>NC_060140.1:718027977-728027977 GCF_021461385.2 Schistocerca piceifrons
TGATTACTGCTTTTGTCCAGTCTGATGGAACCTGTCCCGACTCCCAGGCAATTTCAATTATCCTGTGTAGCCATTTAAGACCTGACATTCCACTGTATTTGGTGAGTTCCGACTTAATTTCATCCACCCCAGCTGCTTTATTGCACTGCAATCTATTGACCATTTTCTCCACTTCCTCAAATGTGATCCTATTTCCATCGTCATTCCTATCCCATTCTACCTTGAAATCTGAAACATTACTGATCGTATTTTCACCTACATTGAGCAACTCTTCAAAATATTCCCTCCTTCTGCCCAAGGAGTCCACAGGATTCACCAGCAGTTTTCCTGACCTATCCAAAACACTTGTCATTTCCTTCTTACCTCCCTTTAGAAGACTGCTAATTACGCTCCAGAATGGTTTTCCAGCAGCTTGACCCATAGTCTCCAACCTGTTTCCAAAGTCTTAACAAGATTTCTTCTTGGATGCTGCAATTATCTGTTTGGCTTTGTTTCTTTCTTCAACATAACTTTCTCTGTCTACCTGAGTTCTAGTATGTAGCCATTTTTGATAGGCCTTCTTTTTCCTTTTACAGGCTGCCTTGACTGTGTCATTCCACCAAGCTGTTTGCTTCATCCTACTTTTACGCACTACTGTTCCAAGACATTCTTTAGCCACTTCTAGTACTGTGTCCCTGTACCTTGTCCATTCCTTTTCCAATGACTGTAATTGACTACATTCAACTAACTGGTACCCTTCTGAGATCGCTGTTATGTACTTGTGCCTGATTTCCTTATCCTGAAGTTTCTCCACTCTTATCCTCCTACATATGGCCCTGACCTCCTGCACTTTCGGCCTCACAATCCCAATTTCACTGCAGATTAAATAATGATCAGTGTCATCAAATAATCCCCTGAATACACGTGTGTTCCTCACAGCCTTCCTGAATTCCTGATCTGTTATTATATAGTCAATGACAGATCTGGTTCCCCTGCCTTCCCAAGTATACTGGTGAATGTTCTTATGTTTAAAAAAGGAGTTTGTGATTACTAAGCCCATACTGGCACAGAAATCCATGAGTTGTTTCCAGTTCCTGTTGAGGCCAACAGGCCTCTCCAAATTTACCCATAACCTTTTCATACCCTTCTGTTCGATTTCCAATCCTGGCGTTAAAATCACCCATGAGCAGAACACGGTCCTTGTCCTTTACTCTAACAACTACATCACTGAGTGCCTCATAAAAACTATCCATCTTATCTTGATCTGTCCCTTCACAATGCGAATATACTGACACAATCCTAATTTTTTTGCTAGACACTGTCAAATCTATCCACATCAGTCGTCCGTTTACATACCTTATTGCAACTAGACTGGGTTCCATTTCTTTCCTGATGTAAAGCCCTACACCCCATTGTGCTATTCCTGCTTTGACTCCTGACAGGTAGACCTTGTATTCTCCCACTTTCTCTTCTTTCTCACCCCTTACCCGAATGTCACTAACAGCTAAAACGTCCAGCCCCATCTTACTTGCATGCTCTGCCAGCTCTACCTTCTTCCCAGAGTAGCACCCATTGATATTAATGGCTCCCCATCTCATTACCATTTGTTTGCCAAGTCGTATCTTAGGAGTCCCTGGTTTGTCAGTTACAGGTGAGACTCCGTCACCTCCAAAGGTCCGAGGCATTTTGCTCTGATTGTTGTCAGCATCATATTTAAAGTACCAGGGAAGCAGGTTGCTAGCCTTACTTGCCCCGAGTCCCATTGGGTTTTCCCCCTAACGGTTGAGGGACTAACCGATGGATTTGGTAGTCTTTGCCGTGTGAGCACAAAGGTGACCACAGAATATGGCCGAGATGCCCAGCCTTATTCCAAAGTAACTGGTATCCCGACCGTCGGGACCACTTACTTGGCCACCCATACGTTGCTCGTGGTTCATGAACTAGGACATTTCTACAGGAACCCACACCATGAACCACACACACAATCAATTAATAAATTAATTAATGTTTACAAAGTTAGAGTACTTTCCTCAATTTTTCAGTGTCGTCGCCATAACTGTCAAGGCACTTATTGCATTGTGGGACGAATTTGTCAATTCCCACATCGTACTCCTGTCCTGCAAAAACTGGAACAAGGGTGTCCTGTTCGTTTGAGATCTTAATCGTTCATGAACGGTTTTCCACCCAGAATTCCTTTAATTTTGGAAGTAACGAAAATATTTTACTGTGACGCCAGGACTGTAAGGAAGACGTCCAAAAATTTCCCAATAAAGACGTTAACGTTCCTTCTGTCTTCGAGCTGATGCACGAGGCTGCACATTGTCATCAGTCAAGAACACTTTTGCCGACAACATTCCACTTCACTGAACATCGTTCATTGCACTATTTCCACAAACATTCTCCATTTACCAATAAATTTCGATATGCCGAACATTTTGTGTATTCAGGAAACGGGTGACGGTATGAACTTGGCATCTGGTAGCATTTTCTATGGGCGCTGCTATTTCGAAAGGTTGCAGAAAAAACAGGCGAGGAGGCGTGACTGTTCAGCAACAAAACTCGGTTCACACTGAGACAGAGGAACGAGCTAACTGGCAAACTTGCAGTCGCGGTGGACGGGGATAGATGCTGGGTGTGGTAGCACAACCGTTCTTTGCAATCTGGATGGCTCTCGTATGTAAGCTTCACCTAAATTGTGTAAAGTGGCATTGTGCTCAAGAAAACCTGAATGACCTGAATTTTTCACCATACTCAAAAGTATTTGATTGTTTATAAAAAAAATGTAAATATATCAGGAGCACTGGTGTAACTTGGCACTAGTGATCTAATTTACAATTTAAACAGTACTTGAGAATAAGCTTAGCTTGATCTCTGTACCACATTTACTATAAGGCAAAACGTACCTTAAGATTTAATATTTCTACATGCAAGTTTTTCTTAGCATATATCAAAAGTATGTAAGTCCATGCACACACACACACACACACACACACACACACACACACATAGGCCTACTTGAAAGTATGTTCTGGTGGTACAAAGATTTGTACGTTGAAATTAAGGGCAAAATGTTAGTTCTAAGTCTAAATTGTTCTTTAACTGTATGAAAGACATGTGGCTAAACAACAATCTAATTAGACAGTTGACATTTTATTCTATGTCTATATGAGGCTTTGAACGAAAACGAATTGACCAAGCATCAATTTAAAGAGAAAGAAACGTTTGTTAAATAATATGTGAGCAATACACAATGTTCGAGACAAGTACCACAATATTATTACCACATCTCATCTGATGCACAAAACATGACTGTGAACTGTCAAATGAAGTTCCACAAAGCTATTTCCGTGTCTAAATTGTCTGTAATGTTTATCAAAATATGTAAAGATACATAACGAAACTTTTATCACCTGTCATTTTTAGAAGTTTTCGGTAATGTTTCACCTCACCAAGCATCATTTTAGGGAGGAAGAAGATAATGCATCATGTTCCAATCTAGAAAAACATAATCAGCGTTATTGACTGGCTGATATAACCTTTTTATTAGCTTCAGTCTCGGAAATAATTGTGGTAGCATGTTTATTAATCATTGTTACATTTTCTGTCCCTTTAGCACAATGAGCCATACTAATAAGTATGTTGCATTTTCAAAAAATTATTGATGCTTTCAGTCACTTAAACTGTGCATTTTCGTAAAATTCAAGAATAATTTTGTAACGCAGAAAACGTGAAATGTAAACTGCATAACACAGTCAAATACAATGGTGGACAGAGTTCCTCACAGATAGGGAAGTTAAGTTTCTTGAAAATACGATCTTTAAACCAAAATAGAATCATCATCAGTCACGAATGTGAGAAGCAATAGTTCGACCAGATGCAACGATGTTCTTCACAGCGCTAGTCAGAACATGTGAGACGCGTGCACCTAAACCAACCTACAAATGTGCAGAGGCAGGGCATATGTTTGATTTTGAACAGACAGAGGTGTTGGGTCTGACGAACGGGTTCTGGGACTCCATCATCAAAGAGGCAGTGGAAATACACGTTCACGATGATCTTTCAATCAGGGTAGCAATTTCCAGTGGAGCTCTGCATGGGATGCAGTGCTACCAAGAATGCATTAAGAATGCTCTGATGTGTAAGTGGCAAAGGCAGTGGATGGAACAGACTGGCAGCACCAGGACACGACACCAATACCCTCCAACACGCCGGGAGTCCCCTCACACCACCTCCACCATCCACGATTCCTCCCACCACCGTGACAACCCTTCTGGGAGCATGCGATTGGCCCAGAAGTTGCAGATGAGGCAGAGGAGCCTGCGCTCCAATGTCTATGCGAGCAGGAAACCTGTTGAAACATTGCTACAGAGCCACGCCTTGAATCGGCTGATAACCCAAGAAGCGATCATCAGCAAAATAAGATTGTTTTCCCTATAAGTAAAAAAAAAAAAAATGTTCAAATGTATGTGAAATCTTATGGGACTTAACTGCTAAGGTCATCAGCCCCTAAGCTTACACACTACTTAACCTAAATTATACCAAGGACAAACACACACACCCATGCCCGAGGGAGGACTCGAACCTCCGCCGGGGCCAGCCGCACAGTCCATGACTGCAGCGCCTCAGACCGCTCGGCTAATCCCGCACGGCCCTATAGGTATAGATTCTGAATACAAAATACACGCAAGTTGCTTATCATAATACACAAGAATAGTTACAGATTCTGACCAGGAATAAAAACTCGATCTTCCTACCAAAATAACATTGTCTGTACCAATTATCAAAAAACATAAGGATTTCGAGTTGAAACACATATGATACTGCTGTCATAAATTAACTATTCTATAAGATTAAAAAATACTTATGGCTCATATATTGGCATTATTGATCTAACTTGTAGGTGTTGCCGCACTTGTTGTTAAATTGTACCTCACTTTACAGAAAACAAAAATTGTCAGCATAATTCCGCTCGGCTAATCCCGTACGGCCCTATAGGTATAGATTCTGAATACAAAACACACGCAAGTTGCTTATCATAATACACAAGAATAGTTACAGATTCTGACCAGGAATAAAAACTCGATCTTCCTACCAAAATAACATTGTCTGTACCAATTATCAAAAAACATAAAGATTTCGAGTTGAAACACATATGATACTGCTGTCATAAATTAACTATTCTATAAGATTAAAAAATACTTATGGTTCATATATTGGCATTATTGATCTAACTTGTAGGTGTTGCCGTACTTGTTGTTAAATTGTACCTCACTTTACAGAAAACAAAAATTGTCAGCATAATTCCTCAAAACATGTAAAAACGTATTTGTAAGATATGTAGTATTTTACCAATTGTTGTTATAAGTGTAAGCACATCTTGATATTGAATAGAAATTCTTATCTCATCGTCTTTATTAAACGTCATCAAAGCAGGGAGAAACATTCATGATGAATGATCTGATCGTCATACCGAACTGAAGTTGTTATATCGAGTGGCACAATTGTGAGGTTTCAGACCTATCGATTTATGAAATTTGTAATTCTCGTGTGTTATCATGTTCTTAGTCTGTTTCAAAGCACTGTTCCGATGACTGTGTGTGTTGTATTTACACTTAAGAATTATGAAGCTGCTTCAGATGAAGATGTACTGTAATTTCTTCGCAACTGAAGATGGTCTGTGGGTATATTGAATTGCTAGGCACGTCCACAGTTTTGTACTGTGTGAATTAATCTATCATTAAGGTATGAAATCGTTGCAATATTACACTCAACATGGATCATGCTAAAAGGTAGAAAATCCAATTGTTTATCTGACTCGTAGATTATATCTACATTATCCTCCAACACCCGGCTCCTCAAGAAACCTAGCAGCGATCACATTGAATCTTTGTGCCTAGATTTATCGTGAGTTCGTTGTTTTTATCTCTGCTTTAAGCATATTAATGTTTACAAGCAACTCCAAGCCTTCTACAAGACGCGTGGGGGTTGTCCATAACTTTGTCACGTCCCGAATGTAGTTTATTGTTCTTCTGGGTGATGTTACGTATGCTGTTATATGTTTCCAGACCCGCCATTGCAGTACACCACTCCCCCTTCTTTAGCTCTACTGGGTGAAAGTAACTTACTCTTAATATCGATGAGTGCTCTGTAAAGTAAGAGCGTATGACGTCACATCTAAACTTCAACTGATGTAGTGCTGTGCATAATGCTTGTTTTTGTGCATTCATTAGGAGAAATATTAGACATAAATGACCACAGAGATGTGAACTGAAGTCTTGGCAGTGTCGAAAATTGTACAATGCCTAGTTCTTGTCAGTAAAGCATAGGCGCAATTTTTCAGTTGGGCTTAAATCATCATACAAGTAAAAGTAGTAAATGGTATCTTGGTTTTATTTAACAAATGCAACCCTATGAGTGACATTTCCTTCTGCAACATCTAAATTGACAATCCCAGACTCCTTGTATTTTCACATCATATCTGGCAACTTATTCCATATAAACACTCCATGAAATTTTGGGGTTTTGAGCCTCCTGACGGACTGAAGCAGATGACTACTGATAAGTGCTCTGTCCGTTAGTATAGTTAGGAGGCTCTTTTTTGATAAACAGTCCAAGCCCTTTTTTGTATGGTTTTGAATATAGTTCTTTACTGATAGCTACAGTCTCCAGTGGCCTATTACGTCTTTTAGCTTTCTGTAGTTTCTCCTTTCGTTTTGTGCATTCTTCACTGTTCATATGACGACAGAAGCTTCTACAGTCAAAGAACTGGAATTAAAAACAGGACGGTCGCGCTAGATGTCTTTGTAGAATCCTTTGGGTTTTAACTCAACTTCTTCTTCTACTTCTTCTTCTTCCTTTATGCCTCAAGGCACTTCTAGCTGCCGCCACTGCTGAGTGGGCGCAGTTTTTTGTTTTTAAACGCTCTACAGGTTTATTCTTTAGTCTATTATGAGCTATATTCATAATATGCTTAAAATTATTCCAGCAGCCAATTTAAGTTTGGCACACATTGCAACTACGAAGAATGCCATATGTTGTCCCATGCCTATGTCCTTTCTTATTGGCTAATATCTGACCTGCAACATGACGATCTTTGCTTTTAGCGTAAGCAATATCGTGCTCCTTGCAGCAGTAATTCCCTTACCGCCACTAGCTAGATGCTTTTTCAGCATCGTTCCAAGTACACCCTCCGTTACAGGTCCACAGTACTTGTATCTTGCGATATGCAATTCATGTGATAACTTACAGAGAACACCACCATTACGTCACATGTGCTTTCTGACACGCTACTGCATCACATCATGTTACTACACGTCACGTTACTGCACGGTTTGCTGTTTATGTGTGCTGTTTATACACCAGATCATGAACATTCACTCAACTGTTTTGTTTTGATCGGAAGCCAACCCATTTCACTAAAGCATTACTCCCTTGATGTCTTAAAACACACTCTATGGGAAACACATACTGTTCAGAGCTTTTCTGTGATTCCTCAGTGTAAAAACGTCTGTCTGTAGTTTCACCTTCGCTATCCATTGAGTTATAAGTTATTGGGTTTTTGTGTAGCACTTAGGAGAATGTGAATATCTTTGTCATCCACAAGTGGTTTTTTGTAGTCGTATTGAAACGTCCCACATTACTTACTCTCACGTCGGAGAATGGCGAGTAGTAATTTATTCCACATCGTTCCAGTACTGACATGAAATATCTATCGCATAATTCACTTCCATGGCCAGTTTGAAGTTGTCACGACATCAGCTCATCTCCGTCTGCAGCAATTGTTCAAATACCTTCACAGGCAGAGCCCAGGCGAATTTGGACTACGCATCTATGACCATTAGAACATATCTGAAACCCTTATTCAGTAGTGGGTATTCGTTCATATCTATGGCACTGGCCTAACGTAGATTATCTAAACGCAGTGTTATGATGTGAATGCAAGGGAACGTTTTTTGCACGGCCTTGTGAAACTCAGAAATGACTCTCTCCATAGTTACAAAATGATCTGTCTTTCTCAAAGCTTTGGAATTATCGGTTTGATTTCATTCGTGTGTACTGTATACTCTGCTACAGCTGATTCTGTGAGTAGACATAGTCCTTCCGTGATTTCGTTAGGGTTATCATTCTATATATGCTCTAGCGGTAGAGTGTTCAGTCTTTTACGTTGAGCACAATACCCTCTCCCCCGCTATTACTCCCTTTTACATCCTTTTATTCGTCCTTTTGGGTCGTTGCTTTTCCTATGTGTGTTCATCATACATAATATTTCAGCATATGTTTGCTTTTCTTTCAGTAGATACTTTTTAGGAATAGATGTTTTGTATAATATTAGGCCTAATACATCTGATGTTCTCGTCAATTCTGTATTCCAAACCAGTGCTGCATCCTTATTTAAATGTGTAGAATGGGTATCAGGCATATAAGGCTGACCCCATGTTTGATGTCTCTCTATCACTGTGTTTGTTAATCTAAGGGATAATAGTGTCTCCATATTCTTCGTTTCTGCTCTTCTGCCTTCATCTGTAATTTATGAGAGCCATTTCTGACTTTACTGGCTTACTGGTTTCAACATTTCAGCAATTGTAATTTACATGAAATAGCCTTTTGTGACTTGATAACTTTATGCTTTGTCACTGACATGACACTATACACGAAACTGTTTTCGAGACAGTATATAAATTATATATACTCTGAAACTACTGGTGGTGATGGGATACAACTTCTGCATTTCTTTCTAGGTAAAGCTGAGCACATTCGTTAGTCTTCTGTTGCTTCCGCATGTCACCTTTTATATTTACTGCCTCAATAAGACTTTTCAGTTCCATTAAGTTCACACCGATTGCCTCGATTTCTCTGTCAGAATATAAATGCACTCAGAATGTGTGTATGAGACATGTAGGAATTTGTTCATAGTCTACATTGTACTGATATAGTTGTGTATTGGTAGACTATCTTTTAAGCAGAAAGACCAGCAAGTTCCGTTTACATAGATATTTATTCAAATTCGTCGTTCTGTCAGTCATCAGAAAGCCACACTGTGTGTGATTCTATCAATCCCCTCATTTGCTAACATCCACTGAACGATATTGCTGGATCTTACATATGCTTGGTAAATGTGTTTTAAATGCATATTGTCCCATTTGAATGTGATAACAAGGTTTGCATTATTCCTTGCCAACAGCTCTGGTATGCTGCAATATATATGGCTCAAACACAAGACACTAGCTTTCATACGATGGCAAAAACAAAAATATTTGGATGTCAGATCTTGGTTTTCCACAGTGACATCAATGAATACGGACACAGTTTAACTTTGCTTTCTCAGGTGGTGGAATATAGCTGCCTTTCGCTAAATGTCTGGTAGGCTACACCGTCACCATTGGGCAAAATCTCTTGTAGCAGCCAGTATTCCGGCTGAAATAAAGTTTTTTATAAATATGTCTATAAATGCTCAAAGGGAATCTCATCAGGGTGTGTTAACAGTGACAGAACAAGACCAGTCTTCCTGTAGTCAGCATGTCCAACAATCATAGCGTGTTGTTATGGCAAGAAGCCAACCATTTGTCTTCTTCTCCCAGTTTGCAGTATCATTGCAAGACCAGTTGAGTACTATGAAAATCTTGTGATGGGGGTGCTTCATCCGCTCAGTCATGAGGATGACAATACGATACTACACTAGCATGCAGGGCATTTTTATAGCTACACTTCTTTGTTTATAAATTCTTACATGTAGCAGGATACATAAAAATAGTTAAGAAGTTTGGAGTTCTATGCCTACAATTACTTTATATACTTTATCTCACTGTATCGGTGTGCAATTTGAATCGAAGAGTTGAGCAATGATTTCTTCGCATGGATGAGGAGTTTTGTGAACCATGTCCAACGGTTTGCTTCACATTCTCTCATGGAATCAATAGACATACGGTTAGCAGCTTTGCTGATAGTTTAGAACATGTTGAATTACATGATTGGAATACACTACATTCTGAAAAGTGCGCTTCTGTAGATGAGAGCACTCTCACTCATTAAATAGTTCAACATCATTCACACTTTTACGTTTTTACAGGCTATCTAGTTGAAGCTGTAACTGACTAAACAGCGTTATTCATGACGACTTAGCCTTTGAAAATTCTCACAGCACTGGGTGAACAATTTATTGATAGCTGTAAATATATATTTAGCAACATTTACAAAAAGAAAACAACTTGTGCCTTTTTATTATTAATGTAGAATAATTTTACCTTCTCACTGAAGCTGACACACATTCATCAGATATATCTGAGGCACTGCGACACATATGCCAAGGCCACTGCCAGAAGATATACAGTGCAACGGTCTTATCTCTGTCCAGATCCTGCCTTGTGCCACATGCATATCTTGCTGATAGTCATGCATCAGGTATCACAAACATGTATCAAGGTGTCAGACTGGTGACATTTGATGCGTGTGTGTCTTATCTCGGTATGTTGGACCTATCATCACGGAGTAAACAGATATGTACATAATTATATTGGATGTGTTTGACTACATGCCATTTGTTATGCAATTTAGACGTATGTTTGCACATGCTAAACCATTAGTTGACATATTTATTCATGTCATAACCATTTGTATGCATGTTACTGTGGATGTGTTTGAATGCACACCATTCATTACACATTTTAGTCAGTGTATTCACAATACGTTGATGTATTTATGCATATCACATGGCAACTTGATTCTGATTGGCTGACCTCCCCTTACCACCCCCTTCACCCCTCCCTCCCTTCTCTGGGACTGACTTTGAAACATGTCATCGGTGACCTTGAGTATGACGTTCACGATTGCATCAGTTTTAAAATAAAATCGGAAAAAAGTGCTGATATACGTTCAGTTAGCAGTTTAGACTAGAATGCCATGACTCACTACTCAGTACCCTATCTGTGACATCACACACAACACCCTCCTTTATCATACCATCGCAGTGACATCATGTGAAGGCAGTGAGCTTCACCACATGATCTCACGGTCCAAGATGGCGGAATCCATCATGTTACAAAGACAAGGAAATCAAAATACTGGCCATGAGAATGAAACAGCCAATCACAGCACACTATTTTACCAGCCCTTAAAATGAAACACCTAGTCAGTAAGTAGGTAATGTGAAACTTCGTTTTTTCCTACGATTATCATTCGAAATTACAACTGGTTGGTCAGGGAATAATTCATAATAAAAAAAAATACTCCAAAGATTATTTGAATAAATGAGGATTCATCGAGGAGACATAGAATCAATTGCAAAAGCAGGAGAGCGACGAAATTAACTTTATTTTGCAAATTATCTGGAACTACTTTCCTGAATTAGGACATAATGACAATGCAGGAGAGGGCAGTACTCTGACTGATGCTGAAATTTTCAGTGTTTAATGTGAAAAGGGATAAAACGATGACGAAACAGAAGAAGAAGAACAAGAAGAAGAATAAGCTGAAGCGATTGCATCTGTGATTCCAAAACCGGCAAAATCGTCATTTGGAATGCTAGGCATGTACGTCATTGTAGCTGAAGTAAAGAAAGATGTATTTTTTGGTTTTAATCACCTATACGCCTTGAACAGTGGTAGTCGCAGTACCAGTAAAAGAAAACTGATATCTATATAGTTAATAAACAGGCAAAAGTCAACTTCCTTTTAATTTGAGTTCTACTTATGGTTTTTTTTTTGATGGGATACCCTTAATTAGAATTTTACTTGATTCCATCCTAATCTGTCTGACTATCGTTAAATCGAATTCTCGGTTACTCGAACTTTTTATTAGGTACTTCAGCATCGAACTATCGAGAGTCAACCGTACATTTGTTACGGTCAAATGGCCATCGATCACGATGAAAAATTGCTCGATTTGTGGAAAGACGGCGTCTATCTGCCACATTGCGAGATTTTGGAGTGACAGCGCTTGCTATACACCTCAACCAAGGGCAGGCCTTGCGGTCTGCCTGCAGCCTGTGACCTTCCCACGTAAATCCGTTTTTGCAGCTGTTCGGGTTTTCTTTCCTTTTTCCTTCCACAGCACTGTACCCGCTCTGCCAACACTGGCATTCGTCTCTTCTGTATTACTGTACGGAATAGTAGTTCTACCCTATTTCTTTATGAAACCATTTACAAACCACCTTATTATCCCGTGTTGCAAAGGAGCACAAGATCTAGATTCGAGAGCTCGGATTTTTCGCTTTGTGATTGCATTCCTGCAGCATAGAAGATTTTCACTGTTGATAGTCGCATTTCCGGTTTCCTCATTTGATTTTTGTTGTCATTGTCACGTTGAATATCCCGTTAAGCTACGATCCTCACATGTAATTCTTGTTGCTAAAGCAGTTTAGGATACGGGTGCTACATCCGCCTTCAGCCACTTCTTATTTTATTTACTATACACTACACATTTCGAAGCCTACGGCTTCTTTATCAGGTGCGTTCTTGGTGGACACAGAAATAAAATGTCTGTCAGCTTCACTTCTTAATCGAGAAGAATTACCGTCACCAATATTTAATTTTGTCGGTATCTACCTGTTAATGATATCGCATGGTTCTACATGAATCGTGCGTAATAAATCCATACTAATATTATAAAATTAATGCGAAAGTAACTCTGTCTGCTACGTTTTCACTAGTAAATCGCTGAACCGATTTTGTTGATCTCTGGTAAGGAGGTAGCTTGAACCCTGACAATGAACATAGGCTACTGTAAAAAGTAAAAGAAGACAAATATATTCCTAAGAGGCTGAAGTAGGGATGCAAAAGACGCTTGCGCAGAGGTGGTCGACTTCGAATATTAACACAGGGTGATTCCGTGATATAGTTACAGGCTTCCAGGGATGATGGACAAGGATAAATCCGAGGTAAGGGAATGAGGTCCGGAAACGACAGAATCGAAAGTTATAAGCAAAAATCGTTCTGATGCCTCAGAGAATAGACTTTTTCTACTACAATATCTTTATTTTCCATACTTTGGGAGGAGTGTGAACAGGAAAAACGTGTCCAGTAAACGGGCTCTAAAGTACACCTTAAGATGAGCTATGGGCACTTGTTCAGTAGAAGAGACGTGTTCCGAAGTAGCAGAGAAGAACAACTGCTCATAGCTTTCAAGGTACTGAAGGGGATCATTTCGCATAAATTGAAGAATTTTCCAGGTTATGAAGTACCACAAAGTTTCAAATAAAAGGATCCACTCTAAAGGTGATAAAAAATGGGAAGTGCAACTGCTTTTGGTTTGTAGCTGAAATTACTGTAAATGTTGATTCTTTTTACTTAAACTGAAATTGTATTTATTGAATTTCATAAGTTCTTCATCTGTGTGGCCATATTTTCCGTAGTTGCTTTACAATTTTTGAGGTTATTTTCGTTCTGTCGCTGCAAATACAAAAATGCGTGGTTTTTTTCACCAGACGCGTTTTACTTTATTGACGGAAAACATCATCAGTGGTCTGTAATTAAGTTATTTACGTTTTGTTTTATTTGAGATCGAAAAACAGCTCGTTAACACTATACTGGTTTTTAGTTACGGTGATATCCGCTTGATATTCTCTCCTACACCGGGAAATGCCATCCGCAAGCACATCGTTGACGTTTTTCTTCTTTGAAAACACTGACAGTTGTAGACTAATTTTTAGTTGTTCCGCAGAACTGTGCATTTATCATGTTTTAACAAGTACACTTTTTCGCACACCACTGTGGCTTGTTTATTTTTTGTACTTCGAAGTATGTATTGTGGTTTGTGTTACAAAACAAATATCATTAAGAAAAGGACACAAAGAAACAATGGTAGACAAACTAAACAGAAACATCAAGACACAGATAATGAAAAAAAACTAACCAAACCAAATCAACACATCCAACCTGCACTACAACAAAAAATTGCATACACACAAATTCACACATAAGTTAGGTAACACATTAAAAAAACAATTGGTTACAAAACAAACAACTCAATACAAAAGAACATCCCAAAACTTAAATCAGAACCAGACAGATATCAACAACCTGATATCTATCAGCTCAGTTGCAGAGATTGTAAAAAAATGTGCTTTAGAATGACTGCCAGGACATTCGACAGAAGATATAAATAACACCTCAGAGCTTTTAGATACGGTAGAAATCATTCTACATTTGCAGATAATCTAAAACAAGAACACCAAAGACCAAGCAATATCGAAAAAGATGTGACCATCATAAGAATCAGTTAAGACAGCCCCCTCCTTCGTTTCCAAGCAAATTTCCACATACACGAAGCATTAACACAAAATAAACAGTTGCCCAATGACCAAATAAACAATGGAAACCAAACTCCATATAAAATATTTGATAAAATTAAATGAAAAAGGGAAGAACTGTTCTATCCTTCACCCTCTCCCAATCTCCCCCTCAACCCCTCCTCCCAATTTCAAGTCACGTCTTGCTCCTCCCTTTCCCCTCCACCTCACACTCCATCACACTATTATACACGTATGTCCACTCATCATGGCTTCTCCCTCCCCCATCCTCCCCAGGAAACACAAAAAGCAAAAAAAAAAAAAGAAAAAAAATTCCATCACTATCCCTTCACTAATCTTACACAATATATAAATACACAGCAACACAATTAAATAGAATTACACACATACAACAACCTTAAAAAAACAGTATAGGTCAAAGGAAAACTAGTGGCAATGTTAAGTTTGCAACATTACAAAACACAAACTACAGTACATGCTTACAAGTATAAAAACAAACAAGAAAAAGTGGTGTGCGAAAAAACGTACTGGTTAAAACATAAAAAATGCATAGTTCTGCAGCTGAAAATTAGGCTACACCTAACAGTGTCTAAAGAAGAAAAACTTAACGATGTGCTACCGGACGGCATTTCCCGATCCAGGTGAGAAAATCAAGCGGAAATCGCCGTAAGCAAAAACCAGTTTATTGTTAAGGAACTGTTTTCGATCTTAAAGCAAATCAAAATGTAAATAACTTACAGACCACTGATGGTGCTTTACCTCAATGAAGAGAAACGTTTCTGGTGGAAAAAACATGCATATTTTGTAGTTGCAAAGACAGACCGAAAATATCCTCAAGGGTTGAATTTAATAGACTCAATGTAAATTGCGCTTGGTGACAAGTGACCTTGTAAGTAGTTTATGTTCATAAAAAATAAGTTTTTTTGAAAAGTTACTCGGAATTTGAACTGAGATGCAGGCTCGACTTTTCAATGATAAAATAAATAATTACAGAGCACTTGCGGGCTCCATAGTTGCGTCACGGAATGAGCCGCTTCCAACTTTATTTAAATGGCCAGAAATTAATTGCCTGATTTAATTAAAACAGGTGAACTGAGACGCTTGTAATTTTACGCAATAAAACAGGTTTAAAACGCAACATTCGAATAATTACTGTGGACAAAAAGATACATCTATATGCAAGGACAAGAAAAAAAAGACAACTCATGTCGCATATTCATGAGATAGAACAATTATCAGAGAACGGAGATTATTATGGCATGAGCGTGTTAAAAATAGTTTCCTGCTGTTCATTCAGTAGAATTTACATAAACTCGCAAATATTTTACCTGAAATAATACTAGTAGCTGTACACAGGAGTCCACAAGCAGGTATATCACTTGACATTTACTGTTATATCCCCTCAGGATAATTTAATTGGGTACAAGTGTTCAGCGTTGCGTCTTGATCAGAAGATTTGTTACAGTATGCATTTTGGAACTTTTGTTTACAAATCATTTTTCCTTGTTTTGGTCCATAATACCAAAAATATGGAAACAAAGGAGCTTCCAGTAGAGAGTTGTGTTTCATAGTATCGAAGATGAACAAATACTCATAGATCTTAAGGTATGCATTTTACAGCCCAAGTTTACTGAACTTTTTTTCTTCTCTAGGTCCATCCTACCAATTCTGAAAGTTTCCTTACCTACAGTCTTAGCAATAATAGCACCGGTACATGTATTCCACTGTCGGATGTGTTAGAAAAAAAATAATAATAATAAAAATAAAAATAAATAAAAAGTGTGTAGACTTAGATGAAGTACCAAATTTTGTACTGAAACAATGCATAGGGATTATACACGGCCCCTTAAAAAATATAGTAAATGAATCCTTAACATCAGGGACACTTCCAGAGCAGCTAAAACAGGCAAGAGTTGTACCTTTGCTTAAGAAAGGTAATGCAGAAGATACAGAAAATTGCCGGCCCATTTCCCTGCTTTGAGCATTCTCAAAAATAGTAGAAGCAATTATGAAAGACAAATTAATGAATTACCTGAATAAATACTATCTTTCAAGCGAATCACAGTGTGGTTTCCAAAGTGGCAAAAATATGGAGTAAGCAATAGTAGAATTCACAAAAGTTGTACTTGATGCTCTTGACAAAGATGAGTGTGTCACAGGCATATTTTTGGATCTTTCTAAGGAGTATGATACAGTCGACCACAAGATTCTATTAAATACATTAGAAGCATTAGAAATAAGAGGGGTAGCTAATGACTGGTTTCCATCATACCTAACAGATAGGGTACAAAGAATAGAGATAACACATACATCAACTAGATCTAAACATATGGTAAAACACTTTTCAGAACCAAAATACAATAATGCAGAGGTTCCGCAAGGTAGCATATTAGGACCAATAATATTCATGATATACATCAATGACTTTCCCTGTAGTCTTACTCATGGTGAAAAAATTCTCTTCGCTGATGACAGCAATATTATAGTCACTGAGAAAACAAGAAAATTCCTTGCGGAGAGAGCAAATGAAACTCTCAGGGAAGTTTTCGATTGGTCAGTAAGGAATAAAGTGACACTGAACATAAGGAAAACTAATGCCATGAATTTCAGTTTGAAGAGGGGAAATGACAATGTTAAATTAAATGTAGATGGCACTTCTATAGACTGTGAACACTCAAAGGTACTTGCAAACAGAATGTCATCAGCATGTTATACCCTTAGAATCCTATCAACAGTGTGTAACATTCAGTGTCTTTTAGTTACATATTATTCATATGTACACTCAATTCTTAGCTATGGCATTCTTTTTTGGGGAGCAAAATGCACAAAATATGAACACAATTTTCATACTCCAGAAAAGACCCATAAGAATAATAACCAAAAACAGTAGTTGAGCTCATTGTAAAGATCTGTTCAAAACACTGGGGATTTTAACTGCTCCATTGCATACATATACCAGTCAGTTGTACACATTAAAAGTAACATTGGTAACTACTGCAAAAATACACTTATTTAAAAATGGAGCTAAAAAGTACCTATTATGCAATACATTTTATACATTGAAGGATTACTTAGATAAAACAGAGTAGGGGTCTGATAAGAAAATGTTATACAAATAAATAATAATAATAATAATAATAATAATAATGATTATAAGACATCCAACATTCCACATAACACTTTCACTTTATGGTTTTTTCCTTCTTTTTTCTTTTCTAGAAATACTTACCCGAAAGCTATGCATAGTGCATTACTTACACCTCTTCCTCTTTCTGAGCTCAACATCTCACTCATTATGGTGTGATGCTGACTCAGTTTTACAGGATAGCAAAAGGCAAGTTGCGGTACAGAAAATGGCCCAGAGATCACCAATGTTTGTTTGTTTGTTTGTTTGTGTGTGTGTGTGTGTGTGTGTGTGTGTGTGTGTGTGTGTGTGTGTGTTTGTGTATGTAGTGAATGAAGTGTTATGAAATAATGTGTGTATAGTGTGTGAAGAGACTCATAGTGAGATGTGAGTGAACAGTGTGGCATTATATTATTAAATAAGTTATTTGTAAAAATAGCACTGTATACCAGAAGTAAATCTAATGATCATATCTAACTAGATGTCTGTAAATGTATGTGTATACGAATTAGCTTATTTTAAATTGGTCTAAACTTGTAAATACTTTGACGTGTCCTATATCCTTGTAAAAAGAGATGTACAGATGAATAAAGCTACTACTACTACTACTACAACTACTACTAGAACGATCTTTGCTTATAACTTCCGGCTCAGTCGTTTCCGAAATAGGGTCTTTTACCTCAAATTGATGCATTTACCCGTCTCCTTCATGCCTGAAAGTTTTTAATATCGTCAGGGAATCCCCCACCAGATTATTCTGTGACAGTGCCGAATCCAATGTTTATATTTTGAATTGTACCGGGGACCTAGAAACGACTGAGAGGCTTTGTGCCCGCCGTAATCCTCAGTGGTTCACAACCCCACAACATGCTACAACAGTCGACTCACCTCACCGCCGCCCACACCGAACCCAGGGTTATTGTGCGGTTCGGCCCCAGTGAGCCCCTGGGGAACGTCTCATACCAGACGAGTGTAACCCCAAATGTTTGAGTGGTAGAGTAATGATGGTGTACGTGGAGACAGTGTTTGCGCAGCAATTGCCGACATAGTGTAACTGAGGCGGAATAAGGGAACCAGCCCGCATTCGCCGAGGAACACCGGACCTTGACACAAATCCGCCGGGCGGATTCGTGCTCGGGACCGGCACGCCTTCCCGCTCGGGAAGAAGCATGTTAGACTGCGCAGCTAGCCGAGCGGGCTAATCCAATGTTTACTAACGCGCGTGATTTCTGAAATATAAAAACGAATTACCACACCACCTGATGAAGTTGCACAGTTTTTATGGCGAAATATTGTGAAGATACAATAATGAAACCCACCTGCCCGAAGAGCCGCGCGTGTTAAAGAGCCGTTTCCTGGACGGGGAGACGCGTCGGCTACGAATCGAATCCGTCCGGCGTGCAGGCCAGCCGGGATGCGTTTTTCTGACGGTTTTTCATATCCGACTAAGTGACTGCCGGGCTGGTTCCCAGGTCCCACCTCAGTTACACGATTCGCAAACATTCACTAAACTTTCGTACTCTCCTCAGGAGTAACGTTACACACTGTCTCTTGGCATACGCTTTTTCCGTCCCGTGGGAAGAGAAGGCAAGGTAATGGGTTAGTGACAGGAAGGGCATCCGACCACCCCTTGTATTAACCATGCCAAATTTGTTAATACTGATGCCGGCCCTGCGCAGATGCGGGACTCAGGCAAAACAAAAAGAAGGGAAAATGATATATTAATAAAATCCGTGGCACACCGAGTACCATATTTGAAACTGTAAAGTCAAAAAGCCGTAAGAAACATATCATTAGTACTACTTATTTTACAAAATGCCTCGCAGCAAGTCTGATTTAGCGCATAGTTCTAAGAGAGTTCGAGCTGCGAAAGTGACTCGAATCCAACGAACCACGGAGCAATATCAGATCCGCCGGAACTTAGATGCATAACTTCAAGCGGCCTTAGAGAGACATTAGAACACTCAAAAGCCCATCACATTTTACATGCTGAGCTTCACACTTTCACAGCTTCTAAGCTGCTTGAAGACTCGCAACGGCGGTATCATCTAAATTCTGTCGACAGTTAGAGGCGTTGTGTCTTTACATGTGGGAGGCTTTCAGTGACTATGTTAATCACCGATTAGTCATCTTATGGAGAATGGATCAAAAATGTAGGCATTGCAATGCGTTGAAAAGGAAGCAAGAAACAGTCTGTATGTGTTGTTCCGGAGGCAAAACATCACTTTCGTTACTAGGTGAGCTGGACGAACCACTAAAACTCTACTTCTCTACGAATGTACGGAATCGAGACTTTTTTGAAACGTAATTAGAGAACATAAAGCATGCTGAAGTGATGTACAGCCAGATGCTTATGAATCACTAGCTTACTTACCACAACAAGAAATTATTAACATGCGAGCGCAGTCGTAAGTATCAGTCAATAAAATATAAGTGTGAAAAGAGACATTAGTTACCCCGATCTTTTTGTTAACAGTTACGAAACAGTTGCCAGCAATGGATAAATGGTTCTCCTTGCTATGGCTTCAACTCAGTAAACTACTTGCTAAAACAATGTTCTTAGTTTGTGCAGTTACGAATTTGAAATAAATATATTCGCCTGGTGTCATATGAGGAGTAGCATTTCACAACTAAGCACAGATACTGTTTCTGGTTCACTAGCTGCATGTAGAAGAGAGCAGTCCTAAAAATTTCACCCCAACACTCTGAAAGTGTCAATATGGGCCACATCTACAACAGCGGCAAAATGAGGCAGAAATGACATGAACATGTTCAGATCATCCCAAATAATGATATAAAACACCAGCGTTGTATCGGATGGAACTGGCACCTTGCGAGGAGCAAGGAAGGATAACTGTCCGCCCTCCCTCCCCCCCCCCCCCCAATGGCCTCGCCAATTAATCCACGGAAACAGGTATCACATCCTGCCCCGCCACCGAATATACACACGAATCAATTAAGATAAGTCTGAAGACAGCAAGAGAGCCAGGGCCTAAGGGATACTGAGCCATTTGTAGCGAAATCTCGAAACTATTCCATTATTCGCCAGGAAGCTAATATTTCTTGTCTCCGTCCACCGTAGCTCAGGTCCTGGGTACGCTCTAAGAGACGACTGTTACAAACTATCAACGAGTAGATGAAAATATTTAGTCAGAGGAAAAGATACTCTCGAAATAGCTATAAATTGTGTTTGTGAATTTCTATCTTCTTGACTATAAAGGCAACAACAGAGAAATTAGCGAAGAATGTAGCCAAGGTAGTTGCACCATTTGTTGCTTACATAGAAAAGCTATTAGCGACGTTCGCGTTCCGCTGGAATGAGTCATCAAACGACAAGGGCAGTTCAGAGAAAGCTGACTCGACACATATAGGGGACGATGCATTTCTCAAACTAGCAGAGAGTTTGTCACCAGGTTATTTCCTTATTCCATGAATCATGTTCGCTACCAAGTTGTGGAAAGTGTCAACTCAGATCTAAAACGAAAACATTACTACGCGAAAGTACGGTTATATGTTGACCGTTTACATGCGGCATTTGTACTTTCATTTACATTACATTTCACGGTCTACATTTATCAATTTCAGTCTCTCTCTCTCTCTCTCCCTCACACACACACAACACACACACACACACACACACACACACACACACACATGCGAGTGTTTAGTTTTTGATCATGTACTGCGGATCATATTGGTGACCACTGCCCTTGATATAGAATATGCCAGTAAGTTTACAAGAAAGTTTTATTTTATTTGTCAAAACATGGCTCCATTCTGGCCATTTAAATAACCGACATGTTTTGTTTTAATCTTAATTTACAACAACATTTGATAACTGTAAGCCAACAGTATTATACACTATCTCCTCAGAAATTTTTCTATGAACTAGAAAGTTTCATCAAAGAAAAATAATTTCAAATCGTTTTTAAAACTTTCATTAGCTGCCAGCAACTTTAATTCAAAAGAAACCTGCTCAAATATTGTTAAGGCTGCATACTACATTCTACGCCAGAGCAATGTCGTGGATGGAGGAGGCTGTTTCTGTTGCTAGTGTTATATTTATGAATGCTGCTATTATTTTCAAATCGTGTCTCATTGTTCACAACAAACTTTATAGGAGAGTAAATGTACCCTTAACCTCCTCAGTCCTGAGAATATTTTTATTTAATTTTGTTTTATATTTTCTTCCATAATTTGCTTATTATCAATACTAGAAAAACAAGAAAAATGTTTAAAAAATCATTCATTACTCCTACAAAGGGATGTCTCCGACAGGGGACGCTAAGCCTCAAGGTGTACTGAAGTTTCACAAATCATATTTCATTAAGAACATTTATTTTTAGTTTTATCGATTCATTATTTATTTAAATTACTACAAAAATACATTTCATTGTGCCAAAATTGTACCTAGGTATATCTACTGAACAAAAAAAAGTAGATTAGAAAAAAATTCGGAATACCCTAGATCTATCCTAGCCATTTATTTCTGATGACAAATTTAATTCATTTAGTCTTCATACCTCATGATAAAGCTTGAAGCAGTTGGTGTATCTTGCAGGCAGAGGAAAACTTGGAGGTGGAACATCTTATGCGTGCCGTATTAGCTGAACACGCTGTCCACCTGTAGATTACAGTTTCCTGAAAGACAATTAATATTAATATAATATTCACCACAGAATATAAAAATGAACAATTACAATATTTTTGTAAAAAAGATGAAATATATTTTGCTGACAAATTACGTTATACATTACACTAAGACCTGATGTCCCCTACACTCGAATTTCAATGCATTTTTCAAAGACAATTGTAAAATTATTAAAATTATAATTTTAAATAATAATTCTTTGACTATTCATTTACATTATCCCATATAAATTATACTGATTAAAACAGAATAACATAGTAATAAAATGCTTAAAAAAGAGCCTCTCCTCTGGAAACACGCTTTCTTCTGTCAGCCATTTTCTATCCTGCCTGACAACACAACAGTATGGACCAAAACAAGAAAAAAAGTCCAGTAAACATGTGCTCTAAAATGCATACGTTAAGAGCTATGAGCATTTTTTCATCTTCACTACTTTGAAACATAACTCTTCTAATGAACAAATGCTCATAACTTTTCAGGTATGCATTTTAGAGCACATGTATACTGAAAAAAGGCTCTAAGCGCTATGGGACTTAACATCTGAGGTCATCAGTCCCCTAGACTTAGAACTACTTAAACCTAACTAACCTAAGGACATCACACAAATCCTTGCCCGAGGCAGGATTCGAACCTGCGACCGCAGCAGCAGCGCGGTTCCGGACTGAATTGCCTTGAACCGCTCGGCCACAGCGGCCGGCGCTATACTGGACATTTTTTTCCTTGTTTTGGTCCATACTGCCACTTCCCAAAATATGGAAAGCAAAGAGCTTACAGTAGAAGAGATTCGTTTCACAGTGTCGAAGATGAAAAATTGGTCGAAGTTCTTAAGGTATACATTTTCGACCCTATGTTTACTCAGAATTTTTTGCTTCTAGTGTCGTGTATTTTCAACTGTATGCGTTTACTCCATTAATTATGATACACCCTGTATATATATTACAATACCTATTGTTTTCTTTATGGATAAGCTCTCAAAATGTCGACCGTCTTGTTCAGTGGAAGAGATTGTATTGTCCAGTTAGCAACATTCAGAACAGAATAAATTTTTTGTGACTGTAGATATTGTGTCACATTTACAAGAACTTAGTGAGAGCAGGCATCGCTTATAGGGAAACAGCAAAAATTAAAACTCGTAATATTATTTACCAGCCACAAGTCGCGTCAAAAACCATCACTTTATTTTCGTCTAAAGTCTGCGCTATTCTAAGATAGATACATTTGACGTGTGACCAGTGGCTACTAAATTTTTGAAGACAGTCGCACGTGACGTGTGAAGCATGTCAACAGAGGGAAGTTGTATGCGACTTGTGGCTGGTAAGGGATTTTATTTAAAGAGATTGTTGATATTTCATAAAGGCACCAGCAACGCAACAATCATCGCACATGTAGACTAAGCTTCCATTCTGCAGTTACCTGTTGCCGATTCAGAAAGCGACTCTGTTGTTCTACTCGTCAGTCCAAATACTAGTTAGTGCAATATTTTGAATACGGCTGCGCTACAGCAACTGTTACAGAAAAGTAGGTGTAATAGACGGCCAAACAGTCGTAATAAATGGTGGTTTTGAAATAACCTTTGCCGGGGTTTCGGCGGATTTAAAACGTCGTTCATTTCCTCACAATTATGTTGAACAATTTTTGTGCATACAGTTCCGTTTGTCAGTTTATGCTGTATGCCACCCACTTTTGTTACGTTCGCCACTATTCAGAGACATATAAATTTTTGCTCTTTACTGTCATAGTGTTTAATAACTGGCATTTTCACTTCTCGTACGATGATGTACTGGAGGTGATGTTAATTTTATTGGTGCCGTTATGCTTGTAAGGACGTACTTATGTACAGACATCACTATTTCCGTACGATATTGTACTCATAGCCCTATAAGGGTCGTAACTTACGCTGTATATTTTATGTATTTGTCTGTTTTAACATTTTATTCTATACAACTTGATTCCCATGGTACATTTCTGTTAGTAATTTCAGTGTGCTTGCGCTAATGGCCACTTAGATCGCCAATCGTACATGTATATCGGAGCATGTGCCTTGGAATTTGTTTTCCTAGTATCAATGCTCTCCAATCTCTGTCAGTCAGCATGTAGCTATTAACATGGTCTGTTATTTTTTTTAGATTGGTTTTACTGATGTGACAAGCCCTTGATTCTAGTGGGCTTAACTTTTGCATATGCACATACAGACCATTGCCGACACATGTTATGTGGAGATAGCTTTACAGACTTTTTGCTAACGTGAAGTTTGTAACTACTACTCGTCCTGTATTGGTTTATATCATGTTTTTTGTGACTTTCCGACACTTGTTGTAGAGAATAGTTTCTGTTTGACACGTAATATTGGTCCATGACATTTTGATTGAAAGTTACGTTACCGCATTGTTTGCAGGTTTGTCCTTCTGAGGAAGAAGGGTATAAATCCGTCGAAACCATGGTAAAATTATTTGAAAACCACCATTTATTGCAACTGTTGGCTGCCTCCTACACCTGCTGCTACTACCTTGTACGGCTCAACGCGCTGGTCTATTCTATGCAACGCTCTTCCTTTCTGCATATCTATTATTCCTTCCTCCACATAAACCTACTTACTTTATTCAATCTGTGACACTGCTGTATGATGTTTTTTGATGTCATATTGTAACATAATATGCTTCGTGTACCATCATGTTACTAAGCCATGGCTGTAAAGTATTAACACGAAATATTTACCAAAGAATGGAAAGATTGGTGAAGTTGGCCACAGGGAAGATCCGTTTGGTTTCCGTAAAAATGTAGGAACACGCAAAGTAATATTAACCCTACGTCTTATCTTACGAGATGCGAATGAAGGCAAACCTACATTTATATCATTTGTAGATTTAGAGATAGGTTTTGAAAATGGTGGCTGGAATACACTTTTTGAAATTATTAAGGTAGCACGGGTAAAATAAAATTAGTTGACTGCTACCTACAACCTGTAGAGAAAGCAAATTGCAGTTATAAGAGGCGGAGGACGTGAAAGGAAGCCAGTACTTGGGGACGGAGTGAGAGAGGCTTGTAGCGTCCCAGCCAAGAAACCAGTGGCGACAGGGTTATACCTGCCACCTCGAATCCTTACTGCCGAGGACAAATGACCCAGTTTGAAGTTTCAGTTGAAAGTATACATTTTTCGCGGTCTTTCCGTATTTTGGGCCCCCCCTCTGTAGTAGTTCCTCCATCTCAGACGGGAGACACTTGCAATGGTGGTGCGGCTGTCCGCAGTTATCTCTGTTTGGTGCACTGTTTAACTAAATCTTACTGACAAAAAATCCGGTTATTCGCAAGCAATTATATTTGCTTTTGCGTCAGCACTTTGGCCGAGTGGGCTAACAAGAAGAACGTGGAGTTTGAAGAGCCTTATCGTGCACTGCCGTGTTTGTGATTGGTTAAATCCTCTGGTTATAAAAACACGCAAACAACAAAGACAACTCTTACCAAAATAAAACGCCTTGGTTCGTGCTCCCGACAAATACGCGTTTAAGGAAAGTGATTCTGGAGTCAGTCACTCACAAATGGTTTGCGTCAACGGTAGCATCGAAATCTGTCGTCATCGCAGAAGTTTTCCCGGCCCATGTGAAATACCTGGAAAACTACATTAAACTAAGTTGATCACTACTTTACGTTGCTTTCTCTGAAAAACGAAACATTTATTTGATGTTTAACGTTTACAGTGACCAGTCCAACAATATGCGAATATGTGTTTATTTCTAAACGAGCAACACAGTAGAGCTATATGAATAAATCATACAGGTGAGTTTTCAAATCCCATCAGCGTTGTATCAAGGGGAAATGAAAATTAAATGATCGTATGGCTTTTATTGGCCGGGATATCCCCTTCGGGCTTCGGCCACCGTATTCCAAGTCTTTAAAGTTGACGGCACTTCGGCGACTTGCCTGTCAATGATGAAGGACACACAACACCCAGTCCTCTGCCGGGAGTCGAAGCCGGTCCCCCTTGCATGGTAGTCGGTAACGCTACCGCTGCGCTACGGAGGCAGACTGTCTGGTAGAGAATCTTATTTTTTCAAAGGCTTTTAATTAGATTTTTGAGTTTTTTGTGCTCTTCAGCCTCCGATCTCTAGAGAAGAATGGCTGCATGTCGCACGAGATTCTGAATTGAGGCGGGATTCCCTGCACTGTTTCGGATTTTATGACGACACTCTTATAATTCTGTGCTATCTATACAACACAGGAAGCAGCTATTTCATTTATAAGCAGGCTTTCAGTATTCTTTTATTTGATACCGTTGACGCAAACCATTTATGAATGAATGGGCTCCAGAATCACTTTTCTTAAACGCGTATTTGTCGGGAGTACGAAACAAGGCTTATTATTTTGTTGAGAGTTGTCTTCGTTGTTTGCAGATTGTACTTACCTTTGAGAAACTCTAGAAAGTTTGTTCGTTTAACTTTGTTTTTATAACCAGAGTATTTAACCAATCACAAACACGGCAATGTACGATAAGGCTCTTCAAACTCCACATCCTTCTTGTTAGCCGGCCAGAGTGGCCGAGCGGTTGTAGGCGCTTCAGTCTGGGACCGCACGAACGCTTCGTCGCAGGTTCGAATCCTGCATCGGGCATCGATGTGTGTGATGTCCTTAGTTAGGTTTAAGTAGTTCTAAGTTTTAGGGGACTGATGACCTCAGAAGTTAAGTCCCATAGTACTCAGAGCCATTTGAACCATTTTTGCTGAGGTGTGTGCTGGTGTATTGTCGTGATGGAAAAGGACTTTTTTGCGGTCCAATCGCCGGCGTTTTTCTTGCAGCTCGGTCTTCAAACGGTCCAGTAACGATGAATAATATGCACCTGTAACAGTTTTACTCTTATGCAGGTAGTCGATGAGCATTATTACTTGCGAATCCCAAAAGAGAGTCGCCATAAACTTCCCGGCCGTAAGAATGGTCTTCGCCTTTTTGGTGCAGATTCTTTCATGGTAACCCATTGTTTAGATTGTTCTTTGGTCCCAGGAGTATAGCAATGTATCCATGTTTCATCCACAGTGACGAAACGACCCTTAAAGTCCCGTGGATTCTTCCTGAACAGCTGCAAACCATCCTTGCAACACTTCACACGATTCCGTTTTTAGTCAAGCGTGAGCAATCGCGGAACCCATCTTGCGGATAGCTTTCTCATGTCCAAATGTTTTAGCAAAATATTATGTAGCCGTTGTAACCTCCCCACAAAATTCATTTACATTTATAACCTCCCTACAAAATTCTTTTCACATTAACCTCCACAGAAAATTCTTTCTGATTTAATCTAAGCTCAAAATTCATTCACATTTAGCGTAACCTCAAAACAGAAAAATTCCTAAACCTCTCAACAGTAAAAATTATAATTATGTCGTTCACATTCAGTATAACATCCCAATAAAAAAAATAAATTCAGTAACGTGGTAATAAAACAATGTAACTAACTTCTCAATTAAATTGTCGCTCACTTATGACTTTTCAATAAATCACTATGAATTTAACCTGGTAAATTTTGGACGACAGCAGTGTTGCGCCATGGCCCTGAAAGTTCATTCTGAATAAAAAAAGGAAAAATTCTTACCTCAGTGAAGTCGCCGGATATATCTGCCCTTACAATAAATTTTTCCGGCACAGCTCTGTGCGATGCTGGCCGACCTATCTGTCATTTATGAAAGGAAGCAACTGATTTTTCTATTGCAATAATCGGGATGATCATGGATGGGAGAAATCAGTAAATTCTTTAAATTGAAATGAATGGTTGTTGAAAGTTACTTTTTATGAGGAAGATTATTATTACGAGAGTTTTAAGACACATGCGACTTGAGATAACATTACTACATATGCGCGAGGCTGCTTTTTATCTTATGCAATAATACTCAGGATCCGACACCGCTGCACCGCGACCGGGCCAGCCAACACGATACACCATACCAGACCAGAGCAGACTCCAGACTAGCAACAACTTACTGCTACAGCTACACAGTTCCTACTGCAGTCAACACTGCTCTCTGGTCAGAGATTCTCCTATACCTTGATTATTGCAGGCAGCGCATGAGCAATAAATTGAAATTACATCTGCTTGGACCTCTTACATAACCCTCCACTGGGGAGGGGGGGGGGCAAAAATTTGGCAGCGATGGTGAGTCAATTGGACTTGCCATGAGCAACAATTTTTTTTTAAATCTACTTAATTAACTAAGTTTACAGTCACAGAGTATATACATATATACATAAGTGCAGAACATGAAATGAAATAGAGTGCACATGCACTGAGTACAGAACATATCAAGCAATGACAAAATGTATACGCAATGAGTACAAAACATATTAACAAATGACATAAAGTGCACACGCACTGTATATATTTTTTACCATTTTACAAGAACTAGGAAGGGAAATGGAAGGATTGCTTCATGGTTGTAGCACAGTAGGTTGCACGTAGCTGCACTGAAAGTCCATATCTTTCTACAGAAGCACAACACCAAGTGAGACAATCTGAAGTTCTCTTCCCTGAAGTATTAGTCAGTGTAGCCAAGACACTGAAATGTTGTATTAATATTCAATGCTATCATTTTGGTAGTACATTAGGTACACCAAACAGTGGGACCATAATAACATTTCCATCGTTCAAGGTGGTGGACAGCATGATGTGTCAACACCACATTCTTGTAAGTTACACCAACGTAGAATTAGTGCAAAATCCAAATATAGTGCTCCATGATCATGAGGATGTACAGGACAAACGGATATTGCAGTAATTTCTGGTAATTAGGTCAGAAGGTGAAGGACATGAAGCGTTATGCTAGTCATCATTGAGAATTACACTAGTCTATCAACCGATTTGAGTAATTGTTGGCACTCATTGCCTAGTTACTAAATATTTCTGTACTATGTATGGAATATTACAGAACATTATTCGTAAGTCATCTGATTACACTAAATATTGGCACTCATTGGCCAGTTACAAACCATTTTTATGCATTATTCAGAAGTCATCATTCAAAACAAGAGTTAATTAATGGCATACCAGTTACATAATTCATCTAGTTATAGTAATCATTGGCACTCATTGGCCAGTTACAAACAATTTTTATGCATTATTCAGAAGTCATCATTCAAAATGAGAGTTAATTATTGGCATAGCATTTATGGAGTATAACAAAAATATTATTTACAGAAATTATTGGGGCATTTATGCATTATTGCAAAACATCATTCAGTATTACTCAGAACTCATCATTCAAGTGACATAGGACATATTTAAAATGTAAAACACTGTAACTACTACTCAAGGTCTGCGGTTAGATAACATCATTCAGTATTACTCAGAACTCATCATTCAAGTGACATAAGACATTTAAAATGTAACACACTATAACTATTACTCAAGGTCTGTGGTCCAATAATACATAGGTATAATGGATTTAATACATCTGACAAATCTGCATTATATTTAGTACTATAAATATCTCTTAAACTAGTAGCATTATTTGGGACTGGTAATAGATTTTTTTGTGCAAGCAATGCATTGCGTTGGGATCGATAATTAATTGCTGGGGCATGAAAATATTTGCTTTTGACTTATTGCTGCAAATAACGATTAATAACGTCATTCATCATGAGTCAGCTGTAGCAAGGTTATGAAACAAGTAGAGTATATGTGATCACATTCATGAATGACACACACAAATGGGTAAAAAAAATGCAAGTACTAAAATAGGTTTAATGACTAACTGCTTATAGCACATTAATTTCATGAATAGCTTCTCCTGGAAAAAATACAAAATTGATTATTCAGCTGAAAGAAGAAACGCATATTATGCTAAAAAGTACTGAACTTCGAATTAACAGGTAATGAAACGTGTACTCAATATATATGTACTCCAGCTGTCCTTTCCAAAACATTCAGTCATTATACCATGCGATATAAGACATACTGTCAAAACGAACTGCAACAAATACTTAAATAACTACATAGCATTTCTTAACTAACAGTAAATATATAAACTTCATCATTATCCTCATCTGCAAAGAAAAACTTCATTATTCATATTATCATAACGTCATCACTATCATCAGCTGCAAAGAAAAACCTCATTATTCATATTAGCATATTCTTCATATAACTGTTCATCATCATTCATTATCATCTGCAAAAAGACACTTCATTATTCATTATTCATATTACCATTTACTTCATACAACTATTCATAGTACAGAGTTTCTTATTTCTAGCATATTTCATCACTAAAACTAAGATGTGTAGTTCTGTCTGACAGCCTGCATCAATCGCCTCGTATTCTGAAAGAAAACATTAGTTAAGACTGCTATCATACGATGTGTATAGTATATTCTTGTTAATGTTTGTTAATTCTGATCCATTTACTCTTCATCACAAGGTATTCCATTTTCTTTCGTTCATTCCGAAGGTCAAATTCCCATTTCATAGTAATCCACTGTGGTTTGTTTAAGTTATTTCTTTTACACGTTATTGCTTTCTGAAAATGATGAAAAAGGATTAATATCTTGCATTTAAATCATATACCCATTAAATAAAAACTTGTTTCTAGTGATATAATGAAGCATACAGCATAGCATGACAGAAAACGTATTGTGTCAAAAACATAGAGTGTGTTTAGGTGCAAAAAAAAAAAAAAAGTACACAGAGTATCATAATTTAGTGGCAAAAAATGTAAAATAGTCAAGTTGTTGAGATATCATAAGGCAAAATGTCGAAGTCAGCTGGTGTTTGTTACATCTTAAACATTTCATAGTGCATATAGACAAAACAGGAAAACAATCATACATACACGAAAAATGGAAAATGTGCACGGTCTGATATATAACGACAAGAAAAGCGACCTGCTAACCTTACTTTGCCGGGCACTTGCCAAGAAAAAATACGATAATCATCAGTAAGTGTTCATATAAATATCTGCAAATGGCATTACACTGCGACAAATCATAAAGTATGTTCATTCAATAAAGGGTTTAATATTGGAGACATGGTGATTGCCTTTACTTTTTCTGTTTCTCGGAGTTTCGACGTGTACTATATTGGGGTGAGGAATGCTGCAAATTCGATATGGACCTGCGTATAAAAGCTCAAATTTACTGCATCTACTCTTTCCTCTGTTGGATAAATAGTGTGTGCGTACTAATATCTTCTGTCCAATGTGAAAGTCACGGCGTGTACAAACTTGTTTTTGCTGTCTTCTCCGGCGCTCTGCGGCACGTTTGATGTTGTTCAGCGCAATGTCACTTATTTCATGGTGTCGTAGTCGACGAGATGTAGGAAAGGATACTAATTCTTTAATTTTGTTAGGTGGTTCAACACATTTCAGTATAACAGTCGGAGATAATATAGTAGATTCATTTGATATGGAGTTAATTACATCCTGGAATGACAGTATGTGTGTATCCCAATCAATATGTTTTTTATGGCAGTATATTATACATAGTTTACCAATTTCTTTCATTAGTCGTTCACAAGGGTTCGAAGAAGCGTGATACTTGGATATATAGATCGGAGAAATGTTTCTTGTTCGTAACATATGTGTCCATATAGCAGATCGAAACTGTGGTCCATTGTCGGAAACTACTTGCAATACATGTCCTACATGAAATAGAAAATGTTTTAGAAATGCTTTCGAAACAGATTTAGCAGCAGCTTTGCGTAACGGAGTGAAGGTAACAAATTTTGAAGTGAGTTCAACAGCGACAAAGATGTAACAAAAACCTCTATTAGTTCTGGGAATCGGACCAAAAATGTCTACAGCGGCCACGTGTCTGAATTTAACAGGTACAATGGGATGTAACGGAGGAATATGTGAAGTCGTGTCTGACTTAGCTTTCTGGCAGATTTTACATGACGCAAAAATTCGTCGAATATGTTTCTCCAAAATAACAGTTCTGTCTCAGTATAAGAAAACATTTTCTGGCTCCGTAATGTGCGTAACTTAAATGAGTATACCAAATTAATTTGTTAACCAGTTCGTCAGGAATGCATAGTAACCAGTTGTTGCTGTCAGGGTGAGAACGGCGAAACAGAATGTTATTGCGTACAGTGTAATGGTTTCTGATGGTAACATTATTCCTATATTGCCAAAGCTGTTTAATTTCTTTCCATACGTTGCCTTTACTCTGTTCTTGTGCTATGTCTCGTAATGATGACGAAATGAAATTTTCAAATGCAACTTGTTGAATATACATGACGCTAAAATTTGCTTGGCAGAAGTTGGTTGCGATGTTTTGCTGATTGTTGCTGAGAGAACGGGATAGTGCGTCTGCTACAATTTTTTGTGTACCGGGAATGTGAACAATTGTAAAATTAAATTCCTGTAAATAAAGTTTCCATCTGCTTAACCTGTCGTGTGTAAATTTTGCGGAAAGTAAAAACTGTATAGCTCTATGATCTGTGTAAACGTTAGTGTGTCTTCCATAAAGAAAATGCCTAAATCTCGTAAATGCCCATACAACACATAATGTTTCAAGTTCTGTAACAGGATAATTGCGTTCAGCAGGTGACAGAATGCGACTCGCAAAGGCGATGTTTTTAATTACTGTTGGACCGTCTTCTTCAATTTCCTGAAAAATGCATACGCCTAAAGCGGTGTTAGAACTGTCGGTTGCAATGAAAAAATTTCTAGTAAGATCTGGATATGATAAAAGTGGTGCATTCAACAAAGCTTGTTTCAGATAGACAAATTCAGACTGCGCTTGTCTATCCCAGGACCAAATAGTGTTTTTACTCGTCAATTGACATAATCTAGGGGTGTCTAAAGCAGAGTAATGAATAAATTTACGAAAAAAGTTAATTAAACCCAAAAAGCTGCGTAGTTGTTTCTTCGTCGTAGGAACAGTGATGTCACGTAAAGCTTGAAGTATTTCCGGGTCAGGCGCAATGCCTTCTACTGAAATTACATGTCCAAGAAATCTTATAGAAGTTTTGCCAAAGTGCGATTTACTGAGATTAACTATGAGTCCTTGTGCACGAGAAGTTCGTAACAGTTGTTCAAGAATCAAATTGTATTCAGACCAGTTAGCTTCTGCAATAAGAATGTCGTCTGCATACGTTGTGATTCTGTCTTTTAATTCTGTCGGAAGTATAGTATTCAAACCGCGAATAAATGCTGCTGAAGAAATAGTGAAACCGAACGGTAATTTACAAAATTGATAACAGTCACAAAAACAGAGAAAAGCTGTGTACTTTCTGCAGTTCGGATGGAGCTGAATTTGCCAAAATCCCGATTTCAAATCTAATGTGGAATAAATAGCAGTACCATGAAATTTCTGTAGAAGTTCTTCTAGTGTGTGTGGTCGATCTGTTTCATTAATAATAATGTCATTGATGTGACGTGAATCAAGTACGAGGCGAAGTGAACCATTCTTTTTCTTAACAATATGGAGCGGGTTTATGTACGGACTAACTGCCGGTTCAATAATTCCTTGGTCAAGCATAGCTTGCAATTCTTTCTTAACTTGTTCTCTGTGAATATAAGGAATGGGATAATGTTTGGCTTTAAATGTGTCGTGCTACTTAACTTGAAATTCATACATAAAACCGGACATAGTACCAGGGACGTTGTCAAAAACTGGAGCTTGCTGTAAAAGAATTTTGCGTAGCTCTGAACGTTCGTCGTCTGTATTTGCACTGCTCTGTTTAACTTCATCAGAAATCATTTGCATAACGTCATAGTCGGCTTCGTCTAGAGTATTATAGTTGTGTACGTACGTATCTGTGAACAATGTGGAATGACAGTCCGTGTTACGTGATGCAGAAATGACCTCTGTCCGATTAATTGCTTGTTCTTCTGCAGATAAGGAGTGCTGAAATTGTAATGCCAGTTGTACATATTCATCCTTTAACATTAAATAGGAATTTTGAAAGTCAATAATTGCGTCGTGTTGTACCAGAAAATTCGTACCTAAAATAACGTCTGTTGTCAATAACGAAACAATCAAAAAATTTGAGTGACAGGTATGACCTGCAATACAAAACGATAAGTGTGTCTGTAATTTTACATCTACTCCTTTACCAGATACTGCTCCTTTTACTTTAGTTTTGCCTAATGGTAACGTAGGATAGGAATTCTCTTTGTTACATTCGTTGAAAGTTTCCTCATTTATGACTGACATAGGTGATCCAGAACCGATTACTGCTGAAAATTTGGATGATCCAATCTTTACTTCAATGACAGGGTGGGAAATGGTTTTTTGAATAACTGTTTTTTCCTGCAAAAGAGTGTCTCGAATGTCGTCAAAAGTAATAACATTTTCGTGAACAAGATTCTGTGTGTCAAAAGTATTGCTTGCGTTGCTGGAAGATGCAACATATACTGCATCTAGTCAAATTCTATCTGACGTGCTATCATTTGGCGGAGGATGCTGTGGCATTTCGACTATTTGTACTGATCTGTTATTTCATCCTGACGCATTAGATTCGGGATGATACCGACTGTCTGATTCATTCATGATAATCTGTTTTGCGGATGATTTTGCTGCTGGTAAGACCGACTTTTATTAAACGTACGCGGAAAATTGTGCTCATTACATTTACGTCTGTCATGATAGTCACTTCTATACGGTGCACTGCGATATGAGTTAAAATGGTGTGTTTTCTGTACGTACTGATTTCCTTGTTGCTGTGCGTTACTATTTGGCGGAGCCGACGCTATACGTGTAGACGGCGAAACATTAAAGCTTGGTTGACCTTGCACATTACATTGTTGGTTAGGTATGGCAACCGGTTGGTTTTGTTACTGTTGTTGCGAAAAACCTCTATTGTTACCAAAATGTGGTTCCTGTTGCTGATAATTTTGACGATACTGATAATTAAAATTTTGTCTGTTATTAAAATTATGCTGGTTCGGGAGTATCTAATAAAAACTGTCACTTTCGGTAAAACTTGTCATATCGGGTTTTCTTTACACATTCCTAATACCAGATAGATCGATAGTTAAAGAGCTGTTTTGACAGATATAAAGGATAGTAAAAGAGAAGGCAGTAGTGCAGAAAACTAAAGATGAAATAGCACTACTACGGCTCGGGGCCCTGTGCACGCTACGGCACATATTCATCGAAGTGTAATGAATCCCCTGAGGTCCATTACGAGCTGCAAATAAATTTTGGTTTCTGTGTTACAGGCAATACCGGTAAAAATTCAAAAACAAATTGTTGTATCCAGTCCAATGCGTGAAACTGTGTTCTCTCATTATTAAATACCTTAGATTTTTTTACCGATAAAAATTGCTTATAATCACAGTTGTATCTGAATGTGTGAACGGGTTCAGGATTGCATGAGAATCTATTTATCTGTTCGGATTCTACGTCACGTAGTCTCTGTAAATTACCTAAGTTATATTGGCTGTGTGAGTGTGACAAATGTTCGGAACGTGGCGTGACTGAAACATTTTTCATTTCTGTCACTTTAAAACGTTCGTCAATTTGGCTGATCTGTTGTTCAAATTTCTTATCGACTTCCGTATCCAGAGTGCGTGAAACTTCTGCTGACATTAATTTAAACTCGTCGCGTAACTGTGTTGCGTTTTCAGAACATTGTTTAGCGACTGCACTACTTTCATCTCTAAGTGATTCTGTTGTGGCTGCATGTGTATTACTTAATTCTTGTGCAACAGATCTAATTTCTTCACTACTGTTACTAGCACAAGCCTTAATTTCCTCACATAATTGTCCTTTAGTATAATGGCGTTGCACGGTAACGGCTGTAATCTGTTCACTAAGATGTTTGTTCTGCTCTTTAAGATAGTCGTGTCTTTTATTCGTCTGAAACTTTCATTAAATTGTTTGATCGACCTGTCATATTTTTCATTGAGTTGTTTGCACAATTCATTAAGTTGTTTATAATTGTTGTCTAGTTTTTCACTGAGTTGTTTGAAATAGTTGTCGTGTTTTTCATTGAGTTGAAGTAATAATGCGATAACTTGATCCCAGCCAAAATTAGCGGCTCTATTGTCTGTACTGTGCCATGGTGTATCTGCATGTGTCACATTTTGTGTAACCATTTGGTTATTCTGTGATTCTTGAAAAGGTTTGCCACTCGGACGTGCACTGTTGGTCACTACACCGGAACCAAATAAATCTGACATATTTTGTGTATACTGTTCACCTTCGTTAGAAACAATTCCCTGTTCGCTGCGTAAATTTTGCAAATTAGGCGTGTCAAACTGGACAGCGTCCATTGTATCGGAACGTGCCGCGTCATCAGTTGTTACATTTACTGTGGACATAATTGAATTTGTTTGTTCATCATTAGGATAAAAATCATTACTAGTGATCGGTAGGCACTGATTATCTGTAATTAGACGATTATCACTATTACACTGTGTGTCGCAATTATTATCGGTCAAATTATTCGAGTCGGCTATTTCACTCATTGCACATCGCGATGTACTGTTAACAGTTTTTCGCGGCATTTTTCACAAATCAAAATTAAGCACAAAATGAAACAAAGACAAAGCGAAATGGAACAAACACAATTACAACAAAGAGCAATAAATTGCCGATGATCTGTGAAAGAAAGCGTGACAAATTAGTAAATGCGTTGCGCCAGATGCAAACTACATTTAAGTAAATAAGAGCAGATATATGACTACTTCTCAGAGATTCACAAAGAAATACGATCCTGGCCGGTTGTCGCCAAGTGTAACCTCTCCACAAAAAATAAAATAAATAATATGAATACGATTCTGATTTAGTGTAACCTCGAAACAGAAAAATTCCTAAACCTCTCAACAGTAAAAATTATAATTATGTCGTTCACATTCAGTATAACATCCCAATAAAAAAAATAAATTCAGTAACCTGGTAATAAAACAATGTAACTAACCTCTCAATTAAATTGTCGCTCACTTATGACTTTTCAATAATTCACTGTGAATTTAACCTGTTAAATTTTGGACGACAGCAGTGTTGCGTCATGGCCCTGAAAGATCCTTCTGAATAAAAAAAGGAAAAATTCTTACCTCAATGAAGTCGCCGGATATATCTGTCCTTACAATAAATTTTTCCGGCACAGCTCTGTGCAATGCTGGCCGACCTATCTGTCATTTATGAAAGGAAGCAACTGATTTTTCTATTGCAATAATCGGGATGATCATGGATGGGAGAAATTAGTAAATTCTTTGAATTGAAATGAATGGTTGTTAAAAGTTACTTTTTATGAGGAAGATTATTATTACGAGAGTTTTAAGACATTTACATGCGACTTGAGATAACATTACTACATATGCGCGAGGCTGCATTTTACCTTATACAATAATACTCAGGATCCGACATCGCTGCACCGTGGCCGGGCCAGCCAACACGATACACCATACCAGACCAGAGCAGACTCCAGACTAGCAACAACTTACTGCTACAGCTACACGGTTCCTACTGCTCTCAAACTGCTCTCTGTACACAGTTCCTACTGCTCTCAAAACAGCTCTCTGGTCAGAGATTCTCTTATACCTTGCCTATTGCAGGCAGCGCATGAGCAATACATCGAAATTACATCTGCTCGCTCTTACACCGTTCATTCGAAATGCCCACAGCACTAGTAATCTCACACCCCTTTATCTCTTCTGTCATCCATCACCATATCATGGATTTTATCAATAATTTCTGAAGTCGTAACCTTCACAGGGCGTCCGGAACGTTCAGCATCACTTGTGCCTTACGCCGGAGATAAGTGAATTCCAACGTGGACAAATTGCCGGTGTTCGTACGGTGGGTGGTCCCGTAACCACGGTAGGCTCGCATTGAAAATTTATATCGCATACAGGGAAAGTGCAAAAACACCATCTGCTAAGTCACAATGCGGACGAAAGTGTTTGTTGAGCGATCGTGACAGACAGTCTTTCATGAGGATTATGACAAAATATAAGAGAACATCAGCTGCAAAGATACAGCAGAACTGTATGACAGACTCGCAAACCCTGTCAGCACCAAAACGACAAGAAAGGATGAAACCTCCCCTTGGAAAAATTTATCAATTACTGTACTGGTTAACCGCTTACGTTATTTGATTTTCTAACAGCTGAGAAAAACTGAACGTACTCAGACATTTCTCTCTTTACTTATTCTGATCATCACTAAACAGACACACAACATTTTTTTTTTTTTTTTTTTTTTTTTTTTTTTTTTTTTTTTTTTAGCGCAACGCAATCTGACTTTCAATAATCTCAGCAAAAGAATGGCCCTGACTAACAATAACCTATACCTTTCATGAATCACTTACCTCCAAAAATCTTCGTTACTAGAACTACTGCAATACAGCGAGCACCAATACTGCCAGCTAAATAAAAGATTCAAACTACTGAAGGCAATAACTACTGATAGGCATAGTTAGCAAATGAAAGATTTTGATAGAGAACAAACAATGCATTTACCTTAATAATGTTCAAAAATCATCATATACATATATCAGTTCATGATTTACTCTTCCTGATGGACACACGTCCAGATCGTCCGCTCTCAAAATTCTGCCATCTCTCTCCCCACATCCACCACTGCTGGCAGCTTACCTGCAACTGCGCAACGCTACGTGCTGTTCACATCCAACTGCCCAACAGTACAATAGCGAATATTCCAACAATGCCAACCGGCCACAGACTGCGCACAGCACAGCCAGTGATTTTCATACAGAGCGCTACGTGACGTTACCAACATAAAAACTTAAACACCCCACTTACAGGGAACTCGATAAGGAGCAGAACGAGCTGGAATTCCGAAAGCACTCATCAGTAAAGCAGATGCCCGTAAGAGGAGCATTCATCAGTAATGCATTTGTCCGTAAAATGAAGATATAGTGCTGAAGCCATAAACAACGATGGAGATGGACAGCGATCACGCACCGTTGTTTCCAAACCAGATCACAAAATATCAATGATATTGTGATCTGGTAACCTTGGTGGCCAGAGGAGATGCGACAATCCATCCTCGTGCTCACAAAACCAGTCCTGGCCGATGTGAGCTGTGTAAATTGGGGCCTTGCCGTATTGGAACAGAGCGTCACTATTGCTGAACAAACACTCTGCACTCTGTCATGGGATGGACATGATCATGGAGTAGTGCGAGAAAGTCATTTGTTCAAAAATGGTTCAAATGGCTCTGAGCACTATGGGACATAACATCTGTGGTGATCAGTCCCCTAGAACTTAGAACTACTTAAACCTAACTAACCTTAGGACATCACACACATCCATGCCCGAGGCAGGATTCTAACCTGCGACAGTAGCGGTCACGCGATTCCAGACTGAAGCGCCTAAAACCGCACGGCCACACCGGCCGGCTCATTTGTTCGGATGGGTCTTTTTGGGCATTGTTTCCAACTTCTGGCTGAGGTTGCCTCCCAGGAGTGAAACATGGCGGGGGTTGGGTGACGATTTGGCCAGTCATATAGTGGTATACCATGGGTCCCTCAATTGCTCTGCAGGGTCACATTACTGTCAAACATTATGGGACAATTTTGCCTAGTCTAGTCCATTCCATGACACAATGTCTGTTCCCCAAGGACAGGGCCCCAGTTCACAAAGGTGGCATCTTCCAGGACTGGTTCTGTGAGCACGAGGATGAATGGACGCGTCTCCATTGGCCACCACGGTCACCAGATTTTAATACTATTGAGGACCTGTGGTCTACTTTGGAGAGAAGAATGTGTGTTCATTACTCACCTTCAACACCGTTATCTGAACTTGCCATTGTTTTGCAGGGAAAACGGTATAAGAGCCTCTTGAAAAATGTATCGGACCCGTATTTATCGATTCCGCGACCACTGGAAGCTGTTCTAACCGCCAACGGTTTCTCTTCGCTGTGTTCGGCGTGGTAATGTGTTTGTTTTTGATGTTTGTATATTTTGTCCACCTAAAAACCTGATTCACCCCAATCTCGCGTCCAGCCATACTGATTTACGTTCCGTGATTTCCCTAAATCGCTCCAGGCAAATGCCGGGATGGTTCCTTTGAAAGGGCACGGCCGACTTCCTTCCCCGTCCCTCCCTAATCCGATGAGATCGATGACCTCCCTGTCTGGTCTTCTCCCCCAAACAACCCAACCCAACCCTGTTTGACCAGTGACTTCGCCCCGTCCCATGCGCCTCTTTCCCTCATCGCGCAACGGCCGCAGGCATCTAGTCCCCAAGGACAGTCGCGTAGGTGCAAACTCATATTCACAGACGCTGCAACGCGCTTGTCGGCTTCAGAAAGCTACTAGACAGTGCGAAAGACTGGCCACGCGGCAGCTGAATCGCCTGCACCGCCAGCGATCGGCAGTGCCGGCCAGCAGACGATCGCTGACAGCAGGGAGCGGAGGGGACCCTTCCAGGTGATCGGCATGGGCGCCGCGGCCCACGCGGTGACCCGCCCCGGCGCGTGACCGAAATACGTGCCGCAGCCGGCGACTGCACCTCTGCGGCTACTGCCACACGTTTTCTCAGCTCAGAACACGACGTCAAGGTATTGCTTCAGACTGCGCAATGCCACATCGTTCTTTAATGACGGAGCTTCCACTCAGTTGATTATTTCTTGATGCGCAATGTCTTTGTGGCTTGTTAGCTTATGAATAAGTATCGGGTGTCTTGACACGTTCATAGAATTTTTCGACCTGGAAAAAAGCGTTCGACAGTGTTATAATGTACCTCGCTATCTGGTCTTCTCCCCCAAACAACCCAACCCAACCCTGTTTGACCAGTGTTAGATGAGTATGTGCCAAGCAAGATCGTAAGAGATGGAAAAGAGCCACCGTGGTACAACAACCGAGTTAGAAAACTGCTGCGGAAGCAAGGGAACTTCACAGAAAACATAAACATAGCCAAAGTCTTGCAGATAAACAAAAATTACGCGAAGAAAAACGCAGTGTGAGGAGGGCTATGCGAGAGGCGTTCAACGAATTCGAAAGTAAAGTTCGATGTACTGAGTTGGCAGAAAATCCTCAGAAATTTTGGTCTTATGTCAAAGCGGTAGGTGGATCAAAACAAAATGTCCAGACACTCTGTGACCAAAATGGTACTGAAACAGAGGATGACAGACTAAAGCCGGAAATACTAAATGTCTGTTTCCAAAGCTGTTTCACAGGGGAAGATTGCACTGTAGTTCCTTCTCTACATTGTCGCACAAATGACAAAATGGTAGATATCGAAAAGAGGAAAGGCCGCTGGACCTGATGGGATACCAGTTCGATTTTACAAAGAGTACGCGAAGGAACTTGCCCCCCTTCTTGCAGCGGTGTACCGTATGTCTCTAGAAGAGCGTAGCGTTCCAAAGGATTGGAAAAGGGCACAGGTCATCCCCGTTTTCACGAAGGGACGTCGAACAGATGTGCAGAACTATAGACCTATATCTCTAACGTCTATGAGTTGTAGAATTTTGGAACACGTATTATGTTCGAGTATAATGACTTTTCTGGAGACTAGAAATCTACTCTGTTGGAATCAGCATGGGTTTCGAAAAAGACGATCGTGTGAAACCCAGCTCGCGGTATTCGTCCACGAGACTCAGAGGGCCATACACACGAGTTCCCAGGTAGATGCCGTGTTCAGGTGTGCAGCTGGAGAGTGTCGTAGGACCGTTGCTATTCACAATATACATAAATGAACTTGTGGATGACATCGGAAGTTCACTGAGGTTTTTTGCGCATGATGCTGTGGTATATAGAGAGGTTGTAACAATGGAAAACTGTACTGAAATACAGGAGGATTTGCAGCGAATTGACGCATGGTGCAGGGAAAGGCAATTGAATCTCAATGTAGACAAGTGTAATGTGCTGCGAATACATAGAAAGAAATATCCTTTATCATTTAGCTACAACATAGCAGGTCAGCAACTGAAAGAATTCCATAAATTATCTGGGAGTACGCATTAGGAGCGACATAAAATGGAATGATCATATAAAGTTCATCGTCGGTAAAGCAGATGCCAGACTGAGATTCACTGAAGAATCCTAAGGAAATGCAATCCGAAAACAAAGGAAGTAGGTTACAGTACGCTTGTTCGCCCACTGCTTGAATACTGCTCAGCAGTGTGGGATCCGTACCAGGCCGGGTTGATAGAAGAGATAGAGAAGATCCAACGGAGAGCAGCGTGCTTCGTTACAGGATCATTTAGTAATCGCGAAAGCGTTACGGAGATGATAGATAAACTCCAGTGGAAGACTCTGCAGGAGAGACGCTCAGTGGCTCGGTACGGGCTTTTGTTAAAGTTTCGAGAACATACCTTCACCGAGGAGTCAAGCAGTATATTGCTCCCTCCTACGTATATCTCGCGAAGAGACCATGAGGATAAAATCAGAGAGATTAGAGACCACACAGAGGCATACCGACAATCCTTCTTTCCACGAACAACACCAGACTCTAATAGAAGGGAGAACCGATAGAGGTACTCAAGGTACCCTCCGCCACACACCGTCAGGTGGCTTGCGGAGTATGGATGTAAATGTAGATATAGAAGATATTCGAAATTCTAATAAAAACGGTTCTAAGGTATAGGGTAAGGCGGGTAATGTACGGGGTGATCAAAAAGTCTCTCCTCAGTGCCGTATGATTGTTAGCCGCGGGTGCCGTATGATTGTTCGCCTGCGTGGGTTACTTCCCTTCAAGTGGACTCTCCCAACATTCCACTGTTTCATTATCTCAACCAGCGTCAGTAGTATCGTTGGTGTGTGTCGTTACGTGTTGACGTGAACGTTTAAGTTTAGTTCCTTTGTTTGTTTGTTTCGTTTTTGTTACTGTTAAAATGGTAAACATTCAAGAACGAGTGCTTTTAGTTGAACGAGTGTTCAAAGCTGGCGGTAAATACACAGTTTCAATTCGTCAAACATTTAATTCAGTTTTACCGGAGACAACACTCCCACACCTGATTAACAAATTTCGAAGTACCGGTTCAGTGACAGATGCACCGTGAAGTGGTCGTCCTAGCGTTTTGTCTGAGGGTAAACTACTCCATATTCCGAAAAAATGTCCATGAGTCCGAACAAGTCAGTAAGAAAACTCGCCCAGGAAATCGATATTAGTGTCGGAACGGCCCACACAGCTGTAAGGAAAAAATTAGAACGTTTCCCATACTAAGTGACAGTCGTGCAAGAACTGAAAAATACTGATCATGGCAAGAGACTGCATTATTGTCAATGGTTCAAAAATTTCGTTCAACAAAATCGAAGGGATATTCTTAATGAAACGTTTTTCACTGATGAGGCGTGGTTTCATTTATCCGGGTACATGAACACGCAAAATTCTCGTATGTGGAGTACTGCATAAACATTGTGTATTCAGGAGGAACCACTTCATTCTGTGAAAACAGGAGTTTGGATTGCAATTTATAGACGTCGGATTGTGAGTCCCCCATTTTTCAACGAAACAGTAAACGCACAACGATACTGCATTGATATTATGTACCCATTCAAAGGAGAACTTGTGTTAAATGAAATACTGAACGGTTATTTTCAACAAGATGGTGCAACCGCGCATACAGCTCGCGTTTCAATGTCACTGCTTGCTGATGTTTTTTGTGATCGCATAATTTCACAGGGACTTTGACCTCCACGATCGTCCGCAGCTCGTGGTCGTGCGGTAGCGTTCTCGCTTCCCGCGCCCTGGTTCCCGGGTTCGATTCCCGGCGGGGTCAGCGATTTTCTCTGCCTCGTGATGACTGGGTGTTGTGTGATGTCCTTAGGTTAGTTAGGTTTAAGTAGTTTAAGTTCTAGGGGGCTGATGACCATAGATGTTAAGTCCCACAGTGCTCAGAGCCATTTGAACCACCTCCACGATCGCCTGACCTAACACCACCTGACTTTTTCTTCAGGGGTGCAGCGAAAACAACTGTCTATAAAAACCGTCCAAAATACATTGGTAAACTGAAACCTGCAATATCCATTTTCACTGCTTCTGTTACAGAAGAAATTTTACAGGTTGTGTTTGCAAACATGATTGTTGTTGTTGTTGTGGTCTTCAGCCCTGAGACTGGTTTGATGCAGCTCTCCATGCTACCCTATCCTGTGCAAGCTTCTTCATCTCCCAGTACTTACTGCAACCTACATCCTTCTGAATCTGCTTAGTGTATTGATCTCTTGGTCTCCCTCTACGATTTTTACCCTCCACGCTGCCTCCCAATGCTAAATTTGTGATCCCTTGATGCCTCAGAACGTGTCCTACTAACCGGTCCCTTCTTTTTGTCAAGTTGTGCCACAAACTCCTCCCAAATTCTATTCAATACCACCTCATTAGTTATGTGATCTATCCATCTAATCTTCAGCATTCTTCTGTAACACCACATTGCGAAAGCTTCAATTCTCTTCTTGTCCAAACTATTTATCGTCCATGTTTCACTTCCATACATGGCTACACTCCATACAAATATTTTCAGATACAACTTCCTGACACTGAAATCAATACTCGATGTTAACAAATTTCTTTTCTTCAGAAACGCTTACCTTGCCACTGCCAGTCTACATTTTATATCTTCTCTACTTCGACAATCATCAGTTATTTTGCTCCCCAAATAGCAAAACTCCTTTACTACTTTAAGTGTCTCATTTCCTAATCTAATACCCTCAGCATCACCCGACTTAATTCGACTACATTCCATGATCCTCGTTTTGCATTTGTTGATGTTCATCGTACATCCTCCTTTCAAGACACTGTCCATACTGTTCAACTGCTCTTCCAAGTCCTTTGCTGTCTCTGATAGAATTACAATGTCATCGGCGAACCTCAAAGTTTTTATTTCTTCTCCAAGAATTTTAATACCTACTCCGAACTTTTCTTTTGTTTCCTTTACTGCTTGCGCAATATACAGATTGAATAACATCGGGGAGAGGCTACACCCTTCTCTCACTCCCTTCCCAACCACTGCTTCCCTTTCATGCCCCTCGACTCTTATAACTGCCATTTGGTTTCTGTACAAACTGTAAATAGCCTTTCGCTCCCTGTATTTTACCCCTGCCACCTTTAGAATTTGAAAGAGAGTATTCCAGTCAACATTGGCAAAAGCTTTGTCCAAGTCTACAAACGCTAGAAACATAGGTTTGCCTTTCCTTAACCTATTTTCTAAGATACGTCGTAAGGTCAGTATTGCCTCACGTGTTCCAATATTTCTACGGAATCCAAACTGAACTTCCCCGAGGTCAGCTTCTACCAGTTTTTCCATTCGCCTGTAAAGAATTCGTGTTAGTATTTTGCAGCTGTGACTTATTAAACTGATAGTTCGGTAATTTTCACATCTGTCAACACCTACTTTGTTCGGGGTTGGAATTATTATATTCTTCTTGAAGTCTGGGGGTATTTCGCCTGTCTCATACATCTTGCTCACCAGATGGTAGAGTTTTGTCAGGACTGGCTCTCCCAAGGTCGTCAGTAGTTGTAATGGAATGTTGTCTACTCCGGGGGCCTTGTTTCGACTCAGGTCTTTCAGTGCTCTGTCAAACTCTTCACGCAGTATCGTATCTCCCATTTCATCTTCATCTACATTCTCTTTCATTTCCATAATATTGTCCCCAAGTACATCGCCCTTGTATAGACCCTCTATATATTCCTTCCACCTTTCTGCTTTCCCTTCTTTGCTTAGAACTGGGTTTCCATCTGAGCTCTTGATATTCATACAAGTGGTTCTCTTTTCTTCAAAGGTCTCTTTAATTTTCCTGTAGGCATTATCTATCTTACCCCTAGTGAGATAAGCCTCTACATCCTTACATTTGTCCTCTAGCCATCCCTGCTTAGCCATTTTGCACTTCCTGTCGATCTCATTTTTGAGACGTTTGTATTCCTTTTTGCCTGCTTCATTTACTGCATTTTTATATTTTCTCCTTTCATCAATTAAATTCAATATTTCTTCTGTTACCCAAGGATTTCTATTAGCCCTCGTCTTTTTACCTACTTGATCCTCTGCTGCCTTCACTACTTCATCCCTCAGAGCTACCCATTCTTCTTCTACTGTATTTCTTTCCCTCATTCCTGTCAATTGTTCCCTTATGCTCTCCCTCAAACTCTGTACAACCTCTGGCTTAGTCAGTTTATCCAGGTCCCATCTCCTCAAATTCCCACCTTTTTGCAGTTTCTTCAGTTTTAATCTACAGTTCATAACCAATAGATTGTGATCAGAGTCCACATCTGCCCCTGGAAATGTCTTACAATTTAAAACCTGGTTCCTAAATCTCTGTCTTACCATTATATAATCTATCTGATACCTTCTAGTATCTCCAGGATTCTTCCATGTATACAACCTTTTTTCATGATTCTTGACCCATGTGTTAGCTATGATTAAGTTATGCTCTGTGCAAAACTCTACCTGGCGGCTTCCTCTTTCATTTCTTAGCCCCAATCCATATTTATCTACTATGTTTCCTTATCTTCCTTTCCTACTCTCGAATTCCAGTCACCCATGACTATTAAATTTTCATCTCCCTTCACTATCTGAATAATTTCTTTTATCTCATCATACATTTCATCAATTTCTTCATCATCTGCAGAGCTAGTCGGCATATAAACTTGTACTACTGTAGTAGGCGTGGGCTTCGTGTCTATCTTGGCCACAATAATGCGTTCACTATGCTGTTTGTAGTAGCTTACCCGCACTCCTATTTTTTTATTCATTATTAAACCTACTCCTGCATTATCCCTGTTTGATTTTGTATTTATAACCCTGTATTCACCTGACCAAAAGTCTTGTTCCTCCTACCACCGAACTTCACTAATTCCCACTATATCTAACTGTAACCTATCCATTTCCCTTTTTAAATTTTCTAACCTGCCTGCCCGATTAGGGGATCTGACATTCCACGCTTCGATCCGTAGAACGCCAGTTTTCTTTCTCCTGATAATGACATAATGAAACATGTTTAATCGAATTGAATTATGTATTCAACAACAGGGGGGACAATTTCAACATTTAATGTGAACATTTGTAAGTAAAAATGATTATTCAATAATTTAGTAACTTGTATTTCACTGAGTTTCATTTCGGTATATCCACTGCGGCATACGGCACGCGCGGCTAACAATCATACGGCACTGCGGAGAGACTTTTTGAATACGCCGTATAATTTGCACAAAAACCAAGAGGGAACAATAAGATTGGAAAACGAAGTACGAAGTGCTCGGATTAAAAAGGTTATAAGCCAGGGATGTAGTCTTTCGCACTTCCTGTTCAGTCTATACGTCGATGAAGCAATGATGGATATAAGAGGAAGGTTCAAAAGTTGAATTAAAATTCAACATGAAAGAATGTCAATTGTAAGATTCGCTGATGACATTGCAGTCCTCAGTGAAAGCGAAGAAGTATTACAGGATCTTCTGAATGGAATGAACGGTCTAATGAGTATAGATTGAGAGTAAAGCGAAGAAAGAGGAAAGTAAAATGAAGTAGCCGAAATGGCAACAGCAAAAAACTTAACATGAGGATTGGTAATCCAGAAGTAGATGAAGTTCAGGAATTCTGCTCGCTAGGCAGCAAAATAACCTAGGAAGGACGGAGCAAAGAGAATATAGAAAGTAGACTAGCACTGAGAAAAAGGGCATTCCTGGTCAAGAGAGGTCTACTGTTATCAAGCATAGGCCTTAATGTGAGAAGCAAATTTCTGAGATAGTACGTTTGAAGCACAGCATTATATGGTAGTGAGACATGGACCTTGGGAAAACAGGAACAGAAGAAAATCGGAGCATCTGAGATTTGATGCTACAGAAGAATATTGAAAATTATGTGGACTGATAAGGTAAGGAATGAGGAGGTTCTCTGGAGAATCGGCGAGGAAAGGTACATATGGAAAACGCTGAAAAGAATGACGGTCAGGATGGTAGGACATAATATGTTTAGAAATCACGGAATAAAGTCCTTGGTACTACAGGGAGCTGCAGGAGGTAAAAAACTGTAGAAGAAAACAGAAACTGGAATACATCCAGTAAATAATTGAAGATGTAGGTTGCAAGCGCTACTCTGAGGTTGGCACAGGGAGGAATTAGTGGCTGCGTGCATCAAACCAGTCAGACAACTGATGACTAGAAAAAAAAGCATCGGATTGCACTGTGGTTCGAAGATCCCACTAAAGTGTATATCTCCCTTTAAATGGCCAGGTAAGTCAATTTGAAGGTCGAAAAAAGCGCGGGCCGGTCTCCTTGAACATGATGTGCAAACCAATGATCGCTTGATGACAGCTTTACCTTTCTTCGAAGCGTTGGGCAACAACTCCTAATTGCGGGATTTAATTCGCGAGTAGTCCTAGGATTTCGTTTCCGACGTATAACATGACTTTAGACTTTTATTGTATTTATACATGACTTGAGAATATGTTGCACCATGTTTCATATTCCACAATCAACTGAATGCGTTATGGGTTACAACCATGGATGGCAGCTATCGCTGAAGTAACCGGTTCTAATCCAGTTTAATTTGACTGTAAAACCGATCATAACGACCAGTTTCTGAAATAACCAATTTTCGGTTTTTTTATTCCTACTATTTCCTGTAATTAAGGTAGAAATGGAACAAAGAATAGAAAAATTTCAGCTCATTCAGTTTTAAGGATCGTAGAATCAAAATATTGAATTCAATAGGAAAATAAAAAAACACTTAATTCGGCTACCATTCGTAGCTTTTGTCAAAAAGGGTAAAAAATCACCAGTATTCTCCTACTCATTCAGACTTTTAGAAACACTGTTCAAAAATCATGTTGCAGTCGGCGATTATACCACTGTTTGGGCATTACGAATCATCGGTGCCAAAGGGTGAAAAGTGTGATTGACGAACTTTTACTTGTAAATTTGACCGTTTTCAAGGGCTGCGAGCAGATAAGGGTATGCGCACATAGGTAGATCAGCTGCTTTCTGATTTTGTTGTATACTATGAATGAATTGTTAAGTTATTACTGTTACCGTAATTTCCTTCCTCTTTTGTTATTACATAAAAGTGGCCCACGTATCTTTGATCTCCTAAAGCAAATGAAGCATTGTTCTTCACTGCTACGTCACTTCCTAAAAATATTTCCAAACTAGGGTAGGTGCCATTCTACAATATAAAGGATATGCGGTGACACTAGCGAACAACCACCGTATAGACCAGGTGTGGGAAAGTCTCGCACGCTGCCCGTACACGAGTCCCTGAAGCCACGGCACACGGCAACAGGGACAGTATTGTCTCAGCAGGGATGTACCTATTCTTATGCCACATGTTGGTTGGTCGTTTCTGTCGGCATTGTTATTGAAATAGCACTGATCACCTTTCCCATTTCCTGTAATAACGAAGTATTCAAACAAATGCAGGTTTTACAGATAAAAAATTACTCCTATTTTTTAGAAAAGATTTATTTAAAAACGATACATCTTAGCATTGCTGAAAAGGCTAATTGTTGTTTACTCGATTTTTTACTCGGTTATCAGTAAAAAATAAAAAAGGCACCTTCTAACCGAGAACAAACAATACTTATTCAGAACTAAAATATGGTGTTAATTTTAACTGGGCGGTTTTTCCCATCTCCAGTTACACCAATTGTCCCAGTAGGAAACTAAGCCTCTTACCACAGCATAAAAATCTATTGGTGCATCACGAGCGGCCAGTATTTTTAAGCGACAACAAAAAGCTGAGAGAAACATTGGCGGTCGTATTGTTAGGAAACGAGGCCCAGCATTTGTCTCAAACTACTTTCACTAATTTATTTTTATTTTATTGCAGTTATTTATTAGATGCTGTTTTTACATCTCCCCTGCATTCTAGAACCTGGCATATTGCACAGTGGTTATTATTATCGTACTATCCACAATACGTTAAGAATTTTTTTCCTTCTTTTATAAATATTCATGTGTACATCTCCAAGCCAGCCTCCGTAACCGAGTGTTCAGAGTAGATGGCTGTCATGCGGAGAACCCGGGTTCGATTGTCGGTACTGCCAAGGAATTTTCCTAGGGGTGCAATCATCCTATTAACGCTAACTGAGTTACTTGACCGAGGGGAAGCCGCTCCGCTGGTAAGGCTCCAAAACGGCGGAGAGGGCGTTGTGCTGACCAGATAGCCTTCCATTATCGCAACCGCGTGACTCCGCAAGGCAAAGGATGACACAGCGGACGGCAGACATCCGTAAGGCCTCGACGGCCTGGACGAGGAGCTTGTATATCTAAACACAACATGAGACTATACTACTTAGGCATTTAAGAAGATGAAAAAGAATTAATGAAAAGTAAGTTATTGAAGTAAGAAAGATAGAGGCAAGAAGAAAATGAAATTAAGAAAAGCAAGTTGCCATCTAGCAACAAACAAACACTTAAAACAACGAGAAATTCACAGTGGCTGTAAAATAGCGCATCGACCTTGACTGAATTGCAGCCTTCCTCATAATTAAAGTTCAGTCAAACCAATTCGAGTAAATCGTTGTGAGTAATCGAGAAAAGCAAGTTGGGAATTACAGAAATAAACAGGAACGAAACAAACAGGAAATTCAGACTAGAGTCAAAGACATAATGATGACTGTAACGAGAAGGAATGGAGTGACCGGGACGTGTAGGCTGGAGAAAGGTTGGTATATGGAGCAACGAAGTTGTCTGGCGGATACCAAAACATAAGAAAAGACCGAGATGACGACTTAATGGAAGATGCTGCACGGATGTTTACAGTTGAAGAGGGTAATGCATGCAGAAATCTAGAGAAGGCCTTATGTAGGGTGCATCTTGAATAATAGCGAAAACTGAAACGGTCGGCCGGAGTGGCCGAGCGGTTCTAGGCGCTACAGTCTGGAACCGCGCGACCGGTACGGTCGCAGGTTCGAATTCTGCCTCGGGCTTGGATGTGTGTGATGTCCTTAGATTAGTTAGGTTTAAGTAGTTCTAAGTTCTAGGGGACTGATGACCTCAGAAGTTACGTCCCATAGTGCTCAGAGCCATTGAACCATTTTTGAAAACTGAAACGGATAGAAGCATGTGAAAGAATAAGCCCTACGAAACCACACACTAACTTTAACATGAAGTTATTCTTACTGATAATGTTCCTTTCACGCATCATTCATGAATGGAACACCGAAGGGGGGAAATACAGTGTTACCAGAAGTACATTTCGCCAGATACCGTAAGGTGGCCTGCTGAGTATAAATTTCCAGGTAGAACTAAAATGAAAAAACGATCAAAAGAGAAGCAATGAGTTGGATAGTGCACGTCTTTGCACATGTAAGAACTCAAATTCAGTTGTTAACATTAGGTACCGTGCTTTGTAACACGCTTCGAACCTCCTTGCTGCCCACGAGGTTGTGGAGACGTTACTGCTCAAGTGTGTCCGTTCTTCTAAGTTAGCCCTTCTGAAGTCATTTGCAGCTCATCTGATCAATCATTACATATCTCTATTAACGAAATGACGTAGTTTTTTCTTGTTTCGCTTGGTTAAGGGTCAAGTAATATTTTCGCTTTTGACTGTTAAATTCTCTTAAAAATCACAATATATGTAACCCCTGTATATATACATATACACTGCATGAGAACTCTTATTGAAATTTCGTTCAAACACAAAAGGCGTTTGCTTCGCTTAAGTCGGTGGCATTTTTAAGGGTGGTTTGACAAGTTTATTAAAAAAGGAAGGAAAACAACTCACCTTACTTTTCGACATAGTCTCCTTTCAGTAATATACTCTTGGTCCAGAGACCCTTCAGCTTTTTCATCCCGTTGGAAAAATAGGCTCCGTCAGACTGGTTGACTGAAACTATCACTTCCTCATTTGATGAAAATTTCATCCCAACAAGCCAAGTTTCAAGTTAGAGAGCAGGAAGAAGCCACTTGGGGCTAAGTTTGGTGAATAGTGTGGTTGAAGAACCAATCCAAAGACCAATTCATGCACTTTACCATTGTTATTGCTGATATGTGGGATGATGCATTATCCCTGTGAATGAGCACTTTTTAGATGTCAACATTGGTCCTTTTTCAGCCAACGTGAGTTTCAAACGTTTCAAAAGTGAAGTGTAATAGGATCTAGTTATGGTTCTGTCTTCTTCCTAGTAATCTATATTCGTCCTCGGGAATCTCAAAAAACCAGCGGCCATTACCTTACCAGCTGACAAAAAGGTCTCTGTCTTCTTCGGTGGACTTTCACCAGCCTTTGTCCATTGTTTTGACTGTCATTTTGACTCTGGTGTGTAATGATGGATTCAGGGTTCATTACAATCGGCGCAAACAGTCTTGAGGATTGTGATTAAACATCGCCAGACATTGTGCTGAAATGTTGTGCCGGATACGCTTTTGGTCGACTGTGAGAAATCGCTGAGCCCACCTTGCACGCAGCTTCAAAAAATGGTTCAAATGGCTCTGAGCACTATGGGACTCAACTGCTGTGGTCATCAGTCCCCTAGAACTTAGAACTACTTAAACCTAACTAACCTAAGGACATCACACACATCCACGCCCGAGGCAGGATTCGAACCTGCGACCATAGCAGTCGCACGGTTCCGGACTGCGCGCCTAGAACCGCGAGACCACCGCGGCCGGCTGCACGCAGCTTGTTTATAGCCATTTCTCCGTACAAAAGCCGGCCGGTGTGGCCGTGCGGTTCTAGGCGCTTCAGTCTGAAACCGCGTGACCGCTACGGTCGCAGGTTCGAATCCTGCCTCGGGCATGGATGTGTGTGATGTCCTTAGGTTAGTTAGGTTTAATTAGTTCTAAGTTCTAGGCGTCTGATGACCTCAGAAGTTAAGTCACATAGTGCTCAGAGCCATTTTTCCGTACAAAATATTATGCACTCACTCAGTTGAGGTGCCTACAGTCTCAACAACCTCAAGAATTTTTATTTGGGGGTCGTGCATTACCATATCATTTATTTTGTCAGTGGTGTCCTTTGTGGTGTCCTCAACTGGACGGTCGGGACGCGCTCCGTCTTCGGTACTAATTCAAAAATAAATGGTCTTCAATGATGGTGCGAAGTCCGCGTGAACTTCAGCCAATTCTGCTTTGATTTGTGCCGCAGTCCAACCCTTCTTTTAAAATGTTTAATAACAACATGAAATCCGGTTTTCTCTATTTTCAGTCACAGTCGACACTCTGACCAATTCAGATGGCTGTCAACAATGAAGTGTGTGCTGCACTTTGTTGAAATTATTTATATGCATTAGACCAGTCTCTGGACTGAAGACCACAACAACAAAACATCCTTGGAATAATCAAGCTTACCAATCATTAGGGTGCAACATGTTTGTTCCACTATTTCATGGAAATTTACCAGACTTGTCGAACCACCAAAATCAGTTTGGTTCGTCTAAATCGGTGGGAGGTTTTAAGTCCATTTCTTCTTATGTTCCAAGAATTCGTCGAATGTTAAGCAAAGTTATAGCTTCTTGTATCAGTTAGTTAGTAGTTTCCCATATATCGCTTGCAGTCGCCTAACGCAAGTCACGTGTCCCTTGATGGTTCGACTAGTGCTTGATACTAAAAACGGAACCATAAGGCAATCAGATTTTTGTAATATTTTATGCTTATGGTACGTGAAGTTCTGAACTCAATTATTAATCCAGTTAAACATCCTAATGTAACCCTGAAGAATTCTCGAGAAAATCGGCTTTGAAGTTTACCGACCATTTTTAATACGCTCAAGCAAGGTCTGCTGTTTCGCAGCATGTCATGTGGCTGTGTGGTAGAATGCTGGCCTGCCACGCAGTGGATCCGAAAAAAAAACAGTAGTCATCGAGATGTAATCGCTGGTTCGAGACTCGTTTTGGTTGTTATTTTTTTCTGTTTGTTTGTTTCAGTTCCAGCAGCTACTTCATTTAAATATAAAGTTCATCAATATATATGCTGATACCTGTTATTAGCAAATAATTGCTACTTTTATGAAAAATGCCCGTCGTCTTATTTCTAGTTAAATATCCCATGTAAAAACCCAATTTTCACTGCAAATATAAATTCTTAGTTACTGATCTTTTATAAAAGATTGTTTACATTCAAAACAAATTATATTGTTTTCCAGTCTTATGTATTCTACGATCCAGGGAAATGTTCATGGAACATGCAACGCTATTTAAAAGTTTAGCGGGATTAGGAGAGCTGGGAATCATACTTGGCGCCACACACGTGGCAGGCGAGCATTCTTCCACACAGCTATATCACCTGTCGAGAAACGTTCGCCTTGCTTTAGCATGCTAAAGACGGCGAGAAAACTTCAAAGCCGATTCTCTCGAGAATTTCTAAGAGCTGCATCGAACTGCTTTTGCTGATTGATATTTGACTTCTGACCTTCACGTATCATAAATATAAGAAATTACAAAAATGCGATTGCCATGTGTCCCCTTCTAAGTAGAACTCCGTTTCGGGATATCTCGGGCCCGTTCGACCGTGAGTACCTTTCACCCAGCCACGCTGAGGGCGCAGTACTTCCCCGAATCGATGCACTCACGGTATCCCCTTGATTCAGTGGGACGTGAGAAGCATGATGATGATGATATTTGGTGTGTTGGGCTCTCAACTGCGCGGTCATCAGCACCCGTACAAAGTCGCACTTTTTACACAGTCCAATTTAGCGACTGTCACGGATGACGATGATGATTAAATGATGATGACAACACAAAAACTCAGGCAGAGAAAATCTCCAACCAGGCCGGGAATCGAACCCGGGACCCCGTGATCCAGAGGCAGCAACGTAGCTTTTTTTTTTCGATATAGTTCGTCGCGTCTGGTCTAGGCGGACGTCACAAGACATCCGTTCAAGTTGAGCGTTGATTCCTTGACTCAGATTTTTTTTATTACAGAGAGCACGCAGCTCTCTGAGCTACCGTGCCGGCTATTAGACAACGAGCTGCGGACCATGAGAAGATGGCGTGTGCCATCCGACACTTAGCCACAATGTGACTGCGGTCGAATGCTCTGATAGCGCGTCTTGCACATTCTGTGCTCCACGTCAAACCGGCGACTAGTATAATGTTTGGTAAATCGTACTCACGTTGCAGGCAGAACTATCCCAATCGCCGTGGCGAAAGAAACGGCTTCCGTCCAACACAGCGTCTGTAATTCAGAGTTCACAAATACGTACGGTATCTGATCTAAAGTGTACGAACAGCCCTTGTAATGCGGAATTGTCTATTAGATGTCACGAGAGGAGAACCCGGCTGATCAAAGGAAGCCGGAAATACTATGTTGACAGTAGACAAGCAGTAACAGATGAATCAGCTAGTCAGGAGTGCTCAGTGATTTCGTACGTGGGCTAGTCATTGAATGTCACCTGAAAAACAAATCTATTAGAGACGTTTCAACCCCTCTAAAGCTGCCGAAACCCTATGTTATGTGTGCGACGGAGCAACCATAGCTAAAGCAAGACCAGGCGGACCTCTTATACCGATAGACAGGGATTGTCTAGCATTGCGGAGGCTGGTTACAACAAATCGCATGAAATCAGCGGCAGGTGACACTCGGAAGTCCTAAAGTGTTACCAGCAGCCCAGCTGGCAGAATGATTTCAGTTAAAGAGAATGGCTTACAGTGCTCGAGCAGCTATTCATAATCTACACATTTCTGACGTCAGAGCTAAGCGATGCTTGAGGTGACGTAAAGGGCGACGCCAGTGGACACTGGATGATTGGGAACTAGTGGATTGAAAGTAGAGGAACGGTTCGGAGACGATTATTGTCCGAATCAACATAGGATTGCACTCTATCCTGAAACAATGGTTTGTGAACAAAACTATTCCTGAAATGGACTAGCCTTCCAATAATCCCGACCTGAACTCAATGGAACACCTTTGGAATGAGTCCGAACGTCGACTTCGTTCAAGACCCTGGATCTAGCATCACTGTTTTCTCTGGTTTCGGCCCTTGGGGAAGAATGGACTACCATTCCTTCACAGCCACCCAATTGAAAGCGTCCCCAGCAGAATTCATGCCGCCATAAAGGCGAAGGGGTGGAACACCCCCGATAAAAGTCCACTTCTATGTGACGGGGTACTTTTCAGCAGATAATTTTCGTAGAAAAGAAGAACGAACGTAAATATTATAGCAAACTGATACTGAAATGTTGCCTTACTTTGATGTAGTTTGTACAGAGAGCGTTATAATCTGCATTTAAATAAAGCTGTTATCAACTTGAATGTTAATTTGGACAGCACAGTGTCTGTTGGAGATGCTCCTATTTAAAGCAACTTACCCAGCCAGTCCCAGAGAGATCTAAAGTTGAAATCGAACTACGGCCTACGGTGCAACTTGGCATTTTTCACGAATAAAAATAAGTATGAGAGCTAGAAGAAGCTATTACCGAAAAAAAAGAAAATCTGAAACCGACCAAGAAATGAACTGCTGCCTTCGGATTTTAGTCTGAGACACCGAGCAACTGTTTGATATTAATAAAACTGAAAATATTTGCCGGTAGGTATCTGGGAAATGCGTCGCAACCTGTTCGACCTAGTCATTATCCTTAAAATATTGAAAACGTGCCTAGGTTACAACCGCTGTTGTATGAAATGGTGAAACGCTGAAAAAAGACTAATAAAAATCGTAGCGACGTATTTTACAATGAGCACCGTTCATACTTAAGAGGTACTTAGGGGGACCTGTGATTAAAATTCTACACGAAAAGAAAGTCTTAAGCAACAGTGATGACGTTAAATTCCACCTCAGAAATGAATTTAACATTGAAACTGAAGCAAGTTAGAACAAAACAAAGGTGATATCGATAAAATACGTTGTAGGTCCTTACGTGCGATAATCTCTGACTACCAACTTAGATTTCTGAAATAATACGCAGATGCCTCACAAACGTTGCATTTCTTACTGCTAAATTTCTGTATGAAATTTAACACTGAGAAGTCCGCAGTTTTGAAAGACCTAGAGAAGTGCATTTCAAGCTATAACCGACATGTGAAACACTACATTTGCAAGAAATATAAACATGCTTACCCAATAGGTGACACATTTTTAAAGCCCCAAATTTTTAGTAGAGTAAGAATATTGAGATAAAATTAAGTCACTGAAAATACTCTAGCAAAGTGAGGTTCTTTGGCACCATTCGCGTGGAATCCACATGGCAGTGATTTATTATATGTGATGTTCCTCCTTAATCTTTCGGGTCCATCAGTTAGTTTAAGTTTTCTGTTGAACTATGTGAGCTGTTGGAGCGATGTAGCTGTATACCTAATTACTAATCAGGCAATGACAATATGGCGTCATTGGATGCCTGCAAAATCTAGCGTGACTGCATATCAGTACAATATCACATTACCCACACCCACAGTTGAGCTACAGAACGCTACTATAGATGTTGTTCCAGAAAAAAGAAATTGTCAGGATGTTAGTGGTAAATAAGACCATACAAGTTGGTAAATAACTTATATATATAATGCTGCTCAAATCAGTTCGTCAAACCTTTATATTGGTACAAAACATAAGATGAATTTTCGTTGATTGTCTCCGAGCTGATAGTTCATGCTGCTGCAAACGTCGTCGAACTGTTCGTTTCTAAGAATATTTCTGAGCTCATTTGTATGTTTTGTCTGTTGTAAGAGAACTTGTTTAAGCTTATAGCGAATTTGAATGGGGTGAAGGAAAGTGGGCTTCTTTGTGCCAGCGTTTGTTGAGCAACACCACGTTTTCTAAAGCGATTCCTTCTTGTAAACCACATGTTACTAGTCACAGAATTAAGTTGACAATATCTCGAGTTTTAGAGTGAAAAATGGCTCTGAGCACTACGGGACTCAACATCTTAGGACGTAAGTCCCCAAGAACTTAGAACTACTTAAACCTAACTAACCTAAGGACATCACACACACCCATGCCCGAGGCAGGATTCGAACCTGCGACCGTAGCAGTCCCGCGGTTCCGGACTGCAGCGCCAGAAGCGCACGGCCACCGCGGCCGGCTTTTCGAGTGAAGATAGAATCAATAGTTCACTATCAACTAAACACTGACTGACTTTTACTATGTTCTATGCAGCAGTAACCCATGCCGCGTATCTCGATGACACACTACTGCCCATTAAAACTGCTACACCAAGAAGAAATGCAGATGATAAACGGGTATTCATTGGTCAAATATGTTATACTAGAACTGACATGTGATTACATTTTCACGCAATTTGGGTGCATAGATCCTGAGAAATCAGTACACAGAACAACCACCTCTGGTCGTAATAACGGCCTTCATACGCCTGGGCATTGAGTCAAACAGAGCTTGCATGGCGTGTACAGGTACAGCTGACCATGCAGTTTCAACACGATGCCACAGTTCATCAAGAGTAGTGACTGGCGTATTGTGACGAGCCAATTGCTCGGCCACCATTGATCAGACGTTTTCAGTTGGTGAGAGATCTGGAGAATGTGCTGGCCAGGGCAGCAGTCGAACATTTTCTGTGTCCAGAAAGGCCCGTACACGACCTGCAACATGCGGTCGTCCGTTATCCTTCTGAAATGTAGGGTTTCGCGGGGAACGAATGAAGGGTAGAGTCACGGGTCGTAACACATCTGAAATGTAACATCCACTGTTCAAAGTGCCGTCAATGCGAACAAGAGGTGACCGAGTCGTGTAACCAATGGCACCCCATACCATCACGCCGGGTGATACGCCAGTATGACGATGACGAATACACGCTTCCAATGTGCGTTCACTGCGATTTCGCCAAACACGGGTGCGACCATCATGATGCTGTAAACGGAATCTGTATTCATGTGCAAATTTGACACCACCGCAGGGGCTCCTGTCTGTGACGCAGCGTCAAGGGTAACCGCAGCCATTGTCTCCGAGCTGACAGTAAATGCTGCTGAAAACGTCGTCGAACTGTTCGTGCAGATGGTTGTTGTCTTGCAAACGTCCCCATCTGTTGACTCAGGGATCGAGACGTGGCTGCACGATCCGTTACAACCATGCGGAGAAGATGCTTGTCATCTCGATTGCTAGTGATACGAGGCCGTTGAGATCCAGCACAGCGTTCCGTATTACCCTCCTGAACCAACCGATTCCATATTCTGCTAAGAGTCATTGGATCTCGACCAACGCGAGCAGCAATGTCACGATACGATAAGCCGCAATCGCGATAGGCTACAGCCCGACCTTTATCAAAGTCGGGAATGTGATGGTACGCATTTCTCCTCCTTACACGAGGCATCAACGTTTCACCAGGCAACGCCGGTTAAGTGCTGTTTGTGTACGAGAAATCGGTTGAAAACTTTCCTCGTGTCAGCACGTTGTAGGTGTCGCCACCGGCGCCTTGTGTGAATGCTCTGAAAAGCTAATCATTTGCATATCACAGCAACTCCTTCCTATCGGTTAAATTTCGCGTCTGTAGCACGTCATCTTCGTGGTGTAGCAGTGTTAATGGCCAGTAGTGTAATATATGGATACTTTACACACTTTGTCCCCCCTCCCCCTTCATACTGGACAATGAACCATGAATCTTGACGAGGTGGTAGAAAGGTTTACGTGCCTCAGCGATATAGATAGCTGTACAATAATGGAGGGCTATCTGTGGAGAGGTCAAACCAACCCGAGGTCGCTGAAGAAGAACAGCAGCATTTTCTGTAGCTGCAGGGGCCACAGTCTTCTTGGTGTGCTGGTACTGCGAATGGCTGAAAACAAGGAGAAACCACGGCCGTTATTTTCTTCCCCAAGTGCGTGCTCCTCTCCTCTACTGTACTGCACATAATGGTAATGGAATCCGCTTGTGTAAAATTTTCCGGAGGTAAAATAGTTCCACATTCGGATCACTGGCGGGGGGGGGGGGGGGTGGGGGGGGGGGGACGACGACGACGACGACGGCGGACGACGACGACGACACTACTCAGGAGGTTATCATCTTCAGGAGAAACAAAACTGGTATTCTGCGAGTCAGAACGTGGGCCGTCAGATTCCTTACTCGGAGAGATAGATTAATGAATTTAAAAAGGGATGGATAGGAGTTACGTACAGTGGGAATTAGTACTGCGGCGAGAAGAACAGGATTTCTGGTCAGTTCAGTACAGGGTTATCACATAAACAAGATGGGGTAAGGTAGGAATAGGCCTAATTATGGATAAGAAAATAGGAATGTGGGTAAGCTACTGTGGACAGCGTATTGAACGCATTATAGTAGCCAAGATAGAAATGAAGCCAATACCCAACACAGTAGTTCAAGTTTATGCGTCTACTAGCTCCGCAGATGATGCAGAAATTGAAAGAATATACAGTCGAGAGCCAGAACATTATGACCAACTGCTTAATAACTTGTTTGACCGTCTTTGGAACGAAATACGTCACTGATTCTGCGTATCAGGGATCCGACAGTCTGTTGGTTGATTTTTGGAGGTATGTGGCATTAGGTGACTAAGCACAGATCATATAATTCTCTTTAAATAACAGGCCTCTAATTTGCGTACACTGTCATGGTGCCCGATAGCGATCCAGATGGGTTCCATAGGATTTGCATTGGGCGAATTTGCTCGCCGGGTCTCCCGCATGAGTTTACTATAATGCACCTCAAACTACTGTAGCGCGGTCCTGGTTCCTAGACACGGACAATTATACTTCTGAAAGATGACATCGACGTCGGGGAAGGCATCAAGCATGAAGGGAAACAGGTGGTTCGCAGCTGACAGCGTGTCTTCGATTACTACCACAGGTCCTATGCAAGCGCAGGAGAGTGTCTCCCATAGCAAAATACTGCTCTCACCAGTCTGCATCCGTAGCGCGCTGCTTGTTTCGAGCCGCCGTTCACATTGATGACGGCTTTTGTGGAGACGACCCGCGACCTAATTTAACAAAAACGTGATTCATATGAAGAGCCGACACGTTTCCATTGATCGACGGTCTAAACCCGATGGTCCCGTGCTCACTGCAATCGTAACTGACAAAGTCGTTGGGTCAACATGTGAACACGTAGCGGTGGTCTATTGCGGAGTTCCATGTTCAAAAATGTACAATGAACAGCGTGCTCCGAAACACTTGTGCGTGTGTCAGAATTGTGCTCTTTCGGCAGAGATGCCACAGATCACCATCTATCCTACTGTATAGAGCACACAAGCCTCCGAACACCATATTCTGTGAAGAGTCGTGGGCGTCCAACCATTTAGCGTCTAGCGGTAGTTTCACTGTCCTTCTGCCTCTTTCCGTAGATGCTCACGTCTGCAGCACGTTTTCGAAATACTCGTCCACAGGATCCGCGTAATAATAATCTGTCCTTTGTCACAGTCGCTTATCTCAATAGATTTCGCAGTTTGCAATCTATATCCTCGCTACGGTTATCCCCTTCCGTTTCTGCTCCACCTACATAATTTTGTTACCGTATTACGTACCCGCAACGCTACCAGGCGACATCCAGCGTAGGGGTGAGCAGTGGTCATAACGTTTCTGTTTGTCAGTGTGTAAGGAGTTAAAGGAAATTATTCAGATAGTTAAGGGAAACAAAAATTAAACTATGATGAGTGACTGGACTGGGGAAAAAGAATGAAAGAGGAAACAACCTAGTAGGACTTTGTGCAGAACATAATCACTAACATTTGGCTTAAGAATCATAAAATAAGTTTGTATGTGTGTAATAGACCTAGAGACACTGGAAGATTTCAGTTGATTATAAAATGGTAAGACAGAGATTTCGAAACAAGATTTTAAACTATGCGGCATTTCCAGGAGACGTATTTATTGGTTATGAACTAAATATTAAAACTGAGGAAATTGCAAAAGCCTAGGAATTTAGAGAAATGCGAACTGGATAAACTGAAAGAACCAGAGGTTGTTGAGAGATTGAGACTGAGATTTAGGCAACTTATGACAGAAATACAGAAAACGCAATAGAAGACGAATGATTTGAGACGCCAAGAAGTACGTGATGATTTCTTGGACGTATGACTCTCATCTGAGAAGCAGTTTTACAAAAGGTAGCTTTCGCGCCTTTCGTGCAGCTCCCCCTTCTGTAAAATCCATCAATAAGAGCGCAAGTACTCCCGGCCGCATACGGTGAGAAATGTGAAAGCCTTCGTCGAAGAGTTATGGACGTAACTGCTTCCATAGCTTGCTTTTTCTCCATACATATCGCCCATCATACTTATTTGCAACATGGTTGGTTCGTAATTTGATCCTCCAGCAGACTCTGAAACCGCTTTGTTGACTCGCTTAAAAAAATGTGCGTGGAGAGTGACCAGAACATAACGAGGTCAGGCCCTTTTCGGTTCCACACCACGGCGATTAGTGACTCCTATTGCGTTTCGTGGTAGCTACACATCATACCGAATATAAATATGTCTATTGTAATACACTAAAATCTGTGGAAGGCCTCTGCAACACGGCTGAAACATTCGTTACTTTCATTTTTTAAATATTTTCTGTGATAAGTAAGCAGTACATTCAGAACGAATTTAATGATACTGTACGGAATGTCACAGTCCGACGTCGTATAGAGCGCAGTAATTCTCCTCGTCTATGTATTGCATGTATATAATGTGTGGTACAAAGTTTATTCCTGTCACAAGTAGCCCTGCTGGTGCTGCTGTAATCACATTCGTTAACAATTGTGAATAAATTAATCTGTGGATAACGTTGCTATCTCCTCGCTTAAGACACATTTTTGTACGGGAGAACACAACATTAAAAGTGCAGGAACAACCCCAGGTAATCCGCCATTCTTACACACGCTATAATTTGGCCTTCGCGATAACCAACTGCAATGGAATACATCAAAACTGGCAAACACAGGGTGAACATACACTCGCTATACATTTCTACGATAATAACGCTAGGTCCATTTTGTTGCAAGTGATCTGACACAACTTTCACAACAGCCGAATGATCCGCTATTGTTTGTGCCCGTTTGCTTGGGATGACATAGGAAGGGGTGCGGGAGGATTTCCTCCGTAAATTTAGAAAGTCAGGTCCCTCAAAGTTGATCATCAAGTAATGCTGGTGATGAGTAACTTTCGGGGAGGCCGCCCATAACTCGGGAAAAGATGGGACGCCATTGCACGAACCCCTCCCCCCTCCCCTACATCTACAAGCAAATTAAGTTAGAAGCTAGGTACTACAAAATAGTGGGCGCCGGTCCTGCCACTGGGCAACCCTTTCGGCAGCAAACTCGACGTTGTACGCTGACGGACCGCAAATGGAACGTCTCGCAATGTTGTTTGTTACTCAGTGATCGCGACTGATTGCTATGATCGCCGGTGGAGAAGATGGAGCTGCATAGACAGGCTTTGTCTCCCGTTGATGCGATAATATGTTGCCCTGACGGATGACGGTTCCTGTCACGGGTTTCCACTCTCAATTTATTTTTATCTTGCAACCCTGTAGAAAATGGTTCAAATGGCCCTAAGCACTATGGGATTTAACATCTGAGGTCATCAGTCTCCTAGACTTAGAACTACGTAAACCTAACTAACGTAAGGACGCCACATACATCCATGCTCGTGGCAGGATTCGAACCTGCGACCGTAGCAGCAGCGAGGTTCCGGACTGAAGTGCCTAGTACCGCTAGGCCACAGCGGCCGGCTGTAAAACCTCCAATGTCCTTCGGTACATAGGTGTAAAACAAACTACATATGGAAAACCGTATCCGAATCCGTCATCCACCAAGACAACAGAGCACCGCGTTCGTAGGACCCAAGACCTGTGTAGCAGCAGCTGGCCCCAGCTTCATCATTGGCGATCGTGGCAATCAGTCGCGATTACTGATCGAGAGCGTTCCGCCCACGGTCCGTTAGCGCACGAAGTCACGTTTGCTGCTGAATGGGTGGCCCAGTGGCAGACTCCAGCGCCTATAACTTCGACGCCCTCTACCGTCAGGGAATGATGTTCCCGGACATGGGTTCCTATCCTCGATTTGTTCCTCAAGACACTCTCTACAACACCTCGAAGTTTGTCGCAATCTTTTTGGGACTCCCTGTATATGGTGATGACTAACAAATTTGCATTTCCACAGAAACATATAGAGACTTCGTGGTCACCTTATCTTCGAAGACTCCATCATTTAACAATACCGGAGCTGTTTAAAGAGGAATGACCAAAGTATCTAATAGTGCGAAAAGCAGCTGCCAAACAGCGATACATTTGAAGGATACAAAGCACGTGTTGTTTTAATGACGTCGGATGTTATTTACAGTAGTTTCTTTCGATTCTTACATACTGTTCATTGGTTTGCGCGTAGAAAATTCACAGCAGATCTGCGCGGCTCCTCACGGACTAATGTAAGAGATAGAAGAATTTCAGAAAAGGGGTGCATGTTTTATCTGGTTTTTGTGTAGTTTACACCAGAACGTCAAAACACTCTACAAACTACATTGGGATTCTATATGGATCACGTAAAGCAGAAGCTGCAAGCGGAGCCCTCACAGTTGTGTCACAATGATCACGACAGTCCAACTACTGTGGCCTGGACTTGACAAGAGCAGTCACGAGTCAGTCTTCCCATTTACCAACCACGGTTGGGAGAGGAAAATGTGCAAATTATTCTGGTGCACAGTGTACTCTGACTGGTGGTTTGTGAAGTACACTCCTAGAAATGGAAAAAAGAACACATTGACACCGGTGTGTCAGACCCACCATACTTGCTCCGGACACTGCGAGAGGGCTGTACAAGCAATGATCACACGCACGGCACAGCGGACACACCAGGAACCGCGGTGTTGGCCGTCGAATGGCGCTAGCTGCGCAGCATTTGTGCACCGCCGCCGTCAGTGTCAGCCAGTTTGCCGTGGCATACGGAGCTCCATCGCAGTCTTTAACACTGGTAGCATGCCGCGACAGCGTGGACGTGAACCGTATGTGCAGTTGACGGACTTTGAGCGAGGGCGTATAGTGGGCATGCGGGAGGCCGGGTGGACGTACCGCCGAATTGCTCAACACGTGGGGCGTGAGGTCTCCACAGTACATCGATGTTGTCGCCAGTGGTCGGCGGAAGGTGCACGTGCCCGTCGACCTGGGACCGGACCGCAGCGACGCACGGATGCACGCCAAGACCGTAGGATCCTACGCAGTGCCGTAGGGGACCGCACCGCCACTTCCCAGCAAATTAGGGACACTGTTGCTCCTGGGGTATCGGCGAGGACCATTTGCAACCGTCTCCATGAAGCTGGGCTACGGTCCCGCACACCGTTAGGCCGTCTTCCGCTCACGCCCCAACATCGTGCAGCCCGCCTCCAGTGGTGTCGCGACAGGCGTGAATGGAGGGACGAATGGAGACGTGTCGTCTTCAGCGATGAGAGTCGCTTCTGCCTTGGTGCCAATGATGGTCGTATGCGTGTTTGGCGCCGTGCAGGTGAGCGCCACAATCAGGACTGCATACGACCGAGGCACACAGGGCCAACACCCGGCATCATGGTGTGGGGAGCGATCTCCTGCACTGGCCGTACACCACTGGTGATCGTCGGGGGACACTGAATAGTGCACGGTACATCCAAACCGTCATCGAACCCATCGTTCTACCATTCCTATACCGGCAAGGGAACTTGCTGTTCCAACAGGACAATGCACGTCCGCATGCATCCCGTGCCACCCAACGTGCTCTAGAAGGTGTAAGTCAACTACCCTGGCCAGCAAGATCTCCGGATCTGTCCCCCATTGAGCATGTTTGGGACTGGATGAAGCGTCGTCTCACGCGGTCTGCACGTCCAGCACGAACGCTGGTCCAACTGAGGCGCCAGGTGGAAATGGCATGGCAAGCCGTTCCACAGGACTACATCCAGCATCTCTACGATCGTCTCCATGGGAGAATAGCAGTCTGCATTGCTGCGAAAGGTGGATATACACTGTACTAGTGCTGACATTGTGCATGCTCTGTTGCCTGTGTCTATGTGCCTGTGGTTCTGTCAGTGTGATCATGTGATGTATCTGACCCCAGGAATGTGTCAATAAAGTTTCCCCTTCCTGGGACAATGAATTCACGGTGTTCTTATTTCAATTTCCAGGAGTGTATTTCTGGCTTAGTCAGCCATCGTATCAGGCTCCAAGAAGCTGTTCCCAGAGCAGTGGAGATGCAAGAAGTATATAGATGACGATATGTGGTGTGAGGTACCTGTGACAGATGTTAGATTCGGTACCATTCCCGTGAGAAAGACCGCCTGCATAATGCTGTTGCTCTGTGATTGGCTGCTGTGTTCGGAGCAAGGGTGCCAAAACGTTAAAGTATAGTTATTATTATTATTATTATTATTAGTTAAACTACTCATTGGAATGACATCACTTTTTAATATAAATATCTCTCAACAGCTGACTATCAATCAGTCATTTTAGAATTATTAAAAGCAATTTAAATCAAAAACAAAAGACTGACGAAATTGCAGACGAAGCACTTCGGAAGCGTTCGGGTCACTCCTTTTCTGGGATTGCGCGCGAAGTGTTTCGGGCTGTTCGTCACTCTGGATTAGGCAGTCGAGAAGAACAGACATGTTGTCCGCCGCAGGATGTGTTAGCCAGTATTTAGTATTAAAAGATTCACTCCGTTAGTCATGAGGCACAGACACATGCAACAAATAGTGTAAAGACACATTTTGTAAACATTGTGTTTGATCATGTACTTTGCTGTACCAGAAGGTGTTGCAACAAGATCATGTAGTCTTCTCGTGTGGCTACATTAAAATACGCGAGTGGCATCCCAAAGAAGTGATACATTATTTCAGAACAGAATCTCCCTAAAAGTCAGTTTCAGCCTCAAGATACAGAACCTACGACCTGCGTGCTGTTTTCTGCGCTGGGGACATCAACTTGAAGACAGCAGGTTAGTGAACTATAACAGAACCTTCGTACTCCACACAGTGCAGTGGAAACAACTAGGCGCTTCACGTGTACTGCATGCACAGAACAAATGTGCTCAGTGACACGTCGTCTGCAGTAATGCAGAGGAGGTAAAGGAGGATGATCGTTATTAGCGTCAACAATCAATTCATTCTTCCTTTCTTGCCGTACGGAGATATCACAGAAACCCCAATGACATAGCGTTTTACGTGGTTCCGAGGAGCAACAGCTAAAGCTCAGTTTATGCTAATGTAGTCTACTTCTTTGTTACATGGGAAAATTTATTGAACGAACTGTTTCGAATGTCGAGAATCCATTTTAAAGAGTTATAGTTTGTCAGAGCCTCGAGAGGTCACGTATTTTACTGTGTACTATATTTCTACAGTTTATGAAGTATTTGGTAGGTGCACGAAGGACCAGCTCTTTGAAATGTGCCTACATCAGCTTGAACGATGCTACAGAAGCGAAAAATTTCATAATAAAGATGAACGTCAGCAGATGATGACGTAACAGTTTCTATACAGCAATCTTGAACACATATGGCAGTATCGCTGAGATAAATACTTTGTAATAAATAAAGAAGCCCGCCCGGTTGGCCGTGCGGTCTAACGCACGGCTTTCCGGGCGGGAAGGAGCGCCTGGTCCCCGGCACGAATCCGCCCGGCGGATTTGGGTTGAGGTCCGGTGAACCGGCCAGTCTGTGGATGGTTTTTAGGCGGTTTTCCATCTGCCTCGGTGAATGCGGGCTGGTTCCCCTTATTCCGCCTCACTTAAATATGTCGGCGATTGCTGCGCAAACAAGTTCTCCACATACGCGTACACCACCATTAGTCTACCACGCAAACATATGGGTTACACATGTCTGGTGTGAGACGATCCCTGGGGGGTCCATCGGGGGCCGAACCGCACAGTAACCCTGGGTTCGGTGTGGGGCGGCGGAGGGGTGAAGTGGACTGCGGTAGTCGTCGTGGGGTTGTGGACCACTGCGGCTGCGGCGGGAACGGAGCCTCTCCGTCGTTTCTAGGTCCCCGGTTAACATACAATACAATACAATAAATAAAGAAAGAAAGAATAAGTAAAATTTACATTGCCCGCGGCTGTTTTAGCTACACATTGTGGTTAAGCAGTATTTACACGTGGATAGACATATGGAATCCTTCCTGCATCAGTCCCTCTCCTTTGGATCTGCCAGTAACAGAATTTACATTGCTCTTCTTCTTACCACCCTCCTGTAACTGAATTTTTTCTGCTTGTTTTAAGTTCGTCCTCATTCGCTTTTTCTTTCTCAGCGTTGAAGGCGTAATCAGTAAGTATTAAGACTATACGTATGAAACCTTATTTTGGAGCTGCAAACAAACTGCACTGCAGGAACTGTTTATCCAATTTCGTCGTACCAGTATTTCATACTGTTTGTGTCCCAACGACTTTATTTATATAAATTAAAGGCCTTTCAAAACTGCTTGTTTGAGTCAAATCGATGTCTGGCTTGTCGGAAAGGACGCCTTCTCAATTTCCGACTATATCTGTCTTTCCCTGTATACAGGGTAGTCCATTGAAAGTGACCGGGCCAAATAACTCACGAAATAAGCATCAAACGAAAAACTATTAAGAACGAAACTCGTCTAGCTTGAAGGGGGAAACCAGATGGCGCTATGGTTGGCCCGCTAGTTGGCGCTGCCACAGGTCAAACGGATATAAACTGCGTTTTTTAAAATAGGAACCCCCATTTTTTATTACATATTCGAGTAGTACGTAAAAAAATATGAATGTTTTAGTTGGATCACTTTTTACGCTTTGTGATAGATGGCGCTGTAACAGTCACAAACGTATAAGTACGTGGTATCACTAACATTCCGCCAGTGCCGACGGTATTTGCTTCGTGACACATTACCCGTGTTAAAATGGACCGTTTACCAATTGCGGAAAAGGTCGAAATCGTGTTGATGTATGGCTATTATGATCAAAATGCCCAACGGGCGTGTGCTATGTATGCTGCTCGGTATCGTGGACGACATCATCCAAGTGTCCGGACCGTTCGCCCGACAGTTACATTATTTAAGGAAACAGGAAGTGTTCAGCTACATGTGAAACGTCAACCACGACCTGCAACAAATGATGATGCCCAAGTAGGTGTTTTAGCTGCTGTTTCGGCTAATCCGCACATCAGTAGCAGACAAATTACGCGAGAATCGGGAATCTCAGAAACGTCGGTGTTGAGAGGAATGTCGTTACACGTAATGCCAAATGCACTGAGGTTGACGGATATAATTTTGAGGATTTATTGCATTAAAGTGGTATTTACAGGTAATCACACTGTAACAGCATGTGTTCTCAGAAATGAGAAGTTCAAAAAGGTACATGTATCATATTGCAATAACTGAATTAAAATGTTCAAACGTACCTACGTTCTGTATTTTAATTTAAAAAACCTACCTGTTACCTACTGTTCGTCTAAAATTGTGAGCCATATGTTTGTGACTATGTAAGTAGGCTGTTTTGGTTTTTATATTGGTAACGTCACGTAACGCTCTGTATGAAAATCACAGGCTGTGTTGTGTGCAGTCTGTGGCTGGTTGGCATTGTTGGAATATTCGCTATTGTAGTGTTGGATAGTTGGATGTGAACAGCGCGTAGCGTTCCGCAGTTGGAGGTGAGGCGCCAGCAGTGGTGGATGTGGGGAGAGAGACGGCAGAATTTTGAGAGCGGACGATCTGGAGGTGTATCCATCAGAAATAATACTGTATATCATGAACTGATATATATATATGATGACTTTTGAATATTTTTAAGGTAAATACATTGTTTGTTCTCTATCAAAATCTTTCATTTGCTAACTATGCCTATCAGTAGTTATGGCCTTCAGTAGTTAGAATCTTTTATTTAGATGGCAGTATTGGCACTCGTTGTATTGCAGGAGTTCGAGTAACGAAGATTTTTGTGAAGTAAGTGATTCATGAAAGGTATAAGTAATTGTTAGTCAGGGCCATTCTTTTGTAGGGATTATTGAAAGTCAGATTGCGTTGCGCTAAAAATATTGTGTGTCAGTTCAGTGATGATCAGAATAAGTAAAGAGAGAAATGTCTGAGTACGTTCAGTTCTGCTCAGCTGTTTGAAAATCAAATAACGTAAGAGGTTTATCAGCACAATAATTCACTAATTTTTCTAGGGGGACGTTACAACTATTACAGCGCCATCTATCACAAAGCGAAAAAAGTGGTCCAACTAAAACATTCATATTTATTTACGTACTACACGAATATGTAATAAAAATGTGGTTTCCTATTTAAAAAAACGCAGTTGATGTCCGTTTGACCTAAGGCAGCGCCGTCTAGCGGGCCAACCATAGCGCTATCTGGTTTCCCCCTTCAAGCTGGACAAGTTTCGTTCTTTGTAGTTTTTTCGTTTGATGCTTATTTCGTGAGATATTTGGCCCGGTCTCGATCAACGGACCACCCTGTATACTAAAGGCACTAAATAGGTACCGGTGACACACACATTTTTCCACAAATAAAGCATTTATACACTCAAAGACACAAAAATAACGAAACACCACGAAGGAATAATCCGAATGGGATGGAAACGATTGATTCAATTGAAAGAGCTTCACAAATAGAGCGAGTCATTAACGCGTTGGTCCAATTCTGGCCTTTATGTAAGCTGTTATACGGCTTGTCATTGACTAACAAAGTTGTTGGATGTCCTCCTGATGGGTATCGTGCCAAATTCTGTTCAAATGGAACGTCATATCGTCAAAATCATGAGCTGGCTGGAGGGCCCTGCCCATAATGCTCCAAACGTTCTCAACTGGGGAGAGATCCAGCGACTTTACTGACCAAGGTAAGGTTTGGCCAGCATGATGACGGCAAAATCTCTCTTGCTGTAATGTAAGCCCAGGATACCTTGCCAAAAAGGGCAACAAAACCTGACGTAGAATGTCGTGGACGTACAGCTGTGCTGTAAAAGTTCCGCTGATGACAACCGAAGGGGACCTGCTATAAATGCAATGGCACCCTGGACCATCACATCCGGTTGTCGGGCCGTATGGCGGCGACAGTCAGTTTGGTATCCGACCATACGGAAATTCTCTCTACATCATTTTGTAACTGGAATTGATCGTCTGATGATTACAGAGTTATCTGCAAACAATCTAAGGGGTTCAAAATGGCTCTGAGCACTATGGGACTTAACATCTGTGGTCATCAGTCCCCTAGAACTTAGAACTACTTAAACCGAACTAACCTAAGGACATCTCACACATCCATGCCCGAGGCAGGATTCGAACCTGCGACCGTAGCGGTCACGCGGTTCCAGACTGAAGCACCTAGAACCGCACGGGCACACAGGCCGGCCAATCTAAGGGGGCTGCTCAGATTATCACCTAGATCATTTATGTAAATCAGGAACAGCAGAGGTCCTATGACACTACCTTGCGGAACGCCAGATATTACTTCTGCTCTGGCCGATGATTTACCGTCTATTGCTACGACATGTGACCTCTCTGAGAGGAAATCACGAATCCAGTCACACAACTGAGACAATACTCCATATGCACACAGTTTGATTAATAGTCGCTTGTGAGGACGCAATTTGATTAATAGTTGTTTGTGAGGAACGGTATCAAAAGCCTTCTGGAAATATAGGAATATGGAATCGATGTGAGATCTCTTGTCGTCAGCACTCATTACTTCATGGGAATAAACAGCTAGCTGTGTTGCACAAGAACGATATTTTGTGAATCTGAGTTGGTTATGTATCAAAAAGTCATTTTCTTCCAGGCGATTCATAATGTTAGAGTACAGTATATGCTCCAAAAACCCCACTGCAAATTGAGGTTAGTGATATGGGTCTGTAATTCAATGGGTTACTCCTATTTCCTTTCTTGAATATTGGTGTAACCTGTGCTACTTCCCAGTCTTTAGGAACAGACCTTTCGTCCTCCAGTCGGATAGACCGTACGCCTGGTGCAAGTCTTTCGATTTGACGCCACTTCGGCGACTTGCGCGTCGATGGGGATGAAATGATTATGATTAGGACAACACAACACCCAGTCCCTGAGAGGAGAAAATCTCCGACCCAGCCGGGAATCGAACCCGGGCCCTTAGGACTGACTGTCGCGCTGACCACTCAGCTATCGGGGGCGGACAGACAATTCGTCAAGTGAGCGGTTGTATATGATTGCTAAGAAAGGAGCTATTGTGTCTACATACTCTGAAAGGAAGCTGATTGGTATACCATTTGGACCGGAAACTTGCCTTTCTTAAGTGATTTGGGTTGTTTCGCAACACCTAAGATATCTACCTTTATGTTACTGCTGTTCTGGTTTTGAATTCTGGAATATTTACTTCGTCTTCTTTCGTGAAGGAATTACGGAAAACTGTATTTAGTAACTCTGCTTTAGTGGTACCATCATCGGTAACATTTACATCGCTATCGCATAGTGACGGTGTTGACTGTTTTTTGCCGCTGGTGTGCTTTACATACGACCGGAATCTCTTTGGGTTTTCTACCATATTTTGAGACAATGTTTCATTGTGGAAACTATTAAAAGCATCTCGCATTGACGTCCGCACTAAGCTTCGAGCTTCGGTGAAACTTAGCCAGTCTTGCTGATTTTGCGTTCTTCTGAATTTGGCATGGTTTTTTCGTCTGCTCATCTCTGCTGGTTGCTATAGGTCTCACGCCACTAGCTCCCCTTTGCTGAAGGAACGTGAAAAAGTGAACAGATTTCAGTTATCTACTGTGCGAGTGCCATAACTCAATTTTGGTTGACATAATTAATTTATGAGTTGCAACTCAAAATGTATTGCACTGCAAACGTTTCAATTCTGTTGTCCGGCGCCGGCCGTGGTGGCCAAGCGGTTAAAGGCACTACAGCCTGGAACCGCGCGACCGCTACGGTCGCAGGTTCGAATCCTGCCTCGGGCATGGATGTTTGTGATGTCCTTAGGTTAGTTAGGTTTAAGTAGTTCTAAGTTCTAGGGGACTGATGACCTTAGAAGTTAAGTCCCATAGTGCTCAGAGCCATTTGAACCATTTTGTTGTCCGGCCCCGGTAGCTGAGTGATTGGCACGGTAGCTCAGCGTGTTCGGTCAGAGGGTTTAACTGCCCTCTGTAATAAAAAAAAAACTGAATTAATCGATTAACAACGAACTTAAGCGGATGTCTTACTACGTCCGCCCCGAGCACATGCAACGAACAAAAGCGAACAAAAAGAGATTAAAAAAAAAAAAAGTGGTCAGTGCGACAGAATGTCAATCCTAAGGGCCCGGGTTCGATTCCCGACTGGGTTGGATATTTTCTCCGCTCAGGGACTGGGTGTTGTGTTGTCCTAATCATCATCATTTCATCCCCATCGACCCGCAAGTCGCCGAAGTGGCGCCAAGTCTAAATACCGGGCTCTTGTCTTAAAACCGTACAAACGTCAAAAAGAGGTATGAATAAGTGGAGTAAGAGCGCTGAGAAGAGGTGATGGGAAAAGGACATTGTCAAAAAAGCTGTGCCTGAAACACAAGGAGGGCGTGGCGGTTGGAGCATGGAGGAGGGGCGGCGCTTGATATTTTCACACGGGGTTGTAAAATACTTGGAGCCGACCCTGTGTGCACGGGAGGTAGGGCGATGTATACATGAAGAGATATCCGTGCAAACGATGACAGAAGAGTATAGAACCGAGGCGTGACCTTGCAGTACGTGTCAGGTGAATGGAGGCGCGCTTCCGCAGCCTGGGGTTCATCTGCAGGGCGCTAACTCGCCAGATTAGCCTCGCGAGAAACGCTGAGTGTACTGGGAGTCGCCGGATTGCGCAAAGCGGTGCCGCCAGACGCGAGACGATCCTGTGGCGAACGGCCGGGACTTAGCAGCGGCCGTGTTGACTCAGCGCGAGGAACGCTACAGCAATTAGGCGTCCAGGGTGTCGGGCGGACAGGCCGGCAGCGCTGCAGGCCACTTAGCGGGCGCCGAGCCAAGGACGTCGGCAGTCCAGCCGCGGCTTGCGTTTCGCGGCTCCTACTCATTCGCCAACAGCGGTCTTTATTTTTCAGCTCATAAAAGTAATGTAATGTACTGTCCTTTTGTCGTGACTGTAAACCAGGGTCGGCCGGTGTGGCCGTGCGCTTCTAAGCGCTTCAGTTTAGAACCGCGCGACCGCTACGGTCGCAGGTTCGACTCCTGCATCGGGCATGGATGTGTGTGATGTCCTTAGGTCAGTTAGGTTTAAGTAGTTCTAAGTTCTAGGGGACTGATGACCTCAGAAGTTAAGTCCCATAGTGCTCAGAGCCATTTGAACCATTTTTTTTTTTTGTAAACTAGGAACTCTTCCGTTATTGATATTTTGCCAATAAAAACTTTACTGATTAAGCTGTGATGCGGTACATACACTGATGCGACGAAAGTCATTGGATACTTCCTAATATGGTGTCGGATTTTTTGCCCGGCGTAGTGCAGCGTCTCGACGTGGCGTGTACTTAACAAGTCTTTGGAAGTCCCCTGTAGAAATACGAGGGTCGCTCCAAAAGAAGTGCACACTATTTTTGTAAAAATACAGTTTTAATTCTGCATGTGTGAAATTTTTACAGTGTGTAGATACATCCTTCCCGCTTGTTTTAAAAATTAGTTCAACCTGTTCCCGTGAGTGGCGCCGTCACAGCATGTCTTCAAGATGGCTGCTACACTTGACGTTAGTCAGAAGCAACGCGCTGTCATAGAATTCCTGTGCTGTGAAAACGAGACAGTGGGAAACATCCACAAGATGTTGAAAAAGGTGTATGGAGATTTTGCCGTCGATCGCAGTACAGTTAGTCGGTGGGCAAGCAGGTTACGTGATGAAGCGGGCACGGCAATATTCAGGATTGCCCCGCAGTGGCAGGCCTCGTACTGAACACACTCCTGACAATGTGCAGAGAGTTAACGAATTGGTGACTGCTGACAGACGCATCACAGTGAACGAATTTTCACGCTACGTTGGGGTAGAGGAAGGAAGTGTTTGCAGAATACTGAAAGCGTGGCGTTAAAAAAGATTTGTGCCAGGTGGGTTCCCAGGATGTTGACAGTGGCTCACAAAGAAACAAGAAAAACGGTATGCAGCGAACTTTTGGAACAGTACGAGACTGGTGGCGATGAATTTCTTGGAAGAATTGAGACAGGTGATGAAACATAGCTCCATAATTTTTCACCAGAGACGAAGAGGCAATTAATGAAGTGGCTTCATGCAAATTCGCCCAAGAAAAAAAAAAATTCAAAACCACACTTTCTGCTGGAAAAGTTATGGCTACGGTGTTTTTCGATTCTGAAGGACTCTTGCTTGTGGACATCATGCCAAGTGGAACCACCATAAATTATGATGCATATGTGACGACACTGAAGAAACTTCAAGCTGGACTGAGTCGTGTTCGACCACATCAGCAATAGCAGGATGTTTTACTGTCGCACGACAATGCACGGCCACATGTCAGTCAAAAAACCATGGAAGCGATCACAAAACTCGGATGGACAACACTGAAACACCCACCTTACAGTCCTGACCTGGCACCTTGCGACTATCATCTCTTCGGGAAACTAAAAGACTCTCTTCGTGGAACAAGGTTTGAAGATGATGACTCCCTTGTGCACGCTGCCAAACAGTGGCTCCAACAGGTTGGTCCAGAATTTTACCGTGCGGGTATGCAGGCACTGGTTCCAAGATGGCGTAAGACAGTTGAGAGGGATGGAAATTATGAGGAGAAATGAAAATATTGTTCCTAAAGGACGTATCTACACACTGTGAAACTTTCAAACATGTAGAATAAAAGATGGATTTAAAAAAGTAGTGTGCATTTCTTTTGGAGTGACCCTCGTATTTAGCCACGGTGTCTCTATAGCCGTCCATAATTGCGAAAGTGTTGCCGGTGCAGGATTTTGTGCATGTACTGACCTTTCTATTATGGCAAAAAATGCTCGATGGGGTTCATGTCGAGTGATCCAGATGGCCAAATCATTCACTCGAACTGCCCAGAATGTTCTTCAAACCAATCGCGAAAAATTGCGACTCGGTGACATGGCGCATTGTCACGAAGACCGCGAATGGCTGCAAATGGGCTCCAAGCAGCCGAGCAGTTGGATCAGCGGATCCAGTCCATTCCCTGTAAAAACAGGCCACGCCATTGTCGAGCCGGCACCGATTTGCACAGTGCCTTGTTGACAGTTTGGGCCCATGGCTTCGTGGGGTCCGCGCCACACTCAAATCTTACCATCAGCTCTTACCAACTGAAATCGGGACTCATCTGACCAGGTCACGGTTTTCCAGTCGTGTAGGGTCCAACCGACATAGTCACTAGCTCAGGAAAGCCGCTGTAGGCGATGTCGTGCTGTGAGCAAAGGCACTCGCGTCGGTCGTCTGCTACCATAGCCCAGATTTCGCCGCACTGTCCTAACGTTCGTCCCACTTTGATTCCTGCGGCTATTCCACGCAGTGCTGCTTGTCTGTTAGCACTGGCAACTCCACGCAAACGCCGCTGCTCTTGGTTACTAAGTGAAGGAGTTCTGCCACAGCGTTGTCTGTAGTGAGAGGTAATGCCTGAAATTTGGTAATCTCGGCACACACTTGACACTGTGGATCTCGCAATACTGAATTTCCTAATGATTTCAAAAATGGTTCATATGGCTCTGAGCACTATGGAACTTAACATTCGTGGTCATCAGTCCCCTAGAACTTAGAACTACTTAAACCTAACTAACCTAAGGACATCACACACATCCATGCCCGAGGCAGGATTCGAAACTGCGACCGTAGCGGTCCTTAATGATTTCCAAAATTGAATGTCACATGCGTCTAGTTCAAAGTCGGTTAATTCCAATCATGGGGACGTAATCAAGTTGGAAACCTTTTCATATGAATCACCTGAGTACAAATGACAGCTTCGCCAATGCGCTGACTTTTTGTACGTAGTGTACTCGATGCTACCGTCATCTGTATATGTGCATATCACTATCCCATGAATTTTGTCACCTCAGTGTATACGAGGAACTATTCAGTTTTTGATATTTTCCCAAATAACTACTTTATTGAAGAGGCTGTAAAGTAATACAGAATGTTTATTACCAGAGATCTGTGACAATAAGAGAAATAACATCCACGTCCGCAAGTTCCTTATCCGCACCCACAAGTCTTTTGGCAACATCCACTTGCGCAGATATTTAAATTTCGTAAATTTCGTAAGTCACTCTGACCGGTCCTGTATGCCTGAACCCCGACGCTAGGATACCCCCACCCTGAATTTTCGTCTCCTGAAATCGGATCTCCTAATTTACCACTCCACAGACTAAGAATATTCCATCTTGTATGCAAGATATATCAGACTGGACAAATACCATCAATAAGAATGCAATAATTCTTATTACAAAGAAGATAGGTGCTGACAGGCGTGGATATTATCGAACTATCAGTTTAATAAGACATTGTTGTAAAATATTAACAGGAATTATTTACAGAAGAATAGAAAAATTTGTAAAAGTTGATCTCGGGCATGATCAGTCTGAGTTCTGGGGAAATGAAGGAACACGCGAGGTCATAATCACCCTACGACTTCTCTTAGGTGATAGATTGAGGGAAGGCGAACCTACTGTACGTTTATAGTATTTGTACGAAGCCTTTGACAATAGGGAGTGGAATACTGTCTTTGTCGTTCTTAAGGTAGTAGCGATAGAATACAAGGAACGAAAAGGTTATTTACGAAACCAGACTGCAATTACGAGTCAAAAGACCTGAAAGGCAAGCAGCAATTGAAAAGACAGTTAGAGAGCGTTGTAGTCTATCCGCGGTGTTATCCAGTCTTTACATTGAGCAAGCAGTAAAAAGAAACCAAGGAGAAATATGGAGAGTGAATTAGAGTTCAGGGAAAAGAAAAACTTTGTGGTTTGCCGATGACATTGTAATTCTGTCAGAAACAATAAAGGACATGGCAGTATATTTGAACGGAACTTGTAATGTCTTTAAAGTAAGTTTTATCATGAATAACAGCAAAACTAAAACAAGAGTAATGGAATGTAGTAGAATTAAGTCAGGCTATGCTAATAAAATTATGTTACAAAACGAGGCACTAAACATAGTAGAGGAGTTTTAGAAACTAACTGAGGACGGCCGAAGTAGAGATAATATAAGGTGCAGACTGAAATTTAAAGATGAAGTTATTAACATCTAATATAAAGTTAGGTATTAGGAAACCTTTTCTCAAGGTACTGAGAATGCAGCGTTGCACGAAGTAAAACGTGAATCATGAGCAGTTCAGGCAAGAAGACAATAAGAGCTTTTAAATTGTTATACTACAGAAAAATGTAGAAAATTTAGTAGTTAGATCGAATAACTACTGAGGAGGAACTGAACAGAATTCGGGAGAAAAGAAATTTGTGGCATAACTGCACTAAAAGAAGTTATTGGTTGATAGGATTCATTTTGAGGCATGAAGAAATCGTTAACTTGTCAATTTGTCATGGAAGGAAACGGGTGAGGCAAGGGGGAGGGGGGGCACGTTCAAATGGATGTAGGTTGCGGCAGGTTTGCAGAAATGAAGAGGCTTGCACGAAACGGAACAGAGTAGATGGAGAGCTGCACCAAACCAGTCATCGGACTGAAGACCACAACAACAAACAGACTAAGAATGTGCAACCCGATAATGACTATATCTTAATATACAACCTGTCATGTTTCTCATACATTCCCATAGTTAAAACTTCTATCGTAATCACTGATACGAATTTCGTAATTTTTTTTAGATCAATTTGCGCCAAATCTTTCGTTCTGTCCTCTCTCACTACAGTTTGGGGCCAAATATAGTGGCACTCCATCCCAAGTGGATTTTAAATTTACGTACGACTATAATAATTATTATCATCGATGCATAATCAAAATTGACAAAAATCGTGATTACTTTTAATCACAAGGTAATAATTGTTGCGGATATTTGCCGTCATCCGCTTCGGCGCAGGCCTTTACTAGTAAAGCAGATATTACTGCGCCTATCGGCGGTTATATTCGTGAACATCAGCATCTGCGTAGACCTCTGTTCACACTGTACAGGAACAAACAGCTACAATTTTGGCCGCGCGATGTAGCCGCGTGGTCTTGGGCGCCTTGCCACGGTTCGCGCGGCTCCCCCCGTCGGAGGTTCGAGTCCTCCCTTGGGCATGGGTATGTGTGTTGTCCTTAGTGTAAGTTAGTTTAAGTTCGAATAAGTAGTGTGTAACCCTAGGGAACGATGACCTCAGCAGTTTGGTCCCATAGAACTTGCCACAAATTTACAAAACTTCTACAATTTTGTTTTGGTTTACGTGATTGAAAAAGCATCGTTTCACTTTCCTGTTTATACTTTCATTATGAGACGACTTGCATTCTTTTATCAAAATACGTGGTAAGTTGTTTTACACGTACACTGCTGGCCACCGTAAATGCAACCCCAAGAAAGACAAGAGGTAGCACAACAAAATTTATTTTGTAGATAACATGTTGAACAAGTATCAAATGATTACGTTTACAGACGTCTCTGACATGTGGTTCCTGCCAGAATCAGTAGCCAGAGTAGCCACCATTGTTGGAGATCACCGCTGCCACACGTCTCGGCATTGAGTCAAAGAGACGTTGGATGTGTTCCTGGGGTACAGCAGCCCAAGCAGCTTCCACACGTTGCCAAAGATCATCTGGTGTGGCATCTGGGGATGTAATCTGGGTCACTCGTTGAGCAACCATGGACCACATGTTTTCTATCGGCGAAAGATCCGGAGAGCGAGCCGGCCAGGGAAGCAATTCAATCTGGTTATTGACGAAGAACCTTTGGACAATGCGTGCCACCTGTGGTCGCGCATTATCCTGTTGAAATATGGCTGTGGCCGAGCCCTGAAGCTAAGGAAGGACAACTGGCTCCAGCGCCTCGGATATGTAGCGCCGGCTATTTAAAGTACCGGCAATGCGTACTAGAGGCGTGCGAGAGTAATATCCAATACCGTCCCAAACCATACTACCCGGTGCAAGACCAGTGTGGCGGTGCATAATGCAGCTGTCCAGCATCCTCTCTCCACGGTGTCTCCACACTCGAATCCGACCATCGTGGTGCTGCAGACAGAAGCGTGCCTCGTCAGTAAAGACAACGTCATTCCATTCTGCCGTCCACATCCGTCTGTCATCACACCATTGGCGACGGAGACGTCTGTGGTTCTGCGTCAATGGTAGACGAAGCAATGGACGTCTTGCGGACAGACCACTCTGCTGTAAACGGCGTCGAATGGTACGCGCAGACACTGGATGATGGGTTACACACGCAATGTGCTGTGCTATGGTTCGGGATGTCACTGAGCGATCCGTCACTGCCATGCGCACAATTTGCCTATCAGCACATGCAGTGGTGCACCGAGGTGAATGCGATCGACCACGTCGGTCCGCCGTACCCTCCTGCATCCAACGGTCACATATCCGCATTACAGTTGTTTGGTTTCGTCCAACACGACTAGCGATTTCTCTGTATGATCATCCACAATCTCGGTAAGCCACTATCCTTCCTCTGTCGAACTCGGATACTTGATCAAAAGATGTTCGCTGTTGTCTACGAGGCATAACTGATCGTCTTGTGAAACAACCACAAGGTAAACACACGTGCCGAACGTACACTCGTCGAAATCGCCAAGCCTTAAATGGCGCTATGAGGTGGCGCCACAGGCGCGCGTGATGTGCGTCTGCGCTGAAATTCTAATCAGTTGCATATCTCATCGCTGCAAACCCATGGTGTAAATTTCACTTGATTCGGATGCTTCCTTCAGGGTGTTGCATTTACGGTGGCCAGAAGTGTAATTTGCCATAAAATGATTGCCTGGACCTCTTGCGTCACAGTCTTTCTCGAACGAATAATGCTCACGTTGTTTTTGATGTTTCCACATACGCAGTGATCTTCATTAGTTTTCGCGTTCGTAAGCCACAAAACACTTATTGTTACTACAGTCACCTATTTGAACAATTTTAAAGAAAAGTATATGAAAGGTTACGTGAATGGTAACTTGTATATGTAAGAGAAGAAAAAGAACTTTTTAATTCAATTAACAACAACTTACATTCTTCACACGTAGGTTTGCACAGCTGAGAACTTGACATATAGGGACACGTCGCACTAATGTAGTTGGTTTGAATCCTTATGGTGGAAGACATTCTCATCACTATCAGGTGCAACATTTTAACATATACTGTTCTATTAAGGCTGCCTCCATGCATTACAGTATTTAGCTGTAGGCACCAACGCTGTTCTCACTTTTTTCTAGTGAAGTCTATCCACATTCCATTAGACCATCGTCTCTGTCTTTCCTTATGTTTTGGAACTCAGCAAAAACTCCCTTGTTCCTTCTGCAATCCGTTAGTCTGGCTACATGTACTGCCAATCTCCGCTATAGTTTCATTTTATTCGTAACTACGTCCCCCACACCAGTTTGTTCCTTGATCTACTTTTTTTGTCTCTCCTAGCAATTCCCAGCGCATATTTCTCCATTGTTCAATGAACAACTCTCAGTTACGGGTGGCTGTTGCAATAAAAGACCATGTCTGATTATCGTCAGTAATATAAACTAATCGTAAGCTTCAACAGCGAATGGAAGAGAGTTGCTTTTACAGGCCTGTTTCCTAACTATGAAAGGTCTCTGTTGGATTCCTTTCATGTTTTATTTCTTAAATCTGTTGTCATTTATGGAATAAATTCCTCTTCTAAATTTACTGTGGCGTTTCTGACTATCTGGGAGGAGACTGAGTAGTGGAACGTGTTACTTTTACACATAAACATGAAAGATCTGTCACACTACTACACTTTAAAACACAGTTTATATGTAATTCATGTCACACAGTCTCATACGGAACCTACATCCGTTTTCTTTTGTATACTGTATATGATAAGATACTGTCATCCCCCTTCCCTTCTGTGTGAGAGGATGAATGAGCAAATGTATTTCTAGTTGCATGCTTGAGGGTAGCAGACAAGTCTGTCTGCTAGAGAACAGTAGGACCAACGTCGGAACAGGTAGCTACGCTTTCTAAAAGCAAAGAGGTTTCTATCCTTAGTATGGTCCTGTCCGTCCCTTGTCATGTTGGTATAGGAAGCTGCCTCTCTGGTCACTTCCGTTGGTATTTGTGAGGCACCCCTCAGGTAGGAACCACGGCAGTCTGTCCGTGGCGAGCGTCTGAAGTGGTAAGATCTCCGGCTAAGCGCGTGTCTGCTAAGTCCGTAGGACAATGGATTTCTTAAGTTCAGCCTAACTGAAAATTGAATCACCTTTATTTCAGGTTTAGCTCTAAAATATCTAATGTTATCTTAAATTGCAGCGCAGTGTAATTCTCGTGTGAAGTTCAGATTATTTTCCGGTAGTTGCTTTGTCACTACTTTGTGAGTAAAGTGGAACCACGTGTTGATCAGTAACTCTAACTAAGATCAATCTTAAATGCGAATGCTTGTGTGATTATAACGTCTCGTCTTGACAATATTTTTCAATATAGCAACTTTTCTTTATGTTCAACCCACGTGGGGTGTACTTTGCGAGACCAGTACCACGTGCTTATATAATTGTTTGACCCATCAGGTTAATAGTAAGACGTTAGTAACCAGTTCGAGGTTTTTCTTTTGTAAATTGCTTTTCGATCTAATTTATTTTAATTATCAAAATTATTGTGGAGTTACACGCTTTGTGTAAACCATGTTGACCACGTGAAGCATATGGTGTAATCATCAAAGTAGCCCTCAGCTATTCTTTTTGGAAAGATTTCACAGAGAGTTAGTATGAATTTAGTATATCAGTGTGTGGTAATTACATGACGGACAGGATTGTGCTACGAATGTAATTTCTTTGGGTGAAAATTGAATCGGTTGGTTGTGGTTAATTTCCACTTGCATATGTTTCAACGTTCTTCGTGTGTTATTTTATGAATGCAGTGTTGTATGCAGTCTCCCAATCTTGGCTCCATATTTGATGTGTTCCGTAAGATTACAATCTCACATTTTCACAATCCTAAATAAGGCACCAGTTTAGTTAGGAATCAAGTTTAATATGCTGAAATTTCAATGATCAATGTTAAAATAAATTTCCAAATATAAAGTGATTTATTTCTTTTTATTTAAATTCTCTTTTATATATATATATATATATATATATATATATATATATATATATATATATCGCCGGTTGTCGTATGACTATTAAAAGATTATAATTAATGTTCGTCTGGTTGGGAATTTGGTAAGCTAGACAGGATACCTGGTGAAACAGTTGCTCAGTAATGCAAGATTAACTTCCCCAGACAGCTCACAGCTTTTAACCCGCTTTTATTGTCTAGCAGCACCGCTTTCATAGCAAATTAAAGTAACAACCTTACAACTAACTCTAACGATTTCTTCAGTTCACTGATTGAAACCCAAAGTTCTCCACAGTTTCTCATAGTACGAAAAAGGGGAAAAGTGGAACCCCGTTTTCTCGACTTCGGTCTCCGCTAGCAACGAGGGAAAGAGTTGTGGACTTCAAAAGGCGAGAAAAAACGGAATAAGACGGTAAGTAAATAGTTAGCCAAATTCATAAAGAAACACTGTTTTTGACGTATAAATAGTAAAAAGTAGAAACCTGTTATCTATTCTATACTAGCTGATACATCCAGCATTGCCCAGGCATTCCTTTTGTCAATATTCCATTAGAAACGAAAACAAAAAATGAACTGCGTTTGTAGTGTAATATCGAAAAAATTTCATTTCCAAGTATTCGTGAAAACACTTCTGAAATTATTAAACAGTTCTACAAATAAATGTGCAGAATGGATAAATATACAAGTGCAGTATCCAAGTTAAGAATTATGATATGCAAAACAAACTCGTCTCTAATGTTTATTTGTGTACGATGGACGCACTCGCTTCGCATATCTACAACGCGATGTTGTAAACGTCTCTGGGGCAGCACATCTTAATAGCGCTGCTGACAGCTTTTGTCTCCGCCGACAGCCGTTTGCGCTTCACAGTTAAAAGCTGTCGAAGGTGCTGCCATATGGCAGGGATGTTCTTAAGTCGACTCGACTGTAGGACTGTCTTAGCAGTGAAGAACAAATGTATTAAAACTTCGTGCACGATGCGGAATTTTTTCACGCACTCAGTGTTTCCTACGTCATATCTCTTGAACTATGTATCGTAAAAATTTTCAAATGTGTGTCAATTCCTAAGTGACCAAACTGCTGAAGTAATCGGTCCCTAGACTTACACACTACTTGAACTAACTTATGCAAAGGACAGCACACACACCCATGCCCGAGGGAGGACTCGAATCTCCGGCGGGAGGGGCCACTCCTCGCGGATTTATATCATACAACGTTATGTTTGTGTAGGTACATTCGCCGGCCGCGGTGGCCGAGCGGTTCTAGGCGCTTCAGTGCGGAACCGCGCGACTGCTACGGTCGCAGGTTCGAATCCTGCCTCGGGCATGGATGTGTGTGACGTCCTTAGGTTAGTTAGGTTTAAGTAGTTCTAAGTTCTAGGAGACTGATGACCTCAGATGTTAAGTCTCATAGTGCTCAGAACCATTTGATTACAGATTGAGCACTGGAGATGCTTTGTGAATAAAAGCGAAACGCGTTCGTCGAAAAGCAATCTTAAACTGCATTAAGCTTAAGATGAAAAAATAAACAAATAATGATTGAAATTATACCTCGATTATTGTTCAAATGTGTGTGAATTGCTATGGGACCAAACTGCTAAGGCATCGGTCCCTAGACTTACACATTACTTAAACTAACTTAAAATAAGAACAACACACACACACACACATGCCCAAGGGAGGACTCGAACCTCCGACTGGAGGAGCCGCACAATCCGTGACTTGGCGCCTCAAACCACGCGGCTACTCCGCCCGGCGCTTCGATTAAAATAACTGCCATTGACATACTGCACATACGTGGCTAGATTGCCGGCGTGCAAGCAGCCACGCTGAATGGGGCTCTGCATGTTCTTACTTAACAGGAAACTCAGCGAACACGTAGCGCTTCAGAAGGAACTACGATTGCCTGGCGGTTGACCCCCTACCACTCGACTCGTTGAAATGCAAAGGCCGGCCGATGTTGTCGAGCGGTTCTAGGTGCTTCAGTCCGGAAATACGGGGCTGCTACGGTCGCTGGTTCGAGTCCTGCCTCGAGCATGGTTGTGTGTGATGACCTTAGGTTAATTAGGTTTAAGTAATTCTAAGTCTAGGGGACTGATGACCTCAGATTAAGTCCCATAGTGCTTAGAGTGATTCGAGCCATTTTTTGAAATGCAGAGCACAAAGTTATTTTAATCGAAGCGTAGCTACGTCTCACGAGAAAGCGCGTTACATCTGCTGCTCATAGTCTGCTGTGACAAGCGAAGTACCTCGAGTAAACAGTCGTCCGCATATTATGTATGTGAAGTGTGCTTCGTGCTGAATTTCGCCTGGACGATAGCGGCTGCTATCAGCGCAGCCGGGATGCGGGTGGTATCGCACAGGGGCGAGCACCTGCCTGCGTTTATCGCACGACACGCTGACACCTGCGGGGCCGGCGCCTGAGGATCTACCGAGCTGCCAACCAGAAGAGAGGTAGGGGTCAGCTGCCGGCCCAGTCCGAGGTCGCTACACACGAGGAATACACTTTCATAAGTTTCAGATGTTATGAACACGCTTTTCATTATTTCTGAAATCGCCTTATGCTCTTAGAAATTAATATATTTTCAAAGGCTATCCAATACAACACAAAACTGGTATCAAAAAATAAGAAATATGTTACATTTCACCATTGATTAGAGACGTAGCGTAATGAGTAAAATATGGATTTCTAGCTTACCAATGTTTTCTGTTCAATAGACGCATTGTACCTCGTCAACATTCTCACTCACGAGACTAGTTCGAACTGCTACCAAGAAACATATTAGAAAACAAGTGGACTAAATCGCTAGGCGGCGTGAGATACGTGGTACACGCTGCATTTGTTTGTTTACAACTACATTTCATAGTTACATCGTATAAAACAATTCGTGGAAATCACTTAACAATGTTTCACAAAAAAGTATTTCTTTATAAAACAATCTGCAACAAATCTTTTAAACGGTCGAAAGTAATGATTGGAACAGGCCGCTGAGTAGTGCAATGGTACTGCTAACAAACTGTTTTTCACAACTTACAGCGTATAAACTACTGACATCAATATAAGTTCATAAATACCATTTTACAAAAATTTGCAAAATAAAGAAGCACCGGAAGAAGCATGTAACAGTCACCTATGAAGAGCATGTGGCGCCCATGCACTGCCAATTCCGCCACTGGGAACAAATGTAATAGTATCACACAGGAAATTCAAAAAATTTTAAAAGACGCAATCTTGGACGCCTTACATCAGTTCCATCAACAGTGTAAATGGCAACCATCGCAGATAGCTTTATTTAATTAAAACTCCTTATACACCAAACAATTAATTAACTAAAGCACTATCCAAAATACAGTCATGTAAGAACCAGTGCAGTTTACTGTTAATGGTACACTGGCATGTAACAATTACATGTAACTATTTTTTTCTAGGTAGCGAAGATTACTGTTACAGAAATAGATATAGCTATATAACAAACTACACGCTGTAAATGTACGTATGAAACCGATAACAAATTAATACAAATTAAAAATTAAAGAGATCTGTAGCAATCTCACTAATCTACACGAGAAATAGTCATAAGGTTTTAATTATCACCTCAAAGAAATAAAGTTACCTAATTATTTGTTTGTTTGCAGGCATGTGTCTGTAGTCAAGGTACACATGGAAGCTCTGGCAACATAGCACTGCAGTACACCACCAGATGAGCCAAAACCAGATCCTGCAATCCACTGAAAAGTGGATTATCGAGCGACAATTTGTTTTCTGCTATGCTACAATCCATGCTGAGTTAATGGAAGTGTAGTGTAACAACGTAGCAAGGTAGGACACAGTGATTATATCTGACTCAGACGCTACCATAGCAATCAAACAAGTCTGAAAGACGAAGAACGAAGCCAAGAATCGTGGATAGCAAGAGAAGTAGAGCTTTCTCCTCATCTAACAACTGTAGGGGACAGCCAGACTAAGGTATTTCTGCTTTTTAAATCGAGTAGCAATCGACGGAAATGCATAGAAATCATTGATTATAATCTGCAATTATTAAAGTACACTGTAGCGCCAAAAAAAAACTGGTATAGGCATGTGTGTTCAAGTACAGAGATATGCAGACAGGCAGACTATGGCGCTGCTGTCGGCAACGCCTACATAAGACAACAAGTGTCTGGGGCAGTTGTTAGATCGGTTACTGCTGCTAAAATGGCTGGTTATGAAGATTTAATTGAGTTTCAACGTGTTGTTAAAGTTGGCGCAAAAGCGACGGGACACAGCATCTCCGAGGTAGCGATGAAGTGGAGATTTTCCCGTACGACCATTTCAGAGTGTACCGTGAATATCAGGAATCCGGTAAGACATCAGATCTCCGACATCGCTGTGGCCAAAAACAGATCCTGCAAGAACGGGACCAACGACGACTGAAGAGAACCGGAGAACCGTTCAAATTGACAGAAGCGCAGAAGATTTCAATTCTTGGTCATCAACATGCGTCAGCGTGCGAACCATTCAACGAAATATCATCGATATGGGCTTCCGGAGTCGACAACCTAGTCGTGTACCCTTGATGAGTGCTCGACACAAGGCTTTACGCCTCACCTGGACCCGTCAACACCGAAATTGGACTGTTGATGACTGGAAACATGTTGCCTGGTCGGCCGAGACTCGTTTCAAATTGTATCGTGTAGGGATATGGAGAAAATCTAATGAATCCATGTATCCTGCAAGGTACTTACTGTTCATGTTGGTAGATGTTCTGAAATGGTGTGGGACGAGTGCAGTTGGAGTGATATGGGTCCCCTGATACGTCTAGATACGACTCTGACAGGTGACACGCACGTAAGCATCCTGTCTGATCGCTTGCATCCATTCATATCCATTGTGCATTCCGACGGACTTGGGTAATTCCAGCAGGACAATGCGACACCCCATAAGTCCAGAATTTCTCCAAAGTGGCTCAAGGAACACTCTTCTGAGTTTAAACACTTCCGCTGGCCACCAAACTCCCCAGACATGAACATTATTGAGCATATCTGGGATGCCTTGCAACGTGCTGTTCAGAAGAGATGACCAACCCCCTCGTACTCTTTTTACGGATTTAGGGACAGCCCTGCAGAATTCATGGTGTCAGTTCCTTCCAGCACTACTTCAGACATTAGTCGAGTCTATGCCGCGTCGTGTTGCTGCGCTTCTGCGTGCTCGCGGGGGCCCTACACGATATTAGGCAGGTATACCAGTTTCTTTGGCTCTTCAGTATATGACATAGAATAGTTTAAACGCCATTGTATCAAACAATTCAGTTTTCACAAAGCGGCCATTTAGTTTTAAACTCAAAAATAAGGGAAAAATTATTTTTACGAAGACCTAAATACATGTTATTGCGAGACATGATTCGAATTACATTCTTCACAAATAAAAAAAAACTGTATTCCTCATCTCCTCATCATGTTCGTGAGGACACAGGGAGCACAATCGGCGCTTAATCCATTGCTGTTCTGACCTTGAGTTTCAAAGTTTTTCTTCGCAGTACATGTACTCTGTCTCTTCATTGTTGTCGTCATATAGAGCATTTCTAGGTTTTGGTTTCCTGCTCTTCGCGCTCTTCATTTTACTGCTTTTCTTCTCTTGGCTGCTTCCTTCTTTTTGCTACCTTTTTCTTCTCTTACTTTATTTTCCGCTTCTAGGTCTCTCTTCTAAGAACTTGTTGTAAGTACCGCCGAGGAGCTCTTCTTTTGGCTGCTGCTCTTACGTTTTCCCCTACATAAAGTGGTCAGAAGCCACGTAAGAGATGGTTACTTTGCCAGCTTTGACGCCTTTACGCAAAATCTGGATGTCCTCTTAATAGCATCACCGAACTTTCACTAACAAGGATTTGATTAAGAAGTCAACATATGACACTTTCAATGTAGATTCTATAAAAAGACATAAGTGCCATTCCGTCTCACAATAAATACACAAAGTAATCACTTACCGTACATCAGGATATATAAAATCCACAAAAATTACAATATCTCCGAAGTGCGGCACAGCCAACAGGTTACTCATCACTGCGTGACTAGGCCCTCCAGGGAGACAAAAGTGGGACCTTTCCCGCGCCATGACGACGCCTATTAGCTCCCGGGGCACCAATAGTCATTTGCTAGCTATTGCCACTTTGCCCGGCTCTTCCCTATATATCACGGGCAAATTGAAAAGTAGTGATTGAGGAATCTCGTCCTCGCCAAGTTCAACATTGAGAACAATGCTTCATGGAAAACTTTGGCCATTTATTTGTGTCTTGAGAAACCCAGTTTCTCGTAAGTTTGTAAACGCGTCGAAATAATTCTTCTAAGTTTGAAGAAACGCGTGGAATTCTTTTCTGTGTATACAAGTTCGACTGTGCAATACTTCATTCTGTTACACCACACATTAAGGGCGTGTTTCCAAGTACGTGTAAAGGGTAACGTTCAATCTTCGACAACTATTCTTGATTTGTAAAACCGTGGTAAGCTCCGTCATAGTCACATACCAGTCGACCGTGAATGTTTTTTGAAGGTGGCGCCACTAAATTCGAAGCGGCTACCATTTTTCTGTTATGAAACATACAGCAGTTTACAAATACGTGATTCCCATACATAGCTCATCCAAGACCCAGTATGGCCTCAAATATCGATTTCCGAGCGTTGTTTCCTCATCTCAAAACACTCTGTCACGTGCAAAATTTGAATCTTAAAGGTTTGAGACACTGCACAAGTGATTTTCTTTAAATTCCGGAAGTACTGAAATATCGCACAAAATTTTGGATCTAACATACCACAGAGTAACGCTATAATTTGATGATATTCAATGTTCAGAGCACGTTTATATCTACGTAACAGACCCCAATGTAGTCTGAAAATAATAAATAAGCAGTTAAACTTCATTCCAGTCTTCAAAATTGATAACTGGGCTATTTTCATTCGGTTAATTGTAACGTACTGGGAGATGAAGAAGCTTGCACAGGATAGAGTAGCATGGAGAGCTGCATCAAACCAATCTCCGGACTGAGGACCACAACAACAATTATAACGTTGGAACTAAAAATAAATAGGAAGATGAGAGTCCTATTTGCCTCTTATTTGTGACAACACATTTACATGTATTGGATAAAAAGTACTGGCGACATGATTGTAATTCATATCAGACTTTGTTAACAGACTTTCGCCGTATTATATGCCCTCAGTATAATCACCATGCATCTCGATCACCTTCCGCAGACCTGGAAGGGGTCGTACACTATCAGTTTACCTCTGTCGATGTTTCATAAGAACCGCTCTATCGTACGGATGATGTCTTCTCTTCTATTGTAGAGATTATCACGAAGAGGTTCCTTCATTTTGGTGAACAGGTCGTAATCGCACGCACTCATATAGGGTGAATAGGGTGGATGTTGCGGTATCTACCACCCCCACGTATGCAGGAGCTCCTGCACGGGGTTCGCCGTGTGGCATTGTGCAGTGTCATGAGGGGTCATGAGATGCAGTGCCAGAAGGGAACACTGCTTTGCGCTTCAACCACGTGCCTCTTCAGTCTTGATGCACGCACGTTGTTTGTGTCTGAGACGCCTAACACGGCAGTGTCCTTGAAGGACCGTGTGCTGCTGGTAACGCTCTTCCACATCAACAGTGACTGTGTGCCAGTTACCGAACAAAAGTTCCGAACTCTCAAGGTCATGAAGAAAGGAAATGGCTCGATACCTGCTAAGGGTCTGGAGGAAATGATTACAAAATTCGAAAAGACAGGTCCTTTTGAAGTGCAATGTGGCAGAGGGAGGAAAGCAGTTGATCCGACCTCCGTCGAAGGTGTGGCCATAGTACTGCAAGAAGGGGTTCAAACAGGTAGAGCACGGGGAATTGCCCAAACGTTGGAAATGCCTGAGTGCTCGGAGCATAAAATCCTACGGAACACCCTGGATTGCTATCTATAAAAAAATCGTTCACATTCAGGAGCTGCTTGCTGCTGAACTGCCAGCAAGACAGACGCTCGCTCTGTAATTTCTAAGTAGCATGGAAGTGGACAATGAGTGGCCACGGAACGGTCCTTGGACAGAAAAAGCCCATTTCCATCTCCCAAGACACGTGAACACACGGAATTGTAGAATATGGGCAATGGAAGATCTGCACGGACATTTTATTTAGAATTTCATACTGCAAAGATAACTGTATGGTGCAGATTGACGCCATCGTTTACCGCAGGACCGTATTTTTTCGAGGTGATAGTCCTGCGGGTCCTGTTACCTGTACCGCCACTAGTAAACGCTATGAGACTCTTTTTGCGCTTAACTTGATTCCAACTCTTCAACAGCGTTGATGTATGGGTAGGATTATTTTTGTGCAAGATGGCGCTCCTCCGCACATTGCACAGCTAATGAATCGGCTGCTGCAGAGGCATTTCGGAAAAACTAGAATTATCAGCCGTCATTTCCCTACAGCGTAGCCGTCCTGATCACCTCATATTAACCCGTGTGACGTCTGGCTGTGGGGTTATCTGAAAGATGTTGTGTCCAGTGCTTCAAGTAGGAACATAGCTGAACTGAAGGCAAGCATTGCGCAACGCGTTCTGAACGTGACCCCCGAGACACTACGATCTGTTGTGGAACATCCTGTTTCTCTGTTTCAGCTTGTGGCAGAAAACGGTAGACAGCATACTGAACATATCCTGCGCCAGTCTCACGGCAAATAGAAACCGAGATCATTTTGCTTTTTGTCCGGTTTGTGGCCCCTGGACAATTAAAAACCGATGTCATTTTTCTTTTCATGCGATTTTTGGCCTAGGGACACGTAAAAAGTAATTCTTCCCGTACGATGTAATACTACCTTGCCGCGGTGGACGGGCTTACCTAAGTAATAGTGCCACAACTGTTTACTGTAGTCATGGACGTTGAACAGTACGGATGATGTAATAACGTGCAACTCAGACCATAGCCGGCGCATTGAGACTTATCTGTCGTCTGTAGTCGACCACATTTACGTTATGACTCTTACAGTGCCATCTATCGGTAAAATTTTCATTTTTTTGTTTTTTTATGTTTTTTTACCAATGACGTTACCCAGTGCGTCAATAATATGCTGTTGAAATATGACGTCATTCTAAGCAGTGGTTCTCTTTCTGTTGCGTTTGAAAACTGGAACGTTAATTATGGACAACCTGTACATTCCAAATCTTAGTCGCAACTGCAAGAGTCCTGGTCTGTTGACTTCAGACCACACGCCTGCAAATATTTGCGACGTTAACAAGCGAAAGGTCGCGCCTCGACGCAGCGTTGTTGGCCTAGTGCCAGTCGGTGCTGCACTGGTGTGTACCTACAGATGTGCTCGCGTATTAGTGATGTCGCAAGGACTCGCTCGTGGGCGGAAGTTCGAGGTGTGTGTAAGGTGGCAATCGCGTACGCATCGCGACATTGGTTGTGCAATATTCTGCAACTGCTGCCTGGTAAGATCCGCTATGTGGTCAGCCGTGTCATCCTACACATTATCAAACAAGCAAAATCTTTACTTAACACCTCAGCATGACGATGCTCTCAAACCAATTAGGAAATAACGTTGTTTTTCTCGTTGTTGTTATTCCTTTCCTCCGCTAGGCGGGGTGAGGATGGGCTGGCAGCGATACATTGTCGCTCCTCAGCTGAGAAAATCTCCCCAGAGAAAATATTACGCTGGTCGTTTGGAGCATTGCAGAGAGTCTAGAAATGGTGCCGGGCGTTGGTATGACCTTACACCGCTGACGTAGGCTATGGCACTACAGTGGTGTGTACGTAACAGTCGGTCGCATGGAATCAGAGCAGCAAAGTGAACTTATGACAAACCGACAGGAAGAAGCTATTGTGTCTGGAAGTGGCCAATGACACATTGTGAATGAAGCTGCTCGATTTGTTGATGTATTAAAGCGAAATATTGGAAAGTGTCTGCAAGGAATGATGAACCATTCGTAGGCGAGTACCACGGCATAGGGAAAGTGCTGGTAACAAGTTTTTAGTGTGTGTGTGTTTAGAGCTTAGGGGAGCTCAACGGCGAATTATCAGCGCCCAAAGACAAAGGAAACGAATGTGGAACAAATGACTAAAATTTGTTGTCACACAGTCAGGAGGAAACATATAAAATGACACTCATTCCCTCACTCCCAACTCACTCGCGTTGACCCGCACAGCCACTCTGCTCACACGCCCTAAGACAACAAAGAAGTTAAAGGTGCTATCCCTGGGATTAAAACAGAAGTAAAACGACAGAAGAGCTAAAAAAAGGCACAGGGAAGTGTGACTGGCTGACCACTTACGAAAAAGACATGGATGAGTCAGTCGCCCTGTCAACACCTTAAGAACATCTCCCAGAAATTGTAGGAAACAAGTTGGACATATTACCACATTAGTTTGAACGTCACTTAAAATTCAGGAGAGATCTGCGACAAGTCTGCCGCTGCCCTCTGGTCCGGAAATAAAATAAAAAACAAAACTCCGTCCGAACCGGCCATGTAGGCCCGACGGTACCGACCGACCGCCGTGTCATCCTTAGTCCACAGGCGTCACTGGATGCGCATGTGGAGGGGCATGTGATCAGCAAAAAAAAAAAAAAGGTTCAAATGGCTCTGAGCACTATGGGACTTAACAGCTGAGGTCATCAGTCCCCTACAACTTAGAACTACTTAAACCTAACTAACCTAAGGACATCACACATATCCATGCCCGAGGCAGGATTCTAACCTGCGACCGTAGCGGTCGCGCGGTCCCAGACTGAAGCGCCTAGAACCGCTCGACCACTCCGGCCGGCTGTGGTCAGCACACCGTTCTCCCGGCCGTATGTCAGTTTACCAGACCAGAGCCGCTACTTCTCAATCAAGTAGCTCCTCAGTTTGCCTCACAATGACTGAGTGCGCCCCGATTGCCAAAAACGCTCGGCAGACCGGATGGTCACCCATCCAAGTGCTAGCCCAGCCCGACAGCGCTTAACTTCGGGGATCTGACGGGAATCAGTGTTACCACTGCAGCACGGCCGTTGACTCCGAAAATAAAATGCATTCTAACAAACTGTGGCGCATAGACGCTACAAGCAACACATATTGGATGGTCCTCTCGCCGGAGCTAGAAGCCATGGGTAAAGGGGTTGTCGCCTATGCGAAGACGAGTAAGGAGACCTGATCCCACCTGCGTGACTGGAAGGAGGTACGTCACGGCGGCATTGGGGACTTTACTAGACGCAGCTTATTTTCGGCCGTTGACCTCTTCCTGTCGGCACATGACTCGGTACCTCAATAGCAAGGCAACAGCATGTTTGGGAATGGCACACTGAAGTATCTGAGGATCGGAACAGATAAGGAATTTAGCACTCGAAACAAGTCTCAACCGCTCCAGTGCACGCAAGCTCGCGTGTAATTCCGCGTCGTAGACAGTAAAGTCTTGAGTCAGTCGGACCTTCAGGACACGATCAGGGAGAACAACAGACCGACCAACGGTAGTAGTAGCGTACTGGGGCTCCTACCCAAATTCTGATACCAAATTGATATGCAGATTAATGAGATTAATCAATTAACTATTATATTATTCTGTAGGGATGTAAACACATTTAAATTTATCCTACTAAAGAGCATAACATCTTAGACGCAAGTTATATTACCAATATTTCGTAACAATATTGTTTAGACTCTGCAGCAATAAACCAAGGTATTCTGCTGCACCTATCATACCTCCTTTTATCCTCTTAAAGAGCCACGATGGCGGCACATGATCATCCCAATTCCGGTATTTTGTGTGCTAGATGTCTGTTGACAGTCCTTCAGGAGTATTATTGTTATGTACAAGATAGAACAGCACATTAGTGGGACGGTGTAGCATAGCACTGTACTCGACTGCTTCCGATCACTCACGACCAAATATTCTACAGATGCACTGTATTTTGATCTATTATCTGTGTGTCTACGTCCATGTATGTGTCATAGATGACTCCAATAAACACGACCCAGGTGGAATCACCTTCGAAGCCTATCCCAGATGTACCGCGTTGCAGATTATCCTGTAGGCACAGTTCTGGATATAATTAATGCGTGGTGGATCCAACTTCGAACACTGTCCTGGACGTAAAGCGTTGTGGATCCATATCTAGACATCATTCTTGATACGGCACTGGGTGGATCCACATTCTGAATGTAACTTAGGTCTACTCTGGGTCATGGGATCCATCTGCAACACACGCATGTAGATAAACATACAGAAAATAGAGCAAATGCAAAGCATTTATAGAATATTCGGTTGTGGGTGACTGGGTGCATTCGAGTACAGTTCTACACTATACTATACAACTAATGTGCTGTTCTATACTGTACATATAAGAATAAAACTCACGAAGGACTGTCTATATCCTTCCAACGGACATCTAGCGCGCAAAATAGCAGAATTGGGGTGATCATGTACCGTCATCGTGAATCTTTAAGAGTGTGAAAGTAGGTGTGTTAGACGTAGCAGAATACCTTGGTTTGTTGTTATTACTGGAGAATCTAGACAATATTGTTACGAAATATCGGTAATATACCTTGCATCGAAGATGTTGTGTTCTTTAGCATGATGAATTTAAATGGGTTTAAGTCCCCTGCAGAATCAACTTGTGAACAGTTTTTCGCTCTTTACAGGGCTGTAGCACTGTCGTAAATAACATACAAGCGCCCAGAAAGATATTTTCACTCTGCAGCGGAGTGTGCGCTGATATGAAACTTCCTGGCAGATTAAAACTGTGTGACCGACCGAGACTCGAATTCGGGACCTTTGCCTTTCGCGGGCAAGTGCTCTACCATCTGAGCTACCGAAGCACGACTCACGCCCGGTCCTCACAGCTTCACTTCTGCCAGTATCTCGTCTCCTACCTTCCAAACTTTACAGAAGCTCTCCTGCGAGTTCTGCAAGGTTCGCAGGAGAGCTTCTGTTATTACGATGATTTTTCCCAAGCCCCAGTACATGTGTTGCATTAACCCATTGTTTAAGAGTGTTGGCTTTATTCACGACAATTTTGATATGTAATTAGAACAGTGAGGCATTTCCCATCAGTTATGGTAGCGTGTATCATTCTTCTTCTTATTCTTCCTCTTCTTCTTCTTTTTGGGGCATTATAACCCTGTGTGGGTTTTTGCCTCATCAACAAGTATCCTACCTTCTACTCTCTGCAGCTCGGTTCTCCACCGTCCTCGGACTCTGAGAGATTTTATATATTCTTCCACACCATCTATCCACCGTTTCCATGGCCTTCCTCTCTGTCTTCTTCTGGTTGGCCTTCAGTCAAAAATCTTTTTAGTTGTTCTTCCAGTATCCATCCTGAGGAAATGTCCAGGCCAGTCTCTTCTTCTACTTCTTATAATTCTTACGATTTCAGCTCCTTGTATGAGGCAGTCCAGCTCAGTATTCGTCCTAGATCTGCAGAAACCATTATTATCCCGTACTGCCCCACAGATCTTGCGCAGCACTCTGCATTCAAATATCCTGAGCTGCTGCGCACCAACACTCGTTAGCGTCCATGTTTCGCATCTTTATGTTACAACTGGCCTGATCATGACCTTAAATGCAAATAGTTGCAGCTTCAGCTGCCTATTTAATAACCTAGAGACGGACAATTTCTTAAACGTGTGGAAGCATCTATTACAACCTAAAATGCGCAGTTTTATTTCACTTGACATGGAATTTGTGCTGTTAATATTAGGCCCCAAATAGTCAAAGTTCTGCACATGTTCAAAATTGAAACCATCTGCTGATCCTTACTGGTGAAATTCATGTACTTAGTCTTTGTTTCATTTATAGAAAGGCTTCTAGGTTCTGTGGCTTCTTTCAGCTCATATATTGTCCTCTCTAGTGATACCCTTCTTCTACTAATAATTGCAACATCATCAGCAAGTACGCATATTTGAGTCGACTTTGTGCCTATGTAACCAGATATCTGAAGATTCCGCATGGCTGCTTCAATGTAGAGAGTGCGTCCCCTTTCTGACTCCTTTACTAATGCTACACCAATTGCTCAGTTCTGCATCAACTCGCACTGCAGCCTTGGAACCAGCCAATGTTGCTTGAGTAAGTGAGACATATTTTGATGGTATACCAAGCAGCAGCAAATCATTTAGCATTTGTGCTCTATCGAGACTATCAAACGCCTGCTTGAAGTCTACGTAGAGGTCATGAAGCTCAATGCCTTTTCGTGCATTTGCCTCAATACGAATACTTAGTCTGTTGTTGACCTATTAGGCCAAAATCTACACTGACACTGCCCCAGAATCTCTTCTGCATATGGTGCTAACTTGTTGTAGATAATACTAGAGAAGATCTTATAGGTTATATTCAGCAAGGTAATTCCTTGGTAATTTGAACAGCAGGTCTTGTCTCCTTTTTTGTGTATCGGCTGAATTACACCTAAGGTCCATTCTTCTGGGATTCTTTTCTGAGTCTATATCAATTTAATAAGATTGTGCATCCGCTTATGAAGATCAGTTCTTCCATTTTTTAGCAGTTCTGCAGTTATTTCGTTAGTTCCTGGTGCTTTGTAATTTTTTGACAATACACTACCTTCTGTAATTCCTCTAATGCTGGTTCCTCTGTTTCTGGACCTGGAGTATAATATAGTGGCTGCTCGTTCCTGGTAGGATTGCCCTCTAAAATCCCCTTGAAGTATTTTCTCCATCTATCCAGAACATCTTGTCTATCTGTCAGCAGATTTCCCTCTTTGTCCTTACAAGCTGTTATTTTCGGCCTATATTCTTGAGTTCCTTCTTTAATTTTCTTGTAAAGTTTTTTGCATTCATTCCTTTGATAGTGCTCTTCCATCTCCTCTATCTTTCTCTTCATGGCTTCCCTTTATTCCCTCTTACATACCCTTGCTGCCTCCATTCTCTTTTCATTACATAATGCCTGATTTGATCTAGTATTCCCCTCCAAGCATTTCAGCCTTGCTTCCTTTTTCTGTTCCACTGCCTGTCGACATTCATCATCATACCAGTCTTCATTCTTAAGCCTCCTTGCTTCCCCCAGTATTTCATGTGCTGTTGTCCTAATGGCAACTTTAATAGAATTCCATTCTTTGTCTGTATTATCTCCACCATCTTCTGTTTGTAACTCCTGTCTCAATCTGTTCTGGTACTCCTGAACAGCAGACTTATCTTTCAGTTGTTCTACGTTCCTTTTCTTTACTCTGCTACTACTTCCTTTGGCAGCCATGGCAAGTTTTTGTCTCATTTTGGCTCCTACTAGGTAATGGTCAGAATCAGAATTAGCTCCTCGGAAAGTGCGCACATTTTCCATATCGGATGTCCACCTCTTTGGTAGTAATATATGGTTTATTTGGTTTGTTTCATTTGTTCCTGGTATTTTCCATGTCCCTTTGTAGATACTTTTCCTTGACAAACAGGTATTTACTGCCTTCAACTTATTTGCAGAAGCAATCTGGGCAACCTGCAAACCATTATTATTAGTTTCACCATGCAGACTTTCCTTATCAAACACAGTTCTGAACGCCTCTTCCTTTCCCAGTTTTGCATTACAGTCGCCAAGAACTATTTTGGAATCATATCTGGCTATTCTGTCGCAAATCTCCTGTAGCTGTTCGTAGAAGATGTCCACAGTATCTTCATCTGGTTCTTCCATTGATGCATATACACTCCTGGAAATTGAAATAAGAACACCGTGAATTCATTGTCCCAGGAAGGGGAAACTTTATTGACACGTTCCTGGGGTCAGATACATCACATGATCACACTGACAGAACCACAGGCACATAGACACAGGCAACAGAGCATGCACAATGTCGGCACTAGTACAGTGTATACCCACCTTTCGCAGCAATGCAGGCTGCTATTCTCCCATGGAGACGATCGTAGAGATGCTGGATGTAGTCCTGTGGAACGGCTTGCCATGCCATTTCCACCTGGCGCCTCAGTTGGACCAGCGTTCGTGCTGGACGTGCAGACCGCGTGAGACGACGCTTCATCCAGTCCCAAACATGCTCAGTGGGGGACAGATCCGGAGATCTTGCTGGCCAGGGTAGTTGACTTACACCTTCTAGAGCACGTTGGGTGGCACGGGATACATGCGGACGTGCATTGTCCTGTTGGAACAGCAAGTTCCCTTGCCGGTCTAGGAATGGTAGAACGATGGGTTCGATGACGGTTTGGATGTACCGTGCACTATTCAGTGTCCCCTCGACGATCACCAGTGGTGTACGGCCAGTGTAGGAGATCGCTCCCCACACCATGATGCCGGGTGTTGGCCCTGTGTGCCTCGGTCGTATGCAGTCCTGATTGTGGCGCTCACCTGCACGGCGCCAAACACGCATACGACCATCATTGGCACCAAGGCAGAAGCGACTCTCATCGCTGAAGACGACACGTCTCCATTCGTCCCTCCATTCACGCCTGTCGCGACACCACTGGAGGCGGGCTGCACGATGTTGGGGCGTGAGCGGAAGACGGCCTAACGGTGTGCGGGACCGTAGCCCAGCTTCATGGAGACGGTTGCGAATGGTCCTCGCCGATTCCCCAGGAGCAACAGTGTCCCTAATTTGCTGGGAAGTGGCGGTGCGGTCCCCTTCGGCACTGCGTAGGATCCTACGGTCTTGGCGTGCATCCGTGCGCCGTTGCGGTCCGGTCCAAGGTCGACGGGCACGTGCACCTTCCGCCGACCACTGGCGACAACATCGATGTACTGTGGAGACCTCACGCCCCACGTGTTGAGCAATTCGGCGGTACGTCCACCCGGCCTCCCGCATGCCCACTATACGCCCTCGCTCAAAGTCTGTCAACTGCACATACGGTTCACGTCCACGCTGTCGCGGCATGCTACCAGTGTTAAAGACTGCGATGGAGCTCCGTATGCCACGGCAAACTGGCTGACACTGACGGCGGCGGTGCACAAATGCTGCGCAGCTAGCGCCATTCGACGGCCAACACCGCGGTTCCTGGTGTGTCCGCTGTGCCGTGCGTGTGATCATTGCTTGTACAGCCCTCTCGCAGTGTCCGGAGCAAGTATGGTGGGTCTGACACACCGGTGTCAATGTGTTCTTTTTTCCATTTCCAGGAGTGTATGTTCACAAAGGTCACATTGTGAAACTTGCCTTTCATATGCAGATTACATTCGTTCATCATGTGGGGTGAAAGTAACATCAGATTTACACATATCCATGGAGACTATAAACCCCAACTCCATACTCCCCTTGTCTTTCGTCTTTTCCTGAATAGTACAGGGAGAATTTCTGCTTACAAATCTCTCCTCTTCCCTTCCACCTCATTTCCTGCAGTGCAACAACTTCCATTCCATACCGTAGCACCTCTTCTGCAACACTATTCATCGCTTCTGTTTGCAAGAGTGTACACACGTTCCATATTCCAAATTTAAGCACCGATAAATCCATATCCCTGTTTCCTAGCACAGTTTGTCTTTTTAGCGGCATTCCAGCATTCCTTGTTGCATTATTCACATAACAGATATTTTACAAGGCAGGGGTATCAACCCTGCTGGTAACATTCATTCGTCTTCCTGAATTTCGAGCACCTGGGCTGCAGGGTCATTGTCGAGCAATGCCGCGAGAGGCGTCTGTATCAAACTCTGACATCAAACAGCAGTAGATACAGTCCTTAGCCATATGCTTACAGGTAATGCACTTATTAAACACCTCACTGTCCAACACCAGCATCTTGCCAGCTGAACACAATTCCCACAACAACAACAACAAAACAAAAAGGTAGCACCTTCCACTCCATCCTTTTCCCCGCCAGCTTATAGGTGGAGGGTAGAGTTTGAGAACGATTGCGCCGGGCGCGGTGGCCACGCGGTTCTAGGCGCTTCGTCTGGAACTGCGCGACTTCTACGGTCGCAGGTTCGAATCCTGCCTCGGGCATGGATGTGTGTGATGTCCTTAGGTTACGAAGGAGGAGGAGGCAGGCGGAAGATTAAATTTCTTGATGTGCTACTTCTCAAGAAAGAAGAGGGTAGCTTGGGCCACACGGTTTACCGAATATCGACGCACGCTGACCGTTACTTGCACCGGTATTCGATCCAACACCCACAACAAAAGCGAGACATCATAAAAATGTTGGCGGATAGAGCAAGGAAAATCTGCGAACCATAGCTGCTTGAAGCAGAATTAAAACATCTCATCAACGCGTTGATCAAGAATGGTTACTCGGTCGCTGAGGTGAAACACTTAAGACCAGCCAGTAGAAACCACAGTGATGCTCAAGCGCTGGTGAAATCGAAAGTTTTCTTGCCATTCGTGAAGGACATGACTGACCGCAAAGGAAAAACCTTGAAAAAGCGGAACATAGCGCTAATCTACACACCCACACGGAAGATACAAGCCGGCCGGAGTGGCCGAGCGGTTCTAGGCGCTACAGTCTGGAACCGCGCTACCGCAGGGTCGAATCCTGCCTCGGGCATGGATGTATGTGATTTCCTTAGGTTATGAAACTTCCTGGCAGATTAAAACTGTGTGCCCGACCGAGACTCGAACTCGAGACCTTTGCCTTTCGCGGGCAAGTGCTCTACCAACTGAGCTACCCAAGCACGACTCATGCCCTGTCCCCATAGCTTTACTTCTGCCAGTACCTCGCCTCTTACCTTCCAAACTTTACAGAAGCTCTCCTGCGAGAGCTAAGCCATGTCTCCGCGATATCCTTTCTTTCAGGAGTGCTAGTTCAGCAAGGTTCGCAGGAGAGCTTCTGTAAAGTTTGGAAGGTAGGAGGCGAGGTACTGGCAGAAGTAAAGCTGTGGGGACGGGACGTGAGTCGTGCTTCGGTAGCTCAGATGGTAGAGCACTTGCCTGCGAAAGGCAAAGGTTCCGAGTTCGAGTCTCGGTCGGGCACACAGTTTTAATATGCCAGGAAGTTTCATATCAGCATACACTCCGCTGCAGAGTGAAAATCTCGTTCTGGAAACATCCCCCAGGCTGTGGCTAAGCCATGTCTCCGCAGTATCCTTTCTTTCAGGAGTGCAAGTTCTGCAAGGTTCACAGAAGAGCTTCTGTAAAGTTTGGAAGGTAGGAGACGAGATACTGGCAGAAATAAAGCTGTGAGTAGCGGGTGTAAGTCGTGCTTCGGTAGTTCAGGTGGTAGACCACTTGCCCGCGAAAGGCAAAGGCGCACACTCCGCTGCAGAGTGAAAATATCATTCTAGTCCTTAGGTTAGTTAGGTTTAAGTAGTTCTAGGGGACTGATGACCTCAGAAGTTAAGTCCCATAGTGCTAAGAGCCATTTGAACCATTTTTGAAGATACAAGATCAACTAAAATCGGCCAAGGATGCTCGCTAACCGCTGGAAAAAGCTGGAATTTATAGGATTCCGTGTAGTTGTGGGGAGGCATACGTGGGTACTACAAAAGGAACTGTCAGAAAACGACTCGAAGAGCACAAGGGCAATTGCAGAAGAGGAGGGATTGACAGATCAGCTGTGGCGGAACATGCTTTACAGCCAGGAGACCACATAATTCATTTTGATAGGACTCAAGTACTGGCAGCCCCAAGCGGATACCACGAAAGGCTGAGGCCATAGAAATTGTGAAACATCCCAGGGATTTCAATAGGAAGGAGGAGGGCGTGAAATTGAATGAAATTTATATGCCGGTGCTGAAGAAGACGTGTCCCAGTCTTTTACCATGGGATGATAGTAACAGCGGACGACGGCAGTCAACAACGGCCAAGTGCGCTCGCGGAAGCCGAATTGTGCTGTAGTCAGTAGCGAGCCAGGGTGTGAATCGGACATTTAACAAACCTTCGATGCCCCTTGAAAATGTCCTCTGCAGATGGGGACGCAATGTCTGATTTTACAGTGAAATCCATTCGACCACTGCATAACAGCCCGAAATACACTCCTGGAAATTGAAATAAGAACACCGTGAATTCATTATCCCAGGAAGGGGAAACTTTATTGACACATTCCTGGGGTCAGATACATCACATGATCACACTGACAGAACCACAGGCACATAGACACAGGCAACAGAGCATGCACAATGTCGGCACTAGTACAGTGTATATCCACCTTTCGCAGCAATGCAGGCTGCTATTCTCCCATGGAGACGCTCGTAGAGATGCTGGATGTAGTCCTGTGGAACGGCTTGCCATGCCATTTCCACCTGGCGCCTCAATTGGACCAGCGTTCGTGCTGGACGTGCAGACCGCGTGAGACGACGCTTCATCCAGTCCCAAACATGCTCAGTGGGGGACAGATCCGGAGATCTTGCTGGCCAGGGTAGTTGACTTACACCTTCTAGAGCACGTTGGGTGGCACGGGATACATGCGGACGTGCATTGTCCTGTTGGAACAGCAAGTTCCCTTGCCGGTCTAGGAATGGTAGAACGATGGGTTCGATGACGGTTTGGATGTACCGTGCACTATTCAGTGTCCCCTCGACGATCACCAGTGGTGTACGGCCAGTGTAGGAGATCGCTCCCCACACCATGATGCCGGGTGTTGGCCCTGTGTGCCTCGGTCGTATGCAGTCCTGATTGTGGCGCTCACCTGCACGGCGCCAAACACGCATACGACCATCATTGGCACCAAGGCAGAAGCGACTCTCATCGCTGAAGACGACACGTCTCCATTCGTCCCTCCATTCACGCCTGTCGCGACACCACTGGAGGCGGGCTGCACGATGTTGGGGCGTGAGCGGAAGACGGCCTAACGGTGTGCGGGACCGTAGCCCAGCTTCATGGAGACGGTTGCGAATGGTCCTCGCCGATTCCCCAGGAGCAACAGTGTCCCTAATTTGCTGGGAAGTGGCGGTGTGGTCCCCTTCGGCACTGCGTAGGATCCTACGGTCTTGGCGTGCATCCGTGCGCCGTTGCGGTCCGGTCCAAGGTCGACGGGCACGTGCACCTTCCGCCGACCACTGGCGACAACATCGATGTACTGTGGAGACCTCACGCCCCACGTGTTGAGCAATTCGGCGGTACGTCCACCCGGCCTCCCGCATGCCCACTATACGCCCTCGCTCAAAGTCTGTCAACTGCACATACGGTTCACGTCCACGCTGTCGCGGCATGCTACCAGTGTTAAAGACTGCGATGGAGCTCCGTATGCCACGGCAAACTGGCTGACACTGACGGCGGCGGTGCACAAATGCTGCGCAGCTAGCGCCATTCGACGGCCAACACCGCGCTTCCTGGTGTGTCCGCTGTGCCGTGCGTGTGATCATTGCTTGTACAGCCCTCTCGCAGTGTCCGGAGCAAGTATGGTGGGTCTGACACACCGGTGTCAATGTGTTCATTTTTCCATTTCCAGGAGTGTATTTTATTAGTAGTGACAGTTCCTGCCGTGAAAGTTTACATTTTACACAATACACAGTTACAAAGTAACTGCGATCACTGGTGATAGATAGACGTAAGTAGCAAATTTATGTATCCAAAAATACGATTAACCAACATCATAATAAAAAAAGAAAAATTATGTAACCTTCGCAGATCGTCTGAAGATGGCAATCTAGCCGAAATCGGTCCATCACAACAAATACATCATTAAACTACTGTAGCAAGGATTTAGATTTTATTACATAAAAGTCTATGGCTTGCTGGAGACATTGTAATTCTGTCACAATCGATAATGGACTTGGAAGAGAGGTTAAACGGAATTGATGGTGTCTTGAAAAGAGATAGTAAGATGAACACCAACGAAAGTAAACCAAGTTCAACGGAATTTCGTCGAATTAAATCAGCTGAGGGTATTAGAACAGCAAATTAGTTTTACTATTTGGGCAATTAAATAACAGATTATGGCTGTAGTAAAGAGCATACATGTAAAAAGCAGTCAATAGAAAGAACAAGTATTTTTGGAAAAGAGAAAATTATGAACTTTGAAAAAAAGTACATGTTAGGAAGTCTTTTCTGAAGATCTGGGATATAGCCTTACAGGAAAATGAAACGCAGAGATTAACAGTTTGGGCAAGAAGAGGTTGGCAGCTCCTGAAACGTGGTGCTGCAGGTTATAGAATTGGGGAGAAGAAAATTTTAAAGCATAGCTCAGTTAAGAAGAGGGATTGATAGATTGGACACATCCTGAGGCATCAGTGAGCCTTCTCGTTGGTAATGGAGCTAAATGTGTGTGTGTGCGAGGGGGACGGGCGGACATAAAAATTGTAGAGAGAGACCAAGGCTAGAATACTGTAAACAACTTCAAATGTTGCAGTCATTATGCAGAGTTGAAGAGGCTTGTACAAGACGACTAGCGAGAAGTTGTACTGAACCAGTCTTTGGGCCGAAGTCTACTATAGCAACAGTATTAACGCGGGACATTTATTTGTATATCATTTGTACAAATTAGCTTGCCGTATACAAAAAGCTTATTGGTTAGTGAATTTGCGTTAGTCTGCTCTAGTTGACCTAAAAAAAAAAGAACTATGATAAAACCAAGATCATGATGAATGAATTGATACTGAAGGAAAATACATCTGTTGGAAGTATGCAGCTGCAAAGGGTCCTAGAATTTGACTATCTGGATCAACTTGTAAATATGAAAGGAGATGTAAAATCGGAAATGTTGCGCCGTATTAAATTAGGCTGGCAAGCTTATGGAAGATACTCTTCAATTTTAAAGTCTTAAATGTTGGCCGAGCAGAAGAAAACAGTTTTGTGCCAATGTACACGGCCAATAATAACTTATGGCCGTGAGAGATGGAAATTAAATTAATTCATTGTTAGAAAACTAATAGTGTCTCAAAAAGGAATGGAAAGTTCAATGGTAGTCTACACGAAGAAAGACAGAAAGAAAGCAGTTGATACAGACAACAAAAGTCAGTGACAGGAAAGAGTGAATACCTTGAAACAACAGTGAGCTAGTCATGTCGCTCGAGGAAAAGATGACAGGTGGTCAAAACAATTATTACATTGGAGCCAAGGTTACCAGAAAAGACAAAAGGGAAGGCCACCAGACATATGGGACAGAGACTTCAGAAACGCAGCCTGGCTCAAGGTCGTCTGAAATGGAAGAATCTGCTGGGATGCTATTTTGCATGCCGACTCAAAGAATCCACATCACCGGATGATAGAATTCGCTGATGATGACGACCATGATGATACACGAAGCTTACGCGTAATGAGAGAAATTTAAAAGAAAATGTGACAATAGGATGTTACATTACTGTACAGTCTAAGTTGTACAGTCGGTAGAGGATACCAACTGAATATTTCGAGATTAGGAAGCATCGGTCGAAAGTAGATATTTCTGGCCTCGGAAAGAATTATTTGTAGTACGCGTATATTTGTCAGCTGCTTGCATTTCATAATAAACAAGTACCTGCCACATTATTGTTGGTGGCGGTGCCTAGATGAAACAGTACACAATTGTCTTGTTATTTGGTCAAAAATGGTTCAAATGGCTCTGAGCACTACGGGACTCAACATCTGTGGTCATCAGTCCCCTAGAACTTAGAACCACTTAAATCTAACTAACCTAAGGACACCACACACATCCATGCCCGAGGCAGGATTCGAACCTGCGACCGTAGCGGTCACGCGGTTCCAGATTGACGCGCCTAGAACCGCACGGCCACACCGGCCGGCGTTATTTGGTCACGGTGAAGTTTGAAACAGCTCACGCACGGTTCATGGCTGGTCGCTGAAGGTGTAGCAGTACCTGAGATGCATGTGGGACTACGGAAGGCACAGCTAAGAGCCGTCGAAGCTTGTCGTATTCAGAGCAGGAAGGCCGCGTGGTATGATACCTCCGTGCGGCCGGCAGAATTTCCTTTCCTTGCGCAGACAAAGGGCTGGGCTGTTATCTGGTCACGTGACAGTTGTCTTCCCAGCGCTAGCGCCGCTCCACTCCTGCTATTGTCCGCCAAGGCCACAGCGGCTGCGCGGGGTGGTGGCCGCTACCTCCTCGCCGCCGAACACAGCTCGCGCATGCCTCTCCTAGCCCTTCCCCAAAATACACACGCAGCGTTACAGGCAGTGTTTGTACAAGTTCTGTGCTGTCTTCCGTTGGGCAATAATTATTTCTGTTAGACTATTGTTTCTGGCATATTGCTCTCTGACTGGACATACCTTTTTTTTCGCCTGGCATAGCTTTTATATGTGGCTACACTCAGTACTGCACCGCATTCAGATGGAGGTTCTACATTAACACCATGTAAATCACTACAGTGACTAAAATACCTCATATTGTGCCGTACTCATGATTTCTTCTACTACCATTCATGGATGCTGCGTAGGGAGATAGACTACCTAATCTGTATTGGTTCATCTGTTGCTTTTCTTGGCATTACGGGAGCGATGAGCAGGAAGCGGAAGAATATTTATAGATCTCTACCTGAAGTCTCTGGCAATTTTTTGAGTGGGTTACCACCCCCTCTGTAGGCGAGATTCCTTTCCAAAGCCTGTGTGGCGGCACTCGACATGTTAGTAGCCGATTCGAGTTCAGGTAGTGGAAAAAATTTTCACCGCCAGTATCTGGCGCGCGAGGAGGGTAGAGATGAGGTCATAAAGTTCACAATCACCCGGCTTGGATTAGTTCCAGACATCTCTGCAGTGTCTAGTAGAATGAGGGAACAGGTAATGATGATGCGAATGTTAGATCTGGCTGCCCGACTGATGCTATTGCAGAGGAATACGTTATGTTGTTCTCTCGTTATCGTACAACAGATAAAAATACAAAATACCTTCTCTAAAAACTATTTAGAAGAGATAGTTCGGAAGCCCACTCATGACGGAAATATACTACATTTAATGACAAGAAATAGACCTGACCTGTTTGAGGAAATATTGAAACTGTTATCAGTGATCGTGATACAGTTGTGCTAACAATGATTACCTAAGTACATAGCGCAAGTGAAACAAGTATTGAGATATACGTGTTTAGTAAATTAGATTAAGTGGGAGTAGTGCCATATGTCAACGAGGAACTTGAAACATTTGGTCTAGGAACGAACATGTAGAGAACTCGTGAGTCTTGTTCGGAAGAATAATTGACGAAAGTCTGGATAGATAGGTGCCTAGTAGAACAGTTTGTGATGAGGCAACCCTGCATGCTATATAGCCCCTAAAAGGAGAACCTCTACAGTATAGGTTAAAAAACGTAGGGCTGCTCATGCAGAAATACAAAATGAAACGTGTTTGGCTATCAAAAGGACATGTCTGAAACGTTCAACTATTACCGTGGCAGAACACCAGCAAAAGACGACTCACAGAACTCAAAGAAATTCCCGTCATATGGTAAGTTTTTCAGCTGCACGATAGTGTCCTAACATCCATGGATTGTACAGGAACCAAAATTTAGGATAGCAAAGCAAAATCAGAACTAGTGGACTCTTGTTCTCAAAACTTCCTTAACATTGGAAGATTCAGAACTGCTACTGCATTTTAGGGTTGATCTAGTCGTCGTCAATGGCGTAGAGAAACAGCTGAAATCGCTAAGATTCAACAGGGTTCCTTGGCCCAAAGGAAACTGTGTCAGGTCCTGGTGGCCACCACAATTTACCACAGACCCCTCGAACAAACAACTGTCCCAGTAGTTGTAAGAAAGTACTTCCCATGCTTGTCTACAAAAAGGGTAGCAAAAGCGACCCATAAAAGTACTGCCCAACGTCCTTGACATCCATTTGTTGTAGGGTCTTGCAGCATATTCTGAGCTCAAATGTAATGAGGGATGTCGAACACAATGACCTCGCCCATGCTAACGAGCATGCATTTTGGAAACATCGGCCATGCGGGACACTACTACTGCGTTTATCACATAACGTTCTGAAAGCCGTGGCTGAAGCCAATCAGGCGGATACAGTATTTCTTGACTTCCGCAAATCATTTGGCTCAGTATCAAAGTGTAATCACATGGGGTAGATTTGTGGATAGACTGAGGATTTCTTGGTAGGGAGGACTCAGCATGTTATCTTCGACTGAGAGTTATCGACAAATGACAAAGGATGTCTAACGATGATGGAGGAAAAGTGCAGTGAGATGTATTCGGGAAGAAGAATATTTGTAAAAATGTTTGTTTTGTACTGATAGCAGTCAATTTATTTGTTTTTATTCAAATTTTTAGCCTATGGTACCCCATCCACTTGTCTTTGCAGTGCTTATTACTTTTCATTGCACTATTTAGTACATAAAAGACGAAATGTCGTTCTTCTATATGATACCGTCTAGTAACTTCTTTATGCTGAACAGAAGTTCCTCCATTTTTGCTGTTAGGTTTAATAAATTTAGTATGTTTCACCCCCACCAATCCTATTTACAGTATATAAGATTTTTAGTAACAATTTTACTACATACATGACGAAACAACATCCTTGTCTTACACTGTTACAAGAATCCTTTCACATTCCTTTTTTACGCATACTTTACTTGTCTAATTTTATCTCATTTTATATCGACAGCGGCTATATACGATACACGATTTTCTTTTTTTTTCTATTGTAAATACGTAAATTACTCAATGCACTCTAGGCGCATTTCATCCGTACACACATTTAGCAGTATGTGTTGTATTAGCAGTATGTGCAGTTAGCTTTCCTTAGCGGTAGGGCCTATACATTTATATACATACTGCTCTAATCCTGATGCTGTCTTGCTGTTCAGTAATAAGTCAGCCTTTACGTCCACACACTTGGCAGTTGATCTGCATACCAGTAATACTATAGTGTTACAATCCTAAGTCATGGCTTGTGATTATTTGTTTTCTTAAGATTATAAAAATGACCTTTTTTAATAATATCAATATTTATATATGTGTTTGAGAGAGAGAGAGAGAGATTGAATTTTGATTGAGATTTTTACTTTAAGTCGTAACTGCTACCTGAATTTTGGTTGCCGCCTCCTCGAATGATCAGCTTTTCCACCAGTTGTTGACGTATTGCAATTTGGAGGAAGTTATTGTACTTTAAGGTTTAAAGTACGACTCTGTTAGTTACTTGGCCGTATTTCGGATAGCTTTGAGCCCAAGTTTTCGTAGCTTTTCATACGTAAGGCACTACTGTTGTATGTAAGTAAGATCAAACAGCAATCTGCTTTTCGTGAGAAAAGGAGATTGCTTGGCACACAAACTTCCTTCAAACTACACGTCCTGCTACATCAAAATTGGTCAGTGGAGTTCAGCACCATACTATTGTACAAGAACATAATCCAGTTACTGTAATTAAGAAATTATGAGAGGTTGTTACTTATTGAATGAAAACTATAGAGAATGCATTTCTTATCCTGTATTTTAGTGAACTTTGTGCACTTCTGTCGATTGATAGACGGCAACGACAATGAAGATCACCTCCTTTTCCAAAAACAAGATATTTCTATTCTTCACTTCCAGAAAATTTGTACATATAAATGTTTGGCAACTCTTACACATAGTTCACTCGGTTTTGTTACTAGAATATCAATTTTCATTAAATGTAACAATACGTTCTGAGCGACGGCCTAGCAACACGTCCTCTTTCCACAAGATACAGATTAAGTCTTTTCTTTTTTTTTACAAAATCAATCGTCTTTTATTTTAGAGTCCGTACTCAAAGATTCTCTAATACTATCGTTGCGGGGATTGCGCACCAAAGAGTTTCTCGCATCACTTCACTTCAAGTAGTTTTTGAATCACATTTACATTTACGGTATTTACATACATTACTGAGCTTCTCAGAGAAATCAGGCACAAATTAGTTAAAGAAAAAAAGCAGTGAGGCACACATAACATTACAAGATATATGCCTCATATGACAAGAGCCACTGGCTTTATTCACTGTACTCAATCAGCATGTGATGTAACACGTGAGTACCCTATCATACAATCTTTCCGCTACATTTGTTTAAAATAATTTTGTAACCACCAATGTAATTTTTAGGGCCCATTACACCTTCCGAAGAAGACAACTTGAAAATTGTAGGAAATTAGGTCAAGGATTCCAATAAACCTTTATTTGTAACTGGTTGGATGATGTTTCTCAACCTCTTCAAGTTTTGATCAGTACATTGCGACGCCTTTCGAGTATATTTTTCTCATCATGAAGCGTTTCATTGCATGTGTGAGAAAACAAACGCTACTGAAATAATCTGAAACTACTTGATAGTTTACAAACTACGTCTAATATATCTTGACGCCGTCGCTCGTCGTGCGAAAAGAGGGTTGGGGTAGGAGTAGGTGGTGGTGCTGGGGATAGCTCACAAGACAAAACAGCCACCACCCGAAAAGAGCACACTATGCCATCTGGAGCGCTCTAGATCGCTTAGAACTACTACCAGGCGGTCACACGACCCTCCAACACGGGAGTGAGGAGGAAGAGGAGATTAGTGTTTAACGTGCCGTCGACAACGAGATCATTAGAGACGGAGCACAAGCTCGGATTAGGAAAGCATGAGAAAGGAAATCGGCCGTCTCCTTTCACAGGAACCATACCAACCTTTGCCTGAAACGATTTCGGGAAGTCGCGGAAAACCTCAGTCACCGAGCTTCACCCATCGTCCTCCCGAATGCGAGTCCAGTGTGCTAACCACAGCGCCATCCCGCTCGGTGGATGGTTGTATGGAATAACACCAATAAGGTCGGTTGACCTGGAACACAGAATCTACATCTACATCCACACTCCGCAAGCCACCTGACGGTGTGTGGCGGAGGGTACTTTGAGTACTTCTATCGGTTCTGCCTTCTATTCCAGTCCCGTATTGTTCGTGGAAAGAAGGATTGTCGGTATGTCTCTGTGTGGGCTCTAATCTCTCTGATTTTATCCTCATGGTCTCTTCGCGAGATATACGTAGGAGGGAGCAATATACTGCTTGACTCCTCGGTGAAAGTATGTTCTCGAAACTTCTACAAAAGCCCGTACTAAGCTACTGAGCGTCTCTCCTGCAAAGTCTTCCACTGGAGTTTATCTATCATCTCCGTAACGCTTTCGCGATTACTAAATGATTCTGTAACGAAGAGCGCTGCTCTCCGTTGGATCTTCTCTATCTCTTCTATCAATCCTATCTGGTAGGGATCCCACACTGGTGAGCAATATTCAAGCAGTGGGCGAACAAGTGTACTGTAACCTACTTCCTTTGTTTTCGGATTGCATTTCCTTAGGATTCTTCCAATGAATCTCATTCTGGCATCTGCTTCACCGACGATCAACTTTATATGACCATTCCATATTAAATCACTCCTAATCCCTACTCCCAGACAATTTATGGAATTAACTGTTTCCAGTTGCTGACCTGTTATATTGTAGCTAAATGATAAGAGATCTTTCTTTCTGTGTATTCGCAGCACATTACACTTGTCTACATTGAGATTCAATTGCCATTCCCTGCACCATGCGTCAACTCGTTGCAGATCGTCCTGCATTTCAGTACAATTTTCCATAGTTACAACCTCTCGATATACTACAGCATCATCCGCAAAAAGTCTCAGTGAACTTCCGATGTTATCCACAAGGTCATTTATGTATATTGTGAATAGAAACGGTCCTACGCCACTCCCCTGCGGCACACCTGAAATCGCTCTTACTTCGGAAGACTTCTCTCCATTGAGAATGACATGCTGCGTTCCGTCATCTAGGAACTCTTCAATCCACTCACACAATTGGTCTGATAGTCCATATACTTTTACTTTGTTCATTAAACGACTGCGAGGAACTGTATCGAACGCCCTGCGGAAGTCAAGAAACACAGCATCTACTTGGGAACCCGTGTCTATGGCCCTCTGAGTCTCGTGGACGAATAGCGCGAGCTGGGTTTCACACGACCGTCTTTTTCGAAACACATGCTGATTCCTACAGAGAAGATTTCTAGTCTCCAGAAAAGTCATTACACTCGAACATAATACGTGTTCCAAAATTCTACAACTGATCGACGCTAGAGATATAGGTCTATAGTTCCGCACATCTGTTCTGTTCGACGTCCCTTCTTGAAAACGGGGATGACCTGTGCCCTTTTCCAATCCTTTGGAACGCTACGCTCTTCTAGAGACCTACGGTACACCGCTGCCAGAAGGGGGGCAAGTTCCTTCGCGTACTCTGTGTAAAATCGAACTGGTATCCCATCGGGTCCAGCGGCCTTTCCTGTTTTGAGCGATTTTAATTGTTTCTCTATCCCTATGTCGTCTACTTCGATATCTACGATTTGTCATCTGTGCGACAATCTAGAGAGGGAACTACAGTGCAGTCTTCCTCTGTGAAACAGCTTTGGAGAAAGACATTTGGTATTTCCTCTGTTCCAGTACCATTTTGGTCACAGAGTGTCTGAAAGCATCTGATGATGATCATGATGATTGTTGAATCTTGCCTAGTAGATGGGGTATCTAGGAAACCTGCTTTCTCGGGTCGCTAGACAACAATTCAAACAAATCGTATTAATGAGTTCCATTCTGACAAATAATTGACAATACTTAACTTTGAGAAACACACAGATGTGTCGCAAGCAAAGGGCGCCGGAGAAATAAGATATCTCTTCAGTATAACTATTCCTAACTTTGAGCTACATAGAATATACGAGCAAAGTAATGAGCTTTGACGCTTCTATACTATTTGCTAGTCTTGCCGCTGCTGTACGAGGTGCATTCAAGTTCTAAGGCCTCCGATTTTTTTTTCTCCGGTCTGGAAAGAGATAGAAACATGCGTATTGTTTTAAAATGAGGCCGCGTTCATTGTCAATACGTCCCAGAGATGGCAGCACCGTACGGCAGATGAAATTTTACCGCCAGTGGCGAGAATGAGAACTGTTTTAAATACTTAAAGTGGCGACGTTTTCCTTACTTGAACAGCGTGCAGTCATTCGTTTTCTGAAATTGCGTGGTGTGAAACCAATTGAAATTCATCGACAGTTGAAGGAGACATGTGGTGATGGAGTTATGGATGTGTCGAAAGTGCGTTCGTGGGTGCGACAGTTTAATGAAGGCAGAACATCATGTGACAACAAAACGAAACAACCTCGGGCTCGCACAAGCCGGTCTGACGACATGATCGAGAAAGTGGAGAGAATTGTTTTGGGGGATCGCTGAATGACTGTTGAACAGATCGCCTCCAGAGTTGGCATTTCTGTGGGTTCTGTGCACACAATCCTGCATGACGACCTGAAAATGCGAAAAGTGTCATCCAGGTGGGTGCCACGAATGCTGACAGACGACCACATGGCTGCCCATGTGGCATGTTGCCAAGCAATGTTGACGCGCAATGACAGCATGAATGGGACTTTCTTTTCGTCGGTTGTGACAATGGATGAGACGTGGATGCCATTTTTCAATCCAGAAACAAAGCGCCAGTCAGCTCAATGGAAGCAAACAGATTCACCACCACCAAAAAAATTTCGGGTAACCACCAGTGCTGAAAAAATGATGGTGTCCATGTTCTGGGACAGCGAGGGCGTAATCTTTACCCATTGCGTTCCAAAGCGCACTACAGTAACAGGTGCATCCTACGAAAATGTTTTGAAGAACAAATTCCTTACTGCACTGCAACAAAAACGTCCGGGAAGGGCTGCGCGTGTTCTGTTTCACCAAGAAACGCACCCGCACATCGAGCTAACGTTACGCAACAGTTTCTTCGTGATAGCAACTTTGAAGTGATTCCTCATGCTCCCTACTCACCTGACCTGGCTCCTAGTGACTTTTGGCTTTTTCCAACAATGAAAGACACTCTCCGTGGCCGCACATTCACCAGCCGTACTGCTATTGCCTCAGCGATTTTCCAGTGGTCAAAACAGACTCCTAAAGAAGCCTTCGCCGCTGCCATAGAATCATGGCGTCAGCGTTGTGAAAAATGTGTACGTCTGCAGGGCGATTACGTCGAGAAGTAACGCCAGTTTCATCGATTTCAGGTGAGTAGTTAATTAGAAAAAAAATCGGAGGCCTTAGAACTTGAATGCACCTCGTAGAAGTGGGCCGCGGCCAGTCGGGCGCGGCGCTTACGTTCTCTTCGCATAGAGGCGGCTGCTGTCGCGTTGTCGTCCTGGAGAGGGGTCGGTCAGCGTGCAATTGGCTGACGTCTTCTTCACAGCCATCTCTGCTCTCTTGTTCCCTACTGGCAAGCTGGCGCTTGACTTTACACCGTAACATTCCTCGACATTCTACGCCCCGTTTTGTTGTCCTTCATAGCGAGCCATCCTGGGCTTATATTTCAGCAAGATAATACCCTCTCGCACAGGGCGAGAGTTTCTAATGCTTGTCTACAAGCTAGCCAAACCCTACCTTGGCCACCAAGCTCTTCTGATCTCTACCCTATTGAGAAATTTTAGACCATTATGTACAGGGCCCTTCAACCATTTCAGGATTTTTGACCATCTAACATCTACATCTACATCTATACTCCGCGAGCCACCTTACGGTGTGGCGGAGGGTACTTATTGTACCACTATCTGATCCCCCCTTCCCTGTTCCATTCACGAATTGTGCGTGGGAAGAACGACTGCTTGTAAGTCTCCGTATTTGCTCTAATTTCTCGGATCTTTTCGTTGTGATCATTACGCGAGATATATGTGGGCGGTAGTAATATGTTGCCCATCTCTTCCCGGAATGTGCTCTCTCGTAATTTCGATAATAAACCTCTCCGTATTGCGTAACGCCTTTCTTGAAGTGTCCGCCACTGGAGCTTGTTCAGCATCTCCGTAACGCTCTCGCGCTGACTAAATGTCCCCATGACGAATCGCGCTGCTTTTCGCTGGATCATGTCTATCTCTTCTATTAATCCAACCTGGTAAGGGTCCCATACTGATGAGCAATACTCAAGAATCGAACGAACAAGCGTTTTGTAAGCTACTTCTTTCGTCGATGAGTCACATTTTCTTAGAATTCTTCCTATGAATCTCAACCTGGCGCCTGCTTTTCCCACTATTTGTTTTATGTGATCATTCCACTTCAGATCGCTCCGGATAGTAACTCCTAAGTATTTTACGGTCGTTACCGCTTCCAATGATTTACCACCTATGGCATAATCGTACTGGAATGGATTTCTGCCCCTATGTATGCGCATTATATTACATTTATCTACGTTTAGGGAAAGCTGCCAGCTGTCGCACCATGCATTAATCCTCTGCAGGTCCTCCTGGAGTACGTACGAGTCTTCTGATGTTGCTACTTTATTGTAGACAACCGTGTCATCTGCAAATAGCCTCACGGAGCTACCGATGCTGTCAACTAAGTCATTTATGTATATTGTAAACAATAAAGGTCCTATCACGCTTCCCTGCGGTACTCCCGAAATTACCTCTACATCTGCAGATTTTGAACCGTTAAGAATGACATGTTGTGTTCTTTCTTCTAGGAAATCCTGAATCCAATCACAAACCTGGTCCGATATTCCGTAAGCTCGTATTTTTTTCACTAAACGTAAGTGCGGAACCGTATCAAATGCCTTCCTGAAGTCCAGGAATACGGCATCAATCTGCTCGCCAGTGTCTACGGCACTGTGAATTTCTTGGGCAAATAGGGCGAGCTGAGTTTCACATGATCTCTGTTTGCGGAATCCATGTTGGTTATGATGAAGGAGATTTGTATTATCTAAGAACGTCATAATACGAGAACACAAAACATGTTCCATTATTCTACAACAGATTGACGTAAGCGAAATAGGCCTATAATTATTCGCATCTGATTTATGACCCTTCTTGAAAATGGGAACGACCTGCGCTTTCTTCCAGTCGCTAGGTACTTTTACGTTCTTCCAGCGATCTACGATAAATTGCTGATAGAAAGGGGGCAAGTTCTTTAGCATAATCACTGTAGAATCTTAAGGGTATCTCGTCTGGTCCGGATGCTTTTCCGCTACTAAGTGATAGCAGTTGTTTTTCAATTCCGATATCGTTTATTTCAATATTTTCCATTTTGGCGTCCGTGCGACGGCTGAAGTCAGGGACCGTGTTACGATTTTCCGCAGTGAAACAGTTTCGGAACACTGAATTCAGTATTTCTGCCTTTCTTCGGTCGTCCTCTGTTTCGGTGCCATCGTGGTCAACGAGTGACTGAATAGGGGATTTAGATCCGCTTACCGATTTTACATATGACCAAAACTTTTTAGGGTTCTTGTTTAGATTGTTTGCCAATGTTTTATGTTCGAATTCGTTGAATGCTTCTCTCATTGCTCTCTTTACGCTCTTTTTCGCTTCGTTCAGCTTTTCCTTATCAGCTATGATTCGACTACTCTTAAACCTATGATGAAGCTTTCTTTGTTTCCGTAGTACCTTTCGTACATGATTGTTATACCACGGTGGATCTTTCCCCTCGCTTTGGACCTTAGTCGGTACGAACTTATCTAAGGCGTACTGGACGATGTTTCTGAATTTTTTCCATTTTTGTTCCACATCCTCTTTCTCAGAAATGAACGTTTGATGGTGGTCACTCAGATAGTCCGCGATTTGTGCCCTATCACTCTTATTAAGCAAATATATTTTCCTTCCTTTCTTGGCATTTCTTATTACACTTGTAGTCATTGATGCAACCACTGACTTATGATCACTGATACCCTCTTCTACATTCACGGAGTCGAAAAGTTCCGGTCTATTTGTTGCTATGAGGTCTAAAACGTTAGCTTCACGAGTTGGTTCTCTAACTATCTGCTCGAAGTAATTCTCGGACAAGGCAGTCAGGATAATGTCACAAGAGTCTCTGTCCCTGGCTCCAGTTCTGATTGTGTGACTATCCCATTCTATACCTGGTAGATTGAAGTCTCCCCCTATTACAATAGTATGATCACGAAACTTCTTCACGACGTTCTGCAGGTTCTCTCTGAGGCGCTCAACTACTACGGTTGCTGATGCAGGTGGTCTATAGAAGCATCCGACTATCATATCTGACCCACCTTTGATACTTAGCTTAACCCAGATTATTTCACATTCGCATTCGCTAATAACTTCACTGGATATTATTGAATTCTTTACTGCTATAAATACTCCTCCACCATTGGCGTTTATCCTGTCCTTGCGGTATATATTCCATTCTGTGTCTAGGATTTCGTTACTGTTCACTTCCGGTTTTAACCAACTTTCCGTTCCTAATACTATATGCGCACTATTTCCTTCAATAAGAGATACTAATTCAGGAACCTTGCCCTGGATACTCCTGCAGTTTACCAATATTACGTTAACTTTTCCTGTTTTTGGTCTCTGAGGACGGACGTTCTTTATCAACGATGATAATGTCCTCTCTGGTAAGCCGTCAGGTATTTTATCGTTTCGCCCAAGGGGGGTCCCTCTAACCTTAAAAACCCCCGTGTGCACGCCACACGTACTCTGCTACCCTAGTAGCTGCTTCCGGTGTGTAGTGCACGCCTGACCTGTCTAGGGGGGCCCTACAGTTCTCCACCCAATAACGGAGGTCGATGAATTTGCAACCATTATAGTCGCAGAGTCGTCTGAGCCTCTGGTTTAGACCCTCCACACGGCTCCAAACCAGAGGACCGCGATCGACTCTGGGCACTATGCTGCAGATATTAAGCTCAGCTTGCACTCCGCGTGCGATGCTGGTTGTCTTCACCAAATCAGCCAGCCGCCGGAAGGAACCAAGGATGGCCTCAGAACCCAAGCGGCAGGCGTCATTCGTTCCGACATGTGCTACTATCTGCAGCCGGTCACACCCAGTGCGTTCAATAGCTGCCGGAAGGGCCTCCTCCACATTACGGACGAGACCCCCCGGCAAGCACACCGAGTGCACACTGGCATTCTTCCCCGACCTACCCGCTATTTTCCTGAGGGGCTCCATAACCCGCCTAACGTTGGAGCTCCCTATAACTAATAGGCCCGCCCTCTGTGACTGTCGGGACCTTGCCGGAGAATCGGCCACTGGCCCAACAGGCGAGGCATCCTGTGGTGGCTCGGAAACGATGTCATCACCACTAGGAAGCACCCCGTACCTGTTGGAAAGGGGTAAGGCAGCTGCCACGCGGCCAGATCCCACCTTCGCCGCCTTTCGGCCAGGCACGCGCAAGCCCACCACTGTCCGCCATTCACCCTGGAGTGATGGCTGACCGGTAAGATGCTCACTGCCGGAAGACGCAGCGACATCAGGGGTTCCATGTGATTCCAAGGCCACCGAAGTAGGCATAGGTCTCACCACAGTTGCCCCAACGCCACTACGAGCCGACGCCTGCGCCTCGAGCTCGATGAGCCTAACAGACAAAGCCTTCACCTGCCCCCGAAGAGTGGCCAATTCTCCTTGCGTCCGCTCATAACAACCACAGTCCCTACACATGACTATGTTTACCCTACTCTATACGGTGACAAATTCCCAAGATAATCTTCTGATGAGCTACTCTGATAATCAAGAAACACTCACTGAAATACGAGACGCGAAAACTACGCTAGGTTTTCCCAGAAAAACTATTTAAAAGCTAAGCGCAGCAAATAAGTACAAAAACGCTTTATACAAACAGTACTCGCTGCTGCTGGTGCTCTCGCTCTGGCTGTCACAAGACAACGTTCCAGTTGGATAGAATTTGGCACGATATCCCTCAGGAGGACATCCAGCAACTGGTGTCATTCAATACGAAGCCGAATAATTGCTTGCATAAGGGCCAGAGGTGGACCAATTCGTTAATGAGTTTCTCGATTTGTGAATCTCTCTCTCTTGAACAAATCATCCAATTTTTCTGAATTTGTAATCACTTGTTTGTCTTTACATGTACATCACATCTACAGGTTTCCGTCTCATTCGTATAATTCCTTCGTACTGAGTTATTTTTTTGTCTTGGAGTGCAGTTAGTTTCGGTTTTGTTGTCATACGCATGCAGTAAAACGTCTGACGATGAGAAAAACATGCTCGAAAGGTGTCGTAATGTCTTAAATTAGAACAAAATTACCACACTGTGAGTGTAAGTAGTAGGAAACAAATTATTTATCCATAACAGTCACGGTAGCTACACTCGGCCACTACAGCCACAGTTAATTAAAATGAATTGTGCTGTAGGAGCAAGCGGACTCCGAAACCGAAGTTTAAATATTAACCGTTCCTGCTGGTACTACGTTAACTTCTCCTGATAGTTATCAGCAGCTCCATCAAATTCTTACGGCGTGACGCCAAGTGCGGACCGGTGCTGGGCCGTCGCACAAGGCCGGCGGGTTCGCGGGAGAGCCTCGCCTCGATGACGTCAGCGCCCACCGTGCTCTCCTGTTGCTGCACCGCGCCGTTCCGGTCTCGAGAACTCGAATTTTTGGGCGTAAACATCGCTTTAACATCTCATCCGCATTCCCCACTCTGTCCCGAAGAAGTGAGAACTGGATTCTATGCAGGAAGCGAAATACTTCACAATCTAGGAACCTACCGGTAGATGTGCAGGAAACTGTGTGGTATTACGAAGGGGGGGGGGGGGGGAGGAGGAGGAGCGAATGTCGCTACAAATCGTCGGGAAGCCTCGGAATTCGACTCTAAATACTGAGATTATATTTTAACTGAACTTCTCTCTATAACAGTGGGGTATCTTAGAGTGTTCTTTAGTAACCTATTTGTTTTTAGCTGTCATTCCTGTCAACCCCGAAAATACAATGACTGGAGAAAATCGCAACACCAAGAGGGAGTTATGCGAAATAAACGAAAGTTGGAAGGGGGTGTTTCTACATGTAAAAGATGACATCTATCCACATTTCAAGCCACTCGTGTAAGATTGGTGCTAGTTGGACGACTATGAGGATAAAAATTAGGTTTGCCTCAAATACAAGCTGTAACGGTCATGAGCCTAAGTTACCTTTGAGATTGGACCTTATTAGTTGATGTTAGCCAAGAATGCTTGGGCTCCAGACGGCCACGTGGAACTACCGAGAGGGACCGCCATCGCGTTCGGCGTATGGCTTTGGCGCGTCGTAAGAAATCTGCAGTAGCAATTTTGAGCAGTGGTTGGCACCACAGTGACACAACGAATTGTTACATCTAGATCTGCACCTACAATTATACTCCGCAAGCCACCACACGGTATGTGGCGGAGGGCACTTTACGTGCCATTGTCATTACCTTCCTTTCCTGTTCCAGTCGCGTATGGTTCGCGGGAAGAACGACTGCCGGAAAGCCTCCGTGCGCGCTCATATCTCTCTAATTTTACATTCGCAATCTCTTCGGGAGGTATAAGCATGGGGAAGCAATATATTCGATACCTCATCCAGAAACGCACCCTCTCGAAACCTGGACAGCAAGCTACACCGCCATGCAGAGCGCCTCTCTTGCAGAGTCTGCCACTTGAGTTTGCTAAATATCTCCGTAACGATATCACGCTTACCAAATAACCCTGTGACGAAACGCGCCGCTCTTCTTTGGATCTTCTCTATCTCCTCTGTCAACCCGACCTGGTACGGATCCCACACTGATGAGCAATACTCAAGTATAGGTCGAAAGAGTGTTTTGTAAGCCACCTCCTTTGTTGATGGACTACATCTTCTAAGGACTTTCCCAATGAATCTCTACCTGGCACCCGCCTTACCAACAATTAATTTTATATGATCATTCCACTTCATATCGTTCCGTACACATACTCCCAGATATTTTACAGAAGTAACTGCTACCAGTGTTTGTTCCGCTATCATATAATCGTACAATAAAGGATCCTTCTCTCTATGTATTCGCAATACATTTCATTTGTCTATGTTAATGGTCAGTTGCCGCTCCCTGCACCAAATGCCTATCCGCTGCAGATCTTCCTGCATTTCGCTGCAATTTTCTAATGCTGCAACTTCTCTGTATACTACAGCATCATCCGCGAAAAGCCGCATGGAACTTCCGACACTATCTACTAGGTCATTTATATATATTGTGAAAAGCAATGGTCCCATAACACTCCCCTGTGGCACGCCAGAGGTTACTTTAACGTCTGTAGACGTCTCTCCATTGAGAACAACAAGCTGTGTTCTGTTTGCTAAAAACTCTTCAATCCAAAGGACAGCTCGAAGCCAGACGCCCTGCAGCGCGCATTCCACTGACCGCAAACCATAGTCATTTGTGACTTCAGGTCGGCCGGAGTGGCTGAGCGGTTCTAGGCGATACAGTGTGGGACCGCGCGACCGCTACGGTCGCAGGTTCGAATCCTGCCTCTGGCATGGATGTGTGTGATGTCCTTAGGTTAGTTACGTTTAAGTAGTCCCATAGTGCTCAGAGCCATTTGAACCACTTGCGACTTCAGTGGTGTCGAGCGAGAGCTCATTGGTGGTTAGCGTGGAGGTTTATCGTGTTTTCTGATGAAAACTGGCTCTGGCTCGAAGCCAATACTGACCGTGTGTTGGTTAAAAGGAGGCCAACTCAGGGCCTGCAACAAACCTGTCTGGGTACTAGGCACATTGGACATACACGTAGAGTTAAGGTCTGGGGTGCGATTTCGGATGACAGCAGGAGCACTCTCATGGTTATCTCATCAGTCTGACTGCAAATTTGTACGTCATTCTGGTGACTCGACCTACTGTGCTGCTATTCATGAACAGCATTCCAAGTGGCTGTTTTCCAACCGAATAACGCTTGACCTCATACTGCTGTTGGAACCCAAATGCTCTACTGAGAGTCGACATGTTGCCTTGGTCTGCTCGATCACCACATCTGTCTCCAATCAAGCCCATATAATCGAACGACAATTCCAGCGTTTCCAGAAACAACATTAATCGTGTTATATTGACCGACCAAGTGCAGCAGGCATGGAATTCCATCGCACAAAGTGACATCCAGCGCCTGTACAATTCAATACACGGAAGTTTTCATGCTTGCATACAACATTCTGGCGGTTACATCGCTTGTTAATGTTCTAGCATTTCACATTTACAACAGCTTATCTCGCACTTAAGTAAACATGTGATCTTACAATGTTAAACACTTGAGTATATTACCTAGACAAATGTATTCCCGAAATTTCATTGCTCTACATGAGGGGGCCATTTAAAGTGCCAAGAGACCTAGATGTCGCGCTTCTGTAATCTTCAGGTGAGTATGACGCGATGAGCCGATTTAAAATCACCGTTTAGCCATCTATATATTCGGTTTCCATAAACCATTGCAACCTTAGGTCGGGATGGTTCTTCTGGAAAGACTGCGTCCAATTTCTTGTCTGGGCTGTGTCCCTATTGATCTGATAGTCGTCGGGACGAGTACCCAATCTTCTTTTTTTTCGGTAAAGTGCTTGAAAACGAGTCGTCTTGCTGAAATGTGAGCCCCAGAGTAAACTGAAAGAATTTATGAGTGCTTCGTCTGTCTAGTTAAGTACAGCAACTGCTGTTGGCAACAGTTTGCTAGAAAGATGGGATAACTACATCAGCACGCTTTTCATTTGTCTTTAACGACGAAATAAAATGTAGCCTACTCAAAAAGTGGTGACTGGATATCACACAATTTTACTACAGAATAATTGTATATCGTATCAATATCCTTTGATAGTGTATTGTTCAATGTTTTACTACATAAACAAATTTGTATGCCTGGCACACTGCGAACTATTTCTGCTTATACAGCAAGCAAACAAATATTCGTTCTGTAAAGGCGGTTTTTATTTACAAAGCTAATATTTTACTGTACTGGCTTCATTCTGGGCGTTATTGCACTGTACCTATGTCCTAAATGGGCCGACACCCATCCATCAACGATCAGTTGTTTCCTAATATTATGTGTTTTCCCGTGAGCTAGCTGCGAGATTGTGTGTAGATGCTAGCATTAGTTGAAAATCATTTCGTAAGCCACTGGCAGATACTTGTGAACGTTGTGATGGTGTCGTAAAATTGAGAATTTTGTGCTAAATTTTGTAATAATATTGATTTAAAATATAACCTCTGTCGTGCACTAGAGTCGACAAATAGCTTCGAAAATAAATGGCCATTATCCACACTATGAGAAAATTATATGAAAAATTTCGGTACGCATTAAAGCACTAAGACATGCAATAATTACGAGACATATCAAAGCCTCTTTCAGTCTGTATTATCTTGTATGAAATTTCTTGGTAGCTTAAAAAAAGGCACACTGTGAACTATTGCTGCTTATACAGATGATACGGTACATAATCTAATAATAAATCTTGGCACTTTGCATGGCCCCCACATTTTATCAAACGGTAAAGCACTGTAAAAAAACTTTTGGATGAGAGTTTATAATTCCTTAGAAGAATTTCTGAATGTGTAATGATATATTTACACATTTGACTCCAAGACGGTGTTAACTTGAATGTTACATGATTATTCATTTTTTGTAGTTTCCTTCTTCTTTTTCTCTTCCCAGAATCTGTTTTATTCGCTCTGTCCATATATTGCCTGTTCTTTTCCTTTCATTTACTTCAAATGTCGTGTTCATAATTTTGTTTCTGTATTTGTCTTTGCCATTTATCATTTCAATACTCATCCCTGCTTCTTTTAAGTCTTCATCTATTTCTTGAAACCATTTTTTTATTGAACTATTTGCCAAATCAAAAATCCTCCTTGTAAGCCTGAGTTTGGCCTATCTTAGAAGATTTTATTATTGTGGTGCGTGCACGTCAGTTTGTACGCGTTTTCTAAAGTTTTTCTGTTCCTTCTATGTTGGATGCCTGCTTTGGTCTTCCACCTGTATAGATTCCCCAAGGTATTTGAATTTTTCCACTCTGATAACCTTTCCGTATTTCATGTACAGTCTTAGACATAAAAACTGCCCACCAGCCGGCCGCCACAGAGACTAAGTCCGAGTCGTTCACTTACAGTGGCCAATAAAACTGGCTGCCCCTGACAACGCAAGTCCGGCCATCTGCACAATCTGGCAACACCGTAAGATGCGGAAGTGTTAGGAGGAAGTGTTGTCTACTTCCGATGTGTGCTCGCACTGTGTGAGCCCGTGGTCTAGCGGTAATAGTCGCGCATTCTAAACTGATAGTCCCCTGTTCGCGTCCACCTATATATATATATATATACTACATTTCGGCCCTCGTATAAAGTTATGAGTCTGATTGAACATCGAAGATAATTCGCTTGACATTCTACCCACCAGCAATAACAAGTATTCCAGAAACAATTCCGCAGGACAGCTCGTGGCTGCGTCGCGATCATAACAGCTTACGCTCGAGGGTTTCCTCGCGCTGCAGCGGCTACCGGCCACCGGCCAGACGCCACCCGCCGCCTGAAATCCGACGCCGCCCATGTGAACGCGGCGCGATGCTGTCAGTATATGTTTTAACTGTCATTTTCGAATTTGAAGTTCTAGTTATCATCTTGCAGTTAAGCACTGCATTTTGCATACTTGAAAATCATGAACCACGGTTAAGCATTGTAAAATTGAGTCGCAAGTGGAAGAAGGTGTAACATCTGCAACACAACGTTTACCTTTGGTATAACAGAGGGGTGAATGCAGAGGAGGCAACTAGAAAGATTTGAACTGTGTGTGGAGCGAGTGCTTTTGGGAAAAATACGCCAGAAAAAGATATTCTTGTTTCAACAAATATCGTTCTGGCATGAATGATTTTCCACATTAAGGAAGTCTCGACTACTGATACATGTGATAGATTACCATTTCACCATCATGCGACATTTGCAATCAACAGGCAAAGTTCAGAAGCCTGGCGTAGGAGTACTGCATGCTCTAATTCGAAACAACAAAAATCATGGAGTGACAATTATTGAACGTCATCAGGTCGCTCATTGAGCATTCGTATGCAGTACTGTTGTTGGTGACGTGTTATGATGCCTTTATCGTTAACTTCCTAAGAAGAAATGAAAGCCTGAGTCCCACCAAAAGACGTAAACTCGAGCAAAGAGTAGTGTGAACATAATATTTTACATCTGATGGCTCCAAAAGTGTGTTTTGGGCTACGAATTCTGCCCCACGGGGTGTGTGCAACACAGCTGGAATTTGTCGCCAACAACTAAGACACCTTTTGGTGGCAGTGTAAGGAAATCGAGCAATAAAACTACATCACCTGTGCTACTGCATGATGACGCACTCTGTTCATTTGAGAAACAAAACTGTCCAGGAGATTGATAGCAAAGTCGTCTTTCAGGCATTTGTATTGACAGGAAAGTCCTCTCTCAAGCACATGTCCCTCTCGTCATATATTCGTAAAAATTTACCTTCCCCGCTCTTGATCGATCAACCGTCAAGGCAATTCATTTCTAGACGAAAATACTCTTAAAACTACACTGGATTAATGACATCGTTAGAACTAGTGGGTTTCTACGGGCGTAGAATTTGTAAACAACATTAGCATTGTCAGATTGTTTTAGATATCGTGAAAGAAAATTGTGCTCCTGATTAATTTCTCTTTGGCGGTTACTAATGCGTTTAGTAAACTAATGGAAAATTTAATTAAAATATTCACTGTACTAATACAAATTAAATTCAGCTTACTACAGTAACAACACGACGGCAGTCTATCTGAATAAAACATTAAGTGTCTATAAGACGATTGATCCTATTTTAACGCGAATTAGTACGATATTATCGACTTTTGACATCGAAAAGATCTGTATTTACTTCATTTCGTGTATCATTCGCAAATATTATGAAAATGTGTCATTTCATAGATAAAATTATGTATTCACAACAACAAAAAATATGTAGGTAGAAAACAAAAGTGGCATTATGAATTTGGCAGTACCGTAAGGTTTTCGTTCTGACACTAACAAGGGGAGGCCGCCAATTGTGAAATTCAGACTCGATTCATACTGCGCATAATAAAAGCTCATGGCCAGAGGTGTAATGTGGCAAAGCACCAAGATGCACTTCTCAGCCGTTGTAGAGAAAATCGACAGTTAATAGAAACCGTTGCGGTGAAAGACTCTCTACGATGTATAAACTCCTATAGCGTCGTGGCGCAGCGGTAACTGCTTGGGTTCGTAAGTCAAAGGTCGCCGGATAGAATCTCGCGCCATGCTATTTTTTTTTTAGTATTTGTTTTTTGTAATTAAAATATATATATATATATATATATATATATATATATATCATGGGGTCTCTAATTCGAACGTTTGACTTACACTATACGTATTCGTTTCGGAATATCGTTTCTACGTCTTCCGTTAACTACACGTGTAAACATTATGAAGACAATTAATAACATTTGTGAAATACAACTTTGTTTGCAGAAAACATAATCATGTTCGAAGTCGCCAGTTTTTCCACGACAAACGACTTTCAACAACTTATTATATGCATAATTGTTGCAACTGATTGCCGGGAATTTCATATATATATATATATATATATATATATATATATATATATAAAAATTACAAATAACAAATACTAAAAAAAAAGTTGCATGGCGCAAGATTCCATCGGGCGACTTTCGGATTACGAACCCGAGCGCTTACCGCTGCGCCCCGACGCTGTAGGAAGTTACAAATCGTAGAGAGTATTTCACCTCAACGGTTTCTTTTAACTGTCGATTTTCTCGACAACGGCTGAGAAGTGCATCTTGGTGCTTTGCCACATTACACCTCTGGCTATGAGCTTTTATTATGCGCAATATGAATCGAATCTGAATTTCACAATTGGTGGCCTCCCCTTGTAAGGGTTCCTGAAAGTAGCAAGACCAATTTTGCTCGAGCGTTGTCTTACGATTCCCTTATTGAGTTTGTATCTGGCTGCTTGTAGCTCTGCTACAAAAGAATTAAAAATCTGGCTTTCAGCGAGTCTCGAAAGGCGAACGAAAGCAGCTTGCACCTGGTAGCCAAGCATGTTACCTCAGAACTGGTTTTTTCCTAAAGTGGCAACACATCCTTTTGAGGTTCAATTGTTGGCAAATGTCAGTCAGACATGTGCCGTTGGTCTAAACGTTTCGGTGTGTTGAATTTGTACCAATGATTTTTCTACAGGTTTTTTCTGTCCCAAATAGAGAGTTGAAGTCTCCCATTAGTATTTTCACGTCATCTTGGTGAATTTTGGTCATAGTATTTTGAGTGTGTTCCCGAATTTTTCGACATTTTCGGTGTTTTTCTTATTTTCGATGTTGATGGGGACATGTGCATTGATGAGTTTATATTTTTTACTGGGACTCTTAATGGGCATAGTCATAAGTCGGTTGTTGATGGGCAGGCCGCGGTGGCCGAGCGGTTCTAGGCGCTTCAGTCCGGAACCGCGCGACTGCTACGGTCGCAGGTTCGAATCCTGCTTCGGGCATGGATGTGTGTGATGTCCTTAGGTTAGTTAGGTTTAAGTTCTAGGGGACTGATGACCTCCACTGTTAAGTCCCATAGTGCTCAGAGCCATTTGAACCGTTTCATTGTTGATGGGTGTGATTTCTTTGACAGAGTTGATGATAGATCTGTGTTCGAGAAATTCAATGCCAAAGATTGGTACGCCTTTCGCTACCTTTTGTTGTATTTTGCTCTTGAAGATTCAATGGTTTCCGTAATGCAAGGATTCACTGTCAGTTAGTCGTGGTTCTTGAAGAGCAAGGGTGAGAATTTTTTGTCGGTCGATTTCTTATGTGAGATTATTTAGTTTTCGTGTTTTGATCAATGTATCGATGTTTAGTTTTCAAGTGCATGTTTTCTGCTAGTAGGGAATTTATCAGAGATCTTCGATATTCTCTGCCGTGCTAACCTGGACTCCCCAGAATCAGAAAATCCGACTGCCGCCTATCGACAGGCGGGTTGTGTACCACCTGGGGTAATGTTGACTTTGCTTGCATAGTTCATGTTTGTTTGTGTCTCATTGGTTTGGCCTGGGTGATTCCAGGACCGGACAGGACCATAGAGTGTTGAAGCCTTTGCAACCAAATATTTTCAGCTGAGCTCATTGAGCTGACAGACGGTGACCAGAGTAGCGGTGATTTTCACTCAGACGTGTCTGGATTTTGGGTTCAACGGATTGAGTAGCCGTTGAGGATTGTGTTAGTATTTGGTTCACTCCAAGTATTTGATTTCCTCGGTACCACCCATATGGGGGAGGGTTTCCCCTATCCGCCACACTGGATTATTATTATTATTATTATTGTCATTATGTAATCAGCAAATCCGATATGGTGTATCTTCGAACCACTGAAATAGATGTGTATTGTTCGATTCAGTATTTCCATCACATAAATATGGGTTATAATTACGTTACATTGCTGCTAGTAGACATATTTCTCACTTTATCTTAGACAGTTGCTACCTGTTACTCCATCATAGGAATTTATGTGCGCAGCATTGTTGCAATACAGTCGTTCAAATTATACGATTTCTGTAGTTTCATTTCGATACCAGATCGTTCTAATCGGATTCAGTCAGTCACTCTTAATGTGGATATTCAACTACGACCCTCATCATATGATAGGCTGAGTAAACCACATTCTTAATCGGACTGTTGAATCTAGATCACTTATCTATGACAGGGTCTGAATTCTTAAACACTGTGGAAAATAATAATCCAATGTGCTTATTACAAACACGTTATTTAAATATAAATATATGAACTAACGAGATAACAGTTTATTTACAGGAGCAGAGCCCCATCCATCATAGCAGAGCAGTGCGAGATTGGTTTCAGGGCCAAGAGAGGATAAAGCTGTTGCCGTTTGTTGCACGATCGCCGAACATCAGCCAGATAGAGAATATGTGGGTAGAAGTAACAAGGTCATTGCCATGTGGACCTACAAATGCAAGCGACCTTTGGACGAATATAGAAATCGTATGGTGGGAAGTAAACCATCACGCTACACTGTCGACAACTTAATGAAATCAATGCCCCTACGCCTGCGAGAAATCTTACGTAATGGCCGTTGGTCGGTTGGTTACTAAAAGTATAGTCCACAAAACCCATGTGGACAATTTTCTGATAATCGGTCAAGCTTTGCTTTGTCGCAGCTCTTTAGCATAAAAGTCCATTTACTTTCAGTCTCCTCCTTACAATTCTTGCAATGCAAGGTAATTGAAAAATCTCATCCACTCGACGCCAACTGAGGAATTGACTGGTGCATGTGTTGTTCAACACACAGTAGTTGTCACCCTCACTGGAATCAATGACTGTTTGTGTGTGTGTGTGTGTGTTTTCGTGTTCACGCACAATCTGAATCAATACTACTAACATTAGAGAGACAACCAACAATAAATATTGCATCAAATATGACTGTAAAGTATTTTAATGCGATGAAACTGAATTTTTACCCAACCCACGTCCTGCGTATTACGTTAAGTAGGATGTATTAACTCCACAGTATCGTTAGCAGAGACAGTGCGCTCTTGTTGTCGAGGCTCGCGACAAGTACAGCGATTAGCAGTGCTCAATGCCGCCGCGCTTTGTTTATGCTGGCTGAGCGTGGACACTGCAGCAGACGCTTCGCCATAAACACAAGGAAATCACCTTGGCTCTGACAGCAGTGAGCGGATATCACTGCCTGCGTGTTCTTATAGTAACCAACGTGAGACTCTACTCACAGGTGCCATGGAACAATTGCAACGGGTATCATGTCATTAGTCATCAGAATATCAACCAGTGATGAAATGTCCACTCTATTTGAATCCCACGAAAACAGGAACCTTATCAGAAAGGAATGTGAGGTGGTATTAAAATTTATCCAACATACAAAAATTAACTGCAGGGTTTTCATGTATGCAGTAGTAGCACACAAGAAAATATTATGTCTTGGAAGCGTATATTTCATTTCCTCTTCTCATATTAACGCCCTTGTTTTAGTATGAAGTGAGAAAATAAACACGAAAAACTAAAGTTCCTGAGAAGTATTTAAGTCATTATCTCTTCTCATATCACAACGTTTGTTTTAGTATGAAGTAAAAAAATAAATAGTTTAGGGTTCTGAAGCATAGTATGACACCAGATTCTTATCGTAGGCGCTATCGGAAACGCAAAAACAGGGAGCTGTCCATCCTTTTGTCCAACAGGCTATTTCCTTTCATGCCTAACTCTCGCTAGGAGATTCTTATTTAACGACTTGTGGGCATCAAGTTTTTCAGCACAATAAGCCTTTTCTTATTGTGCTAATTACGGTACGGAAAAAAATGCAACAAAGACGAGTTCCCCTGAAGCAGTGAGGATATTTGCACATGTCTGTATTCAGCAATGACTGCCAGCTGCCACAACACTTCACAGAAACCATGAGGCAGGCAACACATCTGTGCGTGCGCTTCAGACTTCATTCAGTAAGCCGTCAGGAGATGGATGGAAACGTCAAATTAACGTCGCTTCCCGAGTCGTACTCAATCCAGAATGAGGTGTTATTAAGGTAGTTGAGCGTTCTAGCAATTACACTTTCATAATTCCAATATGAGTATCCCGACAGCCAAAAGAACCCGTTAGTGTGAAACCATCGGGAACTGCATTAATAGCAAACTGCAAGAACCTGAGACAATACGTCGACTCTTTTCTTCGCTGGGTGACCTATTACTGTTATTTAGGATTCTCTGTGTCCTAGTCGTAATGCAAATGGAACTTCAGAGGCGCTTTCCGCTATTCTTGACAAACATCAGCAACTTGTAGTCACTGCGAGTTACAACTGCGTGATGATAATGGTTCAGGTTGTCAGTAGTTGTGGTGGTGTTATGCTGTCAAACTGCTTACAGTAACGTTAATGTTGGCGCACATAATTTAGCGCTGACTACCTACTTAAGTAAAGATAGTGTTGTAGCGTCGTCGCTTCTCTTTATTTATCCTCAGCTTGAGTAATACAATTTTACGAACATACTACACCATTCGCGAGCTGCTAATGATACAGTATGACTACAGAGGTCATCGTGCGGGTATTACATTAATTCTGCAATGGACTGCTTAGCAAATATTACCCTCAGCTATGCAGCTGGAATGACTCATTACACAGGTACTCTAAGTTGCATTTGCTTAAGTGACCAGTTCGCTGCAATCCTGCTTCTACTGTTCGTAAATATTGCTATATACTTAAAAAACGGTTCAAATGGCTCTGAGCACTATGGAACTTAACTTCTGAGGTTATCAGTCCTCTAGAACTTAGAACTACTTAAACCTAACTAACTTAAGGACATCAGACACACCCATGCCCGAGACAGGATTCGAACCTGCGACCGTAGCGGTCACGCGGTTCCAGACTGTAGCGCCTAGAAACACTCGGCCACCCCGGCCGGCATACTTGTATGCTGACCATCCGTTATTTGACTAAATATGAACTGCAATCTGATTCGCATATATATGACATGGGTTACCGCCGGCATAAAGTAATGACTAAGGGTTGGATTCCGTTGAAGTCCCGTTACATTGATGGCAAGACAAATGTTCGCAAATCTCCTGTGCTGCCTCAAAAAGCAATTGCATCTTAAGTATCGAAGGACCGACGTCCACACTGTCACAGCGCGTTGAAATACAGCAACGATGGCAGATGAAAATTTGTGACCGACTGGGCTTCGAACCTGGACCTCCTAAGACTTTCAGCACCAGGTAGGCGGAGGCAAAGAAGGCAGGTGTCGCAGATCCGGGGCCTCGCCGCAATGCTTCCCCCGTACCTGTCACTGAGCAGCTGCAATAATCCCATGTATTCCATGTTTGCACCCATATATTCCTTTAAATTGAAGTAGTAATTAAGGTAAAATAAATTACAGTTGCCGCCTCCAATGGCGTGCGTTCCTTGTAGAACATAACTATCACAGTGAAAAGGGTGACGGAAAAACACGTAACAAACGTGTCATTCAGCAATATATTCACAATTTAGGTTACAATGCACTGGATGCATATGAGGTCTGTAAGGAAGCCATATAATTTTCAACAAAAAAAAAGAAATTTCGGCGCCGGATGGGTTTTGCCAAATTAGAACAGTTCTGATCTTAGAATCAACGTAAAAGAATATTCCAGAAATAAAAAAAGTGAAAGAATAGTATTCTGCTTCTAATAAAAAACTGTCCCCCTTTTTGTAGCCCACATAAAGCAAAAGATAAAAAAATTTGATACCATTCCTTATATTTGCTATTCTTCTTCAGCTCAAAATGTTCTTCTTCGACATAAAACATGTACTCTTCTAAGTTCTAAGATTTGCTTGTTACGACGTAAAACCCAAACGATCCCAGATACCACGAATAACTGCTATTCGTAACATTTCTAGTCGGGTTGTAAAGCTTCCGTTACCGGTATATGACATTCTGCGGTTCTGTTGACAGTGCTAATTTCTTCCTAGTCCAGTTCCAAATTCTGATTCTATTTTTGCATAAGAAGATGTGCGCTACAGTTTCTACCAGCCGACATTTGTGGCAGTATGGAGATAGTCTAATTTGATTTTCGATAATCGTTCCGCTGTGGGTATGGTTTCGTTTACAATGTCGCACCATACCGCACTGACTCTAGTTGGCAGAATTTTATTGTTGATATTTTTCCTGACGTTCCTCCAGTTTGTTGTAGGCTATTATACCGGAATTGGTTTTGTGAAGACGATGTCTGGTAATATAATAATCATAGACGGTTCCAGTGCTGGTTTGTGCTGGTGGAAGTCTTATACAGCTCCAATCGCCATAGTACTTTCCGACGTAATCTAGGCTGGCATGCTACATTAACAGGAGCGTTCCTATCCCCAGGATCTAACGAGAGGAACAGAAGTTTCGTGATGCCTGTCTTAATGGGATGTATTAGTTTAAAAGCACGTCTTCAATTCCAAGTCCTCCGGTTTGCCTCTGTAATGTCGCCGTGTGGAAGGATACTTTAAAGATATTTTGTTTCCACACATACCAAGAGGCTACAGCTAATAATTTATGTGCAGTGACCTGCGGTATCGGTAAGACCGCTGCGACATGATATATTTTGCTAAGTATGTATGTATTTATAAACTGAACTTTCTGCAGTCCGTCTAACGATCGCATGTCGTTGTCCTTCAACAAGGTTCCGATGACATTAAGTTTGCGCTTCCAATTGTTCGTAACCATGCGCTTGGGATTCGCCCTTAACCACAATCCGAGTTCGAGTCTCCACTCGCTCGCGGATACATTGTATTCCCGCGATGGTTCGGACGATGACGGGCGTCTAGCACTGAAAACTTTCGATTACCCGTCGAGTCCCAAATAATCATACAGGATGTTTCAGGAGGAATAGTAAATATTGTAGGAGGTGGTAGTATAGACAAATTGCAGAAAAAAGCCCTATAACATGTGACCAACTTTTATTGCGTACATATAGCTGGGTCCAACGCATTTTCGTTTCGTATGTTGGTCCTTACGGCACCCTGTTGTCTACACTTCCTTGAAAATGAGCTTCCAGCATTATTGGAAGAGTTTCATTTGGCTACAAGGATGCGTATGTTCCTTCAACGTGACGGGGCTCCTGCACATTCTAGTCGTCAGGTGACACAGTATCCAAACCTAATATTTCCTGTAAGATGGATCAGTAGATATGGGCACTTTTCTTGGCCTTCAAGGTCGCTGGGCCTTATCGCTTTGGATTTTTGCCTGCGGGGATGGTTAAATGCGAAGTCTACAAAGAAAAAGTAAACCCAAGAGCCGATTTGATCGTTCGGATTATGAATAGTGCAGTCCTCATAAAAGAACGCAAAGACGACCTCAGAAGAACTACACGTGGTGTTATCAAGAGAACTCAAATGTGCATTGAAGTTGGTGGGGGAAGTTTTGAAAATCAACTCTGAACGTCCTCATTTGCCTTTGCTTTGAGTTTGTTAGGGTTACGTACTAACAGCTGTATCTCTGTACTCAATAAAAAGTGGACGCATTTATTTGGAATTTTTTATGCAATTCGTCTGTATTACCACCTGCTAAAATATCTATTGTTCCTCCTGAAACACCCTGTATATGGATATATGTGTGTTGTCTGTTCTTTCGGACATGTCCGAAAGAAAAGACACTACGAATCCCGGTTCGAACCTGGTCAGAGACAAATTTTCATCTGACGCCGTTGTTCTATTTTAATGCCCATGACAGCCTGGACATCTGTCTTTCAATCTTTAATTGTTTAACAAGGCTGTCTATTTCGATTCGTACTGTCTGTTCTTTCGGAAATGTCCGAAAGAACAGACACACACACACATACACACACACATTTTTATCTTAAGTGCTATTCGGAAAATGTTCGGCAATTCAGTGATAGTGCCGGACTGGAGCTGCATCAGCCTACTCATTTCACTAGATATATTTGTAATTTTCTGAACAATTCCTGTTTAAAAAATGACAGCGACAGTGCCTCTCATCGTTTACTTTATCGGAAACCTGCTTCTTTCTGCCCTAGCCTATACTATAGCAATGAGTGATTGCTCACATTCTTGATACCTCACTGGACGTGCTACTGCAACTGTAGCCAAAGATTCAAATCCCGCTGGATAAGTATGTTTCACGTCAGATGGTTTTGCTCCTCCCCTTTGTCATTGAAAACGATCACAACGAAATTAAGTATAGGTATCCTATGAAACCCTTGAGTTCATATTGCGGTGCTGTGAAGATGGAAAAAGTAGTTTTTCACAATTATCAGATGACAGATGGAATTTGTCAGATTCCACTAATTATGATTGCATTATTAACTGTTAGTTCACAGGCGCTTTTCTGCCGCTAATTGTGACTGTTATTTGAATGTTAGAACTGGAAGAATAGAAGCATCAAATTTTCGCCATATGGAATGGTCGAATTCACCTTAAGTCTTCACGTTTCGAGCAAAGGCAGAATATCCGTCAGGAAAGCTGACAACAATAAACAAGGCCATGCCTGTCTTCTGGGGGATATGCCAATGACAGTGATCTCAATAACAATATTGTACAGCAAAGAGACATTGCCAACTCAACCACTGGAGAAGCTCCAAAATTGTGAATCGCGTCTGGTGAATACGCTTTCAAGGTTTCGGTCCGATGAAGACAGTAAAACGCAAATAATTGTCGCAGTATTAATTTATGACATTTAGTTTGCATTCAGTACATCGATGTATTACAAGTAATTGCATTCTAGCTCCAAAACCTAGTTACAGAATGTGAATAAGACTCATTGACATATAATGAGGGTCTTGCGGCCCTAGCCACCCGCAACTTTGAGACGAAGCTACAGTCACTTCTGAGGTCACTCACAGAACACATCAGCTGGTATCCTTCCTGTCAGTATAACTGATACTTGGCAACAGCGCAGAATATGTTTGGCAACTCTGTCACCGACGAGTTACTTCCTTGATGGCATAGAACTATCCTGCTAAATTCACTTGATATTATCGTGTCATTTCAATTGAATACTGTGAGTGATTTTCTCTTGAGATGTGACATAAGGAGATCAGTTAATGCTTTTGAGTCAACGAAAGTGGTTCCACACGGGAAATACAACTACTCTCGTATCTTATGTTGCGATTTATCTGCCATAGCGGCTACTGAGCCTGTAAGTACAACAAAGGCCCGCACCTGTTCGCTAGCTCCTTGGTAAAGTGCTTGCCTGTCAGGTGCACGCTGCCTTTGTTCGCCTTTCAAGACTCGCTGAAAACCAGATTTTTAAATTCTTTTGTAGCAGAACTACAAGCAGACAGATACAAATTCAGTGTGGGAATCGTAAGACAACGCTCTTGCAAAATTCGCGTTGCTACTTTTAGTAAACCTTAGTGTCAAAGCAAAAACCTTACGGTACTGCCAAACTCATAATGCCACTCTTGTTTTCTGCCGACATATTTTTTGTTGTTGTGAATACGTAATTTTATCTATGAACTGCCACATTTTCACAATACTTGCGAAGCAAATCACGTGAAGTAACGCTTCACCAACTTGTTGGGAAGGTGGAAAAAGCACTACCCTTTCTGGATGCTCTCTGTATCTTCCTGGATGTCGAGGGGGTTCTAGTAATACGATCTTCGAGTAAGTGGTTAGAGATGCAGAAGCTAGTGGTGAATGAACTCATAGATGAGCTGAATGCGAGAGACTACTCTTGAAAAGAATAAGCAGACGATTTATTCACAGTAAGACTCAGAAAATTTGCTAGTACTGTTAAACCTATGTGCACTGAAGATTATGGAAAAGTATTTAAAGACGAGCCCCACGAAAATTGGTGTAGTATTATTTATGGAGAAGCATGTCCAGCACACATACTGATAAATTATGTTTCTCGATGAAACTGTAGAGAGACTTGTAGTGCATCTAGCGGTAGCCCTGGATGGAAAACTATTATGAAACCTCACATAAAGAATATGTTCCACTGCGAAAGATAATCGTATAAGCACTAGAAGCTGCTGTAGGGTAAACTGGGGTCTAAACCAAGTACGTACTGGATATACACCTCTGCAAAAAGACCAATGATAATTTGTTGGCCTACAATAAGAACAAAGTTGAACAGAAGGTGGCTGCTAGGGAGTCTGACAAACTACAGAGACTGCCGTGCTTTCACAAACAGATGGGATTAGCAGCCCTCTTAAAATGGATATTATGCTAGACGTGCCTCCAATATACCTGTGGCTTAAAATGGAGGCAGCGGCAGGGACATTAAGGCTAAAAATTGGAAATAACTGGATATAGTTAGAATATATGGAATCCCAAATCAGTATTGCTATGGCTGCAAAAATGCCGACTAAGTATACAATTGCTTATAGCAGTTTCAATAAATCTTGCCATGTAATTGTTGGAAGCAGGGAGCAGTGGAAGAACGAACCACAACACCGTGCAGGAGACATAATACAGTGGTTTACTGACAGGTCGAAAACAGATGAAAGTACCGGGTCTGGCGTACTGCCTAGAATCTCTTTAGGGATGATGGCCACAGTACTACACGGTATCTTCTATCAGCATGTGCACGGAGGAGAATTAGAGTAGACCCTACAAAAATCGTAACATCTACTTTTATTCAGGCAGACAAGAAGCTCTGAAATATCTATCAGCCCCTGCAACTAGATCGAAGGTCGTTGCAGAATGCCATGAAGCATTTTCTTTCGGACATGTCCGAAAGAACAGACACCACACATATATATATCCATATACAGGGTGTTTCAGGAGGAATAGTAGATATTCTAGCAGGTGGTAGTGCAGACGAATTGCATAAAAAATTCCATATAAATGCGTCCACTTTCTATTGAGTAAGCCGGCCGCGGTGGTCTCGCGGTTCTAGGCGCGCAGTCCGGAACCGTGCGACTGCTACGGTCGCAGGTTCGAATCCTGCCTCGGGCATGGATGTGTGTGCTGTCCTTGGCTTAGTTAGGTTTAAGTAGTTCTAAGTTCTAGGGGACTAATGACCACAGCAGTTGAGTCCCATAGTGCTCAGAGCCATTTGAACCATTTTTTTATTGAGTACAGAGATACAGCTGTTAGTACGTAACCCTAACAAACTCAAAGCAAAGGCAAATGAGGACGTTCAGAGTTGATTTTCAAAACTTCCCCCACCAACTTCAATGCACATTTGAGTTCTCTTGATAACACCACGTGTAGTTCTTCTGAGGTCGTCTTTGCGTTCTTTTATGAGGGCTGCACTATTCATCATCCGTACAATGAAATCGGCTCTTGGGTTTACTTTTTCTTTGTAGACTTCGCCTTTAACCATCCCCGCAAGTAAAAATACAAAGAGATAAGGTCCGGGGACCTTGAAGGCCAAGAAAAGTGCCCATATCTACTGATCCATCTTCCGGGAAATGTTAGGTTTGGATACTGTGTCACCTGACGACTAGAATGTGCAGGAGCCCCGTCATGCTGGAGGAACATACGCATCCTTGTAGCCAAATGAAACCCTTCCAATAACGCTGGAAGCTCATTTTCAAGGAAGTGTAGACAACTGGGTCCTGTAAGGACCAACATACGAAACGAAAATGCAGTGAACCCAGCTACATGTACGCAATAAAAATTGTACACGTGCTATATGGTATTTTTTCTGCAATTTGTCTATACTACCATCTCCTACAAGATTATCTATTCCTCCTGAAACATCCTGTATAATCACTCAGGTCTCGACGGGTCATCAAAAGTTTTCAGTGCTAACCACCCGTCATCGTCCGAAACCTCGTGGGAATACAGTGTGGCCTCGAGAGAGTGGAATAATGGACCGGGGGAATTTGCATCTGACGAGGAGCGCGTGTAGATAGGTGCTGCAGTGAGGTTGGCTGCTGTGTCCCGACAGTGTCCACCGTCGGGGGTTCGAGTCCTCCCTCTGGCATGGGTGTGTGTGTTGTCCATAGAGTAAGATAGTTTAAGTTAGATTAAGTAGTGAGTAAGCTTAGGGACCGATGAATTAAAGCAGCTTGGTCTCATAAGTTCTTACCACAAATTTGCAAAACTGTAAATCCAAAATACTGCATCTCGGTTCTTACAATATTGCATTAGGTGCGCCCTGGTTAGATGTAACTGAAGAGAGACTCCAACTCGGATTGTGGTTAAAGGCGATTCCCAAGCGCATGGCCACGAACAATTGGGAGCGGAAACTAAATGTCATCGGAACCTTGTTGAAGGACAACGACATGCGATCGTTAGACCGACTGCAGAAAGTTCAGTTTATAAATACATACATACTTAGCAAAATGTATCATGTCGCAGCTGTCTTACCGATATCGCAGGTCACTGCACATAAAATATTAGCTGTAGCCTCTTGGTATGTGTGGAAACAAAATATCTTCAAAGTATCCTTCCACACGGCGACATTGCAGAGGCAATGACTTGCAGAGGCAGAGGACTTGGAATTGAAGACGTGCTTTTAAACTAATACATGCTACTAAGACAGGCATCACGAAACTTCTGTTCCTCTCGTTAGATCCTGGGGATAGGAACGCTCCTGTTAATGTAGCGTGCCAGCCTAGATTACGTCCGAAAGTACTACGGCGATTGGAGCTGTATAAGACTTCCGCCAGCACAAACCAACACTAGAACCGTCTATGATTATTATATTACCAGACATCGTCTTCACAAACTAATTACGGTAAATTAACCTACAAAAGACTGGAGTAACGTCAGGAAAAATATCAACAATAAAATTCTACCAACTAGAGTCACTGCCGTATGGTGCGACGTTGTAAACGAAACCATACCCACAGCGGAACGACTATGGAAAATCAAATTGAGACCATCTCCATACTGCCACAAATGTCGGCTGGTAGAAACTGTAGCGCTCATGTTCTTATGTGAAAATAGAATCAGAATTTGGAACTGGACTGAGAAGAAATTAGCACAGAACAGCAAGAAGTCAGATACCGATAACTGAAGCTTTACAATCCGACTGGAAATGTTGCCCGTCCGCAAAGAATAACAGTTATTCGTGACATCTGGGATCGTTTGGGTTTTATGTCGTAACAAGCAAAACTTAGAACTAAGAAGAGTACATGCTTTATATTGCAGAAGAACATTTTAAGCTGAAGAAGAATAATAAAATAAGGATTGCTATCAATTTTTTTATCTATTGCTTTATGTGAGCTACAAAAAGGGGGACAGTTTTTTATTAGAAGCAGAATACTATTCTTTCACTTTTTTATTCCCGGAATATTCTTTTACGTTGGTCCTAAAATTAGAACTGTTCTAATTTGGCAAAACCCCTCCGGCTCCGAAACGTTTTTCATTTGTTGATAAATATATGTCTTCATTACAGACCTCATATGCATCCAGTGCATAATAACCTAAATTGTGAATAAATTTCAGAATTAATGTTTGTCATGTATTTTTCCGTCACCTTTTTCACTGTTATAAGTTATTTTCTACAAGGAATGCACGCCATTGGAGGCGGCAACTGTAATTTATTTTACCTTAATTACTACTTCAATTTTGTTCTACAATTTAAAGGAATATATGGGCGCAAACATGGAATACATGGGATTAAGGCAGCTGCTCAGTGACAGGTACGGGGGAAGCATTGCGGCGAGGCCTCGGATCTGCGACAACTGCCTTCTTAGCCTCCGCCTACCTGGTGCTGAAAGTCTTCTCAAACTATAAAAAAAAATTAATAATAGTGCAGTGATCAGCACGTCTGTCTAGTTACTAGGAGGTCCAGGTTCGAAGCCCAGTCGGTCACAAATTTTCATCTGCCATCGTTGCTGTATTTCGACGCGCTGTGACAGTGTGGACGTCGGTCCTTCGATACTTAAGATGCAATTGCTTTTTGAGGCAGCACAGGAGATTTGCGAACATTTGTCTTGCCATCAATGTAACGGGACTTCAACGGAATCCAACCCTTAGTCATTACTTTATGCCGGCGGTAACCCATGTCATATATATGCGAATCAGATTGCAGTTCATATTTAGTCAAATAACGGATGGTCAGCATACAAGTATGCCGGCCGGGGTGGCCGAGTGTTTCTAGGCGCTACAGTCTGGAACCGCGTGACCGCTACGGTCGCAGGTTCGAATCCTGTCTCGGGCATGGGTGTGTCTGATGTCCTTAAGTTAGTTAGGTTTAAGTAGTTGTAAGTTCTAGAGGACTGATAACCTCAGAAGTTAAGTCCCATAGTGCTCAGAGCCATTTGAACCGTTTTTTAAGTATATAGTAGTATTTACGAACAGTAGAAGCAGGATTGCAGCGAACTGGTCACTTAAGCAAATGCAACTTAGAGTACCTGTGTAATGAGTCATTCCAGCTGCATAGCTGAGGGTAATATTTGCTAAGCAGTCCATTGCAGAATTAATGTAATACCCGCACGATGACCTCTGTAGTCATACTGTATCATTAGCAGCTCGCGAATGGTGTAGTATGTTCGTAAAATTGTATTACTCAAGCTGAGGATAAATAAAGAGAAGCGACGACGCTACAACACTATCTTTACTTAAGTAGGTAGTCAGCGCTAAATTATGTGCGCCAACATTAACGTTACTGTAAGCAGTTTGACAGCATAACACCACCACAACTACTGACAACCTGAATCATTATCATCACGCAGTTGTAACTCGCAGTGACTACAAGTTGCTGATGTTTGTCAAGAATAGCGGAAAGCGCCTCTGAAGTTCCATTTGCATTACGACTAGGACACAGAGAATCCTAAATAACAGTAATAGGTCACTCAGCGAAGAAAAGAGTCGACGTATTGCCTCAAGTTCTTGCAGTTTGCTATTAATGCAGTTCCCGATGGTTTCACACTAACGGGTTCTTTTGGCTGTCGGGATACTCATATTGGAATTATGAAAGTGTAATTGCTAGAACGCTCAGCTACCTTAATAACACCTCATTCTGGATTGAGTACGACTCGGGAAGCGACGTTAATTTGACGTTTTCATCCATCTCCTGACGGCTTACTGAATGAAGTCTGAAGCGCACGCACAGATGTGTTGCCTGCCTCATGGTTTCTGTGAAGTGTTGTGGCAGCTGGCAGTCATTGCTGAATACAGACATGTGCAAATATCCTCACTGCTTCAGGGGAACTCGTCTTTGTTGCATTTTTTCCGTACCGTAATTAGCACAATAAGAAAAGGCTTATTGTGCTGAAGAACTTGATGCCCACAAGTCGTTAAATAAGAATCTCCTAGCGAGAGTAAGGCATGAAAGGAAATAGCCTGTTGGACAAAAGGATGGACAGCTCCCTGTTTTTGCGTTTCCGATAGCACCTACGATAAGAATCTGGTGTCATACTATGCTTCAGAACCCTAAACTATTTATTTTTTTACTTCATACTAAAACAAACGTTGTGATATGAGAAGAGATAATGACTTAAATACTTCTCAGGAACTTTAGTTTTTCGTGTTTATTTTCTCACTTCATACTAAAACAAGGGCGTTAATATGAGAAGAGGAAATGAAATATACGCTTCCAAGACATAATATTTTCTTGTGTGCTACTACTGCATACATGAAAACCCTGCAGTTAATTTTTGTATGTTGGATAAATTTTAATACCACCTCACATTCCTTTCTGATAAGGTTCCTGTTTTCGTGGGATTCAAATAGAGTGGACATTTCATCACTGGTTGATATTCTGATGACTAATGACATGATACCCGTTGCAATTGTTCCATGGCACCTGTGAGTAGAGTCTCACGTTGGTTACTATAAGAACACGCAGGCAGTGATATCCGCTCACTGCTGTCAGAGCCAAGGTGATTTCCTTGTGTTTATGGCGAAGCGTCTGCTGCAGTGTCCACGCTCAGCCAGCATAAACAAAGCGCGGCGGCATTGGGCACTGCCAATCGCTGTACTTGTCGCGAGCCTCGACAACAAGAGCGCACTGTCTCTGCTAACGATACTGTGGAGTTAATACATCCTACTTAACGTAATACGCAGGACGTGGGTTGGGTAAAAATTCAGTTTCATCGCATTAAAATACTTTACAGTCATATTTGATGCAATATTTATTGTTGGTTGTCTCTCTAATGTTAGTAGTATTGATTCAGATTGTGCGTGAACACGAAAACACACACACACACACACAAACAGTCATTGATTCCAGTGAGGGTGACAACTACTGTGTGTTGAACAACACATGCACCAGTCAATTCCTCAGTTGGCGTCGAGTGGATGAGATTTTTCAATTACCTTGCATTGCAAGAATTGTAAGGAGGAGACTGAAAGTAAATGGACTTTTATGCTAAAGAGCTGCGACAAAGCAAAGCTTGACCGATTATCAGAAAATTGTCCACATGGGTTTTGTGGACTATACTTTTAGTAACCAACCGACCAACGGCCATTACGTAAGATTTCTCGCAGGCGTAGGGGCATTGATTTCATTAAGTTGTCGACAGTGTAGCGTGATGGTTTACTTCCCACCATACGATTTCTATATTCGTCCAAAGGTCGCTTGCATTTGTAGGTCCACATGGCAATGACCTTGTTACTTCTACCCACATATTCTCTATCTGGCTGATGTTCGGCGATCGTGCAACAAACGGCAACAGCTTTATCCTCTCTTGGCCCTGAAACCAATCTCGCACTGCTCTGCTATGATGGATGGGGCTCTGCTCCTGTAAATAAACTGTTATCTCGTTAGTTCATATATTTATATTTAAATAACGTGTTTGTAATAAGCACATTGGATTATTATTTTCCACAGTGTTTAAGAATTCAGACCCTGTCATAGATAAGTGATCTAGATTCAACAGTCCGATTAAGAATGTGGTTTACTCAGCCTATCATATGATGAGGGTCGTAGTTGAATATCCACATTAAGAGTGACTGACTGAATCCGATTAGAACGATCTGGTATCGAAATGAAACTACAGAAATCGTATAATTTGAACGACTGTATTGCAACAATGCTGCGCACATAAATTCCTATGATGGAGTAACAGGTAGCAACTGTCTAAGATAAAGTGAGAAATATGTCTACTAGCAGCAATGTAACGTAATTATAACCCATATTTATGTGATGGAAATACTGAATCGAACAATACACATCTATTTCAGTGGTTCGAAGATACACCATATCAGATTTGCTGATTACATAATGACAATAATAATAATAATAATAATCCAGTGTGGCGGATAGGGGAAACCCTCCCCCATATGGGTGGTACCGAGGAAATCAAATACTTGGAGTGAACCAAATACTAACACAATCCTCAACGGCTACTCAATCCGTTGAACCCAAAATCCAGACACGTCTGAGTGAAAATCACCGCTACTCTGGTCACCGTCTGTCAGCTCAATGAGCTCAGCTGAAAATATTTGGTTGCAAAGGCTTCAACACTCTATGGTCCTGTCAGGTCCTGGAATCACCCAGGCCAAACCAATGAGACACAAACAAACATGAACTATGCAAGCAAAGTCAACATTACCCCAGGTGGTACACAACCCGCCTGTCGATAGGCGGCAGTCGGATTTTCGGATTCTGGGGAGTCCAGGTTAGCACGGCAGAGAATATCGAAGATCTCTGATAAATTCCCTACTAGCAGAAAACATGCACTTGAAAACTAAACATCGATACATTGATCAAAACACGAAAACTAAATAATCTCACATAAGAAATCGACCGACAAAAAATTCTCACCCTTGCTCTTCAAGAACCACGACTAACTGACAGTGAATCCTTGCATTACGGAAACCATTGAATCTTCAAGAGCAAAATACAACAAAAGGTAGCGAAAGGCGTACCAATCTTTGGCATTGAATTTCTCGAACACAGATCTATCATCAACTCTGTCAAAGAAATCACACCCATCAACAATGAAGTGGTTCAAATGGCTCTGAGCACTATGGGACTTAACAGTGGAGGTCATCAGTCCCCTAGAACTTAAACCTAACTAACCTAAGGACATCACACACATCCATGCCCGAAGCAGGATTCGAACCTGCGACCGTAGCAGTCGCGCGGTTCCGGACTGAAGCGCCTAGAACCGCTCGGCCACCGCGGCCTGCCCATCAACAACCGACTTATGACTATGCCCATTAAGAGTCCCAGTAAAAAATATAAACTCATCAATGCACATGTCCTCATCAACATCGAAAATAAGAAAAACACCGAAAATGTCGAAAAATTCGGGAACACACTCAAAATACTATGACCAAAATTCACCAAGATGACGTGAAAATACTAATGGGAGACTTCAACTCTCTATTTGGGACAGAAAAAACCTGTAGAAAAATCATTGGTACAAATTCAACACACCGAAACGTTTAGACCAACGGCACATGTCTGACTGACATTTGCCAACAATTGAACCTCAAAAGGATGTGTTGCCACTTTAGGAAAAAACCAGTTCCGAGGTAACATGCTTGGCTACCAGGTGCAAGCTGCTTTCGTTCGCCTTTCGAGACTCGCTGAAAGCCAGATTTTCAATTCTTTTGTAGCAGAGCTACAAGCAGCCAGATACAAACTCAATAAGGGAATCGTAAGACAACGCTCGAGCAAAATTGGTCTTGCTACTTTCAGGAACCCTTACAAGGGGAGGCCACCAATTGTGAAATTCAGATTCGATTCATATTGCGCATAATAAAAGCTCATAGCCAGAGGTGTAATGTGGCAAAGCACCAAGATGCACTTCTCAGCCGTTGTCGAGAAAATCGACAGTTAAAAGAAACCGTTGAGGTGAAATACTCTCTATGATTTGTAACTTCCTACAGCGTCGGGGCGCAGCGGTAAGCGCTCGGGTTCGTAATCCGAAAGTCGCCCGATCGAATCTCGCGCCATGCAACTCTTTTTTTAGTATTTGTTATATATATATATATATATATATATATATATATATATATATATATATATATATATGAAATTCCCGGCAATCAGTTGCAACAATTATGCATATAATAAGTTGTTGGAAGTCGTTTGACGTGGAAAAACTGGCGACTTCGAACATGATTATGTTTTCTGCAAACAAAGTGTTTGAATTACAAAAAACAAATACTAAAAAAAAAAAATAGCATGGCGCGAGATTCTATCCGGCGACCTTTGACTTACGAACCCAAGCACTTACCGCTGCGCCACGACGCTATAGGAGTTTATACATCGTAGAGAGTCTTTCACCGCAACGGTTTCTATTAACTGTCGATTTTCTCTACAACGGCTGAGAAGTGCATCTTGGTGCTTTGCCACATTACACCTCTGGCCATGAGCTTTTATTATGCGCAGTATGAATCGAGTCTGAATTTCACAATTGGCGGCCTCCCCTTGTTAGTGTCAGAACGAAAACCTTACGGTACTGCCAAATTCATAATGCCACTTTTGTTTTCTACCTACATATTTTTTGTTGTTGTGAATACATAATTTTATCTATGAAATGACACATTTTCATAATACTTGCGAATGATACACGAAATGAAGTAAATACAGATCTTTTCGATGTCAAAAGTCGATAATATCCTACTAATTCGCGTTAAAATAGGATCAATCGTCTTATAGACACTTAATGTTTTATTAAGATAGACTGCCGTCGTGTTGTTACTGTAGTAAGCTGAATTTAATTTGTATTAGTACAGTGAATATTTTAATTAAATTTTCCACTAGTTTACTAAACGCATCAGTAACCGCCAAAGAGAAATTAATCAGGAGCACAATTTTCTTTCACGATATCTAAAACAATCTGACAATGCTAATGTTGTTTACAAATTCTACGCCCGTAGAAACCCACTAGTTCTAACGATGTCATTAATCCAGTGTAGTTTTAAGAGTATTTTCGTCTAGAAATGAATTGCCTTGACGGTTGATCGATCAAGAGCGGGAAAGGTAAATTTTTACGAATATACGACGAGAGGGACATGTGCTTGAGAGAGGACTTTCCTGTCAATACAAATGCCTGAGAGACGATTTTACTATCAATCTCCTGGACAGTTTTGTTTCTCAAATGAACAGAGTGCGTCATCATGCAGTAGCACAGGTGATGTAGTTTTATTGCTCGATTTCCTTACACTGCCACCAAAAGGTGTCTTAGTTGTTGGCAACAAATTCCAGCTGTGTTGCACACACCCCGTGGGGCAGAATTCGTAGCCCAAAACACACTTTTGGAGCCATCAGATGTAAAATATTATGTTCACACTACTCTTTGCTCGAGTTTACGTCTTTTGGTGGGACTCAGGCTTTCATTTCATCTTAGGAAGTTAACGATAAAGGCATCATAACACGTCACCAACAACAGTACTGCATACGAATGCTCAATGAGCGACCTGACGACGTTCAATAATTGTCACTCCATGATTTTTGTTGTTTCGAAGTAGAGCATGCAGTACTCCTACGCCAGACTTCTGAACTTTGCCTGTTGATTGCAAATGTCGCATGATGGTGAAATGGTAATCTATCAGTAGTCGAGACTTCCTTAATGTGGAAAATCATTCATGCCAGAACGATCTTTGTTGAAACAAGAATATCTTTTTCTGGCGTATTTTTCCCAAAAGCACTCGCTCCACACACAGTTCAAATCTTTCTAGTTGCCTCCTCTGCATTCACCCCTCTGTTATACCAAAAGTAAACGTTGCGTTGCAGATGTTACACCTTCTTCCACTTGCGACTCAATTTTAAAATGCATAACCGTAGTTCATGATTTTCAAGTATGCAAAATGCAATGCTTAACTGCAAGATGATAACCAGAACTTCAAATTCGAAAATGACAGTTAAAACATATACTGACAGCGTCGCGCCGCGTTCACATGGGCGGCGCCGGATTTCAGGCGGCGGGTGGCGTCTGGCCGGTGGCCGGTAGCCGCTGCAGCGCGAGGAAACCCTCGAGCGTAAGCTGTTATGATCGCGACGCAGCCACGAGCTGTCCTGCGGAATTGTTTCTGGAATACTTGTTATTGCTGGTGGGTAGAATGTCAAGCGAATTATCTTCGATGTTCAATCAGACTCATAACTTTATACGAGGGCCGAAATGTAGTAAAAAAAAAATATATATATATACACATATAGGTGGACGCGAACAGGGGACTATCAGTTTAGAATGCGCGACTATTACCGCTAGACCACGGGCTCACACAGTGCGAGCACACATCGGAAGTAGACAACACTTCCTCCTAACACTTCCACATCTTACGGTGTTGCCAGAGTGTGCAGATGGCCGGACTTAGAGTTGTCAGGGGCGGCCAGTTTTATTGGCCACTGTAAGTGAACGACTGTCCGCCCTGGTAGCTGAGTGGTCAGCGTGACAGCCTGTCAATCCTAAGGGCCCGGGTTCGATTCCCGGCTGGGTCGGAAATTTTCTCTGCTCAGGGACTGGGTGTTGTGTTGTCCTAATCATCATCATTTCATCCCCATCGACGCGCAGGTCGCCGAAGTGGCGTCAAATCGAAAGACCTGCACCAGGCGAACGGTCTACCCGACATTTCCATTTTTTTAGTGAACGACTCGGACTTAGTCTCTGTGGCGGCCAGCCGGCGGCCAGTTTTTATGTCTAAGACTGTACATGGCGTCGCTGTTGTTGCTCTTTCTTTCCGTGTACTGCGTTTTCTCGTATATCATCTGTAGACCTGTTTTAGCAGATACTTCATGTAAAGTGTTCCAGTGCTTCTTGTGGTTCTTGTCTATTGTTGCGGAGTATTTCCAGGTTATCTGCAAAATCTAGGCACTTTATGATCGTCTTGTTTGCATATGTTCTTCCTAATTGAATCCCTTCTACTTTTCCTTCCCATTGTTTGATAATTTTGTCCAGGACCATGTTGAATAATAGCGTTATCTTCTTGTCTGGCCCCTAGGGTCTGGGATTTCTTCCATCAATTTTATTTTGGATGTGGCGCCTGTAAGTATCTGTTGTATGAGTGTCCTAGTTTTACTGTCTGTTCCACATTCTTATGGTGCGTCAAAGAATGTCTTTCTGTCTATGGAGTTGTAGGCCTCCTTAAGGTCCATAAATGCGTTCGCAGATTCTAAATCTGTTCAATACAGAACCATCCTTTTTCGAAGCCTACTTGGTATTCACCTACCTTTTTATGAGCTTGCATTCTAGTCTGTTAAGTAATGCCTTGGAGAGAATTTTGTAGATGGCCGGTAATAATGAGATACCTCTTTGTTGTTATGATTTGTCTCGTCGCCCTCTTTTGAGGAGGGGGTGAATCAAAACACATTTCCATTCCTGTGGAATTTTCTCTGTACAACATATTTCTTTGAGAATTTTATGGATTTTCTTCGTGGTGATTTGGTCTTTGAGTTTCCAGATTTTGGAGATACTGTCGTCTTCTCCTGGGGCTCGCCGTGGGGGATTAGCCGAGTGGTCTCAGGCGCTGCAGTCATGGACTGTGCGGGTGGTCCCGGCGAAGCTTCGAGTCCTCCCTCGGGCATGGGTGTGTGTGTTTGTCCTTAGAATAATTTAGGTTAAGTAGTGTGTAAGCTGAGGGACTGATGATCTTAGCAGTTAAGTCCCATAAGATTTCATACACGTTTGAACATTTTTTCTCCTGGGGCTCTGTCGTTTATTAGCTGTGCCTCTGTTATTGTAGGCGGTTTTGAATCTGGGTTTGGTAATGTTTTCGTGAAGTGTAATTTTTGCTTAGGCTTCTCGCAATTGCGGAGTTTATCAAAATAGTTTTTAGGAATCTTGCAGTTTTCTTTAATATTTGTTTCCAGAGATCCATCTGTTCTTCTGAAATAAATATTTGGAGACTGATAACCCTTTATGTTTTACCTGAATATTATGTAGAAATATCTCATATTATTTCTTGTGAAGTCTTCCTCGATTTGATTTGTTATATTTTTGTCGTACGTCCTTTTCAAATTTCTAATGGCTTTCGAGGTTTGTTTCTGGACTTTGTGGAAATCCTGCCATGTCTCCTGTAACTGCTTAGCTTCTTCCAGGTCTGAATTCTATGTTCAGTGGCCTAATCACAAATTGCGTGCCACCATTCATGTTTTCGTTTCCTAGGGGTTTGAGTCCAGCTCATCACATTGTGAATTGTCTTCGTGAGGTCTGTCCACTTTGCTGTTGAACTTTTATTACTTTTTTCAATAATTTCGTCTTTGTTTATCTTCAAGTATTATAGGTCTGCTCTTATAATTTTTTTTTCTGTGTTGTTTCTGTTACCTGTGACTGGCCTAATTTTTACTTGTAGCAAGTGATGGTCGGACTCGAAGAATCATTTGCGAGTATTGTATTTTTCTTCGTTACGGTTACGTGATCTATTTGCAGTTCTCCCCATATGTTTTCGGGCGTTATCCACGTCGTGAGTTGTCGTCTTGGCTTTTGAAATTGTGTTGACATAATTTTTAAGTTAAAATTTTGACACTTATGTATGAGAAGTTCCCCATTCTTGAAGGTGCGTTTGTGTGATGTGTATGGACGTGTGACTTGCTTGTACTTTTAGCACGTCTTTCTGGTATTTTATTTGTTAATTTTTCCGTGACTTCCGGAAAGTCTTCGAGTTCTTGAGGTTTCTTTCTGTTGTGATCATTTGTCAGTGCATGTGCATTGATGATTGTATATGTCTTGTATCCTGTATTCTGTCTATAGCTAACAATTAGACGACACGGCAATCTGATCTTTGTAATGTTTTATATTTATGGTACGTGAGCTTCAGTACTCAAGTACAAAATGCCAAATCATTTCAGCGCAACTCTGAAAAATTCTCGAAAATATCGAGTTTGAAATTTCCCCAGCGTCTTTAATACCAGGACGTATCGAGAATTTTTCGACAGGCAGTGTTGCTCTGTGGCAGAATGCTTGCCTGCCATTTGGGAGGCCCGGTTCATGACTGACCAGAAAAGAGTACTTTAAGATATCTACCGTCTCAATAGGTTTCAACACTTCTTACAATGTATTGCAGTGACTGTAATGAATATTACAAGTACGATTAACGAATTGAATTTGCAAAAAAGGAAAAGGAAAGTACAGAATTAAATTTTCACTCTGCAGCGGAGTGTGCACTGATATTAAACTTCCTGGCAGATTAAAACTGTGTGCCGGACCAAGACTCGAAATCGGGACCTTTGCTTTTCGAGGGCAAAGGCAAAGGTCCCGAGTTCTAGTCTCGGTCCGGCACACTGTTTTAACCTGCCAGGAAATTTCAAGGAAAGGACAATCGGCGAGTTAGGTCTTTGATAGTAAAATGTCTGTACCGAACAACAAAAAAACGAAATACTTCTTTGAAATATCAAAGAACTCATTGTTGTTCATCAGTACAATTGTTAAATTTGTAAATAAAAGTTTACACACGTTAAAAAGGTTCGATTTCCAGCTGATGCAAATTTTTAAACAAAGAGCATTTCCGCGAAGCGTAAAATACGTTGATGGAAGGTAGTGCTCAAGACGTAATCGCTGGATTGCTTGTTCGTATCCCGCTTCAGTCATTATCTTCAGCCAATGGGGTGACGTGAGAGAGATTGCACGTTGCCACGGGCGCGGGTACGCAAGGGACCTGCGGAAGGGCCTCGCTCTTTGCCGTCCAACGCTCGTCCTGTTAACACGCACCTCTCTTGCTCTCGTATTCCACGCAATTGTTTTTCCCGGGAGGAACTTAACTTTTTCTTTCGATGGCCTTCCCTTTCCCTCGGCAGTGATGTATTCCCATCTTTGGAACTAAATCTCTATGGGCTTCATTTTTGCCACTTACAATGTCGTTCATCATTTGCACCATCTGAATCTGGATTCCTACTCCTGAACCACTTGTGTCCTGCCTGTACAGCCATTTAAATACAAAATTCATCAAACAACACATATCTAACGATCATTCTTATGAAAAATGCACGTCTTTGCAAGTATAAATAATTCTTAATTGCCGATCTTTTGTGAAAGATAGTTAATAACAATTGTTTCATATTTTGAACTTCATGTATCTTTCGCTTCATGGAATTGCTCATAGAACATGCACCTGTATTTTGTCCAGGCTAATATACAGGGTGTTCATTGTAATTGAAGACAATGAAATATCTCGAAAACTAATCGGATGAAAAGAAGTTATAATGCCAATTTGTTTGTCTCGGAGGGAGACATCTAATCATAACACTCTCAACACGCCACCCCACTCCGTACTTGCGTTGCGGAGTGGAACTTCGAAATCTTCAATGGGAAACTCCGTATTTTATTGGAGGTTAGGATTCTACGGAAAAATCTACATACGTTTTGTAAAAAATATTTTATTCGTTTCGCCACAGATGGCACTGTAATCGGAGAAATAGAAATAGGTAATTTGCGACATGTTACTCAATGGCCCTTGGATATCCAATGGCACGTGGGACCCCACCTACATGCTCCGAGGATATGACAGGCCAGTATTTCATAGCTTCTGATTGGAAACCCCATTCGCAACTTTGTATTCCTCCGACATACCAAAGAGGAGACTACCACACGCGCCACTGTGCCCGTGAATCGAGGCGATCGCTACTCCACTTTTCCAATACACTTAGTGATTCGCTTTTCTAACGACTGTAATGGGACAAAAGCATATTTGCCGGAATGTCGGTTTCCGATGCTTTCGACCACGTCTTCAAGGCCTGTTTGCACTTGCTGGTACATCTTGCCTTTAAATATCACCACAGAAAGAAATCCGGTGACGTCAACTCCGGTGACATAGCGGGCCAATTAATAGGGCAGCCTGTGCCGATCCACCGACCAGTGTATACATGGTCTAACACCTCCCGTGCTTCAATTGCGTAATGCGCTGGGCAACCGTCATGCTGAAACCATGTACGTAGTCGAACGTCCAGGGCAAATCCTGCAGTGGTATTGGTATTCCTGCTCCAAAAACGTTCGATACTTGCGTCCATTTAACGTTCCGTCGATAAAATAGGGGCAGTGATTTTGTTCCCCATGATTTCACACCATACATGAACCGATGGTTAGTTTGCCGTAACCAGTGGGGATTGTCTGCACAACAGTAATGCATGTTATGTCGGTTAACGCTACCATGGTTTGTGAATGTGGAAAGTGGGGATCGTTTGCGTTAGTTGACGTGCCATTTACAAAACACTACTCGGTTATGTAAATCGGTGCCATGGAGTTCTTGATGCAGTGACATGTGGTATGAATGGTACTTATAATGATGCAATATTGTGACAGTAATACCTAAGGACATAACGGAATCGGTGTGTAATTGCCGGGCGCTTATGCGTGTGTTGTGGTGCACTGCACCCAGTACAGCTGTTTCTTTGGCTTCTCCTGTAACACGTTTCATTTGTTTCCTTTTGCCTGTCTGTACGCTGCCATCTACGTTCACAGCGTTGTAAAAGAACGAACGAGAGCAAGCTTTCTCTGGAAAACGATCGGCATACAAGGCAATAGGAGCCTCAATATTTGTCCTACATTCTTCGTAAATTAGAATGTTTCAATTTTTTCTCCGTCCCCTTGCACATATGTTGTCCAGATGACAGGTAGGTGTGCAGGGAATGAACACTGCGGAAGTACTGCAATGTTTAGAGCAGCTGTGTCTTCTACGTCTGCACTATACGTGCAGTGTACTGCCTTTTATTATACATCGTACTTCGGTGCACGGCCACGGCGGTGCGTGGGGTAGTCCCCTGTTCGATATATCGGAGGAATCCAACGTTGCGAATGGGGCTTCCAATCAGAAGTTATGAAATACTGGCCTATCCTTGCTTCGCAGCATGGAGGTGGGGTCCCACGTGCGATTGGATATTCAAGGGCCATTGAGAAGCATGTCGTAAATTACGATTGGGTCCCTATTTTGCCGGCCGCTGGTGACCGAGCGGTTCTAGGCGCTTCAGTCTGGAACCGCGCGACCGCTACGGTCGCAGGTTCGAATTCTGCCTCGGGCATGGATGTATGTGATGTCCTTAGGTTCAGGTAGTTCTAAATTCTAGGGGACTGATGACCTCAGAAGTTAAGTTGCATAGTGCTCAGAGCCATTTGAACCATTTTGGTACCTATTTCTACTCCTCCGATTACAGCGTCATCTATGGCAAAACGAAGAAAATGCTTCAGACAAAACGTCTGTAGATGTTACTGTAGAGTTGCAGTCTTCAATAAAAAACAGGAATTTCCACTGAAGATTTCAACTTTTCCCCCTGTCACCCACAAATGGGGTGGTGTGGCGGGTCGAGTGTGGTATGATTGGATGCCGCCCTCCGACACAAACAAATTGGAATTATAACATTTTTTTTTATCCGATGGGTAGTTTTTGAGATATTTCAATGTCTTCAGTTAAAATGAACACCCCTGTATATCGACCTTGCTTTATGATACTAATAAAGCGCAGGAAATTTAAAAGTTGATTTTCTCGAGAATTTTTTAGAGTTGAATCAAATGCTTTGTTTGATATTTGAGTTTTGAACTTCACCTACCACAAATATAAAAAAATAAAAAATCCGATTACCGCGTGGTCTCTCTGCAAGTACACTGACGGAAGAAGCACAACACTAAAAATAATTAACGTAGAGTAACGAAATTTCGGGAATACGTTTGTCTAGGTAACATATTCAAGTGATTAACATTGATAGATCACAGGTTAACGTAAACGCGAATGATGACATTGCAAATGTGAAATGCTGGTACATTAATAACCGGAGTAACTGCCAGAATCTTGGCTGCAAGCATGCAAACGTGGATGCATTGTGTTGCACAGGTGCCGGATGTCGGTCTGTGCGATGGAGTCGCTTGGTCGGTCAAAGCAAGGACACTTAATGCTAGTTGTGCATGACGCTGGCCTTGTCGTCTGATGATGTCACAAATGTGTTCGATTGGAGAAAGATCAGGTGATCGAGCAGGCCAAGGAAACATGTCGACAGTCTGTACAAAATGTTGGCTTACAACAGTGGTATGTGGCCCAGGATTATCCTGTTGGAAAACAATCCTGCAATACTGTTCATAAATTGAAACACAACAGGTCTAATCATCAGGCTGAAGTACAAATATGCAGTCAGCGTGTATGGAATAACCATGACAGTGCTCCTGTTGTCATACGAAATCGCACCCGAGACCATAATTCCAGGTGAAGGTTCATTGTGTGTAGTACTCAGACAATTTGATTGCAGGCGCTCAACTGCCCTCGTTCGTAGCAACACACGGCCATCACTGGCACCGAGGCAGAACCAGCTTTCATCAGTAAATACAACAAACCTCCACGCTGCCCTCCAGTGAGCTCTTGCTTGTCTCCACTGAAGTCGCAAAAGGCGGTGGTTTGGGTTCAGTGAAATGAACGTTATAGGGCGTCTTACTCGGAGCTATACTTGAAGTAACCGATTTGTAACAGTTGGTTGTGTTTCTGTTGTGCCAACTGCTACTCAAATTGCTGCTGCAGATGCAGTACTCTGTTGTCCCAACTCCTACACAAATTGCTGCTGCAGATTCAGTACAATGCGCCAGAGCCATAATCGGAATACAATGATATTCCCTCCCGTGGCCGTCCGGAGCCCGGCCTTCTTGCGACCGTACCTTGCCGTGACCACGGCTGCTAGCAACCATGTACAGTGGCACACTCCTGCCAAGTCTTTCTGCAGAATCGAAGAAGAAATATCCAGCTTCTCCCAGCATATTATGCGACATCGTTCAAACTCAGTGAGGTGTTGATAATGGTGTCTTTGTCGCCTTAAAGACATTCTTGACTAACATCAATTCACCACGTCGAATTTTAAAGGTAACTAACGCTAACGACCGTTACAGCATATGTATAAAGAAAACCTGTTTTGCTTCCTTATATTGGCGCTACTAGCGCCACTCTTATGCGAATGGTGTGAAATCTGAAGAGGCATCATCTTTGCATCATCTTTCAGATGTAGAAATATGAAAGTTGTTAATTTTAGCTACCAAAAATTGAAATAATTATTGTTAACCTGTTGAAAGACGCACGGAAAAGTGTAAAGCTCCATCTCTGACAATACTATCGTTATCTATACTTTTCTCTAAAAACTGCAAGGCAATCTAGTGAAATTTTAATGTCGTTATCATAAAATCTGATATGTAGCCGTATAACTTCTATTATGCAAACCCTTATTCCGGCATGTCAGTATTCAAACATTTCCTGGAACCTCCTATCATCGGACAGGTCAATGTTCTGATAGACAACAAGAAACAATAACCAATTGCTCTTCATACAAACCATGAAAAATCATTTATCTAGTATGTGACTATTAATTTTAAAGTATTCTCTAAGGTCTCCTAATAATTATACCGCAATGCTCCCGTACCCAAGAGACAACTTACCTCGTCTTGCTGCTGCAACTTCATGACCAGCAACATGCTAGAATAATTGAAAAGAAATACTATGCTCCATGCAGAGTGCAATGCATGGTCACAGCTGTTGATGCAACTACTTTGTTTTGTTACATAAAAATTGAATGATCAGGAAGGGTTTGCTCAACAAGCCTTAAGAGGTGTAAATCATGAAAGCAACCAATAAAAAAAATTTAATTTACTATATTCTGAACACGTAGATTCATACGTTAACAAACTTTACTCAGACCTTTCTTTTCCTTGAACAATTTGAAATTTTTGATTATTCGACAATGTCTGTAATCAATAAATCACGTGTCTGGTCACAACAAAAATACGAATTACTCTAAATGTATGTATGCATAAATCTGACAAAAACCCTCCAGCGCCTAGGCAAGCAACAACTACATTTAGCGAAAAGGAAAATTACCAAAAATCCCCAATGAATACCAAAAATCTCCTCCGGCTCTACTTGCGCGGTCAGGGCAGGCTATGACGTCTTCTGACGCGCGGCATCACGCCAGGCTGCGACCCATTACTCTCCAACGACTGCTCGCTCGCTACCACTTGCGATAATAATATATCTCAGACTCAAGAGTATGTGTATGTACGCAGCAGCAGAATCAGCAGCCAACTTTCCAAAAAACTATGAACGTTTAACTTTCAAACACACCTACATACTTTCGTTTATCTCACATAACTCCTTTTGCATTTTGCTCCCTTCAGAGTATAAATCACTCATCATCACCATCATCATAATCATCAACAACAACAACTGGTGTGCCCTAGGACAGGTCCTCACATGTAGCTCTCCATGTAATCCCGTAATTTTCTACCGTCTTCGTTTTCTCATTATTGTTTTCTACGTTTATGCTATGCACCGTCTGGTTTCTTCTGGGTCCTCTTCTTCTGCTTCTTTTCACCACTCACTCCGTAGCGCCCATCAGTGAACAATCTCTTCTCTTCCAGTGTCCAAGCCAATTGTGTTTCCTCTTCATGATTACTTTTAAGATTTCTCTCTCTTCTCCCACTCTTGTTCAAATGTGTGTGAAATCTTATGGGACTTAACTGCTAAGGCCATCAGTCCCTAAGCTTACACACTACTTAACCTAAATTATCCTAAGAACAAACACACACACCCATGCCCGAGGGAGGACTCGAACCTCCGCTAGGACCAGCCGCACAGTCTATGACTGCAGCACCTGAGACCGCTCGGCTAGTCCTCACTTTGTCTACCCATTTTAACCCTCCCATCTTCCTCCAGATCCACATCGCAAATTCTTCTATTGTTCTTTCTTTCTCTTTCCTCATTGTCCACGTCTCAGCCCCGTGTAATACCACGCTCCGTACAAAAAATGTGAATGGTCAGCATGTTGCCATATTTTTCACTGAGAGGGAGTATTATAATGATAAAAAAGACGAATTCCATATCATAGCGAGACGTAATTATTATACCTGCAACGTACAAATAATTAGCTATCTGAGTTATATTATATGAAGTGGTCCCTCCCGCGGAAGATAAAACGGAAACACGAGAGAATAATAATAACGAGAAAATCTTCCAAGCAATGTGTGCAGGGAAGACTAGGACGTGCGACACCAGCTGAAGTCGGAAGTTTAAAACAATAGGATTTAAAGCGCAAGCATTATACTTAGTTTTCGTGTGCGTTAAATGTGAACGGCCCCCACTGAAGAATGCGTTACTCTGACAAGGGAGATCTCTGACCTTGAACCGCACGAACCCATGCTTACACTAACACTCGATCATAAAAACAACAGTGGTCTGTGCCATTTCCATGCAACACTCCGCACTAGTCTACTAGCGACATCAAATTGTGTCATGCTGTGTGTTCGAGTTGCGTGAATGGTATACCTGCAATACGAATGTGTCTCTTGGAGTGTTCGCATGCGGGTTTCTGTGTAAACTGTGTACAGTGATATCATGAAGAGAATTAATCTGCGACGTGCTGAACATGGAAACGAAATCGGGATTGAGGATAGAGTTCGCGGATGTATTATATAACATAATAAATCAAAAATATAATGAGAATGACACAAAAATACATGACGTTACGTTGCACAAATATACTGATTTTGAGGGACAGGAAGATGGCTGTTAAATCAGTACATGACGTGCATCTCCAGAGCAGCAGGAACAGTCCAGTCAAAATGAGTACAAAATATCTCTATCCAAACAGTTGAGGTCCAGCGTATTAAAGATACTGATGACAGCGTAGTAGAGAACGTTTATGAAGACTATTAAAATCGTGGCTTCAATTCCCACAGCAAATTTGTAAGATAAGTGAGTTAATAGTAAATCAAATTGCAGATTAATTCTTAATTATGTGTCTAACAAAAAGCGACCGGGAGCTTGTATCAAAGGAAACAGACTGTCTCAATCACATACTATAAAGAATCATGTAATATCGCAATTTCATGGAACATATGGATCTACAGTTCACTTTCGGCATCTGCAGATGTGGGCACTAGAAGCGTCTAAAATGTTTGGGATGGACAATTTCAAAGCTTTGATTTAACCACAATCTTAAGGCTGAACATGGCATTTCATCCAGCCGTATTACTACATTTTTCACGTGCAAGGACACAGAAGACGACAATAGTATACGTCAGAAGGCACAACAGTTTGTGGAGGAAGTGAACATGTTTATGACGGAGCATGATGTGGAGAAAGGAAATGTTTGGAAGATAGACCAGATCAGTTCCAGTATGAAATGTCTTCATCATCAACACTGTCTCATAGAGAGGAGAAAACTATACGGCCAGTGTGCTGCAATCTGCACATAGCTTTACACATTTGACGTGGCTTCAACATCTGATTTCAAGAGGCACTTTTGGCCCAAATATTTCAAAGAAACTTGAAACAACCTGCCCACGAAACATTCATCTGCAGGCAAGCAAACGCGGAAAAATGACTAAAAAACACATGAAATGTTTTCTAACTTCAGTCCATGGCGAACATGTAACAAGTGAAACGACCGTATTGTTGGTCACGTCACACTGGTCGTACTCTTCGAGATGCAAGTGTTCCAAACAAAGGTGTTATATTGAAGATACTGCCAACGAAAACGAAAAAAGAAATATTGCCAACCCCTTGATGGTTACTTCTTTCGACAGTATAATCTCTATATCAGAAGGATTGCTTATTTTGTAAGACTACGATGTGCCAAACCTCAAGTGAAGATACACGATTGTTATTTCAGCATAAAACTTCACTCGGTGACTTACAATCAGTTTTCTGCAACAAGCATACGCCTATATTGCAATATGCTTAGCGAAAGTCTGGTTATGACACTGGCATATCCATACCATCACTTGAAAATGTAATTAGCGTGGCTTTTGATGTTGGACTGCTTGGACGCGAAAGTGATTTTGAATGTAAAAATATCGTTTTAGTAAGATGTGCACATTGTTCTCTTCCATTTTCCTTTAGCCTCTTCATGGAAATCCCGCATCTTCTCTGTGAGGACAAATCTAATCACTATCAAGTGTGTAGGATATGTATGTCGTGCGTTATTAGTATTACTTTAAGCGGAGGGTTTTTGCCGCTGTAGAATGAAAATGTAATGAAACACTGACGTCATTGAATCACGTATTTCTCCCTTATAGTATCGATATCTTGTTCTTTATTTCTGTCTATTAAAATATCACTTATGGTAGAATGCAACGTTTTGAATGGAAATGACGTAAACCACTGTTATTTTTATGATCGAGTGTTATTCTAAGCATGATTTCGTTAGGTCAAAGGTGTTCCTTGTGAGTCGGTTTCTAGCAACGTACGGAGATGAGGCTTTAGAGGAGCAGACCGGCGTATTAAGGACGAATGTAACTTTCGCATGAAAAAGTAAAATATCTCGATGAAACGTGGATCATACGTAGAAAGAACTGCTACAGTATAGTACAGAACGTAACTGAAAGAAATACACAATGAGACGAACAGAAACGGCACTTCTATTCAAAGACAAGAATTACGCTGAACTCATCACGATTTATGATGGTTCGCTGGATATTACAAAAAGCTGGACATGGTTACTAATAGGGTGTGTGATAACCACCACGGACAGCAATACATTGTCTGCAATGTGCTCCCATGCTGGCCACAAGTCTGAGAAGGAGTTATTATCGTATGGTGCTCCATTCCTCCACCAAAGCGGGTGGAGCCATGCAACATTATGGCTCCCCTTCCATATCACCTATACCATCAACACGATAATGTTCGACAACGTTTCTGGGTACGTGTTCTCATCTCTCGCCATATGAGTGTACGTCCAACATCACTGCTCAAACTAGGAGCGCCTGTAGGGCGCAGTGGAGGCTGTTGACCATAGTGAGAATTAATTGAGTTTACGAATATGAAGAACAACTTCAACGCAGGGCTCGGATTTTTATGACCTAAAATACCGCGAATCGACAAAAATGACGTAAAAATGATATAAAACATATGTAAAGTGAGTTATAAAATAAATTACATTCCGCCAGCGATGATTTGCCCTTTTCTGCAGAGGAATTAGTGTTTGCGCTGTTTCGACCAATTTGCTTTTGATTTATTGCCAGTTGTTTGGCTGCTTTTTCTCTAGTTCTTCCGCGAGAGATGGTTGGATCCTGTTAGTGTAAAATTTAGAGATTTTGGTAATATCACAAGAAGCCAAACTAAGAATGTAGAAGAACTCGTCAATCATAATATAATTAGTACAAACTAATTGTGCTTACTTGAGAACGATTTTTTTTTTTTTGCAAATGGTTTTATGCATTACTGGACGTACTTTTAAAAGGAAGGACGAGTTACAACGCTGTTTTGGTTACTTATTGCATTTTAGAGCAATCAGGTGACGAAACGATGCTGAAACATTTTGTATGTACCCTAAAATGTCACAGACATTTCTTTTCGCACACAAAATGGTTTAGAGTCTGAAATAAACTGTACGATTTTATGTTACACACTATTCTACAGGTTGTGCGTGAGCGGGAGCACGGTGTAGTTCTCAGGTATATCGATTTGAAAATCGTTGTTGAAGCTCTGGGTAGTGGTTCAAAAGCGCAAAATGTGGGGAATGTTATCCACACGAAATTTCGAATGGCAGGAAAACAATGAATTGAGAGTATAGGGATTACTATGGTACCAACCGAAAACAGTATAGATGGAGGGACAACGTAAAAATTGCGAATATAAAAATAGGTTTTAATATGTGAAACGTTTCTCCTGGCGTATAAAATGTTCAAATAACCTACGGGAATTCAGTCAGGTGACGGAGTGTACACATATCGAAATATCGGCGGTGTCGAAAACGTCACCAGGCTGCGTTCTCGTAAATTGTTTGAACAAGATTTTACTGTAATTATACTGTCACCGTGTTTATATTTGTAACACTGAAAAATGGCTCTGACCACTATGGGACTTAACATTTGAGGTCATCAGTCCCACAGACTTAGAACTACTTAAACTTAACTAACCTACGGACATCACACACATCCATGCCCGAGGCAGGATTCGAACCTGCGACCGTAGCAGCAGCGGGGTTCCGGACTGAAGTGCCTAGAACCGCTCGGCCACAGCGGCCAGCTTGTAACACTGACCAAATACTAAAAGTGCACTGTAGGAACCAACTGGAGAAAATGATGAACAGTTGACAATGCCCTCAAAATTTCTTAACAGCACATACAGGGTTATTACAAATGATTGAAGCGATTTCACAGCTCTACAATAACTTTATTATTTGAGATATTTTCACAATGCTTTGCACACACATAGAAAAACTCAAAAAGTTTTTTTAGGCATTCACAAATGTTCGATATGTGCCCCTTTAGTGATTCGGCAGACATCAAGCCGATAGATAATCAAGTTCCTCCCACACTCGGCGCAGCATGTCCCCATCAATGAGTTGGAAAGCATCGTTGATGCGAGCTCGCAGTTCTGGCACGTTTCTTGGTAGAGGAGGTTTAAACACTGAATCTTTCACATAACCCCACAGAAAGAAATCGCATGGGGTTAAGTCGGGAGAGCGTGGAGGCCATGACATGAATTGCTGATCATGATCTCCACCGCGCCGAAAATTCAAAGCGTTTGACTTTGTCATCGGGTGTCAGGGCTTGTAGCAATTGTAAACGGTAAGGCTTCTGCCTTAGCCTTTTCCGTAAGATTTTCCAAACCGTCGGCTGTGGTACGTTTAGCTCCCTGCTTGCTTTATTCGTCGACTTCCGCGGGCTACGCGTGAAACTTGCCCGCACGCGTTCAACCGTTTCTTCGCTCACTGCAGGCCGACCCGTTGATTTCCCCTTACAGAGGCATCCAGAAGCTTTAAACTGCGCATGCCATCGCCGAATGGAGTTAGCAGTTGGTGGATCTTTGTTGAACTTCGTCCTGAAGTGTCGTTGCACTGTTATGACTGACTGATGTGAGTGCATTTCAAGCACGACATACGCTTTCTCGGCTCCTGTTCCCATTTGTCTCACTGCGCTCTCGAGCGCTCTGGCGCCAGAAACCTGAAGTGTGGCTTCAGCCGAACAAAACTTTATGAGTTTTTCTACGTATCTGTAGTGTGCCGTGACCATATGTCAATGAATGGAGCTACAGCGAATTTATGAAATCGCTTCAATCATTTGTAATAGCCCTGTATAGGGATAATGTTTGTCTCTACCGACATGAAAACGTGGAGGGTGCCCCTGGTTCAGACTGAATCTGCTCTCATCCGAGAAAAGCACGCAGCACCTCTTCTCCTTGGTGCAGTCCCTGTACTTTCGGCACCATCTCAAACGATGGCGCCGAGGTGCGTGTGTCAACGGAACACAACGTACTGGTCGTCGAGCAAAGAGGCCAACACCGTGCAGTCGTCGTGCCACCGTGGAGCGTGCGATTGCATGATCAGCAGTCCTGTTTAGCGTGGTTACAACTGCACATCTGTTTGACGAGAGTCCCCTCTTACCTGCTGCACAACATCATCTGCTGCTGTAGTTCACCGTGGTTGGCCACTTCCTCTTCTTCGGGCAGCAGTGCCTGTGGTTCGAAAGGCTCCCTATGCACTTAAAACAATGCTGTGAGCAACATCAAATTCCTGCTCTAGTTTCATCATACTTCGTCCTTATTCCAATTTCCCGGCGGTTCTTCCCTGTCTTCATGTTTGTCCAAATCATGTTGTAACAACACCATAGCGAACCGTAGGTGCTCGCTGATTGACAAACTCTTGTCTTTTCCCGTTCCTTCATTGCCTCATGCTGCGTGGGGCTGTAGTCACAGTGACCTCAGGCCACGTGACGTTCAGTTTTCTGCGCTCGAGTGGAAACCTCTTGCAACAAACTCCCGTACTTTCATTCATTTCCACCGAGTAGCTTTGGTACTTTATCTATCTCGTCCTTAAACTTTGCAGAGTGGTGTGTATCTGGGACACGCCAAGCACATCCGTCATAGAACTGAGGGTAACTGAATTCTCTCACCAATGGGGATCAACCTACGTGTAGAAATTGAAACTGCATGAGTAGAAAACTACTGATGTGATGATAAAATGTGTTCCACGTATCAGTTCACCTTCACCACAATTATTGTCACTGACAACAGTATTATTTGGCAATTTTAGCCACTGTCGAAGTGGAAGATAGTTCGTATTAATCGTCGTATTTCTCTACCCATTTAGCGTTATCATGTTTCTTAGTGTATTTTATTTTCGTTATAAATCTGTCCTTTTTTATAGTCTGTAGTTACTATTAGTAAAACTTGGCAAGTCATGAGCAATCTATCAACAAAAACGATAGCGTAACAAAACAAAAACTTAAGACTAATGATTTGCAGACGTACGAAGAACTGATAACACATCTCCAGTCACATGTAAAATAACGAAAGAGCGTTCCTTGCCAGGAAACTGGAAAACTACAACTTAGCGGATACGACGTTTGTAAGGCTCGGAATTTTGATCGAACCTGTAGAGCTCTTATGACATTCATCTGGACATCATCGACTTTTTGGGCACTACTGAAAATGCCCTTCATCAAAGCATATCCAATACTAACAGTGATACGTTTTATAATGTTGAGGCGGTCTGCAACCTAGAATATTCTTTTGGAATCTAACATCGGCTGTGGAAGTTACAGTCACATACGGTTTGTAGGCTTGTTCGAAACGTAAAGAAGATTAGTTTCAGCATCTACTTGTGCAATGAGGTGTTTAGCGGCATAGCAGAATCTCCTCTTAGACAAAGACTGGGAAGAAATTCGGCCGTGTCCCTCTCAAAGTGGCGTTAGCAGATTTAGGGGAACGGTGATGACCTACATTAATGTGACCGTAGCAACGGTGATTTGGGAAAACCGCAGAAAAGTTGAATAAGAATTACCGAACGGGGACTCATTTCCTGCCCCCTCCGAATTCGTGCCCGGATTCGTATGCACTGAGTCATATGGTTCAGCAGAAACAGGTCTGCTGTCTGAACTGTAGGAATACCCTATGACTTCCTACTTAACACTCTCCTAGGGGCCATGAATATAAGATCAGAGTAATTACAAGCGGCGAAAAATCATATGTCGTTAGTTAGTTACTTAGTTGCGTGTTCCATTGATCAATCTCACGGTAACCGTTATGATGTGGAACGTGTCAAGAGCATAAGAAATGCACACATGAATAAAGCTTTTTTTTTCAATAAGAGCTTAAAATTTATGTTACCTGCCTCATGGCCTTAAATGGCACAAAATACATATATTATACCCATATATCTGTTTCTTCCTATTCAAGAATTCATCTATGGTATAGAAGGAGCTGTCAAGGAGACAATAATTCAGTTTAGTTTCAAAACTGTTACTGCTATCAGCCATTTTATTTCAACTAGTAATTTATCGAAAAGTTTTACAGCAGCATATTTAACCCCCTTCTGTGCCAAAGATAGGTTAAGTAGAGAGTAGCGTAAGACTTTCTTTCTTCTGGTATTATAATCATGAATGTCACTGTTGTTTTTAAACTGGTCCATGTTGTTGAGAACAGATTTCATTACTGAGTAAATGTACTGTGAGGCTGTTGTAAGAATTCCAAACCTTTTAAAGAGATGCCTACAAGACCTACGACTATGAGCCCCACACATTATTCTGAACACTTTCTTTTGAGCAGTCGCCTCGTCCTCGTGTGTGTGTGTGTGTGTGTGTGTGTGTGTGTGTGTGTGTGTGTAGACCTTGGTGCAGATAGAAAAATGACGGCAGTCACAACTATCGCTATTCAGAACGCAACACTAACCACTCTCTTGAACTTGCTATAGAACCAATGAATTGTTCGTCGACGCGACGTTGGACACTAGTCTTCCGTCAAAAGAGATTCTAATAAATATCTTTATTCCGAAGATTGATATTGAGTGTTTAATAAAATATTGAATTGTTCAAACTTTTGTTGGTCTAATCAAGAATACAGCATAGGAAAAAATGACGTATCTGTGCGACATGTAATTGTTCTCCTCTTTGGCAATCCGGACGACACTGTAAGGTATGTGTAGATTCGTCCCGAAGCCAGTAACTATCAGGCGAGGACAGTAGTAAGCAAATGCTCGACAGGCTATTTTCTACAAATCCAGCTGAAATGGATAGCACTCTCTTTAAGAGTAACGTACAGTCAAAGAAGTGCCCCGTAGTCCTAGACTTTTTTCTTCCATTTTGTGACTTCAAATAGTTCAAATGGCTCTGAGTACTATGGGAATTAACATCTGAGGTCATCAGTCGCCTATAACTTAGAACTACTTAAACCTAAATAACCTGAAGACATCACACATCCATGCCCGAGGCAGGATTCGAACCTGCGACCGTAGGGGTCGCGCTTTTGTGACTTGTTTGATGCGGAAGGCCACGGCTTCCGCTCCTGCGCCAACCTCTTCGTGTCATAGTGAAGGTTACGCACAACGTCCTCATTCATCCATGAGATACGTTCCAATCTGTGCCTTCGCCTACAGATTTTGCCGTCTATACCTATTTCACAGTTATTTCCTCATGTCTTAAGAAATGTCCTATGATCCTGTCCTTCTTTTTGTCAGTGTTTTCCGTTTATTCTTTCCTCCGCGATTCTGCGGAGAACCACTTCATTTCTTATCTTCATTTAATTTTCAGCATCCATCCGTAACAACACATCTAAAGCTCTTCGATCCTTTTCTTATCCGATTTTGTCTCCGTCTATGATTAGCTGCATGCAATGCCGTGCATTCCTAGAAATTTCTTCCTCAGATTATCGCCTACATAGCATGATACCTGTGGAGTTCTTTTAGCAAGGAATGCTTTTTTTTTGGCTGTGCTAGTTTCCTTTCTATAGCCTCCTTCCTTTGTCCGTGACGTTCATTTCTCCTATTTTGATGTTATGTTTACCGTTAATCTAATTTCTCCTACTCCTCATTACTTTCACCTTCCTCTGGTTTACTCTCAATCTGTGTGCTCATTAGACCTTTCCATTCAATAGGTCCTATATCTCTTTCTCCGCTGCACAGAAGACATGAAGAACTCTTGTCATTGATATCCGTTCACCTTGAATTTTAATCCCACTACTGAACCCTGTCTTGCAAACAATTTTAGTATCTCAAGGAATTTCAGATATTGTATCGTAAACATGTTTTCTTATCAAAGTAGTTTTACTCCTTCAGTCAGAGAAGATCCGCGATTCCTTAGGGGGGATGTGCCAGTTGCTTGTTGCGTCTACCTTGACCAGTCACTCAACCCAAATTTAATTGTGTTCTATGGCAACTTTCGGCGACTGTGATTTTCAGTCAGTGTTGCTGGTAGCTTTTTGCACTCAGTTTTTACAATGGGCAATTCAAAAATGGTTCAAATGGCTCTGAGCACTATGGGACTTAACTACTGTGGTCATCAGTCCCCTAGAACTTAGAACTACTTAAACCTAACTAATCTAAGGACAGGACACACATCCATGCCCGAGGCAGGATTCGAACCTGCGACCGTAGCGGTCACGCGGTTCCAGACTGTAGGCCTATAACCGCACGGCCACTTCGGCCGGCTCAATGGGCAATAGTGCTGCCTGCTGTCAGGGATCTTCTGTCGAAAAATGCAGTGTAATCGTTCACAAGAACAGCAATACTAATTGTGGATACGCCCTTTATAAGGGCGGTGAGTATAGTGTGTGTCAGGGCGATGTAGACGATTGTTGTTAGTTTAGTGTAGTATAAGTGTGCGTATTGTTACAGACCATTACAATAATGAAAAAAAATGGAGACGGAAACCTTATGGCGGTAAGCAACCTAATCTGCTGGGATAACGGCAAGAGGATCACCACCAGTCGATGGACGGTCCATCAGCAACGTCACAGGCCCTCACTTCATTACACCTTGTGGAGAAACGTCAACACACTCCATATTTATAAGGAACTACGTGGGGTAATAATAAAGTTATATTTATCACTTTGAAGAAATAAACGTACATAACCATTATTTTTATTTGTTTGTTGTTATATGGACATGGCTGCCGTCCTGGAATGTAGCGGTGAAAACGTTGCAGCTCTCTCCGGGCAACAGAGGTAACTTCTTTGGCCATTTGCACTGTGACAGGCCAGTCTTCGAGTGTCAGGACCTCCATTTGTCCTGTGATTCCCAGTTCTTCACAGAGACATGGTGGTAGTCTGCCACTTCGTTCCTCGTCATTCAGATTTGTTTGACCACACCGGAAGCGTTTGTGCCACGTAACCGTTGTGTCATGTGATGGTGCAGTGTTGCCGTGCCTCCGCATCCAGTCCACTAGTACTGAAGGAAACCATTTCCGTTAGCAGGATTCGAACACCAACATATTAGTGTACGAATATACAGGGTGATCCATTGATAGTGACCGGGCCAAATATCTCAGGAAATAAGCAAAAACGAAAAAACTACAAAGAACGAAGCTCGTCTAGCTTGAAGGGGGAAACCAGATGGCGCTATGGTTGGCCCGCTAGATGGCGCTGCCATAGGACATTTTATCGATGGCAATCTAAATGGTGCAATGTATGCTGATTTCCTAAGTAATGTTCGATCGATGTTACTATAAAATGTTTCACTGCATGACAGAATGGCGATGTACTTCCAACATGACGGATGTCCGCCACATAGCTCGCGTGCGGTTGAAGAGGTACTGAATAGCATATTTCATGACAGGTGGATTGGTCGTCGAAGCAACATACCAAGGCCCTCACGTTCACCGGATCTGACGTCCCCAGATTTCTTCCTGTGGGGAAAGTTGAAGGATATTTGCCATCGTGGTCCACCGACAACGCCTGACAACATGCGTCAGCGCATTGTCAATGCATGTACGAACATTACGGAAGGCGAACTACTCGCAGTTGATAGGAATGCCGTTACACGTATTGCCAAATGCATTGAGGTAGACGGACATCATTTTGAGCATTTATTGCATTAATATGGTATTTACAGGTAATCACGCTGTAACAGCATGCCTTCTCAGAAATGATAAGTTCACAAAGGCACATGTATCAAATTGGAACAACCGAAATAAAATGTTCAAACGTACCTACGTTCTGTATTTTAATTTAAAAAACCTACCTATTACCAACTGTTCGTCTAAAATTGTGAGCCATATGTTTGTGACTATTACAGCGCCACCTATCACAAAGCGAAAAAGTGGTCCAACTAAAACATTCATATTTCTTTACGTAATGCACGAATATGTAATAAAAATGGGGGTTCCTATTTAAAAAAACGCAGTTGATATCCGTTTGACCTATGGCAGCGCCATCTAGCGGGCCAACCATAGCGCCATCTGGTTTCCCGCTTCAAGCTAGACAAGTTTCATTCTTTGTAGTTTTTTTCGTTTGATGCTTATTTCGTGAGATATTTGTCCCGGTCACGATCAACGGACCACCCTGTATAGTTAACGTTTGCAAGAGAGGCTTGTGCCTAAATGTGGTTACTTGTGGAAAGTTTCAGGTTTTTCGATCATGCAATATCCGTGTTTGGTAAATCTGAAGAACACATTACGCAGAAGCCGTATTTACCAAAATCAAAAAAATTTAGAAACTCGTGGAACTAGTTGTAATTCTGAAGCCACTGCGAGTAACTCAGAAACCAACAAAGTACTTGCAAATTATGATGATGTTAACAAATGAATACACACACTTTTTAAAATCCTTACTTTTTACTTCTAGGCGCTACAGTCTGGAATCGCGCGACCGCTACGGTCACAGGTTCGAATCCTGCCTCGGGTATGGATGTGTGTGATGTCCTTAGGTTAGTTAGGTTTAAGTAGTTCTCAGTTCTAGGCGACTGATGACCTCAGAAGTCAAATCGCATAGTGCTCAGAGCCATTTGGTGGCAGGAATATCTGCAGAAGTGAAATTAGCGCTGCTGCAAGCACCAAATTTAATGGATTATGCACAAATGTATTGGCCCCAAGGCTCGTTCCAATGATATCTTTGACACGTTGCTCAGCATAAATGTCCTATTGAGGCTGCAACGTTGTTTCACAACAGTAGTAATGCGTGTCTATGTATCTTCACACACAGTCAAGCAACGTAATTACCCTTATTCGATGTATTCTGTTTCACACATGAGTATAAATACATATTACGTAAAGTCACGAACAACTTGAAGATCGAGATGAACACCACATTCCTTTACTACACGGGTCCTATTGTCAATAGAACGTCGTTGCCTTATTTGAATCTGTTAAGATGTTCACTGTTATGAGGAGTGGATAGGAGAAGCGGCTACAGTAATGTGTGGAATCCATGAGTTTTAGTCGAACTTTAAGTTTCACACGCACCCACGCACGCACACACACACACACACACACACACACACACACACACACACACACACACACACACACACATACACACAAAACCTCCCTGAGCGACAGCAAAATGCTTAGGACCAACAGGAGAACGACATTTCCCCGCCTTCTTTTCCTTCTTACTCAAACGTTTCGATTTACAAGCTGGCATTTACCCACTGCCTGACAGCATATCGCCGAAACAGATTCAGAAACTAAGGTGACACGAGCAACGTCGGACCTAACATAGGCATGACCACATCCTTGTTCTTTAATCTAAATTCAAGCACCTTAATATGAAATGTGTGGAAAGATGTAACACAGAAAAACTCAAAGAGCAATAGCTAATATCCAAGAACAGAAAATCACTATATAAAATGGATAAATCAGGAGATAGAGAAATGGAAAGGAATTCAAAGGAATGTGTAGATAACAAAAAAGGGAATAATTAGGCAACGTGAGTAGGCAGACAGGGAGAAAGTAGCTGTCACCGATGAAATAAAAGAAAAGAACTAACAAAACTGTTTAAGAAATGTAAGTGGCGGAAACAGCACAGGTATGCGAGAAACGAGACAAAGAGAACTGCAGGAAAAAGGAGACTTTTTAGAAGTCCCACGTGAGGAATTTGAAGACACTACAAATAACAAACGGGAGCCTACTTATAAGATTGGTCAGTACGCAAAAAACATGTGAAAACGAAGGAGGTCGAGGATGTGGAAGCGATATACTCCAAATGAGACGACAAACTAAAACAATAAGCCACAGAGCTGGAATGTGAGCAGGAAAAATATGCTGGGATGGGAAAAGAAATAGATACAGATGGAGAACGATGTACATCTCTCCTCACACTGTGCTGTACAACATATCAGATCACACTGTGTCACACAATAACAGTTATTGCCAGTATGAACGCTGAACTTTAGGGATGGATGGAGAGAAGGTTAGAATTTAGCGTCTGGTCAACAGTTAAGTCATCAGAGCCGAATTATTAGCTTACTTGTGCAAGTAAGCAGGACGAAAGCATTTCCGTATTTATCTGAAATGATTCATGAGAAAGGCGGAAAATATACATCAGGATAATTCGACGAGAAGGTCGTACTTATGATTCCACGCTCAGTCACATTTGATATTTTGCAATGAAGCTACAATTTCGGATTCATCTTCCTGTAACGCAATTACCACCCTCGATTATTTGTAGCCAGGTACGTGTAATTACGCCATAAATATTTTTGAGTAATTCTACAATACTTATGTACAGTTTCCCTTATTATTGCTCGACTGTCTCATATGAATGAAATAGCGATACTTGTGAAATTTAAAAGCGCAAAGAACACCTTGTGGCAGAACTTCTTTGACATACGGAAGACAGACGACTAATGGGGGATCTATGTCTCCCCCTGGGATGTTTATGAGTCAGAAGAGCTTGATTCACACTCTATTGCTGCACGCAGAACTACTAATTAGAAAGTCGAAGCTCTGTAAGCTGATTGGCATTCTGTAAGAATGTTCCTGCGGCTAATGCCACTACGAAATAGTCTTGTGTTTGCCCGCAGACATGTCAGTAGCAGGTATCTAACACCACTGCGTACTGAACGTTCCTTCCTAAATAATTGTTGATGTGATCGTTGGTAGGAAAATTTCGTCTTTTAAATCGAAAACGTGAAGCTGCAAAGTTTCTAATGTAATTCGTATAATTTTAAAGTCATGTAAAATACAATAACGAAAAATAAAGATACCTCCACACGTTTTTGGGACCGGAAAAAGCCGTCTACACAGTGCGAAGTCGAATAAGATGTCAGAAATAACAATGGGCATAAAGCAAGGAGACATACGAGTAATGGTAGTCTACAATACACGCAAAAACGAAATGGGAACAGTGAAAGACAAGTTCGGATTAAGATGAGTGTGAAGACGGAAGCTTATCTCTACTGTTGTTTAAGACTTAGAAAAGAAAGAACGAAGAAAAATTAGGGTTTGCCGTCCCGTCAACAACATGATCTTTAGAGACGAAGCACGAGCTCGAATTGGGGAAAGACGTTGAAGGAAATCAGCCCAGCCCTTTCAAATGAACCATCCCGACATTCGCTTAAAGCGATTTAGGGAAATCGTGGAAAACCAAACCTGGTTGGCTGGAAGGGGATTTGAACCGCTGTCCTCTCGAATACGAATCCACGTCTTATCATTGCCCACTGCGTTTCATACACTACTGGCCATTAAAATTGCTACACCAAGAAGAAATGCAGATGATAAACGGGTATTCATTGAACAAATATATTATACTAGAACTGACGTGTGGTTACATTTTCACGCAGTTTGGTTGCATAGATCCTGAGAAATCAGTACCCAGAACAACCACCTCTGGCCGTAATAACGGCCTTCATACGTCTGGGCATTGAGTCAAACAGAGCTTGGATGGCGTGTACAGGTACAGCTGTCCATGCAGCTTCAACACGATACCACAGTTCATGAAGAGTAGTGACTGGCGTATTGTGACGAGGCAGCTGCTCGGCCACCATTGACCAGACGTTTTCAGTTGGTGAGAGATCTGGAGAATGTGCTGGCCAGGACAGCAGTCGAACATTTTCTGTATCCAGGAAGGCCCGTACAGGAACGCAACATGCGGTCGTGCAATATTCTACTGAAATGTAGGGTTTCGCAGGGATCGAATGAAGGGTAGAGCCACGGGTCGTAACACATCTGAAATGTGACGTTCACTGTTCAAAGTGCCGTCAATGCGAATAAGAGGTGTGTAACCAATGGCACTCCATACCATCACGCAGGGTGATACGCCAATATGGCGATGACGAATGTACGTATTGCCATTCGTGCACCAAGGTTCGTCGTTGAGTAGACCATCGCAGACGCTCCTGTCTGTGATGCAGCGTCAAGGGTAACCGCAGCCATGGTCTCCGAGCTGATAGTCCATGCTGCTGCAAACGTCGGTGAACTGTTCGTGCAGATGGTTGTTGTCTTGCAAACGTCCCCATCTGTTGACTCAGGGATCGAGACGTGGCTGCACGATCCGTTACAGCCATGCGAATAAGATGCCTGTCATCTCGACTGCTAGTGATACGAGGCCGTTGGGATCCAGCACGGCGTTCCGTATTACCCTCCTGAACCCACCGATTCCATATTCTGCTAACAGTCATTGGATCTCGACCAACGCGAGCAGCAATGTCGCGATACGATAAACCGCAATCGCGATAGGCTCATTCCGACCTTTATCAAAGTCGGAAACGTGATGGTACGCATTTCTCCTCCTTACACGAGGCATCACAACAACGTTTCACCAGGCGACGCCGGTCAACTGCTGTTTGTGTATGAGAAATCGGTTGGAAACATTGCTTATGTCAGCACGTTGTAGGTGTCGCCACCGGCACCAACCTTGTGTGAATGGTCTGAAAAGCTAATCATTTGCAAATCACAGCATCTTCTTCCTGTGGGTTAAATTTCGCGTCTGTAGCACGTCATCTTCGTGGTGTAGCAATTTTAATGGCCAGCAGTGTAAATACACTGCCCAGTCACATTAATGTAATCTTCGCATATGTTTGACGTTAACGTGCAGTAATCACTCTCAGATCCAGCTGGCAGCACTAGCAGTATCGTGGGTAAGCGGAAAACAGTTTAGTCATCGCCGTAAAGCGGAAAATGAGCGTTTTACCTAACTTCAAAAAGGGTATTATCATTGGCTTCCGGGCCAAGGGTGAAAGAATCTCCGAAAGGGTGAAATCTGTAAACTATTTAAAGAATAAAGTGCATGGCAAAATGGCGCTATCCAAAACCAACGTCGAGGCAACTGTGGTGCAACGCGGGCTCTTGATGAGAGGGGTGAACGATGGCTGCGTTACGGACGCCCAATTGTTGAGCAACTGACTGCCCAGATGAACCAAGCGGCTACCAACAGTGTCTCGTCAACGACTGTTCAGCGAACGTTGCTGCGTGTGGGCCTCCGCAGCAGGCACTTAGTTCGTGGACCCTTGCTGACTGCTGTTCATGGGCGACGGAGGCTGGACGTCCATCGAGTGGCGAAGGTGCCTTTTCAGATGAATCATGTTTTATGCTCCGTCGGATAATGGTTGTTGGGGTGTAGGGCGTGAAAAGTCTAAAAGCGAACACGCTGCGTGCCTTATGGTGTGAGGATTGCTTTCGTGGCATTCTCTGCATGATTTCGTCATTCTGGAAGGCCGCATCCGTTCGACACCCCAGTTCCTTCACGAAATTGTTGCTGATAACCGGTATGCCCAAAACTGTTTAATCCTTATGTGCATCACTTCACAGAAGATGAACGACTGGGTGAATATTTTTAGTAAAAAAGAGTAAGAACACACACCGCCTTGACAGCCCTCCCACGAGTGCGTGGTGTGTTCGATGGAGAGAGGAAAATTAACAGAGGTAGTGAAATCTCCTGCCTACCTCCATCGCCTTACCTCTTTCTCTGATTTGTACCTGTGGGTCAGCCATACTGAAGTAATCCTCACACGCTGGTAGAGCTACTGCAGAATATTGAAAACGCTATTACTATCCTTCACGCAGAGCTGTTACACGTGTCTTAAACTTAGATAAATCAACGTCAACAATGGCCATTTTAATTGACAAAGATCAATCCCGCTTCGATCTCATTGTATATATTTTCTGGGCCAGTTTTGTTCTGGTCGTCCCCTGTAAGTGCAGTCATACTGACAAGCCCAGCAAAAATAAGCAGTCATCTTGTCCCGGACGGTACAACGCAAACCAACACGGACGCCTTGACAAATTGTCACATACGTTACTGCTGTCCGCGTTGATTAGCGTCGTTGCGGGGGCGTTAATCTTTGAGATCCGTTGTGTTAGCTTATCGCGTTAACGCGGCGTTTCGCAATGCATCGCAGTTGCGTCTGTCTCGCTGTACACAGGGAGCTACCGTTCGTTTATCTAACATTCAGGAACCGATTTAGTTGCTCAGAGACTCGTGGGTGAAAATTGTTACCCAAAACACTTTTCACTTACAGCGATAGTGACGCAGTGAAATGGAAGTGATTTATTGAATATGTGCAAGAATAACCTAAGGTATTGGCACGTAGTAGAGGTCTGTGAAGTATAAGTGTAAATATAGTCACTTGCAGAAATGTGGTTGGTAGCACTACCTTGAAGGTGACTTCTTATTTGGAATTAGTGACTCACTGTTGAGCAAGTATGAACCTGCCTGTGAAATGGTGTGTGTTACGATTTAGATCTTCCACTGTACCTTTTATTAACACATTTACAAACTAGGGTTCCACAAGCGCTGTAGATTTCACTGGCAAAAATATTGCGTAATCAAGTAGTAGTGCAACTACTTTACTGTAGGTAAAATGAAACTAGTCTGTTTTGTAGGGCCCTCTAATGGAGGAGCTGATTCGGAAAAAACGTTCCGTTTTACTCGGCTGGTCCAGAAAGAAAAAGTCTCTTTAGGCAAATGTTTGTCCCAGATACACAGTGATCATTGTAGGCGCTTTTAGACGTCCTTGTTGCTTCTTTTTACTTTTGTGTTCACAGAAACGTTTCAGCAAATTCTAACTTAAATACAGAACAGGTAATAACCGTTTGTTGGTTACCTGACTCTGGTATTACAATTAGCCTCTATGATCTTAACGGAACAGAAAACAGTATTATGTTTCAAAATCGTATATAAACACTTAAATTGACGGTAAAGATGTGAATGGTAATTTACTCAATTCTTTGACTAGGTCAGAACAGGAGTACTATCCAAACACATTTATACTGTGGAATTCGATAGAATTAGTGACACAGTAAGGCGGAACACATATATGTACGGATGTACGGAGAACGCGCTCTGAGGATTACTAAAGGGAAGTGGAGAGAGGGGTTATGGCATATTCTCATAGTGAGTTGAAGAGTCTTTCTAGAGATCTCTGAGAGATAGCTGTCTTGTATTATTGCCAACCAAGCTGTTCTTTGCTGTTTTCAATGTCACAATACAGGGGGGAGCATAAATCCAGTGGTTGGCATGTTGACAAGTTCTCAATAGGCTACCTAACAGTTTCGTCCTGTTGGCGATAGTGCAAGTACAAAAATTGCCGACTTATTCAACTGCTCGTCCATTACGGAAATGGATAACGATTTAGATGAAGTCAGCTTAGTGTCAGAAACCGATTATGTACTCGTAATTACTATTGAATGTTGTAAAATAAAGCAATATTTGTTACTATAGCAACAAGATTTCATTCTGATGTAAATGTGCGCCATCTTCGAAATTGTATATGTTACACACTGTATACTGAACGAAATACAAGGCTGTCGTTTTCCTTGTTATATTCTACCTTTCCACACGTTCGAGCTCATTGCAGTAGTAGTGTCTACTTATAACGTATTCTGTTGTCTATTTCTGAACGAGTTCCATTTCCTCATAGTTTCACCTAATATGACTTACTGACTCGTATCTGTACCACCTTCGTTCCGTTGATGACATTGTAATATTTGACACTAACGAAGCTAAGCTTCAACAACTAATGGACGGAATTAATAAAGTAATGATAAAAGAAGACCCCAAATAAATTGTAATAAAACTAATATTTTGTGTAATCAATATGACAGTAAGGAAATAATACAAATTAACGAAGAAATTATGGAAACAGTTGATGAGGCTTTGTATTTATGATAGGAAAAGCACTAAACAGGAATCGACAACTGCTGGCAGTGTTTTAATAAGCTGAACAGAGATTCAAAACGAACGTTGTGAACTCTCTGCAGTGGAATGTGTATCAATTTCGACTTATAGCGGGGAGACATGGCTTTTTATTAAGAAAGCTACTCACGGTGGCTGCCCAGCGAGCACTGGTTAGATGAAAGGTGGAAACTATTGGGAAAGCAGGAAAACAAACGAGAGGTCCTGGATACAGAGGGTAGTGGAAGACGTAATTATGCCCGCAACGAAAATGAAGTGGAAGTTATCAGGACATGAATGTCCGGCGAATAAATGATAGGTGGAACAGATACGTTCTTTGCTGGATTCCGAGAGATAAGAAAATATGGAGTATGTGACCTAGTGGATCGTTGATAGATGACATTTTAGAACGGTCAGGAGCAATATAACTGAAGCGTTGAAAAATGTAGGTGGAGATTATTCAGCCACTGCTGATGATTATTTATTCTTTTTTTTATCCTGACAAAAGTAGAGCCATCAGATCCTGTCTTATAAGTAACCAAACATTGTACATGGTGGGTCGAAGTCACTATCGGATACGTTTAATGTTATTGTATTGAAACATGAAGAAACATGAAAGGCAAACTAAAACATGAAACGACTCCCTAGCTCTAGTAGAACTTGTATCTTAACAGAAGAATCATACAGAAACGAATGTTCTCACACATTTCAGACTATCTCCGTACGCGTACTCACACGTATCATGGTCACTTCATTTACTGATGCTGCCAGGTCGAAATGAACGGTAACCTTTTTTTCCCATCCAACTGCGCCTGGAGGTTCTGGAAATGTTCATCTTCGTCGACCACTTCCCAATCAACTGTGCTGGTGAACGAAGCAATGATGCATTTAAGCGTTCAGTGACCTCACTATAGTTAACATATTTCTTGGGTCTTTTACTGCATGTTGCATCTGTCGCAAACCTAGCTGCAAAGGCCTTTCTTTCCAGTTTCCGTAGATTAGCGTCCGTTCGAACTCCTTACTCGAAGCAATTAAAAAGGTTTTCCTAATTTTATCAAATGTGTACCCATTTGTTCCTTTTCATGCACCTATACGCTAAGAGGAGGACGTTTTTCAGTTGTGAATCTGCTTGTGTCCGCCATTACAACACAAATGTTTACAACAGGATTAGCAAAACAAAACACGATCACATGCCTTACCATCAAACCACAAGCAAGACAACACAATCACATGCTGTATTTTCATGGAGTGATGCCTGCATTGTTAGATTGGACGCAGAGCTGCATTGTCGTAATTTGAGTGACCTCTACCAGAAGACAGACGTACTACGGACGTGGAACGTTATTTCCAACCTTGAATATATTTCAAGATCCATGTAACCGCGAAACTATGCGTTAATGCTTGAATAGTTTCCGATCGCGACTTCTGGCTCACCCCGTACATATTTTACATTAACTTCATTACTGCAGATATTTTATAAGAGAACTTATACGTAATATAGAATCCAGCAGTTAGAAATAGCTATGACATAAAAAAATGACAGAACAACAGCTACAGTAGGAAAAACAATTTATACTCGTTCATGAAAAATTACAAGCAGGTCAATTTACATTATGAGCACTGGAAGCGGATGAATTTAAATTATGAGCGCTGGCAGCATTGAGTGGGAGAGGGAGAAAGAGCAAAATGGTAAAACACAAGTACTGGAAGGGAAAGTGGCGAGGTTGAGTGGCAAACGAAAAGAGAGAAGCGCATCTGGGGAAAGACTTAGCATTTGCTTTACTGATTGAAGGTGTTCATATGCGTTACTTTGTATGAAAAGTCATGTTGATGGTGCCCATCGAAGGCGTCACTGACTTCAAAATTAAATTCTCAAAAAGAAAGATCGACAAACAAGTGCAACAAAAGGTATGTTTATTGTGAAAGCTGTAAGAATTCTGTATAGAAGTTTCGAAATAGTTCGAAAAGTTGCTAATAGGTGGCGTTGTAATCGAAATATGTAATGTCTATAATAGCGCGCCGCAGGTCAGAACGAGAAGTCCCACTGTTGAAACTTGAAGTTAGCATACCGAAGGAAGAGACTGAAATTGTGCATTCCATCGTGCAAAGTGTCTTATCTGGTGCTGGAAAACAGCAATTTAGAATGCAGTCTTACGGCAACAAGGTGCAGTTTTCAAACACAAATGTGTTTCAAAAGCAGCCAGTGCGCAAAACAGTTTGCGATCTCTGGACAGGCAGCGTGGCTGACGATCTAGTGTAGGGTGACCAAACGTCCCGGAAAACCGGGATTGTCCCGGTTTTCATCCCTGTGTTCCGGTGTCCGGAAAATTTGTTTCGGGACGCTCAAAAGTCCCGGAATTCAGTTTTTAAATACATTTCGTGAAACTTTCTCAATTTTTTGGGATTTCTCTATATTACAGGAAATAAAACACAAGAAATTAATACATTTTAGCTTACTTGTCTAAAACCTCCATTGTCCCATATTGATACACTCAGACAATAATTTACTTTGAGCGGTAGTTTGGCCAACAACTAGTAAGTTGTATTATTGTAACAGAGCTATGAAACCGTCCGATTGTCGCGCCACTTACACACTCATTGTCAGAACAGTGTAGTAGCTGATGTTTTGTCAGACAAACTGCAATAGTTTTTTCTCATATTAGTGGTATTATTGCTGCAGTACTGTGAAACGCAATGCCGAAACGTGCCTGCAAGTTCAGTGACTGTTATTCCAAGGAATGGAATTTCATTAAGAAAGGTCGTATTGATTACGAAGCAGAGCGTTCCGCATGTAACTGTTTTATTAGTATAAGTCATGGTGGACGTTCCGACATAGTTGATTACATCAGACCAAAGAAACACATTAACAGATACAGTGCACTGAGCTGCAGTAAAACTCTACAAAATTATTTTGTGAAATATCCGCCAAGTGAAGAGACGAAAGTTCGAGCAGCCGAGCTTACACTAGCCTACCACACGGTAAAACATCACCAAACTTATAGATCTAGTGATTGTACTAATAAGCTTAACAGCATTATGTTTGATGATTCTTCCATTGCAAAAAAGTTTAGTTCAGCAAGAACTAAAGTGTCAGCCTTAGTGAAAGGAGTTATTGCTCCCCAGAGTGTAAAGGAAAGCCTTGAATACATCAAAAAGTCTTCTTTCTACGGGATACCCACTGATGCCAGCAATCATAAGGCCACTAATATTTCCGTTTGTTGTTCAGTTTTTCGATATTAATCGGGGAATTCAGACCAAACTTTTGAAGGTGCGTTCCCTACCTAATGAAACATCTGACGAAATTTCAAGATTTTGTATGAATACTATCGAAATGTTTGATCTTGAGAAAAATAAATGTGTGGCATTTTGTGGAGACAACACAAACACAGACTTTGGTGGTTTAAAAAGACAAGGCAAATGCAACGTATTTACCAAATTAAAGGCAACATTGCATGAAAACATTGAAGGCGTAGGGTGCCCTGCACATGTTTTACACAATAGCGTGCAGACATCTGCTGACAGTTTAATTTGTGATGTTGAAACTATCGTCATGAAGGTATACTCACACTTTTACATGTATACTGTTAGAACAGAGAGGCTTAAGGAGTTCTGTGATTATGTGGGAACTGAATATATGAATGTAATGTGTCACTCGAAAACTCGCTGGTTATCACTGTTTCCAGTAACCCGCCTGTTTGGACCGTTAAAAGATTTTTTCCTAAATGAAGACAAAGCCCCCAAAATATTGGTTCAGTTTTTCAGTAACCCTTTAAGTGAAACCTACTTATGGTTCATTGACAGTCAGCTTAGCACTTTGCAGCATGGGATAAAGGAAATTGAGGGAAGCACGAAAAGTGTAATAGAGGTAAATGATGTATTGAAAATTACTCTGGAAACTGTTACTAAGAGGAGAGAACAGCTGCTCATTTCTTTTAATGTTAAATCTGTTCTTAAAAGAGCAGAAGTATCAGAAGCAGCGGAAAGGAGTTTTAGAGAAGAAGTTAACAAGTTTTATGACACTTGTGTAGAATATCTCAGCAAGTGGAGTGCCTCATATTTACCCTCATCGCCGGTGTTTGATTGGATGTTACTGAAGAGAGTGCCAAAATGGGAAAGTATTGAAGAGACAGTTTCGTATTTGAAGAGTAAAGAGACTGAAATCGATGATTCCATTCTCTTTGATCAGTTCGGCATACTGACAAATTTTGTTGAAGAAAGTCTTCACAAGTGGAATGATGAAAAAAAACACCATTGGAATGTCATGGGAAGTGGGTGAGTTTTTTAAAAATCTGTGACTGTCTTCAGCATTACTCTGAGTTGGTAATAATTGCAAGGTATTTATTTGCAATCCCAGCCCATAATGCCAATGTGGAAAGAATATTTTCGTTCATGGATATCCAGTGGACAGGATCTGCAGGATTGCTTCAAGACAGTCCCCCTCCATTCTGTTTCTTTCAACAGAATGGAGGTGGACTCTCTTGAAGCAATCCTGCAGATCCTGTACAACTACAAAATGGATAGTGCTGAGTTTTTTCACTGTGTCTCAAAGAACAAAGACACGATCAAGAATGCTGGAGGCAGTGAAAAATACCCTTTTCTCCAAGGATAGTCAATTTCATCTGCAAGTGCTCAGTAATATTAAAGCTCATGTCAATATTAATTGATTAAAAGTTGAATGGCTGTAAAATTTTGTAAAATCGTAATACATTTCTTTATTACTGTATACGTTTATTAAATGTCATTAATTATACAGATAATCTAGATTATATCAATCTTTTGTATCCTCTTATTAGTTATAATATTCGGGTTAACAAAATGTATCAACAAAACATTAATATTTAAAATTAAGAAACCTGGGTACATGTGGAATGAGGTGTCCATTGGCACCCGGGTGAATGTGTCCCGGTTTTCACCGAAAGTAATTTGGTCACCCTAATCTAGTGGGTTGTAAGACATTTCCAGGGGCAGATGTGGATTCTGACCACAATATATTGGTTATGAACTGCAGATTGAAACTGAAGAAACTGCAAAATGGCGGGAATTTAAGGAGATGGGACCTGGATAAACTGAAAGAACCAGAGGTTGTACAGAGTGTCAGGGAAAGCATAAGGGAACAATTGACAGGAATGGGGGAAAGAAATACAGTAGAAGAAGAATGGGTAGCTCTGAGGGATGAAGTAGTGAAGGCAGCAGAGGATCATGTAGGTAAAAAGACGAGGGCTAATAGAAATCCTTGGGTAACAGAAGAAATATTGAATTTAATTGATGAAAGGAGAAAATATAAAAATGCAGTAAATGAAGCAGGCAAAAAGGAATACAAACGTCTCAAAAATGAGATCGACAGGAAGTGCAAAATGGCTAAGCAGGGATGGCTAGAGGACAAATGTAAGGATGTAGAGGCTTGTCTCCCTAGGGGTAAGATAGATACTGCCTACAGGAAAATTAAAGAGACCTTTGGAGAGAAGAGAACCACTTGTATGAATATCAAGAGCTCAGATGGCAACCCAGTTCTAAGCAAAGAAGGGAAGGCAGAAAGGTGGAAGGAGTATAGAGTATATAGAGGGTTTATACAAGGGCGATGTACTTGAGGACAATATTATGGAAATGGAAGAGGATGTAGATGAAGATGAAATGGGAGATATGATACTGCGTGAAGAGTTTGACAGAGCACTGAAAGACCTGAGTCGAAACACGGCCCCGGGAGTAGACAACATTCCATTAGAACTACTGATGGCCTTGGGAGAGCCATTCATGACAAAACTCTACCATCTGGTGAGCAAGATGTATGAGACAGGCAAAATACCCACAGACTTCAAGAAGAATATAATAATTCCAATCCCAAAGAAAGCAGGTGTTGACAGATGTGAAAATTACCGAACTATCAGTTTAATAAGTCACAGCTGCAAAATACTAACGCGAATTCTTTACAGACGAATGGAAAAACTGGTAGAAGCGGACCTCGAGGAAGATCAGTTTGGATTCCGTAGAAATGTTGGAACACGTGAGGCAATACTAACCTTACGACTTATCTTAGAAGAAAGATTAAGAAAAGGCAAACCTACGTTTCTAGCATTTGTAGACTTAGAGAAAGCTTTTGACAACGTTAACTGGAATACTCTCTTTCAAATTCTGAAGGTGGCAGGGGTAAAATACAGGGAGGGAAAGGCTATTTACAATTTGTACAGAAACCAGATGGCAGTTATAAGAGTCGAGGGGCATGAAATGGAAGCAGTGGTTGGGAAAGGAGTGAGACAGGGTTGTAGCCTCTCCCCGATGTTATTCAATCTGTATATTGAGCAAGCAGTAAAGGAAACAAAAGAAAAATTCGGAGTAGGTATTAAAATCCATGGAGAAGAAATAAAAACTTTGAGGTTCGCCGATGACATTGTAATTCTGTCACAGACAGCAAAGGACTTGGAAGAGCAGTTGAACGGAATGGACAGTGTCTTGAAAGGAGGATATAAGATGAACATCAACAAAAGCAAAACGAGGATAATGGAATGTAGTCAAATTAAATCGGGTGATGCTGAGGGAATTAGATTAGGAAATGAGACACTTAAAGTAGTAAAGGAGTTTTGCTATTTAGGGAGTAAAATAACTGATGATGGTCGAAGTGGAGAGGATATAAAATGTAGACTGGCAATGGCAAGGAAATCGTTTCTGAAGAAGAGAAATTTGTTAACATCAAGTATAGATTTAAGTGTCAGGAAGTCGTTTCTGAAAGTATTTGTATGGAGTGTAGCCATGTATGGAAGTGAAACATGGACGATGACCAGTTTGGACAGGAAGAGAATAGAAGCTTTCGAAATGTGGTGCTACAGAAGAATGCTGAAGATAAGGTGGGTAGATCACGTAACTAATGAGGAGATATTGAATAGGATTGGGGAGAAGAGAAGTTTGTGGCACAACTTGACTAGAAGAAGGGATCGGTTGGTAGGACATGTTTTGAGGCATCAAGGGATCACAAATTTAGCATTGGAGGGCAGCGTGGAGCGTAAAAATCGTAGAGGGAGACCAAGAGATCAATACACTAAGCAGATTCAGAAGGATGTAGGTTGCAGTAGGTACTGGGAGATGAAGAAGCTTGCACAGGATAGAGTAGCATGGAGAGCTGCATCAAACCAGTCTCAGGACTGAAGACCACAACAACACAACAACAATCTAGTGGGGAATGATGGTCCCAGGCAAGCTGAACTTGCCTCTGAAAATGTCGCCACCGTTTCTGGATTTATGCAGCAAAACCCAATAAATCCTTCTGAAGAATAGCAGCAGAGATTGGTCTGAAGCGGCCAGCGCGCAGAAAATACTGAGACAAGAGTCTACACACATTTCCATTCAGAATCCAAAGACACCAGGCCATACCTGGACGAACCGTGCGACTGAGGGCCGACTTTGCGAACCAAATTCTCACAATGATTAATAAATAACGGTTGCATCTAGTACACAGATGAAACACACTTCCAACTGAATGGAGACATGAATAAAAAAAATAAAAAAACGGCGATTTTGTTTTTCAGACTGGCGATCCTGCGGTTCCGAAAATCGCGACTTGTGCGAAGCGAAACCACTGTATTCTCCCAGAGTTACCGTTTGGACTGTGGTATGCAGCAGAGGCATTATTGGCCCTTTTTTCATGCGAGAAACGCTCACTAGCAATTCCTGTGTTGCAATTTTTGAACTATTTGTCGCCACACAGCTAGCGCTGGAAGATCGATCAAGCACCGAGTGGTTCATGGAAAATGGCGCCAGACCACATCGCACACTACAGGTGTACCGGTTTCTTGATGAATACTTCGAGTATAGTCACTGCGTCGAATTATTGCAAATTTACCTGCGCAGGGATGGATTGGCCTTCATTTTCGTCCGATCTGACTACTTTTGACTACTTTTTATGGGGCACATTAAAAAAGACTGTCTACCGGAAATATCCCACCACGATGGAGAGCATGAATCGGTGATCTGTGTGGCATTTGAATTCATTTCCGTTGATACACTATAGGACGTGATGGCAGATTTCATTGTTCGGTTGCACCACCTCGGTACTGCGAGTGGGGGACATTACAAAAAGTTTATGACGTTATTGCAAATACTGCTTGTAGAGGCCAAGTTTAATTAAGCACTGTATGAGGTCAACAGCATTCAGCGCCATCTGTTAAGAGCTTTCCCATCTATTTCGAAACTTCCGTATAAAATTCTTACAGATTTTACAGTAAACATACCTTTTGTAGCTGTCGTCTATTGATCTTAATTTTCGAGATACTTGATTTTGAAGTCAGGGACTTCTCCGCTGTACACTCTGTAGACTGAAATGCTGCAGCATTTCCTTACTTGCGAAAGGTCGTTGCATTGTCTGTGGAGTGCAGAGTAGCTCGTTCCAGAGGCGGACAGCAGCGACAAAGGAGTTTGCAAATGATTTTTGTTTTATTGATGCTCACAGCTAAGGTACTAGATAAGTGAGACCTTGTGCTCATGATGATGAGATGACAGGTACTTGATGTCTGATACGAGGTAGTGGAGTGCAGCCACACTGACGATATACCGCATGGTAGTCACGTAACTTGTTTGGTCGCGTGCATCCTAACTGTGCTTATGAAGCACTGACGCTGTGAAACAGGATGCTGTAGATGTAAAGCACACAAGCATTCATTGTTAGATATAACCCTCTGGAATTTTCGCTACTGATGCCGAGCTTGATTAAATTGCAACAGTGGAGGTTCGGTAAAAAGAGAGAGTGCACAAGTTTATGTTACACATTCTGTAGTATTATGACCCCAAATTTGTGGAAGACATAAAGACAAACGGAAATCTTCCTGCACGTGGCGGACTGTATTTTCTGCCCAGTGGAGGCTATCTCTAGTAACACCCAATTCCATCACGGTTGCGGTGAAGAACTGATTCTATTGTTTTATTTACTCGTGATGCGCGTTTCGCCTAATTCAAGGCATCTTCAGATTTTTGTGTGCCACGATTAGGTAATCGAAAAAATTAGACTGACCTCGCCACATATAGCAAAATAAATTGAAGCAAGTATGTTCTCACGTCGCGTGTTAAAAGTGTAACACCCGATAACCTTGTAGGTTACACTTTCAACGTACACTACTAGCCACTAAAATTGCTACACCACCGAAGATTACGTGCTACAAACGCGAAATTTAACCGATAGGAAGAAGATGCTGTGATATGCAAATGATTAGCTTTTCAGAGCATTCGCACAAGGTTGGCGCCGGTGGCGACACCTACAATGTGCTGACATGAGGAAAGTTTCCAACCGATTTCTCATAGACAAACAGCAGTTGACCGGCGTTGCCTGGTGAAACGTTGTTGTGATGCCTCGCGTAAGGAGGAGAAATGCGTACCATCACGTTTCCGACTTTGATAAAGTTCGGATTGTAACCTTTTGCGATTGCGGATGGCTGTACCGGATCGTGCAGCCACGTCTCGATCCCAGAGTCAACAGATGGGGACGTTTGCAAGACAACAACCATCTGCACGAACAGTTCACCGACGTTTGCAGCAGCACGGACTATCAACTCGGAGACCATGGCTGCGGTTACCCTTGACGCTGCATCACAGACAGGAGCGCCTGCGACGGTGTACTCAACTACGAACATTGGTGCACGAATGGCAAAACGTCATTTTTTAGGATGAATCCAGGTTCTGTTTACAGCATCGTGATGGTCGCATCCGTGCTTGGCAACATCGCGGTGAACGCACATTCGAAGCGTGTATTCGTCATCGCATTACTGGCTTATCATCCGGCGTGATGGTATGGCGTGCCATTGGTTACACGTCCTGGTCACCTCTTGTTCGCATTGACAGCACTTTGAACAGTGGACGTTACATTTCAGATGTGTTACGACCCGTGGCTCTACCCTTCATTCGATCCCCGCGAAACCCTACATTTGAGCAGGATAATGCAGGACCACATGTTGCAGGTCCTGTACGGGCCTTTCTGGATACAGAAAATGTTTGACTGCTGCCCTGGCCAGCACATTCTCCAGATCTCTCACCAACTGAAAACGTGTGGTCAATAGTGGCCGAGCAACTGGGCCGGCCGCTATGGCCGTGCGGTTCTAGGCGCTTTAGTCTGGAACCGCGTGACCTCTACGGTCGCAGGTTCGAATCCTGCCTCGGGTATGGATGTGTGTGATGTCCTCAGGTTAGTTAGGTTTAAGTAGTTCTAAGTTGTAGGGGACTGATGACCACAGATGTTAAGTCCCATAGTGCTCAGAGCCATTTTTTTTTTTTTTTTTTTTTTGAGCAAGTGGCTCGTCACAATACGCCAGTCACCACTCTTGGTGAACTGTGGTATCGTGTTGAAGCTGCATGGGCAACTGTGCCTGTACACGCCACCCAAGCTCTGTTTGACCCAATGCCCAGGCTTATCAAGGCCGTTATTACGGCCATGGTGGTTGTTCTGGGTACTGATTTCTCAGGATCTATGCACCCAAATTGCGTGAAAATGTAACCATACGTCATTTCTAGTATAATATATTTGTCCAATGAATACTCGTTTATCATCTGCATTTCTTCTAGGTGTAGCAATTTAATGGCCAGTAGCGTATATCATGAGCATATACTTCCTGCGATTTATTTTACTATATGTGACGAGGGCATTCTATTTTTTGCGATGCCCTACTCGCGGAACCCGGAACCCACTTACCAACGCAAATCTGAAGAAGCCTTGTATTAGGCGAAGTGCGTGTCATGAGGAAATAAAACAATAAAATCAGTCCTGCGACCAAGAGTATTGTCTTTACCAAATTTTGCATACTGTTTGCTGTACCAACACGCCACGAAGTGGAACTCCTTTCTTCAAGGTTTTCTCATAGCACGGAGAAAAACAGGAGACAAATGTTCGCAGAATTGGCTGGTTCAAATGGCCCTGAGCACTATGCGGCTTAACTTCTGAGGTCATCAGTCGCCTAGAACTTAGAACTAATTAAACCTAACTAACGTAAGGACATGACACTCATCCATGCTCGAGGCAGGATTCGAACCTGCGACCGTAGTGGTCGCTCGGTTCCAGACCGTAGCGCCTAGAACCGCACGGCCATCCTGACCGGCGCAGAATTCTGGACTAATTAATTTCTTATTGGATACTAGACGTGCCTGGTACTTTTTCCCATTTATTGATATTTTCCATGTTAATGGCAGAAATCATCAGTGAGCCGATTACTTAAACAATAAAGTTTGTGTCTATCCTCATCCCATTTTCTTAGCAAGCACGGAGACAACAAGAAGAACTGCACCACAAGATGATTTGTTTCTATCAATGCTTACACCATACCGGTGTCGAGTCGTTATCAACGACCTATAAATATTTCTTTACCGATGGCGCATGAAAGTATCCTAGGATTCTACATATGCTTTAGGCAGTTACGAGGCGCCTCAGGGAAATGACGACTTCTTGCGTGCTTTGACGCAGCCGCCGGCCGAGAAATATTTGTGTTAACGACTAGAAACAGGTATAGCTGTTAAACTATTTATGTGAACATTGACAGAAGCAAACGTTATACTTTTTTGCAGATATTGCACCCATCTGAACGCTGCAGGCAGATCGTCATTCAGTTGGAGGATGGCATTATTGATATTGGTAGTTATCGTCAGGCACGAATCCATGTCTAAGTGGCAAACTTAGCTGGTGGTTTCTGGTAACTGGTGTTGTCGGATGCGACAGGAAAACACGCGCGTGACCTCCCGTGTGGTCACAGCTGGGTTTGCGCCGCCCCGCTAACGGGCGAGTGGTGGGCGGGCAGGTATACGTCACACTCGCTTTTTACGGCGCCGCGCGGCCGATCACGTCACGCACAGGCCGGCCGCCTCGCGACTCGCGAGTCGAGCTTTTTGCGAATCGCCGGGGCGGGACGGGAGTGGGACCGCTGTCCTTGGAGTGGGTCATTGCTGCCGCTACCGCGAGCGCACAGGCCTGCCAACTGCCTCGCCGCTCCCAGGTACGGCAGGCGACCTGACTTCGCCGATTACTCAACTACTAACCGAGATAACATACGGGGTATGTTCGCAAATATCTGATTCACTTGACTAACTGAACTCAGTACATTATAAGGTTTCACAGCAACGAAAGAACATAGACCGTACCGCAAGGAAGTGCAATAGGACCTCCAATGTTTTCAGTCTAGATAAACGATTTATCACGTAAGACGACCAGCACTATAAGACGTTGATTTTGTGTACAGATTAGATTAGATTAGTACTTTTTCCATAGATCATGAATACGACACTTCGTAATGATGTGGAACGTGTCAGGTTAATAAAAGGTGTCTATACAAGATATTACATTACACAAAATATTACATGACACTTAATATTTTTTTTAATTTTTAATTTTTTTTTGTGGGGGGGGGGGGGGGTGTTTGGGGAAATTATCCACTTACTATATCCAAAAATTCATTTAATGAGTAGAAGGAGTTACCATTAAGAAATTCTTTTCATTTCCTTTTAAATGCTATATGGCTATCTGCCAGACTTTTGTTGCTATTAGGTAAGTGACTTTTGTGGCAGCATAATTTACCCCCTTTTGAGCCAAAGTTAGATTTAACCTTGAGTAGTGAAGAGCATCCTTTCTCCTAGTGTTGTAGCCATGTACACTGCTATTACTTTTGAATTCGTTCGGGTTGTTAATAACAAATTTCATAAGTGAATATATATATTGTGAGGCTACAGTGAAGATCTGTAGCTCTTTAAATAAGTGTCTGCAGGATGATCTTGGATGAGCTCCAGCAATTATTCTGATTACACACTTTTGTGCAATGAACACTCTTTTACTCAATGATGAGTTACCCCAGAATATGATGCCATACGAAAGCAGAGAATGAAAATAGGTTAATTTGCTCAGATGTATATCGCCAAAATTTGCAATGATCCTAACAGCATAAGTAGGTGAACTCAAACGTTTCAGCAGGTAAGTATAGTCATCGTACAATCGGAAGGGTTGGCGCGACGTTACAAGGAAATTTTTGGGCATGGTGGGGAAAGACTGGAATACAACAAAAATAATCACGAAAGATCATTTGATTAAACAGAGAATTTGAAAAGTTTGTTGTTATATTTGTGTTACACTGACATCAAGAACGTGTGATCATGGGGATATCTACAATTGTTCACTCTGGCTTCCACGACTCAAAGGTAACTTTGAGACAACTACATATGTTTACTGCTAGAACGGTTTCCAAACATTACACTTTAGACATTAGTTCTGTAGTGACATATAAAGATTAGTTCATTGCTTATACATATCTTAGTTCGGTGTAACTCGGAGTGCCGGGCGGGGTGGCCGAGCGGTTCTAGGCGCTACAGTCTGGAACGGCGCGACCACTACGGTCGCAGGTTCGAATCCTGCCTCGGGCATGGATGTGTGTGATGTCCTTAGATTAGTTAGGTTTAAGTAGTTCTGAGTTCTAGGGGACTGGTGACCCCAGAAGGTAAGTCCCATAGTGCTCAGAGCCATTTGAACCATTTTTATAACTTGGAGTAATCTGCTTCCTGCCGCTGCTGCTGAAATCGTCGTCCCAGTCAATTTCATCTGCAAACCGGTTCTAGTTACGTGAATTCCATGAAATAATCCCGGTACCAAGTCGTTTCATAGTGGTTTATTAATGACAAGGTGCTCAACTTGTTCTTGGTGGGAGCCCACTCCACATAACAGGCTACAAAGTCACAAAACCGTAGTACAACAATTAGATTATTACACTGACGTGCTACACAGTGGTCGCGTCTGTGAACTGTCTCCAACCGAGTTTTTTGAGCTTTTTACTCTCCCTATTTGTATGTTCTCAACAATGAAGTTTATAAAACTATAGTGCAAATTTATAAAATTAACAATTAAAAGTTCACAGTTATTATGAAAAACTGAACACAAAACCTTTCGTATTTTGTGCCTAAACTGTCGTATTAAGATTTTTACGTAAGATGTACATCACATTATACAAAATAGTGAAAAACAACAATGCTAACCTTTTTTCGTAATTATGGCTCCATTAGTGAATGCAAAATAACGCTAGCATATACTGGACGAACATAACACACAAGTAAACAAATTGTGAAATAATAAATTTTATGAAATTTAATGTATTATACGAAATCACTTATTACGTATGATTGGAATTACGAAACTTTCACTGAATTGCCTCTTCGGAGAGTATTTCATTAGGGTATCGAAAAAGGAGTGTAAAACAAGGGAATGTTTTATTTCAACGTTAAATTTTACTTTCTTCCTTCCTTCCTTCTGACAATCGCATGTAACTGCGGAAAGATCTGAATAAAATCTTTAAATGTGGGTAGGGAAATGTCGGGTGAAGTGGCCACTCCATACCATGGTTTCTGATAGAAGCTTCCGTCTTACACATTTTGAATCTATGAACATAATCGAGGGTCAGGGGGAAAATCCAGACAAGTCACTTTTTTTCGAAATTGAATTATTGCTCCAGCTCAGATTGATCGTAGGCATCTGATGGGGAGCAAAACACGACAAAATTGTCAACTAAACATGGGCTGTAAAATGCGTACCTGAAGAGCTACGGGCATTTATTCGGTAGAGACACGTGTTTCACTTAGCGAAGGCATACAAGTGGTCATAGTTCTTAAGGTATGCCTTTTAGAGCTCTTGTTTCGTATACTTTTTTGCTCTGAGTGATCGATCCTGTCATACCCAAATAAAAACGTCACCGTCTTCCCCTTCATTCATTACTTACTTTCAATTAAATTATTGGCCTGAATGAGATAAAAATGACATTCCCAGTGCTTGGCTGTTCGTACTTACAGTGCGTTAAAAATTTTGGATTATGGAACGTAAAAGCACTGATGGAAACACTCGAAGATTTCAAAGAAATGATCGAAGCATTCAGAGGAAAGCCATCTCCTTTCACTGTGGTCTGTCTCAATTAAAAAACAGTTAACACTTTGGGGCTCAAAGTGCACTCCAAAATGCCCTTTCAAAGCTCACTCTATTAAAATAACATCATCTGCATCCAGCCCCCCCCCCTTTTTTTTTTTGTCATCAGTCTACTGACTGGTTTGATGCGGCCCACCACGAATTCCTTTCCTGTGCTAACCTCTTCATCTCAGAGTAGCACTTGCAACCTACGTCCTCAATTATTTGCTTGACGTATTCCAATCTCTGTCTCCCTCTACAGTTTTTGCCCTCTACAGCTCCCTCTAGTACCGTGGAAGTCATTCCCTCATGTCTTAGCAGATGTCCTATCATCCTGTCCCTTCTCCTTATCAGTGTTTTCCACATATTCCTTTCCTCTCCGATTCTGCGTAGAACCTCCTCATTCCTTACCTTATCAGTCTACCAAATTTTCAACATTCGTCTATAGCACCACATCTCAAATGCTTCGATTCTCTTCTGTTCCGGTTTTCCCACAGTCCATGTTTCACTACCATACAATGCTGTACTCCCGACGTACATCCTCAGAAATTTCTTCCTCAAATTAAGGCCGGTATTTGATATTAGTAGACTTCTCTTGGCCAGAAATGCCTTTTTTGCCATAGCGAGTCTGCTTTTGATGTCCTCCTTGCTCCGTCCGTCATTGGTTATTTTACTGCCTAGGTAGCAGAATTCCTTAACTTCACTGACTTCGTGACCATCAATCCTGATGTTAAGTTTCTCGCTGTTCACATTTCTACTACTTCTCATTACCTTCGTCTTTCTCCGATTTACTCTCAAACCATACTGTGTACTCATTAGACTGTTCATTCCGTTCAGCAGATCATTTAATTCTTCTTCACTTTCACTCAGGATAGCAATGTCATCAGCGAATCGTATCATTGATATCCTTTCACCTTGTATTTTAATTCCACTCCTGAACCTTTCTTTTATTTCCATCATTGCTTCCTCGATGTACAGATTGGAGAGTATGGGCGAAAGGCTACACCCTTGTCTTACACCCTTCTTAATACAAGCACTTCGTTCTTGATCGTCCTCTCTTATTATTCCCTCTTAGTTGGTGTACATATTGTATATAACCCGTCTCTCCCTATAGCTTACCCCTACTTTTTTCAGAATCTCGAACCGCTTGCACCATTTTATATTGTCGTACGCTTTTTCCAGATCGACAAATCCTATGAAAGTGTCTTGATTTTTCTTTAGCCTTGCTTCCATTATTACCCATAACGTCAGAATTGCCTCTCTCGTCCCTTTACTTTTCCTAAAGCCAAACTGATCGTCACCTAGCGCATTCTCAATTTTCTTTTCCATTCTTCTGGATATTATTCTTGTAAGCCCCTACCATATGCTTAATGACAAACGATTTATCACTCAGAAATGAAAACTGGCATCATAAAAACACCATGATAATGTCAAGCAATGGATGAGCTGTTTGAAAGCCCTTACCTGCTTAGATGGTACCTTTAACTTCAGAATTCCTTACTTGTCTAGTGCACAGTGGCTTTGCATTTCTCTTCGGTTCGCTGTAATCTAATTAGAACAATTTCGTTCCTTATTATGGATCTCCTTTCAATTTTCTGGCAAAAATATAAAGATTTGTAGAGTCTGATTAAGCTGTTCCATCCTGGTGCAGTGAAGATCTTCAGTCAGCTGTCCAACAGCTAAATATACGTGGTGCGAGTACTATCGTTGTTTTATCACAATCAGACATTCATTTAGTCGTGATTATTAAGGAATTATTGCGTCTGTTCTCTTGACTTAACTGTTTCTTTCCCTTTACAGCGTGACGTTTGACTGCATTTTGGGAAATAACTTATCCTGGGAACACTTCAGATGAAAATAACTCTATTTCCGCTTTTGATACACCCAAGATGTTTAATTTATGAAATAAAAAATATAGTATGTTCTTATACATTGATATAATCACAGTCAAAACGTTAAAATGCCTTTTTCTCGAGGTTCATAAAAATTAACTTATCTGTTTCTTTCTCCTAACCACTCATTTGTAAGGTATGACACCAAATATTTTTAAGTGAAAAAGAAAATAATATGTAGAAACTATATGTATTTTTACGAAGGGTTACACAGCGGCCACTTTTCCCTACGTAGGAGAATAATGTGGTCAGTGTCTTTGCAGTAGCCTATGTTTGTTGTTCTGAATTCCTGACATTTTTAGGCGTTTTGGTGTCCTAGTATCTGAAACAATATCAAACGGCAGAAGCAGACCGTTTTCAATTGGATATTTGTATTAGGCCAATGTAACAGAACAGATACGATTTTAAATAACATAAATTAATTCATTCAAACTCTTCCCAAAGGAACAGAAAGACGGATGATAATTTCGTATACAAAAGAGTTTAGAAGTCAAACTGATCTTTAGCGTTATGCATGATATATGGAAGTAACCAACGCTGACTGCGGTAAGCATCCTGGTTACTTTTCCTGAAGAGCAGTGTGGCCACCTCCACTTTTCCCGATCAGACACCATGCCGACTTTAGTGGGTGACAAGTGATACCATCAAACGGATAGAAACAACAAGAAAATACATTTATAGACCAAAAGACGTTTTTAACACTCATACGATAAAAAAGTATTACTCTAAGTATCAATGAAGTAACAAGAACAATCTAAATGACTAACCTTACATGAGACAGCTCAAAATCGGAACAGATTTTACTAAAAAATAACAGAACAAGCTTGCCCTGTCAGACTAACTGACAACAAGTGGTAAAGTAAAACAGAAGGAAACCAGCTGGTGGAATCAGTGTAAAGGAAGCTATTAAAGAACGGAACTTAACAAACAAATTCAAATATGAAGAGAAATAAACACAAACACATTGGACCAAACCAGTAGATGCATAAAACCGACCCATATTGGAAGGCATATAGGGACAAGAAACTTAGGGTTAAAGAGTTTTAAAGGAAGTAAGTTGGGAAATATTCACCCAAACACTGGAGGAGGACAACAGTGGAAACAAGAAAATATTACGCACATTGGTAAAAAGGAAAAGATCAGTTAGCGAAGGCGTAAAAGCGATAGAAAGAGAAAATGAGAGTTTGGTCCGGGATGCAGAAGGGATCAGAGAAGAGATGAAAAAACATTTCAACACATTTCTGAGTGGCAAGGGAATAGGAAGAAACAGGAAATAAGGGATTTATCAGAGCATGTGAAGCGGAACAACGACCTATTACCTGGGCAGAGACTGAGAATGCCTTGAAGGCAAGTCAGCTGAGCCAGATGCTTTGACAGCAGACACGACAAGGCAGTAGGTATCCAAAGAATACAGTGGCTGTATCGAACAAAGGGAGTCGTTTGGAAGCAAAATAAAGTACTATATGACTGGAAGGAGGAGATTATACCACTGTTCAAGAAAGGAAGCAGGAAAAAGTGTTTTAATTATAGTGAAATCACCCTATTATCACGCTGTCTTAAGACTATTGAGAGAAGGTTAAGATTAGTCTTAGAGAACTTGTTTGAAGAGGAACAACGTGGATTCAGGAGCAGCAGGGGAACAACATACCTCATATTTGCACTAAGGTTAGTAACGAAAAAAATATTGTGAACTCTAATAACTGTGTTCCTGGATTTTGAAAACGCAAATGACAATGTGGCAAGGTATAAGACCCGGGAATGTTGAAAAACGCTGATAAACACTAATGGTTCCAAACTCCCTAATAAGGAAGGCACAAATAGTACATGAAGGATGGAAAAGTTGTGTACAAGTGGGTAATGCCAGATCGGACTGAATCAAGACAGAGAGAGAAATTCAAATGGGTAGTGCACTTTCCCATTACTTGTTATGGTGCTTATGGACGTGACTATAAAGGAAATCATGGAGATAGGAAATGACTATGATGTTTTAGTCTTTGCTGATAATGTAGGTATTTGGGGAGAAACAGAACTACAAGTACCGGAAAGATCGAACGAATGAAATTCACAGTTTGAAGAATACCTGCTGATAGTAAGCAAGAGCAAAACTGTAGCAATGATTAAGAGCAGGACAACTACACAGGGCAACCTTATGCTGGTTGGAGGGAAAATTGAATGTGTGGAAGCCTTCAATTACCCGGCAAGTACAGTATCAAGTGAAGGAATTGCCAAACAAGAATTAAAAAACAAAGCAAGAAAGCATTCTAGCTTTTTTATCACTTGCGTAGCCTTGTGTGGGACAAGGGAGTTTCTGTGAGAAGCAAGAAGACCATTTTTAAAACTTATCTGTTGCCGATTATGACATACAGCTTGGAGTGCTATGTATTAACAAGGCAGATTTGAACCACTTACAACCATTCGAAATAAAGCTTCTGCGATCAGACTAACAGAAGACTAGAAGAGGTTAAAATTAGGAATGATGACATCAGAGGAGAAATGCAAGTGGGTCTGTCAACGACTGAGAGACTGAGTACTGCACGCCTCAGGTGCTCTGAACATGTGAAAAGGATGAAGGATGACGGCCTACCAAAACAATGCTTGGATAAAAAAAAAAGGATGGCTGATCTCAGATTAAGAAAAATCTGAAGACTAGAGGAGGAAGCTGGGAAACAATATCAAGACAAGAAGTGTATCAAGACAGACCAAAATTGAGGCAAATTATTCATAAATACCCTACACATCTCGCTGGAAGGATACAAAGATGACGATGATACAATTGTTCATTAATAACCTACTCAGCTCGCTGGAAGGAAGCGAAGATGATGACGATCCAGGTGGGCATGACAGCAGACTTCGAACTAATTTAGAGACGTGCTGCTACGATCGTAACAGGTTGTTAAGGCCCAAAGGAAGGTGTAACAGAAATGCTCAGGAACTTAGATGGGAATCCTTGAAAGAAAGACAAGGTATTTAGAGAACCCGTATTCCAAAAAGACTGTGTGACCGTTATGCTGCTACCAACGTGTATCTCGCGTTGGGATCATGAGAATAAGGTAAGAGAGAGATTAGAATGAGTATAGAAGCATGAAGGCTGGTTACTGTGGGAATGCAATAATCGATAACACTGTCCGATGTCCAGACCACCTTGCAATGTACAATGACTTTAAGAGTATATGTGCAGATGTAGCTATAAATGTTTTTATGCATCAGTATTTCGTAACTTTTGTTAAAGGCGGGACCCATTCAATTAAAATTTCATTACCATAGTTAGCGTACAAAAGTAATAAGTAATTAAACTACTCCTGATAATGTCGTACGCTGTAGATAACTCATTTCTGGGAGTGTGAGACGAGACAATAAAGACTAGATCACTTACCAACCTGAATGAAACAAATTTTAAATTGCTGTTTCAAATAACATTTATTAATGTTGTGCATAGGGTATTTATTACCAAAGAACAAGACCATAGCAGGAGCCATATAATTACAAAACAAATTTAGAACAAATTAGTTGAATGGGAGGCCGAGGGGGGCGGGGCAAGACGTTGCATCTCGTCAGTATCAGATTGAATTCCTGATAGCTGTGCGCAAAACTCGTAGTCAATTTCTATAATTATTTTTCGTGTTAATTAGCTCAGCAAAGAGTTCGTTCTACAAACAAGTAGTGACAATGTGGTAATGCTGTCATAACTTTTAATAGCATATTCGCCACAGTGGAATAACCATCTAATAAAGGAATATCCTATTCCAAAGACATGTTCTGATGTAGCGCGCACGCGCGCGCGCGCGCGCGTGTGTGTGTGTGTGTGTGTGTGTGTGACGTCAGGCAAGAGTAAGACGGTCGAGTTCTAAGCTGCCATGCTTCGATGTCAAGCTCAACGTTACTTTCTCTTCATTTCGCGACTTTTATTTGGTGAACTCCATTAGCAGGGTTGCCGATGCTTTTTTTTCTTTTTTTAAAAAAATACCTCCTCAGAAGGGAAGCGAGAGGCATATAAGAAATTGGTCCAAACTACATCGATCGTTGTCTGGAATGACTAGTAACCAGGTACTTATGTATAGATGTATGCTTATGACCTTTTCAGGGTAAATCCAGATTAAAACCGATGTAGTATCATTTATAGGTACAGATAAGGGTTCATTTCAGAATTCTCACGGCCTTTGAGCTAACAGTTGCTCTATACAATATAGCTTCATTTCTTCTATTCGAATTTTTGAACTGGTATACTAGGATTGCTAATACCAGTAGTTCAATGAGGATTAAGGAGAATCTTCACAAGTATGATCTCACTGCCCATGGCAAAATACACTACGTAATTTTGTAATAAAGACTGTCATGGACCACTGGAAAAGTATTTTGCCTTGGAATGATTGTCGTTTGTAACATCTTGGACAGAGCATCCCTCGTAATGCGGCCAGGTCTAACATTTCATAGCCATTTCGAGATACCGAAAGTTGGCAAAGGACTTTGGTTTTCAAATCTGGCATATTTTTCATAAAAGTTCAGAGCAGACTCCAATAATGGTGGCATCAATAACTGTACGCTGCTTTGCCATACCTATTGAGAGCAGAATGAAAATTAAATAATTAAAAAATTGTTTGTTCAGTATATGGATCCATTTAAAAATCTAGCATCAACTTTGCAGAGAAATTGTCGTCCATTCCTGTCAAATTATTTATCGAGGCCGTAATTTCGATATCTAGAAAGCATATAAAACGAAATTTTTATTGTGAAAATAATATATATTTTTGCTTCTGGCGCACATACACTGCAACAAGTACTTACTACAATGAATTTGAAAGTGCGTTTGAAAATCAGATTAAATATGACAAAAAGACTGTATGACCAACGTATGGAAAACAAAACGACTCAAGTTGACAACGCAGTCATAGCACCAGGAGATTAATTTCAGTATTTAGGTTCGCATAGGCTCATCTCAGCATGCACCACGATTTATCGCTCTCGAAAACCTTCTGGCATCACTACACAGGTCAATCAACGCATTATTGCACCACTCGAGGCAGTTCATTCCTTCTTATGAACAGTGTTTCCTAGGAAGCAGAAAGACAAAGGAAAGCGGATTAGGGCCTTGAATTGTGGTCTTAAAGCGAGTAATCATTAAGTTTTTAATTTTCACGTAATGATATAAAGTTACGGTATTACTTTCTTGTTTGTTTTTAGGTACATGTATACAGTCCTGGTATACACTGAAATATCCACGTCTGGGTACTATAATACGACACTCTGGGGAAAAAAAGACGCAGCCCATTGACAAAGTGAAGTTTGTGTTGATAATTCGTAATTTGCGTTGAAAGGAAACAACGCTGCAACATGCTTACTGAGTTGGTCGTATTGTACAGCAACTGCGGCACCATGAAACACAGGACCTAGTTGGCTTAGGCGTTTAAATAGTGGTCAAACAAGTATGAATACTGAAGAACGAAATGGCAGACCATCTCTCTGCGAAGAACCGGGAATCGCAAGAGAAGTGCAGAACGTGGTACTCGAAAATCGACACATCACAATCGATGCCATCGTGGAAAAAGTAAAAATGTCAAGAATCAGTTTTCAACATCTCACACGACATTTTGAACATGACAAAGATCACCATCCGCTAGAGTTTGTGACTGTTCATACTCGTTTAAAAATCCCGCCGAACCGAAATCTTGCGGCTGACTCAGGACGATTCAGACGCCTAATCGCTATGGACAAATGCTGGATCTATCACTGTGATCCTAACCCAAAGGAGAAAAACGAGCGGAGGAAACACGTGGATTCACAACCGCTGAAAAAGGTGGTAACATAGTCATCGAGCAAAGTGATGAGCGTTTTTTGCGACTGCCACGGTGTGCTGCCGACAGACTATGCTCATAAGGGGCAAACGTCACAGGAGCGTACCAGCGAAATCTCCAGATAAGATTAATAGAGTCAGTCAAGATGAAGCGTCGCAAGAATTTGTCCGAGGGGAAGTTTCTGCTGCACGATTTTCTGCTCCACGACAAAGCCCAAGCTCCTTCCGCTCAAAACACCGTTACACATGGTACTTTTTTGAGTCATCAAATTTGCCTCTCCCTCATTCTCCTGCCATGACACTAATTTACTTTTTCCTCTTCCCTTGGACGAAGAAACTATCGCTCTGCAGCTATTCCAGAACGATGACGAGACAATTTTCGAGCGGGAGCGTTTCCTACACAGCCAAAACGCAGACTTCCACAACCATGTCATTAATTGCTGACGAAAATGTATCGGTCTGAAGGATGAAATCTAGAAAGGTGCTAATCAAAACTTTATGAGTAACTCTAGTAAGCTGCAATAGTTGAAAGGGCTGTCTGGCAAACGACCTGTACAGTGTGCTCTTGAGTTTGGCAGCCATGTCAACTAATTTCATACACTACCTGTGGTATCACGTAATGATACCACCCCATAGGCGTCATAGCAAATTTCCTTCTGATGCCGATAGCGGTCGAGTATGATGTCGAGGACCCAATGGTGCGTGCTCTCTGAGCCACGGCTCCAGCAGCTCTGTACTACGAGCGCACTCTGCCACAATGATACAGGACGGCCAGCCGCAGCCAATCAGCCCACTTGTGCTTGGAGCCTGTACGCTGTGACACCATCGCTCGTGCTTAGTTCAGAGAATTTGTATGGTGTTGACATTGTGAGAGATGGGCTCTGAGCCGTGCGGGATTTACCGAGCGGTATCAGGCGGTGCAGTCATGGACTGTGCGGCTGGTCCCGGCGGAGGTTCGAGTCCTCCCTCATGCATGGGTGTCTGTGTTAGGATAATTTAGGTTAAGTAGTGTGTAAGCTTAGGGACTGATGACCTTAGCATTTAAGTCCCATAAGATTTCACACACGTTTGAACATTTTTTTGATGGGCTCTGATGCTGCATTACTTGTAATGAGTCTTTGTCTGTTTGGAGAAATACAGATTAAGTAAAGCTCCTGTTTGCTGTGTTAACTTTAACACTAATCATTTCTGCTCTTCTCCACATTCCTTGCGACTACAGTTTCTATACTACTCTGTAGCTCATCTCTCTTTGTGTACAAAGTCATATACAACATTACCACGTCGAAAACTGTGTTCAGGGGTTCTCTGAGACGGCATCGCAAACTGTGAACAGTATCCAAGCCCTGTGAAATCTCGCTGACAATATACTTAAACTTATGGCTCCTTACACTTACGTCTCAGTCAATTTTACTTCTCTGTGTGACTGATTCTGCCAGGAAACAAGGTTATGATGTTTTCACAATGTGGGTACAGCCAAAGCGCTATTTTGCTATATAACAAAAAACAGAGATCGGTTCAGAGCATCGGTCAAATGGTTCAAATGGCTCTGAGCACTATGGGTCTTAACTTCTATGGTCATCAGTCCCCTAGAACTTAGAACTACTTAAACCTAACTAACCTAAGGACATCACACACATCCATGCCCGAGGCAGGATTCGAACCTGTGACCGTAGCGGTCGCGCGGTTCCAGAATGTAGCGCCTAGAACCGCTCGTCCACCCCAGCCGGCGCAGCGGTCATGACAATCAGTGTACTGTGTACTTCGAACTTTACTTGTACCATAAACAAAGTCTGTACCAGTCGAATTGCTCGTCCACCAATCCAGAGCATGCCTCAAAAAGAAGTAGTATCAATTACGGTACCCTTTATTAACGTCCCGGGGAAAGTCCTACTAAAACTAGGTTGCTGTTAGCTTTTACGAGAAAGAAAGCTGCTACCCACCATACAGCGGAGATGCTGAGTTGCAGATAGGCACAACAAAAAGACTCTACAGTTATAGCTTTCGGCCATTAAGGCCTTCGTCGACAATAGACACTCGTACGCACACGCACAGACACTCACGCAAACGCAACTCACACACACGACTGCAGTCTCAGGCAACTGAAACCACACTGCGAGCATCGACAGGATACCATGCTCTCATTCCATTGTTCGATTGATGTTAGCTTTCTCTGATCTGTTATGAAGTGTCTTGTGTGGTCGTTGTGCTGAGAATTTTTGTGAGGAGTGGTCTCTATACTGTTGTGTTGCCACAGACGTAGGAAAGGGTGAGCGCGAGACGGGTGCCAGCTCATACCGGTAGCCCACCCCTTTCGAACATCACGAAATGGACTGCCGCGCTAAACGGCGTCCAATCCTACGGACGGATCGCCATCGAAAAGGTATCATGCTCTCATTCCGTTAGGCACTGCAGAAATGTTTGGAATTCAATCCAAGACATTGTCCACAGTCTGATGAGCAAGAACTGTACGCCACCACATCTCTTCTTCCCGGCTTAACAACGGCGGGAAAAATTTCTACCATCTCCGAGAGTCGAAACGGCTACCTTAGCGCCGATCACCAGCGCACCACAGTGCGATAGAACTTTCGGTTACGGAGGCTGCCCCGGTGACACATCCCGTTCAATTAACATTGGATGTCTGGATTTCCAGAAGGATTTTGACACCGTACCTCAGAAGAGTCTTCTAACCAAACTTTTGCCTACGGAGTATCGCCTCAGTTGTGCGACTGGATTCGTGATTTCCTGTCAGAAAGGTCACAGTTCGTAGGAATAGACGTAAAATCATCGGGTAAAACAGTAGTAATATCCGGCGTTCCCCAAGGAAGTGTTATAGGCCATCTATTATTCCTGATCTACACTACTGGCCATTAAAATTGCTGCACCACGAAGACGACGTACTACAGACGCGAAATTTAAGCGACAGGAAGAAGATGCTGTGATATGCAAATGATAAGCTTTTCAGAGCATTCACACAAGGTTGGCGCAGGTGGCGATACCTTCAACGTTCTGACTTGAGGAAAGTTTCCAACCGATTTCTCATACACAAACAGCAATTGACCGGCGTTGCCTGGTGAAACGTTGTTGTGATGCCTCGTGTAAGGACGAAATGCGTACCATCACGTTTCCGATTTTGATAAAGGTCGGATTGTAGCCTATCGCGATTGCGGTTTATCGTATCGCGCCATTGCTGCTCGCGTTGGTCGAGATCCAATGACTGTTAGCAGAATATGGAATCGGTGGGTTCAGAAGGGTAATACGGAACGCCGTGCTGGATTCCAACGGCCTCGTATCACTAGCAGTCGAGATGACAGGCCTCTTATCCGCATGGCTGTAACGGATCGTGCAGCCACGTCTCGATCCCGGAGTCAACAGATGGGGACGTTTGCAAGACAACCACCATCTGCACGAACAGTTCGACGACGTTTGCAGCAGCATTTACTATCAGCTCGGAGATCATGGCTGCGGTTACCCTTGGCGCTGCATCACAGATAGGAGCACCTACGACGGTGTACTCAACGACGAACCTGGGTGCACGAATGGCAAAACGTCATTTTTTCGGGTGAATCCGGGTTCCGTTTACTGCATCATGATGGTCGCATCCGTGTTTGGCGACATCGCAGTGAACGCACATTGGAAGCGTGTATTCGTCATCGCCATACTGGTGTATCACCCGACGTGATGGTATGGGGTGACATTGCTTACACGTCTCGGTCACCTGTTGCTCGCACTGACGGCACTTTGAACAGTGGACGTTACATTTAAGATGTGTGGCGACCCATGGCTCTACCCTTCATTCGATCCCTGCGAAACTCTACATTTCAGCAGTATAATGCACGACCGCATGTTGCAGGTCCTGTACGGGCCTTTCTGGATACAGAAAATGTTCGACTGGTGCCCTGGGCAGCACATTCTACAGATCTCTCACCAATTGAAAACGTCTGGTCAATGGTGGCCGAGCTACTGGCTCGTCACAATACGCCAGTCACTACTCTTGATGAACTGTGGTACCGTGTTGAAGCTACATGGTCAGCTGTACCTGTACACGCCATCCAAGCTCTGTTTGACTCATTGCCCAGGCGTATCAAGGCCGTTATTAAGGCCAGAGGTGGTTGTTCTGGGTACTGATTTCTCAGGATCTCTGCACTCAAACTGCATGAAAATATGATCACATGTGAGCTCTAGTATAATATATTTGTCCAATGAATATCCGTTTGTCATCTGCATTTCTTCTTGGCGTTGCAATTTTAATGGCCAGTTGTGTATATTAACGACATAGTAGACAATCTCAGTAGCCGTTTGGAGATGATGCTGATATTTACCGTCTTCTAAAGTCATCAGATGATCAAAACGACTTGCAAAATGATTTAGATAAGATATCTGTATGGTGCGAAAAGTGGCAATTGACCGTGAGTAAGGAAAAGTGTGAAGCTATTCATATGAGTAATAAAAGAAAGCAGCTAAATTTCGATTAGGCGATAAGTCACACAAATCTGAATGCTGTAAATTCAACTAAATACTTAGAGATTACAATTACAAATACCCTAAATCGGAATGATCACATAGATAATATTGTGGGTAGAGCAAACCAAAGACTGCGATTCATTGGCAGAACACTTAGAAGGTGCAACAGGTCTACTAAAGAGACTGATTACACCACGCTTGTCCATCCTATTCTGGAGTATTGCTGTGCGGTGTGGGATCCGCATCAGGTGGGACTGACGGATGACATCGAAAAAGTACAAAGAAGGGCGGCTCGTTTTGTATTATCGCGAAATAGGGGAGATAGTGTCACAGACATGATACGTGAATTGGAGTGGCAATAATTAAAACAAAGGCGTTTTTCGTTGCGACGGGATCTTCTCATGAAATTTCAATCACCAGTTTTCTCCTCCGATTGCGAAAACATTCTGTTGGCACCGACCTACATACGGAAAATCATCATCACGATAAAATAAGAGAAATCAGAGCTCGCACAGAAAAATGTAAGTGCTCGTTTTTCCCGCTTGCCGTTCGAGAGTGAAACGGTAGAGAGACAGCTTGAAGGTGGTTCATTGAACACTCTGCCAGGCACTTTATTGTGAAAAGCAGAGTAATCACATAGATGTAGATGTAAAATTACTTTGCCTTAAGAACGTGCGTTTCACTGGCATCTTGACAATTTACATTTGATGTATGGAATACACTTCACTTAAGGGAAGGTACCGTTGAAATTTCAGTGCGGTAGTAAAAAAATCGCAAAGGGCTGAAAATTTGTTTCATAGCTTATCTTAGTGTGTTGAATTTATTGAGTGAATCTAATTCGCTAAAAGAAATTTTTTCATTACGTTTGACTTTTATAATGTTGAAAACATTATAATTTTTTCAAACCAATACCTGAAGTTGTTGGTTATCACGGAATGCTTTCACAAAAAAAGTTTGGGCCAAAAAAATTTAAAACAAAGGAGAAGAGAAGCATTTTTTTCGTTTCATCCATTTCGATGTTTCCAAAGAAACTGAAGTATGGTGACTTTTCTATCATTGTAGGCATACGAAAAGTGTAAATCAATTACAAAAGTTCTGTATCTAGAATACTGAACAAGAATCCAGCGTGAAATAGAATTACTACGACACTGTACAGTGTTTGGCCCAGTACGAAGAAAATTAAAGAGAAGACGTCTTGATACGTTTGAAAGCTGTATTCTTTACTTTTACGTTACATATTACATCACACAAGCCCCTCCCCACTGCGTCCAGTCGTCGGCCGCAGGTTGTCGGTCGCGGGCGCAGCTGGCCACGCGGAATAAAAGCGAGCCTTTTCTGGCCGCCAGGTGTCGTGCTGTCATCAGACGCTGCCTTCCGCGTCGCGTTACAGTTGGTACACTGCAGGGGTGTTACTGCAAGAGTTTGTATATGTATGATGGTATGAATAAAATTACGTGAAGTTACTAAACTGCCCATAAGTTCGAATGTTGATCACCTACTCGCCCTAAGAACCCCACACCCCGCCGCCAGCCATTCTGGACCAGTCCTTTACATCTATTTACTTTCCAGCTTGCAACTCAGTCCGCCGCGAACCTAAAGTTACACTTATTTCGTGGTCATGCGGTAGCGTTCTCGCTTCCCGGGCCCGGGTTCCCGGGTTCGATTCCCGGCGGGGTCAGGGATTTTCTCTGCCTCGTGATGACTGCGTGTTGTGTGACGTCCTTAGGTTAGTTAGGTTTAAGTCGTTCTATGTTCTAGGGGACTAATGACCATAGATGTTAAGTCCCATAGTGCTCAGAGCCATTTGAATTTTTACACTTATTTATTTGCGGCCGGCCGCTGTGACCGAGTGGTTCTAGGCGCTCCAGTCTGGAACCACGCGACCGCTACGGTCGCAGGCTCGAATCCTGCCTCGGGTATGGATGTGTGTGATATCCTTAGGTTAGTTAGGTATAAGTAGTATTAAGTTCTAGGGGACTGATGACCTCAGATGTTAAGTCCCATAGTGCTCAGAACCATTTGAACCATTTTTATTTACTTGCGTTGATTTCGGATGTACATATGAATTACACACATGTACGGGGTGGTTGTCATTAAACTTTCCCTATTTAACACTATTTAAAACTTATTACCGTACGAGTACCAAACCTGGTAGCATTATTGTCCAGAGGAGTATGGGGTGCATGATTTCCAAGCGTCACCGTCCAGTTCCAACTATGGCCACCAAGTACCGTGATCAGTCATCGAGATTCATAGTTTGACACACGCGACCAGTCGCAGTGTACTTGACGTGTGAACATGGACAAACGGAGCAGGGCACTACTTGTGAAGCCCTATTATCAAAAAAACAGTAATGCTGCAACTGCACTTGGAGAGTATCGCCGGCTGAAAGGATTACGAAAGGATCCTCTTTCTCCACTTGCTACGCGGAGCGTAATGTAGAAGTTCGAATAAACTGGACAACTTGGCGTCGCTCCGGGAAGAGGCCGACGACCGGTTGCACCACAGGTGGTTGATGAAATCACTGTTGCTATGACAGACAACGCTGCGCGCAATTCCCTATCGTCAGGCAGTGACCGTGCTGTGTCGTGACAGTTGAACATCCTGAGTGCACTGTACGGAAGGTGCTTGGAACAATTCTCAAATGGTATCTGTACAAGATCCATACCGTACAGCAGCTTACACCACAGGACGCACAACGACGTGTTGACTTCGCTCTCCACTTTCTCGCATGGATTGAAGTTGATAAGGGTTGGTCCTGGTCCATCCTATAGAGAGACGAAGCTGATTTTTCTCTGACGGGTGAGGTGAACTCACAGAATTGCCGAATGTGGGGATCTACGCCTCCAGTCATTGTGCGTAAAGTTCCTCTGTATGGTGAACATGTCACCGTATGGTGTGGCTTCACGGTTACGTTCATCATTGGCCCGTTCTGTTTTGAAGAGGATGGCGCTCAAGAACAAAAGACGTGCAGTGTGACTGGCCAGCGTTACTTGCATATTCTTCGCCTGCATGTCATACTCGCCCTACAGGTGAGAGACGCATTGAACTCAACAGTTTTCATGCAAGATGGAGCCCCACCACACATCGCTCGTGACGTACACGTGCTTTTCCGAGACACATTTGCAAACGATTGAATTATCAACCGATAATTTCCAAACGACTGGCCAAAATAAAATCAATGAATATCTCTAGAGTAGTCATTGAGGAGCGTGAAGAACAAGTAAAACACAAAGTTTTGAAGGCAAGGACAGGGAATAATGAACTTTATTCAGAAAGTGATACAGTGCATATGTAAGTGTAGTGTAGTTCATTAAATGACTAATTAATTTTCAACTTACATGTTACACGATGGTAACTATTTCCAAAGAGAATATATCGTATCTTAAGGATACTGCGCACTATACATGTGAGCCCTATTACACAAATTACCGAAGCTCTGCTATTTGAAAACAGACATTTGGTTAATCGTGTTGGCCCAACACGTTTTATCAAGAAAAAAGTAGTTTTGTTCTGGCCATTCGCAGTAGGACTTTGTCTTACCCGTAGAGTTCAATTTAGCACCCTCATAATTTACCCCAGTCCCAATTCCAGAGTATTCTTCTTTGCCATATACAGCTGTACCATATTGCCCAACTGTTAATTTATGTTTCAACTTTTTGTGGTGCTGGACGTCATCTTGCACACCAGAGAAACTTTCAGAATTACCAACACATTCGGGCACCACTTCGTCTTTATTTTGGGGTTACTGTAGCATGGACTAAAGTAACCTCATAGTTTACAAAAAAATGTGAACAATTTAACAGAAGTATTAAATGTATTATCTATATTGAATTTCAAGCAAATGACAGTTTCTCACCTTGTTACATAATAATGACAGAATGCGAAATTGCCTTCACCACATTTTTAGTTTGGTGTGAAGCCTCCAGGCAGATGTTATTGGGGTGTGTATAGTTGTTCAAACATTTATGGACAACATTGAGTCCAGTGTCGCCAACACAGTATTACATCACGGAAAGCTCACCCTTTTAGCTCATTATTCACAAATTCTACTGCTTGTTTACTCCACTCTAGTTATGTAAATGTTATAAACGGCAAAAAAATGTTCTGTAACAAAACATTATTCAACACTCTAAGCGAAATATCATTCAACACACAATGAACTCAAAAACATGCACACACACACACACACACACACACACACACACACACACACACACAAATATATGTCACGACAGCCAACGCAAAAAAAATCAGTGAAATAAAGGTTGTCAACAGCGTATCTGAAACGTAAATAAGCAGAGAAAAGTGTGCATAGGCCACAACATCACAGTAAAATCCAGAATTCGCCAATGAACACGAGAAAGCGTAAGTAAACGCTGAAATAGGAAATCACATCAAACAATTTGCCAAACCAAACCTCACGAAATTTTACAATGTCTACACGTCATTTTAACCTCAAAAACGTCGGCAACAACACATTTAGCAAGCAAAAATTAGCACGCCTCATGATAGCCAATTACAGCAATGCTAAGCATTAAAAAAGGAGCATATGCCACAGAGGTTACGTTCTAAATGAAAATTCGATTCAGACATTTCCCCACGCACTCTTAGTTACAGATGACGTGCAGTATTAACACAGACTAGCAGCTGATTTCTGTTGGCAGCGACATAGCACACATAATGTTAAAAAAAAAAGGGTACAGGATATATGTAATGCGGAAACAGAGCGATTTATCTGACGTCCAAAAGGCCAAGATTGGAAGCATTTGGGAAGTTTGTAAACCGTTACGTTTGCCGCGGTGGTTGAATTATACCGTGCGTGGCAAAATACTGCTATGCAAAACCGGCGACAAGGCAACATTGGCGCACCACGGACAAATGTCAGGGGTCAAACAGATGCGCAACTATTGAGCCCAGGTGAACCAAGGAGCTACCAACAGCGCATCCTCACGACCGTACAGTGAACGTTGCTGTATATGGGCCTACGAAGCAAGTGCCTGTTGACTGTTGTTCATCAGCGACGAAGGCTGGAATTTGTGCGCCAGTACCACAATTGAACGTCTACTGACTGGCGACAGATGGCTTTTTCAGCTGAATCGTGTTTTATGCTCCACGCCGTTGGCGTGTACGGTGTGAAACGTCTGAAAGCGAACACCGTGCAGCACTCATAAGAAGAGTTCGGGCTGGAGAAGGGACCCTTATGGTCAGAAGAATGTTTTCGTGGCATTCCTGGGTGATTTCGTCATTCTGGAAGCCACAATGGATCGTTACAAGTATGCACCTATACTTGGGAATCGTATTCATGCTTTCGACGGGGCGGTCACATTAATGTGACTGGACAGAGTGTATCTGCAATCTTGTTTCTGTACAAGCTGTAGGTAACTTTTCGTTCCCTGTATTTTATCGCCGCTGCATTCATAGTTTAAACCAGTTTGTTCTGGTCAACATTGTCTTGAACATTCTCTACACCAGCGGTATTTGGCACTGTTGAGGTTACCCCTCCTGTCGGATGAGGATGCTAGTGTCGCAGACTCTTGCTGCTGTTAGAGAGGAGATGGTTGTGTGCCAACACTGGTTTGCGCTCTCTCGCTCCCTTTTCCACGTTCACTGATGACAACTCAAAAACGATACTAATTTCGCACTTCACAAACACTCATCACAAGTCTACAGATACATTCTTGGAACCTCGTACACATTGGGGAAAAGCAATGGCGAACCTTCATCCCGGACAGCGATGCTACATTGTTATTTTTATCCCATCGTTCAATGCTTGAGGGTGCCACTGATTCTTTCTGTCTGAAGAAAATTTATAAGCGTTGGAGATGGATATGAAATGTGGTGCTTTGCTCGAACAGAGACCCCCCCTTGAGAAGGGAAGGAGATAGAATGGAGGGGTATAAATATCATCTACAGACCCATATGTAAGAACAAAACACGAATTACATAAAAGGGAGCTTGCTCTAGTATTAATGAGACGTGATGGGCATCTGTGTTATTCCGCATGCTGTTGTCTTCGGCCAATTGTCAAAACTTCAGTGTCCCTTACCTATCCCTTGTGGCTAGACCATTTCTGTCGAGTCCTTTCTCCCACATCTATTAGTACAGTAAGGTTCCAGGGGAGCCCCTGTAGAGTTTGGAAAGTAGGAGGTGTACTGGCCAGTCGAAGCTTCGAGCCCGGAAAAACAAAGGTAAGAAGATTTGGGTTTAACGCCCTGTCAACGACGAGGTCATCAGAGACAGAGCACAAGCTCGGAAAGGGGAAGGAAGTCAACCACGCCATTTCAAAAAGCGTCACCATGACATTTGCCGTATGCGATATAGTGAAATCACGGAAAACCTAAATCTGGATGAGAGGACGGTGCTTAGAACAGCCGTCTTCCTGAATACGAGAGGGCACTTGAGATGGTGCAGACGTGAACACCGTCTCTCGGAGGACAGATTTCACAGTCATACTGGACACGTCTTGTATTACAGAGTGGACTTTATGAGTGTCGTTTCCTGCTCAGAATTGTGGGTATTCTCAACAGCGAAAAATGAGTGAGAGAAATTCTAAACTCCTAGGTGATTCCCTTCAATGCAATTCTTACAGCTGTATCTTAAAAGGATAATGCTCTGCTACATGCAGCAAGAAACGTTCAAGTCACCGTCGCTGAACGACAGATTACCAGCAGAGTTTATTAATAACTAATTAACATGTGGCTGAAAATTATGGGCCTGCCAGCAGTTCTAGAAAATTTAATTTGAACTGTTGTTGGTTTTGACATTCAACTAAAGGGAAAACCAGGTATCTTAATTCTGTAATTATTTAATCATCAACCTCGAAGGTCAGTTTACAGTTCGAGCAAAGTACTGCCACTTGTAGGAAAACCGGTCGAAGGAAATTAGATGAAGGCAGTGTTGCAAGATGCAAGATACAAAGGTCACCAGTAGTATCCTCGAGCGGAGTATACCTTTCGTCTTATTTATCACATTTGCTGTTTTAGATTTCAAGTAAGCCACATTAAGATCGCATCTTCTGAACAGCACAGAAACTTTAAATAATGGCAAGGTAAAATCACAAGCACCGTACGACGTGCTAGGCAAGAAATTGTATATAAACGTCTACATCTGTACACACGCAGCTACATCTACATCTATACTCAGCAAACCACCTTATAATGTGTGACGGAGCGTGCTTTGTGCACCACTGCAACGCCGCCCCCACCCCGTTCCCTGCCCATTCACGTTCCGCTCACGAACTCACGAATGATCTACGGAAGAACGACTGTTGGTAAGCCTCAGTGTGACCCTGCATAATGGAGAATCAAGCGGCCTTTGCACTGTTGACTTTGTTTCCCGTGGTCGCTTCATTCGATATCTGCCAATCTGACGTTCGTGCAATGATTTAAAGGACGAACTTCTCGGTGAAACAGACACACTATGTGATCAAAACTATCAGGATACCTGGCTGAAAATAACTTACAAATTCGTGGCGTCCTCCTTCAGTAATGCTGGAATTCAATATGGTGTTGGCCCACCATTAGCCCTGATGACAGCTTCTACGCACACGTTCAGTCAGGTTCTGGAAGGTTTCTTGGGGAATGGCAGCCCATTCCTCACGGAGTACGGCACTGAGAAGAGGAATCGGCGTCGGTCGGCTAGGCATGGCACGAAGTCGGCTTTCCAAAACATCCCAAGGGTGTTCTGTGGGATTCAGGTCAGGACTCTGTGCAAGCAAGTCAATTGCAGGGATGTTATTGTCGTGTAACCAGTCCGCCACAGACCGTGCATTATGAACAGGTGCTCGATGGTGTTGAAAGAAGCAATCGACATCACCGAATTGCTCTTCAACAGTGGGAAGCAAGAAGGTGCTTAAAACATCAATGTAGGCCTGTGATGTTATAGTGCCACGCAAAACAACAAAGGGTGCAAGCCTCCTCCATGAAAAACACGAACACATCATAACACCACCGCCTCCGAATTTTAGTGTTGGCACTACACACACTGGCAGATGACGTACACCGGGCATTCGCCAAACCCACACCCTGATATCTGATCGCCACAATGTATACCGTGATTCGTCACTCCACACAACGTTTATCCACTATTCAGTCGTCCAATGTTTACGCTCCTTACACCAAGCGAGGCGTCGTTTGGCATTTACCGGGTGTGATGTGTGGCTTATGAGCAGCCGCTCGACCAGTTTTCTCAAATAAATGGTTCAAATGGCTCTGAGCACTATGGGACTTAACATCGATGGTCATCAGTCCCCTAGAACTAAGAATTACTTAAACCTAACTAACCTAAGGACAGCACACAACACCCAGCCATCACGAGACAGAGAAAATCCCTGACCCCGCCGGGAATCGAACCCGGGAACCCGGGCGTGGTAAGCAAGAACGCTACCGCACGACCACGAGATGCGGGCCCAGTTTTCTCACCTCCCACCTCTCTGTCATAGTACTTGCAGTGGATCCTGATGCAGTTTGGAATTCCTGTGTGACGATCTGGATAGATGTCTGCCTATTGCACAGTACGACCCTCTTCAACTGTCGGTGGTGTCTGTCAGACGAGGCCGGCCTGTACTTTTTTGTGCTGTACGTGTCCCTTCACGTTTGCACTTCAGTATCACGATGTCCAGCGTAAGTAACACCGAACGATACATTCACAATACGGAACTTGTGCTACAAAAGTTGCTTCTAACCTAAAAATCAAGAGGAAAACACGGCAAAATGTAATATAGCAACATATTATATCTGTCACGTAATACGTTTATTGTATGTATAAAAAGAAACATGTATTTCAGGCCACTGATGATGCTTCCCAAATACAAGAAGCGAAACGCGTATGGGAAGAAACAAAATGCCTTCATTTAGTTGCAAAGACGGTACATACCGCCACCTAAAAAGTAGATGTGCGTCCTTGAAACTGTAATTCTGTTAGAGACAGCAAAGGACTTGGAAGAACAATTGAACGGACTGAATAGTATCTTGAAAAGAGGTTATAAAACGGACATCAACGGAAATAGAACAATAATAATATAATTTAGTCGAATTAAATCAGGTAACACAAGAGAAGCAAATCAGGAAATGAGATATTAATAGTAGTAGACGAGTTTTGCTATTTGGGCAGCAAATAACTGATGAGAAAGCAAGAAAAATCAAAAACACATTTTTGAAAAAGGGGAAATTTGCTAACATCGAACATTGATTTCCATGTTGGGTAGTCTTTTCTGAAGGTATTGTAGGGAATGTAACTTTATACGGAAGTGAGACGTGGATGATAAACGTTACATACAAGAAGAGAACAGAAGCTTTTGAAATGTCGTGCTGTCAAATATTACTGAAGATTGGATGGATACATCGGGTAACCATTGAAGAGGTACTGAAATCGGTTTTGCAGAAAAGAAATGTATGGGACAATTTTGTTAAAAGAAGGGACGGTCGATAGGAATTGACGATTTCGTGATGTGAATTGGGGGGGGGGGGGGGGGCGCAGGGGGAGAGAAGAAAGTGTAGAATTGTGGAGTAAGAAAAAATCTTGGGTACAGTAAGCAAATTCAACTGAATATAGGTTGTTGTACTTACGTCGAGATGAAGAGGGTAGAGCCCTGCGTAGTATAGACTGGTGTACACAACTGCATCAAACCAGTCTTCGGGCTGGAGGCCACATCAGATGTAAACCAGTCAAACGTCTACTACAAGTACTGCAGTTTTATGTTTCAGCGATTTCTTCTTTGCATTACGAGTCATCTGGTACAATCTTACTTTGCATGTTTGTGGACATTGTAGACCAGGAGACACGCGATCTACTGCAATTTTTTTATGTACGTTAAGGACTGAAAACCAGTAAAGTAACGATCGCACACGAAATCTTCTTTATTTGGGTGGTTTACTAGTTTCAGCTAACAATTTAGTTATCTTCAGATCATAAAACATCCTTGCTTAGTGTTGGTACCATTAGGCTTTACATATCGTTAAAACATTTCTTAAGATGACAACATCCATGCATGACATCGGTAAAAACAGTGGCCAGTGTAATTAAACGGTGTTCGTAAAACAACGGCATTACACAGTCACAACATAGTGACACAGTCAGAATTTACATTATTTCGTAACAGAGATAATGAAATGATGTAAATACTGATTGTGTCAATTACTATGTTGTAGCGGCATAATTCCTTTGTTTTAAGATCATAGTTCAATTTCACTGGCTACGAACAATGCAAAGCTGTTATCATTTCAAGAAAGATTATGACGATGTTTGAAGCCGTTACGACACCAACACTAATCAAGAATGTTTAATGATCTGAAGATGACTAGAGTGCTAGCCGAAACTAGTGACACATCCAAGTAAAGAAGAATTCATGTGTGACCTTGATTTCATGAGTTTTCAGTCCCTAACATGGGTATTAAAAAAAGCTTGTTTTGCAGTTTTGTGCAGATGCACGCTGTTTACATCGGCTACACAGGAGGAGCAGAGGGTGTGACCAAGCAGCTCCTCTAGGAGGTGCCGGGCCAAGCCGTGGCAGCGCGCTCCAGGCCTGGAGCAGCCGGAGTCGCTGCTACGTCGGTGCAGGCCACGCTCGCCACGCCACGCCAGGGCGGGCTGCCAGCTCCGGCCTTGACTTGTGAGAGAGCGCCGCATTCCTGATACGGAGCAATCGCCGCCATCATCCACAGACCTGCCACCCGATCCTCTGTGTGCTTCCATGTGGAGTCGGCCACGGCCGGAGCATCATCAATCAGGACACTGGACCCCAGTGCTGACGGAAAATTTGAGAATTTTTCTACAACTTGATATACATAAAAATATGAATACTTTTCAGTTAACTGTTCTTTGAGGAAGGAGAGGTAGTCCTGGCCCATTGGATCAACTCATGTTGGAGAAGGACCTAAATCATTTAAAATTTATTCTGAAGATACGGTTATTGTATCAAAGAGACAAGTATAAAAACCGAAACCTCCTGGCAGATTAAAACTGTGTGCCGGACCGAGACTCGAACTCGGGACCTTTGCCTTTCGCGGACAAGTGCTCTAGGTAGGAAGTTTCATATCAGCGCACACTCCGCTGTAGAGTGAAAATTTCATTCTAAAGTATAAAAACCGTTTATAAAAATTGGAAACATGTACATATTGGTAACTGTATCTTTGGTCGGACAAACTTCCGCCGTATAATGTGGACTTTTTCGTAGCCAAGAGCTTCCTATAGAACAAAACAGTGCTTATCATTCTCTAACTCTCATTGAAAGCCAAACTGTCTAAAGTGTAAATGTAGAAAGGTAACGATCAGGGTATGAACTTCACTCCGTAGTATCTTTCTCTTACAATCAAATAAGGTTAATTGACACAGGAGGTGGAATCGCGTGCTGATATGTATATTAGGGAAAAGTTTAACGAACTAAGTTAATTCCAAATTGACATTTGTCTAAAGTGGAGGTACTCCTCAACTTCTGTAAACATTTAACATGAATAAAATCCCAATACTATGGTTCTGTAAACGGAAACAGCTGTCTTATATTAATTATTATTATTCAGAGAGGATTAGGTTAACTTAGGAATGCAACATGGTCGCTCATTTCCTCACACACAAAGATTCAAAGAATAACCGAAGGCAAAATTGACCATTTTCTAATAAAGTCTGAGTCGTCCATACTGGCTTGTGATTCACAGCGAAAAGAGGCACGAAACTTAATCGGGATCACGATACATGGGGTGAATCGTGACCGGATAAAGAACGAAGTCAGTCACATCTCGATCTACTTAAACAGTACCAAAATTATCACCCACGAGAACCGCGAGAACCGCATAATGCTTCTGGCAAACAACTTTAAAAATCATAGAAAGTTCCTAACTCGGAAAGCTGAACTATCTCCCATCTAAAATCGTCTTCGAAGTGCGCTCAGAAGCGACATATCACACTCACCATACCCAAGCACAGTGACTGAAGAACTGCACAACATTTAACCTGCGTCGCTTCCGTGGACAGAGACAGAAAGAAACTTGGAGGTGGCGAACTGACCAATTGACAAGACGAATGTTTCAGTGGTGACAGACGTCTCCCCCAATTAGAAGAAAGGAGAAACGACGCGTGGTTTCTTTGCTCAAAATCTTCCATACGTTCGTGTAAAATTTGAACAAGGGCAGGCCTTGCACATATATTCGAAGGATCCGTTAACGCGGCAGTGTGTTTGGAAGGAACGGGCGGAGAGATGCCACGCCAAACTGGCGGCCCAAGTCAGCTTCGAACATTGAAACTCAACTGGCGTTCCCAGGCCCTGCTGCAAAGATGAACCAAGAAAATCCACCTGAATTTGCCAATGCGTTTGCAATGACACTCACATTCATACAATGTACTGACCATCCGTATTTAGGAAAGGTACTTCAAGTTAGATCGGTTGTAGAATATCAAACATAATAAAAACGAAGATAAAAACCAATCAGTACGGTTCCGAGTGTGTTCTTCTCCCCAGGCATGATCAAAATGTGAGAAAAACAGGCGTAGAAAAGGCACTGTGCAGAACTTGATTAACTAGATAATGGCACTAAAGTTGGATAGACTGCCGCCTTCCGAGTAGAGTGATGAAATATGACGTAATCAAACTGGAGTGTACTGCGTCCCAACGCTTAAGAACTTGTGGAATTCAAAACAATGTTTCATCGCAAAGTTCCTCCACTATTTTAAGACCGGATTCGATCTTTTAGGTCATCGCCAGACGCGTCTGCCTTCTTCAACCAGTAAACTAAACATATAATGTCGGTGACTCTATACTGTGGGTTGTTTATCACAATATCATGTTTTTTATTGGCTATAATTATTTTTTTTTTGTTATGAGAGGCATCTAATGATGATCTAACAGATCAAAACAGGTTATAAAATTTTTCGATCGATGGGTGTTTTGGAGTCCATAAGATGAATAGAATACGGCAACCTATATGACTGGAGTTTCTGACAAAAAACAGACCACCGCTGTCCCCCACCCCTCCCCGGCGGCAACAAAAAGTCGCCTTAAAGTCACTATCTCCCACAAAATCACGTAAAAGTATCTGAATTTCGTATATTGATTACTTGTCTTTGCTATGAGAATGCCAAAAACATAGGGTGTCCCGTTTATCTTGACCGCTACAAATAATTTTTTGTATAGAACCAAAATAAAAAAGTGACAAGCAAATGTTGAATAAATGCTTCAGCTGTTCTTGCTGCATCAGACGTTTCAATCTCGAGCTTTACTTCCTACGTCGTGATCGTCAGGATACATTAAAATAGGCCTAATTATGTCACTGAAATATCACGGAGTCATGGAACTTCCATATATCATTAGAGATTATGTTGTTTGTCTACCTGGGGGATATTAACAAGCGTGGCTGCCTTTCTTGTATCTTGTTACTTAATTATAAAGAGCGATACGTCTATGTTAATTAGCATCCTACAATTTATCGTCGGTAATGCACTTCCTCTCCTTAAGGGCTGTTCAAAAACGTATCGCATATTCACGTAAACACAACATTCAGCTTGTCCGCCCCCGGTAGCTGAGTGGTAAGCACGACGGAACGTCGATCGTACGGGCCCGGGTTCGATTCCCGGCTGAGTCGGAGATTTTCTCTGCTCAGGGGCTGGGTGTTGTGTTGTCCTAATCATCATCATTCCATCCCCATCGACGCGCAAGTCGCCGAAGTGGCGTCAAATCGAAAGACTTGTACCCGGCGAACGGTCTACCTGAGGGGAGGCCCTCGTCACACAACACTAAACTATACATTCAGCTTCATGAGAAACAGAAGCGCGGGTCTTCAATACCATTTTGTAGTAATGTAATCCATTGTGTTCATAAAAAGGTATCGAAGATCCAAAGCTACTCGAAGTGCTGACCTTGGGCAGTGATACACTGGCTCACGCACTGGATGAAAGAATTCATCGCTGCTTTCAGTGCTGAATTGAATTACAAGCAAGTATGATACTTCCTACATCTTCTCTGGAGTCGTTTGGATACCGCGAAAGACATCGTCATTTTGCCTTCAAAAAGGAAAAAGTCCGGGAGAGTTAAGTGAGGAAACAGAGCTGACCAACTCACTGTTTCTTCATGGCCAATACATCTAGTAGAATACCTTCAGTTCAGAATACGACTCGCAAGAAAGGTATTATGTGCTGGACATCCATCGTGTTGGTGCCTCGTAAGCATTCTGATTCTTACAAGCACTTTATACAGAATTCAAGGAAGAATTCGTGTGAGAAAGTTCACACATGACCTGCTGCTTAGGTTACCATTTATGAGATAAATGCCGATAATTTTAAGAGTCTTCACTGACACTGGTGATCCACTTATCTAATTCAGCGTGGATTTCTGCTGAACGAATAATGAGTGTCCTCTGTATTTAACTAATGGCTCTGAGCACTGTAGGACTTAACTTCTGAGGGCATCAGTCCCCTACAACTTAGAACTACTTAAAACTAACTAACCTAAGGACATCACACACATCCATGCCCGAGGCAGGTAGCGGCCGCTCGGTTCCAGACTGTAGCGCCTATAACCGCTCGGCCACCACGGCCGGCTGTATTTAACTCTCCATTGCTTGGTAAGGAACATTTGTCGGTAAAAAGAGCCGTAGCAAAGATGTTACAGTTGGCGAGGATTTGCTGCTGTGCCCACTGACAACCGTACATAATTCCGGAAGTTCTTGGTGCAAGTGTACATGATAATGATGGAACAGGTGATATGTTATGATAAGATGTACATTCATCTTAGGAATGCCAATCTCTCACTGAACGTGTCGTGTGCTCATGTATCGATCCATTGCAACAAAAGCGAGAACAGTAACTTGGTCGGCGTCGTCTGTTCGAGTTTTACGACGATTGCGTTACCTTGGGTAGAAACCTCCCGTCTCTTGAACGACGCGAAAACACTTGTCGGGAAGGTGGGTTCTTGTCAGGAAATCGCTCTCTGTAGAATTCCTCTGCCTGAATAGCATTACGCTTACCTTCAGCCACGAGAAAAAAGTAATGATGATGTAGGTTTTAATGACTGTCTTTATTGTAAACAGAATATTTTTTAAAAGCACCGCAGTACTGTACGACATCTACCCGTTTTGAAAATAAGAAAACATTACTGCAATTACTGTTCTGCCGTCGTAATTGTCGTAAGGTCTTATGGGACTAAACTGCTGAAATCATTGGTCCCTAATCTTACGCACTACTTAATCTAACTTAAACTAACTTACGCTAAGTACAACACATACACACATGTCCGAAGGAGGATTCGAACCCCCGAGAGGGGGAGCAGCGCGGACCGTGACAAGACGCCGCTGACCGCGCTGCTAACCCGCGCGGCACTGTTCTGCTAACTTACATCCTCCATAGCTGAGTAGCATTTCTACCTTCTCTTCGTTGGTGTACATTGTACTCACACAAATCTTCAACTGGAGATGGCAGACTGAGTAAATGTAAATGTCGTGTGAGTAGGGCCTGCCCCGCGGGATTAGCCGAGCGGTCTCAGGCGCTGCAGTCATGGACTGTGCGGCTGGTCCCGGCGGAGGTTCGAGTCCTCCCTCAGGCATGGGTGTGTGTGTTTGGCCTTAGGATAATTTAGGTTAAGTAGTGTGTAAGCTTAGGGACTGATGACCTTAGCAGTTAAGTCCCACAAGATTTCACACACATTTTTGACTAGGGCCTCCAGTTGGGTAGACCGTTCGCCGGGTACAAGTCTTCCGATTTGACGTCACTTCGGCGACTTGCGCGTCGATGGGGATGAAATGATGATGATTAGGACAACACAACACCCAGCCCCTGAGCGGAGAAAATATCCGACCCAGCCGGGAATCGAACCCGGGCCCTTAGGATTGACATTCTGTCGCTCTGGCCACTCAGCTACTGGGGCGAACGGTAGACTGAGTGACCCAAATGTATTTTCCTTTGATTCCTTTTGTTTATAGTCAACTCCAGCAAGTGGACGAGTCACGCTATCCTGGGTAACTGTAATGTGTACTGGTACGGGACAGTCAGCAGGCTCAGTGCTTTGCTCAGCGGAAGCTGCAACACACTGCAGACGGCAACGTCAGTCTCACACTCGTGTATTACTCGCGGTAACAATCCAGCCCGATAGCTGTCAAATACCAACTACTTCAAATAGGACTGGGCGGTAGTGACGCGCGGAACTGCAGGCACATTACTCATGTGTACATTCGAAACACCAAGAAAAGTCTTTCTTTTGTTATCTGTTTACGAGCTGAACTTAACTCGTCACCGTGTCAGTACTTCATTCACTTCCCATGCCATTTTCAAACGTTGGTTACGCAATCGGTCTAAACTGATGAGCCATAACATTATGTCAGTCCACCGCTACGGCCGCAGGTTCGAATCCTGCCTCGGGCATTGATGTGTGTGATGTCCTTAGGTTAGTTAGGTTTAAGTAGTTCTAAGTTCTAGGGGACTGATGACCTCAGATGTTAAGTCCCATAGTGCTCAGAGCCATTTGAACCATAACATTATGACCACTACTCACCGCGAGACTGAACGCCTGCTTTGTAAGCGGAAGAGAGAACGAATGAGCAGTCATTATAGCGAAGCTGCGGTCCACGAATGAAGAAATCCACTGATACAAGCCATTCCGATAAAGGGCAAAGTGTTGTGGTGCTGCAGCGAAACGAGGCTCTCCGAAACGGCGAGACTAGTCGGCTGTTTGCGTACTACTGCCGTGAGCACCTATGGAAAGTGGTTGGAAGATAGTGGAATAACGCGTAGGACGTATGGTACTGGATGTCCACGTCTCATCACAAAACCGTAGAGTTTGGAGGATCCCCCCGCGTGTAACCTAGGATAGGCAGCGATGTGTGGCAGGTCTGACGACCGAGTGCAATGCTGGTGCAGGCACGAGTGTTTCGGAGTACACTGTTCCAAGGCCATTGTTGAGCATCGAGCTCCACATCACACGACCTCCACAAGTACATATGTTGGCACAACAACATCGTCAGTTATGACTGCAGTGGACACACCATCACTGAGTTTCTACCGTGGATTAATAGAAACGTGAAACGTGCCGTCTGACGAATGAATTTCATTTCTTGTTACACCATGTCGACGGCTGGATCCTTACAAGCCGCCATCCATGGGAATGGCTGCTTCGGACTTGCATTATGCCACAGATGGAGGACTGTGAGAGCAGAGTTACGCTGCTGTGTGCATTGAGTAGGGCTTCCATGGGACCTATGGTAGTACTCGAAAACACCATGACAGCAGTGAACTACGTGAGCATTATTGCGTATCACCTGCATCCCTTCATGTCAGAAGTCTTCTCTGATGGCGATGATATCTTCCAGTAGGAAAACAAGGCCAGAATCGCACTGCAGTGGTTTGAGGAGCATGTTGTGAACACTCTTAGATGTCTTAGCCAGCAAATGCCCATGATCTGTCCCCACTGAAACACACGTCGGGCGCCCGCTGCGTGCCCGTAAGTCCCCGTCCCTTAATTTGCGGGCACTGCTTGACTCGCGGTTAGACATCTCGTGCCACATACTCCTGCAGTCCTATCAACGACTTGTAGATTCCATGACAAGCAGAATCTCTGCTGTACTATGTCTGAAAAGTGGACCAACACGCTATTAAAAGGTATGGCAACAACAGCAAACACTTACAAGTACATAAAGTTTAATTTTACACGTTTATCTAGTTAAGTATTTACAAATACTTTAGTATTACTTTTTGGCACAAATTGTATACACATTTTTAAATTGTGAAAATTACTAACTTAATATTACTGACTACTTTGAGTGATATAATTGCAAGTTAAAAAAAGGCAGATACCTTTAATCATAGTTCAATATCTAATGACTGAAGCCAACTCACAGCAGAGGGAGTAGCATTAATGGAGTCACTATGGTCCAGGATGCTTCCTCTGAGGACAGTCTCTAACAATATGTTGAACAGTTTGTTCTTGGACCCCCACAATCACAAGCTGGAGAATATCGGAGTCCCCTGTTGTGCATCATAGCGTTGCACCTGGCGTGGCCAGTTGTTATTCTGTTCAGCCTTGTCCACTCCCTTCTCTGCAGATGAAATCCTGGTAGGGTGGCAGTTGGGTCGTGGATACCTCGATGTGCTATTGTTGCAGCATTCCACCTCTTGTGCCACTCTTCTTTAATGTCGGACTTCTTATCGTTCCTTCCATTATGCCACAGTGGATTGCGAGATTTTAAGCGGTCTGGGGGAGGGTTGTTTAAGACTGTATGAATTGGGAGGTCTTGTGGGTAGTCGGGGTGGTGTAGTTTGCTCCATTCTCGATCGTTTGCTTCTTGCGTCGTAATTCAGGTGGTGGGATGTTGGTGTGTAGCCAGGAGATTGGGGTGGATATTAAAAGGTGGTGATAATGGTTTGGCTCATTGGTGTATGTATGACTATGAGGAGAACAGCAGGTGTTCGTACACAAATCACCTTAACTGTGTAAGGATTTTCTACACTTTGAAGTACAGTAATAATTATAAAGTTATCATAAATCTCACATATTTATTTCAAATACATACCTTTCAAATTTAATTAACTGAAGCAACAGTTTTAACAGATAGTAGAAGAGAGCAAGCTTACTACTTAAGTGGAAGTACTGAAACTAAATATTCTTGTATCTAATTCAAGTCAGTTTTTTCAATCAAACGAACCTTTTACGCTTGTAGTAGGTGCTCACAAAGAACAACTTTTTGGATTGGTAAATTATTTTCAGGTCAGAGCTTCGACATGGTGCTACTCGACATTTTGTTCACTTGTTTTGTAGTACAGCCAACTGTTCTTCTCATGAACCGCATTCGGCACGGCACTCATTAGTCATCTCTGCGGACCGTCCAAGCCTCCCTGCCGTACAAGAGTAGAGGTTGCCCAGTGGTTGTACATTTTTAGTCTGATGTGTTTCTGAACAAGAGATGGTCTGAAGATGCGGTTTACTAGTCATGTGTCTTTTATGAAGTTAGTAATTTTGTGTTGTATACCGTTTCCTTGAACGTAGCTGAGGTTGTACCCCAGGTATCTGGTTGTTGGCACTTGCTCGACGGTTGTGTTGTCTATTAAAATTTTCGATTCTCTTGTAGTCTTTCTTCTGGCTGATGGGATATTTCAAAGTTATCTTCTGTCATCTCTGTCGAAAGCTTTCTTAAAATCAATAAGCGCCAGGTGTGTCTCCAGGTCGAATTCTTCTTTTTTTCGGAATTAGCGTCCTGAGTGTGAAGTAGCCATCTGCGCATAATATGCCTTTCCGAAACCCTTTCCGTTCTTCTCCCAAGAGTGATAAATACGCTTTTTTCTCTGCAGGTACTACAGTCTCTGGCATCACCTTTTTTATGGATTGGGATGAAAATTGTCCTCTGATATCTTTACGGTGGAGTCTTTCCTCTCCCAATTCTGTTCATAAAATTCAGCAACTATTGCTTGTCACTGAATTTAAGAAATTCCACATTAACGCTATCCTCTGCAGGGGATCTCCTATTTTTATTGTGTTTCAGCACTGATTGTTACTCTTTGCAGCGGAATTCATCCGCTGCGTGTCAGGTGTATCCTCGCACGTAAATATGATGACAACCATCCTCACAGTAATACGCAAAATGTTTTCGACCATCAGAATATACATTGAGGCTGTGGACACGAATGTAGGGAAACAACTAAAAGACTTCTTAATACCAATCTCGAAAGACATAAGAGCAATTTTCTTGGACAACACGGATGAAACAGCAAGAGTAAAACAGAAGTAATATCCGGCGTTCCCCAAGGAAGTGTTATAGACCCTCTATTGTTCCTGATCTATATTAACGACATAGGAGACAATCTGAGTAGCCGTCTTAGATTGTTTGCAGATGATGCTGTCATTCACCGTCTTGTAAAGTCATCAGATGATCAAAACGACTTGCAAAATGATTTAGATAAGATATCTGTATGCTGCGAAAAGTGGCAATTGACCCTGAATAAGGAAAAGTGTCAAGTTATTCACGTGAGTACTAAAAGAATTAAGCTAAATTTCGATTATGCGTTAAGTCACACAAATCTGAAAGCTAAATTCAACTAAATACTTAGGGATTACAATTACAAATAACTTAAATTGGAACGATAACATAGACAATATTGTGGGTAGAGCAAACCAAAGACTGCGATTCATTGGCAGAACACTTAGAACGTGCAACAGGCCTACCAAATAGACCGCTTACACTACGCTTGTTCGCCCTATTCTGGGGTATTGCTGTGCGGTGTGGGATCCGCATCAGGTGGGACTGACGGATGACATCGAAAAAGTACAAAGAAGGGAAACTCGTTTTGTATTATCGTGAAATAGGGGAGATAGTGCCACAGAAATGATACGTGAATTGGAGTGGCAATCATTAAAAAAAGGCGTTTTTCGTTGCGACGGGATCTTATGAAAATTCAGTCACCAGTTTTCTCCTCCGTTTGCGAAAACATTCTGTTGTCACCCACCTACATAGGGAAAAATCATCATCACGATAAAATAAAAGAAATCAGGGCTCGCACAGAAAAATTTAAGTGCTCGTTTTTCCCGCTTGCCGTTCGAGAGTGAAACGGTAGAGAGACAGCTTGAAGGTGGTTCATTGAACCCTCTGCCAGGCACTTTATTGTGAATAGCAGAGTAATCACATAGATGCAGAAGTAGATGAGGGGCAAAGTCGCAGCAAATAACTTTATACGAAAGTAACTTGTTATTCAAGGCTAATCATTACTACACTGGAATCAGTGGCGAGGCTATATCAGTTCAAAGTCACGATAAGATCTTCGGCATTAGAGATAAGGGCTCAAACTAAACAAGTTGAGATCATTTGTTCTGAATAAAGCAAACAGCGCAAATTCATCCGACGGAGGTGGTCTGAGATGCTCTTTGACGCAGGTCAGTGATGTTTGAGGAAAATCAAATGATGTCAAGACGCAGCATTCACTGTACATGTGAGAATTAACCTGTTATGGGTATTTCTAACAGTGAAATGTTGGAAGTATTCAATTTAGCTCCGAACGTCAGAGAACTTATTTCAGCGGCCGAGGAGGAGACGGTACGTTAAGCAGAAGGTTACACAGAAAACCATTGCCTAAATACTAAAACGCGGGTAACTGATGAAGTAAACACCAGCTGATAAAGGTTGCATTCAGTTTTTAGCAATGTTACATACTGAGTGAGTGGGATGATGGAGTAGGAAAACGGCCTTATCACTTCACTGCTGTTTTACTTTTTTCCGCGTAAGAACAGCGTTCTGGTCTGGGCACTTCATTTCACCTGTTTGCTCGCCGCTACAGTACTGAATACTTTGGACAGCCCCGCCGTTTCCTAATTTGCGCAGCGGAAATTTACCGACTGCACTTTACATGCAGAGAAACATCGCGTTTTAGCTCTCTGGGCGGATCCAAGCTGCAGTGACTAGCGTTTTACAGTTATTAGCAGTTGTAGGTAGCTGGAAGCATGCAGAGACCAGACACAGGACCCCTGGACTGTGGATAATTGATACCACCTGCCATAACGTAGCGCCACGAATGCTTTAAGAAGCCCGTGTGTCACAACAGAATAGCGCCAAGCGCTGCAGCCTGCGTGTTACGTCGGATGACGCAGTAGGCAGGCGGCCTCCCGCTTCGCTGCCATATTACATTTCTCTGCGTAAGATAGCACTCTGGTCTGGGCAGTTCATTTCACGTGTTTTCTGCCTGCTGCAGAACTGGAGAGAAACAGTTGACCTCAGCGTTGTAACTGTTATTTATCCAGTTAGCAAAGCTACTTGCTGTGAGTCGTATCCCAGTAATAAACACAATACACCTCTTGAAAGTCTGCAGGGCAGATTTAGTAAAACTGAAGAAACGGAACGACCTGGACTTTTTACTGAGGGAATCTGAATTGCGAGCGTGGGTATGCGCTGTTTAATAACTTTGTGAGTTACTAATACTGTACACCACACCAAATCCCGAAACCAAATCCTACTTTAATATTGTTTGATGAGTGATACGGTTTCATTTTTCAGCCCCTAATTGTGGTGTGCGACAATGAGGCAGCTATTAAAATTGTAGCATTTAACAGGTGTCATGCTGAACGATGTTCTATTTTTAATGCGGTTTTATTCGGATTGCCGAGTGCAGAATCGTGCCACTGCGCAAGAAGTGCCACCGTTCCAACATGGAAGCCATTACATGTTCACAGCTCCAAAAGCGTTGGGCGTTCTTTACTGCAATCCTGTAGTCGCGCATCATGTAAGTGGTGCTCTAATTTAGGAAAGTGAAAGATCGGTCTTTTATACACAATTTTGTGTGTAGTTGCTTTTATTTGTCAACAATCAATAAAAGACAGCAATTTATTTATTTACTAGTGTATTTTTCTGTGAGAGATGTTAGTAACTGTATTGGAAGGTCCGATACGGTGATCAATTACTGTGTGTATCAGAACGATTTTGAGTAAACTGAGAAAAAAATGCCGAGCTAAAATGACCAACATAAAGTTTTATCAGTTCAGAGACAAAGCATTACAATTCTGCAAGTATTTCGCTGCTTACAGTGTAGTTGAAAACCTACGGGGAAACTATTACATAATATTTAATACGTTTCTGAAACCGGTTCCTGGTGCATTGTAATCTGTTACTCATAAATTAGTAGATTAACCTTTACCTAGTCCTTAATACATTCACCTAGTCCTTAATGCATTCTGGACAGCACAGTCAGCTCTTAATATTTGCTTGTCAAATTTACTGGTCGTATTTTAAATGTATACAAATATGATCTTTTATCTACGCGGTCGTAAGATACCCTGGCACACTTCAAAGGTACTGTCCATTCTCCTCTACCTAAGTACTATATCATATCAGAGCTTTCACAAAGTTAAAAACTGGAACGACATTCGGCTAACAGTCTAGCATCTCAGACTTTACACCAATTACCAGTTTTGAACATACATGCAACCGGATATTAAATGATCGGAAACGGGCTATTGACGTAAAGTTAGCAATCATTGACTATTTAACAAAACTGTTGTACTAATACAGTGGGTTCGCGGTTCTCTTTTGGCAAAAATGTCTAACCTATGTAACCGACATAATTATTGGCAAGTTGGGGTGATCAGATGGCAACAACAGAGCAGATACGAAGCTGGATTTGAAAAAAACACGGCCTTTGAACCTCTTGACTCGTCAGCATGACGTTCTTAGAGATGCAGTAATGATTCATTTGACTAGTATTAGCAACGTAATCGTGAGATTACCTGACGTGAAAGCGCAAAAAGCTGTACTCTGTCTGGGTAGAAACGCTCCCGGTAATGCCAGTTCCTTAACTTAACCTCTACACTTCGCACACGGGTGTGACATCATGTCATTAATACCTGCCAGCCGCTACGTTGACAATCTATTTTTTTGTTTTTATGTGATTTTCAAATGGAAAGCATTAATGTTCTGTCAGACTTTCGACTATGACATTGCTAAATCACTAATAGTACATTCATCTAAACGCGCACAAGCTATAGAAAAAATCAGTAACATAATTAAATTCCCTAGCTTTGATTTTTCAAAGTAGGATGGCGTAAACAAAAGGTTATGATGATTATTTACGAGAAAGTTTAGAAAAAAGCGTCGTATCGTTTACCCCACCCGAGTAGTCCGCACTGAAAGGCTCTAAGATTAATTCCGTCGCGGGTTCTTTCCTATTCTCAGCAACAACCCTGAGGCTGCAGACAGGTCAGACACAGTGCTGCAGTCCTTCTCTTGAAAGTACTCGTCCACAGCAGTGTGTGAAACCTCCTCCGAGTTCGGGAAAAAGGGGAGGAGCGTGTAACATCTGGAAGCTTTGAGTCGGTCTGGGACGTGTACTCTTATGGCTTAATTTAGCACACTTCCTCGGTCCGAAACACACTTTTAACTTTTCAGATACAATCAAGGCTGGGTTTATTTCGCAAAGTGTAAAAGATAATCATTTCGTTCAATATTATGATGATAATATTCCTCTCTCTCGAAGCCTACACCTTTCGGTTGCCAGTCTTGCAAACAAATCACGACGCGACCGTAAAAAGTATTCATCAATTTACGACGGTTCTCTGTGTATTTTTTGGAAAAGTGTAGTGTCCTGTTCTCAGGGACCTCTTACACGAGCCAACGCGCATGAAGTCAACTTCACGACGGCGACTATGCAACTGCTGGATTTTATAATCTGCATTACGTTGCTATTCGCAAGACGCTCCGCACCTGTGTTACACATTCAGGGGGCTGTTTCCAAGGGCTGTGTGTAGAAAGTAAAGATTGTCTCTGGCTGCAGCTGGCCGAGGTCAATATTGGCTTTGATGGCACTCGCACACATCACGTTGTTTGAGAGTTCTTATTATTCTTTGGCTCTATTCTTATGGCGTTTATTATCTCAGTCTGTAAGCAGCCATGTCACCACTATTCTACGCTTCCGGTAAAGAATATCGAGCAGATATAGAACTTCCTCCAGCCGTCTTCCAGTGAAAACTAGCATCGATCACATACGACTATAGAAGTTCGATAGCTTGATAATACATCTCCTTGTTAATTAAGGGTCAAAGTAAATGGGTTTCCTCTTTTTTTGTAGCAAAAACGAGTGGTTGCACTCAAAGCTGTTCCAGACCAAACATTCTCCACAGAACACGTTAGGAAAGATATCTGACTGCCCTAAGTCTTCCATCCGTGACACTTCACGATAGTCGTAATCTCTGCTCCATTCACTATGACAGTTCTCTAAAAGCTCGTATTCACCGACTGAACCAACAAGTAATTTCCTAGGACAATGAGAGTAGAAAAAGTAGAAGGTTCAGTTCTCTTGTAGACAGATAACCGCTGCCTTACATGAATACAATTCATTAAGTCTTCTCGGCATACACGGCAACAATCCGCCAGTCGTCTTGGGAGGCTCTCAGCTGCTACTCCGACAAGGGAAAGCTGAGAGAAATTCGAGAACGCGTCCAGTACTAGTGGCGTAAACAGACTCACTTCCTGAAGACTGTCATAGAACGTAGTGGACTGCTCAGAAAACTGCAGGTGAAATTCACCTGAGAACCTGCGAGGCCGATTAAGACCAGCAGTGAGAAAGAATGACGCGGCAGCCATGGGGTGGCAGACGGAACTCTGGCGGCACACCAGTGCGTCACATACACTACTGGCCATTAAAATTGCTACACCACGAAGATGTGCTACGGACGCGAAATTTAACCAGCAGGAAGAAGATGCTGTGATATGAAAATGATTAGCTTTTCAGAGCATTCACACAAGGTTAGCGCCGGTGGCGACACCTACAACGTGCTGACATGAGCAAAGTTTCCAACCGTCTCATACACAAACAGCAGTTGACCGGCGTTGCCTGCTGAGACGTTATAGTGATGCCTCGTGTAAGAACAAAATGCGTACCATCACGTTTCCGATTTTGATAAAGGTCGGATTGTAGCCCATCGCGATTGCGGTTTATCGTATCGCGCCATTGCTGCTCGCGTTGGTCGAGATCCAATGACTGTTAGCAGAATATGGAATCGGTGGGTTCAGAAGCGTAATACGGAACGCCGTGCTGGATCCCAACGGCCTCGTGTCACTAGCAGTCGAGATGACAGGCATCTTATCCACATGGCTGTAACGGATCGTGCAGGCACGTCTAGATCCCTGAGTCAACAGATGGGGACGTTTGCAAGACAACAACCATCTGCACGAACAGTTCGACGACGTTTGCAGCAGCATGGTCTATGATCTCGGAGACCATGGCTGTTACCCTTGACGCTGCATTCCAGACAGGGGTGCCTGTGATGGTGTTCTCAACGACGAACCTGGGTGCACGAATGGCAAAACGTCATGTTTTCGGATGAATCCAGGTTCTGTTTACAGCATCATGATGGTCGCATCCGTGTTTGGCGACATCGCGGTTAACTCACATTGGAAGCATGTATTCGTCATCACCATACTGGCGTATCAGCCGGCGTGTTGGTATGGGGTGCCATTGGTTACACGTCTCGGTCACCTCTTGTTCGCATTGACGGCACTGAACATTCCAGATGTGTTACGACCCGTGGCTCTACCCTTCATTCGATCACTGCGAAACCCTACATTTCAGCAGGATAATGTACGACTGCATGTTGCAGGTCCTGTAGGGGCCTTTCTGGATACAGAAAATGTTCAACTGCTGCCCTGGGCAGCACATTCTCCAGGTCTCTCACCAGCTGAAAACGTCTGGTAAACGGTGGCCGAGCAACTGGCTCGTCACAATACGCCAGTCACTATTCTTGATGAACTGTGGTATCGTGTTGAAGCTGCAAGGGCAGCTGTATCTGTACACGCCATCCAAGCTCTCTTTGACTCAATACCCAGGCGTATCAAGGCAGTTATTACGGCCAGAGGTGGTTGTTCTGGGTACTTCTTTCTCAGGATCTATGCACCCAAATTGCGTGAAAATGTAATTAAATGTTAGTTCTAGTATAATATATTTGTCCAATGAATACCCGTTTATCATCTGCATTTCTTCTTCGTGTAGCAATTTTAATGGCCAGTAGTGTATCTCCTGCGCCCTCACGTGTTAATTCTTATGCGTCAGTATGAACAATTTTTAATAGCACAATTCTCGTCCAAGCACAGCACTTGCCTGCTGTTGCACCCCAACCAGGAAGATTCCCAGAACACGTGTGGGAACAGCTCGGACATCAACGCTCTCCCAGTGCCAGTATTCAGGACATCAAGAACCTCTGACAAGAGTTATGGCCCAACTTGCTTCAGTGGAGGACACAACGGCTTCCCAGCCAAATCAGTGTATACATCCAGGCCAGAGGGGATGCAACTTCGTTCTGATACGTTGGCTTATCTGCCAAATTATCTGTAAATTTGACTCGAGTTCGTAATTACTGGAATAACATCACATACCATTTCAAATTATGAACTTTCATTTCGTTTTCTTGCCCCCTTTCGGGGACCTTAGCGGTAATTTTTTTGTCAGGCAATATAGTTCATATAGGGAATCTAACCTGTGAGCTCGATGAGGACACCTACCCAGCAAAATTTATTTCGTACAGACGAGCATAACTTCAGTACGAGAAACTGTTGGAATCAGTCCCAAAAGCTCTATTTCGAATTGCCAATTAATTATTTTGGTGGTTGTAGATATATTGTTTCATAGTACATGAACATCTTTAACAAATAAATGAAACTCGGAAACAGAAACATTGGAAAATGCATGTTAACCCGAAAGCTAGGTCGTATAAAAGAAAGTTGTAAAGCATAAGCAAAATGCCGAACATTCATTAAAGCTGTACAACGCCACCTCCGCCAAATTTTCCAAAATAAGTTTTTTTTTATTTTTTATTTTTTTTTGTCATCAGTCTACTGACTACCGCCACGAATTCCTTTCCTGTGCTAACCTCTTCATCTCAGAGTAGCACTTGCAACCTACGTCCTCAATTATTTGCTTGATGTATTCCAATCTCTGTCTTCCTCTACAGTTTTTGCCCTCTACAGCTCCCTCTAGTACCATGGAAGTCATTCCCTCATGTCTTAGCAGATGTCCTATCATCCTGTCCCTTCTCCTTATCAGTGTTTTCCACATATTTCTTTCCTCTCCGATTCTGCGTAGAACCTCCCCATTCCTTACCTTATCAGTCCACCTAATTTTCAACATTCGTCTATAGCACCATATCTCAAATGCTTCGATTCTCTTCTGCTCCGGTTTTCCTACAGCCCATGTTTCACTACCATACAATGCTGTACTCCAGACGTACATCCTCAGAAATTTCTTCCTCAAATTAAGGCCGGTATTTGATATTAATAGACTTCTCTTGGCCAGAAATGCCTTTTTTGCCATAGCGAGTCTGCTTTTGATATCCTCCTTGCTCCGTCCGTCATTGGTTATTTTACTGCCTAGGTAGCAGAATTCCTTAGCTTCATTGACTTCGTGACCGTCAATCCTGATGTTACGTTTCTCGCTGTTCTCATTTCTACTACTTCTCATTACCTTCGTCTTTCTCCCATTTACTCTCAAACCGTACTGTGTACTCATTAGACTGTTCATTCCGTTCAGCAGATCATTTAATTCTTCTTCATTTTCACTCAGGATAGCAATGTCATCAGCGAATCGTATCATTGATATCCTTTCACCTTGTATTTTAATTCCACTCCCGAACCTTTCTTTTATTTCCATCATTGCTTCCTCGATGTACAGATTGAAGAGTAGGGGCGAAAGGCTACAGCCTTGTCTTACACCCTTCTTAATACGAGCACTTCGTTCTTGATCGTCCACTCTTATTATTCCCTCTTGGTTGTTGTACATATTGTATATGACCCTTCTCTCCCTATAGCTTACCCCTACTTTTTTCAGAATCTCGAAGAGCTTGCACCATTTTATATTGTCGAACGCTTTTTCCAGGTCGACAAATCCTATGAGAGTGTCTTGATTTTTCTTTAGCCTTGCTTCCATTATTAGCCGTAACGTCAGAATTGCCTCTCTCGTCCCTTTACTTTTCCTAAAGCCAAACTGATCGTCACCTAGCGCATTCTCAATTTTCTTTTCCATTCTTCTGTATATTATTCTTGTACGCAGCTTCGATGCATGAGCTGTTAAGCTGATTGTGCGATAATTCTCGCACTTGTCAGCTCTTGCCATCTTCGGAATTGTGTGGATGATGCTTTTCCAATGGTTCAAATGGCTCTGAGCACTATGGGACTTAACATCTGAGGTCATCAGTCCCCTAGAACTTAGAACTACTTAAACCTAAGTAACCTAAGGACATTACACACATCCACGCCGGAGGCATGATTCGAACCTGCTACCGTAGCGGTCGTGCGGTTCCAGACTGAAGCGCCTAGAACCGCTCGGGCACTCTACGACGTTCGACGCCCACTTATTGTCTACCATGCAACCACAATATTGGCTGCTAAGTGTAACAGGGGGCGGGACTAGAGGAATCCAATGGTGGGCACAGCATGAGGCTATGGTGCGTAGTTGAACTGCTTAGTCGATGACTGACTCACAACAGTGCTACAGTCTTATTGGCGTTCATACAAACCAGAGCAATACCAACGATAAACAAAGGAAACATTGCATTATATCTACAACTACAGTTGCCGAGGTAAACATTTCGTCAGAAAGGAACCCAAGTAATTTCGCAGAGTTAGAAAGAAATGGCAGATGAAACATTAGCGTTTCTGTAAAATGAGGCAGTGGAATGTCTGTGCGGACAATGCATATGAGGAGTACAAAGATGACAATACGTGCTTAACAAGTGAAAGTGACAGTGAAACACGTGCCGAGCCACGTAGTTTATCATCCTTGTCGGACAGGGAGCAACAAATTCCGTCTCCAGTGGAATGTAGTAAAGGACAATTGTTGTCCAAGGATCGGATACTAAACATAATGCGTACATGGAAAATCATCTGCAGCATAGTAAGAAAACAATCATGATCAGATTCCGAATAAGTCCGCTCTAATATGACCCTGCAATGCATAAGAAAAACTACGGATATCCAACGGAAGACAAGGCGCACTGATTCCAAAACTGATGTTTGCGAGTTTCAGGGATACTCGGTACAATTTGCAGGATGTGCGTGATTGTGACTTACTACATTATGCACACAAAACTGCGCGCGACATTTGTTACAGTGGTTTGCAGGGAAGAAGTGGATGGTTGCATAACTGATACAGAATTGGAAGACGTAAGATAACGAAATCTCAAACAAAGCGTCAAGTTGACGATGCACAGGAAACTGTGGAACCGGCCTGAAAATTTGTAGATGAGATAAACAAACTTACCCCATCGTTCAGTAAGGAATTTATTTTCAGTTCCGACCAATCGGGATTTGAAGAGGAAATGCATATGAAAAGAACCCTGGAAATTAGAGTTACCAAGAGAGTTGTGTCAAGATCAACTAACAGCAATGTCGTAACGCATTCGTATACAATATAATATAAATCTGGGCGGTAAATTGGCTGGAAAGTTATTAATTGTACTGCGAGATGTTGCAGGTGCTCTGGCACCTGCGATTCTTTCTCGTGTGCGTGATATTGCAAGGTGAGTACGGAGTATTAACCTCACAGCAAGTAAGAGTGGGAAAACGGGCTTTAGAGAAATATAACTATGGTACGAGTACTGCTTTTGGCCAATAGCTGGTCAAAATAACTTGCTTTTGCTTGATTTCTGTCATACTCCTTTAGAGCAAACTAGCCCCCCTGAAAAGTGTGTGAGACTGTAGTTCATACCACCTGGAACAATTGGACAAACTCAAATTCTGGATGTTTGGTTTTTCCGTGCCTATGAAACATATTATCGCACTATCTGTAGCTACGCCTTAAAGGAGAGCCAGTTTCTTGATAAGCTCCATGCCATACTGTTTCGCATTCGGTTGCATGCCATCGCATGCCTTCAGTTCTCATCACCTAGTTACACCAATATGATTCCACATGCATTCTGCTACCTAACTGAACGTCCTACACTGTTTGTAACTCCCAAGGAGTTCGCCTTCGATCCCGACCGTGTGAGCCTTTGTGATCACTGTAGCGCCCCATTTTTCATTCGGTGTTCGAGGCGCAAGTTAATGGTCTGTTTTGAACATTCCTTGAATGTCGACGATGTCCATTTTGTGATGTGTAGCACATACATACAATAGAAGGGTGATCTCTGAGCTTCCCGGACACTCACTTTCTGTCGCCCTCCTGATTCACATGGTGAGTCATTAGCAGCTAATATTTTTCCTGTGATAATTGTTAACACAAGACTTTCAAATGAGTTTTACTGAAGACTGAACTTGCGGCTCTGCACTCAAGGGATTCTTGTCAGTTAAATCTTGTAATCCGCCAGTATACAACATTCCTGCAATGTGTGTGATAGCTTCAGGAGTAGCTAAAGTGAGAATAAAATACTGCAGGCAACAACCCTGAAGTTAACACGTCCTATTGTTCCAACCTGCTCGTTCAGTAAACTATGGGATTAATTGAGTATTAACGTTCATATGTAATATCTGGTTGGCGTGAACATGAACCTTTCCAAAACAAAAGTAATGTCCAACAAATGGGTCCCAGCTGGAGATGTGAAAGTCAAGGACAGTCTACTAGAAGAGGTCAGTGAATATGTCTACCTTGGCCAGATTATAAATATGAAGGGAGACATAAGGCCAGAAATCTATCGACGCATCAATCTTGGCTGGCAAGCATTTGGGAAGAATTCAAAAGTATTCAGATCAAAAATGCCAGTAAATTTGAAGAAAGCAGTATTTGATCAATGCATTCTTCCTGTGATGACGTATGGCTGCGAGACATGGACACTGAACTCATTTACAAAAGGGAAACTTAGCACAGAGAGCCATGGAGAGATCAATGCTGGGCTATACAAGAAAGGACAGGAAAAGGGCAGATGACATCCGGTCTGTGACGAAGGTTAATGACATCTTAGAGATAGTAGGTTCCTTGAAATGGCAGTGGGCTGGCCACGTCGCAAGAAGAAAAGACAACAGATGGACGAAGCTAGTACTGGAGTGGAGTCCGAGAGAGCACCGGAGGCCTAGAGGAAGACCACCAGACAGATGGGACAAAGACATCAAGAAGATCGCTGGTAACACCTGGCAGAGAACTGCCCAAGACCGTCCCACTTGGAGAAGATTGCTGAAAGCCTACCTGAATCCACGACTCGAAGAGGCCACATCATTTAATGATTGAACTGGCTGATGATGATGATGATGATGATGTAATATCTCTCGCTAAGCTGTTCACCGTTATTCTCTCACCTTGGGCTTCGATAGTCAATTTATTATGATAGCCTTGTAAGACGCAAACGGACTCGCAAAATAAATAAATATTGCAGAACAAGCGCATTGTGTATACATTGATAAATATGAAATCGTTCTTCCAAGCAGGTGGGATAATTTATCACAATTGGAGAATGTTACATTCTGAACAGTGGCTGAAGTGAAACATTATAAAGCCTTGAGAAGACAGAAAATTGTGCACACATTTAAAACAAAAAACACAGAAATAATAACGAAGTAATAGATAACAATAAGCGTGTAATTTCTGAATGTAAACGAATACATATAATGAAAGATACTTATTTACATCGGCATGACACAGTTTTGCATACATACATAAATCTCGTAATAAAGAACTATGTATTTAAAGAACTGAATAATAACAGTTTAATTTACGTAAGTAAACTGGCACACGTTTTAGATTTCTAGCAATGAGCTTTCCTTTGTCCGAATGACGGAATGTTCCTATGTCAGAATGATTGACTTCCACATCAATCAAACACACACACACACACACACACACACACACACACAAACACACACCACCAACACCACCACATACAGACACACACACACACACACACACACACACATATATATATATATATATATATATGTGTGTGTGTGTGTGTGTGTGTGTGTGTGTGTTTGAAGTGGAGGGAAAGAACATTCAATCATTCGGAATTTGTCCTGCCTCTACCACAAATAAAAGTGATGAATGTAGTAGGCAAGGACAAACAAAGTGACTGAGACTGATACGGGAAGACATAGAATATTTCCGTTGCAGATATCAGCTTGAGTTTGAATTGGAACCAATCTACTCGGAAGATGATTTTTTTCTGGACGGTGGTTACTTGGGAGGGAGGAGGGGGGGGAGTCCATAGACCTTTGGGTTGCTTATTTAGCTAGGGCATGTGATGCGTAAATTCCAGGTTAACTGTGCACCTCCGGTGATTTTTCTCGCCCTGTTCATCATGCCCAGAACGGTAGGTGCCGGTTGTGGACGTCCTCGCGTCGTTGATAAACAACATCAGGTGGAGAAGGTCGCTCTCTCGTGAATCCTACGGGGCAGCAGGCTTTCCCACAAGATTGCTGGAAGTACCAGATAGGCGCTGTGGCGATTTATGGAGTGAAATTAATGTTCTGCTTACCGCCTACCGCGTTGTGCACACAGACCAGTCCGCAGCTGTATGTCGTAGAGGGGGACTTTTTTCCCAACTGTCGTAAAACTGTCCAGCGGTAACTTCTCTATAACTTACGCTACCGGTCGGACAAGCGCTCTGGGAGTAGTGTCAGAGTACCGGTCAGACGGTGAAAAATGATAGTGTATTTTAACTGTAAACGTTGATTCTGACGGCTTCATTAGGCACTGAGTATTTCTGCGGTTACACAAAGATTACTCAAACTTCCTTTCTTAATGACAAAATATAAAATGTATAGTCCACGCTACAGACGTTGTTTGGTGAATTAGGAGGGAGCTTTGCTTCAGCTGACAGGATCGACAGTCTGTCTGAAAGAAGGTACCGCGTAGATTTAACTCGCGTGATATTGAATTTCTTATGTCTGTGTGCTCATTAATGATGTTGTTGGTTAGCAAAGGAGAACGCTTATATATTGCGACACTTAGATCGGTGTACCCGAAAGGCATAACGCGCCAGACACTAGAATCTGTTCGGAAGACACAGCAAGAATTCTTATGTACTCGCATAGTTGATGTATATGATTTGACCGAGACCAACTTTTTTGTCTGATTTTTTAAAGAAGAACAAAAATAACGAAAAACCTCATAATAAATACGATTTGTTTAAAACTGACCATTCTTACTAAATTTGGACGGGAAAAGCACAATCGAGTATTATTTTAAGCATGTCACATCAGCTTTATATTGTTGCAACGATATTACTGTGTTAAAAATCAAAATAGTTTGCAGCGTAAAACTAGCGTGAGCTGACTGCAAGATGATTCTTCGTTTTCAAATATTACGCCCTGTTGTTGTACGCTTACTCCTGGAAATACGTGTCCTGCAAGTAGGACATATCCGTGGTTTGCTATAAGAGACTTACGGTCTGCTGTAGGAAGGACTCTTCGTATGGTAGTCTTCCCGGTGTAAAGATGAGCTGTATGCTCTATCATTAATTAACAGTTACAACACAGAAAAGTTGGCCTCCCGCTACCAGTGTATTACCGAGACCCCGTAATGTGAAACAGCAATGACTGGCAGCGACTGACACAATGTAGTGGGTTATCCCACGCCTTATCTGTGCTGCAAGTGGGAATTACGCATGGCTGTCACACCGGATTGTCTACTTGATAAACAATGAGTTCGCGTACGAACAGTGTGGACCATCGTTTCATAATAACTCATCCGCTCTATTTTGGCCTTACAGGAACAAATACGACCCTATGTTAATATGGTCATTTTCAGAAACCCAAGTACTTTTAGATATGGAATGCCGTGTACAACGTAACGATTCATTCGTCTCACTCTGTTACGCGTGGATTGACAAATCTGCAGACTCGTTATCCAAAATGAACAACATGGGCCGATGTGGGCATCTATACAGAATCCTGACAAGAGACATTTCCATCGCCTCATCCATTATGCATTGAAAGACATTACCCTTTTCCACTACGGCTGTGTATACTATCAAAATTTGCAATTACGCAACAACTGTAAGACAATGCGGTTTTAAGCCGTACTTCTCAACAATTTACGTCAACAACGATTTATCTCTTTTGATCCATGTACATACTATTTTGTTGTAGCTTTCAGTGACATTCCTTAGTTCCATTATTTTATAGCACAAGGTTTCTTACGTAAAAACGGTACGCCTCATGTACCGGTTAATAAGCTTTTAGCTGTTAACATCATCACACGAGGACACCGACGCCTGGATATCCATGGCCACCACCTCCAGCATCTCTTATCAACACGTAACTTCATGTTTTTAACGTTACTATTATCTATTCGTTTCTAGTTAGTTCATTGTTACTGGAATCTCGAGCCTGAGGCTTACTGGTTTTTTGTGGGACAGCCCATACATACAACATGCTACTTTTGCCTACTGCACGTTAATTCCAATTGCCGTATGTCGTTCTCAAACCTCATTATTTTCTCAGTTATTGTTCAAGGTCTCTAAATACCCTGTTTATTGTGTGCTTTAGTGAGATTTTATCCGTCTGCCCTGAAATACTGATTCAAATAGCGATAGACGGACTTGTTGATGTAGTGGTAACGACAGTGACTGGAAACTGCGAGGTTGCGCGATCGATCCCGGCCGGACTACGGAATTTTTTATGCTAGCCTTGACGTCTCCATGATGTTAAGATAGGCCAGGAACGCTCAATATTGCTCTTGAGGGACTTCCAGTCAATCACTCCATACGAATATATTTTACTTCAGTGACATCAGTGCCTCTGTTATCGTTTATTTGGTTAAAATGGCTCTGAGCACTATGAGACAACATCGGAGGTCATCAGTCCCCTAGAACTTAGAGCTACTCAAACCTAACTAACCTAAGGACATCACACACATCCATGCCCGAGGCAGGATTCGAACCTATGACCATAGCAGTCGCGCGGACTGAAGCGCCTAGAACCGCTCGGCCACCGCGCCGGCATCGTTTATTTCCTTAGCCTTTTTAACCCGTAATCAAACAAAGGAAAAGAAAAAATAATCAGAGGGACTTCAGCTACTTACTCGTAGGCGGTACGTACATACGAGTGCAAAGAAGGCATGTTTTCTACCCAATAGCGCCTGTCATTTGAGAGACATCTTATTCTTCTCGTTATATTAGAAGGTTCCAAACACTTGATGGATGGTATGATTAAAATTGGTTCAAATCGCTCTGAGGTCATCAGTCTCCTAGAACTTAGAACTACTTAAACCCAACAAACCTAAGGACATTACACACATCCATGCCCGAGACAGGATTCGAACCTGCGAACGCAGCGGTCGCGCGGTTCCAAACTGAAGCCCCTAGAACCACGCGGCCATACCGGCCGGTGATTGAAATTATAATTAAAAAATTGTTTCTGGAGTGTGTTTTCATTTTGGGATGAACTGCAACCTTACGAAAGGTTGAGGGTAGTGCAGCAACTTATTACTGAGAGAACATGCGCGGTCAAGGCACCGGACTTGCTTTCAAAAAGACCAGACTTCAAACCCCTACCTGCCTGTCTTCATTCTCAACCACACACAATGAATGCTGAAATGATTCGTTCGAAAAGACCATAACCGATTACACCCGCTACCCTTCTACCGTCCGAGATAGCGACCCATCTCTGATGAGACCGCCTTTAGTGAGGCATTAAGCTTTTATCTACCAAGCAACACTTTGCTAATCAGACCGTGGCATTATTATATTATCTTTGCATCTGAGATTGTGAACATTGTGGGCTCCTTTAAGAATATTGACACGACTCCAAAATGTAAAAGATTTTATTTGTCGACAGCTTCTAGCTAGGCCACGAACTGGTCGTTCCCTGGACAGGAGTCACATACGCGGTACAGGATACGTGGACCTATATCGAAACGTCTCGACTATCGTCAGTAGGTCACCCGTTATTCGCGCGGGAAGGATGTTTACTACATGCATTAGCCCGCCGACAGCAGAATCGGCACAACGACTGCCTATTTCTGCGTTTCGTCGAAACTACGTCCCGGATGGCCTCCTTGAAGTCAGGATCTAACTTTCCTCCCCACAAGTTTCCCGCGCATTCTCAACACTGTCGACTGTCCAGAGAGAAACGGGGGCACGAAAGTATTACCTAAGCTTAGATCATCGGTTTCCGAAACTACAAATGCTCGCGAGCAGGCGAATGCACAGAGAACTACTTTCACAGCGTTTTTTAATTCACTACGACGCATAAAGTACTCAGCAATTTCACAATACAATAAAACTACTTCAGTAAGCGTTAGATGAATTGTGTTGTGTCCGACGCACGAACTCATTGACTTGGTATGTGCTGTAGGTGGTTAGAGTTGAGTGTAATGCCACCGGCATAAAAAAAGGCGCAATATGCGATTGGTACGTCTCAACAAGCTGCAGTTAACTGGAGTTAAATATAATGGCATTGGCACAAAAAATAGCAGTATACGTAAACAAGATCGTACTTAATTGTGCAGAAACCTTAGAACACAATACGATAAAGAACCGATCTTATGTTTAAAATCACGTTCACGAAACGTCTGAAAAAGTCATCAGTAGTCTGAAAGCCAGACTATATCTATTACCCCTATTGATGAAGACATGTTTCACCGTGTAAAGAAAAAATTGTATGTAATCTAGATGTACTGAGTAAATATTGAGTGAATGGAGAAACAGAAAACTTTTCTTTTAAATTTGTGCCTTAGATCTCCTACAGTTCAATCTTCCGATTGTAAGTTAAGATCTTGCATTGTGAAGCTGCAAAATGCGTTTGCGGGTACAAGGCAAAAAAATGGTTCAAATCGTTCTGAGCACTATGGGACTTAACTTCTGAGGTCATCAGTCCCCTAGAACTTAGAACTACTTAAACCTAACTAACCTAAGGAGATCACACACATCCATGAGCGAGGCAGGATTCGAACTTGCGACCGTAGCTATCGCGCGGTTCCAGTCTGTAGCACCTAGAACCGCTCGGCCACACCGGCCGGCCGGTACAACGCACAACAATATTATTTGCATGAGAAAGAACTAATTAGTATGCGGTTTATTGACCAGTCAATTCAGTTGCTTTTATAGCCTCACTGTTAGGTAGCCTCAGTCCAGATCAAAATGTAACAGCACCACTTGTTTTGCGTTGGCAACGTTTTTGTCTCACTTCATGGGCTACGAACGATCTGATCGAAAAATATCACGCTTATAGTTTTAACCCAAGGAGGTAATAAACTCAGCACTGTAGCCACTAATGCCAAAAGCGTGTTACTAGTATAAATAATAAAATACTGTGTAACGAAATACTGAATTTCAATACTGACTACGACAAGAAGTAATAAAGTTTTGTGTCTAGCCACGAAGTTTTTATTTATTTGCAGATTAAACAGACAGTTAGAAAAAGAGTCTCTGTAACATGTTTATGTACGAAATGTATGCTGGGTAACAGCTGTTGTCATTTCTTTTAATAGTTAACTGACACATTTTGTTACTCCACAATAACTTTATTTAGCCCTCTCAACTTCGTAGCCGGTTCTGAGACAGATATTTCTTCAGACAGCCTTCACGCGATCCACTCTAGTCGCATAACTCGTCAAGCAACGTCATCAACTCGTTTACCACCAAATTAGCCCCTACGACTTTAGGTAACATCCTGAGAGAATTCGTTCTAAGACAGACCATTCCAAATATATCCAGAATGAATAAACACATCGAGATGTGGTTTACGCCAAGCTATAATGGACAATACGGCAAATTTCCTGACGTTAGCAAATAATTTTTCTTCGTTTACAGTAACTGAATTGCGACATCGACTTACTTTTTTTCTAATGGAACCATATACGTTTTTCTGTGGTATTTGAAAGAAGCTTCTAAGAGGAATTCACCGACATAACATGTATGGGACTTGATCAAATAGTATCAAAATAACAGCGCCACATACCACTGTCACACCGTCAGGAGAAGAGATTCCACAAACATCTGCCCTGTTACACCAAATATAAGCAAACACGTAACTCAGGTATGATTCTTGTATTTATGTGTTTCATTTGAAGCCCGTCAGTCTGTTCAGAATGGTTCAAATGGCTCTGAGCACTGTGGGACTTAACATCTATGGTCATCAGTCCCCTAGAATTTAGAACTACTTAAACCTAACTAACCTAAGGACATCACACAACACCCAGTCATCACGAGGCAGAGAAAATCCCTGACCCCGCCGTCAGTCTGTGTTCTGCTGTTGTAGCAACTAAATAACTTTCTAGTAAGGCTGCATCTCCATCTACATCTACATCCATACTCCGCAAGCTACCTGACGGTGTGTGGCGGAGGGTACCCTGAGTACCGCTATCGGTTCTCCCTTCTATTCCACTCTCGTATAGTTCGTGGAAAGATGGATTGTCGGTATGCTTCTGTGTGGGCTCTAATCTCTCTGATTTTATCCTCATGATCTCTTCGCGAGATATACGTAGGAGGGAGCAATATACTGCTTGACTCCTCGGTGAAGGTATGTTCTCGAAATTTTAACAAAAGCCCGTGCCGAGCTACTGAGCGTCTCTCCTGCACTCTTCCACTGGAGTTTATCTATCATCTCCGTAACGCTTTCGCGATTACTAAATGATCCTGTAACGAAGCGCGCTGCTCTCCGTTGGATCTTCTCTATCTCTTCTATCAAACCTATCTAGTACGGATCCCACACTGCTGAGCAGTATTCAAGCAGTGGGCGAACAAGCGTACTGTAACCTACTTCCTTTGTTTTCGGATTGCATTTCCTTAGGAGACATTCACCATACGACAGTCGAAATGTGAATATTGTTTACGACGAATGTCGTCAAACTACTAGAGCGCGGTGCGGTTGTGTGTTAAAGAATGTCTAGATGTACCAAGCACTCACGATCTGTGTTTGCAAAAATTATAAAAAATTTCTAAGGAATGGAAATGTGGAGAATAAAATACTCCAAAGAAAGAGAAGAGCAACTGCTGAAAGAAACGGAACTAAAACTTTAGCAGCAGTAACACCCAGTGCTAATGTCAGTAAGAAGTATTGAAATGTGGCTACACTGAGCCACGGCGCCAGAGATTGCGCCAAAGAGTATTATTCAGCCGCCTCCACAGTGCCTGTCGAGGCCTCGTAGTAGTCAGTTCTTGGGGAGAGCTCGTAGTTGAGTGTTTGTTGAGATGTGCTAGTAGGCAGTGCTTGCTGAGATGTGATATTGGAGAGTTCTGGTTGAGATGTGGTAGTAGCGAGTCGGTGTGGAGAGATTGTAATGTTTAGAGTGCTTTTCATCAATATAAATTAAGGTAACAAACTACTTTTCTTTTTTTTTTTCATTATTTCAATGTCCTGAATAATGTGTCATTACAGGTTCAGTCAACAAAGCATCTGGCTTGTGTTCTTGTATTAGAGTGTAATTCTGCTTTCCTTACGCAATTATAGTATTTCTATTTTTTTATCACGTCAGTATAAATGATATTTAAAATTTCTTGTCTTATTGAAGAAGAACCGTGCCAGATGTGTACGTTGAGTCATACTTCCACACACAGAACAATTACACTTGTGCTTTGGTTTCGTAGGTTTTATAGTTGCTGGGGACTTAATTAATTAATTGTGTTAACGAAAATTTTCATTTCATTCTTTGGTGTTGTTCTATGCAGTCAGATTGCGTAATAATACTAGTCAGGGCCAGCGTAATCGGACATACAGCTACTAAAAATATTTTCATTTTATTTAATTAAGCCCCCATGCACGTGGCGACCGCTGCTTCGGATCGTCCCTTGGAATTCATCATCATCATCATCATCATCATCATCATTTAAGACTGATTATGCCTTTCAGCGTTCAGTCTGGAGCATAGCCCCCTTATAAAATTCCTCCATGATCCCCTATTCAGTGCTAACATTGGTGCCTCTTCTGATGTTAAACCTATTACTTCAAAATCATTCTTAACCGAATCCAGGTACCTTCTCTTTGGTCTGCCCCGACTCCTCCTACCCTCTACTGCTGAACCCATGAGTCTCTTGGGTAACCTTGCTTCTCCCATGCGTGTAACATGACCCCACCATCTAAGCCTGTTCGCCCTGACTGCTACATCTATAGAGTTCATTCCCAGTTTTTCTTTGATTTCCTCATTGTGGACACCCTCCTGCCATTGTTCACATCTACTAGTACCTGCAATCATCCTAGCTACTTTCATATCCGTAACCTCAACCTTATTGATAAGGCAACCTGAATCCACCCAGCTTTCGCTCCCATACAACAAAGTTGGTCGAAAGATTGAACGGTGCACAGATAACTTAGTCTTGGTACTGACTTCCTTCTTGCAGAAGAGAGTAGATCGTAGCTGAGCGCTCACTGCATTAGCCTTGCTACATCTCGCTTCCAGTTCTTTCACTATGTTGCCATCCTGTGAGAATATGCATCCTAAGTACTTGAAACCGTCCACCTGTTCTAACTTTGTTCCTCCTATTTGGCACTCAATCCGTTTATATTTCTTTCCCACTGACATTACTTTCGTCTTGGAGATGTTAATCTTCATACCATAGTCCTTACATTTCTGATCTAGCTCTGAAATATTACTCTGCAAACTTTCAATCGAATCTGCCATCACAACTAAGTCATTCGCATATGCAAGCCTGCTTATTTTGTGTTCACATATCTTAATCTCACCCAGCCAGTCTATTGTTTTCAACATATGATCCATAAATAATATGAACAACAGTGGAGACAGGTTGCAGCCTTGTCTTACCCCTGAAACTACTCTGAACCATGAACTCAGTTTACCGTCAACTCTAACTGCTGCCTGACTATCTATGTAAAGACCTTTAATTGCTTGCAAAAGTTTCCCTCCTATTCCATAATCTCGTAGAACAGACAATAACTTCCTCCTAGGAACCCGGTCATATGCATTTTCTAGATCTATAAAGCATAGATACAATTCCCTGTTCCACTCATAACACTTCTCCATTATTTGTCGTAAGCTAAAGATCTGGTCCTGACAACCTCTAAGAGGCCTAAACCCACACTGATTTTCATCCAATTGCTCCTCAACTAATACTCGCACTTTCCTTTCAACAATACCTGAGAAGATTTTACCCACAACGCTAATTAAAGAGATACCTCTGTAGTTGTTACAATCTTTTCTGTTTCCATGTTTAAAGATTGGTGTGATTACTGCTTTTGTCCAGTCTGATGGAACCTGTCCCGACTCCCAGGCCATTTCAATTATCCTGTGTAGCCATTTAAGACCTGACATTCCACTGTACTTGATGAGTTCCGACTTAATTTCATCCACCCCAGCTGCTTTATTGCACTGCAATCTATTGACCATTTTCTCCACTTCCTCAAACGTGATCCTATTTCCATCATCATTCCTATCCCATTCTACCTCGAAATCTGAAACATTACTGATCGTATTTTCACCTACATTGAGCAACTCTTCAAAATATTCCCTCCATCTGCCCAAGGCATCCACAGGATTCACCAGCAGTTTTCCTGACCTGTCCAAAATACTTGTCATTTCCTTCTTACCTCCCTTTCGAAGACTGCTAATTACACTCCAGAATGGTTTTCCAGCAGCTTGACCCAATGTCTCCAACCTGTTTCCAAAGTCTTCCCAAGATTTCTTCTTGGATGCTGCAATTATCTGTTTGGCTTTGTTTCTTTCTTCAACATAACTTTCTCTGTCTACCTGAGTTCTAGTATGTAGCCATTTTTGATAGGCCTTCCTTTTCCTTTTACAGGCTGCCTTGACTGTGTCATTCCACCAAGCTGTTTGCTTCCTCCTACTTTTACACACTACTGTTCCAAGACATTCTTTAGCCACTTCTAGTACTGTGTCCCTGTACCTTGTCCATTCCTTTTCCAATGACTGTAATTGACTACATTCAACTAACTGGTACCTTTCTGAGATCGCTGTTATGTACTTGTGCCTGATTTCCTTATCCTGAAGTTTCTCCACTCTTATCCTCCTACATATGGACCTGACCTCCTGCACTTTCGGCCTCGCAATCCCGATTTCACTGCAGATTAAATAATGATCAGTGTCATCAAAGAATCCCCTGAATACACGTGTGTCCCTCACAGCCTTCCTGAATTCCTGATCTGTTATTATATAGTCAATGACAGATCTGGTTCCCCTGCTTTCCCAAGTATACCGGTGAATGTTCTTATGTTTAAAAAAGGAGTTTGTGATTACTAAGCCCATACTGGCACAGAAATCCAAGAGTTGCTGCCCGTTCCTGTTGGCCTCCATATCCTCTCCAAATTTACCCATAACCTTTTCGTACCCTTCTGTTCGAGTTCCAATCCTGGCGTTAAAATCACCCATGAGCAGAACACTGTCCTTGTCCTTTACTGTAACAACTACATCACTGAGTGCCTCATAAAAACTATCCATCTTATCTTGATCAGTCCCTTCACAATGCGAATATACTGACACAATCCTAATTTTCTTGCTAGACACTGTCAAATCTATCCACATCAGTCGTTCGTTTACATACCTTATTGCAACTACGCTGGGTTCCATTTCTTTCCTGATGTAAAGCCCTACACCCCATTGTGCTATTCCTGCTTTGACTCCAGACAAGTAGACCTTGTATTCTCCCACTTCTTCTTCTTTCTCACCCCTTACCCGAATGTCACTAACAGCTAAAACGTCCAGCCCCATCTTACTTGCAGCCTCTGCCAGCTCTACCTTCTTCCAAGAGTAGCCCCCATTGATATTAATAGCTCCCCAACTCATTACCATTTGTTTGCCAAGTCGTATCTTAGGAGTCCCTGGTTTTTCAGTTAGAGGTGGGACTCCGTCACCTCCAAAGGTCCGAGGCATTTTGCTCTGATTGTTGCCAGCATCATATTTAAAGTACCAGGGAAGCAGGTTGCTAGCCTTACTTGCCCCGGGTCTCATTGGGTTTTACCCCTAACGGCTGAGGGACTAACCGGTGGATTTGGTAGTCTTTGCCGTATGAGCACAAAGGTGACCACGACTTAGAATATGTCCGAGATGCCCAGCCTTATTCCAAAGTAACTGGTATCCCGACTGACGGGACCACTTACTTGGCCACTCATACGTTGCCCGTGGTTCATGAACTAGGACATGACTACAGGAACCCACACCATGAATTCTTCTGATTGTAAAAATAGTAGACAGTAGTATTGTTGTAGTAATTTGTAGTTTAGTAATTGTAGTCTATTTTGCATGTGTAGATTTGGTAATTGTCATTCTTCTAATGCTATTTCAGAATTTGTTTTGTTGTCTTGTATACGCGTTTGACAATCTAGTGCAATTATTTCAATTGTTCGATTAATCGTGTTTGAGGGAAACTTTTCATGTATATGGTATTGTTGGAGATAAAGAGTCATTGTGTGTAATTTTCGTACAGTGACGAGTTTTGTATGTTTTGTAAATGATTACGCGATCAATGAAAAAGGCAAAAATGATGAATAGTGAGAATAACGAAATTGTTGACATGGCGAACTCGCCAACACAGGACAACAGTATCATGAATAATGTAGTGGAAAACAATTTAATAAGCAGGGAAAATAGTCCGGAAACAGTTCAAAATTTTTCACAATCGAAAAATTCTCAGATTGCGTGGTTAACGACAGAAGAAATGGAGCAGTTGATGAGTGCAATATTAAATTTGGGATCTGAATTAAGAGCAATGACAACACGGTTAAGCTCAAAAATAGGAACAATTGGAACAGAAATAGGAACAATTAAAACCGAGATGAAAGCAGTGAGATCACAGTTACAATATGAATTAAAAACAGAAATAGGAACAATTAAAACCGAGGTGGAAACAATGACAACACGGTTAGACTCACGAATAGGGATGTGTTTCAAAAACTGAAAGATGAATCAAAGAAAGAAATTAGAGAAGAAGTACAACCGATTTTGAATGCTCACAATAATAGTTTAATTTCAATTGAAATTAGACAAGAGGAACAGGGCAGGGAACAGGAAGAAAAAGATCACGTGATAGTACAAAAATTTTCAGAGTTAAATTTACAACGTGCACACGATAAGGAAGAAATATTTGAAAGAATCGAGGAATCCGTACCAAATGACTTAACGCAACAGTGTGAACAGTCAACTACTAAATGTGACAATACCGAAACCCGAGTTGCGCCACTTACGGAAGACGTAAACTTATTGGAAAGAGATGAGGAGATTTCAGATAAATTGACAAGTCTTAGTTTAAATGGGGATAGAGATTCAGATGATACAGCTCCATTACCATTTGCAGAAACCGAAGAGTACCAGAATATAAATAAGCATGTTGAAAATCAGGGAAAATTTAATGAACGCGTCAAAAGGGAATTTGAAGCATTACAAAAGCAAGTCAAACAAATTGAAGGCGAAATCGTAGGAAAAGACAGCAAAACAAATTTAGAATCACAGATAGCAGAGGGGTTTGAAGAAAGCAATTTGTTTCATTTACGGGATGCAACAAGAGAGCGCCAGGCGCGTGAATTTAACAATAATCGTCATTGTGACTGGGACACACGCGGTAGGTCTTTGTCGCCACGAGGCGAAAACTTTGACTATAAACACTTTTTGACTGTTCGGAAATTTGAGATCTTCCGCAACTCCATGTGCATGGATAGATCAATTTACGTACGCACTTCCGCCAAATTTGCCACTAAGTCACAAACTGGAAATTATGTGCGGCTATTAAAGTCCTCATGGGATTCACTACTCTAAGTGAATATGTGCCGTAGCGAGCATAGGGCCCCGAGCTGTAGTGGTGCTATTTCTCTTTTAGTTTTCTGTACCGCTGCCTAGTCTTTTACTATTCTTTGCATCTGTCAAACCAACTCTTCGACTATTAATCTATCTAGTGAGTAAGTAAACAATAACCGGATTTGACTAATTTACCCAAAAGTGACTTCGGAAATTACCGTTTGGACTTACTATATTTTCTGCAGCATTCATTCGTAGCTTAAACGAAATTTTACCTGTTTATATTCGTGACAATATTACTTCATATGTTGACGATATTCTTATTGCTAAACGTTCTTGGAGTGAGCATAACAAAATTTTGGATTCATTATTACGTATTTTTGCAAGAGTTGGCATTATAGTGAACTTAGAAAAATCTGAATTTGGTCGTTCTCAGGCGAAATTTCTCGGTCACTTTATTTCTACAGAAGGTATTCTTCCTGATCCAAAGAAATTAGACGCTATTCGTAACTATGCTGTTCCTACCACAAAACGTGAGGTTCGTAGTTTCCAAAATTTTTGTGGAATGATATACTTTTGAAAAATTTTTGTAGAATGACATACTTGTGAGAAACTAACAACTACATGTAAACATGCAGAGAATACAAGGATACCGCGCTGTGTTTTGGCGGCGGTATATACTCAAAGCAACAGTCAAGTCTGCGCGCCGCACAAGGCAGTCGTTGACCGAAAACAATTACTTCCTACGTCACGCGCCTACAGCTGATCGAGCGCTCAGTGCGAATGCACTGACAGCCGTAAACAAATACACAGTTTAATTTCTCCGATTAAATTCAGTATAAAGCTATAGTGACTTGATGAATTATGTTATTAACATTCAGTATTTTTCAGGATACGGTTCTATAAAATATTTAAGAACTTCAGGTAAATTCTGTGCGTGTCCGACGTTAAGACGACTTGCTATCGAGAAATTTTCAGGAAGAATGTAATTTCGAAGAAGAAATTAATAAACTAAAAAGGTAACTATTAATTGAGTTTATTTTTCAGGTAACATATTTCCGCTTAGGTACGTACTTTAGACGTAATTTGCTGCTCGCGATTACGTGATTCATACTTTGTGGTAATTTCATGTTCTATGAAATTACTTGTGAAGCGACGTGCTTGCGTACGTTAACTGATTTTGACAATAATTATTAATGAACTGGGTTGTAACTTCTGCATATTATGCATCGCTTGGCTGCACTGCTTTTTCACTGATGTCATATTTTTTAATTATGTGCCTGCTGTGCTTATTTATTTAAATTATAATTGTCACCTGATTTATTGTGCTGATGTGATTATGTATGTAAGTTATACTTTGTGATTTATCTGCTTGCGCCTTCATGTTTACTTTTTAAGATTACATATGAACATTTATTTGCTTATGCTGATATGATGCTAATGACTTGTTTATTACGTAAGATATATGTTTACTGCTATGCGTATGGATTGCATATTTATACATTTCTGTTTGTCGTCACAACTACTCTTTAATTTGGTATATAGCAATGCTGATGTACAGTGTACGAACATAGACTTTAGGTTACACTATGGTATTAGTTACAGATTGTTCGCTTGGCAGAGCCTCGTTGTAAGAATTGTGCTGCGTCCACTTGTTGACATTCTGTTCACTACTGGTATATTTACTCGCTATTGCATGTTTTGCTTACGCTCAGTGCCTTATATTTTTAAGATAGGAAAATGAACTGCTATAATTCGACGAACGACATTAGTACAAGAAACTTCATAGAAGTCACATGAGCTGAGGTTTTATGAAAGCTGTATAAATGTATGCTAATAGGAAGGAAGCTAACGACATGACATACCGAAACTAGGTTTAGACCATTGACAGTTATTACACTGCATTTTTCGTGAGCAATTGAAATAGGAAGTGACACTTGACCCAAGAAATACTCCACATGTTTGCTTCTGTTTGCCATAATTCTTGAAGTGGTGTACACACTGTGAAATATTATGATCATTCACACTCCGTTATCGTGCTTAATTACTGAGAGTTATTCGAACTAAGTCTGTTAGAGGTCATGTATGCATTTCTTTTGTTTATAATTCATAATGAGTAGAAGATTTGGCTCAGATGGATTACACAGAGGTTGTGTGTGGATATTGTGTCTTCGGATTGTATGGGATGATGAAGTTTGCATTAGGATTTTATCTGTACTAGTTCGAGGAGACTGACTAGAGGAAAGAGTTGTTATGGAAGTGAAATGATATTGGTAAAAAGGTTTATATGTATCGACGTATTGAAGAGGTACTATTGAGGTATTATTGAGATTATGTGAAGTTGATGATTATTGGAGTTTTTGTGGACAAGAGGTAAGGTAAATGATATTGATGATAAGATTTATATGTATCGACGTAAGAGGTATTATTGAAGTATTGAGATTATGTTATGCTGATGATTATTGGAGTTTTGGTGTATAAGAGGTAAAGTAAGTGAGGAGCATATTTTTTTTTTGTTGGTCTATATGGAACAAGGAAGATGAAGATAGCAGACTAGAATACTAAAGTGGAAGGAAGATTGTCTACACACACTTTGTTAAATCACTAAGCAGTATATACTTTTTTTTGAAGAGAGGAAGTATTTGCATATCTTGGCTCACTGACAGTTGTTCAGCAACCATACATTTTGATCTGGCTTGGCAAACATTGGTCTTGACATGATGACTATGACGTTGACTTAATTATTATTGACTGTTATACATTGCTGCCACTACTACTTGATACACATGATGAACATCAAATTTTGACAGAATTACATTTACACAGTTAACACTATTCAATTACACAGTAGTACTTAATGTGGATGAAAGATGAGTGAGTGTGTTTTGTGTGTTTTCCTTTCCTAATCCTACCCATCTATCTCCTAAATATTATTTTATTTGTTTGTAGTGGCTTGCACTGACACTCATAAATGTTATAGGTTTACTGATATTTGAGTATTTGTAATAGTTAATATGACAATTATCTGACATCATTTGTGTGTTTATTAGAATTTATATGTTTAGTGTGTAAAAGCATTTGTATGTGTATTCGAACTATTGTTCATGCCTGAACTGTCTGATTAGTGATAGTGAATATTATGAACTGTTACCTGCACTTGTTCAACATTGATGTGTGACACTTAGAAATGTTTAATTTCTGCTGATGAACTGTGTGATTAGTGATAGTGAATATTATGGACTGTTACCTGCACTTTTTCAACATAATGGGTGCCACTTAGAAATGATTAATTTCTGCTGATGAACTGTGTGATCAGTGATAGTGAATATTATGGACTGTTACTTGTACTTTTTCTACATGATTGGTGCCACTAGGACATGTTTAATTTCTGCTTATATACTCTGATGAGCAGTGTGATTAGGATAGTGAATATTATGGACCGTTACTTGTACTTTTTCTACATGATTGGTGCCACTAGGACATGCTTAATAAACTCTGATGAACAGTGTGGTCAGTGATAGTGAATATGATGGACCGCTCTCTGGACCTACTCAACATTGCTGGGAGCCACTGATGGACTGCTTCTACTGAAATAATGTCACTTGTTGCTGTCTGCACCTGCTCAACATTGCTGGGTGCCACTGATGGACTGCTTCTACTGAAATGATGTCACTTGTTGGTGTCTGCACCTGCTCAACAATGCTGGGTGCCACTAATGGAACTACTTCTACTGAAATGATGTGACTTGTTGCTGTGTGTACCTCTTCAACATTGCTGGGTGCCACAGATGGAACTGCTTCTACTGAAATAATGTCACTTGTTGCTGTCTGCACCTGCTCAACATTGCTGGGTGCCACTAATGGACTGATTCTACTGGAATAACGTCACTTGTTGGTGTCTGCACTTGTTCAACACTACTGGGTGCCACTGTTAGAACTGTTTCTACTGAAAAGATGTTACTTCTTGCTGTCTGCACCTACTCAACATTGCTGGGTGCCACTGATGGATTGCTTCTACTGAAATAATGTCACTTGTTGCTGTCTGCACCTGTTCAACAATGCCGGGTGCCACAAATGGAACTGTTTTTACGGAAATAATGTGACTTGTTGCTGTGTGTACCTGTTCAACACTACTGGGTGCCACTGTTAGAACTGTTTCTACTGGAAAGATGTTACTTCTTGCTGTCTGCACCTACTCAACATTGCTAGGTGCCACTGATGGATTGCTTCTACTGAAATAATGTCACTTGTTGCTGTCTGCACCTGTTCAACATTGCCGGGTGCCACAAATGGAACTGTTTTTACGGAAATAATGTGACTTGTTGCTGTGTGTACCTGTTCAACACTACTGGGTGCCACTGTTAGAACTGTTTCTACTGAAATGATGTTACTTCTTGCTGTCTGCACCCACTCAACATTGCTGGGTGCCACTGATGGATTGCTTCTACTGAACTAATGTCACTTGTTGCTGTGTGTACCTGTTCAACATTACTGGGTGCCACTGATGAACTGCTTCTACTGAAATGATGTCACTTGTTGGTGTTTGCACCTGTTCAACATTGCTGGGTGCCACAGATGGAACTGCTTCTACTGAAATGCAGTCACTTGTTGCTGTCTGCACCTGTTCAACATTGCTGGGTGCCACTAATGGAACTGCTTCTGCTGAGAAATGTGACTTGTTGCTGTCAGCACCTGTTCAACATTGCTGGGTGCCACTGAGGAACTGCTTCTACTTAAATAATGTCACTTGTTGGTGTGTGTACTGCTCAACTTTACTGAGTGCCACTGATGAACTGCTTTTACTGTATTAATGTGACTTGTTGCTGTGTGTACCTGCTCAACATTACTGGGTGCCACTGATGGACTGCGTCTACTGAAATGATGTCACTTGTTGGTGTCTGCATCTGTTCAACATTGCTGGGTGCCACTAATGGAACTGCTTCTGCTGAGAAATGTGACTTGTTGCTGTGTGCACCTGTTCAACATTGCTGGGTGCCACTGATGGACTGCTTCTACTGAAAAAATGTCACCTGTTGGTGTCTGTACTTGCTCAACATTGCTGAGTGCCACTAATGGAACTGCTTCTGCTGAATGATGTCACTTGTTGGTATTTGCACCTGTTGACCATCGCTGGGTGCCGCCTCCACAGTGCCTGTCGAGGTCTCGTAATAGTCAGTTCTTGGGGAGAGCTCGTAGTTGAGTGTTTGTTGAGATGTGCTAGTAGGCAGTGCTTGCTGAGATGTGATATTGGAGAGTTCTGGTTGAGATGTGGTAGTAGCGAGTCGGTGTGGAGAGATTGTAATGTTTAGAGTGCTTTTCATCAATATAAATTAAGGTAACAAACTACTTTTCTTTTTTTTCATTATTTCAATGTCCTGAATAATGTATCATTACAGGTTCAGTCAACAAAGCATCTGGCTTGTGTTCTTGTATTAGAGTGTAATTATGATTTCCTTACGCAATTATAGTATTTCTATTTTTTTATTACATCGGTATAAATGATATTTAAAATTTCTTGTCTTATTGTAGAAGAACCGTGCCAGATGTGTACGTTGAGTCATACTTCCACACACAGAACAATTACACTTGTGCTTTGGTTTCGTAGGTTTTATAGTTGCTGGGGACTTAATTAATTAATTGTGTTAACGAAAATTTTCATTTCATTCTTTGTTGTTGTTCTATGCAGTCAGATTGCGTAATAATACTAGTCAGGGCCAGCGTAATCGGACATACAGCTACTAAAAATATTTTCATTTTATTTAATTAAGCCTCCATGCAGTATCTCGGAAGTACGAGAGTATTCTCCGAACACTACATTCTGTCGGATTTCATCCTCTTCGCATTTCACTGCACCTATATCTTCATGGCAATGACTTCCAAAACTGGTTTTAGTTCTCCGAAAAGTTCTACGAAAAGTACAAAGTGATGCTGCATAACAATACAAAATTTTGTTTGAGGACGAAGCATCATTTACAAACGATTGGCAAGTCAATCTTCGTAATAAGCACTAATCGTCAGTTGAACATCCATGCTGATTCAAAGAAGATAAAAAAACAAGGTTCTTGGGCTATCAAAGTTGGGTACATGTTTTTCAAGACGTGCATCGTTGATCCCTGTTTTGTTGATGGCAATCTAAAGTCACTCAAGTAGATCGAATTCATAAGATATGCTTAGTTATTGGAAAACATCCCACTTGACGTACGGCAATCTGTGTGGCGCCTACTTGACGGATGGACCTCGCAGTCTTCGCGAGTAATGACAAACCCTCTTAAAAGAACATTTGGGAGCACTGGAACGGTCGTTCAGGAAACGTAGAACGGTATGCTCTCTCAATAAAATAAAAGTGTCTAATATCTGTGGCGAAAATGAAATCAGGAGGTCTATAGGAAAACACCGATGACTCCCGAACACATGCAGTGCCTTATTACAAGGGCCTGTGATGCCATTAATTCCAGATGAAATTCACCGTGAAGTACAGTTTCCCTGGAATCATTTTTTAGGGTGTAGCAGTGTTCAAGGTTAACATTTTGTGCTCTTGATATGACAAAGATGAAAATAAACAAGCGGACCGTATCAGAGCTACCGTACGTGCTTGCTTACAATTGGTATAATGGGGCAGAAGTTTCTGCAACCATTTATCCTGACGACGGATAGTGCTTTGCTGCACTGTTATCTTGATACTATTTGATGAAGTCCCATACATGTTAAGTCGTTGAAGTTCTCTTAGAAGCGTCTTTCAAATGCCGCGGAAAAAGTATATAATTTCATTAGAAAAAAACTAAATTGGCACCGTAATTTGGCGACTATAAAACATAAGAATTTCTTGTGAACGTCTGAAAATTCGCCATGTTGTCCGCGATAAATTGGCGAAATCCGCACCTCGATATATTTATTGATTCTGGATATCTGGATATCCTGTCTTAGCCGCCTCACTCTGGTATCACTTCGTGGATATGACACTGAGAAGAAGTTTGCATTCTAACTCAGCGCATTTGCTAATAACCTTGCGAATCCAAATAATACGCAGCGAAATGTCCTCCACTTGCTGAAAAAACGTCTGATAATACCAATAAACAAGCAGTACACTTACGTTACGAGAAACGGGTTTGAGAAATTAAAGGGCAGCGCAAATAAGTCAGTGTCCACAACAGCAATGAACGTACAGAAGATATTTCTGAAACTATGCGTTGGGAAATGTGGATCCTACATTACAACGGAGAAAAAGGTGCAACAATTACAAACAATGTGTTACTGCAGAATTTTAATCCATTAGTTGTACAAAAAAAGTGTGAAACTCGAGAGATAGAAGACGAATGAGAAATAACGAAAGCAGTATATGGACAACACCATGAAGGACACCAGACTATGTTTCCTGTGTAATGCGGGACAATGGACTGATATGACAAAGGTGGTTGCGGTTGATGTGGTAGTATTCAATCGGAAGAGTGGTTGGATGCAAATTTCCACGCTAGTCTATTCTGTGAAAGACACCTTTTCTACTTCAATATAACTACCGCAATTTGCATCCACCTGAACGTGGTTACTGAAGCTATGTCTACAGTTTTTACCCCTCACATATCTCTTCAGTTGACGCCTCAGATTGCGGTTCTATCAACTGACCCCTTCTTTTAGTAAAGTTGTTCCAAACTTATTTTTCTCCCACGTTCGATGCACTACTTCCTCCTTAACTATCGACGTACTCATTTAATCTTCAGTATTCTTCTGTCTCTGATGTTCATCGTCTACGTATGACTTCCATACAAGGCTACTTTCTCTACAAATATCTTTAAAAATGAGTTCCCAGCGCTTAGATTATATACAGTGTTAACAGAGTTCTCTTTTTCTGAAACAAATTACTTGCTACTGCTGGTTTGCGTTTTATATCCTCTCTGATTCGGAAATTGTGAGTTACCTTGCTGCCAAAATAACAGAACTAGTCAACTATTTTTTGTGTCTCATCTCCTAATGAAATTGCTTGAGCATCGCCTGATTTAGTTCTTCTACATTCCATTACACTTGTTTTACTTGTTTTGATACTCACCTTTTTAAGACACTATTAGTTCCATTTAACTCCAATTCCAAGTCTTTTGTTGTCTTTGACATCAGAGTCAACGGCCAATCTCGACGCTTTTTGTTGTTGATGCATAGAAAGGATCGCAATTAACAGAAAATATTAATTTTAATCCTCTTCTGTTCAGTACTTCATCGGGTCGCTTTGCAATCAAGAGCTGGAATTAAAGAGAATTAAAAATAATGATATGTCTTTCCCCTGAATTTTAATTCCAGTTTCAAATTGGTTATTAATTTACTTTACTGCTTCCTGAACGTACAGATTTATTAACATCAGGGATAAGCTGCAGCTCTGTCTTACTCCTTTTTCAAGTGGAAATGACAGATGAGAATAATTCTAGGCAGTGACCATGCCTGGTATAATAACCACCAATTATCAGTTATATCGGATGTATTAAACGCACTATCTGTCAAGATTTAACAATGGGTCACTAAACTGATACATACATATTTTCATTAACATACAAGGAAGAAATGACAGTGTTTGGCTGAGCGAGAACGGACTGGTGAAACTTTTAAAAACATCGGCAATTCACCATACTGATATTTGAAAAATATAATTATTGGCTCTCGACATATCGAAAAAAGAAGCGATATATCGGTGGAAAGAATATCGACGTACCAACCAATGTACATCTACATCTACATTTATACTCCGCAAGCCACCCAACTGTGTGTGGCGGAGGGCACTTTACATGCCACTGTCATTACTTCCCTTTCCTGTTCCAGTAGCGTATGGTTCGCGGGAAGAACGACTGCCGGAAAGCCTCCGTGCGCGCTCGAATCTCTCTAATTTTACATTCGTGATCTCCTCGGGAGATATAAGTAGGGAGAAGCAATATATTCGATACCTCACCCAGAAATGCACCCTCTCGAAACCTGGACAGCAAACTACACCGCGATGCAGAGCACCTCTCTTGCAGAGTCTGCCACTTGAGTTTGCTAAACATCTCCGTAACGCTATCATGCTTACCAAATAACCCTGTGACGAAAGGCGCAGCTCTTCTTTGGATCTTCTCTATCACCTCTGTCAACCCGACCTGGTACGGATCCCACACTGATGAGCAATACTCAAGTATAGGTCGAACGAGTGTTTTGTAAGCCATCTCCTTTGTTGATGGACTACATTTTCTAAGGACTCTCCCAATGAATCTCAACGTGGCACCCGCCTTACCCACAATTAATTTTATATGATCATTCCACTTCAAATCGTTCCGTACGCATACTCCCAGATATTTTACAGAAGTAACTACTACCAGTGTTTGTTCCGCTGTCATATAATCATACAATAAAGGATCCTTCTTCCTATGTATTCGCAATACATTTGTCTATGTTAAGGGTCAGTTGCCACTTCCTGCACCAAGTGCCTATCCGCTGCAGATCTTCCTGCAATTCCCTGCAATTTTCTAATGCTGCAAACTTCTCTGTATACTACAGCATCATCCGCGAAAAGCCGCATGGAACTTCCGACACTGTCTACTAGGTCATTTATATATATTGTGAAAAGCAATGGTCCCATAACACTCCCCTGTGGCACGCCAGAGGTTACTTTAACGTCTGTAGACGTCTCTCCATTGAGAACAACATGCTGTGTTCTGTTTGCTAAAAAATCTCCAATCCAGCCACACAGCTGGTCTGATATTCCGTAGGCTCTTACTTTGTTTATTAGGCGACAGTGCGGAACTGTATCGAACGCCTTCCGGAAGTCAAGGAAAATGGCATCTACCTGGGAACCTGTATCTAATATTTTCTGGGTCTCATCAACAAATAAAGCGAGTTGGGTCTCACACGATCGCTGTTTCCGGAATCCATGTTGATTCCTACAAGTAGATTCTGGGTTTCCAGAAATGACATGATACGTGAGCAAAAAACATGTTCTAAAATCCTACAACTGATCGATGTCAGAGATATAGGCCTATAGTTTTGCGCATCTGCTCGACGACCCCTCTTGAAAACTGGGACTACCTGTGCTCTTTTCCAGTGGTTTGGAACCTTCCATTTCTCTAGAGACTTGCGGTACACGGCTGTTAGAAAGGGGGCAAGTTCTTTCGCGTATTCTGTGTAGAATCGAATTGGTATCCCGTCAGGTCCAGTGGACTTTCCTCTGTTGAGTGATTTCAGTTGCTTTTCTATTCAATAAAAATATCGGCTGCACATTGTAAATATACTGCCGGTTTTAGAGCTGTATCTTTAAGTATTGATTTATTATTATATATGTTGTGAATCAACAAGCTAGCAGCGTGCCTATGCCTCTTAGAGCAAGAATTGAAAGGAAAAGATGCACGTTCATGCTTGGCGATAATCACTTTGCTGAAAATGGTAGCTGCATGTAAGTGGCACTGGAAAAGGTGTCTGTTGGGTCCATTGTTGGGTTTCGTCACATATCGAATTTGTCCGGAAAACTTCACGTCGACTTCCCTGTTTTTTCATTTCTGCAAACACCAACGACCTAGCAGCTGTAGTGTCAAAATTGCGTGGTGGAGCTAAAGGTCGCAGTTTCTGTTGGTAGCACCGAGCGCCGATTACTTCAGCATCTCCCCTGACGGGACTCCGCCCACCGCAACGACCAGTCTTGTCATTCAGATTTTTGTTCATCGTTTTCAGTAGGTATTTTAGAAGAATGACAATGTGAAGAAATAGCAGATTAGTTGCCTTAAAAATTATTTTTTTCATAATGTCACTCCCCAGTGCAATCGGTGTTGTTCCTTTGTGCCACTTAAAAGTGATAGATCTGACGTAATGAAAGCTCATAATGTAGTAAGACTCCTACATAGAGTGAAAGTAAAATTATGTCTTGCTACAATTTCAAATATTTTCCGAAAATTGTGAAAAAATATATAAAATAAAAACATCGGCACGTGATACTGGCAATTTGATATCGATATATCACAGAAGAAAATACCACATTCGCGTTGTAAGGGGGCTATAATTTCGCACCCTACAAGCCCTCATCTACATGCCGTGATTTACAACCGGAATTAGGTATCATTTGATAGGTCGTACATCGTATATATGAATATTTAAAGAAGACTGTCATTATCAATACACCGTGCAAATAGTTGTTAACGCTTATTGCATGAAAGGTGACGGAGTCTTTATTATCAATGAATGATTGCGTGTACTGGTAGAGGCTGGCACGCCAGTGCAAATGAAACGGCAGGCGTAACTCAAGCCCTGGGTGGAAAAGCCCGCACAGGTGTGTTGGTCCTATTTAGCACAGGAGGTAGCCAAGACGGACGGTCGGGGCACCTGAACGCTGAAGCACAATACAGCGGCTGCCGGCCGGTGTTGTATTGGGACCCGAAGGATAACTGGATAATATCCAGAATGAGATTTTCACTCTGCAGCGGAGTGTGCGCTGATATGAAACTTCCTGGCAGATTAAAACTGTGTGCCCGACCGAGACTCGAACTCGGGACCTTTGCCTTTCGCGGGCAAGTGCTCTACCAACTGAGCTACCGAAGCACGACTCGCGCCCGGTACTCACAGCTTTACTTCTGCCAGTACCTCGTCTCCTACCTTCCAAACTTTACAGAAGCTCTCCTGCGAACCATGCAGAACTAGCACTCCTGAAAGAAAGGATATTGCGGAGACATGGCTTAGCCACAGCCTGGGGGATGTTTCCAGAATGAGATTTTCACTCTGCAGCGGAGTGTGCGCTGATATGAAACTTCCTGGCAGATTAAAACTGTGTGCCCGACCGAGACTCGAACTCGGGACCTTTGCCTTTCGCGGGCAAGTGCTCTACCAACTGAGCTACCGAAGCACGACTCGCGCCCGGTACTCACAGCTTTACTTCTGCCAGTACCTCGTCTCCTACCTTCCAAACTTTACAGAAGCTCTCCTGCGAACCATGCAGAACTAGCACTCCTGAAAGAAAGGATATTGCGGAGACATGGCTTAGCCACAGCCTGGGGGATGTTTCCAGAATGAGATTTTCACTCTGCAGCGGAGTGTGCGCTGATAGGAAACTTCCTGGCAGATTAAAACTGTGTGCCCGACCGAGACCCGAACTCGGGACCTTTGCCTTTCGCGGGCAAGTGCTCTACCAACTGAGCTACCAAAGCACGACTCGCGCCCAGTACTCACAGCTTTACTTCTGCCAGTACCTCGTCTCCTACCTTCCAAACTTTACAGAAGCTCTCCTGCGAACCATGCAGAACTAGCACTCCTGAAAGAAAGGATTGTCTCCGCAATATCCTTTCTTTCAGGAGTGCTAGTTCTGCATGGTTCGCAGGAGAGCTTCTGTAAAGTTTGGAAGGTAGGAGACGAGGTACTGGCAGAAGTAAAGCTGTGAGTACCGGACGCGAGTCGTGCTTCGGTAGTTCAGTTGGTAGAGCACTTGCCCGCGAAAGGCAAAGGTCCCGAGTTCGAGCCTCGGTCGGGCACACAGTTTTAATCTGCCAGGAAGTTTCATATCAGCGCACACTCCGCTGCAGAGTGAAAATCTCATTCTGGAAACATCCCCCAGGCTGTGGCTAAGCCATGTCTCCGCAATATCCTTTCTTTCAGGAGTGCTAGTTCTGCATGGTTCGCAGGAGAGCTTCTGTAAAGTTTGGAAGGTAGGAGACGAGGTACTGGCAGAAGTAAAGCTGTGAGTACCGGGGAGCGAGTCGTGCTTCGGTAGCTCAGTTGGTAGAGCACTTGCCCGCGAAAGGCAAAGGTCCCGAGTTCGAGTCTCGGTCGGGCACACAGTTTTAATCTGCCAGGAAGTTTCATATCAGCGCACACTCCGCTGCAGAGTGAAAATCTCATTCTGGAAACATCCCCCAGGCTGTGGCTAAGCCATGTCTCCGCAATATCCTTTCTTTCAGGAGTGCTAGTTCTGCATGGTTCGCAGGAGAGCTTCTGTAAAGTTTGGAAGGTAGGAGACGAGGTACTGGCAGAAGTAAAGCTGTGAGTACCGGGGAGCGAGTCGTGCTTCGGTAGCTCAGTTGGTAGAGCACTTGCCCGCGAAAGGCAAAGGTCCCGAGTTCGAGTCTCGGTCGGGCACACAGTTTTAATCTGCCAGGAAGTTTCATAACTGGATAATACTTCGGAAACTCTGAAAATCTTGGACGCAGCAGAGAGGAACGAGGAAGCGTCACCTCGGATAGCACGCAGGTTGGGTTATTTCCGAGGATTTTTTTCTCTGAGAAGCGTACCATTCTATGAGTATAGGTATTTCCTCGCAAACTTTCCGCACTGGGCGACAAAAGACTAAAATATGGTTGGTCGGTATTCGGAAGAATCTGTAGAGACGGAGAATATTCCGTGGTTTCGAGAATATGATTCGCCTTCTGCAGTTGCGAGGGAGGGGAGCCAAACTCTGCTGGGAAGTCAGCAGTGGAGAGAAAGAGGTCTTCCGTTTTGAGTGCTCGTAATTTGACGGTCGCTCAGTATCAGCTTTTTTTAGTACATATGGACTTGCTGTCTTTGCTCTCAAGAGATTTTATCGTTAGAACGTTTAGGACCTGTACTGTTGCGAACTTATACGATTCTGGACTTCGCCTCCGGGTAGGGTGTCGTCGTTGAGTATGCAGAGTTCAGTGATTGAGAGCACTTCTCCTGCTTTTAGTCACGTCGAGACGTTATGTGAACTCTGTCCTTGTGGCTGGGAGTTCATGTTTCTCGTCTCTCACAGAGAGGAGAAGACAGTTTTAGATTAAGCTAGTCAGAGGACCATCTTCTGTCGTCCTTGTGTTTGAATGAGGGTTTTTTTTATATTTTGTGGCTGGGGTTCTTCCGTCGTCGCAGACGTGTACGAGAACCATCACTCGAATGCACCGCATGGAGTACATACGGTGATATTGCTAATTGCTTCGACTTATTAGGGCTATAAAGCTAAACAGCTGTGATCACGTAACTTTTATTTCCACTGAGGTTGCACGCCACTGTAGATCATCTTTGAAAGTAGTGTCTTATAGTGTTTGGTACGTAGATGACGTCAGTCATCTCGCGTTATTTATATTAGATCGCGTAGCCATAAAAAGGGGCAGGTTTGTGCAATTGATCACTCGTATTAGTCAGGAAATTAATTTGTATTTCTTTATGTCCATTGGACATTGATATACAGGGTGAAAAGTATTTAAACCGACAAACTCTGGGAGTTTGTAGGGGACATCAAAACAAATATTTTTCCCTACTGTCATTTTTTCCTATGAGGATTATTTAAACCGGTGGAGGCCGTATTACGCTCTTCAGTTGTTAGAGTTCGTATTACGCGCTTCAGTTGCAGGCAGCTGGTGTCCACCAGTATAGTAGTGCATTGTCTCTGTTTACTAATGGAGCGATACACCTGGAGTGAATACATTGATATGGTTGGTGCGTACTACGTAGCGCACTACAACGGACGAGCTGCACAGCGGGTTTATCAGCAACAATATTCTAATCGCGGTATCCCGCATTATACGACCTTTGCTGGTGTGTAACAACGTCTGAGACCGGGTCATTTAGCAGATTGCCTCGACAGGGACGCCGTCGCACGGTAAGAACGCTGCAATTTGAGGAAGCTGTCTTGCAGCATGTGGAGCGAGATCCTTCAATCATCACTCGTGCAATTGCACCTAACATGATGATGAATCAGACGAATGTAAGAACAGTCCTTCGAGAGCAACTGTTACGTCCATTTCATTTACAGCGTATCCACAACCCGGAACCAGTTGATTATCCAGCCAGAGCACAGTTTTCGCAGTGGTACCTGGAACAGTGTGAAATGCATCCTACATTTCCATCCTCTGTGTTGTTTACCAATGAAGCAGCGTTCAGGCGTGATGGAGTCTTCAACATGTACAATTCGCATGTTTGGAGTGAGGATAACCCACATGCCACAGTTACTAGCGCTCATCAAGTGTGATTCTTCGTTAATGTGTGGGTCGGTGTTGTTGGGGGCTGTTTAATTGGGCCGTATCTGCTACCTAGGCCATTAAATGGCAGGCACTATTACAATTTTCTCGCCAGAGCATTGCCATAATTGCTGGAAGACGTCCCATTCCCTACAAGACAACGCATGTGGTTCCAACATGACGGGGTGCCGGGACATTTCAGTCGTCGTGTGCGTTGATTCCTGGACCGACGGTTCTCAGAAACGTGGATTGGCAGAGGTGGTCCTGTACCATGGCCTGCTCGATCCCCAGATATGTCCCCTCTGAACCTTTTTGTGTGGGGAGAGATGCACAACCTAGTTTACGCAACTCTTGTTGCATGAGAAGAGGATCTGGTTGCCCGGATAGTAGTAGCAGCAGCAGGAACAATTCAGGATACTCCTGGGCTTTTTGCCCCTGTCAGACAGAACATGATCCGACAGTGTAACCTTTGTTTGCGTGTCAATGGAGGCATTTTTGAAAATCTACTGTAATTGAAATTGGGTTGTGTTAATGTGTTGTCTCTTGGTCATTAAAAAAATGAAAAGTGTTTCTTGGTTTAATTAATTTGCCGCCAGAGAAATCTTCCTCTACCGATTTAAATACTCCTCATAGGAAAAAATGGCATTAGGAAAAAATATTTGTTTTGATGTCCCCTACAACCTCCCCGAGTTTGTCGGTTTAAATACTTTTCAGCCAGTATAAACGTTAGTAACATATAAAGAGGTTTTAATACACAATAAATGTATAAGTAGAAACAGCATTTATCATTTGTAGTTACTAGTTCCCTTAATGATTCATTTATGCTGATGTTGTAATTTATATGTTAACGAGCATGAAGGGGGAGTAATATCATCATTAAGGGATCCGAAGGTCTGCTTTAGGGGGTAGTCAGACATGGCCAAATCTTCATTTTCGGGTTCAGTATTTTCCGTTGCGTACATTCATTTTACACCCGCCTGGAGTAGCATCTTGGCGCGTATCGACATTTTTTGAAAACCTATCTATGTATCGATATTTCATCAACAGCTCTAGTACGCATGCAAACACTATGCTGCCGAACAGTGTGAGCGAGCTCTCAACTGCGGGTTATCGGCGGCACTTCCGCGGGCACGGTGCGCATGGGCGCTCGCTCTTCCGCCACCGGCTCTTATCAGCTGCTGCGTACAATGCCCGGCGTCGTACTTCACGCGTGCACACAGCCTGCCGGCACCGGAACAAGATGTGCACGCCGATACGGCGCCCGGCGGGCGCAACCGGCTGCACATGCCGACCTGCCCAGTTCCTGTTTCCACTGCTGGGGCAGATTGTTCCGGGATGCTTACGATAATAGTGTGTTTTCAACCCGTCTGTTTAATGCACAATGGAGTTTTAATTGACAAACAAGTAGAACCGAAAACACTGATGCATCTTATTCGTTTCTTTTTTCAAAACTCGCTGACCTGGCAAACTCCGTTCCCCCTTAAAGCCAATAAATAATCAGATTTAGGATGTTAAGTTCAGTTTTTTTATTAGGAAATACAAATAAAAAATTAAGTATTTTAATGATTCTTTATTCTCTTCAGTTAAGTACCTTGTGATACACGACATTTTTTGTTTTATTATCAGGCGCAAGAACAAACAACGCAGATGGTCTTCCGACCCGTGAACATGCCACATATAATTAACCATATGAAAAACATGGATATTCCAGATTTAAACCACAAACCTCGTTCTTCGATACTGTCTGCCCCAAATGAGATCATTTGGAAACAACTATTGTATTTTTGGGTGTTTGCAAGAAAATGACGTGATTCGGGTGTTTCGCCACAAAGCAATGAATGCAATGGCTCGGCTGGCGGAGCAGATAATGGCACTTTCACGTTCCCACTAAGGCAGCACAATCTGTGCGTTTCTCCGGAAAATTTCAATGCGCCACAACACTCGCAAAAACAACGTCCATCGGCCCACTGCAAACGCAAGGATGCTAGCAGTAATCAGTGCTGCAATCGTATCTAAACGCAGCTCGATTCAAATCATCACGTGATAAATCTCTTCTTGTGCGTCGAAAATTATCTACTTGTTGATCTCTGTTGTTCGCTCGACGATTTCGCGTTGCCAACCGAGGCGTTTCACGGGCTGCCTCACTTTGCTCTTGTGACTGAGATGCACGAAGTCGAGCCATACTCTTCACGGGCAATTTGTTGTTCTTCTTCAGTCCTTTCATTCGCAATGTTTTGTATCCTTCTTGCATTACGGCTTTGTCGAGAGATATTCGATCGTCTTAGTCGCGACATTCTTAATGATGATTCAAAGAAAATACAAATCATTTCTTTAAATGTTTAATTAATGCTATATACTGATACTTAACCATAGACGTTTAGCTGTCATTTGCGCTTTGTTATTCCATGTCAGATGCGTTTTTGTTATACCACGTTTTGTAGTGACGTTTAACTGACATTTGCGTTTTGTTATTCCATGCAGATGCGTTTCTGTTATACCGCGTTTTATAGCGGTCGAACGGGATAAAAAGTATCCTATGTCCGTCTCCTGGTTCTAAGCTACCTCTCCACCAATTTTCAGCCAAATCGGTCCAGCCGTTCTTGAGTTATAAATAGTGTAACTAACTCGACTTTCTTTTATATACACTCCTGGAAATTGAAATAAGAACACCGTGAATTCATTGTCCCAGGAAGGGGAAACTTTATTGACACATTCCTGGGGTCAGATACATCACATGATCACACTGACAGAACCACAGGCACATAGACACAGGCAACAGAGCATGCACAATGTCGGCACTAGTACAGTGTACATCCACCTTTCGCAGCAATGCAGGCTGCTATTCTCCCATGGAGACGATCGTAGAGATGCTGGATGTAGTCCTGTGGAACAGCTTGCCATGCCATTTCCACCTGGCGCCTCAGTTGGACCAGCGTTCGTGCTGGACGTGCAGACCGCGTGAGACGACGCTTCATCCAGTCCCAAACATGCTCAATGGGGGACAGATCCGGAGATCTTGCTGGCCAGGGTAGTTGACTTACACCTTCTAGAGCACGTTGGGTGGCACGGGATACATGCGGACGTGTATTGTCCTGTTGGAACAGCAAGTTCCCTTGCCGGTCTAGGAATGGTAGAACGATGGGTTCGATGACGGTTTGGATGTACCGTGCACTATTCAGTGTCCCCTCGACGATCACCAGTGGTGTACGGCCAGTGTAGGAGATCGCTCCCCACACCATGATGCCGGGTGTTGGCCCTGTGTGCCTCGGTCGTATGCAGTCCTGATTGTGGCGCTCACCTGCACGGTGCCAAACACGCATACGACCATCATTGGCACCAAGGCAGAAGCGACTCTCATCGCTGAAGACGACACGTCTCCATTCGTCCCTCCATTCACGCCTGTCGCGACACCACTGGAGGCGGGCTGCACAATGACGGGGCGTGAGCGGAAGACGGCCTAACGGTGTGCGGGACCGTAGCCCAGCTTCATGGAGACGGTTGCGAATGGTCCTCACCGATACCCCAGGAGCAACGGTGTCCCTAATTTGCTGGGAAGTGGCGGTGCGGTCCCCTACGGCACTGCGTAGGATCCTACGGTCTTGGCGTGCATCCGTGCGTCGCTGCGGTCCGGTCCCAGGTCGACGGGCACGTGCACCTTCCGCCGACCACTGGCGACAACATCGATGTACTGTGGAGACCTCACGCCCCACGTGTTGAGCAATTCGGCGGTACGGCCACCCGGCCTCCCGCATGCCCACTATACGCCCTCGCTCAAAGTCCGTCAACTGCACATACGGTTCACGTCCACGCTGTCGCGGCATGCTACCAGTGTTAAAGACTGCGATGGAGCTCCGTATGCCACGGCAAACTGGCTGACACTGACGGCGGCGGTGCACAAATGCTGCGCAGCTAGCGCCATTCGACGGCCAACACCGCGGTTCCTGGTGTGTCCGCTGTGCCGTGCGTGTGATCATTGCTTGTACAGCCCTCTCGCAGTGTCCGGAGCAAGTATGGTGGGTCTGACACACCGGTGTCAATGTGTTCTTTTTTCCATTTCCAGGAGTGTATATAGATGTACACTGCTGTGCGTTAAAATTGCAACACCATAAAAGCGGGAAGCAAGAAGCGTCTAGTTTTAAGTGACGTAATTAAGGATGGGATTGTGACTAACGAGATGCAAGCAGGCAAAACTTTCTTGTACCAAAGAAGAGAGGATTGAAAAACTTCGACAGTCTTCGGCCTAATACACTGCTGAACTCTGACTACAAAACTGTCCCCAGAGCCACTACCAGCAGTCTGAGACCGTTGCTTACAGGTTCGCATCCCTGGAAGGACTACAGTCTCAGCTGATTCTGACACTAGAGACGTCGTTTCAATAGCTGGTGTGAGAACATCAAATGCACCCTTTCTTCATCGGTTTCCATAAAGCCTCTGATCTTGTCGGCCTTCAGTACATGATGAGAACATCGGAGAAAGCGCGTCTAGAAGAGAGTGTAATACAGTTCGTTCGGAATATAATCACTGGCATAACCGCTAGGAAAGTTAATGGACAGCAAACTATTTGAACATCTAGCGAGGTGTGTCACAGGGAAGTCATTTCTCCATGCTTCTTCTTTTTTTTTGTCATGTCGCTTTTTAATGTAACGTTGTCGAGTATTCGAGTATTTCAGTATCTGATTGAGCGCTAGTCGTACGAGCATATACTGACGAAGTCCATATCCTAAGAGGAAATGATGTTGAGATATCGCCCACGAAACGAGACATCGACGAATATGAGTATAGCGTCCTGTCGGAAGCCGAACTCAGTGACCGAAAATGTCCGAGGGGAAGTCAAAAAGTAAAGGGACTTTTGAGAAAAGAAATATTAATTCTAAGGATAGAAAACTGAAAGATGCATTATTTTTCTGCGTAACCTGTCTGCACTTCAACGCACTTTCTCCAGAGTTTCAAATGTTTGTTGATACTAAAAGGAAAACAAGTTTTTTGGTTGCACCTGTAAGTAATTTTGCACCACATAAATAACTTCTGCATCGGTTGCAAATCTCCTTTCCCTGAGCGCTTCGTTCAATGGTCCTGACATGGAAATCGCTTTGAGTCAGGTCTGGACTGTGTGGCGAGTGTTCGAGCAATTCGAATCGCAACTGCTTTTTTGTTTCGGCCGCCCTTTTGGTAGAATGTTGCCGAGTGTTATCTTGCTGCAGTATGACACCTTTCCGCAATTTTCCGCGTCGTTTAGATCTATTTGCAGATTTCAGTTTGGTTCGCAACACATTATAATCGTTCTCACCGTTCAGTTTGGCCTCTTGTGGTGAAACGAACGGCTGCCACACCTTCCATGCCCCAGAATAGTTTTAGCGTAATATTACCAGCTTATGGTTGACGTTTAAACTTTTTAACTTCTGTTGACGATGGGTGTTTCCAAACCATGCTCGGAGTCTTACTTTCCAGTTCGTGATGACTCACCCACGTTTCGTATACAGTGACGATTAGCTGCAAAAATCCATCTCCCTCGCGATGGTAATGGGCGAAATGTTTACGACAGATATCCATCCCTTGCGTCTTGTGCTGCGCTGACAATTCTTTCAGTACCCACCTTGCACACATTTTCCAAAATTTTAGCCTGTCTTGTAAGATTGAATACGTTGAACCATGACTGATACGTGGAGTATTGGCGATTTCGCCTTCTGTTACTCGTCTGTTTTACATCACCGTACCTTCGACGACTTCCAACTTGTCCACAGTTGTTGACGTCGATGGGCTGCCCGATCTTTCCTCCTCACATAGACACGTCCTTCCCTGCTTGAAGCACTCTATCCATCCGGAGAGCTTGCTTCGCCATAAACTGCTCTCACCATACTGTGCGAATTATTTGCGCCGGTTTAGCACCTCCCGCAAACAAAAAACGAATCACTGCCCTCATTTCCTCCTTGGTGTAGATCGACAATAGAGCTGCCATTTTGCACGATCTGCTACGATACGAGTGACGCGAGAATACGAATGAAACATTGTGTAGAATTGCTGCAGGCGACAGTGCTTCAGCCCTGGATACCCCTACGGCGAGAAATTGCAAAAGGCCCTTTACTTTTTGACTTTCCTTCGTAAAATCCTAAACGTCTGGGGATTCGACGACCAATATATACTGTGGGTACGAGTTGTGGACAACCATGAAATGCTAGGAGTCATCTTAGACAGGCGTCCTCTAAAGATGGCAGCAAAAAAGTTGGACATCGGTCACTAACAAGGGGCAACTGTGGAACTGGAAATAAATTTGAATCATCAACACTAATGTATTCTCCAAATCATACTATGTCAAGCAGTTTCCCAGTTCTAAAAGTGCAAGGCAATAGGATAACGCGACTAACTGGGAGCTACGTATGGAAGGGAACGATAACCGAATCGATGTAGTCAGTTAGGCTGTAAGTTGTTCACATCAACAGAAAAGCAGCGGCGTTCTCAAGAGAAATATAGCGCTACTAAACAAAAATTCTAGGCAATATCACAACAAAACTCCTCCAACCTTACGCGCAATAAGTAGCAAAATTAACTACAAGTTAAAAAATACTAGAAAATTCTACCTCGAAGCCAGTTACATAGCTAGTGTTCTGAAGAGGAAACACGCGACAACAAGAGATTTTCATCGTGAACGAAACTGGAAGAAAAACCCAACAATATACAATACAAGCAACCGGCCAACGACTGGGAGACTGTGTTGACAAACATAATCATCAAAATACATACATCCGATGTTATATCCACATGGTACAGGTTTGTGAACAATATCACTGCAGCAAACGGAAAGCTCCACAGAACAGTACTTAGTGACACGGATAAAAGCCCCTCACGCAGATTAAATGATAACCTGTTCACTGTTTCAGTTCCTGTTGTCACTTACGCAGCTGGAGATGAATCAGGAACTAGCTTGCCCTGCTGATAAGGAGTTCCACAGTCAACAACTCGACATACATGCTGTTTCAGCCTGCATCCAGACTGCTTCCTGCCGCAAACAATAACACTGTTACGTGGTTATTGGAACATTACTAGTTATATAATTAACGTCAGAGGTGGTAATATCTCTACCGACATCATTACACATATGGAAGTGTCTACTGGAATATCAAAAGGATCGGTAACACAAAAAAATTTTAGGCAACATGCTGGAAATAGCATTTGACAAACTTGCAGTAGTATAACCCATTGGAAGATTTAAGCAAGACAGGGGGGAGAACAATATACTTCACAAGGAGAAATTAACTTTGAAAATAAAGTTAATTAGTACCCAAGAACAATTTTATCGCTGTATTTTTCGTATTTAACTTACTTCAGGCAAGCACTTTGACTGCGATTTTTCTTGTATATAATTACCATTTGTTAATGAAGTTATCTGACTGAATATGCACATGATTATCATTTCAGTTCAACCGTAGAATGTAGGCAGGAGTGGCGTCGTTTACATTCTGTACACGAGGAAATATTATGCAGCTGATTTCTCATTCAGAAATAGGGCGACCAACATTTGATCGTGGTTTTAAGGTAGATGACCAACATGTGGCCACGATTTTAAGGAAGGTTTAAAGGAGATTTGGTCGCAACAAATCTCATTTGCACAACTACATTGGATTTTATTGGAATGTGTAACAATGCAAATATAAATATAAAAGAATGGCACATTACGCTTCCTTTTACTCTATTATGTCATATGACATCACGTTTTTGGGTAGCACCACAAACCGAGAGAAAGTTCTTAGAGTGCAAAAGCGTGTAAATAAGACTTATTTGTGGTGTATATTCAGAAATAAGCATTACACTCAAGTGTACTAAAAACTGTTCTTATGTTTTCTGATGTGTTCCATAACCACGAAAATCCCCTCATATTTGGGTCTATGGAATTAAAACTGAATCTAATCTAATCTAAGCTAAACAATTCATTTGTTCATCGCATACAATACACAAATATAATCACAATAAAACTGAACAAATTTGCGCTTATACACTTTGGAAATGGAAATGAAGTCCAACGCTTCTTGACATAGCGTAGGGGAACGGTGCGGGAGACCCGCACCGCCGTACTAGGCAAGGTCCTAATGGAGGAAGTTTGCCATTGCCTTCCTCGGATCGTCATGGGGATGAATGATGAAGATGACACATCAACACCCAGTCATCTCGGGGGAGTTGAAAATCCCTGACCCCGCCAGGAATCGAACCCGGGACCTCGTGCTCAGGAAGCGATAGCGCTACCGCGAAACCACGAGCTGCGGACAATTATAAGTACTTTTATTTGTATAAGTTGCAGAAATCTGAATGTTTTATGTTTCTTTGCAAATAAAAAACCTCTTTGCAACTGTAACCAAAATTGATTTGTGTCACAAGCTCTGACTTTATCATTTCTAAGCTGGCGCTGTTTCTCTTATCAGTCCTATTATTACTGATGAGAAAGAACTTTAGAAGCGTTGCAAAATGTTGTTGTGTTATGTTGTGTGAGTCACTTGAGAAATGAATATCGTAACGAGCGTGTTTAAACGGGACCGTCCCTATAATTCTCTCTCACTAGTCGTTACTTCAGCGCATTTTTTGTAAAACAGCTGCTGATTGGTATGAGCTGAGCGCGTCTGTGGGGTGCCAGTACTGACCGAGAAACAAGTGGATTTTCCCCCTTTCACAACCCCTCTAGACGCGTAGGCTATGTCATTCTTTCCACGCTCCTCACATTCTCTCGAACCAAACTGTCTTCTTTACAAAGAAGCACGAACAAAAAACAGACTATATTTCGACAACAGTATCGATTCTTATAAGAATACATTTCGAGATCTGTCAGTCATGAAACTTGATCTGTCGATAATACTTCGCGAGATTAATATTTACAACAGTGATCACTGAAGAAATATACGAGATATACAGGCGGCTAATGAGGGAGCTGGGAGGATTAAAAAATATTGCCATAATAGCGGAGATTCCGGGAAATACGCGAGAGTAGGTCATCCTATTCAGAAACCACAATTAGCTGTTGGTTATTTGTGGGAAGTTTGTGTTATGCCTCGCGTAAGAAGGCTCAAAATGTTTCAAATAGCTCTGAGCACTATGGGACTCAACTGCTGTGGTCATCAGTCCCCTAGAACTTAGAACTACTTAAACTAACCTAAGGACATCACACACATCCAAGCCCGAGGCAGGATTCGAACCTGTGACCGTAGCGGTCCCGCGGTTCCAGACTGAAGTGCCTAGAAACGCTTGGCCACACAGGCCGGCGACAGGGCTTCAAAGGACTACAAGTCCAACAGGATTTCGACGCTAATCGCGAGAACGTCGCGTATCTTCCGACACTGGGATTTAAGTAAGTTCTTCGAAACATTTGTCAGAGTTTCATTTGTTTACGGACACTGTAAATTACCGAACGTGACTTATCGACTGCGAGCTGTCTGTACCTCTACAATCCCAGCAGCGCTTCTCTGACTTCCCTCATTACGTGCTCGCATACTTACGTTCGAAACATGTCTTAATATTAATATCAATCGCGCTGTATTTCCAAAAACCTACCATTTTATACGTTTTGGTCACGGCCCGTACAGATCGTATGAGATTCCGTATATCGTGGAATCTGTTGCCGCACTATCCCCAGTTCGCCATCTTCTTGTCTGCATAAAACAAGGCTTTTTAATCAGCCAGACGTTTTTATACGCTTTTTAACGATCAAGCAGTTATCAGCAGGTTGATATTAATGCAGTGTTTGTCACTTACTGTCGCACCCAAGATGTTTTCAGAAGCAAATCAGTCCTAGACATCATGGCTCGCCTTCTGTCTATTAAGTGGTAAAATTTGATGTTAAACGCAATAAGAAAAGGTGTTACAAACTGCACAACGCGAATATGGCCTGACTGTTATTCAGTATTAAACGCTTGTCCTCTCCCAGGTTTTCTCGACGTGACCAATTAAAGGGGAGCTCAGCCGAGCTGTTGAATCCACTTTTCTGCAGGATGTTCTTCTTCGGGTGCCCTGAGAGGTATTGGATCATACGTACTCGCCGCCTAGACTCCAGCTAGACTGGCGTTTTGTTGCTCTCGCAGGACTTACTTTAGCATTCAGATCCCTATACCTCTTTGGTGCTCGTACATTTTTCTGCAAGACATATTCTCTCAGGGTTTTCCGTCTATTATGGATAAGATGGCGGCCGAGATTCCAATAAATTGAGTGCCGAATCCCAAGTTCACTTAAACTGGAACGTCCATGCTGCTTTATATGGTTTCCCGACGCCCTTATTTAGTTCCATCTTACGTTTATTACGCTGCCCCAATAAAGTGACTATTGCACCATGATACTTCTCTGTAAAAGACTGTCTACGCGTCTCCCCTTCTGAGTGAATGACCGCATAGCGACAGCAATGAATGTACACTATTGGCCATTAAAATTACTACACCAAGAAGAAATGCAGATGATAAACGGGTATTCATTGGACAAATATATTATACTAGAACTGACATATGATTACATTTTCACGCAATTTGGATGCATAGATCCTAAGAAATCAGTACCCAGAACAACCTCCTCTGGCCTTAATAACGGCCTTGATTCGCCTGGGCATTGAGTCAAACAGAGCTTGGATGGCCTGTACAGGTACAGCTGCCCGTGCAGCTTCAACACGATACCACAGTTCACCAAGAGTAGTGACGCGTATTGTAACGAGCCAGTTGGTCGGCCACCATTGACCAGGCGTTTTCAGTTGGTGAGAGATCTGAAGAAAGTGCCGGCCAGGGCAGCAGTCGAACATTTTATGTATCAAGAAAGGCCCGTACATGCGGTCGTGCATTATCCTGCTCAAATGTAGGCTTTCGTAGGGATCGAATTAAGGGTAGAGCCACGGGTCGTAACACATCTGAAATTTAACGCCCACTGTCCAAAGTGCCGTCAATGCGAACAAGTGGCGACCGAGACGTGCAACCAATGGCACCCCATACCATCACGCCGGGTGATACGCCAGTATGGCGATGACGAATACACGCTTCCAATGTGCGTTCACCGCGATGTCGCCAAACAGGGATGCGACCATCATGATGCTGTAAACAGAACCTGGATTCATCCGAAAAAATGACGTTTTGCCATTCGTGCACCCAGGTTCGTCGTTGAGTACACAGTCGCAGGCGCTCCTGTCTGTGATGAAGCGTGAAGGGTAACCGCAGCCACGGTCTCCGAGCTGATAGTCCATGCTGCTGCAAACGTCGTCGAACTGTTCGTGCAGATGGTTGTTGTCTTGCAAACGTCCCCATCTGTTGACTCAGGGATCGAGACGTGGCTACACGATCCGTTACAGCCATGCGGATAAGATGCCTGTCATCTCGACTGCTAGTGATACGAGGCCGTTGGAATCCAACACGGCGTTCCGTATTACCCTCCTGAACCCACCGATTCCATATTCTGCTAACAGTCATTGGATCTAGACCAACGCGAGCAGCGATGTCGCGATACGATACACCACAATCGTGATAGGCTACAATCCGACCTTGATCAAAATCTGAAACGTGATGGTACGCGTTTCTCCTCCTTACACGAGGCATCACAACAACGTTTCACCAGGCAACGCCGGTCAACTGCTGTTTGTGTATGAGAAATAGGTTGGAAACTTTCCTCATGTCAGCACGTTGTAGATGTCGCCACCGGCGCCAACCTTGGGTGAATGCTCCGAAAAGCTAATCATTTGCATATCACAGCATCTTCTTCCTGTCGGTTAAATTTCGCGTCTGTAGCCCGTCATCTTCATGGTCTAGCAATTTTAATGACCAGTAGTGTAGTAACCTCATAGACATTCGCAAAAGTAAGGGATGAGTTTGACAGATATGTTTGTCGTGCATCTAGTGGACGGCACGCTAAACATCTATGAAAGGTAAATTATAATAAGCAGCCCTATGTTTTGTTTGTGTTCATGAATGTAAAGGATACACCCTCGTAAAATCGGATGTTTCTTTTGTATTCCTATGCATAAGCTAAGTTTACTCCCGGTGTCTATTTTCATTCATATTACTGCTAAGAGGTGATAATTTCTGGAACTCCCACAGTTACCTCATACATCTATTTCTTCACTATACAAGCCATCGTATGATATGTGGTGGAGAGTACTTTTGCAACCACTGTCACTTCCCCGTCTGTCCTGTTCGAGTGGCAAATGGTGCCCACGAACAATGGTTGTTGATAAGCCTCCGTGTAGACTCGAAAATGATAGTTTCGTGGCCATTACGTAGAAGAAGCAATGTATTGCTTGACTGTTTCAAGAAAGTGCTCTCGCGGAATTTTTGCAGCAGACGAACCACACGTTGATACACAACGCCTCTCCTGTAACGTCTGCCACTGGAGTCGGCTGAGCATCTCTGTGACGCCTCGCGCTTGCGGACGAAGCTTGTAGTAAACGCACTGATTGCTACTTTCTCTACTTATCTTTTCTCAGAAGGATCCTAGACCGAAAAGCAATACTGACGTATCGTTAGAGAAGGGTTTTATAAGCTGCCTCCTTTGTGGACTGCACTTCCTCGGGATTCTTGCACTGATACTGTCTGGCATCTTCCTTTCTTGCAATTAAATGGTTCAAATGGCTCTGAGCACTATGCGACTTAGCTTCTGAGGTCATCAGTCGCCTAGAACTTAGAACTAATTAAACCTAAGTAACCTAAGGAAATCACACACATCCATGCCCGAGGCAGGATTCGAACCTGCGGCCGTAGCGATCGCCCGGTTCAGGACTGTAGCGCCTAGAACCGCACGGCCACTCCTGCCGGCTTTCTTGCAATTAATTTCATGATGTCTCTCGACTGTATATCGCCACGTACACATACTTCAAAATATTTAATAAATGTGTCAGCTTCCAGTGATGTTTCTGAACTCACGTAGTCATACAATAATGGCTTTTTCGCCTTTTTATGCGCATTGCGTTATATACCGGATGATCAAAAAGTCAGTATAAATTTGAAAACTAAATAAATCACGGAATAATGTAGATAGAGAGGTACAAATTGACACACATGTTTCGAATGACATGGGGTTTTATTAGAACAAAAAAAAAAAAAAAAAAAAAAAAAAAAAAAAAAAAATACAAAAGTACAAAAAATGTCCGAAAGATGGCGCTTCATCTGATCAGAATAGCAATAATTAACATAACAAAGTAAGACAAAGCAAAGATGATGTTCTATACAGGAAATGCTCAATATGCCCACTATCATTTCTCAACAATAGCTGTAGTCGAGGAATAATGTTGTGAACAGCACTGTAAAGCATGTCCGGAGTTATGGTGACGCATTGACGTCGGATGTTGTCCCTAGAGATGTAGGTCGTCACGAAACACTTGCGACTTCAGGTAACCCCAAAGCCAATAATCGCACGGACTCAGGTCTGGGGACCTGGGAGGCCAAGCATGACGAAAGTGGCAGCTGAGCACACGATCATCACCAAATGACATGGGCAAGAGATCTTTCAAGCGCCATCTGTCGGACATTTTGTGAACTTTGTTTTTTTTTTGTTCTAATAAAACCCCATGTCATTCCAAGCACGTGTGTCAATTTTTACCTCTCTATCTACATTATTCCGTGGTTTATTGTTTTCAAATTTATACTGCCTTTTTGATTACCCTGTATGTTAATTTTGAGGCTCAACTGCCAAATCATGCATCAAGCGTCGATTCTTTGTATCTCCTAAACACATTTGACTGAAATTTTCTAGCGTTGTGAAGTGTTTAGATACAACAGTATCACGCTCTAACAACCTTACCGAGCTTTCGACGCTGTGCGCTAGACCATTTCCATATCGGTACTCTATGTGATAAAAAGGATGCGGACATCTCTAGGTATTGCGGAATGTCAAGAGAGAGAGACCCGCCAGTATAAAAGGAAGCGGGGCGTACGGCGTCGTCAGTAGAGAAGCAGTAACGGCATAATAGGTCTGCTAGGAGAGATCAGTGAGTTCGAACATTGACCAGTCACTGGATGTCACCCGAGTAACAAATACATCAGGGATATTTCAACTCTTCTAACGCTGACCAAGTTGACTATTGGTGATGTGACCGTGAAATGGCAACGAGAAGCAACAACCACAGTGAACTCAAGATCACATAGACTTCATGTACTGAAAGAGAGAGACCGGCAAACGCTGCAGAGAGTAGTCGTAACAAATTTCATGAAATGAGAGGAAGAATTCACTCTTGAGTTCCAAAGTGCCTTCCGCGAATGCCAGGAGAACGTTAACTGGTTCAAATGGCTTTGAGCACTAGGGGACTTAACTTGTGAGGTCATCAGTTCCCTAGAACTTAGAACTACTTAAACCTACCTAACCTAAGGACATCACACACATCCATGCCCGAGGCACGATTAGAACCTGCTACCGTAGTGGCCACCCCGGCCGGCGAACGTTAACTGTCATGATGTGTAGTGCTACAGTGAATTTCGGTGGTCGTGATGTTACAGCAAGGGGATGTTTTTCGTGGTTAAGGTAGGTGTTGTCCAAATGTGTGTGAAATCTTATGGGACTTAACTGCTAAGGTCATCAGTCCCTAAGGTTACACACTACTAAACCTAAATTATCCTAAGGACAAACACACACACACACCCTTGCGCGAGGGAGGACTCGAACCTCCGCCAGGACCAGCCGCACAGTCCATGACTGCAGCGCCTCAGACCGCTCGGCTAATGGTTAAGGTAGGCCTTTAATAAAACGCTAAATGCGGAAGGATATGAATGCATTTGACAGCAGTGTGTGCTGTGTACATTAGAGAAACAGTGCGGAGGCAACGACTTTTTTTTTTTTAACATGACAAGGCACCCTGCCATAAAGCAGCGTCTGGGGGGCAATGGTTTCGTCGACAATGAAATTCCTGAAATGCTCTGGCCTGTGCAGAGTCCCGACCTGAACGCAGTGTAACCCATCTGAGATAAGGTAGACTGTCAACCTCGCTCTATATCCCAGGGTCTAACATCATTACCCTCTTTGGTTTCGGCTGTTGAGGAAGAACAAGTTGCCATTCCTCCACAGAGTTTCCGACACCTCATTGAAAGTATTGACTGTGGAGTTCAAGCAGACATAAAGTCGAAGAGTTGACGTACCGTACCCGATATGAATGTCCACTAATAGGTGTCAGAATAATTTTGATCAGATAGCTAACATAGTGAACAGTAATGGTGCTAAAATGCTTCCTCGGTGTACAGGAGAAGATTTGCCTCCGTTAAGAACGTTCCGTAGTTTCAACAAATTTCCACAGCTTTATTCCCACACAGCTGGTGTCTGATTATGCTCGTTATTAGCCTAACAGCAACGATTTTCTTGCTCATAGTAGCGCGGACTTACTGAAATCACAGCCTGTGGCTGCCGTGTCTGGGAGAGGGAGGGCGGTCGCATCCCACGGCCGCTCTGAGCACCTAGTGGTCCCGCAAACGCTGGAGTGGCCAGCGGCCAGGCGGTCGCGGGAACGCCGTCATTGGCCACACTGCTCCACGGGCTTCGGCCGCCAACCGCCGGCCAGCGCTGGGCTGGCCAAGGAGCTGCCAACGAGCCGCAGGGCGCTCCACTGCGAGGGATACCAGGAGAGGCGATCTTAACCCAATTCAGACACCGATGTCTCTCATCAGTAGTGCACGAAGCACCATGAGGCCGAAGGTGTCGCATAGCCGATTCAAATTATTGCAGATGCTTCCAAAAATAGAAAAATAATCGGATTTTGGGCCGAGAGGGCCCTATCTTTGATACTTCGGAATGTATACTTATGACCCGACATAGTCCAACTTCTTGTTTCACGTACTCCTTTATTAATAAGAAAAGGGCATACAGGGTAGTCCATTGATAGTGACCGGGCCATATATCTCACGAAATAAGCATCAAACGAAAAAACTACAAAGGACGAAACTCGTGTAGCTTGAAGGGGGAAACCAGATGGCGCTATGGCTGGTCCGCTAGATGGCGCTGCCATACGTCAAACGGATATCAACTGCGTTTTTTAAAATAGGAACCCCATTTTTTATTACATATTCGTGTAGAATGTAAATAAATGTGAATTTTTTAGCTGGACCAATTTTTTCGCTTTGTGATAGATGGCGTTGTAATAGACACAAACGTATAAGTACGTGGTATCACGTAACATTCCGCCAGTGTGGACGGTATTTGCTTCGTGATACATTACCTGTGTTAAAATGGACTGTTTACCAACTGCCGAAAAGGTCGATATCGTGTTGATGTATGGCTATTGTGATCAAAATACCCAACGGGCGTGTACTATGTATGCAGCTCGGTATCCTGGACGACATCATCCAAGTGTCCGGACCATTCGCCGGATAGTTACGTTATTTATGGAAACAGGAAGTGTTCAGCCACATGTGAAACGTCAACCACGATCTGCAACGAATGATGATGCCCAAGTAGGTGTTTTAGCTGCTCTCGCGGGTAATCCGCACATCAGTAGCAGGCAAATTGCGCGAGAATCGGGAATCTCAAAAACGTCGGTGTTGAGAATGCTACATCAACATCGATTGCACCCGTACCATATTTCTGTGCACCAGGAATTGCATGGCGACAAATTTGAACGTCGTGTACAGTTCTGCCACTGGGCACAAGAGAAATTACGGGACGATGACAAATTTTTTGCACGCGTTCTATTTAGCGACGAAGCGTCATTCACAAACAGCGGTTACGTAAACCGGCATAATATGCACTATTGGGCAACGGAAAATCCACGATGGCTGCGACAAGTGGAACATCAGCGACCTTGGTGGGTTAATGTATGGTGCGGTATCATGGGAGGAAGGATAATTGGCCCCCATTTTATCGATGGCAATCTAAATGGTGCAATGTATGCTGATTTACTACGTAATTTTGTACCGGTGTTACTACAAGATGTTTCACTGCATGACAGAATGGCGGTGTACTTCCAACATGATAGATGTCCGGCACATAGCTCGCGTGCGGTTGAAGCGGTATTGAATAGCATAATTCATGACAGGTGGATTGGTCGTCGAAGCACCATACCATGGCCCACACGTTCACCGGATCTCAAGTCCCCGGATTTCTTTCTGTGGGGAAAGTTGAAAGATATTTGCCATCGTGATCCACCGACAACGCCTGACAACATGCGTCAGCGCATTGTCAATGCATGTGCGAACACTACGGAAGGCGACCCACTCGCTGTTGAGAGGAATGTCGTTACACGTATCGCCAAATTCATTGTGGTTGACGGACATCATTTTGAGCATTTATTGCATTAGTGTGGTATTTACAGGTAATCACGCTTATAAGAGGATGCGTTCTCAGAAATGATATGTTCATAAAGGTACATGTATCACACTGGAACAACCGAAATAAAATGTTCAAACGCACCTACGTTCTGTATTTTTATTTAAAAAACCTACCTATTACCAACTGTTCGTCTAAAATTGTGAGCCATATGTTTGTGACTGTTACAGCGCCATCTATCACAAAGCGAAAAAAGTAGTCCAACTGAAACATTCATATTTCTTTACGTACTACAAGTATACGTAATAAAAAATGGGGGTTCCTATTTAAAAAAAAACACAGTTGATATCCGTTTGACCTATGGCAGCGCCATCTAGCGATCCAACCATAGCGCCATCTGGTTTCCCCCTTCAAGATAGACAAGTTTCGTTCTTTGCAGTTTTTTCGTTTGACGCTTATTTCGTGAGACATTTATTTGGCCATGTCACGATCAATGGACCACCCTGTAGACTGTCCATAGCGTGAAAACAAACTTTATTTACAAGTTTTTCGAATTATAAACACAGCTTAGGAATTATAAAGTATAGGAAGTGGACAAAAATATGGAAACATCTCGAGAAATGCGTGTCTGAACATTAATGCAGGTGCTAGCAACGCCTGAAGGTGGCTCTACTGTATTTGACCACGAACGGCAGCTGTGCAATGTCCTCAATATGTTGCAAGTGTGAGACGTGGTCAGACTGATGTTCTGTGCAGTTGAGTCCATTGTGTAGGAGCTGGCTGCATTCGAACGTGGCCAAATTGTTGGGGCTCATGTGGTGGATGCTTCCGTAACCAAGGTAGCCGAACTGTTGGGTGTTTCAAGAGGCACAGTGCATGGAAAGCAGAAAGACACCATCCGCTAAGTCACAACGCGGGCAAAAGTGTGTGTCGAGTGATCGTGACGGATTAAATAAGAGGACAACTGCTGCAAAACTTACTGCAGAACTGAATGCTTCACTCACGCACTCTGTCGGCACCAAAACAACCCGAAGAGAGCTCCATATATGCTGGGAATTGCAGGACGAGCATGGGTTCCATAACCACTCTTCAGTGATGCAGATGTCCGTAAGGATGAGCCTTATTTCACGTTGTTTCCAATTTCTGGCCTAGTTACCTAGCAAGAGTGAGAAAGTTCAGTGATAATTTGAGCATCCGTATCAGTGTGTTCCTTTGGCCCCAAGGCTATTCTGCAAGGTCACATTACTGTCAAGGACTGTGCTTCCATTTTGGCTAATCAGGTCCATGCCATGGTACAACGTTTCTTCCCCAATAGTGATGGCGTGTTTCAAGAGACAGGGCCCCTCTTGACACAGCTCGCATCGTCCAAGACTGGTGTTGTGAGCACGGGGATAATTTTTCGCATCTCCCCTGGTTACCACATCAGTTTTATTGTGTCTCTCTGATCTAGTCTGGGGAGAAGATTCCGTGATTGCTGTCTTCCTCCATCATCGTTACCTGAACTTGCTATTACTCTGCAGGAAGAATTCTGTGAGATACCCTTGAGAACCATAGAGAATCTACATTATCCATTCCGACACCATTGGAAGCTTCTTTTTGAATGCCAAATGTTTTCGTACACTTTATTAGGCACGCTAATGAGTTGTGGTTTTGGTGTTTCCAATATTTTTGTCCACCTGTGTAAGTCTACTAGGGGCGTCCAAGTTTCATAAACATTTTTTAAGATAATAAATCTTATGTTGAAACATCCTCTTAGAAAAATTAATGAATTACTGTGCTGATAAACCTCTTACGTTATTTGATTTTCAAACAGATGGGCAAAACTGAACGTATTCAGACATTTCTCTCTTTACTTATTCTGATCATCACTAAACTGACGCCCAATATTTTTAGCGCAACGCAATCTGACTTTCAATAATTCCTACAAAAGAATGGCCCTGACTAACAATAACCTATACCTTTCATGAATCACTTAGCTCACAAAAATCTTCGTAACTCGAACTACTGCAATACAGCGAGCGCCAATACTGCAGCTAAATAAAAGATGCTAACTACTGAAGGCACTAACTACTGATAGGCATACTTACCAAATGAAAGATTTTGATAGAGAGCAAACAATGTATTTACCTTAATAGTGTTCAAAAATCATAGTAAATATATATCAGTTCGTGACATCCAGGCTTACAAATTTACTCTTTCTGATGGACGCACGTTCAGAACATCCGCTCTCAAAACTCCGCCATCTCTCTTCTCACATCCACCACTGTTGGCGGCTCACCTCCAACTGCGCAACGCTACGCGCTGTTCACATCCAACTGCCCTACACTACAATAGCGAATGTTCCAACAATGCCAACCAGCCACAGACTGCACACAGCACAGTCAGTGATTTTCATACATAGCGCTACGTGACGTTACCAACATAAAAACCTAAACAGCCTACTTACAATGTACACCACATAAGGTAGACATTGCTCGGAGTGTTCCAGAGGTATGCTTTGCATGACATGCCTTCCTTCCGCTAGCCCCACCCCTAGGGGTTAAATCTCATCGGTACTGTCACCAGTCAAACGAGAAACCCAGAAAACTGTCAACTGAATATCAGAGGCAATATTATAAAAAGTACATCCGTGAAGACGAACACACGCTTCATCAGTAACTTCATCTGGAGTATAGCAGCAAGCGTCTGTGAGCTAAACCTTACTACAAGCTACAAAAATAAAATTATGGCCTTCAAAAAGTCGAGCTGGCCACGTACGCTACAAGTATTTTCGGCTGAAAAATAACCAATGAAGATGAGCTGAGAGGAGCACAGGAAACAAATGAGTTAAATGAGATTGAAGGTAATATGTTAAGACAATCAACATGGGGCACCGATCTATTGAATGAGGAAATTGATGCAGAAAGGACGAATAGACTACAAAGAAGGCAAAATCCATAAAACAATAAAGGAATTGACCTGAAAAAAATACCTGTGACGGAAGATGGCAAATATTAGTCAACATCTTAACGGCAGAGCAGAAAAAGAATCTGGCATTTATCGGTAGCAATGCCTTTAGTCTGAGAAAATGCCAAGTTTAACAACAGTTTACAATGAGGCTTCAAAAAAACGGAGGGATAGCCATTTGCAAATACACAGATGGTGAGCATCGCGTGCACAAGGTGTAAAAGGACAGTGCATTGGCGCAGCTGTCATTTGTACTCAGGTCACTGACGTCGAATGTTTTCCGACGTGATTACGGCTGCACGATTGGAATTAACAGACTCTGAACGGGGAATGGTAGCTGGAGCTGGAAACATAGGACCTTCCATTTCGGAAATCGTTAGGCAATTCAATACTCCGAAATCCATATTGTCAAGAGTGTGCCGATAATACCACATTTCAGGCATTATCTCTCACCACGGACAACGCAGTGGCCGACTGTCTTCATTTAAAAATTCGCGTATTCTCATTGTTAATAGGCAAGCAACACTGCGTGAAATAACCGCAGATATGAATGTGGGACCTACAGCGAACATATTCGTTAGGATAGCTCGGTGAAATTTGGCGTTAATGGGCTAGGCAGCAGACGACCGACGCGAATGCCTTTGCTAACAGCACATCTTATTCCGTCGTGCCTCGCGATATCTCCTTTCAATTCCCTCTTTACTCCCCAGGCCGCGCGGAATGAACGCGCGGTTAGAGGCGCCATGTCACGGATTACGCGGCCGCTCCCGCCGGAGTTTCGAATCCTCTCTCGGGCGTGAGTGTGTGTGTTGTTCTCAGCATAAATTAGTTTAAATAGTGTGTAAGTCTAGGGATCGATGACCTCACATTTACTCCCCAGTTCCTTTCAGTAACTCCTCATTATGTACCCATCTAATCTTCAGCTTTATCTGTAGCACCACATTTCAAGGGTTTCTCTTCTCTTTCTGCCTGTCCTGTTTTTTGTCCATATCGTAGGCCAATATTTATCGAACGCTGAGGACAGGTTTCCAGTTTCAATACGAGGCCAAGACTTTTTTTTCCTTGTAGGATAGCGTCATTCAGATGGAAGTTCTGGCTGGAAGGCCTTACAAAAATGAGACCGACTGAACCAGTGTTACGGGGAAACATAGAAATACCCGGCACTAGTTTACATGTTTCCAGAATGAGATTTCCACTCTGCAGCGGAGTGTGCGCTGATATGAAACTTCCTGGCAGATTAAAACTGTGTGCCGGACCGAGACTCGAACTCTGGACCTTTGCCTTTCGCGGGCAAGTGCTCTACCCTAGTTCTGCAAGGTTCGCGGAAGAGCTTTGGAAGGTAGGAGACGAGGTACGGCAGAACTGAAGCTGTGAGGACGGCTCGTGAGGCGTGCTTGGGCAGCTGAGATGGTAGAGCACTTGCCCGCGAAAGGCAAAGGTCCCGAGTTTGAGTCTCGGTCCGTCACACAGTTTTAATCTGCCAGGAAGTTTCACAGTTTACATGTGTTTCCCTCACAAAGCGTGGTATTCATTTTCTTCTAACTTCTGTGACTGTGTTAATCACGTATGACGATGAAGCGATGCGAAACTCAAAATTTTATAAAGTTTTTTTGCTAGTCTCATGATCGGTTTCGGCGATCTTTATGACACATGACGCAGTATGGTGTTATAATATGTCAGTCGCGAAAAGAAAGGCTTTGCTAGAATTTACATGTACTTATATACTAGGTAAGTCACTCCACACTGCCTGGCGAAGAGTATAACATGCCATCCTCGTACTGAACGAGTGAAAAGTGACGCTCTGTATGCCTCTGCACGTACCCTAATATCTGTTATCTTATTCTCATGATCGCTACGCGAGATGTGCTACGGTGGCAACATGAAGGTCGCACAACATAATGGTCGACGAGATGTTCTCTATATTTAGCCAACAGGGCTTTGCGAAAACTTATTCGACTTCCTTCCAACGATTCCTATTAAAATTCCCCGAAGATTCCTGTTCCACATTGGTATGGACTATACACATCTTTTACGAGCCATTCGATGTTTGTTATTATGCCAGTCTTATAACGACTCCGAACACTGGAACAATAACCTAGAATTGGTCGCGCTGGCCCCTTTATGCTGTTTCCTTTACAGAGGCATTTTATTTTCGCAGAACCCTTGCAACAACTCTAAGTCTTCCATTCACCTTCCCTAATACTGATTTTACATTCCTGTCCCATTCTTATCCCTGCCTAACATTACCCCTACACATTTACGCAATGTGACATGCTCATGATGTTCACTCCTAATCTTGAAATCATATACTACCTGGTACTTTCTCTTTGTTAAAGGCATTAACAAACGTTTATCCACATTCAAAGAGAGCTCCTATTCATTACACAAAGTAGAATTTTTGTCCAAGTCTTTTTGTAGGGCAATGACGATATATTCCTTGTAGCAAACAATTATAAATGACAGTCAAATGTGTGCGGCTGATCCCGACGGAGATTCGAGTCCTCCCTCGGGCATGGGTGTGTGTGTTTGTCCTTAGGATAATTTAGGTTAAATAGGGTGTAAGCTTAGGGACTGATGACCTTAGCAGTTAAGTCCTATAAGATTGCACACGCATTTGAACATTTGACAGTCAAATGAAACCGAGACAGACGGAAAAAAATAAGTTATTTGTTTATTATTTCAAAAGCAATCGCCATAACTGTTGAGCCATTTATGCCACTGTGATACAAGGCGGTCGTTGCCTTCATGGAAAAACCTTTGTGGTTGCCTAGGGAACCATTATTATGCCCAGGCGTCCACCTCTACGTCCGAAGCAAACCGAAACCCACGAATGCCTTCTTCGGGGCTACAAAAAAAAAAAAGAAGTCGGCTGGGGAGATATAGCGACTGTACGGAGGAGTCGTACGGGCTTTCCAGCTTAACTTCTGCAGTGTAGTCGAAACAACCTTGGCAAGATGTGGGCCCGCCCTCTACACGCAGAAGATTCGCTGGGAAGACCTTACACGTCCTCTACATAGCCCTGATCTCTCCCCTCACGATTTCGTGACCTTCGATTTGCTTCGAACGAGAAACTGTACGTCTGGATATAATCATGGCTTCGCAGTGTAATGGGACACCCTCCTCTAACATTATCTTTTTTTTTTATATAGAAATAACCGATACCATTTGTACTATCGATTCTTGTATAGGTGAACATTATCTCAGTTGTTTAACTAAATGAACTTCATATGATTTTGTATGCGATGTGTTATGCATCGGACTAACATGTATAAAAAGAAATTAATTTGTTATACTCGGATCGTATAGTTAAAATCACTCTTCTCTTAGAAATATTTCAAATTACGGAATATCTGGCATACCTAAAATTCATATTGCACAATCTGACGCAAATTATTAAATTTATTTCTGGATTCATTTATAAAATAATGTTATAGCTTGGTGATGATTCTTCTTTTGTCAAGAAAGTATGTACACTCTTTCGCTTTGTAAACACATTGGAATATTGTGAGTACCGCAGAATGCGGGTAGTTGTGGCCATGCCTGTGATGGAATCTCACTTGTTTTAGATTGTATCACTAATAATGTAATATATGGTGTGATAGAAATGGAAATTACAAAGACGGTGTGATATTGAAAAATGTGACAAAGAATAAAATCAAGAATAATACAGGCAAATCTTCATCAGTTTTATAGTAATCGGGTACCCACAACGTTATAAATCAAAATTTTAGCCGCAAGAATGTACTCCTAGACGCAAGAACTGGAGCCAACAACAAGGAGAGAAAATGAAGGTAAGTAAAATTTTTTTCTTTTGTATATCTTACGCCTCTCAAAGCTTTCAAAATTTGTGCAGAAACAGAGAATTTTTAATAGTGACGAGTGGGAGGGTAAGATTACAGTAGGCAGCTGCAAACATTTTTCCATTAAGGCAATGACCGTCTGATTTCACAGTAGGATAAATGTATTAACAGCTGAAATAATAAACAGTTGGCTTACTTTTTTATACATCTCGTTTTCATTTGACTGGTCCCTAAATTATTTTCACTTGTAGGATAGACCTGGGCAAAGTGAGCAGGCTAAGAGATTTCTATTTTTTAAGCAGAGTAGCCATAGATATCAGTGATTGTAATTAGCAACTACTAATGTACAACACTCAGAAGTTTGAAAACCTTAGGGTCAAATTAAGTACTTTAAACAATTCAATTTTTACAAAGTGGCAAAATGGGCACTGCCCGACAAGATAGGGCTCACTGTTATAAGAACTTGCTGTAAATATCGCCGCGGAGACCTTTTTCTGGCCTCTGCTTTTACGTTTTGCCTCTGCAAAAAGTGGTCGGAAGCCACCGAGGAGATGGGCACTTTGTCCGCATTGACACCATTACACAAAAGCTATATACCTTCTATCAACTTGACCAAACTGTCTGTAAGTAAAGAAGCATTATGAGGTCAAGATACGGTACTTTAAACACAGTTTCATTGTTGTTGTTGTGGTCTCCATTCCTGAGACTGGTTTGATGCAGCTCTCCATGCTACTCTACCCTGTGCAAGCTTCTTCATCTCCCAGTACCTACTGCAACCTACATCCTTCTTAATCTGCTTAGTGTATTCATCTCTTGGTCCCTCTCTACGATTTTTACCCTCCACGCTTCCCTCCAATACTAAATTGGTGATCCCTTGATGCCTCAAAACATGTCCTACCAACCGATCCCTTCTTCTAGTCAAGTTGTACCACAAACTTCTCTTCTCCCCAATCCTGTTCAGTATCTCCTCATTAGTTAAGTGATCTATCGATCAAACCTTCAGCATTCTTCTGTAGCACCACATTTCGAAAGCTTCTATTCTCTTCTTGTCCAAACTATTTATCGTCCATGTTTCACATCCATACATGGCTACACTCCATACAAATACTTTCAGAAACGACATCCTGACACTTAAATCTATACTCGATGTTAACAAATTTCTCTTGTTCAGAAACGCTTTCCTTGCCATTACCAGTCTACATTTTATATCCTCTCTACTTCGACCATCATCACTTATTTTGCTCCCCAAATAGCAAAACTCCTTTGCTTCTTTAAGTGTTTCATTTCCTAATCTAATTCCCTCAGCATCACCCGACTTAATTCGACTACATTCTATTATCCTCGGTTTGCTTTTGTTGATGTTCATCTTATATCCTCCATTCAAGACACTGTCCATTCCGTTCAACTGCTCTTCCAAGTCCTTTGCTGTCTCTGACAGAATTACAATGTCATCGGCGAACCTCAAAGTTTTTATTTCTTCTTCATGGATTTTAATACCCACTCCGAATTTTTCTTTTGTTTCCTTCATTGCTTGCTCAATATACAGATTGAATAAATGCAGTAAATGAAGCAGGCAAAAAGAAATACAAACGTCTCAAAAATGAGACCGACAGGAAGTGCAAAATGGCTAAGCAGGGATGGTTAGTGTTACAAGGCCAGATCAGTCAATCAACCAGACTGTTGCCCGGCAATTACTGAAAAGGCTGCTGTCCCTCTTCAGGAACCACGCGTTTGTCTGGCCTCTCAACAGATACCCCTCCGTTGTGGTTGCACCTACGGTACGGCTATCTGTATCGCTGAGGCACGCAAGCCTCCCCACCGACGGCAAGGTCCATCGTTCACGGGGGGACAGTTTCATTAAAAGACTTAAATCACATTACTCCACAACAAGTACACAAATTGACCACTTTCATTACTTCAGGATAACTAAAGTCCACAAAAATTTGTATAACTCGAGGCGCGGCGTAGCAAGCGAGTTAGACTTCATGCGGTCGCTGGGGCCTCCAGGGAGAATACGTTAAAGCATTTCCCGCGCCGTGGCGGCACCTTATAGCCCAAAGGACTTCAATGGTGACTTTGCCGGCCATGCCTACTTTTCCCGGCTCTCCCACACTACGTTTGATCCGTGGCGGCTTGTGTGAGGGCGCGCGCGCGATCCTACTGGCGCCACTTGTGTGCGCGTTGCATCAATTGTGGCCCTCGGCGTGTCACCTTTGTCTGCTTATGTATTATCGCTGGGGCTGTCTGGTAGTGAGTGGTGTATGGACGGGTGTGGCTGAGTACTCGGCGTATTGGCGATTGCAGCGAGTTGAAACTGTTGACCGTTGGCCCATGGGGTCCGCGTTTTCCTGCAGCTTTGACAGTTGCTACCGGTGAGGTTAGTGGGCAAGGAGAGGCTCTCGTTGCGTGCAACCTGATAACGAAGTGCATCAGTTGGTTGTGGTTTCCTAAATATGCCGAGATGTATTGAACAACTTGCTACCAGCTACGAGCAGGACTCCTGAAGCTATTGGCCTCCGTGGTATTTATTTGAAATTACGTATGAAGACTGTTCAGTAAGTACTGAAAGATTGTTCATTCTGCCCCGGTGTCAGTTGGCCACGAATCTGGTTCATTTATGCCTTTCAGTGACCGCTTTTGGGACTGTGTTTGTAATCTGGAGCTTTCTGTAAGTGGCAAGCTAGTACTTCGCAATGTTAATCTGATACTTCAGATCATTGTTTGTTCTCGTTGCTACTGATTGTAATTTCTGTTTGTTGTAGACCGTATGGCCCTTCCTGGGGCGTATTATTGGTTTTGGCCTGTAACTAAAGTTGTTTGCGCTCAGCCTAAAGGCATGCACGTGTGGGCGCGCGCACGTGTGTGTGTGTGTGTGTGTGCGTGTGTGTGTTGGGGTTGGGTTGTTTGGGGGAGGAGATCAAACAGCGAGGTTTAAGGATTAAGGAAGGACTGGGAAGGAAGTTGGCTGTGCATTTTCAAAGGAACCATCGCAGCATTTGTCTGGAGCGATTTAGGGAAATCACGGAAAACCTAAATCACGATGGCCGGACGCCGGATTGAACCGTCTTCCTCCCGAATGCGAGTCCCGAGTCCAGTGTGTTAATCACTGTGCCACCTCGCTCGGTATGTGTGTGTGTGTGTGTGTGTGTGTGTTTGTGTGTGTGTGCGTGCGTGCGTGCGCGTGCACAGTTGCACTCTATCTTACTCCATGTTGAGGAGCCCTTCGGGTTATAAGTGTACATTTAAACCAGCCATCTACCATTTGGTGCATATCCAAATTATAGTGTCTATTACTCCCTAAGAGGCCTCGATAAAGGAATACCTTGACTTATCTAATCTTGTCTGAATTATTATGTAATTATTCTTTTAAATGACTTTGTACATTATTTCTTGTTATTCCGAGGAAGGTTAACTTGCAATGCTTATGAGTGGACCGCTCTTATACTATTTAGTTGGTTTCCTTGAAAATAATCTTTAATTGGCCGTTTAAATGCTGATGTGCATGTTATTTCTATCTTGTTTGATGTTTGGTTTATGTTGGCAGTCTTGTATCGGCAGCGGTTGACGCGTTGCTGTTCTGCTGGACCGGGACAGGTACACGTCCCCCTTCCGCGGAGGCTTTTCCGTCATCCCACGAGGCCTCGGTGTTGGCGGGTCACGCGCGCTTTTGCAGATCTCCCGTTCCATTCTCAAGTTGAGTAGTTATTGCCATTCTTTTGGTACCGTTCCGTGGCGCGGGTGTCGCCGGATTAGAACTTGGCGTTAGTAATTTTCTCAGTATTTCTATTATTGTAAGGTCCTTGTGGGTGCGTGGTGAAAGCCTTAGCGCAAACTGATTTATTTAAAAATATAGGTTTAATTGTCATTATTAATTTAATAGTGTTTTAGGGGTCTGGCAGTTTATTTAAGTACTTAACTTGATTTATGTGTAACAACCTTTTGTCCAATCAGTGCCGTATTGCTGTTGCTTCGGTATTACACATGCTCATCTTGGCAGTATCTTGTCTGTATAGTGGCGAAGTATGCATTTTAATATCTTTTTTTGATGACTGTTGAACTTTATATAAGTCCTGTTGTGGGAAGAGCTCACAGTTCTGATGCTAGTCGCGCGGAATGAGTGCCGCCGCAGGTTTACTTAATTAACTGTTTGTAATAAGGCCTTCCTTGTCTTGCACGTTTGACATAGTCTAAACTCTTAGTATAATGCAAATGCCCTTGTGCCTTGTGATATTAATTCAAAAGCCTTAACTACTTGGCCGGCCGTAGTGGCCGAGCGGTTCTAGGCGCTACAGTCTGAAACCGTGCGACCGCTACGGTCGCAGGTTCGAATCCTGCCTCGGGCATGGATGTGTGTTATATCCTTAGGTTAGTTAGGTTTAAGTAGTTCTAAGTTCTAGTCCCATAGTGCTCAGAGCCCTTTGAGCCTTAACTACTTGTATGCAGTTGGCGAGAGTCTTGGAAACTGTTGGTTGGCTTATGATAGAATTGTTATTAAATAAAAATGTTTGTTTGGGAATGATAAATGTTGTATCAAGTTGGGCCACCCTTCCACATGTTTCCTTAAATTAAACCCGATCCTTGGTCTGGGTCTCGGCTTCCATACTACGAATTAAATAAGTTGTTACTCCTGAATACGAGTCTATTATCTTAACCAAGGCGCCATCTCGTCTGGTAATTTACGTCAGTTTCATGAATTGGCGCACGTTGGAAAGACTGTGCAAATGTATTGACTTACTGTTTGCATCATTCAGTCGGTACTGCTTAGGGCCACACTCTCGAGTAAACCTACCCAAGTACTACACTTCGATTTAGGTCGGCTTTGAATATGTTATAGCGTAGAGCAGAATAAGAGAACATATTTTTTTATACGTGACATACGGCCATTAAGGACGTGTAACACTCCCTTAAAAAAACCGAGTTAGGTATTTCTGAAAGAATACCGTTGAAACGGTAACACTGTGTAGTTTTATTTATTTCGACATTCGACCAACAGCAAAACGTATAGCGTCATTACTACCAAGTTCAATCTTGTATTATGAAATGGTATTCTAAAGATGCATTTCTCAGGAATATATTAGAAATACCGTTTTATTGCTGCCGCGCGCCCGCACGATGGAATTGGGCTACGGCGTCACACATTCATCCATCGGTCGCCAAGATTTACACGTTTGCATTGTCCCTCGATACCTGTACAAGTATCAGTTTTTGACGAATTTGCGTAACCCCGTCGTGATACGATGTTTTATTTCTTTTTTTTTTTTTGTCTTAGACTATATTATACTCAATCTTTTATAGGGGTGTTTCACTTCCATAATGGCCGTATGTGTCTCTTATTTCGCTCTACGCTACAAAGTATTCAAAGCCGATCAAAACAGAAGTGTTTCCCTTGGGTAGGTTTGTATTGTATTGTATGTTAACCGGGGACCTAGAAACGACGGAGAGGCTCCGTCTCCACCGCAGCCGCAGTGGTCCACAACCCCACGACGACTACCGCAGTCCACTTCACCCCTCAGCCGCCCCACACCGAACCCAGGGTTATTGTGCTGTTCGGCCCCCGGTGGACCCCCCAGGGAACGTCTCACACCAGACGAGTGTAACCCCTATGTTTGCGTTGTAGAGTAATGGTGGTGTACGCGTACGTGGAGAACTTGTTTGCGCAGCAATCGCCAACATAGTGTAACTAAGGCGGAATAAGGGGAACCAGCCCGCATTCGCCGAGGCAGATGGAAAACTGCCTAAAAACCATCTACAGAGTGGACGGTTCACCGGACCTCGACACAAATCCACCGAGCGGATTCGTGCCGGGGACCAGGCGCGCCTTCCCGCTCGGAAAGCGGTGCGTTAGACCGCACGGCCAACCGGGCAGGCTTGGCTAGGTTTACTTGTTAGTGCAAGAGGCCGCGCTCGATATCAAAGTCGAAAAGTTCATTTCTGGAAATAAATTTCTATTCTGACGCGAAGACTGCCTGCCTTTCGAACTGATTAACGTAGCATCCATCAAGGTGGGGGGATGGTTTCGGCGTCTTTAGCGGACAAATTGATGAAGGGTGCCGGCGCTTTGATGGCTGCTGATGCGGGAAACGCGCCGAGATTCCCGCAGAGCCGGGCGCTGCGGCCGACATCTGCCGCCCCGCCACGCAACAAAAACTTCGGCTATTAGCCCCGGAGCCACCCCCGCGGGCTGCGCACGGGTTTTCTTGCGGATGCAGTCCGCCCGCCAGCTGCGGCCCTGGCCGTGGGTCCACACGGGCGCCACCTCTGCCCCTGCTGTTCTCCGTCTGTCACTGCAATTACCGCGCTGGGGCCACGCTGGACAATGCGTTGCTGCATGCAGTACTGCAGAGTCAGTTACGACGTTGGATTAGAGCTCTAACAAATGAACTACCGATTAACGGTATCTGCACCACTAGCAGTTGATTCTTGAAGCACGTTCCATTACCTTCCGCATTGCAGACGGGCCGTTAACAATCTCGCGATGAGTTCACGCGACAAAATACACGATTTTCGGGAGTAGCAAGCATTTCAGGAGATGACAATATAAACTAATTCGAATAAAATATTCCGCATAACATGCCTTCAGTTTTTGACAATTACAGCCACATATCCTTGTAGGCGGGGTAACCTATGTCAATAATGCTGGAAACTTGTTTCCAAGAAAGTCTACATAATGAGGTCCTGAAAGGTGATACACTACTGGCCATGAAAATTGCTACACCAAGAACAAATGCAGATGATAAACGAATATTCATTGGACAAATATATTATACTAGAACTGACATGTGATTACATTTTCACGCAATTTGGGTGCATAGATCCTGAGAAATCAGTACAAAGAACAACCACCTCTGGCCGTTATAACGGCCTTGATACGCCTGGGCATTGAGTCAAACAGACCTTGGATTCATCCCAAAAAGTGACGTTTTACCATTTGTACACCCAGATTCGTCGTTGAGTACACCATCGCAGGCGCTCCTGTCTGTGATGCAGCGTCAAGGGTAACCGCAGCCATGGTCTCCGAGCTGATAGTCCATGCTGCTGCAAACGTCGTCAAATTGTCCGTGCAGATGGTTGTTGTCTTGCAAACGTCCCCATCTGTTGATTTAGGGATCGAGACGTGGCTGCACGATCCGTTAGAGCCATGAGGATAAAATGCCTGTCATCTCGACTGCTAGTGATACGAGGCCGTTGGGATCCAGCACGGCGTTCCATATTACCCTCCTGAACCCTCCGATACCGTATTCTGCTAACAGTCATTGTATCTCGACCAACGCGAGCAGCAATACGATAAACCGCAATCGCGATAGGCTACAATCCGATCTTTATCAAAGTCGGAAACGTGATGATACGCATTTCTCCTAACACGAGGCATCACAACAACGTTTCACCAGGCAACGCCGGTCAACTGCTGTTTGTGTATGAGAAATCGGTTGGAATCTTTCCTCATGTCAGCACGTTGTAGATGTCACCACCGGCGCCAACCTCGTGCGAATGCTCTGAAAAGCTAATCATTTGCATATCACGATATCTTTTTCCTGTCGGTGAAATTTCGCGTCTGTAGCACGTCAGCTTCGTGGTGTAGCAATTTTAATGGCCAGTAGTGTACTTTGTGACAAATAAACGTCTTTCTAGGGTGTTTTAGTGTACATCATTACTATGTAGTAATTGGTTTGATGACGACACTGTTGATCACATGGTGGAGAGGCCATTGACTGTGTAGGGAGAGTATCGCTTGCATGGCCACTGCCAGACAGGTTGTCAAGAGCAAGGAGTTGAGTGCGCTTCCAGCAGATATTGAAGTGCCTCATATCAGGCACAGCAGCCAGCAAATTATTGCCAAGCAAGTGAACGACGAAATAAGGGCTGCTGCAAATTTTTCCTGAGCACGCCCTCTTTTGAATGCCAAGCTCTGGTTGTTTGCCTCACCAGTTGGCAGCAAATTTCGTTGCTCTTCGCTAATATCTTCCTCCCCCGTGCTACAGACAGTCTCCTGCCAAAAAGTGTTCGCTCTAAAAGTATTGGCATGGTCTCTGCCAGACTCTAGGAATTCTACATTTCGAAGGGTAGTAATGTTCCATGCAATTTTAACAGAGTTTTACCCTGTCTATTTTGCACTTATATGTGACCAATTAAAAGGGTGGGCGACCCCCTCCTCCCCCCCCCCCCCCCCCAACAAAAAAATAAAAACAAAATTTCAAGGTTTAAGAACTAAGGGACTTGATGGAGAAATGCTTTCAGTCCCACGTCCAGGCCTCAAGTTCTACACTGAAAACCAAAGAAACTGGTACATCTGTCTAATAGGGCTCCCGCGAACATGCAGAAGTACCGCTTGGACGCGACTAATGTCTGAAGTAGTGCTGGAGGGAATTGACACCGTGAACCGTGCAGGGCAGTCCATAAATCCGTAAGAGTACGAGGGGATGGAAATCTCTCATAAAGAGCACGTTGCAAGGGATATCAGATATGGTCAATAATGTTCATGTATGGAGAGTTTGGTGGCCAGCGGAAGTGTTTCCGTCGGAATGCACAATGGACATAAATGGATGCAGGTGATCCGTTCTATACAATTTGAAACGAGACTCGTCCGGCCAGCAACAAGTTTCCAATCATGAACAGCCTAATGTCGTTGTTGGCGGGCTCAGGCGAGGCGTAAAGCTGTGTCGTGCAGCCATCCAGGGTGTACGAATGGGTCATCGGCTCCGAAAGACCATATCGATGATGTTTCGTTGACACTCTGACACTTGTTGATGGCCCAGCATTGAAATCTGCAGCGGGTTGCACTTCTGTCACATTAAACAGTTCTCTTCAGTCGCCGTTGGTTCCGTTCTTGCAGGATCCGGCCGCAGCGATGTCGGAGATTTAATGTTTCACCGGATTCCTGATATTGACGGTACACTCGTGAAATGTTCGTACGGGAAAATCTCCACTTCATTACTACCTCGAGACATTGTGTCCCAACGCTCGTGCGCCGACTTTAACACCAGATTCAAACTCACTTAAATCTTGATAACCTGCCATTGTAGCAACAGTAAAAGATCTAGCCACTGCGCCAGACACTGTAATATTTCTTGCTTAGTCAGCCATCATATTAGGCTCCAAGAAGCTGTTCCCAGAGCAGTGGAGATACAGATGACGAAATGTGGTGTGAGGTACCTGTGACAGATGTCAGATTCGGTACCATTCCCGTGAGAAAGACCGCTTGCGTAATGCTACTGCTCTGTGATTGGCTGCTGTGTTCAGAGCAAGGGCGCCAAAACGTTAAAGTATAGTTATTATTATTATTAGTTAAACTACTCATTGGAATGACTTCACTTTTTAATATAAATATCTCTCAACAGCAGACTATTAATCAGTCATTTTAGAATTATTAAAACAATTTAAATAAAAAAAAAGACTGACAAAATTGCAGACGAAGCACTTCGGAAGCGTTCGGGTCACGCTTTTTCTGGTATGGCGCGCGAAGTGTTTCGAGCTGTTCGTCACTCTGGATTAGGCAGTCGAGAAGAACAGACATGTTGTCTGCCGCAGGATGTGTTTGCGAGTATTCTGTATTAAAAGATTCACTCCGGTAGTCATGAGGCACAGACACGTGCCACAAATAGTGTAAAGATACATTTTCGTAAACATTGTGTTTGGCTCAAATGGCTCTGAGCACTATGGGACTTAACTTCTGAGGTCATCAGTCCCCTAGAACTTAGAACTACTTAAACCTAACTAACCTAAGGACATCACACACATCCATAGCCGAGGCAGGATTCAAACCTGCGACCGTAGCGATCGCGCGGTTCCAGACTGTAGCGCCTAGAACCGTTCGACCACCACGGCCGGGAAACATTGTGTTTGATCATGTACTTTGCTGTATCAGAAGGTGTTGTATTAAGATCGTGTAGTCTTCTCGTGTGGCTATATTAAAATACGCGAGTGGCACCCCAAAGACGTGATACATTATTTCAGAACAGAACCTCGCTAAAAGTCAGTTTCAGCCTCAAGATACAGAACCTACGACCTGCGTGCTATTTTGTGCGCTAGGGACATCAATTTGAAGACAGCAGGTTAGTGAACTATAACAGAACCTTAGTATTCCACACAGTGCAATGGAAACAACTAGGCGCCTCACGTGTACTGCATGCACAGAACAAATGTGCTCAGTGAAACGTCATCTGCAGTACAAAAAATGTTCAAATGTGTGTGAAATCTTATGGGACGTAACTGCTAAGGTCATCAGTGCCTAAGCTTACACACTGCTCAACCTAAATAATCCTAAGGACAAACACACACACCCATGCCCGAGGGAGGACTCGAACCTCCGCCGGGACCAGCCTTACAGTCCATGACTGCAGTGCCTCTGACCGCTCGGCTAATCCCGCGCGGCCCATCTGCAGTAATGCAGAGGAGGTAGAGGAGGATGATCGTTATTACCACCAACAATCAATTCATTCTTGCTTTCTTGCCGTAACACTTGTTGTCTTATACAGGGTGTTACAAAAAGGTACGGCCAAACTTTCAGGAAAAATTCCTCACACACAAAGAAAGAAAATATGTTATGTGGAAATGTGTCCGGAAACGATTACTTTCCATGTTAGAGCTCATTTCATTACTTCTCTTCAAATCACATTAATCATGGAATGGAAACACACAGCAACAGAACGTACCAGCGTGACTTCAAACACTTTGTTACAGGAAATGTTCAAAATGTACTCCGTTAGCGAGGACACCTGCATCCACCCTCCGTCGCATGGAATCCCTGATACGCTGATGCAGTCCTGGAGAATGGCGTATTGTATCACAGCTGTCCAAAATACGAGCACGAAGAGTCTCTACATTTGGTACCGGGGTTGCGTAGACAAGAGCTTTCAAATGCCCCCATAAATGAAAGTCAAGAGGGTTGAGGTCAGGAGAGCGTGGAGGCCATGGAACTGGTCCGCCTCTACCACCGAATCTGTTGTTGAGAAGCGTACGAACACTTCGACTGAAATGTGCAGGAGCTCCATCGTGCATGAACCACATGTTGTGTCGTACTTGTAAAGGCACATGTTCTAGCAGCACAGGTAGAGTATCCCGTATGAAATCATGATAACGTGCTCCATTGAGCGTAGGTGGAAGAACATGGGGCCCAATGAAGACATCAACAACAATGCCTGCCCAAACGTTCACAGAAAATCTGTGTTGATGACGTGATTGCACAATTGCGTGCGGATTCTCGTCAGCCCACACATGTTGATTGTGAAAATTTACAATTTGATCACGTTGGAATGAAACTAAAATGAGCTCTAACATGGAAATTAAGCCTTTCCGGACACATGTCCACATAACATATTTTCTTTATTTGTGTGTGAGGAATGTTTCCTGAAAGTTTGGCCGTACCTTTTTGTAACACCGTTATAGGCGTTGTCGACCGCAGCACCGTATTCTGCCTATTTACATATCTCTGTATTTGAATACGCATGCCTATACCAGTTTCTTGGGTGCTTCAGTGTATATCGCAGGCGTCTCGAAAAGGGAAACGTGATTAAGCGATTGTAAGTACATTCTAACATGACTCCTAAAATAATAGCATCATGGAGTTCAAAGCAACGCTGGAGGTGACTTACTTTGCTCCACTCACATACAATCACAACTTTTTGTTGCAGGCAGTTGAAATCGGCGATTATGGCGTAGAGGGCGAGGGGTATGCAGGGGCCAGCGAGTGAGTCCTGTGGCAGGTGGCGGCCAGCTGGTGTGTGGGCGATTTCTGCGAGTCAGTGGCAGCTGGCTGCTGCCGCACCTGACGCGCCGAAATCTCGGCGCAGCGCCAGCCACGCCGCAGCTGCAGCTTCGGGGGAGACATTCGCCGTGCTGCTCCCCACGCAAGCGCCCCCGGATACCTGCCGGCTGTCCACCGCCAAAAAACAGCCCTCTCCGGGCGACAGGTGCCGGCCGAGCTGCAGCAACCCCTTCCGCTCCCTCACTGCGCCGCCCAAGGTCTCTGGGGAGATATTCCGACGCCGAAGCCCTTTTTACACGGGTAACTCTCTTCTCTGGATCGACTACTCGTGGCGAGTGAGTCTACTGCAGCGCTGCTGGTGTATTGATCCTGACTTGATTGTAATGGTTTTTGTTTACTCGTCGGCTCCAAAATTTCTTGCGTTGTGAGAGATGTCTACTGTGCAATTTAGTACCCAAACAGTGAACGTGAGGTTATAAGGGACCACCATTCTCACAAAAAGGTCGAAATTTAGCAACAGGATTAAGAAACTAGCAATGACAACTGAGTTATTTACGAGCAAACAAAAATTCGTGGTGTGTGATCTTGATAACTGCTGAGAATTGAAAGGCTCGGAAAAGCGTTGTCCAAACTTTTCGAAACATCAACATTTATTTACTCGAGAGAACATGTAGGCGAAACACTATTTAAATGGCAGAAAATAGCGCCTTCAATACGAAATATTTGTCGGTATTACTTCTGTACATCCTCATGCCAGTAAATGTGATTAATATAAACAAGTGTTGTGAAATGATTTTCTGTTTGATGGTGTGCGGCTACAAGCAACCTCAGAACTATCAAGTTGTAAGTAGGCTGTTAAGGTTTTTGTGTTGGTAACGCCACGTAGCGCTCTGTATGAAAATCACTGGCTGTGCTGTGTGCAGTCTGTGGCTGGTTTGCATTGTTGGAATTTTTGCTATTGTAGTGTTGGGCAGTTGGATGTGAACAGAGCATAGCGTTGCGCAGTTGGAGGTGAGCCGCCAGCAGTTGTGGATGTCGGGAGAGAGACGGCAGAATTTCGAGAGCGGACGATCTGGACGTGTGTCCATCAGAACGAGTAAATTTGTAATATTGGGTATCATGAACTGATATCATATATGATGACTTTTGAACATTATTAAGGTAAATACATTGTTTGTTCTATATGAAAATCTTTTATTTGCTAACTATGCCTATCAGAAGTTAGTGCCTTCAGTAGTTAGTGCCTGGGATCAGGTCGGATTGAGGGAGGACATAGTAGCAATTCAGAGGCGGGCTGCTAGATTTGTTACTGGTAGGTTTGATCATCACGCGAGTGTTACGGAAATGCTTCAGGAACTCGGGTGGGAGTCTCTAGAGGAAAGGAGGCGTTCTTTTCGTGAATCGCTACTGAAGAAATTTAGAGAACCAGCATTTGAGGCTGACTGCAGTACAATTTTACTGCCACCAACTTACATTTCGCGGAAAGACCACAAAGATAAGATAAGAGAGATTAGGGTTCGTACAGAGGCATATAGGCAGTCATTTTTCCCTCGTTCTGTTTGGGAGTGGAACAGGGAGAGAAGATGGTAGTTGTGGTATGAGCTACCCTCCGCCACGCACCGTATGGTGGAACCCGGAGTATGTACGTAGATGTAGATGTAGTTAGAATCTTTTATTTAGCTGGCAGTATTGGCGCTCGCTGTATTGCAGTAGTTCGAGTTACGAAGATTTTTGTGAGCTAAGTTATTCATGAAAGGTATAGGTTATTGTTAGTCAGGGCCATTCTTTTGTAGGGATTATTGAAAGTCAGATTGCGTTGCGCTAAAAATATTGTGTGTCAGTTTAGTGTTGATCAGAATAAGTAAAGAGAGAAATGTCTAAGTACGTTCAGTTTTGCTCAGTTGTTTGAAAATCAAATAACTTAGAGGTTTTCCAGCACTATCATTTATAAATATTTTCTAAGGGGATGTTTCAAAGTGCACCTCACTGCATTGCATATTTACTTCAGTATATTTTCATGTTTTTTTGACAAATTCGTTATTAGCTTTTAAATGAAAATACCTTTAAGATTCTTATAACTTATTCCACGTCCAGGTGGACCGATTCAATTCTGATCTGTGGAAAGTACATTGGCATGTCTCTTTCCTTTGTAAATTTGTGTTGTCTGTTCTCAAAATATATGTTCTAATCTACTTCCTTCAGGATCTATGGAACAAAAAGTGCGTCTGATGTAATTTAATTAGGGTTTTAGAAGTCTGCACCTGGCACTGTCGGTAGAACACTGACGTCACCGGCCCAGTCACGCCGTGACCGGCGGCTGAATTTTAAACACTGGCACCTGGCGCACACCAGTTACGAGTAGTCGATTTAGACCAGAAAGAATGTAAAATGGGCATAATAGCGGAAAGGTAGACGGTGGATGCGTTTCAGGCTCTTAAGATGATACTTCGTCGTAATCGCTATTCGTTCTGTCGTTTGACAATACAAGATCTCCTTCTCCATTGATCTTTCGTTAGATACACTATCTGATCAAAAGTATCCGGACACCGGACTGAAAAAGACTTACAAGTTCGTGGCGCCCTCCATCGGTAATGCTGGAATTCAGTATGGTGTTGGCTTACCCTTAGCCGTGGCGACAGCTTCCACTCTCGCACGCATACGTTCAATCAGGTGCTAGAAGGTTTCTTGTGGAATGGCAGCCCATTCCCCAAGGAGTGCTGCACTGAGGAGATGTATCGATGTCGATCGGTAAGGTCTGGCACGATGTCGGCGTTCCAAAACATCCCAAAGCTGAACTATAGGACTCAGGTCAGGACTCTGTGCAGGTCAGTCCATTACAGGGATGTTATTGTCGTGTAGCCACTCCGCCACAGACCGTGCATTATGAACAGATGCTCGATCGTGTTGAAAGATGCAATCGCCATCCCCGAATTGCTCTTCAACAGTGGCAAGCAAGAAGGTGCTTAAATCATCTATGTAGGTCTGTGCTGTGATAGTGCTACGTTAAACAACAAGGGTTGCAAGCCCCCTCCATGAAAAACACGACCACACCATAACACCACCGCCGCCGGATTTTACTGTTGTCACTACACACACTGGCAGACGACGTTCACCGGTCATTCGCCATACCCACACCCCGCAATCGGATCACCACATTGTGTACCGTGATTCCTCACTGCACACAAAGTTTTTCCATTGTTCAATCATCCAATGATTACACTCCTTATACCAAGTGAGGCGTCGTTTGGTATTTACTGGTGCGATGTGTGGCTTATGAGCAGCCGCTCGACCAAGAAATTCAAGTTTTCTCACCTCCCGCCTGTCATAGTACTTGCAGTAGATCCTGATGCAGTTTGGAATTCCTGTGTGATTTTGTAGACAGATGTCTGTCTATTACACATTACGACTCTCTACAACTGTCGAAGGTCTCTGTCGGTCAACAGACGACGTCGGCCTGTACGCTTTTGTGCTGTACGTGCCCCTTCACGTTTCCACTTCACTATCACATCGGAAACAGTGGACGTAGGGACGTTTAGGAGTGTGTAAATCTCTCATACAGACGTAAGACACAAGTGACACCCAATCACCTGACCACATTCGAAGTCCATGAGTTCCTTGGAGCGCCCCATTCTGCTCTCTCACAATGCCTAATGACTACTGAGGTCGCTGATATGGAGTACCTGGCAGTAGGTGGCAGCAAAATGTACCTAATATGAAAAACGTACGTTTTTGTGGGTGACAGGATGCTTTTGATCAAATAGTGTACGCATCCAGACCTTGCAAATTGTCACTTTTAGAGTCGTGGTTGCAGTACGTGAAGCCTCCGCATCTTATTCAATTTTAAAGTCAGATATCAAGCACAGTTCATTAATCCCAACGACTTGTGTGCTCTCAAGTACGTAATCTGGACTATAAAGTTAATCTCAATCGCACTCATCCTCCTTCCTCTTTCGCAGCTGTAATGTACGTTTTAAGAGGGCATTTCTTAAGGGTAAGTTTGCTAGCTTGTTGCTTCGTTATCGTCCATGCATGTTAATTCCATAGATACCTCACGAAGCTTGATTTGATAAACATGATCTTAATGTAGATGGTGTATCAGATTTGAGTCGGACGCGATTTCTCTGTTCGAAGGTAACAAGATGTCGAGTAGATAACGAAAACAAGAACTTTTCTAGGGAATTAGGGTCCGTGTTACATTTGACACATCATTTAGAGTTGCTCTAAGATTGACAGCAGTAGGTAGTATCATCCAGAAGGATTCTGACATAAAGACGTTCCACTTGAGGGTTTTAAACATTACGCGTTTAAACAGTCAGTCGCAACGAGTGCTGCGTGGCAAGTACCATTAGGAAGAACATATTTGCGTAAATATTTATGTTAGGTTGCTGACTTTTTCCGAAGTTAATTCGAGGCTTGAAACAAACCTTCAATGCACTGATAGAACATTGCTGAGAATGGTCCATCTGTAGACTAAGAGCCTGTGTCGGACCAGTGCTGGAAACAGGGCTGCTACCGTTTACGCGTATTGCTCTTATAGTTGGTTTTGAAAGCGCAGAGCTGTAATAGGATTTGGTCAAACGTTTAGTGTCGTTATGTAAGACATGATGCAGGGTTTACTTAGAAGGGTGGGTCTTGAGAAAGAAAACTATAGAGAATGATGTCATTTGAAGATATAATAATAGCTCTGTATTTGTGTCACTAATTTATCTGCCAGTCGCACTTTATTTTATCTATAGTTATGGTATAAGTAGCCAGAAACAGTCTTTTGAGCAGTTAAACAACAGTTGCGCAACGTGAGGGAAGTATTGTCTTTTTTTAAAAATCGGAATGAAGATAGACACACATATTACACCTGTTGTCTTAAAGTATTGCCAGAAAAGCAAGACTACCAGTGCCATATTTTTACATAAAAAGCAGAACATAGATGCCGAAACGTAAGTGTTTAACAGAAAAGAAAGACATATTTTGTGTTATGAACAAGGCAGTGTTTGAAAAACCGAGAGTAGAAAGAAAAAAACTAATTTCAGTATTCAGGAAGATGATTATATCCATATCGGGTAACATGGGAGGCATGTGCGTAGCGGGAGCTAGCGTTGAGGAAACGTATGTCCTAAACCGACAGGTATTCAGATTAAGGGATTGGTGTCGAGTACGGACGGAGCAATTTGAGCGGCTACATGCTTCACTGTCAACATATCTCCTTGTATGCATGTTTTAGGAGGGAGAATGCAGCGGTACGTGAGAGCTGTTACCTGCTCTCGTGACGTCTACACGAAGTAGAGATTAGACGCTGTCGTTTCTCACGACCAGCTCTCGGCAGTGTGGCATCCAAACGGAACTGGCCTCACAAGACGACGGCGTTCGGCGCTGGTAACACTCTGGGTCAAACCCGACTCGAAAGAGAAGTAAGCGGCACATAGAATGGTCAAAATGGCTTGCTAATGATATTATTATGATATTATTATGATATTATTATGAAAAGATGAATTTCGTTCACTGTGAAATTGAATATAAGACAGTTTCCGACACAGTGCCGGAGAAAGCTACACTGATGGTCGTTAAAATTACACCAGGAAGGAAAACAAATGAAATGATACGTCACATATGTACATAGTAAAGGCCTCGTAGGAGGAACTCTTGATTAAAATTTGGGTGATCTGCTGGTATATAGGGTGCGTAGTTTAGTTCAAAGAGCTGCCGTTTCTGGTAGCAATAGTGGTTCTAAGCTCGCAAGGCATCGAATCGAACTGAGCTTGGATAAATAACACGCGTAAGTCAATACGCTCTGCTTGAGCTCTGTACCAGAGTACCTCAATACTAACGGTTGACAAGTGGTGGTGACCTGATGTTTTCAATGGGTGACAAATCTTTAGAACGTGGTGGCCAGGGCAACCTAGTGATAACCTACGTATCGAGATAAATGTAGAATAGGTAGATAGAAAAGACAGATGAGATGGTGTAGAATGTAAAATGGTAGAAGACGTTCAAAGTTCTGAAAAAAATAGGGCTATGCAATACGTACAAGAACCAAGGGGAAACAACAAGAGTGGGAGAGCAAGAACGAGGTGCGGTGATTAAAAAGGGTGTAAGACAGTCTTTCGTCCCTACTCGAAGAAGAAACGAAAGAATACAAGAAAAGTTCAAGAGTGGAATTACACTGCAGGCCATTAAAATTGCTGCACCACGAAGCTGACGTGCTACAGACGCGAAATTGAACCGACAGGAAGAAGATGCTGTGATATGCAAATGATTAGCTTTTCAGAGCATTCACACAAGGCTGGCGCCGTGGCGACTCCTACAACGTGCTGACATAGGGAAAGTTTCCAACCGATTTCTCATACACGAACAGCAGTTGACCGGCGTTGCCTGGTGAAACATTGTTGTGATGCCTCGTGTAAGGAGGAGCAATGCGTACCATCACGTTTCCGATTTAGATAAACGCCGGATTGTAGCCTATCGCGATTGCGGTTTATCGTATCGCGACATTGCTGCACGCGTTCGTCGAGATCCAATGACTGTTAGCAGAATATGGAATCGGTGGGTTCAGGAGGGTACTACGGAACGCCGTGCTGGATCTCAACGGCCTCGTATCACTAGCAGTCGAGATGACAGGCATCTTATCTGCATGGCTGTAACGGATCGTGCAGCCACGTCTCGATCCCTGAGTCAACAGATGGGGACGTTTGCAAGACAACAACCATCTGCACGAGCAGTTCGACGACGTTTGCAGCAGTATGGACTATCAGCTCGGAGGCCATGGCTGCGGTTACCCTTGACGCTGCGTCACAGACAAGAGCGCCTGCGATGGTATAGGCCTACTCAACGACGAACCTGGGTACACGAATGCAAAACTTCATTTTTTCGGATGAATCCAGGTTCTCTTTACAGCATCATGATGGTTGCATCCGTGTTTGGCAACATCGCGGTGAACGCACAATGGAAGCCTGTATTCGTCACCCGGCGTGATGGTATGGGGTGCCATTGGTTACACGCCTCGGTCACCTCTTGTTCGCATTGACGGCACTTTGAACAGTGGACGTTACATTCTAGATTTGTTACGACCCGTGGCTCTACCCTTCATTCGATCCCTGCGAAACCCTACATTTCAGCAGGATAATGCACGACTGCATGTTGCAGGTCCTGTACGGGTCTTTCTGGATACAGAAAATGTTCGACTACTGCCCTGACCAGCACATTCTCCAGATATCTCACCAACTGAAAAGTCTGGTCAATGGTGGCCGAACAACTGGCTCGTCACAATACGCCAGTCATTACTCTTGATGAACTGTGGTATCGTGTTGAAGTTGCATGGGCAGTTGTACCAGTACACGCCATCCAAGCTCTGTTTGACTAAATGCCCAGGCGTATCAAGGCCGTTATTACGGCCAGAGGTGGTTGTTCTGGGTACTGATTTCCCAGGACCTATATACCCAAATTGCGTGAAAATGTAATCACATGTGAGGTTTAGTATAATATATTTGTCGAATGAATACCCGTTTATCATCTTAATTTCTTCTTGGTGTAGCAATTTTAATGGCGCAAAACTATAGACCTATATCTCTGACGTCGATCTGTTGTACAATTTTAGAACATATTTTTGTTCGAGTGGCATGTCGTTTCTGGAAACCCAGAATCTACTCTGTAGGAATCAACATGGATTCCGGAAACACCGATCGTGTGAGACCCAACTTGCTTTATTTGTTCATGAGACCCAGAAAATATTAGATACAGGCCCCCAGGTAGATGCCATTTTCGTTGACTTCCGGAAGGCATTCGACACAGTTCCGCACTGTCGCCTGATGAAGAAAGTAAAAGCCTACGGAATATCAGACCAGCTGTGTGGCTGGATTGAAGACTTTTTAGCAAACAGAACACAGCATGTTGTTCTCAATGGAGAGACGTCTACAGACGTTAAAGTAACCTCTGGCGTGCCACAGGGGAGTGTTATGGGACCATTGCTTTTCACAATATATTTAAATGACCTAGTAGATAGTGTCTGAAGTTCCATGCGGCTTCTCGTGGATGATGCTGTAGTATACAGAGAAGTTGCAGCATTAGAAAATTGCAGCGAAATGCAGGAAGATCTGCAGCGGATAGGCACTTGGTGCAGGAAGTGGCAACTGACCCTTAACATAGACAAATGTAATGTATTGCGAATGCATAGAAAGAAGGATCCTTTTTTGAATGATTATACGATGGCAGAACAACACTGGTAGCAGTTACTTCTGTCAAATATCTGGGAGTATGCGTGCGGAACGATTTGAAGTGGAATGATCATATAAAATTAATTGTTGGTAAGGCGGGTGCCAGGTTGAGACTCATTGGGAGAGTCCTTAGAAGATCTAGTCCATCAACAAAGGAGGTGGGTTACAAAACACTCGTTCGACTTATACTTGAGTATTGCTCATCAGTGTGGGATCCGTACCAGGTCGGGTTGACAGAGGAGATAGAGAAGATCCAAAGAAGAGCGGCGCGTTTCGTCACAGGGTTATTTGGTAATGTGATAACGTTACGGAGATGTTTAGCAAACTCAAGTGGCAGACTCTGCAAGAGAGGCGCTCTGCATCGCGGTGTAGCTTGCTGTCCATGTTTCGAGTGGGTGTGTTTCTGGGTGAGGTATCGAATATATTGCTTCCTCCTACTTATGCCTCTCGAGGAGATCACGAATATAAAATTAGAGAGATTCTAGCGCGCAGGGAGGCTTTCCGGCAGTCGTTCTTCCCGCGAACCATACGCGACTGGAACAGGAAACGGAGGTAATGACAGTGGCACATAAAGTGCCCTCCGCCACACACCGTTGGGTGGCTTGCGGAGTATAAATGTAGATGTAGATGTTGTGTAAAATTCGAGGTGAAAGGGTATCATTGACAAGATTCTTCGATGACATTGCTATCCTCAGTGAAACTGAAGAAGAATTACAGGACCTGTTGAATGGAATGAACAGCGTAATAACTACAGAATATGGTTTGAGAGTAAATCGGAGGAAGACAGAAGTAACGAGATGTAGCAGAAATAAGAATAGCGAGAAACTTAGCATCAGATTTGGTGATGACGAAGTAGATGAAGTTAAAGTATCAGCTAACTAGGCAGCAAAATAACCCATGACGGACGGTGTAAGTAGGACACAAAAAGCGGACCAGCACTCGCAAAGTCTACTAGTATCAAAGACTGGCCTTAATTTGTGGAACAAATTTCTGAGAATGTAGATTTGGAGCACAGCACAGTGTGGTGGACAAGCTTGGACTGTGGGAAAACTGGAACAGAAGAGAATCGAAACATTTGAGATGTGGCGTTTCAGATGAATGTTGAAAATGAGGTGGCTCGATAATGTAAAAATTGAGAACGTTCTCTGCAGAACTGGTGAGGAAAAGAACGTATGGAGAAGAGGGGGCAGGATGATAAGACGTCTGTTAAGACATCAGGGTATAGCTTCCATGGTACTAGAGCAGTGGTTCCCAACCTGGGGATAATAATCCCCAGAGGGATAAAATGAAATTTTCTGAGAAGTAAAAGCCAAAAGGATTTGATCCTGTGTGTCATGAAACTAAATTATTTTCAAACGATCATAAGGTCTACTATTGTATAATTTCCTAAGTCTCCAATATTGATTGTATATGCTATCAATAATTTATTTTTTCTCAATTAGTGGTAGGTTACAGATTACGAAACGAATGCATGAATATCTTCTTTCTCACAAAGTCCACACGCTACACACATACTGTGTGTTTTGTACCACATATCGATGACGGTAAAAGTGAGACACACATGTAACAAAAGCTAAACATCTCATGAAAATTCTTCACCAAGCAGTGTATAGTTCCTACAATAGAACATAAATTCCTTCATTACTCACTTGGAAACAGATATATGAACTGGCTGACAGCACGACAAAACACTAACTACCTAAGGGCTACTGTCCGCAGCTCGTGGTCGTGCGGTAGCGTTCTCGCTTCTCGCGCCCGGGTTCCCGGGTTCGATTCCCGGCGGGGTCAGGGATTTTCTCTGTCTCGTTATGACTGTGTGTTGTGTGATGTCCTTAGGTTAGTTAGGTTTAAGTAGTTCTAAGTTCTAGGGGACTGATGACCATAGATGTTAAGTCCCATAGTGCTCAGAGCCATTTGAACCATTTTTGCACCTAAGGGCTACTATGGTGGTGTACACAGTATTATTAGTATTAGTGGCAGTGGTCAGATACAAAGTATTGGCAGCTTGAAGTCTTCAAATTACTACCAGTTCAGACGTAGAGAGTCCAACAATCAAGTGATATACCAGTCGAAAGTATAGTGCACACAGGTGAAATTCGTTGATTTGAAAACGAGGTGCAGGTGAAGTAAATGACGGTAGGGAGAGGAGTATTGAGGGGGGAGAGGAGTATTGAGGGGGAAAAAGTTTTGCAATAAGTGTCTGTCGTTACAGTGCACAGTTACCTTTCTTATCAGACAAGGAGTTGTAGGTTGCGCTCACGATTCATCGGGAATTGCTTCATCACACACAAACACACACACACACACACACACACACACACACACACAATCCGAACATAACTTGTGGAAAATAAATGTGGTATTCAAGATTTGTAGAAGTGGAAGTATATTTTCGGCTACGATAGCAATAAATAAAAACAAGTAAGTGAATGGGTTAGGAGCATGATTTATGATGCGCACTGATCGAGAACGACGTCCCAGAAATGTTGCGAAAAAATTCGAGGGGGTGTAGAGCGTGTCTTGAAGAACCTGTGCCCGGTAACGTCATCCAATGACTCTACAGAGCGTAAAAGTTGCAGGCACCGGCGCCTGGCACAAGGAAACCCCTTCGCCAGCAGTCTGGACTTTGTACACTTCCAAGATGCTACTCCAGGCGGGTGTAAAATGAATGCGTGCAACGGAGAATAATAAACGCTAAAATGATTTGGCCGTGATGACTACCCCCTGAAGCAGATCTTAGGATCTCCTAATTCTATAAATTACAAGCTAAACATAAATGAATGATGAAGGCAACTAATCGTACTAAATGATAAACGTTGTTCCGGCTTATATGTTTATTGTAGATTAAAAAAAATTATATTACAAAATTTTACATTTCCTAAGTAAAATTGCTAATCAGTTGCCTAACTCTTCCCCTTATTACGACTGCGCGATCTAATATCAGTAACGCGAAATCAGTGACATCATCTACGTACAAAACACTACTTTCAAAGATGATCAACGGTGGTGTGGAACCTCAGTGGAAGTAAACTAACGTGATCACATCTGTTTAGCTTTATAGCCCTAATAAGCCGAAGCAGTTTGCGATATCACCATATGTACTGCGTTTGGTGTGTCGGCTTGCTGGTTCTGGTACACGTCTTCGTCGATGGAAAAACTCCAGTCACAAAAATAAAAAATGGTTCAAATGGCTCTTAGCACTATGGGACTTAACTTCTGAGGTCATCAGTCCCCTAGAAATCAGAACTACTTAAACCTAACTAACCTAAGGACATCACACACACCCATGCCCGAGGCAGGATTCGAACCGGCGACCGTAGCGGTCGCGCGGTTCCGGACTGTAGCGCCTAGAACCGCTCGGCCCCCTCGGCCGGCCCACAAAAATAAAAACTCTTTCAAACACTAGGACGGCAGAGGGCGTTTGTCTGACTAATATACTCTAACACTGTCCTCTCTGTGTTCTACAGACGATAAACGCGAACTCCCAGCCACTAGGACGGAGTTCAGATAACGTCTCAACGTAAGTATAGGCAGAGGAAGTTCTCTCAATTACTGAACGCTGCGTACTCAACGACGACTTCCAACCCGGAGGTGAAATCCAGAACCGTATAGGTTCTCAACAGTTCAGTGCCTAACTGCTCTAACTATAAACTCTACTGAGAGCAAAGACACCAAGTCCGTCTGTCCCAGCAAAGCAGATATCGAGCGACTGTCACACACGGTCTCTCACAACGGAAGACCTCATCTCTCCACCTCTGGCTTCCCAGCAAGGCTCTGCTCCCCACCATCGTAATTCCGAAAACGAATCATGTTCCAGAAACCACGGAATATCCTCCCTCCGAGTAGTTTCTTCCGAACGCCGACCAACCATATTTTAGTCTTTTGTCGTCCAGCGCGGAAAGTTTGCGAGGAAAAACCTATACTCGTACAATGGTACCCTTCTGAGTAAAAATCCTTGGAAATAACCCAGCCTCGTGGTTTCCAAGGTGCCGCTTCTTCGTTCCTCTCACCTGCGTCCAAGATTTTCAGCGTTCGGAAGTATTATCCAGTCATCCTTCTAGCCCCTACTACAATAGCGGCCGGCCGTCACCCTACTGTGCTCCAGATCTCAAGTGCCACGATGTCTGTGTAGCTACTTCCTGTGTTTAAGCAGGACCAACACCTGTGCGGGCCTTCCACCCAGAGCTTGAATTCTGCCTGCCGTTTCATCTGTACTGGCGTTCCAACCTCTACTACTATAGGCAATCATTCATTACGCCGTTTTTATAATAAAGACACTCCGTCACCTTTCATGCAATAAGCGTTAACAATTATTTACAAGACGTACGCGACAATGTCAGTCTCCTTTATATGTACATATATATGATGTACAACCTGTCACATGATACCTGATTGTGTTTGTGGATCACGGCAAAGTATGTGGATGAGTTCTTGTAAAGTGCGAAATTATAGCCACCTTACACACTGACGGGCCGTATGTGGAACGTCTAGCAATGTTGTTCGTTATTCAGTCATGGCGACTGACTGCCACCTTCGCCAGTGGGGAAGATGGAGCTAGTGCAGCGTCTCCTATAAATGCGATGCTCTGTTGCCTCGATTGATGATGGTTCCGGACATGAGTTTCTATTTGACGTAGTCTTTTCTCCTGGAACCCTATAAAATCTCCAATGTTTTTCGGTATACAGAAAAACTAACTGTAGATGGAAACCTGCGTCAGAAACTATCATTCAGTTAAGCAACAGAGCATCGCATTCATTGGAGACAGAACCTGGCTACGCAGCAGTAGCTCCACCTTCTCGACTGGCGATCGTGGCAACCGGACGCGATGACTGAATAACAAACAACATTGCGAGACGTTCCACCTACGGTCAGTCAAGGCGCACAAAGTCACGTTTGCTGCTGAGTGGGCGATCTAGTAGGACACGCCGGCGCCTGTAACTTCGACATTCTGTAGCGCCGTTGAATGGCGTTTCCCGACACGAGGTTCCTATAGTCGATTTGTTCCTCAAGATAACCTGTGCGACCCCTTACAATTTGTCTCAACATTTCTGGGGCACCATGTATATACAAAGACACACTCAAATGCAACAGAATTTTTCACTCTACTTAAGTATACTGTACATTCTTGCCTTTGGCTACAATGAAGGAATGCTTCCATTCACTAGATCACGAACAAGTAATAAATTCTAAATTTCTCTGCAGTTACTTAATGATGTACCGCCATACACAACAGCAACAGTCTGGAGTGCTGCGAGAAAATTCTTCACACGGTTCTGAGAACAAAAGCTGTTGCGGCACGCGTACTTGGGGTAAAGTGCGCGTTACCGTTCCTAGTAAGGGTTCACAGTTCAGGATGATGAAATGAACTTTCAACGACAGAAGTTTCTATAGTTACTCAAACGTTCGACAGAACAAGACATCATGGTGAAATAAAGGTAGATAAACGAGATGCTTAAAAATCAATCGGAAAATAATTTCAATTAGCCACTAATACTTTCACAAATATTAATTTAAAAATGACGGAAAAATAAAATTTGATTTCCATCAGACCTCAATGTGCTTGATTTGTCTGAACTGTTAAGTGAATCATTACCTTTAACACAGACGTACTCATAAGCAAATAACTGTGGTTCTCAAGATTAATATACAGGGTGTTACAAAAAGGTACGGCCAGACTTTCAGGAAACATTCCTCACACACAAATAAAGAAAATATGTTATATGGGCATGTGTCCGGAAACGCTTAATTTCCATGTTACAGCTCATTTTAGTTTCGTCAGTATGTACTGTACTTCCTCGATTCACCGCCATGATTTCATACGGGATACTCTACCTGTGCTGCTAGAACATGTGCCTTTACAAGTACGACACAACATGTGGTTTATGCACGATGGAGCTTCTGCACATTTCAGTCGAAGTGTTCGTACGCTTCTCAACAACAGATTCGGCGACCGATGGATTGGTAGAGGCGGACTAATTCCATGGGCCGGCCGCGGTGGCCGTGGAACCGCAGGGCTGCTACGGTCGCAGGTTCGAATCCTGCCTCAGGCATGGATGTGTGTGATGTCCTTAGGTTAGTTAGGTTTAAATAGTTCTAAGTTCTAGGGGACTGATGACCTAAGATGTTAAGTCCCATAGTGCTCAGAGCCATTTGAACCATTTAATTCCATGACCTCCAAGCTCTCCTGACCTCAACCCTCTTGATTTTCATTTATGGGGGCATTTGAAAGCTCTTGTCTACGCAACCCCGGTACCAAATGTAGAGACTCTTCGTGCTCGTACTGTGGACGGCTGTGATACAATACGCCATTCTCCAGGGCTGCATCAGCGCATCAGGGATCCCATGCGACGGAGGGTGAATGCATGTATCCTCGCTAACGGAGGACATTTTGAACATTTCCTGTAACAAAGTGTTTGAAATCACGCTGGAACGTTCTGTTGCTGTGTGTTTCCATACCATGATTAATGTGATTTGAAGAGAAGTAATAAAATGAGCTCTAACATGGAAAGTAAGCGTTTCCAGACACATGTCCACATATATTTTCTTTCTTTGTGTGTGAAGAATATTTCCTGAAAGTTTGGCCGTACCTTTTTGTATCACCCTGTATAAAGCAACCTTCTTGGTGAAACTGACCAGCAGTGGACGCTTTACTCCGTGCCGGTCTCTGGAAGCAATACGGGCAATAGCATTTTCACCGCAAAAATAACATTATACTGTCCAATGCTGGTTCAGAAAGCCGCAGTTTACCCTTGAGACAAAAGGCACGGAGGTTTGTTTCCGGGCGTCCGTGCAGAACGGCGCGGCCTGCCTTCAGGACCCTGGCGGGCGTTTCTTCCAGCGCAGCCAAACGAGGGAACAACGTGCTGTGGCTAGCGAGACACGCTGCGTGCGCCGACATCACAAAATGTAACCGATTTGGCAGTGAAGTGGGAAAAACCTTCCCTCACCTCGCCACGCTCACCAAATATGGATTAAAGCATTACCTTCGTAACTGTTCCTAAGAAAGATTTTTATTATGAAAAATCGCTGATTTCTAATAGACGCCACGCCTAAAATTATCGTATGTGTTGTTTACTGCAATATGGTTCAAACTGGCTCTGAGCACTATCGGACTTAACTTCTGAGGTCATCAGTCCCCCTAGAACTTAGAACTACTTAAACCTAACTTAAGGACATCACACACATCCATGCCCGAGGCAGGATTCGAACCTGCGACCGTAGCGGTCGCGCGGTTCCTGACTGTAGCGCCTAGAACCGATCGGGCACTCCGGCCGGCACTGCAATATGATTTCAAGGCAAGAGAGCGCCGGTTACGCAATGTTTTGACCAGTATCCTGATCTGGATCTCATTAATCATTTCTTCATATCGAAGTTACACTAATATAATGTCGTGTGACTAGGGCCTGCCGTCGGGTAGACCGTTCGTCTGGTGCAAGTCTCTCGATTTGACGCCACTTCGGCTACTTGCGCGTCGATGGGGATGAAATGATGATGATTAGGACAACACAACACCCAGTCTCTGAGCGGAGAAAATCTCCGAGCCGGGAATCGAACCCGCGCCCGGGGGATTGACACTCTGTCACGCTGACCACTCAGCTACCGGGGGAGGATGAAGTTACACTGATAACTGATGGATCAAACCGTGATGACCACTACGAGGAATAATGCCGACCGGTGCCTTTGTGGGTGCGTGGAGGACCAGTTGCATGTGTTTGCCATTCAAAGACTCTGGTAATCCATCAAGGACAGTCGGGCAGCAGGCGGACTTGGAGTACTCGAACAATGACAAGTGAAACCAACAGCTGTATTGTAATCCATCTTCGTTTATTCAAAACATGCTACCAGTTTCGACGCCGAAAAGCGTCATCTCCTGTCCCCTGTATATGAAGACGTACACAGCATGACAGTAAAGTGTGAGAGTACAGGCAACAAAAATCACAGCTTGTGACAAAAACGGAGATAAATCACGTCATCAGTTTGTACAATAAAAATATACTACCGTTATCCACACAAAACAAAATTCAGAATCATATTTATATAGCTTAATTTTTATCAAGTACTCCAATTATCACGTACTCCAGTCACGTAATGAGACAGCTTAATGGGAACCCACGCGTACGACGAATTACACCAGCAAAGCAATAGAAGTCAGTACATCCCTAACCGGAAATCCTAGGAATATGATATGTACCAATAATTTAAAAAAAAACTAGTAACATAATACCAAATGACTGAAATAAACAAATGCAACAAAAACCTAATGAACAATATTTTAAACTCGGCGAAAAAATAACATATACTCTAATAATCTCCAATACATAAGCAACGTAAAGCATTGTCCAAAATTTGGTATACAAATAACTTGAAGTCACAAGAAACTATAAACACATGCTCCATTAATATTGTTACACAGTAACTCAGTCACACCCCTTAAGGTCAACGACCACACTATCACAGCAAATGTGTAACTTGTGTAAGTAAAAGGTCCCTAAACGCAATATCTCCAGAGTAACAACTAAACAAGTCACCACTTTTTCTACTAATTCCAACAAATGTACTGGAAGCAAAACAATGCTGTCAACACTAGTAAGATCCACCGTCAATATGTACTCACAGCGTTAAAAGTAACATATTTGATATATGTCGACAAACAGCTGCCGAAGAACATCTCGTGCGGAAAATCCTCTATGTAACAATAGCCTATAAAGTAGCCTAGTATAAGTTAATCAGTAAAATCAATAGCCACATATGTATAACATACACATACAGAATATGGAAATCCAGCGGAATAAAACCAAGAGCACATCGGCATCGACATACAAGAGCAAGACAATTATTTCTGAAGTTTCCATAAGAAGGGGAAGCTAGGCGACTTACACAAACTTATACAAACGTCGAGGACATACTTTCCTATCACGCTGTGTATGTTTTCATATGTAGGGGCCTGAGGGCGAATTTTTTTGGCGCCGAAATTGCTAGCATGTTTTGAGTAAATGACATTGGATTACAACACAGCTGTTGTTTTCAATTACCATAATTCAAATACCTATTGAAAGACGTTGCTTGATGATGTCGTCTATTTTAGTTGACAGGTGAATGGTACGACTCTCGAGAAAATCAAGCTGTGAACTTGAATCTTGGTGTTGGTCCCTCCCTTCATATTCACCCTTCAACGCGACACATTCTCTGTATTGTGCGAAACGCGGCGATTTACTCTAAATAATGGAAAGCGTGAAGTCCCATCCACATGGGTACCAAAAGAAATCCATTAAATTTCGGTCACAAGATAAATCACACAAAACTAAATGTTGCAAATTCAGCTAAATACAATTACGAGTAACTTAAACTGGAGCGTTCACTCAGATAATGTTTTGAGGGAAGCGAATCAAAGACTGTGATTTATTGGCAGAACAATTAGAAAATGTAACGGGTGTACTAAAGAGACTGCCTACATTACACTTGCCCGTTGTTTTCCGTAGTACTGCTGCGCGGTATGGGAGGATCGACGGAGAACATCGAAAAAGTTCAAAGAAGGACAGCTCGCTTTGTATTATGGGGAAATAGGGGTCAGAGTGCCACGGGTGCGACAGGCGATTTCGCACGGCCGTTATTAAAACAAAGGCGTTTTTCGTTGCAGCAGCATCTTCTCGTCGAATTTCGATCACCAACTTACTCCTCCGAATGCGCAAATATTTAGTTGGCGCCCACCTACGTAGGGATAAAAGATCATGATAATAAAATAAGAGAAATCAGAGCTCGCACGTAAAAATTTAAGTGTCCGTTTCTTCAGCGCTCATTGGACAGTAGATTGGTTCGATGAACCCTCCGCAGGGCATTCAATATTGAATCGCAGAGCAACCATGTAGATGTGGATGAACGATGGATTTGTTTATACAGGGAGCTTGGTTGAAGAAGTCTACATTTTGGTTATTGAGGAAACGATTCATCTTGACAATTCTTTCGTCATTATTCTGCAAATGCGTGCCACACCATCGAGGAAAGGGAAAAAATCACCGGGTGCCATGTCATACGTGTGCGGCGATGAAGCAAAATCTGATATCCCAAAGAAGTTGCGTGTGTGACTGTATCCTGTATCCCCCCGGTAGCTCCGTCAGGAGATTTCGGTGATATGGCTCCTGTGACGGTTTGCCCATTACATCTTCATCTACATCGTACTCCGCAAGCCAGCTAATGGTGTATGGCGGAGGGTACTTTCGGTACTACTACCTGATCCCTCCAACACTGTTCTAATCGCGAATAGTGCGTGGGAAGAATGATTGTCTGTAAGCCTCTGTAATGGTTCTAATTTCGCGAATTTTCTCCTCGTGGTCAATACGCGAGATGTATGTGGGGAGAAGTAATATGTTGTCTGACTCATCCTGAAAAGTACTGTCCCGAAATTCAATAGTAAGTCTCTCCGTGATGCACAACGCCTCTCTTGTAACGTCCGCCAGTGGAGTAACGCTCTTTCGCCAGCTAAACGATCCCGTAACGAAAGCGCCGCTCTTCGTTGGATCTTCTGTATCTCCTCTGTCAGTCTTACCTGATAGGGATACCAGACAGATGAACAATACTCAAGAATCGGGCGAACAAGCGCCTTATACGCCACTTCTTTCGTGGATGAATTACATTTCCTTAACATCCTTCCGATGACTCTGAGTCTGGTGTCTGCTTCTCCCAATATCTGTTTTACGTGGTCATTCCACTTAAGGTCGCTCTGGATAGTTACACTAGATATTTTACGGCAGACGCTGACTCCAGCTGTCTGTCATCAATAGTGTAGCTGTACAATAGTGGACTTGTTTTCCTATGTCTGCGTAATATGTTGCATTTATTCACGTTCAGGGTCAACTGTCAGAGCCTGCACCATTCATTAATTCTCTGCAGGGCGTTCTGCGAGTTCTTACTATCTTCTGGCGTTGCTACTTTGGTATAGACAACTGCATCACCTGCGAATAGCCTTAAAGAGCGCCTGACGCTTTCTACTAGATCATTTAGATATATTGTAAACAGCAACGGTCCTATCACACTTTCCTGTGATACTCCGGATATTACGTTTACATCTGTCGATTTAGTAATGTTAAGACCTGACGTGTTGAGTTCCATCTGCAAGGAAGTGTTGAGTCCAATCGCAGGTCTGCTGCGATACTCCATAAGCTCGTAATTTTTTCATTAAACGGCAATGCGGGACTGTGTCAAATGCCTTACCGAAATCAAGAAACACGGCATCAACCTGAGCGCCGTTGTCAAAAATGGCTCTTAGCACTATGGGACTTAACTTCTGAGGTCATCAGTCCCATAGAACATAGAGCTACTTAAACCTAACTAACCTAAGGACATCACACACATCCAACCCCGAGACAGGATTCGAACCTGCGACCGTAGCGGTCCCGCGATTCCGGACTGTAGCGCCTAGAACCGCTCGGCCACCCTGGCCGGCGAGCGCCGCTGTCCACTGCGCTGTGGATCTCATGGAGGAAAAGATCGAGCTGAGTTTCGCAGGATCTCTGTTTGAGGAATCCATGTTGAATTTTATAGAGGAGATGTTCATTTTCCAATAACGTCATAATTATTGGGCATAAAACGTGTTCCATAATTCTACAACAGATTGACGCGAACGTTATAGGTCTATAATTGTGTGGTTGTGTCTTACGGCCTTTCTTAAAAACGGGATTCACCTGCACTTTTCTTCAGTCGTTAGATACCTTTCGTTGCTCAAGCGATCCACGACAAACTGCTGCCAGAAAGGGAGCAAGTTCTTACGTATAAACTTTGCAGAATCTTATAGATATCTCATCTAGTCCTTAAGCCTTTCCGCTACTAAGTGATTGTAGCTGCTTTTCAACTCCGCTATCGGTTTGTTAATATCTGCCATTTCGATGTTCGTACGACGATTGAAAGGAGGGACAGTGTTGCGATCTTTTGCGGTGAAACAACTTCGGAAGACTGAATTCAGTATTTCGGCCTTCTCTTTGTTATCTTCCGTTTCGGTAGCAGTGTAGTGGCTGAGAGAATGAATGGATGATTTTGACCCACTTACCGATTTTACATACGACCAAAATCTCTTAGAGTTTTTACTCAGGTCGGACAACAACCTCTTACTTTCAAAATCATTGAACGCTTCTTTCATTGCTCTCCTTTCGCACATTTTCACTTCGTTCAGCATTTGTTTGTAAGATAGGTTTTTACTGCATTTGTTTGTAAGATAGGTTTTTACTTCTCTTGAATCCGAAATAAATGCTCTTTGTTTACGTAGCGCTTTTCTAATACGGCTCTTAAACCATGGTGGATCTTTCCTATCCCTTAAACCATTACTCGGAATATACTTGTCTAGGGTATATTGAATGATGCCTTTGAATGTTTTCCATTTGTTTTCCACATCTTCGTCTACATCACCGAATATTTGATTGTGACTGCTGAGATTTTTTGAAATTTGTGTCCTGTCAGCATTGCTGAGCAAATATATCTTCCTGCCTTATAGGACCCGTCGTCATAGATGCTGTCACGGCCTTATGATCACTGATACCTTCCTCTACGTTAACTGATTCGATAAATTCAGGTCTGTTTGTTGCCAGGAGGTCTACGACTTTACCTTCACGAGTTGGTTCTCTAACTATCTGCTCAAGGTAATTTTCGGACAAGACATCCACAACAATGCCACACGATTCCCTGTCTCTGCCACCAGTTTCGATGGTATAACACTCCCAATCTATACGTGGCAAGTTGAAGTCACCCCCTATTACAACGAGCATAATCTGTTGGCACTACGCCATGGCAGCCCAAAAACTCAGCATCACACTTCCTACATAGGTCTACTTTTTTTCTGGTAAATGCACATGTTTCCACCGTTTGATTTACTTCTTTGCTCGAGGTCGTAACGATACACCCTGTACTCGTCCACGATCATTAGGCAACTCAAGGAACCATCTGGGTTGGACTGACACGTTTCTTAAGACCAGTCGCGGAACTGAACTGGCTGCTGCTTTTGTCATGTCCAAAATGTGAGGTGGTCTGCCACTTTGTTCTTCGTCTGACCATACTGGAAGTGTCTGCCCTAGCTGATCACTTTGTTATATGATGATGTATTGTTCTCATAGACTTCGGCCAACTCAAGATAGATTGTAGCTGCATTGTTCCCCTTTAAATCAAGAAAACGAATTATCAAACAATCCTCGACTCCATTTTTTCAGTGGGCTGTGCCATTTAGTTTCGGCTCTACTAGTGGTCTGCTGCGGTACTGTGGTGTGGGGATTTCATTATGTACGAGGACTGCAGACGAATATTTAAATAAAACTTCACTTTTTCCAGGTGGTAATTAACACTTTATGACGGCCTCTCGTAGTCTTTGGATCCTATACTTTTTATCTTACGAGCCTTTTCACGATATACACTACTGGCCATTAAAATTGCTACACCAAGAAGAAATGCAGATGATAAACGAGTATTCATTCGAGAAATATATAATAGAACTGACATGTGATTACATTTTCACGCAATTTGGGTGCATAGATCCTGAGAAGTCAGTGCCCATAACAACCACCTCTGGCCGTAATAACAGCCTTGATACGCCTGGGCATTGAGTCAAACAGAGCTTGGATGGCGTGTACAGGTACAGCTGCCCGTGAAGCTTCAACACGATACCACAGTTCATCAAGACTAGTGACTGGCGTATTATGACGAGCCAGTTGCTCGGCCACCATTGGCCAGACTTTTCAATTGGTGAGAGATCTGGAGAATGTGCTGGCCAGGGCATCAGTCGAACATTTTCTGTATCCAGAAAGGCCCGCACAGGACCTGCAACATGCAGTCGTGCATTATCCTGCTGAAATGTAGGGTTTCGCAGGGATCGAATGAAGGGCAGAGCCACGGGTCGTGACACATCTGAAATGTAACGTCCACAGTTCAAAGTGCCGTCAATGCGAACAAGAGGTGACCGAGACGTGTAACCAATGGCACCCCATACCATCACGTCGGGTGATACGCCGGTATGGCGATGACGAATACACGCTTCCAATGTGCGTTCACCACGATGTCGTCAAATGCGGATGCGACCATCATGATGCTGTAAACAGAACCTGGATTCATCCCAAAAAGTGACGTTTTGCCATTTGTGCACCCAGGTTCGTTGTTGAGTACACCATCGCAGGCGCTCCTATCTGTGATGCAGTCTCAAGGGTAACCGCAGCCATGGTCTCCGAGCTGATAGTCCATGCTGCTGCAAACGTCGTCGAACTGCTCGTGCAGATGGTTGTTGTCTTGCAAACGTCCCCATCTGTTGACTCAGGGATCGAGACGTGGCTGCGCGATCCGTTACAGCCATGCGGATGAGATGCCTGTCATCTCGACTGCTAGTGATATGAGGCCATTAGGATCCAGCATGGCGTTCCGTATTACCCTCCTGAACCCATCAATTCCATATTCTGCTAACAGTCATTGGATCTCGACCAAGGGGAGCAGCAATGTCGCGATACGATAAACCGCAATTGCAATAGACTACAATCCGACCTTTATCAAAGTCGGAAACGTGATGGTACGCATTTCTCCTCCTTACACGAGACATCACAACAACGTTTCACCAGGCAACGCCGGTCAACTGCTGTTTGTGTATGAGAAATCGGTTGGAAACTTTTCTCATGTCAGCACGTTGTAGGTGTCGCCACCGGCGCCAACCTTGTGTGAATGCTCTGAAAAGCTAATCATTTGCATATCACGATATCTTCTTCCTGTCGCTTAAATTTCGCGTCTGTAGCACGTCATCTTCGTGGTGTAGCAATTTTTATGGCCAGTAGTGTACTTCAGATTTTAGGAACTTTATATGTTAGATTAGACTTTGCTCGTTTGAGACTTTTTGGCATGTTAATGCCAAAATATTTTAGTACGTCACTGACAACCATGGCGCTGAACGTTCTAATATCATAAACAACATCAAATTTTTTATAGGTTTTAAGAAACCCTAATCACTTCGAAAAACATCTTCGGATGCGAACGAAGACGCAGCTGATCGATCCCATCTGAAGAACTTCCTCTCGTAGAGAACAATAAACTTTTGTAACATAATTAGTGCCATCACGATTGGAATTTACTTTTTACCTGCCTGAAAAGCCAGTTTCACAACAGGAACTGCATTCCTCATCACAAAAATTGTAACTTGTTTGCAGAAGTCTGTCTCGACCGATGGTTTCTCGATAATCGGAAGAGGGACAGGTGTTCCGGAAATGCATGCAGGCCGGCAAAGACTGGTTTTTGCTGCTGCCAAACGTGCAGCAGCAGTGGCAGCAGCTGCTGGCCGCAACCTTTTAAAAACGCACGTGCGCCTCCTTTTAAAGAGCGACCTTGGCTGCTCCGTCGGAAGCGATTTCGTCAACAGCTTGCAATCGCGGCAGGCGGTTGCGGAATTGGGGGGGGGGGGGGGGGACGAGTTCAGGTAGATTAGCGGACGCAGGTGCCGACTTCGTGCCAGGCCTCACCGACCAACATTGATACATTTCCTCAGTGCAGCGCTCCGTGAAGAATGGGCTACCATTCCTCAAGAAACCTTCCAGCACCTGACTGAACGTACGCCTACGAGAATGGAAACTGTCATCAAGGCTAAGGGTGGGCCAATATCATACTGAATTCCAGCGTTACCGATGGAGGGCGCCACAAACTTGTTAGTCATTTTCAGCCAGGTGTCCGGATACTTCTGATCACATAGTGTATATCTGTGATTTCACTCAGGTACACATTTAGTTAGTTCTGGCGGCGGAAACTATGTGACATAAATCTATCGCTGCGGTTCACGAGGTAGTCTGTTGATCGGTCTTGCTGGGCGTTCACGACATGCAATGGGCTCGGCACTATTACTGCCCCTTATACCCGGTGGATTACTGGTTGACTCTACAGTATTCTCCTGCGTTACCCGGACGGGATCTTGCATGCTACTTGATAATTTTTTTTTAACAAGACTGGTACGATATTCTCATAAGCAATCAAGCGTATGAAGATGGGATTTACATTCTGAAACCCATGTCGTGTGTATATTTTATCAAATTTCAAGTGGTTCAAATGGCTCTGAGCACTACGGGACTTAATATCTGAGGTCATCAGTCCCCCAGAACTTAGAACTACCTAAACCTAACTAACCTAAGGACAAATTGCCTATTGGCTTGTGTCTCGGGTTCTTCGGCCGACGTTCAACTAATGATTTTCTGACGTTTCGCCAGCACGAGTGGCTGGCATTGTTAAAGCTTCACCCTCCATTGCCGGTGGTGAAGCCTCAACAATTTTGTAACCTAAGGACATCACACACATCCATGCCCGAGGCAGATTTTATCCAAATATAGGATTTATCAAGTGCAACTCGAGTGGATTTATTCATCACGAATGCCCTAGAAGCTGTCGTGCAGTGTGTATCCACTGCTCCAGCATCCTTGGCTCCAGCCCCTTCATTAGAATGCTCAGAGTTCCCCCCCCCCCCCTCTCTCTCTCTCACCTCATACCAAACCTTCAAATTCCTTTCGTGGATAATGCACGGGAAATAAGCAAACTGGAAAAAAGAATTAAACAAACTCAGGGGACATGTCGCTAATACCCGTGCAAAACCACCTCTAGCGTTGTAATGGACTTAAACTAGAGAAGAAAAGAGTACATCTATTTGTTCAGGTGTGTTCTATTCGGTTGAACCCACTCCTTGAGGGTTAAATCTTATGGAGCTACCAAATTGCGGAAACGTTTATTGGTTCGTCCCATCCGCTGTCCCCAGTTGTCCCAGAACGCTCTATAGGATAAAAATTGAGTGATTTATCGGTCTAGTCGAAGCACGAAAAGTTGCGAATGCTCGTCAAGCCATGAACGTATTTGAGCGTCCACGTACACGACTGTTTGCGTCTTCCAAGAACGGAATGTCCACAGCATACTCGCCTCGAGTTGCAGAAGGAAGACGAACACTTCGTCACCGAGAGCGCTGAAAGAAAATATTCTGCTTCATGTTCACCGTAACCTGAATAAAAGGCCCTTAGTCATTGCACAAAAAACTCTACAAAAATCACAGAATCATCTCCGGCCTGAAGTACACCAAATACATATCGCTCGTTAAACGACTGCATCTTCATTCAGAAATTACTCCCAGTTATACTGAAGCCACGACGATAATGCGTGTCAAACGCCTCATTTTGCCGACGGTGTACTCGAGACTTTCATCTTTTACAAAGAGGCAAAATGGCGACTGGACGGGCTGCACCACACGCCTCTATCGTGTTCCCTTCGCAATGTACACTCGGAAACTGATTCAGTTGCACCTACGTTCACTGCCAGCAGCTGTTCCTGCCGGATTTAAGACCGACTGTCGCTGACATCATCTGACACTTGTCCCCAGTTTCCGTGCCTTAGTAGTGTACCTTTTTACGACTTTTGTCCTTTTGCCGTGTTACACAGTTGCGAGTGATACATCATTTTTTGTAAACGTGTTGGAAATCCCGAGCTGATACACCAACAAATCGAACAATTCGAAATACGATAGTTTCTTTGTACGTAGCGTGTGTCACGATTCCACGTATTATTGCACTGACTCCATACGACCGACTGGATAATAACATCACTGCCATGATTTAGGTTCGCAGTGGAGGGTCACGTGACTACCATTTGGTACCAGTCCTGCCCTCCTTCAGCATCCCACAGCGATCAGTGGGCTCTCTAAAGAGTGTGACAAATATTTTATGATTGTCGGCACCGCTCCGTATTTATCACACTCTAATTTTGCCCTGGTAACCATTAGGTCAGCTAAATGAGAGAGAACGTAGTGTTAGCGCGAATTGCAGTCGGAATTTTGACGGCAAGTCCTCTTACGATCCACAAGATCTTTGTTGTAGTGTATTCCGCTGTGGATTGTTGATAATATTTAGGACAGTCTCAGGCTGACTAAAGCACAAAAAATAGAAAATCGCGAAACTATTCTTTGAATTTTCTCTACGTCTTCCATGAATTTGAATGGTAAGTGTGCCAAAGACGGAAAAGCAGAAGAGATGGTTTGTGATACTACCTTTTCTGGGGCGGCAAAGAAAGTAGAGGCGAGGAAAAATTCAGTTCGCACCAGAACAAGCTGTACACATTAAGGACAAAGTTATCGGATAATTTTCTCTCGTCTGTGAATAAAATAAGTTTAGCTTAGCTCCGGAAGCACATCAATAGGCGCCATGAAGTACAGCCAGTAGCTGAGACAGCTTGATGTTGCATTGTTTAGGGAATATAGACTAGTAACAAGTGAGAAATCGAGCTAACAGAATAATAATCGAGCTTTATATTACAGAATACACTTGTGGAAAAGGTAGTGGGTTCAGTTACCAGTTTTTAATTAATGCCTCTGTGACGAATTATCAATGTTCATTCACTCGCAAACATCAAACTTGCTTCTTACCAAATAACACACTTTAAACCCAACGAAAATATTCAGTCCAATTGACAAAATTGACTATAGGGTACAAGCTACAAATTAATGTTATTCCCGAAATAAATTGTTTATTGTTTCAAAACAAATGTTAAAAAATTGTCACAATAGCATCTGTTACCAATTCATTCACGACAAGATACAATAGAAGTAGCAATTCATGAGTTTTTAAGAACAAATGTGAGGTGGCTAAACTACCTCAGGCATGATAACGAATGTACAAAAGTGCACTTCTTTTGAAATCAACTTTGAAATGTTCTCGGAAGAATAAAATACTGTTGTATGAATCATTACTACAGGTCGCATGAGAGTTTCATTAGCGACCTTCATTGAGGCTGAATTACGATTCCTCTGGTATCGCTTTTCCCAGGTTTCGAAGTGCTCCGTTGAAATTGGACATTGCGGATTAATCCATTTTGTAATTATTTTATTCATTTCCTTCCTTTAGAAACCACAACGAAGTAGAACTTGAAGGAAGCTTGAACGACTCAAGGTATGCGCTAATAGAGAGATGTGCCACATGAACCCATCAATGTCTTTAAATCGTGTTTACTCAGGGGTTTAATTATTCGGTGGCAATTTTATGTGTTAGACTGTAAATATGTTATTTAGTTGGAGAAAGGTATGGTGGAAGAAACAAACTTGTTGCTCGTTTTAATGGAGAAATGAACCGCACTGCTTCCACGGAAAAAAAGATTGTATGACTGCTTGTAGGTTCCTCGGATGTTGCAAGGAACCAGTGAGACGACTGAGTGAAGACTGCAGTTTATTGTTTCCAGCTCAGTGGTCACATCAGGGGCGTGTATCAGTGAGATTGCTACAGGTGTCATATCAGTTGCGTAGAAACTGTGACTATTCAACTTTGACTCTTGGGTCCAAGCGTGGATGGTGAATCTTCTGACCTATTTCACAAGTCAAAGAAAGACAAAGAAAGTTCATCCCCGTCCTGTGATTAAGGGTTGCTTCATTGAATAAAGCGTAGTTGCATCGTCTAACGTAATCGTTCAGTCTGTAACATGGTTGGGTCGAGTGGACAACGGCAGCAGACTTGTCTTTCGCGACTATGCTACAGGCTAACGTGAAGCGCCACCCTCAAAAGGTGACCATAACAATTTAGAATTAATTAGACTAAAGAAAATCAAGCACAAGAGGCTAAGCTTTAATTTTGAAACTTCAGTGGAGTCAAAGTTTGCATAACAGTTTTGTTTATGATAAAGAGATAATGACGATATATACAGAAGTATATTTTCTGATTTTTACAAATCGATACATAATTGTATTAAACAGTAACTAATTATGGCCATGTTTGTGATTTACGTTAGACCTAAGTATGCATAAGAACTTCAACGCTTTCACGTGCAGGGATGCACCTGCAGGGCGAAGTTGGCCGCTAGGAGATGCCAGGGTGTGGCAACTTAACACCCGTCCTTCCAGAATTGCTGGAAAATACAGACTGACAATAAAAAGAAATGCCGCTTCAGTCTGTCAGCTGTTTTCTTTGGAAGCCAAGGAGTTGTATTGAAAACAGGCACTTTTTTCTCTACGCAATGAAGTCAACAAAAATTTCTACGATAGGTCCGTCAGCCTCGGAATCACATGGATGAACGGTTGGGTGCCATATGTAACAGCGATCCTGACTGTTGACGCCTCGGAAGTTCACGGAAGACTACCAGTTTTCAACGAACAAACCGTCTTAGCGTCTTGTGGCTCAATCGTATCGACAACTTAACTAGTAAATATTACGATGACAAGTCGGCCGCTGTGGCCGAGCTGTTCTAGGCGCTTCAGTCTGGAACCGCGCGACCGCTACGGTCGCAGGTTGTAAACCTGCGTCGGGCATGGATGTGTGTGATGTCCTTAGGTTAGTTAGGTTTAAATAGTTTTAAGTTCTAGGGGGCTGATGACCTCAGATGTTAAGTCCCATAGTGCTCAGAGTCATTTGAGCCATGACAATGACAGGACGAGAGTATGACAGCAACCGAACCTGGGAACCAATCACGCCTCCCTTCAGGTAACGCTAAATTAATGTTCTACTGACACCGTAGTTCGCTTGACATAATCTCTCTTTCGCCTGCTTTTCTTTCTCGTACATTTCAGCATTTAGGGCTATTGTACATTGTTTCCTCCTGTTGAGCGACCCAAGACTGTTGGTCCAATAAGCCGTACAAATTGAACAGTTTAAGCACACTTAGACACTCTTTTCAGTGCTCTCACGTCAGTTAATTAAGCGAGCTTCTCGTATCTGTATTTGAGGGTTTTGTTCAACATACAGTGGAACCTCGTTTGTCTGGCACTCACTGTTCCGGATCTCTGGTTCATCCGGATCGTTTTTAAGTAGCCTACAATAATTATACATTATTAGATACCCCGTAAATAATAGCGGCAACAATCGACGACGACAATCATTAAATTTAAATTCAATTAACTATCATACTCGTACAGTGATCCTGGCACAGTAACAACTGATTATTTCAGTGGATGAAATTCACTGTGTGATTTTTCTTACAGTAGGCTCCTTCGTCGAAATGTGTGTGAAATTAATGTTTTGATTTGGGTTTGTGAGTGAAAATATACAGGGTACTCAAACCATCTGGGTCAAACTGAAACAGGTGACAGTGGATCTACAATCTAGTATATTGAGATTGGGAGCCAATGGTCGGACATGCATATTAACTGTGTTAACGGACACACACAACGTACACCGCATAACAACAACGTAGCTCATAGTAATTGTTCAAAGCGACGACCGCCAGTTTCAATGAATGTGTGGCAACCGCGCATGCAGTCCCACCGCACTACCCCAAATATTCCGTGGATCTGTTGTACGCTGGAATAGGCAGCGGGTTATAAACAGCTGGCACCCCTGACCACCAAACAAACATAGTCTAATGTACACAAATCATCGCACGTGTGTCATGTAAAGACTGTATGCATCGCACCGACGCAGTAACGTTGTCCATTGGATCAGACAGCTTGTGATATGTCCATAGTGCGATTTGTTACTGTGTACATGCATAGTGAAAGATGGAACGTTACTCGTCACGAGAGTTGGCAGACATGCATTTAATGTACGTTGCGGTAGGATGTAGTGCCCGTAACGCAGCAAGAATGTTTAGAGAAGGCTTTCCCAACAGGTGTCTTCCTAGTTGGAAGAAGTTTATCTGCACGAATGCCACTTTACTGGAGATGGGGCCGTTCACGCCACAGGAAGACGGCCAAACTTCCCGCCAAAGACACGTCAAAACACTAGACTTTGAGGATATGGCGTTGGATCGGTGGCCGACCACCCAGCAATAAGCACCTTTCAGCTTGCTCGTGAAATGCACACTTCGAAGGATACCGTGTAGAGAGTACTGATGGAACAGGTATTGTAACATCGAAAATGAAAATACCTTCTACACCATCCAAAATTTTCGCCGTTTAATATCCGTTGATAACTTGTAAAGTATTTATGGTTCTGAAGCTGTAAGCTTTAGTACAGAAGCAATATTTAAGAAGTAATCGATGTAATAGCATATATATTTCTGACTGTATATAATTAATTGTAATTATAATGAGAAAACAGGGCGTCGACGTGTGGATACCGTCAGTCGTGTCTAGCCACCAGCAAGGTTGAACCATCTGAAGATGTCGGACAGTTGCTCCGAGGAAACAGTGTGGAATTTACATAACGTGATACGGCGGCAAACCCGTAAAGACTATACTACTGGCCATTAAAATTGCTACACCTCGAAGATGACGTGCTACAGACGTGAAATTTGACCGACAGGAAGAAGAAAATGCTGTGATAATGCAAATGATTAGCTTTTCAAAGCATTCACACAAGATTGGCGCCGGTGGCGACGCCTACAACGTGCTGATATGAGGAAAGTTTCCAACCTAATTCTCATACACAAACAGCAGTTGACCGGCGTTGCCTGGTGAAACGTTGTTGTGACGCCTCGTGTAAGGAGGAGAAAAGTGTACCATCACGTTTCCGACTTTGATAAAGGTCGGATTGTAGCCTATCGCGATTGCGGTTTATCGTATCGCGCCACTGCTACTCACGTTGGTCGAGATCCAATGACTGTTAACAGAATATGGAATCGGTGGGTTCAGGAGGGTAATACGGAACGCCGTGCTGGATCCCAACGGCCTCGTATGACTAGCAGTCGAGATGACAGGCATCTTATCCGCATGGCTGTAACGGATTGTGCAGCCACGTCTCGATCCCTGAGTCAACAGATGGGGACGTTTGCAAGACAACAACCATCTACACGAACAGTACGACGACGTTTCCAGCAGCATGGGCTATCAGCTCGGAGACCGTGGCTGCGGTTACCCTTGACGCTGCATCACAGACAGGAGCGCCTGCAATGGTGTACTCAACGACGAACCTGGGTGCACGAATGGCAGAACGTCATTTTTTCGGATGAATCCAGACTCTGTTTACAGCATCATGGTGGTCGCACCCTTGTTTGACGACATCGCGATGAACGCACATTGGAAGCGTGTAATCGCCATCGCCATACTGGCGTATCACCCGACGTGATGGTATGGGGTGCCATTCGTTACACGTCTCGGTCACCTCTTGTTCGCATTGACGGCACTCTGAACAGTGGACGTTACATTCAAGATGTGTTACGACCCGTGGCTCTACCATTCATTCGATCCCTGCGAAACCCTACATTTCAGCAGGATAATGCACGACCGCATATTGCAGGTCCTGTACGGGCCTTTCTGGGTACACAAAATGTTCGACTGGTGCCCTGGCCAGCATATTCTCCAGATCTCTCACCAATTGAAAACGTCTGGTCAATGTTGGCCGCGCAACTGGCTCGTCACAATACGCCAGTCACTACTCTTCAGTGAACTGCGGTATCATGTTGTAGCTGCATGGGCAGCTGTACCTGTACACGTCATCCGAGCTCTGTTTGACTCATTGCCCAGGCATATCAAGGCCGTTATTACGGCCAGATGTGGTTGTTCTGGGTACTGTTTTCTCATGATCTATGCACCCAAATTGCGTGAAAATGTAATCACATGTCACTTCTAGTATAATATAGTTGTCCAATGAATACCCGATTATCAACTGCATTTCTTCTTGGTGTAGCAATTTTAACGGCCAGTAGTGTATTTACAACATATCCACCGGGAAAGCTTGAAGAGTCACAATAACTATAGGGATTAAACTAGAGGTGAAGGATAATTACACGTCCAGTACAGGATAGCGGAAGTCGGGTGCCCATTCTAGCAACAGTAGACAGCACCAAGTGAGGCTTCCACAATAGGAAAACGAAGTTTACGCGATGCCTAAGTCTCTGTCCGCACTGTTGTGAGAAGGAATTTGCGAAAGAGAAGATATGATTAGTCATGTCAACGGTAGATAACTGCGGGGGGCGACCTTGGGACGACAATGGCGTGAGATGTTGGAAGATTTAACACTGCCCGTGCTCGCGCCTGCGTGAATGCCCTGAACTGTCCGCGCCGCTGGTGGGCGTGTCTGAGACGCGCACGCGCACTGTGTGGCGAGGGTGTGGCGGCGACGAGTCGGCGCGTGCGCGTTAGGCAGGGGGAGCGGCCGGCTGCCATCTGACGTGGCGTAGCCCCAACGTCGCCGCGTCGGCACAAGACAAGCGAGCCTCTGAGGCCGTATTATTAGCTCGGTCTGCTGTATCGCTGTCGTCCATCCATTTCTAATCTTCGAGAATTTAACTACGGAGCAGGTTACTATTTCAAAGGTAATGTGAACAATTGTTCACCGGCTATATATCACCTACGAGAAAAAGGAAGCACGAAAGAGAGGACTGAAATATTGAAAATGCTTCAGAGGCAATTAATTCTACATCTACGTAAACATTCCAGAAGCCACTGACAGGGTATGGCGGAGGGTACAGCGTACCAATGTCATCGGTTTCCATTCTTATTTCATTCGCGTACTGTGCGAGGGTAAAATGATAGTCTGTGTGTGTCTCTGTATGTGCCCTAATTTCTCATTATGTGAGTTAAAAGATGATATATTTCTAACAGATTTAAATTTAAAACATGTTTTTACTCTCTAACATGAAAGAATTTTATCCCGTTATTTACATTGTATTAACAGGGTCAACTACAAATTGAAATGTAACATTTTTTATAGCACAAATGATTATCCTGCACCACAGACATTGGTAGGTAATTTCGTGGTAGGTGTAAGTTAATTCCCTTATAGTTGCAAGTAGACTAGTAGAGTTCAGCTACATTAACAATGTCTTGTTGTCCCAAGAGACTAAAAGACTATAACAGGTGTGGTTGGAATGAGTTAACAAAAAAATATCGCTTAATTACCTGTACCACGAAAATCCCTGTCTTTACCTTACTCGATGCCAGACACACTACTCAACACGTCTCTGATATTTTCTGTCTTTTATCTTTTCTTTTGGGTTATTCTGATCTGGAACTGGAAGGAAGGATTTTAAGGTAGGTAATTTCATGATACACTGAAACGAAATAAATACTAACGTGGACGTGAATTACATAGCCAGTCAGTTTTAATTAGCACACTATGTTCATGAAGTATAAAGAACAGAGCAATAGCGCAAAACAGTGCACCAAGTATTAGCTTCAACTTTATAAACGGTACGAAACTAGGAATATCCTTTCACACCTTAACCTGTACCTATTGTCACTTAAATAACAAAAATAAGTGCAATAAATAAAGAATTAGCAATATTATTCGCTAAGACAATGATTTGCAGGTTTTGTTCTTACCGTGACTGGCTGTCTCAAATTTTCGGTTCAAAATGGCTCTGAGCACTATGGGACTTAACATCTGAGGTCATCAGTCCCCTAGAACTTAGAGCTACTTAAACCTAACTAACCTAAGGACATCACACACATCCATGCCCGAGGCACGATTCGAACCTGCGACCGCAGCGGACGCGGTTCCAGACTGTAGCGCCTAGAACCGCTCGGCCACCTCGGCCGGCCAAATTTTCGGAAATAGTGCACATACTGCTACTGCTACTGAATCTTACGGCGAACAACGACGCAACTAGTATACTCTGTTCATCACAAGAATAAACCTGATGTAAACGAACACAAATGCGATGATTGGTCAGAAGTCGTGACACACGAACACTGGTGTTGTTACGCTCTTGGAAGTAGGTGCTACTTATGTACCCAACAGGCCAATAAAATTGCTACACCACGAAGATGACGTCCTACAGACGCGAAATTTAACCGACAGGAAGAAGATACTGTGATATGCAAATGATTAGCTTTTCAGAGCATTCACACAAGGCTGGCGCCGGTGGCGACACGTACAACGTACTGATATGGGGAAAGTTTCCAACCGATTTCTCATACACAAACAGCAGTTGACCGGCGTTGCCTGGAGAAACGTTGTTGTGATGCCTCGCATAAGGAGGAGAAATGCGTACCATCGCGTTTCCGACTTTGATAAAGGTCGGATTGTAGCCTATCGCGATTGCGGAATATCGTATCGCGACATTGCTGCTCGCGTTGGTCGAGATCCAATGACTGTTAGTGGAATATGGAATCGGTGGGTTCAGGAGGATAATACGGAACGCCGTGCTGGATCCCAACGGCCTCGTATGACTAGCAGTCGAGATGACAGGCATCTTATCTGCATGGCTGTAACGGATGGTGCAGCCACGTCTCGATCCCTGAGTCAACAGATGGGGACGTTTGGAAGACAACAACCATCTGCACGAACAGTTCGACGACGTTTGCAGCAGCATGGAATATCAATTCGGAGACCATGGCTGCGGTTACCCTTGACGCTGCATCACAGATAGGAGCGCCTGCGATGGTGTACTCAACGACGAACCTGGGTGCACGAATGGCAAAACATCATTTTTTCGGATGAATCCAGGTTCTGTTTACAGCAACATGATGGTCGCATCCGTGTTTGGCGACATCGCGGTGAACGCACATTGGAAGCATGTATTCGCCATCGCCATACTGGCGTATCACCCGGCGTGGTGGTATGGGGTGCCATTGGTTACACGTCTCGGTCACCTCTTGTTCGCATTGACGGCACTTTGAACAGTGGATGTTACATTTCAGATGTGTTACGACCCGTGGCTCTACCCTTCATTCGATCCCTGCGAAACCCTACATTTCAGCAGGATAATGCACGACCGCATGTTGCAGGTCCTGTACGGGACTTTCTGGATACAGAAAGTGTTCGACTGCTGCCCTGGCCAGCACATTCTCCAGATCTCTCACCAATTGAAAACGTCTGGTCCACGGTGGCCGAGCAACTGACTCGTCTCAATACGCCAATCACTACTCTTGATGAACTGTGGTATCGTGTTGAAGCTGCATGGGCAGCTGTACCTGTACACGCCTCTGTTTGACTCATTGCCTAGGCCTATCAAGGCCGTTATTACGGCCAGAGGCGGTTGTTTTGGGTACTGATTTCTCAGGATCTATGCACCCAAATTGCGTGAAAATGTAATCACATGTCAGTTCTAGTATAATATATTTGTCCAATAAATACCTGTTTATCATCTGCATTTCTTCTTGGTGTAGTAATTTTAATGGCCAGAGGTGTATTAGATGTATTATTACTAATTTATGGTAATTGAAACTTAAGCTATTCAAATGTATTAAGAACCATCAACGTTTTCCTTAATCACGCTTTGGTTAGGTAGTTCTACTTTAAAAATCGTGTATAGTCACAGCCTCTGCACTGTTAATACGCAGTATGGAAATGTTGAGGCTACTTCCTGTTGCCGGCCGCTGTGGCCGGGCGGTTCTAAGCGCTTCAGTCTGGAACCTCGCGACCGCTACGGTCGCAGGTTCGAATCCTGCCTCGGGCATGGATGTGTGTGATGCCCTTAGGTTAGTTAGTTTTAAGTAGTTCTAAGTTCTAGGGTACTGATGACCTCAGATGGTGAGTCCCATAGTGCTGAGAGCCATTTGAACCATTTTGCTTCCTGTTCCGTAGTGAAATACGCGTGTGGAACACGGTTACAAAGTGCCGAGAAATAGGTTGTTTGTAATGTTTGTCAAAAGTTTACAGAGATAATCGACTTTGAGGTTTCTCGAGGGACTGTATTAGATACAGTTGCAACAAAAATGCAAGTTAGTCTACAGCGGAATCTGTAGTGTAATAGTTCGATGACTTATTGCAGCATATGGTTCGCTGGCTGAAGTCTCGCCCCAGAAGGCTTTAATGCGAACCACTACAGAGGTTTCGTCAGATGTAAAGCAGTGACAGTTTTTTTGTAGCGTATGCTCAGCTAAAGCGGATTTTTTGTAGTAGCGTAAGCGATAAAACTTCTCGTGCTCTGTCCTGCGCTTTCCTACAGTGCGTACTGTTTCTCCGATGTAAGAATAGCTCACAAGGTAGGTTGCAGAGCCCAGGTGCTCCGAGACATGCAGCATCTTTAACTGGTCTCAATAACGGCCGAATTTTTGACGGACCCCTGAAGAACGATTTGATTTTATGTCGTTTCGACAGAATGTTTATCTTACCCGACACAGAGCTGCACCACAGAAAATCAAAAAAGCCAATTTCTTTTCCTGTAATAAGACCATCGGCAAGGAACAGGGAAAGTTTTTTTCTGTTCTATGCTTCCGTGTCGCTAAGATAAGCTGCATCTATAGGTCTCTGTCTAAAATTTGGCAGTTACTGAGCCCAGTTAAAGATGCGATAGGTCTGTGAACACCGCCAGTCTACAAAATATCTTGCAAGTACAAGCAGTGTCGGAAAAACATTGTGCACAGTAGAACAAAGCATGAAGGAACATGAGCTTTTTGGCCTAAGCTTTCCCGCAAAATTAGCTTGAGCGGAAAATGTTCTACAAAACGGTAACCGTATCAAATTTGATGCAACTTATGTCGAACGTGGAGTCAGCGTATGCCCATATTTGGAGACACCATGGGCATAAGTGACGTCACAGAAGGCAGATAGAGTATATGAGGGCGTACCAGCAGCTCATCAGCAGCCTTTCCACTTGATAACAGCCAAGGAGTACTTGGTCGAAAGCTTGTGGCATTTATACAATTTGACGCGGTTGGATTGGGTTGGGTTGTTTGAGGGAGGAGACCAGACAGCGAGGTCATCGGTCTCATCGGATTAGGGAAGGACGGGGAAGGAAGTTGGCCGTGCCCTTTCAAAGGAACCATCCCGGCATTTGCCTGGAGCGATTTAGGGAAATCACGGAAAACCTAAATCAGGATGGCCGGACGCGGGATTGAACCGTCGTCCTCCCGAATGCGAGTCCATTGTGCTAGCCACTACCCCACGTCGTTCGGTCCGCGGTTGGAAGCCCGAGAACATTTTATTCAAAGTTACAACCGCGACACACTGTTCTTACAGATAAAATGTGTAATCCATCTCCCTAATTCGTGTATAATTATCAAGAGACAAAATCGCTTTCGAATGGAAAACAGTAAACAACACTTAAGACGTGCTGTTGTATAGTAGACGGCTCTGACATTTCATTCTATAGCTTTCATTTGCAACAAAGGAGGACGCTTGTTGGAAGTGTCAATGTTCCTGGTAAAGGACCAAAAAGTTCACAGAAATTTAATCTAGTTCTGGTGAGACATGCGTTACAAAGCCCGTACAGGACAACGCAACGATCTTCCCACATGGCACATATGCAGCGAAACATCAGTTGCCAATAAATATTACAGTTAAAGCGAGTGTTCCGATATGTCTTAGAAGTATCGTATAGGAAACAGTACATTATCACAATTTTTGTATTAATTATTAGGAAGAGGTTTATGTACCGAAATGGAAGATCCTTTATGAGGCATTTAGGACGTATCTGCCGGAGGACAGAAGTTATTTAATAACACAGGAGTGAAAAATGTGTGCAAGACAATCATTAGAACGGACAGCAACGAGAAGGGTTAACACTACGGAGAAACTGGTGCTGATATCTTAACGAACTTTCAACTTGGCACAACTGTCGGATGATCGTAAAGTATGTCGGAAACCGTTTAACTACACGTGACCTATCACTGAATTCTGCTAAAGATAAGTCAGAGATTAAAGATTATTTGGTAACTGCGGAACGAAATAAACCTACTTCAGCTTCCATTGTGCTATGTTTGATCAACAGCCTTGTGGAACCGCAAAAAGTTCTTTTACCTACTTTCTCTCTCTCTCTCTCTCTCTCTCTCTCTCTCTCTCTACAAAGTAAGTTGGTAAGTTGGGCCTTACGAAAAACTTTGTGGAATCCTTACCCAAAGGTGGAAAAAGCTGCAAATGATAGTGCGAGAAGTTTCTTCATCTGCCAGGAGCAAAACTGAAAGAAGTGTTTGTTGCACTTGACATTAAAAAAATTACGTTCGATTCCAACCTCGAATCGAAAATGACTGTGAATGAGAGTGTAGATTGGGTAGCTTTACAAGGAGGTCATCACCAAGCTCTTAGGAAACAAAAAGACCTCCATTATATTTCTGCTGGAGAAGTTCAAGAATATACGGTGTGCGATGAACCTCAAGATTCGCTTTTTGAACACTCAATCTTTCCCCCTGAAACTTTCAGTGATACCAGTGGGGAACAAGGTAAATGCCTTCATCAAGACATCAACTTGATGGAAAGGCGATATCACGTCCACTGTAAATGCAGCATTGACTTTTTCGAGTCTGCAGTTGGGCAATTGTTTATGGTTGTCTATTGTAAGATGAAAAGTAAGCCACAGTATGGCTTCGTTTGAAGCAGAAAACGTGTTAAACGTGTAACTGGAAGAAAATATTATTTAATTTTCCAGTACAAAAAAGGTATTATTGAAGGTTGGTTGGTTGGGGGAAGAGACCAAACAGCGAGGTCATCGGTCTCATCGGATTAGGGAAGGACGGGGAAGGAAGTCGGCCGTGCCCTTTCAGAGGAACCATCCCGGCATTTGCCTAGAGCGATTTAGGGAAATCACGGAAAACCTAAATCAGGATGGCCGGACGTGGGATTGAACCGTCGTCCTCCCGAATGCGAGTCCAGTGTCTAACCACTGCGCCACCTCGCTCGGTGGTATTATTGAAGAATAAACATGAAAGCACCACCATACGACATACGAATTATGATTCCATGGGGTCTAATTTCGTTTGTCTCTTCTCCTTAAAACGTGTAAAATAGATTTTTTCCCTGTTGATTTACCTGTAGAATGTCTAGGTGACGTAGTCTCCCATCCTATGGACATTAGAACGGACGTGATATCGTCTTTCCATGAAGTTGATGTCTTGATGAAAGTACTTGCCTTGTGCCTCACTGGTATCACCGAAAGTTTCAGGGGAAAGATCAAGTTGACTGTTCAAAAAGCGAATCTTGAGGTTCATCAGGCACCAAATATTCTTGAACTTTTCCATCATATTGGCTACAAGAGAAGTATAATGAAGGCCTTTTGTTTCCTAAGAACTTAGTAATGACCTCCTTGAATGATACCCAATCCAACCTCTCATTCACAATCCTTTTCGATTGGATGTTGGAATCGAACATAATTTTTTGAATGTCAAGTGCAAGGAACACTCTTTTCAATTTTGCTCCTGACAGATGAAGAAACTTCTCAGACTATTATTTGAAGGTTTTTACATCTTTGGGTAAGAATTGCACAAAGTTTTGCATAAGGCCCAGCTTAATTTGTAGAGAGAGACAGGTGATAACAGAACTTTTTGGGCATGCACTAGGTTGTCGAGCAAATCATCCTTCTCTCCACGCTCGAAAGATTTTGTTACTGGCCAGTTTCTTCTGGACAAATGTTGGTCTCATGCTCTGCTACCCTATTCATGCAAGGCCCTCCGGTTAGCCAAGCGGTCTAATGCACGGCTTTCCGGAATGGGAAGGAGCGCCTGGTCCCCGGCACGAATCCGCCCGGCGGACTTGTGTCGAGGTCCGGTGAGCCGGCCAGTCCGTGGATGGTTTTTAGGCGGATTTCTATCTGCCTCGGCGAATGCGGGCTAGTTCCCCTTATTCCGCCTCAGCTACACTATGTCGGCGATTGCTGGGCAAACAAGTTCTCCACGTACGCGTACACCACCATTACTCTACCACGCAAAGATAGGGGTTACACTTGTCTGGTGTGAGACGTTCCTTGGGCGGGGGGGGGGGGGGGGGGGGGGGGGGTCCACCGGGGGCCGAACCACACAATAACACTGGGTTCGGTGTGGGGCGGCGGAGGTTCAAAATGGGTCTGAGCACTAGAGGACTTCTGAGGTCATCAGTCCCCTAGAACTTAGAACTACTTAACTAACCTAAGGATCGAGGCAGGATTCGAACCTGCGACCGTAGTGATTGCGCGGTTCCAGACTGTAGCGCCTAGAACCGCTCGGCCACTGAGGCCGGCAGCGGCGGAGGGGTGAAGTGGACTGCGGTAGTCGCATTGGGGTTGTGGACCACTGCGGCTGCGGCTGGGACGGAACCTCTCCGTCGTTTCTAGGTCCACGGTTAACATACAATACAATACAATACCCCAATCACGTAAGAAATACGTAACATAAAAAGCACTTGAAATTTTTATCATTAAAATCGCTGATATCAGTTTTTTTAAATACTGAGTGCTAATTGTATAAAAATAGTGACTGATACGCGTTTTTTTATCGTATTAGGAGTCAGCAAAACAATTACCTCTTTTAGTTTAAAAAGTCTTTACATCGTGCCCCGTGTATTTTATGTGGTTTACTTGTCGACCCCAGTTCTAACCAAAGAAGAGAAAGCAGAAAGGTGGAAGGAGTATATAGAGGGTCTATACAAGGGCGATGTACTTGAGGACAATATTATGGAAATGGAAGTGGATGTAGATGAAGATGAAAATCGAGATACGATACTGCGTGAAGAGTTTGACAGAGCACTGAAAGACCTGTGCCGAAACAAGGCTCCGGGAGTAGACAACATTCCATTAAAACTACTGATAACCTTGATAGAGCCAGTCCTGACAAAACTCTACCATCTGGTGAGCAAGATGTATGAGATAGGCGAAATACCCTCAGACTTCAAGAAGAATATAATAATTCCAATCCCAAAGAAAGCAGGTGTTGACAGATGTGAAAATTACCGAACTATCAGTTTAATAAGCCACAGCTGCAAAATACTAACACGAATTCTTTACAGACGAATGGAGAAACTGGTAGAAGCCGACCTCGGTGAAGATCAGTTTGGATTCCGCAGAAATGTTGGAACACGTGAGTCAATACTGACCCTACCACTTATCTTAGAAAATAGATTAAGGAAAGGCAAACCTACGTTTCTAGCATTTGTAGACTTATAGAAAGCTTTTGACAATGTTGACTGGAATACTCTCTTTCAAATTCTAAAGGTGGCAGCGGTAAAATACAGGGAGCGAAAGGCTATTTACAATTTGTACAGAAACCAGATGGCAGTTATAAGAGTCGATGGGTATGAAAGAGTAGCAGCGGTTGGGAAGGGAGTGAGACAGGATTGTAGCCTGTCCCCGATGTTATTCAATCTGTAGATTGAGCAAGCAGTAAAAGAAACAAATGAAAAATTCGGAGTAGGTATTCAAGTCCGTGGAGAAGAAATAAAAACGTTGAGGTTCGCCGATGAGATTGTAATTCTGTCAGAGACAGCAAAGGACTTGGAAGAGCTGTTGAACGGAATGGACAGTGTCTTGAAAGGAGGATATACGATGAACATCAACAAAAGCAAAACGAGGGTAATGAAATGTAGTCGAATTAAGTCGGGTGATGCTGAGGGAATTAGATTACGAAATGAGACACTTAAAGTAGTAAAGGAGTTTTGCTATTTGGGGAGCAAAATAACTGATGATGGTCGAAGTAGAGAGGATATAAAATGTAGACTGGCAATGGCAAGGAAATCGTTTCTGAAGAAGAGAAATTTGTTAACATCGAGTATAGATTTAAGTGTCAGGAAGTCGTTTCTGAAAGTATTTGTGTGGAGTGTAGCCATGTATGGAAGTGAAACATGGACGATAAATAGTTTGGACAAGAAGAAAATAGAAGCTTTCGAAATGTGGTGCTACAGAAGAATGCTGAAGATTAGATGGGTAGATCACATAACTAATGAGGAGGTATTGATTAGAATTGGGGAGAAGAGGAGTTTGTGGCTCAACTTGACAAGTAGAAGGGACCGGTTGGTAGGACATGTTCTGAGGCATCAAGGGATCACCAATTTAGCATTGGAGAGCAGCGTGGAGGGTAAAAATCGTAGAGGGAGACCAAGAGATGAATACACTAAGCAGATTCAGAAGGATGTATGTTGCAGTAAGTACTGGGAGATGAAGAAGCTTGCACAGGATAGAGTAGCATGGAGATCTGCATCAAACCAGTCTCAGGACTGAAGACAACAACAACAACATTTGTCGACAAGCCCCTTGCGTTCACCCTGAAGATAAGTGGAGCAGAAACGGTTCTGTGGGGTGAGGCGTAGGCTTGCCTTACCGGCCATTTCCAGGCGATTGTCGCGGCGCGGTGCTGCGCGCGTTATCGCATCGGAACACACGCTCCGCCTCGCCTCGCCTCGCCTCGCCGTGGACCTTGGTGGCTGCGAGCGGCGCCGTTCCCAGAGTCAAACGATTCGCAACGGAGCCGTGAACGGCCGGCTCGTGCGCGCGCATGTCGTTCGTCGTCATTAGGCGGCCGTAATTGGCGGCCGGTGGAAAGGCGGGCCGTGTCCGCGGCCGCGGGCCTTGGCGTCGCGACGTGGGGGTCTGGCCGCGCGCTCTGCGCCAGCGGGGAGGGCGCGCCCAAAAACCGTGGGCAGCTACCAGCTGCAAGCACCGCAGCTGACTTACCGCCATAAACGTCTGCTCGGCCGTGTGTAGGATATACAGTCCCCGAGGTCGACCCTCTGGTGCGGTTCCAACCAGGGAAACGTCGCGGCAACTAAACCTTAAAAATAGCATTTGAAATGGAACGTAAGGAAAGAGACACTTCTGAAATTTTACAAAATAATGTCAGTCACAGTCAAAATATATGGAAGCGAAACAAAAAAGAACAGACTAAAGCCTAGTTTACACGACGACACTAGGTCGCAGGCAATTGCGCTACCGTCCACTGCGCATGCGCGACGTGCGTTAGCATAACTCGTTGGTGAAACTAAATAGTTTCGGCGTGTTTCAACTTTGGCCACACTAGTTGCATGAGTTTTGAGGTTATGTGTGGTCGTAGAGTGTAGACAAACCGAAATATGAAGTGGGGAACGGAGAATAACGTTTGCTTTTGGATATCAATGCTTCCATAGGTGTTTGTGAGATGCTGATTACAAAAATAAGCAACATGTTGCTGCTCCTGAGACCGTTACGTGCTATCAGAAGATAGATAGTTTGACAATATCTGAGCTGCAGGGCAAAATTTATTGAATTAGGAGCACATATACAACTCAATTAAGAAAAATACAAGCAAATGTAATTTTAGCTGTAGAAATGCTCTTGTCTACGAGACTAAAATCCCATCGTCGAGTTGGCCGCCTCTTTTTTTATTTTATTTTTTTAAGGAATATTGTTGACAGGAGGGAAAGCTACACAAACCAAGAAGCTGCATTCTTTATTCAATATTCATCTGTTTAATACGTCGCAGCAGTGTTCCCCATTCACATATGTCTGAATTTTGAAATATTGCCACTGTACGTAACTATCTTCCAGAGAGTAGTTTGCAAACCATTCTCTTCTTAATGCGGCCTACTTCGAATAATTACTGCAGTTAATGTTGACAATTATTACTATTAATAATTATTGGTGTTAATGAAAAAGCGTCATCACAAACTAAAATCGTATCTTATAGCATGCCGAGTGTTCTCGATTGTATTGCATGCAATGTGATATGTAATTTCAGTTCTGGTGAGTGCTTCATGCATTACAATATTTTTATTCCTTATCGCATAATTAACTCTATTTAGAAGAAAAAGTAACAGTTCTGGTGCGTTCTAAGATAATAGAAAGAACTTCTTGGGTCTTCTATTACAAACTGTTTCAGCAAGGAAGCTGAGCAACCGAGCTGACGTCTTTTCTTCATCCAGTCACGAATCGAAACACGTTTCTTATTTTTTTTCTTATGCAGCTATTTCACGGAACAAGCTTTAACTCCATCATAACTCGTACGACGTGCAGCTGCAAAACTTTCATTTCAGACACGACTAAGGAGCCACAAAACGAGGAAACTGAAATGTACACTGGTTTCGCCGCGTTTATAGTCGAATATGAAACCGTTTGCGTGCAACACATTCTAGGTAATGAGTGGCGCAACCCAACGTCGTCGTGGAAACTAGGCTCAAGAATCCAGCGTGCTGAAATAGTATCAATCGGATGTATAGCACGACACACAAAACAAGATCGAAAGAGGAATATATAAATACGAGCAAAATGAGGATTAATTTCTCTAAACGAACAAAAAATTAAAACAAATGGTCAGGTGTTTTGTGAAATGATATGTCTAAAAGTAAAATAATAAAACAGATTAGAGAAACATTTGAGCCGGCCAGTGTGGCCGAGCGGTCCTAGGCTCTTCAGTCTGGAACCGCGCGACCGCTACGGTCGCAGGTTCGAATCCTGCCTCGGGCATGGATGTGTGTGATGTCCTTAGGTTAGTTAGATTTAAGTAGTTCTAAGTTCTAGGGGACTGATGACCTCAGATGTTATGTCCCATAGTCCTCAGACCCATTTGAACCATTTGAAACATTTGACGAGCCTTTGAATGATGCTCGAAGTCATACACAGAAAATCGTGGCTCCGATGTGTAACTTAGAATTTTAAAAGATACTAGAGGCACAGATGGCAGAAATGTCAACACCACACAATAGCAGACCGCACGGTCTACGTAACCCAACAGACAAGTATCCTCCCGTTCTGTTTAAAATTCCAAGGTTCTAAGATAAATATTGAACATTAAATTCTCAGTCGGTGCCTCGTTAGCTGTACGCGATTTCGAGTATAATTCAAAGGCACATCAAATGTTACTCTATTTTATTTCTTATTTGTGGACAAACCATATCACGAAACATTTGATTTACCTTTTTCAATTCTTTTTAAATTTTCTAGTATTGTTCAAAAAGAAAAATGAAATGATACAATTTTTGACATTGTCCCGTATTTTCCTAGTGCCTACTGTTCTCAAAATGTCCTATATTTACTAGTTGATTCAAACAAAGCTACTTTAAAATTTAACGCCGGCCGAAGTGGCCGAGCGGTTAAAGGCGCTACAGTCTGGAACCGCACGACCGCTACGGTCGCAGGTTCGAATCCTGCCTCGGGCATGGATGTGTGTGATGTCCTTAGGTTAGTTAGGTTTAAGTAGTTCTAAGTTCTAGGGGTTGAGTCCCATAGTGCTCAGAGCCATTTGAACCATTTATTAAAATTTAAATTACACACTTTTCTAGTTTTTGTACACAGAGTAACTACGTTTGAAGAGAGGAACCTTTTGATACCTCATGTGCTTTACGGTCATCTTTTGTTCTCAATACCTGCTTTGAAGGAAGTAATTTTGACAGTTAAATATCACTCCAATGCAACTTTTTATACGCAGAATTGCTAGCCTTGAAAATATATAATTTCTGGCACTCCATCTACATAGTTAGATACATCTTTTTATGAAATACCTCAGTTGTCTTTCAGACCACTAATGAAGTTTGTCTTAGCTACAATGATAGCTTTGGAGCAATTTTTAAAATTTTGTTTGTTTAGTTATTTTTCAGACCTGACCTCATGCAAGTCAATGTCATATTGCATTTGTCCATTTCCCATTCTTCGTTTGGGTATGATAATTCGGGAGAAAATCAATTGAGCAATTTCTAGGGCGTCCTGTTTCGCTCCGTTCAAACATTTAACCAAAAATAGAAGTATAACAGAAGGAAATGGGAAGAGCATATCTAGAATAGAGGAAGACAGATTATAAAAAAAATTACATCAATCTACAGAACGAAGAGACGTAGTGAGATCCACAATAAATGGAATGACTTGGACTAATCTCCTCATTTAGGTCTAAGAGGCAAAGCCTAAAATACGTGCAGGAAATGATGATGATTATGACGATGACGACGATGATGATGATGATGATGGTGATGGTGCTGATGGTGATGAATTGGTCTGATTAAAAAAAAAAGATTGACATTATTGAGCATTACTATCGCTGTGCTGTGAACAAATATATTAAAAAAGGAATAGAACTGGGATCATATCTATACATAAATCAGAACTTCTGTTTTAAAAATAATATTTCACAACTGTAAATCAAATGTTTATTTGGTGAAAAGAAGATAACGAAAGGAATGTAACAAAAAGGCACCACAGAAGCAAAGCACGAATTTTCCATCACTTGTGCTTCCCATGTAATATTCACTCAGACGATTATGGTACATATGAAAGATGGTGCGGTATAAAAGGAAAGGTGGAGACAACGTTTATCTTTAGCCTCAGGCATTATTATGCTTTGGAATGTATTGGTTTTTCACTGCTAATCGGATTACGTATTTGAGTTTAATATTCATGGCTTACTAAAACGATATACCGCACCGAGATTCAAGTGCTAAGCGATTTCTTCGCGGATAGTGTGGATGTAGCTCATTAATACAAAACAGAGACAGAAATAGTATGCCAAGAGGATAAAGCACCATTGACAACAGCAATAGTGATACCTAAGTTTGAAGTGAAGTCCCAATAGTACCTAAAGTGAAACATCGACATCAAGTAAAATTAGCACCAAGCAATAGGAAGGTTACAGCGTTGGAAATAAGTGCTTTTCTATATAAAAAGACCCCATGGAAGCGAGTAAAGTAGTCCACGATAATGCACTCGAATTGATTAATCCAAAAAACAGGAAAATCATTGGGTTTGCACCATGTGAGTCATTTGGAACTGTATAAAGGGTAAACAAAGGAAAAAGGAGTAACTCTGGACGAGAATTTAGTTGTATTAAATGTCAAGAAATCAAAGAGTATGAAAGATAACAAAATGCACACAGATAAAACTTTTAACTTGTACTTATCCCGGTTAAATAAATAAAGCAAATTTCGTAGGAAGGTAAAAGAATATTATGAAGAAAAGATAGGAAAGTAACAACTAAAGTAACTCTTCTGCAAACGGAATGTGTTCTGGAGAAACAGTAAGAAAGCAAGGAGGAAGATAGAGATCAGCAAGTGGATAGTTGGAAGAAATAGTTATAGATTCTCTCTTAAGCACGTAGTGTAAAGGAGAAGGAAGTTGATTTGTGTGGACGAAAGGAAGTAAAGAAGTAGGAAGGAAATAAAGAATTAGGTAAGAAGGAGATAGTCATTTCTAATTTGTTCAGTCGAGGACGGTGAACAAATAATTGAGAAGATATTTGGGCGGGAATATGTGAAACATATATGATTTGTGGAAGGTGCCACAAACTTATATTGAAATAAAGATATGAGGGAAATAAATATAAGAAGTCGTTAGGAGGTAAAAAAAAAAAAATGGTCGTGTGACTTGACCTCCCGTCGGGTAGATCGTTCACCGGGTGCAAGTCTGTCGATTTGACGTCACTTCGGCGACTTGCGCGTCGAGGGGATGAAATGATGATGATTAGGACAACACAACACCCAGTCCCTTAGCGGAGAAAATCTCCGACCCAGCCGGGAATAGAACCCGGTCCCTTAGGATAGACATTCTGTCGCGCTGATCACTCAGCTACCGGGGGTGGAAAGTTGTTGTTGTTGTTGTGGCCTTCAGTCCTGAGACTGGTTTGATGCAGCTCTCCATGCTACTCTATCCTGTGCAAGCTTCTTCATCTCCCAGTACCTTCTGCAACCTACATCCTTCTGAATCTGCTTAGTGTATTCATCTCTTGGTCTCCCTCTACGATTTTTACCCTCCACGGTGCCCTCCAATGCTAAATTTGTGATCCCTTGATGCCTCAAAACATGTCCTACCAACCGATCCCTTCTTCTAGTCAAGTTGTGCCACAAACTTCTCTTCTCCCCAATCCTATTCAATACCTCCTCATTAGTTACGTGATCTTTTGTTTCCTTTACTGCTTGCTCAATATACAGATTGAATAACATAGGAGGCAATAATTAGGAAACAGAATGGAATTATTAAGGTTATTGTCTCGACGACGAGGAAACATCCCGGCAGTCATCTTCTGCTTTAGGGAAAGCCATACACCTGTGACGGGTATGTCTCAGGCACAGCAAAAGATACACTCCAGGACATAACAATACAGTGAGTTCAGATTTGAATATGTGACATTTTACAACTTTTATCGTATCTGAACTCAAAATTATATCTTCACCTTTCGTAGGTAGTTTTGTTTCAGGTATTTTATCCCATCATATTTCACCGGCCTGACTTTTTTTAAAATCTCTTTTGCTACGTATTTCAGTCGCGCACGGTGTCAGTATCTTTAACTATTTCGCAGTTATCTGTAGGTAAAAAGAACCATAAAACTGGTAAGACTTTTTTCTAATTTTCTTTAAGGTGGCGAGTTGTATGTTCGACACCAACACGAGGCCGTTAGGAATGAAGTGTTGCCTCCTGTGAATGTAGATGGAAGGATTATCTGCCGTTGTCTTGTTGAGAGATTTTACCAAGACTCTCTCGCGAAGTGAAGGAAGGAAGTTGGGTGCGGTGTGATGACAAGCAGTCTCGTCCCACATATGAGCCCAGCATTATGCCACTTTGTCATGACTTGGCACGATTCCAGCAGAAAGTACGCAGGAGCGAAGCAGCGTGTATCCTTCCACGATATTTCAATCAACGACGGGTTCTTGACTCTTAATGGTCCCTCATAAAAATACAACGAGCGAATCGTCGTTGAAGCGCCAGTAACAGGCACTTTTACGTGATTACATCCACAAATCAGCTGTGAAATGAAATGGGTACAGGTTATTATCCTGTTACAGTGAGATTATGCTTCACACTTGTTGGCATGTAACTCGTAGTGCTGGCGCTCTGTTAGGGGTATTTTAACTTGACCTTACGAAGATTTCGGAGTTTACGACCGTTCGTTACACCAAAGAAACCAGTAGATACAAATATAAACGTTGTCCGACAGTTACTGTTGCATAAATAACAGCAATGGCACTCATGTCTCCTCACCATAAACCTTTCTAACGCCTAGCTTCCATTCCAGATATTTCATCACAACTTATTCCATTTGATGAGAAACACTTAGGTACCATACCCTCTGCTCCGGCCGTTTCAAATAACGTCATCCATACCTCTTACAATGTTTACCTCTGTAGCTGTGGTGGGTATCGCACGGTATCCCTGTGGCGCTTTGCACGTCGGGAACGAGAATTAAAAGTGTACCCGAATCAGCAACAGGCACCCTACCCTACCCGCAGTAAAAGTCGGAAACGCTGTAGACGGTGTATAATTGACATCAAACGATGATGTGACATTCCACCTCCGCTTAAAGTAAGTTACCTGTGGACCTTGGAACAACAGTAACAATTTTCATAAAGTTTACGTAGCTCTAACTAAAAAACGTCAACTTTTAGTAGGACGAAAACTGCAGGACAATAGGAATGTTTCTTGCTGGACATTTTGATTCACAATTGATCACATTATTTCTTGAATTGATTTTATTATAGCTTTTTGTGAAGATCAGTAAATTACATGTTCTTTTTGCGGGTCAATACTTGGAATCTATCCACTGACTAACTATCTTACTTCGATGTTTGAAACCTTACGCACATATTAACAACATGCCCATCTAAAAAGTGCACTACAATCGTGTTATTTTAGTCAAAACTTTTTACTATAGAAATATTTACATCTCATAATAAAAATTAAGGTGAGTTTCCCATAACTAATCAGTATGTATTTTTCTCCCTTTTGTGGTACGTTAATGTCTGTTGACTAAAATCCTAACACATGCCAAAAAATATTCAAACTTCTGCCTCAAATAGGCTTTTTGTGCATCAAATAAAAATATCATAAAGTTAATTACCGGATGTGTATATAGCCACATCGGTTGCACAAAATTTTTGTCAAATTGACCATGATTTCAACTGCACTAGGGCAATCTTCATCAGAATCTTTTAGATTACATGGATTACATGTAATTACACCATGGGTGAAAAACGTCTGAGCAAAAGTGCTCTCATAAAATAGCAAATGTCACAAGAATAAAAATTAAAATGTAAAAGTATAACATGTTTGTCAACTGGATAAAATATTTCATGGAAATACAATGGCAGCCGCGAGGTTGCTCAGGGCCAAAAGCTTCATCAACACAGCCGCTACCGTCAGACTATGGTCAATTTGACAAAAATTTTGTGCAACCGATGTGGCTATATATACATGCTGCAATTAAATAACGTATGGTTGCTGGATCTCAGGTAATAGAAATATTTGGAACAATCACAAAATTTAATTATCAGGAAACTCTGTTCAAAATTATATTTGATGTATGGCTTACCTCTGTTGTTTCTAATACATTCCAGCGGCATATCTTCTTGATCTACATGTTCCCCGTCTTTTCTCTTCCTTTCCCTGTTCCTCCTTTTTATTCTGGCGTTTTTAGTTACCTCAAGGACCCACTTTTCAGTTTTGGCCATTCTCATGGAATCAGTTGCCAGCAGTGATTGCCTCATACTGAACACAGGATATATCGCTAGCATCTCTAGAACTTCACACTAGTACCAACATATGTTTTTGGAGCCATAATAACTTTCGAGAACGACAAAATAACAAAAACTCAAGCTATAGAAATGCTAATAAACAAAACGAAACGCGAAAACCAACTGCAAGGGAAGACGTAACCCCCCCCCCCCCCCCCCCCAAGAACGTCTCACGCCAGACGAGTGTAACCCCAAATGTTTGCGTGGTAGAATAATTATGGTGTACGCGTAGGTGGAGACAGTGTTTGCGCATCAATTACCGACATTGTGTAACTGAGGCGAAATAACGGGAATGAGCCCGCGTTCGCCGAGGTGTCCACAGACTGGCCGGCACACCGGACCTCGACACTAATCCGCCGGGCGGATTCGTGCCGGCCACCGGCACGCCTTCCCGCCCGGAATGCAGTGCGGTAGACCAGACGGCTAACCGGGCGGGCTAACAGTTTTATACTGTATCTTTGTGGAATGGGAATCTAATGACAATATTTGACGTGTGAAAGCAACGGAAACATGGATGTGGCCGCACACCGAGAGATATTTAAGTTGGGCATTAAATAAGTTACCTTATGGGGAAGTAAATGTAAATGTAGATGTATGGGGAGGTTCTTGTGAAGAGGCACGAAAAATGGATGAAGTGTAGAACATTTTTTCGGGAAGTTTTTATTAAAATGGTGGTTTTACAACTTTATACACATACATTCGTGTACGAAACCTTTTTTTAACTCATAACAAATTAAAAATGGCTGCTGCAGTCGTTGTTAAATTATGAGCCTCGCGGCGCGTCCTGGTTTGCGCGAAACGTTGTACAAACCCGTGGCCATTTCTGAGACCTAAAAAATAGAAAATTCGTAAATCAGAATGAATTTTGGCGGTAAAAATACCTGAAAAATGGCAGCTATTCAAAATCATGTCAATTTCCTAGCGTTTTCTTCTAAGTTTAAACATTTTAAAAATATTTAGAATTCAAACACGACAAAAATCTCGCTCTGGAGCCTCCGAAATATAATTATGTTTTAAGTTAAAGAATCAAATGAATGGCTTCATCTGCCGAGGCTCTAGAGCGCTACGCGCCCTGAAAAATGTTGTTTCGAGGAAACCATGTATGAAGTTTGGAGTAAAAAAAAAGTAGTTTCAAAATTTACGATTAATTTGCCGTCCCAGGATCATAGAGAGGTCCTTTTTCTTCCTCTGACATGCTCTGGTTCTGAATTTGGTGCTATACTTTTTCTTTCCGTCCGTGCTCTTTAAAAATCCCAGGCGTTCCTTGCTCAGCGGCGCCTACTCGTTTCCTGTCAGATAACTCCACCAAGTTTTTGCTGTTCGTCCCTATGGCGATTCCTAATATGTTCATGGTCTGAAGAGTAGATGAATGATCTTCGTTGAATATAGCTGCAACCACATATGCTCTGTTGTTTCAATGGTTTTTCCCCACAATGAAGATGTTTCAGCGCCAGTTTCGTTTCTAAATGAACACACTGAAGCTGTCATTTTGCATATTGGCACCGGTGCATCATTAAAGCAAATCCTCATCGGGCAAAAATTCGTTTGCTGGTCGAATCTTTTGCTGAAATAATTCATCGAGTGCCTACAGCTGCCTATATATCCGTCGGCACACGGTTCCATTCAACAGGCTGTAAATTTTAAAATACTTTCACAAGCAAAAAATCCTTTTCATGCATGGTGTGTATATTTCAGGAATGCAGATTATGCAAAAAAAGAAAAATCCAGTTTTTCATCGCTTCGACCAGAACCTCCCCTATGTACCAGTCAGTTGTACGGAATCAGCAAACTAAGATGGGTCGACGTCGAAACGCGACATAATGTCGGAAACTTGGTATAGCGTTTGTATATGCCCATGACCAGAACCTGCGTCAAGTAGCCCGATTCGCAGGTGGATTAACGCAGGCTGTCGAAGGTGTACACAATGAATGGTGTACCACTTGCAGCCATGAACACAGTTTACGAACTGTGGGCGTAAACAGATTCCAGCCGACTGGTGCTGAAGGCGAGGGTCAGGCCTTGACAGCAACAGTTTGTCATAAACACGACAGGAATTGCTGCTGTCAGTAATAGAGGTACATCTCAAACCACTGAAAAGGGAACTTCAATCAGTGGTCATTTGGAGTACCTCGCAAAGGGATCAAACCGGCACATAAAGCTAACATCTGCTGTGGACCAGACTTCAGAAACTCTGGGTAGTAATTGACCGTAAGCGTGTAACGTGATCTACATCTACATCGATAAAAAATGTTCAAATGTGTGTGAAATCTTATGGGACTTAACTGCTAAGGTCATCAGTCCCTAAGCTTACACACTACTTAACCTAAATTATCCTAAGGACAAACACACACACCCACGCCCGAGGGAGGACTCGAACCTCCGCCGGGACCAGCCGCACAGTCCATGACTGCAGCGCCCTACATCGATACTCCGCAATCCAATTTACGGCGCGTGGTGGAGGGTACCCCGTACCAGTACTAGTCATTTCCTTTCCTGTTCCAACAGAACGAGGGAAAAACGACTATCTATAGCCTATGTATAAGCCCTAATTTCTCTTATCTCCTTGGTCCTTACGCGCAGTATATGTTGGAGGCAAAAGACTAATTCAGCAGTCAGCTTCAAATGCTGGTTCTCTAAATTTTCTCAATAGAGTTCATCGAAAAGAATGTCACATTCCCTCTAGCAATTCCCATTTGAGTTCCCAAAGCATCCCCGTAACACTCGCGTGTTGTTCGAATCTACTAGTAACAAATCTAGCAGCCCGCCTCTGAACTGCTTCGATGTCTTCCTTTAATGAACCTGGTACTGGTAAGGATCCCAAACACTCGAGCAGTACTCAAGAACAGGCCGCACTAGCGTACTATATGAGTTCTCCTTTACAGATGAACACTTTCCCAGATTTCCCCCAGTAAATCGAAGTCGACCATTCGCCTTTCCTACTACACTCCTCACATGCTCGCCCCATTTCACATGTCTCAAACAGAACATTACTAATGCTCTAATCGAATATTACGTGTTTGTTATTCCTACTCATCTGCATTAACTTACATTTATCTACGTTAATGCTAGCTGCCATTCATCAGATCAACTAGAAATTTTGTCTAAGTCATCTTGTATCCTGCTACTGCCACTCAACTTCGACACCTTAAAGTACACCACAGCAGCATCACCAAACAACCGCAGATTGCTGCTCACCCTGTCCTCCAAATCATTTATGTACAAAGAGAATCATAGCGGTCCTTCACAGTTCCTTGGGGCACTCTTTGTCTCTGATGAACACTCGCCGTCGAGGACAACATACAGGGTTCTGTTACTTAAAAAGTGTTCAAGCCACTCATATATCTGTGACCTTCTTCCATATGCTTGTTCCTTCGTTAATGGCGTGCAGTGAGACACTGTGTCAAATGCTTTCCGGAAATCTAGAAATGTGGATTCTGCCTGTTGCCCTTCATCCATAGTTTTCAAGATATCAGGTGAGAAAAAGGCAAGCTGAGTTTCGCACGAACTATGTTTTCTAAAACCATGCTGATTCGTGGACATAAACTTCCCAGTCACAAGAATTTTTTTATATTTGTTCAAGGATCCTGCAGCAAACCGACGTTAGGGATAATGGTCTGTAATTTTGAGAGTCCTTCCTTTTGCCCTTCTTATACAAAGAAACACCTACACTTTCTTCCAGTCGCTTGGGACTTTGTGATTGGGCGAGAGATTCACGATAAATGCAAGGAAAGTAAGGGGCCAATGCCGCAGAGTACTCTTTGGAAAACCGAACTGGGATTCCATCCGGACCTGGTAAAAAATGTGAATGTCGTGTGACTAGGGCCTCCCGTCGGATAGACCGTTCGCCGGGTGGAAGTCGTTGGATTTGACGCCACTTCGGCGACTTGCGCGACGATGATGATGATTAGGACAACACAACACCCAGTCCCTGAGCGGAGAAAATCTCCGATCCACCCGGGACTCGGACCCGGGCCCTTAGGATTAACATTCTGTCGCGCTGACATGCGGACCTTGTGACCTATTTGTTTTGAACCCCTTCAGTTGTTTCTCTGTGCCAGGGATGTTTATTACTATTTCGTCCATACGGGAGTCTGTTCGATGATGAAACGGCAGTATGTTTGTACGTTTTTAAAACTTCGGCTTTCGTTTTACTATCTTCAACTGCCACACCAGACTGGTCAATAAGTGACTGGATTGAAACCTTAGACCCTCTTACGATTTTACATAGTATAACAATTTTCTCGGATTCTGTGCCAGATCTTTTGCTAAGGTATGACGGTGGTAGTACTGTATGCTTCGCGCATTGAACTTTTTGCAGACGCACGGATCTCTACTAACCTTTGCTTGTCGTCGTTTGCGCGTTCCCTTTTGGACCGAGAGTGCAACAGCCTATGCTTCCTCAGCAGTATCCGAATCTCGTTATTAAACCGTGGCGGGTCTTTCCCATCCTTAATCCACTTACTAGGCACGTAATCCTCTAGACTTAAATTTAGAATATGCTGAAACTTAGCCCATAATTCCTCTACGTCCGTTTTACTGGATATAAGTGATGCCAATTTACTATCTAAGTGAAATGCTAACAACTGCTTATCTGCTATTTTTATCAGAAAAACTCTCCTAGCCTTCTTAATTGATTTATTAACTTTTGGAACCATAGATTCTATAATGACATCACGGTCGCTAATCCACGTTTCTATACCGACGTTGTCTCGCCTATTTGTACCTACAAGGTCTAAGATATTTCCTTTGCGTGTGGGCTGCCGAACTAGCTGCTCGAGACAGTTTTCAGAAAACGAGATCCAACAGATCGCGATTTTGCTTCTTTTTAAACGATACAAGATATCGAGTGCACAGTCGCCCCAATTAGGACTTCAAGCCGCTGTGTGCAGAATATGTAGTTCAGACCGTATATGTAGGTGGTTCAGTTATGTTTTGAGGGTATTTCTCGTACTATGAAATGTTCCTTCCTCATTCAGTTGACCATGAACACGAACCAGGATGTTTGTTTCTACATTTTCAGTGACATGTGTTGCGCCTTCTTCTACATCTTCATGAAATCTGCACTGCATACACTCTTATCTTTTAAGACAATAGCGTGTTCTTAAGACTACAAGCATATCTTTCTGGTTTGATGAACACCCGGGCACCGCATCGCAGATCTACTATCCTGCAAACCCACCCGATCTCAAACGCGTTGGAAAAGTCAGAAACAACATCGTACAGTGATATTAATGTGACCACGTGTCAGAAGCTTGAATGACCATCTCTAGCAGAGTGGACCGCTGCGAGACGTGCAGGAAGCGAGTCCGTGGGGTTCTGAAAGGTACCGATAGGGATGTGGAGGTATGGCGACTCCAATGGGCAGGTTTCTCGGTTGGGGATCCTACCGGATCGAGATGGTCCCACAGATACTCGATTCGATTTGAATCCGGCGAGTTTTGTGGCCAGGGGAGTACGGTGCTCTTCGAACCACACACGTGCACTTCGAGCAGTGTGACACCCCGCAGCGTCCTGTTGGTAGATGGTAGATGGTATCGTGCCGAGGAAAAACAAACAGCATTTAGGGGTGGACATGGTCCCCAAGGATAGATGCATACTTGCCTTGATCCATTGTGGCTTCCAGGAAGACGGAATCACCCAGTGAATGCCACGAAAGCATTCCCGAGACCATAACGTTCCCTTCCCCGTCCTAGACTCTTCCGATGATTATTGATGTTTGCTTTCAGAAGATTCACGCCGTACACGCTAACAGCCACCTGTCCGATGGAGCATAAAACGTCATCTGAAAAGGCCACCTTCACCACTCAGCGGACGTCCTGTTACGATATTGGCGTGAATATTCCAGCCTTCGTTACCTACGAACAGCAGTCACCATGGGTGCATGAAGCAGGCACCTGTTGCACGGGGCCATAGGCTGTAACGTTCGCTGGTCAGTCACCGAGCAGACACTGCTGGTAGGTAGCTCCTTGGTTCATCTGGGCTGTCAGTTGCTCAATAGTTTCACGTCCATTCACCTGTATACATCACCACTGCCATCTATGATCTGTGGCGCACCACAGTTGCCTCGGGGCCGGTTTCGGATAGCGCCATTTTGCTATGCGCAGTATATTTTAACTACAGCGGCACGCGAACAGTTTACAGATTTAGCCGTAAATGTTCCCACTCTGGACCAGAAAGCCAATGGCAATGCCCTTTAGGACATCCGATAAATCACTCTTCCGTATTATGACAGTGACTGCACTGTTGTCCACAACACTTCGACATGCTTTATATACCGTGCAATGGTAGTGCTACCACTTGCCGTTTGTGAGCGGTTTTGCTCTTTGACGTCGAACATAGGCGGTCGTCACACTCATGTGACTGGACCGTGTAACTGGAACACTGCGAGACACCTAGTAATCATCATCCTGTCTACTTGGTAGCTGTACGGAATCTAACCATCAATGAACGGCTTTAGCTGGACTTGGAATACCGGAAGTAAATTTTGGATTCTCTCTCTCTTGCTGAAATAAGGCCACTATCAAAAATGGCTCTGAGCACTATGGGACTTAACTTCTGAAGTCATCAGTCCCCTAGAACTTAGAACTAATTAAACTTAACTAACCTAAGGACATCACACACATCCATGCCCGAGACAGGATTTGAACCTGCGACCGGAGCGGTCGCTCGGTTCCAGACTGTAGCGCCTAGAACCGCTCAGCCACTCCGGCCGGCATAAGGTCACTATCAAAGCTACATGAAGTGTTAACATGGTATTAGCGTGATGTATCCTGGAGATGACTAATTTTCTTCTAGTTTGCTCCTTTATAGCTTTAAAGAATATCGCCTGCTATAAGCAACGTACCGGAATGAAGCCCGCCCCCGGTAGCTGAGAAATCAGCGTGACAGAGTTCGATTCCCGCCTGGGTTGGAGATTTTCTCCGCTCAGGGACTGGGTGTTGTGTTGTTCTAATCATCATCATTTCATACCCAGCGACCCGCGAGTCGCCGAAGTGGCGTCAAATCGAAAGACTTGCACCCGGCGAACGGTCTACCCGGCGGGAGGCTGTACTCACACGACATTATTTACTTTACCAGAATGAAGAGTAACATGCAGACCATTTTCGGAAGCTTAAGAACGGCTCCTCGTCCAAAAACTCTAAGTTGATGTCATACCATCGTGGATCGCTCGTAAGCTTACATGTAATAATCGAGTTATAGAGTTATTGCGGATAATGGAGAAGCTTTACTGCAGAATTCGATTCTTCTGATGGTTATTTTACCATTCTAACAAACACAAAATATTGTACATTAAATACACACACAAACTATACTGCACAGACCTCGACAAATTTATTAATTCGTCTGAAACGGAAAGTTTACAGTCACTGTATATAACCATTTATAACTTACAGCAGCTAGACACGACATTTGAATGCGAAAACTGATGGCTGCTCGTCACGTAATTGAGAGATGCATTGAACTAATTTTGAATTAACTTTGTTTTGTTAGTATCGTAGCCGCGCAGTCTAACGCGCTGCTTCCCGAGCAGGGAGGCGTGCCGGTCCCCGACACGAATCCGCCCGGCGGATTAGTGTCGAGGTCTGGTGTGCCGGCCAGCCTGTGGGTAGCTTTTAAGGCGATATTCCATCTACCTCGACGAATGCGGGCTGTTTACCCTTATTCCGCCTCAGTTAGACTATGTCGGCGATTGCTGCGCAAACACCGTTTCCACATACGCAAACTCCATAATTATTCTACCACGCAAACATTTGGGGATACTCTCGTCTGGTATGAGACGTTCTCGGGGGGTCCCACTGGAGGCCGAACCGCCACACAATAACTCTGGGTTCGGAGGGGCGGCGGTGGGGTGGGTGGACTGCTGTAGCCTGTTGTGGGGTTGTGAACCACTGAGGGCTACGCCGGAACGAAGCCTCTCCGTCGTTCTAGGTTCCCGGATTAATACATACATTTTAGTGTAAGCGAAAGATGTCCCTATGACCGGGCATCAGTTGGATATGTCATATCTTTCTGTATATAATATTATGTTAGGGTAGTCTACGTTTCCATATGTGAACAGATTCTGCCAAAGGAGGTCAGTGTCTGAAAAGTTTATGTGTACACGGTGGTCAAAAACAGTATGAAAAGTCTGTAAGGTTGTTGCACGGTAGGTTGTGCTCAGAAAGAATTTTTAAGAAAAAATTCGATACATTGCGCTGTTTCCGAGTTACTTAGCATTAAAGTTAACCAATGAAGATGCTGTGCGCAACTTCAAGCGGCGCGCCAGATACAGTTAGTGCCAACAGTTCTCTTAGCATAAATGATAGCGCACGAGATAGCTCGGCCTTTGGTTCGGATTCTATCGTTATTACCGTCCCATGTTCAATTCCTGTATCAGTCTCTTCTTCAGTTTTAGGAAACCAAACGAAGGACACGTTTGGTGATACCGTTCCTGGCGGGCCGCTTGAATTTGCGCGCGCAGCTTCCCGATTGGCTAACTTCAATGGTATTTAACTTGGAAAAAACGCGACGTATAGAATTTTTTTCGTAAGAATGATTTCTCATCGCATCCTACACTGCAATATCCTCACAAGCTTTTCAGACTCTCTTTGATCAAACTGTATATTGTGATGCAGACGTGCTTAGTTTTTATCTGCCTACATGTGTCTTTTGTTTACGGAATGCTTAACATAACTGTATTGACAGCCTTTAAGCTGAAAACCATCGGTTTGCTGTAGATGCTGGATCAGCGACTACTGGGATCTTTTCTCCTGACTTCAGGACACTGGTTTGCAGCGCTATTATCTTGTTACTATTTGAGTGAGTTCCACACATGTTATGTCGTTGAATTGCTCTTCGAAAGATATTTGAAATTACACTTTAAATCTTACCTCGTTGTCCGCTATAGGTTAACGAAAATTACTCCTTCATATATGGACTGCTTCTGGATATATATGGTGTGGTCTGTCAGCTGCGTGATCAAATGTAAAAAGGAGAAACCTCTATCAGTAAGGCAACATGGTGGCCTTACGACAAAGCGTTTTATGGTCACGTGATATTGCTTTTGCGTTAGCCCGGGTCCCACGAGTGACATACAGAGGGGGAACCGGTGGGTGCGGGAAGTCCAGAATGCGGGAAGTGCAGAATTCCTACGGCCCCACGCGACTGATGCCCGAGAGGACAATACGCACATATGAAGACTCCGAGGATATTTACTGGGCGTCTCAAAATAATGTATACAGTCACTGAAACCGAATCTCTCTTTAATTAAAGCGGACAGAAATAATTTTTGTGGGTAATAATTCCGAAGGCAGCGAGAAACTTAGGAAATTTGAAGAACGGAACAGGGTGCTAAAATGTTACTGAAAAACAGACAATTTGCCTGAGGTTCGACGACGCTGAAGGGTTGAATTTGAAACCCCACCACTTCAACAATCAACAATTACAGGAATCCAAGGCAAGTATGAAGTTAATGGAACGCTGTGTGATGTAAAGAAGGGACGTGGCGGAAGAAAGTGTCTTTCAACAGACGACGAAACAGTTGATTCAGTGATTCATGCATACAAACAATCCCCGAAAAATTTTGCGAGGCAATGCCTTTTTGAGAATGGGATCAACAAAAGAAGTGTTCACAGAATTTTGCGGACCCAGAGATGGAAGCTTTTCATTCTGACATTTCTGCTTGTTCTGAAACGCTTCATCAACATTAATGAGGAAGATGAACGTGTGCAAAGTCTTATTCCTTGGTTGGATGAAGAGACCTTTAAATTTTACGGAGTAACTAATCGCCGTAATTGCGCGTACTGGGCTAAGGAAAATCTGTATGTAACTGAAAAAGCCCTGTTAATCTACCAAGAATATCATTCCAGTGTGGTCTGTTTACTAAAGCGTTAATCGGGCAGTACTTCTTTGAAGAGACTCTCACAGGTTACTCTTATGTATAAATGTTGCTAGCGATAACTCCAGGTCTCAGCGGAAGTTTTCAGAATGAAGTTTGATCACTTTATACAAGATGGGGCTCCATCTCACTTAAAACTTGATGACAGAGAATTTCTTAGTCGCACATTCGCTTCAAGGCGAATAGGACGAAGAGAAAGTGTAGAGAATCGAGATCCAACACTTGATTTTACCCCTTTAGTCTTCTATCAAGAACACAGTGTACGGCCCAAAATCACAAACACTGTATGATCTAAGAGAGCAAATTAAAACAATGCAATTCGTAACTTGCTATGTTCTAAGTTGTTGTCGACGGTGCACTGCTGTCGAAAGTGATCATTTTGAGCATATACCACTCTAAGTTAATTTGCACGACATATATGAAGATGGTATCTGTTCTTTCGGGCATTGTCTGAAAGAACAGATACCATTTTCATATATATAGTTAAGGCTCACCGGACATTTGAACATCTTCTGTGCGGATGCACACACATTGCCAAAACTCTTACGGGAATCAGTAAAGCCGCGAGTAATGAGTGTAATTGGCAGGGGCACTACGAATATAGTGCAGGACAATAAGTTGGGAATGTGGATCTCACGGGGGGCGTGCCAGAGATAGGTCCCTGCAGTCGCACTTTCCTCTGTGTCCTCGGTGGCTCAGATGGATTTAGCCGGCACGGTAGCTCAGCGTGTTCGGTCAGAGAGCTGGTTGGCATCTATATATAAAAAAAAAGGACGAGTGAAAGGATCAACAACGAACTTGAACGGATGTCATGTGACGTCCGCAACGGAAAAAAAATTAGAGCGTCTGTGGAGAGGTCAGACTAACCTGTGGTTACTGAAGGGGGTAGCGGCCTCTTCAGTAGTTGCGGGGGCGACAGTCAGCATCACTGAGTTATCTGCCCTTGACTTGAATGAGCAGTTGAATCGAACGAATGGTGTCCTGAAAAGAGATTATAAGATGAACATCAACGAAAGTAAAGTAAGTAGTCAAGAGGGAAGGAGACTAGGAAATGAGACTCTAAAAGTAATAGATGAGTTTGCTATTTGAGTAGCAAAATAACTAATGATGACCGAAGTAGAGCGAATATAAAAACGAGACAGGCAATAACAAGAAAAGTAAAAGAGAAATTTGTTAACATTTCATATTATTTTAAGTGTTCGAAAGTCTTTTTTGAAGGTATTAGTCTCCAGTGTAGCTTTGTATGAAAGTGAAACGAGGACGACAAACCGTTCAGACAAAGAGGTAATAGAAGCTTCTGAAGTGTGGTGCTATAGAAGAATGCTGAAGATTAGATGCGTATATCGAATAACAAATGAGGAGGTACTGCATCTCATTGGACAGAAAAAAATGTGGCACAACTTGGCTAAAAGAAGGGATCGGTTGAGAGGACAAATTAAGAGGCATCAAGAAATTGTAAATCTCGAAATGGAAGGAAGTGTGGGGGTAAAACTTGTGGAAAGAGACCAAGACTTAAGTACAGTAAGCAGATTGAAATGGATGTAGGGTGTCGGTTGTTATGCAGAGATGGTTCAAATGGCTATGAGCACTATGGGACTTAACTTCTGATGTCATCAGTCCCTTAGAACGTAGAACTACTTAAACCTAACTAACCTAAGGACATCACACACACCCATGCCCGAGGCAGCATTCGAACCTGCGACCGTAGCGGTCGCGCGGTTCCAGACTGTAGCGCTCATGCAGAGATGAAGAGACTTTACACATGATAGATTAGCGTGAAGAGTCTTTGGACTGAAGACAACAACAACAACAACAACAGTGCCTTAATTAAAGTGATATTCGGTACTCGAAGTGAATCTTTGAATGGAATAGAGTGGAATCAAAGTTTAGATCAGGCGTATTGGGATTTAATTAATTTAATTTATGTTACTCTGAAAATAGTAAATGTTAAAGCACTGTCAATTTGCATTTGTTTTTTAGATGTATAGCCGGCCGCTGTGACCGAGCGGTTCTAGTCCGGAACCGCGCTGCTGCTACGGTCGCAGGTTCGAATCCTCCCTCGGGCATGGATGTGTGTGATTTCCTTAGTTAGGTTTAAGCAGTTCTAAGTCTAGGGGACTGATGACTCATAGTGCTTAGAGCCATTTGAACCATTTAGATGCATAATGATCTTTTAGTAACAAAAAATTTCCTTAACGTGTACTAACTTACAGAGAATACATAAAGAGCAGCAGTACGCTCTAAAGCAACTAAAAGGATCTAAAAATTGAATAAAGTCATAAAAAACCTAATTTGTTGTCTTCAACTAGTTTAATATACGACTGGAATTACCTTCCGCAGAAGGACACTAAGTGGCCGAAACCGGTAAAGAAATTAAATTTCTTTTATGTAGGTGGTTGCTTATTATTGTATTTTTGACACTTTATCTTCACTGGGGCTATCAGGCACAGATTCACCATCACGCCTCATCTCTGTCGGACATACTATTATTGTATTATAAATGTGCTGTTTGCTACTTTATAAGACTATTGTGACTATTAGTCATAGCTAAAATAGATTATCGATATAAAAAGCATCTGAAGTAGAGCAGATACCACACACACTGTGTGTTCAAAAGCATTTGGACACATATTAATGGACTTTAATTTGGAGTGTGTCCACCCTCCGCCTTTATAACTGCTTGAACTCTGCTGCGGAGACTTTCAGTGAGGTATCAGAATGTGTGTGGAGGAACCCCAGCACATCCTTCATCAACAGTTGAAACCAGAGACGGTAGTGATCTCAGATACTGGGGTCTGGAGTGAAGTCGTCAGCTCAACCCGAAGGTGTTCCATTGGGCTCAGGTCGGTACTTTGGGCAAGCCAGCCCGTTTCAGGAATGTTATTGTTCTCGCAGATGCTGCGTTATGTAGGGTACAGTGTCGTGTTGCTATCAACAACCTCATTAGATTTAGGTTTTCCGTGATTTCCCTAAATCACTCCAGACAAATGCCAGAATGGTTTCTTTTTGAAATGGCACGGCCGATTTCCTACCCCATCCTCGATACGATCCGAGCTTGTGCTCCTTCTCTAATGACCTCGATGTCAACAGGATGTTAAACCCAGTGTTCCTTCCGAGTAGTAAGGACACTTGCTGCAATATGCTCGTGCAGCATTACACCTCCTCTTTACGCCTACGTAATGCTGTAAAACGTTTTCACATTTTTTCGCAATTAGCGTTTCTTTAAGCGCAATGAGGGGACCACAGCTTAACTACGAAAAGCACCCCCACTCACTGTTGGCACTGCACATGATGGTAGGAAACTTTCTCCGGGTATTCCCTAAACCCAAGCACTTCCACCGGATTTCAAAGGATACAGCGTGATTCATCCCTCCAAATTATTCGCTTCCAGCCATCCACTGCCTAGTGGCGCCACTTCTTTGCACCACTTCAAGCGTCGATTAGCACTGACCACAGAAATGTTTGGCTTATGAGGAGCCGCTCGACCACTGTATCCCATCCTTTTTAACTCCCCATACACAGTCACTGTACTAACTGGGCTGCTGGCAGTACTTTGGAACCCACGAATGACATTCTCCAACGGCAATACGCGACCGTCGCTGTCCGCCAGTTCACGAGGTGTTCCCTAGTCTTGGTTTAGCTTTGCTTGTTCCTTTGCGTTTCCACTTCGCAGTTACATCACCAGAAGTCGACTTGGACAAATTTTGAAAGGTTGAAATGTCCCTGATCAATCTGTTACTCGGGTGACATCGAACGACTATAATCCATTCAGCATAAGACTGAACCTGATGTAAACAAACACAGACGCAATGATAGGTCAGAAGCCGTAGCACACGTACACTGGTGTTGTTACGCTCTTGGAAGTAGGTCCTACTTACGTTTTAGATATCTTATTACTAATTTACGTTAAATAAAACAGTAAGATATTCAAATGTATTAACAGCCATCAACGTTTTTCTTAATCACGCTTTAACTACGTAGTTTTTATTTCAAAAGTCGTGTACAGCCACAGCCTCTTCAGCTTTGTGCTCTGATTGTGGCGCTATTAATGCGCAGTATGAAAATGGCTGAGGCTGCTTTCTGTTCCGTAGTGAAACGCGCTTTGAACACGGTTAAAAAGTGCCGAGAAATAGGCTGTTCTTAATGTTTTTCATCAATTTACGAAGTTAATCGGCTTTGAAGTATTCTCAGTGTTGTAAGTAGTGCAGTTCACAAATTTGGATTGAAATTGTGGCGCATTCGGTAGCTGCCGGCACGGTAGCTCAGCGTGTTCGGTCACAGGATTAGCTGCCCTCTGGAATAAAAAAAACTGAGTCAATGGATCAACGACGAACTGAAACGAGTGCCTTGCGACGTCCGCACCGAGCAGATGCAACGAACGAAAAAAAAGCGTGTTCGGTCAGAGGATTAGTTACTCACTGTGATAAAAAAAACTGAGTGAACGGATCAACGAAGAACCTAAATGGGTGTCATCGGACGTCCGCCCCGAACAAATTCCACGAACAATATAGAACAAAATGAGATGGAAAAAAAAGTAGCATAATGGATGGTGAAACATATGCGGTTGTTCGTGCTGTGGTTGAAAATCCCACGGTATCATTTTCTTTTTCTCGTTTCAATTTGAAATACCTACATCTTGTAATTATAAAACTCATCACCATTTTTATGAATAATGCACGACTTCTTGTTTCCAATTACATATTGGACGCGAAATTCCTGTTTCCATTTCCAATACAAATTCTTAATTATCGATGATTTATGAAACACTGTTGATAAAAGTTTTTTAAATTAATAAAACATAACAATTTAATTTTTCAAAGCAAAAATGAAAAACCAAATCCTCTTTATTTGGACTATGTCCTTCGTTTCATACCACAGAGGTAGATACGTATCGTAGAAACATGAAAAACAATCATTTTCACAGCATCGAACACATCGTAGAAAAGCTGCATTTTTCCATTTGATAGTGTACGATTACAATACGAACCCAACAGAACTGATCTGGAGCCAAGCTGCGAGATCTGGCCCGAGAAGCAGCAAGACTGTTAAGCTGCCAGACGTACTGGAACTGCTTTCTCACACGTCACTGCCGAACGCTGGCGAGACATAGAACGGTCGTCATAAAAGAAGAACAGAAAATGCTGCGCCTGGTTGGCTTTGTGGATTCTGTTGTTGATAGGCTTGTTAACAATGTATCAGGTGACACTTTCAGAACTGAAATGTATTTCTCTGTTTCGGATAAGGAAGGAGCTAAGAGATTACCAGACGACTGACTGTAAGTAATACCTTCAGTGGCTTCAATATTTAACTATACGGTGAAATCCTTCAATGCTCTCTTATGTTACACACAGCCTTATGCAGAAAAATTACTCTGTGGTTATGTCAGGAATTCATCATTCTTGTTTCTAATTACAATATGGCTCAAATGGCTCTGAGCACTATGGGACTTAACATCTGTGGTCATCAGTCCCCTAGAACTTAGAACTACTTAAACCTAACTAACCTAAGGACATCACACACAACCATGCCCGAGGCAGGATTCGAACCTGCGACCGTAGCGGTCACGCGGTTCCAGACTGAAGCGCCATGAACCGCACGGCCACACCGGCCGGCTAATTACAATAGTACGTTAGCTAAAAACAATGTTTTGTGGTTTTCGTCTAGTCTAGTCGTCTCTGAACACGAGATTTGCACTGTGTTATTTCACTCTGCTTAAAAATTAAATGACATTCGAATCTGTATTGTTCCTCTGGTAGTCTCCTTTTACGTGTGAACTGCAGCTGGCCACGCCACTGCAGGCTAGCTGTACCAGCTGAACGGCCAGTGCTGTCCAAGTAAAATGCACCGGTAAAACTGTTGTCCCGGAGGCCTATTATCACTAACTCGACGTGCAAATAAAGCAGAGCACAAAACGTACTCTTATTATCGTACCTGACAATACTCGAGACGACTTGGCGGCAGTCCCACGTGAAACGGAAATCCAGTGAGGTTCCAGCAAACACGCAAGAATACATAATGCAATGTTTACATCAGGTTTATTCTTATGGTGAACGGATTATAGTCCAGGTACGAAGTTACTGAGCTCTCATTACCAACCCATCCTGCTGTTATGCTTTTCTACTGGCAACACAAAACACCCTGCCTCCTGTTATACTTGCGGATGCGCGTCTTGTGATATCTAGTGGTTAATTTAGTGTTACATAGAGAAGTCCGGATACTTTTGATCAGATAGCGTATGTGGGATGCGAGAAAGCGATGCTGCTCCGTGGAAATGGAAGTCGGCTGTCTGAAACGCCCTCACTGCCTTCTGAACACGAGCCACGATACTCAACTCAGGAAACATACTCTGTGAAATTTTTGTTAAGTCCGGTGTAGGTGTTTTGTAAAAAATGGAGGTGAAAATTTATAAATAATCGTGTAACAGAGATCACATAAATTGCATGAAATTCCGTGGTCACTACTAGAAATAAACGTTCTTAAAGACAAAGAGGTAGGTGAATGCTGTAAGCGTACGTGAAAAAGAATCACTACCGTTGGTTTCTCGGGAAAGGGCTCCCGATCACTTCTTACGGCAGATTCTGTGTGCAGAAAAAATAAACACGTGGTTATTGGGTTGTATGAATTCATCTTCAACAAACCTGTAATATCTGGATGGAGCTGTATTCGTTTCATCTCTCTTTGGTCACTCATATCATTATTTGACTTATTATTACTTTATTCGTTTGATGAACTTTCGGATACTAAAATAAACCTGTACTACAAAACTATCTGAAAATCTAAAACTCGTGGCTTGTCGTATTTCAGTCTCTCAGTTTAGAAACTTACGAAAGTTACATACCTAAATTTCATTCTTGAATAAGTATTTACTGTTATCTTTAATATCTCCTCTAAATTACCAACTGGAAAACATGAAATCGAAATAACAGTAAATGTGATCACGTAACTACGCTGCGTTCCGTTCTGTGCACGCTGCACTAACCATTCAGAAATGCACAAGCTTATCTGTGTATCAGATATAAATCTTCGTTCAGGTCGACGAAAGGGAAACTGAATAATGTAACTGACTGCAAGAACTGATCTTTCAACGGTGTAGCAAGTTCGCTAAACCTTTCGGAATGCACTCTGTATCATTTCCCAACGCGACCTCTAAATGTTTACGACATTAGTTCAAAAAACGGCTCTGAGCACTACGGGACTAAACATCTGAGGTCATCAGTGCCCTGGAACTTAGAACTACTTAAACCTAACCAACCTAAGGACGTCACACACATCCATGCCCGAGGCAGGATTCGAACCTGCGACCGGAGCGGTCGCGCGGTTCCGGACTGTAGCGCCTAGAACGACATTAGCGCATGCTATGAGGTTTCAGGTGGCAGGAGTAAAATACAGGGAGCGAAAGGCTATTTACAATTTGTACAGAAATCAGATGGCAGTTATAAAAGTCGAGCTACATGAAAGGGAAGCAGTGGTTGGGAAGGGAGTGAGACAGGGTTGTAGCCTGTCCCCGACGCTATTCAATCTGTATATTGAGCAAGCAGTATAGGAAACAAAAGAAAAGTTCGGAGTAGGTATTAAAATCCATGGAGAAGAAATAAAAACTTCGAGGTTCGCCGATGACATTGTAATTTCCTCAGAGACAGCAAAGGACCTGGAAGAGCAGTTGATTGGAATGGATAGTGTCTTGAAAGGAGGGTATACGATGAACATCAACAGAAGCAAAACGAGGATAATGGAATGTAGTCGAATTAAGTCGGGTGATACTGAAGGAATTAGATTAGGAAATGAGACACTTGAAGTAGGAAAGGAGTTTTACTATTTGGAGAGCAAGTTAACTGATGATGGTCGAAGTAGAGAGGATATAAAATGTAGACTGGTAATGGCAAGGAAAGCGTTTCTGAAGAAGAGAAATTTGTTAACATGGAGTATTGATTTAAGTGTCAGGAAGTCGTTTCTGAAAGTGTTTGTATGGAGTGTGGCCATGTATGGAAGTGAATCATGGACGATAAATAGTTTAGATAAGAAGGGAATAGAAGCTTTCGAAATGCGGTGCTACAGAAGAATGTTGAAGATTAGATGGGTAGATCACATAACTAATGATGAGGTATTCAATAGAATTGGGGAGAAGAAGAGTTTGTGGCACAACTCGACAAGAAGAAGGGATCGATTGGTAGGACATGTTTTGAGGCATCAAGGGATCACCAATTTAGTACTGGAGGGCACCGTGGAGGGTAAAAATCGTAGAGGGAGACCAAGAGATGAATACACTAAGCAGATTCAGAAGGATGTAGGCTGCAGTAGGTACTGCGAGATGAAGAAGCTTGCACAGGATAGAGTAGCATGGAGAGCTGCATCAAACCAGTCTCAGGACTGAAGAGCACAACAACAACAACAACAACAACATGAGGTTTCAGGCTCATTGTCAAAGCAAAACTAATGGACTCCTACTCTTGTTTAGTTATATTATGTTATATTCGACCAGTTGTTCGTAACAAGCATGGAAGATTTTTTTCTCTACATTTCGGCAGCAAAATAATTTGATTTATAGGGGAATACAAAATGAATATAGTTCTCACAGGCGGCTGTGATTCTGTAATGAGTAGCGATACATAAACAAGAATCACAGAGAGTTTTACTTATGCATCAAGATGCATGTGCCGGCTTCCGATTCACTGCGTTTGCTGAACGATACAAATTCTGAACTTTCTTTTCCAGTTTCTGTGATTCCTGTCGACTTATTAAACAGTTATAGCGGTTTTTCATTCAGAGTTGCCCCGTATAACAGTACTGCCAGCACACAGTATGACCCTTCGACTCGTTGTGAATAGTTCTTAATGTATATTGTGAATGTAATGTTTCCCGCAGTGGCCATCTGCCCGCACGCCACTGACCCCTTGTAAGGTTTATTGGCAACACCATCGCTCGTGTAGTATGACAGCAATACCCGTTAGCTCTGCTCGTGAAAGCAGACGTGTTTGTGACGTTAATGGCACGGGGCTACAGCTATATTTAGACGGCCCATGCTGCAGGCGCAATTCGACGACCTGCAGAAGCTCCGAAAACATGTCACGTAGACAGAATATTCCTGCGAAAAACTGGTCCTCATAGTAGCGTCTCACGATGGCAGATTTTACTTTACTTGTCCATTTGTCGTCAGTAGAATTTTAGACTTTATTTTTTTACTCATTCATTTTTTTCTCGGCGTGATTGATTAATAGTGAGTTTTCGGGTACTCAGCCGAGTTGTTGTTTCCATTATCTGCATAGACGATCTAGGTCTCCGAACGCGTGTGGCATATCTTACGTTGCGCACGACGGTCGAGGACAGATGTAAGGTTATAAGCGAGACACCCGACTAAAGAAAATCAGCTGTCGCCAAGCACTACTACGAGTATAATCATGAAATGAAATACAGTGAGTCCGATAGCGTGGTGCAAATGCCAAGTTTCTGGGACAGCATAATTACCGAGTCTATAATAAAGATGTCAGGAAACCTAACAAGCAGGGATGGTGGTTGACGTCCGGCAGTCACTTTATTAAAATTTTGTAGACCATCACATCCATCAGAGTTGGAAAACGCCGAGGGAATTTGCTTTTCACGGAGTACGAAGGCGTGCTCTGTAAAACAAAAGAGCATCAAAGGGAGCATTGGAGTTCGGGAATCGAAATCAGCTATAAAAAGCGGCGTGAGACCAACAAAACCTCACATTCTGGTTGCAGTCCAGGCTGCGAGTACATACAACAGCAAAATTCGCAGCAGCTCAAGAAGACGGCTGGGTCGGTCGTCAAAATATTGTGCAGGAAAGGGAAACAACAACTCTGCTGAATACCCGGAATCTCAAAAAATGGTTCAAATGGCTCTGAGCACTATGGGACTTAACATCTGAGGTCATCAGTCCCTTAGAACTTAGAACTACTTAAACCTAACTAACCTAAGGACAACACACACGTCCATGCCAGAGACAGGATTCGAACCTGCGACCGTAGCGGACGTGGGGTTCCAGACTGAAGCGCCGAGAACCGCTTGGCCACTCTGGCCGGCCCGGAATCTCCCTATTCCTATTAGTGTTTCTGTACTTTTGATTCTTTCTTTTACTTCAATAGTTTTCCAACTTCTTTGATGATACCCTTATGTCCATTGGGATTGCATGCACTCTCTCTTTTAAATGTAGTAGTAGGCAGAGGGAGTACCTACGACTTCCTTAATTATAAAATCCCAGAATCAGACGAGTGCGGGAGAGGACCTTGATCCTGTGAATGTGGCTAAAGTTTCCAGGGGAAAGCAATCCGTATTGTGCCCGAGAGCTGCACTGCACGGCACATCAAGTGCTGCAACTCATAAAACTGAAACGTAATAGTTCACAGAATTACGCAATAGTATGAAGACAGCAGGATTCTAATCCAAACTTCCTCTTACTTGGATTCTGCAACAAAAGTAGCGGTAGAACGTTCTGCATGTGCACCAGTTTTTTTCATGGAGTGTTTGGGTACAATCTTAGTGGTAACAGGAAGCGGCTCTCGAACCTCAAAGCTACAGCGAACAATAGCTAAAAATTTAATGTCAATTGAATGCTCCGGAAGGGAAGGCGATTTCCTGCATTTGTGCATGCTGATATCCTTCTCCCCCCCCTCCCTCTTCCCATCATCCCACCCCTTTGGTGACGCAACTCTAGCTTTGTCCATCTAAGAGGTAGAAATGCAAGTTGCAAATCGAAGAAATCGCGCGTTTCTCCTCAAATGCGATGTAGCATGAGCAGGGAGAGAATCTTATGCATGGATACCACATCCAAAATCTGTTTTTATATTCAAATTTTTATTCATGTTGAAAAATTAAATTACTGTTCGTTCCACTAACATGTGTTTTTGCCAGTTTTCTAGTTTACAATGGACTAACATTGTGTAAAAAATGTATGTGATGGGAAACTGTGGTTAGTTGATCTTTGTTATCCTCATCAGCGCGAGTTTTCGCACGATGACATTTTATTCTGTACTTATTTCGAAGTCCGTCCGATACTCAATCAGTAAGCGTTGGAGAGAACGCGGGAATTCTGTACTGCTATCTCGGGCAAAGTCTTAGTGGGTTGCTTCGTTACCTTTGAAGCGTTGAATGTCTGTTCAGCAGTGACGATGACTTGAGGAGTGTGCTGTCGTATTTGTCTTGTTATGGATGACTGTGGAACTGAAAGTAGAATCACGGTGAAACCTACATGGTCTACAAATTCGACTAGCGCTTAGTGCCCAAGTAATGATGATGAAAATTGCTTCCATCACACGATTCGAAGTGACTACCACTACAGTGAACGCCAAAGCACTATCGCGCATTAGCAACCACAACTACCGAGGCGGCATTTACATGAACAGGATTGAAACAGTTTATGTACAAGGGTTTGACGCACTATCATGTCTGCCTTCTATATTTACGAATAATAATGGATTTGTGTACCTCTTTCTTTAAGATGTAGCACGTCTCTGTGGAATTAAATTCTTATTTTTGAAATCCAGTTTCCTTCAAGAAAACAATTACATCTCAGCAGGGAATCTGTTTCCTAAGAAGGAAGAAAGATCAGAGTTTAACGTCCCATCGATTAGATCATAAGAGAGACAGCACAACGTGCTTTTATGAAAGATGGTGAGGGAAATAGGCAGAGCCCTCTTCAAAGTAATAATCCCAGTATTTCAGTATTTGACGTAAGCGATTTAGGGTAACCACGTAAAAGGTAAATCTGTATGACCGAACGAAGACTTGAACTGCAACCCTTCAGAATACGAGTTCTGTGTCTTAGCGTTGCATTCCCTCGCCCGATTGACTTTCTAGAACACCGGGTGTTTCCGTGTTGACGATACAAACTTCAAACGATGATGAAAAAGGTATTCAGCTAAGGAATTCAGATCTGGAAACAACTGATTGGAAAGTTGCGAATTGTAAGTTAAACGTTTTGAGGGATAAGTCTGGCAGTGGACAACGTGAACATGCTAAAGTTATGTGTGCTATCTGCTGAATTTGTGTGAGTGTGTGTGTGTGTGTGTGTGTGTGTGTGTGTGTGTGTGTGTGTGTGTAGTTGCTAACAATGAAAGGTAAACAAAGTCCACCGACATGTAGGCGTACCTCTTAAGGGGTGGAGGTAGGAAACACCACACGTTGTTAGAGGAAATCTCACTTGATTTAATACTTGTATGTAGTAGTTGATTGATTGACTGTTGATTGAGGGCCTATGGGACTAAACGACGAGTTCATCAATCCGACGATTCAAAAGTTTCTTGTGTAAGACAGAGGGTTCACTAAAAGTGGGCAGGTCTAGTCAGAGGGGTCAAACTATAAAATGGGTAAGTTAACACACACAGTAGGAGGCCTAAAAGGGTAGGACAAATCTTTGCACGGGGAGTGGTCATGGGTCCCAGACCCAGAAAACACGAAGAAAAGCTCCATCCACAACCACTCTGCCCCTGCTTCAGAAGTAAAGCAAAACATTATAACTGGAAATAAAAGCCACTTTCACGTATAAAAGTGAGGACCAATTCAACGATCCGTGAATCGTCTGCTAATATTAAAGACAAGGAATCTGGAAGGCTATAATTAGTACGAAGGGCGAAAAGAAGGGAAATTCCACCAATATACGTGATACCGTCAGTCTAGCTCCATAGCCACGTTGTGTACTGGCTGGTCACGCAAGAGAAACCAATGGGTGAACCTAGTATGACCCATGCGTAGACGGCATGAGATAGTGGACTGCTTCAGAGATAGGCGGAAGGAAGAGCGCCAAACTGCAGTAGTCTCGTTGATTATGCGGAGGAAGAGCGCCAAACTGCAGTAGTCTCCTTGATTATGCGGAGTTTATTTCTGACAGCAGTAACCCATCAGATGTCATTCCACTTTCGGTGAAAGAGAGTCAAGTGGCTCTAAGCAGTATGGGCCTTAACATTTGCCGGCCGGAGTGGCCGAGCGGTTCTGGGCGCTACAGTCTGGAACCGCGCGACCGCTACGGTCGCAGGTTCGAACACTGCCTCGGGCATGGATATGTGTGATGTCTTTATGTTAGTTAGGTATAAGTAGTTCTAAGCTCTAGGGGACTTATGACCACAGCAGTTGAGACCCATAGTGCTCAGAGCCATTTGAACCTTAACATTTGAAGTCATCAGTCTCCTAGACTTAGAACTACTTAAACCTAACTAACCTAAGTACATCACACACATCCATGTCCGAGGCAGGATTCCACCTGCGACCGTAGCAGCACCACGGTTCCGGACTGAAGCGCCTAGAACCGCTCGGCCATAACGGCCGGCCTTGGTGAAAGAGAGATTTGATGTGTATCCGCATATCTGCACTTGGACCGCATGAAAGGGGATGGGGGGTAAGCATCTATCTCTCTAGCCAAACGGTCAGCCAGTTCATTTCCTGGGACCCAGAGCAAGGCAACGGAGCAGGCAGCATGGCCAGGGACAAGAGAAGGTCACTCGTATGTAGTAGTAGTAATTTTGCGCATCCGTATATCACTTTTACACGGATGTTGGTTGTGACATGGGATTAAAGTTTAAAGAGGAAGAAAAACACAATAAATACAGCCAGGCACGTACATACTTAGAGGTCTGGTTGGACTAGGATGGGACAAGTAAGTGACTGGGAGCTCTTTTTGTTTTTTCATGTCATCTGACTGGTCTGTTACGCCTGACTCGAATTCCTCTCCTGTGACAACCTTTTCATCTGAGAGTTGCACTTGCAACCCACGTCCTCAGTTATTTGCCCTATGTATCCCACTCTCTGTCTTCCTCTACAGTTTTTACCCTCTACAGCTCCCTCTAGTACCATGGAAGGTATTGCCTGATGTGTTAACACATATACTACCATCCTGTCCCTACTTCTCGTCAATGTTTTCTGTATATTCCTTCCCTTGCTGATTCTGCGGAGAATCTACTCATGCCTTACCTTATCAGCCCACCTACATTTCAACAGTCTTCTGTAGCATCACATCTCAAATGCTTAGATTCTCTTCTCGTCCGGTTTTCCCACAGTCCATGTGTCATACCATACAGTACTGTGCTCCAAATGTACAGTCCCAGAAATTTCTTCCTCAAATTAAGACTTACGTTTAATACTAACAGACGTTTCTTGGCCAGGAATGCCCTTTTTGCTAAAGCTGGTCTGCTTTTTATGCGCTTCTTGCACCGTCCATCATGGGTTATTTTGCTGCCTAGGTAGCAGAATTCCTTAACTTCATCTACTTTGTGTGATCACCAACTCTGTTGTTAAGCCTCTTGCTATTCTCATTCCTACAACTTCTCGTTATTTTCGTCTTTCTTCAGTTTACTTTCAATCCATATGCTGTGGCATCTGCCTGAGGCTATTTGGGGAAACCAGGGGAAACCTAAATCGGGATGGCCAGGCAGTGGCTGTAGTCACCACTCCCCGAATGAAAATGTTAGTCTGCTTAAAACAGCCCAACTTCTTTCGTTGCGTGCAATGCTGTTTTGCTGAGGAGTTACTTAATAATATACAAAGCTAGTGCTACACTGTTCATTTATTTCTCAATATCGATCACTGCACACACTGGACGCATAATAGACAAATTATTTCATAATGCAACACTCCACACAGTATCGACTGATGTTACGGGTATGATGCTGATGTTTGGTTTACATTTCGTGCGCCACGACTACTTTTTTGCTTGTCTGAAAAATTCAGTCCAGCATCCCTCCATAATGACTGAGACGTTGAGTTCCATCAAGATACAGCCCTACCCCAGATGCAGTGAAGGAGCTGGGTTCCTTACAACTATTGCTTCCATGAACAGTTGTAAGGAAGCCAGCTCATTCACTGCATCTGACTTCATGTGAATTCTTGTTAAGAAAAGTTTTGAGTAGGAGGCATCTCCGAGACTGAAGAGGATCGTCTTGCAAGAGATCGTTCGGTCTTGAACACATTAGTAGACAAAGTCGAGCGATTTCTGTATCTAAACAGTGTTAAGAGGGTAGGACGTCAAACGGGCTGACTTGGAGCAGAAGAGGCACCAGAGGACATTTTAATTTCCGCTGTCTATACTTTTACAAGTAAATTCATAAAACTTTATCAGCATGACCAGGAAGGATTCAGGATTCACACTCGTTGCAGCGGAAGTTCAAAAACAAAAAAAATAGTTTTTTTTTACATGTGAAATTTCATCATTTTTTCACTTACTATTGGCTGCATTTGTTGCTATAGGTAGACTTTTCTTCATAAGTAAGAGAGACTGCTCGATGAATTTTGCACAGCATACAAACCATACTTAGAGGTGTCTGAAACTCTAGAATCTATTTCATTTATGAAAAATTGAATGAGCTATTACGTTTTAAACTTTATTTTTAGAAAAAAATAAAATTTTGTAGTTAATTATCTCAATTTTACCACAGTTTTTAATAGATTTGGAAAATTCTAGAGTTTCGTACACTTGTAAGTATGGTTTGTATGCTGTGCAAAATTCATCAAAGAATCTCTCTTACTTGTGAAGAAAAATGTACCTATAGCAACAAATGCAGCCAACAGTAAGTGAAAAATAATAAAACTTCGTATCTAAAGAAGAATTTATTTTGCTATGTTTTTGCACTTCCACTGCTATGAGTGTGAATCCTGAATCCTTCCTGGTCATGCTGACAAAGTTTTAGGAATTTATTTGTAAAAGTATAGACAGTAGAAAATAAAATGTCCTGTGGTGCCTCTCCTGCTCCAAGTCGGCCCCTTTGACGTCCTACCCCCCTTAAAGCCAGTCAAGCGATTTTACATACAAACAGCTGAGAGACGCACTCTTGTCTTGTCCATAGACATGTTTTCGCTACAAAATCGCAGAACTTTTGAATACCGTTTGAAAGGGGACACGTGATATGGTTCTTAGACAACATTGCGCAACTTTTCGTAGTGTAGATTTGTTGGTAGACATGGCCTCCAGTTATTCTCTTTGCACAGTGGAAAACGCTTCATCGTTTTTTGTTATTTTTGTTTTTCTTATTGTTAAACATGACGTGGCCAACGGGGAAAGTGCTGCAGCTGATTGAAGATTTTCACACAGCATCATGTTTGTAGGAAGTTAGTAATTTCGAATACAAGGATAGCCGCAAGAAGAAATTGGTTATCGAAGGGCTGCCCAACAAATATGAAGTATCAGTGACTGATGTTTAAAGAAAAATCCGCAATATGAAAACAGCTTTTCATCGGGGGGATAAGAAATTAAACTTGTGAAGAAGGATGGAGCTCAAATGGTTCAAATGGCTCTAAGCACTATGGAACTTAACATCTGAGATCATCAGTCCCGTAGACATAAAACTACACAAACCTTACTAGCCTAAGGACATCACACACATCCATGCCCGAGGCAGGATTCGAACCTGCGACCGTAGCAACAGCGCGTTTCTGGACTGAAGCGCCTAGAACCCCTCGGCCACAGCGGCCGGCAAGAGTGGAGCGTCTCCTATAAACGATGTTCGACTTCCAAACGAACACTTGTTACTGCCACTGCAAGGTTCAGAATCAAGAAGCAGCAGAAACACTGACTGTGATAAGGAAAGAAACAATGAATCAAAAATTACTGCAGAAAATGTAATTTTATTATTACATGTTTTTGTCTCAAGGACAGTGATTAACCTGAATGTTACATGATCATCCATTCTTTTCTTGTTTCCTTCTTCTTTTTCTCTTCCTAAAACCTCTTCATTCTTTGGCTGTGTTCCTGTTTCTTTTGCTCTGTCCATATTTATCCTGTTTTCTTCCTTTCTTTTATTGCAAATTTTGTGTTCATAATATTTTTTTCTGAATGTTTCTCTCTCATTTTCATTTAAATACTGTTCCCTGCTTATTTTAAGTTTTCTTCTATTTCTTGAAACCATTTGTTTGTTGAGCTGTTCTCTACATCAGAAATGCTTTTTATTGGTCTGTTTTTGTTCATTCTATGTATGTGTCCATAGCATGTTAGCGTTTTCTGATCATGTGTGTTTCTGCATGTGCGTTCATATAATAATTTGGTTGGCCTCTTCATTCTAATACTATCTTTGTGTACTGCTCCAAAAATTTTTCTAACTATTATACGCTCTATTTTTTCTGTCTCTGTTATACCTGATGCTCCGTTGTGGTCGTTTCTGGTGCGTAGAGTGCTTCTGGTAGTGCAATTGTGCCGTAGTGCCTGAGTAGTGGCTAAATTTGGCCTGTCTTGAAATATTTCTTTTACTGTAATGCGTCCACGTCAGTTTTTATGCTTTCCGAAGTTTCTCTGTTCTTGCTATGTTGGGTGCTTTGATTGATCGTCCTAAGTATATACTCCTCATTCTGAAAGCCTTTCTGTATTTTGTCTCGTTCTTTCTTTCCATGGACAGCGTTTTCTCTCCTTTTTTTGTCAGAGACTTCGTGGAAGTATGCCAATGCTTATTGTGCTTCTTGCCTGTTGTTGTTGGGTATTGCCAGGTCATCTGCGAACGCTAGACATTTTATGGTCGTCTTGTTTGCTCAAGATCTTTCCAACAGACAACGTGTACTCGAATATAGAGTAGAAACCAATGTAAAATACACCTTACAGCTACATATATTATTAGGGTGTCTGTAAAAAGTTTTCGAAATGATTGATTGTTTTAAATATTGTAGGCTATCTGGACTCATAATTTAGTAAATGTCATACTGCCATGGAACCTTTCTCTCAGGATTAAGTAAATAACCTCTGAATTCGTTCTGAATTGCATGAAAGTTTTTTTGTTGACTTTCGAGGTTGGTTTCTCACATCGATCAAAGACTACTCCCATCCAGATCCTTCTTCCAGGATACCTCAATCAAATTTTCACCTGTATCAACGAATCAGAAATACCAGCTCGAGTGTAGTTACTTCTGGATAAACTGTTTCTGCGCAAAAAATTGTACACACTAAACGCAAGATAAAAAATGGCGTCTGCTTTTTCTGAAGCTAGACGTATCGGTTTTAGTAACACCACAAATTTTGATGACATGACCCATAAAAGATTTTCAGTTATTCCTTTTTTTCGCCACACAGTCTTGTGAACTCTTTATTATGTCGATGATCCTGACTTCTGGTTATGGCTTCATCGTGTAACTAGATAACGCTAGTGCGTCGACTGCCATTACAACCAGTGGGACCGGGCGTGTTCTTCAGGGTAACGCTTCACAAGCTGGCATATTTAGCGACTGTTCGTCTAGCTTTTTGTTGAATGAGGTGTGGTTGCATACAACACTATCGGAAATTCGCCCGTGGCATCCAACGCCAGCGTAAATGAAAAAGTAGTTAATGTTTGCAAATCCAAGCATCACATTGCTAAATGTGCCTTTTTAGTTATAAACAAGCTTCCACTATATTCTGGAGCCAATATTCGTGTTTTCCATCGACACTTCCTAAGCAATGAGGAAAATTGCATCTAGTACTAAACAGGGGAACAATAGCTCTCCAGTCAGTTGCTGTTTTTGGCAGCTGTATCAAAGAACAAAAATTTTAGTTAGTACAAGAAGGTAATATTACGGAGGTAGTATGAATCGTCTGTTCAGTGCGTGTGCATCTGATGTTGACATTAGATTAGCGCACGAGGACAGTAAATCCTGATAACCATTTCTCTTTCCGGGACAATTGTAGCACAGAGCATGAAAACCCTGAAAGCTAGGAGCCATAATCAATTCCCAGCGGCGCATCCCAGTTTAACACCAAAAACGTTTAGAAAAAGATGTCTCGTCTATCCAGTAAGCAGTAAGGAGTTTGAAGACAGTGACGAATACACATTGTTAGGTGGACTAATAGCAATCGAACTAAGGAACTGAAACCGACCATAATTTGAGGTATCTATCGCTCAGCGCAACATACACAATGCTATACTCCGTTTGGAAATGTGATTGCATGCTGAACAAGTTGCAAGCGTATTTTTTTACAGCAATCTCCTCTTCTTCCACGACTAGCGAGTCCAACAGTTCAGAAAGTTTTTGGAGCTGTGGTTCCTCACCTTCATCTGAAAGAAATCATGAAAACAGCGATCATAGTGTCTCTTAGAATAGTCATACCTATCTAAACACTCTGTCTTTCACTACTCTCAAAAAATTTGTAAGCATTTCTTCACTAGATGAATAAGTAATTAGTTACCAATTTTTGATAGGATAAGTAAATATCAGTTTTCTTCACTATGTTTTTCATACATTATTTATGTATTATTTCATAAATATAAATGTTCACTTGTAATTATTTAATGATTTTTTAATCATACCATCACGAATCCCTTCAGAGAGTGTATCATGACTTCACAGTCTTCACGGAGAATCGGTGATATAGCCTGCTTCGTGAACATAAACATGTACTTGAGCCTGGTGACCGATACTCCATTAGCCAGATAACGCAGTGTCACGACCACTCTCTGAGAAGATGGAATTTTCTATTTATTCGTATGGCTAGGGCCCCCCGTCGGGCAGATCGTTCGCCAGGTGCCGGTCTTTCAATCCGACGCCACTTCGGCGACCTGCAGTCGATGAGGATGATAGGAGGATGATGAGGACAGCACAACATCCAATCCCTGGGCGGAGAAAATTCACCGATCTAGCCGGGAATCGAGCCCGGGCCCAGAGGATTGATAATCCGTCACGCTGACCATTCAGCTACCGGGGGCGGACAGAAGGTGGAATCATTCTCTAAATCTATCATTTTTTTCTTAATTTTTCCTCCTAAAAGCTGAAGCAGTTTTCAAAGTCACTTGGAGTCAAACTGGTGAAATTACGGAAACCCATGTTGTCTACTAGTAACAAACTCCAAAGGAAATTAAAGTCGAAATGAAGCCCTTCCGCAGTTCACACTTCCGCGAACGCTTCCGCTTCCCATTTACTCGGTATACTTTATAATCACTACAGAAACCGTGATCCGAAAGAGGTCAGACATATTTAGCAAATATCGAGTAAAAAGCTATTCAAGAGTGTACACGCGACAAAGTCTCTAGACTGTGAATATACATTGTCTGCCCACATGTCTGGGGGCAGTCCCTCTACAATCTCTATAGACAAACGCGCGATATTGTATACAAGTGTGTACTTACCTTAACATTGTTCGAACAAGACTGAGGTTGTTCGAGTGGTTACGACAGAATTTTTTGCAATAACATCATGCCTTAATGGAAGTTGGAGGCGTCACTCAAAAACCTCTTTTGAATATTGCATCCTCCGAAAATTTTGAACACAGATAGAATTATTACCTAGAATGTTCTCATCGTCAGCCTACTAAAGGAAAATCTGAAAACTTCTTACTTCCGCTTGTAACTTTAGACTCAATTGTTTCTGAAATAAGTTGCCCTGTTCACACTGATAGTTTAACCCATCTTCATCATGCCATAAAAGTTGTATAACCATTATGGAAACTCCCCGTAAGTTCGAAGGCGTGCAGTTCAAGTAATGAAGAGCCGGAAATGGCGTCCTTGGTAAGGTGGAGGTGGGGGCGGTGGGGGCGGTGGCCGGTCGGCGCCCTTGAAGTCCGCGCGTCACGGTCCGTTCTGCGGCGACACTCGCTAACTGTCACCACGAAATTAACGTCCACTTAGCGCCGGCAGAATTAACAGCAACGGTGTCAGCGCGTCCGAGGCCAGCTAAGGTGGCACGTCACGGAGAGATAGTGTCCCCCCCCCCCCCCCCCCAGGCACTGACGGCTGTCCAGTGGGCGAGTTCCGACTACTTGTCTACACAGTGCAGGCCATTGAAACTGCAAAACAATGAAGGCGACAAGCAACAAACATCAGATAGGCATCGAATGTACTACGTGCTTGGATATGCAAATGTTTCGCATTTCAGCGCACAACTGTAGTAGAAATGAACCGTTTGCATTCTGTACATAAGGAAATACTACGCAGTGGCTCCCCAATTCAGAAATAGTATTTGAATATTGATTGTTTGTGCGCAGATGGTGCTACGCATCGTGTAAGGAGGAGTAACGTCAACTAACAAATGTCGGTATTCGATAGCGGCAGGATATACGTCATTATTACGTTATACTCCGCAAACCACCTAATACTGTGTGCTGAAGGGTATTTCTGGTACCACTGACTGATCCTCCCTACCATGATCCACTCGTGAATGGCGCGTGGGAAGAACGATTGTCGATAAGCCTCTATATTCGCTCTATTTCTCGAATTTTCTCGTCGCAAGAAGTGCGCGACACGTATATGGCATGAAGTAATACGTTATCCGACTCCTCCCGGAAAGTGATCTCTCGAAACTTCAATAGTAAACATCTCCGTGATGCGCATAGCCTCTCTTGTAACGTCTGCCCACGGAGTTTGTTGAGGATCTCAGTAATAGTCTCGCTCCGGCTAAACGGTCCCGTGACGAGATGCTCCGCTCTTCGTTGTATCTTCTTTGTCTCTGCTCTCAGGCCTCCCTGTTAAAAATCCCATATTGATGAACAATACTCAGTAGTCACCCGAAGAAGAGCCCTATAAGCCAATTCCTTCGCGGATGAGTTATGATTCCTTAAGATTATTCCTATGAATCTCAGTCTGGCATCTGCTTTTCCTTCCTGGCCAATCGAGAGTGCGGATTGTTGTTCGGCGAAATTGCTGCTCACGGCTCTGGCTCTTTAACTGCATGCATGATCTCAATGGACCCACATGACTAATTCCCGAAAGGACAGACATACTGTTCGCTGAGTCGTGCAGGGTCGTAGAATCACGTCACCTACATATAGTCAGGGAATGTACTTCTTTGCAGTGTGATATGTACCGGCACGGATAGTGTGACGACGTCTGGAGCAGCACGGACTGCCAGTACTGCGTCTATTGTTGCAGCTTTCGTTGAGATGAAAAGAAAGAGAGGCGCGCCGATAATGTGCGCCAACGACAACTGGTGTGCCACCAGGTCGTCTTTTCGTACGAGCCCCGGTCCTGCGTACAACAATACGGTGGCCGTATCCGTGACTGGAGGCTCCGAGGAGAAAGTAACGCTGCCAGAACTCATCTTCGCACGGACGCAGCACCTGCGGCAATTATATGGAGTGCCATTGGGTATACAACACGACCATCTCTGGAGAGCATAGCCTTTACTTTGGGCAGCAACCGCTACCTTTATTACACGTTTAATGCCGGTGACTGTGCCCGGTCTTTTCAACAAGATAACGCTGGCTGTTCTGACTTACGTCGGTCTAGATGGTGTGGGAATATTATCCTGGCCAGGAGGTTCACCAGATCTCACTATCACTTAAAACATGAGTTTCCGAGAGACTGCACGGCCATCTATAGTCCACTAAAACTATTCACTACATAAGAAAGCGTAATGTGAATGTAAACTGACGTGTTCCACGTAGTTAGAAATACTCGTCCAATTGATCCTTGGAACATGAATCTAACAAACTATCCCAGTGACGCAGTCAAGTAATCAGACCTCAAAATCGACGGTTAGAACGTACTGCGTCTCTGTGTAGCGACGCGGACTTCATCCCTGCACATGCGGCTCCCTAATACAGGGACGAGACTAAGGCGAACATGAGCAGCTCAAAAAATATTTTACACCGCCTGTATGATTTGCAAAGTCTATATTTGTCTTTTTGTTGGAAATATCCTACTCAATACTCTTTTGAGCATATAAATGTCGTGTGACTACGGCCTCCCGGCAGGTAGACCGTACGCCTGGTGCAAGACGGCACTTCGGCGACTTGCGCGTCGATGGGGATGATTTTGAGCATATGAAATAACTAGATGTAGCCACCTGCGTAATGAAATAAAAAGGCTGCGAACAATCATCGAAAGCTCATCTCAAATCAAACACCACAGCAACTTCATTCGAACATTCAACCGCTATCGTGAGACACAAATCATTAATGATTTGTCTCGTGGTGGTTCGCCAAGGACAACGAAACCAGTTGACGACCACTACCTAGAAATTACGACCTGTACTTACCTCTAGGAAAATACACCAAAAATTTTAAAATGAGTGTGAATTTGTAAGTGACCAAACTGCTGAGGTCATCGGTCCCTAGAGTTACACATTACTTTAACTAACATATGCTAAGGACAACACACCCACCCATGCCCGAGGGAGGACTCGAACCTCCGGCGGTAGGGGCCGCGCAGTCCGTGACATGGCGCGCTAAACCGCGCGGCTACTCCGCCTGGCGAAAATACAACAGAACTGCGCGATGCCTTCTTACTTTTGTGGCAGCACAGTCCTTAAATTGGCGGGGAGAGTGATGTCTTTAAATACATTTTGTGTAGACACAAAGTGTCACTTGACGATGAACTGCTCTTATAGTAGCTAACATGCATCTAGAATGCTTTTGTTATTGTGTAATCCAATCAAAAGTAGGTTGGCAACCGTGTGTATACATGCTGGATGACTGTCATGTGCGAGTTCGAACAGTTGTTTAGAAACTACATTCTGAATTGTGAAGAAGTATTTCAGTTATCAGTATTTACCTTTCACATAGCTATAAAACCTGATAGAACAAGTGAACTTCGAGCCAGAGACCTGAAATCAACTGCAGCCATCAAAATTATCACATTTCATTGATGAAATTCACAAACTGGGTTTGTGGAGTACTGGAGCTATTCCGAATGGGCTCAGATTTATTAAGCGACCCCAGGCATAGGAAAAGCGACAAATTAAAGTACCTTACCGCAAACAGTGGCTGCGCTGTAAAGATCTGTTTATGTTTCGGTTAAGTTTTGGCGTGAACTACGTGAGTTTCGATTGTACGTCTTGTAAGCACAGTATCAAACGCAGATCCATGGACTACAGCAAATGTGATCCTTCGTGTATCCTCACATGTAATAAAGGCATTGTACTTGGCAGAAGGCAGATCTCCATGTACCAAACATAGACACTAAAAGAGAGAAAACTGAAAACGATGTAACTGATCCGACAGACTGAAACTGTGTTTCGCACAGGGGCATACACTCGAAGTCCAGTGTTTTCTTTCCCGGGAATCATCCCGTCCCCTGAGCAGACCGAGCTCTCCTCGTGGCTCAAGTACGAGAGGGTCATTGCCGGACAGAAACATTGTCGCATTAGTGAGGAGTTCCCGGACAGCTCAGAAGGTTCAGCGTCATCATTGAAAGGCAAGTGTACAGGATCGAGTTCCAGTCCACGTCACAATCTCAATCTAAGATGAATAACAAAATGTAACATCGTTTAAAGGGTAGTAGGGAGAGCGTTAAAACAGGAATACCTGGGTTGGAATCCCAAATGACACACGTTTAAATGGATTAACTTTGAATCCGAAAGCTTTTGCAGGAGTAATTATTTAATGCTATCCTTTATCTTATTGTTTTGTCAGGTATAGAAACCTGCTTCTTAGAATAAGTGACATAACTTTGTTACTACTGCATCGTGCTGGACCCTTCAATCGGCTAACTCATGCAAGTGGCATCCAGTCGGTTGCCTACAGGTGAAGGGTACGTAGCCCAGTCTCAGCCCACGCCGTCACCCACGTCCCAGCAACAAATTAAGGTTTCGCTCACGCAATATGCAAATAAAATTTTTCTTACTACTCAGAGATATTTAATAAAAATTCAAATGAAGCTACGCGACATATTTAACAGATTCGCACCCGGAAACAGGGCGTCGGTAATCTCTGTAATGTCTATGCACTTGAAAAACAAACAGTTTGTAGTGAATGTCTTCAAGCCTTTGGCGGAAAGACGCTGGTCGAAGGCGAAAGAGTAAAAAATGCGCAAATCTTTGGAAGCAGAAAGTATGTGTATATAATATTATTGTGTAGGTTCCTTTTTCTGTATTATTTGTTAACGTTTGGTGTATATATCCTTCAGCATTAGACTCTTACACAGGGGAGGAGGGTTCTTATGATTAATAAGAACGTGACAACATACGCAGTACAAAATAGTTAACAACTGATTGTAATAACATAGTAACGGGCGACAAATACAATTGTTTTAGAATATCGAGGGAAAACAAGGTAAAGAACAGCACAAATAAATAGTTTGTCCTAAAACAAATTTGCTACATGGCCTTCCACAAGCTAACGACTAAACTGTTTGCAGATATGATACCGTCACCTGCGAAATAAACCATGGTATGCTACAGAAGCTCTCCATGGTAACAGACACTCAGTTATATACAAATCACAATCTCTCAAAAAGTGCATGATGAGTCTGTAAGTTGTATTTTCTAATCGTGTGACTGCAGTGATATTAGTGGTTAAATGTTACTTCAATGTGCTTAGTCTTTGGCAAAAAGTGACTTACTGGTTTCGATATTCCTCTCTGTAAAAGTGAATCCATTTTATAGCTATTGCAATAGATCTCAAGATCACGTGGAACTGAATTCGGTAAGGCTTGTTAATTACACATGTACGAGTGATATGATATTTATTTGTGCATCTAAAGAATGATGAACACAGTTTGATTCTGTTGGCAGGTGTGTTAAACATCAATTTAAAACAACCTACAATGCAAAGCTGTTGCGCGTAAGTAAGGGTTACCTGTGACGAATATCATCTCCTAGAAAGAGAGGTCATGTTACAAGAAGGCAATACATGTATAAGACAGATGATGCACATAATGTCATGTCGCTAATTCGAGCATGACATTGTTGCGATGTTTCTGTCAGCGTTGCAGGAGCGTACTGAAATATTAGGGTGTACCGATGTTTACTGTGAGTCATCAGTTCAGGGGGATCTTTTTCCATGTTTTAGACCTGTAATGGTGGTTTTCTTGAGTCCATACTTACTTGTGAGGTACGGAGCACAGAGGTACACCTGTGGTGTGTGCCTTCTCTACTCATCGCAGAGAGGGGGAAGGGGGGGAGGTATGGGAGGGCGCGGGAGGGGTGAGGCTTCTGGAGAAAACAGTTGATCATCATTTGTTACTGTCCAACTGTCGGGCCTGGTGGTCCAGCGCTTTCCTGGAGGAACGGGACATGACGGTCAAGCTTCGCATTGCGACCACTGCCCACATTGCTCCCACTCCACCCTTTGGGCGCCATGAAGGTTTAGAGAAAAAAAATGAAGAAAGAGGCGGTGGCGGAGCTGCAAACCGAGAGGTCGTGGCACCGATTCCCGGCTGGATTGTCGAAATTGTCAGTATACAGTTTACATTTAATCTGATATTCACCTCTCAGTGATGTGAATGATCGTCAAGGACGACAAATGGTTCAGGTTCCACGTTAGACTGATTACCTTTCCCAAAGTGGGTAACTGAGGTAAATCAGGGACATGGCCGAAGTAGCGTCCAATTGAAAGACTTGTACCCAGCCATTGAGCCTCACGGAAGTATTATTACTGCCCTATATCAAATTTACTGTACCATTTTACAATCCAAAATATTCGAGATAGTCGTCCACGCCCCTTACGTTAACATTTCTCTTCCTTTTTTTTCTTTTTCCTTTGCCGGCCGGTGTGGCCGAGAGGTTCTAGGCGCTTCAGTCTGAAACCGCGCTACTGCTACGGTCGCAGGTTCGAATCCTGCCTCGGGCATGGATATGTGTGATGTCCTTAAGTTAGTTAGTTTTAAGTAGTTCTAAGTTCTAGGGGACTGATGACCTCAGATGTTAAGTCCCATAGTGCTCAGAGCGATTTGAATCATTTTTTCCCCTTTTTTTGTCCATAGCAGTTGATTCTGGTATGAAGTTTTCCCGCTACATCCTTGATATGAGAGCACATGGAAATCCTACTGTCTGCCTGTCCTCCGAGATGAGTCCTACGCGTCGGCACTCTCAATTTGTTCTCGATAAAATGAATTCCGGGCTCACTTGTCTCACCGGCGGCCATTAACATTATGAAACAATCACTAAACGCTTCAAAGCGCTAGCGGTATCGGCCTACGCTGGACAGCATCAGAATCGTTAAATTAAAGAAGCAAATGATTATTATAAGGGCACATCGTGCTCCACCAAACAAAGTATTACATGAAACTTGTATGACTATCAAACTGTGTGTCGGTCCAGGACTCGAGCCTGCAAGATTAAATTTTCGCTGGCAAAGGCTGTTTTCTTCCACGAGTTCTAGTTCCGCAAGGTATCCGAGAGAACTCAGAAAATTCCGCTGCAGAATCAAAATTCGTTCTGGGCAACATTACTTTCCAATCTGATCACCATTTATTGCCTTTTTTTACTGTTTTAATGATGGGCAGTGTAGGCTGCTACCAGTCAACGATTTGAATCATTTTCTGGTTGTGTCAAAAGAAAAGAAAATGTTAACTATTCAGCTAATGACATTCCCTAATAGCGAAATTCCATTCTTTACAAACCAGTCACGTGGCTCACTGAGGTGTTCCATTTTCTGTGCAGAAAGGATTATTCTCTCACCCACGTGCTACTAGCTCCAATGTAATTGCTCACGAGCGATAATAAATTGCTGGACGATTCTAGGAGGCTACATTTTGTGCAAGGCTGAAACTAAGTGCACTCAAAGAACGTAGTTTGATATTACAACTTTGACTGAATGTTCTATTTAGAGATAAATGCGCACAGCATTAAACATTGTTGAGCAAAAAATGGCTCTATATAATATCATTATTGGAGTACTGGCTTTGCCGAGAGATCATCGCTGGTGTGTGCTTGAATAAGAACGGAGAGACAGTGACGTTGCGGTTTGTCATTTAGGCGGCAATTGGTGTCATGTTTCTCTTGCCAAGACACCCTGTCAAGGCGCAGAGTTAGAGCACGCGCAGAATACCGTAGCCGGCAGATGCGCTCTCCCACTTGGGGGGAGCTGTAGCTGTGGGGTTGCAGGAAGGCACTGAAGGGAAATTAATGAGCGCTGGACAGGATGTGCCGTTCTAAACTGAAGCCTACACGGCATTTTTTGTAACTATTAAATGGCGCTCCTCCACGCCCCCGCTTGTATGGTGACCATTCAAAAGATCGTCACTTCTGCTTTGGTTAGTATCTAAAAAGAATTCCGCCGAAAATTCAGCGAATTATGTTCGCCTGACTTGTTAACCATTTAACACTTTTAGAGATGCATCATGGGCCTACACATTTCTCTTGCTGTGGAGTTAAAATTTGCTCTCTTTTTTAGCAAAACATGGCGGAATTTAGACAGTCTCACGTCACTAATATGTTGTGTGAACACAATTACGACAGAGATCTGAAGCAGTGGTTTATTGAGTTCAGTAAGGTCTTCAAATTATGAAAAAGCACATCCTTGGTACAAAACAAGTACGTAATGTCTTCACTTATTTTGCCCGAAAACCCACAGATTTATCGTTTCACCAGCTATCGATGGCCTGTAAAAATTACATTCCTACATCGAAAAAGTCTGTAGATAGTGGAATAACAAGGTGGATAATGAAGCTTTGCATAATAACCATATGGAAAATACTCTTCTCTTTGCGTGCTACCATTTGCCAAAATCTCATTTCGATATCTCATACAGTTTATGAAATATGAGGAATGTAAATATTTCACTCTGGCCTTGTCCCTGGCGCGGTGCGATCGCAAATGAGTGTGCTACGTCAGATCAACTTTCTCGAGATCGGTGACAGGTAGACCTCTACACAAGTCTAAAGAGAAATACGGTATATTAGCTGGATTTGGCCCCCCCCCCCCCCCCCCCCGATGAACCATGGACCTTGCCGTTGGTGGGGATGCTTGCGTGCCTGAACGATACAGATAGCCGTACCTAGGTGCAACCACAACGGAGAAGTATCTGTTGAGGGGCCAGATAAACGTGTGGTTCCTGAAGAGGGGCAGCAGCCTTTTCAGTAGTTGCAGGGGCAACGGTCTGGATGATTAACTGATCTGGCCTTGTAACACTAACCAAAATGGCCTTGCTGTTCTCGTACTGCGAACGGCTGAAAGCAAGGGGAAACTACAGCCATGATTTTTCCCGAGGGCATGCAGCTTTACTGTATGATTAAATGATGATGGCGTCCTCTTGGGTAAAATATTCCGGAGGTAAAATAGCCCCAATTCGGATCTCCGGGCGGGGACTACTCAAGAGGACGTCGTTATCAGGAGATAGAAAACAGGCGTTCTACGTATCGGAGCGTGGAATGTCAGATCCCTTAATCGGGCAGGTAGGTTAGAAAATTTAAAAAGGGAAATGGATAGGTTAAAGTTAGATATAGTGGGAATTAGTGAAGTTCGGTGGTAGGAGGAACAAGACTTTTGGTCAGGTGAAAACAGGGTTATAAATACAAAGTCAAGTAGGGGTAACGCAGGAGTAGGTTTAATAATGAATAAAAAAATAGGAGTACTGGTAAGCTACTACAAACAGCATAGTGAACGCATTATTGTGGCCAACTTAGACACGAAGCCCACGCCTACTACAGTAGTACAAGTTTATATGCCAACTAGCTCTGCAGATGATGAAGAAATTGATGAAATATATGAGGAGATAAAAGAAATTATTCAGGTGAAGGGAGACGAAAATTTAATAGTCATGGGTGACTGGAATTCGAGAGTAGGAAAAAGGAGAGAAGGAAACATAGTTGGTGAATATGGATTGGGGCTAAGAAATGAAAGAGGAAGCCGCCTGGTAGAATTTTGTGCAGAGCATACCTTAATCATAGCTAACACTTGGTTCAAGGATAATAAAAGAAGGTTGTATACATGGAAGAACCCTGGAGATACTCAAAGGTATCAGACAGATTATATAATGGTAAGACAGAGATTTAGGAACCAGGTTTTAAATTGTAAGACATTTCCATGGGCAGATGTGGACTCTGACCACGATCTATTGGTTATGAACTGTAGATTAAAACTGAAGAAACTGCAAAAAGGTGGGAATCTAAGGAGATGGGACCTGGATAAAGTGAAAGAACCAGAGGTTGTAAGGAGTTTCAGGGAGAGCATAAGGGAACAATTGACAGGAATGGGGGAAAGAAATACAGTAGAAGAAGAATGGGTAGCTTTGAGGGATGAAATAGTGAAGGCAGCAGAGGATCAAATAGGTAAAAAGACGAGGGCTAGTAGAAACCCTTGGGTAAAAGAAGAAATATTGAATTTAATTGATGAAAGGAGAAAATATAAAAATGCAGTAAATGAAGCAGGCAAAAAGGAATACAAACGTCTCAGAAATGACATCGATAGGAAGTGCAAAATGGCTAAGCAGGGATGGTTAGAGGACAAATGTAAGGATGTAGAGGCTTATCTCACTAGGGGTAAGATAGATACCACCTACAGGAAAATTAAAGATACCTTTGGAGAAAGGAGAACCACTTGCATGAATATCAAAAGCTTTGATGGAAACCCTGTTCCAAGCAAAGAAGGGAAAGCAGAAAGGTGGAAGGAGTATATAGAGGGTCTACACAAGGGCGATGTACTTGAGGACAATATTATGGAAATGGAAGAGGATGTAGATGAAGATGAAATGGGAGATATGATACTGCGTGAAGAGTTTGACAGAGCACTGAAAGACCTGAATCGAAACAAGGCCCCCGGAGTAGAGAACATTCTATTAGAACTACTGGCAGCCTTGGGAGAGCCAGTTCTGACAAAACTCTACCATCTGGTAAGCAAGATGTATGAGACAAGCGAAATACGCTCAGACTTCAAGAAGAATATAATAATTCCAATCCCAAAGAAAGCAGGTGTTGACAGATGTGAAAATTACCGAACTATCAGTTTAATAAGTCACAGCTGCCAAATACTAACGCGAATTCTTTACAGATGAATGGAAAAACTGAAAGAAGCCGACCTCGGGGAAGATCAGTTTGGATTCCGTAGAAATGTTGGAACACGTGAGGCAATAATGACCCTACGACTTATCTTAGAAAATAGTTTAAGGAAAGGCAAACCTACGTTTCTAGCATTTGCAGTCTTAGAGAAAGCTTTTGACAATGTTGATTGGAATACTCTCTTTCAAATTCTGAAGGTGGCAGGGGTAAAATACAGGGAGCGAAAGGCTATTTACCATTTGTAGAGAAAGCAGATGGCACTTATAAGAGTCGAAGGGTATGAAAGGGCATCAGTGGTTGGGAAGGGTGTGAGACAGGGTTTCAGCCTATCCCCGATGTTACTCAATCTGTATATTGAGCAAGCAATAAAGGAAACAGAAGAAAAGTTCGGAGTAGGTATTAAAATCGATGGAGAAGAAATAACAGCTTTGAGGTTCGCCGATGACATTGTAATTGTGTCAGAGACAGCAAATGACTTGGAAGATCAGTTGAACGGAATGGACAGTGTCTTGAAAGGAGGGTATAAGATGAACATCAACAAAAGCAAAACGAGGATAATGGAATGTAGTCGAGTTAACTCGGGTGATGCTGAGGGAATTAGATTAGAAAATGAGACACTTAAAGTAGTAAAGGAGGTTTGTTGTTTGGGGAGAAAAATAACTGATGATGGTCGAAGTAGAGAGGATATAAAATGTAGACTGGCAATGGCAAGGAAAGCGTTTCTGAAGAAGAAAAATTTGTTAACATCGAGTATAGCTTTAAATGTCACGAAGTCGTTTCTGAAGGTATTTGTATGTAGTGTAGCCATGTATGGAAGTGAAACGTGGACGAAAATAGTTTAGACAAGCTTTCGAAATGTGGTGCTACAGAAGAATGCTGAAGATTAGATGGGTAGATCACATAACTAATGATGAGGTATTGAATAGAATTCGCGAGAAGAGGAGCTTGTGGCACAACTTAACTAGAAGAAGGGATCGGTTGGTAGGACATGTTCTGAGACATCGAGGGATCACCAATTTAGTATTAGAGGGCAGCGTGGAGGGTAAAAATCGTAGAGGGAGACCAAGAGATGAATACACTAAGCAGATTCAGAAGGGTGTAGGCTACAGTAGGTACTGGGAGATGAAGAAGCTTGCACAGGATAGAGTAGCATGGAGAGTTGCATCAAACCAGTCTCAGGACTGAAGACCACAACAACAACAACAACGACAACAGCTGAATTTGATTCACAGCAACATATTACGTAATACACACCAAAGTTACCTCCATCTGAATGTCACAATAACTGTGACCACTAACTAAATGGTGGGCACATCATCGGGAACCTAACATATAAAGCTACAAGTAAATCAAAGTTAAAGTTTTTAACATGGCTGTCAATCAGCAGCAGTTGTATAATACAAAATTTTTAAAAACGCAGTCCTCAGTCACGAATACAATTAATTTGTGATCTAGGTTTCGGTGTCACAAGGGACACCTTCTTCGTAAAAAATTAAAACTAAATGTTACAGCATAACGTACCACAAAATACGAACGCTGCGGTCATACCTGACAGCGTCAGATAGTCAGAATTAAAATAAAATGCAACAGAGGAGCAAGCCACTAGGGGCTGCCATGTGTCCTCTGTTACAGTCAACGCAAAACGGTAGCGGAGGACACATGGCAGCCCCTAGTGGCTAGCTCCTCTGTTGCATTTTATTTTAATTCTATCTGACGCTGTCAGGTATGACCGCAGCTTTCGTATTTTGTGGTACGTTATGCTGTAACATTTAGTTTTAATTTTGTACGAAGAAGGTGTCCCTTGTGACACCGAAACCTAGGTCACAAATTAATTGTGTTCGCGACTGAGGGCTGTGGTTTTTAAAATTCTGTAAATCAAATTTTTTTTTTTTTTTTTTTTTTTTTTTGTAAAATCGTTTCGGAAAGATTACAGGGCGTGCACTTCGATTCTGTCATCGTCAGTCGGCCAAAAGGAGGCAGAAACTGTCGGCCTCCCCTTCTGAACAAAGAAATGAACTCGCCCAGCGTTTTGGACGAAAGCTGGTCACTGTGCCTGCGTCACCGTCTCCTGCGCCGACCCTAGCCAGATCGACACCCGCCGTCGTTGGATTCGTCACAGATCAGCGACAGACACTTTCTGCACATGACGTCCCCATTGTACTTCTTAGTGCGTGTCTTGGTCTTGAGTGGCTTCTTTGTCAAAGACATTCTTTACACCCTTCTGTTTCCTATGAGATTATGAGGATTAAGACAAGCTGCCGTAGCCACTGAGAAAAGCCTCGCGCCCACATGGAAGGTCAAGTTGAAAACGGAGGTGCCACTAGACTGTCTGCTGAGTTAACACATGGGGTGTAACATCGAATGCATTCATGGTCAATGTAAAAATTTCAAACTTCCATGTCTGTCATTGCTGTGAGATCCTTTTCTTATTTTCAGTTTAGATGAAAATATAGCTGTACATAATCTTATAATAGTTTTTAATCATCTTACACAAATCCACACAGTCCCTTTGAGCAGAAACCATACTAGAAAGCACATTTTTTTGTTAAAAAAGTTGCAGAATAAATCTATCACAATGCCATAAGTAGCACGGTAGGCCCCAAACGATACCTGCGGACTTGTGACTTGTTGCCTACGACTGTGAAGCTGCATTTGAGGGCAGTTCAGTACCTATAGCTATGTGCAATTAGCGTTGTTGTCTTGGCGCTTGGCCGAGCGGTTCTAGGCGCTTCAGTCTGGAGCTGCGCGACCGCTACTGTTGCAGGTTCGACTCCTGCCTCGGGCATGGACGTGTGATGTCCTTAGGTTACTTATGTTTAAGTAGTTCTAAGTTCTAAGGGACTGATGACCTCAGTAGTTAAGTCCCATAGTGCTCAGAGCCATTTTTTGTCTTGGTGCTCTGTAATGAGTATTTTTGTGAACCGGTCACGAAGTCTCTTGTGGCTATAACAGAAATAATGATTTTTTTCATTGATGTATACTGTTTATATCCTGTGAAGATGACTTTAATAATCAAAATGGATAGAGAATAAATATAAAATTGCACAGCTGATGACACAAATAGGCATTTTTAAAAATGTCTAACAACTGTAGACAATCACCTATGGAAAGTTCTGGAGGAATTGATGACTGCTAAATATCATTGGATATGAGGTACAATCTCGTATTAGGGCGGGGCGGAAATATAAATTTGCTGTGTCCTATTCGTAGGAATCTTTACAGTGTATGCTGTAAGCAAGGATTCGAACCACGGTTCACACGAAAATGTCTGCACGGGTTCAAACAATTGGCTAAGATGACTGTGGTTGATTTGTTGATGTACCTTAAAACTATGTGGCTCAAGTTCCAAGATGCTACTCCAGGCGGGTGTAAAATGAATATGCGCAACGGAAATACTGAACGCGAAAATGAAGATTGGGCCCTGTTTGACTACCCCTGAAGCAGATCTTAGGATCTGTTAATGGTGATTATCTACTTCTTGTTCTTTAAAATATAAATTACAACATAAACATAAATGAATAATTAAGGGAACTAGTAACTGCCAAATGATAAATGCTGTTTCCCCTTATACATTTATTTTAGATTAAAACCCCTTTATATCACAAATGTTTATATATCAATGTCCAGTGGACATAAAGAGATGCAAATGAATTTCCTAACTAATACGATTGATCAACTGCTCAACTCTGCCCCTTTTTATGCCTACGCGATCTAATATAAATAACGCGAGACGACTGACATCTACGTACCAAGCACTAGAAGACACTACTTTCAAAGATGATCTACAGTGGTGTGCAACCTCAGTGGAAATAAAATTTACGTGACCACAGCTGTTTAGCTTTATACCCCTAATAAGCTGAAGCAATTAGCAATATCACCGTTTGTACTGCATCCGGTGCGTCGGAGCGATAGTTCTCGTACCGTCTGCGACTATGGAAGGACCCCAGCCACGAAATAAAAGTCTTTCAAACACTAGGATGGCAGAAGGCGGTCGTCTGACTATTATAATCTAATACTGTCTTCTCCTCTGTGTGTTCTACAGACAAGAAAGGCGAACTCCCAGCCACAAGGACGGAATTCAGATCACGTCTCTGCGTGAGTATAGACAGAAGAAGTGCTCTCAATCACTAAACACTGCTCACTCAACGGCGACTCCCTTCCCGGAGGCAAAGTCCAGAATCGTATAAGTTCGCAACAGTACAGTGCCAAACCGTTCTAATTATAAAATCACCTGAGAGCAAAGACAGAAAGTCCGTCTGTGCCATCAAAAGCTGATACTGAGCGACTGTCAAACGCAAGCGCCCAAAACAGAAAACCTCTTCTCTCCACCTCTGGCTTCCCAGCAAAACTCGGCTCCCCTCCCTCATAACTGCAGAAGGCGAAACGATAGAATATTCTCCCTCTCTCCAGATTCTTCCGAACGCTGACCAACCATATTTAGTCTTTTGCCATCCAGCATGGAAAGTTTGCGAGAAAATACCTATACTCATACAATGGTATACTTCTCAGAGAAAAAATCTTCGGAAATAACCCAGCCTGAGTGATTTTCGAGGTAACGCTTCCTCGTTCCTCTCTGCTGCGTCCAAGATTTTCAGAGTTTCCGAAGTATTATCCGGTTATCCTTTTGGTCCCGCTACAACACCGGCCGGCCGCCGCTGTATTGTGCTTCAGCGCTCAGGTGCCCTGAACGTCCTCTGTTTTGTCCACTTCCTGTGTTAAGCAGGACCAATACACTTGTGCGGGCTTTTCCACCCAGGGCTTGAGTTACGCCAGCTGTTTCATTTCCACTGGCGTTCCAACCTCTACTAGTATAGGCAATCATTCATTATGCCGTTTTGCACTCCATCACCTGTCATGCAATTAGCATTAACAACTATTTACGAGGTGTACATGACAATGTCAGTCTTCTTTAAATATCCATATATACAATGTATAGCCTATCAAATGATACCTAATTCCAATTGGGTTGGGTTGTTTGGGGGAGGAGACCAGACAGATTAGGGAAGAATGGGGAAGGAAGTCGGTCATGCCCTATCAAAGGAACCATCCTGGTATTTGCCTGAAGCGATTTAGGGAAATCACGGAAAACCTATATCAGGATGGCCGGACGCGGGATTGAAGCGTCGTCCTCCCGAATGCGAGTCCAGTGTGCTAGCCACTGTACCACCTCACTCGGTACGGCATAGTATGTAGATGAGTGCTTGTAAGGTGCGAAATTATAGCCACCTTACAAAGTATTGTCTAGTTCTCGAAATCGACCTGTGAAATTATGTACCCCACGAATTTTCCTTTTCTTTGTTATAAAATGGATTCTATGGTGGAAAGCATTGACCTGATTAAGGAAAACGTTGAATAGTTGTTATCTACGGCTTTATAAAATACACAGAGCTCTGGAATAATTTTATTATGCTATGATTTGCTAGGTATTGAGTCTTGTTGAAATGTTACGCGAAAAGAATGAGCGACCGTGCAAATCAGTGAATATTCGTTGTCATTCCTTGATGTTGCTAAATGGTTCAAACGGCTCTCAGCGCTATGGGACTTAACAAATAAGGTCATCAGTCCCCTAGAACTTAGAACTACTTAAACCTAACTAACCTAAGGACATCACACACATCCATGCCCGAGGCAGGATTCGAACCTGCGACCATAGCGGTCGCGCGGGTCCAGACTGAAATCTAGAACCGCTCAGCCACACTGGCCGGCCCTTCATGTTGCTCACACAACTCTACGTTTCAGAGGGAATATATCTTTTTGACTGTGTGAAAGATTACAGACTCCTCAGGTTGCACTTTATTGATGTTGATTGTCATTCATACAACATACATGACTGATTTCGAAGCACAAACTCCATCATCTGTATCACCACATAGACTGAGTTTCGGAAATGAGTCACGTCTATGTCGACTCAGTGCGATTGGTTTCCCTGAGACAAAGTGTTAGGTGGCAGCAACCCTTTGACATTGATACCTGAGAAATTCCTGTAGAAACACATGATCTCCCTCTCCCTCCCTCTCTTTCTCTTTCTCTCTCTCTCTCTCTTTATTTCTCTCTCATATCTTGTCACATGACATTGCTCGGGGAATTCCGACCAACTTGTCCAAACCTGCAGAAGGTAGTGTCTCAGAATACTGCGCTCATCTTTTGTGACTTTCCGGCAGCCAGGTCACCCCACAACCACAGTCCCCTTTATTCATAGCAGTGTCCTTTACCATATCAAGTGGTTACTTCTCGCTGCAGTACCTGCACAATCTGCTCTCAAACAGATAACTTCCATACCATGTCAGTGGAAGCAGCTGCTCCATGTGCTTGCCCTGTTGTGCAGATATGGACTGTCTTAGATCACAATACCACTGTCAGAGAACACTGGGAGAAACAACCCCCCCGCCCCCCCCCCTCCTCCCACCTTTCCTCCCTCCAATTCCCTCGTCTCAGATGGCAGCAATCAAACCATATGCTCTCTCTCTCTCTCTCTCTCTCTCTCTCAGGTGGCTACTTCACATGCAGTGAGTGTCTGTCATGTGCCTCACTAAAGTGATTTATCCTGAACTAAGTAGTGGATACCTGGTAAATCCCCAGCTGTGGCTGTCTTGGAAATATTCCCTGACTCTGTCAGAGTGATTGACTAATTAATTAATTAAAACGATACCATTTGCGTGCTGGAAGTTTCTTCTTGCATCCTATTGGTGGATACTGGGGCTGGTATGTACAGGGCTATTACAAATGATTGAAGCGATTTCATAAATTCACTGTAGCTCCATTCATTAACATATGGTCACGGCACACTACAGATACGTAGAAAAACTCATAAAGTTTTGTTCGGCTGAAGCCGCACTTCAGGTTTCTGCCGCCAGAGCGCTCGAGAGCGCAGTGAGACAAAATGGGAACAGGAGTCGAGAAAGCGTATGTCGTGCTTGAAATGCACTCACATCAGTCAGTCATAACAGTGCAACGACACTTCAGGACGAAGTTCAACAAAGATCCACCAACTGCTAACTCCATTCGGCGATGGTATGCGCAGTTTAAAGCTTCTGGATGCCTCTGTAAGGGGAAATCAACGGGTTGGCCTGCAGTGAGCGAAGAAACGGTTGAACGCGTGCGGATAAGTTTCACGCGTAGCCCGCGGAAGTCGACGAATAAAGCAAGCAGGGAGCTAAACGTACCACAGCCGACGGTTTGGAAAATCTTATGGACAAGGCTAAAGCAGAAGCCTTACCGTTTACAATTGCTACAAGCCCTGACACCCGATGACAAAGTCAAACGCTTTGAATTTTCGGCGCGGTGGAGATCATGATCAGCAATTCATGTCATGGCCTCCACGCTCTCCCGACTTAACTCCATGCGATTTCTTTCTGTGGGGTTATGTGAAAGATTCAGTGTTTAAACCTCCTCTACCAAGAAACGTGCCATAACTGCGAGCTCGCATCAACGATGCTTTCGAACTCATTGATGGGGACACGCTGCGCCGAGTGTGGGAGGAACTTGATTATCGGCTTGATGTCTGCCGAATCACTAAAGGGGCACATATCGAACATTTGTGAATGCCTAAAAAAACTTTTTGAGTTTTTGTATGTGTGTGCAAAGCATTGTGAAAATATCTCAAATAATAAAGTTATTGTAGAGCTGTGAAATCGCTTCAATCATTTGTAATAACCCTGTATGGTGGGATTCTATCCAGCAACTGCCTGATTTCCAAAGCCATCCAGATTTCCCCCCCCCCCCCCCCCCTTGCCTCCTGTTGGCGCATCATGGCACAGTTAGGTCATTTGGCAGGGGGTCCGTAATGTTGGGGTAGCTGAGAATTTCAGACGTCAGCTCAGTTGCATGCTATATCCTTAAACAATCTGCAGAGGGGTTGGATTGATGTGTATGCTCTCAGTACCACTATTGGAAACAATAAACTGACTAATAAGAGATTTGATGTCTCAATTGGAAGCAGTGCTATATAAAATGATAGTTGGAACTTCAGACATCAACGTGAATTTATACTGTCACTGTTGTGGAATTCTCGACCACTACAGGTCTACTAAGTTTATTTTGTAAAGACTGTAGAATTTCTAAGTTTGTTCTCTCAGCTGCACCAGGAGGAAGGTGGGGGAAAGGGTCTACCATGTGACAGGATAGCAACAACAACAAATACCACTACTGGGCAGAGTGCACTGCAGTGTACTGAGAAGCAGCAACCCACAGTCTTAGTAGCTGTCATGGCTAGATGGCTTTCCCAGAGGAGTGGGGGAGGAGGAGCACATAGGGTGGGATGGGTGTTTCTCCGATTGACGTATTTTCCCCAGAAAGTCATAAATCAACATCCAGGGGGACCAAAGTCAATTAACAGAACAATAGGTTAAGAGGAAGGAGTCATCAAGTTTGCCCCTGAATTTACGTAACCCACACTAACAAAATCCACCAGACCCCAATTTGTCCCCCTACTTATGCAAGACTGCGAAAAATTAAAATGTATCTGTAATGCTTTCACACAGCGCTGTCCATAAGGTAAGTTTAATGAAACAGTCATCAGAGTGAATACATAAATAATCACTGATCAAACAGTGTGCAGTTGCTCTTATATAGCAGCGAACTAGGTTAGGAATAAACGGAAATGAGCAGGTTAGCACGATGCATTGAACTCGTGACACATGTGTGAGTAATCACCCTGTTATGAATGCAGAGCTGTACACACAATAGACGTGAGACAGCAAACTCATGTTTTGACGTGCTGCATAGGAATCAGCAAGTGTTGAAACAGTCTTTCATTTGTCCTTCCTAAAACTGATTTTGCGCGTTCGTCCCATTTCTATTGATTCTGAGTACTGTCTCTAAATACTTGTACGATTCTATACTTTCAGAAGGTTCACTAAAATACTGTACTCGAATAATTTGGGCGTCTTTCCCGTAGTTACAGTCATTAATTTTGCATTTATGTCGATTTAAAGAGAGCTGCCATTCATTCTGACAAGTGAAAATTTTCGTCAAAGTTTTTTCTCATTTCCTCACATTGTCGAAGAACAAAAATTTCCTATACGAAATAGAATCGTCAGCAAACAAATTTACAGTGATGCTGATCCGGCCAGATAAATTGTTTACATAGGGTGGGAACATTAGAGGTCTTATTACGCTTCTGTTGGGCACACCTGATGTTGAGCTTATTCTTGTACAACATTAGAGCCCAGTATTCTATTAGACAAACAGTCATCGAGGCAGTCACATTAAAGACATTATGTATGATCATATCTTGGCCAGCGCCGAATACCTTTCGGATATCTAAGAAGATAGAATTTGCCTGCTCCCCTGCATCTACCGTTTGCAATATACCATGTATAAATAAAGCAATCTGCGTTTTAAACGAGAGGTTTTTCCTGGATTGGTTGAATATAGATGTATTCTATGTTGAAGGGAGAGGGTGTTGGTCATTACTCTAGAAGTTGTTATTGCTGGGATTTTCTCAGATACATCCCATTCTGATTTGTCGCAAGGCCCACGAAAGTAGCGGTCACCACCGATTTTGTGGTACTGTATCCATGTGAGAACATATCAACTTCGTTTTGCTGATAATACTCTACTGTCTGCCCCAATGAAGATTAATTCAGTAACGAATGGGAGAACTTAACAGAGCAGGGTTGAAACCAAGATTAAAAATCAGTTACAAAACTACTAAAATAATATGTAAGCGACATGTCGAACAGAAATTAATGCAGACTAAGAATGGCGTTGTAGAACCTGTGGATAAGTTTTTCTATTTAGGACAGTTAAACGCGATGACCAGATGGCTGGGAAAAGAAATAAACAGAAGAACAAAAAGGGCCCGGAATATTTTTTGTGAACTTTAGGTTTCTGAAAACTAACTTTTTAATTGGTCTGATATGAAAAATTTGCAGTCACTATCGATGGCCTTTATAAATGAATTGTGAGTGCAAAAGCTATTCAAAAGCTGGCGACTGCTCACTGAGCAATGAAGACATGCATTGAACGGATAAGGGAAACTATATAGCTCTTTCAGGTAAGGCTTCCAGTATGTCTTGCAACAAGATGTTTATTTATTTATTGATTCCTTATTTAGCCTCAACAGATTAGAGCCCTAAGGCCCTCTCTTACCTTTGACCAGGAACAGCACATACCAAAGACATTACAAAAACATTTCCAATAATAATAATAGTAATAATAAATATATTAATAATAATAACTGACACTAACAATAGTAGTACTAATGGTAAAGGACATTTAGAATGATATAGACGCCGAGCACATTTGAAACCATGTTTAGTGTTATTAGAAGTAGAATCAGTAAAGGAAGAATAGAAGATTGAAATAGCAATGTCAGAGGTTGTTGGGAAAGAACAGAATATAAACAGAGAACTATGGTGGAGGTGGACTTACAAGAGTGAGCTGCACTGAATGTGGGGAGATGGCTATTGCGATGGGAGGTGATCCATTACGAATTTAATTTCTGTGATATTTTGAGGAACCAATGTAGAGGCTATTGTCAGCTTTGATGTATGGCAGTGAGACACTTACTGGTAATTTGAACAACTAACAAAAACTGAAGGCTACTCAGCGAGAGAAATGTTAAAAATTACTAGCAGAGACAATAAAACAAATGAATCAGGAAGTAGCGTGGAACGGATGACGTAATTATGGCAGGAAGGAAAATGATATAGCGGTGGGCGAAATATGCAACCATACAGCTATACGAATGGATAGCAGAGGAATCAAGGTTCATTGCTGAATTACGAAAGGTGAGAAAAGATGAAGACATAATGGAAAGATTGTAAATCACGTTGGATGTTTTACAAGAGCAAAATCGATGCGTATAACTGAAGATTGTAATCTATGAAGGATGTAGCGGGTCTTTCTCGAGCAGCTAATATTAAACAGCTGATGATGATGATGATACGCGTGAGAAAATCTAAATGACAATTTTCCTATAAGATGGGGCTCAATTTCCGTCTGATGCCCATTTCTCCGGTAATTTCTTGTGTCTCTGGTCCTCAGATGGCAAACGAGGACTTATTCCATTGCAAGTTCTTCATACGGAATCAGTGAAAAAGGAGATATACTGCACAAAACTCAGAAAGTTTCATGGTTTGGAAGAGGAAATTTGAAACATGTACGTAAAAATTTAAACTGCCTGCAGAAGCCCGCTGTAACAGAGACTACTGGTTTCTTACACAGAATTCTATTAACACAAATTCAGACAAGGCTATTAATTGTCAGTTCTCCCTTTAATGTTTCGTATTAAGTTTTTATTTAATTTGTTTGTATGTGAGAGAACTGCATACACTGATTTCGAACATTTTCTCCTCATGTAATATATACTTTAGACAACGTATTCAATTAAGGAGCAAAACTGACTTGTTTGGCCCCGTATGGCGCATGTGAACAGTGTCCTGAAAAAAAAAACCTTTAAACTTCATGAAATGAAAAATTTGAAATAAAGAAAATAAGTGTAATTAAATACCAAAGAAAAACAACTGTGTTCTCAGTGAAAACTATAAAACTAAAATTTAGTAACCAAGCACATGTAGAACGTTGATGATGCAAAGTGCAATGTTAGACTTGTAAAACCGACAAAAAATAAATTAATGCTCTACGAGGAAGAAAATAACTGTTTGATATTAACTAACACTGTTCACGGAAAGTTACTGTATTAGCTAGCACGGCAATTCTGATTACACAGTGATTGCACAAGAACGCAAGGTGAGATCTGCCCTGAAATATGAGTGACTTACTTCCTGCTCAGCATGCTGTTTTGTGTCTGTAGTACTGACGTTCTCGAAAGCAAATATAAATCAGCAGATGCAGCAGGTAAACATTCCCAAATCCCTCTGTTGAAATAAATAGAATGCAGTTGCTTGTTGGCTATTCTCGTAGTACCACGAACAAAACCAGAAATCATGAGGCTACTGCTGAATGCAAAAATGCTTCATATAAGGCCGCGGATGTCGTTTAGCATTGATTTCCAAAAAGTGGAGAACTACAGCGCAAATGGGTGTCTACTGTTAAAAGAGCTGAAACTGTTGATGTGAATAATGCAAAGATTTGTTCGGATCAGTTTTTCCCCGAAGATTGTGAGTGAGACTTAAAAATGAGCAGCTGCGGTTGCTTTGCAGGAGAAAATTAGAGTGTGACGCTGTGACGTCACAAAAACATTCCAAATTGGCATGTACGTGCACCAGCAAGGACAACGTACAAGTAACTGGAAGATATTCACACCGGTTTTGGAATTATTTGAGCATTGTTGCTTATATCAATTGGAAACGAATTATTTCTAAACAAATAATATTCTAAAATAAATTTGTTGTATTAATAGATAACACCAGCAAGAGGTCGCAAATGTGAAGGAGAAGAATTTGAAAGAGAGCGCTGTCTGCTTTATTAACTTCATTTCCAAAGAAAAGAAACATTTGATCAGTCGGTTAGCACAGAGGTAATTCTTAACCTAATCGAAACCCATCTGCTGAGGAAAGAATACTACGGTTTGGAATGAAGTAATAAGGTCTTGAAAATCAAATGTTCACAGTACGTTGTGGAAGAAAATAGATGTGCTGCTTCTTCAATAAAACAACAAATTAGAGATAATGTAAATAGCAGTTTGTCTCAGTGTTTCACACCAGGCCAGACTCGATCGTTACTCAGTAACAAAAAGGGAGTGAGATGGGGCCCGAAAGATATTACTGTTGCTTTCATCTTAAGAGCTCTCTCACCCATAGATTACATTGACTTGCGGAGAAAGAACTGTCCTCATCCTTGCCGATCAACACGTTTAAGTTGTGCCAAACAATTCACTTGCAGACCTGGAATTCCGAAAGAAGTGCTGGATCTGATGAAAGCTGAGACAGAAACGTTCAAACCTCTAGCGAAAATAAGAGTCCTAAGTTTTGATGAAACAAATATAGTGGTCACGAGTGCTATGACTCATCAAATGATGTAATTTTAGAACCAAACAAAAACGTCATGTTGGTCACGGTTCCTGATTTGTTGTTATCATGGAAGCAGCTTGTGTTTTGACTGCAATAGTACCGTTACTAGTTACTTCAAAACACAATAATGCAGTTTTGACGGAAGACTGTCTTCAAATGTTGCATCTCACTCGGCAGGCTTTCAGAGTGACAACTATATAACTAAAACTCAGCAACGAAGTACATTAAGAACATTGCGTGATACAAAGTGCATTGTTAGAATTGGAAAATCCACAAAGAATATATGACTACTCTACTCTGAAGAAAATAACTGTCTGAAATTACCAACACTATGTACTGAAAATTAATACAGTAGCTAGCACGAGACCTGACAATCCTGACTAAACATTTTTTCCACAAGAATGCAAGGTAAGATCTGCCCTGAAGTAAGAGTGACTTACCTGTTGTTCAGCAGGCTGTTTTTTGTGTACGGCCGGCCGGAGTGGCCGAGCGGTTCTAGGCGCTGCAGTCTGGAGCCGCGAGACCGCTACGGTTGCAGGTTCGAATCCTGCCTAGGGCATGGATGTGTGTGACGTCCTTAGGTTAGTTAGGTTTAAGTAGTTCTAAGTTCTAGGGGACTGATGACCTCAGAAGTTAAGTCTCATGCTCAGAGCCATTTGAACCTATTTTTGTGTGTGTGTACGGGGCACATACAAATCAGAAGACGCAGCAGCTATAGATAAATAATCTACCCTAAATTTTTTTGATCAGAAACAAAATGTTGCTTCGTGTGGCGTAAGGTTCAATCCGCACACGACAAAAATGCAGGACTTTACTACGGATTATGGAGGTAGGTTTAAATTTAAAGAAAATCGTTTTTGAGAAATCGGACTCCGATTATTGAGAAAAAGACAGCACAACATAAGAAGACTCGAACAATTACAAAATTATGTCATTATAAAAATTACAAACATACCTTTAAAATTCCTCCAAAATCTTCTCCATCAGTATAAAGAACAAAGAAGTATTATAAATATGTTTTTATCTCGATGATTAAGTATTCCAGATAATTTCTCCCAGATTCACAAATAACAGGTCTATTTCTCTGAAAAACTCAGCCAGCCGGAGTGGTCGAGCGGTTCTAGGCGCATGGATGTGTGTGATGTCCTTAGGTTGGTTAGGTTTAAGTAGTTCTAAGTTCTAGGGGACTGATGATCTCAGAAGTTAAGTCCCATAGTGCTCAGAGCCATTTGAACCATTTGAAAAACTCAACTGCACGCTGCTATGCCTCAAATAAGAATGTCTCAGAGCTGCATAACTGACTGACTTCCAGATCAACCGCAGATAAAACTAAACCCAGAGTCAAGGATTTTATTCACTACTCAAGCAGTGCACTCATTTATCTTTGTCCCAGTACTGTAAAGGCGAATAGCTCTCATATGTTTTCTGCTAGTCTGTAGACTAGCAGAAAACATATGAGAACTTTGCAGTATCAGTAGTCGACAGTAGACCAAGCTATATATTGATCTGAATTTGTTATTTGTTTTGAAAATATGTACACCTCTCGAAGAAAGATACAAAAATATTTCAAACTGCATTCCAAAGCATTAGTAGCGGCTGGTTGGTGCAATACTTAGCATCAACGGTTCTATTACAGTTACACGAAAAATGAATATATATATAAAAAAAAGAAGCGCAGCGATACATCCAGAAACAGAGAAGGAAACGAAACTTCACGGATGAGTGGATACGTGGTGTTATTTCGATGACTACAAAACTTAGTCGGATTTAGAAACGACATGGTTGTATGAGTCCAGTTATCAGTATGACATTGTACCCAATCTGGTGTGGATGCATGCGCTGATTAAGTTGGGAAGGCTATGATAAAATCATTGTATCCTTTCCTGAAGCATGGTCGCCTGTAACTAAACTAGCCCTTGATGTCTTGGATACTGACACTGGGACGGAATTAAAGTCCGAGCTGGTCCCAAACATCTATCCGGAGCAGATCTGCGGATCTTGCTGGGCGCAGGAGTGTGTCAACATCACGTACACACTTCATAAATACAAGTGTCATGTGTGGAGGAGGATTGTCCTATTTAAAAATGTCTCCTCGATCCTGTCGCATGAGAGATAGTACATGGGGACGCAGGGAGTCCGTGATGTATTACTATGCCACGCCCTGAATTAATACCCGATGGTTGCTCACACCATGGCGCCAGGACTAACACCGCTGAGCCTCTCCAAAATAGTGACTCGCAGAAGATGGACATCCGGGGTAGGGTAGAACAGCGATTCATCGCTGAACACAGTGCGACACCATACATTAGCAGTCCATGCTTCCCGGTCGTGGCACTACTCCAAACACAGCCGTCCGTGTTGATGTTAATGGCAGCCTACGTTTGGAAGGGTCATTCCCTATTCCGGCAGCTGTTTGTTTTCGACAAATGGTGTGTGATGGCACAGTGTGTCACAGGTGGTCCATTACTTATTCTGGGGTGGCAGGCCCAGATGCGAAGCGGTTTCTGTGCTCCTGGTGCACAAAACAGAGATCGTCCTTTGTTATGGTCAGACGTGGTCGACCAGCACATAGACGATGAGTATGCCTGCATTCCTCTCGTCCCAACGCAGTTCAACATCAAGCCAATGTCAGATCCGAATGCTCCACAAATCTAGGTATTGCCCGGTTCGACCAGTTGGCCACATGGAGACTCACAATGAGGCCCCTTTCAAACTCTGGAAGATGCTGATAACGCTGTCTCGCCATATTACGCGCTATCTCCGTGTCCTTAACAGCGATGACTCAGTATCTGACGTTGTTCAAACCCCTTTTATAGACTGTCAAGCCTGATAGCAACACTAAATACAGCAACACTAACGCACTCTGGCTGCCGTTATCGTCTATCACAATGAATTGCAACTCTAATAACTTAATAAACGCCCATAGGAATCTGCGTTGACATCCGATAATGTCATCTCGGTGCTTCACTTTTTTGTCAGGCAGCGTATTTAGCCAGTTTCTTGAGGTGTATGCCTATTCCTTAGGCAAGCAAGAAGTAAAGAGACGCCTTCCATCTTGTGAGTGATAATTCACAAGTTGCAAGTATTTTTAACAATCACTTTCTGAATGTCGCAGCACAAGTAAAGTTACAGGGTTCAGTTGAAAAAGCAAAAAAATATGATACAAATGTCATTCCCCAGGACTTTAGGCCTTTAGAAATAACACCAACATCCCCCACTGAAATTAAGGGAACTTTAAATATACTGAAAAACAAGAGCTCATGTGCTGTTGATGGAATCTCTAACAGAATTTTGAAGTATTGCTCTAATTCAATAAGTGGAGTCCTTAGCGATGTATGTACTGCTTCGCTGGCACAGGGAACTTTTCCAGAGAGATTGAAATACGCAATTGTCAAACCTCTTCATAAGAAAGGGGACAAGAGTGACTTAAATAATTATAGACCAATCTCATTGCTCACTTCATTTTCTAGAATATTGGAAAAAGTTATATATTCAAGAGTAGTCTCACATTTAGGTGAAAATAATTTACTCAAAATGTCACAGTTCGGATTCCAGAAGGGTTACTCGACTGAGAATGCTATCTACACATTTACCCATCAGATAGTACCAGCCCTTAATAACAAATTATCGCCAGTAGGTATTTTTTGTGATCTCTCCAAGGCATTTGACTGTGTGGATCATGTCACACTCTTAGAAAAACTCAGGTTCTATGGAATTGAAGGCTATACACACAGCTGGTTTGAATCATACTTAATGAACAGAAAACCAAAAGTTGTGCTGAATAGCACAAATAATGTTTGGAGGGTGGTAAATACTAGTGAATGGGGAGTTATCACAAAGGGAGTGCGACAGGGTTTAATTTTAGGTCCTCTGCTGTTCCTTATTCATGTGAATGACCTCCCACTTAACGTTCAGCAAGCGGAACTAGTACTTTTTGCACATGACACGAGTGTTATAATAAATCCCATTCCAGAAAATGCAGCTGAAGATATTGTTAAGGATGTCTTTCAAAGAATTATTAAGTTGTTCTCAGAAATGGACTTTCCCTTAATTTTGAAAAAAACTCACACTATCCAGTTCTGTACACCGAATAGAGTCATACCGACAATTGATGTCGCATATGAGCAGGTCTCAGTTAACAGGGTAGATTTCTCCAAATTTTAGGGTGTTCACATTGATGACAACTTGAACTGGAAGAAGCATATTACTGAGCTTCTCAAACAACTAAGTTCAGCTTCTTTCACTCTTCGTACAATCGCTAGTCTTGGTAATAAACTGATCAGCCTCCTAACGTACTTTGCATATTTTCACTCAATAATGTCTTATGGAACAGTTTCCTGGGGTAATTCACCACTCAGACATAAAGTATTGATTGCACAAAAGAGAGTAGTCAGAATAATTAGTGGTGTTCACCCAAGGACGTCATGTAGGCACCTTTTCAAAGAGTTAGGTATTTTAACTGCACCATCAGAGTACATATATTCGCTAATGAAATTCGTTACAAATAATCCAACTCCATTCGCGAAGAACAGTGATAATCATACGTACAACACTAGAGGGAAAAATGACCTTTCCTATCCGTTATTGAAGCTGTGAGTTGCTAAAAAAGGAGTATTTTACAGCAACAAAAATCTTTGATCGTTTACCCAACAACATAAAGTGTCTGGCAGGTAGCAGATCAAGTTTTAAATCCAGCTTAAAATCATTTCTTTTGGACAACTCCTTCTACTCCATGGACGAGTTTCTGTTTCAGAAATGGTAAAAATAAATAAAATGTACCTCTAAATGTAGTTGCATGTGTAGAACTAGGAATTTCAGTAATATTAATACTAGCACTATTCACGTATATATATATATATATATATACGTGAATAGTGCTAGTATTATATATATATATATATATATATATATATATATATATATATATATATATATGTGAATAGTGCTAGTATTAATATTACTGAATATATATATATATATATATATATATATATATATATATATATATCTGGTAATCTGACTTGTTCCACATCATATCGATAAAATAATCGGGAAAATGATCTACGGAACATGACATAACTAAAACCAAAAAGTAAAACACGGGAGCTTATAGCGTCCACGTGATTTCAGTTGCTGGGAGTCAGCGGCAGTAGGTACTGCTGTTCTCACCTAGGAGGCCCCCGGTTGGGCCCATTGCCATTCTACGCATTCCTAAGGTGCCGCACGAGCTACTGGCTATCAGCGAGCCAGTGGAATGCGGCACCCAATTCGCACTGGCTGAGTTATGGCGGCAGCCTGTCAGTTGCAGAGAGCCGTAAGAGATTAGCGCCAGTAAGACGCGCTGCAGGCGCTGCTTATCAGCCATCAGGCTTCACCCTGAAGAGAGGAAGGAAAATACTGTTCAGCGTCCTGAACGTGTTGGAGTCTTTACCAAACAAGCACTCGCTCATCCTGGAATAGGAAGAAGCGAGAAACTGCCAAGCTTTTTATACAAGGAACAATTACACTTAGGAGACATCATGGAATAGCAATATGAACATATACAGATGGCGATAGCTCGCGTACACAAGGTACAAAAGGACAGCGCATTGATGAAGAAGTCATTTGTGCTCAGGTACTTCGTGTGAAAAGGTGTGCCCGCATCTCGTGGTCGTGCGGTAGCGTTCTCGCTTCCCACGCCCGGGTTCCCGGGTTCGATTCCCGGCGGGGTCAGAGATTTTCTCTACCTCGTGATGGCTGGGTGTTGTGTGCTGTCCTTAGGTTAGTTAGGTTTAAGTAGTTCTAAGTTCTAGGGGACTGATGACCATAGATGTTAAGTCCCATAGTGCTCAGAGCCATTTGAACCATTTTGAAAAGGTGTCCGGCGTGATTATGGCCGAACGACGGACAGACTTTGAACACGGAAGAGATAGACGCATGGGAAATTGCATTTCCGAAATCGGTAGGGTATTCCGAGATGCACAGTGTCCAGAGTATGACGAGAACTCCAAATTTCGGGCATTACCTTTGGTCAAGCACAAAGCAGCGGCCAACAGCCTTCGCTTAACGACCGAGAGCAACGGCGTTTGTTTAGAATTATCAGGACCGACAGACAAGCAACGCTGCGTGAAATAAACGGAGAAATTAATGTGGGACATGCGACAAACGTATCCGTTAGGACAGTGTAGCGAAATTTGACGTTAACAGGCTAAGGCAGCAGTTGACCGACGCGAGTGTCCTTGCTAACAGCACGACAAAGCCTACAGCGCCTCTCCTGGGCTCGTAACCATGTCGGTTGGATTCAAATGGTTCAAATGGCTCTGAGCACTATGGGACTCAACATCTTAGGTTATAAGTCCCCTAGAACTTAGAACTAGTTAAACCTAACTAACCTAAGGACATCACACGCACCCATGCCCGAGGCAAGATTCGAACCTGCGACCGTAGCAGTCCCGCGGTTCCGGACTGCAGCGCCAGGACCGAACGGCCACCGCGGCCGGCTATGTCGGTTGGACCCTAGACGATTAGAAAACCGTGGTCTGGTCAGATGAGTCCCGATTTCAGTTGGTAAGAACTGACAGCAGGTTGCGAGTGTGCCGCGGACCCCACGAAGCCATGGATCCAACTTGTAACCAAGACTTTGTGCAAGCTGGTGGTGGCGCCATAACGGTGTGGGCAGTGTTTACATGGAATAGACTGGGTCCTCTGGTCCAACTGAAACAATAATTGACTATAAACGGTTATGTTCAGTTACTTGGACACCATTTGCAGCCATTTATCTACATCTACATCTACATCCATACTCCGCAAGCCACCTGACGGTGTGTGGCGGAGGGTACCTTGAGTACCTCTATCGGTTCTCCCTTCTATTCCAGTCTCGTATTGTTCGTGGAAAGAAGGATTGTCGGTATGCCTCTGTGTGGGCTCTAATCTCTCTGATTTTATCCTCATGGTATCTTCGCGAGATATAGGTAGGAGGGAGCAATGTACTGCTTGACTCCTCGATGAAGGTATGTTCTCGAAAATTCAACAAAAGCCCGTACCGAGCTACCGAGCGTCTCTCTTGCAGAGTCTTCCACTGGAGTTTATCTGTCATCTCCGTAACGCTTTCGCGATTACTAAATGATCCTGTAACGAAGCGCGCTGCTCTCCGTTGGATCTTCTCTATCTCTTCTATTAGTCTTATCTGGTACGGATCCCACACTGGTGAGCAGTATTCAAGCAGTGGGCGAACAAGTTTACTGTAACCTAATTCCTTTGTTTTCGGATTGCATTTCCTTAGGATTCTTCCAATGAATCTCAGTCTGGCATCTGCTTTACCGACGATCAACATTTTATGATCATTCCATTTTAAATCACTCCAAATGCGTACTCCTAGATAATTTATGGAATTAACTGTTTACAGTTGCTGACCTGCTATATTTTAGCTAAATGATGAGGGATCTTTCTTTCTATGTATTCGCAGCACATTATACTTGTCTACATTGAGATTAAATTGCCATTCCCTGCACCATGCGTCAATTCGCTGCAAATCATTCTGCATTTCAGTACAATTTTCCATTGTTACAACCTCTCGATATGCCACAGCATAATCTGCAAAAAGCCTCAGTGAACTTCCGATGTCATCCACTAGGTCATTTATGTGATGTCATCCACAAGGTAATTTATCGACTTCATGTTCCCAAATAGCGATACAATTTTTATGGATGACAAAGAGCCTTGTCACTGGGCCACGCTTATTCACGATTGGTTTGAAGAACGTTCTGGACGGTTCTAGCCAATGATTTGGCCACCTAGATCGTCCGGCATGAATCCCATCGACGTTTGTGGGACATGATCGAGAGGTCAGTTCGTGAACAAAATCCCAAACCGATAGCAGTCTCGTAATTATGGACGGCTGTGGAGGCAGCATGTTTCAATATTTCTGGAGGGGACTTCCAACAACTTGTTGAATCCATGCCATGTCGAGTCGCTCCACTACGCCGGGCACAAGGAGGCCCAGCACGATGTTAGTGGGCACCCCACGCCTTTCGTTACCCCAGAGCATTAACCTGAAGTAATGTACGGGAACAGGGTGGGAACCGCAATACGAGACGAGTGGCTAACTACTTTGCTCTCTGCTTTGTGCCAAATGGCCTACCACTGATATTTGAAAAACTCGACTTTTTAAAAGGGTAGGTACGTTTTCTGAAATGTAATGATATGGTGACAAGGCTTTGACAAGCAATCAGTGAATTTAAGAAGAGCTGCTGCCTTCACTGTAAGAAAAGTTACTGAGCTGCTGTCGAAACGGATCAGGCTCTTTTGTCATTTGTAACACATCAATTTCTTGGCCGTAAAGAGCGTCCGAAGTAATTGATTTTAATTTTATTTGAGTCTCATTCCATACATGACCATGTCTGCCAGTGGACTACATTTAGCAGAGATATCTGTCTATAACAGGATATGCTTAAAGAAAGATATAGTAGCTCGCGGAATGCCTTACTCACAAAATTATTTGACTTCACGTTCCGGAAATCGTCAAGAAGCATATTACGTACAATCATAAAGTGTTTGTACGGGAAAATCCCCACTTCGTCGTTACCTCGGAGATGCTGTGTCCAATCGCTCGTGCGTTCAAACTCACTTGAACCTACCATTGTAGTAGCAGTAACCGATCTAACAACTGCGCTAGACACTTGTTGTCTTATTTAGACGTTGCCGATCGCAGCGCCGTGTTCTGCCCGTTTACATATCTCTGTATTTGAATACGCATGCCTGTACCAGTTTCTTTGGCGCTTCAGTGTATATCCTCATCTGAGTCTCGCTACGTCACATATAGGCTGCAGTAACGCCCTGAAACGGAAACTTTTTGATCGTCCCCTATACATATCTGGTGTGATGATCACTACCATAAGATTTAAGAAATCCAGACTATATGGAAGGGTGGAGTTTAGATTAGGTTAGATTAGTACTTATTCCATAGATCATGAATACGACACTTCCTAATGATGTGGAACGTGTCAGGTTAATAAAAGGTGTCTATACAAGATATTACATTAGACAAAATATTACATGTCACTCAATTTTTTTTTTTTTTTTGAGGTTGGGAAATCACCCACTTACTATATCCAAAAGTTCATCTAATATGTAGAAGGAGTTGTCTAAGAAATCCTTTTAATTTCCTTTTAAATGCTATATGGCTATCTGTCAGACTTTTGATTCTATTAGGTAAGTGACCAAAGACTTTTGTGGCAGCATAATTTACCCACTTCTGAGCCAAAGTTAGATTTAACCTTGACTAGTGAAGATCAACCTTTCTCCTAGTGTTGTAGCCATGTACATTGCTATTACTTTTGAATTCGTTCGGATTGTTAATAACAAATTTCATACGTGAATATATATATTGTGAGGCTACAGTGAAGATTTCTAGCTCTTTAAATAAGTGTCTCCAGGATGATCTTGGATGAGCTCCAGCAATTACTCTGATTACACGCTTTTGTGCAATGAACAATCTTTTACTCAATGATGAGTTACCCCAGAATATGATGCCATACGAAAGCAGAGAATGAAAATAGGCGTGGTAAGCTAATTTACTCAGATGTATATCGCCAAAATTTGCAATGACCCTAATAGCATAAGTAGCTGAACTCAAACCTTTCAGCAGATCCTCAGTGTGTTTTTTCCAGTTCACCCCCTCATCAATGCATACACCTAGAAATTTTGAATATTCTACCTTGGCTGCCGTTTTCTGATCGAAGTCTATATTTATTAATGGGGTCATTCCATTTACTGTGTGGAACTGTATATACTGTGTTTTGTCAAAGTTTAATGAGAGCCAATTTGCAGAGAACCACATAATGATTTTCTGAAAAACATCGTTTACAATTTCACCAGTTAATTCTTGTCTGTCGGGCGTGATAGCTATACTTGTATCATCGGCAAAAAGTACCAGCTTTGCGTCTTCGTGAATATAGAATGGCAAGTCATTAATATATATTAAGAACAGCAGAGGACCCAAGACCGAACCTTGCGGCACCCCGTTCTTGATTGTTCCCCAGTTTGAGAAATCACCAGTTTTTTTGCATATTATGTGAACTGTTTATTTCAACTTTCTGCACTCTTCCAGTTAGGTATGATTTAAAACATTTGAGCACTGTCCCATTCATACCACAGTACTTGAGCTTATCTAGAAGTATTCCATGATTTACACAATCAAAAGCCTTTGATAGATCACAAAAAGTCCCAACGGGTGACTTCCGGTTACTCAGCGCATTTAATATTTCATTAGCGAAAGTATATATAGCATTTGCCGTTGAAAAACCCTTCTGGAACCCAAACTGACATTTTGTTAAAACTTTATTTTTACGAAGGTGTGAAGCTACTCTACAACACATTACTTTTTCAAGAATTTTGGATAAGGCTGTCAGAAGAGAGATTGGGCGGTAGTTGTTGACATCAGACGTATCCCCTTTTCTATGCAGTGGTATAACAATGGCATACTTCAGTCTGTCTGGGAAAATACCCTGCTTTAGGGAGCTATTACATATGTGGCTAAGAATCCCACTTATTTCTTGGGAACAAGCTTTTATTATCCTGCTGGAGATGCCATCAATTCCACGTGAGCTTTTATTCTTGAGAGAATTTATTATCTTCCTAATTTCAGATGAAGAGGTGGGTGGAATTTCAATTGTATTAAATGGTGTGGGTAAGGCCTCTTCCATTAACTGCCTTGCTTCTGCTAATGAACATTTAGATCCTATTTTCTCTACAATATTTAAAAATGATTATTCAAAATGTTTTCGACTTCCGGCTTTTTGTTTATCAAGTTCCCATTCGCTTTGATGGTGATGCCGTCATCCTGTACTCTTGGTTGTCCTGTCTCCCTTGCAGTAATATTCCAAATTGTTTTGACTTTGTTATCAGAGGTATTAATCTCAGACATGATGCGCATGCTTCTGGACTTTTTAATAACCTTTCTTAATGTAGCACAGTAGTTTTTATAATATTTGGCTGTTTCTGGGTCATTACTCTTTCTTGTTGATAGATACAGTTCCCTTTTGTGGTTACAAGATATTTTTATTCCTTTAGTAAGCCAAGGTTTTTTGCATAGTTTCTTACAATTAGATTTAACTACTTTCTTGGGGAAACAGTTTTCAAATTTTCCTACAAGTGTATCATGAAATAAGTTATATTTTAAATTAGCATCGGGTTCCTTGTACACCTCATCCCAGTCTAACTGCGGAAGATTTTCTCTGAAATTTCTAATTGTTGAGTCATGAACTGAACGCATAACTTTGGAGGGTAGTTTTGAATTACTGCATGGAGCTATGTCATATACTGTAACTAGCTGAGCATCATGATCAGAAAGCCCATTCTCAACAGGACAAGAATTTATGTTTTAAACCTATCTTGGTTTATAAAAGTGTTATCTATCAATGTGCTGCTGTCCTTTACTACCCGAGTAGGAAAATTAATGACAGATGTCAAATTGAAAGAACCGAGCAAGACGTCCAGGTCATTCTTCCTATTACACTCTTTCAATGAATCACCATTGAAGTCCCCACAAATAATAATTTGCTATCCCCTACCTGACAGATAGCACAACAAGGCATCCAACTTTTCCAGAAACAAATGAAAGTTTCCTGAAGGGGACTTATATACTGTTACAATTATAAAAGAGCCCTCCTTCAGTTTAAGTTGACAAGCACATGGTTCTATATGTTGCTCTAGACAAAACGTTTTTTGTATCTAAGCTTTCTACACAGTGATAACTTTTGACATGTGTGGCAACTCCTCCTCCCACCTTATTCTCTCTACTCATATGTGCAGCTAGTTTATAACCACTGATACTCACCTTTTCCATATCAGACACAATGTGATGCTCAGACAGGCATAGTACATCTATTAAATTATTAGATTCAGTGTCATCTAAACAAACCAGGAGCTCATCTACTTTATTGTTCAATCCCGGAATATTTTGGCGAAAAATGGTAACATTATTTTTTACTTTACTTTTCTGAGAATCTACTTTTATTTTTTTAATGGAGAAAGGAGACAGACGAAAGTTTAATAGTCATGGGTGACTGGAATTCGATAGTAAGAAAAGGAAGAGAAGGAAACGTAGTAGGTGAAAATGGAATTGGGGTAAGGAATGAAAGAGGAATCCGCCTGGTAGAATTTTGCACAGAGCATAACTTAATCATAGCTAACACTTGGTTCAAGAATCATGCAAGAAGGTTGTGTACATGGAAGAAGCCTGGAGATACTGGAAGGTTTCAGATAGATTATATAATGGTAAGACAGAGATTTAGGTACCAGATTTTAAATTGCAAGACATTTCCAGGGGCAGATGTGGACTCTGACCACGATCTATTGGTTATGAACTGTAGATTAAAACTTAAGAAACTGCAAAAAGGTGGGAATTTAAGGAGATGGGACATAGATAAACAGACAGAACCAGAGGTTGTAGAGAGTTTCACGGTGAGCAATAGGGAACGATTGACATGAATGGGGAAATAAATACAGTAGAAGAAGAATGGGTAGTTTTGATAGTTGAAATAGTGGACGCAGAAGAGAATCAAGTAGGTAAAAAGACAAGGGCTAATAGAAATCCTTGGGTAACAGCAGAGATACTGAATCTAATTGATGAAAGGAGAAAATACACAAATGCAGTAAATGAAGCAGGCAAAAAGGAATACAAACGTCTCAAAAATGAGATTGACAGGAAGTGCAAAATGGCTAAGCAGGGATGGCTAGAGGACAAATGTAAGGATGTAGAGGCTTATCTCACTAGGGGTAAGATAGATACTGCCTACAGGGAAATTAAAGAGACCTTTGGAGAAAAGAGAACCACTTGCATGAATATCAAGAGCTCAGATGGAAAACCAGTCCTAAGCAAAGAAGGGAAAGCAGAAAGGTGGAAGGAGTATATAGAGCGTCTATACAAGGGCGATGTTCTTGAGGACAAAATAATGGAAATGGAAGAGGATGTAGATGAAGATGAAATGGGAGATATGATACTGCGTGAAGAGTTTGACAGAGCACTGAAAGACCTAATTGAAACGAGGTCCCGGGAGTAGACAAAATTCTATTAGAACTACTGATAGCGTTGGGTGAGCCAGCCGTGACAAAACTCTGCCATCTGGGAAGCAAGATTTATGAGACAGGCGAAATACCCTCAGACTTCAAGAAGAATATAATAATTCCAATCCCAAAGAAAGCAGGTGCTGACAGATGTGAAAATTACCGAGCTATCAGTTTAAAAAGCCACGGCTGTAAAATATTATCAGGAATTCTTTACAGACGAATGGAAAAACTGATAGAAGCCGACCTCGGGGAAGATCAGTTTGGATTCCGTAGAAATGTTGGAACACATGAGGCAATACTGACCCTACGACTTATCTTAGAAAATTGATTAAAGAAAGGCAAACCTACGTTTCTATCAATTGTAGACTTAGAGAAAGCTTTTGACGATGTTGACTGGAATACTCTCTTTCAAATTCTGAAGGTGGCAGGGGTAAAATACAGGGAGCGAAAGGCTATTTACAATTTGTACAGAAACCAGACGGCAGTTATAAGAGTCGAGGGGCAGGAAAGAAAAGCAGTTGTTGGGAAGGGAATGAGACAGGGTTGTAGCTTATCCCCGATGTTATTACATCTGTATATTGAGCAAGCAGTAAAGGAAACAAAAAAAAATTCGGAGTAGGAATTAAAATCGAAGGAGAAGAAATAAAAACTTTGAGGTTCGCCGATGACATTGTAATTCTGTCAGAGACAGCAAAGCACCTGGAAGAGCAGTTGAACGGAATGGACAGTGTCTTGAGAGGAGGATATAAGATGAACATCAACAAAAGCAAAACGAGGATAATGGACTGTAGTCGAATTAAGTCGGGTGATGCTGAGGGAATTAGATTAGGAAATGAGACGCTTAAAGTAGTAAATGAGGTTTGTTATTTGGGGAGGAAAATAACTGATGATGATCGTAGTAGAGAGGATATAAAATGAAGAGTGTCTTCAATAGAATCGGGGAGAAGAGAAATTTATGGCACAACTTTACTAAAAGAAGGGATCGATTGGCAGGGCATATTCTGAGGCATGAAGGGATCACCAATTTAGTATTGGAGGGCAGCGTGGAGGGTAAAAATCGTAGAGGAAGACCAAGAGATGACTACACTAAACAGATTCAGAAGGATGTGGGTTGCAGTAGGTACTGGGAGGTGAAGAAGCTTGCACAGGATAGAGTAGCATGGAGAGCGGCAGCAAACCAGTCTTTGGACTGAAGAACACAAGAACAACAACGGAAGGATGTAACAACCATTCTTCCCGTGTACGATCCACGAGTGGAACAGGAGATTAAGAAATAATTCTGGGTACACTAGCTAACCTCTGCCAGACTCTGCACTGCAGCTTGCAGAGTACCGATATAAATGAAAAGCAAATGCGAGTGGAGGACTGAGTAACTGCAACTTGTGTTCGAAAGTGTTTTCAATGAAACACCTGTGCACTGGTCAAGTAAGTGGGTTTCTTATCGCACTAGAAAAGTAGGAGACGCGGAGCATATAGACAGTGCTCCAAGAACGATCTGCCTGGCGGGATACTACCAGACATGAAAAATTTCGTCCTGCGGATAGTAACAGAAATGCTGAAAAATCTTAACTGGTGGACATTTGGAAGGAGACCTTTAAAATCTCGGGAAAAGGTATCCAGAGACATCTAGAAACTAATTCTCATGCTGGTACTTACCAGCCACACAGATTCCTGTAGCCAATCATTGGCTTCATTCTTGAATGGAGCTGGTAAAGGCGTAAGTCTGTGGTGCAAAAGAAAATGTTATACCATTTCCACAGTCTCATAGAATACAGATGTTTTCGATTTGAGAATGGAAGATCACACTAAAACTCTCCAATAATATAACAGTCCTGTCTATTCTAAAACCGGTGACGTCCACGGACCAGTTGAACACGCGTTCAAAGGTGATGTATTAGTGTTCAAAATAATCATGAAACTGAAGTTATCTGAACATGAAGTATGTCTGTATTTATCGATGGTTATTTTGTGATTCTCAGAAAGGACAATCTCATGGCGCTACAGTTTTCGCAACCCATCACAGTTCACTACTCACCAGAACTCCATCGTGGTGCTAGTAGTAAACTGCCTAAAGTTATCATATCGTTTACGTCGAGTTCATTAGAAGCCAGAGCACTAGCTCATTCGTAGGAAAACGCAAAAAAATCCGTGGTCTTACTAAAGGATACATCGCAACATTGTTGCTGAGGCGATTAATTAAGTAATGAAAGATTTTAATCAGGATCAGAAGAAGGGGACGTGAACCTTTCTCACGCAAAACATCTACACTTACGTATGGGGTGTTCGGAAATTCCTGTTACAAACTTCTAGGACTTGTAGAGGGGATTGAGTACATAATATTTTGAATACGAACCCATGTCTGTCAAAGTACCGTTTCCGTTCTACGACGGTTTCAATCCATATGTTTAACTCATCCACTTCTGCTTGAGGAATTGAATTACACGTCGCGCAGTATAACTATTAGGTAGCAATTAAAAAAAATAACGAAAAATCTATTTATCACTTAAGCACATTTGTTTTTCAAATGGTTCAAATGGCTCTAAGCACTATGGGACTTAACATCTGAGGTCATAAGTCCCCTAGACTTACAATTATTTAATCCTAACTAACCTAAGGACATCACACACATACAAGCCCAAGGCAGGATTCGAACGTGCGACCTTAGCAGCAGCGTGGTTCAGGACTGAATCGCCTAGAACCTAGCTGCCACAGCCGCTGGCTCTACATTTGTTTGTATTAACACTTAAAGATTACACGTTTATATCATTCAATAACAAAAAAGACCAGCATACGTACAGAACAGTATTGATGCATTACAACAGCGGCTCGATGTGGTGACCAACGTTGTTACAGACACTGTACCCACAATGTGATGTCCTGATATACACTCTCCATCCCGCCTTGTGTCACTTCAGTTTCCAGTGCAGCGGCTAGAACTCGTGCCAACAGATCTTCCTTTGTCTCTACAGGAATCTCATAAATTAAACTGTGCCTACGACCCCACAAGAAGCACTCCGTAGGATTTATCATCCAGTACTCCGTAGGATTTATCATCCTATTTATCCTGTTGCGTACTAGAACAAGCAATTCTAAGACTTTGCTCTTTCCCTTATCTGAAATGGACGCGTTACACAGTCGAAATGAAAGTTGTAAAACAGAAATGGTAAGTTTGCGGACATTGGTTCGTGTTCGAAATATTATGTACTCACTCTCCTCTACAAATCATTGAAGTCTGTAATGGGATTTCCCAACACCTTTTATGTAGCAGGCCTGGGTGGCCGAGCGGTTCTAGGCGCTACATTCTGGAACCGCGCGACCGCTAAGGGTCGCAGGTTCGAATCCTGCATCGGGCATGGATGTGTGTGATGTCCTTAGATTAGTTAGGTTTAAGTAGTTCTAAATTCTAGGGGACTGATGACCTCAGATGTTAAGTCCCATAGTCCTCAGAGCCATTTGAACCATTTTGAACCCTCTATGTATGTGCAGGCCAAAGTACAACACATGGCCGAAGGGACCTCGTATCAATATTAACGACGTTGCGTCCTATTGTAGTCCCGTATGGAGCTAAGGAAACATTATTTTACATCTCTCTAAACGTGCCATAAGCGCTCTGTTATCATTTTTGTCTTCCCTGCGCTATTTATATAGTGCAGATGTGTCAAAATTGTGATGGGAGTTCTACAAACCAAACCAGAATATTTGACACCAAATACAAAGACCATAGAACTACAGAATAAATAATTCAACTTTCGCCTGACACATCAACACCAACATAAAATTACCACCAAGCCACAGACATGTAAATCATAAGGTTAAACAAACAAACAAACAAAAATACCTCCTCACTCTACGAGAAAACTGCCACATTCATAGAACCACAACAGAAGATAAAAATCTCGCAAAAGTCAGGCCAAACTGACAAGCTGCACACTTTTCAGATTAGAACAATATTACATACTGCATAGACATATGACCACAACTCTATCTGTGTCATCCATTCATTACAACCATTGCCCCCCCCCCTCTCAACACCAATACTCAGTTGCCATTCCCCACTAACATCTCCTCCCAGTCGCTTTCCCTATGATCATTGTTCCCTCACCTCCCCTTCATCTCTAACGCCAACTCATCCACTCCCTCCCATCCCCCAAACTCCACTCACTTCTCAGTTGAATATCTAATAGATGTTGTCTAACTTATACTTACACACACACACACACACACACACACACACACACACACACACACACACACACACACACAACACACACAACCAAGCACGTGAAAAAATCCTCTCATAAGGCTAGCAATATTCACAATCAACAGTGAAAACAAATGAATAAATATACACTTTGTGCTGAGTGCGGAACACATGAAAGTGCAGTACTAAAATTGAGGCGAAATGCTGTGCAAGAAAATGCAAATTCATAAAAGACAAGAAATTACGAAAAGTGAATGTGCAGCCAATTGTTTTCAACTTCAGCCTCCGTTAACAACGAAGGAAAGAGCTGTGGACTTCAGAACAAGTGAACAAGAGACACAAACACAGTAAATAAATTGCACACCAGTTTCATATAGAAATGCTGTTTTTAATTTATAAATACCAAATTGTTATGTTTACCATAGTTCTAGAATTAGGACAGAAGATGATTTATAAATAAAAGCGGGACGCATTTGGTGAAAAATTGTCATATGGGTAAGACGGAAAAACCCATAATAACTGATTACGCAGCACTGTTTCACAGAAACAAGGTCGCCTTTCTTCCAACTACTGTTTACGTGAGCTGAGCATGTCTGTTATACTTTCGTATGTGTCCGACTGATCTGTTACGATCCAAACAATGCGCCTCTAAATTTGTTCAAAGCATCTGTTATGTCTGCTTGATAACAGTTACAAGAACTGGAGCAGTACTTAAGAATTTGCCGCGCTAGCACCTTATATAGGTTTTTCTTTACTGGTGTGTATCAAACTTTCCCAGAATCCTTCCAACAAATATTAGTCCTTATTTTCCTTCCCTTCTTCTAAAATCATAAATTCATCCTATTTCATATCGCTCTGTAGTATTGTCTGTAGATATTTCAACGATACTGCAATATAGTATGCCTCTGAAATTTATCGCATGTACTCGAACGACGAAATCTTTCTCATTGTTCCGAGCAGTATCTAGCAAATATCAGCATTTGAAAACAAGCGCCATATAGAACACCGCGTGGAACTGCTGTCTAAATTAAATTAAATTTCCTTACAATGGGATATAATTCGAATTTATTACTTGAAGATCGGTTAAGAACTATAAATACGACTCAGAAAGCAAACGCTTCTGGGAGGAATAAAGGTTGGACGATTAGGATCGTCCCGGCGCAGGTTCGAGTCCTCCCTCGGACATGGGTGTGTCTGTTTGTCCTTAGGATAATTTAGGTTAAGTAGTGTGTAAGCTTGGGGTTCAAATGGATCAGAGCACTATGCGACTGAACTTCTGAGGTCATCAGTCACCTAGAACTTAGAACTAATTACACCTAACTAACCTAAGGATATCACACACATCCATGCCCGAGGCAGGATTCCAACCTGCGACCGTAGCGGTCGCTCGGTTCCAGACTGTAGCGCCTAGAATCGCACGGCCACTCCGGCCGGCTTAAGCTTAGGGACTGATGACCTTAGCAGTTAAGTCCCATAAGATTTCACACACATTTGAACTTTATTTTTTTTATTTTTTTTTATTTTTTTATTTTTTTTTATTAGGATCGTCTCGCCCTGTTCACCATGACATCTTTAGATACGGAACAACATAGTCTGCTTAACATTCACTGACTCTGGCTTTCCTTCTACGGATATCATTTTTCATTTTGTATGTTGATATAAAATAGAATTAAAAATAGGAGTGAAAAATACTCCACTACAGAAAAGTGTAAGTTAAAAAGTGCGACAGTTGTTACATAACGTGAAACCTCTGTGCTTATGAGAGTCATGGGCGTTGGCTGTCATTTTCCGCGCCAGCCATCCCCCCTCCGACATCCCCCTCCCCCTTCCACGCCTCCCAACGACCACGGCTGACCGCTGTGGCACAAGCCTTGACCTCGGCATACCTGGCAAATGACGCAACCGCCCTTTCGTGTACAAAGCTTCTCTTCTTGTTTGATTGCAGTCCCGTGCCTTGAAGAATGCAAACGTCCGAGTTTGTTTGCCAGATTACTAAAACTAAAAAAGGAAGCAGGGTTAGAGTTTAACGTCCTGCAGAGGTCGAGGTCATGACGATCCGAGCACGAACTCGGGCTGGGAGGAGATGCGGGCGAATATCGGCTGTGCCGCTCTGTGGGGTTCCATACCGGTCCTCCAACACGTGAGCGAGGAAAACTACGTGTAACCGAAATCAGGTCTCTTAAGACGAGCATTTCAGTTTCGTTGATCTTGAGTACGAATCCAGTCTCGTCAATTGCTGCATAACCCCGATTATTGATACCCAGAGCTACGGGTTTCAGACGATAGCTTCGCTCCACTCTATTGTTATGCTCGAATATTTATCATTCGCGCTCGTTCCGTTACGTTGAACTGATTCTATAAATTCGTAAATATCTCTCTAACTACATACGCCATATTATACCGTTCTTAAACGACGATATGAGAATGTGGAATGAGAATCTTAAATATTAAATATTTTGGAACATAGCTGTATTGTGGTGTAAGTTGGGACAGTTCTTATAGATAATGTAAACAATAGAACAGTGCCATGTCAGTGAGAGGGAAGCCCAGATACGCAAACATTCACACAGAACTACCTCAAAAACTTCTTCCTTCAAAATTTGTATTAGCAGGACCAGTGAACTGAAGTTTCACAACGTGTGCCACATATAAAACAATGGGAATTCAATAACACGCTGACGATGTGTTAACGGTACGGGGCACAAAGTTTGCAACATTAAGGTAGTTTTTTAATTAAAGCATATTTCTGGTAAAGAGCAAAATATTTCACTAAACCGGTAATTTTCACAACCACAACATCTGTAGTGTTTCTTTCTTTTATTTAATTCGTTGGCCTGCAGTTATTCGTTCGTAATCACATGTAATGGTCAGTGACACTCGCTGATATTCGGGGAAACGAGTTTCATGTTCCTAAACAGATTTGTAGGTTTGATCAGCTGTACAAACATTTCCAAGAGGACCTGGATGGAACTCAGACTCTACACTGGCACTGAAGGATATCTGCATCTAGATACATGATTTTCAGCCTGGTCACGGGAGCCGAAACGCACCCTGACGTGCCAGTGCTCTCCAGTAAGGAAATCATCGGAAAAGTTCAATGTAATAAGAGAGGTCTAGGTGGCCAACAGCTGAACACGCAAAAAAGCTATGTATTGGAATATGACTAACACAAATGTAGAACGAATTGTAGAGCTTTTTACCTTGACTGGCTACAACGGATGAAGATTGGTTCTATCATCCCACGCAGATTCTAGAAATTTTGGAAATTGGTGGTAAAGTTCTATAGAACCAAACTGCTGAGGTCATCGGTCCCTAGGCTTACACACTAATTAAACTGACTTAAAACTAACTTACGCTAAGGACAACACACACACGCATGGCAGAGGGAGGACTCGAACCTCCGAAGGGGAGAACCACACGAACGGTGACAAGACGCCTCAGACCGAACGGCTACCTTGCTCGGCCAGATTCTAGAAAACAAGCAATGCCCCAGACTAAGGCTTGTGAGGCTACACCCAAAATTGCGAACAGCATACTCTTCGACTCGAACTTTGTTTTGCAGGATTCGTACTGCATAACTACGACAAACTGGTTGCAAAAAGGCGAAATCGTAGCTAGGTACTACCGCGCTTTATTATGGGATTCTTTGAACTGAAATTTGTTGTGAAAAGCACCATGAAGTTGACTCTTCACCACTGCGATTCTATAACCTGCTCAACAGTAATCACAGTGCCTTTGTATGGGCACCAGTTGTTACCTAGAATGGTATCAACAGCTAAGACCACAAGTATCTCTCAATAATCACATTTCATGTGAACGTTACTCTCCTAATTTTACTCCGTCAAGAGAAAGGGTTTCTGTAGATAAGAGATTCCTGAAAAGTAAGTTTTATTCCGGACAAAGTCCAACGAACAAGACTCAACACCTTTATGTCATTTCAAAACAGCTCACTGCAAAGATGGAAATACAATTTCAACTTTAATTTATTCATCTTGTATGGAGTAGTTGGGGTCAGCGACTATTTTATGAGCTCACGATATAATTTTTATTGCTTCCGTGGCTTTTTAGTAACATTCACATAAATTACGCTTTTCGATAATACGCTGTCATCGTCAGGTGCGCTACACTTACACATACCTTAACTTGAAGTGTGATGAGGTTTGTTTGCGTAGTACGCCAATGAGGCTATGTAGACCTACCGAAATTTAATCCTGAACAGAGAGTTCCATTTATCTCCATGAACCCTTTTGTACGGGTTCGATCTGCGTAGATAACCTCAATGTCACACCGAGCAAATGAACCTCATAACACTTCAGATTAATGCATGTGTAATTGTAAGGCGACTGATGGTGGCATCATGCTGCCGAAACGCGTCATGCTAATGAATATTAGCAAAAAGTGACTGAAGCAGCAAAGTTTATTTCATAACTGAAGGTACAGTTGCCTGTTGCTATGTAGCAGACGATCAAAACTAATTTTTTCTCATTGCAGCTGCACATTCCAGCAGTTCCTGAACAGTTATAAAGATATCATTAAACACAACGCATAAATCTTCGCGAAAACCCCACGAATGATCAAATATTCGGTATCACGATAACTCAAAGTATAACTTATGATTTCACAGTTTCTAGGAAGGAATAGCCAAACACCCTAAATGGGTTTCAATTTGTGCAGTGGTGGTGCAAACTTAAATGAAGCCTCAGTAGCTGGCACGTGATTTGTCCTGTCATCGAGACGAGCAATTAACTCTACTGCTGACGTTTCGCGCTACATGCAATCGCCAGCGCGTCCCTTAAAGAGACGCGTGCACTAATCAGCTGATGCCTGAAATTTCCGTACATGCGATTAGATGCCTTCGACTACTTTTTCCTGTGTTCACAAAGTAAGATTTGAACTCTATTCGTGGCTGGTTTATGTGGCCAGAGATTTCACGGTTGATGAACTATAGATTGTAAGCAAAGAAGTGCCAGGAGGCAGCACCTTGTAGAAGACTGTAATCACAGGAAGAAAAATCAGAACCAATACTAACACCCATCACAAGGGAAAAGTCTGTTAATCTGTAACTGCCATTGAGACTGACGCTGAGACCACAATGCTGAACAGCTAAGGGAATTACTTGATAATTGCGAAATTTGGAGTCGGGAGTGTGCATCCTTCATGTCTATAGGCGTCTTGAGGGTCATCAGAGATGGCGATGATTTTGGCGGTGTTCCATCTTTGAAAGTCAGGCTGCTCAGGCGTTGTAATCCCCAGGCTGAGCGAAATTACATATCAAGCGCAGAGAATTATCCTGAAATCGCTGTTAGTGCTCATTTTTACAATCATTTCCGATTTTCAGTGGCGAGCATATTGTTATATATATTCCAGGCAGGTGTTATTAATGAACTATGTGATCAAAACTATCTGGACACCTGGCTGAAAATGACTTACAAGTTCGTGGCGCCTTCCATCGGTAATGCTGGAATTCAATATAGTGTTGGCCCACCCTTAGCCTTGATGACAGCTTCCACTCTCGCAGGCATACGTTCAATCAGGTGCTGGAAGGTTTCTTGGGGAATGGCAGCCCATTCTTCAGCATGTGTTGTGATAGTGCCACGCAGAGCTACAAGGGGTGCAAGCCCCCTCCATGAAAAACACGACCACACCATAACACCACCGCCTCCGAATTTTACTGTTGGCACTACACACGCTGGCAGATGACGTACACCGGGCATTCGTTATCCCCACATCCTACCACCGGATGGCCACATTGTGTGCTGTGATTCGTTACTCCACACAACGTTTTTCCACTGTTCAATTGTCCAGTGTTTACGCTCCTTACACCAAGAGAGGCGTCATTTGGCGTTTACCGGCGGGACGTGTGGCTTATGAGCAGCCGCTCGACCATGAAATCTAAGTTTTCGCACCTCCCGCCTAATAGTCATAGAACTTGCAGTGGATCCTGGTGCAGTTTGGAATTCATGTGTGATGGTCTGGATAGATGTCTGCCTATTACACATTACGACCCTCTTCAACTGTCGGCGGTCTCTGTCAATCAAGAGACGAGGTCGGCCGGTACACAACGTTTTTCCACTGTTCAATTGTCCAGTGTTTACGCTCCTTACACCAAGAGAGGCGTCATTTGGCGTTTACCGGCGGGACGTGTGGCTTATGAGCAGCCGCTCGACCATGAAATCTAAGTTTTCGCACCTCCCGCCTAATAGTCATAGAACTTGCAGTGGATCCTGGTGCAGTTTGGAATTCATGTGTGATGGTCTGGATAGATGTCTGCCTATTACACATTACGACCCTCTTCAACTGTCGGCGGTCTCTGTCAATCAAGAGACGAGGTCGGCCGGTACGCTTTTGTGCTGTACGTGTCCCTTCACGTTTCCACTTCACTATCACATTGGAAACAGTGGAGCTAGGGATGTTTAGGAGTGTGGAAATCTCGCGTACAGACGTATGACACAAGGTGACACCCAATCACCTGACCATGTTCGAAGTCCATGAGTTCGCGGAGCGCCCCATTCTGGTCTCTCACGATGTCTAATGACTACTGAGGTCGTTGATGTGGAGTACCTGGCAGAAGGTGGCAGCACAATGGACCTAATATGAAAAACGTATGTTTTTGGGGGTGTCCGTGTACTTTTGATCATATAGTGTAGATGTTTTGTGTTGGGTTATGCAGATAATACAAATAATACAAGTTGGTGTAATAAAGCACTGGTGGGTCCTGTTAAACTGTTTCCATGGCGACAGATGTATTTGGTTTGGTGTGGGTATTTCGATACTGTTTTGAAGTGGTATCTCGAGATTTTTGTCTCCTGATTTTCAGAGAGTGTCTCTAGGCATAATTTGAAAAGTTTAGCTGATATTCTTAGCGTTTTACTCTTTCTGGTTTATTGTTTGGGTCAGGGACCTCAGTACAATGTTACTGCTTTTCCCCCTTGTCTACAAATCTAAATGAACCTAACGACCGTTGATACAAGTACACAGAGGTGACCAAAGTCATGGGATACCTCCTAACATTGTGTCAGACCTTTTTCCCGACGAAGTGCAGCAACCCGTCGTGGCATGGATTGAAGAAGTCTTTGCAAGTCCCCTCTAGAAATACTGAACCATGCTGCCTTTGTAGCTGTCCATAATAGCAGAAGTATTGCCTGTGCAAGATTTGTGCACGAACTGACCTCTCAATTATGTCGCATAAATGTTCGATGGGATTCAAGTCGGGCGATCTGAGTCGCCGAATCATTCGCTCGAATTGTCCACAACGTTCTTCAGACCAATCTTAAACAATTGTGGCCCGATGACATGACGCATTGTCATCCATAAAAATTTCATGGTTGTTTGAGAAAATGAAGTCCATGAATGGCTGTAAATAGTCTCCAAGCAACCGAACATAGCCCGCTCGGTTGCCCGTGTGGTCTAACGCACGACTTTCCGGGCGGGAAGGAGCGCCTGGTCCCCGGCACGAAACCGCCCAGCAGATTTGTGTCGAGGTCTGGTGAACCGGCCAGTCTGTGGATGGCTTTTAGGAGGTTTCCCCCTTATTCCGCCTCAGTTACACTATGGCGGCGATTACTGCGCATACAAACAAGTTCTCCACGTACGTGTACACCACCATTACTCTAGCACGCAAACGTAGGGGTTACACTCGTCTGGTGTGAGACGTTCCCTGGGGGGGGGGGGGTCCACCAGGGGCCAAACCGCACAATAACCCTGGGTTTGGTGTGGGGCGGCGGAGGGGTGAAGTGGACTGCAGTAGTCAAAGTGGGGTTATGGACCACTGCGGCTGCGGTGGGGACGGAGTACCTCCGTCGTTTCTAGGTCCTTGGTTAACATACAACACAATACAAACGAACATAATCGTTTCCATGTACATACAGCCCACACCATTATTTAGCCAACACCAGCTTTAACAGTGTCTTACTGACAATGTGGGTCCATGCGTCATGGGGTTTGCACCACACTTGAACACTTTCATCAGATCTTACTAACTGAAATCGTGACTCGTCTGGCCAAGCTACGGTTTTCCATTCGCCTGGGTCCGACAGATATGGTCACGACCCATGGAGAGAAACTGCAGGCGATATCGTGCTGATTGCAAAGGAACTCACGTTGGTCGCCTGCTGCCAAAGCCCATGAACGCCAAATTTCGCCCTGCTGTCCTAACGGATACGTTCGTCATATGACCTACATCGATTTCCTCTATCATTTCATGCAGTATAACTTGGCTGTTAGCTCCGAAAACTCTACGCAAATGCCTCTGCTCTTGTCATTAAGTGAACGGCAACAGCGTTGTCCCTGGTGAGAAGTACTGCCTGAATTTTGGCATTGTCGGCACTCTCTTGACACTGTGGATCTGGAAATTTTGAATTCCCTAACGAGTCCGAAACGGAATGTCCCATGTATGTAGCTCCAATTACCGGTCCTATGTATGTTAATTCCTGTGATAACGTAGATTTTCCCGGCGAATCAAATACTGATGATTTTCACGGGTTTGCAGCCGGGTTCCATCGTCCTGACGACAACACGATATTTCGGCGGACCATCTAGCCGCCATCTTCAGGTGAGATTGAGTGCACAATCACGCCGGAACTGAAGAGACCTCATTTGTTTTTTTTTCTTTATTGTAATTTTAATCACCTCATACAGGCGGGCTGTCAGCAGCATAGTACGCTGCTCTTCAGCCTTAAGTGGTACAATAATATGACATATGGGTGACACAGACAATACAATAAAAACGGCGGGCAAAAAATGTAGATCCAAAAAACAATAACCATGAAGCCGTTCACGCTGGACGAGAAAAACACTAACACTCGTTGAAATGGCGCACATAACACGGAAGACTTCGATGGCACACGTGAACAGTGGAGGCGTGACGGCGAAAGAACACTAAACACAAAATGAAGGCACACACACGAGGCACTGATGGCGTTGATCTCCGGCGCGCGAAAGTCCACTGAGTGTGTATGAGTCCGGGGACCTGCCAAGAGAGGAGGAGGGGTGGGTGGGGGAGGGAGAGGGGAGAGCAGAGATACCATGGGCAGAGGAGATAGGGGGAAGGGAGGAAGGGGGAGGGAAGCCCTGGGGAGGAGGGGTGGAAGAAGGGGGATGGGGGAAAAGGAAAGAGAAGGGAGGGGAATGGAGGGAGGGTGCCTAAAGGAAAGGACACAGGAAGTGGGGGGAGGATCAAAGTTGATAGGAGGTGTAGATGGAGGGGAGGAGGACATCATCAGGGAAGGGGAGCTGGCGGAAGCCACCTTGGGAGAGGGTAAGGAGGGTGGAGAGATGGAGACCGGGTGGGACGTGGGAATACAGGCGCGGCAGCGGGCGGGGGTGGGAGAGGATGGGCGAGACAAGCGGGTGAGGAGGATCGAGTTTGCGGGAGGTGTAAGAGACCTCAGATTCGGCGGCTTCTTTATACCGAGGGTACTGGCCATTGCACGTGCGCGAGCAACGGAAGAGCTGCCCTCTGTGAGGCAAAGAATTGCAGCGGCGCCAACGGTGAAAACTGTCAAAAGCGAGGAATCGCAAAATTAAAATGCAGCCGGTCGGAAACCAGACCGTTGTTGTTTTATCTGTGTTAAAATAGGATTCCACGTCTTGCTTAAAGGAAAACCTTTATCTCTGTTAATAATATCATCAGACAGACGTATTTCAATTGATTCTTTCAATACACAATCCCAGTAACGGGAAGCCGAGGCAATAATTTGCGTCTCTTTGAAGGACGTATTGTGCCCTTCATTAAGACAGTGTTCAGCAACGGCTGATTTTTCCGGCTGGAGCAGACGTGTATGCCGTTGATGTTCCACACATCGATCTTGAACTGTACGAATAGTCTGTCCAATGTAGGCCTTGCTGCGGTGACAGGGAATCTTGTATACCCCAGGCTTCCTCAGTCCCAAATCATCTTTAACCGATCCAAGAAGGGATCTAGTTTTGGCCAAAGGCATAAGGACGCTTTTAATATCATGTTTCCTGAGGGTTCTTGAAAAGAAAGAAAATGGGACTTTGGGCCACAGTGTATACCGAAAACCTACGCATACGGACCGCTACCTCCATGCCACAAGTTGTCATCCACAACATCAACACTTGGGAGTTTTACGCACACTTGTCAACAGGGCTTATGCTGTTTCGGATTCCGATAACTTGAAACAGGAGTTGGATCACCTTAAAGTTGTTTTCAGGCGGAAATTACTCGTGCTTTTCAATTTGGACCCCCACGAGAACCAACGGTGGACACTTCCAAATATGTTGCTTTTTTACCCTTCGTGGGAAGTATTTCTTCGAAAATTTCAAGAATCCCCATGAAATATTATATTAAAAGCGTCCTTATGCCTTTGACCAAAACTAGATTCCTTCTTGGATCGGTTAAAGATGATTTGGGACTGAGGAAGCCTGGGGTATACAAGATTCCCTGTCACCGCAGGAAGGCCTACATTGGACAGACTATTCGTACAGTTCAAGATCGATGTGTGGAACATCAACGGCATACACGTCTGCTCCAGCCGGAAAAATCAGCCATTGCTGAACACTGTCTTAATGAAGGGCACAATATATCCTTCAAAGAGACGCAAATTATTGCCTCGGCTTCCCGTTACTGGGATTGTGTATTGAAAGAATCAATTGAAATACGTCTGTCTGATGATATTGTTAACAGAGATAAAGGTTTTCCTTTAAGCAAGACGTGGAATCCTATTTTATCACAGATAAAACAACAACGGTCTGGTTCCCGACCGGCTGCATTTTAATTTTGCTCGTGCTCGTGCACGCGCAACGGCCAGTATCCGCGGTATAAAGGAGCCGCCGAATCTGAGGTCTCTTCAGTTCCGGTGTGATTGTGCACTCAGTCTCACCTGAAGATGGCGGCCAGATGGTCCGCCGAAATATCGTGTTGTCGTCAGGACGATGGAACCCGGCTGGAAACCGTGAAAATCATCAGTATGTTAATTACTCCCGTGCGGCCATAGTCAACTCGGCAATCTTTTCACATGAATCCCCTGAGTACAAATGACAACTCCGCGAACGCACTACTCTTTTATACCTTGTGTGCGCGACACTGCTGCCATCTGTATATGTGCATACAGCTTCCCATGATGTTTATTACGTCAGTGTGTTTCACAAGTAAAGAAGTGCAGGACTTTGATTTCGATCAGCTCAGTAGGGGTTCCTTCAGCGCACAGTTTTGCGGTGGGTTTTGGTGCGGGAAGCGCAGTACCTGCTGTAGCAGACGACCGCTATGCCTATGATAAGTCGATGTATGCGGGTCCACCATGGGGACCACGTCTGATAACCAGACAGCCAGACACCTGCCGCGTAATTAGCCTTCTTACTGTTGTCACGGCGTCTGTTACACCAGGCAGGCTTTATCAATACAGCGAGAGAAATAAGAGGTTGTTGCATTTCGATGTAATTTTGGAAGTGAAAAAAAAATACAAATCTGGAGCGGGCGCTATGCGTCATGAAAAAATGTGATCTTTTTCTCGTATGTTTGAGAGGAAACCGTATTTAGGATGCTTACAAAAGCAGTAGCAGATTTAATAGTTCTTCGATGAAAGCTGAGCTTTGGAGAAATCTGACGAGAACATGCTGGACGGAAAGAAAACCAAAGTATGTTCTGTAATAGATCACTGAGCAAAGAAACCTCATAGCAACTATCTAAAACAGCAAAGCAAAACTATTTGGGCATTAATTGACACGCAATAAATTTTGAGCAGACATACTGAAAGTAAAGTGTTTGGTTAGAGAAAAACCAGAGGGAGGCCAAGGAAGTAGTCAGACATCTATTGGAAGCAACAAATTGTCAAAATATCAAGAAATGAAAAGGACAACACAAAGTGGGGAAGAATTGTTGCAGTGGCAAGCCTTTAAAAAGTAAAGATGAACGATATGTACACGTTAAAGATGTGAAATACAACTACGTTGCTCGTGTGGGAAAGTTCAGCATTCTGAGTGATGCATGTACGATAGCAAACAACTTATCTTTCTTCTTATTTTTCCTAACTTTCATTCCTTGCCTACACGGGGTCAGCACATTAAGTTATGGATTTTGCAGTGTTAGTGGTAGAGAATACCAGATGACCTGCCTGTCATCAATCAGTTGGAAAATACGAGGGGTGTTTAATAAATAATGCGACACTTTTCTTGTCGCCCAATTTCGGTTGACTATTTGCTGTGGGGCTTCGTGGAATATTGTGTGGAAAATGTCTGTAATGGAGAGGCTTACCAAACAGAGAGCTGTCATTCAGTGTATTTTGGCGGAAAAACAGAGTATCATAGATTTGCATAGTTGCTTGCAGAAAGTCTATGGAGACCTGACAGTGAACAAAAGCAAGGTCACGCAAACCTGCCCGACTCCCGAGAGCAGGGCTGCCGACCACAGCTTCTACCGTTATGCGTATTTAAGATAGCTAATTGGCCGCCTAGAATTGGTACAAGGTCAGTTGAATTCGTCTGAGAAGCTGTGAGGCCCCAGGGCCTAGAGCGCGTCGTGGCTGGGCTGAACTCTGAAGCCGCTCCAAGCCCAGGTGTGTCAGCAAAGGGCCGGATGTGGGTAAATCACAGTTTGAGGAATTTTTGCGACGAACTGTTGCTTGGGAGGACAGTCAATGCTCCAAGCAATGGTGGAGCGTCAGACAATCTTAATGAATTGCTAAGTCACAGTGTTACGGTAAGTTGCGTAAATTGACATTTTAGTAAAAGAAAAAAGGTTTTCGATTATGTCACATGTGAATTATAAATTATTTCGAGACTGCGTACGTGTGAGAGATGTATAAAAAAGATTAAAAAAGTTAAATAATACCACCAAAAATCACAGACAGCGATGTGATATAAGAAAAGAACGTTCTTTTTATCTGTGTAATGAAACTGAACATGACCAGAGACTATTGTTTTATCGAATCTCTCTTCTGTTTTTGTTTCGTCTAGAGGTAGGCAGCCATTGTATAGCTGGATGATAATTAATGTAAGTTTCATCTGTATTTTTGAAAAATATAATAGAAATTGTTATTAGAAAGTGTGTATTATTGACTTAGTTGTCACCTCTCATGGTCGCAACCATTAATTATCATTAACCAAGTTTTTCTCAGAAGTTCGAGTTGCGGGGAGCTCTTCTTCCCTAGCAGCATTTGGTCGGTCATTACGCTGACGTTTCATGTTATTAAATGTAAATGCGAAAGACTTCCCAATTTTGATCTTTCATTAATTTCAAAGTTAAAAAGAGTAGTGATAGATTTCAGTTACCAAAATTCACAGCACTTAATGAGTTCAGTATGTTTCATTTTGGCCGCCTAACGGCAGATGAGATTCTCTCCAGTTTTGCCTTGCAAATAATGAACAAGAAATATGGAAAATCATTCCATTCAATAAGCTCCTCAATATCTCAGTTAATCTTAGTGAAATTTGGTATATAAATAACCAGTAGCCCCTGTGACCCATATTAATAATTACAGTTCGCGTAGGAATACGCATATTTTTTTTCTACATAGCAGCGCTCATGCAAACTATTTATTAGAAGGAGGTGAGTCGCACGTTGTGTTTAAAAAATATTATATCGTACGTACTTCGGGGCAGCGGATTTCTGCACGAGTGTTATCACCGTATATGTTAATTAAAAGTCTCACGCTAGCCCACAGTATTTAAAGACACCCCAACCAAAATCATAAAATATAATTATAAAAATAAAAATATATGATTAACCCGTGATAATCTCCCTCCCGCCCCATATATAGTTATACCGTGATAACAGCTCTTTGAATTTCGACAGTAAATCACAGTTACGTATTAAAGCCAATCTGAATATATCTGCGGTCTCAGAAAAATGAGGCACATCCAGTGACTAAACAATATTTCAGTGTCTTCAAAACTACAAAAGAATAATATTCCACAGAGGACAAACATTTTCATGGTTAACTACTGAATTAACATCTTTTAAATGCTTCAAGCCATTTCAATATACGATAGCTCAGATGATAGCATTCCCCTACCCTGTCATCTCCGAATGCTACATATGGTATATATTGTAACTTTTATACCTTTGTATTACACATATGTTTGCCAGAGCATCGTATTCTCAACATTTATGCAGTAAATGAACACAGGATCAGTACCTCATATTCTGTCATACTTGTGTTTTTATGTTGTTGTAATGAACAGTTTACTATGTTGCCAGTAACTTTACTTAGATGTTGACTGCAATGCTATTGCTAACTATGCTAATTTAAAAGTGGTTGATCGCATGTGTTAGCACACACAGCAATTGGAAAGAGAACCAAAAGACACTTCTGTCAAGAAGTCGTAAATAATTGTTTAAACAACATGTTACGAAAGTCTGTTGTCATTTATCGTGAGCACACTTGTACGAGAATGCTGGCTTCTTTATTTATGGACCAACTATTACTTGTACTTATTGTAAACGATCTGAGTGTAATCGAATGTTTATGACATTTCCTGATTTAAATACTGTTGTGATATATTAGTTCGGACCAGGAAGTGGTCATGTTGAATCCAATCATGTCTGCAAAAGTTAAGAACGATGTATTTTTGATGGGAACGGCCTTAAGCCGATGTAAAAGCAGACAGTAGCAGAACACTGTTGGAGTCAAGCAGAAACAGGGACTTTTCGAGAGAAGAGCTCAAGGGAGCTATTGTCAGCACTTTTACATTTGTGCCGGAAGAAGACAGATATGCCTGTGGCATCGTGTGGTTTTAGATGCAGTGGGTGATGGATTTTGGGTCTTGATCAACAGCTACCATACTTTAACTTTTCGAGGTACATTATATTTCGAGAGGTAGGTAAGTGCTCCAGAATAGGACTCCAACTTTTACCACTTGATTTATGGAACTGAGAATAGACAGAATATGAATTACCATTCATTGCATTGCGCGCAATAAGCTGCGAATCATCATGCTGAACTCTGAATTGTTTTGATTTGGTGGTTATTTCATGTATTGTGACCACGAAATGATCTTTGTTTTCGCATATTTTTAATGACTATTTAGCTTGGGGATTTTGGTATCATTCTCAGAACGTTATCAACGTAGCTTTATTGCATTTGATTAGGGTATTTTCTGTCTGTATTTTAACTGAATATTAGAGGACCACTATCCATTTATTCGAGATGTCTTTTCTTGAATAAATATTATTCAACATAATTGTCTGCTTTCTACATCAATACGGGCGTTAGGATAGAACCCTTGTTATTAAATTATTCATTTAACTGTTATTTTGTATTTCTGTGTATTTCATCAACTCAAAATTCTTACCAATGCCCAGGCTATTTGACTGAAGGATCACAGCTGCAGATTATTATTTGTGATGGATAGCTGCAGGGCACGAAAGCAGACGTGTGGTGCTCGACCCATAACTATATCGAGCTATTCTTTTTTCAACAGAGCCATGCATAGCCATAGTACCTAAATTACAAGGAAGGAGGCAACTGGTTTCCTTTTATGGTATGCTGTGTAGAAGAGCAACTACACTCTGCAGAAACTGTTAGTGTTGGGACACTCTCATTTGGGGTGATTGAAAGATTAGAATCAAACACGTCGCTCCTCAGTTGGTCGTCTCTGTAGGTGGTGCTGACACACTAGTCCACCAGTTGGAATATTCAAAGGCGTGTGTCCACTGGGTTCTTTGTCGCCTTACAGAAGACCCTAAAGAGCATCGAAGGACCATCTGTGTGGAATTCCTTCTGCGTTACTAGGCTGCTCATGACAATTTTCTGTCAAACATCGTCACAGGGGATGAAACATAGATTCATCTCTTTAAAACTTGAAAGAAAGTAGCAAGCCATTGAGTGGCGCCACACCATCTGTCCTCCGAAGGAAAACTACAAAGACGCACCATGAGGTGTAAAGTCGTGGTGACGGTCTTCTGGGACTCTGATAACCTTCCTCACAGTGCAACGATTAACTCTGAAGTGTGTTGTGCTACCATCAGGAAACTGAAGAAACGGCTTCAGGTTTCGTACGCTCAAAAAGCCAAACTTCTCTTTCTCAATGACACCGCAAGGCATTACACGAACCTCCGCACCTGAGAGGAGCTCACAAAACTTCGTTGGACTGTTTTGCATTATACACCCTACAGCCCACCTTCCGATTTCCATTTTTCTGACCCAATAAAGGATGCACTCGGCAGGAAGCGATACTTGGGTGATGGAAAGATTACTGATGCAGCAAGACGTAGGCTCCTACTTTGACTGGCAGAGTAGTACGAGTACCATGCAGGCATACAGGCCCGCTCAATAAAGTGGCCCTCTCATTGAACGGAGATTACGTTTAAAAATAGTGTATTGTAACCAAAAGAGCGGTGGAAAGTATGGTGTATTGGAATCTTGAATAAAACCAGTCTGCTTTTAGAAAAAAAAATGTGTTGCATTACTTATTGTCACTCATAGTGAGCATTCTGAAGATTTGTTCCTGAGCAGCCCGACGCTCACTACACATTTGTACATATTTTTGTTGTCCGGACTGACTAAAAACTTATTTTTGAAATGTTAGTAGTTAGTTTGTGATAATTTTGTAGGACTAAAACCTAGACACCATTCTATGAGTGAGGTGATAATCACAGGCTATTCCTGATGTGGAAAAGAAATCTCTGCAGGTAAAATAAACCAGCTATATACGCGATGTTAGCGTCACCCTAACGGTGCATTGGAGGATTTCTGTAGCCAACGTCAGTAAATCCAGGAGAGAAAATACCTCTCATTTCGACAATGGTCAGTCTGTCAATTTGTATCACATCGTTTAAAATATTTCGTCAGATACAGAGTTCAAGAAGGTGGCACTGTATCTAAGAAGCTGCACATGGTAGCAACTGCATTAAAATCCTCATAAGGCCATTCTGTTTTCTATTATTTCTTAATCTATCAATGGATCGTTATGAAATAGTCATTTGTAGGCAGTTTTTTCATCGAGTGTTGTATATTGTGAGTGCACAAAATTTTTTCGGAATTAAATTTGGGATTTTCCTTAAGAGTTAGAGGTGTGAAGTTTCCTGCACCCTCGTCGACTATAAATGATTGAACGTGTGGGTAATTAACTTTATATTAAAGGTTACACTTTCTAAGCAATACAGGGATGTGCATTTTCTACACACGATATTACGTGCTAATGCAAATATTTGTTTTGTGTTCTACTATTTGTTTGAGGTACTTCTGGGGGGCGGGGGGGGGGGGGGGGCGTGTAGCGTTTGGAGTTCGCCAGCCTTCACATAAGAGAAGGTACGGAATGGAGCTTGCAAAACCTCAAAGAGTGTTTAAGGGGAGCGTCAGAGTAGGCGACGTCAAGAGTGATCGCTGAAGAAGATAATAATTGATGTTTAAAAGCTTTTGTAAAAAAAAAAAAAAAAAAAAAAAAAAAATCTGCAGTTGAGTTCAGTATGAAGTAGGGTTTTAGACTCTACTAAAACCTGATGTCTGTTTCTGCATGTATAATAAATGTTCGTCTTTACATATAGCAGCTGAAGTTCATTTCAAGAAAGGAAATTGGAGAAGAACTGACAAGTAATATAATAGGATATAACCTTAACCAATGTATGGGACCCTCTCATGTGACAACTGAGTGTGAAACATGAATCTGGAGTGAAGAGTTTCAGTTTGAAGATGAACAGAGAAGACGAGGGGTATTAATAAGAATGAAACGCTTAAAAAAGAAAAAAAGATTTATTGAAGAAGAATATATTTATGACAAATTTTCTACTTTCAAGAGAACACCATGGACACAAATTAATGAGTCCAGACAATATTGCTACGGATATGAGTGCTGCTGCACAGTGAGCAATGCTAGAGACCTGTACAAAATTTAGTAACTAAAGGCTTTGAGGTTCCTTCAAATGCAAATAGAACTAGTGTGAATTATTAATTATTTTGAAGTGATATGACACTACTGTGATTAAGTGATGTGAGTTAGATCTGTATAACATTTATACCACCAAGGAGTTAACACTGACTGAAAGTGACATAAATACATGTTTATTACGTGAAGAAATCATTAAGTGACGGATGTTTTGTACTAGAAACAATCTTAAAGTACTGATTATTGCCTTCAAAGAAGAAACAAGTGCGGATTTTTCTTGACAACATTAATAAGCAAACTGTTATTAAGAAAATCAACAAGAAGATAAAATCGCCAATAAACATTGCCAGCAACATCTAGCAGCTAATACCAAATACAAAGACAGTTTTCATTACACTGAAGTAAATTTAAATTGGCCTTCAACAAAAGTTAACCAAACGTTGCCTGTCAAAAAAAATGTAGAAGATTCACATGCATTACAAGTTTATCAGCCATGAGCCCAATCTACCAGATAATTACTTTAAGAAAGCAATGACAGTGTATCGCTAGGCGTGCTGTCCAGTTCAACAGTGACTGGCAGCCTGCAGTCCCTGCACAACGCAGGCAGGCAGCGCAGATGACAAGCAGCAACGACACACGACAGGCTGACGCAACTGAACCCATGTGTACGAACTTTCTGTGGGGTGCACTGCATCAAAACCTAGTGTGTTCTGTTCCTTAAAGATACGATTTACTGTGGAGTAATTTCTAAAGTGCAGTTGATGTTGTTAGTCGACAGAGTGAACTTATTAGGTTGATAGGAAGTTACAAAGTTGATTTGTTAGACAAAATTCAATTATAGCAGAAATCTTATTCAGGGAACTTTGTAAATTAGTAAACGATAAAGATACAAGAAAAATATATTATTTTCTATTATGAAGTAATGTTGAGAATTTACGTACTATTAAATTAGTACAAGATACTGCAGTAAGAACAAGAAAAGTTTTAGAAAACGAATTAATAGAGACAAATGTTAATTTAGTACAGGTTACAACTAATAATGGAGATGCATTTACGGTATTTGCAAATGCAATGGAATCACAATTGGAGAAAGCAGAAGATGGAATAGCAATAGAGAATTGATCATAATGCAGATTTGGTAGATTGTATGTCGCTATCTTCTGTTTCTATAGATAAATTACTGTATTTACTTACTACTGACAAACTGTTATTTTCTGTAACCGCTGAGAATTTAAGACCATCTGTTTTCTATTAGTACTGAGAAAGTATCATGCGCTGTTACTATTGAGAGGTTACCATAACTGGCTAATACTGAGAATTTACTAACTTATTTTATTTCTGACAATTTATCATCTTCTATTATTACTTATAACGTACTGTATGCAGTAGCCACTGACAAACCATTATCTTCAGTTACTAGTGGGAACTTACTTCCATCAGTTACCACAGAAAAGCTGCCAACTTTTAGTATTGAGGATTTACGATCTTCCGTTACTATTGAAAGTCACCATTTTTTACTACTGGGAAACTGCTGACTTCTGTTCCTGTTGCGAAGTTATTACTGAATATTTATTACCTGCTCCTATATATGATATCTTACTCTACACGTTCAGGTTGGAACCTCATTATATAACTTTAAGGATAACAGATCTACTGTACATGATTCTCATATTACTAATTAATTGAAACTTGAATATATTACATGTGATTTGAGTAGTATTATAAAGAAAACTGTGAGAACTTATGTCATAAAATGAAAGTAGTTACTACAGGTGTGCTTAGTATTTTACGTTATTTATATTTATATATCAGTTTGTTTTTTGAGAACTTTAGGAATATGTGGCATGTGATTTGAGTAGTATTGTAAAGAAAACAGTGATAACTTATATGTCAGAAAGTGAAAGTAGTTACTACAAGTGTGCATAGTATTTTACGTTATTTATATTTATATATTAGTTTGGTTTTTGGAAACTGTAGGAACACGTGAGGTAATAATGACCTTAGGAGTGACACAATCTATGTGGCAACTAAATTGCAACTGTAACTCTTGCTTGTATAATGACTCATCACATCAAACGACTGTGAGGAGTAATTCTGTATGACACTCAGTATCTAGCACTTCAAAAGAATTTGATAAATATTAACTTTTTGTGTTGTTTTTTAGATATGGGTATGGAATAAAAAGTAATATTGCAATGCTATTCAGTTTACATGGTTTGTCATACGTTGTTGCCATGTTGTCAATCAAACAACTTATTTCGCTTGCTGTGTGTCCATTGCTTACATTATGTAATCTTTTACAGGAGATGATTTATTTTCCTATCCTTCTACATGAGATAACATTTTTTTATGTTTGATCACAATGAGTTCTTTCTCAAAACAGATGACCGTATTACTCTTTTACTATTTTTAATTCTGATTTTATTTTAGTACCTGTAAAGTTAATTATTGTAAATAATAATTGGATCGTCTTTTCTTGTCACTCTAGATTTCCGTCAAAAGCGAGTGAGATGTCAGAAAACACGTATCTTGAGATGACGTAGCCTCGCTGATGCTGCAATAAAATCTGCGACTGCCACTACACCAAGGCAAAATGGACGATCTTGGTAATGTACCTCCAACGCTTAAAATTCGTAAACAGCAGATAACAACTTTGCATTGGATGTTCGCTAACTCCACAATTCGACAACTTAAGACATGCTGAGAAGCTCAACGATCACGGACGGGCGGAAGAATGAGAATTTGATGTCCAGTCATTGTGAAACACGTTCAATATAACGTTTAACACAGTCAGCAGTACACACCCGTTGCAAGTTTTTGTCAGGGCCTTCACATTTTCTTTATTCCACACACACAACAGGAACAATGCGCGAACGATCCAAGAGAATAGCTTCTGTCTGTTTAACCTTCAGAACGTTGCTTAAAATCTTGGTCTCTTCTTAATATAGCCGGCCGGAGTGGCCGAGCGGTTCTAGGCGCTACAGTCTGGAACCGCGCGACCGCTACGGTCGCAGGTTCGAATCCTGCCTCGGGCATGGATGTGTGTGATGTCCTTAGGTTAGTTAGGTTTAAGTAGTTCTAAGTTCTGGGTGACTGATGACCTGAGAAGTTACTCCCATAGTGCTCAGAGCCATTTTTTTCTTAATATAGCCCTGAAGAATGAATCAAAGTTCGATACATTTCAGCATCTAATTAACACAGTTAACAGATTTTCTCATAAATTCTCACTTATTGAACTTCCATCTCTCACACAGTCCAAATTCACGAGAGAAATCCTTAGTAATCTTCACTTGTTAAACAGTGTAGCAAACAAAATTGCTATTCCCTAGCTTCTACGTCGTCTTTACTTAACCAAGTACAACCAAAAGGATCTCTGCAGAACCACTTACGAAGCTACTCAAGTTCTAAGTTCCAATTCATTACCACAATATCTAGTAGCAAATATCATATCTAGTAGCAAATATCATGTCTGCAACATTCAAGGATCTCCACCTCCACCTCCCGACACAGCAACTCACAATACTCTTGTTTCAACAACAGAATCTCCTCAGGCTTGACAACATTTTACATACGTAAAATCTATCCCTAAGTGGGGCATCGCATTGCCCTGTGTACTGAGCAATTTCGTCACATCATATTTTTGTAACTGCAAGATAGACAACATTTACACATATGAAACACCAGAATATAATTTTACAGTGTCTGTGATATAATAACATCATAAGCCATGTTTTACACAATAAAATATGAGAATGTACAAATTATTGTACATAGATACTGAATGCGCACAAGTTAATAAAAAAATGCCAGTTCAACCTCTCCTTCTCTGTTTATGACGGTACTGATCCAGCCGCACGTCATTTTCAATAGGATATCTTCCTTTACAGTGGGAAACACTGTAAGGGTGGTTATGAAATAAATCGGTCCAAAAGTAAACGCCGCGTTACGGAAAGACCGTATTAAAAGTCGGTATCATGAAAAAGTGAGTGTTATATGTGTTTATATGGAATTAAATGCATTCATTGAAAAACTTGGTATTTGAAACCCTGACATCAGTTGGATATTTTTCCCCAGTGAATTTACGATTGACTAGTCTACACCGTCACCGACGCCTGTTCCTCTTGTGTAGGCGGATAAGCGGCTACGTCAGGTTCCAGAAAGCCTGCTTATTCCAGATCCACTGTTTCTGGGAAATACGGGATAGCAGTCTGACAGCGTTCTCGGTTTTTATAGCACATTATTCGCTCTTCGTCTAATTCTTCTTCTTTTTCTCTTTTCTTTCTTTTACCTATCTTCCAAAGTGAGATGGTACAAAACTTACGACTGTCGACTGGTATTCGATACGGCATTCCCACTATTCTAAGAGAAGTTGTTCTCGGGTTTTTAAAATTATTTCAGGAGAATGCTGGGATTGATTATTAAATATGGCTATGGTCTATTCGCACCCGTTGTTAACCACCAGTTTAATTCCTTTCCTAGTTTCCAGGTGTCGACAACACCGTCATCTTCACTGATAAAAACCAATATCTCGTCATTTACGTCACCACTTTTATTTTATTTTATATTGTTTTTTACTTATAAATCAAAGTAGAATGGCAGCTTGGGCTGTGCCAGCGCTCACCCATATCAGGACCGTAAATACCTACACTTAGGTGACAAAAGTCTTGGGATACGTTCCAATGTCGTGTCGGACGTCCCTTTGCTCGGCGTAGTGCAGCAGCTCAGCGTGCCATGGACTCAACAAGCTGTTGGAAGTCCCATGTACAAGCATTGAGCCATGCTGCCTCTACAGTCGTCCATATTTGCCAAAGTATCGCCTGTGCAGGATTTATGCACTAACTGACCTCACGATTATGTCCCACAAATGTTCAGTGGGATTCATGTCGGGCGAACTTGGTTGTCAGATCACTCGCTCGAATTGTTCAGGATGTTCTTCAAATCAATCGCAAACAGTTGTGACCCAGTTTGGAATTTGTTGTGGGACACCTTGAAATACTCCCGCTTCAGCACCTATAGTTTCAGGAAGCTGCGACAGATGGCGGCACTATTCGTAGCCTTCAAAATGGCGGCTGTAAAGGAGACGCGATACACGCACAGAACTCTCATTGAGCAAAACCAGAGCATCGCGGTTATTCATAGCTGCTCGTACAGGGTGGGGCAAATAAAAGTGGCCCGGAGAACAGTTCCAGGGTACAAAGAAACACAGTAGATGAAAGGAAATACAGTACTAAACTGACTATAGCAGACGTTGAAAGTGACCACCATTCATATCTTGGCACTTTTGGGCCCTGATTGGCAAGTTGCTGAAGGTGGATCGAAGGTGGAATTGCTGCAGTCTCATACGAAATGTTCTGCTGCAGTTCTTGAATACTATGAGGATCGTTGAGATACACCTTATACTTGATGGCTCCCCACACAAAGTAATAGAACACCGACAAATCAGGTGACCTGGATGGCCAGCTAGGGCCTCTGCTAAAAACTCTGTCAGTCATGAAGATTGTGGAAATGTTCTCCAAGGTTCGACAGGCTGTATGGGCAGTTTCTCCATCATGTTGGAAGTAACTAGGTCGGTTCCTCCTCCGTTAATGCTGCCAAAAACGGTCCGGGCCACTTATTTCTCCCATCCTGTACAATGGCTGCGGAAAAGTGGTAGTAAACAAAAGCACGGTGAGTCATCGGGCGAGGGGTCTGTCATCGTCGCAACAAGGCCACGCAAACCTGTTCGATCTCCTGCGTGCAGGGCGGCCGCACACAACTGTGACCCCAGCAATATTGGAACGTGCGACACTCTCATTCTACGTGATCGACGGTTCACAATCGGACACCTCGCTGAACAACTGGACGTCTCTTTTGGTAGTGCTGACACACTCGTCTACCAGTTGGGGTACTCAAAGGTGTGTGCCAGATGTGTTTCTCGCCGCCTAACGGTAAGAAACAACGAAGGACCACCTGTGCGGGGTTGCTTGCGCCTTACGAGGTTGATTGTGACATTTTTTCGTCGAACATCCTCATCGGTGATGAGGTTCATTACTTCAAACGAGAAACAAAACGGCAGTGCGTGGAGTTGCGCCACAGCACCTCTTCTCCGAAGAAAAAGCTCAAAGCCGCACCTGAGCCGGTAAAGACATGACGACTGTCTTCAGGGACTCTGTAGGAGTTATTATGTTTCATGACCTCCCTCATGGTGCAACGATAAACTCTGGAATGTATTGCGTGCGACCCTCGGAAAATTGAATAAATAATTTCAGAAAGTTCGCCGCCACAAAAATGCGAATGAACTTCTTCATGACAGTGCAAGGCCTCTCACAAGTCTGTGCACCCGAGAGGAGCGCTCACAACTTCACTGGACTGTTGTTCCTCATCCCGCCTACAGCCCGGATCTCGCACCTTCCGACTTCCATCTACTTGGTCCAGTGAAGGATGCACTCCGCGGGAAGCAGTAAGAGGATGATACGGAGGTTACCGATGAAGCAAGACGCTGGCTCCGGCGTCGACTGATGATAGGGAGGTTACCGATGAAGCAAGACGCTCGCTCCGGCGTCGACTGGCCGAGTGGTACCGTGAGGGCATGCAGAGGTTTTGTAGGCAAAAGAGTTGGGAATAAGTGGTGTATTCGAATCCTAAATAAAAGCGACCTACTATCAGAAAAAATGTGTTGCATTACTTATTGAACGCCCCTGGCGCATATTTCCAATGCCCGCATTGTTCCCCTGTCTCAAGGGTCGTACTGACAAATCCAGCATTTGTCCATGCTGATTAGGTGGCTAAAGAAGTCGTCTGGATTGGCCTGAAACTGCTGCAACATTTCTCCTGCTGCTTCAGTTCAGGGAGCTTTTTAAGAAACTTAGTTTTCGTGGCGGCGTTGTTTCTCATGTCGTGAAAAATGTTGAAGACAGTTCCCTGAATGATTTTTATTTTTTTCACCATCGCCTTGATCGCGATTAGCAAGTCTTCCAGCGTCAGTCCCTCCTCTTCTTTTGCGATTCCTGGTTCTTCACAGAGAAATGGTCTCCCGTTTCGTTCTTGCTCATTCAGACTTGTCTGAACACATTGGAAACGTCTGTGCCACATAACTACCATGCCACTTGATGTTACATTGTTGCCATGCACTTCCAGCAACTCAGAATGGATTGCTGCAGCGTTATTCTCCTTCAAATAAAGAGAGGGAATTACCGCACCAAGTGCCTCTTTATCAACGCGCTGCACCGCCTTGTTTTGGCTCTAGTGGTGCGTTATGTTATTTTGATGCGAGGATTTCAGTGTGAATCAGCGCTGAAGACCTCAAACAAACTAAAAACTAATTATGTAATTTTATTTTTTCGAGACGATGATTAAAACTGTGTGACTACCTCTCGTACAACGTATGAGATTTCCCGTGTTTCCGGAGCGTTAAGGATGATTTCTGGGTTTACCTAAATGGTAAGATTTTCTTGCGATAAGGAGAACTTTTATAGTCTTTTACTAACAAACTATAATATTGAAAGCAGAGGGTTTTAATTAGTAGAACAGGGACATAACCAATGAGAATGTCTGTGACTCAGGCAAAAGGCACTTATACTACAGCGCTGATGGCTAAAGTCACAATTTTCGACGATTTTCTGTAGCTGCTGTAGACTAGCGAAATTAAAGAGCCAGTAAGTCACCTTCATGGTGAGTTGAAGGTAGCTTTGGCGTTTTCTGGGACACATTATGTAGATGAACTTTTCACCGGATTTGTGGCCCACAGAAATACATTTAAAATGCGAAGTTTTAATTCACACTTACGTTTCCTATCATTGCCCTGTGGAGTAAAGGACTGCAGCAGTGTAATCGGCCCGCTTCACACAAGTATGGCAGAGAGACAGAGACAGAGAGAGAGAGAAAGAGAGAGAGAGAGAGAGAGAGAGGAGGTGATAGAAAGGGGGGGAGGAGTAAACTTCGCACAGCTTGTCAGAAATTGCTGATTCTACTGTCGGAAAAAAATTGAAACACAAAATAGAAATTAATGTAGAGGTAACTAAATTTCGGAAATACATTTATTTAGGTAACATATTTAAGTGATTAACATGAAAAGATGAGAGGTTAACGTCAGGGCGACATAAGCCAATGCAAATGTGAAATGCTGATACTTTAGTAACCGATGTAATCGCCAGAATGTTGAAAACAAGCATGCAAACGTGCACGCATTCTGTTGAACAGTTCCGATCGTCAGTTTGTGGGATGCAGTTACACGCCTGTTGCACTTGGTCCGTCATTACGGGGACGGTTAATGCCAGTTGTGGATGACGCTGGAGTTATCGTCCAATTATATCGCACATGTGCTCGATTGGAGACAGATCTGGTGATCGGGTATGCCAAGGCAACATGTCAACACTCTGTAGAGAATGCTGGCCTATAACAGACGTATGTTGGCGACCTTTATCCAGTTTGACAACACCCCGTGGAATATTGTTCATGAATGACAGCATAACAATACGGATCACAAAACTGACGTACAATTAGCTGTCAGAGTGCGTGGGATAACCACGAGAGTGCTCCTGCTGACATACGAAAGGCCATAACGCCAGCTGTAGGTCAAGTTTGGTTGCAGGCCCTCAACTGGCCTCCTTCTAACGAAGGTTTCATCAAAAAGCACAACATACCACCGTCACACCGTCCAATGAGGTCTCGCTTGACACCTCTGAAGTCGCAAATGGTGGTGGTTTGGGGTCAGTGGAAGGCACACTACAGGGCGTCTGGCTCGGAGCTCACTTTGAAATAACGCATTTGCAACAGTTCGTTGTGTCGCTGTGGCGCCAACTGCTGCTCAGATTACTGCTGCGGATGCGCCAGAGCCATACGCTGAACACGATAATCTATCCTCCCGGCAGTGGCCCGTGGCAGTTCGGAGTCCGGTCTTCTTACGACCGTACGTCTCGTGACGACAACTGCCCTCAATTATGTACAACGGCTACAGTCCTGCTGAGTCTTTCTGCAGCATCACGGAAAGAACACCCAGCTTAATCTTAAGTAACTTTTTTCTCCCGCCTGGTTAGCCGTGCGGTCTAACGCACGGGTTTCTGGAGTGGGAAGGAGCGCCCGGTCCCCGGCGGACTGGTGTCGAAGTCCGGTGAGCCGGCCAGTCTGTGGATGGTTTTTAGGCGGTTTTCCATCAGCCTCGGCGAATGCGGGCTGGTTCCCCTTATTCCGTCTCAGCTACACTATGTCGGCGATTGCTGCCCAAACAAGTTCTCCACGTACGCGTATACCACCATACTCTACCACGCAAACATAGGGGTTACACTCGTCTGGTGTCAGACGTTCCCTGGGGGGTCCACCGGGGGCCGAACCGCACAATAACCCTGGGTTCGGTGTGGGGCGGCGGAGTGGTGAAGTAGACTGCGGTAGTCGTCGTGGGGTTGTGGACCATTGCGGCTGCAACGGGGACGGAGCCTCTCCGTCGTTTCTAGGACCCCGGTTAACATACAACACACAGCAACTTTTTTCTTGTAAGGGTATTTGTCTTGTAGCAACAGGGCTTGTTAATGGGTTACGTTTCTCAGACAGACGCTGTACTGATCGTATCTTATTTTATGCTTCTTGTATTACGATTTAATCATATTTATTACAGTTAGCTACAGCTCTTTTCGCTATATTGGCTCATCCCCTGAACTATTCAACCCAGCGTTCTGGAGGTTATTGTCTCTTGACTACTTTCCCTCTTCACGGTATTGGATGCTGTGAGTACGGATGTTGATGGTGCCTCCACGTACTAATCTATGAGGCACTACTGGAAGTAATTTTCATTTAGGTATATTTTTATTGGCTGTCCTTAAAAAAATTTAATTATGTAGATTACAAGGTTGCTTTCATATCTGTGCGGTTTAACGCAGCGGAACTGGCCGTGTGACTAAATATTCTTGCGAATGAGACATTGCGCCAGAGTGAGACGTGTAGAGATGTGGAGCAGGGCTGCACGGGGGCAGTGTCAACGTGGGCCGAGGTTCGCATCTGCAGCACTGCATCACGTGCTTATCGGGCCATCCGAGCCAGAGGTCGGCCGGTGTCCGCCGTTGACCCTGCCCCTCCCCGTGGCTGTCCTCTGGTCTAGAGGAGACTCTAGATACCAGCCGGGCCACGCGCCGGCCCAGTGGCCCCGTGCCTCCACCCGATTGCACAACAGCCGGCCCGGCCGGCGCATGCGCGCTGCCCTTCGCGGCTACTTCCGAGAATCGCTGCCGAGGGCGGCGTGGGCGGCAGCGCCGCTTCCGCGTCGGCCGCGTCCGCATTTCTGGCCGCTGACGTTGCAGAGGCGCGCAGCCCAGCTTGCGCACTGCGTCGCACCGTGAGGCGTCGCATCGCTGTAAACACACCGCGTGCTCCGGGAGCTGCCTGACACTGCCTGCCAAGCGGCAGCCGACGGCCACACCCTGGGGTTACCACCAGCTTCCATCATGATTCACTGCGTAAGCGCAGTCAGCGGACCAGAGGGTTACCACCAGCTTCCATCATGATTCACTGCGTAAGCGCAGTCAACGGACCAGAGTCCCGACAGTAGTACTACCGTACCTTTCCAAACCACAGTCATCAGAGGACTTCCGACTCATTTGTGACGAACCATGTACATCGATGGAAAACCCTTTTCGGTACCCTCACATAGACGAACGAAGACGTATGCGAAGTAGGCCGTTTCTCTGTCACATCTCAGACGTAAATCGAGTCCTCAGTTTCATATACACTAATGGCCATTAAAATTGCTACAACACGAAGATGACGTACTACAGACGTGAAATTTTACCGACAGGAAGAAGATGCTGTGATATGCAAGTGATTATCTTTTCTGAGCATTGACACAAGGTTGGCGGCGATGGTGACACCTACAACGTACTGACATGAGAAAAGTTTTCAACCGATTTCTCATACACAAACAGCAGTTGACCGGCGTTGCCTGGTAAAACGTTGTTTTGATGCCTCGTGTAAGGAGGAGAAATGCGTACCATCACGTTTCCGACTTTGATAAAGGTCGGATTGTAGCCTATCGCGATTGCGGTTTATCGTATCGCGACATTGCTGCTCGCGTTGGTCGAGATCCAGTGACTGTTAGCAGAATATGGAATCGGTGGGTTCAGGAGGGTAATACGGAACGCCGTGCTGGATCCCAACGGCCTCGTATCACTAGCAGTCGAGGTGGCAGGCATCTTATCGGCATGGATGTAACGGATCGTGCAGCCACGTCTCGATGCCTGAGTCAACAGATGGGGACGTTTGCAAGACAACAACCATCTGCACGAACAGTTCGACAACGTTTGCAGCAGCTTGGACTATCAGCTCGGAGACCATGGCTGCGGTTACCCTTGACGCTGCATCACAGACAGGAGCGCCTGCGATGGTGTACTCCACGACGAACCTGGTTGCACGAATGGCAAAACGTCATTTTTTCGAATGAATCCAGGTTCTGTTTACAGCATCATGATGGGCGCATCCGTGTTTGGCGACATCTTGGTGAACGCACATGGGAAGCGTGTATTCGTCATCGCCATACTGGCGTATCACCCGGCGTGATGGTATGGGGTGTCATTGGTTACACATCGCGGTCACCTCTTGTTCGCATTGATGGCACTTTGAACAGTGGACGTTACATTTCAGATGTGTTACGACCCGTGGCTCTGCCCTTCATTCGATCCCTGCAAAACCCTGCATTTCAGCAGGATAATGCACGACCGCATATTACAGCTGTACACGCCATCCAAGCTCTGTTTGACTCAATGCCCAGGCGTATCAAGGGCGTTATTACGGCCAGAGGTGGTTGTTCTGGGTATTGATTTCTCAGGATCTATGCACCCAAATTGTGTGAAAATGTAATCACATGTCAATTATAGTATAATATATTTGTCCAATGAATACCCGTTTATCATTTGCATTTCTTCTTGGTGTAGCAATTTTAATCGCCAGTAGTGTAGTAGTGCATGAGGACGAGCCAGAGAGCTGTCCTGCCTCCGGCAGATCGGGGGCAAACAAAAAGCTATGAGAAGTAGTATTGCGTACAATTTATACAAAAACAATTTAAAAGTATCAGCAGAAACGAGAACACTGGCTATTGGCAGTCAACTGTAATAACATAAAATGTCGCAGCGCCAGCAGTTGTCAAACAGATAATAACATCAGCAACTGGGTGCACTTTATGGCGTTGTGCAAAACTTTGTGTTGCAAAGTATCACAGTTTCACGACCGCGAGAAACATTGCAGAAAGATGTGGAGAATATTTAAACTTGATGTAATGCGTGGCCGCTCTATTTAAATTTCAATAAATCTAACACAGTGATTATAACGAAGAGAACGAACTCGACAATATCTCATAACAAGACTATTGGTGAACATCTTGAGCACTTCGCATCGTGTAAGCATTTAGGGTGAATACCATGAAGCGAAAGAAATTGAATTATCACTTAATACTAGTATCAGAGAAAGTGACTGGAAGACAGATTTATTGGAAGGGTACTGCGAGAACCGTGTGCAGGCATAAAGGAAATCGCATGCAAGACGCTAGTGTGGACAGTTCTAGAGTACTGTTGCAGCATTTGGAATCCTTATCAAGAAGGCAACAGACATCGCACGAATTCAGAGACTTGCCGCCAGGATCGCGACAGGTCGGAGTAATCCACGCGAAAATAATGCTCTTGGAACTAAAGTAGGTGTCCCTGGAAGAAAGACAACGTAGGCGAAATCCTTTTGGATAAACTTAGATAATCTATACCCAAAAAATACCTTGCTACTATTATTGTCTGCCTGCATTGTACATATCGCGAAAGGATCGCGAGAATGAGATAAGAGAGATTAAGGGGCGTGCGGAGATGTACAGGAGACATTTTCCTGTCGCTCACTTCACGTACGGAATAGGAAAGAATATTAATGGTATTGATAGAATGTAGTTGCAGTATGTACTCTGCACTATGTAGATGTAGATCTGAGTCAGTGTGGAACAAGATCTGTAACCGTACTGGATTTTTTAAAATTTATCAAGTCTTTTACATTCAGGTGATTTATTTAATCGTATGGCTAGGGCTCCCCGTCGGGCAGACCGTTCGCCGGGTGCCGGTCTTTCAATTTGACGGCACGTGGGCGACCTGCAGTCGATGAGGATGATAGGATGATGATGAGGACAGCGCAACACCCAGTCCCTGGGCGGAGAAAATTCTCCGACCCAGCCGGGAATCGAACCCGGGCCCAGAGGATTGAGAATCCCTCACGCTGACCATTCAGTTATCGGGGGCGGACATTCAGGTGATGATATGTTGCAATAAGTGAAAAAGTCAACGTTTCACATAAGCAGTCACCTTCGTCCCATCTTAAACCCGTAATCACATACAGTCACTAGTACATTCTACCCATAGAACAAATCTCAAACAGATCACAATATCATGCATAACTTCTCTTAAATAACTGCCCTATTAAGACAAATGCTGCTCCTCCACTACGAACGGGTAACCGCTTCGTACATCTTATGGCTTTCACCGATCTAGAAGGCGTAATTTTGTTTAAGAGCAGAACTTGCCCCTAGAACCCCCTATTAAAACCACATTAGCCCGTCTAGATATATGTCTCCGGGAATATTTCTAGATGGGTGAGTTTCTCTGAGAAGCCCAAGTGATGTTCATGTGGGTTCCTGGCCATGTTGGTGTGCACGGGAATGATGCTGCTGATGCTGCAGCCAAGGCCACAGTCCATCTCGGTCGGCCCGCCTCTTACTCTGTTCTCTCGCAAGATATTTGTACCTTTCTCTATCGGCTTATCACGTCACTTTGGCATGACCATTGGTGCTCCCTTCATGGGAACAAACTCAGAGACGTCAAACCTATCCCAACAGCCTGGTCGACTTCCTCCCGGCCGTTTCGCCGTGAGGAAGTAATGTTAGGTCGGTTGCGAATAGGGCACTGCAGCTTTAGTCACCGCTACTTGTTGAGTGGTGGCCCTGCACCCAGCTGTCCTTTCTGTAGCCAGCCATTAACAGCCAGACATTTCCTGATCCTCTGCCCCTATTTTAGCTACTTACGTCTCAGGGTCGGGCTGCCGCCCGCTTTGCCGGACATTTTAGCGGATGACGTGCGACCTGTGGCTCGCGTATTAAGATTTTTTAAAAAGCAGTAATATGACAAAGGAGATTTGATTTCTACCTGCTGACTCCGGTGTCTTGTCGACGTCTTTTAGATACTCTTCCGTAACGTCTTGATGTTTTAGATTTGTTTTTTTCTCCTTTTTTTATTGGAACTCAAACGGTTTTTACCCTCGCGGTCCCAGCATTCTATGGACCTATGGTCCTATACTGGGCGCTAATGACCTTAGATGTTTTGCACCCTAAACCCCCCCCCCCAAAAAAAAAACAAATTTACTCTTACCAGTCATTGCTTATTTATCTCCACGACGCGTTTAAGGTTTAAATCTCCATCATTAGGTGGATATACATTTGTTAACATGACATTTGTGTGTGTGTTGTGTTACGATTTTTTGGAGGAACTTGTGGCACTGTCTAGTGGAGAAACCCAGAACCGTGTTCTGAAATAGTGTCTTGTTTCTACACTAGGCAGTGCCACAAGTTCCTCCAAAACATCATAACGCAACACACACACAAATGTCATATTAGCAAATGTAAATACACCTAATGATGGATGTTTAAACTTTGAAACGCGTCGTGGAGATAAATAAACAGTGCCTGATAACAGTAAACTTGTTGTTTCATTTAGGGCCATAATCGATTTCTTTCCTTGTCCAACTAAGTTTATACTCCTCCTAAATAATAATATCGTGTGACTAGGGCCTCCCGTCGGGTAGATCGTTCGCCGGGTGTAAGTCTTTCGATTTGACGTCACTTCGGCGACTTGCACGTCGATGGGGATGAAATGATGATGATTAGGACAACACAACACCCAGTCTCTAAGCGAAGAAAATCTCCGACTCAGCCGGAAATCGATCCCGGGCCCTTAGGATTGACAATCTGTCGCGCTGACCACACAGCTACCGGGGGCGGACTATACTCCTCCTGTAAAAACATCAGTGACATTTAGACGTTAAAGAAAGACTTCCATTCTTTTTGTAATTTTCTCCTGCAAAAACTACGTTAGTGATGTCAGCTAGAGGCAGTTACACACTTTAGGTCTTACTTTTAAAGGTTGGGTAATCATAGCAGTTTGTATACCAAACTAAAGTACGATTGATGCTCATGTTTTCAACACGTACATGCAGAGGGTACTCTTTAAGACCTATGCGGGCTGAAACCGATCTCCACCGACAAAATTTCGGTGGCTGTTTGGGCACATTTCCTGAGCGTTTTGGTGTAAGGAACCCGTGGCCTTCGATGCCTCCTTACAGAGTATTTATTTTTGTTGAGTTCTTACCCCCACTTACCTTTGTGTCTGGATTGCACTGCAAATATCAGCACAATAGTGGGAATGTCGAGGTTATGTGCTGTGTGTCTGGTTTGCTACAAAATTATTCCATTCACACACGGGTTTTGCTGTTAACAGCAGTTTACATTTTGCCCTCAAGCTTACAGCCTTACTGCTCAGTTCTGTCCTTTTCTTTCTTTTTTTACTTTCCTAGCAGTGTTAACAGTTTTACACAACACTGGGGATAGGTTTACTGACGGAGAATTGTCCGATATACGCCTCGTGTGTGAGTTCACTAAATGCATAGCGGAGCTGCACGACGACCTACGCTCAGCTGTTACGTCAGCGACGGCAACCACTTCACTCTGGAGGTTGCTGCATCAGTGTTTGCTCTACAAAGTAAGCTTTGTTGTTTACGTGTTACCGTTTTTTTCACTGTGAAGATATTTTCACAAAAGCAGAGTAATAAGTCATAATTTTTATTATTGTCTTATTACTTGCCAATGGAGACTATGGGTCTCTTCTACCGAAACAACAGGAAAACGATTCCGAACATTCTCTTAGAGTTCGTTCTTTGATTTCCCGTCACTTTATGTACTTGTGAATTAGGAAGAGCCGTGGGTTTTGCCCATATGTAGGACGATAATTGTGGAAACCTATCGTTATCGTGTCGATAATATTACTAGTGTGCTTGCGGGTGCTCTGTCGAGTTACTACATAAAATGGGAACAACAACTCGGTAGAACATCCAGAAGCACACTGTTAATCTAAAACCGAGAAAACCTGAGAGATCATGTCGGTAACACTCCGTCGGCAAACAGCGTATCTGTAAAATGCCTTTCTCCTACTTCTAGATTCCTGCTACTCCTGGTTCCAGATTTTCCTGTCATGGCCTCTAAATCTTTGTGGAGAATTGGCATCTGGTGTTCCACAGTCGTTTCTTAATCGGCACCAGAGAGAGGTACAGCGGTGCGCCCAACGACTGTTCTGGAAATAAGACTGCTGGCACGCCGTCTTTTCAGACGACTCCTCGCTCAGCGTATAGGATCAAAATGAATGTATCCAGAGGTAGAGACGAACCTTGCCAAACTGCGGTCGTCTGTGATACGGGCCTAGCACTTGGCTTGGTGGCATGCAGTGCTGTCGGGTACACAGCACGCTAACCTGTGATTTGCATAGCCGATAATTTGGACAGCCGTTACTTTATTATTTTATTCATGACTGTAATGTTCTTATAAAACGTGAAAATTAGTCCATTCCTTGTACGTATTAAAACTACGTGCCTTGTTTTTCCAAGTATATTATACGGTAGTGGAAATATGTATAAAGACATGGGTGCATGGGTACTTGCGGGAAAATTAACGTTGTCCGTTGGAATAGTTGTGCACAGTGTATACGCAGTAGTATGAAATCCAGTACACCAAGACCACCAACAATATATCAGACCTCAACGCAGAAACCAAAATGGCGGCTGTCTTAGGCCATGTATTTCAGTGGTACAAGGTTTATTTGGACCCATTTTGCATAGAAACTGCCTTAAATAGACAGGATGAGGTGATGTTAAGACATTTCTTTTTCTCAAGTGATGGTAGGCACCAGGAAATGAAAATCAAATGGTTGCCGCCCACATCAAAAGCTCTAGAGAATATTTACTTTTCTTTGTTATTACAAGTTGTAATTGCTCCAAAACAAATTCTATTTTAGGGGCTATTTCATCATCAAAATCACTACCAGCTTTCAGTGCTTGTTTGAGAATATGGACTAAAATTATCATCTTGTCAGTGGTACCAATAGAGCTATACGTGAAACCATTTAGGTGATTCAACAGATTGTCAAATTTCGTCCATTTGTCACATTTCAAGTTCTTTTGCTCCCATGACTGTAATATCCATTTCAAGATTTCTGTAGGCAAACACACATTTTTGTTAAAGACTTTTACTTCCAAGGAACTTGATATTTTGAAGCACACTGAAACTAATGACACACACTGACTGAATCATCCTTCAGTTTAATAAAAGACACGTAGTCATCCTTTACTAAAAGTGTAAATGGATAAACATTCCGTTTCTGCACTTCGCTTGTAAAATGCTGAAAGTCAGGTATATTGTCATTTTCGCACCAGTTACAGAAACTACATTCTTCACGTTCCAGTAGTTGTTGAACACGATCTTCAGGATTCTTCCTTTCCTTAGGGACTGGTACTGTGTGATAAGAAGGTTGATTAGGAAAGATAGTTGGAATTGCATCATTTGTTAGTTTTGGTATTTTTCGTGGCACACATATGGTTCACTATTTTCCACAGGAAAAATGTGTTCCCAAACCACAAACTTAGGTTCAAAATGCTTAATGCGTACCACAGTTTTAATCCATTTGTTCCTCAACGCTGTTTCTTTGGGAGACTTAAATGTTCAAGTATCGCATGTTTTGCCGTGATTGTATTTACATCCTGGTACACAACAGCTACGACCCATCGCAAGAACAGTTTACACTTTAAATTAAGACGAACCTACTAGGGAATCTAGAAAATAAATATTAGCGTAGCACTTGTGACGACATTCACAGCATATAGCATAAATGATAGACAGTAATAAATGCTATCGCTAATAATCTCTCTCCTGCCGGCTGATATGGCCGAGCGGTTATTGGCGCTTCAGTCTGGAACAGCGCGCCTGCTGCGGTCGCAGGTTCGAATCGTGCCTCGGGTATGGATGTGTGTGATGTCCTTAGGTTAGTTAGGTTTAAGTAGTTCTAAGTCTGGGGGACTGATGACCTCAGATATTAAGTCCCATAGAGCTTAGAGCCATTTGAACCATTTTTTAATAATCTCTTGAACGTCACGTATACAATGTTACACACACACGTTACGGAAAAATAAGCACGCTGGTTTGTTTCCCCCACGATTGCCGCCATATTGTCAACTGTCGATATCTGCCTTAAGGTCTGACTTATTGTAGGTGGTCTTGAGTATACTGACAAATGCAGTCAATGGTATCACATTTGATGTGACTAATACAGTACATAACAAGGCTTCAGCGGTTCACATTCTAGAGAGTGGAACTCTGTATAAAGGCAGTCGGTTAGTGCGTGCGCAGGCGCCTTTACTGCAGATAGGACAGGTACACCATTAGTCACAGTGCGTGTTGTGTACGTAAATCACGGTTGTGCGAATGCCACACGGAAAACAGTTATCATATGATGAACAAGCAATAATGGACAAGTACAAGGAAATGGATAACTCTAATCGTCAAATTGTCAAGAAGTTGAAGTGTTCAAGTACAGTTATCGATAATTTTGTCATGCTGGGTGCACGATATGGACAGAACGGAAAATTATTAACAAATTAGAAAATTATCTGAGGCATAGGAAGGGTTACTTTCGATCAAAGGAAGGGCCACAAGCCGTTATTCTTCTCATCTTGTTGCTTATTTACAGTTGCCAGTAACTGCCATGCATGTGCGACAAATTTTGTCACATGACAGACTTGTTGTTTTAAATAACGACTGCACAAACCCGCCCTAACAGCTTAACATAAAACATGCTAGACTCGAATTTTCTGAAAAAAAAAATGTGTCATGGACTCCATAATGGAATAATGTGATTTTCAGTGATGAGAAGAAGTTTAATTTAAATGGGCAGGATAGATTTCAGTATTATTTTCAAGATCTGAGAACAGAGCAGCATGTAACATCGAGCATAAATTTTGATGGTGGAATTTGTATGACTTGGGCAGCCTTCTGCACTAAACGTCAGTCAGACATTGCTTGGCTGAAATCTAAAATGACCTCTAAGATGTACACTGAGGTGCTAGAGACAGAAGTGATTGCATATATGAAGACATAGGGAACAAAATACTAATGTTTCAACATGACAATGCATCTGTGTATGTCTCTACTACAGCCAAAAAGTGGTCTGAAGATAAAGACTTTGACGTCTTCCGCTTGCCTGCACATAGGCCGCATTTTAATCCCGTGGAAAACCCTCGAGGAATGCTTGCAAGGCGTGTTAATCACAATGGAAGGCAATTTTAGGCAGTATGTGAACTGAAAAGCACCATTACTGTCATAGGATCCCTGCCTTTATACTGGTTTCCACTACTGCATTAACTTCTTCATATACCTCCCTATACTTTTTATTTGCTTTTATATATGTTCCTTGTTGCTACCACAACAGCTTGACGTATACGTAGATGTGATTCAGTTACTATAAATTGCCAATGTGTGTTTACAACAACCACATACAATATGTACAATTCTGGACATGCCATGGCATTATGCTTGTATGAAGAAGATATCGATATCTACTAAACTAATGCAAAATAAGTTTCTGTAATATACTTCTTTACTTCACATAAATGTTTAGCCAAGGTCTAAAGCTTTGTAATATCTCGAATTTTGTGGGCTTCTGACGATGACAAATTAATTTCTGGAAACCGGTAAAGCAGAATAAAAAAAATTGCAATTAACAACTACATTTTACATTGAAAAAAGCCGTTACTTTTCGGTTAAGGCCAGTGGCTATGTGCTGTTTCCGAAGTCTCAGTGACATTGTCGTCCAGCAAGATAATGCAAGACCCCATGTTTCCCATGCTGTCCTACCTCGATATAGAGGGTGTTGGACTGTTGCCCTGGCCAGCACTTTCTTCAGATCATTGACACACTGAAAACATCTGGCCATGCATTGAGAGACTAGCCCTCCAGCAGGCACTTCCACTGCTGAACTCTGTGTAGTAGTAGCAGCACGGAACGACGCACCGTATCTGTCACACAAGCTCAGTTCGACTGTCATAGGCGTATACCTTCCTGATCTTTTAACTGCCCAGTCACCATCAAATTTAATCACGTGATCTTCCTACTGTACTGTATATGCACAATACGTAAAATTTCGCCTCTTATCCTTCTTGGTGTTGCAATATAGCTGACAGTAGTGTACTTCACAATGCAAGGACGTGTATCACCCGGGTGCCGTTGAAACGATCTGCGGAGTTGCAAAGGGAGGCATCTGGTAGGCCCTTTCCCACCCGCACTGGGCGTTTAGAGCCTGTGGAACAGGTTTCACGGTAGTTTAATCAAAACAGCACAGGGAACACAGCCAGTATCTATTATTTGCATCTATTGTCTCTGCCCACCAAAGGCGAGAAACATGCGGAGCTAAATGGAAGAGGAAAATTCGAGGCGCGCAGATGGCATCAGCCGAGCCGACGCCTCTCGGCGCCGAGAGGGAACAAGTCCGACTGGTCACGACTTAATGGACTGCAGCGCCTCGCCGGCCGTGGGCCGCATTGTCCCGCGTCTAGAAGATATCTCGGACAGAGCTCTTTAGAAACGACGTCATTCGACGCAGGCAGCCTACTCCGTGCGTCTCTTGTGCTTAATGATAATGATTTCAACGACCATTGCGACGTTATTATTTACCAGGGGCTGAAGAACAAAATAAGCCAAGAAAATAATAACAGCTTGTAGCAGTTACATTAATTTATGTCTGCAATAATTGTAGCACCGTACAGCAATATCAAGCAATGAACAGAATTACGAAAAATTCCAACCAAAATGACACTTACCAGCAAACGGTCATCTAAAGATAAAGGTGTCATCGACAGAAGGTTCGTTTGAGCATCTCAGTGCTTTAGTGGGCATGGTCCTATTAGAGGGTTTCCAGTGCTTTAGTAGGCATTGTCCTATGAGAGGGTTTCCGTAGCTTTCCTCCGACCTTCAGATTGGGGCATATGAATATCCAAAACGGCTCTTCCATACACAGGAGTACAATAGCAGGGAGAAACATGGAAACATTGCTCTACAATGATCATTTTGTGTTCAGGAAGAGCCGGCCGATGTGGCCGAGCGGTTTTAGACGCTTCAGCCTGGAACCACGCGACCGCTACGGTGGAAGGTTCGAATCCTGCCTCGGGAATAGGTGTATGTGCTGTTCTTAGGTTAGTTAGGTTTAAGTAGTTCTAAGTTCTAGGGGACTGATGACCTCAGATGTTAAGTCCCATGGTGCTCAGAGCCATTTGAATCATTTGTTCAGGAAGAGTAATGTCACGTGAGAAACAATTTTGAGTGCTTGATTAATAAAAGATGCCTGGTTACTCTTTTAGCATCGTCGCCGGATTCAGACATCGATAGAGAGATGAAGACACCAGCGTTGGAGGGCTCCACGTCCTACAGCGAGGCCTGTGGACGACACGTTTGCTGGCAGGACTCTCTGGACACATGGTTTATGTACCTGTTTATGTAACTGAAGCTTTCCACTCGCCGACGTTAGTGTTCGCACTGAGTGAGCCGTTTGTTCCAGGTTATTCTCGCAGTTGTTCAAGTTTTGGTCGTACTCCATTGATGACTCTTCTGACTTCATTTTGACTTCCTTTCGGTTTGTCCTTTCGGATGTGTGTGGCAGTCGTCGTCTCGGCCACTTACCGCTTCTCCAGAGAAACCGCATACTGGCACCCCTTCCAAGCCCCCCCCCTCACCCCCACCCAACCGGTATAGTGCTCTACAAAAACTGTCAGCAGTTTATCGACTGACAGAGTTGAATGCGTCGTTTCGGATCCCTACGGTGGAAACAGAGGATATTCTAAAAACTTTGCAGATACTGCGGGTATTTAGTACGAGAAACGTTAACAACGGAAAATAAAAAAAAAGATGAAAAAAGTTTATCTGGCATGTTCTGCAGAGGAATGTATAATTATTGTGAGGGAACATCGAGAGAAAGTGAACAGACGAAATAAGAAAAATTGCGGGATGATTGAGGATGTGTACGGCTGGATATGATGGTTCAAGGAGAACGCCTTTACTTAACAGTTGATGGCAAATGGCTCACCGTGGAAGATATTAGTCACCCCTTTGAAAGAGCACACTACTCGCTATGGGACACTTTAGATGATCTAAAACTGATAACGCGACTCATGTGACCGTCCACTGCTGAAATCAAGGCACCGAAATGTTGTGCGTGTGTCACGTGTATAGAATCACCACAGTAAGATGGGTCTACGTTAAGACCTGGCAGAATGCAGGACGGAGTTATCATATTTGTAAGTGCCCATGAATGAAGTTAAGCGATTTGTTGGTTTACCAGCGCTGATAGCCAACGGGATGGCAGTGAATCTTTCTTGATTTCCACCCACTTTGGTATCTCCGATACAAGTAAAATTTTCTAACCGTCCATCGGTACCACACTAATCCTAATTTATGAAGTAGGGAAGTAACTCTATTTTTATAAAATTTATAAATCAGAGTTATAGGCCGTTAAAACATATAATAATATTCTCAATAAAGGAAGTATCTGATCTAGCTGTTGCATAAGTTTATCGTAAAAACCTTAAACAGGTTTCAAAACCAATAAATGTATCTTCTTCAGAAGGGAGTCACATAAATTGCGTGACGTTAAAAGCGTAAACATAGATGATGGGCTAAGAAGCTTAAGTCAAACAGCAGACAATGTCGAAAAAAGTCCTCCATGGAGGACTTCATTTCATATTTTCTGCTGTTTGACTTGAGCTTCTTAGCTCATTACATACGTTTTTCAATTCTGACATCATTTAATTTTAGTATTGAAACTTGGTTAAGGATTTTTAGAGTAAATTTATACAAATTGTTGGCTGCATATTTATTGAAAATCTATTTGCTGTTGCTGCGACAGCCAAGTTTAAAATTGTGGCATATAATAATAATTATTTACTATACACTTTACATTAAAATTTTATGGAAAACTAATGAAACTGATGATGTAGACTTTTCGGTTTATCATCAGAGTCAAGGCGTCGTTCTGTAGAATGAAACTGATTTTAGAACCCCAACCGCCTACTGCCCACAACAAAAAATGGAACGCAAGCTAGTAGGCCGTTGGGACCTGGTTGACTACCACTGATCTAACGTGTCTGTAGAAAATGATGTACGACTCGCAGCCATGTAACACAGCATTACAACGGTGGTCCTAAAAAGATAATAACTGACAGCGACTGGATACAATTGTCACAGTTACTCACCGTCTGTTTCAATCTCTATAGGAACTGCTGCTGTCAGTAAATTCTGACCCATCTCAACCAGTTTCCGAGCGAATATTACGAAAGGAACTGCAAGCAGCGGCCATTGGGAGTCTGATACTACGCAAGAGGCCATTATTCACAGCGGCACTTGGAGTAACGTGTCTCCAATGGGGTCAAACAACACAGAAATTGGACAGTGGCAGCTGGAGTCTCGTTTTGTAGTCCAATAAGTCAGGATTTTACCTCACATTCAACTAACGTGAACTTCAACAAGGATTTTTATTTCAACATTATAGGTGACCAAGCATTGTTGTTCTGGAAGGGATCCATTTTAGCCGTCGTTCATTTGTCTCCATTTATGTTTCCTGTTTATGAGTTCCATAAAGAACCTCTGTGCTACTTGATGAAGTTCTTGGGAAGGGAATACCTATGGAGCAAGCATATTTAATTTTCACTTTGATAACCAGTAAACTGTTTGCATCCTCTCCTCGTCACTGAATAGTATCTGTAAATGTGTACGTGAGAGTGAATGACTTTGAAATAGGTCGGTTGTCAGACAGGGAGTATGTTTTCTCTCATGCACAGTTGTTCCTACTTTGTAGATGTCCGGCAAAGTCATTACCCATCGATCCCGAGTTTATTCTTTCTTTTCGTCGATACGACTGGTTAGAGGACAGCTCCCACACTGCTAAATGATTCTGCTCCTTGTAGCGCGGCCGTTAGTCGGTACTTCCTTAACTTCTCTAGGATCGCCGCGCGGAGTGGCCGCGCGGTTAGAGGTGCCATGTCACGAATTGAGCGGGCCCTCCCGCCAGAGGTTCAACTCTTCCCTCGGGCATGGGTGTGTGTCTGTTGTCCTTAGCGTAAGTTAGTTTAAGTAGTGTGTAAGTCTAGGAACCGATGACCTCAGCACTTTGGTCCCTCCGGAATTCACACATATGAACATACACTTCTGGAAATTGAAATAAGAACACCGTGAATTCATTGTCCCAGGAAGGGGAAACTTTAGTGACACATTCCTGGGGTCAGATACATCACATGATCACACTGACAGAACCACAGGCACATAGACACAGGCAACAGAGCATGCACAATGTCGGCACTAGTACAGTGTATATCCACCTTTCGCAGCAATGCAGGCTGCTATTCTCCCATGGAGACGATCGTAGAGATGCTGGATGTAGTCCTGTGGAACGGCTTGCCATGCCATTTCCACCTGGCAGCCTCAGTTGGACCAGCGTTCGTGCTGGACGTGCAGACCGCGTGAGACGACGCTTCATCCAGTCCCAAACATGCTCAATGGGGGACAGATCCGGAGATCTTGCTGGCCAGGGTAGTTGACTTACACCTTCTAGAGCACGTTGGGTGGCACGGGATACATGCGGACGTGCATTGTCCTGTTGGAACAGCAAGTTCCCTTGCCGGTCTAGGAATGGTAGAACGATGGGTTCGATGACGGTTTGGATGTACCGTGCACTATTCAGTGTCCCCTCGACGATCACCAGTGGTGTACGGCCAGTGTAGGAGATCGCTCCCCACACCATGATGCCGGGTGTTGGCCCTGTGTGCCTCGGTCATATGCAGTCCTGATTGTGGCGCTCACCTGCACGGCGCCAAACACGCATACGACCATCATTGGCACCAAGGCAGAAGCGACTCTCATCGCTGAAGACGACACGTCTCCATTCGTCCCTCCATTCACGCCTGTCGCGACACCACTGGAGGCGGGCTGCACGATGTTGGGGCGTGAGCGGAAGACGGCCTAACGGTGTGCGGGACCGTAGCCCAGCTTCATGGAGACGGTTGCGAATGGTCCTCGCCGATACCCCAGGAGCAACAGTGTCCATAATTTGCTGGGAAGTGGCGGTGCGGTCCCCTACGGCACTGCGTAGGATCCTACGGTCTTGGCGTGCATCCGTGCGTCGCTGCGGTCCGGTCCCAGGTCGACGGGCACGTGCACCTTCCGCCGACCACTGGCGACAACATCGATGTACTGTGGAGACCTCACGCCCCACGTGTTGAGCAATTCGGCGGTACGTCCACCCGGCCTCCCGCATGCCCACTATACGCCCTCGCTCAAAGTCCGTCAACTGCACATACGGTTCACGTCCACGCTGTCGCGGCATGCTACCAGTGTTAAAGACTGCGATGGAGCTCCGTATGCCACGGCAAACTGGCTGACACTGACGGCGGTGCACAAATGCTGCGCAGCTAGCGCCATTCGACGGCCAACACCGCGGTTCCTGGTGTGTCCGCTGTGCCGTGCGTGTGATCATTGCTTGTACAGCCCTCTCGCAGTGTCCGGAGCAAGTATGATGGGTCTGACACACCGGTGTCAATGTGTTCTTTTTTCCATTTCCAGGAGTGTATTTACTCTAGGATCCGCCGCCGAGCTGCGTGTATGAGTTCGTTCTCAAAAATGATTCAAATGGCTCTAAGCACTGTGGGACTTAACATCTGAGGTCATCTGTCCCCTGGACTTAGAACCACTTAAACCTAACTAACCTAAGGACATCATACACATCCATGCCCGAGGCAGCATTCGAACCTGCAACCGTAGCAGCAGCGCGGTTCCGGACTGAAGCGCCTAGAACCGCTCGGCCACATCGAACGGCACTTCGTTCTCAAGAATATGTGTTGGTATGATTTCATTTGAGTTAGGTCTAACGGTATTATCTGTTAGAGAATCACTGAGCTATTTCAGTTACATGATTTTATTCCCAGTGTTAGCCCCCGTACTGTGAAACGGGCGAACTTGACATTGCCATTTGTGCTGATCAGACACTGCCACGTGACTTCTGTACTTGCACCTTTTAACTTGAATCTCTCCACGTGTATTAACACCGATATCTCTCAACACGCGACCATTGTATTTTGTCGGATCAAGCATTTTAAATTAAATTTTAGGGTTTTTAAGTAAGTCAATGATGGTGAGTGATGAGTTGTGTAAAGTTTGTAATTGGGTAATCGCCTTCAGTGAGCTACCCACGGTTTTCATTGTGCTTCTGGTATCCCTTTTTTTAAATTTCCTAGTTTCATATACACACCCTCGCAAGTCATGTCACTGCCCCTGACTGTTAGGAGAGTGAAATTATTGCCTATTGTTCTTTAATATTGTTTTGATACTGTTTGACGTGTTTTGTGTAGTTATTCATATTATTGTAATAGACTCCTATTTTGATAGTAACTGATTTGCAATTATTAAAGCCCGTAACACACTTCCGTATACTACGAAATGCCCCAAATGACCAATAAAAAAATGGTTCAACTGGCTCTGAGCACTATGGGACTTAACTTCTAAGGTCATCAGTCCCCTAGAACTTAGAACTACTTAAACCTAACTAACCTAAGTACATCACACACATCCATGCCCAAGGCAGGATTCGAACCTGCGACCGTAGCGGTCGCGCGGTTCCAGACTGTAGCGCCTAGAACCGTTACGCCACACCGGCCGGCAATGGCCAATACCTAAAGCTTTTGAAGAGATAAAGTAATAGATTATCAGATGTTTCTTACCGTTAATAAAACAGATTACTAGATGTGTAATTCGTTTCCGTGTGTTCGCACTATATCCTTAGCATTCCTCCATTGCACAATCTAAATTCCGAGCTTAATAAAGAATGCACGCTACCTGGAACGGACGACATGGCACACGCGGTAGACGAGAGTGATACGCAAGAAATAAATAAATTACCAGCATCCACCCTTTCGAGTCCAGGAAAAGCAAAAGTCCTCGGTTATCGGGCAAAAGGTGGGTCTATAAAAGTAACGGCAAGTTAGACAATTGCAGCTGGTGCAGTACACAGGATGATTGGAAACAGTCTGAAAAGCTCGTAAAGCTGTTGCACGGGAGAGTGTGCTGGGAAATAAGTGTTAAGAAGAAACTTCGATACGTTGCGCCGTTTCCGAGTAATTCAGCATTATGTTGCTCGTGAAAATTCGAGCATTTGCATGCGCTAAAATGCGGTACTGCTGTCATTTGTGGCTCCGTGATTTGCCACCTGTTCTAATACTCATTACAGTTAAAATGTACATTTTTCAGAAGTCATGAATTTAAGCTTCATGAGCAAAAGTTTGACTAGAAGAAGGGATCGGTTGGTAGGACATGTTTTGAGGCATCAAGGGCTCACAAATTTAGCATTGGAGGGCAGCGTGGAGGGTAAAAATCGTAGAGGGAGACCAAGAGATGAATACACTAAGCAGATTCAGAAGGATGTAGGTTGCAGTAGGTACTGGGAGATGAAGAAGCTTGCACAGGATAGAGTAGCATGGAGAGCTGCATCAAACCAGTCTCAGGACTGAAGACCACAACAACAACAACAACGAGCAAAAGTTACGTTCGTTCGGTTTGAGGAAACCAAACGAAGAACAAGTTTGGCGACACTGTCTCTGTCAGGCTGCTTGAATTTGCGGGCGCGACTATCTCATTGGCTAAGTTCGATGCTAAATAACCCGAAAGCGAAGCAATGTTTCGAATGTTTTTCTTAATAATTCTTTTCAGCACAACTTTACATGCTTCTGAGACTGTTTCTGACCAACCTCTGTAGTCGGAAAAAGGAATAAGCTGTTTTCAGCGACCGGTACCTCCCAGGATTACTTGAAATAAAATCTATTAAACTGCCTTTACTTCCTTCTACATCTGCATGACAAATATGCTGTGGGCGCTTCCCAAGCTGACAAAAGCCGTGTTCGATGGGCTCCACGCATACGTTCCTGGTATTAAGAAGATTTAGCTACCCTATCGCACCTCGACCAACCCACTAAATCATCCGATCTTTGTCCCATAGAAAAAGTCTTGTACTACTTCGAACATCTATCAGCATAGTCGCAATTTGGTGGCTCAATAGGATCTAATCCTCAATCAGTGGCTTCAGACAACGTGCCACACCTGAAGAAATTATTAGGCTCCCTTCCTCTCCGAATTAAGGCCATTGTCAAAGCTTGAGGCGGTGTATCACGGAATCAGCGTGATGTCTCCCGAGGGCGAATAATTTTGTTTCCGATGTTGTTACTGTTGCTGTTCCTGTTCTTGCTGTCTCAGAAAGTGTCATATTAATCGATCCTGTCTTCCAGTCAGTTTTTACCACAAATTTATTTTCTCCCCAATTCTATTCAGTATCCCCTCTTCGTTACACGATCTACCCCTCTAACTTTCAGCGTTCTTCTGTAGCACCACATTCCATAAACTTCCATTCTCTTATTGTCTTAACTGTTTGTCATCCATGTTACACTTCCATACATGACCATACTCCATACAAATACTTTCAGAAAAGTCTTTCTGACACTTAAATCTACATTCCATGTTATGAAATTTCCCTTCTTCTCAATTACTTTTCTTGATATTGCCAGTCTAGACTTTACACCCTTTCTACTTCGGCCTTCACCAGTTACTTTGCTGCCCAAATACCAAAATTCATGTAGTACTTTAAGATTCTCGTTTCCTAATCTAATTCTCTCAGCATCACCTGGTTTTCATTTCGACTACATTCCATTATTCTTGTTTGGATTTTGTTGATGAATCTTCTATCTTCTTTTCAAGACAACGTGTATTTCGTTCAACTGCTCTTCCAAGTCCTTTGCTCTCTGTGAAAGAATTAAGTCATCGGCAAACCTCAAAGGTTTTATTTCCTCTCTCTGACTTCAATTTTTTCTGTGGTTTCCTTTAATGCTTGCTCAATGTACAGACTGAATAAAATCAGGGATAGGCTACTACCCTGTCTCACTCCCTTCTCAACCACTGCTTTTCTTTCATGTCTCTCGACTCTTTGTAACTGCTGTCTAAATTCTGTACAAGCTGCAAATAGCCTTTCGGTCCCTGTATATTACCCCTGCTGTCTTCAGAATTTCGAAGAGAGTATTCCAGTCTACATTGTCAAGAGCTTTCTTTAGGTCTACACATGTTATAAAACAGGTTTGCATTTTCTTAACCTATCGTTAAGAGAAATCGTAGGGTCAGTATTGCCTAGCGTGTTCATATATTTCTCCGGAAACCGAAGTGATCTTCCCCAAGGTCGGTCTCTGTCAGTTTTTCCATTCTTCTGTAAAGAATTCGTCTTAGCATTTTGCAGCCATGACTTATTAAACTGATAGTTCGGTAATATTACTATCTATCAGCACATTCTTTCCTCGGACTTGGAATTACTATATTCTTCTCGAAGTTTGAAGGTATTTCACATGTTTCATACATCTTGCACACCAGATGGAAGAGTTTTACCATGACTGGCTCTCCCAAGGGTATCAGTAGTTCTGACGGAATGTCGTCTACTTCCTGGCCCTTGTTTCGACTTAGCTCGTTTAGCATTCTATCAAATTCTTCTCGTAGTTCGTATCTTCCATCTCACGTTCACCTAAGTTCTCTTCCGTTTCTATAGTATTGCTATCAAGTACATCTCCCTATATTGACCCTCTACATACTCCATCCACATTTCAGTGTTTCCTTCTCTGCTTAGGACTGGCTTTCCATCCGAGCTCTTGACATTCATATAGCTGCTTCTCTTACTTCCAAAGGCCTCTTTATCTTCCTCCTAGTGATGTACACTTCTAAATCCTGATATTTGTTCTTTAGTCATTCCTGCTTAGCCATTTTGCACTTCCTGCTAGTCTCATTTTCACCGGCTTCATTTATTGCATTTTTATATTTTTTCCTTTCATCAGTTAAATTCAGTATCTAATGCATTTCTTCTACCCCTTGTCTTTTTACCTATTTGATCCTCAGCTACCTTCACTATCTCATCTCTCAGAGCTAACCATTCTTCTACCGTAGTCTTTCTTTCCCCTGTTCTAGCCAATCTTTGCATAAAACCCCGTCTGAAATTTTCAACAACATCTGGTTCTTTCATCTTAACTAGGTCCCATCTTCTTAATTTCCTTTCTTTTCGCAATTTATTCAGTTTTAATTTACATTTCATAACCAATAAAGTACGGTCAGGCCATATATGCCCCTGGAAATGTGTTGCAATGTAAAATAAGGTTTCGAAATCTCTCATTTACCATTATATAATAAATCTGAAAGCTTACGGTCTCCCAAGGTCTCTTCCATGTGTACAACCTAGAGGTCTGCATGATCTCCGATTTTTACCGGCGAGTCCCGCTGGCCCCTCTGGCTCTCGGGAGTACGCGGCCGAGCGTCCTCTGCCGCCGGCTGTGGGCAGCCGATCGCCAGCGCTCGGCCGAGTGCGCCAAACGCTCGGCCGGTCGCCAGTAACCGGTGGACTCAGTGCCAGCGAGCGGCGCTTCGTCACACTCCTTGAGATCAGAGGCCACCGCTTCACATTAACCACTCACTTATTTCTTTTACAAATGTCTTTCGTTGTTTACTACCAGTTCTATGACCTACATAATACACTTGTATATGTTACATTTGATGTTTGTTAATATTTTGCAGACTACTGGAGTTTCGCCTTTGAGGTTATCATGTATTCCAGTAATTCTAACGTTAAAAACTGTAATGTCTGTATTTAGTATTTTGTTCCGTTTGGTAGACAAACGGGAATACAGTAGTCTAATCATGGACTATGTGTAGCGTATCTCCAAACTCGGCCACGTATACGTTGTACTAACATTGAATGCAGGATCGGGAAGGAATGACGGAGTTAAAAGTAATACTCACGAAATTTTGTTGTACAAACGTTAATATCTGAACAAATTATGACCTGTAAATAACGTTACAAGTGATGACTATACAGTTCGTTTTTCGTCATTGGTGCTCCCTGATACACAGGCGTCATTTGTGTTCCTGGAGCTATTACTACAGCTGGCGGTTTGAACTTCTCCCTGTGAAGTCAATGAAAGTGGAATCATGCATTTATAGAGTTTGAGGAATGTTTCCTTCCTTGTGATTACGTGGAATGTTGTGAATACTTACGCAATTGTGATGGATCAATAAGAGATCATCCACCTTGTCTGATACCAGGCACGATCTTTTGCTGGACAGCAGGTGACTGGCCTGGCTAAAATTTCTCTCGCTGGCAGCACTGGTGGCAGGAATACAGAGAACTCTTCTGGCTACTACCGACAGCCTTGGAAATAGCCCCGCGTGCGTTTTCCACCACTGCAAAATTTGTCCTTCGGCACAGCTACAGTCGGATTTGGAGAGCCAAAGGTACCTGTCGTGTTCATTGGTAGTAACTGTGTGTCCATCTTCGTCATCCTCATCTGAACTCCAGTCCATCCTCGACTTTTTCATGGGAAGAACTTCGTCACTGTTTGCTTGAATGGACTCTAAACATGAATGAAAACATCCGTAAGATATTCCTGTCACCTTCCAATATGTATACACCCTAGTTAGAATTACTGGTTACTAAACGGCTATATTTACGGTGACATTTTATATTTATCGCACAAATTACATCAAAACGCATTGTGGAATGTTTAAGCTGCGCAACCTTTCCCAATGGTTCCAATGGCTCTGAGCACTATGGGACTTAACATCTATGGTCATCAGTCCCCTAGAACTTAGAACTACTTAAACCTAACTAACCTAAGGACATCACACACATCCGTGCCCGAGGCAGGATTCGAACCTGCGACCGTATCAGTCGCGCGGCTCCGGACTGAGCGCCTAGAACCGCTAGACCACCGCGGCCGGCAAACCTTTCCCAAATATCACATTGTAGACATAATAAATGTTGATCTAACGAAAGATGGCAGATTAGACAAACAAACATTCGTTTACTAATTGGTTTCAGTGAATTTACGGGCAGTTCCGAGTACAATCGTCGAACTTCAGCATACGCGGCTTGCTTTTCGTCTGCTGTGAGTTTCTTCAAATGACGCCGTTATGGCCATAGAATCGTGGCAACGTAATGGATAGCCTCAATTTTGCACTTCTCTGTGATGAAGTATGCTGCTCTCCTTTTTATTTTCGCCATGAGCTGAAAAGAAAACCCAATATACATAACTGCACTCTGATAATTCAACAGTTGTATAAAGGATCGTAACCTATAGAAAGTGTTCTTACGTCGTTGTCACTGTCTATTGGTACACAGTGATGTTACAGACTCTTGTACCACGGCAGCACACGTTCCAGCGTTGTTACCTTTGCAGTTTCCAAATCCAAACTCGCTTCTTTAAAGGGGGTTAGAAAAGCGACAACGTCTCGTACGCACCCTTCTTGGAAGGTTTCTAAGAGTGTCGATTGCCCCCCGGGATTCTAGTACATCTCGAATATCGTCGATTTGACGTATGACGGAATTGAGCATTTGCAGTATACTGTTCCACCGAGTTACAGCTTCTTGCTTCACAGAGTGCCGCAGACGCCCCGAGTGACCAGATCTCTTCAAATACCCTACTATAGCTCTTGCTGATAGTAGACACGACAGGATTTCAGGGGCTTTGTCTTCTAAAATAGTCTCTTGAAACGTGTGACGAAGCACAGTCATCAAGCAGTGGTCAAAGCAAGGCAAACGGTCGTAAGACTCAAGTGCCTTCTTCATATTAGCTCCTTGGTCGGTGACAAAGTAACATTTCGTAAGATCATTCTTGTTAATTCCTAACTCAAGCATCCGCTCATCGATTTCGTGCCGTATGTTCTCTCCTGTCTTAGGTACGTCCGGAAACTCGGCTGTTATCAAAACAAGCGTTTCTAGCTGCCTCTCATCATTCACATAATGCGACGTCACAGTCAAAAAATTTCTCTTCTTGTAGTTATCAGACCACAAATCAGCGTCTACAGCGCACATTTTGTTCTTTAAGGCACATATTAGCTTCGGCACCATTGTCTCCCGTATTTTGTCTGCCTTTTCTTTAATATGCCGCAATGCAGCGGCAGGGTGCGGAAGAACATCTTCTATACTGACTTTGCCGTAAGTGGCGCCAACATTGATGAGCTCCTGCGAATAATTGTTGAAGCCAATCTTACTACAAGAATTTAACGATAGCAAATCTATTTCACTCGTATCGATCAACCTATCAACAACTTTCTTTATGCTACTCGGTACTGCAAGTGGCCGGTGGACTTCTGCTCCGCATTTACTTTTGCAGTGCCGAATCATACCTGTTGTGCTTGACTGGTACGAAAGTATGGTATGACATGTGGTACATTGCACGAAACCAGCAGAAGCCTGCGTGACAGGATCCACTACAAGTACAAATGATTTCCAAGCTTCACTTTTCGCCTCCTCTTCCGACATGTCTTTCTTCTTCAGGACTAATGAGCCGCTTCTAATTCTCTCCGTAATACTTCTTCGTTTCATGAATGGAACGTTTACGACCTATACTTGGTTTATCCATAACGCTGTCTGCGCTGCTCAAGGCCAGGTCGTCAACTGCGTTCACACACGGTTTCTAATGCGATTTGGCACTGTAGAGCGCGCGGCGGTTGTACTGTCACCGGTCGAGATTGTGAGTACGCTCGAGTGCCCGGCAGTGCTCGACAGTCCAACCGATAACCGAGAGGTGGAGGACAACCGGCCACATGGGACATTACACGGCCACAGCCGTATCGCAGCGTGGGCCTTTCCCAGCCGTCGAGCAGCGGCACGAAATGGGAAATGCTCGAGCGGATGTTTTCATCGAAATGCAGAGCTCTAGTACAACCTTCTTCCATAATTCTTAAACCGTTAGGGATGATTCAATTATGCTCTGTGCATAATTCTACCAGGGAAGTTCCTCATTCATTCCTTTTCCCCCAGTCCATATTCACCAAATATTTTTCCCTCTCTTCCTTTTCCTGCTGTCGAATACCAGTCCCCACCACATTTAAATTTTCGTCTCTCTTAACATCTCAATAATTTCCATTATCTCGTCATATGTTTCTTGAATCTCTTCATCATCTGCAGAGTTGATGGGCCTATAAACTTGTACTACTGTGGTGGTTTTGGGCTGCGACTACAATAATGCGTACACTATGCTGTTCGCAGTAGCGTAACTGCATACCTATTTTCTTACTGATTATTAAACCCACTCCTGTGTTACCTCTATTTGATTCTGTGCTTATATTCCTGTATTCATTTGACGTGAAGTCTTGTTCCTCCTGCCACTGAACTTCACTTATTCCCACTATATCTAACTTTAACCTATCCATTTCCCTTTTTACATTTTCTAACCTACCTGCCCAATGAAGGGATCTGACATTCCATTCTCTGGTCCATAGAACACCAGTTTTCTTTCTCCCGATAATGACGTCCTCCTGAGTAGTCCCCACCCTGCGATGCGAATGGGGGCTATTGTACATCCGGAATATTTTACTCAAGAGGATGCCAGCATATTTTAACCATACAGTAGAGCTGCATGCCTTCGGGAAAAATTACGGCTGTAGTTTCTCCTTGCTTTCAGACGTTCGCAGGACCAGCACAGCAAGGCCGTTTTGGCTGATTTTAAAAGGCCAGATTAGTCAATCATCCAGAATGTTGCCCCTGCAACTACTGAAAAGGCTGCTGCCCCTCTTCAGGAACCCCACGTATGTCTGGCCTCTGAACAGACACCCTTTCGTTGTAGTTGCACCTAAGGTACGGCTGTCTGTATCCCTGAGGCATGCAAGCCGCCCCATCAAGGCAACGTCCATTGTCCATGGTTGTGCTCGTAATGTTTGTACATAATTTAGTATTTCAGTGCTAAAAATTTATACTGTAGCACGTCTCGAAAGGCGAAACCTCCCTTCCGTAATTAGTTGGTTGGGTTGTTTGGGGAAGGAGACCAGATAGCGAGGTCATCGGTCTCATCGGATTAGGGAAGGATAGGGAAGGAAGTCGGCCGTACCCTTTCAAAGGAACCATCCCGGCATTTGCCTGGAGAGATTTAGGGAAATCACGGAAAACCTAAATCATGATGGCCGGACGCGGGATTGAACCGTCGTCCTCCTGAATGCTAGTCCAGTGTCTAACCACTGCGCCACCTCGCTCGGTCCCGTAATTAGTAAATTTCTGTTGTGTTCAGGTATTATCGATGAAACAGAAATTTTTACAATATGCGTAGCGCACATGCATAAATGTTGTTTTGTTAGCAATTGAAACATATCTGTGGTCTCCGAGCTTCGTTTGCAGAAAACTACTGAGTTAGCTGTCAGTAATGGATTACTGTACTGAAGTCACTATGCTGTCTTACGCTTGAACCAAACATCTGACAGCTAGATGTACGAATTACTGACTCTGATTAATGGCAAACTAAAGAGCACAGTCCGTCAACAGTTTCGAACAGCGCACTTAATCACTTCATCAATGATTCGTATTTTGAACCACGCGTAGAAACAGTTACTTTCACACGTTGTGGTGTCTCAGAACGAGATGTAGACATTCGTTCTCGGCTGCAGACAGGGAACCGACTTTGCGGCGAATGCCTGTTGAAGAAAGATCAGTGTGACATGACGACTTCGTTCTCCGAACCTGTGTGGGTAATCATGACAGTGGCTCACTTCCTGAAACGGCTGTCCAAGCGTCCTTGGACCGAGCAACCAGCGGCGATGAGGGTGCTTTGACAGTGAATCACCGACACTAGAACGCGGACTGCCGGGAAATCACTCTCACCCGAGGCGCATCCGCCGGTAAGCGCCGCGTTCCGCTGGGACCCAGCCGGTGACTGGACGTGGGAAAGGTCGTTCGGCTGCGGCTCATTCACTGCTGTGTCCTCCCGCAGTTCACTCTCTAAAACACGGGCGTCACTTACTCTTTGAAGCATTTATTTATGTAATGACATTAGTTGATATACTAGTGATAGTAACACTTCCTATTTTTCTCTTTCCTTAGCACTGTGGCAGGTACACATCTCGTGTGTTTTTTCTTTATCATGCATGAGGCGCTTCTTCTTAGGACTCGGCCCCTGCTCACACTACAACGTCACCTTAACCAACAGAGAGATGTATAGGGTGAACTAACATGTAGGAAACCTCGAGGGAATGGGTAAAGGACTTAAAAAGTAGCTCAAAATTTGTATGTCTATATGGTCATTTTTTTTATTTTCCTGGTTACAGACACTATTAAATGTTTACTTTGCCTCATTCTTTTTGCTTCCAAATTGGCATCTTTCTTTACAGGTCTCCTTTCTTTTCAAATACTGCCTTCTGGTGGCTTAATGAAAACGCTCAGAATGTCTACCATCATCTCTAACACGAACTTTTAAACGTTGCATCACGTATTTTGTTATTCGCTGCCATATCCAGGTGTCTGCTGTATCTCCTGAAACCTTACTGAACACTCTAGCGAAGAGTTCAACATTCGCTATAAAATTTTGCCCCACAGGTAAGAACAATTTTAAATAGGCGTTTCCAAAATAAATTTATAGGTCGCGGGGCTTCAGCATCTTGGCCTGCTCGACCTCCTGATCTCAATCCATTGTATTTTTCTATTTGGGACCATTTAAATGCCATATTGTCTTCAAGAATTGTTGGGAATGTTAACATTCCTGAAATATGAGAATGAGTACTAAAACCCATGATTTGGCGTTTAGAAGCTTGTTTTAGAGCTAGTGCCATCAAAAGGCAGCGTTTGAAAATATAGAACGCCTGTAAAACTAGCCTGAAAATTTGAAAACAAAATGACAGAAACGAACCAAACCTGTAACGACAAGAAAGTGTCTTTAACCAAGAAAATAAAAAAACTGGCCATATATTTATTGAACTTTTTCGCTTCTTGTTAAGTCCTCTATCCATTCCCCTAAGGTTCCTCTCATATTAGCTAAAACTCAGTATAGCACCCCTTTGGCTATTGGTTCAAATGATTCAAATGGCTCCGAGCACTGTGGGACTTAACATCTGAGGTCATCAGTCCCATAGACTTAGAACTGCTTAAACCTAACTAACCTAAGGACATCACACACATCCATACCCGAGGCAGGATTCGAACCTGCGGCGCGGTTCCATACTGAAGCGCCTAGAACCGCTCGGCCACAGCGGCCGGCTTTGGCTATTGGTTTCGTATAAACAGTACAGGATATGGGTTGAGAGTAAATCGACCAAAGACGAAAGTCATAAGAAGTAGCAGAAAAGAGAACAGCGAGAAGCTTAACATAAGAATTGGCGATCACGAAGTACATAAAGTTAAGGAATTCTTCTACCTAGGCAGCAAAATAACTCATGACTGACAGAGCAAGAAGGGCATCAAAAGCAGACTAGTACAGACAAAAAGGGCATTCCTGGCAAAGAGAAGTGTACTAATACCAAACATAGTTCTTTATGTGTGGAAAAAAAATCTGACAATGTGCGTCTGGAACACAGCGTTATATGGCAGTGAAACGTGAACTGTGGGAAAACCGAAAAAAAAGATAATCGAAGCATTTAAGATGTGGTGCTACAGAAGAATGTTGAAAATTAAGTGGACTGATAAGCTAAGGAGTGAGGAGGTTCTCCGTAGAATCGGCGAGGAAAGGAATATATGGAAAACACTGACAAGAAGAAGCAACAGGATTGTGGGATATCTGTTAAGACATCAGGGAATAACTTCCATGGCACTAGATGGAGCTGTAGAGGGTAAAAGCTGTAAGGGAGGACAGAGATTGGAATACATCCAGCAGATAACTGAGGACGTTGGTTGCAAGTGCTACTCAGAGATGAGGATGTTGGCACAGGAGAGAAATTCGTGGCGAGCCGCATCAAACCAATCAGAAGACTGAGGACTCAAAGAAAAATTTGGAGTAGGAGTTAAAGTTCATGGAGAAGAAACGAAAACTTTGAGGTTTTTCAGTGACATTACAGTTGTGTGAGAGACAGCAAATGACTGGGAGAGCAACTTAGCAGAACTGACAGCGTCTCGAAAGGAAGATATAAGATGAACATCAACAAAAGTAAAACAAAGTTAATCGAATGTATTTGAATTAAATCAGGTGATGCTGAGGGTTTTAGATCAGGAAACGAGACCCTAAATGTAGTACTTGAGTTGTGCTATTTGGATAGAAAACTAAGTGATGATGGCCGAAGTAGCGAGGATATAAAATGTTGACTGCCAATGACAAGAAAAGTGTTTCTGAAGAAGGGAAATTTGTTAACATCGAATATAAATTTAAGTGTTAGGAAATCTTTTCTGAAGTTATTTGCCTAGAGTGTAGCCATGTATGGTAGTGAAACATGGACGCTAAACAGTTTAGACGAGAAGAGAATAGAGGTTTTGGAACGTGAGTCTACAGAAGAATGCTGAAAATTGGTGGCTAGTTCTCGTAACTAATGAGTAGGTACTGCATAGAACTGAGGAGGCAATAAATTTATGGCACAACTTGACTAAAAGAAGGGATCACTTGGTAGTACTCATTCTGCGACATTAAGGGTTGGGTTTGGTTGCTTGGGGGAAGAGACCAAACTGGAAGGTCATCGATCTCATCGGATTAGGGAAGGACGGGGAAGGAAGTCGGCCGTGCCCTTTCAAAGGAACCATCCCGGCATTTGCCTGGAGCGAATTAGGGAAATCATGGAAAACCTAAATCAGTATGGCCGGACGCTGAGACATTAAGGTATCAGCAGTTTATTACTGGAGGGAAGTGTGTGTGTGTGTGGGGGGGGGGGGGGGGGGGGAGGGAAGGGGTTAAAGTTATTGAGGAAGAACAAGATAATAACAACATACAGGTTGAGCCAGAACCTCACCGACGAACTGTCACAGGTGAGACAACAACAAAGACCAGTAAACATAATTCTAAAGTGCGTACCTTAAGAGCTATGAGCACTTGTTCATCTTCGCTACTGTGAAACACATCTCCTCTTTTGTTTTGGTCTGTACTACTACATCAGAAAGATTGTCGACGAAGTTCTAGTTCACCCCGTATTTGCTTTAATTGTTCAATAATGTGAAATTGTAGACTTCACAAGACGCAAAGGATAGTATCCTGTGACTACAGTGTCACTGTGTTGTAACTGGACTCAGTCAACACAAACAAATACCTGAATGTAACCATTTTTAGCGATATGAATTCGAATGATCACATACAGCCGCCGCACGGGGTAGCTGCGCGGTGTGGGGCGCCTTGTCACGGTTCACCCCGTCGTAGGTTCGAGTCCTCCCTCGGGCATGGATGTGTGTGTTGTCCTTAGACTAAGTTAGTTTAAGTTAGATTAACTAGTGTGTAAGCTTAGGGACCGGTGACCTCAGCAGTTTGATCCCATAGGATCTTACCACAAATGGTAAAATATACAGTTGGCAGACAAGTAATTGACAGTACACTAGGGATATCCAATGCCTCTACAAAGGCGAAGCTTAATAAATATTGCTCAAATGTGTGGGATCCATAGCGAATAATATAAAATGGGATGTTCAACGTATACAAAGCAGAAGAAGCACGTTTGTTTGACGCACGGTCAGGAAAACCTTAACTGAGACTCGAAAGCAGAAGCCAGCTAGCTGTCCCGTGATAGGCTACTTGCAAAGTTTCTAGAACAAATTTTAAGTGAGGGGTCTAGGAATTCATTACAACATCCAACGTTTTGCTCTCGTAGAGGCCGCGAAGACAGGAAAAAGACAACGGCGCGCAGAGAGGCATTGAAGCAATCATTCTACCCGCGTTCTATATGCCAATGAAATGGCAAGAAACCTTAATACGTGATACAACGGAAACAGCAGTTTGCTGATTATGGATGTAGATATTGTTTTTACAGATACAAACTTTCTACGTCAATCGTCATAATGCATTTATTTTCTTGCCCCTGACTGAATAGTTCTGTCAACACGACGCTCTATTTTGGATGCTTCTGCGCTGCCTACATTGGCATGACGCCATTGGGGCAGCAATAAGTGCAATTTTCGCGAGATGACGCAGTACCTGACGCGTGATCGAAATGAGGTCGCGGCAAGGTGGAAACGAAACGCTGAGTCAGCCGGCCATACGAGCGTTCTGAGGAAACCTACCCGAGTGGGTCAGTCTGCTGACGTCAGCAACCACGTGTGAATCCCACGTTTATGTCTTAGGCTGAGACGTTCATTCCGAGCCCTGAAATAACGGTCACCAGTTGCCGTGTGAAACTCACTCTGGTTGAGACTGCTAAATTGAGCGTAATACAGAGGAACGAAAGTGGAACATAATAAAGATGGAAGTTATGAAATCAGAAGTATTCGATGTGACACGTACAGAGCTAAAACGGCACTGCCGCCGTTAGCAATGTTCTGATATCTCCAGTCTTCAGTGCAACAGAATGTTATGGAATTGTATTATTCTTCATTATAGTGCAGAAGACTAATGAAACGGGAAAAGTAATTTCCAGTTTCCAGGTTGCGATGTGGTGAAGGCAACGGAAGTCTGTTTCAGCAGAGTTCATATGAAAGTACTTGAATTAATAATGGCATTTTTGCACACTATATTCGAAGTAAAGCGTTGTTGGGAAATAATTGCTGGCAGCTTGGCTATTGGTGAAGAAGAAGCAGTGACTGTTGAAACTGTGTGGAATAAATAACTAGGCTGTCCAATACTGTATGAGTAGATTGAGTACGAAACGAAGACTTGTGATATTGTGTTGGTGGTGAATGGTTGCTGACACATTTCTGATACGCTTTGGAACATTAGGAATGGCAGGATAGAAAGGGACACAGGAGAGAAATATTTTGGAGGGATTATTAAACTGTACTGTGTCCAGGATTACTGAGAAGATTATTTTTTAACATTTTTATCAATTTTAGGCAAAAACTTGGAGCAACTAAAATAGACAGTACCTACTACACTATAGTGAAGTAAATGAATATCTAATTGGAATAAAATGTAGCTCACGCTAGAAAAAAATACGAAATAAAATATAAAGTAGAAAAAAGAGATACATAAAGTAAGAAAGTGTCATTTACTTACAGGATCATCAAAATATGACAATATGGCGTTGTGACGTCTTGGAACGTGTATCAAGTCATAGGGCTTCCTGTATAAAGCATGCACTATAAAACCAGCAGAATGATATTTGCTTAAAGATAAATAACACGATTAGTGAACATAATAAAGATGCCAGAATTAATTTTTCACTCTACAGCTATGAAACTTCCTGGCAGATTAAAACAATGTGCTGGTCTGGGAACTTTGACTTACGGGGGCAAATTCTTTACCAGCCGAGCTACCCAAGCACAACTTAGGAACCGTCTTCACAGATTTACTTCCATCAGTACCTCATCTCCAACCTTCCCAAACTTCACAGAAGTTCTCCTGCGAGTCCTGCGACATTACCATTCCCGAAAGAAAGCATACTGCGGAGACTTCCTGGGAGGGAGTTTCATATTAGCGCACACTCCGCTGCAAAGTGAAGAATTCGTTGTGGAAACACCTCCCATGCTCTGACTACGCCATGTCTCCGCAATATCCTTTCTTCCGAAAGTGCTAGTCCCGCAAGTTTCGTAGGTGAGCTTCTGTGAAGTTTGGAAAGCAGGAGATGAGGTACTGGTGGAAGTAAAGCTGTGAAGACGGATCATGTGTCGTGCTTGGCTGGCTCAGTTGGACTCTTCTACTGAAAAAAATTCTCGTCAAATGTAGCATTTTTTCCAAAGTGAATCAAATGATTTTGATTATTATAAAAGAAAAAAAGCGGTGAAGGCAAAAATATGAGGTTGGGATGGGGTGAGTAAAAGAGTTGGTAACGCACTCGCATTTGAAAGGAAAAGGTTCCGGGTTCGAGTCCCGGTCCAGCACAACGTTTTAATCCGCCAAGAAGTATCATAATAAGACACGGTTTATGTATTTCAGATATTCTTGTCTGCATAAGTGTCTCAGTGGCAGTGTTGTTCGTTGGGATGCAAAAACCGAGAGACTGATATGTGATGTAAAGAAGCGGAAGACCACTAAATCCATCTTGATAGAGATTTTAACTTCACTTTTGAGCAAGAGGGAGCATGTCATCTCAAGTCTATTTTGGCACAGGTTTTAGCTCAGGCATATACCAGTGGTCTGTTTTCTAAATCCAGAAAAGAATATTATTTCTTGTAAAACTGCTCTTCAGACGTTGGAGGATTAGCAGAATAAAACTTTAATATTCCAGAAGCATAAGATCGAAACGTGCGTCAAAGGCATTTTAAACGAACTGTCAGATATCATGCTGTGTACCCCCAACGGCACCCATTTCCATCATGCCCGGAGTTAGACCGAATGACGATGATGAAAGCAGTCTAGCAACGCTCTTTTTCCTCAGAGCCTCCACTCACGGATCCGTCCCTCGTTATGCTGTGCACAGAGGCTGGATCTGTTCTGAAAAGGTGGTGACAAGTGTTGTCGCTGAGAGCATAAACTTTGGTGCGATTGTTTCTGCTGCTGCGTCAGGGGAAGCCGCTATAATGGTGCTCCAGACGTCATCACATATTCGTGAGTTGCAAACAAATCCATTTTCTAACTGAAGGTACGTGATGCAGCAGGACGACCCTGCGCGGGGAAACGAATAATACGTCTGCGTTCTCCGGCGCTAGTCGGTGAGACCGTTGGGATCGTGGATGCCGTTTTGTATGGCGCTGCTGAACCCATAGATTCTATATTTGCATGGGAGTAGTGGGAGACTGATCAACGCGAGCAGCAATGTTGTGCAACGACATAATACAATCTCGATGGGCCACGACCCTGTTACTGTCGAATGCCGACACTTGCTGGTAAAAACAGTCTAAGCTGCAAAAATACCGTATGTTTTGTTGACGCACTTCGCCTTTTTCATCATCTTCAGAAATCCTACACCAGGAAAATACATAAAGGCATAATAGGGGTACGGTCATATCAAGCATAATGAGGAGGTAAAATCTTTTTTTAAAATGCTGTACTAAGCAACATCAGAGTGTAGGGGGACTTAAGTATAGGAACTGCGGGTAATGCATTAGTCGTAAACAGTAGAAGTTTTGGTGTGTATCTAGAGTACACAAGTAAAAGAATTTAAAAAAAATAAACGTTGCCCTAGACTAGCAACGAAGAGCCAAATTGCAAATTGGTAGTGGAAACGTGGAAGAGGCGCCGATCCTTACTCGCCGCTGAGGCACACCGTTGTGTTTAGAGAGGGCCACACGAGTGTTCGTATGAAAGATTCCGTGGTCGTGAATACATGACCGCAAGTGCGCACGCTACGTGAAACTGGCAGGCAGGATTCTGACGACTTAGCGGTCGGAAGTAAGGACAAGAAGTCCGTAACGAATTGATTGAGATAACGCCTTCTTTACAAAACAGTCAAGCTATATAAACGTTAGATAAGTCAAAGATGAAATGTAGGATATAAAGATAAACAGACATCTTTATTAGGATAATTATGTCCTTTCCACTTACACTCTTTGAAAAATTCTCATCATTTTATAAAATGTCTGATTCTTCGTAATCGGTTGACCATTAAGACTAACATCTTCAGCTTCATGAGAGTATTTCACAATCTCCACCGAGCGAGGTGGCGCAGTGGTTAGACACTGGACTCGCATTCGGGAGGACTACGGTTAATCCCGCGTCCGGCCATCCTGATTTAGGTTTTCCGTGATTTCCCTAAATCGCTCGAGGCAAATGCTGGGATGGTTCCTTTCAAAGGGCACGGCCGACTTCCTTCCCCGACCTTCCCTCGTCCGATGAGACCGATGACCTCGTTGTCTGGTCTCCTTCCCCAAACAACACAACCCCCACAATCTCCAATTTCTCCAGCAAATTAATTTTTTGCTCTTGGGTTCACGATGCAAAATCTGGAGTGATTTTAGCATTGGTTCTGTGTGTCCGCTAGCTTTTAATTGCTCAGCGAACCAAGAATTCTTTTAATTGCATCTCTTTTAGTGATCATGTTTTTCTGAAACCTTGTTCTGAATGTACAGGTATGACCAGTCTGTCCTACGTAAAATATAGGACACTGAGCGCATATTAATTTATAAATACCGGAATGAAAGAAATTGTTCTTTACATGAGTGCTCATCATGTATAAAGTCATACTGATCTTGCCAAGAGTGGTGTAAGCTACATTAACAATACAGCTCCTGAACAGCCTAGCGCAAGATCGGCAGGATAACGAACTTTGCATTTGGAGCTACAAAATTAACGTCAGTTAAACTACCACTTTCCCCTTTTTTTTGTTTTTACTACTTTTCAGCAGTGTTCGGATTATATGCATTAATACTAGCAATGAACTGTAAATTGGGTAGTTCATGATCAACAGCGGCTGGGGTTGAAGGAAGCTCACATAGGTGGTCTCTCATGGCTCTGAAGAAACTCATTGTGATCTGATGGGGACGGTATGACGCACTGGTGGTTGGCTTACGAAAAATATCGAAATTTATTTCATTATTGGCGAGTGAAGTTTTACGTCCAAATAACTCAACACTTTTCGGCACCGATTACTTTATAAGAAAAAGACATTTTAGAATGCAAAATGTGAAAGTCGTCTCTCACTAAACATATATCGTCCAAAGGGCCATCATATACAATGAGTTTCCTCCTACTGAAAAAATGTACCACGGCTGCGGCACAATGGCCATAGAGTAGGAGGAATTATAGAACAAAATTCAAATTCGATTTCTGAATAAGGAACCCCCTGCGTAGTCTTTCCTACATGGTGTTGCAGTTGTAATGACCGGCAGTGCAGTTCAGTTACCAAGGTGAATACGTAGTAGTCTGTAAGACTGCTTCAGAGACTGGGGAAGCTACGAGAGAGATTCTTGAAGTAAGAGGTGAAAAACTGACAGTGAAAGATAGAATTATGCTTACACAAGGGAGCTACGATGTAGGTAAGATTGCAATCTGGTTAATAATGTGAACCGCTTGCAATGATCCTAAAAAATGTAACAATTTCAGAAGCTAGCTATAAATGCTCGAGCAAGATACGTTAATTTCCTTGAACGAGCAGCAAAGACATAAAGCAGGAGCAAGATTACTTTGTTACAACCACAGATTAGGAAACGGCGTCGCTGTTTCGTCCAGAAAGCGCCTTATCATTTTCATTAGCGGCACGGCCTGTGACTGCACGCCTCTCCATTACGTCGCCCGACCTATAATTTGGCGGTAACAAGCCGGCGCGGCGGCCGTAACGCAGAGCGGGGCAGGAAAGTCCTCAGAGTCAAGGACACACCGCCCCGCTCTCCTACGCCACAGCAGTCCTTCCAGACTGGACGCGCGAGCTCACGCTGCCACTCGCTGTGGGCGTACTCGGGCGCCGCCGCCCGCTACGCCGTTGGCAAAGTGCCGCCACGGAGGTGTGTACGAGCTTCTGCGTCAGCGCGTGCGTAGTGTGAAACAGGGCTCCCGTTCACCCCTGCAGGATCCTAACCTACTGCTGCGGTCCTCCATTTCTTATCCGCCGATTACCTTAGAGTAATTTATTAATGGTGTGCTTTCCGATGTTCGGTCCAATTGCAGACTCCACTTTTGTGCACAATAGGAGGATTGTCCAGAAAGTAAGTTTCAATCGGTCGCGAAATGGAAACCACACTGAAAACCAGAAACGTTTTATTTGCAACAGTTAGGTACACCTTCCACCTACTACTCTACATAGTCGCCGCTCCAACTTGGAGTGTTGTCGTAGTGTTGAATCAACTTTCCAATACCCTCTTCATAGAAAGCAGCCGCCTGTGCTTTCGGCTACGGTCGCAGGTTCGAATCTTGCCTCGGGCATGGATGTGTGTGATGTCCTTAGGTTAGATAGGTTTAAGTAGTTCTAAGTTCTAGGGGACTGATGACCTCAGAAGTTAAATCCCATTGTCCTCAGAGGCATTGGAACCATTATGCTTTCGGCCAGTTATCTGAACTGGTCTGCAGTCCGTTGTCTGTAGAAAAATTTTGTCTTCATAGCCAGCGGTATTGTCCACCATGTGCTAGAGAAGTATGTGCCTATCAAAAGTATAAGAGAGGGAAAGGATCCACCTTGGTACAACAAACATATTAGTAAGTTGCTGAGAAAGCAGAGAATTTTGCGCAGTCGTTTTAAACGTAGTCACTGCCCAGCTGACAAACAGAAATTATGCGAAATGAAAGCAGCTGTCTGAAGGACAATGAGAGACTCTTTTAACGAATTTGAAAGCAATATTTTATCTGCAGATTCTAAAAATAACCCCAAAAAATTTTGGTCGTACGTAAAATCTATGAACGATACAAATAATTCAATACCTTATCTTGCTGACAGTACTGGTAATGTAACTGATGATGATAAACAGAAGGCCGAAATTCTAAACCTAGCTTTCAAAAACTCGTTTACGATAGAGGACTGCGGCACCATTCCCCCTTTCAACTATCGAACAAACGAAAGAATGGCTGACATAGTGTTTAGTGTATCTGGGATTGTAAAACAGTTAAGATCCTTAGACGCCAGAAAGGCATCTGGCCCAGACGGTATCCCCGTAAGATTTTATGTTGACTATGCTACAAATATAGCACCATTTTTATCCGTCATCTATCAGAGATCATTGGAACGGCGGAAAGTCCCACGGGACTGGAAGAAGGCCCAGGTCATAGCAATCTATAAAAAGGGGAGAAAATCGGATGCACATAATTACCGGCCAATTTCACTGACATCGATTTGTTGTAGAATCATGGAACATATTTTGTGTTCAGACATAATGACCTTTCTAGACTCTGAGAAGCTCATCTGCAGAAACCAGCACGGTTTTAGGAAACAGCGACCATGTGAGACACAGCTGGCCCTCTTTGTGCATGGTATACAACAGGCTCTAGATACCGGCTCCCAGGTTGATGCCATATTTCTCGACTTTCGAAAGGCGTTCGACTCAGTTCCGCACTGTCGCTTTCTACAAAAAGTGCGTGCTTACGGTCTATCCAATGACATATGCGATGGGATAGAAAGTTTTCTAACAGACGAGGAGAAGTATGTCGTCCTGAACGGAGTAACTTCAACAGAAACAAGAGTAACTTCAGATGTGCCCCAGGGCAGCATAATAGGTCCTCTGCTTTTTACGATTTACATAAACGATGTGGTTGATGGTACTGACAGCGGCCTTAGACTGTTTGCCGATGATGCTGTAGTCTACAGGAGAGTAGTATCACACGAAAGTTGTGAACAAATCAATGAGGCTTTGCAGAAAATAAATGCGTGGTGTAATGACTGGCAGTTATCTCTCAATATTAGTAACTGTAACCTGCTGCGTACAAGGCGAAATTCCCCATTAATGTATGAGTACAAAATAAATGATCAGTCTTTGGAAGCGGTAACATCAGTCAAGTATCTGGGTGTGACTATTCGAAATGATCTCAAATGGAATGATGAGATTACACAAGTAACGGGTAAGGCGAACTCTAGATTGCGGTTTATTGGTAGAATCCTGAAGCGATGCAGTCCTTCAACAAAGGAAATAGCTTACAATACGTTAGTTCGTCTATTCTTAGAGTATTGTTCGTCTGTATGGGACTCTTACCATTTGGGTCTGATTCGAGAGATTGAGAAAGTCCAAAGAAGAGCGGCAAGATTCGTGACAGGTACATTTAGCCATCGCGAGAGCGTTACAAATATCATAGAAAGTTTGAAATGGGACACACTTGCAGATAGACGACGCGCTAAACAGAAAGGGCTGCTCACTAAACTCCAAAATCCAATCTTCACCGAGGATGTAGAGCATATATTATTACCACCAACTTTCAAATCGCGTAATGATCATCACTCAAAAATAAGGGAAATAAGAGCTCGTACTGAGGCGTTCAGACAGTCGTTTTTCCCTCGCGCGATCCGCGAGTGGAACAGAGGGGGGGAAATATGACTTTGGCGCGAATTGTGCCCTCCGCCACACACCGCTTGGTGGCTGGTGGAGTATATATGTAGATGTAGGTTCTTGTGAGCGGAGATGAGACTCAGGGGGAGCCAATAACGGACTGTATTGTGGGTGATCAAACACTTCTCATCGGAAACGACGCAGGAGCGTCTTCATTGCCCCTGCAGTGTGTGGCCGAGAATTGGCATGAAGAAGGAACTGTTCGACAGTTGTGTTATGTGGGTTGCATAACACAGGCGAAATCTCTAACCAGGCCCTCATACTTGGTGGGGGACGCTATTCCCTATGCATCTTTAAGTGTTCACTGTTCACTCAAAACTGAAAAGAGCGACGCGACACGATCGACTTGCATACTAGAGACACTGCCCAACACATCTGAGCAAAACTTTACCGGATTTTCTCAGTGGTTTCCATTTCGCGACCGATCGGAACTTACTTTCTGGACAACCCTCGTATTCCGACGATCGACCTAGAAGTCTTCCTCAAGGCACTTTGCGTTAAATGTAGAAAAATGTAAGTTAATATTGGTGAATAGGAGAAACAGTCCCGCAAGTTCTAATACAGCATTAGTAGTGTGTTGCTTGACACATTCACGTCGATTACATATCTAGGCGTGACGTTGGAAAGCGATATGAAATGGAACAAGTACACACGGACGATGGCAGGAAAGCCGAATGGTTGGCTTCGGTTAATTGGGAGAGTTTTAGGAAAGTGTTAATCTATAAAGGAAATCGCATACAGAACACCAGTGCGACGCATTCTTGAGTACTGCTCGAATTTTTGGGATTCCCATCAGGTCGGATTAAAGGAACACGTCGAGGCAAATTCAGATGCGTCGTGAACTCAAATAGGAATCTCGAGAAAAAAGGCAACGATCTTTTCGGGTAATACTATTGAGAAAGTTAAGAGAAGTTGAAGGAAGGACGAATTTGCAGCCACCAACGTACACTGGGGTGAAAGAAGTCACGGGATGCCGATGTGCACATATATGGATGGAGTAGTATCGCTTATACAAAGTATAAAACGGTGGTGCATTTGTGGAGTGGTCTTTTGCACTCGAGTGATTCGTGTGAAGTTTTCGACGTGATTATGACCGCACGGCGGCAATTAAAACACTTTTAACGCGGATTGGTAGTTGGAGCTACACGCATGGGGCATTCCATTTCGAAAATCGTTAAGGAATTCAATATTCCAAGACGCACAGTGTCAAGAGTATGCAAAGAATGCCAGATTCCAGGCATTATGCCTCGCTACGGACAACGCAGTGGCTGATGGCCTTCAGTTAACGTCCCAAAGCAGCGACGTCTACGTAGAGTTGTCAGTGATGAGAGAAAAGCAACACTGAGTGAAATAACTGCATAAATCAGTGGTGGGACATACGACGAACTTATCCTTTAGGACAGTCCGGCGAAATTTGGCGTTAATGGGCTATTGTAACAGCCTACCGACGCAAGTGCCTCTGCTAAAACCACGGTATCCAACGCCTCTCCTGGTATCGTGGCCATATGGGTTGGACACTAGACGACTGAAAAACCGTGGCCTGGTCAGATGAGTCCGATTTCAGTAGGAAAGAGCTGGTGGTAGGTTCGAGTGTCGCACTGACGCACGAAGCAATGGACCAAAATTGTCAACAAGATACTGTGCTACCTGGTGGTGGCTCCATAATGATGTGGGCTGTCTACATGGAATAGACTGGGTCCCCTGGTCCAACGGAACCGATAATTGACTGGAAATGGTTATATTCGGCTACTTGAAGGCCATTTGCAGCCATTCACGGCCTTCATGTTTCCAAACAACTATGCAATTTTTATAGATCACAATGCGCCAAGTCACCGGTCCTCAATTGCTCGCGGTTAGTTTAAAGAACTTGCTGGAGAGATCGAGCTAATAATTAGGCCACCCATATCGCCCGACATGAATTCCATTGAACATTTGTGGGACATAACTGAGAAGTCATTTCGTGCATAAATCCTGCACGGGCAACACTTCGGCAATTATGGACCTCTACAGAGGCAGAATGATTCGCTGTTTCTGCAGGGCACTTCAAACAACTTGTTGAGTGCATACTAAGTCGAGTTGCTGTACTACGCGGTTAAAAAGAGGTCCGACGCGGTATTAGGAGGTATCCCATGACTTTTGTCACCTCAGAGTACATTTCGCATAACAACTATGGAGATAAGAGAAATGAGGCCTCGTACGAGGGGCGTTTGAGAAGTCCGTGCAAAGTCCGAGAGATGGCACCATCGACGCGTATCGAGGTCATGTTTTGTTATTAGTATCTCTGGAAAGAACGCACACCAAGTTTCAGCCATATTGGACTATTTCTTTGTGTTTGGCATTTGTGTGAATCAAGGAAGTCGAGTAATTGTCAAAAAATGGACGAAAAAGAATTTAGTTTGGTGATTAAACATTACGAAAGGCAAAACGCCTCAGGAGAGTAAACAGAAGCTTGATAAACATTACGGTGACTTTGCACCTTCGATGAGACCAGTTTACAAGTGGTTTCAAAGTTTTCGGGGCGGCCATATGGGCACAAGTGATGCTGAACTTGTTCTGGACGCCCTGGGAGGTTATGACTCCAGAAATCATTGATAAAATCCATGATATGGTGATGGATGACAGAAGAGTTAAGGTGCGTGAGATTGCTAGTGCTGTGGGCATCTCAAATGAACAGGTATATAATACTTTGCATAAAAATTTGGACATGAGAAAGCTATCCACAAGATGGATTTCGCGATTGCTCAGGCTAGACCAAAAACGGAATCGTGTGAAGTGTTGCAAGGATGGTTTGCAGCTGTTCAGGAAGAATACGCAGGACTTTAAGCGTCGTTTCGTCAATGTGGATGGAACATGGATACATTACTATACTCCTGGGACCAAAGAACAATCTAAACAATGGGTTACCAACGGAGAATCTGCACCAAAAAAGGTGAAAACCATTCCTTTGGCCAGAAAGGTTATGGCGACTGTCTTTTGGGAATCGCAAGGGATAATCCTCATCGACTATCTAGAAAGGGGTGAAACTATTACATGTGCATGTTATTGGACCGTTTGAAAACCGAGCTGCAAGAAAAACGCAGGCGATTGGACCGCAAAGAAGTCCTTTTCCATCACGACAATGCACCAGCACACACCCCAGCAGTTGTGGTCGTAAAATTAATGGAAATAGGATTCCATCTCGTTTCACATCCCCCCTATTCTCCAGATTTTGCTTCCTTGGACTACTATTTGTCCCCCAATTTGAAGAAATGGCTGGTGGGGCAAAGATTTTATTCAAACGACGAGGTGATTGCAGCAACTAGTAACTATTTTGCACACTTGAACTATTCCTATTATTCGTGAGGGATCAAAAAATTAGAACAGCGTTGGGCGAAGGGTATATGTCTAAAAAGAGACTATGTCGAAAAATAAAAAGGTTTACCCCAAACGCATAAGTAGTTCTTAGTTTTGCACGAGGCGTACACACAGTCGCTTTTCTTACATCCTTTTTCCTAGTGGAACAGGAATCGAAATGAACAGTAATGATACAGGGTACAATCCGCCGTACACCATACAGTAGCTTACGGAGTATGTATGTAGGTGTGGCTGTTGAAGTGGTGATGGCTGTATTTGTTATGCGTACTCGTCACCGGAACTCCGACGAGAATGTGAAATATTGTTGGTGGCGCACCGCTGTTGATACCCCACTTCGCCTCCCAGTACCTGCTACAACATTTCTATATCTAGATCTACATCTGCATTCGGCATGCCACGTTATGGTGTGTGACGGAGGGTACATTGTGTACCACTGTCACTTCCCCCGTTTCCCGTTCCAGTCGCGAAATGGTCCGCGGAAAGAACGATTTTTGCTAGGCTTCCGTGTGAACTCCAATCTCTCGAATTTTACATCACGGTGTTTACATGAGACATAAGCAGAAGGAAGAGATTTACTACCTGTCTCCATTAGGAGCGTACGCTCTCTGAATTTTAACAGTAAATCACACTGCGACAAAGAATGCCTTTCTTGAAGCGTCTGCCATTGTAGTTAGCATTTTTGTGTTCCTAGGGGACCAAACTTTCTGAGGTTATCGGCCCCTTGGCTTACACACTACTTAATCTAACTTAAACTGACTTACGCTAAGGACAACGCATACACCCATGCCCGAGGAGGACTCGAACCTCCGACGGGGGGAGCCGCACGAACAGTGGCTAGGCGCCCGAGACCGCGTGGCTACCACGCGCGGCCCACTTACCGTTCCCGTGACGGTTTCACTCTTACTGAATGAAACTGCAACGACACGCGCTGCTCTCCGTTGTATCTCCTCCTCTGTTTCCTCTATCAATCCTGTACAGAACGGATCTCAGACTAAAGAACAATTTTCAACCGTTGGTGCAACGAGGGTTTTGTAACCTACCTCTTCTGTGGATGGACTTCACTTTTTGAGTGTCCTTCCGATGAATCTCACTCCGACATCAGCGTTGCCTCCGGTTACCTGTATGAGGTCGTTCCATTTTCAATCGCTCCACACGCACGCTTCTAGATATCTGATGGATATGACTGCTACCAGTGATTGTTCTGCAAATGTTCTATCACATAACATCGAAGCTTCCTGCCTCTTTACCCGCAATATGTTGGATTTATTTATGTTGAGGATCAACTGATAACGCCTACACCAAACGTCGATCATTCTGCAGGTTTTCCTGCATGTAGATACAGTTTTCTGTCGTTGCCACTTCTCCGTATACAATAGCGTAATCTGTGAAAAGCCTCGTGACACTTCCGACTTTGTCCACTAGTTTTTTATATGTATTGCGAAAATTAATGATTACTTTTACGTCTGAAGACGTTTCTACGTTAAGAACGACATGATCTGTTCTGATTGCTGTTAACTCTTCACTCCAGTCACTATCATATTTTGTTCAGTAGGCAGCAGTGCAGAAATTTGTTGTAGGCCTTTTGGAAGTCAATGAAACTGAAATCCACATGGGTACCGGTATTTACTGCTTTCTGGATCTCGTGAACATCATGTTCGTTTGTTTTTCATACCTCGCATTGTAAATGCGTGAAACGCACGTTCTCTGTTTTCCAGCTTTGGTGGATGAGATGGCAGTTGAGATTTTAATAAACTGCTCGCCGAACCCAAAGCACTGTTGAAATTCAAACCTCCGCTCCGTTGCATTGGATTACCCGACATCTTTATTTCTATAGTGCTTTAATTATGCTGACCAGAAGCATGACGTCTGCACCACGATACTGGTCTCATTATTTCGAGAAGCAAGAATCGCTTATTTGCTTCATACATGCCGAATCTCCGGAAAAATCGGTAGACACGTAGGACAACACGGGATCCAGTGTATTCCGCTCCCTGTAAGAAAGATAAAAAAATCTTAGTTTGGATTTTAAAAACGGTACAGGTCTCCGAAATCCAAGCGTGTTCCTGCATTCTATGCAGATATGGCATGTCGTACGTGGTGCAAACATTTATAACAATCGAGAAGAGGTGCAAGGGACATCAAACAAAGAAAAGTGCAAGGTCATCCACATAGCTACTAAAAGAAATCCGATAAATTTTGGGTATACGATAAATCGCACAAATCTAAGGGCTGTCAATTCGACTAAATATTCCCGTGCCATACGACTGACACCACTTCTTGGGTTTTCATCTTGCAGTTATCGGTAGCAAACGATTGAAAACGAGCGTATGCGGAACGTCGTTAAGTAGGCGCGGTGTAGAGCGCGGGTGCACCTAGGCGAGGAGCGAAAGAGGCAGAGCCGGCCGCTGTGACCGAGCGGTTCTAGGCGCTTCAGTCCGCAACCGCGCTGCTGCTACGGTCGCAGGTTCGGATCCGGCCTCGGGCATGGATATGTGCGATGTCCTTAGGTTAGCTAGGTTTAAGTAGTCCTAGGTCTAGGGGACTGATGACCTCAGATGTTAAGTCCCATAGTGCTTAGAGCCATTTGAACCATTTGAAAGAGGCAGCTGATTAGCTACACATGCAAAGAGATAATACCACACTTCCGAGTTTATACTGAAACAGCTCGAGGTTCAGGATTGATTAAAATAATGGCAGTATACGGAATAATCATTACATCATTACTCAGTTTCCATTAGATTTAATGGGAATGATGATATATAAAAAATGAAAAGTGAGTCAGATGGAATGAAACCGTATCTTCGGAACTATTGTCAGTGCGCTAAAGAAAATATTCAGTCATTAAAAATGGAAAAGAAGAAGAAACACGTATCAATGGGATGTAAGTGATCGACTTAAATTTTCCTCATCTGTTTGCCTCTCATATAGACAAACTTCAACAATCAGTGATAGAACTAAATAAGTCGAGTTTGAAAGTAGCTATGACAAGCGATTATAGTAATGATAAACTATTGCATGGCCATCAAACAGAAAATAAAGTTCTACAATTTAACATTGAAATCACCGAACCAGCGTCAGAGTACTTGTGTATAAGACAGTTAAAGACAACAAGCGGAGAGACCGAACAGAAAACGATCAGAACAGTAAAAATATGCTGTAAAGCTTTTGATAATCGAAATAGAGTTTTGCAGACCTCTAATGTATCTGAAACAGAAACTGTACGATCAGCAAGTGTTACTGGTTTTGACTAATTGCAGTGAGACAAAAACTATCAATGAGTGTTTCTCAGAGAGCAATGAGGGGATGGATGTTGGGAACTATAAAGCAGGAGAGGGAAACCGAAACAGTGGTCACAGGTTTGGAGTGGAATACATAATGTTTGTAATGCTACGGAAATGCAGGTTGCCGGGACCCTAATTCAGACGAGTGGATGATAGTTGACAACTATGGGTGGCTCCCAGTCGTTAATTAACGCCAAGGCAATAATCTAATTGGAAGTTCGTAGAATACCTTAGAAACCATTCCGGAAGGACACGGATGCGTATGGCTGGAGACCACAGCGTTTACTTAGGTCTGGAGTGAAATTTTATGTAGCAGCCCATCTCAAACGGATGCAAATCGATTGAACTGTGGTTGTATAAGGTCGTAGGCTTACGCGGCCAGAGGCCATTTCAACATAAACCTTTTTATGTGTGACAACATCATATGTGATCAACTACCATCATTTCGGCTTCTATTGAAGGCACACTTCTTCACAGTGACCAATGGTCGCTGCCTGCAATAACAGCCGGAAATGTTGGTAGTTTTATAACATATATCGCAGTCATATACCCAAAAGGATTTTATTGAAACAGTTGTTTTCTGGTTTGAGCAGCTTCATCCTATCGGGCGCCAAGAGACGTACTGGAAGACTAGCATCTCCACTGCACAAAACAATTCAGTAAACGTTCCTCAACAATTTCTGAGAGTTGATTTGCATTCGGTTTAAAGTGGTTGCTGACCTTCCAATTTCATCCGTCGTAATGAGCTCATGACTATTTCATCGATAATGAAGAGAAGTACATCGTTATGCTGGTCTCGAGTAAATGCAAAACGTATCTAGTTTTATCAGCCTTGAAAGGCCGATCTGTTAGAAGGTTCTGCAGACACTGCGAACTGCTATTACCCCGTGAAACCAACAACTTGCTCCTGAAGATGTGATCAGAAAGCATTGAAGAGCGCAGTTGAGTGTAATGAATAAAGCATGCCTGCGCTCCGCATTAGTAGCGAATAATTTGCTGTTCCAACAAAAGGAATATTAAACGACGGTAGAAATTCTCCACCTCCGTCCGCCATTGTTCCTCGCCTACCGTTGGCAAACAGCAGTTTGATGGTCCGTGTATAATGGCCGGGTGCAGCGCAGACGTCACGACTTGTTTAAGCAATAGCGCTGACGGACAATTGCGCCCTTTGCGTCCGCCATTAACCGCTTTGTGGCGGCTAAAGATTGGTCGGATACGGCGCACAGCACAATGAGAGGGCAAAATCCTTGCCACGCGACCAATTCATAGACATTCACCCGGCTGTTCTATCCGGGTATACCGAGCAGCCGCTACCGTTTCAAAGCCGAAAGCAGTAGCAAGGACAAGGAGAAACAAGGGCTTTTCCTGTCTGCATGCAAAGACAGATCGTTCTACTTTCTCCTGCAAACGTGCAAATGTGAAGTCAAGATCTTACGTCCTATGTGATCATACTATTATCGTTCTATGTGATTTATTTCTTCTTGTCTTTGAACTGATTTCTTGTCCTCTTTTCAAGAACGCCGATCTTCTTGCTCAAGTTGGAAGTGCGGTGAAAACGTTGTGCTTCACCATCATCCATTAACATCATAAGCATTGTCAACATGTAAATAATTCCAATTCTTTTCTCTCGTATATTTTGACTCCTTCATCTTTTCTTTTCCCGCCATCTTGACTGAAGTCGTTCACACACGCTTGTGCGGTAGTGTACGACTAGGACGAAGCCAGTTCGATTATTGTGGCGCTCCAGAAATTTTCGCCGCTTCTAATTAGCTGACAAGGAGAACACACAATTTCTTATTCTAAAACTGTCTTCTGACGACGTGGGTTTAAAAGCAAACCTGTTAAGACGTCTCTTTGAGAAGTAGTGTAGTATGACACCGATATGTTTAGCAGGCGCGTGGGTGTTTTTGGAAAACATTAACAAATATTAGGTTTTAACTTTTCATCGATGATAACATCATCAGATAGGAAGTGTAAGTTTGCAGTGAAATGTGCAAGCTCGTACTGAATAAACAACTGTGACCTATTCGAAAAAATCATCGCAACATATTCTTAGCCATCTATATCAAGATAGCACAACATTAAACTTAACAAGCATCTTTCTGCGGGATACATGTACGAACTTGAGGGATTCTGTCTCTGATTTTTCACATCGTTGTGTTTCGAGCAAATCACTAAGTAACGTGAATTAACACTTGAGATACTGTTCTCTTTGGAAGAACCGATTTCAAAACACATGCGCCCACGTAGTTATATCATGTACGTTGCTTCTCTAAACTACTTACAGCAAACACCGGTTTACCCACCCAGACCGAGCTTGTGTTTCATCTCTATTGGCTTCGCAGAAGTCGAAACGTTGAAAACTAAAATTTCGACTTTCGTACACGCAATTAGGCTAATCGTTTCTTTAAAAAATTCTGTGACCGGCTTTCCTTCGTTGCTTTGTAGCTTGTGCTATAATGGTATCTCTGGTTTTCTCAGTACTCTCATCCCTATACTTTGTGTTGTTTGTTCGACTCCATTATTAACTTACATTAAGTACTGTGACAGTTTCGTGGAATTAAATTTTTCTTCTTTTCTGATAGTACCGCAGTTATATCTGACTCTTCCATGCAGAGCTGCTAGTTCATCTGCTATTTTACTTACGCAAACCTACTGTGACAATCTTCTGAGAGATAAAAAAGTTAATCTGGTCTCTTGTCTGCACAGTGATAAATACTTTGGTGTTATTCAAATTCCGATACTTTCTCACATGTACCATTTTATGTAAACCAGAGATCGAGATCTGTTCGTCTTTCTACCGGAGGAACCTGCCACGATGCCGGCGTGCTGATATTTAATTTTCATTTTTGAGAGTTCCATGCCTCAATCTGTAGGGACGGAACCCTTACAGGGTCACTTTGTTGTCCGTTTGTCTGGCCGCCTGTCTGTCTGTCCGACTGTTAAGAACTCTTTTCCTCAGGAATGGGTAGCCGCATCAAGCTCAAATTTATGTCACATATTAAAGCCTATGGTCCCTTGCTGTTGTAAAAAATTAGGCTTATATGTCAGTGCAATCAAAACAGTCAATTATTTTTTTCACATATATCGTTACTTGCAAACGCACTCATCAAAACCCATAGGGTACTTCACTTTGACTTTAGAATCACGAAATTAGGCAAGAAGCAAGGTTTCACAGTACAATTAAGTAAAAAAAAATCTGAAAGGTGTTAAGCTCTAATTATATCACATAAATATTGAACACACCACGCATTCGTCGTGTCAACAGTATTATACACGACCATTACTGCAAGCAAACATATAATGTTGAGTTGTGCCCATGTTTTAGTAAGTTAATAAAAAACGATTTTATTAAATCTTCTACATCTACATGTATAAAGTCACCTTCTCACTTCTTTTTTGTACGTCCGAGCTAGTCTGAGGAACCACAGTAGAGATTTTGATGTGGTCTTGGAATTCCAGGACCAATATTTTGCCAGTGTAGATATCGATAACAGGCAAAAATTGTTGAGGCGTCGATTTCCAGGATGGGTGAACTGTCTGTATACATGATTAAGTCTGTACAGAACCGTCAGTGCACGAGTCCTATTCGCATTTGCCATTTTTTTTTCCATTTTGTATATCGTCACCTTGTGAACACTAAGAAGAAACTGTCGATGTCAATGCCTATCCCCTAGTTCGAAAGTGACAGTAATGCTTATCAACATCAGTGACTGAAAAGAGAGGAATTTTGTACGTTCCACTGAGTCCGCCGTTCGTGTGAGAAATTAATGGATTACGCTACTGCATCACTACGGCGAAAATCAGTCGTAGTCGAATGATTAAATCCCTATCCTAGACTCAACTAAACGCCATAATTCCGCCACACTTGCAATTGTGGTTGCTGATTTAAAAATCAAAAAACCTGTTTATTCTGTACAATGTGCTAAGTCATTTTTTTTATTTTTTTTTGGGAAGCTGCTTAAAGAGGTAACAGTCATCGAACGCAGTAAAATGTTACAAGGATTGTCTCTAGCGGCAGCCCTAGGGGCTCCTCCGGCGTTTTCCTTAACCACATTTCTAGTTTAGCAAGGGTTTCACGATATATTTATAATTAACTTTTTTATTTGTGTTACTCTTTTCAAAATATGTTCGAAGCATGACTGAATACTTTAATTAAGAGAATCTCTGTAACATGAGTTCAGAAAGAAAAAAAAGGATGTGCTTACACAAGTTTTGAACAAAAAATTAAGATATTATTCTCGTAGAAACTATTGTGACATTTAGGAGTTTTATATAAACTTTATATAAACTGCCCCTCTGTTGCAGATTATTCTCATAGAGAGTTTCGAAAGTAATATGAAATGAATTTAACCTTTTTTCCGAGGTAGATAGCTGTAATAAATTCATGTTAGTACTTTTGTAGTATAATATACCATAACCTTGAATACTTGTACTGAATTACACTTAAATAAAATGTGAATCTTTGATTTTCATATCGTGGAGGCACAATGATCTCTACAATACCTTGTTGCAGAACTTGAAGTACAGATGCTACTTCTACACATTCCTGTCGTCTGCGTCATCCGTCAGATTATAGTTGGACAAAAGTTTCCATCTGGTTCTACGTAATTAAGGATTATTTAATGATTTCTACTTGTAATTAAACCTAAGCAGCCTTGTGTATACTAATGAATGCCACTCGTAGTCAGCACGCCATTATAAACTACCATTTGCTAAAACAAAATAAAAAATGCAATTTTGTCATACGATGACATGGTTGGAGACCGTGGCTATTATTTGAAAACAAATGTTGATGGTGCTGAGACAGCAACCAGCTACAAATTTATTTGAAGTTCTTTTATTCCAAAGGTACCATTACCGGTTCCGAATCATTACAATTCATCGTCAGACGGCTATCATTCTTTCATTAGAACATTTGGTGCGTTTTTTTATTGATTAGTTGTAGAATCCAAATTTTTTTCTTAAGTTACTTACCTCACAGAAAATCTTCATAACACGAACTACAGCAATTACAGCAGGTAGCAACAACAGCCAGCCTGTAACCTTCCCGTATAAATAAAAAATATAAAATAATGATGTGTAACCTTCCAGGAAAGAAAAGAAAAATAATTAAATCTGGATAATTGAATCCTGATGTATGAAAACTGATAAATCTTAACTCATGAAATTTTGACGTAAGCAGCCGTACGCCATGGCCCTGTGAAATCAAGCTGAATAAACTGAAAAATTCTTACCTCGTGATGGTGTCGCCGGATAACGCTTCTATATACCTGCTCGTAAATGGCACAGCTTATTGCAATACTGGTCTATCTACTAATACTGAATAACATTTGTCTGAGATCTGAATTACTAGAAAAACTGACTTTACTTAGTGACACAGCTGCGCAGCTGGTCGTCTGATTACTAAAGAGCACATGACTCTGGTCTGACAAAAATTCTGGAATATTTTAATTTAGATAAGTGACTGGATCAGGACTGGCAATGACTTAAGGGGAAATTATACTTTTATATTTGACTGGTAAAAACAATTATATTCCGAAAATTTTTTACGTTATTGATAAAGACCTACAATCCATTACACGTGAAAATTGAATATATTACAAATCTGGGTCAAATGGTGCTGACGAATCACAAAAGAAAAGATTGAAACAAGTGACAAGTGACTTAACTACGCGCATGCCAATAAAAATAATAAAATTTACCTTACAATAGATGGCTCAGTTAATTACACTGTTGACTTTTCATTACATTAACAATTATTCATTTGCTCATCGTCATTTCATTCCATGGTATCATTTAGCTTTGCGGCTGATCACAATTATTTTTCAGTTCCATATAATAAAATTTTACAGTTTGTTCTGCACTGTGACTTTAACAACTACTGACTATAAACTGTGCTGTACCAGCGATGGACTACAACTACACTGTAGCAGCGAGCGACTGCACTTGCCACAGAGACTGCTCTGACCTGCGACTCTATTGCAGATCTTTTTTAGCAGGGCAAAGATATTTTATGTCTCAGGCAGCGACTGTGAATTGTCGTTCTAGCAAGTGAGTAATACATCGAGATTACGTTTGCTCCAGCAGGGTGGTGAACCCCTTACATGCTAAATAAAAAGATTCAAACTACTATAGATTCTAACTACTAGGAGGCATATGATTAGCACAAGAAAGATTTTGTTGAAGAGCAAACAATGTATTTAGAAAATATTATCATATTCATGTGACAAGCCGTTCCAAAAATTACATAGTTGTCAATAATTCCACTGACCAAACATTATCAATCATACATTCATCCTAATAATTCCCTTGCGTGTTTTCTTACAAACGTATCATTTCATCTCATTTTGCAATGCATGTCCTACCAACACAGAGTCTCCACTAAGAATAGTCCGTTCAACGACAGAATCTGTCGCCGAGGGCACAGAGCGTTGTCGCAGTCTATAGCCCTGCCAACATACATACAGGTTACTTACATGGATGAATGTATGGTTGATAATATTTGGGCAGTGGAATTATTGACAACTGTATAATTTTTAGAACTGCATGTCACATGAATAAGGTAAAATTTTCTAAATACTCGTACATTGTTTGCTCTTCAACAAAATCTTTCTTTTGCCAATCATATGCCTCCAAGTAGTTAGAGTCTATAGTATGTAGAATCACAAGTTTGTTCGTGTGGCCATGCTCCGCAGCAAGCGTATAAATACTTGTTTTGTAAATAAAACTACCTTTTCCTGCTGCTAGTTACTTTATTTATCCCATACGCGTTTCGCCTTCTCCTGTTCTAAGCATCATCAGTGGGATCTATAACGATACAGTTTTGTTAGTTATAGATTATCAAACAGTTCACTTCGCTAATTTTTGTAAAAAAAAAAAGTAATTACTTACGATTTGCTGATCTGCGTTTCCTCACATCTGGTCTGTAGGTCGCACTACCACTTTTATCACTGCCATATAATCACAACTTTGTGTTCTCGCCTTCCATACACTGTTCACCATGTTTCTCACTCTTTTTTGTGGTGGACTATTGTTCTTTTGTCACTCGATGAAACTATTTCGTCGTACACTTCTTTTCACAGCGTAAATATTGCGACTTCATTACGTGTTTGATCTTCTTTGGTATCTTTACACTCACTCATCCATGAACCCCTCCACAGAATATTGAAACGGAAAGTCAAAACAGCTGTCACCAAAGTTTTCAGCCATTCGCTAACAGCTAGTACAGCCGCACCCCCCCCCCCTCTCTCTCTCTCTCACTCATACACACGAACACGGTATAAACATCATAAACAGAAGTTAGTAAATAACATATACTTCGTTAGGTTGGTAACAAATAGGTAAACATACCAAAGAAGATGAAACATGTAATGGAGTCGCAATATTTACGCTGTGAAAAGAAGTGTACGAAGATATAGTTGAATCGAGTGACAAAAGAACACTAGTCCACCACAAAAAAGAGTGAGAAACATGGTGAACAGTGTATGGAAGGCGAGAACACAAAGATGTGATTGTGTGGCAGTGATAAAAGTGAGCCGGCCGCGGTGGTCTAGCGGTTCTAGGCGCTCAGTCCGGAACCGCGCGACTGCTACGTCGCAGGTTCGAATCCTGCCTCGGGCATGGATGTGTCTGATGTCCTTAGGTTAGTTAGGTTTAAGTAGTTCTAAGTTCTAGGGGACTGATGACCACAGATGTTAAGTCCCATAGTGGTCAGAGCCATTTGAACCATTTGATAAAAGTGGTAGCGCGACCTCCAGACCACATGTGAGGAAACGCAGATCAGCAAATCGTAAGTAATTATTTTTTTTTACAAAAAATCGTGAAGTGAACTGTTTGATAATCTATAACTAACAAAACTATCGTTATAGATCCCACTGATGATGCCTTAGAACAGGAGAAGGTGAAACGTATGGGATAAATAAAGTAACTAACAGCAGGAAAAGACAGTTTTATTTAGAAAACAAGTAGTTAGAATCTTTTTATTTAGCTGGCTGTTGTTGCTGCTTGCTGTAATTGCTGTAGTTCGTGTTATGAAGATTTTCTGTGAGGTAAGTGCCTTATGAAACGAATGGAGTTTCCACTATTGGGATTCGTGATTGAAAAGAGTTTAGGCAATTTACAGAGTTAGAGGTAGTTTCATATTTCTTTACTTTCATATTATTTTGGATTTGTGTTATTCTTAGGATTTCTTGCAATTAAGGGTCATTCTTTCGTGTTAATTGTTGGAAGTCATGTTGTCAATGTATAGCAGTCAGACTGCGTTGGGCTTGTAAATTGTGGGCAATAAATGTGTAGGTTAAGTTTGAGTTGTCTTTGTCAGGGAAAATTCTGTAGGTCAGTTTTCAATACAAAAATAATATAAGAGTTAGTTTCAAGGTTAGACTAGTCTATAGTGAAATGTCCGAAGAAGTCCATAGAAAAAATATTGAGGCGGAAGAGTTTACGTCAACAATATGTAATGAAGGAGGGAAATCAATGACCTTCTAAATTACGTCATGAACCAGTACTACCGCCGGAAGGCAGCAAAATCCAATGTCTTGAGAGACACGCTTTACACGGGAGAGAAATTTTTCTTTACTGAAATCAACCGCTCCAGATGTCAATTATGCTATAGTTTTATCCACACAACTAGTTTCATCTAAATTACTTGTTATATTAGTTATACAGACAGCATAGTCACAAAATAAATGCGTACGTTGGGACGTTGCCAGCCGTAGTTTTTGCTCTTTTTCCTATTTACATCCGTTATTCGGCGTCCCATTTACTGCTTCTGTGAATCTGTCTTTGCAGTCATTCTTCTGAGTACCTCATTTCCACGAGCATTAGGTGTGCATCTTTTCCGCACTGAAGTGGCCCACGAGTTTCGCAATCGAACGTTAATAACGCCGGCATTTCCTAAGCCACCGCAGAGTCTGGTTAAGCCGATCAGGCCACCGAGGCGGAACTAACACACCAGATTTTTATTTTTCGTTGGAACGTTTGAAGGCCATTTCTTATGTAACATTTTTTGCACGAAATCTACTCCACATAGTAAAAGTTAACAACACTGCCTCTTTCTTGAAATCGCGTTATGAATAAACGCTGTTCAGTCTGACGTGATCCATTATATCGATAACATCGCTTGCTGAGAACGCTTCGAGGAAGGAAACAATGCTACCACCGACTCTGCGGAGAAGAGGAAAGCGTCTATTGAGGAGATAAATAATTGAAATACCTGTCCTGTATAACCCACCGATAATCTGCAAACGCCAATTTATCTTGACTTTTATAGCTTCATTTTGATTCGAATCCTTCTTTCTTTTTCATCCATCTTACACTCCTTTAGTTTCCTTTAGTCTGAAGTATCAAAGATGCTAAAGAGCAATTAAGACACAGTGCTTATACGCATTAGAAATAAACTGGGTTCAAATACCAGTCCGACAGGCGTAATTATAAATTTCATGGTTTCCTCAAATCACTGCATGCGAAAGTCTGGCTGGTTGCTTCAACAGTACCACAGGTGACTGTTTAAAGCATCCTTCGTCAGCACAGTAATAACGGCATCAAACATAGCATATCCCATGAGGTGCAGGCATATCCCCAATAATGGCTGGATAACGAGAATCGACCAGTCTTAAGCATGTACAGATGCGAGTGTGGGTGTTCTAGGACAAAGAGATAAACGAATGTTAATTTTATTTATTTATTTATGTGCTTATTTGGTTTACTTGGCAAGGCTAGGCTTTCACGCTCGCTCTTCCACTTATGCAGGTGTCATTGTTCTTTTTACAGTCAGAGCTTCACCATGCACAGCAAATAAGCTGCAGGTAACTACGTAATAATAAGGTGAGGAAGACTGCGCAGAGGTATTACGATATATTAGTCTTATTAATAGGTAATTAGCACATTTCACATCACATTTTGTTCCTTCCAAATAGGAGTAATAGTATTCAAACTGGAAAGTACTGAAGCTGTACGCGAACAATAAAATCTTGACCTAAGTTAGCCAGTCTGGCGAAGACTGACAAATAATATGGAGAACGCAGTATAAGACGTAAGGGAAAAAAGTGAAGATGAAAGAAAATAAGAGAAGAGAAAAGTATGAGAAGTGCTAAGAGGATTTTCACAATGGGACACATAATGATTCGTTATACGACACGAGAAGGAATAGCTGGGAGTTACCAAGAGGATCATTACGGCAGTGAAAGGAAGAAATGTTAATTATCGGCTCTTCAGATCTAATAGTAAAATAAGCGGGAGACATAACGTAAACAAATTGAAACTGAACAATTTTCTACTAAAAGTTCAGCTCATCAAAGCTTCGAATGGAGCAAACTTGTTGTCAGCAGCTGACATACTATGAAAAGAACAAACTGGTTGTCAGCTAAAGGCATTCTGTGATTTTAACGATACCGACAATTTCTCTCAGCTGGTGGTGAGCTTTAGATTTCTTGGCGAGTTGACGATTCAACGTAAGCGCAACGTAAACAAAAATTTAATTCGATTAACATATCTGACACATACGTGCACATCATAACAACGATCACATTTCACGCCACAAGGTAGTACCTTTCAAGTAGTTACTCATGTTGAAAAACGGGCAGAGAAAACGTATTCGAATACGATGGAATCTGTTTTTAAAAAGCATTAAAATTACATTACATCATTTATATCCTATAGGTACACTCCAGAGGGTATATACAGTGACCTCTTCTAGAACTAGATGTCGGACTGTTGCTGTCGGGGCACGACAGATAAAGACCTTCGAATTTAATTCCTTGCCTACCTAGCTACAAAACGCGGCAACGAAGTGTCACTAGGATCTAAAAAAAATTGTCTTCCAATTCTGCGTTCACAGGAATCTATTACAGCGGATGTTTCATGTTCCTGAATAAGAATCAAAGTAACTGCTTCAGAGGTAGTGAGGAAAACCGGTGACAATTATTGTGATTTATTACTTCAAAAGACTGGTAGATTCCTGAAAATGACAGACTAATCGGAAAACTGATTCTTCTTTATTTTCACCTTTGCTTCACTCATTCAGTCGTGCAAACAAAACCACGAGTGTCAGTAGAAATCGATATTCCCTATATCAGATAAGCCTTTAATAGCGAATATATAGCTGGTGACACTAACATTAATTTTCTGTGCAATAGTCCTTCCACTGGGAAATTTAAGAGGATGCTTTCTTCCTCAAATATGACGCTACTTCAGCTGGCACCTACTCATCACACGACTACCAGTCACACGTTCATAGATATATTCGCAACGAAATCTCCGAACAGAATAATCCGCACCTCTCAAATATCTGCGCCTGGCATGTCTGCCTATGACATCATTTCCATGACGTATTCACTAGAATGTCCTAGAAAGAAACAAAAACTGTCTACATACCGAGACCTCAAACGCATAAATTTGCCTGAACTCGAAACTGAGGCACAAAAAATAGTTTGGGGGATGACCTCTACTCCCCTCATGGACATAAACGACAAACTCCACGATTTCACTAACAAAATTACTCAGCTATATGACAAATATGCTCCAATAAAGACCAGAAAAGTAAAAAGGCAACCTGCACCTTGGCTGACTGATGAACTAAAACAGCTCATGAATCTCAGAGATGCTGCACATCGAGCATACAAGATCCACCCTACACCTGAAAATCACGCTGTATACAAGCAGAAACGAAACAAAGTCAGTCAAGCGGTGAGAAACGCTAAGCTCAGACATGCCCGTACATTAGCTGACAATAGATGTAGACCAGCTACCCTGTGGAAAAATCTCCGTAGTCTCGGTTTAGGCAAAATAAAAGTTGCAGAAAATCCCATGGTCCCAGCTGAAGAACTAAACCGATTCTTCACATTACCTGCAACCAAAATTGATCCGCAAAAAAAACAGAGAATCATTGATTACTTCATTGGGATGAACGACTGTAGCAAAGAAAAATTCTACCTACAGCACGTCACTTGCAGTACTGTCAAGAAAGCCATAATGCGGATTAGATCAGCATCTACTGGACATGATGGTATCACTATCCAGATGGTAAAACTTATTATTGACCAACTACTGCCCTCTATAACAGACATTTTCAACGATTCATTAATCACAAGTGTTTTCCCTGAGGCCTGGAAACTGGGACAAATTAAGCCACTGCCTAAAAAGGACATCGCCACAGCAGCCTCTGACTACCGCCCCATCTGCCTTCTTCCTGCACTATCAAAGGCCTTAGAATATATAGTTCATGACCAGCTCACCAACTACCTAACTACTAACAACCTACTAGACGAATACCAATCAGGTTTCCGTAAACATCGAAGCACAACATCCGCTCTGATAAAGGTGACAGATGACCTGAAACTTGCCATGGACAGACAAGAAGCGACTATTATTTGCTTCTTAGATTTCAGCAAAGCATTTGATACTGTCGACTTCGACATCTTACTAGCCAAACTTAGCGGTCTAAATTTCTCACAAAGCGCAATGCAATGGTTTCGCTCATACATGATGTCTCGTCAGCAACGCGTCCTGTCTGGGGATATAAAATCACAATGGCGGCAGGTAGTGTCAGGCGTTCCCCAAGGCTCAGTATTAGGTCCTATACTCTTCTCTCTTTATGTCAATGATGTGTCATCGGTCCTGACCTATTGCAAATACCATATGTATGCTGATGACCTTCAGTTGTATCTAAGTGCGAAACCAAGCAATCTCAAGAAAGCTATTGAAAATTTCAATACTGACCTCGATGCGCTGTCAAACTGGGCACAGGACATAGGTCTAAAACTAAACCCATCTAAAACCCAAGCGGTACTTGTTGGTCACTCTAAGCTCATTAGCCCAAAACATCGGGAATCCATACCACCTCTTATCCTAAATGGAACAAATATTAACTTCTCGCCATCAGCAAAGAGTTTGGGAGTAATAATTGATGAAAATCTAAATTGGACAGAGCACGTAACTGCAGTGTGCAAAAAAGCATCAGCATCCCTTCATGTCCTACAAAAATATAAAAAACTCTTCCCTTTCGATCTGAAAAAGAAATTAGTACAAACGCTTATACTCCCAATCATTGACTACAGCGATATTATCCTACAAGGCCTCTCTCAGGAAAATTCCCGACGTCTAGAACTGGTCACGAATGCCTGCGTCCGATATATCTGTGACGTTCGACTTTTTGATCACATTTCACCAGCATATGCAAAATTGTCCTGGCTGCGTGCAGACAAACGCAGAGATTTCCATACACTCTGTCTCATCTACTGCCTTATAAATGTACACTGTCCCTCATATCTCTCCTCTTCCCTAACACTGATGTCGGAACAACATGACAGAAACACACGTTCCCATCATAATAAAATCCTCTCCGTTCCACTGCATCGCTCAGTCACCTTCTCCAAGTCCTTTACAGTAGCGGGAACCCGACTCTGGAATAACCTCCCTCGTTATGTTAGAGAACTTAAAAACATGACCGGCTTCAAAAAACAGTTAATGACGTATCTACTTAAGCAACAGTAATGCCTTCCTCTGTACATGAGTGCACTTCACCTCATTACTTCCCTCTCTCCCCCTCCTTAAACCTCCCTTACCCAAAACTCGCTATACTAGTAAACATCTACTTTACACACCAATATATTAATGTACATCTGCACAAACCTTCATTATTATTGCCACTCTTTCTCATGTTTGTCATTATTATTTGATTTTTTTTTACTGTTATTATTATTGTTTTCACCATAATCTGTATGTATAGCACCTGATGTAAAAATACTGCCAGCATTTACTTTATTAGGTCTTAGTCATATTCATCATTATTATTTGATTTTTTGTTTTACTGTTATTATTATTGCTTTTATCATAATCTGTATGTATAGCAACTGTTGTAAAAATACTTCCGCATTTACTTTATTAGGTCTTAGTCACTACTCTTTATTCATATTGTCACTAGAGTAAGCTAATTTTCTCATTTAAACTATGTTCATGATGTAACTCTGATGTGTGAAATGCTGCATGTGTGAAACACTGGTCCGATGTAAGAGAGGGCCTGATGGCCCTAATCTGATCAGGTTAAATAAATGAATAAATAAATAAAATAAATAAATATACTGGTCTGCCGCCCACACTCTTCAATCCCCCCCCCTACAACTTTCCCATTCTCCTCGCTTACAGAGTTATTTACTTAAATCAAGTCCTCTCAGAACAGCCACTATTACTGTCATTCCAGTTTCCTAGTTCTCCATCCTTTCTTTTTCTGACAATACTAAACATGATTTAAGTTGTTCTAAACTAGTCTATATTATTTTTAATGCACTTTGTTTTATTATTGCTGTTATTACTGCCATTTATCCTTACTTTCATTATTGTCAACTATTATTATTATTATTATTATTATTATTACTATTATTATGCTTCTTATCATTTTCATGAATGTTTTGGTAATATACTCGTATCCGTCTGTGTTGTTCCTGGTCATATGTAAGAGAGGGCCTTAAGGCCCTATTCTGGTCAGGCTAAATAAGCAAATAAATAAATAAAAAATAAATAAATAATTTTATATAAATTATTAGGATCTTTCCGGGAAGGATACGCAGATTTTATCAACCCAAAAATTATGTTTCTGGCGGCAGTAAATTGAAAATATCACATTGAATCTCAGTGTCGTATAAATAGTTGAAATTAAATAAGTCAGGAGCCTCAAGTAAAGGCCAAATGGATCGTTTGCATTTACAAGTATTGGATACATTCACAACAAGCGATTCGCTAACATGAAGATTACTGTTAACAATAAAATTAAATAAATATGACATGTTAAAAGGCGTGCTGTTTTGTTAGCCTGCGTGACCCGGGTGGAGAGAGCGATCAGATTTGTCAGACGTGGATTCACAACTTTGCTTATGCCGCGGGATTGTTCCTCTCACCTCCGACGTGGTGTGGACCGTTGTGCTGGCGACGGGGTACGAACGCTGTCTCCGGCACGTGTTGAGCATGCTGCAATTCTTTAGTGCCTCCAGGATGTAACCTCCACCAAAAAATGGATACTAATAGTACGACCACATTCGAACTATACTACTGGCCATTAAAACTGCTACACCACGAAGATGACGTGCTACAAAAAAAAATGGTTCAAATGGCTCTGAGCACTATGGGACTTAACATCTGTGGTCATCAGTCCCCTAGAATTTAGAACTACTTAAACCTAACTAACACACACATCCATGCCCGAGGCAGGATTCGGACCAGCGACCGTAGCGGTCACGCGGTTCCAGACTGAAGCGCCTAGAACCGCACGGCCACACGGGCCGGCTGACGTGCTACAGACGCGAAATATAACCGACAAGAAGCAGATGCTGTGATATGCAAATGATTAGCTTTCCAGAGCATTCACACAAGGTTGGCGCCGGTGGCGACACCTACAATGTGCTGACATGAGGAAAGGTTCCAACCGATTTCTCATACACAAACAGCAATTGACCGGCGTTGCCTGGTGAAACGTTGTTGTGATGCCTCGTGTAAGGAGGAGAAATGCGTACCAGAAAGGTCGGATTGTAGCCTATCGCGATTGCGGTTTATCGTATCGCGACATTGCTGCTCGCGTTGGTCGAGATCCAATGATTGTTGGCAGAGTATGGAATCGGTGGGTTCAGGAGGGTAATACGGAACGCCGTGCTGGATCCCAACGGCCTCGTATCACTAGCAGTCGAGATGACAGGCATCTTATCCGCACGGCTGTAACGGATCGTGCAGCCCTGAGTCAACAGATGGGGACATTTGCAAGACAAAAACCATCTGCACGACGTTTGCAGCAGCATGGACTATCAGCTCGGAGACCATGGCTGCGGTTACCCTTGACGCTGCATCACAGACAGGAGCGCCTGCGATGGTGTACTCAGCGACGAACCTGGGTGCACGAATGACAAAACGTCATTTTTTCGGATGAATCCATGTTCTGTTCACAGCATCATGATGGTCTCATTCGTGTTTGGCTACATCGCGGTGAACGCACATTGGAAGCGTGTATTCGTCATCGCCATACTGGCGTATCACCCGACGTGATGGTATGGGGTGACATTGGTTACACGTCTCGGTCACGTCTTGTTCGCATTGACGGCACTTTGAACAGTGGACGTTACATTTCAGATGTGTTACGACCCGTGGCTCTACCCTTCATTCGATCCCTCCGAAACGCTACATTTGAGCAGGATAATCCACGACCGTATGTTGCAGGTCTTGTACGGGCCTTTCTGGAATCAGAAAATGTTCGACTGCTGTCCTGACCAGCACGTTCTCCAGATCTCTCACCAATTGAAAACGTCTGGTCAATGGTGGCCGAGCAAGTGGTTCGTCACAGTACGCCAGTCATTGCTCTTGATGAACTGTAGTATCGTGTTGAAGCTGCATGGGCAGCTGTACCTGTACACGTCATCCAAGCTCTGTTTGACTCAATGCCCAGGCGTATCAAGGCCGCTATTACGGCCAGAGGTGTTTGTTCTGGGTACTGATTTCTCAGGATCTATGCAGCCAAATTGCGTGAAAATGTAATCACATGTCAGTTCTAGTATAATATATATGTCCAATGAATACCCGTTTTTCATCTGCATTTCTTCTTGGTGTAGCAATTTTAATAGCCAGTAGTGTAGATGAATTCAGCAGGGTCTTCCAAATGACTCAGAACTGAACAAAAAAGAATTTCCCTTCCAAGGCGTGTTGGCCCTGATAAAATCTCGGTTGTGTACCTCCACGTTGTCCCTGCAGTACACAGACGTCGGATTCTTGCCACTGGTATTGAGTTCTTTTCTTTACACAAATCATATTTACGCTTACTTATATGGTCCCTTTCCCCTCCTAATTTTCCTGATTCCTGCAGTATTTTTCCCAACCAAAGTCACTGTTAATTCTGTAGAATTTATATGTTCATAGAATTACGGCTGTGTTCCATTCATTAATTCATTTACCTAGATGTGATGAGTACGGAAGTATCACCCATCTCACCCTTTGGCACCATTAAGGTATAAGCCGATTTTGACCGCAGCAGTTTTCCGAAGAAATGTGGCACCAGATGTCTGCAGCCAGGTCTAACCTAAGGACATCACACACAGCCATACCCGAGGCAGGATTCGAACCTGCGACGGTAGCAGCAGCGCTTAGAACCGCTCGGCCACAGCGGCCGGCCCTGCGTCTGTAGGCGGTGCCTCTTTCGAGCAGCAGTTCGCAAGGATGACAACTGCTTATCCTCGCACGACCAGCGACCTGGTGTAAGAAGAAACGTTATTAATCGGATCGGGCCACACATTTCCGTTGATCCACATTTAAATCTCGAAGAACGTATGCGCACTATAATAGTAACTGAAGTTGTTGTCGGGTCAATGTGTAACATGTTGGGGCCGCTGCTGCGGAGCCCCGCTCGACAACGTGCGCTGAGCGTTGTGGTTCGAACCTCTTGTGCCTGGAGTAGCATTTTATTCTGTCTTCTGATTTGCCACAGATCGCTGCCTATACCGCTTTATAGAGTGGTCAAACCTATGACGTCCACGCTCTGCGATGAGTCGTGGATGTCCAACAGCTGACTACTTGTGGATTGACCGTCCGTGAACCACTTTCCACACATGCTCACGACAGTAGCACGCGACAGGCGACAAGCTTCGGTACTTCCAAGCTGCTCGTTCCCGGGCCACAACAATGTGCCCTCTGTGAATGTCGCTTACTGTACGTCTGTGGATATCCCCACTTGCTGCCGGGCTATTGTCGCTACAGTGATTCCCCAGTCGTCTCTGCTCTCTTTATATACTTTCCTTAACACATGTGGTGCCCGTAACGCCACAGAGTGGCATTCAGTTTCGCGACCAGTGACGAGCCCTCACTTTGCACTAGTAGCACTCAGTATCCACGGCCAAACGACTTGTCTGACGTCATACGAACACAAAAACGCTGTGGCAGATTTTGATTCATCATGCGTCGGCCAATTTGTATGAAATATTTATAAATTACACACAGAAACCTTCCTCGTGAATCAGTCTACCTATTAGTAAAACTACCAAAATTCCTACAATAGTACTTGCGATTACTCTTCACGATCGATATAAAAAAATAATACCGTGGACGCATTCGGGAGGACGACGGTTCAAATCCCCGTCCGAACATCCTGAACTAGGTTTTCTATAATTTCCCTAAATCACATAAGGCGAATACAGGGATGGGTCCTTTGAAGGGGCATCGCCGATTTCCTTCCCCATTCTTCTTTAATCCGAGCTTGTCATCCGTCTGTACTGCCATCGATGCCGACGAACGTTAAACACCAATCTTCATTACTTCCTTCAGACAGAAAATTAATTTAGTAACATGTGTAGCTGTATAGCTATTCATTTCTCTCATGTTTAATTCTATTTCAATGTACAAACGCTCCCTCCCCCCCCCCCCCCCACACACACACACACACACTGGCTCATGGTAAGGACACTTTCATCTCCCACAAACGACTCTGCGACTTCCGCTTTTTCAAGGCAATGCCGCTCTCGCAAGATCACGACGCCGTGACGATGTCTTCCGATGACATATAGAACAGTGCTCATAAATGGGAGATAACTGACTTCCTTGCCTCTTGCGTCATCCTGCAAGACATGTCGCGACAGGAGGAATGTATACTCATGCTCATAAATTAAAGATAATGCTGATACATGGTGAAACAACGCTCTGGTGGGCGTTTTGTGGGCTTAAATTACCTCGGGGTATGACCATGCAGTGCATCTGACCTGCGGTCGTCGCACGGTGGCGCTGGCAGCAGTCCACATACGCAGAGGTGTGTTGGTGCATGTCAGAGTACGGTGCAGCGAGTAAGTGTGCGCACGTTTTCAGACGTGCTAATGATGACTGTGTGTTGAAAATGGCTCAAAGAACACATATTGATGACGTTATGAGCGGTAGAATACCTTTGCGACTGGAGGCTGGTCAAACACAGCAGGTCGTAGCACGGGACCTCCGTGTGCCATAATGTGTGATCTCAAGATTGTGACAACGATTCCAACAGACAGGAAACGTGTCCACAGTCTACAACATCACAAGAAGATCGCTATCTCACCATCAGTGCCCGCAGACAGCCACGGAGTACTGCAGGTACCCTTGCTCGGGACCTTACCGCAGCCTCTGGAACAGTTGTCTCCAGACACACAGTCTACAGACGACTGAACAGACATGGTTTATTCGCCCGGAGACCTGCAAGGTGCATTCCACTGACCCCTGATCACAGGAGAGCCCGTAAAGCTTGGTGTCAAGAATACAGTACATGGTCATTGGAACAGTGGTCCCAGGTTATGTTCACGGACGAGTCCAGGTATAGTCTGAATACTGATTCTCTCCGAGTTTTCATCTGGCCTGAACCAGGAACCAGATTCCAACTCATTAATGTTCTTGAAAGTGACCTGTATGGAGGTCGTGGTTTGACAGTGTAGGATGGGATTATGATTGGTGCACGTACACCCCTGCATGTCTTCGACAGAGGAACTGTAACAGGTCAGGTGTATCGGGACGTCATTTTGCATCAGGATGTCCGCCTTTTCAGGGAGTGCAGTGTGTCCCACCTTTCTCCTGATGAATGATAACGCACGGCCCCACCGAGCTGCCATCGTGGAGGAGTACCTTGAAACATATCAGGCAAATGGAGTGACCTGCCTGTTCTCCAGACCTAAATTCCATCGAGCACGTCTGGGATGCTCTCGCTCGACGTATCGCTGCGCAACCCCTAGTACACTTCAGGAGCTCCGACAAGCACTGGTGCAAGAATGGGAGGCTATACCCCAGCAGTTGCTCGACCATCTGATCCAGAGTATGCCAACCAGTTGTGCGGCCTATGTACGTGTGCGTGGTGATAATATCCCATATTGATGTCGGGGTATATGCGCAGGAAACAGTGGCGTTTTGTAGCAAATGTGTTTCTGGACGGTTTTCTCAACTTATCACCAATACCCTGGACTTACAGATCTGTGTCGTGTGTGTTCCCTATGTGCCTATGCTATTAGCGCCAGTTTTGTGTCCTGCCACGATGTTTGGCACCACATTCTGCAAGTATACTTAATTTATGAGCATGAGTATAGATTGTCGTAAGCCCGCTCGTCCATTGCGAGCGAAACAGGAAAGGGAACAACTTGGAATGGTACAAGGTATCCTCTGCCATGCGCTGCATGCTTGCCTGCAGTGTACGAGGTTTGGCTAAAAAATAATAATAATAAATAACGGACTGATTCTTAACAGACAGACGTCAAACGTAGCACTATTATGTTTGTAACATCTCCCCATTGCATTACAGGTACAATTCAACTGCCTTCGTTTGAGTTAGACGGTGTTCCACAGCCCACTCAAAACATTCATAGTTTTTTGAAAGAGCAAGGAATTAATGTGAAACTTTTAGAGAAATCTATTGAAACAAAGGTACGGTGATGAACGCCCTTCACTCATCTAATTTTTTGGAGATTTATTTCGAAAGGCCTTCGGTTGAGCATCCGTGTGTTTGTAAGTATTGTAATAACCAACAAAGAAACAGGTTGAAGATTTTACTTGAACATTCCCACATGAAGAAATTTTTTTCAGAAATGACGTCCATGAATCTAAAGGCTGCCAATCTGTTTTTGGATAAACGTGGGATCTCTGTGTGGGAACAGCTATCCCACTCACTAGATCATGTTCCGTGCGACTGTATGTTCCCGAAAGTGAAACATGCAATGAAAAGAACGAAATATAAGACAGCCGACACTGTGAAATGAAAAGCAATGACATGACTTCCGAAGATGAATTCAAACACTGCTTTGAGCAGCGAAAAATTCGCATGCACTGCTGTAAGGATCGTAGAGGAGAGTATTTTGAAGGTGATAATGAAAAGTTGTGAAGAAGTAAAAATAAAGATTGTTATATACCTTATCCGGTTATTTTTAAGCCAAACCTCGTATGGAGGTAGATATAAATAATGCCAGTCGCAGCCAAGTAGAAACGTGATAATAGAAGTTCACCTGCCCTTCAGAGTGACGAGCCGTAAGAAGTTCCCCCGCGTGATGAGTAAGCACGGCCAGTCCTGCGCATTGTCCCGGAACCTGTTTGTGGCAGCTCTCAGGAGCACACTGGGGCCGGAACTCGTTCCCTGCCAGATACAAACCTCCCAGGACGGGTTTCATGCTAAGCAATGGAATTTTAGGGCTCCCCTTTATAATCTATGATTAAGGAACTACAGTAGCACCCCGGGATTAGGCGACAGGTGGGACCGGGAGATAACCGTGTACGTCGAATTCACATAAGTCGGGGTCCAATTTTGTGTACAACAACATACAAATTACGTTCAATTGGGACCAGAGACTGCAGAAAACAATGTTATTTAGAAGAAAAATGTTTAATAAAATATTCAACAATACAACAAATTATATTATTTTACAGTGTTATGCATTGGAACAATGTAAACCGTAGTTATTGGGGCTTAAAGGCTTCGTAAAATCTAACAATGTCGTTTTACTAATCCATTTTTTTTTCTTCTAGCGCAAATCTTCCTCTTAGCGCGCTAATAACTTTCTTATTCCCTGTTTTGTAGCAGGAATTGGCATTTCAGTGGCGTCTATTTTTTCTAAAATTTGTAACCTTTTTCAAATTCAACTGATGCCTTCTGTCAAGCTCACAGCCGTCCTTTGATGTCCTGACTGTGTTGGGTCTAAAGAATCAGGTAGTCAAATGTTTTGCTGTTTCTCACGCATGTCTATAAGCTTATCAGTTATATTGTGTGAATCCAGCAGTTCTTAAGCATCACTATCCAGCTATAAATTTGTCTGGCAAGTTCTACCACTTCTTTAATCACATTATCAGGATTTGATGCTGATGCTCAGTTGGTTTCAGTAGGAGTGAAAAAAAATGGACACAACGCTTTCGGGCAAAATTTAAAGTTTTTGTGAAATTTCATTCCAAGATTGTCCAATAATTCTCATGGCAAATAAAACACTGAATTACTTCCAAAAATCATTAACAGAGGATGAATTGATTAATCTCATACCAACCCTCAAAAAGGAATTCTGCCACCCATGATTCAGCATTCCACTTCTATAATTTCTGTTCATGGCAAATCGCCAAAGTTTTTACCATGTGTTTTTAAATTGATGTTGTCGAGGAACCCTAACTGTTCTTCACTGATTGTGAGATCCATAGGTTGAAATTACAGTACTTACGGACGTAATATATACACGTAATATCCGGCCTGATGCTTAAAAGTAGTTTTAACTGAAGTAGTGAACACATGGAAAGGAGTATAAGGTTACGACAAGGGTTCTGAGGTCATCAAACTACGTTTTTAGGCAGCATTATTTCACCAATAAAATTTCATAACATGCTGTCTCAGTACAATGTGCATTTCACGTCTATACAAGAATGCCCAAAGTGATATTGCAGTGGCAAAAGAGGGCTAAAAAGGGTCTTAACATGGCTGAAAAGAACTTAAAGGACTCCTAAAAATTATGTAAAAGTGAAAAGAAAGCAAAATCAGTAAAATACTTCCAATAACGATTTTACTCTTTTAAGGTACAGATCAAAAACAGGGAGTTTTCGACGAATTGCGATCGATGAGCAAAATATCCAGTAAAAATGTAAGACAGACGATTTTGTGTTAATCTTACGTTATGCGTATTTTATTTATTTATGTTTTTGTTTATGCATGCCAATGTATATAAATGTGTCAAAGTGTACAAAAGGAACTGTCAAACTTTATTGACCAGTAGCGCTCATTTCATGTAAGCAGCACACCCTGCTGTAGCAGGGAAAAGAAGGGAATCAGCTGAAAAATGTCAGAGCAAAAAACGGTATTTTTTAAAATTTTTGGGTTTTTCGAGGGATAAATTAAGAGACTTTTTAATTTACAGTTATCAGCTGCATTCATGCCACCCATCACTGTGAATCGACCTGGAAAGGTTTTCTGTTCACGCGCGATAGAATTTCTTTTATCCATCTTCTTCCAGAACAGAACAGTTCCATCAACCATGAATGTGATTTGAGTGGTATAGCCATCTGCTTCTATCACTGCCTTGAGTTTGTTTGGCTAGAGCGATGTAGTCTCTTTAACAGCGCTTACCACCTCTCCACTTTCTCCGATTCTACGCCAGTTAGAACGACTTTTCAATCGGCTAAATCAACCATTACTATCTTTATACATTGCATCTTTGGCTGTTTTCCCAGCTTCTTCTTTCAAACTCACAAAAAACAGCTTAGCTTGAAAGAACACCGTGTTCTGACCAACATGGTAGTTTTTAACTCTTACTTATCACACTGCAATCTGAGCGATATATCATGACGTTTAAGAATGATACTTGAATTCAAAGACTGAACGTTTTCACTGCTTCGAGAATTTTTTATTTACCTTTCATAATTGTTGTGGCTGTTGATACCAGTGTATCAAACTTACTTGCCAATTCATGGGGTAGCATATGTCGGGGTATTACTGTACCCGTGTAGCAACGTTTCTTTTGTCTCAGTATTTTAAGCTGCTTTTTGTGCAAGTGTCCACCTGTCTAATACGCTAGCGCAGAAACCGGTTCATCGTTATTGAAAAATGGTACAGATCGTTGGTGTCTGTAAGAAACGTTAAGACGATTGCAAAGAAAGAAAGTACACATTTCTAAAGACGATATGTTGCAGAATCCTACAAGTTATAACGACTTTCACGGAGGGAAACCAAGTTATCTCAAAAATTCAACACAGTCTCAGAAAATATCACAATTGTCAAACGTAGTATGCCTCGTTACACACAAGGTACCTTACAAAACACGACTATTCCGGTTGATGAGTCGCAGTTCCAGTTGCAGGTTGCCTATCAAACGGCTTCCAGGGGCATCAAAATATTTATTTTCAATGTGTCGCATAATTATCGACCGAAATTAAAAAATTGAAATGTTGCAACAGACAATTTATTACGAGGTATAATCTTACGTTAAAGATGTAACACAACAAGAGAAGTATTTTAGTTACAATTTGTGTATACGTTTTGAGACAGGGTAACTCACCGCTCTCAAATACTCTGATTATATTCATCCAGCGGTTCATAATGAGAGCACTTAGCAATTGCAATTAGAATTCCACGTTTCCACATTTCTTGTATTTTTTAACTGAATCCTGCAAATGAAAATTAATTCCAGACGAGAACTTCGCATCTTGATGTAACCATTTCATCTTCTGGATCGGATACTGTTACTAAAGAACGCTGAATTTCAGGAAGATGAAGGTTAATTGTCAAAAACTGGTAAGAATCAGAAAATGGACGGGCGTTACTGTGGCATACAGAAAATACATTTCAAACGTGTTCGGAGCAGTATATTGTCACGAGGTAGTTAGAGACATCAGGAAATTTTACTGAATTGTCGATAAATTTCAGACGCGTAAGTAAAACTAACATACAACGATGACGAAGTTCAATCTGTGCTTTCTAAAAACAACTGACAGATAAATCCCCGGCAAATACAGAGACAACTTACACATCTTCTTGGAACACGCGTTACGCCAGAAGGTTTTATGGCTTCTGACGAATCGTTATTTATAACGAAGTCCCACATTGTATAGAATGTTTTACAGCCTTGTGGCGCCAAAAGAGAATAAAAACTTCAGCTTTCAACTCTTACCTTTCTTAATTGGGATACTGTACTTACACATTTGTGCATTATGCATATTTCTTTGTACGACCGTTTCATAATTTCGAAGGTGTTTTCACGAATATAAGGAAATGAATTTGTTCTGATATTACACCAGAAAAACAGCTAATTCTAATAGGGAACTGACAAAATGAAAACGAGGCCAGTGCCGGGTTTGTCAGCTACTGTTTAGTAATTCAGATATATCACTGCATATTCCAGATCCATTTTTAATGATTAACTTGCTACTATCGGGTTACCAATAACATTTTTGGATTTCCTAAGCTTTAAATGCAAAATAACTCTTTATCAAAAATTCTCACCAAAATGGCCGGTTTCCGGACGCACTGAAGAACAATATTCCGGAATCTGATTTCGGATACGGTCTTCTTGAGAGGATTTAGTTTTTTGCTCGAGATGGCGACAACCGTTGAATTAAGAAAAAAAATCAGACAACAGTGATACAAATAAATGCGTTTCGATGGTTGGAAATACAGCAGGCAGGATATGAATCCTCTGTACACCGAAAAAAAAGAGCTTCCCGTTCTCCAAAGCGGAGGAGAAGGTAATCCTTGGCCACTACTCTTCCCTGCAATTGATATTAGGTCTTTTTTCTCATCGGTACCTCAGTATGCAATGGACAGTTTCCCTTTTTACGAGCTTCTCATCGGCTCAGCAGCGGCAGCCAGACATCTCTGAAGCGAAAGCGCTAGACTATTAGCAAAACATGGTTCAAATGGCTCTGAGCACTATGGGACTTAACATCTGATGTCATCAGTCCCCTAGAACTTAGAACTACTTTAACCTACCTAACCTAAGGATATCACACACATCCATGCCTAAGGCAGGATTCGAACCAGCTACCGTAGCGGTCGCTCGGTTCCAGACTGAAGCGCCTAGAACCGCTCGGCCACTCCAGCCGGCAGACTATTAGCACTTCCTACCTTGAGTCAGATTGCACTTTACCTGTTCATTACCTTAAGCAGAAGATAGTAGCGTTACCCGCATACAGGCGTTACCGTTTTCACTCGGCACGCATGACTAAGTCGTGCAGTTGCCGTGGGACGACGTCCTCAGCTGGTAACAAGTCACCAAATTCGACTCCGCCCCCTCCGCACCCCAAATCCTTTGTCACCTCGATTATTATCTTATGAGTTCAGCCTCTCTGGCATGTTAAGATTCTCACATACATCCAATTCTTTCTAGCATCTGAGTAGTGCAGGTGGTGTTTAGGGCATTTTTCATGTGTTACCTCCTTTACTCATTTGTTTATGTTTCCGATAGTGTGTCTCTCGTATGTAGTTAATGTTAGAATAGGAGTGAAGGATGTTCTCAGCTCTGTGAGTCTGAGTTCCGATAGAATACATCTGATAGTTAATCTCTAACATATTTTTGTAGAGTTCAATCCCTTGTCCATTTAGTCTCTTAATTATTAGGAACCCCTACCAATAGGGACGAAGTCAATTGCCACCCTCGGTCGAGACTGAGCGAGATACTAAATAAATGCGGTTGCAAATTTCCCCTCCAAAAGGCTGACCCAACTGCTACAACCTAAAAAGTCTGGTACGAAGTACTTACAAAAATATTAACAGTAGGGCCCTGATTTTTATTTAATTTCAACAAGCAAAATATATACATATTTATGCAATGAAGTGGGTAAAATGCGTAAGAAAACATGCAATACCACGGGAAAATCTTATTATGTATTTAACACCGGGGGAAAACGCTAGTGTCGAAGCACAAAAAAAAAGAAGAAACGGGAACTGATTGCATGCCCAAAGCTTTTTTTGCTCTGACATTTTTCAGCTGATTCCCTTCTTTTCCCTGCTACAGCAGGGTGTGCTGCTTACATGAAATGAGCGCTACTGGTCAATAAAGTTTTGACAGTTCCTTTTGTACACTTTGACACATTTATATACTTTGGCATGTATAAACAAAAAAGTAAATAAATAAAATACGCATAATGTAAGATTAGCACAAAATTGTGTGTCTTACATTTTTACTGGATATTTTGCTCATCGATCGCAATTCGTCGAGAACTCCCTGCTTTTGATCTGTGTCTTAAAAGAGTAAAATCGTTATTGGAAGTATTTTACTGATTTTGCTTTCTTTTCACTTTTACATAATTTTTAGGAGTCCTTTAAGTTCTTTTCAGCCATGTTAAGACCCTTTTTAGCCCTCTTTTGCCACTGCAATATCACTTTGGGCATTCTTGTATAGACGTGAAATGCACATTGTACTGAGACAGCATGTTATGAAATTTTATTGGTGAAATAATGCTGCCTAAAAACGTAGTTTGATGACCTCAGAACCCTTGTCGTAACCTTATACTCCTTTCCATGTGTTCACTACTTCAGTTAAAACAACTTTTAAGCATCAGGCCGCATATTACGTGTATATATTACGTCCGTAAGTACTGTAATTTCAACCTATGGATCTTACAATCAGTGAAGAACAGTTAGGGTTCCTCGACAACATCAATTTAAAAACACATGGTAAAAACTTTGACGATTTGCCATGAACAGAAATTATAGAAGCGGCCATCTTCATAACTGGTTTTGCAGTGTTTTCGCAGGAACCGCCCATGCACAGATGGCACTTTTATAAGCTGTCTAAGGTTCACTGTACACCACATTTAATGCAAAAGATCCAACAGATTTGTTCGATTGGCCTGGGCTGTGTAATGCTTAATTTTGATCGTGTACTGCAGGATCGATACAGTATGTACACGAATGGTCGCTAGGGTAGGGCTATACAAAACGCTTGACGCCTTATCTCTGTGGTCAATAGAATCCGAGATATGACCCCCTGAAAAATCGTATTTTCGCACGCGGCTTTTTGGAGCATACAGGTAGGTGGACTGTCGTGCACGAACCTATAAAACAATAATTTCAGCCGTGATCGACTTCAGAATTACACCATAGCCTGCTGTGTTATTTTAACAGTAGGCGTGATGGCCCTAATCTTGGTAGAATAAATAAATAAACGACACTATAGCAGCAGTCACGACTGTTACTTGCTCCTCAGTATGCAATACAAATTCTCTGTAACGTTTATTTAACGATTATGTAAACGTCTTTATGGGAATGCCCCTTCATAGCTCTATAGACGGCTGTCGTTTGTGCAGTTAAAGCTGTCAGAAGCGCTGTCAGGTGTCAGGGACATCCTTAAGTTGACTCGACTGTACGAGTGTCTTAGTAGTAAAGAATAAATGTGTTAAAGCTTCCTGCATGATGTGAGAATTTTTCACGCATCTCATTGTTTATGAACTATATCTCCAGAACTGTGGTAGGTAGGTGGCTCTTGTTCCCATAGCTACTGCTGCCTGACACTTAGGGGACATGTGAACCAAGTTTTGTTGAAACCGGTCCAGCGGTTTAGGAGGAGATTTGGAACATACACACATACATTCATACATTTTTATAATATGTTTAGATTTTTAGTTAGAGGCCTTCCGCGAACCGGTATGTACAACCCCCCCCCCCCCCCCCCTCGACTCTACTCGCGGCGTGTTACACCATCACACGATATACATCTTTATAAATAACTTTTCTGCTACCAGTCACGATTTTCCTTTATTCATATACAAATACTTACAGACTTCGCCACTAACTAAGTATAAAAGTCGATAAGTAACTAAAAAATTGCGCTTTTTAATATATTGCAATAAAGTCAAGAAAACAAAGCTGAACCTCACACATCGAAAACATTGCGTAAAATGGCACGGTACGAAGAGAAAAACACACTTGTAAATGGGAATCATTTCCCGAAACGCGTCGTGTGGAATATGAACACAGGAAAATGGTGACTGGTAACAGAAAAGTTACTTATAAACAAACCCATTGTTTTCAGAGTTGCAGACTTTCAAAAAACCATTTATAATGGACAAAATCAGATCGACATGCTTCTACTCCAATTCGTTCCTTTGCGCTGACTTTTGCTTGGCTTTTGGCTCTTCAGTCTTCGTCTCTTATACCGACCGCTTTATCTCAGAGCAGCCTGTAACTTTATGTCCTCGAGTATTTGTTGAATGTGTTCCAGGTCCTGTCTTCCCCTCCAATTTCCTGCCAGTCCCCCCCCCCCCTCCCCCTCCCAGCTCCATTGCGTACCACGCAGGAACTTTCTTGATGTTCTAACATATATCGTATCACCCTGTCCTAACTTCTTGTCATTGTTTTTCTCATGTTCCTTTCCTCCCCAGTTCGAGAGAAAACTTTCTCATTTATAATATTTCAGTCCACTTAATTTTTAGGATGCTTTCGTAAAATGTCCAATGAAAGAGTACTAAACTGAATTGTGGAACAAAACAAATTTATGGAACAACTTGACTCATAGAAGGGATTGGGTGGTATGGTGTATTCTGAGGTATCAAGAAACCATCAGTTTGGTAGTGGAGAGAAAAGTGGGAGTATGAACTGTAGAGGGAGACCAACGCTTGGATACAGTAAGCAGGTTCCAATGGATGAAAGTAGCTGCAGCTGAGTAGAGATGAACAAGGGGTTGCACTAGATAAACTAGGGTGGAGAGTTGCAGTAAACCAGTCATCGAACTGAAGACCACAACAGTAGCTGTATTATATGACGTAGCCTACTTCACATTAATTGCCTGCACTCTACGATACTGCTGATGTGGACTTCCTCAGGGCTGCAAGAATAAGGCGCCACTTAGGCAATGTGCAGAGGTGCCGTCCTTGACCAGGGGGCGGTTCTGGACGCACACGTGCAGGCCCTGTGACCCGCCGTCACGTGATCTGACGTCACGGGTCCCACATAGCTTCCCAGAAGTAAGTCTCGCCCACTGCTTCCGAATTCCCAGCCCGTCTCGCAGTCTGCCACTCTGGGAACGCACACAAAGGCGCGAGCGTGCGGCGCATGCGTGCAGCATGTGTGCCACACCGCATGAGGCGACAGGGCGCGCGCGCTGTGCGTCGAGTATCTTGTTAACGGGAGGGATGGCCCTCGTGCAGGCCTGCAGGTAGCTTTGCCTACAAACAGTGTGGTGTCACCGCCAGACACCACACTTGCTAGGTGGTAGTTTAAATCGGCCGCGGTCCATGTAGTACATGTCGGACCCGCGTGTCGCCACTGTGATCGCAGACCTAGCGCCACCACCAAGGCAGGTCTCGTGATACGAGAGTGGACTCGACCCCAGTTGTACGAGAACCAAGCTACCGCCCAGTTGTACGCGAACCTAGCTATCGCCCAGTTGTACGAAGCCTTTCTCTCTCATTAGCCGAGAGACAGAATAGCCATCAGAAGTTAATGGCTACGAACTAACAAGGAGCCATTTGTATCAGTGCCTATAGCTTACAAGTATTCAAGAGAGATGTATTCCAAGGAAGCAATAAAAGTTAAGTAAAAAGCATCTACATACTTTTCTTCGTATTCATTTAGAAGTTCTCATGTTCCAGACTTCACGCCCGTCTGCTGTATGCCGTGCACTATCGGCTACCGCGTAGTCAAGCTTTCTTTTTCAGCTAAACTTCACTGTGTCGGTCCAGCTACCGACACTACAATATTTGGCGACGAGGGAAAAGGACCTTTTTCTGATTGCTTACATTTATTTCTGATTGCTTACATTTCATTGTGTCATGGCTTCGCCACATTCTCCAGATGTACTGTCCGAATTTTATCGCTTGCAGACTCAGCAGACGCAGGCGTTACTGGATGCCCTTGGACAGCTCGTCCAGGGTCAACGTACCATTCAAACCGATGCGGCCGCCGCCGCTTCTTCGCTACCGCTGCCACTGAACGCTGTTGCACCTCCCTTTCGACCATACGTGGCAGCCGATGAGACCTGGCAAGAGTGGTCTCGTCAGTTCGCCTTTCACATGGCTGCCTACAGAATTCAAGGTAATGAGCGGCAGCCGTTTTTGCTTTCTTGTGTCGGTGTGTCCACATACCGTGTGATAGTGAAATTGTTTCCCCGACGCGACGTAGCAACTTTGTCATACGAGGAAATTTTGTCTGCATTAGATGTCTATTTCAAAGAAACAGTTAATGTGGTTGCAAAACGGTATACGTTTTTTCGTACAAAACGTACGGCCGGTCAAACTAATAGGGAGTGGGTAGCAACATTGCAAGGACTTACTAGGGACTGTGCCTTTGAATGTGACTGTGGTCTTTCTTATTCAGATACAATGGTGCGTGATGCAATTGCACAGAACGTTTCTGATGTTCGCATACGGGAGCAAATTTTGAAACTAGTTAATCCCTCCCTTCAACAAGTGATAGACATATTGGATCGACAGGACACACTGGACTGTGCTCAGGAATCTTTTGAAACTTCGCCAGCCGTGTGTAACATTAACCGGCCCGCTGGACGCGCTCCGCGGCTCGGTAACCGGGCCTCGCGCACGGACACACAGCGACCGCCGCGTGCTAAGCCAGGTGTGCCGCGCCAGCCCACAAATGCAGTGAAATCATGCCCGCGGTGTGCTACTAGACATTCGCGTGCACATTGCCCGTCACGCCAAGCTATTTGCTTTTTCTGCAATAAGAAAGGACATGTTCAAAGTGTTTGCCAGAAAAAGCTCAGATCAGACAATCACAATCATTCCAGGCCCTTTGCTTCGCGCCGGAATCGAACCAAGGACACTCAGGCTCGTGGACCTTCGCCTATGGACATTCATGTCGTTAATTCCACTTCGTCCAGTGACACTTTCTCTAACAGTGACTGTGATCGTTCCACAAAAACTGTGCGTCGACGTCGCCGGAAATCACGTCAATTAGCAAGTGATTCTGTACCAGTGTCTGTTCCAATTGCACAAAACAGTCGCTCTTGTCGTCAGCAGGACAATAAACTTTTTGTGGACTTAGACTTTGAAGGCAAAGTGATACCATTCCAGCTCGATACCGGAGCTGCAGTTTCATTGCTCAATCACGACACGTACAAACAACTGGGCGCACCTCCGTTGCGTGCCGCAAATGTTAAGCTAACTACATATTCCGGACAGAAAATTCCTGTGTTAGGACAGTGCAGCCTTCTTGCAACATACAAGGGACAAACAAAACTTGTGTCATTTTACGTTCTTCGTTCTTCTTCTGCAGTGAACTTATTTGGTCTAGATTTATTTAAGTTGTTTAACATGTCTATTGTAAATCAGGTCCTATCAGTGAATCAGACTGTGCCTACAGACAGTGAATCCACAGCTAGTGACTGCTACTTTTCCTTTGCCCCGCCCGGAAGATCTTTTTGCTAAACTGTGCCCGGGAAAATATTTTTCAAAGTTGGACCTAGCCGATGCGTACTTGCAAATACCGGTGGACGACGCATCCCAGCGCGTATTAGTGGTTAACACGCATCTTGGATTGTACCGCTTCAAAAGACTGCCTTTCGGGTGTGCATCCGCCCCTGCCTTGTTTCAGCAATATTTACAAACTATTTGTGCGTCGGTCCCTACTGCAGCAAACTATCTGGACGATATAGTGATCTCCGGACAGACAGAAGAAGATCATCTTGCGAATTTACGAACATTATTTCAGGTCTTGCGGCAAAATGGTCTTCGCTTGAGGAAGGACAAATGTGTGTTTTTTGCTCGTGACTTACCATACCTGGGACATGTCATTAATGCCCAAGGCATACATCCGAGTCCAGAGCACCTCCGTGCCATACAAGAATTGCCTTCCCCTCAAAATGTGAAACAGCTACAGAGTGTGTTGGGTAAAATTAACTATTATCATAAATATGTGCGCAATGCCTCTTCCATTTCAGCTCCGCTTCATCGCTTACGCCGTAAAGGTGTTCCGTTCGTCTGGACGACGGAATGTGAACGCGCCTTTTGCCAGTTGAAATCGGCGTTGCTTTCTAATACTTGCCTTACGCCATTCGATCCCCAGAAACCCCTGTTGTTGATGGTAGATGCATCGGATTTCGGGATCGGTGCTGTGCTTGCGCACAAAGTTGGCTCCCATGATCGCCCTATTGCCTTTGCGTCCAAATTGCTCTCGTCTGCGCAAAGAAATTATTCACAGATAGAGAAAGAAGCTTTGGCTCTCGTGTTTGGTGTTACTAAGTTCCATGATTTCTTGTATGGTCGTCACTTTACCATCATCACAGACCACAAACCTTTGACATCGCTTTTTCATCCGTCCAAGCCTGTACCTCCACGTACAGCGCAGAAATTCATTCGCTGGTCTATTTTCCTCTCGCAGTACCGCTACGATATCTTGTATCGGTCCACTGCTAAGCACGGAAACGCCGATGCGTTGTCCCGTTTGCCTGTTGCTGAGGATAAAGCATTCGATTCTTCCGAACTTGCTTGCATGTTCATTGATTCGGAAACCGATGAAGTGGTCGAATCGTTTCCGATTGATTTTCGTCGTGTCGCTACAGCCACAGCTGCTGACCCTGTCCTTGCTACTGTTTTACGTTTTGTTGCTACGCAATGGCCTTTGTCAAAGTCTCGGATCGAGGATCCGTTGGTTCGCCGATTTTTTGCTCACAAGGAGAGACTTTTTGTTCGACGGGGTGTTTTGTTGTTGCGTTCTGATAATGATCAGTCCCGAGTCGTGGTCCCACGTTCGTTACAGTCCTCTGTTTTACGGCTTCTTCACCAAGGACATTGGGGTATAGTGCGAACGAAACAACTTGCTCGTCAGCACTGTACTTGGTTCGGAATCGATGCTGCGATTACGAATATGTGTTCTTCGTGCCCGGCGTGTGCCGAACAACAGTCCGCACCGCCGCGGAAAGTTTTTGCGTGGCCAAAGGCCACTTCCCCTTGGCAACGCTTGCACATTGATTTTGCTGGTCCATTCTGGAATGCTCGATGGTTGGTTCTGGTCGATGCCTTCAGTAATTTTCCTTTTGTTGTCCGGATGTCTTCCACGACGTCCTCCGCCACCATCCAAGCGTTGTCTGCTATCTTTTGCATTGAAGGTCTTCCGCAGACTATTGTTTCCGACAATGGCCCACAATTCATGTCCGCAGAATTTCAGTCATTCTGCCAGGCCAATGGTATTCAACATCTGACATCCGCGCCGTTTTCGCCTCAGTCCAACGGTGCCGCTGAACGATTGGTCCGGACTTTCAAGTCACAGATGTTAAAATTGAAAGAGTCGCATTCTCGGGAGGACGCATTGTTGCTCTTTTTGTCTTCGTATCGCTCTCAGCCCCGAGATGGTCGCTCGCCGGCTGCGTTGCTCCACGGTCGTCCTCATCGCACCTTGATGTCTTTGCTGCATCCGCCGCATCAGGTTCCTGCGCAGCGGCAGACTCCTGCTTTTGCTCCAGGCGACGTTGTATTTTATCGCAACTATCGCGGATCACGGCGTTGGCTCGCAGGGCGCATTCTTCGCTGCCTCGGCCGCGCGATGTATTTGGTTTTGGGGGCCTCGGGTGAGGTGCGTCGGCATCTCAATCAGCTGCGCCTCTGTCGTCGCTCGGGTTCTGCCGCTCCCCGTCTGCTTTCAGCGACGGTGCCGTCCGGTCAGCGCCCTGGGGACCCATCTACTGGCTCGCCTCATCCCCAGGTGTTACCGACGATGCCTTCCATTTTGCCCCATGGCGACGCGCCGCCGCCGCCGCAGCAGCAGCAGCAGCAGCAGCAGCAGCCGCCGCCGCCGCCGACCGCATTCGACGCTTCGTTGCAGCCGCCAGGCGCCTCCCAGGGTCACGCGCCGCCGATCGCTTCCCGTGACCAGCTGTCCTCCGCCATGGAACTCCAGCCCGCTCCGGACCACATGACGTCATCGCGCGTCGGCTACCCCGACGCCATGGAAATAGACCCTTCGGTCCCTCATGTCTTCTTTACGGGCGCATACACCGCATGTTGACGTGCACCCTGGACTAGTTTTGCAGGCGTTTCCTAGCTCCCCTCGGACCGGATGGCCGGGTGCGGGTGGCACAGCCTCGCCTGTTGTTAGGCTCCCCACCTCATCGCATACGTCAACATGTGGTCCTCCCCACGGCGGGCGGAAGCCTTATTACACGACCGTTCGCCGATTTGCGGGGGAGGAATGTGGTGTCACCGCCAGACACCACACTTGCTAGGTGGTAGTTTAAATCGGCCGCGGTCCATGTAGTACATGTCGGACCCGCGTGTCGCCACTGTGATCGCAGACCTAGCGCCACCACCAAGGCAGGTCTCGTGATACGAGAGTGGACTCGACCCCAGTTGTACGAGAACCAAGCTACCGCCCAGTTGTACGCGAACCTAGCTATCGCCCAGTTGTACGAAGCCTTTCTCTCTCATTAGCCGAGAGACAGAATAGCCATCAGAAGTTAATGGCTACGAACTAACAAGGAGCCATTTGTATCAGTGCCTATAGCTTACAAGTATTCAAGAGAGATGTATTCCAAGGAAGCAATAAAAGTTAAGTAAAAAGCATCTACATACTTTTCTTCGTATTCATTTAGAAGTTCTCATGTTCCAGACTTCACGCCCGTCTGCTGTATGCCGTGCACTATCGGCTACCGCGTAGTCAAGCTTTCTTTTTCAGCTAAACTTCACTGTGTCGGTCCAGCTACCGACACTACAAACAGCTCTTACCAAATATCCGTTGCGGGCAACACTTCCCGGTCCGCAACGACTTCACATAGTTAAGTCTGCCATAGCCGTGAAGACTTCTTCTATCTCCACATGATTACTCTGCAACTCGCAGTTATATGCCTCACAGAAGGTTCATCGAACCACTTTCAAGTTACTTCTTTACCGTTCCACTCTAGAATTGCACGCGAGAAAAGCGAAAACTTAAAGCTTTCCGTGGGAGCTCTGATTTCTCTTCTTTAATTATGGTGATCATTTCGCTCTATATAGGTGAGCGCCAACAAAATATTTTCACACTCTGAGGACGAGGTAGGTTTCATGAGAATATCCTGCCACGAAGCAAAACACTTTTGTTTTAATGATTGTCACCCCCATTCGCGCATCACACCCGTGGCACTCTCTCCCCTATTTCGCGATAATACAAAACGACCTGTCTTTCTTTGAACTTTTTCGATATACTCCGTCAGTCGTATCTGATGCGAATCACACACCACAGCCGGCCGCGGTGGCCGAGCGGTTCTGGGCGTTTCAGCCCGGAACCGCGCGACTGCTACGGTCGCAGGTTCGAATCCTGCCTCGGGCATGGATGTGTGTTATGTTCTTAGGTTAGTTAGGTTTAATTAGTTCTAAGTTCTAGGAGACTGATGACCTCAGATGTTAAGTCCCACAGTGCTCAGAGCAATTTGAACTTCTTTTTTTTTTTTTTTTTTTTTTTTTGAACCCACACCACACGGCAATTCTTCAGAAGAGAACGGACAAGCCTAATTGTAAGCAGACCTGATGCATTTTATAAAAATCGCAGTCTTCGGTTCGATTTCCCCATAACATATTTATGCGATTCCAGTTTAAGTTATCCGTAATTGTAACTACTGTATTTAGTTGAATTTACGGCCTTTAGATTGTGTGATTTATCGTGTAACCGAAATTTAGCGGATTCCTTTTAGTACTCATGTCAATGACCTCACACTTATCATTATTTAGAGTCAATTGCCAATTTTTTGCACCATACAGATATCTTGTATAAATCATTTTGCAATTGATTTTGATCATCTGATGAGTTTAGAAGACGGAAAATAACACCATCATACGCAAACAAGCTAAGAAGACTTCTCAAATCGTCTCCTGAAACATTTATGTAGATCAGGAACAGCAGAGAGCTTACAATGCTCCATTGGGGAATGCCGGGTGTTACTTCTGTTTTACTCGATGACTTTGTAACAGGAAATAAGGAATCCAGACGATACGCCATAGGCACGCAATTTGATTAGAGACCGCTTGTGAAGAATGGTGGCAAAAGCCATCTGGAAATCTAAAAATACTGAATCAATTTGACGTCCCCCGTCGATAACACTCATTATTTCCAGAGGAAATAGAGCAAGTTGTGTTTCACAAGAACAATGTTTTCTGAATCAGCATTAGTTTTTTGTCAATAAATCGTTTTCTTCTGGGATAATTCATAACATTCGAACACAGTATACGTCCAAAATTCTACTGCAAATCGACATTAGTGATATGGGTCTGTAATTCAGCGGTTCATTCCTATTTCCTTTCTATGTAGAAAAAGCACCGAGAGAGTTACGGGAACTTTTGAAAAACTTTAGAGTGCTCGTGAAAAGACTGGTGTTGCACATCCCAATGCGTAAAGTAAAATTTTTTTACAATAAAACCGGAAATTGACCAAAATACAATGTCTGCTGCTTCAGCCCCAGTTCCCTATAGACATTATCCATGAAGTCTGAAACTGCTGTCCTGGGAGACTCCAGCCTCACTTTTCCACAATTTCGGTCTTTTCTTCATTGGCGATAGACTTTTTTTATCAGGTTCTTCATTTCAGCAGCTGTTGGACGCCGTAAAAAAGAAAGAACATAATTGCGTTCTTAGTTTCATTCCAAAATTCCTTAGACAAACATGTTCGAAGCATTAACCAAATAGTGAATTTATCACTTATTTTTCTGAATGGTCTGACGTCTAGATTATGAAAGACGAAAGTGTTGTCATTCACGTGACTCATATTAAGGTAGATTAGGGTTTAACATCTCGTCGACGACAGGGAACGGAAGCTTGGATTGGCGAGAGCAGAAGGGATAGATTCAGCCACTCCTTTGCCTTTTCGCCTTAAGCCTTTTGGAGTAACCATGGGAACCATATTTTAGCTGGCCAAACTCCTGAATGCCAGTTCAGTGTCTCGCTACTTCGCTCTGTCAGTCACGTTTCACATAATGCTTGGTACTATCAATTAAACAACAAGTTCCAGCTACTAATAAAATTGAAGAGCCCTGAAAAAGTTAATACGTACACTGCTCGACAATTGCTGAGGAACATCTGACACTTGCTAAGGACCGACTGTCATTTGCTGCAGAACAACCGAAAATTGCTACCGAACACCCAATCAATGATAGTAAAAGAAAATGTAGAGGGCGGGACATATTAACTGCAACGAAGCCTGTGCGCGATCGATCTGTATGCATTCGACAGTTCATACAGTACGGCGTTCGAGGTAAGTTGTTGTGGAACCAATTAGTACGACATTCCGTGTGGTACGGCAACATCCCAGCAAGACATCATTTGAGGGCTGACGGTCGCGGACACAGTAGGACGGCTCGAAGCCCTTCAGAGTGTCACTACTGTGGCCAGAGTAATGAGTGTGTCCAAAAGTGTCATCTGGTGATTAACGAAGGCTTCTAGAGGTGGAAATGCCATGCTGAAAGCTGCCGCTGGTCGTAGATGGACCACTACAGCAAGAGGATTGATACGTAGCCGTAGTGGCGGAAAGAAATAGATACCTGACTCCTAGGCACATCGCTGCAGTCCCTACCTCTACATAGGCCACTGCCAGAACCACTTCGCGGAGATTAGATCGGGCTGGTTTGTGTACTTGGAAGTTTGTTAAATGCATACCACTTTAACCACGCCATCGCCGAGAAAGAATTCACTGGCGTACGGAGCATGTTGCTTAGGATCATCAACAGTGGTCCAGAGTGACTGATGTTCTCCGACGTTTCTCGCTTCAGTGTGACATGTGATTCTGGTCGCCAGCTACTGTGGAGAGAGAAAGAAACATGTTACACATCATAAAATGTTCATGAACGTCATCGGTTTGCTGTAGGTGTTATGGTGTGGGCAGGTGTTGTGCTCAATGGTCGATCATCGCTGCGTATCTTTTCGCGAAGTACCGTTACACCACAGCGGTATTGCAGAGGAACTATTCTGGATCATGTTCATATTTTTAAGAAGGCGGCAGGTCCCGACACTCTGTTTAAGGACAACAATGACTGCTCACAAAGGACACTTGAGATGTCAGACACACTGGAAAATGAAGGTATTGAATGTATGGAATGGCCCGCGCATTCCCCGCAGCTAAACCCCACAGAGTATGCCTGGGATGCTTTTGACATACATATGTCTCAACGAACGCCCCTCCCCGAGCTGTTCAAGAACCGAAAACCGCCTTCAGAGAGGATTAGGACAATAGTCGCCAACGATATCCACCCTTATGCTAGGAGTCTGACCTGCGTCAAACATGAACGTTATTTATGCGTATTATCCTGTTTTTCCATGTGGTGAAATCCGTACCATTTTTTATTATAAATATACCACCACACCTCTATTACGTATGTACTGTGTTTGCCTGTCATTATTCTTGTCCAACAATGTCTCTGAACTCAGCAATTGTCAAGCAGTGTAAGAAAACTGATGTAAAGAATTCGAACAGTGCCAATGACGTTAGAAAATGTCTTCAAACAGATGGAGGAGGTATTTTCGAAATACCAAATAAGAGCTTTTTGCAAAAAATGGCTAATTCCCTTTATTACCATTTATGGATGTTGTGTAATATACACTCCTGGAAATGGAAAAAAGAACACATTGACACCGGTGTGTCAGACCCACCATACTTGCTCCGGACACTGCGAGAGGGCTGTACAAGCAATGATCACACGCACGGCACAGCGGACACACCAGGAACCGCGGTGTTGGCCGTCGAATGGCGCTAGCTGCGCAGCATTTGTCCACCGCCGCCGTCAGTGTCAGCCAGTTTGCCGTGGCATACGGAGCTCCATCGCAGTCTTTAACACTGGTAGCATGCCGCGACAGCGTGGACGTGAACCGTATGTGCAGTTGACGGACTTTGAGCGAGGGCGTATAGTGAGCATGCGGGAGGCCAGGTGGACGTACCGCCGCATTGCTCAACACGTGGGGCGTGAGGTCTCCACAGTACATCGATGTTGTCGCCAGTGGTCGGCGGAAGGTGCACGTGCCCGTCGACCTGGGACCGGACCGCAGCGACGCACGGATGCACGCCAAGACCGTAGGATCCTACGCAGTGCCGTAGGGGACCGCACCGCCACTTCCCAGCAAATTAGGGACACTGTTGCTCCTGGGGTATCGGCGAGGACCATTCGCAACCGTCTCCATGAAGCTGGGCTACTGTCCCGCACACCGTTAGGCCGTCTTCCGCTCACGCCTCAACATCGTGCAGCCCGCCTCCAGTGGTGTCGCGACAGGCGTGAATGGAGGGACGAATGGAGACGTGTCGTCTTCAGTGATGAGAGTCGATTCTGCCTTGGTGCCAATGATGGACTATGCGTGTTTGGCGCCGTGCAGGTGAGCGCCACAATCAGGACTGCATACGACCGAGGCACACAGGGCCAACACCCGGCATCATGGTGTGGGGAGCGATCTCCTACACTGGCCGTACACCACTGGTGATCGTCGAGGGGACACTGAATAGTGCACGGTACATCCAAACCGTCATCGAACCCATCGTTCTACCATTCCTAGACCGGCAAGGGAACTTGCTGTTCCAACAGGACAATGCACGTCCGCATGTATCCCGTGCCACCCAACGTGCTCTAGAAGGTGTAAGTCAACTACCCTGGCCAGCAAGATCTCCGGATCTGTCCCTCATTGAGCATGTTTGGGACTGGATGAAGCGTCGTCTCACGCGGTCTGCACGTCCAGCACGAACGCTGGTCCAACTGAGGCGCCAGGTGGAAATGGCATGGCAAGCCGTTCCACAGGACTACATCCAGCATCTCTACGATCGTCTCCATGGGGGAATAGCAGCCTGCATTGCTGCGAAAGGTGGATATACACTGTACTAGTGCCGACATTGTGCATGCTCTGTTGCCTGTGTCTATGTGCCTGTGGTTCTGCCAGTGTGATCATGTGATGTATCTGACCCCAGGAATGTGTCAATAAAGTTTCCCCTTCCTGGGACAATGAATTCACGGTGTTCTTATTTCAATTTCCAGGAGTGTATTTTTGGTGGACTGGGAAGTGGTTAATAACCGGAAGTGAAGGTATACACTTGAAAAAAATCCTGGGCACAAACCTCACAGCGCCTGGAATGTAAGCCATTGTAAGCCAAGGATTGGCAGCCATGTAACCATCCATTATTGGTTTTTTTGAAAAGAAGAAACCAGTAATATTTTAATGCTTGGCAAAATCACCACGAAAGACACGCATTCATTCAAAAGGTAGGACAGATGAACTTTTATGTCCTATCGGTAACGAGGGCGATAGAGACGGACTAGAAGCTGGGATGAACAAGAGTCGTGAACGACGGAACCACTAAAGTACGTAAGTGGGCATTAGGGCCACCGGAGCTGAAGGCAAAACGAAAAGAAAAGAACAAGGAAAAAAATTGCTAAAATGAATCAGTTACGTGAAGTCTGATCTTATATTAAAATAACCGAAGTTAGTTTTGGAAATTTTTCTGGCGTAAAGAAATGGAAATCATTTAGTCAATTAGCTAACAGGCAACGCTGTGTCCAGTTTTATCTATACTCGTAAAAGAAAGCAAACATAATACGTGGAATTAAAGATTACAAAAGTTTTGTAGAAAATTGAATTTGAAGTGGTTTAATTCTATTGATACGTTCAATGACGATACTGTTTGGACACGGTATTGAAAGGTAAGATTGGTATCGGTCGGAAACAATTAAACATCAGTCCAAAGTAATAAACAGTCTTTCGACTTCCACTGAAACAGCTACTGCCGTCAACGACTGCTCCGAAATTAATAATTCTTGTGTCAGGTCAGGGGGTACAGAGCGCGTAAGAGGTCGTGTACAAATGATGCCCACTACTACAAATTACTTATTACTGAAATGGAACACAGAATTAAACAATGAAGACCCTAGTGTTAGGAATATTTCGCACAGTATCATTTGATCTCCTAAGTTGGCAGCGAAAACAATCAACATATTCAAATACCGTACTAGCGACCACTACCGTTTCAGAACAAGAAAGGCACATAGTCAAGAAAATGTCGATTGCCTCACGCGGACGAATCTTATTCTATGCTTATGCAATGTAGAAAATTGTTTGACTTTTTATCGCAAATATGAATTAATACCGGATGAGGAAAGGAGGGACTGTGTAGACTGCGGTGGGACGATGTGTATGAAACTTCGTAAGAAGAGTTCCGGCACTGTACTACCGTTTCAATCTCATTGCGGAAAGTGTGGAAAACGAACGACTATCAGGAAGAATACATGGTTTGACTATTCCAAATTATCCATCCAGACCAGCGTAATTCTTCTATCTTGCTGAATTGGACATCGGAAACTAACTTATCTACTAATGCCGTGTGCGACTATTTAGGGTTTTGCAGAGAGGTGTGTTATGTAATCGTGATGAACGACAGTGTACCGATCAGTGGACCAAGTAAAGTTGTTGAAGTGGACGAATCGCACGTAGTAAGAAGGAATAACCAGAATGAAATCAAACATATTTGGGTTTTCGGTGGAAATAGAACGAGAGTCCCGGAAGTGTTATGTTGTGAGAGTGATGTCCATTGACTTCAGTCGGTTTGACAAAGCACTTTATACTGCCCGGTAGTAAAGTCATTACAGACGGCTTTCAGTCCTACAAGACACTGAAAGCAGGAGGATTCGACCACGAGTTCGTCAACCATTCTGTAGAGTTCGTGTCTTCGGATGACCCTAGTGTACACATGCAAAACATCGAGCGGCTGTGGAAATCTGTAAAGTCTTCCATTAAAAGTGAATGGCGTCCAGGAGAAAGAGATGAACTCTACTTGTTTCAGTACCTCTATTTCCATAACTTGAGTTCGCAAGTAAAAGTTAACGCTTGTGACACTCTACCCACTTTTTTGCATGACATTGGCAGAGTTTACCCAAGTTACGGAAAAAAGGGAATGCCTCCAATCGTATACGCATCAAATGGACATACACATGACGACAACATCGACGACGAGTGAGATAAGTAGTTTCCTTTGTAATTACAAGTATATTAGTAACGCGGTTCTTTTGTCGTTGTTGTAGCGACCACTGTAAACATGCTCATAACGCCCGCCACCACAGTCGCATGATCGATTTACAATCACACGTTCGATATCTATCGTTTGGAGCCCGAGGCTTCGAAGGCAAACAATCTTGGAAGTTATCGATTTTTCTGCCATTACAAGATTTACAAAATTCGCGTTTCTCCAACACAAACAGCCGCGGAGAATCCTCGATAAACTGCATGACTGGTTTGCAAAATCATATTTCCGTGGACATAAATGAAGTGTCGAAGATCCCCATATTCAATAAATATGTATGCCTGTGACAGTATTATGAGTCTCCAAAAAGATGGAATCGATTTGACGCCTGTATTTTGGGTGTGACAGATTGGTGCATGGTTGTGACTTAACTTTTGGCTACCATTGGTGCTCCGTGCTCTTACTGCATTTCATGGTTTTCCTAAGACTTTGCTGATTGGGAATGGCCTCATTCATGTTGCTCACCAGTCGCCTAGTCTCAGACTGCTAAGTAACGGTGTGGGCCGCTGCAAAGACCACTGTACGGTTGAGAACAGCTCCATGTCGCTATAAGTTGTTTACTCTAGGAGGATATACGAAAATTATCGCCGTTCTGTTACAGAAAATATCCAGCAACAATAGCGGGAGCGTAAACAGTTTGGGACGACCGGAGCAATAACGACCGAGATTAAGGTGCTTCTAACAGAAAGACAAAGGAAAAAAATTATGAAAGTTAAAACGGGAAGGAAAAGCGGGAAAATTGGTAAAATAGAGAAAACTTTCATTTGCGTTAATAGAGGTAACAGATGATCTGAAGCTTGCCACGGATGCACAAGAGGCAATTATCCAATAATCATGTGCGTTTTAGACTTCAGGAAAGCCTTTGGCACTGTCGACCTCGACATTTTAGTTGCCAAACTTAGCAGCCTAAATTTCTCGCCAAGCGCAGTGCAATGGTTCGCTCATACCTGACCTCTCGCCAGCAATGCGTCATGTGCGACACCACAAAGTCACAATCGAGACAGGTTGCAAGCATCAGCTGATTTCCTCGGTTCAGTTTTCATCGTACCTCAATGATGTGTCATCAGTGTTGCCCCTCTGCAAATACTACATGTACGCTGATGACCTCAAATTGTATCGAAGTGCAAAACCTATAAACATGAAGACAGCTATCGAGACTCTCAATACTAATCTGTCTGCGCTTTCAAAATGTGTGCAGAATGTAAGGTTAAAGCTCAGCCCATCTAAAATCCAAGCGGTACTGGTTGGCCATTCTAAGCTCATCAGTCGGAAAGATTGGGAATCTCTACCATCTTTAACCCTAGCTGGTACAAATATCAACTCCTCACCTTCAGCAAAACGTCTAAGAGTTAACTGAAATGTGTAAGAAGGCAACAGCAGTTTTCCGGCCCTCCAAAAAATTAAAAACTCTTCCCTCTTGACCTAAAAGAGAACACTTCTACTTCCAGTTATTGAGTACAGCACTGTTATCCTGCAAGGTCTTTCTCAGGAAAGTTCACGGCACCTGAAACTGGTCATGAACACCTCTGTTCATTGTATCTATGATGTTAGACACTTTTCACCATCATAAGCATAGCCATCCTGGCTGCGTGCTGAAAAGCGCAGTTATTTTCACACCCTCTGTCGTCTCAACTGTATTATCAAGGAACACTGTGCCTCATATTTCTCCTAGACATTAACGCTCATGTCTGAACAACATGACAGCATTCCAATCAAAGTAAAACTCTTTCTGTCCCACTCCATTGTTCAGCCACTTTCTCGAAATCCTTCTCAGTACGAGAACCCGACTCTGGAATAATCTCCCGCGTTGTTTTAGAGAACTGAATAACATCTCCAGCTTCAAACGACAGCTAATGACATATCTACTAAAGCAACAATAAGGTTTACTATTGTCCCTATGCACACGCATTACCCTTGTACATCCTTCTTTCCAACCAGATTTTCCTCATTTGGTTTGGTTCAAATAGCTCTGAGCACTATGGGACTTAACATCTGTGGTCATCAGTCCCCTAGAACTTAGAACTACTTAAACCTAACTAACCAAAGGACATCACACACATCCATGCCCGAGGCAGGATTCGAACCTGCGACCGTAGCGGTCACGCGGTTCCAGACTGAGGCGCCTAGAACCGCACGGCCACACCGGTCGGCTTTCCTCATTTCCCGGTATTCTTAGTTGGTACAGTCTACTTAAATTTCTTTTCGCCAGAACTCTCTATATAAAAAAAAATCTATAATGTACACGTATAAATAATTTCTATATCTGCTAACGTCATTATTATTAGTATTATCATTATTATTATTGTTCTTATCATTATTAGTGGCAGCAGCAGCAGTAGTAGTAAAGTTACTACCAGTATTAACTTTATTAATTCGTAGTCAGTACTATTTACCCACATTGCCGCTTCAGACACTCATTTTTTTAATAATATTTGTCATATTGAAATTGTTATTCCTTAGGTAACTATGTTGTTCAAAATGGTACTGTATGTGTGAAACCCTGGTCTAATGTAAGAGAGGGCCATCAGGCCCTAATCGCATTATCTTAAATAATTTATTTATCTGTTATCTTTACATGCTCTGTTAAATAAACTAACGAAAAAACGCTATTTAGTTTGCACTGTACTAATACACATGAATCACAATGTATCAAGATAATGTAAGGAAAAAAGTCTGTTTTAATCAAACAAAGAATCGCAAATAGTCACGAATCATAAGGATAATATGCACTTTCGGTTTCAATACGGTCTGTGTCTACGAGCAATCCATAGTCAAACTAAAGTTGTAGGAGTACCACGAAAATTCCAAGTGTAGTAATATGGGTGGACACCTAACAAAATCCAGTTAATAAATCAATCAGTGCCACAATTAAGTCAGTACAACTGACAGAAACAGAAAAAAGTAGGTACTAACAATTGTGCAACTCAGCAAGGTTTTATCTTTAGATCTACAACTTACGATGTCTACTTTTACAGACAAATTAACAGTTACATTCGTCCATTACGAAAGTGCCCAATTCTCATCTCACAGCAAACGGAAATCACAAGTAAAAGTCATGAAACTGATAAAATATACCCTTGGATTCGCAATCAATTGCAGGCTCTAGCTTTCGAGGAAATGCTTTGATGTGCTTGGTTTGCCGCGAAATTGTCGCGAGGCGTTGAGAATGTTAACGATGTTGCTTTTCCTACTGATATGTGGGTTGAACAATATGACTGCGGCATGCTTACCTTCACACGTTGGTAGTGGTGCTTAGATTTTTTTGTTTTGAACGCTTTTTATGATAGATATCGCCCTGGTTAATACATTTCTTCTCTCGAAGTTTAAAGCTAAAAATCAAAGTAAAAACCGATATACTAGAATTGATAAGTATTTCATTTTCAATTGCTGTTAGCTACAGAAGGTTGTATGAGATCTGTGATATTAAAATCTGATTTTAATAACATTTGATATTCTTATTATTTTATAAATAATTCCATTGTGTTTCTCTATGTCACAAAAATATTGATGTCATTTCTAACATTCTGCGTGGTGTCTGTTTGTTCTAAGTCGTGTTTCCCTACCACTTTCGCGCAACGACGCTCTGAGCGTGTTTGTTTAGGGAATTGACTAGTTTGAACCTGTGACCTTTTGCTGGTAAGGAGACGCCAGACCACACATGACATGTAGAGTTCAGAAGAGTTCAGTGAGACTAGCGATGATATAACCAAATACTTAATGATTTCAGCGTCAGCTCCACTGCACTCCCTGTAAAAGAATCTCAATACTAACTAAATTTAGTGGAAGGGGTTCAAGGCTTTTCTATTTTTATTTAGCTGGTAAAATAACGTCGAAAAAGCATTTAAGTTTACCATTGGAAATTTTATTCTACTCACAAAACATTGTTTATAAACTGCACTATTGATAAAAGGAAATGTTTTAATACAGGATGATAAAAACCAACTGCGTTCAACAAAAATGTGAACGAATATTCCCTGAATGGGTTTCCAAATTGTACAATGGATCGAAGGATGACCTATGCCATATCACATCTATAATCTAGGTTTAAATTAAGTTTCACGAAAGAGAAAATTATCAAAATGGTCTACAGTGACCCTCAATTATCTTTAATTACTTATATAACTTGTCGTAAATTACAGTGGCTGATGTGGCTTCTCGATAATTATATAACAGAAAAATCATCGCGTTTCAGATTTTAACTTACGTAGCAAATGTGAATACCATGAGCTTCAATTGACGATCGACACTAGTATTACGTAAAAAGGGGATGTAACAGATGAGACTTCAGCAGTTCTGAGTGAAGCTTTATGCGCTGTTATGCAGCATCGCGTGCGTTCATTACCTTGTCGTTGGTTAGGCAGTGTTAGGGGGCGTCGGGCGACGCAGCTCCATCCAGCTCGCCGTCTCGGAAGCAACTCCGTCCTAACTTCTCGTTACTACAATTTGCCGAAGTTGGTTTCAAAACAACTATCTGTCTTTGTTTTCATCCGACCAATCAGCGTCTCAATGTTAACCTTAAGCTCTGCCTACAAAAATTCTGTCTATCCAATGAGAAACGTTATACTTTTCGTAGTGGGGCAACGTTTTTAACGTTTGCAACGTAGCAGAGACGCGAAAAAGTCTCACGCTAAAACTTGCAGCTGGTGTGGCCCTTTTAGTGTTATCGTAAGATCTATACTGTTCTTCTGGAGGGCTCTAGCTTTTAACATGGGCGGTAGGGGGGGGGGGGGTGGTCCTAGCGGTTAGCTGGCGACGTGGGTGTCCGTCCCTTATCGTAGGGCCTTCTAGCTTAACATGGTTCTGCTCTCGGCTTCTGTTCTAGTTTCTCCCCTCGGAACTGCGTCTGTCTCACAGAGGGAAGGTATGACATGCATTTAGGCATTCTTGTGTTAGTCTGTGGTATTCCATTTGCTCACTCGTTACTCGTATTACTTTGGTTAATTTAATGTCACGATTTATTCGGAGCTATGTGACATACTACTGGATTTGCTTATCATGTCAGGGTTTTCATGGAAGGTGTCAGATTTGCCTGACACCTTACATATTGATGTCATACACTTCTTGCGACATGAAAAGAAAAAAAATAACAAAATAAGATAGGATTTGAAGACGGAGGACAAATATTCTGACCTGTGCTGTTAACCACCACACTATCAATTCACTTGATATAACACCATGTCCGCGCACCGACGTAGTAGCATCTAAACTTTGTCGTTTTCTCGGAACTATTGAATGTTGGCACCTAACCCAAAATAAGAGTTCATTTATTTTCACCCTTCTTTCGTCAAGCGAAGTTTCGAGTGCTTCAGAGACTGCCCTATTGCGACTCATCCTTGTAAGATATAGTTTCAGGAAAGTGCTGATGTAGCTTCATGTCCATGCATGGAACACGGAGTTCCTGCAGTATTTCCACGCCAAAAACATTGCTCGACCAATCACTACGAGCCCCAAACGTCGGCTTTGAGAAACTAATATACTATCAAAATTAATCACCATCTCTCTGCACTACTGTTACGTAATTAAGCTTGTTGGACTAAGATTAAACCGTACTCATTCTGTGAAAACTGACATGTTTGATTTCTCGCAAATTGCAGACCTCCCTACTCTCTCTTTTTGACTCATTGCTGAACTTCTTGAAGAAATTTTAGTATGTTAGTTGGGGACCGCAGAGCGCTCAGTATCGGTTTGTGCACACTCCCCACTCCGACCTTCAGTTGCCAAAGTGTTTAAAACGATTAGAAGAGATCTTAAATTACACGCTCACACATAAAAAAAAAGTTTTGTATCACTCCAGTTCCCGGAACTCCTGAAGATAGACGTTGACTGTGGATATTGTATCACAGACACAGTCTTTTTGACTTTTCAGAGATGTCACTAAACCCACCCAAAGATGTAAACAACCATGCATGAGCAGCGCCTATTAGACGGAGGGGGTCCGATAGCCGATCAGTTCCAGTCATTCCACCAGGAAGGAGGTACACGGCTCGTGTTGTCTGCAGTTAAACCATGCCTAGACAGTCAATACCGCGGTTCGATCGAGTCTGAACTGTTACTTTGTGCCAAGAAGGGCTCTCAACAAGGGAAGTGTCCATGCGTCTCGGACTGAACCAAGGCGATGTTGTTCGGGCATGGAGAAGATACAGAGAGACAGGAACTGTCGATTGTGGTGGTCAATCCACCCTAATCAGGCAATTGCTGTTGAGCGGGAGGGCTTGGCCACATAAGCAACATTCACAGTTTACAACAATAACACTTTTATTAAACTTTTCGTTAGGAAATAAAATTTTATCTTTAAAATTTTCGTGATAAGGTAAGTTAGCAAAGAATTCTGACAAGCACGAGCAAGCGCCCTATTCAAACAACAACATTAATCTTTAAACAGGCATTAAGTGATTCGCATGTTAATTAAATTTTGAACACAGTAAAGCTCGCAAAAGGAGACTACAATAATGAGATAAAGTTTAACCAATCATGGATGTCACAATTAAAAAAAAATACAAACAAATACACCCCTTCGTGACAGATTTTCAAAACAGGTGACGTCACATAGGCACGGGCAAATTCAAGTAGCAGAAGGGAGGCCCACTGGACCCGGACCGGAGGCGGCTGGACCCAGAACCCACAGCAAGCGGGCGAGCTGGACAGGGTGCCGCACACAGTACACTATAACACACTGAAAAAAGGTCTTAGAGCCCGTGGTACTACACATTTTCAGAGAAAGGGGGGGGGGGGGGGAGAAAACGGCAAATATTAATTCCTCAAACGTAAAATAACTACGATGTATAAAATAATAGCCTATTTCACGAACATTGAAATAAAATAGTCATGGGTGAATCAATAACTAATGCCCTTGACGTAACCTTAAAGGACGAGGGCGAATAGCATAATACCAAGTCAGCTTAGAAATTTAAAATACACTAGTAGTTTAACATATGCTCACTGAAGCTGGGGAGCTCATTTAAATTACCCCTTAACAGGATGCTGATAAACTTAAACAGTCAAGTAAGACTACAATTTCACCGTTTACGAGTGAACAAGTAACGCAATTAGATAACACAGAACGTACAGATTCAATGTTAAGCCTATGCTTTGAACCAACTATAACAACGTCCACACAGCTCAGTGTACCAGGAAAAATATTAGTTTCACCATACTGGCTTATGCCGTCCGTCACTCCGAACAACAATTGTACCAATTAATACACCTCGCTTAAGAAGGCCGGAGTGGCCGAGCGGTTCTAGGCGCTACAGTCTGAAACCGCGTGACCGCTACGGCCGCAGGTTCGAATCCTACCTCGGGCATGGATGTGTGTGATGTCCTTAGGTTAGTTAGGTTTAAGTAGTTCTAAGTTCTAGGGGACTGATGACCCCAGCAGTCCATAGTACTCAGAGCCATTTGAACACCTCGCTTACTCGGAATGTATCACATCACAAAATCTAGATAAACCTTTAACGAAACACAATAACACGTGTTTACTTAAACAGCACTAAACAGAGGGGACCTGCCAGGTTCGGTCTTGCAAACGTGTCAAACACACCACAACCTCTGCGTCGTGCCCCGGCCTGCTCAACCACGCTCTCCCTGATTCCCCAGCGCCGCGCGGCTCTCCGGCTGTCCCTAGCGCCACACGCCCGTCGCGGCCAAAAGCCACGTCAAACGGCTGAGCCCAAAGATCACACCATGCCGACCCGATAGATCAATCGATACGAGCCGGCACGTCTCATCGATGACATGCCTCGCTCAGGCCGCCCAAGAGCTACTACTGCAGTGGATAACCGCTAACTACGGATTATGGCTCGGAGGACCCACGACAGCAACGCCACCATGTCGAATTATGCTTTTCGTGCAGCCACGACTCAAACTGTGCGCAATAGGCTGCCCGATGTGCAACTTCACTCCCGACGTCCATGGCGAGGTCCACCTTGCAACCACGACATCATGAAGCGCGGTACAGGTGGGTCCAACAACATGCCGAATGGACCGCTCAGGATTGGCATCATATTCTCTTCACCGATGAGTGTCGCTTGTGCCTTCAACCAGACAATCGTCGGAGAAGTGTTTGGAGGCAACCCGGTCAGGCTGAGCGCCTTATACACAGTGTCCAGCGAGTGCAGCAAGGTGGAGGTTCCCTGCTGTTTTGGGGTGGTATCATGTGGGGCCGACGAACGCCGCTGGTGGTCATGGAAGGCATCGTAACGGCTGTACGATACATGAATGCCATCCTCCGACCGGTAGTGCAAGCATATCGGCAGCATATTGCAGAGGCATTCGTTTTCATGGGCAACAATTCGTGCCCCCATCGTGCACATCTTGTGAGTGACTTCCTTCAGGATAACTACATCGCTCCACTAGAGTGGCCAGCATATTCTCCAGACATGAACCCTATCGAACATGCCTGGGATAGACTGAAAAGGGCTGTTTATGGATGGCGTGACCCATCAACTACTCTGAGGGATCTACGCCAAATCGCCGTTGAGAAGTGGGGCAATCTGGACCAACAGGGCATTAATGAAGTTGTGGATAGTATGTCACGACGAATACAGGCACGCATCAATGCAAGAGGACGTGCGATTGGGTATTAGAGGTACCAGTGTTTACAGCAGTCTGGACCAGGACCTCTGGTATGGTGATACAACATGGACTGTGTGGTTTTGATGAGCAATAAAAAGGGCGGTATGATGTTGATGTCGATCTCTGTTCCATTTTTCTGTACATGTTGCGGAACTCTCGGAACCGATGTGATGCAACACTTTTTTTGATGTGCGTGTTTCGCTTTGCAGTATAGGGGCGATTGCCAAACAGGAATACTTACAGAAGGTATGATTTAGGTTTGATCTAGAAATGTTTAATTTGTTTCACGAACCTTGTCACATCTAAACTAGTTGCCTTACCTTTTTCATGTTATTCCACGATGTAAAGAGTGAGGTGTCTGGTCTCCGTACCTATTTGTCATTCTTTTTTTACCGTCTTTAGACGACCCTCAAATTTTTGGCTAATCAAAAGCCGATGAGCAGCTACCTCAGAGACAAGTTCATGTGCGCAGCGACTAGCTTGGAAGCCATTCCAATAGTCTCCAAGATGAAATGAAATTACTGCCAGTGTTGCCCACTTAGTCGAATCAAGCCACAAGTGTTGTAATGTTTAAAATAGCAGTTTTTTTAACAAATACGCGACGATAGTTCACATATCATTGTTATGATAGTCTAGAGGGATCGTTAGTGTGAAACAACCCAGAAATAAACTATGACCAAAATGCAGCTGCGAGATACTGCATAGAAATAACACGGCACGCTCCCCTACGATGAGTGGTTTGGTTCCTCGCTGAAGCAGTCTGAAAACTAAAAATTTCATTCATCATGGTCGTTTCACAGTTACTGACAGAACATCACCAGCGCTTATATTGTAATCGTTACAACAATACTTTTCGTCTCTTTTGGTTTTTAAACAGGGTGTTACAGAACATTACAAACTTCGAGTGGTTGTAGAGAGTGGCTTGAGGATTGGAATCCGTGGGAGCAAACGTGACCTTGCAGGCTGATGGGCTGTAGCCGAAATGTCTCGCCGTGTTGTTTGTTATTCAGTGACTATGAATGATTGCCACGATCGCCAGAGGAGAAGATGGATCTAGCTTCTGCATATACAGGCTTTGTCTCCTATGAATGTGATGCACTGTTGCCTTGTTGGCTGACGGTTTTGGACATTGGTTCCCAACCGCAGTTTGATTTCTCTCCTGTACACCGAAAAACATTGGAGATTTTAGAGGGTTCACAGAGGAAAATAAACTGCAGGTGGAAACCCGTGTCCGAAATCGTCATCCAGTGAGGCAACAGACCATCACAGTCGTAGGAGACAAAGCCTGTCTACACAACAGCTGCCTCCGTCTTATCCACTGGCGATCGCGGAAACCAATCGCGATCTGTGAATAACGAACGAGACTGTGAGACGTCCCAGCTATGGTTCGTCGCGTAAAAAGTCACAATTGCTGCCGAAGGGATGACGTAGTGGCAGGCACTGATACATACAACTTCGATGTTCTGTTGGATGATGATTCTGTATATGTGTTCCTACCCTCAGTTCGTTCCTCAAGACACCCTCTACAGCCCCTCGGAGTTTGTCAGGACCATTCTAGAGCACCCTGTAGAACGAATGACAGTTTTGATTAAGAATGACATACCCGACAAATTACTGATGACAGTTTTTGTTCCTTGTTTCGCATTATCATCACAACTGCTTCTCCTTTCTTGTTATCAGAGTCTGGTCTTTAACTTGCACTGCGATGATCCACTTTTCTAATTGTCTTACAACTTTTGAGTTCTATTGATTGATCACTACGAAAAATTCCCTTGCATGGTTTGCTTTTGTAATGTGAAACCCTATGTTATTCGCAGCATATGAAATTTGTTTTCCATCTGCGAACATCCACAAGCTGCCTTAAGTTGTCCTTTCATCTGTTTTGTTGCGTATTAGAGAGGGTGCGGATGACGCACTCATTAAGAAAATTGTTTTCAGGTATATAATATTAAAATGAATGTTATTTACCATAATATTAATAGTGTCTGGCGAAGCTAAAAAAGTGAACCGCTTCTTGTGAACGAGTTTTTTAACTTGCAGTTTACGTAAGGCACAAAAACAAAGATAATTACGATAGCTACAGAAGAGGAGAACAGCGGCAATAATTTTCCTGCTCGTTGTTTATGAAGTTCCGGTTACAATCGGTTTATTCGTGTATTATTCATGCTTTAGAACCAAATAATATTTACAGAAAGATGAATAAAACCAACTGGACAGCACTGTATATTTCTGCTCCTTGTCAGTGCGGGGGCAGCCGGCGACACCACATTTTCGAAGGACGAGCTTACCCGGTGCCAGCCATTTCAAAGGCTTCATCGGCTGAGCAAACGTATTCTGCCTGCCGCTAGTCTAATTGGCAACATTGTAGAATAAGCATGTGACCGACGGTTTCCTTTCTGGTTTGGTTCAGAATTATCCCTGCAAAGTCACTCGATATTTTCTCGACTTTTAGATTAAATATTCTAAATTATTCACACTTAAGAGATCAGACAGAGCTAGGAAACTTACGGTTGTGAGTCCAGGAAACTCATTCCAACAGAGTCTGCAGCTTACTTCGCCATTAATGTTGCGTAGTCAGCTGTCATTGGGACAACAAGGCAATGCTGTCTGACGCAGTTGTTAGCTTAGTGGTAAAGTGCTTACTCTTCAAGCGGAATAGTGCTTTAGTTTTCAGTTCTAATTTCGCTGGAAACATAGATTTTAGCCTTTTCTGTGAAAGGGCCATTAGCAGGCAGATTGACAATCAGATGATGACTTCTGCACCATAAGTTTTCTCGCTACCCTGATTCTGTATCCTTTAGATGTAAAGACGAAAAAGTTGCAGAAATGCAGACTTGTTAGTGTCTGCTGTTTTGTGCTTCTCTCAATTTTGTTGACTTCATTGTGGCACTGAACTAGATTAGTTTATGTACCTACTCCTACTGCTATATTTTCAAACTTTCGTGGTACTCCTGTAACTCTACTTCAGTATTACTGTAGACTGAACATAGACACAGACAGTTTGGAAGCCAAAAGTGCGTGACAGTTTGTATTACTCTATTTTATTAAAACCGATTTTTCTCGTACGTCTACATCTACATGGATACTCTGCAAATCACTTGTAAGTGCCTGGCAGAGGGATTATCCAACCAGCTACACAATAGTTCTCTGTTATTCCACTCTCGAACAGCACGCGCGTTAAACGAACAACTATATCTTCTTGTGCGAGCTCTGATTTCCCTTACTTTAGTATGATGATCGTTTCTCCCTGCTTAGGTTGGCGTCAAAAAAAAAAAAAAATGTATTCACTTTCGGAGGAGAAAGTTGATGACTGTAATTTCTTGAGAAGATCCTGCTGAAACGAGAAACACCTTTGTTTTAATGCTGTCCGCTCCAAATCCTGTGGGACCGGTGACCTCGCTGTTTGGTCATCTCTCCCAAGCCAACCACCCAACCAAATCCTGTATCGTGTCTGTGACACTCTCTCACTCATCTCTCGATAATACAAAACGTGCTGCTCTTCTTTGAGTCGCCGGCCAGAGTGGCCGAGCGGTTCTACGCGCCACAGTCTGGAACCGTGCGACCGCTGCGGTCGCAGGTTCGAATCCTGCCTCAGGCATGGATGTGTGTGATGTCCTTAGGTTAGTTAGGTTAAGTAGTTCAAAGTTCTAGGGGTCTGATGACCTCAGCAGTTAAGTCCCATAGTGCTCAGAGCCATTTAAACCATCTTCCTGAATCTTCTCTGTGAACTGCATTAATCCCATCTGGTAAGGATCCCATGCTGCGCAGCAGTACTTCAAAATAGGATTGACAAGCGTAGCTTTGGCAGTCTCTTTAGCAGATTTCTTAACATTATCATGATAAGTTGTAACTCAGTTGTGTTAGTACACGACTCACTAAATACACTCCTGGAAATTGAAATAAGAACACCGTGAATTCATTGTCCCAGGAAGGGGAAACTTTATTGACACATTCCTGGGGTCAGATACATCACATGATCACACTGACAGAACCACAGGCACATAGACACAGGCAACAGAGCATGCACAATGTCGGCACTAGTACAGTGTATATCCACCTTTTGCAGCAATGCAGGCTGCTATTCTCCCATGGAGACGATCGTAGAGATGCTGGATGTAGTTCTGTGGAACGGCTTGCCATGCCATTTCCACCTGGCGCCTCAGTTGGACCAGCGTTCGTGCTGGACGTGCAAACCGCGTGAGACGACGCTTCATCCAGTCCCAAACATGCTCAGTGGGGGACAGATCCGGAGATCTTGCTGGCCAGGGTAGTTGACTTACACCTTCTAGAGCACGTTGGGTGGCACGGGATACATGCGGACGTGCATTGTCCTGTTGGAACAGCAAGTTCCCTTGCCGGTCTAGGAATGGTAGAACGATGGGTTCGATGACGGTTTGGATGTACCGTGCACTATTCAGTGTCCCCTCGACGATCACCAGTGGTGTACGGCCAGTGTAGGAGATCGCTCCCCACACCATGATGCCGGGTGTTGGCCCTGTGTGCCTCGGTCGTATGCAGTCCTGATTGTGGCGCTCACCTGCACGGCGCCAAACACGCATACGACCATCATTGGCACCAAGGCAGAAGCGACTCTCATCGCTGAAGACGACACGTCTCCATTCGTCCCTCCATTCACGCCTGTCGCGACACCACTGGAGGCGGGCTGCACGATGTTGGGGCGTGAGCGGAAGACGGCCTAACGGTGTGCGGGGCCGTAGCCCAGCTTCATGGAGACGGTTGAGAATGGTCCTCGCCGATACCCCAGGAGCAACAGTGTCCCTAATTTGCTGGGAAGTGGCGGTGCGGTCCCCTACGGCACTGCGTAGGATCCTACGGTCTTGGCGTGCATCCGTGCGTCGCTGCGGTCCGGTCCCAGGTCGACGGGCACGTGCACCTTCCGCCGACCACTGGCGACAACATCGATGTACTGTGGAGACCTCACGCCCCACGTGTTGAGCAATTCGGCGGTACGTCCACCCGGCCTCCCGCATGCCCACTATACGCCCTCGCTCAAAGTCCGTCAACTGCACATACGGTTCACGTCCACGCTGTCGCGGCATGCTACCAGTGTTAAAGACTGCGATGGAGCTCCGTATGCCACGGCAAACTGGCTGACACTGACGGCGGCGGTGCACAAATGCTGCGCAGCTAGCGCCATTCGACGGCCAACACCGCGGTTCCTGGTGTGTCCGCTGTGCCGTGCGTGTGATCGTTGCTTGTACAGCCCTCTCGCAGTGTCCGGAGCAAGTATGGTGGGTCTGACACGCCGGTGTCAATGTGTTCTTTTTTCCATTTCCAGGAGTGTAGCATTTCTTCGTTAGTTTATTGACCACAGCAGATAAACATAAGAGATAAATAAATCGGCAACAATGTACACCACTGGTGTGCCAAAACATTGTGACGACCTCCTTAATAGCTTGTTTGTCCGCCTTTGTAACGAGACCCATCACTGATTCTGTGTATCAGGAATTCGACAGTTTGCTGGTAGTTTGGTGGAGTAACGTGGCATTAGATGTCTACGCAGAGGCCATGTAATTCGCGTAAATAACGGGCCGTTAAATTGCACAATCAGTGATGGCGCCCTATACCGACTCGGATGGGGTCCAAATTTGCTCACCGAGACATCAGAGTGACTTCATTATAATGCTCCTCAAACCACTGTAGCACAGTTCTGGCTTCGAGACATGGACAACTATACTGCTGAAAGAAGATATCGTCGTCGAGAAAGACATCAAGCATGAAGGGATGCAGGTAGTTCGCAGCTCTCAGCGTGTCTTCGATACTACCACAGGTCCCTTGCAAACAGAGGAGAATGTCTCCCGAGGCATAATACTGATTCCACCAGTCTACGTCTGTGGTCCTCTGGTCGTTCCTAGCAGCCCTTTACCTGGGTGACGGCGTTTGTGGAGACGACCATCGACCTAATGTAGCAGAAATGTGATTCACCCGAAGAGCCGACATGTTTCCATTGATCGACGGCCTAATCCCGATGACCCCGTGCTCAGGTGCAGTCGTAATTGACGAAGGCGTCGGGTCAACATGTGAAAACATAGGGGTGGTCTACTGCGGAACTCCATGTACAGCAATGTACGATGGACGGTGTGCTCCGAAACACTTGTGCGTGTACCAGCATTGTGCTCTTTCGGCAAAGATGCCACAGTTCACCATCTCACCCACTTTACAGAACACACAAGCCTGCGAACGCCACGTTCTGTGAAGAGTTGTGGACGTCTAACCATTTATAGCACCTAATGCTGCACTGTTCTTCTGTCTCTTTCCGCAGATGTTCATGACAGCAGCATCTGAACATTCGACCAGCTCCATCGTTTTAGAGATACTCGTTCACAGGCTTTGCTTAATAAGAATTTGTCCTTCGACAAAGTCGCTTATCTCAATGTATTTCCCCATTTGCAGCCCATACCTTAACTAGAGTGGTCCCCCACCCGTCTCTGCTGCGCTTACATAGTTTCCATTGCGCGTCACGCGCCCTCAACGTCAGCAGGTGGCATCCAGCCTCAGGGTGGGCAGTGGTCATAACGTTTTAGCTTACATAAAAACAGCCTCACAGTGTACGGATAGCCTTTATATTTCACGCCTGTAATCAATATGTTGGTAGCCCTTCGTCTCCTTGCCTATTATGAAGTGTTAATTGAAAATGAAGTTGTGTAGCTCAGCGTAGCTATCAGGTGATGGTTCTCGCGAACTCTGTCACCAACTCTACATCTGCAGTTAGAGTAGTCTGAAGTGAAGTCTCGCAGTAAAGTCCTTAGTTGTCAGTTAAACTATCTTCAGGTTGATGAGGATACCACGTGTGGTTTAAAGAAAAATGAAAGTCACTGACGTAGATCATTATATCACATCATTACTTTTTAACATACATTTTTAAAGTCAACAGCTCCAATATCACACTTCCTTATGTAAGTTCTTGCCATATTAAGATGATCTTCTTTCTGGAGTCTGTAGTTCTATCCTCTAGATTGCACACTTCATATAATTAACTGTCAATAAACCAATGAAAAAATAAAAACAAAGTTTTCTGAAATGTTTTACTGCTAGTGGACGTTCCCACTGATTAAAATAAACTCGAAACAAAAAGTACTAATGTCGCAACCATTTAGATTACGTCTCTGCATTTTGTGTTTCCAGTGCACAGTTTGTTTTACACGTATGGTGCTTTTGCACCTTTTACATACTTCCTCAAATCGACACTTTATGACACTTCGCAAAAAGTATTTATGAACATATAATAGTTATTTACATTTACACACATGCTAGAAGAAAATCTTTCTAAACTAAAATGTGTTTTTGAAATTGTCGTCACAGCTGTAGGGAAGAGATTTCGTCATTCAAGCACGTCCACAGCTCGTGGTGTAGTGGCTAGCATTGCTGCCTCTGGATCACGGTTCGATTCCCAGTAGGGTTGGGGATTTTCTCTGCCCGGGGACTGGCTGTTTGTGGTTTGTGTTGTCATCATCATCATCATTCGTGATAGTGGTTCGATTTGACTGTGTAAAAATTGTGACATTCTACAGGCGCTGATGACCGTGCAGTTTAGCGTCATTCAAACATGTAGGCGGAAGCAGATGCTAGAATTAGGTATGCATCTGAAAATAGGCCGTTGACAATTCCCGAACTGTGTCACACAGAGATCAAAAACAGTTCTAAAGAGTAAAAGGAAAACATTGCGACAAGCTACTATGTGACGCCATATTTCTGTCCATTTTAAAATTTAATCACTCTTGTTGGGGCCATCTTTGCTTATTTTCGGTGGAAGGTCGAGAAATCCTTGCAGACCTTCATTCAAAATGAATTACACCATCATAATGACGTAGGAAATAATAAGGCTTGCGAAAATTGCATCGTTCGTCATGTAATGTAAATTCATCACAGCACTCTTTCTCCTTGTACACGGACAGCCATTAGCCATAAATCACACGTGCCTGTCATTATCCGCAGAGAGGTGAAACTGCCGCAACTTGTAGGACTGCTGTCTGCAGAGCGCGAGGTGTATCTTGTTTTGTGTTTCTGATTCGCTACAAATCGCACGTTTCTGATTCGCTACAGATCGCACGCTCCCTGTTATCAACTTAGGGAGTGCAACACTTCACAACAATCTTGCTCAGTTTTTTTCCCCCATTCATACAGATTGCGATCGCAGTTATAAAAACCCGGTAGGGAATAAGCTTAATACGGGATGCATGCACAAAGCCTGGTAATTGTAATACACGATTATGTAAAGTTCGTTTTTGTTATTGAATAAAAGATCTTTTTTATGTAAAGCCAGCGCTTCCTATTCCATGTATTTTAGAAAGCATCAGAGACATGACTGGATAAATTATTAAAGAATCTTGAAGCGCTTTTATATTTAGTTTTAAGTTTCGATTTTCTTCTTAGTCTCTGTTCTTTGTACTGTGAATTATTTTTAGCGAAAGTAAAAAGGAGTGTGTCAGTTTAAGTTCTGGTGGAGAATGTGCTGACATCAGCATCAGTACTTTCTCATCTGAAGTGGCGTATTACAGCTAACACAGGTGAGCATATCATATTTCGTTGACATCAGCATCAGCACATACTTATCACCAAGGTCATTCTGGGAATCGACGAATCGCACCCAGCCATGTTCCAAGCCCATATAGGAGGGGGGGGGGGGGGGGGAGGGCTCATTGCCCCCCCCCCATCCCCGACGCCCGCACTCGACTGCCAAATGTGTGCAGTTTTTAATTTTCTTGAATGTTGTCATACGCTGTCCAGCATGAGGTGCCACCCAAGACGGTTGCTGCGCCCCTCCGTTCTAATGCATAGTCAGCACAGTGCTGGCGTAGTCTCTGCTGCGTTTGCATGTTTCGTGGGAGTGTGAGTCAACAGTAGTTCACACATAAAGCACTTGTCTGCACGTAATATTACGTTAATGTTTTCATGGGAACGAGAGTGTACTGTAGTTTGCATGTACACGAACCCAACGTACATTCACACGCGTTGCTGAGTAAAAATGATTCAAATGGTTCTGAGCACTATGGGACTCAACATCTGAGGTCATCAGTCCCCTAGAACTTAGAACTGCTTAAACCTAACTAACCTAGGGACACCACACACATCCGTGCCCGAGGCAGGATTCGAACCTGTGACCGTAGCGGTCGGGCGGTTCCAGACTGAGGCGTCTAGAACCGCTCGGCCACACCGGCCGGCGTTGCTGAGTACTCGGAACCTGACGCACCCATGCATACGCACATACTGCTGAGTACTCGAAATCCGATGCGTCCCGAGTGTCTCCACTTGGCAGCCAAAAGCCACTGTATTATGGAAGAATGTGTTGTCTGACAACGTCACAGACTTGCATCATGTCAGTGTGCACAACAGCTCATGCAAGGCGCATAATGCCATGATTTCATTTAGGTAGTATCGGTCTCATCTGTTCAGCTGTCGAGATGCTTACATTGAGCACAGAAGAAACTGACAAATCTGATTTTGTAAAAACATCTACGAGATAAATGCACTCGCAGTTTTCTGCATCAAGACTGGAAGAGGAGAATAAGACTGTAGACAGGAGGAATATTGTTCAAGGAATAATGGGAATGCATCACAATGTCAAGTAGTGGCGTTACATGATTGGGTACATGAACTCACCATGCTGAATATTGTGGAATTGTTTACCATTCTCAATAAGCCCAAGCTGTCTCCCACCACGCCAAAAGCGTAAGCAATTGCAGCAAGTATTCACTAACTATTAGTGCTCCTATTAATATTATATTCGTGTGACGGTATACGTAACGTTTTCAATGGCTGCTACAGTAGTAGAGGAGATGTTTACAGCAGTAGCAGCAACGGCAGCAGCAGTCAAGAGGAATATTGTAAATAAATATGTCCGACAAATTTTCAGTTTTAACTTTAAATGTATCTCACGAAGCGGGAGCTCATCAGAAGTTATGTAATAAACAATTACTGCTTAAATAAGTGTGTCTAAATTGCTATTCATGGTTGAAAGTAGTAGTATTAGGAGCAGCAGCAGCAGGTGGGAGGAATACTGTATATCCAATAAGATAAATATAATACCAGCTCACTTTGAGGAAAAAACAGAGAGAGAAAAGGCACATATTCAGAAAGTAATGCAAGAAAAACGAGAGAAACAAACAGAAAACTCAACAGATTAATCAACAGCATAAACACACCCATTAATAACGATCTCAACCAACAACATAAGTTCCATGATAGAATCATTAACCTAACTGACATAAATCATACCAAACAAGAAAAGAGCCTACTAGAAAAACGATGAAAACACAACATTAACAGAAATATATCACACAAAACAATAGAAAACCTCATAACGGAATCAGAACACATTATAAAGGGACAAGAAAGACTGAGCACACCAAATTTTAGTGCAAACTGGACAAGAGAATTAGTAGCTGCAGAAATAACACAGATAATCAGAACAGACAAATCCACAATTATTTCTAATCATAAAACATCAGAGGGAATCACAACCAGCAAACTAAAACAAAAATTAAAACAGAACAATGCCATAGTAACAAGAGCAGACAAAGGTAATATTACTGTAATTACGGATGAAAAAGAATACATAGAGAAAACACTAGATTTTCTCAAAGACAGCAACATCACAAAACTGATCAGTGACCCAACAGCAAGATACCAGAAAAACATTCAACAGACATAGAAAAACATCAATAATACATCCTCAAAAGGCCAGATAAAGAGGATGAGACAGAAAAATCCAAAAGCACCCACCCTAAATTCCCTACCAAAGGTTCACAAGGATAATATCCCATTAAGGCCCGTCATTAACTTCCAAAATGCTCCACCCTACCACCTAGCCCAACAGACACACACTACTGAAAAAACTGTACACTTTTGATAACAACAGGAAACTGGAAAAGTCAAAGGAGTTAATCGACAGAATCAGGAACATACACATACCAGGCACAGCAACCCTCATATCATTTGACATCACATCAATGTACACTTGTATTCCAATAGATGAAACAGTCAACATCATCACACAAAGATTAAAACAACAAGGAAACACGCCAGACACACACATCAACGAAATAACAACCATACTCAAGACCATAAGATCACAAAATTATTTTGTATTCAACAAAGAATTTTATTCTCAACATGAAGGACTGCCAATGGGATCACCAATCAGTGGCCTCCTAGCTAACTTACTTATAAACAACCTGGAGAGCGTGATTTTCAGACATACAATAAAACAAAAAAACTACAAAGTTATATACTGGTACCGTTATGTCGATGACATAATATCCCCGATTGATGAACCACATACACACATAGAACAGCTACACAGTGATATAAACAACTTACATTTGCTTCACATTAGAAACAGAAACTAACAACACACTACATTTTCTAGATCTCACCATACATAAAACAAACAACACACACAACTTCACAATAGTGAGGAAACGGACAGCCACAAGCACCACTATTCACAACCTATCAAACCACCGACTGACACATAAGCAAGCAAACTTCAGATTCATGCTCCACAGATTAAACAGAATACCCATGAACAAACAGAACTACACACAAGAACTAAACACAATAACACAAATAGCAGTAGAAAATGGTTATACTACCCATATCGTAGACAAGTTAAATAAAAAAATATGCAAACAGTACAAAAATGAACGTACCACACACACACAAATACTCACCCAACACAAAACACAAATAATGACCACACACAAGACACAACAGAGCAAAGACACACACACGAAACAAAGTGGCACATACGTACAATAACAAAATTGTTAACAGAACAGGCAACATATTAAAGAAACAGGGACTCCAAATACGATACAGGATGGAGAACACAACACAGAGAAAGATCAAAACATAAGAAACACCCATGGTTAAAATTAACAGATCAGGAATATATGAACTCACATGGAACACTTGCCAGTTAGTGTACGTAGGACAAACATGCAGAAACTTCAAAACCAGATATTCAGAACATCTCAGAGCTTTAAAAAGCAACAGCTCCCATAGCACATTTGCTGACCGCCTTGTAGCCCAAAATCACCACCCAACCACCATAGAAATAGACTTAAGAATAATAAAACCCAGTCACAGCCTATACAGCAAACTGACCGTTGAGGAAAACGTCCACATACAGAAGGCAATAGCAGAAGGAAAACAGGTCTTAATCGAATACACTGCAGTCTGCAAGGACAAACTATTTAACACATTAAAGGCACTATACAATTAAAAACAACACAAACAGATAAAGTCTACACACATACGCACACGAAAAATAAATACACTAAAATCTGCAAAGACGCACCATTTACACACAAAAGGAATACCATATAAAAGACAAAACACAGCTAAGAAGCGCACAGAAAACACACACACGCGCGCAGACACACACACACACACACACACACACACACAAAGATAAAATGCAAACAAAATTCAATTTGGCGCCGAACTCTCTGGTGAACAAATGAACACTGACGGGGCTGGGACACACAACAAACCACAATCTCAATGTGTTTTGGTGTAGTGAAAAGTGTTTTACTACGTTATTTGTGGAAAATACTTGTTATAGTTACGTGTGCGTCACAACACCTCAGCATGATGCGGAGAATGGAAGTGCTTGCCACACGAAAACGTAAGTAAAAACGAATATAGGCGCGAAAACATCGCGACAAACTAAATTACATTTATGAAGATAGGTTAACTCCCAGCAAAAAACTTTCTCATCAACATCGTTTGGTTGCAGATGAGAAGCTACCTGTAGTAATTAACACACAAGTGATCCAGAAAATTCATGCACACCAAATGTAAAAGTATTTACAAAAAGAAACGATCTATTGTTTGAAGGAAAGATGCGCATAATTTTATAATCATTTAACAAAAATGTTCACATTACAGAATAAATAAAAACTAAAACCCACTGATGATGGCACAGTGGTGCCGAAACATGTTTGGGTAGTAAAAAAAAACGGTGTTTTCCATAACTGGCGGACTTCACATCCTACAATTTTAACTGCAAACACGGCCAACACAAGGAGCTGCAAATCAAAATGATGAAGAAAAATAAAATTTATTTGGAACCCACACATCTGTAGTTTTTATATTTTAAAAAGTACAGCGCCCGGCTTGGCGCTTATCTGCCAGTGTCATATGCAGTTCGTCATCGCTGCAGTCATATGGCTTCAGCACGTGGCCTAAAATGACTTCAAATAAGTTTTAAGCGCTCGTTCACAGACACGGATAAATGTAAATTTAAGAGCAAAGATAACAATAATCTCAGCAAAGGTCGCAGTTACTGTGCTCGATAAATAGTTCATCCATTTGTGAGAGAACCATCAAAAGGTAAAAATGTCAAAACGTATATCAACAGTCCCAGCTGTGAGGCAGTGTAGGTATTAACATCGGGAATCTAAAAGAAAATAAGTAATGCGCTTAACTAACAGTGAGTGCCTGCGGATGAGACAAAGGCATTCCAGCAACAACCACCGGACATGAAGATAACGCTGTTCATTCAAACAGTGTTAGTGTAAGTGTCGCTGTGATATCGAATCAGGGATTCTACCCAGTGGTATTACCGTATTTTACGGACTGTAAGAGGCACTTTTTCCTTCGATAAATTGCCTCCAAAATTCGAAATTAACACAGAAATTCTAGTATTTGATTTAAAATTCTCGACAGTCTTAAAAATGGCCATATATTCGATGCCGCGGGAAAACTATCTCTGTCTGGCAACAATGGATCAACTGGCAGCAGAGGTGCACCGATGCGACGAACGTAAGTTAGTGACATTCACAATATTGCCAACGCTGTCTCTCTGCCGCCCCGGCATCACAAACGCAGAACACTATCTCGCCTATGATACTTCATTGCAGTATATGATGCCAGTGAACTTGATCAGAAAGTCATTTGTGTTATCGCTAACAATACAATGTTTTTGTTAGTATCTAGTTTCGTAATGGTAAAAAAAAGGTATTCATATAATGCGGGCTATAAACTGAAAGTAATAGTAAACGCAGAAGAACATGGAAACAGAGAAGCTGAGCGGTATTTCGGCCCTCCGCCATCAGAAAACACCATTCGCGATTGGCGGGATAATAAATAAGAACTGAAAACAATTAGGAAGACTAAATGTGCAAATAGAGGGCTGAACGCAACCTCTTGATGTCTCAGTGAATAAACCATTTAAAGTGCATGTGAGAGAGGAAGGGAACAAATGGATGATGAATGAAACCCAACATGAATTCACCGAAGGGAACTTTAAAAAGACCTACACTCAAAGAAATGTATGAGTGGGTAAAACCGTTAGGGTGAGAGAAGACATTATTGTTAAATCTCTCAAGAAGTGCAGCGTAAGTAACGCTCTCGATGGCAGTGAAGACCATCTTACATATGAAGAGGACAACGATGACGACGAAGAGGAAGAAGAAGAACAAGAAAAAAGTTCAGATGACGATTTTCGGGGTTTTTAAAGATCAGTTTGGTTTTATAAACTAAGATTTTTTCGTCTGTCTTTGCAATCTAACAGTGAAAATACAAAAAAAATTATTTTTAAAAAATTTGTTTAAAAATTAAGATGCGTCTTATAGTCCTAGCGTCTTATAGTCCGCAAAATACGGTATTTGTAAACCCTCGATTTAGTGACATTGATTAATAGCGTCGACTATGTGATGTGTCAAAACGAATTTCAGCCTTATTCCGCGGAAACGTCCACTCTCCGTCGGTGATACTGGATAATCATACAATCTTTGTAGGGGTCTTCCTTGGAACAGTTTAAATAGTTAACAACAGAGAATGCATGTATCTACAGGAGCAGACGTCCTATGCAATACAGCGCGAGCTAGTGTTTCGTCAAGGTGGCAGTCGTATGTCCACCGTTTCTATGAGACATTGTGATCTGTCGGTGTTAGCTCGCCGAACTCTCTGCTCATCGGAAGAAGCCACAGCTCAAACCGTACGATGCATGCTGAGCATCGATGGAGGTGAGAATGCATGATTTAATTTTATCATATGTGGGCAGAGAACTACGATCTTATTTGAGTGTTTTTGTATAACCAGTAATATTTATACATGTGTTATTTCCCTGTAATACGCCCGGCAAACTAATGTAAACGAACAGTTATCACCATGACAGAGTAGACTAAACAACCTCACCACAAGGGTCTTGCAGTAAGTGACTGGTCCTCTAATGCTGATCTTGGAAACCGGACGAAGACGACTAATGGCTCATTACTTCCCTATAACATACGAGCTTTGATTATTGAGGCCGTATATAGGTACTAAAAGGTGATCGCTACGCTTTCAGCTACCTGCTTTCAACTACTTTCCGAGGTCATACACTGCTTTTCGAGGTCATACAATTACCGACATCCTAGACACGTAGATTCGTAAATAGTAGACCTTTTGCGATTTTTGGAAGAGCGGCGAATAAGAAATCATAAACATAATCTCGTGTAAAAACTTTATTAATTCTTCCATATACAATTACACACAGAAAACAGCTCTTTCTTTATTTTTATTTGGTGTAGTTGTATTAATTTAAACTTAATTGGATTGCAAGTACAAATTTAGTAGGAGTTACTGGAAGATCAAGTGATTTTGAAGTGCCGCCATCTTGGATCTTGAGGATATAAAAAGAGGCTTGATAACTGCAACTGATCAGTCTTTTGCGGTAATGGAAAGTGTCAACAAAACCTCCCCCAGCTGTTAGAGAGGAAGACAGGACCAACCAATGAACGCTTTGGGTTGTGGATAGTATTGGACAACCTGCACAATCTTGTTGATACCGGCAGAATAAATTAGTCAGAAAATGGCAGGCTCCTTACCAAGAAGAACTTAAATGTGGTTGTACCTATTACAGAACCGATTTGCGATAACATTACGATTGTTAGAAAGCGTGATCAAGGAGCAGATAGAGAAGATACTGTCTGTAATGTTAATTAACGGAAACTGTGGATCATTTAAATATTATATACGTAGTAAATTCTGCAAATTCGTCACTGCGAGACATGGTGTCAAGGCGAAGCTACCTTTTCTCCTAAAGGGAATGAATATAAAGTGGAATTAGCCGACATTAAATTGAACATTATGATGGAAGGGCTGCTTGGAGTACTGTTTCAGCTTTGTGTAGTTGAGTGTTATCTTTTGGATTTGGAAATACCCAAAGATTTTGTCGGAATCTTCAATAAAATGGAACTGCGCAACAACCTAACATCAAAGCACGACTTCTGTGTGGAAGGAGACGGCTAGGGAAACCGCAACGTGATTGTGGACAACGGTAATTCAGGTGAAGTAGACTGTGTTGATGTGAATGACTTTCAACTGTTAAGATATACAATGAATTTGTATGTGAAATCACATGTCAAGGCAATAACAAATTTATCGGTAACCGGCTCAGAGACTTTATAAAGTGTGCAGACATGTGACTTTTAGGAACTTTTACGTGATCCTTGGCTAAAAAACATGGTATTACCAGGCTGCAGGTTACAATATCCAACTACAGAATGGATAACGTGTTTGACCCTGACATGTTTACAGCCACTGACGTTCGAACAGTAGATCTGATTGAACGACATTATTTCCACATCAAGTGGCTGTTGCTGAAATGACTTCGCCTCACCTGCAAGGAAAGACCCTAAATTAGTTAATCATATTTGCTTTTTTCGTCTACATTCCCTGCATTAATTTCTACATTCCCTGACTCACAGCAGGAAGTATTGATATGTCGTACGTCCTGACATTCTGACTCTTTGATCTCACGAGTGGGTAAACATTTTATAGGTCGCTGTAAATATGTACTATTCGAGATCTGTACTGCAATTATTATTATCTTTGCTACTAAATTTACAGTTACCAGTGTCTGCGTAAGAGTGGTTAAAACAGACGACTTGCTGAAGCCGTGGCTGCAGTGATGACGTGCTGCATATCACGCTGCTTGGCTGATAAGCGTCATGCCTGGCGCTGTACTTTTAAAGGCTTGACAGGTGTTGGAATGCCCTATCCCGACAATGTTAAATTCAGTGACTTGGTTCCCGTGTATTTCGGGAACCACTGTAGCCATTGACATGAAACATTAGAGGATATTAAACCGTATCTTCTGAGTCTACTGAACTACAATAATTGCATTTCAGCCACTGATTTCGGAAATACAATTTTTTAATTACACGGTTAAAATTTAGTGCACTTTTCTTGTACGTTATTCTAAATAATTTTAATTATACATAACATTATGTTCTATGCAATTTTGTCATATGATGTCATGATGGAGACCGTGGCTGTTGTTTGAAGATAAATGTTGTTGGTGTTAGGACAGCAACCAGCCACAAATTGACTTTCAGTTCCTTTATTCAAAGGGTACCGTTACCGGTTTCGAATCGTTGTGATTATCCTCAGACGGTTTACATGCTTTCTTTATGACATGTGGTGTGTTTTTTACAGATTCATTGTCCTAAAATATAAATAATACACAATTATAAACACACCACACACAGATGGTTGCGTTACAGATTTTCGTTGCATGTGACTTACGTGAAAGGTCGGTTTCGAGTGTTTGTTTTCATAAAATCCGTCCAACAGATGTAAATGCATTCCCACTGCATTCTTATTGTTGCACACATAAATTGTTCTCACTGAACACTTAAGAGGTGTCACTGAGCCGATTTCTACCACGCACTTGAACAAATCAGCATTTGCAGCCCATATGACTGAAGAAAACCATTCAGTGGGAAACATTGAGGACAACTTAAAAATTTTGCATCTAGCAGAAAAAGGAGCCACTATGAATATATTAGAAGAATTAGAAATACACACACACACAAAAACAGCACCCCAGACTATATCCTTAACGAACAGAGTTAGCTAACACCCCTTTCCTGAAAAATTTCCAAAAATTACTTTCCAGCCTCCAAAGCAAATAATATTAGTACACCTATCTGCAGATCAAGTAGCAAATTTATATGTTACTATAATTCGCATGATGCTAAATGTAATTAAATAATATACTATTTTACCTGTACAGTGTATATATATATATATATATATATATATATATATATATATATATAATTTAGCAACATCAACTCAAAAATTCAATGTCTGTGTACTAGTGTAAAAGGCATTACATTTGTGAAAACGAATATATGATCCTTTCCAAACATAGGACATCATTGTCAAATGTTACGATATATCATAGTATCTGTGATATACACATGTTTGTAAGCTCTTTGTATGTATCAAAACATGTGGTGCGTGGTAGAAATCGGCTCAGTGACAACTCTTAAGTGTTCAGTGAGAACAATTTACGTGTGCAACAATAAGTATGCAGTGGGAATGCATTTACATCTGTTGGACGGATTTTATGAAAACAAACACTCGAAACCGACGTTTCACGTAAGTCACATGCAACGAAAATCTGTAACGCAACCATCTGTGTGTGGCGTGTTTATAATTATGTATTATTTATATTTTAGGACAATGAATCTGTAAAAAACACACCACATGTCATAAAGAAAGCATGTAAACCGTCTGAGGATGAATCACAACGATTCGAAACCGGTAACGGTACCCTTTGAATAAAGGAACTGAAAGTAAATTTGTGGCTGGTTGCTGTCCTAACACCATCAACATTATGTTCTTCTTTTAGTTCAGTAGATTCAGGATATGTACGTTATTACTCTCTGAAAATTTGAATACTCTACTCGAAGTGGTTTCTGAGATTTAGGGAAAAATGCAACAGAAAATGTAAATTTTCAGGAAGGGCTACTAAAGTTTCAAAAGACTGTAACTTAATATATGCTTAATTTTTTATTTTTAATCACTCAGTAGCACCCTGCACCATACTGTGTATCATCCTCTTGACCTTCTTCCAAGTTTTTTCTTCTTTTTTTCTTTCTGCACTCCTTAGTGGCCAACTGTGCTGCATACTCTGCTTTATCAATGCGAACCTTGTCATCCGTTCAAGTTCTCTGATGCAGTTTGCCCCAGGATTAATTCCCATACGCTGCAGCACTTTCACTCTAGCAATGTTGCCATCATTAAAAGCAATAACAGCATCACTAACCCCTTCCCCTCCCACTTCAGTGTCTTCATTCCAACAAAAACATTTTTTTGGTAAGCGAGTCCGTATAAGATTATTGAATGACTCATTGGGATTTTGAGTCTGACCATACAGACGCTTCTTCAGTAATTCAGGATTTGCCAGGTCTCTGTAAATAGGTTTTATGATATGCATGACTGCTGCTGGGATGGAATGTTCATGGCTGTTTGAATGGTTGGAGTACTGAGCACTGCGGTAATTGCACCATGAATCAGGTCCAGGAGGGCAAAAGTGGTGTACTGGTTTTTCATCAGTTGACAGTCTGTGGAAGAAGTAAGCCCATACTGCCTGCTTCATTTTCAACAAATCCTTAGTATTATTTCTACTGGCCATTCCATAGTACTGCTGTAGTTCAATCATTTTGTTTGTCAGCCTGCCTCTTATGACTTTACCATTAGAAAGTTTCTTGTCTTTCAAGCTTTGTTTCAACTTTCTCAAACTGGTGCCCATCCTCTTCTGGACATGACCAATACAAACCTGTAATTTAACCTTTATAACATAGCAATCCACAGCCTTCTATATAAAAAATTACCGATTGTATTAGATCTTGAAGTAATGCACGTAAAAACTTTAACATTTTCAACCGGTGTAGATTATATTTAAAAAATAATATAAAATACTTCCCATGTGAGTTTATAAGTGGTATATATATAATCTAATTCGGAAAATTTCAAATTTCATAATGAGATGAAAATCCGAAAATGTGAAAAAAATTGAAACTTCCTGGCAGATTAAAACTGTGTGCCCGACCGAGACTCGAACTCGGGACCTTTGCCTTTCACGGGCAAGTGCTCTCAGCGCACACTCCGCTGCAGAGTGAAAATCTCATTCTGTGAAAAAAATTATTTTCCGTTCTAATTCCCCTTAAAAATTGCAGTTGTGTGGATTGAAAATTTTTTTTTTTTTTGTAGGATTTACAATATTCCACCTACCTGCTGCTGCTACTGTTGCTGTAAGCTCTGATACTTTCCATGAGCAATAGGGAATTATACGCAGTTATTCAAGCAGTAATTATTTATTGCATATTTGCTGATAAATATATGCTTGGCAGTATACATTTAATGTTAAACTACAATTGTGTAAGGCATATTTATTCACAGCATTCCTTCAGAATGTTGCTGCTGCGAACTACTCCACTAGTGCTGTAATAACCATAAAAATGCCTAAGTACAACATCATACAAATGCAGTATTCCTAATAACAATAACAGATGGATGAATACGCACTGCAATTGTTTATGCCCTTGGCATGATGGGAGACAAGACAGGCATATTAGAGATATTAAGCAATTCCAACATATGCAGCAAGGTGTGTTGATGAATCCAACCATACAACGCATATTTTTTCCCCAAAATAAGGTCTATATTTCATACTAGTAGACTTCTCTTGGCCAGGAATGCCCTTTTTGCCAGTGCTAGTGCTTTTGATGTCCTACTTGCTCCGTCAGTCATTGGTTATTTTGCTGCCCAGGTAGTAGAATTTCTTAACTTCATCTGCTTCGTGACCATCAATCCTGATGTTAAATTTCTTGCTGTTCTCATTTCTGCTACTTCTCATTACTTTCGTCTTTCTTCGATTTACTCTCAATCCATATTCTGTACTCATTGGATTGCTCATTCTATTCAGCAAATAATGTTATTCTTCTTCACTTTCACCCAGCATAGCAATGTCATCAGCGAATCGTATCATTGATATCCTTTCACCTTGAATTTTAATTCCACTGCTGAACCTTCCTTTTATTTCCATCATTGCTTCTTGGATGTACAGGCTGAACAGTCGGGCCAAAGATTACATCCCTCTCTTACACCCTTTTTAATCCAACCACTGTGCGCCCCCGGTAGCGCGACAGAATGTCAATCCTAAAGGCCCGGTTTCGATTCTCGGCTGGGTCGGAGATTTTCTCCTCTCGGGGACTGGGAGTTGTGTTGTCCTAATAATCATCACTTCATCCCCATCGACGCGCAAGACTCCGAAGTGGCGTCAAATCGAAAGACTCGCACTCGGCGAACGGTCTACCCGACGGGAGGCCCTCGTCACACGACATTTGCATTTTTATCCGAGCACTTCGTTCTTGGTCGTCCACTCTTATTATACATTATTGGCTTTTGTACATATTGTATATTACCTCTCTCTCACTTGAGCTTACTCCTGTTTTTATCAGAATTTCAAATGTCTTGCACCATTTTACAATGTCGAACGCTTTTTCCGGGTCGACAAATCCTATGAACGTGTCTTGACTTTTCTTTAGTCTTGCTACTATTCTGAACCGCAGGGTCAGGATTGCCTCTCTAGCGCCTTTACCTTTCCTAAAGCCAAACTGATCATCATCTAACACATCCTCAGCTTTCTTTTCCATTCTTCTGTGTATTATTCTTATAAACAACTTGGATGCATGAGCTGTCAAGCTGATTGTGCGATAATTCTCGCACCTGTCAGCCCTTGCAGTCTTCGAAATTGTGGATGATATTTTTTTCCGAAGGTCAGATAGTATGTCGCCAGACTCATGGATTCTACACACCAAAGTGAATGGTCGTTTTGTTGCCACTTTCCCCAACGATTGTAGAAATTCTGATGGAATGTTATGTATCCCCTCTGCCTTATTTGATCTTAATTCCTCGAAAGCTCTCTTAAATTCTGTTTCTAATATTGGAATCCCCTATCTCTTCTATATCGACTCCCGTTTCTTCCCCCTCATAGAGTCCTTCAGTGTACTCTTTCCACCTATCCGCTCTCTCCTCTGCATTTAACAGTGTAATTCCCGTTGCACTCTTAATTTTACTACCCTTGCTTTTAATTTTACCGAACGTTGTTTTGTCTTTCCTATATGCTGAGTCAGTCTTTCCGACAACCAGATTCCTTCACATTTTTCAAGGGAGCCATTTCGTATTAAATTTCCTGCACTTCCTATTTATTTCATTCATCAGCGACTTGTATTTCTGTATTCCATAATTTCATCTTTCTTTCATCGATCAATTTTAGTATTTGTTCTGTTACCCATGGCTTCTGCAGTTACCTTCTTTGTACCTATGTTTTTCCTTGCCACTTCTGTGATCGCGCTGTTTAGAGATGTCCGTTCCTGTCCAACTGTACCGTCTTCTGAGCTATTCCTTATTGCTGTAGCTATAGCCTTAGAGAACTTCAAGCGTACCTCGTCATTCCTTACCACTTCCGTATTCCACTTCTTTGCGTGTCAATTCTTCTGACTAATCTCTTAAACTTCAGCCTACTCTTCATCACTACTATATTGTGATCTGAGTCTATATCTGCTACTGGGTACGCCTTACAATCCAGTATCTGATTTCGGAATCTCTGTCTGACCATAATGTAATCTAATTGAAATCTTCCCGTATCTCCCGGCCTTTTCCAAGTATAACTCCTCTTCTTGTGATTCTTGAACAGAATATTCGCTATTACTATCTGGAATTTATTACAGAACTCTATTAGTCATTCTCCTCTCTCATTCCTTGTCCCAAGCCCATATTCTCCTGTAACCTTTTCTTCTACCCCTTCCCCTAAAACTGCATTCCAGTCACCCACGACTATTAGATTTTCATCTCGCTTTACGCACAGTATTACGCTGTCAGTATTCTCATATACTTTCTCTGTGTCTTTACCTTCAGCTTGAGACGTCGGCATGTAGACCTGAACTATCGTTGTTGGTGTTGGTTTGCTGTCGATTCTGATATGAACAACCTTATCACTGAACGGTTCATAGGAACACACTCTGTGCCCTACGTTCCTATTCATAACGGATCCTACTCCCGTTATACCATTTTTGCTGCTGTTGATATTACCCTATACTCACCTACCCAAAAATCCTTGTCTTCTTTTCATTTCACTTCACTGACCCCTACTATATCTAGATTGAGCCTCTGCATTTCCCTTTTCATATTCTTTTAGCTTCCCTACCACGTCGAAGCTTCTGACATTCCACGCCCCGATTCGTAGAACGTTATCCTTTCGTTGGTCACACACGCTTTATCTCATGGTCACCTCACTTTTGGCAGTCCTCTCCCGGAGATCCGAATGGAGGACTATTCCGGAATCTTTTGCCAATGGAGAGGTCGTCATGGCACTTTTTCAATTACAGGCCACATGTCTTTGTATACACGTTACGTGTTTTTAATGCAATGGTTTTCATTTCCTTCTCCATTCTCATGCCGTTGATTACTTCTGATTCTTCCACCTTTAGAGGTAGTTTCCCATCCGAAAGACAATAGGGTGCCCTGAACCTCTGTCCGCTCCTCCTCCCTCTTTTACAAGGCCGTTGAGAGAATAGGGGTAATTTCTTACGCCGAAAGTCTTCGGCCGTCAATGCTGATAATTAATCAAAATGTAAACGATGGCGGATTTCAAACCCGAGGTGGAGAACATGTACATTACTAATCAAAGACTCTTCCTTAGACCACGGGTGCGCTTTGCTCGAGGATCATGCAATGGATGCACTATGTATTTCCCTTAAGTATCAAATTCTTCGTTAGAACGAATGGCGTTCTATGCCTGGCCATGATCTCCTCTAGACATTCAAGGAGCAAAGTAAATGTAAGTTGGACAAAGAACGTTTAGACATTTCTTCCGTTCTGGCTCCAGATCACTTGGACGCTTTTATTTTCGCTCTATCTTTGCAGTAAACTGTTCTAAATGAGTTGATCGCCTTGATGATCAACTCTTTTGTTGCCTTAGGATTCACTACGTTGTATTTATTAATTAAAGCGGCGTATGCACGATTCTTCTCGTCTCGGTTGCTGTAATCCAGAGGCAGGCTCTATAAACTCTGTGAAAAATTCATGAGGCAGTGTCGTAAGTCTGCCATTTTCTTTAGCCACTACACGCACTAAAATAACAGTTAGAACCTCTAGCTTCACCGTGAGTAGACCAGCAGCGGAGTAAAGTTTGAGCGATAAGCCTGACAGACTTGTCGGCAGTCTTGCATGCACGCAAAGCTCCAGCCCACCAGACTTTAGTAACTTTGTCAAACTTCACTCAGATCACGCAACACTGTCAAACTTGCGCCCATACCTAACGTTTTATTTGATACTCTGGCATGATCATGCAAGAGTGACTACAAAACGTTGCCTGTAGACCAGGCTTTACATTTATCCAATATCCAGCTTTTCTATTCTTGATGCAGAAAGCTGCGAGTACATTTACCTGATAGAGTGTCTCATGGAATGAACACTTGAGACCCTGATGTTTGTACAGACAACGATGAAATGACGGCGTTATGCGTTTCGCATGAGAAATTATGGATATCGATGTGACATATGTGTGTAACGTCGCAGGTGACACATTCTCTACAATACAGGGGTAACTGGCTGTAGAGTGGGGGCGCATCGTATTTCCAGTAACCAACAATTCCAAGATGCTACTCCAGGCGAGTGTAAAATGAATGTGCGCAACAGAAAATACTGAACGCTAAAATGAAGATTTGGCCCTGTCTGACTACACCCTGAAGCAGATATAAGTATCTCTTAATGATGATATCGCCCCCTTCTTGCTGTTCAACATATAAATTACAACATAAACATAAATGGATGATTAAGGGAACTATTATCATAAAATGGTAAATGCTGTTTCTGCTTATACATTTATTGTAGATTAAAACCCCTTTATATTACAACTGTTTATACCTCAATGTCCAATGGACATAAAGAGATACAAATGAATTTCCTACCTAATACACTCATGGAAATTGAAATAAGAACACCGTGAATTCATTGTCCCAGGAAGGGGAAACTTTATTGACACATTCCTGGGGTCAGATACATCACATGATCACACTGACAGAACCACAGGCACATAGACACAGGCAACAGAGCATGCACAATGTCGGCACTAGTACAGTGTATATCCACCTTTCGCAGCAATGCAGGCTGCTATTCTCCCATGGAGACGATAGGGGAGATGCTGGATGTAGTCCTGAGGAACGGCTTGCCATGCCATTTCCACCTGGCGCCTCAGTTGGACCAGCGTTCGTGCTGGACGTGCAGACCGCGTGAGACGACGCTTCATCCAGTCCCAAACATGCTCAATGGGGGACAGATCCGGAGATCTTGCTGGCCAGGGTAGTTGACTTACAACTTCTAGAGCACGTTGGGTGGCACGGGATACATGCGGACGTGCATTGTCCTGTTGGAACAGCAAGTTCCCTTGCCGGTCTAGGAATGGTAGAACGATGGGTTCGATGACGGTTTGGATGTACCATGCACTATTCAGTGTCTCCTCGACGATCACCAGTGGTGTACGGCCAGTGTAGGAGATCGCTCCCCACACCATGATGCCGGGTGTTGGCCCTGTGTACCTCGGTCGTATGCAGTCCTGATTGTGGCGCTCACCTGCACGGCGCCAAACACGCATACGACCATCATTGGCACCAAGGCAGAAGCGACTCTCATCGCTGAAGACGACACGTCTCCATTCGTCCCTCCATTCACGCCTGTCGCGACATCACTGGAGGCGGGCTGCACGATGTTGGGGCGTGAGCGGAAGACGGCCTAATGGTGTGCGGGACCGTAGCCCAGCTTCATGGAGACGGTTGCGAATGGTCCTCGCCGATACCCCAGGAGCAACAGTGTCCCTAATTTGCTGGGAAGTGGCGGTGCGGTCCCCTACGGCACTGCGTAGGATCCTACGGTCTTGGCGTGCATCCGTGCGTCGCTGCGGTCCAGTCCCAGGTCGACGGGCACGTGCACCTTCCGCCGACCACTGGCGACAACATCGATGTACTGTGGAGACCTCACGCCCCACGTGTTGAGCAATTCGGCGGTACGTCCACCCGGCCTCCCGCATGCCCACTATACGCCCTCGCTCAAAGTCCGTCAACTGCACATACGGTTCACGTCCACGCTGTCGCGGCATGCTACCAGTGTTAAAGACTGCGATGAAGCTCCGTATGCCACGGCAAACTGGCTGACACTGACGGCGGCGGTGCACAAATGCTGCACAGCTAGCGCCATTCGACGGCCAACACCGCGGTTCCTGGTGTGTCCGCTGTGCCGTGCGTGTGATCATTGCTTGTACAGCCCTCTCGCAGTGTCCGGAGCAAGTATGGTGGGTCTGACACACCGGTGTCAATGTGTTCTTTTTTCCATTTCCAGGAGTGTATTATTGATCAATTGCCCAAATCTGCCCCTTTTTATGGCTACTCGGTGTTAAATAACGCGAGACGGCTGACAACGTCTACGTACCAAACACTAGAACACACTACTTTCAAAGATTATATACAATGGCGTGTAACCTCAGTAGAAATAAAATTTACGTGATCACAGCTGTTTTGCTTTATAGCCCCAATAAGCCAAAGCAGTTAGCAATATCACTATATGTACTGCGTCCGGTGCGTTGGAGTGATGGTTCTCGTACACGTCTCCGATGACGGAAGAACTCCAGCCACAAAATATAAAAAAAAACCTCATCAAACACTAGGACGGCTTAAGACGGTCCGCTGACTAGTGTAATCTAATACTGTCTTCTGATCTCTGTGTTCAACCGACGAGAAACGCGAACTCCCAGCCACAAGGACGGAGTTCAGGTAACGTCTCAACGTGAGTATAGGCAGAAGAGTGCTCTGTCACTGAACGCTGCGTACTCAACGACGACTCCCTACCCGGAGGCGAAGACCAGAATCGTATAAGTTCCCAGCAGTACAGTGCCTAACCGTTCTAGCTATAAAATCTCCTGAGAGCAAAGACAGCAAGTCCGTCTGTACCAACAAAAGCTGATGCTGAGCGACCGTCAAACCCGTGCGCTCCAAACCCAAGAAATCTTCTCTGCACCGATGGCTTCCCAGCAAAGCTCGGCTCCCCTCCCTCGTAACTCAGAAGACGAATCATATTCTCGAAACCACGGAATATTTTCCCTCTCTACAGATTTTTCCGAACGCCAACCATCCATATTGTAGTCTTTTTGTCGTCCAGCGCGGAAAGTTTGCGAAGAAATACCTATACTCATACCATGGTACCCTTCTCAGAGTGAAAATCCTAGAAATTACCCAGTCTGCGATTTCCGAGGTAACGCTTCCTCGTTCCTCTTTGCTGTGTCCAAGATTTTCAGAGTTTCCGAAGTATTATCCGGTTATCCTTCCAGCCCCCGCTACAAAATCGGCCGGCCGCCGCTGTACTGTGCTTCCACGCTCAGCTGCCCACATTGTCCGTCTTGGCGCTTCCTATGTGAAGCAGGACCAACACACCTGTGTGGGCTTTTCCACCCAGGGCTTGAGTTACGCCTGCCGTTTCATTTACACTGTGTTCCAACCTCTACTTGTATAGCAATCATTCATTACGTTTTTTTGATAATAAAGACACTCCATCACCATTCTTGCAATATCATTAACAGTTATTTACAAGGTGTACGTGACAATGTCAATCTTCTTTAAATATTCATATATACGATGTACAACCTACCAAATTCCTGTTGTAAATCACGGCAAAGTATGTAGATGAGTGCTTGTAAGGTGCAAAATTATAGCCACCTTACACAGTATGTGTGAACATGCAGGTACATTGGGTTCCAAGTATGTGCAAACACACATCGAGTCACACGCATGTGAGAAGTACAGTTCACTCTTGCTCCCACGAAAACGCAAATGTAGCGGTACAAGCAGACGAGTGCTACACATGAGAACTACAGCAACTCTCGCTTGCACGAGAAGCGCATATGCAGCAACTACGCCAGCATTGTGCTGGCTATGCATTAGAATGGAAAAGGGGGAGGGGGGAGAGAACGTGAGGGACATTTTATGTTTCACAGCATAAGAAAACATGCATGCAAATTAAAAATTGCACGCCATTGTCTGCCGAAGCCCTCCCCCTCCCATCAGTGGCCTTGGCATATGACTAGATGTGATTCCTGGATTGACCTTGGAGATAAGGATGTGTTGATGCTGACATCAGCGAAATATGACATGCCCAGTTGTGTCAGGTGTAATATGACACCGGAGATAAAAAAGCACTGGTGCTGATGTCAGCTCATTCCCTGCCAGAATGTTCACTAGCAAACTACTAACATCTATCACTGTCATACCTTAGCAAAGGATCGAGCTGAGAACTCAAGAAAATCCTGGTTCTAAATAAAATAACTAAGCAGGTATAGGGCTTCTGTCCAAACGTTCGTTCACGACCTGGTGTGGCAATAGAAGACAACGAAAGGGCAGCTGAAGTTTTAAATTTCGAAGAAATCGTCCATGCAAGAGGATCGTGCAAACATACCGTCGTTTGACCATCACACAGACTCCTGCATTAAGGACATGGTGATAGGCAGCGTTGGCATAGAGAAGCAGCTGTGAGAGTTGAAAACAAATAAGTCACTTGGCCCAGATGGAATCCCAGTTGGGTTTTAGAAGGATTCTCCTACAGCTTTCCCCGATTACTTAGCTTTCATTTATCGCGAATCTCTAGCTCAACCCAAAGTCAGAAGCTGGAAAAAAGTGCAGATGAGTCCTGTATGTAAGAAGGCTGAAAGAATAGAGCCACAAAATTACACTCTAGTATACTTAACATTCGATTACCTCAGAATTCTTCAATAAATTCTCAGTTCAGATACAATAAATTTCCTTGAGATGGGAGAGTTTCTGTTCACAAATCAGCATAGATTTAGGAAGCATCATTCTTGCGAAATTCAGCTTGTCCTTTCGTCACATGATATTCTGCGATCTATGGATGAAGGGCAATAGGCAGATTCCTGCATTTCCGAAAAGCGTTTGACTTGGTGTCGCACTGCAGAGTGTGAAAAGTCCCCTTTGAACAATTATACATGACTGTGCTTAAACTGACACACAATATTTTTAGCGCAACGCAATCTGACTTTCAAAAATCCCTACACAACTGTCCTTAAACTGACACACAATATTTTTAGCGCAACGCAATCTGACTTTCAAAAATCCCTACAAAAGAATGGCCCTGACTGACATTAAACTATACCTTTCAGAAATCACTTACCTCACAAAAATCTTCATTACTCGAACTACTGCAATACAGCGAGCGCCACTACTGCCAGCTAAATAAAAGATTCAAACTACGGAAGGCACTAACTACTGATAGGGATAGTTAGCAAATGAAAGATATTAATAGAGAACAAACAATGTATTTACCTTAATAGTCATAATATATATAGCAGTTCATGACAAATTACAAAACTCCGCCATCTCTCTCCCCACATCCACCACTGCTGGCGGCTCACCTCCAACTGCGCAACGCTACGCGCTGTTCACATCCAGCTGCCGCTGCCCAACACTACAATGGCAGACAACAATGCAAACTAGACACAGACTGCACACAGCACAGCCAGTGATTTTTATACAGAGGTGGCGTTACCAATAAAAAAACCTAAACAGCCTACTTACATAGCCCCCATGCTCCCCACAAAAAATTGTACAAATTGTTTTGGGCAGTGGCCAATAATGATTTGATAAAATTTTTCATAATTACAATAACAAAGATATCAAATGCACACACTTATTGATACAATGTTGGTCAAAAGCTAAAATTTTCTCGCAGTCTATAAAGACAGTCCTGATTCATCACAGTAAAATTACAGTGTTTTTCTTTTTTTTTTTCAAAGTCTGAACAGTAAAGAGAATGCACACAGAAGTAGTGGATTTCCATGCAGTCTTGAAGAAGTAGTGTCCTTCCAACGGAAAGACAGTGCTGACACTTGACATGCAGACAAGTAATGGGCCACAACAGAGCAAACCCACAGCAGAGTCATTTGACGTTTTGAAGAATATTGTTAGGTAGGTCATCACAGAGTAGACCCACTGTAGTCCTGGTAGAGAGTATGGTATTGGTGAGTCACGAGAGGTGCAGACCCACTGCAGTCCTTGTAGAAATAATGGTATTTGTGGGTCATCAAAGATGCAGACCCACTGTAGTCCTTGTAGAGATGGCCAGCAGCCATCTGTTGCGACTGTGCAGGTGCACAATCACCATCGAAGAGTCTTGCGGATAATATAGCAAGTCCATAACCACCACTTGTGCACTCACAAAGTTTTTGGAATTGTCCTTAGAACCAGCAATGCTGTTATCCATTCCCTTGCTGAATTATTAACACACGTGCAAACACTAACAGTCCCTACTTCTCACATATTGTCCATATACTATGACCAACAGAAACGTGTGCAGTGAAATGGAACTTACAAGTTAATAATGTGATGAACTGGTGTCAATTACAATTATATAACATAAGAATACAATTACAAAGGTACAAAATACATAATTAAAGAACATAACAATACAGATAACATTTGTAGTAACACAGGCTTTACAAAAGAATAGAAATAAACATATACATCAGTGTTACAAAAATAATGACATAAGTACATACATAAAGATCAGAATAACTTTTGAAACATCACCTTCACATATGAGCAACAAAACAGAATAAATAATGTCTCAACATCTTTACAAAGTAAATAACATAGTATTAGAAAAATTCTACAACATAGCTCTCATCAGCTAAACACATAAAGACAGGAAAAACACAAATACACAAGGGTACACAGACATATAGAGGGATGACACAAAAGGAAAGGACAGGGTTTGTTTTACTGCAGTATTTTGGATGGAGATCTCCCTTTGTTCATCATTATTCCCAAAAGTACTATCTAAGCCTGCTTTCTGTATTCTATTCACATCCTCTTTCAAAATAGTTTTTCTCCACTGTACACTACTTTTTTTTTTGCCAAACCATTTTCTTATATCTTCTCAATGCATTTCTTCCAATTCATCATACTTAGTTTCTTATATAGTCTACCCCCTCTTAAGCTAACTTAAAACTACTGAGCTCAGATGCTAAACTAAGGGACGAAGCAATGCAGCAGCACTAAACAATTAACGCAAACAGCAATGAAAAAAATGGAAATTTGCAAAGCAAGCTACAGTAAATCTAAATTACCAAGCAATTCAACATTACAACTAATATGAGGCAATGCGCAGCAAACAAGAAAAATAAATCTGGCTTAGCCGAGTAACACAAAGTCAAATTCAGTAACACTATGCCTGGCAAACAGCAGCAGTAAATGCTATAACGTATACCTAAGCATGACAAAGCTCAAGCAGAAAAAATAGTACACTAAAGATAACATTGCAGACAAGGGAAATGTATAATCACATCTTAATGTCTATGTAATTAAAGTGGTGCACCACAAGAAGTTATTCTACCAAAAAAATTACCAAGTAGTTGAAAAGAAAATTCTGTATGCAATTCCTGTGAAGGGAAATGTCTTTTTATGCTCCTTCGTTTTTTGTTTTTGATTAGATCATAAAATTATTTACTGGATCTGTAGGCATAAAATATTTATATTAGTACATCTATTAAATTTTATTTTAACCAATGCTACAGTGCAGCTAGAAACTAGATATTAAAGAAAATGAGCAAATATGTACAAAGGAAGGCATGAAACATCATTCATTAGCCATATGGCATTTCATAAGGTAGTAAAAAATTCTCTCAATTCTCAAGAAAGACGCTTGTCATAATCAGGTGTGGAGATGTAAGTATCTTTCCAAGTAATGAGCGTGTCGTATTTGCGGTGCTTTCTACAAAGGAATGTCAATAGCGAGGATAATGGCCTCCCTTTTTTTTCACCTGTGCCTCTGAAAGGCTTTTTTCCAGGCGTCTGTAGCGCAGCTGCCTACGTGATGCGTCGTGCCCACGACGCATTACCTGAAGGTCACTTTCTTGCCGAAATATTTACGACACCAGTTTCCGCTACAGTGACAGTTTCATATAAAAATATTTCACAGGTCGAGAATTTGCGTTGCAAATGTGTAGAAACAAAATCCTATGAATATAACAGTGTGCAAAAAATTTTTCGTCGGCATTGTAATACATTCACACATGTACACACATTTCATAATTCTAAAGTACGATTCTTGGTTTCCAACATCCTCTTCCACAAATCAGAGTCCCTAATCACTACTCATTATTCCTTGCTTTATAACACGTATACATATTCATAGACACTTCTTCAATATTTCATCATAATAAATACGTAGCATAATCAAATTCCTCATACAGCATTAGCTTATTGATCATAAACATATCTCAGCAGCATAATACACATCGTCGTCGTAATAATATCATAACACCTCAGTCAACTCTCAAAAACGTCGTAGCTTTTTGTAATAATTTCAAAACCTAAAAAAATTCTCTGCTCATGTCAAAAGTGTCATCTGCCTCAAACGCACTTTAAAAATCATAATTCCATACCAAATACATCATTCAAAGCTCTCATAGTATCACAATGGTTCCGAAAAATATGAGCATTTCACAAAGTACAGACAAAATACAATTTCATAAGTGTGAAGTTATCCAACTGTGTAATTACGTAAACATCTGTCACTGATGTAGTAAAAAAAATGTTTATCTCTCAGTTAAATGATCAGATAGCTATGTAATTTGTGTGTTAGAGAAATATGGTACCGATGTGTAAATTTGTATAAGCAAATACCATATTAGCTAGGGCTCCCTGTGCTTGCCAAACACATGGTACACAAAGTAGGCATGTACCCCCCTGAGGATTAATGTTATTATACCCTCAGGTGTTACAAATTACAGCAATGGAATGAAATGTATCACGGAAAACTTTTGTATCATTGTACTTCAAATATTTTTAAAAAATAAATGTTTTAAGTACAAAATTAATCACTCAAATACGTGTACTGTAGCGCTAAACTGTGCGTCTTGTTGCAAGATAATCTCTGTGGAAGTGTCGTAGTTATCATCCTCCGAAAGCTAAGTTCTGCAGAAGTCAATGTACTTACCTCATTATAAACGAAAGTGAAAATCTTTGCGTATAGATATCGTAGTTATTACGTACCTGACCGTAATCAAGAAAGTACTATAATGTAACGTATTGTTGTGCTACGGGAAAGGCTGTCTCATTGTAGCTATACCACAAAAGTTACTACTAAAACATGTTTTACTTTCCAGTATAATACATAAAACTGTGCAGACATAAAACAGAAACACAGCAAAAGCAATAATATAAATTGTGTCACTCATTAGTAGCGACGTGACATAATCGTGTAGCTGTCAAATAAACTAACCACTGTGTCATCTGATATCTCTCAGAAAGTACTTTAAATCCAGAATGTATTTTCAAGTGAACCAAAATGTTGCATTAAAATCTCATTAGCAGTACTGGTAAATGTTCTAAGTATGTGAGCCTTATAGTCGTTACGTAACCGTGCAACTACCAAGCAAGAATGTACACACACAATAACACTGTGTCATCTGTTCACAATAACAATGCATTCGTAATTTCTGTTTAAATAAATTCTCTTGGTTCTTGACTGGATATTTAACTTCAAACAGTGTTGCATGTTAACAGTTTCTTAAGTCTGACAAAGCATGCTAGAAATGTGACGTGAAAAATTTTATGGCAAAGACTAAGTTAAAAAGCAGATTATCTTTCTATAAACGGTTTTACATGTGAAATGTGGTGTAAACCTTTACTCTTCCTAGTGCACAGAGTTTCAACTTCAAAGTAATTATCATGTTGTATACATCGGTAAAGAATGCTAAAATTTTTCTCAAGGCTAGCGTCTTATGTTATTTTTCTCGGAGCCAGTGGGCGCACGCGGCTGCCTGCTGTGCGAGTCATTGTCTGTCTCTTTGTTGGCGCGCGCCGTTATTGGGATTAGGAGACCTAACTTCTACAAATTCACTCTGACGAGAAGCCCCTGCCCTGTTTGAATCCCGCCAGTTCTGATGCAATTCAGGTCTGTCGTTATGAATATATCGTCTGTCGTCATGTCAGTAGATTCCGTAGTTTCTTCCTTGTCCGTCACGTGGTGGAGAATTTCTCCCTGAATCGTAACTGTTCGCCAAACTGTTGCGTCTGAAGTTATTCTGTCTCCCTTGATAATAATTGTTTTGGTTCCCATATTGTCCGTTTCTAAGGTAATCTCTGTCATATTCACTACTTCGGAAATGCGATCTTTCTCTGTAACTATTATTACTCTGCCAGTGGTTGTCATATGGGTGGTGTCTGTTTTGGTCACGATTTGCGTTGTAAGAATAGGCTTGTCGTGTCCAGTTATTATTTCTTTCATCGCGGGATTGTGACGGATGTGACCTGTAATTGTTGTGTTCCTGTTTCCACGTTCCGCGATTGTCAGTGTCAATTTCCAGTTCTTGTAACAGTACCTGAAAAGCTTCAATGTCGTCTTTGCAACGTCCTGCCAAAATAATATGCCGTAAATGTTCAGGTAATTTGATTAAGCAAATGCGGATGAGTTCTGAGGGGCTGTATGGGTTTGAAAGATACTGATTCTTATGCAACATGTCTTCAAAATATTTCATAAGACTGGAAAATTCAGATTGTTCGAAACGTTTCATCATTATGATGCTATGTTTTACTCGGTCTTGTGTAGCTTGAGACCAATACGCTGAGAGGAAAGCATGATAAAATTCTCCTTCACTGTGACAATCGTGAATGACCGATTGCATTCTTACAGCTGGTTCATTCTCCAAGTAGCCACACATAAATTCTAACCTGTGCTCCAATGACCAGTTGGGAGGAAAACAATGAGAAAATTGATGAAGCCATGCTTGTGGATGAATGTCGTTGTCAGAATTCTTAAATGTTTTGAATTTACGTGTAGTAATGAACAGCTTATAGTCAAAATCATCATGTCGGCGAGTCGCATGTCGCTCATTGTTACATCGTTTCGGCGGTTCCATCTCAAAATTCGGTGTACCTTGCCAATTTCTTTCATAATTTCTGAAGTGCCGTGTGTTATTATTTTGTGGCTGTTCCGTATTTCTATGTCCCTCTTCCCGTATTGGAGCGCGAGTGTCCTCTGAAATACGTAATTCTTGTATTACCTGTGTCAGCTGATCTTGTACTTCCCGGATTTCTCTTTGGTGTTGCGTATTAATTTGATTCAGATTTTGTTTCAATTTCCTAATTTGTTTGCACTCTTCTGTGTCATTAAAGACTACCGGTTTTGTGTCATTCAGATTATCATCTACCTTCGTAGATAAATTATTTAGCTGATCCGAAAGTTCAACTACTTTCTCTGATAATGAACAAATTTCCTCCATGTGTCTTTCTGAACCAATTTTCAGAGTATCTACTGTGTCCTTTAAGTTTTCCTGAGTTTTTGCAAGTTGCGTAATCAAATCGGTAGATGCAACTGAGTCAATTTTAGCTTGCAAGGTCCCATGATTTTCATGAACAATAGTTTGCAGTTCTTTTATGGCTGCTTCGTGATTCTGTAATGCATTTTCATGCCGCGAAAAAATAGGTTGAAAATGCTCACAAATTTGTGTTTTTACGTCATTACAGACTTTTTGACATTTCGATTCAATGTTATGTAACTCAGTAGTTAAATCTTCACGTGTTTGTTCAGGCGTGGGGTCCAACTTTTGAAGATTTTGTTCCATTGCATCTAACTGTTTCTGTGTTTGTCTCTGGTGTTGTTCCATTGTGTCTAACTTTTGAAGATTTTGTTCCATTGTGTCTAACTGTTGCTGTGTTTGTCTCTGGTGTTGTTCCATTGTGTCTAACTTTTGAAGATTTTGTTCCATTGTGTCTAACTTTTGAAGCTTTTGTCCCATTTGTTGCATTAATTGTAATAACAATACACTGGTGTCTGAAACATGTTCCTCAGTGCTTTCCGGCAGTGAATTTGCACCGGCAACATTCACATTTTGCCAAGCGGAAAATGTGTCTTGACTCATTTGAGAAAACGATGAGAACCCAAAACCTGAGTCTACAGTATTTGCAATATTGTGTTCTGTCATTCCCGATTCCTGAGGCGAGCTGTTGCCGACCGATCGATCGATAATGCTTCCCTGTTCACTACCTGTTTCACTGTCTACACCATTATTTGCTGCCCGCTCGATTTCCCTATGCACTATTACTAAATTACTACTTTGAATGTCTGTTACTTCATTACACAGTGGTGCTGATAAGCTACGCTCGTCGTCACTATTATTTCTCTGTTTACTTTGTAGCCTAGTGTTACGTTTTTCACACGCCATTATTGTCACAATATTTCACACGATAACACAGAAAAGTACAATTTGAAGAGCAAAAATAAGAGAACACATTAACATAGCACTGAAAATAATATCTAGTTAATTGCAAGCGCAGCTGCGAAATACTTGCTGCAAATCTACATGCATGCCACAACTGTTTTACTGTACAACAATGAAAAACTACAACTACAAAGGAAATTCGCTCTATAATTACGCGCTAGCAATAAACAAAAGCTACACTAATTACACAAACTACAAGAAAATATCAGAAGATTCCAGTGAGGTATCCTCGGCTAAGGGTCGACATATGAAACGTCCCCTTTGAACAATTATACATGACTGTGCTTAAACTGACACACAATATTTTTAGCGCAACGCAATCTGACTTTCAAAAATCCCTACACGACTGTCCTTAAACTGACACACAATATTTTTAGCGCAATGCAATCTGACTTTCAAAAATCCCTACAAAAGAATGGCCCTGACTAACATTAAACTATACCTTTCAGAAATCACTTACCTCACAAAAATCTTCATTACTCGAACTACTGCAATACAGCGAGCGCCACTACTGCCAGCTAAATAAAAGATTCAAACTACGGAAGGCACTAACTACTGATAGGGATAGTTAGCAAATGAAAGATATTAATAGAGAACAAACAATGTATTTACCTTAATAGTCATAATATATATAGCAGTTCATGACAAATTACAAAACTCCGCCATCTCTCTCCCCACATCCACCACTGCTGGCGGCTCACCTCCAACTGCGCAACGCTACGCGCTGTTCACATCCAGCTGCCGCTGCCCAACACTACAATGGCAGACAACAATGCAAACTAGACACAGACTGCACACAGCACAGCCAGTGATTTTTATACAGAGGTGGCGTTACCAATAAAAAAAACCTAAACAGCCTACTTACAAGTGTTAACAAAGGTACGAGCACGCGAAATAAGTTCCCAGGTATGCGACTGGCTCGAAGAATTGTTACGTAATAGGACTCAGTATGCTGTTGCCAATGGCAAGCGTTTATAAAAGACAAGGGTATCGTCAGGAGCGCCTAAGGGAAGTGTGACATGACCACTTTTGTTGTCTGTATACATAGATGATCTGACAGACAGGGTGAGCAGTGGTCTGCAGCTGTTTGCTAATGATGCTGTGGTGTAGAGGAAGGTGTCGTCGTAGAGTGGTTCTAGGATGATACAAGGTGATTTGACCCTTATGCGAGCCATTCTTGAGTACTGCTCTAGTATTTGGGATTACAACCACGTCAGATTAAGGGAAGACATTCAGGCACTTCAGTGGCGGGCTGCTATATTTGTTAGCGGCAGATTCCATCAGCGCGCAACTATTATAGAGATGCTTCGTGAACTCAAGTGGGAATCCCTATTGAGCAGATTTAGAGAACTAGAATTTGGAACTGACTGTAGGATGATCCTGATGGACATTTTACGTAAGGACCACGAACATAAGATCAGGGCTCGAACAGAGGCATACAGGCTGTCGTTTTTCCCTCGCTCTATTTACGAGTGGAACCGGAAGGAAAATGACTAGTAACGGTACAACGTACCCTCCGCCGAGCACCGTAAGGTGAGTTGCTGAGTATGTATGTAGGTGTAGACGTAAATCAGTACCTAATTGTGGTAGGCAGTTTGCACACGCCACGTCACCAGCACATTGCACGCGCAGAAACCAACAAGACTAGAATATTTCATGTCGACTCTGATCCAAGATATTTAACGATGGAATGGTATGAGAAAACGCAATCCGATCGGCACGCTGAGAAGCAATGCAATTTAGTGTGCAGAATGTTGTTTTAGCCACCATTTTGTAGTCACTGCTTCGCTTGCCAGCATTTTTTTTTCTCAGCAGTAGCACCTTTGATAACGAGAAATGTTTGTGTTTTGGGTGTTTTCCCGCTGTTTTATTATGATGTGTGTGAAGATAAATTCAGTTGTATGAGTACATTGTTTATACAGGGTGTTACAAAAAGGTACGGCCAAACTTTCAGGAAACATTCCTCACACACAAAGAAAGAAAATATGTTGTGTGGACATGTGTCCGCAAACGCTTACTTTCCATGTTAGAGCTCATTTTATTACTTCTCTTCAAATCACATTAAACATGGAATGGAAACACACAGCAACAGAACATACCTACATCTACATCTACATCTATACTCCGCGAGCCACCTTACGGTGTGTGGCGGAGGGTACTTATTGTACCACTATCTGATCCCCCCTTCCCTGTTCCATTCACGAATTGTGCGTGGGAAGAACGACTGCTTGTAAGTCTCCGTATTTGCTCTAATTTCTCGGATCTTTTCGTTGTGATCATTACGCGAGATATATGTGGGCGGTAGTAATATGTTGCCCATCTCTTCCCGGAATGTGCTCTCTCGTAATTTCGATAATAAACCTCTCCGTATTGCGTAACGCCTTTCTTGAAGTGTCCGCCACTGGAGCTTGTTCAGCATCTCCGTAACGCTCTCGCGCTGACTAAATGTCCACATGACGAACCGCGCTGCTTTTCGCTGGATCATGTCTATCTCTTCTATTAATCCAACCTGGTAAGGGTCCCATACTGATGAGCAATACTCAAGAATCGGACGAACAAGCGTTTTGTAAGCTACTTCTTTCGTCGATGAGTCACATTTTCTTAGAATTCTTCCTATGAATCTCAACCTGGCGCCTGCTTTTCCCACTATTTGTTTTATGTGATCATTCCACTTCAGATCGCTCCGGATAGTAACTCCTAAGTATTTTACGGTCGTTACCGCTTCCAATGATTTACCACCTATGGCATAATCGTACTGGAATGGATTTCTGCCCCTATGTATGCGCATTATATTACATTTATCTACGTTTAGGGAAAGCTGCCAGCTGTCGCACCATGCATTAATCCTCTGCAGGTCCTCCTGGAGTACGTACGAGTCTTCTGATGTTGCTACTTTCTTGTAGACAACCGTGTCATCTGCAAATAGCCTCACGGAGCTACCGATGTTGTCAACTAAGTCATTTATGTATATTGTAAACAACAAAGGTCCTATCACGCTTCCTTGCGGTACTCCCGAAATTACCTCTACATCTGCAGATTTTGAACCGTTAAAAATGACATGTTGTGTTCTTTCTTCTAGGAAATCCTGAATCCAATCACAAACCTGGTCCGATATTCCGTAAGCTCGTATTTTTTCACTAAACGTAAATGCGGAACCGTATCAAATGCCTTCCTGAAGTCCAGGAATACGGCATCAATCTGCTCGCCAGTGTCTACGGCACTGTGAATTTCTTGGGCAAATAGGGCGAGCTGAGTTTCACATGATCTCTGTTTGCGGAATCCATGTTGGTTATGATGAAGGAGATTTGTATTATCTAAGAACGTCATAATACGAGAACACAAAACATGTTCCATTATTCTACAACAGATTGACGTAAGCGAAATAGGCCTATAATTATTCGCATCTGATTTATGACCCTTCTTGAAAATGGGAACGACCTGCGCTTTCTTCCAGTCGCTAGGTACTTTACGTTCTTCCAGCGATCTACGATAAATTGCTGATAGAAAGGGGGCAAGTTCTTTAGCATAATCACTGTAGAATCTTAAGGGTATCTCGTCTGGTCCGGATGCTTTTCCGCTACTAAGTGATAGCAGTTGTTTTTCAATTCCGATATCGTTTATTTCAATATTTTCCATTTTGGCGTCCGTGCGACGGCTGAAGTCAGGGACCGTGTTACGATTTTCCGCAGTGAAACAGTTTCGGAACACTGAATTCAGTATTTCTGCCTTTCTTCGGTCGTCCTGTGTTTCGGTGCCATCGTGGTCAACGAGTGACTGAATAGGGGATTTAGATCCGCTTACCGATTTTACATATGACCAAAACTTTTTAGGGTTCTTGTTTAGATTGTTTGCCAATGTTTTATGTTCGAATTCGTTGAATGCTTCTCTCATTGCTCTCTTTACGCTCTTTTTCGCTTCGTTCAGCTTTTCCTTATCAGCTATGATTCGACTACTCTTAAACCTATGATGAAGCTTTCTTTGTTTCCGTAGTACCTTTCGTACATGATTGCTATACCACGGTGGATCTTTCCCCTCGCTTTGGACCTTAGTCGGTACGAACTTATCTAAGGCGTACTGGACGATGTTTCTGAATTTTTTCCATTTTTGTTCCACATCCTCTTCCTCAGAAATGAACGTTTGATGGTGGTCACTCAGATATTCTGCGATTTGTGCCCTATATCAGCGTGACTTCAAACACTTTGTTACAGGAAATGTTCAAAATGTCCTCCGTTAGCGAGGATACATGCATCCACCCTCCGTCGCACGGAATCCCTGATGCGCTGATGCAGCCCTGGAGAATGGCGTATTGTATCACAGCCGTCCACAATACGAGCACAAAGAGTCTCTACATTTGGTACCGGGGTTGCGTAGACAAGAGCTTTCAAATGCCCCCATAAATGAAAGTCAAGAGGGTTGAGGTCAGGAGAGCGTGAAGGCCATGGAATTGGTCCGCTTCTACCTATCCATCGGTCACCGAATCTCTTGTTGCGAAGCGTACGAACACTTCGACTGAAATGTGCAGGAGCTCCATCGTGCATGAACCCCATGTTGTGTGGTACTTGTAAAGGCACATGTTCTAGCAGCACAGGTAGAGTATCCCGTATGAAATCGTGATAACGTGCTACATTGAGCGTAGGTGGAAGAACATGGGGCCCGATCAAGACATCACCAACAATGCCTGCCCAAACGTTCACAGAAAATCTGTGTTGATGACGTGATTGCACAATTGCGTGCGGATTCTCGTCAGCCCACACATGTTGATTGTGAAAATTTACAACTTGATCACGTTGGAATGAAGCCCCATCCGTAAAGAGAACATTTGCACTGAAATGAGGATTGACACATTGTTGGATGAACCATTCGCAGAAGTGTACCTGGGGAGGCCAATCAGCTGCTGATAGTGCCTGCACACGCTGTACATGGTACGGAAACAACTGGTTCTCCCGTAGCACTCTCCATACAGTGACATGGTCAACGTTACCTTGTACAGCAGCAACTTCTCTGACGCTGACATTAGGGTTATCGTCAACTGCACGAAGAATTGCCTCGTCCATTGCAGGTGTCCTCGTCATTCTAGGTCTTCCCCAGTCGCGAGTCATAGGCTGGAATGTTCCGTGCTCCCTAAGACGCCGATCAATTGCTTCGAACGTCTTCCTGTCGGGACACCTTCGTTCTGGAAATCTGTCTCGATACAAACGTACAGCGCCACGGCTATTGCCCCGTGTTAATCCATACATCAAATGGGCACCTGCCAACTCCGCATTTGTAAACATTGCACTGACTGCAAAACCACGTTCGTGATGAACACTAGCCTGTTGATGCTACGTACTGATGTGCTTGATGCTAGTACTGTAGAGCAATGAGTCGTATGTCAACACAAGCACCGAAGTGAACATTAGCTTCCTTCAATTTGGCCAACTGGCGGTGAATCGAGGAAGTACAGTACATACTGACGAATCTAACTTGAGCTCTAACATGGAAATTAAGCGTTTCCGCACACATGTCCACATAACATCTTTTCTTTATTTGTGTGTGAGGAATGTTTCCTGAAAGTTTGGCCGTACCTTTTTGTAACACCCTGTATGTTTAGGGCGTTTATTTATTAAGAGTATTTTTTATTTATTTGTGTCTCTGTTCATTGAAAAGCTTTGCGTCCTTTTAACAGCATGGAAAGGCAACTAAAGCTACATTTAGAGAGACTATAAAAATAACGCGACATGAAAGTCCTTTGATACGGAAGAAATTATTACTGAATTTACCGAGGGGCAGACAATAGCAGCAGTTATCATGCCTGAAACCCAGGGAAGTGAACAGGAAAAGGAGCAGAGTGGAAGAAGTCGTGTTGGCAAAAGCGAAAGAAACGTTCTACCAAGCAATTCGATTTCTGAAATTTCGGGGGATATGCCGCTACAGTTTAAACAGGTGCTATAGGCGCAGGAGGCAGATATACAAAATACTGAAGCAGATTGATCTGAAATAAGAGCAAATTAACACCTCTCTTTGTGAAAGGATGAAAACGATCGAAGGCACAAATAAAGAGCTTTTACAAAGAATGCAAAATATGGAGGAACAGTCAGTTTTGCAGCGACACAACTGGTGCAGTTTTGTTTTAACTGAGCACTTTGCTTCGAAGAGAGGTGACAGAAAGGAATTAAAAAAAAAAAAAAAACTGAGCGACTATAAGTGACGGAACTACATTTTACAGTATCGGAAGGGAAAATGAGCGCAGTTCGTGTGTAAATCCATAGCCTAATGGTGTGGCAATGAGTGGAAAAATAGCGTTTATTAGAGAATCGAGTGCTGCTTCGGAGTCAGTGTCCAGATAGAAGAGGTTATTTGATGAAAAACGCTATCTCTCGCTAAGAAAATTTCTAACCTATGCTGTAGGCGGGGACCTGTTTATTAAAACCTTGATATCCAATTTAAAAATAGCCTATCAAGCTAGTGGCCTGTCTAAAGGCAACTCGAATTTATTAGTAGCCACTTGGGTGGTGAAGTCGTTGCTAGAGTGATGGCAGCAATACAAAACTGCACAATGATAGATGACTTGGAGTCTGAGATAATGAAACGGTATTGGTCGTTGGCAGAACAGTGTATGCTTGAGCATCATTAAAACCCCATCCCTTGCAACGACATGTTTCCTGTCGTACGCCTTAAATTTCGACGAGATACTTCAACGGTATCAGCATCTGGACCACCCTCATAACACTGGTGAGTTGATCCAGATATTCATAAATTCGATGCCAATAGACATAAACGATCGCTCATTGGCGTGGACAAAAACGACGTGGAGGCATCCGGGTTCCTTCTGTTGCGCTTGGATGAACCTGAGCGTGAAGAGAAGCGCGTGGCTGCTGCATACGACAGGCACCAGTTTGGAAATGGTTGGAGTAGCGAGCCTTCGAACACAAATACAGGGAAGAATAGCAATAGCAACAGAAGGTACGTTTCAAACATTAATTAACGTTATCAAAAGCCTCTGCAGTTTGAGAAAAAGATGCCTCAAAATAACGGAATGCCTGTGCTGGCAGCGGGGATGGGAAAATGGAACTGTTGAAGTAATCGATTTACGGAATCGTATTCCAGACTGCTGCCAACAGTCCTGATTGAAAAGAGAGCCGATAACAAATGTACATCAAGGTCGAATTTACATTCTAGACATACTAAAATATTATGAAGTCCGAGATGACTTGCTGCCTAAGATAGACAACACCAGTGAGCGAGGGTGTCCAAGAAGAGATATAAGTATTGGTAAGCAGAACTTTTCTGCTGTGGTGGACACTAGCTGCACCGTTTTTCGGAAACTGTATTTCTCAATTGTCAGACGGCAGAGCAGTGGGCAGCTTTTCCTCTGCAGAGGATATTGGTGAGGGGAACTATACTTGGCGCAGCGACTGAAATGAAAAGGCAGGTATTGTTCAGCTTTGAGTGTGAATGTGTGATGTTCGTCATGACCACAGTGACTATCCCACACCTGACAGCAGAGATTCTGCTCAGCATGGAGTCCCATAGTGCTCAGAGCCATTTGAACCATTTTTTGAACTGATACGTGAAAAGGCGAAATTTCCATCGCCACAGGAGACAAGAGAAGCACGCTTCATATAGATAGAAGGGAGTGGAGCAGTACTGTAATGATGCGCTGCTTGAGTACGGCATCACCACTAAAGATAGATCACTACAATGTGGCTAGTCCCTCCCGTGATTATGCAGGGAAATGCGCCATTGATCTAGTAGAGGATGAGAAAAACCTCCGCATCACAAATAGTAAAGTTTCAGAAATCAAGAATATCCTAGAAGAAATCTGGAATGATATCAAACAGATTTTGATTGAGCATTGTGACATATTGAGTGCAAAACAGGTACTTTAAAGATTTTAGATACAAGTTTGGTGTTAAGATATCATCTTCCACCAAGCTTGCTATTCCTTTCTCTCTGACTATTCCTAGAAAATGAGGGACTGTGCGGCCTTCGAACTCTGCGGTCCACCTGTGATGACAAGTCCAAAATACGTAACCCTAACACTCCCGAAAAAGATTACTGGGAACTCTGTTCCGGAATCACTTCCTAGAGGTAGTGGAGTAAATCAAACATGTTCTATCTGAAAACAAGAAACTGTTTGAAAGACGTGATGCTATGGATGAGAACCATTCAGGGTATATATACCGTAAGGTACAATGCATAAGCGAATGAAGATGACAGGATGGTGAGAGAACTGGGATAACTATCCAGCATGTACCGTAATACATATTGATACATAGCATGATTATGTCAAGGATTTTGAACTAATCATGAAGGATCAACCAAAAAGTCGCTGAACAAAGTACTGCCGAACGTGAATCCAGGGGATAGGAGTAGAGAATTGGGTCCATCTATGTTCCAATAGCCTGCACAGTATAGGAAAATAGCCGAGGAGGCCACTGCCAATACCAAGAAAGCGCCGCTACATCAGAAGAGGAGAAATGAGAAAAATACGAAAGAACATCTCTTATTTCCTGGACAAAAAGTAATGGTGAGAAATGACCGCCTCTCCCGTAAAGCGAAGAACAAGACACAAATGTTTTTCCCCCTGTACTTTGGGCCTTACAGCATAAAATGTTTAGTCTTTGTCAGTGTTGCCATGCTTGAGATAATATGGATGAAGGTGGAATGAACTCATCGCTTCTCAAATCTTAAGCCTTTTGCGCAGTACATTTAGTTTTGTATATATGATGTAATCAAATATTTTTGCCCATAGGTATCTGTTAGCATTAGCTGTAAGTCTTTTTTTTCTTTTTTTTCCTGGCCGGCTGGTGTGACCGAGCGGTTCTAGGCGCTTCGGTCTGGAACCGCGCGACCGCTACGGTCGCAGGTTCGTTCAAAATGGTTCAAATGGCTCTGAGCACTATGGGACTTAACATCTGAGGTCATCAGTCCCCTAGAACTTAGAACTACTTAAACCTAACTAACCTAAGGACATCACACACATCCATGCCCGAGGCAGGATTCGAACCTGCGACCGTAGCGGTCGCGCGGTTCCAGACTGAAGCGCCTTTAACAGCGTGGCCACACTGGCCGGCTCGCAGGTTCGAATCCTGCTTCGAGCATGGATGTGTGTGATGCCCTTAGGATAGTTACGTTTAAGTAGTTCTATGGGACTGATGACCTCAGATGTTAAGTCCCATAGTGCTCAGAGCCATTTGAACCATTTTTTTTCCTGTATGTCACTTTTCTTTTGTACGTCAAGTATGCAGTGTTTTTGTCTTTGTTAGGTTAAGTTAAGCATGTAGTCGTTTTGGCTCTGGGAACATTTTTGCACGCTTCGCACGTATTTTGTAGAATGTATGTGTGCCCATGTCTTTGCCCTTACTCTCATTTGGTGAAGGTCCTTTGACTGACGGAAAACTAATTCATGTTTCCGACTGTTGCAGGTAAAGTGGTGCAGCAGCGAGCTACAAGGACCATTGGCTTTGTTTTGTGAGGAATGTCCTCTTTGTTTTGTTCCGGAAGTATCGAAATAACTGTGCCGAGTAACAAAATGTTGTGTATCGTTCTGTTCCACACTTACATTCTCTTTACTATCTCTTGTATAGTGGCTCACTCTTTGCTTGTCAGTAGCAAATATAAAGTGCTGTAGTTATTATTATGAGGTTTAAGACTTACTCTGTTAGTGGGAGACTGTTGATCTCAGCCACTGGTTAATAGAATTCAGAAGGGTTTGGACTTACATTTATACATCGCGTGCCCCATGTCTCACCACGCGTAAACCGGCTCCGAACGCTTTGTTGGGACAGCCTGTCCGCAATGTGTGTGACCTCTTTGGCATTGTCGCCTGAGATGAACAATTTAGCCACATTTAGGTAGCTAAGTTTGTTATTGTCCCATACAAGCACTTATGTATACATACATGTTCTTATTTTTTTGTTTTTGAATATTAACCATTGGACATGTACAACGCTACACACTGAGACACTAGAATAAATGAATTAAGGCATTAGCAGTTTTGTTTCAATAAATTGTGCTTAAGTTTAATGCAGCAAGTAACTTTTTCTTTTGACTTTATGTATATGTCTGGCTGAATCAGGCAGCCACTACTAACTTATTGTGTTTATACTTATTACTGCAAACAGTCTTATTTCATTTTCATGGTGTTCACATGATCAAGTAATTTAAACCACACTCTTGGACACTGTTACACGATTTTATCAACTTCTTAACATCTCTTTCTAATATGCATGATTTTACTTCTCTGACGTAAAAACTCTTTCTTAACGCTCATAGTAGCAAGCCAGGAATGTAAAATCCAGGCTAAAGATTCTATTGTTTCAGTTTTTAAATGATTCTACGATGAAGCTACCCGTATTTTATTGCCATAAAAATGTCTTTGGAATCAAACAGGTTGTGATGCCTAAATATTTTTATTTTTTCATTTTTATTATCACCGAATGGAAGTTTGCTAAGAAGTTCATGTCCTTTGGATTTCCAGTGATTAATCTAAAGTGGAATTCTTTTCTCTTGGCGCGCCATTAATCAGTAATGATTGAGGATTGCTATCAACAGAATTTTATTCTTTGAAAAGGAAGTGTTGGGGGTGGTGCGACAGTACAGTCACATATCCCGTTGACATGCTAGTTAGATTTGCTAGTGAACTCTGCAGTAAGGTGCTAACTTACTCTGCTATGAGGCCAGGGCTGAGACATTGAAAAACGCCTGGGTGGTCTGGCACTTTGAATATGGGGAAGTTTCAAACACCCTCTGGGGCTAAGGGTTCGTAGAACTGCTCAGACAATGCTGGCCTTGTTCCCTTGTCTGCACGCAAAAATGAGCCTTTGATATTCGAGCATAGTCGCTGCAGGTCCTGTGAGTCTTGGAGATGTGTTGAAACTGTACTTCTTGTAGACTGATGCAGACACACAAAACCACCATTTTGCCGCCTCCAATGTGAGAAAATTTCTGAATTTTACATTCCTGATGTTGTCAGTCAATCATATTGGTCAGCAGCATCGGCATTGTGCTGTGAATGTCTAAGCTAATGGGTGGTGACATAGTAAATACAGTGTATCAACCCCTGGTTAGTTAATTGACGTACAGTAAGCGATGGCGGAGAAGTTTTGTCAGGGTTCCCCTAGATTTTAGTGTTTTTACGGAATTTATTACTCGTTCCTTTGGTGAAAGTCGTCTTTTCTGGGGGCGGAGAGGAACATAGGGCAGACGAGGAAATGTGAAGGCGGGTGAGAGGTCGTAGGGAGAAAGGCGCTTGGTCTGAGCCTGGCATATTTTGTTGCGTCTTGAGCAAGTCTGGCCTTCAGCGTAAGCGCTGGCTTTGCTCTGAGCAGCTCAAAATTTGCTCGCAACTTATGTTGCTTCTTTTGTGGTTTCACATACTGGGATCTTCGTTCCGTTGTTGCCTTGCGTTTGCAAGCTGCACAGATTTGGAAATATAACCCGGTTCAGTAGCAATCTTCCACATAGTTTGAGGTACTTACCATTTATTAACAGCACACTCTGTGCAAATTGAGATTCACTCAAGCACCCATTTGTTGTATGCTTTGCGTACATTGACATGTATTCCGTTGTGGAATTGACTCTGTTAATCAGTCACCTGCGATTCACGCAATATCTGGATTCTGCTAAACTCATTTTTACCTTAATTGATATTCGCTTTAGTTCAGCAAATCATTTGTAAATTATTTCGTTTTGCTACAGACATGAGAAAAGTCCTACCCCCATGAACCATGGACCTTGCCGTTGGTGGGGAGGCTTGCGTGCCTCAGCGATACAGATAGCCGTACCGTAGGTGCAACCACAACGGAGGGGTATCTGTTGAGAGGCCAGACAAACGTGTGGTTCCTGAAGAGGGGCAGCAGCCTTTTCAGTAGTTGCAAGGGCAACAGTCTGGATGATTGACTGATCTGGCCTTGTAACAATAACCAAAACGGCCTTGCTGTGCTGGTACTGCGAACGGCTGAAAGCAAGGGGAAACTACAGCCGTAATTTTTCCCGAGGGCATGCAGCTTTACTGTATGACTACATGATGATGGCGTCCTCTTGGGTAAAATATTCCGGAGGTAAAATAGTCCCCCATTCGGATCTCCGGGGACTACTCAAGAGGATGTTATCAGGAGAAAGAAAACCGGCGTTCTACGGATCGGAGCGTGGAATGTCAGATCCCTTAATCGGGCAGGTAGGTTAGAAAATTTAAAAAGGGAAATGGATAGGTTGAAGTTAGATATAGTGGGAATTAGTGAAGTTCGGTGGCAGGAGGAACAAGACTTCTGGTCAGGTGACTACAGGGTCATAAACACAAAATCAAATAGGGGTAATGCAGGAGTAGGTTTAATAATGAATAGGAAAATAGGAATGCGGGTAAGCTACTACAAACAGCATAGTGAACGCATTATTGTGGCCAAGATAGATACGAAGCCCACACCTACTACAGAAGTACAAGTTTATATGCCAACTAGCTCTGCAGATGACGAAGAAATTGAAGAAATGTATGATGAGATAAAAGAAATTATTCAGATTGTGAAGGGAGACGAAAATTTAATAGTCATGGGTGACTGGAATTCGAGTGTAGGAAAAGGGAGAGAAGGAAACATAGTAGGTGAATATGGATTGGGGGACAGAAATGAAAGAGGAAGCCGCCTGGTAGAATTTTGCACAGAGCACAACATAATCATAACTAACACTTGGTTTAAGAATCATGAAAGAAGGTTGTATACATGGAAGAACCCTGGAGATACTAAAAGGTATCAGATAGATTATATAATGGTAAGACTGAGATTTAGGAACCAGGTTTTAAATTGTAAGACATTTCCAGGGGCAGATGTGGACTCTGACCACAATCTATTGGTTATGACCTGTAGATTAAAACTGAAGAAGCTGCAAAAAGGTGGGAATTTAAGGAGATGGGACCTGGATAAACTAAAAGAACCGGAGGTTGTACAGAGATTCAGGGAGAGCATAAGGGAGCAATTGACAGGAATGGGGGAAATAAATACAGTAGAAGAAGAATGGGTAGCTTTGAGGGATGAAGTAGTGAAGGCAGCAGAGGATCAAGTAGGTAAAAAGACGAGGGCTAGTAGAAATCCTTGGGTAACAGAAGAAATATTGAATTTAATTGATGAAAGGAGAAAATATAAAAATGCAGTAAGTGAAACAGGCAAAAAGGAATACAAACGTCTCAAAAATGAGATCGACAGGAAGTGCAAAATGGCTAAGCAGGGATGGCTAGAGGACAAATGTAAGGATGTAGAGGCCTATCTCACTAGGGGTAAGATAGATACCGCCTACAGGAAAATTAAAGAGACCTTTGGAGATAAGAGAACGACTTGTATGAATATCAAGAGCTCAGATGGAAACCCAGTTCTAAGCAAAGAAGGGAAAGCAGAAAGGTGGAAGGAGTATATAGAGGGCCTATACAAGGGCGATGTACTTGAGGACAATATTATGGAAATGGAAGAGGATGTAGATGAAGATGAAATGGGAGATATGATACTGCGTGAAGAGTTTGACAGAGCACTGAAAGACCTGAGTCGAAACAAGGCCCCCGGAGTAGACAATATTCCATTGGAACTACTGACGGCCGTGGGAGAGCCAGTCCTGACAAAACTCTACCATCTGGTGAGCAAGATGTATGAAACAGGCGAAATACCCTCAGACTTCAAGAAGAATATAATAATTCCAATCCCAAAGAAAGCAGGTGTTGACAGATGTGAAAATTACCGAACTATCAGCTTAATAAGTCACAGCTGCAAAATACTAACACGAATTCTTTACAGACGAATGGAAAAACTGGTAGAGGCCAACCTCGGGGAAAATCAGTTTGGATTCCGTAGAAACACTGGAACACGTGAGGCAATACTGACCTTACGACTTATCTTAGAAGAAAGATTAAGGAAAGGCAAACCTACGTTTCTAGCATTTGTAGACTTAGAGAAAGCTTTTGACAATGTTGACTGGAATACTCTCTTTCAAATTCTAAAGGTGGCAGGGGTAAAATACAGGGAGCGAAAGGCTATTTACAATTTGTACAGAAACCAGATGGCAGTTATAAGAGTCGAGGGACATGAAAGGGAAGCAGTGGTTGGGAAGGGAGTAAGACAGAGTTGTAGCCTCTCCCCGATGTTGTTCAATCTGTAGATTGAGCAAGCAGTAAAGCAAACAAAAGAAAAATTCGGAGTAGGTATTAAAATTCATGGAGAAGAAATAAAAACTTTGAGGTTCGCCGATGACATTGTAATTCTGTCAGAGACAGCAAAGGACTTGGAAGAGCAGTTGAATGGAATGGACAGTGTCTTGAAAGGAGGATATAAGATGAACATCAACAAAAGCAAAACAAGGATAATGGAATGTAGTCTAATTAAGTCGGGTGATGCTGAGGGAATTAGATTAGGAAATGAGGCACTTAAAGTAGTATAGGAGTTTTGCTATTTGGGGAGCAAAATAACTGATGATGGTCGAAGTAGAGAGGATATAAAATGTAGGCTGGCAATGGCAAGGAAAGCGTTTCTGAAGAAGAGAAATTTGTTAACATCCAGTATTGATTTAAGTGTCAGGAAATCATTTCTGAAAGTATTCGTATGGAGTGTAGCCATGTATGGAAGTGAAACATGGACGATAAATAGTTTGGACAAGAAGAGAATAGAAGCTTTCGAAATGTGGTGCTACAGAAGAATGCTGAAGATTAGATGGGTAGATCACATAACTAATGAGGAGGTATTGAACAGAATTGGGAAGAAGAGGAGTTTGTGGCACAACTTGACCAGAAGAAGGGATCGGTTGGTAGGACATGTTCTGAGGCATCAAGGGATCACCAATTTAGTATTGGAGGGCAGCGTGGAGGGTAAAAATCGTAGAGGGAGACCAAGAGTTGAATACACTAAGCAGATTCAGAAGGATGTAGGTTGCAGTAGGTACTGGGAGATGAAAAAGCTTGCACAGGATAGAGTAGCATGGAGAGCTGCATCAAACCAGTCTCAGGACTGAAGACCACAACAACAACAACAACAACATGAGAAAAGTATACTCGTACGTTAATTCTCTTGTAATTTGTCCTACAAGTGACCTGGTCAGGCGATCCAAATTTTAAAGCAAAACATGACCGGCTTTTCTTGTATAGCTAAACAGTGCTCTGAGTGTGGTTACATTCTATTGTACAACAGGTGACCCTGCTTGGAACATTTAACGTGTGCTGTAGGAAATTCAATTCATTTATATAACAAATGACTAATGAGAATCGCTGTCATTTGTATTTACGTCAGTGTTGAGCTTATAGAGAGATATAATTAACTGGAATTGTCTCTTTGAAATTCTGAGGGTAGCAGGAGTAAATTCCAGGAAGAGAAAGGCTATTTAAACTTGTACAGAAACCAAATGGCGGTTATAAGACTTGGCATGAAAGAGAAGCAGTGGTTGAGTAGGTAGTTAGGCAGGATTGTAGCTTATCCCCGTTGTCGATGATCCTGTCATTCTGTCAGAGACAGCAAAGAACTTGGAAGAGCAGTTAAATGGAATGAACATTGTCTTGAAAGGAGGATATAAGATGAACACCAACAAAAACAAAATGAGGATAATGGATCAGGCGGTGCTGAGGGGGATTAGATTAGGAGTTGAGTTGAGTTGTTTTGGGGAAGAGACCAAACAGCGAGGTCATCGGTCTCATCGGATTAGGGAAGGATGGGGAAGGAAGTCGGCCGTGCTCTTTGAAAGGAACCATCCCAGCATTTGCCTGAAGCGATTTAGGGAAATCACGAAAAACCTAAATCAGGATGGCCGGACGCGGGATTGAACCGTCGTCCTCCCGAATGCGAGTCCAGTGTGCTATCACTGCGCCACCTCGCTCGGTGATTAGATTAGAAAATGAGACGCTTAAGTAGTAGATGAGTTTTGCTATTTGGGCAGCTAAACAACTTAGAATGGTCGAGGTAGAGACAACAGAAAATGTAAATTAGTAATGACAAGAAAAATGTTTCTCTAGAAGAGAAATTTGTTAAAATCGACTATAAATTCCTTCTCCAATGCCAGATCGTTCTCCCTTTCTAATCACCTGTCTTCCTAACTTAGTTAAAAAAGAAAGAAATCATAGTCCCTTTCTGTATTTTAATTTTCTTCTTTCCTTTTTTCTCTACTTTGCTTGTAGTTTTGGTTCTGAATAATTATAATGTCAACCAATAACATGTTATAATGTATTTTCATTAGTTGATGTATATATACAGAATGAAGCAACGAATGAAAATTTGTACCAAGGTTTGAACGCAATACTACTATTTGTTCGTTGCCTTGGCCTGCATATACACATCATACACTTTTCAGACCTGAAAAGGTCTCTGTAATCACATCGTTTCATTTTGATTAAACCACCCCTGCCTGCGTTTCTGGTAGGTTCCCTTGTTTCGTTCGATGCTGAGTTTCTATTCCAATAGTTGCAGAGCCTGTGCTGTGTTGCTCGAGTTTAGGGGAGTACCAAGGAGGCCGAGGCATGAATGGGAATTCAGACTGAGGAAGGACGCGTGGCAGATAGTCGATGCAGTTGTGGAAGACCAGTGTGCCCAGGTAGTGTCGTGCTTAGCGAGCAGGAGGCCTGGGTTCGAATCCCGGCCTTAGTACAAATTTTCATGCGTCCTTTCAGTCAGCATAAACACATCATAGATATTCCAGACCTGAAAAGGAACCATATAGTTACATTTTGATTAAAATACCTTGAAAGGTCTCTGTTGGATTCCTTTCATGTTAATTTGTTAAATCTGTTGTCATCTACGGCATAAATTCCTCTTCTAAATTTACTGTGGTGTTTCTGACTCTATCTGGGAGGAGACTGAGCAGTGGAACGCGTTACTTTTACACATAAACAAGAACAATCTGTCATACTACTACACTTTAAAACACAGTTTATATGTAATTCATGTCACACAGTCTCATATGGAACCTACATGCACTTTCTTTTATATACTGTATATGATAAGATACTGTCATCCCCCTTCCCTTCTGTGTGAAAGGATGAATGAGCAAATGTATTTCTAGTTGCATGCTTGATGGTAGCAGACAAGCCTGTCTGCTAGAGAACAGTAGGACCAACGTCGGAACAGGTAGCTATTCTTTCTAAAAGCAAAGAGGTTTCTATTCTTAGTATGGTCCTGTCCGTTCCTTGTCATGTTGGTATAGGAAGCTGCCTCTCTGGTCACCCTCGTTTTGTATCCGTGAAGCACCCTGGGTAGGGGCCCAGGCCAGTCGGTCCGCGGCGAGCATCTGAAGTGGTAAGATCTCTGGCTAAGCGCGTCTCTGCTAAGTCCGTAGGACAATGGATTTCTTAAGTTCAGCCTAACTGAAAATTTAATCATCTTTATTTCAGTTTTAGATCTAAAATATGTTATATTTAATTGCAACGCAGTGTAATTCGAGTGTGAAGTTCAGAATATCTTCCAGTAGTAGCTTTGTCACTACTTTGTGAGTAAAGTAGAACCACGTGTTGAGGACCTGTAACTCCAACTAAGATCGTCAATCTTAAATGCGAATGTGCGTGAGATTATAACGTCTCATCTTGACAATATTTTTCAATACAGCAACTTTTCTTTATGTTCAACTCACGTGGGGTGTACTTTGTGAGACCAGTACCATGTGCTTATACAAGTGTTTGGCCCACAGGTTAATAGTAAGACGATAGTCACCAGTTCGAGGTTTTTCTTTTGTAAATTGCGTTTCGATGTAATTTATTTTAATTATCAAAATTATTGTGGAGTTACACTCTTTGTGTAAACCAAGTTGACCACGTGAAGCATGTGTTGTAATCATCAAAGTAGCCCTCAGCTATTCTTTTTGGGAAGATTTCACAGAGAGCTAGTATGAATTTAGTATACCAGTGTGTGGTAATTTAATGATGGACAGGATTGCGCTATGACTGTAGCTTCTTTCGGTGAAAATTGAATCGGTTGGTTGTGGTTAATTTCCTCTTACATATGTTTCAACCTTCTTTGTGTGTTATTTTATGAATGCAGTGTTGTACGCAGTCTCCCAATCTTGGCTCCATATTTGATGTGTTCTGTAAGATTACAAACTCACATTTTCACAATCCTAAATAAGGCACCAGTTTAGTTATGAATCAAGTTTAATATGCTGAAATTTTAACGGAACAATGATCAATGTTAAAATAAATGTCCAAATATAAACTGATTTATTTCTTTTTATTTAAATTATCTTTATATATATATATATATATATATATATATATATATATATATATATATATATAATCACCAGTTGTCTTAAGATGACTATTAAAAGATTATAATAAATGTTAGTATGGTTGGGAATTTGGTAAGCTAGACTGGATACCTGGTGAAACAGTTACTCAGTAATGCAAGGTTAACTTCCCCAGATAGCTCACAGCTTTTAACCCTCTTTTATTGTCTTGAATATCAGCACCGCTTTCAGAACAACTTAATGCATCAACATTACAACCTATGCCTAGGTTCCAGGCAGGATCACCCATTTCATTCAATGCTAAGGGGCTATTCTAATACAATTGGAGAGCCTCTGCAACGTTGTTCGAGTTTAGGAGAAATATCGGCTGCAGTGAGGCATGAGTTGGAATTTGGACTGAGGAGGGAGGCGTGGCAGGGTAGACCATGCAGTTGTTCTAGGCTGCTGTACCAGGGTGGCACAGTGGTAAGCGTATCCGCCTAGTGAGCAGCAAAAATTTCCCTGTGCGCTATCGGAGAAGAGGAATAGAATATTTTCCAAACGCAGCGGTATTGCCGTTCCGTAGCCGGAGAGTCACATATCTGTAGGTGAGCCGCTGCAGGCGTGTGGCCGCTGCCTGGCCGGAACGGCTTGCGACCGGTTCCGGAGCTGCCCAAGCCTCGTAACAACAACGAGCTTTTTGTCGCCGTGACCCACAGCAGCTGCAGCCATCCGACGTGTCTAAAACCTCTGACCTAGCCAAAGGCAACAGAGCCGTAGGGTTCTAAGAAAAGAGCTTCGTGACTTAATCTCGCTTCTAATTACTAAAAACGCATCCACAGCGGCGTACTTACATACGGATTTGCACTGTCGCAAAAACTGCCACACTGGATCGTGTCACGGAACAGGATACCCTGTAATATTACTTCTAACAGCAATGATGTTCACGTAAAATTTTAGTACCAAATAACGAGTTTTCAAATTAAAGGAGAATATGAGAAAAATGTTAAAAGAGTGAGGAAACTGGACGCATTTCTACTGGAATGACCATGAAGTTCCTTTTGCGCAATCCTGAAATAAGTAAAAATTAGGAGTCACAAAATAAAAGAAAAATGTTTCCCAGAGGCAACGCTATATTGCACCTGCTTGGACTGAAGCTACTACTGGTATTCAACTACGAGGCGTGTTTTTTAAGTAAGTACCGTTTTGAAATTTAAAAAAAGACGTGCTAAGATACCTCAGTAATTTTATTTTTACATGAAATCCTGTACCTTAATCTACTTTTCTACATAATTTCCGTCAATATTGAGGCACTTGTCATGACGTTGTACCAGTTTTTGAGTACCCTCCTCACAGAAGTCTGCCGCCTGACTTTTTAACCACTGCATCACCACTGTTGAGGACGCTGACCGCCCAGGTGTTTCTTCAAGTTCTGGAACAGATGGTAGCACTGCGTGCAAGATCGGGGCTGTACGGAAGATGATCTAGAGTTTCCCATCGAAAATATGTGATGAGATCTTTGGTCTGATTCGCCACATGCGAACGGGCATTGTCTTGCAGCAAAACGATGCCTTTGCTCAACTTCCATGGACTGTTGCTTTGATTCTGGTGTGACGTAGGCCACCCATGTTTCATCGCCCGTAACAATTTGGCTTAAGAAATCATCATCGTCGTTGTGGTACCGCTCAAGGAAAGTCAATGCACTGTCTAAACGTTTGGTTTTGTGCACATCCGTCAACATTTTCGGTACCCAACGTGCGCACAATTTTCGTTAATTCAAGTGGTCGGTCACAATGCCATACAAAACCCTACGAGAAACATTAGGAAAGTCATCCCGCAAGGAGGAAATCTTAAAGCGTCTGTTTTCTCTCACCTTATTGTCCACTTCCTGCACCAAACTTTCATTAACGACCGAAGTACGCCCTCTCTTTTGTTCATCATGCACATTTGTGCAGCCATCTTCAAATGCTCTCACTCACTTTCTTACCATTCCATCACTCATAATGTTTTCTCCGTAAACTGCACAGATCTCACGGTGAATATCGATCGCTTTTAGGCCTTTAGTGCTAAGAAATCTTATAACAGCCCGTACTTCACAGTCGGTGGGACTCACGATTATCGGAGGCATCTTAAACACTCAGTACACAACGTAAACAAGGAAGAATCAGACTGTAATGGCGTCAGTGCGTAGATTAAGGTACAGGCTTTCATGTAGTAATAAAATTATTGAGATATCTTAGCACGTCTTTTTTAAATTTCAGAACCGTACTTACTTAAAAAAAAAACGCCTCGTACTTTTCACCAAAGAAAATAAGCGGGTTTCTTTATCAGTTCTTCAGGATAATGACTTTTGAATTATAAATAAACTCTACAGCCAACGCGCACCTGTCAGATTTAGACCTCCTGCAGTCTAAGCACTTCGTTAGAAAATCCACCTATTCTTTCTTGGTTTGTCGAAACCAGCTGGATTAATGGCACATTCCGATTGGCATTCGCGTTTCGTTCACCGATTGTACTAAATACTACTAACATAAAGTGTGTATACACACACAAATTAAAGGAGCAATACTCAGAAACACTGTAGATATATTTTTTGTGCGTAGGAAGAAATATGAAGTGGAAAAATATTTATTATAGCAAAAAGTTTTAAGAATGTGTAACAAATGTAAATGCCATAAGAATGAAACTAACGTTTATAGGAAAGTATTTGCACATAGATTTTATGTTAACATGAAAAAATATTTAACGGTGAAACTGATTTCAGTATCTGTAAATCTTTTGAAATTAATAAATGTGTTTTAAAACATCTGGGAACAAAATTACATGAGACTGGCAACAAGAGTGAGAATGTATATGTGTAATTTCAGCCAGTGAGTTATACGCAATATCTTGTTTAAACAAGAGCAGAGCTTCCTAACAGTCACAATGTTCTATGCAAAAGACTTAGCTGTCAGAAATGGCGTCGGGCAGTGTTGGCAACCCGCAAGCCATACAATAATGATTAATCCGTATTATAAGGCGCAGCCGTAATTGTCCACTTGGAATGGCCATTTGCATGAAGATGCCTTATTAGTTGAAGTAACCATTGCTAATAATGTAACAATAAAAGTACTTAGCATACAGAACATATTTTTAGCTAACATCATTGCGCTTAGGAAACGTTAACATTCCATCCTTATATATCAAGACAGGCATTACACACATCTAAATTTGTGGCTATAATAATATATGAAAAAAACTAAGACGGTACTGTAGAAACACTTGTTTGCCTTTATAAACGATCAAAGAATAGTACAATAAAACCTGAAAAGTACGAGGGCGTGCTGAAAAGTAGCGCCTCCGAATTTATTTGTGAAAACTCTTAAAGGTTTTTGAATTAAAAAAATGTTATTAACATTCTATATTTTTATTCTTCATGTCTACCTATTTGCAGCCCTCTGCTACTAGAGGGCTCCGAGTTGCAGCGTGTAACATGGCGATATGTAACGTAACTATGTTGGTGCGTGAGAAATAGCATGCTGTAATCGAGTTTCGAATTCGAAGAGTTTGTCTACACATGGAGCACCCACTCCTTAAGCATGATAAAGCTACATCACACGCAAGCACTGCGACATCTACAACAATACCTCTTGGGTTCGCCGTCTTCGATCATCCTCTCTACAATCCCGACTTGGCCCCATCTGATTTCCAACTGTTTCTAAAACTTGAAGAACACCTTCAAGGACTTCACTTTGACGGTGATGAAGAGGTGAGCTTATGGCTCCATCAACGACGTCAAACATTCGACAGTGCCAGTGTCAACAAACTGGTCTCTCGTAGGGGGCAATGTGTTCGTCGCCAGTGTGACTACGTTGAGAAGTAAAGATGTAGACGTGAAGAATACAGATGTATAATATTGATGACGTTTGTTTTGTTTAAAAAGCTTTAAGAGTTTTCCATGAAAGATTGGGAGGCATTACTTTCCAGCACACCCTCGTAGATTTATACTTACATTTCACAGTACGCGTTCAGCGACGAAAACAGTAGACCTCTTGGTAAAGCTCTCACTCCACTGTCCAGACGCCATAGCATTCACATAAATTTCTGAGACTGTAGCTTATGGTAGGAAATATTAAAAACAGTCTATATAAATGTTGCTATAAGCACGCCATGCCCTTGCTCACCTGCCAACAAAGCCGACCCGCTAATTCCCACCCATTGTTATCGATTTACACTGCTACTAATAGATACAATCTTTCTCATACAATGTGATGGCAATACATAGACATTCACACGACATACACACACACACACACACACACACACACACACACATCATCATCATCATCATCTTAATTTTTAGCTGGGAAAGTATTCTAATCGAAAGACATTCCAGACACACATCATCTTAATTTTTAGCTCGGAAAGCATTCTAATCGAAGGATGTTGTCCCAAAAATAATAGGGATCAAATCTACCTGTTCTGACCAACGCTTTCGAGAGGTTTCACTTGGTTGTAAGGCGTCTGCCGGAACTGAGAAATCCCTCTCGTTCATTCACAACTGGGATCCCTCATATGCCCCACTGTCAACCTATCTAATAATTGGCTGAACAGAACCGCGACTCTCCAGTGGGCCGAGTCTCGAACAGCCCGCTCTGATCCTATGAGTGAAGAATGAAAAGAGTAAAAAATGAAAAGAAGATATGTAAGGTAGGCACACAAGAATATTTATTACTCTAGAAAGGACTATAAAATTTTATTAATTCAGTAAACACAAACGACATAGAAAAACAGTTCATAAACAAAGTGTGACTATCTGCACTGCATTCAGATGCTAAGAAAGCTACGGCAAAAGAAAAAAAAATATTATAGCAGAAGCTTCACAAGCATACTACATATTTGCCTTGTACGATCGACGACATTAAACCTTGAACTAATCACTCTCAAGTTCTCTGCAAATGAAGCATACATGAAACCAGTTTAGATTTCCTCTTCTGGCTTAATACCAATTGAGGGCAGAAAAGTTAATAACAACATACGTCATCTAAAGCTCTAATAGTAATTTCACTTAAGCGAAGGGCACCAACCACCTTTCCTAATAAGTTGCACCCAGTAAGCCTAACTTTTATTGAAAGATTGCGTTCAGTTTTCCATCCCCCTTACTCACTGTACATTCCACATGTGTACCAGTTAAATATACCACATTCCGTACTGTACCTCAGTTCAGAAAATATGGAAGAGAAGAGGTTGAATAGTATATTTTTTATTCCAACAACATTAAAGCTAAGAGTCTCTCTCTTACACTTAACCAGGTATATCCATTACAGCATAACATGTTATAAAACATATTTAATGTTAGATACAATGCTTAGCACTAACTATAAATAGGTGTAACTGTAGCATCCGCAGGAAAATAAATGAATTTATGAAATAAAGCATAAAATCCAAATTACTGTCACGTAGATTTAAGAGAGAGAGAGAGAGAGAGAGAGAGAGAGAGAGAGAGAGAGAGGGAGGGAGAGAGAGCAATGTGATTGCATACAAACAACGAATCGAGAAGAAAGAAAGTGACGACGCTGATTGAGAAACGAAAAGAGAAAGAAATGTACTTGGGAGAAACTGAAGCATTGGTTCCCTGACTGGACAGAGAAAACTGGCCACATGTGTCAATTTTTACGGAAAATGTTATGAGTTTTACAAAAGGAAGTACTTTAGTTGTTTTCTTAAATGAAAATATGGCATTAAACTGTGAGCAGAGTGCAGGGTAATTTGATACAGAGGTAACATAGGAGTTTGCGATTCTTTTATCTTTTCATTTATCTATTTGATTTTTTTCCTGGATGGGTACAGGTAAGATACTTTAGGCAGTTGTGTGGTGGAAAATGAAAATAAGGAGATAGATTTTTGGTTTTCATCTTATTTCGATAGATTAAGGTTTTATTTAAGTACTCGGAAAAGGAATTTGCTGAAAAAAATTGTTTTCGATCTTTAAAGAGCATTTTTCTACCACGTATGTTTATGTGCCACGCCCAATTTTCTGTCACCCACTGTCAACACACCCACTGTCAACTCTAGGCCATTTGGAGATGCCATTATTAGCAAAATAAAATGTGTAGGCCATGCTCAAAAACGTTTGGGAACAAGGCTGAGAAAACTAACTGTTGATATGAGAGGAAAAAAATTAGAAGATGGAAAATTGTAGACCAACCAGAGTCGGTTAACTAAAACTGAAATAGAAAACTTGCAGGTATACTATGGGCAGGCAGTTAGGAGAAATAAAGAAAATCTGGAGGCAATGAAGAAAGATGTTTGGGCTATATTCTTCCATAAGTCCTTTACTGATGATAAGCCATGTCATGGATTGTGTGCATCAGCAGAAAATTCATGGTGCAAATACAATATGGATACAATAGGGCAATGGCAACTGGAGAATCTTATTCTCACCACCACTGAATTGAATTAAACTTAAGTGAGCTAAACTGAGATGGGAAGATGGACTGTTCTGTTGCAAGAATTGTTAATGTTATCAGTATGCACCAGCAAAAATTATTACCTTCAAAACATATCCATAATGCAAATCTCTGTTCCATAAATGCTGTGTCTGTAAGTCCTTCTATCAGATTAATAATTCCTAACAATTTTCTTCAGCTAAATCCTCCTCCAATATGTACTACACAAAAAGTTCTGCCAGCTTATTCCGTGTCCAACATTCGGCTGCTCTCCGCTCTACAACTGAACCAAAGATACACAAGTTAGGAGATATTACTGTCACTGCCGTAAGTAGACATTTCAACAGATGTCACATGCGACTGTTTCGCTCTAGTAACATGAAATTTCCACTCAAACCATCCAAAAATAAATGTCCTGTCCACCTACATGTGTCCGCCTTTCATAATCCCCCACCCCATTTCATAACATTTTCGACCGTTTTTATGTGGTCTTACAATGTGAAACCCACGAAAATTAGACGAGGTACATAAATATAGAAAATTTTATAAAACGTATGAATTTAAAACATTTGCATGAAGAAATTGAAATTGTTTTTTGGTAAAAGTCTGTGCACGGGGTATTTTCAGGTTATGATTAGGTACAAAAATGAAACACGAACATATTGCAGAATGGAAGTCATTGTGGACCATATAAATTCCTATCGTGACTACCATCTTAACGGTCCATGATTTGCCTCAGTTACTATGCATCACTATATGGTAATATGAAGCTGAAATTTCAGCCTCTCGAAGTCCGCTCATGAGGGATGAAGTTCTTCCAAACGACCAGCAAAATCTCATCTTGAAGTGGAACGTAAAACAATGTTTGGAGTCTGGAAAAGTGACCAACTGAAACTCCTCTCATACAGGAACATTAAGCAATAGCTAAAGTCCAACCAAGCGACCTGCATGAAAAATGGTCTTCTGCCAACCATGACCCATGTTGTTAGAGTGGTGAAGTTTCAAGATCAGGAATGTTACACTGACCAACATAATATCGTCCATAACAAATTAACATCTTGTTCAATATACAGTCTTATTCTCATTGAAAATTGTCTCTAGCAATAACGACTGAAGTTTTTGACTGACAAGTAAACTGTACCTAGCCTGCTACTCCCACTTATTGGAGAAGAAACTAAGATCACAGTGCAGGTAAAGACACAGTCCGTCATTCACTAACTGAACTAAAAGTCGTACTGAATCTGAGAAAAATGTGCACTTATTGTTTTATCCCTGGAACTTAACAATACTACATCATATGAAAATTATGTGCACTCTTTTTACATGATGCAGAATTATATCCACTTAAACATATATATGAAATTATATAAAAGATAATATATACACTTACACAATAAGTAGATAATCAGGAAAATTCAACCATTTTGAATAAATTGTTCATAATACAGCAAAAGATATGACATATTGGCCATGGAAAGATTCATATAAGATATAAATAAAAAATCTACAAAATTAGAAACACAGTAGTGTGATAAGAATATATTCATGTGTGTTCAGAAGAAATGGAAAACATACTAGAAACTGGCATCAAATAAGAAACATAGTAGTGTGATAAGAGCATCTTCATGTGTTCAAAGCAGTTCAAATGGCTCTGAGCATTATGGGACTTAACTTCTGTGGTCATCAGTCCCCTAGAACTTAGAACTACTTAAACATAACTAACCTAAAGACATCACACACATCCATGCCCGAGGCCAGATTCGAACCTGCGACAAAAACTGGTTTACCCAGTGCAAAATGTATTGCATAGCAACATAAATCACTTGGCCTGTTATGTGAAGACCAATGATTTTGAAATGTGAAACAAGAATAAATATGTGATTATCTGCACTATCTCATTTAGACTGGTGTTCCATGATACTGCCTGTACTAAATATGTGTTATATAGTAAATTAAAAGTTTTTGGTGAAAAAGATTGTTAGTAATAATAAGAACGTTGCTCTTTCTTCATTGTAACAGATTTCCTCTCTCTTTCCTTACAGTTTCTGAATAAGTCTCTAGCAATGATCTTTCAGAATGCAAACATTTTTCAGTAAAATTTCTCATCATGAACTTTCAAGTGGTCTGGTGAACAGAAAAGGTTAAAAATTATTACAAGATGGTAAAACTATTTTTAAGTTTATGAAAGTACCTAGAGAAAATTTGCAAGAAATACTGCTGTCATGCAGACAAAACATCATTCATAAGAAGTGTGGTACTGATCGCTAGTAAAAACAACTAAGTGGCAAACCATATTACATCTAACATTTTACTAGCTCATACATCAACGCTTTGAGGTGTTCAAGCAAAAATTTTCATATAAAGTGTGTAAATCATTTCGTATCATTCAAACATGGGTAGCATTTCATATGACATCAACACTTACTCACTTCCTAGCTTTCAATCTACTAAATGTACCACTCTGCCAACAATGTGTCAACAAAAACATAGTGCCTAACCGATCCCTACTCATTATCACCTCAAATATGATCAACATTACTAATCATCATGACTTCATCAGGTATTGCCAACATAGTAATTTCTCAACAAATCACTTTATGTGTGATATGTGGTGCATTCCTCTGGATTTACATGTACACAGTGTTTCAACTTCGATTACATTTTCCTGTGCTATTCTTTTAATTCTGTAGGATCCATTGTAGAGAAGGAAGAATTTCTAGTTAAGAGGCTTACCTTTTCTTGACATCAGATGAGATTAGACCAAAACTTTTTCTCCTACATAGAATTGCCTGAGTTGTGCACTCATATTATGAGATTTCCTGCGTTTTTCAGCTGTATTTGCAATATTTAAGGCTAGTTGTATGATATGTTTGTGCCCTAAATTTATGGTGTGAGGAAACTGTACGATTTCTTTGATTTTGTCTGGCAGCTGTTGCTTGTTTAACAGTAAGACTGGTGACAAAGAAACTGAGTCGTGAGGAAGCTATCTTGAAATGAAGTGATATATCTGTCCCAGTTTCTGAGCCGACAGATGCAATAGAGTCTGCACAACTTGGTAAACTCTTGCATTATACGTTCTGATGGATTCGAATGTGGAGAATATAATGAAATAAATATTGACTGGATCCTGTATTTCTTTAATGTACGTAGCCAAACACTGAATAGAAACTGAGAACCGTTATGTGATATGATCTTGTCAGCCTGTCCTACATGTATAAAAAATTCTTAATGAAAGCTTTGACACTGCTTTAGCTGTAGCATTACGCAAAGGGTGGGTGATACAAATTTAGACGTCAACTCCACTGCAATGAAAATGTAAGAAAAACCGAATATAAGAAAACCAAATAGAAGAAAAACCGTTTCTGGATCTAACGAATGGGCCCTGTAAATCAACGGGTGCTAATCCTTTTAATTTGGATGGTATTATTGGAAACAATGGGACGCAATTTGAGATTGTGGAAGGTTTGGCTTTTTGAAAGAGCTTACACTTCGTAAGTACTTTTCGCATTCTTTCCTCGATGTGGTTAAAATAGCATGTGATCCGTAACTCGTGGAAACACTTTCGTGATCCGAAATGCGCTTAGCTTAAGTGTGTGTACCATGTCAACTTACTGAAAAATTCCTATGGAATGCACACCAGCCAAAGTGCACCGTTTACAGTGCTACTTTTTTATCGTTTCTGACCAAATAAAATTGTCTGATACCTTTATTTCTCCTGACTTCCAACTTCTCTTTAATATCGTCCCAAAAGGGATCTTTGTTTTGTTCTTCTGTTATGTCGACTAATGAATCTGAGATAAAGTTTTCGAAAGCTACTTTTTGTACATAAAGCAAGCTAAAATTTCTGTCCTGTAAAGTATCTATGTTGTTATCAGCTAAACTAATTGGGGAACGAGATAAAGCATCAGCAATGATCTTGTCCTTTCCTGGAATGTAACAGATAGTAAAATTATATATCTGCTAGGTAAGTCCCCAACGACGTAATCTTTCATGGTTTAACTTGGAGGTAATTAAAAACTGCAAGGCTTTATGGTCTTTTGTATGCTTGGCAAGTTAACAGTACCTAAATTTCGTAAACGCCCAGAAAATGGCTAAGGCCTCTAATTCTGTGATTGAGTAATTTCTTTCTGATTTATGTAACACTCTACTGGCAAGCGCAGTACTCTTAATATGTACAATGATTCCACTCTCGATGTGCTCTTGGAAGAGATGATCTTCAAGTCCCATTTTGGAAGAATCTGTAGATAAACAAAAATCTTTTGAGAGATCATGATGCGCTAAAACAGGTGCGGTGAACAGTGCCTCTTTCAAAATATCGAACTCTAATTGTGCTTGGTCATTCCAGTGGCAAATGGTGTTTTTGTCAAAGAACATAATATTGGTGTAGTCCAAATTTTCAGTTTCAAAAATTAACGGTAAAAGCTTACTGCTTCTGTAAAGCTTATGACTTGTCGTTTAGTAGTAGGTGGCGGGATTGCTTCTAGTTTTTCAGGGGCAAGTGCAATACCTTCGGGTGAAATGATATGGCCGAAAAATTTTACACTCGTCTTACCAAAATGTGATTTTTCTAAGTTTACTGCAAAACCTGAATCTTCAAAAAGGTCCAAAAAAACTTTTTAAGATTTTGTTATGTGTTGGCCAAGTTGGTTCTGCTATCAAAAAATCATTGACGTAGGTGGTGATGTGTCTCTTTACATCGTCCGGAAAATAGTGATTAGTCCGCGAATAAATGCAACTGATAAAATGTTTAAACCAAAAGGCAATTTACGGAACTGGTAACACGACCCAAAGCATAAAAAGGCTGTGTACGTCCTGAAATCAGAATGAAACCAGTTTGTCAAAAACTGGAGCGTAAATCTACAGATGACAATACTCGCATACCACAGAAATTTTGCAACAGTTCCATAAGTGTCCGAGGTCTGTCTCTCCTGAAGAACGATAGTATTGATTTGACACGAGTCCAAGGCCAGTCTAATTGAATTATCTCTTTTTTCAATGATGTGCAATGGATTGTTGTAGGACTGACAGCTGGCTCAATAACACCGTTTTCTAACATCGGCTGTATGCCAGCTTTTTCCTCTTCTGGGTAATGAATCAGTATTACGTAAGGTCTTACACAGAATTTGTTGTGCTCTCTAACCTGAAACTGGTATTGAAATCCCTTAATGATGCCGGGTCTATGTGAAAACACTACTGTGTTTTCTTGTAAAATTTCGTTAACCTCTTTCCCGTCATGTTCATCACAGTTCTCTGCTTCCTCGATCCTTTGCTTCATTAGTGTACTTAAATTGATTGCCTGATTGCAACTGTCGCTGTTTGTGCAACGATAGTCTGTATTACTGTCAACAGAATCGTGTGAGCATTGAAAAGAATCATTATACAGGAAAAATAAGCGGTTGTTCTCTTCTTCTTGTAAACTTCATCAATCTTCGAATTTTAAAACGACATGTTGATCCAAAGTTGTTAGATTAATTTCTGCATATTAAAGTTCATTACTGCTTTGTATTGATTAAAGGAAGTGACATCTAAAATTTTTTGAGTAGAGAGCAACGGCACAATGAGAAAGTTTGAAACGTCCCCTTAGAAAAATTATAGATAACTGTGCTTAAACTGACACACAATATTTTTAGCGCAACGCAATCTGACTTTTAATAATCCCCACAAAAGAATGGCCCTGACTAACATTAACCTATACCTTTCACAAAGCACTTACCTCACAAAAATCTTCGTTACTCGAACTACTGCAATACAGCGAGCGCCACTACTGCCAGCTAAATAAAAGATTCAAACTACTGAAGGCACTAACTACTGATAGGCATAGTTATCAAATGAAAGATTTTGATAGAGAAGAAACAATGTATTTACCTTAATAGTGTTCAAAAGTCATAATATATATAGCAGTTCATGACATCCATTCTTACAAATGTACTGTTTCAGATGGACACACGTCCAGATCGTCCGCTCTCAAAATTCCGCCATCTCTCTCCCCACATCCACCACTGCTGGCGGCTCACCTCCAACTGCGCAACGCTACGCGCTGTTAACAGCCAACAGCCCAACGCTACAATAGCGAATATTACAACAATGCCAACCAGCCACAGACTAAACACAGCACAGACAGTGATTTTCATACAGAGCGCTACGTGGCGTTACCAATAAAAAAACCTAAACAGCCTACTTACAAGTTCACAGCAAAACTATGTTCCTAATACGTAGGTTTCAAAAAGTTCTCATGTTTAGTATCAACAGTTTTTCCCGAAATGACACCTCGTATTTTAATTTTCCTAAGAGATAGTGCCGGGCAAAGTATTGTTTTCGTACATTTACGTGCTGAATCGCTGATAACTGATACTGTGCAGCCTGAATCCGAAACTGCGGTAAAATTATTATTAGTAATCCAAATATTGATTAAAGCACTCCGTATTCAGGCCACAAGTGGCCCATCGGGACCATCCGACCGCCGTGTCATCCTCAGGGGGATGCGGATAGGTGGGGCGTGTGGTCAGCACACCTGTCTCCCGGTCGTTATGATGGTTTTCTGTGACCAGAGCCGCTACTGTTCGGTCGAGTAGCTCCTCAATTGGCATCACGAGGCTGAGTGCATCCCGAAAAATGGCAACAGCACATGGCGGCTGGATGGTCACCCATCCAAGTGCCGGCCACGCCCGACAGCGCTTAACTTCGGTGATCTCACGGGAACCGGCGTATCCACTGCGGCAAGGCCGTTGCCAAATGTTGATTATAGGGTGTACAATTTGTTTTGGTCCAACTTCGTTTTCCTGGAGCAGAATGTCCCTAATATCTTTGAATTGCGTAAAGTTAATAATTGCGGCAGCAGAGTCATCCGTTCGCTGTCTTTTCCCTTCAGCAGCCGGGGCCTGAAGTCATTATTTATTCTTTTTACCGTATCGCTGACTGTCATTAGCTGTCGGTGATCTAACTTCGACTGTCTCTACCTCCCACTGTAGTGAGGATCTGCCAGAATTCTGCCATATGGACTTGTTTTGATGACTGTTGTTCTGATATTTGTTGTTGCTTGAATTTACATGGTTATGCCAGGTGTTGTTTTGACCAATCTAATTACATTGCTCACTACATGAATGTCCGTGATTATTGCTGTGGTTGTTATTATATTTATGGCTGTGTCCAAAAAGATGTTTATTTCCAAAATAAGAATTCGAATCGCGGCTTCTAAAATTGCGCCTGTCTTTGTAGTTGTTTTGGTGCCAGACTTGCATGTCTTAAGGATGGTGCCTATGATGGAGTCGTGATTGTTTTTACCATGAAATTTATTATATGACTTACCGTTGTTTCTATTATGTCGTGAGTATGAGCAATAGTAATGATCAAACTTGAGATCAGCTAATTTCTTGTTAGAGCAAGGTCACTGTCTATTTCCATGTCTGGAAAAAGGCTCAAACGTTCTTCTACATCATACTTACATCTGCTTGCAAAGATTATTTGACGCAAAAGGGTAGGTAATTTAGTGAAGCAAATTAACTCAGGTGGGCTGAGCGGATGGTACAGGTATTGGTTCCGCCGTACCACGTCCTCGAAATGCTTACTGGACGTGAGAATTCAGAGTGCTCAAAATTGTTCAACACGATTATACTGTGTTTGATTTTATCCTGCTTTGACGTAAAAAAAAGTGGAAATGAGCTTATGGCATCGTTGGCCGGGAGGCCCCTATTCGGGAAAGTTCGGCCACCAAGTGCAAGTCTTATTTCATTCGACGGCACATTGGGCGACTTGCGCGCCGGTGATGAGGATGAAATGATGATGAGGACAATACAACTCCCAGTCCCCAAGCGGAGAAAATCTCCAGCCCAGCCGGGAATCGAACCTGAGAAGGCTGGCCACTGTGGCCGAGTGGTTCTAGGCGCTTCAGTTCTGGAACCGCACGACCGCTACGTCGCAGGTTCGAATCCTGCCTCAGGCATGGATGTGTGTGATGTCCTTAGGGTAGTTAGGTTTAAGTAGTTATTAGTCCTAGGGGACTGATGACCTCAGATGTTAAGACCCAAAGACCCATAGTGCTCAGAACCATTTTGAACCCGAGCCCGCCCACATGGGAGGCAGGCACGTTACCACCCAGCTAAACAGGCGAACTGCCTTGACGCAGACCAGTATTCAATTGAAAATGACTGTTAAAAGTCCTCTTCTGACTGACATTTTCTTATAATTCATCGAATTCTGCCAGCTGGTTCCTTTTCTAGGTATACGGACGTGAATTCTAGCTTGTGTTCAAGGGACCAGTTTGATAGTAAAGCATAGATAAATTGAACAAATCACGCCCTAGGATGAATTTCGTAAGTTAAATTTTGCAAAACTTCGAACTTTCGTACAGTGAGGAAGTGTTCATAATCAAATGTGTCTCTGTGCCTCGGAACATCGTTTTCGCTGTTGCGCCAAGCGATCTGTTTCCTATCATGTCTTGACATGTGAAACGGTTCGCGTTGGTAATCTCCCAAAAACCACAAATTACTATTGTCCTCTAGGATTTTCATAGTGTGGACTTGTGTTACTAGGCACAGGGTGACAATTATTGAACTATATGAAAAAAACGTAAATTAGTTACAAACTACCGCTCGCATACACTTTATTCAACATGTAAAGGTCACTACAGATATTCGGATTTAGGTTATGACGTGTTAGACATGGCTGCCATCACTGGCCACGATGTGACAAAGACGAATAACGAAAATCTGCATGATCCGCTGAAGTGTCGGAACATCGATGCTCTCGATGACCTCCTGAATGGCTATTTGCAACTCAGCAATGGTTTGGGGTTGTTGCTGTGCACCTTGCCTTTAATATAGCCCAACAAAAAAGGAGTCGCATATGTTCAGATCCGGAGAATATGGGGGCCAATCGAGGCCCATGCCAGTGACCTCTGGGTACCCCAGAGCCAGAATGCGGTCCTCAAACTGCTCCTCCGAGACATCAAACACCCTCCTGCTTCGATGGGGTCAAGCCCTGTCTCACATGAAACACATCTTGTCGAAATCAGGATCACTTTGGATAATGGGGATGAAATCATCTTCCAAAATCTTCACGAAACGTTCGGTAGTCACCGTGCCATCAAGGAATATCGCATCGATTATTCCGTGAGTGAACACTGCACACCACACAGACATCCTTTGAGGGTAAAGAGACTTCGCGATCGCTAACTGCGGATTCTCAGTTCCCCAAATGCGCCAATTTGACTTTTTGATGAATCCATCCATATGAAAATAGGCTTCGTCGCTAAACCAAACCATTTGAAAGTCCTAACGCACACCGTTCAGAAATTATGACGATTTTAATTCAAATACTTCAATAACTGTCTCTCTGTATATACTCTTGTCTATAGTTATTATTGTTCAGTTTTTGTTCAGTACGCGAAAAGTTTTGACTGTACGGCTGCAATACCATTCTTTCGTTGTTTATTGATTTTTATCTTATTTTCCTGGCAGTGTTTCAAACATTTCGAAGTGCACAGATACTGTGTCATCGGAATCTCGATCGTTGTTGGCAGATCAATTTGTCATTTTTGTCTATAGTTCATCTATTTACTTGTTTGTTTTTTTCTGTACTTCTGATCGTTTCGGATTTTTCGGCAATTTCTTTGACATTCTCTTGTAATAATGCGGTCTGCTATTTTGCCTCTGTTTTCGTTTGGGCGACCTCGCTAATTTTCACATTATTTGTGCGTGGTCGTTTTTTTCTGTGTTTTTAATTTGCTCAATGTTGGTTTCTAAAACGTGTAATCGGTAATACCGTCAAACATTGGTTGAAGCCGGCCAGTATGGCCGAGAGGTTCTAGGCGCTTCAGTCTGGTACCGCGCGACCGCTACGGTCGCAGGTTCGAATCCTGCCTCGGACATGGATGTGTGTGATGTCCTTAGGTTAGATGGGTTTAAGTAGTTCTAAGTTCTAGGGGACTGATGACCTCAGATGTTAAGTCCCATATTTGTCACACGTAATGAATATTCGTCACACGCCAAGTATACGAAAACATAGAAAATTTCACACGTAACAATTAAGCAATATCTGTAAGGGAGAAACATGAAATTATTAGTAGATAAAACATGTGGTGTGCTGTAGCAAAAGCGGAAAAAATATCTGACTTCTTTTCAGAAGTGCCAGCGGACAATCCGAAGCAACGGTAGTCAAGTGAAAGTTATTTACTCTTACTCGATAGTTCGTTCGTACAAAATGTCTGCCTGCTTTTTACTCAAAACTGAATGTTCTGTTCTCTGTTATAAAATAGGTTGAACCGAAATTACTACTGCGAAATGCGTGTCTCAGTGCGCACATTTGTATAAAGGCAAAACTAACTGGCGTTCACTGTGCAGGACATTAAATCAAAACTGTTACTCTAAAACCACTACCGAAATAAAACTGAGCACTGCCCAAAGAAATTGAAACACTGAAATTACATAGTAACGCTATGAAACACACACTGTTTAGTGGCCCAGTAAAAATCTGAATTAGGCTACAAACGAGTGCTTAGAATTTGTGTAATGGAAACGTGGGATGAGAAACGGAAGAACCAACGAAAAATGGAAAGAATCTCACCTGAAAAATTACAGCGTAATCGGTAAAAACAGCACGGCAAGAAGGAATCGCGCCAGTTCAAATATGCTGAAGTAAAACTAAATTACTGGGAGAAAGATTGGGATGATTTCCTCATACTGAAAAAATTTCTTACTTAAAATGAAAATATTGATCCGTTCATTACAATCACAATGCTGTATTTTAATGTCTTATGTCACAAGAACATAAAACTCCCAGAACACAAAAATTTTACTTTCTTTAATAAAGTCTTGCAAGGCAATACTTTCACAATTATGCAAACTGAAATGAATTAAACTTAAATGACCTGGACTGTTCTATTGCAAGAATTGCTAACATTATCAGTACACGCCAGCAAAAATTGTTACCTGAAAAACATATCCATAACGCAAATCCTTTCTCTCTGCTCCATAAACGCTGCGTCTTTAAGTCCTTCTATCAGATTAATAATTCGTAACAATCTTTTTCAGCAAAATCCTCCTCCAATATGGATATGCTAAAAGTTCTACCATCTTACTTCATGTCCAACACTGGACTACTCTTCGCTCTACAACTGAGCCAAACATACACCAGTTCGGAGATACTACCGTCATTGCCGTAAATCGGCTATTCCACAGACGTCACATGCGACTGCTTCGCTCTCGTAACAATAAATTTCAACTCATTCTGAAACTATCTGCAAATAAATGCCCAGTCCACCAATATATGTCCAGCTTTCAGGCTTTCTCGAAATAGTGTGCGTCTGTTTCAATTGTCTGTCAGTTCAGTTTTCTCTCTATGACACTCTCCCACTGGTCAAACAAACCTGTGCCCCTTCGTACGATCCTTGTCTGTATACTTGGAATATCTCCTATTAGTCCTATTTGATATGAGTCCTACACACCTAAGCAATATTCTAGGGCGGACCGCATGTGTGATTTGTAAACTGATTCGTAAACTGATTGCATATCCCTAGTTTTCTACCGGTAAATCTAAGTTTGTCACCTGCTTCACTTACGACTTACGCTATATGATTATTCCCTACAAACAATTACACCCAAGTAGGTGAATGAGATGACATCGGAAGTTTACTGAGGCTTTTTACGGATGATGCGGTGGTAAATCGAGAGGTTGTAACAATGGAAAATTGTACTGAAATGTAGGAGGATCTGCAGCGAATTGATGCATGGTGCAGGGAATGGCAATTGAATCTCAATGTAGACAAGTGTAATGTACTGCGAATACACAGAAAGAAAGGTCCCTTAACATTTAGTTACAATATAGCAGGTCAGCAACTGGAAGCACTTAATTCCATAAATTATCTGGAATTACGCATTAGGAGTGATTTAAAATGGAATGATCATATAAAGTTGATCGTCGGTAAAGCAGATGCCAGACTGAGATTCATTGTAAGAATCCTAAGGAAATGCAATCCGAAAACAAAGGAAGTAGGTTACAGTACACTTGTTCGCCCACTGCTTGAATACTGCTCAGCAGTGTGGGATCCGTACCAGATTGGGTTGACAGAAGAGATAGAGAAGATCCAACGGAGAGCAGCGCGCTTCGTTACAGGATCATTTAGTAATTGCGAAAGCGTTACGGAGATGACAGATAAACTCTAGTAGAATACTCTGCAGTAGAGACGCTCAGTAGCTCGGTACGGGCTTCTGTTGAAGTTTCGAGAACATACCTTCACCGAGGAGTCAAGTAGTATATTGCTCCCTCCTACGTATATCTCGCGAAGAGATCATGAGGAGAAAATCAGAGAGATTAGAGCCCACATAGAGGCACACCGACAGTCCTTTCCACGAACAATACCAGACTGGAATAGAAGGGAGAACCGATAGAGGTACTCAAGGTACCCTCCGCCACACACCGTCAGGTGGCTTGCGGAGTATGGATGTAGATGTAGATGTAGATTCACATTGTAACTCGCTCATAGTGCACGATACTGCAGGGCCTGTGTTGTTCCGAATTACGATGTAATGGTACAAATTCTTCAAATGGCCCTGAGCACTATGTGACTTAACATCTGTGGTCATCAGTCCCCTAGAACTTAGAACTACGTAAACCTAACTAACCTAAGGACATCACACACATCCATGCCCGAGGCAGGATTCTAACCTGCGACCGTAGCGGTCGCGCGGTTCCAGACTAAAGCGCCTAGAAGCGCTCGGTGACAGCGGCCGGCCACGTTGTAATGCATGCATGCGTGTCCGAAGGGACATTACATCGTAATTCGGAATAATACGGGCACTGCAATATTATATTTATCCGCCGACACCGGGCAAGCGACTTTCGAGTAAGATGTTTCCCCTGTTCGGGAATATACATACTGGTTGTACGAGTACAGGTTGTAGATACATGGTTGACGACATATGGAAGCTTGGGTCTGCCGTGACTCGTGTTCGGATAGCCAAGTGATTAGCGACCGCTACGATCAGGGGGAAATCCAATTTCCAGTCCTGGTCCAGCACGAATTCTCGTTGTCGTCATTCCATTATACAGCGGTGTTCTTATACATGGGGTACTACGTTCATCCATTTTATCGTGTGAACACCTTTACGTCTGTGGACATTTAAAGAAAATTCCTTCTTACACCAACTTAAAATCTGAAGACCTGACTGAATATCTGCACAGCTCTCTTCACGAAGTACTTAATTATAGATTACTGCATCATCTGCGGAAAGCCGGATATTTTTATTAATACTGGCTCTGAGCTTTCTCATATACAGAGTGCTCGTAAACACTCTGAAAAGCTTGTACGGGTGTTGCAGGGTAATTTGTTGTGAGAAATAATTGTTAAGAAAGAAATTCGTTAAGTTGAGTCATTTCCGAGTTAATTGGCTCTGAGCACTATGGGACTTAACTGCTAAGGTCATTAGTCCCCTAGAACTTAGAACTGCTTAAACCTAACTAACCTAAGGACATCACACACATCCATGCCCGAGGCAGGATTCGAACCTGCGACCGTAGCGGTCACGCGGTTCCAGACTGTAGCGCCTAGAACCGCACGGTCACCCGGGCCGGCTCCGAGTTAATTAACATTGAAGTCAGCCAATGAGGCCGTTGCACACACAAATTCATTCGGCCCGCCGGATACAATATTTCAGTGTCAGTTGTTCTAATAGCGTAGGTAATGGCTCACGAGACTGCTCAGCATTTGATTCGGGTTCGATCCTCACTACGGGTTGGTGACCGTATCCGGCGAGCAGCTTGAATTTGTGCGCGCTACGGCGTGATTGGCTAACTTCAATGCCCACAAACTCGGAAACAGCGCAACGTATCGAATTTTTTTCTTCACAATTATTTCTCGGCACATCCTACCCGGCAGGACTCTTGTAAGCTTCTCAGACTAGTTCTGACCTCCGTGCATATCGTGATTCATGACCAACAAAGCCAGTAACCCGTAGTTATTCCTGCATCTATCGATATCCATCCACGATAACGTACTGTTCGCCAACAAAAAATTATCAATCAAAATTTCGCTTGATACCTCGTACAATCGTACTTCTGATAATAAGTGTAGACTTTGTACTGAGTCAAATGCTTTTCAGAAATCGAGATCTACAGCATCTGCCTGACTACGTTGATCCATGACTTTCAGCATGTCATGTGAAAGACGTGCAAGTTGCTTTCAAATGATCGATGTTTTCCAGAATCGTGCTTATTGGCATGGAGGATGTGATTCTGTTCGAGATACCACGTTACGTCTGAGTTCAGATTGTGTTGTAGGATTCTACAACAATTGAATGTCAGGGATACTGGACGGTAGTTTTGTGGGTCGCTTCTGCTACCCTTCTAGTTGACGGATGTGGCCTGTGCTTTTTACCAACTATTAGGCACGCTTTTTTTGTTTCAGTGACCTACGATACATTATAATTACCCGAGAGGCTAACTCAGTAGCAGACTCAGCACAGAATCTGATAGGGATCCCACCACGTCCTGGAGCTTTGATCAGTTTTGGCGATTTCAGCCGTTTCCCAACGCCGCTGATAGATATATCACCCATCTTTGCACTGGAGCATGACTTAAATTGGTGCAGTACTCATGGATTTTCATTTGTAAAGGAACATTTGAAAATAGAGGTTACTTACTTTTTCCGAAGCTGCTGTGGGCTCCTTTGTTAGTAGCCACTTGAATGTGACGTGGACCAATACTACTACTGCTTCTTTCGTGCTAGTGGTCGGAGAGACAGCACATGGGTATTCGCGTTGCGGATTCAGCAGCCGGGTTTTCGTCTACTGTTCGTGTTACGGACCCTGACTTTGAGGATGCTGTTTTAATATGGTCTGAGGACACTTCTGGAAGTGATGATGGATCAGATAGCGACAATGAAACTGAAAGTAAACATAATTCAGAATCAGAACAGTGCGGAAGTGAAGACGAAGTTGTTTTACTTCCTCTGAATTGCTTGAATGAAACAAGTGATCAAAGTGATGAAGAGAGATGTGTGAAAACTTAATCTTTAGCTAAGGGATCTGCTACAAACATGTTTGGTCGAAACAAATACAGCTGAACGTCGAAATCTCTTCTCAAGCGATGCTCGTGTTCAGCTGCATAACATCATTCGTTTGTCAACAGTGGTACCACATGCTCAAGTAGGTAATAATACAGCTGATCCTTTAGAATTTGCTTATGACTGGCGATATTTTGAGTATCATAGTGAAATGGAGTAATGTAAAAATAAACAAAGAAAAGGCTGAAAATCTTCCAAATGTTTGGTATGAAGCTGATTTATGCGAACTAAAAGCATTTTTCGGTTTACTGTTTTACACAGCTATTTTAAAACGCAACAGAGAAGATTACAAACAATTTTATTTCACAGATGGCACTACACATGATATATTTAGATGTGTTATGTCCAAAAGCCAGTTTGGCGTGCTTCTAACATGCTTCAGATTCGATGACCCTGAACCCTGTCTTGAACGCAAGTAAAATGATCCCTTAGCTCCAGAGTCAGAAATTTTTACAAAATTTACTGACAATATCAAACGTTGTACATAGAACGTGGATGTATCAATGAAATACTGGTATTATGTCGGGGTAAATACAGATTTGAAATGTACATGTTGATGCCCTAGATGAGAAGCGTGCCAAGTAACCAACAGCGCGACCGACCCAACGACGACGAATGACACTGTTTATCCGCTTGTTGGACATAAGCTGGGTGAATGAGTTTGCCGTTCACAAATTCTACAAAGATGGTAATCAAGTCAGACCCTTTAATTTTTTAAAGAAGCTTTCAAACTCATTGGTGACACCAGAGATGGAAAAGCGAGTCAACAATTCTCACATACCCCTTGAACTTCGTGCATCCATTTCCCTTGTTTTGGATGTAGTGAATTCGAACCCAGAAAAGAAGAGAAATATTCCTTATGTTTGCCCGGAATGTTCTACAAAAAGTTGCAGCGAGTGCAAAGATACCTTTTGAGAAGGGAGCTAACATCTACATCTACATGACTACTCTGCAAATCACACTTAAGTGCCTGGCAGAGGTTTTATAGAACTACCTTCAGAATAACTATAATTCCCCTCTCGAACAGAGTGCGGAAAAAACGGACACCTATACCTTTCCGTGTGAGCTCTGATTTCCCTTATTTTATTACGATGAGCATTTCTCCATATGTAGGTTGGCGTCAAAAACATATTTTCGCATTCGGAGGAGAAATCTGGTGACTGAAATTTCGCGAGAAGATCCCACCGCAAAGAGAAACGACTTTGTCTTAATGATGTCAACCCCCAATTCTGTATCATATACGTGACACTCTCTCCGAATTTCTCGATAATACGAAACTTGCTGCCTTTCTTTGAAGGTTCTCGATGTACTGCTTTAACCCTATGTAGTAAGGATCCCGCACTGGGTGTCAGTACTCCAAAAGAGGACAGACAAGTGTAGTGTTGCATCTTCTAAGCGTTCTACCAACAAAACGCAGTCTTTGGTTCTTTCCAATTTAAGTTGTTCATAACTGTAAGTCCTACGTATTTAATTGAATTTACAGCCTGTAGATTTGACTGATCTATCGCGTAACCGAAGTCCCTTTTAGCTCTTTTGTGCATGACCCTACACTTTTCATTATTTTGAGGTCCATTGTCAGATCTCGCACCGCACAGATATCTTTTCTAAATCTACTTGCAATTTGTTTTGATATTCTGATGAATTTACTAGGCGATAAACGACAGCATCAGCTGCAAACAACATAAGGCGGCTGCTCAGATAGTCTCTTAAATCGTTTATATAGACAAGCAGCAACAGAGGGCCTATAACACTACCTTGAGGAAAGCCAGCAATCACTTCTGTTTCACTCGACAGCTTTCCGTCAATTACTCCGAACTGTGACCTCACTGACAGGAAATCACAAATCCAGTCGCATAACTGGCACTATATTCTATAAACACGCAATTTGATTACCAGCCGCTTGTGAGGTACGGGGTCAAAAGCCTTGTGGAAATCTAGAAATACGGAATAAATTTGAAATCTTTATCCCATAACCCTCAACACTTCGTGTGAGTAAAGAGCTAGTTATGTTTCACAAGAACGATGTTTTCTAAACCCGTGCCGGCCGGTGTGGCCGAGCGGATCTAGGTGCTCCAGTCTGGAACAGCACGACCGCTACGGTCGCAGGTTCGAATCCTGCCTCGGGCATGGATGTGTGTGATGTCCTTAGGTTAGCTAGGCTTGAGTAGTTCTAAGTTCTAGGGGGCTGATGACCTCAGATGTTAAGTCCCATAGTGCTCAGAGCTATTTGAATCATTTTTCTAAATCCGTGTTGATTGTGTGTCAATAGACCGTTCTCTTTCAGGTAATTCATAATGTTCGAACACAATGTATGTTCCAAAACCCTGCTGCGCATCAACCTTCATGATATGGGCCTGTAATTTAGCCGGTTACTGCTATTGCCTTTCTTGAATGTTGCGTACGGATCTTTCGAGCGGCTGTATATGATTACTATGTATGGAGCTATTGCATCAGCATACTCCGAATGGAACCTAATTTGTATAGAGTCGGAACGAAAGACTTGCTTTTATTAAGTCTCTTATGTTTTTATTATTACACATATAATGAACAATAAAAATAGAGCAAAAGTAAAAGTTTCCAGAGTATTTAGGTTTGTATAGCATTAACATTATCATGCAATATTATGTTGATTTTGTGAAGTTTTCTGTTTAAATGCGTTTTTTTTCATAAAAATAAAGTTTACAATTTATTTGAATATGTTGTTGTTGTTGCGGTCTTCAGTCCTGAGACTCGTTTGATGCAGCTTTCCATGCTACTCTATCCTGTGCAAGCTTCTTCATCTCCCAGTACTTTCTGCAACCTACATCCTTCTGAATTTCCTTAGTGTATCCATCTCTTGGTCTCTCTCTACGATTTTTACTCTCCACGCTGCCCTCCAATACTAAATTTGTGATCCCTTGATGCCTCAGAACATGTCCTACCAACCGGTCCCTTCTTCTTGTCAAGTTGTGTCACAAACTCCTCTTCTTCCCAATTCTGTTCAATACCTCCTCATTAGTTACGTGATCTACCCATCTAATCTTCAGCATTCTTCTGTAGCACCACATTTTGAAAGTTTCTATTCTCTTCTTGTGCAAACTTTTTCTCGTCCATGTTTCACTTCCATACATGCTACACTCCATACAAATTCTTTCAGAAACGACTTCCTGACACTTAAATCTATACTCGATGTTAACAAATTTCTCTTCTTCAGAAATACTTTCCTTGCCATTGCCAGTCTACATTTTATACCCTCTCTACTTCGACCATCATCAGTTATTTTGCTCCCCAAATAGCAAAACTCGTTTACTACTTAAAGTGTCTCATTTCCTAATCTAATTCCCTCAGCATCACCCGAATTAATTCGACTACATCCCATTATCCTCGTTTTGCTTTTGTTGATGTTCATCTTATATACTCCTTTCACGGCACTGTCCATTCCGTTCAACTGCTTTTCCAGGTCCTTTGCTGTCTCTGACAGAATTACAATGTTATCGGCGAACCTGAAGGTTTTTGTTTCTTCTCCATGGATTTTAATTCCTACTCCGAATTTTTCTTTTGTTTCCTTTAGTGCTTGCTCAATATACAGATTGAATAACATCGGGGAGAGGCTACAACCCTGTCTCACTCCCTTCCCAATCACTGCTTCCCTTCCATGCCCCTCGACTCTTATAACTGCCATCTGGTTTCTGTACAAATTGTAAATAGCCTTTCGCTCCCTGTATTTTACCCCTGCCACCTTTAGAATTCGAAAGAGAGTATTCCAGTCAACATTGTCAAAAGCTTTCTCTAAGTCTACAAATCCTAGAAATGTAGGTTTGCCTTTCCTTAATCTTTCTTCTAAGATAAGTCGTAGAGTCAGTATTGCCTCACGTGTTCCGACATTTCTACGGAATCCAAACTGATCTTCCTCGAGGTCGGCTTCTTCCAGTTTTCCGTTCGTCTGTAAAGAATTCGCGTTAGTATTCTGCAGCCGTGACTGATTAAACTGATAGTTCGGTAATTTTCACATCTGTCAACACCTGCTTTCCTTGGGATTGGAATTATTATATTCTTCTCGAAGTCTGAAGTCTGAATTTGAATATATTTTTGTTCTATTAATGTAACGTTTTGCATAAAAGTCTGATCAGTTACACTGAAACTTCAGAATGAAGTTATTATGATCATATGATACTTTATTCCCACGAAGTAATGGCCGCTATCGACAGGGTATCTCAAGTATTTCTATATTTCCGGAAAGCTTTTGACACCGTTCCTCTCAAGCGACTTCTAATCAAGCTGCGGGCCTATGGGGTATCGTCTCAGTTGTGCGACTGGATTCGTGATATCGTCTCAGTTGTGCGAATGGATTCGTGATTTCCTGTCAGGAAGGTCGCAGTTCGTAGCAATAGACGGCAAATCATCGAGTAAAACTGAAGTGATATCAGGTGTTCCCCAGGGAAGCGTCCTGGGACCTCTGCTGTTTCTGATCTATATAAACGACCTGTGTGACAATCTGAGCAGTCCTCTTAGGTTGTTCGCAGATGATGCTGTAATTTACCGTCTAGTAAGGTCATCCGAAGACCAGTATCAGTTGCAAAGCGATTTAGAAAAGATTGCTGTATGGTGTGGCAGGTGGCAGTTGACGCTAAATAACGAAAAGTGTTAGGTGATCCACATGAGTTCCAAAAGAAATCCGTTAGAATTCGATTACTCGATAAATAGTACAATTTTCAAGGCTGTCATTTCAACTAAGTACCTGGGTGTTACAATTACGAACAATTTCAGTTGGAAAGACCACATAGATAATATTGTGGGGAAGGCGAGCCAAAGGTTGCGTTTCATTGGAGGACACTTAGAAGATGCAACAAGTCTACTAAAGAGACAGCTTACACTACACTCGTTCGTCCTCTGTTAGAATATTGCTGTGCGGAGTGGTATCCTTACCATGTAGGATTGACGGAGGACATCGAAAGGGTGCAAAAAAGGGCAGCTCGTTTTCTATTATCACGTAATAGGGGAGAGAGTGTGGCATATATGATACGCGAGTTGGGATGGAAGTCATTAAAGCGAAGACGTTTTTCGTCGCGGCGAGATCAATTTATGAAATTTCAGTCACCAACTTTCTCTTCCGAATGCGAAAATGTTTGTTAAGCCCACCCTAAATAGGTAGGAATGATCATCAAAATAAAATAAGAGAAATCAGAGCACGAACAAAAAGGTTTAGGTGATAGTTTTTCCCGCGCGCTGTTCGGGAGTGGAATGGTAGAGAGATAGTATGATTGTGGTTCGATGAACCCTCTGCCAAGCACTTACATGTGAATTGCAGAGTAATCATGTAGATGTAGATGTAGATATAATACAGCGATCTGTCACACCGCACTTGGAACAGAGTATGTGGTTCAATAGCAAGTACCCTTTGCCATGTAATTCACGGTAGTTTGCTGAGTATATCTCTAGATGTAAGCTACCGTATATTTCTTTAAAGGGAAGTGGCGACCTCTGGGGATGATGTCACCAGGGGAAATTGGCCTACCGTTCTGTTACGTAGCATAAGACCTACATCGCTGGGTAACACCTGGCTCTTCTCGTCGACGACGCTCGCTATGCGGCGCGTGTCTTCGCGAACCTGCAGCGCCGCCGTTCCAAGAAGTGAGGCGGCAGTCCGGCTTCCTGCGTTTACGCCGTCGGACGTGCTGCGGAGGCAGCGCGCGCTCCGTGGGTGGAAGGCGCCTGGACAATGGCTGCGCACTTCCGCCGTCCGGCGCGCATGCGCACTGCGGCTGCGCCGCACCGGGGTGCATTGACCACTGGCCGCCATGTTGGATAACGGTGCGGCCACGTGGGCACGGTACCGCTAGGGCGGCGCAGGCGAGGCGCACGTGGTCCAGGCGCGACCTTCACCCACGTCACCGACCTACAAGGCGTCACCGCCATTTAGCGACCTCGCAACTGAGTCACCACGCAAAACCGTGTTACAAACAAGAAACGACATTTACTCCTTCAGACAATGTACTGGTTCACAATGAACTTTAATTAGGCATGTCGACAAAAGAACATGAACAAAAGTGAAACAAGGGTAAATTGAAAGTCATTTATTATTGTTTTCTCCTTCTTAACGTTACTGCAATTAATTATAGAGAATTTTACACCAGACAGGTTTTGCTTTTATTTTGAAACCATCTCTTCTGTGGCTATTCTGCAAATATCGATAGATATGTTTCCTCATTTTTGGTTGTTTTAGATTAAAAACAGTGTTTCTTTATGAATTTGGTGTCCAATTTATTTACAGTGTTTCTGTCTCGCGTTTATATATTCTGCAAACCACTGTTTCTTCCCTCTTTGTTACCGGAGGCTGACCTCGAAAGAAACTTCGCGACACGTACACACTTTGTAGTTTTTTCCCTTTCTCTGACGCTGCATTGGTGTTATTTAGACTTCACCTCACTTTTGTAAATTGAACTGCAGTTACATGTATTCTCTCTCAGGACGGTATTACAGTGTTAAGTTCATTTGTGGGTTGTAAGCGTTGCCAATCTGTGTTGTTGATGTGTGTGTTGGGGGATGGTAATTATAGGAAAGAAACTGGGAGGATATGGTTATATGTTATATGGGGCCTGTGGTTATATGTATATATTTAATGTTATATTAAGTGCTCAATTAGCTTAAGGAGCATGTGCTCTGCCAGGTTGGTGTGATCATTTATTAGTTCTTTCTTTTCTGTTGTGGTTTTCTGAATGTTTTCTTGTACGCTGAGGATGTGTTTTTCATTGCTGTTTATCCTTATGATCCACATGTGTCTCTCTGCTAATAATTTTATGTTGGTGTTGGTGTAAGCGTTGTGTAAAAGTAGTATGATCTGTCCTTTCCTTCCATCCACTTACGTATTCTTTGAACCTGGTATCAAATGTCCTCTCCCATTACATCCACTGCACTTCAATTGGTATATTCCTCATATAGACCAGTTATTGCTTTTGGAAAGTACTTCTGAACTTAATTGTTGATTTCGTGGGCTCTTTAATGCCATGTTTTTTTGAAAATTTTGGATGTCCTGTGTGTGTATTTGTGGTTGTATGTCATTGTGCACCATCTTTCGTTTTCTGTTTTTTTCTCATTTCGTGTTGTTTGCTCTTGTGCTTTGTGTGGTTTTTGTATGAGATTTTGACCTTGTGTTGCTGACAGCTGGGTGTTTGCTATTTTCTGCTTCTTGATTTTATTGTTCAGTTCTGTTATTAAGTTTTCTTTACATCCGCTGTTTGTGGCTGTTCATTTCTTTTTGGTAGTTGTTTCTGTCTGATGCTAGTGTTTAATCTGTGGGACATTTATCTAAATGCTGCCTGTAAATACATAAAGCTGCATCCAGTCACGTTTTTGAAATAGTTATTTATTCATTCCATGAACCGGTTTTCAAACCATTTCAGGCCCAACTTCAGATGCTTACAGGAAGCTACATAGCTATTTCAAGTGTAATATTATAACTCTGTATTATTTTATTCTTGGGCATTCATGTTAATGCTGATTCTGATTACAGTGTTTGCTCGTAATTTGACTGTACTGTATGTCAGTATAAGAATAGAAATAAGACACCAGATCATCTGAAGTTTGTTTTTGGGCTTTGACATTAACGCCAGTTTTGATTAAAGTATTTGCCCATACATCGACTTTAATACATGCAAACAAAAACAAATAATTTCTCTGGCCAAAGTAGGCTTATGTCATAGCTTTGTGTGAAGATCTTTGTAACAACTAACAGTTGCATAGCACGTGCTGGATGCTAGCAAAGTTTCAGTATCACAGTGCACACGCATACATATTCTGTAAAAGTGAGTGGTGATGTACCAATTGGCCATCCCAAGGGAAGCAGACAAATGGACATTAACAACAAAAACCGCCCATACTGTCGCACTAAGTACAAATTTAAATTTTAGATCCAAATCGTCAGATAAAAAATACTCATGGCGATGCATTAACACATATTCCATCTTTTTGACACAGAGCCAGCACCTAGCATTATGCTGGAAACAGTAGTCGAACTTCCTATACACCATCTGAAGATCAGCCTTAAAAGATTCGAAAACCGGTTCATGGAATGAATAAATATTTAAAAAATGTGAGTGGTTGCTGTTTTACGTGTTTACATTGAATAAACCGTTATAAGTTCTTAAACATTCTTAATGGATCTTAATAAGTGAGACCTGCTTTTGAGTTGCTATGATGTCTCGTGTATAATTATGTCTGTTGTCGTCGGTTTTCGGTATATGTCGAATGTGTGTTTGTTGTTCTGAATCTTTACAGTAACGTCCAAGAAATTTAACTGCCTATTTTGCTCTTTTTCTGTTGTAAAATGTGTCTTATCATGAACACAATTTATGTCATCATGTAACTGGTCAGTTTTACTGCTTGCTTCATCTTGTGGGCACAATACATCTGTATGTCTAAGCCAGTTTAGGATGTTGTATCTATCTGGTGCTATTTTGTTAAATATTACCTGTTTTATATGGTTCACAAATATGACTGAGAAGATGCTTTGTAAACAGAAGCGAATAGCGTCTGATATAAAATTCTCTTTAAGTAATCGCTGTAAACGTAAGACAGAGAAATCAACAATGAATGATTGTAAAAGCTGCTGCAGAAGATGGCCATGCAGACAAACACAGTAATGGAGAGTAATTGAACAAAATTAAGTGATGCTATGGAAATTAAATTAGCTAATGACACAGTAAAGGTAACAGATGAATTTTGCAACTTGGCCAGCAAAACTGTGGACGATGGCGTTTGTAGAGAGGACATAAAATGCTATCTGGCGAATAGAAACAAAAGTGCTTTTGGAATAGGTCAATTCATTAAGCCGAATCTTTCTTTATCTGAGCCTTGTCCCGCAGTTATGCAGGGTCGGCCATGGTTAATCGGATTTGGCATGTTACTGTTTAAGGGGTGGCCGGATGCCCTTCCTGCCGCCACCCCATACCCCCCGGGAAGGAATTAGTGTAACCCAGCTGTCTGTGTCGAATGTAAGCCATGGAATAGTGCGAATGTGTTGCAAATGTCTGTGAGTCGTGTAACTGAGGCGGAACGTGGGGACCAGCCTGGTATTCACCTAGTGGGATGTGGAAAACCGCCTAAAAACCACATCCAGGCTGGCCGGCACACCGGCCCTTCGTCATTAATCCGCCGGGCGGATTCGATCCGGGGCCGGCGCGCCTACCCGAGTCCAGGAAGCAGCACGTTAGCGCTCTCGGCTACCCTGGCGGGTCAATTCATTAACGCTGAATATAAATTTAAAAGTTAGGAAGTCTATTATGAAGGTATTTGTCTGCGTTGTAGCCTTGTAAAGAAACGAACGTGAATGATGAATAGTTCAGAGAAGAATAAAATAGGGGCTTTTGAAATGTGAGAATGATGAAGTTAGAGAGGTGGACCGAATAACTAACGAAGGTGTACTTAATAGAAATGGGGTAAAAATAGTTTGACTAAAACAAGGTTCAGTTGACAGGACACATCCTAAAACATCAAGGAATGTGGCAACAGAGGAAGAAGTATTGTGTGTTTGTGGTAGGGGGAGGTGTGAGGGAAGAGGAGGGGGAGTACAAACTGTGATGGGAGACGAAGGCTTGAATACAGTAAGCAGGTTCAAATGAATGTAGGTTGTGTAGTTACGCAGAGATGATGGGCCTGCACAGGGTACTCTATCGGGGAGAGCCTCTTCAGGCGGATGATCACAGCGTATTTCGTATGAAGAGCACCCTACTGCCATTTTACAGATTTAGATTTTCTATTGTTTCCCGAAATCGTTATAGGGGAATGTCGGGAGGGTGGCTTTGAAACGCACGAGGCCGACTTTTTTTCTAATCCTTGCGCTCTGTCTCTACTGACAGCGTCGTCGACGGGACTATGATACTGTCGCAATCAGCTTCACAAAACTTGTGACTGATATAAACGATTTTGTTCGTTCTGAAGCTGATGTTGAAACGCCTGGCACATAATACAACAAAAACAGTCGACTAAACATAGAAATAAAAGCAATTTGATGGGGTTTAGTGATTAAAGAATTCAATTGATTTTCCGACGACTACATAGTCATTGAGGGTTTCGGCGACTGTATTCAGTGAGAAGAATTACATATCAAAAATATATCCCAGTAATACTGTGGTCCTCTGGACGACTATCCTGACACTTTACACATTTTTAGTACGATACACATAATGTGCACGGACGTGGCAAAAGTCACATATGCACATGTGTAGATAAAGGGAGTATCGCGTACACAATGTGTGTCTATGAAGAGGTGGAAGAGGGAATGAGCAAGGAACGTGACAGGTCGCAAGAAATGAAAAGGGGGGGGGGGCGGGGGAGAAATGATGACTGAGAACCGAATGGAGGGAGAAGAAAAACTAGTAGAAGATGGAAGTATTTGCTTTACAGTTTGACAGCAGGATCTGGCAATATATTTTAGTTTTTAGGGAAAGTTATGAGGCTGGCAAATGTACTTACTTCATCTTTCTCTTAAATGCTATAGGACGTTGAACTGTGTGCAGGGTACGGGGTAACTTAGCCCAGAGGGGGACAGCAACAACAGAGAATTTTGCAAGTGTTTTGTTTTATGAAAGGGTGCAGCAGTAATACTAGATAAGTGTGCTGGAAATGTGGTTAGATGACAAGTGCTGAGTGTTTGATTTGAGGTATTGGGGTGCATATGTATTGAGGGGCTAACGAATTAGACGTAGCAAATCGTAGTCACGTTACCTGTCGGACTGTAACACCTCTAACTGGGCGTATGAAGCAGTGACAATATCAGTTTCACTACAGTCAGAATAGCACAGCAATATCCATATCGCTAGCATTGTGGCTGGTTGTACTAGTTAATACTGACTTCATTCATAACATATGTCAACGTCAGTGATACTCGTACCTAGCTTGCCAAGAAACGCTATTTTTTAGTAGAAAATATCAAAACTTGTACCACTGCCGCAATCGACGATTTACAGTGTTTACTAACAGGAAATTGCGCAACTAGTGGTTGCCTTGCAGGAGGCAGTTGTATATGACGGTATTGCCCTCATTAATTTTTCCAACCCTTGCGCCTAGCAGGTCCATGTGAACCACCACCGCTCCCCATTCCACTGAGGGGATGGTCATTGGAAGCTCAGTGTTGGTCTTGAAGGCGAGATGGCCCGCGCCTGGCGGCAAGCTCTCCGATCCCGCCGCCCGCAACAATACATTGGAATGGTGGGTCACGGTAGCTAAGGTTGAAATAAGATCCACGACTATATTTTATGCCAGGCGAAAGAAGTTTGGGGGAAGAAAACGACTGAAACGTATTACCAAGGCTTATGAGAATTATACACAGACGCTAGCCTCCATAGATCCTAATCTGCCGCAACGTTAGAAATCGAAGGCAAAAATAATGGCGCTTCAGAGGACGAAAGTGGAAGGCTATATGGCCCGTTCGCAGCCCAGGAATGTTGCATCTCGGTCCCTGCATCACCTCAGAGCATTCCGACGGCGCAGTGCTACCTTCATAGCCGACGTCACGGAAGCAGCAGGGCACAAACTCACGAGCACCAGTGCATTTCAGTGACCTCCTCCGGAAACAACCAGTAAATGCAGAAACTTTCAACGGTCTGACGCGTAGGATGTCTGTCCGTCTCACAATGGAGAATACAGATACCCTTGAATCTCCTCTTAACACAGAAGACGTCAACTAGTCGTTCACAGGGTGACAGAAAAGAAAACTCCAGGACCAGAAGGGCTAAGAGCCGAGTTTTACAAGCATTACTGGGAACTTCTCGCGGGTGCATTACAGGCCACTGCAAATGAACTCCCGGTGGCAGGCGGTGAACCTCCGAAGGAGGGTAATAGCAACAACTGAACAAAATGCTCTCTTCTTTCTTCTTCTTCTTCGCGGATGGATCACTTAGGACCACGCGTAATCAACATTTGTTGGCCTTCCTTTTCGCCCAGTATTCCTTCATACGCAACGAATGGGCTAGTTTTCGTTGCGCAGACGCGTATGTCGGTTAACTTTACTCTCTTCTTCCTCAAAACACCGTGTGTTTGTGATTTTTCTGATTTCATTTCTGTCATGTAGATTTGGAGACCCTAATTCTCTCAGGTCGTTTTCCGTCTGTTTGTACCATTTCGGTCTTGTAGTTTTGTTCTTTAAAATTTTGTGGATTTTGTACGTTAACCTGTTTGAGTCCATTCTTCCTAAATGCCCCATGAATTGGATCCTTCTCATGCGCATTGTGTCTGTTATTTTTGAGATATTTTTATATACTTCTGTACTGGGTTTTGGATAATGCACACCTCTTTAATTCTTGATCCTAGGATTTTCTCATTATTTTACATTCTTTCACTTCTAATAGCCCTTTTAGTGTTCTGTGTTGAAGATTTGGTGTCTCAGATGCGTAGAGAATTTCAGGTTTAATTACTGTTGTGTAGTGTCGCGTTTTGCAGTTCCACGAGAGGCTCTTTTTGTTGTAAACGTTTTTTGTTAACTGAAATCTTGAACTGACATATTTCTTTTCATAACAATTTTCTGCAGTCCATTCATCTAAATATTAAACTTCTTTTACCAATTTTGAGATGAGAAGGTGCATCTTTGATGTCAGTCATAAATTTCGTTTTTTCAAATGAAATTTCTAATCCTGTTTTTGCTGCCTGATCTTGTAATAATTGTAAGTGTTTCTTTGCGTCGGTAATGTCTTGGGCGATCAGTGCCATGTCGTCAGCAAATGGTAAACAATCTAATTCTAAGCCCTTACGTTTTGGTCCCAGGCTGTGTGCTGGTGCGCCTGCTTTTCTCCATTCTCGGAACTTTTTCAAGAGCACAATTGAAGAGCACTGGGGACAGTCCATCCCCTTGTCGTATTCCTGTGTCTATTTCAAATTCTGTGCTCAATTCTATCATAAATTTTACTTCGGATTTGGTTTCCGTGAGTGTTTCTTTTATGATGTTTGTTGTTTTTTAATCTGGTCCAAATTCGGATAACACTTCAGAAAGAGATTCTCGGTCTATACAGTCATATGCTTTTTTAAAATCGACAAACGTGATGACATAACTTTTGTTTGAAGTACTAAGCAAATATTTCATCGAGTTTTTCAAGTTAAGGATTTGTTCTACGCATGATCGACCTTTTCTGAATCCACTTTGGTATTCGCCTAGTTTTGAATCCAGCTGAAGTCTGCTCGGTTTAGTAGGGATTTAGACAGAATTTTGTATGTTATTGACAATAAAGAGATTCCACGATAGTTGTTGGGGTCTGTTTTACTTCCTTTCTTGTACAGAGGATGTATGACTGCTGTCTTCCAATCTATGGGGATTTTTTTCAGTTTTCCAGATTTCATCTATAATATCTTTGAGTTTTGCAATAAGATTTTCTCCTGCGTTTTTCCATAATTCTCTCTATTAAATTACTGAATGTTGATTTTACGAGGTCTCATTTTTGGAACACAACCTACGACCAGCTTAGAGACAGAAGTGATGACATTTTCTGCACGACCTGACCATCATTTTGCAGGAAAATGCTCAAGCACGTACAGTGCAAGCTGTTACTGATTTGACTGATGGGGCTGCTAAGTGCTATACCATCTACTGCACTCCCCTGACTTAAGCCCCCGAGTTCAACTCGATTTCTAAACTGAAGGAAACACTTCACTGCATTCGCTTCAGAACTGCTACAAATTCATCGGGCAATAGACCGCGCCGCTCGAACTGTCAACACAACTGACACTGCTAAGAGTATCCTAAGGCTTCCACATCGCTGGAAATTGGTTATACACAATACTGGTGACTACTTTGAAGGTCAGTAAAACTTTGAAACACGTATGACAGCTGTGAAGGCTTGCATGGAAAACGTCTAAGGTACGGTACTGGGTGACTATCAACAAAGCGTTATTACTAGAAACGACGTCATAAACGTCACCTGTCCCCTTCGGTGGAACATGATCACCCACGCGGAGTCCAAGGAATCTGCTGCTCACCTCTTCTTGGACGTCGACAAAGCATATGACCGCATCAGTCATAATTATTTATGTACTACCATACAAACAGTGGGTTTTTCTCTCCGGTTTACGAACATAACCCAAAATGTCGCCACCAATCCAACGTCTTGTATTGTGATAAACGTACACTTAAGCCTTCCGGTAACAATCGAGCGATCTTATCAGATAGGGAATCATCGCTGCAGAACGCCTCCTGACCATATTAACAAAGAAAAAGTCAGAGTTGTAGACTTGTAGTGTCAGACATCGAAGTATACGTTATGCAGATGACCTACGTATTTGGGCCACATTTCAGGGAGACCTTACAACAGCTGGACACGCCACTTACGATTGGCCTCTGGGAAATGGCCACCCGCAATGATGAACACATGGATTGATGCAGCGTCAGCTATCATAAGCCACACCGGGGTTTATACCTGGACGAAAACCCAACTAGGATAAACGCCAGGAACTGGACAGACATGTTAAATCAGGTCAAGGTATCCCTTAAAACGCACGGCGACAGGCAATTTACCACAAAAAGTTCAAACTCTCTAACTTACAGTCGCCAGCAAAGTCAGTCACCTAGTGCAGACCACTCCCGCGTCACCTCATGCAATTCCCAGTACTCAGAAGGCATTGGGTTGTCGTGAGGAATAATACCTCCATGGCCGGGATTGAGCCCTTGGTATTGTCGTACACGAAGGGAGATCTCAATTTACTCGATGGAAATGCTCTAAGGACGGACCTTTTAACCACTCGCTCCAGCAAGTCAGTTGAGACCCCTAAGATCAAGATCTTATTGGATAGTTCGGGCATAAGTCTACTTGAACTACCAGTTAACTTACCGACAATCCCTCGAATGTTTTCGTGCGTAACACGGTACTGTACAGAGTTCAGTTACATCTATAAAGGCCGTCCTTCCCACTTAAGATCCGCCGGCTTCTCGAACGAGGTAGTTTATGACTTCCTGACAGAAATTGCCTGAAGAAACTCGGTAGAGCAGAAATGGCCGAATTACGGTTGGAAGTTTGCTTAGAGGAATATCTCCAGCGATAGCCTGCCTGGTGCTGTCAAATCAACCTAGAACATGCTGGACAATGACAAGATACCTACTAACGATCAGCTGCACAAAAGCCGTCTCGAGGCTTCTCCTACCTGTGCTACATGTGGATTTGCGGACACTTTAATTCATCGACCGCGAAACAATTAACTGAACTTTTATGCAGGAGACTGGCAGTGATTGATCGGCCTACCCACAGTACATTGAAAAGACAATTTCTGTGATACAGAAATTACGCTGATATCTGGGTGCTAGCCCACACCATTGCTAACGTCATCCAACATCGAACAGTGGCTTTCACTAAGTACTACTCCTGTACGTAAAATTACGATTTTAAACTTAAGCCTGGCCTGAATATGTACTCGAAGTACGGGAATACGCTAGACATTACGATTGCTAAATCTTGTACTAAGAATCTCAAGTAAGTTCCGAACGAACGTACAAGCAGAAAAAGCTCCTTTATGTCATGGAATAGCGAGAAGTCTTTGGCTTTAGCTGTTTCTTACATTCAGCGAGAAATAATTCAATGTTGAAAATGTATTCTTAACCAAGTTTACAAGAAATGTTTTATATTTTATCAAGAACATCCTCTTTTATTTTCCAGAAATACAGGTTGTTAATTCTCTTTTATTTTTATACCTGCAGCATTTTACTAATGTAGTAAGCGTTTATTTCTTGTTCACTACAAGTAAGCCATTACCCTTTATTTCTAGAACAAATCATTTAATTTTTTTCGTTCAGCAAAGTTCTGTTACAGAAAAAGAAATAACAATGGCGAAGAAACTACACGGAAGAAGGCACTTAACGGCGAAAAAAATAAATCCCGGCCGGTTCGAATTTTTAAACTGAGGTGCGTGTTCTAGTGGTATTTCCATGAAGCACAAAATACGTAAATATGGAAAAAAATCTGTAGTGCTCGAGAATGGTAATCGCTGGTTCCCGTCTCGTTTTAGTCATTCTTTTGTTTTTTCGTTCTGTTCGAATACGCTCGTCATTGAAACACAAAATTCATTAAATATATGCTAATTAACACGTATCTAATCGCCATTTTTATGAAAAATGCACGTCTTCTTATTTGCAACCGCATATCACACACAAAAATCCCGTTTTCATTGCAAATACAGGGTGGTCGGAAATTCCCGTTACAAACTTCTAGGACTTGTAGTGGGGAGTGAGTACATAATATTTTGAATAGGAACCCATGTTCAGAAACATACCATTTACGTGCTACAATCAGTTGAAAACGTGTTGCTAATGCGACCATTTTTACAAGTAGTTGACTGGGCGTGATCCAGTAAATCACTTCTTTTACAGTTCCACTCATTAATAGACAATTAGAGTGCTCGTGTACTTGTTGGCGGGTTCTCATCAACCTGATGCACTAACGCCTCTTCCAGTTTGGGAGTGTGGGGCCTCCCTGGAGCGCCACAGTCACGCCAGCTGCTGGTGAAGATACCCTTTCTCGAAACCACTGCGTAATTGTGGCGAAAAGGGTACGCGATGTAATCTGAAGTTGTGGAGAACAATCTTGATAAAGGCGACGAGCAGCTCTTTCATTGCCGTGAGCTTCGCCATTCAGGAAGATCATGTCGGTGTTTTCTGCAAACTTGTACTCAACCATGTTGCTCCAACACTGACATACGCGTGAATGAGGCTCATCCAGGTCTGTGCGGTAGGATAGGATGTTAAATGACATCAGCCAATCTGACGTAAGCACCCAACACTGTGACTATCCTGTTGAAAACCTACCTAGCAAACAGGTTTTCAAAGGGCTGTAGCACGAAAACGGTGCGTTTCCGGACATGTGTTCCTATTCAAAATATTACGTACTCACTCCCCTCTACAAGCCCTAGAATTTGTAACGAGAATTTTCGACCACCCTATATAAATTCTTAATTACCTATCTTTTCTGAAAGTTTGATAATAAAGGTAGTTTAAATTACAAAAAAATTAAAAATTACGTTTTCATCCTTACGCATTTTATGCTCCTGGAACGCTTACCTTTGTACAACATTTAACCACAGGTAAGGAATCGAACCACAGCCACCCACGTTGTAGACGTTGTAGTACAGAGCCCACTCACCAGAAAGACGACCATCCTTTACGGTGTTAAAGGCGCTCGGAAAACTTCAAAGTCGATTTTCTCTAGAATTTTTGAGAGTTGCATCAAACAGCATAAGGGGACTGATATGAAGGGCTTATTTCAATAGTGGTACAAGTCCATTTGTGTTCATACTGAGATACAGAGTCCTAAAGTTAAAAGAGTGCTGAAAAATCTGCAGTTGAGGTACCAGAAATATTCAAGTATGTATACTTGAATATGTACTTGAATATTTCTGGTATCTCAATAGCAGCATTTTCAGCGCTCTTTTAACTTTAGGACTCTGTATCTCAGAATGAACAAAAATGGACTTGTACCACTATTGATATAAGCCCTTCATGTATTAGTTCTAAATTTCAAGTGCCATAAATATAAAAGAATATAAAAATCCTAATGTCGTGTCGTCTGCTTGTTAGCCGGACCTTTTTTTGCAAGCACGGTTGCGTTTTCTGCATCTGATTCAAGCTGTGGCTTACAGTCCGAGATTGCACAATCATCTACATTCCAGAAGAATGGGACTGAAATATACATACCTGGTTGAGGTTTTACTCCGCTTTCACTAAGTTACTCCCAGGTAAATGCCTGGATGACTTTTGTAAAGGACTACAAGTACTAAACAATAATTTATCATTTTACTGGCCCTTGAGCTCCGTGGCTGCGGATTATATTATTTTAATAAATAAAGCAACCTGCCAATTAGTTATGTATTTTTATTTAAGCTATTATGCATTTCGGACTTTCATCCATCTTCAAAAATGTTCAAATGTGTGTGAAATCTTGGACTTAACTGCTAAGGTCATCAGTCCCTAAGCTTACACGCTACTTAACCTAAATTATCCTAAGGACAAACACACACACCCATGCCCGAGGGAGGACTCGAACCTCCGCCGGGACCAGCCACACAGTCCATGACTGCAGCGCCTTAGACCGATCGGCCATCCATCTTCAATTAGCGTGATAGATATTTTGGTATGTAGTCGGTACCTAATTACAACATCGACAGCAAACTGGAAGCGAAGCTGCCTTTCTACACTGTTTGTTATTCCGATTCTCGCCCTTATGGATGTGGCACAAACACTCTTTTATTTCTATTTTGCACAAAACTGCACAGTATTCGCCATTTTGCTGATTGACATCTTTGTTTATATCCGAAAATACTGCATGGGGGCTTAATTATTAAATTTGAAAATCATTTTTATTTTTGGTAGCTGTATGTCCGATTACGCTGTGTCTCGTAAACGGTTGGCCCTGACTAGTATTTGTACGCAATCTGACTGCATAGAATAACAACAAAGAATGAAAGAAAATTTCCGATAACACAATTAATTAATTAAGTCCCCAGCAACTATAAAACCTACGAAACCAAAACACAAGTGTAATTGTTCTGTGTGTGGGAGTGTGATTCAACGTACACATCTGGCACGGTTCCTCTTCGATAAGACAAGAAACTTCAAATACCATTTATACTGAAGTGATAAAAAAAATTAGAAATACTATAATTGCGCAAGAAAATCAGAATTACACTCTAATACAAGAACACACGCCAGATGCCTTGTTGACTGAACCTGTAATGACGCATTATTCAGGACACTGAAATAATAAGAGAGAAAAGAAAAATTTTTTTTACCTTCATTTATATTGATGAAAAGCACTCTGATCATTACAATATCTCCACACCGACTCGGTACTACCACATCTCAACAAGAACTGACTACTGCCACATCTCGACAAGCAGTCTTCACTACGACATCTCAGCAAGCACTCCCCTACTACGAGTTCTCAACAAGCACTGTCCTCCGCTACTTCTCAATAATCACTGCCAGTGGAGGCGGCGAAACAAAACTCTCTGGCGCTGTGGCTCAGTGTAGCCACCTTTCAATTTTGCCTAGCCGCGCGGGATTAGCCCTGCGGTCTAGGGCGCTGCAGTCATGGACTGAGCGGCTGGTCCCGGCGGAGGTTCGAGTCCTCCCTCGGGCATGGGTGTGTGTGTTTGTCCTTAGGATAATTTAGGTTAAGTAGTGTGTAAGCTTAGGGACTGATGACCTTAGCAGTTGAAGTCCTATAAGATTTCACACACACACACACACACACACACACACACACACACATTTTGCTTGCAGATTCTGTTATATACCGCCAACTGACAAATGCCTCAGATGGTCAACAGGAATCGAGCCAAAGACCTAGTGTACGTAGCCTTCAACTCTAGCCATTAAGCTGTGGATGCGGTATTAGTGCATGGTGTACTTCTAATGTTAGTGGTTCTGTGTGATCACTCATATCTGAATGTGAGCGTTAGATTTTTGAATCGATTTACATGTCACAAAAAAGTCAAATAATTGTATTAATATGGAATCTTTGTTGAATTGAAAGTAAACATCGTCACAAAATTTTAACTGTGAAGACGTGCAACAACGCTTCAGTGCATGCAGGAAAGCAGAAGGTACGAGCAGCGAATAGATGGAAGACACAGGAAAGCCTAATTGCCACACTGAGATTCTCGCAGCATTAATACAGCCTCGTGCTGCGTGCGTCCTTGAACCTGCCTGCGACTCACCGCATTATATACTGCTGGGGTAGCTTTCCGCTGCGTCCGCTAGCAGACTGTGGATCGTACTTTAGCACCGCAACGGCAGTTGGTCTGTTTCAAAGACCGCAGTGCAATGTTCGTGAGAGGTCATATAGGCAGAAGAACGCCATCCACTGACTTTTATGAGCTCTTGTGTGTCGTCAGCTGTGTTCCAGTCCTGACTTGAGCGAAGGAACGAGTTGCCAATGATGTCAGCAATAGCACAAACGGGTACGGCAGACGACATACGTAGGTGGCAGCCGGTGACCCACAGCTGGCCTATGAGAGTGGAGGGGGCGAGGGTGGGGGAGAGAGGGGAAGAGAGGAGAAAGAAAGAGGAGGGGGGGTGGGACCGGTTTATGTCTGAACCTGCCTGTATCGACTGTAACCGACAAACTCGATAGCAAATTGTAAATTTGTGGTAAGATCTTATGGGACCAAACTGCTTAGGTCACCGGTCCCTAAGCTTACACACTACTTAAACTAACTTTCGCTATGGACAACACACATGACCATGCCCGAGGGAGGACTCGAACCTCCGACGGGGGGAGCCGCGCGGTCCGTGACAAGACGCCTGAGGCTGCGCGGCTACACCGCGCGAACTCGGTAGCACACACGCACACGTACTGTAAACAGTAGCGCCACCACACATTCAAAGATGACTGACGTTATAAGTTACCCAAGTGAAAATTAATAGCCACTGGTGATGTCGCATTAACTCTGTCCCTGTATTTTTTGATAAGGGATAGAGGGGGATTACATGCAGAATCCAAGCAAAAACCTTCAGCTTTTTTAGAACACCTGAATTCAGTCCATCCGAATATTCGTTTCACAACAGAGACCTTCCTTGAGGTGTCGCTCAGGAGGAATTGTGATAGTATGCTGGGCATGTCGTTAATAGGAAGCCTAGTCACACTGACTTGTGTCTACAGGCTACTAGTTGCCACTATCCGGCTCAGCGTGAAGGGGTACACCGTACCTTGGTTCACAGGGTCCACGTCATCACTGAGAGTTTGTCAGCTGAATTTGCACATTTCGCGGTCACCTTGATAAACGTCAAAGCATTTCATGCTTATAATTAAAGGAGATAATTGCTTTTAAAATTAGTCGTTAGTTTATTGCAATATATGAAGTGTGATGGAGGTGAATTATTATGTCATTAACCATTGCTAAAGGGCTATGATTCTTCTCTTTGCAAACTTGGTACACTTTGTGGATGAAAGGAATTCTTCTGATGCGTTCCTAGCTGTGAAGCCGGGCGACCGGGTAGACACAGGTAGTGTGCCCTAGAGATGGGCAAAGTCGTTCATCCTTGGGAACTAGTTCACTAGTGATCGCTCTTTTCTGGAAACCGTTCATTGTTACTCGTTCACCGTTCATTGTGTTTGGTATATGGCTCTTATGAAAAATCGAAAATTAGTAGCATATGTGACTGAATATGGAAGGCGCCAAGAGGGGGCACTTGCCTGCGCCCTGGAGTACACAGTTTTTGTTCATAACAAAATTCTCACACACTTGTAATTTTCGTGATTCTGCAAAACATCTCGTTTAGCCAACTGTAGCGTTATGTGGCTGATCGCAGTGAAATAATATAAGGTAGCGCACGAAAAACCGGCCCCGAGTACAGACTGCTCGCCAATTACTATCGATTTGTTGACCGTTAGGAACAGAATAGATAAACATGTAATAATTAGACAGTGGAGAAATAACAAATGAGCTAATGCAAACAACTTCGAAACAATTGATGACGATTAGTAAGCGACAATGAGTAGTCTGGCACTTGGGGCCAGTTTTTCGTGCGCCACCCTGCACCACTGAAATAATATTGTAGGAGTTTTCATATTCACCATTACGAACCGCGGGCTTCATTCGATTATAAGTCGGTCTGTCTTCTACAGCAGTAAACACACTCTTTTACATAGGATCAAAAATAGACGGAAAGTGGCCACTCACGTGTGCCGTGCCGACGTCCTTTGTGTGTGTAACAACAAAAAAATCGTGCCTTTTTACAAGTATTTCTTCTGCTGTTAATCGAAATAGTGAAGTAAGCTGATACGCCGTTTTGTTACCTGAAAAGATGTATGTATTACATACCACGTAATTTTTATGTAATTTACGTAATTATAAAATACATTTTAATTACGGTCGTGGACGCTGAATAGAATACGAAAAGAACCAGAAGTTCAGAGTTCAAAAAAGGTTTGAAACAGATCTACAATGGGCGTGCGAAGCCAACGAAACGAACAACAACTCGATACTGAACTGTGAGCAGTCGGCAGTGGAACTGCGGCGAGTGACCTCGCGAAGGAGGAGGAGTCCGCCCGAGCGAGACCGAGAGCGAGACAGACGGGAACGGGACCGAAGCTGGAACGAGACCGGCGGACGTGCCGTTCGGGAACGAGACCGACCGTTTCCCGTTCGCGGGAACTATAAGTAGAAAGCCGCGAAGTGAACTATGAAAGACTGTTCCTTAGAATTCGTTCCTCTCTCATTCCGTTCATTTTGGTGAACCGTTCCTTTGGACCCGTTAGTTGGCGAACGACCCATCCCCAGTGTGCCCACGGGCGAGCGGCGGTCGCGCGCCCATGTCGGTATGCTTCACAGAGGGCACGCCCCCAGAGGATTAGCGACAGGCGAAGACGCTGCATACATCAACACGCTGCCAAGGGAAGCCGTGGACATTCGCACGTGTGCCCGAGGCAGCGGAAACTATAAACTTAGAGCGAAAAGCAGCTTTGCCTCGAATCTGGGTAACACGGATAGAACGGCGAGTTGAATAGCATGACTTGGGTGTCCAAGAATCTCAAGTGGGGCAGGAAATTTTGAAAGGGACTTCTTCATTGGTAAGAATCTAACGTTGGCTTTGAAAAATAGTACGAGCTACGTAATTTGGGGAAGGGTGGAGACAAGACGCTGGAGGGGAGCGGCTCTCTCTCTCCAGGTGCGAGGGGCGCACAAGTATTGGGCATTCCGAATATTGCATCTTAGGAGGCAGGAGTTCACTCTTGACTGCTTCCCGTAAGTTGCAAGGATTCTCTTATCGCTTGTCATGAGATGATGCACTTTGCATTCGTCACAAACAGCGTAGAGAGCAAAGTTTGTTAGATCCAAGTAGGCGAGCTTCACTCACTGTGCACGTTATCAAGAGCTTAACTCAGGATCACATTTTGATTTACTACATGTCCGATGACGGTAGTACTGTTAGAACAGTTTTGAGCTTTGTTTAATGCAGTTTCACGTAGGTTTGCACTTGCAGATGGACGCATACCGTCGTCCAGTAATGATAACTTCCAGTAACAGGTTTCGGTCACTATTTTCAGCGTAGGGCATGTTAGACGCTATCAACTACGTCGCCGGCAGAGTCTTGATGCAGCCGCACGCAACCAGCCGACTCCACCGCCACGCCGACCACGCTATGAACATGGTAACACAGAAAACGCCCGCTTTCCTAGCTGCGCATTATTTTTTCGCTTTCTTCAATTTCCTTGCAATGTGTTAGATGCTCATAAAGACGCAAGGCACAGTATTCACCGTTTGCCCGCTAAGAGAGCCATATGTTCGGCTGTTTTTTTTTTTAATTCCTTCCTCAATTATTATGCCAAGTCAACCCCTGTCATGTAATTTATCTGTATGTTAAATTAGAATGAAATCATGCAATGCTCATGTTAAAAGGCAAATATCAGAGCAGGCACCTTATATAATTAACTTGTTGTGAGCTCTTGGTGTCAATTCAATTCTATTTTTTTAATACTTTCTACAGTATCTGGCGACCCAAATTTTTTATTTTTGTTTCTCATTATTTGAATAATTTGTGAATGAATGTTTAATGAATTTGATAAAATTTCAATAATTATTGCGTATGAAGTTTAATGCAGTTTCACTGAATAAACCACTTATATGTTGAGCAGCACTCCTTGGATTTCATTTATAGAATCTAAATAAAATTTACACCTCTTTCTCCTTCCCACACATGGTATCTTGCAACCTTTCATCAGAAAAGCTGTAGTGAAAGATCGGGCGTGTGATGCGCTACCGACCAACCGATCACGGGGTGAATGATGGTAATAACCAGATGGCACCAAAGTCTACGGCAGTTTTGCCTATCGCAGGACCGAGTGAGGTGGCGCAGTGGCTAGCACACTGGACTCGCAATCGGTTCAATCCCGTGTCCGGCCTTCCTGATTTAGGTTTTCCGTGATTTCCCTAAATCGTTCCAGGCTAATTCCGGGATGGTTCCTTTGAAAGGGCACAGCCGCCTTCCTTCCCCGTCCTTCCCTAATCCTAAGATACCGATGACCTCGCCGTTTGGTCTCCTCCCACAACAACAACCCAACCCAACCCTAACGTAGGGAGCATATGCAACAGGGTTGGTTGTTTTCTGCGGAGATATGATATGAAATGTGTCTTCCGACATCCACCTAAGATTAGGATCCTTTTAGGTTCTGCAAAGGATGATCTTGGTTTGCTGAAGGCGGTTTTCTGTGGCATTCCTTACAGTTGTGGCTGACCACTGTAATGAGCATATGCGTCACACACGCTGACAACAGCGCAGCCAGTGTGCTAATTCAGAATATTATCGTAGCACCGGCAATCTTGTAGAATATACGAGGGTTGTTCAATATGTAATGCCCCGTATTTTTTTAAAAAAGGCCGTTAACATAAATAGACAAAAGACCTTGTTGGTTCCTCTTATTATGATGTTTGTTCTGTGAGCCGGTGAAGTTTCGAACCGTTCTGTCAGATAGCAGAGCCATAGTACAGCGTCAAAATGCCGTCTACATACGACTTACTCTATAAGCAGCGTGCTGTTATTGAATTCTTGTGTGCAGAGAAAGAAACCGTGGTGAACATCCATAAACGTTTGAGTGCAGTCTATAGCGGTGAACATCCACAAACGTTTGAGTGCAGTGTATAGCGATGCTGTAATTGATAGGAGTACAGTTGGGCGATGGGAAAAGAAAGTTACAGCCTCAGGAAATGCAGAAACAGAGCTTCATGATCAGCCACGTTCGGTACATCCTGTCACAGTCACTGCTTCAGACATGCTAATAGTGAGGCTGCCATTATTCGTGCAGGCCGGCGCATCAAAACTCGACAATTGGCTCTACCCTTGTTGGTCAGCATTGGAAGTGCGGCTGCTATGATCGAGACTCTCGGATATTGTGCTCACGATGGGTTCCACAAATGCTCACAGCGGACCACAAGATTCAAAGAAAGACCATTTCATCTGAATTGTTGGAACATTTGAGAACGACGGAGAGGCTTTTCCGTCACGGGTCGTTACGCGGGACGAAAGCTGGGTGCACCACTTTGCGCCGGAAACAAAACGGCAGTCCATGGAGTGCCATCATCCTCATTCACCACAAAATAAGAAATTCAAGACAACCCCCTCTGCCGAAAAAGTCATGGTGACAATCTTGTGGGATTGTGATGGCGTCATTCTCTTGGATGTGATGTCAAGAGGGCCAACTCTCAATTCAGAATAAATTCTGAATAAACTCAAGGACCGTTTCCGACGTCTACGATCGGACAAGAATCCTTCAGCAATCTTGCTCCAACGCGATAATGCACTCCCACACACAAGTCTGAACCCGTGAACACATCGCTAAATTGGTTTGGACATCACTGCCTCATCCACCTTACACTCTAGACCTGGCAACCTCGGAGTTCCATTTCTCTGGGCCGATTAAAGATTCTCTACGGGAGACACCCTTTGAAGATGACGAGAGCGGCAGTCATGCAGTGAAAACATGGCTAATGGCTATGCCTACAGGACAAGAGCTCTTACCAACAGGAAATACATGCTCTTCTGCAACGTTGGCGTACGTCCAAAGAAAGTGATGGAGACTACTTAGGGAAAAATACGACATGGACAAGACATGTTGATGTATATTGTCACCAAATTCAGACTCTTAACAATAAATATGTTCTGAGAAAAAAAAAGTGGGGCATTACTTACTGAACGACCCTCGTATATAACAACACGGTGATTCTGACATGCGCTTCCACCCAGTGTGATAGCGGAAGCAGTCGAAAGCTGAAATTAACTTAGCAAGTAAGTTTATGAAAAGAGGTGAAGGTTACTGCTTAAATTCTGCTAGAATCCTGCTTTATCCCTTAGAAAGGAAAAAATAGGCAAAGCTAATGCTACTTCACCCGTTGGTTATTAATTTTCATTTCGATAACTTTTGACGCAGGTCTTATTTGACTGTGTCTTGGGGATAGTGTTTACAGTCTGTGTTCGTGTGCGTGTGTTATCTTTGCGGAATTTCTGTCCAGATCGAGTTTTGAATTTCCTCGCACAGCGCTTACACCCTGCTGTTTTGCCTTGAAAATGACAGTGTGTGCACATGAAATATCGTAGGTTATCGACGTCGTTATCCTACTGCATTCCGGTAAGTTATCTGAAACAACTTAGACCTGGTGCAATATTTTACCGAACAGTAAACAACCAAATTTAACATGGGGACAATCAGACCTGTTAATCACGGATTTTGACGACTCTTCGGTGTGTTGTAGAGGGGATTGTCCTGAATACGTGGATAATGGCTTTTCAAGCGACGACTTCTACTTTCCGAGAAACTAGTTTTATGGTACCACCTATAAACGTAACGCTCGTCATGTTTCGACCAAGCGAGCGTAGCGCAGCGGCCAGAGTTCACGGCTACAGCGCTTGTGGTACGGGTTCGAATTCTGTCGGTATGTTTAATTATTAAAAAAAGTTGTCATTTTCGTCGTATCAATTTCATTAATAAATAGATCATTACAGTCAACTTTCTTCAGATGTATATTCCGTTTGTTACATAATGGATTACAGAATCGTCTTCCTTGCTATCACTTTCTGTGCTAGAACAGAATTCTGGATGGTACTTGTCGCAGAATCAACTGAAACGAAAATTTGTGCAGCAGCACGCCCATTTAACGAAAAGTACTGCCTTGCAGGCACACAGATTTTTCAACACCGATACCGAAATCAAAGTTCATTTATACTCAAAAGATTGTTCTTTCACTTCGATCGACTTTGATGCGAACCACGCGTATTTGATCAGTCCTGTGAAAGGATGTGCACTACAGTGATACAGAATTAAATTATGTATTTTTGTGAAATCAACTCCCGAAGCGATTTCTCTATTACCCTTTATCAAGTCGCGAACATTTTCAACTTTTGTTGTTAAAATTTTAACTTGCCGGTGAAAATAAGGTGAATTAGATTTGGACGAGATAATTTTTACGGTGTTGGTGCATGTTTTTCTTTCATCTACAAAGATGTGAACGTGAGGTCTCTAATTAGTCTGTCTTTCCCACGAATCAACACTGTACAGAGAAGTGCACGGGCAGGATTTGAACCCATACCGCCAGCACTGTAGCCGTGAACCTTAGTCGCTTCGCTACGCTCACTAGGTCGCAACAGGACTAAAGTTACGGATACAGGCACTACACATAAAATTTCAGCATCGACCTTCACGGAAAATAAGGGCCGTCGCATTCAGGAGGGGTCCCTCTACAACATACCTAGGACTCATCAAAATCCGTGTTTAACAGGTCTGACGTTCGCCCCCGGTAGCTGAGTGGTGCCGGCACGGTAGCTCAGCGTGTTCGCTCAGAGGTGCTGTAATAAAAAAAACTGAGTAAAAAGCTGTCAGCGTGATAGAATGCCAACCCTAAGGGCCCGGGTTCGATTCCCGGCTGGGTCGGAGATTTTCTCCGCTCAGGGACTGGGTGTTGTGGTGTCCTACTCATCATCATTTCATCCCCATCGACGCGCAAGTCGCCGAAGTGACGTCAAATCGAAAGACTTGCACCCGGCGAACGGCCTACCCGACGGGAGGCCCTAGTCACACGACTTTTTTTTTTATAGGTCTGACGGTCCCCTTCTAACCTTATTATTGTTTCTATTATGAGCCTAATATGCTACAAGTATTACCAGTAGACTTTGAGAACTAAAGCTGTTACATCCAGAACGAGGTACGTGTCAAAAACAGAAAACTTGGTACAGTTTTACTGATTCTCTGTAACGGAGGTTACGCTCACTAACAAATTGGACAATACTACTAATTTACTATAAATGCAGATAGTATACAGTCCTGTTAATAGAGAAAATTAATGCTCATACGGTATGTTATTTATTGGGAATTTTTCGGAGAAGTTTTCCAGTCTTGGCATTCACCTGCTAACCAAAGGAAATTTCCCGAAAATTTTAGTCGAAACCGGGGGATTGGACCAATTTTTAATTTATCTACACTCCTGGAAATTGAAATAAGAACACCGTGAATTCATTGTCCCAGGAAGGGGAAACTTTATTGACACATTCCTGGGGTCAGATATATCACATGATCACACTGACAAAACCACAGGCACATAGACACAGGCAACAGAGCATGCACAATGTCGGCACTAGTACAGTGTATATCCACCTTTCGCAGCAATGCAGGCTGCTATTCTCCCATGGAGACGATCGTAGAGATGCTGGATGTAGTCCTGTGGAACGGCTTGCCATGCCATTTCCACCTGGCGCCTCAGTTGGACCAGCGTTCGTGCTGGACGTGCAGACCGCGTGAGACAACGCTTCATCCAGTCCCAAACATGCTCAATGGGGCACAGATCCGGAGATCTTGCTGGCCAGGGTAGTTGACTTACACCTTCTAGAGCACGTTGGGTGGCACGGGATACATGCGGACGCGCATTGTCCTGTTGGAACAGCAAGTTCCCTTGCCGGTCTAGGAATGGTAGAACGATGGGTTCGATGACGGTTTGGATGTACCGTGCACTATTCAGTGTCCCCTCGACGATCACCAGTGGTGTACGGCCAGTGTAGGAGATCGCTCCCCACACCATGATGCCGGGTGTTGGCCCTGTGTGCCTCGGTCGTATGCAGTCCTGATTGTGGCGCTCACCTGCACGGCGCCAAACACGCATACGACCATCATTGGCACCAAGGCAGAAGCGACTCTCATCGCTGAAGACGACACGTCTCCATTCGTTCCTCCATTCACGCCTGTCGCGACACCACTGGAGGCGGGCTGCACGATGTTGGGGCGTGAGCGGAAGACGGCCTAACGGTGTGCGGGACTGTAGCCCAGCTTCATGGAGACGGTTGCGAATGGTCCTCGCCGATACCCCAGGAGCAACAGTGTCCCTAATTTGCTGGGAAGTGGCGGTGCGGTCCCCTACGGCACTGCGTAGGATCCTACGGTCTTGGCGTGCATCCGTGCGTCGCTGCGGTCCGGTCCCAGGTCGACGGGCACGTGCACCTTCCACCGACCACTGGCGACAACATCGATGTACTGTGGAGACCTTACGCCCCACGTGTTGAGCAATTCGGCGGTACGTCCACCCGGCCTCCCGCATGCCCACTATACGCCCTCGCTCAAAGTCCGTCAACTGCACATACGGTTCACGTCCACGCTGTCGCGGCATGCTACCAGTGTTAAAGACTGCGATGGAGCTCCGTATGCCACGGCAAACTGGCTGACACTGACGGCGGCGGTGCACAAATGCTGCGCAGCTAGCGCCATTCGACGGCCAACACCGCGGTTCCTGGTGTGTCCGCTGTGCCGTGCGTGTGATCATTGCTTGTACAGCCCTCTCGCGGTGTCCGGAGCAAGTATGGTGGGTCTGACACACCGGTGTCAATGTGTTCTTTTTTCCATTTCCAGGAGTGTATGTATCAGTTGTCCACTGTCCCAGACAAAAATAAAAACGTGTGTGTGTGTGTGTGTGTGTGTGTGTGTGTGTGTAGGTTAACGAGGAGGAGCTAGGAACGAAGCTGCCGTAACTATGGGTTGGCCGTTTTCTGTGGTTTATTGTGGAGTTCAAATGTTGACAGCTGTGCCTTCAAACTCTTTTTTCGTTGTTTTTTGGTTCTCTTGCGTATTGGTTGCCCCTCTTATAACGTTTGACTGTTTTCGTCTTGCTCGTTACTAGTGCTGTCAAAATCTTACATAAGGAGCAGATGATGCCATCTCGTGACGTTCAGGCGTTGGACACTGGTCACAGACGTGCGGATGTAGCGAATTGTTGGTTGCGCTGTATTCTGATTGAAGATCCGTACAGTCCAGTGGACTCTCTTATCGAGGGAGTCATCTCGCTGATTTGCTGTGTATCGGTGGATTGGTAGTCTCGACCCAGACGCAGGGCGAAACGGATCGTCCTGTTTTGAAGTCGTATATGCGTCTCCGCAGCTGGAGATGGACCGAGCACTCCGGATTCCAAGAATTTGTAGCATATTGCAGCCCCGTCAGCAACTGTGATAGACTAATATTTTGAAGAATTAGCGTCAGTTGCACAAATTCTCTGGTCTTTACCAGGTTTCGGTTAAATTAATCTAGCCTTCATCAGAAGCATAAAATTACTATATCATGCCAGAGTAAGGCACAGTCAACATTAAAATTAAAACCTGTAGTACCGTGGTACCATGTCGAATTAAAAACTACTTAACCTGGTAAAAACTACGAAACCTAGTAAAGACCAGAGAATTTGCGCAACTGAGGCTGATTCTTCAAAATATTAAAATATTATTCCGGATTCCGCTTTAAACAGCAGGTCACATGGAAGTGGCTAGGAGAACCAGTTACATATCGAAAAACGGTAAAGACATTTCATTGTTAGTATATCATGTGAAGGTTACATCAGTCTCTGGTCAATCAACTCTAACAAGGTACCGCAATGGTTACAACAGTCGTCCCGTATTCGAGAGGATCGTGGTTCAAAAACCCCGGCTGGATATGCAGATCTACGTTTTCTGCGGTTTTTCTGCAATCCAACCCTGTGCCACGTGTCTTAGGAGCTCATCGTCCACGGGACGTTCAGCCTAAGCTTTCTTCCTGTATTCCTGCTGTGGCCGAGCGGCTCTAGGCGCTTCAGTCCGGAACTGCGCTGCTGCTACGGTCGCAGGTTCGAATCCTACCTCGGGAATGGATGTGTGTGATGTTCTTAGGTTAGTTAGGTTTAAGTAGTTCTCAGTTCTAGGGGACTGATGACTTTAGCAGTTAAGTCCCATAGCGCTCAGAGGCATTTAAACCATTTGTATTCCTGTTATTATTTTTGTTTATCTTCATTCTAACTTCCTGGTTCTATTGTACGACTCTTTGATCTTTTACAAAGATAAATCTGTAATTGTACAGAGCCGTTTTAGTTTTTCTTTCATACATTATTACAGTCACAAGTTTAGAGGTGTATAATGCCTATCTTGTTACGTAAAGGGCAGTGAAATGAAAACGAGACAGATGGAAAAAATGTAAGTAAGCTGTTCGTTATTTCAATAGAAGTCGCCATGACGGTTGATGCATTTATTCCTGCGGAACCATGATTGTACCAGGCATACGCACCTCCTCGCTCGAAGCTGATCGTGGCAACCAATGTCTTTCTTCAGGGCTCCAGAAATATGGAAATCGCATGGGGAGAGATGGAGAGTGTGTGGTGCGCAGGTTCACGTGTTGCCAGGGTTGTTTTGGCAATACTGCAGAAGCTTCGCTAATAACCCAGTACACATCCTCCACACAGTCTCGATATCTCCCCACGCAATTTTCGTATTTTTGGAGCCCTAAAGAAAGACATTCATGGCCGTCGATTTGCTTTGGGTGAAGAGGTGCATGCCTAGGAGTAATCATGGTTCTGCAGACATAAATGTAATAACAGTTTTGATGATTCCTTTTCAAATAAAAAACAGTTCACTTTTTTTTCCCTATCTATGTCGTTTTCATTTGACTACCACTTATAGTTTCTCCATCAATTCTTTTGTGCCTCCATCAGCGGAGAAATCATGGTTCCTCAGCGGAAATCTAATGGTAAATCGCCCATTTCTTGTACTTTGCTAAGAAGGCAATCATCGTGTAGTTTCTCAATTAACCATCGATTTTAGCTCCATCGAAGTGGCCACATTGGTACATGCAGACTTGACTTGGAAGCCATTCACTATCGTACCTGAAGCAGCAGATTTTTGAGATGTAGTGAAGAAGCAGATGTAGGCGAAGGAATTGCGTTACATGGGAAGGGAAATAACACATGATGGACGAAGGAAGGAACAGGCTACTTAAGAAGCAAACTAGCACGGGCAAGTAGAGTACTGATCGTCAATGGATGTCCACTGACACTAAACTTAGTCTTTAATTTGAGAGCCGGCCGGTGTGGCCGTGCGGTTCTAGGCGCTTCAGTCTGGAACCGCGTGACCGCTACGGTCGCAGGTTCGAATCCTGCCTCGGGCATGGATGTGTGTGATGTCCTTAGGTTAGTTAGGTTTAAGTAGGTCTAAGTTCTAGGGGACTGATGACCTCAGAAGTTAAGTCCCATAGTGCTCAGAGCCATTTTTGATTTAATTTGAGAAAGAAATTCTCGAATACTTACGTCTGGAGTGTAGCATCGTGTGTAGCTAAATCATGGATGATAGGAAAACCAGAAAAGTAGGTAATCAAAGATATGTGGTGCTACAGAAAGATGCCGAAAATTAAGTGGACCGATAAACGACTGTTGAATATGTGGTTTCGATTTGAGCGTAGTATCCAGTTTAGCCCCATCGCAGAAATTTGACACATTCATCAATAATATCTTCGGGTTTTGCATTGCCAGAGTAGACTCAAAGACAGTGAGACATTCCATATGTGACATCAGGGACTGCAATGGTGGGAGTGAAGCAGGACCAGGAGGAGGGTGAAGTGGGGGTGGAGGGTGTGGGGGTGGGGGGGTGGGGGGGGATGGAGGAGAGGTAAGAGGCAGTTGTCTCCTGCTGTCGTGCTGCAGTCTGAGGGTCCAGACCTCATTCTTATTATGAAACTTTCACACAGATTTAGTATTTCCGAGTTCGACGGAGACGAATCTGATTTTTAAAGTTTAATTTTACTTGTATATTTTTGGCAAAGAGGACTGCTATCTTTATAGTTTAATTTGTAAGGTGGTGTGGTCTCCTGACCTTCATTTGTTACATATTCCGTTATCACAATCGTATTCTGCACATGAAGACGCTTAATTCGAACCCAAACTCGATACGGTAGAGTCAATTTTGTATGAATTCTTGTAAGCAATAAGCAAATCTAATAAGTAAATCGCAAGTGCACACTGAGGTTGAAAAAGTCGAGGCTGGTGTACACAACATGAGGGCCACAGGAATTTTCGTTTTAAAGAGGCAACCAACCTGTTGGGAGGCCCATCTCTTCAGAGGGGTGAGTCAACACACCTACTTCAGCCGAAGTGACCGCCCAGAGAGAGGACAGCTTTTACCAGAGCGAAGGGATAACGACCCCCGTGTTCGACTTAATACAAATTCCGCCACACTGTGTGGGAGCGCCCAGAATACGCATTTTTTGACTGACCGACTGTGTAGTTGCGGAGTTCTCACAGGAGATGCTACATATTTCTGCATTGGTCGACTTAAACGAAACGTCATTCTCCCGTTTAAAAGAGCAACGCTGATTGGTGGAATATTTCTGACGCAAAGAGCCAGAGGAGTGAGGGAAGACAGCGAATGATATACCCTTGCAATTTTTCCAGGAAAAGGAGCCGTTCCGTTGTCGCTCTCGGAGCGGGAACACGTAACGATAGTGAGTGCACTCATACGTGCACGCAAAGAGCGAGGAACAAAGTCTCTCCTCAGTACTTCACTGGGAGAGCTTCTCTGTCGTTAGCGAATCGCAATGATACTCTATATTGACTCTCTCACGATTAAGTGTTGTTCACTTTGTTAGCCGCCACACTTATTGTGTGGTGTGAACATCGAAAGAGTACTAGTTAAACGCCTGCGAGCGAGTATTGAGTGACATCGCGGTGGACTGGTTATCTGACCGGTGTACCATGCCAATAGTTAGACTAGGGGTGGATAGGAGTCCCTGACTTCATCAAGGTGTAGGGGGAGTTTGATTGGCGAAGGTCAGTCCAGACAGAAAGAGATAGTTGTGTTATTTGTCAGCAGCGAGCGACGCAGGCAGCAGTCGTCGCAGCTCACGGTATTGTGCGCTACAGCGTATGCGAGCCCCATCTGTCCTCCCTAAAAGTACACTCCACTACATTTCTCACATGACAGCCTTGACTGTACCTAGAAAAGTTATTCAAGTTGTGTAGGCGCGGCTCTTAGCCATTCTGCCGAGTAAATAACATCCTTAAACAAAGGGGAGAAAAGAACCTTTCAATATTTTGTAAAATAATAGCATTCCTATCCATAAGAGGCAATCTACTGTTCCAAAAAGAACCTGGAAATTTATTAATTTACAAGAAAAGTTTCACTTGATTTCTCAGAACTTTTTGCAATAAATAATATTTTTCGTTCATTTTATGTTTTTCTTACACTATCTAGCAATACTCCAGTACCCAAGTATTCCACTAGTTGCGTAAGAATATAGAATATTTTTGTGTCTTTTCCTTACAGCAGACGACTGCAGAAGATATTTATTGCTGAATGTTTTTCAAGCAGTTCTTGTTGCTTCATTTGGAGCGTCCGTCTGACTTCTGTAGTAGTGTGAGGTGGAAATTGTTTCTAGCAGGAGCCAAAGGGTACTTGTTGGCTCAATCCATTGCGCAACTTGAAAAAATAAAACCCACAAACTCACAAATTCTGTAATAATTTTGGGAAGTAATAATCTGAGGGGTAATAATTTGGCATTTTTTCTAATAATTTTTGTTGCCATAGAGCACGATTTTCTCAATTGTTATGACATCCTTTCCTGTTTGAAAACTTCGGTGAAAATCTTTAGATCGTTGAATCAAATCAGTAGCATTCGTATATATTAATAATACAGGAGATATATACTTACAGCTTATACTAATGCAATATTCGTTATCAGAGTAAAGTGCCTAAAAACACTTAGCCCGTAACTATCCCTTAAAAAAGTGTTAGATAAAGTTTCTGTCCGTCGATCATTTTCTTATAAAGTCAGGCACTAACTTTTATGTTATGTTTCATTTTATGGATTAATTGTAAATCTCAGACGGTGTTTTCACTTAGATGAAGCTCGTATCTTCTTTTCATTAAAAAAAAAAAAAAAGGAAAATCGTGTCCACCCGAGGTGGTTGTCATTCCGTCAACGTGGACAATTCGTTCTTCGCGTCATTCGTACTTCGCGTATCTGTATCGCCCTTTATATACCACGTACCTTGATCAAATGGATCACGTGAGTCACTTTCTCAATACCCCTTCTTAAACGCATATAAGTCATTGTATTTTCGTCAGTTACACCTGCGAATAGATTCAATTCCTTTTCGTTATGGTAGACGGTAATTTTCTTGTGGGTATATTACTGAGTTGGGCGATATATTGTGACAGGATCTCTTTGCACGTCATATCACAGTGGACGGAGGCAGCAGAATGTGAAAGCGCCTGTCCTAGATACGGAATCAAAAATAACTGTCGCCACTATCACAATAACTTACTGTCATCCGCGCTGCTGTCGGGTTTTATTCTGCTCCAACTGCTCGAAATCACTCGAAGCATTGGGCAGGTCCTTTAGATTCACTAACGACGTCTGGTAAACTCGATATGCTTACCGCAGCAGCGAGTCGTGAAAAAATTCAGTGGCCACTGCTGTACAGATGTCCATCAAAATCCACTGTGGTAACGTTCTGGTGAGGTAATCCAATAGTGATATACAGGGTGTCCGAAAAGTCTTTCCCTGGTTACATAAATTGATAGGCTAGAAGGACGTTGATTCGGACGCATTCAAGAGACACTGAAAAGTCTTTTAGAAACTACATGTAGAATGTGGTGTCATCACATGCATCTTTCGCTCTTCACAAAATCCTTCCCATCGTTCCGTATCCTTCCCGCCTGGGTGAATACAATGGGCGATATACTGCCATTTGGGATAGTAATGACAGAAATCTGAGCAAATTTTTTAAAGAAATGCGATCATCATAGTTTGGGAGATATTTTTGTTTATCAACGCGAGTTTTGGGCTACACTAGTTTCTAGTTAATGTTATTTATAATGATGATTACCGCTCGGCTCTTTCGTGAAATAATGAAAAATTGCAGCCAAAAAGTTCTATCAGTCTCGGAATAACGCCTTCAGTGCTCTCACTTAACTGCCATAGGTAGGTGGAGGAGGAGGTTAGTGTTTAACGTCCCATCGACAACGAGGTCATTAGAGACGGAGCGCAAACTCAGGTGAGGGAAGGATGGGGAAGGAAATTGGCCGTGCCCTTTCAAAGGAATCATCCCGGCATTTGCCTGAAACGATTTAGGGAAATCACGGAAAACCTAAATCAGGATGGCCGGAGACGGGATTGAACCGTCGTCCTCCCGAATGCGAGTCCAGTGTGCTAACCACTGCGCCACCTCGCTCGGTCCATAGATAGGTAATTAGGCTATTACAGTTGTGCGTAATTATTTTTAACCATCACAATCTAGTGAACGAATAAAAATCGATTTTCTTACTCTTTCTTTTTACAGAGTTATCCATAAGCACAAAAATAGAAAACGGCAGCACTTACGATAAAGTGAATTCCAAGTAAGAACTAGACTGATTAACAAAACGACAACAGAGTTCAGTAAGGCCAACAATGTTCAAATCTTGGCTAAAGTAGGGGTGTGCAATAGCCAATAGTGCTATCGACAGTTTAAATTTGTCGGTGGCCTTGTTTACTATTATTTGTGCATATCCCTTTAACGTTGTATGATTAAAAATCAAAATATATTTCAATTTCACTAATCGGCGACTAGGTCGTGTGCAATTTATTTAGGCGATAGGGGAGGTCCGGACCCCCGAACCCCTCCCTCCCCCCCACCATTTTGGTTACATTTTTGCCTCACAACAACCAAGTGTTTCTGGAATAATGGCTGCAGCTTCAACCAAACGGGCAACCAGTGCATCTGGAGCGTCTATCAGCGTCTCGTATACACCAATCGCTTCGTCTGCCCCACAAAAATAAATCTGACAGGATGAGGTCAGGAGGCAGTGGTTGTTACCACTCCTCCCAATCAAAGAATTAGGGAAAACATTGTCTAAACGTCCACTGACAACAATAGTGGCGTACCTTAACTCGGCAGTTTGATACCTGGTGGCGAAGTTTCAACTTGTCACCGCCCTCCAACTTCATGAAACAGCATTTTTGTTGTTGTTGTTTTTTTTGTGGAAGCCACTTATTTATACGCGTAGTTAAGTAAGCAAAATGTAATATTTAGCGTTTTGTAAGTAGTTTTTATGAGTGGAGACAAATAACTAAGACGCATTTTTATGAGCGACACCGTTTAACTGATTATTAATAGAGTACAATTAACGAAAGCTATTCTTGCTAATAGACGACTAGCACGTAGCGTAGAATCTCTTCCTTTTATGTCTTTCTGCTATAAAATTTTGAAACTGCCCCATTGAAATCGATACCTTTAGCCAAACTATTTTCGATTCACAAAATTACCGGATTAGAGAGTCGTGCCTGACTCATACTGGACCGGAGATAGTTCTTAAATAGTTTGAGTTTTGAAAAACTCCTCTCGATTGACGTTACACAAACACACAACGGTAAGAAAAATCTTAACTCTAAAATGGGGTTATTTGGAAAATTCATAATCAACCAAGAATTATAAGAATCTTAAATATGTCTAGCCAAGAGATTCTTCTTTTATAACTTTGACAACCTATAGAAATATTCTTAGAAATGGAATTTCTGCAAGGATATCATCTCTGTTTTGTTAGCACCCGCCTACATAGGGAGAAAGGGTCATTGTAATAAAATAACAAAAAGAAGACCTCGGACGAAAAGATTTAAGTGTTCTTTTTCCCACGCGCTGCTTGAGAGTGGAACAGCAGAGAAATGGCTTGAAGGTGGTTCGATGAACCCTCTGCCATACATTTATCAGTTGTAGAGTATTCATGTAGATGAAGGAGTAGATCTACAGAAATCTGTTAGCAACTGTCAACTGATCTTTTTACAATCAATGGACGGTCCATTTCTGACGTTTTAATCGGATTACTGAGCTCTAAAACAGCAAAACTATATGATATACGTTCCACGGTTTTTCAACGTGTATCTGTCTGTTCTAGAAACCTACAGATGAGCCCTGATATTGACCTTATCGGTTCCTGGAGCAAAGGTAGTGCCTTGTCTGCAGCCTTCTCTCCACGCAACACTTTCTTCTTCCTGATATTTCTACTTTCTTCCCCAGGAGTGGCCATCTCATTTGTACATCACAGATCGAAGTGCTTCGTCAACAAGAGAATTTCTCTTATCTTTCGAAAAGAACTTTAGACTTCTTATTTTAGTAATACACATTACGAAGCTGACTCCAAGAATTTGTGAATACTTCTGAGCATGGTCGGCTTCTCCTAAGGCAATACTCCATAAACCTACGAAACACAAAAACCATAATCACACAATGCAGACAAAAGAGGCTGAGCAGCTCCTCTGGTTTGTAACAGATTTTGAAGAATAAGGAAGTTCCTCAATGGCATCAATCTTTTTGAAATCCTAGAACACAGGCTTCATGGCTTAGCAGTGAGACCTCTATCTGAGAGTCTTTTACCTGCAATATTTTTCAGAAGGATTGTCCCTCTTTGAATAGAAGCTGGGTAAAACACGTATGAACTTTCTAACGTCCCAAAAATTGTCACATATAATGGAATGGTGCAAAAGCGTGTTATCTGCACAGACTGAGAAAGTGGTTTGCGCAGACTGCAAACAATTCCTTAGGATTAAATTCACAAATTCTTGCATGAACTCCTGATTGCACTCCATCAGCAGCAGAAGCACTGTCATATCCTTATCCTCGGCTAATTGTTACATCCAGACCAGCCTGTTCAGTAACCCGTAAAATAGCTTCCGTTATCATAACGGTCTTATCAGATTGCTGAACGTAAACTAGAAATAACTCCTTTACTTATACCTTTTTTGTTTTCTGTGTGAACGTAACAAATGATTTCACTGATATGAGCTACGTTCGAGATATCCGCCGTGCTGTCAAAGATGATACAAAAATACTTGGAATATTTTATGTCATTTAAAATCTTTTCCTAAAGAATACCGCCCAGAAGTGAGATAAATTACTTTTGTGTAGTAGTGGATGAGTACGTTGTAAATCTTTTTCCCGAATGTGGCTGGGTGGACTGCTCTTGTTTGATCAAGTGTTCTCTTAGTATAGCATCACATTTAGATAAGTCTAATCAGCTAAACAAAATTTCCTTCATTTTCCTCCCGCATAAGCTCTCCGTGGCCGCGAAATGAAAGATTTTGTTCAGTCACAAACATAGTGTAGTCTAGCAGTTATTTTGAAACAGTTTCATTATTCTGGTTCATATGTTGCATGGGTAACGCGATCACCTGTTCTGTTGGCAGTTAGACCTGTCCTAAGGTTTTCAATTCTTCAAAATAAACTTGATGCTCTTCTTAGGCTTCATGATTGTAAAATTTAGGACTAAGTTTCCACCAATCTTTCAAACCAGTAAAAGATTAAGTGTATTGTTCAAGCGTGCGTCTGTGCCAAAGAGCTTACAGCAAAAACAGTATAAACTTTAGTTTTTAGCTGAGTTCTCTGAATTTTCTCACCATTTAGTTAACTGGTAAAGAACCAATCGGACATAAACGATCGTTAGTAACCTTATCCTTACCGTTATCGCCTTGTCTGTTAACAGAAACAAACGATCTATTTTTGTTTTGAAATACAGAGTGTATCAAAAAGAATCATCCGATTTGGCACGTCTACATTTCTGAAACTAATAAACACATACAATGAATTTTGTTTTTTGATGAGTGGGAAACTCAATTTTTTCATACCGTTTCATAGGTGTTTCAATACGCCTCCCCCCCCCCCCCCCCCCCCGAAATGCACGGCATACGTCAGTGGGTATTCAAATTTTTGCGATGTCTCAGTTCATTCATTGTGACTGCTAACGGAGGCACATAAACAGAGTCTTTTATAACCCCCCCCCCCCCCCCCCCTACAGGAAATAATCACACACAGGGAGGTCCGGTGACCTTGGAGGCAAGTAATATAAGGCTGAATCATTTTGTCCTGTGCAACCGATCCCTTGTTCAGTAAGCCTTTGATTTAAAAATTCCCGCACTTCCAGATGCCAGTGTGGCGGTGCTCCATACTCTTGGTAAATGAAGTCGTTTGAATCAGTCTCCAGCTGTGAGAAAAGGAAGTTCTCGAGCACATCGAGATATGTGCTTCCTGTAATAGTGTTCTCGGCAAAGAAAAATGAATCATCCATCATTTCCCGTGAAATTGCACAAACCACATTAAATTTTGGAGAGTCGAAACAGGAACCATGTAAAATTCGAGAGTTTGCTCTTTCCAACAGTACGTTGTTCACGTACATGTCTCAAATAACTTAATAGTTATGATTTTTTTAATCGGATGATTCTTTTTGATACACCATTTATTTCACTTCCTTTTTTAACTAAACAAACTGTTGGATTTTCTGGAAGAGGGAGAGGCTACTAAGAGATGTGGGAAAAATATTACTACTACTTTCAAAGGTTTCTTCTTTATTTGTTTCCTCTTCATCTGTTGCACTGTCTTCAGTTCTCGTTTCATTTGTATCACAATTCTCTGTAAGATTTCTTTACATTTTCTTTGTGCTCTTTGGTTACTTCATGAAAGTCCCTTGTAAATGGTTTTTACTTTTGTTAATTCTATAAGTTTTTCGTTATCCACAAATCGCTCCCGGTTTGACATGATTTTGCAACATTTGAAAGTATTTTCCTCGTACCTCCCATGCAAGTAGCACTCTGCGTTGAGTGTTAGTTAACGTTTGTGCCGGAGCACATGTGACGTCTTTTCATTTCGTGCAATGTTGGTCCATTTCTTATCTCCTGGTGTTTTTGTTGCTTCTCCTATTGTTGCTGACTTAGTTCTTCTATTCTTCTATCCATCAGAGATAACTTCATTTTTACTATTAATATGGGCTACGTGACTATTACCAATTCTCTGACACTGTTTTCCATGGTATATTAATTTTAAGCCCCTTGAGAAACAATCTTCTTCGTGTGTTTTTACTGGTGTTCGTTTTGTAAAATTTTTTGAGACAATGAAAAGACATGCAAACGATCTGTTTGGGGATTATGACTGATCATACTTTGATTTTAGATTTTTAATACAAAAAATGGCACCTGCAATTGACGTTTGATCAAGATCTTATGAGTTTGAAGAACGCAGACTCCGTGAAGTGTAACCACTCAGGAGTTATCTGAAATCAAAAATGGATATCATCAGTCGATACGACATTAAACTTACGGGAGTTTATGCTTAACCACAAAGAAATGACCTTAAATTTAACGATATGGTGCTAACTCGAACTCTGAGATCGATTTTGGAGGGTTTGTTTCACTCTTTATGGTTTTACAAAATATAATTATTATTAACTAATTTCATATATTATAGGTATAAGCTCACAAGATATGTGTTAGTTTTCGGGGGGTCGAAGGTAGCAGCTAAGATGTTGAACCGTTTTTATTTTATGCTGTACACAGTATTGAAAGATCGTTTCTCGAGAAAAACATGTTTGAAGTTCCGGGAAAACTTTTATATGTACGGGTATTATTAGTTCTGTCTCCATAAAAACCACATGTTATTATGTATTTTTGATGTCGCATAACTCAAATATGAAGTTAGATTTTCAAAATTCAAACTGACTAATACAATATTTCGGACAAAAAACTATATTTTGACCAATTGTGACCAAAATTGGACCACAAAAGGTGTTTTCGTTACTTATGTTTATTCTGAAATTCCAGGACCTTATATCAATCTTTCCTCTAACTCGAATAGTTCCTGGGGAGCAATTCCTTCGATCTTCTTGGCGAGAAAAGCCGATCTGGCTGAGCTGGATATACTTCGTTAGGCAGCTTGCACAGTTGTTCGTCAGGTTTTTCGGCGAATGTGTTTGCATGCATACTGGTATAATTCCTTTTGTGAACGTGCGTCGCGGCACAACAAGTTTTCTACCTGGACTGGGCGTCTCCGACCGATAGCGTCCCAAGGCGGCCGTGATCTGCTTCGAAAAATGGGCTCTAGAAACTTTTGTAACACATGGACGAAAAAACCTTTTCGTACCGACATTCTCGACACATATACCCTTCCCAAAATGCAAAAAATAATCGAATTTTCGACTATTTTGATGGAAAAACTAGCTTTAATGTGCAGACATTTAAACTTTAGAACACAGCAAGGGGTCGTGTGCTTGTTTTGCGCCCAATACTATACTTTTTGCATAGGTGTTAGCAGAGGTCCAGTCGTCCATTATTGCAGTTCTAGGAAGTCAGATTTTTTACCGTATAACGCATTTCCTTTGTCATGGTTCTCTGCAGTCAGGCAACAGCAGGAGGACGAGACACAAGCAGCAACAGGGCAGTAACCGATTTTGTGACATTTTACTAGTTCGTGATTGAGGGAATTATTTAGTCTCACCTGAGTTCTTTGATAGTTTAATTTTTGAATCTCTGCGCACTAATCTAATTCATTAGACACAGTTCTTGCGTTTTCGTCAGTGTCCACAGTAGAGTTCCGTAGCGCGTGTCGATAGTCTTTTGTTTGTCTATGTAGTGTAGTTTTTGATGGTCTTTAGTATGGACAGGGACTGTGATTGCTGCGTGCAGATGTGACCCAAGTTGGTGACACTTCACTCTCAGCTCCAGGCTGTGATGGCTTTTGTTGCATAGCTTGAGGCTGCAGTGGGTGGGTGTGACTGTTGTGGGCCAGCCATGAAGCCATGAGAATTCAATGGCCGTCCAGAACGATTCACGAGTCCGCCAACCGGTCCACACCGGTGGCCAGCCCTGTTACTGCTCGTACTGAGGTTGGCTCCTCACCTGTGGTCAAGTAATTACCAGGAGTACGAACGTATGGGCTTCCTGGTTAGTCTGACAAACAAGTTCCAGGTGCTGTCTGTGGCTGGCGCTGTCCCTCAGCCAGATGCAATCGGTTGTCCCGTTTCAATCGAAATCGTTCAGCTTGCAAGATTCGGACAATCACAGAGGGTGAGATTATTGGTAGTTCGAAACTCCAATGTTAGGCGCGTTATGGGGCCACTTTGGAACATGGCTGCCAAGGAGGAGAAAAAAGCCAATGTGCATTCTGTGTGCATACCAGGTGGGGTCATAGCAGACATGGAACAGGTTCTGCTCCATACCATGAACAGCACAGGTTGGAGGCAGTTGCGGGTAGTGGCTCACGTTGATACTAATGACGTGTGTCACTTTGGATTGGAAGAGATTCTCTCTGGTTGCCAGCGGCTCTATGAAGTGATAAAGGCTGCCAGCAATGCTTGTGAGATGAAAGCAGAGCTCACCATTTGCAGCATAGTTGACAGGACCGATTGTCGACCTCTGGTACCGAGCAGAATGGAGGGTAAGAATCAGAGGCTCAGACGATTCTGTGACCGTGTAGGCTGCAGAGCCCTCGACTTGCGCCACAGGGTGATGGAGTTTCGGGTTCTGCTGCATAGGTCAGGAGTCCTCTACACGCATGAAGCTACACTGGTAGCGGGGGCTGCGTGGCGCAGATTGGGCAGTTTTCTGGGTTAGATGGTCTCAGGGAAACACAAAGAAAGGCTTCAGCCTCAAAGGATGTAGGTCGAACACAGGAAGAACGTAGATATAGGAACCATCAGTATAACAGTTGTACATTGTCATAGCTGTGTTGGGAAAGTATCAGACCTGGAAGTGCTAATAGAAAGAACTGATGCTCAAATCGTTCTAGGTAGTGAAAGCTAGCTAAAGCTGGGGATAAGCTGAAATTTTTGCAAAGGACCTAACGTTGTTCAGAAAGGGTAGGGTAAACACAGTTGGCGGTGGAGTGTTTGTTTCGGTTAGTAGTAGTTTGTCTTGTAGCAAATTGAAGTAGATTCTTCCTGTGAGTTTGTATGGGTAGACGTCATTCTTGGCAAACGAAAATAATAATGGGATCCTTTTATCGACTTCCAAACTCAGATAACGCAACTGCTGAAAGGTTCGAAGAAAACGTGAGTCTAATTTCAAACACGTACTGTACAATTGTAGTTGGTGGTGACTTCAGTTTACCCTAAATGCATTGGCGAAAATACATGTTTAAATTCGGAAGTACTCATAAAAATCATCCAAAATTATGCTAAATGCTTTCTCTGAAAATTATTCCAAATAGTTAATTCATGAACCCACTAGAGTAGTAAACGATTGTGAAAACACTCTTGACCTCTTAGCAATAAATAATCCTGAGCTAATAACGAGAATCAAAACTGTTACAGGGATTAGTGTACACAAGATTGATGTAGCGAAACTGAATATCGTAACTACCAAGTCCTCCAAAAATATATGAAAAATGTACCTATTCAAAAAAGCAATTAAAAGTTCGATTGACGTCTTCCTGGGAGACAACCTCCACTTCTTCCAAGTTGATAATGTAAGTTTAGATTTGGCTTGGATTCAAATAAATAGTACCGGTAGCAATTGAGAGATTTATACCAAATAAATTAACAAACGGCGGAGCTGATACCCCTTGGTACATAAAACGTGTCAGAGCACTGTTGCACAAAAATCTAAAACAGCATGCCAACTTTCAGAGGTGGTAGTATGGACCAAAACAAGGAAAAAAAGTCCAGTAAAAATGGGCTCTAAGATGCGTACCTTAAGAGCTAAGAACACTTGTTCAATAGAAGACAAGTGTTTCACAGTAGCGAAGATGAACAAGTGCTCAGAGCTCCTCAGATATGCACTTTAGAGCCCGTGTTTGCTGGACTTTTTTCTTGTTTTGGTCCATACTACCACCTCTGAAAGTTGTCTACCCTACAAGCTTAGCAACAGCAGTACCAGTATATGTATTCCACTGCTAGAGGTATCAGAAAGATTTTCGCTTATAACTTTCGAGTCGTTGGTTTCCGGTATAGGGAACCTTACTTCAAATTGATACATTTATCCTCCTCGATCATCCTAGAAAGTCCGTAACATCATCATGGGATGCATTTACAGACCCCGGAACCTTTAACTTTGACACTCTGTGGCGTAGTTGGATGATGTTTCCGGACATGGGTTCCACTTGATCTACCAAGACACATCTACAATATCTAGAAGCGTGTAAGATTAATTGTGAAACACCTTGTAGGAATAAATACCGTATTCACATTTTTGGACCTTACCATGCTCAGTCTCAAATTTATCATAATCATCGTCGCAAAGTAAACCCGAAAGAATTTTCAGACATTTTGCATGAAGCAAAAAAAAAAAAAAAAAAAAAACGCTTGTTACCTTCTTTACGATCAAGAGAAGAAAAAATGATATGCAGAAAATATTGGTAATTGATACCACGTACTTATGTGCAAATGAGTAAATATTTTATTTGATCTTCCGTGGACTATATCTTGCGGCAGAAAACACTCACTTACGTCTAGTCACGCTCGGTAACAGTTAGGTAGCTTAACGTACAATAATAATACCAGCAGTTACTCCGACTAAACTATTCCAAGACTGTAGGCAATAAAACAAAATACATTGCAGTAGAAAGTTCCAGAATAGACATAAGACAATTCTGTCCTGTCATTTTGATCCGATTCGAGCACTTATCTATTTGCATTACATATTTATTTATTTAACGTATGACGACAGGAGAAAATAATACACTACTTTTTACAACATGTACAATTATGTACATTACTACATAGGTACACACAACCTCAAGTTCATAATTGGTTCATAGCCCTAAGTCCAGTTTTGAAATCCAGTCATAAGCTTGTGCAGACAAACTGTGAAAGTTTTCTATTGCCCAACTGAGAGCTCTGAGTGAACATTAAAATATGATGTGACGTACAGTACAGAGAGTATGGTCTAAGGAAGCTACGGTTTCTTTCTATCTCTTTTGCCTGTGCCTATTTAGTGATTGTAGAAGATCGGGAGAAGTAGGAGGATTACCACCGTCTTCGATTTCCTTTAGAAGTTTTTCGCTGTCTTCATTCTAATCAGGAGTGTATTGTTTGCGGTAACCTCTTAAGGCGAGTCGTTTTGCCGCACTTTTCAAAACGCCGATGAATCTTTTGTAGTTGTTGAATTTACGGGACTTGCGTGCTAGAGCGAAGATATCTGGTGCCAAATATCTCTGGAAACTTACCAAGGGCTTGTCGAATCCATGTTATGCAAAATCGCTGCTGTGTTGCGTTCCAATGGAGGACCGAAACGCTGTTAAGCAGATGGTCGTAATGTTTTGTCTCGCCCGCGTAATCAAGAGAATCATTGAATAGACGAAAAGCAGATATAGTCTGAAGGAAATGAAGGAGGAAATGGCGAAAATAAATGCGTCGAAGGAAACATATAAAACAGAAAACAATTTCTTAGACCTGATGAACAGGTAAATACTAGAAACTACACTCCTGGAAATTGAAATAAGAACACCGTGAATTCATTGTCCCAGGAAGGGGAAAATTTATTGACACATTCCTGGGGTCAGATACATCACATGATCACACTGACAGAACCACAGGCACATAGACACAGGCAACAGAGCATGCACAATGTCGGCACTAGTACAGTGTATATCCACCTTTCGCAGCAATGCAGGCTGCTATTCTCCCATGGAGACGATCGTAGAGATGCTGGATGTAGTCCTGTGGAACGGCTTGCCATGCCATTTCCACCTGGCGCCTCAGTTGGACCAGCGTTCGTGCTGGACGTGCAGACCGCGTGAGACGACGCTTCATCCAGTCCCAAACATGCTCAATGGGGCACAGATCCGGAGATCTTGCTGGCCAGGGTAGTTGACTTACACCTTCTAGAGCACGTTGGATGGCACGGGATACATGCGGACGTGCATTGTCCTGTTGGAACAGCAAGTTCCCTTGCCGGTCTAGGAATGGTAGAACGATGGGTTCGATGACGGTTTGGATGTACCGTGCACTATTCAGTGTCCCCTCGACGATCACCAGTGGTGTACGGCCAGTGTAGGAGATCGCTCCCCACACCATGATGCCGGGTGTTGGCCCTGTGTGCCTCGGTCGTATGCAGTCCTGATTGTGGCGCTCACCTGCACGGCGCCAAACACGCATACGACCATCATTGGCACCAAGGCAGAAGCGACTCTCATCGCTGAAGACGACACGTCTCCATTCGTCCCTCCATTCACGCCTGTCGCGACACCACTGGAGGCGGGCTACACGATGTTGGGGCGTGAGCGGAAGACGGCCTAACGGTGTGCGGGACCGTAGCCCAGCTTCATGGAGACGGTTGCGAATGGTCCTCGCCGATACCCCAGGAGCAACAGTGTCCCTAATTTGCTGGGAAGTGGCGGTGCGGTCCCCTACTGCACTGCGTAGGATCCTACGGTCTTGGCGTGCATCCGTGCGTCGCTGCGGTCCGGTCCCAGGTCGACGGGCACGTGCACCTTCCGCCGACCACTGGCGACAACATCGATGTACTGTGGAGACCTCACGCCCCACGTGTTGAGCAATTCGGCGGTACGTCCCCCCGGCCTCCCGCATGCCCACTATACGCCCTCGCTCGAAGTCCGTCAACTCCACATACGGTTCACGTCCACGCTGTCGCGGCATGCTACCAGTGTTAAAGACTGCGATGGAGCTCCGTATGCCACGGAAAACTGGCCGACACTGACGGCGGCGGTGCACAAATGCTGCGCAGCTAGCGCCGTTCGACGGCCAACACCGCGGTTCCTGGTGTGTCCGCTGTGCCGTGCGTGTGATCATTGCTTGTACAGCCCTCTCGCGGTGTCCGGAGCAAGTATGGTGGGTCTGACACACCGGTGTGTGTTCTTTTTTCCATTTCCAGGAGTGTATAACACATAGTCATCAGAAAGCAAAGAAAATCACTGACAAAGAACGAAAGATGCACTCACTGTAACACTGAAAGCAATATAAGCTCTGACTGATGTTTAACGTTACATAGTCGTAATGAAAGAAAGAGGGCCGTTTGACAGACTTTGCGTACCGCACGTGTAGTATTTGGAGTGCTGGCGGTGCGTTGTTTAAGGTGTCGGGAGGAGACTCTGAGAATTGCCATGTAGAAAGGGCTGGGTTTCAGTAACGAACTATATTTTCAGCCGTTGCCTTAGTGCCAAGGAAGTATACCTCCTGCGTCAGTAACATTTGATTGCTCATGCAATCTTCTATGTTTCAAAAATGAAAATGATCCAGTGCTACTCGATAAATGTTAACTGGACTTCATCTGTACAGATATTCCCGATGATCATTTATTTTCTCCATATGAGAAACCGAAAAGATGAAATAATGCTCTTTTTGCTGTATCAAATTGGAAATGTAATTGTTGAAACCACTCATCAGATGTAGCATGATGTAAGTAATAACGAGCTGCTTTTTATTTTCCAATGTACGTCATCATAAGTTGTCCTAAGTGCTCACTGTCAGGATATTATTCGAGAAAATGCAGTTGCTACAAACTACACTGGTATGTACGATGGATGATGATGTCTTACTTACGATATTCTATATTGGTAATTTCAATTTTTCTTTTAAAAAGTTGAATGAATCCTAGACCGACTGACCAATAATCTGTAGCATGTAACAAACAATGAAATTAATATCCATAGGTTTGACAAATCATTTCACGCCATGAATGTCTTACTGAAGTGATAGTATAAAATACAGCTGCGTAGCATTTTGTGCAGTGTCAGATCCGAATCTTAGTTCACGTGTCATAATCGTAGCACAAAGAACTACTACGCAACCCCTAACAGGTAGCTGTAGAGACCCTTCATACGTCTTTGACAGACTGTGTAGCTTTTGACATGTTTTATGTAAACAAGCTGTCGTGATATGATCAAAACAGTCCCTCGAGGCAGCTGCTGAGTAGCCACGAATCATCAGGGCTTCCTGTCCGCCTTAAGCTCTTGTCGAGCGTATGGCGTAACGAGCAGCCTGTGGCACTATGACGAAAGAGATATCCGAATCAGCTGTTATTTAGTATAGAAAAACTAATGTTCATAAATTAAGGATGCTGATACATGGTGAAACAACGCTCTGGTGGGCGGTTTGCTGGTTTAGATCACCTCGGGGTATGACCATGCGATGAATCTGACCTGCGGTCGTCGCACGGTGGCGCTGGCAGCAGTCCACATACGCAGAGGTGTGTTGGTGATGTCAGAGTACGGTGCAGCGAGTACGTGTGCAGAGGTTTCCAGACGTGCTAATGGTGACTGTGTGTTGAAAATGGATCAAAGAACACACATTTGTGACATTATGAGGGGTAGAACACTAGGGCGACTGGAGGCTGGTCAGACAGAGCAGGTCATAGCACGGGCCCTCCGTGTGCCACAAAGTGTGATCTCACGATTACGGCAACGATTCCAACAGACAGGAAACGTGTCCAGGCACTATAGTACGGGACGTCCACAGTGTACAACACCACAAGAAGATCGATATCTCACCATCAGTGCCCGCAGACAGCCACGGAGTACTGCAGGTAGCCTTGCTCGGGACCTTACCGCAGCCGCTGGAACAGTTGTCTCCAGACACACAGTCTACAGACGACTGGACTGAACAGACATGGTTTATTCGCCCGGAGACCTGCAAGGTGCATTCCACTGATCCCTTGTCACAGGAGAGCCCGTAAGGCCTGGTGCCAAGAACACAGTACGTGATCACTGGAACAGTGGTCCCAGGCTATGTTCACGGACGAGTCCAGGTATAGCCTGAACAGCGATTCTCGCCGGTTTTCATCTGGCGTGAACCAGGAACCAGATACCAACCCCTTAATGTCCTTGAAAGTGACCTGTATGGAGGCCGTGGTTTGATGTTGTGGAGTGGGATTATGATTGTTGCATGTACACCCCTGCATGTCTTTGACAGAGGAACTGTAACAGGTCAGGTGTATCGGGACGTCATTTTGCACCAGTATGTCGGCCTTTTCAGGAGTGCAGTGGGTCCCACCTTCCTCCTGATGGATGCTAACGCACGGCCCCACCGAGCTGCCATCGTGGAGGAGTACCTTGAAACAGAAGATAACAGGCGAATGGAGTGACCTGCCTATTCTCCAGACCTAAACCCCATCGATAACGTCTGGCATGCTCTCGGTTGACGTATTGCTGCACGTCTTCAAACCCATAGGAAACTTCAGCAGCCCCGACAGGCACTTGTGCAAGAATGGGAAGCTATACCCCAGCAGCTGCTCGACCACCTGATCCAGAGTATGCCAACCCGTTGTACGGCCTGTGTACGTGTGTATGGTGATCATATCCCATATTGACGTCGGGGTACATGCGCAGGAAACAGTGGCGTTTTGTAGCAAATGTGTTTCGGGACGGTTTTCCCAACTTATCGCCAATACCGTGGACTTACAGATCTGTGACATGTGTGTTTCCTACGTGCCTATGCTATTAGCGCCAGTTGTGTAGTGCCACGTTGTTTGGCACCACATTCTGAAATTATCCTTAATTTATGAGCATGAGTGTACTAACATAGTTATCAGCCGGAAAGGTGGTTTGAAAAACACAATATGTAGATATGCAATATAATTCTTCAATGGAAGGCAAAGGAAATGCAAGATCAGTTGAATGGATCTGATAATGCTTTGAAAGAGGATATAAGAAAAAAAATCAACAAAAGTGAAACAGTGGTAATGGAGTTAAGTCGATTTAAATGAGATGATGTTACGGGAATTGAATTAGGAAAGAAGAGGCTAAAAGTGGTAGACGATTTTTGTTATTTGAACATTAACAGAAAAGTTACCACGACTAAACTAAAGAAGATATAGAACGCAACTGACAATAGCAAGAATACCTTTTCCGAAGAAGAGTAGTTTGTTAACACTGAATATAAATTTAAGTCTAAGGAAGTATTTTCAGAAAATATTTATCTGGAATGTAGTCTTGTATGGGAATTAAAAGTGGACTGAAAACAACACAGACAAGAAGAGAATGGGATCTTTTGAAATGGTGTGCCACAGAAGAATGCTGAAGCTTAGCTGGGTAGATCGGATAAAAAATATAAAATATTGAAGCAAATCGTAGAGGAAAGCAATTTGCGACAAAATTTGACTAAAAGAAGGGAAGAAACGACAGCACACCACCTTAGACATCAACAAATAGTTTGACGAGGAAGAGAACTGTGGATCCTAAGCGCTATGGAGAGGCCAAGGCTTCACTACAGTAAACTGTTCAAATAGGTGTAGGCTGCAGTGTTTATGCAGAGATGAAGACAACTGCCAGAAGGAAGTGGCGAGGAGAATTTCATCAAGCCAGTCTTTAGACTTAAGACCACAACAGTAACAGCTGTACTGCAGCCAGCAGGATCTCCGCTCGTCCGATGTTGGTATTAAGTGATACATGGCTAGATGAGGAAGTTCCACAATTAAAAGTAGCTTTTGTATTTTTGACTCTCACAAGAATATTGTAGAGGGGAAAGTGAACTGCTAGAAAAAGAACTCTATACGTGTGCTAAACGGGAATCCATTAGCGGCTCATTGCATGTGTACTTGACACTTCCCTCCACAGTCACCAGGTGCAATAAAAGTTACTTAGTTCGTTTGTCGATTTCAGGTCAACGGAATGTAAAATTACCCTTTGACCTCAGTCCATGTGGATGTAATAAAAGCAGAGTGTAAGCTATTATTGAAGAGGAATGGAAAAACAAATTTGACAATGTTTCATTGAAAGTCTGTTCCATGGCACTTTGCAAAACCAGATGGTAAAACTGCTGTCTGAACCCTGGTTCTCCTGAATACTAGCCGGCCGCGGTGGCCGATCGGTTCTAGGCGCTTCAGTCTGGAACCGCGCGACTGCTACGGTCGCAGGTTCGAATCCTGCCTCGGGCGTGGATGTGTGTGATGTCCTTAGGTTAGTTAGGTTTAAGTAGTTTTAAGTTCTAGGGGACTGATGACCTCAGATGTTAACTCCCATAGTGCTCAGAGCCATTTGAACCATTTGAATCCTGAATACTAGTGTCTCAACGGCCACGCCATCTCATCTCAGCAGGTCCGTTAATGTCCTTGTTGACTTAGTAGCAATTGAGTGTCAGTTCGAGAAAGATGGTGGTCTGAGCTACAGCCCTCCTCGTCTACCACGAAAAGCGTTGAGGAAGCCGTGGTAAAAGGATCGTGACTCGCCTACGCATCGATTCAAATGCACAGTTCGAGCGTGCTCAATCGAAATGATCGCGTTGCCAAAGCAACAGGTGGCCAAGCAGTCACGGGGATGCCCCGGCAGTCAGTCGAAGCGAATCAGAGCAGTGTTGGTGGGGGAGAGGAGACGTTCTCCAGGGCAGGCACAATTACAGACGCGATCGCCTTTCACCGCCAGCTTGTGCAATCCGTAATGGCCTGCTCTCCGAGAGGCAATTTGCCAGTGCGGCGTGAGATTGCACGTTGACTTCTTTTTAGTGCGCTGAATGGCTGGTTGCTTCTAAAGAGCGTGCGTGTCAAGCCATGGGAAGTGTCGCCTCGTCCATTTGTTAGTAAATTCAAGGTCTGTTAGCAGATCGTTTGTGTGGTTTAATAGCTTCGTGCACGAATCTTATCTGTAAACGACAGGAAAAAGTTCGTGTTCACTGCTTGCCTTAAAACTTTTGCACAGTTCTTGGTATTTTTTCAACTTCTAGATATTCTTCCTCTTTCATTTCTTATTCTCACAGTGTCTTTTAGATATACCTTATTGTATTCTTTCTCGAATAACGGTAGTCGTGTAGCCTACACCGATGTCCTCAAGTAAGTAGATGTCGATGGAGTGTCTGCGTTCCGTCACGAAATTCTCTCCTGTGTCATCTTCTGCATTTGAGGGTAGAACTTACAGCCAACGTCCCGTATAATACGTTGGATATATTCCAATCCTTGGTTCCCCTACCGCTTTTGCCCTCTACCGCTCCCTCAGGTACCATGGAAGTTATTCCCTGATGTCTTAACAAATGTATCATCCTATCTATATTTTTCACACTTACTTCTCCTCTCCCCTTCGAACCCCCTCCACCCCCCCCCCCCCAAAAAAAAAAAATTTCTACGTCCTTCTATATATGGTCGGCTGGAGAACGTTTTTCCACGCAAACGACTCATCATTTGCCGCATACCTCACCTACATCTACATCTACATGTACATCCATACTCCGCAAACCACCTGACGGTGTATGGCGGAGGGTACCCTGAGTACCTCTATCGGTTCTCCCTTCTATTCCAGTCTCGTATTTTTCGTGGAAAGAAGGATTGTCGGTATGCCTCTGTGTGGGCTCTAATCTCTCTGACTTTATCCTCATGCTCTCTTCGCGATATATACGTAGGAGGGAAAAATATACTGCTTGACTCCTCGGTGAAGGTATGATCTCGAAACTTCAACAAAACCCCGTACCGAGCTACTGAGCGTCTCTCCTGCAGAGTCTTCCACTGGAGTTTATCTATCATCTCCGTAACGCTTTCGCGATTACTAAATGATCCTGTAACGAAGCGCGCTGCTCTCCGTTGGATCTTCTCTATCTCTTCTATCAACCCTATCTGGTACGGATCCCACACTGCTGAGCAGTATTCAAGCAGTGGGCGAACAAGTGTACTGTAACCTACTTCCTTTGTTTTCAGATTGCATTTCCTTAGGAGTCTTCCAATGAACCTCAGTCTGGCATCTGCTTTACCGACGATCAACTTTATATGATCATTCCATTTTAAATCACTCCTAATGCGTACTCCCAGATAATTTATGGAATTAACTGCTTCCAGTTGCTGACCTGCTATATTGTAGCTAAATGTTAAGGGATCTTACTTTCTATGTATTCGCAGCACATTACACTTGTTTACATTGAGATTCAATTGCCATTCCCTGCACCATGCGTCAATTCGCTGCAGATCCTCCTGCATTTCAGTACAATTTTCCATTGTTACAACCTCTCGATATACCACAGCATGATCCGCAAAAAGCCTCAGTGAACTTCCGATGTCATCCACAAGGTCATTTATGTATATTGAGAATAGCAACGGTCCTACGATACTCCCCTGCGGCACACCTGAAATCACTCTTACTTCGAAGACTTCTCTCCAATGAGAATGACATGCTGTGATCTGTTATCTAGGAACTCTTCAATCCAATCACACAATTGGTCTGATAGTCCATATGCTCTTACCTTGTTCATTAAACGACTGTGGGGAACTGTATGGAACGCCTTGCGGAAGTCAAGAAACACGGCATCTACGTGGGAACCCGTGTCTATGGCCCTCTGAGTCTCGTGGACGAATAGCGCGAGCTGGGTTTATCACTATCGTCTTTTTCGAAACCCATGCTGATTCATACAGAGTAGATTTCTAGTCTCCAGAAAAGTCGTTATACTCGAACATAATACGTGTTCCAAAATTCTACAACTGATAGACGTTAGAGATATAGGTCTATAGTTTTGCACATCTGTTCGACGTCCCTTCTTGTGCCCTTTTCCAATTCTTTATCGTACAACCGAAGTTTAACGAATTCCTTTTAGCACTCATGAGGACGACCTCACACTTTTCGTTATTTAGTGTCAACTGCCACCTTTCGCTCCATTCAGATATCTTTTTTAAATCGTTTTGCAGTTTGTTTTGATTTTCTGATGACTTTATTAGTCGATAAACGACAGCGTCATCTGCAAACAACCGAAGACGGCTGCTCAGTTTGTCTCCAAAATCGTTTATATAAATAAGGAACAGCAAAGAGCCTATGAAACTACCTTGGGGAACCCCAGATATCACTTCTGTTTTACTCGATGACTTTCCGTCAATTGCTACGAACTGTGACCTCTCTGACAGGAAATCACAAATCCAGTCTGATAACTGAGACGATATTCCATAACCACGCAATTTCACTGCGAACCGCTTGTGTGGCAACGTGTCAAAAGCCTTCCGGAAATCCAGAAATACGGAATCGATGTGAAATCCCTTGTCAATAGCACTCAATACTTCATGTGAATGAAGAGCTAGTTGAGTTTCACAGGAACGATGTTTTCTAAACCGATGTTGACTGTGTGTCAATAGACCGTTTTCTTCGAGGTAACTCATAATGTTCGAACACAATATATGTTCCAAAATTCTGCTGCATATCGACGTTGACGATATGGGCCTGTAATTTAGTGGATTACTACTGCCTTTCTTGAATGTTGTTGTGACCTGTGCAACTTTCCAGTCTTTGGGTACGGACCTTTCGTCGAGCGAACGGTTGAATATGATGGTTAAGTATGTAGCTAATGCATCATCATACTCTGAAAGGAACCTAATTGGTATACAGCCTGGACCAGAACACTTGCTTTTATTAAGTGATTTAAGTTGCTTCACTACTCCGATGACATTTACTTCTACGTTACTCATGTTGGCAGCTGTTCTCTATTCGAATTCTGGAATATTTACTTCGTCTTCTTTTGTGGAGGCATTTCGGAAGGCTGTGTTTAGTAACTCTGCTTTGGCAGCACTGTCTTTGACAGTATCTCCATAGCAGTGGCCTAGAGAAGGCATTGATTGTTTCTTGCCGCTAATATACTTCATATACGACCAGAATCTCTTTGGATTTTCTGCCAGGTTTCGAGAAAAAGTTTCGTTGTGCAAACTGTTATAAGCATCTCGCATTTAAGTCCGTGCTAAATTTCGAGCTTCTGTAAAAGATCGTCAATATTGGGGTTTTTTCGTTTTTTTAAATTTGGCATGTTTGTTTCGTTGTTTCTGTAACAATGTTCTAACCCGTTTTGTGTACCAAGAAGGATCAGCTCCGTTGTTTGTTAATTTATTAGGTATAAATCTCTCAATTGCTACCGATACTATTTCTTTGAATTGAAGCCACATCTGTCTATTATTAATTTGGAATGAGTGGAGATTGTCTCCCAGAAAGGCGTCAAGTGAATTTTTATCTGCTTTTTTGAATAGGTATATTTTTCGTTTATTTTTGGACGATTTGGGGATTACAATATTCAAACTCGCTACGACAACCCTGTGTTCACTAATCCCTGTATCGGTTTTGATGTTATTAACCCAGTATTATTTGTTGCTAAGAGGTCAACTGTGTTTTCACAATCGTTTACTATCCACGTGGGCTCATGAACTAACTGCTCGAAATAATTTTCAGAGAATGCGTTTAGCACAATTTCGGATGATATTTTAAGCGTACCTCCGGAATTAAACATATCGAGGGTAAATTAAAGTCACCATAAACTATTATCGTATGAGTCGGGTACGTGTTTGAAATAAAACTCAAGTTTTCTTTGAACGTTTCAGTAACTGTATCATCTGAATTGGGAGGTCGGTAAAAGGATCCAATTATTATTTTATTCCGGTTGCCAACAATGATCTCTGCCCATACTAACTTACAGGAAGTATCTACTTCAATTTCGAGACTAGTTGAACTACTTCTAATAGCAATAAATACGCCACCGCCAATTGTGTTTCGCCTTATCCTTTCGGAACACCGTTGGGTTCTTCCCAAAAATTTCGGCTGAGCTTATATCCAGCTTTAGCCAGCTTTCAGTGCCTATAACGATTTGAGCACCGGTGCTATCTATTAGTGCTTGGAGCTCTGGTACTTTCCCAGCACAGCTACGACAATTTACAACTGTTAAACCAATGGTTCCTGTATCTACGTTCTTCCTGTGTTCGGCCTGCACCCTTTGTGACTGAAGCCCTTCTTGTGTTTTCCCGAGACATTATTTAAACACAGTTCTTGATATTTTGTAATCAGGCTAGAGAGGGAAAGAGAGACCTGAGACCATTCGTGTTTCCCTTCTCTATACAAATTCAATATCTCCTGTTAGTTCTATGGGGCACGCGTCCCACACGCATGAATAATATTCTAATATGAGTAACACGAATGGCTTGTAAGCAAACTGCACTGTAGACTGAAAGCATTTCCCTAGTATTCAAACAATAAACCGAAGTCTGCTATCTCCTTTACCTGCGAGTGAGCCTATGGGATCGTTCCGCTACCAGGTACTTATACGGGCTTATCGATTCCAACAATGAGTCGTTGATATTTAGTTATAGGATACCGCTTTTTCCGTTTTCTGAGGTGCACATTTTTACATTTTTGAACATTTACAGCAAGTTTCCGATCTATGCACCAATTTGAAATCTTGTCAAGATCAGAATGAATATTTATGCAGTTTTCTCAGACAGTACTTTATTATAGATCATCTGCGAGAAGTCTAAGGCTGCTATTAACATTGTCCGCAATGTCATTAGTACATAACATGAACAGTAAGAGTCCGTGTACCCTTCTCTGGGGTACATCCTAAGTTACTTTTTCGCCTGTCGATGGCTCTCCATCCAAGATAACATGCTGCGTCGTGCCTACCGAGAAATCCTCAACCTAGTCACACGTTTAGCTTGATACCACATAAGATCGTAATTTTTATAATAGGCGTGGTTGTAGTTCTGAGTCAAGTGCTTTTAGGAAATCGAGGAATGTAACTGGTTGCCTTGATCTATCTTTTCACAATGTAAGAAAAGTGCGAGTTGGGTTTCACACGATCGAAGTTTTCGGAATCCACGCTGCTTGGCTAGGCCGTTCTATTCAAGATACCACATTATGTTTGGGCTCAGAATATTTTCTAAGATTATACAACAAATGCATGTCAAAGAAATTGGACGGTAGTTTTGTGGATCACTTCTGTTACTCTTCTTTTAGACTTGTGAGTATTCTTCCAACTACTGGGATCTACGATAGATTGTGATTGAAACCGGGCTCAACTCAGCCGAAAATTGGGTATAGAATCTGACACAGATTCCACAGGATCCTGTAGTTCTGTTACGTTTAGTCGATGTCAACTGTTTCTGAACACATCACTTATCTTTGCCGTCGTACGAGAGATAAATCGGGACAGTAACCCTAGATTTTTCTTTGCAAAGCAACGTTTGACTCTGTTCCGCGTTTCTGCTTTTGCTGTGTTACCTTCAGTTTCAGTTTCTGCCCCGTCCATGAGCCTCTGGACACTAACTTTTGTACCACAAACATATATTTGCATTTCTTTGGATTTTAAAGACCCTTTGATGCTATTCAGTTATGGTGCCAACGTCTTTGCCGCAGTAATAACTCCGGTTTCCGTCAGATCACCGAAGTTAAGAGCTGTCGGGATGGGCTAGGAACGGGATGGGTAACCATCCGGTCTGCCGAGCCTTGTTGGCAAGCGGGCTGCACTCAGCCCTTGTGAGGCAAACTGAGGAGCTACTTGATTGAGAAGTAGCGGCTCCGGTCTCGGAAACTGACAAAACGGCCGGGAGAGCGGTGTGCTGACCACACGCCCCTCCGTATCCGCATCCAGTGACGCCTGTGGGCTGAGGATGACACGGCGGACGGTCGGTACCGTTGCGCCTTCATGGCCTGTTCGGGCGAAGTTTAGTTTAGTTTTTTTTTCTTTATTCAGTTATGGTCGTCGTTGGAGGCTTCACGCATTGTCCTCTCGACAGTCAATCGCTTTTCTTTCGGGATCTCCCTATCTCGAGCCCTACACTTTGTTTCAAACATGTTATGGAATAGCCTCTGTTTCTTTAGAAGTACAGAGGGCTCCCCCCATCATGAACTATTCTCTTAGTTACTGTCAAGTGCATGGTAAACTATTCTTAAAAACCTGAACCATATATCTTGTACTTGCTGCTCCTCTCCAGAGCAAAATGTTTCGAATTCTATTCTGAGATGTGACACTACTGCCTGTTCATCTCGTTTGCTTAAAATATAAATCCTCCTGCTTGTTCCATTTGTCCTTTGTACTTTGTTAAGCACTAGTGCTACAACTGTCTTATAGTCACTGATACCGGTTTCTAAGTGGACATCATCACAAAGCTCAGCGCTGTTTATTGCTACTTGATGAATATATTTACATCATGAGTGGGCTTCCGAACAATCTGTTCTAGGTAATTGCCAGAAAACGCTTTTGGTAATGTTTTGCAAGACGTCTTGTTACACCACCCCCTACAAAACTGTAATGTTCATAGTTGGTTGTTGGGTGATTAACGTCTCCTTTAAAGATGACAGAGATTAAGGAACTTACCTACTTTGTGAATAAAAATACACACGACACTGGAAAAATAATCTATAATATTTCTTATTCATTTCGTAAACCGGTTTTCGGCTGTTACGTCAACGTCAGGTGCAAAGATAAATATGTGGTGCAATGAAATTTTTGTATAATCAAAGATTTTAATCTACTGCGTCTACAGAGTATCTCCTTTCCCAAAGATGAAAAATGTTAATTTAAGATTCAGGAATAAAACGAGAGAAATTATTTCAGTGGAAATACGATGTAAGATTATTTAACTTAGATAAAAATGTGACACATTAACTAATGAATCGTATAACAAATTACAACAAATTACATAGAAGAAAATGATCTGAATAATAAACTCTGGTGACATGTCCCAAGGGTGTGGCCGAACAAAAAGAGATAGTATTATCTTTATCAACTCCTAAGACAGGATATACCAGTGAGATTAAACAGGTAAGTGGAAAAATTTCACAGCACCACATATTTTTCTGATGATAGCGTAACAGCCGAAAATCGTTTTGTGAACTAAATAATAAATATTGTATAATATACGTGTGTGTTCTGATTCCTTATGCATAAAACATTCTACCAAAAACCGATGGAACAGTCAGTCTACGCAGTTAAATGTGCAAACACAGCAAAATTATCCGTTATTTATAAGAGGGTAATAAAACAAAAAGCAAAAGCTGATCAACATATTTGGTTCAACAGTCGGTGTATTCAGAAGAATCTCGTTCCGAAATACGTGCGGGTAAGACTAAAATCGATGACTGCTGCTTCTAAGAAGGCAGTAGACTTTGCACAGAAGTTATGGATTAAAGGGAAAATTAAATGGCGCTACAGTACAGCATTCGTGATCACGTGAGTATCCGCCTGAAATTGACGCATACACGTGCCTGTGGAGTTCGATGTGTTGTACAGTGAACTGAGACAGGAAGTTAATGACGTCGTGCGTACACCATGTACGGAAAGCAGGCAGCTAAAATTAGTGAACTATTCAGTAGTGAACAACCATCAAAACCAATTCAAAAATTAAAGTTTACAGATCGTGTAACTAATCTTTCGGACTTAAAAACTATCACCCAAGAACTCAGTCTATTGGGAAGCGGCTTTAAATACGCTCCATCACAAAAAGATTCCGAAAAACTACTGGAAATAATAAAAACAGATCTAGAATGTGCATTACATGATGAGATATCCACTAAATACCTCGTAGCCCACGAACTAGAAATATCTAACCTTCTTTCTAGTGCCTCATCAGTTAAAGTACAGTGAGTTTTAAACAATTTAAAGAAGAAAATGAGTGAAAATAATATTATAGCAGTCATATCAGACAAAGAAAGTTGTCTTAATGAAAAAATTGAACTATATTAACAGAATGGAAGATTTCATAAACTCCATCAACTTCCAACAGAGCGGGAAGATTCCTATAATGATAACATTAAAAGTGTTATTGAACTGTTTAAAACTATAATATTGGACTCTGAGACCTACTTTCTCACCGCCATGAATCCCATAGCCCGCAGACTGTATGGACTCTCTAAACTCCATAAAGAATCACAGTCCGTCCTGTGGTGTCATCAGCATCTTAGGATGTTGAGGTTATGTTGTGCTTATGGACAGGAACTACCGGACAACTTCAGAAATTCCTCAAGCAGCTAATTTGTAAGCATAACAGTAAAAAATTCGCAATGGAGTTTGCAGGTAACTACATAAATGATTTAGATCGAAACATATACATCAGTGATCATATTCATTCTTTCAAGATTTTTAGGAAACCTACCACCGCAGATATTGTAATACTTGGCAATTCTCACAACCAGTGACCCAAAAACATACTGCCTTTCATTCAACGATACATAATCTAATATCCGTCCCCATGAATGAAGACAACTCCCAAATAGAATTAAATTCAACCAGACAAATAACACCAAACAATGGCTACTCTCCTACCTTGGTGGATTTCATAATGCACAAAAAGCAGAACCAACTGATGTACTCTCTTCTTTACCGTGTTCTCCACCCACCACCTCAAGAACGTAATAAACTGTGCACAATTCCTTATTTAGAGGAAGTCTCACCGAATGTAGCCAGGAGGATTAAATCCAGTAACTTTAAAATATCTCTGGACGATTTTTGCCCAATGATGAAGGCAACAATCCAGCTTTGAAGAGTGGCGTCTACGAAATCACTTTCAATTGTGGCGAATTCTATGTGTGTCAGTCTGGCAGGCAGTGTGCACCCTCTTGAAGGAATATCATAGAAGTTAGAAATTTAGAAAAAAGTAGCTCTTCTTTTTCAGGCCACCTGCACAAAGAAGGCCATAGTAACAAGGTGCAACATGAAGAATTACATCACGTCCATAAAAGAAGGAAGATAAATTAACGTTAAATGGAAGTTAAAAAACATGTCCATCTGCCCAAGCTTAGTACTGAATGATCAGATGACGAAACACAGTTCACTTATGCGCCACATCTAACCGCGGGTACTAGTCGTAATCCTACCCAGGCCATATTGTAAATTACCCCTATTACACACATGGCCCCTTTTTTCCTTTATTCGAGTTACTATAATTTCTCTTGTTCTATTAAAAAAATGTTACTTTGTATAATCACAGCTGCTTCACTTACCTGCTTAATCTCACCAATATAGTTTATCGATTACCATTTTTGTTCATCCACTCCCTTGGAACTCGTCACTAAAGTTTATTGTTCAATTTACTTCCTTTTATGAGCAACTGTTGTAATTTGTAAAAAGTCTTTGAGCTCACAAAAATTTCACAGCACCACACTTTTACCTTTGTACCTGAGTTGGCGTAACGGCCGAAAATCGCTTCGTGAAATATAAATATTGTACAATATTAGACCAGCGTCGTGTGAGTTTTCATTCGCAATGTATAAAATATTCTACCAAGGACCAACGGAACAGTCAATAAATGCAATTTATTTACTATTGAACTTGGGCTTTCTCTCAAGTTTTCGTTGAGTCGAGTAGCAGTTACATCGCCTCCTTAATTATTTGTTGGCTAATTTCTGTCTGCCCTTACAATTTTTACCTTCTATTGCTTCCTCTAGTAGCAAAAAAGTTAATCCTTAAGGCGTGAGAAGATCCCATATCGTCCTGTCACTTCTTCTTGTCAATGTTTTAGTGTTTCTATAGTCGCCAATACCGCAGAGAACCTCGTCATTTCTCATCAGCCTACCTAATGTTTTTAACATTTTGCTGTAGTACATCTTAAACGCTTATATTCTCTTCCCTCACGGCTTTCCCACAGTCGACGATTCGCTTCCGTACAATGCTGAGCTCCCAACGCACGTTCTCACAAATTTGTTTCTCATAATTAAGACCGATGTTGATACCAGCAGACGTCTTTTGGCAAGGAATGCGCTCTTTGCCTGTGCTAGTCTGCTTTTTATGTCTTCCTTGCTTCATCCGTCATGCGTAACTTTGCTCGCAAGGTAGCAGAAATCCTCCACGCCGTGTACTACGTGGGTCCCAAATTTGACGCCGATAATCTCGTTTCTGCTACTGCTAGTGACTTTTGACCTTATTCGGTTTATTCTTAGTTTTAGTATTTTTGATTTCGGCAGGGACGGGCAGAGTACACAGTGTCTGCTGAGCTCAGCTGCGCCAGACCGGCGATAACGGTACCTCCTGTGTCGGCGGCGGCGGATGCTGTGCGGCGCGGCGGGGAGCGGCGTTCCGTAGAGCTGGCGCGGGGGTTGACGCTCGCCAGGGTTCGATGACACGTCCTCCGGCGCGCGACGCCGCCACTCACCGCGGACGCCAGAGCGTGCTCTACTGGTTCTGGGTTAAGTGTACGGCGAGGACCACGAGTTTCGTTACCGTCGGAGAAAAACGAAAAGTTCCTTGTATCCGTTTTCGGAACTACCGTGGCGTCGAGCGAATTTCGTACACGTGTCAGCGGCCGCAATGCACGCGTTCTCAGAGCGCGAGGCAAAGTACTCTACCTATTGGTCCAAAGATGAACTGGGAAACGTTTATTGATAGACGAGATCAATTTTCTACGCTAATACAGTTTTCTATGTAAACTCCTAATTCTCTAGATAGAGCAATCTGTTCGAGTACTGATCCATGACGGACTCGTGGCCGTTTCAGGCAAATACCAGGTTAGCTGTTAGTGTGGCAATGGGAGACCCAATTGGAAACATTTAGACGGAATTGCCAATTCCGGCATTTGTCATACAACAAATCTCAAGAATACCTTTTGAAACCTCCCCTTAGAAAAATTTATGAATGATTGTGCTGATAAACCCTTTACGTTATTTGATTTTCAAACAGCTGAGCAGAACTGAACGTACTCAGACATTTCTTTCTTTACTTATTCTGATCAGCACTTAACTGACACACAATACTTTTAGCGCAACGCAATCTGCCTTTCAATAATCCCTGCAAAAGAATGGCCCTGACTAACAATAACCTATACCTTTCATGAATCACTTACCTCACAAAAATCTTCGTGTTTCCATCAGAGACAGTAAATTTGTAAGACTGGATGTCATGAACTAATGTATATATTATGACTTTTGAACACTATTAAGGTAAAGACATTCTTTGTTCTCTATCAAAATCTTTCATTTGCTAACTATGCCTATCAGTAGTTAGTGACTTCAGTAGTTAGAATCTTTTATTTAGCTGGCAGTATTGGTGCTCACTGTATTGCAGTAGTTCGAAGATTTTTGTGAGGTAAGTGATTCATCGAAAACTAGAGTATGTAAAAGTCTACTTGTTTACGTGCACATAATGTAAAGGTGATGACTTGCTCAACATGTGTAGTGCGCCTATGTCACTGTCGATCGTTGCGTCATGAGTCTACACTATCAAAACCGGGGTAAAACAAGGGTAGTCAGACCTTGATTTGATCGGCAATTGTCACGAGTCTTAAACTATGAAAACTAGCCAAAGCAAGGGTCGCCAGCGTTGCTTTGACCGACGAGACAGGGCTAAAATTGTCTTTGTTACAAAACCAATTATTAATGCCTTGTAGAGATCTGATCTTCATTCAGAAATATTCAGAGCTGGACCACTGCATTGCAAACCGCGCACCACTAACAATTGATACAGTACACCACCTCCAGCTGGCTGGTAGTGCATTTTCACAGACACAAATCTACAGGGTGATAATTATTGAAATATATGAAACAAAATCGTCATAAATTCTTAGCTGTTTGCGTTAGGACGTTCAAAGTGCACCGTTGGCCGCGGGGCATGATGGGTATTAGTATGCGCATGCGCACGCGCCTTGTTGATGTCAGCCACTTCAGTTTGCATGGGTTCGTCAATAACCAAAATGGCACATTTGGGGGACTGAGAATCCGCATTTTACGATCGAGAAGTGTCTTCATCCTCAACGGTTGACTGTGGTGTGCAACGTCCAGTCACGGAGTAATCGGTGCGATATTCCTTGATGGCACAGTGACTGCCGAACCGTACGTGAATGTTTTGGAAGATGATTTCATCCCCATTATCCGAAGTGTCCCTGATTTCGATAACATGTGGTTCATATAAGATGGAGCTCGACCCCATCGAAGCAAGAGGGTGTCTGATGTACCGGAGGAGCATTTTGCGAACCGCGTTCTGGCTCTGGGATGCCCAGAGGCCACTGGCATGGTCCTCGATTGGCCACTATATTCTCCGTGTCTGAACATATCCGGCATCTTTTTGTGGAACTATATTAAAGAAAAGATGTACAGAAGAACACCAAAATCATTGCTGAGCTGAAAACAGCCATTCAGGAGGTCATCGGGAGCATCGATGTTCCGAAACTTCAGCGGGTCATGCAGAATTTTGCTATTTGTCTGCTCTTCATCATCGCAAATGATGGCAGGCATATCGGGCATGTAACAACTTAAATCTGAATATCTGTAGTGACGTTTACATGTTGAATAAAATGTGAGCACGCCATAGTTTGTAAGTAATTTACGTTTTTTTCATATAGTTCAATAATTGTCGCTCTTTATTTTACGGGACTCGACACTGAGCGAGTCACTTTCATGGAACACTTACTCCATCTGGCTCCTGACTCGTGACTCGTGGCTCGTCGCTCTGCTTTGAAGCCTCTTACTGCTGAGCATGTGCACCCTCACTAAACATCAATACTCGCTTCGAAAAACGGAAGATGATTAAACAAAATATCGCACCTGTGCGCTGGAACTCATATTTGAGTCTTGTAGCCTTTCTGTGTTCGAAACCATCTTAGTTCTTCACGAAGGATTACGAACTCCCCACTTCAGGAATGTCAAACACTTTGAAACAACACCTCCATCCCAAATGGCCTACGAGTAGTCTCATACAGCCACGACGGTTGCCGATCAGGACATCAATTTTACGAGCTTCAAGCAACTCAATAAAGTTGTTTTACATCCAGTCTTTCAGCCATTCATACTCAGGGGCAGAAATTTCACCTTCTACTTCCGCTAATAACACTCATCTGTAAAATTCTACTATTTTGCCAGGTGCTGCAGAAGGTTATTTCCAACATTTGCTGAATTCAAGAGGAGTAAAAACCTAGCTGACAAACAAAAGCTGAACGAAGCGAAAATGAGGGTAAGGATGAGCTATGAGAGAAACGTTCAATGATTTTGAAGGTAAGACGTTGTGAACCGACCTGAGAAAAACCCCAAGAGATTTTGGTCGTATGTAAAATCAGTAAGTGGGTCAAAATCATCTACTCATTCTCTCAGCGACCACACCGGCACCGAAACAAAAGATAACAGAGAGAAGGCCGAAATACTGAATTCGGTCTTCCGAAATTGCTTCACCGCGGAAAGTCGTAACACTGTTCCTCCTTTCAATCGTCGTGCGAACGTCGAAATGGCAAATACTGAGATAACCGATCGCGGAACTGAAAAGCAGCTATAATCGCTTAGCAGTGGAAAGGCTTCAGGACCAGACGAGATACCTATAACATTCTATAAAGATTATGCGAAAGAACTTGCTCCCCTTCTAGCATTATTTTATCGTAGATCCCTTGAGCAACGAAAGGTACCTACCGACTGGAGAAAAGTGCATGTCATTCCCGTTTTTAAGAAGGGCCGTAAGACAGATCCACACAATTATAGACCTTTATGGTTGACGTCAATATGTTGTAGAACTACGGACCATGTTTTATGTTCAAGAATTAAGGCATTCTTAGAAGATGAACAGCTCCTCTATAAAAATCAACATGGATTCTGCAAACAGAGATCTTGCGACACTCGGCTCGCTCTGTTCCTCCATGAGACCCACAGCGCAGTGGACAACGGCGCTCAGGCTGATGCCGTATTCCTTGATTTCAGTAATGCATTTGAAACCATCCCGCATTGCCGTTTAATGAAAAAAATACGAGCTTACGGAATGTTGGAGTATACCTGCGATTGGATTCAAGACTTTCTTGCAGATAGAGGTTAACACGTCGCTCTTAACGGAACTAAATCCACAGATATAAAGGTAATAACCGGAGTACCACAGGGAAGCGTGATAGGACCGTTGCTGTTCTCAATATGTGTAAGTGTTATAGTAGAAAGCATCGGATGTTCTTTAAGGCTACTCGCAGATGATTTAGTTGTTTATATCCAAGTAGCAACGCCAGAAGTTAGTAAGAATTTGCAGAACGACCCGCAGAGAATTCTTGGATGGTGCAGACTCTGGCAGTTCACCTCGAACATAAATAAATGTAACATATTGCGTACACATAGGAAAAGAAATCCACTACTGTACAGCTACACTATTGATGACAAACAGCTAGAGACATCGTCTAGCGTAAGATATCTAGGCGTAACTATCCAGAGCGACGTTAAATGGAATGACCATACAAAACAGATAGCGGGAAAAGCAGACACAAGAATCAGATTCATCGGAAGAATCTTAAGGAAATGTAACTCATCCACGAAAGAAGTGGCTTATAAAGCGCTTGTTCGTCCGATTCTTGAATATTGTTCATCCATCTGGGATCCCTATCAGGTAGGACTAATAGAGGAGATAGGGGAGATCCAACGAAGAGCTGTGCGTTCCGTCACGGGACCGTTTAGCTGACGGGAGAGCGTTACGTAGATACTAAATAAACTCCACTGGCAGACGTTACAAGAGAGACGTTGTGCATCACGGAGAGATTTACTACTGAAATTTCGGGATAGCATTTTTCAGGAGGAGTCAGACAACATATTACTTCCCCTCACATACATCTCGCGTATTGACTACGAGAAGAAAATTCGAGAAATACAGAGGCTTACCGACAATCATTCTTCCACGCACTATTCGCGAGTGGAACACGATTGGAGGGGTTAGATAATGGTACCGAAAGTACCCTCCGTCACACACCATTAGGTGGCTTGTATGCTGTAGATGTGGGAAACACATGTCGACACACGAAAGTCACTAGCTGCGACAGGAACCATTAATACAGACTACGGAAAGCGCCACCCATCATTTTCGAGGTGGACAAGGCTTCCCCCATCCCCCCTCCCAGAAGATAACAAGCCATCTCACGTCTTCACAGTAGCCAAGAGAATGAGCGCACTGATTCGAACAGGAATGATGTGGTACATGAGGACGAGGATGTACAGTAATATAGCTGCACTTTGATACTCGAATGATTTGAACGAAACGAAGCCAGTGAGAGCCATTGAAATAGGATAAGTCCTAGAGAGATGAACCGGACTAGAGCAGTTCCCGCTACTGATGAGGAAGCTCTTTTGTGGACAAATGTGGTGAGGAAGTGTTGCTGTTATTTTCGTGTTAATTCTGAAGAAAAATCAAATTCCGTATTTTGGTAACTTCACCGTGTAGTTAAATAAGTTTAGTATTAAGGCTTGGTTTGCATAATGTCGATGGTTTTTTTTTCTTTCTGCGCTCTTGAAAATTCTGTAGGCATGAATCGAACCTGGCCACCGTGATTGCTACCTGCAAAGAGAAGTCGAAATAGGTCATCTCTCCCAGACAATTGGGAGAGATGGGCCAGTATTGGTCCTGAGCACTATGGGACTTAACTTCTGAGGTCATCAGTCCCCCAGAACTCAGAACTACTTAAACCTAACTAACCTAAGGACATCACACACATCCATGCCCGAAGCAGGATTCGAACCTGCGACCGTAGCGGTCGCGCGGTTCCAGACTGTAGCGCCTAGAACCGCTCGGCCACCCCGGCCGACAGGGCCAGTATTATTTGGGAGTGATCGAGCACGTGTTTTAATGTGTGAGAGATGCACCACAGTTAAATTTAGCTCCAAGGCATGCGGAATAATCCCACCGAATATGACTGCAGTCTCCGACTATGCTTATTTGTAGGAAGATACAAATGGAAGAGCAGAATCTCACACAAAGGCCAACCAACCACTTCAAAGCTCATCAGAAGGCCTAAGAGTCATCAGAAGAGTAGAGTTATCAGCACTAGTCAAATATCTTCACTGACATAACTTCGGATTCTACTACTGTTGAACCTAAAACTTTCAAGATTACCCCTTCAAAACTGAGGACTCCTAAGCCAACACAGACGAACCTTTTGGAAGAAATATTATTTGGACCTTTTACTGATAAAACGATGAATTTTAAGAGAAAGGCAGCAACTATATTCAGAGTGCTCAGCTGTGCTCAAAAGTTTGAAACTGTAAAGAAGAGGGATGAGAAGAGAAAAAAGTAGGAAAAAGGCACAAGAAAGAACTAGTGAAGCGAAAAATAGACCGAAGTAGGTCAGAAAGGAAGATACTGCAAATAGCTCACTGTGTTCATCAGATTCAGAAAGCTACAACACTGAAGACTTCGTAAAAGATTACAAAAGTAACTTGCTGAATGCGATGAAGATTAATGTGCTGAGTGTGGTGTTATCTATTATGAAACTAATAAAAAGGACGACTGGATTCAGTGTGTCTCCTGTTCACGATGGTCACATGAGCGTCAAAAAAAAAAAAAATGGTTCAAATGGCTCTGAGCACTATGGGACTTAACATCTGTGGTCATCAGTCCCCTAGAACTTAGAACTACTTAAATCTAACTAACCTAAGGACATCACACACATCCATGCCCGAGGCAGGATTCGAACCTGCGACCGTAGCGGTCACGCGGTTCCAGACTGAAGCGCCTAGAACCGCACGGCCACACCGGCCGGCATGAGCGTCATTCAACATTAGTAATTTCCGTGGTGAGATAAACATATGCTAACGCTTGAACAAAACCAACAACTCTTTAGTAAAGCCAATGTTCGATAAAGGTTTATAATAAACTGATAAAATTTTTTTGGACTAATACATTTAATAGTATCATTCTGTGTTCATTACGCTATACGTAGTTGTAGTTGACTTTTTCCTTCATGTATAGCCATTATTATATGGTCCGTCTCTCCCCACACACTAGTCCAGGTCACCCATACGCCTATGTGTGAGACGGGCTACTCATATATTATTTTAATTTTATCACATCTGTTGTATTTTAAGTGTCAGTGCCTTAATAATATACTGTACTTACTTTTATATGACACTGTACATGAACACGCTGCCAGAAGTAAAAAAGTTGAAAAACACACAAATTTTATGCTGAAGAAAAAAGTGGTCCAAGTCCCCTGGACTTAACCTATCTTCTAAGTTACTAAACCAGTGGAAGTCATAGAGATTAAGTGCCTTGGTGGCTACGTGGGCTAGAGTTAAATGCCCGATAGATTCTAGATTAATTCATGTTCTATCACTTGACGAGAGCTCCACCTCTGGTCATTCTTTGTGTGCATGAAAAATAAAAGCTATACCATGGTTTGGATATCACAGTAAATTGTAGGTGTCCCTATAGACAGGTAGACACGAGTTGGCCTAGTTGAATGGTAGAAGGAACTCAAGAGTTCAACATTTCCAATAAATCCAATACGGCTGTGTAGTATTCCAGTTGATGACCACTTACGAATATGAAGTAGCCGGTAATTGATGAAAAAGATTATCAACTCGAAAAAGCAAGAGTTGATAAATCTGAGAACTACTAAACTGTCGGACTAACCGCTAGCTAATGTACAGGAAGAAAGGTTGTAAGAACCCCGGAAGTGGAAGAATAAGAAGTATGTAGATAGATTGGCCATTTTCAATGCTTAATGGAGTTAATGAAACGTCAAAGAATGTAATTAAGTTTTAACATAAGTGCCAAGTAAGGCTATAGTTTATGGACATTGTTATCTTACTGTTGTGTCTAGGAAATGATTAAGGAAGTTAACATTTCAGAAGAGTTATAAGAGCGAAAGATCAACGAAGACTAGATCTAAGACGTGGTGACTGTTGGTGCTCGTGTCAAGATCTTCGGCCGATGGTCGCTTAGAAGATTTTGTGACGTTTCGCCAGCACGACTAGCGTTCGCTCTCCATTGCTGGTGGCGGACCTCACCCGCATTCCGCCACCTGAAATGGAGCATGTATCTTTGACAGCGCTAGCCACTTGTGTTGGCGAAACATCAGAAAGAGCACTAACGACCCCTACAGGCAAGACGTCAATAAGTTGCCACGAAGACCTGAACAGTTTCAGGAAAATACTACGTTTGTTCCGGTGGGGTTTTGAAATTGTCTTTTACAGTATTGGAGTCAATGGTCGTAAAAAGAACTGTGGAAATGTGTGACCACACTGGCAAAAAATTTCGCCCATTTTCTCCTGAAAACCTATTTGACAATTTGCAAGAACCGGTTTTCATGAAGGAAAGTACAAATGTTCTCCAGTTCCCTAGATCCTCTTCTTCCACATCTGTTAAAAACAAAGATTACTAGTGGGCCATATATTGGTTGCAAGCAGACTGGTTCCATGTGCAAATGGAAGGGTCACTGCACAGCGACTTGCAAAGTGTGTATGTAGATGTAGAAATCAGTATGTGATAAAAATTAGAACTACCCTCCACCATGTTGCTAATGTGACTTACTTAGTAAAGACTGAATTTTCTCATTTTGAGAAGACAGAAGTGTTGATCTGTTGTTCTTGCCAAAAAACCTTCACAAGCCAAAATGCATAAATTTTTGTTTATTTGAAACCGATTTCGACAGATTTTCCTGTCATCTTCAGGTCTTAAAAAATCTTTTTGTTAGGAGATGTGTTCATTTTAAGAAGGATCTCAAGCGGAAGTTGTCATGTAGATAAGCAAAGATGTGAAAAAAGGGCCCACCATCTGCTGTTTCCCCATATGTGTAAAAAAAAAAATGGCTCTGAGCACTATGGGACTTAACACCTGTGGTCATCAGTCCCCTAGAACTTAGAACTACTTAAACCTAACTAACCTAAGGACATCACACACATCCATGCCCGAGGCAGGATTCGAACCTACGGCCGTAGCGGTCACGCGGTTCCAGACTGAAGCGCCTAGAACCGCACGGCCACAAAGGCCGGCATATGTGTAAAGTTACTTCGGTGTTTCGCTAATGGTATAGACGTAGACTCGTCTAGACCTCTCACTACATAGGGAGGAATGTTGTAAGTAGGCATTTTATATGACTGCTCAGTGTTACTGTGTTGCGATGTTCCTTTTTTTCTCGTGCCTGACTCCGGTACCATTGAGTAGTGCAGTGGTAAATCCCCTTCCGGACTTCTAGGTACGTGGTGCTCTACTCTATACCGACAATGATGGATAATCAATAATCTACCAGAAAAACATTAATGTAGATACAATGATGGGATTTATTTTTTGTAATCAAGTACTGCAACATATTATTTTCTGTATAAGACATACAAGCTCGGAGAACCGAATGGGCGTTAGTCGTTTGACTTGATTTTATGGTATAATCTGCGAAGATACTAAGGATAAAATCAATGTATGTCTAGATGAATGTAAGAGAAGCATGAATGCCACGAGAAGTTAATAGTTCTTGGGTTTTGGTACCGAGGCATTCATCCTTTTATCTTCGGATCCCATGTTTTGGCGTTTTCGCTGAAACCAGCTTGTGGGAAGAGACTGCACGCTACAGTGCGCTGTCAAACTTAAGCAAATGTGAGCAGAGTATTTTCCGTGTTTGTCGCCGCAGATGTTTATGACTGGCTATAACATTCACATGACTGGAAGAAACGCTCACTGGTTACTGCTGGCTGGATGGGGGTGGGGGGGGGGGGGGGGTGTTTATGTTTACATGCATGGTGGTCTCACAGCATTGAGACAGACGATCAAGCCGCTGGCAGCCTAAGCCATCGTCACGATCAAAATTGTTCGACGGCTTCTCTGACCATTCGCTTCCATCGACACGGTGTTTTTGCTAAGATGTGAGTGTTAGCGAAGTCTTTAATCCTGGCCGTACTCTTCGCTGCGTTCGGCTGCTACTTAATCTGCTGAGTTGCTTGAGGCGCACATGTCATTAATGCTCTTTCAGCCATTCTCTGACTGGACGACCTGTTTCCGCTTTATATATTGGGATTTGTGCCTAATTTCGTATACTCCAGTAGTCTGTAACGGACCTGGTTGGTCTTTCGCCGATCTTAACAAACCTTTTCGCCAGTCTTAACCAACCTTTAATTTTTATGGCTTTGGACCTTTACGCGGGAGAATCCTTCCGAATGCCGGACATTTGCCACGCCGGACATTTGCCACACTTGCCCCTTCGCCAGGTAGCGATCCCTCAGGTAAGAGACGCCCTTCCTCGTACTTCTTCTGTCCGCTTTCAAACCGCCGTCTCCACATCTTACTCGATACAACCAGTACGTAAGGGACCTTCTTCTTCGACATCTTGACCAATTACAGAGCTTCTTTCCCGAAATCTAAATATATATAACTTTTGGGAAACGAAAGCAATACCGACGATTATGTCAGTATGTAATTAGTTCTGCCAAGTATAAATATAGATCCCTCTGTCTGTACGGTAGCTTCCTTTCACGCTTACTGATTGCAGTAGAAACAGTCCATCGCCATGACAGCAACAAGAAAGGAACGATGTAAAGAGAATACGAATGTACGCTAATCATTTCTTTTTAATCACTGCATTTGTGCCTACTTTAATTGCTACAACTGAGTGCCCAAAAGACAATAAGGAAAGAAGAAATCGGTGTGGATGTTCGAAAAGAAGAACGACATACTCCATATTAATTTACTCTCTAAAATGCGATATCCCTTGCGGCGAAACATTAGTTAATAAAGTGTAGCGGGACAATATTCAAAACATGACTGAAAATACGTTCACTAAATAGAAATAAGAACATCTATGATTGACATGTCATCTAAAGTCGACGTACAATTTTAAAATGTTAGAAATAAGGAAATGAAGTAATGCAGAACGCTATGCTACGTACGTTGTTGTTCTACATTGTTTAGCTCTGGTATTTATTTATTTAACCCGGCAAGATTAGGGCCATCAGGCCCTCTCTTACATCTAACCAGGCATTCTACTTATTTTACATTCATACGTTTTAGTAGGCATGTTAAACTACATGTAGTACAAAAAGTGAAATAAACAATTAGAAAGATACACCTGGAAAAATACATACATATAGAGTTTATATTCGTAGATCATAAGTACTGTTATAATTAGACATTATTGAAGAGACAGATTTTAGATAGGAGTGCTGGCAGCAGGGAGTATGAGGGAGACTCATGGTGAAGGGAGGAGAAGAATAGACATGATGAAACATAATTAAGGAAATATAAAGGAAAAGAAGATTGCCTGGCTAATAGAGATAGATGAAGGGGAAGGCATCTCAGGAGCAAGATAGGAGACGCTAGCTTTGCTATTTGACAGATGAGAGGATTGGCTTGGTACATTAATTTTGTGGAGAACTTTATGAGGATGATGGTAGGAAATGCTTCAACTTCTTCTTAAAAGCAGCAGGAGATTGAATTTTGCGCAAGGTAAGGGGCAGTTTGTTCCAGAGGCGGACAGCGGCAACTGTGAAGGAGTTTGCAAAAGTTTTTGTTTTGTGAGTGGGCACAGTTAGGATACCAAATAAGAGTGACCTCGTGTTTCGATTATGATGGCATGACAGGTTTTTAATCTCTGAAGCAAGGTCTGGGGTGCTTGCGCGACGAGGTGTCTGTGAAGTAGACATAGAGTGTGGTAGTCACGCAATTTGTCCGGCCGCAGCCATTTTAGCTCGGAGTATGAAGCACTAACATGATCATATCGGCGAATGTTGCAGGTGTAACGCACACAGGCATTCATGGTTAGCTCTAGCTTTCTTTTGTTTTCCCTACTCGTGCCTTGTTGAATCACATCACAATAGTGGAGGTTCGGTAGAACGAGTGCTTGCACGAGCTGGCGTTTCAAGTCCTGTGGAAATATGTTCCGAAACTTTTTGAGAGCATAGAGACAAGCAGACGTCTTTCGGCACACTGCGACTGTATTCTCCGCCCAGTTGAGATGCTCATCCAAAGTTACACCCAAGTTCTTCACTGTTTTCTGATATGGTATTGGAGTACAGTCGAGCAGAATAGGAGGTAGCCGTTCGCGGAAATCTGAACTTATTAATTTCTGATGGGCTATTAAGATTACTTGCGTCTTTTTTGCATTTAGTTTAAGCCCCGGCTTTTCGCCCATGTCACTACCGAAGACAGATCATCATTCATCTGAGCGATTGCAGTGTTTACGTCTTCAGGTCTGACGCTTAGATAGAGCTGGAGGTCGTCGGCATAGAAATGATATTTACAGTAGGACAGAACCGACGAAATATCGTTGACATATAAAGAAAACAAAAGTGGTCCTAAGACTGATCCTTGTGGCACTCCCGAGGAAACATGTTTCCAGGAAGATTTTTCATTTACGCAGACAACACATTGCTGTCTGTCTTTTAAGTAGCTTTCAAACCATCTCATTGCACTATCAGAGAAATTAAGCTGTTGCATTTTTCTGAGCAATATGTCAAAGTTAACAGTGTCAAAAGCTTTGCTGAAGTCCAGTAGCGTCAATATTGTTGCCTTTCGATTGTCGATGGCACATTTCAGGTCATCTGTTACTTTAATTAGAGCAGTGTTTGTGCTGTGATGTTTACGGAAACCGGATTGAAATTTGTCATATAGGCTGAATTCATGCAAGTGTCACAGAGAAAGCATCCTAGGTTTTGGAGGGAAATGCAGTATGCAAGGGTCACAGAGAAAGCATCCTAGGTTTTGGAGGGAAAAGCAGTAATTGTAATGATCTGCACTACAACAGAAACAAGAAGCGCAACTTACGGAAAAGTAATGTAATGTGTGTTACAACTCACAAGCGACATTGAAGTAGATAGTTCCTGTGACTTAGTATGGGCAGAGTTTATATTCGACAACCGGAATAAATTAATAACTGACTTCTTTTACTGACCCCCGGTCTCAGATGAAATAGTTGCTGAACAGTTCAAAGAAAACTTGAGTCTCATCACAAATAGGTACCCCACTAATACAATTATAGTTGGCAGTGACTTCGGTCTACCTTCCGTACGTTGACAAAAATACATTTTCAGACCCACTTGCAGATAGAAAACAACTTCTGCAATAGTTCTAAATGCTTTTTTAAAATTATTTTGAACAATTAGTTCATGAGGACATTCAAATTGTAAATGGTTACGAAAACACACTTGACCTCTTAGCCACAATAATCCTGAGCATCACGACGGATACAGGGATTAGTGAACACACAGTCGTAGCGAGGCTCAATTCCGTAACAGAGAAGTTCACGAAAACTAAACGCGAAATATATTTATTTATAAAAGCAACTAAAAATTCGGTCGACGTCTTTCTAAGAGACAGTCTCCAATCTTTCCAAACTATGTACGTGAAGACCATGTGTGGCTTAAGTCCAAAGAAATAGTATCAACAGCAGTCGAGAGATTCATACCAAATAAATTAATAAGAGAGGGAACTGATCCCCCATGCTGCACAAAACACGACAGAAAGTTGCTGCAGGAGCACCGAGAAAGGCAAGTATAATTTAAACGAATGCAAAGTCTCCAAGATTGGTGAAATTTTACTGAGGCTCGAAATTTGGTGCAGATTTCAATGCGAGATGCATTTAATAGTTTCCAGAACGAAACTCTCTCTGGAAATGTGGCGGAAAATCCAAAGAGATTCTGGTTCTATGTTCAGTAAACCAGCGGAAAGGCTCAGTAAGCGATGTGGAGGAGGAGGGGGAGAGAAGGGACCCAACCCTTCGGAGCAGGTAAAATCGTGGCAAATGTCCGGCGTGGCAAACGTCCGCACACCATCCTTCCGATGCGATCGTGTGGTAGGAACACCGGTTGTTTTGGTGTTTTGTCCTCTTCCTCTTTCTTGCCTGATCCATCTATCGACCTAGCAGCAGGCGGATGATTGATGTTAAGGTGTGCCTCAAGTCTAATCTTGAATCAGATCGAGTGTGGTGATGAAGTCCGTAGCAGCACCTTACTTGTAACGACTATAGTTCACCACTCTTACGTAACAAGATCACTCTGAGAAAAACTGGCCAATTCAATGCACCAACAGATGTTCAGTATTGCCCACCGTTGTAGATCTGCTGGTTTCAGCCTATGCTCTTATCTCTTTAGGTTTTCACCGTCGCCGTGATTTAAATTGAAATTACAGAGATTTTGCATGAAGAATGGTTTGGCAGGCGAAGTCAGTTATGCATTTTCCTACCTAGCAGTTTCAACATCCGCGTCTGTGATATGAAGCAAACGACGAGAAACGTACGGGGGTTACGTGACCCGACTGGAAGTCGAACCCGGATACCGGTGGATGCGTGTCCTCAGAGTTGCGCCACGCTTCCTCAGGGAGCAGGTGGCTGGTTCACACGGCGCGCTGCAACCACGATGAAAGTGCTCCGAAGTGACCTTGAGAAATCCCGGCGGGACGGAGGCCGTTAATCAGGCGACTTGACAGGGCCGTTACATCCCTCGCTACTGTTTCCCTGGGGAGGCGAACCGGCCTGTTGCTCACGTTACGTTACGTGATGTTGTGTTGTGTTGGCACCAGAGGCAGGCAGGCTGCGGCGCTCTTGTCAAGGCCAGTATACAGGTGCCCCGGGCTCTGCTTTGTGTTCTCAGCCCTGTTCGATAGGTTTCAGCAAATCCTTGGTGGGAACAAATTTCCCACGTCTCATTACGGTGGTTTTTTCTGTTTTTTTATGTTACTTTTATACTTAGGGTGTAGCCGGCCGGTGTGGTCGAGCGATTCTAGGCGCTTCAGTCTGGAACTGCGAGACCTCCACGGTCGCAGGTTCGAATCCTGCCTCGGGCATGGATGTGTGTGATGTCCTTAGGTTAGTTAGGTTTAAGAAGTTCTAAGTTCTAGGGGACTGATGACCTCAGATGTTAAGTCCCATAGTGCTCAGAGTCATTTGAACCATACTTAGGGTGTATGCATAAATTGCAACCAATGATAATTTTTATAGCTTTCTAGCCTTATACTATTGTATTTTCTGCAGCAGGTGCCCTCTAGTTCACAAGTTTCTGAAAAGACAGTATTATTTCAGGACCGCCAAAAACTGCTAATAAGCAAATCTTTACAAACTAACATTTTCAATCATTTGATCATCTTCCGGTATCATAAAATTATTTACAACAGTCTTACTTTCTGGTCAAATAAAATAAAATCCATCTAGCACTTTATTAACGATGGCAATGATGCAAGATGGCATTTACGAGGATGGTTTGATACGTCTGCTAAATTTCTATGAAAGAACGGAACATTTTTGTTGCGCCTTCGTGGTTACCAAGCTTTGTTATTCCAAACATCGTATAAAGCGTTTCAACAATGCTCAGTCTACAGTTTATTGCTGACAGCCGCCTGAATTGGGCAGTGTGTCGACTGCGATTGAAAATGGAGAAAACTGAGTTTCGTGCTCTTATTAAACATCCTCATTTGAAGGTTCGACTGCTGTACAAAACATAATAGAATTGGGTGAAGTTTACGCGAACTCTGCACCATCACTGAACACCATTTACTCTTGGATTAATGAATTTAAATGTGTTCGGACAAGCACCGAAAACGAAGCTCGCTCCAACCGTCCAATTGAGATCACGACAAAGGAAACCATTGATAAAATCCATGATATGGTAATGCAAGACCGCCGAATAAAAACTAATGAGATTTCTGAGACTGTAGGCATCTCAGCCAAACGAGAGCATAGTATCCTGCACGGAGAACTGGATGCGAAGAAGCTGTGTGCGAGATGGGCGTCACGATTGCTCACAGTCGACCAAAAGCGCATCCGGCACAGATTTTTAGCACAATGTCCGGCGATGATTTTTGCACCAATTTGTGGCTGTTGATATAAACTCGATCCATCATTAAACACCAGAGTCCAAATTATAGTCAAAACAACGCGCTAAGGCTGGTGAAAGTGCATGAGGAAGTCAAAGACCTTTTTGTCGGCTGTTAAGGTGAGGACGACTGTTTTTTTTTCTTTTTTTTTGGTTTCCCAAGGAATAATACTCATAGATTACTTGGAAAAGGACAGAAGCGTAAATCGACCCTATTATGATTCCTTGTCAGCCAACGGCCTTGGCGCAGTGGTAACACCGGTTCCCGACATATCACCGAAGTTAAGCGCTGTCGGGCTGGGCTAGCACTTGGATGGGTGACCATCCGGTCTGCCGAGCGCTGTTGGCTCAGCCCTTGTTAGGCAATCTGAGGAGCTACTTGATTGAGAAGTGGCGGCTCCGGTCTCGGAAACTGACATACGGCCGGGAGAGCGGTGTCCTGACCACATGCCTCTCCATATCCGCATCCAGTGAAGCCTATGGGCTGAGCATGACACGGCGGCCGGTCGGTATCGTTGGGCCTTCATGGCCTGTTCGGGAGGAGTTTAGTTTATTTTATGCTTCCTTGTCAGATCATTTGGAACTTGTGTTGACTCAAAAAAGACCAAGGTTGTGATACAAAAAAGTGCTTTTTCACCAGTATAATGCACCATCTCAGACGTCAGCGATAACAATGCCAAAAGCGCATGAGTGGACTTCGAATAGGTTCCTCATCCACGCTATTCACCAAACGTAGCTTAAAGTGACTTCTTCTTGTTCCCTAACTTGAAACTTTGGCTTGCTGGGAAGAAATTTTCATTACATTAGGAAGTGATAGTTGCAGTCAACGAGTATTTTGCAGAATCTGACGGAACCTATTTTTCCGATGAGATGAAAAAGTTGGAGGATCGCCGGACCAAGCATGTATCCCTCAAAGGAGACTATGTTTACAAGTAAGGTGAGTTGTTTACGAAACAAACATATTTTCTTCCTTTTTTTACTAGACTTACCATACCATCCTCGTATCTTAATTCAGTAATAACGTTGCCATACTGTTCGTTGGAAATAGTTTTATGAACAGATGATGGAAGCTGGTATCTGGAGCTTTTGACGGTCGAAAATAAATTGTACATTTTCGACTCGTTTAGAGCCACTGGTGTTCATTTTCTGGAATGGAAACATATAACACACACAAACATTATTTACGTAACTATTACCTAGATTATCGCTTGTCTGTACAACTGACAGGGTTTTCATTACGTCCAGATCGCAATCCTCTACACAAGGGAGTGGAAAATATGTTTGGTATATGTCTCGCTAAATAGACGATTACTCCGTGTATAACCGCCAAAACAAAAAATTTAAGCCTATAAGCTCGGGTACCTTCTGTTGTGTACAGCGCGCGCCAGTGGTAACGCAATACGTCACTGGCAACAGCGGCAGCCGCACATTTAGCGTACTTGTAGCAGCGTATTTGATCTCTTCTTATTGTAACGATTTTAGTTATAGACATTTTTGATTTTCTGTGACTGCATATAATTAGTGCATATTTTTGTACTATACATCATAACACTTACTTTTATGTTTGAAATGGCAAGGTATTTCTGCCTCAAATTAAAAAATAGAAAAAAATCTGAATAATTACAAAGTAGCCGCTTGGCAGCGTTTGAGGCTCCGGAATTCCACTGACGTAATTAGTGCCCGCGTCTCTTCAGTTTTTTCTTTTCTTTTCCTTTTCTTTTTAACACAATATTATTTGTTAATGTGTTGCAAGCATAACATGAGAATAGCCGAGGTATGCCGAACATGATAACACACTGCGCCTCAGAAAGGTATATGACGAACAGTCATTTACTGGCAGGATGTCTCAGCTTTCGCAGGGCACGAAAAATATTGTCCTAGAACTCGTCCAAGATAATGGATTTAGCGCGGATAAGCGGCAGCCAGTTGAGGGGTTCAGCCTCGCTGAATCCCGAAGTGGTTAAACAGACGTGCGAGACAGGGTAATTGGTCGGCTTCGAGGATCGGGCTCAGAAAAGATGTCGACGCCTCAGAAAGACAACGTGTTAGTTGACGTCGGTATGGAACGATCGTTTTTGAACGCCGTCCAACTCAAGAAAGAGATCAGTTTTCCTGAGCACTCGCAGACTGTTCACAAATGCTTATCCGACACTGGGTTTATAGCTCATAGGGCTGTTAATAAAGAGACTCTCTCTGATGATTAAACATGTATAGGGTTGCCGTCATTGAACTGAATATAGGTCATGATTACTGCTGTGTCGCCATTTGAGATGAGTCAATATTTACAAACCACAGTACGTGGTGCAACATACGCGTATTGGTCACATCACAGTGTCGTGCTGGGGGTGGATGTCGTCATATGGGGCAGGTATACTTCTTTATGGTCATCCGACCACGGACCAGTACGTGTACGTCATGAAGCATACCATGGTGCGGAGAATGTGGACGCGATATCCCAGAGGAGTGATCCACTGCCAGCAGGGCCAGTCCACAGCTCTTACGTATCGGATTGTTCAGCGGTGGTTTTTGCAACAGTCTGGTGTCGACCTGATAGACTGCCCATTGAAAATTTGTGTGCCAGAACGAAGCGTCACATGAATCTACACTGGCCCCGTACACACTAACCAACAGTGGTACCTAATGTTGGATACAGTGGAGAGTCTCGCGGACCACGAGACATAATTCCAGAGGCTGGCCGCTTCCATGACTCGTCGGACGTGGCAGGTAATTGAAGCCAGTGGTGGTTGGACCTCACATTTGCCTTATCCCTGATTTGAAACGTTCTTCGTCTCACATTTCTTTACTTTATATTAGAGTATTTCACATAGCTGAATGTTTGTGAGCCGTGCGCGACACGTAGTCATGCCGTTTAGTGCTTGTCATCTTGTTTTTGTTGTTCTGTCGCCTCGTTTTTCTTTTAATTCGATTTACTGGCGTCACTAGGTTGCTGGTTTGCTTGCACGTGAATGGCAGCAGCAGCGCTTATCGATAAGGGCACTGTCGTACCGTCTCTGGAGCGACCGCTAGTATTTCCGGGTCGTCATGTGTCTGGAGTTCAGTCGGGGACGGAGCGCCAGTGAGCGCGGACAGCCAGTACTTGCCGACCGCTGGCCATACACATGAACTGCCCGACGGAAGGAGATTGGAGTGGAAACGACCGCCGGTTGGTCGTCGGTTGGTCGTCTCATTGGGCGACGTGTATTTCGTCTTTTGACCGTTTCTGGGCCTCGTCAGTTGGTCATCTTGCCGGACCTGGGTCGGTTCGTTCCTCGTGCAGAGATGTCGTCGCCGATGGGCAAGAGTTACCGCTGCATGGGTGGGTCCGAGCCAGTGTGCCCGGATCGCCGTGTCTCCGAGTTCCAAACGGACATCGAGTTGAGACGGGTTGGAGCTGCAGTCAGCTCCGGACAGCCAAGACTTGCCCGACCGTTGCCGGCACTCATAACTTGAGTGCGGACGATCTTGGTTGGTCGTTCGGTTGGTCGTCTCATTGGACGACGTGTATTTGGTCGCCGACCGCTTATGGAAACTCTGTGTGTGTGTGACTTGTCATTTCTCCTTGTGGTTCCACGGTGATTGGTTTTAGGATTGTCGGAGTTCTTGGTGCAAATGTTTACCTGGAGCTGTGTGTAGCTTCTGTGATTTCCACTAAGCAGATGAATGCTGTCTGCATACTGGAGTAGTCAGTCGGTCGGTTGCGAGAGAGTGTGCCTTGACTGTGTTTAGATGCCAATTATTAAGACATAGTGCTGCTGCGATACTCGTCCTAGCTGATATTTTCGTTTGTCGTGCCGTTGGCATTTGGACACGGTTTTCTCTTGCTTTGCCTATAACACAAATGCTGTATGACGGCCATCAAATATTAGCACAACAGGATCGTCACCAGATGGCTTCATGAAGCTCACGAAATTATCTAATTAGTTATTAAAAATCCAGTTATTAGGGTGGAAAGCTGAAGTTATCCTAATATGAGATAGCTTGTCCTAATATGCGATATGGCGCGTATTAGGATATCCATGCTATCTCATATTAGAAATAAGCAATCTTGTTCTAGAGACATAGCCTCACAGTTACCCTGCTTAGTCAGAAGAGCAATTCGTTATAGCGAATGAAGGAGTAGTTTGTGAAGAATATAATCAGATCAATATTATTGCAACATCTATCCAACTTGAGACAGTAAAGCCTTACAAGCACGTACACTCGAAAACTTGAAATTTAGCACTTTTAAAATCAATGATTCCCAACAACATCCAGTTCCATAATGTTTATACTGCCACTGTTCAACGTCTCGGGCGCTGTAGAAACGAAGTTCTGATACAACAGAGCAGTTACTGTACTTTAGTCAGAATCTAGCTGTCTTACATTAGGGAACTGTCCCATAAAGGGTCTCTTTCCTCTATATTCGCAATCATTTTCAGTGATGACAGTATCATTTGTGTAAATCAAAAACAATACCAATTCAGAACATAAATAGTCGTTTTTTTTCAAATTAAGTTCTAATTGCAGTAAGGCAAAGCGTAGTGCATTCCGTCATCAGGCGTCTACAGTTTCATTCCTGTAGAGCACCGAAATTATTGAGTTCTATTTTCCCTGGAAACTGGGAAAAAAGAACCGTAATTTCCTTTGAAAAACCGTATTCTACGCTTGATTCTCAGTTTCAAGGTCACACCGTACCTGCTTATTTCTTTCGGATCATTAGCCACGTCCAACCGGATTGTGACAGAATTTAAACGTCTTATTCAGACTCATCTCGCCGAATTGTTGAGGTTATTTTTCTGAGCATACTTGTAATTTTACATCGTTACCAAATTTATGAACTCACTGTTAAACATCTAATCTCTCTCACTCATTTTCATCTTAACAATTTTATTCTGTTGCATCTACTTTCCCACTATGTCTGCTACTTCTGTGAATAGTGTTCTGCATATAGACAAAACTGTCTCTTCTGAAACTTAATTCCGACTTGACTACAAAACTGATAGAGATAGTGAATGTTAGTGTTCTCGATAAAGGAACAAAAGGAGCTTAAATATGAAAGCGTAGTATGAAAAAAAGGGTATCATTACAGGTTTGAATCATGTCAAAGAAATGAATAATTATTCGATAAGTTATTCTCTCCTACATCTGAAATACGGACTTCGTAAAAGATAAAACTATACAACAAATCTGATTGATTTAAAGCCACTTACTCTTCAAAATAGAGCTCGTGGTCTAGTGGCTAGCGTTGTTACCTCTGAATCACGGGGTCCCGGGTTCGATTCCCGACCGGGTTGTCGTTATCATTCCATCATCATTCATGCAAGTGGCGAGGCTGGATGTGTTCAGATCAGGAATGTGTACGGGAGCTGATGACAGCGTGGTTGAGCGCCCCACAAACCAAACATCATTTTCATCATCATCATCATCTTGAAAATAGCAATATTTTCTCGCTCCTATAAAGCTAACGGCGTTATAATAACTTGGATGAATTTGGTTTAAAATTTTGCGAGTTTTGCTACACGGTTTTTGTTAGCTCGCTTTACAATAGTTCTCCGAAGCACTGCCAGCAACATGCACCAGCGTTGTACTCATTAAGACAGAAATGTGGTTGGCACCTGCACGACGGAGATATAAAAGTATTCGCTAGATTTTGGAACTCTGATACAACGAATGACGAGCAAGCACTCTAACCGTGCGTACATTTTTTTTCCTACTTGTACAGTGACGCTAACGTCTTCGGACCGCATCTAGAGCTGCCTGTGAAGTCGCTACATATTTCTGGATCGTTGTCGAGGTTCTGAAGCTCCGTGTATGATGTTTCACTGGTATTAATTACCAGTGCTATGTACAGTAAGTCTTTCCGGCATAATAATATGTTGCAAACCCAACATGGTCATCAACGGAGCGAAAGTGTTGCTACAATTTGTGATGTGGCTGTACATGCCGAGAATGATCGATATGAGACATAGACATTTTTCGTGCTGTAACGTCTCTTGGAAAACATATATTATATGTGGTAAAAAAGGAGAAAAGAGTAATTGAACTGGATAATTGTAATTGCGTGGACAATGATTGTGTGAACTTTATGTAAAAAAGAGAAAGCATTATGTGTCATGTTTTGTTCTTGTATAGAGTTATGTACCGATTTTTTTTAAAGATAATATCTGTGTCGGCGAGTACTGAAACCGCCACAGACGATACTTATTAAATATCAAACAAATATGAGAATATGTCACAACGAGTATAAATAGTAGTGACCGAACATTAATTTCTCTGTCGTCTTTTTGGAGTTACGTGAGTAGGAAGAGCCTGTGACGTTATATTGTAGCTTGTGTAGCATTCTTTTATCAAGATTGAGAGACGTACGCCATTAGGTACTGATTTGTGAAGGTGTGTGATAATTTAATCTGTCTAAATATTTTGAATAGAGTTACTCAGTGAAAACTTGCATTATGATTTGTAATAAGCTTGCCTGGTATTTTATCCCATCCTTTTAAGACGTTTTCAGCTATTTAAATATTATTCGTGGTGCAGAGCTGCGCTACGAACGAACGAGCCGCTGCCGCGGCGCATTCAAACTGCATTAAATGAAACCAACCATACCACAAAGAAGCGGACAGGTAATAGTGAACTAAAATTATTCCTTTCAGCTTTCGGAATTGCAGAGCAGAGCAGCAGATTTTATGATGTGTTTTACAGGTGGACGCGGGCTGCAGATGATATACACTCCTGGAAATGGAAAAAAGAACACATTGACACCAGTGTGTCAGACCCACCATACTTGCTCCGGACACTGCGAGACGGCTGTACAAGCACGGCACAGCGGACACACCAGGAACCGCGGTGTTGGCCGTCGAATGGCGCTAGCTGCGCAGCATTTGTGCACCGCTGCCGTCAGTGTCAGCCAGTTTGCCGTGGCATACGGAGCTCCATCGCAGTCTTTAACACTGGTAGCATGCCGCGACAGCGTGGACGTGAACCGTATGTGCAGTTGACGGACTTTGAGCGAGGGCGTATAGTGGGCATGCGGGAGGCCGGGTGGACGTACCGCCGAATTGCTCAACACGTGGGGCGTGAGGTCTCCACAGTACATCGATGTTGTCGCCAGTGGTCGGCGGAAGGTGCACGTGCCCGTCGACCTGGGACCGGACCGCAGCGACGCACGGATGCACGCCAAGACCGTAGGATCCTACGCAGTGCCGTAGGGGACCGCACCGCCACTTCCCAGCAAATTAGGGACACTGTTGCTCCTGGGGTATCGGCGAGGACCATTCGCAACCGTCTCCATGAAACTGGGCTACGGTCCCGCACACCGTTAGGCCGTCTTCCGCTCACGCCCCAACATCGTGCAGCCCGCCTCCAGTGGTGTCGCGACAGGCGTGAATGGAGGGACGAATGGAGACGTGTCGTCTTCAGCGATGAGAGTCGCTTCTGCCTTGGTGCCAATGATGGTCGTATGCGTGTTTGGCGCCGTGCAGGTGAGCGCCACAATCAGGACTGCATACGACCGAGGCACACAGGGCCAACACCCGGCATCATGGTGTGGGGAGCGATCTCCTACACTGGCCGTACACCACTGGTGATCGTCGAGGGGACACTGAATAGTGCACGGTACATCCAAACCGTCATCGAACCCATCGTTCTACCATTCCTAGACCGGCAAGGGAACTTGCTGTTCCAACAGGACAATGCACGTCCGCATGTATCCCGTGCCATCCAACGTGCTCTAGAAGGTGTAAGTCAACTACCCTGGCCAGCAAGATCTCCGGATCTGTCCCCCATTGAGCATGTTTGGGACTGGATGAAGCATCGTCTCACGCGGTCTGCACGTCCAGCACGAACGCTGGTCCAACTGAGGCGCCAGGTGGAAATGGCATGGCAAGCCGTTCCACAGGACTACATCAAGCATCTCTACGATCGTCTCCATGGGAGAATAGCAGCCTGCATTGCTGCGAAAGGTGGATATACACTGTACTAGTGCCGACATTGTGCATGCTCTGTTGCCTGTGTCTATGTGCCTGTGGTTCTGTCAGTGTGATCATGTGATGTATCTGACCCCAGCAATGTGTCAATAAAGTTTCCCCTTCCTGGGACAAAGAATTCACGGTGTTCTTATTTCAATTTCCAGGAGTGTATTATTAACAGTGCAAGAAGAGAATTTACCTTCATGACATAAAAGAAGTCTTGCTGTGCGTAGTTCTGGTCTGGCAAACATTATAGTAAAAACATATTTTTCTCTGATAATAGTCTCATGTTCTCGTGTTAGTCGTGGTACTTATTGGTGTTTTACAGTTAACAAAAATCCACTGCAAAATTTTGATGTTGAACAAACATTGCGTACTGTAACCTCAGTATTGATAACGAAATAATTTCCAGTAACCTTTCCAATAACCATGAAATAAGGAAGATATGAGGAACTTTATAGCTAGTTACAGTAACGAAACAATGTTCTCTTTATAGAAAGCCAGATCCAGAATAATAAGAACATAATATAATTTGTTTTGTTGAACATTAATGATATAAAGAAAGTCACAACACAGCATCCCTAAAAAGTATTTCAGGGCTCTTTTCGTAGCAACATATTTTATCTCATAGGTTAGTTGTTACGCGAGCAATAACAAAGCAAAGCAAAGAAACAGCGAAAGTGCGAACAGTTTTGTTTTGTCGACTGTACGTCCACTGGCTGCTACCGAGGTCGTCCATCTGTTCTCATTTTGTAGTACTTGTATATACGTACCATTGTAAATCACGTTCGTCTTTGCACTTCATTTTTAAGGAATAAACAAAAAGTAAAAAAAAAGTAAAATTTTAGTTTGGATCTAGAAACTGCACACATTTCTGAATTACTGCAGCAATAGGTCGTGACATCGCATAGGCTCCACGTTACCATAGATTTTCCATTAAGTACGACGGGCCGTCAATAAGCAATGCAAAACACTTTTATCTGAGAGCAGGTTGGTTTTATTCTGGATTCGAGTACATCATATTGTTCTCTATTCTTTTGACTAGAAACCCCCGTTTTTCAACATAATCCCCAATCGATGTGACGGCGTTACGCCACCTTACTGGGAGATCCTATATGCCCGCATGGTACCGCTCTACTGGTCGACGTCGCAGCCAACGTCTTGCTATGTCAATAACCTCCCCATCAGCCACGTACTGATTCCCATCCAGTGCATCCTACACTGGGCAATACAGATGTAAGTCGGAAGGTGCGAGACCCGGGCTGTGGGGTGCTAAGAACAACACACACCCATGCCTGAGGGAGGACTCGAACCTCTGGCGGGAGGAGCCGCGCAATCCGTGACACATCTAACTCCAAGACGACACATATGAAATAGAAGAACAGAAAATGTATTTATTTTATTTATTTATTCAACCTGATCTGATTATGGCCATCAGTCTCTTCCTTACATCGGACCAGGGTTTCACACATACAATACATATTACGTGTACATTACAGTTACCTAAGAAAATAACAGTTTTAGTATGACAATGAATATTACAGTAATTTGAGTATCTGCAGTGGTATTATGAGTAAATTGTACTGAGTATGAGATAACGAGCCGGCCGCAGTGGCCGAGCGGTTCTAGGCGCTTCAGTCTGGAACCGCGCGACCGCTACGGTCGCAGGTTCGAATCCTGCCTCAGGCATGGATATGTGTGATGTCATTAGGTTAGTTAGGATTAAGTAGTTCGAAGTTCTACGGGGCTGATGACCTCAGATGTTAAGTCCCACAGTGCTCAGAGCCATTTGAACCATTTTTTAATAACGAAGTCAATACTGGAATAACTTAAATTATTACAGCTGCAGCCACTAATAGTGATAATAGCAATAATAATTAATAATAATAACAATAATACTTTAAAAAAGCCTACGATTCAGTTGATCGACAATAATTATTCAAAATATTAAAAGTACAGGGTTTAGATCTGAAAACATTTGTAATCATACAACAGACATTGATGGACACAAAATCTAAAGTCAAATTTATGGGGGAAATCTCTGAACCTTCTCTGATCATAACAGGAGTAAAACAAGGAGATGGACTCTCTCCACTACTGTTCAACTGCGTCCTTGAAAAGGTGATACAAGAATGGCGCAAACTGAAATCAGTCCTCAAGATTGACAAACCAATTACTCTCGGCAGAGGAAAATTAACAGTAGATTGCTTAGCATTTGCAGACAATCTATCCATCTTAACTCGCGATGTTTCAACAGCCAAAAAACAGACTGAACTCCTGAAAGAAACTGCGGAAACAGTCTGCCTGCAAGTATCTTTTGAAAAGACAGAATATATGACTTGCAACAAACAAGCACCAAAATTCATGGAGACAAAATATGTCCTACAATTTAAATATCTTGGTGAAAATATTGAGGAAAATGGAATAGAAACGAAAACCAACTAAGTCAGATGCCAAAAGATGGACACTGCTTATGGCCCCACTCAAAATATCTACAGTAAAAAATGTGTCTCCAAGCACACAAAACTACGACATTACAATACCGTCTTAAAACCAGAATGCCTGAATGGATCAGAGACACTAATTTTAAACAGGAAAACAGACATAGAAAAAACTTGTTGTAGATGGGATTCACAGTCATAAAAATTTTTTTGGAGGATTCAGCACTAGATAATGGCCTAAGGCCGAAATTCAATAGTATAATAAAAACTTGTAACAGTCACTGGTGTAAAGATGATGTCGTTCAAGACTTAGAAAATATTCAGAAAAAGGAACGGAAGATCATAAGAAAAATTTTAGGCCCAAAACTTGTAGATGAACTGTATCATCTCAGAGGCAAACAGGAAATCAGACAGTACTCTGATATTCACAGTAACATTAGAAAACGCAGATTAAAATTCTATGGACATATAAAAAAAATGAATGCGGACAGATTTACAAAGCAAGTAGTTGAATTCTATGAAAACAGGAGTAAATCTAAAACAGACTCATTGTAATGGATTGGCGAAATCAAAACAGATCTCAAACTAACAGAAATTACACCAGAGGATATCCAAAACAGGGAAATCTCCGGATTCAAAATTCACAAGTGGCAAGTTGATCAAGAGAAGAAACCAAAGAAGAAGACTGGATCAACGTCGTCTCAAGAAAGAAAAGAAGCCCACAGCAAAAGAATGAAAGAATTATGGGAACAAAGTAAGGCAAATGCAAGCCACTAAGTACTTTGCGTAGTCCTAATGGGCTCATTCACAAATATATATAAATAATAATAATAATACTTGTAACATCAATAACAACAATTGTAGTGGCATCTAAAAGAAGACTTTAGAGGTCTACAAAATCGTAAGTAGAACTAAATAGCAGACTTAACGAAACTTGCGCTCTGAAAAGCTGTTCCCTATTCAACAAGAGAATAAGAAAAATACAGTAACTTACTTCAAATCATTACAGAAGACGGCTATTATATACATATGTCAAATATGTATTACAGAGCAATGAAGGTGCTTCAAAAATAAAAAGAAACGGAATGCCTATGGTAAAAAACAAACATCCTTTCTGCGGTTGGACGACCGTTGGTAACGAGAGCACCTACTACACACTGTTCTGAATCGTCTATCCCTAAACAATCGCTAAAATATTAGAATAAACTAAAAAGAAACGGAAGTAAATTTAATCAATATTCCTATTTGGATGCGACAGCAGCAACTAGATACTGCCGAAAGTAAATAACTACAATAAAGCGAGAAAGTAGTTCAATCAATAGTTTCTCCATCTTAGGCCTTTGTTTTCTTTTCTTAGAAAGTGCGGTAATGTAAGAAAAGAGTGAATCGATGATCATAATTCAACATGCAAATATTCTTGTCCGACATTATTCCTGTTTTGCAGTGAAAAGAAACCCACTGTTGATGTAATACCACGAAAACACGTACTGATAAATGTGAACAATAAATTCTGTTTTGTTCAAGATGGAAGACTCAAAATATATTTATTGCTCAAGCTAACACCGAGGCAAATTGTAAACCTCCTGAAATAAATCTCTTCAAGGTGAGTTCGAAAGCTGCAAAGCTTAAAAAACGTCTGCTGAACGTGCTACGTTACGAAAACGTGGCAAAACCTTGAGTGGAACTACGAGTAGGATTATCGTCGCTGTGATTTGTTACTTGGCAGCGGAACAATAGGACACTAATCTTTATCTGTGAAGGAAACAAGAGAAGCAGTAAGATGCACATGGATTTTCCAGATGGAACACCTTAACAATAGCGAAGTTGTGGAGGTCAGAATCTTCTAAAGGTTGCTTACTATTACACACAAAATCAAGTGGCCAGGAATTAGTTGCATCCGTGACAAGGCTATGACTTTCTATACAGTAACACTACACCACTAGCTGCACTTAATGATTGCCTGTCGCAGGCGTGTTTCAAGGAATAATAAAACAGAATACCTCTGCATCATAATCTCAGATCGCTTACATATATCGATGAAAAAAGATACAAGAAGACTTGCGAGCAAAGTCAAGATTGTTTTCAAAAAATCCATTCAGTGAAATTAGGAACTGACAAAGTGCTTGCATGAGAGAGGAGACACTGAATCTTGGTCTGAGAATTATAATTACAAATTTCCAAGGCTTCCGTAAATCACTGTGGATGAAAGCTAAGATGCTACATGAGTGATACCTCCACAATATGAAACAATAGAAAGGAATGTTATAAACAGTGCACAAGGTTAAAGTTGACATAACTGGAGAAAGAAAACGGAAGCGGTTCTTCTGGAGACATTTCTCCGACACTCATGCGAAACGATTTAGGGAAATCAGGACAGCAGCACGGAGGTTTAAGCCCCGGATACGAGTTCAGTATGTTAACCAATGCAGCGCCTACATCAGTGTAGTTCTGGTCTCTCTATGCTGCTATCAAAATCGACTGTGTGTTAAACCACAAGACACAGAAAGTGAGAAATATATCTGCAGTTCCTGTGGAAAGTATAATGAATGTTTGGAGAAATGGTATATGTCTGCTATCAGTGCTCCTCTGATGATTACAAAAGCAATACCTTGACGCACTACGGTCGCACGTTCGAATCCTGCCTCGGGCATGGATGTGTGTGATGTCCTTAGGTTAGTTAGGTATAAGTAGTTCTAAGTTCTAGGGGACTGATGACCTCAGTAGTTAAGTCCCATAGTGCTAAGAGCCATTTGAACCATTTTGAACCTTGACGCAGGTGAGCGTTACGTGCAACGTCGTCCCACAAAGTGATCACATGCAAACCAACACACTGTAAAAATATTGAGTCATCTAACCGTGTTAGAGAGTCTCATTTTCTCTATGTATGCCTGTCTGTACATAGGAACAATGTGGCTCAGTGTCAAAACAAATTTCGTTTCTCCGATAAGACAGTCTCTCGGCTGACGGTTTAGGATGTCCACCGCCAGTTCCACACACAGTCTCGGATAGTATCTAGCAGAATCCGACACCCCTGCTGGACAGGCACGTCTCTAGTCACATGGTATATATGATGAAACCACCGATCCGGCGGCTAGGTCGGTGAATCCTAGCAGTGAGTGTGGACCCAACATCCGTATTATCAAGATCTACATGTTGTATCAAGACGTCTTCAAAGTATTGACGTCCTAGAAAAAGCATTCGATATCGTGATATTCTGCAATATATTTGAGATATCAGAAATATAGGTGCTATTTTATAGTGATATGCACAATTTATCACCAAACAGCTCAACGTAAGACATTAAGGCAGCAATAGGTGTTTATAGATAGATATATCTTTTTAAACAGTTGTTGACATGAATAAGAGCGATGACAGAGGAAGATCAGTTCGCACATTTGGCGACACAGCCCTGGGACGTGTTTCGGGGGGAATCTTATGCAATGACCGTTTTTTGTGGTAGGAAGTGATAAATAGGCCTTTAAACTCAAACTCTGTGTAGACAAATATAATGTTAGTCTCGAAAAAAATACACTGACGAGCCATAACATTATGACCATCTGTTTAATAGCATGTTTGTTCGTCTTTGGAACGAAATACATCACTCATTCTGCGTATCAGAGATCTGACAGCTTATTGGTAGGTTTTGGGAAGTATATGGCAATAGATGTCTACGTGCAGGTCACGTAATTCGCGTAAATAACGTACGTACGCGGTGATTGCGCCAGATGGTGACCCAGATGGGTTCCATAGAAATTACATCAGGCTAATTTGATCGTCGAGGCATCAACGTGAGGTCACTATAACCTTCCTCAAACCACTGTAGCACTAGTCTGCCTCCGAGATACCGACAATTATACGGCTGACAGATGATATCGTCATCTGGGAAGGTTGTCTTCGATTACAACTACAGGTCCCATGTAAGAGCAGGAGAATGTCTCCAAAGTATAAAATTGCTCCCACCAGCCTGCGCCCATGGCATGTTTCGAGCACGAGGTAATGTCGGTCCTATCATAATTCCCTTGGGTATTACTGATGATATCCTTGCCTCTGATGCATATTAACCGTCGAGAAGAACATACTGGGTTCTATTACATAAGAAGTCTTTGAGCTACACTCTTATCTGGGAACCTATTCCATATTCTTGTACCTTCGTTAACAGTCTGCGTGGCTCACCGTATCAAACGACAACTGGAGATCTAGAAACATGGAATCTGCCTATTGCCCTTCATCGAAATTCTCAGTGTATTACTTGGGAAGAGGACAAGCTGAGCTTCGCATGAGCAATGCTTTCTAAAACAGTACCGATTCGAAGACATAAGCTTCTCGTCTCAAGAATATGTGTTGTATTCGGACTGAGAATATGTTCAAGGATTCTGCAGTAAACTCATGTTAGGGATATTAGTCTGTAGTTTTGCTGGTCTGTTCTTTTACCCTTCTTATATACAGGAGTCATCTGCACTTTTTTTAGTCGCTTGGAACTTTACATTGGGCGAAAGATCCGCGATAAATGCAAGCTAGGTAAGGGACCAAAGTCGTAGAGTACTCATTGTATAATCGAAATGGGATTACATCTCGATCTGGCGACTTGATCGACTTATTATTTTCAGTCATTTCTTACGCCAGGGATGCTTAGTACAATGTCTTCCATACGAGAGTCTGTTCGATGATCAAACGACCGTATGTTTGCACGATTCTCTTGCGCGAACGATTTCTTAAACGCGAAATTTAAAACTTCGGCTTTCGTTTTGCTATCTTTAACTGGTGCACTAGACTGGTCAACGAGTGACTGGATGGAAGCCTTAGACCAGCTTAGCGATTTTACACAGGACCCGAATTTTCTAAGGTTGTAGGCCAGATCCTTTACTAAGGTATGACTGTGGTAGCTGTTGTATGCTTCGCGCATAGAGCCTTCTACAGACGTTCGAATCTCCACCCACCTTCGCCTGTCGTCATTTGAGCGTTCTCTTTTGAACCGAGAGTGAAAAAGCCTTTGCTTCTTCAGCTTTGTCCAAATTTCGTTGCTAAACCACGGTGGGGCTTTTCCGTCCTTAATCCACTTCCTCGGCACATACTTCTCCAGAGCACGGTTTGCAATCCATTTAAACTTTGCTATAATTACTCGACGTCTGTCATGTTAGGACTAAGAGCTGTCATTTAATTGTCTAAGTGAGATGCTAACAACTGCTTATCTGCTCTTTCCAGCAGAAACTCTCTCCTAGCCTTCTTGACTGATTGATTAACCTTCGTAACCATAGTAGCTATAATGACATCGTGATCGCTAATCCTCGTCCCTGTAATGACGCTGTCGATAAGGTCCGGCCTGTTTGTAGCTACAAAGTCTAAGATATTTTCAATGCGTGTGGACTGCCGAACAAGCTGCTCAAAACAGTTTTCAGAAAATTTCTTCAGAAGTACTACACAAACAAAGGCCACAGTGAACCTCTATGAAGAAGTTGACATTTTTATTCAGAACAGAAAACATGAGCAGTTCACAATTACTTTACTTGAGTGTCAAAAGACAGAATGTTCTTCTCGACAAGTGCATACACGTCAACACCACCAGCCGGATGACCCCAACTGCTGGATGTAGGTTTACTACAGACGCCTTCACGCGTTACAGTCGTCTTTCAGACCCCTATTTCTGCTTGTTTTCTAATGTGATCCCGTTACTTCATCATCCCTTTCTTTACGTATTTCTTCGAAACCAGCAACGAATATCCTTGGCTCAGCTACTGCCCATTCGGCTTGCTAAATGTCGCATTCACCCCACTTTTACTTTCGTTACAGGCACATTTCCGTCTTTCACACAAATCTATCACCTGGAACCATTTATTTGTTTTCTCGTCTCTCCTGCTAAAACCCAAGACGCATCTCTCGTTTTTTAAAGGTTGTCATTTTAACAGTCCACGTCTCATAGCAATATGTTAGCTTTTCAGATAATCAGAAAGCATAATTTTCAAAGCATTATTAAGTTTGCAAAAAGTACTCACAGCCAGTTTTATTCATGTATTTGCATTTCTTGCTGAAGATCGATGACTGATGACCTCAGAAGTTAAGATCGATTTTACAGTTGTGAAGTATCATCAACATATTCTGTGTCTTCATTGCTAGCTTGGGACTATTTTCTTTTCATTGCACTCAATGAATTTTTTTATCCATTTGTAATTTCATATTATTTCTATTAAATTTTTCCATTAAAGGTTGAAATTTATTTGCCCTAAAGGCAAACAGAAGAAATCGAAAATGCTTCAGATATGTTCCATTAATTTACCCATTTTACGAATCTGACAACTTCCTGTGGGGTTTAAATACAACAGTTTTGGTGATGTAGTATCTTTCTGCTTAACCCGTCCTTTAATTTCGATTTTTTCACCTTCCTGGTGGGCTAACGGGAACTGTAGCCCTGACCTAAATATTCTTCATTGCGATAACATAGACTGAATTGCTTTGTTTGTCAAATGCTGTCGGTCCAGATGCACGTCATATGTCGTTCACAAGTAGGGCAGCCAAGACGTCGCAAAGCCATTTGTAGATATAAATAAGTGCTATTACTCCTAACTGTACTGTCTTGACAGAATAATGTTGCTATTCAGCAGAAAATGATGTGTCACCTGCTTTGTAACACTTCACTGTAATCTGTCGCCTTGTCTTTTACAACGCAAAATTATGTTAGAAAAAAGCATTGTCCCCTTTCACCGTCCGTATTGACGACGCAAGTAAAACCCGATAATTGTTAGCCGGCCGGAGTGGCCGAGCGGTTCTAGGCGCTACAGTCTGGAACCGCGCGTCAGCTACGGTCGCAGGTTCGAATCCTGCCTCGGGCATGGATGTGTGTGATGTCCTTAGGTTAGTTAGGTTTAAGTAGTTCTAAGTTCTAGGGGACTGATGACCTCAGAAGTTAAATCCCATAGTGCTCAGAGCCATTTTTGAACCCGATAATTGTTTATTTTGGGGACATCTAAATTGTTAAATAAGCAATGTGGATACGCCAGAAAACGGCACAGGCTGGTACAATCACAGCGGAGCTCCTATCACTTAATACTCGCTCTCTCTTGCCATGCCGGTAGAAGTTAGTTACGTATTTGCCCACAGACCATTTGAAAATGATATTATATTTACCATCTTAATAAAACAGTAACGCATATTTCAAAACTGACAAACATTCAGGTGTCAGACTGGTTGTAGGTGTAGTTAATTCCAAAGTTAACGTTCTATTATTTTTTTAAAATTTAATCACAAGTAACCGCATTCACTACACACATTACACGACATTCATTCGGGGCTGTGATGATATTATTGCCTTTCCATTGGATTCTTTATGCGTTTACATTTCCCTGTCTACATAACTTTCGCATCCTTCCATAATGAGATGAACACAAGAACATGAAAGAAAGCTAACAAAATGGCTCTGAGCACTATGGGACTTAACTTCTGAGGTCATCAGTCCCCTAGAACTTAGAACTACTTAAACCTAACTATCCTAAAGACATTCCACACATCCATGCCCGAGGCAGGATTCGAACCTGCGACCGTAGCGGTCGCGCGGTTCCAGACTGTAACGCCTAGAGCCACTCGGCCACCCCGGTCGGCGAAAGCTAACATTTTCCGTTTAACATTTTCCATCACCGAATGTGGACACATAATCTTCCACTGTGGAATAGCCGAGATATTTTATTCTTTAATTGTTACCAACCATTACTTTTTATTATTTAAATTTTTACAGTATGCATCATTTAGCGGTAATTCTTTAAATGCATTTTTCAACATGTTCCTTTTAGTTACCGCTTTCAGTTTCTTCGATTATTTATTGTAAATCCAGTATCTTAGTAGTTGTAGCGTGTAGATCGTATTCGGTCAAACAGTACGCCAGAGCGGAAGTGAGTTGCAACACAGTCACCCGCAGGCAGTCAAGAGTGTCATGCGTTGCGTCATAGGGCAGCAGCCGGCCGAGGCGCAAGCAGCAACGGGGAAGGAACCGATTTTTTGACATTTGACGAGTTCCTAATCAGAAGCGAATTATATGGTTTCATATGTGTGCTTTGGTAGCTTAGTTTCTTGAATTTCTGTGTGTTAATCTAATATTTAATAGACACAGTTCTCGCGTTTACGTTTGTGTCGGAAAGTAAACCAATTTTGCGACATGTTACAACGTCCTAATCAGGAGCGTATTATTGGTCTCATCTGGGTGCTTTGATAGTTTAGCTTTTGAATCTATGTGTGTTAATCTAATTTATTAAACACAGTTCTTGCGTTTTCGTCAGTGTCTACAGTGTCCACAGCATGTGTCATTAGTCGTTTGTTTGTCTGTGTAGTGTAGTTTTTGACAACCTTTAGTATGGACATGAATTGTGATTCCTGTGTGCAAATGCGAGCCGAGTCGGTGACACTTCGCTCTGAGTTCCAGGCTGTGATGGCTTCAGTTACACAGCTTGAGGATGCAGTGGATGGGCATCACTGTTGTGGGCCAGTCATGGGGATTCAATGGATGCCCCTCACGAATCCGCCTGTCAGTCCAAACCAATGGCCAGCCCAGTTACTGCACGCACTGGGGATGAGCTCTCAGCCATGGTCAAATGGGAGGTCGCCTCGGGGTATGGCAGATGGCGAAAGACTTCCCAGGGAGCAGAACATGATGCCTCCCCCTTCAGTCTGACAAAGAGGTTCCGATTGCTGTCTATGGCTGACACTGTTCCCCATCAGATACAGTCCCTTGTCCTGTTTCAGAGGAAACCTCTCAGCCTGCATGATCTGGGCAATCGTAGAGGGTGGGATTATTGGTAGTTGGGAGCTCCAACGTAACGCACGTTATGAGGCCCCTTTAGGGACATGGCAGCCAAGGAGGGGAAGAAAACCAATATACACTCCGCTTGCATACCAGGCGGAGTCAGCTGGCCGCTGTGGCCGAGCGGTTCTAGGCGCTTCAGTCCGGAGCCGCGCTGCTGCTACGGTCGCAGGTTCGAATCCTGCCATGGGAATGGATGAGAGTGATGTCCTAGGGTTTAAGTAGTTCTAAGTCTAGGGGACTGATGACCTCAGATGTTAAGTCCCATAGTGCTGAGAGCCACGTGGAGTCAAAAATGGTTCAAATGGCTCTGAGCACTATGGAGCTTAACGTCTGAGGTCATCAGTCCCCTAGAACTTATAACTACTCGTACTTAAACCTAACTAACCGAAGGACATCACACACATCCATGCCCGAGGCAGGATTCGAACCTGCGGCCGTAGCGGTCGTGCGGTTCCAGACTGTAACGCCTAGAACCGCTCGGCCACCCCGGCCGGCAGACGGAGTCATCTAGACGTGTAACAGGTCCTTCTGAATGCCACGAAGAGCACAGGGTGCAGCCATCTGCAGGTTGTAGTTCGCATCGGTACCAATGATATGTGTCACTTTGGATCGGAAGAGACTGCCTGTGCTGCCCCGTCAAGGGAAGCCGTGACAATCGTTGTGGTACCCCAGACATCGTCCTGCTATCCGCGTGGATACTTGTCTTGTTGCAATAAGGCAGCCTTAAGTGACTTGGCTGTACGATACTACGAGACTGAGGAAACAATATGTCAGCTAGCCACGTGGGGCTGTTGAGATTCTCCATATTGTTTAGTATTCATTGCGGAACGATAAACTGAAATCTGGATAGACCGCATTCTTTTCTCTGTCGAATATTGACTTGTGCTTGTGTTCGCCTTCTTACATGGTGCATAACAATCTTCTGAGAAACACCTAACGCTGAGATGGACCTTCTGAACTAGAAGCCCGTTGTGCAGTATTTCTTTATAAACAGAGTGTGAATGGCGTTACTCCTACATAAATTGCGTACTTTTCGCTGAAATGCTAATACAAGCATGTATTTCCAAGTATACAGCATAGCGCACGCCAATTTGTGATTTTTTACGTACTGTGTTCACGGTATTACAATTCTAACGGTCAGCACTATAATTTTGAACATAGGATGTAGAATCAGCCTTCCAGTACATGCTGGCCATGAAAAGGGAAAGGAATGTTATAGTTTAATGTGCTATCGACAAGAATGACATTAAAAAGAAAACACCGAACTCGAGTTGTCAAAGGGAAGAAAATTTGCCGTACCCTTTTCGAAGTCAAATGGTTCAAATGGCTCTGAGCACTATGGGACTCAACATCTGAGGTCATCAGTCCCCTAGAACTTCGAACTACTTAAACCTAACTAACCTAAAGACATCACACACATCCATGCCCTAGGGCAGGATTCGAACCTGCGATCGTAGCGGTCGTGCGATTCCAGACTGAAGCGCCTAGAATCATTAGTAAAAACCTAATTTTGGATACTAGACCACCGACTTCACAACTATCTACGAAAGAGACGTTTCCAGACACACACTATTATGGATGGGCTTAAAGTGTACTCTGAGCTCCATGCAAGTTTCAATAAACACTGATACATAAAACCCTATAATATCCATAATGCAATTGTCAGAGAGAGAGAGAAAATAGAGGGAAGAAAAGAACGAGAAAAGACGAAGAAAGGAGAAGTTAGATGGTGACGAAACAGAAGTGAAGAAAGTCGAGCGATGAGGACCTGACATGTTGGATCACTGCCTTAACAGTACTTGAATCTACTCGGGTCCGCATGCTCCAACGCCCACGTCCGGCGATCGTTAACCTCGACTCCTCAACGACTTCCTCTTTCTTGGAGTTACAATGTTACTGTGAGACTACAGCTGTTTCACGAGCTTTGTTGCTGCCAGGCAACTTATACAAGAAATGGACCGTCGGTGCGCAGTAAATGCACGCAGCAGCCGTGGAAGAAACGGGAAGTCTTAATGCTGCGACCGCGGCTTTGTTCAGCTGGGTAGACGCGAGACGAGTGGAGTGGCGGTGTCATTTTGCGTGGACTGCGGCTGGGAACAGCCTGATGACAGCCAGAGACAATGGCGGCTGCGCTACCGTTAGCAGGCGCGCTCTGATGCGCTCCACCAGTCCGCCGCAGGACGTCCGATGCGCCGGGGCAGCCAACCACGACTTTCCACAAAGTTCGCAACCACTGCTGGCTCTTAGTAATGGTGCACGGCGACAGCAATTGAGGATTACATTCCAGTAGCACAGGAGAAATACGAAGTGTGGCAGTAGATGAAACTAGTTTAGACATCAAAGGAGACGACGATCCTAGGTCATAACTATAGACATTTATAAGGAGCACGCAATTAGAGGCTAAAAGTCGTGGGCTGCAAACGGCGGAGACGTCCACATCATACCTTGAACGAGGCCGATCGTTATCAGGTCTTCTACTTTCGTTTCCACCAGGTATGGTCGAAGCTATTTAAGAACAGTGTTTTGCCATGAGTTCATATTTGCACTCAGCATTTTCACATTCGTTTTCTGAGTCCTTCCTAATCATTAACTGTTATCAATTATTTAAGAAGAATTCTTATACGTGCTGTGAACTTCTTCTTGCGAGTTTATAGCTAAATATTTGTGTCATTCTCGATAGAGTACTTTCATTTAACTAGCAGTGTGTGAGCGTGACGAACACTGAATCTGCTAGACAAAAAAGCCGTAGACAACTGGGGAGCAAAGATCGGCCCAGGTAACAGTTTTGGATCCCATTCTATTTATTTTGTATAGCCGCAATACGCCAGCTACTAACTTCAAGAAAATTCAGTATGCAGATGACTTGGCATTAATATGCGAGAACAAAGCTGTCAAGCACTGTGAGAGTATATTCTCAAGTGAACGTACCACATTGAATGAGTACTTTTCGAAATGTAGACTCCAGCCGAACTCAAGTAAAACAGAGGCCACTGCGTTCCATCTCCATAACTGAGATACATACAGGAGGATATTCGTGCTGTTTAATCGGGTAAAAGTTCCCTATAACTACTTCTCTAAATATCTAGGTGTCACCTTAAATCGAACATTGTCGTTTAACCAGCACTACACGAATGTGTAAAAAAAAAAAAAAAATCACTTAAGAGTAGGGCAGCTGCTCAGAAATAGCCGGGAGCAAATATAAAGACACTACGCAACGCTATAATTTCGCTTAATATTAAACTGCTGAATGTTGAGTCTCTGTATGAAAAAATAGTGCACAAACAGTTAAGACAGATGTATGTCTGAATGAGGGCGCAAGGGTCCTTCAGTGGGCGCTGTTCTATCCAATATTGCCTTTCTGAATTTGAGAAGGAAATCAGCCAAGATGCAGACTCTTAAGAAGACACGAGTCTCATAAGAACTCACGACCAGCAGTATGTCTACAGTCACACAAGTCACCTTATGTTGATCTTCGGGTCACACATATTTTAGATGTAACCGATAAGAGGAACCAGTGCTGGAATGAACTTCTACCTCGCACCATCCACCTAATACAAAACCCCGCGTAGAGGGAAGCATGGTCTGATCTTCCACGACGCGAATAATCGAGACTCAGTAGCACCATAACTGTACAAGGCATATATGGCCACATCTTACAGAAGTGCGGTAACTGTGAAAGTGCTCCTTATGACTGTGCTGTTGGATAACAGACAATAAAACGTATTGTCTTATTCCAGTCTTCAAGGGTGGTCTGGAAGACTTGCTTAAAGCGACTAGTGCTGTGACCGCCAAATTTAAACATTAACCTGTAAATACACTGTGTACACACATTGTAAGTTACATTAAGCCACACGATGTTGACAGTTATTCACTACTGACGGTTAAAAATGCTACACCAAGAAGAAATGCAGATGATAAACGGGTATTCATTGGAAAAATATATCATACTAGGTACAGTTTCTTATTTTTAAATAGATGTTAAGACTGCAGAACGCTATCTAATTGCAGAAGATTCCAGTTGGAGAGGAGCCTCTGATGACGAAAAGAATCTAGCCCGCGCCGCAATCACACTGGCAATGAACTAATCGCACACGAAATCAGCCTTAGTACAATTAATATTGCAGCTACCTCAACCGCTGTCCATGCAAACAGCCTGACTGCCAAATAATGGGAACAACACCCTGCCTAGACACGACGCCGAAATCGTACCAAGCCACGATAGAACTACGAATAATCACTTAACAATATTCACACACCAATGATTACTGAAGTTAAGCAGTAGTGAATAAATTGGCCTATTTAATGAACCACTCTCTTTGTCTACGATACTGATCTCGTCAGAGCAACAAATTACTTTAATTTCAGTACCTGATTATCTTGCGTGATGATAAATGCGACATCCAACTAGCAATTGTTATCTTTCGCAACGAGCTCACAACGCAGTACGTACTCACTGACATAAACTCGGAACTATATTATTACTTGTACTAAAATACCAATCTGTCCACCGTCTTGTAATGATTATTCTGTTTATGGAGGGTCAACAGAAGCGTCCGATCTTACCCGTCGGCTTTGACCCGTGACGTAAGCGTGTTGTGGTGTGTGACGTCATTACGGCGCGGAGTTTGATTTGCGATTGTGGCGTGTTTGTAGATGTCTTGTTTTTGTTTGTCGTGCTCTCTGGTGGTGTGTTCATGGTTTTCGTTTGTTTCGTGTGGTGGGGTCAGTTTTCTGTTGCTCAGGTGTTGGATTTGAAGCGGAATTTCTATTAGTGAGTTAATGGTTAATTTAATGCTCATTGCTGTACGTCGGGTATGTTTTGTGTATTGGGTATAGGTTGGAAACATCCGATCTCACGCGTCGGCTTTGACCCGTGACGTAAGGGACCTACACATTGATCTGTAGCGTAGCCCTGAATACGAGGTTAGGTTGGGAGTTTTTTTTTTGGAATGCGGCCGCGGCAGCGGCCGCCTATGATTCGAAAATATTGATTTGACACTAATGAACATGTATACGTAATATGAAGCAATTTGATGAACATATTGATCTGTAGCGTAGCCCACTTGAGGTTAGGTTGGGAATTTTTTTTTTGGAATGCGGCCGCGGCAGCGGCCGCCTATGATTCGAAAATATTGATTTGACACTAATGAACATGTATACGTAATATGAAGCAATTTGATGAACATATTGATCTGTAGCGTAGCCCACTTGAGGTTAGGTTGGGAGTTTTTTTTTGGAATGCGGCCGCGGCAGCGGCCGCCTATGATTCGAAAATATTGATTTGACACTAATGAAGCCTGTGGGGGGATGGGGGGGCACTGCAGACTCCCCCCACCGCATAACGACACATGATGATCAAATTTTGAAAAAAAATGAAAAATTTTTTCCGTACCTGCTAAACTGCATAAGTGCCGATGTATGTAGGTGTAAGGGAAGCTTTCGTTTCTTAGTTTTCTATTGGGGGATGTGATCGGTAGGTTCTGTTGAGCTATATAGGTTAAGGGAAGTGTCCGATTATGGATAGGAATGTGTTTTTTGGTATTTGGTCAGTTTTGTGATGTTGATTTATTTCGTTGTTTTGCGTGGTTTTGAATGGCGGTCGGTGGCTACATTTCTGTATATTTAGTTTCTCCGCACCCAGAAACCCCTAATTTCCCACGCTTGTCCCGTTACAGTCATTAGGCTTTTTGTGAAACTTGTGTATTTCAGTGTTTACAATACGTATGCGATGTTTTTATATCCGCCATATTGGAATTGTTTATAGTCGTTTCCGCGGTATTTGTGACGTCATGGGTCAAAGCCGACGGGTAAGATCGGACGCTTCTGTATTTCCGTTTATGGACACTTCCATCACTACTGTTAGGACTTAAAACATTTTTAAATCTCCCTTAAATATTTTTCCAACTCGACGCAGCGATAATATGTAAGTGATGAGACTTCGCATGCGTCACAGAATAACGAATCTTTGTTGGTAGCAAAATCTTTGGCCTTTCCGTAAATAATTCAGTTACTTCAATTGAACTTATTCATTATTTAGAAAACTTTTTCCCTTAATTGAAATCTTTTCTTTAATATTGAGAAGATCTACATTCAGTAGCTTATTTATAATTTCATTCGTTCAAGAACCTTTTACCAAACACATTTAAAAACACCACATTATACGTGATATCGACTCCACTGTATCAATATCTCTGAATTACACTCTTTTTATACTTACGAAAATGATATAGATATATTCTCACTAGATACCAATTAAATAGACTGGGAAATTTCCTTTAACCCCAATAAAATTGGATTTATTTTCCTTCTAGGTATCTCAATACACGTTGGTTATCACCAGTGAACGAGTGACAGCAAATATATTATCAGTCCCCACAATACGGAAACAAGTAATAAAAAAAATCAAACAAAAATCGTAAATGTCACCGCCACTTTTCAACTAACCCTAAGTTACAATTTAAAAGCAAATCTTGACCTCTTCAGGCTTTGACCACACGCGACCCGCCAAGTTCTCTAACATTTAAATCGGCCAATCGTCACCTTGATGAATCAAGTTTCGGTTTAGCTACATATAGCTCGTTAAATGGTTCCTTCAATTTACTATCGCTTGTCTACTCAGTGATACGTGCACACCATCACCGTATAGTGAAACAGTTCGTCGTTCTATGAGCCAATTCGCTGTCTGCTGCAAGCTAGTGGTCTTGAAAATACAACTACCAACACGTGTTCGAGGCTTTCCCTTCTCGATACACATACGCACAATACCCAAACCACCTCAATAAAAACGACAAGCAACCCAATTATCTCTGGGCGCGTCGCGACCACTCAACATACAATGCAGACGGGATATCGGTCACACCGATTCCACAAAACTCAACACCTAACAAATCAGTCTCTCAATTAAATCAGGCTCACGCGGGACTCACCCCAGCAAATTTTACGAACGAAACTGTTCCCACAACTATAATCAACAATATTCCGTGCACTCTCCCAAGACTTAGGTGTCAACTGAGTGGCCCCACTACACGACGCAGTGAAACGCTATAAGATCAGACCTGATACACACCACTACCACCACTTGGTCGGTGAGAGGTCAATCCGGGAACTAACTAACCCTTTTCGTTGTACAACAGGAACCATTTAAAACGAACAAACACGCAGCGCCACGACAACTTTTAACAATTAATGTAATAATCATCGATGCTGTCGATTCTTCGCAATTGCGGCCGGCTGCTGCGCGTCGCTCAGGCAGCATCTCTGGACGCAGCGAGGGCGATATGGTATATCGATGCAGTCGCGCATGCTCGCCGCCTGCTATTCCGTAGACGCTCTCATATCATCTAGAACACAATTTGATTTTGGTTTTACCACATCATACACGTATATTATCGTGACCACCAGGTGTTGTTATTGATTTATCACGCAGGACGCTCAGCACCAGTAAGGGCGAACGTACCCCCTGCGTTTTGACACAGCACACACGATCCGTTACAGCCATGCGGATAAGATGCCTATCATCTCGACTGCTAGTGATACGAGGCCGTTGGGATCCAGCACGGCGTTCCGTATTACCCTCCTTAACCCATCGATTCCATATTCTGATAACAGTCATTTGATCTCGACCAACGCGAGCAGCAATGTCGCGATACGATAAACCGCAATCGCGATAGACTACAATCCGACCATTATCAAAGTCGGAAACGTGATGGTATGCATTTCTCCTCCTTACACGAGGCATCAGAACAACGTTTCACCAGGCAACGCCGGTCAACTGCTGTTTGCGTATGAAAAATCGGTCAGCACGTTGTAGGTGTCGGCACCGGCGCCAACCCTGTGTGAATGCTCTGAAAAGCTAATCATTTGCGTATCACAGCATCCTCTTTCTGTCAGTTAAATTTCGCGTTTGTATTACGTCATCTTCATGGTGTAGAAATTTTAATGGCCAGTAGTGTAGTAATAGTACTCATAGCTAAACGGCAAAGTTATTCGAAAGGGGCATTAGATCCTCTGTGAAAATTATTCTGACTTTTCCGATGTAGTATCTGCTTGAATAGTTTACGTGCGTTACGCCGAACCGTGTTGCACAACATTTCCACGAGGTAGCCGTTCGTCATCCTCCGGTGCCACTGACGCACTACCATTATGTTCACCAGTTTATGCGCTGGCTCGCATGCGCCAAAGGGCGGAGCTATAACATCATCGTAGACGAATCGTTGAGAACGCCGACATCTTATAGGCCCCTGCCGCTGGAACAGACCGCGGTCTTCGCACGCGCGGCGCAGGAAAGAAAGTGTCAAACCGCGGACCGCCGCGTACTCGAGGTAGCAACGTTTTGGCGCACGACTTGTTCTGACTTCGATTTCCCATCTGTGTTGACTCACTGCAATCGGTTGTCTGCGGCCGACGATGCCTTAGTGCCGCCAATGCTGGTTCCCATGCTTTTCTGGGTTTAAATCCTATGGCCTTGTTTATTACGTCGATAGTTTAATGATGGAGTCCCAGTATATGGAAGTGTACGAGCGGATCCTCGTGTCTTCGTAGTTTATACCGCGCCCCGTGCTAAGACAATATTCAGCAACAGCAGATTTTTCTGGCTGACCTTTATGTATCGTTTGTACTTTCGCTGGGAGGCGGAAGACACACTACATTAGATGTTTCTTGAACAGCCTGCCGATCTATTCCAATTTTCTACGTTGTCAGTCCTCATCACTAAGAGTGCATTTCAAATATTTTCTCAAGGCTTGTCTATCGATTATTGTAGTCGATTCGTCAGTTTGATAATAGCAGCTATCGAGGTATCGAAAAACTAAAATTGCGTTTGTATTCATCTAACTGCCGAAAGTGTTCTCCGTAGTTGTAGACTGTGGTGTTGATGGTTCGTGTCGTAACGGTTAGCCAACGAATGTAGGGGCATAGGTTAAATACCAGAGACAATGATCATGCCAAAAAGTAGCGTTATTTAGCAAAGAAAGACGGCATGTGCGTATTTGTGAAGTGCGACATACCGAAGCGGTGGAGAATTCTATCATGATTTGTTTCTGCCTAATAAATGCTTCTTTAACGAATAATATTACACTACTGGCCATTAAAATTTCTACACCATGAAGATGACGTGCTACAGACGTGAAATTTAACCGACAGGTAGAAGATGCTGTGATATGCAAATGATTAGCTTTTCAGAGCATTCACACAAAGTTGGCGCCAGTGGCGACACCTACAACGTGCTGACATTAGGAAAGTTTCCAACCGATTTCTCATACACAAACAGCAGTTGACCGGCGTTGCCTGGTGAAACGTTGTTGCGATGCCTCATGTAAGGTGGAAAAATGCGTACCATCACGTTTCCGACTTTGATAAAGATCGGGTTGTAGCCTATCGCGATTGTGGTTTATCGTTTCTTGACACTGCTGTTAGCGTTGGTCGAGATCCAGAATGTTATCAGAATATGGAATCGTGGGTTCAGGAGGCTAATACGGAACCGCGTGCTGGATCCCAACGGCCTCGTATCACTAGCAATCGAGATGACAGCCATCTTACCTGCATGAATGTAACAGATTATGCAGCCACGTCCCGATCCCTGAGTCAACAGATGGGGACGTTTTCAAGACAACAACCATCTGCACGAGAAGTTCGACGACGTTTGAAGCAGCATGGACTATCAGCTTGGAGACCGTGGTTACGGTTACCCTTGACGCTGCATCACAGACAGGAGCGCCTGCGATGGTGTACTCAAAGACGAACTTGGATGCACGAATGACAAAACGTCATTTTTTCAGATGAATCCAGGTTCTGTTTACAGCATCATGATGGTAGCATCCGTGTTTGGCGACATCGCGGTGAACGCACATTGGAAGCATGTATTCGTCATCGCCATACTGGCGTATCAACCGCGTGATGGCATGGGGTGCGATTGGTTGCACACCTCGGTCACCTCTTGTTCGCATGACGGCACTCTGAACAGTGGACGTTACATTTAAGATGTGTTACGACCCGTGGCTCTACCCTTCATTCGATCCCTGTGAAACCCTATATTTGAGCAGGATAATGCACGACCGCATGTTACAGGTCCTGTACGGGCCTTTCTGGATACAGAAAATGTTCGACTGCTGCCCTGGCCAGCACATTCTCCAGATGTCTCACCAATTGAAAACGTCTGGTCAATGGTGGCCGAGCAACTGGCTCGTCACAATACGCCAGTCACTACTCTTGATGAACTGTGGTATCGTGTTGAAGCTGCATGGGCAGCTGTACCTGTACACGCCATCCAAACTCTGACTCAATGGCCAGGCGTATCAAGGCCGTCATTACGGCCTGAGGTGGTTGTTCTGGGTACTGATTTCTCAGGATCTATGCACCCAAATTGCGTGAAAATGTAATCACATGTCAGTTCTGGTATAATATATTTGTCCAATGAATACCCGTTTATTATCTGCATTTCTTCTTAATGCAGCAATTTTAATGGCCAGCAGTGTACATCTAATTACCAGTTTGCTCTCTTACGACTACCACCTTCAGGTGATATTCGTGGTGTGTCGTTATATTAAGTTATTAGAAAAATGTAAATCGTCGAACGGGCCCAGAGGACCACACGATGTCAGTCAACGCCATATCACTCTATATCACGTCATTAGGATGCGCTGTGGAGGAGCTTACTTTCAGCACACCGCTCTTCCTTAATTTGTCGGCTTTTCTGATCTTGGAGCCCATATTGCGTCACTTGGATGCGGTATGTAGTCAGAAAACCGCTTTCACGGCCATTGTCAGTTTTCCATTTCTTGGATTCGTCAATTCTAATTTAAATAGCCCCTCAACTGGCCTTCCGTTGCTGTGTACAGCCATTGCACTCCTCCCACAGGTGAAAAACCCCTGATAGTACCGGGAACGGAAACATGGTGATACGCATACTAGTCAGGTTAGCGCTCAGTTACAGAAGTAGACGCGTCAACAAATTATTGTCTGTTCAAATGCAGGTGATGTTAAGACTAAGCTCTTCTGATGGAATGCATTTATGTGCTTCCAAGATCGTGGCTTTCGTTGTGTGTGTTTTACGACGTTCACACCTACATCTATACGTATTCTCCGTAAGCCATCTGATGGTGGGTGAAGGAGGGTACTTCGTGTACCACAGTAACTTCCCACTTCTCTTGTCCATATCCGCGAGGAGAATGATCGCTGATAATCTTTTTTGAAGCTCGAATATTTCTGATTTTTCCTTCATGTCTTTTCGCGTTATACGCAGAAGGAAGTAATATACTCCTTGATTTCACTAGCAAAGTACGATCACAGAATTTTAACAGTAAACCATACCGTAATGCACAACGACTTTCTGGTAATTTCTGCGACTGGAGCTGCGTGAGCATCTCTGTAACGCTTTCTCGTTTCCTAGACAATCCTGTGGTGAAACGTGCTACTCTTCTTTGGATATCTCCTATTTCCTCCATCAGTTCTTCCTGCTACGTTTCGCCGGCCGATGTGGCCGAGCGGTTCTAGGCGCTTCAGTCTGGAACCGCGCGACCACTACGGTCGCAGGTTCGAATCCTGCCTCGGGCATGGATGTGTGTGATGTCCTTAGTTTCGTTAGGTTTAAATAGTTCTAAGTTCTAGTGGGCTGATGACCTCAGATGTTAAGTCCCATAGTGCTCAGAGCCATTTGAACCATTTTTGCTACGTTTCGCAGAGTGAGGAGCAATATTCAAAGTATCTACTGACCAAAGATTTCGTGAGCTACTTTCTTTGTGGTAGGATCACACCGCTTTAAGTTTTCTCCAATAGATCTCAGTCTGACATCTGCCCTTCCTATTACTTACTGTTTTTCCTTTCAAGTTTAGTGAAAAATTACTATTTGTACCTGTACGGTCATTTATCAGTTGCTAGCTCTCAACTAAGGTATTTTGAATCTGCTAATCCTCTTTCACGTGACTGGTATGCTTGTTGCAACTATCCCAATGTAAGAGAATAGCAGAGTCCAAGCGTGTGATTATAATGAATAATCGCACATAAACTCCTCTCTGCTAACACGCGAATACACAAACAGAACCACTGCGCGGTCAGCCCTGTCCCGTATCCCAGACAGCTGGCAGATCTCGGCGGCCACGCCCTCGGCAGCCGCCCTCAAGGCTGCAGACTCATTGTGCTGTGCGCGCCGGCACCGCGCCGTCGAGGCCGCGCCCAATTCTTCAGAGCCGACCTGCGACACTCTGACGTCTCCTTTGTCGTCGAAGCTCCAAAAAGAAAGGCGAGAGTGATATCCACCGAGTACCACAGAATGACTGTCAAGTTTCTGACAGCTCTGCAGTAACGAGTAACCGGTCTTCAGGCCGATAGGTGGGCACTTCTCAGAGCTCTGATTTCCCTTTTTTTTCCGTGGTGATCATTTCTGCCTATGTAGGTCGGTGTCAACAAAATATTTTCGTATTCGGAGGAGAAAGTTGATGATTGGAATTTCATGAGAAGGTACCGTCGCAACGAATAACGCCTTTCTTTTAGTGATTTCCAGCCCAAATCCTGTATCATTTCTGTGACACTCTCTCCCATATTTCGCGATAATACAAAACGTGCTGCCTTTCTTTGAACTTTTTCGATGTACTCCGTCAGTCGTACCTGGTAAGGATCCCACACCGCGCAGCAGTATTCTAAAAGAGGACGGACAAGCGTAGTGTAGGCAGTCTCCTTAGTAGGTCTGCTACATTTTCTGTGTGTCCTGCCAACAAAACGCAACCTTTGGTTAGCCTTCCCCACAACATTTTCTATGTGTTCTTTCCAGTTTAAGTTGTTCGTAACTGTAATACCTAGGTATGTAGTTGAATTTACGGCTTTTAGATTAGACTGATTTATCGTGTAACCGAAGTTTAACGAGTTCCTTTTAGCACTCATGTGGATGACCTCACACCTTTCGCTATTTAGGGTCAACTGCCACTTTTTGCACCATTCAGATATTTTTTCTAAATCGTTTTGCAGTTTGTTTTGACCTTCTGATGACTTTATTAGTCGATAAACGACAGCGTCATATACAAACAACCGAAGACGGCTGCTCAGATTGTCTCCCAAATCGTTTATATAGATAAGGAACAGCAAAGAGCCTATAACACTACCTTGGGGAACGCCTGAAATCACTTCTGTTTTGCTCGATGACTTTCCGTCAGTTACTACGAACTGTGACATCTCTGACAGGAAATCGCAAATCCAGTCACATAACTGAGACGATATTCCGTAAGATTCCGTAAGCACGCAATTTTACTACGAGCCACTTGTGTGGTACAGTGTCAAAAGCCTTCCGGAAATCCAGTAATACGGAATCGATCTGAAATCCCTTGTCAATAGCACTCAGCAATTCATGTGAATAAAGAGCTAGTTGTGTTTCACAGGAGCGATGTTTTCTATACCCATTTTGACTGTGTGTCAATAGACGGTTTCCTTCGAGGTAATTCATAATGTTCGAACACAATACATGTTCTAAAATCCTGCTGCATATCGACGTTAACGATATGGGCCTGTAATTTAGTGGATTACTCCTACTACCTTTCTTGAATATTGGTGTGACCTGTGCAACTTTCCAGTCTTTGGGTAAGGATCTTTCGTCGAGCGAACGATTGTATATGATTGTTAAGTATGAAGCTAATGCATCATCATACTCCGAAAGGAACCTAATTGGTATACAGTCTGGTCCAGAAGACGTGCTTTTATTAAGTGATTTGAGTTGCTTCACTACTCCGAGGATATTTACTTCTACATTACTCATATTGGCAGCTGTTCTCCATTCTAATTCTGGAATATTTATTTCGTCTCCTTTTGTAAAGGCATTTCGGTAGGCTGTGTTTAGTAAATCTGCTTTGGCAGCACTGTCTTCGATAGTATCTCCACTGTTATCGCGCACGGAAGGCACTGATTGTTTCTTGCCGCTAACATACTTCACATACGACGAGAATCTCTCTGGATTTTCTGCCATACACTTTCATACTCTGTCGGGTGAATACGTCACTGCCACAGAAGAAAAAACTGTCAATTTGGATGACACCATTATGTTTCAGTTCGAATGCTTAATTGGGCCGGTTATTTCAACAGGGAATCACTTAACGCATTCGTAATACCATTCATAGCACGTGAGACAAATTATAGTGCCACATTTCGAAAGTTCGAATTGTGAATGGCTTTACAAATCTATCCTCATTCAGATACATTTAATTTTTCTTTGTGTCATCTTGCAGGAAGTAACAATATCACTTTGACAACTATACCTCAATGTGCTGCACAAAAACATAAATTAGCGATTGTAATTTAGTGTGGAAAATAGCTGCAAGTTAAAAAAATTGACCCCGCAGATTGTATAAAATGTTAGCAAGAAGCATACTCACAGATGATAGATCTGAAATTTTTATTGGCCATCTGCTCAAACCATTTAGCAGGTAATCGATCTGTATTGCTGGCCAGTTTTGGGAGGTAATTACTTTAATTATATTTATTATTCGCTTAAACGAAGCACACTGCTATCAAGCAAATTTAAATAACGAACTTGTGTAAGACATTTGGAATTAATGAAATAAAAAACTGAGGTACACTAACTGCAAGAGTATAATTAAAGTACATTAAGATTGCCTTTATGTCCAGGAGAATTATACATATCGGCTCATAAGTTGATGGTAGTTACCCTTAACAAAATTATTTCGTGTCTTACTCTAAAGTCTTGTATGAAGTTATACACATTAATCCACGGAAGTTGCTTCAACTGAACCTCTACACTGCAATAGACCTATTTCGGCTATAATTGCCGATGTCAAGCTATCTGAAAAAAATAAGTAGAATTTTATCATTATTTGGTTAACGTTTTTCTATTTACATGGCTACATGGTTTGTGTGTACATTAGTACATACATCTAGTCATTCTTGACTTCCATTTTACATCGGTGGGTAGTGTCGCTTATTAAATTGCTGTCTATGACTACGTTTGTGTTTTAGCGAATTTGTGTGAGCACTTTAATAAGCGACAGTATCCACCAATGTGAAACGGAAGTCAAGAATAACTAGATGTAGGCACTAGTGAATACTCACACTTTATAGCCATAAAATGTGAATACAAAAACATTTAAGCAAATAATGCTAGCTAGACAATGGGAATTATAGCCGAAATAGGCCTATTGCATCAATTAAATTTCACTGAACCAGATTCATATTTATAATGTCATTACAAGACTTATTTCTTGCTGCAGTCCCAGAATAAAGTTAATTACTCTAAAGTGTTAAACCCAAATAAGTAACACCGTTCCATAAGAAACTGAGATTAAGTGAAACAATAAAAAAACCATTCCACTAATAATAAAAACAAAACAATAACATCTGTTGCAAAATTACAACTAACACACTATTAGCAAAACTGCTCGTGTTTCCTGACAAGAGTAACATTCAGAAGAATGGAAAAAAACTGAAGCAATGTTGGACGGCGATAATTTTTACTGGTGGAAAGGTAAAGTTTTCAGACAGGCAGTTCTCATGTTGTGCTTGATAAAGGGGGCAAGCAAAATCGGCACCTTCATAGCTTTGACGTCCTAGAAAAAGTATTTAACAACTTAAAATGGAATGAGATGTTTGAAATGCTCAGAAAAATAGTTACAATCTATAGAGTAAGAAGGGTAATGTAGTGCATATAAGAACGAAGACGGGAAAAGAAGAATGAAAGTCCAAGAAGGAAGTCTTCGAATGAAAATGGTGTAAGGATGGAGTCCTTCCCCGCTTCTGCTCAACATATAAATCGAAGAACCAATGAAAACAAAAATGAAATAAAGTTACCGGAGTCAGATAAAATTAGAGGCGAAAGGGCATCAATGATAACATTCTCTGATGATCTTGCTACCCTCAGTGAAAGCGACGAAGTCTCAGCATTGCTTGAATGGAATGGTCCAATGAGCTTAGAATATAGTCTGAGAATAAACCGAAGAAGGACGAAAGTTATGTGTGGCAGCAGAAATGACTTTAACTATAAACTTAACATTATAATTGGGGATCATGTTGTAGACGAAGTGAAGCAAAATAATGCAGGGCGGACGAAGAAAGGAGCATCCAATAAGCAGCTAGCACGAGTAAAGAGGTAATTCTGTACTAAAAGATGGTTACTGATATCAAAGATCTTAGTCTGAGAAATTTCTGAGAATTTACATCAGGGGAACAGCGCTCTACGGAAGTGAGTCGTGTACTACGGGACAACCGAGAGCTAGGAGATTCAAAGCGTTTGAGATGTGGTGTTATAAAAGGATTCTGAAAATTGAACAGATTTATAAGATAATAAATGAGGAGGCTCTGCACACTAATTAGAAGAAGGAACAGGATGATAGGACGTGTTAAAACGTCAGTGAATAACTTCTACAGTTCTAGAGGGAACTATAGAGGACAAAAATGTAGGTGAAGACAGAGAATGGAATATATGTAATGACGTTGTGTGTAAGCGGTACTCTGAGATGAACAGGTTGGCACAAGAGAGGAAGTCATGGTGAACCACATCAAAGTATAAGCTATTGAAAAAGAAGAAAGAGGTAGATGTTGCGTTTATGTGGTAGCAATCAGCCATAACCAGGCACATGTCAACAATGAGTGATCGCGTTCTCTGAAGCTGATGCTTGGTTGATCTTCCAGCAGGACAAGAAGTGTCTCACATCAGAAATGGTGGCAATGTGTCCTGTAAGACTAAAAAATCCTCTTGTCTGCTGTTGCGTTCTGCGAAAGTTCCTTTGGATTTGTCGTTAATATTCAATTATTCAAAATGACAGTCACAATCGCATTACTTATTTTGCCACCAACTGGTTTCAACTCGCGGTGGGGTCATCTTCAGAGCAATTTGCACCATTTGGTCGCTCGCTGGAGTCGTCACCCCGCCTGTGCACGGTTGGATAGTTACCAACCTTGGAGACGTATCACTCTCGGGAATGTGGCCTGTCACCAGATTGTTTACTGCCACGATGGACCACAAAACAGAAGCGAGACTCATCGCTGAAAACCACAAAATTTCTCTCAGTGTTCCAGTTTACTCTGTATTCTGTGATATAGCATGAGTGATAAAGAACGCATGTCAATTCGAGATCTTAACTCAGCTTTCAGTAATATGTTCCCTACGGTTCGTGATGGTGGTCTACCTGTAAACTCTGTCCCAACTTCAGCTGTCGTCGCACGTCAATTCGTCATAGCTAACAAAGAATTCTACTATCTTCGCGTGCATGTCTACTTCTTGCCGCAGCATAGTCCTGCGTCCAGCTCATCCCGATTCGTTCTGCAGGCACTGTGTTGCAGCCAACCGTCTGTGCGATCTGTCGGTCTGTTGGATGTCTCTAGTGCCAACGGTTAGACATAACTCAAAGCCCTTAGACTGGCGACAAGCGATGAGTGCAGGTGCTCTGAGCATGCCGTGTTGCAATCTATATCTGAAAAGATCCGTTAACGTTAGAGCACCATACAGCCCTAATGTATTCACAACGTTCATCTGTAGGACGGGCTATTTCTATACTTAAAAGGAGCTCCCATCAGAATGAAATAGTAATCAACATATCTTTCAGGTTATATATTACCGACATTGTTATTGGGGGTGATGTGAAGAAAACATCAAGAGCCAGATCGCTGAAAAAGCATTTATGGCCAGTTTTGACACAGCTAGTCATCATCGGATCTTATGCTTAAAAATATTGAAACATATTCCCCATCAGTGTTGCAAGATGTTTCACATTCCATATATACTTCCCGCTATCATGAAGATCACTACAAATCGGCATGTCAGATGTTTGTACACAGTAAATTTAAATGTAAAATGTCAATTTGTACTGATCTTCATTATAGGGGGAAGTGTACACGCAATGTTAAACGACTCGAAACACTGTTGGACAATATGCTGTAATATTTTTAAGCATAAGATCCGATGACGACAACATAGCTCCGTTGAAACCGGTCATCCAATAAAATACTTTTTTTTAATGATTTTGGCCTATAAAGTTCTCTTCAGGCACCGTATCCTACAGGCGTGGGAATGCGGTAGTATAAATTTGGCAGCGTTCGGTCAAGGCGTTCATGATCGTGTGTTGCGCGGTCTTGGCTGTAATTTACTTCTTATTGCAGATATGTTAATTCCATTTCGTGCTTCCAAGTTAAACCAGTCTTTACTGTAGCGGCATGACTGTCACCTTTTTGCCGGTTCCCGTAACTGCAGTCGGAGCGGCGCCTGCGCTGCTGACTGCCCTCGAACAGAGGATATCCCGGGGCACGAGGCAGGCTCAGTCAGAGCCAGCTATTAAGTTGTCAGCAGCGACGTGGCGACCTTAAGGCGCCCTAATTGCCAACATAATAACTCTTCACCTGTCGGATAAACAGTCCACTGCCCGACAAGCGTCGCCTTGACTGAAGCGTTGAGATGACGTAGCATTATTTAGAAAAAGAATGCACTCAGTGAATGTTATTTTGCACGGATGAACTCTTTGGTAAGATTAGCAACATTTCTGATGATTGACACTGGGACTAACTACTACTATTAACACTAAGCAAAGCTCAAAAAATTTGTAATGAAAAATAGGGGTCGCTATGATTTTGCGTTTGTTCCGTATTAAACCTTATGCTGTTGCGTATGAAATTTAGGTAACATGTTGAATTTTTGTTTAGACTTGGGAGGAGGTCTCTATCTGTCTCAGATCTGGACAAAATGAATCCTGTGAGGCGTATTCACTCCCGATCTCAACGCTGCTATGAGGACCATAACTGGATGCATAAAGACTAGCCCCACTATATTGGCTTCCAACACTTAGTCATATAGCTCCATCCTTCCTGCGCGGACAAGAAACTCTGATGAAGGAATACACAAAAATAATGAATAACCCCCTACTTCCTATCCATGAAGATGTCCCAGCTTTGGAAAGAACATGACTCCGCTCCAGAAATCCCCCTTTAAGACTGGCCCAACAACTGTCATCTGCCAGCTTCAGCATGGATACTAAATGGCACGAGAGATGGAGTGATAGTGCCTCCCCTGACAACGGTGAACTTATCTGTCCATCAGAGAAACCTAAGGGCTTTGAACTTTCACGACAGCTATGGAAAAGCCTAAACAGAATCCGAACAGGACATGGAATAAGTGCACACAATCTACACAAGTGGGAAAAGCTTCCCAGGCCTAGCTGTGACTGTGGGCACCTAATCAAACAATACAGAACATCGCCCAGGACTGTAAAGAACCTACCAGGGTAGTCGGGCTGACTTCTTCAACGCCACACCGCCCTGCCTCGAATGGATCGCCAATTTGGACGTCAGAATTTGAAGACTTGTGTAACGCAAAATATCTGCTGTGATGTTACTTTTATTGTGTTTATGTATTATATTTTATCTGAATATGTATCCTTCACTTACGTATTTTATAGTGTATTTTATCGTATAATTTCGTATTGTGATAAGTGTAAACCATGTGTGTAGCGCCATACGCTAAATAAATAAATAATCTCCCGATCTCACACCCACGGGAATGAAATACACGTACACACCTCGTATCTCCTAAACCGCTCGAGACATCGAAACGAGAGTTTGGTGAATGGTGGCACACAAGGAGGAGAGTACTTTGCCAGTTCGTAAACACACTGAACTTTCTTACCTACAACGATATATCAGAAGTTGTACTTTCTATTTCTTTTTCATTCCAGTGACTGTAATTCGTTTAAAGCAATCGACAGCTAGTGAGACAAGAGTTTCCTAGTATGAAAATAAACATGAAATTTCTTCTCTTATGTTATCACAAACAGACACAATGAGGTTTTTCGTAAGCCATTGAGCTCTCTGGCCGCCATTTACCTGTTTAATCAGACATTCTATTTCAGAATTCAGTCACAATAGCTGCTGAAAAAATGGATTTGTGCTAATTATAGTGCGTTTTGGCAAAAGGAGGTTAACAATTCATACAAAAATAAATCGCCAAGTCTGTTGTAATTTTCGTCGAATCCTATAACCCGTCGTATTTTTAACTCTGGGCGTCTGGAATGGAGACTTACCGAAGTATTTTATTCCTTTTCTTCTTCTGAGCAGCGCCCTAATTGCAAAAATAATAATTCTTCACCTGTCGAATAAATAGTCCACTGCCCGACAAGCGTTGCCTTGACTGAAGCGCCCTTCAGGCGGAATGACACGCACATGCCAGATGCTTGTTACTCACCTATCCCTTGCCAAACTGACAATGTGTGATTCGCGACTAAAATAGTTGTTATTGAGAAAGGTAAACAATTGATACGTGGCACAACACAATGGTCAGTGTATTGTCAGCAGCTGAGAATAATGCGCGCGACAGGAATGCGGAGCCAAGTGTGCTTTGTGAGAGGAAGAAAGTAGATCTGCCTTTGTCAGCAATACATTTCAACAAAATAAATATATCAAATTAAAATGTGTGTGAAATCTTATGGGACTTAACTGCTAAGGTCATCAGTCCCTAAGCTTACACTCTACTTAACCTAAATTATCCTAAGGACAAACACACACACCTATGCCCGAGGGAGGTCTCGAACCTCCGCCGGGACCAGCCCCACAGTTCATGACTGCAGCGCCTGAGACCGCTCGGCTAATCCCGCGCGGCAATAAATATATCAAATCACCCCACTCCTTCAGGTTACTCATACTTTTGGAATAATACCGAGCAGTTTCATTTGTGTAGCCTGTTGTGCAATTAGTTTATTAATGATGTTAGCGTATATGCAACCACTGAAATGCTTTTCCTTGTCGCAACGAGTCAATTAAAACATCGTTATTCGTGAGGGCTTGTCGACTGTTTCTGGCTTGCAGTGGAAATGTGATGTCCACATGTACTTAGTGTAATGTCTCTTATTAGACCCATATCCACATAATGATAGTGAAACTTATGTACTTCATATCTCGGACGATTTTTACCAGGACCACAGAGGGGTCATACCTGTGGAAATTGCTCCTTTTCGACTTTTTGTAACAGATCGTAGACAGACGTCTGCAGAACAGGCCGCAAGTAGATAATCTTGTTTTACTTTCGTGCCTTGCTTCTAGATCACATGATTATCTAATATTCCTTACTCCCTTATCCGCTGCCCTCACGATGAATCGTCTGTCCCTTCTTACGAACTGAAAATATTGTGGAGGCAGAAGATATACTTCCGGTGGCTACTGTCTCACCAGTTATTGAACTGTGCATTGTTCTTGACAAAACAAAACAAAAAAGTATACTGATGTATGTAACTGAAAACTGTTATGAACTACAATAAAGATATGGAGAGCTTAACCGGCGAAAAACGAAACACTATTCTCGGTGACAATAAAACTCAGTATACCGTAAGGCCGATTTTTCTGATGGGCAATAATTCCACTGCCCATATGCGCCATGCCGAAGTGAGCATATGGCAGGACTGCCGTCCCACTCCCCGCCTCACCTCTCCGGCAGTGCTCGCGTGACGCGCTGCGCGAGAAACTGCCGCAACCACCAACGCCGCGCGACCTGGCGCAGGCGCGTGTCGCGTCCCAGTCGCGTCGCGTCAGAATATGCGCGGTCCCATTTGAACCTGTGAAGCTACAATTTGCGCCTAGCTAAGACAAGTGATTTGAATAGCGATCAATATCACTGAGGTCACACTTCCGACGCATCCGGGAATTGCCCGCCTCGTTTGTCTGTCGGAAGGGTAGGCAATACTACTGACCCTACTTCGGTCAGCCTTGATCAGCTGCTTCCTACCTCTCTTGTGTTATGTGGCGTCCACAGCGTCCCATATATCCTTATTGCTGACGTCAACAGAACAAGAGAGATTGGCACATCTGCCAAGGGGAGGTTACCATGAGAAAAATGTGGAATAACCAAGAATAGGGTAATATCAACAGCATCAGAAATTGTATAACGGGAGTAGGATTAGTTATGAATAGGTGAATAGGGCAGAGATTGAGTTACTGTGACCAGTTCACTGATAGGATTGTTCTCAACGCAATCGATAGCAAACCAACGCCAACAACAATAATTCAAGTATACACGCCGACGTCTCAAGCTTAAGATGAAGAGATAGAGAAATAATATGAGGATACTGAATTATAAATTCAGTACGTAATGGGATGTGAAAATCCAACAGTCGTAGGAGACTGGGACGTGGAACGTAGGGAAAGATGTAGAAAAAACGGTTACAGAGAATATTGGCTTAGTAGTAGGAATTGAGAAAGGCGAAAGCTAACTGAGTTCTAGAACACATTTCAGCTAGGAATAACTCAAGAACCGGGAGAGGAGAGGGTCTCCTTGGAAAAGTTGGGAGATACGGGAAAATTTCAGTTAGATTACATCATGGTCAGGCAGATATTCCTAAATCAAATGCTGGGTTGTAAGGCGTACCCAGGAGCAGACATAGACCGAGATCTCAATTTTGTGATGATAAAGAGTTGGGGAAGTTTAAGAGAGTACTCAGGAAAAATCAATGGCCAAAGAAGGGGGATACGGAAGTATTAAGGAATGAAAAGATACCCTTTAGTTTCTCTGAGACTACACATACTGCGACAATGAATAGCACAATAGCCAGTTCAATTGAAGAGGAAAAGACATTTCTAAAAAGGGCAGTCAAATGTTGGACAGACAAACACAGGTATAAGGAACCCAACCGCGAAGAAAGTATGGGTAACAGCAAAAATACTTTACCTGATCGACGAAAGAAGAAGGTGCAAAATGGCTCTGAGCACTATGGGACTTAACAGCTATGGTCATCAGTCCCCTAGAACTCAGAACTACTCAAACCTAACTAACCTCAGGACATCACACAACACCCAGTCATCACGAGGAAAGAAGAAGGTACGAAATGTTCAGGGATGTACAGAAATAAAATAAATAGCTAGTGCAGGAAAGGTAAGACGAAATTACTGCGTGGAAAATTTGAAGAAATCAAGAAAGAAATGATTCTCAGCATACAGAAAAGTCGCCAACCTTCGGTAAAATTAAAAGGAAGGGCAATAACATTAAGCGTCAATGGGAATTCCACTATTAAACCAGAAAAGAGAGTGTAGATGGAAAGAGAACATTGGAGGCCTCTATGAGGGGGAATACCCGTCTAATGTGATAGAAGAAAAAACAGGAGGCGACAGGGAAGAGATAGGGGATGCAATATTAGAACTAGAATTTGAAAGATCTTTGGAAAACTTAAGATCAAATAAGACAGAAAGGATAGATAACATTGGATCGGAATTTCTGAAGTCATTGGGAAAAGTGGCAGCAAAACGACTACTCATGTTGGTGTACAGATTGTGTGAGGCTGACGATATACAATCAGACTTTCATACAGCAGCTACACTATTGCGAAGATTGCAAAAACCGACAAGTTGGGGGGGTTATCGGGTAATCAGATTAACAGCTCATACGTCCAAGTTACTGACAAGAATAATAAACAGAAGACAGAAAAGAAAACGGTGGACGTGTTAGATATGTTTGACATTAGTAAGGTAAAGGTACAGAGTGATAGTTCTCACGTTGCTGTTGGTAAAAGAAGCAACACTGAAGAAAATCAATACACGTTCATAGGATTTGTCAACCAATAGCGTTCGGCAATGTAAAATAGTCCAAGACGTTTGAAATTCTGGGTAAATAGGTGTGAGCTATGGGGTAAGGCGCGTAGTATGCAATGTGTACAAGAACCAAGAAGGGACAATAAGAGTGGAAAACCAAGAACGAAGTGCTCTGATTAAAAAGGGTGTAAGGCAGTGATGTAACCTTTCGTCCCTAATGTTCAGACTATACACCGAAGAAGCAATGATGGAAATAAAAGAAAGGTTCAAGAGCTGGATTAAAGTACTAGGTGAAAAGATATCAATGATAAGATTTGCTGATAGCATTGCTATCCTCAGTGAAAGTAAAGAAAAATTACAGAATCTATGGAAAGGAATGAATAGTTTAAAGAGTACAGAATATGGACTGAGAGTGAATCGAAGAAAGACGAAAGCAATGAGAAGTGGGAGAAATAAGAACAGCGAGGAGGTTAACATCAGAATTGGTTATCGCGGAATGGATGGAATTAAGGAATTCTGCTACAAAGGCAGCAAAATAACCCATGACGTACGGAACAAGGAGGACATAAAAATCAGAGTAGCACTGGAAAAAAGATCTTCCAACTCTTCTGTTATTAAGAGGCGTCAGGTGCCTCTCCTCTGGTGTTCCATTGTTTAAAAAAAATGGCTCTGAGCACTATGGGACTTTTCTGAGGTCATCAGTCCCCTAGAATGTAGAACTGCTTAAACCTAACTAACCTACGGACATCATACACATCCATGCCCGAGGCAGGATTCGAACCTGCGACCGTAGCGGTCGCGTGGTTCCAGACGGTAGGGCCTAGAACCGCTCGGCCACTCTGACCAGCTCCATTGTTTCAGTTTTGTGGAGTCAGGTGGTATTCTACACAATGCGTTCACTTGAGCCATTAAAACCATTTACAACTGAAGCAGTTTATCATATGATTCTACCATGTTTTTTGTTTTTTTATTTTGTTTTTGTTATTTTTTTAAAAGTTCTATGATTCATAGTTTATAAGGTTGCTTGTGAAAATACATATCATGACCGGACGAAACGAGAAAATGTAAGATTTTTCTGGGCGATAAAAAGGAAAAAAAATTATTTGCTTATAGGAATTGTGGATGGTGTAGTTTTGTAGTTGAAAATAAGGAAAAAATAATGAAATAAAATGTCACTCTTGTTGACTATTGCTTTCTTCACTATTAAAATTAAAAGAAAAATTCTCTTCTAAATTCCTTACGCCTTTCTTCTTTCTGGATATTATAAATTATGCTTCATGAGAAATACTAATAATTCTGATTTTTTGACAAAAACCCGTCTTCTGCTCCTCCACAATAACTGAAATTCTTACTTCTTTACCGAGCGAGGTGGCGCAGTGGTTAGACACTGGACTCGCATTCGGGAGGACGACGGTTCAATCCCGCGTCCGGCCATCCTGATTTGGGTTTCCCGTGATTTCCCTAAATCACTCCAGGCAAATGCCGGGATGGTTCCTCTGAAAGGGCACGGCCGTCTTCCTTCCCCATCCTTCTCTAATCCGATGAGACCGATGACCTCGCTGTCTGGTCTCCTTCCCCAAACAACTCAACCACTCTTACTTCTTTACAATGACTGAAATTCCTTCCTTTGCATAAAGAAAGATAAAGTTATTATTCTTCGCCACAATAATTTCTATCTTGTTGTACAACCTTAAGCTGTACTATGTTAATCTGCATGTACAATAAAATAATCGTAATGGATAAAAATATTAACCAGGCTTAAAAATGAAAAAAAAACAAGACACTGTTGATAACGTTCATCATGGCCCTAATACCGCAGCTGCAGATATACTCTCGACTCATATTAAAGTGACCACCTGTCAAAAGTCTGAATAGCCGCCGTTTACCGCGACGACCAGTGCGAGACGTGTAGGAAAATTGTCAAAGGGGTTCTGAAAATTACCGACAAAGGTGTGGATCCATACCGACTGGTGCAGTGGGCAGCTGCACAAGGTTTCTCGGTTGAGAGTCCATTGCTCGACCAGCCAGATCGAGGTGGTTCCACACATTCTTTTCTTTCTTTCTTTTGCTTGTGCTGTTTTTCCCGCGGATACGCAAGGTCGGCATGGTTAATTAATCGGATGTGGCAGGGATTGCCGGATGCCCTTTCTACCGCCACCCCCCGGGAAGGAATTAGTGTACCCCAAATGTCTGCGACTAGGGTAATCCATGGAATTGTGCGAAAGTGTTCAGATGTCTGCGAGCCGTGGAACTGAGGCGGGACGTGGGGACCAGCCCGATATTCACCTAGGGGATGTGGAAAACCACCTAAAAACCACATCCAGGCTGGCCAGCACACCGGCCCTCGTCGTTAATCCGCCGGGCGGATTCGATCCACGGCCGGCGCGCCTACCCGAGTCCAGGAAGCAGAGCGTTAGCGCGCTAGGGTAACCTGGCGGGGCAGGTGGTGCCACACATTCTCGGATTTAAATCCGAGGAGTATGGTGGCCAAGGAAGTACGATGAAGTCATCCTGGTTCTCTTCGAGCCAAGCACGTACAGTGCGAGCTGTGTGAGGCGTTGCATTATCTTGCTGGTAGGAGCCATCGTACCGAAGAAAAACAGTTTTTAGTGGTGGACACGGTTCCCAAGGATAGATGCGTACACGTGTTTATCGACTATGCATTTCAGAAGGACGTAATGACCCATGAAATGCCACATAAACATTCCCCGGTTCATAATGCTCCCTCGTCCGGCCTGGACCCTTCCGACAGTTGTTACCGAGTGCCTGCTTTCAGATGTTTCACACCGTACACGACGTGCTAATTCAAGCCTTTGTCGCTGGTGAACAGGAGTTAGCATGGGTGCATGAACCTGCTGCGAATGCTCATTCGCAGCATCGTTGAAAAGACAGTGTTCGTAGCCTCAAGGATCACCTGGGCGGTCATTTGCTTAACAACTGCACTTTTCTTCGCCTGTGTCCATCTCCACAGCCGTCTTTTACCCATAGCAGCTATGGCTTGCGGTGGACAACAGATACCTCGACGCTGGTTCCGAATAGCGTCATGTTGCAATGCACTGCACTACTTCAACCACGGCGGTACGCAAACAGCTTACAAAGTGTTGCCGTTTTAGGAAAGCTTCAGCGCTTGGCCCGAAAGCCAATGATCGTGCCCTCCTGGACGTCAAATAACTTGGTTTGTTTCCAAATTACGACAACGACTGTACTCTTTTCCGCATACCCCCGACACGCTTTATATACCCACCACTGCTAATACTGCCGCCTACCGTCTATGAGTGGTTATGCACGTTGACGTTGAACGTACGTTGGTCACATTAATGTAACTGGGCCTTGTGTACCACTCATTTGCGTACTCAGCAAAACTGTGGCGACTATCTCGCCATGTTTGCATTTTCAGATCTATTGAGAACTAAATAATACACACACTTTCATCTACATCGCTGATTTTGATTCCTTGTAGTTATGCTACATCCATTTCAGCTGCATATAAAAACGATCAGAAACACGTCGCTTTTAACTAAGTTGAAATTCTGTTGTCATTTAAAGTCCAAATTGTATCATTTGCGCTGGTCATTATCGTCTTTCCCGGTTGTGAACTACTTCTTTCCAGTTCCGATACATATACATCTACATCTACATTTATGCTCCGCAAGCCACCCAACTGTGTGTGGCGGAGGGCACTTTACGTGCCACTGTCATTACCTCCCTTTCCTGTTCCAGTTGCGTATGGTTCGCGGGAAGAACGACTGCCGGAAAGCCTCTGTGCGCCCTCGAATCTCTCTAATTTTTCATTCGTGCTCTCCTCGGGAGGTATAAGTAGGGGGAAGCAATATATTCGATACCTCATCCACAATCGCACCCTCTCGAAACCTGGACAGCAAGCTACACCGCGATGCAGAGCGCCTCTCTTGCAGAGTCTGCCACTTGAGTTTGCTAAACTTCTCCGTAACGCTATCACGCTTACCAAATAACCCTGTGACGAAACGCGCCGCTCTTCTTTGGATCTTCTCTATCTCCTCTGTCAGCCCGACCTGGTACGGATCCCACACTGACGAGCAATACTCAAGTATAGGTCGAACGAGTGTTTTGTAAGCCACCTCCTTTGTTGATGGACTACATTTTCGAAGGACTCTCCCAATGAATCTCAACCTGGCACCCGCCTTAACAACAATTAATTTTATATGATCATTCCACTTCAAATCGTTCCGTACGCATACTCCCAGATATTTTACAGAAGTAACTGCTACCAGTGTTTGTTCCGCTTACATATAATCATACAATAAAGGATCCTTCTTTCTATGTATTCGCAATACATTACATTTGTCTACGTTAAGGGCCAGTTGCCACTCTCTGCACCAAATGCCCATCCGCTGCAGATCTTCCTGCATTTCGCTGCAATTTTCTAATACTGCAACTTCTCTGTATACTACAGCATCATCCGCGAAAAGCCGCATGGAACTTCCGACACTATCTACTAGGTCATTTATATATATTGTGAAAAGAAATTCTCCTATAACACTCCCCTGTGGCACGCCAGAGGTTACTTTAACGTATGTAGACGTCTCTCCATTGAGAATAACATGCTGTGTTCTGTTTGCTAAAGACTCTTCAATCCAGCCACACAGCTGGTCTGATATTCCGTAGGCACTGACTTTGTTTATCAGGCGACAGTGCGGAACTGTATCGAACGCCTTCCGGAAGTCAAGGAAAATGGCATCTACCTGGGAGCCTGTGTCTAATATTTTCTGGGTCTGTGTACTTGTTGTTTCTGTCCTTGTAACGTACCTCGTTGTTGGACTAATATTATACTAGACGATTCTAGCTATCTGTGCAGGTCTTCCCACTCCCACACACAGGCACATAGTTATACTAAGATAGCAGCGCGGCGCTACACCACAGCGGCCGTATTCGGCCGCTAGTGGAAACGCTGATGGCTATAGGTGATTTACTGTCAACGTCAGAAAGTCTCCTTGAACTGAACATCACGTCACATTGTGTTTGCCCTGCCGAGTGGGAACATAAATTTAAGTCAACAGTTTGTAAGAAAAGAAACCAAAAAGACGTTTTCTGCAGACACTGGCCGTGTTACGAAACGTCTAGAAAAGTCTTTGTTTGGACTAACACCAACGTAAATAATTCGATAGAAATAAAGAATTATCGGCAAAGACGATAAAAATGGTGGTAGAAGTACCATTAAATCAATTAAAAGTAATTAGAACCACAATTGTATGTATTGTATGTTAACCGGGGAGCTAGAAACGACAGAGGCTCCGTCCCCGCCGCAGCCGCAGTGGTCCACAACCCCACGACCACTATCGCAGTCCACTTCAGCACTCCGCTGCCCCACAACGAACCCAGGGTTATTGTGCCCCAGGGAACGTCTCACACCAGACGAGTGTAAGCCCTATGTTTGTGTGGTAGAGTAATGGTGGTGTACGCGTACGTGGATAACTTGTTTGCGCAGCAATCGCAGACATAGTGTAACTGAGGCGGAATAAGGGGTACGAGCCCGAATTCGCCGAGGCAGATGGAAAACCGCCTAAAAACCATCCACAGACTGGCCGATTCACTGGACCTCGACACAAATCCGCCGGGCGGATTCGAGCCGGGGACCAGGCGCTCCTTCCCGCCCGGAAATCCGAGAACAACAATTAGGAAAACAATAATGAAAGAGATTATAGGAAAAATCGTTTTATTCTGACATTTCGGGAAAAAGAAACAAAATAAATTCAAACAAGTCGACAGAAAACTGACAAAGTTGTCACTTCCTGGATTGTGGTAAATCGTATCGTGTATGACAAACTGCCTATTGGCTTCTGTCTCGGGTTCTTCGGCCGACGTTCATCTAATGATTTTTCTGACGTTTCGCCAGCACGAGTGGCTGGCATTGTCAAAGCTTCACCCTCCTGGAGCCGAACTCGCGGGCGCAGACTATATGTACCTGGCGCGCCAACGTCCGAGGGCTTCTCCGCGGTCATTTCCGGTGCGGTTCTCTTCTTGCTACCTGCGACGGTAGTTCGCTGCAGTACGGGAAGCCAGGATCCGTTTACCTTAAGGCTTTCCTCTTTCTTGTTCAAACTGTTCGCGTGTTTTTGTATTTCTACAGCTTCTCTGAACAATCGCGTGTGATGGTGCTTCTCTACAGCCAGAACTTCCGTGTCGGCGAATTTTATTACGTGGTCGGTCTCATTCAGTGCGTGCTCTGCCACGGCCGATTTCTCCACCTGCCCCAACCTGCAATGCCGGTTATGCTCTTTGATCCTGGTGTTAATGGATCGTCCAGTCATTCCGACATAAACTTTTCCGCATGTGCATGGTATACAGTATATTCCCGACATTGCAAGTGGGTCTCTTTTCTCCTTCGCCTATCTAAGACACTCTTTGATCTTCCTTGTCGGTTTGAAAATCGTCTTTACGCCATATTTGCGCAATATACGGCCGATTCTGTCCGTCACCCTGGGAATGTATGGCAGAAAGGCCGTACCCGACATTTCTTTTCCTGGTTCCTTACTTCGCCAAGTGTTTGGCTCTGTTACACTTCTAATATAATTTGTGGAGTAACCATTGCTCCTCAGGACAGTTTCCAGGTGTTGCATTTTTTGTTGGAGTGTTGCGGCTCACATATTCGTCCTGCTCTCGTTACGAGCGTACTAATCATGCCAATAGGCAGTTTGTCAACAAGTGGCCAAGAAAGCCTTGACAATTTCGTATCGTGTATACTGCAAGGAATAGTCGTGTGAATCCTTTTCATGATTTATATGTGACGTTTCACAAATAAGTGATGGATCACGAAACGAAACTGGTGTAAGGTACCTATGGAGATGTGTACGGGCGCATAGACTTGCAGCTGTTTAGCAATGACCTCTCAGGTGAACGAGGGACTACCAATAGTGTCTCCTCAGCGACCGTTCAAGACGCAAGAGGCGCCTGTTTCATGCGCCAATGCTAACTGGTCTTCACTAGCAAAGAAGGCTGCAATATGCACATCAATACCGCTATTGGACGTCCACTGGTTGGCGACAGTCAGCTTTTTCAGATGAATCACTTTTATGCTCCATGGGACAGATGGCCGTTAGCGTGGAACGTCGAAAGCAACAATCATCAGAAGGGTCTAGGACGGAAAAGGGAGCGTTTGGTCTGGAAGATGTTTTCGTGGCATTCCCTGCGTGACTTTGTCATTCTGGAACGCACACTGGATCAACAGAAGTATGCGTTTATCCTTGGGAATCCTGTCCATCTCTACATGCAGTTTGCTTTCCTCCGAACGATGGCATTTACCCGTAAGACAATGCAACGTTTTACACAGCTCTCAGTGGGCGTGCTTGGTTCGAAGAGCAATAGGATGAAATTACGTACACAGCCGGATACCAAACTCCCCGGATTTAAACCCATTTTAGAATCTGTGGGCCTGTTGGCGCCAAGGATCCTAAACCGAGAAACCTGTCGGTACCTTTCATACCGTTGTTGAGTCTCTACCAGCACGTCTCGCCGACGTCCACGCTGCAATGGTGGTTATTGAGGCTTGTAACAGGTGATTACATTAGGCTGGACAGTGTACGAAGAGGGCAAATATTTAACGTTCTACGTGTCAACTCAAGTACTGTATCTCCTTTTTACATATCTGATTTGTGTCTACAAAACCGAGAAGAATTATGCTGGCCAACGCACCACAGCAAAAAGTAATGAGACAAAGTAGAAAATAAGTAACTTATTAAGAACCGACTAAGTGCTGTACCAAGAAACTAAGTGGTTCTAAGTGGCAATAAAGAAGTTTTTGGTTTAACTGCCATTACTACCGAGGCGCTTCGTTTCATTTGTGACAGTAATATTTTACCTAGTAGAACCGTAATTTCTCGTGGAGAAAAGCGGTATGAAGAAGACTAAACTCCATTCCATCAGGTCTTGAAGGCCCGACCGACCGACCGCCGTGTCACCCACAGCCCACAGGCGTAGCTGGAAGTGGATGTGGAGAGGCATGTGGTCAGCATAGCGCTCTCCTGGACGTTGTCAATTTTCGTGACCGGAGCCGCTGCTTCCCAATCCGCTTGCCAACAGCGTACAGCAGTCCGGACGGTGGTCCGAAAAAATTACTTTAAAAATAGACCGAACAGTTTACTCCGGAAAAATATTTATCTTGATGGTAACTGGTATCGGTCAGTTTTTAAGCATCCTTAAGCCCTCATTCCATGATGGTAGGCGGTGTCAGTGAATGGAGCAGGTGTTGTAACTACACAGACATCAACTACAGTGAACTATAAACATTATTATGCATGTAATCTATGAATTTCAAAAAATCCTATTTTTGTAATCACTGAAAATGACGCGCCCCATATTGCACAAATTGGTGTAATTGTCCCTTTAAACGCCAGCATTTGTTACAATATTTCACCAATATCTTTAAAAGCAAAGAAATCAATTATATGCATACGAATGATGTGGAATGGGTTCATAGATTTAGCTGACCCAACAATTTTGCTTAAATCTTGCAGAATAAAGGCCTTGTTTACGTTTCTCCGTTTCTCTATAACTGCAAAATTTCTGTCGTATCTATAAAAACTGTACCTACTCACCAAACACGTGTGCATTATCTCTTCCAACTATCCCAGGCTGAATGGAGGAGACCTCGAAGCACGGGGCTTTAAACTTCAGAGGGAAGCACTGCTTGACGCAAAGACTATGTGCTAGCTACACTGTATAACAAAATTAAAGGACCATTTTTCTGCAATCCAGCAGTTGCCTCCCATTGCTACGCATAAGCTTGAAATTTTGGCTCAAAGGAGTATGTAGCCTTCCCCTGTAATGGTGCAAACGCGTGGCGCCTTGCGAGGTCACCCTCGGGCTCGGCATCGCTTGAAACACCAGGGTGTCGTTACATTCGAAAAACAGCCCACAGCTCAAAAGTTCCTGCGAGCTGTAAAGTGAGTTAATGATGTGACACTGGCACCAAATTTCACAATAATTCTGCCCAACGCCACCGTGAACGTGTCACGCGATGAGAAGTTCGTCACAGCCTCCGTTACGCATATTTCTCTCCTTCTTTTGGTTGGTTGGTTGGTTGGTTGGTTGTTTTTGGGGAAGGAGACCAGACAGCGAGGTCATCGGTCTCATCGGATTAGGGAAGGACGGGGAAGGAAGTCGGCCGTGCCCTTTGAAAGGAACCATCCCGGCATTTGCCTGGAGCGATTTAGGGAAATCACGGAAAACCTAAATCAGGATGGCCGGACGCGGGATTGAACCGTCGTCCTCCCGAATGCGAGTCCAGTGTCTAACCACTGCGCCACCTCGCTCGGTCTCATTCTTTTGACGTCTCTGTGGTGGAGGTCAAAACCGTGACACCCAGCGTTCAAATCACGTGTTTCTCTAATGGGTCGCAGAGCAAAACATTTCAGAAACACCGTCGCTCAGAATCGGCACGAAAAGAACCTCAGACGGTTACATAAAGGGCGTCAATGAGACCACTCTTCCCCTTGGGGCGTTGATTCCCACACAATTCGAGGTCGAAAAAGACAGTTGGCAGTACGACGAGCAACAGGAAGATGTCCTTGACAAATCTTTGACAATAATGACACTCTCTGACGTTTCAAATGATTCAAATGGCTCCAAGCACTATGGGAACTAGTTAAACCTAGCTAACCTAAGGACATCACACATATCCATGCCCGGGGCAGGACTCGAAGCTGCGACCGTAGCAGCAGCGCGGTTCCGGACTGAAGCGCCTAGAACCGCTCGCCCAAAGCGGCCGGCTTGGACGTTTCATCCGTGCTCTAAGGACATTGTGGGGTTCTATCCCCGTTCAACGTGATGGCACCCCTTTGGAGTGCAGGGCGACCGTTATTTTTACGCTCATATGAGGGTTAGAACCACAAGCGATCGTTCTGAAACGAAATTGAAACGTTATCCGGAGCATCAAAGAGCACTTAACGTTTTTCAGGTCTCGTCCTTTCGGCCCTCCTGTGACACGACCACGTGGGAAGGCAACATTAACATGTGTGTGAATAAAACGAAAAAAGGGTCCCTCTAAGATCCTCGAGTTCGTTAACATTCTCGAGAACACCACACAACTTTGTTGAGCTCGTTACAGATCTTCAAAATGTTCAAATGTGAGTGAAATCATATGGGACTTAACTGCTAAGGTCCCTAAGCTTACACACTACTTAACCTACATTATCGTAAGGACAAACACTCACACCCATGCCCGAGGGAGGACTCGAACCTCCGCCGGGACCAACCGCACAGTCCATGACTGCAGCGCCTTAGACCGCACGGCTAATCCTGCGCGGCGTTACAGATCTACCTAGCAGGAACTTCGACAGCAATTCAGCCTGGCTGCTCTAGCACCTGAAGTTAGGCAAAACGCACCTAAAGGTTGTCGAAGGGTTTGCCTAGCACTCACTCACAGGAGCAGCCACCAGGCTAGTTTGGTGTCGAAGTTCCTGCTTGGTACATCTGTAGCGTGCTCAACAACATTGCATGGGTGGCCACGAGGGTCATGACGAAGTCGGTGGTCTCAGAGCGACCCTTCTCCGTATTATTCATGCACATGTTTGTGTTGCTCTCCCACGTGATCATGCCATAGGAGGGAGGAAAACAGGAGGACTGAAAAATATAAGTGCCTTTGATGTTTCGGATAACGTTTAAATTTCGCTTCAGAACAATCTCTAATGGTTCTAACCCGCACGTGAGATTAAAAATAACTCCAAAGAGGTGCCTTCACGTTGAACGGGGATAGAACCCCACAGTGTCCTTAGAGAAGGGTTGAAACGTCCGAGAGTGTCGTCATTGTCAAAGGTTGTCAAGAACTTCTTCCTATTGCTGATCGTTCGGCGAACTGTCGTTTTCGACAGCGAATTGTATGGGAATCAACGTTCCAAGGGAATGGGTGGTTTCACTGACGTCCTTTAAGCCACCGTCTGAGGTTCTTTTCGTGTCAATTCTGAGCGGCGGTGTGTCTGAACTGTTTCCCTCGGTCCACTCATCAGAAAACAGCGAGATTTGAACACTGGGAGTCGCGGTTCTGACCCCCATCCTCCTTCAGATCCTATGATCCTAGTGTCTCTAGCTTCGGAGTTTGCTGACCACGCAGCTGTATGTTCAGTTAATGGAAAGCCGCTTCAGTTGTTGATGTGAACTTATTAACTGTGTGGCCAATTTCTGTCTTTATATGAGTGCATTTTCTAATGGGTCGGAGACTCTCACTTTTAATGTAGACGATGATGAACGTATAAATTGTTTATATAATATGAGATAAAAAAATAGAGCTCTGATATATACAGTATAAGTGGAGAACTTCGTCCTATAGAACATTTTTATTAAATGGTAAAAAATGAAGTTAGTAGATTTAAAAAGTTCTTAGCTGTATCTAGAATCTGTAAACATGCTTGCAAAAGCAGTCCATGCTGGATAAAAGCTACTCTAGCACTTTCTACATCTATGTTTTAACGTTTACAGACTAAAGGAGGTAATTTTATACTCAACTTGGACTGCAACTGTTTTACATTTTTATTAAATTTAAGAAATGCTTTTAGTGTTTTATTGATAAAGCATTCATTTTGAAAATTCAGACGTGTCAGATATAACTCTTCTTAAAGCTAAAGCAGGGTGATATTTTTAATGCTTCGAATTGTACATTCTTTACACCGTCCAGTCGCTTTAATGTGACCATCTGTCAAAAGCCTCAATAACCACCTTTTGGAATGTGGACACTGCGAGTCGTGTGGTCATTGAGGTTCTGTAAGGTACCGACAGGGATGTGGAGACATGCCGACACCAATGCCGAGGCCGGCTGCGCTAGGTTTTTCGGTTGGGGATCCATGATGCGAACAGCCCGATCGAGGCGGTCCCACAAACTGTGGACTGAATTTAAAAGTGGAGAGTTTGGTGGCCTGAGTAGCAGGGTAAACTCGTCCTGGTAGTCTTTGAACCAAGCAAGTACACTGTGAACTGTGTGACACGTAGCATTGTCTTGCTGATAAACGGCTTCGTGCCGAGGAAAAACCAACTGCAGGCACGGGTGGACAGGGTTCCCGAGAATAGATGCATACTTGTGTTGGTCAATTATGTCTTCGAGAATGACGAGATCACTCAGGGAATGCTACGAAAAAGATTCCTCAGACAATAACGCTCCCTCCCGGTTGCAGATGTTTCAAGCCGTACAGGCCAACGTACATCTGTCCGATGGAGTATAAAACGTGATTGATCTGAAACGGCCATCTGTCGACACTCAGTGGACGTCCAGCAGCAGTGCTGGTGTGCAAATTACAGCCTTCGTCGCCTATAGACAGCAGTCAGCATTGTTGAGCGCAGAATGCACCTGCTGAGGAGACAGCAGCGTTTCCCTCAATGGTCGTTGAGGAGACACTGTTGGTAGCCCCTCGGTTAAGTCGGGCGGCCAGTTATTCACCCGTTGCACGTCTATTTGCCTGTACGTATCTTCGTAGCTGTAGTTCACCCATAGTGCATCGCAGTTGCCTCGGTGTTGGTCTTGGATAGCACCATCTTCCCTTGCGCGGAATGCTTTAACCAGGGCGGCACGCGAACTGTTTACGTACTGAGCCGTTCCGGAAACGCTCGAAAATTAATGATTACTCCCTTGTGGGCGTCAGATAACTGGCTGTGTTTCGTCATTACGACGACGGCTGCATTGATTTCCATGTCATCCCGACACGATTTGTACACACACAACCACACAGACACACACAATACACACACCGCCGTTAGAGATAAAAAATACATATTTCATTGTTTTGGATACTCAACTACTGTGGGGGTCAAATACGCTATGATATGTTTTATGAAAATATATAATTGTGAAACCATTTTTAAAGCGGTATGACAATTGCTATTTGGCTTCTCAGTTAGAAATGGAAAAAAAATGCCTGTTTCACTGGTTTTGGAAATTCATCCTTTAACGGGGTGGAAAACAACTAGAAAAAAGAAAGGGAAGAAGTCATTCTCTCGGTATCTCAGACACATTACATACACCACGTTTTTATAATTATACGTTTGTTTTAAAGTTTCTATAGAAAAAACCAACATGGTTTTTATTCATAAAAGGTTCTCTCTCATCGCAACTTAGGCAGAAAAAATTGCGTAACCCATCATTTCGCCAAATATATACGAGGATAACTGGTGATGTACAACGGAATAACATATTTTGATGCAGTCTTATCGAGATTTGGTTTCTTTTTCTCTCGATGGGCCGATCTTACCTACAGTTAGGAACCCACTGTTCACTTGCAGCTGACGAGGGCTGCTCGAAGGCCGAAATAAATCTAACGGAATACGCACTCCTGTACACTTTAATTACGCTCCCATCTTTGGAAGTTATTTTGTAGAGTCCTTGTGGATGTTCAGAGTACAATTTTTTCTTGGAAATTCATTTGCAATTCCAAATTTTCCATTGTCTTCCCTCTTCGTACCTTTTATGAAAATATTTATTAATAGATTCAGCACTATGTCGGTTATTTGCAGTGTAAGTGACACAGATTTGTTCAGTGCTCCCTCCGCTGCACCAACAGCAGCCTGGTAACTACGCTGATATAAATGATTCATGCCTCGCCCACCCGATGTATAAAATAGTGTTTTCTCTTAATGCTTCACCTTCTGGAGTCCAACTTCTACCACCTTAATTTCTGGCCTAGCCCTGGATACGCCTGTACCATGGATTTTAACGAAATCGGTGGTGACTAGTACGCGCGGTCCCTTTGTCAGTCGTAAGGAAACCGCAAATGGAGCGTCTAATATTGCGCTTGCGTTCTTCGTTAATAGTGGCGCATTATCGATTCGCATGCGACAGTATGTGCTACATACTATGCTTCAAAACGCCGCACACAAAAACGGGGTTATTCCGGTGACAGAAAGGTATGGTTTAGTGTTTTGGATAAACCGTCGGCTAGGGACATTTTCTACAGCCAACAGAACGATATTGTTCGTGTCACAACACAGTTAATACAGTACAGGGTCAAAGTATGAATATTACACATGTCCTTGTGCTTAGGCAAATGTAACAAATAGATTGGTTTTTTTTTCATTAGATGTGTTCTGTGGTGGGATTACGGAGCCACATTAGTTCATGGGTGGTTCCTTAGAGAACCCCAAAAAAGTGAACTTTCTGCCGTGACAAAACCGAGCCGCGAATTCAAAGACGGTTACCCACAGCAAATAGCTGAAACTTTTGTGATATATTACTAAAATCCCCGGAGATACAGAGCTTCAAAGTTATCCTACTTGTACACTTAAAATGTAGTGTGAGAAGAAAACGTAGTTTTTTGTATATGTTTTTAGGTAACGTAGCACGGAGAATTATCCTGCAAAGTATCTACGCTTCCATCAGAAGGGTTCTGTGAAGCAATGTTGTACTACCGAAGTACATGAAAAACTTTTTGAGCACTTAAAATCCGGTCTGAGTTTAGTTTTGTGTTATTTTAATATCACTTAAGTAAAGTGCCAAAATTTTACTTTACCATAAAATTCTTTTCATACGACTGACACACCTTGCTCTGGCAGGAAAAAGAAGGGAATCGACGGAAAAGTGCTCCTAACGGATGTAGCATCCACGAGATAAATTTTAGCTACAGTGCGACGAGAGGAAATTATGCCTGTCACAGTTATAAACATTATCTATTCGACATAAAAAAAATAGTGAAAACGATGATAAATATTAATTATTTATATAATATTCTATGATGTAATTGGACATATCGATGTGTATCATACAAAGACAATGATAATTGTAAATTCCTTTTATCATCTGCGTTTGTCTGCCTTTGTTTTTACCTTTTGTATGTTGCGGACGCATATCAAACTGAGGTCTTTTAAAAATTGTAATTATTTGTTAATTATTACTTGAGAATAGAGGTCATTATTATTACAAATATGAGTGAATAATTATTTGTAACTTTAATTCCTCCCTCAGTAAGCATTATCTGTGTTAATTATTTCTTTCCGCTGCAACGAGCGCAGCCATTGATGATAGCGATTTGTATCGCGTTTTTGTCTGTGTTTTCCTTAGAAACAAATCAAATGTTTGCTTGATGAAGTCTAAATAGTGCACGACACGAAAGTAGAGTTTATAGAGTTTAATAAGCATTTCAAATACTTACGTATTTGGTCCAACAATAGAAAGTCTCTAGGAATTGTCTGCCGCCATCTTAACAATTATCTCAGCGGCAAATTCAAATTACGCAACTCTGTAGACGTAAACGCCGAACATAATACAAATGTGTAAAAATAAATGTGCACCGGTGGTCCCGAACTCATTTTAATGAAAATGATTCGAATCGGATTGGTTCTTTAAAAACAGTGCTCATTGCACGATCGTTATAACAAACTTTTCTAGCTGATGTATGGAGCCGAAATTAATTACGCACGAGTTGTGAAGAATATTGTTTCAGGTAACATACGTCAGTGTTGTGCGCGGCTGATATTTGTTGGTTTCAATGATCATTTTGCTAAAGACAACTGCTTCCATCATAATCAGTAGTTGTATAGAATCTGTTTTATGAACTGGGATTTAGTGACACTTAAACAACTTACAGACAACACTTTAACACGAAGTTAACTTGGAGTTCTTTAGCAACTTGACCAAATCTTCAGCCGGGAGAAAAATTATTTAGTAATTACTCAATATAATAAAATAAGATCATCATTTACATTTACAAATTAGTTAAATACCAAACCACTGAATAACACAGCGATCGCCACACTGGCGCCCAACGTGGGGCCACCAATGCACATTTATTCATTTTAATAATTGAAATTGTGATCTATTACAGGTACGGGGTACCAAAACAAACTATTAATTATTGTTTATTCACTTGTTTCATGAGCATTGACATCTTCCTGCCGAACTGCTGTACGAATCTGTATCAGCGCCGGTGCGACAGTAACTTCATATAAGCAGTTCAATCCACCACTTTCAATCAATACAGGTAGGAACAGATGTTAGTTCAGTAATTAATAATAAAATCAGTACCTTCAGCGATAAGTAGTAATAATTGAATATTCTGGCTGCGAGAATAATATTTTAAAGTGTTATTTGTGTATATGTGTTAAGATATAAGATTATTTTGTGTCAATTGGTGCTTGTCAGTGATTTATATATTTGTTGTGCTATATTGGTGATAGAATGGTTAAACAAAAAAAAAACGCCCGAATGAGCATACTGATGCAGAGATGACATCAGAATCTCAGGTGGAATAATCTACCCATATTTCTGTCGAATTATTAGAAAATTTAATTATGAATGATAATTTAGTAACTGATGTACCTAGTGATAGTAAAACTGAGGAGCTGCCAAAACAAACTGACACTCCTGCATTCAACCAGTTAGGAATTAATGACAATATTTGTTCTGGGCAAGGGGCAGTAGTTAGCAACGCTCAAGCTATGTCGATACAGGATATGCTAACACCATCTTTTGAAAAGTTTTTCTATTTAAGAGCAGGAGCGTGAAAGACAACGTCAGCAGGAAAAAGAAAAACGTAGACAGGAAAAGCTTATAGAAAAACAGCGACAGGAGCTCAGGGACCAAGAAAAGGAAAAGAAATTTATGGAAAATATAAATGTTTCTAGACAGAGATAAAGAAATTGTCCGTAGGATAAATCAAGTGTTGGTCGATCGTGATAATGCTCTTACTACCCATTTTAAGCAGGAGATCGATGCAGTAAAAAACACTATTGAACCGTTAACAAACATTCCAGTTCAGGTCAATAGTCTTCAAACTGAAGTAGATAGACTAGAGAACCAATTCAAAGCCTTGGCTACCGCTGTGGAAACAATGAAGGAGGATATTCCCTCGGAAATCCGAAAGCAAGTCCGAACAGAAGTAGCCAGGGTGCTGAGCTCTGAAAATCAAAACTTTGACAACCTGACAGTATGCAGCAATGACAACACTGGTACTGACAGGCAAAAGGTCGCAGATAATCTAACGGCGAATTTTAATGCACCAGAAGGAAGACCAAATTTTGGCTGGTTCAAATGGCTCTGAGCACTATGGGACTTAACATCCATGGTCATCAGTCCCCTAGAACTTAGAACTACTTAAACCTAACTAACCTAAGGACACCACACAACACCCAGTCATCACGAGGCAGAGAAAATCCCTGACCCCGCCGGGAATCGAACCCGGGAACCCGGGCGTGGGAAGCAAGAACGGTACCGCACGACCACGAGCTGCGGACCCAAATTTTGGTAATCAACCTATATTACCAGAGCAATATGTGACACCAAGGAACAATAATAGTGGAATAGAATGTACTTGTAATAAAGTAACCACACCACCTGCAAATGATAGCAATTCCACGTACTTAACTACTTTGATGCATGAAGAAAGCCTGATCAAGCATAGACAGTTTCAAATATTTAACGAAGAAAGCAATAAAAACATACATCCAGTAGTTTTCATTCGAAACTTCAAAAGTGTTCTTCCAAAATCATGGTCGGAAGAACATAAAATACAGTTTGTGGTTTCACGTATTTCTGGTGATGCGTCGCTCTGGGCATTAAATGCAGCAGAAACTTGCAAGACTTTCCACGACTTTGAGAAGGCGTTCCTTGATCAATTCTGGTCAGCGTCTACTCAAGAGCGACTCCGTAAAGTTGTTTACAATGCAGAAATGTACAATCCGAAGTCAGGTTCCTTAAGAAAGTACTTTGAAAAATATATTAACATGACCCGGTACTGGGATGAGCCAGTAACCACCAGAGACTTATTGCGCGTGTTAAAAGCTAGATTACCCATACATATTAGAGAAAAATTATTTAATGTTACAGACACCGATCTGAAAGAATTTCTGTCTGTAATTGATTCTCTGGATCTAGTGCAAGAAGACTCCAGAAAAAATTCTGACGTGATCAGCAGTAATAATAGTCCTAATAGAAAAAAATCATGGAATGGAAATAATGGAAATAGGGGCAAAGGTAGTCCAAAGAAAAATAAAAATAAAGCTAATAGTAACGGAAAATACAACAATAATAATAGTAGTAGGAATCCACACAACCAAAATTTTGGTTATCCTAATAATAATAACAGTAATTATCAAAAGGCCGAAGAATAACAACCGAATGGTAATCAGAGGTCGTACCACAATGAAAACCCACACAATAACAATAACAACCGAAAGAGACGAAATGACAACAGGTCAGACAGTCCATATAAAGACAAGCCTAAAAATATGCAGGGTGACAGTGAACATTGGCGACAGCCAGGGCCAAGTCATTGGCAGCCGCAGCAAAATTCTATCAATTCAGGTCAGCCAATAAATTATGTACAGGCTATACCTATACCAAGCAATCAATTTCCACCGTGGTGGGATCCAAGCAGGCCTCCTCCGACTGAAAACTCACAAAATGTTACAATAGTGGAGGTACCTTCGGAAGCAAAACAAAACACTCAGAAGCCAACAAACTAATTTCGGTCCCTGTAGGCCTTCGCCACGTGACAGAACAAAAAATAAACATGATACGGTATCAGGATGGCAACAGGATCGAAGATGAGCTATATCAGGAACCTGCTATCTCTGATAAGCCACAAAGGGAAAATATCCAAGCAAGTGTCACCATAGCTGTAAATGGTGTAACAACTACTATTCTGCTTGACACAGGTGCGAATTTATCATTTATGAACACGCAGTTTTTCAAGAAGGTATCGGAGATAAGAAGATTGTCGATTTTGCCGGTTGCAAATTGTAAGGTTATAGGGGCATTGGGCAAAAAGGCACAGAGTATAAAATACCAGACACTGGTGGAAGTTTCCTTGGGAAATGATCGCTTATTATGCACGTTCCTACTAATGGGTAACTTTTCAGTACCGGTGCTTCTGGGTCTTGAGTTCCTTCGGGAAAGGGAAGCTGTAATTGATCTCGCCCGTGGGACATGTGCACTTACGTACCAACAGCGACCCATAACATTAATGCTGAATCGGGAGCTCGGTGCGAACCTTCCGCTGATGAAAAAAAGAAAAAAGAATCTTTCTGTCAGCAAACAGAAGTTGTTAGTGTTGGATCATGAGCACACACAGATGTGTCACAAAAACCGAAATAACGATGCACCCAGCAAGGTGAGTGACATCGTCACAACAGTAGAAGAGAAAGTACAGGAGGCAACTTGCATTAATGCTTCAGAGGCTAGACAATTAACAGAATTATTATCCGGATACCTCGAAGTATTCACTGAACGCCCTGGAATCATAAAAGATTACCAGTATAATATGAAAGTATATCCGCACAAGACCTATTGCAGAGCATCTTACTCGGTCCCCTGGACTAAGAAAAACGAAGTGAATATACGAAGGACCAATCAGAAGTGCAAGTGCTCTGCCCCATAACTGTAAATATAATGTCTATGGTAAAATAATTAGCAGTAATAATGTGATAATATTGTGTATGTATTAGTTTATAAGCTTTTATGTCAAGTATTACATTGTAATGTTCTTGAATTATTTGAACAAGAAGTAGATAATCTCCATAATAAATGTATTTGTACTCAAAAAGGGATCAATAACATGATAAACACCTGAGTGTTATTGCATTAAATGTGAGGAATTTTACCTTTCTATACGTAGGAAAGAAATGATTAAAATGCTTAAATAATATATTTGTTCGTGTGTAAGAATGGATAAAACAAAAATATTTTCATAAGATTGAGTCATGTAGTCCCACACACGTAGCGAATGTTGGTGGTGTGTGAGCTGTGTGACTGAAAAAAAAAATATATATATATATATAAAATGAAATAAATACTTTACCATAAAATTCTTTTCATACGACTGACACACCTTGCTCTGGCAGGAAAAAGAAGGGAATCGACGGAAAAGTGCTCCTAACGGAGCACAAATAAGGCGAGTTTGCTCTTGTTTAAAAGACTGAGTAAAAAGTTGTGTGCTGCCTCATTCTACCTTCCTTACCATCTTTAAAAAATTTTTCAAAAATTCTGGCATGCGAACATATTCGCGCTTTTTTATGCTGAGAGAGAAGGAGCTATTGGCAGTGGGAAGGAGACGGTAAAGTAATAAATATTGAGTGATGATGGACAGTGGTTATGGTATAGAAAGAGAGGAGACAATGGCAGTGTGAAAGAAAGGGAGGGACATAGTGGCAATGGTACATACTTGGACAATGACAGAGTACTGTTAGCAAAAGAGTGAAGGAGACAGTGCAATTGAGAGGGGAATAAAGAGAAGGAGAAAGTGGAAGTGGGAAGGAGATGTGGAAGTAATAAACACTGTACAATGGTAGACGATGGTTAAGGTATAGAAAGTGCGAAGGAAACAATGGCAGTGGGAGAGAAAGAGAGGGAGAGTCGCAGTCGTACATGGTTGGACAACGACAGAACAGTGCTAGGAAAAGAGTGAAGGAGACAGTGCAAGCGGAAGATGAATACAGATAAGGAGAAAGTAGAAGTGGGTGAGAGACAGTGATGACGAGGGTCAGAGTCTGTGGCAAAGACAGCGAGAAAGGGAAATAGTGACAGTGAGAAGAAAGAACAGCAGTAGGAAGGAATGAATGAGACAGTAGCAGTAAGAGAGAGCAAGAGGGGACAGTGACAGTGTAAGCAGACAGTAGTAGTAGGATAGAACGAAGGAGACTTGGCTATGAGACAGGAGACAGCGAGAGAAACACACAAGGAGATAATGACAAGAAGTAGGGTTGAATGAGTGAGCAGGAATGTCAAATGGGAGTAGATGCATATGAGCGACTTACAGCAGTGGACTATGTGGGTGTAAGTCAAATAAAGTTAGGGGCGCTTGTGGGAGTGTGAATTGAGTTTGTGGCGAAACAAGCGCTGCATCACTGTGTGAAATGCAGAGGTGACCGAGTGAGTAGGCACTTACCCCAGTTCACTATTGCTAGCGCCACGTAATCATAACGCACCTGTGCGTAGCATACAAAGGACTGCGCCATAATCTAAGAATGAAATTAAAAATTAAAATTACTTTTCCAAACTTTGTCAGTGTATGATTCAGTATATTAATCTTAACATTGTGAAGTATCAGAATAAACTAATGAATATATTTCACTGCATATATTATTTTAAGGAAAAAATAAGTAGCGCTATATAATGAAGCTAGAAAGGTAAAAACTGTTTAGAATCTGCCAGTGTGTGTCTCAATCAGAAGTTACAAGTCTCACTTGGTTGAAGCAATATTTTGGTCAAAATCGGCTTTTTTACGAAAATTTGAAGGCGCTTTCAGCTTTTCCCTCTTTGGTTAGGACTGGTTTTCCGTCAGAGCTCTTGAGATTCATACAGCCGCTTCTCTTTTCCCCAAAGGTCTCTTTAACTTTCCTGAAGGCGGTATCTATCTTTCCCCTAGTGAAATATGCTTCTAAATTCTTATACTTGTACTCTACCCATTCCTGTTTAGCCATTTTGCTCTTCCTGTCAATCTTATTTTTTTAAACGTATGTATTCCCTTTTCCCTGCTTCATTTCCTACGTTTTTATATTTTCTCCTTTCATCAACTGAATTCATTATCTCTTATGTTGTCTAGGGATTTCTACTAGACTCTGTCTATTTACTCATTTCATCCTCTGCTGCTTTTACTATTTCATCTCCTAAAGCTACCTATTCATCTTCTATTGTATTCCTTTTCTCTATTCAAGTCAACCGTTGCCTAATGCTCCTTCTAAAACTATCAGAAACCTATGGTTCTTTTAACTTACCTTGGTCCCATCTCTTTAATTTCCTACCTTTTCGCCGGCTGGTGTGACCGAGCGGTTCTAGGCGCTACAGTCTGGAACTGCGCGACCGCTACGGTCGCAGGTTCGAATCCTGCCTCTGGCATGGATGTGTGTGATGTCCTTAGGTTAGTTAGGTTTAAGTATTTCTAAGTTCTAGGGGTCATTATAATTAAACCTTCGTCTACTTTAACTATCTGTCATAGTGGCTTACCCTCGTTCCTATTTTCTTATTCATTATTAAACCCACTCCTGCATTACCACTAATTTATTTTGTATTTATTACCCTGTATTCAACTGACAAGAAGTCCTTTTCCTCCTGATACCGAACTTCACTAATTCCCACAAAATATAAGTTCAACCCAGTCATTTCCATTTTTAAATTTTCTAACCTACCTGCCCGATTAAGATAGGTGGGAGGCAACAAAACAGTTTCAAATTCAGAGGAGATAAATGATGGCTGAAATTTTGTGGAAAGCACTCGCCGCAAAGGAAAACCCTCAGTTTTAAGATTTGCCACCCCAACTTGCGTATCACATTCGTGGCACTCTCTCCCTTATCTCGCTATAATACAAAACGAGGCGCTTTTCTCTCCACTTTTTCGATATTCTCCGTCAATCCTATCTGGTACGTACCCCATACCATTCACCAATACTCTAGCAGAGGAAGAACAAAGGTATTGTAGGCAGTCTGTTTAGCATATAAGTTGCTTCTTCTGGGTGTTCTACAGTAAAACGCAGTTACTGGTTGGACTTCCTCACAATATTTTGTATGTGATGGTCCCAATTGAAGTTATTCGTAATTAGGATCCATAGATATTTATATGAATCGACAATCTTTAAATTTGTATTATTTATCTAGTAACCGAAATTTAACATATTATTTTTGATACTCATATGAAGGATCTTGAATTTATTTCTTGTTTCGGGTCAATTTTCACTTTTCGTGCCATACTTTTATCTTTTCTAAACCATTTTGTATTGATCTTCTGATGGCTTTTACAAGACACACAGGATGTTCGGAAATTCCGGTTACAAACTTCTGGGACTTGCTGCAGGAAGTGAGTAGGTAATATTTTGAATAGGAATCCGTGTCCGGAAATGTACCGCTTCCGTGCTGCAGCCATTTCAAAACATGTTTGCTAGGTAGGTGCGCAACAGGGCAATCATGATAAGGGGGGGGGGGGGGGGGGGTATTATGTCGGTTCGACTAACGTCACTTGACGTCTGTCTTACCTCTCTGAGTTGGTTCGAGCCTCATTACATGCCTGTGAGTGTTAGAGCAACATGGTTGAGTATGCGTTACAGGAATACACCGACATGATCCTTCTGCATGGCGATTCTCACGGTGATGAAAGAGCAGCTCGTCGCCTTTATTAAGACCGTTATCCATAACGTCCGACTCCTTGTCATGCCCTTTTCGGCACGATTTCGCAACGGATTCGAGAAAAGGATACCTTTTCTGTCAGCAGGCGTGACTGTGGTGCTCCACGGAGACGTTGCACACTCGAATTGGAATTGGAATTGCTTGCGAAAACTGATTAACTTTCCTTCTGTTTCTTTGGTTAGTAATGAGTGGAATTGTAAAACAGGTGATGTACTGGGTTACACCTAACAAATTAACTATAAAAGTGGTCCCATTACTAACATAGTTTCAGATGGTTGTAGCACGGAAAGTACGTTTCCGCACATGGGTTCCTATTCTAAATATTATGTACTCTCTCCCCTGTACAAGTGCTAGAAGTTTGTAACGGGAATTTCCAAACACCTTGTATACATCAGAAACAGTAGGGGACATATAGAAATTCGGATATCCTTTCTGTTTCACTTAATAACTTCCAGTCAGTTACTATAAACTATGTCATTTCTGACAGAAAATCCAGCACACAGCTGAGACGCAACTCCAAAGCCACGCAATTTCATTAGAAGCCGCTTGTAAGGAACGTTGTCAAAAGACTGCTGAAAATATAGAAATACGGAATCGACATGAGATTGTTTGTCGACAGGTTTCATTACTTCTTGTGGATAATGGGCCAGTTGTGCTTCACAAGCACAATATTTTCTGAATTCGTGCAGACTATGCGCCAACAGATCGGTTCTTCAATGTAAGTCACAATGTTCGAATACAGATTATATTCCGAAATATTACTGCAGTGTGATGTCAGTGATATGGGTCAATTATTCAGTGGATCACTTCTACATCTTTTCTTGTGAACTGCTATGACCTGTACAACTTTTATGGCTTTAGGTACACATCTTTAACCGAGAGTGCGATTCTATACGATTTTTAACTGTGAGACCATTACATCAGCATACTCCGAAATATATTTATTTGGTATACAGTCTGGACTGGAATGTTTGCATTTATTAAGCGACTTAAGTTGCTTCGTTACACCTATCTACTTCTAAGTTACTCATGATAGCGGCTGCTCTTGATCTGAATTCTAGAATGTTTACGGCATCTTCTTTGGTGAATGGATTTCGGGAAATCGTGTTTTGTAACACCGATCCAGTGGCGTTGTCATCGGTAACATTATCATCGATATCGCACAGTGAATGTATTGATTGTGTGTTGCCACTGGCGTACTTAAAATTCTCTGTCAGACATCCAACATAACAGAGACATCTCCCACTGAAGTACTTGTTAAATTTCGAGCTTTTTTAAAACATCGCGAATCTCGGAGGTTTTGCATTCTTTTAAATCTGGCGTATTTTTTTGTTTGTTCTAGAAGCGTGTCCTGACACGTTTCGTGTGAAATGGATGATCTGTTCCGTCTCTTATTAATTTAGTTGTAATGAATCTTTTAATTGCTGTTAATTGCTGTCAGTACTATTTCTTTTGAATTTAAACCACATATGGTCTGCCCTTACATAATCTGAAAGGAATGAACACTGTCTCTTAAGAAGTCGTCAAGAGAAATTTTATCCTCTTTTTTCAATATATTTTAGATTGGGGTGAGGGAACATAACATTGCAATCATAGAGGAAAACAGTGGACATATCTCCATGTAGACTCGATAAGTCACTATACAGTGCGCGGTGGGCGTTACTCCATATAGTAAACGTACTTCCATCTTGCAGTTATGGAGTGTGGGACTGCGGCTAGTCGATGAATTGTAAAAATAACGCTCTAGCAGCAGGCGTTTAACTGCTTTTTATTTATGCTACCGGCTTCGACTCCTCAACAGAGTCATAGCAGAAAACCTATATTTTCGTTTGGTTTCCATAAAAGAGTTGCTCGTGAAGTCTTCTACGGAAACGAGACGCAAAGATACGAGGGTCGTTCAATAAGTGATGCCCCACATTTTTTCCTCAGAACATACTTATTGTTAAGAGTCAGAATTTGGTGACAATATACATCAACATGTCTTGGCCATGCCCTATTTATCTACGTAGTGTCCATCACGTTCTATTGCCGTACGCCAACGTTGTGAAAGACCATGAATTCCCTGCTGGTTAAAACTCTTGACCTGTAGGCGTAGCCATGTGTTCACTGCATGACTGACACTCCCGTGATCTTCAAAGTGTGTTACCAATAGAGAATCTTTAAGCGGCTCACACTTGTGTGTGGGTGTGTATCATTGCATTGGAGCAAGATTTCTGCTGGAATCTTGTCCGATCGAACAAGCCGGAAACGGTTCTTGAGTTTATTCAGAGTCTTCGCGTAGACTACGCCTCTGAATTGATGATTGACCCTCTTGGCATCACATCTACGAGAACGACGCCATCACAATATCAGAAGACGGTCACCATGACTTTCGCGGCAGAGGGGGTTGTCTTGAATTTCTTCTTTTGTGGTGAATGAGGATGATGCCACTCTATGAACTGCCTGCACCCATATTTCGTCTCCCGTAACGATCCGTGACAGAAAAGCCTCTCCCTCGGTCTCAAAACGCTCCAACAATTCAGATTAAATAACCATTTCTTTAAATCTTGTAATCCGCTGTGAGCATTCGTGGAACCCATCGTGAACACCCCTTTGAATATCCGAGAGTCTCGGTCATTGCAGACGCACTTCCAATGCTGACCGACAAGGGTAGAGCCAATTGTCGAGTTATGGTGCGCCGGTCGGCACGAATAATGGCATCCGCACGATTCAGCGTGTCTGGAGCAGTGGTTGTGACAGGACGTTTCGAGCGTGGATGACCATGGAGCTCCGTTCCTACATTTCCTGAGGCTGTAACTTTCTTTACCCATCGCCCAACTGTACTCCTATCAACAACAGCATCGCCATACACTGCACACGTACGTTTATGTATGTTCATCACGGTTTCTTTTTCTGCACACAAGAATTCAATTTAAGGACGTTGCTTGTAACGTGAGTCGTATGTAGACGCCATTTTGACGCTGTACTATGACTCTGCCATCTGCCAGAACGCTTCGAAATTTCACCGGTACACAGAAAAAACATAAAATGTGAAGCACCAACAAGGACGTTTGTCTATGTTTGTTAATAGCCTTTTAAAAAAATCTGGGACATTACTTATTGAACGACCCTCATAGGTTCCCTGTTAAATACATGTACGACTGGGTGCTTTTTGTCTTTCATGCTACAAGGCCTGAAGATGACTCTATTGAGGAATCGAACTGGTAGCCCAAACAAAATATTATAAAAATAGCGGCTGTTGGAGTATTATTTTTAAGATAGTGCTTCATGTAGGCCTACCACTGTCATTCCCCCTTTTCCTGTTACCGTCGCGAATGGTGCACAGGAGAAACGATTGCTGGTAAGCTTCCGTGTGAACTCGAATCTCTCTAATTTTACCTTCATTGTCTATGGTCTTTTCGCTGGTTATACGTAGGGGGAAGCAGTATATTGGTCCACAACTCTAGGAACGAAGTCTCTCAAAATTTTTACTAAACCACATTGTGAAACTGAACGTCTCCCTTGCAGTGTCTGCCAGTGGAGTTGAATGGGCACATCCGTTACAATTTTGTCTTTCTCAGTCAAACTTTTGGATCTTTTCTAATTCGCGTATCAATCTCATCTTATAAGAGTCGACCGAGGGACTTGTAAGCCATCTCATTTGTGAGCGATCCTGTCTGAGGATTCTTCCACTAAATATCATCTGCCACACAATTTCCTTCAGTTACTTTTATGTAATCGTTCCTCTTTAACCCGTTCCGTACACCAACTTCCAAATACCAGGGGGCTTCCAACAAGTAAGTTACACATTATTTTGATAGGCTAAGTAATTTAAGTTGAATGCAGCACTACACTTCAAAGTGGCACAGACACATGACACTATTTTCGAACATAGTCACCAAATCTCCGTAAATAAGGAGCGGAACGTTGTACCTATCGTTCCTCAATGACAGAAATCAGCTCTGGAACAGCTCTGTGAAAGTCGTCATTCTTGAGATACATCTTTCTCTCTAAATTTTCTGTCAGCCTCCCGAAAAGATGGACGTCACATGGTACAATACATGATCTATACTTCCCGATTAATGTCAGTCACGTCTGTGCGGTTTTCGTGAAACAGATGACGCCCTTTCATACGGCTGGGCGCGGCACTGCGTTTCACGGCGAATTTGTGGAATTTAGACATTTTATCCATAAGAATCGCACTGTCCTCCGTCTTAAACATTTGTGTACTTTTCCACACTGTGATGCACATGTTATTCATAGGGCAGCAGAACTCTGTCTGCAGGAAACCCGGAACATGTACTCTCTTCTGACGATGTGGCAGTCTTGTTGCGAGACGATCATAGCATGAGATGAAATGTGTAACTTACTTCCTGTAGTATTTGTGGCTGTTTCCAGTCAATGTTCACAGTTGTGAGATACACAGTAGCTGTTCTTTCAGTTTATTTATCACAGTACTTTAAAGTTGTTTACGTTGAGAGTCAACTGCCAATCCCTGCTCTAAGCCCCGATCCTCTTCTAGTCTTCCTGCATGTCGCTGTCCGCCCCATTAGCTGAATGGTCGGCGCGTGGGAATGAAACGCACAGGGGCCCGGGTTCGATTCCCGCCTGCGGCGGGAGACTTTCTCCCCTGAGGGACTGGGTGTTGTGTTGTCCTCATCATCATTTCATCCCCATTGTCGACGCGCAAGTCACCAGATGTGGCGTCGCACTCAACAAGACCTGCACTTGGTGGCCGAACTTCCCGCCTGGGAACTGCCGGTCACTGACGCCGTACGATCATTTCCATTTGCATTTCGCTACAGTTTTCTTTCTACTACAGAATAACCAGCGAACAACTTCATCAATCTAGTCACCTGCTGGAAACATTTCGGTCTTCTTTTCCTGTATTAGAAATAATTTCCCAGAGAACTTGCCTGCAATACCTAGTTGGAACTGATACCGTAGTAAGGCTATTATTCATAAAAATTCTGTTGCTATGTTCACTTGTTATCTGCGGCCGTCATTTATTAGAAATGGTAATTAGTTTTAAGGATATCAAGACACACATAGTACACCGAACCCTATCAAATTTAACGAATTAAGGATGCAAAGGGAAGTGTCCTACTCTCAGGACAAGAATTTGAGATTTTATTTTCATTACATTTTGGAGAGACTTCACAGCACTTACATCAAATTTCTTTTCGCGGTAATGACTGAGTACTATATTCACTGTAACATTTCATTTAAGTATTTACCTTAAGCGCTTTTTTTCCTAACAGTTCTTATACTTTTACGTTCTCTTTCACGTAATAACCTATTATTGAAAATTCAAGTAATTTTCTTTTGAGTGTATCTAGAGGGACATTGAAAGTGTGAGGGCTTGCTGAAAAGTAATGGCTCCGGATTTTTTCATATGAGAAGTCTCAAAGCTTTTTAAATAAAAAACTTTATTAACATTCTACATCTTCGTTCTTCATGTCTACATATTTGCAGCCCTGTCGATAGAAGGCTCCGAGCCGGCCGGAGTGGCCGTGCGGTTCTAGCGCTATAGTTTGGTACCGAGCGACCACTACCGTGTTAGGTTCGAATCCTGCCTCGGGCATGGATGTGTGTGATGTCCTTAGCTTAGTTAGGTTTAATTAGTTCTAAGTTCTAGGCGACTGATGACCTCAGAAGTTAAGTCGCATAGTGCTCAGAGCCATTTGAAGGCTCCGAATTGTAGTGTGTAGCATGGCAGCGTGTAACACAACTATGTCGGCACATGAGAAGCAGTGTGCTATAATTGAGTTTCGAATTCGAAGAGTTCGTCCACACATGGAACACCCACACTTTCGGCATGACAATGCCAGACCTCATTCGATCACTGTTGCATCTGGAGCAGTCCGACGCGTTGGGTTCCCTGTCACCGATCATCCTCCACACAGTCCCGACTTAGTCCCATACGAGTTTATCTTCTTTCCAAAATATAAAGAACACCTTCGACAACTGAACTTTGGTAGTGATGAAGCTGTACAAACAGAGTCGAGGTTGTGGCTCCATCGATAAAATCAAACTTCTACACTTACGGTATCAAGAAACTGGTCCCTCATTGGGAGAAATATGTTCGTCGCCAGGGTGACCAAGTTGAGAAATAAATATGTAGGCAAGAATAATAAAGATGCAAAATGTTAACAGAGATAGTTTGATTTCTTCTAATTACATTGCGTGCCTATGGAGTATCGTCTCAGTTTTGTGACTGGATTCGTGATTTCCTGTCAGAAAGTTCGCAGTAATTGACGGAAAGCCATAGAGGAAAACAGAAGTATATCCGACGTTCCTCAAGGAGGTGTTATAGGCCTTCTGATGTTCCTGATCTGTATACATGATTAAAGAGACAATGTGAGCAATCCTTTTAGATTGTCATCAGATGATCAAAACGAAGTGCAAAATGATTTAGACAAGATATACGTATGGTACAAAAAGTGGCACTTAACTCTAAGTCATTAAAAGTGTGTAATGATTCACAAGAGCACTAAAAAGAATTCTCTTAATTGATATTCACGATAAATCGCACAATCAAGGCAGTAAGCTCAGCTAAATACTTAGGAATTACAATTACGAGTACTTTAATTTGGAACGGTCGCGTACATAGTGTTGTAAGGAAAGCAAACCAAAATATGCGAATTTTGGCAGAACACATAGAAAATGAAATAGATGTACTGCGTACTCTGCGATTGTCCGCTCTCTCCTCGAATACTGCTGTGCAGTGTGCGATCCGCATCACATTAGTTTGAAGGAGGACATCGAAAATGTTGAAAGAGGGGCAGCTCGTTTTGTAATAACGCAAAATAGAGGAGAGCGTGTCACGTATATGACACGAATTGAGGCGGCAGTCATTAAAACAAAGGAGTTTTTCGCTGTAGCAGGAGCTTCTCATGTAGTTTCGATCACTAACTTTCTACTCAGAATGTAAAAATAGTTGGCGCCCCATCTACATAGCGAGAAATGATCATCATAATAAACTAAGAGAAATCAGAACTCGCAAGTAAAAATTTAAGTATTCGTTTTTTCCGCGCGCGTTTTGAGAATTGAACGATAGAGAAGTATCTTAGAGGTGGTTTGATTAAACCTCTGCCAGACACTTAATTGTAAATTGCAGAGTTATCATGTAGATGTAGACGTACATATAGATTTTAAATGCTTTATGAGTTTTCATATAAAAAATTCGGAGGCGTTACTTTTCAGCACATCCTCGTGATAAACAACGCAGGCTAAACTGGTACAAGGTGAAAAGAAATTTATTTCGAGTTGTGGTACAGTGTTTGAAGTTTTCTTGTCTTACATCTCCGAACAGACTGCAGAGTAATTTCATTATTTTTCTTTTTGCAAAATTTATTCACTAAATTACTTAATTTTCTCGGAACTGTCAGCGAAAAGGTGAGAACTTCAGACTGCTTTCTCATTGTCTGAGTAAACATTGATTTTTATTGGATTTAAGTTGGAAAATTCACGTTTTGTTTGCGTTATACTGAAAAATGAAAACTTGTCGTTTAACTGTAAAAACGTAGATGAAAGTGTTAAGAGGTTCGGTTGGTACACAAGCCAGTGTGAAACTGACATCAGAAATACACACAGTAATGACCAATTAATGCGTCTTCCGTGCCGATGAATGATAAGCGAATATACGAGGGGTGACACGTCAATCTAGATGATTTCTGTAGCTGTCTTGGTGGCCCGACACAACTGAAACATTTTCACTGCTACAAAAAACCAATTACCGCACAATACTCCATTTTATCGATGGACTGTGCCATTTTCGTCGCCCTTTCTAGCGCCGTGCTACGGTACTGTGACGTGGGGTTTTCTGTCTGTGCCAGAACTGCAGACATCTGCCTGTAAACAAAAAAAAAAGTTAATTAACGGTGAGCGGCATTTTTTCGGCGTAATAATATGATGAGAGGCCAATAAGTAATGCAACAGTTTTTTTCTATGTCAGTTCCGGTTGAAAAAAATGCGGTTTTTGTTTTGTGACATCGTCGAATATTCCTGCTTCAGCCCCTATAGTTTCATGAAGTTTCGATAGGTGGTCGCACTATTCGTAACCCTCCTCAAAATGGCGACTGTAACGGAGGTCCGTTCCAAGCGGAGAACTATCTTTTTCTTGTGGAAAACCAGAGTATCGCAGATATTCATAGACGCTTGCAGAATGACTACGGAGTGCTGGGAGTGAACAAAAGCAGGGTGAGTCGCTCGGCAAGGCGTCTGTCGCCATCGCAACGAGGTCGCGCAATCCTGTCCGATCTCCCGAGTGCCGGGCGCCCACACACGGCAGTAATTCCTGTAATGTTGGAACGTGCGGACTCTCTCATTCATGGTGATCGACGGATCACAGTCAACCATCTCGCTCCTCAGCTGGGCGTCTCAGTTAGTAGTGATGACACACTCGACAGCCAGTCGGGATACTCTGAAGAGGGGTATTCCGTCTGATGTCCTCCCTCATAGTGCGACGATCAACTTTGAAGTGCATTGCGCCACCCTCAGGAAATTGAGGAAACGACTCCAGCGTGTTTTGCACCACAAAAATGCAAACTAAATTTTCCTTCTACATGGGAACGCAAGGCCTCACAATAATCTGCGCAGCCCGAGAGGAGCCCACAAAACACCATTGGACTGTTCTTCCTCATCCATCCTACAGCTCTGAATGGGTAACTTCCGATATCCATGTGTTTGGCCCAATGAAGAATGCACTCTATGGGAAGCAGTACGTGGATGATAGGGAGGTTATTCATGCTACATGAGTTGCCTCCGACGTCGACTAGCAGAATGGTACAATGCTGGCATATGGCCCTCCCAGCAAGGTGGTGTAAGGCCGTCACATTGAACGGCAATTGTGCTGAAAAATGGGGCTTCATAACCAAAAGAGTGGGAATAACATGGTCTACCGGAAGCTGAATAAAACAAACGTGCATGAAAACGTGTGTTGCCTTACATATTGAACGCCCTTCGCAATTAAAACTTTGGAACTCCCCCTCTTAAACGATCTCTTTCTGCTTAATCACTGGACTCATGCGATTTACACTGATCAGCCAGAACATCATGACCAGCTACCTAATAGTCGATATGTCAACATTTGGTATAGTTAACAGCGGCAATGCGTTGTGGCATGGAAAGAATGAGGCCTTGGTAGGGCACCACATCTGCAAACCAAGTCATCTACTTACCGTGTCCACCTCTGTAGCGCAGCGGTAGCGTTACCGCCTACAACGCAAGGGGGCCCGGGTTCGATTCCTGGCAGGGGACTGGGTGTTGAGTGTTCATCATCATTGACACTCAAGTCGCCGAAGTGGCGTCAACTAAAAGGACTTGCAATACAGCGGCCGAACCCCGAAGGAAATATCCCGGCCAATAAATGCCATACGATCATTTCATTTCATCTAATTCCCGTAAATTTAGGGGAGGGGGAGTATCAGCTCACGCTCAATCACATCCCAGATGCGTTCGATCGCGTTCATGTCTGGCGAGTTGGGGGCCAAGCTCATCAACTGGAATTAGTCATTGTCTTTCTTGAACCACTTCATCACACCCCTAGCCTTGTGACATAGCGCATTATCTTGTTGAAAAATGACACTGCCTTCGGCAAACGTGTTCGTCATGAAGGGGTGTATGTGGTCTGCAACAAATGTACGACACTCCTTGACCATCGGTCGGCCGCTGTGGCCGAGCGGTTGTAGGCGCTTCAGTCCGGAACCGCGCTGCTGCTACGGTCGCAGTTTCGAACCCCGCCCTTAGTTTAGTTAGGTATAAGTAGTTCTAAGTCTAGGGGACTGATGACCTCAGATGTTAAATCCCATAGTGCTTAGAGCCATCTGAACCTTGGCCATCATGGTGCTTTGCATGGACTTCCATGCGAATGTTCCCCAGAGCATAATGGAGCTGTCTCCAGCTTGTCTCCGACCCACAGTAAGGTGTCTAGGAGCTGTCTCGTTCAAGACGATGGATTCGCGCCCTCCAATCGGCACTATGAAGGTACCGGGATTCGCCAGACCACGTAACGCTCTGCCACTGCGCCAACGTCCAGTGCCGATGGTCACGTGCCCTTTCAGTCCTAGTTGCCGGCGTCTTAGTGTTAAAATTCTACATCTACATCTACATACATACTCCGCAATCCACGATACGGTGCGTGGCGGAGGGTACCTCGCACCACAACTAACATCTTCTCTCCCTGTTCCACTCCCAAACAGAACGAGGGAAAAATGACTGCCTATATGCCTCTGCACGAACCCTCATCTCTCTTATCTTATCTTTGTAGTCTTTCCGCGAAATGTAAGTTGGCGGCAGTAAAACTGTACTGCAGTCAACCTCAAATGCTGGTTCTCTAAATTTCCTCAGTAGCGATTCACAAAAAGAACGCCTCCTTTCTTCTAGAGACTTCCACCCGAGTTCCTGGCTCATGCATGGAAGGCCGGCTGCGGAGGCCATCGTTAGGAGTTCAGACACACTCTGCCCAGCATTAAAGTCTGATGTTAATTCCATCATAGTGCGCCACCTGTCCTGTTTTACGAGTCTGCCCTGCCTACGCCATCCGACATCTGTAATGGGGGGTGGCCGTCCTACCCCACGACGTCAGGGCGTGGTTTCACCTTGGTTTCGCCACTTGTTGAAGACACTCACCACAGCTCTCCTCGAACACCCGACAACTCGTGAAGTTTCCGAAATGCTCGTGTCGAGCCTCCGGGCCATCACAATCTGCCCTCGGTCAAACTCAGACAGATGACGCGCCTTCCGCATTCTACACACGGACAGCACGCTCACTGGTACTACATGCACCAAGCGTGTGTCCTCGAAAAGTGACGCTGCTATCGTATGGACAGATTTATATCGATAGTAGGTCGCTGGCTAATCAGTGTACTTTATCTGCAACAAAGCTTACCCCATCGTTCCACTTACCATCTCTACAGTCTTACTTCCGTTTCCCTGAGAAACGTAACATAAATAAATACACTACTGGCCATTAAAATTGCTACGCCACGAAGATGACGTGCTACAGACGCGATATTTAACCGACAGGAAGAAGATGCTGTGATACGCAAATGATTAGCTTTTCAGAGCATTCACACAAGGTTGGCGCCGGTGGCGACACCTACAACGTGCTGACATGAGGAACGTTTCCAACCGATTTCTCATACATAAACAGCAGTTGACCGGCGTTGCCTGGTGAAACGCTGTTGTGATGCCTCGTGTAAGGACGAGAAATGCGTACCATCACGTTTCCGACTTTGATAAAGGTCGGATTGTAGCCTATCTCGAATGCGGTTTATCGTATCGCGACATTGCTGCTCGCGTTGGTCGAGATCCAATGACTGTTAGCAGAATATGGAATCGGTGGGTTCAGGAGGGTAATACGGAACGCCGTGCTGGATCCCAACGGCCTCGTATCACTAGCAGTCGAGATGACAGGCATCTTATCCGCATGGCTGCAACGGATCGTGCAGCCACGTTTCGATTCCTGAGTCAACGACGTTTGCAGCAGCATGGACTATCAGCTCGGAGACCATGGTTGCGGTTACCCTTGACGCTGCGTCACAGACAGGAGCGCCTGCGATGGTGTACTCAACGACGAACCTGGGTTCACGAATGGTAAAACATCATTTTTTTTCGGATGAATCCAGGTTCTCATTACAGCATCATGATGGCGCATTCGTGTTTGGCGACATCGCTGTGAACGCACATTGTAAGCGTGTATTCGTCATCGCCATAGTGGCGTATCACCCGGCGTGATGGTATGAGGTACCATTTGTTACACGCCTCGGTCACCTCTTGTTCGCATTGACGGCACTTTGAACAGTGGACGTTACATTTTAGATGTGTTACGACTCGTGGCTATACCCTTCATTCGATCCCTGCGAAACCCTACATTTCAGCAGGATAATGCACGAACACATGTTGCAGGTCCTGGTTCAAATGGCTCTGAGCACTATGGGACTTAACATCTATGGTCATCAGTCCCCTAGAATTTAGAACTAATTAAACCTAACCTAAGGACATCACACAACACCCAGTCATCACGAGGCAGAGAAAATCCCTGACCCCGCCGGGAATCTGCAGGTCCTGTACGGGCCCTTCTGGATACAGAAAATGTTCGACTGCTGCCCTGGCCAGCACATTCTCCAGATCTCTCACCAATTGAAAACGTCAGTTCAATGGTGGCCGAGCAACTGGCTCGTCACAATACGCCAGTCACTACTCTTGATGAACTGTGGTATCGTGTTGAAGCTGCATGGGCACTGTACCTGTACACGCCATCCAAGCTCTGTTTGACTCAATACCCAGACGTATCAAGGCCGTTATTACGGCCAGAGGTGGTTGTTCTGGGTACTGATTTCTCAGGATCTATGCATCCAAATTGCTTGAAAATGTAATCACATATCAGTTCTAGTATAATATATTTATCCGATGAGTACCCGTTTATCATCTGCATTTCTTCTTGGTGTTGGAATTTTAATGGCCAGTAGTGTAGAAAGAAATATTCACAGTGTCGTCCCTGGTGTACAGAACGTCAATAAGCGAGGCAAGGCTGGCCTTAGGCCGTACCCGAGCAGTGGTGTATGTCAGGAGATAGAGCGGAATCAGCCAGGAGCGCCTCCGCCGCTGGAAGGCGAGACAGCCGGCCAAGGCCGTCCCACCGGCAGTGCATCTCTGTTACCTGCGCCAGGCACGCGCTGCCCTCGCCGTCCACTTGATCTGTTCTCACAGCTATGGTTACCTCCGCCTCACCACCAAGACCTTCCTCGAGACATGCACCGGCGTGTACTAGCCGATCTTGATATTTGCTCTGTCCATACGGCCCAATCCTCCCCGCACATTCCACCCGAGGATGGAGGCTCCCCTCGCGTCCAAACGGACAGAAGTACACTAAAGAATAGTTGCGACTTTACCTAATGGTTAGTCTGCTGAGTACTAGCTTCCCTAAAGTGCACCCTATACGAGAAAACCAACTAAAACTTTACGTGTAGCTCAAAAATGGTCAAACGGCTCTGAGCACTATGGGACTTAACATCTGAGGTCATCAGTCCCCTAGAACTTAGAACTACTTAAACCTAACTAACCTAAGGACATCAAACACATCCATGCTAGGGGCAGGATTCGAACCTGCGACCTAGCGACCGCGCGTTCCAGACTGAAGCGCCTACAACTGCTCGGCCACAGCGGCCGGCTTACGTGTAGCTACTCGTACTTTAGAGAACAGAGCTACGCACGGCACCGTTTAAAAACAATAGCTCGATAATGTCGTAGGGTCGAGCCGCACTCATCTGCTTTCATGCCCAACAGCTTACGCGCTGCAAACAGTAACCTATTCTGTGATGCTGTTGTAAAGTAGCCAATCTATTGCTTAGAATTACCTATTAATGAAGTAAATAGACAATTAAATTAAAGATAAATGAAAAATTCATAAAAACTGTTCTGTTCTAAGATCTGTAATTGATGAAGACGACAGAGAATTGTTTTCAGTACTGTTTGTTCCAGAAAGAAAATGTCAAAAAGACGGATAGTCGTGGTACGATAACTATGTATAATACAGACAGAAATAATCTTATTAAATGCAGTAAAGCTGCGTTGAGAGCGTTACGAGAATAGTAGACAAATCTCCAAGCTAAACAGTTATCCAGGACACAAGAAAACTGTATTTCATGACCATAATAAACTTCAGTGTTCAGTACGACGATTTGCACAATAACACATTATCTATACAACCAATTGCTCGTCCTCTGTCTATTCTCAGTTCCATAAAGCAAGTGGAAGAAGTTAGAGTTCTACATGTGCACATGTAGACCTCTCGAGAGTTAGTCCCTTCAAAAGTTGAAGTACTGTAGCGGCCATTCACTGCCCAGAATCTATCACCAACACGATCAGATATTTCACGTTACCACAGGCAGGTCTGCCTTCTTCCAGAACTCGACATAAAAGTGTCATAAATCGCTCCCTTGAGTGCACCACTTGGAAAGTCTCCATCTGCACCTGACTTCAGCAGTATTCCATCACCGTCTGTTTCTCCATTGGCTGAAGGGCGCCCCACCAAAAAGACATCGTTCTCGTGCTCTACACACATGACCTGACTCATCTCGATCAGTTTCTGGACCAGACTACGATATTAAAACAGTATTTAAATAAAGAAGTGTTATAAAGATTCATATTCTTCACATTAAATATAAAGATTCAGTCATGCTCATATTCTTCACATTAAATATAAAAAAGGTTTGTTCACAAATAAATAACATAACGTTCTTACGCCAGTGCACTAATGTCAAATCACAACAAACTATTGGTAAATATTGTTTGAACAATCTTTTATGTCTGCTTGATAGAAGCGTCTTTTGGTTCTCATTTCAAAGATGGTGTCAACTAACACATCCGACTGGCCACTTTTAAATTACTGCAGTTTTTAATATCAATTGTTATCAACATTTAAATAACGCTATTGACAAAATAGTGGCATATCCCTTAAATAACTACACAATTATGACAAAATATGAGGTATTCACGCTGCATTCGGTTGCTGTGGAGAATACTATTTTCTGGCAGGCGTTTACATAATAAAAAAGATGCAAATATGTAAAAATCCAGAAATAATTCAGATACAGACGAATAGCTTTCAGCGGTGGTAGCTGCAGTGCGCTGCTATCACCCGAGATATTATTTGTTGAAATCGCATCGAGTGTTCAAAAGTTGTTAATTCTAAGGTTCAGTGTGAAAACATTTAGTCACTGTAAATTATTAATCTTGTAGTTTTAAAGATATTGAAAACATTAGTCTCATTGGATGCACCTCATTTTTCTGAGATTGCCAATGTATTCACATTTGCTTTACTATGTAACTGTGGTATATTATAGATTTTCTATTAGCTGTAAGTACCCACATTTCACAGCGAAATTCCGTCATTTCTGGTGCATCGACTGTCCATCTAAGCGAGAAACCATCGTTCAAATTCCCCACTACAGGATTTACCGGTTTCCAGCTATGTGCACTTCATACCTGCACCAAGGTGCTTCTGGAGCTACCTCACGATTTCCTTATCCAGTGTACTGGACACACTGATGTCGCTATTAACGAAGTTTACTGCTTTTCTAAGTAATTTCGAATAACTAAATTTTCTGCCCTATCCTCCAATCATAAGATGAAAATACATTTGCCTAATTGCTTGCATATGTGGCTCGTTGCGAGTACAGTTGTCTGACACGTAAAATGACGGATTATGATGATGACGACACGAAAAGCTGTCGACAGGGGACCGAAGTTAGCGTCGCGTTATCTGCCATGAGATAGCGTTCTGCACAATTCCGCTATGCCACGTAATAAGTAAGCAAGAGAGGAGAATTACTTATTTATGTGCCGTCTTCTTAATAGCATAACTCGCCTACATACTCTGAAAGTTACATAGTTAAAACAGAAAGGAGAATTGCCTTACACGACATTTATGATGGTGGAGGCATGACAGTCACATAGTCTTCGTCAAATGCAAGTGTTCTACATTTTACCAATCGCTTTACACAAGATGTACAGCTTGCTATATTAGTAGGTTATGGTCACTGTGATCTGATTAACTCTAGTGTGAAATCAATTTGCTAGTATTCGAAAAAAATGTTATTTATATCTCCTCCTATTTCTCTGTCATATTCACAATAAGGACTATCTCGAACGTGTGTTCAATGAAGATGGTTGGGAAATGATCAATGATTGAATCTAATGCCAATTACAGAACTGTTACGTGCCTTTACTATGTAGCACCAGGCCTTCGAGGAAATAATACCACTGAAGATCTATACAACGTTATGCCCTCCAGGTGATCACCACAATTCTAGTAATCAGATATTATCGGGCTCTCCCTCTTTGTTACAGACATTATCTTACATTTTAAGAGAGCTTCCGGAAAGCGTCCAGTCATTTCCAATCTATCATTTCACATTTGTATGATATGTAAATCACATTTCACAACGATTAAGGTCATGTGTAGACAGCTAAGACAGCTATGAGTGGAGGCCACTGACTGCTTTCAAAAAAATTTTGCATAGGAGACCGCGGATTGGTAGTTAAAGAAAAGGGGCTCTAACGTAGGCCGGTTCCTTGTTATTCTCAGAACAATGCAAGCGGGGAGACAGACAATTAGATGGAGATTTTTATACAGCCCCTGAGGGGAAAAAATAACAACATAAAAATTATACTACTGGCTAGCGCCAAGCTAGTCTTTTCTCATTGGTGATGACGTTTCACAGGACGACTCTGAGCAGAGAAAACAAGTTCTATTAGTTAAATATTCATCGAGCCAATCAGAAATGTTTGAACACATTCCGAATGATAAGACATTCCGTATGACCGTGTCCGGGTTGGTAGGCAACGGCGTGGTTGGAAGTATAGAAAGATGGAATCTATCTGCTTACCTGTATCCGCTGTTTGCAAGATGTGTGCGAATAAAGCTGGAAGAACAGAAAGAATGACGTGAACAAAAAAAAGTGACTATCGATAAGAAGTAATACTATTCATAGTAGTAACTTAGTAACGTGAAGCATGGGAGCTGTTCATGATCCTAGCAAATAATATTGTGAGAGATTAAACTATATTAGTAGAGTGACGTCTAAAGATGCTTTAGAATAAAGCGAAACGCGTGTGGTCTTTATAAGACTTTAATTACAGTTGCAAAAGATGATATTTAACCTATACAACTTGTAGCAAACTTGTGTTTCACAGGAGTAGTTTTTCTTAGATTCGTACTGATTTTCTGAAAGACACTTGTTTTCCTCCAAGAACGTCCTAACGTTTGATCTTACAATAGGCTGAAGAACCTGCGGGACGTCAGCGACATTGTTCCGTAATTCTGTGAATCCGATCTTTCATTCTATTGTAAGCGCGCTTGACCTGCACTCTTGTCTAGTCACACTGTTCACAGCACAAGATATTCTCAAGAAATGAGTTACGAAATGAATTTAATCCGCGGCGTATTCAGTGTAAAATCCAACTAGCATTCCGTCAAGTCCTGGTGTCTTTATCACTTTAAGTAGCTTTAATTATTTTTCAGCCCGCATCTCGTGGTCGTGTGGTAGCGTTCTCGCTTCCCACGCCCGGGTTCCCGGGTTCGATTCCCGGCGGGGTCAGGGATTTTCTCTGCCTCGTGATGGCTGGGTGTTGTGTGCTGTCCTTAGGTTAGTTAGGTTTAAGTAGTTCTAAGTTCTAGGGGACTGATGACCATAGATGTTAAGTCCCATAGTGCTCAGAGCTATTTGAACCATTTGAATTATTTTTCAGTATCGTGTGTGCTCATACGGGTATCTCTCATTCGTGCCTTGTGCGGAGGTCATATAATGGGATAATAGTGTTGTCTTGCGTGAAAATTTTTTTAAATGTAAAATTTAAAATGTCAGCTTTTTGACTGCTGTTTCCAAAAAAATGTGTGTGTGTGTGTGTGTGTGTGTGTGTGTGAAATCTTATGGGGCTTAACTGCTAGGGTCATCAGTTCCTAAGCTTACACACTACTTAACCTAAATTATTCTAAGGACAAAGACACACACCCATGCCCGAGGGAGGACTCGAACCTCCGCCGGGACCAGCCGCACAGTCCATGACTGCAGCGCCTTAGACTACTGCTTCCAGTTTCAACACCAGAATTGAAGGTCTGAACCTGTTCTTTGACTTAACGTACTATTAGAACTTCCCAGGGTAATCTGATAGATTTTTCAACAGAATATAACTGAAAATTATGCTAATTATGAAAATTATGCCATTATAACTGAAAATTATGCTAATATTTCGGTCCGTCCAGGCTGCGCCGATAGCTCACATACAGATTCCAGGCACACGGCAGGCGCTTCACGCACGCACCCCGAGTGAAAATAAGAGCTCGACTTCACAGATGGTAAACGATAAGTATAAAGTGGTTCAAATGGCTCTGAGCACTATGGGACTTAACTTATGAGGTCATCAGTCCCCTAGAACTTAGACCTACTTGAACCTAACTAACCTAAGGACATCACACACATCCATGCCCGAGGCAGGATTCGAACCTGCAACCGCAGCGGTCGCGCGGTTCCAGACTGTAGCGCCTAGAACCGCTCGGCCACTAAGGCTGGCAAACGACAAGTGTAGATGGAGCGCTAAACTACGGTCGCTTTCTTCAGAAGAAAGCATGTCCCGGTGCCCGCATGGAATTGTAAAGTGTACAGTACGGAATACATCGATTAGCTATACTCTGCGTAAAATACAAACATCAGTATGAACGTCTGCATCTGCATCTACATCAGCACTCAGCAGCCCACATTGCTTCTGGTACTACTAACTGATCACCCCTCCTCTGTTCCACTCTCGAATGGCGCGTGGGAAGAATGATTGTCGGTTAACGCCTGTATTAACTCTAATTTCTCGAATTTCCTCATCGAGGTCGTTATGCGAAATGTTATGTGGGAGGAAATAATATGTTGACGGGCTCTCCCCGGAAATCGTTCTCTCGAAATTTCAATATAACACCTCAATGTTTTCTCGAAATTTCAATACTAGACCTCTCTGTGATGCACAAGGCCTCTCTTGTAGCGTCTACCACTGGAGTGTGATAACCATTTGTATGACGCTCTCACAACGACTAAACGATCCCGTGACTAAACACGCCTCTGTTCGTGGGATATTTTCTGTCTCTTATGTCAGTCCTACATACTAAAGGCCGCAGATAGTAGTCAACAATCGATCGAACAAGCGCCTTGTAAATCACTTCTTTAGTGGATGAGTTACAGTTTCTTAAAGTTCTTCCCGTGAATCTCAGTCTGGCATCTGCTTCTTCTAGTATTTGTTTTATCTGGTTATTCCACTTAAGTTCGTCCTGAGTAGTTACTCCTAGATATGTTACAGTGGCTAGTGTTTCCAGCAGTTAGTCACCAATAGTGTAGTTGTACGACAGCACGTTTCTTTTCCTGTGTACCCGCAATATGTTACATTTAATTACCTTCAGGTTAAACTGCCAGAGCGTTTACCATTCATCATTCACAGACCACGACCACCGTCATTCAGCCGTCAGGGCTCTCTGAACATTTACATTACATTAATTTACAGAGCTCAATTAAAAATTTCTTCTACCTCATTTATTTAATTATGACAGTAAAAGGTAACGAGGCTCTCGACAAAGCAGATCTCAATTCCTCACTGTTGGTGGCCGTCGACTAAAACACCGCAGCGATCAGTTTGCCATAACTTCGCGTCAGTATAGAAGTACGGTACCACGTTTTCACGATCTCGTAAACGCTACCTGAAACAGTACGTTGTGTGAAATTGTGAAGTAATACCGATATAAATACACTGAAATAAGAATTTGTAGCCGGCCATGCGGTTCTAGGCGCTGTAGTCCGGAACCGCGCGACTGCTACGGTCGCAGGTTCGAATCCTGCCTCGGGCATGGATGTGTGTGATGTCGTTAGGTTCGTTAGGTTTAAGTAGTTCTAAGTTCTAGGGGACTGATGACCTCAGATGTTAAGTCCCATAGTGCTCAGAGCCATTTTTGAAGAATTTGTAGTTGCTTACCTAACGTTGCACGGCTGGGAAAGACGCCAGCTTTAACGACAATATTTGTAGTACTGCAAATGTTCCAATAAAAGATAAAAAAAAGAAAAAAAATTAGTCCGTCTGTCGGCAGGTCCTATGAGAGTATCCTTGCGGTGCCGCAACTTGAATGCACAGATATTACTTTGAGCCAGTAAATAGGTAGCAAAATGCCTCTATGAACGCTGAACGTGAAACGAGAATATTCAAACAGCGGATCTCATATGCAAAAGCTGCTGAGCAGTTCCTACGAACGTTAGAGCTTTCAATCTTGTATTTACCTCCTCCACCGTTTCGTGCTCTTAGACTTAATATAATTGTAATAGACAAAAAGAGTGTGAGGAGCTGTCACGTCCGCAGCTGTTGTCTGTGTTCTTAGCTGTACGTGTGATGGAGCCGATGACAGGGTGTTAAAGTTGATGCGCGCTCCATAAGTCTAATTAACATTTTCCACAAAAATGTATTGACGATTTAGTAGTGCTATCGCTACTACAGAGAAAGGTAAACCCTGAGACTTCAAAATAAAATAAAAGGATGAATATGTCTTCTGAGAGATAACGCAGAAGCGCTAAGCCGCAGCTTAAGGTAATGCCGAAGTACTGCCTCATTGAAGTAGATAGCAGGTACGGAATTTAATTTTTCTTTGTCTTGTTGCTCCTATCTGTAGCAATCTCTGGATAGCATATAAGTTGCCGCCATCCGGGACTAATATGGACGCAGCGGCATGCCGTACAGTGGTTGCCAGACCCCCAGCGGCCGGAGAACATTCCAGCAGAGCTCGCCAGCCAGGAATGCAGCAGGCAGGGTCGTGGCTGCCGGCAACACGCACCGCGCCTTAGAGCTGAGGGAAGCGGCAGGCTATTCATTTATGTGTGGCGTTACGGATCGCTTTTTGTGACACGAGCTTTTTATTAACTCTTACAGTTGTTCTCTGCGTTGTAGACCTTTTTTGCTTTTCACATTATTACAGGTAACAGGTTTCAACGGGAATAACCGTGCCAGCGCACGAGTTCGTGGCTAAAAACAACCACACCCTGAGGAAAGCAGTACAGAAATATATTGCATAATCTTAGTGAAGCTTGACATTTCCAGGGAGGAGACAGCGGTCTTAACGTAATTCAGTACATAAAAATTTTATGTAAGTAACTATTACTGCCTAGGACGCAATTTTTAGTATGCAATTAAAGCACGATGACTTATTTCGGTTGCTTTTTACAACCACCTACAGATCGCGAAAAACCGGTGAACAAGCATTGAAAAACACCAACATTATCTGTTGTCATGCAATGAAATGCATTCGTTTTATGGGACGCCTAGACTTTAACAGTACACAATTAAAAATTTCATCTCGCAAAATGACGATAATAAAGAAGGAAAATGTCCAGATGCATTGCTTCACATTCCCATGATTTGCAGTGGTATAGCAGGTGTTACAGTGGGAAAAGTATATGCAACGGTAACAAGAATTGTCAGATGTTCCATAGCGTTTCATACAAAGGAGTGATACAGCACGGCGTATAAATTGTCATCTTTCTAAAATGTGCACAAATTGGACATTAAAAGCAAAATGCCTCAAGTCCAACCTGCACGACAAGACTCGTATACATTTTATAAAGCTGACTATTTTATTCGCCATGTTGGATCACTTCTTTCCATGGAACAGCTGACAGTTCTTGTTACCGTTGTATACAGGACGTTACAAAAGTGTACGGCAGAAATTGCAGGACATATTCCTCACATGTAGACGAAGAAATTATATGAACATCTGTCTGGAAACGCTTTGTTTCTAAGTTACAACCAATTTTCTCCAACTCATTAATAATGGGGAACACACAAGAACAGAACGTTAGAACCATGCACTCCGAGGCCCACGACAAAAAGACTCGCTCCCTCAGCTCAGCAGACAAAATGCGTTTCTACACCTGTTAACTCGCAGCTGGGCGTGTAAATACTGACGAGAATTGAATCTTCCACTGGAATCTGCTATTATGAAGTCTTACTGATTAACAGTACTAGAGCAAAATTTAATTTAAAAAAAATGGTTCAAATGGCTCTGAGCACTATGGGACTTAACATCTATGGTCATCAGTCCCCTATAACTTAGAACTACTTAAACCTAACTAACCTAAGGACATCACACAACACCCAGCCATCACGAGGCAGAGAAAATCCCTGACCCCGCCGGGAATCGAACCCGGAAACCCGGGCGTGGGAAGCGAGAACGCTACCGCACGACCACGAGCTGCTGGCGAAATTTAATTTAAGATCAATACTCGATATAAATGGTATAACCGCTTGTTCATAGCATTTAGTCTCTTCTGCTTAACAGTACTCATCACATGCTGGAAGTAGTGCCTTATGCAACTGATAATCATTTTAGTATTATTTTATTTTACTGTACGCCAGCACAGCCGTAACAAATTATAAGTAGGACCATGGACTTCTCATCATTATAGGACTAATAACAGTAAGACTCCATAATAGCGGATTCCAGCAGAAGATTCAGTTATCGTTTGTACGGACACGCCTAGTGACGAGTTAACAGGTGTAGAAACGTAGTTTGTCTGCTGATTTGAGCGAGCGAGCGCAGGACTACCTTCGTGACGTACGGACCGCGGCCTGTCTTTCTCGTAGGCCTTGCATGCACTCTTGGTGACGTCTAGTTGCGTTGTGCACCGCCAGTGTTTTGTTTTACACGTCCCTGTCGACATGCGACGTACGTAAGTCCTTGTTTACAGGTGACATCAACTGTTCCAGTGGTCAGTACGACCGTTGCAAGCACACAGGCTATTACGTAGAATTAATCACTGACTTGGCTGGTGCAATGACAGTGTACACAAGTGTAGAGATGGAAGATGCCCTTCTGATGTATGATTTTAGCTGACGACAATGCCGATCCCGCTCAACGTTTGTACCGGGAGGGGTTTCCAGGACGAAAGTGCCCTGACAGGAAAACGTTTGAAGCCATTTGTCGTTGTCTTAGGGAACCTGGGCCACTTAAAGCCTGACACTGGCGGACAAGGGAGGCCTTGAAGGACCAGGACACCGCAACTGGAGGCGGCAGTCCTTCATGCAGTTGACGACGACCCTAACGCAAATGTAAGACGTGTAATTGCAACATTGGATGTTGAACACATGGCTGTCTGGCGAGTGTTACACGAGGACCAGCTGTATCCATACCACTTACAGTGTGTGTAGGCACTGTCAGCAGCTGATTTTCCTGTACAGATACTCTTCTGCAAATGATTTATTCAACAAAATCTGAACCCTGATATCAGTGAAAAGCTGCTGTTCACAAATGAGGCGTCGTTTCAGCGTGATCAGATTGTAAATTTTCACAATCAGCATGTATGGACAGACGTCGATCTTCACGCAACTACTGAACCAAGTGATCAACAAAGATTTTATGTCAATATTTGGGCCGACATGTTTGGTGACTATTTGGTAGCGCTTCATTTCCTTTCACCTAGGCTCAACGGACAAAGTTATCATAATTTTGTAGAGAATCTTCTACCTGATGTGTTAGCAGATGTGGCTTTAGCTGTGCGACTAAACATCTACTTCATGCGCGCCTCGTCATTTTAGTGCTAATGTCCGTCGGCTTCTAATTGATAGATTCGGTGACAGACGTATAGATAGAGATGGATCAACTGCCTGGCCTCCACGCTCTTCCAATCTAAATTCACTAGACCTTTATTTGCGGGGGTAATTGAAAGCTCTTGTGTACGGAACCCCAGTACAAGATGTTCATAGTCCCCGTGCCCGTATTATGGAAGGTTGCGAAACCATACGCACTACTCCAGTGATACATCAGCGCATCCGAGATTCACTGCGACGGCCAGTTGATACATATATCAAAGTCCACAGAGGGCATATCGAAAATCCCCTATGGGAAAGAGTTGCATATGGTATGCTGGTACATTATGTTCGTGTGTGTTTTCCATGATTAGTGAACTGGAGACAATGAGTTGTAATATGGAAACAAAATGTTTCCAGACCCATGTTCAAGGAATGTGTCCTGCAATTTGAGCCGTACATTTGTTACACCCTGTATACTGTACTCACTGCAATACCTGCTGTACAGCTGCAAATCATGGGCATGTGAAGCAATTTTTGCTGATGCAACTGACCATTTTACTTATTTATTACCTTCACCTTGTGAGAATGTGGTTTAACATCTGGCTCGCTCACGACGAAATTTTTAACTACATACTGTCAGAGCCTTGTTGGCCCATAATACGAATGCATGTCACTGCGTGAATACAGCTAATGATGTTGTTTTTCAGTGCATGTTCACAGATTTATTACCATTTGCATGGTCTGAAGATGGTTGTAGAAAACAACCGTAATTAGTCATTGTACTTCAATTGTATACTAAAAATTGCGGTCTAGGCAGTAAAAGATTTTTACATAAAAGTTTTTCATTTAATACATTGCCTATCTTTGACAGAGTCGACCGTTTACTAGTTACAATGGACACAAAGGATCACTAGCTTTTTTTGTAGTGCTAAAGACATTTCATCGCATTCCCTAACAGTTTTTACTTGGTTTTTGTTAAGACTTTATTAAAATTAATTACATGCTGAAACATAATTCTTCCAGTCTTGAGCAGTACATCATACATTTCACCATTCGCAATCTTTTCCTTTTTATCTTCATTTCGAATAAATTCTCGTGTTATTCTCGCGTCAGACGACATTTCGATTCTAATTTATCCTCTTCTTCTTTTATCTTCTTCTTGGTTCATGCAAAGTACCGTATGCACATTTGCTCCTACATTTAGTAGCATTTTTTGCCAGCCTTGTTAGATACGCTATTCTACAGTTAACAACAAAGTTAGGCATTTTCCAACAGAATAAAATAAAATCTATCAGGTCTGAGGCGTCTCGTCACGGTCCGCGCGGCTCCCCCCTTCGGAGGTTCGAGTCCTCCCTACTTTCATTCTGCAAACGTTTTGCCTGTTGCCTGTTAAACGATTTGCACACTGACCCTGTATCCGAACGTTGAGCTTTGAGAGTGCCGAGTTTCTGACGTCATAACGTGGAATAGCACGTTCGGGAGTCTTTACGAACGCACGATGGCACAACGCCACATGCCATCACCCTTCAGCACAACACAGAGTTGTGAGACGCCACGTTGGCATTCAGTTCAAGCCTATACGTATATATGCCGTTTCTGAGCACCAGAAATTGAAAGTCACCCGAAAAACCGTTATTAACTGTATGATTGGTTGCAATAAAATAATGAGAGACATCACATTCGTGACAAAAGAATTATTTTAACTTATGAGATACGCCATTTGAAGCCAACGACGCACTGAGGATCCACCAAAAACGCATTGCTCTTGGTACAATTTGTCATAATTAATTTTCAGTTAGTAACATAGCTACGATTCAAGCTCTCAGCCAGCGGCGATTGGCCATCAAGGATTTGTTGTCGGTTTAGAGTCACCGATACTGAATTATGAGCGTGAGAGCGCGGTGGTTCGCGGCTCGTCAGGTCTAAATTCTTTTCCCTAACATTAGCGTTTTTAATAGGTTCTGATGCTTTGTTATTAGTTTAATATAAGTATATACTATAATATTTTATGTTATGTAAATAAAAGTTCATTTTCTTTAGGAGTGAGTTTGTTCGATTGGCTTGATCTACAGGACAGCTTGCGCTACTTGTACAAAATTAATTTGCTACTTTTTCTTTTAAATTTTGTAATTCACATGTTGTAAAGATTCTGCTACTGGGTAGGAACAGTGATCGAGTAAGAATGACCTTGGAGTTTTATTAAAATGTGGGAATGATGAAATAATGTTTACCTTAAATGGACAACTACTGCATATTTGTATCGCAGTATTGGTAATGGAATTTTTATAAGCCTGTGTCCTTATTTCTTGGACATGGTACTTGCCTTTTTGCCTTACAACATGTACATGGATATTGAAGTGTTTATTTGTGTATTTTACATACAGAACAACGTGACTAGCATATGGACAAGGGAGGAAATGTGCGTTTTAATAGAGCTAACGTGGGAACTTTACGCGCACCCGTTCAATAAACAGTGTGATTTATGAACTAGGAACACCCCGCAACTGTCGCTGGAGTGCGTTGCGATCGCGTATACTACGTTGGAGCCCACGTACCGTGTGCACAAGTCGCGTCGTTTCTGAGCATTCACCAGTTCATTGAACTCAACGCACTCAACGTTGACGTTCGACAGCACGGCCCGTGTGCCGACGATCACATTCGCAGAGGCCGGTAGTTTTGTGAAGAAATGGGTTACGCCTCAAGACCAGACGGGGTAAATCAGAAAAAAAATTCAGAAGTTCTTCGGGGATATTTACTGAGAATTTTGGTATAAGGGGCCCGTTATCTCCGGTGGTTCGCTACGTAGTGATTGTAATTTGTTTGATTTCTTACCTGCCTTTATCTCTGTATTACGGTTTTCAGTTCGAAGACCAGTTTGATGTAGCTCTCCATGTTAGTCTGTCCCGTGAAGGCACCTTCATCTCTGCATAGCTAGTGTAGCCTACATTCATTTGAACGTGCTTATTGTAGTAAAGCCTTGGTCTTCCTCTGCAGTTTTTACCCCAAGATTTGCCTGAAATGCACTACGAATGTCTGCACAACAATACACATGTCTACGGTACGAGCTATATGTCATTTGCTTTTGACAACAGCTATGCCCAATATAGGCACTGATGCTTGCATTCGGTATATCTTGCTTCTGTCTCGGCTTTGAACGTTAACGGTGTTATACAGCAGTATGTAAAGGCTTACTGACGATGAATTGTCTGATATTCATTCCGTGTACGGCGTTTATCAAATGTAATGCAAGGGAGGAGCGGCACAGCTACTGCGGCTGAGCTACTGCCACAGCAACGGAAATCACATCACAGTACTTTTGCATCTGTACGTTTGTTGCACTTCATTTCGTTGATTGCATATCACATGATTTCTCAGTGCTGTCAAGGTATTTTCAAAGAAACAAAGATAAAAGGGGTACATGGAAATACCGTGTGGCTGGGGCCTCCGGTCGGATAGACCGTTCGCATGGTGCAAGTCTTTCGAGTTGACGCCACGACGGCGACTTGCGTGTCGATGGGGATGAAATGATGATGATAAGGACAACACAACACCCAGTCCCCGAGCGGAGAAAATCTCCGACCCAGCCGGGAATCGAATCCGAGCCCTTAAGTATGACATTCCGTCGAGCTGACCACTCAGCTACCTGGGGCGGACATAAAACGAGTATTAATTAAAATAAATCATAATTATATTAATCACCATGGATAATAATTATCAAAATATATAGAAAATACCCCTGAACAAGTTTGGAATTTTTTTCGGAGGAGTTCGGGATCACCCTCGAACCCTTTGGGACCTGGCGGAAATTCTGTGTCCCACTTAAAAAAAGGGCATAAAATATTCTCTATCGTTAGAAACCTAGCGGGACTGCGGCATAGCGTTTATTCTTAATCAAATGGCTCCAAGCACTATGGGACTTAACATCTGAGGTCATCAGTTCCCTAGACTTAGAACTACTTAAACCTAGCTAACCTATGGACATGGATTCGAACCTGCGACCGCAGCAGCACCGCAATTCCGGACTGAAGCGCCTAGAACCGCTCGGCTACAGCGGCCGGCGTTTATTCTTAGTTTGGTACATTATTAACATACAACAGAGCTTTTACAGATGTACTATCTGTGGATCTAGAACAGTTTGAATCTCAGTGTTCGCAATCTTCTCACAGTTTGTTTGTCGTCGGAGGATGGTTATTCTGTGCTTGATTTCGAGAGCTTACTGTGATATCTGGTCTACATACATACTCGGAAAAAATTAGTACAGTTGGAAAGTTGACGTTGATTTTGATCCGATGACGGCAAATGCCAGCATGGGGTAGTAGATTTGCTGATAATAGTTTCAGCTTTGTACGCCAACAGATAGCGTAGTGGCATAGCTATCGCAGCGCCGTTGTGTCTGTCCTTTACTAGGGAATGCTCACTACCAAAATTCTCAGTGTGGTGCAAACGTGAAGCAGGAAACCAAGCCATGGAGACGCACTCGTGCCTCCTGCAACCAACTGAGCGAGTTCAAAAGGCGTCATGTTGTGACCATCCGAATGGCGGGATAGTCCTTTCATAGAATTGCCACACGAATAGAACATGCTGCGTCAGTTTTGCAATGATGCTGGTATCAGTGGTCACGTGAACATTCACACAGATGTAGAACGATGTACTGGACTATCCATGTAGTAGCAGAAGTACCCGAAGATCGTTGTATTATAAGGGCAGCAGTAGCAGATCGTGCAGCTACCGTAGCACAGATAAGAAGGCTTGTGACATTTCAACACAAACTGTTGTGAACCGGATATTAGCAGTGTGACTAAGGGCGCGCGCACCTCTAGCCTGTCTTCTACTCACGCCGCAGCAGCGACGCGCACGGATCCAATGGTGAGGTCAGAGGATCACCTGGAAGATGGCATGGTGCACCGCGGTCTTCCTCGATGAAAGCTGATTCTACCTGTACACAAGTGCGGTAGTTTGCGTGTACGACATAGACCTGGCGAACGCTGATTCGTAGAGTGCATTCATCCAAGATACACTAACCCCACCGCAGGCCTTATGGTCTGCGATGAGATAAACTACAACCCTCGTTCACCTTTGATGTTTCTGGAGGGGATGCTAACCACCCCTCGGTAAAGGCAGAATGTTGTTAGACCCGTTCTTTTGCCGTTCTTCCAATAGGAAGGTGATCCACTAGGGTAGTGCTCGCACCACACACAGCCCGTGAAACTCAACGTGCTCTGCAAGACGTGCAACAACTTCCCTGACCAGCACAGCCTCCGGACTTGTCTCTGATCGTGCACGTGTGGGTTATGGTGGGGCGAGAAGTGACTCGCGGGACTCGTCAGTCAACTTTTACAGAACTACATTAACAGGTCGAGCAGGAGTCGCAAACAGTATTCACCATCTGTACTATCGACTGCATGCCAGAGTTAGCGCCTGCATTGCCACCTGTGAAGGCCACACCCCATACTCATATAGCTGTTTCAGAATGGGTCGATACCTGGTACCTCATAACCCCCTGTGCTGTTGATCTGTAAATGTAATCATTTCAAGTACGCCATATGCACTGTTGCAACAACAAATCTTGAGTTAACTAAAAACCTCTAAAAGGGTGTACTATTTTTTTCCCGCACTGTATTGTTCCCTAGTTTCGTGGCAAGGTTATTTATGCCAATAACTGTTTAGAATCACAAAATGTTGAATTCCTTTTTTAGAAAATTTTCGTATAAAATATTCTGTTCTATGGCTTCATGTTCTTGCATAACAGGCCAATTCAGGAAATTGGAAGATAGGAGAATAATAGAATACTCAAGGAGTATTTCAGATCTGATACTGATACTCCAAATGAGGAAAATAGTGCTTCTGAAACAAAATATGAATTTGAATGATTCGAACACAACAATTTACAGGCCAAACAAACGGAAAATGACACCGCGCCATTTGTCGTCAACAAGAAAACATTTCCACTTATTCTCTAGAAACTGAAGCAATTCAATTTGAAGATACCAGTGATAACATGAAATATCTACCAGTTCTCTACAGAACAGAAGAAGGAAGAAGGGATTTTCACTTTCAATGAAATTAGAAACCAAAATCCTGGCGATCTAGGCCAGATTTTAGAAACCAAAATCTTGGCGATCTAGGCCAGATTTTATTGTTAATCGTAGAAAATGTGAAAACAATATAAAATCAAGAACCCATTCAAAGTGTTCCCAGTGTAATGTGTCTTTATGTGTCAGTGAGAGAGAAAATTGTTTTTATCAGAGCAGTCTCATGCAGTAATGTTTGTCAATGATAGTGTAGCATTATGCCCTCTTCTTAAAAAAATAAAATAAATAAAGAGAGAAAGAGAGAGAGAAACGAAACACCAAACGTGATCTATTTTCCACATTTTCTTTCTACTAAAGCAATTTCCTACATACTATAATGATGTAAAAATATTGAGAATTCTCAACATCAAAGAAAAAAGAGGCTTTAGTAGGAACTGGTAAGTACTATCTTTGTATGTCCATTTCTAGATTTCCAGCCACTCTCTACACAGAAACATCACTGTCGACAAACGCTCTTTTTCTTTCTTCCCCCCCCCCCCCCCCCCCTAAATATAACTGTGCAGCCAATGCAGCTCTAAAAGTCACACGGTTTCGATTTACTGCAGTTAAAAAACCATCTTTACCGTCCACCACCAGACTGAATAGAGGGACAGCGGAATCTACATAAGAATTAGAGACATAATGATTTGTATCTTGGTGGAAAATCAGTGCACGACCTAAGCTGAAGGCCTAGAGACCTTTCCAGCCTGTCAGAAGAAGAAACATCAGGTCTCATGCAGAAAAAAGACATTTTCGTTGGTAATTCCATCAGTTTGGTAAATTTGGTAATAAAGGTGAGCATTATGGTCTCTTTTTAGCAAGGAAAGAGGGTAGACAATGTTCCCATGGGCCTGCGGATGCTTCCTGGGAGTCGCCAACAACACGTGATATTTGACTAGTCATGTCAGACATTCGTATAACGGCGTCAGGGTCCATTACACGGCAGGCGCTGCGGATGAAGAGGCTCGCTACTAAATCTTCAGGAAGCGTCTTCCGCTGTGCCGTTGCTGCGTGCCGCGTCTGATGAATACACATGCCGCCATCTGTCTTGCCATGCACGTGTTCGCCATCAGATTGGCCACGCGTCACTGCTCACAGATGAATATGCCCTACGTCCGTAGTTGCGTGCTTCGCAAGTTCTCTACCTCAGCAATACTAAATCAGAAATACACAAGAAGGCTATTAAAATTAAAATCCTTTAATATCAAAATTCCAACAAACATCACCAATAGCATTAGCGTCAGGCATGAAAACATTTTAGGTTTTGTTTCAGTTTCAAAATGTTTTGTGTAACAGTCTAATCTCAATCTTCCATTCTTCTTTCTTCCTTAGTTTCGCTCGTATTTCAGCAAAATTTTTGTACTTCGATTCCTTCCTTGCTAGCCTTGTATTTATCACATTTGTTGTTTTGTTATTTCCTTATTTGCGTTAAATATTTTTGTATCCAGTCAGATATTTTATCTTTCGTATCCGGTAATGCTTATTCCGCCGCTTCTAAGAGATCTCATGTGAAAATAACAGAAGTCAGTCGTATACAAATTTGACGTACAGGCCTAATGCCAGCACTGTGAGATTGAATGACTTGAGACTGAGCACTCAGACATGCTTAGCACAAAACTGTTTCCACTTCCAAGGGACTCTGTTGGAACAATTGGGTTGCTCAGCTATGGCATTCCCTCTTAGTCCACTTTTGGCTGAAATATTCATGGGTAATTTTGAACAACGTTTTTTTTTAATAAAGAACTTTTTAGAGGAAATATTAAATATTGATTCAGGCATGGTGATGTGTTGTGCATGTGGACAAACACTACAACACAGCCCAACACATCTTTTCACAACCTACACTGTCAACATTTAAATATTCAGGTTACAATGTGCGGTGTCACCGCCAGACACCACACTTGCTAGGTGGTAGCCTTTAAATCGGCCGCGGTCCGTTAGTATACGTCGGACCCGCGTGTCGCCACTATCAGTGATTGCAGACCGAGCGTCGACACACGGCAGGTCTAGAGAGACTTCCTAGCACTCGCCCCAATGGTACAACCGACTTTGCTAGCGATGGTCCACTGACAAAATACGCTCTCATTTGTCGAGACAATAGTTAGCATAGCCTTCAGCTACGTCATTTGCTACGACCTAGCAAGGCGCCATTACCAGTTACTATTGATGCTGTAAAACATGTGCCGTCAAGAGCGACGTTCACCATTTATGGATTAAAGTTAAGTATTCCACAGCTACGTCTTTCTTTTTCTAAAGTCTAATTTCCTTGTCCTGTTCCAGACCTCACGCCAGCCTGCGTGAGCTAAAACGCGTGCCTTTCGGCTTCCTCTCATACCGGGTTGGCTCTCTTGCCAATCCACAACACAATGGAGATTAGCAACAAATCCATAAACTTTTAAATCATCATATTGACACCAACACATAAACATAATGCTTCAAAATTTGTAGAAGAACTACAAATGCACTCACAGTAATATAGTTTTGCTCACAACACCAAGCAGCTCACAAACATGCAGCTTTCCGCTCAGTGGTGCACCGTCTCATATCTGTTGCTATGCCTAAAGATTTCTAACCAGTAGGATTTAAAAAATTACTACCTCAGTCAATAACTGCAACCCTGCCCTGATTGACCACTTCTTGAACAGGAAATAAAAATTGAAGATTATACTTCTCTTCTGTGGTCTCTCTGACCCTCTTTCCACAGTCTGCAAGAAGTGTCTTACGATACCATACCTGGGGCAGGTATCCCAAAGTGTAGCAAAAGCACTGAAATTCTAGGACTGTTATAGGATTTCCTACTATGTTATGAACACCACGACCCAGTATATTTTCAATAGCAAATATAAGACCCAATTACTAACCAAAAGTGGAGCATACAGATTACTTGTCCAGGTTATGACAAGTTTTATGTTGATAAATCAGGTACAGACAGAGCATCTGGGTTGGATGAACTCCACATTTTCTGAGTATGTACTTATTGAGGACCACAACTCCGGCCACAGTGCCATGTCCTCCACTTAGCAAACAAGGCCAAAAACTTAGCTTGTTGGAAGCTCAGGATCTGGCCCATACTCCTGATTTAATAGTAAATGACCAAACAGAGCTCAATACTCCCTAATTTCACTTAATCCTCTATTTTCCACCACTTCTCAGACTCTGTTCCTTTCTGTTCCTCCATTTTCCTGCATCTATTTATTTTTGTTTTATTGTGATTACCTATGTACGCCATATATTCTGTTGTTGCCAAGGTCAGCTCTATCTTCCACTGTGTTTCTGTATCACTTTCGATATGTAATACCTCTTCGAGCTATTCTTTAGTAGTCTTCATAAGTACTAAAATTTATTTTATTGGGATTGTTAATTTAATTTAAATTGATATACAGGCATTGTTTTTAGAGTTTAGTGTTAGTGTTTCTCCTTGTTTGCTCTCCTTATATTTATTTATTGTTCAGTTCAGCTTTTTGCCTTTTTAAATGTATTACTGGTGCATTATCAAAGAGACATTTGCTGCGTGGTTGTGCCTCAATGCAGATGAGTAACATCTTTTCCATTGTAGTTTGTAAATGTTGTAGCTCCTCTGACGTTGATATCTGAAGTCTGATGATGGGGTTGTAAGCAGAAAATCCATTAAGCAAATAAATTAGTGCTGTTGAAAATACAATATGGAGATTTTTATTTATTAGTATACGAATTTCCTGTAGATTGTTCCATCACAAAAAAGACTGATGTTTTTAGAGCTTTATTTTCGAGTCGTCACTGGATGTTGAACTGTCGAAGTTCAGATATAAAAACGTAACACGTTTCATTGTATGTTTTTCAGTAACTTATTGCGTGCTTTCTCTTACTCTGAAAGACATTCTTATCATTGGCAACAGAGTTGCCTGTGTGAGAGCTCCCCGCTCGCTCTCTGAAAGTGCCAGTACCTTCTGTGGGTTTCATCAATGGCAAGTCGACATGCTTCCGTTCCAGTAACGTTGGCAGAATTGGGAAGCCCTGTTATGATTCAAGTTGAATAATCACATCTGAAATTCTTGAGAAGGCTAGGCACCATGGCGGCTTTTCATGGGGTGCCACAGTACATAGCATTACCCCAGCGTCAAGATAGCAATTCAGTGGAATGAAGGAAAGTGGGTATTGACTGAAGTGTAAGCAGATCTGCATTTCGCCATATCACGAGCGCGTCATGACTGTTTCTGTCGTCAGGGTGTTTCGCATGTATTCAGCACTAGAGTCAAAAGCCGTGCTTGGCTGCGAGACTAGACTTTCGGTGTTCTATCAGCTAGACTACATAGACGCTACTAGCGTCAAATTTAAACTGGCACGTGGCTACGCCATTGGAAGAGATAACTTGTGCTGTGCTTTGTGTATCCATTATTATGAAAACAGATTTATAATCACTTATGTCCAACAAAAGAGCTCATGTTAGTGTACAGCGAATACATTTGCTTTGTGTGAAACAAGCGGTAGCTGTATTGTTGATTTATCACTGTATTCTTCCAGGAATTCATTTAATGTGTACAATACTAATATGATTCTTGTACCTCCCTACCAGAGTAAGACAGTATGCCCGACCGTGAATCGAAACTACGAACCTTTCGTGGACATGTTCTCTACCGAATGAGCTGTCCAAGCACTAATTGTACTCTCCCTCCCCCTCCCCCCCCCCTCTCCTCTTCCGATCCCACGCCCTCATAGCTTTATTTTCGCTAGCTCCTCTCATCACCTTCCTGTATACTATGTGGGACTAGCAACCCTGGAAGAAAAGATACTGCGGAAAGTTGTGAGAGCGGCGCAGAGGTCGTACATAGTTAGCTCTGTCGGTAGAGTTGTTGTCTGTGAAAGACAAAGGTTTTCGGTTCTAATGCTGGTCAGAACATAATTTTAATCTGTCAGGAAGTTTCACACCACCGCGCACTCCATTCCAGAGCGAAAATTCATTCTGGAAATTATTCTTGTGTTTGAGTATGTGCAGTTGCAGCGACAGATTTAAGTTTCTAAAGAACATCTTTTGATTCTGAAGGCGCTGGAAATATGTGATTTACCACATTGAAGAAGAATGCAACTCAAAATCAAATTAATGTTTTGTATGTTTTTAATCTTGAAGCTGTAGCTGTAACTTTCCAGTTATTGCTTAATTGTCATGCTTAATAGAAATCCCAAGATCCGTAAAAGTGTTGAAACGTTTTGTGGCCAAATGTACATTCCTGAGCAGTCGATTTTGAAATATCTAGCTATAAAAGCACACCATAGCCTTTTATCTTTTTGGGGATCGAGTCACGTCGCGTAATGGTGGTCTCAATGAGACAACTGAAGCGTTGGGGTGCTATGCTGATCCACAATAGCAGAACCGCCTTGGTCAGAACTCATGAAGATTGATTAGAGTTGGACCCAAGACGTGTAAAAACTCTCTCTATGGTGCTCTAGAGGCACTGAAGTGCTTAGATGATGGCGATTGGAAGCATCTTTATGTTCTGGCTAGATCCCTCGAATCACAGTTTAGAGGCGATGGGGTGGTGCATTGTCTTGATGAAGAAACAGAGAGCTTATAGGAGAACAAACGAATGAACATGATTGTACAGGAGGTTACAGTGTCGTTCACCAGTTGAAGCAGATGGTAGACGTATCAGGAGATGTAAAACTCCTCGTCACTTCCCCCTCCCTCTCTTCACCAGACGTTACAATACTTTCATCGCCTGCAGGATAGGTGTTATGTCGGCAAGCCTCGTGGTGTTTTCGTTGTTGGTGTAACTGCACTCTGCAGACTGCAGTCGGAGTATACATTCAGGCGACTTGCTTCCATATTTCCAGCGTCCAGTAACGCTTTTTCTGCGCTTATGCCGCTCTCTTCACTCTGTCACGTTTGGTGAACGGAGGTACGCCTGCGGGGCAGTAGCTTTGTCCCATGCTGAGGAGCTCGTTTTGGCTGTTCACCGGTTGTTTTCAGCATCAAATCTGTAAGCGATTTTCAGTTATGTTTCCGATTTATCAGCTATTACGACACCTGTCGTTAAAGCGTTGTTACCCATGCGATTTCACTCTTGAGATGGCGATCTTCCCGTAAGCGAAGGTACTTACTGTGGATTCACTGATGAGCCGAAACATTACGACCATTGCCGCAACAAAACTGAATCCCTCCTAGTGGAGTAGTAAGCAGTAAGAAAAGTATACAAGCGGAACAAAGATAAATGAGCAATCATCTTGGTGACGAAAGGCGTGAAAGTTGGGAACTCCCCTGACAATAGCGACTTTTATTCATTTGCGACTTTAGACAGCTTATATGGAAAGTGGTTGAAGGATGGACGGTGATACCACGAGTAAGCGGCAATGTGTTGGTTATCAACCGCTCGTCAAGGATGAAGGCCCGAGGATTGCCCACTCTGTAAAAGATAGGCAGCGGTCTGTGGCAGACCCGACAACAAGTGCTGTTACACGCACAAGCGTTTCGAAACACAACGTTCAGCTCACAATGCTCACAATGGCTCTCTGTACCAGACGACCCCTACATGTTCCCACCTTGAGCCAACAACATCGCCAATTACGATTGCAGTGGGCACAGGATAATCGAAATTGGACTAGGGATCGATAGAAATGTGTCACCTGGTAGAATGTATCACGTTTCTTGTTACACCAAATCGATCTACATCTACATCTACATGGTTACTCTGCAATTCATACTTAAGTGCGTGGCAGAGGATTCATCGAACCATTTTCAAACTACTTCTCTACCATTCCACTCTCGAGTGGCGCGTGGAAAAAAGGAACGTCTAAATCTTTCCGTTAGAGCTCTGATTTCTCTTATTTTGTTATGATGGTCATTTCTCCCTACGTACGTGCGTGTCAATAAAATATTTTCGAATTCGGAAGAGAAATTTCGTAAACAGATCTCGCTGCGAAGAAAACCGCCTTTGTTTCAGTGACTGCCATCCCAACTCGCGTATCATATCAGTGACATTCTCACCCCTATTGCGAGATAACACGAAACGAGCTGACCTTCTTTGCACTTTTTCGATGTCCTCCGTCAATCCTACCTGGTAGGGATCCCACACCGCGCAGAAGTATTCCAGCAGAGGACGGACAAGTGTACTGTAGGCTGTCTCTTTAGTGAGTTTGTCGCATCTTCAAAGTGTTCTGCCAACAAAGCGCAGTCTTCGTTTCGCCTTCCCCACAATATTATCTATGTGGTCTTTCCAATTTAGCTTGCTCGTAATTGTAATTCCTAGGTATTGAGTCGAACTGACAGCCCTTAGATTTGTGCAATTTATCGTATACCCAAAATTTATCGGATTTCTTTTAGTACCCATGTGGCTGACCTCGCACTTTCCTTTGTTTAGTGCCAATTGCCACTTTCCGCACCATACAGAAGTTCTCTCTAGATGGTTTTGTAATTGGAATTGATCGTCCGATTTTACTAGACGGTAAATTACAGCGTCATGTGCAAACAATCTAGGGGGGGGGGGGTGCTCAGATTATCACCTAGATCATTTATGTAAATCAGGAGCAGTAGAGGGCTTATTACACTACCTTGCGGAACGCCAGATATCATTCTGTTCTACTCGAAGATTTACCGTCTATCATTACGAATTGTGATCTCTCTGAGAGGAAATCACGAATCCAGTCACACAACTAAGACACTACTCCATATGCACGCAATTTGATTGATAGTCGCTTGTGAGGAACGGTATCAGAAGTCTTCTGGGAAACTAGCAATATGGAATCGATCTGAGATCCCTTGTCGACAGCACTCATTACTTCACATTTGCTGAATCCGTGTTGGTTATGTACCAGTAAGTCATTTTCTTCAAGGTGATTCATAATGTTCGAGTACAGTATATGCTCCATAATCCTACTTCAAATGGAGGTCAGTGATATGCGTCTGTAATTCAATGGGTTACTCCTATTTCCTTTCTTGAATATTGGAGTGACATGTGCAACTTTCCAGTGTTTAGGATCAGACCTTTCGTCATGTGAGCGGTTGTATATGATTGCTAAGAAAGGCGCTATTGTGTCTGCATACTCTGAAAGGAACCTGATTGGTATACCATCTGGACCGGAAGACTTGCCTTTCTTAAGTGATTTGAGTTATTTTGCAACACCTAAGATACCTCCTTTCATGTCACTCATGTTAACAGCTGTTCTGGTTTAGAATTCTGGAACATTTACCTCGTCTTTTTTCGTGAAGGAATTACAGAAAACTGTATTTAGTAACTCCGCTTTGGTCGCACCATCATCGGTAACATTTCCATCGCTAATGCGCAGTAACGGTATTGACTGTTTTTTCGCCATTGGTGTACTTCACATACGACCAGAATCTCTTTGGGTTTTGTACCATGTTTTGAGACAATATTTCATTGTGTAAAGTATTAAAAGCATCTCGCATTGACGTCCGCACTAAATTTCGAGCTTCCGTGAAACTTAGCCAGTCTTAGGGATTTTGCGTTCTTCTGAATGTGGAATGCTTTTTTCGTTGCTTCTACAACAGTGTTCTGACGTGTTATGTGTACCATGGTGGCTCAGTCCCGTCTCTTATTAACTTACGCGGTATGGATCTATCTATTGCTATCGATACCGTATGTTTGAATTTGAGCCATATCTGGTCTACACTTACATAATTAGCTTGGAAGGAATGGAGACTCTCTTAGGAATGTAGTCGATAGTCATGTCAAGACAAGACGCCATCTAGGCTAACCGTTGCCAGAAACACGCACTGCGTCACGGATGCAGGCCAGTGGGGGCAGCATGCTATGGATAAGATTCACATGGGCGTCTAGGAATACCTGTGGGAGTAATCTAAGGCACCACGACAGCTGTGGACAACCGTTGAAGACCACCTGCATCCCTTCATGCTTGATGTCTTTCCCAACGGCGATAGCGTCTTCCAGTACGCAGGATCGTGGTGCAGTGGTTTGAGGAGCATGACAGTGAGTTATGATCTTGGCTGACGTTTCAACTGTTCTGAACACAATGATACTGAACTAGGACACTCCTGGGCGCTCATAAACTAATGGCTGCTAATTTATAACTATGTGAACTGCGGGTGAACATCTGGTGCGACATAGCTACGGAAACCTAACAATGACTTGTCGAATCCATGTCTACTGTCCAGTCCCATTAACGTGACCACAGCCTAGCAGCACTAGCAGTGTAGGGTATAAAAGGCGTGTCAGGGAGACGCAGATAACAGTGCAATTGTCGTAATGCAGAAACGGAGCGTTTTATCGAACGTCCAAAAGGACAAACCGTTGGCCTTTGGGCCATGGGTGGAAGCGTTTTCAAATTAGCTAAGCCTGTAAACGGTTGGTGTCTCGCCGTGGTGCTATCCAAAACCAGCACTGAGGCCACTGTGGTGCACCTCAGGCCATAAATGACAGCGGTGAATAACGGTTGTGGAAATGTTACGGGCAAATAGACGTGCACATGTTGAGCAGCTGACCAACTACATGAAGCCGAGAGGCTACCAACAGTGTCTCCTCAACGACCGTTCAGCGAACGTTTCTGTGTATGGGCAACCGCAGCAGGCGCCTGGTGCGTTCACCCATGCTGAATGTTGTTCATTGGCGACGAACGCTGCAATTTGCACGCCAATACTGAAACTGGACGTCCATTGAATGACCCCAGGAGGCCTTTTGAGATGAATCGTATTTTATGCTCCATCGGGCAGATGGCCATTGGCTCATACAGGCCTGTGACAATCATCGGGAGGGCCCAGGCTGGAGGATGGAGCCTTATGGTCTGGGTTACGTTTCTGCGGCATTCGCTGGGCAATCTCATCATTCTGAAAGGAAAAAGAATCAACACAAGTATGTATCTATATCTGCGGACCCTGCAGATGGCTTTTCCTCGACACGATGACATCTACCAGCAGGACAAAACAACGTTTCTCACAGCTCGTAGTGTACGTGCTTGGTTCGAAAAGCACCAAGATGATTTAATGTACCGCCCTTGCATCAAACCCCCTGGATTTCAAACCAATCGAGAATCTGTGCGACCACCTCCATCGGCTGTTCGTGCTATCGATCCTCAGGTGAAACCTCGCACTGGAATAAGCATGACTCCAGTCTCTCTCGGAATCTTCCAGAACCACATTGACCCACTTCCTGCACGTCCGTGCTGCGAAAGGTGGTTATTCAAGCTTCTAACAGGTGTTTACGGTAATGTGAGTGGACCAACATGGTATTAAGCAGACGGCGATAATGGTTTCGCGCGTTAGTGTATTTGATACGGGAACCGTTGTAAAACACAGTGCTACAAGACCTGGGAACTGGAATGCGACATGTGACAGGCATCTCACCATCTCATCACTGCCAGATGCGCCGATAAGAGTGTCTCGCCAGTCTTGCAGTCGCCAGCCACGCCGATTTCCTGAACGACTTCCCAGCAACGCGACTTTTCGAGCTACTCCGTTAGACATTGTGACGAGAGCACTAACTTCGCAATCCAGCAGCTGTCTCTGATTCAGTTGCTCGTGAATGTAGCTGCTGCACCGGTTGCGCCGCCAGCCGGTCTAGCGTGGTGTTTTACGCGGTTTGCGCGGCATCCAGTGAAGGGCCTGCCAGCCTGCGAGCTCGGCCGAGCTGAGGTGAGCCGAGGTCGGCGACCCCGCGTCGCGTCGCGGCGGCGGAGCGTCTGTGATCTGCATGGCCCCGCGGCAACCAGACCGCGGCTGCCAGCAGATGCCTCCGTCCCCACAATTCCTGCAAATCTGCACGGCTGGCGTACGCCGGGGGATCGCCAAATTGCTCACCGCAATCACAAAAACAGCATACGCAAGTGCCGCTACTTCCACTGTAAACTACACCTGGTAACGACTGACATTGGCGTAGGAGGCGTTACAACTACCGTACAACGTTATTACCTCCTTTACAGAGTCGTTGCTCACGTGTCTGCCGAAAATCACCCATCATTCCTACTTCCTAGGGAACTTTCTAACTTTCTAACAATAAGCGATGTTATCTGCCTCATATGCTACCAGTTAGTTATTAGCAGCCACGGAGTTCACAAGATCCAACATGAATAAAATTACGTTAAAAAAGAAACTGTGTCAGTCACTACATGTTCATAATTACATTTTCTCATCTTACAGGACCCATAAACATTGCATGTAATACGTTTGTTTTTGGATAGGGTTCGCCTTTAGCAAAACACAATTTTGTTTTTTAAACCCAAACATGTTTCACTGCAGTTCTTTACTGTTTGTATGCATGTAACTATTAGTTTTTAAATCTTAATTACAGATACTTGAAAAACACATAAATTATGAATTCACACCTTTTTCCACATGGCGTGGTTCTCCTAATGTGTTGTATTTCTACAGTGACTGTTTTGTTCCACAGTTTGTCATCTGCAACCACTTACACCTTAAAGTAGATAAATTGTTTGAGCCAAAATTACGATTTGAAAATTGTCATCTGTATATCTGAAATTAATTAATTGTGTTTGTGTGTCTATTTACAGAAAAAAAATTCAGACACCTCTGAAAGATTCAGAACAAGCGCCAAAAACACCTTCAACTGTTCCACTGCCCGCCATGTTTGTTTTTACAGCTGGTAGACAGTGAAACAGTGACAGTGGCAACTCAGTGTACAGTATTTGACAGCGATGAAGATGAGGAAAGAGAGAACTTAAGTGAAACATTATGTAAGTACACACACTCACACACATATATATATATATATATATATATATATATATATATAGAATTAATTTCACGCATTGTTAAAGCAAATACGGAAAAAAGAGCTTCAACCCCAAGATGATTATTGCTTGTAATAAATTTCTCTTTTTAAATTAACACAACAAATTTAGTAAGTAAGTCGAAACTAATTTGTTAACGAACTTCATCAATGTAGTATTTTTTTAGATAAAAACTAAATTAAAATTTTAGGTTGTTTCAAATATCTAGACCTAGTGGCACAGTCTCCACTTTTTTAAAGGAGCCTAAATTCGAATCGTAATTTTGGCTTAAACAATTTAACTACTTTAAGGTGTAAGTTGTTGCAGAGGTCAAACTGTGGAACAAAAGAGTCACTGTAGAAACACAACACATCAGAAAAACTACACCATGTGGTAAAAAGGTATGAATTCATAATTTTTGTGTTTTTTCAAATATCTGTAATTACGGTTTAAAAACTAACAGTTACATGTATACTGACAGTGAAGAACATTCTCTGTCTTTAACAGATGAAAAATAAAAGCCCACTGAAGATCGCTGCAACTGCAGTGGAACATGTTAGGATTAAAAAACAAAATTGTGTTTTGCTAAAGGTGCACCCTGTCACAAACATACGCTTTGTTAAAGCAAATACGGAAAAAAGAGCTTCAACCCCAAGATGATTATTGCTTGTAATAGTCTCATAAATTTCTCTTTTTAAATTAACACAACAAATTTAGTAATTAAGTTGAAACTAATTTGTTAACGAACTTCATTAATGTAGTATTTTTTTAGATAAAAACTAAATGAAAATTTTAGGTTGTTTCAAATATCTAGACCTAGTGGCACAGTTTCCACTTTTTTAAAGGAGCCTAAATTACGCACCTGATTTTTTAGTATAATGGAATCAAATCAGAAGGTAGCACAAAGAAGTAATCTACATCTACATGGATACTCTGCAAATCACATTTAAGTGCCTGGCAGAGGGTTCACCGAACCACCTTCACAATTCTCTATTATTCCAATCTCGTATAGCGCGGAGAAAACGAACACCTGTATCTTTCCGTACGAGCTCTGATTTCCCTTATTTTATCGTGGTGATCGTTTCTCCATATGTAGGTCGATGTCAACAAAATATTTTCGCATTCGGAGGAGAAAGTTGGTGATTGGAATTTCGTGAGAAGATTCCGTCGCAACGAAAAACGCCTTTCTTTTAATGATGTCTAGCCCAAATCCTGTATCATTTTGTGACACTATCTCCCATATTTCGCGATAAAACAAAACGTGCTGCCCTTCTTTGAACTTTTCCGATGTACTCCGTCAGTCCTATCTGCTAAGGATCCCTCACCGCGCAGCAGCATTGTAAAAGAGGACGGACAAGCGTAGTGTAGGCAGTCTCCTTAGTAGGTCTGTTACATTTTCTAAGTGTCCTACCAATAAAACGCAGTCTTTGGTTAGCCTCCCCCACAAAATTCTCTATGTGTTCCTGCCAATTTAAGTTGAAATTTAAAGAATAAGACGCACCCTGCGTTCCACGTTTCTACTGCCTCTGTTTTTTAGGTTCTCATTACGATCACTCTTCTTATGCCATGTTACATAGCTGCAAGTGATACACCATTCCTTGGGTACAAACTGTGCAACAGGGCAGCTTTGTTCACGGCGCGGTCATAGGCACGTCGGAACGCAATAGCTCGTTTCCGGCATTCCGCTCCAAAGAGACCAGTGAGTTGTTTTAAACAGGTCACTGATATTTTGTCCTGTAATGCAAAGAAGACTTAACTCACCGTCAAATTAAAAAATATATATAAAATGACAGCGTTGCAATGGATTGCTGTATCTATAGTTTTTATTTCAATAAGAGATTATTCATTCGATAATAGCATTTAAAACAGGCATCTGTAATGGATCAACAAGGTTTACACAGGCTCAGGTCAGCTGCAGTCATTGATTTCTGTAACAGCAATTCTAAGAAGTTTTCGTGCCAGTTTTTGGTAGGATCTGGGTTCGTATCTCCGACCTCAATTTTTACTTACAGTTTCTCCAAATCGTTTGAGGAGGATGCTGTAACGCTTCCCTTCCATGACCAATAGAGTTATTACTTCAGTTGTAATTATTTCGATATCGAAGATACGTCAAAAGGCTTTCATGTAATGTTGGTTATTTGACACAGATCTTAATTTGCTACGAAGATGTATTTCGTCATCATCTGTTAGTGTTACATGACAATTTGTGAATGTGTTTCATACATCCCAAATATGCTCCAAAAGATGTTCAGCAAAGAGGGGAGAAATAAATTTATAGTCTTTTTCATGCAGTTTTTGTCAGTATTTAATATGTTGTACAGGCTCAGCGAGTCGTTAAAGAACCGCATCATAGATCTGCTATACGCTCTTGTGATGAAGATATATTCATAGCTAACCGGTCTCGATTAGGCCATCATCTTCTAGTCTCCGATTAACGCTACGTCAAGTTTAAGCAAGGTGGAAACTGTATGGCAGATTAAAATTGTGTGTTGTATCAGGACTCAGGCTCGAAATCTTGCCTTTCGGTGGCAATGCTGTTACCGATTGAGCTATCCAAGCACAACTCCTGTACCAACCTCACAGTTTCACTTCCAAGAAGAGGGTTCCATGACGTCAAAACCACAGTGTCTTTACTTGCAGAGTCTGTCACATAAACGAACGTCTGTATTTATACATTTTGCACCAATAGACAGCCATTGTACCTAAGAACAATTCTGTATTAAACGTCAAGGAAACTTCCTTAAAGTTAATATAGTGTTAACGCGCGACCTGAAGATGGTCATTTGATAGAAAACAGTTATCTGTAAATAAATTATCGTTGCAATAGCTTTTGGTGATTCCGTGGTGTCGTTGTTTAAGTACTCCGAAACTATGAGACACTGTCTACAGAAAATAACCTTGAATTGGAGCAGAGGGTTTGTAAAAGTTCAGACAGTTTGAGTCTTTTTCGAAAACATTTCTGTCAGTACAAGACTGACTAGAATGTATTGCAAAATAGTTGCCGATATTCGCACAGCGATGTACTCCTAGGGGCTCAGACATTGAAACAAAAATGAACTAGACGTGGTTAGGAGAAAAGGCGTGAGGTGGACGAAGACACTCCTCGAGTGGAGCCCAAGAAGAACCATCAGCAAGAAACACATCCAGATCCCTGCCATAAGAACAAAGAGAAGACTCGTTGGATTCAGTAAATCGACAGCCGATAATGAATGTAGTGACACTACTGAAAATGGAGCATAGTGTGTCACTTCGGTTGGAGTTCTTATCTGTCGTGAATACAATGAACTCCAGACTATTTTCGGAAGTATTCGTATCGTTCCATAAGGACTACAATAGAGTGTAACGGTTCACCGTAGAGACGTTCCCGTCAGAGCTGAGAGAATGCATGGTGACGTCATCTTTCAGCGTTCTACAAATAACGGAACTCTGCGGCAGGGCGGGAGAGCTCTGTATTGTGTGGAACGTGGCGCAACGCCTCGCACTGGAGCTAACGTAGCGAAATCTGGGGCGTCGTATGAGGCTGGTACAGTCGGAGCGAGGAACGACAAATAGTTTTAACCACTGGGTTAACGGAAAGCGGAAGGTTAATATTCTCGATTTCCATGTCTTTATAGATGGTCTAAGATAAAATGGACAAGCATGAAAAAAGAAACTAGAACCAGCTCGTCATACTCCATAATTGATTTGGAATCTCAGATATGGGTGATCGGAGATTGATTTAAACCTTTCTCGTACCAAATATAGAGTCTTTCTGTTCCGTTACTTGTGTGGCTGGGCTTTATGATGCAGAAACGATTAGCAAGTATGGATGAACACTCCATACGAAGTTAATATATACACAGTGTATGGTTTGACATTACCAGACCTACTGGCTGCTTAACATACAGTACCGCAGGTAATTATGAGTGCACGAAATATGATCATGAAGTGCGTACGTATTCACACGCCGAACACAGTAGGAGAATTATTCAGTCGGATACTGATTTGAAAAGGTGTCAAAAAATTAAGTTTCGCTCATCGAAATCGTATTTCTGTGGGGAGTGCTAGGCCAAATGGATTACTTTCGGAGAAACGGAGAAGTATTTAGTATCGGAGATGAAAAGATCATCACGATATAACGTCCCGGGGATATATGGTCATTACAGAATGGGCAAGGGTGGGAAGGAAGGACGGAAGGAAATGAGAAAGATTAAGGTTTAACGCACCATCGACGGCCAGGTCATAACAGACGGAACATGGACTCGTACTGGGAAAGGAAATCGGCCGTTCCGTTCCGATGGAACCGTACCGGCATTCAAGTTAAATGAGTTAATGAAAACATGAAAATTCTAAATCTGGATGAGCGCAAAGAGATTTCAACTCGAATTCTCCGAATGGAAATCTAGTCGCTTAACCATTGCTCCACTTTAGTTAGTTTTGCAGCCTTTCGTGCAGTGTGACGGAAGGGAGGAACAGAAAGATTGGTTGAGGAACGTGTCCGTCGTGTGCTGAAAATGCCACAACAGTTTCTGCAGGCAATTACCGGTAATATGCGTAATAATTACACACTGTATCATGGAAGTTGTAGGACAAAATTTGTCAATAATCAATAAGAAATATTTTTTTCTACGTTTTGTGTAGCTCACCTTTCTCGCTGTCTGCTGAGTCAGTGGAATAAATGAAAACGAGATAACGACAAGAAGTAACGATGCATCTTTCTGGTGGTTGACACCAAGTGAGAGTCTTCATTCAAGAGAAATGGTCAGAGAAGGTTTTCAGCACACTTCCGTATGGTGTTATCAGGGTGCTAAATGTTAAAACAATTTCGTAAGATGGCCTGATAACTGAAGAAAGAGTTTCTCACGTGGAAGGGAACGAATGAGTAGCACTTACTGTCGTGCAGACTGTGTTTAGACACCCATAAAATAGAAAATTTGATCCATCTACCAAACGAAATAATAAACATCACTTCTGAGTACACACTGCATTGTTTTTCATACAGTGACCTATACGACGCAACTGAACGAAACATTTAATTTAAGCTTATAAATCCATTGTTAAAGATCTGAGACATATTCACATTTAAATCTGCGTATTTAGAAATGTGTGATTTCCTTTTTCAGCTTATTCATCAGTAAAAGCCATTTTCTGTGTGAATCTGTAAAATACTTAGACTTCGTCCGTTCTAATACCAATTTGGCTGAAGGAAGTTTATGGTCTGATGGATGCAATAAGCCATGTTCGTTACTGGAGCGCAACTAGAATTTCATTTCAAGTTGTGCACCATCCGACTTCAGTAGAGTTTGCAACGGGTCCCATGCGCAGCCTCCCATTAATGAAGAAAGGTGCAAAATATTTTAAGTATGACTCCAATATGATTTGAATACAAAGTGAAATGAATTACATACTCCCGGCGAAGTACAAGAAAAAGATGATGGCCGCAACAGGTTTAACTACTCAAGGCAGGCAACCCGCAATGTGTAGCAAAATTGAAGAAAAACAGTGCGTAATGGACGGAACACTTGCCGAACGGGTAAACTAAAAACTGAGAGAGTTAACGAACAGCCGCGCTTAACGAGGCCTAGTTCGTTTCCTGAGGAACTAAGTTGGAATCGTAAGCAGAAATACAAGAAAAGCTGTAAGCTGACTGGCTGCCGAACAAAGCACGCACTAACGTGCAAATCCTCATATTATAACGACAAAACAACGACATCTGTATAAAATAGATGAAGGCTCAGTTTCGCTTAGAGGACTTCCACAGCCGATTCGAACTTCACTGACTAATAGCCACAGTTTTGTGACACTGAAAATGATATGTCCTCTCTCGGGAACATCGCCCCTGACGCCGTCTGTGCGGGAAGGGAGGTTCGTGTACTCCAAAGAGGCTAAGTGCTATGGCAGCGTCACTCGAGAACATTCCTTGACTGAGGATGACGACAAAATGTGCCATGCAACGACCTGCCATCCCGTTTCCTTTCCTTATCCACAAGAACCAATCGCTCAACAACGTAACTCGGTGTCTCTTGCTATTCTTATTTATTCCTTCGATATCTTATGCACTGTAGGGTAAGAAGAACTCAGAGCCATGGTGAAGCCATTTTTCTGGGGGAGGAGAACCCCGATGACAATTCCTGGCCCTCCAGGTCGGGTGTTCTGCGATGGACCATCTCCCATCTCCGCATCGATAGAAAAAGACAGCTAGCTTTCCGGATCGTTTTAGTGAAACTCGACAACGGGATCGCATACGGAATCGAAAATAGGCTCGCATTTTGGTATCTTGATTCTACAGGACATCCAGAATAAACAACGAGAAGTTTTAACGGATATAAGACAGTAGAATATTGGTATAGCTGTGCTTTCCGGAACAATAAAAGAAAGATCTTGGTTGTGAATATCTGCTGGAGTTCACCCATTATTTTAGTGTAGTGAACCAAAGCAGTAGTGCATTCTAAATAAATGGTGGCCACATTACGTAACCTCGTGAGAAGCAGTTGACGAATGGTTGATAAAGCTCCATCAGCTGTTAGAATGTAAAATTTATGTCCTCTACAGTTTCAGTAGTAGCTGCGAACAGAGGAGTACGAAATGGGCTGATCAGCGTGAGAGCGTAACGTGTAACTTGGACAGTCCAAGAGAAGATAGCAGTAAGTACTTATACCAACAGATCACTATATTCAGCAAGATATTTTGTCTGTATTTCGCAGATTACCAGATTGTGCTAACAGAAGATGAAGATGAGCTGAGCTGTATGGTAAGAAAGAGGGATGAAATAGGTCTGGCCTGGAGATAAACATGAAGAAAACTGGGTACTTGGGCCCTGGAACGGAAAAAGTAATTAATTTAGAGTTGATGGAGAAGTAACTTTAGGTGTCGAAAAGACAAAATACCTTGGAGATGTAATGAAATCACTAGTGGGATCAATAAAGGACGAGCTGCAACAAGGACAATGGACTCTGTTCTATGGAACAAGAAGATAAGAAAATGATGTATAAGAAGATGATGTATAAGAGCGTAGATAAGAGTGTTGTTTCGTACAGGGCAGAATCCTGGGATGTTAGCTAAAACAAAGGACAACTGTTGTACTGTAATTTCTTCCGGATGTTAATGATAATTTTATGTACACACTACCGCATGTGCAATGGCACGTTCTCATGCCAGTTAAATGTCACAGAATCTTCATAATAAATTCTCCTTTTTTGTGGTCTGTTTTAGAGAAGACAACTCATCTTCTAGGGAAAAAAATATTATTTCACAAAAACCAAATGTGAGCTGTTGCAAGATTATCTTAGAGACAACTCTACATGTTATAGGCGTTGTAACTGCAGTTTTATAATACATACACTAAAAGAACTCCATGCAAACAAGCCTCTGAAGGCCTAACTGTACCGACCGCACGCCGTGTCATCCTCAGCAACTAGCTGTCACTGGATGCGGATGTGATGGCACTTGTGGTCAGCAAATCGCTCTCGCCGGCCCGAGTGGCCGTGCGGTTCTAGGCGCTACAGTCTGGAGCCGCGTGACCGCTACGGTCGCAGGTTCGAATCCTGCCTCGGGCTTGGATGTGTGTGATGTCCTTAGGTTAGTTAGGTTTAAGTAGTTCTAAGTTCTAGGGGACTGATGACCATAGATGTTAAGTCCCATAGTGCTCAGAGCCATTTGAACCAAATCGCTCTCCCGGCCGTTGTCAGCTTTTGTCACTGGAGCCGCTACTTCTCGATTAAGCATTTCCTCGATTGGCCTCACAAGGGTTGAGTGCACCCCGCTTCTCAACGGTGCTCGTCAGACCCGGACGGCTACCCACCCAAGTGTTAGCCAAGCCCGACAACGCTTAACTTTGGTGTTGCGACGGAAACCGGTGTTACTACTGCCGAAAGGCCGTTGGCCCTTATATAGATAATAATAACTTTTGTTTATAAAACAAGTAAGTACTCAGAAAGTAAAGCAGTCACAAATGTTATTGGAAGGGCCTCCATTATTTGAGTCTCATTACGAACATCAAGAGCTCAGATGGAAAACCAGTACTAAGCAACGAAGGAAAGGCTGAACCGTGGGAAGAGTACATAGTGGCCTGCACAAAGGAAATGAACTTGAATCCAATATTATAGAAAGGGAAGCGGAAGTAGATGAAGATGAGGTGGGAAGTATGATACTGCGAGAAGAACTGACAGAGCATTAAAAGACCTACGTCGAAACAAAGCCTTTGGAGGAGACGACATTCCGTCAGAAATACTGATATCTTTGGGAGGCCAACTGTTACAAAACTACTACAGTGATAGGAGAAATGTCCTCAGATTTCAAGAAAAATGTAATAATTTTAATTCCAAGGAAAACAGGTGCTGACAGGTGTGAATATTAATGAACTCCCAGTTTATTAACTCATGGTTGAAAAATATTAACAAGAATTATTTACAGACGAATGGAAAAGTAGGAGCCCACCTCCGGGAAGAATAGTTTGGATTCCGGAGAAATGTAGAAAAACGTGAATTAATACTGATCCTACAATTTGTCTTACAAGGTAGGTTAAGGAAACAACCTATATTTATAGCTTTTGTAGATTTGGAGAAAGCCTTTGACACTGTCGAATGGATTACACTCTTTGAAGTTCTCAAGGTAGCAGGCGTAAAATATAGGCCTTTAAGGTTATTTACAACTTGTACCGAAACCAGACGGCAATTGTAAGAGTCGAGGGGCACGAAAGGGAAATAGTGATTGAGAAGGGAGTGAGACAATATCGTAGCCTATCACTGATCGATGTTGTTCAGTTTAAACATAGATCAAGCGGTAGAGGAAACTAAAGAAAATTTTGAGAAGGAATTAAAGTTCAGGAACGAAAAATAAAAATTTTGAGGTTTTCCGACGACATTTTAATGCTGTCACAGACAGCAATGTACTTGGAAGAGCGGTTGAACGGAATGAAAACATAATTGCTATAAAAACGAAACATTCTTCCATAAGGTTGCAACATCCTTTGAAAAGTCTGTGGGAGCAAAGTAGATTTTCATTGTTCGCATTCTTGGTGAAAGACAAACAAATTATTATAGGCAAATATATTTTGCCTACCTAGTTGATGGAGAACAGTTTTGAGTTACAGACAGCAAAGGGAATGGGGGGGGGGGGGGGGGGGAATAATACTTCTTCCTGAGCACACCTTGGCCGCACGGAACTCAGAGTTATCTACTTACTGTTATTACTGAACTGAATTACTAGAATTTTTTATTATCTTAAGAACAGCAACAAAAAAGCAAACGTGCACCGCAAAGATCTTACATTCGTTGTCGGAGTTCATCTGCACCAGAGGCAAACATAAGCCTACATATCATCAGACACTAAGAAATCATCCCTCGACGTGAATTTGCGTTTGAACACGAGAGGGCTTTACTGTGCATTGTCCTATTGGAACTGGTACGCCCTTGCTTCCGAAGATCTTTGAGTGAACTTCCATAGCCAGTTATAGTGGGACTTACAGTTCAACTTGGTCTTCGAAACACTGTGTATCATAGCACTTTAAGGACACGGGGGGGGGGGGGGGGGGGAGAGAGAGAGAGAGAGAGAGAGAGAGAGAGAGAGCGCTCTCTCTCTCTCTCTCTCTCTCTCTCTCTCACACACACACACACACACACACACACACACACTCACTCACAGAAAAGTCAACGCCAGTAGTGAAAGAAGCGATATGTGACAGAATAATCCTGGGATCTACTTAGGATTGTTCCCTGGACATCTGGATTTGGTGTCTGAGGCTTACCTACTATGCTAACGAGACAAAGCAAAGACATAAACAGCAGCTTACGATTCCCTGTGATCCCATCGACAACTACGACGTTAGAAACGGAGTACAAGATCGACAAAACAAGTTTGGGGAAAGTCTCATACTTTCAAGGGGACCAACCCAGTAATCTCCTTAATCGAGGTTCAGAAAGTACGGAAGACGCAATTATGGCTTACCGGATCAGCATTTGAATCCAATTCAAGCCGGATGTGAGTCCAGTGCTTTAAACACTGAACTACATCGCTCGGTGATGGATGATTATGTTTGGAAAGAGCTGAAACAAATTTTGGTCTTAATATTCATGCTAGTTTTTCTAAATTTCCTTAGCTACTCAGAGTGAATAGCAATCCAGGCACGGATCCAAGAGAGGGGAATGGGAAGAGAGGGAGAGTCATGGGGGTTACAACGACCGCCCACCCCTAAATTAGCAAAACCGTTTATACTTTTACATATACCAGTTTCTAAATTATCTGCTAAAGTAGCAGGAAACCTTTCGTATTTAGAGTCTGTCTTCTGACTCGTTTGATGCGCCCTTCCACGAATTTCTCTTCTGCGCTAACCTCTTCATACCAGAAAAGCGTTTCCACTCTACGGTCTCAATTATTTGTTGGATCTATTCAAATCTCGGCCTTCCCCTGCACTTCTTACCCCTAAAGTTCCCTCAATCCCTCAAGTACAATGAAGGTTATCCCCTGACGCCTTAACGTTTGTCCTATCATCCTGTCGCTTCTTCTTGTCAGTGTTCTGCATATGTTCCTCCCTTCACCTACTCTGCGGACAACATTCTCGTTCCTTATCTTATTAGTCCACCTGATTTTCAACATTCTTCTGTAACACCTCATCTCAAACGCTTCGACTCTCTTTTGTCCCGATTTTCCAACTCCTCATGATCCACTACCTTTCAATGCTGTGCTGAACACCTATATTCTCAGAAGTTTCTTCCTCAAATTAAGGCCAATGTTTGATACCGATAGACTTTTCTTGGCCAGGAATGCTCCCTTTGTGGTAGTCTCTTATTATGTCCCCAGCAGAATTCTTTAACTTCGTCTACTCTCTGATTCTGAACTATCTCGCTGTTCTCGTTTCTGCTACATCTCATTACCTTTATCTTTTTTCGGTTTACTCTCAATCCACTCATTAGACTGTTCATTCCATCGAATAAATCTTGTAAGTCTTCTTTATTTTCATTGATGATAGCAATGTCATCGGCGAACCTTTCTGATATCCTTCCACCATGAATTTTAATCCCACTTTTGAACCTTTCTTTCATTTCCGTCAGTGCTTCTTAGATGAACAGATTGAACAGTAGGGACAACAATCTGCTTCCCTGTCTTTAGCCTTTTAATCCGAGCAGCAATGTCATCGACAAACCTTTCTGATATTTTTCCACCATGAATTATAATCCCACTCTTGAACCTTTCTTTTATTTCCGTCAGTGTTTCATCGATGTACAGATTGAACAGTAGGGACGACAACCTGCTTCCCTGTCTTATAGCCTTTTAATCCGAGCAGTTCGTTCTTGGTGTTCCAGTTTTATTCCGTTTCTTGTACGTATTGTGTATTATCCGTCTTTCCCTATAGCTTACTCATAATTTCTCAGAATTTCGAACATCTTGCATCATTTACATTGTCGAACACTTTTTCCGGTTCGACGATCTTATGAACGTATCTTTTTCCTAAGTCTTGCTTCTATTATCAACTGCAAAGAGAGAACTGGGTCTTTTGTGCCTTTAACTTCCCTTAAGCCAAACTGATCTCCATCTAACCGATCGTCAGCTTTCTTTTCCATTGTTTTGTATATTATTCTTGGCAGTAACTTGGATGCCTGAGCCGTTAAGCTTATTTTACGATAGTTTTCGCATTTACCCGCCCTTGTTATCTTTGGAACTGAGTGGATGATATTTTTCCGGAAGTGTGATGGTACATCACCAGTTTCATAGATTCTACACACCAACTTGAATAGTCGTTTTGTTGCCACTTCCCTCAATGATTTAAGAAATTGTGGTGGATGTTATCTATCCCCTATGCCTTACTTGATTTCAAGTCTTCCAGAGCTCTTTTGTACTCTGACTCTAGTATTGATCCTCTATGTCAACCTTATCGACAGCAATTTCTACTAACACGTCACGAGACAAGTCCTTCCAGTCATGTAGGCTATCAGTGTAATCTTTGCATCTGTCTTTTTGACTTTCCTAAATGCTGAATCAGTCCTACCGACTATCCTTTCTTTTTCAGTTTCTTCACATCTTACCTGCAACCATTTCGCCTTGGTTGTTAAACTAACAAACTGTAAAATGGAAAAGAATTCAACAAATTTAAACACTATGCTTAACAAAGGATACTTTTCCGTTTCTTGCTCACTTGCGGAGGAGGTGGTGGGGGAGGGGGGGGGGGGGAAAGGATTGGACACTTGCGCCCTCACTGTCTATGGGAAACGCTTCAGACAGGTAAAGGCGTGCACACGCAGGCTGACCTATCTGCTGCCGACAACAAATCTTATAAGGTTCGAGAGTCCACAGATATTCCACACCCTCCCTTATTTTTTCACCTAAAAAAAAGTAAAAGGAGGACTGAATCCACAAACGTAGGTAGAAACAACCGAAAAAAACAAGATTCCTCACATCTAAGCGCTCGCACAGCCACAATGTGCAGAAGCGTCTTTGCAATGGTAGTGCAATACTGATAATGTTTGCTGAATGAAAAATTTTTATCGAATTAATATTGTTGTGAAAGTTGCACGTGTTTGCTGTCACGAATCAACTGTGTAGCACATATATTTCTGAAATTATTGGACGAATAGTTTTCAATTACTGTATTCCTCTGACGTGCAAGTTCTTAGAAGTTTTATTAAAGGGATGCACTAACCACTATCGTAAATATATTATTATTATATTAAAACATTTGATATCTTTTGTGGCAATAATGATAATAATAATTATTATTATTATTTCTATTTTTCTCAGACCTTAGGCCTGGTTAAAAATGGAAAGTGACGCGGACCTTCATCAAGCGTGACTTCCTTTTGACTGTACGGTATATGTTACATTGTATTTATGAACTTTCGGGTTATTGAACACGTATCAATAATTACAGATTTCTGTAGTTTATATAAGTTTGGATGTAGCTGTATTGCGTTGATGTACTGGTGGATATTGTGTGGTATGACTCCTGTAGTTGATAGTATAATTGGTATAATGTCAACTTTATCCTGATGCCACATGTCCTTTACTTCCTCAGCCAGTTGGATGTATTTTTCAATTTTTTCTCCTGTTTTCTTCTGTATATTTGTTGTATTGGGTATGGATATTTCGATTACTTGCGTTAATTTCTTCTTTTAATTGGTGAGTATGATGTCAGGTTTGTTATGTGGTGTTGTTTTATCTGTTATAATGGTTATGTTCAAGTATAATTTGTATTCATCATTCTCCAGTACATTTTGTGGTGCATACTTGTATGTGGGAACGTGTAGTTTTATTAGTTTGTTTTATGGCAAGTTGTTGATGTATTATTTTTGCTACATTGTCATGTCTTCTGGGGTATTCTGTATTTGCTAGTATTGTACATCCACTTGTGATGTGATCTACTGTTTCTATTTGTTGTTTGCAAAGTCTGCATTTATCTGTTGTGGTATTGGGATCTTTAATATGCTTGCTGTAATATCTGGTGTTTATTGTTTGATCCTGTATTGCAATCATGAATCCTTCCGTCTCACTGTATATATTGCCTTTTCTTTGTTGGATGCGTCTTGATCAATGTGTGGCTGTGTTAGATGATACGGGTGCTTGCCATGTAGTGTTTTCTTTTTCCAATTTACTTTCTTCGTATCTGTTGATGTTATGTGATCTAAAGGGTTGTAGAAGTGGTTATAAAATTGTAGTGGTGTAGCCGATGTATTTATATGAGTGATTGCTTTGTGTATTTTGCTAGTTTCTGCTCGTTCTAGAAAGAATTTTCTTAAATTGTCTACCTATCCATAATGTAGGTTTTTTATGTCGATGAATCCCCTTCCTCCTTCCTTTCTGCTTAATGTGAATCTTTCTGTAGCTGAATGTATGTGATGTATTCTATATTTGTGGCATTGTGAACTTGTAAGTGTACTGAGTGCTTCTAGGTCTGTGTTACTCCATTTCACTACTCCAAATGAGTAGGTCAATATTGGTATAGCATAAGTATTTATAACTTTTGTCTTGTTTCTTGCTGTCAATTCTGTTTCCAGTATTTTTCTTAGTCTTTGTCTATATTTTTCTTTTAGTTCTTCTTTAATATTCGTATTATCTATTCCTATTTTTGTCTGTATACTAGATATTTATAGACATCTGTTTTTTCCATCGCTTCTATGGAGTCACTGTGGTTATTCAATATGTAATCTTCTTGTTTAGTGTGTTTTCCCTTGACTATGCTATTTTTCTTACATTTGTCTGTTCCAAGAACCATATTTATATCATTGCTGAATACTTCTGTTATCTTTAGTAATTGATTGAGTTGTTGATTGGTTGCTGCCAGTAGTTTTAGATCATCCATGTATAGCAAATGTGTGATTTTGTGTGGGTATGTTCCAGTAATATTATATCCATAATTTGTATTATTTAGCATGTTGGATAGTGGGTTCAGAGCAAGACAGAACCAGAAAGGACTTTATGAGTCTCCTTGGTATATTCCACGCTTAATCTGTATTGGCTGTGATGTGATATTATCTGAATTTGTTTGGATATTAAGTGTGGTTTTCCAGTTTTTCATTACTATGTGTAGAAACTGTATCAATTTAGGATCTACTTTGTATATTTCCAATATCTGTAGTAACCATGAGTGGGGTACACTATCAAAAGCTTTTTGGTAATCAATGTATGCGTAGTGTGGTGACCTTTGTTTAGTTTTAGCTTGATATGTCACCTCTGCATCTATTATCAGTTGCTCTTTACATCCTCATGCTCCTTTGCAGCAGCCTTTTTGTTCTTCATTTATAATTTTGTTCTGTGTTGTATGTGTCATTAATTTCTGTGTAATGACTGAAGTTAATATTTTGTAGATTGTTGGTAGGCATGTTATGGGGCGATATTTAGCTGGGTTTGCTGTGTCTGCTTGATCTTTAGGTTTCAGATAGCTTATTCCATGTGTAAGTGTATCAGGGAATGTGTATGGGTCTGCAATGTAACTGTTAAATAACTTAGTTAGATGTGAATGTGTTGAGGTGAACTACTTTAGCCAGAAATTTGCTATTTTATCATTTCCAGGGGCTTTCCAATTGTGCGTAGAATTAATTGCTCGGGTGACTTCATGTTGCAAAATTATCACTTCAGGCATTTGTGGTATCATCTTGTATGAGTCTGTTTCTGGTTGTGTCCACCGTGCATGCCTGTTATGTTGTACCGGGTTTGACCATATGTTGCTCCAGAAGTGTTCCATGTTTGTTATGTTTGGTGGATTGTCTATTTTAATGTGTGTGTTATCTATTGTTTTGTAAAATCTCTTTTGGTTTGTGTTGAATGGTTGGTTTTGTTTCCTTCTATTTTCACTTTTTCTGTATCTTCTAAGTCGTTTGGCCAATGCTTGTAATTTCTGCTTCTTTTCATCTAATTGCTCTATTGCTTCTTATTGTGAGATTTTACCTAACCTTTTTCGTTTTTTGTCTGATATTTCATTTCTTATAAATTGTTAGCTGTCCGATGTCTTTTCTCAGTTTTTCTATTCTGATCTGTAGCCTGTGTTGCCATGCTGGTTTTGTGGGTTTCTTCTGTGTGTTGGTTGGTTCTTATCTATGCCTAGTGTGTACATTTAGTGTAGTGAGTGCTCCTACATAAACCAGTAGTTGTAATTCTTCCATAGTTGCATTTTCATTTATTTTGTTGTGTATGATTGTGTTGATAGTTGTTATTGTTGTTTCGACTTGTGGGTTATTTGGTAGCCTGTGCAAGAATGGTCTAATGACTGTATTTGTGTCTTTGTATTCTATATATGTCAGCTGAAATTTCTCTTCTATATCTAACATGTGTGTCACTTCGTGTTCTATTTGTGCTTGTTCTGGTGGCTGTCTTAAGATTTCGTTTTCCTCTGATTGTTATTATTATTATTATTATTACTATTATTATTATTACTATTATTACTAGGTAGCAAATCAAAAGTGCAGATTCGAGAACTTAAATTTAGAGGTATGATGACGAGAGAGGAAGAGACTGTAACAGACTGTGATCCCCTCGAGAACTGAGTCCTAACCCCCTCCGGGTTCTGGGGTTAGAATAGGCCCGCGGTATTCCTGCCTGTCGTAAGAGGCGACTGAAAGGAGTCTCAAATGTTTCGGCCTTACGTGATGGTCCCCTCTCGGGTTTGACCTCCATCTTTCTAAATTATTCCGAAGAGCGAGCCAATTGGGGGAGGGCGCCTTACATGGTGCACTGTATCCATCGTGCATTGAGACCTTTAGCCGGCTTTTTCGTCGTTGCAATGGTGTCCCGCTCGTTTTCCTTCTCTTGGGCGAGGATACGTCCCTGGGTGCGATTACCACGCTGCACTCTGCAGTGTTGCTTTTAACTGCGACGACGACCTTGGACATTTTTGCACCTAAGATCCAGCACTGTAGCCAGTCCGTTGTGGTGGGGCCGCCATGTACCCTGTTGGTTGTAGCCCCCTGACAACACAGGGATCGCTCTACTGATGCCTGCGCCGTTAACTCCCCACGTATGCCAAGGAGTAGATGCCCATCTCCCTGGGGCATCAGGACTCCCGGCAATGGCCATCCTGCCAGGTGGCTATTGCTGCGGCTGGGTGGCGCCCGTGGGGAGGGCCCTTGGTCAGAGTAGGTGGCATCAGGGCGGATGACCCGCAATGAAGCGTGGTACATCATCCCTCGCTGGCGGCCAGTCACCAGCAGCCTCTAAGCGTTCAAGGGCTCATTTTTAAGCTAACGTTTATGACCCCAAATCGCTCCCATCCCTGGGCAACCATGGGAGGAACGAAAGGCAATGAATGACAGTGACGTGTATTCGCCCAGGTATCTCGTCTGTACCAGAGCTGATGATGACTCGTTTCTATCCGTGAAGCCTCAGTTCTTTGTAGAGCATTTAGAGGACAAGTTTGGGGAGGTGGAGGGCTTGTCCAAAATGCGCTCTCGGTCAGTTTTGATAAAAACGGCATCCTCTGCCCAGTCACGCAGGTTACTTGCTTGTGACAAGTTGGGGGATGTTAACGTTACCATCACCCCACATAAGAGTTTAAATATGGTCCAGGGTATTATTTTCCATCGGGACCTACTTTTGCTGTCTGATGACGAGCTGCGTGCCAATTTAGAGCGCCGAGGTGTACATTTCGTCCGGCGCGTTCATCGGGGTCCGAGGGACAATCAGGTAGCAAACGGTGCCTTCATCTTGGCCTTCGAAGGTGATACATTACCAGAGTAGGTCAAGGTGATGGTCTACCGAAGTGACGTCAAACCCTATATCCCTCACCCGATGCGGTGCTTTAAGTGCTGGAAGTTCGGTCACATGTCCTCTCGCTGTACTTCTAGCCTCACATGTCGAGATTGTGGACACCCATCTCATCCCGATACTCCATGCGCTCCGCCTCCCGTCTGTGTCAACTGTGGAGAGCCTCATTCACCTTGCTCGCCGGACTGCAGTATCTTACAGAAAGAACGCAAAATCATGGAATATAAGACCTTGGACTGACTGACCTACACTGAGGCTAAGCGGAAATTTGAACGGCTACATCCCGTGCGCATGATGTCATGCCTCCACTGTCACTCCTGCTCCAGCTCCATCAGCTGCAAGATATACAGTCAGCTCTCAGAGTCAGAGGACCTCACCTGCCCCCTTGACGATGGGGGCCCCTTCTCTCGCTGTTGCTCCCACACCATCTACCTCGGGAGCAGCACCCACTAAACCACTGGGGACACCAGTCCCCACTTCTAAGCCGGAGAAGCGTAAGTCTTCTTCGGCTTCTCTCGCTCGGAAGGGATCCCTTGGGTCACTCCCTTCCCAGGTTCCTACCAGCGGCACAGCAGACACCAACCAGTGGCTGAAGAAGCCACAGGACGCTGGTCGACGGGCTTTGCAATCCTCTTTGGTCCCGGAGACTGACTCTAATAAACCCTCTCAACAACGGCAACCAAAGGAACAGCGAGAGAAAACGAATTTGAAGACCCATAAGACCAAGACACCTGTGGTGGCACCTACTCCACCGCTACCTAAAAGCTCTGCGTCTGAGGATGAGGTGGAGATCCTTGAGTCCGCTGAGGACCTCGATCTCGCCGGTGCCTCAGACGCAATGGATAGCACTTGCATGGGTGCTCGATCGGAGGCAGCAGGTGACCCAGTGGCGTAATCTGCCTTCCCAGTCCCGTCACGCCTTTCTCCGCCATGAACAATACCATCCTCCAATGGAACTGCAGCGGTTTCTTCCACCATCTAGCTGAGCTCCGCCAACTTACCAGCCTTCACCCTTCGTTCTGCATTGCTCTTCAGGAAACTTGGTTTCCAGCAAAGCGAACCCCCGCCCTCCGTGGCTATCGGGGTTATTATAAGAACCGGGCAGCTTATGAAAGGGTGTCTGGTGGCGTCTGCCTCTATGTCCTTCACACTCTGCACAGCGAGTCTGTCCCTCTCCAAACACCTTTAGAGGCTGTCGCTGTTCGGGTGTGGACGCCACAGGCTGTTACTGTCTCCAGTCTTTACCTTCCACTGGATGGTGATGTCTCGCAGCATGTCCTGGCTGCGCTGATAGCCCAATTGCCGCCACCTTTCTTGCTACTGGGCGACTTCAACGCCCATAACCCTCTGTGGGGTGGGTCAGTGGCAACAGGTCGAGGCGCCACCGTTGAGCATTTATTGTCGCAGCTCGGTCTCTCGATTTTAAATGATGGTGCCTTCACACACTTCAGTGTGGCGCATGGCACATACTCCGTCATTGACCTTTCGCTCTGTAGCCCTAGCCTCTTACCGTCTGTCCAATGGAGTGTGCATGACGACCTGTGTGGTAGTGACCACTTTCAAATCTTTCTGTCACTACCACAGCGTCACTCTTCTGGGCGCCCTAGCAGATGGGCTATGAATAAGGCTGACTGGGACTTGTTCTCCTCCACTGCCGCTATTGAGCCTCTCTCTAATGATGACATTGATGCGGTGGTTCAATCGGTCACCACCGGCATCATTACTGCCGCCGAGTCTTCCATTCCCCATTCCTCTGGGTCCCCTCGGCGGCGGACTGTGCCTTGGTGGTCGCCTGAGATCGCTGCAGCGATTGAAGATCGCCGGCGGGCGATACAGCGTCACAAGCGACATCCCTGCATTGAACACCTCATCACCTTCAAACGGCTGCGGGCGCGGGCCCGCCGCCTTATCCGCCAAAGCAAGCAGGAGTGCTGGGAGCGGTATGTGTCCACCATTGGCCTCCATGTCTCTCCATCGCAGGTCTGGGCCAAGATCCGACGCCTCTATGGCTATCGGACCCCTGTCAGCGTCCCTGCGCTCTCACTGAATGGAGCAGTTTGTACAGACTCCGACGAAATTGCCAACAGCTTGGCAGAGCATTTTGCTCTCAGTTCCGCTTCTTCCAATTACCCACTGGCCTTCCGCACCATTAAAGAGCGGATGGAACGTCGGAGCCTTTCGTTTCGCACCCACCACCCAGAATCTTACAATTCTCCATTCAGTGAGTGGGAATTTCGCAGTGCCCTAGCCGCTTGCCCTGATACCGCTCCTGGGCCAGATCGCATCCACTGTCAGATGCTGAAACACCTTTCAATGGACTGCCAGCGGCGCCTCCTCGATCTTTACAACCGTCTTTGGGTCGAGGGGGAGTTTCCGCCGCCATGGCGGGGAAGCATTGTCATCCCCGTTTTGAAACCTGGAAAGAACCCTCTGGAGGTGGACAGCTATCGTCCCATTAGCCTCATCAACGTTCTTTGCAAGTTGTTTGAACGGATGGTGAGCTGCCGCTTGAATTGGGTACTGGAGTCTCTGGGCCTTCTGGCTCCGTCTCAGGGTGGGTTCCGTAAAGGCCGCTCCGCCACCGACAATCTGGTGAGCCTGGAGTCGGCCATCCGTACTGCCTTTGCCCGCAGTCAGCACCTGGTCGCTGTCTTTTTCGACATGCAGAAGGCGTACGATACGACATGGCGTCATCACATCCTTTCTATGCTTCATGGATGGGGTCTTTGGGGTCCTCTGCCGATTTTTATCCGCAATTTTCTGTCGTATCGTACCTTCCGCGTGCAAGTCGCGGCCTCATATAGTTCCTCCCACGTCCAGGAGAACGGTGTGCCACAGGGTTCTGTTTTAAGTGTCTGCCTGTTTTTAATAGCCATTAACGGGCTCGCTGCGGCCGTGGGAAATTCTGTCTCCGCTTCCCTGTATGCTGACGACTTCTGCCTTTACTATAGCTCTATTGGCATTGCAGCTGCTGAACGTCAGCTGCAGGGCGCAATCCGCAAGGCGCAGTCTTGGGCTGAAGCGCATGGTTTTCAGTTTTCGGCTGCCAAGACCCGCGTTATGCATTTCTGCCGGCGCCGAACGGTCCATCCTGCGCCGCGGCTTTATCTTGACAATCAGCTTCTTGCTGTGGTGGAGACCCACAGGTTTTTGGGTGTAGTTTTTGATGCCCGGCTGACTTGGCTGCCTCATATTCGGCAGCTTAAACAGGCGTGTTGGCATCTAAATCCTCTGAGATGCTTGAGCCACACCAGCTGGGGCGCCGACCGTTCTACCCTGTTACGGCTCTACCAAGCGTCAATGCATTCCCGTCTGGATTATGGGAGCATGGCTTATGGCTCCGCTTCCCCATCGGCGTTGAGGGTGCTGGACCCAATACTACACAGCGGGATACGACTTGCCACTGGTGCCTTCCGCACCAGCCCTGTGGACAGCATACTAGTGGAGGCAGGTGTCCCTCCCCTGCGGTTATGGCGCCAACGTTTGCTGGCCGCTTATGCTGCCCGTGTTTTTAGCTTGTCCGGGCATCCAAACTACCGTCTCCTGTTCCCGCAATCGGTCGTCCATCTGCCAGAACGTCGGCCCCGGTCAGGTTGTACGATCGCGGTCCGCGTCAGAGAGCTTCTCTCCGGGCTTGGGGCTTTACCACTTCCGCCTCCTTTCCGGGCACCTCTGCGTACACCCCCATGGTGTGTGCCTCGCCCTCGCCTTCAGCTGGAATTGGCACAGGGCCCGAAGGACTCAGTCGCTCTGGAGGCCTTCCTCCGCCGCTTTCTTTCCTTCCTTGCAATGTATCAGGGCTCTGGCATTGCGTACACTGACAGCTCGATGGTTGCTGGTCGTGTCGGTTATGCGTTTACTCTAGGGGACCATTCCGAACAATGTTCATTGCCGGCTGGCTGCAGCGTTTACACTGCTGAGCTGGTCGCCATCTTTCGTACCCTAGAGTATATCCGCTCCTGCTCAGGTGAGTCCTTCGTGATCTGTAGCGATTCCCTGAGCGGTTTACGAGCTCTCGACCAGTGTTTTCCTCGTTCTCGTCTGGTGATGGCTATCCAGGAGTCCCTGCATACTCTTGCGCGTTGCGGCCGCTCTGTGGTCTTTGTTTGGATCCCGGGCCATGTTGGGATACCCGGAAATGAAAGAAAATGTTGACCGCCTGTCGAAAGAGGCTACCAGTACACCATCTCTGGACATTGGCCTCCCGGAGACAGATTTGCGAGCGTTCCTGTGCAACAAAATTCTAGACCTTTGGGACACTGAATGGCGCGCCCTGCCTTCACGGAACAAACTTCGGGCCATCAAGGAGCCTACCGGTGTGTGGCGCTCCTCCTTGCGGGTCTCTCGCAAGGAGTCTGTTGTCCTATGCCGGCTGCGCATTGGGCACACATGGATGACGCACGGCCACCTCTGGCGACGTGAGGGCTCACCTTTATGTCGCTGCGGCTCCGTTTTGACAGTGGTCCACATTTTATTGGACTCTCCACTTTTAGGTTTGCTCAGGCAGTCGTTCGCACTGCCTGACACGCTCCCTGCCCTTTTAACAGATGACTCCGCTATGGCTGACTTAGTTTTACGTTTTATTCGGGCAGGGGTTTTTTATCATTTAATCTGTTTCTGTTTTATTTTATTGTTTTGTGTTGATTCTGGCCTTTGGTCTACGATTTTAAACTGATTTTTTAATGTGTTTCTAGGTGGTTGGCTTTTCCTTTTTTAATTCTATGGTCGGCCAACCACCGTCACTCTGTGTGATTTTAGTTCGTTTTATCTTGTCTTTGTCTAAGTTTCTCTTGTTCTGTATCGTCTGTGATCTATTCTGTTCATCGTTTTTATTCTCTGTGGGTGTTCTTTGTATTTGGAAAAAAGGAACCGATGACCGTAGCAGTCTGGTCCCTTTAATCCCACAAACCAACCAACCAACTCAGTCCTAAATCCGTGCCTGGTCCTGCCCGGATCTCAGTTCCTGAGCTACAACCACACCCAAAAGTACAACATTGTACAACGTTGATGTGTTTTAAGCGGTAGTACATAGTGATCAACCATTTTCCTTACTAAGATCAGCACATTCGTTGGAGCAGGCAGTGAACCTTGCAAAGAAAAGACTGCATAAAATGAGAACTACAAACATGAATCAGGACAGTCGGCCATATTGTGCGTCAGTGTTCTTATACTCGCCTTGCTGTCGTGATGAGAGAGTACGCTGAATTAATGCGAGGCTTCGTTCCAGAATCACGTTTTACATCAACGAACTTCCCATTAAGTCAGTGGCTGCGGAGGAGCTACCTGTTTTCGGCAACAAGTGGCGACTGAAATTATGCTCCGACATAAAAAATCCGACAGGTCAGAGTTGCAAATTTTGGCAACATTAAAAACAAAGGGAAAAGAAAAGACAAGGAAGGGCGGACATTCTGAAGAAAAACAAGTCGCACAGTAATTTCGACTTTGGTTCCAGTTGGCAGATCATCTGCGCCTGCGCTGGGCGCACGCTGTCATTACGCGGGTGATGCCGATGCCGCGTAATTTGCGGTAATGTCTGCAGGGATTGTGGCCGGGGAGGGTGGGGGCAGGGACCGTGGCTAGGGGCGCGTCCGGAGTCATTTACGTCGCCCTGGAGTCGGCATCCGCAGGAGATCTGTGTACCGTCTCACACGCAAATCTTTCTACGTTCACTGTTACGGACTATTTCTTTGAATATTTACGTCAGGGTCACTCTGCTGTAACTACTTCCTTTAATTCTTGTTTCAGACACCTGTAGCCTGATAGATATCACATGTTCTGAAATCTTGTCTCATCATCTTTTTCTTTTGTGAGCGGCGGCGGCAGGGGGGGGAGTTACTTTATCTTCTGTTTCAACTCCTTCACCTCGGAGTAGTACTTACCCTCAATTTTCAGTTATTAGTTGGATGTATCCAATCGCCGTGTTCCTGTACACTTCACAGCCTTCTACAGCTCCCTCTAGTACTACGGAAGTTGTTCTCAAACTGCGTCACACATGTTCTACATTTTTGTCCCTTCTTCTTTTCATTTCTTTGTCGGCTCTGGAGGGGAACCTCCTAATTTTTTAACGCTCAACTTAATGTTCAACATCTTTCTATAGCATTACATCTTCAACGCTTCGATCAATGTTTCTAATATTCTCACAGTCCGTTTTCACTTCCATACAATGCTGTGGTCTAAAGATCTATTCTCTGAAATTTATTTCTCATATTGTGACCTATGCTTGATACTAGTAGACTTCATTCAGTAAGGAATGCCCTCTTTTCTGTGCTCATCTACTTTTTGTATTTTCCTAGCTTAGTCCGTCGTACATCCAAGGTAGCAAAATTGCTTCACTTCTTCTACTTTCTGGTTCCAGGGTCTGGTGTTAAACTTATGGCTAATTTCATTTACGCTACTTCTCATTACTTTACGCTTGGTAAAAGTGAGGTACAGAATGCCGCGGAACGTGAAATTCTACGTTGCGTTGTCACAAAAGTCGACTAGCTCCTCGTCCACTAACGCTTTCCCTTACCGTGTGAGAACGACGTAAGGTACCACCGAAATTTGTGCTAAGTTACATCACACGGGATAAGGGAAGGAACGTGTTAGATTTACATATTTGGTGTTTTTTCTTCCTCTGGTGATTTGCATCTCATTCCACTACTCAACGTTGTTAATTGCTTACAAACGCAGAATTTAAGACATGAAGGTACAATCATATGGGCTATAAAAAGGGAAACTGTGACTGGTTTGAGAATTTATTGATAGGGAGGACGCAGCAATTATCTTAAATGTGAAGGCATTGACTGATGTAGGCAGGGAAGTGTCACCGTTAGTTAATAACCTGGTAGACAATAGTAACACACACATCAAAAACAGTTTTGCATCACCACGATTCCCAGAACTGAAAAAAATGGAAATGAGCGTTTGGCGTCATTGGCCGGGAGGCCCCTTGCGCGGCAGGTAGGGCCCCCGTAGTGCAGGTCTTATTACGTTCGAAGGCACATTGGGCGACCTGCGAGCCGGATGGGGATGAAATGATAATGAAGACAACACAACACCCAGTCCCTGGCAGGAGAAAATTCCCCGACCCAGCCGCGAATCGAACCCAGGCCCGTAGGATGGCAATCCGTCACGCTGACCACTCAGCTGTCAGAGCGGACAGAACTCATGAAGGTAGACGTTGACTGCGTATAATGTATCACAGACACAGTCCCTTTGACTGCGCAGAGATGTTACTAAATCCGCCCAAAGATGTAAATAACCATGCATGAACAGCGCCTATTAGACGGAGGGGTTCGACAGCCGATCAGTTCGTCATTCCACCAGGGAGGAGGTATACGGCTCGTGTTGTTAATACCACGGTTCGATCGCGTCCGCATTATTAATTTGTGCCAGGAACGGTTGTCAACAAGGGAAGGGAAGTTTCCAGGCGTTTCGGAGTGGACCAAAGAGACGTTGTTCGGACATGGAGGAGATACAAAGAGACAGGAACTGTCGATGGCATGCTTCGTTCAGACTGCCCAAGGGCTACTATGGCAGTGGATGACCGTTACCGATGGATTACGGCTCGGAGAAAACCGGACAGCAACGCCACCAAGTTGAATAAAGCTTTTCGTGCAGCCACAGGACGTCGTGTTACGACTCAAACTGTGCGCAATAGACTGCAAGAAGCACAACTTCTCTCCGGACGTTCATGGCGAGATTCACCTTTGCAACCACGACACCAAGCAACGCGGTACAGATGGGCCCAACAACATGCCGAATGGACCGCTAAGGATTAGCATCGCGTTCTCTTCACCAAACTGTGTCGCACTGGCCTAAAATCAGACGTGTTTGGAGGCAACCCGGTCAGCCTGAACGCCTTAGACACACAGGCCAGCGAGTGCAGCAAGGTAGAGGTTCCCTGATGTTTTGAGGTGGCATTATGTGGGGCCGACGTACGCCACTGGTGGTCATGGAAGGCGCCGTAACGACTGTACGATACGTGAATGCCATCCTGCGACCGATAGTGCAACCATATCGGCTGCGTATTGGCGAGGCATTCGTGTTCATGGACGACAGTTCGCACCTCCGTCGTGCACATCTTGTTAATGACTTCCTTCAGGACAACGGCATCGCTCGACTAGAGTGGCCAGCATATCGAACATGCCTGGGATAGACTGAAAAGGGCTGTTTATGGACGACGTGACTCACCAACCACTCTAAGGGATCTACGCCGAATCGCCGTTGAGGAGTGGGACAATCTGGACCATCAGTGTCTTGATGAATTTGTGCATAGTATGGCACAACGAATACAGGCATTCCTCAATGAAAGAGGACGTGCTACTGGGTATTAGAAGTATTAGTGTGTACAGCAATCTGGACCACCACTTCTGAAGGTCTCGCTGTATGGTGGTACAACATGCAATGTGTGGTTTTCATGAGTAATAAAAAGGGCGGAAATGGTGTTTGTTTATCTCTATTCCAGTGTTCTGTATAAGTTCCGGAACTCTCGGAACCGAGGTCGTGCAAAACTTTTTTTGATGTGTGTAGTAAGCCTAGACGATGTAGCTATGCAGTGTTTTAAGTATACAAGTGGAGATATTTTTATTGGTGACTGAGGACAGTGTACTGAACAATATTACATCAGTATTTACTTCATTTTTAGACCAATAATGAAACCTGTCAGGAGTAGTATGTTTTAGGTTGGTTAATATCTTCAAGTATACGAGATGTGGCAATAGCAAGCCATTAAAGCTTTTTTTCTCCTGAGCAGCAGGTCCGACGTTGAAGTTTGGACGTATCGACATAAAACGGTTAGTATATACCGACAGGCGTAGTCCCAATGGTGCAGTTAGGGCCGTGCAGAAAACAACAGAGAGTAAATTACGTGACGTGTTTGCGGGAAGACTTTTAGACTCAGAAAAAAATAACTAAAAGAATGAGGTGTCCATATGTTAAGATACCAATGGTCGCAATATCTGCACTTTATACCGCTAACCCTCACAACAAAGAACTATCTGAAAAAGTTGTATAAAGATTCACACAGATGTTGCTAAGATTTCAAAGTGTTGCGAGGACTGGCAACTTCCACTAAATGTTCAGAAAGCTGAAATTGTGCACTTTACAACACGTAAAAAGATGCATTATACTATGGCAACAAAATGAGATACAACTGAGACTAGTCAACTCTTACAAATACCTGAGTGTAGCAGTAGGGTGCTGAAATCGAATGAATACATTGGCTCAGACGTTGGTAAGACAGATGGAAGACTTCAGTTAACTGGTTGATTCTGCGAAAACTCTGTCACTCTACAAAGGAAATTCCTTGCAACACACTCACGCGGCACATCCTGCAGTTCTGTTGAAGTGTGTCCATACTAAATTCAACAGGTAATAATGAAAGTATTTAAAGAAGAGCACCACCAATGATCACAGATTTGTATGTCAAACGGTATGACTTCACGGAGATACTGAAAAACCTGAGCTGGCGGACACTTGAAGATAGACGCTAACTATAGCGCGAAAGCCTACTTACAATTTTCAAGAACCAGTATTAACTGAGGTACACAGAAATATACTGCACCTCACTACAAACGACTACAAAGAGTGAAGACAAGATAAGACTGATTACAAGGAGCGCAGAGGCATTTAAGTAACCATTCTTTTCCTCGCCCATACGCAAATGGAGAGAGAAGCAGCCTTAATACCTGTTACAGTAGAAATTGCACTCTGCGATGCACTTCACAGTGGTTTTCATAGTTGTACGTGAGTGATAAACCTACATTTACAGTATTTGCATATTTAGAGAAGGCTTGTGACAATGTTGAGTGGACTGCACTCTTTCAGTCCGCCTGCTCATCCTCATCATCGGCGCGCAAGTCGCCCAATGTGCCGTCGAGTGAAATAAAGCACTCCATCTTCAGGCCACGAGTGGCCTACCGGGACCCGACCGCCGTGTCATCCTCAGTGGTGGTGGCGGATAGGAGGGGTGTGGGGAAGCACACCTCTCTCCCGGTCGTTATGATGGTATTCTTGACCGAAGCCGCTACTATCCGGTCGAGTAGCTCCTCAATGGGCATGACGAGGCTGAGTGCACCCCGAAAAATGGCAACAGCGCATGGCGGCCTGGATGGTTACCCATCCAAGTTCCGACAACGCCCGACAGCGCTTAACTTCGGTTATCTCAGGGAACCGATGTATCCACTGCGGCAAGGACGTTGCCCCTCGACTGAAATAAGCGGCCGAACTTCCCCGGATGAGGCCTCCCTGCCGACGATGCCATACGGTCAATTACATTTTGCCCTCTTCGAATTTCTGATGGTAGGAGGGAAAAATCCACAGGGAGTGAAAGGTTATACACAACTTGTACAGAAACCAGACTGCATTAATAAGAGTCGAACAACATGAAACGGAAGCAGTAGCTCACAAAGGAGTGAGACAGGGTTTTAGCATATACCCCCATGTCATCAGTCTGTACATTAATAATCAGTAAAAAAGAAAACGAAACGCTTTGAGGTTTGCAGATGACGTTGTAATTCTGTCAGTGACAGTGAAGACTTGGAAAAGCAATTGAAGGGAATGGACAGTGTCTTAAATAAGAGCAATGGGATGTAGTTGAACTGAATCAGGCGATGCTGAGGGAATCAGATTAGGAAATGAGACACTAAAACTAGTGGATGCGTTTTGGTATTTGGGCAGTAAAATATCTGATGATGGCCAGAGTAGAGAGGACATAAAACGTAGACTGGCAGTAAAAGAAAAGGAAGGAGACGAGATACTGGCAGAAGTAAAGCTGTGAGTACCGGGCGTGAGTCGTGCTTCGGTAGCTCAGATGGTAGAGCACTTGCCCGCGAAAAGCAAAGGTCCCGAGTTCTAGTCTCGGTCGGGCACACAGTTTTAATCTGCCAGGAAGTTTCAAAGAAAAGAAGTTTGAGAAACAGGAATTTATTAATATCTAATATAAATTCAAGGGTCAGAAAGCCTTTTCTAAAGGTATTTGTCTGGAATACAGCCTTTTAAGGATGTGGAACATAAATGACTAGTATTTCAGACAAGGTGAGAATAGAAGGTTTTGAAATGTGGTGCTACAGAATAATGCTGAAGATTAGGTGGGTAGATCAAATACTAATGTACAGGTACTGACTCGAAATACAGAAAAAAGAGGTTTGTGGTACAAATTGAATAGAAGGCCAGGATTCGAAGTTGTCCCCTGCTCAATAGGCAGATGCGCTAAGCACTGCGCCATCCTGGCACAGTGGCTGTGCACAACTGCATGCACCACCCTTGCACGCCTCCGTCTTCAATAAAATTCCCATTCACGCCTCAGCCCACTTTGCTTCCCCCTAAACTCGAACAGCGTCGCAGACGCTCTCCAGCTGTACCTGAATAGCATCACAACATCGAACTAAACGGGAGGATCCTGCCTGAAACCCAGGCATACGTGCTTTAGTTAGGGTAAGTCAGGGTGATATGGTGAATCGGGTGAAATGACGAATTGCTTTAATTCTTTACTGGTTAAACAGCTGTCTCTGGATATCTGCATGCCAACAGTCTCTGATCATCTGTGCAGTGTGCACCTGTTGAAAACCAGCTCCGTTTTAAAAACCGTAAGTACTTTGTACAAAACTGTTTTCGATGCAAAATAATTTTTATATGCTGCATTCATTTGTAGATGTTATTTCTGGTAGCGTAGTCCGCGGGGCATTTTTTGATATATTGTGCCTTCTTATACTGCTTACGTACTACATAACTTAGAAATCGTTGCGTCTAGTGTTTTGAACTTCTTGCCGTGCTATTCACCGTTTCATCCATAGCAAATGGGAGAAGTGGTGAACTCGGGTACGGGTGATACGGTGAAGGACTTTTCTTAAGTGTAAAGTGTAAAGCTTTTATTTAGGTACATCCCAACCAGGGTTTTTGACAAGTCATGAAATGTTAGCGTTTCCTATCCCATGCGAGAGTTATATTCTGTTTTATCCAACGTCTCAATACAATCGTTATACATGGTTGAAATGGTGAAATTGATAAAAAGAAGTATTTTTTTAACTTTTGTAGTGCCTTAAAGAGGATGTGGTACTGTTAATGTGTTACTTATGTATTTTGTGAAAGGAGAGTGTTTCTATTTTGTTTAAATAAACAATTTCTTGTCTTCTACGAGGCCCAAATTTTTTGTTCACCATATCACCCTGATTTACCCTAAATGAGGCGTGCCAGGGCAGTCCATACTGCTGTGCGAAGCCACTGTGCCACGGTGTTCTAGTGGTTGGCGCATCTGCCTGGTTACTGAGAGATCCGGGTCCGAATTCCAGAGACCTTTTCAAGTCTCAAACATCTATTATGTGCACGAACGAACATTTGTACCAAAACCTGGGTTCGAACCCGGGCTGGGTTTCAAGCGGGATACTCCGTTTCGTTCGATACTGACGTGCTATTGCAGTGCAGTTGGAGAGCCACTGCAATGGTGTTCGAGTTTAGGGCGAACACGAAATGGGCTGATGTGTGAATGGGAATTGGGATTGAGGAGGGAGGGGCGCTAGGGCAGTCCATGCGGCTATGCTAAGCCACTGTGCCACGGTGATCTAGTGGTTAGCGCATCTGCCGAGTTAGGGGGAGACCCGGGTCCGAGTTCCGGCCTTGGTACAAATTTTCATTCGTCCCTTCAGTCTGCAGACACAAGTTTGAGACTTGAAAAGGTCTCTGGAAGCATTTAGTTTCGTTTGAACGGTAGTTTAGTTCCTGGGTTAACAATTAGTTGCCTAGCAGTTTAAGGGAAATTCTAAACAGCCTATTTTGTCCTGTATGTGCGAGTGCGTGTAATGGGGACAGGCTGTTGTGGTGGCGGTTGCAACTCCGAGTCCTGACCTGGCGGAGTGGCCTTGGGTTCAGAGCTGTAGCGACTACCGTGTTCAGACTGCTGAATGCCCGCGGCCGCTAGGGAAGTGAGGCAGCCGGCGTTTATGTGCGGCTGCTGCACGCCACCTGCGCTGATTTACGCCACCATCAGCGCTGGGTCAAGAGCGAGAGGCTGAACTTGGCGGCGGGGCGGAGGCTTGCACAACTCCGCTCACCGGCTCTCTCTCTCTCTCTCTCTCTCTCTCTCTCTCTCTCCCTCTTCTCCCCCCCGCCCCCCGTCATTCTCTCACTCCCTCTCTCTCCCTCTCTCTCTCTCTCTCTCTCAGCCGCTTGCAACACGCTGTGCGGGAAGAGACGGCTGCACTCAGCGGACTGCAGACGAGGGACGACCAATCATCGTGGGTCAAGGTCAGCCTCCTAGTCAACCGGGAATTCCACACATCATTATCTAGTGCCCACAGATGTGTATCTTTCATTGGAAACGAGAGTAATGTTGGGTGTGGCAAGAGGAATCCTTATAGACTGCCGTGATGATTAAAACTGCAATGTCAGAAAGGATAGCAAGTAAAGAATGTTTATTAATTGTCGTATACAGCATAGCAGGCGAATACATGATTAAATCTGTAGGTACAGGGTGGCGCAAGAATAATTGGCACATTTCAACATTGCATAAATATTGTACCTCTAGTCGAACTTTTGAGATGACTGAAGGAGCGATCTGTTTTACTTGCCAAAAATTTTCTGAGGAAAAAATCACATACAGATTTCTTTATTTAAAACAACCGGTATCGACATACTTTGCTGTCATCTCCAGGTCTCAAAAATCTTATTGTTATGAAACGTGTTCGTTTTGAGTTGGACCTCACGCCAAGTTGTCACGCGGATAAAATGGCAGCACATTGTATTACAGATATGACAAACCATTTATAATGTGCTGTTCTTTTATCCACATGATAGCTTGGCGTGATTCAACTTAAAATGAACACGTTTCATAACAAAAAGATTTTTGAGACCAGAAGATGACAGCAAAGCCTGTCGGAATCGGTTGTTTTAAATACTTGGCCGTAGAAAGTTTTAGCAGGTCCCTCTAGTTGTACGTCATTCAGATTTTGCTCCAACGTGTTTTGTTTCATGGAAATGTCAATGGAGGTCGTGTTACTACAATATCGCTATCCCTTGTTTCGCATTTAGAGTTTCGCCATGGCCAAGCGTGGGCGTTTGTGTGTTCAGCAGCGTGTTAAGACAGTTCTCCTTTATGCTGAAATGAAAAGTGTCACAGAAACGCAAAGAGGATTTAGGGCAATATTCCACAAGCGTTCGGCTCCATCAAAGGACACAATTCTCCGATTAACGAGAATATATATGAAGATAGTTTGAGTTCCGGTCAGGGCATACATTTTCAGCTGTTCCCATCGAGGTATATCAACAACAGCTGTCGGCAGCTGAGGGTTTCTAATTAATTACCATTTATTAACGAGAGTATTTGAAGTAGAAGACAGATTGTTGGAAGTGAAACAACCTTGGGCACCGAGACTGTTCATGCTCCGCAAAATATCGCTGCGCTACGGGTTGCTATTCAACGAAGTCCATACGAGTCGACCTAGCGGGCAGCTAGGGACATGGGGATGTCTCTTCGCTTTTTACAGAGTGATCTTAGGCTCTTCACTTACATAATGGCGGTGTTACTAATGCTGACTGGGCGCAACAGACAGAGAACATTATGGTATTCATTATGGACGGAAGGAAAAGATGAATTATGTTCAACACATGTTTCGCAGACGAAGTTTATTTCTACCTCAATGGAATAGTAAAAAGACAAAGTTTTTTATTTTTGCGCAGAGAAAAACGGCAAAATGTTCATGTCTCTTTATGTCCATCTTTTCAAAGATTTGAGGGACTGGGGTGTTCGGTACAGGATGTCAAATCAACCACGTTTCAGCTGTCTTATTTCCAAATTAATTTTATTTGGCTGCCAATTTCGGAGATTTACTACGCCGTCTTTAGGCCCACTGGCCTACGCGTAGGAAGACCCCAACCTCGGTTCCGGTCAAAATAAGGGCCAGCATTCAAATACTGATATGTGTAAATATCTGATTGATACAGCGATCGCTTTAGTCATCATCTGCCGAGGTACTAGTATTTGAATGCTGTCCTATATTCTGACCGGAACGAGGTTGGAATCTTCCTGAACGTCGGTCAGGGGGCCCGAAGATGGCGTAGAAAATCGGCGAAACTGGTAGCCAAATAAAATAACTTTGGAAATTAGGTGGCTGAGAGATGTTTGATTTGACATTCTGCAGAACGTTCATATTCGTGAAAAAACGACGCATGGGGAAAAAGTGACAGTATGGGTAGTTCTATCCAGTCATGACCAGCGTTTTTCAATGACGCTCTCAGTGCCGACCGATACAAGACAATGTTGGAAAATGACTTAAGCGCCACATCTTCTTGCCACCACGCATTCAATGAACCTAGAGTGGTTTATGCAAGATGGAGCAACAGCTCATACGGCTGTACTGGATTTTCTGCAGAAAAAAATTTTCGGCAATCGTGTGATGTTCCATCGTTACCTGCAGCTCCATCATGGGGGACTCTATTGGCCTCCTTAGATTCCAAATTTAGCCAATGTGGTTTCTTGTGGCGATATTTTTAAGGAGAAACTTTTCCCTTTGAGTCCACAGAATGTTACTGAAATATGTGTCCGTACAGTCAGTTGTGGGCCTAGATAAACGAAGTCGTTTGCCGCAAAGTTGTAAGGAATATGTGTACTAGCCTTCATGAAGTTGTCCGCTGCAGCGGAGCGCAATATGAACAAGTGATGAAGTCAAATGCATTTCCATGGCCCATATTACCTGTGTCCAAAATTTCAAAATTTTCACTTCATAAAAAAAGTGCTGTGGCGTATTAAATGCGTCAACTACTCGTGCGACACCCTCTGTTGGGTGGCGTACAGGTGCAAGTTTAACATACTAAGCAGCCAGCTTTGGCAGCAACTGAGAATCGGTGTCACGTAGACATTTCGTTTACCACATCACTTCGCAGTCACTCTGGGCGAGACAGAGCGCTACAGGTATCCAGCTAACTTAGTTGTTCATGAGCGCATATTTGACCTAATTACTTCACATTATGTTACTTCACATTGTTAAGCGTTAACTATGTGAATTTAGTATCAGTGCAGGGGTGCAATCAGCCCTTGTGAGGCAAACTGAGGTGCTACCTGATTGAGAAGTAGCGGCTCCGGTCTCGTAAACTGATATACGGCCGGGAGGGCAGTGTGTTGACCACACGCCGCTCCACAATTGCTTCCAGTGACGTCTGTGGGCTGAGGATGACACGGTGGCCGGTCTACATGACCTGTTGGGCAGAGCTTAGTTTTTATTTCGTATCAGTGTTAAAGTCGAGGAAACACAGGTGACTTCAACGCAGGGATAGAGCAGGTACTCTTAATTAGTTCTGAGCTGCTGTTGGACTGACGATTTCCTATTTGAATGACCTTAATGGAAGTTTTGGGAGTACACATATCTCTTTTATGACCGTTTCTGCACTTCCACGTGTTGTTGTAGAATATGTGGACAAGGTAACAAGTCTTAGCTAAGACAGTGGAGACTCTTACGGGAAGAAAATTTAATTTTTTTGTTGTTGCTAGACACGTTTCCTATTGACCTGTTAAAATAGCTCAACTCGCAGCGTGCTAGCTTGCGAGACAAAGAGGTGATCTAGGACCCCAACGAATCCGTACTATGCATAAGAGCTCTCTGCATTGTACATTGGACAGCCTAATTATGGTTTTAAGTAGATTTTTGTGCTCGTTTAGGAAAGCGCTGGTGTGGTTCCCTTACCTCCACCCAAGAAAATACGATACACGATGAGTCCAAATATGGTAACAAACAGGGAAAAGTTTATACGGTTCACAGATATGGGGCGCATACGTTTCCCTTCCTTTTGGTTAACTAACGACTGTGGCAAAAGCTTACCACAAATTTAAAATAATAACTAACTAGCTGAGCCATTAAAAGAGAGAACTGCATTCGACAGATTATACGCCAGTAAAGAGAGATAGAGAGAAATTCACAAGTTCACTCTCGCAGATGAGCGCTCACCCTACCCTCCTTCAAGATAGAATTTTTGAACAACAGATGGAATTACTAGACATAGTCCAATTGGAGACTTCACGCCCTTGCATTGCTCCGAACTTTGAACTGACCTACCAATCCGGTTATAGGGTAACTCTAAAACGCGGTACAAGTTGACAGTATTCGTTTAAGCAAATTAGAGGCGAGATACGTGATAAGTGAAGAAAAAATCATAGGACTGACTCACGAACTTTTGGATTTGTGGTTTGACAATTATTCACTTACAGACGAAGCAATGAAGTAAAAGCTGACTTTTCTCTTTCGATTGAGAAAACGTTCTGTTGGCACCCAGCTACGTATGAAGAAATGATCGTCACGATAAAATAAGCGTAATCAGGCCTCGCACAGAAAAATTTAAGTGCTCGTTTTTCCAGAGCGCAGTTCGAGAGTGGAATGGTAGAGAGACAGTTGAAGGTGGTTCAATGGCTCTGAGCACTATGCGACTCAACTTCTGAGGTCATTAGTCGCCTAGAACTTAGAACTAATTAAACCTAATTAATCTAAGGACATCACACACATCCATGCCCGAGGCAGGATTCGAACCTGCGACCGTAGCGGTCACGCGGTTCCAGACTGAAGCGCCTTTAACCGCACGGCCACACCGGCCGGCCGAAGGTGGTTCATTGAACCCTCTGCCAGGCACATTATTGTGGATAGCAGAGTAATCACGTAGACGTAGATGTAGATGTAGATGTAGATGTGTTGTCACGTACCGATGCGATTTTTGAGTTAAGCTAATATTTTTCTATGTTGCATGAACGCACATTCGCTTGCGGTCTCTGTTTGTTAACAGGGTAAGATGGATTTGTTATGTGGTTTCGTAATATCGAAGAATGCGGGAACAATGAATTATCTTTTTACTGGTCTTGGTTTGTGATCAAATACTGACTGTGTCTTGTTAGAATGAATAACACGTAACACACTGAAACGGAATCGTTGTTAACTGTTGCTGCTGCGTGACAGGAATGCCTGAAGCTGCTGTAAGAAATGATAGAGATTTTCTTACTCCTTTGCTATTTATTCGCCTCTTGGTATTTAGCTCGCCATACAGCGATCGTTGTTACTCATCTTTCAATCAGTGCCTCATTAAATCGATATCTAATACGTGATGGCCATTCTGGAAGCCAACAGACAACCGCAGCAGATACAATAACCATCATGCCTGATAGTAAATATGCAGCACATAACTTGCCATATTAAAGTCATGGAAGTAATAAGAGATGCAGAAAGTGATCCCCTCGATATTGTAGTAACACAACCTCCATTGACACACAGTTGCACACGTCTCTGCACGTTCTCGAAGACGTTGTGCAGAACATCGGGAGTGATGTTCCGAATGTGACGTGTCAGTGCAGCTTGGAGTTCTCGCATGGTGTGCGGATTGCCTTCATAGGCCTTTCCCTTCAACGTACCCCATAGAAGGTAATCCGTGGAGCCAAATCGGGCGAACGCGGAGGCCAGAGTCCTCGAGGGATGATGCAGTCACCGAAGATATTCTTTAAAAAGTCATCACCTTGTGGGCGATATGTGCCGTCGCCCAATCCTGTTGGAACCAGGCATTCTCAATTTCGTCCTCATTCAGTTCACCTAGGAAGGAGTGTAGAATGCAGGTGCAGTAACGTTCTGCATTTATGGTATCCTGAAAGAAGTTCGGCCCAATGATGCGTTTACGCGTCACGGCGCACCAAACGCCAGCCTTCTGATCATACAGTGGGGAAACCTTAAATTCATACGGATTCTCCGTGGTTCACACACGACTATTCTGGCTATTCATGTAGCCAGAGAGGTGAAACCATGCCTCATCCGCGAAAAACGTTATTTCAGGAATCCTCACACCATTGCCCTGCAAGAAGGACAGAAACCAGTTGCAGAAGTTCACACGCGTCGGGCGATCGATGTCTCTCAGTTCATGCACGACCGACATTTTGTACGGTTACATGGGCAGTGACGTCCGGAGAATCTTGAGAACGGAACCTACGGACACGTGTGCCTGATGAGCTAGTCGTCTAACCGATTTCTTTGGACTTTGCAGCATCATGTCTTGCACCTCCGCCAGCTTCTCTTCGGATGTGGATGTGGACGGCTTGCCTGATTTTGGAGCATTATGATCGCTTCCGGTCTTTCGAAACTTGGTGATGAGGTTACGTACTCCTGGGAGCATTGCTGCATATGCACCTTCTACTGCTGAGTTAAATTTGTCTCCATTGCCTAACACATGCTCCACAAGAAACATTCTTTGTTCAATCGTCAGCATGATGATCTGGATCACAACATGTCACACAAGATGTTGGTCTTCAAACAAATCGGACCTGCGAACAAATACAAATACCTGGTCAAATATGGTTCAAATATGTTAATTAATGGAAAATGTTATATTAATAATTGACAATCAAATCAGTCATTACTTAACATACCACAACATGGCAATTCATAGTTACTTTCTGAAAACCCGATACGGCAGCGCCACAGCTGATTAGAAAACATCATGGTAATTGTACCAACTCCAAGTTTCAGCAATTATCGACGATGTGCTTCTGATGCGGAGGAACTGTCGCAACATCATGCTTGTGTGGATGAAAGACCCTTGTGGGATACCTGGAAATGAACAAGTAGATGCTCTAGCAGAGTAGGCACTTCTGCGTGCTTTGATAGTGATGAAGTGGTGCAAGCAGAGGTGAGGCTGTGGTTCCGTCAATAAAGTCAGACATACTACAGTGACTGTGTCAACAAACTGGCCTCTAGTAGGGAGAAATTTGTTCGCTGCCGCGGTGAATATCTTTAGAAATAAGTATGTACACATGGAGAATAAAGATGTACAATGTCAATAACATTTGTTTTATTTAAAAAGCTGTAAGAGTTTTCACATAAAAAATTTGGAGTCATTACTTTTCGGCTCGTCCTCGTAGTTATGAAAGGGCTTCCTGTAGAGTGACCTCAAGTAAGCTTTGGAACAACATGGGAAAACGAGGGTATTTGACACATTTAGACACGAGTTGGTATCGTCATTCAGAAATTATAATAAATACAGCTAAAGAGAAGATAAGACTAATAAATGTTAACAAATGAGTGCGACAAGAGTGTAGCCTTCGTCCTACTACATTCAATATATACTTTGATGATATTGTTAGACAGTGAAAACTGGAAGTTAAACATGGTTTCAAATTAGTACTAGACATAGACACAAGTTCTGTGCTCTTTGCCGGTGACCATATAATTATTCAGAAGACAGAGAGTGACCTCCAGTTTGAAATACTTTGCCGAAATCGGAATGTGAGTCCTATAAACTAGAAATTTCAGTAAGAAAAAACTGAAGTAATGGCCTTCAAAAGAAAATTTCGAATAATTCACGGAATATTTATAGTACTTAGGTGTCACATTTCAGCTATTAGGCTGCGGTAATAGGTGTAAATAAGAAACGACATCACTAATAAATTAAATACGTTTCAAATAATATGTGGCCCGATGCACTAGGTAACAAGACGAGTAAGAATACGAAGCTAAAATTTTACAAAGTAGCGTCGATTCCAACATGTAGAAGAGAATCCCGTACATTTACTAAGAAACGCAAAAGAAGAATGTATTCGCCTGAAATACAATTTTTAAGGAATGGTAAAGGGCCTACCCCAGAAATCAAAAACAAAACAATTTTATAAGAGGAAAATTTAATATGCACTGTGCAGGCTACATAAAAAATAGTGGAAGGCGCATAAAATGGAAACAATATATCAACAGAATGGTGGAAGATGGATTAGTTAACAAGTAATCAGTTATCGACAAATGGAAAGAGGCAACGAGGACGGTCGAGGACAGTGAAGGCAGAGTGGGTTGTAAGCCTTCTCATTGCAGTGAAGACGAAGATGATTAACGTGACGTTACTGTTGTGAGATGATCCATACTGACGACCTACCCTCGTGATGAGAAATCACCATTTTTGTATACTTGCCATATTGTCTCTGTGAAACGCAATACGAACATTGCTACGAAATCCTTAAATATAAGAAATATCTGACGCTCCTATACTATTGCCAAATGTGCAACTATCACTTTAGACGTAAGAAGATTTATTCACCATGTTTACTGGAGCGATGGGTCAGAGAGGCGTATACAACTGGAAGCAGCTGCTTTAAGCCTAAAGGCTGGGCTTGCCGCTGTCTCCAAAAACACAGTACACGATCCTCTACCTAAGGAAGGACCTGAATTAAGTTGGAGTGGTGGCCATAATTAAACTTTCGTTACAGTGTAGACTGAAAACTCAAGTTTACAGGAATGAAGTTTGTGCCATGCGGGCACGTTTTGATATCGATAGTTCCCACTCTTATTAGCCTCTCTGGCAGCAATAGATTCTGGAGGCGCTGTCGAAGTGAGGGGTGGTTGAGTTGTGTGTTTGACAGCGGCTGTAGTAAACGCCGCGACGTCGTGGTCGACACTATCCTTGGTCCACTGCTAAAATTAGCGTTTTTGATCACTGCGGATCGGTGGGATTGTGTGTCGGCTGGTGCCGTGAAGATTGCTACTATCTCTGTGTGATGCACAGATCCCGACTTGCTCTCGGCATCTGAATTTGCAAGAAGCCTGTGTCCACGGTTCCTGATTCGTAGCAAACTCCTAGTTGACAGCTGGCCGTAGTCGAACGGTTCTCAACTTACGCTTCGATCTGCAAGAAATTATGGTGAGCGTCCGATTACCGAACGCATTATTATTTTGTGTCGCGCAGTCGCTCTTCCAACTCGCAATCCTGTTTATCCATAGTGATATGTAAACATCTTCGTGCACGAATATTTTAAATAACCTCATTCAAGTTACGTTTCTGCGAATGTGGTGCTCGAGCTGTATTTACAGTGTCTATTTCTGTTTTAAATGCCAACTCTTAATTAATGATTGTTATGTTACAGGATAGCTTGATGTAGCTGTTGTTTATATTTTGGGTTCAGCTAAAGAGTCCCGGGTACGATAAATGTCTTTACTGAAAGTGTCTATCTCTTAGAGTGGCGATCGTCATCTTTACTTAAGTGGGGAAAGAGAAACCGCTTGACTCTGCAGCTCAAACTTGCATCATACTTTGAATTTAATGCGGTCAGATTATTCCGCTTGTTTAGAACGAGTGGTCTTCCTCCAATCACCTGCAAACATTCTCGTGATAGTGGATAGCTGATGTTAATGACCAGTTAGCTCTTTTCAGTATGTTTTTGAAACTTGTAATGTGGAGTATGCAGGTTAATTCTGTAAACTGATGATCTGATTAGACCACTGAGCTAAGCGTCTATTAATTTTTTTAGTTTAACGTTGTTCTCAACAATATGTTTTTCTTACTTTCATTCAGTCATTTCTGGAAGTTATGTAATATGTAAGATTTTGACAATGTTGACTAGAATACTCTCTTTCAAATTCTGGAGGTGGCAGGGGTAAAATACAGGGAGCGAAAGGCTATTTACAATTTGTACAGAAACCAGATGTCACTTATAAGAGTCAAGGGGCATGAAAGGGAAGCAGTGGTTGGGAAGGGAGTGAGACAGGGTTGTAGCCACTCCCCGATGTTATTCAATCTGTATATTGAGCAAGCAGTGAAGGAAACAAAAGAAAAATTCGGAGTAGGTATTAAAATCCATCGAGAAGAAATAAAAACTGTGAGGTTTGCCGATGACATTGTAATTCTGTCAGAGACAGCAAAGAACTTGGAAGAGCAGTTGAACGGAATGGATAGTGTCTTGAAAGGAGGATATAAGATGAACAAGAGCAAAAGAAAAACCAGGATAATGGAATGTAGTCGAATTATGTCGGGTGATGCTGAGGGAATTAGATTAGGAAATGAGACACTTAAAGTAGTAAAGGAGTTTTGCTATTTGGGGAGCAAAATAACTGATGATGGTCGAAGTAGAGAAGATTTAAAATGTAGGCTGGCAATGGCAAGGAAAGCGTTTCTGAAGAAGATAAATTTGTTTACATCGAGTATAGATTTAAGTGTCAGGAAGCTGTTTCTGAAAGTATTTGTATGGAGTGTAGCCATGTATGGAAGTGAAACATGGACGATAAATAGTTTGGACAAGAAGAGAATAGAAGCTTTAGAAATGTGGTGCTACAGAAGAATGCTGAGGATTGGATGGGTAGATCACATAACTAATGAGCAGGTATTCAATAGAATTGGGGAGAAGAGAAGTTTGTGACACAACTTGACTAGAAGAAGGGATCGGTTGGTAGGACATGTCCTGAGGCATCAAGGGATCACCAATTTAGTATTGGAGGGCAGCGTGAGGGTAAAAATCGTAGAGGGAGTCCAAGAGATGAATACACTAAGCAGATGCAGAAGGATGTAGGTTGCAGTAAGTACTGGGAGATGAAGAAGCTTGCACAGGATAGGGTAGCATGGAGGGATGAATCAAACCAGTCTCAGGACTGAAGACAACAACAACAACAACAACAATGTAATATCTACCAACTGTTTTCTTGTTGGAAGTTAATTTAATTAATTGCAGGGTTAGCTGCTTGAATTGTCTTGTCTTTTTGTGTTTTAACAACCTATTTTGTGTTTTAATAAATATGTTGATAAATTTTTGATCCAGTATACTTCCACTCAACACCAATCCCAACCACAATGGAATGTTCATATTGTGAACTGCAGAATTTGCGTTGTTAGCTTTGTTAGTGTCATGACCTGCCGTCAAAAGCATCAGGGCCCATTACTGTTGCAGACCCTGACTGTGGTTCTGGACAAAGTGAGCACATCTTTACTTCAAAGCTGTTTTATTAAAGCAGCAGAGACAATGCAGATGCCTTTGCGAGTATCGACGCGTTAAACGAATATGGAGAGGTTCTCTTTCAAATGGTTCAAATGGCTCTGAGCACTATGGGACTTAACATCTATGGTCATCAGTCCCCTAGAACTTAGAACTACTTAAACCTAACTAACCTAAGGACATCACACAACACCCAGTCATCACGAGGCAGAGAAAATCCCTGACCCCGCCGGGAATCGAACCCGGGAACCCGGGCGTGGGAAGCGAGAACGCTACCGCAAGACCACGAGCTGCGGACGGTTCTCTTTCCATACTGGGACTGAAGATCATGATTCGGAAGTTCAAATTAACTTGCCACTGGGGAATACGGTACTCAGTAGCACATCTGTTTACATGTGCTGGACACATACGAAACAGTGCGAATCCACTTGAAGAAGTGATTGTTTCCATGGCTGAGACTGCTTGACGTGGTGATAATATTGAACAACGTTTGTTACCTGGAACTTAAACAGGGTACGCAATTAACAGATGTTACCCTCTCATGTGGAACTTGAAATGTGTTTCTTTCAGCGGTTTAATTGTTATTTCTCTTCCGCATGTTCTTGTAAATGTTTCATTGTACGACGATCACTCTTTTTCATGAGAGCCCTTTTAAGTAGCGAAAGTTTAACTCTATAACCACTACATATTTCACGCGGGATGAAGTCTCGAATGAGCAGTGCGTGTGAAGCATAATTCCATTCGCTGTACCCAGTTGCACAGTAAAAAAGCTTCAGGCAAGTGAACAGTATACGTAGAAGTGAGCATTTGAGAGAGGACGTGTAGTTGGTCACAAAGAAGTCGGTAGGAGTAATCGAAATACAGCTCGACATTTGAACAGGAGCGACGCCACTATTTTAGAATGTTCGCAGGAATGGGTGAAGCATGGCCGAACACAATGTAAGAAGGAAGTGATAGACCTAAAGAGACGACAGAACATGGAGACCAACCATTCGTCAGAGAGGCACTCAGATTCCCAGATTCATCATTATTGGCGATCCGACGTGCAACGGGTGCTTCGGTGACCATAAGGATCATGAACAGACGTCTCAGAGAAATCGGGCTGAACTCCCGGTGCCGCTTAGGCCGACTACCACTGGCCTCTGTACACCAACAAGCACGTTTTCAATGGTGTCGGGCATATTCGGCGTGGAGCCTGATATACTGCAGCAGAATTGCTTCAGTGATGAGTCCCACTTCGAAATTGGCCCCGACGCTCAGCGAAGAGGTGACTAGAGATGCCCTGTACGGTGATGGCATAGCAACCTGAGTGTCGACCCCCATACGGCCCGTTTGGTTGTCATCCGCGTCACCGCAACAGCAGAGAGGCACGCCGACGATATTCTACGCCCTGTTTTGTTGTCCTTAACGGCAATCCATCTTGTGTTTGCATTTCGTGCTTGCCAAACTCTTCCTTGTCGACCAAGGTTGCCGGATCTCTCCCCAAATGAGAATGTTTGGAGCATTATGGGCAGGGCCCTCCAACGATCTGGGGATTTTAACCATTTAACGCGCCAACGGGACAGAATTTGGTAAGATGTCCCTCAGGAGGCATCCAGAAACTCTGTCAATCAATGCCAAAAGGAATAAGTGCTTGCATAAGGGCCAGAGTAGGACCAACGCTTTATTGGGTTATTGAATTGGTGAAGCTCTTTCTCTTGAATAAATCATAATGTTATATATATATATATATATATATATATATATATATATATATATAGACACATCAAAAAAGTTTCTCATCACCCCTGTTCCCAGAACTCCTGAAGATAGGTGTTGGAACAGACACAGTCCCTTTGATTGTTCAGAGATGTCACTAAACCCGCCAAAAAATGTAAACAACCATGCACGAACAGCGCCTATTAGATGGAGGGGTCCGACAGCCGATACGTTCCAGTCATTCCACCAGGAAGAAGGTACACAGCTCGTGTTGTCTGTAGTTCAACCATGCCTAGACGGTCAATATCGCGGTTCGATCGCGTGCGCATTGTTACTTTGTGCCACGAACGGCTCTCAACGAAATTTTCAAATACGTGTGAAATCTTATCGCACTTAACTGCTAAGGTCATCAGTCCGTAAGCTTACACATTACTTAACCTAAATTATTCTAAGGACAAACACACACACCCATGCCCGAGGGAGGACTCGAATCTCCGCCGGGACCATGACTGCAGCTCCTGAGACCGCTCCGGCTAATCCCACGCGGCTGGCTCTCAACAAGGGAAGTGTCCAGGCGTCTTGGAGACAACCAAAGCGACGCTGTTCTGACATACAGAAAGACAGGAACTGTCGATGACGTGCCTCGCTCAGGCCACCCAAGGGCTATTACTGCAGTGGATGATCGCTACCTACGGATTATGGACCGGAGGAATCCTAACAGCAACGCCACCATGTTGAATAATGCTTTTCGTGCAGCCATAGGACATCGTGTTACGACTCTAACTGTGCGCAATAGGCTGCATGACGTGCAACTTTACTGCCAACGTCCATGGCGAGGTCCATCTTTGCAACCACGACACCATGTAGCGCAGTACAGATGGGCCTAACAACATGCCGAATGGACTGCTCAGGGTTGGCATCACGCTCTCTTCACCGATGAGTGTCGCATATGCCTTCAACCAGACGATCGTCGGAGACGTATTTGGAGGCAACCCTCTTAGGCTGAACGCCTTAAAACACGCTGTCCAGCGAGTGCAGCAAGGTGGAGGTTCCCTGATGTTTTGAGGTGGCATATTGTGGGGACGATGTACGCTGCTGGTGGTCATGGAAGGCGCCGTAACGGCTGTACGATACGTGAATGCCATCCTCCGACCGATAGTGCAGCCATATTGGCAGGGTGTTGGCGAGGCATTCGTCTTTATGGACGACAGTCGCGCCCCCATCGTGCACATCTTGTGAATAACTTCTTCAAGATAACGATATCGCTCGAGTAGAGTGGCCAGCGTGTTCTCCAGACATGAACCCTACCGAACATGCCTGAGATAGTTTGAAAAGGGCTGTTTATAGATGACGTTGCCTACCAACCACTCTGAGCGATCTAAGGCGAATCCCCATTGAGGAGTGGGACAATCTGGACCAACAGTGCCTTGATGCACTTGTGGAAACATGCCACGACGAATACAAGCATGCATCAATGCAAGAGGACGTGCTACAGGGTATTAGAGGTACCAGTGTGTACAGCAATCTGGACCACCACCTATGAAGGCCACGCTGTACAACATGCAATGTGTGGTTTTCATGAGCAATAAAAAGGGCAGAAATGATGTTTATTTTGATCTTCATTCCAATTTTGTGCACAGGTTCCGGAACTCTCGGAACCGAGGTGATGGAAACTGTTTTTGATGTCTATAGATATATTTTAATTGTAACCATCTGTTTGTGAGTACATGTGCCTTGCATCTACCGATTTCCGTCGTATTCGGATAATTCCCTCATGGTGGGTCGTGTTTTTCGTCTTAGAGTTTACATCTCAGCAGTCCTGATACGTACTGAAATCCCTGCGCCGTGGTGCCGAAGCACGTCGCCAGATATGCTGAAACAAAACCCTGATAAAATGGAGTATCATGTATTCGAAGTGAACAATCCTGCATCAATCCATACTGAGTTTGTGGAAGTGTACATTACCTATGTTCTTTATGACCCTGTCGTTACGTGCTACAGACGCTTCGTAGTGTTAATCGACTGAATAACGACGAACGAAATAGAAACTGTTCCCCTGTGAAGAACCGAGAATCGCAAGAGAAGTGTACGCTTGGTGCTCGATGGCTGGCATATCACAATCGAGGCGCTAGTGGAAAAAGTGAAAATCAGATGTGTATTGGGTTTAAACGTCTTGCATGATGTTCAAAACATGACGACGGTCGCCACTCCTTGAATTTCGTGATTGCTGACCCGTTTAGAGAGCCCGCCTAACCAAGGTGGCAGTGGAAATGCTGCAGCTGCTTCACACGCTCCCCTTAGGCGTCTAATAACCAGTGTTGGGTGTGTCATTATAAGCCCAAGAAAAAGGAAGAAGGCAATTTGTGGAAACGCGTGGGCTCACCAATGATGTAAAAGGCCAAGATCCAGCTATCATCAGGTGAGTGGTTCAAATGGTTCAAGTGGCTCTGAGCACTATGGGACTTAACATCGGAGGTCATCAGTTCCCTAGAACTTAGAACTACTTAAACCTAACTAACCTAAGGACATCACACACATCCATGCCCGAGGCAGGATTCGAACCTGCGACCGTAGCGGTAGCGCGGTTCCAGACTGAATATCCTAGAACCGCTCGGCCACACTGGCCGGCCATCAGGTGAGGTGCTGCTTATTGATCTTCACTATTGTCAAGGTGTGGTGATAAATGACTATGCGCGCAAGAAGTAAACCGTCACAGGAACATGCTGCAGAAATCTTCTCAGGCGATTACGGGAGGGTGAATAGAGAAAGCGAAAAGGGCAACTGCCCTTCCAAAGACGTCTTCTTGCTTTAAGGCAATGGCCCATCTCACTGTTCACAACATAGTCACACGTGCTACTTGTTTGGGCTACCAAATTTTGTCTCTCTTGTCTGACCTCTTCCTTCTTTCCTCGGAAGAAGAAACCATTGCGTACGAACTATTTCCGGAATGACAACGAGGTGACTTGCGAGATGGAACATTTCGTGAACGAGTAGACTTCCACAACTGAAGTCTCCTGCAAGTCACCCGTCTTTGAGAAAAAACGTGTCGCTTTGAAGAATGAATATTTAGCGGAAGAATCACCAAGTTTTTCGGCCAAAACTTCAAGGCCGTGATATTTACAACTTTATGACTGCTCTTTGCAGGTGTTTAAGTTATTGATTGGTTTTCAGTAGTTACAGTATATTATTCGTCAGGAGATAACGATGTCGCTAAAATGTGAGCTTGCGTCCGTTTTATGATGATGATGTTTCGTTTGTGGGGCGCTCAATGCGCGGTCATCAACGCCTGTACAAAGTCCCAATTTTTACAGAGTCCCATATTTCTTTCACAGTCCAATCTAGACACTGTCACAAATGATGATGATGAAATGATGAGGACAACACAAACACTTAGTCCCTGGGCAGAGTAAACCCCGAACCCGGCCGGGAATCGAACTCAGGACCAGAGGCAGTAACGCTAGCCACTAGACCACGAGCTGCGGACGTTCACGTCCGTATTATTCATTTGACGCCACCTAATACCGTACTTTGGAATTCCTTGTTGAAAAACAGTCAACATTATTCGGAATTTAATGACAAACCAGTGACTACAGTTAATATATCTCTCTTTGATGGGGTCCACGTAGTGATGTTTCCCGCCAGATTAAAACTGTTGTCCCAAGCGGGGCTCGAATCTGCCTGTACACTGACCATCCTACATGAAGTTTTCAGGCGTTTTGGACAAAAGCTGGGCTGGTCCTCAAATTCTGTTTTGGGAGTACGATAAACAAACAGTTAAAATACGGTAACACACATAACAAAGTTTACATGATTAACAGACAGATAGCACACATGACTTCCCTCCCTTAGGTTACCTTGACAGTTGTCGTCTCAGGAGGGGCACCCAGCCACAAAATTAAATAATAAAATAAAATTTCCCACATCCTCTATATCCACATCAATACTGCAAAAACTGCCAGACAGTGGGAGACAGAGGGTACTTCTGATACCACTAACTGATTCCCCCTTCCCTGGTCCACTCGTGAACGGCATGTGTGAGAGAGGATAGTCAGTATGCCTCTGTATTAGTTCTAATTTCTAGAATTTTCTTGTTGTCGTCAGTTGGTGAGATGTATATGGTAGGAAGTAATACGTTGTGTTACATGACAGTTTTTCTGAAAACAGTCACGTAGCCTACGTAAATTTACAATGAAAGACCCATTTGATTGGGGTATTTAATTAACGCCGAGGAATATGTCAGGCAACGGCCTTGCCGCAGTGGATACACCGGTTCCTGGGAGATTAGCGAAGTTAAGCGCTGTTGGGCGTGGCCGGCTCTTGGATGGGTGACCATTCAGTCGCCATGCGGTGTTGCCATTTTTCTGGGTGCACTCAGCCTCGTGATGCCAACTGAGGAGCTACTCGACCGAATAGTAGCGGCTTTGGTCAAGAATACCATCATTACGACCAGAAGAGCAGTGTGCTGACCCCACGCCCCTGCTATCTGTATCCTCCTTTGAGGATGACACGGCGGTCGGATGGTCCCGGTAGGCCACTCGTGGCCCGAAGACGGAGTGAGGAATATGTTAAACCCAGTACTAGTGATTGTCAGCAATTGACTAATGTAACCTTACTCTTCACTTACTTCATTTGGATTTTCATTCCTTATATAAATGAGAATATTGAAAGCATTCTGGGCAGTGGAGAAGCACACAGGCTGCCAGGGGAGTAAAAGCAGGCCACGTCACTCAGAGCCATTTTGCAGAAGGGTGCCTGAGGGAGGCGTAGGTCAGTAGTCCAAGAGCAGGACAGCTCTTTGTATTGTCACGCTGGGGTGGCCAAAGCATCATGGATGAACACAGGTAGGCCCTGCCACAAAACATTTTACAGCCCAAAGTATACCAGGAGAGTAGAAAAAGGAGGAATATTTTTAGCAGAAGGCACTACTGTGGACCAAAGCAGAGAGATGAGTTTTTCTTTGTAAGGTACCAGACACACATATAAACATCTTGAAAGTTGGACCGAGATCAAAAATATTTGGGACTTTGAAGGCATGGGACATCACTGGACATCTTGACTTCACAAAAACCAAATATTTATGCAATATAAGAATCAAAGGGATTGGCTAGCGTAAGGAAACAAAAGGCTAGACAAAGTAGTTCGATTATACTTATGAGGACCACTTCATTGGTCGAAGAGAGAAACAGTGTGTGATGCCTTTTTTTCTGTGTAAAATGGTAGAACGCACGTTAATGATTAACCGAATAGAGGATGGCCCAGGGAAAGGGTCTGGCACGCTGTAAGGAGCAACTTTATTGCTTGGTGCTAGGAAGATCAGAAACCCAGAAAACCTGAATACAGAGTTATGAAACGCTGCAATGTGAGGTTTCCTTGTGGAAAAATGCGATCAGGAATCACTACTACTTTGGAGATTGCACTGCTGTCTTCGTCTCAGACCTATCCACTGTGCTGCCAGAGTTGCTGTATCGAGGGACTTAGAAAAATTTTCGGCTGATTTGCTGTTTGCCACTGGTGAGGGTCATTGGTGCCACAAACGACTGATTCTGCAGCTGCTTCAGCCTCCTCTAAAACACTGTCGTAACATCGGGCCACAACCATGAGGCGATGAGCAGAGAAATTAGTCATTTCATAACAGGTTGTTTACTTCAAGCTTTACTTTGGAGATTTACATTTTAAGTCATTAACAGCCTGTTTTAAACTCCATCCACAGGTGCGACATTTCTTTCTACATGTTATTTGCTTCATCACGACAATCACGGGCATTTTGTGACTGCAATTAATTCACTTGCACGATTATCAGAATCTTCCCCCAACCCCTTTTGTCAAATATGCTAGCGACTTATTATTTAATATTGCTATTATTTGTCAAATGTTTGTGCATAAAATTACCGGAATAAACCAAAGTAATTGTAATATTGCCTCATTTTTCAGTCATAGGATTCCTAGTTCTTCAATTTGGAGGGTAATTAATTAACGTATATCAGATAAAGGACCCACTTTCACATTCTTATAAAAACCTCCAAGCAGTGTCCACTAGCAGTTATCCGACCCTTCTCAGAAATTACTCTCGAAATTTTGATAGAACCTGAAGAACGAGCTGTCAATTCGCAATAGAAATTATTGTCGTTAGACTGCAACGTTACATAAATGAATAAATAAAAGTAAGGCATGCTGCTTAGTCACACTTAAGGTACGCTCTATATAGATGCATTGTTTCCATTTAATAATTTTAATTAATAAAATTATAGCTGTCGGTATTCATTTTCTTCAAGTCGATATTCCGTACAAAACCTCTTCATCTCCGAATAACTACTGCAACCTACATCCATTTCAACTTGTTTACTGTATTCATCCTTTGGACTCCACCTACAATTTGTACCTCACCACTACCTCATCTCTTATTTTTCAAATTTCACAGGAATTCTTCTGCCTGCTTTGCAAGAGTAGCACTCCGCAGGCTGTAGAGTACTTTCCCCCACATCTACATCTACATACATACTCCGCAATACACCATACGGTGCGTGGCGGAGGGTACCTCCTACCACATGTAGCATCTTCTCTCCCTGTTCCGCTCCCAAACAGAACGAGGGAAAAATGACTGCTTATATGCCTCTGTACGAGCCCTAATCTCTCTTATCTTATCTTTGTGGTTTTTCGCGAAATGTAAATTGGCGGCAGTAAAATTGTACTGCAGTCGGCCTCAAATGCTGGTTCTCTAAATTTCCTCAGTTGCGATTCACGAAAAGAACGCCTCCTTTCCTCTAGAGACTCCCACCCGAGTTCCTGAAGCATTTCCGTAACACTCGCGTGATGATCAAACCTACCAGTAACAAATCTAGGAGCCCGCCTCTGAATTGCTTCTATGTCGTCCCTCAATCCGACCTGATAGGGATCCCAAACGCTCGAGCAGTACTCAAGAATAGGTCGTATTAGTGTTTTATAAGCGGGCTCCTTTACAGATGAACCACATCTTCCCAAAATTCTGCCAACAAACCGAAGACGACTATCCGCCTTCCCCACAACTGCCGTTACATGCTTGTCCCACTTCATATCGCTCTGCAGTGTAACGCCCAAATATTTAATCGACGTGACTGTGTCAAATGGTTGGTTCAAATGGCTCTGAGCACTATGGGACTTAACATCTATGGTCATCAGTCCCCTAGAACTTAGAACTACTTAAACCTAACTAACCTAAGGACATCATACAACACCCAGCCATCACGAGGCAGAGAAAATCCCTGACCCCGCCGGGAATCGAACCCGGGAACCCGGGTGTGGGAAGCGAGAACGCTACCGCACGACCACGAGATGCGGGCACTGTGTAAAGCGCTACACTACTAATGGAGTATTCAAACATTACAGGATTCTTTTTCCTGTTCATCTGCATTAATTTACATTTATCTATATTTAGAGTCAGCTGCCACTCCCTACACCAATCACAAATCCTGTCCAAGTCATCTTGTATCCTGCTACAGTCACTCAACGACGACACCTTCCCGTACACCACAGCATTATCAGCAAACAGCCACACATTGCTATCCACCCTATCCAAAAGATCATTTATGTAGATAGAAAATAACAGCGGACCTACCACATCGTCGCCTCTCTCCTCAGTCCTTTCAGTTGGTGATACTCACTCAGTGCAGTTCTGTAATTGTTGCCGTTCACATAAAACAGATTCATTAACAGCGGACGTCTCTCTTCTTGATAGCCATACTGTTCAGTCACGTTATGGTTCGTCAAATGACGGTGTGATTGTCATTCCGTCATACAAACAGTGTAAGTGCCACATTTGCACCTAGTGGCCAAAACTGCAACTAATGTTTTGTAGCGTAAGTCGTTTCCGCATTAATCCCTTAGCATATCTACAAGTTTTGCTCCCACGATAATTACATCCACACTGCACACCCGTGAGTAGGTGCACCTTAATTATAACCGCGCAGTACAAATATAAAATTAATTTTCATGCTGCAGTGGATTATGCATTATTTGCAAGTTATTGGCTTGGTAGAATAATCCGTGTGCTGGGTCATGACTCGAACCTGACACCTTTGTCTTCTGGGTGGTTATAATTAAGGTGCACTTACTCACGGGTGTGCAGTGTGGGTGTAATTATCGTGGGAGCAAAACTTGTAGATATGCTAAGGGATTAATGCGGAACCGATTTACGCTAGAAAAAATTAGTTGCTGTTTTGGCCACCAGGTGCAAACGTGGCCCTGTACACTGTTTGTATGACGGTATGACAGTCACACTGCCATTTGACGAACCATAACGTGACTGAACAGTATGGCCATCAAGAAGAGAGACGGTGTGCTGTTAATGAACCTGTTTTATGTGAACCGCAAGAATTACAGAGCTGCATTGAGAGAGTATCACCGACTGAAAGGACTGAGAAGAGACCCGACGATGTTAAATGTTTTAAAGAAGATGACAATGAAATTCGAAAGCACATGTGAGCTTGGTGTGGTACCTGGGAGAGGAAGGCATCCTACTCTGGTGGAAGTTATTAACAAGGTTGCTATTAGAATGAGATTTTCACTCTGCAGCGGAGTGTGCGCTGATATGAAACTTCCTGGCAGATTGAAACTGTGTGCCGGACCGAGACTCGAACTCGGGATCTTTGCCTTTCGCGGGCAAGTGCTTTGCCAACGGAGCCACCCAAGCTCGAGCTTCTGTTAAGTTTGGAAGGTAGGAAGCGAGGTACTGGCAGAAGTAAAGCTTTGAGGACGGGGCGTGAGTCGTGCTTGGGTAGCTCAGTTGGTAGAGCATTTGCCCGCGAAAGACAAAGGTCCCGAGTTCGAGTCTCGGTCCGGCACACAGTTTTAATCTGCCAGGAAGTTTCATATCAGCGCACACTCCGCTGCAGAGTGAAAATATCATTCTGGAAACATCCTCCAGACTGTGGCCAAGCCATGTCTCCGCAATATCCTTTCTTTCAGGGGTGCTAGTTCTGCAAGGTTCGCAGGATGGTTTGGAAGGTAGGAAGCGAGGTACTGGCAGAAGTAAAGCTGTGAGGACGGGGCGTGAGTCGTGCTTGGGTAGTTCAGTTGGTAGAGCACTTGCCCGCGAAAGGCAAAGGTCCCGAGTTCGAGTCTCGGTCCGGCACACAGTTTTAATCTGCAAGGTTGCTATTGCTGTAACTAACCTGCCTCGGGCAGTGCTTAGCGCTCGTACACTGTCACGAAAATTGCCTATCCCGTGGTCAACAGCGCGGAATTGTAGTCTGCTTAAACTGGTACCTGTGCAAGATCCAGACTGTGCAGCAACTGAAACCTCACGATCCACAGCAACGTCCTGGTTTGCTCTTAGGTTTCTGACACGGATCAGAGTTCAAGACATGTGGCCGGGAAATATTCTGTAGAGTTACGAGGCACATGTTACACTTAAGGGTGCAGTGAATACACAGAACTGCGGAGGTTGGGGTGCTGTTAAACCGCTTATTGCGCACGAAAAGCCACTGCACTCGCTGTGTGTAACTGTGTGGTGTGGATTCACCAGAACCTTTGTACTCTATCTGTCCCTGCTTTGAACTGACTACACCCAGGTGTACCGAGACGTCAGCACATTCTCGAGACCACCTTGTACAGCATGTAATTCCCGCTTTGGAAGAGAACAACTGTGTGGAAACCACTATTTTCGTGCAAGATTGGGCAACACATCGTGTTACTCGCCAAGATAAAGATCTGCTTCACGCAACCTTCTACGCACGTGTCATCTATAGAGATATTTCCAGACGCATGTCATGCAAGATCACCTGAGCTGAATCTACGTGACTTTTGGCTCCCGAGATATCTAAAAAAACGTGTTTCCTAGGGACACGTTCGGGCTCTACCTGATGTAAAAGCCAGTATGTAGGAACAAGTTGCTCATATACCACAGGAACTTCTGCGAGCAACTGTTGATCGCGTCGTTTTACGGATGCAGCATCTCGTCGATGTCTCCGGTGCTCATATTGAGCAAATTGTGTAAGAGGCGGTTAATAACAGAATCAAAATTATGCCTTTGTCAATTGTTTGACCTGTTCACGTCCCATTCCTAATCCATTACATATGAAAAAATTTCTTTAGGTCTCTCCTGCAGTCATAGTGGCCAAAATTGGAACTAATTTTTTATCAGCGCAAAAAGTTTCCTCATTAACAAATTAGCATATGTACCAAGTTTCACTGCCTTGCTATATTTACAGGCCACACTGCTCCTCAGTGAGTAGCCGCAGTTTAATTACGAGGTCACTCCAAAAGAAATGCACACTATTTTTGAAAAAAAAAAATTTTTTTTTTCATTCTGCATGTGTGAAAATTTTACAGTGTGTAGATACATCCTTCCCACTTGTTTTCAAACTTAGTTCAACCTGTTCCCGTGAGAGGCGCCGTCACAGCATGTCTTCAAGATGGCTGCTATACTTGACGTTCGTCAGAAGCAACATGCTGTAACAGAATTCCTGTGTTGTGAAAACGAGGCAGTGGGAAACATCCACAAGAGGTGCATTGGTTCAAATGGCTCTGAGCACTATGGGACTTAACGTCTGAGGTCATCAGTCCCCTAGAACTTAGAATTACTTAAACCTATCTAACCTAAGGACATCACACACATACATGCCCGAGGCAGGATTCGAACCTGCGACCGTAGCGATTGCGCGGTTCCAGACTGAAGCGCCTAGAACCGCATGGCCACTGCGGCCGGCCACAAGAGGTTGAAAAAGGTACGGAGATGCTGCTGTCGATCGCAGTACAGTTAGTCGGTGGGCAAGCAGGTTACGCGATGAAAGTGGGCACAGCAATATTGAGGATTGTCCTCGCAGCGGCAAGCCTCGTACTCCACACACTCCAATGTGCAGAGAGTTAATTGGTGACTGCTGACAGACGCATCACAGTGAACGAATTGTCACGCTACGTTGGGATAGGGGAAGGAAGTGTTTGCAGAATACTGGAAGTGTTGGCGTTAAAAAAAGGTTTGTGCCAGGTGGGATTCCAGGATGTTGACAGTGGCTTACAAAGAAACAAGACAAACGGTATGCAGCGAAATTTTGTAACAGTACGACAATGGTGGAGATGAATTTCGTGGATGAATTATGACAGGTGATGAATCATGGCTCCATCATTTTTCACCAGAGACGAAGAGGCAATCAGTGGAGTGGCATCATGCAAATTCACCCAAGAAAAAAAAATTCAAAACCACACCTTAGGCCGGAAAAGTTATGGCTACGGTGCTTTTCGATTCCGAAAGACTCTTGCTTGTGGACATCATGCCAAGTGGAACCACCATAAATTATGATGCATATGTGACGAGACTGAAGAAATTTCAAGCTCGACTGAGTCGTGTTCGACCACATCGGCAAAAGCAGGATGTTTTGCTGTTGCACGACAATGCGCGGCCACATGTCAGTCAAAAAACCGTGGAAGCGATCACAAAACTCGGATGAACAACACTGAAACGCCCGCCTTACAGTCCTGACCTAGCTCCATGTGACTATCATCTCTTTGGGAAACTGAAAGACTCTCTTCGTGGAACAAGGTTTGGAGATGATGACTCCCTTGTGCAAGCTGCCAAACAGTGGCTCCAACAGGTTGGTCCAGAATTTTACCGTGCGGGTATACAGGCGCTCGAGCGGTCTGAGGCGCTGCAGTCATGGACTGTGCGGGTGATCTCGGCGGAGGTTCGAGTCCTTCCTCGGTCATGGGTGTGTGTGTCTGTTCTTAGGATAATTTAGGTTAAGTAGTGTGTAAGCTTAGGGACTGATGACCTTAGCAGTTAAGTCCCATAAAATTTCACACACGCATATACAGGCGCTGGTTCCAAGATGGTGTAAAGCAGTTGAAAGAGATGGAAATTATGTGGAGAAATGAAAATATTGTTCCTAAAGGAGGTATCTACACACTAAAACTTTCAAACATGTAGAATAAAAGATGCATTTAAAAAAATGGTGTGCGTTTCTTTTGAAGTGACCCTCGTATAAACGCCCGGTACCTGAAGACGTGCACAGTTGGCTCAGACGGCTGCTGAAGCCACAGATCTCGGTTCGAGCCCGGATGCACGACATACTTTCAGTCTGTCAGATACCGCGCCAGTGAACACCTGCCGGTCCCACGCGCTGGAGCGGAATCCTGCGCGGCAGTGACCCCGTGACGTAAGAGTCCTGTTAGGCAGCGAAGGTCGTCTGGCGTGCGGCGCGTCCTGGTTACGGCGGGCGCGGGTGGCGGCTGCAGCTTGCGGTGTTTATACCGGGCAGGCTGCAGCAGGAAGCGAAAGCGCCGCCGCGCCTGCTAATGGCCCACCGGGCGCCGGCGCCGCATACAAACCACTGCAGGCTCTCAGGGGCCGCCGAGCGTGGCGGCTGCCCCTCACCTCACGCTCCGGCACCATTCACTCCCCCGGACTTTCAAATGAAACCGAAAATGTATGGTCTTGTTCTTTCCATTCGTGCCCAAAGTGGTCAGCTGGCGACGTCGCGGTGAGGAACCAAGTTGTAGCCGGCCAGAGTGGCCGAGCGGTTCTAGGCGCTACAGTCTGGAACCGCGCGATCGCTACGGTCGCATGTTCGAATCCTGCCTTGGGCATGGATATGTGTGATGTCCTTAGGTTAGTTAGGTTTAAGTAGTTCTAAGTTCAAGAGGACTGATGACCTCAGCAGTTAAGTCCCACAGTGCTCAGAGCCATTTGAATCAAGTAATATTCGTGGTACAGACAAAGGTATACCAAATGAACGATGTATCTGGTAAGAACTCAAGCATCCTTGTACACGAAAATCTAAAATTACCAGTAAATAGTACCACTAAAAACGCATTTTTAATTGTTGTTGTTGTAGTGGTCTTCTGCCCAGAGACTGGTATGATGCAGCTCTCCATGCTACTCGATCTTGTCCAACCCTCTTCATCTCCTAGTACCTACTGTAACCAATACATCCTTCTGAATCTGTTTAGTGTATTCATCTCTTGGTCTCCCTCTACAATTTTTACCCTCCGCGCTGCCCTCCAATTCTAAGTTGGAGATCCCTTGATGCCTCAGAATATGCCCTACCAACCGATCCCTTCTTCTAGTCAAGTTGTGCCACAAATTTCTCTTCTCTCTGTTTCTATGCAGTACCTCCTCACTAGTTATGTGTTCTACCCATCTAATCTTCAGCATTCTTCTGTAGCACCACATTTCGAAATCTTCTATTTTCTTCTTGTCTAAACTATTTATCGTCCACTTTTCACCTCCGTAGATGGCTACACTCCATAAAAATACTTTCAGAAACAACTTCCCAAAACTTACATCTATATTCGATGTTAACAAATTTCTCTTCTTCAGAAACGCTTTCCTTGCCATTGCCAGTCTACATTATATATCCTCTCTACTTCGACCATCATCAGTTATTTTGCTCCCCAAATAGCAAAACTCATTTACTACTTTGAGCGTATCATTTCCTAATCTAATTCCCGCAGCATCACCCGATCGAATTCGACTACATTCCATTATCCTCGTTTTTCTTTTGTTGATGTTCATCTTATACCCTCCTTTCAAGACACTATCCATTCCGTTCAGCTGCTCTTCCAGGTGCTTTGCTGTCTCTGACAGAATTACAATGTCATCAGGGAACCTCAATTTTTTTTCTTCTCCATGGATTTTGATTCCTACTCCAAATTATTCTTTTGTTTCCTTTACTGCTTGCTCAATACACAGATCGAATAACATCGGGGATAGGCTACAACCCTGTCTCACTCCCTTCCCAACCACTGCTTCCCTTTCATGTCCCTCGACTCTTATAACTGCCATCTGGTTTCTGTACAAATTGTAAATAGGCTTTCGCTCCCTGTATTTTTCCCCTGCCACCTGTAGAATTTGAAAGAGAGTATTCCAGTCAACATTGTCAAAAGCTTTCTCTAAGTCTACAAATGCTAGAAACGTAGGTTTGCCTTTCCTTAATCTATTTTCTGAGATACGTCGTAGGGTCATCAAATATTTGGAGAATTAGCGTTGATACAAATTACTGCGTCATAAACACTGCAAGTAAGCTGTTTAGGTTGGTAACGCCACGTAGCGCTCTATATGAAAATCACTGACTGTGCTGTGTGAAGTCTGTGGCTGGTTTGCATTGTTGGAATATTTGCTATTGTAGTGTTGGGCAGCTGGATGTGAACAGCGCGTACCGTTGCGCAGTTGGAGGTGAGCCGCCAGCAGTGGTGGATGTCGGCAGAGAGATGGCAGAATTTTGAGAGCAGACGATCTGGACGTGTGTTCATTAGAAAGAGTAAATTTGTAATATTGGATATCACGAACATTATTAAGGTAAATACATTGTTTGTTCTATATCAAAATCTTTGATTTGCTAACTATGCCTATCAGTAGTTAGTGCCCTCAGTAGTTAGAATCTTTTATTCAGCTGGCAGTATTGGCGCTTGCTGTATTGCAGTAGTTTGAGTAACGAAGATTTTTGTGAGGTAAGTGATTCATGAAAGATATAAGTTATTGTTAGTCAGGGCCATTCTTTTGTAGTCAGACTGCGTTGCGCTAAAAAAATATTGTGTGTCAGTTTAGTGATGATTAGAATAAGTAAAGAGAGAAATGTCTGAGTACGTTCAGTTTTGCTCAGCTGTTTGAAAATCAAATAACGTAAGAGCTTTATCAACACAGTAATTCATTAATTTTTCAAAGGGGATGTTTCAACACACTACTAGCAGAGTGATGGAACCTTCGTGTTCGGAAAACTTGAATGGCGTTCCTGACCCAGTAAGGACAATTGTGTTCCAAGAAGAAGAATTGGTTCTCGTTTGAAACATCGTCTTTAACTGCCCCGAGAGTAGCTGCTCACCACATAACGATTCCACACTGACGCCCACTGACGTCACAACGGCCGGTGACGCGATTTTCCTGCGAGAGATCGTGAAGTTCACTTAATTCAGTATACTCTGTAACAACTCTACAGACGGCACTCCTTGATATCACCATGTAATATTAACACAGTATAACGTTTTTCGCGATATGAAACTCTGTTGCGTCGGTCGTCATGACATAACACCGCTAAATTCAATCTCTCTCTTATGTGGCTTAGGGGTCAGTTGAAAGTAATTCTGTCACATCAGACCAACTATGAAACAGTTGTTGCGTTTATCACATAAAGGAAATCGTAAATTTCTAAAAATGTTATTTCATTTTAACAAAATCAAATTTTGTACATCTGAATAGATGAAGTCAGCTTAGAATAATTTAACTTGCAAATCAATTGATTGTTTCAATGTTCTATGTGTCTCTTTCAGTTGTGTAAATATATCTGATAACCACGCCGTCTTGGAGAGCTGATGTATCTTCTACATTTTACACATCTATAGATAGACTGAGGCGGCTATAACGCTTAGTTCTGCCGCTAAAAGTGACATTTTGTAATTTAAAGCAAATGAACGATGTATCTGATAAGAAATGAGGTATTCTTGTACAAAAACGTCTAAAATTACCAGTGTATAGTTCCATTACAGACGTATCTTCCAACTATATCGGCAAATGTTTGGAGCATTAGGTAGCAACGAATAACTGTGTCATTTACACACTACAAAGAGTGATGGCAAACTTGAATGTCGAAGTAAAATTCTGAATGAGATAAGGTCTCTGATTCCAGTCACTTAGAATAGAAAAATTCATGTCGAAAAACTCGTTTGAACGTTAGGAATTTTTATTGCATTAACTGTCTATAATATCAGTTCCTTAGAGCTTTACTTTTTTCAGAGCTCTTTGCTCTACACCTAGGTTGGACAGTTATTTAAGATGGACTTATCCCGAGTAGCGACATAAACAATTTTCTATCCTTTTAATAATAGCCGTCTACTGAGATTGAAAAATTTTGTTATTTTCATACTTAAACTCATTTCGGCTATTCATAACATCTTGAGCTAATTACAGTTAACTAACAGCTGGCTTCTTCAGTGGAGTATCCTAAGGAAAGTGACAATTCCATAAATATTATAGCTACTCAATGGACTAGTGAAACTGTTTCAAATTCCGAGCGATAAACACATAGCAGTAATGCCGTTTTGCTGACAGCTAAGGATAGACAATAATTGTCTTTGGAACAGAAATTTATTTTTACTGAAACATGAACTACCTAGTTATTTTATGCATCTCTTAGTGTTCTAAAGACGAAATTATTATAATTATAATTATTTGTTTGACGATAAACACTTTTACGTCTACCAGTTTCTACAATTTATAATTCCCCATGATCCGTCACCTACCCCAGCAACATGCTTAAAGAAAATAAATAGCAATATTGCCAATTACTGTTCAAAGAAAGCTTTTGCTAATGGAAATCTGAGTCCAGGAAGTACTTATAGAGGAATCTATGGATTTATACAGAAATAAATGTCAACATTCATCCTTTTCTTACAATGTCAATTTTAAGTTAACATGAAAATAGTGATATGAAAGACTACATAACTAAATAGAAACGTTTCAAAAGAAATTATTTACAGTTAAGCAAGTAATAATTATAATAATCATTTTCTTTTTGTGCCAGTGATTTTAGTTAATAGGAGTAAGTGAAATTATTTGGCTCAAAATAAAAATAAAGTTCATTTACAATATACCAATAACAGTGACTCTTTATCTTCAAGTGGGTGTAAAAGTAGACTGCCTCCAAGTGGTACACCCTGGGCAATGCCAAAAGGTAGCTAAAAGTCTACTACTATCGTGGCGCTGCACTATGAGTATGAACTCATCTCACGGCTTAAAAGTGCAAATGGAAGCAAACAATAAAATGAATGGGTCTTCTCAAAACCCAATGACAAGAGACCTCGGCCCATCAGTCTGAGTACTGCAAATTGACATAGAAGGTATAAGTAAGACTGATTGTGATATCCTCTCAAGACTAGCACGGGATAACAATATACATGTCATACTGGTCCAAGAAACACATGTAAACCACGAGGCAGATCTCATGAAAAGAGGTTTCATAAGTGGATACACCGTTGCTGGAGCTATTCACCATGAAAACTATGGATCTGCTACATACGTCGTAGTGACATTGATAACTGGGCTCCAATAAACATAAGTTCTTCGGATAACATATTTTTAATAGAAACACTAGTAAGTAACCTCACAATAGTCAATGTATATAAGCCTCCTAACATCCAACGGCCAAAAGAAGCACTCCCTGAAACAAAATACCCTACCCTCTTAATGGGCGATTTCAATAGTCACCACAGTTTATGGGGCCATAGTGAAAACGATGATAATGGTCAAGCCCTACTTGAGTGGGCAGATATTGAAGACCTGCAACTAATATATGATGCTAAAGAGAGACACACCTACTGGTCAGCTAGATGGCAACGCGGTTTCAACCCAGATCTGTGCTTTGTTAGTAGAGACCACAAGGGTAAAGGTTACCCACCAAGCAGGAAAGTATTAATTAACTTCCCACACAGCCAGCATAGACCTGTCATTGTCCACATTGGTATACAAGTCCCTCTTATAAAATCAGCTCCAAAACCAAGAAGGAATTTTGAAAAGGCTGATTGGGAGTCATACGCAAAACGTGCCGATGCCACTGTGTGGTGAATAAAGCCAATCATTAACAACTACGAACGATTTAGTAAAGCTCTTTCTGCATCAGCTAAGAAAACTGTACCACGCGGTTTCAGGATAGAATATACACCTGCCTGAAATGAAACAACTGAACGCCTCTATAACGAGTTCAAAGAATCGGGAGACAGGAAGTTGCAGAGGAACTTACCGAGTCACTTGACAGCGCCAGAAGAGAAAAGTGAAAAAAAAACCGTGGAAGGTATAGACTTTAGAAAGTCCAGTCGAAAAACTTGGGCCCTACTCAGGAAACTAGGATCTGGTGCATACGATCCCTCTGAAAGAGCAAAAACCATTCCAAATGCAATTGGAGGCCGTATAGCCAATATGTCCAGGGCACCTCTTGACAGAGAAACCGCCAGAAACATTAAGAAACTAATTAAAACACGGTGGAGACAAGCTACTGAAAGATCACATCCTGCAGCACCTTTCACAGTGAAAGAACTGAAAACGGCTATCTTGAACATCAAAACTAGGAAGGCAGCTGGGCCAGATGAGTTATACCCAGAATTCATTAAGTATAGTGGGAAAAATGTTATCAACTGGCTCGTGAACTTCTATAATAACATCCTTGAAGAAGGCCGAGTGCCTAAGATATTCAAAAGATCTAAAGTATTGCCAATATTAAAACCTAGGAAAACACCAGACAAGCCTGAACATTTTAGACCAATCTCTCTCCTGAGCACTCTTGGAGAGACTCTTCTATAATCGTATTGGGACGACTTTGAATGATAGAATCCCCATCGAGCAGGCTGGCTTTCGACCACAACGTAACTGTTGCGACCGAGTACTGGCTTTAACAACACATATCGAGAACGGTTATGAACGGAAACTTAAAGCAGCTGTTGCATTTGTAGATTTAACTGCTGCATACGATACTGTGTGGAGGCATGGTCTTCTTAGCAAGATACTTGAGATTATCCCTTGCCAGACCTTGTACGAATTACTAAGTGATATGCTAAGCAATACGAGGTGCATTCAAGTTCTAAGGCCTCCGATTTTTTTTCTCCGGACTGGAAAGAGATAGAAACATGCGCATTGTTTTAAAATGAGGCCGCGTTCATTGTCAATACGTCACAGAGATGGCAGCACCGTACGGCAGATGGAATTTTACCGCCAGCAGCGCGAATGAGAACTGTTTTAAATACTTAAAATGGCGGCGTTTTCCTTACTTGAACAGCGTGCAATCATTCGTTTTCTGAATTTGCGTGGTGTGAAACCAACTGAAATTCATCGACAGTTGGAGACATGTGGTGATGGAGTTATGGATGTGTCGAAAGTGCGTTCGTGGGTGCGATAGTTTAATGAAGGCAGAACATCGCGTGACAACAAACCAAAACAACCTCGGGCTCACACAAGCCAGTCTGACGACATGATCGAGAAAGTGGAGAGAATTGTTTTGGGGGATCGCCGAATGACTGTAGAACAGATTGCCTCCAGAGTTGGCATTGCTGTGGGTTCTGTGCACACAATCCTGCATGACGACCCGAAAATGCGAAAAGTGTCATCCAGGTGGGTGCCACGAATGCTGACGGACGACCACATGGCTGCCCGTGTGGCATGTTGCCAAGCAATGTTGACGCGCAATGACAGCATGAATGGGACTTTCTTTTCGTCGGTTGTGACAATGGATGAGACGTGGATGCTATTTTTCAATCACAGAAACAAACCTGGTGGAAACCTACCTGGTACAGACCTACCAAGAAGAACTTGGGTTATACTCAATAGACTCAGAACTGGTCATGGGAGAAGTGGCGAGATGCTCTGTAGATGGGGCATACGAGATTCGCCACAGTGCGATTGTGGACATCCAGAGCAAACGAGCCAGCACATCATTCAGGAATGCCATAAACGTGCGTTTAAAGGATCCATTGGAGAACTTTATGCAGCCTCTCCTGCAGCCATCGAGTGGATGGAAAACCTAGACATAGAACTTTAAAGAGACTCTATAGATTCCATATATGTGGTTGCTGAATGACCTTATAGCAACAATTTCTATATGATAATTTTATCTTACCTATGACAAGATACCTTATTGTAACAACCTGTGTGTGCCTACTTTATCCTTTATTGAATGTCCATAAGACGAGACATTATTTATGTGTTATAATGTATGTTGATTTTATCTTTATCTGTCTGTATGTATTTAAACATGAAACCATTTGTACTTCAAAACTACATACGCTAACTAAATAATAAAGAAATCTTCAAGATTAACCGCATCAAGCTAACAATCGAGGAAGAAAAGCAGCGAATATTAACAATACAAATAAGAATGACTACACAGGCAACTGAAACTGCTGAACTGTGTATGACACAGAAATTCTTTATTTAGATTCCTTATTAACAGACACAACATAATAAACTAGTGAACGAAAACATTGGACCTGAAAGTTGTATACTTCCAAGGATTTTCATGTAATGGGAGCTACTATAGCCATAGCGTAGCGTCGTAATTGCGCTACATTTAGCGACTTCACTATGAAACAATTGAGTTTGCAGACGGTTCTGTACACAGACATAAAATGAGGCACAACTATTCACTGCAGAATGAAGACGATACATGCAGTTGCAGTTCAGTATGTTGGGGTTTCAGAGACAGGATGGAATATCAAATAGTTAAATTCTCTGATTAACGCTGTAGAATTACGTTTGCTATATCTCCTACAAGAACAGTGTCATTATTCTCCATCAAGCTCAGCAGAAAAACACACGAGGCCTAGACGGTTTCAGTAAATAGCAAGTTTGTGACGTGCATTGCACTGTCGCCGACTGTCCATAGTGGTAGTTGCTAACAACAGTGTAACAAAACAAATGCATAATTTGTTATTTTAAAATCACTGGAAGAGGCCCCATGTTTCCAATTAATGCAATGTTCAATCAATTTCCCTCTTACACTATTGTATACTAAAAAGTAATGCCTCAGAACCTTTTATGTGAAAACTCTTAGACGAGGGTTGGAACTTCAATATTGGCAACTATTTATTTACAGCTCGTACAAAATAGTGTTTCAAAATTTCACCGACCTTCAAGGTAGTCACCAGCATTGTGTATAACCCGTTGTCAGCTTTGTGGAAGTCTTAGGATATTCTTAGTAGTGCCAGTTGAGTTGACAGTTCGAGCAGCGCGGTCTATTTCCCGACGAATTTGCAGCAGTTCTGAAGCGAATGCCGCCAAGTGTTTGCTTCAGTTTAGAAATCGAGTGGAACTGACGAGGGCTTAAGTCAGAGAAGTGCAATAGGTAGTATAGCACTTTGCAGCTCCATCAGCCAAACAAATTAGTAACAGCTTGAACCGTATGTGCTTGAGCATTGTCCTGCAAAATGATGGTCAGGTCCTGCAGAAAGTGTCATCACTTCTGTCTCTAAGCTGGTCGTAGGTTGCGTTCCAAAAATTAAAATTCCAACCCTCGTAGCTTTTTAAATAGAACAAATGTTACACTACTGGCCATTAAAATTGCTATACCACGAAGGATGACGTGCTACAGACGCGAAATTTAACCGACAGGAAGAAGATGCTGTGATATGCAAATGATTAGCTTTTCAGAGCATTCACACAAGATTGAGGCCGGTAGCGGCACCTACAACGTGCTGACATGAGGAAAGTTTCCAACCGATTTCTCATACACAAACAACAGTTGACCGGCGTTGCCTGGTAAAATGTTGTTGTGATGCTTCGTGTAAGGAGGAATAATGCGTACCATCACGATTCCGACTTTGATAAAGGTCGGATTGTAACCTATCGCAATTTCGGTTTATCGTATCACGGCATTGCTGCTCGCGTTGGTCGAGATCCAATGACTGTTAGCAGAAAATGGAATCGATGGGTTCAGGAGGGTAATACAGGACGCTGTGCTGGATCCCAACAGCCTCGTATCACTAGCAGTCGAGATGACAGGCAACTTATCCGCATGGCTGTAACGGAACGTGCAGCCCCGTCTCGATCCCTGAGTCAACAGAAGGGGACGTTTGCAAGACAACAACCATCTGGTCGAACAGTTCGATGACGTTTGCAGCAGCATGGACTATCAGCTCGGAGACCGTGGCTGCGGTTACCCTTGACGCTGCATCACAGACAGGAGCGCCTGCGATGGTGTACTCAACGACGAACCTGGGTGCACGAATGGCAAAACGTCATTTTTTCGGACGAATCAAGGTTCTGTTTACAACACCTCAATGGTCGCATCCGTGTTTGGCGACATCGCGGTGAACGCACATTGGAAGCGTGTATTCGTCATTGCCATACTGGCGTATTACCCGGCGTGATGGTATGGGGTGCCATTGGTTACACGTCTCGGTCACCTCTTGTTCGCATTGACGGCACTTCGAACAGTGGACGTTACATTTCAGACCCGTGGCTCTACCCTTCATTCGATCCCTGCGAAACCCTACATTTCAGCAGGATAATGCACGACCGCATGTTGCAAGTCCTGTACGGGGCTTCCTGGATACAGAAAATGTTCGACTGCTGCCCTGGCTAGCACATTTTCCAGATCTCTCACCAACTGAAAACGTCTGCTCAATGGTGGCCGAGCAAGTGGCTCGTCACAATACGCCAGTCACTACTCTTGATGAAGTGTGGTATCGTGTTGAAGCTGCATGGGCAGCTGTACCTGTACACGCCATCCAAGCTCTGTTTGACTCAATGCCCAGGCGTATCCAGGCCGTTATTACGTCCAGAGGTGGTTGTTCTGGGTACTGATTTCTCAGGATCTATGCACCCAAATTGCGTGAAAATGTAATCATATGTAAGTTCTCGTATAACATATTTGTCCAATGAATACCCGTTTATCGTCTGCATTTCTTTTTGGTGTAGCAATTTTAATGCCCAGTAGCGTACATTGTACTGCACAAGCCTCCTAATGATGTGTTGTAGAGGGTACGTCTGGTACGAGTAACTGATCGTCCCTACTCTGTTCCACACGCTAATGGCGTGTCGTTAAGCCTCTATATTGGCTCTAATCTCTCGAATTTTCTCGCCATGGTCATTACTTGAGAAGTATGTGGGAGGAAGTAATATGCTGCGCGACTCTTTCCAGAAAGTACTCTCTCGAAATCTGAATGGTAAACCTCTCCGTGTTGCACAACGAAACTCTTGTAACCTCTACGAATGGAATTTGTTCAGCATCTCGGTAATGCTTTCGAAGCCACTGAAACATCCTGTGATGAAAAGCACCGCTCTTCGTTGGATCTTTTGTATTTTTTTTTAACAGTGAGTCAGAGAAATGGTATTAGGATGAGCAGGAAACGGCCCATGAAATTGTCTGCATTTTGCTTCTACAGGTATATGAGAGGATTTTTTAGCCCTGTGGTGTGCACGTAATTTTTTTTTTTTAAAGAGCGCTGTGTCACGTCGGCAGCAAATGATCGTAAGTAATCAAGTAAGTTGTTCTACCGGTACGGAAAGCTTTGAAAAGATTTGGTAGAGGATTCTCATGTGTGGCGTGGATTTTACGTAATCTGTCGGCTTTCTAGAAGAGTGGCTGTTTGGTGGAACCATTGTGTAGCTGGATGTGGTGTTTAATGAACGAGATGACTAGGTGACATTTAACTGATGGAAATAAGTTCTACTTCTTCCCGTCCAAGCTATGAGTGTGGTATTTATGTGTGTGTGTGTTTTTTTTTTTTTTTTTTGTCCTTCTAATCTGATCTTGGACGACATTATTTGCTATAGTTGCTAGAAATCGACTGGAGACGCTATACTGGCTGTCTGTGGTCGACGTTTTGCAATAAAGTGGTTTGATTTGTGTTTCAGAAAGTAGCTAGAAGACATTCATTAGAGGTTGCGGAGTGGGGGGGGGGGGGGGGGTGAAGTCGGGGGCTTATATGACGCCACGGAAGGAGCTCCAGAGACGAATGGAAGCCATGGTGGACATGCCTCCACTTCACCTTTGGGTTAAGATGGAGGCAGCAGCTGGGGCATACAGACTTAAAACTGGCCAAAACTGGGTGTCATTTGGATATCCAGAATCACACACTAACATAGTGAGTGAGGTAAATATAGGTATGGCTGGGGAAATGCCCGCTGACTATATAATAACTCCTAACTGCTTCGACAAGCCTTACAACATAATAATTGGAAGTAGGGAGCAGTGGGAGAAAACAGTTCGACACCGTACGGGGGACATCGTTTGGTTCACTGATGGGTCGAAAACAGAACAAGGCGTTGGGGCAGGGTTGTACTTGGTTCAGCCAAGACTGGAGAGCAGCATCTCTCTAGGGAAACTGGCCTCTGTATTCCAAGCCGAAATTACTGCAATCAGGGCATATGTGGAGGAGAATATGAGTAGGTGCTACAATGATCGTAGCATCTACATCTGTTCAGACAGCCAGGCAGCCCTGAAATAATTGGCAGCTCCTGCAACAAGATCTAAGATTGTTGCAGATTGCCACAGAGCTCTGGTGGAGCTAGGGGGAAGCAATAGGGTGTACCTAGTTGGGTCCCCGGCCACTCAGGGATCTGTGGCAATGAACAATCCGATAGATTGGCTAGGATGGGGGCAACAACTCCATTTATTGGCCCGGAACCTGTCTTGACAATCACCAAGGCTATGATCAAATTAGAACTACGGAACTGGCTTAGGAAACAGCACGTAGGATACTGGACCAAGGTCCATAAACAAAAACATGGTAAGGCTATGATGCCTAAGCCATGTTTCAAAAGAAGATCTGTAATCCTGGGATTTAACAGGAAAGAGATCAAACTGATGACCGGCCATGGGAACGTCAAAAAATACCTACAAACAAAGAGTATAAATGGAAGAGGACCTTAAATGTAGGATCTGTGATGAGGGTGAAGGAACTGCATCACACCTAATCTTTGAATGCATGGCATTGGAGAGTAAAAGAAACAGGATCTTCGAGACAACTAGACCTGAAGAAATTGTGTCTAACAAAAAACAGGTAGAGGGACTCCTTGCACTATTCAAGGGCACTGGTTGGCTTTACTAGATATACAGGGAGCGACACCGCACAGTAAACCTTTTTTCAGTGCGGGCAGTGGCGGGTTAGACCTAAACTGTTTTAGCTCTCCTGTTAAAATCAAATCAAGTGGTCGTATTTGTGTTTCAGAAAGTAGCTAGAAGACATTCATTAGAGGTTGGTGGTGTTGGGGGGTGGGGGTGGGGGGGGGGTGAGGTCGGGGGTTTATATGACGCCACGGAAGAAGCTTCAGAGACGAGAAGTAAGGAACGTTCAAGGCATCCTAGTTAACACGGTCTTCATATTCCGGTTACTGTCTCACTCTACCTGTTAACTCTTCCTTCTGTTCATCTGTTAACTTCTACAGTTGTACATTTGAAACGTTTCCAGTTAATGAAAGTCCTATCTCCCACGGTCCATACTAGTTTGCCACAGAATTCTGTGCTAAAGAAATACAATTTTTGGATTTTGTTCCTCAATGCAGTACCAATATTTAGCATCGGTCGCACAATGGACGGACAATCCCAGTGTGCGGTCCGAGCATTGTAGAGGTGTAGAGGCGAGCCTTTGTGAGGCAGGGAGTGCGAGGGAGCGGTGGTCGGTGCGTGCCTGCCGCTGCCCGCCGGCGCTTTGTGCCTGAGAGCGGAGCGAGGACAAAGGACTGCCCGCCCCTCTGCCAAGGTCGTCGCAGCCTCCCACGGCAGCCGCAGAGTAGAGGCGCAGGGGTGCGTGCTCCACTCTGCGAAACGGGCAGCGCCCACACAGACCTTCTTCCGCCTCACTCCAAGCAGTGGGCCGCTTGCCTGTTCCGATCCGACAATGAACCCTTCGAGTGCGAGATCGAAAGTTCAATCTTTAGTAAGGCTCACTCGAAAGTGATGTGTTAGCAATTATGACAGGAAAGATATTAGCTGCACGTGCGTCAGGAGAGCGACAGAAAATGAGTGTCCGCGATATGCAGAGATCAACCTACTATGGTATCTATGTATTATACTTGTAGGCGCTTCAGTCTGGAACAGCGCGACCGCTACAGTCTCCGTTTCGAATCCTGCCTCGGGCATGGATGTGTGTGATGTCCTTAGGTTAGTTAGGTTTAAGTAGTTCTAAGTTCTAGGGGACTGATGACCTCAGATGTTAAGTCCCAAAGAGCTCAGAGCCATTTGAACCATTTATATTATACTTCGCAAAATGGACATAGCCAAAACTCAAGAAATCTTCAAAACAAACCATCAACTTGCACCACGAACACTGAATGAAAATCCACAGTGATCACAGAGGTCCGTGTCATCAAGATCAAAGGCGAACTCTTTGGGGATTATAAAGCGTGCAGGACGATCAGCTAGGTATCACTACAAAGGGCTGCATATCAAGTCATATTGGTGTAACGGGGTGATGAGAACTGATGGAATGTAATGGCATGCAACCGAATGCGAAACAGTTTGTCGTGGAGCTTATCTTGAAACTGGTTGTTCTTTAAGATGTGGCTGCAGACAGTGTGGTAATATGTTTTATAGGTACGGAAAAAAACAAACATCCGGAGACTCTGCTTGTCCAGTGGTTCCAGATGGTATGAATTGAAATCTCACACACTTTTCGTCAGGGAACGGTTTGCTCTAAAGGGGTATGATTTTTATAAGGAGACCAGTCTACCAATACCACCACTTGCAAAGTAGGTTAGAAATCAGATTAATAATGATGCTCACGCAGCATGTGTTGGCTTCATCGGGCAACAACAAAGTTATTGACTGTGGATGGTATTGTCAGAATGAAAATAATGAAACCACTGTAAAAAAGTCATTAATTTTAACACTTATCTTGAATGGATTCCCACATAGATTTCGTCGAAGTTGTTATGGCTCATCTTATTGATTCTAGGGTGATTTCATTTTGACTGCTAGAAGGTCCAAATCTATATTTTATCAATATTTGAAGACCTAACAAATGCGTTTTTCAGGAAATTCTTAATGATCAAACAATTCCAGATCAGAACAATGGTATGGTGGAAATAATTTTTGACTTGGTGTTCACGATCCACATTTTTATTAAACTTCTTGTAAATTCACATATACTTCTTCTTAACAGTCACATCATCAAAAAAACAGTTTTATATTAATCTTCATATATTTAATTTCCACTTTAACCAAACACAAAGCGAAATAACAACTTAACTTCTGCAAAGTGAAACAAAGAGTGCTCTGTGCGCATTAGCGCCAAAACGGTTACAAGTAAGTCAAAGATTATGACAGTCTCACAGAAATGAATACACACAAGAACCATATCACTATAATATACCGATACATCGGAGTACCTATACATTAATAAAACCAAATGTGAATATTGTCACAAAAATATGTCTGTTTCTTCGCAGAAAAGTGGTACGATATTACTGGTATCGAGAACTGGGTTTGGAGTGCCGTAATGGTCACGTAAATAAAGAACCATTACACCAGGAATCAAGCAGAAGCAAGTTAGTTTCACCAGCTATTGGCCAAAATCAGTGTTCATACTGCAATAGTACTTCTCTTACGCTCATTTACGCACTATTGCTTGCTGTGACGTAAGGATTCCCTCTGCCTTTGCGAGACCACGCACACGAAAAAGAATCGTAGGGACAGAGCACCTCCAACTTTTCGCAGCACAATAAATAAATTTTTAGTCATTTTACCATCCAGATTAACAGTTAGCATATTTGTATACGAATGCGTTAAGGCGTTGATGATGGTTGGTCTTGATACATTTGGGACATTTAATTTCCAGGGTTCTTTTCAGGTGAATTTTCTCTTCAAATCCCGACTGCGATTGAAACCAATTCCTTACTGAAAGATGTGATAAGTTTCTGTATCTCATTCACGAATTTTTGGGCCGATTCCGCAATTTGCTGTGCATCGTCAAGTTGACGTTCTGTTTGAAATTTCGTTATCTTACATCTTCCAATACTGTTGCACTCTTTGTAGTTATGCAACCATCCACTGCTTCCTTGAAACCACTGTAAGCTGTGTCGTGGCCAATGGGTGTGCATTACGTAGTACGTAATTTGATGCACATCCTGTAAATTGTATCGAGCATCCTTGAAACGCGCAAAGCACCAGTTTTTGTTACAAGTGTGCGTCGTCCTCCGTTGAACATCCGTACTTTCTCTAATGCACTACACGATCATATTGCTGCAGACTTATTCGAAATCTGTATATTATTTTCTTGATATGCTGCGCTTAATCTTCGATGTTCATAATTACGTTTAGTACCCGCTTCTTGGACAACGATTGTTCTTTGGTATGTCTCACTGGAGACGGGATTTGTGGCTTCCTGTCCGACAAGGAAGTTGAACTATACCTGTTTCAATATCACGTTCACTCGCTAAGTCCGTATAATAATCGTTATAGTCCTCACGTATATTATCCGCACTGCCGAGTATATACAACACCACATATTCTACTGACTCATCTTGCAAAAACGCTAATATTTCAACTACCACTTCTCGCTCACTTTAATAAATTCCTTGGTTTCCTTTCTGACGAAATGTCAACTCCGGCAATTGTTGCTGTAGATATAACGCAATTCTTGCTTTGTTTATCGCTGCCATTGCTCTCCTTCGTATCAACACTACCAGCAATGTAGCACTGTTGTGTTACTTGTCGACTGATCAGTCCAACTACGTTCCGTAACCTCATGCTGTGAGTTCAGCAATTGATACCTCCAGGTCCGCCCCTTATCGCCGTTATCAGTGAATATTATGGTTACGTGGTAGACAATATGGGGAGTCTCGAATGTCTTAAACTCACTGATCTTTTGAAACTTAAGAATCAAGGATTTCCTCGTGCGTCTGGTCATTTCTTCCGTAGTCTACCAAGATGAATGCATGAAAATTGCTCCCAGTGAAATTTGCTCCCAACCAGAAATCTGTGAGATCTGCGCCCGGTACCTGGTCCCTTTGTGTCACGGCTTACCTGCACTCCGACCGTCGTAATTACTTTAAACTACCTGCTCCCCAGACACGACCGAACTGCGCCCCAATAGACCTCCTCTAACACAGTAGCTGACTGTCTACGCAAACAGCCTTAGTACCGCTCTAGATGTCGCAGAGATGATATCGTGCAACTTGCGCATTTCTGTCAAAGATATGGAAGTTTCAACAACCATTTGCGGTAACCGCTATGACAGTGATTCGTACACAGTGAACGAAAGAAGACGGGTCTATGACGTGGCGCCGTTCAAGATAGAAAGCAAATCACTGCCGAGGAATGCGTAAAGCAAGAATTCGACGGTGCTTATTTCACTCGAGCATCAATGTGGACCTCCGAATGACGCTCGGTTGGAAGTAAAGAAGACTCTGAACACGGCAAATTAAAGGGCACAACAAAAAGAGACTTCTATTTCTAAAATATCTTTAGAGGATCAGGGTTGCCTGCACAATCGAGGGTATGATTTTGTCACTAAAATGCAAGCAACGAAGACAACTTTATACTAACAGCGGGAAAAACCACACGGTAATGAGAGACTAAACTGACCTCAAAGCAGAGTTACTAGCAGTGAACGATGGCAGCAGTTTTCTGTTAAGTGACTACAAATTAGGAGAAAGGATAATACTTTTTTAACGGAAGAGGAGGGCAAGAAGTTCTGAGAAGAAAACAAAACTTTTTTTATGGATGGTAAGCTCAAGTGCTGTAGCAAACTGTTTTCACAAATATACACCATTCACGCCGTCTTTGGGAGCATTATAGAGACAAACATCTATCCAGTTGCCTTTACATTATTTCCAAACAAAAGAAAAGAGACACACATTCGTCTCTTCCGAAATTTGCTGGAAAATATTCCAGAATGGAAATCTGCAAGCGTGACAGTAGATTTCGAATCAGCAGTGATTTCTGCGATGAAAGTTGTACTACCGACAACGAAAAAAAAATAATCTACATGAAACGAGGTGAAAAGCTGCAAAAAAGTAGTAAAAAAAGTACGAAGAGGGTGGTGAAATCAAGGCTTGCATGAAAACTCTACCTACAATAATTTGACAAAATTTATCAGAAGCTGTATACAGACGAAAAATGTACAAAATGTAAATAGCAACTTACAAATAAAAAAATTGAAAAGAGGTTCACTGAATATGATTATAAGCTGATTTTAAACACGCCTAAATGACAATAGTCCGCAGCTCGTGGTCTTGGCGGTAGTGTTCTCGCACGGGATCTCGGGTTCGATTCTCGGCGGGGTCAGGGATTGTCCCTGCCTCGTCTTCATCATCATCATCATTCATCCCCATTACGGTCGGAGGAAGGCAATGGCAAACCACCACCGCTAGGACCTTGCCTAGTCGGCGGTGCGGGTCTCCCGCATCGTCCCCTACGCTCCTCGGAGTATGGGACTTCATCATCTCAAATGATAGTAATTTACTTTTGCCATTTAGTCTGTCTAAAACGGGGATAAAGTGTGTCTGTCTAAAACGTGGATAAAGTGTGATGGAAATCTGGTTATTTTTAAAAACCTGGGCTCAATTCTGTGTCCGGCCATACCAAATTTAGTTTTCCATGGTTCCTCAGATCATTCCACGCAAATGCTTGCTTCCTCCCCCTTCAATAAACACTAATCCGAGCGAAAGCTAAATCTCTAACAATAATAACAGTCGACGCGATGCTAGATTGTTATGACGGCGAATGAAGATATTCTCAACCAAAATTAAACATATCCGTGGAATGCAAACTTTATTTCTGTGAGTGAACTTCTCATTCACTTTATAAACCTTACCTTAATGATGTAGAGATAAGATTCATGAGTTATTTAAATGTTATCCAAATCCTGGCGATATTTGCTGTGAACAATTTTGAACTTGTACAGAACTGTAAAGAGAATTCTCTACTTGATTACCTACACATCCAATAGTTTACATTCATTCTGACTAACGCAGTGGCGTGGCTAGGTAGTTTGGTATCCGGTGCAGACTTTGTCAGTCCCCCCTCCCCCAAATTGACAACCTCACAAAAGCATAAAATATAACATCTGTGTATAGGAGTTCTTTCATATACGTGAATAAGAAATCAGATGCGTGATTAATCAAAGTATAATATTAGTTACTTCACAAACAGTTTTCATGGATTAAAACGAATAAGTAAAACACGTTTTTTTTAAAAAAAAAACACCTTTTAACTGAATATGAAGAAAGCAGAACAAGTGACCAAAGATCTCCTTAGTGACAGGTGACTACGACGTAGCTTAGAATTTCTTTCTTATTTTTCAGCTGCAAATTTTGAAATTGCCTCATCAATATCGATATCTTTAGCTAGCGCATTTTTATTGACTAATAGCTAAATTAGACAGTCGTGCTGACTCATGGAACCCAAATAGTTCTTAATTAATTTGGCCTTATTTAAAAAAAGAATTCTCTTACATAATGCTATCGCAACATACAAAGTTAAGAAAAATCTTATCGCCAAAATAAGGTTCGGAACAGTTTCGGAAAAAATCATCTTAGTGGCAAAATTTGTGCAAGGATTCCATATTCAGGAATCTCATGATAATTTGCAAATGATTTTTGTATAATCGTGGGAAGTTTCGTTTCTGACGATTTAATCAAATGACTAGGCTCTAAAACAGAATGGTTTTGAACGTTTATCGATTTCTCGTAGAAAGCTGTCGATGCAGTTCGCGGAGTTGTGCATTGTACGGCTTGAAAATGCGAGCTGGGAAACCTCTAGGTAGCGTCCCTCAGGTTTTCTACCTGCAGGACAAGGGGATTAGTGGACCCTTCCTCGACCCTTTCTGGGTGAAAATTTCAGGGGGCGCAAATTTCAGTGAAGGTAGTTTTCTTTAAACCTTCCAACATCTTGTTTTCCTTGCGTTTTTGTTGTCCATTATTAGTTTTATTAGTCTTTCTTCTGGCACCCTATAGGCACGCCATTTTACTCTCTGTTGTTTTCTTGATTTGGGAACCGAATAAATTCCCAACTCAAATCTTTTATTTTTATTCCTTATCTGATCTCACAGACCGCAACCTTTCGTGCATCTCGCATCTGTCGTTTCAGTGACCTACACACGTGTTTGGTGTTCCTTTCGTATTGTCCACGACTCAGAGCCGTAAGGCGAAAATAATTTTATAAAATTTTGTTTTTGTACCTTTCCAACTTTAGTTGCCTAGTGTTCTGTGTATTGTACTACACCTAACCTGATATTTATTTAATTTATTCTGTATGTCACTTTCAAGCTCTTAGCTTACGTCGCAATCAAAGAAGTTAAAATGGAAAACTTGTTCTAAAACGTGAGCATATACTTTTATTTCCTAACGCAATGGGAATTTCCTTTAAAAATCGTAATAGCTATACCCCGAACACACTAACTGATTTGTACATCTTCCTAAACCGTGCAACAAGCGCCGCTCATGAACGCATACTTGTAAGCAACTTCTGCAGTGGATGAACCAAAAGGCCGGCGGAATAAAGAGCTGACGCAAAACCGTATCTTGACTTATTACTTGCTATACGTTTCGCTAAATTCAAAGTCAAGAGCATAAACGGAATTAGATAATCTATACGGTAGACAGCAGGGAAGTACCTGTTAACAGCATATGGTGAATTTGAAAACACAAAAGCTGGCGTCATCAGACCAATTTTTACTAAACTGAAACTTAACACTGTTTCCCTATACACCTGATGCAGACACTTGTTATACTTTTTTGAAGCGGCGGGAAGGACTGAATGGAGGCAGTGAAGAACGGCTCGTCAACCTATCATGCGTCAGTCCCTTAATCGATGAGCAGCACTAACATACAGCGTTCTCATTACTTAATCGGAGTGCAGAGACTGGACGCTACTGTTACCTTTCATCCGAATTAGCGAATTAGGTGTGGTTGAAAGACAAATAGGTTTTCGACAGTTTGTTGGCCAGTCTGTACAGTCCTATATTTCAGATTAATGAAGTTTTAAGTGAGCAATCACAATAATGCACAAACACTCGTGTGTTTGGCTCAAAATAAAAAAAAAAAACTAACTAAAAGACAACACAATATTTCACAGGAATAAAATGAGATTAATTGACGATGGCACACAGATATCGAAAGATGTCTCTGTAAAGAACATAGAAATATGGCCAAGTGCTAGCAGAATTCGCGCACTGATGGTTCTGAACAAACTTAATTATGTATATGGAGAGTTCATCCATTCCGGACATTGAGAATGTTGACGACTTCTGTCTGCTGTCGATATCGATGCTGGCAGGATATCTATCCCGGAAATTCCAAGTCCATATCAAAATCTCTACAATACTTCCCAAGACTAGCCCGAACACACGAGAAGAAGCGAGCGGGGGACTTCAGTGCAGAGAAAGAAGATTTAATAAAACATTTTTATTTACTTGCTAAAACATGACTACGATTTAAATTTTGTGTTTCCATGCAGGAATATTTTTCAATTGCGTTTTTGATGGACGTGTAAATTGCAATGACAAAATTTATTTATGTGATTACAAATCAATAATTTTTGGGTAATTTTCCTTTACTTGTACCGTGAAACCTTGCTTCTTGTCAAAATACATAACTAGTTCAATGGGAAATGTCCTACGGTTTTGATGAGGGGTGCCTGCGAGTATCAAAATATGTGACATCAATGGCCGTATCCCTTGATTTTGTACACCGCCAAGCGACCGTAGACCTTAATAAATGACATAAATTTCAACTTGATACGACCAAAAATTACTGAGGAAAAGGGGTCTTAAAAGTCGGACAGACAGACAGACAGACAGACGGACGAACAACAGAACGATGCTATAAGCGTTTCGTTCTTTACCGATTGAGGTACGGAAATCTAAAAAGGAAAACATTATTTCTTGCGTAAGATGGAGCTATAGAAATCAAACTTCTCTATAATTTATTGTGTGTCTAGCATTCTCTGTGTTCCCATACAACTTTTGTCCTGTATGGTCTTTCTAGTAGCATGCTGACGTGATACACACAACATATCGCCCTGTCCGGTGTTCTACTTAGTATTACTCACATATTCCGTTCCTTGCCTATTCTGCGAGGAACCCAATCATTTATTATCAGCGCACTTAGTTTTCAGCATCCGTCTGGAACTCCACATCTCAAACGCTTCGATTCTCTTGTTTCCCATTTTCTCACAGTCCACGAGTCACTTTCGTACAATGCTATGCTCCAGACGTACATTCTCAGACTGTTCTCATTCGGGTAATCTTCTTTTGGAGAGGAATTCTCTTTTTGTCTGCACCAGTCTCCTTATTATGTTCGCCATGCAATATTTTGCTTCCAGGGTAGCAGCATTCAGTCGCTTCGTTACAGAGTTCCCAATTTTGATGGTAACTTTGTTACTAATATCGTTACTGCTACTCGGCTTTATTTTCGTCTTCCTTTGGTTTACTTTACATCCATTCCCTATCCCAACAGAATGTTCATTGCATTCAACAGGTCCGTAATATTCCCTCTTTTTAACAGAGAATAGCAAAGTGGTTACCGAATCATGTATTTCTAATATATCTCATTGCAAGGTTTTGCCTATTGCTGAGATAGCTTCTGTTGCTATGCTTTATCACACAAAATTTGATAACAATTTCAAAATAATTTAGGCAATACACATATGACAACTTATATTTATGTGGTTTAGAGCAGTGACAAGTACGAGCATGAGTCTCAGTTTGTACCTTCTCCACAAGAATGCGATAGAACAAGAGAGGTTAACCATATTCATTTTTTTTTTCCTTTGTCGGCAGCAAGTGAATATGTTTCGGCAGCAGAGGTGTATTTGGCTCAGGAGAACGCCTAATCGACTACAGAAGTTACGAAACTGAAATATAAATCCTGTATAGCGCAATGTAAATCATGAAAGTAAGCAGATTCTACTATGGGACAACTGGGAGACGTGTGTCATATCATTTGACTCTCAATTTTAATCCCATGAAGACGCATTCGTTGACACAAAAAAGTCAAAAGACTTTTATGCATTTTGTATATGTGCACCCTACTTTCGCACAGTTTATATCAGCAGGAACAAAATACGATACTCCATTTTCTAACTTAACCCACATTAATTTGGAGCTGTCTTGTCAATACATGGATTACTTACTAGCGATATAATCAGGGGACAGAGAGAGTGATCTAAATACTTTAAAAAAATCTTTTAACAGTCAAGGCCGCAAATAAAAACACATTAAATGATGACTAATTTATACCTTACTCTAGGTACAACACACTCCCCGACTTTCATAACAGCATAAATAATTTTCATCTTAATAGAGAACTTACGAGTGGTTAATAAGATGAAGAATTAGGGGAAGAAAGCAGACACGTGCCAGTTTTAGACTGCAGAGTATGCAGAACGTGAGTTTGTTGAAAGTACCAAGTAAAATCTGCTTCAGCAAAAAATAAACTGTAAATAATTTATTGTAACAACAGTAATTTTTTATTCTAACAATAGTAATTTTATATTCGTAAGAGCAGAACAGCAGTAAACTGCCACAGTATGCCATGCATCTTTAGTAAACCAAAAGGATTTGATTGCCCTCGCAAAGTTTGGTCAACTCTTTATCGCATCAGAACCAACTGTGGGAGATGCGCCGACTCCTTACACAGATGGGGTAAACTTCCTTCGTCCGCTTGCGACTGTGGCGCTGAGAGACAGACGGTCAAACACATCGTGCAGGAATGCCCACTAAGGGCATATGCGGGTGACCAACAGGATGGCCTAATGGCGACCCAAGAGGCCTTCGACTATATTTTATCCAAGCTGGACGTTTGTTTGTGATTGCTCTTCTGTGAGTGTAAATTTACAATTGGTGGTGTCCTTATATACAAACTGTTGTTTATTGTTCTGTTTATACACATGTGATTTTTTTAAAATCGTGTTGTTTCTGTAATTTTTACTGTGATGTTATGAGCCATACGCTAAATAAATAAATAAATTATCTACGTACATAATGACGAGCACATTTACCTGGTGTTATAAACGAATTCTACATTTATTTATAACCAAAGTCACTTAATATTTTCCTTTTTACAATGCCTTACCATGCTTTGTACTACCCAGCGCGCCTGTAATTCGTGCTCAAATACAAGAACATTGTGCTTCATGGAACTTATAGCACAAGGACTGAAAAGTAATACTTCTGAATCTTATATGTGAGCTTTGTAAATAAAGCAAACGTTATTGGTATTCTAGATCTTTATTCTTCACGTCTGTATATTTATTTCTCAACAGTCACATTTCTTCCAGGGATATAGCAGTTTGTTGATACTATCACTACAGAACGTTTGACTTTCTTGACGGAGCCATAACATCACCACTTCAGCACTATCAAAGTGAAGTCCTTAAATGGCCTTCTTTAAGTTTTGCTACAGGTGTCTCAGCGCTCGTATATGATCTGGCATTTTCATGGTGAAGGAGAGGGTGTTCCATGTGTGAACGAACTCTTAGAATCCGTAACTTGTTTACAGCATGCTTTCTCTCAAGCACCGACATAGTTATGTTACACACCGCCATATTACACGCTAAAATTCGGATCTCTCTAGCGCCAGATGGCTGCAAATACGTACAGATGCAGAATAAAGATGTAGAATGTTAATAACGTCTATTTTATTTAATAAGTATGATGAGTTTTCAGATTAAAAGTCCGGAGGTATTAGTTTTCAGCATGTCCTCGTACTTGATATGCTTACGTACGCTTCCGCAGGCAGAGTCAGTTAACATGAAAGTGGGTATGGTACCGCGCCGTATTGTGACAAACTGTTACTGGTGAGACCATCCTTCCGTACACGGGTCTACATCAAGAAGAAGCAGCTGTGGCCGATAAGCTATTTTCTAATTAGTGATAGTTATTTACCACATACGCTTATATGACGATGACCAGAAAACTTCCATGTCAAGTAGTACATTTTATTATACTCAAAACAAATTTCTGAGCAATACATTTGCTATGTCAGCTCCCATGATGAATACACACCAAAAACCGAACGAGGTGGCGCAGTGGTTAGCACACTGGGATCGTGTTCAGGAGCACGACGTTTCACTTAGGTTCCTTCGAAAGAGTACGGCCGTTTTCATACTGTATCCTCATAACAGGTCGTAGCTCGATGTCGACGAGACGTTAAACTCTAACCTCTCTTTCTTTCACACATGAAGGTGGCAACTCATTCCAATTATCCAATGACATTGGGTAAATTTTGTGAAGTCTAAACTAAGTACTATAATGTCGAATTGTGAAGCAAATCTACTGACGGTAGTTGAAGAATACAGAAACCTGTTTGAGTGGCATTTTTAGTTTTAAATACCCCTCCTTTTTTTCTCGAAACATACGAAACATTTTACGTTAGGCCTAACTGCGACTTTACTGCTATCAATCGAAACACACAGTAACGTTTGCTTACATTCCCATCACATATTTCGTAGGTCATCAAGATGAAGCAGCAAATGATTTTCTGGTATTGAGAATGTACCAACAACCATGTTGTGTGCCATATAAATATATCTTTGGTGGTAGCAATATCTGTGTTTACGCAGTGTCTGTATCTTCACAATACATCCTGTATGTCTGAAGGAACAGACATTATCACTGACTATTGCAGCTGTGGTTAACATTACGGAACAATTTCGTATTTTTGCGACTCAGTGTTGGCGTCAGCTGTTTGCAACACACGAAACTTTGTGTCGGACCGTGACTCCAACCCGATTTCTCACTTCCTCGCGATAAGAGGGAAATATCGGGTAGAGGCCCAACCCAGTACAAATATTCATGTGTCACAAACAGCTGACTCAATGAATAGTCGCAGGATGCGGAACTATTTCGTAATCCACACGATCACGTGTGCGCCATATGTGGCCGCTTCTGCTTCGGACAGCCCTGCAGTAACTCTGCTCAAGAGGGTGGCGGAGGCGGTCAGCTCCCAGACCACCCACACCACACCACAGCACAACTAGACTGGACCGGGCGGGCGTGTATTTTGTCACCCCTCCAACCGCCGGCATGACACATTCCGGGAACCGGTACTCTTGTCACAACACACGGCGATCCCAGCTGGTGAAAGCAAATATATGTATTTCGTCTGGGGCCAAACAGACACAGTTTGTATTTTTTACACCACGATACGTTTCGACAGATGAAGAACTCATCTTCAGCTGTGTTAATTGAATATACAAGTAAATGCGAGTCGATAAATCATCATACCATATGTCGTACTTATGATCCATCTAGACTTGACGCCTAATTCATTTTCACCCATCTTGAACAAGTGAGTAGAAAGCTCCCGGGAAAATACTTTTCGATTCATTTATCATTTGTAAAATTAGAAAAAAAACTGTAACGTGCCTGAAGACTGTAACATATTTCTGTTGAATTCTTCTCTCTTTTTCTTCGTTCTAATATCGGTTTGAAACGATACATCAAATGATTCGTAAAGCTGCATATATTTTCAATTATATATGCTAGTAGGAATGTGTAATTGAGTAACCTTTTATACGCATAGCCAGAGAAGGCAAACTCCATATATCAACAAAATGTTCTCTGGATAATTGTAAATTGTTCATCACTTATTTTTATACACTCTGTTCTTTCTTCCTCTTCAGACTGGAAATGGCAAGGAAAGTGTTTCTAAAGAAGAGAAGTTTGTTAACATCGAGTATAGATATGTGTCAGGAAGTCGTTTCTGAAAGTTTTTGTATTAAGTGTAGTCATGTATGAAAGTGAAACATAGACTATAAATATTTTAGACAAGAAGATAATAGAAGCTTTCGAAATGTGGTGCTACAGAAGGATGCTCAAGACAGATGGGTAGATCACATAACTAATGAGGTATTGAATAGAATTGGGGAGAAGGGAAATTTGTGGCACAACTTGACTAGAAGAAGGGATCGGTTGGTAGGACATGTTCTGAGGCATCAAGGGATCACCAATTTAGTGTTGGAGGGCAGCGTGGACGGTAAAAACCGTAGGGAGAGACCAAGAGATGAATACAATAAACAGATTCAGAAGGCTGCAGTAGGTACTTGGAGATGAAGAAGCTAGCACAGGATAGAGCAGCATGGAGAGGTGCATCAAACCAGTCTCTGCACTGAAGACCACAACAAACAAATAACAGCTCTCTCCTACCTTGGCCATTGCTTACGTAAGCATTTGTAATTCTTGGTTAATAGTAATTGCATTAATTTTGAATGGTGTACATATGTTTATTTTAAGACTGATAATCAGCATTTACACAGCTGACGAACCAGAAGTTCCCATTTTCTGTAAATACTTGTAGAGTTTTCTGGAACACGAGCCTTTTCCTACATGTCATGCAGATCACTACTAAATGTAGCAAATTCTTTCAGAGTCTGCAGCTGTTATTTGACTTCGAAGAGTGAATAAAACTGGCGCACCATTAATAATTAATATTTGCATGATCATGAAATAGACATTGTGAGCCTGATATCCTGGCAGCGGAGTATCGGTCTACGTACCTTTATTCTCAAATAATTTCCTTCACGAATGTAACTCTTCTTCTCGGTCGGAGAGAGAGAGTTATAAGTTCCAAGCTCACGATCTACATTTATCAATCACCTCGGACAGTATGCTTTCTGTTCATCATGACCTACACTTCTGGGTGGTAAAATTTGGTTTGTGCCGTAATATTGCAGTCACTTTTGACTGCAACATAAAACTGTTTTAAATTACCTGTCTCTTTTCATATAAAACTTTTTACTCGTATTTGTTGTTACTTTATCTTCTCTTATTCACAATGACGTACAAGGATTTAATTTGGATCATCTTGAGCTAAGAAGCTGATTCTGCGTCAGGTTTTGTGGAGGATTACTTCCGCGAAATAGTCCTACAAAGTGTGGTAAGACAGCACCTATTTGTAAGTTTCTTTAAAATGCTTTCTGAAGCACTTGAAATCAAAATGTCTCAGTACAGCTAACCGAAAAGACAAAGTTTTGACGAATGGTTCAAATGGGTCTGAGCACTATGGGACTTAACTGCTGAGGTCATCAGTCCCCTAGAACTTAGAACTACTTAAACCTAACTAACCAAGGACATCACACACATCCATGACTGAGGCAGGATTCGAACCTGAGACCGTAGCGGTCGCGCTCTTCCAGACTGTAGCGCCTAGAACCGCTCGGCCACTCCGGCCGGTTTTTGACTAATATTGATTGATAAATTCATTTATGAATCTGCATCAATAACTTTGACATATTTTGCATTGGCAAAATCCTATTCCAGACTTGTATTCCACTAATCAAAAGGAACCTTTTGATGTGTAGCCTACATATATTGACAATATTTCTTTTGGTTTTTATTTTGGAATTTTTGCAGTGATTTTCATTTGTAAATGTTATTAGTCCTTATGTCTCCATGTAATCTCGGTTCAATCAATATATTACAAACACGCTTTGCATACAGACTGAATCACCAGTCTGTGAGGGCCCTGAATTCCATTTTGATCGACTGAATCATTCTGAAAATTGGCCTCAGTCTCTTTTGAAATAGTGAAACGATAATTTAAGAGAAAGAGGTCACAAGGCACAACAATAGCAGTAGCTGGCATAGCTGGAGGTTGGGCAGTTTGTCAGTGAGTTCTGGAGTTGCTAGGACTCTGAGGGGAGCGACAGGTAGTGGTTTGATTGACAGGTTACAGAGACTTCGCTCTGTGGAAGAAGGGTCAAAATTAGCGAACGCATGTCTCGGCTTATCCGTAGACAGTCGACAGTTTCTGAAAAAATGACCGTCTAAGTTTCGAAGTATTTTTCAGATGCTTTATGTGCCTCTTAGAGCACGATATCGAGAGATGAAATAGTGGCTAAGTGGTCTATTGTACCGGCTTCTTGATTTTGCGGCATGTGTTCAAAACCCGTTTATTACTTTTATTTTTGTTTTTCATTTACATACTCATGTCTGTAGAATATTACTACACGAGTGTTTTCCAGTGTATATTGATAAAACGTCGTTTTTATTCTTCTACTAATTTTATGCCAAATGAATGAATTAATTTAAAAAATGAGAAAACTGTTTGAAATTCTTTTCGATGAAATTTATGTAGTAATCAACTGCAAGAGATAGTTGTCGGAAAAGTGACCCGTTATGCATGGTTTGCCGCGAAATTATTGCCACCACGGGAAATATTCATGACATGTCTTTCTCGAGTCAGACTAGTATGAAATAACATCACTGTCGCAAATCTGCCTTCGCGAGATGATGATGTTTGGTCTGTGGGGCTCCCAACCTTTGTTCAGACCAATCTCGCCACTTTAATGAATGATGATGAAATGATGAGGACAACACAAACACCCAGTCATCTCGAGGCAGGTGAAAATCTCTGACCCAGCCGGGAATCGAACCCGGGACCCCGTGCTCGGGAAGCGAGAACACGGCCGCGAGACCACGAGCGTGATGCTCGTGGTGTTTGGAATATGTCTGTTTCGAATGTTACTACGATCGGTATCCTTAAAGGAAATGTACCACATCTTCCTGAAAAATAAGTGTATGAAAGAAATTATAAGAACTTATATACGTAAGAATGGATATGAGAATGAAATATGTTATATGAAAAATGTGACACTTATTGTGGAATCTAGTTGTAATTTTACAAGTAATGTAACGCCCTAGTATCCACTAACTTGATAAGAAACAATTGTGTAGTAACCTATTACGGACATGGGTAGACAAAAGAAAACAATAAAAATGAAAAAATATGAAATATATAAACACGATAATCGGCTTTCGAACATGGAGCGCGACGCTAACCACTGAGCCAACATATTACCTGCACATGCAGTTCCTTGAAAATGCCTCTGAAACTATGACCGTCGTTTTTTCAGAAACGGTCGAGCATCTACGGCTAAGCCAAGACATCTATCCGCTTGTTTTGATCTCTCGTCCACTGAGCGAAGTTCTTGGGAAGTCTGGTTATGGCATTAGCCGCGTGCCCCTTGTATGAGACTACAAAAGTATAACTGCAGTGGGGTCTCGAGTTACATTCCAAACACTAGACACTGGTAGATCTCAAGATATGACTAAACGAATCATCATAAACAACAAACAAATATATCACAGTCTCTAGAATTTCATTTGCATTTTAGTTATAGACGCTCAATGACCTACAAAATTTAAACCATAAAAGTTTCTTTCTTTTTTCCTGTTTTCTCTTTTTAAGTAATTCATATTTATTCCTATTATTATCTGCTAGTGTAGCTCACCACATAAGGAATACGCATGCGAGACAGCCCCAACTCCTACACACGGTTCAAATTTAAGATAACTGGAAAGTTTTGGGTTTTTAGGTGGTTTGGATATCAATTTTGGCCAACATTGAATTGGCTACCAATTTTTTGAGTAGTTACACAACACATCAACACCTTAAACATAAACATACATTCTACATAGTTTACACTAGTTTTAAAAGTAGATGATGTACTCTTCTATAGCCCTTTAGATTAAAGTGACGTGACGTTTGGAAGATGAGCTGACAAGGAAATTAGTGAGCGATTTCAACAAACATTCATCATTTCCGAAGCCTCTGGTGAGGGTGTGCCTGTCTCTCATCTGGATTACTTAGTGCATCGTTAAATCGTAGGCATAATGTATTATTCTATACACAAACATTTTTGCTTGCTCTTAAGTTTACACTGAAGCAAGAAAGCAAGTATCGCCACACCCATGCGATACATGACACGAGTAACCGTGTTCTTAAGTATCCGCACCCGAGTACGTGGACTAGACTGCACGAAATAAGGCTGCAGTAAAACGTCATAGGTTGCCGCTTCTAAATCGTTTTTGACCAATGGGTTCACCGACAGTTTTAATCTATAATTCAAATTACATTCTTCTTTTCTATGGCTGCTGTACAATCTTCACTTCATGATGCAAGTAGAAAGCAGAAGTGAAGCACTTGAAAAGGGATCGTTCTGTTAGGGGTGGCATAGCTCGATTGATCGCATGATTTCAGTGTTGGCACTGCGATACGACTGAAATCAACCACACATTTAGAGCATTCTGCGAATTCAGAAGTTTGGAATTGCTGTATTACGCCGCTCTGCAGCCTACAGATAAAGTTAAAATCATACTCAGGAGATACAACGATACAAACAGGTGATAAAACGGTGCCTGCTTAAAACGAACATGGTGAAAAGTTGCGAAGAAAACATAAAAAAACAAAGGGTGGGCGATGCTGATTAAAACATATAGTAATTAGGCAGGCACAACTAAATAACACGGTGACAGTCTGGTTTCTGTTCGCAACACTTAAAAATGGGGATGCACAACACTGAACACTCACGGAAAACACTGCACTATAGAGTACAAATGCATATGGGCGGGAGGGGGGGGGGGGGGAAGGACCCAGACAGATGAGGGTGAAAAAGGGGGGAGGAGAGGAGGAAAAGCAAAAAAGGGGAGAGGCAATGGAAGGAGAGGACACAGAAAAAAGGGGGGGGGGGGGGCAGGTCGGACGTGAGAAGGAGTAGGGAGGCAGTGGAGAGGAAAGGAAAAGGACTCGGGGGAGGAAAAGGAGTCAAGGAGAGGGTAGATGGCGAAAAGGAAACATGATGGATTGGGAGGGAGGGAGGGAGGGAGAGAGAGCCCGGGAAAAGGGACAAAGGGAGGGGGGAGGAGGTGAGGATCAGAGGTGATAGGAGGGATAAATGGAGGAAGAGAGGGCATCATCCTGGAGGCGTAGTTGCCGGAAACCACCTCCGGAAAGGAGATGAAGGGTGTAGTGGTGTACAGTAGGGGGGACGCAACGGTGAAGGCGCGGCAGCGGGCGGGGGTTGGAGAGGAGAGGAGCAACCAGGGGATGGAGGGGATCAAGTCGGCAGGAGGGGTAGAGGATGCAGATATGTTCCAGGAAAAGGAGCGATGAGTGAAAGGAATCAGGTCATAGAGGAGCCGCGTGGGGGACAGGAGGCGTATCCGTAAGGCTGATGGAAGACTGCCTCTAAAGACATATCTAACTTAAGGCCATCGTATTAATATGACAGTAAATGTGCAGAAAACCGTTAATTCAACCTTTATCATTTTCTTCATTTCCATTAAAAAAATATAACTAATAGCTATAGATCACAGAATTATGAAGTATAGGTGAATCTCAGCTATTTACTCTACTATACCTTCCTTGTTGTCATGAGCGTGGAGTGAGAGAAATGAGGGAACGTGTAAAAGCATATCAGCTGCAATTTCTTTCCTAATTAGGGGACACGTGTTGTTCAGAGGGATCAGTAACCTTTCCTGATTAATAATACTTTATTTGCTATCATGGTAACAAGTTAGTTATCAAATAGCCAATCATTCTAGATCTGTAGTCATCACTTACAGACTGGTTAAGGTAGTCCTACATCTGTAGTCATCAGTGATTGGTCAAGGTAGTCCCTTTTCCCCAGACCACATTGTGGCGATCACATATGTAAAAATGCCTTATAAACTTAAGCCGGTAACTTTGTAAATGACATCTAAATGTGAAGTCAATTAAACTGTTACTATTTTTTCCTCACTACGTTCATCTACAGCCTACATTTACGTATACATCTATACGATGGAAAACACTGTGAACTGCACGGAAGACAGTACTTCATGCTTAAATGCCTTTATGTGCGATCTAATTAGTATAATCTTATAGTCACGGTTACTGCGGGAGCGATACACAAGTGGAGCAGAGAAAGGACTGAGTAATGTTGGTATACAACAATCTCCGCCATATACTGTACTGCTGCTTGCAGAATATACGGAGTGAACATGAGAAAAGTCTTCATGTGGATATTCCTGAGGCGAATTGAGCAGTTTATGTTCTATTTCCACAAAATGGAAGTACGCAGAGAATCAGGAATTTAACCTAAACTGTTTTTTCTACAGTGACGGAAAAAGATGTTTAACAGTACAACCTGTTTATTTCTTAAGTGGAACAGCGTAACTTCTGACAACGAGTCAGATAGCAGAAGTGATGTGAAGCAGAGTGGATTTTCTAAGGGACTTCAGGGCAAATATCTCACGAGATATCATCATTATACGAGTACTACATGATCATAAAATTACCACTGTAATGGCACCTGTGTGAACCACAGCCACGCACATTATTTCTGTGTGCTGCGGAACACATACGAAATTTATTGAGATTTGAAGGGGTGAAGTAGATGCTCCACACGTACACTTAAAAAATTTCTGGGGTTCTTTTCCCAATTTAGCTAGGTACCTATGTGATAGTACACATGTAGACTTGATTTATATTTTCTGAAGACGAAATGGATGGTGACACATGGATTCTGGAGAAACTTCGTAACTTGGTGAATCCCTGGGGAATCTTGGAGTACTTAATGTATACTCAAAGTTCCCGTCAAAAGAGACTAAAAGCAACTCTTAGACATATGGCCAGCGTTTGCTATAGGGTGGGTCCTCACACTGCGAAACACACTGGATAAAGTCAAACTGTAAGAACATCAGTAGAGATGGAGCCAGCACGTCGTAATTTCTATCAAAGATGAGAATACTTAGTTTGGGCATGCAGTCGAGTATACCATTTGTTGTTGTTGTTGTGGTCTTCAGTCCTGAGACTGGTTTGATGCAGCTCTCCATCCCACTCTATCCTGTGCAAGTTTCTTCATCTCCCAGTACCTACTGCAGCCTACATCCTTCTAAATCTGCTTAGTGTACTCATCTCTTGGTCTCCCACTACAATTTTTACCCTCCACGCTGCCCTCCAATGCTGTGATCCCTTGATGTCTCAGAATATGTCCTACCAACCAGTCCCTTCTTATAGTCAAGTTGTGCCACAAACTCCTCTTCTCCCCAATCCTGTTCAATACCTCCTCATTAGTTATGTGATCTACCCATCTAATCTTCAGCATTCTTCTGTAGCGCCACATTTCGAAAGTTTCTATTCTCATCTTGTCTAAACTATTTATTGCCCATGTTTCACTTCCATACATGGCTACACTCCATACAAATACTTTCAGAAACGATTTCCTGAACTTAAATCAATACTCGATGTTAACAAATTTCTCTTCTTCAGAAACGCTTTCCTTGCCATTGCCAGTTTCACTTTATATCCTCTCTACTTCTACCATCATCAGTTATTTTGCTCCCCAAATAGCAGAACTCCTTTACTACTTTAAGTGTCTCATTTCCTAATCTAATTCCCTCAGCATCACCCAACTTAATTCGACTACATTCCATTATCCTCGTTTTGCTTTTGTTCATGTTCATCTTATACCCTCGTTTCAAGACACTGTCCTTTCCGTTCAACTGCTCTTCCAAGTCCTTTGCTGTCACTGACAGAATTACAATGTCATCGGCGAACCTCAAAGTTTTTATTTCTTCTCCATGGATTTTAATACCTACTCCAAACTTTTCTTTTGTTTCCTTTACTGCTTGCTCAATATACAGATTATATAACATCGGGGAGAGGCTACAATCCTGTCTCACTCCCTTCCCAACCGCTGCTTCCCTTTCATGAATCTCGACTCTTATAACTGCCATCTGGTTTCTGTACAAATTGTAAATAGCCTTTCGCTCCCTGTATTTTACCCCTGCCACCTTCAGAATTTGAAATAGAGTATTCCAGTCAACATTGTCAAAAGCTTTCTCTAAGTCTACAAATGCTAGAAATCTTTCTTCTAAGATAAGTCGTAGGGTCAGTATTGCCTCACGTGTTCCAACATTTCTACGGAATCCAAACTGTTCTTCCTCGAGGTCGGCTTCTACCAGTTTTTCCATTCGTCTGTAAAGAATTCGCGTTAGTATTTTGCAGCTGTGACTTATTAAACTGATAGTTCGGTAATTTTCACATCTGTCAACACCTGCTTTCTTTGGGATTGGAATTATTATATTCGTCTTGAAGTCTGATGGAATTTCGCCTGTCTCATACATCTTGCTCACCAGATGGTATAGTTTTGTGAGGACTGGCTCTCCCAAGGCCGTCAGTAGTTCTAATGGAATGTGGTCTACTCCCGGGGCCTTGTTTCGACTTAGGTCTTTCAGTGCTCTGTCTAACTCTTCACGCAGTATGATATATCCCATTTCATCCTCATCTACATCCTCTGACATTTCCATAATATTGTCCTCAAGAGCATCGCCCCTGTATAGACCCTCTGTACACTCCTTCCGCCTTTCTGCTTTCCCTTCTTTGCTTAGAACTGGGTTTCCATCTGAGCTGTTGATATTCATGCAAGTGATTCTTTTCTCCAAAGATCTTTAATTTTCCTGTAGGCAGTATCTATCTTACCCCTCGTGAGACACGCCTCTACTTCCTTACATTTGTCCTCTAGCCATCCCTGCTTAGCCATTTTGCACTTCCTGTCGATCTCATTTTTGAGACGTTTGTATTCCTTTTTGCCTGCTTCATTTACTGCATTTTTATATTTTCTCCTTTCATCAATTAAATTCAGTATCTCTTCTGTTACCCAAGGATTTCTATTAGCCCTCGTCTTTTTACCTACTTGATCCTCTGCTGCCTTCACTATTTCGTTCCTCAAAGCTACCCATTCTTCTTCTACTGTAATTCTTTCCCCCATTCCTGTCAATTGTTCCCTTATGCTCTCCCTGAAACACTGTAAAACCTCTGGTTCTTTCAGTTTATCCAGGTCCCATCTCCTTAAATTCCCACCTTTTTGCAGTTTCTTTAGTTTTAATCTACAGTTCATAACCAATAGATTGTGGTCAGAGTCCACATCTGCCCCTGGAAATGTCTTACAATTTAAAATCTGGTTCATAAATCTCTGTCTTACCATTATATAATCTATCTGAAACCTTCAAGTATCTCCAGGGTTCTTCCATGTATACAGCCTTCTTTCATGAATCTTGAACCAAGATTAAGTTAATCTCTGCGCAAAATTCTACCAGGCGGCTTCCTCTTTCATTTATTAGCCCCAATCCATATTCACCTACTACATTTCCTTCTCTCGCTTTTCCTACTGTCGAATTCCAGTCACTCATGACTATTAAATTATCGTCACCCTTCACTACCTGAGTAATATCTTTTATCTCATCATACATTTCATCAATTTCTTCATCATCTGCAGAGCTAGTTGACATATAAACTTGTACTACTGTAGTAGGCGTGGGTTTCGTGTCGATCTTGGCCACAATAATGCGTTCACTGTGCTGTTTGCCGTTTAAGACAGTTAATAACTGAGGAATAGGCTGGCGAAGGCACAGGACCTCTGCATCCCCTCTAAAGATATGAAAAGGTATGACACGGCGTCACAGCTGCTAGCTATGAGTAGCCACTATGGTGCGTGTTCTGACCTCCACTCTTAGTGCATAATTGGGTAGTGTACCTCGTTCTACACCAGTAAAAATTCAGAAAACTGCTCCAGACAAACTATAGTGCACAAGCACAACTAAACTCTTTCTTATCTTACCACTGTAAATGCCACTCTGGTAATGGCCTTGATGTAGCACAGTTTAGCACAGGAAAGTCTGAATGGAAAGTTGTAAGGATTTGCCAGATGTTATCATTGTTTATTAAAGATTCATATTTTAGATTTTAATTCACTGAGACGTACGCTTCTTGCTCGAAAATAAATTAACTTTCATGATTTTTTTATGAACAATAATCAGCTAGTATTATGTTATCATCTTTTACCATGGGATTTCATTCTTATTTGCGTTCCTTAAAAATATGACGCAGCTAGCTGAAATAACTGCTTTCCATGATTATATTTGTTCAAAATGATAGTCATTAGCACACTTCCAGTAATATGCTGGAAAAAGTATGTAGGCTTTGTAAGCTGGTGTGATTAGTTCATCTTTAAACAACCGCTTTTACATTTTACAACAAGAAGAAATCTGGAAGTGTGATAGAATGTAGAATAGCGTGAAGATTCTGTATCCCAAGCCAGAACCATGAGAATATTGTTTCAAGACGATCTATTGAATGTGTTGCTCTGTGAGCTAGACAGACTGCAATAGAGAAAATCCTCTAACACTTAAGAATATTAATCTCTTTGTTGACATGAAGTGAGGCCACTGTGAAAAACTGTGCTGTGGCTTGTTTACAGAATTTCACTGCATGGACATTGCCGTTACACCTCGCGAAGCTAGATGGGGACGTCACCTATAGGCTCAAGTACCATGTTAGCGTTATTTACAGCGAGACGGATAACTACGACATCTGGCATGTTGCAGGGAACTGGAACTCTGGAAGATACTCCACTGTAAATCAAAAAAGCTGTGATCTATACGGAAAACAGTTATGCAAGAGAAAAAAAAATCTGTTTTTAATCTGATAGTTGTACGTTTCTAGCATTTGTTGACTTATAGAAAGCATTTGACAATTTTGACTGGAATACTCTATTTCAAATTCTGAAGGTGGCAGGGGTAAAATACAGGGAGCGAAAGGCTATTTACAATTTGTACAGAAACCAGATGGCAGTTATAAGAGTCGAGGGACATGAAAAGGAAGCAGTGATTGGGAAGGGAGTGAGACAGGTTTTTAGCCTCTCCCCGATGTTATTCAATCTGTATATTGAGCAAGCAGTGAAGAAAACAAAAGAAAAATTCGGAGTAGGTATTAAAATCCATGGAGAAGAAATAAAAACTTTGAGGTTCGCCGATGACATTGTAATTCTGTCAGAGACAGCAAAGGACTTGGAAGAGCAGTTGAACAGAATGGATAGTGTCTTGAATGGAGAGTGTAAGATGATCATCAGCAAAAGCAAAACGATGATAATGGAATGTAGTCGAATGAAGTCGGGTGATGCTGAGGGAATTGGATTAGGAAATGAGACACTTGAAGTAATAAAGGAGTTTTGCTATTTGGGGAGCAAAATAACTGATGATGGTCGAAGTAGAGAGGATATAAAATGCAGACTGGCAATGACAAGGAAAGCGTTTCTGAAGAAGAGAAATTTGTTAACATCGAGTATAGATTTAAGTGTCAGGAAGTCGTTTCTGAAAGTATTTGTATGGAGTGTAGCCATGTATGGAAGTGAAACATGGACGATAAATAGTTTGGACAAGAAGAGAATAGGAGCTTTCGAAATGTGGTGCTACAGAAGAATGCTGAGGATTGGATGGGTAGATCACATAACCAATGAGGAGGTATTGAATAGGATTGGGGAGAAGGGAAGTTTGTGGTACAACTTGACTAGAAGAAGGGATCGGTTAGTAGGACATGTCCTGAGGCATCAAGGGATCACCAATTTAGTATTGGAGTGCAGCGTGGAGGGTAAAAATCGTAGAGGGAGTCCAAGAGATGAATACACTAAGCAAATTCAGAAGGATGTAGGTTGCAGTAGGTACTGGGAGATGAAAAAGCTTGCACAGGATAGAGTAGCATGGAGAGCTGCATCAAACCAGTCTGAAGACCACAACAACAACAGTCGGTTTGAATACCACAATGGAGAGGTGTGTAACAGTTTTGACTTTAACGATGACAGTAATGGTAACAAAAAATGTAACAGAATTCAGGACCAAGGACCAGCTCTAGAAACTCAGCCGTCATCGGCGAGTCATGTATTTGACACCTCCATCTCGTACCCTTTGTCGGTTGCTCAATTTCCGCCTCCCCTCCCCCCCCCCCCCCCCCCCGACCACTCACCCATCCAGGTGAAATAATATTATATTGTTCGCTGGACAATACAACAGTTATAATGCTTAGAATTTGTTTAGTAACAATAAAAAAGTGCAACAGCATAACAATTGTCAATAAACAGTCACAGTTATTTAAAGTTAAGGAAAAATAACAAAAAGCAGCAATCTCACTCTCGGCAATTTGACTTCTACTTCTAAGATCATACCTTCTAGTAACAGTACTGACGCGCAATCCTAGAATTAAAATCTGCAGGGAGTACAATGAACTTTTTCAACATTCTTTTAGAGGGCGTAAGTACGATAGATTTTGAAGGAATTCTGTAGTAAATCACTTGTTTTACCTAGTTAAACGGACTACGCGCTAAGCTGTTAACGTTCTTGGGCCGTTAGACAGCAATATTAATCATCATATAATTACTAACGAAGCAGCCTCTCCATACGAGTTTACATATGCATTGTCAAACCACATTAATTTGACCGCCTGTCAGAAACTTGAATAACCACCTTTGCTGTGCGGACCGCTGCGAGACGTGCAAGAAGAGGGTCAATGAGATTCTGGAAGATACACATAGGGATTTCGAGTCACGACGACTCCAGTACGGTGGCCAGCTGCGCCAGGTTTCTCGATTGAGGATCCATGGCGTGAAAAGCCCGTTCAAGGTATTCCGCAGATTCTCGGCTGGGTTTAAATAAAGCGATTATGGTGGTCAAGGTTTAACAGTACCGCCTGCTACTGTTATACCATAACCTCAAAGCTGGAGGTAGTTCGTATAAATGAAATCATTTTTATTAAAACATTTGCAGTATAAAGAAGCAGAGCAGTGTTACCCTCTGAGAGGAATTTAGTTGTGTTGACCGTGATATACCTAACGGAGGTGGCTTATCGGAAGTGAAAGTCAAAATTACGTAAATATTTAAACAGTAACAAACAATGTTTTACCATCAACACTGACCAAAGAATAAAGAAAACGGTCGCCAGCCCAATTAGGCAAGAGAATGAGTAACATTCTTATTCAAGAACTGAAAATAAGTAACTTCAATGGGCAAACACAGCCTATACTTTTGTCACTCGAGAGTGCAGTGAACTCTGTCACCTGCATATGTTCACAGTAAGGTTGGATCTGACAGAGCAGAACAAACTATTTGCATAAATATAACAGATAACCATACACACTATTACTTTCGGGGCTTATTCAAACTGAATGGTCTTCATAACATTACTATTAATATTCACTGTAGAATCATAAATTGGACATATGTTCAATAGTACTTTTCAAACATTTTCCTATCTGACAAAAAATTGTAAATGCAGTTCACTGCAAGATTATGAACTGGTCATAGGTTAACTCTCTCAGTTTAATACTTTTCTATGTAGAATGAAAGTTAAATGTATTTCACTAACAAACAATTTCTCACTGAATTTTGAATAAAAAAAATACTGTTTTCATAGATAGTGGTCTTTGTATTAATTGTTATTTATCATGAGCATAAAGGATAAACTGTGAATCCTATTACACTGTTAATATGCACTTTCAATACACAAGAGGAACCCAATATTGTACAGAATTTGACTTGAACAGCAAGAGTAATTAAAACTTTCTATATTTAAGTAACTTTGTGCATTTGAACTACTTTCAATGGAGGGGGGGGGGGCTTTAATCTTGACCACTGTAGCAGACCAAACTAAACACATTTTCAATAAACTAGAGAAACAAATACTTAGCAAGCATGAACATATAACTCTCAACAGTTGCAGTTCTGAACTTTTACTGCAGTGAAACACAAATTTGAGATATTTGTAAGATCCTTTCAACAAACAATGTTAGTTTTAGTACACTCTAATGCCATATTAATTTTAATATGCCTTCAATAAAGGACACTCGGTAAACACTTTAGCGTGGGAGGGACCCTAAGCGGATATGTGACTGAGGATAAATCACGGTAGGCACAAGAGTTCAGTCAAATTTTACCTTGTACTTGGGTACACTATAATATCCTATGAGCTGATCCTTCACTGTGTATTACTATAGTGTTTCATTACATTCATTGCGCAATGTGGTGGCGATTGCATGTTGGTACGTGGATTTGCGGGTAGAATTGCTGGACTCTGTAATTTATTGGTGACGATGATAGATACAAATTCCAGAATAGTTCCAGCTCTTTATCCAACCATCCGAGGCATTGGAAAGCGTCAGGAAAAGCCTCTGTCGGACCAGCGCAGTACACCACTTTTACATGAGCAGTTGACAGTTTGGTAGCTCGTCCCCGACTGACTCTTTGTTCCACTTTTCTATCCATGCCAGCCACATTTTGCGCGCGCTAGTAAGTTCCGTTCCGGAGGGGAACCACACCATTTTGTACATACAAAATAACTAAGAACCCTAAGTGAAGATCAGCAGTTACATAACAACAGCTAAACATATTCATTAAAACAGAACATTAGCACATATTGGTATTTCTACAAAACATTATTTAAACAAAATTATTTAATTTTTAAGATAACCAAAGAGATTATATGACAAAGACAAAACATATTTGCTCATATTGTGTATATTACAGAGATTACACTTCATTACGTTATTGAATTAATCATACACTGATTACAGAAGGTCAACGATGGGATGTTGAACAAAACAGAAAGCTAAATGAATCAACAAAAGGTATGTAGTGTCTAAGCTACGGTGTTACAATGGGAGTACGGTAAGTTCATTCTGGTGCTCTCGGAAACACACATGTACACTGCGGGCTGTTTGCCACTGCGTCGTCCTGGTGCTAGGAGCCATCGTGCCTAGGAAAAACAAACTGCATGCTGGGATGGACACGGTGCCCAAGGATAGATACGTACTTGTATTGATCCATTGTGTCTTCCAGGATGACGAGATCACCCAAGGTATGCCACGAAAACATTCCCCAGACCACAACGCTTCCCCCTAGTTGCACGGCGTTTGCTTTCAAACGTTTTACGCCGTACACGCCAATGGCCATCAGCTGTATGGAGCATAAAACGTGATTAATCTAGAAAGGCCAGTTAGTGGACATCCAGTTACGGTATTGGCGTGCAAATTACAATCTTCATCGCCGATGAACACCAGTCAGCATGGGTGTATGAAACAGATACCTGCTGAGAAGGCCCGTACGCATCAATATTCGCTGAGCGGTCGCTGAGGGGACACAGTTGGTAGCCCCTTGGTTCATCTGGGCGGGCAGTCGCTCAACAGTGGCACGTCTATCGCTGTACAGATCTCCGCAGCCGTCGTCCACACCTGAGTGCCCCTTAGTGCACCGCAGTTGCTGTGGCGCCGGTTTTGGATAGCGCCACTTTGCCGTGCACGGTATACTTTAATGATGGCAGGGCGCGAACAGTTTGCAAACTTACCCGATTCAGAAATGTTTCCACCTTCGGGCCGAAAGCCAATGGCCGTGCCCCTTTGGACGTCAGATAAACTGCTCCAGTTCAGAATTACAAAAACAACTGCACTGTTTTCCGCATCCTCCCAACGCGATTTATGTACCTTTCACCGCTTGTGTTGCCACCTGCCCTCTACGAGCGGGTATTGCATGTTGACTTCGAATTAGGGGGTGGCCACATTAATGTGACTGGACGGTATAGGGGCCTACTTGTTTGTTTGTGTGTTACATTCTTTTGGTATGGGGTGCAACGAAGTTTATTAAATGTCATACGGCTAGCTCATGTGAAAGTATGCACGTTACGGTCGCATTTGACCTCACATGGTCAATTGAACTTACCGATACCGGAAGTCAGTTCCACAAGTGACATGATGATGATGTGGAGTGTGATGTCATACGTAAGCACAAAGAGATACAAGTGAAGCATGACATTGTGAGGAAGGAGACGGCGGTCTTAGTTAATGTGATTTATTAAATAAGTTTTTGAATAAAAATATTTAATGCCTAGAATGCAATTTTCCTATTACAATTAAAGTACGGTAACTAGTTTCCATTGTTATCTGCAACCACCTTCATATCGTAGAAAATGTAAAAAAGAGGTGGATATGCATCAGAACGCAACATTAGCTGTAATCATGAATGACAGGCATTCTTACATACTAAGACAATCACAGTACATAATTCAGAAACACTGCTGTGAGCAAACCAGGTTGTAGACCATAATCTTGTAGCTGACGGTAATAAAAGAAAATGACGAGTTACATGGGTAGAAACTGCATGACAAGTTCACTATTTGCATTAGTATAACAGGTATTATACAGGGTGAATCACCTAAAACTTGCACCACAAATATTACGGAAATGGAAAGTGCTACTGACGTGCAGTTTTCACAGAATTGATTGGTAGTCAAGGGTTCATATCGTTAGCCAGTCAACAGATAGTAGGCTAATAATACTTAGAAAGTGTATTTTTTGTTCAAACTTCTTAAATAGAACAATGTCTGTTGACACTAACAAACTAAAAGTAGAGTGAATTAGAATGTCAGTGGTATTTGTTGCAGGATTCTAGTGCGAGTCGTTTGCGAGATATCGTATTTTCAGAAGTTTCCACACTGACACTTGTATAACACCTGTGGTAGCACACACTAAATAACAAGGGTATACACTAGTTATTTGGATTCTGACCAGTAACGAGACAACTGACCATCACAGGTTGTGTTCAAAATGACCACTGGCAGCGGCAATACACGTATCCAGTCTAGTTTGGAAGGATTCCTGCACATGTGCAAGTATTTCAGAAGATATGTCCGAGTGGGCTGTTTTAACATGTAACTGCATATCATCGTGTGTAGATGGTATGTCCTTGCAGTCAGCGTCTTTCATCTTTCCCCACAGAAAAAAATGTACAGATGTCGAATATGAGGAATAGGCTGGCGAAGGCACAGGACCTCTGCATCCTCTCTAAAGATATGAAAGCAGTTCGTGAAGACATGCTGTAGTATTTCGTGAACTAAGGGCTGAACAGCCCATCATGTTGGTAACAGAGGTTCCTCGTAGTCTGCAGAAGAACGTCTTCCAGCATCTATGGAAGATGGCCTGTTTGGAAGCTGCGGTACTTGCACACTTTCAGTGTTCTGTCTATGGAAAACGAGCCTATGAACTGACGGCTCATTATCCCACACCACACGTTTACACTCCATGAACGCTGACATTCAACCTGACGAAGGCAACGGTGATAGTCAACAGACCAGGAATGCATGTTTCGGCGGTTTACCTGGCCACGATTGGTAAATGTGGCTTCATCACTAAACAAGATACATGATACATCTGGAGTATCCTGTCTTAATACCCACGTACAGAAGAACTCAATTCTCAACCCAATTCTAATAATAGCTTCCATGAAGCTCTTGATGGAGAGAAATGTGATAGGCGTGGAACCTATGTTGATGGAGAATGTGTAAGACACTTGCCTGACTCATGCCATTCCTTGTACGATTGTACTGGAGCTAACGCTTGGATAAGATGCTACAGCAGCAAGAATATTAATTTCCTCCTCTTCTGTTGTCACTTGTTTCCCCCTGTGACGTTGTCTAAGTGTTACACTGCCACTTTCACGTAACTGGTTGTAGGGGTTTATAATTTACTGCCGTGATGGTTTACGTCTGTTGCGCTATCATGCCGAATACACTGTACAACTACGAGCTGCATTCTTCCTACATTCTCCATACACCATGAGCATGTCGGCTTTTTCTGCCCTGTTGAATCACTTTGTCCACTCACAGCCTGCTGCTTGGGCTGTCACGCACAGTTCGACTAGCGAGTGCACTCAAGGAACCCACAAGCACTCTGTAAGCAAACATAACCACATCGTACCTAGTAACTAAACAGGTTGAGTGGCAAAAACAAGTGTCAGCGTGGAAACTTTTCAAAATACGATACCCCTTAAATGTGTCTCACCAGCGTCCTGCAACAGAAGCCACTGACACTGTATTTAACCCACTTTCCGTATGTTAATGTCAATAGGCATTGTTCAATTGAAAAAAGTGTATGTTTATCCAAAAAGTACACTTTCTAAGTATTATTAAAATATATTTATTTCCCAATAGTAGGAGTCCCTGACTACCGATCCACGCGTGAAAACCGCAAATCAGCAGCACGTTCCATTTCCGCGATATATGCGGTATAATTTTTGGATGATTCGCACTGTAAATACTTCTAAAAAATGTCATTTAATGAAAAAGAGATACTGCAATCGCAGCACTTATTTCTAAATATTTTTTTCTTTTTTTGGAATTTCACTAAGAGGATGGATTGCTCGACAGGACATATTCCGAGGAATCAAGACATCTTCACATTAGTAATGGAAGGAAACGTTGAGCGAAAAAATTGTAGGGGGAGGTCAATGCTTTAGCAGGATCAAAAGTATGCAGGTAGCAGCATCTATGCAGATATGGATATGCTTGCACAGAACAGACTAGTGTTGAGAACAACATAATACAGTCTTCAGACTGATGATCACAAGAACAACGACAGTATTATTTTTTTAACTGAAGTTTTTGATGTCAGACTGCTGTTTAACTTAGCCGAATGTCTAGAGTAGGTCCAACGGCGACAGTTCAGTTGTGAATTAGCGAAGCTACCGATTCAGATGTCATGAAGATAATAATAATTATTGTGGTGACGCCTGTTAAATGCATATTGGATTTTTCTGAATGGTTTTCGTCGGTCATTTCGATGGGCCAAAGTACACAGCCGCTATAGATGTGTTCAATGTTTATTAATGCTCGTGGCTGGTGAAGTTGCGGCATCAAAGCTAATCCAGCAAGGGAGGAAATGGATGCTTGCATACTGGGTCAGGGATGGGACGCTTAGCGGCGGGAAAGCAGGATGTGAAAAGGGGAAGTAAACAGGTGCCGGTGGAGAGGGTGGAGGAGAGCGAGGGTGCGGCACGCACTCTTGCTTTCGTGGCCCGGCGCACTTTCGTCGGCACTTTCTTTCCGCGAGGCGTACCGTTGTGGCAGAGCCCGCGTCTGCTGTTGCTGCTACTGCAGCGGCTGGCGGGGTGACCTTGACCTCGCGCCACAACGGTACGGCTCCTGCCAGCCCCTGCCCCTCCCCGAGCGCCACACACCCCCCTCGCCGCATCCTAAGCAGCAGCGTGCCACTTGTGACGTCACCACAAACACGTTGGCTCAATTATTAGCGCAACCTACTTCTGTAAGAGACTTTTCGTTTCTTTAGCTTTAACGTCGTGGAACGTAGTTCTCCTTCGTTGAGGTTGTAGCCTTAGTTCGTCATAAGACTCGTGTCAACAGACGTGTCCATCTCTCCTTCTAGAACGTCTTTTAATATCTGGGACAGAGCAAAGTGTCGCAGTGGATAAAAGATTTTGTATGTACATCCTTGTAATTGATGGTTTGTGGGACTTCAGTGCTTCGCTTACATAATTAAATGACACACCCGCAGCAGCCGTTTTTATGTTGTATCATAATACAACCAGTTTCGGTGACTCACTTGACCATTTTCAGGTCTTAACTGACGCTGAAGGGGTGAACACCAATCGTGTACACGATCCCAACATGTATGAACCGGCTTCCCTAGAATACTGTAAAAGCGATGTCGTGTCTGCAACCATCAACTACCAACTCAATTGGTCCCGTAGATACACAATTCAGTGGTTTCTGTTGCCTTCTGCATCTTCATGCTGTTGATCATTACTGATTCTTCCGCCTTTAGTGGCATTTTCCCACCCCAAGAACAATAGAGTACCTTGAACCTCTGTCCACTACTCCACCCTGTTTGACAAGACCGTTGGCCAAATGATGGTGACTTCTTACGCGGGAAGTTCCCGGTCTCCACTGCTGATGATTTTTATTCTAAATTTAAGTGGTGGTGGGATTTGATCTGGCAATTGCCTTCTGCATCTTCATGCTGTTGATCATTACTGATTCTTCCGCCTTTAGTGGCATTTTTCCACCCCAAGAACAATTGAGTACCTTGAACCTCTGTCCACTACTCCACCCTGTTTGACAAGACCGTTGGCCAAATGATGGTGACTTCTTACGCGGGAAGTTCCCGGTCTCCACTGCTGATGATTTTTATTCTAAATTTAAGTGGTGGTGGGATTTGATCTGGAAATTGCGTTTTGATTAGTAATCAAAGACCTTTCCTCGAGTCCTCTCAATTATGCCCCACAAATGTTCGATGGGATTCCTGTCGGGCGTTCTGGGAGGCCAAATCATTCGCTCGAATTGTCCGGAACGTTCCTATGCCCAATCGCAGCCGCACGGGGCAGCTGTGTGGTCAGAGGCGCCTGGTCACGGTTCGCCCGTCGGAGGTTCGAGTCCTCCCTCGGGTATGGGTGTGTGTGTTGTACTTAGCGTAAGTCAGTTTAAGTTAGATTAAGTAGTACGTAAGCCTAGGCAGCAGTTTGGTCCCATAGTCCTTACCACAAATTTCCAAATTTGTTTCCCAGTCTCAAATAATTGTGGCCCGGAGCCGTGACGCATTGTCTACCTTAAAAATTCCATCATTGTTGGCTGCAAGTGGTCTCCGAGTAGCCTAATAAGACAATTTCCAGTCAATGATGGGTGTCGCATTTATGGAAATTACATTTCTATGGTGTAAACAGAACAGCATGTGAGTGGTTTAAGTCATATGCACAGAGCAGGAAGTAAAAAGTTTCTTTATGTAGTTTAAATGATTTAAGGAAGTTGGCTACTTCATCTAATTGGGATGAAATTAAATTAAGTGTTCCACAGGGTTCGATAATGGGCCCCTTCGGTTCATAATATATGTGAATGACCTCCCTTCTTTTCTGAAACAAGAAACTCAACTGACGTCGTTTGCTGATGATACAAGCATCATTATTAATCCAGTAAAAGAAACTCCAATAGAAAATGATACAAATAATGTCTTTGAAAAGTTATTAATTGGTTTTCTGCAAATGGGTTTGCTCTGAACTTTGGAAAAACACAGTACATCCAATTTCCTGCTGCGAAGAGTACAGTTGCTTCAATAAATATAACACATCAACAGAAGTCAGTAGCCAGAGTAGAGCATACTAAGTTTTTGGGTGTAGATATATATGAGAATCTTAATTGGTAAATTCATATGTTGGATCCCCTAAAGCGACTAGGTTCAGCAACTTTTGCAAACAGAATAATTGCCAATTTTGAAGATATAGAAATTAATGAGCTAAAATACTTACATAGTATCACTCTCTGATGTTATTTGGATTAATATTTTGGGGTAACTCAACACTTTGGCAAAAAGTATTCACTGCTCAAAAGATAGTGGTTGTGTGAGGCTCATAGTCACAAATCGTATGGGAATCTGTTTAAAACGTTAGGAATTCTTACAAAAGCCTCACAGTACATTTACTTAGTAACGAAATTTGTTCTCAATAACATGGACCAGTTTAAAGACAATAGTGGCATTCATGATTGTAATGCCAGAAGAAAGAAAGCCTTACACCATCCTTCACTTAACCTATCTTTGGCACAGAAAGGGGTAAAACATGCTGTTGCAAAAACTATTCGATAAATTACCAGATGAAATAAAATGTCTGACAGATAGCAATAATAGCTTCAAAAATAAATTGAACCCATATCTCTTTGACAACGCCTTCAATATCATAGATGAATTCTTGAATAAGAATAAATCTGTAGGTATAATATATGCATTTTGTGCCATTGAAGGGAAAAGGGTAGGTAATAAAAATTTTAAGCAAAAAAGACCTTGATCCATGAGGGCACTTCTTATGCACTTTACAGAATCCACATCATAATGGTTACTGTGAGATTGATCAATGGAACATGTAACTAGCTAACTAACTAACTAATGGTACTTTTGTTTCATCGTTACAACTACAGTAAAATGAGTGTTTTTCTCTCCAGATGGGTTTTGCTTAATTGAAGTCAAGCATTTTCAGTGGTCTGTAATTAAAGATATTTACCATTTGATTAGTTTCCTAGATTGAAAAGTAATTCGTTAACAAACTTCTACTTAAAGTAATTTCTGCTTGGCTTTTGGCCTGCATCAGGAAATGTCGTATATTAGAACGTTTTTGGTTCCTTTCCTCATTAGGCACTGATAATTCTCGTCCAACTTTGCACTTCGGTCGTTTAGCACAGAAAAATGTTGTACACCGCTGTTCACTGTTTATTGCTATACTTCTAAGCGTGTTTGGGTTTTGTAGTGTTGCTAACATTACAACTTGTTTTTCTTTGATTTTTTCCCCTCCATGTAGTTCATTATATGTGTGTTATTCTGGTGAATTATGTTACTGTGTTTTTATGTACTGTGTAAGAGAAGTGAAGAAGTAGTGAGCAAGATTAAATTGTGTGTGATGAGTAGGTAAGACGGAGAAGCAGAAATGAGTGGATGCTAAACGAATAGTAGTGTGAATTAGCGTGAGCTGAGGAACAAGAAGTGAAATTAAATTCTCGGAGGTGAGGGATGTTGAGCTAGAGTGGTGAAAGATGGAAAACGCACTTTTCTTAATACGATTTCTTCAATTATTTTTTACAGTGTCTAGTTTCCAATATTTATTTGATCACTGAGCAACTGTTTATTTCGTGTTAATGCTCTTTGTATATGATAGTGTTCTTGGAAAAGGAGGAGGTTTCTGTCTTTACTGATTCGTATGATATTCATATCTTTTTTCCATAGTGCTTGGCCTCTGGTATTACCGTTTTAGATGGTGTGCTAACTCTGAATGGTTCCTATCATATTTCAATATTCTAATGTGCTCTTTATAGCTTGTGTCAAATGCTCTGTCAGTCATCCCAGTGTTCATGTTTCCACACTCTCTGCAAGTGGCCTGAGAGACTCAGATTGTTTCGGGATGTATTTTTCCATTGAGTTGTTTGTTCTTTGAACAATATTCATGCCTTATCTTTTGAATATGTTACCTATTTTATATGTGATTTTGTTATGGTAGGTTACTGTATGCCGTTTATTTGTGGCTGTGTAGGTTGTATATGTTGATGTTGTTTGGTTAGTCTTTTCATTCTTTATGTCTATTATTCGGTTTGGTTTGTCTACCAGTGTTTCTTGGTGTCCATTTTTAATGCTATTTATCTTATAATGGAGAGCTGTTTTTGGTAATCAGAAGTGTTTAAGGGGATGCTGTTGAGCCTGTTTAACATGTATTTGAATCGGGCGTGTTTCTGACTGTACTTTTGGTTTGAGGTTGCATTTAAAATAGTGTCACTTGTTGTGGGTTTTCTGTATATCTCAAATATGTGTTTGTGATTGATGTTTCTTATGGTTATGTCTAGAAGGTTGAGTGTGTTTTCTTGTTCTTCTTTTATTGTAAACTTTTGTATCCTTGTGTTTAGTATTTATGCCTTTGCGCAATTTGCTATATTTTGTTTTCAGGTTCATCTAACATGCAGATTGTGTCATCCATGTATGTGTAGTAGTAAACGATGTTGTATCTTTCTTTGTTATTATTTCTTTAAATATGTTGCCTATTTTATATGTGAATTTGTTATGGTAGGTTACTGTATGCCATTTATTTGTAACTGTGTAGGTTGTATGTGTTGATGTTATTTGGTTAGTTTTTTTCATTCTTTATGTCTATTATTCGGTTTAGTTTGTCTACCAGTGTTTCTGGGTGCCCATTTTTAATGCTATTTATCTTATAATGGCGAGCTCTTTTTGGTAATCAGAAGTGTTTAAGGGGATCCTGTTCAGCCTCTTTAACATGTATCTGATTCGGGTATGTTTCTGACTGTGCTTTTAGTTTGAGGTTGCATTTAAAATAGTGTCACTTGTTGTGGGTTTTCTCTATATTTAAAATGTGTCAACTGGAGACATAAAGTCTGAAAACGAGTCCATGATCATACTTTTGGACTTTATTTCACAGGTCTGTTACAAACAGAAATAGTGTGTAACCAACTAAGTTCAATTTGTTGACGCTAAATCTATACAAGTCCTGGTGCTACGTACATAAGAAAGATAAAAAGTGTTACATGATTAACAGCCATGTATACCAGCCATACATACCATAAAATATTCTGATGTAGTATCAACGTTAAACTAAATATGTAGATACATAGTAAGTGCAGATGATGATCAAAATGCGTCTGGTATTTATACAAGGTAACTGAGACCAGCAGAGGGCACTATAGCTAGGGTACCTGATTAACCAGTACAGCAAATGTAATGATTAAAATGCGGTATGCGTAATCATTAATTAAAATTACTTCCTACGTCTAAACGAGCGTCTGACACTAAAACATGTACGGACATACCATACGTGGAATTGGATCCATACTTAAAATCTGTGGTGTCACCGCCAGACACCACACTTGCTAGGTGGTAGCTTAAATCGGCCGCGGTCCATTTAGTACATGTCGGACCCGCGTGTCGCCACTGTGTGATCACAGACCGAGCGCCACCACAAGGCAGGTCTCGAGATACGGACTAGAACTCGCCCCAGTTGTACGACGACTTTGCTAGCGGCTATACGGACGAAGCCTTCCTCTCATTTGCCGAGAGACAGTTAGAATAGCCTTCAGCTAAGTCCATGGCTACGACCTAGCAAGGCGCCATTAGCCTTACATAGTTTGAGAGTTATCGTATGAAATGTCTCATCAAGAACGTTGTAAACCAACAAAGAATTAAAGTTAAGTATTCGAGGAGCTGCATACTTTTCTTATTAGCATTCAATACTTATCCTGTTCCAGACTTCACGCCAGTCGGCGTGTGTGTACGCGTGCCTTTCTTTCGGCTACTCGTCACTGTGGACTGGCTGCATTGTCAGTCCCACATCAAAATCCACATTAAAAGTGAAAAATACTAATAATGTGAACCTTCTAGCCTGGAAAAGTAAAACAGACAATTGTATACAAGCCAGTACAAAAAGTATAAGATTAAAAACATCTATAAAATAAAATCTTCCCGCCTGACAGATCAGTTACCATAAATGTAATTGTAAGGTAATTAACAAAGCAGTGACTATTAATTAAAAATTAAAAAATAGAGCAACATCAGTGGTCTGCAATTAAAGATACTTACAATTTTAATTTTTTTTCTAGATCGAAAACATTTCGTTAACAAATAGTTGGTTTTTACTCACGGTAATTTCTGTTAGGTTTTCCGTCTACATTAGGAAATGCCGTCTGCTAACACGTTTTTGGTTCCTTTCTTCGGTAGGCGTTGATAGTAACTGTGGTCTAAATTTACGCTGCTGTGAAGAACTATGCATTTTTGACGTTTAGCCACTGTTCACTGCTTCTTTGTGTACTGCTGAGTGTGAAGAAAGGAATCAAAAACACCGAAATAATAACAAAGAAAAGACACAACATCGTTTACTACTACACATACATGGATGACACAATATGCATGTTAGATGAACCTGAAAACAAAATATAGTAAATTGAGCAAAGGAATAAATACTATACACAATAAAAGAAGAACAAGAAAATACACTCAACCTTCTAGACATAACCATAAGAAACACCAATCACAAACACATATTTGAGATATACAGAAAATCCACAACAATTGACACTATTTTAAATGCAACCTCAAACCAAAAGTACAGTCAGAAACACGCCCGATTCAGATACATGTTAAACAGGCTCAACAGCATCCCCTTAAACACTTCTGATTACCAAAAACAGTTTGCCATTATAAGATAAATAGCATTAAAAAATTGACACCAAGGAACACTTTAGACAAACTAAACCGAATAATAGACATAAAGAATGAAAAAACTAACGAAATAACATCAACACATACAACCTACACAGTTACAAATAAATGGCATACAGTAACCTACCATAACAAAATCACATATAAAATAGGTAACATATTCAAAACATAAGGCATGAACATTGCTTACAAAACGAACAACTCAATGGAAAAATACATCCCAAAACTGAAATCGAAACCAGACAGAAATCAACAATCTGAGTCTCTCAGTCCACTTGCAGAGAGTGTGGAAATTGAACATTGGGATGACTGGCAGGCCATTTGACACAAGCTATAAAGAACACATTAGAATATTGAAATATGATAGAAACCATTCAGCATTTGTACACCATCTAAATCAGTAATACCAGAGGCTAAGCACTATGGAAAAAGATATGAATACCGTGCGAATCAGTAACGACAGACACCTCCTCCTTTTCCAAGAACACTTTCATATACAAAGAGCATTAACACGAAATAAACAGTTGCTCAGTGATCAAATAAATATTGGAAACTAGACACGACATAAAATAATTGAAGAACTCGTATTAAGAAAAGGGCGTCTCCCATCTTTCAGCACTCTAACTCAACATCCCTCCCCTCCCAGAGTTTGATTTCACTTCTTGTTCCTCAGATCACACTCAGTCAAATTACTATGCATTTACTATCCACTCATCTTTGCTTCTCCGCCTTATCTGCTCACTATACGCTATTTAATCTTCGTCACAACTTCTTCGTTTCTCTTAAATAGTATATAAACAGACAGTAACATAACTCAAAGGAATGACACAAATATAATGAACGACAGAGAGAGAAAAAATCGAAGAAAAACAAGTTGTAATGTTAGCAACACTGCAAAACAAGATATACACTTAGAAGTATACCAATAAACAGTGAACAGCGGTGGAAAAAAATTTTATGTTTTAAACGAGAGAAATGAAGAGATCTGCAAAGTAGCGTAAAGTTAGAACAGAATTACCCGTGCCTACGGAAGAAACGAACCAAAAACGTGCTAGCAGACGGCATTTCCTGAGTCAAGCGAAAAACCAAGCAGAAATTGCCTCACGTAAAAACCAGCAGCTTGTTAACGAACTATTTTTCGATCTAAAAAGACAAATGAAATTGTAAATATCTTTTATTATAGCCCACTGATGGTGATTTACTTCAACAAACCGAAACGCTTCTGGTGTTATAAGCACTCATTTTCTTTTCATTGTAGCGACGGAACAAAAACACCTTCAGAAATTGTAAAGCAACTACGGACAATAAGGCCGCGCATATGAAGAATTTAGTCTACTGCAACCTTAAATAGATCTACAAGTAAATAGGTCTTATAGCTTATATTTTAATGGAAGCTACGATTCATCTTGTCAGGGGACGAAGTATCACAAATACTTCTGTTGCAAAACAATAAACTGTTTAGCAGTTACCGATTTAGCCTCATGCACTGCCAATAAAATTCTCTGTCTACAAATGAATCACTCAGCTATGAAAGTCGCTTTTGCGACATACTCGTAGTTTCTGGCGGAAAACGTGATATACATATGTGATTGAAGTGGGAGTCAATTACTAACCAGTTCAGAAGTTGAATTCGAGAAGCTAGGATTAATTCTATTGAAGTCATAGATTCTTAGAAATTTACATCCATGTGCTTGATGACTGAAAACAAGACACTGATTGGTCGCCGAAATTTATTTACAAAGTTTTTGCAGGCGGTTTTCAGCTAGGAGTCGAGGGATATCCTGACAGTCACTGCATCAGCTTCATTAGGATCGTGAAAATAAATGTAGACGGAATGCTGATTCTACAGAGTAAATGATCAGTAACTTTCTTATGTGTCACGTACGCATAAAAAAAGATGTATTTGAGAGTGCTCTCTGGCATGCTCATAGTGAGTCGCACTTTGTACGTAAAAGCAACTGTTGTCCACTTGCAAAGTGACATTAGCACTGGTGCACAATGCTGAGAGTCGGACACGTATTCCTCTTGTTGGTTGCGTCAGCGTCAACGCCGAGATATGTGCGAGAACCGTTTCGCAATCGCAGCGACAGTGACGAACATTGTAAACGTGCGGGGAAGTACAAGTACAGGCGGATTCCTGATCGAAATACGAGATAGGTGGCAGTGAGGAATGCGTGGAATGCGCGGTCAGACAGCGGTAGTCTGTGTCTAAGCCATTTGCAGGCCGAAGAAACCACTAATGTGTGCTTAACTGTTTAGTAATGAGAGGAAGTGGCTTTGGTGGGGGGAATGGTGGAAAGAGAGATGTGCACGCTACTAAATTTACATGATATTTGTGAGGTCCTAAAAGCTGCGTGAATGGTACAATACAACCGAATAATTCAGCATTAAAATGTGTCAGTATTTCATATTGAAAATGAAACTAGTTTGAATTGTAATTCTTCATCTTCAAAATGATAACAGCTTCGTTACACGTTTGTTCAAAGTAGTATTGACGATGAAGAGTCTTTCTTCTGACACGTAACACATGCCCCCAAAAATATTGTAACAAATTATATTCAGCTCTGTTTACACTAAAAATATTTGAAGTCACACTTTTTCTTCGATGAAACGTCACATTTGATTGGTCCTTTACTTAAATATTAATTAGTAGTTGAATCTTTAAAGGATTGCTCCTTAAATTTGTCCATGCATTAAAAATACATAATTCACTTGCTAGCAGCATAAAGAAGGCCTTTTTCAAGGGTTTCTCATAAATGGAAGGCAATGAGAATTCAGCATCTGGCAGATGTAAAGCACAGTCTCCAGCCCATTGTAGAGAAGTCTGCAGACTGCAGATATAAGCATGGGAATTTAGATCTCTTCCTAGTCGACTTTTTATAACTATTTTCCTTGAACTATTCTAGTGAAGTAAGCTGTAGCTATACAAATTCTTGATGACTGGAAAGCTTTTAGATCTACAATTAAGTTGCATGTTTTTCTAAAGGCTTTTCCTTAAATCATGAAGCGTATATAGCGGTTTTCTCAATTTTACGAGAAAGTTTTCCTCTTACCAGTGAACAAATCGTCTGTTGCTTTTATTACATTTTCCTACTCTCTGAAAAACATTCATCGGTGGATGAGAAGGCAAATTAAATTGGTTGCTTAACATGGGCTGCCACTAGTATTAATGCTGTGGTGATTAAAACCATAACTTTTCCAGTTTTGAATTAACTCACTGAAAATAAAGCTCACTTGCGAAAGACAGTTTACTCAACTTATCCCACAGGCATGGGAATACAGAATCACTCTGGTAGTACTAGATCAGCATGATCCACTCCCGTTAGTGTGCTTAGGTAAGTATTGAACGATAAGAAGAGAACCGTACTCATAAATGAAGGCGTTCGCTGAACTTCGTCTGCATCTGACAATCTGACAATCATCTGCAACTGCTTTTCAGCGCATAAGGAACTGCAGAGAGGTTCACAACCTAGCCCGTGTCTCGGGAGTGGAATCGAACCATCACAAACTGAAGAGGACTTCCTTGGTCATCTTTCGAATGTTGGCCGTCACCATGCTATAGCATATTAAGCCGCAATTACTGACGTAGCTGCAGAATTTCAGTCGCTCTGCTTAATGCCACGTGGAAGAAGTATTCACAAAGTAAGAAGAATATAAATAATCTGATTTGACATAAAGGCGAGACATTAAAGAGCTCGAGAAAAGCGATAAGGATTAAGAACCGAAAGGTAAATAGATACGTATTATAAAAATGTGTGTATGCTTGTGTGTCTATGTTATACATCCCCTCCTAAATAATGGACCAATTTCAACCAAATTTTGTACATATGTCCCTTACTGTCTGGCAACAGTCGCCATGGGGGTGAGAACAGCCCACCTACCATAGTTCAGGAGATATGACGTCATAAACAATGAGATACTTGACAAATTGCCACATCATGCATGACGTTTATTTTTACTACTTCTTTACTACTAATTCCATTCGCAACATATTTCGCAGGCAGTATCCATATATACTGCTGAACGTACCTGCACAAATATGTTATTGTATGACACACAGTTCAAGAATTTTGACATCATAGAAACTGAGATACACGAAAAAATGCCGCATCGTGCATGAAGTTTTACATTAATTCCTTAATACTAAGACACTTCTGCAGTCGAGTCAACTTAAGGGGGGTAGGACGTCAAACGGGCGGACTTGGAGCAGGAGAGGCATCACAGGACTTTTAATTTCCAGTGTCTATACTTTTACAAATAAATTCATAAAACTTTGTCAGCATCACCAAGAAAGATTCAGGATTCACACTCATTGCAGTGGAAGTTCGAAGACATAACAAAATAAATTTTTTTTACGTGTGAAATTTCATCATTTTTTCACTTACTAATGGCTGCATTTGTTGCTATAGGTACACTTTTCTTCATAAGTTAGAGAGATTTTTCGATGTATTTTGCACATCATACATACCATACTCACAGGTGTACGAAACTCTAGAATTTATTTAATTTATGAAAAAACGAATGAACTGTTATATTTTAAACTTCATGTTTAGGAAAAACACAAATTTTATAGTTAATTACCTCAATTTTTTACCACAGTTTTTAATAGATTTCGAAAATTCTAGAGATTCATACACCTTTAAGTATGGTTTGTATGCTGTGCACAATTCATCGAAGAATATTTCTTGCTTATGAAGAAAAGTGTACCTATAGCAACAAATACTGCCATTAGTAACTGAAAAAAATGATGAAATTTTACAGGTAAAAAAATTATTTCGTTATGTTTTCGAACTTCCACTGCTATGAGTGTGAATTCTGAATCCTTCCTGGTCATGCTGACCAAGTTTTATGAATTTTTTTGTAAAAGTATAGACAGTGGAAATTAAAATGTCCTGTGGTGCCTCTCCTGCTCCAAGTCGGTCCGTTTGACGTCCTACCCCCTTTAAGGAAATTCCTGATATTTGACAGGGATTTTGACAGGTTTCTACTGCGAAGCCGAAACGCTGCAGGCGAAAACGATAGCCGTCTATAGGGCTATGTAGAGGCGTTGGCACAGAGACGTTTACAAAATCACGTTGCGGACATCATATTTCTCAATTTGGATATTGTACTTACACATTTGTACATTATGTATATTTCTTTGTTAGAAGCTAGAGAAATGAAATGTTTTCGATACTGAACTACAAACACAGTTCATTATTTATTTGTCTTCGTATCTAATAGAAATTTGGCAAAATGAATTCCCGAACAATGCCGAGATTGCCAGCTAGTAAGGAATAAGAACCGAACGGGGACGGCAGTGAACCGTATACGGATCGTCACGGAGCTATCTCTGGCACCTGAAGCTGGCCACGCCCAGCGCAGAGCACGACCCAGGAGGATAGGATAGGATGGCGCGACCTCGCTCGCGGGGCTGCCATACTAAGGAAGGACGGCCGGCAGTCTGCACCGCGTCTCAAGGTCTCCAGCGAAGAGGCGCACACTCACAGCCCTAGTGCTGCACCCTCATATACTCACTTATACGATTCCAGTTTTTTCTCTTGTGAGATGTCACGTAAAATAGCACAGTTTGCAGCGGCGCGGTTCTTTCCGTCCCTTTGCGACGGACCTGCCCCTACCTGTGAACATTGTCTCAGCAGATCATCAGTAGGAAAGCCGAGTGAAACCTACTGTACTTCGACGTGAACCAGGCTGCAATTAAAGTCACTAATCTATGTTTCGGGAGAAAGTTTCCATATTAAATGAAAGGTTGGAAATTTTGTCCTCAATTAACATATTCTGAAACTTAGGTGAGCAAGTATCACGGCCAAGCCCGTGCTAGTCTTAACACAGTCACTCACAATCCCTTTCACTCACGTTAGCAAGTTTATGGTGTTGCATTTCCCGAAAACGTAATAGCTACAAAAATACTGATTGTTTTAGATCGATAATGCTCGCCAGATATTAAATCTGTCGGTACCAAATGAAGTCACATTTTTTAGCCACCGACCTGCTCAATACGCCACGCAGATTATATGTCCTTATCTCGTCACAAAATTCATTTAAAAATTCCGAAATTTCTACACACACATCGGAATAATTATGCCGTCACTTTCCAACACTTTTGATGTATGAAACACTGCTAAATCCGGCAACTTATCATTTCCATCGGAACTACTACTGCACACGTCCGATCTCTTTCATGGCTAGGCTTCGACTCCTCTCTAGAATACTCTAAGTCTTCTCTACCAGCAGAGAAAGGCGCGCGAAGAATATTGTTTTACCACTGGTCAGTCTACTTAACAACCAATAGCAAAACAACATTCTCCCGTGTCAGTCCGCGCTTTTCATCCACAACCAATCGCAATTTGTAAACCTCACGACTGCACTTTTTACCGACGTAATTATCTAATATGCTGAAGTTTTGTTTATGCATAAAGTTATTTACTATTGTCATTTATACCAGAATTAATTTTCCCTTTACCATAAACTTACTTTACAAAACTATTCTACAAAAATCCCCTTTGTCCATATCCATACTTCTTCGAAATGTTTCCACACTAAATCCTACTACATAACTCGTTAAACAATTATCTTCATATTAACCTTAAACCACACTCACGCATCATTCATACTCCTAAAACACATTTATGTTATTTTATATACACAAAAAGAAATAATAACACTTTATGAAAATACTAGAACAGTTTATGAAAAACATTCTATTACTTTAGTGCACTCCAGTGGGCACAATCGAAACTAAAATCCCAGTCCCCCTATCCAATAATGTCCTCAATCGGCTGATACATAAACTACGTGCGCGTCCAGTCTTGCGTCACCATCTGTCACTATCCAACTCTGAGACGTATCTCCCACTTAACCGCCTCCAAGACAGGATCGTTATATGGCGCTACGCCTCAAATTGAAGGACTGAGAGTCCAAATGGCACAAGTACTTGCTGAAGCAAACTGAGAACATGACGGTCAAAGTTAAATGACTCTCTAAAATTATGTCAGCTATTATTGAAACATCAGATATTTTTCCTAATTTCTTAATGGTCAGTCAGTCTGTGTGCAGTTGTAGCTACGGTTAGATATTGTAGTATGACCGCTCTTTACATCAGAATGGAACTACGTACATAGTCAGTTGAAGTTTCATGTGAATTTTCGTCGTAACTGTGCATCGATCGAGATGATACTCGCATGATTGTGTCGACAAAAACAGTGAACACAGATACAAATCAAAACAGCTGATTATGCAGCCAAGTTCTTCGCCTTTGGTGATATACAAAGCGCATCATCAGTATACAAATTTGGGTTAAAACTGAACAACAATGTTTTGCACCGAAACGGATATACAAATACATTTTTTGTTGCAGACTGTAGCCTGGCAAGCGCGGGGTTGCGAAGTTCTGTGCGTGGGTTGTTGGACTAGGTGCTCCACCCCTCATGTTTCCGCGTACAACCAGACAATTTGTTGTGGCCCCTGTAACACAATGGACTCATCCAGAAGCTAGAATCTGGAAACAAACACATGAAATCTAGGCAGGGCAAAAGGAGTGCCAGAAAACTGTCTCTGGGTGTAATATTAATAATATTGACTGGTATGAGCTAAGAGATAGCGCTCATCAAAGAAGTAGGTGGTAAATGTTCGATTTTAATTGTGGCGGTATTTCGTCGGCTGGGGGAAGGGGGGGGGGGGGGGGAGAGGAGAGTGCGACTTTCATCACTCCAGAATACGAAACACTAGACAGTAAATGGAGCTTAATGAGACTTAGTTGATGCAGTCGTTATTACTATGGGTAACCAGTAGCACTGTGCAACGACTCTGACCCAAACATTTCCAAGCACTTACTATCCCACTGGCGGCTACTTCCGAAACGCCTGCTATCTCATCCTGTCCTTCGCGATTTTATGAGTTTGGGTGTTCTGAGTGTTACCTCGCTGTTGTACAAACTAAAGTTCTTTTGGCCAATGTGCAGCCTAGTTTTGGGGTCGCCGTTCAAATTTCGATAACAGTGGACGGTGACTTGCACGGAATTCACGTATTTGGATCGTTGGAGAGCAGAGAAGGACTGAGGTGCCCTGACGCGGGTACGTACCCTGTCTGCCTCGGCGGTGCACTCAAAGGCTTGCTTTCGGGACCAAAGCCTGTAACATTTGAAAACTTTGCACTTTTCCTGCAGCACAATCAATGAATGCTTTGGACACTAGAAACGCTTTTGGCTCTAGTAGACCACTGGCACATTTACTGACTCAACCCTGCCACACCACCTTATCATTTGCTCCCTTCACAATTTAGTTGAGGGGCTGAGAATACAATTGACTAGTGACATTTCACAAGCAAATGGTATAAATGCACGTTTGGAAACTAAAGTGTCGATCCTTTCAGAGTAAAAGAAGTACAAGCGATTTACTGAACTGTGCCGCACTAGGTGATGATAAAGTTTAAGCTCCATGTCAATTTCTTGATTGCATTTAGAATACTTTTAGCATAAGAGAAATCACCGACAGAATGAGGCAAAATCAGCATATTGATACAATACATCATAAGGTCCTTGAACCTAGCCGTAGATATGTGGAATGTGATAAAGATTTTCAGATCTCTGAAAAGGCAAAGATGCATTTAAACATGCATTTGTTCCTCAAGACAAGATGGACGTACCGAAGTAGGTAAGCAGAATGCTTTCCGTTGTGTAAATGAAGACAAAAAGCTTTCTTTCAATCAGAGCTGTGACTGCCATAGCAAAGGAAGTAGTTGCTAAAGACACTAAAGATACTCGTACAATGGAGGAATACCAGGTGGGTCTGAACCAGCAGAGAAATTCCTCTAATGATGCACTTCAGATATTCACTAAAACGTGATATTGAATTCATAGAAGCTGGAAATAAAATTTGAAAAAACGAAAGGATCTTCAGGAGATGAAGAACTTCGTCACTCTGCTTTCGATACCAGCGTCACCTGGCAAGGAATGACTGCTAATGAGACACACAAACGATGCGTGTAGTATCAGATAGCTTGCTGACAGCATGTAGAATGGGGAAGGCGTGCGATTTATCTGAATTTGATCGAGTGCACACGGAGATGGTCCGGAAGCTCGGCGCGAACATTTCGGAAACTGCACGACTTGTAGGGTGTTCGAGAAGTGCTGTGGTGAGTGTCTTCAACACATGGCGAAACCATCCAGATGTCGTGGGGTTGGCCGCTTACCCCTCAATCTGTCGTCTTCCAGGGCAACAGCTCCTTGATACCTTTACTGCGGGATGGAGGCAAGCTGGAGGCGGCTCCATTATGCTCTCAAGAACATTCATGTGGGCATTCACGGGTCCAATGGAGTGGAGCTCGTCCAAGACACCATGACATCAAACGAGTATGGTACATTGGAGGCAGACCGCGCACACCCCTTCATGACGATCATGTTTCTCGACGGGAGAGGCATTTTTCAATAAGATAATGCGCCATATCACAAGGCTTGGAGTGTGATGGAGTGATTCGAGGGCGGTGGCGAGCTCCGATTGATGTGCTGGGCCCCCCACTCGCCAGATCTCATTCCAATCGAATACCTCTTGGATGCGATTGGCTTCCGAGCTGATCACACCCCTCGCCGTAACTTACGGGAATTAGGCGACCTGTGTGTGCAGATGTAGTGCCAGCTCCCTTCAGCGATGACCTACCAAGGCCTGATTGCTTCCATGCCTCAACGTGTCACCGCTGTTATCCGTACCAAAGATAGATATACCGGCTATTATGTAGGTGGTCATGGTGTTCTGGCTGATCAGTGTATATCCCATTCCCAAAAAGCAATTACCGTGGGTGTGAGGGGAGGAAGCAGACACAGAAGATGATGTGGTCAAAGAAGGTGATGAGAAAGAGGGAAAAATGCACAGCACAATGCTACAGCGTCAAGAGTGTTGCCTAGGAATGACACTCTTCGAGAGATAACACAGAAGGAAATGAATACTAGTCTATTAACACTGACTTTGGGGGCTACAGAAAGTGTCTATGAATAATCTCTCGTATGTGTTGGAACCACACCGATATATTTTCGTTTTGGTATTTTCATTTTATTTGCTCTTTACCTATTATTTTTCATCTTGTCTTATTAATTCCCCTTTAATTAAAGACATATCCTTCTTTTGTAATGAACATGTATTGTACTAAGTATGTTACAGGCTTTGGTCCCGAAAGCAAGCCTTTGCGTGCACCGCCGAGGCAGACAGGGTACGTACCCGCGTCAGGGCACCTCAGTCCTTCTCTGCTCTCCAACGATCCAAATACATGATGGAATCCCTATTCGATTCTGTACCAGATTTCCGCTTGAGTTAGCCTCATTTTAACCATAACTTGTCATAAATGCTTGTTGTAGAATCTTAGAACATATTCTGAGCTCAAACGTAATCGTGTATCTCCTCCATGCCAAACAGGACGGATTCCGAAAATATCTACCACGTGAAATCCAACTCGCAGTTTTTTACGTGATATCTTCAAAGCCATGGATCATGGCATTCAGGTAGATGCAGTACTTCCCCATTTCCGAAAAGCATTTGACTCCGTACCACATCTGCTCTTACTGTCAGGAGTACGATCGTATGGGGTATCAGGCAAAAACTTGCTGTATTGAAGGTTTTTTGGCAGGGAGGAAGCAGCAACTCATCTTGGATGGAGCGTCGTCAACTGATATAGAAGTAACTCCGCGTGCCCCTCTCTTAACAGTGTTGGAACCCGTGTTGTTAATGTCGTACAGTAATGACTTCGCAGACAATATTTTAGTAACCTAAGACTTCTCGTCGATGATGTAGTTGTCTATAATGAGGCACTATCTGAAAAAAAAACCTGCATAAATATTCAGTCAGACCTTGATGAGATTTCAAAGAGGTGAAAATATTGACGACTTGCTTTAAATGTTGAGCAATGAAAAATGGCACACGTCACAAAACAAAAACGTGTTCTCCTCTGACTACAATATCACCGAGTCTCACCTGGAATTGGTAAAATCATACGAATACCTGTGTGCAACATTTTGCAGGCATATGAAATGGAACGATCACACAAGCCCAGTTACAGATAATGCAGGAGAAGACTTCGGTTCATTGGTAGGAAATAGGGAAATGCAATCAGTACACAAAGGAGACTGAGTGTTAAACGCTCATGCGACCCATCCTAGAATACTGCTCGAGTGTGTGGGACCCGTGCCAGACAGGACTAACAGGGGTATTAAACGAAAAAGGGAAAGGCAGCACTGACGGTCACGGGTTTGTTTGATCAGTGGGAAGGTGTCACGGAGATGATGATGAAACTGTACTTGCATACTATGCCGGGAAAGTCTAGTTAGTAAGTTTCAATAAGCTGCTTTAAATAATAAATCTAGGAATGTACTACAACTCCCTACGTATCGGTGCTGTAGGAATAGCGAGCATTGTTTAGACTGATTACAGCGCCTACCGAGGCATTTTAGGAATCATTCTTCCCATGCTCCATATGTGAATGCAAAGATAAGAAACGTTAGTCACTGGTAAAGTGGGGAATACCCTCTGCCACACACTTCACAGTGATTTGCACACTATGGATGTGGATGTAGAAGTATTATTATAAAGAAAATTGTTTACTTGTTCTGTGTCACATAAGAGGGCGCTCACGCGTAGACGTAAATGTGGGAGAAGGTGCTACGTACAACTCATTTCACATATACGGGATGAACAGAACTCCAGCGACAAAATTTGAGAGTTTGTTCAGGGATATTCTCTGAGTACTTTGGTATAAGGACCCGTGTTGTGCGGTGGCTCGTTACATAGTGATAACGTAATTATGAGTTGATAGGCTTTGTCACGAGAACTGTCTTTGTTTCTGTGATAATTTCGCAAACTGGCCGTGGTGGCCGAGCGGTTCTAGGCGCTACAGTTTGGAACCGCGCGACCGCTATGGTCGGAGGTTCGAATCCTGTCTCAGGCATGGATGTGTGTTTTGTCCTTAGCTTAGTTAGGTTTAAGTAGTTCTAAGTTCTCAGAAGTTAAGTCCCATAGTGCTCAGAGTCATTTGATTTTTTTAAATTTCGCAACAGTAAAAAAGGCTGTAACATACACTCGCGAAACATAATAACCCGAAAGGATGAAGTTATCCGTGTGCACCTATGTACAGAAGCACTGGGGGTGCAGCTGAACATTTATCATCGTCGTTCCGTTTTTCGGTTGCATTCAGTGACCCCGTAGACGAGATGCATATCGGCCGATTCTTTATCAGTAAACATGTGACTTCTGTTGTGTATCACAGTTAATGGAGAACTAACACGGTTGGAAAATCCAACCCGAGACTGGACCGAGTAGCAGTAAATGCAAGTTTGAGGACCAAGAGTGAAGTAGGCCTTACGGTTGTCGACAGTATGTACCGTGAGTGAATGGAACAAGTTTGTTTCCAGGCTTATCGTCGGCATTGTCAGCGCAGTGCAGTTATTTTCAATGCAATATCCCTACAAGAGGTATGAAATCAAACGAAATGTAATTACTCCGTATTGAACAACTGGAGGCCACGGTTCCTTATAACAAAATACATGGAAAATATCCCTGAACAACCTTTGAAATTTTGTCCGTTTAGTTCTGGCTCACCCTGTGTACTTGCAAAATTGTCTTTTCGTTAGAATGTCAAAGCATTTTATGCTTATTACAAGACCATATGCTGGTCTGCAGGTAGAGATCATGCTTTATCGAGTATTTTCTAAAGATCTAGTCATAAGTAAGAATAATTATTATTGGGTCCGATGTTGTTGTTGTTGTGGTCTTCAGGCCTGAGACTGGTTTGATGCAGCTCTCCATGCTACTCTATCCTGTGCAAGCTTCTTCATCTCCCAGTACTTACTGCAACCTACATCCTTCTGAATCTGCTTAGTGTATTCATCTCTTGGTCTCCCTCTACGATTTTTACCCTCCATGCTGCCCTCCAATGCTAAATTTGTGAGCCCTTGATGCCTCAAAACATGTCCTACCAACCGATCCCTTCTTCTAGTCAAACTGTGCCACAAACTTCTCTTCTCCCCAATCCTATTCAATACTTCCTCATTAGTTATGTGATCTACCCACCTTATCTTCAGCATTCTTCTGTAGCACCACATTTCGAAAGCTTCTATTCTTTTCTTGTCCAAACTAGTTATCGTCCATGTTTCACTTCCATACATGGCTACACTCCATACAAATACTTTCAGAAACGACTTCCTGACACTTAAATCTATACTCGATGTTAACAAATTTCTCTTCTTCAGAAACGATTTCCTTGCCATTGCCAGTCTACATTTTATATCCTCTCTACTTCGACCATCATCAGTTATTTTACTCCCTAAATAGCAAAACTCCTTTACTACTTTAAGAGTCTCATTTCCTAATCTAATTCCTTCAGCATCACCCGATTTAATTCGACTACATTCCATTATCCTCGTTTTGCTTTTGTTGATGTTCATCTTATATCCTCCTTTCAAGACACTGTCCATTCCGTTCAACTGCTCTTCCAAGTCCTTTGCTGTCTCTGACAGAATTACAATGTCATCGGCGAACCTCAAAGTTTTTATTTCTTCTCCATGGATTTTAATACCTACTCCAAATTTTTCTCTTGTTTCCTTTACTGCTTGCTCAATATACAGATTGAATAACATCGGGGAGAGGCTACAACCCTGTCTCACTCCTTTCCCAACCACTGCTTCCCTTTCATGCCCCTCGACTCTTATAACTGCCATCTGATTTCTGTACAAATTGTAAATAGCCTTTCGCTCCCTGTATTTTATACCTGCCACCTTCAGAATTTGAAAGAGAGTATTCCAGTTAACATTGTCAATAGCTTTCTCTAAGTCTACAAATGCTAGAAACGTAGGTTTGCCTTTCCTTAATCTTTCTTCTAAGATAAGTCGTAAGGTTAGTATTGCCTCACGTGTTCCAACATTTCTACGGAATCCAAACTGATCTTCCCCGAGGTCCGTTTCTACCAGTTTTTCCATTCGTCTGTAAAGAATTCGCGTTAGTATTTTGCAGCTGTGACTTATTAAACTGATAGTTCGGTAATTTTCACATCTGTCAACACCTGCTTTCTTTGGGATTGGAATTATTATATTCTTCTTGAAGTCTGAGGGTATTTCACCTGTCTCATACATCTTGCTCACCAGATGGTAGAGTTTTGTCATGACTGGCTCTCCCAAGGCCGTCGGTAGTTCTAATGGAATGTTGTCTACACCCGGGGCCTTGTTTCGACTCAGGTCTTTCAGTGCTCTGTCAAACTCTTCACGCAGTATCTTATCTCCCATTTCATCTTCATCTACATCCTCTTCCATTTCCATAATATTGTCCTCAAGTACATCGCCCTTGTATAAACCCTCTATATACTCCTTCCCTTCTTTGCTTAGAACTGGGTTGCCATCTGAGCTCTTGATATTCATACAAGTGGTTCTCTTCTCTCCAAAGGTCTCTTTAATTTTCCTGTAGGCAGTATCTATCTTACCCCTAGTGAGACAAGCCTCTACATCCTTACATTTGTCCTCTAGCCATCCCTGCTTAGCCATTTTGCACTTCCTGTCGATCTCATTTTTGAGACGTTTGTATTCCTTTTTGCCTGCTTCATTTACTGCATTTTTATATTTTCTCCTTTCATCAATTAAATTCAGTATTTCTTCTGTTACCCAAGGATTTCTATTAGCCCTCGTCTTTTTACCTACTTGATCGTCTGCTGCCTTCACTACTTCATCCCTCAAAGCTACCCATTCTTCTTCTACTGTATTTCTTTCCCCCATTCCTGTCAATTGTTCCCTTATGCTCTCCCTGAAACTCTGTACAATCTCTGGTTCTTTCAGTTTATCCAGGTCCCATCTCCTTAAATTCACACCTTTTTGCAGTTTCTTCAGTTTTAATCTGCAGTTCATAACCAATAGATTGTGGTCAGAGTCCACATCTGCCCCTGGAAATGTCTTACAATTTAAAACCTGGTTCCTAAATCTCTGTCTTACCATTATATAATCTATCTGATACCTACTAGTATCTCCAGGATTCTTCCAGGTATACAACCTTCTTTTATGATTCTTGAACCAAGTGTTAGCTATGATTAAGTTATGCTCTGTGCAAAATTCTACAAGGCGGCTTCCTCTTTCATTTCTTCCCCCCAATCCATATTCACCTACTATGTTTCCTTCTCTCCCTTTTCCTACTGACGAATTCCAGTCACCCATGACTATTAAATTTTCGTCTCCCTTCACTACCTGAATAATTTCTTTTATCTCGTCATACATTTCATCTATTTCTTCATTATCTGCAGAGCTAGTTGGCATATAAACTTGTACTACTGTAGTAGGCATGGGCTTTGTGTCTATCTTGGCCACAATAATGCGTTCACTATGCTGTTTGTAGTAGCTAACCCGCACTCCTATTTTTTTATTCATTATTAAACCTACTCCTGCATTACCCCTATTTGATTTTGTATTTATAACCCTGTAATCACCTGACCAAAAGTCTTGTTCCTCCTGCCACCGAACTTCAATAATTCCCACTATATCTAACTTTAACCTATCCATTTCCCTTTTTAAATTTTCTAACCTACCTGCCCGATTAAGGGATCTGACATTCCACGCTCCGATCCGTAGCACGCCAGTTTTCTTTCTCCTGATAACGACGTCCTCTTGAGTAGTCCCCGCCCGGAGATCCGAATGGGGGACTATTTTACCTCCGGAATATTTTACCCAAGAGGACGCCATCATCATTTAATCATACAGTAAAGCTGCATGTCCTCGGGAAAAATTACGGCTGTAGTTTCCCCTTGCTTTCAGCCGTTCGCAGTACCAGCACAGCAAGGCCGTTTTGGTTAATGTTACAAGGCCAGATCAGTCAATCATCCAGACTGTTGCCCCTGCAACTACTGAAAAGGCTGCTGCCCCTCTTCAGGAACCACATGTTTGTCTGGCCTCTCAACAGATACCCCTCCGTTGTGGTTGCACCTACGGTACGGCCATCTGTATCGTTGAGGCACGCAAGCCTCCCCACCAACGGCAAGGTCCATGGTTCATGGGGAGGTGGGTCCGATAGAAAATTTAAAAAAATATTTAATCACTTCCTATTGTAAGAATGTAGGCGTTACATTTTATGTTCGAGCTTCTCCAGTCCCCGTCTTCATCTTACCACGTAAGGGCGGGACGGATCGGCCCCTTGGTCCTTCTAGTGCCGAGGGATTAGTGGACCCTTCCTCAGCCTTTAACGGCTACAGACTTAACTGGGTGCAAATTGAAGGGGGTGCAACATATAGGAAACCTTGACCACCTCAAGCTCTAGAAAACTTAGTCTTGTTAAAAAAAAAAAAAACAAGCTACTTTGTTCAACATTCGGCACAGTAGGTCTACACAGAGGCTTAAGTCAAAATCGTGCATTTTACGGGTAGCACCGTCACATTTTACGGATAGCACTGTCACAAGCTTTCGCTCGGTTTCTATTGTTCGAATAATATTAGACTTTTTACAGTTTTGGTAGGTATGCTATACATGCAAATCTCAAAATCTTAAACATGGCTGCGAGGTTGAAAAAATCAGTCAACCAGTTGCAAATCTTTGTTTTGCAACTGGTTGGCTGATTTTTTTCAAACCTCTTCACATGCAGATACAGTATTTTTGAGATTTTGGGCTACCCGCTGTTAACAAACTTCTGGTTTTCCTGTGAATAATACCGTTTATTTTGGTTTATAATTGCAATATTTCGACTGTGGAACAGTGTACAATGCACTCTCGGTAACTTGTCGTCGCTACAGTCAAGCAACAGTGTGTTTTCCAAAGCACTGAAGATTATTCCGTAGAGAGGAGTGATGAAACTGAACGGGATATGTTAATATTCTTGCGCTAGAAACCCGTTTCCCGTTTCCCACAAGAAATATCAGTAGTATGATCAGGCGGTAGGTACGCGTCCGCACGGTGTACACGACAACGTGTCTGATAAAACTAGCTTTATTAAAATACGAAGATTCCATCCAGTGTATTAGAAAGCACACGCTAGAAGCCTACTTATGTAAATGCTCTCTCTGACATCGAAGGACTCGAGAATGAGATCTTACTCACAGTTTCAGATAACCACTACCTTACTGCAGTGTGTCTGCCATCCTTCATAGCTAGTACCTGCTGACCTAATAACCGGTAACTACAGTGCATACGCAACTTACGGCGTGCGCAATATTAGTGAACTGCCCACTACAGGTTTCCAGAGGTTGTTCAGGTGTTTCGTCTGAATCTTTGAAACGAGAAACCAGCGATCACGGGTACATTACAGTAGAATACTTAACTGTGAAACCACTTTTGGATGGGAAACTTCTCGACAGGCTGCAACAGACCGGGACTCCAGCTCGGATGTTGGTGTTCCACGCGCAACGTCGCACTAACGCTCGCCGCCGGGTACGCCGCTCAGGCGAGCTATTTCCAAGTATCTCTCTCCTACTCTCCAACCTCCGTATAACTCCTCTTGCAACCGCCACGGTAGTGAAAGAAGTGGAAAAAACTTCGGCCACGTTATATTAAGAGAAAAAAAAGACATACATCGCGTAGTAAGTAACGATGAAATAAGATCAGATAACTGTTAGCAATGACATCCAGAAAACAAATTATCGCTGTTTATAACGAGAGATACGTAATATACTTCACCTCTTGGGAATTTATAGAATTCATATGTAAGTACTGTAATCGCAGAGGATCTTTCGGAAGACATACTCAAGGAAAAGTTAGGGTCTAGAAAATTAATATTTTTTATTTGTCATTCGTTTATTTTATTTCGAAACCAAGTACAGAATTCAGGAATGGGAGACAAAATTAATTTGAAGTTACTTTACGTATAGGATGTGAAAATACCTCAATTTTTAGAATTAATATTTGTACACTTTTTTATCATGCATATAAAGACATTAAACATCCAGTCATTCAAAGTTATGCATTTTATAAACTAATGAAATTACAGAATAAATACCCATTCCGAAACATGAAATGTGTGTAACACAATAAATACCGAATTCTTTGAGCTATAACAGTACACCAAACGTTCGAAAAAGAAAACAGAGTTCAGAGGTTAATATTTTATAAACATAACGTTTATTTAAAACGGAAGTATCATTTGAATTTGAAACAAATGAAAATAAGAAACTCCTTGGTGAAAGATCAAAAGAGGAAATAATATTTGACTGATTAGGAATATTAGGACCTGAACCACCAGACCGGTCGCATATGTAGCGATGGTTTTGCTTTATAATATCTATGGAATTCTGCTACCTGGAAAGAAAATTACTCATGACAAATGAAGCAAGGAGGACAAAAAATTAGACTAGCACAGGCAAAGAGGCAAGCCTACTGGTATCATGCATAGGCCTTAATTTGAGGAAGAAATTTCTGCGAATATATATTTAGAGCACAGCACTGTGTGGAAGTGAAACACGGACTGTCAGAAAACCAGAAAAGAAGGGAATCGAAGCATTTGAGATAGAGTGTTACAGAAGAATGTTGATATTTGGGTGGACTGATAAAGTAAGGAATGATGAGATTCTTCGCAGAATCGGCGAGAGGTTGGCACAGGGCACCGGAGAGGAATTCGGGAAGCGCGCATCAAACCAAGCAGATGACTGATGGAAAAAAGCAGCAACAGAAAGAAAAATTCAACTTTAAAAATGTTTATTCAATTTTTATGCCAACTGCAGCACATTTCCCATCATTACTTTCATTCCATCTATTGTTTAGTATTGACTGACGTAATAAAAGTCTAACAAAATATATTTTGCAAATTATACTTTTTTGCATTGTTTGGGTGAAGTGTAACCCAGGGCTATCAGTCGTGTCGATCTGTGTGAGGAAACATCCCAAACCAGCCTACAGATTAATCGGCAGAAATAACAGCCTGGTACGTGACGAAGGTGTCTTCGACTTTGCAGTTTTGACACTTGTGCAGTCATGACAGATGGATATAGGATTCATAACTCTATGATTGTATGTCACGGTTTGTTACGCCCCATAGAGGTCAAGAAGGGCCCTTTTCCTGGAGAGGACCTCTTTTCAATCTTAAATGTCACTCTTTTTTTCCTCTCTTCTCTACTGTTGCATTTGGATCCATGGATGAAATATACATTATGTGATCAAAAGTATACGGACACCCTCAAAACATACATTTTTTATATTAGGTGCATTGTGCTGCCACCTACTGCCAAGTACTCCATATCAGCGACCCCATTAGTCATTAGACATCGTGAGAGAGCAGAATGGGGCGCTCCGCGGAACTCACGGACTTCGAACGTGATCAGGTGATTGGGTGTCACTTGTGTCATACGTCTGTACGCGAGATTTCCACACTCTTAAACATGTTTAGGTCTACTGTTTCCGATATGATAGTGAAGTGGAAACATGAGGGGACACGTGTAGCACAAAAGCGTACAGGTCGACCTCGTCTGTTGTCTGACAGAAACCGCCGACAGTTGAAGAGGGTCGTAATGTGTAATAGGCAGACATCTATCCAAACCATCACAAAGGACTTCCAAACTGCATCAGGATCCTCTGAAAGTACTATGACAGTTAGACGGGAGGTGAGAAAACTTGGATTTCATGGTCGAGCGGCTGCTCATAAGCCACACATCTTGCCGGTAAATGCCGAACGATGCATCGCTTGGTGTAAGGAGCGTAAACATTGGACGGTTGAACAGTGGAAAAACGTTGTGTGGTTGATGAATCACGGTACACAATGTGGCGATCCGATGGCAAGGTATGGGTATGGATAATGCCCGGTGAACGTCGGCGGTGGTACTATGGTGTGGTCGTGTTTTTCATGGAGGGGCCTTGCACCCTTTGTTTTGCCTGGTCTACCACAGCACAGACCTACATAGATGTTTTAAGCAACTTCTTGCTTCCCACTGTTGAAGAGAAATTCGGGGATGGCATCTTTCAACACGATCGAGCACCTGTTCATAATGCACGGCCTGTGGCGGAGTGGTTACACGACAATAACGTTCCTGTAATGGACTGGCCTGCACAGAGTCCTGACCTGAATCCTATAGAACACCTTTGGGATATTTGGAACGCCGACTCCATACCAGGCCTCACCGACCGACATCGATACCTCTCCTCAGAGTAGCACCCCGTGAAGAATGGACTGCCATTCCCCAACAAACCTTCCAGCACGTGATTGAACGTATGCCTGCGGAGTGAAAGTTGTCATCGTGGATAAGGGTGGGCCAACACCGTATTGAATTCCAGCATTACCGATGGAGGGCGCCACGATCTTGTAAGTCATTTTCAGCAAGGTGTCCGGATACTTTTGATCAAATAGTGTTGATGTACACGCTTACAGTGTAGGCCGGTTATAATTCGACTTTCGCTACTTGAGCTCGTGTAGACGGAAAGACATTTACCGTATGGATATCGAACTTTATAGGACTGATTTTCAGACTTTGAGCTGCAGGATTGGCGTTCTTAGTAATTTTAGTATCATGACCAGCCGCTAGGCGCCGGTACTGGTACGACAGTATAGGACTAAAACACAAGCATCGGCGTGCATTAAAACTGGAGACAGTCATCATGGTTCAAGAGAGGGTGAGCAGGGCTTTATTCGTAAAGCTGTTTTATCAAAGCAGCACCCAGTGTGCTACTGCACTTAGCGATTATGGAGAGGTCCTCTTACCGCACTGGCGATGAAGAAAATGATTCGGAAGTTCGAATTAACTGGCGATTTGGGAATTGCCTTTGGGAGAGGCTGACGGCCTGTTGCACCACGAACTGTTGAAGAGGTTACTGTTGCCGTGTTTGAGAGTGCTGGATGCAATGTGCAATCTTCAATCAGTGCATGAACTGTTACTCTACAGCTGAACATTCCATAGTCCACAGATCGAAGAGTGATGTTTCGGGCAGCAGTAGACCAGTCTCTAGTGCTGTTCCAGCCTGTCGTGGATGCGACGTTTGTAATATAGAATGTAAATATGGTAGGCAATTAAAAAAAAAGTTTCTTCCAGTGGTTTATTCGTTACTTCTCTTTCCCGTATTCTTAAAAATGTTTACACATAGTTTCATTGTCCTACTATCACCATTTTTCATGGCGGTCCTTTCAAGTACAGGATGTTTAATTATAACTACCGTGTTTACAGTATTATGACTGTGTTCTTCGTAGTCCACTGTAGCACCTCTGCCGTGTAAAACTGAATGTAGAATCAGGGAACCATTACAGGTCTTCTTTGTCTACATATAAATTTTAAGATAGAGTTGTGGTCAAGCCGTGCAGTGGGTGGAGGGAGGGGCGATTAGTTGGATGGTGCAGCCATGCTTATGTAGTGCAGCGAATTGTCGCCGGGATCCTAGCGTTGGAAAGGTCCTAATTTGCTACTCGACGAGAGTTTTATGAGGAAGACAGAAAGAGAGAGAGAGAGAGAGAGAGAGAGAGAGAGAGAGAGAGAGAGGAAGAGAGAGAGATAGAGAGAACTAGGGAATCTATTTCATCTGTGTTCTGAGAAAGTTATACAGCATAATAATTGCTAAAGGTTCAGTGTTTCCCATCACGCTTAGCAATGTTAAACTCCGGTTTAGTAATATCACAGACAATACTTTCTGGAAACAAGTGAGCGCTTTGTAGTGAGTAAAGAATCTGTGATTAAAAATTCCAGGAGGGGGAAACCGCCTCCTCATTTCTCTTCCCCTCCCCATTTGCTCACAACTCCCCAACTTCCTACAAGTTGACGTTTTATGGGAAGCTAATAATCCTGTTCGTAAGAAAGAAAATTATGGTTTAACGCCCCACCAACCATGAGGTCATTTCAGTCCACAGCTCGAACAGGATAAAGATGGAGGAAGATATTTCGACCGCATGCTTTTCACAGGAATCATTCCAACATTCGTCTCAGTCGATTCAGAGAAACCCCAGAAAAACGTAAATGCGAATGGCTGAAAGAAGATTGTTTAACTGGCAAACTATCGCTAAAAAGGAGCCAGAAAAGGTCATGCAGGCACTACTCTAAAGGCAGCACACAACTGGTTTAGAAGAAATCTCTTCAGATATACTGCAACGTCTAGCCGAGGAACGCACAACGGCCCTACGCAAACTATTTAAAATCCCTTACGAAACAGGTCGCTTCCCCAAATAATGGTTATACTCCACTTTTTTCTACTCCCAAATAAATGTAAGAAAATGAAAACATCACATACGAATTAATTTGATGAGTCAAGCAAGTAAGCAGTTGAAAAAACAATACACAGAAATGTACATACAAAATCTGACTGAGACATAAGTGACTGAGTTCAAATAATACGCACGACAAATAAAAAATATAAAAAAATTGCATCACGCCGGTTCCCAGAACTCCTGAAGAGAGACATTGACTGTGGATATTGTATCACAGACACAATCCCTTTCATTGTTCAGAGATGTCACTAAACCCGCCAAAAAATGTAAACAACCATGCATAAGCAGCATCTATTAGACAGAGGGGGTCCGACAGCCGATCAGTTCCACCATGAAGGAGTACACGGATCATGTTGTCTGTAGTTCAACTATGCCTAGGCGGTCAATACCGCGATTCGATAGCGTCCGCATTGTTACTTCGTACCAGGAAGGGCTCTCAACAAGGGAATAGACCAGGCGTCTCTGAGTGAACCAAAGCGATGTTTTTCGGACATGGAGGAGATACAGAGAGACAGGAACTGACATGCCCAAGAGCTACTACTGCAGTGGATGACCGCTACCTACGGATTATGGCTCGGAGGAATCCTGACAGCAACGCCACCATGTTGAATAATGCTTTTCGTGCAGCCACAGGACGTTGTGTTACGACTCTAACCGTGCGCAATGAGATGCATAATGCGCAACTTCACTCCTAACGTCCATGGCGAGGTCCATCTTTGCAACCACGATACCATGCACCGCGGTACAGATGGGCCCAACAACGTGCCGAATGGACCGCTCAGGATTAGCATCACGCTCTCTTCACCGATGAGTGCCGCATATGCCTTCAGCCAGACAATCGTCGGAGACGTGTTTGGAGGCAACACAGTCAGGCTGAACGCCTTAGACACACTGTCCAGGGAGTGGAGCAAGGTGGAGGTTCCCTGCAGTTTTGGGGTGGCATTATGTAGGGACGACGTACGCCGCTGGTGGTCATGGAGGGCGCCGTAACAGCTGTACGACACGTGAATGCCATCCTCCGACCGACGGTACAACCATATCGACAGCATATTGGCGAGGCATTCGTCTTCATGGACGACAATTCGCGCCCCCCTCGTGCACATCTTATGAATCTTGTGAATGACTTCTTTCAGGATAACGACATCGCATGACTAGAGTGGCCAGCATGTTCTCCAGACATGAACCCTGTCGAACATTTCTGGGATAGATTGAAAAGGGCTGTTTATGGATGACGTGCCCACCAACCACTCTGAGGGACCTACGTCGAATCGCCGTTGAGGAGTGGGACAATCTGGACCAACAGGCCATGATGAACTTGTGGATAATATGTCACGACGAATACAGGCATGCACCAATGCAAGAGGATGTGCTGCTGGGTAAAAGAGGTACCGGTGCGTACAGCTGTCTGGACCACCACCTCTGAAGGTCTCGCTGTGTGGTGGTATAACATGTAATGTGTGGTTTTCATGAGCAATAAAAAAAGGGTGGAAATGGTGTTTATATTGATGTCTATTCCAATTTTCTGTACAGGTTCCGGAACTCTCGGAACCCAGGTGATGGGAAACTTTTCTTGATGAGTGTGGTTGGGAGTAAGAGAAACAATAGTGGCAAGCCTAGTGTTTGACCAGTATTGTTACGATCAAAGATAACATTTGTATGTATGTTTTAAAGATTCAGACAAAGCTTTTAAAGGGTTGCAACATTATAACCTAATACAGCTTTTTAAAGGAACTCATGTAGATGAAAAGGACGTCCGACGTATCAAAAAATCATGTAGGAATCAGTCTGTGCAGGTGAAGTGAGATCATATGCCCAGTGCCATAAAAATTATGAAAAGAGTAAGAGAGGAATGAGCACGTCCTCCACTTTTATTCATCTTCTATTGGGATGTGATTTTTTTTATGAACCTTCGAAGTTGTGGAAATGTAAGTGCAAGTAAACGTAAAGTGAATCAACATTATCTGCTATGCTGACGATGCTGTCCTAATCTCTGGTAATGTACATGTCCTACAACAATTGATCAACGTAGTAGAGGAAATTGAATAGATGGGCTAAAATATCACCACCAAAAAGATAAAATACATTATCATATCAAGGAACTTGAATTTATTTCAAAACTGTAACATACTTTAAAGCACTCTTAGTAGAAAAAGACAGCAAGTTAAAAGATCTGGTGTATACTGACTTTCGGACATCTGACAAGGAAGTAAAATGCGCACTGAACGAGCTCGACAGGTGCTGTTAACATTTAAAAATTGTTCATATGTTTCAGTTTCGAAATGGACTTAACATTAATGTTCATAAGATTTTGCATATGGTTCACATTTTTTTTTTTACGGTGTAGAACATTAGGTGTTAAGAGCAAATGTCATCAACAAAATAAAAGCTTTCGAGGTGTATGTATGCTACACAGTACTTTAGAAACCGTGCACAGTGAGAATGACAACTGAGTACGTCTATGAGCTTGTCAGCAGGGACCAAGAATTATCCACTATAGTTAAGAAGAGAGAGACTCTGTGTTTAGAACGGAATATTGCGAAACGAAGAGTACCTATTCTCATAGATGATAACTGAATGCAGAACAGGCATTGAAGAGGAAGTCTTGTCTATTAAACGACAGGCTATTCTCGGGACTACAGAATAATGAGTTACGGAGACACGCCGCAGTAAACCGAAATGCAATGGAAAATGTCGCCGGAAACTTGTAGTGCTGAAGGTGCCATAGAAAAAGAAGGTACTCTCCACGCTGCCTTATCTGTGAGAACTGAGCACTCCAAATCTGTATCTAATTAAGCAACCTGGAATGAGATACAGACACGAATTGCTCTCCATCGGCCATCCAAAAGGCCTCTTGCACACCTTTGCACTGGTGTTTGTTAGGAAAGGGATCGAGGTCCAATGCAGCTCTTGAACTATCTCCAGGACACTATATCACGTTGCTACCAAGTATGTACAAATGTCACTAACGACTGTGGTTTATTGACGTTCTTTAATTTAACATTCTGGATACCGAATCTCTCATAAAAAATCACTGCCGAAGCGTAAAAGGCAGAGGACGACGAATATTTAACCTCTGGACACCAATAAATTAGATTTGTATCACACCTGCCTAAGGATTTTTAACGGTGTACAACCAGCAAATGATGTCAAGACGCAGTTCAATCTAGCTGTCTGTGCCAGCTTCTCTTTACTTACACTCAATGCAAAAACTGTACTGACAACGCAAACGAATCGAAAAGTTTTTAGTTTACACGTATAGCTGAGTACAGAACTTCTGTTGCAGTAGGTATACCCATCTATGTGCCGAGTTTAGCAGAGTGGTTATAGTTTCTGTGATTTTTCAGCTACGACTTGAACGAAAGGTGTAACTGTCTTAATATCATATTTCAGCAAAGTAAGTGCTATAGAAAGGGTAATTATATTTCACAGTTTCTTTTACGATAGGCGGAACAACAAAGAACCAACCATTTGTAATTTGCCGTTCGCTTTTCAAGTACACTGACCTACCCAACAATAGAGTCTGCTCGTCAGCCTTACACGCTTTGGCATGGCGTGGACCACTTGGAACCTGTACGTTAGCGTGCTTACTCATGGAGCAAGTCCGCTGGAGGAGTGCACACAAAGGCCATCGTGATGCGGCAGATTGCGAAATCTTGAAGTTGGCCCAGATACTGCACGCAGTTGTAACGGGAATCGCAGCACATTCAGGCTCCCCTACCTGTGCCGAGTGCTGCTGTGACTCATGGTGAAACCACACCTGCAACAACATACTTCTGTATGTGTTGTCCATTGGCCGTGAACTTTGCTATAAATCTATAAAATCAGTAACATTTAGCAAGTTACGTATGTATGTGGACAGCCACTACAATTGTTTATGTGGGCCTATAACCAGACAGATCAACCCTGTTTTCTTAGCTGCGTGAACAATATAAATACAATACATTCCGTCTACTATGGAAGTCAGTAATAAATCCATGAACTACCAGAGCCTCAGCACTGACACCCCTCCCCCCCTCCCCCCCATCCACACACACATGCAAATAAACACACAAAGATATGTTCGGAAAAAAACTAAAACAACAATCAAAGTCAAAGGGTTTACGGCCGGTTCATAGTGTATGAATCAGCAGTACATTCGCGAACTGTTCGATCAAATGAAAAACGGAGAAAATGAAGAGTCGCCACAGACAAAGTAATACCTGAAACTTCCTGGCAGATTAAAACTGTGTGCCCGACCGAGACTCGAACTCGGGACCTTTGCCTTTCGCGGGCAAAGTATTACCTCTTAATGTCGTCTCTAAACGTTTAGTTTAAGTAAAATTCGTAATTTTGCGACTTCCTTTTCAGTATAATTTCCTGAATCTATGTAACCAGAAGGCTTAGTCTCATAGATCTCCCTCAGACGGTGCATTATCACGAGCTGTCCTAAATCTAAAACTTTTTGTTCCCGACTTTTGCGATTTTCATTTTGGAGCGTATTTCGTACTTCGTGTAGATATTTCTTCCATTTATACAATTTACATTCAGATTCTTCGAACGAAAACTGGCATTGCACACTTCTTAATTTCAAGCTCTTTTTCTCTCTTCGTTAAACAAAAATATTTATAACCTTTTCTTTGTCACTGAAAGCTATTATTCTACATGTTTTCTTTGGGACTGGAAGGTACTGTCTTTTTATCCTGGACTTTAAATAGCACCAACAGTTATCGTTCGAACTACAGTTACGGCAGTCTAGTATTCTCACAATTTCTATCGAAATATCAACATCATTCAATGAATTTCCAAGAAATAAATAAGTGACACATATATATAGTTCTTCAGGAGAAGTGATTTCGATTACATACTCGATTCTTTGTCTTTCATCTTCACAACATTTAAAACATTATCGTATTCCACTATACTGTGAAACTCTGGAACCTGCACAAGAATATTAATTGACTTGCGAATTGTAGTGGATAGTGACTGTGAACAACTGTGACAGAGCAACTGTCAACGAAAACTGAAATCCGCTTTAAAGAATAACGATGGCGTCGTGCCGTGTTATCTGTTTACTGATGTGTCGTCAACCACGGATGTGCGCCTGCCATGTTGCTCATGCACTGTCTGCTACAACTACGGTAGGTGTACTTTTCTCCAGCCACCTGGGTAGTTCAGAATTTTACAATTTTCAACATTTTTCAAAAAAATATTTGCAGTGTGTCTTTTTTTGGGGGGGTCATCAATCTTCTCACTGATTTGATACAGCCCGCTAAGAATTTCTCTCATGTCCAACCTCTTCATCTCAGAGTAGCACTTGCAAACTAAGTCCTAAATTATTTGCTCGATGTATTCCAATCTGTCTTGCTCTTCAGTTTTTGCGCTCTACAGCTCCCTCTAGTACCATACAAGTGATACCCTGATATCTTAATAGATGACCTATCATACTGTCCTTATCAGTGTTTTCCACATCTTCATTTCCTCCACGATTCTGCGGAGAACTTCCTCATACCTTACCTCATCAGTCCACCTAATTTTCAACATTCGTCTATAGCACCACCTCTCAAATACTTCGATTCTCTTTTGTTCCAGTTTTTCCACAATCCACTTTTCACTACCATACAATACTGTGCTCCAGACGTACATTCTCAGGGATTTCTTCCTCAAATTAAGGTCTATATTTGATACTAGTAGACTTCTCTTGGCCAAGAATGCTCTTTTTGCCAGTGCTAGTCTGCTTCTGATGACCTCCTTGCTTCGTTTGTCACTGGTTATTTTGCTGCCTAAGTGGCAGAATTCCTTAACTTCATCTACTTCGTGACCAAAAATCCTGATGTTAAGTTCATCGCTGTTCTCATTTCTGCTACTCTTCATTACTTTCGTCTTTCTTCGATTTACTCTCAATCCATATTCTGTACTCATTAGATTGTTCATTCCATTCAGTAGCTCATGTAATTCTTCTTCGCTTTCTCTCAGGATAGCAATGTCATCAGCGAATCGTGTCACTGATATCCTTTAACCTTGAAGTTTAATTTTATTCATGAACCTTTCTTTTTTTTCCATTAATGCTTCTTCGACATACAGGTTGAAGAGTAGGGGGAAAGACTACATCCTTCTCCTACGCACATTGTACTCTGTGCGCTTCATTCTTATCATCCATTCTTATTACTTCATCTTGGCTCTTGTACACATTGTATATTACCCGTCTCTCCCAATAGCTTACTCCTATTTTTCTCAGAATTTCGAACATCTGGCAGCATTTTACATTGCCGAACGATTTTTCCAGGTCGACAAATTCTATGAACTTGTCTTGATTTTTCTTTAGTCTTGCTTCGATTATCAACAGCAACGTCAGAATTGTCTCTTTGGTGCCTTTAATATTTCTAAAGCCAAACTGATAATCATCTAGCACAAATTCAATTTTCTTTTCCATTCTTCTGTATACTATTCTTGTCAGCAACTTGGATGCGTGAGCTGTTAAGGTGATTGTGCGATAGTTCTCGCACTTGTCAGCTCTTGCAGTCTGCGGAATTGTGTGGATGATGTTTTTCCGAAAGTCGTACCATACACCATCGTGAATAATCGTTTTGTTGCCACTTTCCTGAATGATTTTAGCAATTCTGATGGAATCTCATCTATAACTTCTGCCTTTTTGATCTTAAGTCCACCAAAGGTCTTTCAAATTCTGATTCTAATACCGGATCCCCTGTCTCTTCCAAATCGACTCCTGTTTCTTCTCCTATCACATCAGACAATTCTTTCCTCTCATAGAGGCCTTCAGTGTACTCTTTCCACCTATCCGCTCACTCCTCTGCATTTAACAGTGGAATTCCCTATGCACTTTTAATGTTACCACCCTTGCTTTTAATTTCACCGAAGTTTATTTCAACTTTCCTATATGCTGAGTCAGTTCTTCAGACAATCATTTCTTTTTCGATTTCTTCACATTTTTCATGCAGCCACTTCCTATTTATTTCATTCCTCAGCGACTTGTTTTTCTGTATTCCTGAGTTTCTCGTATCGTTTTTGTACTTCCTTCTTTCATCGATCAACTGAAGTATTTCTTCTGTTACCCATTGTTTCTTCGCAATTACTTTCCTTGTACCTATGTTTTTCTTTACAACTTCCGTGACTGCCCTTTTTAGAGACATACATTCCTATTCAACTGCATTTCCTACTGAGCTATTCCTTATTGCTGTTTCTGTAGCCTTAGAGAACTTTAAGCGTATCTGGTCGTCCCTTAGTACTTCTGTATCCCACTTCTTTTCGTATTGATTCTTCCTGACTAATCTCTTAAACTTCAGCCTACTCGCCATCACTACTATATTGTGATCTGAGTCTATATCTGGTACTAGGTAGACCTTACAATCCAGTGTCTGATTTTGGAATCTCTGTCTGACCATGATGTAATCTAACCGAAATCTTCCCATGTCACCTGGTCTTTTGCAAGTATACTTTCTCATCTTGTAAATCTTGAACTGAGTATCCACTATTACTAGCTGAATTTGCTACAGAACTGTCTTTCTCCTCTCTCATTCTTTGTTCCAAGTCCATATTCTCATTCGACCTTTTTTTCTACTCCTCCCCCTACAAATGCATTCCAGTCCCCCATGATTATTAGATTTCCATCTCCCTTTATGTACTGTGTTACCCTTTCAATATCCTCATATACTTTCCCTAACTCTTCATCTTCACCTTGTGACGTCGGCACGTATACCTTATCTATCATTGTCGGCGTTGGCTTGCTGTCGATTCTGATAAGAACAGCCCTATTACTTCAACTGTTGACAGAAACACACTTTCTGCCCTATCTTCCTATTCATAACGAATCCTACTACTGTTATAACGTTTTCTGCTGTTGTTGATATTACCTTACACTCATTTGACCAGGAATCCTTGTCTTCTTTCCGTTTCACTTCACTGAGCCCTGCTATATCCAGATTGGGCTTTTGCATTTCCCTTTTCAGATTTTGTAGCTTCCCTACCACGTTCAAGCTTTCGTTGGTTATTCATGCTTTTTCTCATGGTCACCTTCCTTTTGACAGTCACTTCCCGGAGATCCGAATGTGTCTTAACAGCTAAAATACTGACACTGTGTTTCTTTTGCTGCATTCTTCCTGTATAAAAAATGTCAAGTCATGTCGGATTGGATCATTCCCTTGTTAGATAGCATCGAATATTTGCCTTTCGTGAATGAAGCTGGTCGTTCATTAAAAAGGTTCCTGGCTTAGAAATAAAGCTGCTAGAATGATATATGTACAAAATATGTTTAATGATGAGGACAAAGGCTAGAGAAACTCTGCAGTGGGTCACCAAATGCGATGTGTCGCATGAAATTACAGTCATCAAAACAGTATGACAGTGATGCACTGCAGCACATGTTTCCAGAGCTGTCGCATCACCTGGAGTTCTGCTGCAGGTGTTGTAACGTGACACTTACGCTTATTCTTTAATATAGTTGATAACGTACTAATTTATGCATTAAGGCTATAAGGGGCAGCCATGTGAAAACGAGACAAATGGAAGAAAAGTAAGTAAACTGTTTTTCATTTCTAAAGTAATCGCCGCAACAGTTCCAACATGTATATCACTCTGATACAAGTCGGTCAACGCTTTCACGGGAAAATATTTGTTGTTGCCTGTGGAATCATGATTGTACCCAGACATGCACTTCTTACGTCCGAAGCAAATCGGCGGCCACGAAAGTCTTTCTCTGGGACTCCAAAAACATGGAGATCGCATGGGGAGAGGTCGGAATCGTATGCAGAACGTGTAAGTGCTTCCTAGTGAAACTTCTGCAATATAGTCACCCAACCTTGGCATCATATGGGTGTGCTTGTGTGCGATTTCCATATTTTTACTTCTTTTTCATCTACTTCGTTTTCATTTGACTCTCACTAATGTTTATCTACAAGTACTTTGGTAAGACTGACATACATCTGCATTCCTTGTTTTCGTGTTCAGCAAGAAACACAAATGGTTACGCTAAGCCCAGTTCCTACGGAACGTATAACAACCGACAACTTGCTGTCCAAAGTTCAGTAAAATGAACCCGTAGCTAAAACAATAGATTTTTTTTATTCAAGTCAGAAGCGTCAAATTAAAAAATACACTACTGCTCATTTCTTGTAAACACCAGCAATAATAGGCAAATACGAATTTTTTGTATTGTGTGTATAGAGTATAATAGGAAGAATATGTTATTAAATATTTAGGTGACTTGCAGGCCTACAGGATCCAAAATTTAGTACACCGTGCACCCATCTCTGGCAGCCAGAGTGGCTCTAAACCGGCTGTGCTTCGCGTCCGACGGCCGGTGTGGCCGAGCGGTTCTCGGCGCTTCAGTCTGGAACCGTGCAACCGCTATGGTCGCAGGTTCGAATCCTGCCTCGGGCATGGATGTGTGGGATGCCCTTAGGTTACTTAGGTTTAAGTAGTTCTAAGTTCTAGGGGACTGATTACCTCAGATGTTAAGTCCCATAGTGCTCAGAGCCATTTGAAGCAGCTTCGTGTCCAATTAAGCTTGGAAGACAATTACGGGTATGCCATTTTATGATGCTTCACGTTCATCAATCATGAAGGGTGGTGAATTACGACATGCAGTGTCTTAACATCCAATGATTAGAAGGATTCCATATCTGGGAGATCTGGACTGCAGAACGTGCTGGTCGGGGTAACAGCTGAATTCATTCTGTACTGAGTTAGGTCAAGTCAGCAAGGACAACATGCAGTTGAGCATTACCTTGTTGAAAAATAACATCACAGAAACCCCCAAGACAGCGCACAGCCAATGGTCTTGGTACGTCATAAATGTAACGGGTGCTGTCCAGGTTTCCGACTATGCGAAACAGCGGTGTTCGTGTTGTGAATTCAGTGGCACCCCGCACCACCAATCCAGGTGCTTGAGCAATACGACTATGAAGAAAGCAGTCAGCCAACATTAGTTCTCGTCAGTGTCTCGACACTCTGATAATCATGAAGTTGTATGCAGAACGGGGACTCTTCTGGAAAGACGACGTGGTGCCTGTCCTGTGTCCAGCCTTATTGTTTAGCACACCATTGAACAGAATGCCCCTCACTGATGCCGTGACGAGGGAAGCTGCAACAAAGATCGCCGTACTGTCAGACCATATTGATCCACACATCGTTGCTTCCTCCGTGTGGATGTATTGCTGCAAACAAGCCCATTTCATGTCTCAAGGGACATGAGGTGGCTGTATGATCCTGTGCAGCTGAGCCAAAAATATGCTTGTCCTCTCGGGCGCTAGTCAAGTGGGAGTGTTGAGATCTATCATGGAGTTTAGTCTGCCATTCTCGAATCTACTCAAACTGGTGGCATTAATGTGCATTTCATGAAACTGCTTCAGTGTCATGATCAGCCTCATCTTAATGCAGCTGTTAGGTGTGTTAATATAGGGGTGGAGAGGGCACTGATGGCAGAGGCCATGGGTTATATTTCAGTAGTGCCACCTGAGTCTATCAGTTGATCGGGTTTACCTAGGCATGGCCTATACCTCAATAGGAATGGGAAGAGGAGGCTGAAAAGCCTATAGGCGACAGTGTAGTGCATGGCGATGGGATCACTGATGGAAAAATTCCTGTAGTAGTTGGTGTTAGAGCTGCACCTTCTTTTGATTGAAGCTTGCTGATAGGTATACCTGCTTACAGGAAGTCCCTCTAACTGAGGGCTCACATTCAGAGGATGTCATGTTTCAAAGTAGAGAAGGAATTAGAATATTTCATCAAAATATATGAGGTATTAGAGATAAAGTTAGCGAACTGCTTATAGATGTTGACTCTGAAATTATTGGTATATTGAAGCACCACTTAAATAATTTGACAATTCAGAGGTTTCTTTTACCAGGATACAGATTAGCTGGCTGTTTTTCAAGGAGTTCCTTGCAAGGTGGGGAGTGGCTATGTATGCAAAAAAAAAAAAAAAAAAAAAGTATTCCATTTGAGTCTATAGACGTGTCACGGCACTGCACTGAACAGATATTTGAATGTTGTGCAGGGGCAATTGAATTTAGTGAAACTAAACTTCTAATTGTTGTTGTTTATAGTCCCCTAACTCTGACTTCAGAGCAGTTCTGCTCAAGCTAGAGGCCTCTTGATTCACTTTGTGGGAAGTACCAGAAATTAGTTATATGTGGTGACTTCAATATAAATTTTGTATATGATGGTGCAAGAAAAAGAGTGTTGCTAGATCTTCTAAATTCATGTGATCTGATGCAGACTGTGTTTTTTCCAACTAGGGTGCAGGGGAACAGTAACACAGCCATAGACAATATTTTTATTCATTCTTCATTACTAGATGGGCATTCTGTGAGTAAAAGTGGGAATAGCCTTTCAGGCCATGATGCACAAGTTTTAACACTAAAAGCCTTGTGTACTCAAACAAACGTCACATATAATTACAAACTATGTAGGAAAGTTAATCCAACAGCAATAGAGAGTTTTTTTTAACCTTGTCAAGGAATAAGAGTGGCAGGATGTTTATACTGCTGATAACATATATGTTTTCCTTAAGACATTTCTCATACTCTTTGAGAGTTGCTTTCCAGTAGAACATTCTAAATGGGATACTAGCAGTAAAAGGAAGCCCGAGTAGCTGATTAGTGGGATAAGGATATCATGTAGAACAAGGTGGGAATTATATCAAAATGTTATAAGTAGTCACAATTAAGCTACAGTAGCCTATTATAAACATTATTTCAAAGTGCTTAAAAATGTTATTAGGAAGTCTAAGTGTATGTGGTATGCAAATGCAATAGCTAATTCACACGAAAATATTAAAAACTTATGGCCAGTTGTGAAGGAAGTGTCTGGTCAGCAGCACAAGGTCGATGATATATAGTCAGTTCATAATAAAAAATTTTCTGTTACTGATAAATCAGACATATGTACAGTATTTAGCAACCATTTTCTGAGCTCTCCTTGTGAATAAAATAAATATTTAGTTTCTACAGGGAATCATATAACTTTCTTGGCAAATGCCTTTCCAAGATTTCTGTCTGAAACACTCCTCTGTGATACAGAGGACTCTCATGGATATGATGGACTTCCTAGCACAATATTAAAGTACTGTGCTGCAAATGTTAGCTCTGTATTTAGCTATATTTGTAATTTTTCCTTTAGGAATGGTCAGTTTCCTGAACGATTAAATTATTCAGTAGTAAAGCCGCTTTATAAAAAAGGAGAAAGTGATAATGTAGATAATTTTAGACCTATTTCTATGCCATCAGTGTTTGCTAATGTTATTGAAAAGGCTGTATATGTAAGGATAATTGCTCATTTTGTATCATACGATTTGCTATCATATGTCCATTTCGGCTTTAGAAGTTGTTTAACAACTGAAAAGCTATATTCTCTTTTCTCTGTGAGGTACTGGATGGGTTAAACTATGGGTTTCGAACGCTAGGCGTAGTTTTTGATTTAACTAAGGTGTTAGATTGTGCTGATCACAAAATATTGCTGTAGAAGTTGCACCATTTCGTAATACGGGGAGTAGCTCACAACTGGTTCACTTCTTACATTAGCAACAGACAACAAAATGACGTTATCCACAGCCTGGTGAGCTGTCGTTACTAAATTCAGAGGCTCTCTGATGTGGGAATAGTTCCATATGCACAAAAACTTGCGTCTGATATACTAGAGCGTGACGTCGCGAGACAAGAGTCGGGGCGGACGTAGTAGGGGAGAGTTTTACTATATGATTGGCACAACGTTTTGGTCGGATCCTCTATGCTGGTCGGAAATCTCGTTATTGGGCTGCAGTGTTCTGTATTTTCGCTATTTGCAACTGGCACTCTTTGGCAGAAAAGGAGTGCAGGGCGTAAGAGTGGGCCAAAAATATTGCAGTCAACGTCGAGACGAAGTGGACGTGGATCTAGTCAGGATCGAGACGCGGTGGATTCGGCTTTGGCCGAGACATTGTACTGACATCAGCGATTTCCAAGGTAGAGGATATACAAGGAAAGGTGTTGCAATTGTAACAACGCGCCCTCGTCTTCTCGAGAGAGCCTGCACGACAGTGGCGTTCATTATAGTGTATAGGAATTAAATTATGGGGAGCGTTCATAGTAGCATCGACAAGGTAAGTCATTCATATAGTTCACTTGAGTAATTATCTATAATCACGTATTTCGATTTAAATTACATGTGTTGAATGTATGAACCTTTCAGTTCCCAAGCTTTCAGTCATTGTTTTCCATCAGGAAGTAGAAAGTTTTGAAATTGAATTTCAGAACCTCATTTTTGAGTTAACAGATCGTAATTTTTCAGAGTCAAGTAACACTGCTATCCATATAATCACTAAGCAGAATTTTCATACATTTGTCAACTGTTTGAGTGTCTCGATTTCATGAGTTGTGATCATCTGTGTGTTAATGTAAAAATTACTGTGTTGAAATGAAAGATTGTTTTCATCAGACAGCTTGCTGTCACATTAAATTGTTGTGTAAATCCCCACTTTAGATATATGCCTATGGCCAGCAAATGTGCTATGCATTAGAAGTTGTTCACATTAAATTTATAGAAAAGGTCTTACTGGAGTAGCCAGCCCACAACTAGTTGACTGGGCTAGCGAAATTTTTCACAATTAGGGGATTTCGCAAATGTGGACTCTAAACTAAGTATCCCAATTATATATTCATGCCTAAATGGTTACAAATAAAAAGCAAAACAGATAATTAACATTTCAAGTTTGTCCTAAAATACTGTTTGGTAAAACTGACCTGACAAACCTTATAATTGTAGAGAATACATGTTAGCTAAAATACACTCCTGGAAATTGAAATAAGAACACCGTGAATTCATTGTCCCAGGAAGGGGAAACTTTATTGACACATTCCTGGGGTCAGATACATCACATGATCACACTGACAGAACCACAGGCACATAGACACAGGCAACAGAGCATGCACAATGTCGGCACTAGTACAGTGTATATCCAGCTCTCGCAGCAATGCAGGCTGCTACTCTCCCATGGAGACGATCGTAGAGATGCTGGATGTAGTCCTGTGGAACGGCTTGCCATGCCATTTCCACCTGGCGCCTCAGTTGGACCAGCGTTCGTGCTGGACATGCAGACCGCGTGAGACGATGCTTCATCCAGTCCCAAACATGCTCAATGGGGGACAGATCCGGAGATCTTGCTGGCCAGGGTAGTTGACTTACACCTTCTAGAGCACGTTGGGTGGCACGGGATACATGCGGACGTGCATTGTCCTGTTGGAACAGCAAGTTCCCTTGCCGGTCTAGGAATGGTAGAACGATGGGTTCGATGACGGTTTGGATGTACCGTGCACTATTCAGTGTCCCCTCGACGATCACCAATGGTGTACGGCCAGTGTAGGAGATCGCTCCCCACACCATGATGCCGGGTGTTGGCCCTGTGTGCCTCGGTCGTATGCAGTCCTGATTGTGGCGCTCACCTGCACGGCGCCAAACACGCATACGACCATCATTGGCACCAAGGCAGAAGCGACTCTCATCGCTGAAGACGACACGTCTCCATTCGTCCCTCCATTCACGCCTGTCGCGACACCACTGGAGGCGGGCTGCACGATGTTGGGGCGGTGTGCGGGACCGTAGCCCAGCTTCATGGAGACGGTTGCGAATGGTCCTCGCCGATACCCCAGGAGCAGCAGTGTCCCTAATTTGCTGGGAAGTGGCGGTGCGGTCCCCTACGGCACTGCGTAGGATCCTACGGTCTTGGCGTGCATCCGTGCGTCGCTGCGGTCCGGTCCCTGGTCGACGGGCACGTGCACCTTCCGCCGACCACTGGCGACAACATCGATGTACTGTGGAGACCTCACGCCCCACGTGTTGAGCAATTCGGCGGTACATCCACCCGGCCTCCCGCATGCCCACTATACGCCCTCGCTCAAAGTCCGTCAACTGCACATACGGTTCACGTCCACGCTGTCGCGGCATGCTACCAGTGTTAAAGACTGCGATGGAGCTCCGTGTGCCACGGCAAACTGGCTGACACTGACGGCGGCGGTGCACAAATGCTGCGCAGCTAGCGCCATTCGACGGCCAACACCGCGGTTCCCGGTGTGTCCGCTGTGCCGTGCGTGTGATCATTGCTTGTACAGCCCTCTCGCAGTGTCCGGAGCAAGTATGGTGGGTCTGACACACCGGTGTCAATGTGTTCTTTTTTCCATTTCCAGGAGTGTACTATACTGAGCAATTAGACATACACAAAAAATAAGAGGTTTGCAATTGCTGCCAGCTACTGAACAACTGTAATTAATTCCATTAATCAGGGCTAAATTATTCTGAAAGTGTTTAATGGTATATCCACATCTGAAATACGTAAAGAGTGTTGATATTTCAATCTGATGCTGTGCATTCCCATAATCTAAGGTTTTCAATAATGGTTCATCTTAGTGAATACAGTATTATATAGGAAGAGAACGATGTATCACCAGAAAATGCAATCAGTGTTGTTATATCAACTAATATTTCTTTTGATTTGCTTTAGTGGTTAACCACAACATGAATTTCTACAAAGGCTGTAATATTTACCAATCGAAACTGGTACCAAGGCTTTCTAAAACTGTATTATCGTCTTTTTAGGAAGGAAGGAGAAAGGTGTAGTGATAAGGTTTTTTTTTCTTGCAAATTTTCTCAAAACACAAAGAGAATATTTTCTTTTTTTAACACACAACACAATGAAGCCTTGAATTAGAAGGAAGGTCTAATTTCACATATATGTTCGTTGTGCATACAGCACTCTATGGAGTCACCAATCAATAAAACATTGAAGCATGGTGCTGGAAGAACAAAGAGATGAAATGTCGTCGAGGACGATGGTGCCCTATGACTGACCTGATATCTCAAAAGCAAAATCTTTGCCTCCAAAATAAAATTATTTATCAAAGAACATGTACAGGTTGCATGTAAATATAATTACAGATATGTGATTACATACAAAAATTCAAACAAAAATAAAATTGTATCATTTCTCACAATACACAAGGTTTAAAATACAATACACGCTTTGCAAGCACAATAGACTTCAAATGAACTATTCTCACATATAAACTGTTCTTCATAAATTATTAAAATACATGCTTCTCAGTTATTAAACTGCTGAAAGAAACTTTGTGTTAGTAGATGAGCATGGTGTGAACTCAGCACCAAGTACTAAATTCATCAAAGTACTCTAAACCTGGCTGAAAAACACACATGAACTGAACATTTACAACATGATTAACTTTCTATGATGTCATTGTTGTACAAACATTACAAATTCTTATTTTTTCAATTTTTAGAAGCATGACGCAACAACTTGGTTTCAGGATCTTCTGTTGTTCTTTGGCTGTTGACCCGCGACATATAGTGGCCAGCAGTTTTCTCTCTGGTCCCGGCAGTGAAGATGCTGTCTCCGTTCGTTGCGCCACCCTCTCCGTACATGAAACATAAAAAATAAATACAAACTTTAGATAATTCACAGCCATTACAAATATTACAAAAATACATAAACAAAACACTAAATTAACTTACATTTACCTGCAAATTGGACTGACACTAGTGGATGGGTGACACTTCAATTTTGCATCCCACTACAGTGTACATTATCCACTCCTCTCCTCCAAAGTTTTCTGGAAGTTCCATACAGAACTATAAATATTTAATTTTAGAAAAATAATGAATGAGAATTATAGTTATTATGTTGGTTTTAAACTCTGAAGATAGCAGTGCTAAATGCCCAATGTCCAGTCTGCCACCGTTAGATCCAACAGTTTGTATCTTTCTGTTACGGTAATGGTCTTCATCACATACTGAAGTTTTCATTTTTATTGGCTTTGATCCCTTCCATTTCCAGTTTTCTTTTGTATTCACATAAGACATTAACTGCACTTAAAAGAATAATATCTCTAATAGGGAATGGTTTAAGTGTGTGCAATAAATATATTCTTTTTTATATGGGTGATAGTAACTGGTTAATTGGTAAATTGTCAAATGATTAAAAGGGTAAATGATAAATGGTTATCCAGGTACATATGTATATGGCAAACAATGGAATTATTCAATGGTGAAAATGTCAATGGCAAATGGAATTGTAATTTGAGACTTACAGATGCCAGCCAGTCAAATGATGATGTTGTTGTTGTTGTTGATGATGATGATGATGATGATGCTGATGATGATGATGAGGCAGATGTGGAATATGTGGAAATATTCCCCAGCTGAGGCACAAAGTGAGAAGGAGATTCCCTCAAATAACTTCTCATATGAAACACCAAGTTCCCCCTAGTTTCCACACATGTTCCAACAAGGAAAAAAGTGATCACTACAAGTGGAAAAGTGATATAAATAGAGATGTCTGCTTATAATTAGTTCAGTTGTTGATTAAACACTGCAGTTTTCAACATGTCTCTGAGCTACATTGGATGACAGAATAGTCTTAAAGCTCAGGTGTTCAAATCTCAATAAAATAATCAGAAACTGGAGTGGCTTCAAAAAAGGCAAGCTGAAACTGACTATATATTGGAAAGCATATTCAAATCCATTTCTCAGTCACTGCAGAGGTTGTGACAATTAATTCAAGAGAAGATCAATGAAGAAAAGAAAATGAATAGAAAGGAACCAATGCATTTATGAAAGCAAAAGGCAGAAATATGGAAGTATATTATATATTTGAACTGATATGAACAGTGTGCACAGTTGATGAATCACTGGAAGATGTCAGTGGAGACAGTTTAATAATTCACATAGTAAGATAGTCAAATCTACTGTTTAAAATTAAACCTTCTAAAAATAGTTACACATAAAAATCCCAGAAAACATCGACCACAATAACATGGAATATTATTTTTGATATTATATTTGAAATGCAATATTTGCGTTTTACACATAAATGTATCTTTTACCATAATGGATTATACTCATATTCTAACTTCTTGGTCCCTATCCCCCCCCCTGCCCATACCCAACTACACCTTTCTTAAGAACTACTAGGTATTCATGTTGCTGACAGTACAACCTACACTACAGTTAACACTATGAACTGACAAACTATTTTGTTATTATTCTTATGTTTTTTATTAGAGACTAATCTGTGGTGCGGCATGGAAATATGAAGTATATATACATTTACTTTCTTTCAATGTGTTAATTATTTTTACTACCTAACATTTTCAGTAATGCCTTGTTTCAAACCTGCTTAATTCCTTACAAAGAACCTTAAATTTCCTTGTGAGTGCAATGTACCATTGTTAACTATCATGATATATCTCTGAATATAGTGTAACAGGATACATATGGTTAAGAAATTATAATGTGTGTGGCATGCTGATATATTCTTTCCACAAAATACTGAATACAGTACTAATCAACCAAGATTAATACCTCATTAGGGACTTCAGAGCAACTATCACTGCTTGTAGGTAACATGGAATACTGTTATGGTCTGAAAATCTGTCTCTTTCCATGACACTAATAGTGACTGACATTAGCATGGCACATGTTGACTACTTTAGCAAAGATTACACTGACACAGTCACAAAACTACCAATAGCTTAATGTATCTGTGTTGATATTACATGTGCCTTACATGATAATGCTTGTCAACAGGTTTGTATCATATTTAATTAATATGTGCAACACTCATCTGACTTAGAATAGGACTATATTATTAGGCCTAGACTTCTACAGATACATTCATAAATGGCACATGATATTTATGCAAGCATTTGGAGCTATATGCTGTAGCCCAAGATTCATTAGTGAATCGAATCTCAACACTCAAAGAAGTATTGTGCTCAGTAAATCAGCAATATTTCTGATGAACTATTACAGTTTCTGCAAACTACAGAATGTAAGATATCTACTATCATAGAAACTGGAAGGTGGCTCTAGTGCTTTGTGTGTGTTTATACTTTAGCAGGTACACTATGTGGTAATTAAATTATCATCCAGCCATTTCATAATGCTTGCTTTTCCTTTAGCTAATTGGGTACACTATGTGGTAATTAAACTATTATCCAGCCACTGCATATTGCTTACTTTTTCCTTTAGCCAAACAGACAGTAAACTTTATGGTGTCAGAAAATAGCATTGTAAACAGAAATAATTACATTCCTTATCTTAGTTGATTCTTCTGTTAATGTTTGGAAGATCAACTGCATAATTACCAATTAGAAACACAAAATTGTCGATGTTCTACAGTATTATGGTTTAACATCTACAATTTTGTGCTTCTCATTTATGTATTTAAGTAGAATGAACAGTCATGTCACTGTTGTAATGAATGTTATTGCATAGCTTATTAGATGATTTGATGATTAGTGTAATGCAAAACTAGTCATCAGGTAACAAAGAAAACTAACCTACAACTTTGGTGGTTCTTTGCTATTTATTACATAAATTGGTGTATATTGTTTAGTAGACCCTAATGATATAGTTATCTAAAGTGAAAGAGAAAACTCGTGTAAGTTGATGCTACAAAATTGCTCAGAAAACAGGTGTGAAAATTCATATGAGATAAAGCTCAAGTAATATAACTACAAACTAGAAAATACTACATGGAATATTTAAAAAGTTAGAGAAATTCTTATAGCTGGAAGAATGAACACATTCAAATTGATTCAACAAAGAAACAAATGAGAATTGGTTTATTGAACTAAGGCTTGAAAAGTATGCATCAGTGATATGGGTGATATGGCTAGTAGCATTATTTACATGTGAATGTCTAGGAAACAAGTAATTCTGGATCTCAGAAAGAAAGATGACATTCATAACTGCAGAAAAAGTAAGTACTTCTACAAAGAGAAAAATAAAATGACAAATGAAATGTGTAAAAGACAGTTAAAGGGTGCTGGATATGTGTATAGGATGAGCAACAGTAGAATGAATATACTAAGGACACTAAGGATCATCTCAATACGTATGAAAAAACGAATTACAAAATGGTTGTAGAAACTAGTGCACAAAAACGTGTAAAGAAGATTAATAAATATTCACAAAAACCGATTGATGGGAAATGTATTGTGACATGTATTGTGAACTGTATGTGTATTTTGGGGAAAGGGGTGGGAGTGTAGGGGGTAGGAATAGAGTTCGACAAAGTCTTGATCAGAGTAAGCAGTATCAAGTGGATGTGAATTAGAATAGGTATGCAGAGACTTGTAAAATATCGATTACCATGGAGAGATGTATGACTAAAAGCAACAACAATTAAGTTTCTGTGTAAGAAATACAGTAGTATTATTCCTGTTATTGACAAGGGAAAATTGAAGCCCATATTCTGCAAAAAAACAGAAAGTAAAAGTACTGTTAATGAATTGTTAAGTAAGTGTATCAGATTCATAAAACAGAAGATCACTTGGAACTCACAAAACAAACTAAAATGAATCAAAAATTAGTAAGAAGGATTACATGCCAATTACAAAAAAATATATTTCTAGACATAGAAACAAATAGCGAGAAACCGAAGTCGAGGGATTACCGCAAAATATTTATCAGTAAACTACAGAAATAACTCTCTAACATTAATGTCAAAGGATAAAATTAATAAGAAGGCCCATAGCAATAGAAATAACACACTATCAAAATTATTAAATTGCGAAGATCTCCAGAACTACCACAAACAGACAGATACCCCTATTTAAAACACCAGCAGAAAATATAAACCCGCCCTTAATCTATGAAGACTACAAAGCTTTAAAAGAGTTTAAATACTACAAAGGAAGTGGAGAAGATTGAACATATGAGGAACTTTGGAAATATACAGCAGAAACAGTGACGATATCAATACACCAAAGAAAATGGAAATCTGGGAAAAAGAAGTGCTACCAGAACACTCCACTATAGCTACACTCCACCTCTTACACAAAGAAGGAGTCAGATCAAATCCAGACATACATGAATTTCCCTTTTGGGTATCACATATAAAGTCATATTTAAGAATTTTATACAATCGTTGTAAACCTCAGCTTGAACTGGAACTAAGGGAATACCAAGGAGGATTTGGGCCATGGAGAAGCTGCCCAGAACAAATAATAACTTCGATAATGATAACGGATTGTTACAGAAGAAGACAAAAACAAAAAGTCAGAAACTTTGTTGAATTAAAAAAAAGCTTATGATTGTATCCACAGGTCTTCAATGATGAAAATACAGATGGTTTATCGCCATCCCATTTCAACTATGTTCTGGAGTAGATGATGAAGGAACAGTACAAGAAAAATTCTAAAAACATAATAATTGTAACCAAAGAATATTAAATAACCTTCAGTTGTTCAGGATTCGCATATGACTTAACATTGCCAGCTAATAGCATTCAAGAAGCCAGATTCAATTAACAGGCCCATCAAATAAAGCATAAAAAGTAGGACCCGAGATACCATTCGAAAAGACTGCGATAATGATAGCAGATCCACTAGTAATCAATCGCACTACAGTAGATAACAGGAAAGTAAAAATAGTGAAACACTTGAAATATCTAAGAGAAGTTGTAACGTACAACTTGGATGAGAAAGCTGCAAGGCAAGAAAGCACTAATAAAACAATAAAAGCTCAAAAATTAACATGGTCTACATACAGTAAGAAAAATGTATCAATCAAAACTAAATTAAAAAACCAGTGATTAGAAAACAGTGGTTCAACCAGAAGTGACATACGGAAGTGAAACTCTTTTCAGAATCACTCAGAAAAACGGAATCGACGAAAGTAGAGAGAAGAACAACAAGGACATGCAAAAGCAGGAAATATGTAAAAAATTGCACAATGGCATATGGTGCCATATGAAATCGGCCACATACCACATGGAAGAAAAGAATCTTTGTCTCGTTTCTTTTATTTCCTTTCTTTTTTTCTCGGATTTGAGGAGATCATAAACCACATTACCAGGAAGAATTGAAGGAAAACTTTGGAACATGAAACAAAAAGTAATATGGATGAAGGAAATCAGGTGGGATAGGAACTCTGGACGATTTGCAAAACAAAACAGAAATTTTAAAGAAATTATAAAACATGAAAGTGAGATTCAGACGAAAAATAGACAAACGATGTACAATGAAAACGGTGTTAACAGATGAGGAAATACAGAATAGATCAGAACGTTTGAAAAGCTACTGGGAAGTTCAGAAAAAAAGGTTACTGATGTACATGACCAGAAAATGATTGATTGAAGTGGTCCAAAGAGGCCATAAAAGCAGAAGAAAAATAAGAAGTAGAAGAAGAAGTGTTAACGTCGAAGAACGTTGGACATCGATGAAGAAAAAATGTATAGAGAGTAGGAAAGAAAAATGTTAATCATATAATACCTACATTTCAGATAGCGGAATAATTCTCAGTTAGCTATTTACGACGTGAATTTTGTTTTTTGATTTATCCTACTGCTGTGGCCCACGACCGCAAGGACAGCCCATTGTCGTTCCTGCAAAATGCGGATCAAACAGCACGTCCAATGTGCTTAGTTGCAAATCTGAGTTTTCTCTGGCCGTCAGAGAAGCTTGGCGAGCAGCGAGAAAAACGGCGCGTTAAATCTGCCATCTACCGCTAGCTTCCACGCTACCTCAGCGGCGAGCGACTGAAATACTTGTAGCGGGCAGCGCGTGCCCGGAACACTAATGGGCGCTGATCGCCACGTGCCGCTGCTACTGAAAGCAACAGCCTGTTGCCCCCTCCTCCGCTCTGTAAGGGCCGTGCACACTCGCACGGTCTGAAGTACTCGCTGACCGGTCGCCTTTCCCCGTAAAATCTGACGAAACTCACCCGACACGTCTTTACACTGTTACACACTTGCCTTTCATTTTCACAGTTACTACGGTTTTGCAATTTCTTTCGTGGGAGGAATGAAATTCCTACGAATTCCGTCAAATCACCATGAACACAAAATGAATAATAACTTATCATTATAACTGACATATTTGTCTCGTAATAATCAGAAACTGTATTGCTGTTTAAGAAAATTCGGATTTACTTTTCAGTCTCAATCGCATATTTTTAATTGTATGACATCATTCGATCACTCAGGATCATCTTTAGGTCTGAGTAGTCTCGTCAGCAACCTGTATTGTCTGTTCAAAACCAGTACTCTGATATGAGGTTCTGAACAGACAAGACACGTTGTTGAGGCAACTACTTAGATTTAAAGATGATTCTGCGTGTTCGAAGCATGTATCTAATTGAAAACGGAAGTGAACGATGGACGATGAACAGTTTAGACAAGAAGAGAATAGAGGCTTTCGAAAGGTGGTGTTACAGAAGAATGCTGAAGATTAGATGAGTAGATCGTGTAACAAATGAGGAGGTACACAGTGGAACTGGGGGGGGGGGGGGGGGGGGCGAGAACTTTTTTGACACATCTTGGCTACAAGAAAGAATCGGTCAATAGGACACATTATGCGACAGCAAGGAATCACCAGTTTAGTATAGGAGGGAAGTGTGGGGGGTTAAAAACGTTGAGGGAGACCAATACATGACTACATTAAACAGATTAAGAAGGATGTAGGTTAGAGTGGTTTTTCGGAGATGAAGACTTTTGCACAGGGTAGAGCAGCATGAAGAGCTGCATCAAACCCATCTTTGGACCAAAGATGAAACCAACAATAAACAATACCAAAATTATAAATATGCTACTCAGACTGAACAATAAATAAGAATTATCACAAATAATAATTTACGCTCAAAGTCAGTTTATTTTTATGTTTTAAACTGAAACAAATACTGCACTGTATTTTTCATGTCGGGTTTTCTTTCTCTTTTAAATCTAATGTTTCTTAAGAGCAAAGAAATATCCAAAAATTCTTACAGTATTTACATTATCTGCCTTTAATCAAGTTTTTGTTTATGACATTTATCATGAATTTATCAGAAATTCAAATGGTGACTATCAGCAGTAATTAATTTTATATTCGGAAACAACAACCATCTAATTAAATAAAATGTTCTTCCAAAGATGGTACCTAATTTTCTATAAATGTATACAATTTTTTCCTCTGCAGTGACTGGTAATTAGCTTGCGATTAATAATGTTGTTTATTTATTCACTGGCTCGGTATCAGAAAAGCATTCACAAGTTTTTAACTTTATTTGTTGAAGTCGTTGTGTAAGTAGGCTGTTAAGTTTTTATGTTGGTAACGTCACGTAGCCCTCTGTATGAAAATCACTGGCTGTGCTGTGTGCAGTCTGTGGCTGGTTGGCATTGTTGAAATGTTCGCTAATGTAGTGTTGGGCAGTTGGATGTGAACAGCGCATAGCGTTGGGCAGTTGGAGGTGAGCCACCAGCAGTGGTGGATGTGGGGAGAGAGATGGCGGAGTTTTGAGAGCGGATGATCTGGACGTGTGTCCATCAGAGACAGTAAATTTGTAAGACTGGATGTCATGAACTGATATATATATATTATGACTTTTGAACACTATTAAGGTAAATACATTGCTTGTTCTCTATCAAAATCTTTCATTTGCTAACTATGCCTATCAGTAGTTAGTGCGTTCAGTAGTTAGAATCTTTTGTTTAGCTGACAGTATTGGTGCTCGCTGTATTGCAGTGGTTCGAGTAACGAAGATTTTTGTGAGGCAAGTGATTCATGAAAGGTATAGGTTATTGTCAGTCAGCGCCATTCTTTTACAGGGATTATTGAAAGACAGATTGCGTTGCGCTAAAAATATTGTGTGTCAGTTCAGTGTTGATCAGAATAAGTAAAGAGAGAAATGTCTGAGTACATTCAGTTCTGCTCAGCTCTTTGAAAATCAATTAACGTAGAGGTTCATCAGCACAATCATTCATAAATTTTTGTAAGGGGAGGTTTCAGCTGTTATGCCGTTCAGTCTGAAGATTGGTTAGATAAAGCTCTGTATACTGGGCAAGCTTCTTCGTCTCTGACTAACAGCTGCAACATACGTCCACGCACTGAATCACGTCTAGGTCTGGTTCTACAATTTTTATCCTCTGCACTTCCCTCTTTCACCAAACCGATACTTCAGGAAGTGTCCTATGGACCGATTTCTTCTTTTATTCAAGTTATGTCATAAGTTTCTTTTTTCTCCAATTCGAGTCAGTATCTCCTCATTTTTTATTCAATATACCCACTTAATCTTCACGACACTTAAAAAGCTTCTTCTCTCTTCGTGTTTGAGCTGCTTATCATTAACATTTCACATCCGTACAAGGCTAAGTACAGTCCTGAAATATGTCATCAAAAAGACTTCCCATCAGTTACATTTGTATTAAATATTAACAAATTTCCCTTTTCCAGAAATGTTTCCCTTGTTATTACCATTCTGTATCTTATACACTAACCATTTCAGCTGGTATCAATTACTTTACTGCACGGAAGTGTTAAACTGATCTACTACTCGTAATTTTACTGTCTACTTTCCTAATCTGATACCTGTAGCATACACTGATTTAATATGATTATATTCCATTATCTTTGATTTATCTTTCTTGATGTTCGACGTATAATCTCTTCTTAAGACATTAACCATTCCGCTCAACTCTTCTTCCAAGTCCTTTCTCGTCTCTGACAGAATTACAATGTCAAAGGAAAACCTAAAATTTTTAATTTCTACTCCCTGAAGTTTAATGCTTTTTTTTTCAACTTACTCCGTAGTTTTTTTTTTTTTTTTTTTTTTTTTTTTTTTTTTTTTTTTTTTTTTTTACTACTGGCTGATTGTACAGACTGAATATCAATGGGGATGGGCTACAACCATGTCTCTCTTCTAAGGTACTGCTTACCTCTCATGTTGTTCGACTCGTATAACTACAGCCTGGTTTCTGTATAAGTTGTAAAGAACTTTTCCTAGGTAAGTCGTTGGGTGAGTGTTTCATTTATTTATTTTGTGAAGGTTAGAGCCATAAGTTGCCCCCTAATACACAACCAGACATTCTTCATATTTTACTGTTGTATTTATGGTGAGACACATCTTGCAACAGGTCTTACAGTTTGCGTTGGACCTAACGCTTAGAAATAATAATGACAGGAATAGTGAAAGCAGGAATATAACAAAATTAGCAAGTACGTATATTTATGAAGACTGCAGTAGAGATAATTTAAAGGCAGGTAAATTTAAACTTGCGCAGTGGCTACAATGAACGCCAGAGAAATATCTTACAAACCGAAAAAAATGCAAAAAATACTAATACCTATAGCTGCATATGCACTTTGCAAACCACCTGGTTTTATAAAGTGGCTAATGTGTCTTGCTAAATAGTAATATACTCTGAAACTTATATATCCGTTTCACTTTGATAATGTTGACAACATTGACTACTAAATGAGTTTCATAATACAGTGGAGTGTACTATGGTGAGCTGTTTTTATAATTTCTCTCATAACAGTATAATACCAAAAGCGCATTCCAGTTCGTAGAAATCGTGGGAGACGGATGAAACCTTGCTCTCAGTGTCAACACTCCAGTCAGCATGCATGTATTGACCACAGTCTGATGAGACAAGAACAGAGTTTGCGTTTATTTCTGGCACGTGAGAGGACGTCTGAAATCTAGACAACGTGATTTATTCCATAACCGTTCTGGTAAATGTATGACACTTGTGATGTCACCACAAATATTAACGACAGTGGCGGGTATTAAGGCAACTAAAACAGTGGTCAAAATAAATGTAGCACATTGCTGAAACTTTAATACTGAAATTTGTGATCGAGAAATACGTTATGAAACCAATACATTGGTTTGTTTGGAATCTAATTCTAGGGAAAACAGTCCATGTTTCTACTTATAATTTGAGGGGACAGTATGTGCAGTTTGTGGCAAACATTTCACCTGTAAACATTGCAATAGTTGTGCTGTGTGTCATTACGGGAATTGTGTTGCTTCAGAATGGCTTCAGATGGTTCAAATGGCTCTGAGCACTATGGGACTTAATATCAGTGGTCATCAGTCCCCTAGAACCTAGAACTACTTAAACCTAACTAACCAAAGGACATCACACACATCCATGCCCGAGGCAGGATTCGAACCTGCGACCGTAGCGGTCACGCGGTTCCAGACCGAAGCGCCTAGAACCGCACGGCCACACCGGCCGGCCGCTTCAGAATGGTTCAGACAACAATGATGTATAGTCACTGTAATGGAGCAGAGAATCAGACAGGTGGGAGTCGCAGTGAATGTCACCGTGAGTCAAAGTAATACGTCTGGAGTCTGGAAAAAGTATCTACGACAGGGTCCGCTGAAGACTGTCACAGAGGTGGCCGCGGAAGAAAACCGACAGGCGTGCAGGACCTGTATAAGCCAGTAGACAGCCTCAACACAATGTGAGAGGTCTATGGAGGCACGTCCAGACAGCTGGACGTGTGTAAGCGTCAACACAAGTGATGGGAAATAGGCTCCATACGTGCCAGAAAACCTCTCAAGGCTCCTCTTCTGAATTCGGTTCCGAGAGCGGCTCGCGTCGGATGAGTACGAAACCACTCGTGTGGACCAGGCAGCAGTGCAACACTAAGCTCTTATCTGATGAGACCCGCAACAGTGTCCACCCAGACAATGCTGATGTTCGTATGGGGAGGCAACGAGGACAACGTTTACACCCAAAGCAACAGTAGATCGACGATTCAGTCACGTTTTGGGGTGGAATAGTGTATGGCCAGAGGATGCCTCTTGTACCGAAGTGAAGTGTCGGGACAACTTACTTCCACTCAGTGTGGCTCCATTTGGTGAACGTATCAGAGCGGGATTCACGCCGATGTACGACTATGCACGTCCCCATCGCCACAATCTCGTGAACACCTCCTAGTTGAGCATAGAAACAGTTGGATGGAATGGCCTTCATATCCTCCAGATCTCAACTGCACTGAGAATGCATGGGCCATGCTAAAACAAGCTGCGTGCTACAATCCTGTCCCACCAGAGGGGTTACAGAGGCCGCTGACGACGAACGGGCCTGTATTCCCCAGGCTTCTCTGGACAATTTCGTAAGGAGTATGCCTAGTCGCATTCGAAGACCTCCAATTAAGAGGAGGGCCAATTGCGTCATAGACAATTTATTATGCAAGATAAAACTTAGATGAAACTGTAGTGTTTCTACAGCAATCTTTTGACGTTTTGTTAGGTTTCGTTGTTTCTTTTTTCTGTAGTGATTAGCAAATGGAAGTAGGTTTATCTTCTTCATTTTTTTTAATGTACGTGGCAGAACAAAATCAGATTTTGTGGTATCGATAGCTACGATACCACGGCGTAGGTGCAAGTTCGTAGGTTGGCACTTCGATAGCGCCCTCTAGCCGGCGCCGTGGAGCTCTACGAGCGCCGCTCCTGATTCAGCCCATTTGATTCCGAGCCGACGACCAAGCAACTTAGCTTAAACTTCATAGGGGGTAGCCATTACAGACTGTTTCTTCAGTCACTTCAATGATAGTTTGTCCTACTACTAGTGGCTATTAGCGTTGATGCCTATCCAGCTTCGCACCTACATGCTCTTCAGTGCAAAGTTACCTATGTCATTGACTAATATTCTCTGTTAAACGTTCTGTAAAGTTAAACGCAGTATCGAAGCATTTTACGTTCCCATGCTCCTACTCGCTTCCTACATCCGGCCTGCCTTTCAGTTTACAGGAGCAGACCCACGCGCCGCCTACCAGGCGGAATACAAAAGATTTGTTTCCCATTATGTCCAATACAGACAATAAACCAGCATGCAACACTTATTTTTACGACTGTAGTTTCGAGAGGAGGTAGAAATTTTCTGTAAATGTATGTTTATGTGTACGTCACATATTCACTTAACTCTTTTTCACTGCTCGGCAGAGCCTGTTCGAGAACATTTCTCAACACAAGCTAAATTCCAATCGTCACCCCCTCTAACCCCTTTCGTTCACACTCTCTTACCCGTTGTAACGCAGCAAGTTATTACGAGATGACATTCGTTGCAGTAAGGCACGCAGCCGACTAGTAAGGTGGCTGCAAGATGGCTATGCTTTTCTTCCCTTTGTTCACAGCACAGCTGACGCTGACTGCCATGAGAACTGCATAGCGTAACATTCAGACGATACGAAGATTCATACCCTCCACAAATCTAAATAATTCATATTAGTTATTATCCGATTTTGTTCAAATTTGGTACACAGCCTTTTGTTATTAATGGAATGATACTGTCAAAATTTCAGATTTATATTTATTATCGTTTTGGATATAAAGAGAATTATCTAAAACTCCTAAAACCTACTCTTGTGTTTTAAAACCAAGTTCGGAACAATAACAGGTTGACTTTCATTATCATTTGAAGCCATTCCAAAATTATCAGTGCATAAAAATCAGTGAATTAGAATTTTCTTTTTAAATCTTTAGTCACTGTGCATTACGTAATACAAAAATTGGTCAAAATTATTATTTGATTATATTTTGCCGTGTGAGTGCGCGAGAATGATTGAAAGAATGTATGTGGGATATACGTTAAAATTTAATATTTCATTTTACGTAAAACTTGTACAAACGAACCGTGCGAAAGTTATGTTGCAAGCACGATTCAGATGACATATGTCTGTGTGTGCTTGCTTTTGTATAAAAGTAGCCAGAATGGAAGTTAGAGGCGGAATATATTTATCAGTTTGAAGAATATTTCGCACTTTGTTTATTTTGATTAAACAAAATACAAGAATTTGAAGTTACGCTGACATTAATTACTATCAAATTAGTGATCGGATAAGGCAAGATTTTCCGCGAGAATGATCTGGAAGGAACGTTCTGATTGGTCGTTTAGATCAACAGCCAATCAGAATTAAACTGTTCCCGCGCAAAAAGAGGAGTGGGCATATAGGAGAAGAGTCGCTTGTTTGCCGGCCTATGGATAACACGATGTCAGATCGCTCCTTAAAAATACTACGTAAGATGAGGAAATACTGAGCTAATTTCGGTTCAAACATATTGTGACTGAAGCGACTGGAGTTACGAACATTTTAATGAAAGTTTGATGTTTCTAAATTAAATAGTTTGAGAGATATGAGCGTGTAAACTTTCTGGTCGTAGTAACAACTCCACGTGGCGTGTTTCGTGCTCTGTACGGAATATTTTGACGCGCACCTTTTGCGAGGAAGACCACTGAAACGACTAAATGTTTAAATCGCGAATAGTTGTGGGTTTGTGGCTGGTAGTAGAACGCGAAAATTAGTCGGGTGAGACTTACTAAAATTCTGCCTGCTTTTCGAGTGAATATTCGTTATACAGACAGTAAACTTTGAATGATAACGTTTTAACATATTAAATACAGACTTGATAGCCATTTCATGTGTTTGAATATGAATAAAGAGCAGACTTAATCTAATTTCAAACGCTTTTCTGCAAGTCGACTGAATATCCCGAACGCCCGATTTTTTTAATCATGAAGTTTCAGGAACTGACTTTCAACTAGATTTACCCGGCCTCTGTGTGGTAGATATCAGGTGGTGGTTTCATCAACGCTGCTTTACATTGCCCAGCACGTATCTGCTACCACAGAGTGAAGGGACATCGGCAAGAATCCTATCGAGGTAGGTGGACTGAACCACAGCGTTAACAAAAACGCAGACGACCGACCCCGCCCCGCCACACCGTGTCAGTTTTCGCTATTAATTGTGATATGGGAAACAGGGTATGGCAGCCACATTTCTTTATTTCAGTTTTTTTACGAGGTCACCAACATAAATATTCGCACTTTTATTTAACTAACTTGTAGTCCATATTTTTAAGAACGTTTATAAAAATAATTTACGGTTTCAGAAGTATTGTGATAAAATTACCATGCCTATTCTATTATACAATGCTTGTGACTACCGTCCCGGGAATTGGGACGGTTGTCACAGGAATCGGTGTCGCTTGTCACGTGTTAATGATACACCAAAAATACAGGCGTTTGAAGAAACAAAATCCTTCCTGTATTCATACAAATTACTTCAAGCCAAAGGTGCATTCAATATTAAAATATAACTATCATGTCAAACACTAATAACATAAATACAAACAAAATAATTCTGATAACTACACACAAAAAGTTCAGCAAAAATGACTTAGAAGCTAATATCATTGGCCTACAATAATAGCCTGCTCTGAAAACCATCCAGTGATAACAGCTCCAAAATAAAAAATTGTTAGGACTCTACAAAATTAAATTGAAAAATCGGTCTGGCAATACTGACAAAAAAATGGGCACCTCATGAGATACATTTTTCATGTGTCCATTTCTTACAGTCTGCATATTGTACACACATTTTCCATGATCTGCTGCTCTTGACAAACGAATCAAGACATACAATACAAAAACAATCATCGAATTCGCTGGCACTGCTTTCAGCTTTCTTTTGTTGTTTCTGTTTTTTAGTTTTATTTATTTATTTACTTATTTATTTTCGGTTGGGGAAAGACGATTTTTGACATTCGTGGAACTTTGCTGTATTCCGAGTTCCTTTTTCACAAGATTGTCCGTGAGGGCAGCCGAGTATCTCTTTCGGTTGTTGTTGTTACTCCTTCGTTGTTTTCTTTTTCTACCTTTAGGGAGAGATTTGACGTCTTTCGGAGAAACAATGGTAGGCCTAAACAACATTTTCGAAGCCAATTACGAGGAGGATGGGATTCAGAGCGCTTTCCTGTGTCATTAATTTGGTTCGTGGAAACCTTCAGTGTTTGAATTTGATTGTCTCCTTCAATCGTGAGGAGGAAATGACAATAAAACAGTGCCATTATCTTTCGCATAGTTCAGGCCAGTAATCGACAGATGAGAACTATGATCATCAAGAGAAGATTCGCAGACGTCTTCTTCCACCATCCATCCATAAGGGTTATTCGCTCCAAGGCAGCCTACTGACCAGTCACAAATAAGACGTTGTTTGAAGTGCAGCAGGGGTAAAATGAAGAATGGTGGAATAGAATTACGTGTAGCAGAAACTGTAGCAGCGAAAGTAACTAGGCTACCTCATTCTCCAGATGTGAGCGATTTCACTTCCTTGAAACCTTTTCATGACTTACTTCGATTTGGCTTTTGGCCGGTTGTAGTACCAGTCTCGTCCATGTTCCAAATATCTTTCGTTTCAAAGCTGCATCGTTTCATCACAACAGCCAGGTTATCTAAAACAGCGCCAGCGTTTGTTTTATTGAAGCTAGAAGCTCTTGCTAAGATGGTAGCTTCAGGAATCCTAATTGACAAATCAGTATGTCTCTTCATCAAACAGCTTGTTGAATTTCAGTCCATTTTGCAAGAACTTCGAGCTCATTAGAAATTGCAAATTTATAACAAAATTTTCGCACTTCTTTTGGACTGAGACCGAAACATATATGAGACTCAGCTTTGATATATTCTGTCAATTCGTTTTCGAGATCAGATGTCAAATGAGGCTATTGGGATAATGGCGTATCTGCAGTGAAGGGCTAGTCACTTCACTTCTTATATCCTCACTAGAAAACATTTTACAATAAAGAGCCAATGTCCGGTAATTTACATTGAAATCTTTGGCAACACTGCGTGTAGATTTATTTTCCAATTTCAACATTTGAGTTACTTTCAGCATAGTATCTGCGGGTGTTAGACTTCTTCCTGTTTTATATTCGAAATTTCTAGGCATTTTGATACTGAAAACAACAAAAGGACAGGATGGTACCCGAATGCGAACCGCGAATACTTTTGCAGAGATGACTGTCCCGTGTGACAGCCATCCCCGTTGGTTGTGTGACGAGGAAACACGAAGCGCCATTTTGAAAACTGTAGCTAGTAACCAGCACAGTGTATTTCATAACCATTCAGAAAGACCGCACATAATATATTGAATGATCGTTATATCACTGTAGAATCAGATCATCACTATAGCAAAGACTTCTTTAGTTGAATCGAACGATAATAATGCTTTAAATTTTACTTACCTGCGTTAGAAACAGAAAAATATGGACAGCTACTCTGTCACTGGACGAAACAATTGAAACTTCACGCAACAGCTGCAGATAGTGTTGCCATTGTTAACAAAGTAATTCCAGTACAGTGTGACGTCTAGTGGACGAGTTATTAACTGTGGGACAAACAACCCGTGTGACTACCAACCCGGTCTCTCCTACTCGCTGTACGTAAATCTTGCATTTCGGAGTCGCTCGCAGCTTGGTGCACAAAGCGACGGCTTGTGTCGCTTGAGCTTTAACTCGACCCTGCTCTCCGATAAAAGCAAACGTTTTAGACGCTGTGTCTCGTTACAGAACAGGCAACGGAAAGTGATCTTAATGCTTTTGATATACGTATTTCGATTTCTACAAAAGTGAACATATTTTATTCATTCTTTCCGCCAATGATATGTATTTAGCCTGCACCTTTTGCAAAATCTTCTTTGGCAGTAGTGGATAGTTTGTTGCTCAAGAATATACTTGCGTGAGCTACGACAATAACGTTATTACAAATTTTTATAGCCATAGGCTTATTGTGATGGATCAAGTGAATCACTGATAGTTTACATGAAATCTACTGGTTATAAATTCCTTTAAAAATACCGTAAAATTTATTTTCATTACAAGCTGATTCGTCGATTAGAGAAATTGTAGCTAAGCATGGAACGACAGATATTAGTTCAATAACGTTCCTTGCAACGATAAGACATAATTGATTATACAGGATGGTTATAATTAACCTTTCGCTACTACTTCTACTATGTACTATGCGGATAGACAACTTTATAGGACTGATGTTCAAACTGTGCGTTGTTAGTAGTGTTAGTGCTAACAGTGTTAGTGTCATGACACCAACACATGTGGGAGGTTGAAGATGAGCATAGCGAAGGAAGTAGCCAACATCCCACCTGAGATGTTTCGGGCAGTAGCAGAGCAATGTCTTAGTGCGGCCTAAAGTTGCATCGGATGCAGATAATCGTCACACTGAGCAATGTTTGTAAACTGGAGCGTAAACATGGTACCCAATTAGCAAATGTTATCACCTCATATTAATTAAAATTTGCTTTTTTCAATAGTGTCTTCATTATTTCTCTTCTGAATGTCTTCAAAAAAGTTTCTGCAAAGATTCATTGTCCTAAGATCATTCTCACGTTGCGAAAGTTTAATTACAACCTCCCTGTATGGTGTGTTTCATATTAACATCCTTAATTTCTTTCCGTTACTGTTAGGAAAAGAAAAAAAAAACCCTATCCATTTAGTTACATGAAAAAGCAATTGGAACTTGACATATCTTCGTTGTTAAACGTTAAAGGTTGATGAGATACACAACTTCACTAGCTGTTGAATTGCGTGATATGCTTCGAAACGGAACAATTATTGTCTGAGTGGGGCCTGGTATAATGCTACCTTTACGTTTTCATCTAGATTGAAAATAAGACGTCTAAGAATATTGTTCTATTAAGCTACGAGACTGCTATGCGACCTGTAGACATCTTAAACCAGATGGAGAACCAGTCGACCTTGCGACCTAGTCAAGAGATTGTGCATTCTCCAGTAGCCTCTACCTATCTTTAATCTCCTCATATTTACGACTATTGGCACGGAATACAACAGCGGCTTGAGTGAATAGGAAAATGGGAGGGTTATGTAGAAGATATACCGGAAAGAGATTGCTTCGTATAAATTCCTTGTGCTGAGACTTAGTTTTCTTTATTAAGTACGTTACAGCTTGTTACTCGGTTTTTTGTTCACTTAACTTTTCCTCGTCTGCTTAGTTATACCTTTTGGCTTAATCTCTTTAGCCAGTGATAATATTAAATTCGTCAAGGGCCAGGAAATATTATTGTTTCTGCTGTAGCAATGTGGTATGAACTTGTGATGATTTGATGTGAAAGCGTAATTGGTTGCTCGGATTTGTACTAACACATCCCCACCTCTTTCTGCTTTTAAATCTGGTTCAGTAAAAATGGATATTCTGCAGTTTCTTCGTAATTCTTGTTTTGCTATTAGCAGGAATGCCAGTTGTGAAATACATTAATCGTTGATAATTCGCTGAATTTGAGGTAAGTAACTTAGAGATAAAGTTCCCATCAATATCGGAAACTATGGAGACAGACCACTACCTCATCTGGATTAGGATAGCGAAGAGTAGCTGTTTTGAGGAAATCGTTCAAGATTCACTCTCGAATGAGTCTCGAAAATTTCACGAAGCTTAAATCAGAATGGCCGACAATGTTAGGCATTATGCTCTTGAAGAATATAAATGGAAAGTGGAACCAATCAGGAAAGACTAGAAGAATATATCCAAATAAATTCTGAAAATTATATTAACATAAATCTAATGACCCTCCCATGTAAAAATTATGGGTAATCTTAAGAAAGCGCTGTTAAATGACAAATGTCTACAGAGACCTCTCTGACGTTAATATCTTTTAATGACTGTAGCGCCTTTCGTCTCCGCTCGTTAGTTCACCATCAAATAACATGCTTGTAATGAGCACACAACGGGTTCTAAAAGGCGTACAGCGATTCAGTGAGAGACTATGAAGTACCGCTGATCGTAAACAAGTACACGGTTATAGACCTACTGTTGGACACCTGAATCACATCATCAAACAGTTTCATCTTCGAAAAAGTTCTGAACGACACTATTGGTATTTGTTTCTTTTAAGGGGTTCTGCGTAGGGTATAATATCGTAAAATGAGACTCGTGTGATTACAAGATGTTACATGAGGCTAATAGCGACTGATTTTAGTCTAACAGGAAACTGCGCTCTGTTGAACTTGTAGTTACAGGAGTACATAAAAATCATTTCACAGAACTGCCGCTGTTACTCCCTGCCTTTTGACTTCATTTTTTTTTAAATAGCAATCAATTTTTCAATTCCTTCTCCAACTTCGTTCATTTCTAGTCATCTGGTGTCAGCCTTTTCATTTCTGTATGGCAGCAATAGCCAACAGACCCCAATATCAGTCGAACGCTGTTTCAGTCACTGGCATACAACACTGTCCGTTGCTCCACTTTTCGGTATTGCAGGAATGATCATTAAAATTGCAGCGTCATCACGGCAACATGCAGCAAACTTTTTCTTCTTTTTTTTTTTTTTTAAAAAAAACGAATACACCCCATTTCATTCTATATTTCCTGCGTACAATCCAGATTTAGGCTTTCACGCCATTATCGAGTACAATGCCAAAAGCAAGAATATGCAAATAGTGACTCACGTAGAAAAAATTGAAAATTAAAAAAAAATTTATTAGATGTAACCTGACATAAGTTTACGAGATATGCAGTTACATCTTAGTCCATTAAAGTATTTTGTTGTGCACTGTGCAAGCCAAAATATTCTTTCACGCCTTTACCGAGTACTAAGCTAAAAGTTAAACAGGTAAATAATAGCCCATAAAGTAAAAATATTGAATACAAGCTAATATACAATTACGATAGATGCACTTACTTCTTAGAGAATTAATAACAGTTTACTGTGTACTGTGCAGCTTGACAAATACACTGTTCAACACATTTGCTTAACTTGATGTAAATGTTAGGAAATTAACGTCGTATAGGAACGCAGCACATTATTGTACAAGGGATCTGGGAAAATCATCCCAAAGCAGCTAAAGACAAGACTAGCACAAGCCTATGAAAATAATGTCAAGGAATGCAGACTCTAGAAGAAAGGAACATTAAAATATAGAAGTATCAAGGTGTAAGATTACTAGTGTTAGGTGTCATCGGACTGTATGTGCTTACATTTGGAGGTGGCATTGTCAATCATCATCTATATATTTACGTATAAACATCACATCGATAATAATATGAAGTAAACATACGTAATGTGGCATAAAGAAAGTAAAGTCTGGATTGTTAGGCCGTGTCGTATTTCCTCTTTAACTTTAGTGAAACGGCCACGAAAGCCTGCAAACTCACATAAATTAAAGTTTGTAAAGAACAAACGAAATAAATTACAGAAGCCAATGGAACGCACTTAACGATATGGTAAGCGCCAGTAATAATATAGAAAACTACATGTAACAATAGGAGGGGAAAAACGTGAAATTGGCATAAAGTGTACTGCTTGCTTGGATATGCAAATGATCTGCATTCCAGTGCGACTGCCCAAAGTATTTAGCAGCTACGATATTTACACTGCTGGAAAAAAAATCGCATCGCAAGATAGAGTTATGTCACATAAACAAAAGGTAGCAGGCATGTTTCTACATCTCAGAAATTATGTTTATTAAAATTTCGCGCCAGTCGCGTAAGAGTGGCGCTAGTAGCTCTACTATGAGGATGGAAATCAGTTTCGCTTTAAATATAGATTGTAACCTTTGAGATTTGTCGTGCTGAGTTTATGTTTATTCAAGAATGCCTTTAAGACGATAAAGACGCCATTATCGACACCTCACTGAGTTTGAACGAGGTTGTGTAATAGGGCTACGAGAAGCTGGATGTTCTTCCCGCGATATTGTAGAAAGTGTTGACAGGAATGTAGCCACTGTACATGACTGCTGGCAGCGGTGGCCACGGGAATGTACGGTCGCAAAAGATCGGGCTCTGGATGGCTACGTGGCACTACCGAAAGGGCAGATGGGCAGATGATGCGGTCGTTTACCGACTTGTACTGTCATCAAATGATCAAAATGATTTATGATTTAGATAAGATATCTGTATGGTGCGAAAAGTGGAAATTGACCCTGAATAAGGAAAAGCGTGAAGTTATTCACATGAGTACTAAAAGAAATCAGCTAAATTTCGATTACGCGATAAGTCACACAAATCTGAAAGCTGTAAATTCAACTAAATACTTAGGGATTACAATTACAAATAATCTAAATTGTAACGATCACATAGATAATATTATGGGTAGAGCAAACCAAAGACTGCAATTCATTGGCAGCACACTTAGAAGGTGCAACAGGTCTACTAAAGAGACTACTTACACCACGCTTGTCTGCCCTATTCTGGAGTATTGCTGTGCGGTGTGGGATCCGCATCAGGTGGGACTGACGGATGACATCGAAAAAGTACAAAGAAGGGCAGCTCGTTTTGTATCATCGTGAAATAGGGGAGATAGTGTCACAGACATAATACGTGAATTGGAGTGGCAATCATTAAAACGAAGGCGTTTTTCGTTGTGACGGGATCTTCTCATGAAATTTCAGCCACCAGTTTTCTACTCCGATTGCGAAAACATTCTGTTGGCACCCACCTACATAGGGAGAAATGATCAACACGATAAAATATGAGAGATTAGGGCTCGCACAGAAAAATTTAAGTGTTCATTTTTCCCGCGTACCGTTCGAGAGTGGAACGGTAGAGAGACAGCTTGAAGGTGGTTCATTGAACCCTCTGCCAGGCACTTTATTGTGAATAGCAGAGTAACCACGTAGACAGATACATAGAAGACCATCGTGTTTGGCGTATGGCTCTGGCGCATCCTACTGCACCTGCAGCAGCAATTTGAGGAGTAATTGGCACCGCTCTGACACAACAAACTGTTACAAATCGGTTACTTCAAAGACAGCTTAGAGCTAGACGTGCTGTAGCGTGCATTCCTCTGACCCCAAGCCACCGCCATTTGTGACTTCAGTGGCGTCAAGCGAGAGCTCATTGGAGGGCAGGGTGGAGGTTTGTTTTGTTTTCTGATGAAAGCTGCTTCTGACACGGTTCCAGTTATGTCTGCATGTTGGTTAGAAGGTGGCCAGCTAGTTGAGGGCTTACAATCAATCTGTCTGCGTGTTAGACGCACTGAACCTACATTTGGAGTTAATGTGTGGAGGGCGATTTCGTATGACAGCAAGAGAACTGTCGTGGTTCTCTCATGCACCCTGACTGCAAATTTGTACGTCATTGTGGTGATTCGACCTCTTACGCTGCCATTCATGAACAGTATTCCAAGGGGTGTTTTCCAACAGGATAACGCTTTACAGAGTGTCGAGATGTTGCCATGGCCTGTTTGATCATCAGATCTGTCTGCAATCGAACACATACGGGACATCATCTGACGACAACTCCAGCCTCATCCACAAACAACATTAATCGTCCCCTATACTGACCGACCAAGCAGAAGAGGCATCAAATATCACCTCGTCAACTGACATCCGGCACCTCTACGACACAATACATACACGATTGCATGCCTGCATTCAACTTTCTGACGGTTAATCGGTTATTAATGTAGCAGCATTTCATATATGTAATGCCTAAACTTGCGTTTGCAATGTTAATCACTTAAATATGTTTCCTAGACAAATGTATTGTCGAAATTTCATTATTCTACATAAATTACTTTTTAGTGCTACGATTTTGTTTCTGCCAGTGTATATCCTGTTGATTGGTTGCTTGATTCGCTATATATCCTGTCTACAAGGCAAAATTATGAAGCTGTTTTCTCGGTAGAAAATCACATTTTAATGTTGGTAGTTTTTGAGAAGATCTTGTTATGCCTCATGCAAGAAGGATAACATTTGTAAGTAACCTGTTTGTATGTTGGCAGCGGTATGGACTGTGCTAATATAGCTGACAGCGCTCTGCGCCTCGGCAAGAGATTCTGTGGCTGGACGGACTAGCAGTTAACGAGTGGATAGAGAAGTGTATGGATATGTTTTTTCTTAGTGGAGACTCTGTGTTGGTAGGACATCCATTGTAAAGTGCGATGCAAGGAAATGCATGATGACGAATGTTTGATTGGTAACGTAGGGGCAGTGGAATTATTGACAACTATGTAATTTTTGCAACTAGATCTCACATGAATAAGGTATTGAACTTTATGAACATTTTCGTACAAAAGTCAGAAGAAGACGAAATAGTTAATGTAAGAGTGTGCTGTGAAAGTTGTAATCAGCTAAGATTCATCCATTATCTAAAAGATATTCTGAAACAGACGGAGATTTTTATTCATCACTCTATCTTCAGACTGATTCACAGTTGCTACCATTTTTATCGTGAATAAAGCGAAAAGTTGTATTACTATTTCAAACAGATACACGTACGGAAAGGATAAAGATAGCAATATTTTATTGGCTAAATTGTGAAGTCACTTCATATATAAGAAACTTCCTGGAAGATCAATGCACACTCCACTGCAGAATGAATATTTCATTCTGAAGTACATAAATACATTTTACATAAAATGTATAACGAAAGATCATGTTGCTTAGTTATTAGTCTAATGCAAAAATATTCACACGCAGAGTTCGGTATTGCGCCCCAGAAGAGTCACTTCCTGTCTTTATTTCGGACTCCATTTTTACCCTTGTCAAGTCACTTTTCATATTTACCATTATGCAGATCTATTCCAGTTCACGTGCTATAACAGAATGGGCTACTGCAACTAACATCAGCGCTACTACCTACCAGCCATTTACTGTGCTGATTCTTCCGCTATTCGGGAAGTTATACTAACTCGGATTGCCTCACAAATGATCCTTACTTGGTTCAGAAGAACGCCTTTGTAAATAATTACAGATATAAATTTCTGCACGTAAATATTACGCATAATAATACAGCGTTAACAGGAGTCCAAAAACAAACTGTTACATTTCATTCTTACAGAATATTGCGTTTCGTAGTACAGCATCGTTTCTTTCAGACTGCTGTGTGTGAAACCTGTGACTTAAGGCACAGCTTTCAAAAAAAAATTGATGACGGACATACGTAAGTCGCAGTCTGACATGACACTTTCGAAGGCCTAAGCGCATAGGCATCTGGTTTCTGTTCAGAGACAGATAAAATTTCAGATCTCAATTTGAGGGTAGCAGTTCATAACAAATTAGTCGAACAGTTTCTAGGACGCTGCCAAGAAGAAGAATATCTTCTCAGAAGAGAACTCGGTAGAGTGCCTTTACCAATGGCTAAAGAATTTATTGCCAATAGCAAATTATCCACATGAGTCGCAGTTCATGTGACTCATAACTGCAGTATATCGGAAAAGTAGTGGAGCTGAGCTTTCAGATATTTGTGTTGTAGGGAGAGATACATTAATAATTTCAAAAGAATCATCCCTGGTGCTAGGTATGACAATTTTCATGAAAAACCAAACCACACGACCAGTTTAATATATATTCGTTACTTCATTGCGATCAGAACTGTTGATTATTACACTGCTGCGCATTAAAATTTCAACAACAGAAAGAATACCAAATAACGAAATTTCATTTGCTTTGCTGATAGGCGTCATGTATATTTTTGGCATCTGAATCGATTGTGAGCGAGCAGCGATGTTGTAAGCTGTATCGCAGAAGTTAAGTATCTCTTAACTGCGTGAGGGCACAGTGGAGCAGACAACGTTTAGCTTTGGTTGAAACAGAGTCGACGTTCAACTGTGTTACTGTTAGGCAGATAATGTTTAACAGTTTTAGTGAGGAAGCTTTGGTAATATTGCGATTCAAATTTAATTCTCAGTTCATCATTTTGCATAATCGACATGATTATGAAACTGATTTGTGAAGGAAGAAATTTAATGGAATGTCAGGTAAATAGAAGAATGTTGTTACCTTTTTCACTATTGCTGCGCCATCGAACTAAGTACGGTATTGTATGGAAAGTTGTTAGATTTGAGAGATAGAAAAGTGTATTGTATGGATGTTGAGAAGTTCATTAAATTTAAAATCTTCCTTCAGCACTTTTTCTCAATACAAAAAAAACCCATAGTGTTGTCATTTGTGCGCATATTTCATTTTCTTACAAACCTTTCTCTTACAGTTCTTTTTAATGGATGATCCTACCTAAGTATGTTCGACAAACTGTTCGATTTGCAATTAACAGGGAGATCATTGCACCTCTCGAGTGTCTCTGTGTAGATACTGTAGTTTACAGCTTTAGCATAGCAACGAATTATACAGATTTGCGCAAAATAGAGGTAAGGAGAAAAGATTGTTATTTTTTATTTATTCGATCTGGACCTACTTACATTATTCCAACACAGTGTTTGTGATCAACTTTTGCAAATACAATTACTCTAGGTTTCATGTCCTAGTTAATTATTCAGGCAGTTTATACTGTTCAAAATTCTTGCAGATTACTAACTTTTAAATTATGAAAGTCTTCCATTTTCATTACAATCAATTATTATTACAGTACAGCTTTGCTTTCACAATATGACAGTTGATTTACTGTCACAGCTCATGTATACAACCATAAACAGTATACTTCGGGCTATATTTTTATTTATTTAGATAACTTTCATTGCCTATACAGAATAGTAGGAAAAATGCATCATTTAATTCGTAGGAGATTTGTATGTGTATAACATGTGAAATCATGAATATGGAACTGCCATCTCTGGTAGCAACGATGGCTCTAAACGGTCTAGGCATCAAATCGAATTCAGGCTGGATGAGGGATAGAGGTACATCATTCCACACTGCTCCAACACATCACGAGAGTTCATCAACCATAGTAGCTGGAGATGGTATCGTGTCATTTTCGGCCACCAGTCATCAATGGTTCCAAATGGATCAGTTACCTGTAGAAAGTGCTGGACAGGACAACAGTGAAATATCTCACGTATCAACATTATATATTCATAAGCCAAAACGCTGCTATATATAAAGACTGTTTATTACTATGTAAAGGTTTTTTTTTAAATTATCGCTACCAGTCACAAACTTTGTCAACTATTGTTTTACTTATTTATTTAGCGACATGTTTCGAGGGTGAAACTTCATCTTCAGGCCAAATGGCATTACAAAAACAATTTTACAGTAAGGTGATACTGTTATTACATAGTCTTTTCGTAAATGCTGTGGTCATCCTGTGGAGGAAGAGAAAAAGTAGTAAGAGGTGATGTTACTTTGGAAGCTGGCCTAATGTTTGTACGGAAGTGTTGTGTAATGGTCACTCACTTTGTTCTGGCATGGCAGTCTCGTTGTGATGTGTTGAGGTGTATCCATTTCCGTGACTCTCTTGGACACTGTTCACAAATTGTCACTAACATAGCAGTAACTTGGAAACACGATCACAAACAGTTCTGTAGTGCAGTGGACAAGATGGCGGTCGAAATACAGCTGGTTTCGATTTGACTATCGATTTGTCGATCTATGTGGTGTCAGATGTTTACATGTCTTTTGCACGTCTTGTTATCGTACTACAGGTGTAGGATGATGAAATAGATTACAAATTGAGCACCTGTTACAATATTATTGAACACATCATGATATAAACTATTTATATTACGTATTTGTAAGCTACTGCTGGGGTTAGAGTCGAACGACTGTCATGTAATGTATCTTTCATTCATGGAAAGGAATGTGAATTTTTGCAGTCTGTCATTTCATTCAGGATCTCGTTATTCCTCATGTGGCCATGGATGAATATTTGCATTTCTTCCAAGATGTACATTTCCAGCTATTTCTAAATTATGTAGTACTTTGAGATCGTTACCTATTGTAACACTGTGTCCTGCTTCATTTATATGTTTCGCTATAGCTGATATATTCGGTTCCCCAAGTCTGAAACAGTCAATGTGTTCTTTAAAGAGATTACAAATTGAGCACCTGTTACAATATTATTGAACACATCATGATATAAACTATTTATTTTAAATATTTGTAAGCTACTGCTAAAATTCCTTCCCATTTGGCCAATGTAATATTTGTTGCAATGACTTCATGTAATTTTATAAATTCCTGCTTTGTTAAGTTTCTCTGTGGGGTGTGAGATGTCTTGTATCAGTTACTTTTTTAAGTTGTTGTTGGTGGTAAAGGTGATCCTGATGTCTGTTTTCTTGAACAGCTTGGCTATTTTGTCTGATATGGCACCTAACTATGGTAATGTTATGTACTTGGTTTTCTTGAATGTTGTGTGAGGAATCTGTGTCACATTGCTTGTTGTTATTTTTAGTTGTGCATTGTGATAGTGTGTCTGTTTCACGTTCGTGATAGCCATTATACATGCAATGTATTTAATATTGTTCATTTCTGTCTCATAGACGGCAGCATTAAGTGGGAATTTCTGTGCTCTGTTTAAGAAGACCTGCATGATGGTAAATATGTAAATGACTTGACAAGAGTGAAAATGAAGTCCCAAATAGAGACAGGAAATGACTTATCTGGGGCGGAATACCGAACTCTGGGTGTGAATATTTTTGCATTAGACTAATAATGAAGCAACATGCTCTTTCGTTATACATTTTATGTAAAATGTATTTATGTACTTCAGAATGAAATATTCATTCTGCAATGGAGTGTGCATTGATCTTCCAGGAAGTTTCTTATTTATGAAGTGACTTCACAATAAAATAATGCTGTCTTTATCCTTTCAGTACGTGTATCTGTTTGAAATAGTAATACAACTTTTCACTTTATTCACGATAAAAATGGTAGCAACTGTGAATCAGTCTGAAGATAGAGTGATGAATAAAAATCTCCGTCTGTCTCAGAATATCTTTTAGATAATGCACTGCATATTTCGTACACTGTGGGTGAATCTTAGCTGATTACAACTTTCACAGCGCACTCTTACATTAAGTATTGCGTCTTTTTCTGAGTTTAGTACGAAAATGTTCATGAAGTGCAATATCTTTCATATACACGTATAAAACATACTTTGACGATGTTTGAATTTATGAAAGCCTGCCACTCCTTTTGAATCTGGACGAGTGGGTTTGTATATAATTATTAACGTAGTTCTTGCCCTGAGACATACCCCCAGACACTGAACATGACCCACTAATAATGCGCTCTACTTTACTGAGACTCGAAGATGACAATAGTTTGGCAAAGCACAAAAAAAGGGGTAAGGCGTTAAACTAGGTATATATGAGAGAGTTTTTCACACTCAGAGAGCTTTTGCGAGTAACACGTGTCGTGTAAAATGCGCCGATAGTCAGCTCACCGACAGTGTCCGATAACGGACAATGGAAGCGCCCAGGCGTCTCAGAGTGAACCAAAGAGGTATCGGTGTGTACTGTAATCATGAATACCACCTCTGGAGGTCTCGCTGTATGGTGCTACAGTATGCAATGTATGGTTTTCATGAGCAATAAAAAGGGCGCAAATGATGTTTGCGTTGATCTCTATTCCAATTTTCTGTACAGGTTCCGAAACTCTCGGAACCGAGATGATGCAAAACTTTTTTTGGTGTGTGTGTGTATATTGTCGTTCGAGAATAGCTCAATCAAATTAACTTTACTTAGGAAAATACTGCGATAAAGAAGATCTGTGCATGAAATTTACGAAGGAAGGAATCTTCGTGGAGAATCTCATAATTTATATCTTCAACTAAGAAGATCACAAATCAAATTCGTCGAAAATATGGAGATGAGCAGAGATACATTCGAGTATCGCGTCAATAACTCAGAGACGAGTGATACTTATGTCGCCATGAATTTTCAACACACCGTAAGCGCGCGAGATTTAGTGAACAAATACTGATTAACTCATTTTTCGGTTGCCTGTGGTGGAGCAGTAGCTTGTTGGGCTAGTTAAGTTCAGTCGTCGTGGGATCCAGTCCGGCCCTGTATACTTCTTAAATTTTCTTGACTCAATTATAGTCCTATAACATGTTCTCTGTACTACGTTTTATCTATACTTTTTAAACTGCAACTCGAAGTGTATTTGTAAGGTATTTCCAAAGAACTTGTCTTTAATGTATATACACCTATCCCAGTATACAACATACATTAAATTCCTAATAAAACAAGTTGAATAGCCACGAAATTTTATTGGTATTTTATTTCTGGGAAAGTAAGTCATCAGCAATCAAGTGTTTCAAAGTCCGCATAAATAAAGAAAAACAAAGTTTTTGAAAAACAAAGGTCAAACGATTTGTGAAAAAATTTGTCGAAAAGCAAGAAATAAAACATATTGGAGAAACATTTTATGCACCTCATTTTCTGAATATGATTTGGAGCATCACTCAAAGGCACGCCAAATGTTTCCTTAACCTCTTTTATTTCTTTTAGACAAGAGAGTTCAAAAATATCTGACCTATTTGTTTTTATTTTTTCTATTTTCAAATTTAGTCAGAAAACATGATGTTACTGACACCTTATTTCCCTTTCTAGATATCCTTAATGTAGCATTTGATTCAAAGGAAGCCTTTTTTGACAGTTAAACGGCACACCATTTTTTTAAGCCGCAAAATAGTCCTTGAAGAGACGATCTTTATGACACTTTATTTATGTAGCTAGCAGCTATTGGTAAAATTCTTCAACTTTCCCTCACGTCAATAAGGTTTCTTAATTATCTAGAATACCTACAATTAAATATTCTTTTGTAAAACTAGACCTCAAGCTGTTAAATTTGATACACCGTCTGTCCATTTCTCACTCCTCGTTTGGCTATGAAAATTCGGATGAAAACCTGTAATGTACTTTGTAGGGAGTTTTCTTTTCCCGAAAGATAAATACCAGTGTTGCTTAGTTATAATAGCTGCCCTGAGCAGATCGTAATATAACTGAGTGGAGTATGTTTTATGAAGCAAAATTTTATATTTTCACTTGCGTAAGTATCGGATACACGGTGGAATTTGTGAACGAAGGAGATGGTGGAAGATTCGCGAAAACCAAACTTACAATAACTGCAGTATTATATCTGAAATGTCAATATACACAAGGTTATCCGTCTTGAATGAATGTAAGCATTGGATAAACCATTACACAACCCATGCGAACATCATTACATAAAAATATTTCAAATAAAGTTACAAACCTCTGAAACATTGTCTTGGGAGAGAGAGAGACACTATTTGTAAGTCACTTGAATTTACTGATGGTTAACTCTGAATCGGATACCGATCACCATGTGTTCTGGAGAGATTAAAAGAGACAATAAGAGCATAGCGAATTCCACACCAAAGTAGAATGAAAACTGTCATGAGAAATAACCTTAAAGCATGCGTGAATTCCAATCACCTAGAAACAACCTGAATGCTCAGCACTAGTTGAAATCTCGGTGTAGCGCTGAAGGTTGTCCGCCGACTTCACTCATCTCAAAAGCAAGAGACAACTGTCTGAATCATTGGTTGAGAACTAGCATCTTCATGACAGACGAACGGAAACATATAAACCCTCGATTTTTCAGTGACAGGGAATACTATTTGTTGTATTTTACATTTTTAAGAAGTTATTTATGAGTAGTAACCGCTAATAGAAAAACAACGTATACAGGTTCTTTCAGGAGGAATAGTAAATACTTTAATAAGAGTTGGTAACATAGAATTGGAGGAGGCATAATGAATGACTGTGCTAGTAAACTTCTACGTTATTTGATACGAAGACAGCTGAGTAAAACTGAAAGTTCTCAGACAGTTCTCTCTTTACTTATTCTCATCATCACTAAACTGGCACACAATATTTTTTAGCGCAACGCAGTCTGACTTTCAATAAGCCCTACAAAAGAATGGCCCTGACTAACAATAACCTATATCTTTCATGAATCACTTACCTCACAAAAATCTTCGTTACTCGAACTACTGCAATACAGCGAGCGTTAATACTGCCAGCTAAATAAAAGATTCTCACTACTGAAGGCACTGACTACTGATAGGCACAGTTAGCAAATGAAAGATTTTGATAGAGAACAAGCAATGTATTTACCTTAATAGTGTTCAAAAGTCATAATATATATATAATTTTGTGACATCCAATTAAACAAATTTCCTTTTTCTGACGAACACACCTCCAGATCGTCCGCTCAGAACTCTGGCATCTCTCTCCCCACATCCACCATTGTTGGCGGCTCACCCCCAACAGCACATACGCTACGGCTGGTCACATCCAACTGCCCAACACTAATCAAGAGAATATTCCAACAATGAGTCCAACCAGCCACAGACTGCACACGGCACAGTCAGTGATTTTCATACGGAGCGCTACGTGGCGTTACCAACATAAAAACCTAAACACCCTATTTACAGATGGTGCACGGGACATATTTGATACACAAGCATTTTTCAAAACTGATTAAACATAATCGATTGGTGACGACTCTAAACTGTGTCGATGCGCGTGTGAATACAACAGTTCCGATGGCGCCGACCGCCAGTTAGCTGATGGCGTTTGACGATAATGAACGTGTTTTTTGTGCTGCCAAGTAAAAAAAATGTTGAAGGTTGAAGCTAATCTTCTCTGTCATCTTATAGTATTAAGGATATCGTATTTTTTAAGATCAATAACATTGTTTTATTTGAAGCCTTCATTGTTAGAAGCACATAGGTATGTATCAACGTGCCTCACACGTGTCTGAAAATGTTCCGGTAAAATATCGTTTTACCGCAATATAATTAAGTCTTTTTTTTCACCATAAAATGGTACATACGTATAAACCAAAGACCGAGACGAGCAATGGAGATGAGAAGAAGATAAACGCTGCCATAACCGAAGTTACACTGAAGATATTATCCACATAAAAAACAGCTGAAAACCGCGGGTTCAAACCTGGAGCTCTGCAATAACGTGTTGAAAAATTTCGAAAAGCTGATGAAGAAAATCATCAGTCGTCCTTTTCTACGTCATGTAGGTCAACATTTACTGTGGCTCAGGTATTTACAACACAACAAGAGAAAATGTTTGCAGGATGTTTATTGACATACAGCAAAACGCACTATGGATTTTCCATGCAGAACCTCTTGGCATTGGCTTATGAACTTATCCTCAGAAAATGTTAAAGACAAGAGCAGCAAGAAATTTTATATTCAGTACAACAGCAGTTACGAAGTTTTCTGATAATTATGAGCGTGTAATGTTACACTATAAATTTACACCTAACTGTGTAATAAATCTTGAAGAAAACGCAGTTAACATAGTCTTACCAATGATTAAAATTTTGGCGGGGAAGAAAGAGAGACAAGTAGGACAAATTGCATTAGCTGAACGAGGAGAGCTAGTTTCGTTTTGTGGAACAGCAAACGCAGCAGGTGTTGCACTTCCTCCTGTTTATGTCTTTACTCGTATGCATTTCAAATATCAATTTTTCAGTGGCGCTCCAGAAGGAATCCTATGTTTGGCAAACAGGGTCGGTTGGATGACAACATGATTGTATGTTCACATTCTGAACCACGTTCAGCATCGTATTTCATGCACTAAGGACAATCCAATTTTTGTTATTTGTGACAATCACGAATAACACATGTTTCGATCGAAGCAGTCAACTTCTGCCGAGACAATGGAATTATCTATCAGTCTTTACCCCCAAACATCTCCCACAAACTACAAACACTGCATTCAGTGTTTTTGGTCCTGTTAAATGCAAACTAAAAATAGCTTTCAATTATTGGCACATTCGAAACATTAGAAAGACTTTATCCGTATATAACATAGCTGAACTTTCAAAATTGGCCTTCATGGTATCTTCTACACCAAAGAACATCACAAGACGCTTCTCAAAGCCGACAATTTTGCTATTTAACAGAGTTTGTTTGGGAACGACGATTTTGGGCCGATAGAAATTTTTAACGTGCGTTCTCAAGAACAAAATGATGACAATAGATAAGACACTGAAAGACGGGAAGTAGATTATGTGGAGCAGGGTTGGAGTCGAAATAATGAAGTTATTGACAGTCGCGAAGGAGACGAAATGGTAACTCGCCGAACGGAGTCTCCTGGCAAACCATCAGATGCTATTGCATCTCTAAACGTCAGTCTATCTTCCAGAGGTTTTTCAGTTCCGAGGCTTGTTCTGTCAAGCTCTATGACTATATTAATGTTACCAGAAGCACTAAGACTGTACCCAGCAAAATTTTTAATGGAAAACAGTCTAAGAAAGGAAGAGAGAACAAAAAATTCAGCATTTATACTGGAACACCAGAAAAGGTTAGACTATAAATGTTATACGAAGAAAAGAAAGGAAAAAGACAAGCGAAACTGATAAAGAAGAAGCAAAGGAGTTGAAAACAGCAAAGAATTTATTGGTGCTTATAGGAACCAGAAAACCTAAAAAGAAAAGAACCTATTCCAGTTTACGGTCACAGCCAGATTCTGATTCAAGTCAAAATGAGTCGTTGGAATTACGCGACAACGAAGGGGAAGATTTAGAATGTCAATCTGATACAGAATGTGAAGAAGAATTCGACGTTCACGGTACTGAAAAAGTAACTATTCTTGATTCCTTCCTTATCTAATTTGAGAAGAAGAAATCGGCAGTTCATTATCTGGAAATAATTTCCAATACGATTTGACGAACTATGAAATGTCATATCTCGTTTTTTGTGTTTCCTGATGTGGAAGGCACAGCAAATGTTGATACCAGAGATGCAGTTTTACACATGCCTAAGTCAAATTTGCGAAGAGGCCCATCTCGAACTTCATCTCTCTATGCTTTTTCAGTTGAATTTACTGCATATAACGTGCAGTAGAAGCTGCTTCTATCGTTATTAAGAATATTATGTTAAGAAAAGCATCGTTTACTCTGAATGAATGTTTGTTAGCCTGATACGAGTTACTGGTAATTTTTCCTCTTTTGTGATTTCTTTAAGCTGAAGTGGACAACTTGTTTGGTAATTTTATTAAAAAATGATTCTCCTTAAAAATATTTAAAATTTAATTTCGATACGTGACGTAAATTTTTATGGTAAGTGTAAGACTGATTACGATTTCTTTACAATAAAAATACAATTGTCATAGGTGCCTTTCAAACTGAAATCAATTTCATTCAGTTTCCTCTTCGTATCATTGTTCCCCAAGTGAAGTGTAGAATGATGAAAAACCCATTTGTTACTCAAAATATAAACCATACATTTTCGTGTAACTTAAGTAGTTCCGTTGACCGATATTATAATAATAATAGATAATGCAAAATAATAAGGTTGAAGAAACAGTTATTTATTAATTGCGCCATATGAAATTTCAGTCTGCATTTTTCTGCATCAGTCTGTCCCACTTCCCCCAAATTCAAGTATAACATTAAATATAACATGCGTCCAGACCTAACGCTGGACATAGAAATAAGTTTTCATTTCGAATGCTGACTCTCACTTGGTAGTGGTCTGTTGATCGACTGTCGTTTTTGATTTTAGCTTTAAGCTGTGAAATTCAGTTTTTAACTGTGATTGTGGCTGTGTTTTGTTATCCCACTCTATAGTAACGTTTATGCACGCTACGCATCGTTACAAATGCTGAGTATACCGATCAGGTATTTGTGAAGAGGTTCCTTTGGCTACAAGGGTGGATACGTTCTTCCAGCATGACAGAGCTCCTGCACATTCTAGTCGTCAGGTGACACATCATTTACGCCTAATATTCCGCGGAAGATGTATCGGCCGAAATGGTCACGTTTCTTGGCCACCAAGGTCGCTGGCCCTGTTCTTTAGGTTTTCGGCTGTGATTCTGATTGGAAGGAGAAGTCTACAAAGAAAAAGTGAATACAAAATAAAAACTGATAGTGTGGATTATCAACATCGCAGCCAACACGATCTGAGAAGAGTTACATGTAGTGTTTTCAAGAAAATCAGATACTGCATTGATGTCTGAGATATAATTCATTATATTCAACTCTGAACTTAATCATTTGTATTCACGTAACACCTTCTGTGAGTGTTTGTTTGTTTACCTTCTAACAACTATATTTATGGAACCAATAAATACGTTGTATGGAATTTTTTTATTCGAATCACAATGTACTATCACCTACTAAGACATTTACTGTCCTTCTGAAACGAAATGAATGCGTAATCAATTAAACGTTCTACCGAAACACAAAAATGTAGCTGTGAATTTTCGCGGGAAGTTCAGTTCTTCAAAGTGTTAATACTCACAGTAAGTATAGTATTTGAATATTTAAATATAGTTGAAATGCGCTTTAAACTGATGAAGAAACTTTAATAATTTGTGGATGCTTTCGTAGTAGTCATAGTAAGTACCAAATAGCAAAGAATAGGTTGGCGATGAAACCACAATGTTAGGAAATTATAGTCTATATACTGCGAAAAACTGTCGCTGAAGGTGTCCACTATTCATAGCAAAGTCACACAGCGTTACACATTCTTCTGTTTTTCAGCTGAAACCATACTGAAAGCGAAAGAATCAGTTAACCTAAGTGAGGATTATATGTTTAAACAGCAAAGTCTATTACGAAAATTACACTAAAATGATTGTAGTTGCTACTTACTTTTTTGTAACCAGTCGTTAAAACGTCTGACTCAAAAACAAAACAAAAATTACGCTGATTTCACTCTGTCCAAATACATAATCTGAGTTGATGTTAAATACACTGTAAAAAATTTAGTACATTTATTGTTGCTTCATATGGTCAAAAATAACACCTAGCGTTTCCTTCATATATTTGAAGAACTATAGGCGTAAAGTACTTCGTGACAATATCTTTTGCATGCTGCCCTTATTGTTTGTTCACCATGTGAGAAGTTTTATATTTTGTTCAAACCGTGTGTACTGTCACAGCGGTCCATATACGTAATTTCTTTGTTGATACATGAATGAATCGTTCTAGCTTCCTGGAGGTCCTCTGAACTTAAGACTGCAGGAAAACGTAACATTGAGAGAGCTACTTTTGGGGCCCACTATACAGACGACGGAAGAATAAAAACAGGGCTCTGCTGCTTACGAGTAGGCGCAGGTCTGTATTAGGAGAAGTGAGTGACTTGTATGAAATTTTTAAGATCTCAGGTGACAGCAAGGGGAATATCCAGGGAGTAAATAGTATTACCTTTAAAATATATCCTCCTTTACTTTTATATATGCTGCGCCTGTTCATTTGGCTGAGAAAAACGAGATAGATATTTCCACATTTAAGGAAATACTCTGCAGATATGTTTCACCAATGTTGCATCGTTTCGGACTCAGTGATCTTTGCAAAGAGTTCTGACCATTTTCACAGCCTTTGATGTCGTCTGTACGAGGAGCGGAGAGGGCTGCAGAGGGAACGGTATCTGTGTCACCCGGGCACCTGGCCTAGGCTGGGCTGTCTTGGAAGTAGTTCCCAGCGTTTACACAGCACCTGCAGACGATTACGTCATCGCTTCCGCGAAGATTGCACAAACACTCAAGTGGAGCGTGTCTGGCAAATAATACCCTCCTCCCTCGCCCTTCCTGGCTGTGCAGTTTTTACCAACACAACGTACGTTGTTATGAGGTAGAAAGGTAACGCTGTCTTCAACCAGTAGCTAGGACTGGACATACCAGTTATTTACCAAAAGCGATGTGCAAGTAAGAAGAAGGGTGTGTGATCTACGCAGAGAGGAGCGGAAAGGGTAAACAAGCTACAGAAATGTTTGATACAGCACTGAATGCAGTAAATTTCCAAGTTTTATCCCCTCCTAACAGTGTTAGTTCGAGACGTTCCCTCTACGTGGCTTGTGCGAATGACTTATTACAACAGTCATTATGGAGTCGTATAGCGGTGCGTGTGCGGTGTTGTTTATGGTTTCATGAATCCAAATCCGCTTCTCCAATGCAGAGACGATTCAGGACATATAATAAGTCACCACCTCAAAGACAAACTAACTGGTACAATCGTTTCACCGAAAGTTCTATACATCTATCTACATCCATACTCCGCAAGCCACCTGATGGTGTGTGGCAGAGCGTAGCTTGAGTACCTCTATCGGTTCTCCCTTCTATTCCAGTCCCGTATTGTTCGTGGAAAGAAGGATTGTCGGTATGCCTCTGTGTGGGCTCTAATCTCTCTGATTTTATCCTCATGGTCTCTTCGCGAGATATACGTAGGAGGGAGCAATATACTGCTTGACTCCTCGGTGAAGGTATGTTCTCGAAACTTCAACAAAATCCCGTACCGACCTGCTGAGCGTCTCTCCTGCAGGGTCTTCCACTGGAGTTTATCTGTTATCACCGTAACGCTTTCGCGATTACGAAATGATCCTGTAACGAAGCGCGCTGCTCTCCGTTGGATCTTTTCTATCTCTTCTATCAACCCTATCTGGTACGGATCCCACACTGCTGAGCAGTATTCAAGCAGTGGGCGAACGAGCGTACTGTAACCTACTTCCTTTGTTTTCGGATTGCGTTTCCTTATGATTCTTCCAATGAATCTCAGTCTGGCATCTGCTTTACCGACGATCAACTTTATATGATCATTCCATTTTAAAACACTCGTAATGTGTACTCCCAGATAATTTATGGAATTAACTGCTTCCAGTTGGTGACCTGCTATATTGTAGCTAAATGATAAGGGATCTTTCTTTCTATGTATTCGCAGCACATTACACTTCTCTACACTGAGATTCAATTGCCATTCCCTGCACCATGCGTCAATTCGCTGCAGATCCTCCTGCATTTCTGTACAATTTTCCATTGTTACAAACTCTCGATGTACCACAGCACCATCCACAAAAAGCCTCAGTGAACTTCCGATGTCATCCACAAGGTCATTTATGTATATTGTGAATTGCAACGGTCCTACGAGCTCCCCTGCGGCACACCTGAAATCACTCTTACTTCGGAAGACTTCTCTCCATTGAGAATGACATGCTGCGTTCTGTTATCTAGGAACTCTTCAATCCAATCACACAATTGGTCTGATAGTCCATATGCTCTTACTTTGTTCATTAAACGACTGTGAGGAACTGTATCGAACGCCTTGGGGAAATCAAGAAACACGGCATCTACCTGGGAACCCGTGTCTATGGCCCTCAGAGTCTCGTGGACGAATAGCGCGAGCTGGGTTTCACACGATCGTCTTTTTCGAAACCCATGCTGATTCCTACAGAGTAAATTTCTAGTCTCCAGAAAAGTCATTATACTCGAACATAATACGTGTTCCAAAATTCTACAACTGATCGACGTTAGAGATATAGGTTTATAGTTCTGCACATCTGTTCGACGTCCCTTCTTGAAAACGGGGATGACCTGTGCCCTTTTCCAATCCTTTGGAACGCTACGCTCTTCTAGAGACCTGCGGTACACAGCTGCAAGAAGGGGGACAATTTCCTTTGCGTACTCTGTGTAAAATCGAACTGGTATTCCATCAGGTCCAGCGGCCTTTCCTCTTTTGAGCGATTTTGTTTCTCTATCCCTCTGTCGTCTATTTCGATATCTACCATTTTGTCATCTGTGCGACAATCTAGAGAAGGAACTACAGTGCAGTCTTCCTCTGTGAAACAGCTTTGGAAAAAGACATTTAGTATTTCGGTCTTTTGTCTGTCATCCTCTGTTTCAGTACCATTTTGGTCACAGAGTGTCTGGACATTTTGTTTTGATCCACCTACCGCTTTGACATAAGACCAAAATTTCTTAGGATTTTCTGCCAAGTCAGTACATAGAATTTTACTTTCGAATTCATTGAACGCCTCACGTTACAGTAAAGTGGCGTTATGTTTGGATATGTGGTTCTAACCTCGCGGTTTCGCTGAGATCATCCTACAGAAATAGAGTCCATACGCCTGCCCTGTGAAGAACGAATAATGTGTGCCTCCCTACTGGAAAAGCTATGGTAGAACCAGGAGCATTACACGAGTCCAACGGGTGGAGCAAATGTTTTATTAGTATCAGTTTAGCAGACCTATTAAACGATGGATAGTTTGTAAGTGAAAACGTCAATATATTGTACTTGTCTGATATACCGAGCGAGGTGGCGAAGTGGCTAGCACATTGGACTCGCATTCGGGAGGGCGCCGGTTCAGTCCTGCGTCCGGCCATCCTGACTTAGTTTTTCCGTGATTTCCCTAAATCACTCCAGGCAAATGCTGGGATGGTTTCTTTGAAAGGGCACAGCCGACTTCCTTCCCCGTCCTTCCCTAGTCCTATTAGACTGATGAACTCGCTGTCTGGTATCCTTCCCGAAAAACAACCCAACCCAACTCGTTTGATACAAAACGCCGACAAGTCCGTGCTAATCTGAAGTTACAATTTCGGCACACTCATAAGCAATCACAGTCACTCATAATAGCCAGCTTATGGTAATCAACCGAACCCGTTACCAAGAGTATACCAAACAGATTACCTGTGATAGAATGCTCGCTCAAATGTTAGACAATTTCACCACTGCAAATGTTCAGTTTGCCGTCACGGCTTATATAACATGCTACCCGGATTTTGATTATTAAAATGTCACAGTTTACATATTAAAATCGGAATGTCAGGAGTTCCTTTTTCTCACACATTCGCATCCACTTTGCGGCGCTCCACGGTCAAGTTTTAATCACTATTCTGCAAAACTATCACATCCGTTCAGGTCTCCTTATATGCGATTCCGAACGTCATGCCTGAGCCCCTAAATAACTCTTTAAAACGAGTTTGTTAGCGTGGCCATTATCCACAGCAAGCACAGAAATATTTGTTTTGTAAATAAACACCGCCTTTTCTTGCTGCACTGTATTTTATTTCCCCCATACGTGTTTCGTCTAAATCACTTTAAGGCATCATCAGCGGGGTCTATTATGGTACGGTTTTGTTTTGATATGCATTATTTGTAGATTACAAAACACTTCACGTATCGTTTTCCATGCAAATAAGTGATTCATTCAGTTCTGATGGCAACCAAAAACGTGAAGAACTGTGTGAACCTTTTATAACCTTCAGATAGGACATATCAAAACAGAACTTTATCATTCTATATCCCACTGACGTATTTGTCGCGTGAACAGGGCCTCCCGTCGGGTAGACCGGTCGCCGGGTGCAAGTCTTTCAATTTGACGCCACTTCGGCGACTTGCGCGTTGATGGGGATGGAATGATGATGACTAGGGCAACACAACACCCAGTCCCTGAGCAGAGAACATCTCCAACCCAGTCGGGAATCGAACCAGGGGCCTTAGGATTGACATTCTGTCGCGCTGACCACGTTTTTTTCTTTTTTTTTTCGTTAGTGGTCGTGTATTTGTTTGGGGCGGACGTCCCATGACGTGTGTTCAAGTTCATCGCTGATCCATTCACTCAGTTTTTGTATTACAGAGGGCAGCTAACCCTCTGACCGAACACGCTGAGCTATCGTGCCGGCGACCACTCAGCTACCGCGGGCGGACATCCCACTAACGACGCCTTAAAGTGAGTTAGGCGAAACTGGGAGGAATAAAATACAGTGCAGCAAGAAAAGGTGGTTTTTATTTACAGAATAAATAACTCTTTGGACTTCACAAAGGAATTCTTTAGCCCACAAAATACGAGCGAAAGTTCTGTCGCCTGATTGACTTGTACACATCATAGCCAGCCCGATATTCGTATTAAACGGTGCAATCCCGTGTCTTTTACCTTTGACAGCTTAATAGCAGCCACAAATATAAAAAATGCGCCCACCTTAAATAAAAGAATATCTGAAAATATTTCTCGTTTTCCCAGTCCCATAAACATGATAGTTCTACATTACAGAATTCCTTGATAATATAATTAACTTTCTCTATACAATTACAATTCTCACGCTAATGTGTACTCAGTTAATAGACATAACAATATTCATTTAATATCCTACTCTCCATTCATACCAACATGCACATCAATAAACAAATTAGCAATAATTAATGACAGCCTTAATAATCACAATAACTACGGTTTGAAGCTTATGCCTTTTCGCCACAGTTGTAACCAGTGGCGAAGCGTCTATTAAAGCTGTAAGGCTGAGTCTACCCAAAAAAATCCAAAATAAATCGTCCAAATTGAATTTAATCCGATCTGATCACGTACCCTCAATAATGTTTTCCAATATTTTACGTTTGAACTTCGCATATGCACCCGCCAATATAATGCATCATTTGTCAACAGCAGCTCGGGACTCCGTGATTGTTACGATCATGCGCACTAACGCCGTTTCTTTCACTTGACGGACTGGGGTTTCTACAGCGTGAATACGGTTTTTGAAAGCTGTTGTTTGATTTGCCTCTACTTCTCACCAGCAGGTGGATACTCGCCTAAGGTGAATGACAAATTATTCAGCAGTTCCCTAACAGAGAGCGCTACTTCGCATTGTCTAGCACGCTAACAGCAAGTCGAGCAGAATGAGGAACCGTTAACACTTACCGCGCGTGGTGGCGCAGTGGTTAACACACTGGACTCGCATTCAGGAGGACGATGGTTCCATCCAGCGTCCGGCCATCCTGATTTAGTTTTTCCGTGATTTCCCTAAATCGCTCCAGGAAAATGCCGGGATGGTTCCATTGAAAGGACACGGCCAACTTCCTTCCCCGTCCTTCCCTAATCCGACGAGACCGATGACATCGCTGTTTGGTCTCTTCCCCCAAAACAAACCAACACCGTTAACATTTAATTTATGAGTTTATTTAAAACACAAAAACAAGAAGACATCCATAATTCATAAAAAATAAATGTGAATCCTTCATTGGATGTTGTTGCAAGATGATAGAAAATAGCCTTTGTGTGTTCATTGTTCCTCCGATTATAATTTAACAGCCTTACTTATTGCGAAAGTGGTAGTTCCATAGCCCGTCTGTAATTTTTCGTATCAACAGTACAAGATGCACTTATGGTGCAACATGGAACATCAATTTTGTAGTTAAAATGTAGTAAGTAGTGGTAGTGAGTAACTAATTAGTGAAGTATATTTCGGTGTGCCCTGTCACATGTGAGGTGTCATCACCATTTTTTTTTTGTCATTCTGTCGTGGAAAAGAAAACTTTAAGTTGTCTAAAATTTGAATCATTAGCTTGTAACACATGGAATTCCTGACTACCTCAAGCTACCATGGAAGCGTTTATTTATCACAAAGTCCACTGAATTTTTAAACTGAAAATCCTGTATTCTTCTCTCGTCTTTCTTTGGAAGACAGATTCCTGGTTAACGAACGAAAGCAGACGCCAAGCCAGTCTATTAAAAAGTCGTATAGAATTTGCAAGACGTTCCAGACACAATTGTACAATTTAACACCGTGGTTAAGCAGCAGCGTCGTAAAGAGTAAACTTTTTTGTTTTTCATTTGTACTGTTTGGAACGTGTAATGACGGTTTTGAATGGCGTTCGTGGAAAGTATGCGAGGATAATCCTCAAAATTTCGAAAGCTAAAAATGCATGAACGTTCCATTTCACATATCACAGCAGCTGTTACATACAATCAGCAAGGTACAACTGACCATTGTCCTTCAGAAACAACACGCCTGGAAGCCTTGAAACATAACGAGAAACTTCATGGCAGATTAAAACTGTGTGCCCGACCGAGACTCGAACTAGGGACCTTTGCCTTTCGCGGGCAAGTGCTCTACCATCTGAGCTACCGAAGCACGACTCACGACCGGTACTCACAGCTTTACTTCTGCCAGTACCTCGTCTCCTACCTTCCAAACTTTACAGAAGCTCTCCTGCGAACCTTGCAGAACTAGCACTCCTGAAAGAAAGCTTCTGTAAAGTTTGGAAGGTAGGAGACGAGGTACTGGCAGAAGTAAAGCTGTGAGTACCGGTCGTGAGTCGTGCTTCGGTAGCTCAGTTGGTAGAGCACTTGCCCGCGAAAGGCAAAGGTCCCGAGTTCGAGTCTCGGTCGGGCACACAGTTTTAATCTGCCAGGAAGTTTCATATTAGCGCACACTCCGCTGCAGAGTGAAAATCTCATTCTGGAAACATCCCCCAGGCTGTGGCTAAGCCATGTCTCCGCAATATCCTTTCTTTCAGGAGTGCTAGTTCTGCAAGGTTCGCAGGAGAGCTTCTGTAAAGTTTGGAAGGTAGGAGACGAGGTACTGGCAGAAGTAAAGCTGTGAGTACCGGTCGTGAGTCGTGCTTCGGTAGCTCAGTTGGTAGAGCACTTGCCCGCGAAAGGCAAAGGTCCCGAGTTCGAGTCTCGGTCGGGCACACAGTTTTAATCTGCCAGGAAGTTTCATATCAGCGCACACTCCGCTGCAGAGTGAAAATCTCATTCTGATAACGAGAAAGTTGACCGAGACAGATGTATAATGAAGAGACTTATTTCGACTGTCTGCTTTTTAGCAGGGCAAGAGTTAGCTCTTCGAGGTGATGACGAATCTGAAGTTTCCATTTCACATATGACAGCAGCTGTTACATACAATCAGCAAGGTACAACTGACCATTGTGCTTCAGAAACAACACGCCTGGAAGCCTTGAAACATAACGAGAAAGTTGCCCGATCAGATGTATAATGAAGGGACTTATTTCGACTGTCTACTTTTTAGCAGGGCAAGAATTAGCTCTTCGAGGTGATGACGAATCTGAAGTGTCAGGAAATAAAGGAAATCATTTAGAACTCCTGGATTGGCAAATGTTTTGCTGAAATCTAAGAAGCACATGACAGTCGTCTCTTGTGCATCCATGGCAAGCTGCAGATCATCCATTACCTTTTATAAGGCAGATGTGCTGCGATGTTCAATAAAACTTTTGGTCCTGTTCCTCGCCGAATTAAGGTCGTTATCAAGACTAGAGGCAGGATTGCATGAGATTATCGTGACGACTGCTGAGGATATTTTTTTATCCGTTGTACTAATCGGAGCAATGGGTTGGTTGGGTTGTTTGGGGGAAGAGACCAAACAGTGGGGTCATCGGTCTCATCGGATTAGGGAAGGATGGGTTAGGAAGTCGGCCGTGCTCTTTCAAAGCGGCATTTGCCTGGAGCGATTTAAGGAAATCACGGAAAACCTAAATCAGAATGGCCGGACGCGGAAGTGAACCGTCGTCCTCCCGAATGCGAGTCAAGTGTGCTAACCACTGCGCCACCTCGCTCGGTCGGAGCAATGCTATATATGGAGAAATAAGCACATATTTGTTGTTAGTGGGGGCGACTATTTGATACAGTTTGCCTGCGGCATCAAATAGGCCAGGGCGAGAAGCAAGAGCAGTACTCATTTCACTGTCTGTCGAGACGACGATCAAGGTGTGTAATGAATGAGGAGGAGCAGAGAGACTAGGCGGAGTCTGTGATATCTCCGTCTGCGATGTGGTTTGTAGAGGGGCGGGAGTTCGTTCACCCGGTTCTCGCCTCGGTTAATGGATGGGTGGGAAACAGCTTAGGAACCGCAGAGCACTCTCGAGAAACCACAGGCACTGCGCGGTGCGCAGTAAACACCTCGGCAGCGCGCCACAGTTTGCGCACGCGTGTCGCCTCGTGCCGGGCGGGTCATTGACCACGCTTCCCACTGACACACTGGTCCGGGCCGACTCCGGGCGTTTTTCACTGGCTGCCGAATGCCGGTACAGAAAGGGTACTGTCCGACACGTGGTTATGTCTGGCCGACACGAACAAGGTCACCTCAGAAGCAAAATAAGAATTTTATCAGCAAACGATGTTTTAGCTACCAGGGGCACATTCATCGGCAAGACTGCCTTTCTTGTAATTTGGTTCTTCACGAAGGTATGAGAATCAGTACGTCTTTCTTCACAACCCCCAATAGTTTTTATTCATTAATCCACTTCCATTCCCCAAGACCTGTTCAAAACGTATCACAGTATACCATTCACGTTAACATAACGTCATCAAAAAGTATCACTAAACTGATTTTGACTCTTGCATACCACCAGAGAGTGCAAGTAAACTGTATAATGTAATTCGTTCTCATATTGGAGTTTGCAGTAAACAAATACACGTCGGTAATTCAGTCAACCGTGTTCAGTTGAAGGTTTTTTTGGTACATCGTACACTGAAAGAGGGAAGATAGAAATGCTACTCACAAATGTTATGGAGAATGTAAGTTAGCAAAAAAGTAATTGCAACAATATATCCATATTTACTTATATTCCTCATAAATTAGTAGTATTTCTATCTTCTCTTCGTTGGTTAATGACCGCCTGGCAACCAAACACATTTCTTATTTTGCTTCTGGGCAAAATGTTATTTGAGGAGGTCAGGATACGAACTTTTTATGTGAAAACTCTAAAAGTTTTTTTGAATAAAACAAACTTTATTGACATTCTACATGTTTATTCTTCATGTCTATATTTTTTTTTCAACACTGCCACCCTGGTGACGAACAAGCTTCTACCAAACAGTTTTTTTGGTACCATCGCTATGGTATGTTCGACTCACGACCTCACCTTTGCTACCATCGCTCTATCACTACCAAAGTGAAGTCCTTGAAGGTGCTCTTTAAGTTTAGGAAACAGATGAAAATCGGATGGGGCCAAGTCAGGGCTTTAAGGAGGATGATCCAAGACAGTGAACCCAAGGTGATTGATTATTGCAGATGATGCAGCGCCTGCGTGTGGTCTGCTGCTGAGGAAGTGTTTTCAGTTTTCTCACGCGCCGACATATTTACGTCAGACACCGCCATATTACACGTTGTATTTCGGAGCCCTTCAGCGGCAGAGTGTTGCAACTTGCGTCATCGAAACGGGAAAGTCGGCCGACTAAATTGAATGGCATGTAATACCTCAACCAAAATTAAGAATAGAACAAAAAATTTGGAGTCAATACTTTTCAGCACGCCCTCGTAAACGGGACACCCCGTACAGTGACGTGGTAATCGTCCTTCAAGCTCCTCGTGTGATGGTGATACAGACAGTTACGGTCTCCAGGAAGCTCTCCTTGTGTGATAAACTTTACATACGACCACTACCACAATGAGCCACGAGTTAATAGCCACACCAGCACGAGTTGGCCATATATCTTCGATATTAGTGGTCATTCAAAAAAGATGTCCGTAAGACATTCGTCTACATCTAAATCTACGTCTACGTGATTACTCTGTTATTGAAAATAAAATGCCTGGCGGAGGGTTTAAGGAACCACCTTCAAGCTGCCTCTCTACCGTTCCACTCTTTAACAGGGCGCGGGAAAAACGAGCACTTAAATTTTTCTGCGCAATTCCTGATTTCTCTTCCTTTATCATGATGATTCTTTCTCCCTATGCAGGTGGGTACCAACAGAATGTTTTGGCAATCGAAGGAAAAAACAGGTGATTGAAATTTCATAAGAAGATCCCATCGCTACGAAAAATGCCTTTGTTTTAATGATTGCCACTCCAATTCAAGTATCATGTATATGGCACTACCTTCCCCTATTTCGCGATAATACAAAACGAGCTGCCCTTCTTTGTACTTTTTCGATGTCATCCGTCAGTGCCAGTGATGCGGATACCCACACCACACAGCAATACTCAAGAATAGGACGGACAAGCGTAGTGTAAGCAGTCTTTTTAGTAGGCTTGTTGCACCTACTAAGTATGCTGCCAATGAAACGCAGTCTTTTTGGTCTGCTGTACCTACTACATTATCTATGTGATCGTTACAATTTAGGTTATTTGTAATTGTAAACTCTAAGTATTTAATTGAATTTACAGCCCTCAGATTTGTGTCACTTACCTTGTAATCGAAATTTAGCGTTTTTCTTTTAGTACTCATGTGAATAATTCACACTTTTCTTTATTCAGGGTCAATTGCCACTTTCAGCACCATAACAGATATCTTATCTAAATCATTTTGCAATTCGTTTTGATAATCTGATGACGTTACAAGATGGTAAATGACAGAATCATCTGAAAACAATCTAAGAGGGCTGGAATGAGATTTTCACTCTGCAGCGGAGTGTGCGCTGATATGAAACTTCCTGGCAGATTAAAACTGTGTGCCCGACCGAGACACGAACTCGGGACCTTTGCCTTTCGCGGGCAAGTGCTCTACCAACTGAGCTACCGAAGCACGACTCACGCCCGGTACTCACAGCTTTACTTCTGCCAGTACCTCGTCTCCTACCTTCCAAACTTTACAGAAGCTCTCCTGCGAACCTTGCAGAACTAGCACTCCTGAAAGAAAGGATATTGCGGAGACATGGCTTAGCCACAGCCTGGGGGATGTTTCCAGAATGAGATTTTCACTCTGCAGCGGAGTGTGCGCTGATATGAAACTTCCTGGCAGATTAAAACTGTGTGCCCGACCGAGACTCGAACTCGGGACCTTTGCCTTTCGCGGGCAAGTGCTCTACCAACTGAGCTACCGAAGCACGACTCACGACCGGTACTCACAGCTTTACTTCTGCCAGTACCTCGTCTCCTACCTTCCGAACTTTACAGAAGCTCTCCTGCGAACCTTGCAGAACTAGCACTCCTGAAAGAAAGGATATTGCGGAGACATGGCTTAGCCACAGCCTGGGGGATGTTTCCAGAATGAGATTTTCACTCTGCAGCGGAGTGTGCGCTGATATGAAACTTCCTGGCAGATTAAAACTGTGTGCCCGACCGAGACTCGAACTCGGGACCTTTGCGTTTCGCGGGCAAGTGCTCTACCAACTGAGCTACCGAAGCACGACTCACGCCCGGTACTCACAGCTTTACTTCTGCCAGTACCTCGTCTTCTACCTTCCAAACTTTACAGAAGCTCTCCTGCGAACCTTGCAGAACTAGCACTCCTGAAAGAAAGGATATTGCGGAGACATGGCTTAGCCACAGCCTGGGGGATGTTTCCAGAATGAGAATTTTCACTCTGCAGCGGAGTGTGCGCTGATATGAAACTTCCTGGCAGATTAAAACTGTGTGCCCGACCGAGACTCGAACTCGGGACCTTTGCCTTTCGCGGGCAAGTGCTCTACCAACTGAGCTGCCGAAGCACGACTCACGCCCGGTACTCACAGCTTTACTTCTGCCAGTACCTCGTCTCCTACCTTCCAAACTTTACAGAAGCTCTCCTGCGAACCTTGCAGAGCTAGCACTACTGAAAGAAAGGATATTGCGGAGACATGGCTTAGCCACAGCCTGGGGGATGTTTCCAGAATGAGATTTTCACTCTGCAGCGGAGTGTGCGCTGATATGAAACTTCCTGGCAGATTAAAACTGTGTGCCCGACCGAGACTCGAACTCGGGACCTTTGCCTTTCGCGGGCAAGTGCTCTACCAACTGAGCTACCGAAGCACGACTCACGCCCGGTACTCACAGCTTTACTTCTGCCAGTACCTCGTCTCCTACCTTCCAAACTTTACAGAAGCTCTCCTGCGAACCTTGCAGAACTAGCACTCCTGAAAGAAAGGATATTGCGGAGACATGGCTTAGCCACAGCCTGGGGGATGTTTCCAGAATGAGAATTTTCACTCTGCAGCGGAGTGTGCGCTGATATGAAACTTCCTGGCAGATTAAAACTGTGTGCCCGACCGAGACTCGAACTCGGGACCTTTGCCTTTCGCGGGCAAGTGCTCTACCAACTGAGCTACCGAAGCACGACTCACGCCCGGTACTCACAGCTTTACTTCTGCCAGTACCTCGTCTCCTACCTTCCAAACTTTACAGCAGCTCTCCTGCGAACCTTGCAGAACTAGCACTCCTGAAAGAAAGGATATTGCGGAGACATGGCTTAGCCACAGCCTGGGGGATGTTTCCAGAATGAGATTTTCACTCTGCAGCGGAGTGTGCGCTGATATGAAACTTCCTGGCAGATTAAAACTGTGTGCCCGACCGAGACTCGAACTCGGGACCTTTGCCTTTCGCGGGCAAGTGCTCTACCAACTGAGCTACCGAAGCACGACTCACGCCCGGTACGCACAGCTTTACTTCTGCCAGTACCTCGTCTCCTACCTTCCAAACTTTACAGAAGCTCTCCTGCGAACCTTGCAGAACTAGCACTCCTGAAAGAAAGGATATTGCGGAGACATGGCTTAGCCACAGCCTGGGGGATGTTTCCAGAATGAGAATTTTCACTCTGCAGCGGAGTGTGCGCTGATATGAAACTTCCTGGCAGATTAAAACTGTGTGCCCGACCGAGACTCGAACTCGGGACCTTTGCCTTTCGCGGGCAAGTGCTCTACCAACTGAGCTACCGAAGCACGACTCACGCCCGGTACTCACAGCTTTACTTCTGCCAGTACCTCGTCTCCTACCTTCCAAACTTTACAGAAGCTCTCCTGCGAACCTTGCAGAACTAGCACTCCTGAAAGAAAGGATATTGCGGAGACATGGCTTAGCCACAGCCTGGGGGATGTTTCCAGAATGAGATTTTCACTCTGCAGCGGAGTGTGCGCTGATATGAAACTTCCTGGCAGATTAAAACTGTGTGCCCGACCGAGACTCGAACTCGGGACCTTTGCCTTTCGCGGGCAAGTGCTCTACCAACTGAGCTACCGAAGCACGACTCACGCCCGGTACTCACAGCTTTACTTCTGCCAGTACCTCGTCTCCTACCTTCCAAACTTTACAGAAGCTCTCCTGCGAACCTTGCAGAACTAGCACTCCTGAAAGAAAGGATATTGCGGAGACATGGCTTAGCCACAGCCTGGGGGATGTTTCCAGAATGAGAATTTTCACTCTGCAGCGGAGTGTGCGCTGATATGAAACTTCCTGGCAGATTAAAACTGTGTGCCCGACCGAGACTCGAACTCGGGACCTTTGCCTTTCGCGGGCAAGTGCTCTACCAACTGAGCTACCGAAGCACGACTCACGCCCGGTACTCACAGCTTTACTTCTGCCAGTACCTCGTCTCCTACCTTCCAAACTTTACAGAAGCTCTCCTGCGAACCTTGCAGAACTAGCACTCCTGAAAGACAGCTTCTGTAAAGTTTGGAAGGTAGGAGACGAGGTACTGGCAGAAGTAAAGCTGTGAGTACCGGTCGTGAGTCGTGCTTCGGTAGCTCAGTTGGTAGAGCACTTGCCCGCGAAAGGCAAAGGTCCCGAGTTCGAGTCTCGGTCGGGCACACAGTTTTAATCTGCCAGGAAGTTTCATATCAGCGCACACTCCGCTGCAGAGTGAAAATTCTCATTCTGGAAACATCCCCCAGGCTGTGGCTAAGCCATGTCTCCGCAATATCCTTTCTTTCAGGAGTGCTAGTTCTGCAAGGTTCGCAGGAGAGCTTCTGTAAAGTTTGGAAGGTAGGAGACGAGGTACTGGCAGAAGTAAAGCTGTGAGTACCGGGCGTGAGTCGTGCTTCGGTAGCTCAGTTGGTAGAGCACTTGCCCGCGAAAGGCAAAGGTCCCGAGTTCGAGTCTCGGTCGGGCACACAGTTTTAATCTGCCAGGAAGTTTCATATCAGCGCACACTCCGCTGCAGAGTGAAAATCTCATTCTGGAAACATCCCCCAGGCTGTGGCTAAGCCATGTCTCCGCAATATCCTTTCTTTCAGGAGTGCTAGTTCTGCAAGGTTCGCAGGAGAGCTTCTGTAAAGTTTGGAAGGTAGGAGACGAGGTACTGGCAGAAGTAAAGCTGTGAGTACCGGGCGTGAGTCGTGCTTCGGTAGCTCAGTTGGTAGAGCACTTGCCCGCGAAAGGCAAAGGTCCCGAGTTCGAGTCTCGGTCGGGCACACAGTTTTAATCTGCCAGGAAGTTTCAATCTAAGAGGGCTGCTCAGATTGTCTCCTATGTCGTTAATATAGTTCAGGAACAATAGAGGGCATATAACACTTCCTTGGGGATCGCCGGATATTACTTATGTTTTACTCGATGACTTTCCGTCTATTGCTACGAAATGTGACCTTCCTGATAGGAAATCACTAATCCAGTCGCACAAATGAGGCGATACTCCACAGCCACGCAATTTGATTAGAAGACGCTTTTGAGGAACGGTGTCGAAAGCCTTCTGGAAATCTAAAAATATGGAATCAATTTGACATCCCCTGTCGATAGCACTTATTATTTCATGAGTATACAGGGCTAGTTGTGTTTCACAAGAACGATATTTTCTTGCTATCTGTCAATAAATCGTTTTCTTTGAGGTAATTCATTATCTTCGAACACAGTATATGTTCCAAAATCCCTACTGGAAATAGACGTTAGTGATATGGGCCTGTAATTCAGCGGATTACTCCTATTTTCCATTTTGGGCATTGGTGTGACTTGAGCAATTTTCCAATCTTTAGGTACGAATCTTTCTGTCAGCGAGCGATTGTACATAGTTGCTGAATATGGAGCTATTGTATCAGCATACTCTGAGAGGAACCTGACTGGTATACAATCTGGACCGGAGGCCTTGCCTTTATTAAATGATTTAAGCTCCTTTGCTACATCGAGGATTTCTACTTGTATGTTTCTCATCTTGTCAGTTGTTCTTGATTGGAATTGAGGAATATTTACTTCCTCTTCTTTGGTGAAGGAGTTTCGGAAAACCGTGTATTATAACTCTGCTTTAGTGACACTGTCATTAGTGACTTCACCGTTGTTAATGTGCGGTGAAGGTGTTCATTCAGTCTTGCCAATGGTGTGCTTTATGTGTGACCAAAATCTCTTTGTGTTTTCTGCCAGATGCCGAGACAGAGTTTCGTTGTGGAAATTATTAAAAGGATCTCGCATTGAAGCACGCGGTATATTTCGAACTTCTGCAAAACTTTGCCGATCTTGGGGATTTTGCGTTCTTTTAAATTTGGCATGGTTTTTTGGTTGTTCCTACAACAGGGATCTGACCCGTTTTGTGCACCATGGGGGTCAGTACCATCACTTATTAATTTATGTGGTATATATCTCTAAACTGCCGTCGATACTATCTCTTCGAATTCATTCCACATCTTTTCAACGCTTACATGATCAGATCGGAAGGAGTGGAGACTGTCTCTTAAAAAGGCGTGAAGAGCATCGTTATCAGCTTCTTTGAAAGAGATGTAATTTGCGTTTCATTTTGATGGTTGTACGTGTTACGGTATTCAGCCTAGCAGGAACTGCATTGTGGTTGCTAATCTCTGTATACGTCATGATACTTACCTTTGCTCTGTGGCCCATAAAAATTTGTGGCTAACTGTAAGGCTCCCTTCGACTCTAGGATTTTTTCTGTCACTTACAGCCTTTTGTTCCTTATTGTGAAAGAGGCCAAGCTGCTCTCTGATTCTGAGTCCACATTAAACTGTAGGTCTCTCAAATCGTTAGTCAGATCAGAAGTTAGCGGAAGTCAGCAACACACCGCCATCAGTGCGACCATGCATTGGGATGTTCGAAGCAACTTTGGGTGGAGATCAGCTTTACTCTTATAATTCCTGAAATCATAAAAAGTATTATGGCTCTTTTTCATGCAGGAACGTTCTTTGGGTGGGCTCTTTATTAACACGCGTGTCATACCCAACTAGCCATATCTTCCATGCAAGAAAGTACGACTAGCAACAAAAGAGTAGCATCATAGAGAAAGAGAAGAAGAGAGAGAGTGAGAGAGGGAGAGAGAGAGAGAGAGAGAGAGAGAGAGAGAGAGAGAGAGAGAGAGAGAGAAGTGAACAACCCGCGTAATGAATAAAAAAGGAAAGAGGTAAGAAAAAAATTGTTACTGTTAATTGTAGAACAAAGAGGAGTAGATTCACCCAACAGTCTCGCATGCTCTCACGCGAGTAGCCGCTGTTGACAGGTTTCATATTCAGCCCAGGACATGGGTTGTAGTTGGGCGTCAGATTTGTAAGTTCGTTATTCTCCTTCCTTTGCCGACCAGATACTGTAACACGACTCTAAACACAAAGTATTGATTCGAGCGTCACTAGCACGATACGTATGCCATCCCAGGCATGGATGTACGACGGCTATTCTAAAAGTAAGACACGATAGGTCACGAACTGGAAACGAGAGTGAAAATCCGATGAAGCTTTGCACATAATAGTTGAGGGCAGTGTTTCTAGTATACCTGTCGATAGCATCATGTCGCTCTTTTCACTTCTGAGTACACAATGAGCACGTTAAGATGCCAAGTATGGGTGCCCACTGCAAGGTTTCGCATGATTTCATGCAACCCCACATAACGTACGTGTTATACATTTCCTTCTCCATGAAAATTCTAGGCAATGAGGAGGCCCCTGCAGTGTTTTCGATGGAAATGTTTTATCACTCACCATACAGCCGGACTTAGCACCCTCTGATGTTCATCTCTGCTCTATGAACCCTGGCTATGAAGACAACATTTTGCAGAGAGAACGAATTGCTGACCAGCGCAGAGAAGTGGCAGAAATCACAGGCAGCTACCTTTTATGGTGAGGACATTGGAAAGTTGGTACAACGCCAAGACAGATATCTAAGATGGAGCAGGCACTATGTATAGAAGTACCCCAAGGTGTATCAAACTATTACAAATAAAAAATTTTTGAATTTTACTGTCGTTTCCGTTATGCGACCGATCGAACATTACTTTCCGAATAGCCCTCTAGATTAGGAAGGAACAGATGTAACTGAAGACCAGGAACAAGCTGTGTCTGTTATTGCTGGAGTGTTATCAGTGTGTGGCCTATATCATTGCATTGTGTCCACAATATCTGTAATAAGTGGTTTATTTTAGGAGACAGGTGTCCGGATCACTTCCAAGTTTACGATTACATTTCGTTGACCCAAACATTCAACTACCTACTAAATCGTATTCACGATGGTCTGAAAAACCCATGTCATGGATCTCAGGACATCATGATTATGAATTGGTCTCTACTTTTGCCAGGCAGAACTATACATGTAATTAGTACGCAATCGAAATACAGCGCATGGTGGAAGATATTTAGTAGTAGATTAAGTGCATTGCATTCGCGTAACTAGCGAGGAAAAAATAAATGCATCTAAATCTCTCTCACCGCCTCTACGTAAAATAAAACGGTAACAGCAGAATTTTCGCACAGCCCGCGAATATATTACGCCTTTTCCGGGATTCGGGGAGCCGCGGCGGCCCCGAATCGAATCGCCGGACGTGGTGGCCGAGTGGTTCTAGGATCTACAGTCCGGAACCGCGCGACTGCTACGGTCGCAAGTTCGAATCCTGCCTCGGGCATGGATGTGTGTGATGGCCTTAGGTTAATTAGGTTTAAGTAGTTCTAAGTTCTAGGGGACTGATGACCTCAGATGTTAAGTCCCATAGTGCTCAGAGCCATTTGAAACATTTTTTGAATCGAATCGCCCCGGCGGGTTTACGACGAGAGCAAATGTGCCTTTCATCCTGGGTGTAGTTTTAAGGTGGTTCCCCACATTTGACTTGGTGAATACCAGGCTGGTCCCCACGTCGTGTCTCAGTTATTCTATTTGCAAAAATTTAGGATTCGTTCTTAGACTTCCGCATGGAATAGCAGTAGACGCAGACAGATGGGTACACAAATTCCGCCGCGCGGAGGCGGAAGGATGGGAGGTGGCAGGAAGGACATTTTCACTATTCACTACTACTAACATTGCGAAATCGGTAATAACAAGCCAATGACATGGAGACACGGGATATGGGCAAGGTAAAGATGAAGGAGATGTTCTTCTAATAATAAGGATTTGCTTACATCAGTGACAAGTACATTGTTTAAGCGTAACGCTCAAGAACTGCAGCTCAGAAAACTGCAACTTTTGAAAAGCATACGACCATGTTTCTGTCACGCACTTCATATAAGAAGTTTAATACGAACAAACTTTCACTACTTTCTTAACGGACACACTATACACCATAAAATCGAGGTATGCATTTACAATTAGCAAAAAATTCCTAACCATTATAATTGGGAACACTTGTTTACAAATTATGGATCAAAATGTTACATACTTCTCAGGGGGGCTTAAATGCTCGAGTGGGTTACAGACCCATTTAAGTATAGTAGGTACGGGGAGGAGGGTGAAAATGCACTGAATTCCAGCGGAAGGAAGTTAATAGAGTTTGCCACATACAATGAATTAGCGATATCAAACACCTTTTTTAAACATCTTGACAGACTTAAATTTACAAGGGCAGCTCGAGGTATAGCGTCAGTAACAGAATATGTTATGCTTATCCATTACGGATATTTTAGAACCGTGACTCTGATTGAATGTAAATAAGTTATACACAACTGCAACCAATCACTTTTTTGAATAAAAATGCTTTATTACATGGACCGGTTTTCGAACCTTTTCAGGTTCATCTTCAGATGGTGTCAGGAGGGTCCCCGAAGTTACATCATTACTGCTAGTAGCATAACGCTGGGTGCTGGTTCTATGGCAGAAAGATGGGTCACACTTTAATGTATCGCCATGACTATAGCTTATCTGTCGATATGGATGTAAATTTAGTTTTTACTTACTGCGACAGTATAGGCGGCTTTTTTCGGATCTGTCTGCCTCCATTTTGATGTCCAGAACACTTTTACACAAACTATATTAGTTTACACTATGACAGTGACACTTTACCAGCATCCAGCATGCGCTTTACAACTGTTGCTTGTAACAAAGATCTTGACAGAAAGATATGGCATAAGCCTACTTTGTACAGAGATGTAATTTGTTGTTCTTTACATGTGTTAGAGTCGATATAAGGGCAAGTATTTTAATCAGAATGGCGATAACATGAGAGCACAAGATAAAATAAAAAAGAATTACTACAAGAACAAATTTCAGGTGTTCTTCAATAAAATTCCTCAGGGTATCAGACCGCATCGTCATGGTTTAAAATGCGCCAACGTTTCGGCCAGCGTTGCAGCTAGCCTTCATCAGGGCCTTACGTTAACTGCTAAATGAACACACTTGATTCCTTAAATAGCTGCACGAGAAAACCGTGTCGTTACTTGATTGGCTGTAAAGGGAGGAGGAGGAGGGGTGAAAGGTATGCTTTATTGGTGTTTCCTTTATTATCTGTCATTAGCTGAAATAGCTGTTTTCTATTGGTCTTTATATTAATCCACCCCATTGGAGGAGACGGACGAATAGCGAACAGGTGATGGCTGTGACGTCACACTGTTTCCATGCTGTCCAGAAGCCGGCTGCGGCGTCCCATTGCTCTGTGCGCTCGCGACCACTGCGGCTCTCCGCGTGTCTGCATGGGCCGCCACTGCTGTGCCGCCGCTCCGTAGCCCTGCTATTGCAGGCAGCCAAGACCTCGGAAGCTTGTACCCGTCCTCTCTATTCATGTTGGCGGGTCTTTTGGCTATTTCTATCGCCTCTCTAATCTTTCTTTTGAAAGTGAGAGGCTGTTTCGCCAGGACGCGGGCTTCTTGAAAAAATATTGGTTTCCCGCACTTGTCTCGGTGTTCCGCCACTGCTGACTTAGTGTGTTGTTTCAGGCGGATATATCTTTCATGTTCCGAGAGCCTTGTGCTAATCGGACGTCCCGTCTCACCTATGTAGACTAATCCACACGCACAACCAATTTCATACACGCCAGCTGTGTGTAGTTTGTCAACTGCATCCTTGGTAGAACCGAGCATGTCTGATATTTTGTTTCTGCTTCGGAAAATTGGTTTGATGTCGGCTTTTCGTAGAATTTTGCCAATACGTTCGGTGACCCCTTGTACATATGGTAACACAGCAATGCTCTGTGCCTCCTTCTCCTCTTCCCTATTAATCTTCTCCCTTGTCGACATGGTGCTGTCTATCATCTGCTTCCCATAGCCATTAGTTCCGAAGATGGACCTGAGGCGTTCAAGTTCTGTCTTCAGATGTTCTTCGTCGCTTATCCTGTACGCTCTCTTCGTTAGCGTGTGCAGGGCGGACTTCTTCTGCGTGGGGTGATGGTGGGAGGAGGCGTGAAGGTACCTGTCCGTATTGGTTGGTTTCCTGTACACTTTGTGGCCAAGTTTACCATCAGGTTTTCGATAAACTTCCACGTCGAGAAAAGGCAGCACCCCATTCTTCTCTGTTTCCATTGTAAACTGAATTTTCCTATGTTGTTGGTTAAGGTGCTTGTGGAAGTTCTGTAACTCCTCTTCTCCGTGGGGCCAGATGACGAAAGTATCATCGACATAGCGAAGCCAACAATTTGGGCGTAATGGTGCGGACTGGAGGGCTGTTTCCTCAAATGCCTCCATGAAAATTTCTGCTGCGATAGGCGATAGGGGTGAGCCCATAGCTACACCGTCAGTTTGTTCATAAAATTGACCTCTCCACTTGAAATAGGTGGTCGTCAGACAGTGGCGCACAAGCTCACATATATCAGGTGCCACGCGTTCTTCTAGGATGTTCACAGTATCTGACACTGGGACATTCGTGAATAGGGATTTGACGTCGAAACTAACCATCAGATCTTGGTCCGTAACACGCATTTCCTTTAGGAGAGACACGAAGTGAGTGGAATCCTTAACGTAGGACTCGGTTTGGTGCACTAGGTGTCGGAGCCTAGGTGCCAGTTCTTTCGCTAGGTAGTAGGTCGGCGAATTTATACTGTTTACTATGGGCCTTAAGGGGAAGTCGGTTTTGTGTACCTTCGGTACACCATATATCCTTGGTGCCTGTGTCACTTGCGGGATGAATCTTCTGGCCTTGTCGAAGTTGATTCTAGAGTGCTTGAGCAGTGCCTGCGTCGTTTTGATTACCTTGGCCGTCGGATCTCCCTGAAGTTTCTTGTAGATAGGTTCTGCGAGAATATCTTCCATTCTTTTGTTGTAATCCGTTGTGTCCAGGACTACAGTGGCGTTGCCATTATCTGCCTGCACCACTACTAAGTGGGGGTTGTCCCTGAGTTCCTTGATGGCACGGTATTCCTCAGCGTTGATGTTTTGCTTCGGTGGCTTTGCTTTATTCAGAACTCTGACCGTTTCCTGCCGGATCTTCTCCGCCTCGGCCTGTGACAGATGACGTACCGAAGCCTCTACGGATTCTATGATATCTTCTTTTGGAACTCGCTTAGGTGCGACTGCGAAATTCATCCCCTTGGCCAGAATTGCTGTGGTTGCTTCGCTCAAGGTGTGGCTGGAGAGGTTGACCACTGTCCGTCGCCTGTCCAGCGTCAATGTTTCGTCCGTGGCTTTCTGTTGTAGTTTGTCGTACTTTCTCATCTGTCGGTTAGTAATACTATTGCTGGTCCTTGATGCTTGCTGAAAGGTTAACCTGTCGACTTTATCCCAGTCTTCCATCTGAAGTTTTCCGGCCAGAAATAGGTGCAGATCACACAAATTCCTGTTGTGAGCATCGAGACTTATGCGGATGTGGCGGATCCTTTCCCGTAGCAATGCTTTACTGGCTTTAACACAGATATTCCTCGCCTTGTTCGTTTTTATGTGAGACGTCAACCGCAAAGAATACGGCACAACACTCGTGTCTCTGCATCTCTTCAAAAAAGCAAGGTCATTCAGCAGTTTACATCTTTTTAAACGCAGTGCTTCTAACTTCTTGATGTTTCCGTGGATTTCCTGCCCATACAGGTTGGTTAAATGTAAGCGTAGGCTTCCGCGGCCGTTGTCTTCTTCAATAAAATTCTTCAGAGTATCAGACCGCATCGTCATGGTTTAAAATGCGCCAACGTTTCGGCCAGCGTTGCAGCTAGCCTTCATCAGGGCCTTACGTTAACTGCTAAATGAACACACTTGATTCCTTAAATAGCTGCACGAGAAAACCGTGTCGTTACTGCCTTTTCTCGACGTGGAAGTTTATCGAAAACCTGATGGTAAACTTGGCCACAAAGTGTACAGGAAACCAACCAATACGGACAGGTACCTTCACGCCTCCTCCCACCATCACCCCACGCAGAAGAAGTCCGCCCTGCACACGCTAACGAAGAGAGCGTACAGGATAAGCGACGAAGAACATCTGAAGACAGAACTTGAACGCCTCAGGTCCATCTTCGGAACTAATGGCTATGGGAAGCAGATGATAGACAGCACCATGTCGACAAGGGAGAAGATTAATAGGGAAGAGGAGAAGGAGGCACAGAGCATTGCTGTGTTACCATATGTACAAGGGGTCACCGAACGTATTGGCAAAATTCTACGAAAAGCCGACATCAAACCAATTTTCCGAAGCAGAAACAAAATATCAGACATGCTCGGTTCTACCAAGGATGCAGTTGACAAACTACACACAGCTGGCGTGTATGAAATTGGTTGTGCGTGTGGATTAGTCTACATAGGTGAGACGGGACGTCCGATTAGCACAAGGCTCTCGGAACATGAAAGATATATCCGCCTGAAACAACACACTAAGTCAGCAGTGGCGGAACACCGAGACAAGTGCGGGAAACCAATATTTTTTCAAGAAGCCCGCGTCCTGGCGAAACAGCCTCTCACTTTCAAAAGAAAGATTAGAGAGGCGATAGAAATAGCCAAAAGACCCGCCAACATGAATAGAGAGGACGGGTACAAGCTTCCGAGGTCTTGGCTGCCTGCAATAGCAGGGCTACGGAGCGGCGGCACAGCAGTGGCGGCCCATGCAGACACGCGGAGAGCCGCAGTGGTCGCGAGCGCACAGAGCAATGGGACGCCGCAGCCGGCTTCTGGACAGCATGGAAACAGTGTGACGTCACAGCCATCACCTGTTCGCTATTCGTCCGTCTCCTCCAATGGGGTGGATTAATATAAAGACCAATAGAAAACAGCTATTTCAGCTAATGACAGATAATAAAGGAAACACCAATAAAGCATACCTTTCACCCCTCCTCCTCCTCCCTTTACAGCCAATCAAGTAACGACACGGTTTTCTCGTGCAGCTATTTAAGGAATCAAGTGTGTTCATTTAGCAGTTAACGTAAGGCCCTGATGAAGGCTAGCTGCAACGCTGGCCGAAACGTTGGCGCATTTTAAACCATGACGATGCGGTCTGATACCCTGAAGAATTTTATTGAAGAAGACAACGGCCGCGGAAGCCTACGCTTACAAATTTCAGGTGATCTGATATCTTATTTCTATTTGTATATTACTGGCGGTTTTTTTTAATAAGCATTTATCATGTTTGGCATTAACATGAATCCCAAGGAATCAATAATACAGAGTTATTGTATCTGCAGTGAGGTGCAGGTGTCTGTATGACTAGGAACTGTATATTTAAATTAATAACAAATCTTCAGATGAACTGTTGGCTTATTTCTGTTGTTACGTTAACGTGATCTGGGGTATTATGAAGAGCAGATTCTGTTTATTTTAGCTAAAGGTATATGTATAAGAGTTATAGTGATTGTAATGCATTAAAGCTGTTTGTATGGCTGTACATTTATTATTTAAAAAATCATGAACAAAAATTCTTTAACTGTTGACTTATTTTTATTCTAACATTAGAGTGGTCTGGGATATTAGTAAAGGCAGCTTCTGTTTGTTCCAGCTAGAATTAATATGTATAAAATACTGATTTATGTTAGCAATGGAGGGCTTTAACATTTAGAGATATGGTACAGGTCTTATTCTGTGGTAGTATATTACTAATATAGTTTGTGTAAAAGTGTTCTGGACATCAAAATGGAGGCAGACAGATCCGAAAAAAGCCGCCTATACTGTCGCAGTAAGTAAAAACTAAATTTACATCCATCTCGACAGATAAGCTGTAGTCATGGCTATACATTAAAGTGTGACCCATCTTTCTGCCATAGAACCAGCACCCAGCATTATGCTACTACCATAATGATGTAACTTCCCGGACCCTCCCGAAACCATCTGAAGATGAACCTGAAAACGTTCGAAAACTGGTTCATGTAATAAAGCAGTTTCATTAAAAAAAAGTGACTGGTTGCAGTTGTGTATAACTTATGTACAATAGAATATGTATTCTGGTATATAAAAAGGCATGGATTAGAGTAAAAGACAAAAGAGTATACTGAGGCTTGGATGTATCATCAGATCACTTTTTAGCCAGAAGTGACATAACTTTTTAAAAAATATGGAAGAAACTACGAATAATTACCCAGTTGGATGTAAGAACTTATAATGTGCACCTATTCCCAGACTATAGTATCAAACCATCATACCAAAAGAGGCTAAAGAGAGATGTCAAATGAAACCAGCAAGCAGCAACATAAATGGAGAATGGAATGCCATTAAAGAAGATATAACACATCCAGCCACTGTAGCATTAGGAATAATGCTAAAAGGGGATAACGATTTGAAGTGACCATATTAGCAATTTAATAAAAGATAAAAAGGAAGTATATCTGAAAACACTGTCGCCTAATAATGCGAATTACAGAGGTTTTTAAAAGTGAATCTGTTTTAGTCAAGAAAGAAATGCGAAATATTAAAGAGGAAATTTGGGACTGGTATGAGTAATAGAACATGATATTCGTGGAAGACAAAACAAAGCCTACAAAATTATGAAGCACTTGAATAAACAAGAACGAGATACATTACAGTTAAATGTAATATCCTCAAAGGAATGGTTAAAATACTTCAAATATCTATGGACTGATAATGAGAGAGAACCATATATAAATACCAAGACCAGCGACTAAATAGACCTAATAACAATGGAAAAACTACAAAATGTGGTCAAAGAAATAAAAATTGAAAGTCTCCTGGCTCTCATAATATAATCATGGAGCCGATGAAATATGCGTTAGAGGAACTAAAGCATAGTCTCCTAAATTTGGTGAATGTTTGCTGACTGATGGGACATGTAGCAGAACAATGGAAAGAAGCTTTGGTATGCCCTATTTACAAGGAAGTTGATGACTTACTGAGAAATAAGTCTACTAAATTCATGCTACAAACTGTATGCTAAAACTATAAACAAGAAATTAGTATCAATAGTTGAAGCTCTTATGTTAGAAGTACAACAGGCTTTTAGAAAGGGTAGAGCACGTTCTGATAAACTTTTGTGCAAGTAACCGAGAAATGAAGGGAGTTTAGATTGTCAGTTTAGTATGTTTCTATCGACTATGAAAGGCGTTTGACAAGATAAAGCTGAAAACGCTATCAGAATCACTTAACAGACTGAGAGTTTCAGCATTTGTCATTATATAAAAATAATAAAATAAGGATCCATGCTGTGAAGAATAGCAAGAATAGCACAGAATCTGCTGACATGAATCAAGGAGTCAAACAAGGATGCCTACTGTCTCCAACCCTTTTTAATGTTTACATTTACGATATCATTAGTAAATTGTTGACTTTATAAATTGACACATTAAAAAGTCATAATTTTAAGTTTATGACGAAACTATTTGCTGATAAACAGATTATAATAGGAGAATTTGAGGAAAAGGTTCCAATTTCAGTACACAAATTGAGTCAAACTGCCGCTGAATATAGAATGAGAATATCGACAAACAAATCAAAAGTAATGGCGTTTCAAGAACGTGAACCGATAAGAGAGAAAAATTTTATAGATCGACAAATAATTGACCAAGTAAGAGACATTAATTATTTCATAAGTTAGATGGTGCCGATGAAGTTGGCAAGATGAGACATCGTACATTGAAACATAACGTACTAAAAGAAACATTAATTAAACTCTACAAAATAACACCATTACATTCATTACTGTATGGTAGCGAATGTTGGGCCCTGCGTCTGATCATTTATGGTGAATTGAATCATCAGAGATGAACTTTGTCCGATTTGTGAAGGGATGTTCATTGTTGGACCATAAAATATATACTGATGTTAGACAGGAGCTAAATGTTGAAACTATTACAAATATAACTGAAAAATACCGACTGAATTGAAGAGACCATGTCCAACATGTGTCCAATGATAAAATTACTAAAGTGGCGATACAATATTAACCAACTGGCAGGACGAGAGTTGGATGTCCGTTACAGAGACGGCGTGAACCTAGTCTTCGAGGACCATGATGATGGATACACGAGCGTGCAAGTGAGGGAATGACGTTTCTTACAGTAGTTTCTACCTACGTTCGGGAAGTCTACTTTTCAATTTCTCAGTGAAGGATCTTCCCCCTTCTATATTTCCTTTACTCAGCTTACCTGTGGTTTTCTAGCAAAACCTGTGGACACACTGACATTGTTGGATTCGCTGTTGACAGTAGGTACGGTCAGACTATCGCTATTCACCTCTACCTGGATCAAATATTACCGGCAAGACCACAAGTCCATCCACGTGGCCAGATCCAGCGCTAGTAAGTGAAAAGCGTTTTGTGTTAAATACACTTCTAGAATTTCTTGCCACTTTCTAGACTCTTAGTATTCATGCCACATAATCTCTGGAAGTTTGCTGCGAAATTTGGAAACTGATGTTTTCTGATTGACAGTTTCTAAGGAACAGAGACGTTACTGGACAGGAAAAATAACAGGCAATGATGGCCGACATGAAACACAGTTCATACGTAATAGAGATTGAGTCGTATATCTACAACGAAAAATGGTACAGATTTCAGCACATGGATACAAGCCAGACATTGAACAGAAAAGTCGATACAGGATTCTCAGTACATAATATGGCCTCCTCGGGACAAGCGTCAGCAATATGTCTCGTGGTCTTATCGTGGCATGTTTATCTTCTGCCGTTAGGACAGACGATAGAAATGCCACTTGCACGCTTAGAGTAGCAGATTGACGGTGACCAAAATTGACAATCTGAAGTTCCTTTGGTCTTGGTACGTTAATCTTATTCTCACATATCTCTGATACTTGACAAAGTGTCTATACATTTCTCTTCAAGGCTATGTACAGGAATATGATAATCTTATTAGGCGCAGACTGAAACTTGACTATAGACTAATGCAGACTCGTACAGACTGGTGCAGACTGACTAATCAGAGGTCTGTACAGTCGTTATAATACCTCGAGCGTTCAGGTATCACTGCGCGAGTGTGATCCGCGAGGAGAAAAGGTTCTACGCTAGCAGCAATCTCATTGGCTGCATGACATATTAATACGCGGATCGACGGAAGCAGAATTTGGTCCGTCTCTAAGACAGCGCCATCTCATAGTGCGGAGACGGATGAGCGCTGTGCCTCTGCTGTTGTGCTTAGCAGGACGCGCTCTAGTGGGAAAGTTGTGCACGCGCTGACTACGTGGAACTATGTACACAACACTGCGCTTGTTAATCATGCTGACTATCAAACTGTTGAGGAGTCCTATCTCAAGGCGCTTTTTAATTCTTGCATGGTTCGGATAGTAGATGTTCGTTGAGAAACACATCTGCTAATAACTTCCCGGACAAGCTTTATAGGATTTACGTCAGAGAGTAAGCAGGTGATTCCCCATGTTCAAGCCACGTGGGATAGCCGCGCAGTCAGAGGCGCCTTGTAACGGTTTGCGCGGTTTCCCCCGTGGGAGGTTCAAGTCCTCCCTCGGGCATGGGTGTTGTGTTGTCCTTAGGGTAAGTTAGTTTAAGTTAGATTAAGTAGTGCGTAAGCCTAGAGACCGATGACCTCAGCACTTTGGTCCCAGAGTCCTTACCACCATATGTTCAAAATATTCCCTTTCCAGTGTGGACGATACTTCAGCCGTCCTGTGTGGGCGGGCATTGTCGTCCATAAGAAGAAAGTCGGGACCTACAGCACCCTTAAACAGACGAACGTGGTCGAGAATAATCTTCCTGCAATACTGCTGTGTAGGAACGCGCAAACATATGCAGCGGCATTCGACCATTGTCATAATGCCACTCATAAACATTCTGTGATGTGTAACGTGTTCCCCTCTCACTCCACACTAACTGGTGGCCAGAATCATTTACCACAGTGAATCAGAATTCGTCGGAGAAAACCACTCTGGACTGTTGTTGCTGATCCACTCCAACATACTCCCTACACCAACGAACTCTTTCTCGACTATGGTATGGTTGAAATAAGATGCATTTAACAGGCTTGCAAGCAGAAAAACCAGCCCGCTTTAATCGCCGCGAAAGGGTTCTGACAGAGATATGTGCACTGGCAGCGTTTGCAAGGTCTGCTACGATCTGTCTAAGAGTGGGGTCACTAGGGATATGTATGATCTTCTTGCTGTGGTGATAGTCCGTCTACGTAGCATTTCCAGCTTCAGCGGCCTTTTTTAATCGCATGATGGCACTTTTAGATCCACCCATTACTGTGGCCACAGTAGTGACACTTTGACCGGCTTCGAGCAGTCCAGTTGCTTGTCCATGATCGTACGCAATCAAGTGATGTCTTGCGTACATGTTGCGTTATCACACGGAATGTCGCACCAATCGGTTCCACAACAACGTTCGTTGAACACCGTACTGTATGAACTGTTGAATACATACAGAGTGTTCGTGCACAGGCTTCGATGCAGTTAACACGTCCCGCTCTCTACATTTACTTCTGTAGTCATTGATCGGGTGTTCATAATAATGTCGGTTGTTCCGTAGCAATTGGCGGTTTTCCTTAGAAAGTGTCAGCTGTTCCTTCGCAGTTGTCAAGCACTGTACGTAAAAATATAAGCGCTTCTACAAACTTTTTTTGTTTGGGGGTCATGACCATGTCAGACACTTTGGATACTCGCCACCGTGACAAAGCACCAGCTACATCACTATCTCAGTGTGCTGTATCGGCCACTTAGAAAGTTCGTTATTTGCTTCTAAGCTTGAGAGTTTCTTTAGTGCTGAAAGTGTTAGACGGAGAAACGTGGCTAGCGAGTTGTCCCGCTGCAGTGTGATTTATCAGCCAGTGTGGAGACGTGGCAGGCAGCGCGTGTTGTGTTGCGCCGCGTCCCTTGCCGGCAGACAAGGGTGGATAACAAAAACCGAGCGTTCCGCACATGCGCCCCAAGGCAGTAAACGTCGACACCCCGGCTCGGAGCCGGCAGATTTACTGCCGCCACTCTACCTGTTCACTGCCTTTGTTCCGCAGTCTTCACTCTGTCCTCTTGTCCAAAACAATCCCGCCTTCCCCGTAACAGGTTTCTCCTCAAAGAGCGAAGAGTTCGGTGAACCTGTGACGTAGCTTAGAGCGAGGGAAACCGTCAGATACTGCCGAGAATGGGTGGCTGGCAGGCTCAAGAATATTTTTCCTCCCATCTGCTTTTTAATCTCTCTGGAAATCAAAAAGCGTCTTCAAGTGAAACACTCTACGTCTTTTTACAATTATCGAGTGCAGTTGCTAAAATAAAATTTGAAAATGAGTCCTAATTTCGAGGAACGAGGGACACGGCAAGAATACATGGATCAACCGAACAGTGACACTACTCATGAATACATTGGTTTCTGGAATGCTTCAGAAAAGCATGTCAGAAAGGATAATGAACCAAATTATTCATGAATGAGATTTTCACTCTGCAGTGGAGTGTGCGCTGATATGAAACTTCTTGACAGATTAAAACTGTGTGCCGGACCGAGACTCGAACTCGGAACCTTTGCCTTTCGCAGGCAAGTGCTCTAACAACTCAGCTACCCAAGCACGACTGACGACTCGTCCTCTCAGCTTCAATTCTGCCAATACCTCGTCTCCTGCCTTCCAAACGTCACAGAAGCTTTCTGCGAACCTTGCAGAAGATTCATATCAGCGCACACTCCGCTGCAGAGTGAAAATCTCATTCTGGAAACATCCCCTACGCTGTGACTAAGCCATGTCTCCGCAATGTCCTTTCTTCCAGGAGTGCTAGTTCTGCAAGGTTCGCAGAAGAGCTTCTGTGAACTTTGGAAGGTAGGAGACGAGGTACTGGCAGAATTGAAGATGTGAGGACGGGTCGTGAGTCGTGCGTGGGTAGCTCAGTTGGTAGAGCACTTGCCCGCGAAAGGCGAAAGTCCCGAGTTCGAGTCTCGGTCCGGCACACAGTTTTAATCTGTGAGGAAGTTCGGAGCCCATCTGATAATAAGCGGCCATTTGAAAATGTTCCTCAAGCTCAGTGATCAAAAGAAACAAGAATGACGATTTCTTTGCTTACTGCTTCTTAATGGTCAGTGAAAGCGGACAAGCCAACTGTTCGTACAACGTGGCATTCGATTCGCTCCTCATATCACAGCGTCCGTGTCTTACCGGCTCACAATCAAAATCTCTCTCTGCTGTGGTTTACAGTCTGAAGACCGGTTTGATGCAGTTGTCCAGGCTACTCTATTCTATACAATATTCTTCATCTCCGAATAACTACTGCAGCCAACGTTCTTTTTAAACAGTTCACCTGTATTCATCTCTTGGTCTTTCTCTACAATTTTTACCCCACTTCCCTCCGACACTAAATCGGTGATCCCTCGATGCTCAGAATATGTCCTATCAACCGATCTCTTCTTTTAGTCAAGTTGTGTGACGAATTTCCTTTCTTTCCAATTCTATTCGCTACCTCCCCATAGTTACCTGATGTACCCAACCAATCCTCATCAGTAGCACCATATTTCAAAAACTTCTATTCTCTTCTTGTCTGAACTGTTTATTGTCCTCGTTTCATTCCATACATTCAGAACTGTTTAAGTGTTGTTTGACGACCACATACTTCAAGTGGAATGAACAGTTTTATGAACAAACAGATAGCGTGGCTATGGGAAGCCCCCTAAGTCCCGTAATTGCAAACTTCTTTATGGAGAAATTCGAAGAACAGGCCTTCGGTACTGCCAGCAAAAAACCAAATGTATGGTTCCGATACGTGGATGACTCGTTTGTGCTGTGGAGACATGACAGGGAGGAACTAAGCCGGTTCCACGAACATCTGAATAGTATAAACTCGAGAATTCAGTTTACAATGTAGGAGGAGGTAGACGGCAAATTACATTTCCTCGATTTGATTGTTTTTAGAAACGAAAATGGTAGTTTGGGCCACTCAGTATACCGCAAACCCACGCACACGGACCGTTATTTGCACCGGGATTCGAACCACCACCCACAACAGAAGCGAGGTGTTATGAAGACGTTAGCGGAAAGAGCTAGAAATATTTGTGAACCTGAGTTGCTCGACGCTGAGATGGAACATCTCCACAATGCACTAATGAAGAACGGATATTCGTCCGCCGAAATAAAACGTGGGTTGATACAGCCACGCAGAAACCACAGTGACGTACAGGCTACTGCAAAATCTAAAGTTTTCCTGCCGTTTGTTAAAAATGTAGCGGAAAGAATAGGGAGGATCTTGACGAAGCGGAATATTACCGTAATTTACAAGCACACCAGGAAGATACAGGAATACCTTAAGCCTACCAAGGGCGCTCGCAAACCATTGGGAAAAGCTGGAGTGTATAGGATCCCATGCAGCTGTGGAGATGTTTATGTGGGTACACTAAAAGAACTGTTTCAAAAGGTTTGGAAGAGCACGAGGGCAACTGTAGAAAAGGAGAAACGGAACGATCAGCTGTTGCGGAGCATGCCTCCCAACCAGGTAACCACCATATTCGTTTTGAGGAGACGCAAGTACTAGCGGCCACAAGCGGATATTACGAAAGGCTCTACAGGGAGGCAATCGAAATCGCCAAACACCCTAATAATTTCAATCGAAAGGAGGAGGGTGCACTGACGTTTTCAAAACACGTGGCGTCACGTCTCGGCGCGGGAGCGCGCGGACATGGAATTTAGCGGCAGTCAGTAGAGAGCCAGTGGGTGTGTTGGACCTTCCATCGAGCTACAGACCCGCTTGAAGATGTTCCGCGCAGACGAGGACGAAACGTTGACACAGAATTCATTAACCGACCACGGCATAACAGCCCGGATAATTATAATGGACATTCCATACAAGGTCATTCTCCAACGAAATACTTTCAGAAAAGGCTTCCTAAGAGTTAAAATCTGTATTCGGCGTTAGCAAATTTTTCTTTTTCTGAAACGATTTTCTTACCGTTGCCAGGCTGCATAGGACATCCGTTCTACTTCAGCCACGATCAGTTATTATCCAGCCGAAATAGCCACTGTTTTTAATGCCTTGTTTCCAAATGTAATTTGCTCGGCATCGCCTTATGTAATTCGACTACATTCTATTGCCGTTGTTTTGCATTTGTTTATGTTGTGTATACTTTTCAAGACATTATCCATTCAATTCAGTAGCTCTTCCAGTTCCTTTGCTGTCTCTGACCTCGATAAGTACCAAACTTCTGGTCCAATTGAGGTACTTTTCGCTCCAGCAACGTCCACAGCTGTGATGTGACTGCTACCCGTGTCTCCGCCGTACCCCACAACTACGTGGAGTCCACTGCGGCGACGCGGGGCAGCCGTGAACGACCGGTCAGCGGCGGTGACGAGCGGCCGTCCGTCTTCTGGGAATCTGCGGCGCGCGGTTGATGAACTCTCAGCGCGGCGAGCGCTCGCTGCTCATCTCGTTTCGTTTTCCGCCGCTCCGACAAGTTTTTCCGGAACAGCCCAGTCGTCCGAGCCAACTTTTTGTCGCCATGCACTTACGAGTCTCGAGAAATCGAACGCGTGCGTTCCCGCTGATCGAGTCTTGCTAATGGCGCACGGTAGCTCCTAGCTGTTAGCTGGTAGCAGGTCGCATCTCGACCCGCGGGCTGCGTTCTTGCGAGTGCCGCAGCGCCACGGGAGTAATGGGACGCACCTGTGCAGCGTACGTGGAGCTTCGCGACGCTCGCCAGCTCTGCAACTGCTCACCTGCCTTAAGCCATCGGCACAGGAACCGTACAGTCGAACGTTAATGTGGAGCGTGCTGCTCAACGCTCAGGAACGATGCTACTTGCGCATACGGTACGTGGGCCCCAACGTGGTATACGCGATCGCAGCGCACTCCACCGGCAGTTTGAGGGATGCTTCGTAAATCACACTGTGTACTCAACGGGCGCGCGTAAAATTACCACGTTAGCTCTATTAAAACGCACATTTCCTCCGTCGTCCACGAAAAGGAAAGTACCATGTCCAATCAATAAGAACACAGGCTTATGAAAGTTTCATTACAAACAGTGCGGCACAAATTTGGAATACTTCTCCGCATAAGATAAACATTATTTCATCATTCCCACATTTTAGTAAAACCCCAAGGTCAGTCTTACTTGATCACTATTCCTACCCAGTAGCAGAATCTTTGCAAAATGTGAATTACGAAGCGTAAAAGAAAAACGAGCAAGATATCTTTATACAAGTAGCGCAAGCTGTCCTCTAGATTAAGCGAATCGAAAAAAAGTCACCCCTTAAAAAAAGGTGAACGTATATTTACATAACATCAAATATTATAGCATATACTTATATTAAACTAATAATAATCAGAAACTGATAAAAAAAACGAGCGAGGTGGCGCAGTGGTTAGCACACTGGACTCGCATTCGGGAGGACGACGATTCAATCCCGCGTCCGGCCATCCTGATTTAGGTTTTCCGTGATTTCCCTAAATCGCTTCAGGTAAATGCCGGGATGGTACCTTTGAAAGCCGGCCGGTGTGGCCGTGCGGTTAAAGGCGCTTCAGTCTGGAACCGCGTGACCTCTACGGTCGCAGGTTCAAATCCTGCCTCGGGCATGGATGTGTGTGATGTCCTTAGGTTAGTTAGGTTTAAATAGTTCTAAGTTCTAGGGGACTGATGACCACAGATGTTAAGTCCCATAGCGCTCAGAGCCATTTGAACCATTTTTTGGTACCTTTGAAAGGGCACGGCCGACTTCCTTCCCCATCCTTTCCTAATCCAATGAGACCGATGACCTCGCTGTTTGATCTCTTTCCACAAACAACCCAACCCAACCCGACCCTAATAAAAACGCGAATGTTAGGAAAAAAAAATTTGGAGGTGTTAAGGCGCGAAAAACTGCCTCAATATAAATTCAATAGCGGACAGAGACGCTACTCATTACGCTAAACCAACAACACGCTCCTTGCAATTAACCATATTATGTTACGCCTTACTGAAAACGTTAAACGTAGATAATTATGTTACTAATTGAAATTTAATTATAACAAATTGTACCAAGAACACTGCGTTTTAGGTGGATCTTCAGTTTGTCGCTGCCTTCAAATAGCAAGTTTCAATAAGTCTTTTGCCACGAATATGATGTTTCTCATTATTTTATTGGAACGAATCACACAACTAACAACGGGTTATCCAGTGATTCTAAATTTGCTGGTGCTCAGAAACGGCATATATACAAATAGGCTTGAAACGAATGCCAATATGGCGCCCCAAAATTGTGTACTGAAGGGAGACGGCGTGCGAGAGACGTAGGTGGCGTTGTGCCATCTCATTGGTCAACGCTCAGACGCACGCTCTGTACATCTGATATGCAAGATATTGCTCTGCACCTTCGGAGAGACTCCCGCACGCGCAATTCCACGTTATGACGTCAGAAACTCGGCACGCTCAACGCTCAACGTTCGGATGCAATGTCCGTGTGAAAGACGCTTAAATGTATTGAGGAAACGTGACGTTTCCCACTACATTTCCAGTCAGAAGGAGCCATTATCTAAGAGTTGGGATAAAATATGGAGAGAGGGAATGTCAAACGTTCGAAGTGCCAAATCTCACATTTGTCAGAAGAATCAATAAACGAAGAATTTTTTTAGCAAACTTTTTTATATACAAAAATTGAGAAGGTTTTTTGTACCACAGAATTATGCTGTTGAGCTGATCGTTCTCATGCGCTGTTGTGCTGAATAGCATGAGGGCTCTTTCATCTAGTACGGCTTCCGTTGCTGCAGACTTTTCGCCCTCCTGCCTCAGCATTCCGTTGCCCAGAGTACACCACCTCGGAACTTGGTGATATTTACTGTTGTCGCCATACGAAAAAATAAATAAATACAGTTCAGCTCACCACTGTGAAACTAATGAGGCAAATAAATATTTTATTGAGGACCCTCTGGGTTTATTAACAGGGAAATGCCTGATACTGAATGCAAAGGAAAATATTTTAGTTTCAGATGTATTTAATACTGGTGCACTACGCATTGTTTGTGACAATACAAGTACAGAAATAATTTATTAATATTTTAGCTAGTAGCGCTATAGTCAACAAAAATTTGTCCCAGACCTTTTCATTTTTTGCTAGAGAATAACAAACTTAAACCCAAGGAAACAATCTTTCCCTATTGATTTCTGTTTCTAGCGCAGCTTCATTCTTGGGATGTGATGTTTTAAAGTTAATTGTAGAACTCCCTGTGCTTTTGAGGAAGAAATCACTTTTCTCGTCATTCCCCAGACATATGTTGTCTTATCTGTTCATTTTGATATATATTTTTTTCTATTTATGGAACAAAAATTATCTCCTTCCGTTACGAAGATGTTTTATTGATACAAACAGAAGCTTACAGTGCCCTGCTAGCACACATACTATCCATAACACAATGGAAGAGACCTGCACATATGACACATTTAACTCGTGAGGATAGCACAGTTTGTCGTAAAGACTATCTAGTAATGAATTTTTTAAACATTTTCTTCATGAAATATATGGGGACATGCAACAGAATACTGAGGACTCAACAGCACTAAAAATGCGTTAAAAAAAAGAAGAAAGTACTTCGAACGTTTGATGTTGCCACACTTCAGTTATTCATCGACTTTCGGAAACGTTGTTGTTATGGTCTTCAGTCCGGTCTGATGCAGCCAGTCTACCACGAGCAAGCCCTTTCATCTCTGCAACATATATCCATTTGAACCGTTTTCTGAAGTCATGGTTCAGATTTTTATTCAATTACCCTATATTAACAAACTGACTATTCTCCAGTACCTCAGGAAGTGTGCAATTAACCGACCCGTCCTTTTAACGAATTTCTACCAAAAGCATTTTTCTCTCCGATTCGATTCAATATTTCCGCACTGATTATTCGATCTATCTATGTAATCTTCAGTGGTTTTCTGTAGTACCAATTTTCTAAAGCTCATGTTCTCTTCTTGTTTAAACTTTTTAACATTCATATTGCATTTCCGTTAAGGGGTATTCTCCAGACAGATACCTTCAGAAGAGACCCAACACTTAAATTTATATTCGATGTTAATAAATATTTCTTTTTCATAAATAATTTTTATTTTCTTTTTCAATTTCCAGTCTGTTTTTACATTCTCTCTACTTTGGCCATTGCCAGTTACTTATCTTCCCAAATAACAAACCTCATCTATTATTTTCAGTATTTTATTTATTAATCCAATTCTGTCAGTATCTTTTGATGAAATGCGATTACATTTCATTAATCTCGTTTTACTTGTGTTGCTATTACGAGTTTGCTCTCGTTCTGAAGGGAAACAGCAAGCAAACACGTAGTTCTGGTGTGTGTAGAAAAGTTAGCAGTGCACCATCGTCAAATGAATTAGCAATCGTTTACAAATACATCATGGCGGAGCTTCCAATAGGGACTAATCTTCTTTCTGAAGCCAGCTGTTACCGTTTGATGAGTTACATGGCTGTATGATTTCCCTGGACCAGCTACAAGTGGCAACGATGGCTTAATGTGATCCAACGTCTTTAATCTGACTAGATACTGTCAGAGCCAAAACACATGTAATCTTTCGCAAATTACTTAAGAAATTAATACATAAGTTTTTTCTACTTAACATGGATACGTCTAAAGTATCGAAACAGCATTTATAACATGTCGTTGTGATTACGGTAGCTTTCAGTCACAAGACTAGTTTGATGCAACTCTCCACACTAGTTTGTCACATGCAAGTTTATGTTACTCTGCATAGCTACGGCAACATATATTCATCTGAACTTGTTTATTGTAGTCAAACATTTATCTCCTCTACAATTCTTATCACCGTTACCAAACTGTCTCTTTCTTGATGCATCAAGATGGGTCCTTTGTAACGGCACAATTATGTCAAGACAGTAACACACACTCAAAGTCACTCGCTTTTGTCTCCCTCTACACTTCTTTCCCCCATTACTAATCTGACTCTTCCTTGATGCCTCAGAATGTGGCCTGTGTAAGGACACAGTTATGTCGAGACATTAACATACACTCAAAGTCACTCGTTTGCGAACTGTAGTATCGCAGCATAATTTTTATTTGTGAGTTAATTAACTGCAATCCATAATACGAACTGCAATATTTCAAAGTTTGCACCACTGTTTTGCAATGGTAATCAGTAACTCCATCTGATAGCACTGGAAATACCATTTGTATAAATATCGTCGTTCCTGTTTGAGCACTTAAGTGTTTTCGGTTAATACTATCTGTGTGATCAATTCTTTCAAAAGGTAAACTATACTGAATGTGTGTTAACAATAATGTGTGTTAAGAAGAAACAAAGTACGTACAACATTTGTTGCATTAGTTAGGCAGGCTCTTTTTTCATCGTAACAAATTTGAGAATAGTGCTCTGCAGAAGTCTGTTCGTCATGGATGGCATGTGACCTGTATGGAACTGTGAGGATTCTCTGATGATCGACGAAATACGTATGGAGAAATATTTATAACGTGGCTATATCTGGAGATACTACAAGAAGAAATGTGCCATGTAACATGGCAGAAAAAGGGGCGAGGAAGGATATGGAAATTATTTGTCCGCTACTGAACAGCGACATCACGAGAACAATTATTTTTTCGTGAAGGGCAGTCTTCTGAAACTATAGGAATTAAATGTATTGTAAACAACTGATTTCTTTTATTAACTATTTTCGTAACCCTTCATTACAAATTATTTTGACACTGAGGTTGTTGTTGTTGTGGTCTTCAGTCCTGAGACTGGTTTGATGCAGCTCTCCATGCTACTCTATCCTGTGCAAGCTTCTTCATCTCCCAGTACCTACTGCAGCCTACATCCTTCTGAATCTGCTTAGTGTACTCATCTCTTGGTCTCCCTCTACGATTTTTACCCTCCACGCTGCCCTCCAGTACTAAATTGGTGATCCCTTGATGCCTCCGAACATGTCCTACCAACCGATCCCTTCTTCTAGTCAAGTTGTGCCACAAATTGCTCTTCTCCCCAATTCTATTTAATATCTCCTCAACAGTTATGTGATCTACCCATGTAATCTTCAGCATTCTTCTGTAGCACCACATTTCGAAAGCTTCTATTCTCTTCTTGTCCAAACTATTTATCGTCCACGTTTCACTTCCATACTGGCTACACTCCATACAAATACTTTCACAAACGACTTCCTAACACTTAAATCACTACTCGATGTTAACAAATTTCTCTTCTTCAGAAACACTTTCCTTGCCATTGCCAGTCTACATTTTATATCCTCTTTACTTCGACCATCGTCAGTTATTTTGCTCCCCAAATAGCAAAACTCCTTTACTACTTTAAGTGTCTCGTTTCCTAATCTAATTCCCTCGAAACGTGCTATTTCAGCCACTGCACTACAATATTCAGGTTAGCAACTGTACTATATTAACTGAATGAGTAGTTATTTTGATTAGCTCATGAATAGTATTTTAAAGTGTGTGTATGATAACAAGAATGATTATTGCAGTTATTACGGTATTAGAAAATTATGTAATCCAGTGATGCGGTGTAACACATCGTAAGCTGCTAGATGTTACCTTCCTTTCGTCGTAGTTGTTTTGTTTCCTGCTGATTATCAGATGTCAGTAGGTGATCGTAAAAGTGGACCAATTTCACGGTGCGCACTGAAATTTTGTTGTAATTCTGTGCCGGGTAGTCCGATGTCTTCACTGCCACATTTTCAATAATTTACATCTTTTATAGTAAATCTCAACGGACGCCCTACACCTATCAACTTATGCCTTATTTTACTCAGTTGTAACATTTTTTTCTTCCAAATTCAATTCAGTACCTCTTCATTAGGTATCCACTGTAGCCAGCTAATCTTCAGCACATTTCTGTAGCATCATTTTTGAGTTTTATTCTCTTCTTATCTTTACCGTTTACTGTCTATGCATCACTCCGACACAGACAAATACTTTCGAAACGATTTACTAAAATTAAACTTATTCGTTAACGTATTTCTACTTTATCAGAAAATATTTTATTGCTATTTTCATTCTGCATTTATGCCATCTTTACTTCTGCTTTCATCAGTTATTTTGCTGCCCAAATAGTAAAACTGGTCAATTATTTGTAGCGTCTGATTTCCTAGTCTATCTCATAGCATTATCTGATTTAATTCGACTACACTGCTTTAATTTTTACTTTTGTTTGTGTATACCTTATAAAATCTTTTAAAGGCACCATCTATTCAATTCAACTGAAACTCCAAGTTCTTTGCCATCTCCGGCAGAATTAAAGTCTCACTGGCCAACACTGCAGTTTTTATTTCGTCTTTCTGGACTTTCTCCTTGCGAATGTATCCTCAGTTTCATTTTTCGGCGTCTTCAATGTACAGCTTAAATAACATAAGGGATAGTATATTGAGGTCGTTGTCCTGTCTGAGGGTATTTCACGTGTTCCGTATATCCCAAATACCTGGTGGAACAGTTTTTTCATAGTCGATTCTGAAAAGGATCTTAATAACTCTGCGAGGTCGTGGCTTTGAATCTACCTCGGCAACGATAATCCGTTAACTATAGCTTTCATAGTAGTACCTCCTATTGTCTTGAAGTCTATTTGACTTCGTGATATAATTCTGTACTGACATGATTAAAAACTTGTTTTTACGGTGGCATTTCATTGGTTCCCACTATATCTATCCTCAAACTGTCCATTTCTATTTTTAAGCTCTGTAGCTTACTACCAGATTAAGGGATCTAAGATTCCATGCTCTGATCCATGATTATATCCTACTGAGTATCCTTTGCCCAGAGATTCGAGCTGTACTTTCCGGCTGTTTTACCTAGGGGACGTTATTATCATTAAGTAATACAGTAGAGCTGCATGTCTCCTTGCTTTCATAGCACCAACAAAACAGGATACGTTGTCTAATATTACAATACCAAGTGAAATATCTGGGTTGTTGCCCTGCAAGTACTGAAATGTCCACAGGAACTGAAACAGTGTTTGATCGCAAACACTGCTTTAGTTTCTACTGCTTTAGTTTCACCTGCAAGGTGATCACGTGACCACTCATCAACACTGAAACTCTGGCTGCCCCTCTCCAGGGACCATATGTTAATCTGGTCTCTGCGTAGATACCCCTCCGACTTTGTTGCTATTTGTTTTTGAAGCAGGAAAGCTACTTATCTCGCCAAGTTCTATATTTCATGATGGGTCTGAACATTTATTATTGTGGAAGAGAGGCCAATATTTTGCTGTGTAGTGACAGCTCTTTACTTTTATATCTACTAAATTGCTCCCGTACAGACAGCTTTGGAAACAGATGATGAACTTTTACTACCGAAGTTACATTGTGCTGTAAAACGACAGTAGATTTTTGAGAAATCTGGAGTGGATGAAAAAACTGTTAACTTTAGTTGGATGTCGATCTGCTAGATAACGCTCACAAGAGCAGTTAAGGATAGATTTGGAATTATGCTAGAAAACTGTATTCGCTAAGAACGCACGAGACGCAGATGTGGACTTTAGCTGTTGTTGTGGTAATCTAATTGCTGCAAGAATTTGTAGAAGTAAGTAGCCATGAGATGAATAATTAAGAGTATAGAACAGTCTAATAAATTTAGATTTATGCTACATACAAACTTATTAATATCTGAATGGAGGTAAGACCACCTGCAGTTGCGTAGATAGTAACCTCCATATCAACGTATTGAGTAAGATAAACTATTTTTCTACTGTGGTCCTGAAATTGATTTTTGTGTCAGTGAAGGTCGACAGAGCGCTCATCCTAATAACGACCAGCGCAGCTTTCTGGACGCCAGACTTCATTTCAGACGGCGAGCAATGGCACTGAAGAGAACTCGCTCTGCAGGAATGCCTGCCAGCGATCTGCCCTGGTAACACGGTCCAAGACAGACGGCCCTCCGTCTCGATGACGCAAGGTGACAACCAGATGCCTCTCCGAGTTTGATGCAGAACAACGAATTGCTTCTAGCTCTAGAGTCTGAAAGAATAACAGTAAAAAAAAAAAAAATTGCAGGCTAAAATCGTTGGTTTTTGGCATAATTTGCTCAATTGAAAACAAATATAAAAAAGGCCACCGAAGGTACGTCAGGCACCCACACGCACAAGCACGCTCCCACAAACACACACACACACACACACACACACATACACGCGTGCGCGCACGCACAGAGAGAGAAAGAGAGAGAGAGAGAGAGAGAGAGAGGACGCCGTGTTCCACGACAAGAGCTACGCCCTTGTCAGGTGACCGAAGTTAAGCGCTGTCGGGCTTGGTTAGCAGTTGGATGGGTCACTGTTCCGGTCTGCTGAGCGCTGTTGGCAAAAAGGGTGCATTCAGTCCTTGTGAGGTCAATTGAGAAACTAATTGACTGAGAAGTAGTTACAATGGTCACGAAAACTGACAACGGCCGGGAGAGTGGTGTGCTGTCTGCATGGCCCTCCGTATCTGCATACGGTGACGCCTAAGGGCTGAGGATGACGCGGCGGCCGATCGGTACCGTTGGGCCTTCAAGGTCTGTTACGGACGCTGTATGTGTGTGTGTGTGTGTGTATGTGTGTTTTTCTGCTAAGGGTATAATTATGTTCTACTGCCAATGTACATTATGTGCATTTAAACCCTATAACGAATCATGTGTTGTTGTTGTTATGGTCTTCAGTCCAGAGACTGGTTTGATGCAGCTCTCCATGCTACTCTATCCTGTGCAAACGTCTTCATGTCCCAGTATCTACTGCAACCTACATCCTTCTGAATTCGTTAAATGTATTCCTCTCTTGGTCTCCCTCTACGATTTTTACCCTCCACGCTGCCCTCCAGTACTAAATTGGTGATCTCTCCATGTCTCAGAATATGCACTATCAACCAATCCCTTCTTCTAGTCAAGTTGTGCCACAAACTCCTCTTCTCCCCAATTCTATTCAGTACCTCCTCATTAGTTATGTGATCTACCCATCTAATCTTCCGCATTCTTCTGTAGCACCACATTTCAAAGCTTCTATTCTCTTCTTGCCTGAACTATTTATCGTCCATGTTTCACTTCCATACATGGCTACACTCCATACAAATACTTTCAGAAACGACTTCCTGACACTTAAATATATACTCGATGTTAACAAATTTCTCTTCTTCAGAAACGGTTTCCTTGCCATTGCCAGTCTACATTTTATATCCTCTCTACTTCGACCATCATCAGCTATTTTTCTCCCCAAAAAGCAAAACTTCTTTACTACTTTAAGCGTTTCATTTCCTAATCTAATTCCCGCAACATCAGTCGATTGAATTCGACTACATTCCATTATTTTCCTTTTGCTTCTGTTGATGTTCATCTTATATCCTCCTTTCAAGACACGGTCCATTCCGTTCAGCTGCTCTTCCAGTTTCTTCCATAATTTTCGATATCTGATAAACTTAGTGGTAACGCCGTGTGCAATTCTGTAGTGTTAGTAGGATTTGATTTTTTAGCTGTGGGGTTAAAATTTTTTTTGCTAGGAATGAGTGTAACCAGATGGTCCAAATAAAGAATCTGGTTAACAATGATTGAAACCGTTGATGAGGTAAGTGATGTTGAAATTTAGGATAGTCAGGCCACCATGTTTGGAATAGATGAGAATGGTTTTCCATAAGGCGCGAAGGACGATCAGTCGAACATCATAAGAGGTTAGGCAATCAATCTTGAGATCCTTGAACCGTTCTCGTCAAGTCTGGGACACGAGGACTTGACAGTAGAACCAAACCAACACATCATACATGAGTCAGTCTTGACCAAGGCAACGGATGTCATACCGAAACCGGTCTCCCAGTCAATAGAAACTATTCAGGAGGCAGAGTAAGGAATTACAGGAACAGGACAAGAAACGCAGTGAGCAAGTTAGGGAGCTATTTGAAGAACAATATGTTTGGATTAAGGAATGTCTTCTGGAACAGAATAGGAGACTGTACGCAATAGCTGCAGAAATTTGGAGCATTGCGGCACGAAGGCAAAAGGAATTTCCTGACGGCTAAGCAGATCATTGGGGCAAAATGGCCAAGAAACATGACGAGTGCGCATTATTGGTCAGTGACACGGATGAATGTAGTGTATGTGAAATTTTCAGAAGCATCACCTAAGTACCGGAACGAGCAACAGGGTCTGTGTGCCGATCAAAAATGGGAGGTCTGGTCAGTTATCTGACAGCAAACGTAGTAGTTGTTGCGGTATCCGAATCTGAAGCTGAGGTCAGATCTTCTGGAGGCTACAATACTTCAGGCAAGCCCATAGTTCCTAAGCATGACCTGTGTGAATCAAAAGTGTGTGAAGTCTTGAGGCTGCACATTTTGGGACAAACGTCACGGAACTGATGAACCAATCTCTTATCATCTTTAAGCAAGTGGGTCAAGTAAAGCCAAAATGACAAACGCGAGAAGAAGAAGTTGTCCACTACTTATTTAAAAGTGGCTGTGGGAACACCACAATGGCGCTGCGTCAAAGTTCTACATCTACATCTACATCTACATTTATACTCCGCAAGCCACCCAACGGTGTGTGGCAGAGGGCATTTTACGTGCCACTGTCATTACCTCCCTTTCCTGTTCCAGTCGCGTATGGTTCACGGGAAGAACGACTGCCGGAAAGCCTCCGTGCGCGATCGAATCTCTCTAATTTTACATTCGTGATCTCCTCGGGAGGTATAAGTAGGGGGAAGCAATATAATCGATACCTCACCCAGAAACGCACCCTCTCGAAACCTGGACAGCAAGCTACACCGCGATGCACAACGCCTCTCTTGCAGAGTCTGCCACTTGAGTTTGCTAAACATCTCCGTAACGCTATCGCGCTTGCCAAATAACGCTGTGACGAAACGTGCCGCTCTTCTTTGGATCTTCTCTCTCTCTTCCGTCAACCCGACCTGGTACGGATCCCACACTGATGAGCAATACTCAAGTATAGGTCGAACGAGTGTTTTGTAAGCCACCTCCTTTGTTGATGGACTACATTTTCTAAGGACTCTCCCAATGAATCTCAACCTGGTACCCACCTTACCAACAATTAATTTTATATGATCATTCCACTTCAAATCGTTCCGCACGCATACTCCCAGATATTTTACAGAAGTAACTGCTACCAGTGTTTCTTCCGCTATCATATAATCATACAATAAAGGATCCTTCTTTCTATGTATTCGCAATACATTACATTTGTCTATGATAAGGGTCAGTTGCCACTCCCTGCACCAAGTGCCTATCCGCTGCAGATCTTCCTGCATTTCGCTGCAATTTTCTAACGCCGCAACTTCTCTGTATACTACAACATCATCCGCGAAAAGCCGCTTGGAACTTCCGACACTATCTACTAGGTCATTTATATATATTGTGAAAAGCAATGGTCCCATAACAGTCCCCTGTGGCACGCCAGTGGTTACCTTAACGTTGTAGACGTCTCTCCATTGATAACAACATGCTGTGTTCTGTTTGCTAAAAACTCTTCAATCCAGCCACACAGCTGGTCTGATATTCGTAGGCTATTACTTTGTTTATCAGGCGACAGTGCTGAACTGTATCGAGCGCCTTCCGGAAGTCAAGGAAAATAGCATCTACCTGGGAGCCTGTATCTAATATTTTCTGGATCTCATGAACAAATAAAGCGAGTTGGGTCTCACACGATCGCTGTTTCCGGAATCCATGTTGATTCCTACAGAGTAGATTCTGGGTTTTCAGAACGACATGATATGCGAGCAAAAAACATGTTCTAAAATTCTACAAGAGATCGACGTCAGAGATATAGGTCTATAGTTTTGCGCTTCTGCTCGACGACCCTTCTTGAAGACTGGGACTACCTGTGCTCTTTTCCAATCATTTGGAACCTTCCGTTCCTCTAGTGACTTGCGGTACACGGCTGTTAGAACGGGGGCAAGCTCTTTCGCGTACTCTGTGTAGAATCGAACGGGTATCCCGTCAGGTCCAGTGGACGTTCCTCTGTTGAGTGATTCCAGTTGCTTTTCTGTTCCTTGGACACTTATTTCGATGTCAGCCATTTTTTCGTTTGTATGATGATTTAGAGAAGGAACTGCAGTGCGGTTTTCCTCTGTGAAACAGCTTTGGAAAAAGGTGTTTAGTATTTCAGTTTTACGCGTGTCATCCTCTGTTTCAATGCCATCATCATTCCGGAGTGTCTGGATATGCTGTTTCGAGCCACTTACTGATTTAACGTAAGACCAGAACTTCCTAGGATTTTCTGTCAAGTCGGTACATAGAATTTTGCTTTCGAATTCACTGAACGCTTCACGCATGTTACGCGAACTTTGACATCGTTTAGCTTCTGTTTGTCTGAGAGGTTTTGGCTGCGTTTAAACTTGCAGTGAAGCTCTCTTTGCTTTCGCAGTAGTTTCCTAACTTTGTTGTTGAACCACGGTGAGCTTTTCCCGTCCCTCACAGTTTTACTCGACACGTATCTGTCTAAAACGCATTTTACGTTTATGTTCAGCGATAGGAAGTGCAAATTTGATGTGAAGTATACAGTGATAGCAGACTGTATCAATAAATTGTTGGCTTGGTTCTGGAACCGATTACTTGGAAACGGATCCATAGCTGTATAACTGTATCGGAAATAGCTTTAAAAATGATTTATAGACCCTATGCAGTTATCCAGTTAGCACTTGAGAGACACAAAAGGGTGCAAGAAAGAGGAAATGTGGACAGAAGGGAGCAATTTCCAAGAAAAAGTACGTAAAAGAAAAAAGGCCTGTTAAAAGATCATTGGCTGCCAAAGAAGCAAAATTCATATGAAGTCAGTTCTTTCATGTGTATTCCAGGCCCTTTGACATAAAACCATTATATATCGAAACATAGCAGAATTAGAGACCTTCTGATCCAATAGGTCCAGGGAAGTGCACCGAATTTCAAGTTTGACGGTATATATATAGGATACTTGTGTAATGGTCATGGACGGCTGAGTTCTTTTCTTTTCTTTTGTACCTAAAATGTTCATTTGCTAACAGTCACCTTAACACTTAATTCATCCAAGTTGCCGACAGTAAAAATACATATAAAAACGGAAAAAATTGAGAATCTTTTAGATGGTGATCAGTTTGACACCAGAGACCAGAGAAGCAATTCTGGAAACAAGATTTAAAATTAAAGCACCTTCACAGGATTTTTAGAACAAGAAAAAGCTTTTTGATTTGCGCAAATTGCTTTGAATAACTAGAAAAACAAACGTGAGTTACAGAGTGAGAAGAGTAACATACAATATGTGTAAGAATCAAGCACGAACAATACAAATGCAAGATCAAGAACGAAGCCTTGGTATTAACAGAGATTTTAGAGAAGGACAGTCTGTATCCCCTACTATTCAGTCTGTAGACCGGAAAAGTCATATAAAAATAAAACGGAGGCCAACAGCAACGATTCAGATGCATTGTAATATTGCTACATTAATTTTGCTATGCCGAAATCGGGTGCTAATAGTAGAATAAAAGCGGGTTAAAAGCCGTGATCTGTCTGGGGACGTTAACCGTGGATTACTGGGTAACTGTTTCATCAGATATTTAGTCTAGGTTTACCAAGCAGACTAACATTAATGATAATCTTTTAATAGTCATACAAAACCGGTAATATATATATATATAAAGAGAATTTAAATAAAAAGAAAGAAATCAGTTTATATTTGGAAATTTATTTTAAGATTGTTCATTGAAATTTCAGCATATTATACGTGAGTTATAACTGAGCTGGTGCCTTATTTACGATTGAAAAATGTGAGATTGTAATCTTACGGAACACACAAAATATGGAGCCAAGATTGGGAGACTGCATACGAGACTGCATTCATAAAATAACTCACGAAGAACATTGAAACATAAGCAAGAAGAAATTAACCACAACCAACAGATTCAGTTTTTATACCCAAAGAAATTACGTTCATACCACAATCCTGTCCGTCATGTAATTACCACACACTGGTATACTAAATTCATATTAACTCTTTGTGAAGTCTTCGCAAAAAGAATAGCTGAGAGCTACTTTGATGATTACACCACATGCTCCACGTGGTCAACTTGGTTTACACAAAGCGTACAACTCCACAATAATTTTGATAATTAAAATACATTAGATCGAAAAGCAATTGACAAAAGCAAAACCTTGAACTGGTTACTAACGTCTTACTATTAACCTGATGGGTCAAACAGTTATATAAGCACGTGGTAGTGGTCTCGCAAAGTACACCCCACGCGGGCTGAACATAAAGAAAAGCATAAAGAAAAGTTGCTATATTGTAAAATATTGTCCAGACGAGACGTTATAATCACACAAGCATTCACATTTAAGATTGATGAACTTAGTTAGAGTTACTGATCAACACGTGGTTCCACTTTACTCGCAAAGTAATGACAAACCAACTACCCCAAAATAATCTGAACTTCACACGAGAATTACACTACGCTGCAATTTAAGATAACCTTAGATATTTTAGAGCTAAACCCGAGATAAAGATGATTAAATTTTCAGTTAGGCTGAACTTAACAAATCCATTGTCCTATGGACTTAGCAGACACGCGCTTAGCCGGAGATCTTACCACTTCAGACGCTCGCCACCGCCAGACTGCCACTGCCTACTGCCGAGCGTGTTTCCTCAGGGTGGCTCACAAAGACAAACGGAAGTGGCCAGAGGGGCAGCTTCCTATACCAACATGACAACGGACGGACAGAACCATACTAAGGATAGAAACCTCTTTGCTTTTAGGAAGCGTAGCTACCTGTTCCGACGTTGGTCCTACTGTTCTCTAGCAGACAGGCTTGTCTGCTACCCTCAAGCATGCAACTACAAATACATTTGCTCATTCATACTCTCACACAGAAGGGAAGGGGGATGACAGTATCTTATCATATACAGTATATAAAAGAAAGCGGATGTAGGTTCCGTATGAAACTGTGTGACATGAATTACATATAAGAATTACATATAAACTGTGCTTTAAAATGTAGTAGTGTGACAGATCGTTCTTGTTTATGTGTAAAAGTAACACGTTCCACTGCTCAGTCTCCTCCCAGATAGTCAGAAACGCCTCAGTACATTTAGAAGAGGAATTTATTCCATAAATGGCAACAGATTTAAGAAATTAAACATGAAAGGAATCCAACAGAGACCTTTCATAACCCCAACGCTCCGGGAAAAGACTGTGCAGGGAATTTTCTGGCCATGCTAGGACATTCCCAAGCAGGCTTCTCACACCCTACTTAAACCAAAAGTGTAAAAGAAAAGGCAAAAGGTCACCAGCTACTTGCTAAAACACAATAATTTCAACAAATCTTTAAAATCTACTAATTTCAAACAGAAAAAAAGAACACAATCTGTGACACCTATTTAAAAGATAGTGTAGACCTAATTCGGTCAGCAAGTAAAAACAATGGTTCCTGTGTCATTAATATGAAAACAATTTCTGGTTGTTACCCGTATGGAGTTCACCAGTATTTGCTCATTGCAAGAGCCAACTGATCACAGGCAAATTTATGACTGTTTATTAACAAGCAAAATTTATGAAAATAGCAAAGGTGCCACAGCAATTAAAAAAGAACATGAAATAACATCAGTATTATAAAGCAGAACATTACAATGCACAATCCGCAAAAGCAAAAATTGATAAGAAAAAGAAAAACATGTTTTACAAAGTGGTTATCGGAAAAAAAATTCTATATCGTATAAAACTAATAATTTGTAGAATTAACATAACTATGTGGCATTAATTTAATCACTCTACTATATTTCAGTTAGTTAGCAAACAATGAGCACTGTGTCATTATACTGAAAATACAATTAATTATGTGATTGTTACCCTTAAGGGGTTGCTCACTATAAATATGCCCCATGCAAAGGCTAATCGATCACAGTCCAATGAGAATGAATAGCAATCTGACTGATAAACGAAGCAGTGCCACATGAATGAATTTACGAAACAAAATAACACAAATCTAATACATCACACAAGAACAAACATTGATCAATAAAACAGTACACTAGTCAACATCTAAAAAAAAAAAACACCAATAAATAAAACACCTTGCAAAATACAAGAGTAAAAGTCTAAAAAGAACAATAAATAGAACACCTGCAAAATACGAGAGTCAAAGTCTAAAAAAAAAAATAATAAGTAGAACACCTGCAAAATACAAGAGTCAAAGTCTAAAAAAAAATAGGACACCTGCAAAATACAAGAGTCAGTCTAATAAACACCAATAAATCGAATCCCTGCAAAACACACGAGTCAAAGTTTCTGTGACAGAAACACACGTATATGCATTGAACTAAGAACCGTATAATCACTGTTCACTGATACACTCACTAGTTCCACTGTTCCGTGGCACAATATAAGGGGAGGGGAAGGGGGTGCGTCGCCGCAGCTGTCAGTAGGGATTTTTGTCCATCTGTTGCGTGCAATCCCGCCGTCTCTGCCCTCTCATGAAGTTTCTCTTGGTGGTCTGTGTCACGTACATCTCGATTTGGTTCCATGTTTGTGTTGTCAAATTCGTGCGGTATCCTCGATTGACACGCCAGGTTGATATTCCTGGGCAAGGATGACACTTAATGGCTCTTCTTTTGTGCCACCCTTAGCGACCAGAGAACATCGAACCATGATTTACTGTCGCTTGTCAGTGGGCATCCGTCAGGAGATGTTGATAGGCGTCGTTGAAGTCTGCCAGTTTCTCTGGACAGTATGTGTCAAAAGGCTCCACGCCCTTTGTGTTGTTACATTCTTGAGTTATCCTCAATTGACTCGCCGGTTTGATATTCCTGGGCAAGGATGACACTTAATGGCTCTTCTTTTGTGCCACCCTTAGCGACCAGAGAACATCGAACCATGATTTACTGTCGCTTGACAGTAGGCATCCATCAGGAAATGTTGATAGGCGTCGTTGAAGTCTGCCAGTTTCTCTGGACAGTACCTGTCAAAAGGCTCCACGCCCCTTGTGTTGTTTCTCCGCGGCCGTCTCGTCACGGTCGCGTGCGTGTGGTGCGTTGCCAGCAGATGGATTTCCGCGCGGTGGACCGCTCGCCCATCTCAGGTCGTCGCCTTCAGGCAGGGTCGCACGGGGCGGCCGCCCATTAGCTCCAGGTGCAAGGGAAAGTGTTTGCCGCATGCCCTTCTTTTGTGGTCGACCGCGCTCCCGAAGTGGCCCGGTTGACAGCGTACCCCGCTGGGAAACCCGGCAGTTTACAACTAGTCCGGCTGCTCCCGCTGTCTCGTAAGAGTTTAGCCGGTTCGCTTTCAAGTTCTCAACTGCATTCACAGAAAAAATTTTTTTTTCGTAGTTATGTGATTACACAATGTCATACATAATACCACTTAGTATTGTCTTTCACAATTTTTAAGAACGAACGTGAGACTTAATTTTTAATTTCTTTTTAAATTAGATGAATCGACAATATAAAATAAAATTTAAATGACTTGACAATGTAAAAGAATAAAAATGAAATGACTTTACAATGTAAAAAAAATAAGAATTAAATGAACTGACAATATAATATTTAAATCCACATCACTAATGTGGTTCACTTACATTTTAATAAATCAAATGCTACTTATTAATTCACTAAAATGAATAGGATTATGCCTTGTGCAAGTATAGGTCGGGTCAGCATAGGGTTCACATGTTATTTACACACACACATGCACATCTGTTGTCTATTCTACAAACTAACTACCCATAAACATGCATTACTCAAAATTCTACTTCACTCCACTACTAGTTAAGCCCACAAGCTACTTCAATGCTATTTCAACACCGTGTATATACCACTACAACATTGTTCTAATTCGTCCTCTTCTTGACGCTCGCGGCATACGTCTTGTCACATGATAAATATGGAGAAACTTTCCTTAAACATACACAGTAAAAAGAACACTGGTTATTTACACACCAAAACATTTATACCAGTTCGCACACCTGAAAAGAGACTCGCAATTATACATTTATCATACTCATATATTCAAAGATAAAACAGTAAGAAAATTTCATCTAAAATTACGTTATCACAAGAATTAATCACACAGATGGCTCTGAAAACGGTAAAAATGTCTGCACTATACAGGTTATACTACATTTTCTTACCCATTTTGCTGCGATTTCGTTCCTTCTTTAAGGTACCTCTCGCTTCCAAATCAGTCATTTCGCCTGTGGTGGTTATTCTGGATTCATTTCTCATGAATGGCAAAATTGTGGTCACCTCTATTCTGTAAAACAGTATCATCTTAACATATTGAACTTAAAACAGACACAAAAGATCCGAATCCTCCTGCAGTTTAAATGACAAATGTTTTGCTTCATCCTTATTACCTTAAACCAAGCTTTCCTTCGTTCCCATAATCAAAATTATTTAATCATCCTCTACCTTCAAGAGGGAAATTTCCTCAGTACAAATCATATATGCTGCAGTGCATCCCGCACCAGCGAAAACGGTAAGCTGTAATGCTCACAGCATAAGCAAAAATACATAAACGTCGCTTTTCTAGGACAAGTATTAACGCAGAATATTTTTTTTTTTTTAGGCTTTGGCTCAACATCAATCAAGACTACAAAAAGGATCCATATTTCTGTTCCATTCTCCATTAGCTGAAAAACTGCTCGTATTTGACTACAACAATAATATTTCAGGGCCACGTAAATTACACAAACCACAATTCTTCTTTCACCTTGAAGGGAATCAATATACTTACGTAATCCACAGACAGCACTTCACGTACTCAGCTATAAAGAACAAAAAAGACACATATCATCAATATTAACATATCATCGCATATTGGGAAGCCAATGGTTAAACAATCGTATTATCGCGTCCTGTTTTCAAGATTCCAGATTTACTCATTCCTTTCTCAGAGTTCTCCTGTCTTAAAATATTCATACAGCACGCATACTATAGTAAGAGATCCTCATTTATACTGACAGATATAGAATAGTAATAGATAGATAGTAGCACTGAAAGCAGAAAATCGGAAACAAGGCTACTAACAGCTGGGGACCTGGGTTTGCCAGACCCATAATACCCACAGATCGGATATTCCCCTGAGTTTTGCATTAATTCAACACAGATCTAGCTTCTCTCAGGAGCGGCTCTTTTCAATTTACACACACAAAAAACCAGCATTTCACTCGTTCACAAGGAAACCTTTTATCTTTACGTTTGAATCAAACTAAATCCTAACTGCACAAAGAAAGAAAACAAATTAACAACATCACTTCAATCAGTCACATAAAAACATCTTTATCATTAATTTTTACCAACATATTATTCAAAATGCATGTCACAAATTTAAACTAATCAATTCATTCTCTTCACCGTCCTCTCTACTTCTCACTGTCCTTTCTACTTATTTGCCATGTCGCTCATTTGTTCTGATTGGGCGCCTTCTGCGCTGATCATTTGTCATTGCCGGTTTTGTTCATTTCCATTTGCTGGATTATGTCTAGGATTGGCCGGCCGAATTTCGACATCATGAGGTGCTCCCCCTACAGTCCTATTCCCACCGTATTCATCGTAGTATCGATTCTGGTTGCCGTACCTGTAGCGTTCACGATCTTGTCCACGTCCTCGATCATTTCCGTTGTTCCACCTGTGTTCGCGACTGTTACCCCAGTTTCTATACGGCCTGTCCCGATTATTGTTCCGTTCGCGTCGCGACGACCAGTCACGCCGTTGATTAGTACGACGGCCACGACTGTGATCGCGCTGCTGTGCCCCGTAATAACTTTGTGCCTGATTAGGCGGGCATTCTGCTGTATTGTATTCCAACTCTTGGAGAAGCGTCTTAAACGTTTCCACGTCCTCTTTGCATCGTCCCGCAAGAATGACGTGCCGCAAGTGCATCGGCAATTTGGTGATGCATATCCTAATTAGTTCCGCAGGCCCGTATGGGTCGTATAGAAATTGATTCGCCTGCAGCATGTGGTCGAATAGGCGTGCTGGGCTGCCGAAACCACACTGGTTCAAATTTGGCAGCATAATTATGCCATGCTTGACCCTATCTTGTGCCGCTTCCTACCAATAGGCGGACAGAAAGGCTTGTCGAAACTCCCGAGTGGAGTTGCAGTGACGCGCTGCCAACCTCATGCGACTCGCCGGTTCGCCTTCCAAATAGCCACACATGTATTCTATCTTATGTGAACTTGCCCAGTCGGGGGGAAGACAAAACTCAAATTGCTCGAGCCATGCACGTGGATGTATTCCTTTTTGCGAATTTCGGAATATCTCAAACTTTCTTACTGTAAGGAAATGTTTGAAATCAAATCCCCGCAGTTCCTCCTGGCGAGGCCCTTGAATGTTTCTATGTCTCTCATGTCTGCCCCTTAAATTACATTCTTCCCTGTCGTCAAAATCTCCCTCGTGGCCGGAGTCCCTCTCTGCACTGTTCGTACGGCTATTTTTAGTGCTATTGGCGAGTTCGGAATCACACGCCATGCGGTTTTCCAGATGCGCCACGCGTTCTTGTAATTCGCCTGTTACAGCCTTGTGTTGCCTGTTCACTTCGAATTGTCCCTTCTGAAATCTCAGAAGCGAACGCACTTCTTCGGTCTCTGCGGCCGCTACCGGTGTAGTATTGTTCTCGCTTTCCGTCAGCTTCATCGTGCCTACAATGTCCGCTAATGCCGCAATCTTATCATCTATTTGTCTCTTGTCCTCCGCCCCAGTCTGCTTCAATTGTTCTACTTGCTGTTCCAACGCGTGGATCGCTGTTGTCCGCTATTGTGTTGCTAACGGACGTAGGACAATGCGTTTCTGCCTCTTGGACCCTCGAGAGTACCTGCTGATATTCCCTTTGGCATTCTTCCCTCAGCTCTTGGAAATTCCTAAGTAGCCGTTTTTCGCTTTCTTTAGATTCGGCATCGCGACTCCGCTTGCTCTGTTCTAAGGCTTGCAGACGATCATCGATTTGTTCAAATGTACGGCCTAATTCTTTCATAATATCACTTTTTATTTCACTTGCCAGATTGTTTATTCTTTGTGAGATATCATCGGACACTCTCTGCATCGACTTGTCGACTTTATTTGTCTGCTGGATTAGTTTTTCGTCTATTTGTTCGCCTAGCTCGCGGATCGATTTTTCAGATTTCTGCGTCATTTGATCGCCTAGCTCTCGGATTGATTTTTCAGATTTCTGCGTCATTTGTTCCCCTAGCTCGCGGATCGATTTTTCGGATGATTGTTTTTGTTCTCGGAACGATTTTTCTGATTTCTGTGCGTTTTCTTTATTTTGTTGCAATAAGGCTTTCATGAGTTCTGCCAAATCATTTTGGTTAGTAGGAGGCAAATTAATTTGTGGCTCTGATGTGAGCCCGTTCGTGCTGTTCTGCATTTCGTCTGAAGTATTTCCCATTGCATTTTCGGAACCGCCCGACGCGTTAACATTCGAAATCAAATTATCCCCTTGGTCCATGTTGCTTAAGTTGTCGGACCGCTTACTTTTAGTTTGGTTACGTGTCTGCATTCGTTCAATTTATACCCAGTACGCAACACACTAATCACAGTAAATGTATCCCCCAAAAATTTCGACAGTTACACGAAAGGTACCCAACCTAGTACTCACTTTTTCACACGCAAAACAAATTTTTATCTTTGATCGAAACAGTGGAATTTACAAGCGAGAAAAAAAAAACCACACACACATATAAAACACACAAATATAGAAAACAAAACAACGAGACAAACAACACAACGCCGCTCAACAACGCAGTGAATCTTTATAAAGTCTCCTCAGAAACAACGTAGAAGTTGTTTGAGCGCTGTAAGGAAAAAAAATTAAGATTATACAACGCTTGCAATCTAACGTCTCAGAGATTCCAGAGTCTAGCGGAATCACAGAACAGGGTCGCCATGTGTAATATTGCTACATTAATTTTTGCTATGATGAAAGCGGTACTGACTGACAATAAAACCGGGTTAAAAGCTGTGAGCTGTCTGGGGAGGTTAATCTTGTATTACTAAGCAACTGTTTCATCAGGTATCTAGTCTAGGTTTACCAAGCAGACTAACATTAATGATAATCTTTTAATAGTCATACAAAACCGGTAATATATATATATATATATATATATATATATATATAAAGAGAATTTAAATAAAAAGAAAGAAATCAGTTTATATTTGGAAATTTATTTTAAGATTGTTCATTGAAATTTCAGCATATTATACGTGAGTTATAACTGAGCTGGTGCCTTATTTACGATTGAAAAATGTGAGATTGTAATCTTACGGAACACACAAAATATGGAGCCAAGAGTGGGAGACTGCATACGAGACTGCATTCATAAAATAACTCACGAAGAACATTGAAACATAAGCAAGAAGAAATTAACCACAACCAACAGATTCAGTTTTTATACCCAAAGAAATTACGTTCATACCACAATCCTGTCCGTCATGTAATTACCACACACTGGTATACTAAATTCATATTAACTCTTTGTGAAGTCTTCGCAAAAAGAATAGCTGAGAGCTACTTTGATGATTACACCACATGCTCCACGTGGTCAACTTGGTTTACACAAAGCGTACAACTCCACAATAATTTTGATAATTAAAATACATTAGATCGAAAAGCAATTGACAAAAGCAAAACCTTGAACTGGTTACTAACGTCTTACTATTAACCTGATGGGTCAAACAGTTATATAAGCACGTGGTAGTGGTCTCGCAAAGTACACCCCACGCGGGCTGAACATAAAGAAAAGCATAAAGAAAAGTTGCTATATTGTAAAATATTGTCCAGACGAGACGTTATAATCACACAAGCATTCACATTTAAGATTGATGAACTTAGTTAGAGTTACTGATCAACACGTGGTTCCACTTTACTCGCAAAGTAATGACAAACCAACTACCCCAAAATAATCTGAACTTCACACGAGAATTACACTACGCTGCAATTTAAGATAACCTTAGATATTTTAGAGCTAAACCCGAGATAAAGATGATTAAATTTTCAGTTAGGCTGAACTTAACAAATCCATTGTCCTATGGACTTAGCAGACACGCGCTTAGCCGGAGATCTTACCACTTCAGACGCTCGCCACCGCCAGACTGCCACTGCCTACTGCCGAGCGTGTTTCCTCAGGGTGGCTCACAAAGACAAACGGAAGTGGCCAGAGGGGCAGCTTCCTATACCAACATGACAACGGACGGACAGAACCATACTAAGGATAGAAACCTCTTTGCTTTTAGGAAGCGTAGCTACCTGTTCCGACGTTGGTCCTACTGTTCTCTAGCAGACAGGCTTGTCTGCTACCCTCAAGCATGCAACTACAAATACATTTGCTCATTCATACTCTCACACAGAAGGGAAGGGGGATGACAGTATCTTATCATATACAGTATATAAAAGAAAGCGGATGTAGGTTCCGTATGAAACTGTGTGACATGAATTACATATAAGAATTACATATAAACTGTGCTTTAAAATGTAGTAGTGTGACAGATCGTTCTTGTTTATGTGTAAAAGTAACACGTTCCACTGCTCAGTCTCCTCCCAGATAGTCAGAAACGCCTCAGTACATTTAGAAGAGGAATTTATTCCATAAATGGCAACAGATTTAAGAAATTAAACATGAAAGGAATCCAACAGAGACCTTTCATAACCCCAACGCTCCGGGAAAAGACTGTGCAGGGAATTTTCTGGCCATGCTAGGACATTCCCAAGCAGGCTTCTCACACCCTACTTAAACCAAAAGTGTAAAAGAAAAGGCAAAAGGTCACCAGCTACTTGCTAAAACACAATAATTTCAACAAATCTTTAAAATCTACTAATTTCAAACAGAAAAAAAGAACACAATCTGTGACACCTATTTAAAAGATAGTGTAGACCTAATTCGGTCAGCAAGTAAAAACAATGGTTCCTGTGTCATTAATATGAAAACAATTTCTGGTTGTTACCCGTATGGAGTTCACCAGTATTTGCTCATTGCAAGAGCCAACTGATCACAGGCAAATTTATGACTGTTTATTAACAAGCAAAATTTATGAAAATAGCAAAGGTGCCACAGCAATTAAAAAAGAACATGAAATAACATCAGTATTATAAAGCAGAACATTACAATGCACAATCCGCAAAAGCAAAAATTGATAAGAAAAAGAAAAACATGTTTTACAAAGTGGTTATCGGAAAAAAAATTCTATATCGTATAAAACTAATAATTTGTAGAATTAACATAACTATGTGGCATTAATTTAATCACTCTACTATATTTCAGTTAGTTAGCAAACAATGAGCACTGTGTCATTATACTGAAAATACAATTAATTATGTGATTGTTACCCTTAAGGGGTTGCTCACTATAAATATGCCCCATGCAAAGGCTAATCGATCACAGTCCAATGAGAATGAATAGCAATCTGACTGATAAACGAAGCAGTGCCACATGAATGAATTTACGAAACAAAATAACACAAATCTAATACATCACACAAGAACAAACATTGATCAATAAAACAGTACACTAGTCAACATCTAAAAAAAAAAAACACCAATAAATAAAACACCTTGCAAAATACAAGAGTAAAAGTCTAAAAAGAACAATAAATAGAACACCTGCAAAATACGAGAGTCAAAGTCTAAAAAAAAAATAATAAGTAGAACACCTGCAAAATACAAGAGTCAAAGTCTAAAAAAAAATAGGACACCTGCAAAATACAAGAGTCTAATAAACACCAATAAATCGAATCCCTGCAAAACACACGAGTCAAAGTTTCTGTGACAGAAACACACGTATATGCATTGAACTAAGAACCGTATAATCACTGTTCACTGATACACTCACTAGTTCCACTGTTCCGTGGCACAATATAAGGGGAGGGGAAGGGGGTGCGTCGCCGCAGCTGTCAGTAGGGATTTTTGTCCATCTGTTGCGTGCAATCCCGCCGTCTCTGCCCTCTCATGAAGTTTCTCTTGGTGGTCTGTGTCACGTACATCTCGATTTGGTTCCATGTTTGTGTTGTCAAATTCGTGCGGTATCCTCGATTGACACGCCAGGTTGATATTCCTGGGCAAGGATGACACTTAATGGCTCTTCTTTTGTGCCACCCTTAGCGACCAGAGAACATCGAACCATGATTTACTGTCGCTTGTCAGTGGGCATCCGTCAGGAGATGTTGATAGGCGTCGTTGAAGTCTGCCAGTTTCTCTGGACAGTATGTGTCAAAAGGCTCCACGCCCTTTGTGTTGTTACATTCTTGAGTTATCCTCAATTGACTCGCCGGTTTGATATTCCTGGGCAAGGATGACACTTAATGGCTCTTCTTTTGTGCCACCCTTAGCGACCAGAGAACATCGAACCATGATTTACTGTCGCTTGACAGTAGGCATCCATCAGGAAATGTTGATAGGCGTCGTTGAAGTCTGCCAGTTTCTCTGGACAGTACCTGTCAAAAGGCTCCACGCCCCTTGTGTTGTTTCTCCGCGGACACTTCGGGAGCTCCGACAGCCACTGGTGCAAGAATGGGAGGCTAAACCCCAGCAGCTGCTTGACCACCTGGTCCAGAGTATGCCAAACCGTTGTGCGGACTATGTACGTGTGCATGGTACATGCGCAGGAAACAGTGGCGTTTTGTAGCACATGTGTTTCGGGACGGTTTTCTCAACTTATCACCAATACCGTGGACTTACAGATCTGTGTCGTGTGTGTTTCCTTTGTGCCTATGCTATCAGCGCCAGTTTTGTGTAGTACCATGTTGTGTGGCACCACATTCTGCAATTATCCTTAATTTATGAGCATGAGTGTAGACTGGGGTCTGCAACAGCGGTTGAGAGTGATGGTCTCTGACGAATCTCGCTTCAATGTGACAAGTGATTCTGTTCAGCAGTTAGTGCGCAGAGAGAGAGAGAGAGAGAGAGAGATTGAGCGAGGGGGTGAGGGTGGGGGGCCTACACACAACGGATGTTTATGAACGTCATCGGTAGGTGTTATGCACAATTGCCGAACACCGCTGCACGTATTTGCATGAGGTACCGATGCAGCGTAGTGGTACTGCAGGGAGACTTTTCTGGATCATGTCCGCCTGTTTAGGGGAGCGGCAGGTCCCGCGTTTATGGATGACGATGCCCTCCCATACAGGACCGCTGAGATGTCGAACACACTGAAAAGTGAGGATATTGAAGATAGGGAATGGCCTGCGTATCCCTGGACCTGAAGCCTATAGAGTATGTCTGGATGCTTTTGGCAGACGAGTTTCTCATTGAAAACCTCCCCGCACCGTGTAAGAACTGAAAACCGCCTTGGGAGAGGAGTGGGACAAGAAGTCATCACCAGTTAGGTAGACAGCATGAACAACGGGTGCAAAATGTGCACTAGTGCAAGTGGAGGGAATTTTCATTAGCACGAATCTGATATCGACCTTAATGATGGGAGTCTGACCTGTCTGAAACATGAACGTTACTTTCGTCTGTTATCCTGCTTGCCCATGTGGTGAAATCTGTAGCATTTGTAGTTGTAACTGTACCACTCTTCCTCTATTACGCATGTATTGTGTTTTAATCGTCCATCAGTGCCTGTGGATATTCCCGTCCGGCAACGTCTCTGTTCACTGGAAATTGTCAAGCAGTGTAAAATTAAATATGACAAAAAATAATCCATCGAATTTTCCTTAAAAGAGAAACTTGATAAATTATGACTCAACTCAGCAACACCGAGATTAAACAACGAATGAAGGAAGGAATCCCACTGTAGTTTGCAGAACAACTCTTGTCATATACTGTTCTGAAGGGGAAGTAATAATGGGTACAGTCACAGAACAATCGTAAAAAGAGTGTGGTTTGGTGGGGCCTTGGAGTGGGGATGTTTACGTTGAATAGACACGCAGCGCTCCGCTTGGAATTTGCTACGAATAAGAAAAGATGTCGTTGCTCCCGTGCCAAAGGCGGTCTAAAATGAAAGTTCATCATAACCATTAACCATACACTGCATCATTCATCAACAATCTTTGTCGGTAAAATGCTTGGATATGTCACAAGTTTTAAAGACAGTACGTCTGCTGTTAGTTGCACAAGATGACATGGCCTCAGTCATCATCTGTTTCGCGAGTTTATCGAAGAGATTCAAAGAAATGACTTACCATATTAGACAGAAGTACATTGGCTTAGCTATGAAAAATCTCTGACGCGATTTCTTGAGCTCGGAACAACAGGCAGAATTTTCGTGAATGAAAGGAATTGTTCTCTGAGTGAGTTATAAAATAAATGAGTGGTTATGGAAGTTATCACTTTTTACAAATCAAACTAAACCTATGAACGACCTTAATTAAACATTACAATCAGAAAACCAGTTGCTGCCTGATTTGTACCCTTATGTTAAAGACTTTAGGCATATACAAAAACCGGTTTTGTTTAGCTCTCAACTGAAAAAATGTATTTTAATAGATGCCAAACATTCATTCGGCATTCAGAGTATCATTCCCGTTTGAATACTTCAAAAACAAATTTTTAGTCTCGGTATTCAGATTTTGATACAACTGCAAACAACATCAAGATTTTTTCAGAATCCTTTTAACAGCAATATGGAAACTCTTACCCCACAACTTCAAATAGAGACGTTTGATCTGCAATGTAGCGATTTTCGTTCAGAGACTTGAGTTGGATTTACATCAATCTTTCATCATAAAATGACTTTGTAGTCAAACTGACAAGAAAGCAATGAATGAAACGAATGTATTACTTGCTTAAGACCCGAACTGGAATACTTAAATGTATCTTCCGTGGGAAGTGACTTGTCAGCTGAGTCAACCAGTCACGTCTCATTGACCAATTCCAATCTTCAACACGTCACTGGCTCTTCTGTCTTCGGTCCAGACTTGGCAAAATTTCTCCAATGATGCTGTGAGGAATCCTTGAGAGCTTGACTTAATAGAACCTTAGGGTTTGTAAATAAGGAAAATAATGAACCGATGTCCACCAGTAAACTAAATATTAGAATCGGTCCAGAAGACATGTTGCAGGTGACTATAGTAAGAGCACTACCTCCAAATGGGAAGCGACGTGGTACGAATCCCGATCCCAGACACAGTTTTAACATATCGCAACTTGTTAGTGGAATGTGTATCCCATCAAGTGCTTTTCAAACGAAGATTCATAAACAACGGATTTAATGATGGTATGGCGATATAACTCAATTCGTGAAGAAACAAGAACGAGGAAATTAAACATCACGTTCTTGTTGGGGTCATCAGTCCGAAACCTGGTTTGATGCAGCTCGTAACACTAGTCTGTACTGCCAGACACTAGTCTATACTGCCAGACTAGCGATTCTTTGATACCTCAGGATGTGTCCTGTCAATCGATCCCTTCTTTTCATCCAGCTGTTCCATAATATTTCTTTTCTTCCCAATTAGTTTTATTGACTAGCCATTGATTATCCTATATACCCACCTAATCTTGTACATTCGGTATAAGGAAGATGGCTCCTCGAAGACTGCAAAACCAAAAGAACGACTTATCCAAGCCATGTCAACATTACCAACACAAAAATAATCTCCTCGGAAACTTGAAGATGAAACGTAATAGTCGACAAGCCTGGAAATTAGTTAGTAGCATTCACAGTCCTGCAGTTTCATTCTCGAAACTGAGCAAGGTCACCCCAACTGACGCTGAATGGCGAAACCACTAAAAGATCAAAAGCAACGAAATGTGAATGGTGTGAAGGAGAGGACAATCGTCTTGGCATTCCATTCAAGGATGAAAAATTGACAACTGCTATTAAATGGGATAAGAAATAACAAATCTGAAAGCTTGCATGACATAAGGTCGCAGCAGATAATTAACTTTGGCCCTGTAACTATCAATTGAATCCTGAAAACGATGAAGACATGTACAGATATCTAGTCAAGGCATAGGCTTTGCTTGAACCTGGTAAAGATCCGAAGAACCCCAAGAACTTCAGATCTGTTTTCCTTCTGCGCAACCTGTTTACGGTTCTGGAGAGAAGGATTTTGAATAGAGTTTCTGATTCCGTCTACAGGAAGATCGTTATAGAATAGTCAGGTTTCCAGCTAGTAAAGTCATCTATTAGTCCAGGACGTAATCTAACCCAGCACATCTTATGAAAGAAAACAGATTACAAGAGTTGCTTTAATCGATTACGGCTGCTTATGATACCATGAATCATAAGAAAGTAACAAAGAAGCTGTGCACAACAACTAAGAACTATCGACTATGACTCAGTTTATTCAGAGTTTGCTACAGAACGGATGATTATCTATCACTCTAAACGACAAAAATATCCGGCGGAGAGTGCAAAAGTATGGCCTTCCCCAACGAGGTGTACTGGCTCCGATATTATATAATACATATTCCAATGAAAACAGTCATTTGCGCGAAACCTGTAATATGGATGACTTGTTTGCAGCGAATAACCGTGCCGTTGTGACTGATAAACATCGAACATACAAACCATGGAATTCCCCTCAATCACTGAAACTAGATTGTACTTTTAGGATTATACTGTGCTTTAGTTTATTTTAAGTGATGAAAACGCAAAACATTCAGTGTATCCTTTGGCAGTGCCATATTTCAAAACATTCTCTTCTTGTCTAAACTGTTTATCGCCCACCTTTCACTTCCGGCAAATCAGCGCTCCATCCAAATATTTTCAGGAAAGATTGCCTAAAGCTTAAGATATTTACAGAGTCCTCCTCTTTATTAACGCAGTTTTTGCTATTAAGAGTCTAAATTTTACATCAGCTCTGCGTCGATTATAACAACTTATTTTGCCACCCAAATAGTAAGTACCATCTACTACTATTAGTGTATCGTTTCCTAATCCAATTTCCCCTACAGTTCACGATTTAATTCAGCAACGTTCCATAACCCTCGTTTTACTTTTGCTGATACTCATTTTATAACCTCTTTTCAATACACAGTTCATTCTAAAGTAGTTATTTCCTCTACCTGAAGTTTATTGCCTTTCTAAATTTCACTTCAGTTTCTTTTACTGCTTGGTCAATTTACGGATTTTATGATATGGGTGATAGACTACAAACCTGTGTCACTCAGTTCTCGACTACTGCCTCCTTTTTTATGCGCTTCGACTGTTATAACTGTAGTCTGATTTCTGTACAAACTGTAAATAACCATTGCGGCCCTGTATTGTTATTTTTGAAGTGTCTATGAGTATATTCTAGTCAGAATTGTCAAAATGTTTCTCTTAGTCAACAAAGACTATAAATAAGTTTGCCTATTTTACTGCGTCTAAGTCGTAGAGTCAGTTTTACTTCGTGTGTTCCTATCTTCCTCCGGAATACAAAATGTTGTGCCTTACCCTCCCCTCCTTTCCGGGGCGACTTTTAATAGGTTTTCCATTCTTCTGTAAATGAAGCGCGTTAGTATTTTGCAAACATTACTTTTTAAGTGATGTAATATTGTTTGAAGAGATTTCGGGATTGCAGCCGGTCATCGTAAACTTCACTCTAAGATATTGCTGCTGGACACCTGCCAATTATCTTCGAGCGAACCATCGAAGACTAACGAAGACGTTCTGCTCTCCGCCCTATATGGCGCGCTGAGATTATTTTCACTCATGCGTAAGAGTCATGGTGACATATGGACCACCCCGCCTGGCGGCAGATCCCTCACACGAGGAACTGCGAAGATCAGCTGTCTTCGGAGTATTCTGTATGTAATATTCACACCTATGAGCACCTGTCATCTTTGGAATTGGGATTATTAAGGCAGGATATCAAAAAATATCTTCAATATTAGTATAACAGGGCATAACATTTCTAAATGGTGCACAGCAGTCCAGAGTGACATAGACACATGACACTATTTATCAACACAGTCGCCAAATCTCTGTAAAGAACAGTTGGAACGCTGTACCAAACGTTCAGTTCTTCGACGACAGAAATCGTCTCGTTGATCACGGAGCCATTCGAGACCCTCTGTGTGAATGGCGTCGTTAGAAAATCTGGTACTCCTGCGTATCAGTTACTCTATTGACTGGATATTGTCGCCCGTAGCCGATGTCTATGACCTTCCTTCCCGATCAGCATCATCCACGTCCTTGACGCTTCGATCAAATTGTGGGCATCACAATTCACTACAGGTGAACGCGACATTGCGTTTGGCCCATACCGACAGAATTTCATGGTGACTGGGTAGAATGTAGACACTGTAGTGCCTTACGAACTTCAACATTTGAAATGTGTCCCCAGTTCCGCGCCACTTCATTCACGCACTGTGACGCACCAGTTAACCGTCCCGCAGCAGAACTACGTCTGCAGTTAACCCAGAACATTCTTCTGAAAATGCACTACTCATCTTGCACAATGGTCTTAGCGTAGGAGCGAGCGAGGTGGCGCAGTGGTTAGCACACTGGACTCGCATTCGGGAGGACGACGGTTCAATCCCGCCGCCGGCCACCCTGATTTAGGTTTTCTGTGATTTCCCTAAATCGCTCCAGGCAAATGCCGGGATGGTTCCTTTGAAAGGGCACGGCCGACTTCCCTTCCCATCCTTCCCTTCCAATCCGATGAGACCGATGACCTCGCTGTTTGTCTCCTCCCCCACACAACAGAAATCTTAGCGTAGGGAAACATGGGTAACTTACTTTTTGAAGGCCTCTCGTATATTGTTCTTGAAGTCGGAGGATATTTCGCTAGCATCATATATCTCGCATATTAGCTGAGGTTACGCAAAACGCGGTTTAATACACCTTGGTGACAAAAAAAGTTATAGGACAGTGATGTACAGATACTGATGTCGGTAGTACCACGTACACAAGGCATAAAAGGGCAATGAATTGGCGGAGCTGTCACTTGTACTCAGGTGATTCATGTGAAAACGTTTCCGACGTTATTATTGCCGCACGATGAGAATTAACAGACTTTGAACGCGGAATGGTAGTTGGACATAGACGCATGGGAGATTCAATTTCAGAAATCGTCAGGGAATTCAGTATTCCAAGATCCATAGTGTGCCGAGAATAGCAAATTTCAGGCATTACGTCTCACGACGGGCAATGCAGTGCCGACGGTCTTCACTTAACGGCCGAGAGCAGCGACGTTTGCGTAGAGTTGTCAATCCTAACAGACAAGCAACACTGCGTGAAGTAAACGCGAAACTCGATGTGGGACCTACGACAAACGTTCCGCTGGGACAGTGTGGCGAAATTTTCGGTTAATGGGCTATGGAAGCAGACGACCGACACGAGTGCCTCTGCTAACAGCAGAACATCGCAACATCGCCTGCAGCGGCTCCCCTGGACTCGTGACCACTGACCATATCGCTTGAACGCTAGGCGGGGAAAATCGCGGCCTGGTCAGATGAATCCCGATCTCAGTTGGTAAGAGCCGATGGTAGAGTTCGAGGGTGGTGCATACACGACGAAGCCATCGACCTAACATGTCAAGAAACAACTGTTGGAGATGATGGTGGCTCCATAATGATGCGGGCTGTGTTTACGTGGAATGCACTGGGTCCTCTGGTCCAGCTGAATCGATCATTGGCTGGAAATGGTTATGTTTGGCTACTTGAAGATCATCTGTGTTCATGGGCTTCATATTCCTAAACAACGTTATCACCTGGCTACAAATGTTCACGACTTGTTTGAAGAACGTTCTGGACAATTCGAACGAATGATTTGGCCACACAGATCGCCCGGCATGAATTCCATCGAAAATTTATGGGACAAATTCGAGAGGTCAGTTCGTGCACAAATTCCTGCTCCGGAGACACTTTTGTAATTATGGACGGCTGTAGAGGTAGCATGTCTTAATATTTCTGCAGGGGCTTCTAAGAGTTGTTGAGTCCATGCCACATCGAGTAACTGCAATAAGCCGGACCAAATGAGGTCCGACACGATATTAGGAGGTACCCCAAGACTTTTGTCGCCTCAGCGTTAGGATGTAACTAAATTAGTGGGGAAATAAGAAAGTGGAAGTGAATAGCTTATTTCACTGGCGTGGTAAGAGAAATGAAACAGTAGATTTTCTGCGCTTTGAGACTTAATAAGAGGGTTGACTGAAAAGTAATGCCTCCACCTTCGTAACTCTTCAACAGCTGGCAGCATTGGTATGCTGCAGGTACTGGCTTGCTCCGTAGCCTCTTCTCTACAGCTCCAGTTGACGGGAAGCCTTAGCATTGAACTGTTGTTACAGTGTAAAGTACGCAACCCTGCGCAGACGGTCGGTCAATGCGATTCAAGCAACGTGCAGGCATTGAATTCTTGACAACAGCTTGTGAAGTAAGTTCGAAGATGTTGAGGCGGGAACATCTGACCTGCGTCACAAACAAAGAGTTGGACGTCCTGTGACAACAACCACCGAGTTTCACAAGCAAAATTTTGACAGATTGATTCAGGTCGATCGTCGTATCACTCAGAGCAGGTGCAAGCACAATCGGCATTTCACAAGAACGTGTGGGTCACATTATCGCTTTGCTTGGCTATCGGAAGATCTGTGCACGATGGGTACCCCGGATGCTGACTCCTGAGATGAAAGCGCACAGTCTTGAAATTTGCCAAGAACTCCTCTCGCGTTACGAGAATGAAGGTGACGACTTTCTCCATTCAGTTGTGACAGGGGACGAAACGTGGGTACACCTTTACGACCCGGAAATGAAACGTCAGTCTATGGAATATCGACAAAAGACTCGCCCCAGGAAAAGAAATTCGAGACGCAGCCCTCGCTTGGAAAAATCATGGCCACAGTATTCTGCGACGCAGGTGGTACTATCAATGTTGATTTCCTTGATCGTGGAACAGTAATAAATTCAGAGCGTTACATCAGAACACTGCGAACTCTGAAACGACGGCTAACAACGGTCCGAAAGGAAAAAGGAAATGTTTTCCTGCAGCATGACAATGCCAAACCACACATTTCACGTGCCATCACAGCAGAACTTCAGAGACTGAATCTCACCATCGTACGGCATCCTCCATACAGTCCAGATTTAGCACCGTCTGACTGACTCCGATAATGAAAGACGATCTGCGGGGACATCGTTAAGCTTCTGATGAAGACGTTGAGAGAACTGTGACACTGGTTGCGGGAACAGTGTGTCGACTCTTCCGTGACGGCTTCAGAAAACTTGCTCATAGTTGGCAGAAACGTATCTAATCGGCTGGTGATTATGTGGAAAAGTGATTATTGGTAATTAAAAATCACATTCTAAGGATTATTTTTGCGTTTGTTTTGTTAAAATATTCCCATCCAAACCCCATTAACGAAGATGAAGGCATTGCTTTTCATTCAACGCTCGTGCGTCTCAAGCGCGAATGGTTGAGGATACTGTGTGGATAAAAAGCTGGAAAGTGAGGGAGAGGTGAGTACGTGAGAACCGCGGAGGCAGTGAGGCCGGAGAGGCGGGCCCGCGGCTCGGAGCGCAGCGAGCGGCCTGAGGCCAGTGACCTTCCGAAAGCGGGCCACGCCGGTCGCGGGACGCCGTCTGCCTGCCTGGCCGCTTCCCACTGCGCCTCGCCTGTTACGTCACTCAGCTGTTTCCGAGGGAAAATCGGCCACTAGCGATTGAAATGAAACTATCTGTAGGTTTACTAAGTTTCACATTGCAACAACTCTACAATGGAAGCACCAATTATTGTGCAATTTTATGATACAGAGCTTGTTTATTTCATAAAATTAAAAGGAGCAACAACGTTAAAAATAACAACAACAGCACTGACAGCTGTACCATCTAAAATTCTCGAGAAACTTAAGTCCTTTCAATACATTGTGAGGTTAATATCGAAGGGCACAATTTTCCCTAATTGATGCAAAGTCTTATATTAATAGTGAACTCGGTTTCTTTCCGCTATCCTGTACCGCACAATATAACAACAACCATCATTATCTACATGTTTGTATCTATCCACATATATAACTACACTACTGGCCATTAAAATTGCTACACCAAGAAGAAATGCACATGATAAACGGGTATCCATTGGACAAATATATTATACTAGAACTGACATGTGATTACATTTTCACGCAATTTGGGTGCATAGATCCTGAGAAATCAGTACCCAGAACAACCACCTCTGGCCGTAATAACGGCCTTGATACACCTGGGCATTGAATCAGACAGAGCTTGGATGGCGTGTACAGGTACAGCTGCCCATGCAGCTTCAACACGATACCACAGTTCATCAAGAGTAGTGATTGGCGTATTGTGACGAGCCAGTTGCTCGGCCACCATTGACCAGACGTTTTCAATTGGTGAGAGATCGGGAGAATGTACTGGACAAGGCAGCAGTCGAACATTTTTTGTATCCGAAAAGGCCCGTACAGGACCCGCAACATGGGGTCGTGCATTATCCTGCTGAAATGTAGGGTTTCGCAGGGATCGAATGAAGGGTAGAGCCACGGGCCGTAACATATCTCAAATGTAACGTCTACTGTTCAAAGTGCCTTCAATGCGAACAAGAGGTGACCGAGACATGTAACCAATGGCACCCCATACCATCACGCCGGGTGATAACGACAGTATGGCGATGACGAATACACGCTTCCAATGTGCGTTCACCGCGATGTCGCAAAACACGGATGCGACCATCATGATGCTGTAAACATAACCAGCATGCATCCGAAAAAATGACGTTTTGCCATTCGGGCACCCAGGTTCGTCGTCGAGTACACCATCGCAGGCGCTCCTGTCTGTGATGCAGCGTCAAGGGTAACCGCAGTCACGGTCTCCGAGCTGATAGTCCACGCTGCTGCAAACGTCGTCGAACTGTTCGTGCGGATGTTTGTTGTCTTGCAAACGTCCCCATGTGCTGACTCAGGGATCGAGACGTGGCTGCACGATCCGTTACAGCCATGCGGATAAGATGCCTTTCATCTCGACTGCTAGTGATACGAGGCCGTTGGGATCCAGCACGGCGTTCCGTATTACCCTCCTGAACCCACCAGTTCCATATTCTGCCAACAGTCATTGCATCTCGACCAACGCGAGCAACAATGTAGCGATACGATAAACCGCAAACGCGATAGGCTACAATCCGATCTTTATCAAAGTCGGAAACGTGATGGTACACATTTCTCCTCCTTACACGAGGCATCACATCAACGTTTCACCAGGCAACGACGGTCAACTGCTGTTTGTGTATGAGAAATCGGTTGGAAACTTCCCTCATATCAGCAAGTTGTAGGTGTCGCCACCGGCGCCAACCTTGTGTGAATGCTCTGAAAAGCTAATCATATCACAGCATCTTCTTCCTCTCGGTTAAATTTCGCGTCTGTAACACATCATATTCGTGGTGTAGCAATTTTAATGGCCAGTAATGTACTATTACATATTAAACTAGACATTATTGTAACGGAGTATTGTTCAACTACCATTTATAATTTAATTCATTCTGCTGGTCAGTCAGTCATTTATTGTGTTCCGTAGATCCCATAAACAAGGCAAACCTTCAGAGATGTGGGTATGGGCCAATGTATGTATTAACGAAAGACAAAGCTTGATCTGTACACTGTACTAAAAATCTCTCTACCCCTTAATGCCACTCTGGGTTATTATAGCTACAGTTAAACACCCTTTCTGTCAGATGAACTGTATGTCCATCTGTGTTGTCATGTTGCCAAAATTGAAAGTAAAGCTGAAAATAATGTCTGCGAAGTCTGGTGGAAATAACACGCGGGTGTTCAAAGTGAACATATTAGCACTATGTTAGAACTGCGAAATGTTATAAACAGCATTTACTGAGGTGACAAAAGTCATGGGATATCTGCTAATACCGTATCGGACCTCCTTTTGCCGAGCGTAGTGCAGAAACTCAAAGTGGCAGACTCGACAAGTCGTGGGAAATCCCAGCACAAATATTCTGAGCCATTCTGCCTGAATAAGCCGTTCATAATTGCGGAAGTTTTGCCGGTGCAAGACTTTGCGCAAGAACTGACATCTCGATTATGTCTCAAAAATGGTCAGTGGAATTCATGTCGAGTGATCTGTGTGGCCAAATCATTTGCTCGAATTGTCCAGAATGTTCTCCAAACCGATAGCGAACAGTTGTGGCCTGGCGATATGGCGCATTGTCATCCACAAAAATTACATCACTTTTGGGAACATGACGTCCATGAACGGCTAAAAAATGTTCTCCAAGTAGCCGAACATCCAGAGAACCCAGTGCATTCCATGTAAACACCGGCCGCACCATTAAGGAGTCACCACCAGCTTGCAAGTACTTTTTTGACAATTTGGGACCATGGCTTCGTGGTATCTGCGCCACACTCGTAACCTACCATAAGCTCTTACCAACTGAAATCAGGGTTCATCTGACCAGGCCACGGTTTTCCAATCCTCTCGTACAGATATGGTCACGAGTGTCTGAGAGATGCTGCAGGCGATATCATCCTGTTAGCAAAGGCACTCACGTCGGTCGCCTGCTGCCACAGTCTATTAACGTCAGATTTCGCCGCTCTGTTGTAACGGATACGTTCGTAGTACATCTCGCATTGGTTTCTGCCGTTATTTCACGTAGTGTTGCTTGTCTGTTAGCACTGATAAATCTGCGCAAAAGCCGCTCACTTCGTTGTCCACGGTGAGAAGCAATGCCTGAAATGTGGTATTCTCGGCACGCTCTTGACACTGTGCAGCTCAGAATAATGAATTGCCTAGCAATTTTGGAAATGGAATGTCCCATGTGTCTAGCTCCAATTACCATTCTGCGTTCAACGTCCATTAATTCCCGTCACGCGGCCATAATCACGTCGCAGATCGTTTCACATGAATCACCTGGGTAAAATTGACAGCTCCGCCAATGTACTGCCCTTTTATACCTTGTGTTGGCGATACTGCAGCCATCTGTATATGTACATATAGCTATCCCATGAGTTTGTCACTTCAGAGTATGCTAAAGCTGGAGATTTCATCAGACTTCATCAAGACAGTGTGAAGTCCGGTAAGAAGATAACAAATAATCAAAATTACTGTTCGCGGCCTATGCGAAGTTTTGAGACTTCTAAAGCGGAAGAATGATAGAAGAATATGTATTAATGCAAAATACCAGAACAACCTTCATTCTGCTGAAGATGTGCCGTTTGCCTCTAGTGCAGACAAACGTCAACAACAAATCGAGGAACTGAATAGGGCCAGTTTGAAACTGAGCATATAAAACATTTACGAAAAAAACTAAAATTATGTATAACCAGTAAATGACAATAGTAAAAATTGATAACGAAACCATAGGATCAATTAATGAGTTTCTTTCAAAGCAGCAGAAGAGAACGACTCAATATCTAAGAAAAATAAATAAATAAACAAGAGTAAAAACGGCCTTCAGTGCTTTTGGTAAAGTGAGTAGCTTTTGAATCTAAGCTCTTTATATGTCTGAAATTTTCGTCAGTGCGTACTGCCAGTTTTGAGTTACGACACATAGTTATACAGCTAACTGAACTGCTTGCGTTATTGTTCCAACCATGGCCCGTTGCACACGTCACACGTCTTGAGACGTTGGTTCTCATCTGTCGTCACAAAGTCGTCACAGTGCCGGGAGAAGCGTCAGTCACCGCCCCAGCCAGAGATCGCGTGCTGCGTGAGACAAACCACGAGACGTATCGCTCCGTGGGATTCCTCCAAAACGTTATTTTCGGACCCTAATTATTCCCGTGCACTGCTTCACTTAGACTACAAAGCTAAATAAGGGTTGCAAGCATCGCTTGGACCCACAATACAGGCTAAAAATAGTGACTTCTTCTGTACCACAAATCAGTATTCAGTGGAAATTCCACTACTTTCAAACGAATCTTAAGACACGATCACTGGACAGGAATAGGAGCACAACAAACAGCCACTACACTGTCTCGCAACGGTATCAGTCTCTCCACCTCAAATAAAACGGACTAACAGCTTAAAGTTAAAAGGGAAAAGCACAAAAACAAAAATACCACAAGTCTCCTCTGGAAGCTCGCAAAGTTCGCCTTCAGCGAGCCCATGTCCCCACGTTTTAATATACGGTCTAGTCACATTAGGGTGATGACCGCCTATGTTCGACGTCAACGTACAGTAACCACTCACAAACAGCAGATGGCATCACTAGCAGTGGAGGGTATGTAAAGAGTGTCGGCGGACGTGGTAATTAGTGCAATCGTAGTCATAATGAGGAAACAGGACGTTTTATCTGATGTCCAAAAGGACATGACCATTGCTTTCCGGGCCAAGGGTGAAAGCATTTCCGAAACAGCTAAGTCTGTAAACTGTTGCGTGCCGCCGTGAATGACAAATAGGCGCTGTCCAAAACCGGCTGCATAAGGGGCTTAGAAGACAATGGTAACGACGGCCACAGAGATGTATACGGACGCATAGCTGTGCTACTATCGCGAAACTGACCGCCCAGATGAACAAATGGTGCCACAATAGTGTCACCTCAACGACTGTTCAGCGAACGTTGCTTTGTGTGGCCGCCGCAGCAGCCACGTGGCTCTTGCGCCCAAGCTGACTGCTGTTCGTCGGTGACGAAGGCTGGAATTTGCATGCCAATGCCGCAACAGGGCGTCCACTAAGAGATGACAGGTGAACTTTTCAGATGAATTATGTTTTACGCTCTCATCGGAGAGATGCCCGTTTGCATTTACAGCCCTGCAACAATTGTCGGAAGGATCCAGGCCAGAGGAGGGACCGGTATGATCTGGGTATTGTTCCCGGGACATTCCCTGCGTTATCTCGTCGTTCTGTAAGGCACAGTGGATCACCAGAAGTATGCATCTTTCCTTGAGGACCACTGCTAGATATAGTTTGTTTTCTCTCAGCACGATGGCATCTGCTAGCAGGACAATGCAACTTGTATACGTGCATGGCTCGAAGAGCTTACAGTACTCCCATGGCTACCAAACTCACTAGATTTAAATCCAATCGAGAATCTGCGTTCGCGCCATGGCTCCGAAACCGAGAAACCTGTGCAATGCACATCCACATCGGTTTTGGTACTTTCCAGATTATCGTTGACTTTCTTCCTACACGCTCGCAGCGGTCCGCGCTGCAAAAGGTGATTAGTCAGACTTTTGACAGGTAGCCACATTAATGTGGCGGGACGGTGTATACGTCCTCTGACCACCAAAAAAAAAAAAGCTCGCTCATTAAATCGCTGCCTTTCTCGTAAGCATCGAAGTTGATGAGAGAGAAAAATTCACACCGACTTTACCTCAGCTCTCCTCTACAGAGCTCACGACTGCCCCTGTATCTCGCAAGATCTGCCGTTTCAATTCTTGATTCCACGACCTCCCAAAACACTCCAAGTCATTATTAAATCTCATATGAATTACAGCCAGTCATAAGCAGGAGCATAATGTTGGTATTTTCTGTGGTATCACCGCCAGACACCACACTTGCTAGGTGGTAGCCTTTAAATCGGCCGCGGTCCGTTAGTATACGTCGGACCCGCGTGTCGCCACTATCAGTGATTGCAGACCGAGCGCCGCCACACGGCAGGTCTAGAGACACGTCCTAGCACTCGCTCCAGTTGTACAGCCAACGTTAATAGCAATGGATCACTGACAACTACGCTCTCATTTGCCGAGACGATAGTTAGCATAGCCTTCAGCTACGTCATTTGCTACGACCTAGCAAGGCGCCATTACCAGTTACTATTGATGCTGTAAAACATGTACCGTCAAGAGCGATGTTCACCAATTATGGATTAAAGTTAAGTATTCCAACAGATACGTGCTATTTTTGCTAGTCTCATATCCCTGACCTGTTCCAGACCTCACGCCAGCCTGCGTGAGCTTAAACGCGTGCCTTTCGGCTTCCTGTCATAGTGGATTGGCTGTCTTGCCAGTCCACAACATTTTCATTGGCCATGTCCATCTCCCAGCAATACAATAGAACTTCTGTAAGATGCTGCTTTCTGGTAGGACATTTACAAGTTTCTCTGCAACGGATATCAGAAAATACAGGCTGTCGCGAGGAAGCTCAAACCCGCGAACTAACCATGTAGCCTCAGACTACAACCATTGTACGAAACGGCCAGCCCCCACTTCCACGCTGGAGGAAACCACCTTTCACCAGCTACTAACGAGCACACAGGCGTTCCGAGGATATGATACGTTACTAACTTTCCAAAATCGTTCTCCATGAATTTATAATTTCTCAGATGCTGCATAACGTATGTTCAGAATGTTGCAAAAATAGTTTTATAAACCTTGAGGACAAGTTCTTTATACCAAAACAAGAAAAAAGTCACAAATACATTGCAAAACCTCTCATGTGTTTCAATGAATTTAATTACACCCCAGTTATTTATGAATCAGGCACACCCTTGAGACTTATTTACTAATTAATGTACGCAGCGGATCTACTAAGGATATAATTCATTTAGGCCTACGCACTGAATCTGAAAGTGGGGAAATGAAATGACATTTATCATTGAAAAGGATTGAATGAAATGATAAACACAAGATTTAAAAATGGTTCAAATGGCTCTTATCACTATGGGACTTAACAGCTGAGGTCATCAGTCCCTAGAACTTAGAACTACTAAAACCTAACTAACCTAAGGACACCACACACATCCATGCCCGGTGCAGGATTCGAACCTGCGACCGTAGCGGTCGCGCGGTTCCAGCCTGAAGCACCTAAAACCGCTCGGCCACAACGGCCGGCAAACACAAGATTTAAATCCTCTCTATGGGTATTATAAAAGACATTTGGAAAAATAAAGCGCTGAAAACAGTTAAGTGAATATCAGTGTTACAAGTACATACTTTCTGATGAGAATTTCGCACCTATAAGTTGGTAAAGTTACTATGAGAGGTGAAGTTACTTCATGATTTCGTATTTTGCTCTGTGACATATACTGAAACCTTACTGCATAACAATTACAGTGAATGTTTGTCTGCAACAAGAACCTAAGAATCCCAAAGATCTGAAGATGCACTGACGAATATGAGACAGTGGTACCTATCACGAATTTGAACTACTAATTTTTATATGTCGTAGCATTCTGGAGATGTAAGCTACACTTACCATACTTTTCTATGTAATACGTGCATAATGGAGGCATCGCACCTCGCTGGCAGGAAGTGCGGAGCTATGGTTGCTCAGCTGAAGACTCGAACATTATTAACACGAACGTTAAACTAATTCAGCTCCCCTCCATTTGCGTAATTAGAGGTAAATAAATGAAAAGAGATAAACCTAAGGGTTTGTCGCCTTTCAGTGTGCCCGAAAATCCTTCGTTTTCGAGTAATTAATGGAAGTTCACGTTCAACGACTATGCAGGTACAGCACAACAACTTCACTTATCTATGCATCTGTTTGACTCGTTGTTTGCTAGTTGGTTTTGTGTTGTCATGCAGACTTGTACATTTGTCACTCGTCGCTCTTTAAAGTGCCCGTTGTGCACATGTACTACAGATAGGGAGTAAACTGAAAGTGTTCTATTCAGACATGGCAGGATATTCCTTTCCTTAGCAGACAGACATTATTTTTATGTACGGTCGCACGAATGGTAGTGAACACAAGTGTTGCTGTATCAGATGCCTATTCCAGACCGAAGAGAGCCGAGTCATCGAATCTTTCGTTCTTTGTATCGTTGCGTTGCCAGGATCCGTAGCACCACAGACTACGGATCGAGGAAGACCACGTGTTGCTCGTACGCCTGACCATGAAGAGCACGTTCCACGGGCTATCGAAAAATCAAGGCAAGTGGCCCAGGCGTGGGCAACAACTCCAAGTTCATGGAGGAGGATACTTCGCGAGAAACTAATGTATCCGTATCATCTTCAGCGCATAAAAGGCCTTAGGCCTACCACTCACCCTCCACACAGGAAAACGTTTGCCGATGGTTTGTTGCATAAACTGCCAATCCCTTTTTTGTCTCTTTACTTTTGTTTACAGGCGAGACAAAGTTTGGAAGAAAGCACATTCGAGCCGATCGCAGTCTTAATGCTACAGTACAGGCTATACAACAGCGTCAGTTTAAGATTAATGTGTGAACTGGAATTGCAGCTGACTGTCTGGTAGGACCAGACGTTTTCCCAGCACGTCTTACGGTACTGTTTTCGGGGACTTGACTTGTAACACCCTCCAAGCCCTACAAAAAGATGTATACCAGCAAATAAGAAGAAATGTCTAGTGCATGCATGATGGAGCTGCAGCACATTTTAGTCCAGTGTTTGAGTTACACTGACTGGCCTCTGCCATGACAGACGGATAGGTAGAGGAGGACCATCACACGCACGTTCCCCTGAACTCAGTCCTTTGAATTATTATCTCTGGGGCAGCCTGAACAAATGGTGTATTTAGCAGACGCTCCGGAAGCAGAAACATCTTCATCGACGTGTCGTGGAAGCCAGCGAAACCATTCAAAACCGCCAGGGGGTATTTGAAAGCGTGTGACAGTTGTAACGCCGGAAATGCATATACTCCTATTTCCATCTATTGTACTATTATTTTTTTTCCTTGTTTAATTACCTCAAGATATGACATTTCTGTCTCTTTATATATTGTAATTGTTTTACTGTTTGTATATATATATTTATGCACTCATGTCGATGTATAATTGGTTTGTTTCGTAAATATTATTTGTATTTTACGCTGGGTCTTGCCTAGGGAAAACTGCTATCGAACGATTACGTCGATAGGTCGTGTGACGAATCAAAGTGTGTAGGATCTTTGGTAGTGTTAACTCTGCCGCGTGGAGCGCGGGCAGAACAGTGAGAGTCTGGCGGGAGTAGCGAGTGGAGCAGGTGTTGTGTGACGCTCCCGCGAGTTGCCGCGCTTTCGGGGTTTGGCAGCATGTAATTGCGCTCGACTCGCGATGATAGTTTCTGACATGGTGTCGCGGACGGGAAGCATTAGCTGGCGTACATCAAGAGCCCGTTTCGCCTGGTGACCGTGTCGAGAAGAAGGCGCGCCAACATCCAGCTTCTGCAACAGCGACGGCCGACAATGAGTGACTGTCGCCACCTCCTCGATCGACGGCTTCAAACCTTCAATCAACCAACAAGGAAGACTAAAAGCACGTAAAGTTTCAGAACTGTATGGCAGACCTCAGCTTTTCAAATTGTTCCATTTGCCTTGCAAAATTACAGCAACTTAGCATGAACCTTTGTTGCTCATTGTCCCAATTGCATTGCCAAGCAGGGTCCCTTCCTTTTCCGAAATGAACCCGAGTGTCGTTGAAATTCAAACGCCAGCATTAAAATAATATAATTAGATTTCACTGCTTTAATTTCAAAGTTCAGTAGCTGGCTACAATATTTAGATTGCACAAGCACAAATTTAGAGTGCGAGTTTTGTTACCGTATTTTAGTTACCTGTGACTGCAGCTCAGCTTGGTACGTACTAAATTTTACTATAGTTAATAGTTCAGAATCATTTAATTCAAGTTCAAAGTTAAATCTCTTGTTTCTAAATTGCGTAGAGTCAAGTTGCTTTTGAAATGATTGTTGAGGTAGTCCAAGACTAACCGTATTTTTCTGGATTTCAATGTGCTTCAGAAAGAAAGCTCACTATTAACTTCAGTCACTAAATTAACTTTCGATTTTCCGGTTTTATTAATTCTTTTGCTAAATTAAGTCAGAGTGTAGCGAAATTTATTACTTCTGACAAACTTTCAGTTTTCACACTACACGTGTCAACCTTCAGTTGCCACGCTTCTAGTGTTAATTATATGTGTAATAACCTTTCTTTTTCAGTTACTATAGTAATTGTCCTTAGGACTGGCGACCGTGATTTCCCCCAAATCTCAAATATCTAATTACCGCTAGTTGATTGTTAACGTAACGGCCGCACATTTACTTTCTTTATTAACTTTACCCCTTTTCAAAATTAATTTCCACCAGTTTCATTTGCATTTTTCCTTTCATTTAGATGTAACCCTTTCCTCCCTCTTTACCGATAGATTAACTTCGGTGACGATTGCTTTTCCCAAATTTCCATTAGGTACACGCGGTTTAATTTTTCACTGTCATTAAGGTCGATAAGTGAGGGGGGAGGTTACACGTGGCGACCTGGTGACAGGACAATCTTCATATTTGAGGTTGTTCTGGACACGAATTTTGCATTGTGCAAATCTCGTAACAAAGTACTGGTTACGAAATGGTCGATACGTCAGCGAGAATATTCGTGTGAGGAATCCTAATTAGAGTTGAGATTTTGCATTTATATTGAAAATTATTAAAATGAGTGAAGGCAACAATTGCCAAAATTTGGTAGACTTGGATACGGAACAATCGGTCGAACAGTGGGAAACGCGCACAGCGGTACCCATTGTTCCGGGGCAGGCGGCTAGCATGAAAGATGCGACCGCCGAAACGCAACAAAGAGCAGAAATGGAATTCCAGACTTTAGAAGATGTTTCGGAATCGGAAGTGAAAATCAAATCTGAATCCCTTGATGACGAATACGGGGGGACAATGAAAGCGGAAGCCGCTATGGAAGTAAAACCGGTGGTTTCCGGGAATTTAACTGATTTATTGAATGTTTTGATTAACGAAATCAAGAGTCAATCGGCAGAAATTAAAGATCAGGCTGCCAAGCAAGAAGCTCAGGCTGCCGAGCAAGCAGCTCAGGCTGCCAAGCAAGTAGCTCAGTCTGAAAAAATTGAACGAATGCTAGACAATCAGAACAAAGCTATTAATGTTGTTAACAACAATGTTGAAGTTGTTAACACAAAAGTTGATAAAATCAAAGACGATATTGTCGTGATTAATACCGAAATCGGTAACCTTAAACAGGAAATGATAGGCGTTCAGGCGGAAATTGCGAGCATAAATACTCGTTTTGATTCCGAAATTAGCAGAATCGAGAAAAGTGTAGGAGACGCAGTTGCTCCGATCATCGAGAATAAGGTGACGGAACAAATTCAATTAGTGAGAAAAGAGGATCAACAGAAGGTGGAAACTTTAAAGGCTTTAGTATCCGAAGTAGATACCAAAGTGACGAAGCAGGCTAACACCTGCGAAGAGAAAAAGAGGGAAGTGGAAACGCTTGCGACAACCACTTGCCAAGTGATTACGAGGGTGTCGGAATTAGAAAGGAAACTTGACGAAAAACAGAGCTATGTACCAATCTGTGCACATAGTTCGGAGTTGTTGACGAAAGAGGAGCGGTTCGGCCCCTTGAAAAAAGGCGGTATACACCCGACGGACTTCATTAAAAATTGTGAAAGAGTTTTACCCAGATCATGGACTAATGAGAGAAAAATTAATGCGGTTATTGATGTGTTGGCTGGTGATGCCAAGCGTTGGGGCTTAAACCTCAACATTACGAACCTGACTTTTGACGAATTTAAAAATTTGTTTCTGGCTGAATACTGGTCAGAGCGAAAACAGCAAAGTGTCTGGCGCGAATTTGTCGTATCGAGGCCTTTCGATGCGAATTCGCGCGGTTCGATGAAGGAGTTTTGTGAGGGCTGGATCCGCAAGTTGGAATATTTGCGTGATCGCCGCACGGAATCCGAAATAGTCTGGGAACTCTACAAAAAGCTTCCAGATGATACTAAACGCTATGTAGGAAGCAATCACAGGACAATCAATGATTTCCTGGAAAGAGTTGAGGACGAGGACAATTGGCGCAATAATTGCGACAGTGGTAGAGGCCGTGGTAACAACAACGGGTACCACCCCAACCATAACAACGATAACCATGGGAATAATGCATACCGCAGCAATAACAATAGTGGTTCGGACCGTAATAACAATCGGTACAATGCAAATAATAACAGGAATGACAGAAACCAGTATCATACTAACGTGATACTGGCTTCACAGAATAGTAATAACGCCAGAGGGTGTGATCAGCCGCCTCAGCAGCATCAGGGGAGCGTATCTGCTGGGACGAGACAGGGAAACCATTAGCCGCGCCGGTGAGGGGCCGACCGGGCGTGGAGAAATTTTGGCGGCCCAATAACAGGAGAAAACCCAGGTGTCGTCGTTATGAAAATTCCGTATGGAATAATCAACGGCGGGAGAGTGTGCCAGTGTTGGGAGAAAGGAGTGCGCCCACAAGTAGTAGATCAGCTGTAGACACGGCAGTAGGAAGTACATTCACTGTCAGTGAGAACAATTTAAGTAGTGTTCCGGAAATCGATTATAAGGTGCCAGCTGTAATACCCACAGCGGAACTGGAGATTGAGTTTAAGAATGATTCGCAATTGTTGAGAGAAGATCAGATGTCGGATAAAACGTCCGTCATCGAGCGAGGGGATGCAGAGAGGGATGAGGTCTGGTTAAGGCAGTTCGGTCGCTTATACGACGAACTAAGAGATTATAGGGGTCTGTATGGGAGAAGTGTTTATGGGGAGCGCGTGCAGTATTTGCCGCGTCTCGTCCCACAGGAAGATAGTATTTGTGAAGTGATTGAAAGTTCTGGCCCTAACCGGCAGACTTTACCAGAAATAGTTGATGTTAATGGGGAGCACGAGCAAGATTCGTCGTGTTTCGTCCCGCAGGAGTTAGATGTTGAAGGAGTAACGGAAAGTTCTGGCCCTAACCGGCAGACTTTACCGAAAGTTATAGTGGTAGAAGTAGCCGACCCATCCGACGCAAACCTCCAGTTTAAACATTGCGAGAGTATTAAGGAGAAAGATTACGAAAATTTTAGTGATAGCCGGACACGATTGGTAGAAAACCACGTAGATTACAGTGTGTATGAGGTTAGAGCTGACGTTATACGGTCAGACGATAGCAGTGTGGGTTGCGCAGATCCAGAGGAAGTAATTTCAGATGCGACTGGGCACATTCCTCGAGGTAGCTTGGCAGATGAGATCAATCTGATTAAAGAGGAATCAACGAAGGTGACAATTAGTGAATTGATAGCAAAGCAACACTCACTAGTTGACGAGTTACAGGAAAAGGTTTCGGTATTGGAGGCGAAGCTAGAGACTAAGCCTCAGGACAAACGTGTTGAAATTAAAACTGTATGTGAACAGAGGCTGAAAAAGCCGCCAGATAAGCCGGATTTAGGATCAAAGCCGGATGGTTTTTTCTGGAATGACCTGGATATAGACGAGGATTTACTGTGGGAAAATAAAGAAACAGTCGAGGACAAGTGTAGACAGATAGTAGTGTCTGTTAATATGCACGACCTACAACTAAACGTGTTGATTGACACCGGTGCAGAATTGAGTGCTGTATCTGGGAAAATATTTGAATTACTGAAAGACAGACCTGGCATCGTAGTTATGCCAGTAACAGGAGTGAAAATTATCGGTGCTACTGGGAAGGCCAGTAAACCGGTCACAAAACAGATTTTTGTCAACTTCGAGATATGTGGGGCACGATTTGAACAAGAGTTTGTCGTCGTGCCAGACTTAACTACGGAAGTAATTATCGGGTTAGATAGGCTGTTAAAGTACCGTGCAGTGATTAACTGCGAAAGCAAAACGTTGACATGTACGTCCCAAGATAAAACAATAGTAGTTAGTTTTGACGAGGCAGGAGACGGTGTGCATAGGCAATACCAGCCTATACACATTGTTAACTGGCCGAATGGTATTGACGTAGGTATGAATTTGAACTACTGTAATGTGAGGAATCTCGGCATTGACAATAGTGTAGAAAGTGAATTGGAAAGTATTGTAGACGGTGTGTCAAACATAACACACGAACAAAGACGAGGCCTGTATGAAGTAATAATGAGGAATAAGAGTGTGTTTTCAGACAAACCGGGTCTTGTGGAAGGATATAAATGCAAGTTGCATGTAATTCCGCACGAACCATTCTTCGTGAGACCGTATGCTATACCGCTGTCCAAAAAGGAAGCAGTGCAACGGGAGATAGATAAGATGATCGAATGGGGAGTGATTGAAAGAAGTACAAGTCCATACAATAACGGTTTGGTCATTGTAGCAAAACGGGATGGTAGTGTGCGTATTGTGATTGACGCACGCACGTTGAATAGGGTCGTTCAACGTGAAACAGACAGACCAGAGAGTATGGAGGAGATTTTGCAACGTTTTCATGACGTTAAGTTCATGACTAGCCTCGATCTGACAGCTAGTTACTGGCAAATAGAACTCGAAGAAGAATCTAGGCCATACACCGCCTTCTTGTTTGCGGGCAGGTGTTATCAGTATAGAGTACTGCCGTTTGGACTTAATATATCTGTGTCCGTGTTCATCAGGGCCCTAGATAAAGTGCTAGGACCGGCTTTGAGTTCAAGATTAACTGTATATGTTGACGACCTATTGTTGGCCAATGCCACTCGGCATGACCATTGTGACCTGTTAGATGAAGTTTTTAGAGCATTGCGCCGTGGCGGAATGACTCTAAAGCTAAAGAAATGCGAATTTGTGAAGCAGGAACTGAAATTTTTAGGGCATGTAATTACCACTGCTGGTATTACGAAAGACCCAGAGAAACTAGAGGCAATAAAGAATTGTCCTCCACCCAAGTCTAGGAAACAGTTAAAAAGTTTTCTAGGGCTCACAGGATTTTACCGTAAATTTGTAAAAGGACAAGTGTTTAATGATGAAAATTTGAATAACCTCTTACGCAAAAATGTTCCGTTTGTGTGGACTGACGGGTGTCAGACCGCTTTCGAGAGATTAAAAGACGAGTTGTTAAGATCTAACATACTATTTCATCCTGATTTATCGCTACCCTTCCATCTGGGAACGGATTCGTCGAATTACGGGGTGGGGGTAGAACTGTTCCAAGAAGTTGGTAAAGGAGAGGATAAGGAACACCGGACGATAGCGTTCGCGAGTCGAACTTTATCAAAAAGTGAGCGAAACTACACGATTTCTGAGAAAGAGTGTCTCGCTATCGTGTGGGGATTCAAGAAGTTCAAGGGTTACCTATGGGACCGTAAGGACCATAAGGCGCTCACTTATCTGAAGGATTGTAAACTACTTCACGAAAGACTGACTAGGTGGTCGCTGTATTTACAGCAATTTAACTATGACATCTGTTACGTAAAAGGGACTGACAATTGCGTAGCGGATGCGCTGTCGCGGTTGCCCGAGTCTAATCAAGGTCTATTGAAAGATGAGGCAGATGGAGTGGTCAAATTGTACTATTTTAAAGAAGTTGAGGGACGTAAATTAATAATGAACATTTGTAAGAATCTACGTCGTCATCAGAACGAGGATGGTTGTTTAAATATGGTGAAAACCCGATATGATGAAAAGAGTCCAGAAGGAGAGAAATTAAGGAAGTATTACAAGATATACGATCATATCTTGTACATACGTAAGGGTGAAGATAGTAATATTTGGCGGGTATGCTGGCCCAGCAAATACGTCACGGAAATAATAGACTACTACCATTTGGCGTATGGTCACTGTGGACCAAAGAAATGTACGGAAAAGCTGAGTGAAGTAGTGCATCTCAACAACATGTTAAAACGAGTTACTGACAGAGTGAAAACTTGCGATTTATGTCAGAAGGTGAAGGTTACCAACTGTACGAGTCGTGGTCCTATGCAAAGTATAAGGCCTAACGACACCTTTGAGTTACTGTGCGTGGACTTGTACGGACCTTTGCCCAAGTCATCAGGAAACTTTGCCTACATTTTAGTAGTGCTAGAAGCTTTTTCCAAGTTCATCAAACTATACCCGATTAGGAAAGCTACAGCCAAAGCGGTCTATAGCAAGCTGGTGAACGATTATTTTGTTCATATTGGTAAGCCCAAGGCGATTCTATCAGACAATGGGGCACAATTTACTTCTAAGTTGTGGAATGAAGGCATGGAAAGTAATGGGGTCGAGGTGATCCATATTTCAGCTTATTGTCCGGCTGGGAATCCCGCTGAGAGGTATATGCGCGAGCTAGGCCGACTGTGCCGTACCTATTGCCATCACAACCATAGGGCATGGGGCAAATATGTAGCAGTATTTGAGAGAATTATGAACACCTTGAGACATGAATCGACGGGATTTTCTCCAGAGGAAATCCAGTTGGATGACAGAAGTAAAAGTTTAGTGGAAGAGATAATCAAATTCCCTCCACGGATTGACATTAGTATTGGTGTGAAAAAAGATCGTTTGCGAGAAGTAATGAAGCTTAAAGCCGATGCTCGCATACGTCGTCATGACGCTAAAGCGCGTTTTGCTAAGTTTGCGATCGGAGACTTAGTACTTGTAAAAGCTCATGAGAAATCGAGCGAGATAGACAATGAAATCTCTAAATTTAAGTTTGTTTATAATGGACCATATAAAGTCATTGGTATACCTCACACAAATGCTTATTGCTTAGAGTATCCAAGCTCTGGAAAGCTGTTAGGTATACGAAATATAATAGATTTGAAATTGTACCAACCTAGGATCGATTAATACCACACAATGGGAAATTGTACAATATGTAAATATAGAGTGTAAGATTTAAGGTTTGCTAGATTGCCATGATTTTGACTGACCAAGAGGACATTAAAGAAGTTGTAATTAATAAGTAATTAATTTTGACTAAATGATTTAAGAGAGAGTGATTATTTATCAATTGAAAAATCCAAGCTGCTAATTTAAGTTTTCAGCTGAGTCACAGTAGATTAAGCAACGTAAATATGATTTTGTAACTAGCTGTAAGATTTCATGAATATGTGTTTTACTAGTCATTGCCGATGTACTTAGACGCTGTTTTGAGTTTCAGGCTAGTACATGCGTGTGATGATGGACAGTGTTGAGTTATCCACTGTGATAGTATTAAGGGACTCCTTGAGATTACTCGGGAGTGAGTTTTTCCTAAAGAATTCAGTGAAACGGACGTTCTGGAAACGCCGTCACAAGGGCGAGTGAGATCAAGCGTGCCGCACACGCGGGCGCAACAATACTGGCGAGGCGAGCCGCTGTCGGCTCTTGTGCCGCTGTTGGCTCTTGTGCCGCTGTCGGCATTCTTTGTACTTGCGAGTACGAAAGGCGGAATAGTTTTTCTTCCCGGACAGCTGATGTGAAAGAATTCTGCTGTCAATATTTATGTTTTTTTCGATCTACTGAATATTATTTTCTTGTTTAGCGTTAAGTGGAATCTCATGACGAGATATTAATTATGAAAAGGTTATGTAAAAATGTGTATTCTATGTAATTAATTATTAATTTGCGTATTTTGATCTACCTGTTTTTATGACCATGTACTCTAATTAATTTTGCAAATAGTATTCCATTTCTCGTAGTGTTACGAATTTTAATGATTTTGGAATAGCTAAACCATTTTCTATATTTTCTATGAATTTTAAAATGTTGTCAACCTGTTTTATTTTGATCAAGATGACAGAGTGGAATAAGATTAGGAGTGTCTCCACTCAATTATTATGGTCTAAAAATTGATTTATGATTAATTAGACGAATGCTAAATTTTGTTGATGTTTTGAGCATATGCATTTCCGCTGTTTCTTTTTTGGGACATTTTCTGAGTCTGTTTACGTTACACGAACATCCTCAGACAATGTGGGGCACGTGTAACGCCGGAAATGCATATACTCCTATTTCCATCTATTGTACTATTATTTTTTTTCCTTGTTTAATTACCTCAAGATATGACATTTCTGTCTCTTTATATATTGTAATTGTTTTACTGTTTGTATATATATATTTATGCACTCATGTCGATGTATAATTGGTTTGTTTCGTAAATATTATTTGTATTTTACGCTGGGTCTTGCCTAGGGAAAACTGCTATCGAACGATTACGTCGATAGGTCGTGTGACGAATCAAAGTGTGTAGGATCTTTGGTAGTGTTAACTCTGCCGCGTGGAGCGCGGGCAGAACAGTGAGAGTCTGGCGGGAGTAGCGAGTGGAGCAGGTGTTGTGTGACGCTCCCGCGAGTTGCCGCGCTTTCGGGGTTTGGCAGCATGTAATTGCGCTCGACTCGCGATGATAGTTTCTGACATGGTGTCGCGGACGGGAAGCATTAGCTGGCGTACATCAAGAGCCCGTTTCGCCTGGTGACCGTGTCGAGAAGAAGGCGCGCCAACATCCAGCTTCTGCAACAGCGACGGCCGACAATGAGTGACTGTCGCCACCTCCTCGATCGACGGCTTCAAACCTTCAATCAACCAACAAGGAAGACTAAAAGCACGTAAAGTTTCAGAACTGTATGGCAGACCTCAGCTTTTCAAATTGTTCCATTTGCCTTGCAAAATTACAGCAACTTAGCATGAACCTTTGTTGCTCATTGTCCCAATTGCATTGCCAAGCAGGGTCCCTTCCTTTTCCGAAATGAACCCGAGTGTCGTTGAAATTCAAACGCCAGCATTAAAATAATATAATTAGATTTCACTGCTTTAATTTCAAAGTTCAGTAGCTGGCTACAATATTTAGATTGCACAAGCACAAATTTAGAGTGCGAGTTTTGTTACCGTATTTTAGTTACCTGTGACTGCAGCTCAGCTTGGTACGTACTAAATTTTACTATTGTTAATAGTTCAGAATCATTTAATTCAAGTTCAAAGTTAAATCTCTTGTTTCTAAATTGCGTAGAGTCAAGTTGCTTTTGAAATGATTGTTGAGGTAGTCCAAGACTAACCGTATTTTTCTGGATTTCAATGTGCTTCAGAAAGAAAGCTCACTATTAACTTCAGTCACTAAATTAACTTTCGATTTTCCGGTTTTATTAATTCTTTTGCTAAATTAAGTCAGAGTGTAGCGAAATTTATTACTTCTGACAAACTTTCAGTTTTCACACTACACGTGTCAACCTTCAGTTGCCACGCTTCTAGTGTTAATTATATGTGTAATAACCTTTCTTTTTCAGTTACTATAGTAATTGTCCTTAGGACTGGCGACCGTGATTTCCCCCAAATCTCAAATATCTAATTACCGCTAGTTGATTGTTAACGTAACGGCCGCACATTTACTTTCTTTATTAACTTTACCCCTTTTCAAAATTAATTTCCACCAGTTTCATTTGCATTTTTCCTTTCATTTAGATGTAACCCTTTCCTCCCTCTTTACCGATAGATTAACTTCGGTGACGATTGCTTTTCCCAAATTTCCATTAGGTACACGCGGTTTAATTTTTCACTGTCATTAAGGTCGATAAGTGAGGGGGGAGGTTACACAGTCCGTGACTCGGCGAGTGCATGCGTGTTTAGAAGCAAGAGGCCATTTTGAACATTTATTATGAGTTTTAGTATTGATGAGCGCCAATCGCCTAAATGTAAACTTTCATTAATAGTTCGAAAACGAAGGTTTTCGGACACATGTTCGTATGTTTATAAGAACTTTTTTCTTGTTTTTATATAAGGAACCTGTCCCCAAAGATTGTGAAAGTATTTTTGAAGTACCCTATATCTTATTGCATCAAATCACACATCTATTTTTCACCGAGCTGGATGTACGACGTACCAATGCGTTGGACTGACCAAAGTAGTACCGTCATTACGGTCTTCTACTCGCATTTAGAATGAATAGAGCACAAATACAATCCGACCACGCAGATTTAAATTTTCCGCGGTCACCTTGACTCATTTACGCAGAATGCTGGATTGGAACCTTTGGAAAATAACGGCAATGATTTTCTTTTCCATTCTTTTCCGATCCCAGCTTGTGGCTCGTCTCTAATGGCAATGTCATCGGAAGTATGTTTTTATTCTTGGAGATTATGGCGCCACTGCGGAGAGCCAACGAATAGCTGAAGTTAACGACTTCATCAGTGAGCAACACGTCACAGCAGCTGCTACACAAACGACAACTCGTACAAGTGGTAAATTAGTGATCTTGTAAAGATTCAAGAGGTTTGCGGAAATTTTTAGTAACATTGTCGAAAAAAATGTGGCTTGCCGAAAACAATCTTTCTGACTGATAGAAGAACATAATTTTCATCAGGACTTCGTAATGATACGATCCAGGGATGCAAGACATTTCATGGTCTTACAAAAACTTTACGTAATTCCTCAAAGAAAGCTGTGTTTACGCTGTTTCTATTTTCACGACGAAGGTCTGGTCTCTCTTCTGCCGCAAAATACAAATTCTACCCAGGTACACTCCTTAATACTCTCAATACCGTACATGTCTACAGCTGAATTTAGTAGAAGAACGTACTCCACTCAGGTCGACTTGCTTTTATCACCTTCCTTCTTTTAACAATGTAGCGTTGTACTTTTATTTTCGTTTCTTCATTAGTAGCCTTTCCATAGTAAATGTACAGCTTAACTGTTGTACTTGTTTCTCTTACTGCAGAGTCAGTTATTATTACTGTTCTATGTATCTCGTTAACGCGAATCCGAAGGGACCGAAAAATCAGGAGTTCGTGTTAAAAAAATTCGTGTTAAGTGAAAAACACAGATTTTAATAAGTATACATGTACAGCAGTACGCTACTGTGTAATACACTACACTATCAATCACGTTATTGTAGACTTATAACACTATAAAGTGATTGTAAAATTACAAGTTCTCACAAATTATGTTCGTTACTTTCTTGGAAAAAATTCGGTCACGGTTCGCTGACGTTCGTGGGAACGACTATATTTTGTAGTTTCACAACCAATTGTAATGATAGCGTCCGTAAACCCAGCAGTGACGTCGGATGTTGAAGCGAACCTTTCTAAACAGTCCAAGGCTGTAAATATCTCCTGATGGGTGGGTGGAATGGCATCTGTATTCTCTTCCTCTTCACTTTCTTCTGATGGCCCTTCTTGCACCTCGTTCACAGCTTTTGGCACATCCGATTCCACAGAAGCATATACGGCAACATCGTCGTCTACACTAATGAATTCTTCGAAACTAGTCCCAGGGTTCGCAACGTCCTACAGAACTGTTAATTCATCTGGTGAAGTGGCATCTTCTAACTCGTGGGCATCTTCAGTGTTGCTATGTCTCCAAGTTCTGTTAATCACTTCCCTATATGATGTGGTGATACTGAGTTCCAGGCTGTTGCGATGGCTTTTATTGCACCAAGCAGATTCCAATTTGGGGTTGCACTATTGTTTTCAGGAGCACAAATTGCAGCTCTTACAAATCACTTACGATAAATTCCCTTTATGAGAGAGATTATGCCTTGGTCCAAAGGCTGAAGGCGGCTTGTGGCGTTGGATGGAAAAAACTGAACCTTTATGTTGGGTAGGTTCGGACCATGAACGTTATGGGCGGTACATCTGTCCAATGTAAGAAGAACATGTCTATTTTGAGCAACCATTCTACTGTTGAAGAAGCCACTTGCGAAATGATGTGCCATCGATCCAAGCTTTCTTGTGGTGAGAGCAGATGCAAGGTAAAGTGTCCATATTTATGTTTTTAAAACAACGTGGTTTCTCGGATTTACCGATAACCCAGAGACGAAACTTCTCACTGCCGTCAGCATTACAGCACAGTACAACAGTCACACGTTGTTTGCTTCGTGCTCCACCGTATCTCTTATCACCTTTTATCCCCAGGGCGTGATTTGGAGAAAGATTGTAGAAAAATTCAGTTTCATCCATGTTAAACACGTCACACGAGGCATACTTTTCCCTCACTCGGTTGAATTCATGCAACCAGCTGTTCGCACTTTCTTCATCAACTTTATTTGCTTCACCACAAATTTGTGCAGATGAAATTGAATGTCTCTTTTGGAACCGATACAACCAACCAGCAGAACAACGGAAGTCTTCGATGCCCATATCTTCAGCAATATCATTTGCTTTTGACTGAATCACAGGGCCAGTTAAAGGTATGTTAGATGCACGCATATGATTGAACCATTCTAGCAGTAACGTCTCGATGTCTTCATACTTAGCGGTACGAAATCTTTTAGATTTGTTTCCAGAACCTGATGCCGCAGCATTAATAATTTTTTCTCAATTCTTAATAATGGTAGATAAAGTAGATTTAGGTATGCCAAACTGCTCTGCAATTGCTGTTTTCTTGGTGCTAAGGTCCACTTCATCTAAAATCTTAAGCTTTAACTGTACTTTTAGAGCTGACTGTTTCCTCTTTACCATTTTCGCGTGCTACGGTACCGGTTGTAACTGTAGTTTTTATTCAGTATTCCAACTAGATACGGCTACGACTAACAGAACACCTGTCAAATCTGGCACCGTGTACGTTCCTAAATGCTGCCGCACACATTATTGAATGTCTTACAATGTACAGAATACGCTGACTGTTGAGGTGATAATCGCAGCTACCGACATACAATACGTTAAAAACGAGTCAAAAATAAGTATAAATAGCTTTGTAGCTACATTTCCTACATTCATTTCGGAAAAAATATTACGCTTTAGAATACTCTAAGGTCGGAAGTTTGTATTACGGTGAAATTTAATTACGCTAGGAACTGAAGCAGAGTTCGTAATTCGCCTCAACCGAAATTCGTGTTAACCGATAAAACATACCATAAGAACTAATGTATTCCTGGTGGGACCAATATTTTTTTTCGCGTTAACCGCGAGTTCGTCTTACGCGAGTTCGTGCTAACGAGGTTATACTGTATTTCGTTAATGTTTTGGTATATTACAAGCAAGTGTGACCACGTTGCAGTGAACCTACAGAATTACAAATAAAATAAATAAGTCATCCCGACACCTAGCTTCAGGGATGAGGAACTTTTATGTATCCAAACGAATAATTTATATACTTTCTGGCTCACACAGCTAAAGGGCAGTTTCAGGGTACCTTTCTGAGCCCCATCTTATACACGTTATAAAACAGACCTCGAAAACTTATTTTCTTCTAATATAAAATTCCTCCATCGCACAGGCGACCCACTCGTTTCCAATGTCTTCACCGTTATGGGTTAACCATTTGTAGTTTAACGACACAATAGCAGCTCTCCATGAAAAAAAGCTGACAATGAGAACGGATTCCATACGTTTTAGGCCCGTTTGTAATTCCTACGAAGCCATCAGTCAAATCCCTAGAATTATACAGGTAGTCCCAAGAGGAATAATCGATATTCGTCGATGCGAAAGGAATGGTCAATCAGAGCAAAATATGTTCGGTAAACATGGACTCTAATATGAGCACTTGTTCGTTTTCGTTTCTGTGAAACACGTCTCTTATACTAAACAAGTGCTGATATCTCTTAAGGTACGAATTTTAGAGACTATGTTTATCAGACAATTTTTTCTCGTCTTTGTCCATACTACCTCCTCCCAAAATATGGAAAGCAAAGAGCTTGCAGTGGAAGAGATTTGTTTCGTAGTGTCGAAGATGAAGACGTGCCCATAGCTCGTAAGATACACGTTTTATAGCGCATGTTTACCAGGGCGTTTTGCATGGAATGGCCGGCCGGATTGGCTGAGCGGTTCTAGGCGCTACAGTCCGGAACCGCGCGATTGCTACGGTCGCAGGTTCGAATCCTACCTCGGGCATGGATGTGTGTGATGTCCTTAGGTTAGTTAGGTTTAAGTAGTTCTAAGTTCTAGGGGACTGATGACCTCAGAAGTTAAGTCTCATAGTGCTCAGAGCCATTTGAACCATTTTTTTGCTTCGAATGATCGTGCCTGTCATATCCTTGAATACTGACCATTCCTCTTGGGACACTCTGTATAAAGAGAGCGGATAATCAATGCATCGAAATATCGATAAGGGCACATTAAAAATTAATCGATCACATGCATGCCTGACAAAGAAAGTGAAGTATCGAGAAGGGGAGGATGAAACGAAATGAAACTTCCCGATCTGAGAGGTTATGTGATGTTATTTCAGGGATTACAAAATTATAAAGAACGCGGCAGTACGAACCCGTTTGTTAGAATGACGTTGCATCCCCTCTGACTTGAATGTGCGCACTGATGCAATTGAGAACGGTACCATAAAGCTGTTTATCCTCTCCTGAGGCATACAAGCCCACAACTATTGTAACTGGTCTTTGATAGATTGGATTCTGGTGATGTTCGAATTGGTCTTGCACATGTTCTATCGGGGTCAAAAATGAATACCTTGCTGCGCGAGAGCAGTTCAAAAATATGCTACTAGTTCAGACAGACACATGTCGTGTGTGGTCGAGTATTGTCCTGGTGAAAAATGGCATCAAAAGCCTGTCGCGTGAGAGGTGACACACGAGGTCACAGGGACTCGTGACTTATCTTTGTGACGTCATAGCTCCCTCACTCATTACTAACAGTGACGTAAAGTCATACCCGATGGCTCTCCACACCACGACGCTAGTAGCAACACCGCAGTGTCTCTATAAACCATTGGAAGAATAGGACCTCTCGCTGGTCGCCACCATACTCACTGAGGATGGTCATCCGGGGTAATGCATAAACGCGGTTCACCGCTGGACACAATGCGACGTCACTTATTAACAGTCACGCTTCCCTGTCATAGCATAACTACAAGCAGCAGTTTGTGGAATAGCGTTAACCGCAGCGTAGGCAGGGCGCGGTAATTCCCTAGTCTAGCAGCTGCTAGTCTCCGTCCAATGCCGCGGAATGACACGAACTACTGCAAGGAATCAATTTTTTTCGCGGTTGGGAGGCGCAAATGTGAAAGGGTTTCCGTGTGCTTGGTGCACAATACGGCGACTCTCCCTTGTGGTAGTCAGACGTAGTCGGCCGGAGACTTCAACTGTGTCAGCTCTGACGTTCCCATACAGTACAACATTGGGCCACTGTCAGCTCCAAAATGCCCCATATATCTGTATGTTAGACGGTCCGTCCAGCCAGGCAAATGGAGACCCACAACGAAACTACCTGAAAACTCTCTGACTCTGAAAACGCTCTCACACGAATATCGCTGCATCTCCATGTTGTTCACATCGATCACTCAACATCTGATGCCGTTCACGCCACTTTTATACTATTTCAGGCCTGATAACAACACTGAACACGGACGAGGCTGATGCACTTTTGTGGTTGCTCAACCCGTCACAGAGAATTACAATTCTATCACATACGCGCCGATGGTGTGCACATACATGAAGTTCCATCCATATTCGACCACGTCTTCTGAGTGGCTACCAAGTCTTTCGCGATGAAGTTCTTGGATAGGAAATTCTCGGTAAACTTTCCATGTCAAATGAAAATACAGACGTGAGGACTATTTACATTATAGTTAAAAAAGATTAATGACGGACAGCTAAAAGGACGAAGAATATATACAACATAAAAACACAGATGCGATGAGGTGAAATCCTTCAACGAAAAACACTGGAGCGCTGCACTTTCACTTAACGTCTGAAGAACTTGCACTGGGTGAAAAAGTATTCTGGGAGGAGGGAATATGTCTTAGAGAGGTTCCGAGGGGTAGGGGGGAGGGGTAAGGAAGGAAGAGAGGCCTGTTAGGTGTAGAAACTATGGAAATGATGGGTAGGATGTGAAGCAGATGGCGGGAATACAGACATTGGGAAGGACAGAGGGTGAGGAGTAATGGTGTGTGGGGAGGGTAGTGGCACAAGAAGAGAGGAATATGTGTGGGTGTAGAGGAAAAAGGAGAGAGGAGCCCTAATGGGATGCGTGGGGAAGGGCGGATCTCATTGTCTGGGAGAGAGAGTTGGTTGAAGTTGTGATGGGATAGGACGTTGAGAGTATGGAGGAGCAGAGACGGACGAATGTGTTTGTGAAGACGCGACAGCATACCAGGGTTGGTGATCAGAGAGGAGACAATGGGGTTACTGGAAACTAGTTTGCGGATAGTATAGGAGATGAGATGCGCAGATGTTCGATGTGGGTGAAGAGGATGGGAATTTGATGAGATGGTAGAGGATCCAGGTGGAGGAAGGTAAACAAATGCAGAAAGCGAGACGGAGTGCATGGCATCGAGGATGCGGAAGGATATATAGAACTTCGGAGCCGCAGAGAGGTAGTCATCGAAAGTTCGGGACTTACCCAAATTTGACGCGGCAAGTTTACCGAGAATTTCTCATCCATGTTTTCTGGGTGCTACATTTCTTTGTTCAGGCAGTGTATTTCGATCCATTACACTCATTTAAGCCGTCAGCACATGGACTGTGATTCTGAAAATACCGGATGAGCATGCCGCGTTCAAGGTGCTGCTGAATGCTCAGAAACGACGGGACTTGCGCATACGGTACGTGTGCCTCTCCGGCAAGAGCTGTCGGCAGTATCTTGCTCGCGAATCACACTGTTTACGAAATGAACGTGAAATCCCTATGTCAGCTCTATTGAAACGCACAGTTCCTTTCCTAGACAAGTCATTCTGTCTTTGGTATACACATATAAAAACTTCAATATCCGTGAACATCTTGTAAGGCAAAAAGGAAAGTACCATGTCCAGCCAAAAAGGACAGCGGCTTATGAAAGCCCCTTCACAAATAGTGCGACACAAATTTACAAAAGTTCACCACATTAGATAAAAAATTATTTCATCATTATCACTTTTTAATAAAAACCGAACGTCATTCTTACTTGGCCACTGTTCCTATTCGGTAGTAGAATATTTACAACATATTAAGTACAAAACTTAAAACAAGAAAGTGCAGAACATCTCATTGTAAATAATGAAAGTTATCTTGTACATTAACCCAGTTCAACAAACTCACTCCTCAGAAAGAGTGCACTTATACTTACATGACATCTAATATTATAGATTACCCTTTTGTTAAACTAAACGAAAGTATCAGAACTTATTAGAAAAGGCGAAGATTAATAAAAAGAAGTTTTGGGTCAAGCGAGATGCGAACCAGCAACAAATTATCTTATCTCTGACAATTCTACGACTCTTTCCATTACGCTACATTGACCGTGAATAGTCCACGACCATACTTTGCACCTTATCATCTCCTGAATGCTTGAGTCGTTGTTATGTTACTAACTGACGTTTGATTATAGCACATTGTTAACAAGAACAATGCGTTTTTGGAGGATCCTGAAAGTTCCGTTACCACTCTCATAATAGGTAAGCTACAATAATTCTTTAAACTTGAATATGACGTTTCCCGTCATTTTATTAGCGCGAATCATACAATTAAGGACGGGTTTTCGAGACATCTTCAATTTGATGGTGTTCAGAAACGTCATACATACATCTAGGATTCAACTGAAAGCCAATACGGCGCCTTACTTTTCCGTACTGAAAAGAGATGGCATGCATATGATGTGGGTGGCCTTCTTCCATCTCATTGGTCTACGTCCATACCCACGTTCAGACTGTCTGACATGCTACATATTGCCCTGCAGGTCCGGAAAGACTCCCCAGCGTGCTTTTTCCACGCTATGACATCACAAATTTGGCATCCTCAACGCTCAACGATTGAATGCACTGTCCGTGTGCCAAAGGCTTCAGTGTGGAGTTGAACCACAGACTCTTCTAATTTTCTACAGGTCGTTGTTGCGTTCTGTACTTGTCTATGGAAACAAATCCTTCGGAAGAGCTCCAGTATATATATTAGAAAAATTTGACAAACTACGATACAGAGGAACATACTTCAACCAATTGTCAACGTCACCAACAAATAAGCTCCTAGCAGAAAAAGGAAATGGTACTTAACATTCAGCAGCAGTTACTAGATAAGAAATACTTATTACGTAAACACACGTAGACTCCAATAACCTGGCGATTCAGCAGCTATGTCAGTAAAAAAAACAGAGAGGGAGATCTTTTGCACCGGTTACTTGACAAGATCCTAAGGATAGCGATTTTCTGCTACATCTTTCTGGTGCATCTGAATCATGTAAAGGGTATTTGGTCATTTTAGAATCATTGTTACTGTGGTGAGTAACAGCGGTGTGATATAATGGAAAAGGGCGATCCCCGAGGTCGGTGCAGACCAGCCGGGCCCAGCACCACAAAAGGGACTGTCAGCGGACGTGTCGCTGCGAATAGTGACACATTCAATGAGGCACTATGGAGAGTATCAAACGGGACCACTGTCTCGCATTAAGGAATCGAAAACATCCACCTATCTTCTTTTTGGCAGCAAATTCTTGTGAAAAAATTTAATGGAACCGGCTGCCTTTAAACGATGAATATGTGCAGTCCATAATCGCAAATTTTCAGAGTAATCGGGCTTACAATAACCGCTTTGGAATGGTCTCTTACTGTGAGCAGCTGCCTGGAACTTCCGAAACATTATGTGCGGCCGGAATAACGCCATTGATTTGTCATCAACAGCAGCAATTTGTCGACAGAATCCGGGAGGCTTTCAGGGGCCATTTCCAGGTTAGACGTGGTAGCGGAAAATTTCCCGCGGACAGGGATCCGCCTTTCCAGCAGAGGCGTCTGATCCTATATTTACTAAATTTGGGCGCCTACCTTTTCCAGGACCTCATCTAATGGCGTTCTGCAACTAGCGGAATTTTGAAACGCGTAGAAGCGGTTTTAGAAAAAAAATTGCGTTTTGTGTGAATCCTGAAGAAAAAATTACCTCAGGTCAAATCGAATTCGTTGGTTGAAGATTGAAACTACGATTCTGTTAACTACAGCAGCTGCGGAAGTTATTGTATCTAGGTGAGTGTAGGCATCGATGTTATTAAAATTCTAGTTTACTAGTGTGTACGTTCTAAGCTACAAATACAATTTAAAATTAGTGAGTCCCCTTTTTAACCAATGATTTCCTGAATGATTGTTCTTTTCAGCTACATACCCCATCATAATAAAGGAAATATTACTGCACCGAGACACAGCGAGTTTGTGAAATGCAGAGAGTTTCATTTGCAATTTTCAGTGGTTGAAGTTTCTTTGAGTACGCTAGGTGGAGTATTATATACAGGTATACTTATCGATAAAATGATGTATGAGGTAAGATATACATACAAGTACTCGGCTTCAGTTGATAATCATGGTTAAGTCTAACCTTCAATATTCGAAAAAAGTGTTTACAAATAAAATTTATAGCACATTTCTCAAATTAACTTTTTGATTTTTTATTTCTGAACTGAAATATACTGCGAAAGTTAAGGGCGGAATTAATGATATAACTTCGGGGCATTAATCCAATGATGGTTCAAAAACCGGATGAGACTAACATTATCAACTTGAAGATCATCTTTCTTCTTTACGCTCATCTGTTATTCGTGTAGTAATTAATTCTTTGTTATATTGCGCTTCTTTCACCGTATTGCACACCTAGTTTCCGACAGAATGTCATTAGTGCAAATCAGCGCTTGCTCTTTTGCATAAGAAATATCTGTCATTTTGGGTATTCCTGTCATACTACATGTTGGAACAGCAATCAACGCAACCAGAAAATGTATTTGTTTTTGTCTGTAATCGCAAATACTTTTTCATCAGTCGCTCATTTGTTTGATGAGTAGTTTGCCGCTGTTTCTGAAACTAAAGAATACAAATACATATCGAAGAAGATGTCACTACAAAAAGTTTGATAAATTTAAATCGGAATTAATTTGCTTGAACGCAGTCTTTTTATCTGATTATAGAAATGATTTCACTTTTAAGGGACGAATCCGGGGCATACGGTTGGCTCTCTACATTGAATGAGCGCAATTTTTCGGAAATCCAGGGCACTGCCCAAAAATTATTTCTTCATCATCATTGATGAGACAAAGTGAAAGCAGATACTTCCATTTTGCGATTTTAAACATATAAACTGTTGGCAAATGACGTTTGAGTTTCATTTCCCTCGCTGCTGTTGTACTGTGGTAGTCTGCTGGGACTTTGGGGTTCGTACTACGTAGAGAGAATTGCTGAAACGGTTATATACAGTTTTACACAGCTGGAACCATGGAAGGGCAGAATTTTTACGTCTAGGAATAGCTAACAGCGTGCTAGAAGATCGTTGATTGTGTAATTTACGAAGTAACGAAGAATATTTAAACATGGTCTTCGATTACGTAGTCTAAAATATGATAGTTCCCGCGGTAAAGGAAAAGGGGATGCATCTGGATGTGTTCCACACCTCATAGAGACAGTTTTGATTCATTATCGTCTTTTACACTCCTTTTCAGGCGGTTATCGCGATACATTTTTTGTTAGGGGAAGTTGTAAGCAATAAAAAAAGCTTCGGACAGCAACGTGCAGCAACGTTCTGAAAGATTAGAAGTGCTAGCAGAGTTAAAGTATAAAATAGTGACGATACATGCTCCAATGTCCAAATAAACTCACACTGACAAAGAATCGCTGCAAATATGAAAAAAAAGCGTTGGTTACGAGTTCTTAAGTTTTCAAGTGGAGCTGCAAGCAGACTTGAATATCTACTCACATTCACAAGAAATACATAAAAAATTGTAGCTGGAGAGAACTGTGAAATTGCGCTGTACATAGTTCGTAACGTTTTTACATACGCGTGAAAAATTTAATGAGCCTTCCGACTTCTTAGTTACTGAATTGCCTTATTATAGCGACCCATGTGTTGACTCCCTGACGGTTACATGCACCGTCATGTTGATGGTTCATATGCACTACTTAGGCGATCCTCTACAGCAACAGTCTTCACGTCATCTTTGACTTTTGACAATGGAAGGTCAACTCTCGAAATTTGCCGATAAATGGTGTCATGTATCCAAATTTAATCAGTCGCGTGACGAATTTTCAGATTTATTATTATGAAGGTTCTACATTTTAATAAGAGGTAGATGCTTTGGAGGAGAGTAAATCATTCTTAGCACGATGAATGGAATAGTTCGACATGACACACGACTGAAATGTCGTCAGGCATTACGCGTTCCGTCGGTGTACAGTGGTGCACGGGGTGGACTGGATGCATGTTTGGTCGCAACCAAAAGTGTAGAACGCACGATCTCTCAGGTTGTGCAGACAGTGGCCTTCTCACGTCCCGTCATGTCTGGGTTGTACCGCAAGTACCTTAATTCGCGAGAAACGCGTACCGTCATAGTTAATAACAATAAATTGATGAGAAAGAGCCCCTGCCAGTAATCGTGCACTATAGTACATTCAATCAGGGTAACTTTTTCCAGTCGGGGTATGTGTGTACCACTAATCACTTTTGTTTCAAGCGGCTACTGCTCCATCAACTTACTTTATTTTGCACTAAAAGTAACAGTTTTACTACCTCTCTGACTTCCAGTTAATATTTCAGTTGTCTTTGCAACTCCTTGCAAGCTCTTAGGCTGTGAAGAGAGCCTCTGACAACAGTGACTTAAGTTGAATAATTCCAGATCGATTCAAATATCTTGATATTTCAAAGTGAACCTATAAACTGATTTAACATTGTTTGTTTTTAATTCTTACTAGCACCTGATTTCCTTCTAGCACGATCTCAATTTACCCAGAGCGTTAGATATAGGGGCGACAGCGTAACTTTGTACCAGCATTAAAACTGAAATTTATCTCTAATAGGGCATGGTTAGTATACATTCCGTTTTCTGTCACTCAGTGACTACAGATGTAAAATGTTAAAATATCTGTTGCGATGTGTAATTTACATTTTCTAAAAATTGCAAAAATTGAAAACATCTACATCTACATTTATACTTTGCAAGCCACCCAACGGTGTGTGGCGGAGGGCACTTTACGTGCCACTGTCATTACCTCCATTACCTGTTCAAGTCGCGTATGGTTCGCGGGAAGAACGACTGTCTGAAAGCCTCCGTGCGCGCTCCAATCTCTCTAATTTTACATTCGTGATCTCCTCGGGAGGTATAAGTAGGGGGAAGCAATATATTCGATACCTCATCCAGAAACGCATCCTCTCGAAACCTGGACAGCAAGCTACACCGCGATGCACAGCGCCTCTCTTGCAGAGTCTGCCACTTGAGTTTGCTAAACATCTCCGTAACGCTATCACGCTTGCCAAATAACGCTGTGACGAAACGTGCCGCTCTTCTTTGGATCTTCTCTCTCTCTTCCGTCAACCCGACCTGGTACGGATCCCACACTGATGAGCAATACTCAAGTATAGGTCGAACGAGTGTTTTGTAAGCCACCCCCTTTGTTGATGGACTACATTTTCTAAGCACTCTCCCAATGAATCTCAACCTGGTACCCGCCTTACCAACAATTAATTTTATATGATCATTCCACTTCAAATCGTTCCGCACGCATACTCCCAGATATTTTACAGAAGTAACTGCTACCAGTGTTTCTTCCGCTATCATATAATCATACAATAAAGGATCCTTCTTTCTATGTATTCGCAATACATTACATTTGTCTATGTTAAGGGACAGTTGCCACTCTCTGCACCAAGTGCCTATCCGCTGCAGATCTTCCTGCATTTCGCTACAATTTTCTAATACTGCAACTTCTCTGTATACTACAGCATCATCCGTGAAAAGCCGCATGGAACTTCCGACACTATCTACTAGGTAATTTATATATATTGTGAAAAGCAATGGTCCCATAACACTTCCCTGTGGCACGCCAGAGGTTACTTTAACGTCTGTAGACGTCTCTCCATTGATAACAACATGCTGTGTTCTGTTTGCTAAAAACTCTTCAATCCAGCCACACAGCTGGTCTGATATTCCGTAGGCTCTTACTTTAGCAGGCGACAGTGCGGAACTGTATCGAACGCCTTCCGGAAGTCAAGAAAAATAGCATCTACCTGGGAGCCTGTATCTAATATTTTCTGGGTCTCATGAACAAATAAAGCGAGTTGGGTCTCACACGATCACTGTTTCCGGAATCCATGTTGATTCCTACATAGTGGATTCTGGGTTTCCAAAAACGACATGATGCTCGAGCAAAAAACATGTTCTAAAATTCTACAACAGATCGACGTCAGAGATATAGGTCTATAGTTTTGCGCATCTGCTCGACGACCCTTCTCGAAGACTGGGACTACCTGTGCTCTTTTCCAATTATTTGGAACCCTCCGTTCCTCTAGAGACTTGCGGTACACGGCTGTTAGAAGGGGGCAAGTTCTTTCGCGTACTCTGTGTAGAATCGAATTGGTATCCCGTCAGGTCCAGTGGATTTTCTTCTGTTGAGTGATTCCAGTTGCTTTTCTATTCCTTGGACACTTATTTCGATGTCAGCCATTTTTTCGTTTGTGCGAGGATTTAGAGAAGTAACTGCAGTGCGGTCTTCCTCTGTGAAACAGCTTTGGAAAAAGGTGTTTAGTATTTCAGCTTTACGCGTGTCTGTTAAGTGGTACAAAGTTACTCCAATTGACTGTAGTGGGTGAAAGTCACTCCCAAATTCAGAGACTGACAACAACAGTGACTTCCTCTACTGTACATATGTGAAATGAGTGTATAGACGTGTATTATAATTCTGGTAATTTAGTTTTGAATAGTATATGCCTATCCAAAACCTGTTGTTTAAATACTACAAGAGCGTCGGTTTTTGGTGGCCTCCATTCAAAATCCCTTTCGCACCTCTTAACTGAAGTCGCTTCTGCTAACGGACGACGGAATGCCACACTCGCACCGAGCGAGACGGGCGTAGTGCACCACACGTTCTCTGCGTGTTTTAGTCTCGTTTCACTACCAGTGCTGCCAAGAATGTCCTACATCCTAGAAATCTCACAGTTCTTCGCCCTCAAAGGCGTAGCAGCGCTGCAATATGCATCCCATTCGCTGACACGTAATGAAATTCTCATTAAAAACTGCTTATTTCACTGGTATCATGTTTTATTCTTAGACTCCGTCCTGTAGAACCTGTTTAGACACCTCGTCCAACGAGCTGAGCGAGCTCTCCCTAGTGGCGTCATCCGCGGACACTCCTTCCTGCGCGTGCCGTTGTGTCCACCTTTCTTCCTCTGTTTTCCCAGCTATTAGCGCTTTTATTTACAATACTGCACCCCTACCATTGGAGCCTCATACTAATTTGTGTATTGGCTGCTCTTCCGAGTGCCAATATTTCTGTTCTCCCAAAGTGAACAGGATGCAAGCTTGACACTTTTTCATTATGAGATGTTACCGATTGTACAACCAACAGATAGAGCTTCCAGAGTAAAATAAAGAGAGTGAAGAAGACCAATTTGAATATAAAAAACTATATTATACCACGCAAGAGAATGGACATCCATAAATATACAAAAAAAAAACCATATTTTCTGGGCGAACAGTGGCAAGGTGGCTGATTTCTTTGTTAATTAGAACAAAAGAACTATTATAATACTATGTCTCTGGTTATGAAAGATTTTAAGGAAACATCAAAATTCATTACTCTGTTTGACAATGGTGTTGTCTATTAGGCCCAGTAGAAGCTTTGTCAGAAGACTGAAATATTTAGGCTCCGAGAAGCTACTTCGGAAAGTACTGGGTAAGTCTGATAACTGCTTTGTGTTTATGTTTCTAAAATGCAATTTAATCTTGACAGCAACAGTGTGATAATATATTGAATTTCCTATTTTCCGACAGCCACTTCGTTAGGAATTATTACACAGATAAATCGCCGTTACGCATTATTTGCTTAATTGATAGTTTCGCATTTCATAGGAGGGCACGTTTAGATATTAATTCCCCTGATGGGAACTTATTAAAGGTGACAAGGTCTGCTCGGTACCAACGTCAAAATAAACTTGTGAGAACAGAACAAAAAACAAATGAATTTTGAGCCTGCTTACTGTATTCAAGTGTTGGTCTCCCTCCAAAATCCCTCCTCCACCCCCTCCCTTAATCCCACCTGCTACATATATACACACACACACACACACACACACACACACACACACACACACATTTCCTCGATGAATGTAAGGAGCATTCAAAAAGAAACGAGCCAAAGACTGTAAAAAGAAAACCGCTGATTGGATCGTAATGCCATTACTTACGAAAAAAAGTGATCCCTAAAAAATTACTGGGCTCATAGTAGTGGCTGGTGGGACATGAACGAGCACCCACAAGATGACACAGCGAACATGTGCACTCTTCGATGGATCACTGCGCTTAGTAGTGCGGAAAACAGAGAACTCGGGGCTTCAGGAGAAGAGTGATGGGACGTAGTGCGTTTCCTGACAGAGAAAAAAAGTGCGAGGAACGGAAATTCATCGAAGAATTGCAGAAGTGTACGTAGAGAGCACTGTATGTCCGTTGGGAGAAGGATCAGGCGTGGCACAAGCGACTGAAAGAAGGACGGATTTCATTTGCCGACGCGCACGATCTGGAACGCCTCGCCGCTTTGTCCACCGGCTTCCTGTCCACATTTTACCTCCATAAAACGCTACACACCAGGCAAATAATTTTAGAAAAGAATCCCTAACACCCAGAGTTTTAATTTTTCACAAAGGTAATATTTTTATATTAGTCTGAATATGTAATAGGACCTGGAAGAGCAGTTGAACGGAACGGACGATGTCTTGAAAGGAGATATGAACGTCAACAAAAGCAAAACGAGGATAATGGAATGTAGTCGAATTAAGTCGGGTGATGCTGAGGGAATTAGATTAGGAAATGAGACACTTAAAGTAGTAGATGAGGTTTGCTATTTGGGGAGCAAAATAACTGATAATGGTCGGAGTAGAGAGGATATAAAATGTAGACTGGCAATGGCAAGGAAAGCGTTTCTGAAGAAGAGAAATTTGTTAACAACGAGTACACATTTAAGTGTCAGGAAGTCAAAGTGGTTCAAATGGCTCTGAGCACTATGCGACTTAACTTCAGAGGTCATCAGTCGCCTAGAACTTAGAACTAATTAAACCTAACTAACCTAAGGACATCACACACATCCATGCCAGAGGCAGGATTCGAACCCGCGAGCGTAGCGGTCGCTCGGTGCCAGACTGTAGTGCCTAGAACCGCACGGCCACTCCGTCCGTCCGTCAGGAAGTCGTTTCTGAAAGTATTTGTATGGAGTGTAGCTAATTATGGAAGTGAAACGTGGACGATAAATAGTTTAGACAAGTAGAGAATAGAAGCTTTCGAAATGTGGTGCTATAGAAGAATGCTGAAGATTAGATGGGTAGATCACATAACTAATGAGGGGGTACTAAATAGAATTGGGGAGAAGAGATATTTGTGGCACAACTTGACTAGAAGATGGGATCTGTCGGTAGGACGTGTTCTGAGGCATCAAGGGATAACCAATTTAGTATTGGAGGGCAGCGTGGAGGGCAAAAATCGCAGAGGGAGATCAAGAGATGAATACACTAAGCAGATTGAGAAGGATGTAGGTTGCAGTAGGTACTGTGAGATGAAGAAGCTTGCACAGGATAGAGTAGCATGGAGCGCTGCATCAAACCAGTCTCTGGACTGAACACCACAACAAGAATGTAATAGTTTCTTGCGAATAAAATTTGAATCGCTTCTAGTGCTTCTGTTATGGTACAGAGAGTTTCACGATGGTGCGAACAGTCCGATCGAGGAGGTTCCACAGATTCACGTTTGGTTTTAAGTTCGGGGAGTTTGGTGGGCAGGGGAGTACGGTAAACTCACCATGGTGCTTCTCGAACTACACGAGTTCACTTCGACGTCTACGTCTACGCCTACGTGATTACTCTGTCATTCACAATAAAGTGCCTGGCAGAGGGTTCAATGAACCACCTTCATGCTGTCTCTCTACCGTTTCACTCTCGAACGGCACGTGGGAAAAACGAGCACTTAAATTTTTCCTTGCGAACCCGAATTTCTCTTATTTTATCGTGATGATCATCTCTCCCTATGTAGGTGGGTGCCAACAGAATGCTTTCGCAATCGTAGGAGAAAACTGGTGATTGAAATTTCATGAGAAGATCCCGTCGCAACGAAAAACGCCTTTGTTTTAATGATTGCCACTCCAATTCACGTATCATGTCTGTGACACTATCTCCCCCATTTCGCGATAATACAAAACGAGCTGTCCTTCTTTGAACTTTTTCGATGTCATCCGTCAGTCCCACCTGGTGCGGATCCCATACCGCACAGTAAACTCCAGAATAGGGCGGACAAGCGTAGTGTAAGCAGTCTATTTAGTAGACTTGTTGCACCTTCTAAGTGTTCTGCCATTGAATAACAGTCTTTGGTTTGCTCAACCCACAATATTATCTATGTGATCGTTACAATTTAGGTTATTTGTAATTGTAATCCCTGTATTAGTTGAATTTGCAGCCCTCAGATTTGTGTGACTTATCGCATAATCGAAAGTTAGCTGATTTCTGTTAGTACTCATGTGAATAACTTCGCACTTTTCTTTATTCGAGGTCAATTGCCACTTTTCGCACCATACAGATATCTAAATCATTTTGCAAGTCGTTTTGATCATCTGATGACTTTAGAAGACGGTAAATGACAGCATCATATGCAAACAATCAAAGACGGCTACTCGGATTGTCTCCTATGTCGTTAGTATAGATCAGGAACAATAGAGGGCCTATAACACTTCCTTGGGGAACGCCGGATATTACTAATGTTTTACTCGATGCCTTTCCGTCTATTACCACGAACTGTGACCTTTCTGACAGGAAATCACGAATCCAGTTGCACAACTGAGGCGATATTCCGTAGGCACGCAGTTTGATTAGAAGACCCTTGTGAGCAACGGTGTCGAGCTGTGTGATACGTTGCCTTGCCCTGCTCGTAGATGCCATCGTGGCGTGAAAACACACACCGCAGTTAGAGGTGGAAATGGTCTCCATGGGTAGACTTGTACTGAATCATTGTGCTCGTTAGAATAACAAGATCACTCGGAGAACGCCACTAAACCATTCCCAAGTCCATTTAGCATGAAGGGTGTTTGCTTTCAGACGTTTCACACCGTACACGCCAACGGCCGTCTGTCCGATGAAGCATAAAACGTGAATCGCGTGCCCTCACTCACTGGACGTCAAGTTGCGGTATCGGCGTGGAAAATCGAGTCTTCGCTGCTGATGAACAGAAGTTAGCATGGGTACATGGACCAGGCGCTTACTGCGGAGGTCCATACGCAGCAACGTCCGCTAAATGGGCATTGAGGAGAGTGTTGGTAGCCCTCTGGTTCATCGGGGCGCCCAGTGGCTCAACAGTTACACGTATATTCGCCCGTACACATATCGGCTGCCGTCGTTCATCGCTACAGCCCGTGGCGCACCGCAGGTGCCACGGCGTGTGTTTTGGATAGCGCCATTTTGCCCTGCACGGTATATTTTCACCACGGCGGCACGGTGTTTCGGAAATAGTTCAACCCTTGGCTCGAAAGCCGATGATCATGCCCTTCTGGACGTCAGATAAATTTTTCCGTTTCCGCATTACGACAACTGCAGTGTTTTGCAGTGTCCCCGCGACACGCTTTATACACCCTCCACTGCTAGTGCTGCCACTTGCTGTATGTGATTGGTTACTGTAGGTTCACGTCCAACATGGTCGGTGGTCACGTTAATGTAACTCAACCGTACATATACATACACACTCCTAAAGCCTCCGAACATGACGGAGGGTATCTTGTGCTACTACTACTCATCTCTTATCCTGTTCCACTCACAAATAGAATGAGGGAAAAACGACTGACTGTATGTCTCTACACAAGTCCTGATTTATCGACGAGGACATTAGCGGGACGTCTGTTGGCGGCAGTAGAATCATTCTGCAATTAGCTGCAAATACCGGTTCTCTAAATTTTCTCTATAGTATTTCGCGGAAAGAATGTCGTCTTCCCTCAAGCAATTCCTATTTGAGTTTCGGAAGCATCTCCGTAATATTCGATGGATGATCGAACCTACCGGTAACAAATCTAAGAGCATGCTTTTGAATTGCCTCGATAGCTTCCTCCAGTGCGACCTGGTGAGGTTGCCAAACACTCGGGCAGTAATGAAGAATGGGTCGAACTAGTGTTCTATACGACATCTCCTTTGTAGATGAGTTACACTTTCCTAAATACCTCCCAATAAACCGATGTCGTCAATTTGCCTCCCCTATTGCCATCCTCACATGCTCAATCCATTTCATATCACTTTGCAATGTTACGCTCCGATATTTAATCGACGTGAATGTGTAAAGCAATACATCTCTCATACTGTATCCGAAATATACAGAATTGTTTCTGCTACTCATCTGCACTGATTTATATTCTTCTACATTTAGAACAAATTGTCACTCATTACAACTACTCTCATCATTCATATTTATTTTAAAAAAGCACTCCGTCATCAGGCCACAAGTGGCCCATCGGTACCTTCCGACCGCCGTGTCATCCTCAGTTGAGGCTGCGGATAGGAGGGGCGTGTGGTCAGCACACCGCTCTCCCGGTCGTTGTGATGGTTTTCTGTGACCGGAGCCGCTACTATTCGGTCGAGTAGCTCCTCAATTGGCATCACGAGGCTGAGTGCACCCCGAAAAATGGCAGCAGCGCATGGCGACTGGATGGTCACCCATCCAAGTGCCGGCCACGCCCGACAGCGCTGAACTTCGGTGATCTCACGGGAACCGGTGCATCCACTGCGGCAAGGCTGTTGCCGATTAATATTTATACAGTTCATTATTTAAAAAATCAGTGCCGTTTCTTCTCGACAGAAATGTTGCTCTTCCCTTTTGACAATATACTAGTGAAAATTGTCCAGATATTTATTCAGTTGATAGTGAATATCAAAAAGTCAGCTGGTAATAGGGTACTAACAGGGGGACCGTATGAACTTCCTTTCCTATGTTTTATTCATATTGACAGGGTGTGTAGGGCACGACTAGGACACCAACATAGGTAAACATGAAGACGAAATACTCAACTGTTTGAGAGAAAATCGAGTTTGAAAACTTTTGGCTTGCTTATATATTTTGTGTGATAGCTAGTATGTAAAGAGTCTGCAGCCGAGTGAGTAAGCGCCTAGTTTCTTGAGCGTGAAGTCGCCGAATCGAATCTCACTGTCGTTACTTCCTTTCTTTTCTTTTTCATTCCCACGTGATTTTAGCAACAGATATGTGTGGCGTACCATGAAATTGTGTGATGAGCGAGAACCGTTTATGTGTGTAAACGAAGTCCGTTTGCAATAAATCCATGGAAAGAACCATGCACATGCAAAAATTAGGTATACATTACATCTGCTGTATGTATCAATAACTGTAGTGTTCCATGTTTCTTCTATCAGTATGATTTTGATTCGTGCAGTGCCCTGTAAGTTATAAATTATACTCGTTCCAAACGTAGATACAATAACATAAATACAATTACTGTGTTAACTTGATTGAAAGTTCTTATAAATCGGTTTTTTGTTTCCAGTCTCCTCCCCCAAAAAAATCTCCTTTTTTCATAGTAAAGATTATAAATATAATAAATCTGTTGTTAGCGCGAATGACAATTGTAAAAACCGGAAGTACCGACAGTGAACTTCGATCCAGAGACTTCGTACTTCTGGAATTAACAGCTTACTTGCTCGGCTGCGCTCTCCTTGAATAATAGCGACCAATATATGGCACACTAAAAACCTTCAAACTCAATTTTCTCGAAAACGGTTGAGAGATGCGTTTTCCTGTATACATATGCTGAAGTCTTGGTTGTGCCCAACACGTCTTGTCAATATGAATCATACCGGTGGCAAGAAGTTCGTACGCTCCCCTTGTAAGCAGAGAAGGGTAAGCTGGAAGTTAAAGGGTTATACGAAAGGCCTACGTAAAAGAAACGCACTTAAAGGCCATTTTGTGCAAAGATGAAGTAGATAATGAGATGGCAGATATGATATCGATAGAAAAATGTGGCGGAGAATTTAAAGATCCACGTCCAAACAATGCACCTGTAGTAGAATTTCTGTCAGAACTTTTGAGATCGTTGGGAGAACATACCATACCAAAACTGTTCCATCTGTTATACAAGAATATAAGGTAGTTTGTGAATAAAGCCTTATATCGCTTTATATATGTTTTATTTATAACTTCATTTCGGGTACTGCCATCAACAGATCAAAACTTAGGACCCATAAGACACCGTTCAGTGTCAGAGATGGGGGAAAGGGGTGGGAGGGGACATATTTAATTGATAATGCCGAAATAATGTTATATTAAGTGACTTAGGTGGAGTAATTTACGAAATATTCAAATGATCGTAGACTCACTAAGGAAATTTATTTCCTTTCTTCTTCTTCTTTCGATTTCGGCCATCTTTGGACCACGTTCAACAATTCACTTGCCCGGCTTTTTGATCTTTTTTTCTCTCTTCCCAATATTTCTTCATCATTTTCGAGTGGTTCCTCCTCCGCTCTTCCGACCATTTCCTGTTATTATTCTTTAGTTTCGTTTCTTCTGGAAAACACTTAATTTCGTTCACTATTTGTCTAAACTTTTCCCTGTCCCTGATTGACTCACGGGTGACATTAAAATAGGCCAAATCCTTTTTCACCATCTGTATCCATTTATTGTTGGTTTTTTCGTTCCTGTTACTATGTTCAAACACTTTTCTTGTTAGTCTGTTTCCATCCATCCTCGACAGGTGACCATAAAACGTTAGTCTGCGTTTACGCATTGCCTCACTCACTTTCTCAATAGTTTTGTATATTTCCTTATTACTCTTTAGCTTGTACTCTTCTCCAATCTTTCTCGGTCCTAATATTTTTCTCAAAATTTTCCTTTCTTTCTTTTCCATGTTTTCTATTTCCCCCTTTTTGTTAAGAGTTAGGCACTCCGATGCATACAGGCATTCTGGTCTAATGACAGTTTTATAATGTCTTAATTTAGCTTGAATCGAAATGTTTTTTTTTTGTTATATATGTCTTTGGTTTTTTGAAAAGCAAATTCCATTTTCCTTGCTCTCGCCTGGTTTGCACTCTTGTCTAAACCATTCACTTGAATTATTTCACCTAAATACTTAAATTTTTCTACTCTCTTAATATTGCCGTATTTAGTAATAAGATTTTTCTTGTTATTTCTATGATTAGACATATACACGGTTTTTTCAAATGAAATCTGCAGTCCAGCTCTGGCCGAAACTTCTTGTAGTTTCTCCAGGTAGTTCTGAGCTATTTCTTCGTTTTCTGTAACTATTGCCAGATCGTCTGCAAAAGCTAAACAGTCCACTTCTATTTTTTCTTTTTTTGTTCCAATTCTGATGTCATTCTTGGTGCCTTTGAGTTCTTCTTTCCATATTCTCAATATCTTTTCCAGTACGCAGTTGAAGAGGATTGGGGATAAACCATCACCTTGTCTAACACCTGTTTTAATTTCGAACTTCCTTGAAATTTCACCCATAAATTTAGCTTTGGCCTTACTGTTTGTTAGCGTCTGTTTGATAATTTGAATTGACCGAGCGAGGTGGCGCCGTGGTTAGCACACTGGACTCGCATTCGGGAGGACGACGGTTCAATCCCGTCTCCAGCCATCCTGATTTAGGTTTTCCGTGATTTCCCTAAATCGTTTCAGGCAAATGCCGGGATGGTTCCTTTGAAAGGGCACGGCCGATTTCCTTCCAAATCCTTCCCTAACCCGAGCTTGCGCTCCGTCTCTAATGACCTCGTTGTCGACGGGACGTTAAACACTAACCACCACCACCATAATTTGAATTGTTTTCTTATCGACCCCAAATTCTTCCAATACTTTCAGTAATGTTTCTCTATCTACCGAGTCGTATGCTTTTTTGAAATCTACAAATACTATTGCAAATCTCTGGCCTCTTGAGATTCTGTAACGAATTAGTGTTTTCAGGTTAAATATTTGTTCAACACAGGATCTACCTTGTCTAAAACCTGCTTGATATTCACCTATTTTTTTATCCAGAACTGGCTCCACGATTTGAAGTAATTTCCTTGACAAAATTTTGTATCCTACTGGTAGTAGCGAGATCCCTCTATAATTATTAACATTCATCTTATCCCCCTTTTTGTGTAGTGGGTGTATCAGGGCACACTGCCAGTCTTCAGGAATTCTTTCTTCGTCCCAGATCTTCTTAAACATATGTTCCAAAACTTGTGGGAGGTTGGTATCCATTATTTTTAGGATTTCTGGTACTATGGAGTCTTCACCTGGGGCTTTATTGTTTTTTAGACTGTGTATTATGTGTTTTATTTCTTCAGCGTCTGGAGGTTTTGACTCGGTATTAGTATTTCGGTGGTTTTCAAAACTCATTTTATCTTTGGGTGGTTCACAATTTAGTAGATTCTCGAAATATTTTGCTAATATTTCACAATTAGTCTTGTTTGTCAAACCTAGCTTGTTCTCTTCATCTTTAAAACATAAATTTGGGGATTGGTATTTGGTTAGCTGTTTTCTAAAAGTTTTGTAGAAATCTCTAGAATTATTTCTTTTAAAGTCTTCCTCAATCTGTTCTAGGTTATCCTGAAATTGTCTTATTTTTTTATTACGGAAAAGCTTAGCTGTTTCTCTTCTCTGGATTTTAAAATTGTCAAGATCTTGAGGATCTTTTGTGGAGTTCCATTTCTGCCACAATTTCTGTCTCTTCTCCAGGTTCTCATCACATTCATTGTCCCACCATGGATGTCTTCTTACTCTTTTCACGAGACAATTTTCTTTTGCTATTTCAACTATTTCGTTTTTGATCTCCTCCCATCCCGCTTCCTTATTTATTGTGGATATGCCATCGCTATCTTTGTGCAATGCTCTTTGAAACCGTTGTTTAATTTCTTCATTTTTTAAAGCTTCTGTGTTATATTTTGGAATTTTGTAAAAGGTTTTCTTCTCTTTTCGAAATGGGAGTGGTCTGAATTTAATCGTAGTCAAATAGTGGTCTGAATCAACATCAAGGCTTTTCAGCACTTTAGTGTTTTGAATTTCTTCTTGACAATGAAGTGAGATAGCCACATGGTCAATTTGGAATTCTCCGAGAAGTGGATTTGGTGATCTCCATGTTTTAGTTTTTCGGCTCAGCTTTTTGAAATGTGTTGTCATTATTTTCAAGTTGAAATGCCTACATACCTCTATAAGCCTTTCTCCATTTTTTGAAGTTCTTTTGTGACCTGGGAAGAGGCCTACTGTTCCATGGTATTTTTTCTCCCTTCCTATTTGTGCGTTAAAATCGCCTACTAACATTTTTATGTTCTTCTTTGAGCATCTATCCAGTTCCATTTCAAGTATCTCCCAAAATTCTTCAACTTTCTCCGGGTTATTTTTGTTGTCCTGGTTTATGGGTGCATGACAGTTGATTATAGAGTATCCTTTGTTTTTACATTTAATCTCAAGAATGGATAGTCTCTCAGAACTCGAGTAGAAGTTAGTAACTGAATCTAAAATTGAGTGATGTACCAGAAATGCTGTTCCCAGGTATGGCATTTGTTTCATTAAGATTTTACCTGGTTTTCCTTTAAATAAACGATAGTTTTCAAAATCTAAAGCAGTTTCATCTAAAAACCTTGTTTCTTGTAATGCACATATTAAAATTTCTTTCTGGTTCAGCTTTTCAATCAATAATTTCAATTTTCCTACTTTAATTAGAGAGTTTACATTTAGGGTTGCAAACATAGTTGCTTTCTTAAATTTCAGTGTTGAGGGCTGCATACATGTTGGTTGGGGTCCTCCAAAATCCTTTGACCCCTTTGCATTGTTTCTACGAACAACGGAGGATTTGCCATTCGGTCTACCTCTTGGAGTAGTGTCTATCTTTGACGACGTTCCCATCATGCTTTGCAGTAATTGTTGGATAATAAATTGGGGGATCGGGTTGCCCCGAATCCGAAATTAAAACCAAGGTAGTAAGCCCTGGAGTTAGCTCTTCCGCTCTCTCTGCCGTTGGGAAATTGTTCCTCTTCCGCCATTGAGACCGTTGGCTGGGTTTCACCTAGTAACCCTAGGCAGGGGCCCTATGACAGGGTGCTACCATCTGGAGCCGGACGGACCCTGGTTTTTTTACGAGGTTGTTACTCCTCCCCCTCCACACTTCCCCATCCTCTTGTTTTTAGATGGGCCCGGGCTTGGGACCGGCTTGCGGCGGTGTTTTATTTCCTTTATTAATGTATGAAACAAGCGAATTTCGCTCAGATCTCAAGAAGAAAGTAATATCCTAATTCGAAAGTAGATATATTACAACAACACCAGTTCAATAAATCGTGGTTGTGCTATAAGAAGAAGAATTATAGAAAAGAATGGAAAGACTGGTAGCAGCGATCCAGGGGTAGCACCAGCTAAGGTTATGAAGAAATGTAGGCAATAACCACTCTACCAGCTGAGGCTATGTAGAAATGTAGGCAATATTGACTCTATAGTTCAGGCCAGCAGTTATATTGCAGAAAGGTAAACCTACGTATATAACATTAGTACTTTTAGAGAAAGCTTTTTGCAGTTTTGATTGGAATACACCCTTTGAAATTCTAAAGTAGCAAGTATTAAATGCATTGAAGGATACGTTATCAACATTTACAAAATAACGAGACTGTGATTATAAAACTCGGAGAACATAAAAGAGAAATAGTAGTAGAGGAGGAACTGGGACAGGGCTGTAGCCTACCTCTCATGTTATTGAATGCGCATAGTTAGGAAGCAGTAAAGAAAAGCAAGAATAAATCTGGAAAGTTAATTAAAGTTGAGGGAGAAATTATAAGAACTACGAGGTTTGCAGGTGACGTTGCAAATCTGTTACATAATGAAAATGACTTGGAAGAGTATTTGAACGAGATGTATAGTGTCAGACAGAGGTTAATGTGTCTCAGACAGAGGTTAAAGTTCATTATCAGCAAAAATAAAACAAGGATATTTAATATATAGTTGAACCAAATCAGACGATACTGAGGACAACAGACAACAAAATGGGACACTAAAACAAAACGACGAGTTATGCTGTTTGCACAAAAAATAACTGACGATGACCAAATTAGACTGAATATAAAATTCTGTTTACCATCAGAAAGAAAAGAATTTCTGTAAAAGGAAAATCTTATAACATCGAAAAGAAATTTAAAAGATACGAAATCTTTTTTAAACGTATTTGTCTTGAGCATAGCCATTTATGGCAGTGAATTGTGGTTTATAAACGGTTTTTCTCAACCGTTTGTAAACCACAAGAGGGACACTACACGACGAATTATGCTATTAAGCTTTAGAAATACAGAACAATGTTGAAGACTAGATGGTTGGGCATAATAATTAATGAAGAAATACTGATCTGATTCCTGGAAAAACAAAATTTATGGCACAACTCGGTGGGTATCGCGTTTACGCGCAAGCTATGTAGCTGCAGCACTCATCACATAGGGACAATACTACAAAAGTTTAATTATAAAAAACGTATTTTTTTATTATTTTTCAGTGAACTGTCGATTTGAGTTACATCAGCGTTCACCTTTCAAATCTCACGCTCTCTGGCATCAAACCCACAGTGGTACTCGGTCAAACACGTGACTCTTCAGCTCGCAAAATCGTAAGAATTTTACAGTGTTCGCTACAGTCGACATATTCGTCTTGTGATAATCAGCAACTGTATTAATATTTAAGATAATTCTCACTTATTGTTACTTCTCAGCTGCACATTTTTAATTAGATTACATGTTTCGGTCACACAGGATCATCTTCATATCTAAACCAAAGTAAAACTAAATATGTACCACCGAATATTTTACAATAAGTAAAAAATAAAATAATTGTAGATAACTGTAGAAGTTACGTGAGTAGTTGTGACAGCAGTCCATCTTGTCTACCCAGAACCACCTATCAGAGTACTACGATTTGCAATTGTGGTCAATTTCCTAAATAGGTATGTGTTGGAGGTAGTGGCTAGGGGGAAGAGGAATTGGAGTGAGGCTGGCGGAGAGGGGAAGGAGGCAGGGAGGGAGTGGTGGGGATGTCATGAGTTTAAGAAGCATCGTGCTAAAGTTATTGAACACATGTTTATGCAAAAATTATGTTTCAAATATTAATAGTGTAGAACAATGGGTACGTAATATGTAAACGGCGAAAGATAGTAACATCTGAAAATGGAGATAGGAAGACTGAAAGCGGGGAAAGAAGGCAAGGGAGGATGAGGGGGAAAGAGGAATAGCGGCAGGGACACAAAACAAGAGAGGGTCTTACACAATAACTGCAGGAAGTTGATTATGTAAAAACCTTCTGTTAAAATAGCAGAGGGTGCGTAAAACAGTAAAAAGGGATAAAATAGTACATGATAAAAGTTGAGATAAAATAGCAACATCTGAATTAGTATGATAAGGTATTAAAAGTGTGGAACTCCGAAAGTATAAAACCACAAGGTCTCACTCTGAAGTATAAAAAATAAAAACTGCGTAAAAATGTTCCAATAAAATATATTAAAAGAAGATAAAAAGAAGAAAGTCGGAGACTGATCGCAATATGTAACTAATTAAAAATGTGCAGCTGAGATGGAGCAATAAATGAGATTTATCCTAAATTATGCTGTGTTGGTAAGGGAATTTTTGGGAGTTTTAAGTGAGTTCAATTTCGCGAAATTTTCTTCCCTGCACCATTTCATTCAAACAAGAGCATCTAATTATCGATATATGCAAATTCTTTACCTCTTAAAGCTGGGGAAAACCACTTTTAGAGAACTTTCTTTGTTAAGGAGATCTTGCGGGAAACGTACAAGACATTGTAAGATCCATAACGTCGAACAGATAGCTTACTGACTCGTGAAGTATCATGACAAGGTCACGCGACCACCTTGAACGCTTTAGAGGGGAATTCAAAAGTCAAAGAAATATATGTGTTAAAAATCTCGAATTACCACTACCTGATTAAGGCAACATTCTCAAGGAAAAGGGGCAATTTATCTACAAGCGATGTGGCATGTAGTTCGTCATTGTAGGAGTGTAGGATAACAAATTCATACCAAATGAAACACATATGTCGAAGTACTGGGTGACCAAACAGTCCCCACAATACACTGTGTACCGCCGCTCTAGCCTGTATTGCTCAACACGAACGAGCATAAAGGTGCCGAATGACATTATGCGATAGAATGTTCCTAGCGCCTTGCACCTTTTGTTGCAATTCGGCAATAGTTCTAGAAGGTTATTGTGATCACCATGTCCTATATGTACACTACTGGCCATTAAAATTGCTACACCACGAAGATGACGAACTACAGACACGAAATTTAACCGACAGAAGAAGATGCTGTGATATGCAAATGATTAGCTTTTCACAGCATTCACACAAGGTTGGCGCCGGTGGCGACACCTACAATGTGCTGACATGAGGAAAGATTCCAACCGATTTCTCATGCACAAACAGCAGTTGACCGGCGTTGCCTGGTGAAACGTTGTTGTGATGCCTCTTGTAAGGAGGAGAAATGCGTAGCATCACGTTTCCGACTTTGATAAAGGTCGGACTGTAGCCTATAGCGATTGCGATTTATCGTATCGCGACATTGTTGCTCGCGTTGGTCGACATCCAATGACTGTTCGCAGAATGTGGAATCGGTGGGTTCAGGAGGGTAATATGGAACGCCGTGCTGGATCCCAACGGCCTCGTATCACAAGCAGTCGTGATGACAGGCATCTTATCCGCATGGCTGTAACGGATCGTGCAGCCACGTCTCGATCCCTCAGTCAACAGATAGGGACGTTTGAAAGACAACAACCATCTACACGAACAGTTCTGCGTCGTTTGCAGCACCATGGACTATCAGCTCGGAGACCATGGCTGCGGTTACCCTTGACGCTGCATCACAGACAGGAGCGCCTGCGATGGTGTACTCAACGACGAACGTGGGTGCACGAAAGGCTAAACGTAATTTTTTCGGATGAATCCAGGTTCTGTTTACAGCATCATGATGGTCACATCCGCGTATGGCAACATCGCGGTGAACGCACATTGGAAACGTGTATTCGTCATCGCCATACTGCCGTATCACCCGGCGTGATGGTTGGGGTGCCATTGGCTACACATCGTGGTCACCTCTTGTTCGCATTGACGGCACTTTGAACAGTGGACGTTACATTTCAGACGTGTTACTACCCGTGGCTCTACCCTTCATTCGATTCCCGCGGAACCCTACATTTGAGCATGATAATGTACTACCGCATGTTGCAGGTTCTGGATACAGAAAATCTTCGACTGCTGCCTTAGCAAGAACATTCTCCAGATCTCTCACTAATTGAAAACGTCTGGTCAATGGTGGCCGAGCAACTGGCTCGTCACAATGCGCCACTCACTACTCTTGATGAACTGGGGTATCGTGTTGAAGCTGCATGGGCAGCTGCACCTGTACACGCCATCCAAGCTCTGAGTGAATGCCCAGGCGTATGAAGGCCGTTATTAGGGCCAGAGGTGGTTGTTCTGGGTACTGATTTCTCAGGATCTATGCACCCAAATTGCGTGAAAATGTTATCACATGTCAGTTCTAGTATAATATATTTGTCCAATAAATACCCGTTTATCATCAGCATTTCTTCTTGGTGTAGCAATTTTAATGGCCAGTAGTGTATTCGACTGGTGAAAGATTTGGTGGTCTTGACGGTCGAGACAGTTGTTGTACACCACGAAGGGCACGAACCATCTCAGCAGTCTCGGTGGACGTGCATTGTCTTGCTTCCTATCGAAGAATTAACAGTATGATGTGGATAATAACACGCGCAATAAGGGGGACACTGGTTACTTTGTCCTCCACAAACACCAAATGTGACCGCGAGTTTCAACTATTCGCCTCCATACCATGAACCATGGGGTGATGCCTGTGTGCCGTGGGCGAATGCACGCCAGAATACGCCACTCCCCCGGCCTACACCGTGCACGTGTACGTCCATCACTCACATACAGACAGAACCTATTCTCATCACTGAAAACAACAGAGCGCCATTCCACTTGAGGGAAGTCAGCCGGAGGCTGGACGGCCTCCTCTCACTTTTAATTAATTTCGTCATGGTGATATGCTAATTTCGAAACCTCTTCGACCGTGGTTGCAATGTTACTCTGATTCAGTCGATTCATGAGTGGTTATGTGGTCCATCCACAGCTACACTTGAAAGGTCTCTGTTGGATTCCTTTCATGTTAATTTCTTAAATCTGTTGTCATTTGCGGCATAAATTCCTCTTCTAAGTTTACTGTGGCGTTTCTGACTATCCGGGAGGAGACTGAGTAGTGGAACGTGTTACTTTTACGCATAAACAAGAACGATCTGTCACACTACTACACTTTAAAACACAGTTTATATGTAATTCATGTCACACAGTCTCATACGGAACCTACATCCGCTTTCTTTTGTATGCTGTATATGATAGGATACTGTCATCCCCCTTCCCTTCTGTGTGAGAGGATGAATGGGCAAATGTATTTCTAGTTGCATGCTTGATGGTAGCAAACAAGCCTGCCTGCTAGAGAACAGTAGGACCAACGTCGAAACAGGTAGCTACGCTTTCAAAAAGCAAAGAGGTTTCTATCCTTAGTATGGTACTGTGTGTCCCTTGTCATGTTGGTATAGGAAGCTGCCTCTCTGGTCACTTCCGTTTGTATTGGTGAGGCACCCCTCAGGAAGGGACCAGGTCAGTCTGTCCGTGGCGAGCGTCTGAAGTGGTAAGATCTCCGGCTAAGCGCGTGTCTGCTAAGTCCGTAGGACAATGGATTTCTAAAGTTCAGCCTAACTGAAAATTTTTTATCACCTTTATTTCAGGTTTAGCTATAAAATATCTAATGTTATCTTAAATTGCAACGCAGTGTGATTCGAGTGTACAGTTCAGAATATTTCAGTAGTTGCTTTTGTCACTACTTTGTGAGTAAAGTGGAACCACGTGTTGATCATTAACTCTAACTAGCATCATCAATCTTCATTGCGAATGTGCGTGAGAGTATAACGTCTCGTCTTGACAATATTTTTCAATATAGCAACTTTTCTTTATGTTCAACCCACGTGGGGTGTACTTTGTGAGACCAGTACCACGTGCTTATACAATTGTTTGACCCATCAGGTTAATAGTAAGACGATAGTAACCAGTTCGAGGTTTTTCTTTTGTAAATTGCTTTTCGATCTAATTTATTTTAATTATCAAAGTTATTGTGGAGTTACACTCTTTGTGTAAACCAAGTTGACCACGTGGAGCATGTGGTGTAATCATTAAAAAGCCCTCAGCTATTCTTTTCGGGAAGATTTCACAGAGAGTTAGTATGAATTTAGTATACCAGTGTGTGGTAATTACATGACGGACAAGATTGTGCTACGAACGTAACTTCTTTGGGTGAAAATTGAATCGGTTGGTTGTGATTAATTTCCTCTTGCATATGTTTCAACGCTCTTCGTGTGTTATTTTATGAATGCAGTGTTGTATGCAGTCTCCCAATGTTGGCTCCATATTTGATGTGTTCCGTAAGATTACAATCTCACATTTTCACAATCCCAAATAAGGCACCAGCTTAGTTATGAATCAAGTTTAATATGCTGAAATTTCAATTATCAATGTTAAAATAAATTTCCAAATATAAACTGATTTATTTCTTTTTATTTAAATTCTCTTTTTTATATACATATCACCGGTTGTCGTATGACTATTAAAAGATTATAATTAATGTTAGTCTGGTTGGGAATTTGGTAAGCTAGACTGGATAGCTGGTGAAACAGTTGCTCAGTAATGCAAGGTTAACTTCCCCAGACAGCTCACAGCTTTTAACCCGCTTTTATTGTCTATCGGCACCGCTTTCATAGCAAATTAAAGTAACAACATTACACACTTCATCTCTTTCTTCTAATTTCTTGTAGGTTCAAGTGCGTATAGTTTACGTTTTTTGGAATTGTCAACTGATTGGTAGTTTAGCGGTTCTGTGTGAGCTGCGGGGACAATTGGAAGGGGGAAGTTGTTCACAGTTCACGTAGTGGATGTCTCAAAGGCAAGATTCCTAGAGCAACCTAGGGTCAATACCTGTGGCCGAGCACTGCATTAGCAGGTGCAAGGATGACGCTGTCAGTAGGATGTCCTGACTGTACAGGTGGGCAGTGCCTGTGTGTACAGGGCTTTCTCAGAAACGTAGAGGTGAACAATGTTTACGTTTCAAGCGGGCCATGTAATGTTTCTCAGAAGGCACCCTCCAGCCGCAGAAAACACGGAAGTAGTTTTCCGTCTCCCTGGAATTCTGGCCTGAAACTGCTTTCACTAAGACAGCATCTTTTTATGTTGCGTGAGAAGCAGGCACCCCTTTGAGTTGTGCCTTGTTTTCTGTTTGTGGGGGTGTAAAGTGCTGATCTGGCACTGAGCATAGGAAAAGATTTGAGCACTCATTTCTCTGTATGTGGGAACAGGGACCACTGCACATCTTGAAGCTGTAGTAACATGCGGACTATTGGTAAGATGCATCTTCGGTGCGAGGTTTTGAAACTTTTATGAAGTTTGAGTGCAGTCGGGCTATGGGTTGCGTTCGATCTGTAATTCTCATAGCATACATAAAAATGTGCATGTGACTCAACAGTCATTTATTGGGTAAAATATTGTGTACGGCATTATGCATAACATCGCGGTGAGATCTGTGTAACCATTCAGATTGTTAGCTAGTAACGGTATCTTCTGTGATTGTCATCCACACCCAGTACGTTAATATTCTTTGCTCAGTCTTTACCAGTATGGTCTTGTCACCCTTATATTTTACTAATTTACTGTGTCGTTACTTGTATGTAGTACGATTTCATCATTCTGTCAGAGTTTGTGATACGAAATTACTGCAATTACTGCACCTGGCTGATCTCATGTGAATACATAGAGGGAATGAAAGACTTCGTTCACCTGGATCTTGAATTTGAGTATTTAGAAATTCTGCCCCATTTCATGTTAGGTTTTTGTAAGTTGCAGACATGATACCTCAGTTACTTCGGCCATTTTGATATCATTTAAATAATTAATTTTCATTAAAATAATTAGCGCTTCCAATGGGAAAAAATTTAATAAGCTGTCCGTCACGTGTAGAACCGGCAAAGTGGACAATTTTTATCGAACTGTAGCCTGGAGATGGGTCAGTTTCGTGCAACTCTCCAGTTGACTTTTCACAACTTCAGAGCATCTGAGCTTGGCGATGTCGTGGTGTCAGTGGTAGCCAGGCCAGAGGCATCCGTGATGATAGTTCTGATGCAAGCAGATGGTTCTCAACGTTTCACGGTGACGCAGCAGGTGCAACATGTGCCAGAATTGCTTCCCTGGATGGTGTTTGGTAGGCCACTACAGCTCGCACAGTGCATCGATCTTGACGTGCGTCAGTACTACGCCGACGTCCAGATAACGATCTACAGGTCTGGGAAAGTTCCACAGACCACTGCTGGTATCAGCGACAGATCACCGACACATTTTGCCGAACACGTGCATCCGTTGATACGTTCATCCAGCTTCCCGTAGGCCCACAATGCGACACCATTGAAATCACTGAAGTTGTTCATCTGGAGTTGTTTCTTAAATAGTACACGGCTGGGAAAAAATGCAACACTCCAAAGGACTGCGTTCAGTGAGACCAGGGCGTGGTGTGTGCCCACTGATGAACTGTTTATTTATTAACTGATTTGTCACCGTCAACGGCCTTCAGATGCCGCTCAGTAGGCCTGCCTGTGTGCACCCTCTGGTTTTGCTGCGCAAGCAGTAGCTGTGCTGAGTTTAGTGGTGCACATACTAGTGGAGTACATACTAGTCGGTGGGGTGTAGTTGTACCCTGCAATCAATGTTGTAAACACTGTGCACCACTAAACTCAGCACAGCTACTGCTTGCGCAGCAAAACCAGAGGGTGCACACAGACAGGCCTACTGAGCGGCATCTGAAGGCCGTTGACGGTGACAAATCAGTTAATAAATAAACAGTTCATCAGTGGGCACACACCACGCCCTGGTCTCACTGAACGCAGTCCTTTGGAGTGTTGCATTTTTTCCCAGCCGTGTACTATTTAAGAAACATTTTTTTATCTGAATAATTATACTACTATTATTTGGAAACAAGTCTAAAAATTTGTCCGCATTGTGACGGCTGTACTCGATACTGTAGACAATATATACAACTACCAGGACACCTGTATGTCTCATTGTAGGCGAATAGCAAAAACGTAACACCACAAAAAGCTATCACCGTAATAAGGCTTTTGTGTAATCTCTTATTATGGACCACCATAAAATACAAACTAACCATCGTGAAAAGAAAGAGTGATTAGCAAGCGGAACTCCCGAATCAAAATTCTTTTCACTTCTTCATCTCATTGACTGATTATAGCAAACATTCTACATTGTAATGGCAAACAATTAAGTGCTAAGAGTTAAATGCTGGATTATAGGATTTTCATTCGAAAATTGTTTTAAAATGCTATTTTTGCGGGTTGATTACCACAAAATCTGCCCTCTTAGGACACGCCGTTGGAGTTTAGCCCAGGGAATTTTTGTTATTATTATTATTATTATTATTATTATTATTAGATCTATTATTTTACGAATTATTTACAGATCTTTAGGTCGTTTCTCGCAGTCTTGTGCCCAAGCCTGTCGGTACTATTATAAATATTTAAATAAAAGCATTCTTCGCCATAAACTGCGTATATTTAATATTATTTTTTAACGGTTTCAACCATAATCACTGAAAGAAAAATTACCTATCTGTGGGATAAAAAACACGTATTTGTCATAGAAGCCACATTATCATACCAGATACAGCGATGAAATAGTGTGGTATGCAAAGTAACCATTGTTTAACAATGTCGTGAAACAGGCAGGTTGCATACACACTACTGACAACAACAGGTGAATGACCCAAATCTTCTTTCAGATTTCTACGATGCACACCTTCCGTCACCCGATTTTTACATTATACACAGGGTCTTCCGCTTTCTCTCTTGTATGAGATTTGGTAGAACAATATTTGGTTCAGCCGTCGTTCGTCTTCTAATCCCATCGCATCCTCATACCGTTTTAAGCACTGTTTTTTCATTTCTCCGTTGACGTTTCATTCAATTACTGATTTCTCTATTTGGGACATTTTCTAGTCTTAACAGTCTACTTCTTCTGAAAAAAATCCATTTTCACGACGTCAAGTCTTCTTCTATCTTGTTTTATCATTTTCCAGGTTTCACAAGCATATTAACAAATGCCTTATTTATTGATTTATTTCTGACTTCTTAAAAATGTTATGTGCCCAAATGATGACACTCAACCTACTAATTGCTTGATTAGCTTGTGTTGTCTTCTTTGTTGCAGCCTAGGGACCCATGCATCTTATAAGAAGCAGTCAAACGAAAACGAGGCCGATGGAAGAAAAGTAAGTAAACTGTTTATTATTTCAAAAGCAATCGTCATAACTATTAATACATTTATCGTACTGTGAGACAAGACTGGCAACGCCTACATATAAAAATACGGCTGCCTGCGAAGCCATGATCGTACCCAGGTGTGCCCCTTTTCGTCCGAAGCAAATGGGCGGCCGCGAATGTGTTCCTTCGGGACTCCAAAAATATGAAAATCGCATAGGGCGAGATCAGGACTGTATGGGAAGTGTGTAAGCGAAATTTCTGCAGCACATTCTAAATAACCTTGACAACATATGGGCGGTCATCCTGCAACAGAATGACGCTGTCAGTCAACACTCCTGGGCGTTTGGACCTGATGGCGCTCTCCAGTCAGGTTTTGCTGGAAACTCGTTAAACATCTTTCATATAACCCCGACCCCTCCCGAAGCGATTAACATATTTTTGGAGCCTTGCGGAAAGATATTTATGGAAGATCTGCTTCGGAAGAAGAGATGCACACGTGGATACAATCATGGTCCCGTAAGCAACTGCAAACGTTTTTCCATGAAGGCATTGACCACCTTGTCTCACAGTGGGGTAAATGTATTAACAGTTATGGCGATTACTTTTGAAATAATAAACAGTTTAATTACTTTTTAGGGTCTTCACCTCAGACGGAAAAATAAAACCCTTATAGGATCCTTTGTTTTCCATCTATCTGTCTCTCTGTCTGTCTGACTGTTGAAAACTCTTTTTCTCAAGAATGCGTGGACATGTGAACTGAAATTTTGTCGCATACTGTGGTCTACATTCCCTTGGCGGTGTATAAAGCTGAAGCTTCTAAGTCAATGGAATGGAAAGGTGCTGCCATTTATGCCACATATTGTGATATTCGCAAACCCACTCATCATAGTTTGTGGAATGCTTCCCATTCGCCTAGAATCATGAAATTTCCAACAACAAAAAGGTTTCAACGTGCAAGAAAAGCAAGAAATCAGAAAACATTAAATACGTAACTTGTTGTAATTTCTTATGTGATTCTCTGTCTGTTCGTCAGTCTGCTAAATTAACCCCTTTTTATCATGAACGGGTAGACGTATCAAGCTGAAATTTATGTCACATACTAAGGTCTATATTCCCTTGGAGGTGCAGGTGTAAACTTCTAAGTGAATTGAACCGAAAGACAGGTCCTTTATGACATACATTTTGATACTCGCAAACTCCTACATCAAAACATCTAGGGTACTTATTGTTGATGTAGACTCATGAAATTTGGTCATAAGTAAGAACTCAAGGTCCAACCAAAGGAAAAAACAAATCCGAAATTTTTTAATTTGTAATTCTATCACAAGAAAAAGTATGTCATTTGTTATACAACGTCAAACTTGAAATTAAAACCGTTTGTCTAGTCTGTGAATGTTTGTTTCTCGTACACTTCGGAACGCCATATCCACGCGCAGCAATCGCGCCTGGATATCTGATGATGGATAAATACCTATACGCATCATATGACCGATAAAGTCATTCCCTGCTTGATGTGTGACTTTTGCCATTACGACCCAGTCAGCCTGAACGCAGAACTACTGATTATATAATAATGGTCGCGTGCCTCCTGCATGACTTAATGTCACATTGATTAAAACATTCTCGAAAATCTTTTAATCCCTGGGATCAATATCTTGCCAGTATCAATGCCGGTAACATGCAAATCATAAGGATTCTCGATTCAGGTACGTAAGGAACCCTGAGTGCACAGGTCTTACTCGTAACTGGCCAATTTTTTTTTATCTGTCTCGTTTTCATTTGACTATCCCGTATAAATGCGGTCTTGAACTTAACTAATTAAAAGGGATTAGTCGACGCGAGACATCCTCAGGCACCAAGGAAACGTCAGTTTTATAATGTAGGGAAAGGAGGGAGGAGAAAAAAAGAAAGATTCACACGGTTCTAAGCAGTATGGGACTTAACATCTGAGGTCATCAGTCCCCTAGACTTAGAACTACTTAAACCTATTGTATTGTATTGTATGTATGTTAACCTGGGACCTAGAAACGACGGAGAGGCTCCGTCCCCCGAGCAGCCGCAGTGGTCCACAACCCCACGACGACTACCGCAGTCCACATCACTCCTCCGCCGCCCCACACCGAACCCAGGGTTCGGCCCCCGGTGGAGCCCCAGGGAACGTCTCACACCAGACGAGTGTAACCCCTATGTTTGTGTGGTAGACTAATGGTGGTGTACGCGCACGTGAGAACTTGTTTGCGCAGCAATCGCCGACGTAGTGCAACTGAGGCGGAATAAGGGGAACCAGACCGCATCCGCTGAGGCAGATGGAAAACCGCCTAAAAACCATCCACAGACTGGCCGGTTCACCGGACCCAACACAAATCCGCCGGGCGGATTCGTGCCGGGGACCAGGAGCTCCTTCCCACCCGGAAAGCCGTGCGTTAGACCGCACGGCCAACCGGGCGGGCTACTTAAAAGAATATCACACACATCCATGCCCGAGGCAGGATTCGAACCTGTGACCGTAGCAGCAGCGCGGTTCCGGACTGAAGCGCCTAGAACCGCTCTGCCACAGCGACGGGGGTGGAGAACTGTAGAGGGAGACCAAGGCTTCAGTATAATAAGCTCGTTCATATGGACGTAGTTTGCAATAGTTATGCAAAGCTGAAGGGGCTTGTATGAAATAGGATGGAGAGCTGCACGAAACTAGTCTTCGGGACGAAAACCACAACAACTATGTATGGAGTAGTCCTTTATCCAGCACTGTAGCAAAAATAGTGATTATAGGAATTAGAGGGTAAATGAGTCGCCAGAAAGTGATCGAGTGGAATCTGATACGGAATCTGGTGGTAGCAGGTGAGCGCTGAGAAGCGTCTTCCCAGAAGCGTGGTACCGGCCCAGCCTGCCGTAGCTGCGGCCGTGGCTGCTGGCGGCTTCCCGGCCGCGCCAGGTTCAACGCACCTGCCGGAATGCGGCGCCTCGGATCCCGTTAGGCGCGACAAACACGCTTCCAGCGGCCGAGCGGCGGCGTGCGGCGTCTTCCTCGGGCCTCCGGCCGACGGCAGACTCCTCTGCCGCAAGGTCACGCAGCAGCAGAAGCGGCCTGCGACGGCGTGGGCGGGGCAGGCTGGCCGCTTGCATCTGCATCTGGGTCACCGCCGGCACGCCCCACCCCGCCCGGCTGTGCGACCTCGCGGCAGCCACTGCAGAGTCACCGACTGCCCCTCTGCCGCCACGTCTGCGTATTACGCTACTCGACCGTCACTATTACTTTCATGTCTCCGGCCTTCGCTTTTTTCCATTTTGACCGTATGAAACACCACTTCTAACGTGGTCTGACTTGGTCCTTAGCTCTTGACTGGAGGAGTCCGTGTCGAGAGGACCCGATGCTCAGATTACGAATCACACAATGAGCTGACAAAAGCCTTGGGACAGAGATACGCACTTATACACATCCATAGCGGTTGTATCGCGTACACAAAGTATGACAGGACAGTGCACTGGGTCAGGGGACATTTCTACTCAGGTGAGGTTTTCGACTTCATTATGACCGCACGATGGAAAATTGGAAATTTGTGGTAAGATCTTACGGGACCATACTGCTGAGGTCATCGATCTCTAAGCTTATACACTGCTTAATCTACTTTAAACTATCTTACGCCAAGGACGATACACACACTCATGCCTGAGGGAGGACTCGAACCTCCGACAGGGAGAGGCGCGCGGACTCTGACGAGACGCCCGAGATCGCACGGTTACCACGCGCGGGCCCCACGATGGGAATGAACAGACTTTGAACGCGGAATGGAAGATGGAGCTAGACACATGGGGAATTCCATTTCAGAATTCTTTAGGGAATTCAATATCCCGAGACACACAGTGTGGAGAGTGCGCAGAGAATACAAAATTTTAGGCGCTATCTCTCACCAAGCCGGTCGCTGTGGCCGAGCGGTTCTAGGCGCTTCAGTCTGGAACCGCGCTGCTGCTGCGGTCGCAGGTTCGAATCCTGCCTCCGGCATGGATGTGTGTGATGTCCTTAGGCTAATTAGGTTTAAGTCTAGGTGACTGATGACCTCAGATGGAAAATTGTACTGAAATGCAGGAGGATCTGCAACGAATTGACGCATGGTGCAGGGAATGGCAATTGAATGTGAATGTAGACAAGTGTAATGTGCTGTGAATACATAGAAAGAAAGATCCTTTATCATTTAGCTACAATATAGCAGGTCAGCAACTGGAAGCAGTTAATTCCATAAATTATCTGGGAGTAGGTATTAGGAGTGATTTAGAATGGAATGATCACATAAAGCCGGCCGGTGTGGCCGTGCGGTTCTAGGCGCTTCAGTCTGGAACCGCGTGACCGCTACGGTCGCAGGTTTGAATCCTGCTTCGGGAATGGATGGGTGTGATGTCATTAGTTTAGTTAGGTTTAAGTAGTTCTAAGTTCTAGGGGACTGATAACCACAGATGTTAAGGCCTATAGTGCTCAGAGCCATTTGAACCATTTGATCACATAAAGTTGATCGTCGGTAAAGCAGATGCCAGACTGAGATTCATTGGAAGAAACCTAAGGAAATGCAATCCGAAAACAAAGGATGTAGGTTACAGTAGACTTGTTCGCCCACTGCTTGAATACTGCTCACCGGTGTGGGATCCGTACCAGATTGGGTTGACAGAAGAGATAGAGAAGATCCAACGGAGAGCAACGCGCTTCGTTATAGGATCATTTAGTAATCGCGAAAGCGTTACGGAGATGATAGATAAACTCCAGTGGAAGACTCTGCAGGAGAGACGCTCAGTAGCTCGGTACGGGCTTTTGTTGAAGTTTCGAGAACATACCTTCACCGAGGAGTCAAGAATTATATTGCCCCCTCCTACGTATATCTCGCGAAGAGACCATGAGGATAAAATCAGAGAGATTAGAGCCCACTCAGAGGCACATCGACAATCTTTCTTTCCACGAACAATACGAGGCTGGAATAGAAGGGAGAACCGATAGAGGTAGTCAAAGTACCCTCCGCCACACACCGTCAGGTGGCTTTCGGAGTATGGGTGTAGATGTAGCAGTAGATGTAGCGCTTAGAGCCATTTGAACCATTTGAACCTCTCACCACACACAACGCAGTGGACGACGGCCTAACTTAACGACCGACATCAACGACGTTAGCGTAGACTTGTCAATGCTAAAAACCAAGCAACACTTCGTGAAATAACCTCAAAAACTACCTATCCGTTAGGACAGTGAGGCGAAATTCTCGTTAATGGGAGATGGCAGCAGACGACCGACGTGAGTGCCTTCGCTAACAGAATGACGTCATCTGCAGCGCCTGTCCCGGGCTTGTGACCATATCGGTTGGACCCTAGACGGCTGGAAAACCCTGGCCTGGTCAAACGAATCCCGATTTCAGTTGGTAATCGCTGACAGAGTGAGGACAGACCTCAAGACGCCATGGATCCAAGTTTTCAACAATGGACTGTGCAAGCTGGTGGGGCTCCATAATAGTGTGGGCTGTGTTTACATGTAATGGACTGGTTCCTCTGGTCCAACTGGAACGATCATTGACTGGAATCGGTTATGTTCTGCTTCTTAGAGACGACTTGCAGCCATTCGTGGGCTTCATGTTCCCAAATAACGATGGAAATTTTATGGATAACAATGCGGCTTGTCACTGGGCCACAATTATTCGCGATTGGTTTGAAAAACATTCTGCAAAATTCGAGAGAATGATATCGCCACTAAGGTCGCCCGTCATGAATCGCATCGAGCATTCACTGGATATAACCAAGAGGTCAGTTCGTGCACAAAATCCTGCACCGGCAACACTTTCGCGGTTATGGACGGTTATAGAATCAGAATGGCTCAATATTTCTGTAGTGGAGTTCAGCCAACTTATTGAGTCTATGCTAGGTCGAGATGCTGCGCCGACTTTTGTCACCTCTGTGTATTTATAAGCTTGCTGAATTTTATGTTGCTGTTGTCATTACATTAAAGAACCGTAGTGGCCCTGGTGTATGTAGCTGTTGGAACTTGATGGTGAAGCTCCTGGTGGTAGATGTAGATTCGGTTGTGTTTTTTTTTCATTTATGGTACTTTGTTTATTTGATTGACCATTGTAACTTTCGATGGCCGGAGAGCTTGCGTATTGTGCATTCTGTTCTACATAATCTAGAGGTCACATCGTACACAACATCCTGCACAGGCAACACTTTCGAAATAATGAACGGCTGTAGTGACAGCATGGCTCGATATTTCTGCAGAGGACTTCCGACGACTTTTTGAGTCCATGCCACGTCGATCTGCTCTGCTACGCCGGACGAAAGGATGTCGAACACGACAGTTGGAGGCATTCCATGACTTTTCTCACCTCAGTGCATAACTAATCGTTACCCGTACAAATAGTGCCTTGTGTTTATCAGTGGCTCCATCATTCCAGTTGACCGTTAATACCAGTACATTGTTTATTGTTAAAGCTTGTTATATGACTGTCAGTTTGTCGAATGGTATCTGAGGACTCGGCTGCTCCAATTAAGTAAGTTTTCTGTTGTCAAATTTTTAATGAATGCAGATCGCTAGTAACATAATTAACTCACGTTTCTTGTAGTGGCCATTATCGCAGCAGCTGTATATAAATTGCAATTGTTTCAAAGAAACTGCCTTTTTTGCATGCTGCACATCGAATTTTTATGTTTATTTATGCATCCTGACACGTTTCGCCTTTTTCACAAGGCATCTTCAGTGGGTGCCCTTGAAATGTTACATGATTTGGCCATTTTTACACATAGATTATGGTTTCACATGTAGGTAATAGATTTAAAAACAGTTCCTTAACGTTTTTTTATGAAATGGAAAGGTACTTACAGGTAACTTCTAATTCGTTGCATCTAAGCAAACTGCTTCTTCTCATCTGGCAACTAGGTGGACATCTTACAGTTCACTTTCAGTTAACTGTTTACGTTGCACATCACTGTAACTGCCAACCTTTTAATACAAAGTTTCATTTATTTTTCTAAATGTTCTCAGTTTTCTGCATTCAACTGTTTTGTGATGTGAATGTGTGTGTGTGTGTGTGTGTGTGTGTGTGTGTGTGTGTGTGTGTGTATGTGTGTGTGTGTGTGTGTGTGTGTGTGTGTGTGTTTGTGTGTATTAGAGAGGGAGAGAGATTTTTTCCTTGAAAATAATAATAATAATTATTATTATTATATTTTCTCGTATATACTTATGAGAGGAATTAGATGTGTAATCATTTGTTGGGATTTCTGTCTATTATATGATCAATCAGTGTAAACAGTGAGTTGTTAGTCATATATAATTGGTCATTTAGTAGTTGTTTCTTTTCAGCCTTTGTTTTGTATATATGATGATTTTCCTGTAATGTTAGGAGATGTCTTTCATTATTTATTCTAATTTTTTTCTTATCATTTTCTCTTGTAGTACGTTTGTAGTTATTTTCTCTCAAATATTCTGCAAAAGTTGAGTGGTTCATTCCATATATTCATGCTCTGATATGTCCTTTGTGCTGGGTGTCAAATGTTCTGCTGGTTTGTCCTATATACCTTCCGACACATGTGTTGCACGTAGTTGGTATATTCCTGCGTTTTGGTAGATATCTGTGGTTTTCGTTATTTTTGGAATGTGCCTTTGGACTGAATTGTCTGTTTTGAATGCTATGTTTATCCCTTGTCTTTTGAAAATGTTTATTATTTTATGTGTGAGTTTGTGCTTGTATGTCGTTGTGTACCATCTTGAATCTTCTTTCTTGTTTTCCTGTATTCTTTGTGTCGTTATTGTTCTGTCACTGTTTGTGCTCGTTTGTGTAGTGTTTTGTTGTACAACAAACATAATTATCTATTCTTGATTTTTAATTAATATTATTATATATGCTAATCCATTATTTTAATTTATTTTGGGTTACAGAGACCAGTTTGAAAAATGATGAGAAAATGTCTGTTAATGACCCTTGTTTCTCCGATCTTGTAGATAACACTTTAAGGGGGGTAGGACGTCAAACGGGCCGACTTGGAGCAGAAGAGGCACATTTTATTTTCTACTGTCTATACTCTTACAAATAAATTCATAAAACTTCGTCAGCATGACCAGGAAGGATTCAGGATTCACACTCATAGTAGTGCAAGTGCAAAAACATAGCAAAATAAATTTTTTTAGATATGAAATTTCATCATTTTTTCACTTACTGTTGACTGCATTTGTTGCTATAGGTACATTTTACTTCACAAGTAAGAGAGATTCTTTGATGAATTTTGCACAGCATTCAAAACATACTTACAGGTGTATGAAACTCTAGAATTTTCCAAATCTATTAAAAACTGTGGTAAAAATTGAAATAAGTAACTACAAAATTTGATTTTTTTCTAAACGTAAAGTTTAAAACGTAACAGCTGATTCATTTTCTCATAAATTAATTAGATTCTAGAGTTTCAAACACCTGTAAGTATGGTTTGTATGCTGTGCAAAATTCATCGAACAGTCTCTCTTACTTATGAAGAAAAGTGTACCTACATCAACAAATGCAGCCAATAGTAAGTGAAAAAATGATGAAATTTCACATGTAAAAAGAAATTACTTTGTTATGTTTTTGAACTTCCGCTGCTACGAGTGTAAATCCTGAATCCTTCCTGGTCATGCTGACAAACTTTTATGAATTTACTTGTAAAAGTATAGACAGTGGAAATTAAAATGTCCTGTGGTGCCTCTCCTGCTTCAAGTCGGCCCGTTTGACGTCCTACCTCCCGTAAAGGAAGAGATGTTACAATTTTCCATTCAAAGCAGACAGGAAAACTTCATAATATTGTAAGAAATGTAAAACATCTGTTTGTAATAAGTATCTCGAAACCATTTGCAAGACTTGCGTAGAACAGAAAAAAAGCATTTATCTTACTGTTACATTTCATACGTAAATTATAATATTTTGAAGAAAGTAATTATCCAAACTACTTTCCATTATGAATGGAAACATGCGAAAAATGTTCAATATAAATGTTATCTATTTTAAATGTTTCTAAATGTTTTTTGTCTTTAACAGTTCACATCTATTCTAATAAAAGTAATGAATTTTTAAGTACACGACTTTCAATACATTCCATGCAAATGGCCTACGGAAAAAAACTGATAGAGTGGTCTATGGAACCCATCTGCTCCAATTAGGCACGAGCTTTTGATGCCTTCTGTTAAAGGTTAAAACTCTTTGCATTAACTTGGGTGTTTCTTCTTCCCTCTTTCTGACCAGATGGGGATCTTGACCCTCCTTCTCTTCCTCGCCAAGTAACGATGTAAGTGTAAATATTCACGTGCATATTCAGACTAAAGTGAGTAATGAAAATTTGTACCAAGTTTGGGATTCGAACTGAGGCCCCACACTCGCTTGGTAGATGCGTAAACCACTACGCCACTCTGACGAAGTCGCTTTTCGTAACTGCATAGACTATCCTAGTACGCCTCCCTCCTCAATCCAAAAACCCATTCTTGCCTTAGCCTTACCCCTCAGTGGTCAGCACATTTTCCTAGTGTGCAATACACCCAGGTTAGAATCACGGGTTAAATACAAATTTTCATTAGTCGCTCCAGTCTCCTTACACACATCATAGGTGTTCGAGACTTAAAAAGGTCTCTGGGAACATTGAAATTGCTACACCACTAAGATGACGTGTTACAGACGCGAAATTTAACCGACAGGAAGAAGATGCTGTGATATGCAAATGATTAGCTTTTCAGAGCATTCACACAAGGTTGGCGCCGGTGGCGACACCTACAACGTGCTGACATGAGGAAAGATTCCAACCGATTTCTCATACACAAACAGCAGTTGACCGGCGTTGCCTGGTGAAACGTTGTTGTGATGCCTCGTGTAAGGAGGAGAAATGCGTACCATCACGTTTCCCACTTTGAGAAGGGTCGGATTGCAGCCTATCGCGATTGCGGTTTATCGCATCGCCACATTGCTTCTCACGTTGGTCGAGATCCAATGTCTGTAAGCAGAAAATGGAATCGGAGGGTTCAGGAGGGTAATACGGAACGCCGTGTTGGATCCCAACGGCCTCGTATCACTAGCAGTCGAGATGACAGGCATCTTATCCGCATGGTTGTAACGGATCGTGCAGCCACGTCTCGATCCCTGAGTCAACAGATAGGGACGTTTGCTAGACAACAACCATCTGCACGAACAGTTCGACGACGTTTGCAGCAGCATGGACTATCAGCTCGGAGACCGTGGCTGCGGTTACCCTTGACGCTGCATCACAGACAGGAGCGCCTGCGATGGTGTACTCAACGACGAACCTGGGTGCACGAATGGCAAAGCGTCATTTTTTCGGACGAATCCAGGCTCTGGTTACAACATCGTGATGGTCGCATCCGTGTTTGGCGACATCACGGTGAACGCACATTGGAAGCGTGTATTCGTCATCGCCATACTGGCGTATCACCCGGCGTGATGGTATGGAGTGCCATTGGTTACACGTCTCGGTCACCTCTTGTTCGCATTGACGGCGCTTTGAAAACAGTGGACGTTACATTTCAGATGTGTGACGACCCGTGGCTCTACCCTTCATTCGAGGCCTGCAAACCCTCCATTTCAGCAGGATAATGCACGACCGCATGTTGCAGGTCCTGTAGGGGCCTTTCTGGGTACAGAAAGTGTTCGACTGCTGCCCTGGCCAGCACATTCTCCCGATCTCTCACCAATTGAAAAGTCTGGTCAATGGTGGCCGAACAAGTGGCTTGTCACAATACGCCAGTCACTACTCTTGATGAACTGTGGTATCGTGTTGAGGCTGCATAGGGAGCTGTACCTGTACACGCCATCCAAGCTCTGTTTGAGTGAATGCCCAGGCGTATCAAGGCCGTTATTACGGCCACATTGGCCTGATTTCTCAGGATCTATGCATCCAAATTGCGTGAAAATGTAATCACATGTCAGTTTTAGTATAATATATCTGTCCAATGAATACCCGTTTATCATCTGCATTTCGTCTTGGTGTAGCAATTTTAATGTCCAGTAGTGTAGTTTCAAAAATATTTGTATCCTGACATGTATCAAATTTCTCAGATAACTTTCAGTTAATAACGTAAAACTAAACTAATATTTTCATTAATGGTAAGGAATTCTAAAAGGTAAAAGCAGTTTCACTGATGAAGGTCTGGAAAGATGGGCTGAGAGACCCCAAAGGACAGGGTCAACCGCTTAGTTAGAAGGGCTTCTTTCCTTCGCGCAAACTGGCACCTTTCCTTCTCGAAATGTGAGTATAGTTGGCAACACTGGGTGTATGTTGTGTGGGTATCTTGTGTTGTGTTGCATGTGTTGAGAGAAGGGAGAGGCTGTAAACTGGTGCTGGCGCATACCTGTCTCCTCTCGAATAGCACCAAGGAGATCCCCAGGCGTAACGTTCCCAACCTATGGACACAATCGAGACACGTTCATTCACTTCAAGTAACACTGGAGAGAGATTTCCAATGTAACCTGGGACATTGACGCAATGGATGCTGATAAGGGACTTCAAGTCGCCACCTCTCCTCTCCTTACGGGCCAAATACTTTCGCTGAGAATTTCTTCCACAACCAGGATTCGAACCAGTTTATCTGGGAGTCCATCGCTACTGTAAAGGTTTGCGTTAGCTGCCTCGGCTGCAGAGGCGTATGATACAAGGTGCGTTTAACAAAATGCTTTTCAGTAGCTTGCATTAATGCCTGCTAAATGGACAGGCGTACGCTCTGACATAACGGTTGCCAACAACACATCTGCGACTCTTCATTAGTGTCCATATCTAACGGGTAAACCACAAGTTGCTGAGTAAGATATGAAAATGAGTGAGAGATTCTACACGAAGAAAAAAAAATGACAGAAAGGCTAAATTTCTTACTGTTGATGGGAACCAGGGTAATAAACACCATTCGTGCCATTTATTCGTTGTCTGCAGAGTTTTGTTCACAGTAGTATTGTTAAGTCGAACACTTAAAATGGTGGTTGCACACTTTTTATGTTGCGTTATGTATAAAGATGTCAAGCTTACGAGACTTTGTTGTTATCAGAGTTCTTAATTTAACTGCATTTCACCAATACTAATGGCCGGCCGGAGTGGCGGAGCGGTTCTAGGCGCTACAGTCTGGAACCGCGCTGCTGCTACGGTCGCAAGTTCGAATACTGCCTCGGGCATGCATGTGTTTGATGTCCTTAGGTTAGTTAGGTTTAAGCAGTTCTAAATTCTAGGGGACTGATTACCTCAGAAGTTAAGTCCCATAGTGCTCAGAGCCATTTTTGAACCAATACTAATGTATTAAATTTTTGGACGAATTAATGATGTACCTCTAAGTGTTCTATTTGGTTGCTGTTTGCATTTCATTTGCAATATATCGACGACCAACCCAGACGACTTCTTCAACCAGACAATCTGGAGTCCAGGCAGCGAGCATACATATGAGCAAAACTTCCAGCACTTGAAGAGGAGGGCTTTATCGGTTGTCGAAAATTTCTACCTGACATAGAGACAACTCAGCAGAGCTCCCAGAAGCAAACCATTTATCAATCAACTTTGTAAGAAAATGAAACACGTACAGCCGTCCTTATGATCTTATTTAGTATAGCTAGTAGTTTCGGCTCTTCAATGCGCCATATTTAGGCCTTAGTTGATGCTCAAGGGTTATCACGATCCATATATACGCTGCATCAGTGGCCAACATAACTGGTTTAAGCAGACTACCCGTAACTGTGATGTCAGCACTCCAACCAGTGCTGACATCACAATTATAGACAGTCTGATGCAGCGTATATATGGATCATGATAACCCTTTCAGCATCAACTAAGGCCTGAAGATAGCGCATTCAAGCACCGAAACTGACAGCTACACAATAAATAAGATTATAAGGATGGCTACAGGCTTTTGATTTTCTCACAACTAATCAGTAATGTCGAGGAAAACTGAAAGATCACGCTTTGGATGAGTGATTTTCAAATGATGTATTTCTCTCAAACGCACTTCCTTCAAAATTGTGCTAAAGTGATGAATCAAAGGCTGACGTCAACATATTTTCAAAAAATGTTGTTGTTATTACATTAAAACATGTTAAATATTTTATCATTAGTCGACAAATCACTCCAATGTACTAAACATCTAATTTATTTTATTGTTGTTATTGCTAAGCACCTAAGCACCAGTGGCCCGTTAAAATGCTGGGTGACGACAAATTACCTTTGATGAGAGGGAGAGCGGAGGAGGAAGGGTAACAAATTGTGACACCTTTCTGTCCTTCTTCCCGACCTCCGAAACTGAATCCAGATTTCGTGCCTGATTCTATTCTTTAACTAGTCTCCACAGAATTTCAAGCAACGCTTTTGCAGTTCCTAAACTAACATTTCCAATTGTGATGTCTGGTGTTCTGTTTTTCTACGTTTAATTTTCTCGGGGGACTAATCTAATATTACAAGACTATATCTCCTACGTGAGTGAAGACATAAACTAGGGATGGATTTTAATTTGTGCTTCGAAACTAAAACTTTACATTGGCTCCAGCTGTATATTGGCAAAACGAGGCTCGCTTGCTCCTAGATTACAGGAATCACGTAGCGGAAAGTGGGGTAAGGTGACGAAGTTGGATAAGATGACAAAAACCGTATTTCTCCAATGCAATCGTAGATAGCAGCACCTCTCGAAGCAGATTCTGAGAATCAGATATGAAGTTAACCGAACGGAATTTTGGAACGATTGTTTTGCGAGCAGTAGCAACAAATGTGTGTTTTCTTAATGTGCATTTGTAATTTTTGGACTTCGCAGCGTGAGGAGTTACTCGACTGTGGTAAACTGTTTTTGCTCTTCCATAAACTATTCCCAAAATACAGCTCGTAATTTAAAGAACAATGTGTGGTGTAGTTAGTCGACGATAAATTAATCCAATAATAATCGTGTTCAGAACCTAAATGGCGGCGTGGGGTACAATGACGAATGCCAGGATGGGTAGGATGACGAGAAGTTCGCTAGTCCGCTTACCCGACATATTTTGGTGGAGCCATTTTTTATTAATAGCTTTTGTCGTTATTTAATAATGCATTTTGAAACTGAATTTTAGAGGCAATTACTTTTTTAATTTTAAATCCTAATGTATGGCTGTTCATCTGTTAATATTTTAGGTTTTATAAACGTAATGCTAAGTAATTATACTAGCAAAAGTGACAGAGAATACTGGGATAAGGAAACAATGAATGCAGCTGTCGCTGAAGTAAGAGATAAAACCTCCAGTGTAAATGCAGCAGCAAAGAAACGTAACGTGCCAGAGCCAACACAATGGGGATGATTTAAACAGAGGTATAGCTCAATGGAGAAGACGTATGTGGGCTCTTGCATTAAAAGTTTTTGAAGAAATGCCTAAAAAAGTAATACAACTTTAAATTTATGGATAAAACTTTTATTTGTTTTAGGTGTATCCTCGAAACTTATGCATATTTAACAACACATTTACCGACCGTCAAGTAGAACGGCTGAGACGATATGTAACTGATCTGGACAAAAGAGCATTCGGGATAAGATAAACAGTTTGGGCAACAGGGTTTTTCGTTTGCAGAAAAACTAGGATTGAGCCATCGCTTCAATTAAGGCAAGAAAGCCGCAAGCCAGAGGCAACATCAATAGCTCGATGCATGGCCTTCAATCATGTTAATGTTGGGAAATTTTATGAAACACTTAAAAAACTTAGACCGGAGAATCTTTTCAAATCCCAGAATACCTACAACGTAGATGAAACGGGGTTTAGCACAGTGGCAACGAAAACTCCTGAAGTTATCTCACTCATTGGTTCCCGCCTTGTGATTGAAATCTCTTCTGCTGAATGAGGAGTAACAGTGATTGCTTTATGCAGTATCAGTGCTACTAAGTCCACTGCTCAAATTTTTCTGAAGTTCTTAGAACACGAGTAACGCTCAACCGAGAAAACAAAATTCAGTCATAATTACAGTGAGCAATCACGCATCACATGACACTCTGGAGTCCTTTGACATTTGTAGGAATAATGGTATATATCTATTAGGTGTTGCAGCTCATACAAGTCACAGGTTGCACCCATTCGATGTGTCTTTCTGTGGAATGTTGAAGACTCCATATTGTAAAGGCTGCGAAGATTATTTAGTGTCTAACACAGGAGCCTTGATTACAATCCGAGAGGTAGCCAAAATATTTGGCAAAGCATTCCTCAGAATGAATGCTATACAGACTGCTATTGGCATTGAGCCCCTAGGCAGATACATTTCTACAGGTGAAGACTTTCAAACCCCGTACACCACTGATCTTGTTGAAAACAGGTTGCTCCTGCCGCGAGTAAACTCACTTCCTCAGCCCTTCCTCCAAACCCCAATATGTCAACAATACCACTTCCACAGTCTATCATTTCCTCAACTGTTCCTCCATAGCCATCAAATTCCTCGGTACTTCCTCCGTAGCTCCCCAGTTCCTCAGCTCTTTCTCCATCTTGGTGGTCAGCAAGAAAACGGCCAGGAATCCAAAGAAGAAACTGCCTTTTTACCACCTTTCTGTAAGTCGCGTGAAACGAATTCTTGAAGACAAGAAGGAAGAAAAAAATTGCTAGAACTGAAAAGACAGGAAATATTGAAAAGAAAACCTGAAAAGAAAATAGCTTCAAGGAAAGTCAAGTGTCCCAAAGTATCGAAAACAGCGAAAAAGGTAAGAAAACTAAAAAGTATGAACTGATCATCCGATGAGTCATCGCAAGACTTTCCTTTCATGGACGAAGACAGATCTGATACTGAAACAATATTAGGAGAAGAAAAACAAGACAGCATTATTTGGGGAGAACATGTAAAGGAATCATTGTGGTATCACTGTTTCATGTGCAAATCTCGGGAACATGGTGCATGTTTTGGTTGAAATGATGGTGAAACGAAAGACACACCTTGGAAATATGCTTTTTGTGTATAAAGTATATTGCCTACCTAATCAGTATTATTCCAGATTTTTGTTGTGGCTAGAATTTTACAACTGCGTTCCATTATGAGCAATTTGTTATTGTAATTTTATTTTTATACCTCATTCCACAGTCTAGTAAATGAAATTGTTTGTATGAATTTTAAAAACAACATTTTTCTCTCTCAATTTAAACGTTTACATAATCTTCATCTTGCCTACCCCATCGTCATCTTACCCCTTAGGTGGGGTAGGATTATGAAAATTACACTTTCTTTTTGGAAACATATTTTTCATAATTCCGGAGGAGTACAGCGTGTATATATTTTTCATCGAATACAAAAACTTAAAATAACTGCCCCTTTAAATTTCCGGATTTTAAACTACTTCATAAACCATGGGAAAAATTCTAAAGCTTAATTTCTTCATCTCACCCCAACTTCCCCTACCCGGCTATGCTGGAGAGTTGTTTGTCTCCACAATTGCGAGAATATGCCGAAAATCTCAATTTATTACAGAATGGAGCATTACAGCATTGAGCCTATACCATTTCTTAAGGATGAGCTTTTTTGTGGGACTGTGAATGGTATCGTGCCTGTGCTGCCCCTTCCAACAACTCTGATTATTCTGCGATGTTGGGTGGCAACAACAGTTAATGCAGTATCTCCAGGCCTGCTCGCAAAAGTATGAGACGCGGTTGACTATCGCCTATGTGTTACTCCTTGGTAGTATGTGTATGTATGTAAAATATATACCCATATAAAATCACATGGTTATTTTGGAAATGAAAGCCGTGTAGTCCTCTGCCTAAATTACAATTCGTTCCAGATTCCTGTTTTGAAACACCTTGTATTTCTCTAAGACACCTTATTACAGTTTTTAGTAAGTCTAAATCAGACTGCATGCCTTTGAAATTTAATGGTTATTTTGTTCCCATGTCGGGTTTGAGGATCGGTGTGATGCCTCCAAGGAATTTTAAGCAGAATACGTGTGATATTGTTCTGTATTGTACTGGATCTATTCTGCTATGAAGGGGTATTTCCGTACAGTAACCGTGTATAAAAAGTAACCAGATAATGCGTAACACTTGGTAAAGATGATGTTCTCCTGCAAAAAAACCATAAACAGCTGGGATGATGAATTTAGGACAGTAATAGGGTATATAATGAAAATTTAACATTTAGACAACTATAAAAACTGTGAATGTGATTCAAAATGAAAATCTTGATAAAGAATATATAGTGTTCATTATAACTTTTGTTAGAAAAAACGGACCCCCAGGAAGCAGAATCATAAAAACGATATTTCACAACATACTGAAAAAAGGCTGAATGTAAATTTCTGGAAACAGATCCAAAAGATGTTATCAACAGAAGAGCTGAAAATGACGTAGTTGCCTTAGCAGATTAAATACGTGAGCAACAGAGACAACTAAACACAGAGAAAAATCCAAATCGAAAGTTGTATTTAAAAACAAAAAAAGTAGGTTCCGTACCAAAATATGATTTTATCACACAGTGACTCAAGCAGAACAGAATTTATATAAGAAATGTAGTTAACGTGATTTTCTAAGAACATACCTCAACCCCCTTGCATGTGCATCCCACTTGTACTTGAAAGGGAATATCAGAAAGAGTATAAGTATTGTTGACCCGGTGGGGATAATGTGCCCGTCTGCATTGCAACATCTCAGAAGAAAGACTGCTTTTGTTGTTAAATACTTCTTAAATAGCTGCACGCTCTTAGAATTAGTTACATACCACTTTGCCATAACAAGAAAGTGATACATATTGTATACTGAACACCGTCGTGCATGGAGACTTCAATGCACGCACAGATGACGAACACTTCTAAGAAAAGCGGTGGAGATTTCAACGAGCGGTCAGGAAAGTACAAATACTTTAAGCCACACAATTACTTCTTTCCACTGGATTTTCAAGAGTAGCTCCATTAACTCCGTAACTTTTCTTTGTAATCTGAAATGTGTTGAGACCTGTCAGGTGAACAAGCTGCACACGAAACAGAATATGACCGTAAATTCTTTGTGTGTTTTGTAGAGTTCTTGGAGAGGGTAGAAAAAAGATAAAACGGCAATATTGTGAATAGTTTGATGGTCCCGAGGACATAAATTAAGATTTTCTAAGATCAAGAAAGACGTTAATCGATTCCCGAGCGTCTGATCGAAGTTAGTAAAATAAAAATAATCTTACGATATAAAATATTTTTAAAAACAAAGCCACCTAGGTAGTAAAAATTCTGTGAAGAAATGTACTGAAACTTTACTATTAAGTGCGTATACATTAGCAAAATCTGCAAACGAATAGCCGCCCGGTGTGACCGAGCGGTTCTAGGCGCTTCAGTCTGGAACCGCGCGACCGTAACGGTCGCAGGTTCGAATCCTGCCCCGGGCATGGATGCGTGTGATGTCCTTAGGTTAGTTAGATTTAAGTAGTTCTAAGTTCTAGGGGACTGATGACCTCAAATGTTAAGTCCCATAGTGCTCAGAGCCATTTGAACCGTTTTTTGCAAACGAATATTAACAATAAGTTTCTTAAAAGCTATCCAGTTCAGAAAATAAAGAAATTTAGGAGAACCCAGGCTTAAGCGATGTTATTGGCCTACAGTACAGCTCCTTTTCGAGTAAAATGCTTTTTTAAAAAACCATTAGGTAAAGATTGAATGTGTGTCCTAGCTTTCCCTGGAAACCTCTGACAAATGGAGGAAAAAAAAGGATGGGAAAATTGTCCACAGAGGGTGAAAGGTCTTAAAAAAGAATTTTTTTTACTGTGTTTCTCCGATGAAGGTAATATCTTGCTTGTGGTGACGGACTGAACAACGATTAAGCGGTTATTTAACTGTTTTTTCGTTTCATGTGTCATCAGACGTATGTCTTCAAATTGTCCAACATGTAATTAATCAAAGGGAGTTAAGTCTACATCCTCTCACTGACCAGAATTTTTGTCCTTCTAGGTACTTCCTCTCGTAAACAAAACACATTAATACCTTATTTTGCAATACCTGAAAAAGTAGTTTCAATTTAAAACTCACAAAATTTTGCTATTGGACTGAAAATGATATGTGTATTTGAAGAAGGAAGTATAACAAAGTAGGTTTTTCTCATTATAATAACTTAAAAAATTTAAATCTACTTATTAATGTATAATTTTCCTCTTTCACGTGTTTCTTGTTATACATCTGGTAATCACCAAGATGACTGCTTAGGTACTCTCATTGAAAATGTGGGGACTGTTTCTGTTGTCCTCATCATTTCATCATCATCATCATCATTCATGAAAGTGGCGAGACTGGACTGAGTGAAGATTGGGAATTTGTACGGGCGCTGATAATCGCTCAGTTGGGCGCCCCACAAACCAAACATCATCATCATCATCATCATCATCATTGGAAATGTGCTATGTCCCTCAAAATTTACCACGTAAAGTTCGTATGGACGGTGTGGAATACACAGTATAATTAAAGGAATTTTAAAAGTCTGTGATGTTGAGATGAGAGGACAAATGTCTAGTAGTTGTTGGGGTTCATTTCTAACACAAATACATGTATAAATTTTTGATGTCACTGTTCCTACGGAGCGTCTAAGTCACCACAACAATAGATATTTGTACGTGTTCTCAGATTTCCAGTCATTTGGCCGTCTTCGAGGTTGAGTGAGCGTTGTTGTTATCGCGGAGATCCCAAGTTTGATTACCAGTGACTACCAAAGAATTTTTCTTTTATTGAAAATGTGTAGTGTAGGGCCCAGTGATCTTCGTGAGATAAAATGGAAAGAGGCTTTGGAACGTATTGACGCGCAAGCCATCAAAGTTCAAATAGAAAGATTCGGAATAGGCTGCGTGCAAACCATAAGACATTTATTTAATCTGTACAAGATCTTTGTGCTCTGCTTATAAACACGTTAACAATCTACTGTATATTTCTGCTCGGTTTACAGAAACATTGTTCATAAGCGTATGTACGTGCGAACAAGATATCAGCGGGGTATTTCGTATTCATGTTGGTGAAGGGCAGGCAACTGCTATTGTCAGATAATTTTCTTTGCTGTACTATGGCGTCAACAATGATGTAGTTTCCGTTGTTGTTAGTTGATTACTGATGATTGCCAGCCATGAATGTGGTTATTATCAATCAGTTTATATGAAGTTAATGTGAAAAGAGTCATATTTTTTTGTATCTTGAAGAAAGAAAACCTGACTACTGTGTTGCTCTGTTGACAGCCTACAGCATAGGGTCGCTACTGATCTTATGCTTTGTACCTTGGGCAGAACGCGCCTCTAGCCGCCAACCGACTTTGTATCCAGATTCAGAATCTGGACTGGAACAAATTTTCGCAACCAGTAGTTGGGCTGGTATCGAAAGACGCTATGTCGGCGTCTAATTCATGACATCCAGATTGTGGACCAAAGTTCTGCGTTAAAGTGCAGAATTCTCCGCAGTTACTCATGGAGGAAGAGTGTGTGATAGTGTTGCTGGTAATCTGTCCATCTGATGGGACTATAAACTCGGCATCTTCAACTTTACTATTCGATAGAAGTAGTCTGGGTATCTACATCGGGTTTGAATCTCCCTTTCTTTCATTCTATTTTTATGTTTTCATCCTTTTTAGTGACATTCTTTTGACTGGTTTTTGCGGCTTGCCAGGAATTCCTCTCTTGGGCCAAACTCAGAGTAGCTGTTGCACCCAGCGTCCTCAATTATTTGTTGGGTATAATCTAATGTCTTCTTTCCGTTTGTCTGTACAACCTAAAGTTCCTTCAAGTACCATGTCCTATCTTCCTGTTACTTCTTCTTTTGAATGTTTGTCACATGTTTCTATTCTCGCCAGTTCTTCGGCGAACTTTCTTATTTTGTTATGGCGTCGGTCCACCTACTTATAAACATAGTTTTATAGCAAGACATCTCTATTTAGATCTGCCCTCAGTCCATTACTGACTTCCATAGAATGCTGTTCTCCAAACGTACATTTCTTCAAGTTAAGGCCGGTTTTTGACACTAGAAGGTTTCATTTGTGGCAGAATTGCCCGCTTTGCTTGTGTTAGTCAACTTTTAATATTCTCTTTGTTTCCCCCGTCATGTGTTACTTTGCTTCAAACGTAGCAGAATTGCTTGAGTTCGTCTAGTTCGTGGTCCCCACATCGATGTTAAAGTTATCGCTAATCGTTTTCCGATACTACTCAGTACTTTTCTTCGCTTTGCTCGCTAGCTTGTGCATTCCACTGAACAGGTTCTGCGATTCCTCCAGTACTTAAGTAATAGAACCCAGTACGTTGTCCTCGATGGTGAGTGTTCATCGGAGATGAGGGTATCATCTGGAGTGCCCCAGGGAAGTGTGGTAGGTCCGCTGTTGTTTAGTATCTACATAAATGATCTTTTGGATAGGGTGGATAGAAATTTGCGGCTGTTTGCTGATGATGCTGTGGTGTACGGGAAGGCGTCGTGGTTAAGTGACTGTAGGAGGATACAAGATGATTTGGACAGGATTTGTGATTGGTGTAAAGAATGGCAGCTAACTCTAAATATAGATATATGTAAATTAATGCAGATGAATAGGAAAAAGAATCCTGTAATGTTTGAATACTCCATTAGTAGTGTAGCGCTTGACACAGTCACGTCGATTAAATATTTGGGCGTAACATTGCAGAGCGATCTGAAGTGGGACAAGCACGTAATGGCAGTTGTGGGGAAGTCTTCGATTCATTGGTAGAATTTTGGGAAGATGTGGTTCATCTGTAAAGGAGACCGCTTATAAAACACTAATACGACCTATTCTTGAGTACTGCTCGAGCGTTTGGGATCCCTATCAGGTCAGATTCAGGGAGGACATAGAAGCAATTCAGAGGCGGGCTGCTAGATTTGTTACTGGTAGGTTTGATCATCACGTGAGTGTTTCGGAAATGCTTCAGGAACTCGGGTGGGAGTCTCTAGAGGAAAGGAGGCGTTCTTTTCGCCAATCGCTACTGAGGAAATTTAGAGAACCAGCACTTGAGGCTGGCTGCTATACAATTTTACTACCGCCAACTTATATTTCACGGAAAGACCAGAAAGATAAGATAAGATAAGAGAGATTAGGGCTCGTACAGAGGCATATGGGCAGTCATTTTTCCCTCGTTCTGTTTGGGAGTGGAACGGGAAGAGAAAATACTAGTTGTGGTACGAGGTACACTCCGCCACGCACCGTATGGTGGATTGCGGAGTATGTATGTAGATGTAGATGTAAATGTATTAAAGTTTCTGCAACTTGCACATTGGTTGTGGTGTCACAGTGGAGAGGCAGTCCATCGTAAGAACGAGCGCCATCAAGGAAAGCTTCCCACCGAGCATCACAGGAGAGGCGTCGAAGAGTTTCCAATTTGTACCTGCGACTCAGCAAGTGAATAGTTTCACTATCAGTCAGTCATTATGGAAATAGAAAGAACTATTTGCCATGTTGTTGTTGTTGTGGTCTTCAGTCCTGAGACTGGTTTGATTCAGCTCTCCATGCTACTCTATCCTGTGCAAGCTTCTTCATCTCCCAGTACCTACTGCAGCCTACATACTTCTTAATCTGCTTAGTGTATTCATCTCTTGGTCTCCCTCTACGATTTTTACCCTCCACGCTGTCCTCCAATACTAAATTGGTGATCCCTCGATGTCTCAGAACATGTCCTATCAACCGATCCCTTCTTCTAGTCAAGTTGTGCCACATGCTCCTCTTCTCCCCAATTCTATTCAATACCTCCTCATTAGTTATGTGATCTACCCATCTAATCATCAGCATTCTTCTGTAGCCCCACATTTCGAAAGCTTCTATTCTCTTCTTGTCTAAGCTATTTATCGTCCACGTTTCACTTCCATACACGGCTACACTCCATACAAATACTTTCACAAACGACTTCCTGACATTTAAATCTGTACTCGATGTTAACAAATTTCTCTTCTTGAGAAACGCTTTCCTTGCCATTGCCAGTCTACATTTTATACCCTCTCTACTTCGACCATCATCAGTTATTTTGCTCCCCAAATAGCAAAACTCCTTTAGTACTGTATGTGTCTCATTTCCTAATATAATTCCCTTAGAATCACCCGACTTAATTCGACTACATTCCATTATCCTAGTTTTGCTTTTGTTGATGTTCATCTTGTAACCTCCTTTCAAGACACTGTTCATTCCGTCCAACTGCTCTTCCAAGTCCTTTGCTGTCTCTGACAGAATTACAATGTCATCGGCGAACCTCAAAGTTTTTATTTCTTCTCCATGGATTTTAATACCTACTCCGAACTATTCTTTTATTTCCTTTAGTGCTTGCTCAATATACAGATTGAATAACATCGGGGAGAGGCTACAACCCTGTCTCACTCCCTTCCCAACCCCTCGACTCTTATAACTGCCATCTGCTTTCTGTACAAATTGTAAATAGCCTTTCGCTTTCTGTATTTTACCCCTGCCACCTTCAGAATTTGAAAGAGAGTATTCCAATTAACATTGTCAAAAGCTTTCTCTAAGTCTACAAATGGTAGAAACATAGGTTTGCCTTTCCTTGAACTATTTTCTAAGATAAGTCGTAGGGTCGGTATTGGGTCACGTGTTCCAACATTTCTACGGAATCCAAACTGATCTTCCCCGAGGTCGGCTTCTATCAGTTTTTCCATTCGTCTGTAAAGAATTCGCGTTAGTATTTTGCAGCTGTGACTTATTAAACTGATAGTTGGGTGATTTTCACATCTGTCAACACCTGCTTTCTTTGGGATTGGGATTATTATATTCTTCTTGAAGTCTGCCATAGCATCAGAAAATATGACAATTTACGGGATAGTCACGTAACATTTAAAGGACAGTGAACTGACTTTATAGCATATGTAATTGTGTTTTCAACAGTTGAACCCATAGGTGAATGTTTGTGCAGGGAGAGCTGCTTAGCTGCAGCTGTTTGTGCAGCTTCCGACAGTGCTGAGAGTGCTTCCTACCCTGCGGTGAGTGGCCGAGTGCAGGGTGGCGAACTTTCGCCCTCGCGGCCGCGGCGTGTTTACGCAGTATGTGTGCCGCGCGCCGGACGGCCGTTAGCACGTCGACTTTTGCCGTGGCGTGGCGCTGCGCGGCCCGTTACTGGCCTCCATACGGCGCTGAGTCAACACGCGGCCAGCGCCAGAAAGAGAATCTCCCACCAGCGGCGCGCCACCGCCACCGTCTCCGCCGCCACACTCCGACGCCCGGAAGACTCGCCCCGGCTCGCCTCACAACAGCCACTGCGCCGTGGCCGCTGGCGTAACACCGCCGAGTTCACTGTCAGGGGAAAGCGGACGAGGCCAGAGGCAGCGGGCCCGGTTTTGCTTTCTGATTCCCCGCTACATACCTGGCCCCCTCTCTGCCAAAATCTGAACACTGCGGAGGGCTTCCCTTCCGCACCGAACCGTATCCACATCAACATCTCAACTGTACAAACTGTTTCTCATCAATTGTTGAAAATGCGCGTAAAGGTATCCACATTTGCAGCAAACGTACCTTACATCCCGCTATTCCACATCTCGATATTTGGAGCATATATTGTATTCAAAGATTATGAATCACCTCGAAGGGAACGATCTATTGATACGTAATCAGCATGGCTTCAGAAAACATCGTTATTGTGCAACGCAGCTAGCTCTTTATTCACACGAAGTAATGGCCGCTATCGACAGGGGATCTCAAGTTGATTCCGTATTTCTAGATTTCCGGAAAACTTTTGACACCGTTCCTCACAAGCGACTTCTAATCAAGCTGCGGGCCTATGGGGTATCGTCTCAGTTGTGCGACTGGATTCGTGATTTCCTGTCAGGAAGGTCGCAGTTCGTAGTAACAGACGGCAAGTCACCGAGTAAAACTGAAGTGATATCAGGTGTTCCCCAGGGAAGCGTCCTGGGACCTCTGCTGTTCCTGATCTATATAAATGACCTGGGTGACAATCTGAGCAGTTCTCTTAGGCTGTTCGCAGATGATGCTGTAATTTACCGTCTAGTAAGGTCATCCGAAGACCAGTTACAGTTGCAAAGCGATTTAGAAAAGATTACTGTATGGTGTGGCAGGTGGCAGTTGAAGCTAAATAACGAGAAGTGTGAGGTGATCCACATGAGTACCAAAAGAAATACGTTGGAATTCGATTACTCGATAAATGGTACAATTCTCAAAGCTGTTAATTCAACTAAGTACCTGGGTGTTAAAATTACGAACAACTTCAGTTGGAAAGACCACATAGATAATATTGTGGGGAAGGCGAGCCAAAGGTTGCGTTTCATTGGCAGGACACTTATAAGATGCAACAAGTCCACTAAAGAGACAGCTTGCACTACACTCGTTCGTCCTCTGTTAGAATATTGCTGCGCGGTGTGGGATCCTTACCAGGTGGGATTGACGGAGGACATCGAAAGGGTGCAAATAAGGGCAGCTTTTTTTGTATTATCACGTAATAGGGGAGAGAGTGTGGCAGATACGATACGCGAGTTGGGATGGAAGTCATTAAAGCAAAGACGTTTTTCGTCGCGGCGAGATCTATTTACGAAATTTGTCACCAACTTTCTCTTCCGAATGCGAAAATATTTTGTTGAGCCCAGCCTACATAGGTAGGAATGCTCATCAAAATAAAATAAGAGAAATCAGAGCTCGAACAGAAAGTTTAAGTGTTCGTTTTTCCCGCGCGCTGTTCGGGAGTGGAATGGTAGAGAGATAGTATGATTGTGGTTCGATGAACCCTCTGCCAAGCACTTAAATGTGAATTGCAGAGTAATCATGTAGATGTAGATGCCCCAAAGATCCTATATCAGAACCACTTTATCACTCGGAATATTTCTTTGGAAGATACAGGGGACAATTACTGAACTATATGAAAAAAAACCTGAATTAGTTACCAATTACAGCGCGCACACAATTTATTTAACATGGAGACATCGCTACAGATATTCGGATTTACGTTATGACATGTTCGACATGCCTGCCATCATTAGCGAAAATGTGGTGTAGACGAATAGCGAAATTCTACAAGAGCCGCTGAAGTGTCGGCACATCGACGCTGTCGATGATCTCCTGAATGGCTGTTTTCAGCTCAGTAACACTTTTGGGGTTATTGCTGTACACCTTGTCTTTACTATGCTTTTGCTTTGCTTTTGCTTGTGCCGTTTGTCCCGCGGATACGCAGGGTCGGCACGATTAATCGGATGTGGCAATGTTAGTTGAGGGGGTAGCCGGATCCCTTCCTGCCGCCACCCCGTACCCCCAGGGAAGGAATTAGTGTACCCCAACTGTTTGCGACGAGTGTAATCCATGGAATATTGCGAAAATGTTCAGATGTCTGCGAGCCGCGTAACTGAGGCGGGACGTCGGGACCAGCCCGGTATTCACATAGGGGGATGTGTAAAACCGCCTAAAAACGACATCCAGGCTGACCAACACACCGGCCCTCGTCATAATCCGCCGGGAGGATACAATCTGGGGCCGGCGCGCCTACCCGAGTCCAGGAAGCAGCGCGTTAGCGCGCTCGGCTAACCTGGCGGGTCTACACCTTGTCTTTACTATATCCCCACCAAAAGGAGTCGCATGTGTTTAGATCCGGAGAAAATGGCGGCCAGTCGAATAGTTCAAATGGCTCTGAGCACTATTGGACTTAACATCTGAGGTCATCAGTCCCCTAGAAATTAGAACTACTAAAACTTAACTAAGGACATCACACACATCCATGCCCGAGGCAGGATTCGAACCTGCGACCGTAGCGGTAGCGCAGTTCCAGACTGAAGCGCCTAGAACCGATCGGCCACTGCGGCCGGCCGCGGCCAATCGAGGTCCCTGCCAGTGGCCTCTAGGTACCCTAGAGCCGGAAAGTTGTTCCCAATGGGCTCCTGCAGGATACCAAACGCTCACCTGCTTCATGGAGTCGTGACTGTTCTTGTATGAACCAAGTATTGTTGAATTCAGGGTCATTTTCGATCATGGGGACGGAATCATCTTCCATAACCTTCACACACCGTTCGGTAGTCACCGTGCCATCAAGGAATATCGTACCGATTATTCCGTGACTGGACTTTTTGCACACCACACAATCACCCGTCGAGGGTGAAGAAATTTCTCGGTCGTGAAATGCGGATTCTGAGTCTCCAAAATGAGCCAATTTTGCTTATTGACGAACCCATCCAAATGAAAGTGCGCTTCGTCGCTAAACCAATCCATATGGCACATACTAGTTCCCATCATGCCCCGCGGCCAGTTTGAACGTCCTAACTCAAACCGTTCAGAAGTTATGACGATTTTATTTCATATACTTCAGTAGTCTACACCCTGTACATGCAGTTGAACTGTCTCGTTCCGCCGAAACATATGAGCCAGCGCTACTCGCTCAGGTAAGGAGTCACTACACAACAGTTTTGACTGGCAGGGAAAATGCATTATCATTATTAATGAAGAGAGAGGCACACTTAGAGATGATGTACAAGCATACATGATTATTGTCAATAAAGACAACAATAAACAATGATACTGCACATTGAACTTGCCAGAGATCGAGAAGCGTGTCTTTTTGGTGTTTTGGCCCTCTGGGTTGTTCCGCAACAGTCACAGTGTGTCTCTGGGTTGTCTCAGTAGCTACTTTATGCGTGTTTGTGACCCGATTTAGTGGCAAAGATATTATTTGAGAGCAGGTTAATGGGGTATTTAAAACTCAAAATATAGGTATAGAAATCGTTCAAATGTCTCTGAGCACTATGGGACATCACATCTGAAGTCATCAGTCCCCTAGACTTAGAACTACTTAAATCTTACTAACCTAAGGACATGACACACATCCATGCCCGAGGTAGGATTCGAACCTGTGACCGTATCAGCAGCGCTGTTCCAGACTGAAGCGTCTAGAACCGCTCGGACACAGCGGCCGGCCATAGTTATACAGAAAAAACACGAAACAAACAAATTTCCTACAGTAGAAGGTATTTCAAAGATTCATTGGATTTCAAAGGACTGTACCTTCTGCACAGGTGAAGACGGAAACGTCGGCTGAGTTTTGTCTTACGCACAGGACTCCAAATTTCTACGTTTCAAAACAACCATTCGTAAAGGTACATGAATGCACGTACTACCTAGCGACACTTTTTACAACTACGTTTGGGATGAAAACATTCACTTACATCCCGCAAATGTTCGAAATGCCCTCCACTGGAAGGACCACAAACATGTAGACGATAATCAAATTCTTCCATATATTTGGGAACATATACTGGGGTGACTAAAGTCACAGGATCCCTCATAATGTGGTGTCGGATCTCCTTTTGCCGGGTGTAGTGCAGCTACTCGACTTGGTTTGGCGTCAAGAGGTCCTTGGAAGTCACCTGCTGAAATGCTGACCCATGCTACCTCTATAGACGTCCATATTTCCGAAAGTGTTGCTGGTGCAGGATTTTGTGAGAGAACTAACCTCTTGACTACGTCCCGTAAATGTTCAATGGTATTCATCTCAGACGATCTGGGTGTCCAAATCATTCGCTCGAATTGTCCAGAATATTCTTCAAACCAATCCCGAACAGTTACGGCCCCGTGACATGGTGCATTATAGTCCATAAAAATTCCATCGTTGTTTGGGAATCTCCAGTCAATAATCGGTCCAGTCCCATGTAAATATAACCCGCTCCACTACGGAGACACCACTAGCTGGTACAGTGCCTTGTGGACAACTTGGACCCACGCTTTGTGGAGTCCGCGACACAGTCGAACACTACCATCAGCTCTTACCGAGTCACTTGACGAGACCATTGTTCTCCAATCGTTTAGTGTCCAACAGATATGGCCACAAGCCCAGGAGAGACGCTGCGGACAATGTCGCGCTGTTAACAAAGGCACTCCCGTCAGTCGTCTGCTGTCATAGCTCATTAACGCCAAATTTCGCCGTACTGCCTACCGAATACGTTCACCGGACGCCCCACATTGATATCACGTCGGACACCTTTCCACATGAATCATCTGAGTACAAATGACAGCTGCCAACCGTTGTGGCCGAGCGGTTCTAGGCGCTTCAGCCCGGAACCGCGCTGCTGATACAGTCGCAGGTTAGAATCCTGCCTCGGGCGTGGATGTGTGTGATGTCCTTAGGTTTGAGTAGTTCTAAGTCTAGGGTACTGATGACCTCAGATGTTTAGTCCTTGGAGCCATTTGAACCATTTTGAACCAATGACAGCTACGCCGGTCAGATTCCCTTTTCTACCTTGTGTATGCGGTATTACCACCATTTGTATATGTACATATCACTAGCCCACGATTTTTGTGTCCGTAGTGTATCTATAGCATTGCAGTGCACGCATTATTATTAGTAGAAGGGCCTTTTACACTCCGCCGCATCATCTCCCCTCCCCCCCCCCCCCCCCCCCAAAAAAAGAAAAACCTCATATCATTGAATCAGACGATCTTGGAGGCAATGGTGCCATACGAGATCCCTACGTCCTTTACGGCTCTGTCCATCGTTGAGGAAGGTCATTGCTAAATGGTCTTGGGGGTCCTCCGTCAGGTTAAAAAATGAAATTTTCGGCATGTTGTTGCTATTGTGGAAAATTAGAATGAACGAGTCGGTAAGCGACATAGCTGACTACGGAGAGCCCCATCGGTAACCACCATAACAGTCGGAAACTTACAACTAGCGCCAAAGTAAACTTTCAGTTTCGATGCATAAGTTAAAATGGTCTCATTTTCTATCTTCATTCATATAGGAGATAGTATTGTAAAACCGGATGAATTTTTCAAACAAACTGTGTATGTAAGCGAATGGCACCTTACAGGAAAGGCTGTAAATTAGTGTGAGGAACTCCTGTGCAGAATATAAACGATGAGCCACGAAGAAGTAACTCAGCTTAGGTTTGTAATTCTACAGCTAAACTCTAAAATTTTTCAGTTCTGCAGGAAGCCATTGGAAATGGAAGCTAAAGAACAGTGCAAGACATTCCTCATAACTGTTAAGGAAGTGTCATCCAAAAGTAAATCGTCATCCTATCGAGCGTTCACTGAGTAAATGTTTCCTGTGAGTTAACGTTGTCAGTCACAAACCCCGATGACGGGTGTATGTGCTGCGATATCTTGAACACTACGGATTATACTGGTCTCTCTTTTTAACTATGAATATTGTTTGTGAATTACTGGATTGTCCCAGAAGATTATAGTACAGGGGATTCCAGGCTATCGGCTTTCAGTGTCACTTCCCACGGAATTTATACATATAGTGAAAATGGCAGCTGTCATATTCTACACAAGTTTTGGAACTCTCTATTACGTACAAAACTATCTTCAGGCCGAAGTACTTAAAATGTACGGCTTAACTGGTCATTCGATCAACTTGTGGCAACACAATTTTGCCTCTCTTCTCGTACATATCGAGTTTAACGTGAACTTAATATGATGCAGGATTCGCTGACCAATAGCAGGAGATTTTGCTGGTATCATACAGATATGATTTTATGTGTATATATTGAAGCAGCGCGTGAAGTCTCTGAAATTCCAGAACGTGGAGAGCCTCGGCAGATCGTCTGTAAGGGGGAATTTAAAGTAGACTGGGGTGGCAGTGGGTATTTTAATCTTGGAGGGAGGCGTGCCAGGACAATCCGCGTAGTTCCCCGAACTGCTGTGCGAAGATGGATCAGTGGCTAGTGCTCCTCCCTCCTAAGCAGGAGACCTGGTTTCAATTCCCGGCCTTAACATGCATTTTCACTTGCCGCTTTAATCTGTATACATAAAATCACGTGTGAATACCGTTAGTTTCCTGTGCCATGAATCGTTCGCACAACGTAATGAAGTGGAACGAGTTATTTCACATTCACTTCGCAATTAATGTGTAAATATCCATACGTTCTGAATATTTATAAGCATTTTTTGTTTTTATTCTTATCATAATTATCAAAGAGACATATGTGAGTTAGAAATTCCTACCTGTCACCTTTTACACATTACAACAATAGAAATTATTCTACGGATCCGCATTCGAGAGGACGATGGTTCAATCTCGCGTCCGGCCATCCTGGTTTAGGTTTTCCGTGATTTCCCTAAATCGCTTCAGGCAATTGCTGGGATGGTTCCTTTGAAAGGGCTCGGCCGACTTCCTTCCCCATTCTTCCCCAATCCAATGAGACCGATGACCTCGCTGTTACGTCTCTTCCCACAAATCAACCCAACCCAGTCAACGGGATAGAATTCAGTTTCAAGGTAAAACTTTTTCAGTTTGTTTTAAAATTTTATTTTGCTGTCTGTCAGACAGTTTAGTTGTATTGTCATGCACCCTTGATACTGTAATTGTGTACATCATTGTTCCTTTTGAACTGCAATGGATTGTTTACAACAGCTTCATGAGGGAATAAATACACTGTGGAGCCGTAGTCAAGAGTGCCCAACTCCTTAAACAGATGTCTACAAGATGATCGTGCATGAGCACCTCATATTATTCTTACAGCAAGTCTTTCAGCAATGAATATTTTCATTTTCAAAGATGAGTCATTCCACGTGACATTATGAATGAAAATGTCCAAAATATATCAGCTAACTGACTTGTCTCTCACCAAGATTTGATATGATTCTAAGAGCAAATGTGGCTGAACTACTTTTAGGAATTCCAAAACGTTCTTCTTCCACTTTAAATCTCCTCAATATGAGGACCTAAGAATTTTAAAATTTCCACACTATTTATTATTTCCTCATCATGTGTTACACTTATCATTGCTGTGGTTCCCACAGATCTGCAGGACTAAATATGTCGTCTCTTTTTAAAATAAAGGAAAGAGAAAATTCGTAGAAAACCAGTCCTTGATACTTTTAAGAACCTTGTTTAACATTTCTTCTGTTGCTGCATGTATGCTTGGCCAGATTACAACTCTAGCGTCATCTGAAAAAAAAACAATTAAAAAAGCGAATAGTCAGAATCGTAAACCTGTCGCAGGATAAAGAAATTTAGCGTCAACACACAACGGCAGAATCGTCTGTGCTGCTGTGATGGATGAACGCCTCATCCTGAGAGTAGTCACAACACTGTCGGATATTGCCATTTTCTTTCCTTATCATTGGGCAGCTACTGTTGCAAAGATTTTGTTTATTTATTTGTGTGCATAATGAGGTTTTTGACAGCATGCCTGACTCACAGACTTTTCAGTGGTCAGACGTGGCGAACGGATAGTTAAAAAACTGTTATGCGCAACTACACACAAGACAAATTATGAAATTGCATAATACGTTCCAAGGCATTATAAGAAGGCTAAGAAACGAGCCCAGTAAAGAGTATGTACTAACTGCTTGCACATAAGAACACAAAATATTGTCTTACAGTCACCTGTCCAATAATTTGAGGAGGAAGTCCATCAGTACCACTGTAGGAGAATATATCAGAAGTACATGTCTACCGAGTGGCAAACTATATAGAGCGCATGTGCCAAGAAATAGCTTGCTAAAGTGAGAATAACATGTTGTATTAAGGTGAAAATGAGGAACGGGAAGGGGAGAGGGTATACTGTAATTGTGAAAAATAAAATTTATGATACACCACATGGAAAAATGTACACTATGTGTAATAAAATCTCAGGAATCATGAGAAAAAGCAAGACATAAACACGAAAATAATTCATTTAAGACGCTGACCATCCAAAAGAAAAATTACAGCCTTCATTATGACTTTATGAAGTGAATGTCCAGTCAATTGTTTGTGTCTGTCAGGAATAAGGTATTTGGTACTTACCGGACATTCAGTTCACAAGTCATAATGAAGGCTATAAGTCTACTATTGGATGTCAGCTTCTTCTGTGGGGGATACATAAATGAATTATTTTCATGTTTACATTTTCTGTTGTTTTTTTTTCGCGATTCCTGAGACTTTACTACACATAGTATATATTTTTGTCCTAGTTTACCTTGCAAATTTTATTTTTCACAGTTATAGTATATCCCCTCCTCTTCCGTCACCGCCCTTCACCTTTGTAGCCGCGCGGGGTAGCTGCGAGTTCTGAGACAACTCGTTGGAGGTTCAAGTCTTCCCTCGGGCATGGGTGTGTGTGTTGTCCGTAGCGTAAATTAGTTTAATTAGTGTGTAAGCCGAGGGACCGATGACCTCAGCAGTTGGTCCCATAGAACCTTACCACAAATTTCCACCTTTGTACTCTTTATACTTACCTGTTATTCTCACTTTAATGAACCATTTGTCAGTACATGCACTGTGTGGTTTGACTCTAGGTGGGCACGTACTGTTTGTATACCCTCCTACATTGGTACTGATGGACTTTGTGTTCACATCATTGTACAGAAGACTATAAGACTATCTCATTATATTTTGTGTCCTTATGTGCAAGCATTTAATATGTACTTTCTTCTCATTTTGTCTCATAGCCATCTCAGTAAGCTTTGGATTGTGGCAAATGGCACTGAGCACTATGGGACTTAACATCTATGGTCATCAGTCCCTTAGAACTTAGAACTACTTAAACCTAACTAACCTAAGGACATCACACAACACCCAGCCATCACGAAGCAGAGAAAATCCCTGACCCCGCCGGGAATCGAACCCGGGAACCCGGGCGTGAGAAGCGAGAACGCTACCGCACGACCACGAGATGCGGGCTTCGGATTGTAATAAATATTCAAATGTGTGTGAAATCTTATGGGACTTAACTGCTAAGGTCATCAGTCGGATTGTAGTATACAGTGTACAATTTGGTTTCATATCTGAAACAATCGCACTGTGATCTTATGTGAATCCTAATTCTTTTGGCAGATTGATCTATGGCATTTAGTTGTGTATATGGACTTTGGACTCTGTTTCGTGTTTTGTACTCATACTTCTCATTAAGTTTTCATTATAGTCTGACGGCTATGTGCAGCTACATACATTTATCTCAAATGAGATGAGTGTTGGTTTCATAATTTGAGGGGAGTTCATTTTATCACCGTTTAAATTTCTTTTTGGCACTCACAATATTGGATTAAATACCGATTCGTTTTTCTTAAGGTGGACCATTGTGGATATGTGTGTCCCCACAACACCTTTCAGTATTATGGCTAGTCCTAGGTGCATAAGTTCAACCCCAACTCCCTATTCCGAGTTAAGCTGATTATCAATTTGATGGATATACGACTTTAAGTTTATCTTTATTTATCTGTGGGTTCTTTTATCCGTAATCGGTTAGATTTGGTGTGTATTTTTGGTTGTTATTCTTGACTCACACATATTGTACGTAGTGTAGGCACAAATGAGGCCCGATATAAAGACTTTATTCGTATTTTTGACTAGTTTTATCATGTATCTCATGAGTCAAAATGCATAAAGAAGTTATGCGTACTTTTTCAGTGTAGATGTCCACATGTAAATATTTTTATGGTTTGGTATGGAAGTTTGGTTCTGTTCACTATACTCCTGACGCATAGTCTAATTTAGTTTCGAATAGGTGACCTTTTTGTGTTACTTGGCTGCATTTAGATCTTTAATGTCGCTCGTCGCGCGTGTGCACAAGGAAGGATGTATACAAAATCCTTGCGTTCGTCATCGCTTATTTTTCACCGTTTGCACTTTTTAAGTTACGACATTATATTGTAGCTTACCTTGTACCTCCCCCCATGAACCATGGACCTTGCCGTTGTTGGGGAGGCTTGCGTGCCTCAGCGATACAGATGGCCGTACCGTAGGTGCAACCACAACGGAGGGGTATCTGTTGAGAGGCCAGACAAACATGTGGTTCCTGAAGAGGGGCAGCAGCCTTTTCAGTAGTTGCAGGGGCAACAGTCTGGATGATTGACTGATCTGGCCTTGTAACGTTAACCAAAACGGCCTTGCTGTGCTGGTACTGCGAACGGCTGAAACCAAGGGGAAACTACAGCCGTAATTTTTCCCGAGGACATGCAGCTTTACTGTATGATTAAATGATGATGGCGTCCTCTTGGGTAAAATATTCCGGAGGTAAAATAGTCTCCCATTCGGATTTCCGGGCGGGGACTACTCAAGAGAACGTCATTATCAGGAGAAAGAAAACTGGCATTCCACGGATCGGAGCGTGGAATGTCAGATCCCTTAATCGGGCTGGTAGGTTAGAAAATTTAAAAAGGGAAATGGGTAGGTTAAAGTTAGATATAGTGGGAATTAGTTAAGTTCGGTGGCAGGAGGAACAAGACTTTTGGTCAGGTGATTACAGGGTTATAAATACAAAATCAAATAGGGGTAATGCAGGAGTAGGTTTAATAATGAATAAAAAAAATAGGAGTGCGGGTTAGCTACTACAAACAGCACAGTGAACGCATTATTGTGGCCAAGATAGACACAAAGCCCATGCCTACTTCAGTAGTACAAGTTTATATGACAACTAGCTCTGCAGATGATGAACAAATAGATGAAATGTATGACGAGATAAAAGAAATTATTCAGGTAGTGAAGGGAGACGAAAATTTATTAGTCATGGGTGACTGGAATTCGTCAGTAGGAAAAGGGAGAGAAGGAAACATAGTAGGTGAATATGGATTGGGGGGAAGGAATGAGAGAGGAAGCCGCCTTGTAGAATTTTGCACAGAGCATAACTTAATCATAGCTAACACTTGGTTCAAGAATCATAAAAGAAGGTTGTATACCTGGAAGAATCCTGGAGATACTAAAAGGTATCAGATAGATTATATAATGGTAAGACAGAGATTTAGGAACCAGGTTTTGAATTGTAAGACATTTCCTGGGGCAGATGTGGATTCTGACCACAATCTATTGGTTATGAACTTTAGATTGAAACTGAAGAAACTGCAAAAAGGTGGGAATTTAAGGAGATGGAACTTGGATAAACTGAAAGAACCAGAGGTTGTAGAGAGTTTCAGGGAGAGCATAAGGGAACAATTGACAGGAATGGGGGAAAGAAATACAGTAGAAGAAGAATGGGTAGCTCTGAGGGATGAAGTAGTGAAGGCAGCAGACGATCAAGTAGGTAAAAAGACGAGGCCTAATAGAAATCCTTGGGTAACAGAAGAAATATTGAATTTAATTGATGAAAGGAGAAAATATAAAAATGCAGTAAATGAAGCAAGCAAAAAGGAATACAAACGTCTCAAAAATGATATCGACAGGAAGTGCAAATTGACTAAGCAGGGATGGCTAGAGGACAAATGTAAGGATGTAGAGGCTTGTCTCACTAGGGTAAGATAGATATTGCCTACAGGAAAATTAAAGAGACCTTTGGAGAGAAGAGAACCACTTGTATGAATATCAAGAGCTCAGATGGCAACCCAGTTCTAAGCAAAGAAGGGAAGGCAGAAAGGTGGACGGAGTATATAGAGGGTTTATACAAGGGCGATGTACTTGAGGACAATATTATGGAAATGGAAGAGGATGTAGATGAAGACGAAATGGGAGATAAGATACTGCGTGAAGAGTTAGACAGAGCACTGAAAGACCTGAGTCGAAACAAGGCCTCGGGAGTAAACAACATTCCATTAGAACTACTGATGGCCTCGGGAGAGCCAGTCATGACAAAACTCTACCATCTGGTGAGCACGATGTATGAGACAGGCGAAATACCCTCAGACTTCAAGAAGAATATAATAATTCCAATCCGAAAGAAAGCAGGTGTTGACAGATGTGAAAATTACCGAACTATCAGTTTAATAAGTCACAACTGCAAAATACTAACGCGAATTCTTTACAGACGAATGGAAAAACTGGTAGAAGCCGACCTCGGGGAAGATCAGTTTGGATTCCGTAGAAATGTTGGAACACGTGAGGCAATACTGACCTTACGACTTATCTTAGAAGAAAGATTAAGAAAAGGCAAACCTACGTTTCTAGCATTTGTAGACTTAGAGAAAGCTTTTGACAATGTTAACTGGAATACTCTCTTTCAAATTCTGAAGGTGGCAGGGGTAAAATACAGGGAGCGAAAGGCTATTTACAATTTGTACAGAAACCAGATGGCAGTTAAAGAACCGAGCGAGGTGGCGTAGTGGTTAAACACTGGACTCGCATTCGGGAGGACGACGGTTCAATCCCGCGTCCGGCCATCCTGATTTAGGTTTTCCGTGATTTCCCTAAATCGCTCCAGGCAAATGCGGGGATGGTTCCTTTGAAAGGGCACGGCCGACTTCCTTCCCAGTCCTTCCCTAATCCGATGAGACCGATGACCTCGCTGTCTGGTCTCCTTCCCAAACAACCCAACCCCCAACCAGTTATAAGAGTCGAGGGGCATGAAAGGGAAGCAGTGGTTGGGAAAGGAGTGAGACGGGATTGTAGCCTTTCCCCGATGTTACTCAATCTGTATATTGAGCAAGCAGTAAAGGAAACAAAAGAAAAATTCGGAGTAGGTATTAAAATTCATGGAGAAGAAATAAAAACTTTGAGATTCGCCGACGACATTGTAATTCTGTCAGAGACAGCAAAGGACTTGGAAGAGCAGTTGAACAGAATGGATAGTGTCTTGAAAGGAGGTTACAAGATGAACATCAACAAAAGCAAAACGAGGATAATGGAATGTAGTCAAATTAAGTCGGGTGATTCTAAGGGAATTAGATTAGGAAATGAGACACTTAAAGTAGTAAAGGAGTTTTGGTATTTAGGGAGTAAAATAACCGATGATGTTCGAAGTAGAGAGGATATAAAATGTAGACTGGCAATGGCAAGGAAAGCGTTTCTCAAGAAGAGAAATTTGTTAACATCGAGTATAGATTTAAGTGTCAGGAAGTCGTTTCTGAAAGTATTTGTATGGAGTGTAGCCATGTATGGAAGTGAAACATGGACGATAACTAGTTTGGACAAGAAGAGGATAGAAGCTTTCGAAATGTGGTGCTACAGAAGAATGCTGAAGATAAGGTGGGTAGATCACGTAACTAATGAGGAGGTATTGAATAGGATTGGGGAGAAGAGAAATTTGTGGCACAACTTGACTAGAAGAAGGGATCGGTTGGTAGGACATGTTTTGAGGCATCGAGGGATCACAAATTTAGCATTGGAGGGCACCTTGGAAGGTAAAAATCGTAGAGGGAGACCAAGAGATGAATACACTAAGCAGATTCAGAAGGATGTAGGTTGCAATAGGTACTGGGAGATGAAGAAGCTTGCACAGGATAGAGTAGCATGGAGAGCTGCATCAAACCAGTCTCAGGACTGAAGACCACAACAACAACAACCTTGTACCTGTATTGTCTTTGATTGCATGATCTTTGGCTTAGTTTTGTGACCTTTCGAATCGCACTTTTATGCTGAAATGGCAGTATTTCAATTGTTGCTTATGTAGGCAGTGATATAGTACAGAGCACCTATGTTAAATGTTTCTTACACTTTTGACTCGACAATGTTATTGATTTATATCCAAAGGTGTGAATGTCGTGTGATGTTGCCTCTGTAAAAAGAAGTTTTCTTAAATATCTGATGTTTTCGATTGAGTTTCTCCTTGGAAATTTTATTTTGTTTCTATGTTCATGGTTTTATTATTGTTTCGTTCGTATGAACGGCAATGTGAACGAAACCGATTTTGAGTAAATAATTTTAAAGACAGCACTGTGTTCATCATGCATTTTTCCAAATATATCGACGCTGTTGTTAGTTAGAATTAATTTTAATACCTTCAGCTGCTGACGGGCGTTGATATATATCAACGGGGACAGGTGAAAATGTGTGCCTCTACCGGGTCCCGAACGCGGGATCTCTTGCTTACATGGCAGACGCTCTATCCATCTGAGCCACCGAAGGCACAAAGCAATGTGCGACTGGAGGGACTATCTCACGAGACTCACCTTGTATATCCACACACTACATTCGTAGTATCCCGCCCCAACATACTCATTACTTGTGGAAGACGTTCTTACCCTGTACGGCAAGAAAAAAGGAATAAAAGTGAGATAGTGTTAATACTTTCATCCTTCTTTACCGCCTCGGCATTACTGCAGATGACGTGTCACTGAGCACATTTACACTGTGCATGCAGCACACGTGAGGTACCTAGTTGTTTCCACTGCCCTGTGTGGAATACATATGTTTTTGTACACTTCACTAACCTGCTGTCTTCATGATGATGATGTCCCCAGCGCAGAAAACAGCACGCAGCTCGTGGATTCTTTTTCTTGAGGCTGAAATTAATTTCGCAAGGGACTGCTGCTACGAATAAACTATAACTCATTTGGGATGTCACTCGCGTTTTTATTGATATAGACACGAGAAACTATTCTTGATCACAACGTATTGAACATATCTTTCCACAGTCATTATATCTGGGTAAAATAACATGAAATACATCCTGCCACAGACAAAATGTCTGTCTACTGGAACCGTCAGAACTGGAGAATAAAATTACATGAATCAAATACTACTATTACAGACAACATGTCTGTACCTAGCGACGGTCGGAACTGTAGTAAATAAAATTGCATGAAACAAATACTGCTATAACAGACAACATGTCTGTCTACTGGAACGGTCAGAACTGGAGAGCCGGACTGCCCGAGACACTTCGCGCGCCAAGCCAGCAAGGCGTGACCCGAACCCACCGAAGTGCATCGGCAGTAATATCGTCAGTCTTTTGTTTTATTAATACTTTGATTTTAATAATTTTGAAATGACTGATTGATAGCTAGCTGTTGAGAGATGTTTATTTTAAAAAATGCAGTAATTAGGATGACAGGTTTAATTAATAATAGAAACTAAAGTTTAACGTTTTGGCGCCCTACCGCCGAACACAGCGGCCAATCACAGAGCAGTAGCATCATGCAGGCGGTCTTTCTCACGGGAATGGTACCGAATCTAACATTTGTCACCGGTACCTCATCCCACAGTGCGTCATCTCTATGCTTCTTGCATCTCCACTGCCCTGGGAATAGCTTCCTGGAGCCTAATATGATGGCTGAATAAGCCAGAAATATTACACAAGTCCCGTAAGAGTTCGGGGAATACGTGTGCATCCGCACAGCAGAAGGTCATGGCCGGTATTGCCAGAACTATATACTTATATGGATATGGTACAGGTCATCCATGGTGTCTGTTCTTTCGGACATGTCCGACAGTAGAGACACTATATCCATATAAGTATATACTGCTTTTAGTTGGTTGAAAAGAAAATGATCGAACTTTCTCGTCTATTTGCAAGAAATTATTTAGTTTTTTTTAAAAGATCTCATCGACCTAGGCGATAATACTGATCGCTCTCTTTGTTCTTTCATTACTTTTACTGATGAGATACGGCAAGGAATGATACTCGATCTTCGCCTCATGCTTAGGTTAAAGTCTCTCTGACGTCAGTGACATCAGTGTGAACGGTAAGTCCACTTCCAGAAGCCCAGAGCGCTGTGTGCGGAGACGCTCGGCGGTAGCTGTTTGGCAGCAGGCGGCCAGGAATCGGGTCGCTTCCCACTTGCCGGGACGCGCCGCACCTGTTGCGGTTGCGTCACGGCTATAACTGCGAGCGTGCGGTCCCCTCCTGGCACTGCCAGCGCACAGCGGCGAGCACCGCTCATTGCGCCTGCGCTGTGGGCAACCCACTGGACAGCAGCGCCCACTGCACAGCAGTAATGTTACCTCATCCCCGTAACACATGCTTTTACCCCGGTCCGATGACATGGTCACTACCGAGCGAAGGACGGACGCACACCTATACTAAGGGCTGTCCATGTGTTGCATAGAGCCAATTCTCATTCTTCATACCGGTCTCCAGACGTCTTGTTTTTCTATACATTGAATGGTTTTTAACACGCAGTCGTCTTCCTGGACTGTAGATTCGCGGAACTTATTTACACAAACGTGTTTCCCCTGTTCTCATAAGTTATTTTCAACAGTGTTTATAGAGAACATATACTGATGCGTATCCACAAAATATTTGCAGACCCTCATCATCAGACTTGAGAAAGCTTTTAACAATGTTGACTGGAATACTCTCTTTCAAATTCTAAAAGTGGCAGGGGTAAAATACAGGGAGAGAAAGGCTATTTACAATTTGTACAGAAACCAGATGGCAGTTATAAGAGTCGAGGGACACGAAAGGGAAGCAGTGGTTCGGAAGGGAGTGAGACAGGGTTGTAGCCCCGCCCCGATGTTATTCAATCTCTATTTGAGCAAACAGTAAAGGAAACAAAAGAAAAATTCGGAGTAGGTATTAAAATCCATGGAGAAGAAATAAAAACTTTGAGGTTCGCTGATGACATCGTAATTCTGTCAGAGACAGCAAAGGATTTTGAAGAGCAGTTGAACGGAATGGACAGTGTCTTGAAAGGAGGATGTAAGATGAACATCAACAAAAGCAAAACGAGGCTAATGGAATGTAGTCGAATTAAGTCGGGTGATTCTAAGGGAATTAGATTAGGAAATAAGACACTTAAAGTAGTAAAGGAGTTTTGCTATTTGGGGAGCAAAATAACTGATGATGGTCGAAGTAGAGAGGATATAAAATGTAGACTGGCAATGGCAAGGAAAGCGTTTCTGAAGAAGAGAAATTTTTTAACATCAAGTATAGATTTAAGTGTCAGGAAGTCGTTTCTGAAAGTATTTGTATGGAGTGTACCCATGTATGGAAGTGAAACATGGACGATAAATAGTTTGGACAAGAAGAGAATAGAAGCTTTCGAAATGTGGTGCTACAGAAGAATGCTGAAGATTAGATGGGGAGATCACATAACTAATGAGGAGGTATTGAATAGAATTGGGGAGAAGAGGAGTTTGTGGCACAACTTGACAAGGAGAAGGGATCGGTTGGTAAGACATGTTCTGAGGCATCAGGAGATCACAAATTTAGCATTGGAGGGCTGCGTGGAGGGTAAAAATCGTAGAGGGAGACCAAGAGATGAATACACTAAGCAGATTCAGAAGGATGTAGGTTTCAGTAAGTACTGGGAGATGAAGAAGCTTGCACAGGATAGAGTAGCGTGGAGAGCTGCATCAAACCAGTCTCACGACTGAAGACCACAACAACAACAACGATCATCATTATTATAGGACTTTAGTATCCAGTGATGCCAGGTGTACAACAAAGGGCTCCGAGATTTTAAAATTAAATAACCCAAAGATCGGTAGAAGAATGCAACAAACGATATGTTCATTGTAAGAGCAATTGGAATTGTATGTAGAACTTTTGAGATAGTAGTACAAAAGATTCCTATAGATGACACTGTGCCTAGTGACTTTGCATTTTGAATGGAAACATGTGTAGATTGTGTCTTACTACTGTATGAATGTTGGAACTTTTGAAACAAGCCTCTGCTGTATGTCTTCGGCCAAATTTCCTCGAATGTTGCTGAATAAGTGTAGAAAGTGTGATGCCATTCGGAAGTAACTGCTGCTGATCTGGCGGAAACATTTCCCACAAGATCATCAGCCGCACTGCTTGGCAAAGAGCTTGCGAATGGTTTTCGTATCGGATCCTCTTGTAACGTTAAATCGCGTTTGAAAGCTGCGCCCTGATGCCGTAGTACTATGATTTAAGATGTATTGTTGCTGTACCAGAGAAACACACATTGTTCAGTGGAGTACATGATTTCAGTCTCTTCCTTCCATATGCTAAACTCCCTTCACGTTTCAACGGTGGAACCAATCAAGCTGGGTTTGGGAATACTGTTTGTAAGCACTACGTATTGCGATTACAGCAAGTTTTGTAACTACTAATTCAAAATTTTTGTATAAAACTCTTGCAGCTTCTAAGACAAAAGTTCCATTTGTTGCATTCTTCTGTTGATCATCATTTTCATGTTATTTAATTTTAACATCAGGGAGTCCTTTGTCCGATACCCAATACATAAAGACCTTCTATGGACTTCTCCAGTAATTGCAGTCTTCAGTTGTATGGTTCCACGTTGCAACTGCTCGTTTCGAAATTTTGTACACTAACAGTCCACTAGGCCGTCGCCTCTATCTTATTGCTTTATTCCTGGGAATTCATCAAAGAACTTTCATGGTGCAACTATCATCGAGTCGCCAAGCAAAAAGTCCTGCTCATCTCCATTTCATTTTGATTGCAGCTATAATTACGGCTTCCACTCTAATCTGTGCTCTGATTCATTTGTTTGTTTTGGTATCTCTGCCAGTAAGTTTCAAAATATATGGCTTTTACATTAAAAGTGTTGTTTACTGCTGTAGGTCAAAACTAGTGTTACACACCGATTATAAATTCTTGTCTCAGACGCATTTGAAGCTTAGTTTTCAAATTCCTATCTACCCAAAACACTAAAGGTCATTCTCACTTTTCTGTGCATTCCTTTTGCTGCTCTAACACAAAAATTCTTCAGCTGGGTGCTCTGACAACTCGTTTGCTTGAGTGAAACGGTGATTGTCACTGCATGAAAAGATGGGTAAAAATAACCATATACGTACTGTACAATACAAGTTGAGAATTTATTACATCCTTCTGATTCTCAATATATACTATCAAGCCATATGCGTGCAATGAAAATCGAATATAGAAGAAAATTACACATTTTGAAAGCAATATGACTTAAAAAGAAGGAAAAGCTTCCAGAAGCTCTAGTGTACGTCATGGAGCTAGCTGTGCGATACAAGAACTGGGTGAAGATTAATCCCTTCCACTGAAAATGTAGTTCATCAGCTCCACAAAACAAAGGAACTGAATCCGATAAAATTTTGGAATACAAGAACATGAAAACTTTACCTTTGAAATAAGAGATTTAGGAATAACCAAGATCATAGATCCAGGCTGTGATAAGGATAACAAACAAATTCTCCTTCTCTGCTAATAAACCGTGTTGTAACTATGTCATTGCTGACCACGAGAAGTCCCGTAAATATACAAAAGGAAATCAAGTCGTGCGAGGGAAATGTGATCTAGGAAACACATGTACATATATCAAAGTATGAAGTGAATATTAGTATTTTGTACCACAATGTATCTTCAAACACACCAGACTACTCGACAACTAACCCTACTAGGATGCCACGTAGACAAGAAATATACAAAAAGCTCCTAAAGGTACAAACGGAAAAAAAATTTCCCCGAAAAGTACAAAGTCAAGACTCGGGGGAACGACTGACTCTACTTGCTTGCCGTCTTCTTACCGTAAGAGAAGCATAAATTAATAGAATGCATACAACTTTAACCTAATTTACTTTCTTGGTGTTGGTTATTATGGTGTTCGCATGTCCTTTCTTGGTCTTAAAATGTAATAAATGGACATATTATTCAAATTGTAGGAGACAAAGTCTCAACTGTCGACCTATAGAAGTGACTACGTAAATCAGAAAATTTCTGGCTCGAATCTTCCTGGGTCATCATTCTGTGTGTGAGATATCGTTTGAGCATTTACCTATCCCCGATGACCTACAATGATAGATAACTCCCCATAAAGTCATCCGAATTAAAAGGAGAGAAAATCGCGTAGCAGAAAATGGCTTGCCTAATTAAATTAACCATGAAATATGAATATCGCACCTCACACAGACATACTGATAATGGGATCCATAAAACTGTGAAAATAAGCTAAGGACCACTACAAAAACTCCATTTATTGCTAAAAGATATAAAAAAATGTTCGAGCCACTGAATCATGAACACATTCAATTATCAAGGGAACAAGGGATTGAAAACATGTAGGATAGCCTTAGCATGGGTCGGTGGATACATGATAGAAACTATATAAAACTGTTTGTGAATCTGGCCGACGGTTGCGGAATAAGCTAATCACCCAAAGAAATGTACGTACAAGCATGAACAGCCTTGATGCAAGATAAATGACCTCACGCTAGGCTCATCTTGGTGGATTCACATATGGCCTACGCTTATCACTATAGTGATGTACGAGAGCAGAGGATGGTTGCAGTCTTGGCTAATAATTCTAATTGCAGCCCCGGCATCTGTAATTGGAGACGTCTCGCTCTGTAGCTATAAGACTAAGCGTACCGTCTCTACGACGACCTAGGAGGTAGGGCTCACCACAGTGCTGCTGGAGAAAGTACTCACTAGGATATTTTACAATTACGCCCTCAGAAGAAGTCATCAGTTATAACTCCATAAGGAACCGTTGTGCACAGCCACTGTATATTTTAATACGGTTGGGCAGGCAGCAATCAGTCGCAGTCCTATTGTTTTTTTTTTTAATTTTTCTTGTATATTCAATTTCAGCTAACAGCCGTCTTCAATGCTAAAAGATATGCAAATTACAGATTCAGTGTTGATTTATATGATAACAGTAAGCAAAACACCATTTTATCCAATAGCGATGATTCATTGTAGTCAACATAACATCTGAGTGAGTTGTAATCCAACAAACTCGCAGCGATACTTCTCACCATATGACTTTCCTGGTGTGTAGGTAGAACGAAACAGGGGTTGTTGTTTACAACGAGCACAGCAGCCTCATGCAATATAAATAATGCCCTCTATATTACGAAAACTAACTAACCCAGTTTCTTCCCGCTATACCTGTTAAAACAGTTTTTTTTAAATAAAATCAGCAAGTATATTTGCAAATCACCTTTAAAATATATCAACACCCGCCGATTTACGATGTGTTTATTAATATGTTAATGGTGAAGCGATCCATCAGATCTTATGCAAAAGTTCATTAATTGACTCATACAACTGTCCCGTACAGGACTCTTACATCACATTCCAAGTAAAATTTTTAAAAAAATTTTTGAAGATTGTCTTGATAAAATATAGTTACACAATCTTGGTACTAGATGAATATCCACAATATAGTATATATATATAATTTTACCAACGCTTTGTCACATTGTTTTAATAAGAGGTCAGAAAATAACTGCAATAGTTTTAATGTTTTCTGGTATCTTATTGTACCTGTAGCTACTTTTAAAATTGAGTGGTGGACGTACCTTAAATGTCTAGGTTGGATTTAGTAGTATGTGCCGTCATAGGACCAGTTTAAGGGCGACTGGTATTGCACACATGACCCTTTGTTCGTGTCCTCGTGCTTTAAACAGTCTTCATTGGTGAGCCTATCGAGTGACTGTGTGCCCGAGTAGCCACATGAGTTATACACTTTAAATTTTCATTGGAATAATGTACTAAGTGTGTGTTAAATACTTTAACTTTTCAGCGTACTTTGAATAAATTTTCTGAGCTATAGACTTTAACTTTTCAATGGGCTTAGATTACTTAACAGTGTTTGTGTTGACTGATTTTGGGCGAGTATATGAAATTTTCCTTGTTTTCAGGATTTGAGGCAGCTATGGACTGTAATTACTGCTGAAACTGTTATTTTTATATTAATTTTACGTCGCGATTGATAGTGGGAAGCTGCGCTTCTGCCACTAAATGTACACTGATGATTTCCACAACTGAAAGTGCAATTAAATGACCTTTGTTTGTAAAGGTTTTTGTATTCAATAATCTACTTGCACTATATACTTTTTTCTATTTAAATGTTTTTATTTTAATTATCAGTTTATTTCAACCCACTATTCACATTGGGAGGTAGGTGATTCTTGCCCTCACAGCGATTATCTCCAGACAGTATGTGATATGCGTTCCAAGTTTGGTTCTAATCTGTCAGTGGTGCAGGAGGAGATATGAAACATATGTACAAACACACATTTTTTTAATGTGTATGAATGTGCTGATTTATCTGTTTACTTAAAAACGGTTAAAGTTAATTCTATAATACAAGTACTGGCTTTAAAGCGACTGATTCTTCTGATAATAATGAGCGAATTCAACAAATTACGTTGTGCATTACTTAATTCCAGTGCGCTCACAGTTTCAGCAAGTGTCGTATAGAAGGATGTATACCAAGACATTATAAATGGCGAAGAGCAGTATGGTTTTAAGAAGGATCATAGGCATGAGAGAATGTTGATTTTATTGATTTTGAAAAATCTTTTGATAGGTTGAGATTGGAGAAACTAGGACTTATCACAAGAAATGACGGTGTCGACTGGAGGAAAATAAAATTGATTAAGGAGCCGTAGCTGGTATAGTACTAACAGAGGGAATAGAAATTGGGGGACGTTGACTTTCGCCTATGGTGCATAACATACACTTGGAAGAGATCATAGGAGAGTATATCGATGAAATTAGAGGAGGCAAAAGGGAGGAGGAGAAAGGGTGGTGTGATAGTAATGGCAGAATCCAAGACGGTGCTTCACGAAGTGGTGGAAGACTTAAATAGCAATTACGGAGAATCCAAAATGAAAATAAGAAGCAATAAGATCAAAAGCATGACACCGGGAGGAAAAGGGAGGGAAGGCTAAAATCACGATATACCGACAGCAAAGATGCAAAGTGTCAAATATTTGTGAATCATTATAATAAAGGAGCTAAAATATGACACCGATACAAGATCGGGAAAAGTGAAAGCCAAAGAAGCGTTCACCAAAAATGGAGATTGCTATGCGAGCCACTGAAAATGAGTCTGAGGAAAAGATTGCCCAAATGCAGCAAGTTTGTAGAGAGCATAGCTCTATAGGCAGCGGGGACCTGGACGTCATCAAAAGACGAGCAGTGGAAGCTGGAGGTATTGTAAGTGTAGTTATGGAGGAAAGCAGAACGTGTGAACTGTAAAGACAGAGTGAGAAACTAGGTGGTGTTGAGAAGAGTTTGGGAGGTTAGAAACGTCCAACACTAAATAGAGAAAATTGAGAAACATTGGCATGCCACATCTTAAGAAAACAGTGCTTACTTTTGGAAGGAATTGAAGCGATAGAGGATAAGGGAAAGCTGAGGAAGCAGAAAATACCATCCAACGACAGTGTCGGAGACGAAAGTTGTAATTACCTGGAACTAAAGAATTTGTCACATACCTTGTATGTAAGGTAAGACAATTGTAATTGGCTTAGTGCAATTATGTGTCTTTGTCTCGGAGATGAACATCCTATGATACCACATTCCGACCACCACCCGACCCCGTTTTTTTATTGCAGATTACGATTCTACTGCAAAATGTACATCCATTTTGTCTGAAGCATTTTCTTCGTTTCGCCACAGATGAAGCTGTAATAGGTAAAATAGAAAAGGGTACACAATCGTAATTTACGACATGGTAATCAATGACCCTTGAATATCCAAAGGCATGTGGGACCTCACTTCCACGCTGCGAGGTCAATATTTCAAAACTTCTAATTGGAAACCCCATTCTCAACGTTGTGTTCCTCCGACATATTGAACAGGGGCTACTCGAGGATGTGACCTAGTAGTCAGGGAGAGGCAGGATAAGGCAACGATTGTGGATGGGGCCGTAATCAGCTGCCGTTGGCTACAGTAAACACATACATTTTATTCGAGGACATAATTTTCATCGATCATTTTAATGGAATTTATTACACTGACGGCTGAAGGCCTTACTAAGAAAGAATTCAAAATTATTTGTCATCTGAAGGCCATAAGCAACTTCAGAAAACTCAACACCTGAAGGCCAGAATTACAAGTGAGGAAAACAGTTACACGTTAACAAATACTAAGATATGTTCTTCTTAAACAATCAAAAACTGAAACAAGCTATTGTAACGGCTGAAGGCCTTATTAAGAAAGACTTGCAAATTATTTGTCAGCTGAAGGCCACAAGCAATGTTACACACAATCAACGGCTGAAGGCCTGATTAAGGAAGAATTCAAAATTATTTGTCGGCTGAAGGCCACAAGCAATTTCGGAAATACTCCACGACTAAAGGCCTGAATTACAAATGAGGTAGGCAATTACACGATAAAACATTAAGGTAAATTTTAAGCAATTATGACAACTTGACCAAGTAAGACGGAGAGATCCACAGACAGTGCTCCACGGATCGACCTGAGGCTGCTCGGGATTAGCCGAGCAGTCTGAGGCGCTGCAGTCACGGACTGTGCCGCTGTTCCCGGCGGAGGTTCGAGTCCTCCCTCGGGCATGGGTGCGTGTGTTTGTCCTTAGGATAATTCAGGTTAAGTAGTGTGTAAGCTTAGGGACTGATGACCTTAGCAGTTAAGTCCCATAAGATTTCACACACATTTGACCATTTTTTTTTGGATCGAGCTGAGGAAGGTCACTACAGCTGTGCAAAAGGGTGAGACTGGCAGCCAAGAGTAATTTTCACCTAAGGAGGGCAACTCAAACTAGAGACGGTTTAAACGACGATAACCCTCTTACCAAATCCACCTCACTCCAGATAACGAGTACAACGATGAAATAATTCAGATGAGGGCGAAGTGACAGATAGCACTGCGTCTCCAGATGGTTCAAATGGCTCTGAGCACTATGGGACTTAACATCTGAGGTCATCCGTCCCCTAGACTTAGAACTACTCAAACCTAAGGACATCATAAACATCCATGCCAGGGGCAGGATTCGAACCTACGACCGTAGCAGCAACGCGGTTCCAGACTGAAGCACCTAGAACCGCTCGGCCATAACGGCCGGCGCATCTCCAGAATCCGGTGTTTAAAACACCAAAAGACAGAAGGAACCACTATAACCAAGGTAGACAAGGAAAACAATTACCCATACGCCAGTCAAGCAAGCTGTTAAATTACATGCCATGCCAGACAGCATTGGCAAGACGAGGAAAAGTACACTGCCGCAAAATACGCTAACCTCCAGGCCAGGTAACTAGGCAGTAAGAGACCGCTGGTTGCACTTCACCAATAACAACACCAAATCCAAACTAATATCAAGCAGTAGAAGCTAGCTAATAGCTTCCGCCAAGCTGACAAACTCCACTTGTCGCGGTTGGTCTCACCAACCCTGGGAGCAGCAACGTGCAAACGACAGCGAGATCTCAAACAGTGGAGGTTTCACTACTGGATAAGGTTCACTCAACTTCAAACATGCTGGGTTCGGTCGCTGGCTACAGCCCCTCGATCCAACAGTGGCTGCACGCCACCAGCAGTCCCGGCCTGCCCTCACGCTGCGGACCTCCCCACTGTTCTGTCCGAAGCCGAACTGCCTCCCACACACGACGGCCCGGAAATACCAGCGGTCGCACCAAAGGTAGTACCACAGTACTGGCTATCGTTAACCACTGCCGCTGCCACTCGTGGACAAACAATTCTAGCAAACTCAGTGGTGCCATTAACACAAGAAGGAAACGAGACACCGCTACCGCTATTACAAGACGCCAAGTTGTGATCGGCAAGAACGTGAGCCGCACACGGCTCAGAGGAGAATGCTGCTCTAGTTTTAAAATTAGAGTAAGTATTCAAACGTAGTACCGCCAACTTCAATACACTTAGTGACCGTATACAGGTCAGAAGCATTTCTGCGTGAATATGAGTTCAGGCGTTTCTGATGCGATCGACCAATGTCTTCACGGCCTTTTGGGAGCTGCTGGTACACCTTATCTTACAATATCCCCACAGAATGAAATCAGGTGACATCAAATTCGGCGACTTAGCGGAGCAATTACTAGGGGAAACCGTCACGCTGAAATCACGTACGTAGTCGAACGTCCAGGGCAACATTCTGCAGTAGTATCGGTAGTTCCTGTTTGAAAAACGTTCGATATTTGCATCCACTCAAAGTGTCGATAAAATACGGAGCAATAAGTTTGTTTTTCACAGTTCTACACCATACCTTAACCGACCTGACCGCTGATGGTCAACTTGCCGTAACCAGTGGGAATTGTCCAGCAATGCATGTTATGCCGGTTAACACTACCATAGTTTCTGAATGTAGACTCATCGGAAAATAGTATCTCGGCAAAGAACGTGGGGGTCGTTTGGATTTGTTAACGTGCCCATTCTAAAAGACTACCCGGTAACGGAAATCGGAACCTTGAAGTTCTTGAGGCAGTGATCTGTGGTGTGGCTGATACGTCGATGCAGTATGGTGACGATACTACCTACGGACATAAACCGTGGGTTGTGGTCCCCCGAGCTAGTACAGCTGTTTCATTAAGTTCTCCTGTAACACGTTTTCTTCATTTCCTTTTGGCGGTCTGTACGCCGCCATTAGACATAAAAGCGCTCACAGCCGTAAAAGAACGAACGAGAGCGAGCTTTCTCCGGAAATCGCTCAGCATACAGGGCAATAGAAGCTTCAACATTTCTTGTACATTCTCTGTAAATCAGGATCATTTCAAATTTTTCTTCTGTGATTGCAACACTCATCGTCCACTTGCACGTCTGTTCTCCAAAGGATGGGAAGGTGTTCGGGCAATAAACACTGCCCAAGTACTGTAATGTTTAGAGCCGCGATGTTGTACGCCTGCACGCGTATTTGACCTCCGGTCGCAGTGTAGTTGCCTGTTATGATAGTCATACTTCGCTACACGGCCACGGTGTGAGTCGAGTAGTCCCTTGTTCGATACGTCGGAGGACTATAATGCTGCAAATGGGATTTCCAATTAGAACTTATGAAATACTGGCCTATCCCATTCTCACAGCTTGGAAGTGGGACCCCACGTGCCACTGATTATTCAAGTTGAGTAGCGTGTCGTAAATTACCCATTTCTATTCCTCCGATTACAGCACCAGATGTGATGAAACTAAGAAAATGCTTCAGACAAAACGTATGCAAATTTTGCTGTAAAATCGTAATCTGCAATAAAAAACAGAGGTTCACATTGAAGATTTCAAAGTTTCTCCCCCTCCCTGCCACCCAAACACGGAGTAGGGTGGAGGATCGAATGTGGAAGTGTGGTACCATTTGATGTTTCCCTCCATGACCAACAACTTGGAGTTATAATTTGTTTTTTTTTTTTTTTTATCCGATGTGTAAGTTTCGAGATATTTCTACATCTTCAGTTGAAATGAACATCCTCTGCAACAATTACAGAATTTTGACAGAGTACAGTAACAACTAGCCAGCGTTTCCCAACAGTGTCATTATTTGTCACAGTAGGATATATCATCGCATCATATATCATGAGAAAGTGATACGTAAGGCAAATCATCGCCGACGTGAAAAGTACGATGTCTAGAACCGTGGAGATATTAATATGGGTATGATAACCGCAAAATAAATCATCAGAACAAAAAATTCTTAATTTCGAATTAAGAGAGAGAGTAAATTACGTATTGGCAACAACATAGGGAGGAGAAAAAGCATGGACGTTTAGAGTGAACGAACTCCCGGTCCCAACATTTCACGCCAAGAATAAACGTTAGCGAGAAGGGGCTGAAAGTAAGGGGGAGGTCTGTCCAATTCGTAGACCCTCTTTTTCCTTTCGTGGGGATTCCACCAGGACGCGGAAGGGCCCAGCGTTTGTGTCGGTGTGGATTGGGGTGGAGGCAGCGAGGTGCAGCAGATGCTCGGTGAATAGCGGGCCCACCCCCGCACCGCACCCCGGCCAGCCCCAGAGCGCACCCTCGTCGGACCCGTCTTTTTTGTGCCATCGTGTGTTTTCCTTAGAGTGGCGAGGCGAAACGAGGGATGCGACCGGAAGGGTTGGTGCTGGCTCGCTATTGTGAAAGACGCAGAGACTGGGAGCAGAGCAGCAAGGGTTGCCGCCCGAGACCGGCGCACGGCGGACAATGCCGCGCCGGAAGCCGTTCTGCGAGGCTCCCACGGCCGCGCACTGCTCTGCCCCCACACAACAGCAGCGGCAAACTCCTCACCATCTGCAAACTTTACAACACGGCTCGCAAATACACGAAAACTGGTTGCCGCCAGTCAACAGGTCGCCGAGGGGGGGGAGGAAGAGGACGCCTCCATGCTCCAAAAATGGCTCTGAGCACAATGGGACTTAACAGGGACTTATAACTACTTAAACCTAACTAACCTAAGGACATCAAACACATCCATGCCCTAGGCAGGATTCGAACCTGCGACCGTAGCGGTCGCGTGGTTCCAGACTGAAGCGCCTAGAACCGCTCGGTCACTCCGGCCGGCTCCATGCTCCATCTACACATTTAATGATGATAAAGAAAGAATCAGAGAACAGACTACTGACGTGGTAAACATATACTGTGTTTATCACAATCAACGGTGTAAACGCATACAGGTAAAACTACAAAAAACTAGAAGTAAAAAAGTTTAAGTAAACACGGCTTCCAAAACGCGTACTGTAAGAACTATGACATCTCCTTCATCTTCGATACTGTCAAGAAAATCTCTTCTACTGCAATTTCTGTGCCTGCCACATTTTAGGAGATGGTAGTTTGGACAAAAACAAAGACATTGAAAGCAAACAGCTTGCAATACAAGAGAGACCATGTTTACTGAAACATTTTTGTTTCTAGTATCGTTTACTTTTAAATGTATAATTTTACGCATTAATTATGATATACCCTGTACACGTAGATACACTATATGATCAAAAGTATCTGGACACCTAGCTGAAAATGACTTATAAGTTCGTGGCATCCTCCATCGGTAATGCTGGAATGATGTTGGCCCATTCTTAGCCTTGAAGACAGCTTCCACTCTCGCAGGCATACGTTCAATCAGGTGCTGGAAGGTTTCCTGGGGAACGCCAGCCCATTCTTCAAGGAGTGCTGCACTGAGGAGAGGTATCGATGTCGGTCGGTGAGGCCTGGCACGAAGTCTGCGTTCCAAAACATCCCAAAGGTGTTCTGTAGGATTTAGGTCAGGATTCTGCGCTGGACAGACCATTACAGCGATGTTATTGTCGTGTAACCACTCCGCCACAGGCCGTGCATTATGACCAGGTGCTCGATCTGAGTTCAACGGAGCACCCCATTCTGCTCTCTCACGATGTCTAAAGACTGCTGAGGTAGCAGATATGGAGTACCAGGCAGTAGGTGGCAGCAAAATGCACCTAATATGAAAATCGTATGTTTTGGGGGGTGTCCGGATACTTTTAATCACATACCGCATCTCCCATAATTAAATGAATGCTTTCTCGAGTTAGCTGCTGATGAGTTTTCTGGGTTATACAGTCGCGGACCATGGAGGGCTCGACAAGGCTCAGTGGAGCAAGAACCACCTCTGAAGATGTCACCACAGTTCTGGAAGAAACGTTAGGAATGGAAAAGTTTCATGGACCACAACCATACAACCCAGAAAATTCACCAACAGCTAATATTTCCCATCTTCCTCTCGAGATTGTTTTCCACGTTTTGCGACACCCTTGGGGCTGGACGAACATTTGATTCATAGACGACCACTGATATGATGCAATATCTGGAAGCCTGTACAGGCTGATTCACATTCCATTGTGTTTAAATGTTAAATATGCCTTAAGTATACAAAACTGTATGTATGTATATATGTCAGGCGGCCGCGCGGGATTAGCCGTGCGGTCTCAGGCGCTGCAGTGATGGACTGTGCGGCTAGTCCCGGCGGAGGTTCCAGTCCTCCCTCGGTCATGGGTGTGTGTGTTCGTCCTTAGGATAATTTAGGTTAAGTAGTGTGTAAGCTTAGGGACTGATGACCTTAGCAGTTAAGTCCCATAAGATTTCACACACATTTGAACATTTTTTTTTATGTCAGGCATCTGCTCCTAAACCACTGGATCGATTTAAACCACATTTGGTGCACATACTGTTTCCTGTGTGAGAATCAACACTGTGGGAGTCAAACTCTGTACATCAGGTTAGATAGGCAAAGCAGTGTTCTATATCCTTGACATTTAGACTGCCCTGTATGACATTCATTTTGTGCAGGTAGTAACAGCATATTTTGCAGGTACCACACGTACAGATGTCCATAACTGAGTAGAGAGAGGAGGATGATGAGGTCGACAGTGAGAATGAGTGGATGAGGTGGGCAGAGAAAGGAGGGAGGAGGCGATAGAGAGAAATAGGGAGAATGGAACGGATGGAGAGAGTTGGAAGGAGGACATGGACAGGGAGAGAGTAGAAGAGGTGTGTTGTGCAGTTACTATCGCATGCCTTGTAGAGTTTGCACATGTGGATGGGCAATTTTCTGCTTTTGTATACTGTGTTTGTATCCTTTCCCCTGCCTCTTGTACTTCAATATTTACTGACTCTTACATTTGCTGTAGATTAAACCTAAGTGTTGCCAAGGTCATGGAAACAGATCTTCAGGCCTTCTCTGATTTATCTGGATATAGAGGAGGAAATAGCAGTTAGGATAATAGATTATTAATTCAACATTTGATCTGTTTATCTCTTTTGAGTCATTCTATTAAGACTCTTCACCCTTCATTAAATATTCAGTTATGTATTTAATAAAATAACGAACGTTCAATGGCTTCAAACACGATGTTTCAGTACATAAAAACTCCATTGTCAGGATATGGTATCGTACTGGAAGACTACTGGGGTAAACATACACTTCAGGACATATGCATGTTCTTCGCAGTTGTGTTCTGCATGGTTTGATTCTCACATGAAGCACCACAAAAGCTGTAGACTATGCCAGCATCATTGTTGACTGTATGCATCCTTATATGATTCATGGTAGTTTCGTAGAGGGTTGTTGTTTCTATCGCAAAGTCTGGATTGCAATATGCATTCATACATAGTAAATCACTTAATTCATGTGACAAGCGGAACATACATTAACAACATTAAATGTCCTACCGTTACATTGGTTATGCTACATTAGTTTGTTAGGGAATTAATTTATAAATAATGAAAGTGCCTTACGATTTGCTATGTGTCCCCAAAACGAAAGTGAGGCACAATTTATATATCATCATCTCCTCCGTACGAGAGTAATTCTGGTCCAGATTAATTTTAATGCAACGCCTTTCAAACAGTAACATTGGAGTCACCAAGAGGGCTGTCATGATTGATTTGGAGAAGGATGTAAGGAGAGCAGTGATACCTCCTTGTGAGGTAGATGGCGATTGGGATGTAACAGGTCTGGAGAGTTCCTACAGAACCCGTTTGTAACACAAACATAGTACTTTTTGTAGGAACGGCCGTTTAGGATGACAACAGAAAGTGGTGACTACTTTGACAGTTTTCTGTTTTCTTACTGGGACCAAGCTTTTGATAAGTACCCAGCAGGGTCACTCAGGCTCACCTTACTCAGCTTTCTGGAGCACCCACCTTTAGCGCCTGCATAAGAAGTGTCCGCAGCTTCTGGTCTAGTGGCTAGCGTTGCTATCTCTGGATCACGGGATCCTGCGTTCGATTCTCGGCCGGATTGGGGATTCTCTTCCACCCTGTGACTGGGTGTTTCTGTTGCCCTCATCATTTCATCATCATTCGGGAAAGTGGCGTGACTAGACAGTGACGAAATTGGAAATACGTATGGGCGCTGATAACCACCCAGTTGAGCGCACCGCAAACCAAATATCAACACCATCGTCATCATAGTGCCCATCACAGAGGACCTCATGGCAGGCGAAAATCTGGATCTAAGGCATTACCCACTTACAGGAGTATTGAGAACCTCTGAAAATCGAGTATGAGGTTTACTACTCGTGAGACGTAAACCATCTACTTGATTCCAGTAATGGAGGACAACAGCCGACCATTGTCTGCATAACATGACGAAGTATACGCCCTACAGGCTAGGTAACACTCCATCATGCTCTGCTGTTGCTCCCCACTGCTAGGACCTCTCCCGCATGTCTCAGCTCTATAGTGATATTCTAACTTTTATATTAAATTGACCCTTGACCACACGTGTAACTTGATACTGAATACTAGTTATTCTCCCCCCCCCCCCCTCTTTTCGCAGATATGAGTTCTTAATATTCATTTTCGTGCTCGTAAATCTTAAGTGCAGAATGGATTTCAATTAATGAGTCGAATTTGATCTCCTCCCATCGTTATTACTGTGGCACCGGCCTTGCTGTTAATCTACATTCCATGATAAGCTGTGATTAATTGATGTTCAGATTGACTGTTCGATTCATGCCTGTAAGTAGGATTGAGTCAGGTGCTCCTGAGACAACACTTCACGGCGGGATCGCCTTCTTTGCGCTCCAGTTGTTAGAGGACGTGAAGGGCAGCGAAAGTGAACCATTACACATTCTACACAGCTCCCAAGCAATTGGTGAACTGGTTCTCTGGTGCCATTGTTCTCTCTTGTGTTTGTGTGCCAGTTCCCTGTTTTCGTACTTATATCATCCAGCTAGCCATTTGCTCTTCAGTTCATATGGGAAGTTAACCAGCCTGGAGGGCGACCCCCTAACCGAGCCTGGGGAGACAAAACATACAGGCTCACTTGAGAATGTTGACAAGGCAGGAATATTCCGTATTTACTGAAGTGATTGAGAGCCCAGCTGGGAACCTGCAGATATGGTGGAAGAGACGGTCAGAAGGACCTGACAAATTCAGGTTCAAGTGGATCAAATGGCTCTGAGCACTATGGGTGATCAGTCCCCTAGAACTTAGAACTACTTAAACCTAACTAACCTAAGGACATCACACACAACCATGCCCGAGGCAGGATTCGAACCTGCGACCGTAGCGGTCGCGCGGTTCCAGACTGTAGCGCCTACAACCGCTCGGCCACATCGGCCGGCGACAAATTCGGGAATCAATTTTGTAGATATGGGCAAACTAAGCGTCACTCAAGATTACACAGGTATTATTTTAAGTAGGAAGCTTTTTTGATGAGTGTTTGTTACTTTTTGCATGGAAAAGGTGGAGTTAAACAACAGCAATGAAAGTTGATAATAATTTGACGGACGAGACGAAATATCCGAGATGATTAAGTGAACTGAAATGCCAGAAAAAATTGCAGAATTCTAAAGCAGCAACACTTTAGCATGGGACATCTGGCTGCTAGAGCCAGATACAGTCTGAGATCGACTGAGAGATCGATGTCGGTGAGAGTGACTGCCTCTGATGTTGGTGATACTGCAGACAGTGATGCAGCGGTTGGTGCTTTCATCTGCTTCAGCTCATATAAAATGTACAACATCACTCTAGTAAAAATTCACGTGCAAATTTTCTGTTTGTCTTCAACTGAATTAGGGCTCCCACAGAATATACTCTGAAATAACTGTAAATGCAAAGGTAATATTATTATTTTCTTTTTGTGTCAGTTGGTGATAGAAAGATGTATACAACCTTACAATCCTATTATCTTCAAGACGAATGAAGTAATTCCAATTTCAAAGAAAGCAGTTGGTGTGTAATATGACTTGGCTGCAAAATACTAACACGAATTCCTTACAGAATAACGGAAAATTTGGTAAAAATCGACCTCGGGGATGATTAGTTTGGGTTCTGGAGCAATGTATGAAGGCGGGAAGTAATACCTACCCTACGACTTATCTTAGAAGACAGCTTCAGGAAAGGCAAACCTATATTTATAGTATTTGTAGTCTTGTAGGAAGCTTTTAAGGATGTTGCCTGGAATGTTGTTGTTGTTGTTGTTGTGGTCTTCAGTCCTGAGACTGGTTTGATGCAGCCCTCCATGCTACTCTATCCTGTGCAAGCCTTTCCATCTCCCAGTACCTACTGCAACCCACATCCTTCTGAATCTGCTTAGTGTATTCATCTCTTGGTCTCCCTCTACGATTTTTACCCTCCACGCTGCCCTCCAATACTAAATTGGTGATCCCTTGATGCCTCAGAACATGTCCTACCAACCGATCCCTTCTTCTGGTCAAGTTGTGCCACAAACTTCTCTTCTCCCCAATCCTATTCAATACTTCCTCATTAGTAATGTGATCTACCCATCTAATCTTCGGCATTCTTCTGTAGCACCACATTTCGAAAGCTTCTATTCTCTTCTTGTCCAAACTATTTATCGTCCACGTTTCACTTCCATACATGGCTACACTCCATACGAATACTTTCAGAAATGACTTCCTGACATTTAAATCAATACTGGATGTTAACAAATTTCTCTTCTTCAGAAACGCTTTCCTTGCCATTGCCAGCCTACATTTTATATCCTCTCTACTTCGACCATCATCAGTTATTTTGCTCCCCAAATAGCAAAACTCCTTTACTACTTTAAGTGCCTCATTTCCTAATCTAATTCCCTCAGCATCACCCGACTTAATTAGACTACATTCCATTATCCTTGTTTTGCTTTTGTTGATGTTCATCTTATATCCTCCTTTGAAGACACTGTCCATTCCATTCAACTGCTCTTCCAAGTCCTTTGCTGTCTCTGACAGAATTACAATGTCATCGGCGAACCTCAAAGTTTTTATTTCTTCTCCATGAATTTTAATACCTACTCCGAATTTTTCTTTTGTTTCCTTTACTGCTTGCTCAATATACAGATTGAACAACATCGGGGAGAGGCTACAACCCTGTCTTACTCCCTTCCCAACAACTGCTTCCCTTTCATGTCCCTCGACTCTTATAACTGCCATCTAGTTTCTGTACAAATTGTAAATAGCCTTTCGCTCCCTGTATTTTACCCCTGCCACCTTTAGAATTTGAAAGAGAGTATTCCAGTCAACATTGTCAAAAGCTTTCTCTAAGTCTACAAATGCTAGAAACGTAGGTTTGCCTTTCCTTAATCTTTCTTCTAAGATAAGTCGTAAGGTCAGTATTGCCTCACGTGTTCCAGTGTTTCTACGGAATCCAAACTGATCTTCCCCGAGGTTGGCTTCTACTAGTTTTTCCATTCGTCTGTAAAGAATTCGTGTTAGTATTTTGCAGCTGTGACTTATTAAGCTGACAGTTCGGTAATTTTCACATCTGTCAACACCTGCTTTCTTTGGGTTTGGAATTATCATATTCTTCTTGAAGTCTGAGGGTATTTCGCCTGTTTCATACATCTTGCTCACCAGATGGTAGAGTTTTGTCAGGACTGGCTCTCCCACGGCCGTCAGTAGTTCCAATGGAATATTGTCTACTCCGGGGGCCTTGTTTCGATTCAGCTCTTTCAGTGCTCTGTCAAACTCTTCACGCAGTATCATGTCTCCCATTTCATCTTTATGTACATCCTCCTCCATTTCCAAAATATTGTCCTCAAGTACATCGCCCTTGTATAGACCCTCTATATACTCCTTCCACCTTTCTGCTTTCCCTTCTTTGCTTAGAACTGGGTTTCCATCTGAGCTCTTGATATTCATACAAGTCGTTCTCTTATCTCCAAAGGTCTCTTTAATTTTCCTGTAGGCGGTATCTATCTTACCCCTAGTGAGATAGACCTCTACATCCTTACATTTGTCCTCTAGCAATCCCTGCTTAGCCATTTTGCACTTCCTGTCGATCTCATTTTTGAGACGTTTGTATTCCTTTTTGCCTGTTTCACTTACTGCATTTTTATATTTTCTCCTTTCATCAATTAAATTCAATATTTCTTCTGGTACCCAAGGATTTCTACTAGCCCTCGTCTTTTTACCTACTTGATCCTCTGCTGCCTTCACTACTTCATCCCTCAAAGCTACCCATTCTTCTTCTACTGTATTTATTTCCCCCATTCCTGTAAATTGCTCCCTTATGCTCTTCCTGAATCTCTGTACAACCTCTGGTTCTTTTAGTTTATCCAGGTCCCATCTCCTTAAATTCCCACCTTTTTGCAGTTTCTTCAGTTTTAATCTACAGGTCATAACCAATAGATTGTGGTCAGAGTCCACATCTGCCCCTGGAAATGTCTTACAATTTAAAACCTGGATCCTAAATCTCTGTCTTACCATTATATAATCTATCTGATACCTTTTAGTATCTCCAGGGTTCTTCCATGTATACAACCTTCTTTCATGATTCTTAAACCAAGTGTTAGTTATGATTATGTTGTGCTCTGTGCAAAATTCGACCAGGCGGCTTCCTCTTTCATTTCTGTCCCCCAATCCATATTCACCTACTATGTTTCCTTCTCTCCCTTTTCCTACACTCGAATTCCAGTCACCCATGACTATTAAATTTTCGTCTCCCTTCACAATCTGAATAATTTCTTTTATTTCATCATACATTTCTTCAATTTCGTCGTCATCTGCAGAGCTAGTTGGCATATAAACTTGCACTACTGTAGTAGGCGTGGGCTTCGTATCTATCTTGGCCACAATAATGCGTTCACTATGCTGTTTGTAGTAGCTTACCCGCATTCCTATTTTCCTATTCATTATTAAACCTACTCCTGCATTACCCCTATTTGATTTTGTGTTTATAACCCTGTAGTCACCTGACCAGAAGTCTTGTTCCTCTGCCACCGAACTTCACTAATTCCCACTATATCTAACTTCAACCTATCCATTTCCCTTTTTAAATTTTCTAACCTACCTGCCCGATTAAGGGATCTGACATTCCACGCTCCGATCCGTAGAACGCCAGTTTTGTTTCTCCTGATAACGACATCCTCTTGAGTAGTCCCCGCCCGGAGATCCGAATGGGGGACTATTTTACCTCCGGAATATTTTACCTAAGAGGACGCCATCATCATGTAATCATACAGTAAAGCTGCATGCCCTCGGGAAAAATTACGGCTGTAGTTTCCCCTTGCTTTCAGCCGTTCGCAGTACCAGCACAGCAAGGCTGTTTTGGTTATTGTTACAAGGCCAGATCAGTCAATCATCCAGACTGTTGCCCTTGCAACTACTGAAAAGGCTGCTGCCCCTCTTCAGGAACCACACGTTTGTCTGGCCTCTCAACAGATACCCCTCCGTTGTGGTTGCACCTACGGTACGGCTATCTGTATCGCTGAGGCACGCAAGCCTCCCCACCAACGGCAAGGTCCATGGTTCATGGGGGGGGGGGGGGGGGGGGGGGTTGCCTGGAATACTCTCTTTGAAATTCCAAAGGTAGCAGGGGTAAAATACAGGGAGCGAATGGCTATAGATAACTTGTGCAAAAACCAGACCGCAGTTATAGGAGTGGAGGGTTATGAAAGGGAGACAGTGGTTGAAAAGGGAATGAGGCAGGGTTGTAGATACCCCCGATGTTATTCAGTAAGTACACTGAACAAGCAGTTTTTTTTTTGTCATCAGTCTTGTGACTGTTTTGATGCGGCCCGCCACGAATTTCTCTCCAGTGTTAACCTTTTCATCTCAGAGTAGCACTTGAAACCTATGCCATCAATTATTTGCTGGATGTATTCAAATTTCTGCCTTCCTCTACAGTTTTTGCCCTCTACAGCTCTCTCTACTACCATGGAAGTCATGTGTTAACAGATGTCCTACCCTCCTGTCCCTTCGCCCTATCAGTGTTTTCCACATATTCCTTTCCTCTCCGGTTCTGCGCAGAACCTCCTCATTCTTTACCTTATCAGTCCACCTAATTTTCAACTTTCGTCTGTAGGACCACATCTCAAATGCGTTAATTCTCTTCTCTTCCGGTTTTCCCATTGTCCATGTTTCACTACCATATAATGCAGTACTTAAGACGTACAATCTCAGAAATTTCTTCGTCAAATTAAGGCCGATATCTGATATTAGTAGACTTCTCTTGGGAAGGAATGCCTTTTTTGCCATTACTAGTCTGCTTTTGATGTCCTCCTTGTTCCGTCCGTCATTGGTTATTTTACTGCCTACATAGCGGAATTCCTTAACTTCGTCTACTTCGTGACCATCAATCCTGATGTTAAGTTTCTCGCTGTTCTCATTTCTACTACTTCACATCATCTTCGTCTTTCTTCGATTTATTCTCAGTCCATACGGCGTACTCATTAGACTGCTCAATGTGTTTAGATGATCACTTAATATTCTTCTTCACTCACTCAGGATAGCAATGTCATCAGCGAATCATATCATTGATTCTACACATCAACGTGAATAGTCGTTAGGTTGCCACTTCCCCCAATGATTTTAGAAATTCTGGTGGAATGTTATCTATCCCTTCTGCTTTATTTGACCGTAAGTCTTCCAAAGCTCTTTTAAATTCTGTTTCTGATAATGGATCCCCTATCTCTTCTAAATCGATTCCTGTTTCTTCTTCTGTCACATCAGATAAATCTTCCCCCTCATAGAAGCTTTCAACGTGTTCTTTGCACCTATCCGCTCTCTCCTCTGCATTTAACAGTGGAATTCCCGTTGAACTCTTAATGTTACCACGCTTGCTTTTAATGTCACCGATGGTTGTTTTGACTTTCCTGTATACCGAGTTTGTGCTTCCGACAATCATTTCTTTTTCGATGTCTTCACATTTTTCCTGCAGCCATTTCGTCTTAGCTTCCCTGCACTTCCTGTTTATTTCATTCCTCAGGGGCTTGTATTTCTGTATTCCTGATTTTCCCGGAACATTTTTGTACTTCCTCCGTTCATCACTCAACTGAAGTATTTCTTCTGTTACCCATGGTTTCTTCGCAGCTACCTTCATTGTACCTATGTTTTCCTTCCCAACTTCTGTGATGGCCCTTTTTAGAGATGTCCATTCCTCTTCTACTGTACTGCCTACTGAGCTATTCCTTATAGCTGTATCTATAGCTTTAGAGAACTTCAAACGTATCTCGTCATTCATTAGTAATTCCGTATCGCACTTCTTTGCTTATTGATTCTTCCTGACTAATGTATTAAACTTCAGCCTACTCTTCATCACGACTATATTGCGATCTGAGTCTATATCTGCTCCTAGGTACGCCTTACAATCCAGCATCTAATTTCGGAATCTCTGTCTGACCATGATGTAATCTAATTTAAATCTTCCCGCATCACCCGGCCTTTTCCAAGTACACCTCTCCCTCTTGTGATTCTTGAACAGGGTATTCGCTATTACAAACTGAATATTGTTACAGAACTCACTTAGTCCTTCTCCTCTCTCATTCCTTGTCCCAATCCCATATTCTCCTGTAACCTTTTCTTCTACTCCTTCCCCTACAATTGCATTCCAGTCTCCCATTATTATTAGATTTTCATTCCCCTTTACATACCGTATTACCCTTTCAGTATCCTCATACACTTTCTTTATCTCTTCATCTTCAGCTTGCGACAGCGGCATGCATACTTGAATTATCGTTATCAGTGTTGGTTTGCTGTCGATTCTGAGAATAACGACCCTGACACTAAAATGTTCACAGAAAAACACTCTCTGTGGTAACTTCGTATTCATAACCAATCCTACTCCTGTTACACCATTTTGTGCTGCTGTTGATATTACCTGACCAGCAGCATCTGACAAGCAGTAAAGGAAACCAAAGGAACATTTGAGTAGGATTTCAAGTTCAGAGAGAAGAAGCAAATCTTTGAGATTTGCAGATGTCATAGTAAATATGTCAGAGACAGCAAAGGACATGGAAAAGTAATTGAATGAATGGATAGTGTCTTGAAAGGAGGATATAAGATTAAGGCCAAAAGAAGGATAATGCAATTTAGTCAAATTAAATCAGGTGATGCTAAAGGGAATCAGATCAGGAAACGAGACACATAAAGCAGTAGATGAGTTTTGCTATTTTGGCAGCAAAGTGACGTGTGATGACAGTAGCACAGAGGATATAAAATGTAGACTGGCAATGGCAAGGAAAGTATTTCTGAAGAAGAAGAACTTGTTAACATCAAATATAGATTTAAGTAGTAGGAAGTCTTTTCTGAAGATATTTGTCTAGAGTGTAGTCATGTATGGAAGTAAACATGTCGATAAACAGTTTAGACAAAAAGAGACCAGAAGCTTTTAAAATGCCGTGCTACTGGAGAATGCTGAAGATTAGATAGGTCGATGACGTAACTAATAAGGAAGTACTGAATAGAATTTAGGAAAGAATAAATTTGTATCTCGACTTGATCAAAAGAAGGGAATCGGTTGATAGGTTCTGAGACATCAAGGCATAATCAGTTTTGTATTGGAGGGAAGCGTGAGGGGTAAAGATCTTAAAGGGAGACGAAGATATGAATACAGTAAGCAGATTCAGTAAGATGTAGGTTGCAGTGGTTATTCGGAGATGAAGAGGTTCGCACAGGATGGAGTAGTATGGAGAGCTGCATGAAACCAGTCTTCGGACTGAAGACCACAACAACAACAATCCATAGATACTGTATAAATGGATGTATGTATGCGTGGATGTATGCGTCTATGTGTGTTCGACATCTCCTCCTAAACCATTGAACCAATTTCAACCAAACTTGGTACACATATACCTTAGTCTCATGCAATAATCGCTGTGGGGCGTAAGACACACCTATGTACCAAACGGGTGGGGGTGAATAAGAAACGTAGCACGTGACGTCTGAATTCCCAGACTTTATTCACCCACTACTTGAGAATGAGAGCACTTAGCGGCTTGCATCACACTGTACATATAATTTCAAACCTTTAAGGAACTTTTTCTTGCTGATAACCCCCACAAAATGATAAAAGGTAAAAAGTGTATCGCTTATTACATTTTCGCAGTTGAAGCGGTAGAGGTACCGCACGAGGCATGACATTATTTATAACTTTCTTACTACTAATTGTATCCGCGACAAATGTTGCAGACAGTATGCCCGTGTAGCACTAATTGTAACTGCAGAATTATATTATTGTATGACATGTAGTTCAGGAGAGAGGACGTTATAAATATACACAAAGCCAAACGTTGCGCTGTAAGAGCGCGGACGCAGAGCTAGAAATAAATACCTGGACAACTCCGGGTCTCACTGCTAATAATTTCTACAAAGAGTGTCTAGAGTCAGTTGTGTTCTAGTCCAGAATAAGATTCGAGATGTACTGTTACTTCCCTGCAGCTGCCGCATCTAATAATCTACTTAGCTAATACTGCATGAAAATGCCGCAGTCAAGTTCTGGTTTTTAAAATTAATACAAATTAGTTTCTCAAAATGAAGACACAGTGGATCCCCAAAGTATTTTATTGTTACGGTACTTTAACAGCTGCAGTCTAAACATCTTTTGAAAATGCTGAAGTCTCTGAAGGCAATTATGGAACTGTCCAATGAATGACTAAAATTATTAAATACAATTTTGAATGCGATCAAGGAAACCTGTCTTCACGGTAACTCCCGAGGAGAGCAAAAGGCTTACTTAAAAATGATTCTAAGACACGTGAACACAATACAAGGCCTTATCTGAGGCATATTTTATCTTGTTGCTCCTCCTTTGCAAGGTGATAGTAATAAATAGAGCATTACCAATAGAATAAGTTCCATTCCACTCGTGACGTCTAATTTTTGGTTGCGCCTGTCGTAAAAAGCGTCTGGAAGTTCCCAACTGGACGGACCACAGGGAATACCGAACTACGGTCCTCGCAAAAAGTAAGTCTCCTCTGGATTCCCGACATTTACGTCGAGCACTCTGTGCGATAGTAGTCGCGTAATGCTTGTTCCTGAAGAAATACCTATCGTATGAACAAAGAGTTAGTGGCCAACGTAGTGGTAATTCTGACAATTGGCACCTCGTTCACGCGAACTCGATTAATACTCGAACAAGTACAGTCACGAAGTTTGACAGAGTGAATAAGATAATCACCATATTTGTGTTCACGTCTTAAGAGTTTTCGTTATCTGTATTTCACCGTCTTCGGGTATGTATGTCATTCATGTATTTCGACACAGTGTGTGATTAGCGAATTATCTCCACAGAGACCATGTAGAATGATTCTGCTATCAATTAAATGTGGTAGGGTAGCAATTTATAAGAAGTTTCTGTACTCCAGTGCTGTTATGTAAAGCAATTAAGCCATTATATGTATTAAAAGAGTTTGAAATTCAGGGCATAAGAAGTACACCAATTGCCCTTTGCGCCTAAATGTGAATCTGTGTCCTTTTTTCTAGTTACGACTCTCTTCAGTTACTATTCTGCGCCAAATGCTATTACAAACACCAAATTACTTTTATGTAAAGTTACACTATAACTAACTTTGAAATGAAAAATTTAAAAAAAAAATAAAGAAGAACAGGTAGAGGTATTGGAAAGAGAAAAATTCCAAACAGAATAATGGGTGCAATCCGGAAAGAAAATCAACGAAAATTTCGAAGCAACACGAAAGAACGTTCAGAGAATTTGGAAGAGCAAGCGACGTTTCTCCAACACCTGTACTGAAGGCACGGAAGTAGACTAACCAAACGCATGTTCAGCAACTTCTGGAAGAAAAAAAAGGTATGGATTAGTAAAAATCTCAGAATGCCTAATGTTACAAAGAGGTACATTTGGGAGAATATAAAATTGGGAAGATTTCAAGCCGAAGGAAGAAAGAAAACCCTCCAGTGTGGACAATAGAACAGAAGTAACAGGCCAGCTGAAAAGATAACAGAAACAAAGGAAAATTTTAAGAGTAGCCTTTGCCGTGTAGTGACGGACACTGTGAAACATTTCTGTGACGATATTGTGCTGATTACATAAAGCAGTGACGAAGAACACCGGTATCATCTGGTTCTTCCCATTCAACTTGATAAGAGCTTCACGCAGAAGAATAACCCGTCAGTAGGGTGACAGCCGTGTAAGCGATATCCTATGTTACGCCTCCCGTATCAGAATTCTTGAAACAGCACCAGAATTTTCAATTTTGAAATAATTAATGAACAGTCTGAAAGATGCTTAATTACTTGACGTGGTCCCATTGCATATGATACACACCATCTGTCCAAAAATTTTCTAAACTGATTTTATTCGTGGCGCTTAGGTGACGTCAGAGCAGTAACTAAAGTGCCAGCTTGAAATAACAGCCATAAACAGCATACATACATTTGACCACTCAGCTGTGAGCAGGCATATTTAACTAGTGGACGTGCAGCCGCAGTTTGTCAAAGTTGTTGTGTCACAAATCACAATGGAGCAACATCACTGCACAAAATGTTTAAGACATTTTGCAAACTATTTTGAAGAAAAGAAAACTTAATCCCACATAACTTGACGCCCGAAGGAAAACAACGACGCATCGATTCCTGCCGCGCCTTCATTGAAATGCAAAACGCGGACAATTCTTTTCTTAAAAAATCAGCACAGGTGACGACACTTCGTGTTATCAACAGGAACCAACTACAAAACGAAAAAGTGCAGAAAGTCACACGAAGGATTAGCGCTTTGACGACATAACCGACATTCAAGCCAATGTGACTCGAGAGTTCAACATCACCCCAAAGAAAGACCGTTCTGACCGTTTCGACGTTCTGTGCATTGTACTCAAGTGGTGACAGATTCTGTAGAACACCTGACGCATTGGAACCATCTTAACTTTTCTCTGTTTTTCTATTAACCCAGTCTCGAAACATTTAGGACTCATTAAATATGCTGTAAGATAAACAACACAAAAGAGGCAGGTATGATCATTCGTACAGTATCGTATAGATTGACGTCACGATGTGGCTTCCAGTTTTCATATGCACAGAATACTGCCACGTCACATGTCAAAATATGCACCTTCCCACGTGAGGTCACTACTGCATGCTAGTGCAGTTGCGCTCGACATTGAGGTAATCATCTCGAATGCTGATAGTGGAAGAAATTCTCATTGGTATGACATGAATAACAAAAGAAATGGTGCTCCCAATCCTTTTGTCTAAGTCCTATATTAAACATTTCACCAGTATCTCATCAGAGAGTGAAGATGTGTGACATCGTTGATGGTCACCCGCCCGCGGATAACAACATAAAACTCGGTGGCCACCTCTTTGCTGTTCCCTCTGCTCATTTTATTCCAGAAATAATCGGTGGTATCATCCAAAGATCGCGGAGCCACACCACAGTTGGTAACGCCCATCTACACCACAGACATTAGCGATGTCTCGCTGCAATCCGGAACGACGGATTGGGGAGTCTAAAGATACGACGCCCTCTCTGTTAGCACCGCGGCTCTCTTTCACGGAGACCAGTGTAGAGATGAGCGTAGACGAGATTGTCCAGTTCGTGACCTCAACTGAAGCATTCAACATCATCGAGTAGAATCAAAGTGTTATTCAGGTCTCAGATGAAAATGTACCTTCGTGAATGTAGAACATTGTTCTTCAAGAGAACACTTTGTTATGTATTGCATCAAGTAATACTTTAATAGTGGATGACAGTTGTAAATTATCAAGCAGTACTGTTGCAAAGGACTATATAATGTTAAGTAAATCTTTCATCATATATGTAATAAATTGAACTAGTATTACATATGTTTAGTCCAGATGAGCCACCTCCTCTCAGTACCTACAGTTATGGCGGTGAGATTGTTGTATTGTCTGGTCAGAACATAATCCAATACAACACAACACACAGTTAATACGCTGTACTGGTTCTTATTGCTGTCATCTAGTTTATAGTGTTGCACTTATGAAGTATCAGCCAAGAAGTCGGAGAAATATTGTTGGTGAAACGCGGTCGCTGGGGTCTTGGCTTGGAAGTAATCAAGTGTTCCCCGTGTTCAGTAGAGAAAACAATGATCTGAGTAGTTAGAAATGCTCCCACAGATGATATGACCTACAATGACTTTTTAAAAAGCGCAGTCACTCACCACATGATGACAAGTAGGAAACTTGTGAAACGTCGCTCAGAACTAATATATTACTAGGCTGACTTTCATTGCAGTTCCTCGAGGAAGCCTACTTTTGCATATATCAATCACCCGATTTTCATTAGGCTGCTATATAATACCACAGAAGGGATTAAAAAGCAGATAGGATTGTGTTGGTTGCTCTATGGCTCTGTTTAGTGAAACAGTTAACTTATATCCCACACTTGTCGAAGCAGAAGTCAGGCAGAAAAGAATATATTGTCCCAAACAGCCTCACATTCCTGCGTAAGCTCCTTATCATACGTAAATGGACCGTGCTGAGCACTCAGATGATAAGAATGCTCTTAAAATGTCTGCCATTTGATTAATCGTCTGCATTTTGTGCTCACTAATGTCGAGGCAGGACGTGACGTCCACTATGTCATCGCTGCTTCCTCGGTACGAGGCATGGGAAGGTCCGCTCTACATCACACAGAGTGCGTGCCCACCTATCCTTTCTTTTTTATAACAGTCTCATGTTCCTTCAACTTAAACAGAGATTAGTTTCTAATAGAGAAAGAGGTATGAACAGGGAGACTGGAAATTATCGAGACTCTTATAAAAAAAACTTCATAAAATTTACATTATTACGACTGGCATGAGCTTTGGAAGCATTCTTTACTAAACACTGGTAAAGTTTATAACCAGTAGCTGCATTCTCCAATGCATAACTTCTTCGATTATAAATGAACATTATTTTTGATAGTCTAGTTATTACTCGTATCGTCGATGGTCATTGTGTTACATTTCACGTAGGTAGCTTGCTAAACAATTTCTTGTATCATATGTCAGATTTTGGTCTTTTGCTATTACTATTTAACGAAGAGTGTGAAACCATCACGTAGAAGCATCATACTAACTTTATGAATACAATATTTTGTGGGGAAACATTAGCTGTGAGAAAGGTTCTGGCCTTGGTTGATTGTTGATAAAAAACAAAATGTAATGGAATTTGTCAGCTACGATCGGACTGTTTAAAACATAATTCGACTGATTCTCTGAACCCATTATCATGGATGAGATATACGTACACCAGAAACGTAAGATAAATCAAGTCGTTTTGTCGAAACTGGTAGCCATGCACAAAAAATGGAGAAACTGATTATATTTGCAAAAGATGTTACAGCCGGGGTTTAGTGTTGTTAGTATCTTCTAACGATTACCTCGCAAATTAAAAAAAAAAAAACCTGATGTATAATCTATACAACTCTCCCGAAATAAAAAATAGGGAGGAGAGACCTCGGCTGAAAGTGTTTCATTAGCCTCACGCAGCTCCGCGCAAAGGTGTTTTTTCATCAAGGAAACTGAGGAATTTGGCGTAAGAGTTCTACATCTAAATTACCACCTATACGTAAATCTACAAATACACTATCTGATCGAAAGTATCGAGGCACCTACTAGTGGACATTAACATCTAGTGCGTCCACCCTTCAACTCCTTGATTGCTTGAAGTCGCACTGAGGGGTCGAAATGATTGCGGAGGAGTGTCAGCCGAAATCAGAGAACGTAGCGATGTTAGTCGCGGGCGTCTGCAGCGTAGCCATGTTCTAACTCACCCCAAGTGTGTTTCGCTGCGTTAGGCTGATACATTGGGCAGGCTAGTCCGTTTCAGAAATGTTATTGTCCACAAACCTCTCGCTCACACATGCTGCTTTATGACACGGGTGCGTTGTCGTTGTGATACGATCATCGTCTTTAAAATATTCCCCTGCTGTAGACAATACACAATGCTATAAAATGTGTTCCTATCCTTCCGCATGTAGCGTTTTCTTAAGTGGACGGCACTCTAAACGCTAAATACATCCCCATACCTCATACCGACTCTACTGTACTTCACTGTTGGCATAACACATGTTGGCAGGTAATGGTCTCCAGGCATTCGCCAAACCGAGGTATTTCCAGTCATCCAGTCTCTTTACACGACCTGAAGCATCACGTAGGATTGACTACAAAAATGTGTGGTTTATGGGGAGCTGCCCGACCACTGTTCAAATGGTTCAAATGGCTCTGAGCACCATGCGACTTAACTTCTGAGGTCATCAGTCGCCTAGAACTTAGAACTAATTAAACCTAACTAACCTGAGGACATCACACACATCCATGCCCGAGGCAGGATTCGAGCCTGCGACCGTAGCGGTCGTTCGGTTTCAGACTGTAGCGCCTAGAACCGCACGGCCGCTCAAGCCGGCCCCGACCACTGTACCACTTTCTTTCTATCTTCTCCTAGTAACACTTTGGAACTCACAAGTGATTCCTTCCCCGGCGTTCACGCGCTTTTTTACAACCATCCTCTGCAATGCTCGACGGACCCTACCATTCAGTACATTTTATTTATTCGTGTCAGAAGCATCACCAAGTTACCTATTATAGTGTGCAGAACATTCACATAAAATATATACAAATAAAAAAGACATATAATTGTAGATATAAAATATAAAGTATTACAGGTCATCCAGTATAAAGATAGGAGATGCATATCGTGCTAAACATTTCTTGTCGAGAAACGGACGACGTCAGTTGCATTTGTCTGTGTTGCCATTAGGTCCTCTATTGTGCATTTGGCGGGGCGCAGTGGACAGATGTACGAGGGTCACTCCAAAAGAAATGCACTCTGTTTTTGTAAAAATACAATTTTCATTCTGCATGTGCGAACGTTCTACAGTGTGTAGATACATGCTTCCCGCTTGTTTTCAATCTTAGTTCAGCCTGTTCCCGCGAGTGGCAGCGTCACAGCATGTCTTCAGGATGGCTGCTACACTTGACGTTCGTCAGAAGCAACGTGCTGTCATAGAATTCCTGTGCTGTGAAAACTAGACAGTAGGAAACATCCATAAGAAGTTGAAAAAGGTGTATGGAGTTGCTGGTGTCGATCGCAGTACAGTTAGTCGGTGAGCAAGCAGGTTACGTGATGAAAACGGGCACGGCAATATTGAGGATTGTCCTCGCAGCGGCAAGTCTCGTACTGCACACACTCAAGCCCATGTGCAGAGAGTTAACGAATTGGGGACTGCTGACAGACGCATCACAGTGAACGAATTATCACGCTACGTTGGGATAGGGGAAAAGTGTTGGCGTTAAAAAACGTTTGTGCCAGGTGGGTTCCAAGGATGTTGACAGTGGCTCACAAAGAAACAAGAAAAATGGTATTCAGCGAACTTTTGGAACAGTACGAGAATGATGGAGATAAATTTCTTAGAAGAATTGTGACAGGTGATGAAACATGACTCCATCATTTTTCACCAGAGACGAAGAGGCAATCAATGGAGTGGCATCATGCAAATTCACCCAAGAAAAAAAATTCAAAATCACACCTTCTGCTGGAAAAGTTATGGCTACTGTGTTTTTCGATTCCGAAGGACTCTTGCTTGTGGATATCATGCCAAGTGGAAACACCATAAATTCTGATGCATATGTGACGACACTGAAGAAACTTCAAGCTCGACTGAGTCGTGTTCGACCACATCGGCAAAAGCAGGATGTTCTGCTGTTGCATCACAATGCACGGCCACATCTCAGTCAAAAAACCATTGAATCGATAACAAAACTCGGATGGACAACACTGAAACACCCACCTTAGAGTCCTGACCTGGCTCCATGTGACTGTCATCTCTTTGGGAAACTGAAAGACTCTTCGTGGAACAAGGTTTGAAGATGATGACTCCCTTGTGCACACTGCCAAACAGTGGCTCCAACAGGTTGGTCCAGAATTTTACCATGCGGGTATACAGGCGCTGGTTCCAAGATGGCGTAAGGCAGTTGAGAGGGATGGAAATTATGTAGAGAAATGAAAATATTGTTCCTAAAGGATGTATCTACACACTGTAAGACTTTCAAACATGTAGAATAAAAGATGGATTGAAAAAAATAGTGTGCATTTCTTTTTGAGTGACCCTCGTATATATGAAGCGAGGTTTGTAGCACTCCACATTCGCATAGGTTAGAGTCTGCGGGCGGCCCCATTTATTAAATCTCTCGATCTTGCGGTGCCCGTACGTGGTCTGTTTAGTGCCTTTCAAGTTCCTCAGTTTTCATCGCATCCTGATGCTAGTTCCTCTTTCCAGAGTTGATTTGAGGTCTTCCTCCAAAGGTCCATTCTGGCTTTAGGTTCGTCATAATCTTCTGTCAATCTCAGGAAATTTCGCCTTGATTTTAATCGCTGATGAGCCGGTTGGAGACCGGAGAGGAGGTGGAGTTCCGATTCTGCTGATTTAAATCGTTCTTCAGACGCCTCTGCCTTTCTACAGATGGCCGGAGGAGCGATGCCAGTTATGTGGTGGATCTTGTCGAGAGGTGTGGGCTTCAGATGTCCGGAGATGATTCTGCTTGTCTCGTTTAGGGCTGCGTCAGCTTGCTTTGGTGTGCTTATCTGTACTAAACTGAGCACGAATACTCGTCGACAGACTAACAAAGAGCGAGTGCTGAGTTTTTGAGGACTTCCTCCCATTGAGGAGCAGATTTCTGATGATGTTTGCAGCATTAATGTCTTTAGCTGTAGCATACGAGTATAGACCTACCTTCTGCATCATGAGTCAGAGAATGATGGTGTCGTACATGTCGTCAGTACATGAGGTCTGCCTGCTGGTTGTTCCCTCGTGTTTCCATGCGGCTTTTCGCGGATGATGCTGTAGTATACAGAGAAGTTGCAGCATTAGAAAATTGCAGAGAAATGCAGGAATATCTGCAGCGGATAGGCACTTGGTGCAGAGAGTGGCAACTGACCCTTAAAATAGACAAATGTAAGGTATTGCGAATACATAGAAAGAAGGATCCTTTATTGTATGATTATATGATAGCGGAACAAACACTGGTAGCAGTTACTTCTGTAAAATATCTGGGAGTATGCGTACGGAACAATTTGAAGTGGAATGATCATATAAAATTAACTGTTGGTAAGGCGGGTGCCAGGTTGAGATTCATTGGGAGAGTCCTTAGAAAATGTAGTCCATCAACAAAGGAGGTGGCTTACAAAACACTCGTTCAACCTATACTTGAGTATTGCTCATCAGAGTGGGATTCGTACCAGGTCGGGTTGACAGAGGAGATAGAGAAGATCCAAAGAAGAGCGACGCGTTTAGTCACAGGGTTATTTGGTAAGCGTGATAGCGTTACGAAGATGTTTAGCAAACTCAAGTGGTAGACTCTGCAAGAGATGCGCTCTGCATCGCGGTGTAGTTTGCTGTTCAGGTTTCGAGGTGTGTGTTTCTGGATGAGGTATCGAATATATTGCTTTCCCCTAATTATACCTCCCGAGGAGAATACGAATGTAAAATTATAGAGAGATTCGAGCGCACACAGAGGCTTTCCGGCGGTCGTTCTTCCCGCGAACCATACGCGACTGGAACAGGAAACGGTGTTAATTACAATGGCTCGTAAAGTGCCCTCCGCCACACACCGTTGGGTGTCTTTCGGAGTATAAATGTAGATGTAGACATAAGCACGATCCTCTTTCGCTACAGCAACAGATTGATGACGTCAGTAACGCGATAAGATTCCACCATTACCTCCGTTTGTCACCTGAACCGATATCTTGTGGCTCACTTCTCTCTCTCAGGCTTAAGAGAATTCTCCCAAACGTAGTGCACGTGGAAAAGTACTGGCGTTTGTATACCTCCAGTAATTTTGCACCAAGTTGTGTAGTCTCTCTGCACTTTAGCAAAGTGAAGGCTGCCCTCGGCTGAATGTTTTGAGTCAAAAATCTTTGAATGTATTTATTTTTATCTGTTAAACCAGTTTTTTCCGTTGTGACTAAACTAATCAAGTGCCTCTTGTGAGTGCCAATGTTTCCGACACCCTACATTCTCGAAACCAGATAATCATTATTAGAATCTAGGCAGCATGTTGATCTTCACTGCCTCTGCACTGAGGTAAGCTGCTTTCGTATTAGCCATCTGAGATTAGGCTGGTGTACCTGACAGACATCTTCTTCCACTGCTGCTCAAATTAATCACAACAGGAGTCTACCAATTTTCTGCCAACAGTGAAGAGACATCTAGACTTGCTGAGACTGCATTGCTTCAAAGGACAGAACGTTTCTTGTAGACTCTAGATGTATTCACCTGTACTTCATGTATGTATCCAAATAGATCATTCAAAGAAATGTTCTTTTTTGGGCTATAAGAGAGGAAAATAACGAGAAATTCATTTCCAATTTGGAAAGGAGATGGAACCTCGTCAGACTATAAGGGATACATCACAGTGCAAACTGTAGTTATGAACTAACTAACTCTGGAGTTCAGTTGTTATGGCTGAAGAATAAGGCAACAAACTAGGAAGAGGACGACTATTGTTTTAGCTCTAACCTGTTTGGTCGGGTCTGCTAGAAAATTAGCCCGTTATTTTGAACGTTTTCCATATTCATTTCGTCGAATGCTGTCATATGTTACACTTTACACAAACAAAGCAAAAATATAGCTTTCGTCTAGCATTTATTCTAGGTATTACTATCAAAAAATGGAAGGCATCAAAATAATGCAATAAATTAATCAAAATCATGAGCTATGGTGTTTTGCACAAAGAGAAACGTCATATACGACATCAAAGTCTAATAAAAGTTTATCTTAAATTCTGCTTCCTGTTTTCCCACTTTGAAAAGTATTAATCACTGTCAGTTTTTGGAGGATGCTTTAATTGGTATTCAGAGGCACTTCCTTAAAATGATTTTTTTTCTATTTTAGATTTTTAATTTCCAGTGTCCGCTCAATATTATTAGCGAACGAATTAAAACAGCTTTTGTGAATTTTTCCACCTTTATTTCTAAATTTGTTGGATAACCTGGAATTCGTGGTATGAGGATGTAATTTCACGTTGTTAAACCAAAAAATGGCACAGAAGTTCGAATTAACTAATATAAAAAGACGTACTTTCAAATATTTAATCGTACCTTTCAGGTATCGATGTAATCTGTCTTTACAAAACATTGAGTTGCTAACTGCCAAACATCTGAGATACAATAAATTTTATGCACTTCCTGTGAAACATTTTTTAGGGTACAGCAAGTTGTCAAAGTAAGTGAGTCAATTGTTATTGAAAATGACAATTTCTGGATGTTGTTCTGTCTTGGATAAATCCCAGCAGATGCCGATGGCGTTCACTCAGCCTCTGGAAAAGTGTAATCTAATATGCATTGATTTAAAAGAGTGTTACGTCGAAAAGTCAGTGCACTTTTTACTGGAAACATAGAGTGTCACTGTCACGAGAAATATTTTTCATTTTGCGCTCGTTTGACAACACCTTTACTTTCCTTAAACCATAGCGTCAACATCTACTAGAAGAAATGACACAAGTGTTAGAACTGCTAGTACAGTCATATTGATATGCAGTATTGCATCGTATAAGAATAGTGGAAAAATGTTCCTATCGGCGTACAAAAAAGACTAATACGCTCCTGTTTTAAATGACTCTGACTGAAAAGTTGGGTACCAGCTACCTCATTGTACATTCCTCAGTAGTCACAAAAATGTTCCCAAAATTTTGGGTGAACCTACTGGCGGTCTTTTTAACATGTAAGTCGCGTTTTACTGTCACTATCTCTCTTAACTGCAACTTGCTCACACTCACTAGTCCACCGCTATTAGCTCATATCCATCCACTCCCACTTGTCCATTCTCACTCACTCATAGAGCCCAACTCATTGTCATTATCATTTTGTAACTCACTAACTGTTAGTGTGTCCAATTTAAGTCTGCTGGAGCGCAAGTGACGGCGTGCGCTATCTAATATGTTCTACAACGTCAAGCATAAAAATGTGATTTTTCCGTGGCTACTATTGATGACAGAAAGATAGCTTCAAGTGTCTTAGATAGCCGTTGGGCTGGGGATCATCTGAATACCCAAGAGAAGGATGGGCTAATTGTAAGTATCCTACAGTATACGATCAAAGTTTGAACATAACAAACCTCCTCCATCTTAGACAAAGGAAACAAATCGGTTGGTTATTTTGCATTATACGTGATCTATGGTTCACCCTAAGGGGCTTATGGAGCTGCCACTTAGTTCATAAGCGGTTCCTGAGAAAACCCAAAGAGATGGTTTTTGAGTACCAAACTCGAGCCGCGGATTCCAAGACAGCTACGCACAGAAAATGGCTGTAATTTTCATATGTATTCGTAAGATCCAGCTCTCAAACAACCTTCAAAATTTTCTGGATCTCTTTATCCCTTTTCGAGCGAGACACAGATACTGAAAACTACTCTGCTTGTAAACGTAAAATACGCATGTAATATACGGAGTGTGGCGAAAAAGTAAAACGTAGTTTATAAAGAGACTTAGCACAGAGAAACATGTTGTAAAGTGTCTCCATTATCATCAGAAGGGTTCTTTGAAACCCATGCTGAAGTACTGAACCACATGCAAAATTTTTGTGAACGCCATATCCGTTCTGAGGCGTAATATTAGTTCCGTGTTATTTCAGTTTGAAGTAAGTAAACTATCAAAATTTTAATGACCGTAAAGTTCCTTTCATATGAGTGACATACTCTGCTGTAGCAGAGAAAAAGAAGGAACCAGCGGATAATGCTCCTATCACAGCACAAGAAAGGCTAATATGATCCTGTTTTAAAGACTTTGGCAGAAAGCGGGTTAACAGCTGCCTCATTCACCTCAAAATTTTTTTCAGTAACTCTGTCGTGCAAATATATTTGCGGTTTTCTACTCTGAGAGAGGTGGGAAAGAGACGGAAAAGTAATAAATACTGGAACATAGTAGACAGTGATTGTCATATAGAAAACGCGGAGAAGACAGAGGCAGTGTGCGATAAAGGTAGGGATACAATGGCAGTGTGAGAAGAAGAGAGGGACACAGTGGCAGTCGAACACAGTCCACAGTGACGGAATAGTACTGGTAAAGAGAGAAGGAGATAGTGCAAGTGGGAGTAAAGACAAAGAGAAAGTGGAAGCAGCTGAGAGCCAGTCATAGTGAGAGACAGAGTCTATGAAAATTACATCGAGCAAGAGAGAGACTGTGTTGATGAGAAGAGACAGCAGCAGCGAGAAGGAATGCATAATATAGCACCAATAAGAGAGCGAGAGCAAGAGGGAGGCAGTGGCTGTAGTCGTAGTAGGACAGAACTACGCTCCACTACCACTGTGTCCCTCTCTTTCCCTCACACCAAGCTGGAGAAAATGTGTAATCAAACTTTGATCCTGTACTCTAGAATAGTTACACTTACACCATCTTTCCGTTGGATAATCTAATGGTCCCTAGCCCATGTTGTTGTTGTGGTCTTCGATACTGAGACTGGTTTGATGCAGCTCTCCATGCTACTCTATTCAATACCTCCTCATTAGTTATGTGATCTACCCATCTAATCTTCAGCATTCTTCTGTAGCACCACATTTCGAAAGCTTCCAATCTTTTCTCATCCAAACTATTTATCGTCCATGTTTCACTTCCTTACGTGGCTACACTCCATACAAATACTTTCAGAAACGACTTCCTGGCACTTAAATCTATACTCGATGTTAACAAATTTTTCTTCTTCAGAAACGCTTTCCTTGCCATTGCCAATTTTATATCCTCCTACTTCGACCATCATCAGTTATTTTACTCCACAAATAGCAAAACTCCTTTACTACTTTAAGTGTCTCATTTCCTAATCTAATTCCCTTAGAATCACCCGACTTAATTCGACTACTTTCCATTATCCTAGTTTTGTTTTTGTTGATGTTCATCTTATATCTTCCTTTCAAGACACTGTCCATTCCGTTCAACTGCTATTCCAAGTCCTTTGCTGTCTCTGACAGAATTACAATGTCATCGGCGAACCTCAAAGTTTTTATTTCTTCCCCATGGATTTTAATACCTACTCCGAACTTTTCTTTTGTTGCCTTTATTGCTTGCTCAATATACAGATTCAATAACATCAGGGATAGGCTAAAACCCTGTCTCACTCCCTTGCCAACCACTGCTTCCATTTTATGTCCCTCGACTGTTATAACTGCGCCGGCCGGAGTGGCCGAGCGGTTCTAGGCGCTTCAGTCTGGAACCGCGCGACCGCTACGGTCGCAGGTTCGAATCCTGCCCCGGGCATGGATGTGTGTGATGTCCTTAGGTTAGTTAGGTTTAAGTAGTTCTAAGTTCTAGGGGACTGATTACCTCAGAAGTTAAGTTATAACTGCCATCCGCTTTCTGTACAAATTGTAAATAGCATTTCGCTCCCTGTATTTTACCCCTGCCACGTTCAGAATTTGAAAGAGATAGCCCAAGGCTATCTAAAACACTTTCGCTCACCAACAGAAGCGGAGGTATGAACCGTGGAGAAATCAATTTTATGCGCCTGCGCAGACGGTAAGATGCAGCAAATCAAATGATCAATATGTCTATTTCCCTCCAGCTTATGATACTCGAGCTGTGTCCCACTTTGCCTGAACTTGCTCAGTTTGCTTCCAGGTACACAGTGGAGGTAATGAATGACAAAGCAAAACAAACTGCGAGCCTTGGCGACCCCTTTCGCTGGGCGCGTGACTGGTTTCGCAGGAAAAGTACGGCGACGGGCTGGCGGCTGGCACGCCACGTCACGTTGCCACACGACCCCAATTCCCGCCGGAGCAGCCGCGGACGTTCCTCCCGGCGCAGCAGGGACCAGGCCGTTGCGCCACAACCGCCTCCTTCTGCTTCCTGTGTGACGTCACGCGGTCGCACCGCCGCTCACCGGCGTTGCAAGGACAATGTCAATGCTGCAGCCTCTGAAACGTTGGAAACGGTCCTACTCACATTCCTGGAGAGCTGTCACCTGAGTCTAATCAGTATTGTTGATACTATTGTGAAAAGTGCAGCACCCAGAGAGATTGGCCCGAATAAAACCCAACGCAAACGATGAGGAAGATGACACAAGTATTGCAATAAATAGTACGTCGAGTGTAGTTCTGGAAAGATCTGCTAATGATATTTTCATAGATATTAATAAATGGTTTAAAGCCAACTCACTGACATTAAACTTCGAAAAGACTCACTATGTGCAATTCAGAACCTGTAAGAGATTTCCACCCAGCATATGCATAAAGTATGAAGAAGAGCAGATAGAAGAGGCTAACAGTCTTAAATTCCTGGGATTACAACTTGATAATAAATTCAGTTGGGAGGAGCACACCACAGAACTGCAGAAACGCCTTAACAAATCTGTATTTGCAATTCGAGTGTTATCAGACATAGGCGACATAAAAATGAAAAAGCTTGCATACTTTGCGTACTTCCATTCCATAATGTCATATGGTATAATATTTTGGGGTAACTTTTCAAGTCAAACAAAAGTTCTCAGAGTCCAAAAGCGTATAATACGTATTATTTATGGAGTAAATTCACGGACGTCCTGTAGAAGCCTCTTCAAAGAACTGGGTATACTACCTACTGCCTCTCAGTATATTTACTCCTTAATGAAATTTGTACTAAATAATATATCTCTTTTTCCAAGAAACAGCTCAGTTCATGCATACAATACCAGGAACAAAAATGACCTGCACTTACTTTAGTTCAAAAAGGGGTCCGCTACTCAGGAACACTCATCTTCAATAATTTGCCAGCAAACATAAAAAATTTAGTTACAAATAAAGATCAGTTTCAAAGGAGCCTGAAAGACTTACTAGTGGCCAACTCCTTCTACTCCATTGATGAATTTTTTAATAGAAACAAATGATGTATTGTATATATTCATACTATTTGTATTGTTATTTCAGCTTTTTTAAAAGAATTGACATGTTCCATATCCACGAGGATCTCCTCAACACGGATCTATGAAACGAAAAACCAATCTAATCTAATCTAAGTCATAAAAACAGCCGCGTGGGATTAGCCGAGCGGTCTCAGGCGCTGCAGTCATGGACTGTGCGGCTGGTCCCAGCGGAGCTTCGAGTCCTCCCTCGATCATGGGTGTGTGTGTTTGTCCTTAGGATAATTTAGGTTAAGTAGTGTGTAAGCTTGGGGACTGATGACCTTAGCAGCTAAGTCCCATAAGATTTCACACACATTTGAACATTTCTTGGTCATAAAAACAACAGGTGATATATGCTGCAAACAGAGAGTGTACAAGTAGCACCAAACCGTCGTGAGGAATGTTAACTCATTGTAACAAAAACAGCTTACTTTGTAACAGAAAGTCCGTATATAGACCGTCCTTTACCTTCCTTCGTCGTTTCGAATTTTCCATCTCATCATGTGATTGGCATCTGCTCCTTGAGCACTGTGCAACTGTGAATAGTTCAAATTATAGTCATTAAGATGCATCAGTATATTATTTGGCGCTAAGAGTACTGTATTCCTGTGGATGCTGTCGCATGCACGTTGAAAATCGACGAACAGACTATAGACTATCATACTCCCAGTGTTTTTCAGACAATTGAAAAATGTGATCTACTGTCGATCGGTTTGGTCGAAAGCCAGCTTTTTAACCCAGTACGTTTTTCTCTGTGAATTTTCTGAGAATAATGATCGACAGCACCTCGTAAGTTACGTTCAGCAAGCTGCTAACTCTATAGTTACCACATTTCATTTTGCTTCCCTCCTTGTATGTCTGGCATATTACGGACAATTTCTATTCTTCTAGCAATGTCCTTTTCTCCCATAGCAACTGGACCAGTTTATACACCTCAGAACTGCCTGCTCTCACTCCCCTGTTTGATTAATACTCCTCTTATTTTGTCCTCACCTAGAACCTTGTTGTTTCTTAGTCTCTTGATTGCAGGCTTCGCATCTTCTCCAGTCACTTCCCATTCCTCTTCATCTTTCCTATACATCAGCCTATACAATGCACTGCGCGAATACCTGAGATGTTAGTGAGAATGGTACAAATCTGTATGGATGGCAGCAGTGCGTTTCCGAGTAGTCACGTCAGAAACGTTCGAGATTGACACACGTCCCGGACTTCAAATGGTTCAAATGTCTCTGTGCACTATGGGACTTAACATCTGAGGTCATCAGTCCCCTAGAACTTAGAACTACTTAAACCTAACGAACCTAAGGACATCACATACATCCATGCCCGAGGCAGGATTCGAACCTGCGACCGTAGCGGTCGGCCGGTACCAGACTGTAGTGCCTAGAACCGCACGGCCACTCCGGCCGGGTGCGGTGGAGGGATTTCACGGTGGAGGGCTTTCACGGTTTGTCGCCACTACAGACATATACCTGCACGCAAACGAAAGGGTGATTACCTAACTTTTCTCGGATTGTTAATGACTATCCCTCGTAAGCAGGTTCTGATGGCTGCGGGGTACAGTAGTTGTGCAGATTTTCATTAGACAGCGTAGCATAGAGAGCGTCATCAAATCAGAAACAACACGTTCTGGAAAAGCGGGCGTCCACAATACCAGCTGTCTGTAGCATCTGTTTTGGATACTTTTTTTCTTCATTTCTCACTCTTGTTTCCACGTTTGCTGTTTACGCTACAGCTGGGGCGCCTTGCGCAGACCCCTTGCAGAGGCTCGCTTGGCCGGCCAAGCCCGCCTTCCTGCTGCTATTTCTGACGGCGTGGCCCGCGCCGCGCCGCGGTCCGCTGGCCGCTCGGCGGAAGCCGGCGTTCCCGCACAAGAAGGCGGGCCGAGCGCGGCCAAGGAACTCTGCGGCCTCCGCGCCGGGCCGCACCTGTGCGGGTAGCGCGGTGCCTGCTGCCTGCAGGTGTTCACGTTCATTTGTTTACTTCTACAGTACATTTGTCAGTGACACACTGCACAACCTCGTAGCGCCTGCCACTGGAGTTTATCGAGCGTCTTCGTAACGCCCTGCACCTTATTAAACTACACTCCTGGAAATTGAAATAAGAACACCGTGAGTTCACTGTCCCAGGATGGGGAAACTTTATTGACACATTCCTGGGGTCAGATACATCACATGATCACACTGACAGAACCACAGGCACATAGACACAGGCAACAGAGCATGCACAATGTCGGCACTAGTACAGTGTATATCCACCTTTCGCAGCAATGCAGGCTGCTATTCTCCCATGGAGACGATCGTAGAGATGCTGGATGTAGTCCTGTGGAACGGCTTGCCATGCCATTTCCACCTGGCGCCTCAGTTGGACCAGCGTTCGTGCTGGACGTGCAGACCGCGTGAGACGACGCTTCGTCCAGTCCCAAACATGCTCAATGGGGGACAGATCTGGAGATCTTGCTGGCCAGGGTAGTTGACTTACACCTTCTAGAGCACGTTGGGTGGCACGGGATACATGCGGACGTGCATTGTCCTGTTGGAATAGCAAGTTCCCTTGCCGGTCTAGGAATGGTAGAACGATGGGTTCGATGACGGTTTGGATGTACCGTGCACTATTCAGTGTCCCCTCGACGATCACCAGTGGTGTACGGCCAATGTAGGAGATCGCTCCCCACACCATGATGCCGGGTGTTGGCCCTGTGTGCCTCGGTCGTATGCAGTCCTGATTGTGGCGCTCACCTGCACGGCGCCAAACACGCATACGACCATCATTGGCACCAAGGCAGAAGCGACTCTCATCGCTGAAGACGACACGTCTCCATTCGTCCCTCCATTCACGCCTGTCGCGACACCACTGGAGGCGGGCTGCACGATGTTGGGGCGTGAGCGGAAGACGGCCTAACGGTGTGCGGGACCGTAGCCCAGCTTCATGGAGACGGTTGCGAATGGTCCTCGCCGATACCCCAGGAGCAACAGTGTCCCTAATTTGCTGGGAAGTGGCGGTGCGGTCCCCTACGGCACTGCGTAGGATCCTACGGTCTTGGCGTGCATCCGTGCGTCGCTGCGGTCCGGTCCCAGGTCGACGGGCACGTGCACCTTCCGCCGACCACTGGCGACAACATCGATGTACTGTGGAGACCTCACGCCCCACGTGTTGAGCAATTCGGCGGTACGTCCACCCGGCCTCCCGCATGCCCACTATACGCCCTCGCTCAAAGTCCGTCAGCTGCACATACGGTTCACGTCCACGCTGTCGCGGCATGCTACCAGTGTTAAAGACTGCGATGGAGCTCCGTATGCCACGGCAAACTGGCTGACACTGACGGCGGCGGTGCACAAATGCTGCACAGCTAGCGCCATTCGACGGCCAACACCGCGGTTCCTGGTGTGTCCGCTGTGCCGTGCGTGTGATCATTGCTTGTACAGCCCTCTCGCAGTGTCCGGATCAAGTATGGTGGGTCTGACACACCGGTGTCAATGTGTTCTTTTTTCCATTTCCAGGAGTGTATTTCGTGAAACTTACGCACCGCTCCACATTGGACCCGCTCTCTTCGATAATCGTATCTGGAAAGGATTTCAGACTGACGTACAAGATTCCGGTATCGATCGGTCAAGATTCTGCAAACCACTTCTTTCATGATTGAATAACGTTTGCTTAAGATTTTCCCAATGAATCTCAGTCTAGTAACTGCTGTTCCTCCATTTCCGTAGCCATTCCTCTATGTGTTACTACGGACGGCTACAAGGTATTTTCCGTTTGTTACTGTCTCCAGGAGAATATGGGTTTGGGACAAGGAATGAAAGAGGAGAAAGACTAATTGAGTTCTGTAACGAGTTTCAGCTAGTAATAGCGAATACCCTGTTCAAGAATCACAAGAGGAGGAGGTATACTTGGAAAAGGCCGGGAGATACGGGAAGATTTCAATTAGATTACATCATGGTCAGACAGAGATTCCGAAATCAGATACTGAATTGTAAGGCGTACCCAGGAGCAGATATAGACTCAGATCACAATATAGTAGTGATGAAGAGTAGGCTGAAGTTCAAAACATTAGTCAGGAAGAATCAATACGCAAAGAAGTGGGATTTTTTTTTTTTTTTTGTCATCAGTCTACTGACTGGTTTGATGCGGCCCGCCACGAATTCCTTTCCTGTGGTAACCTCTTCATCTCAGAGTAGCGCTTGCAACCTACGTCCTCAGTTATTTGCTTGACGTATTCCAATCTCTGTCTTCCTCTACAGTTTTTGGCCTCTACAGCTCCCTCTAGCACCATGGAAGTCATTCCCTCATGTCTTAGCAGATGTCCTATCATCCTGTCCCTTCTCCTTATCAGTGTTTTCCACATATTCCTTCCAGACATTAGTCAGGAAGAATCAATATGCAAAGAAGTGGTATACGGAAGTACTAAGGAATGACGAGATACGTTTGAAGTTCTCTAATGCTATAGATACAGCAATAAGGAATAGCGCAGTAGCCAGTACAGTTGAAGGGGAATGGACAACTCTAAAAAGGGCCATCACAAAACTTGGGAAGGAAAACATAGGTACAAAGAAGGTAGCTGCGAAGAAACCATGGGTAACAGAAGAAGTACTTCAGTTGATTGATGAAAGGAGGAAGTACAAACATGTTCCGGGAAAATCAGGAATACAGAAATACAAGCCCCTGAGGAATGAAATAAATAGAAAGTGCAGGGAAGCTAAGACGAAATGGCTGCAGGAAAAATGTGAAGACATCGAAAAAAGATATGATTGTCGGAAGGACAGACTCAGCATACAGGAAAGTCAAAACAACCTGTGGTGTCACCGCCAGACACCACACTTGCTAGGTGGTAGCCTTTAAATCGGCCGCGGTCCGTTAGTATACATCGACCCGCGTGTCGCCACTATCAGTGATGGCAGACCGAGCGCCGCCACACGGCAGGTCTAGGGAGACTTCCTAGCACTCGCCCCAGTTGTACAGCCGACTTTGCTAGCGATGGTTCACTGACAAATTACGCGCTCATTTGCCGAGACGATAGTTAGCATAGCCTTCAGCTACGTCATTTGCTACGACCTAGCAAGGCGCCATTATCAGTTACTATTGTTATTGTGAATAATGTACCGTCAAGAGCGATGTTCACCATTTATGGATTAAAGTTAAGTATTCCACAGCTACGTCCTTTTTTTGTTAGTCTCATTTCCTTGACCTGTTCCAGACCTCACGCCAGCCTGCGTGAGCTAAAACGCGTGCCTTTCGGCTTCCTTTCATAGTGGGTTGGCTGTCTTGCCAATCCACAACACAACCTTTGGTGACATTAAAAGTAACGGTGGTAACATTAAGAGTGCAACGGGAATTCCACTGTTAAATGTAGAGGAGAGAGCAGATAGGTAGAAAGAATACATTGAAAGCCTCTATGGGGGTGAAGATTTGTCTGATGTGGTAGAAGAAGAAACAGGAGTCGATTTAGAAGAGATAGCGGATCCAGTATTAGAATCGCAATTTAAAAGAGCTTTGGAGGACTTACGGTCAAATAAGGCAGAAGGGATAGATAACATTCCATCAGAATTTCTAAAATCATTGGGGGAAGTGGCAACGAAACGACTATTCACGTTGGTGTGTAGAATATATGAGTCTGGCGATATACCATCTGACTTTCGGAAAAGCATCATCCACACAATTCCGAAGGCGGCAAGAGCTGACAAGTGCGAGAATTATCGCACAATCAGCTTAACAGCTCATGCATCGAAGCTGCTGACAAGAATAATATACAGAAGAATGGAAAAGAAAATTGAGAATGCGCTAGGTGACGATCAGTTTGGCTTTAGGAAAAGTAAAGGGACGAGAGAGGCAATTCTGACGTTACGGCTAATAATGGAAGCAAGGCTAAAGAAAAATCAAGACACTTTCATAGGATTTGTCGACCTGGAAAAAGCGTTCGACAATATAAAATGGTGCAAGCTGTTCGAGATTCTGAAAAAGTAGGGGTAAGCTATAGGGAGAGACGGGTCATATACAATATGTACAACGACGAAGAGGGAATAATAAGAGTGGACGATCAAGAACGAAGTGCTCGTATTAAGAAGGGTGTAAGACAAGGCTGTAGCCTTTCGCCCCTGCTCTTCAATCTGGACATCGAGGAAGCAATGATGGAAATAAAAGAAAGGTTCAGGAGTGGAATTAAAATACAAGGTGAAAGGATATCAATGATACGGTTCGCTGATGACATTGCTATCCTGAGTGAAAATGAAGAAGAATTAAATGATCTGCTGAAAGGAATGAACAGTCTAATGAGTACACAGTTTGGTTTTAGAGTAAATCGGAGAAAGACGAAGGTAATGAGAAGTAGTAGAAATGAGAACAGCGAGAAACTTAACATCAGGATTGATGGTCACGAAGTCAATGAAGTTAAGGAATTCTGCTTCCTAGGCAGTAAAATAACCGATGACGGACGGAGCTAGGAGGACATCAAAAGCAGACTTGCTATGGCAAAAAAGACATTTCTGGCCAAGAGAAGTCTACTAATATGAAATACCGGCCTTAATTTGAGGAAGAAATTTCTGAGAATGTGCTTCTGGAGTACAGCATTGTATGGTAGTGAAACCTGGACTGTGGGAAAACCGGAACAGAAAAGAATCGAAGCATTTGAGATGTGGTGCTATAGACGAATGTTGAAAATTAGGTGAACTGAAAAGGTAAGGAATGAGAAGGTTCTACGCAGTATCGAAGAGGAAAGGAATATGTGGAAAACACGGATAAAGAGAAGGGACAGGATGATAGGACATCTGCTAAGACATGAGGGAATGACTTCCATGGTACTAGAGGGAGCTGTAGAGGGCAAAAACTGTAGAGGAAGACAGAGATTGGAATACGTCAAGCAAATAATTGAGGACGTAGGTTGCAAGTGCTACTCTGAGATGAAGAGGTTAGCACAGAAAAGGAATTCGTGGCGGGCCGCATCAAACCAGTCAGTAGACTGATGACAAAAAAAAAAAACTGTCTCCATTGCATTATTACTAATAGTATAATCGAACAGTCAACGGACCTCTTCGCGTACGCGTATATATAGGCAATACGTCGCATTTATTTACTTTCGGGTTGAACTGACATCCCCTATTGTAATCATTGATCCCTGCATTACGCTACAGTTGTGTTACAGTCTTCCTATAGCCACAAGCTTCGCCCGTGAAGAAGCTGATGGAACTCACTAGATTATTCCTGTATAATGTGAGACGTAACTTCTCTATAACACTGCTTTAGAGTATTCCTTCTATTACTTTTACTTCAGCTGAAGTCGGAAGAGCTCTAAGTAATTCACGCTCGCTTCCAGGGTTGTAACAGTTCGGCATTTCCCGTGTGTTGTCAACATTATTTAAAATCTATATAGACATAGTTCTTAACACATGGTCTCGTAAATTCAACGGGATGGGGTTAGAAATTATAGATAGTTTATTTACATCACCTACTATTTGCTGGTGATCAAATAGCTATAGCACAATCCTTTAGCAATGGAATACAGAAGCTGGGAATTGAAGATTAATTGTTAGACATGTCCGAAAGAACAGACACTATTCTCGATCGTGCAACAATACAAATACCCGTATACGATGAAATGAAACAGAAATTCTGACCTCGACAGCAATCGGGCACTAAAATGAACTCTGTGGTGACAAGTGAAAAAGTTTGTGCTAGACCGGGACTTTTCAACATAGTCAACATTTACAATTACATGCCACAAACACTATTCTCCAAGACTTATGAAATCAAAACTACCTCGTTATATGAATAAATTGGTTCAAATGGCTCTAAGCACTATGGGACTGGACATCTGAGGTCATCAGTCCCCTAGACTTAGAACTACTTAAACCTAACTAACCTAAGGACATCACACACACACATCCATGGTCGAGGCAGGATTCGAACCTGTGACCGTAGGAGCAGCGCGGTTCCGGACTGAAGCGCCTAGAACCGCTCGGCCACAAGGTCGGCGTTATATGAACACACACACACACACACACACACACACACACACACATACACACAAAGACACACACACAGGCAGGTAGGCACACAGTCCAGAAAATAGCAACTCATCACCATAAATAATCAATAATCAGTATAGCAATAACATATACAATATTGTCGGGTAACATACTTCAGAACGCTATTAGCCTTAACTTACCTAACTTAAACTAAAACGTTACTAATCTGGTTATATACTCATGAATCACCACATAATTAATTATGTCACACCCTACCCCACATTCAGTAAAACAGAAATGAAATAACAACTTTAGATTTTATGAATCTGTGCTGTATACATTGAAGTGAGACCTGTAATAAGTAACACTGACCATTTCACAAACCCAAAAGACAGAGGAATAACTACTGTACAAGTGCTGTATTAGTTATGCAAAAACTATCTTCCACAATACCGACCTATACGAACTGTGTAAAACCTCTGTAAAATCGCAATATGGTTCTGCACTCCCATTGTTATAATTAATAACCACACAGGAAATGCAAGCCCTAATTGCATCTTTCTGTCTTATAACACCGATTAGATCTGTTGGACCACCGTAATGTAATAATCATATTGTACTTTAACCCAACCTTCTTGAAACACTTTTACTTTGTATGGAATACCCCTATTTGTCTTGCTTGGTCTGTGATCTCGATCACTCTTTTATACTAGTTCGGTTCTAATTTTTGAGTACTTTAAATTATGTATAATAATTGCAAAAGTTTTCAAGAAATAATATACTGACCGAGGTGGGGCAGTGGTTAGCACACTGGATTCGCATTTGGGAGGACGACGGTTCAATCCCGCGTACGGCCATCCTGATTTAGGTTTTCCGTGATTTCCCTAAATCGCTCCAGGCAAATGCTGGGATGGTTCCTTTGAAAGGGCACGGCCGACTTCCTTTCCCGTCCTTACCTCATCCGATGAGACCGATGACCTCGCAGTTTGGTCTCTTCCCCCAAACGACCCAACCCAACCCAAAAAAATAATATATACAAAAGTAATGTACATTAATATATCAAAAAATAGACTGATAAACCAAACTGCGTAATGGTCTGTTTGTTCACCTTTGTAACTCAGTGATTTTATGCCATGGATATGGATGTATGTGCCACTATATATCTAGGTACAGGACACGCAAACCCATCACATATGGTCTGGAGGTCTGTGGATGCACACCTAGCGCCCTATAGCGTCTGAGATGTGTTTCATCAGGTTCAGATCAGGCGAATTTGGCGACCAAGACATCGGTATTAGTTAGCTAACATGCTCTACATACCACTGTAATACGGTTCTGGGATTGTGAAACTGTTATCCTGCTGGTAAATGCCATCTTCATTGGGGGAAGACAACAAGCATGAATCGATGTAGGTGGTCCGAAATTTTTTTTTTATGTATTCCACATCTGTCTTGATGGCTTTAATTACTACCACAGGACGCATGGTATCCCAGGTGAATGTCTTCAGTAGCTTAACAGTAGCCCCCCACCAGCCAACGTCCCTGGTGCGTAGAATGTTTCGAGCAAGTGTTTCAACCGATAACTGACACGTTTCCATTGATTGACGTTGCAGTCTCGGTGATTCCGTGTTCACTGCTCTCGTAATTGACGATCTTCTCCGGTTACCATGAAAACACGTTGTGGTCGTCTCCTGCGGGCCCAATGTACAACAAATGTTCAATAATATGCTCTGAATGGTGGACGCCGTAACACTTAACGCCTGCACCAACACTGTACTCTGTCGTCAGATCTGCCACAGATCGCTCATCTGTGCGTCAGAGGTTTCATCGTCAGTAGGTTGTCTACATCTGATCATTTTGTGATGACATGTGGTCCTTACTTGGCTTGTTATTTGGTCAGAATGGTTTACAGTGGCTCTGCTTTCATTATTCCATATTGTACTGCGCTACTCTATCCAGATGTCGTCGATCATTCGAGCAGAATGTGCTGTCTATTTGTTTGGATATGCCTACCACTGGGAGGGGTCGAATAAAGGTCTTACATATAAACTACTTGACTGCTACTAAGCAACAACTGCCAATTAACACGGGACAACTGAAAACTGCCGTGGAACGCCCGACCAATTTTAGTAAAAGGAAATGCGGAGGCAGGGACATGGTAATTGCAGCGAAGCCTGTGCACGAACGCTCTGTGTGCTTTGGACAGTTCATGCAGTACACTGTGTGAGGAAGGTTGTTGTGCCAGCGATTAGAGTGACATTCCGTGTGGCACGGCAACATGACTGCATGACATCATTAGAGTGCTTACGATCGTGGACGAGCAGTTGGATTGCTCGAAGCCAGTCGAAGTGTCACTACTGATGCCATAGCAACGGATGTGTCCAAAATTGTCAGCTCACGATAAAAAAAGGCCGCTGAAAGTGAGAATGCTATGCGATAGCATGCAGGTGGCGTAGACGGACCACCGCACCGCAAGATGATCTATACGCAGCTCCAGTGGTGAAAACGGGTAGACATCTCACTCCCAGGCATACCGCCACAGACATTGCAACCGCTTCCAGTACACGCGTCTCTGCCAGAACCATTCTGCGGCGATTAAATCAGTCTGGTTTGTATGCACGGGAACCTGTTAAATGCAATCCACTTCAGCAACGCCGTCGTCGAAAAGAATTCGGTGTCGTAGGAAACATCTGGTTAGGGTTAGCAATAATAATCCAGAGTAATGTTCTCCGACGAATCCCGCTTCACTGTGGCAAATGATTCTAGCCACCAATTAGTGCGGAGAGAGACGGGAGAAAACGTTACACACCGCAGAATGTTCAGGAGCGTCATCGGTATGGCCTAGGCGTTATGATGCAAATAGACTTTATCTGCAATGGCCGAACACCGCTGCGTAATATTCCGTTACAGCACAGACACACTGCAGAGAGATTATTCTGGATCGTGTCCATTTGTTTATTGGTTCGATGGGTCCCGAATTTCTGTTTATGGACACAATGCTCGCCCACACAAGACCACTGAGATATCGGACACTTTGGAAATTAAAGATACTGAACATTTGGAATGGCCTGCGTACTTCCCGGACTTAAACCCTATCGATCATGCCTGGGATGCTCTTGGCAGACGAAGTTCAGTAGCCAGCATCAGCAACACGTGTAGCATGTGAATTAGTGCCCGAGAAGGGCATATTTCTTACCGACAATCCGATATTGACCTTTATGTTGGAATGCATGAACTGGATCCGCAGGTGTGAGTATTGACATCCAACAGCTGTATAATGGAGCAATGCATCGTACTTCTAAACAATACAGGCAGTGCAATATATCTCATTTATGTTTGGAGTCTCCCCTGTCGCAGACATGAACGTTATTTATGTCGGTTATCATCCTTTCCCAAGTGGTGAAATCTGTACCAGTTGACATTACAAATATCCTGCTCCACCTCTGTTACGTATGTGCTGTGTTTCATGTTGTTCATCACTGCCTGTGATTGTTCCTGGAGAGCAATATCTCTGTTCCTCAGTAATTGTCATTTGTGTTTTATCTTGCTAGTTCATTGCATCCCTAAAAACGATGTGATCTCGATCGTCAGGTATGACAAATGAGTATCTGACAGCGCGGCTTTAAGCCAGTCTTGGTCTCCACGGCGTCACGTAGCTTCCGACTGGCTGTCCGGACGTGATTTCGTCCGCGTCCGTCGGCGCTCGGCTGTCTTCGTCATCCGCGGTCGCCGCCGCCGCAGAGGTCAACGACTGAGGCTGCCCCGCGGTTGCTCCGCTGCCGAGAACAGCCCCAGCAAGCCTCCCGCTGCCACACAAGAGACCAGGACAGGGCAGAGCAGAGCCACCAAAAACCTGCCCTGCCCTGCCTCGCGCTATCCTGCACTGTCGCTAGGCGGACCGCCCAGCCGCAGACAGACCGGAGAACACAATGGCCCCCTGCCGGCTTGACTGACAGCCCAAAACGAGTGATGCAACAGCCCGCGCAGATTGGTGCCTCTGGAACGAGGACGCTGTCTCTGACCAGGGGCACTGGAACACGGTCACTAGCTCTGGGCGTCGGTACTCTGCGTGTGCAATGCACCGTCACGAATAGGATCATAAATACAGACGTCGCCCACCCACATGTCTCCATGACAACAAGATAGATGTATCATATTGTCCGTAACGGACTTGTGAAAGGTTTGTAGTACATTCTCAATCGAAGTTACTCAACTGTTATTTTTTCTTTTACTTGAAAACGGAATGAAAGTTCAGGGATGAGAAATATAAACTCTTGGGTTTCTCGACGACGCTATAATTCTGTTAGAATCTACGAGGGTGAGTTAAATGAAAAACCTTAAATTTCTAATTAACAAATCCAAAACTCGCGCTGTTATCCTGTAAGTTGGTAAGCGTGCTACAAACAGCGTGCAGAATGGCCTGTAGGTGGCAGCTTACTGCAGATGCACACATACCGTCGCAGTATCAGTGTAAAGATGGCCGCCCCACTTGCGACTGTTCTGTTATTCGGTTTTTGCGTAGTGAAGGTTTCAAACCTACTGAAATTCATCGACGAATGAAGGTTCAGTACGGTGATGCATGTTTGTCACAGCAGCAAGTCTACGAATAGAGTAGGAAGTTCGCAAATGGTGTGACTTTAGTGGAAGATGCTCCTCGTCCAGGTCAGTCACAACGAGTTGTGACTCCACAGAACATTGCAGCAGTTGAAGCCATAGTGAAGGAAAACCGCCGAGTGACACTGAATGACATTGCAGCATGTTTACAGATTAGTTAGGTGCTTGTGAAGAACTTCTTCGGCGCTTTGAACGAAAAGGTGATGGCTTTCTTGCAAGAATCGTTACTGGGGACGAAACCTGGGTTCACTTCCACCAACTGGAAACGAAGAGAGCGAACAATGAATGGCGCCATTCATCACCAAAACCAAAGAAGTTTCGAACAGAACCATCAGCAGGGAAGGTTATGCTGACTCTCTTTTGGGACGAAAAAGGCGTCATTTTTGAGCATTACATGCCTAGAGGGACCACTGCCACCAGTGCATCATACACAGATCTCCTAAAAAATCATCTGCGGCCTGCAATTAAATCAAAGTGACGTGGATTGCTGTCAGCAGGTGTCCTTTTGCAACATGACAATGCAAGGCCCCACGCTGCTCGTACAACCGTTGCAACAATCACAGACCTGCATTTTGAGTGTCTTCCTCATTCACCATACTCACCAGACCTTGCCCAAAGTGATTTCCATATGTTTGGACCACTCAAAGACGCAATGGGAGGACAGACGTTCCGCTCATCAGAGAGGTATGCCATGCGGTGCTCTGGTCTCCACGGTTGAGCGGACTACCAAAAGAATTTTTTTCTAAAGGAATTTATGCACTTTGAAAGCACTGGAGGACTTTCATTGAGCGTGGGGGAGATTATGTTGAAACGTGATACAGCTTTATACCACTTCTGACCAATAAATAATATTTAAAAAATATTTAAGGTTTTCATTTGACTCACCCTCGTATATGATTATAGGGACATTTTTAAGTCTCAAACATCTATGACGTTTATGTGGAGACTGAAACGACGAATTAGAGCTTGTACCTTGGCCAGGATTCGAACCCGTCTCTCCTGCTCACTAGGCAGATGCACAATTGCACAGACTATTCTGTCAAGCGTCACTCGCCAATCCAAACTCCCATTCAAGCAGAGGCTCTGTAAGGGTATTGGAATAGCACCTCAATATCGAACGAAACGGGGTATAATTTTGGTAGAGATGTTCGTTCAACGCTTCAGTCTGCATATGTACATCACAAATTATTGAGACTTGGGAAGGTCTCTGGAATCATACAGTTTCATTTGCTTAGCGGTGGTTAGCAGATATGCGTAGTGAGCAAGAGACCTGGGTTCGAATCTCGATGTTCGCTTCAATCTGCGTATGTATATATCAAATCTGTTAAAAGTGGCAAAAGACTTGGACGATCAGTTGGATGGGATGATTATTATGTTTAGAACACCTAATCAGATACAAAAGTAATAAACTGCAGTAGAATAATATCATGTGATCATCAGGAAATTAAATCACGAAAAGAAACGCAGAAAGTAGCACACGAAATTTTCTGCTTGGGCAGCAAAATCCCTCACGATGGAGAAGAACATACATACATACAGCAGTTATAAAATGTAGACTGCGAATAGTAATAAAACCATTTCCGAAAAAGGGAAATTTGTTAGTATTGAATAAAAATACCTTTTATGAAGGTGTTTGTTTGGACTGGAATCTTATAAAGAAGTTAAATATGGCCGGTAAAAAATTCAGACTAGAAGAGATTAGAAGATTTTTAAATTTGGTGCTACGGTAGAATGTTAAAGATTAAACGGGTAGATCGGATAGTGCTGTAAAGATACTGAATCAAATCTGGAAGACAAGAAATTTGTGGCACGACTTGAAATAAAGAAGGGTCGGGTTAAAAGCACACATCTTTTGGTATTACGGAAATGTCAGTTTGCGAATGAAATGAAGTCAGTATCAAACAAATTGTAGAAGGAGACAAAGGCTTGGGAATGCTGGTAAAATGGATGCAAGTTACAGTAGTCATACAGAGATGACGAGGGTTACTGACCAGACTAGCATGGAAAGCTACATCAAACCGCACTTTGGGATCAAGGCCTCAATAATACATTGGACCACTACGGTTTCGTGATTGCTTCTAGAGTTGTTAGTAAAGTCAAGATAGTATGTCACCCTTCTTCAGTAGCTTACAAAGTTTACTTAATATTCATATCGAAGTTGAACAGTGCTACAAAGGTTTAGAAGAAATTTATCGGTAATTCTACAATAAACTGTATGAGGAAATCAGTACATTTTTGCTAATTGTACAGAAGAATTATGTTGGCAACTACTTCAAGCATACAAAACTGATTCCCATGTTGAAAGAAGGCTCTTGATTTAGCAGTACTCTTTATGTTAAACATGCACTCGAACCGAAGTACCATGTGTTTTTTTCATGCTTTTTGAGGAGTAAAGACATCACATGTAAAAGCACAGTTCAAATATTCGTAAACTTTAGTATTTGTGTTCACGCCATTTGTTGGACACACTTTCACGAGACGCTGCACCTTACGATGAACTGCAAATCCTTACTGTCTCCTTGACAGCATAACAGGCCAGGAAACAAAGTGCTACCAATATATCATTTATTAAAGAAAGCTTGAATTTCTTATAACATAAAACTTGAGAGGAATATAGTCACCTATGGCCATGACAACCTGTAATAAGACCCATCTTCGTGATTCGTGGTTTTTGCAAGGCTCGTAAACAGATTAACAAACAGAACTGCAATCTTTCCCACTGTGTTTTAAGTTCTTTACTTTGGCACATTGATTTTATTCAACCCTATCATTTTTATCTCAGTGAATGAAGATAACAATAAGATTTAAGATGCCGCTGCTGGGACGCATTGGTCAGATGTTTCTGACACATTAGGATGAATCGAAGGTAAGGTTAAATGGAATCTCTGAAGCAGACAATGGTGAGCAAACTATCGACAGCAGCCAGTACTTAACGTTTCTGTCACTACAGATATCCCAGATCAAGGACATAGAGTAAATTCGTTTAAGAGTGATACATAATGTCTTACATAAAACGTGCATCACGAAGATGGATGTTATTATAGGTTGTCATAATCACACATCATAACTTTATCGCTGTTAACATGATTTTATGTCTCTAAGTGAACTTAGTTATGTCTAAAGTTAGTACTGGTAGTTGTACTTAGATGTAGATAAATATTTCCTACTGTTCCTGATTGTCAAACGTTTCACTAACTAACCAGCCCAAAGTAACCCTTGATGAATGAGGACTAAAACCACAGCCCTGTTGTCTGGCTTAATCGAACCAAACGGCCTGGGATCTGTACGAGACGGGTTTTTCCTGTCCTGAGCGACGAACAGGCATGTTAAACCATGCAGCCACACAAGCGTATGTTTAAAAACGCATATTTCGCTATCTGTATTATCGCAACACTTGTCGCTTAAGTGTCAGTTAACTAATATATGTTACACTATTGCACATACGAGTACAAGCTAACTGGACCAATAACGACGGCACTTATTTACTTATTTATTGACGGGACAGACAAGGGATATACTCCAGAATAAATTTTTCGGTCTGTAGCGAGTACGCTCCGATATGAAAATTTCTGGCCACAGTTTCAGTCTGCCTGGAAGTTTTAAAAGGGATCTTGCTTTAAATGAATCACAGAGCCCCAGAGCGCGTGACGGTTTCCATCTATCGGCTCTGTTAGACGCTAGAATGGCGACAGCTGACTGGCGTGATAGGTCACTGATGATTTTCTTTAAAGTGAAGATTCCGTTCTAATTGTGTCCACTAGTTTCAACATCTGCCGTAGAAGTAGCAAGTAAAATATTAAATTAAATGTTAGACAAGTATAAACTAGATGTGATGTGACTGATGACAATTTCATCTATGCATTATTAATATGATAACCTACTGGGCTTCGCGGGTCAATGTGCAAATAATGGTTATAGTGGCAAGCAAATAAAAATAAACCTTTGATTTGCAGGTACTTGTTAACTGTCTTCTTGCGTCCACTCTGGCGAATTGTGAACCACGTAAAACAAGTGCTTAGTCGGATTTATTGTTCTTTTGAATATGGCTCTTCTTACTATCTTCCTAGTACTTTTTCATTTTCTGACTTTGCTGTTGTTTTTCTTCCTGAGTGAAGATTCTTCTATGTGTTCTCTCTTTTTCTTGAAATGCAATGAAAATTTTTGTTTTGGTTCTGCCTTTTTCTGTTTTGAATTCCTTCTTCAGTTATATTCGTCTCCTTTAAGTCTTTCTGAGTTTGTTTGGTCCATCGATTTTTATCATTTTTGTTATTAAAATATGGGAAGAATTTTTTTAGTTAATCCATTGTCCTTTAATCTTTCCACATGTCTTAAGAAACTGATCCGCCTTCTCTGTATTGTATCTGAGAGTTTGGGCATTTTTTGAGTCTTCCTTCTAACTTTTTAATTTACAGTTTCCGTTTTCATCTATAGGGGGAATTTTTCGAAGAATTCTCCTTTTTTCTCCATTTTTTATTTCTCCCACTTTAGGTCTGACAATGGACTATCCTGCATAACTCAATTGCCATTTTATAGCTGTTTCATAGCGTTTAACTTTCTCATTAATGGAAATTGAATTATTATTGTAGGTACCGTTGGAGGGTTGATGCACCATCTCAATCATCCGAGATTTGCTAATGTTTAGTTTTTTGGTTCGTCTACTGCTCTGAATAATTTCTCCGAAGTATATAAATTTTCGTACTTCATTAATTCTTCCAAAATCTGCTTGCAACGACTTGGGGGCACCTACGACATCTGTTATGTATTCTGTTTTGTATGCCGATAATCGTAAGCTTATTTACTATAACATTCTGCCAAGGAGGTTTATTTGCGTGATACCTTATTCCATATCTTTTCCAAAGACTACAAGGTCATCTACCGTGACCGAGCATTTGGTTTTGATTCTTTTGAGTTTCGTTCCTACTTTTATTTGCTGGTTTATTGCAGCTTTTTTGGTGCACGTTTCATTTCTCCAATGATTTTTTCCGACATGCCGTTAAAGAGTACATGGGAGAGTCCTCCGCCCTATTAGGTCCCTGTTCTGATTTCGAATGGTTCAGAAATTTATCTACCCGTTTGGTTTTCATGAGGGACTGTTTAATCAAACTGTTTCGTTACCTACTCCAAATTCTTGTATTGTAGAGAGTAAGGGTGGTCTGTTGATAGAACCGTAAGCTGTTTTCATATCCAAAAGGTTATGACACAGTTTTTCCTTGTCATCACGTAGTGCTTTGTTACTGGTTGGAGGCAAAGATCCGTTCCGCGTTAGATCTCCCTTTGTGGAAACCTCAAGGGTATTTCCCTTTCGTTTATCGACTTGATTTTCTAGCCTTGTTAATATTGCAGCAGGAATAATTTTGTAAGTTGCTGGGAGGAGTGAGATTTCCCTGTAATTATTGCTCAATTCTGTCTCCATTTTTTATGAAGGTGATGTATCCTATTTTTTTATAATTGTGTAAGATTATTTTTTAGTTTTGTATCTGCTATTTTCCACAATTCTGCCAATATGACGTCTTCTCCACATGCTTTATGACTTTTTAGATTTTTGACAATACTTTGTATTTTCTCGAAATTAGATTGCAAGAAGGTATTCTTTTCCTGATTCGTTGCAGTTGGGCATTTTTTTCAAAGTAGTTATCTAGCAGTTAACTGTTATCTGCATTCCTCATTGTTAGTTCTCCCTATTCTTTCCTGAAGCAAACTTGTAGATTAATATTTCTATAGCCCTTTCTTATATGATTTGTAAAAGCATACTGCGCTGTTCTTTTGAAAGGATTCTTCATTATATACAAATTATTTCATTCGAATGTTCCTCTAGCATTTAGGAATATTTTGGCTGTTGACTTCTTATTTTGTTTGAAGTTTTATAATTTTATTGGGTTTTATTAACTGCGTGCTAGCGTTCTTTTCTGTTGTATCCTGCCCTCTAGTTTAATACAGGTTGCCTAGGAAACTGTTTTCTCGGATCGCTACACAACAATTCAAAGAAATCATATTAATGGAGTTTATTACAATAAATTGATAATACTTTGCGTATTCACAAAGATGGGTCGCAGGCAAATGACGACATGCAAATAATCAATGTCCTTCGGTATATACAAGTTCAATGCACGCAAAACACAAAAGTTCATAAGTCACTGCTATAGGCTTTATATGACGGCTCGTATTCTACTGCCGCCACGGCTTGGCGGCGCGGCGCTTATATTCTCTTCCTAGTCAGCATAATATTGGCTGACGTAGTCTCACAGCCTTCTCTGCTCTTGCATTCTTAATCGTCGTGCCAGCCCTTTTCGTTACGCCGGAACATTTTGTGTGGGGTTTCGTCACCATGTGTTTCAAAGATCTCCTTAAAGAAGCTACTTCTTCGTTAGCTTCAGTAATTTTGCTGAAAATGTGCGCCCCCTTTTTTTCTCATTAAATCTTTATACTTCGTAATTTTTTTCTTCTGCTACCCCTTAATGACGGCTGATAGGTCAGATGCTATGGATGATTTTGTGGTGTGGGAGGAGAAGGCTGGTAAAATTACCGCGGGAAAAGATATGCGATGGAGAAAAAGTGGAACGCTGACACAGGCACGGCAGCAGGTCACATTTTCCAGTGCCTTTTGACGTCGAAGTCTATGGATGATTAGGACAGGCGAAGATGTCAGAGATATTTTAGCTATTACAGGGAGCTGGTGGAAGAAGGCAGTCGGATACGAAAAACGGAATGGACTACATGCCGTTCAAGGATTTGATACGAGTGATAAAATTTGGCTGACGAGAAGGTCCATGCCCTATTTATATGAGTAAGAAAGAGTCGATGAGGGTCTTTTATGTGAGCGTAATGATCGTGAGATTTATTCCCCGTGTTCGCTTGGTTACAAGTTTTTTGCTGTTTTGTGGGCTCTGAGCACTATGGGACTTAACGTCTGAGGTCATCGGTCACCTAGAACTTAGAACTACTTAAACCTAACTAACCTAAGGACATCACACACATCCATGCCCGAGGCAGGATTCGAACCTGCAGCCGTAGCGGTCGCGCAGTTCCAGACTGTAGCGCCTAGAACCGCTCGGCCAACCTGACCGGCTTTTGCTGTTTTAGTACATGTTTCTTCGGTTGTTAGTAAGTGGGAATTCCAAGTTTGGACGTTACTCCTAGCTATTTTAGTGATTTATCGAGATGGACATGGGGGCTGTTTCCTTCTCACCTGTTTTTAGCGTAAACTAAAGGTGCTCCGGATTCGAATATTGCATTGAAAACACCGCGTTTTATTAGGAATTGTGCTCGTGGAGGTTCTTACCGTCCTCCAACCTTTTAACTGACTTAGCCAGCCAATTAAAAGGGCACTTACAACTTAACGTTGTCTCCGAACCCCTCTGCAGTTTGGGTTTTTTACGTTAATAGATCACTGACCGATGTGAAAGAACTGATAAGTGCCGTGTGGCTAGGACCTGCCGTCGGGTAGACCGTTCGCCTGCTGCAAGTCTTTCTAGTTGATGCCACTAAGGCGACTTGCGTGTCGAAATTGTTAAGTGATAGGAAGACTCTAGGACAGATGGGGCGAGAACTACGAACCATTAGATTTGCAGTCTGCTAGGTATCCACTGAGCCAGAGGGTCAGTTATGTTTAAACATCTAGATAACTGTGCCGGATATCGTGCTACTATGTGTGAAGCAGATGCAATAAAAACTTTTCGATTAAACATATTTATACTGCTTGGTTAATTAGAGAAACTAACAAAAAGAGTATTACTTGTGAAAATAAAAATCACTTAATGGGAATAAGCACTAGAGGACAGCAATCTGCTTCCTTTATCTTCACACCGTGAACAATGGAAATATGTCGGCAAACGATGCTGCTAGAGTGCGAAACGATATCTGGGATAACAGCTGTATGATGTATTCTTTGCCGGTGAAGAGAGTGGGGTGACGAAGGTAGACTGAAGTTAAATGCTACATAAACAAAGAGTGATTCATCACAGATTTAAGAGAAGTCAAAACCTAGCTGACGAATAAAAGCTAAATGAAGAGAAAATGAGAGTAAGGAGAGCAATGGGAGAAGGGTTGAATGACTCTGAAAGTAAGACTTTGTCAACCGATCTGTGTAAAAACACTAAGAGGTTTTGATCTTACGTAAAATCAGTAAGCAGTTCGAAATCATCTCTTCATTCACTCAGTAACCATACTGGCACTGAATCGTAAGATAACAGAGAGAAGGCCGCAATACTGAATTCGACCTTCTGAAATTGTTTCACACAGTAAGAACGTAATACGGTCGCGCTTAACTCGGTTCCTCCTTTCAACTGTCTTACGAACTTCAAAATAGCAGATATTGAGATAACCGATCGCGAAGTACAAAAGCAACTACGACTGCTTGCTTAGTGGTGGAACGGCGTCAGAACCAGGTGAGATACACTACGTGATCAAAAGTATCCGGACACCACCAAAAGCACACGATTTTAATATTAGGAGCATTGTGCTGCAACCACTGCCAGGTAATCCACATCATCGGCCTCAGTAGTCATTAGATATGGTGAGAGAGCAGAATGGGACGCTCCGCGGAACTCACGGACTTCGTACGTGGTCAGGTGACTGGGTGGCACTTGTGTCATACACACTCCTAAACATCCCTAGGTCCATTGTTTCCGATGTGATAGTGAAGTGGAAACATGAATGGACACGTACAGCACAAAATCGTACAGGCCGGCCTCGTCTGTTGACTGAGACCGCCGACAGTTGAAGAGGGTCGTAATGTGTAATAGGCAGACATCTACCCAGACCATCACACAGGAATTCCAAACTGCATCAGGATCCACTGAAAGTACTATGTCAGTTAGGCGAGAGATGAGAAAACTTGGATTTCTTGGTCGAGCGGCTGCTCATAAGCGACAGATCACGCCGGTAAATGCCAAACGACTTCTCGCTTGGTGTAAGAAGCGTAAACATTGGGTGACTGAACAGTGGAAAAACGTTTTGGGGAGTGACGAATCACGGTACACAATGTGACGATCCGATGGCAGGGTGTGGGTATTGCGAATGCCCGGTGAACGTCATCTGCCAGCTTGTGTAGTGCTAACAGTAAAATTCGGAGGCGGAGATGTTATGGTGTGGTCGCGTCTCTCCTACCGATGGAGGGCAACCACGAACTTGTGAGTCATTTTCAGCCAGGTGTCCGGATACGTTTGATCACACATTGTAAGACTGACGGTAGCACAGTTTTCTATACAACAACAATTTATTAAGTCGATTATACTAAGAAAAAGTACCTTCTGAAACATTAATGATGATGGTAAATATAGAGTAAAACATCGTGACGCTTAAATCTATACTCGTTGTTAACAAATTTCTTTTCTACAGAAACGCTTTCATTGCCATTTCCGATCTACATTTATATCGTCTCTACTTCATCCGTTGTCATTGATTTTGCAGCCAGAATAACAAAACTCATATACTACTTTAATTGTCTTGTTCTCTAATATAATTCCATGAGCTTCACCTGGTTTACTTCGACTACATTCCATTATTCTTATTTTCCTTTTGTCGACGTTGATCTTGTATCCTCTTTTCAAGGGAGTGCCCGTTCCGTTCAACTTCTCTCCTACGTCATTTGCTGTCTCCGACAGAATTACAACGTCATTGTCAAATCTTAAAGTCTTTATTTCTTCCCCCTGTAGTTTAATTCCTTCTCCAAACTTTTCGTTGGTGTCATTTACTGTCTGCTCAAAGTACAGATTGAATAACGTGAGGGACTGGCTACAATCCTGTCTCACTCCCTTCTCAACCACTGCTTCCCTTTCACGCCCTTCGACTAGTGTAAATGCCGTTTGCTTTCCGTACGAGTTGTTCATCAATTGGATGTGAAACATGTCCATCAGGAAATTTTGGCGTTAACGTTGGAACAGGTAATCCAAGTAATCAACATGTCAAATTATAGACCATACAAAATATCAAAAAATTCAAATAGTGCTCTATTGTGAGAAATATCCTCATTGTATTCCTATAAGAAATTTTCGCAAAGCGATATTATAAATTCAGCCCACAATTGTAAAGTATCTGCTGGTACGTTCAGTGCAGAAATTACACCAAATGAATGACGAATTTGCTGTGCCAAATTCATTTCCTTTGCTTCGTTTGAACATTTACACTGTCCATTGTCATTAGAAGCAAAACTGTGAGTGTGACATGCTTCAGAGAATGTATCATAATTAATTCCATCATAAGTTCTAACAGCTACAGATAATTTTGGATCACAAACGTGTAATTACAGCAAATGTAAATGAAAAATTTCTACGTCCCTTGGGGACACTACATACATGTGTGTAATAATTTTATCACAATCATATAGTCTCTTCTTCCATTTCTTCAGCATCTACCAAACATAGTGCTGACGTATGTCAGTATAACAATAAACTTTCGATTATGGATCGATTTCACTTAATGAAAAGAATGATAATAATTTTTTCCACACTTTCAGCTGCAGCTGACTCTTTTACTAGTCTAAAGTAAACATTATGTCTACTTGGTAAGTGAATATCGAGCCTAATGATAGTGTGAGACTGAAAATGCATTGGAAATTCACAAATACATCATACCACTTCACCTGACATAATGCACATTCACAAAATTGCTGGCTTCCTCATTCTTAGTTCTTCATTTCTACCTACTTCTATAATTGCACTACCATATCTTATTTTCATTTTTAATTGTATTGGAAACTCCACCAGTCACATGTGAATCAAAGCAAGTAAATATGGAATGTATGGTACAACATAACAGTTGACAGGTAGATATCCTCAAACTTTACTTCTGACACCATTATGACATAGTTTGTGCAATGGATATCCATTAACTGATTGAATTTCTTTTTTTTTTCTTTTTTGCAATCCCACATTCTCGAAGAATTTTGATTAAGTGCACCACATTCCCCATGCATCATACATTTAACATGCACATTGTTTATGGTGTGTTTGAATATGTGGAGTTTCTGCACATACAACTGTATGAATACCATGAATGTCTATTATTTTATTGATTTCACACAAAGTGATAAAAATATGGACATGTAACAACATTCATTATTGAAAATCAGTTGTGTAAATAACTGCCTGAACTTCAGCAAAAATATATGTCATTACTATTGACATCATTAATTCTTTTATCTTTGAATACTTGTACAATAATTTCTGAATGGAAATTAGAAGATTCATATGGATCAACATTATTAATAATTTCTGGGCAATTAGTATTGCAGGTCATTGAAACAAATAATGAAAATTTCCCATAATATTGAGCAATGGGCATTGCATCCAAATGATGTACTTCTTGGAGAACCATGAAATGAAGAAAGCTAAATTACTGTTGTTCCAATATTTATATTTTCATTTATGTTTAGCTGTAAATAATCACTTAAGTTATAAATTTCTGACCTCAGAAACCATTAATTTTGTCTGATGAAATGGAGTCTCATACCTTCAAAATGTACATACATATCAACAATCCACTAGAAAAATAATTTTTGTGAATGTTGTAAAAGGACTGAAATCATTTCTAATTGAAAGGCACTAGCATGCATATTGCAACACAATAGCTTTATTTCTAGGGTATCTCACATTGTACATATTTGGTGTATTACAGAAAAAATTAGCATGCCACCTAGTGCTTCTGTTAGGAAATACCAATGTAAATACCAATGAATCCAGTGAGGAATGTAAAACTGATGTATTTCTGACTGTACCGCGTTTTCAAAAACATACCGTTTCCTTTTGAATGGTTGCTCACCATCAACTGTGCTAAAAATAAGTGCCACATCAGTTTTAATCGCATCATTGTACGCTGGACGTCTAAGGTTTTGTTAAACGTAATAACCATGAAAGTTTTTCTATTTTCTTTTTCCAAAGTGAAAGAATATACAAAAGTATTACCGCATTCTATTTCAATAACAATTTCATGCATTACTTTATTATAAATACTACGTAATTGATTTGATGGGTCATTCAGTCTATAGCGAACGGCAGTGTCGATGTCATAAAAATAAACTTCACATAACATCGTGAACGACCATATATAAAGTCATTGGACCTGACTTATGATAAAAAATGTCATGTATCTAAAAGCAAGACATTTCTTGTAAAACTGTGACTGAAATTTTGGCCCCAGAACTGACCAAAGCAAATGCTGCATTGTCGCTGTCAATATTTCTGAAATAACTATTTGATTTCTCTTGAATGCTTATGTCATCTGAAGTGTGTCCTTGATAAAGAGCGTTGAAAAATAAATTTTCTGTTAACGGCGACAATACAATGTGAATGCTGTTGTGTCACATATATCAACCTCTGATGTGAAATGTTTTACAATAGAAAATCTGCACTGTACATTCATTAGATCGCAACTGTAACTGTCAAAATTATATCGACTTACCTTCAGTGAACAGTTAAATGTATCGTTCAATAAAACAGTGGCCCACATATTGGAGATATTAATGCGTGATAGAGAAGGTATCATCAAATCTTTGATGTCACGTCATATGTGCTGGATTGCTGTTCAAATCGCTAGCCAGTATTTTATAATGTTTAGTGTTCAGATATTTATCTTAAAGTTAATTGGTGTTAATATTTGCTGTAAAAGTAACATATTCATCTCAGTCTTTCTTTTTGTGTTACTGATTCGAGAGGTCTGTTATTCGTGAGTTTGCTTACGTCGTTCATCGTAGTTTCATCAGTGTGTTTACATTTCGCGACGTGCGGTTGCAGCTGTAACGTCTGTCAAGTGCTGAGAAAGTCTTTTGTGCACCGTTATTCAGTTATTAAACTGAGTAGCTTCCAACGGTGACTCGTGTTGTTTCTGGCAACGCTTTAATAAACTTTTTGAAACTTCCACGCACTGTGTTTTTTAGAGTTGCTTGTGCTTTGGAGTCACGTTTTAAATTACGTACGGTAGTTTTCAGCTGATATTTCTTATTGTTTGTAGTGAAATATGTCAGTAAAATTTTAATTCACTGTGTTTAATTTCGTTGAGTGTTCCAGTTGTCGCTTGAATTTTTGGTTTTAGATAAGAAACTGTGTGAAGATTTGGTGGTATTGGTATTAGTTGTGGTTTAGTAGTATCAATAAAAGTAGTTGCTTTCTTAGTAGAGAGAATATTTCGAGATCACTATAGTTACTTCTTTCAATAGTTCTACTTTTGTAATTGATCTCAGGTAACGTAGACGTTTAGTTTTTTCAGTAACTGTTAAAATTTTATCATAAGTGAAAAGTATGGGCTTTTTCGTAGGTTTGTGAGTAGTCGGTTGCGGTGTGAGATTTGTTCAAAGTATTTCATTGTGGGGAATGCAGTGGAGAAGCCAGCGGGCATTCTAGCGACAACCCTCCCTGGAAATGCGGAATTTGTAGAGGAAATAAGGTGACAGAGGAGCAGGAGCGCAATATTTGTGCCTTTCAGGTGCAGTTGCAAGATGCAAAACTGGACCCAGATAGGTTGAGGATGGTGAAGGAAGCTGGAGAATGGGAACTGGCAGTTGATAAGAAGTCAGCTAGGAGGAGAAGATATTCAGACACTTGTACTTTGCATATAACCAATAGATTTGAACAATTGTCGGACTTGAGTGGAGAGGAGCCTTTTGTAGCTAGAGGTGTAGGAAACATACAGCAGTCCTCAGCAGTTAAGAAACTTAAGTCAGTTGCAAATTGTAGCAGAAAGAAGAAGGTTCTGCCACTAGGTAATTCACATGGCAGAGGTGTGGGCCAGCAGTTGCAGGAACTGTTGCGGAATGAGTACCAGGTCACCAGCATTGTGAAGCCTAGTGCAGGGTTGGCTCAAGTGACTGCTGACTTAGTTATGTAGGAATTTTACAAAGGAGGATCAGGTAGTGACTGTGGGTGGAGCAGAGAATAGCCTTGATAGGGACGGGGAATGTGGTGTAGGTGGTGATCTGGTAAAGGTAGTTACTGAAACTTGTGGCACTAATGTGAATTTCATGCAACTGTTTCACCGTCATGATCAGCCTCATCTTAATGCTGTTGTTAGGCGTATTAAAGTGGAGCTGGAGAAAGCACTGATGGCGGAGGGCATGGCTCACATTGCAGTGGTGCCAGTTGACTCTATCAGTAGATTGTGTTTCACTAGGCACAGCCTGCACCTCAATAGGTATGGGAAGGGGAGGCTGGCACAGCTTATACGTGACAGTGTAGTGGATGGTGGTAGAATCACTCATGGAAAAATTCCTGTAGCAGTTGGTGTTAGAGCTGCCTTTTTTAGATTGAAGTCAGCTGATAGGTATCCCTGCTTAAAGGAAGTCCCTCTAACAAAGGAATCACTTTCAGGTTAGATCAGGTATCCAAGCAGACAAGGAATTAGCGTATTTCACCAAAATATAAGAGATCTTAGAAATGAAGCTAGTGAACTGCTTACAGATGTTGACTCCGACATTATTAGTATATCAGAACTCCACTCAAAAGAATATGACAAGTCAGAGGTTTCCTCTACCAGGATACAGATTAGCTGGCCGTTTTTCAAGGAGTTTTTCGAGGAGTGGCCATGTACGTAGAAAACAGTATTCCATTTCAATCCATAGACGTAGCTCACCATTGCACTGAACAGGTAAGTGAATGCTGTGCAGGGGCAGTTGAATTTAGTGAAGCTTAACTTCTAATTGTTGATGTTTATAGGTACCCTGGCTTCAGAGCATTTCTGTTCAAGCTAGCGAGGGTTCTTGGTTCACTTTATAGGAAGTACCAAAAATTAGTAATATGTGGTGACTTCAATATTAATTTGGTATGTGATTGTGCAAGAGAAAGGATGTTGTAAGATCTCCTAAATTCATATGATCTGATGCAGACTGTGTTTTTTCCTACCAGGCTGCAGGGGAATATTAGCATAGCCATAGACAATATTTTAATTCATTCTTCATTACTAGATGGGCATTCTGTTAGCGAAAGAGTGAATGGCTTTTCAGACCACAATTTTTAACACTAAAGAACCTTAGTACTCAAACAGACATCACATTTAATTACAAACTATGTAGAAAAACTAATCCAATCTCACTGAGGAACAAGAGTGCCAGGATATTTACACTGTCATTAACATAGGTGACAAATATAATGCTTTCCTTAACACATTTCTCATACTCTTTGAAAGTTGCTTTCCATTAGAACGTTCCAAACAGGGTACTAGCAGTAAAAGGCAGCCTGCTTGGCTAACTAGTGGGATAAGGATATCATTTAGAACAAAGTGGGAATAATATCAGAATTAGTAGTCACAATCAAGCTACAGTAGCCCATTACAAACAGAATTTTATGGTGCTTAAAAATGTTGTTAACAAAGCAAAGAATGCGTGGCACGCAAATAGAACAGCAAATTCACAGTATGAAATTAAAACCGTGTGATAAGTTGTGAAGGAAGTGTCTGGTCAGCAGCACAAGGTCGACGATATAAAGTCAGTTCGTAGCAAAAATATTTTTGTTACTGATAAGTCATATATGTTGTTGCAGTAGTCTACAATCCTGAGACTGGTTTGATGCAGCTCTCCATGCTATCCTATCCTGTGGAAGTTTCTTCATCTCCCAGTACCTACTGCAACCTACATCCTTCTGAATCTGCTTAGTGTATTCATCTCTTGGTCTGCCTCTACGATTTTTACGCTCCACGCTGCCCTCAAATGCTAAATTTGTGATCCCTTGATGCCTCAAAACATGTCCTACTAACTGGTCCCTTCTTCTCGTCAAGTTGTACCACAAACTCCTCTTCTCCCCAATTCTATTCAATACCTCCTCATTAGTTATGTGATCTACCCATCTAATCTTCAGCATTCTTCTGTAGCACCACATTTCTAAAGCTTCTATTCTCTTCATGTCCAAACTATTCATCATCCATGTTTCACTTCCATACATGGCTACACTCCATACAAATACTTTCAGGAACGACTTCCTGAGACTTAAATCTATACTCGATGTTAACAAATTTCTCTTCTTCAGAAACGCTTTCCTTACCATTGCCAGTCTACACTTTATATCTTTTCAACTTCGACCATCATCAGTTATTTTGCTCCCCGAATAGCAAAACTCCTTTACTACTTTAAGTGTCTCATTTCCTAATATAATTCCCTCAGCATCACCCGACTTAATTCGACTACATTTCATCATCCTCGTTTTGCTTTTGCTGATGTTCATCTTATATCCTCCTTTCAAGACAATATCCATTCCGTTCAACTGCTCTTCCAAGTCCTTTGCTGTCTCTGACAGAATTACAATGTCATCGGCGAACCTCAAAGTTTTTATTTCTTCTCCATGGATTTTAATACCTACTCCGAATTTTTCTTTTGTTTCCTTTACTGCTTGCTCAATATACAGATTGAATAACATCGGGGAGAGGCTACAACCCTGTGTCACTCCCTTCCCAACCACTGCTTCCCCTTCATGTCCCTCGACTCTTATAACTGCCATCTGGTTTCTGTACAAATTGTAAATAGCCTTTCGCTCCCTGTATTTTACCCCTGCCACCTTTAGAATTTGGAAGAGAGTATTCCAGTCAACATTGTCAAAAGCTTTCTCTAAGTCTACAAACGCTAGAGACGTAGGTTTACCTTTCCTTAATCTTTCTTCTAAGATAAGTCGCAAGGTCAGTATTGCCTCACATGTTCCAATATTTCTACGGAATCCGAACTGATCTTCCCCGAGGTCGGCTTCTACCAGTTTTTCCATTCGTCTGTAAAGAATTCGTGTTAGTATTTTGCAGCTGTGACTTATTAAACTGATTGTTCGGTAATTTTAACATCTGTCAACACCTGCTTTCTTTGGGATTGGAATTATTAAATTCTTCTCGAAGTCTGAGGGTACTTCGACTGTCTCATACATCTTGCTCACCAGATGGTAGAGTTTTGTCAGGACTGGCTCTCCCAAGGCTGTCGGTAGTTCTAATGGAATTTTGTCTACTCCCGGAGCCTTGTTTCGGCACAGGTCTTTCAGTGCTCTGTCAAACTCTTAACGCAGTATCGTATCTCCCATTTCATCTTCATCTACATTCTCTTCCACTTCTATAATATTGTCCTCAAGTACATCGCCCTTGTATAGACCCTCTATATACTCCTTCCATATTTCTGCTTTCCCTTCTTTCGTTAGAACTGGGTTTCCATTTGAGCTCTTGATATTCATGCAAGTGGTTCTCTTTTCTCCAAAGGTCTCTAATTTCCCTGTAGGCAGTATCTATCTTACCCCTAGTGAGATAAGCCTCTACATCCTTACATTTGTCCTCTAGCCATCCATGCTTAGCCATTTTGCACTTCCTGTCGATCTCATTTTTGAGACGTTTGTATTCCTTTTTGCCTGTTTCATTTGCTTCATTTTTGTATTTTCTCCTTTCATCAATTAAATTCAATATTTCTTCTGTTACCAAGGATTTCTACTAGCCCTCGTCTTTTTACCTACATGATCCTCTGCTGCCTTCACTACTTCATCCCTCAGAGCTACCCATTCTTCTTCTACTGTACTTCTTTCCCCCACTGCTGCCAATTGTTCCCTTAATCTCTCCCTGAAACTCTAAACCAGAGGTTGTACAGTCAGTTTATCAAGTCATATGTACAGTAGTTAACAATCATTTTCTGAGCGTTTCTAGTGAATTAAATGAAAACTTTTTTTTCTATAGGGAATCATATAACCCTCTTGGAGAATGCCTTTCCGAGACATGTCTGTAATACTCTTCTGCTGATACTGACAAGGGGGAAATTGAGTCAATAACTAAGTCACCGAAGACTGAAGACTGTCATGGATATGATGGGGTGCCTGTCAGAATACTGAAGTAGTGTGCTGCACTTGTTAGCCCTGTACTTGACATATTTTAATTTTTACTTTAAGAATGGTCAGTTTCCTGAACGATTAAGGCATTCAGTAGTTTAGCCGCTTTATAAAATGGGAGAAAAGGATAATGTAGACAATTTTAGACCTAGTTCTAGGTCATTAGTGTTTGCTAAAGTTATTGAAAAGGCTGTGTATGTAAGGATATTTCATCATTTTATTTCACATAATTTGCTATCAAATGCACAGTTCGGTTTTAGAAGTTGTTTAACAACTGAAAATGTTACATTCTCTTATCTCTGTGAGATACTGGATGGATTAAACAAAAGGTTTCGAACGCTAGGCATATTTTTGATTTACCAAGGCGTTTGATTGTATTGATCACAAAATGTTGCTCCAGAAGTTGGATCATTATGGAATACAGGAAGCAGCTCACAATTCGTCCACCTCTTACTTTAACAACAGACAGCAAAATATCATTATTCACAGTTTTGAGAATGACTGTGAGGTGGGGCCTGAGTCAGGCGTGGTCAGATGGGTAGGTGCTCCAGGAATCAGTGTTGGGGCCACTCTTGTTTCTTATTTATATAAATGATATGTCCTGTAGTATTACGAGTAACTCTAAAATATTTCTGTTTGCTTATGACACTAGCTTGTTAGCAAAGGATGTTGTGTGCAACACTGACTCTGTTTCGATAGTGCAGTTCATGACATAAATTCATGGCTTGTAGAAAATAAACTAATGCTAAAACACAGTAAGACTCAATTCTTACAGTTTCTAACACACAATTCAACAAAACCCAGTGATTTAATTTCACACAATGGGCATATGACTAGTGAAACTGAACAGTCAAATTTCTAGGTGTTCAGACAGATTGTAAACTATCATGGAATGCTCATGTTCAGGATCTTGATCAAAGCCTTAATGCTGCCAGTTTTACTATTCGAACGGTATCTGAAGTAAGCGATCGTCCAGCATGAAAATTAGTCTATTTAGCTTATTTTCATTCACTTATGTCATGTGGTATTATAGTTTGCGGTAACTCTTCCCATTCTAAAAAGGATATTTTTGGCTCATAAATGCGCAGTTTGGGCAATAAGTGGTGTAAGTTCGCGAGCCTCTTGTCGACCCCTGCTCACTAGTCTGGATATTCTGACAGTGGCCTCTCAATATAGATATTCTTCACTGTCGTTTCTTATCAAAAATATCAGCCTATTCCCAAGAATTAGCAGCTTTCACTCAGTTAATGCTAGGCAGAAATCTAATCTGCATTTCGATCGCACTTCCTTGACTCTTGTGTACAAAGGTGCGCAGTATACTGCAGCATCCATCATCAATAAGCTACCACAAGAATTCAAAAACCTTAATAGTAACCCATGTGCTTCAAACTGAAGAGTTTCCTCATGGGTCACGCCTTATGTTCTGCCGAAGAGTTCCTTGAAAAATTAAGCTGATTCCTGTGTCATATTGTTGACTGCGTATACATTAACTTATCGCTTGTCTTTTTTTTGGGTTCATAAACATTTTATTTTATCTGTTATAACTTTTATGTTGTAATTTCATGTACTGACACTTTCCGTAACCTTGGAGATTTGCTGCTCACTGTGGTCCTACAGAACTAGACGTTTTAAAGGCACAATTGTTTGCTGAGCTTTTCTTAGCAGAAAACAGAATAGTAAGTAATAAAAAAAGGAAAAGAAATAATTTAATCCAGAGATATAGTCCACGGCTGTATAAATATTGTATGTAGATTTTTGATCGTCATATTATTGGTGAAAGAGGAAGAGTCATCTTTTGCTTTTTAGGTATTGTCCAGATCGGACGTATGTGGCGTATAGCCACTAATACAACTATTATTTCATTATGTTATTCACGAGTCGCAACCAAACGGCACTAGTAATCACATAATGAAAGTGAACTTTTACATTGTGTTTTTATTTCAGAATACACTGTTATTAATAACCTATATATGTTTTATTTTGTGTCTTTAGTCATTGTAAGATTGTTGACTGACTTGGTATGACAAGAGGTTCCGTACTTTTAAGCAAAAAGTCGTCCAGCTCGATCCACCGTCATCTTTGGATGCTGTCTTATTACGAAGTCCGAATTGAGTGAAAACACAGAGAGAAGAAGCGTGGTTAAAATTACATGAACGGACCCTACGGACCTTTAACAGAAATTGCCATGCTGCAGCGCCCAGAGTTTGTATAACTTTTTTTAAAAATTCATTACTATAATTCATTGTATGATCTCGATCCAGTTACGAATGAGTCAAAATAAACCAAAAATTAATTAAAACGTGTAAAATAAAAAAACTGAAAATGTTTGAATATGAAAGATTCTACTTCCTTTTATCACTCTTAACAGAAACGTGCACACATGATTGTTTTTCTCTGTGCACGTCTACGCGAAATTATCTTTCAAAGTATGTAAGTTTCACTGACCTCCTTGTATTATTAACATAAAAAATCGTTGCTTTAGTTTTTGTGTTCATGTATTAACATTGGAGCAAATAAAACCAGATTTCTCCCTGGAAGGTCTAATGTTAAAACAAAAGCTGACCTACTTTGGCCACACAATGCGAAGGCATGCCTCGCAGAAAAAACATTAATGCTGGGGAAGATTGAAGGAACTAGAAGAAGAGGACGTCAGAGGATGAGATGGATCGATGGCATCACAGAAGCAATGTGTTCCAACCTGGAAGGTCTACTGGAGAAAGTGGAAGACAGGAAAAAGTGGCGTGATTTGGTTCATGGGGTCACGAAGAGTCGGAACCGACTAAACGAACAGAGAGAGAGAGATTAATATTATGATACCTTGTTACTATAGGCTATGGTGTTCCGTGTTTTTCATGTTTTGTGTTGCACTTTCTTTCCTTCAGAGTTCGTCATCGGCAACTATATAGAACTTAATGTAGAAAAGTTATTTACTATCTTTCACTGTCACTGTTGACAAACTATGATGACAAGATGGCGGACATTTGAATCGTTGTATGTGTTCTGGATGGGGGCTTTGAATCTCTGAGAGGTGTATCTGCCACACTGTGTGTGTGTCATTAGGTGAATGGGTTTGTGGTTTATTTAATATTTTCTTATATTTAATTTAATAATTTAAGGGCACGCACCTGTGTGTGTGTGTGTGTGTGTGTGTGTGTGTGTGTGTGTGTGTGTGTGTGCGTGCGTGTGCGTGTGCGTGTGTGTGTGTGTGTGTGTGTGTGTGTGTGTGTGTGTGTGTGTGCGTGCGTGTGCGTGTGCGTGTGTGTGTGTGTGTGTGTGTGTGTGTGTGTCTGTGTGTTCTGTGTGTTTGTGTTCTATGAGTTTATGTTTTGTGTGTCTGTGTTTGTAAGTAGGTGACAATCTGTTAGTTTTTGTGCACTAGATGTCCTCTTTATTTTTATTTCAGTTTTGTGATCAGTTTCTCTATAATATCTGTATTTTAACGATTCTCTACAGCTATTTTTTGAATTATCTGTAATTCATTTTTGTAGTTGGCTTCACTGAGTGGACTTTTGTTCAGCCTGTGTGGTAGATATTGAAAAACAGCTAGTTAACTTGTTTGTGTGCAGTCAGCTGATTGGATCATTTGTATATGTCTGTGCTGCTGGTGATGACTGTACCGAATATGGATAACTGTTGTTGTTGGTTGTTCCTGTGTATTTTAAGGTTAAGGAAATTTAACATTTTGCCAATTTCTATGGTAAATTTTAGTTCTGGGTGAACTGTGTTTATGTCATTGTAGAGTTGTTGGCTGCAGCTGGGTGTTTCGTCTAGAGGGCATATGACGTCATTTACATAGCGATACCAATATACTACCATGTACTGTTTGCATCTTACTATTGTTTCAAATATATAGTTTTCAGTGTGGTTAAGAATGATGTTGGCTTTGTGTAACGGGGCGGGATTCTAAGAAAGATGCTTGTAATTCGTGGACTACCATGTAGAACTAAATTACACGTGAGGAACCAAACACCCGAACTGGAGATCTTGCAGTATTAGATTGATATAAATATTCGAATCTCTGATGATATACGTACCGTATGATTCAGATTTGATCTCGGTTCTATAGCTTTGTAATGTGGATCGGAAACGCATTTTTAAGGAATTGCTTTGATAGACGTTGTGCTCTTGACTGGTGTCCTAACAACCCTCAAGTTTCTGTTTTTCTTACCCACCACTGGAGCTATGTCATCGTTTTCTTTGCGGCATCTCTGGGTGTAAAGATAGTCCGTTCACCTCGTGGTCTATTCTGGTAGATTATTCCACTTCATTGTGCAAAACCTGTCTGAACTCCGCCCATGAGTTACGTCGACGAAGGGCGTACATTTATGTGAGAGAAAATTGCCCAGATGCAAAGTCATCGCATGCGCAACACTCACTTTGGTTCTCTATGACCCGGATCTCTTCGAATCAAGCGAAATCACAGTCTAAGGTGACACCAAGTACAACTGTTGTTTTACTGTTTTTTTTGCTGTTTTATTCCCTTGCACAGTCATAAGACGCCATCTGCTCCAAATAACTAAAAAGATCCGCAGCGCTAGTCGTTGAAGATTCAAACTATTACAAGCCATGAATAAGCTCCCAGCTCATTAAGCATTTATGTTTTCATTGTTTCCATTCCCGCATATTTAAGAAACACTGTCCACTATAGGCTGCATTAAACATTTCAGCGGTTATTCTTCAATACTGACTGCTTGACTGAGAACACAGCTATTCTCAAGAACAACATTTGAAAAAAGTGAAATTTCAGATACCATTTTGAACATGTGATCATCTTCAGGTATAATAAAATCATCCACAACAGCCCATACGGAAACGTTTTTACTGTGGCGTCATATAAAATAAACACCGTCCTGCCTTCCTGGCGGCTGTGGTAAAATACTGTATACAGGAAAAAGTTTGAAATATGACTTTCACAAATGATCACGAGCTGTGAAGCACGACATGCACAAAATATGTTAAAATGAAAGGTGAGTTTTCAGTGAGACACATCCACTGTGGAGTAATCAATACACTTTTTCTTTAGATAAATTTCAGTCACCAGATACAAATAAATTTTGTTATATTGTACCGATTTCGACAAATTAATTTGTCGTCTTCAGAAGCCTACAAAATTAAAATCATCTGTTATGTTTTGTCAAATTTATTATGTAAAACTTCTTTATATTGCTTTTATAATTTTTATATGCGCTTTTATATATATTCATTGCTGATAGTGTAACAGATACACAGATGTTACTCAGTTATTGTAAATTGTCAAGCGGTGTGTAAAATAATCACAAACAATAGGTAAATTTTTGATCATGCCACGGCATTATCTTTCGATAAAGAAGATATTGACTTTCTGCTAAACTAAGTAAGTTTCTGTAATATACTTTTTATACTTCACATAAATCTATAGGTAAGATCTAAAGATTTATAATATCCCTAATTTTGTAGACTTCTGAATATGACAAATTCATTTTTTGGAACCAGTAAAACACAGTAAAATTTATTTGCAACTGATGACTGAAATTTATCCTGAAAAAATACTAAGAGTTGCTGAAATTTACAGCTATGAATAAAATAATAAATATATGTTTTACCAGTCTTTTAATTTTGATCATCCTACTACACTATTTCCCATTTCTGCGCTACAGAATTTGTGATTTACGGTTCTGTATTTCACTACACTACGAACAGCGTTGGAAATTACAAAATACGTTGTTTCTCTCTTCACTGTTATCATTTTTCCCTTACTTTTATCCCTTAGCTCACTGAGGCATAACTGAATAATGACAGTGACGGTGCTGTAAAGAGTCATCTTTAGCCTTCCAGACATGTACACTTCTGTCTGTCTACGAAGTGCTAGAAATTGGGGGATGGCCATCAGCATATCAACTTTATGGTCCTAGCTTAATGTCATCTCCACACTGAGCGCGGAATAATGTTGCGATTCGGTTGTTGTTTTATTTCAAACACCAGACTCATTCATTCTCTCCGTTTCATCAAAACAATAATACAGTTCATGCTTCGATATTTTGCCTGTAACATGTTCGGCATAAGCCACAGGCCATCATTTCTTATAGAACTGTGCACCGTTTTGTTACTAAAGTCACTTCTGTGCTTGTTGTTGACATCTTGCTTATCAGACGACATAGACTTATCTGTGCCGCGATGGCGCACTGTTTAACAAACCTAAAGATATCATTCCTGGCCATAGTGAATTGTGTCCTTTACCTGTGAAATGTAATTAATTCTGCACATTACATCAGACAGAAACTACTACGTTAGCCCACCTTTTTCTGCCCTGCCGCAGACTCTTGTCAGGTTGCAGCACGTTCCTGTACCACTAGTGGGGAAGAACCCATGGGAAAGGCCATGATTCAGGCAGAAGCCAAATAATCTGTAGCCACAGACCTAATTAGCTGGAGGACTTCAACGTTAAACTGCTTTATGAGCCATGTAAACGTCACTGAACCTTTGAAGGTGTAGAGAACAGGTTCTGATGTCTTCATTGGAGCAGAACGGAAACGAAAATTTTCAGCATTTTATCATTTTCTAGAAACGAGCTGCGACTCCTACTAATCGGCAGGGATATTTACTATGTATGGAGAGTTAGTTCCCTCAACAGAAAGACAGGTTTATCGGCAGTGCCCATTTCAGATGGCAATAGTTGTGATTAGCGTGGAGACGTGGGCTTATTCCGTGGGAAACTTCTGGATTTTGAAGCTAGTAGGTAACTGGAAAACGCGTTGTTCCTAAAAATGAACATATCGAGGGGTGTTAAAGTGAAAATGGAAGCTAAAGTGTTTTGACGTTTGTCTGTTTGCTTCCAGTACTTTTAAACTCTAATTCCAAGACTTCACTTTGACGAGATTTCGAGCTCATTGCAGTGAACCAGCTTTCGTTTAAATGTAATGATCTTCATATAACAAACAGAAAGTAATGAACATCTAAAGGCAATCTCCACATCGCCTCCAACAGAAATTACAACGAACTCCATCTTCCTAATGATATCCATCCCTATCTTTATCCATCCTATCAACACTAAAGATTTTCTGTCAGTCCCACTCCTGCATCAGGTTTCGGTTTTTCCCCTCCATCTTTCACTACTTCTTTCCTAGGTAAGGGTTCAAGAGGGGAGGGGCGCCACGGAAATCATCAACTCCTCCCCCTCAAAGATAATATTTTTACGTATACCAATTTCCAGGTTTCTCAGTCAAGTTTCGCAGAATAAAGTTTTTTATTAGTCAAGTTTCGGAGAATAAAGTCGTATGTAAAATAAAAGTCCACAGATACAAAGGTTGTAGAAAGTTACGAATTATTTTTAACACAGGATACTTTTCAACTACGTGTCTGACGGCCCACATAGAGAGGCTTTTGGTCTGGCTGGCTGCAGATAATATTTCACACAGGTAGTGGCACCCATTTACACACTCACCGTATCTGCTGCCGACGACGGACACAAAATGGTTCAAGGGTCCATAATCAGAATCAGCAAATCACAGGAGGAAACTGGTAGTTCCACCCACATTTTTTAATGAATACTGATGTCAGTGACATAACAGATTCCAAATCATCCTTGTACTTTACAAAGTCAACTAAGAGGGTTTCTTGTGTCTGGAGAACCAGCAAACGTCTCTTCCACATGTCTTTTACCATCTAGATGCACACAACACACAGCACAATCGATGTTCTCTCGACCAAATAAAGACGCTAAATATGTAGCAGCAGTCAAAAGGCCAGTTTTCATGGGAAGGAATAATTGTCCAGCGCAAACACACATCCATATTGAATCTTCTCAAATTTGGATGGGGAACACACACGATCACAAAGGCTGACCAACACATACTGAGTATTAGTTCGCTATTCAGCCACCTACAGGGTGACACGGTTAGGGCAGCTGCATTCCTGTACCCCAGCCAGGCTCCCCAAGCCAGACGGCTCCTGCCGTAAGCCGGAAATGTGCTCTAGCATGCCAGTCAGAATCGCCTTAGGAAACTAGCCACATATTTTTATCCCTGTACTTACCTTTAAACATTACGATTGCAGCCTCAATCCGACGATATTCGACAATTAACGATAGGTAATACCGACTGCTGACGACGGTGGGTCTGGAAATATCTGAAATCTGTAGCCTTCTTATGACCGGACATAATTTTCCACGTAAAGATATCTTTCAGTCCCCTTCCGGCTATCGCACTTTTCCACGTCAAATCCACACCGTTCCTACGACAGGACAAAACCATTTTCTTTGCACATATCCGAATACAGACATACTTTATAAGCCTGCTGATCACCCCCGAATACAGACATAGTTTATAAGCCTGCTGATCACAGCGAATCTACTCAACCCCTACTAAGTATGTCCGCAGCTCGCGGTCGTGCGGTAGCATTCTCGCTTCCCGCGCCCGGGTTCCTGGGTTCGATTCCCGGCGGGGTCAGGGATTTTCTCTGCCTCGTGATGACTGGGTGTTGTGTGATGTCCTTAGGTTAGTTAGGTTTAAGTAGTTCTAAGTTCTAGGGGACTGATGACCATAGATGTTAAGTCCCATAGTGCTCAGAACCATTTGAACCATTTTTGAACCTACTAAGTGTTATATCCTAGCCAGTAATGCCACCCGAGCCCGCTGCCAAAAGGTTGGCAGCATCAAAGTCCGGACGCCGTCCGCATAAGCAGCGCCAGCGAGACAGGAAATCGCCGCAAGTCTGCGCGCGCCACCGTTGGCTTCTGGTTTCTTAAGCGCTGGAGTCGCGAGCGCTAGGACAGTTCTGTATTCGCCGCTCAGTTGTATACTCGCCACCGAATTGTGTACTTGCTAGTCAGTTGTGTGTTCATCGCAGCAGAGTTGTTGTTTGTCGTCAGCCGACGCTGACCTAGCCGCTCCGACTCGAACTAGACAGATCTCTGTAGACACGGAGGTCACTACTGTGTTTCTGTATCTTCGTTAATAAAGATAAGTACCGACTTTTATTTAATCAGAGTGTTTGGGTTTTAATCTTTCTGTTCACTGTTCCAGCGGACCGGTCGGCCCGCTATTAAAAGTGTGGCGGTGACTTCGTAAGCCGTTTCTACAGCGAATTGTTTGTCGCTACGAACGCCGCCACAAATCTAAGTATGGTACTTCGACAATAACTGAATGCTGGTGACACCAAACAATGTCGAGCGAAAATCCGCGATGGATGGACATGTCTCATTTGCTTTTCTTCAGTGTGTCTTAGGTAGAGAGTCGTAATAGTCTTACAAGCCACCAGATGTTAAAAACACGACCACAACGACTATGTTACTGTCACAAACGGCCTTGGTTCTACAGGCACACACAAGTATCGCTAACAATATCTCCATTAAAAACTACACAAGATTTATAAATATGGAGATGGCATTGCTTCCGAATGAAGTGGTTTTCCACAGAAATACAGGGACTTTGAATGTAGACGGTGATTGCGGGGTGTGTATTAACAGACCGGAAGTGCGGGTGCACGTCGCCGATGGTGTAACTTCGTAATAAAATCATCGAATTTAGACAGTGATTCGGCTAAGGAACTTGGTACAAAGCCAGTATTTACAACTCCCTCATGCCGCCGCTAGATATTTCTCCAGTACTTGTAAAACATTATATCCTGATGGCACGCCAGAGGTTTTGTATTACATCCACTGGTTTGTAGGCTATGATTGATTGAGAATGAACACGTACAGTAGATGGTATGCTAGGCGACAAATCACTTAAGAAATAAAAATGCAACTCTAGATTGAGGTAGTAAGAAATGTACACTGGCTTTCTAGATCTATAATGTTATGCTTCCTGGAAGAAATGCTGTCTGCGATTTGGAATCAAGTCTTTCGACTCAATCATATACCTGCTTTGGATCCCGTGGAGATGTCTTTTAATGATTACAGCCACTAGTGAATCAGATTCGTGGCACTCTCGTATCTCGAAACGAGTCACCTTCTGCTACAGTAAAACTCCAACTTGGTTTTAAAGAGTCCCTGTGCATCTTGTAACTGTTCCTCAGCCTCTGCCCCACGACCCCTGCAGCTCGTTGCATGTGATCGTCCCAGTTTCGGTCAGAACTGAGCAGAAGTCGGAGAGCGCTATATCTGCCACCTTCTGCAACCCCTGAACAAACAGGGCGAGCTAGTACGAGCTTCTTTTGACCACTGGGTGGAAATGGGAGCATGTTGCCATAGCTCTGCCAAATGGGTACGATGTTAAGATCAGGGCCAAAGTGAAGATTTCTCCTGCAGCACGAGGTAGTAGTAGGAAAAGACAGTACGGGAATTGGAAGATGGACGAGGATTTTGTTACTGCATTGTGTGTGGTGATGCATCATTGCCACATCGTACGGTGGTCAGCCAAATGCCGGAGCCCGACATGAGTCCGCGTGATTACGACGTGTTCGCCAAAATGAAAGAAGCACTCCGTGACACGCAGTGCAACACAGAAGACTTCATCCGTGCCAAAGAGCGGTCCTTGCGAGATGTTGGCGATGGTGGATGCGCTGACAATGCACGACTCCTTCTATCTTTGGGGGGGAGGGAGATGATCGATGAGATGAAGTGGGATTATAATGAGGGCATGTCATAAATTAAAAGTCTATCAATAATGCCTGGAATGAATTATAACACTGCTGTTACTACTTTTTATCCATGTAAATACAGTTTTCAAACTGCTATTTTGGCTCAAAATGGTTCAAATGGCTCTGAGCACTATGGGACTCAACTGCTGAGGTCATTAGTCCCCTAGAACTTAGAACTAGTTAAACCTAACTAACCTAAGGACATCACAAACATCCATGCCCGAGGCAGGATTCGAACCTGCGACCGTAGCGGTCTTGCGGTTCCAGACTGCAGCGCCTTTAACCGCACGGCCACTTAGGCCGGCCTGCTATTTTGTTCTTTGTCAATAAAGATAAGTTTTTTTAATAAAAATGATTCATCAAAGTAAGTCCACACCTACACAAGCCCCAGCCCGAACCCCATTCCACAGATGTTAAAAGTGAGGAGTTCCTGCAACTTTTTAACGAACTGTGGCCTGTGATTCCTCAGAAAAGAGCAGAGGTAGTTCCAGTTTTCAAGAAGGCTCGTCGAGCAGATGCACAAAACTATAGGCCTATATCTCTGATAGCGATCTGTTGAAGAATTTTAGAACATGTTTTTTGCTCTCGTATCATGTCATTTCTGGAAACCCAGAATCTACTCAGTAGGAATCAACATGGATTCCGGAAACAGCGATCGTGTGAGACCCAACTCGTTTTATTTGTTCATGAGACCCATAAAATATTAGATACAGGCTCCCAGGTAGATGCCATTTTCCTTGACTTCCGGAAGGCGTTCGATACAGTTCCGCACTGTCGCCTGATAAACAAAGTAAGAGCCTATGGAATGTCAGACCAACTTTGTGGCTGGATTAAAGAGTAGTTTTTAGCAAACAGAACACAGCATGTTGTTCTCAATGGAGAGACGTCTACAGACGTTAAAGTAACCACTGGCGTGCCACAGGGGAGTGTTATGGGAACATTGCTTTTCACAATATACAGGGTGATTCAAAAAGAATACCACAACTTTAAAAATGTGTATTTAATGAAAGGAACATAATAGAACCTTCTGTTATACATCATTACAAAGAGTATTTAAAAAGGTTTTTTTCACTCAAAAACAAGTTCAGAGATGTTCAATATGGCCCCCTCCAGACACTCTAACAATATCAACCCTACCGAGCGAGGTGGCGCAGTGGTTACACACTGGACTCGCATTCGGAAGGACGACGGTTCAATCCCGCGTCCGGCCATCCTGATTTAGGTTTTCCGTGATTTCCCTAAATCACTCCAGGCAAATGCCGGGATGGTTCCTCTGAAAGGGCACGGCCGACTTCCTTCCCCATCCTTCCCTAATCCGATGAGACCGATGACCACGCTGTCTGGTCTCCTTCCCCAAACCAAACAACCAATATCAACCCTATACTCCAACTCGTTCCACACTCTCTGTAGCATATCAGGCGTAACAGTTCGAATAGCTGCTGTTATTTCTCGTTTCAAATCATCAATGGTGGCTGGGAGAGGTGGCCGAAACACCATATCCTTAACATACCCCCATAAGAAAAAATCGCAGGGGGTAAGATCAGGGCTTCTTGGAAGCCAGTGATGAAGTGCTCTGTCACGGGCTGCCTGGCGGCCGATCCATCGCCTCGGGTAGTTGACGTTCAGGTTTCATAACTAACCTTTTTCGTAGGACTCTCCATACAGTTGATTATGGAATTTGCAGCTCTCTGCTAGCTCTGCGAGTCGATTTTCCTGGGCTGCGATCAAATGCTTGCTGGATGCGTGCTACATTTTCATCACTCGTTCTCGGCCGTCCAGAACTTTTCCCTTTGCACAAACACCCATTCTCTGTAAACTGTTTATACCAACGTTTAATACACCACCTATCAGGAGGTTTAACACCATACTTCGTTCGAAATGCACGCTGAACAACTGTCGTCGATTCACTTCTGCCGTACTCAATAACACAAAAAGCTTTCTGTTGAGCGGTCGCCATCTTAGCATCAACTGACGCTGACGCCTAGTCAACAGCGCCTCAAGCGAACGAATGTACAACTAAATGAAACTTTATAGCTCCCTTAATTCGCCGACAGATAGTGCTTAGCTCTGCCTTTTGTCGTTGCAGAGTTTTAAATTCCTAAAGTTGTGGTATTCTTTTTGAATCACCCTGTATATAAATGACCTAGTAGATAGTGTCGGAAGTTCGATACGGCTTTTCGCGGATGATGCTGTAGTATACAGAGAAGTTGCAGCATTAGAAAATTGCAGCGAAATGCAGGAAGATCTGCAGCGGATAGGCACTTGGTGCAGGGAGTGGCAACTGACCCGTAACATAGACAAATGTAATGTATTGCGAATACATAGAAAGAAGGATCCTATATTGTATGATTATATGATAGCAGAACAAACACTGGTAGCAGTTACTTCTGTAAAATATCTGAGAGTATGCGTACGGAGCGATTTGAAGTGGAATGATCATATGAAATTAACTGCTGGTAAGGCGGGTGCCAGCTTGAGATTCATTGGGAAACTCCTTAGAAAATGTAGTCCATCAACAAAGGAGGTGGCTTACAAAACACTCGTTCGACCTATACTTGAGGTTTGCTCATCAGTGTAGGATCCGTACCAGACAGAGGAGATAGACAAGATCCAAAGAAGAGCGGTGCGTTTCATCACAGGATTATTTGGTAAGCGTGAAAGCGTTATGGAGATGTTTAGCAAAAGTGGCAGACCAGACTCTGCAAGAGAGGCGCTCTGCATCGCGGTGTAGCTTGCTGTCCAGGTTTCGAGTGGTTGCGTTTCTGGATGAGGTATCGAATATATTGCTTCCCCCTACTTATACCTCCCGAGGAGATCACGAATGTAAAATTAGACTCGAGCGCGCACGGAGGCTGTCTGGCAGTCGTTCTTCCCGCGAACCATGCGCGACTGGAACAGGAAAGGGAGGTAATGATAGTGGCACGTAAAATGCCCTCCGCCACACACCGTTGGGTGGTTTGCGGAGTATAAATGTAGATGTAGATGTAGAATCTAAGCTTGGATTCATGACTGCCTTTTCTCGTTCTTCTTATCATGGCATTCCATTCCACCACCGACCACTTCGACCTACCGGAACCGTTTGCTTATACCAACACTTTACCACCCTACAGAGCCTTCCCTCTCGAATTATCCACTGTGTTGAGACTGTGGTGAATCATTTCCTGTTCATTGGTAGCCCCACGAGTCTTATCTGAATGCTATCATATCACTACAGTGGTATAAAAGTTGCTACTATACAACATTTTCGCGTGATTCAAAGCAAGGCTGACGACCTTATAGGAGATACAGCATTGCACATAAATGACTCGTTTCGTCTATTATTTCTCCACTCGAAGACAGTCTAATTACATTGCGCAGCGAACTGGCACCACTTGCACCGTAGCAGCGGCGGAGACTATTTCGGGAACTTGCGGCAAGAAGAGGAAGAGGAACATTACTGTATGAAAGAAAGTAGAGGTCAACTTTCGTTGCGCGTCAGGATGCACGGCGTGTCGGGAGAAACCGAGGAGTCCCGCTGCGTGGCCGGGAACCGGTCCTGGCGCTGCTGTAGCGTGTTGTGTTGTGGCCAGCAGGCGGCGGCGGCGGCGGCGGCCAGCCTGTTATGCAACGGGCAGCGGCTCCAATGCCAGCAGGCGGTGCGCGCCTCGCCGTTAGCCGCTGGCGCGCCAGCGAGGGCGCCACTTGCTGCGGGCGCTTTGTGGACTCACGCCCACGTGGAGGCTTTTTATAGCTTGTGGTTCGACACTAGGCGGCAACACTCCGAAGCTGCAAATACACCATAATTTGTATGAACCACCGTTTTCTGTCTTGTGGTTGATATTTTTCCCCAGGTGTGAATTCTTGCCATGCGCAGTGCACATTCTCATCTTTGCAGGCACCAAGGGAAACCGTGTTTCCTCACCTAACCAATCCTGATAATCGGCTATTAATTCCATATACATTCTGTAACCTCTCCCGAAGTAACTTCAACCATCTCCATCCCCCATTCAATGAAATCCACCCCGATAAGTATCCATCGTTTCCCCCTCCCCCCAACGAATACGTTTCCCCTTCTTACTATGGGCCTGGTCACACTGACTCCCTTATTTCATTTCTGTTTCCCAGCCTCCATCCCAACACTTAATCTCATCTCCACGGTACTGTGGAACCATTCACTGATAACTAGATCCCATAGAATAGTCAACTTTTAGGGGTATTGACAGTGATTTCAAATATGTAGAACATCTTTTGTTTTTTGTGTACTTTTCACACAATCACTTTTTATGACACAATCGGTTTCGGCCCACAATGGTCATCTTCAAAAGCTAAGAGCAGCATCTGATGAAAAAATGTTCATAAATTGTCAAACTGACGCCTTTCTATGGAATTTAAATCTAGTGATTTAGCGGGACAAGCGAGGTACTATAGGGGCCTGAGCGTAAACTAGGAAAGCCTGGGTGGAAGATTTTGAACTAGGCTGTTGTCATCTGGCAAGAAATATGTGTTCAGAACATACAAGGAAGGGCAACATCTGTAACAGAGAATGATGAAATAACGGGCCTAGCTCAATTTTTCAGTAACTTGAATGAGTGAGGGCGACTGAAGTGCCTCATTGTTCCACCCGTGCATTCGACGTCTTGCATGATTCGAGAAAAGACAAAATAGTGACTATTCAGACCACTGCACACGCCGCCAGTCGGATAATATGCACTTCCTGTGTCGTTTGACCCACTGAGGACGAGCCATTTATGTGCCGCTGTGTGCAATCACTTTCTGCGACGTATCCGACTCCAAATGTCCATTCCATGCAGTTTTCTTTCAATTTCAATAACTTTACTTACGTCTTGACCACATTTTTATTTTTTCATCAACCTTACGCGTTTCGACTTTCCGTCATTTTCAAAGACATTGCTATGTCAGTGATATAATAAAAACATTAGATACATTGTATCGCGTCAACAGTCTCGAGGCAGTCTGCACTTGTCTCGTGCTTGAAAATGTTGACGCGATACAATGTATCTAATGTTTTTATGTGACTGACTTAGCAATGCCTTTGAAAATTACGAAAAGTCGAAACGCGTAAGGCTGATGTAAAAATAAAAGTGTGGTCAACACGTAAGTAAAGTTATTAAAAGTGCATCCAGTTGGCCGCGTCCTCTCAGCATTTTCACGCAAATTGCAGATTTCTTCACAATGTTCGCTCGGAAGGAGGTAGAGATCGACCTGCATTCACAGACAGCAGCACTCTGTCAGATTTGAAAACAAAACAACTGAAAAGAAGCAGCACTCATCTCTGGTCCCTGTCAGTTAGGATCTCTTGACGACCGCTTTTGTTACGCCATGTTCTATTAGTCCAAACAGTACACCACTGCTTGTAGACATGATGTAAAGTCATACAACAACAAGTTAGGCAGCATTTGCCATTGTCTCACGTCACCGCGTTGACCATCTTATGGTGCTGATTACATACAGCCGCTTGTTATATACACACCACTCCGTTGCAGACTTTTCAATTGTGGAGGGTCACGTAACCTTCTGGTACCAGTTCTGCACCATCTCCTTCACTCCAAAGTGACCAGTGTGGTCTTTTAAAGGGGTGACCAACATTATATCCGATGGTACAATTTCTACATTTAATTGAGAGTGGTCCGTCATTAAAACAAAGATTAAAAGCTCCTCGCGGCGGCAGTCCGGCGCATGTTTCATAGTCCACCGCCTGCGTGAGACGCCGACCTCTGCAACGCATGTTGAGGAAATACTTCTGGGACGTTTGCGCCAACTCACATACTCTCGTTGTCGTACTGTTTTTCTTTTTTTTTTTCAAAGCAATAAACGCCAGAGAATTTGAACATTTATCTCCACAGGCTTTAAAAATGTTCTCCGCAGCAGGAGATAGAACGCCATGCAAAATATTATGTATAAGAGTATTGTCTAGTAATTAAAACTTCCGGGCTAAGGCCGGCCGGAGTGGCCGAGCGGTCCTAGGCTCTTCAGTCTGGAACCGCGCGACCGCTACGGCCACAGGTTCGAATCCTGCCTCGGACATGGATGTGTGTGATGTCGTTAGGTTAGGTAGGTTTAAGAAGTTCTAAGTTCTAGGGGTTCAAATGGCTCTGAGCACTATGCGACTTAACTTCTGAGGTCATCAGTCGCCTAGAACTTAGAACTAATTAAACCTAACTAACCTAAGGACATCACACACATCCATGCCCGAGGCAGGATTCGAACCTGCGACCGTAGCGGTCACGCGGTTCCAGACTGAAGCGCATTTAACCGCACGGCCACACCGGCCGGCAAGTTCTAGGGGACTGATGACCTCAGAAGTTAAGTCCCATAGCGCTCAGAGCCATTTGAACCATTTTTTCCGGGCTAAGAGGCCGTGGGGACCGATGACCGTCGCAGTCTGGTCCCTTTAATCCCACAAACCAACCAACCTAAGAGGCCGTGGTCCAATAGTAGAAATACTTCTCCCTGACGTTTCGTTGCCAGCTGCGGGCAACATCATCTGAGGTGAGTCTACGACTGGCTGCTAGGCCGTGGAGGTCCTGTTTATATAGAGCGCGTAGAGGGCGCCACCACTCGTCACGTGTTGTCAACAGTAAAACTATCTCTGGCTGGCGTCATTACTCTCGATCGAAGGTAATCGATTGTCACATCTTTGGTACATTGTCGATCGCCATATCTTATCTAACTTCAAACCTTCTTCTTTCCTGTTAAAATTATGGTGGTGTTTAAAAATCTCTACAGCCACTCTATACATACATGCATAATAATGCGATGTCTTAGCTAGCACGCTCGTCTCACTATTGGACCACGGCCTCTTAGCCCGGAAGTTTTAATTACTGAAGACGCCGGCTGTGAAAGCCTACACGCTATGATGAGTATTGCCTAGGTTATAGAAAGTATATGTGTTCGGAAAAACCTATGAAAAAGACATTATAGCATAGTTTCCCCAGTGCATTGCAAAAGAAAATTCAGGCTTTAGCGATATACAAGGTGTTTCACGAGAAATTGTAAGTACGATCTAACACAAGGAAAAGGACGCACCACGAAGTGATTATCCAAATTGAACTGAAGTCAGTAGATGTGATAGACATTACAAACAAACAAATTATTACAATTTCAGAAAAATCGGATGAGTTATGCAAGAGAAAGAGCTTCAGAAAAAGAGCAAGTCTGTAACGTGTTGGTCCACCTCCAGCCTTTATGCAGGCAGCTATTCGGTTTGACACTGATCGATAGGCCTGTTGGATGTCATCCAAATTACGTCAAATGGGCGCGTTATTAGTAAAAATCCTGAGATGGTTAAACGGCTGTGCCCATATCGCTCCAAACGTTCTCAATTGGGGAGAGATATCAAAGCTAGACATGATTGTCTTATTGGGATTGCCGCGATCGTTCTTTAAATAAAAATATGGCATTTCAGTCTTTGATTGCTATTTTTTATTTTCAATGACCGGTTTCAGGCTAGCTCCCCATATTCACATCTGTTAGATAAAGTTAAGAATACAATTAACAAGAGAGATATAGTTACTGATGGAACTATTTTAGTTCACATAAAGGAATTTTGGAATGTATAAATGCCAACATACCATGTATTGCAGTTACAGAGTAACCTGTCAGTACAGAACTATTGGTCCGCTGTCATAACTAATTTTCAATCTGTTGAAACCTTGTGACTTCTGAAATTTTCCCGGCGTATTTCTTCTTCTAATAATTTCCGGGTATGCAGCCGGATCCCGTCGACATTCTGCCACGATATTTCGGCCCAGAGACGTCCGGCCATCATCAGGTGAGTACACAACTACTGAAGAGCCCAGGTGCAGTCGCGGTATTTATGCCGAATCTCGCGCATGTGAAATGTACTGGCATCCTACAGCGCATGCGTCAGGTGTTGACATGCGCAGCATAGCCGAGTTGTACGTGCTGCCCTCGGTGGTGGAAATAAAGGTTCATCTAGTCATTGAGTATCGAATGACACTGTCGATTCCGCTGTGATTGTATAATTTTAATAACAGGATTCCAATTTTTATCCAGCTGAAAGCCGTTGTCACGATTTATAAGATTATTGGCAAGACGTATTTGCAATGATTCCTTGATTACGGAATCCCAAAAACCGGAAACCGGGGATAAAATTTTTGTTACATTGTATTCCATTGAATGTCCCAAAGAAATACAGTGCTCTGCTACTGCCGATTTTGACGGTTGCCGCAGACGGGTGTATCTTTCATGTTCTATACATCGTTCGTGGACAGTTCTTGTCGTCTGGCCAATATATGCAGAGCCACATTCACAGGGAATTTTGTAGACGCCTGCCTTCTTCAGTTGTCACTGAGGACGCAGATGATGACTTTAAATCAACTGCGTTCCTTCCATACGCCGGGAATGTGTCGTCGAAAATAGGCCGATTACTGAAGAAAAATAAAATCAAGGTTATCTTCCGTCCACCAGCAAAGAACCGGGCCCTGGTTGGATCCGTTAAAGACGATTTACAACTGAAGAAGGCAGGCGTCTACAAAATTCCCTGTGAATGTGGCTCTGCATATATTGGCCAGACGACAAGAACTGTCCATGAACGATGTATAGAACATGAAAGATACACCCGTCTGCGGCAACCGTCAAAATCGGCAGTAGGAGAGCACTGTATTTCTTTGGGACATTCAATGGAATACAATGTAACAAAAATTTTATCCCCGGTTTCCGGTTTTTGGGATTCCGTAATCAAGGAATCAGTGCAAATACGTCTTGCCAATAATCTTATAAATCGTGACAACGGCTTTCAGCTGGATAAAAATTGGAATCCTGTTATTAAAATTATACAATCACAGCGGAATCGACAGTGTCATTCGATACTCAATGACTAGATGAACCTTTATTTCCACCACCGAGGGCAGCACGTACAACTCGGCTATGCTGCGCATGTCAACACCTGACGCATGCGCTGTAGGATGCCAGTACATTTCACATGCGCGAGATTCGGCATAAATACCGCGAGTGCACCTGGGCTCTTCAGTAGTTTTGTACTCACCTGATGATGGCCGGACGTCTCTGGGCCGAAATATCGTGGCAGAATGTCGACGGGATCCGGCTGCATACCCGGAAATTATTAGATGTTGAAACCTTGTATCACAGATTGGAGAAACCTGATTGGTAAAAGTAAAATGTGCCCTCTATCTGTAAGAATTGTACATATGTACTAAGATGTTATTTTTTCGCCTTACATATTAATGGCGAATATACTTTCTTAAAAATAAGACAATTTTTAAAGAAATAACAAATGAATAATCTTTTTTTCGTGGACCATGAACTGAAATAACTTACACTTATTTAAATTTTTTTATAAAGAAACTTAAAAATGTAATTAAAAGATAGACATATTCTTTTGAAATTGTGCGTTTCCTCTTCTTTTTATTGATTGGTGGTGGTGGGGATTTCCCTACGTTATTATGTATACAGCGCCACGCCAAGTCCTCTTCCAGCCGCGCCCAATTCACCTCCCCGCCAGTACGCTGAGGGCCGTTCCAGCTGCGGGCAGCTGGTTCTTACTGGAAGGTGCTGTTACATTCAAAAGTAAGCCTAAAACATGTCTTCAAAAATCTCATAACTCCTGTGCATAAAATCACTTTGCTCATTAAGTAGTAGGTCTGGGTTTTTTCTTTGATGAGCGTATATTTCAATCTCTTCGAGCACATAGTCTAAGACATAAACCAGCAACGACAAAACAAATCAAATACAACAATTCCGGAGTATACAAGATCAAATGCGGTGAATGTGACAGTTATTTTATAGGGCAGACAGGACGGAATTTTGAAATTCGATACAGGGAACAATGCAGTCATAGCAATCGGACAGCATTTGGAGCGCATGTAAAGAATAGTAAACATGAAGTGAGCAATATAAATGAACAAATGGAGGTGCTACATAAAACTTCAAAAAGTCTCTGTCTCAACGTGCTGTCGCCCGCCGCACGGCACGACATCTTTGAGTGGTGGAGTGAGGTGCCACTTCTTTTTCATAGCAGGACCTACTTAGTTGTCATCCGTGGTACCCTTACAGCGATACTGTCCAATTTTTCTGAAATTGGAATCATTTGTTTGTCTTACATGTACATAACATCAGCCGATTTCGGTCCGGTACGGGTGATTCGTTCGTGGTGCGTCTTTCTTTCTTTCTTTCTCTTTCTTCTTTTTCCTGTTTTTTTGAGTGTATTTTAGGAGACAGAAGGAAATACTAATTGGAATAAAGTATTAAATATAGCATAGGTCCAATTCTTATTGCCGGCCGGGTTGGCCGAGCGGTTATAGGCGCTACAGTCTAGAACCGCGTGACCGCTACAAAAAATGGCTCTGAGCACTATGGGACTTAACTTCTGAGGTCATCGGTCCCCTAGAACATACGAGGGGCGTTCAGAAAGTAAGCTCCGATCGGTCGCGAAATGGAAACGACTATGAAAATCCGATAAAGCTTTGCACAGATGTGTTGGGTAGTGTCTCTAGTATAACCCCAGTTAGCATCACGTCGCTCTTCTCATTTCTGAGCTCGCAGTGAGTGCGTAAAGATGTCTAGAAAATAGTGTCTGCCGCCAAGTACGAGGGCCTGGTGAGAAATTTCGCCTGAAGCTATGCAGCTAACATTACATAACTGTCGTGCTGTTTCGTCTTCACGACAATTCTCAGCCGCACTCTGCAGGGGCAATGAAGATGCTCCTGCATCGTTTTCAAATGGAAATGTTAGATTACCCACAATACAGTCCGCAATTGTCTCCCCCTAAGTTTCATCTCTGGTCACATGAACCGCTGTCTTTGAAGACAACATTTTGACACAGACAACGAGGTGTAGGCCAGCGTGGAGAATTGGCGGAAAGCACTGGCGGCTGCCTTCTATGATGAGGCTATTGAAAAGTTGGTACAACGCTATGACAAAAGTCTAAGTCAGAACGGCGACTACGTAGAGAAGTAGCTGAAAGGTGTAGCTAATTGTTACAAGTAAAACATTTCTGATGTTCACTGTGGTTTCAATTTGGCAATCAATCGGAGCTTACTTTCTGAACAGGCCTCGTAGAACTACTTAAACCTGACTAACCGCCGGCCGCGGTGGTCTAGCGGTTCTGGCGCTGCAGTCCGGAACCGCGGGACTGCTACGGTCGCAGGTTCGAATCCTGCCTCGGGCATGGGTGTGTGTGATGTCCTTAGGTTAGTTAGGTTTAAGTAGTTCTAAGTTCTAGGGGACTTATGACCTAAGATGTTGAGTCCCATAGTGCTCAGAGCCATTTGAACCTGACTAACCTAAGGACATCACACACATCCAAGCGCGAGGCAGGATTCGAACCTGCGACCGTAGCGGTCACGCCGGTCGTAGTGGCCGAGCGGATCTAGGCGCTACAGTCTGGAACCGCGTGACCGCTACGGTCGCAGGTTCGAATCCTGCCGCGGGCATGGATGTGTGTGATGTCCTTAGCTTAGTTAGGTTTAAGTAGTTCTAAGTTCGAGGGGACTGATGATCTTAGAAGTTAAGTCCCATAGTTCTTGGAGCCATTTGAACCAATTCTTATTGATTACGGAATACAGTTGGTTAGAGAATTAAGTTTTCATTTCGCGTGTTGTTATTCCAGTTGTATGGGTTTGTTTATTGATTGTAACTCATATTTTGAAGTTCAGATTGTGAAGTTGCGTCTGAGTGAACGTAACTGAACTTTTCAACTGAGGTTGCGTTTTGTGTGCCAATTGTACTGTATCATTCAAGCGCGCAACATGTGTTTGCAAATACTGAGTATGCCGATAAGGTATTTGTTTACGGCCTCTGCAGTGGAAACAGTGCTGTTCCTTGTAGAGAATACGGTAGATGATTTCGTAACTGCAGTGTACCAGTTCCTTTCGGGATATTTACCGTCCTATTGAGACGTCTTGCATTCTCCTAGAAGTACATGATGGTGTGTTGGAGAGAGCGGTGATGCATGGGAACCAGTGTAGTGGATCTATACTGTACGTATCGCGGTCGACCAGCCGTTCCGTGGCGTTCGCTGGCAGCGAGCGTGCAGTAGCCGCGCTACCGGAATACCACCAATTCCGCCCATACTCTACTGTTGCGAACTACCGCTCGCGTCTCTCAGTTCCTGCAGCCCACCGTACACTTCGTGGAAGGCTATTTCCACTTCCAGCGCTACTCATATCACACATATCGCTAACGCCTACTGCGAAACTAGATCCTACAGGCAACTGGACGCTCGAGTAAAATGTGGACCTTGTCAAACTTTAGCATTTTTGGGTTGTGCATTACTACTTGCAACTGAGACAGTGATCTGTCAGAGATAAAGTGGTACATGTCGCGGATTTCAAATTTCCCCGTCATCTGTTAATTGATTTCTGTTCAAATGGTTCAAATGGCTCTGAGCACTATGGGACTCAACTGCTGTGGTCATAAGTCCCCTAGAACTTAGAACTACTTAAACCTAACTAACCTAAGGACATCACACACATCCATGCCCGAGGCAGGATTCGAACCTTCGACCGTAGCGGTCGTGCGGTTCCAGACTGTAGCGCCTTTAACCGCTTGGCCACTCCGGCCGGCTTGATTTCTGTAATTCTAGGAAGCGTGATCTCTATTTTTCAGTAATAAGATGGGTTATGTTCATCTAGTGTTGAACGTAGCGAAGTCTGATTTCGATACTCACGTTTACGGTAACGTTGGAGACGATAAATGTAAGTAAAAACACAACTGTGTATTACACACTTGTATGTCCCAAGTCTTAAGTAGAACTGTAGTACAATACGGGAATAAGGTACTAATAGCAAAATTTGCTGCATTTAAGATTTTTGCTGGCAAACAGAATGGCAGGCCATGAAAGCATGGGCTACAAACAATGCTGTAATGAAGATTTTAATCTGTCATTTCAGACTCCAGACACTTGCCAAATGTTGTAAAATTTGAAATGGATAAATAAACTGCAAATGTGGAACGAAGGGAAATGCTAAAAAAATTCTCATGATCTGCATGTGTGGAAGACAGAAGCAATAAGAGAGAGCTTAAGAAAAGTTAAAGAATCACAAGAAACTGCTTGTTTTCACAGCCCATGCGTAGCATGTCTTCTGCCTAAATTTAACATCAGAAGGCGGAGATAGTGAAGATTGTGCGTTGGTGAAAGTTTACTATGTTAGTTTGTGGGGAGCTCAACTGAGCGGTTTTCAGCGCACGTACAAATTCCCAACCATTGCTCAGTCCAATTTCGGCACTTTTATGAATGATGATGAAATGAAGAGGGCAACACAAACACCCAGTCATGTCGAGGCAAGTGAAAATCCCTGACCCCGCCGGGAAACGAAACTGGGACCCCGTGCTGGGGAAGCGAGAGCGCGACCGCGAGACCATGAGCTGCGGGCGGTGGTGAACGTGAAGATGAGTAGATCGGGGGTTACAGTGTGGTAACGAAGGACCGCTGTTGTTTAGTAAATGTTTGCGTATGCTGTCCATAAACAATGCTTATTACAGAAATGTCTGTAATGGAAACATATATCTCGACATGATCCACTTTTGCTCAAAATCTCAGCTGATCCGTGATAAGAGACTGCACTTTTTCTGCCAGCTACTGGAAAGAGAATTTCATTTTGATGATAATTAATTAATGTTAATTATATTATAACAAACATAATACCAATAAGAAACTTCCTGGCAAATTAAAACTGTGTGCCCGACCGAGACTCGAAATCGGGACCTTTGCCTTTCGCGGGCAAGTGCTCTACCAACTGAGCTACCCAAGCATGACTCACGCTCCGTCCTCACAGCTTTATTTCTGCCAGTATCTCGTCTCCTACCTTCCAAACTTTACAGAAGTTCTTCTGCGATCCTTGCAGAACCAGCACTCTTGAAAGAAAGGATATTGCGGAGACATGGCTTAGCCACAGCCTGCCGGATTTTTCCAGAATGAGATTTTCACTCTGCAGCGGAGTGTGCGCTGATACGAAACTTCCTGCCAGATTAAAACTGCTCGGGTAGCTCAGCTGGTAGAGCACTTGCCTGCGAAAGGCAAGGGTCCCGAGTTCGAGTCTCGGTCCGGCACACAGTTTTAATCTGCCAGGAAGTTTCATATCAGCGCACACTCCGCTGCAGAGTGAAAATCTCATTCTATAATACCAATAAGTTTTCACAGATGTTATTTGGAGTATGTGCAATAAACAAATAAAAATATGTAATCACTATTAGTATTTTGAACATGGCTGCGCTTCAGCAACGGTTAGAAGTCAGTAAAATATGAATCCAACGCGGACAACAGAAGTAACAGAAGTTGGTTTTGTTCAATCTTTCACCATGGTTTCGTCTTCCTCAGAATTACGTGTAACCAGAAAGACAACGTAACAGCAATAATTACAAACCCAATTATATATGTCAAAACTACGTGTCATACAGAGACTACATGCCCATACAAGGGTGGGAATATCATATATATAATAAAACATAACCGCAAAACATGAAAAACTAGGCTTACTAAAATGTCACGTTAGCGAAACACCAGGCAATGAAGCGATCTGAGTGGGTTGGGTTGATTTGGAGGAGGTGACCAAACAGCGAGGTCATCGGTCTCATTGTATTAGGGAAGGATGGGGGAGGAAGTCGGCCGTGTCTTTTCAAAGGAACCATCCCGGCATTTGCCCGATGCGATTTAGGGAAATCACAGAAAAGCTAGACCAGGATGGCCGGACGTGGGATTGAACCGTCGTCCTCCCGAATGCGAGTCCAGTGTGCTAACCACTACGCTATCTCGCTCGGTGAAGCTATCTGACATTTGTCCATTGAAAATGTGCTGTCAGCCCATGTAATAGTATATGTTATTAAATATGATGGCCCCTATGATCAGGGCTTGTCAAGTAAGAATATCTAAAACCTAGAAACAAAACCGATCAAATAACTTATCAGGTCATGTTATGAGCTGCACCGACCGACAGGAAACCAAGACAGATGGCGCGTGCGTCGAGATCGAAGCATGCTCGCGGCATAAACGGCTAATAAGAGGAAATGCATTGAGGGAGGGGAGAGGGGGAGAACAATGGGAAATAAAGAATGTTTAAGGGTAGCTAATGTGAAGAAAATATGATAACTTACATTAAGACCATTACAAGACCACATGTACATTATCTTAAGAACACTAATAAAGTTGATGTGTGAACACTCTGTGATGAATGTGCGTAACGACGAAAGTTATTAGTTGCATGGGTTACTGTAAAGTGAAAACATACAGTAATGAGACTGGGTAAAATCGATGTCTTCACAAAATGTAAAAAGGGGGAAACGAAGAAATGTGCACAAATAATGCATATTATAATTTTGAGGAATGAGCGACTCGCAAAGGCTACTGGCTACCACATGAATATTTCATTCTCAGTATAGGTCTGAAGCCTTCAAAATTTGCCTGCAAGCAAGATGCTGATGGTCGTTCAGTAAATTTCCGTCCCTGGGCTTTAGTTGTTTAAAGTTACCTAATTCTTCCCTAAGATCCATGTTGCGCCCTTTGACTTCTCTGTGCCAAATAACTGCGTCTTCCTAATTTTTCAATGTATAGTTTGCAATCGATAAGTGTTAGGCAACGTAGAACTATATTCATTCATTCCTTTCTTTCCTAACAGATTCTCTTTCTATGTTGTCTTCACAATACTGCCTGATTAACAGATGTAATAGCATGTGAAATCATTGCAGGTCAATTTATAGACGCCTGAACTGGAAAATGAGTCACCAGTATTTTACACTGTATGCAGAAGTTTCTTCTTTAAACATTTGTCTGTTGAGAAGTAAACATTATAGTAACAATTTTTCACTAAAAGACACTTCATCCTGTAAGAATCATTTCCTAAGAATGGAACAGATATCAGTTTGGTGCATGGTGGATTACATCTTCAGTAAGAAAACTTCTCAAAATCCTCGACTTTCGGCAACAACAATTCCTCCAACAATAACAAAGGCGCTAGTACATTCATTGTAAATAAAGAAATAAATTGAAAATCATAACTTCAGTTCGTAATAATTCTTCAGCGGCTTCGGTTCATTCATTTTGATTCTGTAGCACACATATAGCTATAGAATATCGGTACGAGAATACGGTAAAAATAATATTGAACATATATGTAAGTGTATGAGGTTCGCGTATTACGTTCGCACATTACTTACCATTTTTTGAGTTGAATAACATGTGGTCTCGAATAAGATTTCAAAACACGCTGGACGTATGTGTCCACAGCCCCCCTTTTCTTGCGTATTCCGCGAATAGGAGGGCACTGGTTTCACTCCGTTGTACAGTAGTTTGCGGTCGGGCATTAGGCAGCTACAATGGGACGCAGCAAGAGACAAACAACCGGCGCTCGCGAAGGTTTAAAAACTGTGCTTCCAGAAGGTTATAACTACGCCCTATCATAATTATGGCCCAAATTTCCTGCGGGAGAGATTGCTGGGGCTGGCCTGGCATGTGTGCAATCAACGGTACTCCAACTGTAGTAATGTATTCAGTAATATTAGCTACTCCATTCTTACAGTGCATTATCAACACTGAATCGTTAATTATAGACTCTGAGTGACGGTGCAACAGTATCTCCAGGAATAACAGGTCATACTACGTATATAAAATGGCGCATCTACTTGATGGGTATACGGATAGATTAGCAGTAATACATATATTCGACTCTATGTAATGGTTTTATGAACACTTTGTCTCAATTATTGTCACACTTACCATTTATATTTTAAAATTCACCTTACGACAGCAGGTTTAGTTCGAAAGAGGAAAAAATAAATAATATCGACAGCAATCAACGTTTCTTTCCTGCTCGTCGGTTCGGCGAAATGAGAGTGGTTCAGAATTCACCAAGGTATCGCTGCATTGCTTCCTACTGAAGTATTACTAATAGAAGATTTCACTTGGCAGTTGCAGCGATGAAGGTGGGTATCAGCTAGGGTCAGAGGAATTTTGAGGCCAGAGAGGTATTCTGAAATCATTTATAACTGAGATGTTTCCTATCTAAGTTTAGCCACATGGCCGCTATCAAATGCGTCATCAGTGCATCAACATCTAACGTCTTGTGCAAATATGCTTATGCTTTTGATACTCAAAGGACGCATTCAGTGATACCTATTTCACTTGTTAGTTACCAGCTGCTGAAAGTAGCTCGTCGTGGTTGAATAAACAAACAGTTTATTTCGAATCAGCGAACGTTTTTATCATAGCTTAAGCAATATTCTAGGTACTGCAGTGCGACACGTGTCCTATGGGTTGCGTATCTGCACAAATCTTTGATCTAATTGCATGCATTTATTTGAAAGCCAGTACTTCTGCTACTGGTTCTGATATGTTCGTATTGTACTTTTGAGGGCATCTTCATTTGCGCAAGTGATAATTTTATCATGAAACAGCAAGGCGTTGATATGCTTCCTCTGATTTAAGGACATATAATTTCTTAGAATTACTTACGACTTCAATTTTTCAACTACCAGTAATGTTGATGGAAAACTAAAACCTGCTTCTTACCTAGATCAATGTGCGTTAAGTGTTATTGTAATAATAGTATTCTGTCGAGCCTATAAATGCTTGTCAAAATTATTTGAAAGAGAGTGGTCCGTGGGTTGACATTTACTTTGTCTATTGATTTGTGCTGAAATTCCATTTCTACACTCAACACCGAGGAAAATTTTGGGGTGATACATTTATTGAAAAATTTAACTGTCCGACGAATTTCACGTTAACACAGGAAAAATCCTCAGGTTGAGAACACCCACAACGTTTGTTGGATAATCTACTTTTCTTCTAATTAATTTGAATTGTGTTAAATTAGGGAAAAGTTTCATGTCTTGACAATATGTTCAGCCGTAATTTTAATCCCAACACTGTAAACAAGATGGACGCACATTCGTAAGACCTTTTTTCCGATATTACAGTGAGGCATATGACGATCCTGTGTAGGCCTACGTTGTTTTTCCTGCATTTGACTTGCCTCTTATCTTTGGAATTACTTTGTATGAGTGAAAAATTTCAGTTTACTTGGAAGTTTGAGATCTTCCTCGAACAGTATGTCCCTCGTGATTATGAGCGTTTTCGGAAAATCAGAGTCACAAATTACTCTTTGCACATACAGCTCTGGCATAAACTTAATTGTCTGAAACCTCAGTAACTTTACGATCGTGGTTGGGAAGTAAATTCAGAATGTTAGAGTTGATATCAAAACCCGTCAAGAGTAAGAAAAAATGAAACTAATTTTTGGATGGTATTGTAACGGGCAATTCGATATGGTAGCTATCTAAGTACCTAAGATTGACACTGTTTATACATTTATTTAAAACTGATGAATACCTGGATAGAAATACTTTCTCATGGACCGCTGATCGTCAGAAGGACGTGATAAATAAATTACATGAGAATTCAACTGGAATTTTTCTAGCTCTACGAACGAAAAAACCGCTACCCACAACTACAACGTATACTGAAAGCGTATGAAGGGCTGCTGTAAACATACATGAAGACAATGTGAAATTTTCCGCTATAAATGAACCGATTAACATATTAATAAAAATTAATTGTCAATCAGATAGAATGTTTTGGGTACCTTGAATTTGGAATTCACAGAACATAGTTCTTGATGCCCACTTAGCCAGCCGTGGTAGCACTGCTCTGGCTCTGGTAGCTTGGTTGGGAGGGGAAGAGGGATGGCTGGTAGCATTCAACGTTGCAGTAGCGCCGTTCTGAATCTAGCTCGGCAGGCGCGGCGTGGAAGATGTGCCACTGTTGCAATGAATCACACCGACAACGTCATCTGGAGGCCTGCTCCTCAACTATGGTGGAAGCGGTGGACAACACTGTGGTGCACTGTTGGAGCCAAGGATTGCTATGGCGGCCAAGGTTGTGTGTAGTGGTGGACTGGGCCTGGATGTGTCAGAGTAAAGTAAATTGGAAATTTGTTGTAAGCTCTATGGGACCAAACTGCTGCGGTCATCGGTCCCTAGGCTTACACACTACTTAATCCAACTTAAACTAACTTACTCTAAGGACAGCACACACAACCATGCCCAAGGGAGGACTCGAACCTCCGACGGGGGGAGCCGTCAGAGTAAAATCACCCATTTACAGGCCGACCAGTTGGCCAATCCCCATGCCAAGGTGGTCTGCTCTGGCAGATTCACTTTTGTGGGTATCATTTTATGGCAGGCGGGTCTAGGGTCAGTGTCTGTCGACTCCATCGGCACACCGCTACCTGCTAGCATCGACCTCTACATGCTACCCCACACTCTGTCGTTTTACCTCCTGTGTTGGCATGGTGAAAACTGCCATGCCACTGGGCACAGGCAGGGTCCACCACACAGCTGCAGCGTGCCTGTACACTCAGAATGGGACTGGCTAACTAATTGGACGGTGAATGGGCAGAGTGTTCAGCACAGCTTGGAACTACCAAAATCCCCTGGAGTCCAGTGACAGGCCTGCTGAGGCCCACTGTGGAGCAGCTGGAAATCCAGCAGTGTGTAGCCAGTGGTCAGTCTTTGGGCAAGAACTAGGGTTGTCAATGGAAGCAGGCTGAGTCTGGATCTGTCAGCAGGACAGGGACATGCAGTGACTATAATGTCATCGTCCACTGGAAGCCATGGTGGCTTGTTGTTGTTGTGGTCTTCAGTCCTGAGACTGGTTTGATGCAGGTCTCCATGCTACTCTATCCTGTGCAAGCTTCTTCATCTCCCAGTACCTACTGCAACCTACATGCTTCTGAATCTGCTTAGTGTATTCATCTCTTGGTCTCCCTCTACGATTTTTACCCTCCACTCTGCCCTCCAATACCAAATTGGTGATCCCTTGATGCCTCAGAACATGTCCTACCAACCGATCCCTTCTTCTGGTCAAGTTGTGCCACAAACTTCTCTTCTCCCCAATCCTATTCAATACTTCCTCATTAGTTATGTGATCTACCCATCTAATCTTCAGCATTCTTTGGTAGCACCACATTTCGAAAGCTTCTATTCTCTTCTTGTCCGAACTGTTTATCGTCCATGTTTCACTTCCATATATGGCTATACTCCATACAAATACTTTCAGAAATGACTTCCTGACACTTAAATTTATACTCGATGTTAACAAATTTCTCTCATTCAGAAACGCTTTCCTTGCCATTGCCAGTCTACATTCTATATCCTCTCTACTTCGACCATCATCAGTTATTTTGCTCCCCAAATAGCAAAACTCCTTTACTACTTTAACTGTCTCATTTCCTAATCTAATTCCCTCAGCATCACCCGACTTAATTCGACTACATTCCATTATCCTCGTTTTGCTTTTGTTGATGTTCATCTTATATCCTCCTTTCAAGACGCTATCCATTCCATTCAACTGCTCTTCCAAGTCCTTTGCTGTCTCTGACAGAATTAGAATGTCATCGGCGAACCTCAAAGTTTTTATTTCTTCTCCATGGATTTTAATTCCTACTCCGAATTTTTCTTTTGTTTCCTTTATTGCTTGCTCAATATACAGATTGAATAACATCGGGGAGAGCCTACAACCCTGTCTTACTCCCTTCCCAACGACTGCTTCCCTTTCATGTCCCTCGACTCTTATAACTGCCATCTGGTTTCTGTACAAATTGTAAACAGCCTTTCGCTCCCTGTATTTTACCCCTGCCACCTTTAGAATTTGGAAGAGAGTATTCCAGTCAACATCGTCAAAAGCTTTCTCTAAGTCTACAAATGCTAGAAACGTAGGTTTGCCTTTCCTTACTCTTTCTTCTAAGATAAGTCGTAAGGTCAGTATCGCCTCACGTGTTCCTACATTTCTACGGAATCCAAACTGATCTTCCCCGAGGTCGGCTTCTACTAGTTTTTCCATTCGTCTGTAAAGAATTCGTGTTAGTATTTTGCAGCTGTGGCTTATTAAACTAATTGTTCGGTAATTTTCACATCTGTCAACAGCTGCTTCCTTTGGGATTGGAATTATTATATTCTTCTTGAAGTCTGAGGGTATTTCGCCTGTCTCATACATCTTGCTCACCAGATGGTAGAGTTTTGTCAGGACTGGCTCTCCCAAGGCCGTCAGTAGTTCCAATGGAATGTTGTCTACTCCGGGGGCCTTGTTTCGACTGTCTTTCAGTGCTCTGTCAAACTCTTCACGCAGTATCGTATCTCCCATTTCATCTTCATCTACATCCTCTTCCATTTCCATAATATTGTCCTCAAGTACATCGCCCTTGTATAGACCCTCATGGTGGCTTATAGTGGATGAATCAAGATGCAATGCCAGGCATGGTGTTGCCTGCTGTTCAGACTTGTTTTGGGGTTGGTGTGGCACGCCATAGTTGGACTTACCAGACCTGGTTGGCAGCCAGCAGCTGAGATGGAGTTCAGCTGGAATGTTGTGTACTGAGCAGCTGGGCAGCTTGTGCAGTCAACAGTCAATCCGGGGCATGGCCAAGCTGTCATGGACACCACATACCTGGTGGGTGGTGTGCCTTTAGCCAGTGGGCAAAGAAGACAATTACCATAACCAGATAGTGAAACGTTGTTGTATCTATAATATACGAAGCACTAGGTGTGTGCTTTAGTGACCTGAACTATTTGGTGAGTAGCTGACAAGGTGTCAGATTAAGATCACTATACGGCAGTGGCCAAGTACAGTGAAGACAGTCAGTGCTGTTGTATGAGTTTAGAATACAAAGTGTCTGTAACAGGGTCTGATATAACAGATTGTGGCAAAGGGGTGTATGTGAGTGTCATTTTTTATTGTGTCTTATCTCCACACTGAGGGCGTACAAGAAAGATTTCTGTATTCTCTTTTTATCACAATGAAGGCGTGTTCTGCTGCTGTAAATACACTGTGACAAAAGTCGTGGTATAGCGATAGGCACACACAGATTGCGGTAGCATTGTGTACACAAGGTATAGAAGGGCAGTACAGTGGGAGAGCTGTCATTTGTACTCAGATGATTCATGTGAAAAAGTTTCGGACATTATTATGGCAGCACGACGGGAATAAACAGACTCTGAACGCAGAGAGTCAGTTGGAACTAGAAGCATCGGACATTCCATTTCGAAAAGCGTTAAGTAATTGAATATCCTGACATCCACAGACTCAAGAGTGTTCCGATAATACCAGTTTTTAGGTATTAACTCTCTCCAGGACAACGCAGTGGCCGACAGCCTTCCCTCAACGACCGAGAACAGCGGCGTATGCGTAGAGTTGTCAGTGCTAACAGACAAGGAACACTGCGTGAAACAACAGTTGAAACAAATGTGGCACGTACGACGAATGTATCCGTTAGCACAGTGTGGCGACGTTTGGCGTTAATGGGCTACGGCAGCAGACGACCGATGCAAGTGACTTTGCTAACATAGCGATATCGTGTGCAGCCCTTCTCTTGGGCTCGTGGCCATTATCGGTTGGACCCTAGACGACTGGAAAACCGCCGCCTGGTCAGATGAATCCCGATTTGAGTTGGTAAGAGCTGATGGTAGGATTCGAGTGAGTCGCAGACCACACGAAACCATAGACCTAAGTCGTCAACAAGCCACTGTGCAAACTGGTGATGGCTCCATGGACTGTGTTAATATGGAATGGGCTGGGTACTCTGGTCCAACTGAACCAATCATAGACTGGAGCCGGCCGAAGTGGCCGTGCGGTTAAAGGCGCTGCAGTCTGGAACCGCAAGACCGCTACGGTCGCAGGTTCGAATACTGCCTCGGGCGTGGATGTTTGTGATGTCCTTAGGTTAGTTAGGTTTAACTAGTTCTAAGTTCTAGGGGACTAATGACCTCAGCAGTTGAGTCCCATAGTGCTCAGAGCCATTTGAACCAACCATAGACTGGAAATAGTTATTTTCGGCTACTTGGAGGTTATTTTCAGCGATTCATGAACTTCATGTTCCCAGACAACGATGGGCGATGGAATTTTTACGGATGACACTGCGCCATGCCACTGGGTGACAATTATTCGCGAACGGTATCATGAACGTTCTGGACAGTACGACAGAATGATTTGTCCACTCAGATCGCCCGACATGAATCGCACAGAACATTCATGGGGCATAATCGAGAGGTCATTTCGTGCACCGGCAACACTTCCGCAATTATGGACGGGTATAGAGTCAGCATGGCTCGATATTTCTGAAGTGGAGTTCAAACGTCTTGTCGAGTCTGTGCTACGCCGGGATGCTGCACTATTCCGGGTAAAAGGAAATCCTACAAGACATTAGGAGGTACCCATGACTTCTGTCACTTTAGTGTATTTATAAGCCTTTTGAATTTTATATTGTTGTTGTCAGAACATTATGAAACCTTAATAGCCCTCTTGTATATAGCAGTAGCAAGTTGTTGGTGGAGATTCCTTGGCGGCATATGCAGATTCGGTAGTGTTTTTATTCAATTTAATGCACTATGGGGGGGGGGGAGAGTGTGAATAATGTGCTTTCTGTTCTTTCGGTCTCGGTTAGTGCCCATTTGTGTGTCACAGGGTCTGAAATACATCTGAGGTGTATGTATACTGCATACAGGAGAGCTTCTGTGAAGTTTCACAGGAGAGCTTCTGTGAAGTTTCACAGGAGAGCTTCTGTGAAGTTTGGAAGGTAGGAGACGAGGTACTGGCAGAATTTAAGCTGTGAGGACGGGTCGAGAGTCGTGCTTGGGTAGCTCAGATGGTAGTTCACTTGCCCGCGAAAGGCAAAGGTCCCGAGTTCGAGTCTCTGTCCGGCACACTGTTTTAACCTGCCAGGAAGTTTCAGCCTGTTTGTATGTTTGTATGTCGGCAGCGCTATAGACTGTATTAATATCCCTGACAGCGCTCTGCGCCCTCAGAAAGAGATTCTGTGGCTGGACGGACTAGCAGTTAGCGAGCGGATAGAGAAGGGTTTCGACATGCTTTTTTTTTTTCTTTTAGTGGAGACCCAATGTTGATGGGACATGCACTGTAAAATAAGGATGGATGTAGTAGGTAATGTTTGGGTAGTGGAATTATTGACTATCATATAATTTTTGGAACCGGATGTCACATGAGTAAGATAAAATCTTCTAAATACATTGTTTGCTCTTAAACAAAATATTTCTTTTGTTAACCATATGCCTCCTAGTAGTTAGAGTCTATAGTAGTTAGAATCTTTTTGTTTAGCTGGCTATGGTTGCTGCTTGCTGTGATTGCTGCAGTTCGCGATATGAAGATTTTCTGTCAGGTAAGTGACTCATGAAGAAGTATGAGCTATTGTTAGGATTTATTGCAATTCAGGGCCATTCTTTTGTATTAATTATTTGAAGCCATGTTGTATCAGACTGCGTTGGGCTTTTATTTTGCGGGTAACAAATGAATAGGTTAAGTTTAATTTGTCTTTGTCAGGGAAAATTCTGTAGGTCAGTGTTTGAAATGAGAAAAATAAGTAAAGAGACAGTAGTTTCACCTCATTCAGTAGTTTCACCAAGTAAAGACACAGTAGTTTCAACCTGACCCATTTCGTCGTGTTCTGCAGCCTTCCGTGAACCAATCTGGACACACCTGTTGCACTGCCGAAATACTTCGTCCCATACGAGCAGCAATTTAGCGGATCGATGCTTCACATTCTCTCGTGCCAATAATTCGCCCTGTTTCAAACTCACAGATTTGACGGTACAGTTCGTGCGTACGTCTGCAAGGCATCCTGCACATCTACTCAAATCGCACCTTCGGTCTATAGCGACAACGAGCGCCGCAGGCACATTTGTTCAGTAGGTGGCGTTGCGTCGCAATATTGATGTTGACCTCGAACCTGCGATCCGACATGGTTCAAATGTTACTTCTTTCTGCAGAACATACTAATGTACATGTCCTCTGAATGTGGAAATCCTACCTCTAGTCGTTCAAGGAGTTTTGTGTTTTCTGAACGTGAGTTTAATACGAAAGAACAGTGTAACTTTCCACGGAATTCTAAAGTCGGAGGAAGAGAAGAGCCTATTATATTGAGTAGCAGTAAGTTTGGAAAATAAATATAAAGAAGGGGAGAGAGAGAAAATTGACTGAAAAGGAAGTCGAATCTACACCTTCAGCTTTTGTTAACAGTGGTAGAACGTTGCCTTCGGAAGAACATTTATATTTCAGCTCCTGTTTAACACCCACTTTTGAACACCGAATCAAGTTTGGTAACAATTTAGCTACCGCCGCGAAATCCTCTGGCACTTTTTTGAGTGTATTTGTAGTAACCCCGCGCGAAACAACGTCAGACTGCTGCCAAATTTACGCTTCAGGCCACTAAAATTGCAACTCTATAAAGAAGGAATACAGCAGACTTTAAATTTGCATTAATGGAAATGAAAATGATTAGTATTCCAGCGCAACCACACAGACTAGATAGTTGCAACGCCATCCACATTCTAAATATAAGGAAAGATAAAACAATGAGTTTATCATTAAGAAATCGCATTTTAAACATTGTCTGCTTATGAGAAGATCGTGTTACGCTTCGTTTAACAAAGAGTAACGTCTACGAGCACGAGTAGAGAAATACGATAGCGGCAGATTCATCGGAATCGATACCGTGTCGTTCATCGTTCCGACATACTGCTCGTCACGTTGGCGGCATCCTGGGACTCTCAAGCGGATATGGAATCGATGGATTCAGGAGAGCCATACTCAATGCCATTCAGGACCCCAACAGCCCTGCGCGACTAGCGCCAGAGAGGGCAGATTGTTTGCTCGTCCACGGAGGATCGAACAGCCGTATCAAATACCCTGAGCAGAAAACGAGCTTGTTTGCAGCAGAAGATCCACACGTGCAGTGGCAAAACGTCTGAAAACCACGATCTATCAGCAGGGCGATCACCGTTGCGGCTTTCCATGACGCGGCAGCAGAGAGAGATGCACCCAGAGATAATTCTGGACGCAAGAGTGGCACCATATTGTCCTTTACGACAAGTTCCAGTTCTGTATACACTGTCACGATGTATGTATCTGTGTGGAGACTCTGAGAAGAACGAATTTTGTGACACTGCATCGTGTCGTCGTACAGGTCCTACACCTGGCTGGCTTGATGGTATGAGATATTGCTAGGTCCACAACATGAAAACAGCTGCTTCGCATAGTTAGTAATTTGGACATCAGCCTTTAAATTTATGAAATGCTGATACCGATAGCTGTGTCCTTTCTTCGAGGTCTTTGCTATATTATCTTCCAACAAAACAACCCAAGACAGTTTGTTTCCCGTATTACCCTGACCAATGTCGATACAGAGGGTATTCGATTGCTGCCAAGGCCAACAAGTTCTCCATGTTTCCCATCCCTTGCAAGTACCTAGTCATCGGTTGCGAGGCAGACGGGCTGCCACTTGCTGGCCACTACAATTTATGAACTCTAGCACAGAGTTTAAGCGGTTAGAGGCGCCATGTCACTGATTGCGCCGCCCCTTCCGTCAGAGGTTCGAGTCCTCCCTCGGGCATGGGTGTGTGTGTTGTTCTTACCATAAGTTAGTTTAAGTAGTGTGTAAGTCTAGGGACCGATGACGTCAGCAGTTTGGTCCCATAGGATTTCACACACAGCATGCTGAAATCCTACAGACGTGGCACAGGAAATGACAGGTTATGGGAGTGATAGTAGAAGACAGCAAGATATTTAGCCTGTATTTCGCCGAAGACGAGATTGTACTTGGAGAAGATGAAGATGATATGAGCTATGTGATAAGAAAGCTTAAAGAGGAATACAGGAAGGCTGGCCTGGAGATGAAGAAGTGTGAGTACTTGGCTATTGGAGCCGAAAAAGAAAATAATTTAATAATTTGGAGGTAGCTGGAGAAGTAATTGCAGGTGTGGAAAAAGGCAAATTATCTTGTGGCATTATTTTAATAAATTGAGCACAAGCAGTGATGATATCACTGTTAGGATTAATAAATGACGAGCTATAACAAGGACAATCAACTCTCTACTGTGGCAAAAAAACCAAAGAAGAACAATGAAGAAGGGAATATATAAGACTATAGTCCATAGTGCAGTTTTGTACAGAACAGATGCCTAGGACGTTAGCAAAAGAAGATTAAATTGCTTGTCACTGAGATGGACTACTTAAGAAGAAGTTCGGGCTGTACTGGGATAGTTAGGATTGAAAATGACGTCATCCAACAAAAGATGAGAAAATGGATATGGATACCTATGAGGACACCCAGCAAAAACAGCTGCTGTGGTTTGGCCATGTAAATATGATGAATGAAGACAGGATACCAAAGAGGATACTACGATGAACACCATCCCAGTGGAAGAAAAGGGGTTGTACACGATGCAGCTGGCGAAACGATGCGGGGAAAGTCAAGACAGAGGAAGATGGTGACAGAGGGTGGAGGAGCGGCACCAGCCGTAGATAATCCGCAAGAAGAATAAGAAGGAATAACGTGCCCTCGTCTATCACGCACGCTCAGTTCGACTTGACGTCCAGCAGGGTTGGAACCATTGTTGCTACTACAGGTGACACACTGTGTACTAAATTTCGAGTCATATTTACCGCCAAATTTAATAATATATTCTTCCTACTATACTACAAGAAGTAAGTAAAATGTCATTGTATGCTGTGTATAGAGGTGTTGCAATTTTAATGAGAAGCAGTGTAGTTCGGTCCCGTTGGTTTCATTCGCAGCTCTAACAACAGCCCGGAAGAACAGAGCAGGCAACGACGGCGACAGTTGAGGCTCCAGCGAGCGTGTCGGGAATGGAGACCAGCTCGTTTGCTAAAAGACTCTCGTGTGTCTCAGACCGCTAGGGCTGCTCATCAGTATTCTCTCAGCGTCAGTCGCGTGCTGCAAGAAAGACTCCCGAGAGTGGAACTTGTCTTCACAAACAGCAGCCGTATCCCCCCCCCCCTCCTCCCTGCTGCTCCTAGGCGCCATTCTGCCACTTCTGTAGATTGCCTGTAGTCTGTAGAATAAACACGGTTGTAATTTTCAGTGTTAGTGAGGGAAGTCTACTGTAGGCAAAAATGCCTCTGAGCACTATGGGACTTAACATCTGAGGTCATCAGAACTACTTAAACCTAACTAACCTAAGGACATCACACACATCCATGCCCACACAGGATTCGAACCTGCGACCGTAGCAGTCACGCGGTTCCGGACTGAAGCGCCTAGAACCGCTCGATCACCGCGGCCGGCCACTATAGACACAATCTGACCATTGTAGCTTCATGATAATGACATTCAAAACTGATTACAATTCTTCGAATGGCCCCTAGCAAAACTGCAAGTAGTACGGGGTTTCTGCGATTTTGTTTACAGACGAAGCATCATTTACAAACCAAATCTTCCCACTGCGCACTAGTAATCAGCTGAAAAACCTGTAATGGTGATGCATTAATTTGTTCTGAAAGCGGTGCTGATATTCAAGACTATAAAAGCGGGTTAAAAGCTGTGAGCTATCTGGGGAAGTTAACCTTGCATTACTGAGCAACTGTTTCACCAGGTATCCAGTCTAGCTTACCAAATTCCCAACCAGACTAACATTAATTATAATCTTTTAGTAGTCATCTTACGATAACCGGTGATATATATATAAAAAGACAATTTAAATAAAAATAAATAAATCAGTTTGTATTTGGACATTTATTTTAACATTGATCATTGTTACGTTAAAATTTCAGCATATTAAACTTGATCCATAACTAAACTGGTGCCTTATTTAGGATTGTGAAAATGTGAGTTTGTAATCTTACGGAACACATCAAATATGGAGCCAAGATTGGGAGACTGCATACAACACTGCATTCATAAAATAACACACGAAGAACGTTGAAACATATGCAAGAGGAAATTAACCACAACCAATTTTCACCCAAAGAAGTTACGTTCGTAGCGCAATCCTGTCTGTCATGAAATTACCACACACTGGCATACTAAATTCATACTAACTCTCTGTGAAATCTTCCCGAAAAGAATAGTTGAGGGCTACTTTGATGATTACACTACATGCTTCACGTGGTCAACTTGGTTTACACAAAGAGTGTAACTCCACAATAATTTTGATAGTTAAAATAAAATACATCGAAACACAATTTACAAAAGAAAAACCACCTCGAACTAGTTACTATCATCTTACTATTAATCTTACTATTAACCTGATGGGTCAAACAATTGTATAAGCACGTGGTACTGGTCTCACAAAGTACACCCCACGTCGGTTGAACATAAAGAAAAGTTGCTATATTGAAAAATATTGTCAAGACGAGACGTTATAATCTCACGCACATTCGCATTTAAGATTGATGATCTTAGTTAGAGTTATCGGTCATCCACACGTGGTTCCACTTTACTCACAAAGTAGTGACAAAGCAACTACTGGAAGATATTCTGAACTTCACACTCGAATTACACTACGTTGCAATATAAGATAACATTAGATATTTTAGATCTGAACCTGAAATAAAGGTGATTAAATTTTCAGTTAGGCTGAACTTAAGAAATCCATTGTCCTATGGACTTAACAGAGACGCGCTTAGCCGGAGATCCAACCACTTCAGACGCTCGCCACAGACAGACAGGCTGGGCCCCTACCGAGGGTGCTTAACAGATACAAACGGAAGTGACCAGAGAGGCAGCTTCCTATACCAACATGACAAGAGACGAACAGGACCATACTAAAAAATAGAAACCTCTTTGCTTTTAGAAATCGTAGCTACCTGTTCCGATGTTAGTCCTACTGTTCTCTAGCAGACAGGCTTGTCTACTACCATCAAGCATGCAACTAGAAATACATTTGCTCATTCATCCTCTCACACAGAAGGGAAGGGGGATGACAGTATCTTATCATATACAGTACATAAAAGAAAGCGGATGTAGGTTCCGTATGAGACTGTGTGACATAGATTACATATAAACTGTGTTTTAAAGTGTAGTAGTGTGACAGATCGTTCTTGATTATGTGTAAAAGTAACACATTCCACTGCTCAGTCTCCTCCCAGATAGTCAGAAACACCACAGTAAACTTAGAAGAGGAATGTATGCCGTAAATGACAACAGTTTTAAAAAATTAACATGAAAGGAATCCAACAGAGACCTTTCAATCCACGCTGACTGAAAGAACCAGCGACCTTGGTCTGTTAACGTGCGGCATTTCAAAAACTGCGTCAATGTTCCCGATTTCATTTAAGGGATTTTAATTAGCAACATGTGTCGACAGTTCCTAACGTATATGTTACCACAGTTACTGGAACACTCCCCTCCGTACATTAGGCAATCCACGTGCTACCAACGTGACAGTTCGTCGATTCCCCCCAGATTATCACAGATATTCGTAACAGAACATTCGGAGGTCGTCGGATCAGTCATTCGGGTCACACAAAATGGGGGATTCACCCGCCAGAACTAACACATCCGAAACAAGAGATTATAAGGTATCTGCTTTAAAGAAGCCTTTGTTCGACAGTAGATTACGATACCTATCCTGATTGATGAAATTTGCGATTCGATTCTTTTTCAAGCTATGTTTAGCTAAAAACTGCAAATACAATTTTTTATAAGGGAGCATATGAGTTCGATGTTTTGTGTGTGAAAATTTATTTAAATCTCTTTATTTTTCATGTTTTCTTTAATATTTTGGAACTCCATTTTTATCTGCAAATTTAAAGAAATTATTTATTATATAAAATCCATTTGTTTCGTTTGACCATAATTGGCACATATTGCACGTTCTTCGGTCTTTGGTTACGAAAATTCCATTTCAAAATAGTGTTCAATAACATATATAATTACTTCATTTCGGTAAATTTTGTTTATATCCAGAGTTATGTTTACTAGGTATTTATGTACAATGTTTAATTTACTTAATTAATGGTTCTGGAAAGATCTAGAATTTCTTGCTATTAAATATGTCATTGGTGCTTTTCATCAAAGAGTTAGACAGTCTTCGATTGGCTTTCAAGTAGGCCAGTGTTGGTAGGGAACTGGAGAAAGCAACTCTTTCAATGGAAATGGGATAGAACAACATATGGTTAGTTAACTATTTAGTTTTTTTACATGTTCCGTAGCTCATTTGAACGATTCTTTTATCGAAATGATGTGGAACGAGTCAGTTTAGGGGATATGTACGCATGTTTGGTGTTAACGATAATGAACACATAACTATTTTAGCCCTACTATGCAACTACACTTAAAACAAGTTGTTTTCTCTCTATTTTTTTTACCAGCTACCGTTTATTAAGTATAAATTCGTCAATAGAGTAGAAAGAGTTGTCCAAGAGTAACGATTTTAAGTTAGATTTAAAACTTGCTTTGTTACCTGTCCGACATTTTAAAAAAGGGTTTTATAGTAGCTGAGGACATTTGGTGTGAGTACTGTGAATTAAATGTGCCACATGTATGTCTTTTTGCATTAAAACTGTGACTTTTAATGGAATACGTACTTGACACGATTTATGATCTTGTCATGTGGGAAGATTCTCTTTAGCAAAGTACATAACGCGGAAACATGAAGTTGATTGCTTGTCGTGTGTGAATTGGAAATAAACCACGATGTCTAACAACAGTGAACTAGCATCTTCACTAACATTCAATACGGAGGACAGAAAATCATTCCCCAGACGTTATAAAGACTACAACCGCAGCCACAAACAGCACTACAAAACAAGATGAGTAGTTTTTCTACTCATCGTAACAACAGTTCTTAAACTGGTATTTTGCACTGCTGTTTCCCGACATATTCAACAACGCATTTACATGTCAGTTTGTTCTGATAAATAAATGCAAATACAACATCAATAATGTCGTAAAAATACTTTTTAGTTGAAAAAAGGGAGCGGTAGTGTTAAAGTGTCTACAGGAAGACACCAACTATTCCCGAAGACATGAAATGCTATATAACAGGAGTCTTTGCTGTGACAAGTCAAGGTGAGATTCACTCTGTAGTATTGTCTCTCTGACTTCGCTTTACAGGATACCATCTGTTGCCTGCGGCTGTATTCACATGTAAATAGTTTTGTTACGATGAGTGGTGGTCGTCCGTCTTTTGATTAGTTTGATGCGGCCCGCCACGAATTGTCACTGAGTACGCAGATGATGACTTTAAATCAACTGCGTTCCTTCCATACGCCGGGAATGTGTCGTCGAAAATAGGCCGATTACTGAAGAAAAATAAAATCAAGGTTATCTTCCGTCCACCAGCAAAGAACCGGGCCCTGGTTGGATCCGTTAAAGACGATTTACAACTGAAGAAGGCAGGCGTCTACAAAATTCCCTGTGAATGTGGCTCTGCATATATTGGCCAGACGACAAGAACTGTCCATGAACGATGTATAGAACATGAAAGATACACCCGTCTGCGGCAACCGTCAAAATCGGCAGTAGGAGAGCACTGTATTTCTTTGGGACATTCAATGGAATACAATGTAACAAAAATTTTATCCCCGGTTTCCGGTTTTTGGGATTCCGTAATCAAGGAATCAGTGCAAATACGTCTTGCCAATAATCTTATAAATCGTGACAACGGCTTTCAGCTGGATAAAAATTGGAATCCTGTTATTAAAATTATACAATCACAGCGGAATCGACAGTGTCATTCGATACTCAATGACTAGATGAACCTTTATTTCCACCACCGAGGGCAGCACGTACAATTCGGCTATGCTGCGCATGTCAACACCTGACGCATGCGCTGTAGGATGCCAGTACATTTCACATGCGCGAGATTCGGCATAAATACCGCGACTGCACCTGGGCTCTTCAAGCCAGCACGGATCTCTGCTCGACGTTCCACAGTCTCAGTGACACCCACGCCCCCACCGTCTGCGTCTTCCGCTGCTCAGGGTGGTCCTGCCCCCCGCCATCTCCCCCTGCAACCCGTCCCCCTGCCCCCTCCCCACCCAGTGGTGTCCACGAAACCTTCCAAGCGCCCGAATGCTGACCCTTCCCCCGAAGTCTCCTCCAAAAAAACCCCCAATCCCCGTGACCCACCCACTCCCATGGACGCGGCCCCGACCCCCGCCCCCGCCACGCCTGCCACCCACACCTTTGTCCTCTCCAATCCTGACCCTCAATTCCTTGATGCCCGCTCCCTCACTCTCGCCATCCGGAAATACTGCCCCAATGCTCCCATCTCCCAACTGATTCCTCGCAAGGACTCGGTCCTCATAAAATCCCCCAATGCTTCCTTCCACACCGACCTCCTCTCCCGCATCCCTCGTATCCAATTTGGCCAACGTGCAACCCTCACCCCCTACCACACCCCGTCCTCTCCCCGTCAGCCTCAACCTCCCCGACGTCCGCCGACCTTCACCGCTGTGATCACGAAGCTTAGCCCCGTGATCACGGAGGCTGAGGTGTTGGCGGAACTCAACTCCCGGCCCGACATCGAAATCCGCTCGGCCCGTCGCATCTTCAATGATGCCGGGCCGACTTTTCTCATGCGGATATTCACTGAATCCTCCTCCTCCATTGACCGCCTCCTCACCGAGGGAGCCCTCATCTACAATCAGCGCCATAAGGTGGACCCCTCCCGTTCCCCAGTCCAATCCTACCGCTGCCAACGCTGTCTCACCTACAACGACCACGTTACCTCTGCCTGCAAGAACCCCCCTACTTGTCCCCACTGCAAAGCTTCCCACTTCCTCAAGCATTGCCCCAACCTCACCTCTCCCCCCTCCTGCAACACTTGTAATGAACCCCATCCTACCTACTCCTCGAAGTGTAAAGCGAAACCTCCACCAGTAACCCCTGAGCTCACCGTCCCTGTCTGTCCTGTTGATGACCCCATCCACCCCAACAACTCGCTCCGCCCTCCCCCTACTGCTGAGGACATCATCCGTTTCACCACCATTGCGCTCCAAAACATCCACCCCTTCCAGCGCTCCCACACTCTTTCCCAAATCGCCCTCGCTGCCCGTTCCATCTTCCATCTTACCACCTATGCCACTTACTCCCACAACCAGGCCCACTTCACCTTCACCCCCCTCACCACCCTCGTCTAACTCTCCACTCCCATGGTACAACAACCGTACCGTATCCTGTACCACAACATTCGCTCCCTGCCCACCCACAAACTCCTCTTCCTCCACACCCTACGTCAGCACCGCGTGGATGCCTTTGTCCTCAAGGAAACCCTCCTTCAGCCCCGTATCTCCGTCTCCACTGCCCCTTACACCCTACATCGCACCGATAACCCGTACCCTCTGGCACGTGGCGGAGTTGCTATAGGCCACCTCAAGCACCTCCCAGTCCGGCCCCAACCTCTCCTTAACAATCCTGCCGAGCATCTCACCCTCAGCCTCTTCTTCCCCGCCCTTACCATCACCTGTGCCACCATTTATGTCCGCCCTCGCACCCCCATCCCGTACGATTTCCTGGCCCACATTGACCGCACCTTCTCCACCTACGTGATTGCCGCCGACCTCAATATCCACAGCCGTGATCCTGCCGACCTCCGGCGGTGGCATCAGTTTCTCACCAGGGAGACCTGGTTCCCCTGCCCCAGCATACCCGGCCCGAATCCAACACCACTCCTGACGTAGTCCTTGCCTCTCCCGACCTTCTTGGGCGCATCACTACAGATGTCCTTGACCTCATTGGCAGTGACCATGCTCCTGTCCTCCTCACTATCTCTAATGGTCGCCATCCCCGCCACACTCCTCGCCCTGACGTCCCTCCTAAACTTGTCCATGATTACTCCCGTGCCAACTGGGATGCCTACCGGGATTCCATTCACACCCAAGTTGACAGCCACGACCTTACCCTCCAGTCTCCTGATGACATCTCTCGCACTGCTGCCTTCCTGCACCAGACCTTGTCTGACGCCGTCGCCACCCATATCCCCACCAAAGCCATCCACCCTCGCCGCCCTGCCCTGCCTCCACAGGCCGTCCTTCTCCTTCGGGAGTCCCGCCGCCTCTACCGCTCTTTTCTCCGCACTCGTGACCGGGATACACTTACCCGCCACCGGCAGTTACAGCGACACATCCGCAACCTGCTTGTTACGAAGAAACGCCGAGCCTGGCGCCAGACATGTACACACCTCAACACCACGCTCCCCATCAACTCTTCCAAGTATTGGTCTGCTTTCCACCGCCTTACTGGGAACCGCCCCACCCCCCAGTACCCTCTCCTCCTTAATGACCGTCCCTTTCCTGACAACCTCAGTAAGGCCAACCACTTTGCCTCCCACCTCTCTGATGTTTTTTCCATCCCAGATGATCCCCACTTTGATTATTCCCTCTTCCCTGATGTCATGGACCGTACGGATACCTCTGTTCCTCCCCTTGCTCCTAGCTTCCAGTACTTGGGCCACACCCCACCATCTGCACTTAACACTCCCATCACTACACAGGACATCAGCCTCACACTCCACACTAAACGCAACACTGCTCCTGGCCACGACTGCGTTACCTACCGCCACCTCAAACACTGCCCTCCCTCCTTCCTTTCCCCCCTTGCCGCCCTCTACAATGTCATCCTTGCCACTGGCTTCTATCCCGACCTGTGGAAAACCTCCCGTATCCTGATGTTCTCCAAACCCAATAAGCCTCCATCTGATGCCTCTTCCTATCGTCCTATCTGTCTCACGTCGGTGTTCAGCAAGCTTTTGGAATCCATCCTTTCCCGGCGCATCCATCTCCACCTCCACCAAAACCACCTCCTCCCAAACACCCAATGTGGCTTTCGACCTTCCTTCTCTGCTGATGACCAACTCCTCCGCCTCACTCATCTCCTCTCCCTCCAGCTTAACTCCCGTCGCTCCGCCATTTTTGTCTCACTTGACCTTGAAAAGGCCTACGACCGTGTCTGGCATCCCGGTCTCCTGTTTAAACTCCGAACCTACGCCCTTCCTATCAACTACATCCGTCTGGTGGCCTCCTTCCTCTCCCGCCGCCCCTCCTACGTTACCATCCATCATGCCAATTCCCGCACCTTCTACCCCTCTGCCGGTGTGCCCCAGGGCTCTGTCCTCTCCCCTCTCCTCTACCTCCTGTACACGGCAGATATGCCCCAACCCCCACCTCCAGTGCACCTCTTGCAATATGCTGATGACACCGCATTCCTCGCCCTCGCTCCTACCCTCCAACGGTCCCAACGCCTTCTCCAGAATCACCTTGACCTTTTTGCTGCATGGTGTAACCAATGGCTCCTGAAACTAAATCCTTCCAAGACCCAGGCAATCATCGTAGGTCGTACCACTCGCTCCTTCCGGCTCCTGGATTTCTCCCTTACTGTCTGCGCACGTCCTGTCCGTCTCACCCCCACCCTCACCTACCTTGGCCTCACCATTGACCGTCACCTCACCTGGATCCCTCATCTCCGATCCATCCAATCCAAAGCCCACAACCGCCTCCGCCTCCTCAAACTCCTCTCTGGCCGGACATGGGGGTTGCACCCCTCTACCATCCTCCACACCTACAAATCCTTAATCCGTCCCATCCTCTGTTATGCCAGTCCTGGCTGGATATTTGCCCCCCCCAAATTCTATCAGTCCCTCCAGATCCTTGAGCATCATGCACTCCGCCTCGCCTTCCGTATCCGCCTCCCGTCCCCCACGCGGATCCTCTATGATCTCATTCCTTTCCCCCATCTGCTCCTCTTCCTCGAACATATCCGCATCCTCTACACCTCCCGCCGTCTTGAACCCCCTCACCCCCTGGTTGCTCCTCTCCTCTCCCATCCTTGCCCCCTGCCACGTCTTCACCGTTGTGTCCCCCCTACCCTCCATCTCTACACCCTCCATCTCCTTTCCCAAGGTGGCTTCCGTCAGCTCCCCCTCCCGGATGATGCCCTCTCTCCCTCCATTTATCCTTCCTATCAACTCTGATCCTCCCTCCCCCTCCTTTCCTCTGTCCTTTCCCTGGGCTCCCTCTTCCCCCCCCTTCCGTCCTGTTTCCTCCCCACTACAGCTCTCCCTACCTCCCTTCTCCCCCCCAGTCCTTTTATATTCCCCTCCTCTGCCTACCCCCCTCCCTGTCGCGTCTGCCCCCTACCCCTCTTATGGGTCGTCATCCTCCATCAGCTCCTTTCCCAGTTCCCCCCCCCCCCCCCCCTTCGCTTTTACTCTCCTTTCCCCCATTTTTGTTTTCCCATCTCCTGTCCAGTTTCCCCCCACCTGCTCTCGACTGTGGTGTCACCTTTGCCGTCTTTTTCGTGCTGTGTTCTAGTGCCTATTCAGTGTTGTGTTGCGAACAGAAACCATGCTGTCGCTGGGTGTGAATTTTATATACTTTGCGAACAGAATCCAGACTGTCGCCGTGTTTTTTTTTAACTGTCTATTGTTTTCCCTGTCTGCTCCGTATGTATTTTTATTCGCTTCATCATCCCTCTGTTGCTTGTTTTAATTTCCCCATTTTCTTTTCACCTTGTTACTCACTAAGTCCCCGATTTTATCGCCTGTTTTTTATTATTATTTATTCTCCTGCTCTTTGTCAGAAAATCTGTAGGCTGCAGAGCAGCGTCCTAAGCTGCTGCCAGCCCGCCCCCTTTGGGGGGAATTGAAATTCAATAAAGGAAAAAAAAAAACTGGGCTCTTCAGTAGTTTTGTACTCACCTGATGACGGCCGGACGTCTCTGGGCCGAAATATCGTGGCAGAATGTCGACGGGATCCGGCTGCATACCCGGAAATTATTAGATGTTGAAACCTTGTATCACAGATTGGAGAAACCTGATTGGTAAAAGTAAAATGTGCCCTCTATCTGTAAGAATTGTACATACGTACTAAGATGTTATTTTTTCGCCTTACATATTAATGGCGAATATACTTTCTTAAAAATAAGACAATTTTTAAAGAAATAACAAATGAATAATCTTTTTTGCATGTACCATGAACTGAAATAACTTACACTAATTTAAATTTTTTTATAAAGAAACTTAAAAATGTAATTAAAAGATAGACATATTCTTTTGAAATTGTGCGTTTCCTCTTCTTTTTATTGATTGGTGGTGGTGGGGATTTCCCTACGTTATTATGTATACAGCGCCACGCCAAGTCCTCTTCCAGCCGCGCCCAATTCACCTCCCCGCCAGTACGCTGAGGGCCGTTCCAGCTGCGGGCAGCTGGTTCTTACTGGAAGGTGCTGTTACATTCAAAAGTAAGCCTAAAACATGTCTTCAAAAATCTCATAACTCCTGTGCATAAAATCACTTTGCTCATTAAGTAGTAGGTCTGGGTTTTTCCTTTGATGAGCGTATATTTCAATCTCTTCTAGCACATAGTCTAAGACATAAACTAGCAACGACAAAACAAATCAAATACAACAATTCCGGAGTATACAAGATCAAATGCGGTGAATGTGACAGTTATTTTATAGGGCAGACAGGACGGAATTTTGAAATTCGATACAGGGAACAATGCAGTCATAGCAATCGGACAGCATTTGGAGCGCATGTAAAGAATAGTAAACATGAAGTGAGCAATATAAATGAACAAATGGAGGTGCTACATAAAACTTCAAAAAGTCTCTGTCTCAACGTGCTGTCGCCCGCCGCACGGCACGACATCTTTGAGTGGTGGAGTGAGGTGCCACTTCTTTTTCATAGCAGGACCTACTTAGTTGTCATCCGTGGTACCCTTACAGCGATACTGTCCAATTTTTCTGAAATTGGAATCATTTGTTTGTCTTACATGTACATAACATCAGCCGATTTCGGTCCGGTACGGGTGATTCGTTCGTGGTGCGTCTTTCTTTCTTTCTTTCTCTTTCTTCTTTTTCCTGTTTTTTTGAGTGTATTTTAGGAGACAGAAGGAAATACTAATTGGAATAAAGTATTAAATATAGCATAGGTCCAATTCTTATTGCCGGCCGGGTTGGCCGAGCGGTTATAGGCGCTACAGTCTAGAACCGCGTGACCGCTACAAAAAATGGCTCTGAGCACTATGGGACTTAACTTCTGAGGTCATCGGTCCCCTAGAACATTGTTGTTGTTGTTGTGGTCTTCAGTCCTGAGACTGGTTTGATGCAGCTCTCCATGCTACTCTATCCTGTGCAAGCCTCTTCATCTCCCAGTACCTACTGCAACCTACATCCTTCTGAATCTGCTTAGTGTATTCATCTCTTGGTCTCCCTCTACGATTTTTACCCTCCACGCTGCCCTCCAATACTAAATTGGTGATCCCTTGATGCCTCAGAACATGTCCTACCAACCGATCCCTTCTTCTGGTCAAGTTGTGCCACAAACTTCTCTTCTCCCCAATCCTATTCAATACTTCCTCATTAGTTATGTGATCTACCCATCTAATCTTCAGCATTCTTCTGTAGCACCACATTTCGAAAGCTTCTATTCTCTTCTTGTCCAAACTATTTATCGTCCATGTTTCACTTCCATACATGGCTACACTCCATACGAATACTTTCAGAAATGACTTCCTGACACTTAAATCAATACTGGATGTTAACAAATTTCTCTTCTTCAGAAACGCTTTCCTTGCCATTGCCAGCCTATATTTTATATCCTCTCTACTTCGACCATCATCAGTTATTTTGCTCCCCAAATAGCAAAACTCCTTTACTACTTTAAGTGCCTCATTTCCTAATCTAATTCCCTCAGCATCACCCGACTTAATTAGGCTACATTCCATTATCCTTGTTTTGCTTTTGTTGATGTTCATCTTATATCCTCCTTTCAAGACACTGTCCATTCCATTCAACTGCTCTTCCAAGTCCTTTGCTGTCTCGGACAGAATTACAATGTCATCGGCGAACCTCAAAGTTTTTATTTCTTCTCCATGAATTTTAATACCTACTCCGAATTTTTCTTTTGTTTCCTTTACCGCTTGCTCAATATACAGATTGAACAACATCGGGGAGAGGCTACAACCCTGTCTTACTCCCTTCCCAACCACTGCTTCCCTTTCATGTCCCTCGACTCTTATAACTGCCATCTGGTTTCTGTACAAATTGTAAATAGCCTTTCGCTCCCTGTATTTTACCCCTGCCACCTTTAGAATTTGAAAGAGAGTATTCCAGTCAACATTGTCAAAAGCTTTCTCTAAGTCTATAAATGCTAGAAACGTAGGTTTGCCTTTCCTTACTCTTTCTTCTAAGATAAGTCGTAAGGTCAGTATTGCCTCACGTGTTCCAGTGTTTCTACGGAATCCAAACTGATCTTCCCCGAGGTTGGCTTCTACTAGTTTTTCCATTCGTCTGTAAAGAATTCGTGTTCGTATTTTGCAGCTGTGACTTATTATGTTGATAGTTCGGTAATTTTCACATCTGTCAACACCTGCTTTCTTTGGGATTGGAATTATTACATTCTTCTTGAAGTCTGAGGGTATTTCGCCTGTCTCACACATCTTCCTCACCAGATGGTAGAGTTTTGTCAGGACTGGCTCTCCCACGGCCGTCAGTAGTTCCAATGGAATATTGTCTACTCCGGGGGCTTTGTTTCGACTCTGGTCTTTCAGTGCTCTGTCAAACTCTTCACGCAGTATCATATCTCCCATTTCATCTTCATCTACATCCTCTTCCATTTCCATAATATTGTCCTCAAGTACATCGCCCTTGTATAGACCCTCTATATACTCCTTCCACCTTTCTGCTTTCCCTTCTTTGCTTAGAACTGGGTTTCCATCTGAGCTCTTGATATTCATACAAGTCGTTCTCTTATCTCCAAAGGTCTCTTTAATTTTCCTGTAGGCGGTATCTATCTTACCCCTAGTGAGATAGGCCTCTACATCCTTACATTTGTCCTCTAGCCATCCCTGCTTAGCCATTTTGCACTTCCTGTCGATCTCATTTTTGAGACGTTTGTATTCCTTTTTGCCTGTTTCACTTACTGCATTTTTATATTTTCTCCTTTCATCAATTAAATTCAATATTTCTTCTGTTACCCAAGGATTTCTACTAGCCCTCGTCTTTTTACCTACTTGATCCTCTGCTGCCTTCACTACTTCATCCCTCAAAGCTACCCATTCTTCTTCTACTGTATTTATTTCCCCCATTCCTGTCAATTGCTCCCTTATGCTCTCCCTGAATCTCTGTACAACCTCTGGTTCTTTCAGTTTATCCAGGTCCCATCTCCTTAAATTCCCACCTTTTTGCAGTTTCTTCAGTTTTAATCTACAGGTCATAACCAATAGATTGTGGTCAGAGTCCACATCTGCCCCTGGAAATGTCTTACAATTTAAAACCTGGTTCCTAAATCTCTGTCTTACCATTATATAATCTATCTGATACCTTTTAGTATCTCCAGGGTTCTTCCATGTATACAACCTTCTTTCATGATTCTTAAACCAAGTGTTAGTTATGATTATGTTGTGCTCTGTGCAAAATTCTACCAGGCAGCTTCCTCTTTCATTTCTGTCCCCCAATCCATATTCACCTACTATGTTTCCTTCTCTCCCTTTTCCTACACTCGAATTCCAGTCACCCATGACTATTAAATTTTCATCTCCCTTCACAATCTGAATAATTTCTTTTATTTCATCATACATTTCTTCAATTTCTTTGTCATCTGCAGAGCTAGTTGGCATATGAACTTGTACTACTGTAGTAGGTGTGGGCTTCGTATCTATCTTGGCCACAATAATGCGTTCACTATGCTGTTTGTAGTAGCTTACCCGCATTCCTATTTTCCTATTCATTATTAAACCTACTCCTGCATTACCCCCATTTGATTTTATGTTTATAACCCTGTAGTCACCTGACCAGAAGTCTTGTTCCTCCTGCCACCGAACTTCACTAATTCCCACAATATCTAACTTCAACCTATCCATTTCCCTTTTTAAATTTTCTAACCTACCTGCCCGATTAAGGGATCTGACATTCCACGCTCCGATCCGTAGAACGCCAGTTTTCTTTCTCCTGATAACGACATCCTCTTGAGTAGTCCCCGCCCGGAGATCCGAATGGGGGACTATTTTACCTCCGGAATATTTTACCCAAGAGGACGCTATCATCATGTAATCATACAGTAAAGCTGCATGCCCTCGGGAAAAATTACGGCTGTAGTTTCCCCTTGCTTTCAGCCGTTCGCAGTACCGGCACGGCAAGGCCGTTTCGGTTATTGTTACAAGGCCAGATCAGTCAATCATCCAGACTGTTGCCCTTGCAACTACTGAAAAGGCTGCTGCCCCTCTTCAGGAACCACACGTTTGTCTGTCCTCTCAACAGATACCCCTCTGTTGTGGTTGCACCTACGGTACGGCTATCTGTATCGCTGAGGCACGCAAGCCTCCCCACCAACGGCAAGGTCCATGGTTCATGGGGGGGGGGGGGGGGGGGGGGGCAGAACATAGAACTACTTAAACCTGACTAACCGCCGGCCGCGGTGGTCTAGCGGTTCTGGCGCTGCAGTCCGGAACCGCGGGACTGCTACGGTCGCAGGTTCGAATCCTGCCTCGGGCATGGGTGTGTGTGATGTCCTTAGGTTAGTTAGGTTTAAGTAGTTCTAAGTTCTAGGGGACTTATGACCTAAGATGTTGAGTCCCATAGTGTTCAGAGCCATTTGAACCTGACTAACCTAAGGACATCACACACATCCAAGCGCGAGGCAGGATTCGAACCTGCGACCGTAGCGGTCACGCCGGTCGTAGTGGCCGAGCGGATCTAGGCGCTACAGTCTGGAACCGCGTGACCGCTACGGTCGCAGGTTCGAATCCTGCCGCGGGCATGGATGTGTGTGATGTCCTTAGCTTAGTTAGGTTTAAGTAGTTCTAAGTCCGAGGGGACTGATGACCTTAGAAGTTAAGTCCCATAGCTCTTGGAGCCATTTGAACCAATTCTTATTGATTACGGAATACAGTTGGTTAGAGAATTAAGTTTTCATTTCGCGTGTTGTTATTCCAGTTGTACGGGTTTGTTTATTGATTGTAACTCATATTTTGAAGTTCAGATTGTGAAGTTGCGTCTGAGTGAACGTAACTGAATTTTTCAACTGAGGCTGCGTTTTGTGTGCCAATTGTACTGTATCATTCAAGCGCGCAACATGTGTTTGCAAATACTGAGTATGCCGATATGGTATTTGTTTACGGCCTCTGCAGTGGAAACACTGCTGTTCCTTGTAGAGAATACGGTAGATGATTTCGTAACTGCAGTGTACCAGTTACTTTGGGGATGAGTATTTACCGTCCTATTGAGACGTCTTGCATTCTCCTAGAAGTACATGATGGTGTGTTGGAGAGAGCGGTGATGCATGGGAACCAGTGTAGTGGATCTATACTGTACGTTTCGCGGTCGACCAGCCGTTCCGTGGCGTTCGCTGGCAGCGAGCGTGCAGTAGCCGCGCTACCGGAATACCACCAATTCCGCCCATACTCTACTGTTGCGAACTACTGCTCGCGTCTCTCAGTTCCTGCAGCCCACCGTACACTTCGTGGAAGGCTATTTCCACTTCCAGCGCTACTCATATCACACATATCGCTAGCGCCTACTGCGAAACTAGATCCTACAGGCAACTGGACGCTCGAGTAAAATGTGGACCTTGTCAAACTTTAGCATTTTTGGGTTGTGCATTACTACTTGCAACTGCGACAGTGATCTGTCAGAGATAAAGTGGGCCATGTCGCGGATTTCAAATTTCCTCGTCATCTGTTAACTGCTTTCTGTTCAAATGGTTCAAATGGCTCTGAGCACTATGGGACTCAACTGCTGTGGTCATAAGTCCCCTAGAACTTAGAACTACTTAAACCTAACTAACCTAAGGACATCACACACATCCATGCCCGAGGCAGGATTCGAACCTGCGACCGTAGCGGTCGTGCGGTTCCAGACTGTAGCGCCTTTAACCGCTCGGCCACTCCGGCCGGCTTGATTTCTGTAATTCTAGGAAGCGTGATCTCTATTTTTCAGTAATAAGATGGGTTATGTTCATCTAGTGTTGAACGTAGCGAAGCCTGATTTCGATACTCACGTTTACGGTAACTTTGGAGACGATAAATGTAAGTAAAAACACAACTGTGTATTACACACTTGTATGTCCCAAGTCTTAAGTAGAACTGTAGTACAATACGGGAATAAGGTACTAATAGCAAAATTTGCTGTATTTAAGATTTTTGCTGGCAAACAGAATGGCAGGCCATGAAAGCATGGGCTACAAACAATGCTGTAATGAAGATTTTAATCTGTCATTTCAGATTCCAGACACTTGCTAAATGTTGTAAAATTTGAAATGGATAAATAAACTGCAAATGTGGAACGAAGGGAAATGCTAAAAAAATTCTCATGATCTGCATGTGTGGAAGACAGAAGCAATAAGAGAGAGCTTAAGAAAAGTTAAAGAATCACAAGAAACTGCTTGTTTTCACAGCCCATGCGTAGCATGTCTTCTGCCTAAATTTAACATCAGAAGGCGGAGATAGTGAAGATTGTGCGTTGGTGAAAGTTTACGATGTTAGTTTGTGGGGAGCTCAACTGAGCGGTTTTCAGCGCACGTACAAACTCCCAACCATTGCTCAGTCCAATGTCGGCACTTTTATGAATGATGATGAAATGAAGAGGGCAACACAAACACCCAGTCATGTCGAGGCAAGTGAAAATCCCTGACCCCGCCGGGAAACGAAACTGGGACCCCGTGCTGGGGAAGCGAGAGCGCGACCGTGAGACCATGAGCTGCGGGCGGTGGTGAACGTGAAGATGAGTAGATCAGGGGTTACAGTGTGGTAACGAAGGACCGCTGTTGTTTAGTAAATGTTTGCATATGCTGTCCATAAACAATGCTTATTACAGAAATGTCTGTAATGGAAACATATATCTCGACATGATCCACTTTTGCTCAAAATCTCAGCTGATCCGTGATAAGAGACTGCACTTTTTCTGCCAGCTACTGGAAAGAGAATTTCATTTTGATGATAATTAATTAATGTTAATTATATTATAACAAACATAATACCAATAAGAAACTTCCTGGCAAATTAAAACTGTGTGCCCGACCGAGACTCGAAATCGGGACCTTTGCCTTTCGCGGGCAAGTGCTCTACCAACTGAGCTACCCAAGCACGACTCACGCTCCGTCCTCACAGCTTTATTTCTGCCAGTATCTCGTCTCCTACTTCCAAACTTTACAGAAGTTCTTCTGCGATCCTTGCAGAACCAGCACTCTTGAAAGAAAGGATATTGCGGAGACATGGCTTAGCCACAGCCTGCCGGATTTTTCCAGAATGAGATTTTCACTCTGCAGCGGAGTGTGCGCTGATATGAAACTTCCTGCCAGATTAAAACTGCTCGGGTAGCTCAGCTGGTAGAGCACTTGCCCGCGAAAGGCAAAGGTGCCGAGTTCGAGTCTCGGTCCGGCACACAGTTTTAATCTGCCAGGAAGTTTCATATCAGCGCACACTCCGCTGCAGAGTGAAAATCTCATTCTATAATACCAATAAGTTTTCACAGATGTTATTTGGAGTATGTGCAATAAACAAATAAAAATATGTAATCACTATTAGTATTTTGAACATGGCTGTGCTTCAGCAACGGTTAGAAGTCAGTAAAATATGAATCCAAAGCGGACAACAGAAGTAACAGAAGTTGGTTTTGTTCAATCTTTCACCATGGTTTCGTCTTCCTCAGAATTACGTGTAACCAGAAAGACAACGTAACAGCAATAATTACAAACCCAATTATATATGTCAAAACTACGTGTCATACAGAGACTACATGCCCATACAAGGGTGGGAATATCATATATATAATAAAACATAACCGCAAAACATGAAAAACTAGGCTTACTAAAATGTCACGTTAGCGAAACACCAGGCAATGAAGCGATCTGAGTGGGTTGGGTTGATTTGGAGGAGGTGACCAAACAGCGAGGTCATCGGTCTCATTGTATTAGGGAAGGATGGGGGAGGAAGTCGGCCGTGTCTTTTCAAAGAAACCATCCCGGCATTTGCCCGATGCGATTTAGGGAAATCACAGAAAAGCTAGACCAGGATGGCCGGACGTGGGATTGAACCGTCGTCTCCCGAATGCGAGTCCAGTGTGCTAACCACTACGCTATCTCGCTCGGTGAAGCTATCTGACATTTGTCCATTGAAAATGTGCTGTCAGCCCATGTAATAGTATATGTTATTAAATATGATGGCCCCTATGATCAGGGCTTGTCAAGTAAGAATATCTAAAACCTAGAAACAAAACCGATCAAATAACTTATCAGGTCATGTTATGAGCTGCACCGACCGACAGGAAACCAAGACAGATGGCGCGTGCGTCGAGATCGAAGCATGCTCGCGGCATAAACGGCTAATAAGAGGAAATGCATTGAGGGAGGGGAGAGGGGGAGAACAATGGGAAATAAAGAATGTTTAAGGGTAGCTAATGTGAAGAAAATATGATAACTTACATTAAGACCATTACAAGACCACATGTACATTATCTTAAGAACACTAATAAAGTTGATGTGTGAACACTCTGTGATGAATGTGCGTAACGACGAAAGTTATTAGTTGCATGGGTTACTGTAAAGTGAAAACATACAGTAATGAGACTGGGTAAAATCGATGTCTTCACAAAATGTAAAAAGGGGGAAACGAAGAAATGTGCACAAATAATGCATATTATAATTTTGAGGAATGAGCGACTCGCAAAGGCTACTGGCTACCACATGAATATTTCATTCTCAGTATAGGTCTGAAGCCTTCAAAATTTGCCTGCAAGCAAGATGCTGATGGTCGTTCAGTAAATTTCCGTCCCTGGGCTTTAGTTGTTTAAAGTTACCTAATTCTTCCCTAAGATCCATGTTGCGCCCTTTGACTTCTCTGTGCCAAATAACTGCGTCTTCCTAATTTTTCAATGTATAGTTTGCAATCGATAAGTGTTAGGCAACGTAGAACTATATTCATTCATTCCTTTCTTTCCTAACAGATTCTCTTTCTATGTTGTCTTCACAATACTGCCTGATTAACAGATGTAATAGCATGTGAAATCATTGCAGGTCAATTTATAGACGCCTGAATTGGAAAATGAGTCACCAGTATTTTACACTGTATGCAGAAGTTTCTTCTTTAAACATTTGTCTGTTGAGAAGTAAACATTATAGTAACAATTTTTCACTAAAAGACACTTCATCCTGTAAGAATCATTTCCTAAGAATGGAACAGATATCAGTTTGGTGCATGGTGGATTACATCTTCAGTAAGAAAACTTCTCAAAATCCTCGACTTTCGGCAACAACAATTCCTCCAACAATAACAAAGGCGCTAGTACATTCATTGTAAATAAAGAAATAAATTGAAAATCATAACTTCAGTTCGTAATAATTCTTCAGCGGCTTCGGTTCATTCATTTTGATTCTGTAGCACACATATAGCTATAGAATATCGGTACGAGAATACGGTAAAAATAATATTGAACATATATGTAAGTGTATGAGGTTCGCGTATTACGTTCGCACATTACTTACCATTTTTTGAGTTGAATAACATGTGGTCTCGAATAAGATTTCAAAACACGCTGGACGTATGTGTCCACAGCCCCCCTTTTCTTGCGTATTCCGCGAATAGGAGGGCACTGGTTTCACTCCGTTGTACAGTAGTTTGCGGTCGGGCATTAGGCAGCTACAATGGGACGCAGCAAGAGACAAACAACCGGCGCTCGCGAAGGTTTAAAAACTGTGCTTCCAGAAGGTTATAACTACGCCCTATCATAATTATGGCCCAAATTTCCTGCGGGAGAGATTGCTGGGGCTGGCCTGGCATGTGTGCAATCAACGGTACTCCAACTGTAGTAATGTATTCAGTAATATTAGCTACTCCATTCTTACAGTGCATTATCAACACTGAATCGTTAATTATAGACTCTGAGTGACGGTGCAACAGTATCTCCAGGAATAACAGGTCATACTACGTATATAAAATGGCGCATCTACTTGATGGGTATACGGATAGATTAGCAGTAATACATATATTCGACTCTATGTAATGGTTTTATGAACACTTTGTCTCAATTATTGTCACACTTACCATTTATATTTTAAAATTCACCTTACGACAGCAGGTTTAGTTCGAAAGAGGAAAAAATAAATAATATCGACAGCAATCAACGTTTCTTTCCTGCTCGTCGGTTCGGCGAAATGAGAGTGGTTCAGAATTCACCAAGGTATCGCTGCATTGCTTCCTACTGAAGTATTACTAATAGAAGATTTCACTTGGCAGTTGCAGCGATGAAGGTGGGTATCAGCTAGGGTCAGAGGAATTTTGAGGCCAGAGAGGTATTCTGAAATCATTTATAACTGAGATGTTTCCTATCTAAGTTTAGCCACATGGCCGCTATCAAATGCGTCATCAGTGCATCAACATCTAACGTCTTGTGCAAATATGCTTATGCTTTTGATACTCAAAGGACGCATTCAGTGATACCTATTTCACTTGTTAGTTACCAGCTGCTGAAAGTAGCTCGTCGTGGTTGAATAAACAAACAGTTTATTTCGAATCAGCGAACGTTTTTATCATAGCTTAAGCAATATTCTAGGTACTGCAGTGCGACACGTGTCCTATGGGTTGCGTATCTGCACAAATCTTTGATCTAATTGCATGCATTTATTTGAAAGCCAGTACTTCTGCTACTGGTTCTGATATGTTCGTATTGTACTTTTGAGGGCATCTTCATTTGCGCAAGTGATAATTTTATCATGAAACAGCAAGGCGTTGATATGCTTCCTCTGATTTAAGGACATATAATTTCTTAGAATTACTTACGACTTCAATTTTTCAACTACCAGTAATGTTGATGGAAAACTAAAACCTGCTTCTTACCTAGATCAATGTGCGTTAAGTGTTATTGTAATAATAGTATTCTGTCGAGCCTATAAATGCTTGTCAAAATTATTTGAAAGAGAGTGGTCCGTGGGTTGACATTTACTTTGTCTATTGATTTGTGCTGAAATTCCATTTCTACACTCAACACCGAGGAAAATTTTGGGGTGATACATTTATTGAAAAATTTAACTGTCCGACGAATTTCACGTTAACACAGGAAAAATCCTCAGGTTGAGAACACCCACAACGTTTGTTGGATAATCTACTTTTCTTCTAATTAATTTGAATTGTGTTAAATTAGGGAAAAGTTTCATGTCTTGACAATATGTTCAGCCGTAATTTTAATCCCAACACTGTAAACAAGATGGACGCACATTCGTAAGACCTTTTTTCCGATATTACAGTGAGGCATATGACGATCCTGTGTAGGCCTACGTTGTTTTTCCTGCATTTGACTTGCCTCTTATCTTTGGAATTACTTTGTATGAGTGAAAAATTTCAGTTTACTTGGAAGTTTGAGATCTTCCTCGAACAGTATGTCCCTCGTGATTATGAGCGTTTTCGGAAAATCAGAGTCACAAATTACTCTTTGCACATACAGCTCTGGCATAAACTTAATTGTCTGAAACCTCAGTAACTTTACGATCGTGGTTGGGAAGTAAATTCAGAATGTTAGAGTTGATATCAAAACCCGTCAAGAGTAAGAAAAAATGAAACTAATTTTTGGATGGTATTGTAACGGGCAATTCGATATGGTAGCTACCTAAGTACCTAAGATTGACACTGTTTATACATTTATTTAAAACTGATGAATACCTGGATAGAAATACTTTCTCATGGACCGCTGATCGTCAGAAGGACGTGATAAATAAATTACATGAGAATTCAACTGGAATTTTTCTAGCTCTACGAACGAAAAAACCGCTACCCACAACTACAACGTATACTGAAAGCGTATGAAGGGCTGCTGTAAACATACATGAAGACAATGTGAAATTTTCCGCTATAAATGAACCGATTAACATATTAATAAAAATTAATTGTCAATCAGATAGAATGTTTTGGGTACCTTGAATTTGGAATTCACAGAACATAGTTCTTGATGCCCACTTAGCCAGCCGTGGTAGCACTGCTCTGGCTCTGGTAGCTTGGTTGGGAGGGGAAGAGGGATGGCTGGTAGCATTCAACGTTGCAGTAGCGCCGTTCTGAATCTATCTCGGCAGGCGCGGCGTGGAAGATGTGCCACTGTTGCAATGAATCACACCGACAACGTCATCTGGAGGCCTGCTCCTCAACTATGGTGGAAGCGGTGGACAACACTGTGGTGCACTGTTGGAGCCAAGGATTGCTATGGCGGCCAAGGTTGTGTGTAGTGGTGGACTGGGCCTGGATGTGTCAGAGTAAAGTAAATTGGAAATTTGTTGTAAGCTCTATGGGACCAAACTGCTGCGGTCATCGGTCCCTAGGCTTACACACTACTTAATCCAACTTAAACTAACTTACTCTAAGGACAGCACACACAACCATGCCCAAGGGAGGACTCGAACCTCCGACGGGGGGAGCCGTCAGAGTAAAATCACCCATTTACAGGCCGACCAGTTGGCCAATCCCCATGCCAAGGTGGTCTGCTCTGGCAGATTCACTTTTGTGGGTATCATTTTATGGCAGGCGGGTCTAGGGTCAGTGTCTGTCGACTCCACCGGCACACCGCTACCTGCTAGCATCGACCTCTACATGCTACCCCACACTCTGTCGTTTTACCTCCTGTGTTGGCATGGTGAAAACTGCCATGCCACTGGGCACAGGCAGGGTCCACCACACAGCTGCAGCGTGCCTGTACACTCAGAATGGGACTGGCTAACTAACTGGACGGTGAATGAGCAGAGTGTTCAGCACAGCTTGGAACTACCAAAATCCCCTGGAGTCCAGTGACAGGCCTGCTGAGGCCCACTGTGGAGCAGCTGGAAATCCAGCAGTGTGTAGCCAGTGGTCAGTCTTTGGGCAAGAACTAGGGTTGTCAATGGAAGCAGGCTGAGTCTGGATCTGTCAGCAGGACAGGGACATGCAGTGACTATAATGTCATCGTCCACTGGAAGCCATGGTGGCTTGTTGTTGTTGTGGTCTTCAGTCCTGAGACTGGTTTGATGCAGGTCTCCATGCTACTCTATCCTGTGCAAGCTTCTTCATCTCCCAGTACCTACTGCAACCTACATGCTTCTGAATCTGCTTAGTGTATTCATCTCTTGGTCTCCCTCTACGATTTTTACCCTCCACTCTGCCCTCCAATACCAAATTGGTGATCCCTTGATGCCTCAGAACATGTCCTACCAACCGATCCCTTCTTCTGGTCAAGTTGTGCCACAAACTTCTCTTCTCCCCAATCCTATTCAATACTTCCTCATTAGTTATGTGATCTACCCATCTAATCTTCAGCATTCTTCGGTAGCACCACATTTCGAAAGCTTCTATTCTCTTCTTGTCCGAACTATTTATCGTCCATGTTTCACTTCCATATATGGCTATACTCCATACAAATACTTTCAGAAATGACTTCCTGACACTTAAATTTATACTCGATGTTAACAAATTTCTCTCATTCAGAAACGCTTTCCTTGCCATTGCCAGTCTACATTCTATATCCTCTCTACTTCGACCATCATCAGTTATTTTGCTCCCCAAATAGCAAAACTCCTTTACTACTTTAACTGTCTCATTTCCTAATCTAATTCCCTCAGCATTACCCGACTTAATTCGACTACATTCCATTATCCTCGTTTTGCTTTTGTTGATGTTCATCTTATATCCTCCTTTCAAGACGCTATCCATTCCATTCAACTGCTCTTCCAAGTCCTTTGCTGTCTCTGACAGAATTAGAATGTCATCGGCGAACCTCAAAGTTTTTATTTCTTCTCCATGGATTTTAATTCCTACTCCGAATTTTTCTTTTGCTTCCTTTATTGCTTGCTCAATATACAGATTGAATAACATCGGGGAGAGCCTACAACCCTGTCTTACTCCCTTCCCAACAACTGCTTCCCTTTCATGTCCCTCGACTCTTATAACTGCCATCTGGTTTCTGTACAAATTGTAAACAGCCTTTCGCTCCCTGTATTTTACCCCTGCCACCTTTAGAATTTGGAAGAGAGTATTCCAGTCAACATCGTCAAAAGCTTTCTCTAAGTCTACAAATGCTAGAAACGTAGGTTTGCCTTTCCTTACTCTTTCTTCTAAGATAAGTCGTAAGGTCAGTATCGCCTCACGTGTTCCTACATTTCTACGGAATCCAAACTGATCTTCCCCGAGGTCGGCTTCTACTAGTTTTTCCATTCGTCTGTAAAGAATTCGTGTTAGTATTTTGCAGCTGTGGCTTATTAAACTAATTGTTCGGTAATTTTCACATCTGTCAACAGCTGCTTCCTTTGGGATTGGAATTATTGTATTCTTCTTGAAGTCTGAGGGTATTTCGCCTGTCTCATACATCTTGCTCACCAGATGGTAGAGTTTTGTCAGGACTGGCTCTCCCAAGGCCGTCAGTAGTTCCAATGGAATGTTGTCTACTCCGGGGGCCTTGTTTCGACTGTCTTTCAGTGCTCTGTCAAACTCTTCACGCAGTATCGTATCTCCCATTTCATCTTCATCTACATCTTCTTCCATTTCCATAATATTGTCCTCAAGTACATCGCCCTTGTATAGACCCTCATGGTGGCTTATAGTGGATGACTCAAGATGCAATGCCAGGCATGGTGTTGCCTGCTGTTCAGACTTGTTTTGGGGTTGGTGTGGCACGCCATAGTTGGACTTACCAGACCTGGTTGGCAGCCAGCAGCTGAGATGGAGTTCAGCTGGAATGTTGTGTACTGAGCAGCTGGGCAGCTTGTGCAGTCAACAGTCAATCTGGGGCATGGCCAAGCTGTCATGGACACCACATACCTGGTGGGTGGTGTGCCTTTAGCCAGTGGGCAAAGAAGACAATTACCATAACCAGATAGTGAAACGTTGTTGTATCTATAATATACGAAGCACTAGGTGTGTGCTTTAGTGACCTGAACTATTTGGTGAGTAGCTGACAAGGTGTCAGATTAAGATCACTATACGGCAGTGGCCAAGTACAGTGAAGACAGTCAGTGCTGTTGTATGAGTTTAGAATACAAAGTGTCTGTAACAGGGTCTGATATAACAGATTGTGGCAAAGGGGTGTATGTGAGTGTCATTTTTTATTGTGTCTTATCTCCACACTGAGGGCGTACAAGAGAGATTTCTGTATTCTCTTTTTATCACAATGAAGGCGTGTTCTGCTGCTGTAAATACACTGTGACAAAAGTCGTGGTATAGCGATAGGCACACACAGATTGCGGTAGCATTGTGTACACAAGGTATAGAAGGGCAGTACAGTGGGAGAGCTGTCATTTGTACTCAGGTGATTCATGTGAAAAAGTTTCCGACATTATTATGGCAGCACGACGGGAATAAACAGACTCTGAACGCAGAGAGTCAGTTGGAACTAGAAGCATCGGACATTCCATTTCGAAAAGCGTTAAGTAATTGAATATCCTGACATCCACAGACTCAAGAGTGTTCCGATAATACCAGTTTTTAGGTATTAACTCTCTCCAGGACAACGCAGTGGCCGACAGCCTTCCCTCAACGACCGAGAACAGCGGCGTATGCGTAGAGTTGTCAGTGCTAACAGACAAGGAACACTGCGTGAAACAACAGTTGAAACAAATGTGGCACGTACGACGAATGTATCCGTTAGCACAGTGTGGCGACGTTTGGCGTTAATGGGCTACGGCAGCAGACGACCGATGCAAGTGACTTTGCTAACATAGCGATATCGTGTGCAGCCCTTCTCTTGGGCTCGTGGCCATTATCGGTTGGACCCTAGACGACTGGAAAACCGCCGCCTGGTCAGATGAATCCCGATTTGAGTTGGTAAGAGCTGATGGTAGGATTCGAGTGAGTCGCAGACCACAGGAAACCATAGACCTAAGTCGTCAACAAGCCACTGTGCAAACTGGTGATGGCTCCATGGACTGTGTTAATATGGAATGGGCTGGGTACTCTGGTCCAACTGAACCAATCATAGACTGGAAATAGTTATTTTCGGCTACTTGGAGGTTATTTTCAGCGATTCATGAACTTCATGTTCCCAGACAACGATGGGCGATGGAATTTTTACGGATGACACTGCGCCATGCCACTGGGTGACAATTATTCGCGAACGGTATCATGAACGTTCTGGACAGTACGACAGAATGATTTGTCCACTCAGATCGCCCGACATGAATCGCACAGAACATTCATGGGGCATAATCGAGAGGTCATTTCGTGCACCGGCAACACTTCCGCAATTATGGACGGGTATAAAGTCAGCATGGCTCGATATTTCTGGAGTGGAGTTCAAACGTCTTGTCGAGTCTGTGCTACGCCGGGATGCTGCACTATTCCGGGTAAAAGGAAATCCTACAAGACATTAGGAGGTACCCATGACTTCTGTCACTTTAGTGTATTTATAAGCCTTTTGAATTTTATATTGTTGTTGTCAGAACATTATGAAACCTTAATAGCCCTCTTGTATATAGCAGTAGCAAGTTGTTGGTGGAGGTTCCTTGGCGGCATATGCAGATTCGGTAGTGTTTTTATTCAATTTAATGCACTATGGGGGGGGGGGAGAGTGTGAATAATGTGCTTTCTGTTCTTTCGGTCTCGGTTAGTGCCCATTTGTGTGTCACAGGGTCTGAAATACATCTGAGGTGTATGTATACTGCATACAGGAGAGCTTCTGTGAAGTTTCACAGGAGAGCTTCTGTGAAGTTTCACAGGAGAGCTTCTGTGAAGTTTGGAAGGTAGGAGACGAGGTACTGGCAGAATTTAAGCTGTGAGGACGGGTCGTGAGTCGTGCTTGGGTAGCTCAGATGGTAGTTCACTTGCCCGCGAAAGGCAAAGGTCCCGAGTTCGAGTCTCTGTCCGGCACACTGTTTTAACCTGCCAGGAAGTTTCAGCCTGTTTGTATGTTTGTATGTCGGCAGCGCTATAGACTGTATTAATATCCCTGACAGCGCTCTGCGCCCTCAGAAAGAGATTCTGTGGCTGGACGGACTAGCAGTTAGCGAGCGGATAGAGAAGGGTTTCGACATGCTTTTTTTTTTTTCTTTTAGTGGAGACCCAATGTTGATGGGACATGCACTGTAAAATAAGGATGGATGTAGTAGGTAATGTTTGGGTAGTGGAATTATTGACTATCATATAATTTTTGGAACCGGATGTCACATGAGTAAGATAAAATCTTCTAAATACATTGTTTGCTCTTAAACAAAATATTTCTTTTGTTAACCATATGCCTCCTAGTAGTTAGAGTCTATAGTAGTTAGAATCTTTTTGTTTAGCTGGCTATGGTTGCTGCTTGCTGTGATTGCTGCAGTTCGCGATATGAAGATTTTCTGTCAGGTAAGTGACTCATGAAGAAGTATGAGCTATTGTTAGGATTTATTGCAATTCAGGGCCATTCTTTTGTATTAATTATTTGAAGCCATGTTGTATCAGACTGCGTTGGGCTTTTATTTTGCGGGTAACAAATGAATAGGTTAAGTTTAATTTGTCTTTGTCAGGGAAAATTCTGTAGGTCAGTGTTTGAAATGAGAAAAATAAGTAAAGAGACAGTAGTTTCACCTCATTCAGTAGTTTCACCAAGTAAAGACACAGTAGTTTCAACCTGACCCATTTCGTCGTGTTCTGCAGCCTTCCGTGAACCAATCTGGACACACCTGTTGCACTGCCGAAATACTTCGTCCCATACGAGCAGCAATTTAGCGGATCGATGCTTCACATTCTCTCGTGCCAATAATTCGCCCTGTTTCAAACTCACAGATTTGACGGTACAGTTCGTGCGTACGTCTGCAAGGCATCCTGCACATCTACTCAAATCGCACCTTCGGTCTATAGCGACAACGAGCGCCGCAGGCACATTTGTTCAGTAGGTGGCGTTGCGTCGCAATATTGATGTTGACCTCGAACCTGCGATCCGACATGGTTCAAATGTTACTTCTTTCTGCAGAACATACTAATGTACATGTCCTCTGAATGTGGAAATCCTACCTCTAGTCGTTCAAGGAGTTTTGTGTTTTCTGAACGTGAGTTTAATACGAAAGAACAGTGTAACTTTCCACGGAATTCTAAAGTCGGAGGAAGAGAAGAGCCTATTATATTGAGTAGCAGTAAGTTTGGAAAATAAATATAAAGAAGGGGAGAGAGAGAAAATTGACTGAAAAGGAAGTCGAATCTACACCTTCAGCTTTTGTTAACAGTGGTAGAACGTTGCCTTCGGAAGAACATTTATATTTCAGCTCCTGTTTAACACCCACTTTTGAACACCGAATCAAGTTTGGTAACAATTTAGCTACCGCCGCGAAATCCTCTGGCACTTTTTTGAGTGTATTTGTAGTAACCCCGCGCGAAACAACGTCAGACTGCTGCCAAATTTACGCTTCAGGCCACTAAAATTGCAACTCTATAAAGAAGGAATACAGCAGACTTTAAATTTGCATTAATGGAAATGAAAATGATTAGTATTCCAGCGCAACCACACAGACTAGATAGTTGCAACGCCATCCACATTCTAAATATAAGGAAAGATAAAACAATGAGTTTATCATTAAGAAATCGCATTTTAAACATTGTCTGCTTATGAGAAGATCGTGTTACGCTTCGTTTAACAAAGAGTAACGTCTACGAGCACGAGTAGAGAAATACGATAGCGGCAGATTCATCGGAATCGATACCGTGTCGTTCATCGTTCCGACATACTGCTCGTCACGTTGGCGGCATCCTGGGACTCTCAAGCGGATATGGAATCGATGGATTCAGGAGAGCCATACTCAATGCCATTCAGGACCCCAACAGCCCTGCGCGACTAGCGCCAGAGAGGGCAGATTGTTTGCTCGTCCACGGAGGATCGAACAGCCGTATCAAATACCCTGAGCAGAAAACGAGCTTGTTTGCAGCAGAAGATCCACACGTGCAGTGGCAAAACGTCTGAAAACCACGATCTATCAGCAGGGCGATCACCGTTGCGGCTTTCCATGACGCGGCAGCAGAGAGAGATGCACCCAGAGATAATTCTGGACGCAAGAGTGGCACCATATTGTCCTTTACGACAAGTTCCAGTTCTGTATACACTGTCACGATGTATGTATCTGTGTGGAGACTCTGAGAAGAACGAATTTTGTGACACTGCATCGTGTCGTCGTACAGGTCCTACACCTGGCTGGCTTGATGGTATGAGATATTGCTAGGTCCACAACATGAAAACAGCTGCTTCGCATAGTTAGTAATTTGGACATCAGCCTTTAAATTTATGAAATGCTGATACCGATAGCTGTGTCCTTTCTTCGAGGTCTTTGCTATATTATCTTCCAACAAAACAACCCAAGACAGTTTGTTTCCCGTATTACCCTGACCAATGTCGATACAGAGGGTATTCGATTGCTGCCAAGGCCAACAAGTTCTCCATGTTTCCCATCCCTTGCAAGTACCTAGTCATCGGTTGCGAGGCAGACGGGCTGCCACTTGCTGGCCACTACAATTTATGAACTCTAGCACAGAGTTTAAGCGGTTAGAGGCGCCATGTCACTGATTGCGCCGCCCCTTCCGTCAGAGGTTCGAGTCCTCCCTCGGGCATGGGTGTGTGTGTTGTTCTTACCATAAGTTAGTTTAAGTAGTGTGTAAGTCTAGGGACCGATGACGTCAGCAGTTTGGTCCCATAGGATTTCACACACAGCATGCTGAAATCCTACAGACGTGGCACAGGAAATGACAGGTTATGGGAGTGATAGTAGAAGACAGCAAGATATTTAGCCTGTATTTCGCCGAAGACGAGATTGTACTTGGAGAAGATGAAGATGATATGAGCTATGTGATAAGAAAGCTTAAAGAGGAATACAGGAAGGCTGGCCTGGAGATGAAGAAGTGTGAGTACTTGGCTATTGGAGCCGAAAAAGAAAATAATTTAATAATTTGGAGGTAGCTGGAGAAGTAATTGCAGGTGTGGAAAAAGGCAAATTATCTTGTGGCATTATTTTAATAAATTGAGCACAAGCAGTGATGATATCACTGTTAGGATTAATAAATGACGAGCTATAACAAGGACAATCAACTCTCTACTGTGGCAAAAAAACCAAAGAAGAACAATGAAGAAGGGAATATATAAGACTATAGTCCATAGTGCAGTTTTGTACAGAACAGATGCCTAGGACGTTAGCAAAAGAAGATTAAATTGCTTGTCACTGAGATGGACTACTTAAGAAGAAGTTCGGGCTGTACTGGGATAGTTAGGATTGAAAATGACGTCATCCAACAAAAGATGAGAAAATGGATATGGATACCTATGAGGACACCCAGCAAAAACAGCTGCTGTGGTTTGGCCATGTAAATATGATGAATGAAGACAGGATACCAAAGAGGATACTACGATGAACACCATCCCAGTGGAAGAAAAGGGGTTGTACACGATGCAGCTGGCGAAACGATGCGAGGAAAGTCAAGACAGAGGAAGATGGTGACAGAGGGTGGAGGAGCGGCACCAGCCGTAGATAATCCGCAAGAAGAATAAGAAGGAATAACGTGCCCTCGTCTATCACGCACGCTCAGTTCGACTTGACGTCCAGCAGGGTTGGAACCATTGTTGCTACTACAGGTGACACACTGTGTACTAAATTTCGAGTCATATTTACCGCCAAATTTAATAATATATTCTTCCTACTATACTACAAGAAGTAAGTAAAATGTCATTGTATGCTGTGTATAGAGGTGTTGCAATTTTAATGAGAAGCAGTGTAGTTCGGTCCCGTTGGTTTCATTCGCAGCTCTAACAACAGCCCGGAAGAACAGAGCAGGCAACGACGGCGACAGTTGAGGCTCCAGCGAGCGTGTCGGGAATGGAGACCAGCTCGTTTGCTAAAAGACTCTCGTGTGTCTCAGACGGCTAGGGCTGCTCATCAGTATTCTCTCAGCGTCAGTCGCGTGCTGCAAGAAAGACTCCCGAGAGTGGAACTTGTCTTCACAAACAGCAGCCGTATCCCCCCCCCCCCCCTCCTCCCTGCTGCTCCTAGGCGCCATTCTGCCACTTCTGTAGATTGCCTGTAGTCTGTAGAATAAACACGGTTGTAATTTTCAGTGTTAGTGAGGGAAGTCTACTGTAGGCAAAAATGCCTCTGAGCACTATGGGACTTAACATCTGAGGTCATCAGAACTACTTAAACCTAACTAACCTAAGGACATCACACACATCCATGCCCACACAGGATTCGAACCTGCGACCGTAGCAGTCGCGCGGTTCCGGACTGAAGCGCCTAGAACCGCTCGATCACCGCGGCCAGCCACTATAGACACAATCTGACCATTGTAGCTTCATGATAATGACATTCAAAACTGATTACAATTCTTCGAATGGCCCCTAGCAAAACTGCAATTAGTACGGGGTTTCTGCGATTTTGTTTACAGACGAAGCATCATTTACAAACCAAATCTTCCCACTGCGCACTAGTAATCAGCTGAAAATCCTGTAATGGTGATGCATTAATTTGTTCTGAAAGCGGTGCTGATATTCAAGACTATAAAAGCGGGTTAAAAGCTGTGAGCTATCTGGGGAAGTTAACCTTGCATTACTGAGCAACTGTTTCACCAGGTATCCAGTCTAGCTTACCAAATTCCCAACCAGACTAACATTAATTATAATCTTTTAGTAGTCATCTTACGATAACCGGTGATATATATATATATAAAAAGACAATTTAAATAAAAATAAATAAATCAGTTTGTATTTGGACATTTATTTTAACATTGATCATTGTTACGTTAAAATTTCAGCATATTAAACTTGATCCATAACTAAACTGGTGCCTTATTTAGGATTGTGAAAATGTGAGTTTGTAATCTTACGGAACACATCAAATATGGAGCCAAGATTGGGAGACTGCATACAACACTGCATTCATAAAATAACACACGAAGAACGTTGAAACATATGCAAGAGGAAATTAACCACAACCAATTTTCACCCAAAGAAGTTACGTTCGTAGCGCAATCCTGTCTGTCATGAAATTACCACACACTGGCATACTAAATTCATACTAACTCTCTGTGAAATCTTCCCGAAAAGAATAGTTGAGGGCTACTTTGATGATTACACTACATGCTTCACGTGGTCAACTTGGTTTACACAAAGAGTGTAACTCCACAATAATTTTGATAGTTAAAATAAAATACATCGAAACACAATTTACAAAAGAAAAACCACCTCGAACTAGTTACTATCATCTTACTATTAATCTTACTATTAACCTGATGGGTCAAACAATTGTATAAGCACGTGGTACTGGTCTCACAAAGTACACCCCACGTCGGTTGAACATAAAGAAAAGTTGCTATATTGAAAAATATTGTCAAGACGAGACGTTATAATCTCACGCACATTCGCATTTAAGATTGATGATCTTAGTTAGAGTTATCGGTCATCCACACGTGGTTCCACTTTACTCACAAAGTAGTGACAAAGCAACTACTGGAAGATATTCTGAACTTCACACTCGAATTACACTACGTTGCAATATAAGATAACATTAGATATTTTAGATCTGAACCTGAAATAAAGGTGATTAAATTTTCAGTTAGACTGAACTTAAGAAATCCATTGTCCTATGGACTTAACAGAGACGCGCTTAGCCGGAGATCCAACCACTTCAGACGCTCGCCACAGACAGACAGACTGGGCCCCTACCGAGGGTGCTTAACAGATACAAACGGAAGTGACCAGAGAGGCAGCTTCCTATACCAACATGACAAGAGACGAACAGGACCATACTAAAAAATAGAAACCTCTTTGCTTTTAGAAATCGTAGCTACCTGTTCCGATGTTGGTCCCACTGTTCTCTAGCAGACAGGCTTGTCTACTACCATCAAGCATGCAACTAGAAATACATTTGCTCATTCATCCTTTCACACAGAAGGGAAGGGGGATGACAGTATCTTATCATATACAGTACATAAAAGAAAGCGGATGTAGGTTCCGTATGAGACTGTGTGACATAGATTACATATAAACTGTGTTTTAAAGTGTAGTAGTGTGACAGATCGTTCTTGATTATGTGTAAAAGTAACACATTCCACTGCTCAGTCTCCTCCCAGATAGTCAGAAACACCACAGTAAACTTAGAAGAGGAATGTATGCCGTAAATGACAACAGTTTTAAAAAATTAACATGAAAGGAATCCAACAGAGACCTTTCAATCCACGCTGACTGAAAGAACCAGCGACCTTGGTCTGTTAACGTGCGGCATTTCAAAAACTGCGTCAATGTTCCCGATTTCATTTAAGGGATTTTAATTAGCAACATGTGTCGACAGTTCCTAACGTATATGTTACCACAGTTACTGGAACACTCCCCTCCGTACATTAGGCAATCCACGTGCTACCAACGTGACAGTTCGTCGATTCCCCCCAGATTATCACAGATATTCGTAACAGAACATTCGGAGGTCGTCGGATCAGTCATTCGGGTCACACAAAATGGGGGATTCACCCGCCAGAACTAACACATCCGAAACAAGAGATTATAAGGTATCTGCTTTAAAGAAGCCTTTGTTCGACAGTAGATTACGATACCTATCCTGATTGATGAAATTTGCGATTCGATTCTTTTTCAAGCTATGTTTAGCTAAAAACTGCAAATACAATTTTTTATAAGGGAGCATATGAGTTCGATGTTTTGTGTGTGAAAATTTATTTAAATCTCTTTATTTTTCATGTTTTCTTTAATATTTTGGAACTCCATTTTTATCTGCAAATTTAAAGAAATTATTTATTATATAAAATCCATTTGTTTCGTTTGACCATAATTGGCACATATTGCACGTTCTTCGGTCTTTGGTTACGAAAATTCCATTTCAAAATAGTGTTCAATAACATATATAATTACTTCATTTCGGTAAATTTTGTTTATATCCAGAGTTATGTTTACTAGGTATTTATGTACAATGTTTAATTTACTTAATTAATGGTTCTGGAAAGATCTAGAATTTCTTGCTATTAAATATGTCATTGGTGCTTTTCATCAAAGAGTTAGACAGTCTTCGATTGGCTTTCAAGTAGGCCAGTGCTGGTAGGGAACTGGAGAAAGCAACTCTTTCAATGGAAATGGGATAGAACAACATATGGTTAGTTAACTATTTAGTTTTTTTACATGTTCCGTAGCTCATTTGAACGATTCTTTTATCGAAATGATGTGGAACGAGTCAGTTTAGGGGATATGTACGCATGTTTGGTGTTAACGATAATGAACACATAACTATTTTAGCCCTACTATGCAACTACACTTAAAACAGGTTGTTTTCTCTCTATCTTTTTTTACCAGCTACCATTTATTAAGTATAAATTCGTCAATGGAGTAGAAAGAGTTGTCCAAGAGTAACGATTTTAAGTTAGATTTAAAACTTGCTTTATTACCTGTCCGACATTTTAAAAAAGGGTTTTATAGTAGCTGAGGACATTTGGTGTGAGTACTGTGAATTAAATGTGCCACATGTATGTCTTTTTGCATTAAAACTGTGACTTTTAATGGAATACGTACTTGACACGATTTATGATCTTGTCATGTGGGAAGATTCTCTTTAGCAAAGTACATAACGCGGAAACATGAAGTTGATTGCTTGTCGTGTGTGAATTGGAAATAAACCACGATGTCTAAAAACAGTGAACTAGCATCTTCACTAACATTCAATACGGAGGACAGAAAATCATTCCCCAGACGTTATAAAGACTACAACCGCAGCCACAAACAGCACTACAAAACAAGATGAGTAGTTTTTCTACTCATCGTAACAACAGTTCTTAAACTGGTATTTTGCACTGCTGTTTCCCGACATATTCAACAACGCATTTACATGTCAGTTTGTTCTGATAAATAAATGCAAATACAACATCAATAATGTCGTAAAAATACTTTTTAGTTGAAAAAAGGGAGCGGTAGTGTTAAAGTGTCTACAGGAAGACACCAACTATTCCCGAAGACATGAAATGCTATATAACAGGAGTCTTTGCTGTGACAAGTCAAGGTGAGATTCACTCTGTAGTATTGTCTCTCTGACTTCGCTTTACAGGATACCATCTGTTGCCTGCGGCTGTATTCACATGTAAATAGTTTTGTTACGATGAGTGGTGGTCGTCCGTCTTCTGATCAGTTTGATGCGGCCCGCCACGAATTCATCCCAATTCTTTTCAACTCAGCATTTGCAACCTAAATCCTCATTTATCTGCTGGATTTATTCCAATCTTTGTCTGCCTCTACAGTTTTTACCCTCTACAGCTCCCTCTAGTACCATGGACGTTTTCCCTGATGTCTTAACAGATGTCCTGCCATCCTTTACCGTGTTCTTGTCAGTGTTTTCCATATACTGCTTTCCTCGCCGATTCTCTGGAGAACTTCCTCATTCCTTACCTTATCAGTTCACCTAATTTTCAAAGTTATTATGTAGCACCACATCTGAAATGCTTCGATTCTCTTCTGTTCCGATTTCCCCACTACCATACAATGCTGTGCTCCAAACGTACATTCTCAGAAATTTCGTCCTCAAATTAAGGCCGATTTTTGATACTAGCAGACTTCTCTTGGCCAGAAATGCCAGTTTTGCTTGTTCCAGTCTGCTTTTATGCCCATCTTGCAACGCCCTTAACTTCATATATTTCATGATCACCAATTCTAATATTAAGTTTATCGCTATTGTCATTTCTGCTATTTCTTATTACTTTTGTCTTTCTTCGATTTACTCTTAATTCCTATTCTGTACTCATTAGAATGCTGATTCTATTCAAGAGATCCTGTAATTCTTTTTCACTTTCTCGGCGAATCTTATCATTAATATCCTTTTACCCTGAATTTTAATTCCATTTTTGAACATTTCTTTTATTTCCATCATTGCTTCTTCGGTGATGGATTGAACAGCAAGGGCGAAAGACTGCATTCCTGTCCTATATACCTTTTTACCTAAGCAATTCGTTATTGTTCTCCCACTCTTATTGTTCCCTCTTGGTTCTTGTGCATATTGAATACCACCCGTCTTTCCCTATACCTTATTCCTATTTTTCTCAAAATATCTAACATCCTGCACCATTTTACATTGTCGAACGCTTTTTCCAGGTCGACAAAACCTATGAATGTGTCAGTTTTGGTTCTGTTATCAAGCCCAACGTCAGAACCCCCTCTGTGGTGGCTTTACCTTTTCGAAAGCCAAACTGATTGTCATCCTCAATTTTCTTTTCAATTGTTCTGAATATTCTTGTCAGCGAGTTGGATACATGAAGCGTTAAGCTGATTGTGCGATAATTCTTGCACTTGTCGGCTCTTGCAGTCTTCGGAACCAGTGTGGATAAAGTTTTTTCGAAAGTCTGATGGTACATCGCCAGTCTCATTCATTCTACACATCAACGTGAATAGTAGTTTTGTTATGACTGTGCCAATATATAGCTACATAGCGAATGTGTTTCTGTTATCTTGCCATATGTCGAATCATATCTAGAAACATTAAAAAATTCAAACATTTTTCTTTCTTCTGAATTATTTATTACATGAATTTAAAATACCACAGTTCAATAAGCAACGTTCTTGGTCTTGCCTTCTATTGCTAGTAGGTAAAGATTTTGTGGGTTGGATGCACCTGAGGCCGTCACATGAGAACAGGGTTTTTTTTCTAAATGTAACCAGCAATTTTGTGTGTTTGCCCTTGGACTTTATTTATGCAATTCCAAAAGCAGTTTTTAGTGGAAATTGCAGCCTTTTAAATAGAAAAGGCACGACGTTTCTCTATCTCTGTCTCTCTCTCTCTCCTCTTTATACAGCATTTAAATGACGCCGCCGTTGTGAGTCTTCAAGCGACTCAGAAGCTATAAAAGACGTGTGGCGCTCAGCGTCTAAAATGTGACGGGTTGGTGACCGTGGTGTTCTTTATCCAATTGTCGTGGGATATGAGACTGCTGCAGGGTTTGCTGGGTTCGGTTAACTTTCGCATCCCGAACTCTCTTAGAACTATGTGCTAAATTAGACGTACCGTACTGGTGCGAGCCTTCTGGTAGAATAAATAATATTAATAATACATTTATTAAGGCTTTCCCGACCTTTTATTTTTAAATACGGTTCTCGTGGTTACCGCGGGATTTTATTATTGTATCTCCACAATACTTCGCCAGGTGGTGCAGGAGTTACTCTCACGAGTAAATATTCAATTGGCATTGTCGTGGAATAATTTCTAAACACTCCGAGTTTCCGACCTGATAAAAGAAGTATTTTCTATTCCCTTAGTCATCCTTGTATAAGGAAGGATGTTTGTTTCGTGGCATACATTCTTCGCTTGTTCCTATTTATGGATCATCTTCAATTATCTTCAATCCAAGTCTGTTTTACGCATATAATATTGTGTTGTATAATGATACAGGTAAGTTGCTATATTACAGATTTATTCTCTCGTTGCATAAGAAATATCTTTAACCGCAAGTTTCGTAAGATTAAATTACTAGTTGGTTGTACTTAGAGTTTGTGATTTTATTATTCCATAGGTGTCGTCCTGGAGTTATTGCCTTGCTTACTCCAGGTCGTACGGTTTTCAGCATTTTCGGACACATTTCAAACGAATGCTTCTCTTTCATTCTTTGGGTATGTTTCGGTTGTGTGAGTTTACTGGATGTAGTGTTGCCAACGGTCGCAGTGCGGTTTCGTTCGGCTTTTGTTCGTGTTGTGGTGTCTGCACATAGGTTGACATTTGTTTCTAAGTTATGTGTGGGTTACTCTGTGTGGTGCTCTTGAAAAAAGCAGAATTTTGAATGGGAGGAATCGTAAAATTTTTTTTGTTGTAAATTAAGTCATTATCCAGCCCAGTTATGTTGTGCACCGCTATTTATTGTTGTTTTAGTGGGCAACATGATCAGTGAGTTGTTACTCATGTTGATTTGGCCATTTACTAATTTTTAATCGTTCAAAAAAAGTGAAACAAAATTTAATTAAGTTAAAGTAAATAACTGAAGAAGTAAACAATTTCAGTCACTTATGCACTTTAATAAAGGAGGATACGACAGGCACCCAGGAAATTAAAGTGAGGATTTAAGAGGAAGAAGGTGTTATCATGTGGAAAACTGAGCAGACGACTGAGGAAAGTGGTCGTCATTTTTTGTGGAAGTTGATTTTGTGGAGCATAGAGTCATGGACATTAAGGAAGGAAGATGAAAGGTTCGAGTTCTCTGAGGTGTGCATTTGGAGGAGAATGGAGAAGATGAGTTAGACAGAAATAGTCGATACTGAAAGAAAAAGCTTTTTAGTAAACTGTCTACGAAGACAGTGCTTACCGACAGTTGGTTTAGAGGGACTGGTGGAAGGAAAAGAGAAAGAGGGAGTAAACGACAGTAGTTGACAGATAGGTTGAAAGTGCAAAGACAGGTCTGTAAAATCTTTGCATGTGCATCCTTGTAGTAGACGGTTACAGCGACTTCGGCTGTTCAACATGAAATGAAAATTAAAACGCAGCCGTCTCTTTTGTATTTAATTTATTTACGTTACCAGTTTCGATGTTACTAGTTCCCATCATATCACCGGAGGGCTTGGTTAGCACTTGGACGGGTGACCATATGGTCTGCTGAGCGTTGTTGGCAAGCGGGGTGTACTGAGCCCTTGTGAGGCAAACTGAGGAGCTACTTGATCGAGAAGTAACTGCTCCGGTGTCGTAAACTGACATATGACCTGGAGAGGCTCTCTGAGCACTATGGGACTTAACATCTATGGTCATCAGTCCCTTAGAACTTAGAACTACTTAAACCTAACTAACCTAAGGACGTCACACAACACCCAGTCATCACGAGGCAGAGAAATGACCTGGAGAGAGATGTGCTGACCACATGCCCCTCCATATCGGCATCCAGTGACACTTGTGGACTGAAGATGACACGGCGGCCGGGCGGTACCGTTGGGCCTTCATGGCCTGTCCGTGCGGAGTTTTTTTTTATCTATGTATCATTACACCATCTTGAAGCCCTTTGAGCAACGAAAATAGGGAGGAATCGTATCTCGTGTGCAGTCATAATAGGAGCCAATACTAAATAAGTGATGTCTATAGATCTCTGGTTGGCACAACATTGTTGTCCTGACAGTCGTCGACTGATAAAAGAAGCGGTAGTGTCGTGTAGACCAGAGATCTGTGGACACCGCTTATTTAGTACTGGCTCGTATAGGATTTCAGACGAAATTGAATTCCTGCCAATTTACATTGATCAAGAGGCCTGAAGATAGTGTAATTGAACTCCGAAACTGACTGCGTAAATAAATTAAGTACAAAAGACACGGCGTAATTTGTTTTAATTTTCAATGCAGTTTTGTAAGAGAACGGTACAAGACAGAAAGGTGGAGAGCCAGTGTTACATAAAGACCTCCGTAACAGGCATAGTGCTAAAATAAATCGCGTGTGGTCGTCGTCGTCGTCGGCTGATACTCATATCCGAGTTTTGATTTCTCTCCTGAGATTTCCTTTGTCACTGTTCAGGCGTGGAAGTGTCGTTGATGGCTTAGCAATCCAATCCTAGCGTGGAACAGGCGGCCACAGACATTACAGCTGATGGAAGGTGGAGGACGTGGCTGAGCCTGGAGGAGTTCCAGCTCAAAGTTTTGAAGAGCATTTGAGGTAACTGAGCGCCAGCGACTTAGATCTTCTGCTATTGTGGACCAGTTACTCGAATCTATGTTCCAGTTTTTCAGATTTTTCATGTACTGATCCTTATAACGTTTGAGAGGGGCACCTCGTGGCCTTTTACCTGTGTTCACTTCGCTGTACAGCATTTGGCGTGGAAGTCTGCCATTTTTCATCCGCTGAACATGTCCGACCCATCTGAGTTGATGCCCAATGATATGAGCTTCCATGCTATACATTTTTGCTTTCTCAAGAACAGCCGTATTGGATATGAAGTCATCCCATTTCAGGTTCATGATATATCTTAGCTTCTGTTGGTTGAAGCGTTCTAGTTTCTTTAGATCACAGCAATATAACGTCCAGGTTTCTCAACCATATAGCAGAGTGGAAATGACTACAGCTTTATACACCATCAGTTTGGTGTACAGTGTTAGGTCTTTGTTCAGGAAGACACGCTTTGTAAGACGTCCAAATGCTACATGGGCAGCACGTAATCTATTCTCCACATCTTTTCCAGATGAGCAGTTAGATGACAGTATACTTCCTAGGTAGAGGAAATGGTCCACTTGTTCCAAGGGTGTATCATAAATGGATATGCTGAAATCAAGAACGGATGAGCCACGAGTTGGCTGCGCCATCACCTTTGTCTTTGGAATATTGATGGAGAGACCAAATCGTTCGTATGTCCTGCTGAAGGAATCAACTGACATCTGCAACTCTGCAGGTGAATGAGCTGGAGAAGCATTGTCATCAGCATACTGCCGCTCTGTCACACGAGTGGTATTGGTGAACCTTTTTGAATGGAGTCTGGACTGGTTGAATAATCCTCCATCGAACCTATACTTTAGTTCTACTCCTGCATTGTTTATGGATGTCTCGTAAAGCATAGCTGCCAGATACAATGCAAATAATGTTGGCGCAAGAACGCATCCTTGTTTAAGCCCCTTTGTTATTGGGAATTCACCAGTTGTTTCATTCTGGCAGAGAACCTGTCCAGTCATATCATCGTGGAGAGCTTCAATCAAGTCAACAAAATGTACAGGGCAGCCGAAGCATTTTAAGACCATCCACATGGATTCTCTGGGAACTGTATCAAAGGCCTTTTCTAGATCGTAGAAAACAAGTAGTAAAGGCTTTTGCTGTTCTCTGCACTTCTCCTGTAGTTGTCGTGCACAGAAAATCATGTCAATTGTCCCTTTTGAAGGTCGAAACCCGCACGGAGACTCAGGTAGTATAGTCTCTGAAAGTGTCTGGAGGCGATTTAAAAGGATTCTTGCAAAAATTTTACTACTGACAGAGAGTAGAGATATTCCCCGGTAGTTACCACAGACGCTTCTGTCGCCCTTCTTGAAGATGGTGACAATTGTGGAGTTCTTCAAGTCAGCTGGTACCTTGCGGGTTTCCCACATTAATAGAATGAGTGAGAAGAGTCTAGTAATTAGAGACAAGCCGCCACCCTCAATAAGCTCCATCGGGATGCTGTCAGCTCCAGGAGCCTTCTCAGGTTCACACTCTTGAGTGACTTGCAAAATTCTTGAAAAGTTGGAGGATCAGCCATCCAGGGTCGTGTAGGGGGCTGTGGGACATTTTTGAGAAAATCTCCAGCGGCAGTAGAAGGGCGGTTTAACAGTGAGCTGAAGTGCTCTTTCCAACGATTTAAGATGTCCTGACTTTCAGTAAGAATGGTGGAGTTGTCAGCAGCTTTCAATGTTCCTGATCAGCGTAGAAGCCACGCAGGTTCCTTGCATCGGAAAGATTTTGGAGTTCTGTGGCTTTCTGTTGCCACCATTTGTTCTTGATTGCTCGTATTTCACTATGACATTTCTGCTTGAGTTCTTGAAAGTGTGCTTACTTTCTGCGCAAAACACAGAGATTAGACCTTCGGTGCGGTGTGACTCCCGCTTCGTCGAGCTGAGAGAAACGTGGGTCGCGGCCGGGGCGCTGGGTCAGCGTATCTAGCCGGAAGCGCAGCAGAGTGCCGAGTGCAGGCAACGTCCTCAGATAGCGGCGCAATTTTCCGCCGGGTGCAGCCGCCGTGTGGACACGCCCCGCTGCGTGCTGCGTGCTCGCAGACACGCGCGGACGCGTGGCCGCATATACCCCGTCCTGCCCTCACCTGCTCCGCCGCGATCGACACCCGGGTGACTGCAGCTGTTAAGCTGTGTGCACAACAAAGCGACGCGGAGAAACTTTCCCGTTGCTTTATAAGAATATCGCTACGGTCGCAGGTTCGAATCCTGCCTCGGGCGTGGATGGGTGTAATGTCCTTAGGTTAGTTAGATTTAAGTAGTTCTAAGTTCTAGAGGAGTGATGACCTCAGAAGTTAAGTCCCGTAGTGTTCAGAGCCATATAAGCATACCGGAGAAACAAACAGACCGTGTTATATCAGCTCTAGCCTTGATAACTGCCTCAATGCGCCCTCACTGTGTGTTAACGGATACATCCAACACTATAGTATTTCATACACGACACAAAAAAATCAAAAAAGAATTTAATTTCGTTAATTGTTGTTGTTGTTGCTGTTGTGGTGGTCTTCAGTCCTGAGACTGGTTTGATGCATTTCAGCAGCTCTCCAAGCTACTCTATCCTGTGCAAGCTACTTCATCTCCCAGTACCTACTGCAGCCTACATCCTTCTGAATCTTCTCAGTGTATTCATCTCTTGGTCTCCCTCTACGATTTTTACCCTCCACGCTGCCCTCCAGTACTAAATTGGTGATCCCTTAATGTCTCAGAACATGTCCTACCAACCGATCCCTTCTTCTAATCAAGTTGTGCCACAAACTCCTCTTCTCCCCAGTTCTATTCAATACCTCCTCATTAGTTATGTGATCTACCCATCTAATCTTCAGCATTCTTCTGTAGCACCACATTTCGAAAGCTTCTATTCTCTTCTTGTCCAAACTATTTATCGTCCATGTTTCACTTCCATACATGGCTATACTCCATACAAATACTTTCAGAAACGACTTCCTGACACTTAAATCTATACTCGATGTTAACAAATTTCTCTTCTTCAGATACGCTTTCCTTGCCATTGCCAGTCTACATTTTATATCCTCTCTACTTCGACCATCATCAGTTATTTTGCTCCCCAAATAGCAAAACCCCTTTACTACTTTAAGTGTCTCATTTCCTAATCTCATTCCCGCAGCATCACCCGACTTAATACTCGTTTTGCTTTTGTTGATGTTCATCTTATACCTTCCTTTCAAGACACTGTCCATTCCGTTCATCTGCTCTTCCAAGTCCTTTTCTGTCTCTGACAGAATTATAATGTCATCGGCGAACCTCAAAGTTTTTATTTCTTCTCCATGGATTTTAATACCTACTCCGAACTTTTCTTTTGTTTCCTTTACTGCTTGGTCAATATGCAGACTGAATAGCATCGGGGAGAGGCTACAACCCTGTCTCACTCCCCTCCCAACCACTGCTTCCCTTTCATGCCCCTCGACTCTTATAACTGCCATCTGGTTTCTGTACAAATTGTAAATAGCCTTTCGCTCTCTGTATTTTACCCATGCCACCTTAAGGAGAACGTACTTTATGCCCAAAACAAAATAATTTAAGAAAGTACTCATTTCGTAGACTGTTATTGACTCTTATTCATAACATATTTATTAAAGACATATTGATGTGTAAGAAGGGTCCTGAACCTCAAAATACGAATTTGATGTTTGTTGTGAAAAGTCACACCCACTACTACGACCTAAATTTTTGCGTGAAGTTTTACTGAGAAATTTAAAACAATTATTGAACCTAGAAGGAATCATTCAAAAGAATTAATATTTTTTCAGAGTTGTAAAATGTAAAATAAATTACTAGATTTTAGTATGTTCAAAATGTGGTCATAACCCGCCCTCCCCCTCGGGCCCTCGGGCCCCTCCCCCCCCCCCCCCCCCCCCCCTCTTCATCACAGTTGGTATTGCGAAGGTTCATGGTGAGCTTTCTGATACTTATCCGAATGATGATTCCACTTTATGCACAATATTTCGAATATCGACCAGTCGTCTTCTTCAGGTGCTGTAAGTGTGCGGTTATGTGTATTCTCTGTCTGGACCCTAAATCAGGCTGTGAAGTAATGCTCGTATATCTCCGCCATTTGTAACGTAGTACGTCCCCAGGCGTACCACTTCAAAAATGGTTCAAATGGCTCTGAGCACTATGGGACTTATCTTCTGAGGTCATCAGTCCCCTAGAACTTAGAATTACTTAAACCTAACTAACCTAAGGACATCATACACATCCATGCCCGAGGCAGGATTCGGACCTGTGACCGTAGCGGACGCGCGGTTCCAGACTGTAGTGCCTAGAACCGCTCGGCCACCCCGGCCGGCCGTACCACTTACCCAGTTTGATGTTCGTTTGTTTTTCAAAGCCCACACTGATATTCAGCGAAACGCACGTTCTCTTACCGTTTACCAGCCATATTGTATGTGACATCCAACGAGATCTCAATAAACAGAGTACCAAACGGCATGACTTGTTCCAATTGTAATCTCCATCTCGGTTTATTGGTTTACCGATGTATTTTTTTTTTTTTTCGATAGACTCCTTACGCTGTTCCAGAAACCTGATTTCACACCACTATATTGGTCGCAACACAATTTCGTGATTCTCTTCGAAGCAGTGCTCGTTGACAGGCGATTTCCTTGACTGTTTCACAGTTAACGTACAAGTACCACTGAGAGAAAAACAGATCCGAGACAAACAGAATGCTAGTGAATGAAAGCTTGAGAGACAAAAGTTAAGTAGGCATTACTGCTGTCAATAGCAAGTAATGTGAGTCGAAAGAACAAATTTTCATATAAACAAGGCACAAAACGCCTGCTGTCAACATTTGCACTGTTGTTTAGATACAAAGAAATATGATTGGGAGAAAGATACCAAGTGAATGTTATTACCCTGTAGCGAGCCATCGCAGACCGCTGGTCCCTTATTGGTATGCTTGAGACAGTATGCGTGCTTAGTATGTTCCAAAACGCCGAGCATAAGAACGGGATTTCTGGTGCTCATACATCGGTTTCTGTCAAGTATTCGGGATAGCCGTAGGGCTAGGGACCATTCGTGTACCAAACAGAAAGATCATCTTAGTGTCCTATCCTACAGTATAAGGCCAATGTATGAAAATTACACACTTCCTCCTGCTTAGGCAACCAGCTGCTGTGTCCGAGAGGTTCTAGGCTCTTCAGTCCGGAACCGCGCTGCTGCTACGGTCGCAGATTCGAATCCTGCCTCGGGATGGATGTGTGATGTCCTTAGATAACTTAGGTTTAAATAGTTCTAAATGTAGGGGACTGATGACCTCAGAAGTTAAGTCCCATAGTGCTAAGAGCCATTCCTGCTTAGGCAAATGGAGCAAAGTGGTTGGTTCTAATTGCTCAAATGGCTCAAATGGCTCTGAGCACTATGGGACTTAACATCTGAGGTCATCAGTTGCCTAGAACTTACAACTACTTAAGCCTAACTAACCCAAGAACATCACACACATCCATGCCCGAGGCAGGATTCGAACCTGCGACCGTAACGGTCACGCGGATCCACACTGAAGGACCCAGAACCGCTCGGCTACACCGGCCGGCGCTCTTTTTGCATTTGATGTGGTCTGCGGTGGGCTTGACGAGACTTAGTTCAGGCGTGGTTCGTCGGGAAAAGCCACAAAAGGCTCAAATGGCTCTGAGCAGTATGGGACTTAATTTCTGAGGTCATCAGTCCCCTAGAACTTAGAACTAGTTAAACCTAACTAACCTAAGGACATCACACACACAAATGCCCGAGGCAGGATTCGAACCTGCGACCGTAGCGGTCTCGCCGTTCCAGACTGCAGCGCCTAGAACCGCACGGCCACTTCGGCCGGCAGATGTTAAGCCCCATAGTGCTCAGAGTCATTCCTGCTTAGGCAAATGGAGCAAAGTGGTTGGTTCTTTTTGCTCAAATGGCTCAAATGGTTCTGAGCACTATGGGACTTAACATCTGAGGTCATCAGTTCCCTAGAACTTACAACTACTTAAACCTAACTAACCCAAGGACATCACACACATCCATGCCCGAGGCAGGATTCGAACCTGCGACCGTAACGGTCGCGCGGTTCCTGACTGCAGCGCCTAGAACCGCGCGGCCACCCCGGCGCTACAAAAGGATTTTTTATTATGTTTTCACCGGTCCAAAACCCAGACGATGATTTCAACAGCGCCGTGCGCAGCAAACAGCTAAAATTTTAACGATATATTCGTAACAGCCCGATCTCGAACAAAGTTGCAAATTTTCTTCATCTCCTTTTCCGTTTCCGAGATACAGATGTTCGAAGTTACCCTACTTTTACACTTAAAATAGTACGTAAGACTCGGCGTGAAGCAAAAACGTGGTTTATAATGCGGCGCAGCACGGAAAAATATGCTGTAATGTATCTCCGTCATCACCTGGTATACCCATGATGCTGAACTGAAGAAAATGCACATCTTTTTTGCATATAAAATCTGGTCTGAAGTACAAAATTAGTTTTGTGTTACTGTACGTAAGTAAACTATCAAAATTTTAGCGGCCAATATACTTCTTTTCATACGAGTTTAATGCCCTGCTACAGCTGGGAAAAGAAGCAAACTAGCGTAAAAATGTTCCTATCGGAGCAATGCGAATAAGTTCGTGTTTATTTAAAACATTGCGACTGAAAAATGGGCTACCAGCTGCCTCATTCTATCTTCCTGAGCACCTTTACAAATTTTCTCAAAACTTTTGATATACGAGTGTATTCCCGTTTTTTGTACTGAGAGAGAAGAAGACAGTGGCATTGGCCAACAGACTGAAAAGTATTAAATATTGGAAGATAGTAGACAGTGGCTGTGTTATAGAAAGAGGGACAATGGCAGTGTGAGAGAGAGAGTGGTACACAGTGGCAGTGGAACATGGTTGCCAGTGACAGGGCAGTGCTAGGAAAACAGTGAAGGATACAGTGCCAGAGGGGAAGGAATAAACTTGAAGAGGAAATAGGTGATACCCAGTGATAATGGAAGACAGAGTATACGACAATGACAACGCGAGAAAGACAGTTAGTGACAGTGAGAAGAGACAGCAGCAGAAGTAAGGATGGAACGAGGTATTAGCAGTAAAAGAGAGTAAGAGGAGGCTGTAGTAGTAGGACAGAGCGAAAGTGACCGTGGCTGCGAACAGGAGACAACTACAGGACACAAAGACATAATGGCAATGAGTTGGTGTGAATGAATGAGTCAGGAAGGGCAGCTGTAAATGGATGGGTATGGGCGAGTTAGTGATGGTCTACTGGATGTGAGTGAGTTACAGTTACGGGAGCTTGAGTGAGTTTGAGGTGAGCTGCATGCTGGAAAACGTGCGAATATGTTCAAATGCTAAAATTTTTGGGAAAATGTGTAAAGGTGCTGAAGAAGATAGAATGAGGCAGCTGTTATCCCACTTTTCAGTCAGAGTCTTTAAATAAACAGGAACATATCCGCATTTCTGTGATACCATAGGAGCATTCTTCCACTGGTACCAAATTGCTCAGAAAATATTCCCGTACAACGTATGAAATTTTGTTAGTGGAGTACGGATTCACCCCGTATAACTACACGCCACGGCTGACGCTACAAGAACTTCAAGTTTTTCCCAGCAGCCTCAGGCATGCGAAATTCGTTCTCAGAATATAAGAGATTAACTAATTACCTGAGGACAGTCTCAGTTGCTTTCTAGATTCTGCACTAACCAGGAAAGCATTCTGTCTTCCTGTGCCGAGACTGAAGCAGAGATAGACGCTTCTCATGAATGTGTCACGCTTCACGACCGTCTTAATGCGTACGAAACGTGAGCAAACAAAGGTTCTCATACATATTAATTACTTGGACTTCTCACAGGTGGCGTGCTTTGTAGAGCGTAAACTGGCGGTGCATATGCATATGTCAGAATCCTGCATCTCGCAAGGAAGAAGACGTAATGCAGTGCAAAGTACTGCAAAAAATCACGTATTCGTAAAACTGCAATAACAATTGCCTTAAAATGACAAATAATTTAAAATGATGAAGTAAGAAAGATTTTCTTTGTGCTATACTATGAAAAACTTCAGAATGTTTTCAGCGGAGATCCATTCCACCAGTACTACTTCATTGCAACGACTAGTTCCGTCCACGCGCTGCCGTTATCTTCTGACTGCACTAAGCTGTTTTGCAACCTACCACATTCAACAAAATAGAAGTGAAGACAAGGAAATTTCGTGTTGAAATCGAAACTTACGTACGTCTGTTCTTTTTGTTCCTTGCATTGTGTGTGCCATTGTTCAGGAATGGGAATCAGATGACATCGCTGTGGTCATAACATCACATGATAAGTGAGGTAATATGTACCGCCACCTGTGAACTTCGAAGCCTCCGATTAGCATAGTCTCGTGTTGCAATCGCTTATGGGCTGCACATCAGAAGCGAAAGAGGAAAGCTAGATTAAAGTATGCATACAGAAGAATAGGAAACAGTATCGAAGAAGGAGTGTATCTATACCAACAGTCATTCTTTCTGTGTGATTTTATGTTGATTCCTGTGCAAAGCATTTCCGTTATACCCATGTTAGAGAAACAAAGAGGATGACACTCGAGCACAGATGACCATACAATGACGGTAAAAAGAAACGCAACACCAAGAAGAAGTTGTGCGGCATAAACGAAAGTTGGTAGGTGTGGTTCTACATCTGAAAAATGATGTCTATTCAAATTTCGCGCCTGTCGTCTAAGAGTTGCGCTAGTACCGCCACTATGCGGATGAAACCAGCTTTGCTTTGAATACACGCTGTAACGGTCGTGAGCGTTAGTTACCTTCGAGACTGGACGTGGTGAGTTGAAGTTGTCAAGAATGCCTTTAAAGCGACAAGGACGCCATGATCGACACCTCACTGAGTCTGGACAGGGTCGTGTAATAGGACTACGAGATGCTCGATGTTACTTCTGCGATATTGCAGAAAGGTTTAGCAGGAATATAGTCACCGTACATGGTTGCCGGTAACGTGGTCACGGGAATGTGCGGTCACAAGGAGATCGAGCTCCGGACGGCCATGTGACACTACCGAGAGCGAAGACCATTTGTTCGGCATACAGCTTTGGTACGGCATACTGCATCTGCAGCAGCAATTTGAGCAGCAGTTGGGACCACAATGACACAATGAACTGTTACAAATCGGTTACTTCAAGGACAGCTCCATGACAGATGCTCTGAAGCACACATTCTGCTGACCCCAAAACCACTGCCGTTTGCGACTTCAGTGGTGGCAAGTGAGAGTTCATTAGAGGGCAGAGAGGAAGTCTGCTGTGTTTTCTGATGACAGCTGCGTCTCGCTGCCAGTGATGTACGTGTGTTGGTTAGGAGGCCAGCTGGGGATCTGCAACCTACCTCTCTGCGTGCATGGGCACACTGGACCTACACCTGAAGTTACGGTCTGGGCTGCCATTTCGTATGACAGCAAGAGCACTCTTGTGGTTATCCCACGCACTCTGACGGAAAAATTGTACGTCAATCTGATGATTAGGACTGTTGTGCTGCCATTCATGATCAGCATTTCAGGAGGTGTTTTCGAACAGGATGAATCCCTCCCACACAAACTGTTGGAACCCGAAATGCTCTACAGACAGTCGACGTCATGCCTTGGCCTGCTCGATCACTACATCTGTCTCTAGTCGAGCACATGTGGAGCATCATCGGACGAGAATTCCCGCGTCACCCACAACGGCATTAACCGTCCCTGTACTGACCGACCAAGTGCAACATGAATGGAACTCCATCCCACAAACTGACATCCAACACCTGTACAACACAATGCATGCACGTTTGCATGCTTGCATTCGACATTCTGGCGGTTACACACGTTATTAATGCAGCAGCATTTGACATTTGCAATGACTTACATTAACCTATGATCTTCCAATATTAATAACTTAAATATGTTACCTAGATAACTGTAATCACGCCACTTCATTACTCTGCGTTAACAGCAACAACTGCATTCTGTATAATATGCATTGACATGCCCCGTTCCGCGTCATTTGGAGTTCCCTTTGCAGAACCGAAATAGCTTTACCATTTCCTACCTACTTTCATTGATATGTTTAGGCATTCTGCTGCTAAAATGAAAACGTCTCACAGGGAAAGAAAGCAAAGCAACGAAAACATGATAATAACTTTAAGTGTCTAAGCGGGAACTCCTTCAGTTCTATACGAGAATATAGTAGTTGAGAACTTCTCTCTCTTATGTGTTGTTGATACGTGTACTTCCTCACATTATTTTCTTCATCTTTTATCAGTTCTTTTAATAAAAATTTTCTAATCAGCATTCTGCTCTCTACGTACCTATTAGTCACATGAATAACTAGTTTTTACTCATATCGTTCCACGGAAACTGATAAATAAATAAATAAATAAATAAAAAATAAACAAATAAATAAAAATGAAATAACCACTGACTGTGCTAACCATCTTTTGCGGTATAAGAGCGAAATGACAGCCGTAAACTTAATTGACGGAACAAACAAGTTCACTTTCTGTTCGGATGTTACAATGTCATGTAAAGCCTCATATGTCAGTTACGTTCTTGGTATGATCCTTGCAAATAGTTAACAATTATCTATTACTATGAAAATTAATCTTGACGCATTTCTCACTAACTGCGCATCGCTGTCATTGTGCAGGTGCTTATCATTTCAAGGTTAAAAAGAAAGGTAGCTAAATGGTGTCAAATAATGAATAGGCATGTGCTATTTAGATACACTCTTTACGTATACAGCTGTATATCTAAGTAGCTTGAGTGACAATTAAACGTAGAAGAGTTCGGCAAAAATATGGAAACACCAAAAGCAAAACACATTATCATGCCAAATACTGTGTAGGAACTCCGTTAGGAATGGATAAATACAGGCTCCGTATGGTTTCCAAGGGACTCTTATACCATCCTTCCTGCAAAATGTTGGCAAGTCCAGGTAACCAATGATGGAGGTAGATACTGATCACGCACCCTTCTCTCCAAAGCAGTCCAAAAGACTCAGTAATATTGAGATCTAATAACTGTGGTGGCCAGGGGAGATAGACAATTTACCTTCGTGCTCACAAAACCAGCCGCGCGGGATTAGCCGAGCGGTCTAGGGCGCTGCAGTCATGGACTATGCGGCTGATCCCGGCGGAGGTTCGAGTCCTCCCTCGGGCATGGGTGTGTGTGTGTTTGTCCTTAGGATAATTTAGGCTAAGTAGTGTGTAAGCTTAGGGACTGATGACCTTAGCAGTTAAGTCCCATAAGATTTCACACCCATTTGAACATTTTCCACACCCCCACAAAACCAATTCTGGACTATGCAAACCGGGAGAACAGGGGCTCCGTCGGCTTGGAACACAGCATGACCATTGCGTAACAAACATTACACCGAGGGATGGCGCTGATCAGCTAGAACAGTCACATAGGTCACATAATCCTTAATAATAAAGTTACCTTGTATAGAAGTACCACAATACGGCTGCCAAAACTGTCACTGAGTTTCCGTCAGTTTCACTCTTGGGCAGAAAATCAGGCCAGAAGTGAAACAAGACTTATCCAACCAAACAACTTTCTTCCATTGCTCCATAGTTCAAGTCTTAAGACTTCAGAACCACGTTTTCCCGTTTCGAGCATTTGCGCCACTAGTGAGTGGTTTTGTAAATCCAGCGCGCCCTGCCATTCCTTGGTCAAAAAGCTCCAATGATGTTTTGATGCTGAGACAGTTAACGATTTAGACATTATCCAGTAACTTTTGCAGGCGCCGTCCTCTTATTTTTCGTACAGTCCTCTTCAATGACCGTCCGTCGGTATCACTTGACGCATAGTTTCGCCGACTTTGTTACAGCGTATGATGTAATTCCGCTTTCCCTGTATGCGGTGTAAACCTTCCATATAGTCCTTCTTGAAACACCAAACACTTCGGCTCCTTTTGATATGGTATAACCCACTGTATGAGCTCCAACAATTTGTGGACGTTTGAATTCACTTAACCTCGATATAATGCATTCACAACTACTCAGAGCACGGCTGACATTTGCAATGTATTGAGGACATTACACAGGTAATGTCCGTGGCCAAACAAAAAAGAGTAACCTCCAGGCCTGACTAGCATCTACAGCTATGTTCACGCATGCATTTCCCGTTGTTTTCCCGTATTTTTGTCTAACCCGTGTATGTCCGTCTCTCCACAGGTAACACGTCTTCGGTTTTCAAGTCAACAATGATCTGTGTTCCGGCGTTTATTTAGTTGCTCCGAAGATGTCCCATCAGCATCAACTCTTGTTTCGACTCAGATCTCCTCTTACACTCCGCCAGTAGTGATTGATCGTCTATTGCTTTTACAGAATCTCTTTTTGCGTCTACTATGTTCCAACATAGACTGATACACTGATCTATCCGGTAATAGAAGCGGGACGACTGTAGTGTCAGCCGACAGCGTGACCGTTACAAAGTAATGATGCAGCCAACAACGTACATTGGTTCAGTGTTGGAATGACAGAGGGGGCAGCTTATACGTTAGTTTCATGGGACGTGGAGGGATGGAGGAAAATAAGAGCATTTTCTTACGAAATAATATTTAAAAGATCCTCGATGCTAAGTCTTGTGCCGGTTGAGGCACAATGAAAACACAGCCCAGTACAGTACAACAGTTTTACTGAAAATTACGTAGGCCAAAATCCTCCATGTTTGGAGAAAATTTATCACTACTTCGTGACTAGCACTGAATTTATAGAAGTCCTACTTAGACTGGAGGCTGTAATGATGTAACAGTCAAAGTTAATATTCGCCGCTTGGATGTAGAATAGAATAATTTACCGAATGTCGGCAGCCGGCTTCAAGTTTCTCGACGTCTCCAGAGTAGAGGATATGTACAAATGTGTGTGAAATCTAATGGGCTTAACTGCTAAGGTCATCAGTCCCTAATCTTACACACTACTTAACCTAAACTATCCTAAGGACAAACACACACACCCATGCCCGAGGGAGGACTCGAACCTACGCCGGGACTAGCCGCACAGTCCATGTAGAGGATATGTCCCTTTGATGGTGAAGGAAGGCGCTGGTGGCTCCATCGGTCTGCTGTGGCTGGTGTGTCATGACGTCGTATGCAGCCAAGGTTCCTATCGAGGCTCTGATTGACAAACTGCGGCTGCAGTTGGCGCACGGCCCAGAGTTCGACGAAAGATGACTCGGAGAGGTTTTGCACCCTCCTAAATACCCAAGCCAAGTAGAGGTACTAGAGGAAATATTTGAATCACGTAGCCTGCAGAGGCGAACAGATCTGCGGGGCCAGTGACATCTGGCGGCCCTCGCATTGCCACCAGTTGGCCTAGGCAGCATCAATAGTTGAGCTCGATCTTCTGCTGATGTAACCCGTTTTAGATCAGGCCACTATGTATACAGTTAGTGTGAAACGAGTTTGTCTGTAAGTATACAGGCCGTACACAGCATTCCACCCCATTCCCCCCCCCCCCCTCCTTGAAGGATAAGAGGGTGTAGGACATGTCTGAGGAACCTAGTGCTTCTTCATTGGACGCCCTATGAACTGTTGACCTTGGCGAGCAGCGGTCGACGGCCCTTGGAGTTAGTATCTGGACCAGAAATGGGCTGACCTCGTCAGAATCCAAAGGGTGTGGATCCTGTTGCTGCGGAAATTTTTCTGTGTTGTCCAGGATTCCGGCAGAGGGGTCGTCCGTCTCTAGAACAGAAGATTGTGATAATCCACAGCTGCCGGCCGAAGTGGCCGTGCGGTTAAAGGCGCTGCAGTCTGGAACCGCAAGACCGCTACGGTCGCAGGTTCGAATCCTGCCTCGGGCATGGATGTTTGTGATGTCCTTAGGTTAGTTAGGTTTAACTAGTTCTAAGTTCTAGGGGACTAATGACCTCAGCAGTTGAGTCCCATAGTGCTCAGAGCCATTTGAACCATTTGCATCCACAGCTAGGAGGCATCGATGTGTTCCATGGATACACACATGGTTGATGTGCTTGCAGCAAATTGAGCCATTTTGTAGTCGTACTTTCACATGGTCAGACCCAGCAAATGGATTACTGCTGCTGGGGCCGACTGGGTACGATAATTGGAAGAAACCAACATCCGGACGTCTTCTTTGACAGAATAAAAAAAAAAAAAAAATCATTCGAAAAGCGGTTTGAAGTGCTTACTACGTGCAGCGACATTGGTAAACATTACGTCATTTAGTGGAAATTGCGTTTTTTATGCAATTTCGACCTCCAATACTTCCACTAAGAAAAAGATGATACACGTCTTTTACTGCGTCTTCACACCAACTATGACTTTTAAGAGGAAAATCGCCGGCCGCTGTGCCCGAGCGGTTGTAGGCACTCCAGTTCGGAACCGCACTGCTGCTACAGTCGCAGGTTCGAATCCTGTCTCGGACATGGATGTGTGTGATGTCCTTAGGTTAGTTAGGTTTAAGTAGTTCTAAGTCTAGGGGACTGAAGACCACAGATGTTAAGTCCCATAGTGCTCAGAGGCATTTGAACCATTTTGAGTAAAATCGTGGAGGTGATATTTAACAAGCGTGACAATTACTGGAATGTGAGGTGTGTCGCCAACGTGGGACAACACTTGCCTTTCCTCACAGCTACGTTTCTTTCTCTGGGTGTTATAAGTGTTGGGGAACTCTGCACACGTTATTATGTATCTGAATTTATTTGTTATATGAATACTCACTACCGTTTTACTAAAGTTGTATGCAGTTAATAATTTCATTATTAACCAGAAAACGCTTCTAGTCATTTCTGCCGCTGAGCCAAAACTCAATTCACTGTGTAATGCTTTTCAGATTAAGATATTAAATTATTTTAGCGCTTACATATTTTGTACATTCCTGACTTCCTACAGAAATAAGAAATATTCTGCTCTCTTTCTTTCCCTTATTATATATAGATTGATAATAATAGTGTTTTTACGTGTTGCGCTTTCTTTTGTATGCTTGCGGATCCTGTGCAGTGTGTATACAAACAGTATTTCGTTCGAAGTGCTGGTGTTGTTGTGGTCTTCAGTCCTGAGACTGGTTTGATGCAGCTCTCCATGCTACTCTATCCTGCGCAAGCTTCTTCATCTCCCAGTACCTACTGCAACCTACATCCTTCTGAATCTGCTTAGTGTATTCATCTCTTGGTCTCTCTCTACGATTTTTACCCTCCACGCTGCCCTCCAATACTAAATTGGTGATCCCTTGATGCCTCAGAACATGTCCTACCAACCGATCCCTTCTTCTGGTCAAGTTGAGCCACAAACTTCTCTTCTCCCCAATCCAATGTCAGGTCGAAGTGCTACTAAAATGTATTCTTCAAAACACTGGGGTGCCATTTGTTGCCGGCCGGAGTGGCCGAGCGGTTCTAGGCGCTACAGTCTGGAACCGCGCGACCGCTACGGTCGCAGGTTCGGATCCTGCCTCGGGCATGGATGTGTGTGATGTCCTTAGGTTGGTTAGGTTTAAGTAGTTCTAAGTTCTAGGGGACTGATGACCACAGCAGTTAAGTCCCATAGTGCTCAGAGCCATTTGGACCATTTTGCCATTTGTTAGCTTCGATCAGTCACAACATAGTAGGTAGATTTTCATTGATGTAGGATATAGACAGCTGGAAAACTTTAAATGGGGATAGTTCCGTGCTGAATAAAACTTGTTTACACAAAGGAATTTACCATGTTGCAGTGTTCCAGAACCACAGGGCGAGCTTGTTTACTTGTATTCACAAGTATTAATGAGTATTCTGATGAAAGAGAGGTCACTATTCGGTAAATTCTGGGAACGGTTAAACTTTGCAACTTTTTTTTTCTTTTTTTCCTTGCTCCAACATGAAATATAACGATGTTTGTACTCGCTTTATTAGTGAGCAATCAGGTGTCTCCGCCACTCGGTTACGTATTCGCCAGAATTCAGTGTTATTTAATAGATCAATTAAAATCTTATTAGATTCTTTGCACGAATACGATCATTACATATACGAAGACTGAGCAATGGGGAATCCTGTTTCGCTGCAAGCTGCTAATGCAGCGGCGTGCCGCGACGGCGTGCGCCGCGGGTGGCCGTCCGCAGTAGATTAGGCGCTGCTGATGGTCACGGCCTGCCGCAGGCGATAGCGCGACACGCGGCTCGCGTCTCCCCCGTGTTGCGCTCTGCCCCGCTGGCTCCGGAAGAGGTGAACGCGGTCGCGTCCGATGGCGTGGACTCCTTGCACCGTGCTACTTTAGCCAACAAATGCGATTTAGGTACTATCTCTTAAGATCGCGGACGTTCATAGATGCGATCACAAGACAGTTAAGATGCTTTAATCAGCACATTGTCGAGTAGAATGGCCACATTAGGATGAATAACAAAAACAAACTGTTCCTTTCCATGTACACGTTAATAGAAAGACTGATTAAATTTCTAGGTGATTTGGGATATGCACTACGTTAGAGCTGACACTTCTGGTACGTGTGGGCGTCGTGCTGACGTGACTACGGAGACAGATACTGGACCATGCCATGCTGCTTCAGCTCTACACCAGAGTACGTCAATCGTAGTCCTGGCGAGTGTGGCGTGTGGGTCTCCTGCAACCTATCAGATCTTTTCAGTAGGCGATGTGGTGACCATGGTATCAATCGAACACTCTCTGTGTATTTGTTGTCACAGGACAGTCCAGACAATCTTGCGGTATCTCATTGAAAGTCACAGAGACCATAAAGTTATGGCATAGCCATCGGGCTTTACCGGCTGTGCTGCCCGCAGCAGCTTGGCCACTATGACGAATACGATCTGGTGGCATTTATTTTCCTTGGAGGCTCCAGAAACGAGTACGTCCATCATGATGGTGTCCACAGAACGGCAATCGTCTGCGTAGAAGACGTGGTGCCACTCCTATATCGAGTACTGAAATTGGGCGCGCCACTCTATCTCTGGCGCCATGTTAAGAGAATACATATCGATGGTCGACGTGCTGACCATCCGTTGTGTTCTATACGTCGCTCTGCCTATGTCGACATCCGTCTTACCGCAAACAGGGTCAGTTTGGGCTTACTGAACTTTACATGCGTTCACCATTTTGCACTGCCGAGCACGCCAGTAGCAATGTCCGTAACGATAAATCACAGTCTTGACAGCACACGATCGTGCCGTTGTTGAATTCCAATAAGAGTTTGTAGACGTTCTTCTCTGTATACAAGCCACAGCGCGATCTTCTCACAGACAAACAATACGCAAAGGCGAAATTTTTCCTTATATGTTGATCATGTATGGCGTTACTTCTACTTTGTGCGGTTATCTTCAAATGGTAATCATTTGTGTGTCTAAGAACCCGGTCTGGATAAAAATATAGAAATTTCAGAAGCTGCTGTATGGTCGCGAATGGAATAGTGACCCGAAAATGTAGAATAAATTTCTTTTAGTTCACATCTATGGTCACATACTTGTAGGTCCTCAGACTACCGGTTTCGGTCAGCAATGACGATATTCAGATCCGATTTATAAAAAACATGTTCTAATATACAAAAGCCATAGTGGCATCGTCAAATGCTAAACACAAAATCAGCGATTTTATATATGTGTGTGTGTGAGGATACTGGCGCTGATTTTGTTTAGCATTTTGACGATACCACTACGGATCCATTATATTAGAACGTGTCTTTTAAAAATCAGATCCGAAGATGGTCATTGCTGACCGAAATCGGTAGTCTGAGTACCTACAAGTTTGTGACCACAGAGTGTAACAGAAGAAATTTATTCTACCGAGAGAAATCCTTACTCCAACGTAAACACATACGCAAGCCTGCAGGTTACGCTGTTGTAACTGACCACGAATGGCACCTGTGAAATGTCATTAATGCGGTGCAAGGTCAGTCGTGGCCAGAACACTAATCTGTGTAGTTGTTATTGCACTATGTCGAATGTGGGCAAATTTTTGGTTCTGGTATATTGGGTGAGTGTTTTGTGTTCTATGAGGCCCGGTATCGAAGATTTATAACGCATACAGAAAAAGTGCAAATACATCATTCGCTAAGTAACAACATGGGCGAAAGTGAGTGTTGAGCGGGAGTGGCAAATGGTCACTGAAGAGGATTGTGGCGAGAAACAAGAGGACGACAGCTGCAAAAGTAACTGCGGAACTGAATATCGCGCTAGCAAATCCTGTCAGTACCAAAACGTCATGAAGTGATTCCATAGGCTGGGAAATATAGAGCGAGCTAGAATTCCAAAACCATTCATCAGCGACACAAATGCCCGTGACAGGAAAACGTGGTACCGAAGCAAAAGAACTTGGAGTGCTGAGCAATGGAAGAAAGTCATTCGGCCAAGTTTACGTCTCAAGAGTGAAACATGGCAGAGTTTCGCTGATTATTTGGGCAGCCAAATCGTCATATTCCTTGGGTCCCATGGTTACTTTGCAAGGTCACATCGCTCCTCCATCATTATATTGCAGTTTTAATGGCCATCTGTGTATAATGTATGACCTAGTGTTATGTAGGACTAGGAACTATCGTTGTTAGGTGAATGTATAATTTCTGAGACTCGGTGATAGCTATAAAGTCAGATTGTAATTAGATTCCCGTTTTCGTTCTATTTCCCTTAGTTGTACCCGGTTTTAACGCACGTCTGTGCTGTGGCACTAGACTCAGAGGCCGCCGGTTTTCTTACCGATCGTGGAAGTTATTTTCTCTGCCAGTATTGAGAGATTAGGTCACTAAGATAACAGGGAATGATCTTGGGGCCGGCCGGTGTGGCCGAGCGGTTCTAGGAGCTACAGTCTGGAACTGCAAGACCGCTACGGTCGCAGGTTCGAATCCTGCCTCGGGCATGGATGTGTGTGATGTTCTTAGGTTAGTTAGGTTTAAGTAGTTCTAAGTTATAGGGGACTGATGACCTTAGCAGGTAAGTTCCATAGTTCTCTGAGCCAATGATTTTGGGCTAACCCTAATCATAGATCTAACGCGATGTGTGTCTGAGTTTTCAAAGCAGAACACACAGTTAATAGTATTATGAATTTTCGTAGCATTTCAAAAAGTTAGATTCGTTTCGAAACCTAATCCTGAACCCTGCTTTGATGTGTCAGCTGAGCTCTGATCATATGCTACTAGAACACAAACAACACAAACAACACCGCGACTGGCTTCCCACCGGTCATCATTCACAACTATGGAGACCTAAGTCTCCTAAACAAAGAATTTAACAATAAGCACAGCCCCACAACATACTACTCTAAGCTCACCGGGGAACACGCCGCACTGTACGTGGCGAACAAGGCAGACTACACGAATCTACTGGACTTTCTCAAAGAAAGGAAGGTAGAACACTTCACGTACAGGACAGTCTTGGAAAAAACACAACAGTACGTGATTAAGGGGATAGACTCACGAACCCCGACCGACACGGTACACAACGAACTCTCTGCTCTCGGGTGGGAGTGCATTCGGGTAAACCGGATGTCAGAGTTCGGCACAGCGAGACCGTCACATAACTACATGGCGGAGCTGGCCGACACGGCCAAATCCCGCGACCTGCTGAAGTTAAAATTATTTCTTCACATGGTCGTTAATGTAGAGGTGTACAACACGCCGCGCACCCCCCAACAATGCCACAACTGCCAGCGCTATGCGCACGCGGGTATCAGATGCGGTCTCGCACCCCGCTGCCGCATTTGCGCTGGCGGTCACACAACCCAACGCTGCAAACTCCCCAATACAGCACCTCGCAAGTGCGCCAACTGTGGTGCTGCCCATCCGGCAAACTACAGAGGGTGCATTGCATACAAAGCAGCTCTGAGGCGCAAAATCGCGAAACATGCGAAACCAACCGCCATCACAGTTCCAAAACCGCCCCCGCGCCCAGTAAGAAGTGGAATATCCTTCGCTGGAGCGGTCGCTGGCAGCCCCAGCAGCGCGGGACGGTCAGAGGAGCCCCAGAGCTCAGAACACGCTCAGCAAACACCCCCAGCAACAGACACACAACAGGCAAGCACAACAAATGACACCACACCCGCACCGGGCACACCACACGAAACAAGCAACAACACCACCCTACCCCCTGAGATCGCGAACTGCAGCCCACCACAGGCTACAGAAAACGCACCCACACAGGGACAACCACAGCGCCAGAGGAGGAGGAGAAGGAGAAACAGCCGCAGCACGAGGAACACGACCGCACCACAACAAGTACACAGTCAACAGAACACCAACACCCATGAACACATCCCGGACACCAACTCAACAACCCACATAACACACCCACTCACCTCAGAAAATACACAGGCGCCCACAACTGCCACACGAACAACCGACTCGCAGGCCAGCCCTCACCAAACGCCAACACTGGAACAAGCGGCCGCTAACACGACCAACAACTCCCAGGCTGACATGACCAACATCACAACAACATTCCAGAGAATAATGGAAACATTATTCCCCGGACGCACGACCACCGAAATAGTCACGAAGATTATGGGGTGTGTCTCACAACTCTTCATGCAGTTCATGTCGGGTACGCTCAACTGGACTAGCTTCCAAGCCACTATCACACCGCTCTTTACACTACTACATGGATAATACACCACACCAGCCCCGAAACGCAGACTTAAACACAATCACACAGATCCTGTTTTGGAATGCCAACGGGATCGCAAACAAAAAAGCCGAGATGGCCGCGTTCATGGAGCGAAAGGGTATCCGAATCGCTCTTGTGAACGAAACACTGCTTACGCCTCGCAAACAACTAAACCTCCCAGGTTATTGCGTCTATCGTACCGACCGAGCGGATGGCAGGAGGGGAGGCGGCACGGCAATCATTATACACAGAGACATAGACCACACGAACATCGAGCTCCCAGCACTTGAAAGACTGGAGGCTACGGCCGTTAGGGTCAAGTTCAACGGAGCCAACACCACACTGGTATCGCTATACAATCCTCCTAAAAACATAGTAACACGCGATATCAGCACAGTACTCAACATGGCACCGCGGGTAATAGCCGCTGGAGACCTCAACGCAAAACACCCCGATTGGAACTCACGAATACGAACCTCCAACGGCAAGAAACTGTACGAACACGCACTAGGCCGAAACTACATTATACTTGGGCCGGACGTTCCCACGTTCGTGCCTACACAGGCCCGACATAGGCCAGACGTGTTAGACATAGCCCTCATAAAGGGCATCACATGCACACTCAACCTAACGGTTGAAAACGATCTGGACTCAGACCACATGCCTGTAATACTGCACATGGAAGAGACACTGCAGGACATCGAACCACGCAGGATGCTTAACTACAAGCGTGCGAACTGGACACTGTTCAAGGAAACGCTTGATAGTCGCATTCCTGACACCCACGAAATTAACAACACACAGCAAATCGATGAGGCTGTGGAGGCTCTCACAACTGCCGTCCAAGACGCAATGACTGACGCCATTCCATTTACAACACCAAGACAACACTCGACGGCCCTGCCCCAGGAAATCCTGGGCCTTATCTCAATGAGGAACCGCCTCAGGAGATACTGGCAGCGTACCAGGCGCCCGTTCTATAAACTGCACGTCAACAGACTCCAGGGCATAATACGGAATAAAATCCAAACATTCAGAAACGAACAATGGGGACAGAAACTCGCTCGGCTGGATACCACACGTCCTGGCGTGTGGCAGCTGGCCAGACACTTCACCAGGGAGAAACATTACATTCCCACGTTACAAGGACCAGACGGCCCAGCCTACTCCGCGACGGAGAAGGCAGAGCTTATGGCCACAACACTTGCAGCGTCCTTCATGCCGAATCTGGTTCCTTCAGACCCAGCATTCGCACTTGAAACGGACCAGGAGGTTACACGACTTGTAGCCCAGCCCTCGCGCGACGAAATCAGACGTGCTAGCACAAATGAAGTCACATGGGCTATCAAGCACACCAACGCTAGAAAAGCCCCTGGGCCTGATGGCATTCAAAACCGTGTCCTCCAGGAGTTCACGGATAAAGCCGTAGAATACCTCACACACCTAACGAATGCTATCCTGACACACCAACACTTCCCTGACTTTTGGAAGGCGGCCAAGGTCCTGATGTTCAGGAAGCCAGGGAAAGACCACTCCCTCCCACAAAATTACCGACCCATCAGTCTGCTGTGCTCGCTCAGCAAGATTGTTGAGAAGGTAATACTAAAACGTATCACTAGGCATTGCATCGCCAACGACACCCTAAGACCGGAGCAATTCGGCTTTAGGAATCACCACTCGACAACACAACAACTCCTCCGCGTAGTCGAACATATAACACACGGCTACAACATGAACAAAGCCACAGGGGCCGTGTTCCTAGACATCGAAAAGGCTTTCGATCGTCTCTGGCACAACGGACTCATACGCAAACTAAGCGAAGCTGGTTTCCCAGACGGACTCGTACGTCTCATACACTCATATCTCACGAACAGATGTTTCAACACTAACGTGCAGGATAAACAATCAACACAACACGGTATCCAAGCTGGAGTACCCCAAGGAAGCATTCTGGGGCCCATCTTGTTTAACCTGTACATTAATGACTACCCAGCGACACGAAACACGACGTTAGCCGTCTACGCGGATGACACAGCCATCCTCGCGCAAGACTGGAAACCGTCGAACATCAACTCACGAATACAGACAGCACTCAGAACAGCTGAGCCTTGGCTGGAGCGATGGCGTATTAAAGTAAACGTCGACAAGTGCGAAGCAGTTCTGTTCACACGCAGACCGAAACTACTGCGCAAACACCAACACTGTAGACCGATAACACTACATACACGCCCAATACGTTTCCGAGAGAAAGTCAGATACCTTGGTGTCTGGCTGGACCGGAAACTTACATGGGGGGACCACATCGAATACGTTGCCAACCGAGCGCACGCGAGGCTCAAACAGCTCTACCCAATGCTCAACAGGGAAAGCACACTGAATAGGAGGGTGTCGAGGTCCTTATACACGACACTGATTAGACCTCTGATGACGTACGCAGCTCCCGTCTGGGGATATGCAGCTCCCACACGACTGCGCCGCCTGCAGATCATACAGAACAAAGTGCTACGAATCATTAGCAATGCTCCACGCTACACACGCACCGTGGATCTTCACCGTGAATACCGCCTTGATACCCTCAAGGAAGTATTCAAGAAACACGCCACACGACTATACAGGAACTCGAGACACTCGAACAATCCTTTCATCCTCACTCTGGGAAACTACGATCACAACCACAGGTGGAAACACAAGCGACCAAAGACACTGCTAGCTAGGGCATAACCACCTATGGTAAACTAACATACGCAAACAGCGACAAACGTCGGTAAGCCCCTGCATATCAGCAATACTGACTGGCAACTACCAGCTGCTATTAGAGCCGACCAACAGGCCACAGCAGGGACACCGACGAGCTCGCCCACAGACGCACGAACAATCTCCCAACACTCCCTCACACTGTGCCTCCGGTATATGACCTATCAGACACAAGACCGATAACAAACATAACTGTTGCAGGTTGCAGGACGCTGAACGAGGACTCTGTACCAGCACCCAGCGCCAGCCGCCGAGCAGCACAAACGCACAACGTCAAGGTATCGACATGCATGATACCCACTACTAACAAAGCCTATCCTTGCACAACCTATCTCAGGCAGCAAGACAACCGCTACTGCTCTTGCCGCCCGACCTAACTTTCGCAGAGGTTTTTTTCCCTTGGCTCTTGCCTTGGCACTTTTTTTCCTCTGCCCTTCAAACCGCTACCCTTCGTCAGATTTCGACCAATCTATCTCCAGATGAGCGCGTATTAATGGTTAATCCTAACCAGACGTACGCAAACATCGCAGCACCCACATCCTGCGACACCTCACTTTAGTGAATACTAACCCTTATGCAGAGATGGCAGTAGACCTTTTGTGTTGGCCATCATGCCGGTGTGGGCGTGGAGGGGCTCCACCTCTTGTGAAAAAAAAAAAAAAAAACTAGAACATTACATAAGCTGTGTTAGCGAATTTTTGTGGATGACACAGCTGAGGATGAGTGTAACGTTGTGTCTGATGGAATTCATAAAAGAGGGACCAGCGTTGTTATTGGAGCCTTACACTATCCCTAAAGATACTCTTGTGGATAATGTAGCTGAGGATGAGTGACACGTCTTGTCGGATGGCTTTCTTGAGAGAGGGATCGATTATTCATTCAGACGAGAAATAAGGTCGAATAATTGGAGTCCACGGCTATGAGAGCATCCTGTTGCATAGCAGCAACTCGGGATATTTCAGTTTAAGGCAACGTAGCGTGTCATTGACATCGTCACTTTTCCGTTGATGAAAACTGCAGAGTTGTGTTGTACTTGAAATTATTTATTCCCGTAGAGCATTCGCAACTAGAACAGAAAAGTGGGCAAATGAACGCAAAGTACCCTAAGTCACTCACCATCAGCTACCTTGCGAAGTATATATTTCAACATCTGCCCTCCCGATTTCAGTGTCTCATGATTGCACCCTCTCGTTTGGTTTCTCAGCACTGGGAGTCGAATGAGACCCCCTCCATTTCTCTGGCTGAGCCACGTGGACACGACTCACCGTCCACCTTTACAGCTTCAAATACGCCAGTATATCATTCCTGTGTTCTAGACTACAAGGGGGGAAGCAGAAAATGGTGGGGGAGGGGAGGGAAAATGATTCCGGCTTCGAGCTCTCGCTCGATGTGCTCAGACTAACAATTTCAATGAAGGAAGCTGTTTAATCTTCTAACCAGAACTTCGTTGCTGTTTTGTGCCTTACAAGATAATTACGTTATAATAACAACATACACTACTGGCCATTAAAATTGCTACACCAATAACAAATGCAGATGATGAACGGGTACTCATTGGACAAATATATTATACTAGAACTGACATATGATTACATTTTCACGCAATTTGGGTGCATAGATCCTGAGAAATCAGTACCCAGAACAACCACCTCTGGCCGTAATAACGGTCTTCATACGCCTGGACATTGAGTCAAACAGGGCTTGGATGGCGTGTACAGATACAGCTACCAATGCAGCTTCAACACGATACCACAGTTCCTCAAGGGTAGTGACTCGCGTATTGTGACGAACCAGTTGCTCGGCCACCATTAACCAGACGTTTTCAATTGGTGAGAGATCTGGAGAATGTGCTATCCAGGGCAGCAGTCGAACGTTTTCTGTATCCAGAAAGGCCGGTACAGGACCTGCAACATGCGGTCGTGCATTATCCTCCTGAAATGTAGAGTTTCGCAGGGATCGAATGAAGGGTAGAGCCACGGGTCGTAACACATCTGAAACGTAACGTCCGCTGTTCAAACTACCGTCAGTGCGAACAAGAGGTGACCGAGACGTGTAACCAATCGCACCCCTTACCATACACGCTTCCAATGTGTGTTCACCGCGATGTCGTCAAACACGGATGCGACCATCATGATGTTGGAAACAGAACCTGGAATCATCCGAAAAAATGACGTATTGCCATTCGTGCACACAGGTTCGTTGTTGAGTACACCATCGCAGGCGCTCCTGTCTGTGATGCAGCGTCAAGGGTAACCGCAGCCATGGTCTCCGAGCTGATAGTCCATGCTGCTGCAGATGTCGACGAACTGTTCGTGCAGATGGTTGTTGTCTTGCAAACGTCCCCATCTGTTGACTCAGGGATCGAGACGTGGCTGCGCGATCCGTTACAGCCATGCGGATAAGATGCCTGTCATCTCGACTGCTAGTGATACGAGGCCGTTGGGATTCAGCACGGCGTTCCGTATTACCCTCCTGAACCGACCGATTCAATATTCTGCTAACAGTCATTGGATCTCGACCAACATGAGGAGCAATGTCTCGATACGATAAACCGCAATCGCGATAGGCTACAATCTGACCTTTATCAAAGTTGGAAACGTGATGGTACGCATTTCTCCTCCTTACACGAGGTATCACAACAACGTTTCACCGGGCAACGCCGGTCAACTGCTGTTTGTGTATGAGAAATCGCTTGGAAACTTTTCTCATGTCAGCACGTTGTAGGTGTCGCCACTGGCGCCAACCTTGTGTGAATGCTCTGAAAAGCTAATCATTTTCATATCACAACATCTTCTTCCTGTCGGTTAAATTTTGCGTCTGTAGCACGTCAGCCTCGTGGTGTAGCAATTTTAATAGCCAGTAGTGTATTTAGTGGTACTAGGGACGCAAATCTGGTGGTTTGGAAGGAGGTGGCAAAACGAACACTGGAACGGTCGAATCTGAGACCAACCGCTGCTCACCTCAGTACAAGAGAACGGCGACAACGAATGGTCAGTGATCGGCAGTACTGCTAAATTTAAGTGACGTCGAGCAGTGCGGCGTGCGTCGTATACACTGCCGAGGCGTGTCCGATCACGAAGTTCCGCGGCACTTGGGCCGCTTGCTTTGTGAATTAAGAGCTGTGGGAGGAACCGCCTCCACGAAGCAGGATCAGACCGTTCCCCCAGCCGTGACCGACACAACTCCAGAGCCAGCGACCATAGCGGCACGCGCTCAGCCACACGAGAAACGCTTCAACATTCCTGCTACTCTTTATGAGTGCTCTACTACGTTACCTTTACTTCATCGTCTGTTTTAAGGACAGATTTTATCTCTTTAGAAGTTGATATAAACTGCTCAAAAACGCCGTGTCCCATTTGCTTATTTGCGAACATGTATTGTGCTAGAACCCGTCATTGTAACATGATTAGTTGCTGCACTACAAAGGAGTCGCAACATTTCTCTCGGGTCTGTTCAAATGTTTCAAATGGCTCTGAGCACTATGGGACTTAACATCTGAGGTTATCAGCCCCCTAGAACTTAGAACTACTTAAACCTAACTAACCTAAGGACATCACACACATCCATGCCCGAGGCAGGACTCGAACCTGCGACCCTAGCGGTTGCGCTGTTCCAGACTGAAGCGCCTAGAAACGCTCAGCCACAACGGCCGGCTCTCGGGTCTGTCTCAGTCTTTAACAGTGGCTCTCCTGCGTAGAGGCACTACAACTTTTGACTAATCACAACCATGTTCAACCAAGTTTGTGGAAACACATACCACAGTCCATTTCAGTTGAATGATTGCTGCCTCCACAAAGAAGTGTTCACGAGTGCGCGCGGTGTGCTTGCACATTATCACTTAGAAAGATGAGCCTATCGACAATATGTTTTCTGTAGGGCTGGGCAGAAGGTTGGAGGGCCCTGTTCTGGTACATGATACCGGCCCCAAATATGACGACTCACCTCCCTGATGAAACTGTGAAACTAAATTTCTGATGTGAATTCGTACCTGACAGCTTCCACACTTTTCTAGAATGATCATTAAGTGTCGACAATGCGGCCCTTTATACTGAGGAGAAAAAAGTCATGGAACACCTCCTAACATCGTGTCGGACCTCCTTTTTCCCGGCACAATGCCACAGCTCGACGTGTGATGGGCCCAACAAGTCGTGGGAAGCTCTACATCTGCATATATACTCCGCTTGCCACAAAGCAACGCGTGGCGGAGCGCACAATTCGCCCCAAAGTAGAGTCCCCCCCCCCCTCGTCGGAAAACGACTGTCTGAACGCATCAGTACGAGCTCTAATTTCCCTTATCTTTGAATGGTGTTCATTGCGCGATATGAAAGTTGGTGGTAACAATATATGCTCTGCATCCTCGGCGAAGATCGGATTTCTGAATTTAGTGAGCAGCCCCCTCCGTTTAGCGCGACGTCTGTCTGCAAGTGTATCCCACTTCAAACTTTCTATGAGATTTGCAACGCTCCCGCGATGGCTAAATGTACCTGTCACGAATCTTGCTGCTCTTCTCTGGACCTTCTCAATCTCTTGAATCAGACCCAACTGGTAACGGTCCCATACAGACGAACAATACTCCAAGACTGGACGAACTAACGTATTGTAAGCAATTTCCTTTGTTGAAGGACTGCATCGCTTCAGCACTTTACCAATAAACCGCAATCTTGAGTTCACCTTGCCCTTTACTTGTGTAATCTGATCATTCCATTTGAGATCATTTCGAATAGTCACACCCAGATACTTGACGGATGTTACCACTTCCAAAATCTCGGCATTTATTTTGTACTCGTACATTAATGGGGATTTTGCCTTCTTATGTGCAGTAGGTTATACTTACTAATATTGAGAAATAACTACCAGTCATTACACCACGCATTTATTTTCTGCAAATCCTCACTGATTTGTTCGCAACTTTCTTGAGATACTACTTTCCTGTAGACTACAGCATCATCGGCAAACAATCTAATGCCGCTGTCAGTACCATCAACCAGATCGTTTATGTAAATTGTAAAAATCAGCGGACCTATTACGCTGCCCTGGGGCACACCTGAAGTTACGCTTGTCTCTGTTGAAGCCACCCCATTCAAGACGACATACTGCTCTCTGTCTGTTAGAAAACTTTCTATCCAACCCCATATGTCATCGGATAGACCGTAAGAGCGCATTTTTTGCAGCAAGCGACAGTGCGGAACTGAGTCTAACGCCTTTCAAAAGTCGAGAAATATGGCATCAACCTGAGAGCCGGTATCTAGAGCCTGTTGTACATCATGCACAAAAAGGGTCAGCTGTGTCTCGCATGACCGCTGTTTCCTAAAACCGTGCTGGTTTCTGCAAATGAGCTTCTCAGAGTCTAGAAAGGTCATTATGTCTGAACACAAAATACGTTCCATGATTCTACAACAAACCGATTTCAGTGAAATTGGCTGGTAATTAAGTGCATCCGATTTTCTACCCTTTTTATGGACTGCTAACACCTGGGCCTTCTTCCAGTCTCCTGCAGAAATTTTAAGCCATGCTGCCCTTGTAGCCATCCCTAATTGCGAAAGTGCTACCGGTGCAGGATTTTGTGCACGAAATGACTTCTCGAGTATGTCTCATAAATGTTCAATGGGATTCGTCCCTGGTGATCTGTTGCAGCCATATCATACATTCGAGCTGCCCTAAACGAATCGAGAACAAGTGTCACTTGGTGACATGGCAGACTTTTCATCATCATCATCATCATCATCATTTAAGACTGATTATGCCTTTCAGCGTTCAGTCTGGAGCATAGCCCCCCTTATAAAATTCCTCCATGATCCCCTATTCAGTGCTAACATTGGTGCCTCTTCTGATGTTAAACCTATTACTTCAAAATCATTCTTAACCGAATCCAGGTACCTTCTCCTTGGTCTGCCCCGACTCCTCCTACCCTCTACTGCTGAACCCATGAGTCTCTCGGGTAACCTTGCTTCTCCCATGCGTGTAACATGACCCCACCATCTACGCCTGTTCGCCCTGACTGCTACATCTATAGAGTTCATTCCCAGTTTTTCTTTGATTTCCTCATTGTGGACACCCTCTTGCCATTGTTCCCATCTACTAGTACCTGCAATCATCCTAGCTACTTTCATATCCGTAACCTCAACCTTATTGATAAGGTAACCTGAATCCACCCAGCTTTCGCTCCCATACAACAAAGTTGGTCGAAAGATTGAACGGTGCACAGATAACTTAGTCTTGGTACTGACTTCCTTCTTGCAGAAGAGAGTAGATAGTAGCTGAGCGCTCACTGCATTAGCCTTGCTACACCTCGCTTCCAGTTCTTTCACTATGTTGCCATCCTGTGAGAATATGCGTCCTAAGTACTTGAAACCGTCCACTTGTTCTAACTTTGTTCCTCCTATTTGGCACTCAATCCGTTTATATTTCTTTCCCACTGACACGACTTTCGTTTTGGAGATGCTAATCTTCATACCATAGTCCTTACATTTCTGATCTAGCTCTGAAATATTACTCTGCAAACTTTCAATCGAATCTGCCACCACAACTAAGTCATCCGCATATGCAAGAGTGCTTATTTTGTGTTCACATATCTTAATCTCACCCAGCCAGTCTATTGTTTTCAACATATGATCCATAAATAATATGAACAACAGTGGAGACAGGTTGCAGCCTTGTCTTACCCCTGAAACTACTCTGAACCATGAACTCAGTTTACCGTCAACTCTAACTGCTGCCTGACTATCCATGTAAAGACCTTTAATTGCTTGCAAAAGTTTGCCTCCTATTCCATAATCTCGTAGAACAGACAATAACTTCCTCCTAGGAAGCCGATCATATGCCTTTTCTAGATCTATAAAGCATAGATACAATTCCCTGTTCCACTCATAACACTTCTCCATTATTTGTCGTAAGCTAAAGATCTGGTCCTGAGAACCTCTAAGAGGCCTAAACCCACACTGATTTTCATCCAATTGCTCCTCAACTAATACTCGCACTTTCCTTTCAACAATACCTGAGAAGATTTTACCCACAACGCTGATTAAAGAGATACCTCTGTAGTTGTTACAATCTTTTCACTTTTATCCATAAAAATTCTATCGTTGTTAGGGGACATGAGGTCCACAAATCACTGCAAATGGTCTCCAAGTAGTCAATTTAAACACATCCCATATCATTATGGAGCCACCAACAGCTTGCACAGCGCCTTGTTGACAAGCTGGGTCCAAATCCGTTTCGTATGAATAAAAGCCAGTAAATATAGTTTATCGTTGGTATAAGACATAATAATAGCTGTTGTCGCAACGTCCTCCAGAAGATGGATGTGTGGAGAAATCGTACACTTGTCGGTGAAGAGAACCTGATGACACTGATCCCGGTTCTCTGCGTACTACTGTGCACGAGGATTTGTATTGTTGGCGGCATTGGACTCCGAGAGGCCAAATTAATCATGTGTAGATGGTTGTGCTCTGTCTTGCTCCACGCAGCCCTGATAGTTGGCTCCAGAGAGCGAACACGCAGTTACGTCGCGTTTTCGGTGGGATACCTGTGAGAGATTTCATCAGTATGATAGTGCTTTGTGTATCACGATAGTGGTTGAATGTTGGAATGGCTTTGGTGAGGTGTATTCTAATTAGCTGGGAAACTTCCTGGCAATGCAAGCGAGGTGAAAGGACAGATAGCCGGCCGGTGTGGCCGATCGGTTCTAGGCGCTACAGTCTGGCACCGCGCGACCGTTACGGTCGCAGGTTCGAATCCTGCCTCGGGCATGTATGTGTGTGATGTACTTAGGTTAGTTAGGTTTAAGTAGTTCTAAGTTCTAGGGGGGACTGATGACCTTAGAAGTTAAGTCCCATAGTGCTCATCAGAGCCATTTGAACATTGTTTTTTTTTTTTTTTTTTTTTTTTTTTTTTTTTTTTTTTTTTTTTTTTTTTTTTTTTTGTGAGGACAGACAGAAACACACTGGTTTGCGTGTGGTGTTGCTGCTGTGCTAAGAGCGTACTCAACTTTCACGACGTAAACTTTGTTGTCTTTTCCGCATCCATGTTTTCAATGCTGCCAGTAACCAAGGAGAGAGAGGCATGCCATATTGCACTTGCTGTGTTGTTCAGAAGTACAATGCAATATACTTTGTCTGAAGGAACGGGCACTGCGGCAACTACAGCCGCTATGAAACACACGAAATGCGTGCGCAGTTGTGAATAAGGACAATCATCAGCCGTGGAATACAATGATGTCAATGAAAGTTTGTGCCGGACTAGGACTCTAACCCGGTTTATCCGCTTATCGCGCACGGCCGCCTTACTATTAGGCTATCTAAGCACGCTTCACGGGCAGACTCAAACTTCGTGCATCCACAATGCGTATTCCCATACAGGGGAGACATTTCAAGTGAAGGTCGCATCTCCGGTTTCAGCCGATAAATGCGATATTGCCGTACCTGTGTTGCTCGTAAGTACGATCCTCCAAACGTGCATGAGTGTAGGTTGTGGACACATTGTTGACGATATGTGGAAGTTTGGGTCTGGCCGGGAAATGCGCTTGGGTAGCCTAATAGTGAGGTGAAATCTCGTGGTAAATGGGAAACGGGGATCGTGTCCCAGTCCGGAACAAATTTTCAGTGTCGTCATTCTACTATACAGTTTATTGATAGATAGATATATAGATAGATAGATAGATAGATATTCAGCGATCACAGGCCCTGCATACCACGCGCTGCTTCCACAAACTGCCTCCATTCCTTCTTGTTTTGTGCCCGGTTCATCCATGCGTCTTCAGTTCCCAGGGCTGGTAGGTCCTTCGCCAGGTCGTCCATCCAGCGCTGTCTTGGTCGTCCAATAGGGCGTTTGGTGTTTGGTTTCCCCGCTAGCTCCATCTTCGCCTGTCTTCCATCTGGCATACGGGCTACATGGCCGATCCATTGTATTTTTTGCTCTTTAGCTTCTGTAGGATTGTTGGTTGTCGCATCAGAAGGTAGATTTCCTTGTTTTTCCTCCTCCTCCATTCTCCGTTATCTAAAACTGGTCCCCATATCTTCCTCATTACTCTTCTTTCAAATATTAATAGTTTGTCCCTTTCTCGCTTGGCATGCTCCATGTATCTGAACCGTACATTACTGCTGGGCATATCACTGGGTTGTAGATTTTCATCTTAGTGTTCACTGAGATCGATTTAGAACCAAACGTCTCTCTGAGGCAATGCATGCATTTCGTTCCCACTGCTGTTCTTTCCTTGATGTCCATTTTAATGTTGTTGTCCGTGGTAAACCAAGATCCCAAGTATTTGAACTGGTCTACTCTCTTGAACCTCTTGTCATCTATTTCAAGAAATTCTACCTGCTCTTGTCTTCTTCCTAACTGCATGAAATCTGTTTTGTCTCGATTCACTTTGAGCCCTACCTTCTGTGCATTATTGTCCATTTTCTGGTAGATTTCTTTCAACTTGTGCTTTGATTCACTTAATAGTAGTATGTCATCTGCATATGCGAGACAATTGAAGTTACCGTCCATCTCTACTGCAGCCCGCTCCTGTTGCCTTCACTCTCTTATTACTTTCTCTAAGATGACATTGAACAGAACACATGAGAGAGCATCCCCTTGTCTGAGGCCTGTCTCAGTCTCGAATGTTTCTGTTGTGGCTCCTCGGAAACGTATTGCTGCCTTTGACCATTCCATACAAGCTTGCACCATTCTCACTAGCTTCTCGGGGATTCTGAATCCCCGCATTGCATTGTATAGGCTATTTCTGTGGATGGTGTCATATGCACGTTGAAAATCGACGAACCGGCTGTAGATATTTTTATCATATTCCCAATGTTTTTCAAACAGATGTCTCAGTGTGAAAATGTGATCTATTGTCGATCGGTTTGGTCGAAAGCCAGCTTGGTACTCCTGTATGTTGTTCTCTACGAATGGTTGTAATTTTCTGAGGATAATGATGGACAGCACCTTATACGTTACATTCAACAAGCAGATTCCTCTGTAGTCACCGCATTCCATTTTGTTTCCCTTGTAAGTAGGCTGTCTAGGTTTTTATCACGTAGCACTCTGTATGAAAATCACTGGCTGTGCTGTGTCCAGTCTGTGGCTGGTTGGCATTGTTGGAACATTCGCTTTTGTAGTGTTGGGCAGTTGGATGTGAACAGCGCGTAGCGTTGCGCTGTTGGAGGTGAGCCGCCAGCAGTGGTGGATGTGGGGAGAGAGAGTAAATTTGTAATATTGGATAACATGAACTGATATATATATGATGACTTTTGAACACTATTAAGGTAAATAAATTGTTTGTTCTCTATCAAAAATGGTTCAAATGGCCCTGAGGACTATGTGACTTAACTTCTGAGGTCATCAGTACCCTAGAACGTAGAACTACTTAAACCTAAGGACATCAAAAACATCCATCCCCGAGGCAGGATTAGAACCTACGACCGTAGCGGTCGCGCGGTTCCAGACTGTAGCGCCTAGAACCGCTCGGCCACCCCGGTCGGCCTCTATCAAAATCTTTCATTTGCTAACTATGCCTATCAGTAGTTAGTGCCTTCAGTAGTTAGAATCTTTTATTTAGCTGTCAGTATTGGCGCTCGCTGTATTGCAGTAGTTCGAGTAACGAAGATTTTTGTGAGGTAAGTGACTCATGAAAGGTATAGGTTATTGTTACTCAGGGCCATTCTTTTGTAGGGATTATTGAGAGTCAGATAGCGTTTCGTTAAAAAAAAACTATTGTGTGTCAGTTTAGTGATGATCAGCTACATCTACATCCATAGTCCGGAAGTCACCTGACGATGTGTGGTGGAGGGTACCTTGAGTACCTCTATCGGTTCTCCCATCTATTCCAGTCTCGTATTGTTCGTGGAAAGAAGGATTGTCGGTATGCCTCTGTGTGGGCTCTAACCTCTCTGATTTTATCCTCATGGTCTCTCCGCGAGATATACGTAGGAGGGAGCAATATACTGCTTGACTCCTCGGTGAAGGCATGTTCTCGAAACTTCAACAAAAGCACGTACCGAGCTACTGAGCGTCTCTCCTGCAGAGTCTTCAATTGGAGTTTATCTATCACCTCCGTAACGCTTTCGCGATTACTAAATGATACTGTGACGAAGCGCGCTGCTCTCCGTTGGATCTTCTCTATCTCATCTATCAACCCTATCTGGTACGGATCCCACACTGCTGAGCAGTATTCAAGCAGTGGGCGAACAAGTGTACTGTAACCTACTTCCTTTGTTTTCGGATTGCATTTCCTTAGGATTCTTCCAATGAATCTCAGTCTGGCATCTGCTTTACCGACGATCAACTTGATATGATCATTCCATTTTAAATCACTCCTAATGCGTACTCCCAGATAATTTATGGAATTAATTGCTTCCAGTTGCTGACCTGCTATTTTGTAGTTAAATGATAAGGGATCTATCTTTCTATGTATTCGCAGCACATTACACTTTTCTATATTGAGATTGAATTGCCATTCCCTGCACCACGCGTCAATTCGCTGCAGCTCCTCCATTGAGAATGACATGCTACGTTCTGTTATCTAGGAACTCTTCAATCCAATCACACAATTGGTCTGATAGTCCATATACTCTTACTTTGTTCATTAAACGACTGTGGGGAACTGTATCGAACGCCTTGCGGAAGTCAAGAAACACGGCATCTACCTGGGAACCCGTGACTATGGCCCTCTGAGTCTCGTGGACGAATAGCGCGAGCTTTGTTTCACACGATCGTCTTTTTTCGAAACCCATGCTGATTTCTACAGAGTAGATTTCTAGTTTCCAGAAAAGTCATTATACTCGAACATAATAAGTGTTCCAAAATTTTACAACTGATCGATGTTAGAGATATAGGTCTATAGTTCTGCACCTCTGCATGAGTAAAGAGAGAAATGTCTGAGTACGTTCAGTTCTGCTCAGGTGTTTGAAAATCAAATAACGTAAGAGGTTTATCAGCTCTGTAATTCATAAATTTCTCTCAGGGGATGTTTCACCCTTCTTGTACATTGGGCGTATTGTAGCCTATTTCCATTCTTCTGGTAGTGTCTCCTTCTTCCATATCAACTGGATCAGTTTATATATCTCTAAGTGTAAGCTCTCATCTCCCTTCTTGATTAATTATGGTGTTATTCCATACAGTTGGTAGTTGTGAATATCCGCAACTGCGAATCATTTCACGTGACGAGACAGAGGTGTCGGCAGATTCTCGATGACTCCCTGGTCGGAAGCACTTTCCGAGCTAACGGAGCGCAGTGAGCCCCAGCTGACGGAGCACGTAGAAGTCAGTGGAGTGCGTTCTGAGGGAAGCCATTACGGAGCGCTGGCAGCCGCCCGTTGCACAACGGCGCAGGTAACGAGCTCGCGGAGGCCCCAGGGCGAGAATTGGCGGCGCCCGCGGCTGCGGCTGCGGCGAAGGCCGGGCAGGGGCGGCACGTGGCAGAGCGTGACGCGAATCGCCCACGCGCAGGCCGGCAACGCGTGCCTGCACGCGCGAACCACGCTCTGACGCCCCACGCTGCCACCATCACTGTTCAGTGCACGCTCACTCTGTCGTCGTTTCCGAAGCCCAGTTGTCTCCGGATCTGTTGTCGAGTCTGAAATGGTGACTGCACCTCAAAAACATCTCCTATCGTAATTATTTTCAGCCATAATGGCTATGATTGTGTACCGTGACTGTGTGGGATAATTATTTATTTCAAGTTTCTGCTACCAATCACTTTTTTATTTTATGCTTGATCTAACATAATCCAACGCGTTTCGAACATATTCTATTCATCTTCAGGCGTTTATAGAGGAAAGGTGCCTAATAGGAGACACACTTTTGTAAACCCATTTAAAAGACCTAAAAGTAAGTGCAACTGTATTTTTTACGATGCTAATAAGATCTTGTTGTTGTTGTGGTCTTCAGTCCTGAGACTGGTTTGATGCAGCTCTCCATGCTACCCTATCTTGTGCAAGCTTCTTCAACCCACATCCTTCTGAATTTGCTTAGTGTATTCATCTCTTGGTCTCCCTCTACGATATTTACCCTCCACGCAGCCCTCCAGTACTATATTTGTGATCCCTTGATGCCTCAGAACATGTCCTACCAACCGATCCCTTCTTCTAGTCAAGTTGTGCCACACCTTCTTCTAGTCAAGTTGTGCCACAAACTCCTCTTCTCCCCAATTCTATTCAATAACTCCTCATTAGTTATGTGATCTAACCGTCTAATCTTCAGCATTCTTCTGTAGCACCACATTTCGAAAGCTCCTATTCTCTTCTTGTCCAAACTGTTTATCGTCCATGTTTCACTTCCATACATGGCTACATTATTTAATTTTATCATACAATTATCGTATTTGCAAAAATAAACAGTCTTTCACATTAGTTATTAAATCTTCACAAACAAGGCATTTCATAGAAATGAGTTCAAGGTTTCCTAATATGAGACAGTAATAATATTTTGCTTTATTTTATTACATAATAATGACTTATGAATACACAATTTTTACATGTTCATTCACTTCTGTTATCCTTCACTCATTTCACACTGCTTAGGTTTATATTTACGACACCCGGGGCAAACATAATTGTCTCCTGTGACACCGCAATCTTCACGAGCCCGGCGATAACATTTCGTGCACTGTGCCCATTTCTCCCCGTGTTTGCCTTCAGAAAAGCGCCCAGTACAGAATCGACACTCTGCATCATCGTCATCACTGCTGTCTGAATCCTCACTGTCATCAAGATGGACATCGGATGCCGAGTCGCTAGAAGATTCTTCTGGTGACAAACAGACCATAACTATTTGAAACAGTTAACGCAGAACAGGGAATCAGCGATCATAAAGCGGTTACTGCACCGATGATTTCAGCCGTAAATAGAAATATTAAAAAAGGTAAGAAGATTTTTCTGTTTTGCAAAAGTGACAAAAAGCAGATTACAGAGTACCTGACGGCTCAACACAAAAGGTTTGTCTCAAGTACAGATAGTGTTGAGGGTCAGTGGACAAAGTTCAAAACCATCGTACAATATGCGTTAGATGATTATGTGCCAAGCAAGATCGTAAGAGATGGAAAACAGCCACCGTGGTACAACAACCGAGTTAGAAAACTGCTGCGGAAGCAAACGGAACTTCACAGCAAACATAAACATAGCCAAAGCCTTGCAGACAAACAAAAATTACGCGAAGCGAAATGTAGTGTGAGGAGGGCTATGCGAGAGGCGTTCAATGAATTCGAAAGTAAAGTTCTATGTACTGGCTTGGCAGAAAATCCTAAGAAATTTTGGTCTTATGTCAAAGCGGTAGGTGGATCAAAACAAAATGTCCAGACACTCTGTGACCAAAATGGTACTGAAACAGAGGATGACAGACTAAAGGCCGAAATACTAAATTTCTATTTCCAAAGCTGTTTCACAGAGAAAGACTGCACTGTAGTTCCTTCTATAGATTGTCGCACAAATGAAAAAATGGTATATATCGAAATAGACGACAGAGGAATAGAGAAACAATTAAAATCGCTCAAAAGAGGAAAGGCCGCTGGACCTGATGGGATACCAGGTCGATTTTACACAGAGTAAGAGAAGGAACTTGCCCCCCTTCTTGCAGCGGTGTACCGTAGGTCTCTAGAAGAGCGTAGCGTTCCAAAGGATTGGAAAAGGACACAGGTCATCCCCGTTTTCAAGAAGGGACGTCGAACAGATGTGAAGAACTATAGACCTATACCTCTAACGTCGATCAATTGTAGAATTTTAGAACACGTTTTATGTTCGAGTATAATGACTTTTCTGGAGACTAGAAATCTACTCTTTAGGAATCAGCATGGGTTTCGAAAAAGACGGTCGTGTGAAACCCAGCTCGCGCTATTCGTCCACGAGACTCAGAGGGCCATAGACACGGGTTCACAGGTAGATGCCGAGTTTCTTGACGTCTGCAAGGCGTTCGATACAGTTCCCCACAGTCGTTTAATGAACAAAGTAAGACCATATGGACTATCAGACCAATTGTTTGATTGGATTGAAGAGTTTCTAGATAACAGAACGCAGCATGTCATTCTCAATGGAGAGAAGTCTTCCGAAGTAAGAGTGATTTCAGGTGTGCCGCGGGGGAGTGTCATAGGACCGTTGCTATTCACAATATACATAAATGACCTTGTGGATGACATCGGAAGTTCACTGAGGCTTTTTTCAGATGATGCTGTGGTGTATCGAGAGGTTGTAACAATGGAAAATTGTACTGAAATGCAGGAGAATCTGCAGCGAATTGACGCATGGAGCAGGGAATGGCAATTCAATCTCAATGTAGACAAATGTAATGTGCTGCGAATACATAGAAAGATAGATCCCTTATCATTTAACTACAAAATAGCAGGTCAGCAACGGGAAGCAGTTAATTCCATAAATTATCTGGGAGTACGCATTAGGAGTGATTTAAAATGGAATGATCATATAAAGTTGATCGTTGGTAAAGCAGATGCCAGACTGAGATTCACTGGAAGAATCCTAAGGAAATGCAATCCGAAAACAAAGGAAGTAGGTTACAATACGCTTGTTCGCCCACTGCTTGAATACTGCTCAGCAGTGTGGGATCCGTACCAGATAGGGTTGACAGAAGAGATAGAGAAGATCCAAAGGAGAGCAGCGCGCTTCGTTACAGGATCATTTAGTAATCGCGAAAGCGTTACGGAGATGATAGATAAACTCAAGTGGAAGACTCTGCAGGAGAGACGCTCAGTAGCTCGGTACGGGCTTTTTAAAGTTTCGAGAACACACCTTCACCGAAGAGTCAAGCAGTATATTGCTCCCTCCTACGTATATCTCGCGAAGAGACCATGAGGATAAAATCAGAGAGATTGGACCCCACACAGAAGCATACCGACAATCCTTCTTTTCACGAACAATACGAGACTGGAATAGAAGGGAGAACCGATAGAGGTACTCAAGGTACCCTCCGCCACACACCGTCAGGTGGCTTGCGGAGTATGGATGTAGATGTAGATGACGTCACGAAGCCTTTTCCGCTCCCGGAAGAGTCCTGCACAAAATTCCATTGCATTCTAGGAAATGTCGTACCTTACAGACATCCTAGTCGCACACGCTGCAGTTGTAGGCTCCTTGATCATGATTATGTGAATATTCATTATCACAAGCTGCGACATCATCGCGAAAAAACAGTAACCCATATATGTAATAAGTTTCCTTTAATTTACGTCTATAATCACAAACGTTTTGTTAACAGATTACCGGTTTCGGTCTTTAATGGCCATCATCAGATCTGTTTCATAAAAACAAAGTCCTAATGTACTGCAGTGTTTCAAACAGTGGTACGACTGACAACATGACTCGTGCATGTGATGTTATTTATATGTATTTGACGATGCTGGTGCTGATTCCGATTTAACATTTGACATGACTGCAGTACATTAGGACTTTGTTTTTATGAAACAGATCTGATGATTGTCATTAAAGACTGCAACCGGTAATCTGTTAACAAAAAGTTTGTGACCATAGACGTAAATTAAAGGAAACTTAATATTCATTATATGAGACATTTCTTTGAGTCCCTAATGCACTCAGAAAATTTATCACTTTGGAAAAAATGAGCTGAGATTAAGTAATTGAATCACGTTCTTTTATTTCTTTATATTTTCTCGCGAAGGTCACATGAGCTTCAGAATTCCGTAATTGGTTTAGACCAGCCATCAGTCATCTTCAGACTAAAGGCACATCCTGCAACAAACCACATGCAACATCTGCCTTAAGTCTGAAGATGACTACTGGCTGGTCGGAACTAGTTATGGCATTGAGAAATATTTTCGCGACTGTATCACAAAAACATTAAAAAAGAAATAAAAATAAAATAACATTAAAAAATGAAACTAAAATAAAATACCATTTGGCTGTGTACGTTCCATATAGGGGCCGCTTGCTTATATCGATAGCAGGTGAATGTCTCTCACCAGTTGTTAGGTAAGTGAAGGAAGCCTTCCCTTCCGTGGGCAGGGTGGCAGCGACGAGTGGCAAAATATGGACGTGCCCCGCATACTCAGGTAGTCGATAGAACAGTGGACATCAGATAATCACATTTGTCTTAACGCCGACAAAATTAAGACTTTCCTCTTCACTCGCAAACGCCCCAACTTGAGGGATAGGTTTACTCTTCACAAAGAAGAATTTGCATGGGTGAATGAGGTAAATTACTTATGTGTGACCCGCCTCATCTTAGGAGCCTCTACATGGGCCGGACTGCCCACCTTCAGACCGAAATGAACATCTCACGCGTCTCCGATCACATCACTTATGCAGTGCATAGGGTTGAGGAACTCAAACACACTACCCGACAACTGGAATGTACTGGCTCTATCGCTCATCAACCATGGCATCAAGTGCGGGTCACTTGTACATTCAGCGAGCCAGTAGTCCACCACTGGTTGGTCTCCATTCCCACTGGGTTTGAGTATCAAGATAACAGGCGATACTGAAGGCCGGATTGCTCCATAAGCCTAAAGTTCGTCAATAATTTTCCTGAATTCCCTCATTTAGGTGGTGACAAGCGGCAGGGAGACTGTCGAACTGGAACCTGATCTGTGAGCAAAATCTTCCGCTGCAGCTTATCGGCCGCCCCAGCCTATTTGCCAGTACCTCCGAAATCATCCTAAAACTTCCAACAGAGCCCGCCAGTGCACTGAGCCTATATGAGAAATTTCGAACTGGTTGGCTTTCACGGAACACACCTCACGATAGCACCTATGTTTACATAAAACATACTTCTCACTTGGCGTAAATTTAAACATGAAGATCCTAACTATGTAATGCAACACACATCTGGTTTGCTGGAGAAAATCGCACGCAAGATGCACATCCGCGCTTAGTTTTTCTATTATGGCAGATCTATAGACCAGGACATCTCCTGGATGCTAAGATGTGGAAGAACCTTCCCCACAACAGGCAATGCCTTCCCATTTAACAATCGATATCACGTATGTGACCTCTGCACACCGTGCAGCTTACAAACAACTTTGTCTTAATATCCGAATCCAACAATGACACATTACTCTCTGGGTCCAAAAATGTGCACCCTGGTTCATGGTTCACGGTAGTGCGCTCAAAGCACATGAACGGTAGACCAAGCCCTGAAAGAGGCCTGGCCTTGCTGCAGAGTTTCATAACCTGTGCAAGCTCCTACACCAGCCTGCAGCCTGAGAGTTGTTCTCAGCTCTGACTTCACCTGCATACCACACTGTTGCTCGTTCACTTCTGGAACGCCTTTTCTCCAGTCGTCCACGAGCAAAATTGCCATTTGCGGTCCACATCCAGAGTGTGCTGGAGTCACTTGGTGTGAAGCATGTACAGCCCCAAATCCAGAGATTTAACGGTCTCCCACTATGGTTGGTGCCAAGACCCAGGATGATTTTAGATTTAGTGCAGTACAGGAGAGATTACACTTCTACATTTGCTTGTAATGCTTTATTTTCTGCCATTTTAACTCAGCACGATAATTTTACAGTTATCGTTAAGGATGGGTCAAAACGGGGAGACTCCACTGGTTGCTCTGTTGTTTTCCCTGCTTGTGTCTTCAAAGTCCGACTGCCTCGAGACACTAATGTATTCGCCGCAGCACTGTATGTGATATTGCTGTCACTGGTCCCGAAGAGACGTTCTGCGAGTGTTAAATTCGTTGACTGTTCTGACTCCCTGGGAGCCCTTTCTTTTCTGTAACGATTGTTCCCAGCGGATTAAGTAGTCAGCCAGAACGTTCTTCTACAGCTACAGCTGCTGGGGAAGGAGGTCTCTTCCTGCTGCATACCAGGGCACAAGGGTATTGCAGGAAAACTACACACACCAAAAAAGCTTTGTGTCACCACGCTTCCCAGAACTTCTGATGATAGACGTTGACTGTGGATATTGTATCACAGACACAGTCCCTTTGACTCTTCAGAGATGTCACGAAACCCGGCCAAAGATGTAAAATGAGCAGCGCTATTAGACTGCGGACGTCCGACAGCCAATCAGTTCCAGTCATTCCACCAGGAAGGAAGTACACGGCTCGTGCTGTCTGTAGTCAATATCGCAGTTTGATCGCGTCCGCATTGTTACTTTGTTCCAGGAAGGGCTCTTAACAAGGGAAGCGTCCAGGCGTCTCGGAGTGAACCAAAGCGATGTTGTTCGGACATGCAGGATATAAAGAAAGACAGGAACTGTTGAAGACATGCCTCGCTCAGGCCGCCCAAGGGCTACTACTGCAGTGGATGACCGCTGCCTATGGATTAACGCTCGGAGGAACCATGACAGCAACGCCACCATGTTGAATAATGCTTTTCGTGCTGCCACTGGACGTCGTGGCTCAAACTGAGCGCAATAGTCCGCCTGATGCCCTACTTCACTCCCGACGCCCAGGGCGGGATCCATCTTTGCAACCACGACACCATGCATCGCGGTACAGATGGGTCCAACAACATACTGAATGGAGCGCTCAGGATTGGCATCACGTTGTCTTCACCGATGAGTGTCGCATATGCCTTCAACCAGACAATCGTCAGAGAACTGTTTGGAGGCAACACGGTCAGGTTGAACGCCTTAAGACACACTGTCCAGCGACTGTAGCAAGGTGGAGGTTCCTTGCTGTTTATATGGAGCTGACGTACGGCGCTGGTGGTCATGGAAGGCGCCGTAATGGCTGTGCGATACATCCATCCTCCGACCGATAGTGCAGCTATATCGGCAGCATATTGGCGAGGCATTCGTCTTCATGGACGACAATTCGCGCCCCAATCGTGCACATCTTGTGAATGACATCATTCGGGATAACGAAATCGCTCGACTAGAGTGGCCAGCATGTTCTTCAGACATGAACCTTATCGAACATACCTGGGATAGATTGAAAAGGGCTGTTTATGGACGAATTGAGCCACCTGCCACTCTGAGGTGTCTTCGCCGAATCGCCGTTGAGCAGTGGGACAATCTGGATCAACAGTGCCTTGATGAACTTGTGGATAGTATGCCACGACGAATACAGGCATCCATCAATGCAAGAGAACGTGCTACTGGGTATTACAGGTACCGGTGTGTACAGCAATCTGGACCACCACCACTGAAGGTCTCACTGCGTGGTGGTAAAACATGCAGTGTGTGGTTTTCATGAGAAATAAAAAGGGCAGAAATGATGTTTATTTTGATCTCTATTACAATTTTCTGTACAGGTTCCGGAACTCTCGGAACCGAGGTGGTGCACATTTTGATGTGTGTATACGACGGATGTAGCAGCCAAGGAGGCATGCAACGATCCTCAGTTGTTTCAAGTGTAGTATCCCCTGCAAGCTAGCACCTCGCTGTTGAGGTACAGAGTCAGGTGTCGACGGAAGAAGAGTGGCTGGAAGTGACTGATGATAAGCTGCGTCTCTGCGTCTAGTAAAGCCAACTACGTGGCAGTGCTGTACTTCCTTTCCGCTACGAAGGTGGATGAGACCCTCCTTACTCGTCTTCGCGTAGGCTACAGCCCTATGACGTACGGCTTCTTCATCCAGCACATTTTACTTGACTGTGCTTTATTTTCACACGAAAGGCAGCGGCAGATTTCCCGGCAGATCTGCTCTCTATTTTAAGTGATGCTTAAACAAATGTGTTGAGGTTTACAATGTCTTGTGATTTGCCTAACTTATTTCTGAAAATTTTAGGCAGGTGTTCTTAATATTGTAACAGGGTAAAGGGCACCCCCTTTTTTAAAAAAAAAAGAAAAGAAAAGAAAAGTGGTCAGCCACTTACATTCTTTATATGTCCTTCTGTTAATTCTTTTATGGTTTTAGATCTTTTCTAATGCCAGGTGTAGCACATCCACCCTTTCTCGGTTGTCTTTAGGCGTGTGAGATAGAGTGATTGTATGGCTCAATGCGAGTGAGGTGCGACTGAGTAAATGAGCGTCATTTCATAGATTTCTTCCTCACTGTGTGCAACAATTTCAAAAATTTTATCCACATTCGTCTGTTTTAATGAGTGCAAGGATGCTGAAAACCTAGTCACTGGATGCCCATAAGCATATATACAGGGTGGTCCATTGATCGTGACCGGGCCAAATATCTCACGAAATAAGCGTCAAACGAAAACACTTCAAAGAACGAAACTTGTCTAGCTTGAAGGGGGATACCAGATGGCGCTATGCTTGGCCTACTATATGGCGCTGCCATATGTGAAACGGAAATCAACTGCGTTTTTCTAAAATAGGAACTCCCATTTTCTATTACATATTCGTGTAGTACGTAAAGAAATATGAATGTTTTAGTTGGACCACTTTTTTCGGTTTGTGATAGATGGCGCTGTAATAGTCACAGACATATGGCTCACAATTTTAGACGAACAGTTGGTAACAGATAGGTTTTTTAAATTAAAATACAGAACGTAGGTACGTTTGATCATTTTATTTCGGTTGTTCCAATGTGATACATATACCTTTGTGAACTTATCATTTCTGAGAACGTATGCTGCTACAGCATGATTACCTGTAAATACCACATTAATGCAATAAATGCTCAAAATGATGTCCGTCAACGTCAATGCATTTGGCAATACGTGTAACGACATTCCTCTCAACAGTGAGTATTTCGCCTTCCGTAATGTTCGCACTTCCACTGGCAATGCGCTGCCGCACGTTGTCAGCCGTTGTCGGTGGATCGATGTAGCAAATATCTTTCAACTTGCGCCACAGAAAGAAATCCGGGTACGTCAGATCCGGTGAACGTGCGGGCCATGCTATGGTGCTTCGATGACCAATCCACCTGTCATGAAATATGCTATTCAATACCGCTTCAACCGCACGTGAGCTATGTGCCGGACATCCATCATGTTGGAAGTACATCGCCATTCTGTCATGCAGTGAAACATCTTGTAGTAAAATCGGTAGAACATTACGTAGGAAATCAGCACACATTGCACCATTTAGATTGCCGTCGATAAAATGGGGTCCTATTACCCTCCCTGACAACGTGCGTCAGCGCATTGCCAGTGCAAGTGCGAACATTACGGAAGGCGAAATACTCACTGTTGAGAGGAATGTCGTTACACGTATTGCCCTCCCATAATGCCGCATCATACATTAACCCGTCAAGGTCGCTGATGTTCCACTTATCGCAGCCATAGTGGATTTTCCGTTGCCAAATAGTGCATATTATGCCGGTTTACGTTACAGCTGTTGGTGAATGACGCTTCGTCGCTAAATAGAACGCGTGCAAAAAATCTGTCATCGTCCCGTAATTTCTCTTGTGCCCAGTGGCAGAACTGTACACGACGTTCAAAGTCGTCGCCATGCAATTCCTGGTGCATAGACATATGGTACGGTGCAATCGATGTTGATGTAGCATTCTCAACACCGACGTTTTTGAGATTACCGATCCTCGTGCAATTTGTCTGCTACTGATGTACGGATTAAGCAGCTAAAACACTACTTGGGCATCATCATTTGTTGCAGGTCGTGATTGACGTTTCACATGTGGCTGAACACTTCCTGTTTCCTTACATGAAGTAACTACCCGGCGAACGGTCCGGACACTTGGATGATGTCGTCCAGGATTCCGAGCAGCATACATAGCACACTCCCGTTCGGCATTTTGATCACATAGCTCATACATGAACACGATATCGACCTTTTCCGCAAATGGTTAACGGTCCATTTTAACACGGGTAATGCATCACGAAGCAAATACCGTCCGCACTGGCGGAATGTTACGTGATATCACGTACTTATATTATACGTTTGTGACTATTACAGCGCCATCCATCACAAAGCGAAAAAAATGGTCCAGCTGAAACATTCATGTTTCTTTACGTACTACACGAATATGTATTGAAAAATGGGAGTTACTATTTAAAAAAACGCAGTTGATATCCGTTTGACCTACGGCAGCGCCATCTAGCGGGCCAAGCATAGCGCTATCTGGTTTCCCCCTTCAAGCTAGACAAGTTTCTTTCTTTGTAGGCTTTTCGTTTGATGCTTATTTCGTGGCCCGGTCACTATCAATGGACCACCCTGTATATACATACACCGCCACTGAAACGTAACGACGTTCTATTTTCACTGAATTGCTAGGGAGCTGGTTTGCAACCAAGAGCTTCAGGTCAAGCGATAACGACATTAATAGCAATAATAATAATAGACTTGAACAACTGTATTAGAGGCCTAGGCCGAATCAGCTTCTTAAGGAATATTTCACTATAATGCAAGAAGGCCTGTCAAATTTTTTTTAAAAAGTGCCTATAATACAGACGAACAGGCCACCTGTTTCTTTTAACGCAATTGCATTCACCTACCAAGGCCAATCAATTGTTCGTGGTAAGTGAGGCCTGTAAAAATGTTGAGAACACACGTAGTACTGAACTTAGATACAGGTGAGACCCACTGAAAGCTGGCAAATGTAGCAATATACCAACAGCAGTTGGCAAATTTAGAAATATACCAACAGCGACCCATCAAAGGTTTTCACAGATAGGTTTGGCAAAGGATTTGACATCAATGACCATGAATAATTAAGATTAGTAGCACTCACACAGGTTATTAAGGAAGTTATAAAATTATTTGGGAGCACTACAAGATGTTAGAGCAAAAGCCTACCTGCCTGCGTGGAATTGGAATTAAAATAGATCCGCCTTGAGGCAATTAAATACTCAAGTAGAGGAAATGACAACTAAAACAATTGACGGCTGTCTACTGACAGAAATACAGACGCTAAATACATCAGCTTGAGCCCACTGATGCAGCAGAGGGAGATAAATCAGCACGCAGCGTGATAACAGCACAAGAGGCGAGCACACTCGAATGCAGTGTAACAGTAAACAACTTATATGTTCAAAAATTTGTGTGAAATCTTATTGGACTTAACTGCTAAGATCATCAGTCCCTAAGCTTACACACTACTTAACCTAAATTATCCTAAGGACAACACACACACCCATGCCCGAGGGAGGACTCGAACCTCCGCGGGGACCAGCCGCACAGTCCATGACTCCAGCGCCTGAGACCACTCGGCTAATCCCGCGCGGCAAAACAACTTATATTAAAATGTATACATGAAATTAGCTGGCCTGCTGTTTGACAAGTTGTAAACTTAGTTCCACTCGGAGCACAAAGAACCATTCAGCAAGGCCAGCTTCCTGGTTCCCTCTTCAATTCATCACAATAATTATTATCAAATGATCATTTGTTGCCTTACAACATACAACACTGCATTAATACTAGTATCGATAAAACAAGAAAATACAAGCACCAACGAGTAGAGCAAGGGTGGTGAGCATAAGAAATACAAACACCACGTAAGTTTTAGGGCAATTACTCGAGCATGTAGCTCTTTAGAGAATATATTAAAGCGTAACGTTTGCAGACACCAACAAGCTACGCTTCTCAACAGTACGAGAATCGAATCCCACAGTTTCAAATAGTAAATTTAATGATTAATTCACATTCACTTCCAGTCACGAAAGGTGGCCAAAAACGGTTAGAGCTGCCCTAGTATAGAACTAAGCCGGCGCAAATGCTCCCTGCAGTATATCAGGAAAATCATCCACAAATTAGAAAGATAACCACGGTGCTTGGTGCCACAACACTTGTTTAGTACTTGGAAATGGGCGCTCACCACCAAATCCACCGTCCTGAGGTGAGAGAGATTCCCAAACCAAGTTTGATTCCTCGAAATGGTTGGTTGACTGACAGTCTGAATTCCACCCGACCTCCAGTGACAACAACACACACCCCAAGCCAGGCTGCCGACTTCACGAGATGTTCAGCCCACAAGGACGACAACAAGTCCACGGCAACAGCAAACCCGGAACTATACATAGCTCCACCAACACGGCTACCCAAGTATGCTGTGCACATCCATAAATTGCCGCTTGGAGCCATCTACCGGCCCCCTGGAGTGAAGGCGTCCTTTTGTTACACAGCAACTGGTCAGCGATATTGGCAGTGAATGAGTTACTACCGATATAAGTGAGCGGTCCACATACGGAATGTGCATGGCTCTAGCATGAAGTGTATCGCTATTTGTAGCCTCCTCTAAACAGGCTATAAAACTTACACTTGACACACACAAAAAACACTAGAATAACTTATTGTCCTTGAATTCGTCATTTCGCCTCACTGCGTGTTTCTTTCAGTTACCGTCTGTGTATGATCCTAGTTTAATCGAGCTTTGTTCCTTGACAGTGACACATCATGCGAAGTTTATTTCGTCCTCAAGGTTTGCTCGTCAGTGTATTTATATAAATTCTGTGTGCCCAAAGCTATAAGGGCCGTTCAGCAAATTAGACCACAGATTTCCTTTAGCATGGAATTTGGAAGATGCCCATTACAATCTGAAAATTGATGAAAAGAAGATTAAAATTTGGGCTGCCTTCTAATAATAAAATTATCTTAAAACGGAAGTGCTTGTTTTATATTAAAATTAAACTTACATGACAACATGTTTCGTATTTACTTTTGTTCGGTTAGATAAAGGCCTCCTTATGTGTTAAAGTTAGGAACTAATTTGGAAATTTCTAGATAATGACAGTTTTGGGAATACTTACGATTGCAGCTGCAGTCACGTGCACAGTAGCTTTCATCATCTCCCTTCGGCCTTCTCAGAAGCTGGCTTGCAGAAAACAGGAAAGACTCTACAATTACGATATGCACTGACTGACCTAGCAAGGTGATTTCCTAGTAAGATACGAAATTTTTTACGAGCTGAAGCTTGCATAAGGAGACTTGATACTAATCGCTTAATGTTCACTAAAAGTCTCACACGAGACACTTTACAGATATATTTTTCTTAAATTTATCAACTACGTACAGTGTTTCGTCTATGTGTCCTTGTGTGAAGTGAATTTCGTAATTGTTTCTATTTTTCCCTTGTTGTTTCTATTTTCCCTTATATAAAATTTTATCTGTATCTTGTTATTCTGTTTCTTTGATAAATTGTAGATTTAAGAAAAATATATCTGTAAAGTATCTCCTGTGCGTGACTTTTAGTGAACATTAAGCGATCAATATCAGGTCTCCTTATGCAAGCTTCAGCACGTAATAGATCTCATATCATACGAGGATATCACCTTGCTCGGTCAGTCACTACATATCGTAATTGTAGAGTCTTTCCTGTTCTCCGCAAGTCAGCTTCTGAGAAGGCTGAAGGGAGATAATGAAAACTACTGGCACGTGAGACGGCAGCTACGATCGTAAGCATTCCCAACACTTTAAACACGTTTTAAACATACACATATAAATATTCCGTCCATCTGCTCAGTGGTAACGTGCTCGCTTTTCCTGCAAGAGGGCCTAGGTTTGATTCCCGGCAGGGTTGGAGAGTTTCGCCTCTCGTGGACTGTGTGTTGTGTTGTCCTTATCATTATTTCATCCGTAGAATCAAATAAGACTTGCACCTGGCAGCCGAACTTCCCCGAATGGGGTCTCCCGGCCAACGATACTATACGCTCATTTAATTTCCTTACATATTATATCAAGTTTTATTTACGCTACATCCAGATACTGGTTTACGACACTATCCACTTCACACCATCATCGTCAAAAGCCGTACATGGAACGTGTGGTACCTCTCGACGTATTAAAGGTTTTTGGAACACGAGGTGGTGCTAGAACCAGTCCAGTACGAGTAATAGGCACTCTCTAATAACCAGTCAGGAGGTTCCCATCAGTTAATGTTGTACTGTTTCAAATTCACTGGACTCCTCTTGCATACCTTACCGAATTGGCTGTCCTGGCTGAAAGTAAATAGTGGAGACCTACACCGCCTCAGCCTTGGGATTTACAACTCTGTTGAACCGATTTAAAATGCTAAAAGGTAAAAATTGTCGATTCGTATTCGAGACGAGCAAGGACAAAATTATTGTCTGGCCATTCACACTTAATTTACACTTTATATAATTTTATTTATTTAATTTTTTTTTTTAACTTTGCCTACGTACATTCACAGGAGACATTGACCTGTCTTAAGCCTCCTTATTTTTAGTTAAAACTGTATTTAAAATCCTAGTATTGATATCTAAAATTCTGCAAGCGTTGTTCTGCATACGGAAATAGCCCTCAGAAGTATTCTTCACAACATTATATTCACTGCTGTAACACGTGTAATTTTTGAAAGTTCACGTGCCAACATACTTGCTCCGAAAAACACACAAACGGCTATTACCGTTTTGCTATATGCACGCATGTTGTCTAAATGTATCGTCAATCTATTGAAAGCGATGATGGTGATTCTGTGCAAGCTTTGAAACTTTTATAATTTCATATGTGACAGCTGCGCCTATGTTTTTCGTGAATTATTTAACTCTCTTGAAATGGAATTCCGGACTATTCCTTGTAAACGCAACGCCAAATTCCTTTCTCCAACTTCCAGCCATCTATCTGACCGAGTGGCCCGTCCCTAACGATATTGGCGAGTAACATCCCAAACCTGCTGTGAGATATGGCGTTGTTTTCTACGCTCGTCATCAGTAAACGTTGGCCGCGACTCATTGCTTGTGTTGTCAACTTGTAGCACGGTGTAATTGTACTCGGTACTTCTATAGATAGCTTGATCACTGCCGTTTGTAATTCCGTATAAACGCACTGTAACGTAGTACTTTTCATGGGGGTTGCTGGAAGAGCAGACATGCATTCTCTTGTATTCGCTGCTAGCATTATGCACAAAAATTTTCTAGCTAGTTACGTATTCCATATGTCTTATTCGCGACAAACGACATGATTTAGAACGTATCAGCTCAACAAAAGTACAATAAATATTTTTTTAAAAATAATTATTTGGCTATTTACTCATTTTTCTGTACAACTGACTAATAATTTTTCGGTTTAAGAATCGTTCCAAGTCACAGAAAAAAAGTAGGTGTTGTGGAGAAACATCTTGAACCTTAGATTACGAAATCCTTGTAAAATTTACGATTGCAGATGGTTCCAATTTGAAGTTGCTACCAATCTGGTATTGTTAGTGTAGGATGTAAACGGGATATTCTGTACTTATTTTGTATGTGACATGCCATTGGAGGCCTTATAATTGTAATTCGCTGGTGTATAAATTATGAACAAAACCTTTATCCATTGTGGATGATGATCATTGCGACTGTGATGAATAAAGAGTTGTTTGGACTGTGACTGCTTCTACATAGACCAGACAGGCAGATCATTTGAGATTAGATTCAAGGAACACATGGCAGCACTAAAAAACAAAAAATACCACACATCAGCAATAGCTACCCACCTGCATGAAACAAAACACCATGTTAACAACACAAGTATTAGCATCCTACACATCCAACCAAAAGGCAGAAAACTAGACATCCTCGAAACACTTCAATATACAAACACCAAACGAAACAACCAGAATCCATCTTCAATGACAAAAATGACAATATTTACAGTAGTCTCATCTCTGTTTTTAGCAACTGCCTACACTCTTAAAAATGCCCACGCCCACACACACACACACACACACACACACACACACACACACACCTTAATATTTACCATAAGTATTGACAGCCGCCAAGAGTACAAGAGATTGACCTCATTTACAGACAATTCATTACACCAACAGCTTGTACCTTTGTCAGCTTGAAAGTGTATGTACATCAACTACTGGCACAAATTGTATATCTATCTGCATATTTTATAGCATTAACCAATGCATTACCCCAACCTTTAGGCAGCTAATATATGGAACATGTAATCTTAAGACCCGTTGCCATGTAAATGTTTGCTCTCAAATAATCACTCTTTCCACCCCCTCTCTCTCACTTTCTCTCTCTCTTCCTCTTCTTATGCCTCCAGCCTCTCACATCTGTCTATTAATCCCAATCAAACAGTGTCATCTATGTATGATTTTACTGCTGTAGCCAATATGATTATTGTACTTCAAGTCTGTAACATTTCACCTGATTGTTATTAACAACTATGAGGTTTAAGCCATTTTAACATTTCACCTGATTGTATAAACGAGTACGAAGGTTTAGCTGCTTTAACTTGTCAAAATTGGATTTATATACCACCTGAAGTACACACACATATATTCGACACCTCAAAACAAACACCTCCAAATGCTTCAAACAAATGTTCTGTAATAATGTTGTTACGATGTATATTCTTTGCACTTTGCGATTATGTCTTCTGCTACACGAACCCTGCACCCAGCAGATTCCAGGCGCCATATTTGTTTACAAATGATTGTGACAGTATACATGTGATGTGTTACGACAGGGAAATGAACCTGTGACCACTGGAGGTACTCTAGTTCACTTATTTAATGTTTACCATTAGATATCAATTTAATTTTTTGTCAGAAGAAATCCAAAACCATGTTCTGAAATAGTCTCTTGTTTCTCCACTAGGCAGTGCCACAAGTTCCTCCAAAAAATCGTAACACAAAACACACACACACACACACACACACACACACACACACAAATGTCATACTAACTAATGTAAATCCACCCGATGATGGAGGTTTAAACCTTTGAAACGCGTCGTGGAAATAAATAAAACGGTGACTGGTAACAGTAAACTTGTTGCTTCATTTAATAAAGAGTTCTTGAAATTACTGCAGCCAGTCATCTTTTGTTTTCTTCCTCAATTTTTATTATTCTGTTACCGGTTTAGAACCGCCTAGCGATTCATCATCAGATGGGATATATTTATTGATTATTTGCTGTTGCAGCAGTGTGGGAGTCGTGTAGCAGTGGAAAGATATGTAAACAAAACATGTACGCACTGAGTGCTGTGTTCTTCTCTGTTGTATGTCTGTCGGGACTGATTTCTAAGTACATGACCGTGGGCGACCAAGGGATCGGTTGGGTGCCCTCGCCTTGGTCGGATTCACTTTGGTTTTGTTGTCTTGCGCCTAGTGTTCGATGACGTCTAGTTGACGTTGGATGCTTACTATGATTCGTACCGGCTTCTTTTCCAGTTGTAAGGAATGCTGCGTCGTCAGAAAATAATCTGACGGATACTAGTGGACTGTTGGAACATCGTTTATATAAACAGTGGAACGAAGCGCCTACAAAACGCAGCCCTGAGGGATTCTCGCGGCAGCCGGAGTTGCTGCTATCTGTTTGTCGTCTATACGAAAGTAGAGACTTCTTCCTTCCAGGGAGCTGTTGAGGGTCATAATGTAGCAATCCGACCCGGTGTATTTTGTCGCAACTTGACTATTAAGTTCTGACGCCATTCATTATTGTAGGCTTTTTCTAACTCCTTAGAAATTCCGATGATTGAATTTTTCTTATTAAAATTGTACTGTCCTGAAACCCGAACTGCTCGGATCTTACGACGTCTTAAGTGATAACGACATTCTGAATTCCACTCCGTATCACTCTCTTAACTATCTTACCTACCGTCGATGGCAAACTTATCGCTTCATAAATTTGCGGTTGGGAAAGGTCATTTCTTGATTTTGGTATGGGCTCTACCCTGGCCAATTTTCAGCACGCAGGGAAGTATCCCAGCAGTAAGCAACTGTTGATACTCGTTGTGAGTAATACTGCCGGCTTCCTTGGTAAGTTCCTGAGGTTCTCGTTGCCAGTGCTGTCTTTATCTTTATATGGAGTATCAAGGGTAATTTGTAACTCCATTTCTTGTTAAGGAAGACCATCATGTTAATTTGGACAGAGAGTTATCGACATATGTGAAAGTATGAGAGTTGCCCAGAAAGTAATGCAGTGCATTTTTTCCTTCGACATTTCTTTATTGCACATAATGACGATTACACACACGAAAGAATGGTATTGTATCTACACACTTTATTTTTTCATGTATTCTCCATCCCGTTCTACGGCCTTGGTCCATCGCGAAACAAGGGCGTGTATGGGTTGCCGTACCAGTTCTTGTCCTGGTGGCGTAGCCAGTGCTTCACTGTGTGAGTCATCTCCTCACCGTCCTCAAAATGTCTTCCATTAATGGCATCCGTCAGTGGCCTAAAGAAGTGAAAGTCCGAGGGGACTAGGTCAGGGCTGTAGGGATGGATTAAAACTGTCCAATCCTGTTTTCCGATGCGTCCAGCAGTCCTCAGACTTGTGTGGGACCGAGCGTTATCGTGTTGCAGCGAAACATCTGGGTTGCTGTGGCGCCAAAGTCACCGTAAGTGCGTCTTGAGTTTTGTTAATGTGTTGACATATACTTCTGAATTAATGGTACCGCCTGTTGGCTTCACATCAATGAGAATCACACCTTCGCACTCCCAGAACACGGTGATCACGACCTTACCGGCGGAAGTAGTTGCTTTGAATGTTTTCTTCTGTGGGGAGCAGGAAATGCGCCATTCCATCGACTGTCGTTATGTTTCGCACTCAAAATGGTAAACCCAGGATTCATCACCTGTCACAATCTGGGACAAGAATGCCTTCCCCTCAGGTTCAAAACGTGGCAACAAATCAAGACAAATGTTTTTTTCTGTGTGATTTGTCATCTACCATTAAACACCGCAGGACCCATCTTGCACACACTTTTGACTATCCAAGAGAGCGGATAATAGCATCCACACCTCTTTTGCTGACTGATAGATGCAGCGCCAACTGCCGAGTCGTAATGCGTCTGTCCTCGCGAATGAACACATCAGCTCGTTGCAACATGTCAGGTGTGACAGCTGTGGATGGTCTCCCCAACCGCTGTAAATCGTGGAGCTCCACCGAACCGCCTTCTCATGACCTCACCCCGTGACCACCAACTACTAACTGTACTTCTGTCGACAGCAGATGTTCCACAGACTATGGACAAGCGTTTTTGAACGTTCCCCACAGTTTCTTTCCCTGCAGTGAGAAATTCAATGACGGCACGTTGCTTGTAAAGCGCATCACCTACAGGCGCCATTTTGAAACTGTCATGCAGCTTCGCTATCTGTCGGAAGTGGAGGAAACTTGGTGCGCTCGCTCAGGAGACTACAAACAATACATACGTTATGTTTCGCATTCGTAGCATTGTTTTCGGCTGAGAAAAAAAATGCGGTGTATTACTTTCTGGGCAAACCTCATAACTACTGACATATCCCAGAGAAGTATGTTAAAATCCTTGCTGTTCATGGTTCTTGCTGCGTATAAGTGACTTGGCACAAAATAGTAATAAAAAACCTTGTGAGACTATAAGGTATCATAACTGAAATATTTTCGGTTTTTCCTTTCACACATGCAATTACACAATTTTTGGTTTTTAATAATTAAAATGTAATCATTTTAACATATGGAAACAAATATGAAATGTGTGTATGTTAAAACATCAGTTTTTTACTAGAAATGAAAACTATTTATAAAACTATGGTGTAGTTACTCTGGCAATGTCATGGAAATAGTATCGTATCAAATATTTGTAATCGGTTCGTAACAGTCCGTCGAAAGAAGTGGTGTTGGAACTTCGAGAGGTAAGCACCAAAGCTATGGATTTGTCGCAGCACACACGAGAGCAGAAAGGTCTTGTTGTGCGTTACACTACAGGATACTAGGGCTATAGTGGATTCATTATTGATTATGAAGTTCAGACATGTTTTAGAGGGAGAGGCCTGCCAAGTAGTAACAATCAGCAGTGCCAGTATAATACAGAGACTTTCCAAGTGCGTGTAAAGCACATGCCTAAGTCACTACAGAGATCCGGCCCTGAACCAATACCACGAAAGGGAGAAAAATAAAATTAAAACTACTGTTCCAATCACAATTCGGGCTGCTTATACAATTATGAATTCAGTGGTAACAGGCACAGAGATGCACACCACTTTATTAAAAGTAAGTTGTGCTTCTCTTGGTTGCGCTTTGAAAATAATTTTGTCAATCCATCCATAACCATGGATAGCTTACCAGAGTACAGGACTATCAAATGGTGGGAACAGATAAATTTCTGGGTTCACTTATCAGCTAATTCATAAATTCCTCAAAATGTCGTAGAACTGCATAAGATCCAACGGGATCCAGCGGCCACTGGTTTCAAAGAAATACGCCAAGACGACGGCTGCGCGCAGGGACACCAGCTTCTCCAAAGGCCAGGTGTCTGGCGGCACCCCAGGAAAGCCAACTTGTGTGTGCGTGGTCGGGCCGAATTGTCCCTCGGCTGAAAGTCTAAGCGGCTGTCAGCATTTTGGCAGAAGGGACCTTTTGTTCTTCGAGGAAGCATACAGTGTGAGAGTATTCGAGTTTACAAAACTTCTGAGAATCGCCCTCTCAGGCTCAGTTCGTTGCAACACTTAGTAGGTTCAGTTCGTGTCAATACATTGCTGGCTTTATTTCGCGATCGGCACTCGTACCGTGGTATTCGCCATTCTGCGATTCATGTGATCGTTTTCACCGCCAAGCATAGATACCCTCAGTTCCTATCAACTTATTCGCAGTAGAACGCTCATAGAAAAGCCGACTGTGTTTAAGATGCAAATAATAGGTTTCCGTCGCGAGAAACTAGCCTCACGAGTTTGTCAATGTTAATTCGGTAGTTTTGGTCGTGCTGTCCTTGTCCATGTGGACCACCAATGTCATCACAGTCCGTAGAGCAGCAGATAATCAGGTGAGGTTCTTCTAGTCGGATGGTAGGGAAGACGGTAAAAGGCGTTTTGATCGCACAGAAACCAAAAGAAACGAGCAAGCCACACCAGGATTATTAGCATCACTGTAAGACGTCGTTGTCTCCTGACCTTCATTGCTTACATATTCCACCCTCACAATCATATTCCGCACATCAAGACGCTTCATTCGAACCCGAACTCGATAAGATAAAGTCAGTGTTGTATGAATTCATGTAAACGATTTGCAAATAACAAGTGTGCACTGGAGTTGAAATACTCGAGGCTGGTGTACACACATACATTCCAGACACGACGGTCACAGGAACTTTTAGTTCGAAAGAGGCAGACCACACACCAGAAGGCCAGTCCCTTCAGAGGATGAGTCAACCTCGGCTGCCCGTGGAGCATACAGCGTGTGCCCGAGTGAAAGGGGGAACGACCCCGTGTTCAGCTTAAAAGCAAATTCGGCTACTTTGTGTGGGACCATCCAACCTATGCATTCTTTACACATAGCACGCAGTTTCAGAGATTTTCACAGGGAGACAGCTAACGCCAAATGCCGATACTACAGATTTCCGGATTGGTCACCTTAAATGAAACGTCATTCTCCCGTTTTAAAAGAGCAATGCTGATTGGCAGACGATGTTTCTGACGCCTTGAGCTGAAGGAGTAATGGAAGAGACTGAAAGATACACCCCTTCACGTCTGACGTGGAGAGGAGCCGTTCTGTTGTCGCTCTTGGAGCGAGGAACAAGTCTCTCCTCAGTACTTCACTGGGAGAGCACCTCTGTCGAGAGCGAATCGAAGTGCGACTCTATATTGAGTCCTTGCAATTAAGCGTTGTTCACTGTGTTGGCCGACACACTTATTGTGCGGTGTGAATGGACAGAGTTATAGTTAAATGCCTGCGAGCGAATTTTTCAGTGGCATCATGGTGGACCGATGTACCACACCAATAGTTAGATTAGGGGCTCGTTGCAGCTGAGCATCTGCGGCAATGAAATCTGTAATACCAAACCCCTGCAGACTTGTATCTGTGTAAACGATTTGCCAATGTTTTTCATAACATGAACAATATAATTTCCCTAGGCAATGCAACTGTATTACAGTGATTATTATGATATAAGTCCTAATGTCCTATAGTCCAAGTATCAAGATGCTTTCTGTGGCTGTAAGTATCAAATGTCATGTAGCTGTAATTACCGAATGTCATTAACATTGCGAGTAAATACATGTAGTATCTGCCCCAGTTTGAAATTTCAGATTATTTCAAGTAATTAAACTACCCTGAGTCTGCTGAGCGCTGTTGGCAAGAACCATGCACTCAGCCCTTGTGAGGCCAATGGAAGAGCTATTTTATTGAGAAGTAGCGGCTGCAGTCACTAAGATTGACAACGGCCAGGAGTGAGGTGTGCTGACCCCATGACCTCCCATATCTGCATCCAGTGTCGCCTATCAGCAGAGGATGACACAGCGGAAGGTCTATGTCGTTGGGCCTTCCAAGGCCTGTTCGGTGTAATTAAACTAGTAAATACAAAATTTCATAACGAAATATATGAAGTTTTGAAATTAATAGCTGTAACAACTATTGAAAAGAAAATAGTCTGGAAACTTTCAGAATTTTATGTTTTCATTTGTCAATTTTCAGAAGTTTATGTTTATATTTTTGAATTAGATTGTTGTGGTTACTATGTTTGTACCGATGTCTTGGCTATAGTATTCAAGTGTTGTAGAAGAGTTCTCTTGTTTATCTGAAGCCCTTATTTCAATGAAGGAATGCTATTGATGATATTTAAATATCTGAGGAGATTTGTTTGTTAGCATTTGTCATAGGAAGAGCTACAGTGAGGTCACAAAAGTTCAATGTTATCGTATTACATACAGCAGTTATTCAGTCATTTGTCATTCTATTCCCTCTAAATCTAGTAACTCAAATTCTATGAATCAAAACTGAGTCTTAACTAAATTATATTATCCTCCAAGAATAAAATTTGACTCTGCTCAACTAATAGCAGACGTCATCACAATGAGTGTTACTAATTGTTATGGGAACATAATTCTGATTATAAAACATTGGTTCAAAAACAAACCGTCCGTCATAGGACTGGCGCTCGTATTCTTTCATCATTTTATTACTAATTCTCTGAAATATGAATAGTAATCAACCATACTTTCAGCTGACCAATCTAAAATTCTGGACTGATGCTGAACGAAGTGGAGGGTTGTGACCTTAGACTTTTCCCATATGATTAGATATCTATGATGAAATAGTGTCGGAAAAAGCTACAAAAATATCATTTTAATGTTCTGCCAATTGACATATTGTCATTAGCCTTCTTGTGTCACAATAAAATGTTATTTAGATCACAATCACTTAACTTTGTACGCTCTTTTAAACGTTCTTTGTTCACAGTCAAACCAATTTTGTGTCACAGAAATTGTGGAAACAGCACGATGGAGATTTTATGCAAGTTGGCGGAAAAACATCTTGATAAAATTGTAAAGTGGTGCTATTGATGGCAATTTGTATTAAAATTTTAGAAAAGTAAAATTCTACACTTCACAGAACAGAAACGTCGTGATATCTTATGACTAAAAATACAGTGAGTCACTATTAAAGTTAATCTACTCACACAAATGGGAATATAAATGAAATGATGACATAGGCACATTTGTGGGTAATGCAGGTGGCACATTTGGTAGGATACCACGAAGATACCATCAGTCTACAAAGGAGGTTGCTTACAAAACACTTGTACGATCCTCTCTGGAATATTGTTTACTTGTGTGGTACCCACATCAAATAGGTTTCGGAGAGGACATCAAATGAATACAAAGAAGAGCAGCACGAATAATCTCAGCAGCAATTGTGAGTGGATCTACATACCCCTTATTGGTGCAAGTGAGTGTAAAAGTCCTGACCCATGTTCAGAGTACGTTCCGTACTTTTACCTCCAACATACTGTGAGGTAACGGGCGAGTTGTGGCGCCCTGGAAATACTGTATCCCAAGTTCGGAGTTGGCGTGGCCGCGCAGGGGCCTCTCGGCGGTCCGCGGACTGGCAGCAACCACGTGGTGCCGAACGTTGGCTGAACAACAGGGGTAGCGCCAGTGCATGGTCCAGCGAGCACGTGGCTGGGAATTCCTTCGTGACTCCGTGTGGATGAAAGACACTTGTATGCCGAGAGTGACAAAGATGGCGGACTTTGTGAAGCCATCATGGCAGACTTTTCACAGCTTGTATAGAAATTAATATTAGCCAGACGAATCATGATACCTCAAAAAGAAACATGTACATTACTATTATTTGCACGACGATTCTGATGGTGTAATCAGTTTTTCAATATCTTTAATAGTTTAAAGTTTAGTATCTGACAGTAAATAATACAAGTAACACCCAGCAACGAATTTCCAAAATCTAAACCGTTCATCCGATTTCGTCGATCGGTGTGTCTTTAGAAAGCGATTAGTGTAAATCTATATTGGTATGAATTACAGGCATGTAACTTGAATAGTACATGAGTTAATAGAGGTCAAAGTGGCTGATTACTATTGATCTCGTCAGGCCATAAGTACTCCACAGTTACACAGAAGAACGGTAGCAGCATGCTTATAAATATATTTATTCGTCTATGTCTTTGTTTATATTCGATATATATACTATTCATGAAGAAATTGGTTAAATATTTATTGTGTTTTATAAAGCACAGAGACATTAGGCTATCTTCTGTTCTATAGCTTTTATATAAGTTTATTTAACAACAGTATAACCTCGTTAGCGCGAACTCGCATACGACGAACTCGCGGTTAACGCGAAAAAATTATTGGTCCCACCAGGAATACATCAGTTCTTATAGTATGTTTTATCGGTTAACACGAATTTCGGTCAAGGTGAATTACGAACCCTGTTTCAGTTCCTAGCGTAATTAAATTTCACTGTAACACAAACTTCCGACCTTAGAGTATTCCACAGCGTAATTTTTTTCCGAAATGAATGTAGAAAATGTAGCTACAAAGCCAATTATACTTCTTGTTGACTCGTTTTTGACGTATTGTAGATCGGTAGCTGCGATTATCAACTCAACAATCAGCGTATGCTGTACATTGTAAGACATTCAATAATGTGTGCAGCAGCATTTAGGAACGTACTCAGTGCGAAATTTGACAGGAATTCTGTTAGTCTTATCCGTATCGAGTTGGAATACTGAATAAAAACTATAGTTATAACCGGTACCGTAGCACGCGAAAATGGCAAAGAGGAAACAGACAGCTCTAAATGAGCAGTTAAAGCTTAAGATTCTAGATGAAGTGGACCTTAGTACCAAGAAAACAGCAATTGCAGAGCAGTTTTGAATACGTAAATGCACTTTATCTACGATTATTAAGAATCGAGAAAAAATTATTAATGTTGTGGCATCAGGTTCTGGAAACAAATCCAAACGACTTCGTACCGCCAAGTATGGAGACATCGAGACGTTACTGCTAGAATCGTTCAATCATACGCGTGCATCTAACATACATTTAACTGGCCCTGTGATTCAGTCAAAAGCAAATGATATTGCTAAAGATATGGACATCGAAGACTTCCGTTGTTCTGCTGGTTGGTTGTATCGGTTCCAAAAGAGACATTCAGTTTCATCTGTACAAATAAGTGGTGAAGCAAATAAAGTTGATGAAGAAAGTGAGAACAGCTGGTTGCATGAATTCAACCGAGTGAGGGAAAAGTATGCCTCGTGTGATGTGTTTAACATGGATGAAACTGGATTTTTCTACAATCGTTTACCAAATCACACCCTGGGGATAAAAGGTGACAAGTGTCACGGTGGAGCACGGAGCAAACAACGTGTGACTGTTGTACTGTGCTGTAACGCTGACGGCAGTGAGAAGTTTCGTCTCTGGGTTATCGGTAAATCCGAGAAACCACGTTGTTTTTAAAAAATAAATATGGACATTTAACCTTGCATCTACTCTCACCACAAGAAAGCTTGGATCGATGGCACATCATTTCGCAAGTGGCTTCTTCGTTTCAACAGTCGAATGGTTGCTCATTGGACAGATGTACCGCCCATAACGTTCATGATCTGAACCTATCCAGCATAAAGGTTCAGTCTTTTTCACCAAACGCCACAAGCCGCCTTCCGCCTTTGGACCAAGGCATAATCTCTCTCATAAATAGAGCTTATCGTAAGCGACTTGTAAGAGCTGCAATTCGTGCTGCTGAAAACAATAGTGCAACCCCAAATTGGAATCTGGTTGACGCAATGAAAGCCATCGCAGCAACCTGGAACTCAGTATCGCCACATCACATAGGGAAGTGCTTTAACAGAGCTTGGAGACATAGCAACACTGAAGATGTCCACGAGTTAGAAGATGCCACTTCACCTGATGAATGGACAGTTCTGCAGGACGTTGCGAACCCTGGGATTAGTTTCGAAGAATTAATTAGTGTAGACGACAATGTCGCCGTATGTGCTTCTGTGGAATCGGATGTGCCAAAAGCTGTGAACGAGGTGCAAGAAGAGCCATCAGAAGAATGTGAAGAGAAAGAGAATGTAGATACCATTCCACCTACCCGTCAGGAGATGTTTACAGCCTTGGACAGTTTAGAACGGTTGGCTTCAACATCCGACGTCACTGCTGGGTTTACGGACGCTATCATTACAATTGGTTGTGAAATTACAAAATATTATCGTTCCCATGAACGTCAGCGAACCATGACCGGATTTTTTCCAAGAAAGTAACGTACATAATTTGTGAGTGCTTGTAATTTTACTTTATAGTGTTATAAGTTTACAATAACGTGATTGATAGTGCAGTGTATTACACATTAGTGTACTGCTGTACATGTATACTTATTAAAATTTGTGTTTTTCGCTTAACACGAATTTTTTAACACGAACTCCTGATTTTTCGGTCCCTTCGGATTCGTGTTAACGAAGTTTTACTGTAGTTTGTTTATTTACTAATATCTGTTAGAGCGTGTTTAATGTCCAGCCATAGAATATTTATTAATTTCAAGTTATTTAAATGTAAATCCAGTATTTCAAATGTGTTTCAAAATATTTGTGAGTGTGCGTTGGTTTGCAGACATGAGGGAGCGCTCTAGCCAATCACAGAGCTCGTTACTAAGAGAGACGTATGGAGGTTGGGGAGGAGCATCGTTTCCGGAGAGGACACGAGGTAGTTTGGAACAGTGCGGCGTGAGGGACAGTCGGACAGGACACGGGGAGAGCTGGACGCGACGCCGCGATGGACGCACTGTCGGCGAAAAGACTTGGACAGTGGAGCAGTTAGCGCATGGTCGCCGAGGATGGAAATATTTTGGAGTGCTCGTGTGTGATTTCCGTGGCTTCTGCAGTGAAGACGTAGTAGGCGTTCAGAAGTGAATATATCGCGAGCTATGCTGTTGTTCATAACTAATTACTTGAAGTAGGAATCTGTCGTTTCCCTGTTTTCAACTTATATTTTATTTAACTGCTGGACCATCAACACCAATAAGTGTTTTACAGAAATATACCGCATTCTCAAAAGTACTTCTTCTATCGTATTCATCGTTAATACAGTACATGTAGAGTTTATTTAATTGCAGACTTTCTTTTATAAATTTATGTTACTTTCATAATTCGCAATTGCCGAGTGATAGAAACCTTCGGCCATTCGATTCACGTGTATAGTCATATTATATACTGTAGACTCAGCAGTATTTGGCCTGTAATGCGGCAACTACGTATCCCAGCCCCTAGACAACGAAACCAGCCAAAATTTTCAATATTTCAACTCTGAATCGGAGGGTACGTAGTTGAGGGCCACCGCACCTCAATTCATCTTTATTTTTTGAAAGCCCGCAATATACAGTTGATGTGGTAACAGCCTGTATCGCGGCTTGCTACGCTGGTCCCAGTAGTGCAGGCTCAGTCGCAGCGGGCCAAACTGCACCGGAACACAATGTACGGACCACTTGTGCACCGAGGCTCGGTCTGTCTCGGCTTTGCTCGCTCCTTCCCGGAAGTACTCGATACGGAGCGATATTTCATTTAGCACTGCGGTGCGGCATTTTTCGGAAGGCACGATTCTCTTCGTTTTGGCAGAATCGTGACGTTAGTGCTTTTTACCCTTTGCTTCTTGTTCACAGTGTCTAGGGGCTGTTTGCACATATAGAGAAATACTAGCAATATACCGTCACAAGGCTTTAAAAATGAATGGCAATGACAGAAGAGGAGGATAAGAATTCTCAATATCAGTTACGTGATATACAGTAGCATAATCAACAGGAATCGCAAATTTACTATGGAGCGAAATTACAACACCATGCAGAACGAATTTAAAGACTTAGTTGACGATGGGAGATCAACAAATTATAATGATCGATAAGGGGTGTTCTTTGTTCTGAACATCTGCTAAATTTGCAGGCATGGAGCACGTAATAACATTGGTGGAACGAATAGTAAATTTTCTGAAGCGACACGCATTATTCGACTGTCAGTTGCAACGCTTTTCGATGTGACTGAACGAAGAACGTGAAGACTTTATACAGCGCAGTCAGAACAGTCTGAAAAGCTTGTAATGGTGTTGCTGGCTAGGCTGTGCTGAAAAGAAAAACAGTTAAGAAAGAAAAATTCGATACATTACGCCGTTTTCGATTCAACGGTGTCGCCAAACGTGGCTTTCTAGCTTAAATGTACGACTTCCGAAAAAGGCACATTTCAACAGGTAACGAGCATCTGGACAAGTCATAACTCTCGGAACCACAGATCTCTGCCCATTACCGCATTTTAGCGTCTGCAAAAGCATGAATTCCCATGCCCGACGAACTGATTGACTAACTCCAACGCTAAAAAAATGGGAAACGGATCATCATACCGATTTTTTTTATAGAAAGTTATATCCCAGCACAATTTCTCTTGCAACTCCCTTAAAAGTTTTACAGAGTGTTTCTGACCGCCCCATATTACTACAGTATACATTAGTTAAGTCAAGGGACAGTGCTGGAACGATTTCTCGATTTAAAACCCGCTATTGTTGAATTTATAAAGCAAAAAGGTGAGCAGGAACGAAAATTAGATCCGGAATAGATTGCAGTCCTCACATTTTAAGTGTATTTGACGGAACTCTGCCCATAGTAAGACGCTGCAAGGCGAAAAACGAGCAGTTTATGATTTAATGAGGATGCATTTAAAAAGAAATCCGTCACAGCTTGTAAACAAAGTCTAAAAATATTGGAAGCTGATTAAGGGAGGACAGATACGGAAAGACCCTTCACTAAGGGGCGGGGGGGGGGGGGGGGGGAGAAAAATAGGACTGACTTCCAGATTTACATGAAAACGGTTAAAAGAAACTACATCCCCCACAGTTGCTCGCTCACATAGACAGCTGTATTCACGGTCGCAATGCTAAGTGAAATATTGATAATAGTGAGTGCACCGTTAGATTTTACATCGTGTAAATTATGACGTTGCCGAAGGTGTGAGAGGTTGTTCCAGTTATAGTTCTTAAATTAATTGCATGACGCATGTTGTTCCCAATTTTTGGATGAACACGTTTCTTGGTTTTTATGATGGTATCAGGAGACAGGAAAATGCAGCTGCTGGTACTAAATCTGTAAATAGATATGTGAGTAGACCATACGTCGTACACATCTGCGGTAAGACTGGTAACATTTGCAAATGAAAATTACTTCGAGATCTTCAGTACAATGTTGTCACATAGAAGATACAATTAGGAATAAAAAAAGGAACCGAATCTGATGAGATCCGACTAGAATTCTTGAAGGAAATGGGGATTTCATGAGTAAGGTGTTTGGCCAAATTCTGCAAGGAATGCATCAGACCGTGCGCACTCCGTAAGATTTGGAAAGAAGCAAAATCCGTCGCACTGCTGAAACATGGGCAGACTAAAGATAATCCAAAGTCCTTCAGACAGATATCCTTGCTATGTTCCTCCTAAAACATTTACAAAAAAATATTATTGACTACAGTATCTCCATACACCGAAGCCAACCTTCCCACGTACCAAGAGGTTTCTCGAGGAGATACAAACTGTTGCGATCAAGTGTTGTCTCTCATATTCTACACTGAAAAAGGCATCCAAAACGACATGAAAACAGGTCTGCGAAATGGTAAAGTATGAATTGAGAGGCTACTGCCTAATCTGATTAAAATTATCAAATGCGAACAGATTCACAGGTTACTTAACAACATGTTAACACACTGGAAAATAAGATTTCACTTCCTGGCACGAATAGCAGGAGTGAGGTTTTGAATAACGGCCTACCACCCATTGTTTCCAACCTATACTTTGCTGACATGCCAGACGCCAATACATGTAAATTTGCGTACGCGGATGACTTGGCCATCGCGTGTCAAAGTATAAATTTTAAAGACCTCGACAAAATACTGTATGCAGCCCTAGAAGCAACGAACATCTTCTACACCAACTTCTAGCTACATCCGATGCCTAAAAAAACAACCGTCACCTTAACAACAGAAATAGAAAACCGCAACTGTATGAATCGTCAACGCATCAGGCATGAGCATAAGACTAAAATTTTGTAATTAAATGAGAGCACACTCTAACCTGTAACTCACATCTGGCAGATATAAAACAGAAGCTCAAATCCCGTAGCGCTATCCTGTCGGAACTGGCTGGAATGACGTGGAGTTACGGTGCGAGCACATTGAGGTTTTCAGCACTAGCGCTTGTGTACAGCGTGGCTTAATACAGTTCACAGATCAGGACGGGAAGAGCACGCGTAGAAGTGAAGGACACAATGCGGATAATCTATGGAACACTTAAGGTTACCGCACGTGCTTGGCTCCCCATCTCTCCGTTTTTGCAAACACAGAAAACCCTGAATTTTGGTGATCACAGTTAGCCAAAAGAGCATACAGAAAAGTCCTAGACAACGCAGAACTCCCTATACACCAAGACTTCCCTGCTACAGACAGTCTGCGTCTGCTTCAAGCAAAAGCGTCGAAGAACCGCAAGACTTCTCCTCAAAGACAGTTTGGAAAGAATTATGGATTGTAAGCAGACATATGAACGGAAATCAGATGGTCGACACCACCAAGAAGATCGGAGAATTCAACCTCCCGAGGAAATTATCGACAACTTTGAACGATGGAAGAACGAGTGTTGGTAGATGTAAACAATTGACGAACAAATGAGGCGTATTGCACAGCCCTGAACGCGACTGCGGAGGAATGCAGTCAGCAGGCCATTTATTGTGTGTGAAAAGACATTTTCTTGTGTATTAAATGCGTGACTATGAGGATGAAGTGGAAGACATCCACAAACTCTATTGCTAAGCCATAGTGTGGCTCACAAATGTTTGTAATATTGTATAGTATTATAACAACACAGTTAAAATGATTGTAATTGAATATAAATCTATGAGAATATTTTAGTTAATCCAATGTCTGATGATTCTTTTGTAAATGGTGAGTAAGTAAAGAAATAAAAGGAATGCTTCAGGAAAGAGAACCAGTTTGATTACATATTGGTGGTCGGAAGACATGTAAGTGAAATCGAAGATGTCAAAAGAGTATGAGCAACAGAAATCGGAAGTGATTATAATTTGGTACTAATAAAACCAAAACAAAAACTGGAAAATGAGGAAATCAGAAGCGAATACTAACTGGTCAGGTGAGTATAGGGTAGTATCAACAGCAGCAGAAAATCGTATAACGGCACTAAGATTCGTTGTGAATAGGAAGGTAGGGCAGAGAGCGAGTTACTGTTAACAGTTCAGTGATAGGGATTGATCTCATCAGAATCGACAGCAAACCAGCACCGACAATGATAGTTCAGGTAGACATGCCGAGGGCACAAGCCGAAGATCAAGAGACAGAGAAAGTACGTTAGGATACTGAACAGGTAATTCAGTACGTAAAGGGAGACGAAAATCTAATAATTATGGGGAACTGGAATGCGGTTGTAGGGGAAAGAGAAGAAGAAATGGTGAAATGGTTAGGGGAGAATATGGGCTTGGGACCAGGAATGAGAGAGAAGAAAGACTAACTAAGATCAGTTAGTAATAGCGAATACTCTGTTCAAGAATCACAAGAGGAGGATGTATACTCGGAAAAGGCTTGAAATTTTCTAAGGCTGCGATAAGGAATAGCCCAGTAGACAACTCAGTTGAAGGGGAATGGACACTCTAAAAAGGGCAACTTAAAAAGTTGGAAAGAAAAACACAGGTGCAAAGAAGTGAAACATCCCCTTAGAAAAATTTATCAATTACGGTACAGGTTAACCCCTTACGTTATTTGATATTCAAACAGCTAAGCAAAACTCAGCGTACTCAGACATTTCTCTCTTTACTTATTCTGCTCATCACTAAACTGATACGCAATATTTTTCTTAGCGCAACGCAATCTGACTTTTAATAATCCCTACAAAAGAATGGCTCTGACTAACAATAACCTATACCTTTCATGAATTACTTACTTCACAAAAATCATCGTTACTCAAACTACTGCAACACAGCGTGTGCCAATACTGCCAGCTGAATAAAAGATTCTTACTACTGAAGGCACTAGCTACTGATAGGCATAGGTAGCAAATGAAAGATTTTGATAGAGAACAAACAATGCATTTACCTTAATAATGTTCAAAAGTCATCATATATATATATATATATCAGTTCATGATATACAATATTACAAATTTACTCTTTCTGATGGACACACGTCCAGATCGTCCGCTCTCAAAATTCTGCCATCTCTCTCCCCACATCCACCACTGCTGGTGGTTCACCTCCAACTGTGCAACGCTATGCGCTTGTTCACATCCAACTGCCCAACACTACAATGTTCCAACAATGCCAACCAGCCACAGACTGCACACAGCGCAGCCAGTGATTTTCATACAGAGTGCTACGTGACGTTACCAACATAAACACCTAAACAGCCTATTTACATAGCCTCCATGCTCCCCACAAAAAATTTTACAAATTGTTTTGGGCAGTGGCCAATAATGATTTGATAAAATTTTTCATAATTACAATAACAAAGATATCAAATGCACACACTTATTGATGCAATGTTGGTCAAAAGCAAAAATTGTTCTCATAAAGACAGTCCTGATCATTCATCACAATAGTAATTACAGTTTTCTTTTTTTTTCCTCAAAGTCTGAGCAGTAAAAGAAAACCCACATGGAAGAAGTGGATTTCCATGCAGTCTTGAAGAAGTAGTGTTGTCCTTCCAACGGAAAGACGGTGCTGTCTCTTGACAAGCAGACAGGTAATGGGCCAAAACAGAGCAAACCCACAGCAGAATCAGTCGAAGATTTGAAGAATATTTGTAGGTAGGTCATCACAGAGCAGACCCAGTGTAGTCCTGGTGGAGAGTATGGTACTGGTGGGCCATCAAATGTGTGGACCTTCTGTAGTCCTTGTAGAGATAATGGTATTGGTGGGCCATCAAAGGTGCAGCCCAACTATAGTGCTTGTAGAGATAATGGTATTGGTGGGCCATCAAAGGTGCAGACCCACTGTAGTGCTTGTAGAGATTGCTAGCAGCTATCCGTTGCGACTGTGCCAGTGCACAATCACCATCGAAGAGTCTTGTGGATAATATAGCAAGTCCATGAACCACCACTTGTGCACTCACAATTTTTTTTTTTTTTGAAATGTCCTTAGAACCGCAATGCTGTTAACCAGTCCCTTGCTCAATTATTAACACATGTGCAAAAACTAACAGTCCCAAATTCTCACATATTGTGGATATACTATGACCAACAGAAACTTGTGCAGTGAAATGAAACTTAATTTGAAGAACTGATGTCTATAAAATTATAAATTTACAACGTAAGAATACAATCACAAAGGTGCAAAATACATCATTAAAGAACATAACAATACAGATAATATTTATAGCAAAATGGGCTTTACAAAAGAATCGAAATACATCAGTGTTACAGGAATTATGACATAAGTAAATACATAAAAGATCAGAATAACTTTCGAAACATCAATTTCACACATGATCATTAAAACAAAACATTATACATTATGTCTAAACATCTTTACAAAGTAAATAACATATTATTAGAAAAATTCTACAACATAACTCTTATCAGATAAACACATAAAGACAGGAAGAACACAAATACACAAGGGTACACAAAAACATAGCGGAATAACACAAAAGGAGAGGACATGGTTAGTTTTACTGCAGTATTTTACAAATAAAACTTTCTTTACTTCTTGGAGATCTCCCTTTGTTCATAATTATTCCAAAAATTCCTATCTATACCTGTTTTCTGTATTCTATTCATATCCTCTTTCAAAATAATTATTCTTCATTGTAGAGTACCCTTTTTTTTACAAACCTTTTTCGTATAACTTCTCAATGCATTTCTTCCAATTCATCACAACTCATTCTCTTATATAGCCTAACCCCTCTTAAGCTAACTTAAATCTACTGAGCTCAGATACATAAACTAAGGGGTGAGGCAATACAGCAGCACACAGCAATTGACACAAACAGCAATAACAAAAAAATGCAAATTGGGAAAGCAAGCAGCAGTATATCTAAATTAGCAAAGCAAATGCAACATTACAACTAATATGAGCCAATGTGCAGCAACAAGAAAAATAAATCAGTAGTAAAAATGGGTTAATACAATGTAAAATTCAGTAGAACTATGCCTGGCAAACAGTAGCAGCAAATGCAATAACTTATACCTAAATATGACATAGCGCAAGCAGAAAAAATAGTACACTAAAGACAAAAATGCAGATAATGGAAATGTCTATTCATATCTTAATGTCTAGGTCATTAAAGTGCTGCACCACAACAACTAAATCTACAAAAAAAATTACCAAGTACTTGAAAAGAAAATTGTGTATGCAAATGCTGTTATTAGTCCCTTCTTATTGTTCTTAACTTTCCAAGTGCTCCTTTTTTAAAGAACGTGGATCATAAAATTATTATTTAACATATCTGTTGACGGAAAGTGTTCACATTAGCAAATGCATTTAATTTTATTTTATGAAACCAATGCTGCAACACAGCTGGAAATCAGATATCAAATGAAATAGGCAACTATGTACAAAGCAAAGCATAAAAACATCATTCAATAGCCATGTGGCATTTCATAAGTCAGTAGAAATTCCCTCAACTCTCATAGAAAGACACTTGTCATAATCAGGTGGGCAGATTTAAGAATATTTCCCATCAATTCATAAGCAGTTCTGTAAGTAGTAAACAGTATGAGCTCCAGAGTGTAATCATATGTTTCCAAGTAATAAGCGTGTCGTATTTGTGATGCTTTCTACAAAGGAATGTCAACAGCGAGATTAATGGCCTCTTTTTTCTCCACCTAATGGCTTTTTCTCCAGGTGACTGGTGCAGCTGGGTGCCCACAACACATTGCGTGAAGGTCACTTAGCTTTCTTACCAAAATATTTATGACAGCAGTTTGCGCTATAGTGACAGTCTCAGATTAAAAAAATTCACAGATCGCGAATTAAACATGTCTTGTTGTAAGAAAATCTCTGTCATTACTTAAGGGTAAAAAATGTGCCAAGTGTCGCAATTATCATTGTCCGTAAGCAAAGTTCTGTAGAAGTCAATGTACTTACCTCATAATAAACAAAAATGAAATGCTATGTTATAGACACCATAGTTATTACGTACATTACCGTGATCAAGAAAATACTATACTGTAATGTATTGTTGTGCTATGGAAAAGGCTGTCTCATTGTAGCTATACCACAAAAGTTACCACTAAAACATGTTTTACTTTCCAGAAGAGTTCAGAAAAACTGTGCAGATATAAAACAGATACAGCGCAAAAGCAATAGTATAAATTGTGTCACTCATTAGTAGCATTGTGATATAATCGTGTAGCTGTCAAAGAAACCAAATGCTAAGTATCTTTAATCTCACAGAAAGTACTTCAAATAAAGTATGTCTTTTCAAGTAAACCAAAATGTTGCATTAAAATCTCATTAGCAGGATATGTTCTAAGTATGTAAGCCATATATGCGTTATGTAATCATGCAACTAACAAGCAAGAATGTACAAATAACAACAGTGTGCCATCTGTTCACTGTAACAATGCATTCATAATTACTGTTTAAATAAGTTCTCTTGGTTCTTGACTGGATAGTTAACTTCAAAATATTGTTGCATGTTAACAGTTTCTAAGTGTGACAAAGCTTACTAGTAATGTGAAGTGAAAATTTTAAGGCAAAGATCAAGTTAAAAAGCAGATTATCTCTCAACTAACGGTTTCACATGTGAAATGTGGTGCAATCCTTTACCCTTCCTAGTACGCAGAGTTTCAACTTCAAGGCAATTATCATGTTGTATACGCCGGTAAGGAATGCTGGAATTTTTCTCAAGGTTAGCTTATGTTATTTTTCTCAATCCCAGCCGGTGCACGTGACCGCCTGCGGTGTAGGGCGCGCATGGTTGCCTGCAGTGCAGGTCATTGCATTGTCTGTTACCTTTGTTGTTGCATGTCGTTGCTGCGATTTGGAGATCTAACATCTACAAATTCACCTTGTCGAGAGGCCACTGCCCTGTTTGAATCACGCCAATTTTGGTTAAATTCTGGTCTGTTGTTAAGATTATATCGTCTGTCGTCATGTCAGTAGCTTCTGGATTTCTTTTATTTTTTTTATTTTTTATTTATTTATTTATTTATTTTTTTTTTTGTGGGTCACGTGCTGGAGAATTTCTTCATGAGTCATAACTGCTCGGTGTACCGTTGCGTCTGAAGTTATTCTGTCTCCTTTGATAATAATTGTTTTGGTTCTCGTATTGTCTGTTTCTATGGTTATCTCTGTCATATTCATTACTACGGAAATGCGATCTTTCTCTGTAACTATTATTCTGCCAGTGGTTTCCATATGGGTGGTGTCTGTTTTGGTCACTATTTTCGTTGTAAGAATAGCCTTGTCGTGTCCAGTTATTATTTCTGTTATCTCGGAATTGTGACAGATGTGACCTGTAATTGTTGTGTTCTTGTTTTCGCGTCCTGCGATTGTCAGTGTCAATTTCCAATTCTTGTAACAGTCCCTGAAAAGCTTCAATGTCGTCTTTGCAACGTCCTGCTAAAATAATATGTCGTAAATGTTCAGGCAATTTGATTAAATGCGGAAGAGTTCTGAGAGGCTGTATGGGTTTGACAGGTACTGATTCTTGTGCAACACGTCTTGAAAATATTTCACAACACTGGAAAATTCAGATTGTTCGAAATGTTTCATCATTATGATGCTATGTTTTACTCGGTCTTGAGTAGCGCGAGACCAATATGCTGAGAGGAAGCCATGATGAAATTCTCCTTCACCGTGACAATCGTGAATGACCGATCGCATTCTTACAGCTGGTTCATTCTCTAAATAGCCACACATAAATTCTAATCTGTGCTCCAATGACCAGTTGGGAGGAAAACAATGAGAGAATTGATGAAGCCACGATTGTGGATGAACATCGTTGCCAGAATTCTTAAATGTTTTGAATTTACGTGTAGTAATGAACAGCTTATAGTCAAAGTCATCATGTCGGCGAGTCGCATATCGGTCATTGTTACGTCCTGTCAGCGGTTCCATCTCAAAATTCGGTGCACCTTGCCAATTTCTTTCATAATTTCCGAAATGCGCTGTGTTATTATTTTGTGGCTTTTCCGTACTTCTAAGTCCCTCTTCCCGTGTTGGAGCGCTAGTGTCCTCTGAAATATGTAATTCTTGTATTACCTGTGTCAACTGATCTTGTACTTCCCGGATTTCTCTTTTGTACAGTGTATTGATTTGATTTTGACTTTGTTTGAGTTTTTAATTTGTTCATACTCTTCTGTGTCAGTGAAGGCTATGGGTCTTGTGACATTCAGATCATCCTCTACCTTTGAAGATAAGTTAGTGAACTGATCCGAAAGTTCGGCTGCTTTCTCCGATAATGAACTGATTTCCTCAGTGTGTTTTGCTGAACCAAGTTTCAAAGTGTCCATTTGTGTTGAAAACGTATCTACTGCGTCCTTTAAGTTTTCCTGAGTTTTTGCAAGTTGCGTAACCAAATCGGTAGATGCAACTGAGTCAATTTTAGTTTGCAAGGTGTTGTGGTGATTTTCATGAACAATAGTTTGCTGTTCCTTTATGGCTGCTTCGTGATTCTGTAATACACTTTCATGACGCGAAAAAATAGGTTGGAAATGCTCACAAACTTGTGTTTTTATGTCAACACAGACTTTTTGACATTTCGATTCGATTTTAAGTAACTCAGCAGTTAAACCTTCATGTGTTTGTTCAAGCACTTGCCCCACTGAGTCTAAATGTTGAATTTGTGTTTGTCACTGATTTTGTTCCACTGTGTCTAACTTTTGAAGCTGTTGTCCCATTTGTTGCATTAATTGTAATAACAATGCCCTGGTGTCTGAAACATGTTCTTCTGTACTTTTCGGCAGTGCATTTGCACCAGCAACATTTCGCATTTTGAAAAGCAGAAAATGTGTCTTGACTTGATTGAGAAACAGGTAATGATACAAAACCTGAATCTATGGTATTTGCAAAACTGTGTCCTGTCATTTTGGATCCCTGTGGCGAGCTGTTGCCGACCGACCGATCGACAATACTATCCTCTTTAATAGCTGTTTCACTGTCTACATGATTATTTATTGCCTGATCCATTCCCCTATGCACAGTTACCAAATTACTATGTTGAACATTAGTTAATTCATTACACAGTGACACTGACACACTACTCTCATCTTCACTGTCATTTCTCAGTTTACTTTGGAGCCTATAATATTTTTTCACACGCCATTATTCTCACAATATTTCACATAGTAACACAGAAAAGCACAATTTGAAGAGCAAAATAAGAAAACACATTAACATAGCATGAAAATAATAGCTAATTAATTGCAATCGCAGTTGCGAGATACTTCGTGCGAATCTACATGCATGCCACAACTGTTTTACTGTACAACAGTGAAAACCTACAACTACGAAGGAGGTTCTCTCTACTATTATGCACTATTAATAAACAATAACTACACTAATTACACAAACTACAAGAAAAAATCAGAAGATTCCAGTGGGATATCCTGGCAGGTTCACCATATGAATCATCCCCTTAGAAAAATTTATCAATTACTGTACTGGTTAACCCCTTACGTTATTTGATTTTCAAACAGCTGAGCAAAACTGAACAAACTCAGACATTTTTCTCTTTACTTATTCTGATCAACACTAAACTGACACACAATATTTTTCTTAGTGTAACGCAATCTGACTTTCAATAATCCCTACAAAAGAATGGCCCTGACTAACAATAACCTATACCTTTCATGAATCACTTACATCACAAAAATCTTCGTTACTCAAACTACTGCAACACAGCGTGTGCCAATACTGCCAGCTGAATGAAAGATTCTAAATACTGAAGGCAGTAACTACTGATAGGCATAGTTAGCAAATTTAAGATTTTAATAGAGAGCAAACAATGTATTTACCTTAATAATGTTCAAAAGTCATCATATATATATATCAGTTCATGATATCCAATTTTACAAACTTACACTTTCTGATGGACACACGTCCAGATTTCTGCTCTCAAAATTCTGCCCTCTCTCTCGCCACATCCACCACTGCTGGAGGCTCACCTCCAACCGTGCAACGCTACGTGCTGTTCACATCCAACTGCCCAACACTACAATAGCGAATATTCCAACAATGCCAACCAGCCACAGACTGCACACAGCACAGCCAGTGATTTTCGTACAGAGCGCTACATGACGTTACCAACATAAAAACCTAAACAGCCTACTTACAGAAGGTAACTGTGAAGAAACAATGAGTAACAGAAGAAATACTTCAATTGATCGATGAAAGAAGGACTTACAAAAATGTTTAGGGAAAGTCAGGAATACAGAGATACAAGCCACTTAGAAATGAAATACACAGTAAGTGCAGGGAAGCTAAGAACAAATGGCTACAAGGAAAATGTGAAGAAATCAAGGAAGAAATTGTAATCGGAAGGACTGACTCAGCATATAGAAAAATCAAAACAAACTTCGGTGAAATTAAAAGCAAGGGTGGTAACATGTCGAGTGCAATGTGAATTCCACTGTTAAATGCAGAGAGAAAGGGAATAAATGGAAACAGTACACTGAAGGCCTCTATGAGGGGAAGACTTGGTGACGACCTAATAGAAGAAGAAACAAGAGTCGACATAGAACAGATAGGGCATCAAGCATTAGAATCAGAATTTTAAAAAACTTTAAACGACCTAAGATCGAATTAGGTAGAAGGGATGAAAAACTTTCCATCACAATTTCTAAAATCATTGCGGGGAGAGGTGGGGGAGGGGGGGCAGCAACAAAAAGACTATTCACATAGTTTGGAGAATGTTTAAGACAAGTGATATGCCATTATACTTTCGGTATAACATCATCCACTCAATTTCGAAGATCGCGACATACGACAAGCGCGAGAATTATCGCACAATCAGCTCAACAGTTCATGAATTCAAGTTGCCTACGAGAATAATATACAGAAGAATGAGAAAGAAAATTGAGAATGTGTTATGTGATTATCAGTTAGGCTTTATGAAAGGTAAAGAGGTAGTTCCGGCGTTGTGGTTCACAATAGAAGCAAGACTGAGGAGAAATCAAGACACATTTATTGGATTTGTCGATCTAGAAAAAGAGTTCGACAATATGAAATGGTGCAAGACGTTTGAAATTCTGTGAAGAATAGGGTAAGCTATTATACGCACAAGAATAGGGTAAGCTATTATACGTACAAGAACCCTGAAGGAACCACAAGAGTGGGAGCACAAGAACGTGCCCAGATTAAAAAGGTAGTCGTCTCCCGCCCCTACTGCTCGATCTATACAATGAAGAAGCAATGACGGAAATAAAAGGAAGACTCAAGTGCGCGATTAAAATTCTGGGTGAAAGTCTATCAGTGATAAGAATCGCTGATGACATTGCTATCTTCAGTGAATGTGAAGAAGAATTACAGGATCTGTTGAATGCAATGAACAGGCTAATGGTTACTGAATATGGATTGAGAGCAAACCGAAGAAACATGGAAGTAGTCAGAAGTAGCAGAAATGAGAACAACGAGAAACGTAACATCAGAATTGTGCATCACCAAGTAGACGAAGGTAAGGAATTCTGATATCTAGGCTACAAAATAACCCGTGATGGACGGGGAAAGGAGGAAGTAAAAAGTAGACTAGCACCAGGAAAAAGGGCATTCCACGGCAGCAGAAGTGTACTAGTATCAAACATAAGGCTTAATTTGAGGAAGAAATTTATTAGAATACACGTTTGCAGCATAGCATGTTATGGTAGTGAAACATGGACTGTGGGAACTACGTCTACATCTACATCTACAGTCATACTTCGCAAGCCACCTGACGGTGTGTGGCGGAGGGTACCTTGAGTACCTCTACCGGTTCTCCCTTCCATTCCAGTCTCGTATTGTTCGTGGAAAGAAGGATTGTCGGTATGCCTCTGTGTGGGCTCCAATCCCTCTGATTTTATCCTCATGGTCTCTTCGCGAGATATACGTATGAGGCAGCAATATACTCCTCAAAACTTCAACAAAAGCCCGTACCGAGCTACTGAGCGTCTCTCCTGTTAATCTGTCATCTCCGTAACGCTTTCGCGATTACTAAATGATCCTGTAACGAAGCGCGCTGTTCTCCGTTGGATCTTCTCTATCTCTTCTATCAACCCTATCCGGTACGGATCCCACACTGCTGAGCAGTATTCAAGCAGTGGGTGAACAAGCGTACTGTAACCTACTTCCTTTGTTTTCGGATTGCATTTCCTTAGGATTCTTCCAATGAATCTCAGTCTGGCATCTGCTTTACCGACGATCAACTTTATATGATCATTCCATTTTAAATCACTCCTAATGCGTACTCCCAGATAATTTATGGAATTAACTGCTTCCAGTTGATGACCTGCTGTATTGTAGCTAAATGATATGGGATCTTTCTTTCTATGTATTCGCAGCACATTACATTTGTCTACATTGAGATTCAATTGCCATTCCCTGCACCATGCGTCAATTCGCTGCAGAGCCTCCTGAATTTCAGTACAATTTTCCATTGTTACAACCTCTCGATATACCACAGCATCATCCGCAAAAAGCCTCAGTGACCTTCCGATATTATCCACAAAGTCATTTATATATATTGTGAATAGCAACGGTCCTACGACACTCCCCTGCGGCACACCTGAAGTCACTCTTACTTCGGAAGACTTCTCTCCATTGAGAATGACATGCTGCGTTCTGTTATCTAGGAACTCTTCAATCCAATCACACAATTGGTCTGATGGTCCATATGCTCTTACTTTGTCCATTAAACGACTGTGGGGAACTGTATCGAACGCCTTGCGGAAGTCAAGAAACACGGCATCTACCTGGGAAACCGTGTCTATGGCCCTCTGAGTCTCGTAGACGAATAGCGCGAGCTGGGTTTCACACGATCGTCTTTTTCGAAACCCATGCTGATACCTACAGAGTAGATTGTTTAGTTTCCAGAAAAGTCATTATACTCGAACATAATACGTGTTCCAAAATTCTACAACTGATCGACGTTAGAGATATAGGTTATAGTTATGCACATCTGTTCGACGTCCCTTCTTGAAAACGAGGATGACCTGTGCCCTTTTCCAAACCTTTGGAAAACCGGAACAAAAGAGAATTGAAGCATTTGAGATGTGGTGCTACAGAAGAATGTTGAAAATAAGGTGGACTGATAAGCTAAAAAATTAAGAGGGTGCTTGCAGAATCGGCGACGAAAGGAATATATGGCAAACCCGACAAGAAAAAGAACACTTGTTAAGACATCAGGGAATAATTTCCGCTGTACTAGAGGGAGCTGTAGAGCGTAAAAACTGTTGAGGAACGTAGACATTGGAATATATCTAGTAAATAATTGAGGATGTAGGCTGCAACTGCTCCTCTGAGATGAAGAGGATGACACAGGAGAGGAATTCCTGGAGGGCCGTGTCAAACCAATGAAAAGACTGATCGAAAAAAAACCTAGCAGGAACTACAGAATCGATTTCATATTCTGGAAGAACTGAAACAATAAGGAGAAAGAAAAGAGAAGAGGATGAGGAAGAAAACAATCCGAGGAACATTCAAATCCATTGTGACTGAGACTGTGCAGTAACACCTAACGATGCAAGAAAGGAGAGAGAAGGGTATAATATGTTTCAATGAGGAATGCAAAGAGGTGATAGAAAAGAGAAATGAGTACCAGCAGAGGATGCTAATTAATGACATCCCACAGTATAGAGAGGAATACTCGGAGTAAAAGGGAAAGAGGCAGTTCATCATCAAGGAACTAGAAAAGGCTGAAAAGACAGAAGCAAGATCAATGTAAGAGAAATCTATACATGTACTGGTACAAGATATTTCAAGACAGGGCACGAATCAAAAACTGCAGCGATGGTAAACAATAACATTGACTTGGTGGGTGGGTGATAAGAGGGCACAAACGTACGGAAGTTCTATTTCGAAGAATTTTTTAATATACCTGCAGGAAAAGATGTTTCTGAGAAAACGAAGAGCTCTGAACGAACTTAACAAAGAGTAGACGAGACTATAATAAGGAAAATGGATGAAATTCTAAACCAAATGAAGAACAGTGAGGATCTGGAGCCTGATGACATGACAATAGAATGGCTGAAACAAGGTGCAGAAAAGCACTGTATAGAATGATTCTGCAATTTTGGGTTAACGAAAAGATGGACTAGATATGCATTCTCAGACAACTAATTGGAAATGATGTGCGAATATGATAATAAGACATTCTGGCTATTTATAGATTTCAAGAAAGCCTATAATAAGGTCCACAAAGAAAGCATATGGAGGATTATGAAAGAATCAGGAATACCTTCGAAACTGTCCAGGCTGACTACAACGTGCACTGAGAAAATTAAATATTAAATGAAATAGGTGTCATACAGTGAGACAGCAATTCTAGCACTCTGTTTAACTTGGCATTGTAAACGGCCCTAAAAAGAGTGCCATCAATTGGAAGATCCATGAAAGTAGGTGGTCAAGTGAAACTGTTAGCATTTGCCGATGATATTATCGTTATAGCAGAGTAGGAAGATGAAGTAATAGGAACTAAAGTGCTAGTAGAGGAGGTTCAAAAAGTCGATCCGGGGATAAATGAGATAAGATAGAGTCTATGACTGTATCACGAAACTATTAAGAGGAAACGGAAACTTCATCCTTCAGATGTCTAGGACGCACTGACAATGCAAACAACAGCATGGAGGAAGAGATAATGAACCCAATAGAATCTGTAGAGAGGTATGTAGTCTCAATGCGCAAATTATTCAGCGAAAAACTGCTGATAAGATCAAATGCTTCAAATGGCTCTGAGCACTATGGGACTTAACTGCTGTGGTCATCAGTCCCCTAGAACTTAGAACTACTTAAACCTAACTAACCTAAGGACATCACACACATCCATGCTCGAGACAGGATTCGAACCTGCGACCGTAGCGGTCACGCGGCTTCAGACTATAGCGCCTAGAACCGCACGGCCACTCCGGCCGGCCTAATAAGATCAACAAAACTCTGCATGTACAAGACAATTCTGCGGCTGATATTAATGTATGGGACTCAAACATGGACACTGTGCAAGAAGATGAGTATAAAAATTATGACCATCGAAAACAAGGTCTCAAGAAAATTCCTTGGATTCGTGTCAGAAAACAGAGTTTTCAGAACAAGAGAAAACCGGGAACATAACACAGTGTTTAATGAACCAGATGTAACAGCTGTAATGTAGCGCAAGAGATTTGATTATCTAGACATGTACTGAGAAAACAAGAAAGGATGGTGAAGGCAGTGCTAGAAGGGAAGCTGCCAGATCCCGAGACCACTTGGTCTACCGAAATTGATGTGGATGGATGGAGTCAAGAAAGACCTGGAGACCTTGGAACCTACAAGAACATTACCAGCAACAGAGACCAATGGAACGGGCTAAGGAGTGAGACAATGGAAAGACTTCAGGCTATGTGGCCAACTAGATAAAGTAGGCTAAATTGATGTAATAAATACGGATGTAAACAAATTATTGTTGTACTAAAACATTTTGTGTGTTTTACTGTTATTATTAAAATCGTAGGCATCTGTGGCATGTTAACAGTGTTAGTGACCGCATGCCAAATTTGGGGGGAGTCGGGAGGGGGAGAGACAGTAGCAAAGTGTGACCCGCAAGAGCCAAACGCTGGATCCGCGCCTACTAGAAGGAGGGAGACATACGCGTGGCCTCCAGAAGGAGAAGAACGGAACATGGTTGGAAAATAAAAATTTGAGAAAAAACAAATCTGTGAAAGCTGTAGGATGCAGTAGTTACTTAGAGATGCAAGGATTAGAGGTAGAATCTTCCAGACATATCGTAGAGTATCGATTGAAAGTACAAAATGATAGTTGGCAGGATTAAACGAGTCGGAGGATTAGCGAATAAAATCAAAAATAGAGCAGAGAAATTTGAGCACGACAAGGAATGTTAATCATGAGAGAAATGGGACAGCTAAAAAGGTAATTGCACCAATTTTCTTTAAATTTCACAGCCGTGGTCGAGCTGTTCTAGGTGCTTCAATCCGGAACCACGCAGCTGCTACGGTCGCAGGCTCGAATCCTGCCTCGGGCGTGGATGTGTGTGATGTCCTTAGGTTATTTAGGTTTAAGTAGTTCTAAGTCTTGGGGACTGATGACTTCAGATGTTGAGTCCCATAGTGCTTACAGCCATTTGAACCATTTTAAATCGCATAAATATGTTCCTATATTACGTTCAGAATGTGCCAGTGGTCCATATGGAACACTTCCCAGTCACGGCATAGCGCTGCATACCACACGTGATAAACGAAGTTAGTTGCACGGTTTAACAACCCTACCACAATAAAGGTCAAAAATTAATTATAATTTGTAGTGTGGCTCACGCTGCTAAATATTGCATTTTCGGGCAACAACAAAGTTATATTATGTGGGAGGTATCATTAGAGCACAGTTAATAAAGTCATTTCATGAAATAATGGATAAACTAGGCACTCATCTTTTCGTGTTTCCCACTCTGGTCTCGTTGTGAACTCATGGCTCAATCGTCGAAAATCTAGGTAGTGATGACTCCAAGCTCGGATGCAAAGAGGCCTAGGTGTTATTCTGCCATATTCAAAAGTTTTGTAAATGTGTTTCATAAACCATTCTTGAAGACTAAACTTTTGCAAGTTAGCACAATGGCGATGTAAAAAAGTAATCAGCACTCCGAATTTAAGTTATACTTCTTTTTTATTATTTTTGTAGCAATATCACTTCACAATATAAAACATACTTGAAAATATCTTCCTCACTGTTAAAGTTCACATTTTATAAACTGACTATAGTTTGCGTCTTTTCAACATGACGACCAAGACTTGACTTTCTAATAACCGCTTATGCGCCCAAAAATCAGAGTTACAAGTACAACAAAAGAAAGAATTCACATAAGAATAATATTATTGCAATATAAACATATCGATGTATCAAAGTACCTCTGCATTAATGAAATCAAATCTGAACGTTGTCACAGAAATATGTTAACTATTTTACATAAACAATATTGCTGGTATCGAGAGGTTGAGGTGAGGTTCCGTAATGGTTACGTAATTCAAGTGCCATTACAACAGGAAAGCACTCTGTTTACTGAAGAAATGCGGCACGTTGTTCGTCGACGTCGCACCAGCGGATGCACCTGATTCCCAGCGGCACAATAGGCATCATAAAATGGACTACAGTAGCGTGTGTCTTTCCTACTAGCTCCTGTATCCATCGCAGGCAAAATGTGGTGCATGGCCCAAGTACGTCCACTCCCTAGTACTTTGGCGATGAATATTCATCGGGCATTCAGCTGGTTTTGTTCTCAGTGGTAACTTCTTTAAAGTTCTGTTCACGGCATTCACCTTGCCTCCCTTGAGAGGCGGCCTTGCACTAGCCAGCAGTCGACAACAAAGCGCGACGCTCCAAATTAACCGAATGAGATAAGAAATACAGCGTTAGTGCGCATACCCTCTTCGTAGTCTTTTACTCGGAATGAGACCAACCAGCCTAGCGCCACACTGAGACGATTCCTCCTGAATACTAACACATCCGGAAATAAGTTCTTCAATTTAGTTACGTACGCGCCAGCAAATCAAACAGCTCACGGCTTCTTAACAAGATCACATACAAAATGCTGAGAAAGACAGCACTTGAAAACTCCGTTGAAGAAAGGAAACCGCAGGTGAACTGGACAGCGCTGTGGCGAAATTTTCACCAGACGTTTCTTCTGTCACGGATTCGCTCACGATGGTACCTGACTGAGAAAGACAAAACCCCTAGGAACGACAAACTGCACAGAATCCACCTCCTGGCAACAGCCGCCAGCCACACCTGCGGAAACGTTGATTCGCCCGGGCACAGATTTCTTTGTGGAGCAGCGCAGGACATGTCGAATTTTCTCTGCCATAGAGAAAAAAAATGGCTCTGAGCACTATGGGACTTAACTACTGAGGTCATCAGTCCCCTAGAACTTAGAACTACTCAAACCTAACTAACCTAAGGACATCACACATATCCATGCCCGAGGCAGGATTCGAACCTGCGACCGTAGCGGTCGCTCGGTTCCAGACTGTAGCGCCTAGAACCGCTCGGCCACTACGGCCGGCCCTGCCATAGAGAAGCCATTGCTGATAGGACGAACGCTCGCCGTCTGAACTGATGCAGCCTGACACCCAATTACTAAACACAGTGAAGCTCTATGGAGGGTCGGACAAACAGCCACCCACATTACTGAGAGGTGCTACGTTCTCCAAATGCGTGCCCTATATTGAAAGGGAATATTACCGAACAGGATCGATTCCTAATAACAGGAAAACATTTAGCCGCATGCTGTATATCATGATCAAGGAATTCCCACAGGTGCATCATACCTGTCCCTAGATAATCGACACAATGAGAAAGCAAAAGATCACAGAAGAGTCTCTTAAGTTATTGTAGCTATTTTATGCTTGTGATTCACTTAAACTAAACTCCACCCGAACAGGCTCGGGAGGCCCAACGGTACTGACCGACCGCATTTACGTGAGAGAAATAGAAAAACGCAAACAAGGAAACACTGTTTAGAAGACAAGAGCACCTCTACAATTGTGAAACTCCTGTTCTGGTGCTCTGCGTTCTGGTGTTGTAAACTATAGATGTCTGTATGGCTGATGTAATTTCCTTAAGCTGGCTGATCGTTGTAAAATGCTCTTTGGAGAAATAAATTGCTGGAAAATAATAATTACACAGCCATTTATCGGAACAGCGTTGTATGGGAAATTTATAGACGTTAAGAATATGTACTTCAGAATTACCCAATTAGCTTGTCTTATATTTCGTAACGGTTAATTTGAATATGTTTGCGAATTTCTAATGACAACGATGGCAACACATCTTATCACTATCACACGGCGAGATTAAAAATATAGGAAAATGCAAAGCCGACACATTATGAGTAGGATACACGTAAGCTAGAAAATGTTGTATAACCGACGAGTTACTCTTTTTGCGTCATCCTTTATAGCTAAAGCTGTCTAAAGGCAGAACGCGGAGTAACAAATATGTGACCTCCAACGTGAGCTCCACCTTAATGTCATGTTGTGCAATCTTGAACAACTATAACGAGTCTGTACTGTTAGCTACATCGGGAATACCTTTCTTGTGCTCGTACTAACGCTACAAATATTTGCTCTTTTTATTTCAACCCCCCCCCATGAACCATGGACCTTGCCATTGGTGGGGAGGCTTGCGTGCCTCAGCGATACAGATAGCCGTACCGTAGGTACAACCACAACAGAGGGGTATCTGTTGAGAGGCCAGACAAACGTGTGGTTCCTGAAGAGGAGCAGCAGCCTTTTCAGTAGTTACAAGGGCAACAGTCTGGATGATTGACTGATCTGGCCTTGTAACAATAACCAAAACGGCCTTGCTGTGCTGGTATTGCGAACGGCTGAAAGCAAGGGGAAACTACAGCCGTAATTTTTCCCAAGGACATGCAGCTTTACTGTATGGTTAAATGATGATGGCGTCCTCTTGGGTAAAATATTCCGGAGGTAAAATAGTCCCCCATTCGGATCTCCGGGCGGGGACTACTCAGGAGGATGTCGTTATCAGGAGAAAGAAAACTGGCGTTCTATGGATCGGAGCGTGGAATGTCAGATCCCTTAATCGGGCAGGTAGGTTAGAAAATTTAAAAAGGGAAATGGTTAGGTTGAAGTTCGATATAGTGGGAATTAGTGAAGTTCGGTGGCAGGAGGAACAAGAATTCTGGTCAGGTGACTACAGGGCCATAAACACAAAATCAAATAGGGGTAATGCAGGAGTAGGTTTAATAATGAATAGGAAAATAGGAATGCAGGTAAGCTACTACAAACAGCATAGTGAACGCATTATTGTGGCCGAGATAGATACGAAGCCCACACCTACTACAGTAGTACAAGTTTATATGCCAACTAGCTCTGCAGATGACGACGAAATTGAAGAAATGTATGATGAAATAAAAGAAATTATTCAGATAGTGAAGGGAGATGAAAATTTAATAGTCATGGGTGACTGGAATAATGGTAAGACAGAGATTTAGGAACCAGGTTTTTAATTGTAAGACATTTCCAGGGGCAGATATGGACTCTGACCACAATCTATTGGTTATGACCTGTAGATTAAAACTGAAGAAACTGCAAGAAGGTGGGAATTTAAGAAGATGGGACCTTGATAAACTGAAACAACAAGAGGTTGTACAGAGTTTCAGGGAGAGCATAAGGGAACAATTGACAGGAATGGGGGAAATAAATACAGTAGAAGAAGAATGGGTAGCTTTGAGGGATGAAGTAGTGAAGGCAGCAGAGGATCAAGTAGGTAAAAAGACGAGAGCTAGTAGAAATCCTTGGTAACAGAAGATATATTAAATTTAATTGATCAAAGGAGAAAATATAAAAATGCAATAAATGAAGCAGGCAAAAAGGAATACAAACGTCTCAAAAATGAGATCGACAGGAAGTGCAAAATGACTAAGCAGGGATGGCTAGAGGACAAATGTAAGGATGTAAAGGCTTATCTCACTAGGGGTAAGATAGATACTGCCTACAGGAAAATTAAAGAGACCTTTGGAGATAAGAGAACCACTTGTATGAACATCAAGAGCTCAGATGGAATCCCAGTTCTAAGCAAAGAAGGGAAATCGGAAAGATGGAAGGAGTATATAGAGGGTCTATATAAGGGCGATGTACTTGAGGACAATATTATGGAAATGGAAGAGGATGTAGATGAAGATGAAATGGGAGATGCGATATTGCGTGAAGAGTTTGACAGAACACTGAAAGACCTGAGTCGAAACAAGGCCCCCGGAGTAGACAACATTCCATTGGAACTACTGACGGCCTTGGGAGAGCCAGTCCTGACGAAACTCTACCACCTGGTGAACAAGATGTATGAAACAGGCGAAATACCCTCAGACTTCAAGAAGAATATAATAATTCCGATCCCAAAGAAAGCAGGTGTTGACAGATGTGAAAATTACCGAACTATCAGTTTAATAAGCCACAGCTGCAAAATACTAACACGAATTCTTTACAGACGAATGGAAAAACTAGTAGAAGCCAACCTCGGGGAAGATCAGTTTGGATTCCGTAGAAATGTTGGAACACGTGAGGCAATACTGACCTTACGACTTATCTTAGAAGGAAGATTAAGGAAAGGCAAACCTACGTTTCTAGCATTTGTAGACTTAGAGAAAGCTTTTAACAATGTTGACTGGAATACTCTCTTTCACATTCTAAAGGTGGCAGGGGTAAAATACAGGGAGCGAAAGGCTATTTACAATTTGTACAGAAACCAGATGGCAGTTATAAGAGTCGAGGGACATGAAAAGGGAGCAGTGGTTGGGAAGGGAGTAAGACAGGGTTGTAGCCTCTCCCCGATGTTATTCAATCTGTATATTGAGCAAGCAGTAAAGGAAACAAAAGAAAAATTCGGAGTAGGTATTAAAATCCATGGAGAAGAAATAAAAACTTTGAGGTTCGCCGATGACATTGTAATTCTGTCAGAGACAGCAAAGGACTTGGAAGAGCAGTTGAATGGAATGGACAGTGTCTTGAAAGGAGTATATAAAATGAACATCAACAAAGGCAAAACGCGGATAATGGAATGTAGTCGTATTAAGTCGGGTGATGCTGATGCTGAGGGAATTAGATTAGGAAATGAGACACTTAAAGTAGTAAAGGAGTTTTGCTATTTGGGGAGCAAAATATCTGATGATGGTCGAAGTAGAGAGGATATAAAATATCTGATGATGGTCGAAGTAGAGAGGATATAAAATGTAGACTGTCAATGGCAAGGAAAGCGTTTCTGAAGAAGAGAAATTTGTTGACATCTAGTATAGATTTAAGTGTCAGGAAGTCTTTTCTGAAAGTATTTGTATGGAGTGTAGCCATTTATGGAAGTGAAACATGGACGATAAATAGTTTGGACAAGAAGAGAATACAAGCTTTCGAAATGTGGTGCTACAGAAGAATGCTGAAGATTAGATGGGTAGATAACATAACTAATGAGGAAGTATTGAATAGGATTGGGGAGAAGAGAAGTTTGTGGCACAACTTGACCAGAAGAAGGGATCGGTTGGTAGGACATGTTCTGAGGCATCAAGGGATCACCAATTTAGTATTGGTGGGCAACGTGGAGGGTAAAAATCGCAGAGGGAGACCAAGAGATGAATACACTAAGCAGATTCAGAAGGATGTAGTTTGCAGTAGGTACTGGGAGATGAAGAAGCATGCACAGGATAGGGTAGCATGGAGAGCTGCATCAAACCAGTCTCAGGACTGAAGACCACAACAACAACAACATTTCAAAAGCAGAATAGATGCTGGAAATAAGTTTTTAACGACTACAGTATTTCATTCGCAGCACAACTGACGTGTTATTTTAATCCTCTGGAATGTGTTCTAATCTTTCCCATGTCACAGTCTTGTTACCAAAGATTTATTTAATTCATTAAAATATATTGTCGAGTTAAAACTGTATGGTAACCCACCAGCACACTAGTCCACCTCTAATGCGCAAAGAACTGTGATCTGAAGTGACAAGTGTTCTGTTAAGCCTAGACATCACCCGCAGCGCAATAATTGTAGTATTGTCCGTGGACAACAGACCTGTGACATGAAAAAGAATTAAGGACGAACGCTGGAAGAAGTCAGAAACAAAGTTAATAACCACAGTTGAATTTGCTCTGAGATCATAGTCCCGCAGAATTTTTACATAATGCCATAATCGCCATCGACTATTTATTACGATTTCTACGACTGCAGTTTGACCTTAGGTCTTTTTTATGTGGCTAAAATTACTGAAAATACAGTAGTTGTCAACATTAATAAAATGAATATAAGGATGTGAGACTCCAACGCTGACATCGAGGCTCAAAGCTTTTTATTCATTTTATAATGTTGACAACTGCTGTGTCGTCAGCACACATAACCACTCGAAAGACGTCTAAGGTCGAAATTGCAATCGTGAGAATTGTAATAAATAGCACATTCGATGGCCAAGATGATGTCATTTAAGATAATTTACAGAGTTTGTACGCTATTCACCTGACCAGCATATCGTTACCGACGATGTTTTGAGTCAAGACGATGACATGTATGGACTGTCAACAACTCGACGCTCGCAGCGACGGACGCATATAGACCAATTTTGGAGGTGTAACGCAATTGACAGAAGTCTGTGGATATCAGCTCATATATCCCCGATTTCTGTAGTAAGAATTACATTGTGGTGCAAAATTAAAGGGCTGTGTAAGTACTAAGATTTTTGTCTGTTTCCACAGCCAGCAATTGATAGTAAAACATATTATTGATTCAAAACCATTTTTAACCTTACCGGACGGAGTGCCACTATATTGTCTTGAACGGGTAGTGTCCTGGAGATGGTAAATGAGTTGTTGACGTCTGTCACGGCGTAAATATGGCGACATCTTCCTGGTTTTCCGCAGAATTACAAGTGCACCTTGTTTCCGTCATACCAGCATCAGCTTCACCGTTAGAATCGTTCCTGTTTCGTTTACTTTAACAGTCACGCAGTTACCGAAAGCTTCAACAAAGCTTCTTAAAGACTGCTCTAGGACACTTCCTACATTCAAATCGTCGCTTCATGTTCCGATTCCTGTTGGCGTATCATATATGACATTAATAATGCTGTAGGAAAAATCAATGAATGTATCAACGTTTCTGTTAAATACGTTTACAAGACCACAATGAAACGCTTATTACATTGCGCAATGAAGCACGTTAACATGATTTAACATTATGGTGAATCAACGTGCATTTCTTAGATGAAGTAATAACTAACATCTAACGATACACAAGATATGAGGACAACTTGCATCACGACTTCATTTCACGTCCCAATATTGCATAAATGTTGTGCAGGAACTTTCACAAACATTCTTTCAGTAATTATAACATAAGTAGTATCTTACGGAGCGTACGAAGAATATGGAGGACTACATCGCATGTTCTAGGTGTTGGTGTTGTTGTTGTTGTTGTTGTGGTCTTCAGTCCTGAGACTGGTTTAATGCAGCTCTCCATGCTACTCTATCCTGTGCAAGCTTCTTCATCTCCCAGTACTTATTGCAACCTACATCCTTCTGAATCTGCTTAGTGTATTCATCTCTTGGTCTCCCTCTACGGTTTTTACCCTCCACGCTGCCCTCCAATGCTAAATTTGTGATCCCCTGATGCCTCAGAACATGTCCTACCAACCTGTCCCTTCATGTCAAGTTGTGCCATAAACTCCTCTTCTCCTCAATTCTATTCAATAGGCCTACCTCCTCATTAGTTATGTGATCTACCCATCTAATCTTCAGCATTCTTCTGTAGAAGCACATTTCAAGATTCTACAGCATCAGATGAAAATGTAGGTCGTTGGGAAATCCTTCTGTCAGAGTTCCAGTGGTATTTTAATGTCCACAGATGGAAACGCGGATACAGAGAAGGGACTTTCGCGTAAGGTGCGGATGTGGATTTCGATTCACCGATCCGCACGAATCTCTAGTTATGGAGGACAGTTATCTCTCCCTTCCCGGCACCTGTGTGTCCTACAGCAGTCAAGACAGCCCCACAACAGTTCGATGCAGATCAGAACTGATCCCCACCGATAACTCCAGCACAGGTTGCAATTTATTTGAGGTGATCTATATGAGCATTAAGTTGCCCTTACACCTGTGCGACTTCCTTGCGCCCTAAGCGCACGTGGTCGTTGCAGGAAGAGGCAAGGAGGTGCATGCACCGGTGCAAAGTCACGCATGCCCCTGAATTGTGCACACGGGCCACCGCGTGAAGGCGGGCAGACACGTGACTCTACTCGTGTGCAGGGCAAGCACAGCCGCACGACGACTATCTGCAAGGCGGACGGGTGCAAACGCTGCTTAGGGTGACACGATGAAGCGGTCTCTTTCAGCCGCACGGCTTAAGGGGGGGTAGGACATCAAACGGGCTGACTTGGAGCAGGAGAGGCACCAGAGGACATTTCCACTGTCTATACTTTTACGAGTAAATTCATAAAACTTTGTCCGCATGACCAGGGAGGATTCAGGATTCACACTCGTAGCAGCGGAAGTTCAAAAACATAACAAAATATTTTTTTTACATGTGAAATTTCATAATTTTTTCTCTTACTATTTGCTGCATTTGTTGCTATAGGTACACTTTTCTTCATAAGTAAGAGAGACTGTTCGATGAATTTTGCACAGCATACAAACCATACTTACAGGTGACTGAAACTCTAGAATCTATTTCATTTATGAAAAAATGAATGAGCTGTTACGTTTTAAACTTTATATTTAGAAAAAACTCAAATTTTGTAGTTAATTATCTCAATTTTTACCACAGTTTTTAATAGATTTGGAAAATTTTAGAGTTTCATACACCTGTAAGTATGGTTTGTATTCGTGCAAAATTCATCAAAGAATCTCTCTTACTTGTGAAGAAAACTGTACCTACAGCAACAAATGCAGCCAACAGTAAGTGAAAAAATGATGAAATTTCATATCTGAAAAAAATTATTTTGTTATGTTTCTGCACTTCCACTGCTATGAGTGTGAATCCTGAATCCTTCCTGGTCATGTTGACAAAGTTTTATGAATTTATTTGTAAAAGTATAGACAGTAGAAAATAAAATGTCCGGTGGTGCCTCTCCTGCTCCAAGTCGGCACGTTTGACGTCCTACCCCCCCCCCCCCCTCCCCCCTCCCTTAATAGTGTGGTCAACTCACACGAGAAAGATAGCGCGTTTAAATGTATGCTAGCTCAGCGATAGCACGATGATTCTGTTGTCACTGAGTTGCTGCTTTGTCTGCCCGTCAGCGGCAGCAGCAGCGCCTATCGATATACCCCTCACTTGTTATCTTTGCTGCACTGATATTACTTCCCGGTTGTCGTCTGTCGTGGAGTGAGTGAGAACGTGCCAGGAGTGCAGTTCAGACCTGCCAGTCGGGGAGTTGGAACGCGGCACTAGTTCAGTCGGGGTGGAGCAGCAGTGAGGCCTGCATGTCCATGGCTCGCCCAACCGTTGCCGCCACGCATCACTTGAGCCGGGGACGGTCTTCGTGGATCGTTGGCCGGTCGTCCTACTGGACGACGTGAATTGGATCGCCGATCGCTTATGGATTGGCTGTGTGTGTGTGTGTGTGTGTGTGTGTGTGTGTGTGTGTGTGTGTGTATCGACTCCCGATTTGTCTTCGTGATTGCACAGCCACTGCTGAGTGTCGTTCAAGCCTTCGTGCAAGTGTTTGTCAAACTGTGTGTGTAGTTGGTGTCATTTCCACTGACAACTTGTTTTAAATGTTGAGTTGTGATTTAATTACCGAAGCCACGTCTGTCCCCTTGGTTGATGGTTCGCTGTTGGCGGTATTCTTCGGAGCAACAGCGAGTGTTCGAGTTAGTGAAGATTTAGCCACTGTGTGATGGAATTAGCTATATTTGTCGGTTTGAAATTCAAGTGCAACAGCGGTATTTTCTGCCTTGTGGCCGTTAGTGTTCCGGTTACCTGCCCTGGTCGCTGACGTAAATTCAGGCAGTGTCCTTTCCTCACCTGTTGTCGCTGTCCAAGAGAGTGTGTAGTTTTTGACAGCTTAATGTATTTTTGGTTGTGGCGGGTATGCCTGTAACTTTTGGCTTTGGAATTCTCGTATACTGGTCGGTGGTTAGCACGTCGTCTTGTCGATGAGTTCCTGACTGTCTCTTAGTTGTGTTGCCGGCGTATAGTTGGGCCGACTTCTTGTCTCACCTAAGCGAACGTTAAGATTTCAAGGGCAACCCGAGCCCCCTGGAAACTTCTGAGCGCCGTTGCCTATATTGCCTTTCTTGTTGGTGTTTAATTGTGTATTTTAAATGGCTCATAGCCGATGGTTGGAATTTGTATGCTTGTAACTGTTTATAAAAACCAAAGGCCTTCAGCCGTTTTAAAAGCAAGTTTTTTTCTAAATTGGGAAATTCTTACATTGTCTGAAGATAAAGCTTGGGCCTTCTGCCTGCTGAAAATTTATTTTGTTGTTTTAAAGCATCTACTTTCAGCCGCTTTAAGTTTTAAGGATCTTACTTGTCAAGTACTACCTTTTGGAAGATAAAGCTGTAGGCTTTCTGCCTGTTGAAAATTTATTGTAGTTGTATTGTTTTTTAAAAGCATGGGACCTCAGCTGCTTTAATTTTTAAGGTTCTTATTTATCAATTATTATATTCTTTTAAAATAAAGCTGTGGGCCTTCTGCCTCTTGAAAATTTATCGTAGTTGTATTGTTCTTAAAATGATGGGCATTCAGCCGCTTTAGAATTTTGGATTCTTACTTATCAAGTCTTACATCACTTGGGCTTAAATACTATTTAAGGTTAAAAGCTTTGGGTCTTCTGCCTTGGAAAATTGGTTGCAGTTTTTTGAAACAAAGGCCTTCAGGCGTTTTGGAGTAAAGTTTCTTATTGGTCATACAGATTGGGCCTTCTGCCTATTGAAAGGTTATTGTAGTTATGTTGTTTTCATTTTATCGGCCCTCAACCGCTTTTAAAAACTTAATCTATATGACTAGTCAAGTCTTACATCGCTTGGCCTTAAAGCCTAGAGCCTTATGTCTATATAAAAATATTTATAGCAGTTGTATTTTATTCATGGGTCTTCAGCCGTTTTAGAATCAAATACGTTTTCTGTCGATAGTCAAGCTTAGAAGTTACGCTGTAATGTTTGTACAACTAAATAAAGTGTTATGTTTGGAGTATAACTGACAGCCGCTCATTCTGGCCCCCTTCCACAATTCCTACTACTTCTCCTGCCCTGCGGGTTCAGCAGGGCGTTTCACACGAGACAAAGATCTTTAGTGGATACCTTTTCAATTACATATTTATTTCCCGAGGGCTCTGCACGGAGCTGAGCGTTCGCGAAGTGTGGCGGATAACGCGACTAGTGTGACGTCATAAGTTCTTTGCAGTCCCGTATTTCTCGTGGTCCCCGCCGAGGTACCATAGCGCAGCATCGGGCCGTTTCTTGTACATGAAAGTTTCGCTGGGCAACTCACTATCACTCCCAAGACGCTGCGTCGCCAATAACTTTTATCTTAAGAAGCATTTAACCGTTTACAACTGTAGGTTCGTGAGTTACGTCTCCAGCAGCAATCTAGACAATTATTTCCCTCTATCTCCCACTCAACTTTTTTCTGGCATTCGATGTGATTGTCACTTCTGAGTGGGAAGAATTATACATACAATTCGAGTTACAGATCAAATTGTAAGCTAGCGAGATGATCCGATTCTTTAGTGAGACAATGCAAGAAGATAAGTCCTATCTCTTACACTGTGTCACGTTATATATCAACATTATTTAAGTCAGAATGATCTGCATTACAAAAACATTTCATTTCTTCAGAATGAGATTTTCACTCTGCAGCGGAATGTGCGCTGATATGAAACTTCCTGGCGGATTAAAACTGTGTGCCGGACCGAGACTTGAACTCAGGACCTTTGCCTTTCACGGGCAAGTGCTCTTCCAGGAAGTTTCATATCAGCGCACACTCAGTTGCAGAGTGAAATCTCATTCTGGAACCATCCCCCAGGCTGTGGCTAAGCCATGTGTCCGCAATATCATTTCTTCCAGGAGTGCTAGTTCTGCAAGATTCGCAGGAGAGCTTCTTTGAAGTTTGGAAAGTAGGAGACGAAGTTCTGGCGGAAGTAAAGCTGTGAGGACAGGGCGTGAGTCGTGCATGGGTAGCTCAAATGGTAGAGCACTTGCCCGCAAGAGGCAGAGGTCCCGAGTTCGAGTCTCGGTCCGGCATACAGTTTTAATCTGCCAGGAAGTTTCATTTCATTTCTTACTTTTCAAACCGAAATTCAGACATGCCATGAGCCTAAAAACATTTCTGAAAAACTAATGTGAATCATTACTTCTTTCACTGTATAATTCGAAACTTTAATTATTGAATCCGTTTTTTTAAAAAAAGCAACGAACCATCCCTCTTATGAAAATGTGGAGACAGACAGCCTTTAATTGACAGTAAATACTCATTTCGTTGTAGAACGGCTTGTTAAGACTAATAAAGGTTGATATTTATTAATGCATCACTGAAATATGTGTGCACCAAGATCATTTACGATATTGGATTACATCACAAATCAGCCCTGCTAACACAGAATTCATTTTATTAACCTCCAGTATCATTTACATTAATCATTGCTCATAAGTAAGTCTGCTAACCCTTCCAATTCTTAATCCTCCGTGAAAACTAGCAAAAAATTATTTATACAGTCGGCGAAACAATAACATTTGCACATTCTGATAAGCTCAAGAACCCACAGCTGTGCACAGCTTACACCAGTGACAACATAACACACACTAGCAACGGTAGCAGCAGAACATCTAAGATACTTGCAGCAGTGTATTTTTTCTTTATTATTGCTATATTTTTATTTATAAATCTTTTTGGGTGTCTGTGAGCAGTAGGGCAAACTTCGTTCTAGCACACTTTTCCAGTATGGGTTGCCTACATCATGGTCATGCATACATTCTGGGGCAAACCTATTGCTCTGCCCCGCTTCAGCCCTTAACCACCCCAACCGCTTCGCCAGGCTGCACCATGAACCAAGAGACTGCATTATACTTGCTCGACCCCTCAACCACTGTCGGCTGCCACAGCGCCAGCCACAAGTCTTGCTAACCTCCGAAGAAAGCATCAGTTAGCGTTAACTCTTTGATACTTGATACATGAGAAATTGCTGTCGAAACACATTATCTCTCTCTCTCTCTCCTCTCTCTCTCTCTCTCTCTCTCTCTGTCTGTCTGTCTCAGGTGGCTATTTCATGCCCAGCGAGCATCTGTGATGTGCCGTACTAACCCCTCTTTTGTCATGTACGAAGTAGTCTACACCTGGTAAACCACCAGCTGTGGAAGTCTTGGAAATATTCCTTCACATTATCAGACTGATTGACTAATTAATTAACTAAATTATTACCCTCTGTGTGGGACAGATTTTCCTTGCATCCTATTGATGGATACTGGTATATTTGGTGGGATTCTATCCCACAACTCCTCGGTTTCCAAACCCTTAGAGATATTTTTCCCTCCCTTGCCTCCAGTTGCCGGATAATGGCACAGTTACATCGTTTGAAAGGAAGTTCATTAAGTTGAACGCAGCCGAGAATTTAAAAATTTCAGGTCAGTTGCGATTGATGGTTGGATTGATGTGTGTGCTCGCAGAACCACTATTAGAAACAATAAATTTGATGTCTCAGTGGGAAGTGGTGCTGTATAAAATGATAGCTGTAATTTCAAATTTTGGTGTGAATTTAAACCATCAAGGCTGTGGAATTCCCGACCGTTACAGATCTGCTAAGTGTATTTTATAAAGCACCATTGAATCCTTAAATTTGTTCTCTCAGATTCATCAGGATGAAGAAGGAGGAGGAAAGAATCTACCACATGATAGGACACTACAAGACAGAGCACACTGCGGTGTATTGAGAAGCACGAAACCAAAATCTTAGTAGTTGTCATGGATAGATGCCTGAGATCGCTGAGAACACTCATACATATAGCCAACACGCCTCCCAGATGTCCACAAACAGCACACACCTTCCATCATACACTGGCACCACCAATGTTCAGAGGCCGGAGAAAATTGCCACAGCTGTGGACACACATGCATGCATGCCAGAGTGCACCATCCTAGAAATGGAGGGCATCCAGGGATGAACGGAATGGTGGGAATTCAGATATTATCAATAGGTCCAGCGCCAACACTTGTCAGTGATCGATACTGAATCCCTCAATTTTACATGGAGAATACATGTAACACCCACGATCCTGGAGACAGCCCAACACATACCGATGTTAGTTCTCTTTTCGGCTATAAGAACTGACTAGCCGGCCGTCTAGAACTTTTCTTTGTACTCACCAGTCGTGAAAGTGTTAAGGCAGAAAAGCTGATTCATTCCGGCCACAGGCTACCTCCGACACTCGCCCTGCATGCCTAATGTTGTCGTCGTTGGAAACCTCCCACATAATTGCCACTGTAATTACAATTAAATATTATGAACGCTTGAGGAGCAACGCTCAGGCACTCGTTTTGTAATCGAAACGTCCTCGGTCCCGGGTTCGAAACCCACCACTGCTTAAAGTTTGATTAATAATCAGCATAAGACTTCTGGCATAAGATTTCACCCACATTCTGCCAATAGCCTTGTCGAAGACGGCGGAGGAGTGGACAGAGATTCAGGGCACTCTCTTGTCCATAGGGTGGGAAACTGCCACTGAATGTGGAAGAATGAGCAGTGATCAACGGCATGAGGATGCGGAAGGCAACGGAAACCACTGCATTTAACACACTTAACGTGTATCCACAGGACATGTTCCTTGTAATTAAAAAAGTGTCACCATGATCTCTCCATTGGCAAAAGATTCCAGAATTGGCCCCCATTGGGATCTCCAGAAGGGGACTGCCAAGTGGGAGGTGACCATGAGAAAAATATTTAATAACCAACGGAAGGATAGTGTTATAGGAGTAGGAAAATGGTGTGTCAGATTCTTAAACATGGTAGGGAAGCTAGAAAATCCGAAAAGGGAAATACAAAGGCTCAATCTAGATGTATCAGGGGTCAGTAAAGTGAAATGGAAAGATGAGTACAGGCTAACATCAACAGCAGCAGAAAATGGTATAATGGAATGGGATTCGTTATGAATAGGAAGGTAGGGCAGAAAGTGTGTTACTGTGAACATTTCAGTGGTAGGATTGTTCTTATCAGAATCGACAAAAAACCATTACCAACAACAATAATTCAGGTATACATGCCGACGTTGCAAGTTGAAGATCAAGAGATAGAAGAAGTAAATGAGGATACTAAAAGGGTAATACAGTACATAGAGCGAGAAGAAAATCTAATATTCATCGAGGACAGGAATGCAGTTGTAGGGGAAGGAGCAGAAGGAAAGGTTACAGGAGAGTATGGGCTTGGGACAAGGAATGAGAGAGGAAAAAGACTGAGTTCTGTAATAAATTTCAGCTAGTAATAACGATTATTCTGTTCAAAAATCACAAGAGGAGGAAATACCAGAAAAAGGCCGGGAGATACGGCAAGATTTAAGTTAGATTACATCATGGTCAGACATTCCGCCCCGATAGCTGAATGGTCAGTCTGCTTCCCGCAGCGCTGCGGCGAGGACGTCTTGTTTACGTCCCGTCCGCGCGGTCGCGAGTGCCCGTAATTGTTTACTACTTCGTTGTCGCGAGTTTAGAGTCCATCACTACCGACGCAACATGGCACATTCATACAGACAAATTACAATCAAGATCAGTTTTCAACACAATCATGCACGACCGCGGGCTTTTGAAGTAGAATGTTTTCTACATGACGACGTTAAAATTGAACCGCGAGACATAATTGGTATCCATCTCTCTATCACGAACAGTGTTGTGTACGTCAAGTTAGTAAGTGACGAGGTATCCAACAGAATCGTGCGCGCACATGCGAACGATCTTAAATTCAAACATTCTGACGGCCATATTGGGGCGGTCTCTATCGATCACGCGGGACTTGGCCTCTGTACGATACGCGTCTTCGAACTCCCTTTCGAAGTACCACCGGGCATAGTCACCGCGGCTTTCCAGCCTTGCAGCAGAGTGGTCAGCCATATGGCCGAAAAATGGACCACCTTTACAACGTACCCCGTTCTTAACGGGGTACGACAGATCAAAATTGAACTGACCAAACATGTAACATCATATCTTGTCATCGGCGGATGTAGGGCGATCATTATGTACGACGGTCAGCCACGCACTTGCTCCGGTTGTGGTCAAGAAGGGCACGTCCGGTCGGATTGTCTCCGACGACGGCTTACTCAAATCCCGACAGGTGAATCTATGACTCCTTCTACGGTGACGACCCTTCCTCTCCATTATGCCGAGGTTGCACGGGCAGCAACCCTTTCCGATGCTGACCACATTAGTCCGATAGTCACCCCCGATAGCGAGACCATGATGGATTCTTCAGTACCGGTTGTTGCCTGTAAAACGGCGCCCCCAGTATGGACATTGACCCACGGGTTGTGCCGACAGCGGATTTTCTTCCAGACGCCGGAGCAGCTGAAGAAATCCACCCACATTAGGATACTGAAACAATGTTTGCAGCGATCGTCTGACATGGACTGTGGACACTCCGACGACGGTACCGGCGGTACAGATACCGGAGTAACATCCCACCCAACAGATCGCCATGGTGACGGCTTCAGTCCGTCCAACCCCACAGAACAGCAGGATCACAAGCAGACAGTCGCTGCCGATTCCCAGCCAGTAGAGCTGATGGAGCCAGCGCCGAGTGCCGCAGCAGCCACAAACAGCCACCAACAGTCGATGGTATTTCATGGTGACTGGGCGGACGACAGTGAGGAGAATTCCTTGCCCATTGTGTCGGACCTCACCAGTGGTGATCCTTTCCCGCCATCAGATACAGTGACGAGACAGCCTTACAAGGGTATTGATGGCCAACACGGGCGCTGTAGATAGACCTCAAACTTATGGCGTTGCGACTATAAACATCAACACTACACGGACGCGCGCTAAGTTATCCTTGCTTCAGGATATGTTGAATTCTGCTTCCATGGATATAGCCCTTCTCCAGGAAGTGTACGTCGATGACTTCCCAGGCATGTACGGTTACGATGCTTGCGTCTCTCCAGCTTCCCCCACAGGCAGCGGTGTCGCTGTACTTCTTCGGGAAGGAATAGTGGCGGACGAAATCCTCTTTCTGCCTGGGGCAAGAGGAATGGCACTCACAGTACTAGGTGTCCGCCTTAACAATATCTACGCACCTTCCGGGACGGACAAACGTCGTGAAAGTTCACGATTCTTTGCGGAAGACGTCGCCCAGCTAATCCAAGGCCGCCACGACCATCTGGCGTTTGGAGGTGACTACAATTGCGTACTGGCGCCCAGAGACCAACTCCCACGACATTATCCGTGCCCGGAACTCGAGACGCTAATTCGAGACCTGCAGATGGTGGACACTTGGGAACATATTCACGGCAACCGACCGGGATTCACACACTTCACGAGTCACTCTTCCAGTCGCATCGACCGGATTTATGTCTCACGCTCGCTCGCCGCGCTGGAACACAGGATGCGGAACTGTGGCCTGCAGCTTTCTCGGACCACTCTGCTTACATTTGTGCCGTCACCCTGCGGCGGCAACAAGTGTGTAGAAACCGCAGCCCGTGGAAATTAAACATCGCTAACCTGTCGTACCCGGATTGCCGCCAAGCCGTTGAGGATACGTGGCATTCGTGTGAAAATCGCCTCCGTGCATATCCCTGGTGGTTGGACTGCGCCAAACCGACCCTGAGGCGAACGTTGATAACCTACGGTCGCGACCAAGCTGTTTGACGTAGACATACACTCGACTTTTACTTCCGGGTACTGCGCGACTGCGATGCTGCGGCAACGTCTCCGGGACGACAAACGGCGGTCCACCGTGCTAAGGCTCAGATCATCGCTAATATGCGGCGCCACTTTGAGGGGGCGGTCATCCGCTCGAGGACGTGGGAGCGGATACCGAGCGAACGCCCGTCGATGTTCCACGTACTTCGTGAACGTAAACGACGCCAACGAGCGCTGATACGCTTCATCGACACGGAGGACGGTCGCCGCCTCACCATGCAACAAGACATAAACACAGCGTTCTACGAACATTATTCCCAGCTCTACTCCGCTCTCACCCGTGATCCGGCAGCACTGGAGGACGTCTCTCAGACAATTTACGGCACCGTCACCCCGGCAATGGAAGCGGCCTTGATGGAAGAAATTACGGAAGAAGAAGTGATCGACGCCATTAAAAAAGGAGCTGTCAACAAGTCTCCGGGTCCTTATGGCCTCCTCTTGGAATTTTACCGGACTTTTCAATATTTATTAGCCACCCGATGGACGGACATCCGTCGCGAACTACTATCCCCGGAAGTGCCGCTTCCTGCGGCCCTTGTGGAAGGGATGATTATTCCTATTCACAAACCCTGCGGTGGCTCACGGCTGCACGACTACCGACAGTTGACGCTATTGAACTGCGACTATAAGATCTTTTCTCGACTGTTGGCGGCGCGGATACACCAGACCTTACGAAACGTTATCTCACCCGATCAAACGTCATTAGGAGGCGACAATAATATTCAAGCAGTACTCAGTGAATATCGTGACTTGATCTCACTGGCGAGGGCATGTCGTCTGAAGGGTGCACTGGCGGCAATCGATTTCAGTCAAGCTTTCGACGGAGTGGACCACGACTATTTGGAAGCGGTCCTCCAACATATGCGGTACCCACAGCCATTCGTCATTGTCGTCATGCGACTACTCCGTGGCGCGACATCCAAGGTGATCGTCAACGGTCGACCTACGCAGCCCCTCACCATTTCTCGATCGATACGCCAAGGCTGCCCTCTGTCCACTTTACTTTACGCTGTGGCCATGGAACCACTCCTATGGGGCCTGCGCCAACGACTAACGAGTAAAACGTTACGAGGCCACACTTTCCGATGTAAAGCGTACGCTGACGACCTGGTGATTGTCATCCGCAACAGCGACGACACCGCTAGCGCACTGAATTGGATAGCGAAATATAGCATGGCCACTGGTAGACGTATCAACGTCGCAAAATCGGTGGCGATGAACATCGGGGTCGGATTGTCTGAGGACAGTGTCACCCCCTTACAGCTCAAAGATACTTTGAAATGTCTCGGCATTGATTTTACGGACGATATACGACGAACCGCTGCTCAAAACTTTCGACGGCTTTTTCGAAATGTTCGGGCAGGGATTGCCAACAACCACCTACGAGTCCTGGACATCGTCCAACGGACCCAGTATGTCAACACACATATATCGTCACATGTTCCGCACATCGCCCAGATATTACCTTTACCGGTGGTGTTAGCTCGCCGTATACTTGCAGCTTTTGGGTCCTTCGTCAGTTCTGGAATGCCTTTCAAGATCAAATATGTGACTCCCACCCCTCCCCCGGATCGGGGAGGGCTTAGCGTTTATCACGTTCATGACAGAGCGGTCGCCCTACTTGTGAGCACATTAGTCAAACTATGGCACCGCCGTCCGGACAGTCTGACGAGTTTGTTAATAGAAGAACTAGCACCGCCCGACCTGTTGCTACCTGTGCCGATACACCACGTCCCCTCCTCGCTCTTCTACATCGGTGTCTTTTACCTCGAACTCAGTTACGTTCGATTTACCTTACCAGCGACTCAACTGGCGACGGCAAAGACGGTTTATCGGGTCCTGCAACGTAGACTACCCGATAACGACGTGGAGAGGCAGCACCCGAACGTCAACTGGCGAGTAGTGTGAAGACAATTCACCACGTAACACTGGACACTGACGTCACAGCGATGTGGTATATCACTGTCAATGGCAAGCAGGTGACCAGATCAAGGTTACATGCGATCCATATGGTAGACTCACCCACGTGCACGAGCTGTGGCGTTCAAGACGACGATGAACACCGTCTTAGCTGCGGCGAGCCTACGAAATGGTTCAAATGGCTCTGAGCACTATGGTCATCAGTCCCCTAGAACGTAGAACTATTTAAACCTAACTAACCTAAGGACATCACACAACACCCAGTCATCACGAGGCAGAGTAAATCCCTGACCCCGCCGGCGAGTCTACGGCTGTGTGGCACTTAGTGAGGCAAATGTCAGCATACTTCCTTCGAGTAACGCCGAATCATATCGACCCCAAGACTATCTTATCCCCGGATGTGACGTATTACCCAAGCATGAAAACTAATGCCATGACGTGGCTTCGTGGACATGCGGTGCATTATTTGTTTCAAGACGCCACTAAGGACACTTTAGACTTTTGGAACCATCTGCAGGAACGACACTGCAAGATCCTGCGTAACCCAAAGTATCGACAATATTTTTTCAATTATTTGTGGAGTGCGTTCCACGACCCTCCACGTAGCTGGAACATCACGGGTAAGAGAAGCTAAAATTACAAGACGATGATAGAACACTACACGGTACAACGTGGGATCTACTTGGTCATTACGAGAAGTCATACCTGGATGATACAGCAGATGGAGAGTTTCGTCGTGAACCCTCGCACTCTATAGTTTATAGCAGTATTTGACCCATTTCCTCTTTTTGTACCCGGAGCGAAAAGTTCTTCGCAGGTTTTGTTTCCCATCCTGTGCAAAGTGTAGCACCGGTTAGTGTTGGTACGAATTCCACCCTTAGGTTTTGTTTCATGGCTTCCTTAATCCCGCACGTTGCTCTCTTTCTTTATGCCTTTTGCTACAACTATAAGCATGTTTTTAGTTATGTGGGTCCGCAACTCGACGCAACGAGTGTACTTACTAGTTTTCAGTTACTTACTGTTAAAAAAAATACAAGAAAAATAAAAAAATTAAAAATAAATAAATAAAATAAAAAAACATTCCCAATAATACACCAACTGCATCCTTTGTAGCACATTCCCAGGATGGGAGGGAGGACACATCGTGGCCAGGCCTCGGGTTGCGACCCCTGCCCACCTTGCCTCCGCCACCCCGCTCAGGGACTTGGTGTTGCGTTGTCTTCATCATTATTTCATTCCCATCCGGCGCGCAGGTCGCCCAATGTGGCGTCGAATGTAGTAAGACCTGCACCAAGGCAGCCGGCCCTGCCCCGTCAGGGGCCTCCCGGCCAGTGACGCCAAACGCTCATTTCCATGGTCAGAAAGAGATTCCGGAATCAGATACCGGATTGTAAGGCATATCCAGGAGTAGATACAGACTCAGACTACAATCTAGTAGTGATGAAGAGTAGGCTGAAGTTTAACAGATTGGTCAGGAAGAATCAATATGCAAAGAAGTGGAATACGGAAGTACTAAGCAATGAAGCGATAGCCTTGAAGTTCGCTAAGGTTGTAAATACAGCAATAAAGAGTAGCTCAGTAGGCAGTACAGTTGAAGAGGCATGGACATCTCTAAAGAGGGCAGGCATAGTAACTGGAAAGAAAAAGTTACGTTGCAAAGAAGGTAACTCCAAAGAAACCACGAGTAACGGAAGAAATATTTCAGAAGTAAGTACAAAAGAAGAAAGTACAAAAATGTTCAGGGAAAGTCAGGGATACCCTATTACAAGTCACTGAGGAATGAAATAAATAGGAACTGCAGGGAAGCTAAAACGGAATGGCTGCAGGAAAAATGTGAAGAAATCGAAATAGAAATGATTATCAGAAGGACTGACTCAGTTTATAGGAAAGCTAAAATGACCTTCAGTAAAATTAAAAGCAAGAGTGCTACCATTAAGGGTACAATGTGAATTCCACTGTTAAATGGAGAGGAGAGAGCGGATAGGTTGAATGAGTACATTGAAGGCCTCTACGGGGGGAAAGATTTGTCTGATGTGATAGAAGAAGAAACAGGAGTCGATTTAGAAGAGATAGGGGATCTAAAAAATGGTTCAAATGGCTCTGAGCACTATGGGACTTAACATCTGAGGTCATCAGTCCCCTAGAACTTAGAACTACTTAAACCTAACTAACCTAAGGACATCACACACATCCATGCCCGAGGCAGGATTCGAACCTGCGACCGTAGCGGTCGCGCGGGTGCAGACTGAAGCGCCTAGAACCGCTCGGCCACATCGGCCGGCGATAGGGGATCCACTGTTAGAATCAGCATTTAAGAGAGCTTTGGAGGACTTAAGATGGAATAAGGCAGGAGGGATAGATAATATTCCATCAGAATTTCTAAAAACAATGGGAGAAGTGGCATGAAAACGACTATTAACGTTTGTGTGTAGACTGTATGAGTCTGGCGGCATACCATCAGACTTCCTGAAAAATATCATCCACAAAATTTCGAAGACTGCAAGAACTGAAAAGTGCTAGGATTATCGCACAATCAGGTTAACAGTTCCTTCATCCAAGCTGCTTACAAGAATAATATACAGAAGAATGGAAAAGAAAATTGAGGATGCACTAAATGACAATGAGTTAAACTTTAGGAAAAGTAAAGACGCAAGAGAGGCGATTCTAACGATGCGGTTAATAATGGATGAAAGACTAAGGAAAAATCAAGACACGTTTATAGGATTTATCCACCTGGGAAAAGCGCTCGACAATGTAAAATGGTGCAAGATGTTCGAAATTCGGGGAAACGTAGAGGTAAGCTACAGGGAGAGACGGGTCATATACAATATCTACAAAAGCCAAGAAGGAAGAATAAGAGTGGACGATCAAGAACAAAATACTCGGATTAAAACGGGTGTAAGATAGGGATGTAGTCTTTCGCTCCTACTATTCAATCTGTCCATCGAAGAAAGTTTTATCTATATAAAAGAAAGGTTCAGGAGTGAATTATATTTCAAGGTGAAAGTATATCAATGATACGATTCGCTGATGACATTACTATCCTGAATGAAAGTGAAGAAGAATTACTTGATCTCAGGAGCGGAATGGACAGTACAATGATTACGGAATATGGATAGAGAGTAAATCGAAGAAATACGAAGGTAATGATAAGTAGCGGAAATGAGAAGAGCGAGAAACTTAACATCAGGAATGATGGTCACGAAGTAGATGAGGGTAAGAATTTCTACTACCTAGGCCCCAAAATAACCACTGATGGACGGAGCAAGTAGGACATCAAAAACAGACCAGCGCTGGCAAAATGGGCATTTGTGAACAAGAGAAGTCCACTAGTTTGAAACAAAGGCTTTAATTTGAGGAAAACTGTACATTTGGAGCACAGTAATATATGGTAGTGAAACATGGACTGTGGGAATATCGGAACAGAGGGGAATCTAAATATTGGAGATGTGTTGCAACAGATGAATGTTGAAAATTAGGTAGACTGATAAGGTAAGCTGTTACTAGGTTCTGCGCAAAATTGAAGGGGAAAGCAATATGTGGAAGACACTGAAAAGGAGAAGTGAAGACAATGAGCGGAGTACCGGAAATACCTCATCCTGACGGCTGGGGTGCTGAAAATATCAGTATCTAATCAATCTTATGACTGAATTTTTCCGCGTAAACCGCTTCGTCCCCCTTAAGGCAATGGGGATGTTGAAATTGCAATATCGCACATCAAATCCATACATCCCTTATGACTGCACATAGTCTTTTTTTTTTTGTACAGGTGAGAACAATGCCAATAGTAACTTTACATCCCAACACGAAATTTATAAGCCTGCCTATCATAGCGAATATATCACGCATCCCCTACTAAGTATAATACTTCGTTAATAACTGAATGCTGGTGGCACCAAACAACACTGAGCGAAAATTCCGATGGATAGACACGCCTCATTTATTTTTCTTTCCAGTGGTACCAGTTTATCTTGGGAAGAGAGACTTGATCGTCTTAAAAACGACCAGACGTCAAAAACACGATCACAACGACCATGTTACTGGCATCCAGCATAAAAAGCAATCTTGGTTCTACAGGCAGACACATGTATCGCTAACGAAATCCATGTTAAAATTATATACATGCTTTATAAATTGAGGAACGGTATTGCCTCCGAATGGAGTCGTTTTCCACACAAATACCACGAAATTGAATAAAGATGGTGATCGTGAGACGTATATTAACAGAACGAAAACGCGGGTATACAATGCCAGCAGTTTAAGGTCGTAATAAAATCACCCTTATCACCGAATTTAGGAAATGATTCGGCTAAGGAACTTGGTATTAAGACTATATTTGCAACTCATTCTTGCCTCTACTAGATATTTCCCACTTTAGCAGACGTTGTCTGTATCGCAGTTTATCTCAATGCCATGATGACAGTGTAACAGAGGATCTGCGATATATCCAAGGGGCTATATGCCAGGGAGGATGATGATTGTTTGAGAATGATCATATACAGTAGATGGTGTGCTATGTGAGGCATCAGTTTAAAAATACAACGGTAGATTGAGGTAATAAGAAATGTACAAAATCCTGTGACCAATACATTGGCTTTTCAGAACTGGAGTGTTACACTCTCTGGTAGAAATATTGTCTGCGATTTGGAGTGCTTTCTCCAATCAACCACTTACTTAAACTGGATCCTATGGAGTTGTCTTTAAATGATTACAGCTACTGCTGAATCATATTCGTGGTACTTTCATATGTCGAAATGAGTAGCCATTTTTGAAACTAAGAACCCCCAGCAAAACTCCAGCATACTTTTAGACAGTCCCTCTGTATCTTGCTACTGTTCCTCAGTTTCTGCTCCGTCTTCTCTGCAGCTTTGTAGATGTGTTCGTTCCAAATTTAGTCGGTACTGAGCGGAAGTTGTAGAGCACTACATTTAACACCTGCTTCCCATGGAGAAAGAGGTTGAGCTGAGTTAATGCGACAGTATCGTGTTTTCATTACACTGCAGAAATGAGAACTTGTTGTCATAGCTTTGCCAACTACGTGTGATGTGTAAGACCTGCGAGAAACGAAGCTTTCTCCTGCAACACAAGGAACTAGAAAAGAGAGTAAGAGCAGCAACAGTAGTGTTTCTTATTGGGAAAAATAGGAAGACTCAACATCATATTGGAACTGGAAGAAGGACGGCGATTTTGTTCCTGTATTGTAGTTCGTCTCCAAACCACACACAGGAACTGCAGCCCAAAGAGATTTGCATCCGCACCAATCCTACCCACGACACCTATCAAAGTGCACAAGATCCATCTAGAGCTGCGCTTGTAGAGGACATTAGAACTGTTTATCGGTGTATGGTAGGCTGAGAGTGATGTAATGTTGTTACTGGAGGATAAGAAGCATTTTACGTAAATCAACTGTGCTACCATTTCTAAAGTATTGTTTTAGTGTCTGGGATAGTACCGAGACGAAATTGGCAAGAGAGAAATGATCATAGAATATAAACACATCCACTCCTAAGTCTATATGATTGCGCACTTACACACGTTATTACGTTAAAGCCATGTGGTTTCTGAAATATTACTCATGCAGAGTGCAACGCTGTTTATGCTCTAATGCATGACATATATGTCCAGCATCTGACATACATACATCCTGCAAATTTTCTTTCCCACTCACTATTGTAATACCTTATGGTGATAAAACTACTTACTTCTACACCAAAGAAAAACATACTTTGTGATACATGCACAATATAGCTTTCCAGAAACGTACAGCGCCCACTGTTCGTACCTGGTTACAGTTCAGAAATTATACTATGCTCGCATCAGTCCTATAAAATGATTGGCCGAGCAGTTCTAGGCCCTTCAGTCCGGAACCGTGCTGCTGCTACGGTCGCAGGTTCAAATCCTGCCTCAGGCATGGATGTGTGTGATGTCCTTAGGTTAGTTAGGTTTAAGTAGTTCTAAGTTTACTGGACTGATGACCTTAGATATTAAGTACCATAGTGCTTAGAGCCATTTGAACCATTTTTGAAATTACACACCATGCTGCACTATCTGTGTGGACATGAAAACTGTCAGGCAAATGTATACATAGAGCACGTAGTACCTTACAGCTGCCACTAACTTATAATCACTGCAGTTATGAAACTGATGATTCGATTTATGTCGAAGCAAGATGTGACAGAGAAATGGAGTCCTCCTCTTATATCTTTGTTCGTCTAGAGGAAGGTGTTGAAATAGGTTTCCCATTGAGGAACGTGATCATCACACATGCATTGGAAGCCATCTGCTGATTGTGGTATGGAGATGTTTGCTGCAAATGATTGAATATAGCAGTGCTCTAAGTCACACACAGAACACGCAATTGTATTCAGCATGTGCAGAAAAATTCTTGATCATGGGAACGAGTACATGACAGCAAGTAGAATGTGAGAAAAACTTGACATGCAAGCACTGGAAACAAGGGAAACAATCATTTTTCGTCGACAATGATAAGACGGAAGGAATAGAATGTTTAACGTGGATGATCGCCAAATGTTAAGCAATAAAAGCCAAGGTGTGACCCCAAAATTACTGGTAACCACTTTATAGATTTCTAGAAAGTATCCTTAGATAAAGAGTGCTGTATTAGCATATGAGGGACAGTAATATAAAACTACAAAATGGATCGCATGTTTGATCCTGTGGAAGACTGTGTAGGTGTTTTAAATCCTAACAAACAGTTTTTACAGTTTGCTTCTCTGTACTCTCCACCAGTCACATCCATACACTGTCAGGTAACAAATACCTTACAGATCAATTTCTGTATCGTTTTTAACAACATTTTACTGTATGTCTTCTGAGGTAATAGTGGTACATGCAAGTGGACTGCTGTCTTTGATGCTTTCCTGGAAAAGAGAACCATCTGCCTCTAAACTGACACATATCTGCGTTAAAAGAGGAGGAAAGAAGACGGAGTGATCGGTTGAGAGGGTTTGAAACGAGGTATGATTTAATGGTTGGCTGATAATGCATTCTAGAGAGAGTGAGATGTTGCTGCAGGGCATTTTTCATGCATGTGACTATTTTTTCCGTTGTTCTCTCAGGGTGCATCAGTTGTCTGGTACAACTTGCGATCGACTTTTATACAACCGAATGTTCTTTGTGTGACTTAGAACGTTATCTACCTGCAATCATTAACAGGAAACGTCTCCATACAACAGTCAGCAGAGGGCTTTCAACGCATGTTTGGTGAATCACGTGCCTCAATGGAAAACCTATTTCAACACCCTTCTCTAGACGAACGAAGATGTAAGAGGAGTATTCCATTTCTCTGCCACATCTTGCTTCGACATAAATCGAATCTTCAGTTTCATAACTGCAGTGATTCTAAGTTAGTGCCAGGTGTAAGGAACTACATGCTCTACGTATACATTTACTTGACAGTTGTCATGTTTACACAGATAGTGCTACATGGTGTGTAATTTCAAATGTCAAACACCGCTGCTATGCATTTGTATGTTTCCTTATAACAGGCATTTTCCACTACTGACAATCATTTGTATGTTTCCTTATAACAGGCATTTTTCACTGCAGACAATAATTTTATAGAACTGACGCGTGCATAGTATTATTTCTGAACTGTAATCAGATCTGAACACTGGGAGCTGTACGTTTCTGGAAAGCTATATTGTGCATGTATCACAAAGAATCTATGTTTTTCTTCAGCACAGAAATAAGTAGTTTTATCATTTTAATGTTTGTCACAATAGTAAGTGAGACAGAAAAGCTGCAGGATGGATGTATTTCAAATGTTGGACATATATGTCATGCATTAGAGTATTACCAGCGTTGCACATTGCATGAGTAACGCTTCGGAAACCAGATGGCTTTAACATAATAACGTGTGTAAATGCAGAAATATGTAGACTTAGGAATGTGTGTGTTTATGCTCTAAGATCATTTCTCTCTTGCCAATTCCATCTTGGTACTGCTGCTGAGCAGCAGTTAAGGATTCTGCTCGGTCTGTTCCTTCAGAAGATGTGGAATGTAGTGGGTGTAGTACCCACCTATTTCTGGCCAGCTGCAAATTAAATCAGCGACAGTGCCACAGGGATGGTTGGTCAAAGACAATGGGCTGAGATCTTTGAATTTCCAACTTTATTCTAAGAATGCGAGAATACTCTGTGATAACCATCCACATAGGGAAATGTGGGCAGTTGTAATTGTAAATTATGCAATATGACTGTAGTGCTATAAATATGTAGATAACCTAACTGCATTGGTATAGAACCCTGTTTGGTATACTTTTGGTGTATACTGTATGTTCGAGAATTAACTGTGAATGGACATACTGCACAGTCATCTATCTGCATTTACAGTCTAGTATATGGTACAAGCAAATAGTGGAGGAGTGGTTTATCGATGATACAGAAATTAGGAAACATGCTGCTGTGTCACTGGTTGACGTCAAATTGCGGAAATACTGGTAAATTTGGTAAAATTGATCACACCATCAACTGTGGCACTTATTACAGTACATTGCCCCACGTTGATGGTGTCTCATCCATCCCATTCATCCACAGGTATGCTGTTGATTACCACATATTGATTGACTGACACCACTTGTTTGGTATAGAGAGACTTTTGGTGAGAGCAGCACCTTCTGGGGGATGGCCAGCACCAAAAAGGTGATCATATACATGGATGAAATACAAGGAATCAACGTTCTACATCTCCTTGAAACGGAACACCTAGACATGTTCTACCCTGTCACTGTGAAAGATGAGATAAATGTAGAGCAGCTGTTTGCAAATGCTCGACATTTCCATAAACTCTTCCAGTTGGGCAGCTGTTTGCAAATGCTCTACATTTCCATAAACTGTTCCAGTTTCCATATGTTGTGAGGTCTTCCACATTTTTGCAATAAGAAACACTGTCTTCTATTTCAATCATCCTGTGTGTTGTTGGAATAGTTTACACCATGAGATGTCCAGCTTTCTGTGAAAGCCAGTGGGTTTAATTGTGTTAATGTCTGTTTAGCACCTGGCACACACCTCAAAGTCATTGTGGAAAAAGAAAATTTATGGCGACGTACAAAGCTGTAGTCATACACTGCATGGAAGTGTTACAGCAGAAAAAGCGATGTATCATACTGCTGCTTAAAGAACAAAACAGGGACCCTTTCTTGCAATTGATAGTCTGTGAGATATGGACCACCTATACGATGTGTGACGAAATTTTACACTGGTTTGTGCAAGTCACTTCAGTCACTGGTCACCTGCTGCAATGGGCAATACCTGTTTATTTAGTAGGATCGTCACATACGCTCAATGTCAGCACAAAAACGGTACTGACTTCTCTACCAGGAGATCTTAGAGTAGTTTCTGTGGCTCATAGTTTTTTTTTTTTTTTTTTTGGTTGGATGGTACAAAATATTCAGGATGGAGAGAAAGTTTGGGTGATGGAAATGAATTCACCCTGAGGGACGCAGATCTCCTTTGGGCTGCAGCACCTGTATGTGGCTTGGAGACACACCACATTGCAGTAACAAAATTGTCAACCTTCTTTCAGTTCCTGTATGATGTGGGGTCATACTAACTTCATCAACAAGAAACTCCACTGTAGCTATTTTTACTCTCTTTTCTGTTACCTTGTGTTGCAGGAGATGGCTTAATTTTTCGCTGGCCTTACACATGGTATACAGTTGGAAGAGCGATGACAACATGTTCTCAATTCTGCAGAGTGGTCAAAACATGGTACTGCCGCATTAACTCAGCTGACTCTATTTCTCCACAGGAAGAAGAATGTCTTAAATATAGCGCTCCCCAACTTCCACTCGGTTTGGACTAAAAGTGGAACAGTCACATAGACAAAGCAAGAGGGAGGGAGGGTGGGGTAGAGACTGAGGAACAGTTTTACAAGATGTAGAGGGTCTGTCTAAAAGCCTGACAGAGTTTTGCTGAATTGGGGTCCTTAGCAGATAGGTTCGAAAATGGTGGCTCGTTTCGACATATAAGAGTACAATGAATACGATTCACCAGTGGCAGTAATCATTAAAGACATCTCCATAGGATCCAACTCAAGTATGTGGTTGATTGGAGAGACTTCATTCCAGATCACAGACAGCATTTCTAACAGAAAGCGTAACACTATAGATCTGAAAAACCAGTGTACTTGTCATAGGATTTTTCACATTTCTTACTACCTCAATCTAGTGTTGTATTTTCAAAGTGATTCCTCACATACCACACCATCTACTGTACATGATCAATCAATCATCATCCTCCCCGGCATATAATCCCATGTATATATCGTATAGCCTCTGTTTCACTGTCTTCCTGGTATAGAGGTGGAATGCATTCATTACAGATATTCCAGAATGAGATTTTTACTCTGCAGCGGAGTGTGCGCTGATACGAAACTTCTTGGCAGATTAAAACTATGTGCCGGACCGAGACTCGAACTCGGGACCTTTGCCTTTCGCGGGAAAGTGCTCTACCATGACGATGATGGTAGAGCACTTGCCTGTCAAAGGCAAAGATCCCGAATTCGAGTCTCGGTCCAGCACACAGTTTTAATCTGCCAGGAAGTTTGATTACAGATATTGTTTTTAGCATGGGAAATATCTAGCAGCAGGAAGAGGGAGTTGCAAATTTTGTCTTGAACCACGTTCCTTAGCCGAATCTCTTTCTAACTTCTGTGATAAGAGTGATTTTATTACGACCTTACACTGCTGGCATTGAAGCACCTGCATTTTCGTTCTGTTGATATACACCTCATGGTCACTGTCTTCATTCAATGTCACAGTATTTGCAAGGAAGACCACTCCATTCGGAGGCATGTTAAGTTTTTAACGTGGATGTCGTTGGTGATACTTGTGTGTGCCTATAGAACCAAGACCGCTTTTTATGCAGGGTGGCAGTAACATGGTCATTGTGATCGTGTTTTTGACATCTGGTCGTTTGTAAGACGACTAAGTTCAAATGGTTCAAATGGCTCTGAGCATTATGGGACTTAACTTCTGAGGTCATCAGTCCCCTAGAACTTAGAACTACTTAAACCTAAGGACATCATACACATCCATGCCCGAGGCAGGATTCGAACCTGCGACCGTAACGGTCACGCGGTTCCAGACTGTAGCGCCTAGAACCGCTCGGCCACTTCTGCCGGCCCGACGACTAAGTGTCTCTTCCTAAGACACACTGGTACCACTAGCAAGTAAAAAAATGAGGCATGTCTATCCATCGCGAATTTTCTCTCAATCTTGTTTGGTGCCACAAGCATCCAGTTACTGGCGAAGTATTATACTTAGTAGGAGATGTGTGATAAATTCGTTGTGATTGGCAGACTTATAAAGTTTGTGTTTCAGCGTAAGTTAATATTATCGTTGTTACAATACATCCAAAGCACATGACTATGCCTGGTCATTTGATGTGGGATACTGCGATTTCAACACAGCTGTAGCCTTGAGGGGGCGAAGGAATTTATGTGGAAAATTATGTTCAGTCATGTGAGATACATAGATATTGATATTTCATGAACCACAGACATCAGGATGAGGTATTTCCGATAGTTCACTCAGTTTCGAATGTCATCAGATTGGGCTGCAATCGAAATATATGTAGTTGTAATTACAGTGATACGTATGTGGCTGGTTTCCTACAATGACACCATTTGCGTGAAGTGTGCGTGGCTGGAACAAATGGACAGTTTCAGCTCAGGGCTCTCAGAAGTGATGCATACAAAGAGGAGTTCCGCCTAGCCAGCTAGCCAGTTCTTGCCAGCAGCTGTAGGGACAAGTGTCGGTGGTGGCGTCCTCTGGATAGCGGAATAGCGAACTGATACTGATATGCATTTGCCTGTCTCCGTGATAGAATGTGTTGTATGTATTCTCCGTAGAAATTCGAATGATTCAGTATCGATCACTGACAAGTGCTTTCGCTGGATGTATTGACAACATCCAAATACCTTCCACTCCAGTCATCCCTGGTTGCTCTCCATGGCCAGAGTGGCACACTCTGGCATACACATGCGTCGTACACACCTGTGGCAGTTTTCTCTGGCATCCGAATGTTGGTGGTGGCAGCGTCTGCTGCAAGGGGCGCACTGTTTGTAGACATCTGGGAGGTGAGAGGGCTGTATGTATTCGTATGAATATTTTCAGCGATCTCAACCATCTAGCCATGACAACTACTAAGGCTGTGGTTCTGTGCTTCTCAATACATTGTAGCACGCACTATCTTGTAGTGTCTTATCATGCGGTGGATATTTTCCTCCTCCTTCTTCATCCCGGTGTAGCTGAGAGAACAATTTTATAAACTCTATAGTGCTTTATAAAATACACTTAAAAGACCTGCAAGGCACAGGAATTCCGCAACCAGTACACACACACAAAAATATGAAATCCCAGCTATCATTTCCTACAGCACCACTTCCATTTAAGACGTCAAATTCCTGATTGGTCAATTTATTGTTTCCAATAGTGGTTCTGTGAGCACACACATCAATCCAGCACCTTCACAGATTGTTTAAGGAGATAGCTGACAACTGCCCTCCTTCAACATAATAGACTTCCACCAATCGATGTAACTGTGCCATTAACTGCCAACAGGACGCAAGGGAAAAATAGAAATTTGGAAGGGTTTGGAACTGGGCAGTTGCGGGATCAAATCCCACCAAACGTACTAGTCATAGTATCCACCAACAGGAAGCAAGGAAATACCATCCCACACAGAGGATATCAATTTAGTTAATTACCTAGTCAATCAGTCTGATAGAGTGAGGGAATATTTCCAAGACATCCACAAGTGGTGATTTACCAGATATCCACTACTTTGTACAGGATATATGAGGGGTTAGGTTGGCACACAACAGATGCTCGCTGGGTGTGAGGAAGCCAACTAAGAGAGAGAAAGAAAGCATATCTTTTGACAGGAATTTCTCAGGTATCAGATATCAAAGGGTTGCCCGCATCTGATGCTTTTTTCGGAGATTAGCACAACATCGAGCTAGCGCTGTGCTAGCTGACGGTGGTTGCAGAGTCGAAGCGGGTGTAGTGTGGTCTCTTGTACACTGGCTCATAGTGTGGCCTAGCAAAGCAGTTGGGGAGTGGGCATGCAATGTCATGCAGCCAGTGTAAAAGATTTTTAAGAGTGTAACTACATGGTTCCTTTCGCTACCAGAATAAAAAATGTGATGGATTTAATTACTTCATTTTGATGTATTTAACAAGACCTGCATCTTCCAAAACAGCAGAGAATGATGAGCAAGACAGAACCAACCCCTGAAAATTGAATTTTATAGATAAACAATATACCCTCTTCTGTGTCACTGAATTTCCTGTCAAAATATCCTTTCTCTCCAGCACAGACCGCCAATTTCCAGGTTGGGTAGAGAGAGAGAGAGCTGGAGTATATATCAGAGGGGAGTGGTCAATTAATTGATCAATTTAATGAATCAGTCAACCAATTTGAACAACCTGAACCAGCTCGTGAATACCAAAAGTGATACAGAGGCTATTTCCCGCCAATTTTTCCTGTCAGTGTAATTAATTAGTCAGTTAATTTGATATCAGAAGTGACCCATGTTTTCTGGGATATCCCATAGGGGTAAGTGACAGAGAAACGTGGCACAAAAACTCCATTCAGAAGTACACAAAACTCAAAAGTGGCATAGAAACTGGTTGGGGGATTGGGTAGGGGGGAAATCCAAAATGTCATCACGGGTTGGGATGATTAATTAATTAATTTGATATCAGTCTGATATAAAGTGGCATATAACAACAGTTAAGGGCCTGTCAGTCAAAAGGTTAAGAGCTGACAGGGAGCAGTACCATAGGTTTGCCCCTGAATGTATTCTTGCCTCTGATATAGGCAACCCACACTAACAAAACGTGTTAGAATGAAGTTTTCCATACTACTTCTGTGACAGCATGTAATTATCCATATTGTTTTGTATATGAATTATAGAACCTGTTTTATATCAGTTTTGTCAAAAGTTGACATTTTGAGAACCTTGGTTCTAATATTATAAGGTTTATTATTAAACAGCAGCCAATCACTTTAACCTATTTGAAACGCCAAATAAACACAGAATGACGTATCTGTAGAATTACGTGGTAGCCGCACGGCAGCATTGGAAGCTCCGAAAACCCACTGATGTAACTTGGGTTTACATCTCCTGAATACTACTATTTTTTTTTTTTTACATTGTGCTCTTTGCATTGCTAGCTTAATACAAATATAGCTGCGGCATCCTGAACATGATAATACACTGCGCCACACACAGGTATATGAAAATCTGCAATTTGCTAGTCTGCAGCTCGTGGTCGTGCGGTAGCGTTCTCGCTTCCCGCACGGGGTTCCTGGGTTCGATTCCCCGCAGGGTTAGGGATTTTCTCTGCATCGTGATGACTGGGCGTTGTGTGATGTTCTTAGGTTAGTTAGGTTTAAGTAGTTCTAGGGACTGATGACCATAGATGTTAAGTTCCATAGTGCTCAGAGCCATTTGAATCATTCTTTCGCAATTTGCTGCCAGGATGCCTCAGCATACGCTGTCCACGCCAGATAGCATCCAGTGTGATTGATTCAGTGCACGTGAAGCAGCAGCCAAGTGCGGCATTCAATCTCACTCTTCTATGAAGTGGATAAAGTGGTGTGAGAGAGAGGGGTAAGACTGCAAGTAACATGCACCAGTACCGGACTTATCAAGACAAGAAAAGCTACCACAGAAAGGCCATTGGCACCTATTACATTGGAGGCATAAAAAATATTAGCCACATGGTGGGACTAAATTCTGATACATATCTAGTCACGACGAGGCACTTTGACCGCGAGGTACTTGTACGGTGACGTCAACAACTTCTTCAGATTTCATCCAGTGCTGCCATTCAAATTACTACTTATTTCATGATTGTTGCCAAAATCGTATACTCCAGTTCGTAATGTTAATTGGTATTAATTTCTAACCGAGTATGGGAATTAACAGGGTGGAAGTATTGCCATAGTCTGTGACTTGGCTGTATAGGCCAAGAATTTTGTCGACTATACATGACATGTGGAAGATTAATACTTAGAGTTGTGTTACACCAGTCCCAAATAACCACTTTTTATTTTTTACAGAAATGGAAGTAGCTGTGATTTATAGATGCTCTGAAAACAAATATCAAGATTAAAACTATCCCCTAGCTCACAGTTACAAGTAAATAAGTTGCACAGGTTTCAAAGTCACACCCATGGGACATTAAAAGAGCAGCATGCAAATGCATTGTGACAAGTTTTCCTCTGCTGTAAGTAATTAAGGAGGACGCTTCCAGAATAGTTTGGCAACACTGCTTTACACCATGACTCATGTGTACACCAACCAGTTACGTGAGCGTTATCGACTGTGGAAACCAGACCCGATTTTAATTGTCATTTGCTATGGACGCGAGTTCTTGTACTGCATTAGTTCACTATAATGAGTGATAAAGCGGTTGGCAGTGAATGTATCTGAGGTGAAGTGTTGAAGATGAAGAAAGGTGTTATTGTGCGCTTGTGTGCACAAATTTTCGACACCTGCAGTAACAAACCTGGTAACTTCTGTTACATTTGTGTAGACGTTATTTGCGGTTCAAGAAGGCGACCAGTGACTAAAGCAGTGAAACAAGCATACGCCTTATACTTTTGGTGTTGAGTTAGAGACCAAGATAAATTGTGGTGTTCACACGTGTGTTGCGCTTCGTGTTCGTCTACACTGAATGCTTTCTTCTATGGTAAAAACGTCTCCACGAAATCTGGTGCCCTTGATACTTGGCGTAAACCCACAAATCATGCATCGGATTGCTACTTTTGTATGGTACCCCCCTTGAGAAAAGGAGTCAATACCAAGAGGAAGATTCAGTACCATGACAACCCATCTGCCATTTGTACTGTGACTCATGGCAAAGGACTGCCAGTTTCTGTTCTCCCACATGTACCACCTTAGAACAGGAGTGGCAATGATGCTGAACCGACACATACAACCGAAAAAGTGCCATCATCTGCCAATGACGCTGACTCTACCTTTATACCATAGCCTTCACGTGGAGAATCACACAACATCACATGACATGAGCTCAGTGAACTGATTAGGGATTCAGATCTTCCAAAATGTAAAGCTGAACCCTTGGCCTCATGCCTACAGCAGTGGAGTCTCCTCACTGACGCAGTGTATGTGTCTGTGTTCCGAATGTGCCAGAAAAAACTTGAGTGTCATTCCAGCGCTAAAGACGACATAACATTCTGCAGTTACAATGACGGTTTCTTGGAATACATGAACGTTACCTAGAAACCAAACGAGTGGATATTCTTTACAGATGGCTCAAACACAATCCTGAAGGCTGTACTGTTGCGTAATAGTATTGAAACGCCATCCATTCCTGTCGCATGTGCTGCCCTATGTAAAGAAAGTTATACCATTTTGAAACCCGTTGCTAACAATAAGCATGAATGGCTTGTATGCGAAGATTTCAAAGTCATTGCGATGCTGTTGGGTTTGCAAGGGGGTTACAGTACGTATTACTACTATCTGTGTCGCTCAAGAGAAAAAGACTATTCACTGAAGGAATGGCTTCCACGAACAATTCTGCTGATTGGCTCATAAAATACAGTTCTAAGAGAAATATAGCTCTAAGAGAATGTGGTCAGCGTCTCTCTAAGTTGATGGTTGTTTATCTTCAACTGAGGATTGATTGGAGCTCCCACAGACCTTTTCTGTAGATTCAGAAGCAATAAGCTCTTTGGAATGGCATAGATTTTGCACTGCAAGCCACGTATCAGGGTACACAACTATTTATTTTTATTTTATGGTCTCTTTTTTGTTTGTAATTGAAACCATTGAAATATTTCCATTATTAATACTGCTACTGGATTCCTTATAAAACATTGGCAGCCCAATTAGTATATTATGTTTTCCATTCACCGAAATACTGACGAATATGTAGTACTGCATATTTGTCACCCCATTTTTTGTCTTGTTCCTCTAAGTTATTAAACTTAGTTTTCCGAAATCCTTTCATCCAAGAAGACGAAGTAAATATTTCAGAATTCGTATCAAGAACACCTGCCATCGTAAGTAACTTAGAATTAGATAGGCTCCGTGTAGCGAAGCAGCTTCAATTACTTAATAAAGGCAAGTCTTCCGGTCCAGATAGTATACCAATTAGGTTCCTTTAAGAGTATACTGATACAATACCCCATAAAAGACGGGAAAGTTGCGAAGGTCATACCAATACTCAAGAAATAAGATAGAAGTAATCCGATGAATTATAGACTCATCGATACGAGTCTGTAAGATTATGGAAAATATACTGTATTCGAACATTATGAATTTCCAAGGGAAAAATACACACACTCTATCGTCACGTAGTCAACATACATTCAGAAAATATTGTGCTTGTAAGACGCAACAAACTCTTTATTCACACTAGGTAATGAGTGCTATCGACAGTGGATCTCAAGCTGATTCCAGATTTGTGGCTTTCCAGAAAGCTTCTGACACCGTTCCTCGCAAGAGAATTCTACTAGAAATGGGTGACTATGGAGTATCGCTTCAGTTATGCTACTGGATTCGTGATTTATCTTCAGAAAGGTCACAGTATGTAGTAATGAACGGAAAACCATCGAGTAAAACAGAATTGATACTCGGCGTTCCCCAAGGGAGCGTTGTAGGCGATCCCTGTTCCTAATCTGTATAAGCGATTTAGAAGAAAACCTGAGCAGTCCTCTAGATTTTTTTTGCAGATGATGCTGTCACTTACCGTATAGTATCGTCATAAGAAGATAAAAACAAATTTGCAAAATTATTTAGGGAAAATATCCGTATGGTGCGTAAAGTTTATGACAACACTGGGCCGGCAACTTCGCGAGCGCTAGGCTCCGTGCAGAGCTATGGGAAACAGGAAGTCAATGAAAAGGTACCGTGAGCTTGCATGCATTTAAACTTGCAGTCAAGAATTACTGAACTCGTCTGCACTCGTAAGATCTGCAGCGTCACGTGCTGTGACGTACGCGCCACGGCCAATCTTCCTCGTGGGCCTCGCTCTCAAAAGTGTGAGGTTATCAACAGTACGACAAGAACTCTGTTAAATTTCGGTTACACAATCAATCAGAAAAATTTAAAGGCTGTCATTGGACTAAATATCTAGGAATTAACATTACAAACAACTTTAATTTGGATTATCACATAGATAATGCTGTGGGGGAGGCAAACTGAAGATTACGTTTTATTGGCAGAACGCGTTTTGATGGCAGAACGCTATTCAAGAGATGGGATACTGCTGTATGGGCTTTTTAACACATAGGATTGACGGAGGACAGCTCGTTTTGTACTATCGTAAAATGGAGGAGAGGGTGTCACGGATATGGTAAGGCAGTTGGGATGGAAATCATTAAAACGTAGGGGTTTTCGTCGCGGCGAGACCTTTTTACGGCCGCCAACCTAAATGAGGAGAAACGTTCATCGTAATGAAATAAGAGAAATCAGAGCTCACGTAGAAATATTTAAATGTTCATTTTTCCAAGCGCTGGTAGTGGAGCGGCAGAGAAATGGTCTCAAGGTAGTTCGAAGAACACTTTGCCAGGCACTTAAGAGTGAATTGCCGAGTAATGACGTAGATGCAGATGTATATTACAGACGTAACACAAGAAATATATTGTTAAGAACGGCCTAAGTGAACTCTACCATGAATCAATTGCAAGTTCATTGAAAATATAGTGGCAATTTTCTGTATTATTTACGAAATGTTTTACATGCGCCTGTCAGCAGTAGATCTTTAGCTGGTCGTATATTAGAACATCAGTTGATGAAAGCTCTTCGAGACGTGCCAGTGCACAGCCACTTTCGTATAACATTTCTTAAGAACTGGAAACGTGTATCTGACCACAACGTCGCTGTCACGTGGTGAACACACGTGTGGAGCTTCCGCCTGATCACGCGACGACACCATGCGGTGGGAGTTATGACATGCGCAGGCAGTGCTGCCAACTGCTTATATGTGGGGACCCGAAATTACAGGAAACAGACACTATCCCAAAACTAGAGCTAATACGCAAATTTCAAAGTGTTTGGATGTCAGTTGCCTCAGATTAACCAAGCTTCAGTATTTCACTCCCGCTACATTCTGTGACTGGAACAGTGATATTGTCCTGCTCCATCCTTAAAAGGAATCTGTCCGTAAAACAATTTAATTTCCAAAGAAGTAACAGAAAGAATAAAGTCAGATCAATAGAGTAAAACTATTTTCTGGGTATCAGTATCATTTATACTTACGGTGAATAATTGTCGTGAAATACTTAGGTGGATAAAGAAGGCAAGAGCATTTGGCTGAAAGAGGGATTGCAGCATGTCTTATTAAACACAGAGCCGTAGTTCTTCCTGTCAAAAATGACTGAAACAAGTGGTGCAGCTATTACGAAGGGTGAAAGCACACAGCGAACAGACAATGCGAGGCGCGAGGTGGTTGCGACATTTTGTTGCGCAACAGCTGCTAGTATCCTGTTGTTGATGTGTTTTTCTCTTGTTAGTTCTTAAGTCCACGCTGTTCCCTGCTTACGCTTCGTAAACGCCCACAGTGTGTTCTCGTGTATCTGGCACAGTTACAAACGTGTGTTTACAAGAACACAGTTTCTATCGGTCGCAGAATATTCGTATTAAGAAGAGATGCCCCTAGCTTTTTCAGGCAGTAGATGTATTGTGTAGAACTCTACTGTGACGTACAATGAAATACGACGATTCAGCTAATGCTGCAAGCATAAATTGTGGTGAATAAAATGTCCTTATCCATTATATGTGACATTATCACACGATCAGAAGAACTTTGATGAAACAAATTCCGGACTCGATGTTTGTACCCAAATAACCGAGAAGACCTATCTGAGCTTTTCCACTTCTTCTTCCACTAGGTGCTTTTCACTTCAGTATACAGTCTTAAGTGGCTCATAAGATCATAAAGGGAACTGGTTGGTAAAATTTCTCTTCTGACTTTTTGGTCTGCAGTGATTAGGAGCAACTGAAAGCAGATGAATGCAGCAAATGCTACGTAATTTTCTCAAACTAGATAATTTTTATTCAACAGTTATTACCTGCATTATGTATTTCTCGCAAGAACATACTAAAGAATAATAAGATACGTAACAAACCATAGGAAAATTTCAGATGTGTGAAAGTTACTGCCAAGATACGATGTTTTACAGTTTGCCCAAATTTGCGTTCCGGAATTCTTCAGTTTCTTATTCATGCTTCACCATTGTATTTTATCAACGTAGTTGTTACGTTTGTACGTCACAGCTAAGAACATTGACTTCGTCATGGAGTTACACAGACTGTAAAATAAATGCAATAGTTAAAAAAAAGACATCAGCAGATACTTTCTCTATACCTTCACTTGAAGTTAGATAGTACCAGTAATGTTATACACACAGATATGTATTCTACCTCTTTCCCACTGATCAGGATGTGATGTAGGAACATTTTTAAAAACTGTTAATATGATGAAACTGGACAGTGAGTTACTGGCCTCTGCGATTCCTGTGTGCTGATGAAGGATCTATTGCTTTTAAGCGAATTTTTTATTGCTTGCAAGTTGCCAAACATGATTCGCGACTTTTTTAGATGTAAACTATTTACGTGATGACTACTTCATTTGGTATAAAAATGATACTAAGTTAGAAGCTGGATAACACTGCTGTAAGCAACGTTGAAAGTACAAACCTGTGTACAAATCGCCTTTTGACGAAGAGTTTTCTGTATCTTTTTAGGTCGTGCAGAATGTTACTTTCTTGGAAGTTGTACTTGCTTTTAGATTTTTAATTTAATATTACTTTCATTAGTCTACGTTTCTCATTTCTTAGTCTACTAAAGATGGGATGGATTTCTGAAACGGCAACGCTTTGGTTTATGAAGAACAGCGTTTCAACACATTACTCTGTGACCACTGGACGATGCACACATGTCAACTCTTAAGCATAACTGGAGATCATCAGCATAGATATGGTATTTTTCAAAGGACTGTTACGGTTAACAACATTGACGGCAATGTGAGTGTCGTTCCTCATACCAAAGTCCGGGAGATGCCTGATACTGTCGCCTGTCTACACTCCAAGTTCGTTGTCGCAGATATTACGAAAGTGATCAATGCATTCCGAGTATATAGTGCTCACATCTCTTCATCTTCAGCTGGCGACGAGGAAAAGATAGACAAGGTATATGAGGATATTGAAAGGGTAATACAGTATGTTAAGGGGGATGAAAATCTAACAGTTATGGGAGACTGGAATGCAGTTGTAGGGGAAGAAGTAGAACAAAAGGTTACGGGAGAATTTCGGCTTTGTACAAGGAATGAGAGAGGAGAAAGACTAATTGAGTTCTGTAATAGATTTCAGCTATTACCAGCGAATACTCTGTTCAAGAATCACAAGAGGAGCAGGTGTACTAGGAAAAGACAGGGTGATATGGGAAGATTTCAGTTAGATTACATCATGGTCAGACAGAGCTTCCGAAATTAGATACTGGATTGTAAAGCGTACCCAGGAGCAGGTATAGGATCAGATCAGAATGAAGTAGTCATGAAGAGTGGGCTGAAGTTTAAGACTTTAATCAGGAAGAGTCAGTACGCAAAGAAGTGGGATACGGAAGTAATAAAAAATAACAAGACACGCTTGAAGTTCTGTAAGGCTATATAGATACAGAAATAATGAACTGGTCAGTAGGCAGTACAGTTAAAGAGGAATGTAACTCTCCAAAAAAGGGCTATCGCAGAAATTGGAAAGAAAAACATACGTATAAAGAAGGTTACTGCGAAGAAACCATGGGTAACAAAAGGAAGCCGGTCGCTGTGGCCAAGCGGTTCTAGGCGCTTCAGTCCGGAACCGCGCTGCTGCTACGGTCGCAGGTTCGATCCTGCCTCCGGCATGGATGTGTGTGATGTCCTTAGGTTAGTTAGGTTTAAGTAGTTCTAAGTTTAGGGGACTGATGACCTCTGATGTTAAATCCCATAGTGCTTAGAGTCACTTTTTAACAAAAGAAATCTTCAATTGATCGGTAGAAGGAGGAAGTACAAAAATGTTTCGGGAAACACAGGGACACAGAAATACAAGTCGGTGAGGAATGAAATAAATAGGAAGTGCAGGGAAGCTAGGACGAAATGGCCGCAGGAAAAATGTGAAGACATCGAAAAAGAAATGATTGTCGGAAGAACAGACTCAGCATACAGGAAAGTCAAAACAACCTTCGGTGACATTAAAAGCAAGGGCGATAACGTTAAGAGTGCAACGGGAATTCCACTGTTAATGCAGAAGAGGGAGTGGATAGGTTGAAAAAATACATTGAAAGCCTCTATTAGATGAAGATTTGTCTGATGTGATAGAAGAAGAAACAGGGGCCTAGTATTAGAATCAGAATTTAAAAGAGCTTTGGAGGATTTAAGATCAAATAAGGCAGAAAGGATAGACAACATTCCATTAGAATTTCTAAAAACATTGGGAGAAGTGGCAACAAAACGACTATTCACGTTGATGTGCAGAATGTATGAGTCTGGCGACATACCATCCGACTTTCAGAAGAATATCGTCCACACAATCCCGAATACTGCAAGAGCTGATAAGTGCTAGAATTATCGCACAATCAGCTTAGCAGCCCATGCATCCATGTTGCTGACAAGAAATTGAATTGAGGCTGCGCTACTGACGATCAGTTTGGCTTTAGAAAAGGTAAAGGCACAAGAGAGTCAATTATGAAGTGGCCGTTGATAATGGAAGCAATACTAAAGAAAAATCAAGACACTTTCATAGGATTTGTCGACCTGGAAAAAGCGTTCGGCAATGTAAAATGGTGCAAGATGTCTGAAATTCTGGGAAAAATAGTGGTAAGCTGAAGCGAGAGAAGGGTAATATACAATTTGTGCAAGAGTCAAGAGGGAATAATAAGAATGGACTAACAAGAACGAAGTGCTCGGATTAATATGGGTGTAAGACAGGGATGTAGTCTTTCGGCCCTACTGTTCAATCTGTACATGGAAGGACATTGCTATCCTGAGTAAAAACGAAGAAGAATTACATGATATCAGGATCGGAATGGACGTCTGATGAGTACAGAATATGGATTTAGAGTAAAGCGAAGAAAGACGAAAGTAATGAGAAGCAGCAAAAATGAGAACAGCGAGAGACTTTACGAAGTACAGGAAGTTAAAAGTCTGCTACCTAGGCAGTAAAATAACCAGTGACGTTGGAGCAAGGAGGACATCAAAAGCAAACTAGCACTGGCAAAAAGGGTTCCTGGGCAAGAGAAGTCTACTAGTGTCAAACATAGACCTTAATATAAGGAAGAAATTTCTGAGAATGTACATCTGAAGGACAGCATTCTACGGTAGTGAAACATGGGCTGAGACAATACTGGAATAGAAGAGAATCGAATCATTTGAGATGTGGTGCTAAAGACGAGTGCTGAAAATTAGGTGGACTTATAAGATAAGAAATGAAGAGATTCAGCATAGAATCGGAGAGGAAAGGAGTATATGGAAAACACTGATAAGGAGAAGAGACAGGATGATAGGACATCTGTTAAGACATCGGGGAATGACCTCCATGTACTAGAGGGAGCTGTAGAGGGCAAAAACTGCAGCAGAAGACGTAGATTGGAATATATCCAGTAAATAACTGAGGACCTAGTTTGGAAGTACTACTCTGAGATGAAGGGGTTGGCACAGGAGAGGAATTCGTGGTGAGCAGTATCAAACCAGTCAGAAGACTGGTGATCCAAAAGAAAAAAAGTTCACACATCATTGGCCATGGGTTTACGTCGCAGGTATATTTCTAGGATAGCAGTGGCGTCTTAGGTTTTGACTGGGGTCTTAAACGGGGGCCATCAGGGAGTTAAGAGGAGAGTTTGCAGAGGGAGCTGGTGGACAGCCTATTCAGGAGCGACACTGAGAGGGCAGGGCGGGCTGCCGGCGGAACTGCCGCGTGTGTGATGGCGCAGTAGGCCTCGGCAGAGCCTCGCAGGCAAACGTGTGACCGCGTGGGAGTGGTGGCTTCGGAGCAGCCAGTGGCTGTTGCAACGCTTCACAGGAGCTCCGCGTTGTGTGGTAGAACTGGGTTTCCACGGGGCAGTGTGTATAGTCTCACGGAGTTATTAGCAGCACTGAGATAGTCCGAGCTGCTCTGCTGCCACTACCCTTCTTGGTGAGCTTCATTACTTGATATTCTTTGAGACGCCCTGCTAAACCCACAGGACAGGACAGGTAGTTTAAGTTGTGCAAAGGGGCCAAAATAAGCGGCTGTCAGTTACATTCGAACATACAAGCTTTTATTTGATCAAACATTACAAGAGACAAGAAAAAAAAAACAGCTTTAGTTTTGGAACTTCATTAGCGGTTGAATACGCCGTACAATCTCATGCCTTAAGAGCAGGACCACTTTAATTTAAAAACCGCTGAAAGCCAAGAACTTAAAGCTCAACCAAAATCAGAAATTTAAAAGGCAAAGCCTTATCTTAAAACAGTTCCTTAATTAGGCTGAAGGCCCTAAGAATCTGACACTTTAAGAGCAAACAACTTAAATTCAGAATCGGCTGAAGGCCCAACACTTAAGGCTCAATAACATTCATTTTAAAAATGTCAAAGGATTTACGTAAAACAGTTCTTAAATTAGGCTGAAGGCCCAAACCATCTGACACCTTCAGGGCAAAACAACCTTAATCTAAACTCGGCTAGAAGCCATACAAGTACAAACAACAAGAACAAATAAGAAAAAGCAGTACACCCAATGGCGCTCAGAAGTTCCAAGGGTTGGCGTGGAATTCAAGCACAAACACTCGCTTAGGTGAGACAGGCAGTCGGCCCGACCATTGTTGATCCGACGACAAGCCAACTGTTTGACAGTCAATGGACCCACCGACAAGATAACCTCCACTTCACCTGACCAGCACACAACAGGGAGTTCAATCGAACAACGTAGAAGGTATTGGCGCCCAAGACCAATTATACATTGAGCTGTCCAACTACACACTGTGCTGGACAGCAACAACACGATGAAGAAAATACACTGCCTGAATTTACGACAACGGCCAGGGCAGGTAACCGGAACTTTAACGGCTACAAGCCAGAAGACTCCGCTCGTGCACTTCAAGTCAAATAACCTAAACTCCACTGGAGGGTGGCTAAAATTTTCCAACTTGAAAACACACATTGTTGCTCATAGGAATATGCCAACAGCTGACAATGAACTCCAAACGACACAATGTCAACAGTCGTGTCTTGCTGGTAGATTAAGTCAAAACTCAACTTTCATGTCCAGGATCGGTGAGCCACGAACCTCATAGCAATGGGAACAGCACCACACACTCCAACACTGCATAGAGGCCGCCAGCGGACCCAGCCAAACTACGCGCCCCTCGCTGCTCCACACCAACCGACCAGCTCTCAGGCCCGTAAACGGCGAAAGGACCAAATATACGTCGGCTGATGAGACCACCAACCGAACGACCAACCAACGGTCGTCCCACTCCAATGTCCCTCCGTCGGACCGTTCATGTGTGTCGCCAGCGGTCGGCGAGCACTGGCTGTCCGCGCCTCACCGGCGCTCCTTCCCCTATTTCACTGCTGAAGCGTCCCGACTGCACTGCTGGTCCGTCTCCAACCGACTACCAGGCACACGACGACCCGGAAATACTATCGGTCGCTCCAGAGATGGTACGACAGTGCACTTATCGATACGCGCTGCTGTTGCCGCTCACGGGCAAGTAAGGCAGGAGGTTAGTGATGCCAGTAAATGGAATAAGAAAACGAGGCGGCAGTAACGTAATAGAAGATGACAATCAATAAATGGCATCAACACGAGCCGCGCACGCTCATTATTGTTTGAAAATTATTCGTTGGTTTTTTCCATCGGTGGTTACTATTAAAGCTCCCCTGTCCACAATGTACTGTGTTTCTACTCCACGTCGAAGTACTCGTTATTTGATGTGCCTTGGTTTGACGGCCTTCTTAGCCCCCTCCACCGTCTCACGTTCTACTTCCCGTTGCTGGCACTGTAATTCTGTAACTTCTGTTACCGATCTAATTAGGTGTGTAGAGGATAAAGTGCTCGCCATTTCTTAGTGGGTCAGCATAATCTTGCTATTTTCAAAGTTCGGAATAATTGTTATCTTCCTTTGAAGACTGCTCTATTCTATCGCATTATTTCCAACTGTGTACATTTATTTAAAGTGTTAAGCAGACCTTTAAAGGTGCTTAAGCTTGAGATGATGTTCTCAAATTCATCTCTAGAAGTGCCTCGAGATAATTTTTTTCTATTGTAATCCAATCTTGAATCCTCCATGCATTATTGAACATTAAGATGGAAGGTAATTTGATTCTGTATATTGAATCCTCTGTGTGTTGGGCAGGTTGGAAGCCATGGGGATGCAGTAGCACACAGTGTGTGTTAATATACTGTTGCAGCAAATCAGGCTGTGTATCCAATAATATTCCCTGTATAACCAGGTGCTGTAGCTTGTCTTCCTAGAGAAAGAATCTAATAGTATCTGATTACAAGACAAGTGATGATAATCTTGGGCATATAACGCCGTTTAAGTATACAGGGGTAATATTGAAAAGCGACATGAAATGGGACGATCACGTAAATTCAGTCTTGGAGGAGGCGATTGGATGATTAGGTTAGATGGAAGGGTTCTGGGAAAGTGCTGTGCAGCTGAAAAGGAAATGACATATAGGGCGGTAGTGCAACCTACTCTATAGCACTAGTCCAGTGTCTTCAGTCTCTATCAACAAGCCATGACGGACAATGAATGAATTCAGAGACGTGGTGCTATGATCGTAATAGTTTGGTATATCCGATACCACAGCGTAACAGAAATGTTCGGGGAATATATATGGCAATTATTCGGTTGCGGTTTTCGAGAAACCTTATCGGGTAAATTTAAAGAACCTGACACTGGAAGGAGACAGCGTGACAATAACGCTGCCACCGTTGTGCATCTCGCAAAGGAATCATGAGAATAAGGTAAGAGCTATTACCACACCAGAAAGGCACTTAAGAGAGCCATTTTTCCCCCGCTCAGTACGTGATTGGAACAAAAAAGAAAATCGATAACATTGGTACCCATTATCTTCCGTCGTGCGCAGTTACGGAATATGTATGTAGATGTAGATCAAAAGAGTATTGCTGCTTCGTCAAGTGGGATTTGAATACTGCTTTGGGCATTGTTGCGTGTTCCACATACACTGATGAGCCAAAACATTATGAACATCTCATTAATGGCTTGTTTGTCCGTCTGTGGAACGAGATACATCACTGTTTCTGCGTATCATTGATCCAACAGTTTGTTGGTAGGTTTGTGGATGTATGTAACATTAGATGTCTAGGCACAGATCATGTAATTCGCGTAAATAATGGGCCGCTGATTCTTGTAGGCGGTGATGGCCCTCGATAGCAACCCAGATGGGTTCCATAGAATTTACACCAGGTGAATTTGGTCGCCGATACATCAACGTGAGCATACTACAATGTTCCTCAAACCATTGTGACATTGTTCTGGCTCCAACACACGGACAGTTATACTGCTGAAAGATCACATCGCTATCGGGGAAGACATCAAGCATGAAGGGATGCAGGTGGTTTTCAGCTGTCAGCATGTCTTCGATTACTACGACATATTCCATGCAAGAATGTCTTCCACAGCATAATACAGCTCTCAACAGCCTGCGTCCGTGGTGCGCTGCACGTTTTGAGTCGAAAAATATGATTCACGCGAACAGCCGACACGTTTCCGTTGATCGACGATCGAATCCCGATGGTCCCGTGTACACTGCGGTCGTAAATGACGATGTCGTTGGGTGAACATGTAAACACACTCCAACAATGTACTATGAACAGTATGCTCCGAAACACCTGTGCATACACTATGTAAGTAGGCTGTTTAGGTTTTTATGTTGGTGACGCCACGCAGCGCTCTATATGAAAATAACTGACTGTGCTGCGTGAAGGCTGTGGTTGGTTTGCACTGTTGGAGTATATGCTATTGTAGTGTTGGGCAGTTGGCTGTTAAAAGCGCGTAGCGTTGCGCACTTGGAGGTGAGCCGCTAGCAGTGGTGGATGTGGGGAGAGAGATGGCGGAATTTTGAGAGCGGACGATCTGGACCTGTGTCCATCAGAAAGAGAAAATTTGTAAGACTGGATGTCATGAACTGATATATATATATATATATTATGATTTTGCTAACTATGCCTATCAGTAGTTAGTGCCTTCAGTAGTTTGAATCTTTTATTTAGCTGGCAGTAGTGGCGCTCGCTGTATTGCAGTAGTCTGAGTAACGAAGATTTTTGTGAGGTAAGTGATTTGTGAAAAGTATAGGTTAATGTTAGTCAGGGCCACACTTTTGTAGGGATTATTGAAAGTCAGATTGCGTTGCGCTAAAAATATTGTGTGTCAGTTTAGTGATGATCAGAATAAGTAAAGAGAGAAATGTCTGAGTACGTTCAGTTTTGCTCAGCTGTTGGAAAATCAAATAACGTAAGGGGTTTACCAGCACAGTAATTCATTAATTTTTCTAAGGGGACGTTTCAACCAGCATTGTGCTTTTTTGGCAGAGATGCCTCAGATCACCATCTATCCTACTTTACAGAACAGACATGCTTCCGAACCCCTACATTTGTGAAGAGTCGTGGATGTCCAATCGTTTAGCGCCTAGTGGTAGTTCCACTGTAATTCTATCTCTTTCCGTAGACGCTCACGACAGTAGCACGTGAACATTCGACCACCTTCGCCGTTTTCGAGATACACATTTAGGGGCTCCGTATAATAATAATTTGCCCTTCGTCAGATCGCTTATCTAAATTTATTTCTCCTTTTGCAGCCCATACCTTCGCTAGGGTGATCCCCTGTCCGTATCTGCACCGTTTATATACTTTTGATACCGCGTCACATGCCCGTTCAAGGCTACGTTCCAGGCGTCGTCCTCCATTGGCATCCTTCACAGTTTGCTCAGTGTACATACAGAATAACGTATGGGATAGGCTACAACCTTATCTGACTACCTTTTCAACTGCTGCTCGCTTTTTATGTCCTACGACTTTATACCTGCAGTCTGGTTTCTGCACATTCTGAAAATAACCTTCCGCTTGTTCTATTTTATCTCTGTTACCTTCAAAATTTAAAATAGTGTGGTCCAGTCAGCATTGTGAAAAGCTTTCTCTGAATCTACAAATGCTACTAAAACAAGCTTATCATTCTTTAGCCTGTCTTCTAAACTAAGTCGTAGGGACAATATTGTCTATAGAGCTCCTAAATTTCTCCGGAACCCAAACTGGTCTTCCTTAACTTCGACCTCTGCCATTCTTCTCAAAATAAGTATTTTACGGCTATGAGTTAGTAAACTAATAGTCAGCCTGCCAGCACGTGCAGTCTTTGAAGTCTGAGGATATTTTGCCTTTCTCATATATCTTGTGTATCATCTGTAAAACTTTTTTCGTGGTATTTTCTCCCAAGGATGTAAAATTCTGCTCACAGTGTCGTAATCTCCACCTCATCTTCATCTATTGCTTCTTCTCTTTCTGCAACATTGTCTTCAGATCTGTTTTTCTTACACAGGATGTTCTGGGAGAATGGTCAATATTCGGTGATAAGAGAGCATCGATCATTTCAAGCAAAAAACTTCATATGGACGTATGCCTTATTCCGAATTGTTTCTGAGCTGGAACACATTTGATGTACATTGTTATTTATTTTCTGTTTTATTCAATGCATTGTCAGATTTACACACGTTCGCATGTAGAACAGTTAAAAAACTTTACAGCATTCGGTTTACAACGTATCAGTTGAAAAATGCGTATTTTTAACTCATTCACCTCGAAGCATTGTCGTTCACGTCACATTACAGCTGTTACATAGTTAGCAATAAATGTTGCAATATTTCACTGTCAACTATAGTGCACTTGTGAGAGACGTTTTGCGTAGCTTATCTGAGTGCCTCTGCACGTACCCTAACGGGGACAGCAGCGTCCAGGATGTGACCAAGCAGTTCATCTCGCGTGCTAACCCGTCGTTTGTACATCTCAGATTCCACACAATCCCAAAAACAAAAATCTAAAGGCGTAAAGTGTGACCGTTTTGGTGGCCAGTTAATTGTTTAACACGACCAATCCAAGGACTACGGTAAGTGCTGATAAGATGTTCCCTCTCACGTCTGGTAAAATGTGGAGTGGCTCTGTCATGGTAGAAGCACATTGCAATATGCACGGTCAGAGGAACCTCTCCAAAGTCTTCAACAAACAAATTTTCGAAAAAAAATGGAAGTAATTTTGTCCCGTCATTCACTCGTCTCAAATGACTGGACCTATCATGCCGCACCAAACACTGGTCGAGAAACAAATTTCGAATTTATTTGCCACTGTAAAGCACGAATTTTCCTGCGACTGTCGATGATTATTACGTGTTCTGTTGACTCCATTATGGTTAAACTTGCCTTCATCAGATAATAGTGTTAATGGAAGCGAATGTAGATTGTCATTTAACCAGTGACAAAATTTAGGTCGTACGGCGTTATCGCCAGTGTGAAGATTGTTCAACGATCGTATGTGAAATGATTACAGGTTTTCTGCATGTAATTTTCCTCATATATGTGTTAGTGGGACACTGATACGTACAGATAGTCTCCGTGTGTTGGTAGTACGACTACGTTTCACCATTTCAACAATGCGTTGCTGTTCCTGCACTGATTGTTTGAAGTAAATATTCAGATGAAAAATGGGAACTTAGAAGAAAACACGCTTCACGCAGTTTGCTGAAAAAACTGGTAGAAAAACTCTGGTAGACGGTCTACAATCGGGAATAGTAAGTGTCGGAAAGCGCCGACAGTATTCTTCGACAGCAACAGGGTCAGCACCATCGCAGAAGCCGTAAACATGCAGCATATCTACATATTCCTCGTTAATGTAGATGTGTGGCATTTTAGCGAGCTCGAGTACAAACAGGTATTTGATATTTGTGATGCACATACGCAGATTCAAGGGACGAATGAAAATTTGTACCAAGGCTGAGATTCGAAACAGGGTCTGCTGCTCTCTAGGGAGATGGACTAACGAGTACGCCACCTGGCACTGGCTTTGCAAACTCGCACGGTGTACCGTAGCACTCCACCCTCCTGAGTCCAAATTCGCATTCACGGTTCAGCCCTCTTGGTATCCCCCCTATAACATCGCAGTCTGGCTACCTAGCAGTTGAGCTGTATATATTGACGTTATATAAAAAATCTATTTGGGCTGCATGAAATCCCACCGAGCGATTATTTGTCTCGATCAGGTCAAGCAATTACGTGCTGCCCGGCGTATGTAAACACAGCTACGCGTAGGGATATATCAGTTCCTATTCCGGTATTAATCATAGCGTCAGCACATACACAACACCAATATCTCCACTAAAGTTTTTCAGTTTGCTTGAGCCTAATAGTTCGTAACAGAGCGATAATTTGTTAATGTGGCAAAGAGTACTTATGCACGACGCGTTCCTTGGACAATCAATGTCGTCGCACAGATAATTATTCACTGAGTACACAATATTGAATGGATTGAAAGAAGTTATTAACGCAGTAATAACACTGAACGCTGGTTTATTGCATTATTTTCACATCCTAACATTGCCGTAAGGAAGTAGCTTTTCCTATCTGTGTGGAATTAATGACGTATACTATAGTCCAAAATATCGGGTCAGTATAAATTTGAAAACTTAATAAACCACGGAATAATCTAGATAGAGAGGTAAAAATTGACACACATGCTTGGAATGACATGGGGTTTTCTTCTTCTTTCGATTTCGGCCATCTTTGGACCACGTTCAACAATTCACTTGCCCGGCTTTTTGATCTTTTTTTCTCTCTTCCCAATATTTCCTCATCATTTTCGAGTGGTTCCTCCTCCGCTCTTCCGACCATTTCCTGTTATTATTCTTTAGTTTCGTTTCTTCTGGAAAACACTTAATTTCGTTCACTATTTGTCTAAACTTTTCCCTGTCCCTGATTGACTCACGGGTGACATTAAAATAGGCCAAATCCTTTTTCACCATCTGTATCCATTTATTGTTGGTTTTTTCGTTCCTGTTACTATGTTCAAACACTTTTCTTGTTAGTCTGTTTCCATCCATCCTCGACAGGTGACCATAAAACGTTAGTCTGCGTTTACGCATTGCCTCACTCACTTTCTCAATAGTTTTGTATATTTCCTTATTACTCTTTAGCTTGTACTCTTCTCCAATCTTTCTCGGTCCTAATATTTTTCTCAAAATTTTCCTTTCTTTCTTTTCCATGTTTTCTATTTCCCCCTTTTTGTTAAGAGTTAGGCACTCCGATGCATACAGGCATTCTGGTCTAATGACAGTTTTATAATGTCTTAATTTAGCTTGAATCGAAATGTTTTTTTTGTTATATATGTCTTTGGTTTTTTGAAAAGCAAATTCCATTTTCCTTGCTCTCGCCTGGTTTGCACTCTTGTCTAAACCATTCACTTGAATTATTTCACCTAAATACTTAAATTTTTCTACTCTCTTAATATTGCCGTATTTAGTAATAAGATTTTTCTTGTTATTTCTATGATTAGACATATACACGGTTTTTTCAAATGAAATCTGCAGTCCAGCTCTGGCCGAAACTTCTTGTAGTTTCTCCAGGTAGTTCTGAGCTATTTCTTCGTTTTCTGTAACTATTGCCAGATCGTCTGCAAAAGCTAAACAGTCCACTTCTATTTTTTCTTTTTTTGTTCCAATTCTGATGTCATTCTTGGTGCCTTTGAGTTCTTCTTTCCATATTCTCAATATCTTTTCCAGTACGCAGTTGAAGAGGATTGGGGATAAACCATCACCTTGTCTAACACCTGTTTTAATTTCGAACTTCCTTGAAATTTCACCCATAAATTTAACTTTGGCCTTACTGTTTGTTAGCGTCTGTTTGATAATTTGAATTGTTTTCTTATCGACCCCAAATTCTTCCAATACTTTCAGTAATGTTTCTCTATCTACCGAGTCGTATGCTTTTTTGAAATCTACAAATACTATTGCAAATCTCTGGCCTCTTGAGATTCTGTAACGAATTAGTGTTTTCAGGTTAAATATTTGTTCAACACAGGATCTACCTTGTCTAAAACCTGCTTGATATTCACCTATTTTTTTATCCAGAACTGGCTCCACGATTTGAAGTAATTTCCTTGACAAAATTTTGTATCCTACTGGTAGTAGCGAGATCCCTCTATAATTATTAACATTCATCTTATCCCCCTTTTTGTGTAGTGGGTGTATCAGGGCACACTGCCAGTCTTCAGGAATTCTTTCTTCGTCCCAGATCTTCTTAAACATATGTTCCAAAACTTGTGGGAGGTTGGTATCCATTATTTTTAGGATTTCTGGTACTATGGAGTCTTCACCTGGGGCTTTATTGTTTTTTAGACTGTGTATTATGTGTTTTATTTCTTCAGCGTCTGGAGGTTTTGACTCGGTATTAGTATTTCGGTGGTTTTCAAAACTCATTTTATCTTTGGGTGGTTCACAATTTAGTAGATTCTCGAAATATTTTGCTAATATTTCACAATTAGTCTTGTTTGTCAAACCTAGCTTGTTCTCTTCATCTTTGAAACATAAATTTGGGGATTGGTATTTGGTTAGCTGTTTTCTAAAAGTTTTGTAGAAATCTCTAGAATTATTTCTTTTAAAGTCTTCCTCAATCTGTTCTAGGTTATCCTGAAATTGTCTTCTTTTTTTATTACGGAAAAGCTTAGCTGTTTCTCTTCTCTGGATTTTAAAATTGTCAAGATCTTGAGGATCTTTTGTGGAGTTCCATTTCTGCCACAATTTCTGTCTCTTCTCCAGGTTCTCATCACATTCATTGTCCCACCATGGATGTCTTCTTACTCTTTTCACGAGACAATTTTCTTTTGCTATTTCAACTATTTCGTTTTTGATCTCCTCCCATCCCGCTTCCTTATTTATTGTGGATATGCCATCGCTATCTTTGTGCAATGCTCTTTGAAACCGTTGTTTAATTTCTTCATTTTTTAAAGTTTCTGTGTTATATTTTGGAATTTTGTAAAAGGTTTTCTTCTCTTTTCGAAATGGGAGTGGTCTGAATTTAATCGTAGTCAAATAGTGGTCTGAATCAACATCAAGGCTTTTCAGCACTTTAGTGTTTTGAATTTCTTCTTGACAATGAAGTGAGATAGCCACATGGTCAATTTGGAATTCTCCGAGAAGTGGATTTGGTGATCTCCATGTTTTAGTTTTTCGGCTCAGCTTTTTGAAATGTGTTGTCATTATTTTCAAGTTGAAATGCCTACATACCTCTATAAGCCTTTCTCCATTTTTTGAAGTTCTTTTGTGACCTGGGAAGAGGCCTACTGTTCCATGGTATTTTTTCTCCCTTCCTATTTGTGCGTTAAAATCGCCTACTAACATTTTTATCTTCTTCTTTGAGCATCTATCCAGTTCCATTTCAAGTATCTCCCAAAATTCTTCAACTTTCTCCGGGTTATTTTTGTTGTCCTGGTTTATGGGTGCATGACAGTTGATTATAGAGTATCCTTTGTTTTTACATTTAATCTCAAGAATGGATAGTCTCTCAGAACTCGAGTAGAAGTTAGTAACTGAATCTAAAATTGAGTGATGTACCAGAAATGCTGTTCCCAGGTATGGCATTTGTTTCATTAAGATTTTACCTGGTTTTCCTTTAAATAAACGATAGTTTTCAAAATCTAAAGCAGTTTCATCTAAAAACCTTGTTTCTTGTAATGGGGTTTTATTAGAACAAAAAAAAAAAAACAGAGTTCACAAAATGTTCGACAGATGGCGTTGGACAGAAAAACTGGGTGAGAGGTACGCCGATATGTTACAGAATCGCATCATCCCAGCGTGGCTGATAAACACCTGCTGGAACGTACGATGTATATGCAGGATGGCGCTCCACCCCATATTGCTAGACGCGTGAAAGATCTCTTGCGAACGTCGTTTGGTGGTGATCGTGTGCTCAGCCGCCACTTTCGTCATGCTTGGCCTCCTAGGTCCCCAGACCTCAGTCCGTGCAATTATTGGCTTTGGAGTTACCTGAAGTCGTAAGTGTATCGTGATCGACCGACATCTCTAGGGATGCTGAAAGACAACATCCGACGCCAATGCCTCACCATAACTCCGGACATGCTTTACAGTGCTGTTCACAACATTATTGCTCGACTACAGCTATTGTTGAGGAATGATGGTGGACACTTTGATCATTTCCTGTTCAAATGGTTCAAATAGCTCTAAGCACTATGCGACTTAACTACTGAGGTCATCAGTCGCCTAGAACTTAGAACTAATTAAACCTAACTAACCTAAGGACTTCACACACATCCATGCTCGAGGCAGGATTCGAACCTGCGACCGTCGTGGTCGCTCGGCTCCAGACTGTAGCGCCTACAACCGCACGGCGACTCCAGCCGGCATTTCCTGTAAAGAACATCATCTTTGCTTTGTTTTACTTTGTTATGCTAATTATTGCTGTCCTGATCAGATGAAGCGCCATCTGTCGGACATTTTTTGAACGTTTGTATTTTTTTGTTTCTAACAAAACCCCATGTCATTCCAAGCATGTGTGTCAATTTGTACCTCTCTATCTACGTTACTCCGTGATTTATTCAATTTTCAAATTCATACTGACTTTTTGATCACCCGGTATTATGCAAGTTCCAGTATCCATTAACTGCGAAAGTGCCCTGTAAAAACTTGTTGAAGAGGGAACATTTGTTGTATGAATTGGCCATCCGCCATCAGCCCACGGAAGGAAGTGTGTCGGAGCTGGCAGCGCGTTTACGGTCTGCACTTTCGTCTCCAGTGGTCATCACGCCAGAAGTGATTGGTGAGCGTACGGCGGCAGCAAAATACTTGGATGAGGCGGTTGATCGTCTCAGAGATACTATATCCTTCTTAGAGGATGCTCAGCCTAGTGGTAGGCAATTAGATAGGGTGCGGGCGCAGTTAGCTCACCTCGGCAATCGGGTACGAGATGTTGAATTAAGTGGCTCAGATAACTCGACACACATCTGGTTTTGTGTTGATCAACCGCGTCCGTTAGGTTCACAGCATTACCCTCTGGTCTTAAACTTGTGTTAGCTCATTGGTTATCAGCTTCGAATAGCTTTTCTCACAATTCGGTTTCAAAGCTTAGTCTCTATATCGGTCCATCATTAATAGTTTCTAACTATGGGAATGTTAGTCTTTTATTGAAAATATTCAATTTAAGACAGTTTCGAATCTTTCACTATCTGGAGTCTACGTGATATCCTATTTGAAGTTACTGATTTACTTTTTACAACTTCAGAGAGTCGTAGTAGGTCGCAAATCTTTAGTGTTCAAAAAACAATCTCGTCGCGCGCACTTATACGATCACGCGTTGAGGTTCGACTTGCTCCGGCAAACTCTGGTAACACAGTAACAGTGCATGGCTCTTTCTTAGGTATTACACAAGATTCTCAAAGAGTACTCATAAGGAGTATTCTTTGAGATCGTTCGTCCTATTCCGTGATTTCTAACTGCGGAACTTTGCGATCTACTATGGTTTTATTTTGAAACTACTGGGATTCTATCTTTCTTCTTTCTTTCTTTTTCAAAACACTAAACTACTTGGTACTGAACATCTTTTCTATCTACGTGCTACTATTTAAGCAAAATTATTCCAAAAGCGACATTATTATTTTTTCTTTTTTTTTCATTTATGAAATTTGGAAGTTGATTTTTGGGACTTTTAGGTTTTGGGGTACTATTTTTATATTCTTCATTTTTCGTACAAAGGAAGCGGCGTTACAGCCCCTAGACTCGAACAGCACCTCAGCTTCAATCGAAACGGGCGATCCTGATTGAAACCCAGGAATATGTGCTTTAATCAAGTGAAAGTATAGGATCTCTCGTTTCCTTCGATACTGAGGTGCTTTTCGAATACACTTGGATGGCCTCTGCAATGCTGTTTGAGGGAGAATAACAAGTGGACTGAGGCCTGAATGGGAATATGGATTGAGAAGGGAGGCGTGCTAGGGTAGTCGGTGTTGTCGTGCGAAGCAACTGTGCCCATCTGCCTAGTGAGCAGGACACATAGATACGAATCCCAGCCTTGGTAAAAATTTTCATTCGCCGCTTCAGTCTGCATATATACAGTTAGCCGACTCTCCTCTCCGATACACTCTCAGTCGCTCGCACTATTTCACTCACAACGAACCATGGACAACCGAGCATTCAACGAGCGAGTTTAATGGAAGAAATACATGTCGAGCAAAGAGGTCGAAAGCGATAAGGTAGGTGGGCTAGAATAAAACGTCGAACAGGTTGGCACGCTAGTGCCCCTGGCCAAAACCAAATGTACGCTATGTGTTCTATCCCACAAACATACACTACTGGCCATTAAAATTGCAACACCACGAAATTTAACCGACAGGATGAAGATGCTGTGATATGCAAATGATTAGCTTTTCAGAGCATTCATACAAGGTTGGCGCCGGTGGCGACACGTACAACGTGCTGACATGAGGAAAGTTTCCAACCGATTCCTCATACACAAACAGCAGTTGACCGGCGTTTCCTCGTGAAACGTTGTTGTGATGCCTCGTGTAAGGAGGAGGAATGCGTATCATCACGTTTCCAACTTTGATAAAGGTCAGATTGTAGCCTATCGCGATTGCGGTTTATCGTATCGCGACATTGCTGCTCGCGTTGGTCGAGATCCAATGACTGTTAGCAGAATATGGAATCGGTGGGTTCAGAAGGGTAATACGGAACGCCGTGCTCGATCCCAACGGCCTCGTATCACTAGCAGTCGAGATGACAGGCATCTTATCCGCATGGCTGTAACGGATCGTGCAGCCACGTCTCGATCCCTCAGTCAACAGACAGGGACGTTTGCAAGACAACAACCATCTGCACGAACAGTTCGACGACGTTTGCAGCAGCATGGACTATCAGCTCGGAGACCATGGCTGCGGTTACCCTTGACGCTGCATCACAGACAGGAGCGCCTGCGATGGTGTACTCAACGACGAACCTGAGTGCAGGAATGACAAAACGTCATTTTTTCGGATGAATTTAGGTTCTGTTTACAGCATCATAATGGTCGCATCCGTGTTTGGCCACATCGCGGTGAACGCACATTGGAAGCGTGTATTCGTCATCGCCATACTGGCGTATCACCCGGCATGATGGTATGGGATGCCATTGGTTACACGTCTCGGTCACCTCTTAATCGCATTGACGACACTTTTAACAGTGGACGTTACATTTCAGATGTGTTACGACCCGTGGCTCTTCCCTTCATTCGATCCCTGCGAAACCGTATATTTCAGCAGGATAATGCACGACCGCATGTTGCAGGTCCTGTATGGGCCTTTCTCGATATAGAAAATGTTCGAGTGCTGCCCTGTCCAGCACATTCTCCAGATCTGTCACCAATTGTAAACGTCTGGCCAATGGTGGCCGAGCAACTGGCTCGTCACAATACGCCAGTCACTACTCTTGATGAACTGTGGTATCGTGTTGAAGCTGCATGGGCAGCTACTTGTACACGCCATCCAATCTCTGTCTGACTCAATGCCCAGGCGTATCAAGGCTGTTATTACGGCCAGAGGTGGTTGTTCTGGGTACTGATTTCTCAGGATCTATGCACCAAAATTCCGTGAAAATGTAATCACATGTCAGTTCTCGTATTATATATTTGTCCAATGAATACCCGTTTATCATCTGCATTTCTTCTTGGTGTAGCAATTTTAATGGCCAGTAGTGTATTTAGTCCATGTGAGGTTTTTTTCTTTACATGAACTTCCCTGTTATATCAATGAATACCGACCGTTCATCCTGGAATTCTCTATACATCCCATCCACCTTACAGCCTCGTCTTCTCTGCCTTGTCGTGGCTTGCCACCTTAAGCTCTAATACTGATACAGGTGTTCACTTTTCTGCAAAGTTCTCTTTTATTTTCCTACAGGCGGCATCTATCTTTCCCGTAGCCTAGCACGCTTCTACAACAGAGAAGGACGCTGGCAGCGAGGTGCTGTTGCTGGCTGCACCTGTTCAGCCTCCGGTGCGCCGGTAGTGGGCGGGGCGCAGCCGGCAGCGCGGCTGGAATGGAATGCTGGTCAGCGCGGCCGTGGCACGGCTCCAGCGCCGGTGACGAAACCGCGTTTCACGGCCAAGGCCGGACCCGCAGGCTGCCCTTGCTCCGTTCCGCTCCTCTCCGCTCTCCTGCACTGGGCCTCTCCTGGTGTCGCAAGCACGCTCCCCGTCAACCGAGCTTCCGCTACGGCCGCATGTCCCATCCCATGTTGCGCGACAGCTAACCAACAGCTCGGATCTCTGAACAGACACCACATAAAGTCCGGGTTCGGGCTGACAATTCAGCACCGTCAGCACCCTGCGTAACAGCTAGGAATACAGCCACTAGCTGTTTACCATTCCTCACATACTCGTTCCGGCTCTTTACGCCTCGCTGTACGCAATTCTTCGAATACCAGTATCTGTTTGTTATAGTCCTCAGCCACGTAACTGATACCGTGTGTTTTCCTTGAAGAAAACTTCCATCTGTGATACAACGAACTTGTAATTTGTTTCCACTGTTCCTCAGTCATTGTGAAGAAATCTTGGTGAATCTTGTAAGAATTTATCTAGCAGGCCACTTACGATCTAGTTCATCCCAAGGAAGTTCTATCGCGTTCCGCTGAGAACTTCCTAAAGTGCCCTACTTTAATAGATAAATGTCTCGTTCTCAGAACTTTGAAGCAAAGACCTTTCTTCGTGGACAGGAGCATCCTTGACTAAAAACGAGGTCCTCGCCAGGTCGCAAAGGACCAATGAATGTTCACCGCCCGCTGTGTCATTAAATGTTCAAATGTGTGTGAAATCTTATGGGACTCAACTGCTAAGGTCAGTCCCTAAGCTTACACACTACTTAACCTAAATTATCTTAAGGACAAACACACACACCCATGCCCGAGGGAGGACTCGAACCTCCACCGGGACCAGCCGCACAGTCCATGACTGCAGCGCTTCAGACCGCTCGGCTAATCCCGCGTGGCCTGTGTCATCCGCTGTCTTCCAGCGTCATGCAGATGAGGCGTGGAGGGGCATGGGTTAAGCACACCGCTCTCCCGGCCGTTTTGCAGACTTTCCAGACTGTGGAGCAGCTACTACTCGGTCAAGCAGCTCCTGAATTGGCATCGTGAGGCTGACTGCACCCCGTACAAATTCTTCTTCCCAGGAAAAATCCTTGACAGTATTGGGAATAGAACCTGGGACCTCTGCATGCCAGCCATCTACAGTAACCACTCATCCCTGACTAAAGGAACGTAAATAATGATAACACACACGCTGAGTAATGGGAGTGTGTGATTGTGTGTATTGGTGGGGAGGGGGCAATTATTCTAAAGGAGCCCAAGGCGTGAATACTGTAAACAAGTTCAAATGGGTGTAGCCTACTACACCTCTTTAGAAATCAAGTGACTTGCATAGAAATGACTATCGTGAACATTTGATGGAATCAGTCTTCAAACTGAGTAACAACATCAAAACAAAATGATTAATACCGCACTAGAAGTAGACTACTACAGTTATTATTCATACTTCAAGAAAACACTACATTTAGAGAACTACTTTATCCTGCGAAACTTTGGTATTAATGGCTACTGCGATGTCAACAACGCTCCATGGGCTCCAAATTCGTGACAACTCTCTGGTGCGATCTACATCTTCTGCAAACCACTGTCAAGTGCACGAAACAGAGGGTAGTTGCCACTGTACCAGTTATTAATGCCTCTTCACGTACCACTCGCGTATGGAGCGCACGTAGAACGACAGCTTAAATGCCTCTGTGGGTCCTCTAATTAATCCACACTTCTCTTCCCTAGGACGGTGGGAGGGATACCTAGGGGATTTTAGTGCATCCTAAGGTTTCTCAGAACTGGTTCTCATTGAGTAGGCTCTCGTGGGATGATTTGTGTCTGCCTTCATGTGTCTGGCAACTCAGGTCTTTCATTTCTGTGTGTTTCTCCCCTGATTCAGTCTTTGCACTACTTTAAAATCATACCGAGATGGGACACAGGGGCTTTGAAGATAAGGTAACACCATCAGCATGTAATATTTTTATGTTAGTATAAGCAAGAAATGCAATGAACATTTTCTTCTTATGTATTTATGACTGTCAAATTATTCAGTCTAGACTGAGTGACTAATTTCATATAACTAAAATGTTTGACTATATTTCAGTATATTTGTGTCTCTAACCCAAAATATTCTTTTTATTTAAATTGTGTTAAATATTTTTTGCTGCATTTACTTTCTGAGTAAGAGTGAAAACATTACAGCTGTATACTATCACCCGAGTCAAACCAAAGATTTTCCGTGTGAGTAATCGTAATCGTTGGTCACTATATCTTTGAAGCTTCTGTCGTTCAGATAAACTGAGATGCACACATTTTCAGTTACGAAAGGCATTCGGCCAAGTGCACTTTTGTGTCCCTTTTGAATACTTGTTAGTGTTGGGGTAGTCATTGTTGTCACTGAGCAGTGACCTATTGCCTGATTTAAACGTTTTATAATAAAGTAAGAGCATCAACATCGCAGCAAACGTAGTAGGTGTATACATTTACCAATATCTATTTATTGTGTAATATTTTTATATACAGGGTGTTCAAAAAAGTGTCGAATGCTTTGAGAGGTGACAGTACTCATCGAATCAAGAAAAATCAATCCATTAAGCATAGGTCCGAAGAGGCATACTTTCCGAGATAAACACGTGTTTGTAGGGAGGGTTGCGCGACGCTTGGTTGCGGATATTAGCACAGTCATTGCAATGGCGCTCCGTCAAATGTGTCGGCAGGGTATTATGATGTCTTACTCGCAGTACTCTGCCCACCATTAGGTGGTCTGCAGTCAGTTGTGTCGTTCGAGTCGTGTTGTACGCTACTATTGTTTTCGTCGTGTCTGTGCGCCTTATTGTACAGTACTGTCAACCCTCGATTCGTGTCATGGTGTTTTACCTTTTTCCAAACGCGAATTCACTTTATGTGTTTACTATTATTGAGCTGTTTGTCGTACAAATGGTGTAGTTCATTTACATTTTCTCTCATTCACCACTTGTAGCAATGTAACCCTTCTACTCGGCAATTGAAATGGCGGATATATATTCTGCTATTATTTAGCAAACGGACGTAGCCTGCGAGCCCGTGCCCTCTATGCTGAATAATATCCATAGCGCAGACAGCCCTCTGATGAAGCTGTTCAGCAGACTTTTCAAGCGTCTGAGGGACACAGGTATCCTTGCACCTCGGAAGACTGACAGTGGAAGGCCTCGCCACAGGCCGCACGCCTGACATGGAGGAGCCTGTGCTACATTCGGTGGAAGAAACTCCCGGGAACAATGTGCGACGATTAACAGCAGCAGAAGGCGTGTCTCGCTCTCTTATCGGGGGGAGGGGGGGGGGGGAGGGGGGGCAGGGGCAGGGCGGTACTTCATGAACGGTCGCTGTACCCCAATCATCACAGCACGTTCAGGCCCTAAGGCCACAGGATCATCATGGCAGACTGCGGTTCTTTCCATGGCTGTTGCAGAAGTGTGCCGCAGATCCACTGTTCGCGTCCAAGATTTTATTTAAGGATGAGGCACGGTTCACAAGAGATGGTGTTTTGAATGTTCATAACCAGCTTGTATGGGCAGAAGTAAATCTTCGAGCAATTCAGGAAAGAGGGCATCGATTGTCAGTCAACGTGTTGGCAGGCGTCCTTGGCGATAGATTAATGGAGCCATGCGTGCTACCATAAAGGTTAAATGTGGCGCATTATTTGTGTTTCCTCATTAATGTATTGCCTACATTGCTGAATACAAATGTTGTTTATGGGTGATGGCGCACCAGCACAATTTCGCCACAATGTGAACACATTTCAGGGCCGGTGGATAGGTCGGATAGCGAGGGAGGGAGCGGAGGAGGGGGGGAGGAGGCACACTTTGGCCTGCACGTTTCCCAGACCTGACTCCCTTGTACATCTGGGTATGGGGACACTTGAAGAATTGGTCTACGCCACGTCAATCAACGATGGGCGGACACTACAGGGTCGCCTCTCTGTCGCTTGCCAGCAGGTGCAACAACCGAGTATACTTCAGAGTGCGCGTCATTCCTTACGCCAGAGGGCAGAAGGTTTCATTGTCATGAATGGACGCCACGTTGCACACCTCCTGCAAATACTCGTTTCTCGCAGAAAGTATGCATTTCAGGACCCGGACCCATATGTACTGGCCTTACCTCAGAAAGTACGCATTTTCGGACCAGTGTTTATTGTACTTATTTTTCTTGTTTCGACGAATATTACCATATCTCAAAGTATTCGTCACTTTCTTTAAACACCCTGTATAAATTTTTAAAATTACGCCTATCACACTTCGTTGAACTGTATATATATGCGATTTTCGATTCATTTTGTATTTACCTTTGACTATCTGTATATGTAAGCTTCAGGTCTTTTTAAGGCTGTCCTTTTGCATGGGTGTTGATATCTAGGAGCATTTCATTCAAAACTACTGCGTCCTTATGTTGCGTTCGTATGAAATATGCGCACACTTTAGCGACTGTCATTACCTCTGCTGTCTTCGACCAACCAGGTCGCACTAGAGTGTTTCTTAATGGCGGAAATTTCAAATGGAGCGGAATATTTAAATAGCCTGTCTCTTGTTGACGGTAGCGTTTGTTTTATTTCGGTCTTGTCATGTATCAGTTCCCTAGTCCACGGTTGAATTTTCGGTTTATATCGAAAGTCATTTAAAACACAAGCAGGTGCGTTTTACGGAATCACGGAGTCCATTTCTTTTAATTTCCTCAGTCACGTTTGTTATGTTATGCCGGTGGTAGTGCAGCTATTTGTAGGGTCTACCAGAGGTCTTAGTCAACGAACCAGACGAAGTGTCTCAGTCGAAGTGAGTTAGACGAAATGTCTCACAGTATCCTATCTTTCATCGTTTCACAATTTAAAAGGAAAGGGGAAATGAACTTCGACAGCTGCAGGCAAAGCAGTTCGCCTAGGGAATCTGTTGACCAAAATTAATAACCCTGAACCTCCAGGTTAGAGTTTGGCGATGGGCTACACCCACAACATTGAAAACTTCGTAGCGGTAAACAGACGAAAATGAAGTCCCGGAATTTTTTAATACAAAGTAGACTAAAAATGTGACGATAAGGTATATTATTTGCAATACTCGTAGTTTATATAAAAGAGCTACCTCAGTCAGCTTATTCAAGAAGACACTGGGCCACTGGTACTCTTAATACTGAAAATAACACACTCTCTTATGAGATCTGTGATTCAGGACACAAACTGGGTATTGGGTTTTGTGTGAGTAAGGTTCTGAATTTTCATCAGTAACCCTCTAGAATATGTGAGAACAAGATAAATGATGTGCAATATTCTTACTTAATATAAAAGAGCTACCTCAATCAGTTTACTCAAGGAGACACTGGGAGACTGCTGGTACTTTTAGTACTGAAAATTATACAATCTTTTATGAGAGCTGTGATTCACGACACAAACGGGGTGTGTGGTTCAGTGTGAGTAAGGTTATAGATGCTGCTGTATCTGAATTTTTATCAGTGCCCCTTAGAATATCACTGAAACAATACCATGTGCTAACAGAAGAAACCAGACCCCAAAAGAAAGATGAATTCTATGCGTTAATGGACGTAGTGCTATTCTGAATAAGAGGTGTCAAATTCTACTTGGTGACATGAATACTTAAGTCGTAAGAGAAGACGTATTCCATTCAACAACTGGAAGACACACCAAAAATGAAACACCTGCAGCCGTGGTTTTGATGTTATTTTGTTACATTGCAACCAGTTTCGGTGACTCAGTACAGGATCTTAAGGCATAACTGCTTTCAGCATAATAAAATAACATCAAAACGATGACTTCACGACACAAACGGGGTGTGTGGTTCAGTGTGAGTAAGGTTATAGATGCTGCTGTATCTGAATTTTTATCAGTGCCCCTTAGAATATCACTGAAACAATACCATGTGCTAACAGAAGAAACCAGACCCCAAAAGAAAGATGAATTCTATGCGGAAATGGACGTAGTGCTATTCTGAATAAGAGGTGTCAAATTCTACTTGGTGACATGAATACTTAAGTCGTAAGAGAAGACGTATTCCATTCAACAACTGGAAGACACACCAAAAATGAAACACCTGCAGCCGTGGTTTTGATGTTATTTTGTTACATTGCAACCAGTTTCGGTGACTCAGTACAGGATCTTAAGGCATAACTGCTTTCAGCATAATAAAATAACATCAAAACGATGACTTCACGACACAAACGGGGTGTGTGGTTCAGTGTGAGTAAGGTTATAGATGCTGCTGTATCTGAATTTTTATCAGTGCCCCTTAGAATATCACTGAAACAATACCATGTGCTAACAGAAGAAACCAGACCCCAAAAGAAAGATGAATTCTATGCGGAAATGGACGTAGTGCTATTCTGAATAAGAGGTGTCAAATTCTACTTGGTGACATGAATACTTAAGTCGTAAGAGAAGACGTATTCCATTCAACAACTGGAAGACACACCAAAAATGAAACACCTGCAGCCGTGGTTTTGATGTTATTTTGTTACATTGCAACCAGTTTCGGTGACTCAGTACAGGATCTTAAGGCATAACTGCTTTCAGCATAATAAAATAACATCAAAACGATGACTTCAGGTGTTTGATTTTTTACGTAAGTGAACAGCTTAAGTCCTGCAGACCGTCAGTCACAAGGATGGACTTAAAGAAACCGGAAGACACGTTTTGCAGGAACTCAGTAACGAGAATGGCATCGTTGTCTATGCAACATCGAAATAGACGTTCATCAGCAGCACAAATTTCCAACGGAAGAATACGCTCAAAGGAACTTGGGTGTCACCAGATGGCAGAAAAGTTAATCAGATAGATCGCCTTGCAATTGACATCATAGCAATGATGAATGCTGAAACAGCACAGGGTTTGGAGAGCAGTAATGATCACTTCCTAGTAAAAATCTGGTTATGAGAACAACTGAAAATCAAAGAAACAGTTCTCAGAAAATAATATGCTATCACGTTGGTAAACTCGAGGAAGCCACGAAGAAAGAAAAAGTTTAAGTAGGACAGAAGTCAAGGACGTCATAAATGAGACGGAAAATGCAGCCATCAAGAAGCAGATCAGAGGAAGAATATTTGGTTTGGGGACGAATACACGAAGACATTAACCAAGAGAAGCCAAGGGGTGCTGACTAGGAGGCACAGATTTTGTACAAGGCAAAGCACAGTTCGCACAAGTACGAGGAACTGCCCGAGCAATCCTCAGGAGAGCACAGATAATGAATGTCAAAGGAATGACAGAAGAGATTCGAAAGATGCATCGCAAAGTTAATTTATTTAATAAGGGTTACCACAAATTCGTCGAGGACAATAATGGGACTGTACTCACCAACGAGTTCAACATCGCTGAAAGGTGAAAAAAATATTTCAGGGAGCTCCTCAACTGTAATAAACCTAAATATCTATTCGAATTCCAACCTCCTTATACTGCAGATGTCGAGTATTCAACACAAACACCTGAGGAAATAAAGACTCACATAATAAGGCTGAAAAACGAAAGTCTAGGAGAAGATGGACTCGGACGGAAGTCGTTCATGCTGGAGGGGAGAAACTCCACAAGAGAATTCACAGACTCATCAAGAGGAAAGTATTGTGGAGGAGATCCCGGATGACTCGAAGATAGCGATCAAGAAAAGTTATAAAATGGACAGCATCTAATACAGAGGAGTCGCCCTTCCGCGTGTTCGCTATAAGATGCTGTTCAACACTATATTTTACGTGAAAATTCCTGGCAGATAAACCTGTGTGCCGGACCGGCGCTCGAAATGGGGACCTTTGTCTTTCGCGGGTAGGTGTTCTAGCAACTGAGTTACTCAAACACGACTCACGATCCCTCCTCACTGCTTTACTTGCGCCATTATGTCATCTCCTACATTTCAAACTTCACAGAACTTTTCCTGCGAAACTTTCAGACTAGCATTCCTGGAAGAAAGGACATGATGAAGAAATGGCTTAACCACAGTCTGGGGGATGTTTACACAATGAAATTTTGACACTACAGATGAGTGTGCGCTGATATGAAACTTCCTGGCAAATTAAAATCGCACACTCAGCTGCAGAGTGAAAATTTCATTCTGTATATTGGATAGAATCCAGCTGTTCGTATAACAGAAGACTGGTAAATATCAGGGTGATTTCTGAAAGTGTCGTTCGATTGTGGACAACACTAACGTAGAGTGAAACCTCATAGCGAAGATGTGGGGGGGTATGGCGAAGATCTTCATATGCTCTTCATTGATTTTAAGAAGGCATACGACTGCACTCGTCGGGAGAGCCGGATGATTTGCGCAACCAAGTCTGGAATACGTTGTTAGAATTTGTCTCACTGATGCAAAAGGCAAAATGGTGCTCGGCAACCAAGTTACAGAGAAATTTAACACAATCACAGACTATAGACGAGGAGATGGTGTATCACCAATATTGTTCAACCTGCCTCTCGAAAAGATAATGAGGAATGTTTTCATAAGAATTTCTACTTCTAAATCTACATCTATATGACTGCAAAGCACACTTACGTTGCTGGCAGAGAATCCTTCGAACCACATTCAGATTATTTCTCTACCGATTCGCTTTCTAACAGCGAATAGGAAAATATGAACGTTTAAATCTGTATGTACGAGCTCTGATTTTTCTTATTCTCTTGTTACTTCCACTGTAGCTTGGTGACAATGAAATATTTTCACATTCAGAGGAGAATGTTGATGACTGAAATTTCTTAAAAATATCTCGCTGCAACGAAAAAGCCTTTGTTTTAATGACTGCCTCCCCAACTCATTTATCATATCTGTGACACTCCCCTATTTCGTGACAATGTAAAATGAGCAACTCTTCTTTCTTGATTCCCTCAGACAGCCCTATCTCTTGAGGGTCCCATACCGCACAGTAGTACTGTAGCAGAGGACGAACACGCTTAGTGTAGGCACTCTCTTCAGTAGACGTGTTACATCTTCTAACAATAAAACGCAGTCTTTGGTTTGCCTTCCACACAACATTATCCATGTGATTGTTCCAACTAAAGTTGTTTGTAATTGTAATTCCTAGGTATTTAGTTGAACTGACAGCCTTATATTTGAGAGATTTATCATGTATTCAAACTTTAACGGATTTCTTTTTGTAATGATGTGGATGACCTCAGCCATTTCCATATTCGGAGACAATTGCCCTTTTTCGGGCCATACAGATACCTTGCCTAATTCATTTTGCAATTGGTTACGACCTTCTGATGACTTTACTAACAGGTAAATGAGAGCTTCGTCTGCAAACAGCCGACAATATCGAGGCCGAAGGTAAGAAAATCACACACACCATACATTTGCCGATGACGTGGCCGTGTTGTCTAGATCTAAGGAAGAACTCTTCTTGTGGGGCAGCCGCAACTGCACGAGTCTATTTTGTACAATGAAGAAACCGCACAACAGTTGCTGACCCATTATTTTATTGCATGCACTACCGGTTTCGAAACACTGGAAATTCCATCTTCTGGTGTAAACTGTAATAAAATATTTTGTTACAGGACAATTGGAGGGAATCCTATCGTTTTTGTTAAACATCAGATAAGGAACTATATACACTACTGGCCGTTAAAATTGCTACACCAAGAAGATATGCAGATGATAAACGGGTATTCATTGGACATATATATTAGACTAGAACTGACATGTGATTACATTTTCACGGAATTTGGGTGCATAGATCCTGAGAAATCAGTACCCAGAACAACCACCTCTGGCCCTAATAGCGGCCTTGATACGCCTGGTCATTGAGTCAAACAGAGCTTGGATGGCGTGTATAGGTACAGCTGCCCATACAGCTTCAACACGAGATCACAGTTCATCAAGAGTAGTGACTGGAGCATTGTGACGAGCCAGTTGCTCGGGCACCATTCACCAGCCGTTTTCAATTGGTGAGAGATCTGGAGACTGTGCTGGCCAGGGCAGCAGTCGAACATTTTCTGTATCCAGAAAGGCCCGTACAGGACCTGCAACATGCGGTCGTGCATTATCCTGCTGAAATGTAGAGTTTCGCAGGATCGAATGAAGGGTAGAGCCAAGGGTCGTAACACATCTGAAATGTAACGTCCACTGTTGAAAGTGCCGTCAATGCGAAGAAGAGGAGACCGAGACGTGTAACCAGTGGCACCCCATACCATCACGCCGGGTGATACGCCAGTATGGCGATGACGAATACACGCTTCCAATGTGCGTTCACCGTGAAGTCGCCAAACACAGATGCAACCATCATGATGCTGTAAACAGAACCTGGAGTCATCCGAAAAAATGACGTTTTGCCATTCGTGCGCCCAGGTTCGTCGTTGAGTACACCATCGCTGGCGCTCCTGTCTGTGATGCAGCGTCAGGGGTAACCGCAGTTACGGTCTCCGAGCTGATAGTCCATGCTGCTGCAAACGTCGTCGAACTGTTCGTGCAGATGGTTGTTGTCTTGCAAACGTCCCCATCTGTTGACTCAGGGATCGAGACGTGGCTGCACGATCCGTTATAGCCATACGAATAAGATGCCTGTCATCTCGACTGCTAGTGATAAGAGGCCGTTGGGATCCAGCACGTCGTTCCGTATTACCCTCCAGAACCCACCGATTCTATATTCTGCTAACAGTCATTGGATCTCGACCAACGCGAGCAGCAATTTCGCGATACGATAAACCGCAATCGCGATAGGCTACAATCCGACCTTTATCAAAGTCGGAAACGTGGTGGTACGCATTCCTCCTCCTTACACGAGGCATCACAACAACGTTTCACCAGGCAACTCTAGTCAACTGCTGTTTGTGTATGAGAAATCGGTTGGAAACCGCCATTTAAGGTGATATTATGTTCAAATAAGGCAAGGTCTCGTTGATCTGATAGTGAACGGTAGAAAAAACCTGTCCATGGAAAGTATTAAGTTTTTAATTTAAAGTGTCACACGGTTCCTTACTACCGCCATACAGAACGAAAACATCGTCAACGGAACGCATCCAGCATTCTACCTAGCGGCCTCCTCTGGGTGCTTGTAAAAAGAAACCATGCTCGAAACGTGTCATAAAAATATTCGCAAAAATATGAAATATTTTAACATTGGTCTTGAGTTTTAGTTATTTTGATCTGGCGACCAAGTGTACACGCAGAAACAGGGTCTGGCCATGGGTTCCCCACTAGCTTGCATTTTAGCGAATATTTTTATGTCTTATCTCGAGTATGGATTTTTTAAGATGTACCGAGAGGAGATCGCTAGTGTAGTGTGTTTGAATCGTAACGTTCACGATGCTTTCGTTCTATGTCGAGGTAGCAAGGAAGAGTGTGACAATTTACATAATAAATTTTTCATTGAAAGTTTTATTTTTCTGTTCAGCTTCAGATCAACAGATTCTCGACATATTTGGACTTAAATATCACCTTAAATGGCGGTAAAATATAGTTTGACATTTATAGAAATAAATCCACTACTGATTTAGTCCTGACTGTAACATCAGTCCTCAATGGAACATCGAACTACCCGTTTTTACACAAAACTGCTACCTTTAGGTCTCTCCTAAACAGATTAAGTAATGTCCCCATCACATAAAAAGGACTTTGGTACAATGCAATATACTGGGTATCTGGGGTCTTTTGTTGATAAATGGAAAGTACTAGTGTAGGGTGGAGGAGCGCGGAAGGTAATCACTCTGAACCCAGAGGAAGAAAACAAAAAGAACAAGATTTATAAGATTCCATATCATGGATACGTATCAGAGAGGACTGCAAAGAAACAGTTGTCAGCCAGCATACTTCCGGCATTTTTTATACCAAAAAAGTTTGGTAGGAATCGTAAAGTTTTCAAAAAGAATCCTTTCTCCTATCCAGGCGTGTACCATACTGAGTTCGATACAAGCCGAACGTGTGAGAGCAGATATACTGGCCAGACAGGTAAGAATTTTCATACGATATTCAAAGAACACAAAGAGCTGGACAATTCTAGATCAGCTTTCATAATGCATTTGATTGACAACAGACATCAGCTGCAGGAAGTCAGCAATAACGTAAGTATCTTACACAATGCAGAGAAAGGTCGAATACCATGTGTCCTGAAAAAACATGAAATCTGAAGAAGTCTCCATTCCCATCCTACCGATACTATTAATGAACGGACTGACCTGTATCAGAAAAATATTTTAGTTAATTATGTTATAATTCAGGCAAGTTCAGGTGCCTATGTAATGCAACATGTTTCCTTGCTTATGGTTGTACAGGTTAGCACACCCTAATGTTGTAATGGTCCCGTCTCCTTTCTGCCGTCACTTCCAGATTTTCCGGTTTAAACTGTTGATCAGTCACGTATCTGATTCATACCGCGCCTGCGTTATGGGTTGAGTACGCCGTCAATATTCTCGGCTGTTGCGTACTTTCCCGTTAGTGTTCTCGCCGGGCAGCATGGGGGAACGGTTTTATACAATTTTTGTATGTAATTCCAAACAGTATGTGTTCTCTTCTCGTCTTTATTGCAGTTTACTTGTTTTATGATTCTGGTGACTTTCAATGTCCGGTTGTCATTCCGTCTTTTGGGACTTTTCTAGGTCCTCCCTTTTTTTATTTCCTTCACACACAATTTTTTATCCATGACAACATTGGGGTGAGGTCGACCTCAGATCGTTAAGTGATTTTTATGTGTAAGTAACGTCGTCTTCTCTGTTTCATTTTATTTTAGAAACGTTTTCTTTAAAACCTGAGGATTCAGCCCCATTCTCTTGCAGCACAATGTTGTCATTATTACAGTTTACACCAGATAATTGAACTTCAAGTGTCCCGAAACAGGTCGCGTACACAATAAAATCTTGATTCAGCAACTGTTGTGCAGTTCCTTCATTTTACGAAATGGATTTGTACAGTTTCAGCTGTCCCACAAGAAGAACTATTCGTGGATTTACGACCAGCAAGGCTAAATGAGCTTTTTACAGACTATATAGACTATATAATTGTATCATTAAGTTAGCTATAGAAATTGTGCTAGGGCTGATTCTATTGCAATATCCCGCGGTGTGTGAGACTTTGAAACCTATCACAGTCCCGTTAAGACTTCATGTTAACTGTAAATTACGCAATGGAATCACTGCCTTGAAATGCCGTAACATAGAATCATAAGGTGGGAAACTGCAATAATCCTACTATATAACTATCCGTTCAGTTAACAGAATAAATCAGTGAGTTGAAGTGAACTCCGTGCTCCTTTAAATAAAAGTGCAAATGAAACAAAAACCAATCATTTATTACATTAAACAATGACAAACTATTGGCATCAACATTCTACAAAAAACAAAGTTAATTTCTGGTGATAACTAGTAAGATAGGCAAGCGGAGGGATGACTAATGTATCCTAGCTGCACATTAAATCACTAATCCAATACAACCGCCGGCCAGAGTGGCCGAGCAGTTCTGGGCGCTACAGTCTGGAACCGCGCGGCCGCTACGGTCGCAGGTTCGAATCCTGCCTCGGGCATGGATGTTTGTGATGTCCTTAGGTTAGTTCGGATTAAGTAGTTCTCAGTTCTAGGGGACTGATGACCTTAGAAGTTAAGTCCCATAGTGCTCAGAGCCATTTGAACCATTCCAATACAACCCAACAGTTAATTTAGAATTTCCAGTGGTCGGTTGAATAACACATCAATTGGCATGAATTGGGTCTAGCGGAGCTGTGGCAACGGTACGCTTCCTATCTAAACGTTAACCCCCATCTAGTCAGCCGTGCTTCTCTATACTCTCACTAGTCTGCTGTGGCTGCAAGTCGGACCGTGGTCGTAGTGAAGAATTAGAATCTCGCTCGTCAGGACTCGGTCACCTCCAAGCGCCACGACGTCTCGAACCAGCGACCTGTCTCCATGCACAATCAAACCAAGAGTGTCCCTTTTTCTTCCACCAGCTCCGACTAGGCAGTTTGTACCAATCTGGCCGCAAACGCCATTCAGGAAAACAGTTTTTTCCTCCAATAAAGTGCCAATGCCACTTTTAGCAATGTCTCACCTTGGAAAGTCGTCAGTCACGGGCCAATCAGAGCACATCTTCCTAGTTAGTTGGTCCCAGAAATTCCCGTCTGACGTTAGCCAGCCTTCTGAATATTCCGAGGTTAGACCACATTCCAAGAGCTATACCTTTCCCCCATTAATTGTGGTGTCCCAGCAAGCACTTGAAACTTTTGCCCTCGGCCATCTCAAGAGGCGAGTCGTCCCACAGGTTTTTAACCCCGACTTAGCGACAAGGATTGGTAGATTCCGTGAGCTTCCATCGGTGCCCACATAACACGCGCAAGCCAGCACAACGCTTCGAGTCCCTACGACACGCCTGGCGCATTCACAGTGGTGTCCAGGCTGTGCAGTTTTCACATACTCACGGACTGGAGCTATTAGCGCCTTTGCCGACCACCACATAAATTTTTTAAAGTAAATTTCCCCGTAATAAACCAACGTAATGAGATGCTTTGTCCTATCGCACGAGCGATGGAACACAGCTTCTCCGAGTTAGCGATGAAGTGGGGATTTTCCCGTACGACCATTTCATGAGCGTACCGTGAATATCAGGAATCAGGTAAAACATCAAATCTCCAACATCTCTGCGACCGGATAAAGATCCTGCAAGAACGAGACCAACAAGTCCTGAAGAGAATTGTTTAACGTGACATATATGCAACCCATCCGCACATTGCTGCAGATTTCAGTGCTGGGCCATCGACAAGTGTCAGCGTGTAAACCATTCAACGAAACATCATCGATATGAGCTTTCGGAGCCGAAGGCCCACTCCTGTACCCTTGATGACTCCGCAACACAAAGCTTTACGCCTTGCCTGGGCCTGTCAACACAGACATTGGACGGTTGATGACTGGAAACATGTTGTCTGGTCGGACGAGTCTCGTTTCAGATTGTATCGAGTGGATGGATGTGTGCGGGTATGGAGACAACCTCATGAATCCATGGACCCAGCAGGTCAGAAGGGGACTGTTCAAGCTGGTGCAGGCTCTGTAATGGTGTGGTCTGTGTACAGGTCAAGTGATATGAGACCCCTGATACGTCTAGGTACGACTGTAACAGGTGACACGTACGTAAGCATCCTGTCTGATCACCTCCGTCCATTCACGTCCATTACCGACGGACTTGGGCAATTCCAACAGCACAGCACGACACTACACACGTCCAGAATTGCTATACAGTGGCTCCAGGAACACTCTTCTGAGTTTAAACACATTCCGCTGGCCACTAAACTCCCCAGACATGAACATTACTGAGCATATCTGGGATGTATTTCAACGTATTGTTCAGAAGAGATATCCACCGTCTTGTACTCTTACGGATTTGCGGACAAACCTGCAGGATTCATGGTGTCAATTCCCTCCAGCACTACTTCAGACATTAGTCTGAGTCCATGCCACGTCGTGTTGCGGCACATCTTCACGCTCGCGGGGCCCTACACGATTTTAGGCAGGTGTACTAGTTTATTTGGTTCTTCAATGTATAAGGAACATCGCCATCCATGCATGGATACTGTCATTAAAAGAAAGATTTTAACGCCGTGTGAAGCTGTAATGACACCAACACTAATCAAGAATCTTTCATGGCTTGTATTTTTTAATTAACTCGTGTATTCTCTTGAATACTGTTGCAATATTATGTGCAGTTCTGTAAGCTGTTGTATGTTGCTAACATGAGAAAAAAATCTGTTTTACATCTTAGGTCTAAAGATGGCTAAATAATTAGCTGGAAATAATAATCAATCCAATTAAAGTCGATGTCACGGCCGATCTTAACTTCATGGGTTTTCAGTCCCTAACGTAAGCAAAAAAGCTTACAGCAGATCGGATATTTCCTTGTTAACGATGTCTTAAAACTTGTTATAATGGTGAACCCTAAAGAAACTAGACTTCAGACGACGATTAAGTTAGACAAACTTGACCATTTGTGCGACTCTCAATGCAGACGTCTAAGAAATGTGATTGACAGAAAATGTAAAGGTACTGAACAGGACATATATAAGGATTTAGAAGCATTTTTCACTAGGTGAAAGATATATACTGCCTACAGATATATTAAAGAGACTTTTGTAGAGAATAGGAGCATCTGTATGAATATCTAAATCTCAGATGAAAAACCATTACCAAGCAACGAAGGGAAAACTGAAAAGTGGAAGGAGATATAAAAGGGAGACGAACTTGAAGCAATATTACACAAATGTAAGAGGACTTATATGAAGATGAGATGGAAGATATGATACTGCGAGAAGAATTTGACAGAGCACTGGAAGATCTATCTCGAATCAATGTTCCGGGAACAGACAACATTCCGTCAGATAGCTTTGACACAACCAGCCCTGACAAAACTCTTCCATCCAGTGCTCATGATGTATGAGAAAAGCCGGCCGAAGTGGCCGTGCAGTTAAAGGCGCTGCAGTCTGGAACCGCAAGACCGCTACGGTCGCAGGTTCGAATCCTGCATCGGGCATGGATGTTTGTGATGTCCTTAGGTTAGTTAGGTTTAACTAGTTCTAAGTTCTAGGGGACTAATGACCTCAGCAGTTGAGTCCCATAGTGCTCAGAGCCATTTGTATGAGAAAGGCTAAATATCCTCAGACTTCTTGAAGACTGTGGTAATTCCAAAGAAGGTAGTTGCTGACAGGTGTGAATATTATCAGACTATAAATTTAGTAAGTCATGGTTGCAAAATACTAACACGAATTCCTTAAAGAAGAGTCGAAAAACTGGTAGAAGCTGTCCCTGGGGAAGATCAGTTTGGATTTCGGAGAAATGTAGGAACACGCAAGACAATACTGACGCTACAACTTATCTTAGAACATAGGTTAAGAAAAGGCGACCCTACGTTTATAGCATTTGTAGACTTAGAGAAAGCTTTTGAGAATGTTGACTGGAATAGTCTCTTCGAAATTCTGAAGGTAGTGGGGGAAAATACAAGAAGTGAAAGGGTTTTCACAACTTGTATAGAAACCAGACGCCAGTTATAAGAGTCGAAAGGAATGAAAGGGAATCAGTGGTTGAGAAACGAGTGAGACAGGTTTATTCCGTCTAGAGTCCGCGGCTCATGGTCTTGCGGTAGCGTTTTCGCTTCCCGCGGACGGGGTGCCGGGGTCGATTCCCGGCGGGGTCGGGGATTTTCTCTGCCTCGAGATGACTGGGTGTTGTGTGTCTTTCATCATCATTTCATTCACTCGCAAGTCACCGCAGTGGCGTTAAAGAACTTGCGGAGCGGCTGCCGAACCGCGCCGCGAGGGGTCTCCCGGCCACCAATGCCATACGCTCATTATCATTATTATTCCGTCTACATATTGAGCAAGAAGCAAATGAAACCAAAGAAACATTTCGGGTTGGAATTAAAGTTCAGAGAGAAGAGATAAAAACCTTGAGGATTTGCCGATGACATTGCAATTCTCTCAGAGATAGGAAAGGACTTGGAAGAGCAGCTGAACGGAATGGATAGTGTCTTGAGAGGAGGACTGAAGATGAACATCAACAAAGGCAAAACAAGGGTAATGGAATGCAGTCGAATTAAATCAGATGACGCTGAGGGAGTTAGATTAGGCAACGAGACACTTAACGCAGTAGATGAGCTTTGCTAATTGCGCAGAAAAATAACTGATGAAGGCCGAAGTAGAGAGGATATAAAATGTACACTGGCAATGGTGAGAAAATCAGAAGAGATGCTTGTTAATAATATAGACTCAAGTGTTAAGAAGTCTTTTCTGAAGGTGTTCATATGGAGTGTAGCAGAAAATGGTTCAAATGGCTCTGAGCATTATGGGACTTAACATCTATGGTCATCAGTCCCCTAGAACTTAGAACTACTTAAACCTAACTAACCTAAGGACATCACACAACATCCAGTCATCACGAGGTAGAGAAAATCCCTGACCCCGCCGGGAATCGAACCCGGGAACCCGGGCGCGGGATGGAGTGCAGCCATGCGCGGAAGTGAAACATGGACGATAACTTGTTTAGGCAAGACGAGAATAGAGGCTTTTGAAATGTGGTACTACATAAGATGCTGAAGACTAAATGGGTAGATCGCGTAACGTGAGGAGACAATGAGTGGAACTAGGGAGACAAGAAATTTGTGGCAGAACTTGATTAAACGTAGGATCCGGTTGATAGTACAGATTCTGGGACATAGCGTATCACCAATTTAGTAGTGAGAGGAAGTATGGGGGAGTAACATTCTAGAGGGAGATCAAGAGACGAGTACAGTAAACAGATTCAGGACGTAGGTTGCAGCAGTTATTTGGAGATGAAGAGGACTCCACAGGATAGGGAGGGTAACATGGAGAGCTGCATCAAAGCAGTCTGCGGACGGAAGACCACCGACACCACCACACCAACTGAAAGGGTACAGTACCACCCGACATTGAAAATAGGTACAACATTCTTTGTTATTCTTGTCAGAACAACATATTTTTTGTAATAATAACTCAATTTCACTTAATACACCGAAGCCGGATACCAGTGTAGGAAAGAAGGACAATTTATTTATTTAATTGATCACATGTGCACTCCCACAAAATAAATCCCTATATCCAATTTGGTGAGATCTGCGAAATGAATGAATGTATGGTCGTCTACTAACTGCAGATAGTGTATGTGCAATATATGATCATCTTTGAGACGGTCCTTTGGTCACCTTTGGTGGAACCAAAGAGATGAGAAATTTACCTGAGCTTTGAGCGCCTAAAATGTGGCTGACCAATGGTTAGCATAGTCTTCCCCCACCTCGACGGAGGTGCGAGATGACCTGAAGAACGGCCATGTTTTCAGCACTCTTGCGCTGGATCTTGTGTTGGTAAGGCCTGTCTTAGGTGTGCTCCGTAAAGACAAAAGAGTGGAGAGAATGGTATGCATGTGGAATACTTAAGAGTAGTTTGGAATAATAATTTCTCTATTTCAGAAACTTTTGTGGGGAGAATTAAATGTCAGGCAGGTAATATTTAGGGGATCGTAGTAATCTTTGGAAGTGACCAACTGTCACAATGAAACCACGTGTAGCAATAAGGTGAAAAACATTGGAGTGCTAAAGTTAAGCTGAATTACTGGCGTGTGTACTATAAGTTGGAAATATTTAAGAAATGGCGTGTGCAGGACTTGAAATTAGAGACGAGTACTTCCACGTGGTGCGTACTGTGTGAGTCTCAATCTGTGTATGAGACAAAGGATAAAGAGAAGTACTCGTCCATTGTATCAGTTGAGGACTCGCGTGTGTGACGAATATGTTCTTAATATTACTCTGCGTGTTATGTTTCCGTGTGACGCTGGATTCGATGTCTAATACTCTGAGAGAGAAGCACGGTGAGTCAGCCGTCTATCCAGCAACGCCAATTGACTTGCTTTGCACAGGAAGACGTGCATATATCCTCCAGAGTTCGTAGTAGGAAAGAAAAGTTTCGAAGTGGGGCAGTGTCGTGTGAAACTGGGATGAATATTAATTGAAGTGGGAAAGCTGAAAGTGATGTGATCATAACGTTGTGACTATTCTTGGTGTTGTATTTACGTTGCCAGTGTGATTTATTTCATATAATATAAGTATGTGTGGTTTGCATGGGAGAGTAGCAAGATAGGTTCAGAGGCAGTGGATTATGCATGTTCCTTTTTTGTGCCGCTCGGTCTGGAGGAAATTTTCGTGATGATGAGTGTGAGAGTCTAAGTGCGAGATATAGCAAAAGATCCACCATCGTATCCAGAAAGTGCACTGTAGTGTTAGATAATTACGAAACCATAAGATAGAGAATCACCAATGTAAAGCCATGCCCACTGGGCGGAGTTTCTCATGTGTAATTGTTGTAGAAAATGTAATGGTGTGTTTAGGTTATAGAATTTATCGGAATAAAAAAGATAGTGAAAAAAAATATTGGTGGCCGTTTCCTTCGCATAGTATGTTCTCATGATATCCAAAATTTATAATGTGTGCGCCATTCATATTCAGTGCGATGGCCACGTGTTGATCAAAGCCGTTGGGTAAGAAAGAAAATGTGGTATTGCCAGTGCGCAGTGAACAGTCAGAGTTGTGTAAATTACTAATAGTCAGACGTGCGTTATTCGTTTCCGTTGCATAATATTCAAACAGGAGAATAGTTTGTAACTTAATTGTGAGTACGAGAGCTCATGTTACTTGATAAATAAGAATGAATCCACTCGCTTGGCAGACCACTCATCTTGCAGGCCAGACTGCTTGATGCCACAGTATGAGCAAGGCATGTGGGAGCCTCTCACAACAACAATAACAACTTGACTGACGGGAGGCATATGACGGTCTCTTGCCTTCAGCAGAGCGCCGCATCTCCGGAGTCTCGTCACGTGAGTGGCAGAGTGTGACGGCGGGCGACCAGCACCGGAGGAAGTGCCACCAGAACATGCAAGCGGCGTACGCCCTGAGGTGAGGCAGCCACGCCGCTTAGGGCGAGAGCGAGGCCAGCATGCCACGGGCTTCATTCGGCAGGCCGCGGATGGGCGCCACTCGCAATGAGGGAGCCGCTCACTGCCGCGCACTCTAAATAGCTAGTTGCATGTTCCACGAATCGTATGAAAACGATTGTTTTAGCGAAATGATGTGGAGTGAGTCAGTTTACAGGATTTGTGTGCATGATCGGTGTTAATTTCTAAGCACTCCGTCTTCAGGCCACAAGGGGCCCATCGGGACCATCCGACCGCCGTGTCATCCTCAATGAGGATGCGGATAGGAGGGGCGTGTGGTCAGCATACCGCTCTCCCTGTCGTTATGATGATTTTCTTTGACCGGAGCCGCTACTATTCGGTTGAATAGGTCCACAATTGGCATCACGAGGCTGAGTGCACCCCGAAAAACGGCAACAACGCATGGCGGCCTGGATGATCACCCATCCAAGAGCAGGCCACGCCCGACAGTGCTTAACTTCGGTGATCTCACGGGAACCGGTGCACCCACTGCGGCAAGGCCTTTGCCTGGTGTTAACTTAATGAACACAATATTTTTTTTAGTCTTACTCATGCAACTACACCTTTTTTTACTGGCTATCAGTTTTTAGGTAGAAATTCGTCAATGGAATTGAAGGAGTTGTTCAGGAGAAATAATTTTAAAGTAGATTCAAAACTTGTTTCGCTACCTGTCAGACATTTTATGTTACTGGGCAAATGATCAAAAATTTTTATTACTTCATGCTGAACTCCTGACAGCTTTAACTACGGGTAATGCAGTGGGCATTTGGAGTCAGGTACATTGCAAAAGGCCATTAATACAGCGGCATGTAGATCTTCACGCCTTCAGTGGACAAGTCAAGATTAAAATTGCACAGAGGCAGACAGGAGACGTGTAACGGGGTTTGATTATTAGCGATTTTACCTCTTTTAGAGTGATGGAAGGCGTCAAGTCAATTGATGATCAAATGAGACGTTTAACTCACAGCGTCAGAAGGTTTAGTTCAGATCCGATTAGGTTTTTTTGGGTGTTTTTAGAGTTCCGTAACTCAGTCGGTAAAAATGGAACCTATACAGGGTGTTACAAAAAGTTACGGCCAAACTTTCAGGAAACATTCCTCACACACAAAGAAAGAAAGTATGTTATGTGGACATGTGTCCGGGAACGCTTACTTTCCATGTTAGAGCTCATTTTATTACTTCTCTTCAAATCACATTAATCATGGAATCGAAACACACAGCAACAGAACGTACCAGCGTGACTTCAAACACTTTGTTACAGGAAATGTTCAAAATGTCCTCCGTTAGCGAGGATACATGCATCCACCCTCCGTCGTATGGAATCCCTGATGCGCTGATGCAGCCGTGGAGAATGGCGTATTGTATCGCAGCCGTCCACAATACGAGCACGAAGAGTCACTACATTTGGTACTGGGGTTGCGTAGACAAGAGCTTTCAAATGCCCCCATAAATGAAAGTCAAGAGGGTTCAGGTCAGGAGAGCGTGGAGGCCATGGAATTGGTCCGCCTCTACCAATCCATCGGTCACCGAATCTGTTGTTGAAATGGAAATGTCGTGTGGCTAGGGCCTCCCGTCGGGTAGACCGTTCGCCTGGTGCAGGTCTTTCGATTTGACGCCACTTCGGCGACCTGCGCGTCGATGGGGATGAAATGATGATGATTAGGACAACACAACACCCAGTCCCTGAGCGGAGAAAATTTCCGACCCAGCCGGGAATCGAACCCGGGCCCTTAGGATTGACAGTCTGTCACGCTGACCACTCAGCTACCGGGGCGGACAATCTGTTGTTGAGAAGCGTACGAACACTTCGACTGAAATGTGCAGGAGCTCCATCGTGAATGAACCACATGCTGTGTCGTACTTGTAAAAGCACATGTTCTAGCAGCACAGATAGAGTATCCCGTATGAAATCATGATAACGTGCTCCACTGAGCGCAGGCGGAAGAACATGGGACCCAATCAAGACATCACCAACAATGCCTGCCCAAACGTTCACAGAAACTCTGTGTTGATGACGTGATTGCACAATTGCGTGCGGATTCTCGTCAGCTCACACACGTTGATTGTGAAAATTTACAATTTGATCACGTTGGAATGAAGCCTCATCCGTAAAGAGAACATTTGCACTGAAATGAGGATTGACACATTGTTGGATGAACCATTCGCAGAAGTTTACTCGCGGAGGCCAATTAGCTGCTGATAGTGCCTGCACACGCTGTACATGGTGCGGAAACAACTGGTTCTCCCGTAGCACTCTCCATACAGTGACGTGGTCAACGTTACCTTGTACAGCAGCAACTTCTCTGACGCTGACGTTAGGGTTATCGTCAACTGCACGAAGAATTGCCTCGTCCATTGCAGGTGTCCTCGTCGTTCTAGGTCTTCCCCAGTCGCGAGTCATAGGCTGGAATCTTCCGTGCTCCCTAAGACGCCGATCAATTGCTTCGAACGTCTCCCTTTCTGGACACCTTCGTTCTGGAAATCTGTCTCGATACCGCGCCACGGCTATTGCCCCGTGCTAATCCATACATTAAATGGGCATCTGCCAACTCCGCATTTGTAAACATTGCACTGACTGCAAAACCACGTTCGTGATGAACACTAACCTGTTGATGCTACGTACTGATGTGCTTGATGTTAGTACTGTAGAGCAATGAGTCGCATGTCAACACAAGCACCGAAGTCAACATTACCTTCCTTCAATTGGACCAACTGGCGGTGAATCGAGGAAGTACAGTATATACTGACGAAACTAAAATGAGCTCTAACATCGAAATTAAGCGTTTCCGGACGCATGTCCACATAACATCTTTTCTTTATTTGTGTGTGAGGAATGTTTCCTGAAAGTGGCCGTATCTTTTTGTAACACCCTGTATAAGACCTTTGTGTGGTCCGTCCGCCAGTCTGCCTATCTCTGCCCGACTCTCCAAAACCCAATTTTTCAGAAACGGATAGACGTATCAAGTTGAAATCGTTGTCACATATTAAGATCTGCGGCCCCTTGCTGCTGTAAAAAAGTGAAGCTTCTAAGTCAATGTAATCAAAAGATACGGCCATTTATGAGACATACTTCAGTACTCGCAAACTCACTCATCAAAATCTACAGGGTATTTTCCTTTGACCTAGAATCATGAAAATTGCCAAGAAGCAAGGCTTCACAATACAATCAAAAGAAAAAAACCTAAAATTTATAATTAAATCACACGAAGAAAAATTTGTTTGTCATTTGTTATCAGACTGTCTATCCCTCCATCCAGTTATTAAGACCCCTTTTTCTCGCGAACGGTTAAACGTATCAGTTGAAATCTGTGTCATTACTGAAGTCTATCGTACCTTGGCCTAAACGTTAGCTTGTGGGTCAGTACAGTCAAAAGAATCGGCCATTTACGTGACATACCTAACCTAACCTAACCTGACCTGATACTCGCAAACTCACTCATCAGAACATACATGGTACTTCTCATTAACCTAGAATGATGAAATTTGGCAAGAAGCAGGATTTCATATTAAAAGTAAAGGGAAAAGCCGCAAATTGTTAACTCGTTAACTTGTAATAGTATAAAAAGAAAAAATATTTGTTTGTCTCTTTTTCATCCGTTTGTTTGCCTATCCGTCTGTTAAGACCCTTTTTCCTTGTAAACAAGTTGGCGTATAAAATTTAAATTTATATCACATACTGAGGTTTGTGGTCCGTTGGCAGTGTAAAAATGTTAAGCTTTTAAGTCAGTGCAATCAAAAGATACGGTCATTTATGTCACATGTTTTGATGCTCGCAAACTCACTTATCAAAACCTACAGCGTACTTTCCGTTATACTAGAACCATTAAATTTGCCAAGAAGCAAGGTTTCAATATGATGGTAAAGAAAAAGTCCTATATCTGTGATCTTGTAATGGCATCACACGAGAAAAAATGTCATTTCTCATCTTATTGCCTGCCTGTCCGTCCTTCTGTTAAGACCTCTTTTTCTCAGGTATGGATAGATGTATCAAGTTGAAATTTGCGTCACGTGTTAAGGTCGGTGGATCTTTGGCATGCAAAAGAGTGAAGCTTTTGTCAGTGCACTCAAAGGATACGGCCATTTACATCACATATTTTGATGCTCTCAGTATTACCCATCAAAACTTATAGGATACTTCCCTTGACGGAGAACCATGAAATTTGCCAAGAAGAAAGGCTTCACAGTACAAGTGAAGCGGAAAAAAACAAAGAAATTGTTAATTTCTAATTATATCACATGCAAAAATGTTCATTTGTCATTTGTTATCCGACTTCAGACTTGAAATTAAAGCAGTCTCGAAAGTCTTGGAATTCCTGGGACCAATATCTTGTCAGTATCAATGTTGATAACAGGCAAGAAGCGATGACATCCTCGATTCCCGGAATCTACCAACTATCTATATACATAATTAAGCTTATTCGGAACCCTCGTTGCGCGAGTCCTACTTGCATCTGGCCAATTTTTTAAATATATCTTGGGTCACCTTGAACACGAACCAGCATGTTTATTTCTACATAGTTCGTGATTAAAAGTTATCCTTTCGCCACGTCTTAATAATGAATATGCTGTGGGCACTCCCCTCTTCAAAGACGAAAACAGCCGTGCTCACAGCACTGCACAATATGTTATTGGCTTGAAGAACACCCAGACATGTTATCGCACTTGAGTGCTTAATACCCAGATTATAATCAAACAGAAAATATCAGGAACTATTCGAATCAGCGGGTGCCCGCAGTTTGTTATCACTAAGGGATCTTGTCGAACCGGCCAGAGTGGCCGTGCGGTTCTAGGTGCTACAGTCTGCAACCGAACGACCGCTACGGTCGCCGGTTCGAGTCCTGCCTCGGGCATGGATGTGTGTGATGTCCTTAGGTTAGTTAGGTTTAATTAGTTCTAAGTTCTAGGCGACTGATGACCTCAGAAGTTAAGTCGCATAGTGCTCAGAGCCATTTGAACCATTTGATCTTGTCGATTTTCTTCCTCGTCGCATTTAGGCCATTATCGAAGTTATGGCGTGTGTTACATGTTGCTAGCGTGATGTCTCCTACCGTTGACTAACGCCCTGCCTTGTGTGCTTACTGCAGTCCCAAAGTATCGCTCCCGTAGGGACCGCGAAAACAAGGCTATATTCTGTCCAGACACATTAATGTGACACACAGTCAAAAGACTGTGAAACCACATTTTGCAGAGCGCACGTGCAGGATGTGAATGAGAGAGGTTCTGGAAGTAATTTGGAGCCGTGTCGACTCCAGTTCCGTGGCCAGCTGTGGTAGGCTTCTCGGTGAAGGATTCGTGGTGCGAATAGCACGGTCGAATTCATCCCGCAGATTCTCGACTGGGTTTAACCCTGGCAGTTTGGTGGCCGTGGTAGTGCCTTAAACTCATCATAGTGCTCTTCGAGCCACGCATGCACGCTGAGAGCTGTTTGACACGCTGCAGTGTCCTGCTGGTAGATGCTATCGTGCTGAAGAAAAACAAACTGCATGCAGAGCTGGAACACAAAACACGAGTCATCTGAAAAGGTCAGCTGTCGGCACTCAGTGGACTTCCAGTTGTGACATTGGCGTGCAAACTCCAGCCATCATCGCCGATGAACAACAATCAGCATAGGTGCATGAACCAGACGACTGCTGCAAAGGCGCGTATGCGGTAACGTTCGCTGAACAGTCGTTGAGGATACACTGTAGGTAGTCTCTTCGTTCATCTGGACTTTCAGTTGCACGTCTATTCGGCCGTACACATGTCCACAGCCGTCGTTCGCTCCTTCGTCTATGGCCCGTTGTGAATCACAGTTGCCTCGGCGTCAGTTTCGTGTAGCGCCATTTTACCATGCGCAGTATACCTTAACAACGGCTCCCATGGTACAACAACCCTACCGTATCCTGTACCACAACATTCGCTCCCTGCCCACCCACAAACTCCTCTTCCTCCACACCCTCCGTCAGCACCGCGTGGATGCCTTCGTCCTAAATGAAACCTTCCTTCAACCCCCTATCTCCATCTCCATGGCTCCTTACACCCTTCACCGCACCGATAACCCGTACCCTCTGGTGTGTGGCGGAGTTGCTATAGGCCACCTCAAGCACCCCCCGTCCGGCCCCAACCTCTCCTTAACAATCCTGCCGAGCATCTCACCCTCAGCCTCTTCTTCCCCACCCTTACCATCACCTGCGGCCACCATTTATGTCCGCCCTCGCACCCCCATCCCATACGATTTCCTGGTCCACATTGACCGAACCTTCTCCACCTATGTGATTGCCGCCGACCTCAATATCCACAGCCGTGATCCTGCCGACCTCCAGCAGTGGCATCAGTTTCTCACCACCCTCCTGGGAGACTTGGTTCCCCTACCTCAGCACACCCGACCCGAATCCAACACCACTCCCGATGTGGTCCTTGCCTCTCCCAACCTCATTGGGCGCATCACTACAGATGTCCTTGACCTCATTGGCAGTGACCATGCTCCTGTTCTCCTCACTATCTCTAATGGTCGCCAACCCCGCAACGCTCCTTGCCCTGACGTCCCTCCTAAACTTGTCCATGATTACTCCCGTGCCAACTGGGATGCCTACCGGGACTCCATTCACATCCAGGTTGCCTGCAACAACCTTGCCCTCCAATCTCCTGATGACATCTCTCGCACTGCTGCCTTCCTGCCCCAGACCTTGTCTGACGCCATCGCCACCCATATCCTCACCAAAGCCATCCACCCTCATCACCCCGCCCTGCCTCCACAGGCCGTCCTCCTCCTTCGAGAGTCCCGCCGCCTCTACCGCTCTTTTCTCCGCACTCGTGACCGAGATACACTCACCCGCCACCGGCAATTACAACGACACATCCGCAACCTGCTTACAGTGAAGAAACGCCGTGCCTGGCGCCAGACATGTACACAACTGAACACCACGCTCCCCATAAACTCTTCCAAGTATTGGTCTGCTTTCCACCGCCTTACTGGGACCCACCCCACCCCCCCGTACCCTCTTCTCCTTAATGACCGTCCCTTTCCTGACAACTTCAGTAAGGACAACCACTTTGCCTCTCACCTCTCCGATGTTTTTTCCATTCCAGATGATCCCCACTTTGATTATTCCCTCTTCCCTGACGTCATGAACCATACGAATACCTCTGTTCCTCCCCTTGCTCCTAGCTTCCAGTACTTGGGCCACACACCACCATCTGAACTTAACACTCCCATCACTACACAGGACATCAGCCTCACACTCCGCACTAAACGCAACACTGCTCCCGGCCACGACTGCATTACCTACCGCCACCTCAAACACTGCCCTTCCTCCTTCCTTTCAATCCTTGCCACCCTCTACAATGTCTCCTTGCCACTGCCTTCTATCCCTACCTGTGGAAAACCTCCCATATCCTGATGTTCACCAAACCCAACAAGCCTCCATCTGATGCCTCTTCCTATCGTCCTATCTGTCTCACATCGGTGTTCAGCAAGCTCTTGGAATCCATCCTTTCCCCGCGCATCCATCACCACCTCCACCAAAACCACCTCCTCCCCAACACCCAATTTGGCTTTTGACCTTCCTTCTCTGCTGATGACCAACTCCTCCGCCTCACTCATCTCCTCTCCCTCCAGCTTAACTCCCATTGCTCTGCCATTTTTCCTATGTTACCACCCATAATACCAATTCCCACACCTTCTACCCCTCTGCAGGTGTGCCCCAGGGCTCTGTCCTCTCCCCTCTCCTCTACCTCCTGTACATGGCAGATATGCCCCAACCCCCCCCCTCCTTCAGTACACCTCTTGCAATATGCTGATGACACCGCATTCCTCGCCCTCGCTCCTACCCTCCAACGGTCCCAACGCCTTCTCCAGAATCACCTTGACCTTTTTGTTGCATGGTGTAACAAGTGGCTCCTGAAAATCAATCCTTCCAAGACCCAGGCAATCATCGTAGGTCATACCACTCGTTCCTTCCGGATCCTGGATTTCTCCCTTACCATCTGCGCCCGTCCTGTCCACCTCACCCCCACCCTCACCTACCTTGGCCTCACCATTGACCGTCACCTCACCTGGATCCCTCATCTCTGCTCCATCCAATCCAAAGCCCACAACCGCCTCCGACTCCTCAAACTCCTCTCTGGCCGGACATGGGGGTTGCACCCCTCTACCATCCTCCACACCTACAAATCCTTAATCCGTCCCATCCTCTGTTATGCCAGTCCTGCCTCGATATCTGCCCTTCCCCCAAATTCTATAAGTCCTCCAGATCCTTGAGCGTCATGCACTCCACCTCGCCTTCCGTATACGCCTCCCGTCCCCCACGCGGATCCTCTATGATCTCATTCCTTTCCCCCATCTGCTCCTCTTCCTTGAACATATCCGCATTCTCTACACCTCCCGCCGCCTTGAACCCCCTCACCCCCTGGTTGCTCCTCTCCTCTCCCATCCCCGCCCCCTGCCACGTCTTCACTGTTGTATCCCCCCTACCCGCCATCTGTACACCCTACATCTCCTTTCCCAAGGTGGCTTCCATCAACTCCCCCTCCCGGATGGTGCCCTCTCTCCCTCCATTTATCCCTCCAAGCAACTCTGATCCTCACTCCCCTCCTTTCCTCCGTCCTTTCCCTGGGCTCCCTCTTCCTCCCCCCTTCCATCCTGTGTTTTCTCCCCACCTACCTTCTCCCTATCTCCTTTCTCCCCCCCCCCCCCCCGAGTCCTTTTGTACTCCCCTCCTCTGCCTTCCCCACTCCCTGGCACGTCTGCTCAGCACCCCCCACCCCTCTTATCCTCTTATGGATCCTCATCTTCCATTGGCTCCTTTCCCCCCTCCCCCTTCACTTTTCCTCTCCTTCCCCCCCCCTTTTTTCCCCATCATCTGACCAGTTCCCCCCCCCCACCTGCTCTCGCGTGTGGTATGTCATATTTGTGCCAACTTTTTAGTGCAGTGTTTAAGTGAGTGTTCAGTGTTGTGCGTCTTTCCACAGTGTTGCGAACAGAAATCATGCTGTCGCTGGGTGAGCATTTTATATCGTTTGCGAACAGAATCCAGACTGTCGCCGTTTTTTTAATTGTCTGTCTATTATTTTTTCTGCTTCCTGTGTATTTTATTAGCATCATCAACCCTGTATTTTATGTTTTAAGCTCCAGAATTTTCTGCCATTTTACCTTTAAGTCACCGATTTTATCGCCAACTGATATTATTTTTTATTATCTACATCTTTTTACAACAAATTCTGTAGGCTGAAGAGCGGCGTAATAAGCTGCTGCCAGCCTGCCCCCTTTAGGGGGAATCGAAACTCAATAAAGGAAAAAAAATCAGCACAGGGATAATTAGGGAAAACGTAAATCACTTAACAAACAAGCCGCATATGTTACCAAACTGCTGCTGCACAAGGACATCTCGTATAAACCAGACGCCTGGAATACACTTCCGTTATGTGTACCTACCGGACAGTTGCATGTTTTCGATTAGGGCAGCCCTTGGAGCTTTGAGAAAGTCAGGAGTAGGATGTAAGACGTGTATATTTCTATTGTCCATTGTCAAATCACAATTTATGAAAGATGTTTATATTTTATTAATAGGATTAAGTAGGAATAATTAATATTTGTCATGTTGGAAATAATTGTGGTAGCAGGGAGTGTCTGCACCAAAGTATTGTTGGCAAGAGAGACCGCAAATTGATATAATTTTAAAAAGAGCGGGAGTGACCGCGTATGGATACAATTTAAGAAAAGAGCGGGAAAGACCGCGCATTGTTACATTTGGTAATGGTAGCAGGGATTGTCTGCAGCAGAAAGCATTGTTGGCGGGAGAGACGGCACTTCAGCGTTCGTAGGAAGTCAGTAGTAAGCGAGATCTGAAGCGAGTCGGTAGCAGGTCTGAAGCGAGAGGTTGAGAGGAGCGGTGTGCCTGCCAGCTACCAGCTATGATTTACAAGAGATTATAAACGGATGTACAGAGACATCAGCTAACTGTTATCATAAGAGGAACTAATATTATTGAATTATTTTTTTGAGAAACTCAAGACTAGCGAAGGTATATTTGCTCAATGCTAGTCGTAAGATTATTGTAAAAAGTAAGTCCCGTTTGAACATTTGTAAAATCATTTCATTACCAACAGTAAATATTTGAAGCGTTTTCAGAATATAATTAATTTTTCCCAGCAATGTTGCATTACTGATTATAATCCATCCCAAAAATCATAAGTCCGCAGCTCGTGGTCGTGCGGTAGCGTTCTCGTTTCCCGCGCTCGGGTTCCCGGGTTCGATTCCCGGCGGGGTCAGGTATTTTCTCTGCCTCGTGAAGACTGGGTGTTGCGTTATGTCCTTAGGTTAGTTAGGTTTAAGTAGTTCTAAGTTCTAGGGGACTGATGACCATAGATGTTAAGTCCCATAGTGCTCAGAGCCATTTGAACCAAAAATCATCAACATAAAACTTTGCAAAAATTTTATTGTCGTCAAGAAAAAGTGTAACTATGAATTACGTAACTTCAGCCAAATTAATTAAAGAATAACGTCAGCTTTGCTAATAAAGAATAACGTCAGCTTTGGTAATAAATACAGCCACTTACTATGACAGCCCACCAGCAGCTAATAGAGTATAGTAAACCAGAATAAGTATATTCATGTCGCAAGTCGATGTAGCATCAGATGGCGATCCAGTAACAGTAAAAAAAGGTAAGGAACTGTTGTATAGCTAGAGCAGGCCGAAATACACGCGTTAAACTCAAGCAGGCTGGCGTAAGGTCTGAAACAGGATACGGAATGAATGCTATAAAGAAAAGTACGTAGCTGCTGGAATACTTAACTTTAATCCATCATTTGTATACATCGTTCTTGATGAGACATGCTTCATACGATAACTATCAATTGCTGTGGCGCCTTGCTAGGTCGTAGCCATTGACTTAGCTGAAGGCTATTCTAACTATCTTCTCTGCAAATAAACGAGGCTTCGTCAGTGTTGCATCGCTAGCTAAGTCGTCCGTACAACTGGGGCGAGTGGTAGTAAGTCTCTCGAGACCTGCCGTGTGGTGGCACTCGGTCTGCGATCACTGACAGTGGCGACACGCGGGTCCGACATGTACTAATGGACCGCGGCCGATTTAAAGCTACCACCTAGCAAGTGTGGTGTCTGGCGATGACACCACATTCCTCCCTCGCAAATCGGCGAACGGTCGTGTTATAAGGCTTCCGCCCGCCGTGGGGAGGACCCCATGTTGGTGTAGGCGATGAGATGGGGAGCCTAACAACAGGCGAGGCTGTGCCACCCGCACCCGGCCATTCGGTCCGAGGGGAGCTAGGAAACGCCTGAAAACCTAGTCCAGGGTGCACGCCAACATGCGGTGTATGCGCCCGTAGAGAGACAGGAGAGGCCGAAGTGTCGACCTCCATCGCGTCGGGGTACCCGACGCGCGAAGACGCCAAGTGGTCCGGAGCGGGCAAGAGGTCCATGGCGGAGGACATCTGGTCACGGGAAGCGATCGGAGGCGCGTCACCCAGGGAGGCGCCAGGCGGTTGCAGCGACGCGTCCACTGCAGGCGGCGCCGGCGGGAGAGCAGGCGGCGGCGGTGGCGGCGGCGGCGCGTCGCCATGGGGCAAAATGGGAGGCAGCGTCGGTAACACCTGGGGATGAGGCGAGCCAGTAGATGGGTCCCCAGGGCGCTGACCGGACGGCACCGTCGCTGAAAGCAGACGGGGAGCGGCAGAACCCGTGCGACGACAGAGGCGCAGCTGATTGAGATGCCGACGCACCTCACCAGAGGCCCCCAAAACCAAATACATCGCGCGGCCGAGGCAGCGAAGAATGCGCCCTGCGAGCCAACGCCGTGAACCTCGATAGTTGCGGTAGTAGGCAACGTCGCGTGGGGCAAAAGCAGGTGTCTGCCGCTGCACAGGAACCTGATGCGGCGGATGCAGCAAAGACATCAAGGTTCGATGAGGACGACCGTGGAGCAACTCAGCCGGCGAGCGACCATCCGGGGGCTGAGAGCGATACGATGACAAAAAGAGCAACAACGCGTCCTCCCGAGATTGCGAATCTTTCAACTTCAACATCTGTGACTTGAAAGTCCGGACCAATCGTTCAGCGGCACCGTTTGACTGAGGCGAAAACGGCGCGGATGTCAGATGTTGAATACCATTGGCCTTGCAGAATGACTGAAATTCTGCGGCCATGAATTGTGGGCCATTGTCGGAAACAATAGTCTGTGGAAGACCTTCAATACAAAAGACAGCAGATAACGCTTGGATGGTGGCAGATGACGTCGTGGAAGACATCCGGACAACAAAAGGAAAATTACTGAATAATCGATCACAACCAACCATCGACCATTCCAGAATGGACCAGCAAAATCGATGTGCAAGCGTTGCTGTGGGGAAGTGGCGTTTGGCCATGCAAAGAATTTCCGCGGTGGTGCGGATTGTTGTTCGGCACACGTCATGCAAGAAGAGCACATATTCGTAATCGCTGCATCGATTTCGAACCAAGTACAGTGCTGACGAGCAAGTTGTTTCCTTCGCACTATACCCCAATGTCCTTGGTGGAGAAGCCGTAATACAGAGGACTGTAACGAACGTGGGACCACGACTCTGGACTGATCATTATCCGAACGCAACAACAAAACACCACGTCGAACAAAAAGTCTCTCCTTGTGAGCAAAAAATCGGCGAACCAACGGATCCTCGATCCGTGACTTTGACAAGGGCCATTGCGTAGCAACAAAACCCAAAACGGTAGCAAGGACAGGGTCAGCAGCAGTGGCTGTAGCTACACGACGAATATCAATCGGAAATGATTCGACCACGTCATCGGTTTCCGCATCAATGAACATGCAAGCAAGTTCGGAAGAATCGAATGCTCTATCCTGAGCAACAGGCAAACGGGACAACGCATCGGCGTTTCCGTGCTTAGCAGTGGACCGATACAAGATATCGTAGCGGTACTGCGAGAGGAAAATAGACCAGCGAATGAATTTCTGCGCTGTACGTGGAGGTACAGGCTTGTTCGGATGAAAAAGCGATGTCAAAGGTTTGTGGTCTGTGATGATGGTAAAGTGACGACCATACAAGAAATCGTGAAACTTTGTAACACCAAAGATGAGAGCCAAAGCTTCTTTCTCGATCTGTGAATAATTTCTTTGTGCAGACGAGAGCAATTTGGACGCAAAGGCAACAGGGCGATCAAGCGAACCATCTTTGTGCCCAAGCACAGCACCGATCCCGAAATCCGATGCATCTATCATCAACAAAAGGGGTTTTTGGGGATAGAATGGCGTAAGGCAAGTATTAGAAAGCAACGCCGATTTCAGCTGGCGAAAGGCGCGTTCGCATTCCGTCGACCAGACGAACGGAACACCTTTACGGCGTAAGCGATGAAGCGGAGCTGAAATGGAAGAGGCTTGCGGCACATAGTTAGTATAATAATGAAGTTTTCCCAGCACACTCTGTAGCTGCTTCAAATTCTGCGGCGAAGGCAAGTCTTGTATGGCACGAAGGTGCTCTGGACTCGGATGTATGCCTTGGGCATTGATTACTTGTCCCAAATACGGTAAGTCACGAGCAAAAAACACACATTTGTCCTTCCGCAAGCGAAGACCATTTTGTTGCAAGACCTGAAATAATGTGCGGAGGTTGGCTAAATGTTATTCTTCTGTCTTTCCGGAGATCACAATATCGTCCAGATAGTTGGCTGCAGTAGGGACCGACGCACAAACAGTTTGTAAATATTGCCGAAACAATGCAGGGGCGGATACACACCCGAATGACAGTCTTTTGAATCGATACAAACCAAGATGCGTGTTAACCACCAATACGCGCTGGGGTTCGTCGTCCATTGGTATTTGCAAGTACGCATCTGTTAGGTCCAACTTAGAAAAATATTTACCCGGGCACAGTTTGTCAAAAAGATCTTCCGGGCGGGGTAAAGGAAAAGTTGCAATCACGAGTTGTGGATTCACTGTAGCTTTGAAGTCCACGCACAGTCTCGATTTTCCGGAAGGTGTTGGCAAAATTACTAAGGGTGAGGCCCAGAGAGAAGCCTGCACACGTTCAATTACAACTTGTGATTCCAAATCGTGGAATGATCTTGCGACCTCATCACGCAATGCGTGGGGAACATTGTGCGCTCTGAAAAATTTCGGTTGCGCGTTTACTTTCAGTGCCAAACGTGCTTTATGGTTCTTACCGCAACCGAGGCCCGGTGCAAAAATGTCTGCAAATTCCTCACATAGACGAGAAAACACTGGCTGAAAGCACAGTCTGGTTCACTGATAGGACCAGATTTACGATAGACAAGTTAAACAACTGAAATAAATCCAAACCAAACAAATTCACTGCAGAAGAAGAACGAAGAACGTAAAATGACACAAGTTTTGTTTGTCCCTTGTATGTTGCAAGAAGGCTGCACTGTCCTAACACAGGGATGTGCTGTCCGGAATAACTATGTAACTTAACATTTGCAGCCCGCAACGGAGGGTTGCCCAGTTGTTTGTACGTGTCTTTATTGATTAGTGAAACTGCAGCTCCGGTATCGAGCTGGAATGGGATCACGTTGCCATTAATGTCCAAGTCGACAAAAAGTTTATTGTCCTGCTGATGACAAGAGCGACTGTTGTGTGCAACGTGAAAAGACACTGGTACAGAATCACTCGCGACTTGACGTGATTTCCGTCGAAGTCGACGCACACTTTTTGTGGGCCGAACACAGTCACTGTTAGAGAGAGTGGCACTGGGCGGAGTGGAATTAACTACATGAATGTCCATAGGCGAAGGTTCACGAGCTGGAGTATTCTTGGTTCGATTCCGGCGCGAAGCCAAGGGCCTGGAATGGTTTTGAGTGTCCGATCGGAGCTTTTTCTGGCAAACACTCTGAACATGTCCTTTTTTATTACAGAAAAAGCAAATAGCTTGGCGTGACGGGCAATTCTCACGCGAATGTCCAGTAGCACACCGCGGGCATGACTTTGGTACTGCATTTGCATGCTGGCGCGGGACACGTGGCTGCGCGGACGTGCGCGAGGGCTGTTTACAGTTCCGCGCAGCTCGCCCGGCGGGCCGGTTAATGTGACACACAGCTGGCGAAGTTTCAAACGATTCCTGAGCAAAGTCAAGTGTGTCTTGCCAATCCAATATGTCTATCACTTGTTGAAGGGAGGGATTGACTAGTTTCAAAATTTGCTCCCGTATACGAACATCAGAAACGTTCTGTGCAATTGCATCACGCACCATAGTATCTGAATAAGGGAGTCCACATTCACACTCAAAAGCACAATCCCTTGTAAGGCCTTGCAAAGTTGCAACCCACTCCCGATTAGTTTGACCGGTCGTACGTTTTGTACGAAAGAACGTATACCTTTTTGTAACGACATTGACTGTTTCTTTGAAATATGCATCCAATGCCGACAAAATTTCTTCGTAGGACAGAGTTGCTACGTCGCGTCGGGGAAACAATTTCACTATCACACGGTACGTCTGGACGTCGACACACGATAATAAGTGAGGCTGCCGCTCATTAACTTGAATTCTGTAGGCGGCGAGATGGAATCCAAATTGGCGTGACCACTCCGTCCATGTTTCCATTTCCGCATCGAATGGATGAAACTGGGATGCAACAGCATGTTGTGGCTGCGGTAGCGGTGAAGCGGCGGCTGCCGCATCGTTTTGCATTGCACGTTGACCCTGGACGAGCTGTCCAAGGGAATCCAATAACGCCTGCGTCTGCTGATTCTGCAAGCGATAAAATTCGGACAGTACATCTGGAGATTGTGGCGAAGCCATGACACAAGTAAATCAATCAAATAGAAAGAAGACTTTTTTCTTTAGCCTCGTCGCCACTTGTTGTATAGCTAGAGAAGGCCGAAATGCACGCGTTAAACTCAGGCAGGCTGGCGTGAGGTCTGAAACAGGATACGGAATGAATGCTATAAAGAAAAGTACGTAGCTGCTGGAATACTTAACTTTAATCCGTCATTTGTATACATCGTTCTTGATGAGACATGCTTCATACGATAACTATCAATTGCTGTGGTGATAATGAATATACTGACTCTGACAATTGTATGAATAAGCTAGTGTTAAGTGGCGCAACGCTTATACGAAACTGTGTACCTTTAATTCACAGCCCATCGGCAATTCTGTTTGCTCTATTGATTCTGCGTTGAAAAGTGTTTGTTCAGTGTTAAATCCGCTTTGAACAGTGATATATTTTGTTGCGTGTGTTAATTATAGACAATGTCCCACAGAGTAATTACTCGTTGAGAACGAGTAATTACTCTGCGGGTGTAGAAAATACTGACGAGAAATTCTTTTCAGGAATAGACAGAAATAATACGTGTGAAAAACCCGATAGTGAAACGTTAGGTGAACAGACATTCGAGAGTAGTAATAATACGGAATCTTTTGATGGACAATCAACTTCGAAAATGCCAACTGATAATGAGACATTAGTGCAAAATAATTTGTTTTTAAATACAACAGATGCTACACAGTCACAAATTACGCATAGCAGACATAATAGTTTCAGTAACGAAACCACTACAATGCAGTCAAACAGTGTGACTCCATTACGTGCTGAAACAGATTCAAACGGTACACAGCTACACAATCTGCGTAGCAGATACCACAGTTTTATTGACAAAAATTCCGAAACCACAGAAGAGGTGACACGATTACAATCGTCTGAGGAAGTTCAAATGAACACAGATGTACAACCTTTAACAACGAATACAAATACGCACAGAAGTCAATCTGAAACGGATCCAATAATGGCATTTTTGCTACAAATGAGACAAGACATGAATCAAAACTTTAACAGAAGGGTACAAGAATCAACAGACCTAAAAAACGAAATCAAGGCAGAACGCACACACACAGATCAGAAATTAGAAAAAAATGTGCCAAAATCTAAAACACGAAACCAAAGTAGAAATTCAAGCAGTCGCTGAAAAATCAAACCAACAATTATGCCAAGATTCAAGAAATAACAAGTAAACAAGAAGCATTCGCGGTAAGCATACGAGAAACAATGACAGAGAACTTTTCTAAACAAAACGCTCACATTGATGAACGTTTTAACAATCACACAGAAAACTGTTTGATACGTCACCGCAAACTGGTGCGATCGCAGAATAAAGAACGAAAAGAACTATCACAGACAATTAATAAACAGCGACAGGACGACAAAAAGAAAGTGTTTGCTCAGGGAAAAACTTACGTGGACAATCACATACACTCGATTTCGGAAGAAATCGAAACGGTTAAGGAGACAAATATTCAAATACAAGAGAAGCTCACGGAAATCCAATCACATACAATTGAGGCGAAAATTTCTACACACACTGAAATCCAGAATATTAGGGATAAATTAACAGAAGAAGTTCTGACACTAACTGACAAAATGGAACACATAGAAATCAATGAAGACTCAGAAAATTTGAAAGCAGATTTTAAGAAGGTAACCAAAAGTAATCGTAAATTACGAAACGAATTGACAAAAAAGCTCAACGAACTCACCACAAGAATAGACTTGTTAGACACTACCAATAACAGTAAATCAGATGATACTACACTAGTCTCAGTTCAACAGATTTCTAATAGTAAAGATACGCAAATTACAAATGTGCAACAAACAATCGCAGACCTAGAATCACGTAATAATTTGTTACATCCGAAAATCAATTACTTACAGCAAAGGATAGCTGACACACAAGAAACAACTGCAAACAATCAATTCCAACAGAACACACACCATTACGACATGCGTCAGATGCACAATACATAAATGTCGGGAGAGTAAGAGATCTTAACCAGACAGAAAGACACACAAATTCATATTCACAACATTACGAAAATAATTACACACAAAGACATGACGGTTTCGACCACAAGCGTTTCCTTTCAGTGAAAAAGTTTAAAACATTTAAAAACGACAGGACGCAAATACATCCACTGGACTGGATCCAACAATTCAATGCGGCACTCCCACCATCATGGCCAGTTCATCATAAGCTAGAATTTATTATTAGTTTTCTTGAAGGGGAACCAGCGAGAAGAATGCAACTAATTGCTAGACAGTGTTTTTCAATAGAAGCATTCCAGGAAGCATTTCTAGCAGCATATTGGTCAGATACCACACAGAGTAGCATTAAAGACCTGCTAATTAGTCTGCCAAATTTCGAGAATTCTACTTTCCCAACAATCACACAATTTTTCGAGTATATGGTTGAACAAAACTAATACCTCAATGAGCCATATATTCAATCCGCATTAATACAGCTGTGTATTTCGAAACTCCCCAGAGCATTAAAAGTGTCATTATTAACAGGCCAGCAAAAGGACAGCGTGTACGCATTTAGACATCCTGCAATTGCTAGAGGTACACCAGGCAGATTATACGTTTGTTAATAAGAACTTTTCACGACAACGCAAACCAGACAAACAATACTAATTTTGATCAAACACGATTTGGCAATAACAATCATAATAAACGCTTTCGCAGCGAAAATGAAAACTTTAATCGAGAATACACACAGGGATTCAATGAACAGCAGTATAATAACAATGTACATTACAATTCAAGACAACAACAAAGCCATCCAAATAACACAACACGTATACGACAGGAAATGCCGAACTGGACAAACTTTCACATGACTCATCGCCAAGAAAATGCGACAGGTGCAAACAATTACATGGGTCAGCCGCAAAATACACAAAACGAACAAAGAACAAAGACAGCCTTTTCAGAGAAACACGCGTGCCCCGCCGTATAACCACAGTTATGACGACAGAAGGAGAGAAAACGAACACCGACCGCAAAGGACATTCTACAATGATAATTTTCATAGAAATTCAAACAGTGCATAACAACCAAGTTATCGTATGAATTTACCAGACACAAGACTTCATCCGCCACCTACCGCTAATAATCAAAATGGTAGAACAATACAGCTCATAGAAAACACACAACACTCCCCGACAGAAAATGAAATGTCAGAACATTTATGACTAGAGATAGCCTGTGATGAATCTCTAAATGACGACACTATGGATAAGGACAGAGAAAAGATAATGATAGAGAATGCCATTACATTCGACGACGTGCGAGACACATTGTTACATGAAAAACCGATCATGCAGAAAACTATATGCCACCCAATGATCCAGATAAATTTAAAGTCACAAAATATTTTAGCAATAATTGATTCAGGCTCACCAATGTGCGTAATTAACGTAGACACATTTAACAGATGCAATAGCAATAATGATTATCCAGTATTCTCATTACACAAAACTATAAAGTTAAGGGAGCATTTCCAGGAAAAATCAGTGAAGTCAATAGACAGACACAATTAACGTTTGTTTCTGCAGGGCATACTTTCCACAGCAATTGTTGGATAGTTCCACATTTAACAACTGATATAATATTAGGAATGAATTTTCTCGTACAGTACGATGCAAAGATTGACTTTAAATCGTCATACCTAACATTACAGAAGGAAGACAGTGAAGTGGTAGTGAGCTTTCAAAACACAGTATCCTCAGAAGAACAAAATATGCACAGGATCGAGATTATTGCAGATTCTAAAGATAACGATTGTTATCTCACACTATACACGAATACACATAATAACGACATGGCAGAGGAACAGGTGTATAATGTATTAGAGACAATTACACGCAAGGCTGGAGACAGTTAGCAAAAGACGACACAGAACGCACAGAATTAGAAAACATTCTTGTGAAACATAAAACAGTTTTTAACAATGTTCCAGGAACGATGACAGGATTTATGTACGAATTTCAGGTGAAACCACACGAGACTTTCAAAGCAAAACACTATCCAATCCCGCATATATACACAGAAGCAGTTAAGAAAGAGTTACGAGCAGTGACTGATCAGGGTATAATTGAACCAGCAACAAGCCAATATATAAATCCATTACACATTGTTGAAAAGAAGAACGGATCACTCCGTTTAGTTTTAGATTCACGTGAGGTTAATAAAATAATCATTACAGAAGCTGACTGTCCACAGACGTTAGAAGAGTTACTGCAAAAGTTTCATGGCACCTCTATATATACCACCCTCTATCTCAAATCATGATTTTACCAAATCCAGTTGCATCCAAATTGCCGAAAGTATACAGCATTCCTTTGCTTTGGTGAATGTTACCAATTTTGTAAACTTCCGTTTGGACTAACGATTTCGTCTGCAGCCTTTATACGAGGCATGAATACAATTCTCCCACAGGATCTTAAAAACAAAATTATTACATATGTAGATGACATTCTAATCGCAGCAGAAAACTGAGAACAGCACAACCACACCCTTCAACAATCACTGAATACATTCGAGCAGAACGGTGTAACTATAAACCTCCGTAAATCTGAATTTGGAAAAGCCTCAATAAAGTTTCTAGGTCATATCATTTCACAAACAGGTATTGCACCAGACTCCGACAAATTGCAAGCATTGAAAGATATCAACGTTTCAACAAATAAGAAGGATCTTCGGAGCTTTTTAGGCCTTATTAATTATTTTAGAAAATTCATTCATTATAAAGCATTAGACACACCCTTGCTATACCAGCTAACAAGTAAAAACAAAATTTGGTCATGGAATGAAGACGCTGAAGCTGAATTCGAGAATTTGAAAGAAGCGTTACTAAGGGCACCTTTGCTATCGCATCCTGACCCAACACAAAACTTTTTCCATTGCAACAGATAGTTCAACTACAGCACTAGGAGTACATATTTTCCAGGAAGTAGAGGAGGACGGTAAGACAATCGTTAAACATATTGCGTTTGCAAGTAGGATACTTTCTCCAGCAGAGCACAATTACTCTGTAACAGAATTTAAGAGATTCCGTCATTATCTATATGGAAGACACACCACAGTATATACCGATCACCGAGCAATCCAGTTTTTATTATCAGCAAAACTTACGCATGATAGATTAAGCCGTTGGAAATTATATCTACAAGAGTTCGACTTTACTATTGTACACATTCCCGGCACGCAGAATATTGTTGCCGACGCACTATCGAGATCTATTCAGCACAAACGACTAGAGAAAGAAAATACCTTCTGCCACAACAACCATAGTATTATGTATATGAAACAAGTAGCTTTCGAAAACTTTATATCATCAGCATTACAGGACGTAGAGAGAGAACAGCAGAAAAATGTAACACTAAAAGAGATTGTAACGCTTTGGCGAGACAAGAGCAACGCAAAAATCAGACATAATTACACTATACATCAAAATATTATGTTTATTCGCTCGTACCCAGACGGCAACAATTGGCTTTTATGCATTCCAGAAGGGATCAGAAACAAATTGATATGGTATACGCACCTAAGATATGCACATTATGGAGCTAGAAAATGCTTTCTAATTCTTCGACAAAATTGTCACTTCAAGAATATGGAAAAACACATTCGCAAAGTTATAGCATCCTGCAAGATATGTCAGAAAGCTAAATCATCTACAGTATAACATATTCCACCACTGTATCCCATCATACCGGATAAGTAAAGACACATGGCAGCAGTAGATCTTTTCGGTCAAATCCCCAGAACAAGTAAAGGTTATAGTTATATTCTAGTAGAACTGACATCCAAATTTGTAACATTTTTTCCACTAACGACAGCAACAGCTAGATCAGTATCAAGAGCATTTGTAAGAGATTTTCTATCAATAGTAGGACATGTACAGAAGGTTATTTCAGATAACGGACCGCAGTTTAGGTCAGATATATGGAAACAAATGTTAGAGAGTAAGAACATAACACCAATTTACATATCAAGATATCACAGTTCTGCTAACCCGTCAGGAAGAATAATGAAAGAGACTGGGAAACTTTGTAGAATTTATTGCCACAGAAAGCATACAACATGGGACGAATACATTTCACAGTTTCAGGAAGTAATAAATCCAATACCTAATGAGTCAACGACGATCTCACCAACTGTAAAACTGACGAATAAAGACCCACTGAATAAACTTAATGAAATGATTATTTTTCCAAAGAAGCGTAGACTTCGTCATCGTGAGATAATAGACATGGCACTATCGAATATTAAACGAGCTGCAGATCGTCGGAAGAGACAGCAGAAGCAGGTAAGTAGATTACGCAAGTACGAGATTGGCGATAAGGTACTAGTTCGTACCCATTATCTGTCACATAAAGGGAAGAAACGATGCAAAAAAATTTGAACTTCTATATCCAAGACTGTACAGAATTCGAAATATTCCGCACGCTAATGTAGTACACATTGAGACACTCGGAACAAAAAAATCGAGAGGAAACCATCATATGTCAAACATAAAGAAATTCTTAAAATAGAAAAACCTTCTTACAGGGATATATATTGACAGAGTATAACAATGAGCTTTTTGACACATTCCAGCAAGCCCGAATACAGTGAGCTACTAATGGGTTATTTACGTGCACAACAGGTCACCTCGATTCGACCGCAGATAAATACACTGAACATTAATAGCAGCCTTAGAAGCGTTCTCGCAGGACGTTTATTTCACATCATGTAAGGTAAGTGAAGCAGTTAACAGGACTACTTTAAACGTAAATGTATAACACGTACAAATAATTTTCATACAGTAGTAGCGATTAGATGTATTCTTTAACCCTTGCATGCAGCATTGTTGTCATAATTCACCAAAATAAACGTACTTTTAATAAAATATAAGTATTGAATATGGAGAAATGTGGATAAATGCTTTACAGGTCATGCCGAGAGCTGACGCGATTTTCCAGATGCAGAGAGATGTTGAAGTCATGCCGTGCGCTGACGATTATTAACCATGAATATTTTGTTATAGGTAATACAGAGAGATATTGAAGTCATGCCGTGGGCTGATGATTATTAACAATGAATATTTTATTATAGGCTATGCAGAGAGATGACACAAGGTACAAAGGAGAGAGGAGAATGATGTTAGTATGTAAGGAATATAATTTAGTAATGGTTTATTTTGATAACAGATGACACAGCACAGCGCAGCACTATGGATGGAGAAACCACATTAAATTGCTTACTATATGTGCTTTGCTATTCGAAAAATGTTTTCTGCATTGAACATGATATCTTTTACATCAGATACATACATAGGAAAAACAGATCACACCAAATGTCAGCATACCGATTCACACTCTATGTAAAATATAAATGTTTTCTCTTAAATAACAATGACGATGTGTGTTACGCAACTCAGACACAATATATAGTCGACTGACAATATGACTCGTAACTGACGACCACATTACCGAACATACTGAAATCGCAGAAAGTGACATAGTTTGTCAAAATGTACTTTCATATTTCAAAAACTGTGAATTCACAACCTGTGAAGTAATAGAAGTGTCTTCATGTAGTTATTTATATGAGCACTATATTATGATTTATTTAGAGGTAATGTATCTGATGAAGTCACAGAAAGTGACATAGTTTGTATGAAGGTACTTGTCAATTTTATTTAAAATGTTGATGCCTAAATGTGCTACTAAATTCCGCTTACAGAAATATTTGTTTATGTTATTGACTGTCACGTAATGTAATATGTATTATAGGCTGAATTCACAACAGATGGAAAATGTGTTTTTTATGTAATTGTTTAAAACTATAAACTATTTCTACAGTCACACAAGGTGACATATTTTGTCCTTTTAAACGTAAAATAAATAATTTTTATGAGCACAGAGGTAAGAGATGATGTAAAATTTGGTAATAACGGTATCAACCATACCGGTGAACCTTTTGACAAAATGATTATACCTGTACCTTAATTCCTGTGCATCCCCATGGTTATGGAGCACAAAAAAAGTGACTAGTGACCCACGTTACTTCAATCTACGATGTTTTCTATGAGGTGCCGACATACCAAGATGAACACCACAGTCATGATGTACGTCAATAGTTGCTTGCATACCAAGACGCACACCATCACTACTAATGGACAATTGGAGTTGGAACTTGTACCTGATGTAGCTGCGGCAACTCAGGCAATTCGATGGTTAACTTAGTGTTTGGTTACACTAAAACTATGGATCAAAGAGACGACGGAATCACATGGTGTTGTGCTATGTGAGGGTAAGAAACGGACTTTTGAGTGCATTCACAGACAGTTGCCAGTGGTTTGACCATGCTATCCAATTCCTTTTTTTTTTCCTTCCTTGAATATTTTACTAATAGATGCCAGTTTTACCAAAAAAACTTATAATGAAGTATAAACTATGTTCTAATTTTTTGCCATCAATTGCTATTTGTGATATAAATAACTTTTACTACCCGATGTACACTTCCAACTTACTGACTCATATTATTTGTATATTTTGATGTATACTCTTTTGAATATTCTCTTTGATAGACTTAGAAAAACTAATTCTTATGACAGTATATGTATATGCTTTGCTGAAAGAAATATTTTATCATTAACTTACTTATTACTACACGTATTTCTATAATCAAATTTTCTCCTTACGTCAAGTCCAAATGGCTTAACGACGTGGGAAAATTTTAAGGAAACCCAGTGGAGGGTTATGTAAGACGTGTATATTTCTATTGTCCATTGTCAAATCACAATTTATGAAAGATGTTTATATTTTATTAATAGGATTGAGTAGGAATAATTAATATTTGTCATGTTGGAAATAATCGTGGTAGCAGGGAATGTCTGCACCAAAGTATTGTTGGCAAGAGAGACCGCAAATTGATATAATTTTAAAAAGGGCGGGAGAGACAGAGTACGGATACATTTTAAGAAAAGAGCGGGAAAGACCACGCATTGATACATTTTGTAATGGTAGCAGGGATTGCCTGCACCAGAAAGCATTGTTGGCAGGGGAGACCGCAATTTAGCGTTCGTAGGAGTCAGTAGTAAGCGAGATGTGAAGCGAGTCGGTAGCAGGTCTGAAGCGAGAGGTTGAGAGGAGCGGTGTGCCTGCCAGCCACCAGCTATGATTTACAAGAGATTATCAACGGATGTCAGAGACATCAGCTAACTATTATCATAAGAGGAACTAATATTATTGAATTATTTTTTTGAGAAACTCAAGACTACTGAAGGTATGTTTGCGCAATGCTGGTCGTAAGATTATTGTAAAAAGTAAGTCCCATTTGAACGTTTGTAAAATCATTTCATTACCAACAGTAAATATTTGAAGCGTTTTCAGAATATAATTAATTTTTGCCAACAATGTTGCATTACTGATTATAATCCATCCCAAAAACCATCAACATTAAACTTTGCAAAAATTTTATTGTTGGCAAGAAAAAGTGTAACTATGAATTACGTAACTTCCGTCAAATTAATTAAAGAATAACGTCAGCTTTGCTAATGAAGAATAACGTCAGCTTTGGTAATAAATACAGACAGTTATTATGACAGCAGTTAATATAGTAAACCAGAGTAAGTATATTCATGTCGCAGTTTGATGTAGCAGTCAGATGGTGATCCAGTATCAATAAAATAAAAGGTAAGGAACAGTTTTGGGTTATTGCAGATAACGACTTAGAGCCACGACGACGACACATTCTATGTTTCGTCGAAATAATCAGAAAATCACTTTTAATAAGCAGCAATTAAATTTGTATGCGAAGATTGAGAAAGAGAATAAATTTCAAAGGGAAGATTTTATTTGTTATTATTCAGCAAGAGATAGAAATCCTAAGGGAAGGTTACATAGGTTATTGTAAAAGGGATGGTTGCGTAACAAAAGAGATATAGAGGAGACGGGAAGGTTTCAAGGAGACATGCAACTTTAACAAACAGCTTCTTGACATGATTTAGAGTAACTGCAGTGATGGGAGATTGGCATTTCTCAGGTAAGTCGAGCTTCCCATCTTGTCCGTGGAATGTCTCAGACACTCTTAAACAAAGTTTGAAAATTTTTCTGGAGGAGGGGTACCTCTTATCAATACAGAAATTAGGCCAGAAAAATTAAAGTGGCGAACTCATCTAAGAGGAGCATCTTTAGTTTTTTCCTCTTTCCTTCAGTGCGAGTCCGAGGAATGACTTGCAGTACTCTTTTAGGCAGCAGTATTCCGTTATTCGAGTCTTCAGGATTTCACAAGTTCCTCTCCCAACCTCTCAACGACTTCATCATTGGTGATTTTATGAGTCCCTTTGGTTCAAGTGATGCGTCAGCACTGACTGAAGAATTTTGGCTTTTCCCATTCTCAGTTCTCAGAGTGCAAGTCAAACGCTCCTCCACTACAAACATACGTTTTCACATTCAGAGACTATTCCCTCATTTTTTAATTGTAACTTTCTGACGTTAATATCTTCTTCTTTTTACTGAAGCCACTTAATGGTTGGGCAGTTCTGCTGCTTACTAATCCTTTGTTGCTGCTGTCTATCCTCTTTTTATCTCCCTTCTTAAATCAATTTTTTTCTTTTCTAATTTCTTGTTTCCAATATACGAGGGTCGCCCAGAAGATAAGGCGCCGCGTATTTTTTTATTCAACAATTCTTTATTGAACACAATGAGAATTACACACACCAAAGGACGGTGTTTTATCTACACACCCTATTTGCCACATTCCGTCCCGTTATATGGCCTTCCTACAGCGCAAAACAAGGGCGTGTAAACCCTGTCGGTACCAATCCTTGTCCTGGTGACGGAGCCATTGCTTCACTTTTTGAATCACCTCTTCATCGTCCTCAAAGTGTCTTCCACGAATGGCATCCTTTAATGGCTCAAACAAGTGAAAGTCCGAGAGGGCTAGGTCAGGACTGTAGGGTGGATGGAGTAACACGGTAGAACCCTGTTTTGCGATGTGTTCAGTAGTCCTCAGACTTGTGTCGGACCGCGCGTTATCGTGTTGCAGCAAAACATGTTGTGTGTTGCTGTGGTGCTGAAGTCGCCGAAAGCGCGTCTTGAGTTTTATTAATGTCTTGTCATATGCTTCTGAATTAATGGTACAGCCTCTTGGTATCACATCATGAGAATCACACCTTTAAAGTTTCATAGCACGGTGATCATGACTTTAACGGCGGAAGTGGTTGCTTGAATTTTTTATTCTGTAGGGAGTGGGAATGGCGCCATTCCATCGACTGTCGTTTTGTTTCAGGCTCAAAATGGTGAAACCAGGTTCCATCAACTGTTACTATCTGGGACAAGAAAGCCTCCCCCTTAGCTTCAAAACGTTGCAATTAATAAAGACAAATTTCTTTTTCTGTGTGATGTGTGGTCCATCTTTAGACACCGTGGGACTCATCTTGCCACACTTTTGAATATCCAAGAGTGCGGATAACTGCATCCACACTTTCTTTGCTGATTGACAGATACAACGCCAACTGCCTAGTCTTAATGCGTCTGTCCTCACGAATGGCATCAGGTCGCTGCAATATGTCAGGTGTGACAGCCGTGGATGGTCTCCCCGACCGCTGCAAATCGTGGAGCTCCGCCGAACCGCCTTCTGATGCGCTCACCCTCTGTGCCTAGCGACTTATTGTACATCTGTCGACAGCAGATGCTCCGTAGACTTTGCACAAGCGTTTTTGAATCTCCCCCACAGTCTCTTTCTCTGCTGTAAGAAATTCAATGACGACACGTTGCTTGTAACGTATATCACCTACAGACGCCATTTTAAAATTGTCCTGGAGATACGATACCTGTCGGAAGTGACGTAAACTTGGCTCACTCACTCAGGAGACTTGAAGTAATACATGCATAACGTTTCACATTCGCACAATGAGAAAAAAATGCGGTGCATTACTTTCTGGGCAACCCTCGTAATGTATAGTAGTTTTATAAGTTAATACGGCTTCCATTTACACAAGGAAAGGGGACAAAAGATCTCCTTGAAATCCCACGAGCCCACGGCCTCAGCTGTCTACCATTAAAGCTGAGTGGTGACGGCCACTGGTGCCCGATAAGTGGACTGAGTGGAGAACTACGCCCAGCACAAATGTTTTTTAGATGGCGAGTCTTATTATTTCAAAGGCAGCGTGAAAAAAATATTATCTCATAGATCTCTCTTCCAAACTAAGTAAAAGAATCAACATGTTGCAGCAGCTTATCGCAAAGATGAACTGGGGTGTCAGCCTGCCTCCCTTCCTCAAAAACCATCACCTTGGTTTTATACCAGTTTCGTTTCGTGTCACATTCTTTTCCCACAAATTTATCAGTTTTAGTTAACATGGCTTCACCGTCTTCTTTTCTCTGATCTTAAACAGCTGTGCCATCAGCATGTCTGTTATTGTACATCTACGTCTGTACTACACACATACTCCATAAGAGACCACACTGTGGATTGCGGAAGATCTCTTGTACAAATGCTGGTCACTTCCTTTCCTGTTCCACTCCCAAATGGAGCGACGGAAGAACGACTGTCTATATCAGCGTTCTATATGAACCCTGATTTCCCTTATCCTGTCCTCGTGATCCTTCTGCAATATAGAGGGTGGTCAGAAACAGTCTGAGAAGCATGTAAGAGTGCTCAGAAAAGTCTGAAAAGCTTGTAAGAGTGCTGCGAGGTAGATTGTGCTGAGAAACAATTAAAAAAAACAACGTTATTCTCTGCCGTTTCTGAATAAATTAATATTGAAGTTAGCCAATCAGTTTGTTGCAAGAGCGAGTTCAAGTGGCCCATCAGATTCAGCTACTGTCGAATGTTCTCATACCGTAGATTATAGGGCACGAGAGTATTGGAACAAAGCTGTTCTAGTCCAAAGTACCGTTATCCAAGATGGAGGCGATGATGTCACCCAAGATGGAGGAGATGATGTCAATCAAGATGGCAGCTGTGACGTCAATCATGATGGCAGATTTTGGCTGTAAGTTTGAATTTTGGGGGGAAAGTGCCACGCACCCAATCGCCCCCCCCCCCCCCCCCAAAAATAGCGTGAAGTTCAAATTCCAACACGATAATGCACCACATCACTCTTATCTCTACTAAGCAAAGAAAATGATGGGAAAAAAGGACTTGTCTATATTATTTAACCAATTTCAAGCGGGTGTGTTCGCCACTGGTTCTGCACTCTAACTGGCTTCGTTCATATCGTCGCACCAGACGGCATTCCTGTGACATCAGATCATGACGCAAGTACTGTTATTCATCATGGCTGCACCCAGTCTGTTAACCACAAGCTCCAGAGGCCAACTGACTTAGTTTATACCGCAGCCGCCAGAGGACGCTACTGTGATGACGGGTGATGACACAACATCGTCTGCTCTCTCTCTCCTGGGCGTTATAACTGGACATGTGCCAAGTCAGTGGCCTGTGAGCGAGCGGCCGCTGACGCCACTGCCTCAAGCCTAGACCTTTATACTCGCACCAGAGATGTTGTTGTTGTTGTTGTGGTCTTCAGTCCTGAGACTGGTTTGGTGCAGCTCTCCATGCTACTCTATCCTGTGCAAGCTTCTTCATCTCCCAGTACCTACTGCAACCTACATCCTTCTGAATCTGCTTAGTGCATTCATCTCGTGGTCTCCCTCTACGGTTTTTGCCCTCCACGCTGCCCTCCAATACTAAATTGGTGATCCCTTGATGCCTCAGAACATGTCCTACCAACCGATCCCTTCGTCTGGTCAAGTTGTGCCACATACTTCTCTTCTCCCCAATCCTATTCAATACTTCCTCATTAGTTACGTGATCTACCATCTAATCTTCAGCATTCTTCCGTAGCACCACATTTCAAAAGCTTCTATTCTCTTCTTGTCCAAACTATTTATCGTCCATGTTTCACTTCCATACACGGCTGCACCAGAGATAGTCTTCTGTAAATATGCCAACTAATTTAACTGAACACATGTGACACCAGCATCACACATCTAACCTATTAATTATCTAAGTACTTTATTCCATTTCAGTTGTAATCATATTCAATAAATGAATTTACAACTTCAATATTCAATAATAAAATGAGAAGTTCCACATTTTCCCACTTTGAGCGCGGTGTTCATTCATGGCCTAGCACCCCCCACTCCTAGAATGCTGCACTCTACTGCTTTAGTCACGTGATTTGACTTCATAGAACCTAGTACTTGGAATCAATTTTCGCCAGTGCTACACCCACCTGGACTTAGAATCAAATAGTTATAGTCTCCACCACAATTCTCAACACAGCACCACATCCCCTCACCGACCCAGGATGGTGGGCTAACGTGCACTAATGTGCACTAACCTGTACAAACGTACACATGACGTCACCCAAGATGGTGGGGCGAAATGACGGGAAAACAGATCTGAACACAAGTCTTTATTTTGCATCCAGTGTCTCCACCACGAGATTTAGTGTCCAATTGGCCTAGTACACATTACTGCCACCAGACGGTAATTCTCAAATACGTACATATCACGCACCCACCGCCGAAAGTAAGTATAAAAGTTCGTCAAGAAATCATTGCCTGTGATACGAAATAATACTGACCCAAAATCAACTATACGTGTTCATGTCCCTTAGGTTCTTCTAGGGAGTCCTACCGCCATGTCATAGAAAGACTTAATCGACCAGATGTTAAAGAGCGTCACTGCATGTTACTCTCACAAGTGCTCTTTGTTCTACAGGTGCACACAAGTATCCATGTTAAACGCTATACCCGCTTTACAAATGGTGGTACAGCTTTACCTCTGAATTTGGTAGTTTTCTTTTTTCCTGACAAATACCGTGACCGTGATCTTAGGAATATGTAAGCCCACGATGCAGTCTTGGGATAAAAATAATGAACTTTGAAAGTGATTTGGCTAAGGAATGTGGCATGTAAGCGGTATCTGCGACTCCCTCACATGGACCCCAAGTAGGTAATTCTTTATTATTTGCAGCGCATTCGGTCTCCTGACCATATCAGAGGTTCCACGATACATCCGCTGAGTTATAGGCCATGACTCACTGAGAAGCAACACAAACAGTAGTAGTAGATGATGTGCTGATTGAGGTCGTAAGAAAATGTACACTAGCTTCCCCGATATCTACTGTCACGCTATATCTTAGAAATTATGTCCATCATTCGGAATCAGATCTTTCCATTCAAGCACATACTTGCATAGGCTCACAGCCACAAGAGAATCATATTTCAGGCACTCTCATATCACTAAACGAGTCACCTTCCCTCGAAGCTATCTGCCACAATAAAATTACAACGTATTTTTAGCCACATCCTACACATCTTGCAACTGCTCCGATTTCTACAGTTTTCCGCATGTGATCGTTCCAATTTACGTCGGAACCGAGCAAACGTCGGGGAAAGACATATCCACCACCTTCTGCAACCCATGTACAAACAGAACTAAGTTAGTTAGTGCACCAGGACCGTGTTTTGACCATTCGGCGGAAATGCGCGCAATGTGGCACGTCCCCAAACTACATACAAGTACTACAGATCCGCGCCCATTCGAATCAGTTAGCCTAACATGCTATCATCCTTATTCTCTACACCCCAATAGAGAAAAATTACAAACTATAAGAGCTCATTCCATTTCGAAGTCAACTAGGCACCAATGCTGGTGCAATGACGCACAGCTGCGCTGCGCTCCAGTGCAGACAAAGAGATTTGAGAATACTCCTTAGAATAGTGGTGCGTGCAGCCAGCCAAGCTTTCCTGGCGGTATACACAGTCCCTCTGCGAATTTTCACCTGAAACTGTTGCTGCTACTGCCTCCTGTGTCTTACCATAACACGCCACACATCTGTTGGGTTTAAATAAAAGGCACTTACAACATAAGCAAACTGGAAGACCTTTACGGCGTTGGCGCGGGTCTCCAAAGTATAGTCTGAAGGTGATTCACAAGTTCTACATTTAGACTCGTCTCTCACACTGACGGTATAGCTGACGACTATGCGTTCCCTTTCGACTCATTCCTCATATTGTACGCATGTAAGCGATCACTCTTTCACTGCCAGCAATCCCTGGAAGTTGCTGTCCAACCTCCAAAAGTTTTTCCGCAACTCGAACAAGCCATATCAGTCAATCATTATCTGCAGGGATGGGTTGGAAAAGACACCATCCATGTACTCTACTAATAATCATGTCACTTGTTATCGTGAAGAAATTTACACTAGGTTCAACACCGGCCAATGATGTGACAGCATGTTTCTCAAATTTTAATATCATAGCTAAACCATGCCCTCTCCACATTGCGTGTATCGTTGGGAATATGGATAGATGACTGAGCAGTATGTTCATTTAGTCTTGTCAGACACATAGATCATCAAAGTATATCAGACAGAGTTCCAAATATTACTATCACCTCGAGCATGGTGTTTAATTTACGATGTATCTCACTGCGTATGTGAGTCACAGAGCATTCTTGCAATCTTAGAGTAAAATTAGAGAGTTAAAGATCCTCCTCACATTGTCATTGACCAACTCGCTATGCAACACTGTTAGCGAATTAATCTTAAACTCACCAGAAGAAGACCGCTACACTTCAACTCTCGTGAACGAATGGAGCTTTCCGAGTCCTCACCCATCTCCAGATGCGTCCATGTCGAGGATCTTAGCACCCCTTATCGATGTATAGTAACATATTTCAAAGTGCGGTCATTTAACAGCAGACAGTTAAGAAGAAAAACAAAAGATTCATTTTTATACGTGATAGAGCACTAGATGGATGGAGTTCGACACATTTTTACGTAAATCAACCAAGCTATCAACTCTAAATTATTGTTCAAGAGTCTAGGATCGGCACCTGGAAGGTATTCGTAAGAGAGAGGACATTAACACGTGCACTTCTAAACATACGACGATCTGCACTTAAAACAGGCCTATAATGTTGGATCGCATGAGTTTTCGACCTATCAGGCGTAGGAATGGTAACGTTGTTAATATTCCAATGCGAGAAATATATTTCAAGCACAAGTCTACATCCTTCTTCCCGATTTCTCTACCATAAATTATCTTATCGAACTGTAAAAGGAAAAACAAACTACTTCCGTAAAACACTTGCTCTGCGTGATACGAGCACAATATAGGTTCACTGATACTATACTGTCGACTGTTCACATCCGATCACGGTTCAGAAAATATACTATGCCTGCATCAGGCCTATAGGAAATGATCCTTAGTAGCGGGGCATACGTCCTACAAGGGAACAGATAAACGCATAGCAGCAGCGTCCAACATGTGAAAATTACAAGTCACTCAGTCACTAACTATGTAAACCGCACATGTGTAGGGAAATTGTGTACACGGGGAGTGCAGCGCCTCACAAGCTCCTATCGCTAACTTAGTTATGACTCTGAAGTCTCAATTTTCCACCCAGGGAGGATCGCATAAATCAAAGTTCGTTTGGAGGAATATGTCAAGTTTAATCACACATGAGATGGAAGTCCTCTGATGACTGACAAGTTTACCGTTAACGATCGCAAGTAGAAAGTGTATTAAACCACATACAGAACACGTGGCTGTATACGAGTAGAATGAAGGCTATGTCACACGACTGATGCATCCAAACAGAACATTGGAAAAAAATTGACCTGCAGCAACTTCCCCTTCTCTAGAATGAATCAGTCAACCATTAAATCGTACCTCATTACAGCTCTACCTCAGTCAATTACCCCATCCACTTTCGTTATCCCTTAACGCAGATGCAAGTAATTTTAGACGTGAATCGTACCCAAGTACAGGGCTATTACAAATGATTGAAGCGATTTCATAAATTCACTGTAGCTCCATTCATTAACATATGGTCACGACACACTACAGATACGTAGAAAAACTCATAAAGTTTTGTTCGGCTGAAGCCGCACTTCAGGTTTCTGCCACCAGAGCGCTCGAGAGCGCAGTGAGACAAAATGGCGACAGGAGCCGAGAAAGCGCATGTCGTGCTTGAAATGCACTCACATCAGTCAGTCATAACAGTGCAACGACACTTCAGGACGAAGTTCAACAAAGATCCACCAATTGCTAACTCCATTCGGCGATGGTATGCGCAGTTTAAAGCTTCTGGATGCCTCTGTAAGGGGAAATGAACGGGTCGGCCTGCAGTGAGCGAAGAAACGGTTGAACGCGTGTGGGCAAGTTTCACGCGTAGCCCGCGGAAGTCGACGAATAAAGCAAGCAGGGAGCTAAACGTACCACAGCCGACGGTTTGGAAAATCTTACGGAAAAGGCTAAAGCAGAAGCCTTACCGTTTACAATTGCTACAAGCCCTGACACCCGATGACAAAGTCAAACGCTTTGAATTTTCGGTGCGGTTGCAACAGCTCTTGAAAGAGGATGCGTTCAGTGCGAAACTTGTTTTCAGTGATGAAGCAACATTTTTTCTTAATGGTGAAGTGAACAGACACAATGTGCGAATCTGGGCAGTAGAGAATCCTCACGCATTCGTGCAGCAAATTCGCAATTCATCAAAAGTTAACGTGTTTTGTGCAATCTCACGGTTTAAAGTTTACGGCCCCTTTTTCTTCTGCGAAAAAAACGTTACAGGACACGTGTATCTGGACATGCTGGAAAATTGGCTCATGCCACAACTGGAGATCGACAGCGCCGACTTCATCTTTCAACAGGATAGTGCTCCACCGCACTTCCATCATGATGTTCGGCATTTCTTAAACAGGAGATTGGGAAACCAATGGATCGGTCGTGGTGGAGATCATGATCAGCAATTCATGTCATGGCCTCCACGCTCTCCCGACTTAACCCCATGCGATTTCTTTCTGTGGGGTTATGTGAAAGATTCAGTGTTTAAACCTCCTCTACCAAGAAACGTGCCAGAACTGCGAGCTCGCATCAACAATGCTTTCGAACTCATTGATGGGGACATGCTGTGCCGAGTGTGGGAGGAACTTTATTATCGGCTTGATGTCTGCCGAATCACTAAAGGGGCACATATCGAACATTTGTGAATGCCTAAAAAAACTTTTTGAGTTTTTGTATGTGTGTGCAAAGCATTGTGAAAATATCTCAAATAATAAAGTTGTTGTAGAGCTGCGAAATCGCTTCAATCATTTGTAATAACCCTGTACTTCCTCAATTTCACAGCACATCGGTGTATATTCTGTCAGTTCATACCTATTCCGTCGTCGTTTTTCGCAATTATATCAATTTTAGGTCAGATCAATCCATGCGATCACGACATAATAGCCTCGTTCTGTCTTCTAAATTTGCCTGTAAATGTAACACAGCCGCCAACACCTAGCCCAAATGCCCTGATCTTGAAGCGTAATACAGCACTGTACTCGACTGTATCCAGTCACCTCCACATTCAGGGAGTGTTTGGCCTGTTTTCAGCATGTCTATGTATATGCACGTCTCACGCAAGGCTCCCAGGACACAGCCCCATCCGCTGGTGGACCAAAATTCGAGCATAGAACTTTAACATCTGGTCGATTACGTCTCTCATTCTATGACACTGTGGTAGGACTCTCAAGAAGAACTTAAGGGACATGCACACTCATCGTTGATTTTGAGTCAGTATTATTTAGTACCGTAGGCAATGATTCACTGACGAACTTTCATACTTAGTAGTAGCAGTGGGTGCATGATATGTACATATTTGAGAATTAGGTTTATAAAGTATATGTTTGTGGAAAGAAGAAGACTAAGCTCTGTTGTTATGAAGGTATTGATTTGACTTGGAGTACTGTGTAGCAAAGGGAATAGTATGTCCAGTCATAAGGCAGGTACAGATATTTCAATTTCCAGAGCCACCGCCTTGGGAGGGGTGTATTTACGATACTTCACTCATCGTCGAATGACGTTCAATTTAGATCGCGATCGTAAGATGAGCGACTTTCGTGATCAAGTGGAAATTTGAGAAGATTGTTTATGAAGGTGCATTTGCGCTGGACCGTTATTTCCTCCCATGTAAATTATTCGGTTGACTGCTTCTGAACATTTCACGTATTTATTTAGTTGAGAGAAGATCGATTGTGTTGTGTGCATCTGGCATGTGGAAAATAAGTTTGCCTGTTCTCTAGACATGGGGAAGACCTTAGTTGGCTTGTAAATTGTATGGATGATTTGGAGTATGTTAGATCAGCGAGATCGGTATTAGCGTGCGGAAATATGATTTTTCATGTGTTTGTTTCTAGTTAGTCAGTGGTCTAGAGCACGCTCCACATAGAGAAAGTTTCGTGTTTGTAGAGAAATGATTTCGAGTCTATATGTCGGGAATTATGTTGCGTTAGCGATCGGTAGGACGCCGCCTAGTGCTTTATATGGAGAAGTATAGCGAAAATGTTATAATATTATGCTGAAAATATGTGTGTTCTTGTAATCGCCGAGTCTGGAGACGTGCATAGAAAAGCGAGCAGACAAGGAAGCAGAGACAGTAACGCATTTGTGTAGAGGGGAAATAATCGCGAATTTGTAGAACAGTTCTGAGAGTGACTTCGGCCCGCTGATGTAAAAGGGGTGATTTTGTATGGTGGGGGATATGAACTGTATGTTTACTAGATCGTCATGGTACTCTGTGATATGTTGCTGGGATGGTGATCGGTTTCACATTCCAATATTATTGCGAGTCTGGTATGTATTTGATGATCTGTAGACAGTATTTCGAGGTTTAGTTGTCGGTGCGAAATGGTGATCAGTGTAAACTAGTTTATTACCGCTGAACAACGCATCTGTAGAAAGAAAGCGAAGGCTGACGGAGCTTCACTAGGACTGGAAGCATCATAACACATAGCCAGTGTGAATGTAAGCATACAATAAGTTTTTCGGGTTCTGTACAGATATAAAAGATAACTGCACTGTTTGTCTAAAACGTGTATATATCGTATTGTAAAGTTAGTGTGGCTTACTTTGTGTAAAATGTGTATATATTGGATTGTAAAGATAGTATGGTTTATGTTATTGCATGACTAGAGAGGATGACTGTGTGTCCTATCATGAGGGACGTATAGATTGAGCAGATTGTTAACAACGAGGGTATGAAATAGAGTTTTCAAGTGGAAAATTATATGCGCAGTCGTCAAGAGGAGAGAATACCTGTACATTGATTGGTGTCAGACTGTAGCATAAATCGTAATATTTAATTGTAGTTGCTGTGGTAACTATCTTCCGAACTTGCAATATTCTTGTGAGTCTGGTATGTAGGTATGTATTTGATAATGTGGAGAGAATTTTGCGCGTTTGACTGTCAATGCAATTTAGCGATCTGTATAAAATAACCGCTGGAATTCAGAGAAAGAATAGATGGATGGTGCTTCGATACCGGCGGCATAAGTAATTCTCCGTGTAAATTCGATAAGAGCGAATCAGAATGCTCGATTCATTCACATGGTTTATGCTGGGATGTAGGAGTCTCTACATAGTAGAGGGAACGAAAGGTAAGGGTAAGATGTTAGGAGCGCTGGGAAGACTGCGTTTGGCGCTATTTTCGTAAACAGCTTCTGTTAGGGTAAGAATTTCCGTGCATACAAGCTGAGGCTTGAAGAAAGCGAGCGTTAACTATTTCTGGGACAGTATACGAGGTGCATTCAAGTTCTAAGGCCTCTGATTTTTTTTCTCCGGACTGGAAAGAGATAGAAACATGCGCATTGTTTTAAAATGAGGCCGCGTTCATTTTCAATACGTCCCAGAGATGGCAGCACCATACGGCAGATGGAATTTTACCACCAGCGGCGAGAATGAGAACTGTTTTAAATACTTAAAATGGCGATGTTTTCCTTACCTGAACAGCATGCAACCATTCGTTTTCTGAATTTGTGTGGTGCGAAACCAATTGAAATTCATCGACAGTTGAAGGAGACATGTGGTGATGGAGTTATTGATGTGTCGAAAGTGCGTTCGTGGGTGCGACAGTTTAATGAAGGCAGAACATCGTGTGACAACAAACCGGAACAACCTCGGGCTCGCACAAGCCGGTCTGACGACATGATCGAGAAAGTGGAGAGAATTGTTTTGGGGGATTGACGAATGACTGTTGAACAGATCGCCTCCAGAGTTGGCATTTCTGTGGGTTTTGTGCACACAATCCTGCATGACCACCTGAAAATGCGAAATGTGTCATCCAGGTGGGTGTCACGAATGCTGACGGACGACCACATGGCTGCCCGTGTGGCATGTTGCCAAGCAATGTTGACGTGCAACGACAGCATGAATGGGACTTTCTTTTCGTCGGTTGTGACAATGGATGAGATGTGGATGCTATTTTTCAATCCAGAAACAAAGCGCCAGTCAGCTCAATGGAAGCACACAGATTCACCGCCACCAAAAAAATTTCGGGTAACCGCCAGTGCTGAAAAAATGATGGTGTCCATGTTCTGGGACAGCGAGGGCGTAATCCTTACCCATTGCGTTCCAAAGGGCACTACGGTAACAGGTGCATCCTATGAAAATGTTTTGAAGAACAAATTCCTTCCTGCACTGCAACAAAAACGTCCGGGAAGGGCTGTGCGTGTGCTGTTTCACCAAGACAACGCACCCGCACATCGAGCTAATGTTACGCAACAGTTTCTTCGTGATAACAACTTTGAAGTGATTCCTCATGCTCCCTACTCACCTGACCTGGCTCCTAGTGACTATTGGCTTCTGCCAACAATGAAAGACACTCTCCGTGGCCGCACATTCACCAGCCGTGCTGCTATTGCCTCAGCGATTTTCCAGTGGTCAAAACAGACTCCTAAAGAAGCCTTCGCCGCTGCCATGGAATCATGGCGTCAGCGTTGTGAAAAATGTGTACGTCTGCAGGGCGATTATGTCGAGAAGTAACGCCAGTTTCATCGATTTCGGTTGAGTAGTTAATTAGAAAAAAAATCGGCGGCCTTAGGACCTGAATGCACCTCGTACAATTCCCGAGAGGTCGACTTGCCTCTTATTTTTTTAGAAATCGATGTGCCGTACGAAAAACATTGGGAACGTTGTTAGATGGTGAGGCACCACACAGACGTTTCGCCGCGAGACGCGGCATTAGCCATGCTAGATCTGGTACACATGGCTGAACACATCACATATGTTCTGTTAGATGGAAGCAGACTGTGCTATTCTGCCATCCACGGTAAAGATAAAGCTGGCCTGAGGTGTCTCGAGTATGGGGGCTACACCTTGGCGTTCTGTGACGTCAGTATAAGGGAAACTGTATAGACGCATCTTTCACCTGCGTCAGGCGCATCAACCCCACGTGTGTACAGCAAAACTTGGAGCGTCTGCACTCTGTATGTGAGTCTTCGCTCCCGTCCGATTGTGTCATCATCAGCGTCTAGGTGAACACGTATTTGGATAGGAATTTCTCTAGTGTCAAGTATGAAAAGGGATGTATGCGCATCATGCCTGTGAGCAGCTGTGTATGGTTTGATAGTTGACGGCCACGGCCGCCTCATTTCGCGGTCCTGTGGATAGGGTGTGGCGGAGGGTGCTTGCACGCATTGATTGCATTATTTCGCGAGCAGGTCTGTAGGCTGTGCTATGCGTTATTTGGACGTTTACATGTACTGAGCATGTCTACGCGTCACTGTGCTGCATTATTTAGGGGGAGTCTGAATATCTCTACATAAATTATTTACATAAATTAGGAGTTGTTTGTATGTCTGCAGAGTGTGTATTGTGACCCCAAGCATTACATGGCGAGTGTTTTGCGTCAGTGTGATGAATATATTCGATCCCTAAATAAAATATTTCAAACTAAATAGAGTGCACTCCTTCTTTACTCCCTCCAGCAGCCCAGAGCAGCCTGAGTCATTTTGCCACCATTCTCGCCTCTACAGACCATGATCTGGGATTAGGTCAAAGGAGGGATGACAGTACAATCTGGTGGCAGTAATGTGTACTAGGCCAACTGGACACTAAATCTCGTGGTGGAGACACTGGATGCAAAATAAAGACTTGTGTTCAGATCTCTTTTCCTGCCATTTCGCTCCACCATCTTGAGTGACATCATGTGTACGTTAGTACAGGTTAGTGCATGTTAGTGCGTGTTAGCATGCCAACATTGGTCAGTAAGTGGACGTGGTGCTGGGTTGAGGATCCTGGTGGAGACTTTAACTATTTGATTCCAAGCCCAGGTGGATGTAGCATTGCCGAAAATTGGTTCCAAGTACTAGGTTCTATGAAGTCGAATTACGTGACTAATGCAGTAGAGCGCAGCATTCTAGGGGTGGGGGGTGATAGGTCATGAATGAACAGTGCGCTCGTAGAGGGAAAATGTGGAATTTATCATTTGATCGTTGAATATTGTAATTGTGAATTCATTTATTGAATGTTATTAAAATTGAAATGGAATTAAGTACTCAGATAATTGATAGGTTAGATGTGTGATGTTGGTGTCACATGTGTTCAGTTAAATTAGTTGGCATATTTACAGAAGACTATCTCTGGTGTGAGTATAAAGGTCTAGGGTTGAGGCTGTGGCATCAGTGGCCACTCGCTCACAGGCCACTGACTTGGCACATGTCCAGTTATAACGCCCGGGAGAGAGAGAGAGAGCAGACAATCTTGTGTCATCACTCGACATCATGGTAGCGTCCTCTGGCGGCTAAAATATGAACTAAGCCAATTGGACGATGGAGCTTTCGGTGAACAGACTGGGTGCAGCCATGTTGAATAATGGTACTTGCACCATGATCTGATGTCACAGGAGCTCCCTCTGGTGGCGACAATATGAATGAAGCCAGTTAGGGTTCAGACCCAGTGGCGAACACACCTGCTTGAAATTGGTTAAATAATAAAGACAAGTCCTTTTTTCCCACGATTTTCTTTGCTTAGTAGAGGTAAGAGTGATGTGGTGCATTATCGTGTTGGAATTTTTTACCTCACGCCATTTTTGGGGTTGGGGGGTCATTGGGTGCGTGGCACTTTCCCACCAAAAATCAAACTTCCCGCCAAAATCTGCCATCTTGAATGACGTCACAGCCGCCATCTTGATTGGCGTCATCGCCGCCATCTTGGGTGACGTCATCGCCTCCATCTTGGATAATGGTACTGTGGACTAGAACCAGCTTTGTTTCAATACTCATGTGACTTCTTGGCCTTTGACTCAGGTTCGATCCTCAAGACTGTCCTATGTCCAATTTTTATATCACTCTCTAGTTTGGTATTAGGGAACCAAACGAAGCACACTTTCGGCGACAATGTCTCTGCGTTGGGGGGGGGGGGGACACTTGAATTTGTGTGCAACAACCTGATTGGCTAAGTTCAATGCCAACTTACTCGGAAACAACGCAACCTATCTATTTTTTTCTTAATAATTAATTCTCTGCATAAACTACCCTGCAACACCATTATAAGCTATTCACACTGGTTCTGACCACCCAGTATATTTTATTGGCAGTAACATTGTTTTGCAAATGCGCTTCCGTAATCGTTGTTTTTCACAGAAAGAGCTACGTCTTCCATCTAGGGATTCCCATTTGATTTCATGGAGTATTTTCACAATTCTCATGTGTTGATCGAACCTACCGGTAACAATTGTAGCATCACACCTCTAAACTGTTTCAATGTCTTCCTTTAATCAGACCTGTTGGGGAACCCATAAACTGGAGCAGTACTCAAGAATGAGTCGCACTAGTGCCCTATACACTGTCTCCTTTATCGATGAAAAACATTTTCCTAGAATTCTTCCAATAAATGGTAAGTAGACCATTCGCCCCTTCTACAACTACCTTTGTTCCATTTCACGTCACTTTGCAACATCTAGCATAGACATTTCGTAATACTGTAATACTAATACTGCAATACTAATACTGTATTGAGACAATACAGGATTGTTTTTCCTACTCATATTCATTAACCACCGTTTTCTCAAATTTAGAGCAAGCTGCCATTCATCTCACCAAATACAAATTTTATTCAATCATCTTGTACCCTCTTACAGTCACACAAAGACGACACTGTCCAGCCCACTGCATTGTCGTTAGCAAATAGACGCAGACTCCTGCCACCCCAAATGTAAGATCATTTATGAATATAGAGAACAGGAGCGGTACTTTTGCACTTCCCTGCCGCACACCCTTTTCTCCGATAAACATTCGCCGTCCAGTCCAACATATCAGGTTCTATTACTTAGTTTTCGAACCACTCACATATCTAAAACCCACTCTGTGTGCTCAAACTTTCGTTAAGAGGCCGTGCGCAGCTAGTGTTCGTGCCTTTTTCTGCTTGACATCTTGTCCTTTGCGGTATTGCCGTCCCTTTTCTTATTCGATTTACTGGCGTCACCAAGTTGCTGGCTTGCCTGCCCATGAGTGGCAGCAGCAGCGCATATCCATAAGAGCACTGTCAGACTATCTTTGGAGCGACTGCTAGTATTTCCGTGTCGTGGTGTGTCGGGAGTTCAGTGGGGACTGAGCAGCAGTGACGTCCGGACAGCCATGACTCGCCCGACCGTTGCCGGCACGTATGTCTTTAGTGGGGACGACCTTGATCGGTCGTTCGGTCGATCGTCTCATCGGACGACGTGTATTTGGTCGCCGACCGCTTGCGGGTTCTCTGTGAGTGTCGACTCGTGATTCCTCCTAGTTGTTCCACAGTAACTGGCTTGAGTATTGTTCGAGTTGCCTGTGGAAGTGTTTTGCGGAACCATGTGTAGCGTGTGTGGTTTTGACTGAGCAGTTATTTTAATGCTGTCTGCATGCTTAATTGAGTCAGTCGGTTGGGACGGAGCTGCGAACAAGTGTAGGCGGCGTGTAGCCAGGCCAGGACCACTGGCAGCGTGAACACGCTGTCGGATCATGAGGCGTTAGCTGCGAGAGCGACAAAGTTCCTTGCCCTCCGAACCTAGACGCTGAAGCTGAGTGATCAGTTAACCTGTTATGAAACCTCAACTATTGTGACACCTCTTCATTTGTGGATTGTTGTTCCCTGGGCCGTTTGGGCTAGCAGCAATGTATGATGTGTTGGAGGTGGCAAAATCTTGCAGCCGTCTTCCTATATTGTGATTAGTTATTAAATTGACTGTTACTAAACAGTGAAGTGCACCAGCAGTATTTTCTGCCCTGTGGCCGTGAACACCCCAGTTACCTGCCCTGGTCGTTAGCGTAGTTGTCCGGCAGTGTGCCTTTCCTCATTGTAATGATGCTGTCCAGCATGGTGTGTAGTTCGACAGCCTTCTAAGTTGTTTGGTTTATCTTTTGCTTAGAGTGGTTATTGTTCCCTTGGCTGTGTTTCGACGCAAATTTCTGAATATGTAGTGCGGTTCGTATCCTCGTCCTCAGCCGATATTTTCCACCGTTGTGCCATTGGTCAGACGGAATGGAATTGGTTAAATTATTGATCGGTCCTTGGGCCATCCCTAGTTTGGGTTGCCATCCAATTATTTAACTTCAACCATTGACTGCCTGTCTCACCTCACCTTACGTTTGAGCTACCTTCTCAGGCCGACCCTTGGAACACTTCTGAGCACCACTTGTTCTGTTTGTTTTAGTTTGTGATTATCATTTTAGTTTCAAATATTGTGTGAGGCCTTTGGCCGTGTATTAATTCAGTTCTTTTTAAATTTTGCATAAAGGCCTTCAGCTATGTTTAATTAAAATTTTGATGATTGATTTTATTTTTTAAAAAATTATTTTTTCCTTACAATTAGTTCTATCTGAAATTGTTTGTAATCCAGGCCCTAAGCCGTTAGTTGTTCAATGTGTTATGTTTGGCCTTCAGCTGAGGATTTACGTGAACCACTTTTAGTAAGGCTTTCAGCCGTATGTATTCTTTAAAGGAAAATTTTTTTATAAGAAGAAGGGGCTTAGTTTAATCTTTTTGTCTGACTTGTTGTTCAGGCCTTCAGCCGCTGTTTCAAATTCGTTTGTGGCCTTCAGCTGGGCAATAAGTTAATATTTATTTAATTAGGCTTTTGGCTGTTTGTTGTAAGTTGAAAAAGGAGTTTCTTGGTTAAAAAATTGTTTATTAATGTGTTTTAATTATAGTTGTCCTTAAGGCGTGTAATGTAGGCCTTCAGCCACTAATTGTTTTGAATTGCATGTTTTTTTAAAAAGATGTACCTTCTGTTTTTAATTGCTTTTGATTTCTAAGTCAGGCCTTGAGCTGTTCTTATTTTTGGTGTGGTTTTGGGCCTTCAGCCCAGAAGGCAATTCAAGTTTTCTTTAAACATGCCTTCAGCCATATTGTTTGATTGTTATCTTTTAAAGCAATAAGTGGTTCGTAGGATGTCATGGGAGAAAACCACAAGCTGAGCCTCACGCGAGCAATACTTTCTACACTGAAGAGCCGAAGAAACTGATACAACTGCCTAATACCTTGTAGGGGCCTCACGAGCATGCAGAAGAGCCGGAACACGACTTGGCATGGACTCGACTAGTCTGCAGTAGTGTTGAAGGGAACTGACACCATGAATCCTGCAAGGCTGTCCGCAAATCCGTAAGAGTACAAGGTGGTGGATATCTCTTCTGAACAATACATCCCAGATATGCTCAATAATGTTCATGTCTGGGCAGTTTGCTGGCCAGCGGAAGTGTTCAAACTCAGAAGAGTATTCCTCTAGCCACTCTGTAACAATTCTGGATGTGTGGGGTGTCGCATTGTCGTGCTGGAATTGCCCAAGTCCGTCAGAATCCACAATGGACATGAATGGATGCAGATGATCAGGTAGGATGCTTACGTACATATCACCCATCAGAGTCGTATCTATACATAACCGGTGCCCAACATCACTCCAACTGCACACGCCCTACACTGTTACTAATCCTCCACCACCTTCACAGACCGCTGCTGACATTCAGGTTCCATGGATTGATGAGGTTGCCTCCACACCCATACTTGTCCATCCGGTCGATACAATTTAAAACGAGACTCTACTAGCGTCTGAGTGTTTTCAGATAATTACCAAAAATGGTTTATTACGCACAGTAAATGCTACCCTCTGAAAGGATTTTTAGTAATTTGACCGAGATTACCTAACGGATAATTTGGAATCGAACCTTAATTCCGCAAGAACAGGTGTAGGTAAATACCAGAAATAATTAATTTTGCAATGGGTAACAGTAAATGATTACTGTTAACTGGAATAGTTATACGGTCGCCAGCCTAGTTAGGCATAATAATGCAAAAGCATTATTCATAAAGAATCTATTTTTACTACTGCAAAAAAATGAACTTTCATTAAACACTGTTCTATGAAATGCAATAACCACACGCTAATGGACAAATTACACAGAGGGAAGCAGCATTGTCACATTGCTACATTTAAGCAGACGCAAGACTTGCAAATAAGACATTTCTCTGAAACTTCCTAGCAGATTAAAACTGTGTGCCGAACCGAGACTCGAACTCGGGACCTTTGCCTTTCGCGGGCAAGCGCTCTACCGACATTTCTCTTGTTTACCTCAATCATTACTTTAGTCTATAATTAATATGGCTCAAACCTGCCCTTCACTATCTATACAAGGACAGGCAGCACATGATAATAGTCAGGTACAATAATCACACACATCCACTATACAAAGCAATAAAGAACAAACAGTATACAAACCTTCTATCTTTCTCACTCATTGATTACTTCAAGATCCATTACCTAGAAACCTATTAATCAGATACATATTTTTTATTATGTTGGAATAGATATGTGGTCGTACAAAATATATCTTTCTTTGTAGTAGCAACTAAACTTTGTTTCTTCTCAACAGTAAATGTTTTTGTCATGTATAAATTATTTCAATTACCAATTGTTGTGAAATATTCTAGTAAACTAGAACTGGAGATGGTCTTAGCCCTATTTCAATAGTTGCCTCTCAAGTAATACAGGTATAATCAAACCTCACTTGCAATTGGATTTTTACACTCTCTATAAAGCCAAACTCTTTTGTTCTCGTGAATCAAAGCAATTGTAGTAACTTTTTTTATAAACTAAGGCTTAAATGAGTAGCTCAAACTGGCTATCCCATTTCTACTACACAAAATACACAAAACTGCAGTATTTCTTCAGAATGCAATTAATAAATTCATTACCTAAGAATGTTTTCTCATTTTAAACAGCACAACTCTTAAAATGTCCATTACCACGAAACTAACTAAACACTCATTCTGGGACAAACTGTGCACCAATTTCAATCACCTTACATGAATGTTTTAAGTTAATTTCAATAACCTTTTATAATATAATTTTAATGCATCAAGACAAAAGGTTCATAGTATCACTTGTGAAGTAAGTAGGTTTTGAAAGTAATTTTGACGCAGTAGACTTTAGCATTCTCTTTTCCTAAACTGATTTTCAATTCATTTTCCAGCTAAGTTTTAAAACTTTCAAACCAAGACAGTCAGTGTTATAAGTATGAGAAATGAACAATTCCTGACCAGCACATCAAGTGAACTGGCAGAGAACTTTACCACACGTCATAAATTTTGCACTGTGTTTTTGTTAATACTTTTATGCAAGAATCACTCTCGGAATTCATTAATCAATGATGAGGATCCTACTTGGATCAATGCATAGGATACGCACTTGGGTGGAACACGATTCTTTTAGCTTTAACATTATATTTCCACTAAACCAAATACAACGTAACTGGTTCACACATGCCTGCATATCTGACCTTTTGTGAGTGTGACGAAGTGGTTGCGCAAACGAGGTGGCAAGTATGTGGCAGCTAGGTGGTCTTTCCATTGGCACAAATAGGCTCTATATATTTCTTCTTGGCGTTGATAATAATAATTTCAGAGCTCTTTCCAAAACGAAAGTACCATTTTAGAGCCACATATTACATCCGAGGCCGTTCCATTCCACTGGTAACACAATAGGCCTCACTGGCCACCCGCGCTGTTTAGTCGTCAATGTCTCACTGCCGACTGGCTACCGTGCTCTCTCGTTTGGCGCCCAGGCGAATGCCACACCCAGCTTTTCGTTCGCGCTAACCACATTTTGGCGCGCGCTAACTCACTTCCGCTGTAAAGGGGGTGTACATTTACTTTTCAGTTTATACAAATCAAAGTTCCTATGTATGAACCAGTTTCGACATAATTACCAACAGACATACTTAAACTTTGTCATTTAAGCGTATTAAGAAATCAGTGTAATATTTATCTCATTGAAAGACAATCTCCTCCAAATCATGCAAAGAACTTAACACACAAAGAGCAACCGTATTACAAATCTTATCGTTCCTCCACAGTAGACAAAAGATATTACATGGCAAAGAATATACACTTTATTATTCAGGATAAACCTATACAAATTATTTACAATATTAAACAATAGTGTTACAAAGGTAAGATGTTTCCAGTCATCAACAGTCCAATGTCGGTGTTGACGAGCCAAGGCGGGGCGTAAACCTTTCTCTCGTGCAGTTGTCATGCGTACATGAGCGTGCCTTCGGTTCCGAAAGCCCTTATCGATTATGTTCGTTGAATGGTTCGCATGCTGACGTATGTTGATGGCCCAGCACTGAAGTGTTGCACTTCTGTCACGTAGAACGATTCTCTTCAGTCGTCGTTCGGCCCGTTCTTGCAGGATCTTTTTCCGGCGATGTCGGGGATTTGATGTTTTACCGGATTCCTGATATTCGCGGTACACTCGTGAAATGGTCGCACGGGAAAATCCCCACTTCGTCGCTAACTCGGAGATGCTGTTTCCCTGGCCGCTTGGTTTGAGGCGCCATGTCACGGATTGCGCGGCCCCTCCCGTTGGAGGTTCGAGTCCTCCCTCGGGCGTGGGTGTGTGTGTCATTCTTAGCATGAGTTAGTTTAAGTAGTGTGTAAGTCTAGGGACCGATGACCTCAGCAGTTTGGCCCCTAAGGAATTCACACACATTTGAACATTTTGTTGTGTCCCATTACTTGTGCGCCTACAATAACACCACGTTCAAACTCACTTAAATCTGATACCCTGCCATTGTAGCAGCAGTAACCGGTCTAATAACTGCGCCAGACATTTGTTGCCTTATATAGGCGTTGTCAACCGTAGCGCCGTATTCTGCCTATTTACCTACTGCATCTCTATATTTGAATAAGCATACCTACACCAGTTTCCTTGGCACCTCAGTGTAAATCCTTGTTGTGCTGTGGACAGAAGCTTTCCCTCTCAAAAACAAAATTGTTGTATCCTAACTTAGAATATGCCAAAGAATTATGCAGGAAAACGAAGTTGAGGATATTAATATGTAATTTTGCGCGTCCGTTGTTAAGGGAGGCACATGTGCTGTTTCCCATTTCACTGGGGAAGACATTGACGATAAACGCAAGCTGAGTATGACTACTGTCTGCGAAACCGAAATGAGATTGCCTCTGGACCAGGCGGCTTACGTGTTTTCAACTCTTTCAGGTGCTTGTTGGAGGCATGGACGCGTATTTTTTTTTTTTTTTTTTTGTCTATACGGTAATTGGCACGGCATTCAAATGATGGTACGTCTGTACGATCCTGCTGCGTAAATCATTTTTAAAGACGAAATTTAAAACTTCATCTTTCCTTTAGCTGTCCTCTGAGCCCACAACTCACTGATCTGTGAGTCAATGAATAGAAGCCTTTGTCCCGCTTAGCAATTTTTTTTCGCCATGTGTTACTATATCTATTGCCAAAACTTGTGTCATTTTTTAAGTGTCTCCTCTATGCATATATTAAAATAATTTGCGATAATGGTAGTAACTAGAGGCAATAAAACTGCCGACCAGAGCCCACGAGAAAGTGCGTGGAGCAAGTGAGGGTACACACAGGATCGGAACTGTAATGACATACAGAATGCCGATTCCATATTTTCTGCCACTTGCCGTGGGACACACGGCCCTCGGTTGCCGAATCGCCGCAGAGGTCGCATACGCGTCTCCTCTGCTCCAAATTTCTGCTGCCAGTGTACGCAGGTACAGTTCCAATCATTTCCATCCATTCAATAAATACTGTGGTGTTCAGAATTAAAGCAACAAACGGAAATTTTGCAAGGTTGCGTTCATTTTGCCACAAAAGAGTATAAACAGGTGATAGTAAAGCAGACAAAATGTAAAAAATACAGAACGTAAGCAACTGCAACATCCATTACCGTAGACAAAAGTGTTCTTCGTTTTATTCCACTTAACGGGCTAATTCTGACAACGGGTTAATGTGCTCAGTATGGGTGTGACCACCTCTTTCACCAATAGAGGCTTGACATCAACAGGGCGTGATATGATGTCATCGGTCTCATGTTGAGGCAATAACGCCCATTCTTCCTGCAGAGCTGCTCGCAAGCCTTGGACAGTGGTTGGTGGATGTTGGCGTGGTGCAACCCGTCTCTCTAATGCATCCGGGACATGGTCTATGGGATTCAAATCGGGAGAGCGAGCAGACCACATCATGCATGCAATATCTTCGGTTTCCGAAAAAAAAAAGGTCAATCACCTGTGGTTTTTGAGTTCGAGTATTAGCGTCCATCAATACGAAGACTGGGCCCACAGCACCCCGCAGCAACCGCGCATAGGATCCCAAGATCTCCTCACGATACCTGACAGCAGCTAAATCATGCTGCTTCACCTGGACGATTTCATGAGGAAGTCTTCGTGTGGTCAACATAATCCCTGCCCGCACCATTAGGGATCCTCCTCGATATCGGTTTCTCTCCATAATGTTTGGCTCGGGAAATCGTGTTTACGTGCCCTCCAGATGCGAATCCATCGAGAATCACTCTCCAGACCAAATCGGGACTTATCTGTGAAAAGAACATTGGCCCGCCATTCGACCGTCCAGGTGGCATGCTGCCGGTTCCATTCTGGACGTTCCCTTCTGCAAAGACACGCCAGCATGTCTCCAACAATAAAGGCCACTCTGCTGAAGCCGTCTGTACACTGTTTATGTTGATACAACACATCCAGGGGATGCTGCGAGGTCAGATGCCAGTTGCAGTGCAGTACTAAGGCGGTACCACCGTGACCTGACAGCCAAATAACTGTGCACTCTTTCTGATGCCATACGTGGTCGGCCCTTTCCTGGTTTCCGGGGTACAGTTTCGGTCTCTATAAACTGTCGCCTCGTCCGAAAAACAACAGAACGATTCACATTAAGCCATCGGGCTGCATCAGTTTGCAACTCTCCTGCTTCCATTCTTCCTATGGCCCTCCACAACCGAGTCTTCCCTGTGACTGTGTACATAACAATTGTGGTTGTGGGACTACCCTGCAAAAACTATCCCGCTCGATAGGTGCCCTGAGGTCATTGCTGGCATGGTTGTCCGTTGATCGGAATTCCATCTTCTGTGCAGACCCCGATCGTAGCAACATCCGTTGACAGTTTGTATCACTATATTGTGAATTAGACTCAGGGCGGGGAAATAGCAGTTTGTTGCTTTGACTTTGGACACCAGTGCAGAATGACGAAAGCTTGAACCTGTCCGAGATTACATCGTACTTTCTCACGGTACTAACCTGCCATCTGCGTCTTCCTCTAAGCAGGAGCTACACAGAAATAGCGCGTTAGCAGGGATCTGCAGTCACGATGTCTGGCGCTTACGTAGTCTTCACGACAGGGCCCTGTAGCGCGCGCACGCTATCTGATTGGATCCCTGCCTGCTGCTTCCTGTCCCATAGAAGAGAAGCTTTACAAGTCGCTGCCGCGGAATCACATTTACAGTAATTAACTCCAGAGAATGTGTTGCATAAATATTGAAGATAATCTCTATTCTCCTCAGGACGGAGTAGTGGGCGCAAATGACCCTAATTCTTGGCCCGTTGGTTAGACTGCACTATTCTGATCGGTTCTGTTTTATAAGTGCATCGCTACAGCGCTTCATCAGTGTGACATTTAAGGAATCCCATGGCGATTATTATTTTTTAAGTTAGCAGCAGAAGGGGCTCAGCGTCTTTCCACTGAACCAGTAACCTCTTTTTGACCCCACAGCAACTGAGCTAAATGGTGCCGTGACTGTTAAGACTCTGTACTCGCGCCCGACCCTATAGAGTTAAGATCAATCAGCTAATTGTACGAAAAAATGAAACTGAGTTCGTATTTCTTTCGTTATGATTCATCGTATGTATAAACATTGATAACAGCGGTTATTATCAGAATGTTTGTGGCATAACAAATCTGCCTTCTGCCGTTAGAGAAAGAATGTTTTTTTTAAAAAAAAACTTCATTCAAGAGGTCTTTTGTGTCAGCTATACCATCTTTCACAACATGTTATTGTTGTTTTCGTTGTTGTTGTGGTTTTCAGTCCAGAGACTGGTTTGATGCAGCTCTCCATGGTACTCTATCCTTTGCAAGCTTCATCATCTCCGAATAATTACTGCAACCTACATTCTTCTGAATCTGCTTAGTGTATTCATCTCCTGGTTTTCCTCTACGATTTTTACCCTCCACGCTTCTCTCAAATACTAAACTGGTAACGTGTCCTACAAACGAGTCCCTTCTTTTAGTCAGATTGTGCTACTAATTCCTCTTCTCCCCAATCCTGTTCAGCACTTCGTCGTTGGTTATATGATCTACCCATCTAATCTTCACCATTCTTCTGTAGCACCAGATTTCCAAAGCTTCTATTCTCTTCTTGCCTAAACTGTTTATCGTCCATTTTTCACTTCCATACATGGCTACACTCCATACAAATACTTTCAGAAACGACTTCCTGACACTTAAATCTATACTCGACGTTAAAAATTTCTCTTCTTCAGAAACGATTTCCTTGCCATTGCCAGTCTACATTTTATATCCTCTCTACTTCGACCATCAGTTATTTTTCTCACCAGATAGCCAAACTTATCTGCAACGGTAAGTGTCTCATTTCATAATCTAATTCCCTCAGCATCGCCAGATTTAATTCGACTACATTCCTTTATCCTGGTTTTGCTTTTGTTGATATTCATCTTATATCCTTCTTTCAAGACACTGACCATTCCTTTTCTGTCTCTGTCAGAGTTACAATGTCATCGGCAAACCTCAAAGTTTTTATTTCTTCTCCATGGATTTTAATTCCTACTCCGAATTTTTTCTTTTGTTTTCTTTTCTGCTTGCTCAGTATATAGAATGAATAACATCGGGGATAGGCTACAACCATGTCTCACTCCCTTCTCAACCACTGCTTCTGTTTCGTGCCCTTCTACTCTTCTAACTGCCATCTGGTTTCCGTACAAATTAAAATAGCCTTTCGCTCGCTGTATTTTACCCCTGCCACCTTCAGAATCTGAAAGAGAGCATTGCAGTCAACATTGTCAAAAGCTTTCTTTAAGTCTACAAATGGTAGAAACGTAGGTTTGCCTTTCTTTGATCTATCTTTTAAGATAAGTCGTAGGGTCAGTATTGCCTAGTGTGTTCCAACATTTCTACGGTATCCACACTGATCTTATTACCATCATTAAATTATTTCGAGGAAATAAATCATGCAATAAATCGTCTACTAAACATTCTACACTTTCAGTTATGGAGCTCGTAGCATTCGCTGCCGGTGTCTTTTTTCCTCTATTCCAATTACTCCTCTTCTGGAAAGAGCATTGTTGTAACTTTTAGTATGCTATAGAGTACGGTCGACCACTGCGCGCAGAACTTCAGGCGTGCACTATGTGATTAAGGCTCTGTCGGTCTCGTCTCTACGCGGTACGTCTTAGCTTTGCTCGGTCCTTCTCAGAATATAGCACGACATTTCATTTAGCAGTGCGATACTACACTTTCTTCCAGCATTTGCTGCGGCTTATTTTGGTCAGCACGACCTTCTTTAGTTCGGCAGAATCGTGGTGTAACCGCTGTTCATTCTTCGCTATTTGATGGTGATATAAAGGAAGTTCACAGATCCAGTGGCTATTTGCGCAAAAAGAGGTTGTCTAGCGGTCTCTCATCGTAATCGTTTAAAAAGGAATGCTAATCACCGAAGAGATAGACGAGAACTCTCAGTACCTATTATGTACTCATATAATCGACGGTGCATGGGGCTTAATTTAAAGAATAAGATGCAATAATTTTAGTAGCTGTGTGACCGGTTGCGAAGTGTCGTAACCGGTTGGCCCTGACTAGTATTAGCACGTAATCTGACTGCATATAATAAAAATGAAGAATGACAAGGATTTTCCGTTAACACAATTGATTAATTAAGTCCCCTGCAACTATAAAAGCTACGAAACAACAAAGCACTAGTGTAACTGTTCTGTGTGTGGTAGTGTGACTCAACGTACATGTATCTGGCTCGGTTCTTCCTCAATACAACAAGATATTTTAAACATCATTTACAACGAACTAATTGAAAAACCAGACATACTATAATTGCACATAGAAACCAGAATCACAAGTCTAATACATGAACACGAGCCAGATGCCTTGTTGGCCGTACCTGTGACCAAGAGGCATTGTCATTAACGAAATCTGTAATACTTTTTTTACCTCAATATATATTGACGAAAAGTACACTGTGATAATTACAACATCTTCCATCTATACATTACACCAACCGAACAGCATCTACTCTCTCGCCCAACAGAACAACAACTGCCCTCGACATCCTCTGAACTACTACTGCCCCGTGGAGGCGGCGGAATAATAATCTTTGGCGCAATCTCTGGCGCTGTGACTCAGTGTAGCCACCTTTCATATGCCCCTCCTCCACGGGCTAGAATTTGCTGGTATTTTTGCCAGCACTGGTGGTGAAAATACCACCAAATTCGTCCAAAAAACACAGACAAAAATAAAAGATGATATTAATAAGTAACTAACACATAACTAAATAAATTTTGGCTTTGCACTGACCCTTCTATAACCTTATATATAAAATACAGTAAGGAATACAAATGCTTGCATACATGTGATTTTACATAATAGTTTACGCAAGTATCATTTCTCAGAGTAGTTAAACAGTTCAATGAATGGCACCAGCAACGACGAATAGGTGCAGATAAGAGTCTCATAACATTTCATAAACAGTATATACACAATAAATCAGTTTACACAAATATTCACATAAAATCTTTTCAATGCTTCAATAAACAAGTAGCACTCCTCAGAGTAGTTGACAATTCCAACAGTAGCACCCAGAAATGGTCAACAGGTGCAAATAGCAGTCCCATAACATTTCATAAACAGTAAATACACAATAAATCAGTTTACAGAGATATTCACATAAATTTCAATAGTTCAATAAACAAGTAGCACGCCTCAAAGTAGTTGACAGTTCCAAAAATGGCACCCAGCAATGGTCAACAGGTGCAGACAGCAACAAATGACATTATCTCAGCAGCAGCAATTCCAGCAGTGGCACCCAGCAATGTTGAACAGGTGCAGACAGCAACAAGTAACATCATTTCAGTAGCAGCAGTTCCAACAGTGGCACCCAGCAATGGCGAGCAGGTGCAGGCAGAAATGAGTGTCATCACATCAATAGTAGCAGTTCCAACAGTGGCACCCAGCAATGGCGAGCAGGTGCAAACAGTAACAAGTAAAATCATTTCAGTAGCAACAGTTCCAACAGTGGCAGGAATGAGTGTCATCACATCAATAGTAGCAGTTCCAACAGTGGCACCCAGCAATGGCGAGCAGGTGCAAACAGCAACAAGTAACATCATTTCAGTAGCAGCAGTTCCAACAGTGGCACCCAGTAATGGCGAGCAGGTGCAGGCAGGAATGAGTGTCATCACATCAATTGTAGCAGTTCCAACAGTGGCACCCAGCAATGTTGAACAGGTGCAGGTAACAGTCCATAATATTCACCAGCAATAATTAAACAATTCATCAGAGTTCATCAACAGAAATTAAACATTTCTAAGTGGCACCCATCAATGATAATAGGGGTAAGCACGGACAACAGTTTGAATGCACACACAATTGCTTTTACAAAATTATTATCAATGCTCTTACACTAAACATACAGTAGCACCCAGAAATGGTCAACAGGTGCAAATAGCAGTCCCATAACATTTCATAAACATTAAGTACACAATAAATCAGTTTACACAGATATACACATAAATTCCAATAGTTCAATAAACAAGTACCACTCCTCAGAGTAATTGACAGTTGACAGTGCTCCTCACTTACTTTACCTCTTATTCATCAAAACTCCAATAATCATCAGCATCACATAATCTCAATACTTCAATAATACCTCTTCAATACGTCGATACATATAAACCTTATCACTAATATCATTTCACTCCCATAACAACTTTTTCCTCTAGTCAGTCTCCTCGAACAAGTAAAGATAAAATCCTAGTGCAAACTTCAATTCATCATCCCATACAATCCGAAGACACAGTGACCACACACAACCTCTGTGTAATCCACCTGAGCCAAATCTTCTACTCATTATGAATTATAAAATACATTTTGGTTACCTTGTCCATCATAAAATAAAAGAAATGCATACATGACCTCTAACAGCCTTCAGTTTGAATAAATTTCAGTAAGTAGGTGCGAGTGCGTAGTATGACTGATCACATAAGACTTCGAATGAATAAATCGTAATATTTCACAGCGTATACACCACTTCAAGAATCATGGCAAAACAGAAGCAAACATGTGGAGTATTTTTTGTGTCAAATGTCACCTGCTATTTCAATTGCTCACGAAGAATGCAGTGTAATAAATGTCAATGGTATTTCATGTCGTCAGCTTCCTTTCTATTAGAATGAATTTATACAGCTTCCATAAAACCTACAGTCCATGTGACTTCAATGAAGTTTCTTGTACCCATGTAGTTTGTAGAATTATAGCAGTTCATTTTCTTATCTTAAAATGTAAAGCACTGAGCATAAGCAAAACATACAATAGCGAGTAGATATACCATTAGAGAACAGAATATCAACAAGTGGATGCAGCACAATCCCTACAACGAGGCTCTACCAAGCGAATGATCTATAATCAGTACCATAGTGTAACCTAAACTCTATGTTCTTACACAGTATATAAGTATTTCTCTATACTAAATTAAACAGTAGCTATGACAACAAAACAGAAATGTGTAAATATGCAATCCATACGCAAAGCAGCAAGTATATATCTTATATATTAAATAGGTCATTAGCGTCATATCAGCATAAGCAAAAAATGTTCATATGTAATCTTAATAAGTAAACATGAAGGTGCAAGCAGATAAATCACAAAGTATAACTTACATACATAGCCATATCAGCACAACTAATCAGATGACAAATGTAATTTAAATAAATAGGCACAGCAGGCACATCATAAAAAATATGACATCAGTGAAAAAGCATAGCAGCCAAGCGATGCATAATATGCACAAGTAACAACTCTGTTCATTAATAAAACATTGTCAAAATCAGCAAATGTACGCAAGCATGTCGCTTCACAAGTAAATTCATAGAACATAAAATTTAGCACAAAGTATAAATCACGTAATCGCGAGCAGCAAATTATGTATAAAGTACATACCTAAGTAGAAATATGTTACCTGAAAAATAAACTCAATTAATAGTTACCTTTTTAGTATTACTTTCTTATTCGAAATTACATTCTTCCTGAAATTTTCTCGATAACAAGTCCTCTTAACGTCGGACATGCACAGAATTTACCTGAAGTTCTTAAATATTTTATACAACTGTATCCTGGAAAAGCTGAACGTTAATAACATAAGTTATCAAGTCTCTACAGCTTTATACTGAATTTAATCGGAGAAATTAGACTGTGTATTTGTCTACAGCTGTCAATGCATTCGCACTGAGCGCTCGATCAGCTGTAGATATGCGTGACGTAGGAAGTAATTGTTTGCGGACAACGGCTACCTTGTGCGGCGCGCTTCTGACTGTCGCTTTGTGTATGTGCCGCCGCCAGAACACGGCGCGGTATCCCTGTATTCTCTGCGTGTTTACGTGTAACTGTTAATTTCTCAAATGTATGTCATTCCACAAAAATGTTAACTTTCGATATATGATGTATTCCCTTAGAGCGCCGTGATTTAAGAGTTTCTACTTCAACAGTGTTATCATGAATAATTTTGCGAACTCTATATGGACCGTTATAAAGCAGAAAAAATTTGCGACACAAGCCTTTTCCTTTGTGAGACAAACGATGAGACTGAATTAACATCATTTGACCAACTGACAAAGTTTTTAAACGACCAGGACGTTTAGCTGATTTCTCTCTTCTAGCAGCCGCCGATGCAATATTTTGTAGAGCCAGGTTCACAACTTTAAAATGCCGCAGTTTCCGTGTAGGCGGAAAAGGAACGATTTCAGAAATGCGATTTGTCGGTGCTTTACTTTTTAATACCAATATAGGCGTTAAGGAAGTTGAATCATTAGGGGGTTCATTCAGAATGTTTTGAAAAATATGAAGATACTGATCCTACGTTCTGTGATTCTGATGACAGTAAAGACGACACAATTTGTTGATTTCCTTCATCCATCTCTCTGAAGCGTTAGATTGAGGGTGAAAAAGTGAAATGAATTTTGGTTTAATCTTACGACGCTGTAGAGTACGAAGCCAAATTTTAGAGCGAAACTGTGATCCATTATCTGATATAACTTTATCAACATGACCCACTTCTTTAACAAAATGTTTGATGAAAGCATTAGATACTGAACGAGCTGTTGCTTTGGGTAAAGGTGTTAAACACTCATATTTTGATGTCAATTCCACTGCTACCAAAATGTACCCAAAACCATTAGCAGAACGAACCACTGGACCGAACAAATTGACTGCAGCCATCTGCTTTAATTTCGCTGAAATGATAGGAAACAACGGTGCTCTGTGAGAAAAAGTTGGCGGCTTAGCCTTTTGACATAATTTGCATTTGACAACAACAAATCGAATGCATTTTTCCATATTACTTTAGTAACAATTTTCTCGTAGTTTATGAAAGCATTTTCTGCGACCAAAGTGTGCATAACTGAAGTGTGTATACCAAATCAATTTATTAACCAGAGTTGTCAACCGATTTTCTTTTAAAAAGAATATCATTGCGAACTAAATAATACTGTCTAATCGCTACGCTTTCCTTTCTCCTCCACTTCTCCTTAATGTCCTTCCAGATTGGATCCTTATTTTGCTCCTTAGCGATGTCCTGGAGCGAAGACGAAATAAAATTTTCAAACGCAACACCTTGAATATACGTCAAACAATAATTGTTTTCTTTGCAGTTCTCCACAGCACTTTGTTTCAAACCCACAGGTGCACGTGATAAAGCATCAGCAATAATATTTGAAGAACCCTGGATGTAAACAATACTAAAATTAAATTCCTGTAGATACAGTGCCCATCGTGATAATCTTCCATGTGTTAATTTTGTTGACATATTCCAGAGCTCGATGATCGGTGTAAACCTTAATATGTCTGCCATACAAAAAGATGCGAAATTTTGTGAAAGCCCAAACAACAGCCAAAGTAATCGAATAATTCTTTTCTGATTTAGAGAGAACACGACTTCCAAATGCGATAGTTTTCTGTACTACAACGCCGTTTTCTTCTTTCTCTTGAAATAAGTGTGCACCTAGGCCTTTGTATGATGAGTCCGCCGCCAAACAAAAATCTTTAGATAAATCCGGATGTGAAAGCAATGGAGCAGCAACTAAATCATCACGAAGTTGTTCAAATTATGATTGAGCTTCCTCATCCCAAAACCAATTAGAATTCTTTCCACAAAGTTGACATAAACGAGGTGTGGCCAAATTGTCCAATCTAACAAAGCGTCTAAGAAAATTACAGACACCAAGAAAACTACGAACATCACGTTTTGTAGTAGGAACAGCATAATTACGAATAGCGTCTAGTTTCTCTGGATCAGGAAGAATACCTTCTGTAGAAATAATATGACCAAGAAATTTCATCTGAGAACGACCAAATTCAGATTTTTCCAAGTTCACTGTAATGCCAACTCTTGCAAAAATACGTAATAATGAATCCAAAATTCTGTTATGCTCACTCCAAGAACGTTTAGCAATAAGAATATCGACAACATATGAAGTAATATTGTTACGAAGATATACGGGTAAAATTTCGTTTAAACCACGAATGAATGCTGCTGAAGATACAGTAAATCCAAACGGTAATTTCCGAAATTGATAACAGCTACCAAAGGCTAAAAAGGCAGTGTATTTTCTACAATCAGGGTGGAGTTCTATTTGCCAAAAACTTGTGCGCATATCTATTGTGGATAAAACTTTAATTCCATGGAAATGTTGAAGAAGTTCATCTAAATTTTGTGGATGGTCAGTTTCAGGAATGATGATATTATTTGTTGTTGTTGTTGTTGTGGTCTTCAGTCCTGAGACTGGTTTGATGCAGCTCTCCATGCTACTCTATCCTGTGCAAGCTTCTTCATCTCCCAGTACCTACTGCAACCTACATCCTTCTGAATCTGCTTGGTGTATTCATCTCTTGGTCTCCCTCTACGATTTTTACCCTCCACGATGCCCTCCGATACTAAATTGGTGATCCCTTGATGCCTCATAACATGTCCTACCGACCGATCCCTTCTTCTGGTCACGTTGTGCCACAAACTTCTCTTCTCCCCAATTCTATTTAATACTTCCTCATTAGTTACGTGATCTACCCATCTAATCTTCAGCATTCTTCTGTAGCACCACATTTCGAAAGCTTCTATTCTCTTCTTGTCCAAACTATTTATCGCCCATGTTTCACTTCCATACATGGCTACACTCCATACAAATACTTTCAGAAATAACTTCCTGACACTTAAATCTATACTCGATGTTAACAAATTTCTCTTCTTCAGAACCGCTTTCCTTGTGATTGCCAGTATACGTTTGATATCCTCTCTACTTCGACCATAATCAGTTATTTTGCTCCCCAAATAGCAAAACTCCTTTACTACTTTAAGTGTCTCATTTCCTAATCTAATTCCCTCAGCATCACCCAACTTAATTCGACTACATTCCATTATCCTCGTTTTGCTTTGTTGATGTTCAACTTATATCCTCCTTTCAAGACCCTATCCATTCCGTTCAACTGCTCTTCCAAGTCCTTTGCTGTCTCTGGCAGAATTACAATGTCATCGGCGAACCTCAAAGTTTTTATTTCTTCTCCATGGATTTTAATACCTACTCCGAATTTTTCTTTTGTTTCCTTTACTGCTTGCTCACTATACAGATTGAATAACATCGGGGAGAGTCTACAACCCTGTCTCACTCCCTTCCCAACTACTACTTCTATTTCATGTCCCTCGACTCTTATAACTGCCATCTGGTTTCTGTACAAATTGTAAATAGCCTTTCGCTCCCTGTATTTTACCCCTGCCACCTTCAGAATTTGAAAGAGAGTATTCCAGTCAACATTGTCAAAAGCTTTCTCTAAGTCTACAAATGCTAGAAACCTAGGTTTGCTCTTCCTTAATCTAGCTTCTAAGATAAGTCGTAGGGTCAGTATTGCCTCAAGTGTTCCAACATTTCTACGGAATCCTAACTGATCTTCCCCGAGGTCGGCTTCTACCAGTTTTTCCATTCGTCTGTAAAGAATTCGCATTAGTATTTTGCATCTGTGACGTATTAAACTGATAGTTCGGTAATTTTCACATCTGTCAACACCTGTTTTCTTTGGGATTGGAATTATTATATTCTTCTTGAAGTCTGAGGGTATTTCGCCTGTTTCATACATCTTGCTCACCAGCTGGTAGAGTTTTGTCAGGACTGGCTCTCCCAAGGCCGTCAGTAGTTCCAATGGAATGTTGTCTACTCTGGGGGCCTTGTTCCGACTCAGTTCTTTCAGTGCTCTGTCAAACTCTTCACACAGTATCGTATCTCCCATTTCATCTTCATCTACATCCTCTTCCATTTCCATAATATTGTCCTCAAGTACATCGCCCTTGTATAGACCCTCTATATACTCCTTCCACGTTTCTGCTTTCCCTTCTTTGCTTAGAACTGGGTTTCCATCTGAGTTCTTGATGTTCATACAAGTGGTTCTCTTATCTCCAAAGGTCTCTCTAATTTTCCTGTAGGCAGTATCTATCTTACCCCTAGTGAGATAAGCCTCTACATCCTTACATTTGTCCTCTAGCCATCCCTGCTTAGCCATTTTGCACTTCCTGTCGATCTCATTTTTGAGACGTTTGTATTCCTTTCTGCCTGCTTCATTTACTGCATTTTTATATTTTCTCCTTCCATTAATTAAATTCAGTATTTCTTCTGTTACCCAAGGATTTCTCCTAGCCCTCGTCTTTTTACCTACTTGATCCTCTGCTGCCTTCACTACTTCATCCCTCAGAGCTACCCATTCTTCTTCTACTGTATTTCTTTCCCCCATTTGTGGCAATTGTTCCCTTATGCTCTCCCTGAAACTCTGTACAACCTCTGGTTCTTTCAGTTTATCCAGGTCCCATCTCCTTAAATTCCCACCTTATTGCAGTTTCTTCAGTTCTAATCTACAGGTAATAACCAATAGATTATGGTCAGAGTCTACATCTGCACCTGGAAATGTCTTACAATTTAAAACCTGGTTCCTAAATCTCCGTCTGACCACTACATAGTCTATCTGAAACCTGTCAGTATCTCCAGGCTTCTTCCATGTATACAGCCTCTTTTATGATTCTTGAACCAAGTGTTAGCTATGATTAAGTTGTGCTCTGCGCAAAATTCTACCAGGCTGCTTCCTCTTTCATTTCTTAGCCTCAATCCATATTCACCTACTACGTTTCCTTCTCTCCCTTTTCCTACTACCGAATTCCAGTCACCCATGACTATTAAATTTTCGTCACCCTTCACTATCTGAATAATTTCTTTTATTTCATCATACATTTCTTCAATTTCTTCGTCATCTGCAGAGCTAGTTGGCATGTAAACTTGTACTACTGTAGTAGGTGTGGGCTTCGTAGCTATCTTGGCCACAATAGTGCGTTCACTATGCTGTTTGTAGTAGCTTACCCGCATTCCTATTTTCCTATTCATTATTAAACCTACTCCTGCATTACCCCTATTTGATTTTGTATTTATAACGCTGTATTCACCTGACCAGGACTCTTGTTCCTCCTGCCACCGAACTTCACTAATTCCCACTATATCTAACTTTAACCTATCCATTTCCCTTTTTAAATTTTCTAACCTACCTGCCCCATCCGTAGAACGCCAGTTTTCTTTCTCCTGATAACTACGTCCTCTTGAGTAGTCTCCGCCCGGAGATCCGAATGGGGGACTATTTTACTTCCGGAATATTTTACCCAAGAGGACGCCATCATCATTTAATTATACAGTAAAGCTGCATGCCCTCGGGAAAAATTATGGTTGTAGTTTCTCCTTACTTTCAGCAGTTCGCAGTACCAGCACAGCCAGGCCGTTTTGGTTATTGTTACAAGGCCAGATCAGTCTATCATGCAGACTGTTGCCCTTGCAACTACTGAAAAGGCTGCTGCCCCTCTTCAGGAACCACACGTTTGTCTTACCTCTCAACAGATACCCCTCCGTTGTCGTTGCTCCTACGGTACGGCTATCTGTATCGCTGAGGCACGCAAGCCTCCCTACCAACGGCAATGTCCATGGTTCATGGGGGGGATATTATTTATCTGGGATATTATTTATCTGTCTGGAATCCAGAAACAAACGAATTGACCCATCCTTTTTAAGAACGTCTGTTAGAACGTCTGTTATTGTCATAAGGCTGGTATCTATTGTCCTGTCTTCGTATCTCGAAACACAAGACGGTATTTGAGAAATCAAACCTACCGAACTGGTCAACAGAGATATTTACAATTTCAAAGGTGCAAAGAACGAATCCTAGAACTTGTATACTGAAGGATAGTAAAGGTGAAGAAACTGCAGGCTGTTTCTACACCACGGAGTTGCAGAAAAGCTCAGAACCGGATGTGTTTCTCGTGGAGAGAGTCATAAGATGGCTTGGAAATAAAGCACTAGTCAAATGGCTTGGTTTTCCTGATACACAAAACAGTTGGATTGATGCCGATTTGCTATATAATGGGGAGGCACAGTCCACAACCACCACAGTAGCATAACATGCGTGCTAGGAGATGCATTAGAGGAGGTGGTGGTATTCTAGACAAACTGCCAGTGGAATTACACATTCCTGTGGACCTGGGACAAAGCATCAGAAACGCCTGGCACGATCTGATAAAGGGTTTAATCTGCTCGACGAAGCGTGTATGGAAAATGACATTGCATACGCTGCAATTTTAGCTGATACGGCTAAGGCGATACACATCGCAGCACTTGCAGTTGATAAAACCATGCGAGGAAAAATTAAGTTAGGTTTAGGAGTGATGAACTTCAAGCGAGTTATGAATGCTGCACGTTGTGCACTAAACAATAAGAAGGACAAGGGCGGGAAGCAGAGCTGTTTGAAGAAATGTATCCTGACAGCGATGTAAGCAGCTAAAAACTCACTGAAGCAGAAAGGTGCAGGAAGAAGAAGAATAGGATCGGTTAAAGCACCTCGAGTTCTACCAGTATCCGAGACATCTGTCGGTTTTCTTCCATTTCTCATCCTGGCCTTCTCCGCACTCTCGGCGGTAGGGTGCTGCTGCAACTAATGCTCGAACTGGCAAGAACGCGCAAAACTACCAAGCGCAGTTAGAAGAGGCAAGAAGACATTACCGCATGATGGAAGCCGCAGTCATCGGAAAACAACTATACTTGAAACTGTAAAGGAAGGGGGCTTGGTCTATTCATACATTTAAAAAAAAAGCCCATTACCGGTCCTACCAGATCGACCACTCACAAATACTGATCTTCTTAAGTTTGTTAGAAAGAAATTAAACATTGCAAGATTCCGTGGTGTGTTTATGCGGGATACATTACCGAAGACTATGTGGAAAACTGACGAATGTGGCAATGTGAATTTAGATGTTGCTCGAGGCCCCAGCACCCACTAGGTATTATATGTTATAAAAAATTAGTATACTGTCTACTATTTCGACTCATTAGATGACCTGCAACCGCCAGAAGAATTACAGCGACACTTCACTCACAGATGACGTGTGTTCTACAGTTATCGGCGCTATTGGGACTTTAATACATACCTCAGTGGACATCTATGTATCATGTTTCTCTTGACGTTTACAAAGAAGAAGAAGCATGCTATATAAGGAAGAGCTATAAACATTCCTTCATCAGTTGAGGTTCAGATGCAATTTCGTACACTTTGACGTTAAAAGAACGATCATCTGTATTGCGTGCAAATTACTTCCCGCCAATCGATTTGAGTATTGGCGAATGGAATACTGCATTGATTGGACTGGAGACATACAACAGCATCCCAAATATCACTGAGACTAACAACAAACTGCATCTGGATATTAATGGTGAAAAAGACATTGTGGAAATAGAACCGGGTGCATACGTTATCGATGATTTAAACCAAGTCTTAAAACAGTTTGGAAAAGGTATTGAGCAACGTGCAAACATCAATACACTTAAATCTGAAATAAGGACTGTAAATGCAACAATTGACTCTAACCAGTAAGTTTCAATAGAACGCCTATTTGGTTTCACAGGTTTTGAAGAAGGATCCAAGAAAATTTTACAAGTCAGATCAGTCAATGGACATACTCCCTATCAGCAGAATCCAAGTCGATAGTAACGTTGCAACGAACTCCTATCTCAATGACAGTCTGATTCATACTATTTACGGATTCTTCCCCTCAGTTGCAACGGGGTATGAGATTCTTGAGACCCCTGCCAATGCTCTATACCTTCCAGTGACAGCTCTGACATTGGACTACTTGGAGCTGCGTATTGTGGACCAGATTAATCAAATTGTTGACTTTCGTGGTGAGGAGATCATTGTACTATTACATCTAAGGCAGGATGTGTGTACGGTATAAAACAAGTGCACGCAATCCATAGCACAACACTTTACTGCCAAACCGCAAAGTGATAACACTATGAACTACGAGTTTCTTAAATTATCTGGCTTGAAACCTCACAATGACGTCCTCACTCAGTATAACCAGTCCAGTAGAGTTTGATGAGAGAATTATACGTCTGGAGTACATCTCGCATAAACCTTAGGCTTCAACTACATTTAACACGAATAATGAAATTAGGATTGTCATCCAGTACCAAGACGCACTGACGTCTCCATGCAAGAGTTCGTATATCTAGAGGGGTCATTCAAGAAAACCGATGGCAGTGATACAGTGGGTTCCAAGCTTACATGTTACGCTTTAGCATTCTTGTTCCAAGAGATACGCTATGAACTCAGTGAGTCTGCGATCGACGGTGTAATGTCGGCATAACATCGACCCTTAAAACACATGTCTGTGCATCACACCTGGACTTGCATAGTTTAGAAAATGTGGGGTCGTTCATAGACCAATCTAGTTGCAGAGTACAAGCGATTTACTGCATGCATACCTTTAAAGATGCTATGTGCTACTTTGAAGACATGAGGCAGATTATTATTAACACTAAACAAGGACTCATTCTGGTGCGACAGATAAAACTCATACATTCAAGGAGCTCAAGAAGAGAATGTGATCACAATCATCAAGATAATATGGAAAATGCCCCACATCAGTGCACAGACGAGGAGTGTTTGAGGCTTTTAAAAGTCCTGAATTCTGGTACATTTCTATCGCTGACATTTCGCTCATGGTAGGTTTTCGAATACCCAGTGTTACCGACTGCTAGCGGACAAACATGGGCTATTGAAACCTCTTCGAAGCTAGAGACACCTAGATTCATCATACTTGCATTTCAGACTGATAGAAGAGGTAATATAGCAAATGATTCCACCGTGTTTGGCAAGTGCAAGTTAACTAATTCCAAAGTCTAACTGAATTCAGAATTCTACCCATACCACAATTTACACCTGCATTGGAATGAAATGTATACAGTCTGGCATATGACATGTATGCAAGGTTTCCTGCTTCTTAGTATGAAAGTGCTAGAGAAGAAGTAGGAGGGTGTCTACTCAGTCCACGGAAGTTCAAGGAGCTATCACTGTTCATCGTAATAGACTGCTCGAAACTGAACAAGATAATTAAGTCTGGGCCTATAGACGTGCGAAATGAATCTGAATCTTTGACAAATTTCCCAGAACACACTGCCACGTATGCTCTAGTTCTACATGACTGTGTGATCAACTACTGCCCATTCACCCACTCACCATTGTGCTACCAGCTGTATAAATGAACAGAGTATTTCACAATGATATATATTCTTTTTATCCTTTTTCCACACATACTCTCTATGTACATATATACAACTGTACATAGTACACAAAAATATTTACACGACATGCACATGCACACACACACACACACACACACACACACACACACACACACACACACACACACACACACATTACGTACACTATGATAAAAGGGTCATACTACTACTCTGCAGGGTCGTATTTCTCTCTCTCTCTCTCTCTCTCTCTCTCTCTCTCTCTCTCTCACACACACACACACACACACACACACACACACACACACAATCAGAGTCCCCCACACCTTCTCTCGCTACAAGTGAGTAGTGTGAGTTGGGAGAGTTTCAGTCCCGTCATCACAAATGACTCTTTTATCGTCATGAGGCGACAGACCGATTTTAGACTGCAGCACAGTGTACACTTCGTGTCCTCTCAATTGAATACTGGTCTGCCGCACCATATGTGGTGGCTGCAGTGCAGTACGGTGACACCACTGCGCAAGCACGGCAAATAGTCTTCAATAGAGAGGGCTCTCGATGCCATACAATGCACACTCTTAGTCCACCTCTGGGTGGCACCTTCCAATGTGCAATATGCATACATTTTTGAGTGTAGACCTACAAACTCCACAATCGGCAATCCATTCGCCTTGTCCTTTATAACACCGATAACTTTCGCGTTCTGTGTAATAATACCATAAGGATTATTGTTAGTGTATGGGGACGTGTCGAATTCATTACCATGGCACCTCATTACTTAATATGGATTGCATTTCTTCACCCAATAGATGAAGCTATCTGTATCCATATAAAGTAATTTCGGATCTGTGAAATGAGTTTTCGCAAACCCATAATGAAAGCAGCACATGTGAAGTTTGGACAGGTCTAGTATGCACATCCTCACATAAATAGGTTTCGTAAACTCTTCTGCAGTCTTCGCCATCTCCACAGCAACAAAGTTCTTATGGAATATGGTGACCCACTTAAAATTTGGTCTAGCAATGCATTTTCTAACGCCGTAACGTCTGTACCATTCGATGCTAATAAAAATTTCACGTCGTTCCATTGTTTTAGCGAAAATTGAGTTGTTCATTAATTTATAAAAAATTTTCTCGAAGTCACACGTCGCAGAAGCTCTCTGTCTCGTTTTCAAATCAATATACTCCTTCAACCAAGGGGACTGCTTGAAGGAGATAGTCCAAGTGATTCTAACCAGCTCCATATCCAAGCTGAGACACTGCTGGAGATTCCAATAATGAATAATGTATCTCCGCTTATCCCCCAACGTTGTCATCAGTTTTGGCATGGAACCTCCTGGCAGAACTATTTGTTCTGGACACAGTGGCAAATTGGCATGCGCATCATGCAAACTAATAAGGTATGTGAGTTCTGCCTCCACCACATACCCTACATCAGAATCGGATGCCATAACCCCCATGATTTTTCCACCTAATTCCTTGCATTCGTCTTCGGGCACCCATCGAAACTCATCAATCGGCGGTGATTGATGCATGGCGTGCCCGTATAAGTTATTTACATCCAGGTACATTATGTAACTCGTATCAAGAGATGCGTTGAACTTGTCACCCATTTGCGGGTTATTTTCCCTATTATGCCTATGGACACATTGGCAAAGTCCCCCATGGATCCCTCACTCAAAGAAAAGAAGCATGTCAGCACTGGTCAATAATTCAATGCTGCACTTTGTTTTCTTGAGCATTGTGTCCCACGATAACACAGGTGCAATGTAATAAAAGGAAGGATCCTGAGAATATGTGGTATTGTATAGACTCTGGAATTTCTTGAAAGCATTTGCACGCAAGCACACATCTGTGTCCATGTAAAGCCATGCGTACTCTCCTAAAGTTTAAATATTGAATTCCCACCAGACATTCCCGCTAGGCACACACTCTGCATCCATTATGGCATTGCCTGTAAGGTTGTTGGAGAATGCAGTTACGTCGGGTAGCCTGGTTTGTTGAATTTCGCCATACTATCCACATACTCATATGGGAAAATCCCCTTCCTAGTCACAAGTTGAAGCTTCTCCTCGCCAGGAAGTGCAGCTCGAGTGAAATGCATATCCTCCTGAGGTAGGGTTCCAACGAGTTTCTGGAGTGGTGCCTGCATAAAACATAGCGTATCAAGGAATCGGAGCGTAATTCTGGGTGTCATTCGTTTGGAGAATGAAATTATTTCTCGACGCTCTCAGGTAGGACACTAACCTGATCGTTCTCCCAACCGAAATCAGCCAAGTGCTCAACTAGAAAGTGAGTGTCATACCCGCTTAAATTATGAAAGAAAGTGGGTATGTGCTTTGATAGGTGGTACTTCAAATTGCACGCATTGTGAGCTGCTTGACAGAACTTCCTCTTAAGATGGCAGTGCTCTCTACGAGGAGTTTCCGCTTTTCTGTCTAATGGCAGACCTCAAATATGACAATCAATCGCGTCATTATACAAATCTTCATTCTCCTTCGATTTCGTCATGGGTATGTTTTTGCTGTAAAGCTTATCAACTTACCATGAAAATTTTTCGAGCCCAGTGGGCAGCCAAACCGCAGGATTATCCCCGACATACGATTTGTAGCGGTTAAGACTGGAATCACATGACGATATAATTTGAACGCTGCCACATATGGTACCTGTAAAGGTGGTATGTGAGGCTGTAGGGTCACCTTCACACTGGGTCACAGGAGCGAGGAGGCATTCAAAGTCGGCATACACTAAAAACGGGCACTGCTCCTGGTGGTGAGCATTCTTGACCTTTATGAGTTTGTTGTCCTCAGCAGGCATAATAACACGTACCGGATCTTTGGAAGCACAGATGCGCCATTAATAACTTGTCTGAGGATAAATAATACAAACACCTTAAGCAAATACTTTTTACACGACAATCTGTTGGTAGTTGGGAGGAAAGGAGTGAGGTCATGTCTTTGATCCAAACATAGTGATAATTGTCACCTTCAGAGAAGAGCAGCATGTTTACATGCAACACATGCTCACTGGCAAATTTTGATAAATGTAGGGGTGCGATATCAGTATGCTTGTCTTGCTCATCTGACTTGCTTTTCTTCTCTATGCCATAAACATGAAGTGATATTCCAGTACTTTGCGCCTGAAATTTAGGTATGTCCTGGATCTTGATGGGGAACTCGATACCATCAAAGTTATAACACCCACGAATATTATCACCTACATAGTACGTACTCTGACGCTCAGGATGATCCCTTCAATCGTACTTTCTTTCGCAAGCCAGGATTGACCATGCAAAACAAGCCTGATACTTTCTATTTTCGGGTATATCTTTAGGGAGCTTGATATAGCTAGACCCTCCATTTACCGGATTGTAGACATGGATAGGATGTCCAGGTGTAGTGTTCGGCTGAGTGCTGTAGCTGACCGTTTGATTTCCATCTCGGAAAACCGGGCGAGTATAGAGCTCAAGAAGGATTTACGAAACCACTCGGCAATTGACGTGCTCCGTATTATCACGCCATTTTCCCTCCAAAGATAATGAAGAGTTATCTCTTCAACATCAGACTCAACATTTGGGGGGGGGGGGGGATGAGATAATTCAATGCAAAGCTCTGCGCTGCATTTAATGGCGGGATAGTCCAGATCATTGACTACCTTGAGGAGCTCCATGACAGGAAGGCACGCCCTTAGAAAACCAACAGGGTCGCGGTACCCTCCTGCTGGGTTCTCGATCTTTGTCAACGAGATTCGCTCCTCGAAAGCGTCTGCAATTACCGAGTATTCTAACTGCGGTACGGTATTACTGACCTGATGTCCTTCACTGGAAGGACGGGAAAGAGAACTGCCACTAGCCACAGGATCATCTATTTTAGTATTAATATTATTTTGAGTCAACCCCATTGATGATGATGCAAGTCAGTATGCAGCTAGGTGCACGTACGCTGCGTGTACGTCGATTCCGACAAGGTTCATATGATGATGATGATGATGATGATGTCAGAGGAGGATGTTGCGGTGTTACCGGGTCAGCGCAATGGGAACAGCCAGGCCGCAGTGATGGCTGCCGATGCTGTTGTAGACCCGACACAGTAACTTGAGAGGTGGTGGTTCGTTGCTTGATCCACAGACACCAGAGCGGTGATGCCAAGGCGGCGGCGGCGGCGGCGGCGGCGGCGGCGGCTTCCCACGCAGCGAGTAGCGGCGCCCTTATAGGCGAAGTGTGCCTTCCTGGGAGCCGCTTTGGTGACGAAGGCGGTTTAGCTGCCACCCGTATGCGTGCCACACCGTTTTGAGGCTGCTGAGACGCGACTGCTGTAGAAGAAGAGATAAAATAAATAATAGTTATGTACAATGCTTACCATTGCTGGCGCAGTAAAAGAAAGGATTCTGACAATCACATAGTTATAAGCAGAGTGAATAATTACATTTTTCGCTCTGGCTCCAGGGCATTAACAATTGATGGGGCGACTCCACCACACCGTCAAAAAATTCATCATAATCACCATCTATTACGTCCAGGTCAGAGCGCCTTTGTCCTTGTCAGAATCTGGCAATTGGTCTGTCTCACCTAAACAACAGTAACAACAACAAACAAGAGGAAAAAACTTCCTATACTCCTACCACTACTACTAGAGGCATGTAGTCTTTTTTTAAACTTACAAACACGTTGCTTGGGCATCTCATTATTTGATGGAGGCTGTTCCTGCATCTGCTGAACAGCCTCCAGCTGCCTGTCCAACAAATCGAACTCCTCTAGAGCTGTTCCTGTAACAGGACGAGACATAATTTTATTTATTTTGAATGTAGAGTTACACAGAAAGATCACTCGTGGATATTTTTTTCTATACTTATGTGAGTGTTGTTGTTGGTTATCCACAACTGGAGGCTGTTCCACGTAGCATTGCTGCTGTTGCAATAGATAGTTGTTTTCAGTCCCCAGCTCCGCCTCCTGCTCAAGTTGCATTTGCTTCAAGTGAGCTAGGGGAACAAAAATAAGAAGTATGAAATATGAAAATTTTGAATCACTACTATACAAGAACAAATTACAATGAAAATTATACTCACAAAGCAATTCTAGCTATGAACCCAACACAGGAGGCTGGACTTCTAGAGTCTGCCACGGTCCAGCCCCCTCCTGTCTTTCCTCACACTCCAAGAAAAAATCCTAGAGTTGTGCTATAACAAGATGACGGAATTAATAAGACGAATTTAACATACACACCAAAATTTACATTCAAAATAGAAATGATTTACTCACTTGATAATCCTGTCTCCAGAACTCTAAGCATCTTGCCGCTACACTCTGAAGAGTTGCTACAGTTACCTCTCTTCATATTGTGGAGAGAAAAGAACAAGTAAACACACAGACACGATCGAATGCACAACAAGGCAGCCGACTGAGGACGATGGAGGTTGGTTGTGGGTTTATACACTCCTGGAAATGGAAAAAAGAACACATTGACACCGGTGTGTCAGACCCACCATACTTGCTCCGGACACTGCGAGAGGGCTGTACAAGCAATGATCACATGCACGGCACAGCGGACACACCAGGAACCGCGGTGTTGGCCGTCGAATGGCGCTAGCTGCGCAGCATTTGTGCACCGCCGCCGTCAGTGTCAGCCAGTTTGCCGTGGCATACGGAGCTCCATCGCAGTCTTTAACACTGGTAGCATGCCGCGACAGCGTGGACGTGAACCGTATGTGCAGTTGACGGACTTTGAGCGAGGGCGTATAGTGGGCATGCGGGAGGCCGGGTGGACGTACCGCCGAATTGCTCAACACGTGGGGCGTGAGGTCTCCACAGTACATCGATGTTGTCGCCAGTGGTCGGCGGAAGGTGCACGTGCCCGTCGACCTGGGACCGGACCGCAGCGACGCACGGATGCACGCCAAGACCGTAGGATCCCACGCAGTGCCGTAGGGGACCGCACCGCCACTTCCCAGCAAATTAGGGACACTGTTGCTCCTGGGGTATCGGCGAGGACCATTCGCAACCGTCTCCATGAATCTGGGCTACAGTCCCGCACACCGTTAGGCCGTCTTCCGCTCACGCCCCAACATCGTGCAGCCCGCCTCCAGTGGTGTCGCGACAGGCGTGAATGGAGGGACGAATGGAGACGTGTCGTCTTCAGCGATGAGAGTCGCTTCTGCCTTGGTGCCAATGATGGTCGTATGCGTGTTTGGCGCCGTGCAGGTGAGCGCCACAATCAGGACTGCATACGACCGAGGCACACAGGGCCAACACCCGGCATCATGTTGTGGGGAGCGATCTCCTACACTGGCCGTACACCACTGGTGATCGTCGAGGGGACACTGAATAGTGCACGGTACATCCAAACCGTCATCGAACCCATCGTTCTACCATTCCTAGACCGGCAAGGGAACTTGCTGTTCCAACAGGACAATGCACGTCCGCATGTATCCCGTGCCACCCAACGTGCTCTAGAAGGTGTAAGTCAACTACCCTGGCCAGCAAGATCTCCGGATCTGTCCCCCATTGAGCATGTTTGGGACTGGATGAAGCGTCGTCTCACGCGGTCTGCACGTCCAGCACGAACGCTGGTCCAACTGAGGCGCCAGGTGGAAATGGCATGGCAAGCCGTTCCACAGGACTACATCCAGCATCTCTACGATCGTCTCCATGGGAGAATAGCAGCCTGCATTGCTGCGAAAGGTGGATATACACTGTACTAATGCCGACATTGTGCATGCTCTGTTGCCTGTGTCTATGTGCCTGTGGTTCTGTCTGTGTGATCATGTGATGTATCTGACCCCAGGAATGTGTCAATAAAGTTTCCCCTTCCTGGGACAATGAATTCACGGTGTTCTTATTTCAATTTCCAGGAGTGTATATAGAGCGATGCAACCAATGAGAGAGCTCATTTGAATGTAAAGCCAATGAGAAGCTTTTGTCGAGCATCATTGTCTCTGGAAGGGCTTGATGTGACCATCGTCTCTCTCTCTCTCTCTCTCTCTCTCTCTCTCTCTCTCGCTCTCCAAGTAACAAGCACGCTTTTATGATTAAGGGTGTTTTCGCAAGAGTGCACATACATGATGAAGGCTTTTACTGATGAGAAGTTTACTGTTTCTCAGACTATGTTGAAACCAGGATATTACGATTTCTGGGAAGGGTAACATGTGGTGCCTCGTTAGGACCATCAGGAAGAATGCAATCGGTGTTATTGTGGGATATTTTTGTGAACAGGTCCTGTTAGGACAAGAATTTCCATTCAGACAAACTGACACATCACGGAAGCTACAACAAAAGCATTATTTCTGTAACACTTTACCAATTCCGAGAAGGGGCTGATAAATAATGGATGGGTTGTCCCGTTAGGGTCGCGAAGGAGAAAGCAGTCGATGTTATTCTGGAACAGATTTCTATAGCGCGACCTGGTGGAGAGGTTTCGCGCCAGCAACTGTAAGCACGTGTACGTGCAGCCTAGAGGGTGACTTGGCGCTTATTTACATAGACATGTGACATCACTATAACACTCAAAGAAATCTAACTGTAGACATGAATTTTACTTGCCATCAGCAGCGGTGTGACAGCGATGGCTCGCGCACCAGCACTGGCTTGTGTCTGGCTGGCCCCGAAAAATGTGTGCATGTGTTGGATCAGTTCGCTGATACGTTGCGTTTTTACGTGCACTGAGTGTTTGTGCATTGCTTTATTTTCGGGTATTGTGAGCATGTTTGCATAGCGTTACAAGTGCATGATATCAGTGATCTACGAGTAGTTTGGACGTCTCTGTGGGGTGTACTGCATTATTTCGGTAGTTTAAGAGCTGTTTACGTCTCTGCACATCATTGTACTGCATTATTTGCGAGTAGTTTGCAGGTCTGTAGACTATTTACTGAGACCTCAATCAGATCAGGGTGAGTGTTTTGTATCAGTATAATAAATATACTATGTGAAATCCGTACCTAAATAAACTGTTCCTAAATAAATAAAGTACACTACTTCCTCTCTCCAGCAGCCCAGCGCAGGCTGAGTCATTATCCCGCCATTTTACCCTCCAGAGCACTATCATGGATTACATCATGGGAGGGGAGACGGCGCCCTCTGGTGATGGTAATGTGTACTAGGTCTGTTGCACTTCAGACCTCGTGGTGAACACATTTGATGGCGGTACTGCCTCTAATTGTTTAAATAAAGACTGAAAACAAGGAGTTATGTACATCCTATTCAGCACACGCTTAGTCCTTTTCCCAGCAATTCCTAGGAAGAGGTGGTGGTTTGATGACTTAGCTTAGTGGAGGTAGCCCAAGTGCCCTTTTTTCCCGCCATTTTCTTAGGTTAGTGGAGGTAGCTGTGGTGTGTTGCATTGCCCTGACGGAATTTGAACTTCCCGTCATTTTCTGGGTGAGGGGGGGAGGGAGGGGGAGTGGAGGAGGTTAAGTTAGTGGAGGTCGCGTAATTGACCTGTTTTCCCCCCAAAATTTAAACTTCCCGCCATGAAGTCAATGCGACATTGCCATATCTATCGCCGCTATCTTGGATCCGTCATCTTGAAAAATATTGGCAACAGTGGAGAGTGGGGCCGAACACACTTTGCTCCACTACTTACAGGTAGGGAGACAACCTCCTGAATCCATGGACTCAGCATGTCAGCAAGTGACTGTACAAGCTGGTGGAGGTTCTGTAATGGTGTGGGGCGTGTGCAATTGGAGTGATATGGGACCCCTGATACACCCAGATACGACTCTGACAGGTGACATGTACGTAAGCATCCTGTCTGATAAACTGCATCCATTCATGTCCATTGTACATTACAACGGTCTAAGGCAATTCCGGTTGGACAATACGACACTCCAAACGTCCAGAATCACTACAGAGTGGTTCCAGGAATACTCTTCTGAGTTTAAATACTTCCGCTGGCCACTAAACTCCCCAGACAGGAACGTTGTTGAGCATATCTGGAATGACTTGCAACGTACTGTTCAGAAGAGATCTCCACCCTCTCCTACTCCTACTGATTTATGGACAGCCCTGCAGTACTCATGGTGTCAGTTCCATCCAGCACTACTTCAGACATTAGTCGACAACGTGCTGCGTCTTACTGCGGTACTTCTGCGTTTTCGCGGGGGCCCTGCATGATATTAGGCACGTACACAAGTTTCTTTGGTTCTTCAGTATAACTCAAGTATCCGATTATCCGAAGATAGCAATAGAACTTTACAGAATCTAGCTATCAGTGTATGTATCAACTGGAACCTGAGTAATAAAACTTCTATTTTGGAAGCATTTTTACAAAATATATTTGTGTCTTAGCTACTGTGTTGACGTGGAGCAATCGATACCACTAACGATATTCTGAATAATTCTCTCCTGTTCCTTTCTCATTCACAGATTCCGTGCGGATAAAATGTCTGGATGTTCACTTCGAATATTCGCTAATCCCTTAGTTACTTCTGTCGCGCTATTTACGTATGAGGGACTGAGCGTGACTTGGCGAGGGGCTGCAGGGTGCAATAATGTTGTTGTTGTTGTGGTCTTCAGTCCTGAGACTGGTTTGATGCAGCTCTCCATGCTGCTCTATCCAGTGCAATCTTCTTCATCTCCCAGTACCTACTGCAACCTACATCCTTCTGAATTTGCTTAGTGTATTCATCTCTTGGTCTCCCTCTACGATTTTTACCCTCCACGCTGCCCTCCAATGCTAAATTTGTGATCCCTTGATGCCTCAAAACGTCCTACCAACCGATCCCTTCTTCTAGTCAAGTTGTGCCACAAACTTCTCTTCTCCCCAATCCTATTCAATACCTCCTCATTAGTTACGTGATCTACCCACCTTATCTTCAGCATTCTTCTGTAGCACCACATTTCGAAAACTTCTATTCTCTTCTTGTCCAAACTATTTATCGTCCATGTTTCACTTCCATACATGGCTACACTCCATACAAATACTTTCAGAAACGACTTCCTGACACTTAAATCTATACTCGACGTTAACAAATTTCTCTTCTTCAGAAACGATTTCCTTGCAATTGCCAGTCTACATTTTATATCCTCTCTACTTCGACCATCGTCAGTTATTTTACTCCCTAAATAGCAAAACTCCTTTACTACTTTAAGTGTCTCATTTCCTAATCTAATTCCCTCAGCATCACCCGATTTAATTTGACTACATTCCATTATCCTCGTTTTGCTTTTGTTGATGTTCATCTTATATCCTCCTTTCAAGATATTGTCCATTCCGTTCAACTGCTCTTCCAAGTCCTTTGCTGTCTCCGACAGAATTACAATGTCATCGGCGAACCTCAAAGTTTTTACTTCTTCTCCATGAATTTTAATACCTACTCCGAATTTTTCTTTTGTTTCCTTTACTGCTTGCTCAATATAGAGATTGAATAACATCGGGGAGAGGCTACAACCCTGTCTCACTCCCTTCCCAACCACTGCTTCCCTTTCGTGTCTCTCGACTCTTATAACTGCCATCTGGTTTCTGTACAAATTGTAAATAGCCTTTCGCTCCCTGTATTTTACCCCTGCCACCTTCAGAATTTGAAAGAGAGTATTCCAGTCAACATTGTCAAAAGCTTTCTCTAAGTCTACAAATGCTAGAAACCTAGGTTTGCCTTTTCTTAATCTTTCTTCTAAGATAATTCGTAAGGTTAGTATTGCCTCACGTGTTCCAACACTTCTACGGAATCCAAACTGATCTTCCCCGAGGTCCGCTTCTACCAGTTTTTCCATTCGTCTGTAAAGAATTCGCGTTAGTATTTTGCAGCTGTGACTTATTAAACTGATAGTTCGGTAATTTTTACATCTGTCAGCACCTGTTTTCTTTGGGATTGGAATTATTATATTCTTCTTGAAGTCTGAGTGTATTTCGCCTGTCTCATACATCTTACTCACCAGATGGTAGAGTTTTGTCATGACTGGCTCTCCCAAGGCTGTCAGTAATTCTAATGGAATGTTGCCTACTCCCGGGGCTTCGTTTCGACTCAGGTCTTTCAGTGCTCTGTCAAACTCTTCACGCAGTATCTTATCTCCCAATTCGTCTTCATCTACATCCTCTTCCATTTCCATAATATTGTCCTCAAGCACATCGCCCTTGTATAAACCCTCTATATACTCCTTCCACCTTTCTGCCTTACCTTCTTTGCTTAGAACTGGGTTGCCATCTGAGTTCTTGATATTCATACAAGTGGTTCTCTTATCTCCAAAGGTCCCTTTAATTTTCCTGTAGGCGGTATCTATCTTACCCCTAGTGAGACAAGCCTCTACATCCTTACATTTGTCCTCTAGCCATCCCTGCTTAGCCACTTTGCACTTCCTGCCGATCTCATTTTTGAGACGTTTGTATTCCTTTTTTCCTGCTTCATTTACTGCATTTTTATATTTTCTCCTTTCATCAATTAAATTCAATACTTCTTCTGTTACCCAAGGATTTCTATTAGCCCTCGTCTTTTGACCTACTTGATTGTCTGCTGCCTTCACTACTTCATCCCTCAGAGCTACCCATTCTTCTTCTACTGTATTTCTTTCCCCCATTCCTGTCAATTGTTCCCTTATGCTCTCCCTGAAACACTCTACAACCTCTGGTTCTTTCAGTTTATCCAGGTCCCATCTCCTTAAATTACCACCATTTTGCAGTTTCTTCAGTTTCAATTTGCAGTTCATAACCAATAGATTGTGGTCATGATCCACATCTGCCCCTGGAAATGTCTTACAATTTAAAACCTGGTTCCTAAATCTCTGTCTTACCATTATATAATCTATCTGATACCTTTTAGTATCTCCAGGATTCTTCCAGGTATACAACCTTCTTTTATGATTCTTGAACCAAGTGTTAGCTATGATTAAGTCATGCTCTGTGCAAAATTCTACGAGGCGGCTTCCTCTTTCATTTCTTCCCCCCAATCCATATTCACCTACTATGTTTCCTTCTCTCCCTTTTCCTACTGACGAATTCCAGTCACCCATGACTATTAAATTTTCGTCTCCCTTCACTACCTGAATAATTTCTTTTATCGCGTCATACATTTCATCTATTTCTTCATCATCTGCAGATCTAGTTGGCATATAAACTTGTACTACTGTAGTAGGCATGGGCTTTGTGTCTATCTTGGCCACAATAATGCGTTCACTATGCTGTTTGTAGTAGCTAACCCGCACTCCTATTTTTTTATTCATTATTAAACCTACTCCTGCATTACCCCTATTTGATATTGTATTTATAACCCTGTAATCACCTGACCAAAAGTCTTGTTCCTCCTGCCACCGAACTTCACTAATCCCCACTATATCTAACTTTAACCTATCCATTTCCCTTTTTAAATTTTCTAACCTACCTGCCCGATTAAGGGATCTGACATTCCACGCTCCGATCCGTAGAACGCCAGTTCTCTTTCTCCTGATAACGACATCCTCTTCAGTAGTCCCCGCCCGGAGATCCGAATGGGGGACTATTTTACCTCCGGAATATTTTACCCAAGAGGACGCCATCATCATTTAATTATACAGTAAAGCTGCATGCCCTCGGGAAAAATTACGGCTGTAGTTTCCCCTTGCTTTCAGCCGTTCGCAGTACCAGCACAGCAAGGCCGTTTTGGTTAATGTTACAAGGCCAGATCAGTCAATCATCCAGACTGTTGCCCCTGCAACTACTGAAAAGGCTGCTGCCCCTCTTCAGGAACCACATGTTTGTCTGGCCTCTCAACAGATACCCCTCCATTGTGGTTGCACCTACGGTACGGCCATCTGTATCGTTGAGGCACGCAAGCCTCCCCACCAACGACAAGGTCCATGGTTCATGGGGGTGGCGGGGGGTGGGGAAGGGGTTCAATAATATCTTCTTAATATTCTGAGCACAGAAGTTCTCGCCACAGACTTGGTGTTAGTACATCACATCAATCACAATGTCTTTCGCAAGGAAACTCCAAAAAGGCTTCATTTAGCAGGAATATTCTCCACAAACTGAGCAGTTTCCTTTAGAAATTTTAGCTCTTGTTCAATCAGCCTGACTCAACAAGTCTTCCTGACAGAAGTCGTTCACACAAAACTCAAACACCACAACTTCTGAAAATCAGCTCCCACAACTCCGAAAAGCTGCGATAATCATTTACAGATATGCTTCTAAAACAAAAAAAGTAAAGTAAACATTCTGTGCTGCTTTGGAAAGTGCGACTCAACAATTCCACGCGTAAGTATCTTAGAAAATACAGAACATAAGAAGCAAGTGTTAAATACACTATAAATAATTCATGTTCCAGTATTTCAGTCGTTACATGAGACCTTGCAGTTAACTCATTTTATATGCTTTTTGAACTTATAGGCTTAACCTTTCAAAGCAACTGACACAGCTGAGGTTCTTTTGCGTTCTATATGGGCTATTGCGTAGATCTATACGTTGTTTATATGCCGTTACGAAGGGGATCCGGCACAATTTAACATTCTCTCTCTCATAATGCGTATCGAATCGCTTAATGAACATTGAACGTGCACATAAACAAGATATTCACCACATGGTAAGTATTTAACCACCCCAAGTACATGAAGTATTCAGATAATTCTCCATTCCGATGTTAGAGCACTAATAAACCAAGCTTATAAAGCTGTCAGCGTGGGCGACAGTACACCCTAAGTTATTAAGTATTATATAGGACGTGGGTACCAGTTAAGAATGTTCGTTAGGTATTTCCGATCTAAACAGTTCATGATGAGTGTCTGTCTGTTAGTTCACTGAGAAATAAATTGTTTTGTCTAATCATGAAAAGTACGTTTTACGTCACGTAAAAATGTATTCAGCACTATTGTCATTTGACGTAATTTTTTTTGCTCGAAAAAAGCTAAACCTCTGCGAGAAACTTGTTAGGTTACAGTAGTTACATCGTCTGTACTATGACCAGATTAGTTAATGTTGTTACAGCTCGCTTAAACTATGTTGTAATCTAATACTAACTAATGGTTGTTGATGCAGTACAAAACCAGTCACAAATACGTCTAATAAAACTTTGTTTTATTGCCTGTACCGTTTCGGGCTATCATGTTTATCTCCAGATGGTTGCATTTGTTTTACAAAGGATTATAAGTCATAAGAAGCATGCCGTCCGCTACTGTAATGCGTAAGAATATTTACTTAGTGCCATTTTATAAGCTGTGTGAACGACTTCAACAACGCAGAAAAATATGCTAACGAACAATAAATCGTAACATACAGTTTTAAAACAAACGTAACCATCTGAAGATGGGTATGATTACGCGAAACCGGTAATGGCAATAGAATAAAGCTTAATACAATTTTGTCGTATGATGACATGGTTGGAGACCGTGGCTGTTATTTGAAGACAAATGTTTATGGTGTTGGGACGATGAAAATCTGTAACACAATCATCTGTGTGTGGCGTGCTTATAATTACGTATTATTTATATCTTAGGACAATTAATCTGTAAAAAAAACGCACCACATGTTGTAAGAAAAGCATGTAAACCGTCTGAAGATGAATCATAACGATTCGAAACTGGTAACGGTACTTTGAATAAAGGAACTGAAAGTAAATTTGTGGCTAGTTGCTGTATCAACACCATCAGCATTTGTCTTAGAATAAAGCTTTCTTTCAGCATTTGTGGCTGGTTGCGTTCTCCATTAAAAATTCCTAATTGAATAACAACCACATAGTTCAAAAAGATCCAGTATTGATAAATTAATGTTAAAGGTTACATCTAAGACCTGAATTTAGACCTGAACAGTTTCTCATTTGCTCTAGAGACAACCACGTGTTGCACAAAGACGCAAGAGGCGCACTCAATGGCGGAAGTGGTGCAATGTAATGACATTGTGTGCGCAGACCTCCGTTTGCGGACACTAGAATGCTGGATTCCAAACGAGACTTGTGCAAGAGATAGACACCTACCTGTGGATACTGGTTTACTCCACTAGTCACTGAATATTGAAAGATTACAAATTTCGTGAACTTTCCACTGTCACAAAGGCTGTGTGATCTGACACGAAATCTAATGGATTCGTCAAAGAGTATCACTCAGTTCGTTGATTATTGGGGGGGGGGGGGGGGGGGGTCTAGTTCCGTGGACTTTTAAGGCAAATTGAATGAAATTGACAGCTCTTCAACAATAACATAACCTCTAGAATAATTGATGCAACTGCTTGTTTTGCATATTAATGGCTAAATGAAGCACACGTAATTTATTGGACGACCACTTTGAAAAGATTAGGCTACTTTACTGTAATTTTTCTTGCCTCAACCTATGTCTTAGGGATGGATGAATGACAGAGAGCATGGGCTTTAAGTCTAAAGAAAGACGGGAACTGCCATTTTTGAAAGGGCATAAGAATTTGTAATGTTAGTTAGATTTCCTTTAATAACATGGGTTATTTTGCATGTTATTGGATATTCCAATTGTCATGTCTCAAAAAATGTTCCAGACATAAGGAGCAGACAGAGTACAATAAACATGTAGTAAATAAATTTATGGCAGTAAGCTCCTGAATGAATGCAGAATGACTGGGTGTGATGTCCTTAGGTTAGGTAGGTTTAAGTAGTTCTAAGTTCTAGGGGACTGATGACCATAGATGTTAAGTCCCATAGTGCGCAGAGCCATTTGAACCATTTGAATGCAGAATGACTGTAGACGAACATATCATGATTTAATTGTTCCTCTGCCCTCGTATTCTTATTGGTTCGCTTGTACAGGCAATTGGTTATATTATTTGGTACTGGATGAGATAATATTATAAGAATTACCCCATCCTAGTACAAAATAGTTCATTAGGTGGAGGTATTGTAAGGTGGCTATAATTTTTCACCTCACAAGCACTCATCTAGATACGGGGTGTTCAAAAAGTCTCTCGGCAGTGCCGTATGATTGTTAGCCGCGCGTGCCGTATGATTGTTTGCCTGCCTGGGTTACTTCCCTTCAAGTGGACTCTCCCAACATTCAAAAAGTCTCTCCGCAATGTCGTATGACTGTTAGCCGGGTGCAATCGCACATACAATCAATGTCACTGCTTGCTGATGTATTTGTGATCGCATAATTTCACAGGGACTTTGGGCACCACGATCACCTGACCTGACACAACCTGACCTTTTCTTCTGAGGTGCAGCGAAAGCAACTGTCTATAAAAACCGTCCAAACTCCATCGATGAATTGAAAACTGCAATATCCACTTTCACTGCTTCTGTTACAGAAGAAAAGTTACAGCTTGTGTTTGGAAACATGATTAGACGAATTGAATTGTGTATTCAACAACAGGAGGGACACTTCCAACATTTAATGTGAAAATATGTAAGTAAAACTGAGTATTCAATAAATTAATAACTTGTATTTCACTGAGTTTCATTTCGGTATATTCACTGCACGCGCGCCTAACAATCATACGGCACTGTGGAGAGACTTTTTGAACACCCCGTACTTTGCCGTTATTTACAACCACAATTAGGTGTCATTTGATAGGTTGTATATCGTATATATAAATATTTAAAGAAGACTGACATTGTAACATATACCTTGTAAATAGTTGTTAACGCTTATTGCATGAAAGGTGACGGAATGCCTTTATTATCAAAATGGCGTAATGAATGATTGCCTGTACTGGTAGACGTTGGAACGCCAGTGGAAATGAAACAGCAGGCATAACTCAAGCCCTAGGTGGGAAAGCCCGCACAGGTGTGTTGGTCCTTCATCACACAGGAAGTGCCAAGACGGACAGTCTACCGAGCGAGGTGGCGCAGTGGTTAGACACTGGACTCGCATTCGGAAGGACGACGGTTCAATCCCGCGTCCGGCCATCCTGATTTAGGTTTTCCGTGATTTCCCTAAATCAATCCAGGCAAATGCCGGGATGGTTCCTCTGAAAGGGCACGGCCGACTTCCTTCCCCATCCTTCCCTAATCCGATGAGACCGATGACCACGCTGTCTGGTCTCCTTCCCCAAACCAACCAACCAACCAACGGACGGTCTGGGCACCTGAGCGCTGAAGCACAATACAGCGGTGGCCGGCCTGTATTGTAGTGGAGTAACTCTGAAAATCTTGGATGCAGCAGAGAGGAACGAGGAAGCGTTACCTCGGAAATCGCAGGCTGGTTATTTCCGAGGACTTTTTTACGCTGAGAAGCACCATTGTATGAGTATAGGTACTTCCTCGCAAACTTTCCGCGCTGGACGACAAAAGACTAAAAGATGGTTGGTCGGCGTTCGGAAGAATTTGTAGAGAGGGAGAATATTCTGCGGTTTCGAGAATACTATTGACCTTCTGAGTGACGTGGAAGGGGATCCGAGCTTTGCTGGGAAGCCAGCAGTGGAGAGAAGAGATCTTCCATTTTGAGCGCCAGGGTTTGACGGTCGCTCAGTATCAGCTTTTGTTGGTACAGATGAACTTGCTGTCTTGGCTCTCAGTAGATCTTATAGTTAGTACGGTTAGGCACTGTACTGTTGCTAAATTACATTATTCTGGACTTCGCCTCTGGGTAGCGAGTTGTCATTGAGTGTGCAGCGGTCAGTTATCGACAGCACTTCTTCCGTCTATACTCACGTAGAGACGTTATCTTAATTCCGTCCTTGTGGCTGGGAGTTTGCGTTTCTTGTCTGTAGAACACAGAGAAGAGAAGACAGTATTAGATTATAGTAGTCAGAGGACCGCCTTCTGCAGTCCTAGTGTTTGAAAGAGTTTTGTTTCGTGGCTGGGGTCCTTCCATCGTCGCAGACGTGTACGAGAACCATCACTCCGACGCACCGGATGCAGTACGTACGGTGATATTGCTCATTCCTTCGGCTTTTAGGGCTATAAAGCGAAACAGCTGTGATCACCTAAATTTTATTTCCATTGAGGTTGCACACCACTGTATAACTTTGAAAGTAGTGTCTTCTAGTCTTTGGTACGTAGATAATGTCAGCCGTATCGTGTTATTTATATTAGATCGCGTAACCGTAAAGAGGGGCAGATTTGGGCAGCACATTTGGGCAATTTATCAATCGTATTAGTTAGGAAATTCATTTGTATCTCTTTATGTCCATTAGACAATGATATATAAACATTTGTAATATAAAGAGAATTTAGTCTACAATAAATGTATAAGCGGAAACAGCATTTATCATTTTGTAGTTCCCTTAATCATTCATCTCCGTTTATGTTGTAATTTATATGTTAAAGAGCAAGAAGGAGATAATCACCATTAACAGCAGTATTTCCGTTGCGCACATTCATTTTACACCCGCCTGGGGTTGCATATTGGACATCTTCTCCCAGATTTCCCCTCTCCCCCTTTCTTTGTAATAACACATATTTCCTAATTTCCATAATATTTGTTTGTCGTTCTTTCACCACACTTCCGTTAACCCTATCATGTTCCATTTGATCTTATTTATATCATACCGTAAATAATATTAAAATACCTGAAATGTATTGCCTTCAAATATAAAGTAGCAGAAGCAGTTTGTAAGGTTGACTTTATTGTCTATTGAACCAAACATCGCGTAAGACGGTATGGTTAAAGAAATAGTGGATTCACCCCCCCTCCCCAGTCCACAGCCATTTGCCTGACCTGGGCTTTGAAGCCGCAGCAGAACGCAAGCCCCTGGGAGTTCCTCATGGGATTAATGGGACACACAAACAGCGCTAAAACTTCACAGGAATTGCTGCGTGTTATGTTGAAGGAATTTCTACTTCCGAAGCAAGGAACGAGTCAATTTGAAGGGTACTGTAGCCGCAGTATCCAGGAAGGACGAATATGACGTGGTGAAGCATTCAACCAAGCGTCAGTATGCTGCCATACCGGCTAGACATTACACGCTTTGGATGGAGAGAACGCAAACGAGGCCGACAATCGCTGAATAAAAAGGTTGTTCAAGAGTTTGCATTGAGTTGGTGCAAGTTATCACGGAAGTGTAAATTCGTAGACGTTACAGTAAAATGCGGAGTCATTTGCTACAGTGGAATCGCTTCCCAATGCCCAATGAATCCAGCAGACAATGACTGTTGACTAGGGTAATAAGAGGTCGGTTTCAGCAGCGGAAACAACTCTGTTGTTTGGATTCACCGTAATAAAAGAAAATAAACAGCACTAATAGCAATATTAGTTGGGTAACTGATAAGTGATTTTGTAGTAGTTTTTTAGTAGTAGAAAGTAGACCCAGTATAAACATTTTTTTCTTAATGTTTATAAGTACCAGGAATAAAAATTTTGTATCTAACTTTTCATTTATTGTTATCCACATAATGTGGATTGTATGACCTGTGTTAGGTTCCGAAATAATAGGCTGTAATTTTGAATGAATAAATACATAGATAATAAACTCCCACGCATTCTTTTTAGACATGGAATCGAGTTCACCTAATAAAACCCAAAATAATTTCACGTTTCATACTATATGATGTTTCAGTGTACGAATTCCCCAACAGAAGCAAAAACGTTTCTCGGCATAGGAAACCGCATAATTGTTCAAGTTTTTCATTCATCGATTTTTATTTTTCTTAACGGAAAACATGTTTGTTTTATAGAGTTTAGCAGTAATGTCAAGATGTGTCAATCCTTCAGCTTGCGGCTGTTCATTTTTCCTGGCCACGAGTCCTCTGGCAAGCAGAACCTAAAAATGGTTCAAATGGCTCTCAGCACTATGGTACTTAACATCTGAGGTCATCAGTTCCCTAGAACTTAAAACAACTTAAATCTAACTAACCTAAGGACATCACACATATCCATGCCAGAGCAGAATACGAACGTGCTACCGTAGCGGTCGCGCGGTTCCAGACTGAAGCGCCTAGAACCGCTCGGCCACATCGACCGGCAAGCAGAACTTACCGTGGAACAAAAAAAGCTCGTACTCGACGCTTTCTAAGGCGTGAATCAGTGAAGTATTAGGTTGGTTAACAAAGGTAAACTATGAGACTGTGAATAAACATGAAGGGCGGCACTAAAAACACAGCGACGAGCTCACAGTTGATTCGATTACGGAAAAACACTGTACACCAAGCGCATGCATAACGTATATTAGTGCTATTTTGTAAGTTCTGAAACCAAATACTAGTTTTTGTAAATGTTTAGCACCTAACATGTTTCTATTGGTTCTTTTTTATAAGCCTTTTAAGACATACTACGTGGTCCCCAATTATAATTACTGCTGATTTTTCAGATCTGTTACGAGAGTGTGGCAAACTTCTGAGATGACAGTACGTATCGATGATTCAACAGAAACAAACAGAACTAAAATATCGATCTGCAATAATCGTCACTGATAGCAATAAATAAATGAGCCAGAGCAAGCAGTTAGTAAAGAATCTCTGTATTATTCATTTTGTTTCGTAATCGACGTCACTAGGAGTATTATTTCTAATTCGCTGAAATACGAGAGAGGGCCGGCCGTTGTGGCCGAACGGTTCTAGGCGCTTCAGTCGGGAACCGCGCTGCTGCTACGGTCGCAGGTTCGAATCCTGCCTCGGGCATGTGACGTCCTTCAATTAGGTTTAAGTAGTTTTAAGTCTAGGGGACTGATGACCTCAGATCTTAAGTCCTATAGTGCTTAGAGCCATTTGAACCATTTTTTAAATACAATAGAGATTTAAAAAATATTCGCGTACCACCTTTATACCAAATGGACACATGCGTTGTGTGGAAGCTAGTGGCCTCCACTATGGAAGCAGATGTCTTGGGAAACTGAAAGGTCAGAGGGTAGTCACACTCAGAGATGCATTAAAAATGGGTCAATCTACAGCCTAAGAAAAGTTTGGAATGCTTAGCGGCAGGCTACTTCTGAAGTGTCAGCGGGTCAAGAGAGTACCGTTATAGGTTTATGCTTATGGACAGAAGTGAAGATGAGTGTATCATCTCGATGGTAATTCAGTACACAATTATTTATTCGTACATCACCCGCCCCTGAATATCTGCATAGTGACGAATAACAAGTAGGCTGAATGTTGTGAGGACGAGGAGAGCAAGGCGGTAAAGCGTGGCGCTGGTTTCGTGCCGCGAGATACAGACGTGAGCCCCGTGGCACCTGTCACCATCGGCGCGTCCCACGCTGGCGTCGAGGACAGGTCCTGGGCGATGCGGCGCATGCGCCTGGCCTTCTAAGGCCGCAACACCTGAACGCGGAGAGTTTCCTGAAAAGCAACAACCCGATCATAAATATTTATGCCCGCATTATGGTAATACGCCGCAACTCACGCACGACTGGCGAAATTGTAATTTAATTTATTTGCTTCGCCACATTTGCATATTTCTGAAAGTCAAACAAGATTCCGAAAGGTTTCAGGAGACGTGCGGCAGAAGCCGTAATCGCGCTTCAAGTCACGTTGAGATAAATCTCCACTGATTGTTGAAAGTAGTATTTCAGCAGCCACATTCGGTAATACGTTAACGAGTGGTACTGGTGTACAGTGGTATGAAATCACCACTAAATAATTGCCGTTAATTCATAAGCGTCACCCTTTTGGACGGTTTTATTATGACTGTAGCCTTTTCCTTTCAGATTTTCCAACGTGATTTACCGAGTGAAATGAGTCAGTGTTAAGACATTAGACTCGTCCTCGTGAGTACGATAGCTCAGAGCTCCGTCTGCCCATTCTCATGATTATTGTGTACTGTGATTTCCTTACGTCGGTTAAGGCGAATGGCGGATTCCCCCGGAAGGGCATGGACGAATTCGTTTCCCATTTGTTATCAGTCCAAGCTCCTGCTAATAAGGAAACCACCAGACCTGTTAATCAGGGGCTTTGATGAGTACGCCGGCCAGAGTGGCCGAGCGGTTCTAGGCGCTACAGTCTGGAACCGCGCGACCGCTACGGTCGCAGGTTCGAATCCTGCCTCGGACATGAATGTGTGTGATGTCCTTAGGTTAGTTAGATTTAAATAGTTCTAAGTTCTAGGGGACTGATGACCTCAGAAGTTAAGTCCCATAGTGCTCAGAGCCATTTGAACCATTTGATGAGTATTAGGCGTGTTGTTCTGGGTACATGGCCAACGGTTTTTCATGTGATGATCCCTAAATTCCGAAAAAATCTATACTAAAATTTTATGCGTGTCCCTGTGACCGTAACTTTTGTTACCTGTGTTTGGACTGAGCGAGACCAATGTAGGAGCTACCACCTGTTCAGTACAAGTTCAGACCATTCCCGTGTACGATTTTAATTTTTTAAAATTTCATCGTAGAGAATATTATTAAATAATATATATGTCGCAAATTATTAAAAGAATAGTTATTTTAGCCGTAGCAGTTTCATTAAAATATTAATCATTACATCACACTTTCTTCAAAAGTGTACGGTGCGTTTGTGATGCGTAGCTAAAATTCCACGTATATAAACAGCTGACAAGCGATCTCAACGATGGGCAAAGTACCAGCAGCAACAAAAGGATTTCAAAAATCAAATGGTTCAAATGGCTCGGAGCACTATGGGACTCAACATCTGAGGTCATCAGTCCCCTAGAATTTAGAACTACTTAAACCTAACTAACCTAAGGACATCACACACATCCATGCCCGAGGTAGGATTCGAACCTGAGACCGTAGCAGTCGCGCGGTTCCGGACTGAAGCGCCTAGAAGCGCTCGGCCACCGCGGCCGGCTTGGAAGGATTTCAGATAAAGACGAAAGTACTAGAATGAGATTTTCACTCTGCAGCGGAGTGTGCGCTGATATGAAACTTCCTGGCAGATTAAAACTGTGTGCCCGACCGAGACTCGAACTCGGGACCTTTGCCTTTCGCGGGCAAGTGCTCTACCATTTGAGCTACCGAAGCACGACTCACGCCCGGTACTCACAGCTTTACTTCTGCCAGTATCTCGTCTCCTACCTTCCAAACTTTACAGAAGCTCTCCTGCGAACCATGCAGAACTAGCACTCCTGAAAGAAAGGATATAGCGGAGACATGGCTTAGCCACAGCCTGGGGGATGTTTCCAGAATGAGATTTTCACTCTGCAGCGGAGTGTGCGCTGATATGAAACTTCCTGGCAGATTAAAACTGTGTGCCCGACCGAGACTCGAACTCGGGACCTTTGCCTTTCGCGGGCAAGTGCTCTACCATCTGAGCTACTGAAGCACGACTCACGCCCGGTACTCACAGCTTTACTTCTGCCAGTATCTCGTCTCCTACCTTCCAAACTTTACAGAAGCTCTCCTGCGAACCATGCAGAACTAGCACTCCTGAAAGAAAGGATATAGCGGAGACATGGCTTAGCCACAGCCTGGGGGATGTTTCCAGAATGAGATTTTCACTCTGCAGCGGAGTGTGCGCTGATATGAAACTTCCTGGCAGATTAAAACTGTGTGCCCGACCGAGACTCGAACTCGGGACCTTTGCCTTTCGCGGGCAAGTGCTCTACCATCTGAGCTACCGAAGCACGACTCACGCCCGGTACTCACAGCTTTACTTCTGCCAGTATCTCGTCTCCTACCTTCCAAACTTTACAGAAGCTCTCCTGCGAACCATGCAGAACTAGCACTCCTGAAAGAAAGGATATAGCGGAGACTTGGCTTAGCCACAGCCTGGGGGATGTTTCCAGAATGAGATTTTCACTCTGCAGCGGAGTGTGCGCTGATATGAAACTTCCTGGCAGATTAAAACTGTGTGCCCGACCGAGACTCGAACTCGGGACCTTTGCCTTTCGCGGGCAAGTGCTCTACCATCTGAGCTACCGAAGCACGACTCACGCCCGGTACTCACAGCTTTACTTCTGCCCGCGAAAGGCAAAGGTCCCGAGTTCGAGTCTCGGTCGGGCACACAGTTTTAATCTGCCAGGAAGTTTCATATCAGCGCACACTCCGCTGCAGAGTGAAAATCTCATTCTGGAAACATCCCCCAGGCTGTGGCTAAGCCATGTCTCCGCTATATCCTTTCTTTCAGGAGTGCTAGTTCTGCATGGTTCGCAGGAGAGCTTCTGTAAAGTTTGGAAGGTAGGAGACGAGATACTGGCAGAAGTAAAGCTGTGAGTACCGGGCGTGAGTCGTGCTTCGGTAGCTCAGATGGTAGAGCACTTGCCCGCGAAAGGCAAAGGTCCCGAGTTCGAGTCTCGGTCGGGCACACAGTTTTAATCTGCCAGGAAGTTTCATATCAGCGCACACTCCGCTGCAGAGTGAAAATCTCATTCTGGAAACATCCCCCAGGCTGTGGCTAAGCCAAGTCTCCGCTATATCCTTTCTTTCAGGAGTGCTAGTTCTGCATGGTTCGCAGGAGAGCTTCTGTAAAGTTTGGAAGGTAGGAGACGAGATACTGGCAGAAGTAAAGCTGTGAGTACCGGGCGTGAGTCGTGCTTCGGTAGCTCAGTTGGTAGAGCACTTGCCCGCGAAAGGCAAAGGTCCCGAGTTCGAGTCTCGGTCGGGCACACAGTTTTAATCTGCCAGGAAGTTTCATATCAGCGCACACTCCGCTGCAGAGTGAAAATCTCATTCTGGAAACATCCCCCAGGCTGTGGCTAAGCCATGTCTCCGCTATATCCTTTCTTTCAGGAGTGCTAGTTCTGCATGGTTCGCAGGAGAGCTTCTGTAAAGTTTGGAAGGTAGGAGACGAGATACTGGCAGAAGTAAAGCTGTGAGTACCGGGCGTGAGTCGTGCTTCGGTAGCTCAGATGGTAGAGCACTTGCCCGCGAAAGGCAAAGGTCCCGAGTTCGAGTCTCGGTCGGGCACACAGTTTTAATCTGCCAGGAAGTTTCATACGAAAGTACTAATCCCTAATTTGGTCCTCTATTACGCAAGTGTCAATCGAGGTACAATAGATCCCTTGCAGAACAATGCGAAAACCGATCTGAACAAGACTAGTTATTCTTTTGTAGTTCAGTAAACTATAACTGCGCCAGGAAAGATATTTCCTTGCATTTTTTTATGTAAGCAAGAACCACCCGGGAAATTTGGTCGGTTTATTCAAAAGAGAGTTGACGAGTTGACTCATAATTTAAAAAATGTAATTTTGACCTGCATGAAATGAGGGAAATTGACGAGGTGGTGCACTAAGGATTTTTAAGATCTGTCATTCTTCCATACACAGGACAAGAAAAATTTCTTTAGATTATTGATTTGTGTGAAAGGCAGACTGACTAAACACTTTGCGATCAAATCTCTGTAGATGAAAGATAAGCATGCTCTTGCACCCTAAAAATCATGCCACCCAAATGTACTCCATTATGTGGGCTGTTCCTCCCGAATTTCTCTTGCTGGTATTTCTGATATGAAACGTTGTTTATAAGATTTTTCTGGTCAGCTTTGAGGCCGAAATAGAGAGACAAAGTGGTTGGGACATCAGGTGGAGAAATTCTGTGCACTAGGGAAGAAGTAGTCTCCCAATACTTAAAAATGTTGCCCCGTTAGAGGTAACTGCGTGGAAACGTAGATTAAGCCCTAAATATAGCACATCTGAAACATTTCCTGTCTTTTATGTCTTTACACTATGCATAACCTTATGGAAATCTATTTACTGCAAAACATAAGAAGCTTCTTTTCTAATGCTGTTCCACTTATCTAACATAAATTTTGACTACATCCATACCATTAACACCCCTCCGCCCCCCTCCTCTCTCTCTCTCTCTCTCTCTCTCTCTCTCTCTCTCTCTCTCTCTCACACACACACACACACACACACACAGACACACACACTTATATATATATATACAGGGTGGTCCATTGAGAGTGACCGGGCCAAATATCTCACGAAATAACCATCAAAAGAAAGAACTACAAAGAACGAAACTCGTCTAGCTTGAAGGGGGCAACCAGATGGCGCTATGGTTGGCCCGCTAGATGGCGCTGCCATAGGTCAAACGGATATCAACTGCCTTTTCTTTAAATAGGAACCCCCATTTTTTATTACTTATTCGTGTGCTACGTAAAGAAATATGAATGATTTAGTTGGACTACTTTTTTCGCTTTGTGATAGATGGCGCAGTAATAGTCACAAATGTAAACCGAGGTATTAAATTTGCTTGCACATTTTTTCTTCCTTGCATTTGTGCCTTAAGAATGGCAGGGTGTGCTCCTGTCGAAATATCGGCGGTGTTCGACGACGCACCCGGCAGCAAACCCGTAAGTTATTTGAATAAACCGGCATAATATGCACTATTAGGCAACGGAAAATCCATGATGGCTGCGACAAGTGGAACATCAGCGACCTTGGTGGGTTAATGTATGGTGCTACATTATGGGAGGAAGGATAATTGGCCCCATTTTATCGATGGCAATCTAAATGGTGCAATATATGCTGATTTCCTACGTAATGTTCTACCGATGTTACTACAAGATGTTTCACCGCATGACAGAATGGCGATGTACTTCCAACATGATAGATGTCCGGCACATAGCTCGCGTGCGATTGAAGCGGTATTGAATATCATATTTCATGACAGGTGGATTGGTCGTCGAAGCACCATACCAAGGCCCGCACGTTCACCGGATCTGACGTCCCGGATTTCTTTCTGTGGGGAAGTTGAAGGATATTTGTTATCGTGATCCACCGACAACGCCTGACAACATGCGTCAGCGCATTGTCAATGCATGTGCGAACATTACGGAAGGCGAAATACTCGCTATTAAGAGTAATGTCGTTACACGTATTGCCAAATGCATTGAGGTTGGCGGACATCATTAATTTGGTATATTTACAGAAATGATAAGTTCACAAAGGTACATGTATCACATTGGAACAACCGAAATAAAATGTTCAAACATACCTACGTTCTGTATTTTAATTTAAAAAAGCCTCCTGTTACCAACTATTCGTCTAAAATTGTGAGCCATATGTTTGTGACTATTACAGCGCCATCTATCACAAAGCGAAAAAAGTGGTCCAACTAAAACATTAGTATTTCTTTACGTACTACACGAATATGTAATAAACAATGGGGGTTCCTATTTTAAAAAAACGCAGTTGATATCCGTTTGACCTATGGCAGCCCGTCTAGCGGGCCAACCATAGCGCCATCTGGTTTCCCCCTTCAAGCTTGACAAATTTCGTTGTTTGTAGTTTTTCGTTTGACGCTTATTTCGTGACATATTTGGCCCAGAAACGATCAATGGACCACCCTGTATATATACCAGCTATAGGGTTTTCGAGACACCCACGCACTGTCAGCTGCTTGCGTCTCTTCATTATGAGCATACTATCAACGATGTTGAATTCACGCTATATTATTTTATCTGTGACCTCTCAGGCACCCAATTATCAAAAGATTTCTGGAACGAAATCTGAAATAAATATGTAAATACAATTAAAAATTTGTACTAGAGTGTGAACCGAACCCGGATTTCCTGCTTATCGTTCGTTTACCATTTCTGAACGGTTTTCCACTGCAGCATCATTGAAGTCATCCCCATACTCACGTTCATTTCGCCTCATTTAATGCGTTTACCTTGTGGCAGGGTAGGCCACGGGCCGTATCCTCAATGATGTTGTTCCCACATATACCGAGCGAAAACTTCCGGTGGTAGTCTCCATAACTCATTGGTGAAAGCATCAAGGACGATGAAAGTCTGCAAAGCTCGCAAAGCTCGGAGGCATGCGTAGAGAGCAAACATTATTTGATCTCGAACGAAGAAGAAGTTGAATATCAGATCAACCCACATCAGCAGAGACTTGACTCCAGATGGGTTAGCACAGTTTCGCAGGCTCATTGGGCTCATTCTGGAAATTCTGAACCTTCAACCTTGTGTACAGTAAGAACCATGCAACAAGGATAATAGAAATAACTATTCCATAAATTTTTAATCAGCGCTCTTGGTTTGTCAAATGGTTCAAATGGCTCTAAGCACTGTAGGACTTAACATCTGAAGTTATCAGTTCCCTAGTCTTAGAACTACTTAAACCTAACTAAACCACACACATCCACGTCCGAGGCAGGTTTCGAACCTGTGACCGTAGCAGCAGCGCGGTTCCAGACTGAAGCGCCTAGATCTGTTCGGCCACAGCGGCCGGCTCTTGGTTTCTCTTAAGATGGAAATGAAGATGGAATTCAACGATGACTGACCATACTCCTGGACTGATACGTCGTTTACTGCACGACAATGAGTATTTTGAACCCCAATAATTACGGAACTTTTAGTGCCTCAAGAGTAACGTTTTTTATATCTTATAACGAAATATTTAACTTCCTAGATTCCACAACGCTTTACTTTACAAGACAGAAAAATGTTTGTTTAGTCGTTAATAGTGCACGGTTCTAGTACACACTAAAACAAAAAAAGTAAAAGACGTACCACGAAAGAATTACCCGAATGGGACCGGAAACGGTAGATGTGATGTACATGTACAGACAAATAAATGACTACAATTTCAGAAAAATTGGATTACAGTTGTTGGAGATCCACCTGAGGGATATCGCGGCATATTTTGTCCGAATGGCACGTTAGATCGTCAAAACCCCTACACAGTTGCAGGGCCCAGTCCAAACGTTCACACGTGGGAGAGAGCTGGCGACCGTACTGGCCGAGGTAGGGTCTGGTAAGCACGAAGACAAGAGGTAGAAACTCTCGCCGTGTGTGGGCGGGCTTCGTCTTGCTGAAAGGTAAGCCCTGGCTGGCTTGCCATGAAGGGCAACAAAACAGGGCGTAGAAAATCGTGGACATACTGCTGCGCTGTAGGAGCATCACGGATGACAACCATTACGAAGGGAAATGGCACCCCGGAAAATCACTCCTGGCTGTAGGGACGTGTGGCGGGCGACAGTCGGGTTGGTACCACACCGCTGTCTGAGGCGTCTCCGGACACGTCTTCGCCGGTCATCGCGGCTCAGTATGAAGCGGGATTCATCACTGAAGGTAATTCTACTGCAGTCAGTGAGATTCCAGACCGGAGAGGCACACCGAACAGCAGTGGGACACCACCCTCACTGTCGCCGGCCATACGGCCCTACAACCAGGAGTGATGGTCAGTGGCGCCACCTCTTTTGATTGCAGAACCTCTCTGGTTGTCATCTGCGGCACCCTTACAGCACAGCAGCAAGTCGACGATATTCTACGCCCCGTTTCTTTCTCATTTTTCTTCGTGAAAAGCCATCTGGACACACATTTCAGCAAGATAGAGCCCGCCTGCACACGGCGAGAGTTTCTACCAATTGTTTTCGTGCTTGGCAAACCAACCCTTGGCCGGCAAGTTCGTCGGACCTTCCCCCAACTGAGAACGTTTGAAGTATTATGGGCTGCGCTCTCCAGCCCCCTCCGGATTTTGACGCGCCGTTTGGAAAGAATCTGGCACGGTATCCCTCAGCAGAGCGCCAAACAACTCTGTCAATCCATGCCAAGCCGAATAACTGCTTACGTAAGGGACAGAGATAGACCAACGCGTTATTGACTTGCTCAATTTGCGAAGCTCTTTCTCTTGAATAGATCAGTTTTTCTTCAATTGAATTTTTTGTCTTAGACTATTTACCATAAACGATCTTTGTTTCTAAGATATAATTTTTTAGTTTCTAAATAATAAAGTCTCGGAAGGCACGTATAGCATGCATAGGATCTTACACGTATGAGGGTAAAAATTTAATGAGCATAAGGAAAGATCAAATAGTTTATGCAAAACGGTGCACAGTGCCCAACGAGCAACTCGAGGAATCAAGAAGGAATCCGAGGATCAGAGAGAGTGAAAGAGTGTGTGTGTTGTTGTGTGTTATTTCTCTCTCTCTCTTTCTCTCTCCCCCTGTGTGTATGTGTGTGTGTGTGTGTGTGTGTGTGTGTGTGTGTGTTGTAACCTCCCAAAAGGAAAGAATATTTGTAACATTCACATTCAGTGTAACCTCCCAACAATTTACCTCCGTAACCTCGGAATAAAAATAAGACTAACCTGATGACCTCGGATAGGAGAAATTAGTAAAATCTTTAAATTCAATTGAATGATTGTCAAAAGTTATATTTATAAGAAAGATTATTATTAAAAGATTTTTAAAAACATTGACATGAGACTTGATATAAACATAGTATAAAATCAGTTATAACAAATTACATATGCGTGCGGCTGCCTTTACCTTAATACTACACCGCTCTCCACGACTGACCCAACCGCCCGACTGCGGGCTACTACAACTACTACAGCCGACACTGCTCTCTGGTCTGTGATTCTATTGTAGCTTACATATCGCAGACAGCGCATGAGCAATCCATGGAACTTACATCTGCTCGAGTGCGCCCGCAATAAATTCCTTATTCATGGACCTCTTACAGTGTGTGTGTGTGTGTGTGTGTGTGTGTGTGTGTGTGTGTGTGTGTGTGCGTGTGCGTGTGTGTGTGTGTGTGTGTGTGCGCGCGCGCGCACGAGTACCGTAATGTCTATTCAAAGACTGGAACTGATGCAGAATAAAAATGCTGCACTGTTGCAGATACATTTGGTTTCCATTGGTACAGTGGAGAAGATCTGCCCCATAAACGACATACTGTTCACTTCATTGTCCAGAATATTGTGCCTAAGTATTGTTGTTCCACGAAAGCTACAGCAATTTGTTGTTTTCTAGACAGATGTTATCCATAGTGTGGACAGCAAAGCAAAGAAAAAGTTTCAATTCGACGACTATCTGTTCACTGTAAAAATAAAGGTGGAAAACTAATGTATTTTTCATTACGCGGGTGTACAGTGGGAATGTAGTATGGAAATAATTGCCGTTGGCGTCGATATATGCAAGCTACTCACATCGGAGGGAGTCCGTTTCGACACTGTTTTCCAGTTCGTGTCTGCGTTACGAAAGGAGCTTTTAGAGATACGACTTCTTACGGATTTATCCATAGAGCGTTACTTAGCATGTGAGTACAGGTGGAACAATATCGGAGGTTACCAGGCAGGTGCAGGAAGGACGTAAACGTTGAAGCAACTTGCGAACAAAAAAATCAGAAACGTAAAGCTTAGTTCTCGGCGCACTTAGAATCAATACACGCTGGAGCGCTCAATAGACAGTTGATTCACTTACTGTGTGACAACGAAGGCCTCTGTTTCCTGAATACACATGGAAAAATACGTAATGTGAAACACTTTTTGAATTTCAACTTCTCTATTCTCACGGACTAAAAACCGAAATGTTTTAAAAAGTCACGATTCACAGCCAAGAGCTTCGGATAAGAAATTCTTTATCGTGCAATCAGTTTCAGTCTGGAGACCATTATCAGGTATCTTGCAGAGCAATGTAAAGTATGCATGAAAAGCCTTACAAATTGAGCTGTCAATATACCGGTAACTGATGTACAGTTTTACGAAAAACTCGCATAAGAAGTGGAAAAAATATTCACTATGGCTTACAGGGCGATCTAATATCAATGGCTCTGAGCACTATGGGACTCAACTGCTGTGGTCATCAGTCCCCTAGAACTTAGAACTACTTAAACCTAACTAACCTAAGGACATCACACACATCCATGCCCGAGGCAGGATTCGAACCTGCGACCGTAGCAGTCACACGGTTCCGGACTGCGCGCCTAGAACCGCGAGACCACCGCGGCCGGCTGATCTAATATCAATGCCGACATATAATATAAAATTCATAATTTATCAGTCGAAATAAGAGAGCGATACATATAATAATGTAACAGACTGTCAAAACGTATCACTGAATGCAAAGATACATTGCATTTATACAGTCTTACATGAAGCAAAATAGTAATACAAATTAGATAATAAGTAATAAATAATGTACCAGGTGAGTGGAGGGTGGTACCCTTGATACATCCACTGCATCAGAAAGGCAATAAACAAGACGTTAACATCTACAGAGGAATTGCATTGCTACCAGCTGCACATAAAATATTTTCGAAAATTTTACTGAACAAAGTAGTCCAGATAAAGGAGGGAGGAGGGTTGGCGCCTAAAGAAGCCGTAAAGAAGCAGCCATATCACATCTTAAGGAACCCCTGAGGCTGACTACGTCAGTTGCAACCCTATTAACACTTACGCGTTGACCCCCAACACCATCATTCGATTCAGCATAATGGCGAGTTCGCTCACACACAGCAACAGCACCACCCCAAGTGGTAACCAGTCCACTGTTATCAAAGACAACGTCAGTGAGCCAACGGATTCTGGGCCGCTTCCACCAACATGCAAGGGACTGAAAAGTAAAAACGTGTCATCCTTTGCTACCTTCAACATTAACTCACGCCTTAAAACCGGGAAACTGAAACACCTTACCGATACTCTAGGCAAACAGAAAATCATCACGCCAGCGTTATAAGAGACTAGATACGCAGATGGAGCAGCGCTCGAATCGGAAGCATCTCGGATTTCGAAGGGAAAGCCTGGAATGACAATAATGAAGAATGTACCTCAACTCGGCACAGCCTTTATAATGAAGAAACAAGTCCTGGAAGTTATCACTGACTTCAGCTTCAAAAACAGTAGGCGATCCACACTTATCTTTATAGGAATAAATATGATATACATTAAGGTCAATGGACATGTTCCTGTGAGTGAGACAAACAGCACGGATGCAGATAAATCAGAAGAATTTTAGGAAGATATTGAGGAGACACTATCCAAGTTTACCCTACTTCTTGGTGACTTCAGCACTCAACATGGGAAAGAGCAAATTCAGAAACATCATTGGGAAATATCCAGCCAACAACAGGACTAATCGGAAAGGCGAGCGACTAGTGGAAACGTGTACGAGTTTTGATCTAATTATGAAATATACAGCACTTAAATACCTTCTAAGGAAAGAGAAAACGTGGATATCTCCCAACTCTTTACTAGGAGAGTTCCAGATCTATCATGTAGCAATATCAAGACGTCCAAGATTTAGATCTAAGTTCTACCAAGAGCCCATTAAATTAAAAACATTACCGTATCGGTATTTCTGATATGGAGAAACTCAGAACTAGCATAGATTTTAAGGCGAGCTTGAATCAGAAGGACTACCAAGGATGGAACCATTTAAAAGATGCACTGACTGACAGTACGAGCCGGCCAGGGTGGCCGAGCGGTTCTAGGCGCTACAGTCTGGAACCACGCGACCGCTACTGTCGCAGGTTCGAATCCTGCTTCGGGCATGGATGTGTGTGATGTCCTTAGGTTAGTTAGGTTTAAGTAGTTCTAAGTTCTAGGGGACTGATGACCTCAGAAGTTAAGTCCAATAGTGCTCAGAGCCATTTGAACCATTTTTGACAGTACGAAGGAAACAGTTCGCCTGAAGAAGAGGAGGAGAGACAAATGGTGGTCGGCTGAAGCAGATAAGGCAATCGCAGAACGTCGGAAAATGTGAGTTGACTGAAGTTCTTAAGAAACGCCATAAAATCTAAAGATCTTCCAATAAGTAAGGACAAAACCAGAAATCTCAAGACGAAACATGAGAGGAAATGCTTAATTAAAATAGAAGAGGACATCTAAAGAATAATACACGAGAATTTTACAGAACATTTAAGACTAACTTAGTAGATATGTTCCTCCAAAACGCAGACTTAAGAACAAAGAAGAAAAGGTAGTTTATGGAGACATGAAAAACATTAGGCTATGTTAAAGGGTTCCTTAATTGTGAAGCACCATCTGAGACATTCAGCTACAACGAGAGAAACTCAAAGTCCATCAAATGCAGAAGAGCTGTTGAGTACCATAAATCCTGAAGAGTAATGAGGCTCCTGGGGAAGGCGGATCATTACAGAACTCGAAGTATGTGAGCCTTGCGAACCTGCGAACCTTGCAGGAGAGCTTCTGTAAAGTTTGGAAGGTAGGGGGGACGAGATACTGACAGAAGTAAAGCTGTGAGGACCGGGCGTGAGTCGTGCTTCGGTAGCTCATATGGTAGAGCAGTTGCCCGCGAAAGACAAAGGTCCCGAGTTCGAGTCTCGGTCGGGCACACAGTTTTAATCTGCCAGGAAGATTCATATCAGTGCACACTCCGCTGCAGAGTGATAATCTCATTCTGGTAACATCCCCCACGCTGTGGCTAAGCCATGTCTCCGCATTATCCTTTCTTTCAGGAGTGCTAGTTCTGCAAGGTTCGCAGGAGAGCTTCCGTAAAGTTTGGAAGGTAGGGGACGAGATACTGGCAGAAGTAAAGCTGTGAGGACCAGGCGTGAGTCGTGCTTCGGTAGCTCAGATGGTAGAGCACTTGCCCGCGAAAGGCAAAGGTCCCGAGTTCGAGTCTCGGTCGGGCACACAATTTTAATCTGCCAGGAAGTTTCATTTAAGTCTTTGTTACAAAACTTGTTAATCTCACTTTAACAGCAAATCCTAATTTATTATAGATATTATCAATATTCAAGTTTATTGGGATCACCATGAACATTTATGAAGGATGGCAGATTAAAATTACTATGGCTTGATTCCCTGCACTACTGCAGAATTAAATGGTTTTCATAAATGTTTCCCTTTATGGCCGAAACAAGGTCCGCCATATTTAACACCGCTACGTCTCCTTGGTCACAAAAGCCTTCCACTGGGTTTCCTTATGACGTAGGTTCTCGTTTGTCTCACTACAGCGCTTATGCCTCAATAGACAATAGACGCCTGTGAGTTTCCCATCTCGTGGTGAATCTGCGCCCTTTGTGGCATCCGGTCCTGGACGACAGGGTTCGTTTCACAATTCCTAAAGACTGACTCTTTCGGCCATATACTTAAATGAGAGCAAAATACGTTATAGCAAAAAAAGCAAGCAAAGCCTCTCAAAAGAGAAATTTGATTAGTTCTGTGGGTCTCCTCCTGTAATACATTCAAGAACACAACAACAAATCAGCAAAATGATCACCGCTGCAAGCTAAAACACAAGCAAAGCAAGCCATATCTGCGGCAAAATTAAGTAACTTTGAAAGTCGCGAGCTCTATCTTCTTATCTCGTGTTTTCTACTGAAAATCTTGTGCTTGTACTCTTGTTAAGTTTACTATTACAGAGATCGCCAAAACTTTATTTTTTTATTGGTCCTGTGCGCAACAAATAACTTACTTGGTCTTTCTGCTGCCACTGCTTGATCTGCTGCATTCCATTATTTAACAAAAACATAAAAATACCTATTATTCATGCTGAGTGCAATGCATGCTCTGTATGGCGGCTCCTGCTGTTGCTGCGGCTTCTGCTGCTTATTATAACTACATATAATTCAAGAGAAAGGGGTTGGTCAAATCTAAACTCGATAAATGATAACCCAAACAAAAATCTATATTCTGAAAGAGATTCTTTCTCATTCAATTAACAAAACGCTAGAAGCTCTTTGAACAATCGTTACGTTTGTAAATCTGCCTCCAGTGTCATTAAAGCAATATTACAAATTAATCAAACTCTTGAGACAGACTGAAATACTTATCAATTGAATACATAGTGAAACAATTCCCTGACAATTACAAAAGACATCAATGACTAAAATCAATACTTAATCTAACAATGGTTTCCCCTTAAGAATTCAACTCCTATCATTATCAGAATTACCGCCTGCTGCTACGCACATACACATACCCTTTTCTTTAAATTAATAAGCGCGCTGCAAATTATAAAAAAGTATCAACTCAATAGCAAATCCTGTGTCGCTGCTGGCGGACACGGCAGTACGACAGCTCGGCGACGACCCCTCCCCCAACACACGTGCGCACCACAGCAGGCGAGCTCGTACACTGGCTTCAAAACTGCCACTAGTTAATCCGTGCGCTGCGAAGCGCGACAACAATATCTTAGATTCCAGAGCTTGTGTATGCGCGCTGTAGCCAACCTTTACATCCTAAGAGAGTATTGTCAGCTCTCAACTTCAATCGCACTGAATTTTCCTCTTCGCCACTTTTGTGTTGTCTCGTTGCCACTGTAGAGTCTTGTACCGTGTGAAGCAAGGAGAGGACGTTGTTTGGTACCCGACATCCTCTTTCTACAACAGAACTGAACACATTTATTAACAGGATTCTTTATTTATCAGAACAGAAAGCTACTTATCTTTGAGCTAGTCATTGTGTCGTGGTACAAGCTCTTCCGTAATAGTCCAAGTTAGCGTCGCTGCTGGTGAAGTACAAGTCCCACTGTAAACACTGCACTCTGCTCGCTAGTTATTGACTGACTCTGAGCTAGAGACGGTGAGTCTGACTGTGACTGCGACTGGGCTGACTGTGACTGACTGGCCCCTCCGGCGATCTAAATACTGGCTGTCGAGAGCGCACTGGCGGCGCGTTGTTTGCAAATCATTAGACTATCTCCTGACAGGCGCACTTGATTCAGCGCCTGTTATCGGTCTTCTTGCAACCTCTTTGCCAACCGGTGTGCTGGCGACAGCTTACACCAGCACATTCATTCCCCCCCCCCCCCCCTTCCAAATGCCACACCGTTGTCGAGAAGGGAGGCAGCGTACGACAACGGAGGTAGGATGCTGGACGTAAAGATGAGCCGAGAGCTGCAGCTGTAACTCTCTTGCAGCCTCTCTTACGACAGCTTAACGCCAGCACAGGATCGATGTTGAAAATATTTATCATTCTCTTAAACGAGCACGCTGGTCGCTCTAGAGCGCTGTTGACGCTGTGGGACTGGTGCCGTCCGGTTACGTGATCTTTCACCGGTGACGTAAGTTATGCCAATGGTAATTCGCACGTGCCAATTGATTCTACAGAATTAGCGCAGTAAGAAGGCTCGACATGGGGGTGTGACGTAATGGTGTAAAGAGGCTACTGTACTTTGAAGTGCGCGTGGACAGAGGGTGAATGAAGTTGCCCTTTTTGTTGGTATATCTACGCTGAGCGTCTAATGCGTCTACAACGAATGGTGTACCACTGTAATCTGTGTAGCACTGCGCAGGAACACGGACCAAATACGATTGTCACGCAATGTCAATGACAATCGGTTTCAAATCCGACAGCAATAGTTGCTATCAGTGAATAAATGTCCACTTCGGCCAGTTTCCGAGCGAAGATCGCGAAAGAACTGCGTAGAATGGACATTTGGAGTCGGATACCGCGGAAAAGGCCTTCTGTTCACAGCAACACATAAAATATACGTCTTCAACGGGCGAAACAACGTAGAAAGAAGACAATAGCTGTCTGGAAGCATTTAGTGTTGACTGGCGAGTCACAACTTCACCTCTTTTCAAATGACGCAAGACGTCGTGTACACCGAAGGCCCAATGAGGCGTTTAAATTACAATATATTCGTGTGTGGGAGGAGGCGGGGGAAGTTATAGTTCTGGTTTGAGGTGGTTCTGTGATGATTTAGGGTTGATGGGCCCACTGACGTGAACATGAACCAGGATGTTTATTTCAAGATTCTTGGCGTCCAAGTGTTGGTTATTCCACTACATCGATATTAATAACAACATTTTCAAGGCATAGTGACCGTCCGTCTTTGGATATGTTAATCGCCAAAACTACTTGACAGATGAGATTTTCACTCTGCAGCGGAGTGTGCGCTGATATGAAACTTCCTGGCAGATTAAAACTGTGTGCCGCACCGAGACTCGAACTCAGGACCTTTGCCTTTACTACTTGCCCCCGAAAGGTAAAGGTCCCGAGTTCTAGTCTCGGTGCGACACACAGTTTCAATCTGCCAGGAAGTTTCACATCAGCGCACACTCCGCTGCAGAGTGAAAATCTCATTCTGGAAACATCCCCCAGCCTGTGGCTAAGCCATGTCTCCGCAATATCCTTTCTTTCAGGAGTGCTAGTTCTGCAGGGTTCGCAGGAGAGCTTCTGTAAAGTTTGGAAAGTAGGAGACGAGATACTGGCAGAAGTAAAGCTGCGAGGACGGGTCGTGAGTCGTGCTTGGGTAGCTCAGTTGGTAGAGCACTTGCCCGCGAAAGGCAAAGGTCCCGAGTTCGAGTCTCGGTCCGGCACACAGTTTTAATCGGCCAGGAAGTTTCATACTCGACAGATTTCCATCGGGTTTTGACTTCTAACTTCAGCTTAGCTTGGGGCAACGTGAGCTTTCTTTCGTCAAAATCGGATCACAAAAAAAAAGATATCGTTGTTTAAATTTCCATTAAAATTTTCTGTGGTATCAACGTACGATACCACACTTGTTAGGGGTTGCAGTTATCCATCGTGGTCCGTATTAGTATCGTTGGACCCGCGAGTCCCGACTAGAGCCGCTAGCGCGGCTCCACGGCTTGTATCAAGTTTGTAGCTCTCGACCACTCCTGCTCGGGACGTCAAGTAGGAAAGTAGTATAGCATTCAGCTGTTAGGAAGCAACCTCTAACAAGGCGCTAAGTTAAAGTATGGCCTAAAAGAGGCCTCAATAGCTACCTGTTTCTAATTATATGTATGCAGCCAAGAAGAATGCTGTACAACCAGTTAAGTACCATATATATTATTTTTTACCAATCACTTCTAATTATTTTAGTCGTTGCAGATCCAGACCATGCAGCCAGCACCTTATCGACGTTACTGACAAACCTGCTGTGATTTGTATGTTTCTGTTTAGCATTGGCCACCAGTCAACATTGGCGACAACTGGTTCGTCGTCATCATAATATTTTCTTGCCTGTCTAACTGTTTGAACACGCTAGTCTCCAAAAGTACTACAAGAATTTTCATGGCGTTTCACAAGTAACTTGAATATAGCTTCGTGCACCGTACAGGCTTTATTTCATCAAAATTGGATCACGGAAAAAATGTAAATGAGCGTTTGGCGTCACTGGGCGGGAGGCCTCTTACGGGGCAGGTCCGACCGCCTTGGTGCAGGTCTTATTACATACGACGCCACATTGCGTGACCGGATGGGGATGAAATGATGATCAAGACAACACAAACCCAGTCCCTGAGCGGGGAAAATCCCCGACCCAGCCGGGAATCGAACCCGGGCCCATAGGACGGCACTCCGTCACGCTGATCACTCAGCTATCGGGGCGGACATCACGGAAAAAGATATCCACACACATCATAAAAATGTATGTATGTATGTACTTACGTACGTATGTTCCACAATTCCTCCGAAACCATTGGACCGATTTGAGCCAAACTTGGTACACATATCACTTGCTGTGCGGAAATAATCGCTGCGCGGATAAGAATTACCTACTCGTCAAAGGGGTGCGGTCATGGGAGAAAAAGAAACTTGGAACACGACGCGTGAATACCCAGATTTTGTCCATCCACCAAATTACAACGATAGCACTTAGTGACTTGCAACAAACTTTACACATAATTTCAAACTTCTAGGAAATTTTTTGTCGTTTACAACCCCACATTTTCGCTGTTCACGCAGTGAAACTGCGCATTAAGCATGACGTCATGACATTTACATTTATTACTCCTTTGCTGTTGACTCTATTCGCAACACATTTAGGAGACAATATCCACATATGTCGCTGAACGTACCTGAAGAATTTTATTATTATACGACACAGAAACAGGAGGAGGAGCAGATGAACAGAGAAATGGAAGTGGAGGAGATGGACAGGGATAGGTTGATCATGATGATGGTGATGATGTTGATTTGTTTGTGGGGCGCTCAAGTGCGCGGTCATCAGCGCCCGTACAAAGTCTCAATTTTTACACAGTCCAAACTTGTACACAGTTCAATTTAGCCACTGCCCCTGTCCTCGGGCAGAGAAAGTCCCCAGCCCGGCAGGGAATCGAACTCGGGACGCTGTGATCCATAGGTAGCAACGCCAGCCACTAGACCTTGAGCTGCGGACACAGGGGTAGGGGGAGGAAGACAGAGACATAGAAATGAAAGAGGAAATGAACAGAGAGAGGAAAGGAGAACATGGACAAAGAGAGGAGGAGCAGCGGATGGACAGAGAGAGCAGCCGGAGAAGATGGACAGAGAGGGAGGAGTGGACGAAGTGAACAGAGAAAGTAGGGTGATGGCGATGGACAGAGAGTGGGGGCAGAGGAGGCAGACAGAGACAGTGGTAAGTATGAGATGGACTACTAGAATTGAAATAAATACATACCTGGGCAAAGTCGGGTATTCAGCTAGTCTTAAACGTAAGTATGCTGTGGACACTCCCGTCTTACAACACGACAGCAGCCGTGTTCACAGAGCTAGTTTGACGAACATTCGACCGGCGCCCTGAATCACCCTGTTTTAAACCCACAGAAAATGCATGGGCCTATTTGGAACGGTAGGTGTAGGTAACAATCAACATCCATGCAATTTGGTAGCTTTACTGGATCAGTGAGCGCCTGGAGCTGCATATGGCATCCCTAAGGAAATTTTTGGGCTATCTTCCTTGCCGAAAAGAGGCTATTATGTAGAAGCAGTGAACGCTACACAGTATTAGCGTAATGTCTCCTGGGGTTATGCCTGCCTATTTAGGCAGGTTTTCGTAATTTTGCCCAACACTGTTATCGTTATAACATGCCACATGACGCCAAGGATTGAAGGTACACTACTGGCCATTAAAATTGCTACACCACGAAGTTAACGTGCTACAGACGCGAAATTTAACCGACAGGAAGAAGATGCTATGATATGCAAATGATTAGCTTTTCAGAGCATTCATACAAGGTTGGCGCCGGTGGCGACACCTACAACGTGCTGACACAGGAAAGTTTCTAACCGATTTCTCATACACAAACAGCAGTTGACCGGCGTTGCCTGGTGAAACGTCCTTGTGATGCCTCGCGTAAGGAGGAGAAATGCGGACCATCACGTTTCCGACTTTGATAAAGGTCGGATTGTATTCTATCGCGATTGCGGTTTATCGTATCGCGACATTGTTGCTCGCTTTGGTCGAGATCCAATGACTGTTGGCAGAATATGAAATCGGTGGGTTCAGGAGGTTAATACGGAACACCGTGCTGGATCCCAACGGCCTCCTATCACTAGCAGTCGAGATGACAGGCATCTTATCCGCATGGCTGTAACGGATCCTGCAGCCACGTCTCGATCCCTGAGCCAACAGATGGGGACGTTTGCAAGACAAGAACCATCTGCACGAACAGTTCGATGACGTTTGCAGGAGTATGGATTGTCAGCTCGGAGATCATCGCTGCGGCTACCCTTGACGCTGCATCACAGACAGGAGCGCCTGCGATGGTGTACTCAACAACGAACCTGGGTGCACAAATGGGAAAACGTAATTTTCTTCGGATGAATCCAGGTTCTGTTTACAGCATCATGATGGTCGCATCCGTGTTTAGCGACATCGCGGTGAACGCGCATTGGAAGCGTGTATTCGTCATCGCCATACTGGCATATCACCCGGCGTGACGGTATGGGGTGCCATTGGTTACACGTCTCGTTCACCTCTTGTTCGCATTGACGGCACTTTGAACAGTGGACGTTACATTTCAGATGTGTTACGACCCGTGGCTCTACCCTTCATTCGATCCCTGCGAAACCCTACATTTGAGCAGGATAATGCACGACCGCATGTTGCAGGTCCTGTACGGGCCTTTCTGGATACAGAAAATGTTCGACCACTGCCGTGGCCAGCACATTCTCCATATCTCTCACCAATTGAAAATGTCTGGTCAATGGTGGCCGAGCAACAGGCTCGTCACAATACGCCAGTCACTACTCTTGATGAACTGTGGTATCGTGTTGAAGCTGCATGGGCAGCTGTACCTGTACTCGCCATCCAAGCTCTGTTTGACTCAATGCCCTGGCGTATCAAGGCCGTTATTACGGCCAGAAGTGGTTGTCCTGGGTACCGATTTCTCAGGATCTATGCACCTAAATTGCGTGAAAAAGTAATCACATGTCAGTTCTACTATACCTAATATATTTGTCCAATGAATGCCCGTTTATCATCTGCATTTCTTCTTGGTGTAGCAATTTTAATGGCCAGTAGTGTAATATTCCGAGGCATTTTCTAGGGGGAGCGGCTATGACGACTGCGGAGTAGCGAGGGTAAGGAAGTGGCTCAGCTGCGGCACGTGGCAGGAAGACAGCGCGGCTTCCGGCGGCAGTGAAATAGGCCGCTGGCACCAGACTACACTGCAGACCACTCCGGAAGGCGGCCGCCCTGCCATGTACAGCGCCTCGGACACCGCCCTAGCCGCGCTGGCCCGCACGGCCGCCGCCTTATGGCCCGACACGTCACTGCGGAAGCGCGGCGCAATACCTAACGCACTTCCTCTTGTAACGCGCTATATGGCCATTAGTGGCCGGACGCCCGTCGAAAGCTACTCGTCTAGGGCTGTTGTGCGCCTCGGCGACGTGGATACTTCTCGTGTCGCTACACAATGAGGTGACCAAAGTCACGGGGTACCTCCTAATATCGTGTCGGACCTCCTTTTGCCCTGGGTAGTGCAGTAACTCCGTGTGGCATGGACTCAACAAATTGTTGGACATCCGCTGCAGAGATAATGAGCCATGCTGCCTCTATATCCGTCCATAACTGCAGAAGTCTTGCCAGTGCAGGAGTTTGTGCACAAACTGAATGTTTGTCTAGAATGTTCTTCAAACCAGTCGTCACTGTTGCCCAGTGACACGGCGCATTCTAATGCATAACACTTTCATCCTTGCTTTGCAACATGAAATCGATTATTCGCTGCAGATAGTCTCCAAGTAGCAGAACGTAACCATTTCCAGTCAGTGATCGGTTCAGTTGGACCAGAGGACCCACTCCATTTCAAGTAAACATAGCCCATCCCACTGTGGAGCCACCAACAGCTTGCAGAGTGCCTTGTTGGCAACGTGAGTGCATGTCTTCATGGGTCTGTGCCACACTCAAATCCTTCCATCAGCTCTTAACTGAAATCGAGACTCATCTGACCAGGCTACGGTTTTCCAGTCTCTAGGGTCCGACCGATGTCGTCAAAGTCGAGCTGTTAGCAAAGGCACTCGCGTCGGTCGTCTGCTGCTACGGCCTATTAATGCCAAATTTCGCCGCACTGTCCTAAAGGATACGCTAACCGTACCTCCCACATTTATTTCTGCAGTTATTTCACGCAGTGTTGCCTGTGTGTTAGCACTGACAACTTATGCAGATGCCGCTGCTCTCGGTCGTTAAGTGAAGGACGTCGGCCACTACGTTGTCGTGGTGACGGGAAAGGGTTGAAATTTGGCATTCTCGGCACACTCTTGACGCTGTGGACCTCGGAATATTGAATTCCCTAACGATTTCCAAAATGGAATGTTCCATACGTTTCCGCGTTAAAAGTCTGTTAATTCCCCTCGTGCGGCCATAATCCCATCGGACACCTTTTCACATGAATCACCTCAGTACAAATGACTGCTCCGCCAATGGACTGCTCCTTTATATCTTGTGCACGCGATACGACCGCCATCTGTACTTGTGCATATGGCTATCCTATGCCTCTTGGTTCCCCCCGTGTATACGCGTAGAACTGCGGAAGAAGGCAGACTTCAGCTGGCTGAAACTCCAGAACTTCACAAGAACGCAGGACTTAGACACAAACGACATTCACGCTAAAATGCTGGACCTACGTGGTCATACCGGATTTAAGTTCCTAACTTATTCCCATTGTCTCAAGCAACACCCAAGGTAAGTGACACTCTTGATGGCGACTTGTAGTGGGTGAAAGAATCAGCAGAAAGGAATGTGCAGTTGGCTTAACTAGAAGAAATACAGAAACATCAAAATAAGCCATCATAACTCAGAAACACTGTGCTGCATTTTAAAATTTTGGAAGGATGTTCTATGACTGTATGGTGATATTTAAAGTATTTTTCATTCTGATTTGGATTTTCCTGTTATCACGGCAGATTTTTGCACATGTTTTTCTACCATTTTTTAAATTGCATTAAAAATAAATTATTTAACTTGTAACCTTGTATAAAATCACTGCACACTGAATAAGAGACCACTGTAGTATATGTTCACTTAAAAGTTCCAATAATTATTACGAAACCGCAACACATGTATGACAGTTTAATTTCCCTTCGCTGATTTCAATGCATCAAGTTCCTTCTAACATGAGGCGAAACTTTTTCAGATGCCGCCTTTAAAGGTACCATCTCTCTTCAGCATAGACCAACAGTCAGCCTTAGTGTTTGTACGCCATCTTCCCTAATATCCCTTCTCAATCTCCTTGATGTCGTAGTGGAACCATTCTCCTTGTTCTTTACTGACACTCCCAAAGTTCGCAGGGAAAAAATCAATATGTGAATGTAAAAAATGAAGCTTCACACTCATTCTAATTGCATGAAACTCCGAAACATTGTTTTGCTGTGAGTAACGATAAGAGTTAACACTATTTACAGTGTTCGTGATCACAGCAAATAAAACTGTAAGAGAAAAAAAACATATTGTTACATTAACTACGAAAAATGCTTTAGAATAAAGCGAAATTCGTTTGGTCTTAATAGGCCATACATAACAGCTGCAAAAGACGGTAACTAACCCATACAACTCGTATATCTATAACTGCGGAAAAAAGAGGCCGAAAGAAAAGACAACATCCAAACAAATTATCTTTCATATATTTCTGATGTGCTGCCCCGCAGAAATCCTTTCTTTAAGTTTCTCATAATATGCCTTTGGAAATCTTGTTATCAAGATCAGAAAGCAGACACCATCTTTTGTAAGTACTTTAGTGAACTGCGTCATTAAGCCAAGCTTTATGTGAAGAGGAGGTAATAGTATCGCGCTTGGTTGAAAAATTCGTTCATTTATTACATTATATAAACTGGATTGAAGGGTTTTTCTTTTGGACCAGTTAAATGCTTTCCAATATTTGTCTTTGGATCGTCTGTTACACTCAGAAATGAAACACGGCAATTGTGCGTAGCCGGATTGTTGTCTAAATGATACGTCAGCCAAGGCCAAGAATGTTTTCCATAGCTAATGTACTTGAACAGAGTTTGAGTTTTTCACATATCTTCATATTGTGCACTGAGTGGGCACAGGTATTGGGCCGAACAAACGCCTTTTATATAAAAGCACACCTTTAATGCTACGTTTTGAGGATTCTATATACAACGTCACCGACTGGTATTATAAGTGGGATTAAAGAAATTCAATAAACCATCACTATCATAAAAACCATATGGTCTTCTTTAAAGAATTTTATTAATTCCTTTTCTGTGTTTTTGTATCAAGAGAATGATACTCCGAACAGTAGAAGGCGTATTGCTTTCAGCTTAGATGCCAGGAATTCAGTAGCACTTTTTGTCAGATTCACGTCACCAGTAAAATTACTTAGTTAGTTTCGACTAAATAATCCCGGTGCAGAATCTTATTCTGGCTTGTAATCACCAACAGCATCAAATTTGTTTCCTGAGTTGCTCTCCAGAATTCTTCAAGAATGGTAGGTGGAATTTTAATCGGAAGATAACCACACTTTTAACCGGTCATAGAACTGAAGAAATGTTAGGATATTTTCTATTGTACTTAATTTTACCGTTAAGACGTTCAATGTTAAGCATACAAAATTATCAATTACATACATGATTTCGCGACGTCCTTCAAACCAAGCAAATAGCAAATGGCATGGATTTACTCGTCCTGTTTTTCCAAGCTCTTAGTCCCTCAACACAAGTATGGCTCTTATTTTGTACATAGTTGCGTGTAGTCAGCGCGTACACAACGTTCCCACTAGGGCGCGCCCCGCTAAGCACAACAGTGCAGGCGCAGCGCTCGTCCGTCTCCGCACTACGAGATGGCGCTGTCTTAGAGACGGACCAAATTCTGCTTCCGCCGATCCACGTATTAATATGTCACGCAGCCAATGAGATTGCTGCTAACGTAGAACCTTTTCTCCTCACAGATCACACTCGCGCGGTGATACCTGAACGCTCGAGCTATTATAACGAGTGTACAGACCTCCGATTACTCAGTCTCCATTAGTCTGTATGAGTCTGCATTTGTCTGCACCAGTCTGTACCAGTCTGCATTAGTCTGTACCAATCTATAGTCAAGTTTCAGTCTGCACCTAATAAGATTACCATATCCCTGTACATAGCCATGAAGATAAATGAATAGACACTTTGTCAAGTATCAGAGATATGTGAGAATGAGATTAACGTACCAAGACCAAAGGAACTTCAGATTGGCAATTGTGAACAGCATCCAGAATCAAGTTACGTAATGTCTATGATTTTTATTATTTTAATAAATGTGTGTGAAAATTAATCAACTTCTGTTTAAAGTTGGTCACTGTCAATCTGCTACTCTAAGCATGCGAGTGGCATTTCTATCATCTGACCTAACGGCAGAAGTTAAACACGCCACGATAAGACCACGAGACATATTGCTGACACTCGCCTACTTCGTTAGAGTGACAAGTCAAATAATCAGATGGTGTGTGTACCGAAGGTCTTACAGTACGCACACCACAGCTCTTTTTGCCTAGTGCCAGATTTCGTATTGATCACCAAGACTTGTACCAAAGAATATGCAGTAGGCATTTTTCACACAACTAGCAATGTCGATCTGTAATTAGCAACTACGTAGCTACCACAAACGTAACATAATACATTTGGATTATACAAATACTCGTTGGAAGTGATTTCTGAGAAACTACAAATCAAAATTTAACAGCATAAGTATAGCTTCACAATACTATAGCTTGTAAATAATGAACTAAAGCTCCTCGCCTATCAGCCAGATGGGCGTGACAAGTGCGGCCAACTATTCCATCACACAACAATAAAATTTCCCTTACTTGCAAAAAATTTCTATCTGTGAAACTTGTGTTTAATGAGTCTACAAATTTCGCTTCGAAACCTTCTTCAGCGTCACACTTAGTTCTTAGTGTATGAAAAATATTCAAATATTTCCAAACACTTGAGTAGTTGTATTAACACTCAGATTTAGTGGCAAAACGGCACGGTGGATAGACCGTCAATAGCTGAACACAGATCAAACATGAAAACAGGAAGAAGGTGTACTGCACTGTGAAAAGAGGAGCAAAATAGAAACAGTAAACGGTCCGAGCTGAAGACGTGCAACATCGAGCGAATTTGACTATTCACGGCGTCGTGGTTGGGTGGTCACGATGTTGGAATACAAAGCAGGCGTCCGTATTCAAATCTCTCTTGTGCCTCCTTTGTTTTCCACAAGATTGTCAACTTTCCGTCCGGTCATTGACGTGTTTGTTCTCCTTTTGAAGTCTTGGCATTTGTCGTACTATACTCTGGGTACACAGTATGAGTCATGTGGTCAGAATAATTCACCTTTTTTTTCATCAGTCTTCTGACTGGTTTGATGTGGCCCGCCACGAATTCCTCTCCTGTGCCAACTACTTCATCTCAAAGTAGCACTTGCAACCTAAAGTAATTTAAGAGTCAAAATGGCTCGTTCCATGTTCACAAGCCGGATGCTGGCCGCCAACGAACAACACGGGCAGTTGCTGCGGAAGAAAGCGTTCTCGAAATGGTACAGCGTACGCCGTCAACTAGTACACAAGGTGTATCCCGCGCCACTGACATCTCCCAACCCTCCGCCTGGCCCATTGCACATGGTATTGCAACTATACAAGCCCATGGGATTTGCGCCGTGGTTTTTGGAGGAATCCATTGCGGACCGAGGCTTCATAGCGAGTATCATCTTCACCGATGAAGCTGCGTTTTCACTCGAGGGTGTGATGAACGTTCACAACCTACATACCTGGATTGATGTGAACCCACACACTACACGTACGCATGCCTCACAATGCAAATTTAGTCTTAACGTGTGAGCTGGCATCGTCGGAAACTGTTTAATTGGGCCTTACATTCTCCCTGACCGACTTGATGGTCGCACGTATCTCCTATTGTAAGTAGGCTGTTTAGGTTTTTATGTTGGTAACGTCACCTAGCGCTCTGTATGAAAATCACTGGCTGTGCTGTGTGCAGTCTGTGGCTGGTTGGCATTGTTGGAATATTAGCCATTGTAGTGTTGAGCAGTTTGACGTGAACAGCGCGTAGCGTTGCGCAGTTGGAGGTGAGCCGCCAGCAGTGGTGGATCTGGGGAGAGAAATGGCAGAGTTTTAAGAGCGGACGATCTGGACGTGTGTCCGCCAGAAAGAGTAAATTTGTAATACTGGATATCATGAACTGATATATGTATTGCGACTTTTGAACACTATTAAGGTAAATACATTGTTTGTTCTCTATCAAAATCTTTCATTTCCTTAGTATGCCTATCAGTAGTTAGTGCCTTCAGTAGTTAGAATCTTTTATTTAGCTGGCAGTATTGGCGCTCGCTGTTTTGCAGTAGTTCGAGTAACGAAGATTTTTGTGAGGTAAGTGATCCATGAAAGGTATATGTTATTGTTAGTCAGGGCCATTCTTTCGTAGGGATTATGGAAAGTCAGATTGCGTTGCGTTAAAAATATTGTGTGTCAGTTTAAGCACAGTCATTTATAATTTTTCTAAGGGAACGTTTCACTATTTCTGCGAGAGTTTTTGCCGGACGTCACGAATGATGGTTCCATGTCTATTCGTCGCCGCATTCGATTTCAGCACGATAAAATCCTCACGTATTTCAGCAGACAATTTAGGGAATACCTGCAGGAAACCTTTCTCCAGCCGCTGGATTGGTCGCGGTGGTCTACCACGATCACCCAATCTATCCCTCGTCGATTATTTCCTGTGGGGGCATCTGAAGGGCCTTGTGTTAGAGAGCCTGTATAGAGAGAGTGGCCATAGATGAAGTTGCCCGTGATTGGTTGATTAGCTTTGGCAGAAAAATGGCGCCAAACGTCTCTCGCGCTTCCTATGTTCGCCGTGCTTTTGAGTTAAATTGAAGTTCAGAGGACTTTTGGAAACGATTAAAAGGTATTTGAATTATTGAGAGACTTGTTATGCGTTGTGCGTGCATGTTCGATTTAGTTGTATATCGTTTTTAGTACGTAATTAGCGTTTGCGATCTTAAATACGAGTTGAAATAATGAAGCGTTTTTGATGAAGTCGGTAGGCCTACATGTTTGAAGCAAACACGTTAGTAATTGTACAGTATTGTTTTTGACATCTGTAATTCGTTCTGCAGACGTTCGTAAACGATGCCAGGTTGTGCTGCATTTAGTTGTTCCAATAGAGGCGAAGGTGGATTTCGCATGTCAGCATTTCCACGCGATGAAGAAAGACGAAAGCAGTGGGCAGTCGCAGTCAACAGGGCTGGCATAAATCAAACAGGAGCCTTGTGGAAACCAACCAAGTACTCTATGCGAAGTAAGTCGTTTTTGCTTTTTACTACATATAAAACAACTTGCAAATATACATAGTTAAATTTGAAAACAGACCTGTAAATTGGCTGTGTGAAAATTATTATAACACATTATTCTTATAAACAAAGGCATTTAACGAATGATTTCGCCATATTGTCTTGTGCTTTTGATTCGGAGAGTGTGTACTCCACTACTCCACTACTGGCCATTCAAAAGTCCCGCCCGCAGTTTGGCAGAAAAATTTCCGCCGTATCGTCCGGTTGGCCACTCTCTCCCTATACAGGTTCTCTACCTTGTGTATGAAACAGATTTTACATAGTGGATGACTTAGTGGGCAGGATTGTTGCGGCTGGAGGATGTCTTCGGGATACACCAGGTATCTTTGACAGGGTGCGCCGTTCAATGGTGTGTCGATGTCAGGCGTGTCTCGGTGCATCTGGACGAAACTTTGAGCATGACCTGTAGTGGGTGACCATTTGTAGCATGTGACTAAATAACCAACACCATTTAGCAGCTGCGGATGGCCTTTGCGACACCCGGTTCCTATGTCATTACTGATTTTTGTTGTATGCCTGTGCGCCAGGTCAGTTTGTAAACGTTCTTTCTAATCACCCTCTATGTTGGCCAGCTGCTTAAAATTTATTCGCCAGATACTGACAAAATAAGTAGGCCCTACATCAGATTTTAAATAAAATTATATTGTAAATATTCGGATTAAAATCCTAAATCAAGTTATATATTATATCTGGTTTAGTTTTGGCTTAATGAAAATGCTTATCTTTTAAAATATGAAAATTTAGGGTAGACGTCGTGGTCTTTGGGACATAAAATGATTAAAGAAGGCTATTGACAGAATACAGGCTGTGGAGACTGAAAGGTACTATAGCATACTATGGAGGACAATAATACGTAGGAAGGATACAGGAAAAACAGATGCAGCTAGCCATGGCCACAGCAGGAAGTTTTTTAACAACATTTTACGTTAACTTATGCAGCTACTGTAAAATTATACTACATCTTATGTGACTTACAGCGTGACAGTTATTGAACTACATGAAATAAAGTCGCCATAACTTCTGAACGGATTGCGTTATAACGTTCAAACTGCACGGTTAGCCGCGGAGCATGGCGAGAATTAGTATGGTTTGGTTTAGCGAAGAAGCCAACTTTAAGCAAAACTGGCGCGTTTGGAGGACTGAGAATTCGCATTTCGCGTTCGAGAAGTATCTTCACCCTCAAACAGTAACTGTGTGGTGTGTAATGTTCAGTCACGGAACAATCGGTGCGATATTCCTTGATGGCACGGTGACTACCGAAAGGTACGCGAAGGTTTTCGAAGATGATTTCATCCACATTATCCAAGGTGACCCTGACTGCGACAAGATGAGGTTCATGCAAGATGGAGCTCGAGTCCTTCGAAGCAGAAGAGTGTTGGTCCTGGAGGAGCACTTTGGGAACCGTATTCTGGCACTGGGGTACCCAAGTGCCACTGACATGGGCATCGATTGGCCACCATATTCTACGGATTTGAATGCATGTGACTGCTTTTTGTGGGGTTGCATTAAAGACAAAGTCCACAGAAATATCCCCAAAACCATTGCTGAGATGATAATAGTCATTCGGGAGTTCATCGACAGCGTCGATATTCCAAAATTTCACCTGGTCATGCAGAATTTCGATATTCGTCTGCGCCACATCGTCACCAATGATGGCAGGCGTATCTAACACGTCATAACCGAAATACGAACATTTCTAGTGACGTCTACATGTTGAACAAAGTGTGTGCAAGCCATAGTTTGTAACTACTTTACTTTTTTCATATAGTTCAATAATTTTCACACTCTATGATGATTTTATGAAGCTAAGTACAGTATTTTTGTAGTCCCACAGCACACCCTAGTGTGATAAAACCACTGAGAACTTTTTTTGGGGGGGGGGGGGGGTGGCCTTGGATAGCCTTGAACCCGAAAATGAAGAAAGACTTGTGAAACATTGTAAGAAACTTTGAGATGTTGAGTTTTGCCCCGACCAAAACACTGTGCGAAAATGGCATACGAATCTGCAGCTACCTTAAATATTGACCATAAGTTTAATAATGAGAAGAGCACGGCAGGATATGACTGGCTCTGGAGCTTTTTGCGTCGCCAACCTGAATTATCTATTAGGAAGGTTGAGGGATTATCAACGACCAGAGGAAGAGGGCTAACTAGACAAGCTGCAGACAATTTCTATAGTCTGCTTGAGAAAGATTATGCAGCGTACACTGCGGGTCTAGTTGCAGAGCATATTCATTGTCGCTGAAACCGGAATCCAGTTAATAAAATTAGGAAGGTTGTTGCAAAAATGGCAGCAGAGGTAGTACATAAAATTACTACTCCAAAAAAAAGTGGAACAGTAAGTTTTATGCCATTTTGCTCAGTAAAAGGGAGATCATTGATTTACAAACGAAAATACCTAAAGCCTGAGTTAAACATGGGCTTCCATCAAGATCGGAAGTCTTTATGAATCAAAAATCAGTGTACATAAAAAGTGACATATTTTATAAGTGGTTTAATGAATTATTTCTGTCCCAGAAAGCACCAGAAAGAAACATTTTGATCCTCGATAGGCAATGCACCCACGTTACTTCCATGGCCCTTCTTGACCTTGTTGAGGCCGAAGACGGTTCTTTACTCTGCCTACTTCCAAACACAACATGTATCTTGCAACCACTTGACGAGTCTTTCTTCAGCCCTTTGTAAGCTTGCTTCAAAACGGTCAGTAACACCTGGGTTGATCGGCATGTTGCTGCGAAAATTAACAAGGTATTTTAAAGGTGTAGGAGAAATCAGTTCTGTAGGAAATGGTATTAGTGGCTTCAAATAGACGGACATTTCTCCTATGAATAAAAGTATTCTCCTAGACTACTTATTCTTAGTCTCGGATTTCATGGCATCTAATTCTGAAGGTAAAGCAGCACAACCTCGGTTAAAAACCGCAGCTTCCGCTTCGAAATTCCCTGGTACTGAACCACAACCTTGTTGTAGCAAAGCCGTATTGAGCCTGAACCTGAGGTGACACCTAAGGTTCTTGCTGATATTTCACCCATAACAAAACTCCATGAAGAAAAATCAACGAAAGGAAAACAGAAATGGGGAGTTTTACTGACCTCCAAGAAAATCCGAGAACAGCTAAAGAAAAGTTTGGCTGAAAAGGCTGAAAATTAAATTTAAAAAAAGTTGTAGCATCTACAGTTCAGAGTGGCAAAGGAAAATTGGGCTTTGAAAACAATGTTTCAAATTCCGGATGGCGACACAGAAGAATCAAGAGAAGTATCCCTAGATATGCTTAAGGAGTGCGGAGAAATGTACCTGAAAACTACCAAAAAAATGTGATTGGTCATGTTGCGCATTTTTTAAGTTGCTTTTTGATTTATTTTCTTTTATTGTGGCCGAGAAAATGGAAAGAAATCAAATGAACTAAGTTTGTAAGTGTTACCTTTGTTTTTGATTTAATATTTCACTAGGAATTATTGAGTATGTTAACTAAAGATAAATGGATTATTTTTCTAAAAATAGCTTCCGGCCATCTATTTTATAGGACACCATGCGGTGTTTTTAAAGCTTTGGCAAGTGCCAATTACTTGTTGGGTTGTTGTATGCGCGGTATCCCATTTATCCACAGCTACCAAATATCTATAAGTTATTTAATATTTTCTTGGTAATCCAGTCTCACTAAATGGGGTCACGCCACAATTGTGAAATTTTGTATTTCTTCTGTACAGCAATCCGAAGACACCTATACAAAGGTGAAACGCGTCATTGGGAAATAATAAAATAACTAACACTGCAGTCAAAACTGCTTGTTTCTTCATATGGATTATTTCTCTTAGTTTCAATACACACACACACACACACACACGTTTTGACATAAAAAGCGGGGTAGTTTGTGGTGTTTTAGCATGCTGGATATCACCCATACCATAAGGGATCAATGCCGCAATGCGATTTTGAAAATGTGCGCCGTCTCCCCCGGGTTTACCCTAAAACTAATAACAGGTATGAAATCAACATTAGAAAGTATATCAGGTACACTGAAAATTATACAGACTTCAAAAAGTTATGTTGCATAGTGATAATTAGACAGATTGTAAGCCTCACAGTGAACAGATAAGACAGATTTAGTATATTAAAGAAAAACTTCGCAGGTAGACCCAGAGGATATCACGATGCTGACCGACTGCCACGCCATTCTCTGCCAATAACGTCATTGGATGCGTTATGGAGGGCCATGGGGTCAGCACATCCTCTCCAAAACTGGGAGCCGCCACTTCCCACTGAGGCAGCTCCTCACTTGGCATCAGCATCATGAGACAGAGGGGCGCCGTCCAGTCCTCCCGCCAAGGGAAACGTCTTGACAGTACTGGTACTGGCAATTGAACCGTGGTCCACCTTATGGTCGTGAGACGCACGGCCTATGTGGCTACGGATGCGGATGACTAGAGAGACTAGAAAGAAGAATTGTGAGAAATATAATACATTCAATATAAACAACTGACGGTTGTAAATAATAGATTTCAGCTATCAGTCGTCCTTTGGAATTCAATGAACTGTGGACAAAGCCCGACCAACAGGCATTACATACGTTGACCAAAAATGAGAGTGCATTGAGAATGGCTAGTTTCTAGCTGAAATCTAGATCTGCCAATAAAAATTCCAAAAGAAGACTGATAGATGAAATCTATTATTTGCAAATCAAAATAACGGTCGCTGCGTACAACAGCCTCTGAATGGGGGGTACCCTGACCTGACGGTTAGAAAATTTGAAGTAAACAAAAAATCTGTGAGAATACCGTAGAAATATCAAATGAAATATTCTTTGGACATATTCAGATAAAAAGATTTAAATATAGCTGGAAAAGAAAGCACAAATAGCTTGAGTAAAAGAAGTCTGGGGAAACCTGGAAGGAAGTAATATTTAAGAATTAAAAACAACAGACATAAATAACTTCAGAAAAATGTATTACATTTATGAGTCCAAGGTAGAGAAACTAAGAAAAAAGGATCAGACTGACAGATGTCAGGAAATGACAACGTTTAGAGAAAAATAAGAGAATACTGAACTAATCTTTAACAATGAAGAAACAATTATGTCATACTAATTACTTAACAAGAAATGGAAAAAGTCCATTACATTTTTCCCTAAAATAGAAAACTTTATCAAATTCTGAACAGCAGTCTGTGAAGATATTCAAAAAATTTAAAAGCGAATGACAAGAAATATGTGGAGTGATTTTTTCTGAGCGTTTCGTTTTATTATTGCCGCATTTGGTGTTGTTAATGTTCTCTTTGGTGACAGAATTGCTTAAACGTCTTTGCTGGATTCAGTATATATCGTTTTCGTTTGAATGTTGTTTGGGTTTCACATTCCTTTGTTACATTGCACAGTCTTGTGCTGGAATCACTATTAACAGTATGGGAAACGCAATCGAAAACATAAAAACAAAACATGAAATGCTATACTCGCTTAAAAACAAAAATAAAACAAAATAAAAAATAAAGAAAGGAACATTTCAGTTGTTCAGTTGCATTACTACTGTAAAGATGACATCCAAAGCAGAGACTTGTCTGTGAAGGCAGGCCATGAATCAGTTGATAAGAGTGTTCTTTCCAAAAGATGCGGGTGTGTCTAGCACACAGTTCTGATCTCAGCACACTATTGCTGAGAGACATATTCGTCCTGGAAGTGCAATACAGTAGACAGTACTGGCAGTAATGATGGGCAGCTAAAATCTGTGACTCCTGGAACCCATGGAATCCTAGTTAACTTCTGCACAAAAGTTTTAGATGGTTTACTCGACTCTCATCTGTATTTTACCACTGATCCCCTCAACAGACTGATCTTATCAGCTCCTGTAAGACATGTGGGGTCATGTCTTACAAATATTAAGGCAGATACGTCGGTAGAATTGAAAATATCCTTAGATAAAACGTGCTCATCTACTTTAAACAAAACTATCATGTAGGAAACTCTTACCATGTATCACTCAGATTCATCATAACAGGACACAATTTGGATTCTCTATTCCTTGATTTTCGATAATTTAAGTAGGCACCGCACTAGCACTACTAATCAAAATACCATCTTATGGGATTTGCAACCAGATCTTCCACACGACTGAGGATTTCTTGTGGAAAAATGCAGTACACTATCCATAGTTAACTGTAATATGGGTAAGTCTCAGTAATGTATGATGAGCTACTGCTTTTCTTGTTTCGATTTAGCAGGTGCAATTGAATCTAAAACTATTTGAAGATATCCTAGATATATCATCCTGATTGGACATTCATTCTCAGCATCTCTCACTATTCTTTGTTAATAATACATTTCTGATTACAGTCATCAGTAACACTGTTTAAAATATTCTTAGTTTTCCCTGTCGCACAAAATCTGGAAAAAATTCGAAATTTCCGCTAAATTCTCCACTGTCTTTGTCAGGACGCTGAATGACGTGGTGATTATTTTTAGCTCGTAGACAGCTTGTGGTTTTTCAGCGTATGTCGTCATTACATCCTGCTTTTGGAGATCGTGTCCACATATGAACTACTGGCGCCACAGTTCTCGTAAAAATGTAGACAATTCAGTGCATTTATCTGTGCCTCGTCAGTAGTGGAAGAACACCAACGCCAGTCCAATTTGTTAGTGCGGATTGCCTACATCAATGGTTGGTATGCACTTAGGAGCAAACCTATTGCTCTCCTTTGATTGACAGATACTTAACCTATCGTTATCCTTTGATTGACATGTCCTTAACCTATTGTTCTGCTAAAAGGAACCTTCCTTTTGATTGACAGGCACTAAAACTATTGTTCCCCCACCTTCTCCCATTCCCCCCCCCCTCAGGAAACCTCCAACCCACCCCCTCCCCCTCGCTGCTACAGATACACTTTCAGGTCTGAGTTAATGGAATAGCCCCTCTCACTCTTATCAGCTTGATCATATAAACTGATCAATTAAATAACCTCTCCCCCTCTGGTAAACCCCCTCCCCTCCCATCCTCCCCCCTGGAAATTAGGGGGAAAAGACTGAGTTGATCAGTCATTTGGAAGGAATTCAATTGTAGTGCACAGAATATTGTTTAAACAATTTAGATGAAGAGTGGAATATTATTTATTTAAGCATTTTAGGGGATTCAAGGCATGTATGGAAAACATGGAAACAAGTGTAGAGGAAGGAATGTGAAACAGGAAATTCAAGGGTATATTGTTAATTCATTTTCTGGGGTTGGATTTCTCTTGCTCATCATTCTCTGCTGTTTGGAAACATGTAGGTCTTGTAAGAAATATTTACATGCGGCAAACATGTTGCATAACCTAACGTTTGGCACTGTACTCTGGGTGTCGTAACCTAATATTTGGCCCTTTGCCAGCACTTAAGCTATTGTTCTGTTAAGTGGTTTTCCATGTCAAACCTACTACCTTAAATTACCGTACCGCCTTTGATACCGAATTTATGAATTAGTTATGTCCTTCCACCATTTTCTGGTATAGTTTTCGAATTTCACATTCTTTTGAACGTCATTTCTATCTCATTCTTCTTTGTCACAGACCCCCTTAAACTATCATACTACGTTATACATAGAAATTATTCAAATTAACGTAGTGTTCTGCACTTAACCTGTTGTTCTGCTCCATCTCACACATTCGCACACACCCTCCCCTAAACTATTGTACCGCTAACACAGCATTAATATAAAAAAAATTATGCAAATTAATTAAATCGACATTCTTCACATGTATGGAGTAGTTCCTTTTTTTTTAATTCATGGCATCTTATTGGTCAGTAAATCGATGGAAAATAGTTGAAACAAAAGATCACATATAAAAAGCACATCCCACCACCAGATGTCCAGCACCGATGCTGGAGTCAGGGTGCACCAGCAGCCCCCGTGAAGTAATGATGTGGGCATCAGCTGCCAAGCCACGTACAGGTAACTGTTTGGGTCCCGCAAGCATGAGGCTGAGGCATCCCTTTCATACATGACATCTGAGAAATTCCTTTCGAAATGTGTGTTCACCTAGGAACCGTTGCTGGTGTGCTACCTCTGAACCTGTCAATACTGACATCACAGGTCGCGCTATAGATTGCTTTCTATCCCTCACGATCCTAATGGGACATGCAAGCTGCGTCTATCCATGCACACGTGCTTACCTGCCCAGCATGGATTACTTACTGCTGCGAAATGTTCGTCCTGTTATCAACACACATCTCAGAAACGTCAAACGTTCTCACCACTATAAGCCTTCATGATGTCTGTTCAAGCCCGCAAAAACACCATTAATCATTAAAGCATTGTTGTTGTTAGGAAAGAGAGCACTGTCTAAGCACAGATGGGGGCGCAATCAGAACAATTATGCAGTCAGAACTAGAAGCACTGTCCTACAGAAGAGAAAATGGCGGGAATTTTCTGTATCCTACAGCTACTGGTATGGAGATATCCTAATGCCACAGTGGTGGATGAGTGATGGCATCCCCACCAGAAATGGATGGTCTGCTTCAACTTGCCTATGAATACATGCTTTCTTAGAACTTTCTGTAGATACCTTGCCTCCATCTTGTTTGAATCAGTTTGTAGACACTCCTACATCCCAGTTGAAAGGGTATCTTATGAATGAATGGAACATTATGATTGGCCCTTATTCAATTTACCCACTGGATTACCGATGCCGAAAGTGTGGAAGCACCAACTGCTTTTTTCTTTCTTTCTGCAGATGAGACTTTCATCTGCAAAAACTTACTTTGCATAGATCATCATATTTCACCGACAATTATAACTTGCATTTTGCTCTACATATCGTCAAATATGGAAAGACTCTCACTCAATTACACTGCTCTGCCACTGAGGACAGGAGCTTGAATATTAGACCTTGAAACTGATCTACAGCTCAGCAATATATCACCACATACTGTATCGATGTAGTAAACATAGAGTTCATATGCTGTGGCATACAAAATTGCCTCTGTTACATCATTCGTATAGCTAACGGGCATGAGACACTCCCATATATACTCCGAAGACAGACAGTATAAGCACATGCACTGTAGGTATACTCTTCACTGCACTAGACATTTCCCACGATGAAGGGCAGTCATCCAATCCCGATGTGTGACCAGAGCATCCTCAGTGGACCAAAGTCACTCTCAGATTTGTTCTACAAATTCGGGGTCAGTTCCCCTCAGCACTGCTTCCAACCCTGACTGGTTTCTTGCTTGCTTTTCTTCACCCACCTTCAGACGCTGGGATTAAAAGAACATACTATTTTCACATGCTTTGCCTGAATATTATACCATTTATGCGATACTTCTCGATATCAAACACATAGCAATATTGCTCACACAACATAAGCCTGAAGATACGTAGTGGAAATTCTTCCTCCACAAACCTGAAACTTTAGCGAGATGGTGCATGCTGTAAACCATTGAGTAACTAGAAACTTATCCCGTATGCGAAGACCTGTACATGAAAACTCGAAAAAAAGTAGAGGAAACTGATATTTCCACTCGCAAATACTTATAATTTATAAAGTCAACTAACGTATTTCTCATGTCTAGAGAAACAGAAAATATATCTGTGGTGTCACCGCCAGACACCACACTTGCTAGGTGGTAGCCTTTAAATCGGCCGCGGTCCGTTAGTATACGTCGGACCCGCGTGTCGCCACTATCAGTGATTGCAGACCGAGCGCCGCCACACGGCAGGTCTAGAGAGACTTCCTAGCACTCGCCCCAGCTGTACAGCTGACTTTGCTAGTGATGATTCACTGACAATTACGCTCTCATTAACCGAGACGATAGTTAGCGTAGCCTTCAGCTACGTCATTTGCTACGACCTAGCAAGGCGCCATTGTCAATTCCTATTTATCTTGTGATGCATGTACAGTCAGACCAATGTTCACTAAATATGGATTAAAGTTAAGTATTCCTGAAGCTACGTACTTTTCTTGATAGTATAATTACTTTACCTGTTCCAGACCTCACGCCAGCCTGCGTGAGCTTAAATGCGTGCCTTTCGGCTTCCTCCAAACCCCGTGAATTGGCTCCTGCCAATTCACAACAATATCTTCCACCAGTCTTTTACCTGTTAGATGTGCACACCACAATCGATGTTCCCTCAACTAAATAAAGGCGCGAAATGTGCAGAATCAATCAACTGGACAAATTACATAGGAGGGAATAATGGCCCAGTGCAAATCCTCTCAAATTTCCATGCAATCACGAAAGCTGTCCAATGCATACTAAGTATTAGTTCGTTATTTGGCCATCTAGGGGACGACACAGTTAAGTCAGCTACATTCCTGAACCGCAACAGGCCTTTCCATTCAGACGGCTCCGGCCATTATGGAAAACGTGAATCTTTCCAATCACAGGCACCGAGGCTGCGCACCAAACACACATAGGCAGAATCACCATCCTAGAAAACCGGTCACATATATATTTGATCGCCATATTTACAATTAAATGTTACAACTGCAATCTCAGTTGAACGACATTCGACAATGAGCGAAGTATTGGAAATACACCCCACTGATTGCTGTGGCTCTGGAAATAGAAATATCTGTACCACTCTTATGACTTGCTATCACAGTTTTCCATGTCAAATCCATATCTTCCTTACGACTGGACATAAACATTTCCTTCAAACATGTCGGAACAGAAACACATACTTTATAAGCCTGATGCTCAAGGTGAACCTATCACACATCCCCCTACCACTGTGTATGATACTTCATTGAAACTGATTGTTGGCGATACGAAAGAATACTGAGAGAAAATCAGCGATGGGTGAAAATGTCTCAAGTTTTTCTTGTGAGTGGTACCACTGTGTCTTAGAAATAGAGATGTAATTGTTTTACAATCCGCAAGATGTTGAAGAACACGACCATATTACTGTCACAAGCGGTCTTGGTTTTACAGGTGCATACATGTATCAATGTTAAAAGCTATACTGCCCTTATAAATCGAGGTACAGCATTAGCTATGAATGAGATGGTTTTTCCAGACAAATACCACGAGATGGTGATCGCTAGTGTATATTATCAGGCCAACAGTGCGGTTACAAGTTAAGGAATGTGGAGTGAAACCGGTATTTGCTACTCCTTCATGCAGCCACTAGATATATCTCCAGTATTTGTAACGCATTCCGTTTCGATGCTTTGTCAATGGTTTGGTGATATGTCGACTGGGTTATAGGCGATGGTTGATTGAGGAGGATCACAAATGGTAGTAGATGTTGTGCTGACTGAGGTCGATTTCAGATCTCTAGTGCTACACTTTCGGTAGAAATGCTGTCTGGGATTTGGAATCAAGTCATTCTATTCAACCACATACCTGCGTTGGATCCTATGGTGAAGTTCTTTGATTGTTACAGCCACTAGTGAATCATATTTCTTGTAATCTCATATCCTCAAACGAGTCACCTTTCTCGAACCTATCTACTACAGTAAAATTGCGACGTGGTTTTCAGTAGTCCCTCTGCATCTTGCAACTGCTCCTCAGACTCTGCACCACCATCCCTGCAGCTTTGCACATGTGATCGTTCCAATGTATGTGGGAACTGAGCAGAAGTCAGAGAAAGCTATACCCACCACCTTCTGCAACCCATGAAAGCGTAGCACTAGAGATGTGAAAAGTTAATGTATGTTTCTTACGACCTCAATAAACACACTGTCTACTACTGTTTGTGATCCTTCTCAATCACCCATCGCCTATATCACAGTCGATATATCACCGAACCTCTGACATGGCATTGAGACAGAATGCTTTACAAGTACTGGACAAATATCTAGCGGCTGCATGAGGGAGTTGCAAACACCAATTTCATACCACATTCCTTAGACTTGTAACCGGACTGTTGGCCTGATAATATACACTCTGGCGATCGCCGTCTATATTTAGTGTCATGGTGTTTGTCTGGATAAACCATCTCATTCATAGGTAATTCCATATCTCGACTTATAAAGCCATTGTAGCTTTTAACATGGATACTTGTATGCAACTGTAGAACCAAGACCACTTGTGATAGTAATATGGTCGTGTTCTTCAACATCTGGCGGTTTGTAAGACAATTACATCACTCTTTCTAAGGCACAGTGGTACTGCACACAAGAAAAAATTATGACTCATGTCCACCCATCGCTGATTTTTCTCTCAGTATTATTTCGTATCCCCATAAATCAGTTATTGACGATGTGTTATACATAGTGGTAGGGGGATGTGTGATATGTTCACCTTGAGCATCAGGTTTATAAAGTACGTGTTTCTGTTCCGACATGTGCAAAGGAAATGACTATGTCCATTCGTAAGGAAAGTATGGATTTGACATGGAAAACTGTGATAGCAAGGGAAGAATATGTCAACTCATAAGAGTGGTACAGATATTTCTATTTCCAGAGCCACGGCCGTCAGCAGGGTGTATTTCAAGTACTTCGCTCATTGTCAAATGTCGTTCAACTGAGACCACAGTCATAACATTTAATTGTAAATATAGCGATCAAATATATATGTTACCGGTTTTCTAGGATGATGATTCTGCCTATGCACGCTTGGCATACAGCGCTGGTGGCCTGTGAAGGGAATGATTCACGTTTCCCATTAATGGCTAGAGCCGTCTGAATGGAAAGGCCTGTTGTGGTTCAGGAATGTAGCTGACTTAACTGTGTCGTCCCCTAGATGGCCGAATAGCGAACTAATACTTAGTATGCATTGGACAGCTTATGTGAATGCATGGAAATCTGAGAGGATTCAGTATGGTCGTGTGCTTGCGCTAGACCATTATTCACTCCCATGTAAATTGTTCAAATGACTGATTCTGCACATTTCGCGCATTTATTTAGTTGAGGGAACATCGATTGTGGTGTACGCATCTAACAGGTGAAAGACGAGTTGAAGATATGTTTGCTGGCTCTCTAGACATGGGAAACACCTTAGTTTACTTTGTAAATTATAAGGATGATTTGCAATATGTTACGTCACCGACATCGGTATTCACGAGTGGGAATATCAGCTTCCTCTTTTTTCGAGTTTTCATGTACAGGTCTTCGCAGACGGGATAAGTTTCTAGTTACTCAATGGTTCACAGCACGCTCCATCTCGCTAAAGTTTCTGGTTTGTGGAGGAAGAATTTTCAGTCTATGTCTTTGGAGCTATGTTGCATGAGCGAAATTGCTATGTGCTCGATATCGAGAAGTATCGCGTAAATTGTATAATATTCTGGCAAACCATGTGAAAAAATACGTATGTTCTTGTAATCCCAGAGTCTGGAGATGGGTGAAGAAAAGCAAGCAAGAAAGCAGGTCACGGCCGGAAGCAGTGCTGAGGGGAACTGACACCAAATTTGTTGAAGAGTTCTGAGAGTGACTTCAGTCCACTGAGGGCGCTCTCGTCACATGTCTGGAGCGGATGACCGCCCATCCTCGTGGGAAATAGCTAGTGCAGTGAGGAGTATGCCTACGGTGCCTGTGCTTATCCTGTCTGTCTTCGGAGTATATATGGGAGTGTCTCATGCCTGTTAGCTGTACGAATGATGTAACAGGGTTGGTGCAATATGATGATATGTGCAATATAGTTTCTTGCTGCTGAAAGTTTCATCTGCAGAAAGAAAAAAAAAAAAAAAGACGGACTGTGCTTCCACACTGGTGCAATCAGTAATTCAGCTTGTAAATGCAATAAGAGTCACCCAATGCCCCATTCAATGACAAGACATCCCTTGTGCCAGCACATAGGTGTGTCTACATACTGATGCGAACAAGATGAAGGCAAGGTATCTATGGAAAGTTATGAGAAAGCAAGTGTCGAAGACATGTTGAAGCAGACCATCCATCTTTGGCGGGGATGCCATCACTCATTCACCACTGTGGCATTAGGATATCTCCATACCAGTAGCTGTAGGATACAGAAAATTCCCGCCATTTTCTCTTCTGTAGGACAGTGCTTCGAATTCTGTCTGCATAATTGTTCTGATTGCCCCCCCATCTATGTTTAGACAGTGCTCTCTTTCCAAACAACAACAATGCTTTTTATTAATGGTGTTTTTGTGTTTAACGTTTCTGAGATGTGTGTTGACAGCAGGACGAACATTTCGCAGCGATGTATCAGCCACACTGGGCAGGTAAGCACGCATGTATGGCTAGACGCAGCTCGCATGTCCTGTTAGGATCACGACAGATAGAAAGCAGTTGAACAGATTTCTATAGTGTTACCTGTGATGTCAGTATTTACAGGTGGAGAGATATCGCGCCAGCAACATTGCCAAGGTGAACACATATTTCAACAAGAATTTCTTAAATGTCAAGTATGAAAGGGATGCCTCGGCCTCATGCTTGGGGGGCCCAAACGGTCACCTGTACATGGCTTGGCAGCTGATGACCACATTGTCACTTCACGGGGGTCACTGGTGCACCCCGATTCCAGTGTCAGCGTTGGATGTTGGGTGATGGGATGTGTTTTTTATTTCTGATCTTTTGTTTAAACTATTTTCCATCGATTTACTGACCAACAGGATGCCGTAAAGTTAAAAAAAAACTACTCCATACATGTGAAGAATATCGATTTAATTATTTTGCATAATTTTTTTATATCAGTGTTGTGTTAGTGATACAATAGTTTAGGGGAGGGTGTGTGTGAGTGGGTGAGATGGAGCAGAACAACAGATTAAGTGCAGAACACTACGTTAATTTGAATAATTTTTATGTAAAACGTAGTACGATAGTTTGAAGGGATCTGCGACAAACAAGAATGAGATAGAAATGGCGTTCAAAGGAATGTGAAATTCGAAAACTATACCAGAAAATGGTGGGAGGACATAACTAATTCATTAATTCTGTATCAAAGGTGGTACAATAATTTAAGGTAATAGGTTTGACATGGAAAACCACTTAACAGAATAATAGTTTAAGTGCTGGCAAAGGGCCAAATATTAGGTTAAGCCACCCAGAGTACAGTGCCAAATGTTAGGTTATGCAACATGTTTGCCCCATGTAAATACTTCTTACAAGACCTACATGTTTCCAAACAGCAGAGAATGATGAGCAAGAGAAATCCAACCCCAGAAAGTGAATTTTTTTATAAATAAACAATATACCCTTGAATTTCCTGTTACATGATCCTTCCTCTCCACCAATTTCCATAGTTTCCATACATTGCCTTGAATCCCCTATATTGTTTAAATAAATAATATTCCACACTTTGTCTAAATTATTTGAACAATATTCTGTACACTACAACTGAATTCCCTCCAAATGACAGATCAACTCAGTCTTTTTCCCCCCAGTTTCCAGGGGGGAGGGTGGGAGAGGAGGGGGTTAACCAGAGGGGGAGAGGTTATTTAATTGATCAGTTTATATGATCAAACTGATAAGAGTAAGAGGGGCTATTCCATTAACTCAGACCTGAAAGTGTACCTGTAGCAGCGAGGGGGAGTGGGTGGGTTGGAGGTTTCCTGAGGGGGGAGGGAAGTGGGAGAGGGTGGGGGAACAATAGGTTTAGTTCCTGTCAATCAAAAGGAAGGAACCTCCTTTTAGGATGAAGTTAACAGACATCGAAGTTTTATAGGGTATACTCAACAGGTAGACCTACACTATCTGAACAAAAGTATATGGACACCTATTATTCGTGATTAATATGGGGTGTATCCACCCGTCACCTCTATAACTGCTTCAGCTCTGCTGGAGATACTTTCAGTGAAGTGTCCGGATGTCTGCGGAGGAGTGGCAGCCCGTTCTTCGCCAAGAGCCGAAGCTAGTGAAGGTGTGTTCCATTGGATTTGCTACTCAGGTGACACCCAACAAACAGTTCATATTGGAAGTCACAGGTTTCTCCCAGACGACCGATTCTGCTGTTACTCCTTCTCTACTGACGACAGGATACTCCCCGCCTCCTTCTATACTGATGAGTTTGATGCTCATGATGTTTAGTGATCAATTCCGCATTACGCATTACTTAGGGGTATCCGGATACTTTTATCCGATAATATACACCAGCAGTAGGTTGAAGCATTTAGAGGGTCCTTCAAGTGGGGCCAGATGGTTCAGAAAGTAAAGCATTGTCCTTGGAGTCCCGTCAAATCATAGGTTCTCCGCGAGATTGGATTCAGCGTACTTCAGAGTGGACTCAGCATCTCAGAACGAAATAACATGTCGTTGGAAACTTCTTCTACAGAAGAGCTGTCTGCCACTTGCGCATTTGTATGTGGGTGTGTTGAACGGAGGCTGCGAAAAGAGATAGAGGGGTGTTCAATAGGCCTAATGATGAGCAGGCATGGATCACAAACGTAAGTCTGGACTATGGACGATCATTGGGTTGGGTTGTTTGGGGAAGGAGACCAGACAGCGAGGTCATCGGTCTCATCGGATTAGGGAAGGACGGGGAAGGAAGTCGGCCGTGCCCTTTCAAAGGAACCATCCCGGCATTTGCCTGGAGCGATTTAGGGAAATCACGGAAAACCTAAATCAGGATGGCCGGACGCGAGATTGAACCGTCGTCCTCCCGAATGCGAGTCCAGTGTCTAACCACTGCACTGCCTCGCTCGGTGGTCACAAGTCTGGAAAATAGTATTGTTCATTCGTATGATTAACATAACAGGGAAATGAACAGTGATGAAACTATAAGAGTGTCTATGTGAGATGTAGACAACAGCGTCTACCAATGCAACAATAAGTTCAAGTGGCAGAAAATTTGTAAAGAACAAAGTAACATTTGCCACTCTGAGCTTTATGGGAAAAGAATCATTGCTAATTTAATGCCATATTATTGCATGGATAAGAAGATATTTAAAGAAAGAGCGTTTCGACAGTTGTATATAAAATGATCAGACGATCCTGCTCAGCAAGCATATGGATCATTCTACACGGCAACCTGTCTTCAAATGGTTCAAATTGCTCTGAGCACTATGAGACTTAACATCTTAGGTCATCAGTCCCCTAGAACTTAGAACTACTTAAGCCTAACTAACCTAAGGACATCACACACATCCATGCCCGAGGCAGGATTCGAACCTGCGACCGTAGCGGTCACGCGGTTCCAGACTGAAGCGCCTAGAACCGTCCGGCCACACTGCCGGCCAACCGGTCTTCCAACATCCATGTTGCCCAGATTCAGTCCCTCTCACAAGACACATGGGGCCATAACTGGAACAAGTTTATAAGAATGGACCCTCGTATGGCTTCTCGATTATGGTCAGGCTCCAGCATTTAATCTTTTCAACTGTCACGAAGAGGTAAGGTTGTCATTGAACACTGGGGTTTAAATTACAATTTATTATCAGCGAAACCCCAGGCACTCATGTGTATTGCTCGAAGTTTTATTTATACTGTAAGATGGCCGATTGAATCGATATCAATTTTGCACCTTACATGAGATATGGTATAAGATATAACAAGTATACAAATAGGTCATCTGACATACTATGGTGATAATGAGCAGATATGCCTATCAAAATGTACAGTATGTAATGAAAACGGATGACACTCAATTCAGTGTGTTAACACACCGAACCCAAATCCTGCATGTCAATGAGCAAAAGGTGAAAAAAGCTGCTGGAGGAAACGTTTTTGTTTAGTGGCAGATGCCATTGCACCATCACGGCCTGAGTACAACGGAATGCTTCTAAAAAGGGGTTGCTGACCCGCAGCGAGAGGGAGAATGAACGCACTGGGTGATACATCAAGGAGAGTAGGTAGCGGGCCAGTGCTGCTTATGATGGAGAAATTCTTTAGAAAACTGTGTTGGGGAATTTACGGATGGATACAAAGAGACCAGCGATGCAGTTGATCACGTGAAACGCTTTTGGTACACTCGTGATGTACGAGTGTAACTTTTAGGCATCAGGAGTGGGCACAAAATGTCCGATTGGCTGAAATAAACTTGGGAGGAGTAGAATGGGTCGATACTTCGACGCAGTTTAAAGGTAAGCCCTTTGCGATTGGCAGAGGTAGTTTCCACAAGATGAAAGGAATGCTCCCATTGGTCTGAAAAAGCTGTGACGTGAAGCACAAAAGGACACAGGTAGGGGACAGTTTGCTACGAAAGACACAAGACCAAAAACTTTGGGGACTCTCCTCTGAACCAGTGTGGAGTGTAGAACTGGGTGCATCATGCTCTGTACGACGCCAAAATGGAATTTTGTGTGACAACTGCGTTCACTTTGGCTGACATTCAGCTAAAAATTAGCTGAAGAGTCGTTGAGCTCCGATAGTGGAGAAACGAAACAGCCACGTAGTTAATTGTTCTTGTGAGAACTGAGAGGGCATTGAAGTATACATGCTGCACGTCTATGCACGTGAATATCGCCATATTTTCCAGACTAGTGACGAGTGCATGTTTTCTCACCTAACGATAAACATATGACAGTTTCAGCTGATAAAACGATTAAAGATTTTGATTAGATTTTTATAGGATTTTAAGAGGGTGAGAGCAGCCATGCAGCCGACGGAGCATCGCAGCAAAAAGGTAATTGCCGCTGGCAGACGCGTAAATTTGTTGGTTCTCCAGCTTGCGCCACTGTGAACTTGAGCAGCCTTGAGTAATCTTTTGTTCATCTTGCCACAAAAACTAACCATCTTCCGCAGACTTGATGTCATCCTAAATACAACCGAACTTAGAAGCGGAATCGGCTGATTTGGCCAAATATTGGCCAACTTCACGGTGTAGTAGTAAGAATAATCTGGTAGAGAACTTTCTATTTAAATTTGATATTGTTGTGTTCAGGGTTATTTCTGCTAAACAGGACGTAGTGCTTTATCTTGACAACTGTCCTGACATTGTCATGTCACAGTCTATGTAATTCGTGTACGTTTTTGACAATAATTCTAAAATTAAACGAATTGTGCACAACTAAACACCAATGGGCTCTGTCGTAGAATAAGGGTCCACTCCTAACTCCAGTCCTTTATTCTACAGGCGCTAACGCACTCACAGGGTGTTTCTGCTAATGTCTGACTAACGTGAAAAGTATTGGAGTGTCAGAATACAGTAATTGAAAATAATTGCTATAATTTTCATGATGACTTTCTGAAGCCTGAAAGTTTGTTAAACGTACGCGTATAGTTTATTTAAGAAAAGTAACGGTAGTGTTATATCTGTCACTGCATTTCATAATCGTGTGTGTCATTAGATTCTTATATAGTATTTTTTCCCTAATTGTAAATTACATCACGTTAATCATATACAGGGCGCAATCGAAAGCAAATGGGACATTTGCATAAAAAGGAAGTGGACTGTTCATTATTTCGAAAGTAATAATAATAAGTTAAAACGAAACTTCCTAGCAGATTAAAACTGTGTACCCAACCGAGACTCGAACTCGGGATCTTTGCCTTCGCGGGCAAGCGCTCTACCATTCTTTTTTTTTTTTTTTTTTTTTTTTTTTTTGTTCGATATAGTTCGTTGCGTTTGGTCTGGGCGGACGTCACAAGACATCCGTTCAGATTGATCGTTGGTTCCTTGACTCAGTTTTTTTTTTTTTTATTATTACAGAGAGTACGCACCCCTCTGTCCGAACACGCTGAGCTAGCGTGCCGGCACCATCTGAGCTACCGAAGCACGACTCACGCCCGGTCCTCACAGCTTTACTTCTGCCAGTATCTCGTCTCCTACCTTCCAAACTTTACAGACGCTCTCCTGCGAACCATGCAGGACTAGCACTCCTGAAAGAAAGGATATTGCGGAGACATGGCTTAGCCACAGCCTGGGGGATGTTTCCAGAATGAGATTTTCACCCTGCAGCGGAGTGTGCGTTGATATGAAACTTCCTGGCAGGAAATTCCATATCAGCGCACACTCCGCTGCAGAGTGAAAATCTCATTCTGGATAATAATTGTTAATACGTTTATCCCTCTGTGAAACAAGACGCTCAGTGCCTTCATAGAAAAATGTTTGCTGTTGTCTGTGGATCCATGACTGTACCCAGTTGTGCACCTCTTCGTCCGAATTAAGTCAACGCCCACAAATGGGTTTCTTTAGCGCTCCAAAGATACGAAAATCTCATGGGGAGAGATCGGGACCGTACAGAGGGTGTGTAAGGGCTTCCCAGCGAAACTCCTGTAGTGCAGTCGAAACAGCAGATGCGTCAGCTCCAGGACAGTGATTATGACGTTTTTCTTTGACTGCGAGAGCCAACTGCTCATTGAATTTTTGGAACAAGGCAACACTGTTAACATAACGGCGGTATGTGGATATTTTGTAATTGAAGCGCACCATCGAGTTCAAACGCCCTGGAATGGTGACGGATGGCATCACTCTCTTGCAGGATAACGCCCGCCCACAAGCTGTCATGGTTGTTTCGACTACGGTGCAGAAGTTTCACTGGGAAGTTACTACAAAATGGCTCTGAGCACTATGGGACTCAACTGCTGAGGTCATTAGTCCCCTAGAACTTAGAACTAGTTAAACCTAACTAACCTAAGGACATCACACACATCCATGCCCGAGGCAGGATTCGAACCTGCGACCGTAGCGGTCTTGCGGTTCCAGACTGCAGCGCCTTTAACCGCACGGCCACTTCGGCCGGCTAAGTTACTACAGACCCTCCATGCGGTCCAATCTCTCCCCATGTGATTTCCAGATTTTTGGGGCCCTGAAGAAATCCATTCGTCACCGTCGATCTACTTCGGATGAAGAAGTTTACGTCTATGTGCAATCATGGTTCCGTAGGCAACCCCAGATATTTTCCCATGAGGACACTGATCGTCTTGTCTCACAGTGGGATAAACGTTTAAGCAGTTGTGGCTATTACTTTTGAAATAATAGTCAGTTTACTTACTTTTTTCCACCTGCCTCGCTTTCATTTGATTACCACTTATACATACACTTATACATACACGGTCCCCGGTTGCCGATTCCGTCGCAGTGTACCTTTGACTGTACAGTCATGGTAGACATGGGTTCCTGACGCCCCACATTCAAATCGGTGGCTGTATGAGTCATAGCAGACCTTCGAATGCCCCTTATGGTTCCGCGAAGGCGACGTGTGGTTCGTTCGCCAAACACTTGTGCTCGTCCTGTGTGGCAGTCCACGCGGGAGCAAATATTGCCTCTTTGGCACTGAAGATCATCCTAGACTCGGCTGACCTCGGAAACCAGAATGTTCGTGGAATCTCCGATATGCTACGACCAATGCGTCTAGCACCGATTGTCATTCTATGTTCAACGTTTGTTGCAACGTGTTGCGAAGTATACTAGGTGTACTTTTCCCTTGCTTTCAGCCGTTCGCAGTACTGACATAGGAAGGGTATGTTACCTAATGTTAGAAGGCCAGTTCAGTTAATCGTCCAGACAGTCGCCCATCCAAATATTGATAATCCTGCCGCATTTCTGCACGAACCATAGGTCTGTGAGGAATCTCCATAGGTACCCCTCTGATGTGGCTTCCATTCCCGGTTATCTGTATCATGAAGCCCCACAAGCCAACCTACTGCGACAAGGTCCATGGTCAACAAAGCTATGTAGCAAACATTTTTCAGTTGAATGTTTTCTCACTGAAGTCTTTGACAGCGAAAGGAAACTGAAGCCAGATAGAGTGCGATCAATTTTGTTTTTATTTTTCTCCGCATTTAGCACCTAATGAAAACAAGAAGAAACCATCAGTTCATAGGAATACATAGATAGAAACTGAATCGCAAAATAAAATAAATGATTCATTTTATCCATAGTTTTACCAATGTGACTGTAAGCAAGTAAGTTACATGCAAGTTTTAGTAGCGTAAGCATTTAATTTATTCTAGCTGAAACAACATGAAGTTGAAATTTCGTTTACTTTGTATAAATATCTAAGAGCAACTCCATGACTTATGTTTCTTGACAAAAGGTGATATTATCAAAGCATTACATCGTGAGGCATTAAGGAATGGTAAGTTTCGTAACGGAGGGTAGAATGGGGAGTGCAAATTGTAGACGCAGTTCAAGGATCGAATTTAGCAAGATAAGAAGGTTAGAATGGATGTAGGCTGCAGAGCTGTGCAGTTGAGAAGAGGGGAGTGCTGTGAGCAGCATCAAACCAGTCTTCGGACTGAAGACCATAACATTAGTCAGAATCCTAACACCACATCTTCAGAATGTGGAGCATTTAATTCTTCACATCATTAGCAAAATTTTAATTTGTGTTCAGAATCAATGCAGAAAACTTCATCAACACAACAGAACTGGCTTCCTTGTGTCACATATGTTTAGGTTTTGTGCTAATACCACCATAATATTTTATCATTTTTCTGTCGTATTTATCGCTGCTAATGTAAGGAATCTGGATATCGACGAGTTAGGATTCTCTCGAGAGTAGCGTTAACATCAGATATCGCTTGTCTCGGCTTCGCTAGTTTCCATGGATAGTGGTCTAAACTTCCAGGCGGCGTCTATTTAAACTACTACAAGAGCAGTTCTCTCTAGTTTCAGTCCACAATTTTTTGTCAGAGCTATATTAATAAAACCGTCACATTCAAACCGGCTATTCTGCAGCTAAAAATGAAGTAGTTCTGTTAAGAAACTAGTGATTAATTACGTTTCAACGTATGGTACTCTTCAACAAGTCGAAAATTATTTGTGAAAATGTCAGACGCCTCACTTCGTATATAGTGTCTAAGAAATAAACGATAATAAAGTCAGAGAAGGTGTGTCACAAGGAATCGACAACATTTTTCCAGATAACCACAGGTCAAAAATGCTCCGTCGTGGAATCACGATTATAAAACCACAGTCAATGAGCGACGTCTGTACGGAAGTCTGCACATTGAAACTAATTTGCCACAGCTAGTACCTGCTGTGCTAAATAGCGCAGTTATTAAGTTGCGGCTGAGTAGTCATATTTATCCGTGGCTGGTTCCGTTGGACGTTAAGTTTCTATGACGTTCACAGGGTACAGCTTGACTATCTGTAAGATGACGTACAGTTTGCTTCCCGATTCTGTATCAGTTCAGTCACATTTATTCCTTCAAGTGGGCTGTAATGACTGTTGGGTGACAGCTGGAAGATTCTCACTCAAGTATAGAAGAGAAAGCTTTGCTCTAGAGGTAAATGACGTCCTAGGGTATTTTCCAGGACCTGCTCGGTGTACTCCGAAGTTGCCGTTTTCGGGAATGAATCACAGATAAGCGGAAACAACGGTGTCCTAACTCCCAAGTGCCCACTTTATCCTGATGTGACAAAAGTCATCCGATATGATTGTGCACATATATAGATTGTAGTAGTATTGCCAACACAAGGTATAAAAGGGTGATCCATTGTCGGACCTGTCATTTGTTCACAGGTGATTCTTGTGAAAAGGTTTCCGGCGGGATTATGGCCGCATGATGGAAATTAACAAACTTTGAAAGCTGAGTGGTAGTTGAACCTAGATGCATGGGACATTCCATTTCGGAAATCGTTGTTGTTGTTGTTGTTGTGGTCCTCAGTCCTGAGACTGGTTTAATGCAGCTCTCCATGCTACTCTATCCTGTGCAAGCTTCTTCATCTCCCAGTACCTACTGCAGCCTACATCCTTCTGAAACTGCTTAGTGTATTCATCTCTCGGTCTCCCTCTACGATTTTTACCCTCCACGCTGCCCTTCAATACTAAATTGGTGATCCCTTGATGCCCCAGAACATGACCTACCAACCGATCCCTTCTTCTGATCAAGTTGTGCCACAAACTTCTCCTCTCCCCAATCCTATTTAATACTTCCTCATTAGTTATGTGATCTACCATCTAATCTCCAGCATTCTTCTGTAGCACCACATTTCGAAAGCTTCTATTCTCTTCTTGTCCAAACTATTTATCGTCCATGTTTCACTTCCATACATGGCTACACTCCATACAAATACTTTCAGAAACAACTTCCTGACACTTAAGTCTATACTCGATGTCAACAAATTTCCCTTTTTCAGAAACGCTTTCCTTGCCATTGCCAGTCTACATTTTATATCCTCTCTACTTCGACCATCATCAGTTATTTTGCTCCCCAAATAACAAAACCCCTTTACTACTTTAAGTGTCTCATTTCCTAATCTAATTCCCTCAGCATCACCCTACTTAATTCGGCTACATTCCATTATCCTCGTTTTGATTTTGTTGATGTTCATCTTATATACTCCTTTCAAGACACTGTCCATTCCATTCAACTGCTCTTTCAAGTCCTTTGCTGTCTCTGACAGAATTACAATGTCATCGGCGAACCTCAAAGTTTTTATTTCTTCTCCATGGATTTTAATACCTACTCCGAATTTTTCTTTTGTTTCCTTTACTGCTTGCTCAATATACAGATTGAATAACATCGGGGAGAGGCTACAACCCTGTCTTACTCCCTTCCCAACCACTGCTTCCCTTTTATGTCCCTCGACTCTTATAACTGCCATCTGGTTTCTGTACCAATTCTAAATAGCCTTTCGCTCCCTGTATTTTACCCCTGCCACCTTTAGAATTTGAAAGAGAGTATTCCAGTCAAGATTGACAAAAGCTTTCTCTAAGTCTATAAATGCTAGAAACGTAGGTTTGCCTTTCCTTAATCTTTCTTCTAAGATAAGTCGTACGGTCAGTGTTGCCTCACGTGTTCCAGTATTTCTACGGAATCCAAATTGATCTTCCCCGAGGTCGGTTTATACTAGTTTTTTCCATTCGTCTATAAAGAATTCGTGTTAGTATTTTGCAGCTGTGACTTATTAAACTGATTGTTCGGTAATTCTCACATCTGTCAACACCTACTTTCTTTGGGATTGGAATTATTATATTCTTCTTGAAGTCTGAGGGTATTTCGCCTGTTTCATACATCTTGCTCACCAGATGGTAGAGTTTTGTCAGGACTGGCTCTCCCAGGGCCGTCAGTAGTTCCAATGGAATGTTGTCTACTCCGGGGGCCTTGTTTCGACTCAGGTCTTTCAGTGCTCTGTCAAACTCTTCACGCAGTATCGTATCTCCCATTTCATCTTCATCTACATCCTCTTCCATTTCCATAATATTGTCCTCAAGTACATCGCCCTTGTATAGACCCTCTATATACTCCTTCCACCTTTCTGCCTTCTCTTCTTTGCTTAGAGCTGGGTTTCCATCTGAGCTCTTGATGTTCATGCAAGTGGTTCTCTTATCTCCAAAGGTCTCTTTAATTTTCCTGTAGGCAGTATCTATCTTACCGCTAATGAGATAAGCCTCTACATCCTTACATTTGTCCTCTAGCCATCCCTGCTTAGCCATTTTGCACTTCCTGTCGATCTCATTTTTGAGACGTTTGTATTCCTTTTTGCCTGCTTCATTTACTGCATTTTTATATTTTCTCCTTTCATCAATTAAATTCAATATTTCTTCTGTTACCCAAGGATTTCTACTAGCCCTCGTCTTTTTACCTACTTGATCCTCTGCTGCCTTCACTACTTCATCCCTCAAAGCTACCCATTCTTCTTCTACTGTCTTTCTTTCCCCAACTCCTGTCAATTGTTCCCTTATGGTCTCCCTGAAACTCTGTACAACCTCTGGTTCTTTCAGTTCATACAGGTCCCATCTCCTTAAATTCCTACCTTTTTGCAGTTTCTTCAGTTTTAATCTACAGGTCATAACCAATAGATTGTGGTCAGAATCCACATCTGCCCCTGGAAATGTCTTACAATTTAAAACCTGGTTCCTAAATCTCTGTCTTACCATTATATAATCTATCTGATACCTTTTAGTATCTCCAGGGTTCTTCCACGTATACAACCTTCTTTCATGATTCTTAAACCAAGTGTTAGCTATGATTAAGTTGTGCTCTGTGCAAAATTCTACCAGGCGGCTTCCTCTTTCATTTTTTAGCCCCAATCCATATCCACCTACTACGTTTCCTTCTCTCCCTTTTCCTACACTCGAATTCCAGTCACCCATGACTATTAAATTTTCATCTCCCTTCACTGAATAATTTCTTTTATTTCATCATACATTTCTTCAATTTCTTCTTCATCTGCAGAGCTAGTTGGCGTATAAACTTGTACTACTGTAGTAGGTGTGGGCCTCGTATCTATCTTGGCCACAATAATGCGTTCACTATGGTGTTGGTAGTAGCTTATCCGCATTCCTATTTTCCTATTCATTATTAAACCTACTCCTGCATTACCCCTATTTGATTTCGTGTTTATAACCCTGTAGTCACCTGACCAGAAGTCTTGTTCCTCCTGCCACCGAACTTCACTAATTCCCACTATATCTAACTTTAACCTACCCATTTCCCTTTTTAAATTTTCTAACCTGCCTGCCCGATTAACGGATCTGACATTCCACGCTCCGATCCGTAGAACGCAAGTTTTCTTTCTCCTGATAACGACATCCTCTTGAGTAGTCCCCGCCCGGAGATCCGAATGGGGGACTATTTTACCTCCGGAATATTTTACCCAAGAGGACGCCAGTAAAGCTGCATGCCCTCGGGAAAAATTACGGCCGTAGTTTCCCCTTGCTTTCAGCCGTTCGCAGTACCAGCACAGCAAGGCTGGTTTGGTTATTGTTACAAGGTCAGATCAGTCAATCATCCAGAGTGTTGCCCTTGCAACTACTGAAAAGGCTGCTGCCCCTCTTCAGGAACCACACGTTTGTCTGGCCTCTCAATAGATACCCCTCCGTTGTGGTTGTACCTACGGTACGGCTATCTGTATCGCTGAGCCACGCAAGCCTCCCCACCAACGGCAAGGTCCATGGTTCATGGGGGGGAAATCGTTAGCGAATTAAATATTTTCAGATTCACCGAGTTAAGAGCCTGTCAAGAAAATTTCAGGCATTACCTCACCGCGGACAACGCTGTGGCCGAAAGCCTTCATTTAACGACCGAGAGCAGCGGCACTTGTGTAGAGTTGTCAGTGCTAACAGACAAACAACATTGCGTGAAATAACTGAAGAAATCGATGTGGGACGTACGATGAACGTTAGGACAGTGCAGCGAAATTTGGCGTTAATAGGCTATGGCAGCGGACGACTGACGCGAGTGCCTTTGCTGACATCGCCTGCAGCGCGTCTGCTGCGCTCGTGACCATATCGGTTGGACCCTAGACGATTGGAGAACCGCGGCCTGGTCACATGAGTCCCGATTTCAGAGTTGGTAGGAGCTGATGGTAGTGTACGAGTGTGGCGCAGACTCCACGAAGCCATGGACTCAAGTTGTCAGGAAGCCACTGAGCAAGCTGATGGTGGCTCCATAATGGCGTGGGCTGTGTTTGCGTCGAATGGGCTGAGTCCCCTGGTCCAGTTGAATTGATCATTGATTGGAAATGGTTATGTTCGACTACTTGGAGACCATTTGCAGCCATTTATGGACTTCATGTTTCCATACATGGTAAAATTCCTGGTCTGGAAAATATACACACGGAATTTCTGATAAACATGGTCAATGGCGGAAGAAAATAGCTGATCTGCTTCTTCTCCAACATCCTAGGTAGTGGATCACTCCCCAACGAGCTAAAGAGAACAAAAATAGTGGCAATTTGGAAACCAGGTAAACCAGATGACCACCCGCAAAGCTTCAGACCAATTTTCCTTTCGAGCTGTGCTTATAAACTCTTGGAGAGGCTTATCTATAACAGAATTAGTGGCTTCATTCTGGAACATATTCCAGCTGAGGAAACCAGTTTCAGGTCACAGAGAAGTTGCTGCTACCAGGTACTGGCCCTAGCAACTTTCATAGGAGTTGGTTTCCAAGAAAACGTGAAGACATCCGTCGCGTTGGTAGACCTAACTGCGGCATACTACAGAGTCTGGAGAGAAGGGATGGTACACAAATTACTAAAAACAATTCGATGCCGAAAAACTGTAAGTCTCATCAACACCATGATAAACAATAGATATTTCCGTTTTTACTTGGGAGAAAATGTGAGCTAGGGCAAGAAATTAAGTATTGGTCTACCAAAGGGCTCCGTCTTAGCCCCCCTACTATTCAACATATATATCTCCGGTCACCCTAATACCAGGTCAAAAAAATTTCTGCTATGCGGACGATATCGTTCTTGCTCGTAAAACCAAGGATCTAGGACGAGCGGAGACAATTCTCACAGAATATCTAGCCATTATGAGAGCCTAGTTTATCAAGTGGGGACTTAAGCCCAGTACAAGTGAAACTGAGGTGTTTACATTCCATCTGACAAACAAACAAGCTAATGCGGAGCCCAAAGTGAAACTTAACGGAAACTCACTCTGCCATAACAAGTATCACAAGTACCTTCGTGCCACCCTTGACCGCACCCTTTCATGGTGAAAACATCTTGAAAATATTGCTGGCAAGATAAAAACTCGTAACAGTATTAGTCAAAAATTGTATGGAATGATGTGCGGAGCTTCAGCAGATACCTTGCGCACATCATCCATTGCGTTGGTCTTCTCAGCAGCCGAGTAGTGTACCCCGGTGTGACTAAACAGCTGCCACACTAACTTGATTGACGTCCAGTTGAACGACACTATGCGGTTAATAACTGTGGCAATTAGACCAACAGCAATTTATTGGCTTCCTCTGCTGAGTAGCATCTACCCACCCGCAATCCGTAGAAGCGACGCCTTGCTTAGGGAAGATACAGGAGAACCTGGAATTACCTAAACAGAAAGACATACCAAGTTTACGAGGAAATAGACTCAGTTCAAGAAACCCACCATTACGGCAAGCAGAAGAGCTAGATGCCAGTAATGCTGGTGTGAGAGACCTGTGGGTCCAAAGCAGTCAACTTACTGGAAATTCTGAAGAGCGCGAGTGGTTCAGAAAGTATAATTGTGATACTGCTGGCACATAACTCGACAGGAAACTGTGGGTCAAATTGAACAAAGCTCGCACCTGACATGGACGATGCGCCGACTCTCTTTACAAACGGGATGCTACAAAGTCTCCGGTTTGTGACTGTGAGGTTCCGAAACAGTCAATCAAGCACATTAGAGATGAATGCCCCTTGCGTTCCTACCAGGGGAGCTGGAGTGACCTCCTGAAGCTGATGATACGGCTCTTATATTGATTAGGAGCCTAGGTATTGACATTTAGTTTCTTTTTTATGAAGGTTTGTATTTTCACATTCCTGTTATATATAGTATTACTAACGTTTATACCTGTAATTTTAAACTGCGTGTGAGCCATACGAATAAATAAAAATGTTTCCCAACAACGATGGAGTTTTTATGGATGACTATGTGGCATGCGATTGGTTTGGACAACATTCTGGACAGTTCGAGCGAATCACTTGGCCACCCATGTCATCTGACATGAACCCCATCTAACATTTATGTGACATAATCTAGATGTCAGTTCGTACACAAAATTCTACACACGTTCGCAGCCGCGCGGGGTAGCCGCTCGGTCTCAGGAGTTTTGTCACGGCCCGTGCGGCTGCCCCTGTCGGAGGTTCGATTCCTCCCTCGAGCATGGGTGTGTGTGTCGTCCTTAGCGTAAGTTAAAGTTAGACTAAGTAGTGTGTAAGCTTAGGGACCGATGAACTCAGCATTTTGGTCCCTTAAGACCTTACCAGAAATTTCCAATTTTCCAACACTTTCGCAATTCAGGACGGCAACAGAGGCAGCATGGCTCAATATTTCTGCAGGGGACTTCCAACGACTTGTTGAGTCCATGGCAAGTCGAGTTGCTGCACTAGGCCGGGCGAAAGGAGAACCGACACGATATTAGAAGGTATCCAATGAATTTTCTCTCGTCACTGTGTATGTAGCAGGTATTTCTTCAGCATTGATGTCAGCAAGAATCCTGCCTTCCCATTCCCATGAAAAGTGAGAAATATAGCACCGTCTAAACAGTATTTTCCGTTCGGCCAATTCTGTGTACTGACTTCTCTTCTAGACACTGTGTATGCTTCGTTAAGCAACCTACTGATCTGTTTATATGTATTTGTACGCCATGTCAGCGAAACTTTTGCGGCGTTTCATGCTTCGAGGCACATTTGCTTTCGGTACACTGGCTGCAAGCTTGCTGCCACCCATGCAAAGGGGTCATTCGTTCCCTGTGAGTCTTCCGTGCAGACTGTCATTCGGTTCTCGGCTATCGTCCAGTGCTGGCTGTGCAGTCTGAAGATGTAAGTGTCGCTTTCTACTTTATCACAGGATGCTACGTTCATATGTCAGAGTCCGTACTCCGAGGAGCCCGCGTTTATCTGCTTGTTTGTGCAGCCTGGATGTGGAGTTCATAATGTTATTGCCGTTGTTAAATTGAAAATACGTGTTGTGCTGATGAGGAACTCTTACTTGTTCCTGTTTCAGTCTTCATAACAACGTCTATCAATGTCCCACACTACTAGTACGACCCTTATTTAACAAATGCGATCAGGAATACACTAAGGTGCTGTTTCAGTGTGATGGTGTTTCCGTTGTACGCAGTAACCAGATTATTAGTTGAATGTCGCATAACGTGCGAGATGTTTTTGTGGTGACAAGTGGGTAGCACTCGCACTTTTCATTTCGAAACTCAAAACGTTACTAATGCAGAATTGTTTTACATCAAACCAGCTGAGCTTGAAGTACCGTAATGTCGATAATTTATTTATTAAGATAATAAGCTGTACTACGGAAACACTCTCCGCTTCTGTAGCTGAGTTGTCAGCGCGGCTGCCTGCTATGTTAGGGACTCGAATTCGATTCCCGGTACTGTCAGGGATGCTTCCTTGTTGGGAGGAATGCTGCGCGGTGCACTCAGCCTTGTGATACCACTTCGGGAGGTACTCGACCGATTAGCACCGGTTCGAAGATCAATAAACCTCACTATGACCGGGAGAACGGTGTACTGACCACATGCCCCTCGGTACTAGAGATCAGAAATGAGATCCGTGAACTCGCTTTAAACTCGTCAGCGAGTCCCTTGACGCCATCTCAGTGCCCGCCGTCTCCGTGTGCCCGAGGAGTCGGCTCGTCAGCCTCCGCCGCAGCCCACTAGTCACCTGAGTCCATTGTCGGGTACAAGTGGACTCTACTCACTCAAAACGAGGGCGAGTCCGCGAGTATAACCGCTGACTCGCGCCATTCCCGCTATATACGCAACTGGCTAGAAATAAATTTCTGCCAATTTTCCGCAAATTATTGTTCATTTATTTATCACAATCATGATTTCGGCTTTATAACCATTCTCAAATGCAAGGTGATATGTCACAAAACGTTCGACCTGCCTAAATAAGAGAAACAAGTTGCATACCAATATAACGACTGATCGTTTAACAGTGAATATTGTTCTGTTTATACATACACTCACACACATAAAAGTTTTTGGAGACAGCTGAAAATTTATTTCCATATTTAATATACACTACTGGCCATTAAAGTTGCTACAACACGAAGATGACGTGCTACAGACGCGAAATTTAACCGACAGGAAGAAGATGCTGTGATATGCAAATGATTAGCTTTTCAGAGCATTCACACAAGGTTGGCGCCGGTGACGACACCTACAACGTGCTGACATGAGGTAAGTTTCCAACCGATTTCTCATACACAAACAGCAGTTGACCGGCGTTGCCTGGTGAAACGTTGTTGTGATGCCTCGTGTAAGGAGGAGAAAAGCGTTCCATCACGTTTTCGACTTTGATAAAGGTCGGATTGTAGCCTATCGCGATTGCGGTTTATCGTATCGTGACATTGCTGCTCGCGTTGGTCGAGATCCAATGACTGTTAGCAGAATATGGAATCAGTGGGTTCAGGAGGATAATACGGAACGCCGTGCTGGATCCCAACGGCCTCGTATCACTAGCAGTCGAGATGACGGGCATCTTATCCGCATGGCTGTAACGGATCGTGCAGCCACGTCTCGATCCCTGAGTCAACAGATGGGGACGTTTGCAAGACAACAACCGTCTGCACGAACAGTTCGACGACGTTTGCAGCAGCATGGTCTATGAGCTCGGAGACCATGGCTGCGGGTACCCTTGACGCTGCATCACAGACAGGAGCGCCTGCGATGGTGTACTCAACGACGTACCTGGGTGCACGAATGGCAGAACGTCATTTTTTCGGATGAATCCAGGTTCTGTTTACAGCATCATGATCCTCGCATCCGTGTTTGGCGTCATCGCGGTGAACGCACATTGGAAGCGAGTATTCGTCATCGCCATACTGGCGTATCACCCGGCGTGACGGTACGGGGTGCCATTGGCCACACGTCTCGGTCACGTCTTGTTCGTATTGACGGCACTTTGAACAGTGGACGTTACATTTCAGATGTGTTACGACCCGTGGCTCTGCCCTTCATTCGATCCCTGCGAAACCCTACATTTCAGCAGGATAAAGCACGACCGCATGTTACAGGTCCTGTACGGGCCTTCCTGTATACAGAAAATGTTCGACTGCTGCCCTGGCCAGATCTCTCACCATCTGAAAACGTCTGGTCAATGGTGGCCGAGCAACTGGCTCGTCACAATACGCCAGTCACTACTCTTGATGAACTGTGGTATCGTGTCGAAGCTGCATGGGCAGCTGTACCTGTACACGCCATCCAAGCTCTGTTTGACTCAATGCTCAGGCGTATCAAGGCCGTTATTAAGGCCAGAGGTGGTTGTTCTGGGTACTGGTTTCTCAGGATCTATGCCCCCAAACTGCTTGAAAATGTAATCACTTGTCAGTTCTAGTATAATATATTTGTCCAATGAATGCCCGTTTGTCATCTGCATTTCTTCTTGGTGTAGCAATTTTAATGGCCAGTAGTGTATTTTCAGAGAATGACTAACATTTAGCCGGCCGAAGTGGCCGTGCGGTTAAAGGCGCTGCAGTCTGGAACCGCAAGACCGCTACGGTCGCAGGTTCGCATCCTGCCTCGGGCATGGACGTTTGTGATGTCCTTAGGTTAGTTAGGTTGAACTAGTTCTAAGTTCTAGGGGACTAATGACCTCAGCAGTTGAGTCCCATAGTGCTCAGAGCCATTTGAACCATTTGAACTAACATTTATGTTGACATATACACTCTTCCAAGGCGTTACCGAGTCTGTAATGACAGCACATGAAAACATGACATGATGATGAAGTGCAGTTTCTAAATGGTGATTATTAAAATAAACTGCAGAAATGAATGATAAGCCACATAACTCGCTATTGGCCCATAAACGTAAGTTGCCATTACCAAACGAATATAGGAATAGCATCCTTTTTTGTCGATGGGATATAACAGTGAGACTCCTCTGCGCCCAGTTTTGTTTGACACAGCACATACATTTTCTCACGGTGTAGGCGGAACAAACAAGAATACAACCATTTTGTTTGCACTGAACGACATTTGTATGTTTCCGCCTGAAGCGTGGTCTATAGAGTGAAACTTATTCCAGATCTCACTCCTATAATGGAACATATTTGCTGTTCTGTTTTCTGCATCAGTTACTTTTCGTCTCACACCCTCCACAATCCGCAAAACACAGCTTCATTAAAGGCCATCTGATCTCGACAATCGGTCATTTCGCCTTGTCAGTGCTGCATTACAGCAACAAGATCGTGTGCTCATCTTTCGTACTAACAGTAAGTTACGACTAACCTTTCACACCTGCACGCTTCAGTAAGAGAGAACTATCGACGAGTAGAAAGCGACCGCAGCACCACAGTTCGCAGACTGGTCACACTCGCGCAACTACAGCGGAAAAGAAAGAAGCCCGTTAGCACTGATGTAACAGCGGCGCCATCTTGAATTGTGAAGTACGCAACCCGAACATCAGACTCATACTCGCTCCGGTACTCCGTCCCACATCCGGTGGCGCTGTTACAGAGGATGACATGGCGATCGGTCGCTCCCGAATGGCTCACTTAGGGTAAGACCGCGGAACTTTATCTTACATTTACAGAAACAGCACAGTACTAAGATTGTCGACGGTTGATACTATGAGTTGATAATTATGAAGTTATTTATTTAGCGTATGGCAAGTACAAATCACGTTTATAGAGAATAAGCTGCTACAATAACTTTATAACTTTGGCACTAAAAAACAAGACATAAAGAATTAAATACAGTTATGTCATGAACAACACATATATAATTACAAATTAACATTTAGGTTTTTAATATATTGAACTGCACTTGGAGTCGCATCCAGGAAGTCCGTTGTTTGACCTGAGTAGGCTCTCAGAGGGCACTCTGCAATGATGTGCAGGATCGTCTGCTTCTCAGCGCCGCAGCCGCACTTTGGGAATGGTGCTCTTCCCCATTTGTGTAGAGAGTCCGCACATCGACCGTGGCCAGTCCTGATCCTGTCGAGGATGGTCCAGGTTTTACGTGGTAACCCAAAGCCTGGAGGTCTGTTCGACGGTTTCAGTAAGGTGTTTACCTGTGGTGGTGCTGGTTCTTCCCATTCCATTTTCCAGCGTTCTTCAAGACAGAAACCATTTTCCTCCTGATCTTTGGCCCTTATAAGAGGTGGATGTCTAGAGTGCAATGTATCTCTGTCAATGCCATTGCTCAAACCGTGAATCGGAAGTTGCGGGTTGTCTTGTATTTTTTTAAATTCTCTGAGAAGCGCATGTTCTCTTCGTAAGTGAGGTGGCGGTATGTGGCTCGGTACAGGTAGCCAGTGAATGGGGGTTGATTTTATTGTACCTGAAATAATCATCATAGTTTGGTTCAGTACTGTGTCCACCACCTTGGTGTGAGCGCTCTTTAGCCAAACAGGGGAGCAGTACTCTGCCGCAGAGTAGACAAGTCCCAAAGCAGAGCATCGCAAGGTAGAGGCGGAGGAGCCCCAGCTGGTACCACTGAAAGGGTACAGTACCGCCCGACATTGAAAATAGGTACGACATACTTCATTATTTTTGTCAGAACAACACTTTTTTTTTTTGTAAAATAGCTCAATTTCAATTAATACAGCGAAGCCGGATACCAGTGTGGGAAAGAATGACAATTTATTTATTTAATTGATCACATGTGCACTCCCACAAAGTAAATCCCTACATCCAGTTTGGTGAGATCTGTGAAATGAATGAACGTATGGTCGTCTGCTAACCGCAGATAGTGAATGTGAATATATGATCATCTTTGAGTCGATCCTTTGGCCACCTTTGGTGGGACCAAAGAGATGAAATTTACCAGAGCTTTGAGCGCCTGAAATGTGGCTGACCAATACGATAGCAAGGTGCTTCCCCCACCTCGACAGAGATGGGAGAGGACCCAGAGAACGGCCATGTTTCAGCACTCTGCCGCTGGATCTTGTGCTGTTAAGACCTGTTTTAGTTGTGCTCCGTAATGACGAAAGAGTGGAGACATGGTATGCATGTGGAATATTTAAGAGTAGTTTGAAATATTAATTTCTCTATTTCAGGAATTTTTGTGGGGAGAGTTAAGTGGGATTGTAGTAATCTTTGGAAGTGACCAACGGTCACAATGAAACCACGTGTAGTAATAAGTTGAAATTACTCCGTGTGCTTAAGTTAAGCTGAATTACTAGCGTGTCTACAATAAGTTGAAATATTTAAGAACTAGCGTGTGTACCATAAGTTGAAATATTTAAGAAATGGTGTGTGCAGGACTTGAAATTAGAGACGAGTACTTCCACGTGGTGAGTACTGTGTGAGTCTCGAACTGTGTATGAGACAAAAGATAAAGAGAAGTTCTCGTCCATGGTATCAGTTGAGGACTCGCGTGTGTGATGAATACGTACTTAATATTACTTTGCGTGATATGATTCCGTGTGACGCTAGATTCATACTCTGAGAGAGAGAAGCAAGGTGAGTCGGCCGTCTATCCAGCAACGCCACTTGGCTTGCATTGCACAGGAAGACGTGCAAATAACCCCAGAGTGCATAGTAGGAAAGTAGAATTATGAAGTGGGGCAGTGTCGTGTGAAACTGGGATAAATATTAATTGAAGTGGGAAAGCTGAAAGTGATAATGTTGTGACTATTCTCTGTGTAGTATTTCATGTTGTAGTGTGGTGTATGTCATGTAATTTGGGTATGTGTGGTTTGCATGGGAGAGTAGCGAGGTAGTTTCAAAAGATTAGTGGGTTATGCTTGTTCCTTTGGTACCGCTCGGTCTGGAGGAAAGTTTAGTGATGATGATTGTGAGAGTCGAAGCGTGAGGTATAATAAAAGATCCACCATCCTATCCAGAAAGTGCACTGTAGCGTTAAAAGTAATCACGAGACCATAATATAGAGATTCACCATTGTAAAGCCATGCCCACTGGGCGGAATTTCTTATGTGTTATTGTGGTAGGTTGTAGAATTTGTGCGTTTAGGTTAGAGAATTTATCGGAATAAATAAGATATTGAAAAGAAAAATATTGGTGGACTTTTCCTTCGAAGTGTATGTTGTCATAATGTCCCGAATTTATAATGTGTGCGCCATTCATATTCAGTGCGGTGGCCACGTGTTGACAAAAGCCGTTAAATAAAAGACAAAAAGAAAATGTGGTATTGCCAGTGCGTAGTGTACAGTCAGAGTTCTGTAAATTACTGATAGTCAGATGCGTGTTTCCGTTGCGTATTAATCATATAGGAGGATAACTTGTAACTTAAGTGTGAGTACTAGAGTTCATGTTACTATATAAGTAAGAATGAATCCACTCGCTTGGCAGACCACTCATCTTGCAGGCCTGACTGCTTGATGCCACAGTATGAGCTAGGCATGTGGGTGCCTCTCACCACAGAGTTTCAGAATTATATTGTTCCTAGTACGGATTTTTGCAGCAGTGTTGATGAGGTGTTGTTTGTAGCTCAGGGTTCTATCTAATGTCACTCCCAGGTATTTTGGATTTTTATTATAAGGCAGAATATTGTTATCAAAATATATCTTACGGCGTCTGTTAGCCAATTTATTATTCAGGTGGAAACACATAGCCTCAGTTTTAGTTGGACTAGGTTGTAGTCTCCATTCACGAAAGTACGTTCCCAGCAAGGACAAGTCGCTTGTCAGAACAGTCTCAGTATGCTCCATATCTCAATGTTGTGTAGCTATGGCCCAGTCATCTGCATATTCAAACTTTTCAGATTTAGTATTAGACATATCAGCTATATACATGCTGAAAAGTAGCGGTGCCAGGACTGATGCTTGGGGCAAGCCATTATTGAGCTTCATTGTTTTGCTCCTATAGTTTCCAAGTATCACCTGGAATGGTCTGTTGCAGAGCATCTCGTTGATAAGGTTAGCCATTTTCAAACATGGCACTATGCGGAGTAGTTTGTAAATCAGGCCTTGCCTCCATACAGTATCATAAGCCGCTGTCAGGTCTATAAATACCACGGATGTTTTTTCTTGTCTTTGGAAGCCTGCCTCGATGTAGGAAGTTAGTGAGAGGACTTGATCTGTGCAGCTCCTGTTTGGCCGGAAGCCTGCTTGTTCCACAGGGATACACTTTAGGATATCTGGACTTATTCTGTTACATATAAGTCTCTCCAGTAGTTTGTAGATCACGCTAAGAAGGGCAACTGGGCGGTAGCTGTTTGGTTGGTCATTCGGTTTACCTGGTTTCAGTATCGCTATGATTTTTGCTTTCTTAAGGGTATTTGGTATTCTTCCAGTTTCCATCATGCTGGAGAAGAACTGTGCAAGCCATAATTTTGCAAATTTACCGCAGTGAATCAGAAACTCTGGATGAATTCCATCAAAACCTGGGGCATTCCGTGGCTTGATGTCTCTCAGAGCCAGTGTTATCTCTTCGATTGAGAAGGGCTGCGAGTGTAGTGAATTGTTTCCTACTAAAGATTTCAACTTTTTAAGTTCCTTTTTAACTTTTGTGGTATGAGCTCGATCCCCTGGAGCTCTAGAGGTTTTACTGATGTGCGCCGCAACTGTGTTTGGAGAAATAGAGCTGGTTGGTCGTTGGTTCCTGCTACTGCCACCAAGCTTCTGAAGTAGCGACCACGCCTTTCTGCTTGATTTTGTGAAGTCCATTTCCTCAACAGTCTCTATCCATTTAGTGCGCCTGGCAGCGTCCAGACTGTGCAATAAGTCATCTGCAATCTCCCTATCCCCATGCTCTAGTAACTGTTTATAGAGGCGCTCACTCTCTTCGTTCCACCCCGGCACGTATTCTTTTCTAAATCCCTGGGGAATGCTGTCCTTAGCTGAGCTGATGACTGCTTCCACAAATCTTTTGTAATTTTTATAAGTTGGAGGTATCCATCCAAGGCGTTTATCAAGTTTTTCTGAGAAAGTAGCCCAGTCCGCTTTCCCAGAGTTCCATCTGGGCCGAGGATACGAGGAAATTAGGGGGATAGTAAGGCCTATTTCTATGAGCACCGGACGATGTTGGGAGTGAGGGAAGTCCCCAAATATTCTGCGGGAGGCTGCTATAGGTTTGTTATTAGTGTCAGCCGTAACAAAGCATAGATCAGGGTGGGTTTCAGTTCCCCATGCAGTTGACTTAAATGTACTTTGGTGGTAGATGTAGAAATAAGGACTGCATCCTCTATGTCTTTTCTAACGTACGTTGCTGTACCATAATTCCTGTGATGTGTAGCACCTATCAGGTCATAGCCCGTTATTTTACCTCTTGATCTTAGTTGCTCATCGTTTGCTGTATGGGTCTCCTGGATTGCAACTATGTCAATGTTGTACAATGTTAAAATTTTATGCATGTATTGGCATTTGGCTTTACTTATGCCTTCAATATTAAGTTGGCAGACTCGTACGATCGGTCCGAGCTGTCTAATCAAGTTGCCCTCAGAAGGATACTCAGCATTCCGTTTTCTGTGAGTCATCGTGATTTGATTATGACCAGGAGATCGTTTACCGATTGTCTGGTCGCCAGTATGGTGCTAGCTTTACACCCCAATTATGAAGTAATGAAATCTAAAACCAACGAGTTTCAACAGTTGTTAATGTACAGAGAGTACGAATCAATAGTATAAAGGGGCGAAAGACAAGTAAAAGTGGTTCAAATGGCTCTGAGCGCTATGGGATTTAACTTCTGAGGTCATCAGTCCCCGAGAAATTAGAACTACTTAAACCTACCTAACCTACGGACATCACACACATCCATGCCCGAGGCAGGATTCGAATCTGCGAGCGTAGCGGTCGCGCGGTTACAGTCTGTAGCGCCTAGAACCGCTCGGCCACTCCGGCCGGCAAAGACAAGTAAATGTGAACTAAACCTACGATTAAAAAGAGTACATAATTTAAATTTTAAACAATCTTATTTTCTCAAATCACTTTTTTTTTAAAATAATGTTCGAAATTCCTGTCTCCAACATTGTTACAAATTTGACGTCGCAGACGAAATGATTGGCATACTCCGCCGAAGAATTCCTGGCATGTTGTGGAAGATTCAAAACTCTTTCGAGCAACTCATCACTGGTGTTGACTTCCCAGAGCATGTCGTTAAATGACAGTATCCCCAGAAAGGAGTATTTCCGATCAGTGGTTACCTGAAGTATTTTGCCCGATTCGAAATTCCCTACCCTGCTCTCGCCCTTTTATCAAGTTGCTTTTCCCAGCCTGTATGCCTAGGGAAGAGCAGCTCTAGCACGTGCAGCGGCCTCTCTGCTTTGCCTGCCTCGGCAGCTGCGTTGGCGGACTCGTCTGAAGTCACTCTCGCAACGTCAAGCTCTCACCGCCAAGCGCGTTTGCGCACTCGCACAGTCCGTAAAGAGACAAATGAATCACAGGCCTGCAAGACGGCAGACACGGATGGCCCAGACTCCAGAAATTGCCGCTGGCTGGCCGGTTCTTTGTCCGGGCCGCGTGTCGGGACGGGGGAAGTGGACTTCCATTGTCCTCGCTCGGCTGGCGGTCGACTGCAATGCCGCTTCTCTGCGATGCAGCTGACACAGGTTGCACTGCGCTTTCTGCTGTCACAGCTGTTCTTTCTAATGCAAAATACCGGAAACGCATCACCCCCTGGATGATTATTATCCGATAACATAATTAATCAACGCGAAAGGATCAGCATTGCAAAATTACTGCGTCAGCCACTCATTTATTTTCACAGTAAGCGTTTCGGTGATTTATACTTTCATGCGGAGAGTTATGTAGTTACATTTCTGGTGTCAAAAAACAGAGCAAACGCTTTTTCACAGCAGCAGACTAAGTACAAGGAAGGTTTTGTTGTGTCTTTGGGCGATAATAAAATTGGTTTTTCGGTAATGTTTTGTTAAATTTTTTTTAAAGAGCAAGATTTTTTAAGAGGAATTGTACTTCCAAGATTAAGTCCGAAAATATGATATATATAGCATGGTGATCCATTGATAGTGACTGGGCCAAATATCTCACATCAACACGATATCGACCTTTTCCGCATTTGGTAAACGGTCAATTTTAACACGGGTAACGTATCACGAACCAAATATTGTCAGCACTGGCGGAATGTTACGTGATAACACGTACTTATACGTTTGTGACTATTACAGCGCCATCTGTCACAAAGCGAAAAAAGGGGTCCAACTAAAACAATCATATTTCTTCACGTACTACACGAATATATAATAAAAAATGGGGGGTTCCTATTTTTAAAAAAACGCAGTTGATATCCGTTTGACCTATGGCAGTGCCATCTAGCGGGCCAACCATAGTGCCATCTGGTTTCCCCCTTCAAGCTACACAAGTTTCTTTCTTTGTAGTTTTTTCGTTTGACGATTATTTTGTGAGATATTTGGCCCGGTCACGATCAATGGACCACCCTGTATGTATATATATGGGCTGTGACAGATATGAACATGTGCATAACCATGAGAGAAAGTCATCAACAGTAAGAGCAAAATTAAATTAATACAGTGGGTGGCTATTGTATGTAGATCTTGCTAATTATAAATATATAATGGATTTAGAGAACAAAAAGCAAAATGACTAGTCATCTGGTGTTGCAGATGCCGGATTTTGGTTGTTGATATTGCTGTATAACAAAATTTCTTTCTTGCGTTAGAAGATTAGTTAAAACTGATCATACATGAAGAGCACAAGGTAAAAATGATGATAGTCACTTTTTTGTAACTTTTCAGGACGACGAATTTTCTGCTCTAGTCTCTCGTATATCATAAACGTTCACCGTATAATTATCACAACAGCATTTTTATTGTTCTATATCTATTTGTTTAGGAAATAAATGTAATACAATAAACACATTTTCAATTTTAAGGTACTTTATTAATTAAAAACTTAAATAGGTACACAAAAAACATGGTAAAAGTGATGGTAGTCATAAAAAACTTGGTAAAAACGATGAAAGTCCACTATCTTTCTGTGCTTCTTCAGTGGATCTTGTAACCTGTAAACAGATTCTGTTTACTGTTTATTTTATAAGATGTATAATATTCAAGATTTTAACACATTAGGCCCATAAAGATTTTATTTTAATACTGTTACTTACAACTTTGTTTTGTCAGTGAGGAATTTCTTCAAAGTATTTTTGAGCAGATGGACTGCAAAACTGCTTCAGGTGCTGCAGATATTGGTACTTTCCAGGTTTTAGTTTAATCAGATGTGGTAAAAAGCAAACTTTTGGGCTAAAACCAGGGAACCTGCTGGTGGTTTTTGTCATAAAATAGTAACCTACCTACTTACATAGCGTATTATGAATTTAACTAATAACCTAACTAAAATATCTGTTGCAATAACGGCAAAAACATTTCCTGTACTAATAAGTTTTCATTACTTTCAAGGTTACACTATTGTTATGAGGTATTATTCTATAACTTATTATAGGTCTATAGATTATCGATACGTGAAAGCAAAGGTAAAGTGTTGAGTCATTTTCTCTTACCTTCACGCAGAATTGGTGGTAAATAGAAGGACGTATTGTCACCAGGGTCTTCTGTCTCTCTTGAAAGCTTGGTACCTTGGTGTTGTGTTAGGACTGGTGACATAAGAAAGCACCCAGGTAAGATGATCTGTGTTCAACACAGTTTTAATCTGCCAGGAAGTTTCATATCAGCGCACACTCCGCTGTAGAGTGAAAATTTCATTCTAGAAACATCCCCCAGGCTGTGGCTAAGCCATGTCTCCGCAATATCCTTTCTTTCAGGAGTGCTAGTTCTGCAAGGTTCGCAGGAGAGCTTCTGTAAAGTTTGGAAGGTAGGAGACGAGGTACTGGCAGAAGTAAAGCTGTGAAGACGGGGCGTGAGTCGTGCTTGGGTAGCTCAGTTGGTAGAGCACTTTCCCGCGAAAGGCAAAGGTCCCGAGTTCGAGTCTCGGTCCGGTACACAGTCTTAATCTGCCAGGAAGTTTCATATCAGCGCACACTCCGCTGTGGAATGAAAATTTCATTCTAGAAAGCTACAATGGTCTTTTGAAAATTTTATTTCACGAATTGGTCGTGTAGCAAATGGACATTCCTTGTGATAGTGATTTTCCAAAAAAGCAGTCCATTTTCTAAATAGGTTTTGGTCAGCTTCAATCACACTGAAAGGCGAAGGCTTTAATCTGGCATTCTTTATTTTATTTCATTTGCCCAATGTTCTGGTATCTCTGCGGGAAATCTGCCGTTTATCAGGGCCATATCTCTATCGCATTCTAGGTAAGAGTGGCCACGAATAGAGAATAAGATTGTCATGCAGTCTACTTTTTTAAGGATTTGTACCACATAATGACAGAAGTGAAACATGGTGTATCTCTTGTTCTGGCCGCTACAAGAATCGCAAAATATGTACAAGTTTTTGACATTGGACTGTAACATGGTGAAGATACAATAGTGCAACATCGATACTACTTCGTCTGCACCTTTACCTCCTTCTGTTATTGGGTAAGCAAAAAAAGTTGCATTTCCCGTAGATAGGCTGTGAACATTGAACAAATACAATGACAATTGACGGTGGTAGTAAATGTCATTTGTGGTCTTAGGTAAGCTTAAATTTTTTTGAAAGTCAATGGTAAGTGCCTCAGTATCCTCCCTTTTCCTTGAAATTTTCCTACGTTTTCTCTTTCTGTCATAAAATATGTTAGCTTTCGTCAAGTGTAGTTCATTCTCACATTTTTTTCTCTTAATGCTGCTTAAAATATTTGCTTTTTCCTTGTCATCATTAGTCTGTTCCAGCTGGAGGTTTAGAGCTTTCATTTCTGCTTGGTACCTGTCACATGCACTGCAGGTGTCGCTTTTGGGATATCCGAAAGCTATGTTAAACTTAGATACGAATATCTATAGTATTCATAGGACACAATCTTACCACTAGGCCTACCTGTCTTGCACAATGTGCACATTTTCTTTTTATCAAATTTAAAGTGTCTGGCAAGTATGTTTTTTTTAGTTTTATCAAAACTATAATGGCTTGTACGGCCCTTAAGCGATGTAATGTGATCAATGACACTTTGCTTAACTTCTTCTGAGGTCCTACAATGTTTGTGGACATACTTTTCTCTCTTGTTTGTTGGTGGTTCACCTGTTTCTTTCAGACTCATTTGAACAGTTTGAACCCTTCTCCCAGTTACTCCAAAAATGGACAAAAACGCATTATAACTCACAGGGGTGTCAATAAATCACCAGCCTTTATTCTTACTTTGTAGGTGTAGCTCTTATCATTAAAACGTGATTCATTTTCAGGCTTTCTTGATCTGCGATTTTTGACGTCATAAACATTGATAAGCCCAGCCAAGTATGTGGACTGAGCATCATTAGATTCTAAACTATTAAAATGAGAAATTAATCTTTTTCTTTCAGCTTCACAAACTCTATCAAAACACTGTAGTCTTTTACATCTGCAATCGGGCCCAGTTTCGTGAGTACGCACTCCATGGGATTTTCACTTCTTTGTGCTAGGTTTATTGACGTTTTCACAATCTTCATCCACACTTTACTCACTTAATTCACTCATTTTCACAGAAACTACTACCAAGAACACAAGCTATAAACTTTGGTAACTTTCTAACCACAAACACAAAGTAAACAAAAGAATGAAGACAGAACGTTGAACTCCTGATCAAACAGGTTTTGCCAACCTTATGAAATAACTCTCATCCTATGTGCCTTGAACACAGACCACATTCATCGGTTTTACCGTGCACAACAAAAATAAAATGGCAAATAACTTAGTAACTGCCAACATTCTTGCCGTGTACATCCCGCTACAAATTCGGCAGTATTCGAGCTACAAACTCCTGTACTAACCTGAAAATGGGAAAAAATTGACTATCATCATTTTTGCCTTGTGCTCTTCACATACATACTACAGATAGATCAAAACTTCATTCACATATACTGTAGATGTATCTTATTGGGAATGAATGGAAGCTATTAAATAAAGTCCTGTGTACTGATATTTATCATAAATTATGAAAACGCTTTAAGTACTTTGTCAAAGCTTTCGAAAAAGTTGGTTGAGTCTGTTTCATTACTGTCATTGAACACATTTTCCCCAAGTTTCTTTCTGTTGATACGGAATCCTAGTTCTTCACACAGAGACATCTTGTATCTTTTTATCATTGTGTGTAGTATCTTAAGGTTGCTTTGTAGACTGTCAGATGGCTGTGTTGTACCTTGTACGGGAGGCTGCTGCTGAGTGGTGTTGTGCATTCTACTAGAAGGCACTGATGTGGTCTTCGAAGCCGGTGTGGACGTTACAAACTGTTTGACTTATGTACTCAGCTGGGAATTTACTACATGTAAACGTATGCAAGGAAATGAAAACTTATCTTAGCTGCTTTTTAAGTTATGTTGTACTCTGTTGTAAATTTTATTGTTTGCTTGAAATGCAGTTTATATTTTATATCCTTGGAAGATACGGGCAATTTTCTGCTAGATATTACCGAAGAAGGAAATGAATTTTGTTATTGTATTTCCCGATCCTTGGTGGTTATTTTGTTCCTTTTCCGCCGGCCGCGGTGGCCGAGCAGTTCTAGGCGCTCAGTCCGGAACCGCGCGACTGCTGCGGTCGCAGGTTCGAATCCTGCCTCGGGAATGGATGTGTGTGATGTCCTTAGGTTAGTTAGGTTTAAGTAGTTCTAAGTTCTAGGGGACTGATGACCACAGATGTTAAGTCCCGTAGTGCTCAGAGCCATTTTTTTTTTGTTCATTTTCTTCCTTTTTTACCCAAGCTGTCTCTTAATTGGCTTTATACCTATAAGTTGCAGTTATTTGTTTCATGATTCTCATTGTATTCTGGATAGTCTCGTCACTCAATTGGATTTTTGGATCTCTATGAATCACTGAGTGGTATGCTGCTAGTTTTTGCATGTTGCAGTGGCAGAAGAAAGCATGTATGTTTATGTCAGTGGTTGTTGGCTTCCTGTAAACTGGAAAGACATATTTATCACCTTCCACCTTCGGGATATATGTATGATCTGTTCTTATGAACCTTCAAACACAATAAGGAAATTAAGAAATATAATGTGTAAAACATGAGTAAAAATTGTTAATACAATGTAAACTACAAAATCTTGCTCTTGCAACATTATATTCTTAATTGTTAAGCTTTTCGTTCGTTAAATCCATGATATATTTATAGTTAGCAAGAAGTCTAAATTCAGCAATAACTCAAAAGATTAAATTAATTTTGCTGTTACCGTTGATGACTTTCTCTCATACTTACGAACATGTATTCTGTTGCACCCCTTCGATACTTTCAAAATAAAAGAAAAACATATTTATTTATACAAAACCATTTAATCTAATAATTGAATTTTGACGTACAGTAGATGAATAGCCAAGCTCCCCAAATGGTATCTTTCGCTTGTCTTTGTATTCAGTGTAAGCAAACATATCTTTGAGATGAAAAACATTTTTGTTGTGAAAGTATACAAAAATGTAGATTTAAGTACACATGCTTCAAATGGCAGCGTGCAGCAATTTTTCGATACTAATCACGTTGAAAGTACACTTCACACTTACAAATTCGTGTTTCTAACTTTAACAGTGTCTGAATCATTGCGCGCTCGATAGCTAGCAATGCGTTTCTTAGAACACGATCTTTGGTGTGCAGGGGCATGACACTTTTGCCGCGAGTGGCGTTGAGCCCATTTTACTGGGAGAGGCAATGAGTGGAGCAGCACACACAGCGAAGATCTGTGGGCAACAGGCAGGATGTTTGTTCTACCATGTTCTACCACGTTTGTCTGGCTGAGCATCTTCTGGACACGAAGGACGTGCACCGAAAACAGGAGTGGATACGTTATTCCTTTATTGACCAGGGTTTGAGGCGGACGGTGTGTCGTTGTCATCCTCGAATTTCCTAGCGTCTCCAAGCTTTACCACTGTATGTCACCCCACAGTGGCTTTGGATGCTCAGAGAGCTACTTATAATTCGATACTATGGTGCCGAAACCACGAGGCATTCGTAAAGACTGATCTTGCTCCCCGCTGTGAGCATGATAATTGTGACTGGTTCGGTTTGAGTGCATGTTTGTGTCTTCCTGCTTCTGTATCGGACTCGTTCAGCCTCCTGATGTTGTTGTTCCCTGTATCTGTGTCTGTCCAGACGATTTGAGGAGCGAGTCGCTCATATGACAACATAGCAGCTGCAATTTGGTACTTGTAGAGTTGTGATTTAGTGTGTTTTAAATTTTTGGGGTTCTGTAAATTTTTTTGCAATGTTCAGTGTATCGTTACTCGTGATATTCTACGTTGTGCACGAAATTGCCAGGTAGCTTTCTTTCATTATTTGGAGCCAGCCAACTAATGCCTCTTACAGAGGCAAATCTTGTTGCATATATTCTGGTGGGTTATATTTCGAAGCCAAGCTTGTGTTTAACGTAGGTAAGATTCATCAACCACCTGTTCGTGTCTTTCTTCCGTCCATGTTTTCCGTCCCACGTCACGGTTAAGTAGTTACCGTTTCTGCCTCGAGACGTGCTTTGAAGCTGAATATCGGTTGGATGCTAAACTGCTTTACCATCTGGTGTAAGTAACGACTTATTACAACTGTTTTCTCTACGCTGCCAGAGCGTAATCTGATGACTCAAATTTCTATACGTTTTACTTAAAGTTACTTCTCTGTTCATTGGGCGATCATTGTATGTTTGTGCCTTGGGATGCGTGCCCACTACTTGCTTAGAAAATGAGAGGTATGGTGAGTAGTGTATCGGGCCTGCCCTAAGCTCGGACGACATTTCTCGATGCATGGTGGTTTCATATCAAGCAGCTTTAATTGTATTTCTTTCCTTTTAATGAACTCCTTTAAGGTAAACCTGAATTATCTGCTGTATTTTAGTCAAACACATTCTGAAGATGTTTATTACCTGCCTGTTTTGAAGACTGCTTTTCTGTCATGTTACACTTGTTATAAAACGGTGATATTTGAAGCATTCTTTAGTTTTCTGCTTAAAGAGATTGTTTTATTGATTATCAATAATTGTTCTTTAATTCTTTTATATAATTGCATGGTTTTGCCTTAATATGTCAAGGTCCTGTTGACCTAACTGGTAAAGTCACTTTTCCTGAGTGGTGTTAAAAAAAATCTTGATACGAATGATGTTCAGTCCTTATTTTGCCCGAACGTTCCACTCTCAGGCAATCCTACGACAGCATTGTGTACCGGTGTCTTTTCCAGAAAACCAATTTTTTCATCAGTAAAAGACGCAACATAACGTCCCTTGCTCTTGGCCTACAGCTTTGAAAATGCATCTGTACTCCTCACTGACACCAGAAATGCTACTACACGATCCTCCACCTGAAGATGATAGTGTGAGCCACCGTAATGCGTAGTGGAAAACTAAAAATAACTACACTCCTGGAAATTGAAATAAGAACACCGTGAATTCATTATCCCAGGAAGGGGAAACTTTATTGACACATTCCTGGGGTCAGATACATCACATGATCACACTGACAGAACCACAGGCACATAGACACAGGCAACAGAGCATGCACAATGTCGGCACTAGTACAGTGTATATCCACCTTTCGCAGCAATGCAGGCTGCTATTCTCCCATGGAGACGATCGTAGAGGTGCTGGATGTAGTCCTGTGGAATGGCTTGCCATGCCATTTCCACCTGGCGCCTCAGTTGGACCAGCGTTCGTGCTGGACGTGCAGACCGCGTGAGACGACGCTTCATCCAGTCCCAAACATGCTCAATGGGGGACAGATCCGGAGATCTTGCTGGCCAGGGTAGTTGACTTACACCTTCTAGAGCACGTTGGGTGGCACGGGATACATGCGGACGTGCATTGTCCTGTTGGAACAGCAAGTTCCCTTGCCGGTCTAGGAATGGTAGAACGATGGGTTCGATGACGGTTTGGATGTACCGTGCACTATTCAGTGTCCCCTCGACGATCACCAGTGGTGTACGGCCAGTGTAGGAGATCGCTCCCCACACCATGATGCCGGGTGTTGGCCCTGTGTGCCTCGGTCGTATGCAGTCCTGATTGTGGCGCTCACCTGCACGGCGCCAAACACGCATACGACCATCATTGGCACCAAGGCAGAAGCGACTCTCATCGCTGAAGACGACACGTCTCCATTCGTCCCTCCATTCACGCCTGTCGCGACACCACTGGAGGCGGGCTGCACGATGTTGGGGCGTGAGCGGAAGACGGCCTAACGGTGTGCGGGACCGTAGCCCAGCTTCATGGAGACGGTTGCGAATGGTCCTCGCCGATACCCCAGGAGCAACAGTGTCCCTAATTTGCTGGGAAGTGGCGGTGCGGTCCCCTACGGCACTGCGTAGGATCCTACGGTCTTGGCGTGCATCCGTGCGTCGCTGCGGTCCGGTCCCAGGTCGACGGGCACGTGCACCTTCCGCCGACCACTGGCGACAACATCGATGTACTGTGGAGACCTCACGCCCCACGTGTTGAGCAATTCGGCGGTACGTCCACCCGGCCTCCCGCATGCCCACTATACGCCCTCGCTCAGAGTCCGTCAACTGCACATACGGTTCACGTCCACGCTGTCGCGGCATGCTACCAGTGTTAAAGACTGCGATGGAGCTCCGTATGCCACGGCAAACTGGCTGACACTGACGGCGGCGGTGCACAAATGCTGCGCAGCTAGCGCCATTCGACGACCAACACCGCGGTTCCTGGTGTGTCCGCTGTGCCGTGCGTGTGATCATTGCTTGTACAGCCCTCTCGCAGTGTCCGGAGCAAGTATGGTGGGTCTGACACACCGGTGTCAATGTGTTCTTTTTTCCATTTCCAGGAGTGTATGTACTAAATTGCTTTATTTATATTTATCAACAGTCGCAGCCTTCATGATGCTGTACTTTACGAGCGAAGTAGTCAAGTGCAAAATTACACACTATTAATACAGCTCAGTTGGCTATGACTATTAAATTTCAGAGCAGAAAATCGATCCGTTTTCGCTGGAGTAGTTTAAAAGTAAGATGTAATTTGGATAGATCTCTTCGTGTTGGTACATGAGACATTTAGTTGAAATTCATAATTAAGTTAAAACGTTGATCTAAAACACCAAGTGCACGCGGTTTTCACCAGAAGCGTCTGTGGTGTGTGGCTCTGCTTGTGTGTGTGCCTGCGATGATGCTGTCATTGTGCCAAGCTGACTAGAAACTGGCTGCTAAGGTCAATTGTTTTGCGTTCACGTTCAATATGCAGTGGTATAAATAAATGAGGGTGTACAAAGCATGTATGTTTCTTGCTGGAACACTTTCTAAGTGGCATTGTTACCGTTTATGATGAATGCCTCCAGTTTCCTTTTTACCATTACAAGTCAAATGTTACACCAAAATTGTAGCGAAATGAAAAGTCAAGTCAGTGGACTGGCTGCATCCACGAGAAGAAATACACGTAAAAGCCATTGTATCTGCTTCATAATGATGGTGTAATTCTCCTAAACGTGTCATGCGAGAAAATAAAAATTGCCTGACGCTGATAATTGTTTCTGTGTCTCTTTTCAATCATAAACTGTCGATATTGCATAATAGCAGTCCAACATGGCCGAAGTACAGCTAGGTTCAACTGTCTTCAGCGAGTCATTCCCGTAGTAGAGCTGGACCGAAATGTAGTCGGCTATTATTTTAATGGTGGAAGACATTTTCATAATCATTATTTTCAAACAAAAGAATGAGGAGTTGAAATAAATTTCCTGATCACCAAATGTGCATCAACGTCTTGAGTGAGGTCCTGGGACTCACTGCAATGTGTCACCGAGTGACAGCTTGTGACCCGTAGGTCGGACAAGAACATAAGTGCCGAGGCTTTAATTTTTAGCTTGCTGGATAAAATTCGTATTAGTCAACAACTTTTTGAGCACACCCGTCACTTGGGAGTATAGTTGACGGGGTAGAACTAGTACCAAGCGATCATGGGACTCTCCAACGCTCCGTGTCAGTGAGCAAGTGCTTGCGTGTGTGTGTGTGTGTGTGTGTGTGTGTGTGTGTGTGTGTGTGTGTGTGTGTGTGTGTGCTAGTTCCTTGTAAGGTATCAGCACAGTTAGATACCCTGATGGAAAAAAGTCGCAACACCAGAAAACAATTAATGTAGAGTAATGAAATTTTGGGAATATATTTGTCTAGGTAATATGTTTAAGTGAGTAACAGTACCATATCACAGGATAATGTAACCGCGAGATAAGCCATTGAAAATGTGAAGTGTTAGCACATCAGTACCTAGTGCAATAGCCAGAACGTTGAATGCAAGCATGCGAACGTGCATGGGTTGTGTTATACAGATTCCGGATGTCAGGTGGTGGGATGGATTCGTTAGTTGGTTGATTTGGGGGAGGGGACCAAACAGTGATGACATCGGTCCCATCGGATTAGGAAAAGATTAGGGAGGAAGTCGGCAGTGCGCCTTCAAAGGAACCATTCCGGCATTTGCCTGAGGCGATTTACAAAAACCACGGATAACCTAAATCAGGATGGCCGGACGCCGCTTTGAACCGTCGTCCGCCCGAACGCCAGTCCAGTGTGCAAACCACTGCGCCTCGTCGCTCGGTGCGGGATTGAGTTACATGAATGTTGCAGATGATCGGTCAATACAGGGACGGCTACAGCTGGCTGTGAATGACTCAGCGTTGTCGTCCGATGATATCCCATATGTACGCGATTGGAGATAGATGAGGCAATCGAGCAGGCCAAAGGCAACACGTCAACACTCTGTAGAGCATGTGGGGTTTCAACAGAAATATTTGGGCGAGCGTTATGCTGTTGGAAAACCTCCCCTGAATGGCACTATAACAGGTAAGATCAACAGGTTGGCGTACAGATTTGTATTCTGAGTGCATGGGATAACCACGAGAGTACTCCTGTTATACAAAATCACACACCAAACTATAACCTTAGTGGAAGTAAAGTGTGTCTAGGAGGCAGACATATTGTTTGCAGGCCCTCAACTGGCCTTCTTCTGACCGACGAATGGTCATAGCTCACACTGAGGCAGAGCCACGCTTCACTTGAATACACAACAGGCTTCCACCCTGAACTCCAATGAGCTCTCGTTTGATACCACAGGAGTCCCAAGTGGAGATGGTTTGGGGTTAGTGGACTGCATGCTACTGTGCCTTACTCGGGATTGCGTTGAAGTAGCAGCGCGGGATAGCCGAGCGGTTTGAGGCACCCTGTCACTTTGGAGGTTCGAGTCCTTTCTCGGACATATGTGTGTTGTTCTTAGCGTAAGTTAGTTTAATTCAGATTAAGTTGTGTGTAAGTTTAGGGACCGATAACCTTACCACAAATTTCCAAATTTTGTCCTTGAAGTAATCCTTTTGTAACTTCTTTGTATCAGTATGGTGCAAACTGCTGCTCAAATTACTGCTGCAGATGTCGTACGATGCGCAAGAGCCATACGCCGAACATGATGGTCTTCCTTCTCGGTAGATCACGTGGCCGGCCAGAGTCCCGTCTTCTTGCGACCGCACGTTGCCAGCAATCACGCACGGTGGGTACATTCCTGACAATTCTGAAATATCGCAGAACGAACGTCCTGCTTCCCATAACCTTGCTCCACGGCCCCGTTGAAGCTGAGTGAGCTGCTGATAATGGCGTCTTTGTCGCCTTAGAGGCATTCTTGACTAACATCAACTCACCATGTCCAATCTCAAATTTAACAAGCGCTCATGAACGTTACAGCGCTCATAGTGGTGCTACAGGCGTCATTGTTATGCGACTGGAGCGAAATTTTAAAAATTGGCGTGAAATCTTATGGGACTTAACTGCTAAGGTCATCAGTCCCTAAGCTTACACACTAATTAACCTAAATTACCCTAAGGACAAACACACACACCCATGCCCGAGGGAGGACTCGAACCTCCGCCGGGACCAGCCGCACACTCTATGCCTGCAGCGCCTTAGACCGCTCGGCGCGAAATTTTAATAGACATCATCCTTCAAATATAGAAGCAACGCCTACCAACTTTAGTTTTATCGCACAGCTCATTCTTGCTGTTGTTATTTTTTTCCGATATGTGTAGGTTGACCCAGATACGTGACAGAGATTATTTTCTATATACATAAATGATCTGGCGAGCAGGGTGCGAAGCAATCTGCGGTTGTTTACTGATGTTGCTGTGGCTTACGGGGAGGTGTCGAAGATGAGTCACTGTAGGATGATACGACCTAGACAAAATTTCCAGTTGGCGGGATGAATGACAACTGACTCTAAATGAAGGGCTCATTTCAATAGTGGTACAAGTCCACTTTTCAAAAAAAATGGAGTTATCCTCACGTACGCACTCACACAAGTCGTTTTCAATTTATTTGCATAGTGTGACAGCTCCAGCTTCGTCCTGCTACCAACAGAGTGCACCTCAATGCTGACGCATTAGAGAAAGCAAGCAGGAATTTATTTCAGTAGTGGTACAAGTCCGTGTGCTTTTGTGCATTGCAGTGTGTTCCTATTTCTTGCGAAGATGACGGATTCTGGAGCATCATCAAGTGACTGTGAACGATAGACCTCGCAGTGGTCATCCTCGCATGACAACACCAATGTAGGATCGTTTCCTGCAGCTGTCGGTTCTCAGGCGTCCAGTATCAACTGCCAGAAATACAGGTAATGACTTCTCCTGGGCAACAGGGATTCGCATCTCAGGCCAAACACTGCATAGAAGATTGCATCAAGCTGGCCTTCATTCTAAAAGACCAATGAGAAGTTTTGCACTAAACCAAAGAACCCAACGCAATCGAACACTAGAACATTGGTCAATGGAGTAATGTCGTGTTTGCTGACGAGACCAGGATTGGCTTGTGACCAAATACCAGAAGTGTTAGGGTTTGGAGAAGTTCTAGGCGATACCAGCAGCGCCGCTACGTTCAGGAAGTCCATCCGTTTGCAGGGGGAAGTGTAATTTTCTTGGCGGCAATAGTGATGGGTCGGCAGACCCCTCAAATTCCCACCTATGTCAATTTGACTGGTTTCCGATACATCCAAGAGGTCATACAAACGATTGTAAGGCCCTGCAGACGTGAAGTCGGTGACAACTTCATCCTAGTCAATGGCAGTGCAGTGCCTCGATATCTTCAAAGATGTGACATAAACTGAATGCATTGACCTGTACAGTCACCAGACATGAATGCAACTGAGTGGGGATGGGACCTATTGAAGGTCGCCACTGCACAGCATCCGAATCCACTCGAGAACCTTCAGGACCCCACTGAAGCTGTCATTGAGGAATGGGACCTCGTACCGCTAGATAAACTTGATGGTCTCATCCAGAGCAAGCCTCGCGGAGTGGAAGAACATACTCGCTACTAAATACTGATAATCATCATGATGAGATAAAGATTTTCACTGTATTTGTTTTCAAGATGTATACTTTGGAGACCCTGCTTTGTTTTGTAATGATTTTTTGAAACTAACCAAAATCGTTCTTGTTTTCAGAAGAAATTATGTTTGTTTTTTTAATAAGATATTGTGCAAAGCTCAGCTGTTGTACTATTAAAAATCATTTTAGTACACTTTATGACATTCCAAATTTTTCCTGACGTGTGTATTTTTGAGGACTTATACGTATATTAACATGTAGGAGCGATTTCATGCCAAGTTTGTGGACAGCAGTATCCAGGTGCTAAGAATGTACTGGGATATCATCATGCTTTCTTTTGTATTTACTTGGGATTGAAAAATTTACGTATATTCTGCTGTAAAATGAACTTGTAGTTGCACTGTGTGCTCAACTGTGAATCGGAAACTCTGTGAGTCATGCTGAATTTCTTTGTCGGTTTGGCGAAATTTAAGATACTTATGAATGATTAGTAGAATAGTCATACTTTTGCACATTGAATAGTTTAAATAATTTGTCAAGATTTGCAATGTTATCTATGTGTGGACATCGATGTTGATGATTCTGTAGGGTAAACGTTCTTTCTGGCTGATAATACTGACAATGCATAACAGATACTGATCATGTGGAATGAGTGCCAGTTTAGTTTCCACTGAAACAGCATTTTGGTTTTTATTTTGAAACCGAGAGGTGAATTTACTGTTGGGGAGTGCTATATGGAGATCAATATTGAAGTCCTGAGTGCAAAAGTTTCTTTATTCCACTAAATGTGTGAGATATTATCCTGAATTATATGTACGAGCACCTTACCGGATAGGACCTTGGCTTAAAAGTTTCATTGCTGACATATTCGATTTGAAGTTTATCTGATGCAAATACGAGTTTCCAGCATCTTTAATGAAATTCAATACTGGGAATCCTATTGTTTGGTGTAACAGGTGTTTTTAATGTGGAAAAGCGGAATAATAGGAGTAACTTTGATTGTCTTTATCCATACTTGTACTCAAGTGATGTGAGGAGCTGTAACCTAGTAGTTTGGGGAGCATACTTCCTCCCCTCTTCAACCTCTTCCCAACCCTACCCAAGGCTAATCTTATGTGTGATTTAAATATAGTGTAATGTACAATCATTTTCACATATCTTAAGCTTGCTAAATTCATTGCACTACATGATTTGGTAAGTTTAGTGAATTTAGTTACTCAGGAGAAATGTAAACTGGACTCTGCAAATTTTTATGGGGTGGAGAGATGTGTGGTAGTGTTGAGTAATGATTTTTGAAATTTGAAGTGTTCATGCTACTGGTACGGAATTTCCACTCCTTGTGTTCAAAATGAAGCCTATGGCGACTGATTAGTCTGTTATTTATATGCTTTTGTGGAGGACTGTTTCTTTTGTAAGGGGGAGTGGACTCGTTGGTATTCATTCATGGTTTTGAAGCATAACGCTGGTTCTTGAGGAGGAATGTTGGTTACTGCTATTTTATGTATTTGCTCTTGTGGTGCTATACAGAGATTTTGGTTACACAGCAGAAGGTTATTTCTTTCTTTCATTAGGAAGTGATACCTCAATTTGATTCAGCTACGAAGTGTTATCAGATAATACTGTCACTTCTATTGTGTGTAATGTTCAAATTGAACAGTAGGATGTTGAATCAGCTGCAAGAAACATGTTTTTATCAGATTTAATAAATATGTTAGTAGCATCTGTATATAAGGAAAACAGATCTAATGCAAGAGAACAAATTTAGGAATTAGGAGAATCAGTAGAGGCTAGTGCCAGAGAACAAGAGTCCTTATCCAGGGACAAAAAGCGAGTACAGATACATTAAGTGCAAAAGTGGAAGCCAATTCAAGGGAACAGCAAGCTATTCTAAAGACATTAAAAGCAAAAATCCAAAATTTGGAAAGCAAATTTGGATCCAAGGGAGAGAATATTCTAAATAGATTTAATGTATTCGCAAATCATATGAGAGGATAGTCATGTTCAGAATACATTGGGAGGGTTTCTGCTGTGGGAAACATACTCGTTACAATAGTAAAGAGTCAAGTTAATTTAAAGGAAACTTTTAATCGGAATAAATTTACTTATTTATATTATTTATGTACTTTGGGTATTTATATACTTTGGGAGAGGAACATATAAAACATAGAATTTTCAGGGAGGTTGGATACTGTTCCAAATCAAAAGGGTGTAAGCCAAATTCTGGAGTGTGTGTCTAGTCATACAAAAATGTTGCAAAAGTTTGAGCAGGGGGTAGAAGAGTTAAAGGAAATACAGAAAATGGGATGTCAGAAAAAAGAGACGAGGTGCAGAAGCCTATTGCAAAGGTTGCTGAACTTGCTGCTGTAGCCTATCTTATTGCGAATACTGAACAGATCTCAAATGGCACAGCGCGAGTAAATATTGCGGCTTTGGAGCAGATTAGGTTTAGGTTGATGATAAGGTTTGAAGAAACTTTAATAGAAGCTAATAGGAGAAGAGTTTTATCAGGAGTTGGAACAGAGGGTTTCTAAACTGAGAAGAAGGTAGATGAAGGTGTGTCCAGTAGTGATTTTTTTTAAAACTTCTGCGTGTGTGTGTGCGATTATACCTCTCAACTAAGAGTTGCATGGTATGTAGTTAAATGAATGTATCAGTATGTTAACTGCGCAATGGAATTAATTAAAAACGCGATCTTGGATGGTAGCCTAATGACTGATAAAAACCCCAGGCGAGGTATATTGGAGAACAATTGTTTGAAACCATTAATTGTTCTGCAAGATCGGACCCTTGTTGATATCTATTGGCTGAGTTCTCCAACGTTATATAACAATCCCAAAACACACAAAAAATCAAATGATAAATTTTAAACTACGCTTTACTGAAAGGATAATATTCTCAGTTTTGACTGTACAATTTATTTAAATCAAACCATTCTATCAAAGTAAACAAATATCAACTAACAAAATGTCCAACGGATGCACAATAAAAATGAATTGACTGAAAAACGAACGAATATTGGCAATCTTGTGCCTGATTCTACCCAGCTGTTGGTAACACGATTTTAAAATCTCTACAGACGATGACTGGCTTCGCCTCCATACCGAAAGCTGGACTAATCTACCCCAGTCGAGGGTTGTTAACCTCAGTGGAGAAACATTCATAAGTGACTTCAGCAATTTACGTTATCTGCCCTGAATGCTGAAGTGGATGACTATTCCACCAACGCAAACAGTGTGCTAATGGAGTACAGTGGTAACTCTCGTAGTACCGTGCATTGCGACCACGGCTGCGGCCCTGTAATGTGCAGTGCGCTGTAATCTAAGCCCTTAGACTGTCTCGAAACTGATAAGTACAAACTCTGTTATCGTTTCATTGCCAACAACTAACATCAGACGTGAGCCCCCAGCAGAAAGTCGAGTTCCGTAATATCTTCAACGAAAGTGTAGAACAGAGAAAGAGCTCCACTGGTTTTTCCCGACACGAAGACGAGGACTCCGAAAACGAGAAGTTCAGGTTCGTCTTAAGCGAACGACAAAGTCCAGTGAGCTATCTGACACCTAAAACCGAAGTTCTATCGAACCCAGAGGCTCAAATAGAACAGTCTCAAGCTTGGGAGCTCAGGCGACATTGTCCCTCTCTAAAGATTGCTGGCTTTCCAGCTCACCTACGTTCCTTCTTCCGAAAGCAAGAATCATACTTACCATACTCCCGAATCACACCCAACTCTGCTCACTAAAGGCTATGACCAACCACTAACCCAAGTTCGGCTTTTGCCGGGTAACTTTCTGGAACAAATTCCCTCTCCCATCACTTCATACGAATACGCCAGTCGGAAACCTGCGCTTTTAAAAGTCTCGGGATCCCGGGTGGCGTGCGTGAAGACGAGCTAACGGCTCCTGGCCCCGTTGTGCTGCCCGACACATTCCACGCGGCTGCTACATTGTCTGAAGTATTCACAGTCTCGCTAAGTTGGCGCCAACCGACCGAGCATTCGTTGTGTGGCTTCCGTCCACTTATTGCGCTACGGCCGTTTCCTTGAGAACTCCGGCGTCTGCAGGTCGCTGACCGCTCGCTTACAATGGAATCTGGGCTTCTCCATGTCCATACAAATCCCCTGGGGTTGCCTTCTGCCGTGAAATCCACCACCTAATTCCTCACGGAGCTTCCTGATGCCCGCAAGGCTGTCCGTTCAGCGCCGGTGAAACCTATGTTTGTTCTTTCCACTGAATTTTACGCAGCCACACTACATTAAATCTGATCATCCAATATTCGAATGAAATTCTGTTATTAGTACTAAGATATCAGTCCCAGTCTGTTTATAAACGACTCTAGTCCTACGAAATGACATTGAAATACGTCTAAATAAGCGTTATCGTGCATGTCGAAAACATTGTAAAATGCAGATCTCTTGGCACCTTACAACATGATGAATTTGGTTGTCATGAAGATCAACCAGAACCAGAACCTCATTGTGAGAGGAGGCAGACCCATCAAAGTAGAGTTCAAATTAATCATTAAGTTACGAACTGGGAATGAATGCCTGTATTATAAACATTTCTTGTCGGTACATAAATTTTAAATTGTCGTACTACACCAAACAGTATTCATCCTTGTGCTTAGTTAGAGCAATCTGACTTCTCACTTTCCCTTCCTTGGCTGCTGGTCGTGAGATTGAATTTTTCTGGGGTTACTTGGAAGAGAAACTGAGATTTGTATGAGTTTGTTAGGTCGAAATTGTGACTCATATGAAGAGTTTCGTCTCTTGCTCCTGTCTGCATACTGGTCCGAAGCAGTTCAAGGTAGAGTGAGACATGCAACACTAATCATTCAAAACTTAAATATTGAACTTCACAAATATTGTATGATTCTTTGAAACAATGCTTTTGAAAAATTGATTTTTGCATAATACCTACAGTTCCATTTAATTTATTCGCATATCACTGACGAAATTACCTTCACATTTATAGCAAATCATTCTTGTTGTTTGTTCCAGAGATGATTTTAAAGGTCCTCAGAGCCTACTTTGGGAAATGGAGTGTAATAGTGAGGATGAAACAGCATAGTAGAGGATTCAGTCAGTTAGAATATTCTGATTGCAGGCCTCAGTGAAATAAAAATTATTACTGTGAGCCCCATGATCCACGCAGTGCATGGTAAATACAGGTGGGTGCACAGGGAAGAACTATGGATAGAAATGACAATTTTAAGAAAGGACGGGGTAATCGGAATAATAGCAGATTTGAACATAACCATGGTAGCAGCAGTAATGGTGGTAATTGTAGGTGACAGAGTAGAGATTCAGGACCGCAGACCATTGAAGAGCGATCAGCTAATTCACAGAATAACACGCAATTGTCGAGTGCACCATCAAAGGAATGACAAATGATGTTAGTAGCCGGTACCGGACCTGCACCAGAGAGAGGTGACAATTCTTAAGAAGTAGATATGTTGAGTTTTGAACATATGAGGTAGATGTGCCTAATGAAAATCAGTAAAATGTTAAGTCATCAGTGTGTCTAGCACTGAGGATAAATGTAAATGGCATGGATTTGTGAAATGTTCTGGCTATGGGGAGTCAAATGTGGGTATTGAATGAGTCAACTTTTCAGAGGTATGAAGTGGTAGTTTCATGGCCTATTCTTCTTCCGCAACAGACTAAAGTGAAAGGGAAAATCATTGGAAAAAATGGTGAAGTGAAAAGAGAATGGGTGCTGAATTTCCTTCCCATGGTCATAGGTTTTCTTTGAATTTTGTTGTTGTGCTGGCGACTGACAATAATTTTAGCAAAGCATTTTTTGTTAATATACCAAGCAGTGATGTGCTTGTCTTACACTGAATTTTGATGAATAATGGGTCTATGAGGCAGTTGTTTGATGAAAGTATAGCTAAGGAAAAGAATTCAAACAATTTTCTTTGAATTACCAAAGAGACTTTTTTTTTGCAAGTAATTGCTTTGCTTTATCGAGGAGGCAAATGAAGAAGTAAAAGGAGATTCATTTAATGTCATGTGACATTATCCATTAGTATCTTCAGAGCATCCAGGTTCGATTAGAGGTTTCTTTTATCAGTTTAAAGAAAAGAAGTGTAGGAAGATTTTTCTCAATTCCTGTCCTATTCCGTCGTTTTATAAAAAGGAACTGCACGCAGAATACAGAAGATATTGCAACACTGTGACCAAGTGAGGTGGTGCAGTGATTAGCACACTGATCTTCCATTTGGTAGGACAACGGTTCACACCCATATCCGGTCATCCAGATTTCAGTTTTCCGTGATTTCCCTCAATTGCTCCTGGCAAAAGTCAGGATGATTCCTTTGAAAGTGCATGACTGATTTCCTTCCTCTATCTTAACACAACGCGAGCTTGTGCTCCATCACTAATGACCTCAATGTCGATGGGACGTTAAGCCCAACAGTCCTTCCTTCCCTCCCTTCCTACGACACTGTGTCACTTAAGCCGCTGTTAGTTCGTACGCCAAACCATTGTTTGCATTCTGATGAAAGGAGATGATATGAGGCTTGTGTTGGATACAGATGAAAACGTTTATTCGACGCGAGACTGATAGGCTCTTCATATTGGATGAACTTCTACATAAATTCCATGGAGTTGTCATTTTCTCAGCCATTTTCTCAGTTATTGGCAGACTAAGCTGCCTCCCTCAGTTCGGAAATATAAGGCAGTTTTTTTTGTGTCATGGCTCTTGCTGTTCAGTCTGCAAGTTGTCTTTTGATCTTAACAGAGTTCAGCTACTTTCATTATACCATAGGTTTTAATAGCATACTGCTTGCTTATTTAAGAAAGAGGATAACAAAGGAAGTTGATGATATCTTCATTGTACAAAACAGCTGGGAGGAGCATAATAAGTTGTTACACAGGTTGTTGAGCGCGTCGGAGGATTCTGAAGTGAGTGTTAATTTATAGGAATCAGCATTTGGTAGGTGACAAGCGAATTTCCTCAAGCATATTGTAGCTTCATCAGGAATTCAACCCGATCCGGAGAGGACTGAAGCAATTTGTGACTATTTTTGTTCCTTCAGCAAAGAAGCAGATTTTTTTTTTGGTCATCAGTCTACTGACTAGTTTGATGCGGCCCGCCACGAATTCCTTTCCTGTGCTAACCTCTTCATCTCAGAGTAGCACTTGCAACCTACGTCCTCAATTATTTGCTTGACGTATTCCAATCTCTGTCTTCCTCCACAGTTTTTGCCCTCTACAGCTCCCTCTAGTACCATGGAAGTCATTCCCTCATGTCTTTGCAGATGTCCTATCATCCTGTCCCTTCTCCTTATCAGTGTTTTTCACATATCCCTTTCCTCTCCGTTTCTGCGTAGAACCTTCTCATTACTTACCATATCAGTCCACCTAATTTTCAACATTCGTCTATAGCACCACATCTCAAATGCTTCGATTCTCTTCTGTTCCGGTTTTCCCACAGTCCATGTTTCACTACCATACAATGCTGTACTCCAGACGTACATCCTCAGAAATTTCTTCCTCAAATTAAGGCCGGTATTTGATATTAGTAGACTTCTCTTGGCCAGAATGCCTTTTTTGCCATAGCGAGTCTGCTTTTGATGTCCTCCTTGCTCCGTCCGTCATTGGTTATTTTACTGCCTAGGTAGCAGAATTCCTTAACTTCATTGACTTCGTGACCATCAATCCTGATGTTAAGTTTCTCGCTGTTCTCATTTCTACTACTTCTCATTACCTGCGTCTTTCTTCGATTTACTCTCAAACCATACTGTGTACTCATTAGACTGTTCATTCCGTTCAGCAGATCATTTAATTCTTCTTCACTTTCACTGAGGATAGCAATGTCATCAGCGAATCGTATCATTGATATCCTTTCACCTTGTATTTTAATTCCACTCTTGAACCTTTCTTTTATTTCCATCATTGCTTCCTCGATGTACAGATTGAAGAGTAGGGGCGAAAGGCTACAGCCTTGTCTTACACCCTTCTTAATATGAGCACTTCGTTCTTGATCATCCACTCTTATTATTCCCTCTTGGTTGTTGTACATATTGTATATGACCCGTCTCTCCCTATAGCTTACCCCTACTTTTTTTCAGAATCTCGAACAGCTTGCACCATTTTATATTGTCGAACGCTTTTTCCAGGTCGACAAATCCTATGAAAGTGTCTTGATTTTTCTTTAGCCTTGCTTCCATTATTAGCCGTAACGTCAGAATTGCCTCTCTCGTCCCTTTACTTTTCCTAAAGCCAAACTGATCGTCATCTAGCGCATTCTCAATTTTCTTTTCCATTCTTCTGTATATTATTCTTGTAAGCAGCTTCGATGCATGAGCTGTTAAGCTGATTGTGCGATAATTCTCGCACTTGTCAGCTCTTGCCGTCTTCGGAATTGTGTGGATGATGCTTTTCCGAAAGTCAGATGGTATATCGCCAGACTCATATATTCTACACACCAACGTGAATAGTCGTTTTGTTACCACTTCCCCAGTGATTTTAGAAATTCTGATGGAATGTTATCTATCCCTTCTGCCTTATTTGACCGTAAGTCCTCCAAAGCTCTTTTAAATTCCGATTCTAATACTGGATCCCCTGTCTCTTCTAAATCGACTCCTGTTTCTTATTCTATCACATCAGACAAATCTTCACCCTCATAGAGGCTTTCAATGTATTCTTTCCACCTATCTGCTCTCTCCTCTGCATTTAACAGTGGAATTCCCGTTGCACTCTTAATGTTACCACCGTTGCTTTTGATGTCACCAAAGGTTGTTTTGACTTTCCTGTATGCTGAGTCTGTCCTTCCGACAATCATATCTTTTTCGATGTCTTCACATTTTTCCTGCAGCCATTTCGTCTTAGCTTCCCTGCACTTCCTATTTATTTCATTCCTCAGCGACTTGTATTTCTGTATTCCTGATTTTCCCGGAACATGTTTGTACTTCCTCCTCTCATCAATCAACTGAAGTATTTCTTCTGTTTCCCATGGTTTCTTCGCCGCTACCTTCTTTGTACCTATGTTTTCCTTCCCAACTTTTGTTATGGCCCTTTTTAGAGATGTCCATTCCTCTTCAACTGTACTGCCTACTGCGCTATTCCTTATTGCTGTATCTGTAGCGTTAGAGAACTTCAAATGTATCTCGTCATTCCTTAATACTTCCGTATCCCACTTCTTTGCGTATTGATTCTTCGTGAGTAATGTCTTGAACTTCAGCCTACTCTTCATCACTACTATATTGTGATCTGAGTCTATATCTGCTCCTGGGTACGCCTTACAATCCAGTATCTGATTTCGGAATCTCTGTCTGACCATGATGTAATCTAATTGAAATCTTCCCGTATCTTCCGGCCTTTTCCAAGTATACCTCCTCCTCTTGTGATTCTTGAACAGGGTATTCGCTATTACTGGCTGAAACTTGTTACAGAACTCAGTCAGTCTTTCTCCTCTTTCATTCCTTGTCCCAAGCCCATATTCTCCTGTAACCTTTTCTTCTACTCCTTCCCCTACAACTGCATTCCAGTCGCCCATGACTATTAGATTTTCGTCCCCCTTTACATACTGCATTACCCTTTCAATATCCTCATACACTTTCTCTATCTGTTCATCTTCAGCTTGCGACGTCGGCATGTATACCTGAACTATCGTTGTCGGTGTTGGTCTGCTGTCGATTCTGATTAGAACAACCCGGTCACTGGACTGTTCACAGTAACACACCCTCTGCCCTACCTTCCTATTCATAACGAATCCTACACCTGTTACACCATTTTCTGCTGCTGTTGATATTACCCGATACTCATCTGACCAGAAATCCTTGTCTTCCTTCCACTTCACTTCACTGACCCCTACTATATCTAGATTGAGCCTTTGCATTTCCCTTTTCAGATTTTCTAGTTTCCCTACCACGTTCAAGCTTCTGACATTCCACGCCCCGACTCGTAGAACGTTATCCTTTCGTTGATTATTCAATCTTTTTCTCATGGTAACCTCCCCCTTGGCAGTCCGCTCCCGGAGATCCGAATGGGGGACTATTCCGGAATCTTTTGCCAATGGAGAGATCATCATGACACTTCTTCAATTACAGGCCACATGTCCTGTGGATACACGTTACGTGTCTTTAATGCAGTGGTTTCCATTGCCTTCTGCATCCCCATGTCGCTGATCATTGCTGATTCTTCCGCCTTTAGGGGCAATTTCCCACCCCTAGGACAAGAGAGTGCCCTGAACCTCTATCCGCTCCTCCGCCCTCTTTGACAAGGCCGTTGGCAGAATGAGGCTGACTTCTTATGCCGGAAGTCTTCGGCCGCCAATGCTGATTATTTATCAAAATTTAGGCAGTGGCGGGGATCGAACCCGGGACCGAAGACGTTTTGATTATGAATCAAAGACGCTACCCCTAGACCACGGGTTGTTAATTTTTGAACATATTTGGCTACACTAACAGATAAAAATATTTTGTGGTACTGATTTTGTCCATGCACAAGCTGAATGTGAAGCCGTGATGCAGGCCTTTCTTGAGGTTCCCTCATTTAGACTATTATAAAGTTGGTCTTTGAACAGAGCTATTTCAGGAGTTTAAATTGGTGGTGTAATGTGTCATCAAACTACTGTTTTTTGCGACCTATGTACTCACAAAATGTGAATGTAACGAGTCCATTACTTAGTCGGAAGCTTAAGCTGTCATATCGAGATTTGTCAAGTTTTGTTATTATCTGTTTGTCAGGTGGCCAAGGTCTACACAGACAACATAACTTTTCATTTCTTGAATAATGTTAAATTAACTCTGGAAGATTAACAAGAGAATTTGATTTCACTGTTATTCATATTCATGAAAGAAAAAATGTCGTTGCTGATTCTGTCTCGATATTGCCTGTAGGGTGGAACAACGAGATCGAGGACGATCAACATGAGAACAGTTATATTTTGTGCTTGAAAAATATCACTTTTAAGACTTTCATTGGATATTGTTAACGAACAGGACAGGGTTCCTTTCTTGAAGGAACTAAACCTGAAGTAGAAGGAACAGAACAATGTTTGCGTTAGGCAATACTACGTGGTTGGAAATGGTACCTAGTTTAAGAGAAAGAATATCAACAGTTCACATTTGATTGTGTCTATAGAAGAGGAGATAATTAATAAGTTGATTTGGCACATTCGCCTTAATTTTGTACATTGTGGACAAAAAAAGTACTATCACAAGCTTCATGATGACACACTACTTCATTAACAAGGGGAAGAGAATCCATATAATGTGAGGTTGATGTAAACCTTGTCAGAAGGTGAAGTCACCGCTGGTATCTCGTCACACTCCATTGTTTCCTATCATTCTTTCAAAGTTAAAAGAACTTCTGTGGTCTTTTTTTCTGTCCACTGTGTGGAGAACTACTAAGTGTTCCACATATAACGTTGTAGTGGTAGAATTGACGTCTAAGTAGTATGTCACTGATGCCGCTTAGGAATACCACTAGTACCTCCATCATTTTGCTTTTGTCAGACGTTTTCTATAGACAGTTTGGAAAAGTTATTTCAGACAATGGTCCACAGTTTCAGTTGCAACTCTGGAAAGGGGCACTGCAATGAAGACCCATCGGAACGGGGTATGAAAGAACTTGGACAATTGTGTCTTCTCTATAGTCATTAGTCACGGGATCTTATATTCACCAGTTTGAGCAGGTCATAAATTAAATTATGAAATGACAGTACTTTGATACTGCTGGTACTTGCACTAAAAGTCAACGTACACCAGATAAGATTCGATAGGTTGTTCCACTGTCTGCTTCTTCAAAATTATGGGATGGTAATGTAGAGAAATTGATGATTTGTAAATACATTGAGGTCATTCACAGTGGAGCAAAGGGTGCAGGTGAAACCTTGTAAGTTACCAAGTAAAATAAGTCCATTGACTCATCCTTTTTTATGCTGGACCATTCCAGTTAAAGTTGTGGTGTATAAAATGCAAAAAATTAAGACACTCAGCACGAAGAGGCCCCCAAGTCTGCACTATGCACCAAACATGAAGACTTTTTATGAACAAGGGTAGTAAGCCAGATCATCTGACGGTTTGAGATGAGATTCATGTAAAATGTATATATGCATGACAGTTACGTGCTACTAGTTCTTAAAATGGCAGATAAATTGCAATAATAGACTCATTTATTTATATGCATGTGATATGAATGCTTGAGTGTCGCAATATGATCTGCTAACCATAAAGCTACTGAAATTACATGCTGATACAAGGTGCTGTATTTTGATGGATCAATTTTTAGATCGATTGAAGGAGAACATAGGTCAAAAAGTAATGGTAAAAAGTATAATGGATACCAGCTCAAGGTAAGAGCTTAACCATTACAGAAGTTAGAGATGGAGAATGAGTGGAAGAAACATCATCTGTCAGTCTAAGTATTATTTATATTTCTTTTTCTCTCTAGATTAAGCTGAATTTTTTCTCTGTTTGATCTGTTTATTGGTATATATATGTTAGTGTGTAGAACATAGACCATGTCAAAAGTACAAGCTGATGGTTGGTGTATAATGTGGCTAGAATAACGTCTGGTGAAGGGCAGTTTGTGATGTATCGAGGTTAGCAAGATCTTGCTAAGAAAGGGTCAGTAGAGAAACCAGGATTAGAAGCAACCAGGCAATTTGATTTGAAGATGTGCATAAAGAGCTGAAAATATAGTACATTGTTAGAGTAAAATTACTTCAAACATAAATATGATAAAAAGGAGATCTTTTGCTCATTGTCTACGTTAACAATTATATACGTATGACTCATTCTACTTACGTAAAATTGATTACCTTGGGATGTTTGTGTTGCTATATTCCATTGCTGATAATTGCTTTAAAGTGTATTTAGGCTATTTTAGATGGAATAGGAAAACAGTCTCACTATTCTTAAAGGAAATATTCCATCTTTAAGGTAATGATTCATTATGTTCTTTAAGTCATTTTGTCAATTTTATAACTACTTGTGTTGCTATATTCATGTCGAGACTGAGAGAGGCTGTCACACACAAGCGAGCATGAGATCATTCAAGATAATGGGCCATACTCTGAACTGATAACTTACCCAAGCCATAAGGCTGAAGAATCAGCAGTGATCAACGGCCTGAGGATGCAGAAGGCAGTGGAAACCACTGCATTAAAGAAATAGGACATGTGGCCTCTAATTGAAAAAGTGCCATAATGATCTCTCCATTGGCATAAGGTTCCAGAATAGTTCCCAGCTCGGATCTCTGGGAGGAGACTTCCAAGGGGGAGGTGACCTTGAGAGAAAGACTGAATAATCAACGAAACGATAACGTTCTACAAGTCGGGGGGTGGAATGTCAGAAGCTTGAACGTGGTAGGGAAGCTAGAAAATCTGAAAAGGGAACTAACTGTAAATGATCAATCTAGATATAGTAGGGGTCAGTGAAGTGAAATGGAAAGAAGACAAGAATTTTTGGTCAGATGAGTATGGTGCAATATCAACAGCACCAGAAAATGGTACAACGGGAGTAGGATTCGCTATGAATAGGATGGTAGGACAGAGAGAGTGTTACTGTGAAGTGTTCAATGACAGCAAACCAAAATCACTAACGTTAGTTCAGGTATACATGCCGGAGTCGCAAGGTGAAGATGAAGTGATAAAGTATATGAGGATATTGAAAGGGTAATACAGTATGTAAAGGGATATGAAAATCTAATAGGCATGGGTGACTGGAATGCAGTTGTAGGGGAGGAAGTAAAAGAAAAGGTTACAGGAGATTATGGGCTTGGGACAAGGAATGAGAGACGAGAAAGACTTATTTGAGTTCTGTATCAAGTTTCAGCTAGTAGTAGCGAATACTATGTTCAAGAATCACAAGAGGAGGAGGTATACTTAGAAAAGGCCGAGTGATACGGGAAGATTTCAGTTAGATTACATCATGGTAAGTCAGAAATTCCGAAATCAGATATTGGATTGTAAGGCGTACCCAGGAGCGGATGTAGACTCAGATCACAATGCAGTAGTGATGAAGAGTATGCTGAAATCTAAGAGATTAGTCAGAAAGAGTCAATACGCAAAGAAGTGGGATACGAGAGTAGTAAGGAATGACGAGATTCGCTTGAAGTCTCTAAGCAATAAGGAAAGGGCCAGTGGGCAGTACAGTTGAAGAGGAATTTACATCTCTAAAAACGGCAATCACAGAAGATGGAAAGAAAAACACAGTTACAAAGAAGGTAGCTGCGAAGAAGCTATGGGTAATAGAACAAATACTTGAGCTGATCGATGAAAGAAGAAACTACAAAAATGTTCAGGGAAATTCAGGAATACATAAATACAAGTTACTGAGGAATGAAATAAATAGGAAGTGCAGGGAAGCTAAGACGAAATGTCTGCTTGAAAAATATGAAGAAATTGAAAACGAAATGATTGTCTTAAGGATTGACTCAGCATATAGAGAAGTCAAAACAATCTTCGGTGAAATTAAAAGGAAGGGTGGTAACATTAAGAGTGCGCCGGGAAATCCACTGTTGAATTCAGAGGAGAGAGCAGATAGGTGGAAAAAGTACATTGAAAGCTTCTATGAGGGGGAACATTCGTCTGGAGTGATAGAAGAAGAAACAAGAGTCGATTTAGAAGAGATGAGGGATGAAGTATTAGAATAAGAATTTAAAAGAGCTTTGGAGAACTTAAGATCAAATAAGGCAGAAGGGATAGATAACATTCCAAAAGAAGTTCTAAAATCATTGGAGGAAGTGGCAACAAAACGACTATTCACGTTAGTGTGTAGGATGTATGAGTCTGGCGATACACCATCTGACTTTCGGAAAAGCATCATCCACACAATTCCGAAGACGGCAAGAGCTGACAAGTGCGAGAATTATAACACAATCAGCTTAACAGCTCATGCATCGAAGTTGCTTACAAGAATAATATACAGAAGAATGGAAAAGAAAATTGAGAATGTGTAGAATGACGATCAGTTTGGCTTTCGGAAAGATAAAGGCACCAGAGAGGCAATTCCGACGTTGCGGTTGTTTACGGTATCAAGGCTAAATAAAATCAAGACGCGTCGTTAGTATTTATTGGCCTGGAAAAAGCGTTCGAAGATGTAAAATGGTGCAATATGTTCTAAATTATGAGAAAAATTGGGGTAATCTATAGGGAGAGACGGTTAACATACAATGTACAAGAGTGGACGAATAAGAACGAAGTGTTCCAATTAATAAGGGTGTAAGACAGGGATGTAGTCTTTCATCCCTACTGTTGAATCTATACGTCGAAGAAACAATGATGAAAATAAAAGAAAGGTTCAGAAGTGGGAATAAAATTCAGTGTGAAAGGACATCAATGATACGATTCGCTGGTGACATTGCTATCCTGAGTGATAGTGAAGAAGAATTATTGGATCCGCTGAATGGAATGAACGGTCTTATGAGTACAGAATATGGACTGAGAATAAATCGAAGAAGTACGATAGTAAAGAGAAGTAGCAGAAATGAGAACAGTGAGAAACTTAACGTCGAGATTAATGGCCACGAAGAATATGAAGTTAAGTAATTCTGCTACCTAGGCAGCAAGATAACCCATGACGGACGGAGCAAGGAGAACATTAAAAACAGACTAGCACTGGCATAAAATTGCACTCCTGGCCAAGAGATGTTTACTGGTATCAAACATAGGCCTTAATTTTAAGCAGAAATTTCTGACAATGTACGATTGGAGCACAGTATTGTATGATAGTGAAACGTGGACTGTGGGAAAAACGGAACAGAAAAGAATCGAAGCATTTGAGATGTGGTGCAGCAGACGAACTTTGAAAATTAGGTGGACTGATAAGGTAAGGAGCGAGGAACTTCTGTGCAGAATCGGAGAGGGAAGGAATGTGTGGAAAACACTGACAAGGAGACAAGAAGGGACAGGATGAGCGCCAGCCAGAGGGAGGGCGCGCAGCAGCAGCAGCAGTCTGATAAACGGTAAATTAATTTACTCTTTGTTTTTTTCATGTGTTTCCTCAAAGAAGTAAACGATACGTGTGTATTTTACTGCGTATGCTAGTGGTTAGAAAATTAATCGTAGTCTTTGTTTTTGCGTTAGTCTTGTGAATATCCTTGTGTAGTGCGGCTTCCTAGTGTAAAATTTCCCGTCGCCAGAAACTCCGTCACATCACTAAGATTCAGTTTTGTGCTAGTAGACAGCATACAGTTTACATAAGTGCATTCTTGTTTGAGTATTTATCTCGTACAGTTACTTTTTGATAAAGAGGGTTTCTAATAACAGGTATCTGTAAATACATGAACTTCAGTAGAGATTGCTGATTAATAGCTTGCGGTCTCAGAGTACAGTGAGAAAACGGAACAGCAATTTTCAGTATTACTTTATTTAGTGTTACTTTAATCTCAGAGGGCCATAGACACGGGTTCCCAGGTAGATGCCGTGTTTCTTGACTTCCGCAAGGCGTTCGTTACAGTTCCTCACAGTCATTTAATGAACAAAATAAGAGCATGTGGACTATCAGACCAATTGTGTGATTGGATTGAAGAGTTCCTAGGTAACAGAACGCAGCATCTCATTTTCAATGGAGAGAAGTCTTCCGAAGTAAGAGTGATTTCAGGTGTGCAACAGGGAAGTGTCGTAGGACCGTTGCTATTCACAATATACATAAATGACCTTGTGGATAACATCGGAAGTTCACTGAGGCTGCGGATGATGCTATAGTATATCGAGAGGTTGTAACAATGGAAAATTGTACTGAAAAGCAGGAGGATCTGCAGCGAATTGACGCATGGTGCAGGGAATGGCAATTGAATCTCAATGTAGACAAGTGTAATGTGCTGCGAATACATAGAAAGAAAGATCCCTTATCATTTAGCTACAATATAGCAGGTCAGAAACTGGAAGCAGTTAATTCCATAAATTATCCGGGAGTACGCATTAAGAGTGATTTAAAATGGAAGTAGGTTACAGTACACTTGTTCACCCACTGCTTGAATACTGCCCATACAGAGGCATACCGACAATCCTTTCCTCGAGCAATACGAGACTGGAATAGAAGGGAGAACCGATAGAGGTACTCAGGGTACCCTCCGCCACACACCGTCAGGTGGCTTGCGAAGTATGGATGTAGATGTAGATGTAGACGTACATTTTGTATACATTTCAAACTCAGTAGCGTCATTTGAGACCTTATATCTGTTTTATACACAGTACGATATGGCTAAGGGCTGTACTTGTTGTGAGTGGACAGAAGGAGAGCTGGCTGCTGTCCGTAAACATCTGGAAGCTGCGTTGGCTACCGTTGACAAGCTTTTAGCTAATGCTCATAATTGCGGTGACGTCGGGGCGCCAGTGACGAGACCTGCGACGCCTTTGGTGTGACTGGAATCCCCTGGTGGCCCGGACGTCACTGCGGCTTGAGATAGGCAGCATCTGACAGGTCGGTCCTCACCCCAGAGTGGGTGGCAGACAGTAGTGGGTTCTCGTGTCACTGGGCGGAAGGCAAAAGATTGAGCAGACAGTGTGGCTGACTGCCTACGTTGATGACAACTCCGAGCCAGCACGGGATGCCTCTCCTGTTGGGCCTGCGGTCGATGTTCCTGCCCAGTCCGGACAAGTACAGAGGGTGGGTATGCTTGTCATTGGGAACTCCAATGTTATGCGGGTGATGGAGCCCCTCAGGGAGATAGCAGGCAAGGCGGAAAAGAATTCGAGTGTGCATACGGTGTGTTTACCGGGAGGTCTCATCCGTGATGTGGAGGAGGCCCTGCCGGTGGCTATGGAGCGCACTGGGTGCAACTGGCTGCACGTGGCACATGTCGGCACGAATGACGCCTGCAGCTTGGGTACTGAATCCATCCCCGGCTCCTTTCGGCGGCTGGCTGATTTGATGAAGGCAACTAACAACCCACGCGGGGTGCAGGCTAAGCTGACTATTTGTAGCATCGTACCCAGGGTTGATCGAGGTCCTCTGGTTTGGAGCACAGTGGAAGGTCTACACCAGAGGCTCAGACGACTCTGCGACGGTATCGGATGCGAATTTGTCCGGGTGCAGAATTGTAAGCTTCCTCTTAACAGGTCAGGCGTGCACTACACGCAGGAAGTGGCTACTAGGGTGGTGAAGTACGTGTGGCGTGCACATGGGGCTTTTTTAGGTTACATTGCCCGTCACTTGGGAGCAAGGACGATTTGCCTGTTAAATCAGCCATAGCGACCTCAGATCAGAGACAGAAAAGGTTAATATGATTTTAGTAAACTGTAGGAGCACTTAAGGAAAGGTCCCAGAATTAGTATCGCTTACTGAAAGTTATAATGCATACATAGTATTGGTAGCAGAAAGCTGGTTGAAACCAGACGTCAGTGTCAACGAAATAATAAGTTCAGATTGGAATGTTTATCGTAAGGATAGGTTAGTCGCTAATTGTGGCGGCGCGTTAGTTGCAGTAAAAAATTCGATAAAATCTAGCGAGGTTATCATGGAATTCGAATGTGAATTAATCTAGGTGAAATTGAGTATCAAATAACTGTCAAAAATGATGATCGGATGCTTTTATAGACTCCCTGAGTCAAGATCTGTAGTTGTAGAGCGCTTCAGACAGAAATTGCATAATATAATTAGTAATTTTCCTGATCTTTCCGTTGTAATATGGGGAGACGTCAACTTGCCAGGTATAGACTGGGAGAGACAGGGATTCGTGTGGCATTGTTCTGGATTACCTTGAGCAGGCACTTGGAAAACCAACTCGTGAGGGTAACATCTTTAACCTCCTGGTAACAAACAAACCTCAACTTATCAGTTAACACAATAATGGGTGTAATGGGTGTAATTTGTTACAAACATGGTCATTGATGTAAAGTGTACATTAAGCTATGGATTGATATTTAAGAAGGTGAGATTATCTTTACCTTGCCATCATATTTATCTTTGTATTATCATCTTTGGGAATCAGTAATGCACTTGAAAATGGGCTTATAACCCGAAACCTAGGTTGTGCAATAACATTAATAATAAATTGTGAAACAAGGCTAAAAACGCTGTTTGTTTAGTTAATTTACAATGTTTCACCAACAACCCACAATTGATTCAATTAAAATGATAACAAAGAGAAGGCCGAAATACTGAATTCGTTCTTCCGAAGTTGTTTCATCGCGGAAGATCGTACGAACGTCGAAATGCAGATATTGAGATAACCGGAACTGAAAAGCCACTACAATCGCTTAGTAGTGAAAAGGCGTCAGGACAAGATGAGATATCTATAAGATTCTATAAAGATTATGGGAAAGAACGCGCTCCCCTTCTAGCAGTAATTTATCGTAGATCGCTTGAGCAACGAAAGGTACCTAACGACTGGAAAAAAGCGCAATACATTCCCGTTTTTAAGAAAGGCCGTAAGAGAGATCCACACAATTATAGACCTTTATCGCTGGCGTCAAGCTGTTGTAGAATTATGGAACATGTTTTATGCTCAAGAATAATGACGTTTTTGGAAAATAAACATCTCCTCTATAAAAATCAACATGGATTCCGCAAACGGAGATCCTGCGAAACTCAGCTCGCCCTGTTCCTCCATGAGATCCACAGCGCAGTGGACAACGGCACTCAGGTTGATGCCGTGTTGCTTGATTTCAGTAAGGCATTTGACACCGTCCCGCATTGCCGATTAATGAAAAGAACACGAGCTTACGGAGTATCGGAACAGACTTGCGATTGGATTCAAGACTCTCTTACAGACAGAACTCATCACGTCGCTCTTAACGGAACTAAATCGACAGATGTAAAAGAACTATCTGGAGTACCACAGGGATGGGTGATAGTGCCGTTGCTGTTTACAATATATACAGGGTGAGTCAGCTAACATTGCCGCTGGATATATTTCGTAAACCACATCAAATACTGACGAATCGATTCCACAGACCGAACGTGAGGAGAGGGGCTAGTGTAATTGGTTAATACAAACCATAAAAAAATGCACGGAAGTATGTTTTTTAACACAAACCTACGTTTTTTTAAATGGAACCCCGTTAGTTTTGTTAGCACATCTGAACATATAAATAAATACGTAATCAGTGACATTTGTTGCATTGTAAAATGTTAATTACATCTGGAGATATTGTAACCTAAAGTTGACGCTTGAGTACCACTCCTCCGCTGTTCAAATGGTTCAAATGGCTCTGAGCACTATGTGACTCAACTGCTGAGGTCATTAGTCCCCTAGAACTTAGAACTAGTTAAACCTAACTAACCTAAGGACATCACGAACATCCATGCCCGAGGCAGGATTCGAACCTGCGACCGTAGCGGTCTTGCGGTTCCAGACTGCAGCGCCTTTAACCGCACGGCCACTTCGGCCGGCCTCCTCCGCTGTTCGATCGTGTGTATCGGAGAGCACCGAATTACGTAGGGATTCAAACGGAACGGTGATGGACCTTAGGTACAGAAGAGACTGGAACAGCGCATTACGTCCACATGCTAACACGTTTTTATTGGTCTTTTTCACTGACGCACATGTACATTACCATGAGGGGTGAGGGACACGTACACACGTGGTTTCCGTTTTCAATTACGGAGTGGAATAGTGTCCCGACATGTCAGGCCAATAGGTGTTCAATGTGGTGGCCATCATTTGCTGCACACAATTGCAATCTCTGGCGTAATGAATGTCGTACACGCCACAGTACATCTGGTGTAATGTCGCCGCAGGCTGCCACAATTCGTTGTTTCATATCCTCTGGGGTTGTAGGCATTTCACGGTACACATTGTCCTTTAACGTTCCCCACAGAAAGAAGTCCAGAGGTGTAAGATCAGGAGAACAGGCTGGCCAGTTTATGCGTCCTCCACGTCCTATGAAAGGCCCGTCGAACATCCTGTCAAGGGTCAGCCTAGTGTTAATTGCGGAATGTGCAGGTGCACCATCATGCTGATACCACGTACGTCGACGCGTTTCCAGTGGGACATTTTCGAGCAACGTTGGCAGATCATTCGGTAGAAACGCGATGTATGTTGCAGCTGTTTGGGCCCCTGCAATGAAGTGAGGACCAATGAGGTGGTCGCCAATGATTCCGCACCATACATTTACAGTCCACGGTCGCTGTCGCTCTACCTGTCTCAGCCAACAAGGATTGTCCACGGACCAGTAATGCATGTTCCGTAGATTCACTGCCCCGTGGTTTGTGAAACCCGCTTCATCGGTAAACAGGTAGAACTGCAACGCATTCTCTGTTAATGCACATTGACAGAATTGCACTCGATGATTAAAGTCATCACCATGTAATTGCTGATGTAGCGACACATGAAACGGGTGAAAACGATGACGATGCAGTATGCGCATGACACTACTTTGACTCAGTCCACCGGCTCTCGCAATGTCCCGTGTACTCATGTGTGGGTTCCAGAATGAGATTTTCACTCTGCAGCGGAGCGTGCGCTGATATGAAACTTCCTGGCAGATTAAAACTGTGTGCCCGACCGAGACTCGAACTCGGGACCTTTGCCTTTCGCGGGCAAGTGCTCTACCAACTGAGCTACCGAAGCACGACTCACGCCCGGTACTCACAGCTTTACTTCTGCCAGTACCTCGTCTCCTACCTTCCAAACTTTACAGAAGCTCTCCTGCGAACGTTGGATGCTCTCTGTCCGGGTACCGTTCTGCATACACCCTGCAGGCTTCAGCTGCATTTCGTCGACACTCGCCATAGATGAGTATCATCTCCGCCTTTTCAGAGTTCGAATACACCATGGTCACAGTTCCTACAACACTACACTATCACAGACGTCTGGTAACACGGTGTACTACAGTTGGTCTGCGTGCGGAGACGAATGCAGAATAACAATAGCAGCAAGCGCTACATGTGGACACTGCGACAGCTAGACCAAACCACAACAGTGCACTACAGCCACACTCGTAAACACGATCGTCATCGTAAACATGTCCCTGCAGATGCCGCTCGCCGACCGTGGTCCGTGTTTGTTACAACACGCAACTGAACGTCGGAGGTTTCAAGCGTCAACTTTAGGTTACAATATCTCCGGATGTAATTAACATTTTACAATGCAACAAACGGCACTGATTACGTATTTGTTTATATGTTCAGATGTGCTAACAAAACTAACGTGGTTCCATTTAAAAAACGTAGGTTTGTGTTAAAAAACATACTTCCGTACATTTTTTTATGGTTTGTATTAAACAATTACACTAGCCCCTCTCCTCACGTTCGGTCTGTGGAATCGGTTCGACAGTATTTGATGTGGTTTACGAAATATATCCAGCGGTAACGTTAGGTGACTCACCCTGTATAAATGATCTAGTAGAAAGTGTAGGATGCTCTTTAAGGCTATTCGCAGATGATGCAGTTGTCTACACCAAAGTAGCAACACCAGAAGATAGTAAGAATTTGCAGCACGACCTGCAGAGACTCGATGAATGTTGTAGGCTCTGACAGTTGACCCTGAACGTAAATAAATGTAACATATTGTGCACACATAGGAAAAGAAATCCACTACTGTACAGCTACACTATTGATGACAAACAGCTGGAGGCAGCGTCTGACGGAAAATATCCAGGCATAACTATCCAGAGCGACCTTAAGTGGAATGACCACATAAAACAGATAGTGGGAAAAGCAGATACCAGACTGAGATTCGTCAGAAGAATCTTAAGGAAATGTAACTCATCCACGAAAGAAGTGGCTTATGAGGTGCTTGTTCTCCCGATTCTTGAGTCACGGGCGAGAGAGCGTTACGGAGGTGCTAAACGAACTCTACTGGTAGACGTTACAAGAGAGGCGTTGTGACAATCATTCTTCCCACGCACTATTCGCGATTGGAACAATGTTGGAGGTAGCAGATAGTGGTACCGAAAGTACCTTCCGCCATATACCGTGAGGTGTCTTGCGGAGTAGATGTAGATGTACGTAATAGGACATCTGCTAAGACATCAGGGAATGACTTCCATGGTACTAGAGGGAACTGTAGAGAGGAAAAAGTGTAGAGGAAGACAGAGACTGGAATACATCCAGCAAATCATTGAGGACGTGGGTTGCAAGTGCTACTCTAAGATGAAGAGGTTAGAACAGGACAGTAATTCACGGCAGGCCGCATCAAACCAGTCAGAAGACACAAGACAAAAAAAAAAAAAAATGGTGGGCGCTCACTATTGGGGAATGCTTGTCACACGCTACAAGCTGGCAGAATGGTACTCATCTAGGACTGATGATGGAGGCACCTTCCATACACGGTGACATACCAGCTGTCAGAATATTAATTAGACTGTCAATGGAGGGTGACTCGTAGATGTCAATCTACTACAGCTACATCACATCGCCTTGGAATACATCATATTTGATTGATACTGCAGCCATACATTTGTCTACCATCCATATTGCCAAGCTTCCTGAATTCAGTGCAACACAGTTGTATTGTACCTTCCATACTGCCATGGCAGACTATTAATTTTAGAGATCCAAGCCATTCAAAGAACCTCCCCAGATCCACAACCGTTTGTAAGCACCTGTGCAAACAGTTAGTAAACGATGTCACAAAGCCAGTTAATCTTCTCTCGTTCAACAGGAATCTTAGAAATAACAGTGTGTATTAGATCTTAAACCTCAAAGCAAATCATTCGGGAATACTACTTTCTGCTAGGTTAGATTCAAATTCATTAAAACTTATAGCTTTCAGAAGCAGGGACTTCCTTTGTTGCTATGTTTATGTATTTTTCTTTGATTTTTTTTCACTTTTTGCCAACATTGTGCTTCATCAAGATTGAGTGTCATGTTCTATGTGTAAGTACATTTGTGAAACACGTTTATTTTCGTTTTGTGCCAATGCTGTTGACTTATTTACATTGATCATAGCGTTCTATGTGTATGTATATTTATCTTTAATTTACATTTTGTGACAACACTAAGGCCTCTTTTACGAGGAGCATCATGTTCAGTGCTTCGTAATATCTTTAATTTATATTTATATTTTATATTTATATTTTATCCAACATTGTTGCATCATTTATATTGAGTAAGGAATTCTATATGCGTTTAAGTTTCTGTAATATTTTCAGTTTTTTCGATTTTGTGCGGGAAATGAGGTCTCATTAATTTCATACGCTATATCCTTCGTTTGTGTGATTTCTTAATATTTTCACTTTATATTTTTGTGGTAGAATTGTGGTCCTAAGCCGGCCGGAGTGGCCGAGCGGTTGTAGGCGCTACAGTCAGGAACCGCGCGACCGCTACTGTCCCAGGTTCGAATCCTGCCTTGGGCATGGATGTATGTAATGTCCTTAGGTTAGTTAGGTTTAAATAGTTCTAAGTTCTAGGGGACTGATGACCTCAGAAGTTAAGTCCCATAGTGCTCAGAACCATTTGAACCATTTGAATTGTGGTCCTATTAACGCTGAATGTCATGTTGTAGATATACATTCCTTTCTTTAATATTTTCTGTTAAATTTTTTTCGAACAAATTGTAGCCCCACTAACATCGAATATCATGTATATATGTATGAACATTCTTTAATAGCTTCATGTTACATTTCACGCCTGGATTGTGGCTATATTATTTATAAATATAATACTTAAGTACTAATGTTAGGTGGACAGTGTCCAATTGCATAGCAGATTACAGATGAATACTAGCGTTATCTTTATAGGTCGAACGTTAGACGATCAATTTTGAAGGTATTCTGGTGGTCTTCTTGCAAAAGACATTCAAAATCTGTTGTAAAAGGTAAAGACAGTGTGATTGCCTGTCACAGTCACCATTTTCAGAATTGATTTTCTCCCACATATGCGACATCATAGATGTTCTGCAGAGATGATTCTGTACCATTTAATCGATCGCTGAAAATATTGCAGTCTTTGACGTTCTTAGAATCACATTCACATATTTTATGAGACAAATGTGTGGTGGGGATCTGGCTCGTTTTGCACGGCTTGGCGTAACATTATCTACTGCATTTGTAGATCCACGTTCAAACTTAATGTTCTATTCTTTCTTTTGTGGTGCTCTGTTATACCATGTAATTCATGCATATACGATTATATGTTTTATTGTATATATGATTGCGCTTTAGATGAAATAGTAATCACTTGAATCGAAGTTTATGAAGTTTTCTTCGTAATCCCGTGTCAGTGTTTAAAGATTATACTATTTTCGCGATACTGTGTGCACTTTGAAGTCTGCATCGAGCTATCACAAGTAACTACAGACTTTCTGTCTTCAGCTGGGATACCAATCTTAGTGAGCCTCTATTATAAGCAGTATATACGTTTCTCAAAACCGCTGTCAGCGGTACCTTCGGCTATTTCTTTGCATGTTTTCCAGGTAGAGAAGATAAGTCAACGTCTGAAAATGCATCTAAATGTGGCTCGGGATTTCATATTTCTAAAATAGGAAACGTTAGCTTAACACCCTCAGTCAACGATTCTTCAAACCAAATTATTCAAATGTACGTTGATGCCCACTACTGGCTGGCTCTGAGCACTATGCGACTTAACTTCTGAGGTCATCAGTCGCCTAGAACTTAGAACTAATTAAACCTAACTAACCTAAGGACATCACACACATCCATGCCCAAGGCAGGATTCGAACCTGCGACCGTAGCGGTCGCCCGGCTCCAGACTGTAGCGCTTAGAACCGCACGGCCACTCCGGCCGATGCCCATTATTATTTATCCTTTTAAAATTGTAGTCAGACAGCGTTGTAACATCATTTCTTGGGTCTCAACCTTACGTACAAAAGGGTGTTTATTCTGGGCATATTTCAGGATACATATTGGCATATACTCCGAATATGAAGCAGAAGGTACGGTAGCTTACAACTTTTAATATTATTGCACAACCGAAAACATTGGACAATAATACTGACTGTCCAGAGGCTGCTTAAGAGAAGTGGGGAAAGAGCTGAAGTATTAAAGTATCTACTAAAGTTATGTAACATAGTCACTATTAAAGAGGCACCTAGGTTGCAGGAAAGTAACGGCATACTTCATGACACTCTTAACCAAACTCAATTTCGCTTTGGTTCTATTAGCTTAATATGCTGCATTTGCTTGAGGTATTCTGTCAGTGTAGAGCAAATCTTCATAGGTCCTAACAATGATAGGCGTCAGGCTGCGAGAACACAGTGATCGCTTGAGAAAGTTAAACATAGCAAGACGCCTTTAACGCGCACATCATTACCACCGGACCCTGTGGTCCCGTGGGTGAAAAACTCGTGGATGGAAGTCGAGAGATGTCACGCGACATTTGAATATACATGCTAAAACAAAACGGCGAAGAAACAGAAAGAAGAGAAAAGATGATAAATCATATGTTTAGAAACCGAGAGGTAGCAGACCAGCATACCAGTTATGCCCCCAGAGATTTTTGGTTTGTTTTAATCTAGCCTTCGCCTCTAACTGATATGGAGAGGAACGTGGCTCTCTTTTCTGGTTGGATGAAAGGGATAGATTAGGGACAATCAAGTAGCAAACGTGGCTCTCAATTGGAGGAATTCATCCAGCAATTGAACAACATGATATACATCATTACCGGGTAAATCCATTCGTCTGTGTTGCACGGACACAATTACTTATATACTTTTGTTTAATAGTATACTGATGAAAAAATCACAGCAGTAGGAAGGAGTTTGCTACATAAACGATAGTTGGTAGGAGTGTTTCTGCATCTGAAAATTAAGTGTATTCAGATTTCGAGCCAGTCGCATAAGAGTGGCGCTGGTAGCAAGACTATGAGGACGCATATCAGGTTTTCTTTAAATACAGTGTAAGTAGGCTGTTTATGTTTTCTTATTGGCAACGTTACGTAGCGTTCTGTATGAAAATCACTGGCTGTGCTGTGTGCAGTCTGTGGCTAGTTTGCATTGTTGTCTGCCATTGTAGTGTTGGGCAGCGGCAGCTGGATGTTAACAGCGCGTAGCGTTGCGCAGTTGGAGGTGAGCCGCCAGCAGTGATGGATGTGGGGAGAGAGATGGCGGAGTTTTGAAATTTGTAAGACTGTCATGAACTGCTATATATAATATGACTATTAAGGTAAATACAGTGTTTGTTCTCTATTAAAATCTTTCATTTGCTAACTATGCCTATCAGTAGTTAGTGCCTTCCTTAGTTTGAATCTTTTATTTAGCTGGCAGTAGTGGCGCTCGCTGTATTGCAGTAGTTCGAGTAACGAAGATTTTTGTGAGGTAAGTGATTTGTGAAACGTATAGGTTAATATTAGACAGGGCCATTCTTTTGTAGGGATCATTGAAAGTCAGATTGCGTTGCGCTAAAAAATATTGTGTGTCAGTTAAAGCACAGTCTTGTATAATTCTTCAAAAAGGGGACGTTTCAACAGGCTGTAACAGTCGTGAGCGTTAGTTACCTTTGAGACTGGATGTGGTGAGTTCATGTTAGTCATGAATACCTGTAAGGGTACAAAGGCGCCATTATCAACACCTCATATCATTGATATGAAGATAGTAACTGTTCTCGAGAGAACAGATACTACTGATGACCGTGCAGCTCCTCTAGAATAAATGGTAATTAATTGAAACACTCAGATGCCGACAGGTGTTGTTGATATTCCTCGATGGGGACAGCTGAAACTGTGTGCTCCGACCGGGACTCGAACCCGGGACCTCCTGCTTACATGGCAGACTATCTGTCCATCTACGCCACCGAGAACACAGATGAATAGCGCGACTGCAGGCACTCATCACTTGCACGTTTCCCGTGACACCCACATTCCCAATTGTCCACAATTCTACACATGTAATGTACCTAATAGATATTTGCCCATCCACTCATTACTCGCGCACACTAAGGTGAGGATTCCCATAAGAGTTAGAGCAACCTGTGCGCATTCGCACACACGAAGGTCAATGGCTGGGTAGCCTTTAACTATATATATATATATATGAAGATAGTAACTGTTCCCGAAAGAACAGATACCATTGATGACCGTGCAGCTTCTCTAGAGTAAATGATAATTAATTGAAACCCTCAGCTGCCGAAAGGTGTTGTTGATATTCCTCTGTTCTTTCGAGAACAGTTACTATCTTCATATATATAGTTAAAGGCCTTGACCTTCGTCTGTGCGAATGCGCACAGGTTGGCCGAACTCTTGACGGGAATCGTCACCTTAGTGTGCGCGTGTAATGAGTGGATGGGCAAATATCTATTTGGTACATTACATGTGTAGAATTGTGGACAGTTGGGAATGTGGATATCAGGGGAAGCGTGCAAAGCATAAGTCCCTGCAGTCGCTCTATTCATCTGTGCCCTCGGAGGCGCAGATGGACAGAGCGTCTGCCATGTAAGCAGGAGATCCCGGGTTCTAGTCCCGGTCGGGGCACACATTTTCAGCTGTCCCCAGCGAGGAATAACTACAGCACCTGTCGGCAGCTGAGGGCTTCAATTAATTACCATTCATCTCATTGAGTTTGAACGAGGTCGGGTAATAGGGCTACGAGAAGCCGGAGGGTCCTTCTGCGACACTGCAGGAATGTGGATATTGTCCATGATTGCTGGTAACGGTGGTCGCAAGAAGACCGAGCTCCAGACGGCCACGTGACACTACCGAAGGGGACGACCATCGTATTGAGCGCGGGGCTCTGGCGCATCGCACTGCATCTGCAGCAGCAATTTGAGCAGCATCTGCCACCGTACTGACACAACGAGCTATTACAAATCGATTACGTCAAGGACAGCACCGAATCAGATGTCCGGTAGTGTGTATTCCACTGACCTCAAACCACCGCCACTTCCTTCTTCCTTTGGTGTCAAATGAGATCTCATTGGAGGGCAGAGTGGAGATCTGTTGTGTTTCTGATGAAAGCTTGTCTGCCTCAGTGCCAGTGATGGCCGCGTGGTGGTTAAAAGCAGGCCAGTTGAGGGCCCGCAAACAGCCTGTCTGGAGCGCCAGACTGGGTAGTTAGCAAATTTTCGTCGACGCGTCAGGCCACTACAGCTGCGACAGCACACCGCTTCTCGCACACAGCGCGCCCTCTTCTGCTGCGGCATAAATCAGGGTGGATGAGTAAAATACTGCTGCACCGGCGTAGGGTTTTTACAGGGTGTTTCAAAAATGACCGGTATATTTGAAACGGCAATAAAAACTAAACGAGCAGCGATAGAAATACACCGTTTGTTGCAATATGCTTGGGACAACAGTACATTTTCAGGCAGACAAACTTTCGAAATTACAGTAGTTACAATTTTCAACAACAGATGGCGCTGCAGTCTGGGAAACTCTATAGTACGATATTTTCCACATATCCACCATGCGTAGCAATAATATGGCGTAGTCTCTGAATGAAATTACCCGAAACCTTTGACAACGTGTCTGGCGGAATGGCTTCACATGCAGATGAGATGTACTGCTTCAGCTGTTCAATTGTTTCTGGATTCTGGCGGTACACCTGGTCTTTCAAGTGTCCCCGCAGAAAGAAGTCACAAGGGTTCATGTCTGGCGAATAGGGAGGCCAATCCACGCCGCCTCCTGTATGTTTCGCATAGCCCAAAGCAATCACACGATCATCGAAATATTCATTCAGGAAATTAAAGACGTCGGCCGTGCGATGTGGCCGGGCACCATCTTGCATAAACCACGAGGTGTTCACAGTGTCGTCTAAAGCAGTTTGTACCGCCACAAATTCACGAAGAATGTCCAGATAGCGTGATGCAGTAATCGTTTCGGATCTGAAAAATGGGCCAATGATTCCTTTGGAAGAAATAGCGACCCAGACCAGTACCTTTTGAGGATGCAGGGACGATGGGACTGCAACATGGGGCTTTTCGGTTCCCCATATGCGCCAGTTCTGTTTATTGACGAAGCTGTCCAGGTAAAAATAAGCTTCATCAGTAAACCAAATGCTGCCCACATGCATATCGCCGTCATCAATCCTGTGCACTATATCGTTAGCGAATGTCTCTCGTGCAGCAATGGTAGCGGCGCTGAGGGGTTGCCGCATTTGAATTTTGTATGGATAGAGGTGTAAACTCTGGCGCATGAGACGATACGTGGACGTTGGCGTCATTTGGACCGCAGCTGCAACACGGCGAACGGAAACCCGAGGCCGCTGTTGGATCACCTGCTGCACTAGCTGCGCGTTGCCCTCTGTGGTTGCCGTACGTGGTCGCCCTACCTTTCCAGCACGTTCATCCGTCACGTTCCCAGTCTGTTGAAATTTTTCAAACAGATCCTTTATTGTATCGCTTTTCGGTCTTTTGGTTACATTAAACCTCCGTTGAAAACTTCGTCTTGTTGCAACAACACTGTGTTCTAGGCGGTGAAATTCCAACACCAGAAAAATCCTCTGTTCTAAGGAATAAACCATGTTGTCTACAGCACACACTTACGGCAGAAAGACGACGTACAGAATGGTGCAGCCACAGACTGCGTTGTCTTCTATATCTTTCACATCATTTGCAGCGCCATCTGTTGTTGAAAATTGTAGCTACTGTAATTTAGAAAGTTTGTCCGCCTGAAAATGTACTGTTGTCCCAAGCATATTGCAACAAACGGTGTATTTCTATCGCTGCTCGTTTAGTTTTTATTGCCGTTTCAAATATACCGGTCATTTTTGAAACACCCTGTAAATGATATTCGCAGTTCCCTGTTCTCAGGTGAACCATAGTTTGGAGTAAAAGTGATGACTGTAAAGCCATCGAGAAGAAAAAAAAGGAAAGAGCGCTGTTCTTTTATCTTCTTCTTGTACTATCACCTTTTTGTTGTTGAAGCTTTAGCTGAGCGGATGTAAGTGTTGTAGATATATCTATATTTGTATGATAAAGGTTATTTAAACCTATCTCTTGTGTCGGTCCGTTATTAATTAAAGTCATTACCTTGTCTGTTAACCCCTCATACTGTTTCCTGTATATGTTACAGGCAAATGTAGGTCAGCTTGGCGGCGAACTGTTCGCACACGAATGATCGGAAGTAATTAGTGTTCAAATGTTTGAATGTGTGTGAAATCTTAAGGGACTTAACTGCTAAGGTCATCAGTCCCTAAGCTTACACACTACTTAACCTAAATTATCCTACGGACAAACACACACACCCTATCCGAGGGAGGATTCGAACCTCCGCCGGGACTAGCCGCACAGTCCATTACTACAGCGCCTTACACCGCGCGGCAGTAGCTAGTGTCCCCTTTCGTTAATTACTTTTCAGTTAAGGGCACGACCCATTTGAGATATTCAGTCCGATCATTTCTCGACTGTGTGCGATATCTTGCAACTAAAAATGTGTAAGTCTGATCGGATTCCTTTTCCGAACAAAGACTTCTGGCAGCCTAATCAATGGCCTAATACCACACAGATTTGCAATTAAAAATAAAGACTCACTACACTATGCACTTTTTAGTAAAGTTATACATCCTCAGTAAAGGTTCCCCCAAGCAGCGCCAGTTCGATTGTTCTCAGTTTCCCCAATTGTAAACTGTTAAATTCTTGCGGCCCTTTTGAGTAACGCCTCATCTGGCTCTCGTCTGAAGACTGGGGTGAAACGTTCCAGGCCGCGAGGACTGGCCGCGCAGTTACAGGCGCCATGTCACTTAATTGCGCGGCCCCTACCGCCGGAGGTTCGAGTCCTCCCTCGGGCGTGGATGTCAGTGTTGCTCTTAGCGTAAGTTAGCATATGTTAGTATAGGTAGTGTGTAAGTCTAGCGACCGATGACCTCAGCAGTTCGGTCTTTTAGGAATTCACACATACCGGGTGATCAAAAAGTCAGTATAAATTTGAAAACTGAATAAACCACGCAATAATGCAGTTAGAGAGGTAAAAGTTGACACACATGCTTGGAATGACATGGGGTTTATGCAGGATGGTGCTCCACCCCATATTGCTAGACGCGTGAAAGATCTCTTGCGCGCGTCGTTTGGTGATGACCGTGTGCTCAGCAGCCAATTTCGTTATGCTTGGCCTCCCAGGTCCCCAGACCTCAGCCCGTGCGATTATTGGCTTTGGGGTTACCTGAAGTCGCAAGTGTATCGTGATCGACCGACATGTCTAGGGATGCTGAAATACAACATCCGACGCCAGTGCCTCACCATAACTCCGGACATGCTTTACAGTGCTGTTCACAACATTATTCCTCCACTACAGCTATTGTTGAGAAATGGTGGTGGACATATTGAGCATTTCCTGTAAAGAATATCATCTTTGCTTTGTCTTCTTTGTTATGCTAATTACTGCTATTCTGATCAGATGAAACGCCATCTGTCGGACATTTTTTGAACTTTTGTATTTTTTTGGTTCTAATAAAAACCTATGTCATTCCAAGCATGTGTGTCAATTTGTACCTCTCTATCTATATTATTCCGTGATTTATTGAGTTTTCAAATTTATACTCGCGTTTTGATCACCCGGTACTTGAACATTTGAAACGCTTCAGCGTGCCACCCCTCATCTTGCTAAATAAGGGGGCGGCTCCATGATGTCATTCGTATAATAGCGTCACATACCTCCCAACCCGTACAACGTGCTGGTTCAAAGTCTGCAACCGTCTTGGCCAAATGTATTATGGGTAACAGTGACTATCTGACTGCTGAATGACGTTGTTACGTTGTTGATTGGCTACTTGCTCTGCTGGCACGCGACAAGGATGTAAAATGCTCTCAGTCATGACACAAGACTGCTGTGAGCATAAGCCTGTCGAAGGTCAGCACTGTTCACGTGTCTCGCTTAAGTTCTCAGGCGCTGGCACCGTAGTGCATCAAAAAATGGTTACTGGACGCCCCTGCTGACATGATCTGGTTTCTGGGACACCGGTATTTCCCAGGTCAAGGAGTATTTGCGGTGGTGGACTGAGGGAACTCGAGGCATGGGGCACCCTCATCTACTTCTGCACCCGTATCTTCTTTCATACAGTTGGCTGAATAGACAAAAGTAACATGTACCTTAGAAAGCCGATTGCTTCAACTACTTTTCATTTAGGGACAATAAATAGCAGAACCGTACGACCCGAAATTGGGTTGAAAGGCGCTAAATGAGAACAAAAAAGAGTATAACTGGAGTTACCAGAAGCGCAGAGAAAAACCAAACGTCACGTTTAATTTCAATCATGCCATGTGATATATTACAGAAGAACAGAGCAGAAAAAAACTCAGAAAGTCTATTGTACACAAGCAAATTGAATTCAGTTTTCCAGATATAGAAGAATACTCAGACAGAATAGCAAGACTTGTTTAAAAATCAAAAAAGAAACATTCCAAGGAAATCAAAGCGTTCTCATTCAGATGAGGAGGTAAAAGACCGCTGCTGAGAATTACAGAAGCTGAGAAATGACAGCAAATCCCGATGACTGCGGATTTTACTGCACAACTAGGACAAAAAATAATTCTTTCCATCTGATAGCAGACACGACAGAGGTCACACATTATTATTATTTACCGATAAGAATATGTTGGGCTTTTTACTTTCTCCCAGCAAAAAGAAAATGAAAACTAGACTTATCCAGTGTCAAATTTACTAAAAACGAACTATGTTTTATCAAATAATAACGGAAACGTTGTAAAGCACTTTCCAGTGATAGATGATCATAGATTCATTAGATGCTGGGTAACAGTAGTTGCATAGCTACAAAGAAATAGACTCACTGTACAGGAACTGAGAAATACGCACATCGAGAATGTGTCCTAGACTAGGAAGGTAAATTAAAACAAGTTTTCCATTTTCGAAAATTTAGATTTTACGCTGAGGAAAAGTGCAATTATTTAAGAAAGGTACTTGGACAGACAGCAAAAGATGTCTGAGGTACTTAAAAAAAACAAGTAAATTTCAAATGAAACGAGACGCCTACTAAATAAAAGGCGAGAGCTACGCAGTCAACAACAGGAATAATTCTATGACTAATATGAATGAAACAGAACTATTCGGAAACGCCTACCAGGTTATATGAGAAGAATGAATGAAAACTTGGAAAGACGAGCAACTGAAAACAATAAATATATTAACAAAAACTAGTATTTGATAGTCACTGTAGTTCATCAGTTTATGGGGCACGACAACTAATAATTGAGAGAAAAAATCTTTTTTAAACTGTTTTTAAAGCTATAAATGAATCACAAACATTCTGGATAGAATATCAGAGAACTTATTTAAATCCTTCCGAAGTGGGTACGAAGTAACGGAAAACGTTAAGAGATTATGGCGTTTTCATGGAAATGATTAAAGTTGAAGAAAACCTATACAAAAGGAGATGCGTAGCTATTTCTAGGAAGAATTCTGTAAGTATTCTTCCCATCAATGGAGGAGACAACTAATACATAAAGAACTATAGAACTTTCAGGCTTTTCTCCGTAACACAGTACGACATATTTGCTAAAACTATTTTTTGATCAAGAAAAGAAACAGCACAGTTTGGAAGTGGATATACCACAGTGGCAGCAGCAAGTTGTGAACGAAGCGTGAGTTACTAACTGATCTGGGATTCATACATTTTCAGAAAGCCTTTGCTTCAGTTTCAGCAAAATCTGTAAAACTATCTGTCAAGAAAAATGGAATTCAACTTACGTCGGTATAGTGAAGAGTCTATTAGGCAATGCTACAACTTCGTTGCAATTTATCAGAACACTGAGAAATTCAGGGCAGAAAAAGGAGCTGGGGAACGAGGTTCCATACCAACAAAACTATTCTCATAAATGCTAGAAGCAGTTTTCAGATACTGGCAAGCGCATTAATGGTAATATATATGGAAAGCCTTTTTTCGACTGGTTGGATTGTACTGTTTGACTCTAATTCATATAAACTTCAACAAGGAATGGAAAAACTTGAAAGAGCATATTTAAAGGTGGACTTCAAAACCAGGAACAATTAAACTCCAAGTCAACAAGAAAATAGTGGAAATGAAGCATGATGTTTTAGAAGCAGTGGATGAACTTTTGTGTTTGGAGCAAAGAGCGAACATCAGAAATTATTTACGAATACACTACCATCATTGAAGTCAACGAACAGTTGACTATACAAATTTATTTTCACGTCTGTAGAGGCTGTACGAACACCTATACGGTCGTTATCATATATCTGAGTATCATCAGTTAGCTTGAAAGAATCATATTCCTATTTTTTTTTCGTTGCAAAAATATTTTGTTGACGCCGATTTACATAGGGAGAAACGATCATCATAATGAAATAAGGGAAATCAAAGCTCGAACGGAAAGATATAGGTGTTCGTTTTTTCCGCACGCTGTTCGAGACTGGAACAATAGAAAATTATTGTGAAGGTGGTTCCATGAACCCTCTACCAGGCACTTAGGTGTGATTTGCAGATTATTCCTGTGGATGTTTGACTATTTTGGTATGGTAGCAGATAACAGTATAAAGTTTCGGAATTGGCGCTTCTTATCTGGCCGAGCAGAAAATTTAAGCAGAATGAAGTAATTGCTTTACAGTAAAATGAGTAAATAAAGCTTAAATTATCAAATATGAAAAACTAAAAGGAAATAAACCAAGAAAAGTATCAGGGGTAAGAATAATAACCAGCCAAAATTTGGAACTAAAAGTGATACAGCAGCAAGTATCGATCGAAGAAGATACAAACGGAAATGTACTCTAGCGTGTTAGAAAGCTAACTTCCATGAAAATTAGTACTAAATTTGAGACAAGCACAGAGGCAGGAATTTCTAAAAGTTTTACATATAGCGTACAGGACTATAGGGAGGCCAATCAACGCAAGGGGAAAGCTGGTACACAAAACGTGAAAGAATTTGCAATGTTCTGTGTGGCGGTACTAAAGCGTTCACAAACTGCTAGGTGAAGGAAATATGATTCCTTCTCGTCTTTCATGATTTTGCTGAAAGATAAAGAAAGACGCCAGTAAAGTTAGTTCTGCAATTTATTGTTAGCACAACGTAACTAATATATAGACATCTTGCGGGCGCTGCTAGTAGCAAGTTCCTTCCATGAGATAGCAGGCGTAGCCACAGTGAGTCAAGGCGGCATTATCATATCGCGCGTTTGCTCTGTCGCTTGCGGTGGGTGACCTGAAAGTGTACGCAGTCCTGCGTCCACAGTAATTGGCGCCCGCTGCTGCCCGGAGTTTTCCACGAGAGGAGGCCAGAACATCTGCTGTTGACGAGTGGCCACCTCTGGTCGGCAAGCACCGAGCCGGTAGGTTTCCGATGGCTTGTTTCTAAAGTCCGGGTGTGAGTTGGGTCCGCCGGAAGCTCTGTTTATGTTGCCGCTGTTTGCGTGTTAGCGAGTGATATCCATTGATACACTTGTCTCAGACAGTGGCCAGCAAGGTAATTGTGATTTGTTACGTCCCTGGCTCGTACAAAGTCCACTGTGGATGCTGACGACTCGTCACTGTTTGTCAGCAACAAAACTCATCTATACACTTTTTTTATCGACGTATAAGAATCCATATTTTTATCTGAGAAGAGTAATTTTATAAATTACCTCGAAACTATTCAACCATTTTCATTGAGATATATTTAGAAAAAATATACAGCGTATAAAAGTTAAGGATAAATGTCCAAAATCTGTAACAAGGAATACTGCTAAAACTGTTACTTCGATTTATTATTATAATTGTTTTTGTTGTTGTTGTAGTTGTTACATTCCTTTGGGTGGCCATGGTAGTCTAGAGGATAGTGCTCGAGCAGTCAGGCCAGAAGCCCATTCAAGGGTTAAGCGCCACAGACTTCACCTTATTTTCTATTCCTGTAGCGAATATTTTTAAAAGTTTACTATTAGTAATGGATTTATTTATATTCAACTAAAGGATAGCAGACAAGCACTTAGCCTTCCCATCAATAGTGAGCTTCCAACCCAGTAGTTGTTTCCATTTTCTGCACTATATTTCGACGACCGACGCAGCGATCGCCCTTAGATGCTGCGAGTTTTTCTGTTGTGTGTACTCGCTGCCTGGACTCCAACCGGACTGAGCTATTGTTGGTCTCCCGCCGCTACTTATAGCCTAGTTCCAGTCCCTTTTATGCTCTTTTGTTTTACAGGTCACGCCTTGGTACTCCGTGAAAAACAAATTCTATCTCCAATGGATGTGATGCTCGGCGAGATTTCAATAAATTGAGTGTCGGACATCAAGCATTATTTAAATTGAAACCACTATCCCTGCTTATTAGATTCTCTGACTTATTTATTTCGACGGACTCCTTAATTATGCTGTTCCAGTAACTTGGCGGTTGCAGCACGATACTGGTCTCATCGTAATTAATTTCATGATTATATTCGAGGCAGTGCTCGGTAACAGCTGATTTTCTTGGTTGTTCCTTGCATCCCTGTTCTGATGGGTTGTCAAACGTAAGACATGCAACACTGGCATGGATTTCGATGCACATCTGGCTTTCAGAGAACAATATCGTCTTTAACATTACAAAGCATGTTTCTTACTTTATTTGTAGGAAGCGAAATACACTCGATAGCATGTTTCTGTAGGATTCTACAACTGTTTCTGGATATTGGGCCAGCATAAGGTAGATATGCGATTTTTAGCTTCTGTTGGTCCGTCTCAGTTTCAATTTTTAACTCAGGTTTTTTTGATTTTGATTGCATCGCCCTTCAATTTGATGTTTTGAGTAGCTTGGGAACACCAGTGTTGTAATTCTCCTGCGAAGCTTTCCATGTTTAAAACTATTCGGTCTTCATCAACCACAGTCTTTAACACCGAATTTCTTTGTGAAGGGCGGTGATGGCTCGAGGGGTAGAGACACTGTGTGTAGGTTTTCTATACACACTGCCACTCAAGTCTTCTCTTAACTTACACGTCGAGGAAAGGTACTTGACCTCCTTTTCAACACCCCTCGTGAATTTTATATTACGATAGATAGAGTAAATGTTCCAGGAACTCTTAAAGCTCTTCTGCGCCGTGTGGCCTCACCACGAACGTGTCGTACAAGTACAAATAGAAACACATGCATTTCAACTTCGTGGATTCTAGTGCCTTTACTTCAAAATGTTCTATGTACAGGCTCGCCAAGACAGGTGGTAAAGGGCTACCCACCACCATTCTATCGGTTTGTTCATAACATTTTCCGTCCAACAGGAAATATGCCGATGTCACAATGTGCCTAAGAAGTTCTGTGAAACATTCGCCAAACTTTTCCGCGATGAGTTCCGAGGAATTACAAAGTTCAACACTCAAGAAAAGGAAGACTACATCGAAACTGACCATAACATCCGTATCCTGGATGCGCAATTGACTGAAGCGAAAAAACGAGAACAGATCACAGCCTTTCTGTCACTTTACGCAAGTAATACTTTTATGACAAGGATAAAACACTACGACTGCGTTACAGGGATCAATAGTGGGTCCACGCATATTCTGTTACTTCTCATCTCAAGTTGTTATAGAGGAAATAATACTCTTCGCCAGTGATGCAAGTATCGTAATCACGTACACTAGAAATGTATGACCAGGTGGCCAGGTGGAATAATAAATAAAATTTGGACTAACAATGTTAATTGCACCATTTACGTAAACGAAAAAAAAACTTGCTCCCATTTCATCATAGTTTCTACGTTGAGACACTATTTGCACCTGGAAAATAATATGGAAATGTTAAAATGTATGTTTATACTTCTGTACAGTCTACAGAAGAAAGTGTAAGAGAAATTGTTAGATGATGAAAATGGACTCACAATGTAAGTTGTGAACGCTCACGTCACATCCATTCCACCTGCATTGTTTTCGAAAGAACTTTAACCTGCACTATCAAATGTTGGTACGCGGTAATGGCTTATACACTGAAGCGCCAAAAAACTGATATAGGCATGCGTATTCAAATACAGAAACATGTAAATGGGCAGAATACAGTACTGCGATCGGCAAGGGCTATATAAGAATACAAGTGTCTGGAGAAGTTGTTAGATCGGCTACTGCTGCTACAATGGCAGGTTATCAAGATTTAAGTCAGTCTGAACATGGTGTTCTAGTCGGCGCACAGACACAGAACCTCCGAGATGGCAATGAAGTGGGGATTTTCCCGTAAGACCATTTCTCGAGCGTACCGTGAATATCAGGAATCCGGTAAAACATCAAAAATGGTTCAAATAGGAGCACTGGGACTTAACAGCTGAAGTAATCAGTCCCCTAGAACTTAGAACTATTTAAACCTAACTAACCTAAGGACATCACACATCCATGCCCGAGGCAGGATTAGAACCTGCGACCGTAGCGGTCGAACGGTTCCAGACGGAAGCTCCTAGAACCGCTCGACCACTGCGGCCGGCTGTAAAACAAAAAATCTCCGATATCACCACGGCCGGAAAAAGATCCTGCAAGAACAGGAGCAACGACGACTGTAGAGAAACGTTCAACGTGACAGAAGTGCAACTCTTCCGCAAACTGCTGAATATTTCAATGCTGGGCCGTCAATAATCGCCAGCGTGTGAACCATTCAACGAAACATCATCGACATGGTTTTTCCGAGGCGAAGACCCGCTCGTGTACCCTTGATGAATGCACGACACAAGGCTTTATGCCTCCCCTGGTCCCGTCGACACTGACATTGGACTGTTGATGACTGGAAACATGTTGTCTGGTCGCACGAGTCTCGTTTCAAATTGTATAGAGCGGATGGACGTGTACGGGTATGGAGACAACCTCATGAATCTATGGATCTTGCATGTTAGCAGCGGAATGTTCAAGCTGGTGGAGGCTCTGTAATGGTGTGGCAGTGTGTACTTGGAGTGATGTGGGATCCCTGATACGACTAAATATGACTCTCACAGGTGACATGTATGTAATCATACTGTCTGATCACCTGCATCCATTCATGTCCATTGCGCATCCCGACGGACTTGGGCAATTCCAGCAGGTCAATGCGACATCCTAAACGTCCAAAAATTCTACAGAGTGGCTCCAGGAACACTCTTCTGAGTTTAAACACTTCCTCTGGCCACCAAACTCCCCAGACATGAACAATATTGAGCATATCTGGGATGTCTTGCAATGTACTATTCAGAAGAGATCCTCATCCCCCCTTACTCTTATGGATTTATGGACACCCCTACAGCATCCATGGTGTCAATTTGAAACCTTCCCGTCTCCTCTATATCTCTTTTGTTACGCAATCTTCCCTTCTACAATAACCTATGAAACCTTCCCTTAGGATTTCTATCTCTTGCTTAATAATAACAAGTGAAATCTTCCCCCTTGAAATTAATTCTCTTTCTCAATAATAATAAGTGCAATCTTCGCATACAAATTTAAATGCTGCTTATTAAAAGTGATTTGCTGATTATTTCGACGAAACATGGAATGTGTCGTCGTCGTGGCCCTCAGTCGTTACCTGCAATAACCCAAAACTGGTCCTCACCTTTTTTACTGTTACTGGATCGCCATCTGACTGCTACATCGAACTGCGGCGTGAATATACTTACTCCGTTTTACTATACTCTATTAGCTGCTGGTGGGCTGTTATAATAAGTGGCTGTATTTATTACCAAAGCTGACGTTATTCTTTAATAGCAAAGCTGATGTTATTCTTTAATTAATTTGACTGAAGTTACGTAATTCATAGTCAAACTTTTTCTTGACAACAATAAAGTTTTGCAAAGTTTTACGTTGATGGTTTTTGGGATGGATTATAATCAGTAATGCAATATTGCTGGCAAAAATTAATTATACTCTGAAAACGATTCTTCAAATATTTACTGTTGGTAATGAAATGATTTTACAAACGTTCAAATGGGACTTACTTTTTACAGTTATCTTACAACTAGCATTGCGCAAACATACCTTCAGTAGTCTTGAGTTTCTCAAAAAAAAAATTACAATAATAATTCAATAGTTTTAGTTCCTCTTATGATAATAGTTAGTTGATATCTCCGTACATCGGTTTATAATCTCTTGTAAATCATAGCTGATGGCTGGCAGGCACACCGCTCCTCTCAACCCTTCGCTTGAGACCTGCTACCGACTCACTTCACATCTCGCTTAATACTGACTTCCTACGAACGCTAAAGTGCGGTCTCTCCCGCCAACAATGCTTTCTGGCGCAGACAATCCCCACTACCATTACAAAATGTGTCAATGCGCGGTCTTTCCCCCTCTTTTCTTAAAATGTATCCATAGGCGGTCTCTCCCGCCCTTTTTAAATTATATCAATGTACAGTCTCTCCCTCCAACAATACTTTGGTGCAGACATACCATGCTCCCACAATTATTTCCAAAATGACAAATATTAATTATTCCTATGTAATCCTATTAATAAAATATAAACATCTTTCATAAATTGTGGTTTGACAATAGACAGTAGAAATATACACGTCTTACAAGTTCTCTCCAGCACTATTTGAGACATTAATCGAATCCATGACATGTCATGCTGCGGCACTTCGGGGTGCTCGCGGAAGCCCTACACGACATTTGGCAGGGGTACCAGTTTCTTTGACTCTTCAGTGTAGATGCTATTTTACGTAATGAGTCTGAGGACATTATCGTGATATTCTAGTATATTGCGATCTACATTTACAATACCGGTTTCATGCAGCTCTCCACGCTAGTCTATCCTGTTTAAGCCACTGTATGTCTCAATAACTATTGCTACCACGTATTTTGGAATCTTCCAGCTGTGTTCATCCTTTGCTACGTCACGACAAATTTTACTCCCCATAATTCCCTTCACTGTCAAATTGACGATACCTTCATGCGCAAGGATTTATCCTACCAACCAATCCCTTCCTTTAATGAAGTTGCAACCTCCCCACAAAATAATTTACCGTAACCTCTCAACAGAAAATATTAACATAAATAACATTCGCATTTAGTGTAACCTCAAAACAGAAAAATTCCTAAACCTCTCAACAGCAAAAATTATAATTATGTCGTTCACATTCAGTGCAATGTCCCAACAAAAAAAAAAAAAATTCTGTAACTTGGTGATAATACAATGTAACTAACCTCTCAATTAAATTGTCATTCACTTATAACTTTTCAATAATTGACTGTGAATTTAACCTGGTAAATTTTGGACGTCAGTAGTGCTGCGTCATGGCCCTGAAAGATCATTCTGAATAAAAAAGAGAAAAATTGTTACCTCAATGAAGTCGTCGGATAACGCAAATATATCTGCTCTTAAAATAATGTTTTCTGGCACAGCCCTGTGCAATGCTGGCCGATAGATTTGTCATTTATGAAAGGAAGCAACTGATTTTTCTTTTGCAACAATCGGCATGATCATGGACGGGAGAAATAAGTAAATTCTTTAAATTGAAATGAATGGTTGTTAAAAATTATATGAGAAGGATTATTATTACGAGATTTTTAAAACATATACATGGGACTTGAGATGACATTACTACATATGAGCGAGGCTGCTTTTTACCTTATACAATAATACTCAGGCTCCGGCATCACTGCACTGCGACCGACCCACCCAACATGATTCACCAGACCAGACCAGAGCAGACAGCAGACTAGCAACAACTTACTGCTACAGCTACACAGTTCGTACTGCAGTCAACACTGCTCTCTGGTCAGCGATTCTCTTATACCTTGCATATCGCAGGCAGTGCATGAGCAATACATCGAAATTACAACTGCTCGGACCTCTTACATAACCCTCCACTGGGGGGGGGGGGGGGGGGGGGGGGGGCAAAAATTTGGCAGCGATGAGTCAATTGGACTTGCCATGAGCAACAAATTTTGCTATAATCTACTTAATTAACTAAGTCTACAGTCACAGAGTATATATATATATATATATATATATATATATATATAAGTGCAGAACATGAAATGAAATAGAGTGCACATGCACTGAGTACAGAACATATCAAGAAATGACAAAATGTGCAATGAGTACAAAACATGTTAACAAATAACATAAAGTGCACACGCACTGTATATATTTTTTACCATTTTACAAGAACTAGTATAGGATAGGGAAGGGTTGCATCATGGTTGTAGCACAGTAGGTTGCACGTAGCTGCACTGAAAGTCCATATTTTTCTACAGAAGCACAACACCAAGTGAGACAATCTGAAGTTCTCTTCTCTGAAGTATTAATCAGCGTAGCCAAGACACTGAAATGTCATATTAATATTCAATGTTATCATTTTGGTAGTACATTAGGTACACCAAACAGTGGGACCATAATAACAACCCCATCGTTCAAGGTGGTGGACAGCATGATGTGTCAACACCACGTTCTTGTAGAATCCATATTCGTTCACCAACGTAGAATTAGTGCAAAAACCAAATATTGCGCTCCATGACAAACGGATGTTGCAGTAATTTCTGGTAATTAGGTCAGAAGGTGAAGGACATTAAGTCTTATGCTAGTCATCATTGAGAATTACACTAGTCTATCAATCGATTTGAGTAATTTTTTGCACTCATTGCCTAGTTACTAAATATTTCTGTACTATGTATGGAGTATTACAGAACATTATTCATAAGTCATCTGATGACAGTAAATATTGGCACTCATTGGCCAGCTGCAAACCATTTTTATGCATTATTCAGAAGTGATCATTCAAAACAAGAGTTAATTAATGGCATATCATTTACATAACTCATCTAATTATAGTAATGATTGGCATTCATTGGCCAGTTACAAACCATTTTTATGCATTGTTCAGAAGTGATCATTCAAAGCAAGAGTTAAATAATGGCATAGCATTTACATAATTCATCTAATTATCGTAATCATTGGCACTCATTGGCCAGTTACAAAAAAATTTTTTTGCATAATTCAGAAGTCGTCATTCAAAACAGGAGCTAATGAGTGTAGCATCAAGCTACTGGTATTCATATATGATATCATGTGAGTAACATAAGACAAATTTAAAATATAAGAAACAGTGGCAATCATTGGTCAATTACTAAACATATAGCAAGTATTGAATATTACAAAACATTTTTCATCATTCAAGTGACATACAACATATTTAAAATTATTTTTGGCACTCATTGGCCAGTTACAAAGTATTCATATCGTTTTATAAAACATCATTCAGTATTACTCAGAAGTCATCATTCAAGTGACATAGGACATATTTAAAATGCAACACACTGTAACTATTACGCAAGGTCTGTGGTCCAATAATACATAGATATAATGGATTCAATACATCTGAGAAATTTGCATTAGATTTAGAACTAGAAATATCTCTTAAACTAGTAGCATTATTTGGTTGTATACTAGTAATAGCTGGGACTGGTAATTTTTTTTTTTAGTGGTAGCAATGCATTGCGTTGGGATCGATAATTAATTGCTAGGGCATGAAAATATTTGCTTTAGACTTATTGCTGGATATAAGGACTAGTAACGTCATTCGTCATGAGTCAGCTGTAGCAAGGTTATGAAACAAGTAGAGTATATGTGATCACATTCATGAATGACACACACAAATGGGTAAAAAAAATACAATTACTAGAACAGGTTTAATGACTAACTGCTTATAGCACATTAATTTCATGAATAGCTTCTCCTAGAAAAAAAACAAAATGGATTATTGAGCTGAAAGAAGAAACGCATATTATGCTGAAAAGTAGTGAACTTCGAATTAACAGTTAATGAAACGTGTACTCAATATGTATGTACTCTAGCTATCCTTTTCAAAACATTCAGTCATTATACCATGCGACATAAGACATACTGTCAAAACGAACTGCAACAAATACTTAAATAACTACATAGCATTTCTTAACTAACAGTAAATATATAAACTTCATCATTATCCTCATCTGCAAAGAAAAACTTCATTATTCATATTACCATAACTTCATTACTATCATCACCTGCAAAGAAAAACTTCATTATTCATATTAGCATATTTTTCATATAATTATTCATCATCATTTATTATCACCTGCGAAAAGGACACTTCATTATTCCTATTACCAGTCACTTCATACAACTATTCATAGTGTAGAGTTTCTTATTTCTAGCATGTTTCATCACTAAAACTAAGATGTGTAGTTCTGTCTGACAGCCTGCATCAATCGCCTCATATTCTGAAAGAAAAATAATTAGTTAAGACTGCTATCATACGATGTGTATAGTATATTCTTGTTAATGCTTGTTAATTCTGATCCATTTACTCTGCATGACATGGTATTTCATTTTCTTTCGTTCATTCCAAAGGTGAAATTCCCATTTCATAGTAATCCACTGTGGTTTGTTTAATTTATTTCTTTTAAACATTATTGCTTTCTGAAAATGATGAATAAGGATTAATATCTTGCATTTAAATCATATACTCATTAAATAAAAACTTGTTTCTAGTGATATAATTAAGCATACAGCATAGCATGACAGAAAACGTATTGTCAAAAACATAGACAGTTTTCAAGTGCAAAAAAAAAAAATGTACACAGAATATCATAATGTAGTAGCAAAAAAAATGTAAAATAGTCAAGATATTGAGATATTATAAGGGAAAATGTCAAAGTCAACTGGTGTTTGTTACATCTCAAACATTTCATAGTGCATACAGACAAAACAGGAAAACAATCATACATACACGAAAAATGGAAAATGTTCACGGTCTGATATATAACGACAAGAAAAGCGACCTGCTAACCTTACCTTGCCGGGCACTTGCCAAAAAAAAATATTATAATCATCAGTAAGTGCTCATAATATAATAAATAAATAATAATAAATAAATAATAAATATAAGTGTTCATAATATAATTGCATAAGTGGTCATATAAAAATCAGGAAATGGCATTGCAGTGTGATAAATCATAAAGTATGTTCATTCAATAAAGGGTTTAATATTGGAGACATGGTGATTGCCCTTGCTTTTTCTGGTTCTCAAAGTTTCGACGTGTACTACATTGGGGTGAGGAATGCTGCGAATTCGATATGGACCTGCGTATAGAAGCTCAAATTTACTACATCTCCTCTTTCCTCTGTTGGATAAATAATGTGTGTGTACTAATATCTTCCGTCCAATGTGAAAGTCACGGCGTGTACAAACCTGTTTTTGCTGTCTTTTTCGGCGCTCTGCGGCACGTTTGATGTTGTTGAGTGCAATGTCAACTATTTCATGGTGTCATAGTCGACAAGAGGTAGGAAAGGATACTAATTCTTTAATTTTGTTAGGTGGTTCAACATTTTTCAGTATAACAGTCAGAGCTAGGATAGTAGATTCATTTGGTATGGAGTTAATTACATCGTGGAATGAGAGTATGTGTGTGTCCCAATCAATATGTTTTTTATGGCAGTATATTCTACATAGTTTACCAATTTCTTTCATTAGACGTTCACAAGGGTTTGAAGAAGCGTGGTACCTGGATATGTAGATCGGAGAAATGTTTCTTGCTCGTAACATACGTGTCCATATAGCAGATCGAAACTGTGGTCCATTGTCGGAAATTACTTTCAATACATGCCCCACATGAAGTAAAAAATGTTTTACAAATGCATTCGAAATCGATTTAGCAGTAGCTTTGCGTAACGGAGTGAAGGTTACAAATTTTGAAGTGAGTTCAACAGCGACAAAGATGTAGCAAAAACCTCTATTAGTTCTGGGAATCGGACCAAAAATGTCTACAGCGGCCATGTGTCTCAATTTAACAGGTACAATGGGATGTAACGGAGGAATATGTGAAGTTGTGTCTGACTTAGCTTTCTGGCAGATTTTACATGACGCTAAAACTCGTCGAATACGTTTCTCCATGTTGGCAAAATAACAGTTCTGTCTCAGTATAAGAAAACATTTTCTGGCTCTGTAATGTGCGTAACTTAAATGAGTATACCAAATTAATTTGTTAACAAGCTCGTCAGTAATACATAATAACCAGTTGTTGCTGTCAGGGTGAGAGCGGCGAAACAGAATATAATTGCGTACAGTGTAATGGTTTCTAATGGTAACATTATTCCTATCTTGCCAAAGGTGTTTAATTTCTTTCCACACGTTGTCTTTACTCTGCTCTTGTGCTATATCTTGTAATGATGCCGAAATAAAATTTTCGAATGCAACTTGTTGAATATACATGACGCTAGAATTTGCTTGGCAGAAGTTGGTTGCGATGCCTTGCTGATTGTTGCTGAGAGAACGGGATAGTGCGTCTGCTACAATATTTTGTGTACTGGGAATGTGAACAATTGTAAAATTAATTTCCTGTAAATAAAGTTTCCATCTGCTTAACCTGTCATGTGTAAATTTTGCTGAAAGTAAAAACTGTATCGCTCTATGATATGTGTAAACGGTCGTATGTCTTCCATAAAGAAAATGGCTAAATCTCGTAAATGCCCATACAACACATAATGTTTCAAGTTCTGTAACAGAATAATTGCGTTCAACAGGGGACAGAATGCGAATCGCAATGGCGATATTTTTAATTACTGTATTACCGTCTTCTTCAATTTCCTGAAAAATGTGTACGCCTAAAGCTGTGTTCGAACTGTCGATGGAAATGGAAAAATTTCTAGTAAGATCTGGATGTGATAAAAGTGGTGCATTCAACAAAGCTTGTTTCAGATTGACAAATTCAGACTGTGTTGGGCTATCCCACGACCAAATAGTGTTTTTACATGTCAATTGACATAATCTATGGGTGTATAAAGCAGAGTAATGAATAAATTTACGGAAAAAGTTAATTAATCCCAGAAAGCTGCGTAATTGTTTCTTCGTCGTAGGAACAGTAATGTCACGTAAAGCTTGAAGTTTTTCCGGGTCAGGTGCAATGCCTTCTACTGAAATTACATGTACAAGAAATTTTATAGAAGTTTTGTCAAAGTGCGATTTGCTAAGATTAACTGTGAGTCCTTGTGCACGAAAAGTTTGCAACAGTTGTTCAAGAATCAGATTGTGTTCAGACCAGTTAGCTTTGTCGTCTACATACGTTGTGATTCTGTCTTTCATGCAAAAGTGTGTATCGGATGCCGTCAAAACTAATAACATTTTCGTGAACAAGATTCTGTGTGTCAAAAGTATTGCTTACGTTGCTGGAAGATGCAACCTGTACTGTACCTAGTTAAATTCTTTCTGACGTGCTGTTATTTGCAGGAGGATGTTGTGGCATTTCGACTATTTGTACTGTTCTGTTACTTCGTCCTGACGTATTACGTTCGGGATGATACCTACTGTCTGGTTCATTCATGATAATCTGTTGCTGTGGTTGATTTTGCTGCTGGTAAGACCGACTGTTATTAAATGTACGCTGAAAATTGTGCTCATCACTTTTACGTCCGTCATAATAATCATTGCTATACGGCGCGTTGCGATAGGAATTGAAATGATGTGTCTTCTGTACGTAGTGATTTCCTTATCGCTGTGCGTTGCTATTTGGTGTGGCCGACGCTATACGTTTAGGCGGCGAAACATTAAAGCTTGGTTGACCTTGCACATTACATTGTTGGTTAGGTATGCTAACCGGCTGGTTTTGTTGCTGTTGTGGGGAAAAACCTCTACTGTTGCCAAAATGCGTCTGCGACAGCTGAAAATTTTGTACATACTGATGATTAAAATTTTGTTTGTTATTAAAATTATGCTGCTTTTTTTTATTCACCAAAAACAGTAACAAAAATGGCCACAATGAAATGACATAAATAAGGTGACAGATAATTGCAGTCATAAATTTCAGCATTCAAAAAATGAGTCTTTAGCAGTAGCACAATTTAGCACCTTCACTGTCACCTTCAACTAGTGGCAGATCAGCATGCACATTTTCTTCTTCTGCAGCCTGAGGTTCCTCATCATCATTTCCCAGACCCAAACTAATCATTCAGTAAATCCTTGATGTGTGTTCCTTCCAGGGTAAATTACTGGACAGAAGAGAAGTCCCGAACAGCGACATCGCAAAATATTTCACTGCCTTGTTATTTTTGTCAGTTCCAGCCTTCTAAACGCATCTATAGGGAGTTCAAGATCTTCCTTTATATCAGACACCAGATGTTTCTCGCCATATTCTTGTATCTGCTGTACTGCTGATTTATTTTTCATATGTGACTTGCAGGTGAGGTTAGGGTCGGGAACTTGACCCAATCCATTCCCTCTCTACTAGGAATCCAGTTCCTAACCTATACCCATTCGGTTGAAGACAATTCGGAGCATGTTACCATATTTCTTATTGTGATTCTGATATTTGAGTATTTTCTCGAATTCATTTTCCATATACATCTTGTATTCAATATGTTCATCGCTCCCAATGTTGTTAAAAACATAACTTGTATATTTGCCCATTAACCAAATCACTGCGTTATTTTTTGCCTGAGGGTAGTAACTTTCCTCTGGTCTGAAGAAAATGTTAGTCGGTACATTGTTTGCTGAAGTTCTTGTTATTTGAGCAATTTTCTCCCTGGTCCACCTTCAGTTGATAATCCAATCTCCACAAGTGTAACGATGAGGCACACTATCAACGAGGTTGCATTTGCTGCAGAGGTTAGTGTCACTTAAACCGATGGCAAAGAGACGCTCATTAGTGCTGATGATGTTATTGACTACCTTGTACCACGCTGTTCGACGTCAGACGAAAGAACATCACTACTGATGTTTTTCCAGACCACATTCCATGCTATTCCAGCATATTTGGTTTCTATGTTATTTTTCCTTTCATGTTTCAGTCTTTCAGCTAAAATCGCCTTTGCTGTAACGTTTTTGGCGTTTAAAATCTTTTTGCTGAGATAACTTAGTTCAAGATAATACTCCCTAATGTGTTTCAGCTTAAAACTTATTTTTTGTATATTTATCGGCGGCTCTACACTTTCTGGCCTGACAATATCGTATAGTTTTGCTGTAATGCACCCTGGATCATTACACATTATGCTCCATGTTCGTTTGACATACAGTGCCATCACTTTAGACTTGATGTCGGTTAGACCCATTCCTCCATTGCTTGGATCCAAAACTGCTGTCTTCACCGGCACTCAAAACAATTCCCCTTTCCACAAGAACTTTGCTAAGTTGGACATGATCGTCTTCGCCACCATTGATGAAATGGGGAGAACCTGTGCTATGTAGTAGGCCTTGGATAAAATATACGTGTTGATAAACAGTATTCTCTGGAACTGGTCTATGCTACGTTGACAGTTTTCAATCAAAGCTCCCTTGATTTTACTTGCCACCTCCCGCCAATTTATTGCTATCATTTTTAAAAGGGACGTTGTCAATGCCATTCCAAGAGCTTTGTGTTCATTAACATGGTTCGCCCACTCAATGCGTAAGTTAGCAAGCCGCTTTATATTTAGAAATTTACTTTTATTTTCATTTACCCTCGCATCTGATGCGGAACAGTATTTTGCAAGTATCATCTCTAGTTGTGTCACATCTGTTTGGTCTCTGATGATTACGCCTACATCGTCCGCGTAAGCACCTACCACGGTCTTTGTTCCTTGAATGGTAATGCCTGTCAGTCTGTGCTGTAGCTGTCTCAAGAAAGGTTCCAGCGATATAACGAACAGGAGCATGGATAAGGGGCTTCCTTGGGTAACTCCCCTTTTTATTTCAATTTTTTTTGTCAGTTGACAGTTAACAGAGATTTGTGCAGTAACACCCATTGCCATGTTCTTGATGATGTCGATGGTTTTTGGCAGGAAGTCCATTCGGCGCATTATCTCTGTCAGGTATTTGTGATTAATTTGATCAAATGCCTTATGGAAGTCTATGAAAAGCAGTCCACATTTTATGTTACTTGCCTGCGCTAGCGCAATGACATCGCGATACAAAGCCGCAGTTTGTAAAATCGTTCTTCTAAAAGCACAAGTCTGCTGTTGGCCTATGATGTCAGCAGTGAATCGTGTAAAGCGCTTATTAATTACTCGAGCTATAATTTTATAATCTGAATTTAAAAGCGAAATCGGCCGTAGGTTGTTTATTTTTTTGCAGCCTCTGTTCTTCGGGATCAACACGATTTTGCATTGTTTGAACTCTGCAGGCACTGGCTTTCCTTGTAAGACTTCATTGACAGTTTCGGTGAACTTTTCTCCTATTAGGGTCCAAAATCGTTTATAGAATTCAATGGGCAGTCCGTCAAGTCCTGGAGATTTTCTAGCAGGGGAGCTGCATACGATTTCTAATACATCTTCCTTGGTGATGTCCGAAGAAATGTTCTCATCATCATCTCGCGATATTCGTGGAAGATATGTACCAAAGAGCTCATCGTATTCTTCTTCGTTTGTTTCCCCTGATGCATACATACGTTCATAGTACGCTGAGATCTCTTTAATTATTTCCTTCTGGGTGGTGATTATGGTACCATCATCTATTTGAAGTTCATCCGTGAAACTTCTTCTTCTATTCTTGGCGTGTCTGACAAGGTGATACAATGCAACAGTCTCATCTTCAGTGACTGACTTTGCTTTGGATTTTATTTTAAGTCCCTCCAGTTCCTTACGTTTCAGACTTATTAACTTCGCTTTTATTTTCTTGATGTCTTTTAATCTTGTAGGAATTGCATCTGTCTGATCGTAGAGGTCCCTGAGCACGCTGTAGTAGAATTCTACAGTCTGTTTCCTTTCTCTGGCCATATCTATACTAAAAGATATTAAAACTTTCCTTAGCTTCGGTTTCGCTCGTTGGATCCACCATTCTATCACACTTGGAAAGTTGTTCGGTGAACGGAGACATATTTCCCAAGCTCTGGTTAGGGCATCTTCTAATTCTTCTTTTGATAATAACGATATATTTAGATTCCACTGGCTTCTTACTCTTCGGGTAGGTTGTGGTGTTAAATTTATGCAGGTCAACAACGCACTGTGATTGGAAAAACTAACGGGAACAGTTTCTGTTTTCAGTACTTTATCTACTAAATTTTCCGATACGTAAATTCTGTCAATTCTACTACAGGAATTCGCAACAATATGAGTGAAGTTCACCATCGTTGGGTATTTTATTTCCCACACATCTTTTAATTTTAAATCAACAACAAGACGTCTCGAGTCAGTTGAGTAATTGAAGTTGGGGATTTGATCCTTTCGACTCAATACACAATTAAAATCTCTCCCTATTATAAGTTGGAGGGGGTTTTTCCTCAGTAAATAAATTACGCTTTCATTAAAGAATGTGGCTCTTGCACCTCTATTGCTGCTGCCAGAAGGAGCATATAAATTGACTATAGTAACTCCTGCTACATTTATTCCAATACCTCGCCCCGATTCTAATTTATCAACGTCATGTACGGGGATGCCTTCTCTAACTAAAATGGCCGTGCCAACATTCGTTTCAGTGGAAATATTGTAAAAATCAACGTAATTGGAAAAATTTTAATTGTGGGAATACCACTTCCTGTAGGAGAGCAATATCCGTCGCTGACTCATACAGAAACTGTTTCAGAGCAGCTCTTTTAACATCCGACTGTATCCTATTAATGTTTAACGTGGTAATCGTATATGACTGTAACATAGGGGAGTGACCTTTTACCCGCTAGTCTATCATTTCATGCCACTCCATGCCAGATACTTCCTGAGAATCTGACTGGAGACCACCGTCACGGTTTGCATTAGAGCCTTTCTTTTTACTTTTCTTGCGGTATGCATTGACACTAGCCTTCACCGAATGTCTGCTCCGCCCACCCCCTGAGCAGTTTTCCAGCGAGAGCGGTGTCGGTGGATCTGAGGGGCAGTCGTGTGCCACCATCTCGTCTGCCAACGGCGGCGCAGAAGCAGTTTGCAAACATTCTTCCAATGCCCCATCATTTCTATGAACACTTTCGTTTACTGTTTGTGTCTTATTGCTGTAAAACTCCGCTTCTTCATCTTGGGATTTGGGCTGTGATGCCGCCTGTTGTTGACAATCACTCGCTACCTCGTCATGTTTGCTTTCAGTTGCATCCGCGAGTGAATCTGTCTGCATTGATTGACGTACGGGTACTGCAGCGCGGGGTTGTGGCGTCACCAAGAGCTGCGCATTGCCGTCTACAGGCGCGTCCAGCGCTACAGAATGGGACTCCGATGTCACTTCGACCTGTTCGGGTGATGGTAGCGTATTGGATTTGTCTACTGATGCATTTGACTCAGAGTTCGAATCTATGCTGACAATATTGTCTGAAACAGTTTCCAGTACTGTTTTCTGAATGTCACTTACAGCTTTCAGCGACAGGTTGATATCTTCTTCATCCGTGCTACTGCCGTCACAAGTTCGACGTCTCTTGTTAGTGGCTATACTACTTTTTCCAGCCGGATTGTGTACAGTGTCTTTCCTGAGTAAAGGTAGAAATGCTTCAAGAGTATTTTGTGGCCTGTCGTCTACATTCCCCGAAATGCTGGAAACTTCACCACCCGTCATCTGATTTTCAGTCACAAGATCAGCCAGTGTTAACCTTTTACGCTGTTGTAAATTATTCTGCAATACAAACACCTTTTTTGGACAGTTTTGCCGGAGATGCCCACTTTCATTACATATATGACAAGTCAAAGTCTGTCCATTGTATATAACGTGCGCTTTGTAGCCACAAACCAAAATATGAGATGGAATGTTTTGTTTGACATGCATATCGACAGAACGAACACCACTAATCTATGCTGGCTTGACCATCGTTCATTACCAATTTGCCTTATGTCACCGTATTTAGATAATGCGTCTTTTAAGTAGCAGTTTTCTACCTCAGGGAGCAAATTAAATACTCTGACTTGTTTATAATCAACATCAGCATTTGAAATGGTAACTGTACTCACCGAATTATCGCGATGGCGGAATTCAGCTTTTCCTTCAAATTTCTGCAAAATCCGTTCCAGCACCAACGGGGAAAGCAGCTTCACAAAAAAGCAGTATTGCTCCAAGTCATAATAAGCAGTGTGCGTCTGATCCGAAGTAATGCCAATAACGTCAACGATCCAGTCATGAATTTCTAGTGAGCTTGGCTGAACATTACGGGTTGCTTTGTCAAATCCAAATCTTAGGGTAAGCTTTCTGGGAAAGATTGTTGCCATGTCAGCAGTTAACAGCTCGCGAAAACAAGGAAACTAAAATGCTGCATCACCACAATCACAATTTTACACAACACTGTTACGCAGAGTCATGAAATCCAAACAGAAGCGCCACAGCGCGTCCGCTCAGGACGGCCGGAAAAGCCGATATTCTGGTCCCAGATAAACGAAACTTTTGTGTAATTGCTTGTCAGAAGGCTATGAACGATAATGGACACCGCTCAAAGTATAACTGTCTGTAATACAACTATATTTTAAAATTATTTCACAATGCGAACCAAACTGCGATCTCTGTTTACGTTGCTAAGCAGAGATGGTAGTTCTTGAGTGTCTAATGAAAATTGTCACTTTCGGTAAAACTTGTCATATCAGGTTTTCTTTGCTCATTCTTAATCCTAGATAGATCGATAGTTGAAGAGCTGTTTTGATAGATATAAAGGATAGTAGAAGAGAGGGCAGCAGTGCAGAAAACTAAAGATGAAATAGCACTACTACGGCTCGAGGCCCTTTGCACGCTACGGCACATATTCATCGAAGTGTAATGAATCCCCTGAGGCCTCTTACGCGCTGCGAATAAATTTTAGTTTCTGCATTACAGATGAAAATTGAAAAGCAAATTGTTGTATCCAGTCCAAAGGGTTTATTTGTGTTCTGTCATTTTTAAGTACCTTAAATTTTCTAACGGATAGAAAGTGCTTGTAATCAAAATTATCGTCTCTGTATGTCTGAACAGGTTCAGGATTGTATGATAATCTGTTTGTCTGTGACTGTTCGGAATCTAACTCACGTACTCTCTGTAAATTACCTAAATTACACTGGCTGTGTGAGTCTGACAAATGTTCGGAATGTGGCGTATGCTGTGACGTGTTAGTGACTGAAACATTTTTCATTTCTGTCACTTTAAAACGTTCGTCAATTTGGCTGTTCTGTTGTTCAAATCTTTTATCGACTTCCGCATCCAGCGTGTGTGAAAGTTCTGCTGACATTAATTTAAACTCGTCGCGTAACTGTGTTGCTTTTTCAGAACATTGTTCAGTGACTGCACTACTTTCATCTCTAAGTAATTTCGTTGTGGCTACAGGTGTACTACTTAATTCTTGTGCAACAGATCCTATTTATTCACTACTGTTCCTAGCACAAGCCTCAACTTCCTCACGTAATTGTTCTTTAGTATCATGACATTGCGCGGCAACGGCTGTAATCTGTTCACTAAGTTGTTTGTTCTGTTCGTTAAGGTTGTCGTGTTTTTCATTCGACAGTTTGAAACTTTCATTAAGTCGTTTGCACGATTCATTAAGTTGTTTGAAATGGTTGTCGTATTTTTCATTAAGTTGTCTGAAATTGTTGTTTAGTTTTTCATTATGTTCATTAATTTGTTGTTTGAGATTTTCATTAAGTTGTAGCATTAATGCTATAACTCGATCCAAGCCAAAATTAGCTACTGTATTCCCTGTGCTGTGTGATGATGTATCTGTATGTGTCACGTTTTGTATAACCATTTGGTCATACTGTGATTCTTGAAAAGGTTTGCCAATCGGATGTGCACCGTTGGCCACTACATCGGAATCAAATAAATCTGACTTATTCTGATTACTTTGTTCATCTTCGTGGGAAAAATTTATCTGTTCACTACGTAAATTTTGCAAATCGGGTGTGTCAAGCTGGGCAGCGTTAATTGTAACCGAACGTGCCGCGTCATCAATTGTTATATTTACTCTGGACATAATTGCATTTGTTTGCTCATCATTAGGATCAAAATCAATATTAGTGATCGGTACACACTGATTATCTGTAATTAGGGGATTATCACTATTACACTGAGTGTCGCAAGTATTATCGGTCAAATTATTCGAGTCGGCTATTTCACTCATTGTACATCGCGATGTACTGTTAACAGTTTTACGCGGCTTTTTCACAAATCAAAAATAAGCACAAAAATGAAACAAAGACAAAGCAAAACTGGAACAAACACAATTACAACAAAGAGCAATAAATTGCTGATAATCTGTGAAAGAAAGAGTAACAAATTAGTAAACGCGTTGCGCCAGATGAAACTACATTTAAGTAAATAAGAGCAGATATATGACTACTTCTCAGAAATTCACAAAGAAATACGATCCTGGCCGGTTGTCGCCAAGTCTAACCTCCCCACAAAATAATTTACCGTAACCTCTCAACAGAAAATATTAACATAAATAATATTCACGTTTAGTGTAACCTCAAAACAGAAAAATTCCTAAACCTCTCAACAGTAAAAAATTATAATTATGTCGTTCACATTCAATGTAACGTCCCACCAAAAAAAAAAAAAAAAAAAAAAAAATCAGTAACCTGGTGATAATACAATGTAACTAACCTCTCAATTAAATTGTCACTCACTTATAACTTTTCAATAATTGACTGTGAATTTAACCTGGTAAATTTTGGACGTCAGCAGTGCTGCGTCATGGCCCTGAAAGATCATTCTGAATAAAAAAGAGAAAAATTGTTACCTCAATGAAGTCGCCGGATAACGCATATATATCTGGTCATAAAATAATGTTTTCTGGCACAGCCCTGTGCAATGCTGGCCGATAGATTTGTCATTTATGAAAGGAAGCAACTGATTTTTCTTTTGCAACAATCGGGATGATCATGGATGGGAGAAATAAGTAAATTCTTTAAATTGAAATGAATAGTTGTTAAAAATTACTTTATATGAGAAGGATTATTATTACGAGATTTTTAAAACATTTACATGGGACTTGAGATGACATTACTACATACGCGCGAGGCTGCTTTTTACCTTATACAATAATACTCAGGCTCCGGCATCGCTGCACCGCGACCGGCCCACCCAACACGATACACCAGACCAGACCAGAGCAGACAGCAGACTAGCAACAACTTACTGCTACAGCTACACAGTTCGTACTGCAGTCAACACTGCTCTCTGGTCAGCGATTCTCTTATACCTTGCATATCGCAGGCAGTGCATGAGCAATACATCGAAATTACATCTGCTCGGACCTCTTACAAAGTGTGACATAGATTTCGCTTTCCCTAATCCGATTCAGCAGCTCCTCAGTAGTTACTCACCTACTTATCTGATCGTCGATAGTCTTCCGTTGCATGACATTTCAAAAGGTATTCTCTACTTGTCTGAAATACCTACCATTATAGTTTCGCTTCCATACAAGGCTACACTCCAGAAACATTCATAGAAAGGCTTCCAGACATTTAAACTGATATCGGACGTTAACGAATTCTTCTTTTTCAGAAATGCTTTTCGTGCTACAGCCAATCTCCATTTTATATGCTATCTACTTCGACCATTGTCAGTAATTTTGTTGCAAATATCATCTTCCACTTTTAGTATTTCATTTCCAAATCTGTTTGCTTCAGCATCACCCGATTTATTTCGACTACAGTTCATTAGCCTTGTTTTACTTTCGTTCATGTTCATCTTATAACCTTTTTACAATACTCTATCTTTTCCATTCAACTGCTCTTCCAACTCCTTCACTGGCTGACAGAATTACAGTGTCATCGGCAAACCTCAAGGCTTTTATTTCTGCTCCATGAGCTTTAATTCCCTTTCGAAATCTTTCCTCGATTTCTACTACCTCTTGCTCAACTGATATATTAAATAATATCGAGGATACGCTACAACCCTGTTTTCTCCCTTCTCTACTACTGCCTCCCTTTCATGCCCTTTGGCTCTTATAACTGCAGACTGGTTTCTGTACACACAGTAAATAACATTTTGCTTCCTCTGTTTTATCCCTGCTGCTTTCTCTGTTTCAAAGAATGATTTTAGTGTATTGCTTCTAATATCCTCAGTGATTTCTCCGTGGTGCATAAACTTTCTTGCAGTAATGCAGAACTCCTTCGATTCTTGTGCAATATTTTCCAAATTTTTAATGTTTACCTAATTAATATTCGCCTTTCTACCGCTCTCCATTATGTTCGTCTTTGCTTTGTTAACCATGAACCCAATTTCAGTAGAATGTTGCACGGTTACAATGTTCAACAGCTTCTCCAAAAGACCTCTCCATTCGCCCAAAAGACTATATGGTATGCGAATCTAATCATCTGTACTCATTTTGCACACGCTTACATTATTGCTTTAAAATTGTCGTAACCATCTTAATTCCTCAACATATAACTTAAACAGCTGTGGCAAGTAATTAAAATCTTGCCTTATGCTTTACTCAACATTCCACTTCTATCACAGCCAATTTGCTTCCATTGATGTTAATCATTGTGCACTTGAGCTCCTAGGGATCTGTTTATGCAGAAAAACAATACGAGATATACAGATCCAACTTAATGCAAGCGATTTAGCGTAAGTTAGTTTAAGCAGTGTGCAAGTCCAGGGCCCGATGACCTCGGCAGTTTGGTCCCATAGGAATTCACACACATTTGAACATTTTGATGTATGTCTGTTTACTTTATTTTCAGTCTTTTCCAAATTTAATGGCTTCATATTTTACCTTTCCTTATTAAAGATTTTCAAGTCTTGATGACCAAAAAATTTCAAATACTAGCTGAAATGAGATCTACACATTTCTCGGCAAAGTTATTTTGCGACGCTAGAAGTGTAGCAAAGGCTGCCCAATTCTCTTGAGAGAGGAGCATCTCTGGAACGACTGCCTGCCTAAAACAAAACTTTTTTTCCACACTATTCCTGAGGCTACACAGCTCTCTAAGTGTCTAACACACAATTTTCGCAGGAGCAAAAGTAGCGAGACTCACGCGGAGGCGAAAGCTTGCACGCAATTGTTTGTCGTATGATTTATCCGTGAATGTAACCAGAAGGAGACATATAATAATGCAGCTAATATTCCATTACCATACACTCGGAAGTAGTTTGTGGGTATAGATAATGTAAAACTACAAATGAATAAACAACAAACAACTCCTGCAAAAATAATCAAACATAACTACAGACTCGAGAAAACAATGACATCTTTATACAGAATTTTTTCTAAAATTTACTATACAGCATTTGGCAAAGATTGACAGTATTTTGCTGTCTGGGACTATTTTCCATCTGATTCTCTGGTGCAATAAGTGAAAGACACTGGGATACATGTCAGAGCGCAAGGTGTAATTAATCTCAGTTAAATTACGCATACTTCACTGGCAGCTGGATAGTTGCTAATTCATTTTAGATTAGTCCTCCTGAACAGGTTCTCAGAGGGTATAGGTCTTTTTTTCCGTTCTGTTCGTCAGATCAATAGCCAGTACACGAGACATGAAAAACTCCAACAAATTTAACAAAAAACAAGTGTGAAATTAGCGGTGACTTCCTTTATGTAACGATGCCTTTGCACGCTATCACGTGACAGTTAGAAAACCAAACGGACAGTAAACGAGTTGGAAGGAACAGTATTCGATTAACAGTTTGTGTAATTAAGTGCTCAATGCGACACATTTCTCTGAAAAAGTTTGAAGGCGATCATATTTTATTCTTACTACTTACTGGCTTATAAATGAAAATATTGTGATCAGTCTTTACGAAGAGCAAATGTGGTGTTAGTTTTTTTGTGAGACTGAGTTGTAGGAAATTAGTGATAGACGTAGCGGCTTGCACCCGCGTTACAGCCTCAGAAAATGTCAAGTAATCATTTGCTGCATTGTAGCACACCTACATCCACACGTACACCCTATATGTCCCCATAGTGTGTATTTGGGGCGGAGAAAATATGGTCTGTTTGATTGGTTTATGGCCAAACGAAATCTGTTCAGCATCGGTTATTGTCAACAGTTTAGAAATCGGTGACCGAACTCATTTTCGTTCTTCTGCTCTTACCGTATTAGGTCAATACGACCTTGGTCTGGCAGGATCTCTGTTTCCCTTTTGGTTTACAGTTCTTTATGTGACGTGATAGTCCCTCTAGATCTATCGTTTATAGATGTTCAATCCTTTCCTGTTTGTTTTCATCCAGATTTTGTTCCGCACACCAAATTTTCGACTTCTTTCGAATACCTTCATTTGTTTACATCCCTTCACCATTCTAAGAAATCTCATTTCTACTACTTTTATTTGTTTTTCTTGTGTTTTCTGTAGTACCAGCAAATCATGTCCATATAATTGTATTGGCAATACGACCGTCTTATAAAATTTCAGTCATACTTTAAAGTGCTATTAATTGTTCCACATATACTTTCAGATCTATACAGCTTAATCTGCATTCCTTGTTCGTAGTCATACGATATTTTACATTCAAATTGCAACTGTATTTGTAAGTCCTACAGGTTTGACCGCAGATAAGAACGTCCCAAATCTTAGCCACAAATGAAAACGCCAAAAAAGTACACAATACACAATAAATGATGCCATAGGTTTTGCATGAGAAAGATCTCGGTATACTTTACATCACAATTAGCAATGAAAAAATTCTCTCCATGCTGGATGTCGCATTCGTGAATTGTTGATCATAGCCATACTCAAAAAATAAGTCGTCAACAAACTATAGATCGTTCTCAAAAGAATCTAATTTTGTGTGTTGCTTCGCTACTGTGAACGGAATCTGCCTCCGCCACTTCACCCCACAAAGCAGCCGACGACACTTCTACAATAAAGGCGAAGTCGATTTGATCAGTCTTTGTTTCCTGAGATGCAGAAGTTATTCGTGTGGTTAACCTTGCAAATATTTAACAATGTTCTGGAGTACACTATAAAACGCTTCTATATCAACAGGACCAAAACATACGTCAGATGAAGCCTTAAAAATTTTTTATTTACGAATACGTTTAGAATTACCAAGTTTTACAATTGTGTATTTCATTTAGCATAGGACAAAAGAGTACTGCGAAAGAGTAGGAACATTTACTAACAAATATTTTGATTGGTGGAGCAGCCAATCATAAGTAAGGAAAAGTGACGACGGAATTCAGCTGAATGCCACGCCAGACCGAATTCTTACCGTTAGTCACATGGCTGTTACACTTCAGAGTCACCGCGATGTCGTTAAAGTCTCTGGTCGTTAGGGTCAGCCAGAGCCACTGCTGCTAAATGCAGCCCAGTCCCCGGCGTCATGCATACAACTCGTGCTACTTGCACACGTCATTATTTGACATGTACTCCTTGAACGACAGCTGTCTCCCAGTGTCAGTTTATCGTTCGCACACTACTCGGTAATTAGATTCAGAGAATCACTCCCATCAGAGTCCACCTTCCAATAAACCCTCTGTCTCAAAGTTGCCCACAGGAAAGAGCCTGGCATAGTTTCTTTACTGAATGGGCATGTTTATTTCTAATGTAAGAGTGTAATAGGAATATTATTCTCGTCATATTGAAGGAGGTAGCCGTATTCAATTTAGCTGTGAAAATAAAAGCCGTTATGAAGTAGATTAATTACGTGGACATAGCTAACACATCTACATCTACAGCTATATCTACATCGATACTCCGCAAGCCACCGTGCGATGCGTTACAGAGAATACGTTGTACCACTAATAGTCACATATCTTCCTGTTCCACTCGCAAATAGAACGAAGATTTATCTTATACTCGAGGGTCTTACGGAAAATGTACGTTGGTGGCAGTAGGATCGTTCTGCAGTCACCTTCAAACGCTTATTCTCTAAATTTTCTCAATAGCGTTACTCGAAAAGAACATCGCCTTCCCTCCAGGGATTCTCATTTGAGGCTGCGAAGCATCTGCGTAATACTTGCGTGTTGATCGAACGAAGCGCTTACAAAACCTGCCTCTGAATTGCTTCGGCGTCTCCCGTTAATACGACGCGCTAGGGATCCCAAACACTCGAGCAGTACCCAAGAATGGGTCACTCTAGTGTTTAATATGCCGTCTCCTTTCCAGATGACACTTCCCTAAAATTCTTTCAATAAATCGAAGTCCAGTATTCGCCTTCAAATGGTTCAAATGGCTCTGAGCACTATGGGACTTAACATCTGAGATCAGACCCCTAGAACTTAGAACTACTTAAATCTAACTAACCTAAGGACGACACAAACATCCATGCCCGAGGCAGGATTCTTAACCTGCGACCGTAGCGGTCTCGCAGTTCCAAACTGAAGCGCCTAGAACCACTCTGCCACTCCGGCCCATTCGCCTTCGCCACTACAATCCATACCTGCTCGTTCCATTTCATATCGCTTTGTAACATTACAAGTAGATATTTAATCGGTAGCACACTACTAATGCTGCATTCGAGCATTATGAGATTGTTTTTTGTACTCATCTGCATTAAATTGTATTTCTCGACATTTAGAGGTAGCTGCCATTCATCACACCAACTAGAAATTTTGTCTCAGTCGTCTGATGTCGTCCTACAGTCACTCAACGACGGCAGCTCCCTGTACGGCACAGCAGCATCAGTGAGCCACCGTACACTGCTGTTCATGCTGTCTGCCAGATCGTTTATGTACTGTATATGGGAAGTAACAGCGGTCCTGTCACACTTCCCTGGAGTACTCCTGACGATACCCTTGTCTCTGTTGAATCTCGTCGTCAGGGACAACGTTCTGGATCCTATTACTTAAAAATTCTTCGAGTCACTCACATATCTGAACTACAAAAAATGTTCTAATGTGCTGTAGCCATAGCGGCATTGTCAAAGGTTATGGACAAAATTAACACCAGCATCGTCAAATATACATATATAAACAACAGCATATGCAACAATCATCTTGTGAGCAGCACTACTGTTTGTTTTGAACAGCTGCTCTCCCACCAAGGACAGGAGCTTGAATATTAGTCCGTAAAACCGATCTCCAAACTGGCAATATATCTCCACCTACCGTGTCGATTTAGAAAACATACAATTCATATTCTCCACCATACAAAATCACCCCTTTTACATGATTCGTACATATTCTGTGAAGATGGACATTACTGTATATATCCTCCTCACTCCACTATTGCATCTATGCCCGACGGATGCCCATGGCACCTCAGAACTGTTCTACAAATTTGGGAGCGTTTCCCCTCGGCACAAACGCGTTACTGTTTCTGCTTCCTTGCTTGCTCGCTTTTCTACACACATCTCCAGACTCGGGGATTACAAGAACACACGTATTTTCGAATTGTTCGCCGTAATATAAAACCATTTTCGCGGTACATCCCGATATCAAGCAGTACGCAGAATCCTACCAATAGCTAACGCAACATAGCTCCCAAGATATAGACTGGAAATTATTTCTCTACAAACGCCAAACTATAGCGAGGTGCAGCATGCTGTAAGCCATTGAGAAATTACAAAAAAATAGAGGAAGCTGTTATTTCCACTCTCTGTTTGCGATGTCAGTAATGTAACACATTACAAATCATCCCTATAATTTACAAGCCAACTTAAGTTTTTCCCATGTCTAGAGAATAGACATACATGTCTTCAACATGCTAGATGCACACACCACAATGGATCTTCCCTCAACTAAATAAAAGCGCGAGATGTGCAGAAGCAGTCAACCGAACAATTTACATGTGAGCAAATAACAGTTCAGCGCAATTACACCTCCATGCACAATCTTCTCAAATTTCCACTTGATAACGAAAGCCGCCCAACACATACTAAGTATTAGTTCGCTATTCGGTCGTCTAGAGGACGTAAAAGTTAACTCAGATAAATTCCCTCAATCCAACAAGCCTCTGCATTCGGATAGTTGCTGCCGTTAATGGGGAACGTCGAACATTCCCACCACAGGCCATGCATACACACAATCATTCTAGAAAAACTGTCACATATATCTTTTATCATTATATTTACAAATAAATGTTATGATCGCGTTCTCAATTGAACTGCATTCGACAATGAGCGAAGTATCGGAAATACACCCTGCTGTCGCCTGTGGCTCTGGAAATAGAAATATGACTACCTTTCTTATGACTTGACATACTTGATACACACAGTGGTTACGGTTACTACAAGCCACACCACAAGCTGGGAAACGGGGCCAAATTTCTAGTAGTTTACTGTAGAATTGAGATTTTCACAAATGTTTTATTCGTATCTTACAGAAACTAGCAGTACGGCAATAAACTACCTTTTAAAACACGCCGCTAACGCTAATCAAAGTAATTTATAGCAATACAACAATTTAAAGATTTAAAAAAAACACACAGAGCTAGCAGTACAGCAATAAACAACCTTTTAAAACACGCCGCTAACGGCAATCAAGTAATTTATAGCAATAGAACAGTTAAAAAATTTTTTGGAAAAAACTCAGAAGCTAGCGTACGGCAATAAATTACCTTTTAAAACACGTCGCTAACGCTAGTCAAAGTAATTTATAGCAATACAACAATTTTAAAAAATTTAAAGAACATTAGTTAACATTAGTAAATACAGAACTTTGTTAATAAAGTACGGTGAGGTAGTGAAGCTACCAACACCGCCATTAAAAATACTAAACAGGCCTCAGCAAACACACGATTAATGGCAATAAAAGGAATTTACAAACTTAGAGGAATTTTAAAAAATTTTAAACAAATGTCCTGGAATATCATTAGAGCATAACAGATATGAGGGACCCGTGTAAGGCGGCCACAAATCACCCACTCAGGGATGCTCAGGCAAATCAGAATACTGACCAATTTAAATACGCCCGTAAACACAATTGCCACTCTCAGGCTGGTCACTGCACCGACTTTTAGCCAGGGAAAACTTGTTATAAGATGGCTTAATTAGCTGACAGAATTAGAGCTACCCTCGTGCAAGGAAACATTACACCACACAGTCCTGAATGAGCGACCACATGATTAACCAACAAGAAGCATGAATTTACTCATAACCCGCGACAGAATAGCGAAACAATTAAACTGCCAAAACTACGCCTCCCATCGGACAGTAACGAGAGGAGGAGGAAAGATCACTGTCTTCAATTACACCGGTGCCAGGGACAGGAAACCAGGTCGCCGGAGGCCACAAGGCAGTAGAGATGCTGGTTACACCAAATTATTACTTACTGATTAAACCTTCCACGAACTTAACTTGCAGTTATGCTCGAACATGCAGTATACGACCTCCGATGGCAAGGATCCACACATCCGACCGCGCACGCGTCGCCAGCGTACCCAAGACGCCACGGTCACGCGACAACAAGCTCTGTCACCGGAGTTCACGTCTTCTGTGCAACGTTGACGGGTAGTGACCGCTCCTTCATGTTAGGTGTCTCCTTTTAAACTCAGGGTTGAAAAGGAGGATTTAAAGAAGCTTGTTAACGTCCCACCAAGGCGAAATGAACAGCAGCTACTTGTGGGGCGGTTCTGTATAAAACCAACACGCGGGGAGCTCTTCCGTCAACTCGGCCCGCTCTTTACACGCAACCGACATACATCACGTGGCGACTCGGTACAACCGAGCACGCCTCCTTCGCGCTGGAGAGCCACACTGACCTCCCGTGTCCACCACACTCACTCTCTGCGCGCAACGCCCCTACTTCCGCGCCACCACACCAGGTTACAACCGGTCAAAGATCTCACTTCCTCCGTAGCAGTTTCCCGGAAGCAAAAACGCAGGTATCGATAGCAGAGGGAACAGACAACCAAGCAGCCACTTAATGACAGACGGCATATCAAACAAACATGTCTGGGGAAGAAAAGGAAAACCAATGCAATCTAAACTCAAGGTGTAGCACGAGTCGATACACGGCTCAATACTCTTCCCTTTGCTATTACAGTACTCCAAGTCAAATCCATACCCTCCGTACGACTGCACATAGCCATTTCCTTTCCACAAACACATACTTTATAAAGCCTGATGCTCAAATTCGAAAATATCACGCATTCCCTACTACTACTAACAAGGGGAGGCCGCCAATTGTGAAATTCAGATTCGATTCATACTGCGCATAATAAAAGCTCATGGCCAGAGGTGTAATGTGGCAAAGCACCAAGATGCACTTCTCAGCCGTTGTCGACAAAATCGACAGTTAAAAGAAACCGTTGCGGTGAAATACTCCCTACGATTAATAATTTTCTACGGCGTCGTGGCGCAGCGGTAAGCGCTCGGATAGTCGGCTCGCAGCCGTGTTAGCGTGCGGAGCTGCTCCGCGCGCCGTGTGACGCTCCGCTCTTGGCGGTGTTTACTTCCGCGTCGCGGTGTTTGTGTCTATCGAGTCCCGTACTAACGTACACCATGGCGCACTCGTACCGCCGTGCAACGATCAAAGTAACGTTTCAGGCCGAACATCCACGACCCAGAGCTTTCGAAGTCGAACAGTTCATACGTGAGGATCTACGTTTGAACCCCCAGGACGTAATCGGCATACATTTTTCCATCACTGGAAGTGTGTCTACATCAAGATGTCGACGGAGGAAATTTGCAATGACATAATTCACCGTCATGCCACCGGACTAAAATTTAAACACTCTGATGGATATATGGGTGCTGTGACAGTCGCCCATGCTGGATTCGGTCTCCAGACATTGCGGGTGTTTGAACTCCCGTTCGAGGTGCCTCAGGATGTGGTCATTGCCGCTTTCCAACCATATGGCACCGTCTTGGGTCACGTCGCGGAGAAGTGGCAAACATTTACGACCTACCCCGTATTAAATGGCGTCAGGCAAATAAAAATTGAGCTGACGAAACATGTCCCATCGTACCTGCTGATTGGCGGTGTGAGGGCCATCGTCATGTATGATGGACAGCCACGAACGTGCGCAGGATGTGGCCAGGAGAGACATGTACGTTCCGAATGCTTACACCGCCGTTTAATACAGACGCCATTACGTGAAGAGACCCAGGCTTCGACGGTCACGTCCTTACCCATCACCTACGCCAAGGTTGCACAGGACCCCGTCGTACCAATCTCGATTGCGCCAGCAGCATCGTCAACGCCACCCGCCGCAGCACAACGCGCCGAGGACACAAGCACGGCGTCACCTCCAGTGCTCGCTTCAGGACCGTCCGGTTTGCAGGCCGAAACCGATGTTCCTGTTGGAACCATGGACGTCGACCTCTGTGTCGTGCCGACGTCTGCCTTTGTCCAGACGGGTTCGGCGTCAGACGACGGGCGACCACATTCTGATTCAGAAGGCCACATCAGAAAACAGCGGTCGCCTCGCAAACACAGGAAACGACGACGAACGCCTTCCGATGACGCCCTTTCTCAGACGGCCCCACGAGATGTCGACCTGATGTCTGACGGTGATCTCCCACATTGCGTCCAGTCACGCGATGTAGCAGCAACAGGAGCCCCTCCTGTGACGCCTACTCTCCCAGCCAGGGACGTGTCCTCGCCGTTGTCAACGAATGATGACGGCGGTCCCCCTGCCACTCATGTTGCGGAGTCCACAACACCCGTTCCGGAAGTCCGTGACCGTCACATGTCCACGTCGTCAGCTTCCTGGGCCGATGACGTTGAAGAAGAAGCGGAACAAACTGCCAGCGTGTCTGCACAGGAGTCCACCTCGGCGACACTGGGGCTGGCGCCCCGCCAGTAATTATCACCACTGCGGGACCACCGGCGGGTCTCCACCTGCCGGCTACTTCTACCGCACGTTCTGCAAATACTGAGGATGGCCGCACACAGCAATATCGTATCGCCACGATGAATCTTGCCACCATTCGTGCCCCCATAAACTGGCCATGTTCAGAGACACTATTTACTCTGCGGATGTGGATATAGCACTCTTACAAGAGGTGTTTGTGGCTGACTTCCTAGTTCCCACCGGATACAACGCCCATGTTTCCCCCGCATCCGATACCGGTAGCGGCGTCGCCATCCTGCTACGCGACGGACTCCCTGCAGAGGACGTCATCTACCTCCCCACTGCGCGAGGTATGGCCCTCACACTGTTCGGCGTGCGTATTATTAATATCTACGCTCCGTCCGGCACTGGCCGCCGTCATGACCGACAAACTTTTTTTGCCGAAAGCGTCACACACCTCTTCACCGGTCCGCAGGACGATTTGGTACTCGGTAGGGATTTTAACTCGACACAAGAGCCCGCGGACCAACTCCCGCGACATTCCCCTTGTGCATCTCTCTCAGTGGTCACCGACCGTCTCCGACTTGTTGACACATGGAAGAAGCTCCACGGAATTCAACCGGGCTATACATTCTACACCTCTCACTCGTCAAGCCGCATAGATCGCATCTACGTTACTCGCTCCCTTGCTGATGGCACACGTCATGCGGAAGTCTGGCCCTTGGCCTTTTCAGACCATGATGCATACCTCTGTGACGTCACTCTCGCCCGACAGCAAGTGTGGCATAGTCGTGGTCTGTGGAAACTCAATGTCGCTCACCTGACCTCCTCAGACTGTCGCCGTATGGTTGAAGAAGCGTGGGCACGCTGCCACCATCGTCGAGAAGCCTATGACTCCACCTTATCATGGTGGCCCTCCTGTGCAAAGCCGACCCTCAGGAAGACTCTGATGAGTTTTGGGAAGGAATTAAAGGCGTGGCAAACTAATACCCTGCACTTCTACTACACCATTCTACGTGACTGTGCGACGATGCCTTTCTCGCCAGCCCGGCAGTCGATGGTCCATCGCACGAAGGCGCAGATCTCCTTGATCATGCGGCGTACCTTGGAAGGCACTTTAGTCCGTTCTCGAGCTTCTAATCGAATCCCTCAAGAACATCCGTCGATGTACCACCTCCTTCAGGAAAGACAACGACGACGACGAGCTCTGATCCAAGTCCTCACTGTTGTGGAAGGGCGCCGGCACGACACCCAACAAAGCATCGGTCGTGCTCTCCATGCTCATTTTGCCGGGCTATACGCAGCCGTACCGCATTCTGCAGCACTGATCACAGACGTCGCTCAGCTCACTACGAACACTCTTCCGGAGGATGCAGTGCATGACCTCCAAGACGACGTAACCACAGATGAAGTGGTAGATGCTATCAAGGCGGGTTCCGATAACAAGTCTCCTGGACCTGACGGTATACCCATCGAATTTTATAAAAGTTTTCAGTATTTGTTGGCTTCCACGTGGACGGCAATCGCACAAGAGCTGATGTCACCGAGGACAGTGGTCCCGAGCGCCTTTCTAGAAGGAATTATCATCCCCGTACATAAACCGCGCGGGTTATCGAGGGTCCAGGACTATCGACCAATTACTTTGCTCAACAGCGACATGAAAATATTCACACGGCTACTGGCATCGCGACTCAAGAAGGTCGCACGTTACGTCACATCCTGCGACCAGACTTCCCTAGGAGGCGACAACAACATCCGTACGGCCCTTTGCCGTTACAGAGACATGATAGCATCAGCGCATCATCAGCGTCTCCCTGGCGCCTTGGCTTCACTGGACTTTAGCCAGGCTTTCGACCGTGTTGACCACTTCTATCTACGGACAGTTCTTCAGCATATGGGTTTTCCTGGCGGTATTGTAACAGTGGTTATGCGCCTGTTGAGTAGTGCAACCTCTAAAATCATGTACAATGGTCGTCTTACACCGTCCCTGGCCATCGCACGATCTGTACGGCAAGGATGCCATCTTTCCACGATTTTGTATGCTTTCGCCTTGGAACCCCTGCTCCAGGGCATGCGCCAGCGTTTGGAAGGCATGGCTGTGCAAGGCCACCGTTTTTGTTGTACAGCCTACGCAGACGACATAGTACTATATCTGCGCAGTGAAGATGAAGTACGAGCAGCACTGACATGGGTGGCGACTTACGGCGAAGCGTCGGGGAGCTGCCTCAACGTGTCAAAATCCAAGGTCCTGCTCATTGGTGAGGGTTTGCCGGAGAGATGCGCTGCCCCCCTTAGTGTCGCCGCCACCATACGGTGTCTTGGACTTAATTTCACAGCAGACCTGCGCCTCTCAGCGGCTATCAATGGCAGACGCTTGCTACAGACAATCAGAGCCAATCTCGCAGATCACCGGCTACGAGCTCTCGACGTTATCCAACGCGCGCAATACGTGAACATGTATCATGCTTCCCGTATACCACACGTGGCTCAAGTACTACCAGTCCCAAATCTCCTGGCGCGACGACTGTTGATGGCTTTCGGCTCCTTCGTCAGCTCGGGGATATTATTCAAGGTGCAGTATGAATCCCTTGCATGGAGATCGTGGCGGGGTGGGACTCATCCACGCGCCGACTCGTGTCAAGGCACTATACGTCAGCTCCCAACTCAAACTTTGGCATCGTTGCCCGCAGAGCCTTACTAGTCTCCTGCTTCACAGCTTTGCACCGGCCTCCTTGTCCGCTCCAGTACTGATATCGACCATTCCAACCCCCTTTTATTACATCCAACGATTTTTCCTGGAGTTCAGTTATATCTACCGGTCCTTACCACTTACACGTTTGTACCTCACGAAAACAATCTCCGAATTGTTACAACAGTGCCGCCCGTCCAACCACATCGAACGTAAGTATCCACAGTACGTGTGGCGACACATATGGAAGGCGATCCATGCGCGTTTTCTCGAATCAGACGTTCAATCAGCGTGGTACATCACCGTGAATGGCAAACCAGTTAACCGAGATCGTCTGCACCGCATCCATCTCGCCGATTCATCCCTCTGCACCCACTGTGGCGTGGATGACACGGATGTCCACCGGTTCCACTGTGGCACAGCGCTAGACGTCTGGACACTTGCGCGGCGAATTTTGGCGTTTCTTACTCGCCAGACACCGGCTCAGATCGACGTCCACATGCTTTTGTACCCCGATAAGACTTTCTGCCCCTCCGCCAAAACTAACTCTGTGAATTGGATCTGTGGCCACACGATCCGCTATCTTTTTACTTGAGGCGACAAGTCTACGCTAGGATATTGGACTTATCTCAACGAACGACACTGCGTCCTGGTACGCAACCCACGCTATAAACAATATTTTTCTAATTTCTTACGGAGCACTTTCGATGACCCACCTAGTAGCTGGAACGTCCAAGCCCTGAGAAGCTGAAAACTGTATAAAACGAACCGAACTGAATAGATCTGCTACCCAGAACTCACGCCTACGTCATGAGAAGACACGTTTGGACGAGCTGGCATGCTGTAGGCGGATACACTTCAGGAGCTCCTGTAAGAACTGGACTTTAACTACAAGTCGCATGACGACTTAAAAAGCTTTTCCTTATTTCTTCCTCATAGTTGGTTCTTAAAGGAAAAGGAAATTTGATTTTGACTTTGAGAAACTTTTTTTTGTTCCAAAGGATTGCTTCTTCGCCAACAAGACGAAGGAGACTCATTTTTGTTTACTGGAAGGAGAAACCAGTATAATCGGAGTCTTTGTTTTCTTTCAAAAAAAAAAAATTTCCTTATTATTCCTCACAATTTGTTCTTAAAGGAAAAATAAATTTGAGTTTGGCTTTGAAACAAAAAAAACAAAATTAAAAAAAAAAAAGAAAGATGTTTAGGTCTCGGAGTCTTATGGCAGAGGTCTCGGGTTCGATTCCTCCTCTGGCACTTTTTTTTCATTTTCTTTTGTTATTCCACCAATTATTCAGAAAGTTTTCCAAACCTAATAAAAAAAATAAAAAAAAAAGATTCGTAATCCGAAGGTCGCCGGATCGAATCTCGCGCCATGCATTTTTTTTATTAGTTTTTTGTAATTCAAATATATATATATATATATAAACTATTAATGAATTGCTTATGCATGTTGAAGGCGGATCGCTCTCCAATTGTACCGCCTCCATTTTTCCGTTTGTTTAACAGGGTGTACCAAAGCTCTCCCGTGCGCACAGATTTTCGACGATGGTATAAGTTGCGCTAGGGACAGCATCAACCTTCTTTCGAAGTTAGCAGGCAACTACGCTGTTATGTGGCGCCTCGTTTCGGCCCGTTCAACATCTGTCCTTCAAGTGTAACGAGCGAGTAACGGAGTTTATATATCATACCTGCCACAGCAAATTTGTGTTCGTGGGGTCTCTATTCTAATTCGAACGTTTGACTTACGCTATACGTAATATCGTTTCTACGTCTTCCGTTAACTATACGTGGTTAACATTATGAAGACATTGTGAAATACAACTTTGTTTGCGGAAAACATAATGATGTTCTAAGTCTCCAGTTTTTCCACGACAAACGACTTTCAACAACTTATTACATGCATAATTGTTGCAACTGATTGCCTGGAATTTTATATATATATATATATATATATATGACCGAGCGGGGTGGCGCAGTGGTTAGACACTGGACTCGCAATCGGGAGGACGACGGTTCAATCCCGCGTCCGGCCATCCTGATTTAGGTTTTCCGTGATTTCCCTATATCGCTCCAGGCAAATGCCGGGATGGTTCCTTTGAAAGGGCACGGCCGACTTCCTTCCCCGTCCTTCCCTAATCCGATGAGGCCGATGACCTCGCTGTCTGGTCTCCTTCCCCAAACCAACCAACCTATATATATGAATTAGAAAAAACAAATACTAAAAAAAAAAGGTTGCATGGCACGAGATTCGATCCGGCGACCTTCGCATTACGAACCCGAGCGCTTACCGCTGCACCACGACGCTGTAGAAAATTATTAATCGTAGAGAGTATTTCACCGCAAGGGTTTCTTTTAACTGTCGATTTTCTCGACAACGGCTGAGAAGTGCATCTTGGTGCTTTGCCACATTACACCTCTGGCCATGAGCTTTTATTATGCGCAGTATGAATCGAATCTGAATTTCACAATTGGCGGCCTCCCCTTGTAAGTATAATACTTCGTCAATTACTGATTGCCTATGATACGAAATAATACTGACCGAAAATCAACGATGGGTGTGCATGTCTCTTAGGTGTTTCTTGCGAGTCCTACCACCGTCTCCCAGAAAGAGAGACGTAAACGGTGAGACGTTAAAGAAAAAACCGATCACAGCAACTACTGCATGTTACTGTCACGCGCGGTCTTGGTTCTACAGGTGCACACAAGTATCCATGTTAAAAGCTATACCCACTTTACGAATCGAGGGCGACATTACCTCTGAAAGAGGTGGTTGTTTTCCGGACAATGGTGGTGGTGGTGATAGTATGCATATTACCAGAACACGATGCAACCTCGTGATATACACAGACACACAGAAAACAGAGCAAACGCTCTCCGAATGTGGAGGTGACTCGATACAGTCGAGTACAGTGCTATATTACACCTCTCGATCAGTGCATTTGGGCTAGGTGTTGGCAGCTGTGCTACATTTACAGGCAATTTTAGAGCACAGAACGAGATGTTATGTCGTGATCGCATGGATAGATCTGACCTAAAATCGATAGAATTGCGAAAAATGACGAGCGAATAGGTATAAATTGACATAATATACACCGAAATGCTGTGAAATTGAGGAAGTACTTGCGTCTCTTCTGGTTCGCGTCGAATAATTTGTATATGGGAACAAGTATGGGGCAACAGGAGTAATCCGGGAAAACGTCGACACCGAAACGCAGGTATCAGGGAGATACTCAATTGAGTCAAGGCAGTATTATACCGTATGTCAATGGGGTACCAGTGGTACACGCGAGTTGACTACTGTATTTGCTGCTTTTCAGGAGGACAGAGAACCATTCATCTCTAAACTCACGTACATCTGCGTTAAAGGATAACAGAGTGTGGACAGGGTGATCGATTGAGATAAAGCTGTAACGAGGTACGATTTAATAGTTGACTGTTTCATTCTAGAGAAGGAGAAGTTGCAGCAGATCGATTTTTGTCCAGTGTTCTGAGTGGATGCATCAGTCGCGTGACATAGCCTGCGTTCTACTCATACACAGCCACGTGTTCTGCATGTGGTTCAAAGCACTGTCTACTTGCGATTGTTAACGGTAAACCTGTCGGTCATTAGAGGACTTCCATCTCATGTGTGATGAAACATGACACATTCCTCTAAATGAACTTTGATTTATGTGGTGTATTCCATACCGCCTATCGCATATTGGGTGTAAAATCGAGACTTCAGTGTCATAACTAAGCAAGAGATAGGAGCCTGTGAGGCTTTGCAATCCCAGTGTAGAAATTGAAACATCCCCTTAGAAAATATTTATATATGTGGAAGTGCTGGAAAACCTCTACGTTATTTGATTTTCAAACAGCTGAGCAAAACTGAACGTGCTCAGACATTTCTCTATTTACTTATTCTGATCAACACTAAACTGACACGCAATATTTTTAGCTCAACGCAGTCTGACTTTCAATAATCCCTACAAAAGAATGGCCCTGACTAACAATAACCTATAACTTTAATGAATCACTTACCTCACAAATATCTTCGTTACTCGAACTGCTGCAATACAGCGAGCGCCAATACTGCCAGCTAAATAAAAGATTCTAACTACTGAAGGTACTAACTACTGATAGCCATAGTTAGCAAATGAAAGATTTTGATGGAGAACAAACAATGTATTTACCTTAATAGTGTACAAAAGTCATTATATATATATATATATATATATATATATATATATATATATATATATATATATATATATCAGTTCATGACATCCAGTCTTACAAATTTCGTTTTTCTGACGGACAGACATCCAGATCGTCCACTCTCAAAACTCTGCCATCTCTCTCCCCACATCCACCACTGCTGGCGGCTCACCTCCAACTGCGCAACGCTACGCGCTGTTCACATCCAACTGCCCAACACTACAATAGCGAATATTCCAACAATGCCAACCAGCCACAGACTGCACACAGCACACACAGTCAGTGATTTTCATACAGAGCGCTACGTGGCGTTACCAACATAAAAACCTAAACAGTCTACTTACAACATTAGCCTGACAGATGTGCTGTTTACAGAGTTAGTGATGGAATGATTTATAATTTTCTCATGTTGGCCGCTGCTGCTATGCGTTTATTTGTCTCCTTGTAGGATTTATCCCCCAACACTAACGATCATTTTATATAGGTCTGATGCAGGTATTGTATAATTTCTGAACAGTGTTCTGATGTGAACAGTGGACACTATATGTCTCCGGAAAGCTATATTGTGCTCATATCACGCAGAGCAAGTGTGTTACGGTTCGATAACATGTATTTTCTTAGAGAAAGCGGGAAGGAGGATGTATGTCATGCGCTTGAAATATATTTCTCACAAAGGAATATTAACAACGCGACATTCCATTCGTCTGATAGGTCGGAATCGCAGGTGATCTATCGTTAGAGGCTCGTTTTAAGTGGTGAACATTGTAGCCTTAGGAGTGCGTGGGTTTATGTTCTCTCTTACCATTACCTTTCAGGTACCGATCCTAGACTCTAGAACAGTACTTTAGAGTTAATAGCTTGGTTGACTTAGGTAAAAATGCGTTGAACTTCATCTGTTAGAAGCTCCATCGCCTATAAAAATAATTTCTTTCTTGTTCTTCTTAACTGTCTACTATTACATCACGGCACTTTTAAATCTGTTACTATACTTTGATAAGGAGTGCTAAGCTCCTCGACATGGACGCATCTGGAGATGGGTGAGGACTCGGAAAGCTCCATTCATTCACGAGAGTTGAAGTGTAGCGGTCTTCTTCTGGTGAGTTGACGATTAATTCGCTAGCGGTGTTGCATGGCGGGTTGGTCAATGACAATGTGAGGAGGGTCTTTAACTCTATAATTTTACCCTAAGACAGGGAGAATGCTCTGTGACTCCCATACGCAGAAAGATAGATCGTAAATTAAACACTATGCTCGAGGTGATAGTAATATGTGAAGCGCTGTCTGGTATACTTTGATGATTTGTATGTTCGAAAATTAACACTGAATGGATGTACTGCACAGTCATCTATCCATGTTCGCACTGATACTCGCAAAGTGGAGAAGGGGTGGTTTATCTATGATACTGAAATTGGGGAAACTTGCTGTCACATCACTGGCTGGTGTTGAAGTTACTGTAAAATTGTTCGCGCTATCAACAGTGATGCTTATTATTAGAGTCTTTCCCATCCCATCCCTGCACTGGTTATTACATAATGATTGACTGATATTGCTTGTTTGAGTTGGGAAAAAGTTTTGTTGGATGGAGCGCAACTTCTGGGGTGGATAGAACCGAAACACTGATCGCGTACATGAGAGCGCACAGTCATCAGCTATTCCGTCACTGTGAGAGACGAGTGTAAATGTAGAGCTCGCGAGTCACCTTCGAACTGTAGTTTGGAAACCTACGCCAATGCGGCAAAACTCTTCCTGTTTGCTTATGTTGTAACTGTCTTTTATTTAAAATCAACCGATGCTTGGCGTGTTATGCTATCCGCCGTAAGAATATGATTTACACCATACAACATCTAGTTTCCTGCGAAAGGCCGTGGATCACAACTTCTTAATGTCAGTTTAGAACCTGACACTGGCCTCTAAGTCGTGGCAGAGAAACGAAATGTTTGGTATTGTACAAAAGCGTGTTAGTGTTTGAACCAGGACCAGAGGGGGCGTCTCTTGCAACTTTGTGTAGTCTGTGGAATAGGATCATTCGCCTAGAGTATAGGTGATCAAACTTTAAAGTGGCCTCTGTGGTGCCTGTATATCTAACAGGTGGCAGTAATAGCAGCATTTTGAGGTGCAAATTCGGTGAGGGATGAGGTATACCGTTAGGAATGCTTGGATGGCTGCACGCTACGCCATTCTGGGAAGCATTGCAGAATCTCCATCTCCGCCCTGGAGGCCTACCGCAGCTTTGCGTCATTGCGTCGGTATTGGTGCCTAGGTGACTTCCAAATTGGATGAACTTTTATAGTTCGTAATTTTTCAGTGTTGCGGGGTAGAGAATAACGATGATTGCGTGTTGGGCTGATTGATTTGAATGGACTCGGATCTGTAGTACTTGTATCTAGTTTGGGACGTACCACATTGCGCGCATTTCCGCCGAATAGTCAAAACATGCTCCTGTTGCACTAACACAGGTCGTTCTGTCTCTACACGGGTTGCAAAAGGTGGTTAATATGTCGTTCTCCTACTTCTGCTCAGTTCCGACTTAAATTGGAACGATCACATGCGCGAAGCTGTAGAAATGGGATCAGTTGAAAGATGCGTAGGGAGTGACTAAAATCACGTTGGAAATTTACTGTAGCAGCTAGGTTAGGGAGAGGTAACTCGTTTCGAGATATGGGAGTGCCAGAAATATGATTTACTTGTGGATGTAATACGATGCAGGTATGTGCTTGAATGGAGAAACCTGATTCCAAATCACTGACATCATTTCTAGCGGACAGCATTATTTAGCTGTCAGTATTGGCGCTCGCTGTATTGCAGAAGCTAGTGTAAATTTTTCTTCTTACGACCTCAATCGGCACATCATCTACTACTAATGTTTGTGTTCCTTCTCAGTCAGTCATCGCCTATAACTCACTGGATATATCGTAGAACCTCTGATATGGTATCGAGAAAGAATAAAATGGTCCAAATGGCACAGCACTATGGGACTTTATAAGTTCTGAGGTCATCAGTCCCCTAGAAGTTAGAACTACTTAAACCTAACTAACCTAAAGACATCACACACATCCATGCCCAAGGCAGGATTCGAACCTGCGACTGTAGCGGTCGCGCAGTTCCAGACTGTAGTGCCTAGAACCGCTCGGCCACATCGGCCGGCCGAGAAAGAATACGCTACAAATACTATAGAATTATCGGTTTGAGGGAGTGGCAAATATCGTTTACATACCACGTTCCTTAGCCGAATCACTTTCAAAATACGGTAATTTTATCACGAGGTTTCATCGTGGTCTCGTAATACGCATTCCTCCGATCGCCATCACGGTATTTGTCCAGATAAAAACCACCTCATTTAGAAGTAATGCCATACCTCGATTCGTAAAGCACCTGTAGAACCAAGACCGCTTGTGACAGTAACATGCAGTAGTTGCTGCGATCGCTTTTTCTTTAATATCTCACCGATTACGTCCCTCTTTCTGGGAGAGGGTGGTAGGACTCGCAAGAAAAACCTAAGAGACATGTACACCAATCGTTGATTTTCGGTCAGTATTATTTCATATCACAGGCAATCAGATATTGACGAAGTATTATACTTAGTAGTAGTAGGGAATGGTTGATATCTTCGAATTTGAGCATCAGGCTTTATGAAGTATGTGTTTGTGGAAAGGAAATGACTATGTTCAGTCGTACGGAGCGTGTGGATTTGACTTGGAGTACTGTGATAGCAAAGGGAAGAATATGTCAAGTCATATTTCTATTTCCAGAGCCGATACTTCGCTCATTGTCGAATGCAGTTCAATTGAGAACGCGATCATAACATTTATTTGTAAGTATAATAATAAAAAATATATGTGACAGGTTTTCTAGAATGATTGTGTGTATGCATGGCCTGTGGTGGGAATGTTTGACGTTCCCCGTTAACGGCAGCAGCTGTCCGTATGCAGAGGCCTGTTGGACTGAGGGAATTCATCTGAGTTAACTTTTACGTCCTCTAGACGACCGAATAGCGAACTAATACTTAGTACGTGTTGGGCGGCTTTCGTTATCAAGTGGAAATTTGAGAAGATTGTGCATGGAGGTGTAATTGCGCTGAACTGTTATTTGCTCACATGTAAATTGTTCGGTTGACTGCTTCTGCACATCTCGCGCTTTTATTTAGTTGTGGCGCCTGCATCTAGCATGTGGAAGACACGTATGTCTATTCTCTAGACATGGGAAAGACCTTAGTTGGCTTGTAAATTATAGGGATAATTTGGAATGTGTTACATCAGCGACATCGGTATTCGAAAGTGGAAATAACAGTTTCCTCTACTTTTTTATAGTTGCTCAGTGGTTTTACAGTATGCTACAAAAATGGCTCTGAGCACTATGGGACTTAACTTCTGAGGTCATCCGTCCCCCAGAACTTAGAACTACTTAAACCTACCTAACCTAAGGACATCATACACATCCATGCCCGAGGCAGGATTCGAACCTGCGACCGTAGGGGTCGCGCGGCTCCAGACTGTAGCGCCTAGAACCGCTCGGCAACTGTGGCTGGCCGTATACTATACCTCGCTAAAGTTTGGGGTTTGTAGAGAGTTAAATTCCAGTCTATATCTTGGAAATTATGTTGCGCTAGCGATTCGTAGTATGCTGCCTAGTGCTTGATATCGAGAAGTGCCGCGAAAACGGTATAATATTATGGTGAACAATTCAAAAATACGTTTGTTCTTGCAATCCCCGAGTCTGGAGATGTGCGTAGAAAAGCGAGCATGTAAGGAAACAGAAATGGTAACGTGTTTGTGCCAAGGGGAAACGATCCGGAATTTGTAGAATAGTTCTGAAGTGTTGTGGGCACCCGTCGGGCACAGATGCCCTAGTGCTGAGAGGAGTGTATATACGGTACTGTACATCTTCACAGTATATGTACGAATGATGTAAAAGGGATGATTTTGTATGGTGGAGGATATTAATTGTATGTTTACCAAATCGACACGGGTGGTGGTGATATATTGCCAGGTTGGAGATCGGTTTTGCGGGCTGATATTCAAGCTCCTTCCTTGGTGGGAGAGCAGTGTAAATGAGTAAGAGTCTTCCTGTATTTGACGATATGTATGGCACTTTGCGAAGTTTAGTTGTCAGTGCAATATGGTGATCAGTGTAAAATAGTTTCTTGCCGCTGAAAGTCTCGTCTATAGAAAGAAAGAAAGGGCTGACGGTGCTTTCCTAGGACTGGAGATCATGGTGACATACAGCTGGTGTAAGTGTAGGCATACCATCATTTTTTTCGACTGCTGTACCGATATAAAAGATAACTGCACTGTTTATGTAAAATGTGTATATATTGTATTGTAAAATTACTGTGGTTTATGATGTGTAAAATGTGTATATATTGCATTGTAAAGTTAATATGGTTTATGTTATGGCATGACTAGAGAGGATGACTGTGTGTCCTATTGTGAGGGACATATAGATTCAGCACATCTTTAACCGTGAGGGTATGAGAGAGAATTTTTACATCTAAAATTATATGTACTATAGATACTGGGATTCGTTCCAGAAGCACAGTTGTCAAGAGGAGATATCACCTGAACTTCGATTGGTGTGAGACTGTAGCAGCAATCATAATATTTAATTGTAATTACACTGGTAAATATGTTCCTGGCTTCCAATATACTTGTGAGTCTCGTATGTACTTGATGATCTGTACACAACTTTTTTCGTCTAACTGTCCATGCAATTAAGCGTTCTGTACAAAATAAGTTTAACTCTGAAAGTCCCGGAAAGAAAAGGTGGATAGTACTTTGATACTGGCAGCATAAGTAATTCGGCGGGTAAATTCGATTATTTGGACAGTTTACGTGTACTGAGCATGTCTACACATCACTCTGTTGCATTATTTAGGATGAGTTTGACAGTGTGTACAGAAATCATTTCGTTAATTTAGGAGTTGTTTGCGTGTTTGCACACTGTGTATTGCGACCCCAAGCACATCATGGCAAGTGTTTTGAGCCAGTGTGATAAATATACTCCATCAGTAAATAAAATGTTCCAAAATAAATAGAGTGCACGCCTTCCTTACTCTCCCAAGCAGCCCAGAGCAGACTGAGTCATTTTCGCGCCATTTTCCCCCTACAGACCACAGGAGGGATGACAATACCCTCTGGTAGCAGTAATGTGTACTAGGTCAATTGGAGTCTAGATCTTGTGGCGGAGTCATTGCTTGCAAAATAAAAACTTATGTCCATCATAGGCAGAGTCGTTTTCACACCATTTTCCCCCACCATCTGGGACGATATGATGCGTTGTGCACATTAGTACATGTTAGTGCACATTAGTGCACTTAGTACACATTAGTACATTTTAGTACACATTAGTATCCGTTAGCTTGACAACATGGGTTGGTAAGGGGACATGGCGGCCGGTTGAGGATCGTGGTGGAGACTTTAACTATTTCCTTCCAAGTCCAGGTGGGCATGTCATTCGCGAAAATTCATTCCAAGTCCACGGTAGCAGTCCTTGGTGGTGTCAATATGTAGCAGGCCTCATGTGAACACAATGTATGCTACCATCTTGAATAATGGTAGTCGCATCATCAGATGACTGAGTCACATCGGGTGACTGAGGTTAGTACAAGTGTCGTTTCTCTCCCGCCATTTTCTTAGATTAGGAGCGATATTCCAAGTGAATTTTGTTTACTGCCAAAATTCAAACTTGATGCCAGTTCCTAGGAGAAATTGGCGATCGGGTGACTTTGGTTAGTGGAGGTAGGCCAAGTGGCCTATCTTCCCGCGATTTTCTTTGCTTACTAAAGATAATAGTGGTGTGATCCATTATCCTGCTGGAATTTGAACTTCGCACCATTTTTCTGGGGGAGGGGGCGTGGCACTTCCCACTAAAATTCAAACTTCCCACCAAAATACACCATCTTGAATGACGTCATTGCCGTCATCTTGGATATATCTGGCAATAATGCAGAGTGGCCCCATATGAACGTTGCCCCAATACTAACACATTACGGTAACTATTGCAGAAAGAGAAAGTTATCTGATAAAATTATAAATATTAAAATTATGTAATATTTTTGTTGAGATATTGAGAGTATAGGCAAAAAAGGTGGTAGCCCTCTATGTTGAGTGCCGAAAGCAGGTTGGTAGAGATCAGGTGTCCAATGGTCCACCACACGCGGCAGGTTAGCAGTGGAGCTGTGAGTGGATGCTTTTGTAATTTCTGTCGTCTTTTGAAAGAGACATCGTTGTTAAAACGCAACGATCGTGATTATTCTCGGAGAAGTCAATGCCCCCCAGGACATAAACTGTGTATGGCGCGTTTGACAGTGGGCGGCCTGGCTGCTTGCATTGTCGGGCAGCCGCTGGTGACACAGGCAGTGTTTGTGCAAAGACATCGACCGTCACAGTATATGGTGGTTCAGAATGCAAACTAGACACTGCCTGGCAGTCCAGGACATAGCTCTCAGAGGCGATAAGAATCACGTCGTTGACCCATGGTGAATGAGATGGCTCACTGCAGCAACGATGACTGCCCACTCGGGCTGAGGCAGGCAGCAAGGTGATGGCGGCTGAAGGGCTGCATGGCCCCAGGCAAGCTGCAGCTGAAGTAACCCTGTAGGTAGTCAACCGTTCGGAGGGCGCTAAATCCACATGGGACCTTGCGATAACAGAAGGGCCACAATTATCAGGGCAATATCTGGAAGTGGTGGCTGGCTGATATGTGTGGACTTGTAGGTCCCCTCTCTGGCTGGCAGACTGTGACACCTGTGACTTAAACTGATGCGTCAGCTCCTCTCTGACCTGTTTACACATCTTGTGGCATTAGCCATGATAGATGCCTCAGTTTTGTGCCCACTTAATCATCTTGCGGTGCAACAAGAGGGTAGAACCAGTGGGGAGGGATGTCAAAAACATAACACATTTAAAATGGGTGAAACACATGAACAACTTGTATAAAAAAGAGAATGAGTCTTCCGCTAAATTACAAAAAATAAAATTATGTAGAAGTTATCGTTAAAATATTAATAGTGTAGAAAAAATGGGAAGGGACGTTATAAGCATGCCGAATTAACATTCGATAAACACTGTAGTAACTTGTATAAGAAGAGAGAGCTTTATACTGCAATTATAAAATATTAAAGTTATGTAAAAATATCATTAAAATATTAAAAGTATATGTCACTGGATGTCTAAAATTAAAATATATAAAATAGTAAAAGTATGAAATTGGACTTATGTGAAAGAACTGAAATCAAATGAAGTGTTTTAAAATGTTAAAAATGTAAAACATTGGAAATATGGAACAAAAATGGCATATAAATAAAAAATTTGAAAGTGAATGTTGTAAGTAGGCTGTTTATGTTTTCTTATTGGCAACGTCACGTAGCGCTCAATATGGAAATCACTGGCTGTGCTGTGTGCAGTCTGTGGCTAGTTTGCATTGTTGTCTGCCATTGTAGTGTTGGGCAGCGGCAGCTGGATGTGAACAGCGCGTAGCGTTGCGCAGTTGGAGGTGAGCCGCCAGCAGTGGTGGATGTGGGGAGAGAGATGGCGGAGTTTTGCAATTTTTCCTGAACTGATATATTTATATATGATGATATCAAGGTAAATACATTGTTTGTTCTCTATTAATATCTTTCATTTGCTAACTATCCCTATCAGTAGTTAGTGCCTTCAGTAGTTTGAATCTTTTATTTAGCTGGCAGTAGTGGCGCTCGCTGTATTGCAGTAGCTTGAGCAGCGAAGATTTTTGTGAGGTAAGTGATTTGTGAAAGGTATAGTTTAATGTTTGTCAGGGCCATTCTTTAGTAGGAAATTTTGAAAGTCAGAATGCGTTGCGCTAAAAATATTGTGTGTCAGGTTAAGCACAGTCATGTATAATTGTTAAAAGGGGACGTTTCATATGTCGACCCTTAGCCTAGGATACCTCACTGGAATCTTCTGATTTTTTTCTTGTAGTTTGTGTAATTAGTGTAGCTATTGTTTATTGCTAGCGCGTAATTGTAGAGAAAATCTCCTTTGTAGTTGCAGTCTTTCATTGTTGTACAGTAAAACAGTTTTGGCATGCATGTAGATTTGCACCAAGTATTTTGCAGCTGCAATTAACTAGATATTATTTTCAGTGCTATTTTAATGTGTTCTCTTATTTTTGATCTTCAAATTGTGCTTTTCTTTGTTATCGTGTGAAATACTGTGACAATAATGGCGTGTGAAAAACGTAACACTAGGCTCCAAACTAAACTGAGAAATTGATGACGAGCGTAGCTTATCAGCGCCGCCGAGTAATGAATTTACTAATGTTCAAAGTAGTAATTTGGTAACTGTGCACAGGGAAATGGAGCGGGCGTCAAACAATGGCGTGGACAGTGAAACAATTAGTGAAGAGGGAAGCATTATCGATCGATCGGTCGGCAATAGCTCGCCTCAGGAAGCCGAAATGACACGACACGATCTCGCAAATACTGTAGATTCAGGTTTTGGATCCTCACCGTTTTCTCAAATAAGTCAAGACACATTTTCTGCTTGTCAAAATGTGAATGTTTCCGGTGTAAATTCACTGCCGAAAAGCACTGAGGAACATGTTTCAGACACCAATGCATTGTTATTACAATTAATACAACAAATGGGACAAACACAGCAAAAGCTTCAAAAGTTAGACACAATGGAACAAAATCAGAGACAAACACAGCAAAAGTTAGACACAGTGGAACAAAATCTTCAAAAATTAGACACAATGGAACAACACCAGAGACAAACACAGCAACAGTTAGACGCAATGGAACAAAATCTTCACACCACGCTTGAACAAACACGTGAAGATTTAACTACTGAGTTACATAACATTGAATCGAAATGTCAAAAAGTCTGTAATGACGTAAAAACACAAATTTGTGAGCATTTTCAACCTATTTTTTCGCGGCATGAAAATGCATTACAGAATCACGAAGCAGCCATAAAAGAACTGCAAGCCATTGTTCATGAAAATCATGAGACCTTGTGGGCTAAAATTGACTCAGTTGCATCTACCGATTCGGTTACGCAACTTGCAATAACTCAGGAAAACTTAAAGGACACAGTAGATACGATTTCAACACAAATGGACACTCTGAAACTTGGTTCAGAAAAACACACTGAGGAAATGTGTTCACTATCGGAGAAAGTAGCCGAACTTTCGGATCAGGTCACTAACTTATCTACAAAGGTAGATGATGATCTGAATGACACAAGACCTGTAGCCTTCACTGACACTGAAGAGTGCGAACAAATTAGGAAATTCAAACAAAATCAGAATCAGATTAATACGCAACACCAAAGAGAAATCCGGGAAGTACAAGATCAGCTGACACAGTTAGTACAAGAATTACGTATTTCAGAGGACACTCGCGCCCCAATACGGGAAGAGGGACATACAAATACGGAACAGACACAAAATAACAACACAGGGCACTTCGGAAATTGTGAAAGAAGTTGGCAAGGTACGCCGAATTTTGAGATGGAACCGCCGAAACGACGTAACTATGACCGAGATGCTACTCGCCGACACGATGATTTTGACTATAAGCTGTTCATTACTACACGTAAATTCAAAACATTTAAGAATTCTGGCAACGACATTCATCCACAAGCATGGCTCCATCAATTCTCTCATTGTTTTCCTCCCAACTGGTCGTTGGAACACAGATTAGAATTTATGTGTGGCTACTTAGAGAATGAACCAGCTGTAAGAATGCGATCGGTAATTCACGATTGCCACAGTGAAGGAGAGTTTTACCATGCCTTCCTCTCAGCATATTGGTCTCAAGCTACACAAGACCGTGTAAAACATAGCATCATGATGATGAAACACTTTGAACAATCTGAATTCTCCAGTCTTGTCAAATATTTTGAAGACATGTTGCATAAGAATCAATATCTTTCAAACCCATACAGCCCCTCAGAACTCATCCGCATTTGCTTACTCAAATTGCCTGAACATTTACGACATATTATTTTGGCAGGACGTTGCAAAGACGACATTGAAGCATTTCAGGGACTGTTACAAGAACTAGAAATTGACACTGACAATCGCGGAACGCGCAACCAGGAACACAACAATTACAGGTCACATCCGTCGCAATTCCGCGATGAAAGAAGTAATAACTTTACACGACAAGGCTATTCTCACAACACAAATCGTGACCAAAACAGACACCACCCGTATGACAACCGTTGGCAGAGTAGTAATAACTACAGGGAAAGATCACCTCTCCGTGGTAATGACTATCACAGAGACAATAAGATAAACAGACAATACGGGAACCAAAATAAATACTATCAAGGGAGACAGAATAACTTTAGACGCAACGGACCAGCGCGCAGTTACGATTCAGGGAGAAATTCTCCACCATGTGACCGACAAGAAAGAAACTATGGAATCTACCGACATGACGACAGACGATATGATCGTAACGACAGACCTGAATTGCATCAGAACTGGCGGGATTCAAACAGAGCAGGGCCCTCTCGTCACGGTGAATTTGTAGAAGTTAGGTCTCCAAATCCCAATAACGACGCGCGCCAACAAAGGAACAGACAATGACTCGCACCGCAGGCAGCCACCTGCGCCGGCTGGCTCAGAGAAAAATAACACAGACGCTAACCTTGAAAAAAGATTTAACATTCCTTACCGACATATAAAACATGACAATTGCTTTTCAGTTGAAACTCTGCGTACTAGAAAGAGTAAAGGTTTACACCACATTTCACATGTAAAACCGTTTATTGACAGATAATCTGCCTTTTAACTTTGTCTTTGCCATAAAACGTTTCACTTCACGTTACTAGTATGCTTTAGAAACTGTTACCATGCAACAATGTTTGAAGTTCAATATCCAGTCTAGAACCTAGGGAACATTTTTAAAACAGAAATTACGAATGCATTGTTATAGTGAACAGACGACACAGTGTTGTATTTGTACATTCTTGCTTGTTAGTTGCACGATTAGAACATTTACCAGTACTGCTAATGAGATTTTAATGCAACATTTTGGTTTACTTGAAAATACATTCCGAATTTAAAGTGCTTTCTGAGAGATACCAGATGACACAGAGGTTAGTTTATGTGACAGCTACACGATTTTTATCACGACGCTACTAATGAGTGACAATTTACAATGTTGCTTTTGCGGTGTATCTGTTTTATATCTGCACAGTTTTCTGAATTCTTCTGGAAAGAAAAACATGTTTTAGTAGTAACTTTTGTGGTATAGCAACAATGAGACAGCCTTTTTCGTGGCACAACATTACGTTACTGTACAGTACTTTCTTCATCACGCCAATAAGCATAATAACTACGACATCTATACGCAAAGCATTTCACTTTTGTTTATCATGTGGTAAGTACATTGACTTCTGCAGAACTTAGCTTTCGGAGGACGATAACTACGACACTTCCACAGAGATTATGTTGCGACAAGATGCACAGTTTAGCGCTACAGTACACGCATTTGAGTGATTAATCTTATACTTAAAACACTTATTTTTAAAGATTTTTTTTTAATTACAAAGAAAGTTTTCCGTGATACATTTCATTCCATTGCGGTAATTTGTAACACCTGGGAGTATAATTACATTAATCCTCAGGGGGGTACACGCTTACTTTGTGTACCATGTGTGTGGCAACCACAAGGAACCCTAGCTAATATGGTATTTTGCTTATACAACTTTATACATCGGTACCATATTTCTCTAAAACACAGAATTACACAGCTATCTGATCATGTAAATGAGAGATAAACTTTTTTATTACATCAGTGACAGATGTTTACGCAATGCACAGTTGGGTAACTTCACACTTATGGAACTGTATTTTGTCTGTACTTTGTGAAATGTTCATATTTTTCGGAACCATTGTGATACTATGAGAGCTTTGAATGATGTATTTGGTATGGATTCATGATTTTTAAAGTACGTTTGAGGCAGATGACACTTTTGACATGAGCAGAGAATTTTTTAATTATTGGAGGAAGTTACGACGATTTTGAGATTTGACTGAAGTGTTATGATGTTATTATTACGACGACGATGTGTACTATGCTGTTGAGGTATGTTTATGATAAAAAAGCTGATGCTATATGAGGAATCTGATTATGCTATGTAGCTATTATGATGAAATATTGAAGACGTATTGATGAATATGAATATGTATATGTGTAATAAGGTAAGGAATAAGGAGTAGGGGTTAGGGACTCTGATTTATGAAAAGGTTGTTGGAAACCAAGAATCGTACTTTAAGAGTTATGAAATGTGTGTGTATAGGCATGAATGTATTACAATGCAGACGAAAATTTTTTGGACACTTATATTTATAGGATTTTGTTTCTACAGATTTGCAACGCTAATTCTTGACCTGTGAAATATTTTTATATGACTGCCATGGTAGCAGAAACTGCTGTCGTAAATATTTCCGTACGAAAGTTAAGTGACCACCTGCACGTAATGCGTCGCGGGCACCCAGCTGTGTCAGACGCCTGGAGAAAAAGCCATTATTGCGAGCCCTTTTCAGCGGCACAGGTAGAACAAAAAAAAGGGGAGGCCATTATCCTCGGAAATATTTTTACATCTGCACACCTGATTACGACAAGCGTCTTTCTACGAGAGTTGAGAGAATTTCTACTAACTTATGAAATGTCACATGACTACTGAATGATATTTTTATACTTTGCTTTTCGTAGTTGCTTATTTCACTTGATATCTGGTTTCAGCTGTGTTGCAGCATTGCTTTTATAAAATAAAATGCATTTGCTAATGTGAACACTTTCTGTCAACAGATCTATTAAATAATTATTTTATGATCCACATTCTTTAAAAAAAGGAGCACTTGGAAAGGAAAGAACAATAAGAAGGAACTAATAACAGTAACACATAATTTTCTTTTCAAGTACTTGGTAATTTCTTTTGTAGAATAAATTGTGATGCATCACTCTAATGTTAAGATGTGACATAGGTATTAGACATGGCCATTTTAGTGTAATATTTTTTCTGCTTGCGCTATGTCATGTTTAGGTATAAGTTGCTGCTGTTTGCCAGGTATAGTGTTATTGAATTTGACTTTTGCTAATTTATACTCTAGCTTGCTTTGCAATTTTCCATTTTTTTCATTGCTGTTTATAATAATTGTTTTACGTGCTGCTGCATTGCCTCGTCCCTTAGTTTAGCATCTGAGCTCAGTAGATTTAAGTTAGCTTAAGAGGGGGTAGACTATATGAGAAACTGACTATGGAGAATAGGTAAAGAATGCATTGCGAAGTTATATAAAAAGGATTTGGGCCCAAATGAGTATTGTACAATCAGAAATAATTATTTTGAAAGAAATATGAACAGAATACAGAAAGCATGCTTGGATAAGATTTTTTTGGTGGAAGCAAAGGTTGAAATAAGACGAAAGATCTATAGAATGAAGTTTTGGGTTGGACTGCAGTACCAAATGTTACACTGAAAACGAACCCTGTCCTTTCCTTTTGTGTTATCCCAGTACGTGTTTGTGTACCCTTGTGTATTTGTTTTCTTCCTGTCTCTGTGTACTGTTTCATAGAATTTTTTTCTCTTCTAATACTAAGCTATATTCACTATGAGGAGGAATACTGTTATCCTCAAATATAAGTTGCATTAAGAATATGTTATTTTCTTTGTAAAGTTGTTTACAATTCTGTTCTGTTTCAATGTTCATGTGTGAAATTAATGTTTCGAAAACTATTCTCATTATTTTATGTATGTACTTATGTCACTATTTTTGTAACACTGATGTATATGTCTATTTCTATTCTTTTGTAAAGCCTGTTTTACTACAAATGTTATCTGTATTGTCATGCTCTTTAATGATGTATTTGTACCTTGTAATTGTATTTTCATGTTGTAAATTTATAAAATTGTAATTGTCACCTGTTCATCTTATTATTAACTTGTTAGTTACATTTCACTGCACACGTTTCTGTTGGTCATAGTATATGGACAATATGTGAGAAGTAGGGACTGATAGTGTTTGCACGTGTGTTAATAATTCAGCAAGGGACTGGATAACAGCATTGCTGGTTCTAAGGACAATTCCAAAAACTTTGTGAGTGCACAAGTGGTGGTTTATGGACTTGCCATATTCTCCGCAAGACTCTTTGATGGTGAATGTGCACCTGCAGAATCGCAACAGATGGCTGCTGGCCATCTCTACAAGGACTACAGTGGGCCTGCATCTTTGATGGCCCACCATTACCATTATCTCAACAAGGACTACAGTGGGTCTGCGTCTTTGATGGCCCACCATTACCATTATCTCTACAAGGACTACAGTGGGTCTGCATCTTTGATGGCGCACCATTGCCATTATCTCTACAAGGACTACAGTGGGTCTGCACCTCTGGTGGCCCACCAATACCGTAATCTCTACCAGGACTACAGTGGGTCTGCTCTGTGATGACCTACCTACCAATATTCTTCCAAACTTCGAATGACTCTGCTGTGGGTTTGCTCTGTTGTGGCCCATTACCTGTCTGCATGTCGAGAGTCAGCACTGTCTTTCCGTTGGAAGGTCAACACTACTTCTTCAAGACTGCATGGAAATCCACTACTTCTATGTGCATTTTCTTTTACTGCTTGGACTTTGAGAAAAACTCTGCATTTTTACTGTGATGAACAATGTGGACTGTCATTATGGACTGTGAGAAAATTTTAGCTTTTGACCAACATTGTATCAATAAGTGTGTGCATTTTATATCTTTGTTACTGTAATTGTGAAAAATTTTTGTCAAATCTGTATTGGCCAGTGCCCAACACCATTTGTAAAAAATTTTTGTGGGGAGCATGGGGGCTATGTAAGTAGGCTGTTTATGTTTTCTTATTGGCAACGTCACGTAGCGCTCAATATGGAAATCACTGGCTGTGCTGTGTGCAGTCTGTGGCTAGTTTGCATTGTTGTCTGCCATTGTAGTGTTGGGCAGCGGCAGCTGGATGTGAACAGCGCGTAGCGTTGCGCAGTTGGAGGTGAGCCGCCAGCAGTGGTGGATGTGGGGAGAGAGATGGCGGAGTTTTGCAATTTTTCCTGAACTGATATATTTATATATGATGATATCAAGGTAAATACATTGTTTGTTCTCTATTAATATCTTTCATTTGCTAACTATCCCTATCAGTAGTTAGTGCCTTCAGTAGTTTGAATCTTTTATTTAGCTGGCAGTAGTGGCGCTCGCTGTATTGCAGTAGCTTGAGCAGCGAAGATTTTTGTGAGGTAAGTGATTTGTGAAAGGTATAGTTTAATGTTTGTCAGGGCCATTCTTTAGTAGGAAATTTTGAAAGTCAGAATGCGTTGCGCTAAAAATATTGTGTGTCAGGTTAAGCACAGTCCTGTATAATTGTTAAAAGGGGACGTTTCAATGTATGTAACGCAATTAAAATTACGGGCAGCAGGATGTCACAGTTAAGGTTTATAAGATTTGCTTCTGGTTGGCGGCGCTGCTCAGCACTCAGGCTGCGCAATATATATGGAAGCGTCCGCATGCCTGCTGCTGGGATTGTGTGTGAGCTGGTGCGCCAGTGGGGCTGCGTTGTGTTGAGGTGGACGATCGACAGAGGCCTTGAAAGTTTCTAAAAATGTACTGTTAATAAAATCGTTCTGCTGATTTAATGTATTGCCAGGCTCTTGTAAACGATCCGTAAAAATCTCAATTCCTTCAATATTGTCAGAAGTTTTCCCTTTGGTTCATTTTGTAGCATTTCTAAATGTGTGTCAATGATTCCAACAGAATGCTTCGATGTTACAAGATGTTCACCGAACGCTGTTTAACTGTAGTGAATTGACGTGTCCGCTTTAGAACATATTTCAGATACCCTAATGTCTGACCCGCGTAAGTTGTTACACATTTTCCACACTTCAGTCTGTGTACACCTGGTTCCGTAAATTATGAGGCTTTTTTGTTTGTGCAGTGCTTCAGTCTGAAGCAAAAAATGTCCATAGTCTTAAATCCTATATGCAAACTGGTACTACGAAACAGTCTAGCAATTACTTCAAAACACACGTCTTTTACAACACAAGTGTGTTTACACAATTTTCTTGTGCTTCTAGCTGGCGGCTACACGGGTAACAGAGGCTGTGTCGCGTGGACTGGGCGGTTTTTTAGGTTAGAAGGCCTCGGCAAGGTACGGGGTGGGCTGCAATCTCAAAGGGTGCATGGCAAATACAGGACGTGCTTGGATCAAGGATCAAGGAACAGTCGGAATTGTAGTTGTAAACAGTTGTAGTTGTGCTCGAAAAGTCCCTGAGCTTCAAGCGCTAATAGAAAGCACAGAAGCTGAAATCGTTATAGGTACAGAAAGCTGGCTAAAGCCTGAAATAAGTTCTGCAGAAATTTTCTCGAAGTCTCAGACGGTGTTCAGGAAAGATAGATTAGGCAGAATTGGTGGTGGAGTGTTTGTGTCTGTCAGTAGTGGTTTATCTTGTAGTGAAGTCGAAGTAGATACTCCGTGCCAATTGGTATGGGTGGATGTTATACCTAACAGCCGAACTAAGTTAATAATTGGCTCCTTCTACCGACCCCCAGACTCCGATGATATAGTTGCTGAACAGTTCAGAGAAAATTTGAGTCTCGTAACAAATAAATACCCCACTCATACGACTGTAGTTGGTGGGGACTTCAACCTTCCCTCGATATGTTGGCAAAAATACTTGTTCAAAACCGGTGTTAGGCAGAAAACATCTTCCGAGATTGTCCTAAATGCTTTCTCCGAAAATTACTTCGAGCAGTTAGTCCACGAACCCACGAAAATTGTAAATGGTTGCGAAAACACACTTGACCTCTTAGCCACAAACAATCCAGAGCTAATAGAGAGCATCATGACTGATACAGGGATTAGTGATCACAAGGTCGTTGTAGCTAGACTCAATACCGTTTCTGCCAAATCCACCAGAAACAAACGCAAAATAATTTTATTTAAAAAAAGCGGATAAAGTGGCACTAGAAGCCTTCCTAAGAGACAATTTCCATTCCTTCCGAACTGACTATGCAAATGTAGACGAGATGTGGCTCAAATTCAAAGATATAGCAGCAACAGCAATTGAGAGATTCATACCTAATAAATTGGTAAGAGATGGAACTAATTCCACATGGTACACAAAACAGGTCTGAACGCTGTTGCAGAGGCAACGGAAAAAGCATGCAAAGTTCAGAAGAACGCGAAATCCCGAAGATTGGCTAAAATTTACAGACGCGCAAAATTTGGCACAGACTTCAATGCGAGATGCCTTTAATAGGTTCCACAACGAAACATTGTCTCGAAATTTGGTACACAATCCGGAGAACTTCTGGTCGTAAGTAAAGTACACAAGCGGCAAGACGCAGTCAATACCTTCGCTGCGCATTGCCGATGGTACTGTTACCGACGACTGTGCCGCTAAAGCGGAGTTATTGAACGCAGTTTTCCGAAATTCCTTCACCAGGGAAGACGAATGAAATATTCCAGAATTTGAAACACGAACAGCTGCTAGCATGAGTTTCTTAGAAGTAGATACCTTAGGGATTGCGAAGCAACTCAAATCGCTTGATACGGGCAAGTCTTCAGGTCCAGATTATATACCGATTAGGTTCCTTTCAGATTACGCTGATACAATAGCTCCCTACTTAGCAATCATATACACCCGCTTGCTCACCGATAGACCTATACCCACAGATTGGAAAATTGCGCAGGTCGCACCAGTGTTTAAGAAGGATAGTAGGAGTAATCCATCGAACTACAGACCTATATCATTGACGTCGGTTTGCAGTAGGGTTTTGGAGCATATATTGTATTCAAACATTATGAATCACCTCGAAGGGAACGATCTATTGATACGTAATCAGCATGGTTTCAGAAAACATCGTTCTTGTGCAACGCAGCTAGCTCTTTATTCGCACGAAGTAATGGCCGCTATCGACAGGGGATCTCAAGTTGATTCCGTATTTTTAAATTTCCGGAAAGCTTTTGACACCGTTCCTCACAAGCGACTTCTAATCAAGCTGCGGGCCTATGGGGTATCGTCTCAGTTGTGCGACTGGATTCGTGATTTCCTGTCAGGAAGGTTGCAGCTCGTAGTAATAGACGGCAAATCATCGAGTAAAACTGAAGTGATATCAGGTGTTCCCCAGGGAAGCGTCCTGGGACCTCTGCTGTTCCTGATCTATGTAAATGACCTGGGTGACAATCTGAGCAGTTCTCTTAGGTTGTTCGCAGATCATGCTGTAATTTACCGTCTAGTAAGGTCATCCGAAGACCAGTATCAGTTGCAAAGCGATTTAGAAAAGATTGCTGTATGGTGTGGCAGGTGGCAGTTGACGCTAAATAACGAAAGTGAGGTGATCCAAATGAGTTCCGAAAGAAATCCGTTGGAATTCGATTACTCGATAAATAGTACAATTCTCAAGGCTGTCAATTCAACTAAGTACCTGGGTGTTAAAATTACGAACAACTTCAGTTGGAAAGACCACATAGATAATATTGTGGGTAAGGCGAGCCAAAGGTTGCGTTTCATTGGCAGGACACTTAGAAGATGCAATAAGTCCACTAAAGAGACAGCTTACACTACACTCGTTCGTCCTCTGTTAGAATATTGCTGCGCGGTGTGGGATCCTTACCAGGTGAGATTGACGGAGGACATTGAAAGGGTACAAAAAAGGGGAGCTCGTTTTGTATTATCACGTAATAGGGGAGAGAGTGTGGGAGATATGATACGCGAGTTGGGATGGAAGTCATGAAAGCAAAGACGTTTTTCGTCGCGGCGAGATCTATTTACGAAATTTCAGTCACCAACTTTCTCTTCCAAATGCGAAAATATTTTGTTGAGCCCAGCCTACATAGGTAGGAATGATCATCAAAATAAAATAAGAGAAATCGGGGCTCGAACAGAAAGGTTTAGGTGTTCGTTTTTCCCGCGCGCTGTTCGGGAGTGGAATGGTAGAGAGATAGTATGATTGTGGTTCGATGAACGCTCTGCCAAGCACTTATATGTGAACTGCAGAGTAATCATGTAGATGTAGATGTAGTCCTCTGTTAACGTACGACCATAGCTCTTACGTTGTTGTTGCCTTTTTAATTTTCAGTAGCAACTTTGTTACTGTAGAAACCGGAGGCATGGCCTGCTGCAACTTCTTTAATAATAGCGAAGTATTTTTTTCTTCTCTTGTAAGCTTACTGGTAGTAATCTGTTAATCACAGAACGAAAATGCGCTATCTTGAGTATATCATGATGTCAAGATTCTTGAATCAATAATAATGCTTGCACCCCCAGACTTTCTGTATACGCTAAAACGGTGTTCACCCGCCTCTCTTGTAACAACAGGGATAATACATAGAACATACATATAATTGATGTCTTTTATTTTCGTGTTCAACTGTAAACCTAATATTTGGGTGAATAGCGCTCACTCTCTTCGGTAGTCAGTTACACCACTTTGATCGCCTTCAATTAACAAAATGCCTTCATACATGTAGTGATAACAGTTGAGAACTTTGTCAGATTTGTGCTAAGTTGCATATGATTAACGGAAATCACGGCCATAATGTCACCTAGGGACTTTCCCATCGCTAGTCGTTTGAGTTTTATATATATCTTACCATTAAAAGTGAAATGGTGGCAGGATAACGTCTGTTCTAGGAATTCCATCAATTCTACTAACTCTGCTGTAGCTATTTTGATGGTTTAGAAGCTTATTCTTAGTTATTTCCAATGTCTCGCTAACAGGCACGAGGTATATAAAATCACTACATCTCAGGAGGCAGATGGTATGATTTTATCCTTGCCTTTCCTCACAAACTCAGATATATATTTTAAACCGTGACGCTTGAATAACGTGATTAGCGTTTTTAACCTTTGTGGTAGCGTAGCATTTATCCGAGCATAAGGATTTTCTCGTGTTAGATATAAGTCTCATGGATTTCTCCTTTTTGTGAAGCTTTACCTGTACGTACCCATATGGAATTTGTGTATACGTGATTATGTGGCGCCTTTTTTCTTGATAAGAGAATAGAAGACCTCAGTTTTGAATTTTACATTTTAATTTTGTGTGGAACTTTTTCGCTGAATCCTTAGCAACTTCGCTGAGCTCGTTTTCAGAGAAATTTTTTTTTTCAGTTTTATTTATGCAGTATTCATCCCCAATAATGACAACAGTATTACATTTATCTGCCCAAGTGATTATCGCTTTATGGCCCTTTAACTTCTTATTCAAATTATTTATCACCGTCCTTTCCTTATTATGGTGACTTCCTGACTGCATCTGTGTTTTGAGCACTTCTCACTTCGCACTGACGGCGTGTGCTGTCAGTTGCAGGAGTGATGTCCTTCACTGAACACTGTTATCTCCTGCAAATATTCCGACAATCTTCCATGCCACTGGCACCTCTCTTGAGCAGCCATGCAGCAACTAAGGCGGCCACTCGGCGAGTCAACATTCGCAGTTGCAGACGTCACGGCTTACTACTCAACAGCTAACCCCGCACTAGGCACTGTTCTCACCACGTGCTGAGAGGACGAAGGCTGCCGAACCTCCACACTACGAGTGTGTTAATAAAATATTTGACTTTTGATGCTGTTTATCGTAACGCTTCTAAACTGCACGCTCGCCACCTCCCACTGCCATAACACAACCCTGAACAGGAGTGGCCCTTCACCACGGACCCACTTCAGTTGAAGTCAGAAAATTCGACCTCCATGAGCGCTCTGCCACAGCCGCAGCTCAAGGTGTCATCACGTAGTAGGACGAGTGGAAGAACTGTTTAATATTACTTTCGTGTGCAGAAGAGATGTAGTGTAGGTGGGAGATTCATCAGAATTTAACGGACACGTTAGTAAAGCCGTTAGAACTGGTTGATGTGTCGCAATTGTGGGGTAATACCAGAGAGAAGTACTTGCAACCCATAATTAGTTCCAAATGTAATTTGCTTCGTCACACTGAACCGTATGCTCTGTCAGTACATGAAACGTCCCCCTAGAAAAATTAATGAATTACTGTGCTGATAAACCTCTTACATTATTTGATTTTCAAACAGTTGAGCAAAACTGAACGTACTCAGGCATTACTCTCTTTACTTATTCTGATCAACACTAAACTGACACATAATATTTTTAGCGCAACGCAATCTGACTTTCAAAAATCCCTACAAAAGAATGGCCCTGACTAACATTAACCTATACGTTTCACAAATCACTTACCTCACAAAAATCTTCGTTACTCGAACTACTGCAATACAGCGAGCGTTACTACTGCCAGCTAAATAAAAGATTCAAACTACGGAAGGCACTAACTACTGATAGGCATAGTTAGCAAATGAAAGATTTTGATAGAGAACAAACAATGTATTTACCTCATTAGTGTTCAAAAGTGATAATACATATATCAGTCCATGATATCCAATATTACAAATTTACTCTTTCTGATGGACACACGTCCAGATCGTCCGCTCTCAAAATTCCGCCATCTCTCTCCCCACATCCACCACTGCTGGCGGCTCACCTCCAACTGCGCAACGCTACGCGCTGTTAACATCTAACTGCCCAACACTACAATAGCAGTACTGCAACAATGCAGACCAGCCACAGACTTCACACAGCACAGTCAGTGATTTTCATATAGAGCGCTACGTGGTGTTACCAACATGAAAACCAAAACAGCCTACTTAAAAATGCTCCGATTGGCCACGTGGCTAAGCGATGCACATTGTCGAGATGGCTGACGGCGAGGCGTAGTATGTAAGTTGTTGTGTTGTAATTGTGGCTTTGTGGGTTAGTTTTGATGAGTACTGTCTTCTACGAGAAACCGTAGGGTTAGCTTTGCCTCACGTGTTCCTACATTTCTCCACACCGCAAACTGACCACCCCCGAGGTAAGAGATCCTGTCAGAGAGGTCACAGTCCGTAGTAATAGACGGAAAGTCATCGAGTAAAACGGAAGTGATTTCCGGCGTTCCCCAAGGTAGTGTTATAGGCCCTTTGCTGTTCCTTATCTATATAAACGATTTGAGAGACAATCTGAGCAGCCGTCTTCGGTTGTTTGCAGATGACGCTGTCGTTTATCGACTAATAAAGTAATCAGAAGATCAAAACAAACTGCAAAACGATTTAGAAAAGATATCTGAATGGTGCGAAAATTGGCTGTTGACCCTAAATAACGAAAAGTCTGAGGTCATCCACATGAGTGCTAAGAGGAATTCGTTGAACTTCGGCTACACGATAAATCTAAAAACCGTAAATTCAACTAAATATCTAGGTACTACAATTACGAACTACTTAAATTTGAAGGAACACATAGAAAATGTTGTGGGGAAGGCTAACCAAAGACTGCGTTTTATTGGCAGGACACTTAGAAAATGTGACAGATCTATAAGGAGATTGCCTACACTGCGCTTGTCCGTCCTTTTTTAGAATACTGCTGCGCGGTGTGGGATCCTTACCAGTCAGCGCTAACGGTGTGCATAGAAAAAGTTCAAAGAAAGGCAGCACGTTTTGTATTATCGCGAAATATGAGAGAGAGTGTCACAGAAATGATACAGGATTTGGGCTGGACATCATTAAAGGAAAGGCGGTTTTCGTTGCGACGGAATCTTCTCACGAAATTCCAATCACCAACTTTCTCCTCTGAATGCGAAAATATTTTGTTGACACCGACCTACATAGGGAGAAACGATCACCACGATAAAATAAGGGAAATCAGAGCTCGCACGGAAAGATATAGGTGTTCGTTCTTTCCGCACGCTATAAGAGATTGGAATAATAGAGAATTGTGAAGGTGGTTCGATGAACCCTCTGCCAGGCACTTAAATGTAATTTGCAGAGTATCTATGTAGATATAGATGTAGTTGTAGTTGTAGATGTAGATGTAGATGTAATTGGTATCACTATCTTACAAATATGACTTATCAAATGGATGCTTCGGTAATATCACACCTGTAAGCACCCAGCATCTTAGCATCTGGAATTGTTATAGTGTTGTTTAAGTCTAAGAGTATTTCATCCATCTCAGCAGGTGAAATACACTGACGGAAGAAAAGCTGTAGCACCAAGTAGGAGTTGTGTGTTATAAACGGAAGTTGTCTAATGTGTTTATATATTGGAAAAATGATGTCTTCTGAACTTACGTGACAGAGTGACGCTGGTGATCCCATTATGAAGACGCAAATAAGGTTTGCCTTAAATACAGGCTGTAACGGCCGTGAGCGTTAGTTACCTTTGAGATTGGACGAGGTGAATTGATTTTAGTGAAAATTTTTTAAGTCGATAAAGACGCCGTTATCAACGTTTCGCTGAGTTTGAACGAGGTCATGTAATAGGGCCACGAGAAAATGGATATTCCTTCTGCCTTCTGGAATACTGCAGGAAGACTTGGCAAGAATGTAGGCACTGTACATGACTGCTGGCAGCCCTGGTCACAAGAACGTACGGTCACAAGAAGACCGGGCTCCGGACGGGCACATGGCACTGTCGAGAGGGAAGACCACCGTGTTCAGCGTATGGCTCTTGCGCATCGTACTACATCTCCAGCAGTAATCTGAGCAGCAGTTGGCACCATAGTGACGCAACGAACTGTTAAAAGTCGATTACTTCAAGGACAGACCTGAGTCAGACACTCTGTAGTATGCATTCCACTGACCCCAAACCATCTCCATTTGCGACTTTAGTGGTGACAAACAAGAGCTTATTGGAGGGCTGGGTGCAGGCCTGTTGTGTTTTCTGATGAAAGCTATCTCTGCCCCAGTGCCAGCGATGACCGTATGTTGGTTAGGAGGCCACATGAGGGCCTGCAAAGAACGTATCTGCGTGCTAGACACTCTATACTTATCCCTAGGTTAAGGTCTGTGGTGCAATTTCGTATCACAGCAGGAGCACTCTCCGTGGTTATCCCACGCACTCAGCCTGAAATTTCCTACGTCAGACTGATTATCTGACCTGTGATGAGGCCTTTCTGGAACAGTATTCCACGGAACGTTTTCCAGCAGGATAACGCTCGCCCACATACCGTTACTGTAACCCAACATGCTCTACAGAGTGTCGACAATTGCTTTGGCCTGCTCGATCACCAGATTGGTCTCCAATCGAGTACACATGGAGCATCATCGGACGACATAACTCCAGGGTCATCCACAAAGACATTACCTGTCCCTGTATCGACCGACCAAGTTTACCAGGTATGAAACTCCATCCCACAAACCAACATCCGGCACCTGTGCAACACAATGCATGTATTTTTGTATGCCTGCTTTCAACATTCTGGCGGTAACACCGGTTATTAATGCACCAGTATTTCACGTTTGCAATAGCTTATCTCGCGTGTACGTTAACCTATGATTTTGCAACGTTCGTCACTCAACTATGCTGCCTCGACGAATGCGTTCCCGAAATTTCGTTGCTGTATATTAATTTTTGGTTTTGCAATTTTTTTCTGTCAGTGTGTTTTGCCACAGTTGCCTCTCCCACCAAATGCAGTCATTCTGAGTGAATGTCATCTATTTATGTTTACTTATTTATTTATTGAACTTGATCTGATTATGGCCATCAGGTCCTCTCTTACATTGGAGCAGGGTTTCATAAACACAGTATCTATTACATCATAGATCCCTAAGAAATAACAATTGTAATATGACGAGTCTCTTAAGTGACGAAGTTTACTCCAGGGGCCCTGTTTGGACTTAGATCTTCCAGTGCTTTGTCAAATTTTCATCTCCTAACTCATTTTTACCTACTGCCTCTTTCCTTTCTATTGTAGGAAGGAAAGGCCACCCGGTATCTGAGCAATGATTCCATCTGAGGTAGCATTTTTAATGTGTCAGTGTTGTTCGAACCAAGTATTACTTTAAATTCTCATTTCCACTGCTCGTGCACATTCAATAGCGCGGCGTGCTCTCTTCTCCTCGTGGAACCAAGAAAGTGACATGGAACAAAACCAAAACAAATATTGTGTTTCTAAGTCTGTAGCTGGATAAGCTGTTTTTATGTGACTGTTTCCTGTATGGTGTGTGTCTGCTTACAGAGAACTATCTCCGCCGTTTGAACAGCGCGGATCCTCGTTGGCCCGCGTCAGGTCATCGCACCCGACAGCCATACAATATGTGGGCCGCCGTTCGTCCTCGACCGCCTGTCGAGGTCCACTGCTGATAACAGAGTCATCCTGGCAGCGTGAAGGCTCCGTTCCATGTCTCATGACAGTCAGCCGAGAGACCGTCATGGCGCTCACGGATACACTCCCTCCTATCCATTCAGTAATACACTACTGGCCATTAAAATTACTACACCACGAAGATGGCGTGCTACAGACGCGAAATTTAACCGACACGAAGAAGATGCTGTGATATGCAAATGATTAGCTTTTCAGACCATTCACACAAGGTTGGCGCCGGTGACGACACCTACAACGTGCTGACATGAGGAAAGTTTCCGACCGATTTCACATACACCGCCGTTACCTGGTGAAAAGTTGTTGTGATGCCTCGTCTAAGGAGGAGAAATGCGTACCATCAAATTTCCGACTTTGATAAAAGATCGGATTGTAGCCTATCGCAGTTACGGTTTATCGTATCGCGACATTGCTAATCGCGTTCGTCGAGATCCAATCACTGTTTGCAGAATATGGAATCGGTGGGTTCAGGAGGGTAATACGGAACGCCGTGCTCGATCTCGTATTACTAGCAGTCGAGATGAAAGGCATCTTATCCGCATCGCTATTAACGGATCGTGCAGCCACGTCTCGATCCCTGAGTCAACAGATGGTGACATTTGCAAGGCAACAACCATCTCCTCGAACAGTTCGATGACGTTTGCAGCAGCATGGACTATCAGCTCGGAGACCATGGCTGCGGTTACCATTGACGCTGCATCACAGACAGGAGCGCCTGTGATGGTGTACTCAACGACGAACCTCGGTGGACGAATGGCAAAACATCATTTATTCGGATGAATCCAGGTTCTGTTTACAGCATCATGATGGTCGCATCCGTGTTTAGCGACATCGCGGTGAACGCACATTGGAAGCGTCTATTCGTCATTGCCATACTGCCGTACCACCCAGCGTGATGGTATGGGGTGCCATTGGTTGCACGTCTCGGTCACATCTTGTTCGCATTGACGGCACTTTGAACAGAGGACGTTACATTTCAGATTTGTTACGACCCGTGGCTCTACCCTTCATTCTATCCCTGTGAAACCCTACATTTCAGCAGGATAATGCACGATCGCATGTTGCAGGTTCTGTACGGGCTTTTCTGGATACAGAAAATGTTTGACTGCTGCCCTGGCCAGCACATTCTCCAGTTCTCTCACTAATTGAAAACGTCTGGTCAATGGTGGCCGAGCAACTGGCTCGTCACAATACGCCAGTCACTACTCTTGATCAACAGTGGTATCGTGTTGAAGCTGCATGGGCAGCTGTACCTGTACACACCATCCAAGTTCTGTTTGAGTCGATGCCCAGGCGTTTCAAGGCCGTTATTAGAGCCAGAGGTGGTTGTTCTGGGTACTGATTTCTCAGGATCTATGCACCCAAATTGCGTGAAAATGTAATCACATGTCAGTTGTAGTATATCTGTCCAATGAATACCCGTTTGTCATCTGCATTTCTTCTTGGTGTAACCATTTTAATGGTCAGTAGTGTATGTTTACTGGCGTTAGGCAGATTTCATTAGACTTCTACATAATCTTCGTAAATAGTTAGTCTGATTGACGTTACGTCGGTTTCGACTTATTGGGTTTTATTAAAACGCTTCATCTTCGAGACTGTACAGTACATCATAAACGTGTCTCATTGTATCTACATGTACATCTTACATCCACATCCATACACTGTACGCCAGGAAGTGCATGGGAGATGGCACCTCCCATTGTACCAAGTATAGTTCCCTCCTCTTCCACTCATGTATGGAGGGAATAATGATAGCTGAAATGCGTGTGTGTCCGCTGTAATTAGTCTAATCTTCTCATTATACATTCCTAGGTTTCCCATTTAATACTGTTTCTTGAATCATTTAAGTAGGTCAGTTAACTATTTGTATTTTCTGCTACCAGTAACTTTAATGTGTTTTATGTTTAATATAACATATTGCAAAGCGTTTCAAGCTAGTTTTTATCATCACACGTTTATGCATACAGAAAATTGTTACATAAGGATAAATTTTTTTGGTATAAGTAAACATACAACTGTTTTGTTCACTGTTCGCTGCTGGAGTAGCTACTGGGGAACTTGGGGGAGGTGGGAGGAGCAGTGGCTGACCGGAAATCGGTGTGCGCTGGTGTCTCCTGTTGTCGTGGAGCTGTGTCTCGTTTCTTGTGACGGACACCACAGCCTAAGCGTGATGCAGATATTCTTGCATCAGTTGTTATGGTGCGATAATTGTGTGTTACATTGCTTATACAGGGTGTTACAGAAAGGTACGGCCAAACTTTCAGGAAACATTCCTCACACACAAAGAAAGAAAATATGTTATGTGGACATGTGTCCGGAAAGGCTTACTTTCCATGTTAGAGCTCATTTTATTACTTCTCTTCAAATCACATTAATCATGGAATGGAAACACACAGCAACAGAACGTACCAGCGTGACTTCAAACACTTTGTTACAGGAAATGTTCAAAATGTCCTCCGTTAGCGAGGATACATGCATCCACCTCCGTCGCATGGAGTCCCTGATGCGCTGATGCAGCCCTGGAGAATGGCGTATTGTATCACAGCCGTCCACAATACGAGCACAAAGAGTCTCTACATTTGGTACCGGGGTTTCGTAGACAAGAGCTTTCAAATGCCCTCATAAATGAAAGTCAAGAGGGTTGAGATCAGGAGAGCGTGGAGGTCATGGAATTGGTCCGCCTCTACCAATACATCGGTCACCGAATCTGTTGTTGAGAAGCGTACGAACACTTCGACTGATATGTTCAGGAGCTCCATCGTGTATGGACCACATGTTGTGTCGTTCTTGTAAAGGCACATGTTCTAGCAGCACAGATAGAGTATCCCGTATGAAATCATGATAACGTGCTCCATTGAGCGTAGGTGGAAGAACTTGGGGCCCAATCAAGACATCACCAACAATACCTGCCCAAACGTTCACAGAAAATCTGTCTTGATGACGTGACTGCACAATTGCGTCAGGATTCTCGACAGCCCACACACGTTGATTGTGAAAATTTACAATTTGATCACGTTGGAATGAAGCCTCATCCGTAAAGATACCGTTTGCACTGAAATGAGGATTGACACATTGTTGGATGAACCATTCGCAGAAGTGTACCCGTGGAGGCCAATCAGCTGCTGATAGTGCCTGCACACGCTTTACATGGTACGGAAACAACTGGTTCTCCCGTAGCACTCTCCATACAGTGACGTGGTCAACGTTACCTTGTACAGCAGCAACTTCTCTGACGCTGACATTAGGGTTATCGTCAACTGCACGAAGAATTGCCTCGTCCATTGCAGGTGTCGTCGTTCTAGATCTTCCCCAGTCGCGAGTCATAGGCTGGAATGTTCCGTGCTCCCTAAGACGCCGATCAATTGCTTCGAACGTCTTCCTGTCGGGACACCTTCGTTCTGGAAATCTGTCTCGATACAAACGTACCGCACCACGGCTATTGCCCTGTGCTAATCCATACATCAAATGGGCATCTGCCAACTCCGCATTTGTAAACATTGCACTGACTGCAAAACCACGTTCGTGATGAACACTAACCTGTTGATGCTACGTACTGATGTGCTTGATGCTAGTACTGTAGAGCAATGAGTCGCATGTAAACACAAGCACCGTAGTCAACATTATCTTCCTTCAATTGGGCCAACTGGCGGTGAATCGAGGAAGTAAAGTACATACTGATGAAACTAAAATGAGCTCTAACATGGAAATTAAGCGTTTCCGGACACATGTCCACATAACATCTTTTCTTTATTTGTGTGTGAGGAATGTTTCCTGAAAGTTTGGCCGTACCTTTTTGTGACACCCTGTATGTTAATTGTCCAGCTACGATTTTGTCGTCGCAGAGTTTCATTTCCCGCATGTAATTCACATACATGTAATACAATATGACTGACTGCAGCGTGGCGATGAGTTTAGACTATGGCTTGTTTACAGCACTTCCTTACGGTGATATTCCCGATACTGACAGTCTCGTAGTCTATACGATTTCAGTCTTTCTCGGCGTATTCCACTGATGAATTCTTCTCGGGTAATCAGCCGAGTGGTGGCGTCGTCTTGTTGCAACGTTTCAATGAGTTTCTTACCCATCATCTTCTAGCGAAGTCACTTCGCCAGAAGATGATGGGTACGAAACTCACCGAAACGTTGCGACAAGACGACGCCACCATTCGGCTGAGAACCCGAGGAGAATTCATCAGTCTCGTAGACGTTTGTTGCACACAGGGATATCTTAAATTTATTGAATTAGAAAAGACAAGACTACTGAAGATTTTGGTGTTTTGCAGTCAGTTATCTCATTAAAAATGTTATCTCCATATACACTCCTGGAAATTGAAATAAGAACACCGTGAATTCATTGTCCCAGGAAGGCGAAACTTTATTGACACATTCCTGGGGTCAGATACATCACATGATCACACTGACAGAACCACAGGCACATAGACACAGGCAACAGAGCATGCACAATGTCGGCACTAGTACAGTGTATATCCACCTTTCGCAGCAATGCAGGCTGCTATTCTCCCATGGAGACGATCGTAGAGATGCTGGATGTAGTCCTGTGGAACGGCTTGCCATGCCATTTCCACCTGGCGCCTCAGTTGGACCAGCGTTGGTGCTGGACGTGCAGACCGCGTGAGACGATGCTTCATCCAGTCCCAAACATGCTCAATGGGGGACAGATCCGGAGATCTTGCTGGCCAGGGTAGTTGACTTACACCTTCTAGAGCACGTTGGGTGGCACGGGATACATGCGGACGTGCATTGTCCTGTTGGAACAGCAAGTTCCCTTGCCGGTCTAGGAATGGTAGAACGATGGGTTCGATGACGGTTTGGATGTACCGTGCACTATTCAGTGTCCCCTCGACGATCACCAGTGGTGTAGGACCAGTGTAGGAGATCGCTCCCCACACCATGATGCCGGGTGTTGGCCCTGTGTGCCTCGGTCGTATGCAGTCCTGATTGTGGCGCTCACCTGCACGGCGCCAAACACGCATACGACCATCACTGGCACCAAGGCAGAAGCGACTCTCATCGCTGAAGACGACACGTCTCCATTCGTCCCTCCATTCACGCCTGTCGCGAAACCACTGGAGGCGGGCTGCACGATGTTGGGGCGTGAGCGGAAGACGGCCTAACGGTGTGCGGGACCGTACCCCAGCTTCATGGAGACGGTTGCGAATGGTCCTCGCCGATACCCCAGGAGCAACAGTGTCCCTAATTTGCTGGGAAGTGGCGGTGCGGTCCCCTACGGCACTGTGTAGGATCCTACGGTCTTGGCGTGCATCCGTGTGTCGCTGCGGTCCGGTCCCAGGTCGACGGGCACGTGCACCTTCCGCCGACCACTGGCGACAACATCGATGTACTGTGGAGACCTCACGCCCCACGTGTTGAGCAATTCGGCGGTACGTCCACCCGGCCTCCCGCATGCCCACTATACGCCCTCGCTCAAAGTCCGTCAACTGCACATACGGTTCACGACCACGCTGTCGCGGCATGCTACCAGTGTTAAAGACTGCGATGGAGCTCCGTATGCCACGGCAAACTGGCTGACACTGACGGCGGCGGTGCACAAATGCTGCGCAGCTAGCGCCATTCGACGGCCAACACCGCGGTTCCTGGTGTGTCCGCTGTGCCGTGCGTGTGATCATTGCTTGTACAGCCCTCTCGCAGTGTCCGGAGCAAGTATGGTGGGTCTGACACACCGGTGTCAATGTGTTCTTTTTTCCATTTCCAGGAGTGTATTATATTATAAGACCCAGTCTTCCAATTCCTCCGATATTGTACAAAGGTTCAAGATTGCCATCGATTCTCGTGTGGTGACCTATGACTTTAATTTTTTTAACTCTCTTTGATTTGTTAGTTTTCCCTGTCTGTGGCAGCCTGCACTTTGCTTATATAGAGTTCCGAAATTTCTGTTTGTTAGGCTATATAACATTTGTTGCATTACCTGCACGTAATTTTGTAACTGCCAGATGCATATCTGGCGGTTTTATATTGGGAATAAGTCTCCTACTTAGGTTGTTGTTGGTACTAAACCTGATTTTTAGTGATTAATCTAGCTAATCTATCAGTTTTTATACCAAGCTGTGGCATTTTTACGTATACTAACGGAGGAAAACATCGCACCACCAAAAAATAATTAATGTACAGTAATTAAATTACGGGAATACATTTGCCTAGATGATATATGTAAGTGATTAACACTGCAAGATGATAGGTTAACCTTTCAAATGTGAAATGATGGTACCTTAAGAACGGATGCAACGGCCTGAATATTGAATTCAAGCATGCAAACGTGCATGCGTTGTGTTGTACATGTGACGTATGTCAGTTTGTGGGGTGGAGTTCCACGGCTGTTGCACTTGGTCGGTCAATACATGGACGGTTAATGTTTGTTGTGGGTGACCCTGGAGTTGTCGTACAATGATGTCCCGTATGTGCTCGATTGGATACAGATATGGTGATCAAGCAGGCCAAGGGAACATGCCGACACTCTGTACAGCATGCTGGTACAACAGCGGCATGTGGGTGACCGCTATCCTGTTGGAAAATAACGTCTGCAATGCCGTTGATGAATGGAAGCACAACAGGTCGAAACTCCAATTTAGGTCCAATGTATCTAGCACACAGGCAGGTGGTTTCAAGTCCCCGCCTGGCTTCCTTCTAACCATCACACGCCCATCACTGGCACCGAGGCAGAACCAGATTTTCATCAAAAAACATAAGACATCCATTCTGACCTCCAGTGAACTCTCGATTGTCTCCACTGAAGTCGTAAATTGCGGTGATTTGGGGTCAGTGGAGTGCACGCTAGAGAAATGTTTCTTGCTCGTAACATACGTGTCCATATAGCAGATCGAAACTGTGGTCCATTGTCGGAAATTACTTTCAATACATGCCCTACATGAAATAAAAAATGTTTTACAAATGCATTCGAAATCGATTTAGCAGTAGCTTTGCGTAACGGAGTGAAGGTTACAAATTTTGAAGAGAGTTCAACAGCGACAAAGATGTAGCAAAAACCTCTATTAGTTCTGGGAATCGTACCAAAAATGTTTACAGCGGCCATGTGTCTCAATTTAACAGGTACAATGGGATGTAACGGAGGAATATGTGAAGTTGTATGTGACTTAGCTTTCTGGCAGATTTTACATGACGCTAAAACTCGTCGAATACGTTTCTCCATGTTGGTAAAATAACAATTCTGTCTCAGTATAAGAAAACATTTTCTGGCTCCGTAGTGTGCGTAACTTAAATGAGTATACCAGATTAATTTGTTAACAAGTTCGTCAGGAATGCATAATAACCAATTGTTGCTGTTAGGGTGAGAGCAGCGAAACAGAATATTATTGCGTACGGTGTAATGGTTTCTAATGGTAACATTATTCCTATCGAGTCAAAGGTGTTTAATCTCTTTCCATACGTTGTCTTTACTCTGCTCTTGTGCTATATCTTGTAATGGCGACGAAATGAAATTTTCAAATGCAACTTGTTGAATGTACATGACGCTGAAATTTGCTTTGCAGAAGTTGGTTGCGATGTCTTGGTGATTGTTGCCTAGAGAACGGGATAGTGCGTCTGCTACAATATTTTGTGTACCGGGAATGCGAACAATTGTAAAATTAAATTCCTGTATATAAAGTTTTCATCTACTTAATCTGTCGTGTGTAAATCTAGCGGAAAGCAAAAACTGCATCGCTCTACGATCTGTGTAAACGGTGGTATGTCTTCCATAAAGAAAACGCCGAAATCTCGTAAATGCCCATACAACACACAATATTTCAAGTTCTGTAACAGACTAATTGCGTTCAGCAGGTGACAGAATGCGACTCGCAAAGACTATGTTTTTAATTACTGTAGTCTCATCTTCTTCAATTTCCTGAAGAAATGTGTATGCCTAAAGCGATGTTAGAACTGTCGGTGGCAAAGGAAAAATTTCTAGCAAGATCTGAGTGCGATAAAAGTGGTACATTCAACAAAGCATGTTTCAAATTGACTAATTCCGACTATTGGTTTTTCATGTAAAAGTATGTCTCAGATGTCGTCAAAAATAATAACATTTTCGTGTGCAAGATTCTCTGTGTCAAAAGTATTGCTTGCGTTACTGGAAGATGCAACCTGTACTGTATCTAGTCAAATTCTATCTGACGTTCTATTATTTGCGGGAGGATGCTGTGGCATTTCCACTATTTGGACTATTCTGTTATTTCTTCCTGACGTATTACGTTCGGGATGATATCTACTGTCTGGCTCATTCATGATAATATGCTGTTGCGGATGATTTTGCTGCTGACAAGACCGACTGTTATTAAACGTACGCTGAAAATTGTGCTCATTACTTTGACGTCTGTCATGATAGTCATTGCTATATGGCGCATTGTGATTGGAGCTGAAATAGTGTGTTTTCTGTACGTAGCTATTTCCTTGTTGCTGTGCATTACTATTTGTTGGAGCTGATGCTATACGTGCAGGCGGCGAAACATTAAAGCTTGGTTGACCTTGTACACTACATTGTTGTTAGGTATGTTAACCGGTTGGCTTTCATGCTGTTGCGGTGAAAAACGTCTATTGTTACCAAAATGTGGTTCCTGTTGCTGAAAATTTTGTCAATACTGATTATTTAGATTTTGTCTGTTATTAATGTTCTCGTGGTTGTCATTTCTGGAGCGTCTAATGAAAAATGTCACTTTCGGTAAAAGTTGTCTTATCGGGTTTTCTTTACACATTCTTAATCCTAGATAGAGTGATAGTTGAAGAGCTGTTCTGATAGATATAAAGGATAGTAGAAGAGAAGGCAGCAGTGCAGAAAACTAAAGATGAAACAGCACTACTGCGGCTCGGGGCCCTGTGCACGCTACGGCACATATTCATTAAAGCGTAATGAATCCCCTGAGGCTAATTATGTGCTGCAAACAAATTTTAGCTACTGTGTTACTGGCAATGCCGTTGAAAATTCAGAAGCAAATTGCCGTATCCATGCTAATTCTAGTTTCTGCATTAGAGGCAATGCTATTGAAAATACAAAAATAAATCGACATATCCACTTCAAAGCGTGTACCTGTGCTCTGTCATTTTCAAATACCTTAGATTTTCTTACAGATAAAATTTGCTTATAATCGACGTTATCGTCTCTGACTTTGTGAACAGCTTCAGGATTGCATGAGAATCTATTTGTCTGTGTCTGTTCAGAATCTAACTCACGTACCCTCTGTACATTACCTAAATTATACTGGCTGTGTGAGTCTGACAAATGTTCGCAAAATGGCGTCTGCTGTGATGTGTTAAACGCTGGAACATTTTTCATCTCTGTTACCTCTTGCTGTAAAGTCGACAATTTTCTACGTAATGTATTATTGGACGAATCTATCTCACTGATCGTCTGCTGTAAATTTTGGAATTCAGGTGTTTGATTAAACGAAATCGGTGAAGTATCGTCTGATTTGCTGTCATTATTACTTTCATAACATCAATACGACTGGCCAATTCATCATATTTTTCAGTCAGTATTTTTACCTGATCATCGTTTTTGGTGTCACAAGCATTAATTTGTTTTTGTATTTTACGTGTGGTTTCGTTCAATTTTTTAACGTCAGCTTTGATGACATCGGGATCCTGAATTAGTTCTAATTGTCCAAGTCTGTCGGTCACTGTCTGAAAGTCTACTATGTGTTTATCTGTTTTTGATTTAAGATCGGAAATATCATCACGCAATTCGGTGTTCAACTGTTTGATAGTGTTATTTTCGTCTGATACTGTAGCAATATTGTTGTCTACGTATGTTTTTGCTTTCGTAAACAATTTACGTTTATCTTCCTGTCTCTGAGCAGTAATTGTTTCCATGACTTGTCGTTTTACTTTATTTTGTTCCTGTATGAATTTACGGTAACGTGTTTCACTGTTTTGTTAAAATGTTCGTCAATTTGACTGTTCTGTTGGTCGAATTTCGCGTCTACTTTTGCATCCAGTGTGCGCGAAAGTTCTGCTGTCATTAATTTAAACTCGTCGCGTAACTGTGTTGCGTTTTCAGAGCATTGTTTACCGACTGCACTAATGTCGTCTCTAAGTGATTCTGTTGTAGCTGTTTGCATATTCCTTAATTCTTGAGCAACAGATCTAATTTCTTCACTACTTTTCCTAGCACAAGCCTTAATTTCCTCACGTAATTGTTCCTTAGTATCATGACATTGCGCGGCAACGGTTGTAATCTGTTCACTAAGTTGTTTGTTGTGTTCATTAAGTTGTATGAAATTTTCATTAAGGTTGTCTTGTTTTTCACTAAGTAGTTTGAAATTGTTGTCTTGCCTTTCATTCTGTTCTATGGAATTTTCATTAAGTTGTTATTTGAAATTTTCACTAAGTTGTTGTTTGAGTTTTTCATTATTTTGTTTGTTTGATTCATGAAGTTGTAGCAATACTGCCATAACTTGATCCATGCCAATATTGCCTACTCTATTCTCTGTACTGTTTGATGGCGTAACTGCAATTGTCACGTTTTGTGTAACCATTTGGTCATTCTGTGATTCTCGAAAAGGTTTTCCAATCGGATGTGCACTGTTAGTCACTACCACGGAATCAAATAAATCTGTCGTATTTTGAGTACACTGTTCATTTTCGTTAGAAAAATTCATCTGTTCACTATGCAAATTTTGCAAACCGGGTGTGTTAAACTGGGCAGCGTTCATTGTAACAGATCGTCCCGCGTCATCAATTGTCGTTAAATTAACAGAGGACACAACTGAATTTGTTTGTTCATCATTAGCATTAATATCATTACTAGTGGTCGGTACGCACTGATTGTCTGTAAATGGAAGATTGTCATCATTACACCGAGTGTCGCAAGTACTATCGGTCAAATTATTTGAGTCGGCTATTTCACTCATTACAAATCGCGATGTACTGTTAACAGTTTTTCGCGGCATTTTTCACAAATCAAAATTAATCACAAATAAAACAAGGACAATGCAAAACGCAACAAACAATTACAACAAAGAGCAACAAATTGCCGATGATCTGTGAAGGAAAGAGTGACAAATTAGTAAATGCGTTGCGCCAGATGCAAACTACATTTAAGTAAATAAGAGCAGATATATGACTACTTCTCAGAAGATTCACAAAGAAATACGATCCTGGCCGGATGTCGCCAAGTGTAACCTCCCCCACGACAATTTAAATAATTAAAATGAGCCATGAGCCAAGTGTAAACTCCCCACAAGAAAATATTTTATAAGAGTAACCAAAAACCATGAACCAAGTGTAACCTCCGCACAATAATATTAATTAAATGATTTTTAAATATTGTAATCTCTGAACAAAATTGGCTTTAATGTAACCTCTTAACAAAATTAGCTCCCATTTATGATCTCTATGCTGAAATGCATTCACATTTAATGTAACCACAAAATTCAATTCCTAAACGCGGAAATAATAAAAAAGAAGTAACCTGGTAAATTTTATGAGGACAGCAGCGCTGCCCTTCGGCCCTGTATTCTGAATCAAAAAGGAAAAATTCTTACCTCAATAAAAACTGCGAATATATCTGCTCTTATGTAGAAATTTTTCGACACAGCTTCGTGCAGTGCTGGCCAATATTTTTTCTGATTATTGGATGGAATGATCATGCATTGGAAATATTCTTTACATTGAAATGAATGCTTTTCTTTAAAAAATTACTTTATATTATGAAAATTATTATTGCGGCATTTTTTGGGAACAAATTAAATGGCAATTAACATACATTATTAGATATGCGCAAGGCTGCTTCTTTACCTTCTACAACAATACTCATCTTGCAGAATCCCGACCAGAGCAGACTGCCGACACGCGCGGGCACGCGCCGACCGCCGACTAGCACGGACTGAAGACTAATACCGACTGACTACTACTGCATACTCGCGCAGACTACTGACTGACGCCGACTCGCGCCGACTAGCGACAAGCAACAACTAACTACATACTACTCTCTGGTCAGAGATTCTGCCATGGCTCGCCCATCGCCGGCAACGCATACGTCTTACACAGTTGCAGCGTGTATTTAAAGCAAACCTGATTTCCGTCCACATAGGGGCGCTACTTGCGCCCCTCTTAAGCAGCAGGTGCGAAATTTTAATAGACATCAACTTTGAGATGTAGAAGCACGCCTTTGTGAACACGCCTACGAACTATCGTTTATGTCGCACAGCTCCTTCTTGCTGTTGCGACTTTTTCTCCGTCGTGTATTTAATTGCTGGAGTGGTGTCAGTTGTGAGTGTAGTTTGCTGCTTCCAGAAGGAGATTCTCACTCTGCAGCGGACTGTGCACTGATATGAAACTTCCTGGCAGATTAAAACTGTGTGCCGGACCGAGATTCGAACTCGGGACCTTTGCCTTACGCGGGCAAGTGTTCTATCACCTGAGCTATCCAAGCACGACTCACGCCCCGTCCTCACAGCTTTACTTCCGCCAGTACCTCGTCTCCTACCTTCCAAACTTCACAGAAGCTCTTCTGCGAACCTTGCAGCAGTAGCACTCCTGGAAGAGAGGAAAATGTCCTGAGGACAGGGTCCCGAGTTCGAGTCTCGGTCCGGCAAAACAGTTTTAATCTGCCAGGAAGTTTCATAGTTTGCTGTTGTTAGTTCACTTTATTTTTTATCTTTTGTGATGTTGCGTTAATGACTGAAATATCATATCCCTTGTTTACAGGTTACCTTGAGCAGTTAAACAGAGAACCGACTCGTGGTGATAACATATTAGACCTTCTGCTGACAAACAGACCCGAACTATTTGAAACAGTTAACGCAGAACAGGGAATTAGCGATGATAAAGCGGTTACTGCATTGTTGATTTCAGCCGTAAATATAAACATTAAAAAAGGCAGGAAGATTTTTCTGTTTAGCAAAAGTGACAAAAAGCAGATTTCAGAGTACTTAACGGCTCAACACAAAAGTTTTGTCTCAAGTACAGATAGTGTAGAGGATCAGTGGACAAAGTTCAAAACCATCGCACAATATGCGTTAGATGAGTATGTACCGAGCAAGATCGTAAGAGATGGAAAAGAGCCCCCGTGGTACAACAACCGAGTTAGAAAACTGTTGCGGAAGCAAAGAGAACTTCACAGCAAACATAAACATAGCCAAAGCCCTGCAGACAAACAAAAATTACGCGAAGCGAAATGTAGTGTGAGGAGGGCTATGCGAAAGGCGTTCAATGAATTCGAAAGTAAAGTTCTATGTACTGACTTGGCAGAAAATCCTAAGAAATTTTGGTCATATGTCAAAGCGGTAGGTGGATCAAAACAAAATGTCCAGACACACTGTGACCAAAATGGTATTGAAATAGAGGATGACAGACTAAAGGCCGAAATACTAAATGTCTTTTTCCAAAGCTGTTTCACAGAGGAAGACTGCACTGTACTTCCTTCTCTAGATTGTCGCACAGATGACAAAATGGTAGACATCGAAATAGACGACAGAGGGATAGAGAAACAATTAAAATCGCTCAAAAGAGGAAGGGCCGCTGGACCTGATGGGATACCAGTTCGATTTTACAGAGTACGCGAAGGAACTTTCCCCCTTCTTGCAGCGGTGTACCGTAGGTCTCTAGAAGAGCGTAGCATTCCAAAGGATTGGAAAAGGGCACATGTCATCCCCGTTTTCAAGAAGGGACGTCGAACAGATGTGCAGTACTGTAGACCTATATCTCTAACGTCGATCAGTTGTAGAATTTTGGAACAAGTATTATGTTCCAGTACAATGACTTTTCTGGAGGTTAGAAATCTACTCCTTAGGAACCAGCATGGGTTTCGAAAAAGACGATCGTGTGAAATCCAGCTCGCGCTATTCGTCCACGAGACTCAGAGGGCCATAGACTCCGGTTCTCAAGTAGATGCTGTGTTTCTAGACTTCCGCAAGGCGTTCGATACAGTTCCCCACAGTCGTCTAATGAACAAAGTAAGAGCATATGGACTATCAGACCAATTGTGTGATTGGACTGAAGAGTTCCTAGATAACAGAACGCAGCATGTCATTCTCAATGGAGAGACGTCTTCCGAAGTAAGAGTGATTTCAGATGTGCCGCAGGGGAGTGTCGTAGGACCGTTGCTATTCGCATTATATGTAAATGACCTTGTGGATAACATCAGAAGTTCACTGAGGCTTTTTGCGGATGATGCTGTGGTATATCTAAAGGCTGTAACAATGCAAAATTGTACTGAAATGCAGGAGGATCTGCAACGAATTGACGCATGGTGCAGGGAATGGCAACTGAATCTCAATCTAGAGAAGTGTAATGTGCTGCAAATACATAGAAAGAAAGATCCCTTATCATTTAGCTACAATATAGCAGGTCAACAACTGGAAGCGGTCAATTCCATAAATCACTAGGAGTGTTTTAAAATGGAATGATCATATGAAGTTGATCGTCTGTAAAGCAGATGGCAGACTGAGATTCATTGGAAGAGTCCTAAGGAAATGCAATCCTAAAACAAAGGAAGTAGGTTACAGTACACTTGTTCGCCCTCTGCTTGAATATTGCTCACCAGTGTAGGATCCGTACCAGATAGGGTTGATAGAGGAGATACAGAAGATCCAACGGAGAGCAGCGCGCTTCGTTATAGGATCATTTAGTAATCGCGAAGGCGTTACGCGGATGACAGATAAACTCCAGTGGAAGACTCTGCAGGAGAGACGCTCAGTAGCTCGGTACGGGCTTTTGTTGAAGTTTCGAGAACATACCTTCACCGAGGAGTCAAGCAGTATATTGCTCCCTCCTACGTATATCTCGCGAAGAGACCATGAGGATAAAATCAGAGAGATTAGAGCCCACCCAGAGGCATACCGACAATCTTTCTTTCCGCGAACGATACGAGACTGGTATAGAAGAGAGAAACGATAGAGGTACTCAAAGTACCCTCCGCCACACACCGTCAGGTGGCTTGCGGAGTGTGGATGTAGATGTAGATGTGGTTTCTGTGTCTTCTTAACAGTTCTGCATGTTGGAGTGTTTACTGATTGTATGAATAATATGCCAGGCTACGTTGAATTAAAATTTGGTCGTGACCGGCCTGTACATTATTCGTCTAAGGAACGTCGGTTCTGAGCTCCGACATCAGCAGATGGAAATTCAGGCCAAGTGCAAGGTTGCTGCCAGAACTCCAGTTTATCTCACGGACAAGAGAAGTTCACAAAATTTTAATATCCACTCATCTAGATAAAAGATTTGCGGATGCCGACATGGCATTTGCGGGTGCTAATGGCATTTCTCATATCTGCGCAGACCTCTACCTCTGGCTAAATAGGAGGATGTTGGTGTCCGAGAGGGTGCAACCGCTGCGCTGCGAGCCCAGCTGCGCGGCCGTCGCCTGCGGCAGGCGTCACGGCGTGACTGCGCGTCACGACCATATGACCAGCACGCCTCGCGGTAATGGAGGCGGCGCGTGACCGCCGCGGACTTCAAACGGGCCGCGCCGCCCGTCACGCCGCGCCGGTTTGTTCTGCGACAAACGAGATCGCGGCATCTGTCGGCCGTCTCATTTGTTACAGGTCGTGCCGCACGGGAGCTTCGCTGTCACCACGTCCGACAAATACCTGAAGGCGGACAGCTCTGGGAGCTGCAGCGCACATACATACTCTGCTACGTTCGAAAGTCGCGAGATGACAAGAATGGATTAATTTTTGTGACTGGCACGAGTTGTATCACGAAAATACGAGGCGTGTTTTTAAGTAAGTACCGTTTTGAAATTTAAAAAAGATGCGCTAAGATATCTCAATAATTTTATTTTTACATGAAAGCCTGTACCTTAATCTACTTTTCTACGTAATTTCCGTCAATATTGAGGCACTTGTCATGACGTTCTACCAGTTTTTGAAGACCCTCCTCATAGAAGTCTGCCGCCTGACTTCTTAACCACTGCATCACCACTGCTTTGACTTCGTCATCGTCTTGAAGACGCTGACCGCCCAGGTGTTTCTTCAAGTGCAGGAACGGATGGTAGTCACCGGGTGCAAGATCGGGGCTGTACGGAGGATGATCTAGAGCAGGGGTCTCCAAACTACAGCCCGGGGCCGAAACCGCCCGCGAGGGCCGGCAAACCGGCCAGCGTTAGCTGGCCAGACATCCCCGGTATCCGGCCCGCCAAATATTTGAGGTGGTACCTATACTGCCAACAATTGAGTTTCGAGGCCTATCGCGACCAATACACCGTGACATTGTCGGAGCTCTATCTTTACAAAGCGGAAGGTCATGGTTAAACTTGTTGCTGTCCACAATAAACAGACAGACCATTCTCCGTGCGATAGTGAAAAAAAAGAACGGTTAACAGACTAGTTTGGCGAAAACATTTTAAGTAAAAAAATTCTTTGCATTTTATTCTACTCACGAGTCTGGTGCAAGTCTTTCAAATGGACGCCACTTCGGCGACTAACCAGCGCACTACAGTGTAATATGCCAAGTCGCTTTCCTCAATGTCTTCAAGAAACTCGCCGATCTGGCGATGACTGAGTGCATTGGATCTGATATAATTAACAACTGAAATAACTGGGTTTAAAACTTCTGACATATCTAAATGTTTTCCACACAGAGACTGTTGGTGAATAATACAATGCACTACTAATGGTTTTGAGCCACCGTCATTTTCTACGGCCTTAGAAAGGTGAGCAACAACATCTTTATTTTTCCCACACGTGTTTTTGCCAGCATCAGTTGTCATACATTTTAATTTATTCCACTGAAGATTGTCTTTCTGAACTGCTCTTCCAACTCCTTTAAAAATATCTTCGCCAGTGGTCGTCCCGTGAATGCTGTGAACATCAAGAAGCGCTTCATACAATTCATAATTTTTGTCAATCCCTCGAATAATAGGTAGTACTTGCGCAGTATCTGAAACATCTGTTGACTCATCCATGGCCAAAGAGAACCAGTGTAAGTCAATTTTGTCACGCAGTTGGTTGATATATTTTGTGCAATGTCTTATATTCTTCGAGCCACAGTGCCGGCCGACAAACTTATGTTTTTAAATAAATTAATTATTTCTGGACACATTTCTCTGCTGTTGCAATAATGCAGTTCTTAATTAATTCACCGTCGGTAAATGGCTTACACCGTTTCGCTACTAAATGAGCCACACGGAAACTAGCACGAGTTGCTGCATGTTGTTCAGCATTTACTTTCTTAAACAGCGACTGCTGGGTTTTTAAATGGCGTTTCAGAGACTCATACATTTCTAATCGTTCGCATCCTGTAAACTTGGAGTCATTCTGAGAGTACTTAGTCTCATAATGACGTTTTATATTGTATTCGTTGAAGACTGATATTGCTTCATTGCAAATAATACACATTGGTTTGTTGCTTGATTCCACCACGAAATATTGACATCCCCACTGCTCTTTAAAAATTCTACATTCACTGTCAACCTTTCGTTTCTTTTCCATATTTGTACAGAACTTCACAAAAGGTAGTAACCTGAAAATAAAATTGTGCTATTTAATACTAATAAAACTAGGGACTAGTCTGCCTAAACAAAATGCAATGAATTTATTTTTAAGGTACTTTAATTACTAAATTAAATACAATTACCCTGCAATTCCACTAAAAAATACAGTGAAAAAATGCTCAAGTCGTGCTATACGTATTTCGATTTTCAGATTTTCAAACTTTGAATTGTCCCACACTTCGTCGTCTCACCTACCAGTACAGCACATAAAACACTAAAAAACTCGTGAGACACTCGCAACATAGACACAATCACGCAACAGAACTATCAAATATATGCTCTGGCTCTGCTACTCGCTACAATACTACATAACTAAACTTTTTGTTGCGCCGCTTGAAATAACAATGCGTTGACATACTCTACCTCTGTTACGTCTTGCAGTAATAGTGTTGCTAACAATGATTTTGAGATTTCGTTAACTTTGCAGGACGCTTTCGTGAAGAATGTGCAATGACATACTTTTTGTCGGTGAAATTCGCCAGAATAAAATACGCCATAATTTCGGTCAGGTACGTCCACCAATCAAAATTATGTAATTAAATCAAAATCGTAGTTCGTTTCAGTGCTAGCTATTCCCACAACCTTAGATTTTTGCGATTTGATCTTTCCTTTAGCCTTACATTACGGTGATCATGGAGTACTAGGGTGGTTTAATCCCACTAGGTAGATCTTGGCCCTTATGATTTCGTGGAGGAGTCAATGTGGCCCGCGGACTAAAATGTTTGGACCCCTGATCTAGAGTTTCCCATCGAAAAGATGTGATGACATCTTGAGTCTGATTCGCCACATGCGGACGGGCATTGTCTTGCAGCAAAACGATGCCCTTGTTCAAATTCCATGTACTGTTGCTTTGATTCTGGTGTGACGTAGGCCACTCATGTTTCATCGCCCGTAACAATTTGGCTTCAGAAATCATCACCGTCGTTGTGGTACCGCTCAAGGAAAGTTGATGCACTGTCTAAACGCTTGGTTTTGTGCTCATCCGTCAACATTTTCGGTACCCAACGTGCGCACAATTTTCGTAATTCAAGTGCTTCGTCACAATGCCATACAAAACACTACGGGAAACATTATGAAAGTCATCCCGCAAGGAGAAAATCGTAAAGCGTCCGTTTTCTCTCACCTTATTGTCTACTTCCTGCTCCAAACTTTGATTAACGACCGAAGGAGTCCACTCCGTTGTTCTTCATGCACATTTGTGGCGGCCGTCTTTAAATACTCTCTCCCACTTTCTTACCGTTCCATCACTCATAATGTTTTTTCCGTAAACTGCACAGATCTCACGATGTATATCGATCGCTTTTAGGCCTTTAGCACTAAGAAATCTTATAACAGACCGTACTTCACAATCGGCGGGACTCACGATTATCGAAGGCATCTTAAACACTCAGTACACAACGTAAACAGAGAAGAATCAGACTGTAATGGCGTCAATGCGTAGATTAAGGTGCAGGCTTTCATGTAAAAATAAAATTATTGAGATATCTTAGCACGTCTTTTTTTAATTTCAAAACGGTACTTACTTAAAAATCACACCTCGTATATAAGAACTTGAAATGGTGGCGTAGTCGATGGAACGTAACGATCACTGCTCTACGAGGGCAGTTCAGTGTGTCATGCAACAGACTTTCTCTCTGCCAGTTTCAGTTAAAAATGTGCGCAATTCGTTGGGGAACATCGTGATATATTTCTCCTTCAGTCCCTATAGTTTCATGAAGTTTCGATAAGCGACGATGCTGAAGGTAACCTTTGAAATGGCCTCTGTAATGGAGGTGCTTTTCAAGCAGAGAGCTGTCATTGAGTTTCTTTCGGCGGAAAATAAGTGTATCCTCCTATTCATAGGCGCTTGCAGAATGTCTATGGAGAGGCAGCAGTGAACAAAAGCACGCTGAGTCGTTGGACGAGGCTTTTCTCATCATCGCAACAAGGTTGCGCAAACCTCTCCAATGACCTGCGTGCTGGCAGGCCACATACACCTGCAATGTTGGAACCTGTGGACACTCTCTTCGAAGTGATTGACAGATCAAAATCAAACACCTAGTTGCCTAACTTGACGTATCTGTTAGCAGAGCTGACATATTCGTCCAGCAGTTGGAGTGCTCAGTAGTGTGCCCTCGCTTGGTTCCCCAGCGTCCGATAGCAGACCATGAAGAACAACGAAAAATCATCTGTGCAGAAGTGCTTGCGTGCTACGAAGCTGATTGTGACAGTTCTTTGTCGAACAACGTCACAGGTGATAAAAAAGTGGGTTCATAACTTCGAACCGGAAACAAAACGGCAGTGCATGGAATGGAGTCACACCACCTCTCCTCCGAAGAAAAATTTCAAAACTGCACGCTCAGAAGGTGAAGTCAAGCCAACAGCCTTCTGGGACTCTGAAGAGGTTCTTCTGTTTGATGTTCTCCCTCATGGTACAACGACCAGCTCGGAAGTCTATTGTGTTACCGTCAGGAAATTGAAGAAACGACTGCAGCGCCGCCACAAAAATGCTAAAACCTCCCAACAGTAAAAATATAATCATTTATAATTCACATTGAGCGTAACCTCCCAATAAATGAATTCCGTAACCCACCAATAATACAACGTGACTAATCTCTCAAGAAAATTGTGGCTCAAATATAACCTTTCAATAATAGACTGTGAATTTAAACAGGTAAATTTTGGACGTCAGCAGCGCTGCGTCATGGCCCTGAAAGATAATTCTGAATAAAAATGAAAACTTTTACCTCAATTAAGTCGCCGGATAACGGATATATATCTGCCCCTATAAGAAATTTTTCTGGCACAGCCCAGTGCAATGCTGGCCGATAGATTTGTCATGTATAAAAAGAACAACTGATTTTTCTTTGCAGTAATCGGGATGACCATGGATTGGAGAAATTAGTAAATTCTTTAAATTGAGATGAATAGTTGTCAAAAGTTAATTTTTAATAGAAAGATTATTATTAATAATTTTCTTGAAAACATTACCATGGGACTTGATATAAAAATAGTACATATGCGCGAGGCTGCTTTTACCTTATACTACAACGCCCAGGCACCGCCATCGCTCCACACGACCGGCCCAGCCAACTCCATACACCACACTGCTAGCTACTACTTACTACTACTGCTACTCAGTTCCTACTGCTGACAACACTGCTCTCTGGTCTGAGATTCTCCTATACCTTACATATCGCAGGCAGTGCATGATCGAAATTACATCTGCTCGAGTGTGCTAGCAACAAATTCCTTAATCATGGACCTCTTACATAACCCTCCACTGGGGAGGGGCAAAAATTTGGCAGCGATGGTGAGTCAATTGGACTTGCCAAGAGCAACAAATTTTTCTATAATCTTTTTAGTTTACTAAATCTACAGTTACAGAGTATATACATATATACAACATTACTGATCAATAATATAAGTACAGAATATATTAAGAAACGAAACAGAGTGCACGCACTCTGAGTACAGAATATATTAAGAAATGAAATAGAGTGCACACGCACTGACTACAGAACATATTAAGAAATGACAAAGTGTATACTCAATGAGTACAAAATATATTAACAAATGACATAAAGTGCACACACACTGTATAAGTCTTTACCATTTTACAAGAATTTAAACATATCGAGAAATGACATAAAGTGCACACACACTGTATAAGTCTTAACCATTTTACAAGAATTTAAACATATTGAGAAATGAAGTAAAGTGCACATGCACTGTAAAAGTCATTATCATTTTCCAAGACTTTAAACATATTGAGAAATGAAATAAGTGCACATGCACTGTATAAGTCTTTACCATTTGACAAGAATTTAAATATATTCAGAAATGAAATGAAGTGCACACAAACTGTATAAGTCTTTAGCATATTTAGGAGAACTCATCATATTAACAAATGAAATGAAGTGCACACGCACTGTAAAAGTCTTTAACATTTTACAAGAACTAGGAAAGGAATGGGAAGGATAGCATCATGGTTGTAGCACAGTGGGTTGCACGTAGCTGCACTGAAAGTCCATATCTTTCTACAGAAGCACAACACCAAGTGATACAATCTGAAGTTCTCTTCCCTGAAGTATTCATCAGTGTAGCCAAGACACTGAAATCTTATATTAATATTGTATGTTATCATTTTGGTAGTACATTAGGTATACCAAACAGTAGGACCATAATGACATCTCCTTCGGTCACAGTGGTGGACAGTTTGATGTCAACACCACATTCTTGTAGAATCCATTCTCTTACATCAACGTAGAATTAGTGTAAAAACCAAATATAGTGCTCCATGATCATGAGGATGGACAGGACATACGGATATAGCAGTAATTGGTGGTAATTAGGTCATAAAGTGAAGGACATTAAGTCTTATGCTAGTCATCATTCGGAATTACACTAGTGTATTAACCGATTTGAATAATTATTGGCACTCATTGGTTAGTTACTAAACATTTATGTACTACATATGGAGTAGTACAGAACATTAATCATAAGTCATCTTATTACAATAATTATTGGCATAGAATTTATGAATAAGTCATCTAGTTACAGTAATCATTGGCATAGCATTTATAGAGTATAACAAAATATTATTTACAGAAATTATTGGCATAGCGTTTATGCATAACTCATCTCATTACAGAACATTTTTCATAAGTCATCTAATTACAGTAATTATTGGCATCATAAGTCTTCTCATTACAGTAATTATTGGCATAGCATTTATGCATTATTACAAAACATCATTCAGTATTACTCAGAAGTCATCATTCAAAACAAGAGTTATTGCATGTAGCATCAAGCTGTTAGTGTTTATATATAATATCATGCAACTGATATAAGACATATTTAAAACGTCCACATTGTAACTATTACTCGAGTTCTGTAGTCCAATAATACATAGATATAATGGATTCAATGCATCAGAGAAATTTGCATTATATTTAGGACTAGAAATATATCTTGAACTGGTAGCATTATTTAGTTGTATACTGGAAATAATTTTTTTTGTGCTAGCAATACATTGCTGGGGCATGAAAATATTTACTTTTGACTTATTGCTGGAAATAAGGGTTAATAACATCATTCGCCATGAGTCAGCTGTAGCAAGGTTATGAAAAAAGTACAGTTTATGTGATCACATTCATAAATGATACGCACAACTGGGTAAAAAATGCAATTATTAGAACAGGTTTAATAACTAACTGCTTATAGCACATTAATATCATGAAAAGCTTCTCCTGGAAAAAATACAAAATGTATTATTGAGCTGAAAGAAGAAATGCATTCATATTATGCTGAAGAGTAGTAAACTTCGAATTAACAGGTAGTGAAACGTGTACTCAATATGTATATACTCTAGCTGTCTTTCCCAAAACATTCAGTCGTCGTACTATGCGACATAAGACATACTGTCAAAAGGAACTGCAACAAATACTTAAATAACTACATAGCATCTCTTAACTAATAGAAAATATATAAACTTCATCATTATCCTAATCTGCAAAGAAAAACGTCATTATTCTTATTACCATAACTTCATCATTATCCTAATCTGCAAAGAAAAACTTCATTATTCATATTACCGTATTCTTCATATAACTATTCATCATCATGTATCATCATCTGCAAAAAATAGATACTTCATTATTCATATTACCATTTACTTCATACAACTATTCATAGTATAGAGTATCTTTCTTCTAGCATATTTCATCAATAAAATTAACATGTGTAGTTCTGTCTGACAACCTGCATCAATCGCCTGGTATTCTGAAAGAAAGTAATTAGTTAAGACTGCTATTATACAGTGTGAACAGTATATTCTTGTTAATTCTGATTCATTTGCTCTTCATGACAAGGTATTGCATTTTCTTTCGTTCATTTCGATGGTGAAATTTCCATTTCATAGTAAACCGCTGTGGTTGTATAATTTATTTCTTTTACACTTTATTGCTTTCTGGAAATGATGAATAAGAATTAATGTCTTGCATTTAAATCACGTACCTATTAAATGAAAACTTGTTTCTAGTGATATAACAAAGCATACAGCATAGCATGACAGAAAACGTATTAGGTCAAAAACATAGACAGTTTTCAAGCGCAAAATGTACACATAGTACCATAATGTAGTAGCAAAAAATGTAGAATAGTCAAGATATTCAGATATCATAAGGCAAAAATGTCAAAGTCAACTTGTTTGTTACATCTTAAAGATTTAATAGTGCATACAGAGAAAAATTCTACTTTCGGTAGGAAAACAATCATACATACACAAAAAATGGAAAATGTGCACGGTCTGATATATAACGACAAGAAAAGCGACCTGCTAACCTTACCTTGCCGGGCACTTGCCAAGAAAAAATACGATCATTAGCAGTAAGTAGGCACATAAATATAATTGCATAAGTGGTCGTATAAATATCAGGAAATGGCATTACAGTGTGATAAATCATAAAGTATGTTCATCCAATAAAGGGTTTAATACTGGAGACATGGTGATTGCCTTTGCTTTTTCTGGTTCCCAAAGCTTCGACATGTACTACACTGGGGTGAGGAATGCTGCGAATTCTATATGGACCTTCGTATAGAAGCTCAAATTTACTACATCTACTCTTTCCTCTATTGGATAAATAATGTGTGCGTACTGATATCTCCTGTCCCATGTGAAAGTCACGGGCCGTCCGGAGTGGCCGTGCGATTCTAGGCGCTACAGTCCGGAGCCGAGCGACCGCTACGGTCGCAGGTTCGAATCCTGCCTCGGGCATGGATGTGTGTTATGTCCTTAGGTTACTTAGGTTTAATTAGTTCTAGGTTCTAGGCGACTGATGACCTCAGAAGTTAAGTCGCATAGTGCTCAGAGCCATTTGAACCATTTTTTGAAAGTCACGGCGTGTACAAACCTGTTCTTGTTGTCTTCTCCGGCACTCTGCGGCACGTTTGATGCTGTTGAGCGCATTGTCAATTATTTCATGGTGGCGTAGGCGACTTGACGTAGGAAAATATACTAATTCTTTAATTTTGTTAGGTGGTTCAACATTTTTCAATATAACAGTCGGAGATAGCATAGTAGATTCATTTGGTATGGAGTTAATTACATCTTAGAATGAGAGTATGTGTGTATCCCCATCAACATGTTTTTATGGCAGTATATTCTACATAGTTTACCAATTTCTTTCATTAGTCGTTCAGAAGGGTTCGAAGAAGCGTGATACCTGGAATATATAGATCAGAGAAATGTTTCTAGCTCGTAACATACGTGTCCATATCGCAGATCGAAATTGTGGTCCATTGTCGGAAATTACTTTCAATACATGTCCTACATGAAATAAAAAATGTTTTACAAAAGCATTCGAAATAGATTTAGCAGTTGCTTTGCGTAACGGAGTGAAGGTAACAAATTTCGAAGTGAGTTCAACAGCGACAAAGACGTAACAAAAACCTTTATTAGATCTAGGAATCGGACCAAAAATGTCTACAGCAGCCATATGTCTCAATTTAATGGGTACAATGGGATGTAACGGAGGAATATGTGAAGTCGTGTCTGATTTAGCTTTCTGGCAGATTTTACATGACGCTAAAACTCGTCGAATACGTTTCTCCATGTTGGCGAAATAACAGTTCTGTCTCAGTATAAGAAAACATTTTCTGGGTCCATAATGTGCGTAACTTAAATGAGTATACCAAATTAATTTGTTAACAAGCTCGTCAGGAACACGTAATAACCAGTTGTTGCTGTCAGGGTGAGAGCGGCGAAACAGAATGTTCTTGCATACAGTGTAATGGTTTCTAATGCTAACATTATTCTTATCTTGCCAAAGGTGTTTAATTTCTTTCCATACGGTGTCTTTGCTCTGCTCTTGTGCTATGTCTCGTAATTATGACGAAATGAAATTTTCAAATGCAACTTGTTGAATATACATGACGCTAAAATTTGCTTGGCAGAAGTTGGTTGCGATGTCTTGCTGATTGTTGCTGAGAGAACGGGATAGTGCGTCTGCTACAATATTTTGTGTACCGGGAATATGAACAATTGTAAAATTAATTTCCTGTAAATAAAGTTTCCATCTGCTTAACCTGTCATGTGTAAATTTAGCGGAAAGCAAAAACTGTATAGCTCTATGGTCTCTATAAACGGTAGTATGTCTTCCATAAAGAAAATGCCAAATCTGGTAAATGCCCATACAACACATAATGTTTCAAGTTCTGTAACAGAATAATTGCGTTCACCAGGTGACAGAATTCGACTTGCGAAAGCGATGTTTTTAATTACTGCAGTACCGTCTTCTTCAATTTCCTGAAAAATGTGTACGCCTAAAGCTGTGTTAGAACTGTCGGTGGCAATGGAAAAATTACTGGTAGGATCTGGGTGTGATAAAAGTGGTGCATTTAACAAGGCATGTTTCAGATTAACAAATTCAGACTGTGCTTGGCTATCCCAGGACCAAATAGTGTTTTCACCCGTCAACTGGCATAAGCAGCGTAATGAATAAATTTACGGAAAAAGTTAATTAATCCCAGAAAGCTGCGTAATTGTTTCTTTGTCGTTGGAACAGTAATGTCACGTAAAGCTTGAAGTTTTTCCGGGTCAGGCACAATACCTTCTGCTGAAATTACATGTCCAAGAAATTTTATAGAAGTGTTGCCAAAGTGTGATTTGCTAAGATTAACTGTGAGTCCATGTGCACGAAAAGTTTGCAACAGTTGTGTTCAGTCCAGTTAGCTTCTGTGATAAGGATGTCGTCTACATATTTTGTGATTCTGTCTTTCAGTTCTGTCGGAATTATAGTATTCAATCCGCGAATAAATGCTCCTGAAAAAATTGTTTAACCGAACGGTAATTCGCGAAACTGGTAACAGTCACCAAAACAGAGAAATGCTGTGTACTTTCTGCAGTTCGGATGGAGCTGAATTTACCAAAATCCCGATTGCAAATCTAATGTGGAATAAATAACAGTACCATGAAATTTCTGTAAAAGTTCTTCTAGTGTCTGAGGGCGACCTGTTTCATTAACAATAACGTCGTTGACATGACGCGAATCAAGTACGAGGGAAGTGAGCCATTCTTTTTCTTAACAATATGGAGCGGGTTTATGTACGGACTTACTGCTGGTTCAATAATTGCTTGGTCTAGCATAGCTTTTAATTCTTTCTTAACTTGTTCTCTGTGGATATACAGAATGGGATAATGTTTGGCTTTAAATGTGTCATGCTGTTTAACTTAAAATTCATACATGAAACCGGACATAGTACCAGGAATGCTGTCAAAAACTGGAGCTTGCTGTAAAAGAATATTGCGTAGCTGAGTACGTTCGTCGTCTGTATTTGCACTGCTTTGTTTTACTTTATCGGAAATCATTTGCATAACGTCATAGTCGGCTTCGTCTGGTGTATTGTAGACATGAACATACGTATCTTTGAACAATGAGGAATGACAGTCTATGTTACGTGATGTAGAAATGACCTCTGTTCGATTAATTGTCTATTCTTCTGCAGATAAAGTGTGCTGAAATTCTAATCACAGTTGTACTTTTTCATCCTTTAACATTAAATAGGAACTTTGAAAGTCAATAATTGCGTCATGTTGTACCAAAAAATTCGTACCTAGAATAACGTCTGTTGTCAATAAGGGAACAATCCAAAAATTTGAGTGGAACGTATGACCTGCAATACAAAATTATAAGTGTGTCTGTAATTTACATCTACTCCTTTACCAGATACTGCTCCTTTTACTTTAGTTTTGCCTAATTGTAACGTAGGATAGGTGTTCTCTTTGTTACATTCATTGAATGTTTCTTCATTTATAACTGACATAGGTGATCCAGAATCGATTACTGCTGAAAATATGGATGATCCAATCTTTACTTCAATAATAGGATGGGAAATGTTTTTTGAGTAACTGGTTTTTCATGCAAAAGTGTGTCTCGGATGTCGTCGAAAGAAATAACATTTTCGTGAACAAGATTCTGTGTATCAAAAGTGTTGCTTACGTTGCTGGAAGATGCAACGTGTACTGTATCTAGTCAAATTCTTTCTGACGTGCTATTATTTGCAGGAGGATGCTGTGGCATTTCGACTATTTGTACTGCTCTGTTTTTTCGTTCTGACGTATTAGATTGGATGATACCGACTGCCTGGTTCATTCATAATAATCTGTTGTTGTGGTTGACTCTGCTGCTGATAAGACCTACTGTTATTAAATGTACGCTGAAAACTGTGCTCATTATTTTTGCGTCTGTCATAATAATCATTGCTATACGGTGCATTGCGATAGTAGTTGAAATGATGTGTTTTCTATACGTAGTGATTTCCTTGTTGCTGTGCGTTACTGTTTGGTGGGGCCAACGCTATACGTGTAATCGGCGAAACGTTAAAGCTTGGTTGACCTCGCACATTATATTGTTGGTTAGGTATGCTAAACATTTTTCATTTCTGTCACTTCTTGCTGTAAAGATGTCACCTTTCTACCCAATGTGTTATTGGACGAACTTATCTCACTGATTGTCTGCTGTAAGTTTTGGAATTCGGGTGTTTGATTGAACGAAATTGGTGACGTATCGTGTGATTTAGTGTCATTGTTATTTTCGATAACGTCAATACGACTGGCTAATTCATCAAATTTTTCAGACAGTGGTTTAACGTGATCGTCATTTTTAGTGCCACAAGCATTAATTTGTTTTTGCATTTTACGTGTGGTTTTGTTCAATTTCTTAACGTCTGCTTTAATGGCATCGGGATCCTGTATTAATTCCAATTGTTCAAGTCTGCTGGTCACTGTCTGAAAGTCTAATGTGTGTGTGTCTGTTTTTGTTTTAAGATCAGAAATTTCAGCATGCAATTAGGTGTTCAACTGTCTGATGGTATTGATTTCGTCTGATACTGTAGCAATGTTGTTGTCTACGTATGTTTTTGCTTTCGTAAGCAACTTACGCTAATCTTCCTGTCTCTGTGCAGTAATTGTTTCCATGACTTGTTTCTTTACTTTGTTCTGTTCCTGTATGAATTTACGGTAACGCGTTTCAATGTTTTGTAGGTGGTGATTAAAACGTTCGTCAATTTGTCTGTTTTGTTGTTCAAATTTCTTGTCGACTTTCGCATCCAGTGTGCGTGAAATTTCTGCTGACATTAATTTAAACTCGTCGGGTAACTGTGTTGCGTTTTCAGAACATTGTTTAGCGACTGCACTAATTTCATCTCTAAGTAATTTCGTTGTGGCTGCATGTGTATTACTTAATTCTTGTGCAACAGATCTAATTTCTTCACTACTGTTCCTAGCACAAGCCTTAATTTCCTCACGCAATTGTTCTTTAGTATTTGCACGGCAACGGCTGTAATCTGTTCACAAAGTTGTTTGAAATTGTTGTCTTGTTTATCATTCAACTGTCTGAGATTTTCATTAAGTTGTTTATTCGATTCATTAAGGTTGTCTTGTTTTTAATTAAGTTGTTTGTTCGATTGATTAAGTCGTTTGAAATTGTCGTCTTGTTCTTTCTTCGACTGTTTGCGATTTTGATTAAGTTGTAGCAATATTGCCATAACGTGATCCACGCCAAAATTTACGACTCTATTTTCTATGCTGTGTGATGGTGTATCTGCATTTGTCGCGTTTTGTGTAACGATTAGGTCATTGTCGGATTCACGAAAAGGTTTGCTAATCGGATGTGCACTGTTAGTCACTACATCGGAATCAAATAAATCCGACGTATTTGGACTAAATTCCAGATTGAGATTTTCACTCTGCAGAGGAGTGTGCGCTGATATGAAACTTCCTGGGAGATTAAAACTGTGCGCCGGACCGAGACTCGAACTCGGGACCTTTGCCTTTCGCGGGCAAGTGCTCTACCAACCTTTTTTTTTTTTTTTAATCTCATTTTGTTCGTTTTCGTTCGTTGTACCTGCTCGGGGCGGACGTCGAAAGACACCCATTGCAGTTCGTTGTTGATCCATTAACTCAGTTTTTTTATTACAGAGGGCAGCTAGCCCTCTGACCAAACACGCTGAGTTACCGTGCCGGAAAATTTACACAGTGATACTAACTGAGCCACCCAAGCACGACTCACGCCCCGTCCTCACAGCTTTACTTCTGCCAGTACCTCGTCTCCTACCTTCCAATGACTACATTGTTAATTTTCATTAGAAACATTTATCTGTTCACAGTGTAAATTTTGCAAATCAGGTGTATCAAACTGGGCAGCGTTCATTCTAACGGAACGTGCCGCGTCCTCAATTGACGTTAAATTAAATGTGGACATAATTGAATTTGTTTGCTCATCATTAGGATTAAAATCATTACTAGTGGTCGGTACGCACTGATTATCTGTAATTGGAGGAATATCATTATGAAACTGAGAGTCATTACTATTATCTGTCAGATTATTGAAGTCCTCTTTTTCAGTCACTGCGCATCGCGATGTACTGTTAGCAGTTTTTTCGCGGTATTTTCACAAGTCAAAGCACGCACAAAATCAAACAAAGACACGGCAAAATTGAACAAATACAATAACAACAAAGAGCAATAAATTGCCGATGATCTGTGAAAGGAAGAATGACAAATTAGTAAATGCGTTGCGCCAGATGCAAACTACATTAAACATTAAGTAAATAAGAGCATATATAACTGACTACTTATCAGAAATTCACAAAAAATACGATCCTGGCCGGTTGTCGCCAAGTGTACCCTCCCAACTAAATAATAATCATTTATGGTTCACATTGAGCATAACCTCCCAATAAATGAATTCCGTAACCTACCAATAATACAATGAGACTAATCTCTCAATAAAATTGTGGCTCACTTATAACCTTATAATAATTGACTGTGAATTTAAACTGGTAAATTTTGGACGTCAGCACCGCTGCGTCATGGCCCTGAAAGAACATTCTGAATAAAAATTAAAATTCTTATCTCAATTAAGTCTCCGGATAACGCATATACACTACTGGCCATTAAAATTGCTTCACCACGAAGAAATGCAGATGATAAACGGGTAGTCATTGGACAAATATATTATACTAGAACTGACGTGTGATTACATTTTCACATAATTTGGGTGAATAGATTTTGAGAAATCAGAACCCAGAACAACCACCTCTGGCCATAATAGCGGCCTTGATACGCCTGGGCACTGAGGCAAACAGAGCTTGGATGGCGTGTACAGGTACAGCTGCCCATGCAGCTTCAACACGATACCACAGTTCATCAAGAGTAGTGACTGGCGTATTGTGACGAGCCAGTTGCTTGGCCACCATTGACCAGACGTTTCCAATTGGTGAGAGATCTAGAGAATGTGCTGGCCAGGGCAGCAGTCGAACATTTCTGTTACCAGAAAGGCCCGTACAGGACCTGAAACATGAGGTCGTGCATTATCCTGTTGAAATGTAGGGTTTCGCAAGGATCGAATGAAGGGTAGAGCCAAGGGTCGTAACACATCTGAAATGTAACGTCCACTATTCAAAGTGCCGTCAATGCGAACAAGAGGTGACCGAGACGTGTAACCAATAGCACCCCATACCATCACGCTAGGTGATATGCCAGTATGACGATGACGAATAGACGCTTCCAATGTGCGTTCACCGCGATGTCGCCAAACACGGATGCGACCATCATGATGCTGTAAACAGAACCTGGATTCATCCGAGAAAATGACGTTTTGCCATCCGTGTACCCAGGTTCGTCGTTGAGTACACCATCGCAGGCGCTCCTGTCTGTGATGCAGCGTCAAGGGTAACCACAGCCATTGTCTCGGAGCTGATAGTCCATACTGCTGCAGACGTCGTCGAACTGTTCGTGCAAATGGTTGTTGTCTTGCAAACGTCCCCATCTGTTGACTCAGGGATAGAGACGTGGCTGCACAATCCGTTACAGCCATGCTGATAAAATGCCTGTCATCTCGACTGCTAGTGATACGAGGCCGTTGGGATCCAGCACGGCGTTCCGTATTACACTCCTGAACCCACCGATTCTGTATTCTGCTAACAGTCATTGGATCTCGACCACCTTGAGCAGCAATGTCGGGATACGATAAACCACAATCGCGATAGGCTACAATCCCACCTTTGTCAAAATCGGAAACGTGATGGTACGCATTTCTCCTCCTCACACGAGGCATCAAAACAACGTTTCACCAGGCAACGCCGCACAACTGCTGTTTGTGTATGAGAAATCGGTTGGAAACTTTCCTCATGTCAGCACGTTGTAGGTGTTGCCACCGTCGCCAACCTTGTGTGAATGCTCTGAAAAGCTAATCATTTGCATATCATAGCATCTTCTTCCTGTCGGTTAAATTTCGCGTCTGTAGAACGTCATCTTCGTGGTGTAGCAATTTTAATGACCAGTAGTGTATATCTGCTCCTGTAAGAAATTTTTCTGGCACAGCCCAGTGCAATGCTGGCCGATAGATTTGTCATGTATAAGAAGAACAACTGACTTTTCTGTGTAATAATCGGGATGACCATGGATTGGAGAAATTACTAAATTCTTTAAATTGAGATGAATAATTGTCAAAAGTTAATTTTTATAAGAAAGATTATTATTAAGAGTTTTTTTTAAAACATTTACATGGGACTTGATATAAAAATAGTACATATGCGCGAGGCTGCTTTTACCTTGTACTACAACGCCCAGGCACCGCCATCGCTCCACACGACCGGCCCAGCCAACTCCATACATCACACTGCTAGCTACTACTTACTATTACTGCTACTCAGTTGCTACTGCTAGCAACACTGCTCTCTGGTCCGAGATTCTCTTATACCTTACATATCGCATGCATCACATGATCAATCCATCGAAATTACATCTGCTCGAGTGTACTAGCAACAAATTCCTTAATCATGGACATCTTACAATGCAAACGAACTTCTCCTTCTCCATGAAAACACAAGGCCTCACACAAGTCTGGCACCCGAGAGGAGCTCACAGAACTCCAATGGTCTGTTCTTCCTCATTCACCCTACAGCCTGGATCTCGCACCTTTCAAACTCCCTCTCACTGGCTCCGCAGGAAGCAATACGGTGAATGATGAGGAGGATACTGATGCAGCAAAAGGATGGCTTCTCCGTTTGTAGTTACCGCTGTGCAAGACGTGCAGTAGGGAGCTATAATTTTATTCTGCACTAGCCTTTTCCCCACGAATTTTTTGGCATACGTGACCTGCAGTAGTGAGTCATAGTTTTATTCTACACAAGCCTTTTCCCCACAGGTTCGTTCGCTTACATGTTCGACACAAATATAGCACACATCTCTTCCACCAACCTCTGTGTCCACCACTTCCTCCCCAAGTCTCTCTGCCCACCTCATTCTGTCATCTCTATCTTTCCAATTTCTCTTTCCCATTCTCTTCATCTCCTTCTCCCCCTTCTCTTTGCTTATCCGCTCTACTCCCTCTCTCTGACCACACCTTTTCCCCCTCTCCCTCTGTTCATATCCTCCTCCCTCTATCTCCAGCCATCTCCTCCTCACCTCCTCTTCCTTATCAAAAAAATGTGAAATGTTATGGGACTTAACTGCTAAGGTTATCAGTCCCTAAGCTTACACACTACTTAACCTAAATTATCCTAAGGACAAACACACACACCCATCCCCGAGGGAGGGCTCGAACCTCCGCCGGGACCAGCCGTCTTCCTTATCCATTTTCCCACTATGTCACATGGCAGCTTTTTCCAAATACCGTCACATAACCTGTTTAATAATCCAATATGCATATATGACTAACAAATCAAATCAAATCACCAATGCCGCTTGAGAACAACAAGCAATAACGATTTCAGTTCTCATGACGGCAGCCATTAGGCTTTTAGCTGATTGGTGAAGTGAAATAGTCTCTGGGGTAACCACACAGATAGGAAAGATGTTTCTGTTGAAAGCCGGAGTGTCGTGTAGGGAAGTGCAGGACAGTGCATTCTGGCGACCGAGCACGGCAAGAGCGACTAGCGAGTGTGGCCAGCCTGGCATAAAGCTTCATTATGTATGAAGCAAAAAGAATTCCTTTTAGTAAAGATAAAGATCAGAAGGACTGGAGAAAACATGAGGATATGCGCATGTGGCCAGCCATTAGGCTCAGATGAGCCTAGCTGGAATATTGTACAAAATTTAGTAAGGAACTCTCTGACTAATTCATAGTAATTATTGACTGGTTATTTTTGGTAGTGGGGTAGAGTTCCCATTCATGTGTACGTGGACGCCACCTCATTGGCCATAACTAGAAGTCTGTTACATAGTGGCAGAGATTTCTTGCCTTCTTCCCTGCACCAAGGAAGATACATACTTCATTGGTTAACCACAGCGAAACCCATAACTGTATGGAATTTTTTAGCATGGTAATTAAGTCATCATTGGTTAGAACTCAAGTCAGTCTGGCGAGATTCTGATGCTGCCAAAATCAGCTAAGTTTTTCAGAGGAGATGTTTCCAACTTAAACAGAAAGATAGTAGGGCTTAACTTACAATTCTCAACCACTGCTGCAGCCATCTTCTGCTCTCATACGTCTTTTGAGTGGTAAGCATCCAGCGAGACAAGGCGAGTGTGAAGTCATTTATCTTATCACCCACGATGCGCTAAGGCGAGAGTACGGGTGTTTATTCACGCTTTTCGGGGCCTTTTTTAAGTCAATAACTTTTTTCCCAGTCATTGTTTACATTCGCGAATCAATTTTACATCATTTCTACAATGTATCCACCTAATTGTGCCAAGGCTATCGTGCATGTTTTCAATCCCTTGTTCGCTTAATAACTGATTGTATTCTTTTTTCCTTGGATAACACATTCTTGATGTTTTTTGGAACTAAACCGTATTGTTATTGTGACCCTTAGTGTCCTTCCATAGTTTGATGGAAGCCGTTATCAGTACGTCGGTGAGAGGTGCAGTATCCATACTTTCATGCTCAGTTTGGCCACACATGGCAGTTGCATTAGATGAGCCGTTTCCATTGCGCGACCTTGATTGCTCTTATTTCACTGACCTTATGGGAAGTATTTTATTACTGTAGGTCACCAGGCATAGAATCTGTGGCATCTCAGGGTATAATAAATTGCTCAACCAACACCTCACAAAATGAATTCGTCGATTCTGGACCAGTATTTTGCCGAATCCCTGGCAGTCCTCAGATATACGCAGTCGCTTCATAAGTCACCAGATTAGGAATTTGGCGACTCCTGTCTACATCTACATCTATATGATAACTCTGCAATTCACAATTAAGTGCCTGGCAGAGGATTTATTGAACCACTTTACTTCTCTACCGTTCCACTTTCGAACAGTGTTCAGGAAAAGCGAATCCTTCATTTTTTCCGTACGAGCTCTGATTTATTTTATTATGATGAAAATTTCCCCCTATGTAGCTGGGCGCCAAAAAAATATTTCCACACTTTGAGGAGAGAGCTGCTGATTGAAATTTCATGAGAAGGTCCTGTCGCAGTGAAAAACCCTTTCATTCTAACGACTGCCACAGCAATTAGTGTAGCATATCCATAGCACTCTCGCCCTTATTTCGCAGTAATACAAAACCAGCTGTCCTTCTTGAACTTTTTGGATGGCCTCCGTCAATAGTATGTGATGCGGATCCCAATCCACACGCACCACCTTCCCAGAGGAGATCGGACAAGCATAGTGTAAGCAGTCTATTTTGTAGACGTGTTACACTTTGTAAGCGTTCCGCCATGAAATCGCAGTCTTTGATTTGCTTTCCTCAAAACGTTATATGTGTCATCGTTCCAATTTAAGTTCCTCGTAGCTGTAATCCCTAAGTATTTAGTCGAGTTTGTAGCGTTCATATGTGTGAGATTTATCGTGTAACTGAAATTTATAGGATTCTTTTAGTGCTCATGTGAAGGAGTTCACCCTTTTCATTACTTAGAGTCAATTTCCACTATTTGTTGCATGCAGATATGTTATCTAAATCATTTTGAAATTCTTCCTGATCATATGATGACTGTACACAACGGTAAATGACAGCATCATCTGCAAACAATCCACAAGGTTTGCTTAGATTGTCTCCTACATCGTTTATGTCGATGAGGAACAACAGATTGCCTATAACACTTCATTGGAGAACGCCAGATATTGTTCCTGTTTTCGTTGTCTAGGAAAAATTTTTGAAAACCCTTGATCCTTTAATTTATGTAGTCACTTTTTTAGGCCTTTCTGTAAGAATTTGTCGCCTCCAGTTATAATATTTGTCCATTGATCACATTAATGAAAAGTATACTCGAATATCATAATAATAACGAACTTAAAGTAAATAAACTAATTATTATCAGTTGAAGCATCTTGACGTATTAACACTATGTGCCAGAACAGACTCGAATACGGGACCTTTGCTTTCGTGGGCAAGTGTTCTACCGACTGAGCTATCCAAACACGACTCGTAACTCATCACCACAGCATTATTTTCGGCAGTACCTCGTCTCCTGCCTTCCCGCAAGTTTCACAGGAGAATTGCTGTGAAGTTTTGAAAGTAGTAAAGTTGTGAGGACGGGTTCTGAGTCGTACTTGGGTAGCTCAGTCAGTAGAGCATTTGTCCACGAAGGGCAAAGGGCCCGAATAGGACTATCGGCCATGCACACTGTTATAACCCGTAACACCACAGCTTACACACTACATACTCTTTGTTGATTCATTTAGCTTTCTATTTTGTTCAGCATCCCATTCTTTGAACTTCTGTAATTAGTGTACGATTAATTCGATACTGTAATGAAGTGTAATCTCTATAATATGCACAATATGAGCAAATGATATTTTATCTTCCTCATATAATCTCTATGGTTATCTTTAAAATTAAATAATTTTATTTAAATAATTTTGTATAGAACTACCAATATATGCAAATGTTCTATTTTTTTAACGTTTATTTGCTGTTATCAAAACTGCTGACCTTCACTTAGGGTTCTTAGTTATTTTGTTTGTAAGAGGTGTTGTGGTTCCCCTCGGGAACGGAACTGTGTAGCGCGCACAAATTGTTGTTAGCCTAGGTAGAAAAGGTGGAACGAAGAGTCAGTCGGGGACGAGCTACCAAACTATCAACTGCTCATGTAAAAGTTATTTAGTGAGTTGGTTCCGAGAGTGGCTTTTCCTGACGCTTCCCAATGCCTCGGATGGATGGATAAAGAGCTAGAACTATTGTGGAATTGGTATCTATCATCGCCAACAAGAAATGACAGAGTCCAGCAATTCTACCTGCAAACCCACCTGCCAACATGCAATCGCCACCACATTGCGTAATCACTGTAATGGAACACTATAGTAATGTACAGTGAAGGATCAGCTCATAGGATGTTATAGTGTACCCAAATATAAGGTAAAATTTGACTGAACTCTTGTAATTACCGTGATTTATCCTCAGTCACATATCCACTTAGGGTTCCTCCCACGCTAAAGTGTTTACCGAGTGTCCTTTATTGAAGGCATATTAAAATTAATTAAATGTCCTTTATTGAATTAAATGTCCTTTATTGAAGGCATGTTAAAATTAATATGGCATTAGAGTGTGCTAAAATTAATATTGTTTGTTGAAAGGATCTTAAAAATATTTCAAATTTGTGTTTCACTGCAGTAAAAGGTCGGAACTGCAACTGTTGATAGTTATATGTTCATGCTTGCTAAGTACTTGTTTCTCTAGTGTATTGAAAGTGTGTTTAGTTTGCTCTGCTACAGTGGTCAAGATTAAGGGCCCCCCTCCATTGAAAGTAGTTCAAATGCACAAAGTTACTTAATTATAGAAAGTTTTTAATTACTCTTGCTATTCAAGTCAAATTCTGTACAATATTGGGTTCCTCTTGTGTATTGAAAGTTCATATTAATAGTGTAATAGGATCCACAGTTTATCCTTTATGCTCATGATAAATAACAATTAACAGAAAGACCACTATCTACGAAAACAGTAACTTTTTTTATTCAAAATTCAGTGAGAAATGGTTTGTTAGTGAAATACATTTATTTTTCATTCAACATAGAAAATTATTTTTTGATTCTTCACTTTAAATGTTGATTCCGTAAATGTGTTCATGAATAAATGTATTGACTTTAATCATTTTTCCTGTTCCAACTTCTTCACTGACCTTAAGTTGTATGTTTTTAATCTGTGCCTTTGAAGATATTAGTAACAAGCTCAAAATCATAACCAACACATTACTCCAGTCAGATAGCGATAGTCAGAATGAAATTTTGGGCAAATTTCCGACTTTAAGAGTAATACCTAGGGCCGTAATTTTCGCGTTATCAATTTAATTTTGAAAACTAAAATTTAGAGTTTGGTTCTAACAGAGGTTGTATGCCCACAATTAGTTGTGGAGGGTTAAGGGAAATTCTACACTGCGAGGTTTTGCGCAAAATGTGACGTGAGAGCGAGGACTTGCAGGACCCTTCGGTATGGACGAGATCCGGCTTGTTCTAAAGGAAAGGGCGTGAATATTGTTTGACCAATTCTTTTAAGCAATACGCGTTCCAGAAGTTCGTGTACCACAATAGACAGGGTAATGGGACGGTAGCTTTGTGGAAGATCTCCAGGTTTCCCTGGTCTTAGGAGAGCAATTATCTTGGCACGTTTAAATTTTTGGGGAATGTTTCCCATATTTGATAGTGTGGTGAAGAATTTTGCTGACCATGTGTTCAAATTTTTACCAGTCTTGATAAGAAAATATGGGAGGATATCATCAGTTCTTTACCTGGTTTTGTGTCCTTTACTGCTGCTGCAGTCTGTTTAGGGGTGAAATCGCACGAATATTTTGTGTCGAAGCCATCTGTTTCTTTTAGTTTTTTAATTCTCATGTAGTGGGTGGTGGTGTTCCTTGATGATTTAATATTCACATGTTTTGAGAATGTGCCAAGCAATTTTGTTAGGTGTTGTGGGGTTATATTCTCAAGTGTTACGGCTGGCTGCTCCTTATTTTCTAAGCAGGCATCATTCTTTACAACTGGGTACTTTAAAACCTGTTTACGTCTGCCGCCGCGCCATATCACGGCTGTGTATCATTTCACCTGCTATGTCTCTGACACGGCCACTTTGAAACACATTATATAGATTCTCACATTTCTCGTCCGGGCCTGGAATATATTCTTTCCATATCCTCTGAGGTATGCTGTTTTGCTGTACGCGTAACTACTCCTGCACACCTGTTATATTTGTTAGCAGTTTGAAAATCCAGCCCAGGCATTTATCAACGTCTTCAGAAAAGCATTCCAAGCAGCTTTTTGTAGATTCCATCTGGGTCGATGAAGGAGGTTATCGATGGGATACCTGTGCCCATATGTACAAGAGCTGAACGTTTTTGACTATAACGGGAATCTGACAGGATGTTCCGAGTTCTTTTCCATAAGCCGTAACAAAACATACGTCTGGGTCGTACTCTTGTTTCCAAGCTGCTGACCTGAAGGAATCGCAATCTTTTGCATGGAAAAATAATTGAATAATGTTTTCTTCTGCCCAGTTTACTAAGACTTCATCATTTGTATCTTTTATTCTATATCGCCATTGCGTGTAGTGACTATTGAAAGTCTCCTACAAAGAGTGCAGGGGCCGGTGTGTTTGATGAACACTCGTTGGCCAGGGTGAACTTAACGGTTTTTAAATATTACTTATGATCAGTTTCCTGATTATGATTGTGTCAGTGGATATAGTCGTTTGTGTAGTCGATAGCAAATGAGTGTTCTCTATTTTATTCCTGAAGTATTTGGCTACTCCGTAGGCATGGTGGCGCGTTGCGTCAACGATATCATATATTAGTAATTTTTTCTCTGGAGAGTAGTTATCTCTGATTATCTGTATGAGTTGCCGTTAGGACAACCACGTCGATGTTGTACTTAATCAGTATTGTTTATAGAATTTGGCGTTTGGCTCTACTCATGTCATTAATGTTGATATATTTCTATATTTGGTCCAAGTTTTCTATGTGTTTGGCCCTGAAAAGGGTTTTTGGCATAATGCTGGGTCATTCCTTCTCAGTTTGTTATTTATTCTCGTACATCCAGGAGACCTAAAAACATTGTTTGGCAACCAGTTGTGTTGCTTACTTAACACCACCCAGGGGTCACGTGTAGGGCTTTCTGATGTTTATACCTAGAGACGTGAAGCAACATCGATCCCCAAGAATGCTAATAATTAAGCTGACAGATAAAGATGAAATGAAAACGTAGAGGAAAGAATAGGTGATGAATGAATGAGCTTTACTAGAAGAAGCGACAGTATCCCGAAAGTTTTGACTTGGCGCTGGAAGGAGTAGTAGAAAGAAAATACATTACGAGCGGACAAAAACTAGCCAGTTACAGAGGATGTTGGCTGTACTAGGTACGTAGAGATGAAAAGTTTAGCGCAAGACAGGGAAAGATGGACGACAGCATCGGACCACTCAACAGACTGAGGACCAAAAAGGACCTCATTTCCATCTGGATTTTGTGTCTGATGTCTACATTTATTGCGTCCCCTATAACTCACTCTAAAGTTACTAATATTACAATTTATAAAATATTTTGCGGTTTGGATTGAGCAATGTACCCGAAAAAATCTAAATGTTGCATATAATTATACAGACAGTTTTCTTTCTGTATTTTCTGACAAATGTTTAGTTTGATTGTATTCAGGATATAAGATATGTAGCCTAATTTACAGATTTCCATATGAAAACAATTTTATGATCTGCTCATTAAGGAATAGAGATGTTAGGAATTGATCAATGTTGCCTAAATATATGGCACTAGATTGCTTTAACTACCACTGAGATAAGTAATTAATGCATAAATGAAATAGAGTATGAGGCAGCTTGAGCGCTTTTGCCGATATGTATAATCTTCGAAAACCACTTTTTCCTATGTTTGATGTTATTGTTGCTACGTGCATAGAACCTGGATGCTCAAGATGAGATTATGTTGTATCATTTCTGCTGTATTTGAAACAGCTTGGAATCATTATCTACGGTACAAGAAGATTTTTTCTTGTCCGGGAAGGTCAAGGGAATTCCTGTAGTAAATTCACGGTGCTTCTCGATCACCGTTTTAGAGCTGACATTAAACCTTTTCCACGGTTTCCTGGCCGTAACCCGCCGATTCGCACGGGTGATCTCATCGCTCATTGTGAGAGCTGCAGAGGCTCCCGGAAGTGGCTCCTCTTTCACAATTGCCTCGCGCGTGTTAAGACGAAAAACACTTGGCCGCTCAGTGCCCGCGGCCACTACTTCGCTTCCATACTTCTCTGACAGTCGCCGATGGTTATCATTTGATATATTTGCTTGTCAGCGACGATTCTGACGTCTAACATGTGATTTTCTTGATTGCTGTTTTGCTGCTGCTGCTTTCGGCCACAGTATAACGGAACTAAAACGTTTGTTGGAAATACCCCACCTCTATGCCAATTCCACCAGTACCTGAGTCAGGCAGACATTGCCTATCAACACGACAAATGTCGCAGGCCTTACGTTTAGAAAGAATTTGTCCCTTTCCTACTGTTCAATTCTCCGCACAGCGTCCACTGTTTTCACGAGTTCCCTTTTTTTCCCGGAGCCTTATGGCGCCACAGCTGTGAATTAACCTAAGGGTAGTAAGCCAGGTGCGACAACTGCCTGTGAACCGTGTAAACTTTGTTCTGTGTGCGATCGTGTTTTAATTGTTTGTGCATCGTATTCTCTGAGGTGTAGATTAGAGACCAGCCCAGTAGTTGCCTAAACGAGCGTCGAAACCAGCTTAAAAACCGCACTCAGGCTGGCTGGTGTACCAGACAACTGTCGCCAATCTGGCTCTGGCTGACAACCGAGCAAGTAAAAGAGCAGGTGTTTGGAAAGAACTTTGTTAGTCTCAAGCTGCACAGCAGCCCCGTAACACCACGTTTTTTTTACCATGTATTGGGGAGGAACATTTTATTAAAAGCGTATCACATTTCTACCTTGCTAACTTTGTCTAGTTCCAAAAGACAGCAGCATGTTGTCCAGTAGATTTCTTTATTCGTTGTGTTTGAAGCTCTTTTGTGTGTATTAGCTCTAGAACAAATTAACTGGTACTATAGAAACTAATGGTATGTTATTGATTCACACTTCATCTCTAGTCTCTGCTCACAGCAAATATGCGCTCACTGCAGAGTACAAAAGCGCACTTTCAGCCGGCTTAAATGACATGATAATATCGCAGTAGTTGTACGATACCCAATCCTTCGTTCGTTCCCGTTCATTCTCCTGAAAAGCTGACCAGCTTCTTCGTTAGTGAATGAGACGTTGAGCTCAGAAAGATGGAAGGAGATTAGTGTTATCTGTCATATATCTTGAGAGTAAGATATCCAATAAGCGTATGTCATATAATGAAAATAGACTATCAGTAGACTGACAAACGTCTTTTATTATTAATTTATGCTAAACTTTTAGAAAAACCTATATTAGAAATTTAGAGGTGCCTACCTTAGACGTTGTGTAATACCTACTCTGAGTCATCTAAAGAAGCCTCATGTGAATAATATATTCATATTGCTTAAGAGGTATAATGTAGCTGTTTGTTTATCTAACGATCACTAATATTTTCATTACTTTGCATAACAGATTTCTAGATGTGATAAGAATTTCCAACTGTTTGTACAGTTCGTCACAATGGGTCGGGTTACTATTTTTTGTTATTATTCTTTTTGCATTAGGTGCCGTTAGTAAATTATGTTCGCAGGTATTGTATTTTACCCAAAGCAATGATTCCACAGATGAATATTAATTTGAAGTATTAATTTGATAGTCTCATTGAAGCTCTTTAAGTTAACATTCCTGTTGTTTGTTTTCTTTCTATTCAGTGACGGTTTATTTTACATTTACCAGGTGTAAACATCCTTGAGGTCTCGTCTGCTTTCTCTACCAGGAGTTTCAGTGATTTTCGATTCCAGCCCTGCTGGCATCAGTGAACGTAATTTCAACCCCTTGTCTAACATTGTCTGCAAATTCATTGATGTTTGACAAGAACAATATTGGCTTTTATGCATTAAACCTAAGAACGCTATAAAATTTTCGTTTTATTTGAGACGTATGCAACATCTGTTCCTTGTGATCTGTTTACCATACATGACTCAAGTCGTAAGCTATGTCTCTGATTCCTCAAAGCCTTTAGATGAACCTAAAAACATGCCATTACATGATTATATTTGTCTGCTAAATTAAAAACCATTTTGTAAACTGTGCTTTGGGTGATTGTGTGTTTTAAGCGTAAGCGTCACTTGATAAACTTCAGAAGTGCCCCGGGGCAGCGCCTTTTCACAGCTTTTATTCGTTCTCACGTATATTTATCTTTTCTTTGCCGATGATTCTCCATGTAGGATAATGTGCTGCTTGGGTCGAGAGCTTGCGGCAGTCGTTTCTGCTTTCAAAGGTTACAGCCCAAACCGCAATCAAAATGTTGCGAGTTACATTCGATGAATTTTGTTGTACTGAGAGAAATAAAATGCTTATATATTTACCTTAATATTGCAGTTTTGACTCTGGAGACATCGAGAGCTAACCACATTGTAATGAACAAAGACAAAGGCTTAGAATCTTTTAAACAATAATTTGTTACAGTATCTTAGTGGATGGTAAAGAGAACAACGATTTATCATGCGAATGTATTCCAGAGGGAAGTTATTTATTAAGCAAAAAGAATCTGCTCCATCAGTCTAGAATGGAACAGTTCTACTTTTCGGTCCATCTTGTTTGTGTACCTCCTAAACTACTGTTTCCTATTGGATAGCAAAGAATTACTTGTTTCATCTATCACGTTTCATTCTTTATACGTAGTTCTTCAGTGTGCGCTTATATTGTTCCATTTTATTATTCAGATCACATACTTGATTTCTTTTCTGTTGAGAACAGAAAGTTGTCATATTCGTTCAATATTATTGACATTGCAATTGCCTTGTAGAATCTTAACAGTGTGACTCGACGGTCTTATTCTTTAGCGTTCAATATATTGTACCACATTTATATGGACTTACTGATTCTATAATTGCATGGCAGTCGTGGGATCCAGAAGACCGCGTGCAGAAATATCGTAGAGTTGTTCACGATCCTACCCGTTGTCAAATTCTGACACGTTATGGTAGACGATTTCTCCTTATTGCTCGAAGAATGACACGATCTTCTCAAAACCAGCCAACATTCAAATGAGGTATCTGAATCAGACACCCACTGCGTTATGTATCCTTATATGCAGAATTCACCTCGTGACCTACTATGTGCAGTTTCACTGAAATACTAATCATCTGAAGTATCTACCATAGTACGGTTCAGGCCGATTTCACTTTTTTGCATAGCGTCTTCATGGTGTTGCAATTTCAGTGGCTAAGGGTATACTATAAGCGGTTGTAGATAATGAACTCTAACATGGCGATTAAGAGATTCCAGACCCAATTCCATACAGCATATTTCCTACTTCTATGTTCGAGCGGTCGTTACGCCCTCTGCACGATATAATGGTAAGCGCCCTATCCAAAGAAGTAATAAACGTAGCTGAGAGTGAAAACTACCATGATACAAATGCACGTCACGCCATGTAATAGGAAATGCACGCAGATATTCCTTATTCTGCAAACAGAGATTAAGGGGCAGACGACTAGGCTCAGCTGAGGCTAGGAACTGACTGAGAACAATTGTGAGCGAATTAAATTTGTAGGATCAGTTCGTCCGAACATTTGTGAATGGCACGCAGAAGATAGGTTAAGAGAAATTAGGGCTCTTACGGAGTCGTATAGGCTATAGTTTTCCCCTCGCTCCATTTGCGACTGGAACAGAATAGTTGTGGTATAAGGTACACTCGGTCAAGCACCGTTTGGTGGCCTACGGAGTATGTAAGTAGATGTAGATAAATCTTTGAGGGGTAACGTTCGTGCAATATTGAAATCGGCACCTGTAAATAGACTCCGAATGTATGTGTGTGTGTGTGTGTGTGTGTGTGCGTGTGCGTGCGTCTATCTACATTGGATTACCTCAGTATTAGCAGAAAAGGAGCGCTCGGTTTACCAGCTGCCTAGGCGTTCTGCAATGAGGCCACGAGTGTTTCGCTCCCGGAAACGGTCTCTATGCGGCCATGTCGCGCTCCATGACTCAGCCAAGGGCGGACTCGTGCCATGCTAGACGTATGGCGACAACCGCTTGCAATCGCCTCTCTGGTTCTCAGAAATCCGCCTCCCTGTACGACTCAGCATCTGGATTTGTGCAAGCTCTGTTTGACTCCACTGAAAAAAGATTACGAACCAGACCGAAAGGTGAAAGATGCTTGTGTGTTACTGTATCTAAAGGCTTTCATTGAACACACCACTGGGAGTAGTGAAAGTGATTTTTAAGAAAATTTTAAAAAATAGTGAAGCACATGTGCGGGATCCACTTCAGGTTGAAATAGCAGTGAGTATAATGCACATACAAAGAATGGCAACACAAATGATCAAAACCTTGTTTCACTCGTTGGGAAATAATAACAGAAATGATGCGAAACCTTATTTTGAAGGAGCTTGAAGAAAAAAGACTTATACTTTCCAGAGATCTACACAATTATTCGAAGAAATTATTTCAAGTCGTAAACGACGCTCAGTCTTGAGCCAGATACGTTTCGTTTGCATAAGGGAAAATGAAATCTGATAATATTCTGCTCGCACAGGCGCATTTAATTGAAATTGTTCATTCTGTTTGCCGTCTTTGAACTATTTAGGAACAAATCGTAATATGTGAGAGAAAAAAATATACCCTATGTCCCAAATCTCACTTTTTTTTTTCGCAAACGCTACACAGAGTCGATTGCCGTAAGAAAGCAGTCTTGAGATACTTCTGTTTAACATCCCCATTAAGAGTATCACAGCTACTCATAACACGATGGTGTTCATTGATGCTTATGACACAGTCATCCAGACTCAGTACTGAGTTTCATCAGAAGTCAATTTAACACTTGAGACTGAACTCAGAACGATCAAACTTGGCTGGCGACGACAGTTGTACGAGAAAATGTTTCACACACAAATAACAAGCGTCTGTGACAGAGGCTGAGTACGCAGAGGTCAAACAGTTCTGCTCCCATGCGCGGTAGGAGTGCAGTCTAGCGTCTGGTCACGGTTCTCGCGGCTCCCTCCGTCGGAGGTTCGAATCCTCCCTCGGGCACGGGTGTGTGTGTGTTGCCCTTAGCGTGAGTTAGATTAAGATAGATTAAGTAGTGCGTAAGCCTAGGGACCGATGACCTCAGCAGCTTTGTCCCATAGTCCCTACCACAAATTTCCAAAAGTTCTGCTCGATGCAGGACAATCAGATGACGCTAAATGTAAGTGTGGCAGTATACATTTATGTGACTCATTAGACCACTTCTGTCACACACACTTCCAGTCTGAAGATACGCAGCACCAATGTATCTACATCTACTCCGCCTTTAGGTCATACAGAAAGCCTCGTGCGCATTATAAACAGTGCACTATGCTACACACGCACCATAACAGGCACGTCAAATTTTGCCTACTCCTTCGATGAGAAATTCAAGTAACTGGCAACAAGAATAACAAAAGGTGCTTGAAACCCTCGTACGACCCATTCATTTTGTATTTGAGGAATTGCGATCCTTGTCATAGGTGGAAACACAAACAACCAAAAATACTGTTTCAAAGGTATTCCTAATTAGTTACAACATTTCAGCGTGCAAACTACACGATTTTGGCTACCAAATCTGACTGGTTATACCAAACATACTTCGCACCTAATGCAGGCTGCAACATAGAACGTGATCACACATAGATGTGGACATGTAAACTATCCTGACCGGGAATGTCTCACTTATTAAATTATTCCGCGTATTGTTCCGTGATAGAATATGTTTCTTGGAGAAACCCAACTTTTCATTCCCATCTAAGAAGGACATCGTCAAGGAAGGTTGTAGCTTTTAAGGAGGGCCGATCAACACCCTGGCTCGCTACTGAAATCTGCCGCTCAGAAATTCTCTTAACCACGTCGTAATAGCGTGGAATATTCTCATAAGAGAACCCCAACCTTTCACAAAGCACACCGAGAGACCGATTCCTTAAACAAATCGATTTCTCTGATGACGACTTTGACTAGTCACTGAAACAAGCTCGACACATCTGGGGCAGGTGGCGTCATTGATGCCCAAAAAATGAGTTAAAAACATAAGTACTATCCCTCAGTCCTTGTGTGAGGTGTCAGTTGCAAGTGTAATTTGCAAAACGCTCTGCTTACCATTGAAACTGTCGCAGAAGTCTTCCTCGCAGTGTCTGCCTTAAAAGTTAATCTTCTTGAAGTTTCTGTACATAGCCATGTAAATGGAACCATACTGATTTTGTAAGCATCTACACACAGGGAGAACATCGCAGATCAACATCCTGAGAATCGTTAGCTGATAATAGAAATTTTATGTTGGACTCTACCAGTGCAAGCGCAAAGGTGCTCCATGGTTTCCCGATGGTGTTGTGTGCCTTAGGTACCATCAGCCATTACAGTCTCGTTTTCCGAAAATCAGTTAGTTAGTCAAAGAACAAATTCATCTTTTCGTTCAAGACTGTCTGAAGGCGCATTTCACCACAAGAAGCCCGATGCAATTTTCTTCCGCGTAACTGGTCTACTATGTTATTTATATTGAGCTCAGATTCACATCCTGTTGACTCTGTGCTGAGTTTATAAAACATCATTGGCGTAGTAAAGCACGTGGAGTTCGTATTATTTAATTACTGTGACAATGACCATGACAATCAAGAAGTTTTAAACTGTCTCCTATGGTGTATACAATAAGGCATCTTGACTTGACTGTTCTTCATGTAATTGAAAATCCATACTGAATTTTCATGGCAGAATTGCAACTGTGAGCACCAATGTCTTATATTATTTCTACGCTTTCATATGTAAGTGTTGGGATACCGGCTGGCTGCTGATAGGTGTTAGAAATGGAGGCTTTTCTTTTTCATTTGGAAGTTCAGCTGCGTTGTGAAATCCTGCGTCAATGTAATACGCTGTAATCTGTTGCGTAATTTACAGCTGTTCTTTTGCTGTTGCATGCTGTGCGATATTCCTCTTGAAATTCTTTTCTAGTGTGTTACTTGTTTTATGGTTGCTCCAGTTAGCTGTGTATGGATAGTACAAGTGGGTTGTGGTGACATTTCACTTACAAGAGATGCGTCCAGATGTACTGAAAGAACAACATTCTCACCTACAATGTTTGTTGCTTCTTCTCTCTTTGCTGCATTTGTAGCAAGCGCAGATTTATATGTACTTCCGTAAGTTGACAAGAATACCTACGCTTGAGATTATGTTCTGATGGATGAAATAGAATGTCTGACAGACAGCAGTAATAGCTTCAAAAATAAATTGAAATCATATCTCCTTGACAACTCCTTCTATACCACAGATCAATTCTTGAATAGGAATAAATAAATCTATAAATATAGTATATGTATTTTGTGACATTTAAGGGAATGGGGTAAATAATAGAAATATTAATCGTTAACTCTGTATTGTAATATATATAAAACTTGTTTCATATGTGCATTTCTTGTGAACTTGACACGTTCCACATCGTAACAGCTACCGTACCGTGCGATTGATCAATGGAACACGCAACCAACTAACTAACTAATCATGAGTTTATTTGTAGATATGATCTTTTTTTCTGTTTCACTGTGTTTGTTTTATTTCTTGAAGGTGAAGTATCTAAGCAGGCCTACGTTAGTTCATGCTACCAACATCTTGGCTCCCACTTTTTAAATGTGAATAATTATAGTTAAAACTTTTATCTACGTTCACCATACTTCTAGAATTTCAACTACCTAGTGGCTCAATGGTTAAGTTCCAGACTATTTTGGAAGTCCAATTCCTGGTTTGTCCAAGGATGCTTATCTGCTTCTTATCACCTCTGGTAATGCCCGTTAATGTGAAAAACGCCAAGCTGTACGGTAGTTCAGAGTCTACGTTAAACAATAGACCGTCTACAGTTGTCTAGGTACGTCAGATCGAAGGTAGGATGGAGGCAATGGCCTTCCACCTACCACGGAAAGCAAAGTACAGTGCGCAAATTTTCACCGTGACTAATGGGTTTATCCATTTTACAAGACGTTCCACTTACAACAGTACAGAATATAGCAAAGAGTATCTAATATCATAAATTACCCTTCTTTTCTTGTCTCTTTGTCGTGCATTTTCGCAGGGTCGGCATGGTTGTGGTCGGATTTGGCATCGTTAATTTAAGGGGTGGCTGGATGCCCTTCCTGTCGCCATAATATCATAAATTACTGATTGGCTTAATCCGTTAGCAAAAGAAGCACCGGGAAATTATTTAGGATCTTCGTTTCCATACGTTTATGCCCGTCATGTGGAATGTAGGCTGAAAACAGTAAGGCATATTTCCCACAATTGCCATTACCTGTACTTTGTACAGGTTGGTCGGAAACAGTCTGAAAAGTTTGTGAGGGTCTTGCAGAATAAGTTGTGCTAAGAAATAATTGTTATGAATTAAAAACTCGATACGTTGCGCCGTTTCCGAGTTAATTAGCACTGAAATTAGCCACTCAGGCCGTTGAGCGCTCAAATTGAAGTGGCCCTCCAAATACAGTTAGTGTCAATTATTATAACAGCGTAGATAATACCTCACGAGACTGATCTGTCATTGACTCTAGTTCCGTCCTTACTACCGCCCCATATCCAAATTTGTATCGCTCTCTTTTTCGGTTTTAGGAAACCAAACGAAGGACACATTTGGTGACACCGTCTCTGGCGGGCCGCTTGAATTTGCGCACACAATGGCCTGATTGTCTAACTTCAACTCTAAGTAACACGGAAAAGGAGCAACATATCGATTTTTTTCTTGACAATTATATCTCAGCACAACCTACGCCGCAGTACCCTTGTAACTTTTCAGACTGTTTCTGAGCACCCTGTATATTTTTTTTTTGTTGATAATGAAGATGCGTAGTAGTAGGAACGATAGAAAGGGGAAAATGTATCTGTTTGAGACCAAGAATCTTGGTCCAAAAAAACGCTGAGTCAGAAGTTAATGAGGCAACTGAATCACTGCGATATGACAATTTACGAATCATTGTTTGCACGCTGTAATAAGGTGATTTATTGTGCACGTAGTTGCTAATAGTATAGGCTAGCCAAACACGACCAACATGCATGAGCGTACAGGAGAGGCGGAAGTAGGCAACTTTTCTAATGCGCTGCAGACGAGTTGACGTATATACTGACACAGTCAGTCTTGATGCAAAAGTCTGTAAGACTGAAGTCTGTATTTACATGTAAAAGTGTACAGTCAGACAGCACTAGTGAAATGGCATTGAATCCGTATACGGAATTTGCACACGTTTTTCCGTAAACGAACAAACAATTGGAAACGTGGGAAGATAACACATAGTATGGGGAAAAATACCCATAGAGGAGAAACCAAAGCATAAGGTAAACAGAGTCAACGGTATTACAGTATAATAACCGAGGAGATTCATCAACTGTACGGACTTCTGGTTGAAAGAAGCAGTGCTTCCTCACTCGGATGAGCCGTTATCAGCAATAGACCAGTTGCAAGTGAAATGGTTGTCATTCATAGAGAAAAATACGGAAGCAAGAGCTTGCACAGAATGTGTGTTCGGACGGCCAAATGTTTGAAGTCAATGGCGATGCACTGAAGCCTGGTCGATTCTTACTTTCGTGCGTGTGATCCTTCCTCTTAGTTCAACAGACTAATTAGTCATATGCAGATCGATGAGAATTCCCATACCATTGTTGTGAAGCGCGGTCAACAAAGATTTGATGCATACCTGAGGGAAGGTTCTAATTACTAAGTATATCAGTGTACTCTGTGTTCCAGAGACATACACTCTCCACATGGGCTTCGGACACGACTGTGGTTCGACTATGATGGAAGTGTACACGACTTTGCGCACCTTGGTGGTGAACGACAATGTCCCTGACGGATGATTAGGAAGATGAAGTCCTGGTTGCGTAGTCAGCTTGTTTGTCACGCGAATAGCCTACTGTGCGAGACAGCTATCGAGACTAAAGAAGAACTCTTGACAATATTTCTCGCCTGTGACGTTTTCCGAACAACACACCTGTTGCCTGATTGGTTACCACAGATGCGAGGATCTCAAGCCTGCACAGACTCTAAGGACACCATTTTGAACAAAGCTGCACAGATAAATGTAATTATCAAAAAATAAATTTGCTTCGATTTTTATTACCGCCAGCAGACCAACAGTAAGTTTGAATTTTTCTATTTTCAGTTACACCTGTCGAATGAAGCCCATCCCGATCAAAGTTTCGCACCTCAAATATATATGCCCTTTTGCACCAGAAAATGCTGAAATGTATTTTTTTAAATAAATATGATTGTTACGTCGTGATTATATGATACTCTGGTGATTTTCTCGGTGGGCTGCAATTGTTACTATTTGTGAGGGTTGACAACGTTATTGATATCGGGGGATGGGCTGAAACCAGTGGTTGGAAAATTAGGCAGAGTGAGGGAAGGGAGAAAGACTGTGGAAGATGAAATATTGATATGAGAGTGTATATACGGGTGTCCAGGTTTGGGTTGTGGACATTCAGTCAGGAAGAGCACATTCGACCATCCTGGACCAACATTATTAGGATAGAGAAATTTTTACGTGGGAAAGAAACGATAGGTACATACCAGTTCAGATCTCGTATTCTGGTAGTAGAAGTTGGACGAAGATTTGTTCAGATTAAATGAGCATTAGGCTGCGGTTGTATGTTGCTACAGGAGAGGCATTATCGAAATTGGAGAGTCTCTTACGTTTAATTAAAGTAGGAATAGAAATTTTAAAGGTGTTACACGTGAAGGAGTAAAGAGAGGAATTTGATTCGTTGGTAAGGAATGATTAAGTGAAAAGTAAGACAAAAATAAGACGAAGAATATGTTGTTCCAGTTGTAGAATACTGGGACTGCATAAGTCCATGTAAAGTTACAGGACTGAAACTCGTTTGTAGGCTTTGGTTTTCCAAGGGCGATGGGTGGTGACTAGAACCAACTCTCACATCCAAAATAACCTCCAGCTTTCAATATAGCGCATTCTGTATACCAAAACTCAGTACAGTCTAGCATTCGTGTTATAATTTAAAGAAAAATGGAATTGTTGTGCTTAGGGTTCAGCGGAGTGGTCAAACCGTATTGGAGTTGAGATGGGACTCGGCACTTAGACGCGTCCGCGTCCCCCCACCCTGGGCCGAGGTGCGGACGCTGACACGGCCCTGGTGCGCGGTGCCAGATTTGCTCTGTAAATTAGGGGACCGCCTCTAACTTGCAAGGTCTCTGATTGTCGTCATAACGGAGTCGCGGCTGTTGACCCTCGCTCTCGGAAAATACGCCACACTGTGGCCTTGCAGGAGAGCCTGCCCACACAAAGGATGCTCGACAGCTGCAGTGGCCTTCTACAGTGTGTGGCGACCCGGCAGTTGTGGTACCAGTCGTGCCAGACTGAAAGTAAATGCCATATTTGGCTTTGGTTCCATACGGACCGTTCATTTTTTAAAACATTTTTAGCTGAGTCTCCAGGTAAATTTCAGCTGCTCCAATCACTGGATGGTGTACGATGTCTGGATATATTCATTATTTTATTTATTTATGATTTATATAATACAGCCAGCCGGTCGCAATAAAACTCAACCTGGTTTCGACACTGACTATGGGTTCTTCATCAGAAAAAAACAAAAACATTACACGTAGTGACAGTTGAACATAGATTTGCGTGCAAAATGCTCTCGTCATATAAAATAACTTCTTAAAATCGCATCTAAACCTATATAAAAATTGTAGGTGTTGGAACTGATATAACAATGGTACAAAAGTTATAGCTACACTATATGCCGCAAAGGGCTGCGGGAGGAAACAGGCACTGGAGGTGGCATAAGTCGTAAATCCATTTTCAGTTGTCACTACAGGTAATTGTTTTTGGTTTTTTTCTGATGAAGACACCAAGAGTCGGTGTCGAAACCAGGTCAAGTTAAATATTGTTGCAGCTGGTTGTCTGTATAATAGAAGTCATATTTTTTATGGTTGCTGGCTCACAGCCATGTTTCAAATTGTTATTTAATTATTTTCTGTTTAGCCTGATCAGATTAGGGTCTTAAGATTCTCTCTTGCATCTGACCAGCGGCAACACATACAGAAGACATTACAAAACTTCCCAGTAATAATAATAATCATAAATTACGCTAATAGCAATAATAAAAATAATTATTATAATAATACTGAAGGGTATTTATAATTATATAAATTAGTTAAACGCATTTGAAGCCATGTTGAGTATTATCAGAAGCAGAATGGATAAAGGAAGAAGAGAAGACAGTGACAGTGGCTGATACGAAAGAACAGTGTAGAAACAGAGAATTCTGTCGACAAGGGATAAGGAAAAGTTCTGGAGGAGTGGGACTGACGAGAATGAGCTGCACAGAATGTGGGAGAGATGGCTGTTCTGATAGAAGATGGATCATTTGCTGTCTTTTGAAGTTTGGAAGAAATTTAATTTCTCTGACATTTGGAGGAAGATTGTTCCAAAGGCGGGATGATGCAGAAAATGATTTTGAGAACGGGCAGTGCTATGTGATGGTACGGAATTTTACTTTATTGAGAATGTGTATTTCTGCTATGCTGTTCAGGTAGTAGACTAAGAGTTGAAGACCATAAGAGGGAGTGCAATGATTGAGAAGACGATAGAGCGAACATTGAATATAGTTCGTAAGCTAGTGTGATATGGTAGAAAAAGCGTACATCACAAATGTATCGTACACAGTATATGGAATAAATATGACCCAACAATTAGTGCACCTGCCTTCCATGAAAGCATTTTAAAAAACTTGTTCCCCGCATATAATCAGAAATTTACAAGTTCCATCACAGTAATAATGTGTTTCATCTTGCTATAAAACTCATCACACGCCATTACTCGTTAGCACACTAAACTTTACATTCATGTTCAGACAAGAATCTCCTGTTTCAGTTATAACTTCACACACCTTATCGAATGACAGACTATCAGTCACATATTTTCTTGTACAGGAGAAATCAACTATTACGTAATAGCCACAGAGGTACGAACGATCCATTTAGAAACAGGAAACGATTCCGTAGCTCCATATATTAAGAGAGAGAATCAATAACTATCAAGTGGGTAAGAATCAGGATATCGTCTTATTTAACACGACATCGATAGAGATGTGAAGTTTCAAGGATGTTCTTCAGTCATACCACATTCTATCCAAGTGGTCCTTCATATCGAAGGCCCCCTAGCCACCTTAACTTCATCAGAGACTAGCTAACATCCAAGATTAAACATCATCTCTCTCATCAGATGCTTGTAACTGGAAACTAAACAGACCCCACCTCCCTCTAGTTTTAAATTTTTCAGTGAGCAGTGTAATGAATGCTACTCAAGCTAGTTTACTGATTTACATAAACATGATGTGAGATACATTTCCATCAGTTAAGAACAGTGTCCTAACCGATGTCAATATATTTTCAATAGTTTTCAATCTACTGTTTCCATCGTCAGGTCAAATACCGATAACCACATTATCCAAAACAGATCAATATCCACAAACTTTGAGAGATTACATCAAGATATTGCACCTGACACTGAAGCGCTCGTCTCTTTAAACGCACTTTCAGGATTCCCTCTTAGGCAAATACACTATTTCTTGTTTGAGAGTGTTAACCCATCGATTTTTCGATGATGCACCACCATTACTGAATTTCTCTAAATTTTGGCGGAAACCAGCGAAATATGCAAGTTACTCATCCTACTAGCTGAATAAATGTAAAATGTATGTATGGGTATAGGAATTCAGCTACCGAAGGGAGGCTCGCCTGGATGATAAATCCTAATTGGTCATCAACACATTGCAAAAGAAAATTGATGCTTATACTCGTTTTTCAAACTGTTATGATATGAAATTTTGCAAGTGTTGTTACTCGACACGTGTGTATCACTGCATACTTTGTCGATATAATCCGAAACCCGTAAGAGACAAAGGAATATTTTTCTATTTCATCATATTTCGGGCGTGCATCCGGCATAGTACTGTTTCTTCTTCCGATGTTTCGGATGATGACCTTACAGCCAACTTCGAGGTGAGTCGCTGGCGGAACTGAAAGCGCTTGACAAAATACTGTGAAGTGAACGCTCGTGGGTCACAGAACTCTAGCGGCAACAAGAGCTTCAGTCGTAGACAAAACTTCATGTTTCCAAGAAAAAAACAAAGCAAGCATTGAATCAGCAAATCGACCATGCTTACGAATTATGTGGTTGATAACTGAAACTGGTGGCATGTGTTGGACTGCCAGGCAGTGAAGACTTACAACAATAATAATAAATAATTTCAGGAAACACTAATATTCTTCTGCTTGCACTTAATTATTCGCCAATATTTTTTTTAAATTAACAGCCTAGAATTTGTTCAAAAATGGTTCAAATGGCTCTAAGCACTATGGGACTTGACATCAGAGGACATCAGTCCCCTAGACTTATAACTACTTAAACCTATCCAACCTAAGGACATCACACACATCCATGCCCGAGGCAGGATTCGAACCTACGACCATTGCAGCAGCGCGGTTCCGGTCTGAAGCGCGTAGAACCGCACGGTTACAGCGGCCGGCTTAGAATTTGTAAAAGGAGGTTTGCGAGAACAGTGGCTTTTGATGCTGTAACGATCTTGTAAAGGAGGCAGTACTAGAACCGACCGACGATGACTCAGATACGGGAGTCATTAGCCGAGGTCCCTTTCCAGACACAAATAGCAAACCCGCTTTATGAACATGTGTGATTTGTTCCCATGGAGTTCAACTTTAAATAAGGAGTTTTATTAGAGTACGTTAAAACTTGTGTCATAGCATGGTTGCAAACAACTCATTTACTACCTTGCCACTCCAGCAGTCGCTGACTTGTTGGTGAGATGCCAATGTACCTGAAGCGTTGTGGCAGGCCCGTTTCTCAGAGAATCTTAGATTTAGATGTTGTGTTATGTGGCGGGATAAATCTGCACTGCTACATAAGGTTAAACGAACATGTCTAATTGCGTCAAATATGAAAAATCCTCCAGTAACAGAAGCAGGAATCCCAGTACATGAGATCGGTAAGATGACAAATACAGTTAACTAACTGTCATCATGTAGGCCACATATTTACTGAGGAGCTGTGTAAAAAATATGTCTTGGCATTGGAATACGAATAATCGTCACACCACTGAAATAAGTTTCAGTCAGTGCCAAACAATTAACCAGTGATGAAACTTCCACATCGTGCTCTGTGTGAAGCTGTTGCACCCGGTGACGAGGAAACGAACACAAGTAATTAGTATGTTGATGTAATATTCGGCATACTACTCCAAGTTAGATACTGAATAGAAATTCTTGTCTTGCATGGAACTATGGTCCACAGCTCGTGGTCGTGCGGTAGCGTTCTCGCTTCCCGCGGCCGGGTTCCCGGGTTCGATTCCCGGCGGAGTCAGGGATTTTCTCTGCCTCGTGATGACTGGGTGTTGTGTGATGTCCTTAGGTTAGTTAGGTTTAAGTAGTTCTAAGTTCTAGGGGACTGATAACCATAGATGTTACGTCCCATAGTGCGCAGAGCCATAGAACTATGTTCCATCAGCGTAATTCATAATTTGTTGACTTGTTTTTTCAGGTAAAATCTATGTACTACAAACTGTAGCAATTCCTCGAAATTCGCTGAAGACGCTAGAAACGTTTTTCAGTCTGGTACATTCTAATTACAAAAATGGCTACAGTGAACTACATAAAATCGTGGATATTTACATCACCAAAATCTTAAACAAATAATAAGTCAGCATATTCAGCATGTGCAAATATGAGCGACTTTGTTTTCAGTACATGCATTATTCGAGACAGACATCGTCTCACAGCACACTCAACTGATTCAGAAAACAGAGTCGCTAGTGTGCAGTCATCTCTTTCAAACTTGTGCGTGCGCGTCGGAACTGTGCCAATCAGCTTCAAACGGTTGTATCTCTATATTGTAGAATCACGTGTGGAAACAGATGTTATCGTGGGGTCTTTTCCGGCAGCACTGTATGTAGATCTGGACTGTCCGGCCCAAAGGTAGTCACGAGACCAGGGTCCAGCTATCGGCGGCGGCCGTCCAGCGGTGGCCTCGAGGCCGTTCCCCCGATTAGATCCAAGGCTTTAATTACGAAGCGTTTTCCGCATTGGAATTATCGCATTAGCCCCGTACTCCAAGGCAGTGCAAGTGTTAATGGCGATGCGGAACTGATTGAGATGTTGTGCCTCACAACTAATCTCCGGCACACTCGAGCAAATCCGTCTTAGACGGCTGTCCGCGAGCACGCACAACCTTCGATATGTCCTATCGGAATGTCCTGAGCGCCCTTCACACCTTCTGGAGCGAGAGTGAAGGCGGAAACAACGCACGTGCTGTACCTTGTTACGAGAAACACTCGACCTTCCCTAGGAAGGAAGCGTCGCTGTCTCCAAATGGTGTCTCGTAAAGCCACCTTCGATGAACACCGCGTATCTTGAAACATGTAGAACAATGGTAAAAATATAAAGAGGTCACTAAAATATTAGAGCAGCGGACACGTAGTGCAGAAAATATTTTCATCGGCAAAATCAATACAAAATATAACGACACGATGCACTTACTAAAGTATTCTGTGCCGCTCTGCAGAGATCGGATGAATTTCTTGTTGAAATCCAAACCATCATCCCCATCTGCGGAGGATATCTTCAAGAAAGGTTGTAGTTTTTTCACCGTAGATCGCTTCTGACTGAAATTACACATTACTGGGCATTAAAATTGCTACACCAAGAAGAAATGCAGATGATAAACGGGTATTCATTGGACAAATATATTATACTAGAACTGACATGTGATTACATTCTCATGCAAGAAAAATCAATACCCAGGACAACCACCTCTGGCCGTAATAACGGCCTTGATACGCCTGGGCATTGAGTCAAACAGAGCTGGGATGGCGTGTACAGGTACAGCTGCCCATGCAGCTTCAACACGGTACCACAGCTCATCAATAGTAGTGACTGGCGTATTGTGATGAGCCAGTTGCTCGGCCAGCACTGACCAGACGTTTTCAATTGGTGAGAGATTTGGAGAATGTGCTGGCCAGGGCAGCAGTCAAATATTTTCTATAGCCAGAAAGGCCCGTACAGGACCTGCAACATGCGGTCGTGCATTATCCTGCTAAAACGTAGGGTTTCGAAGGGATCGAATGAAGGGTAGAGCCACGGGTCGTAACACATCTGAAATGTAACGTCCACTGTTCAAAGTGCCGTCAATGCGAACAAGAGGTGACCGAGGCGTGTAACCAATGGCACACCATACCATCACGCCAGGCGATACGCCAGTATGGCGATGACGAATAGACGCTTCCAATGTGCGTTCACCGCGATGTCGCCAAACACGGATGCGACGACCATGATACTGTAAACAGAACCTGGATACATCCGAAAAAATGACGTTTTGCCATTCGTGCACCCAGATTCGTCATCGCAGGCGCTCCAGTCTGTGATGCAGCGTCAAGGGTAACCGCAGCCATGGTCTCCGAGCTGATATTCCATGCTGCTGCAAACGTCATCGAACTGTTCGTGCAGATGGTTGTTGTCTTACAAACGTCCCCATCTGTTGACCCAGGGATCGAGACGTGACTGCACGATCCGCTACAACCATGCGGATAAGATGCCTGTCATCTCGACTGCTAGTGATACGAGGCCGTTGGGATCGAGCAGGGCGTTCCGTATTACCCTCCTGAACCCACCGATTCCATATTCTGCTAACAGTCATTGGATCTCTACCAATGCGAGCAGCAGTGTTGCGTTACAATAAACCGCAAGCGCGACAGGCTACAATCCGACCTTTATCAAAGTCGGAAACTTGATGGTACGCTTTTCTCCTCCTTATGAGAAATCAGTTGGAAACTTTCCTCATGTCATTTTCGTGATGTAGCAATTTTAATGGCCAGTAGTGTATATCCACTGCTCCTGCACAGATGCCTGTCGTCGCATGGTTTGGAGATTCGAGCGCCACTGGCCGTTGTCGGTTGTTATCGTCTGCTACTGCTTTCACCCCATGTTGAAAGACTTTATCAGCCCCGTAATCCAGATACAGTTCAGTTACACTCCTTTCTCCATCCGATTAAAACTATTCGGGTGTTCAGTAATCTCTGTGGCCGCTCTTTACAGGCTTCCAGTACCCGCTTTTGGCTGCCCGTAGCTGAATCTTATCACATCGAATCCAGTAGTTTCATGACAGCTGTTCGGTCTGTTTCTCCCTTTCTGAGTTGCGCTTGTGATCCTCTAGTCTAGAAACGAATTGTATCTGGATACCGGTGTTGAAGAAGACGTGACCAGTCTTCCAGCGTTGAGTAACAGCAGCGGCGAACCACAGTAACTGACAAGGCCATTTACCTTCGAGTTTTAAAAACATGTAACGTCACACCTCTGAGCAGGAGTAAGCAGAAAATTTTACATCAAACAGTAGCGACACAGGATATGCATCGGACCTTCGAGACGGCTAAAAGGTCATCCAGAGATCAGACCGAAACGTTTGGTTTCAACAATACATCCATCTGATCATGGCATAATAGCCCGGTATATTGTAAATGTGACATTTCCGGATGCATAAGTTTACATTTTACAATATGTGACGATACGGCGGACATGAGTTAGTACTGAGTGGCTAAATCGGTCACAAATGGGTTCATCGTATCGACATATCGCGAGAATAAGTTGGTGCCTTAAACGATGTGGTTTCTCAGTGGTTGGATGTTAAATATGTACTTGATTCATATTGTAACTCTTCATTGATTCATATTGTTTATGGTTCCCTCGCATCTATTATAAATATTCTGTTTCTGTTTTATAAAGATTGCTTAATGTTTATATAGGTGATTGGTCGATTGACATTCTTGTTACCTCTGTTGCGACTTGTTACATATGAGTATTGCTTGATAAGGACTAAACTGTCGAAATTGTTTAACAACAAATAAACTGAAAATTGTACAGCCCATAACGGACATGCTTTCATGTGACTGTTAATATTGTCAGTCAAAGGTACTATATGGCAGGCATTAGTCCCAGTACAGGTCATTAGTTTGCACACGTAGCTAATCTTGGCACGGGAAGCCATGTCTACTGTGACTATAGTTCTGAGATGTGAAGTTGCTGTTGCAACTCGTGTATTATAAATTAATTGCATCACTTCTGATTGATTATTCTGTGGTGTAAGACCCGTCTAAAATGACATTTTGAGGGTCATAAACATTTTACTTCCCATTTGTGCATTGTTTTTATTTTGGTATGATCTAATCTGACTGCCAAAAGGAAACGTTAATGAAAGAATCTGCGACATGGAATATCTATTCTTTAGCACTGAATCCGATAATCCTTGTGTTAAGATATGTCTTGCTCTGTCTTCTATGCTTGATGTGATAGTTTCCACAGCATGCCAATAATGTGGTGTGTTACACACATCGCTCCTTTTTTGGAAACATCACTGTAAACTTCCGTTCAGTACGTTTTGTGGGAACTTGATTAAATTAAATAAGAAACACACCATTAGTCGATTTTTAACTGTAAATTATTGTTGTTCAGTTTGTTTCTTAGCACCAAATGTTAAGGTACAAAACTAGTACATATTGCATTAGCTTGATCAATCATGTTAGACACTTCATCGAACACTGAAATAACTTCTGTACTTGTTTCATTGTTTCACTCGTAATACTCGACTCGTTCTTGCACACTCGAGATCTTACGTCCAAATGTTCTTTTTATCGATTCTTTGGGCGCACTTCCACTATATTCACATCCAACTCTGTCCTCTCATTACCGTTATCCGAATCGCACTAACATGGTACCCATTTAGCTCGGTGCCTCTAACTGAAGTCCATGCTGTGTTCGCGTGAATAGCATGCAGCGGCTGATAGCAACGAAACTTGCGTTTTTCGCGTGAACGTCAGAGGAGCTCAATACACTTCTAAATAATTACTTTTCTTTATTTTATTTGAGCCTTGCATCAGATCTGAGAAATTCCCATATTCACCACGTAGCTATCCCTTCACAAAACATTTAGATGGGATTTTGATGAGAATAAACTTAGCACAGATAACACCGAAGAGCAAATGGAAATGACGTCCAAAACAGAAAATGGCAGATGACTTGACGATTCAGAGGAAATGGAGATCTACTTTGCAAAAACGAGAGAAGAAAGGCAGTATGATTAACCCAATATGACTAATGAGTAAAATGAATTTGCTACCAATGCGTATTTTAACATTCATGATTATGTGTTCGGATGAGCCACACGCTGCGGTTTATCTCTGGCGGAGTTGGCTGATGTCAGTGATGTGTTGTGCCACCATGTCAGAGCCGTGTCGAGGTAGCCATGCAAGTGATCAGCAACAATGAAATCCCGCTGCCAGAACATGAGCACCACCAGTAGCCCCCATAACGTTGTACGACAAGCCCAGTTTCTAGACGTAGTAAGTTTAAATACTGCTTTTCTTCTTTTCTTACAGGGTGACAATTACGGAACTATGTTAAAAAAGTTGGTTACAAACTACGGCTCGCACACACTTTATTCAACATGTAAATGTCATTACAGATATTTGTATTTAGGTTATGACATGTTCTATATTCCTGCCACCATTGATGATGATATGATGCAGACGAATAGCCCAATTCTGCATGACCCGCTGAAGCGCCGGAAAAAGTCGATGCTGTCGATGACCTCCTGAATGGCTGTTATCAGTTCAGAAATGGTTTTGGGGTTATTGCTGTACACCTTGATGTTAATGCAGCCCTACAAAAAGGATTTGCATGTGTTCAGATCCGGAGAACATAGCGGCCAACTGAGGCCCATGCCAGTGGCCTCTGGGTACCCAAGAGCCAGAACGCGGTCCCCAACGTGTTCCTCCAGGACATCAAACACTTGATTGGGTAGAGCTGTGTCCTGCAAGAACCACATCTTATCGAAATCGGGGTAACTTTGGATAATGGGGATGAAATCATCTTCCAAAACCTTCACGTACCGTTCGGTAGTCACCGTGCCATCAAGTAATATAGCACCGATTATTCGTGACTGGACATTGCACACCACACAGTCATCTGTTGAGAGTTAAGAGACTTCTCGATCGTGAAATTCGGATTCTCAGTCTCCCAAATGATCTAATTTTGCTTATTGACGAGCCCATCGAAATTAAAGTGAGCTTCGTCGCTAAGCCAAACCATGCATGCGCATAGTAGTCCCTATCATGCCCCACGGTCAACCGTGCAGTTTCAACGCCCTAACGCAAACAGTTCAGAATTTAAAAAAATGGTTCAAATGGTTCTGAGCACTATGGGACTCAACTGCTGAGGTCATTAGTCCCCTAGAACTTAGAACTAGTTAAACCTACCGAACCTAAGGACATCACAAACATCCATGCCCGAGGCAGGATTCGAACCTGCGACCGTAGCGGTCTTGCGGTTCCGTTCAGAATTTATGACGATTTTATTTCATATAGTTCCATAATTGACAACCTGTATATTCTGTCCTAAAATGAAAAATCACATTACGCATTCCCACGTTCAAAAATTTGTTTGTTATTATGTAAGTTATAGATATGTTTTTGGAGGGGGTCCGCCTTGAGCAAAACACAGTTTTGAGCACCATCAATGGGCTTTTATTTTCGTTCTATTAACCAGGAAAAACGCTCTTCTCTTCTTGCACATACAAAAATTTGAGTTTTTAAGTCTATATTTACTAACATGAAAAACAGACAAAGTTTTGTATGTTAACCTTTTCACCACATATTGCGACTTCCCTGGGTTTTTACGTTTTCTATTGTACTTGTTTTCTTGCATAGTTTGTCATCTGCAACCATATAGAACAACATGTAGAAAAGTTATTTACCTCGAAATTTTACGAGTGGAAATGTTATGGTTAGGCATAACATTAACTACTTCTTTGTGAAAGATTTTGTGTGTGTGTGTGTGTTTGTTTGTTTGCAATATGTTTCACTGACTTTTTCTGGTTTCCCCATTGTCTTCACTGTGAAGACTTGCACTATCTTAACTGCCATTGTCACTGTTTACATACTACGAAACTAGTTTCTAAACAGTGACAGCGAAATGTAATAAATATCGCTGTCAACCGGCAACTTCGTGCAAGTGACTAATGAAGTTGACATTCTCCAGTAGTACCAGTATTATCCTCGCTCCAGAGAATCCTAAAACCTTTCACAATCACTATGGAGTTTTTAAGAGGTTTTAGCCTGCAAATATGAGTCTATTCGCCCAGGAACTTTCTGTACCATACCATGTGCTGTGATATGATATCGACGTACTACTAAATCATTACCTTATGAATGCTATCGTATAAACAGAAAATTATTTTGCGTCATCACTTCACAACAGATTAGTTTCTTAGTTTGATTCCTTTTTTTTCCTCCACCAATAATCTAAAAGAAGTGCGGTTGTTGCCATTTACCATTATATCTTCTTAAGATCAGCTTCTGTGGACGCAGGTTCGAATCCTGCCTCGGGCATGGATGTGTGTGATGTCCTTAGGTTCGTTAGGTTTAAGTAGTTCTAAGTTCTAGGGGACTGATGACCTAAGATGTTAAGTCCCATAGTGCTCAGAGCCATTTGAACCATTTGAACTTACGTAATAAGGTAAGGGACGCATGATATAAAGGCTGAAAAGCTTATAAGTGTGTTACAGGAGATGTTGTGCTGAGAAATAATCGTTAAGAAAAAAAATTCACGACGTTGCGCCATTTCCGAGATAATTAGCACTGAATTTAGCCAAGCAGGTCGTTACGTGTGCATATTTAAGTGGCCCGCCAGGTACAACTTTTGTCAGTTGTTCTCGTAGCGTACGTGATGAAAACGGAATTTCAAGTATCCCATTGGGGAAGTAAGAAATGAAAATAAAGGTTAAGACTATTAGAAATGAAGAAGAAAGGAAGACAATCCCTCCAGCAAGATACCCTCTCCCTCCTTCCCTGGGAGGTACTTAACGAATGGACCAGAGGATAGATATTTTCATCGATCCTAGAGAACGGGCTCCTCCAGCTACATTCCCACGTGCCCCGAAAACTGGTTCTAACATCCTGCTGTGGAAAAACCCTATGGACAGTGATATGATGCTGACGTCAGCACTAGACTACAAAGTGGGCTCAGTAACTAATCACACCTACAACCCCCTCTTTAAGTTGCTTAGGTACGGCAAAATAAGAATGAGCTTTGACTATCTGTTCAGGTAACCACCCTTAGAAAATTATACAAACCCAACCTCTAATTATTCAGAAAATTCCTAAAAGTAAAAATTACCTTTGTAGAAAACCTATAACATTTTAATGTTACCTTCCTGTAGAAAGCAATACAACTCTTGCTGGAATCATCGTTTAACAAATCAAACATATCAAACCTTACTATAAAATAACATTACATCTCAATAATTCTCTTCATTTGGGGTACCACAGCAGCAAATTTTTTAGAGGATGTTTTGAAGTTTTCCACTTCGATTGTTTTCCCCAAGTATTCGGTTTATTATATCTTGGCCAATCGTTGATGATATAACAAACTGAGTACTTGTGAAAAACAGCCGAGGTGTAAAACTTCAAAATGTCCTTTTATATTCCACTAGCCCTAATCCAGTAACCTGTCAGGGAACTGACACCATCAGTAAACTGCCGGCCGGAGTAGCAGAGCGGTTCTATGCGCTACAGTCTGGAACCGCGCGACAGCTACGACCACGGGTTCGAATCCTGCCTCGTGAATGGATGTGTGTAGCGTCCTTAGGTTAGTTAGGTTTAAGTAGTTCTAAGTTCTAGGGGACTGATGACCTCAGAAGTTAAGCCCCATAGTGCTCAGAGCCATTTGAACCATCAGTAAATTAGAGCAAGTCTCTCACAGCGGAAGACTCTCGCAAGCAGTAATCCTTCCTCTGGCATCGTCAGCACTAGCTTTACCTTTTCGGTAGCCTGTCCTATGTGATAAAAATTCCATACAAGTAAAGTGGTATCGCCCTGTAGCAGTGGAAAAATGTACAGTACTTCACAACACCCAGGTAAAAGGGTAGTAATGCCACGGTAATTAAAATTGTTCTAAAACTACAATATTAAACATTTCTACAACTCTTCATGAGGTTTCACGAGACATAGTCTCTTTCAATACACCAGGATTGGCGTCGTCCCCAAGCAATAACGCGAAGAGTCCTCAGACAACAAAACATTTATATAGATACATATAAATTTAATCCCATAATATCAAACAAAAAACACCTCCACTTCACTTTCGCAAGTCATATTTATTGCCCTTCATGCTATAAGTATACCCTCAATTTTCTTTCGCTAATAATCCCCTACAGTTAAAAGAAATGTGGTTATCTGTGAGGCTTCCCATAAAATTCTTAAATGTTTAAATAACTAAACTCTTTCCCCCAAATACACTGCTGTGGTGGAAATATGTTTTAAAATCGCGATTTACTCAGTGTGCTGAATGAAGTGCAATTTTAAAATACAACACGGTGGAGCGTCTCTCCTCAGATTTGTCGACGCTGTGATGCCCACCCAGTTGCCGGCCGGTGTGGCCGAGCGGTTCTAGCCGCTTCAGTCTGGAACCGCAAGACCGCTACGGTTGCAGGTTCGAATCCTGCCTCGAGCATGGATGTGTGTGATGTCCTTAGGTTGGTTAGGCTTAAGTAGTTCTAAGTTGTAGGAGATTGATGGCCTCAGATGTTAAGTACCGTAGTGCTCAGAGACATTTGAACCATTTCTTTTTATTTTCTGTACCATTTGATGCCCACCCAGAAAAAAAGTGCGCTGCCATAGTTCGAAGATTATGCAGAGATGTCCCATATTCTTATTTTTCTGTTTCCATCCTTGGATACATATTCCTTACTATACACTACCGGCCATTAAAATTGCTACACCAAGAAAAAATGCAGATGATAAACGGGTATTCATTGGACAAATATATTATACTAGAACTGACATGTGATTACATTTTCACACAATTTGGGTGCATAGATCCTGAGAAATCAGTACCCAGAACAACCACCTCTGGCCATAATAACGGCCTTGATACGCCTGGGCATTGAGTCAAACCGAGCTTGGATGGCATGTACAAGTACAGTTGCCCATGCAGCTTCAACACGATACCACAGTTCATCAAGAGTAGTGATTGGCGTATTGTGACCTGCCAGTTGCTCGGCCAGCATTGACCAGACGTTTTCAATTGGTAAGAGATCTGGAGAATGTGCTACCCGGGGCAGCAGTAGAACATTTTCTGTATCCAGAAAGGCCCGTACAGGACCTGCTACATGCGGTCGTGCATTATCCTGCTGAAATGTAGTGTTTCGCAGGGATTGAATAAAGGGTACAGCCACGGGTCTTATCACATCTCAAATGTAACGTCCGCTGTTCAAAGTGCCGTCAGTGCGAACAAGAGGTGACCGAGACGTGTAACCAATAGCACCCCATACCATCATGTCGGGTGATACGCTAGTATGGCGATGACGAATACACGCTTCCAATGTGCGTTCACCGCGATGTCGCCATACACGGATGCGACCATCATGATGCTGTAAGCAGAACATGGATTCATCCGAAAAAATGACGTTTTGCCATTCGTCGTTGAGTACACCATCGCAGGCGCTCCAGTCTGTGATGCAGCGTCAAGGGTAACCGCAGCCATGGTCTCCGAGCTGATAGTCCATGCTGCTTCAAACGTCATCGAACTGTTCGTGCAGATGGTTGTTCTTGCAAACGTCCCCATATGTTGACTCATGGACCGATACGTGGCTGCACGATCCGTTACAGCCATGTGGATAAGATGCCTGTCATCTCGACTGCTAGTGATACGAGGCCGTTGGGATCCAGCACGGCGTTCCGTATTACCCTGCTTAACCCACCGATTCCATATTCTGCTAACAGTCATTGGGTCTCGACCAACGTGAGCAGCAATGTCGCGAAACGATAAACCGCCATCGCGATGGACTACAATCCGACCTTTATCAAAGTCGGAAACGTGGTGGTACGCACTTCTCCTCCTTACACGCCAGTCACTACTCTTGATGAACTGTGGTATCGTGTTGAAGCTGCATGGGCAGTTTTTTACCTGTACACGCCATCCAAGCTTTGTTTGACTCAATACCCAGGCGCATCAAGGCCGTTATTACGGCCAGAGGTAGTTGTTCTGGGTACTGATTTCTCAGGATTTATGCACCCAAATTGCGTGAAAATGTAATCACATGTCAGTTCTAGGATAATATATTTGTCCAATGAATACCCGTTTATCATCTGCATTTCTTCTTGGCGTAGCAATTTTAATGGCCAGTAGTGTATAAATTATGACGAGAGACAAATCAGTAAGCTGATATATTTTGCATATTTTCAATCAATAATGTCAAATGGAATAATATTCTTAGATAGCTCATCTTTAAGAAAGAAAGTCTTCATTGCTCAAAAAAGTGCTGTAAGAAAAATATGTGTCGCTTACCCATGATCATCTCGTAGATATCTGGTTCAGGAGTTTCTCATTCTGATAACTGCTTCACGGTATATTTATCCCTCATTATGTTAGTTGTAAATAACCTACTAAAGTTCAAACGGAACAATGATGTAGATAACTGCAGTAGCAGAAGGACAACTGACATTCATTACTCCGGTTAAGATTGTCTTTAGCACAAAAAGGGGTGCACAATGCTGCAACAAAAATTCTTTATCACGTACCTAGTAGTATAAAATGTGTGACACATAGCAAAGAAAAGTTTGAAAATTGACTGAAGAAGTTTCTCGTTGACAACTCCTTCTATTCTGTAGAATAATTTCTATTCTAATATGTAAAAAGTGGTTGGCAGGAATTACTAACTCACATCTGTATATTAAAAAAACGTTCAGCATGTAGCATGTAGCCATATTTACAATTCAGTTATTAATTCTCGATGTGGATGTAAAATGGTTCCACAACATTATGATCTATTGAACAAAACGCTCCTTGGAACGCGAAACCAACTAAGCGATTGGTTTTGTCATTGTGAGACATGATGTTGTTTTTTGTGCAGCGTTTGCAAATATTATGAGTTGTACGTATTTAAGTGCTTTATAATATATTAAAAAGTACTATCAAGATATTTTTACTTCCTCTGTTACAAAGTTTTATTGGGAGTAAAATTCTGTATATTTTTAAAACTAGTTACATTTCATGTGGATGGTTAAGCCATATTTCGTTAATCATGCACTATGTTGTACCCTGAAAGAGAAAGTCTTTGTACCATGGAATATGTGATATTTGCAGATAAACAGAGTTCCTTTAAAGTGTCAATAATCTTCCCTACCCAAAAATGATAATTTGTCTTAGTTGCCAATGTTTCTGTTTCAAAATGTTTTTAACTTTTAACTGGATTATGACAATAATAATTCTTCATTTGATTTCGCTTACTGATTATTGGTATGTAATAGAGTAATGCTGTAATACAGCGACTATTAAATATAGTACTGAGAACATTGTAATTTTAGAAGGAGAGTGCAGCACACATAAGGTGAATGTTATCATTTCAAAATGGAATAATGAAACATACAAAAACACATAAGAAGTCTGAGAAGCGTTCTACTATACAACACTCTCTCCAAAGTATCTTACTTTTGGAGAGGCGTGTTATTGTTCTTACATACATATTTTTTTCCTTAACATTCGAGAAGGAGGCGAGTATTGAGTGTGGTCGATAATAATATCTGTGTTGCTATCTTTCCTCTAATGGGGTCTGACAATAACATATTTTAGTCTGTCTGAAAATATCCCGTGGGACAGTGATGTGTTGCGTATGTGAATGAATACACTGTATAAGTGGACAAGTTGAATCCCAAGTGCTGCAAGTAAAAAAAATTTGGAAATGGACTGACACACTTACCATTACTAGACGTTACTAGGCCATTGTATCCAACAATTGCCGTGAATTCTTGTTCAAGAGTTTGCTGATAGAGAGTGCTGAACGTTATTCTACTGAACGAAACTGCTAAGTGTCTTGAGACTAAAATGGTGTACATTCAAGCGCTCATGACGCGCCGGTCTTCTGCCAGTGCCTAATAGCCTTGTTTACTTGTGTGCTCCATTTTCAGTTGGGCGTGAGATCTTCTGTAGGTGCGTGTTGTTGAACGCTAAAATAACGTGTTGCGTGTTTTAAGGACTGTAAAAATATGGATATAACTGCTGCAGTTCCGTGGTCGAAAAAGATTAGAAAATAAAATGGGCAACAACACTATATCTCAGAAAGCTTGCAATACAGAGACAAATCATAAAAGGATGAGTGAGGCAGACTCATAATGCGTAAAAAGTTCCGTATTGTATAGTGCAGATGCCGTAAATTACGTTGTCAGTCAAAATGTTTCAACAATAGAGCCTTTCTTTGTGACGGAAGGTTTGCATTTACACATTATTGTCAAGCCATAATTTACTCAAGAAATATCTAATTACTATTAATTTATAGTGAGGTGCTATCCTGAAAAAGTTGAATATTGGACAAACATTAATTGGTAGCCAACACAACCCTGTGATAGTAGTTTACTTACCTACAGCTGTATTAGCATATCAGTAGCTTTGCTATGACGCGTGATGGTGACTAAGTAAGGTACTGTATATGCAATAACATCAGCTACCCTCATGTGTCTGGCTGTTTGGGTAAAATAGTGTGTTATGTGCGCCCCACTCTGTCCCTCCCCATGCTGAACCAACACAAAGTAAGTCGGCATTCGTAGCATCACTGCTGAGCAGTGCTTACCCACAGCAGAGGCAGTAGCGTGCATCTATTCATTGTGTGGTTCAAATTGCTACACATTATGCAATGTGTACATTCTGCAATGTGTATATTATGCAAAAAACAGTGTGTAAATGAGGATTAAACTCACTGAAGAATGTAAAAGCATTGCATTCATTACCCTGAATCAGATCATGAGACACACATCAACTAATAAAAGCATTTGCAGAAATACGATAAAGATCAAAAGTCAAAGAGAAAATGTTTTTTTTTTTCCAGTTGGCATAGTATTCTTGTTATCAACAAGTATATTGCATTACACACTTTCTAAAGTAACCTATGTTCCTCCTCAGGTCTCATCTAAATTGGTTCAGCAGATTAGTCTTGAAAATGTAACAGACAAAGCTACTTTTGCATTTATAATATTAGGATGGATAAAACTTTTAATTAGGATATAGTTTTATGTTATCCGATTTTGATTAAATAAACCCTATACGGCGCCCCAAACTATGTCGAATTACCTGTGAAACCCTCATAAAAGAATTAGCGTGTTCAAATACACAGATATGAAAACTTTAGGGCCGACCGCTGTGGCCGACCGCTGTGGCCGACCGGTTCTAGGCGCTTCAGTCTGGAACCGCGTGACCGGTACGGTCGCAGGTTCGAGTGCTGCCTCGGGCATAGATGTGTGTTATGTCCTTAGGTTAGGTTTAAGTAGTTCTAAGTCTAGGGGACTGATGACCTAAAATGTTAAGCCCCATAGTGCTCAGAGCCATTTTCTTGATAAATTTACATAACGATATTTTTTCCGTGATCCGATTTTGATGAAATAAAGCCCGAAGCTATACTCAAGTCACCTGCGAAAACCTCATGAAAATTCGTCCAGTAGTTTCGGAGAAACGTGTTCAGACAGACGAACAGATATACACTATAGCTTTACAGATTTGTTATCAGTATAGATATTGTCAAAATCGTGACAGTTTTTGGTTTTGAGGGAGTTCTTAATTTCTTTGATAGAGCATGGACCGATTGTAGTTTTTCCGTAATTATGAGGCATTGCGGATTTTCAGTTGCAGCAAAAGTAAGTGGAAAGTATAACTTATTCGCAGTATTATAAGGTACACGGGTCCTAGAGAGACGCACCACCAGGCACCTGTGGCGGGCGTTGCTGGGAGAGGAGTGAGTGTGTCGCCGCTTTGTGTTCGCGGCCGTGACCGAGGGGCGTGACCGCCAAAGCGACGACCCGCATCACCCGCAGGCGCCATTGTGGAGGAGCTGATCAGCGGAGGTCGCGACCCGACGCAACCCGCCGCTTCACAGGTCTGCGCGATTCTGCGCCCAGCTGATGGGAAGGGAAGGACTCACTTCAGGAGGAGAGGGGCTACCCGAGACTTATCATCATGATTTATGTTTGTTGTTGCTTCACTAATTAAATCAAGACGCTAACTAAATCAAGGCGATTTCCTGAACGATTCGCCTGATAAAGTTTTGAATGATTTGCTTCTTCGCCGCCGCGCGAACTTAGCCGCTGCAGTCGTACACTGTGCGGCTGGTCCCGGCGGAGGTTCGAGTCCTCCCTCGGGCATGGGTGTAATTGTTTGTCCTTAGGATAATTTAGGTTAAGAAGTGTGTAATCTTAGTGACTGATGACCTTAGCAGTTAAGTCCCGTAAGATTTCACACACATTTTTTTTATTTGCTTCTTCTCCAGCCGAGCTGTATCTCTGATACAGTTACCTTTAGTCGAAAATATGTTAATTTCTAACGTTATCATCATTTACAAAGGATGCTGGGTGTATCGCCTACATAGATATTTCAGCACAGGGCATGTGATGTGACGCTCCATGTCGTACGCGGCATATTCGTCATAACCAGTTGTGAGCTGGCTATCGATTTATTCCGACAGGAGAGGTGAGATTCAGGCAGGGATGAGGGAAGACACCGATGTTGTTCAGGTGAAGCGTGGGAATGTCTCATGTCCAATGCAAGGCTGACTCAGAGTAATGTGGCGTCATGTTAATCACATGGAGTGGCAATACCCAGAACTCTCGTGAATAAACATTATAAGTACCATGTCATATACGAGGGATTTATGCTCTGGAGCGGTAACTGGTCCGACTAAAACATTAGGGGCTATTTTTGTTCTAAAATACAGGATTAGGAATTGACAGAGTGATGTGGCGTCATGTTAATAACATGGAGTGGCAATACCCAGAACTCTCGTGAATAAACATTATAAGTACCATGTCACATACGAGGGATTTATGCTCTGGAGTGGTAACTGGTCCGACTAAAAGATTAGGGGCTATTTTTGTTCTAAAATACAGGATTAGGAATTGACTAGAAAATTGTTACGTTGACCAGTGACATGTCAATGGATCCAGCTATTCGCCATCAGACGGAGTACACAACAAATGAACTTCGAAAATTAATTGACAAGTAAGAACAGACATGTAGAAACAGACAACAGTAAGTAATTGGATTAGGCCACAGCGATAACAATAATAATAATAGTGATAATAACAACAATAATAGCAATAGTAACACAAAAATAAATTTATATGTATTTAATATAATTATTGACTTTGGATACTTGACAAAGCTTGTGATCCTCATCACAGGCAAACGGAAAAAGGCATTTAAATGCTGAATGTATTACAAGAAAGATAATGAAAACTTGTTTCACAGTATACTGTATGTCTGTTTGCTGTTAATTTAAAACAAGCCAGTTCTGTCGTACAACAAATCACGGTAAGTGAGAATCCGTAAGTTAGCATCTACTTTACGTGATAAGAGCTATGTCCTTGACCCCATTCTGATCAATGTATCAGCAGGCTCATTTTGATGTACTTAAATTTACTGTAGTGTGGTAAACCAATCAGCCTACTCGTGCATATAAAATGTGTCCAGATGTAACTGTAGAGATAGGGCTTACATTAGCGTTGCTTGCACGTAGACAGAGTCAAATTCCAGCTCATGCCACTCAGGCAACGGTATGCCTTGGACGACCTGTTGTCATGGGTGGCAAAAGTAGGCTGGCCTTGAATGATGCGAAGAGCCAAACTCTCGAGGTAGCGAGATGGCCAGTGCCCTGGACTTCAGGCAGAAAGATGTTCCGGGTGGAGATGCACCACTTCCATCCGCTACCAGAGCCGTCGTCCATGCTCCGACAGGACTTTGGAGTAATTCTGGACAAGAAGCTACTGCACCCTGCTTCAGAGGGTGAAAGCAGATGGGGAACAAAATAAAGCCACTTCGAATATCAAGATTTTAACAGTAATATGCGAATCATTAGCAACAATTTGTTTGAATTTATCGTCCTCCAGAAAACATGTCACGCTCAGACTATACTCGGAACCGATTTCTGGATAAAATTTGGGAAGGAAATGTCAGAACAATTTAACCCCTTCCAGCTCAATTTTGTCTTGCACCGTAAGGAAATTTAAAATATTGTTTTTGACTTCTAAATTCTTCTAGTAACACATTAAACATGATTTCAGTTTTTTTTTTAAATTCGTACAATTTCCTTTCTAATCGGTGCATATGAACCAATACGCATAATCTTGTTGGTTCTTCCATCTAATGACCTAGTTTACATACTAGAATGCAATGATGCCATGTGGAACCAGTGGGCTTTCGTGGATTTTGCAGAAATATCTGAAACGTGTGATGGGTCCAAATGGTCCCACTGGGATGGAAAGGGTTAAAAAGAAGTGCAATGTATATCGAAAAGACAGCTTCACTGCAATCGATCTATTTTTTCTACTGATGTCGAAATTGAGTCAGGCTACGAAGTTACATGGTTGCGAGAAATCAGCCTAAGTGAACTCAGATTAATCATCGAGTTCCTTCATCAAGTATCTGATTCCACTATAACAGTGGTAGAATAATTCAAGAAATGTCTACGCTAAGTAGTGCTGAAGTATCCCTATTAAGCAATATTAGTTCTAGACGATTTCAACCTACCGAGTATAGACTCAGACCTAGGGATTCATGTATGCTTGAAAGAGAAGAGAATCAGTTATTAGCATCCTAATTCAACAATGAATGGACAACGTTTAGTTCCGATGTGACGGAAGAGAGTAGGGCCGGCCACGATTTCAGTTTACCGGCCATGTCTGGACCTACGTGCCAACACATTCAGCCTCGCTTCACATTTCCTCCGTACCCATGCCAGGCTGTCTGAGGGCGAGGAGAGAGAAGAGGGGAAAACAGCGAACGTGCTGTATTTAAATGGCAGTGCACTCATACTGCATGCGATTTAATTTAATTTTTCACGTTTCTCAACAACATAGATCACAAGCAAAACAAGATTTCCGTATTGATTAATTATTTTTGGCACGCTGAAGACTAATATAATTTTTATCTGGTACAAACTGTCGGCATATGGACAGATATGGACAAATCCACCGAATGTCGCGCTCAAGTTATCACGTAATCGTGACTTTTCAGTTTCATACACGAAAAAAGGTCTTTCACACGAATATGTCGATCGAAATATTGAAGCACATTTGCAACCTCACAATGGAGACTTGAAAAATCTGTTTGAAGAAGCAACTCGAACAGTTTTAACGTAAAAAGATTCGCTGTTATAACTGGAATTACCATGCAGGTCAGTCAGTTACGTCTGCACATGCGCAGGGCACTTTCAACTGAAACGGCAAACGTTATCGTCAACAGCTCGAAAAGAAATGTAAGACTGGCAGAGCCCTTAATAGCTTTATAAAACTGTCGTTGTAATTCTTGCAAGGCCACAATGAATTCCTCAAACCTCGCACTTTCTTTGAAGCCAGTGAGCTTAGGGAGCTGGACTGTGTTTTTCAGAATGATTCCCTTCTACAACGCGATTTTCTTTTTAAATGTATCCCATAAAATCAGAAAGAAGTTACGTTGCGTGGCAGAATGCAGTCAAGTCCACTTAAAATGTGAAGTCTACAATCCGTTACGGATGCTCTAATTGCTCCTTTTTCCTTTATAAACTCAACAATAGCAATTTTAAATCGAAAAGTCGTTCCAGGTATGTCCCTTGACTTAAACAACGTACTTCGCAGTAAGGTATGAAGTCTCCATACTCTTCGTTCATTTCCATTGAAAACCGTTGCAACAGACAAAGTAATAATGGGTGCGACTTCAGGAATTTTACTATTCGTACCATCAATTTCTTTAAGATCTCCATGCCTGCAAGTTTACCACAAATTGCCTCTTGATTTACAGAACAATGAATCCTGTCTGTCGATCGTTGTAATATTTTGCCCTTTCGCTGTCATCTAAATGTTTAAATTCTCTCTGTGTGGTACTGTAACGTATATTCATAGCAAATAAGCAGTACCCACCGTATATGCGAATTCAGAATTCTCATCCCTCCCTTCTGTCATTCCCATTCATTTTAAAGGATTCTCACGATAGATCGCTAGACTGCCTCTTTTTGAGCAAACAGACGAAACAGACCCTGAACCTGCGAACATCCTCCATACCAAGAACAAATTGCGGAAGGTAAACAGGACTGACGCCATGATTCAGCCGAACTCAGAAAGTTGTAGCGACCAAAAAATGCCACACCGCAATGCTAAATGAAAAGTCGCGCTGTTCCGGACACTTCCGAGAAGGACCGAGCAATCCCGAGTGACAGGCCGGGCCTTCGCAAGCTCGCGACCCGCACAAGTTGCATGCGTGAAGTATGATGGCCCGCCGTGGCCGGCCCTGGACTATAGGAATTATGGACAATGCCTAAAATGACTGTTAAATCGCGCTCTGGGGAAGAATCTGTCAAGTTAGTGGATTAAGGACGGAAAAGACACATGGGATTTAATGAAAACATTCTGAAAATACTGAGAGAACTGAAATTGTTGCATTCTCGCTTTAAAAAAGAATGCAGAAATGTCGACTGACAAAAGCTAGTAAATATTCGTACGTCTATATAAAGACCGACGCGTGAAGCAAACAACCTCCACCTTCATACGTTAGCGAAAAACCTTGCTGACAGTCCTAAAAAATTCTGGTCCTACATAAAATCGGTAAGTGGGTCACTTGTTGAACACTGTGGTGTGGCAATAAAAGACAGTAAAAGCAATACTCAAGTTCTAAATTTCGCGTTTAACATGTCATTAATGAAGAAGGATCGTACGGACACACTATCGTTTGACCGCCGCACAAACTCCTTTATGAAGTTCTTAGAAACAGCCATCCCAGGCATTCCAAAGCAACGGAATGAGTTCAAAATAAATAAATCGTCCGATCAATATGTAATCTCAGTTCGGTTTTACAGGGAGTACTTAGGTTGAATTTATCACGAATCCTTCCCCCTGCCGGCCGGAGTGGCCGTGATGTTCTGGGCGCTACAGTCCGGAACCGAGCGACCGCTACGGTCGCAGGTTCGAATCCTGCCTCGGGCACGGATGTGTGTGATGTCCTTAGGTTAGTTAGGTTTAATTAGTTCTACGTTCTAGGCGACTGATGACCTCAGAAGTTAAGTCGCAGAGCCAACCCTCCCCCTGCTTAAAGTCCTAAGCTACTGGAAGAAACGTAGGCGACTCTCGCATTCAAGAAGGGTAAATGAAAGGACCCATAAAATTATAGGCCACTCTCATTAATGGTGGTTTGCTACAGAAATGTTGAGCATAGTCTAACTTCAAATACAATAAATTTCCTTAACAGATAAAAGCTGCTGCCCACAAACCAACAAAAGCGCCACTCGTGTGAAACTCAGTATGCCCTTTTCTAGGACGATACCAACAAACCACGGTTGAAGGGCCATAGGCAGATATCATGTTTCTAGATTTCTGGAAAGCTACACAATAGACTGTTAACGTAGGTCTTAGCATACGGAAGAGGTTCTCAGATATGCGAGGGACTAAGACTTTTTAGGTAATAGAGCGGTAAGTGTCTATCAGAGACAAATGTCCTCCGTTAATGCGTCCAACCGTATCCACTCGTCCCGGCCACTTTTATTTGTCGAACCCTGTATCTGTCTCCCTCACTACTAGCTCTGCTACTATTATAATCTATAACTTTGGAAAAAGTCTATCCACTTAACAGGTTTAAGATCAGAGGTCACTTGTCAATATGTTCACTGTCTGCTTTGTGGGTATTGCTGAGCACATGGTAAAGTAATCTGAAATCTTCGTCCACAACGGATTAGGTGGCAGCCTTTGACTGCACATTCATCTCCTGTATTTCTTGGCCACAGGAGCATTTTCCCGGTCCTATTATACAGCACCTTGCGACAATTGGTACCGATCGTCGCCGCATGACGGAACGGCGTCACCTTGTCTCTCGGATTCCTTGGCTGCGCGGTTCAGTACATGAGGACGCTGCTGTTTCAGTGCAAGGGAAGCGTGTTATTTAAAGCGCTGACGTGTCTTCCGCACCTTTTTGGACACTACGTTAGCAATATCACCGCAAGTCTTGTATGTTGACTCGTAGTGCAGAAAGTCCTTAACATCTGATATTCCGCACTGCGACACTTGTTGGATGATAGGAAGGACAATTTATCGTGTTCACTGTACGATGCATCATGAAACGTGCAGACTCGTCGTGGTTGGAGGATGACGTGTACATGTTTAGTCACATGTGATGAAGCTGAAATATGGCGTACAGAGTTGCCAATGTTAGATGCATTGTCTTGGTTTCTGAGACCAGCTAGGTGTAGTGGATGCTGCTCATACAGACCTCAGTATGTTGGAGTCGAGACTGAACATTTGTATCCAGTGGCACTCTGACCATAAAATCCCATTCTGGCACAGATTTTCAATTCTCACTACATTTTCATAGCACTAGACACGATAACGGCATTTCAACGGTGCCATCTTTCAGATACTGTCACCATGGTAGATCCTAACATATGCGCCCATCACTGTGCTACCGGCTGAAGTGAGACTAGACCGAAAATCAACATTTTGGTGTTCGTCATCCTACTAACGCCTATTTTATTCTTAGTCGATTGTGTCAGCGCACAGGGCAAGTTTATGTCTGAAGCGCTGCAACGAACGTCGAATCATCAACGCGGGCATCAGCACACTCATTGCAGTGCCCCATCCTCAACCAAACTTCTTGGACTTGACAGGAGACATTACAGTTTAACGTCCAACAGACGGCGAAGTCACAAGAAACGGGCAACAGCGTGAATAGGCAAGGATTGCGAAGGGAATCTTCTGCGTCATTTTCTAGGTAGAAATGTAGGAAAACCACGAAAAACCTTGACCTACATGACCGAACGGGAGCAGTGCGTTGCAGCCAGGCGCCAACACGGCGGTCGTCCATGGTTGCGGTCACACTGCATGGTACAGTACCCACTCATCAATGTGTAGAACTCTTTCTGCCAACTGAATCCCCATTGCATCATTGCCACAGAAGCTTGAAATCTGTGAATATCGAAACCGAAATGTGAAGGTGCGATAACTTATTTCCTGAGATCGAGAAATCTGTTCTGTTCGAATTTACCCACGTGTTCCGACAACATCCTATTATGTCAATAAAGCATGCTCGAACAAGTTCCCTCGTTTCCTCTTCGCTTGTGGCTCTTCAATGGCTGAGGTTGACGTAAAATCAACATTTACATCCATAGACGAGAGAGCGTAACTGGACACACTTTCATGTTATCATCCTGTGCTCTGTCATCTAATTTTGCAACACTGTTCTGATCACACGTTCTGTTTTGGATGTTGTAGTTTTCGTAAATTTTGGTTTACATCTTCTGAATCTTAGATCTTAAATCGTCCAAGGCATTATTTTTCACTGATGTGTTTTAGTAAGGCTGATAAAGAACTCTAGTGGCTTGCCCCTTTGCAAGCGGAAATGAAAGTCATCGCTAAGAACTCCGTTTGTCTGGTGTGCAATGCTCAATTTGGTGAACTGGCTGCAAAAGTTACTGTCTGTATAGAGCTGTAAGGAGTAGGTAAGTGTTTGCCCGCTTCACACACACACACACATACCTCCATGACGCTTTCTGTGCACAAATCTCGTTGATAGTATAGTCCGACCTAACCGTAAGCAATGAAACGCACAATCGCCTTGTGATCACATACCAATCAGCATCTTACCCGCTGTATCCACAGCCCTGGACTACATTGTCGTAGACAATCATGAGGCCACAATCTTGATACTGCTGGACTTCGGCCAAGCATTTGATACCGTCAACTATGACATACTGCTCAAAAGAAATGCGACAGCTAAAATTTTCAGGTAATACGCTGAAATGGTTTGAAAGTACGTCTTGAAAAACGTATTGTCTCTGGGAATGAGAAATCCTTTGGATGGAGGAGTGCCATAGGGCTCAGTCTGGGTCCAGTACATTTTTCTTGCACTTCGATAATATCTAGTTGCTTCTGTGAGTCTATAAATGTTATTTCCTTGTCGATGGTCGCCAGCTTTACCGATGTACCGGAACTAAAGAAATCAACGCTGTAATCGGCAACATCAATGATAAAAGGACTTCAAATGCGCGAAGAAGTCTCAAGTATTTGCTCATGTCGGCACCAATGACTCCTGCCGTCTGGGTTCAGAGGTCTTCCTCAGTTCGTACTGGCGGTTGGCGGAATTGGTGAAGGCGGAAAGCCTCGCTCGCGGGGTGGAATCTGAGCTAACTATTTGTAGTATCGTTCCCAGAACCGATCGCGGTCCTCTGGTTTGGAGCCGAGTAGAAGGCTTAAACTACAGGCTCAGACGATTCTGCGGAGATCTGGAGTGCAAATTTTTCGACCTCTGCTATCGGGTGGAGAAATGTAGGGTCCTCCTGAATAGGCCAGGCGTGCACTACACGCAGGAAGCGGCTACAAGGGTAGCGGAGTACGTGTGGAGTGCACATGTGGGTTTTTTTAGGTTAGATAATTCCCTCCCTAGGCCCGACAAGACGCCTCCTGAGACGCGGCAAGGTAGGAGTAGGCAAAATGCAACAGGGAATAACAATATTAATGCGCTAATAGTAAACTGCAGGAGCGTCTATAGAAAGGTCCCAGAACTGCTCTCATTAATAAACGGTCACAATGCCGATATAGTACTAGGGACAAAAAGTTGGCTGAAACCAGACGTAAACAGAAATGAAATCCTAATCTCAGATTGGATTGTATACCGCAAAGACAGGCTGGACAGTGAAGGGGGAGGCGTGTTTATAGCGATAAGAAGTGCAATAGTATCGAAGGAAATTGACGGAGATTCGAAATGTGAAATAATTTGGGTGAAGGTCACGGTTAAAGCAGGCTCAGACATGGTAACTGGATTTCTCTATAGGCCCCCTGGCTCAGCAGCTGTTGTGGCTGAGCACCTGAAGGATAATTTGGAAAATATTTCGAGTAGATTTCCCCACCATGTTATAGTTCTGGGTGGAGATTTTAATTTGCCGGATATAGACTGGGAGACTCAAACGTTCATAACGGGTGGCAGGGACAAAGAATCCAGTGAATTTTTTTTAAGAGCTTTATCTGAAAACTACCTTGAGCAGTTAAACAGAGAACCGACTCGTGGTGATAACATATTAGACCTTCTGGTGACAAACAGACCCGAACTATTTGAAACAGTTAACGCAGAACAGGGAATCAGCGATCATAAAGCGGTTACGGCATCGATGATTTCAGCCGTAAATAGAAATATTAAAAAAGGTAGGAAGATTTTTCTGTTTAGCAAAAGTGACAAAAAGCAGATTACAGAGTAACTGACGGCTCAACATAAAAGTTTTGTCTCAAGTACAGATCGTGTTGAGGATCAGTGGACAAAGTTCAAAACCATCGTACAATATGCGTTAGATGAGTATGTGCCAAGCAAGATCGTAAGAGATGGAAAAGAGCCACCGTGGTACAACAACCCGAGTTACAAAACTGCTACGGAAGCAAAGGGAAGTTCACAGCAAACATAAACATAGCCAAAGCCTTGCAGACAAACAAAAATTACGCCAAGCGAAATGTAGTGTGAGGAGGGCTACCCGAGAGGCGTTCAATGAATTCGAAAGTAAAGTTCTATGTACTGACTTGGCAGAAAATCCTAAGAAATTTTGGTCTTATGTCAAAGCGGTAGGTGGATCAAAACAAAATGTCCAGACACTCTGTGACCAAAATGGTACTGAAACAGAAGATGACAGACTAAAGGCCGAAATACTAAATGTCTTTTTCAAAAGCTGTTTCACAGAGGAAGACTGCACTGTAGTTCCTTCTCTAGATTGTCACACAGATGTCAAAATGGTAGATATCGAAATAGACGACAGAGGGATCCAGAAACAATTAAAATCGCTCAAAAGACGAAAGGCCGCTGGACCTGATGGGATACCAGTTCGATTTTACACAGAGTACGCGAAGGAACTTGCCCCCATTCTTGCAGCGGTGTACCGTAGGTCTCTAGAAGAGCGTGCGTTCCAAAGGATTGGAAAAGGGCACAGGTCATCCCCGTTTTCAAGAAGGGACGTCGAACAGGTGTGCGGATATATAGACCTATATCTCTAACGTCGATCAGTTGTAGAATTTTGGAACACGTATTATGTTCGAGTATAATGACTTTTCTGGAGTCTAGAAATCTACTCTGTAGGAATCAGCATGGGTTTCGAAAAAGACGGTCGTGTGAAACCCAGCTCGCGCGATTCGTCCACGAGACTCAGAGGGCCATAACCACGGGTTCCCAGGTAGATGCCGTTTCTTGACTTCCGCAAGGCATTCGATACAGTTCCCCACAGTCGTGTAATGGACAAAGTAAGAGCATATGGACTATGAGACCAATTGTGTGATTGGATTGAAGTGTTCCTAGATAACAGAACGCAGCATGTCATTCTCAATGGAGAGAAGTCTTCCGAAGTAAGAGTGATTTCAGGTGTGCCGCAGGGGAGTGTCGTAGGACCGCTGCTATTCACAATATACATGAATGACCTTGTGGATAACATCAGAAGTTCACTGAGGCTTTTTGCGGATGATGCTGTGGTATATCGAGAGGTTGTAACATTGGAAAATTGTACTGAAATTCAGGAGGATCTGCTGCGAATTGACGCATAGTGCAGGGAATGGCAACTGAATCTCAATGTAGGCAAGTGTAATGTGCTGCGAATACATAGAAAGAAAGATCCCTTATCATTTAGCTACGATATAGCAGGTCAGCAACTGGAAGCAGTTAATTCCATAAATTATCTGGGCGTACGCATTAGGAGTGATTTAAAATGGAATGATCATATAAAGTTGATCGTTGGTAAAGCAGATGCCACACTGAGATTCATTGGAAGAATCCTAAGGAGATGCAATCCGAAAACAAAGGAAGTAGGTTACAGTACGTTTGTTCGCCCACTGCTTGAATACTGCTCGACAGTGTGGGATTCGTACCAGATAGGGTTGATAGAAGAGATAGAGAAGATCCAACGGAGAGCAGCGCGCTTCGTTACAGGATCATTTAGTAATCGCGGTAGCGTTACGGGGATGATAGATAAACTCCAGTGGAAGACTCTGCAGGAGAGACGCTCAGTAGCTCGGTACGGGCTTTTGTTGAAGTTTCGAGAACATACATTCACCGAAGAGTCAAGCTGTATCTCCCTCCTAGGTATATCTCGCGAAGAGACCATGAGGATAAAATCAGAGAGATTAGAGCCCACACAGAAGCATACCGACAATCCTTTCCACGAACAATACGAGACTGGAATAGAGAGGGGGAACCGATAGAGGTACTCAAGGTACCCTCCGCCACACACCGTCAGGTGGCTTGCGGAGTATGGTTGTAGATTTAGATGTATATTTTTAGTATTAATTAGTTAATTTAGTATTAGTATGTACTAAATTCCGCGAACAGTTTATCCATGTTCTTCTCTTCGGTAGTACAATTCCATCTACGGGAACAGAGGAAATCCTAGGCGCAAGTTTGAATGAGCTCCTCAGCTGGGCAGAATATACTGTCGCCACATGCAGCACACCCCTAAAAAGTTTCGGAACAGATTACCTTAGCACGTGAAACTTGTGCAGTCACGCGTCCTGACAAACTTCCATTACTGCGATGTAATTCAGCACGCTACTAGTAGTGAGAAGACGATAGGGTTTGAATTAAGCATAAATGCTTGTGTGCGTTACATCTGTAACATACGTCTCTCTGGTCACGTCAGTGCTTCACACGAGTACATCCACTTAGGTTGGTCTCTTTTCCCTCCTATTTAGGTTGGCTGCGGCCAGACAAGCTACGTGACTACCGCACGCTATGATTCCTTCATCGGCTCCGTAGTACGCATGCACCTCAGTACCTTGCATAAGACATTTAGTACCTGTCCTCTCACCGTAATCGAAACACAAGGTCTCACTTAGCTCGTATCCTGTCTGTGTCCATCCATAAAACAAAAACATTAGAAAACTCCTTCTCTGTCGCTGCCGTTGGCCTGTCGAAGAAGGCGTCCCGCACTCCTCGCGAAACTCACTGCCCTGCTGCATTTAAGGAGCTGAAGCATTTCCTTCTGTCACCCACATTATATTGAACCAAAAATTAACGTATACGGCCAGTTTTCACTCTGTCAGACGGAAAAGTAAATGCTCTCACATTCTTATGTTTTCGCTTCTTGCTCCTTTCGTTTCTCAGTCAGGCCCGCCTCTTTGTCTTCATTAACTTTGATTTATCTCGTTTCCCTATCTGCCCATCTTCCACCTCTTGCCTTAAGCCATTGTTGTGAGCATTCATAGCTTACAACTACCTTCCTGTAACTTGTCTCTATTGTTGTACTCAGGGACGAGTGTAAACTGTATTTTTTTTCTCTTACTGCATTACAGTATTTACTGTGTGTTTTATAACGTCACATATTACATATAGCATGCTTATTGTAATGAACGTAATGTATATATGACTGCTTGGCTGGCTGGAAGAGAAGCCTAATGGCCCTAATCTTGCCAGGTTAAACAAACAAATAAGTATATCACATTTCCGGCTATTGCAATGACAGACGGTATCTCTGATTGGATCGGTGGCACCATTGCATCTGATCCATAAAAGTAAGTTGTGCTCCTCTGAACGGGCGCAGTCTCGGTCTTCCCCTATGGAATATTCTGAACGCCGAATCGTTGTTTCGCGTTACTGCCAGAGTCCAGAGAACAACAGAAGTTCCATCATTCATTCATTCATTGTGCTCACTAGATCCCTTCAAGAAGGAGAACCTTTAGGGCTATGAGTTCGGTCAAGGTATACATTAACAAGAAGAAGCAACCTGTAAGGGTTGTAGTGGCTCAAATTCAAATGGCTCTGAGCGGTATGGGACTTTACATTTGAGGTCGTCAGTCCCCTAGAACTACTTAAAGCTAACTAACCAAAGGACATCACACACATCCATGCCCGAGGCGGTCGCGGGGTTCCAGACTGAAGCTCCTACCGCTCGGCCACTGCGGCCGGCGGTTGTAGTGGGAGTGCAAGGACTGGGTTGAGTAATGAATATTTATTTACTAAGTACATAAAATTTCAGTTCACATAGCTTCACTAGAAATGGTTAGGCCAAACAACAACAAGAATTTATTAACAACATAGCGATTCCTCAATTGAAGCCAAATGCAAGAGACAATACCAAGTAATTTAAACTCACGGTGATCGCGCAACAGCAAACAATAAAAGTGGTAATAATCAAAAATATTCAAGTCAGATGATGAGTTTACACTAATTATAAAAAAAGAAAGCCAAACAGATTTGCAGTGCACAAAATATGCAATACGCAGTAATAATAAAACATGAGAAGCAGAAAAAAGTTGCACTATTACACCGCATGCAAATTATAGCAGAAAATCAAAGTCAATTATCTTATAGAACAAACAGGAAGTCCATCATCAGTGAACAGAGATCCTGATGAATTTCATGTTGCGAATTAATCAGAATTACAGCTATGACCGTTTTTTGCCGAACAGTCTGTTAATCACAAGGTAACATTCCTAAGTATCAATAAACCATCTTTATGAAACTCGGCGGTTGTGTACAGGGGGCAAATATTGTATTATGTCTGTTTTGTTTGTGTCCAATGTCACTTTTCATGGTAACTTGGCATTTTAGACTTGTGTGTGTGTGTGTGGGGGGGGGGGGCGAATATCTTCGAAATTGTGAAATAAAAAAATGTTTTTCATATAAAAGCTGATGTGAAATTAATGTTCTTCAAAACTGTGAAATCAGGTTTTGTAATAATTTACCACTTCATGTATGTGTATTTAATGAATTTAAAATAACAAGTAAATCATTATTATGACAGAAAATAATTGCAGCAATAGCAGTCTGTTAGGAAATGTTGAAAACATAACGTTTTTTTACACCAAAGGGTTCGATGGCACAGGTACAGTCGTGGAACGTATACGCTTTCGATGTTGGAAGAATTTTCAGATCTGGTTCTGCTGAATGATTATGTCAATCTCCTATTGAGAAAAAATACAATCAAACTGTAGTCACAAGTACATAATCAATTCTCTTCGTCAAATGTTATATGCCTGATAGAGATCAGGATATTTAGGGGATCACCTGTGACAAACTGAAATACTGTTGAATATTGGTTTACATTGGCTTCTCCTTCATGTATATTATGTGAAGAAATTTCGTTCATTTTATGTGCATGGGGTAAAAAACGTTCTACTTTAAACATTCTCTTACAGATTATCATTATTGTAATTATTTTATATCATAATAACGAACTACTAATTATTTCCAGTTAACAAATACACATATATGAAATGGTAAATTAAAAATCGAAAAAAGATTAATGTAAAACATAAAATAACAATTAAAAACATAAAATAAATATAAGTAAAATAAATAATTAAAATAATAATGAGTGTTTCGATATTTTAATTAAATATGTTGAAAATATTCCGACAGCACATTGTGTTCGGGTTATTTTCCAAAGAAGGTAGTTGAGAAACCAACTTCATTACAGGGGCATGTATGTGGCTTGAAAGGTTCTTTAATTTATGTTGTAATAAAGGTTTTAATTTTTCAAAATTAATTAATGATGGTGGGGTATTTCAGAAAATTTCAGATTATTACAAAAGTGTATTATACAGTTTTCAAGAGCAATAATTACATTTCAACTTTTACATGAAAAACATTTTTTACTTATCATCGTGTCGAAGATATTCCCTCTAAGCCTGAAGTGTCAAATTACTTGCGGTGTATGTTTTACACCTTAAAAGTAAAACTGGATACAAACCAAAAAAATACGTATTACACTAATTTGCCCCCTCTACACTCCCACCAAGTTCCATGAAGATCGTTTCTTGACAACTGAGAACGTTCCCGTGTCAGATACGTACGCAGCGGCAAGTCAGATATTTACAATCCGACTTAAAGTTTCTGCTCAAAACAGTCCCCTAAAAATTTAAAAGCAGTCAGATCATAAAGAGCGATAGCATATACCCGCCTTATAGTTCTGGCTTCTACTTGCTGCAAATACGACCCATCCGTGCAAAAGGGAGACTTACAACGTGCGCCAGAGCCGGGAGAGAGCTGCAACTCACAGAAGTTCAGGCACACACACACACACACACACACACACACACACACACACACACACAGCCTAAAGTGTAACCGCAGTTCTCACACTCCAGTAGGCTCAAAGCAAAGACCGCTTTACTGTAACCGCACCGGACGTGCCGTACTTGCTTCCATCGAACAACATGTTCCTCTAGACAGCCGTCCGCCAGCCAGCGGCTACCCCAGTGTATCTTTAAACGTTTGACCGCTCCGCTCCGCTCTGCCTTCTGGGGCTCAACGTCCTTTCGTCTGAGGCACTCGATGTTCTTTCTGTGCTACACAGCGGCCTCCCACGTTGGCTCTGGACGGCGCGGCCCTCGTGTAGCTTCTGCCAGCAGCAACCTCGTGCTGTGGCGCTGGAAGACAGCAGCTGTGTTCGCTCGGCCCTTCAAATTGCAAGAATAAATTCGCAATTCGAAAGTGATCAGAATCCAGCTACGTAATGTATTTGTAACTATGAATACTGGTGCTGGACCGGGACTCATTTCTCACATTACGTGAACCGTCGTTTTAACTGCCTTGGCCATCCAAGCACGGTCTACGCATCCATTCTGAAGGACACTACAGAGCACATCGTAAAAACACAGGCAATGTAATATAGTATAGCCTTCAAATTTCTGTGGATACGTTATGTGTGGTGACGGCACGCATATCATAGAAACTTAATCAGTACGTTTATTAACAAAAAGCTCTACTGCATCATATTATTGCTAATATTATTGTTAATATCTGTAGCCATTTTCCTCAGTTCCTAATAACAACTTCAATTATGTTTTATCATAATGATAAGAAAACTTCCATAATATGCAGCTGAAATTTATTCTTGTGTAACAGACATGTTTTGCTTATTCACGTCAGGCATCTTTAGTAGTCTGTAGTATATATATGCAATTAATTAATTATACATTCTTTGAAGTGAGATTTGTAGTGATTTTTTGGCAGTTTGCTTTATCTACCAATTTCTATTTACAGCAATACGCTTTTTTCACTTACATTTACTTTTGTGACCTGTTCATCCAGGGTGTTTCCGATTCCTATAATCGGCTTCCAGGGGTTGTAGAGGGGACTTAGTAGAAAAAGTTTTGATAAAGAACCCGCATCCGTTTATGTACCGTTTGGATACAAAATAAGTTTGAAGATCCGACCACTTTCGAATCTCCCCCGCCAAGGTACACATACAAACTGATAAGAGTGAGCCGTCGTCAGTCCTGGGTATAGTTATGCCATCATACACCATTTTCGTCCCACTATAACAGCAGCTGCAACAAACTAGTACGTTCTCAACTAAAAGGGTTCACTTTGATGCCCGACGGACGCACCGCTCTCTCTACTTTGATGAGGACATCCTTCATTACGAAGAAGACAACCTGAAGATAAGTACGTGAAACATCGACACGCTATGGGCTCCTATATAGCACACAAGCCAGAGCTCATTGTCTCAGCTGTGTGTGGACCGTGAAGCGTGACGTTTGAAAGCGATCAGATTTTGAAACTTAATTTGCATCCGAACGGTACATTTCCGGACATGGGTTCCTGATCAAAACTTTGAGTACCAAGCCCCTTCGATAGCCCCTGAAATCCTGTAGTAGGAATTGTGAAACATCCTGTATACGTGCTATATGCACATGCCATAGGTTTCTCCCAGTAAATACTTCTCTGCACATAACCTATACTGCAAAAAACTGCACATATTTGCACTGCTCTTGGTCGCATGCTGCAGAACTGACTGAACGTTCATGCAAACTGAATGAGTGATCCCGAGAGAGCGGAGAGGGGTGTTCCGGTGGGGATGGAGGAAGCGTGGGTGGTGGGACAATGTCTGTGTGCATCGTACTGTTTATTCTTATGCTAAATCCGACCAAGTAAATAATCAGAGGAAAAACTTTCATAAAGGCTTTGTAAGCTGTCAGGCAAATCCAACACCTTCCATGAAAAGCCTGACATTATAAGCAAATCCGGCAATATGTCACATAGCTCCGAATAAATCCTGACATTAAATTAACCAAAGTAATACGATCAACAAGTGAGCAAATGGAATACCACAGACTAACACAAGTACGCCTAAATGCCTGTCATACCTTCCCACCGTGAAACAGACGCAGTTCCGAGGGAAGAAACGAGAACAGAAGCCGAGAGCAGAATCGTCTAGGCTAGGAGGCCCTACGATAAGGGACGGACACCCACGTCGCCAGCCGACCGCCAAAACCACCCCCCAGCCCATGTTAAAAGATAGAGCCCTCCAGAAGAACAGTATAGATCTTACGATAACACTAAAAGGGCCACACCAGCTGCAAGTTTTAGCGTGAGACTTTTTCGCGTTTCTGTTACGTTCCAAATGTTAAAAACATTGCCCCACCACGAAAAGTATAACGTTTCTCATTGGATAGACAGAAGTTTTGTAAGCGGAGCTTAAAGATAACATTGAGATGCTGATTGGTCAGTTGAAAACACAGCCAGATAGCTTTTCTTAAACCAACTTCGGTAAATTGTAGAAAACTGGGGTTAGAAAGAGTTGCTTCCGAGACGGCGAGGTGCGTGGAGCTGTGCCTCCCGCCGCCCCCTGACGCTGCCTAAACACCGACAAGGTAATGAACGCACGCGATGCCGCATTTTTGAGCGCATAAGGCTTCACTCAGAACTGCAGATGTCTCATCTGTTACGTCCCCTTTTTACGTAATACTAATGTCGATCGTCAATTAAATCTCATGGTGTTCACATTTGCTACTTGAAATGCGATGATTTTTCTGTTATATAATTATTGAGAAGCCACATCAGCCGCGGTAATTTACGACAAGTTAGATAAGCAATTAAAGATAACTGAGGGTCACTGTAGACCATTTTGATAGTTGTCTTTTTTATGAAACTTAAATCTAGATTATAGATGTGATATGGCATAGGTCATCCTTCGATCCATTGTAGAACTTGGAAACCCATTCAGGGAATATTCGTTCACATTTTTGTTGAACGCAGTTGGTTTTTATCATCCTGTATTAAAATATTTCCTTTTATCAATAGTGCAATTTATAAACAATGTTTTGTGTGTAGAATAAAGTTTCCAATGGTAAACTTAACTGCTTTTTCTGTTATTTTACCAGCTAACTAAAAATAGGAAAGCCTTGAACCCCTTCCACTAAATTTAGTTAGTATTAAGATTCTTTTACAGGGAATGCAGTGGAGCTGACGCTGAAATCATTAAGTATTTGATTATATCATCGCTAGTCTCACTGAACTTTTCTGAACTCTTCATGTCATGTATGGTCTGGCGTCTCCTTACCAGCAACAGGTCCCAGGTTCAAACTAGTCAATTCCCTAAAAAACACGATCAGAGCGTCGTTGCGCGAAAGTGGTAGGGAGACACGACTTAGAACAAACAGACACCACGCAGAATGTTAGAGCTTCCTGAGTTTCCCTAAATAGCTGCCCTGCATTTTTGTTGTAAATATTTGCTTTATTACACTAGTATCTTTCAAAAAAAGTGATGACTTACACCTGTAACAAGCGAAGTCTATTTAAAATGCAGTACAAATCGTCGTGCACACTCACAACAGATGCTGATACTTCCCATGCAACTGACAGACTAATGATGTGACCGAGGACTCACTCGCGCAACGATTTTATCTCATTTATAGACATAATGCGAATTTTCCATCCTTGAACCTAGATAACCAGATGATTAATTGTAGACGTGGACAGTTTAAGCACCTTTGAACCACATTTAATCACCTGCCTGACACTGTCACAGTTTTATCTGCTTCCAGTCTGTCAACCACGCTCAGTCGCCATTCGTCCACAAATGACTCTACGAAATGTTTTTGTCCAGCTTAGTTATCGTAGCGTCTTCCTCGCCCTCTGATGGCAAACAGATCATGCGATTTCTGTTATTTTTCGTAAGTCACTGCTGTACAATGGTGTACTTCCCATGAACAGCCGAACTGCAGACTCCTTTTTATCCACGATATTTCGACGACCAACCCAGTCAACGTATTGCTTATAAAATGGAATCAGTTGCTTGGCTGTACATACACCACGCAGAATGTTAGAGCTTCCTGAGTTTCCCTAAATAGCTGCCCTACATTTTTGTTGTAAATATTTGCTTTATTACACTAGTATCTTTCAAAAAAAGTGATGACTTATACCTGTACAGCACTCAATAACACCGAGAATGCATGAGAGATCGCAGTTATTGCTTTACATGTACTGGGAGAGTTGGCACACTGGACTTATATCTAGAGAAACGAGGTTCATATAGTAGTCAGGCCATCCAGATGCAGGTTCCCATAGTTCCCTAAATCGACTCAGGTAATTGTCTGAATGGTTCCTCTTAAGAGGGAACGACCGATTTCAGTCCTGATCCTTATCCGTTGCCAGATATCTGTAGTACCCCGACACTAATGTTCTTCCTCGTGTTATTGATTCTACGCTGGGCAAAAGAATTAAAGAGCACTTTTTTGAAACCCAGTTATTTTCCCCTATTACGACGCAGAAGCTTGAAATTTTGCTCAAACGTGTCTACAAACTTCATACTCAACAATTCAAGAGCGGGCTCGATGACAACAAGATGTCAAAACATGCGAGAAAAGGCCATAGCCCAGAAGTTCACAGGGGCGTAAGGTGGGTTAGTGATGTCACAGTGGCACCAAATTTCACCACAATTCTGCCCAACGCCACTGTGGACGTGTCACACGATGAGAGGGTTGTCACGTCCTTACATTTCACCCCTCCTTTTGACGCTTCTGCGCGAAGATCAGAGCCGTTACGTCCAGCGTTTAAAACACGCGGTTTTCTTACGGATAGGTGAGGGAAAGAAGCCACCGCTTAGAATCGATACGAAAAGGCCTCAGGAAATGGCACAAATTCCATCAATGAAACTACACATTTCTCTGGGCCTCTCGTTTGCACACATTTCCCTGCAGAAAATGACAGTTTGCAGTGCGATGTGCAACGACGCTCTTGACAGCCTTTGTCACTGCTGATGTCTTCCTGACGATTCAGCCCTCCTCTAACGACATCGCTGGGCTGCAACCCCACTAAACATGATATGATCCCTTTTGAATGGAGCACGACCTCGATTTTTGCTCTGGTATACAGGGTTGAACCACTAGGAACGCTTCAGAACCATTCAACGAAATTTGAATGTGATCCGAAGCAGCAAACTGTGTTTACACTTTTTCAGCGCTCCTGTGTCGCTCGCTTCTGCGGCGTGACCAAATGGGTGAAGGTGCAACACTGACACATAATGACTAAAAGGGCTGAGGTTCCCTATAAGACGTCCAGTTAATGACAAGCTAATGCCACACACGCACTTTTGTTCAGCACTTTAAAAGTGTACCTGTACAGAGACAACCCTTTCACAGGTTTCTAGTCATCTGTAGGTTGACTGCACCTTCGACATACCTCAGACACCGAGTACCCTCACGCAGATGCTACATCAGCAGAACAGTGCCATTCACGTGAAGAGTGTCGAGTGGTTGCCTGTTCGTAGATGCTTAGGGATCGATCAAAGTTTGCCTTGTAAAGGCACAATTTTAAAGTGCTCAAGAAAAGGGCATGGGTGGTGCCAGAAGTGTTGTCAGAGTCATTTGAGAGATTCTTTTATCGAAACGATGTGGATAGAGTGCTATATTAGCAGGTCCTTTGCCTCTCCATTTTCTGCGATCCATTGTTTCCTTCTTAAGGGGCTCCGGAAAGGCTCAAAATCATGAAAAGTTCAATTTTTACTTTTTTGCGTTTTCTGAATCTGCAGACTATTACCTTTTAATATATATATATAATTTATTCAATTCCAAAGACTACAACTATTTTTAAATTTTTTTTGAAATGTGTTCTACATGGGCGTGACCCACTGTGGTGCTGTTAAACTGCTGTCAAATGGTGTTATTATTAACATCCGTGTTCATCAGGTACATTTTAGTGATGTGAGATAAAGTATGTGTTGTGGCTAACCTGTGATGGTTCAATATATATCGCTGGTGTGATTGTCGATTGTTTCATGTTTATTTACTCTGTCGTTATCTCGAAAATATTCGTAATTAATTCTGTTTCTTGAGTCTCTGTCTTGTTGAAGTATAATAATGAGTAAAAGTAAAGTTATTAGAAATCCTCTGAAGGCTTTTAAGAAAAGGAGAAATGTTGAAAAGCCAAAGGTGAGTGTCCCAAAGAAGAAGACAGTTGGTGTAAATATAACAAAGGATTGCTAACTGGTGAAGTGTACACTCATAAGCATAGTCTGCCTCATGCAATAATGGAGGTGATAAAACCTATTTTCAGAGACTTAGCAGCACCTGAACTGTTGAAAAAGTGTATTCACTGAAAAACTCAAAACCCCAATGAAAGTGTAAATAATGTTATATGGTCGAGACTCCCCAAGACTGTATTTGTTGGAATAGAAACACTTCACTTTGGTGTGTATGATGCTGTTGCGACTTTCAATGATGGCAACATTGTAAGGTGCAAGGTATTTAGAAATATGGGAATGAAGATAGGTTCTAACATGGTACGAGCGATGCTTGCTTTAGACAAGAAACGCCTTCGGGCTGCAGACAGGGCTGTAAAGAGTCTAGAAATACAAGCAAGAGTAAACAGGAGGAGGAACAAGAGGAAGCTGGAGGAGGAGTTTGCAGAGGATGAAGATAATCCATCCTATGGACCTGGAATGCACTAAAAAGTTAATCCAATCTTTGTCGCTCGATTCCCAAAACTTTTATTTTCTCATACTAATTACACGTTTTCTAAGGATCTTCCAAACATATTTGTTTCAAACTTTCAGTAAATGTTACACAGTACCTTCTGCGTAATTTAACACAGCCTTTTTCCAAAAAACTGTATATTTTTGAATATATAAATAAAAAATTGCAAAAAAATGTTGTGAATTTTCATTACAATTGAAAAAAAATCATCTTTAATAACTGAACTAAAATTTTCTAAAATCCCTGTGTTAAGTTGTAGCCCATATTCCAATAAATAATCTGTAAAAAGTTCAACTTCCTACCTCAAATACTTTGTGAGGAAAGATGTAATTTATAAGCGTTATTTTAACATTGCAAGTATAGGGCGTTCCGGAGCCCCTTAAGGTTGCTGTATGTTGTACCGTCCATCATGTCATCCAGTATCTGGAATCTCTTCCTTCCTCGCTTCCTTTTTCCTTCTACATAACCTTCTAAAACTGTTTTTATCAGTCCGTCATTCTTTTTTAATATATGCCCAATCCAATTTCTTTTTCTTCTCTTTATTACATGTAGCAACCGTCTTTTCTCTCCCACTCTTCTCAGTACCTCTTCATTTTTTACTCTGTCCATCCAACTTGTTCTTTCCATCTTCCGCCATGTCCAGATCTCAAAAGCCTCCAGCCTTTCTCTTCTTTTTTCCTCATAGTCCATGTTTCAGCGCCATATAGAAGAACACTCCATACAAGACATTTTATGAGTCTCTTTCTGAGTTCTCTGTCCAGACCGCTGCAGAAGATTCTCCTTTTCTTATAAAACGCCTCTTTTGCCATTACTATCCTTGTTTTAATTTCTGTGGCGCACTTCCAGTCGGTGTCTATCCTCCTTCCAAGATACTTAAAATTTTGCACCTGTTCTAGTGTTTCTCCATTCAGCATAATTTTTATTTCCTTATTTCCTCCTAGTGCCAATACTTTTGTTTTATTTGTGTTAATTTTCATTTCATATTTTTTTCCGTTAGTTGCAATGGTGTCCACCAAATCCTGTAATTCTTTTTCCCCTGTGGCTAGAAGGACCATGTCATCAGCAAATCTCAAACACCCTACTCTTCTTCCTCCAATTTCTACTTCTTTGTCATCTAATATATATATATATATATATATATATATATATATATATATATATATATATAGTTAAGATTAATGAACATATTATTATATTTAAACCTATTCGTGCAACGGACTTGCTTAGCTATTTGTCAGACATTTTATGTTATTGGGTAAATGACCAAAAAATTTTGTTGCTGCGTATTGAACGCCTTTCTGATCGTTTGACATTTTTAACAATGGGTAATAACGATCATTTTTCCCTCCAGTGTTGTAGGTATAGAAATCACTGATCTTCTCAAACTGTGATACATTTTTATGACGAATTTCATTAGCGAATATATTTATTGTGACGGCGCAGTTAAAATACCTGGCTCCTTGAAGAGGTACCTACATGAAGTCTATGAGCGAACACCATATATTATTCTTACTGCGCTCTTCCCTGCAATCAATACTTTTTTTTTTCTAAGAGATGAGTTACCCCTGAAAATTATTCCGCAAGACATTATTGAATAGAAATATAGAAAATATATCACGAAGTTGACACGTTTGTTTCCAGGATTACCAATTACCCGAAGCACGCAAATAGCTGAACTCAACTGTTTGGGAAGTTCAATAATGTGCTTCTTTAAGATCAAGTTTTCACCAATAACTACACCCAAAAATTTGGAGAATTCTGCCCTGTTTACTGACTGCCATTCATGTGCTACATCAATTGTTGCTATGGCTCCATTTGTTGTAGAGAACTGAATGTAGTGTTCTCTTTTTTTTCCAAAATTTGGAGAGAAAAACACATTGACAAATTCTATTACCCAAGTATTCTATTGTGTTAATGGGTCCATAACACTCAAATCTGTATCCGATATTAACAAATTTCTCTTTTTCAGATACCCTTTTCTTGCTATTGCCACTCTGTTTTTATATCTTCTCTTTTCGGCTGTGGTGAGCTAATATTCTGCTCAAATAGAAAAACTTGTCAACTGCTTCTAGTGTCTCATTTCGTAATCTAATTCCCCGGTATCGCATGATTTAAGTCGAGTACATTACGGTATCCGTGTGATATTTCTCTTGTAAGCTCTTTGCAAGACGCTACCCAATACATTAAATCCATCTTCCAAGTCATTTGCGTCTCTGACGGAATGTCTTTAGCTATCAACGCTGATAGAATTTATCGTTGACTGGTGTCACTGTAGAGTAGCGAAATATATCCTGAGTGATATGTTACGCGCTTCGTAATGTGATTGGTGCAAAGTGTACTTCAGGGGCGCAGCCACTGTTGTATAACGTGCTGAGGTGATAATGTGCGCCATTTCCCGTGTGATTTGTTTGTTGTCCATGTTCTCGCTGCTGCGTGATCGCAAACAGTCCGGAGGACAGTCCCGTTGCTGCCAACAACACGTAGATGCCATCGGTGTCGCTACAGGATTGGGGCATTTTCGACCTAGGAACAACATTAAACTAGAAACTGTTCTGTCACACATCATTTGGTATTGGAGAAACTGTAATGAAGGAAAAACAGAGTGTACCTTCCGGCTTTTGAAAGGTGTAAATTAAATGGGGCTTACTGCCCATTTCTAAAAAAAATGGCTCTGAGCGCTATGGGACTTAACTTCTGAGGTCATCAGCCCCTAGAAATTAGAACTACTTAAGCCTAACTAACCTAAGGACATCACACACATCCATGCCCGAGGCAGGATTCGAACCTGCGACCGTTGCGGTCGCGCGGTTCCAGACTGTAGCGCCTAGAACCGCTCGGCCACTCGGGCAGGCGCCCATTTCTAAACTGCATCTGATCACTATCTTAAGCTCCAACAGAAGAGTTGCCTAACAATTATAGTTTGTTTTTATTTCTGTCTTATGCGTATTGCAGTTTAGGAAAGTGTTACACAGGGCACGTCTCTTATCATCACTGCTGGCTCTATAAATAGTGAAGATTTTGTGTCTTGTGGAATTAAACCATTTTGGTTATGGATGTGCTGTACAATTTAGTTACGGTGTTTATTGTTGATTTTACATTTTTTTTAAATAACAGATTTTCTCTTGAAGCTAACTGAGGTTGTAGTCAAAAAAGCTAAGTTCCACTCTCATCAACAACACGTTTTCGGTTTTTCAGCACCCATCTTTTTCTACTTGTATTCGGTTCTTTGCACTTCGCTTTACTTTTCTAAAACTTTGCACAAGTTGCCTTCACACATATTTTACTGTGGGTTTTCTTATTTCACATTCACTACTGTATTTTCGTGTGTTCATTTGTGTTGCCTGCGTGATTTCAACATTGTCAATGTCGTGAATTCGATACTTTGGTATTCGCGCGCGCGCTTGTGTGTGTGTGTGTGTGTGTGTGTGTGTGTGTGTGTGTGTGTGTGTGTGTGTGTGTGTTTGTGTGTCTGTGTGTGTCTGTGTGTGAGTGTGAAAATGTTATACGAGGTGGCAAATGGTGGTGGTGGTGGTGGTGGTGGTGATGGTGATGGTGGTAGTGGTGGTGGTGATGGTGATGTAAAGAGAATATATAATTCAATAGCAATAAATGTTTTTCTGGGAAATAAAGGTAAACATTTAAGTGCTGAAAGGCTTTTCTCAAAATATTTGTCTGGAGTACAACACTACGTAAATGAAACCTGGACGATAAGCATTTCGAACAATTAAAAAAAAACTTCAAAAATATGACGTTACACAATAACACAGAAAACAGATGGATGCATTGGACACTTAACGTAGAGGTATACAACCGAACTGCAGGTAAAAGAAAAGTATGCCACAGTTTGATTAATAGTAGGGATAAGATGACAGGGCTAACCTTGCGTCATCAATAACAGGGCATATCTTCTAGCGTCAATAAATAGTTATTTTGATTACACAAGGAAATGTGACGGGTAAAAGTTGCAGAGGGAGACCAATGCTTGGATAAAGAAAGCAGACTCAGACTGATGTACTTACGTGAAAGTAGCTACGCAGAGATGAAGAGATTCGCGCAGAACTGAGTAGCGTAAAGTGCTACGTCAAACAAGTCTTCGGACTGCTAACAACAACAAACAATTTGGTAAAGAAAAAAACAGTAATTGAATAAATAGAGCGGACTGCCATAATTCTACGTACGAGGAGGGAATTTAGCCGGCCGGCCGTGTGGCCGAGCGGTTCTAGGCGCTTCAGTCTGGAACCGCGCGACCGCTACGGTCACATGTTCGAATCCTGCCTCGGGTATGGATGTGCGTGATGTCCTTAGGTTGGCTAGGTGTAAGTAGTTCTAAGTTCTAGGGGACTGATGACCTCAGATGTTAAGTCCCATAATGCTCAGAGCCATTTCAACCATTTTTTTGGAATTTAGTCTTACTTCAAGGGACGACTGAGAATAAATTACACAAATAGAAAGTTCAAAAAAATGGTTCAAATGGATCTGAGCACTATGGGACTTAACATCTACGGTCATCAGTCCCCTAGAACTTAGAACTACTTAAACCTAACTAACCTACGGACATCACACAACATCCAGTCATCAGGAGGCAGAGAACAAATAGAATGTGAAACATATTATAAGCCTGACAATGCCATCCCTGTACTCCATCCTAAAGAAGCCACAGAACCACAATTAATCTAAGAGGTATACACAACATACACAATAAATAATACGTAAAGCAAAATCGGTAGCCATATCTTAAACTGCATAATAAGACGTTTCATATTCTTCCAGGAGCTATCTTGAAACACATCTGCTCTCAGCCAAAGTTGACAATAGGGTGTATAACAACGAGATCTTTGATCCCGTATGGTTTAAGAGGCATACAGGGAGAGAATAGTAATCTAGGTGCTGGGATGGTAGGTTGGTTGGCTCTGAGCACTATGGGACTTAACATCTATGGTCATCAGTCCCCTAGAACTTAGAACTACTTAAACCTAACTAACCTAAGGACATCACACAACACCCAGCCATCACGAGGCAGAGAAAATCCCTGACCCCGCCGGGAATCGAACCCGGGAACCCGGGCGTGGGAAGCGAGAACGCTACCGCACGACCACGAGATGCGGGCTGGGATGGTAGGACTGAGGTGTTTGATGGACTCACAGAGTTCTTGCTTCTTATACGAGGAGTAGTGTTTTAGTTAATCGTTGCAGCCATGAAGCTTGGTGGCGACGTTAGTCTTTCTCTACGTGTTTACCCTTTAATGCTACACATTTTTCCTAACGATGGATGGGTGGACACCCTGGTTGTAGGAAAAGTTTTGCTTGGAAAATCACTTCGTCTTTATTCTGGAAATTCCTGCCACGCAATGGCTGCTTCAACCGAGGGCAGGGGAAGAAGCTGCTGGATGTCGTGCCAGGAGGAAAAGGGGGGGGGGGGGGAGGGGGGCGGCATAATTTGACAGTCCAAAGAAACAGCACCTGTGACTCTGAGCTGTATTCGTAGAATGAGTTATGCCATTGTAGAGCAAAAATACCCATCCTTGAGCAGCTTTCCGGTAAGCCTCGTTTTTATAGCATTTCGTAACCTCGTGAGGAGATTTCGATAGTATTCTCCTGCAATACATGCAGCACTATCTGGCCGAATGACGGCTGAGTCTTCACCTTTTCCAGAGGTGTTCAATCCACGTGTTGTCACTGCTTGCTTTGCTCCCTTATATCGGGGTCATAGTGATACAGCCAGCACTCGTCTTTAATGATTAGGCGGCTAAAGGAGTTATCTCGATCGATCAGCACAGTTGCGACATTTCCATAACAGCCTCGGTTAGGAGGGCTTTCGAATGTATGTGAACAGTCACAGATCCAACGGAAAGTGACCTTTGGCGTGTTCGGAATGTTGTGATGTTAAAAACTGATGCGTGACTAATTTTTACTTCTCCTCACTACCGCCTCAATTGTGTGCGATTTTCGCTCCTTCACAGAGAGATGGTCTGTCACCTCAATCTTTCTCATTCACACTTACTCGACTGCAATGGAAGCGCCTGCGCCACCTAACCACTCACGATGCGAGCGCCTCCTTAGCTGAGTGGTCAGCGGGTCTGACTAGCATCCTGCGAGCCCCGATTCCCGGCCGATTCGGAGATTTTTCTCTAGTTGGGAACTGGATGTTGTGTTGACCACCTCATTTTATCATCATCGACACGCAAATCGCGCACTGTGGCTTCAAGTGAAAAGACTTGCAACTCGGCGGCCGACCACGTCCAGGTAGGAACTCCCGCCCATCAATGCTATACGATTGTTTCATTTCACTGATGGTGCATTGTTTTCCTATATTTCCGCTATTTCAGGACGTACTGTTGCAGCCTTGTGCCCTTCCATTTCATCAGTCTGCACGGCCATTTTGTTTTGGCATTTCCAGCGGCGTGCTGCTGTAAGGTGCCGCGGAGATATCAATACGACCAGAAGTTTATCTGCAAACAGATAGGAAAATTTTTTTCCATTGCGTCATCAGTTTGCTGTGGCCCACTACGAAATCCTCTTCTGTGCCAACCTTTTCATCTCGGAGTAGCACTTGCAACCTACGTCCCCAGGTATTTACTGACTGCATCCGATGTTCTGTCTTTCTCTAATGTTTTTACCCTCGATAGCACTCTCTAATACTACAGAAGTTATTCCTGGTGTCTTAACACACGTTACATCAACTTGTCCCTTCTTATTGTCAGTGTTTTCCATGTATTCCTTCCCTCACTGATTCTGCGGAGAACCTCCTCATTCTTTGTCAGTCCACCTAATTTTTAACATTCTTCTGAAGCAGCACGTCTAAAGTGCTGCGATTCTCTTCTGTTCCGTTTTCCCACCGTCTGTGTTTCAATACCGTGCAATGCTCTATCCCAAAAGTACATCCTCAGAAACTTCTTCCTCAAATTAAGGCCTATGTTTGTTATTAGTAGACTTCTCTAGACCAGGTACTCCCTTTTACCGCTGCTGGTCTGCCTTAAATTTCCTCCTTGCTCCGTCCGATATAGGTTATTTTGCTGCCTGTGTAGCAGAATCTCTTAATTTTATCTACTTCGTGATCACTGATTATGATGTTAAGTTTCTTGCTGTTCTCATTTATGCTACTTCTCATTATTTTCGTCTTTCTTCGATCTACTCTCAATCCATATTCTGTGCTCATTAGATTGGTCATCCCATTCAGCATATTCTGTAATTCTTCTTCACTTTCACTGAGGATATCAATGTTATCAGCGAATCTTATCACTGGCATATTTACACCTCGAATTTTAATCCCACTCTTGAACATTTCTTTATTTCTGTCACTGCTTCTTCGATGTATAGACTGAACAGCAGGAGCTAAAGTCTGCATCCCTGCCTTACACTTGCTTTAATCCGAGCACTTCATTCTTGGTCTTCTAGTCTTATTGTTCCCATTTGGTTCTTTTACATAATGTATATCACCCGTCTTTGCCTGTAATATACTCCTATTTTTCTCGGAATTGGGAACATCCTACACCATTTCACATTGTCAATCGCTTTTCCTAGATCGACAAATAGTATGAGAGTATCTTGATGTTTCTTCAGTCCTGCTTCCATTATCAAGCGGAACATCGGAACTGCCTCTGATCGACCTCTAAGAGATCCTCAATTTTCTTTCCCGTTCTTGTGTATATTACTCTTGTTAGTAGCTTCGATGCATGAAATGTTAAGCTGATTGAGCGTACTTGTCGCACCTATCAGCCTTTGCTATCTTCAGAATTGTGTTGATGATACGAGGGTTGGATCTTAAATAGTGGAAACTATTTGTTCATACCCAATACAAAAGAGTAACGTGTTTGCACCCGTTACTGTCCTTCAAAGTAGTCGCCAGCGTTGTGTAGAGACCGTTGCCAGTGATGTGGAAGGCTGTGTAGTATACCGTTAGCAGAGCCTGTTCTGTTGATGGTGTGAATGCAGCGGTCTAAAGTTATGGTGAGTCTCGTGCACGACTGTGATGGTATTATCCTAACGCATTACATTTCTCCACGGCAGACGGTCAATGCCCAATATTACTGTTCGTTTTTGGAGCATCACCTGCGACAGCTTTGCGAAATAAGCGGCGACACTTTCTGCGCAACCCACCCATCATTTTGCACGACAAGGTGCGGGCGCATACAGCGCAAGCTGTGGCTGCTCTGTTCGGCCGATGGGATTGAGAAGTACTGTGGCATCCACCATACTCCCCGGACTTAGGTCCTTGTGACTTTTATTTGATTCCGAAGATGAAGGAACCACTTCGTGGCATTCGCTTCAGAACTGTTCCAGAGATTCGACAGGCAGTAGACCACTCCATTCGCACCATCAACAGAACAGACTCTGATAACGGTATATTACCCCTTGCACATCGCTGGCAACGGGTTCTACACAACGCTGGTGACTACTTTGAAGGATAGTAACAGTTGCAGACATGTAACTCTTTGGTATCGGTTGTGAATAAATAGTTGCCACTATTTAAGTTACAACCCTCGTATTTTCACGAAAGTCTGATGGTATGTCGCCAGTATCATAGACTCTGAATAGTTGTTTGGTTGCCAATTCCCTCAATGATTTTAGAAGTTCCTTTGCAGTTTTATCTATCCCTTCTGCTTTGTTTCGTCACAAGTCTTCTGGAGCTCTTTTAAATTTTGATTCTATCGCTGGATACCCTATGACTTCCTTGTCGACTCGACTTTCTTCTTCTATCAAGTCATCAGGCAAGTCCTTCAGTTTAATTTGTAAGTTTAATTTTTCAATTGGGATAATTAAAGCTTTACAACTACCCCTCGTATTGCACATATCGTCAGCACGTTTGCATCGCAGTAAGAGCTTACTGGGCACCAAGTGTTCCACTTTTGTTCGAATGGAACGTCATAAAACTTGTAAATGTCACAAATACTGACTGTTGTTTCCTGTAGAGCTAGTCACTCCTCTCTTGACAATGGCAGTCGGATGTGACGGAACTATCTACTATAACAATTTTTATCTGACGTATTTACGAGGGGCGTTTGAAAAGCCCGTGCAAACATAAAAAGTACGTACGCGTTTGGGGTAAACCATTTTTATTTTTCGACATAGTCTCCTTTTAGACGTATACACTTCGTCCAACGCTGTTCTAATTTGTTGATCCCTTCCGAATAATAGGAATTGTCCAAGTCTGCAAAATAGCTATTAGTTGCTGCAATCACCTCCTCGCCAGCCGTTTCTTCAAATTGGAGAACAAATAGTAGTCAGAGGGAGCCAAGTCTGGAGAATATGGGGGATGTGAAACGAGTTGGAATCCTATTTCCGTTAATTTTGCGACGACAACTACTGACGTGTGTGCTGGTGCACTGTCGTGATGGAAAAAGACTTTTTTGCGGTCCAATCGCCGGCGTTTTTCTTGCAGCACGGTTTTCAAACGGTTCAACAACGATGAATAATATGCACCTGTAATAGTTTTACCCTTTTCCAGCTAGTCGATGAGGATTATCCGTTGCGAATCCCAAAAGACAGTCACCATAACCTTTCCGGCCGAAGGACTGGTCATCGCCTTTTTGGGGCAGATTCTCCCTTGGTAACACATTTTTTTAGATTGTTGTTTGGTCTCAGGAGTATAGTAATGCATCCATGTTTCATCCACAGTGACGAAACGACGTTTAAAGTCCTGCGGATTCTTCCTGAACAGCTGCAAACTATCTTTGCAACACTTCACACGATTCCGTTTTTGGTCAAGCATGAGCTATCTTGTGGATAGCTTTCTCATGTCCAAATGTTTCAAATGGTTCAAATGGTTCTGAGCACTATGGGACTTAACATCTGAGATCACCAGGCCCCTAGACTTAGAACTACTTAAACCTAACTAATCTAAGGACAGCACACACATCCATGTCTGAGGCAGGATTCGAACCTGCGACCGTAGCAGCAGCGCGGTGCAAATGTTTATGCAAAATATTATGTACTCATTCATTCGAGATGCCGACAGCACTAGCAATCTCACACACCTTAACTCTTCTGTCATCCATCACCATATCATGGATTTTATCAACGATTTCTGGTGTCGTAACCTCCACAGGGCATCCAGAACGTTCAGCATCGCTTGTGCCCATATGGCCACTCCACAAATTTTGAAACCACTTGTAAACTGTTCTAATCGAAGGTGCAGAGTCACTATAATGTTTATCAAGCTTCTCTTTAGTCTCCTGAGGCGTTTTGCCTTTCATAAAACAATGTTTAATCACCACACGAAATTCTTCTTCGTCCATTTTTCGAGAATCACTCGACTTCCTTGATTCACGCGAATGCCAAACACAAATAAATAGACCAATATGGCTGAAACTTGGTGTGCGTTCTTTCCAAAGATGCTACTAACTAAACATGACCTCGATACGCGCTGGTGGTTCCATCTCTCGGACTTTGCATGGACTTTTCAAACGCCACTCGTATGTCAAGGTTAAAACGGACCTAAATAGTAATTCCGTATGGCACTACGACCTGATGCAAGTCTGTCGTTTGGACGCCATATCGGCGACGTGTCTCTAAGGCCGGTATTACACTATCAAATTTCTTTGTCCAATATCTTTGTCCAATATCTTTGTCAAAGATATTTAATAGTGTAATAGGGACTTTGTCAAATGTCGTCCAATATTTGATCAAATCTAGGGCCTCGCTGTATATTTGATCAAAGAAACCGCTTGTCTTCTGTTCACTGCAATGTGACATGTTACCACATGGAGCGCTAGCATCGCTGCAGTGTTCTGTCGTCTGTAGTGTTTTTACAACCATTGCCGGTAAATACAATTGGTGTGTGCCGACAAATACAAAATTAATAGAAATGTCTGAAGCTGATGAGGCGCTTTACAACGTGAGGCACCCTGAATACAAAAATACACTCCTGGAAATGGAAAAAAGAACACATTGACACCGGTGTGTCAGACCCACCATACTTGCTCCGGACACTGCGAGAGGGCTGTACAAGCAATGATCACACGCACGGCACAGCGGACACACCAGGAACCGCGGTGTTGGCCGTCGAATGGCGCTATCTGCGCAGCATTTGTGCACCGCCGCCGTCAGTGTCAGCCAGTTTGCCGTGGCATACTGAGCTCCATCGCAGTCTTTAACACTGGTAACATGCCGCGACAGCGTGGACGTGAACCGTATGTGCAGTTGACGGACTTTGAGCGAGGGCGTATAGTGGGCATGCAGGAGGCCGGGTGGACGTACCGCCGAATTGCTCAACACGTGGGGCGTGAGGTCTCCACAGTACATCGATGTTGTCGCCAGTGGTCGGCGGAAGGTGCACGTGCCCGTCGACCTTGGACCGGACCGCAGCGACGCACGGATGCACGCCAAGACCGTAGGATCCTGCGCAGTGCCGTAGGGGACCGCACGGCCACTTCCCAGCAAATTAGGGACACTGTTGCTCCTGGGGTATTGGCAAGGACCATTCGCAACCGTCTCCATGAAGCTGGGCTACGGTCCCGCACACCGTTAGACCGTCTTCCGCTCACGCCCCAACATCGTGCAGCCCGCCTCCAGTGGTGTCGCGGCAGGCGTGAATGGAGGGACGAATGGAGACGTGTCGTCTTCAGCGATGAGAGTCGCTTCTGCCTTGGTGCCAATGATGGTCGTATGCGTGTTTGGCGCCGTGCAGGTGAGCGCCACAATCAGGACTGCATGCGACCGAGGCACACAGGGCCAACACCCGGCATCATGGTGTGGGGAGCGATCTCCTACACTGGCCGTACACCACTGGTGATCGTCGAGGGGACACTGAATAGTGCACGGTACATCCAAACCGTCATCGAACCCATCGTTCTACCATTCCTAGACCGGCAAGGGAACTTGCTGTTCCAACAAGACAATGCACGTCCGCATGTATCCCGCGCCACCCAACGTGCTCTAGAAGGTGTAAGTCAACTACCCTGGCCAGCAAGATCTCCGGATCTGTCCCCCATTGAGCATGTTTGGGACTGGATGAAGCGTCGTCTCACGCGGTCTGCACGTCCAGCACGAACGCTGGTCCAACTGAGGCGCCAGGTGGAAATGGCATGGCAAGCCGTTCCACAGGACTACATCCAGCATCTCTACGATCGTCTCCATGGGAGAATAGCAGCCTGCATTGCTGCGAAATGTGGATATACACTGTACTAGTGCCGACATTGTGCATGCTCTGTTGCCTGTGTCTATGTGCCTGTGGTTCTGTCAGTGTGATCATGTGATGTATCTGACCCCAAGAATGTGTCAATAAAGTTTCCCCTTCCTGGGACAATGAATTCACGGTGTTCTTATTTCAATTTCCAGGAGTGTAGATTAAGAAGATTGGAGACCTGACCTAACCTAACCTAACCTAACCTAACATACCCCTCTCCTGTAGCAAGGAATCGGAGTGTTTCAGTGAGCCTGTCTTCTGAAGATGTAGCAGTTCTTAAGTGAATATTGTGCTTGGTGATACGAGGATACACATCATTGAGCACATACAGAAATGTATCCTCATCCATTCTTAAGTAATTGATGTACGACTTGACGTCTTCCACTGTAAGCTCACGTAACAAGTTTTGTTGAATGCTTTTATCGTGTCGTCGTAAAACCCACGGCTTCACCCAAATTAGATTAGTTTTTCGTTCCATAGATCAGTGCTGAGGAGATCCTCGTGGATGTGGAACATGTCGATTTTTTTAAAGCTGAAATAACAATAGTATGAAAAAATACAATACATCATTTGTTTCTATCAAAAATTTCGCCAATGGAGTAGAAGGAGTTGGCCAGTAGTAATTCTTTCAGGCTCCTTTTAAACTGATCTTTATTTCTAACTAAATTTTTTATGTTTCCTGGCAAATTATTGAAGATGAGTGTTCCTGAGTAGTGGACCCCTTTTTGAACTAAAGTAAGTGCTTTTACGGCCTTGTGCAGATCGTTTTTCTTCCTGGTATTGTATGTATGAACTGAATTGTTTGTTGGAGAAAGAGATATATTATTTACGACAAATTTCATTAAGAAGTAAATATACTGAGAGGCAGTAGTTAGTATATCCAGTTCTTTGAAGAGGTTTCTGTAGGACGTCCGTCCATTTACTCCACAAATAATACGTATTACACGCTTTTGGACTCTGAAAACTTTTGTTTGACTTCAAGATTTACCCCAAAATATTATCCCATAGACATTATGGAATGAAAGTAGGCAAAGTATGCAAGCTTTTGCATTTTTATGTTGCCTATGTCTGCTAACACTCGAATTGCAAATACAGATTTGTTAAGGCCTTTCTGCAGTTCTGTGGTGTGCTCCTCCCAACTGAATTTATTATCAAGTCGTAATCCCAGGACTTTTAAGACTAACAACCTCGTATGTATGGTTCCATTTTTCCCCCACTTCTTTTCCGCATGTGCACACAATGCAATTGGGGTACGTACAACTTCTGCGGTTAATAACAAGTTGTTGTCAGCCATCTTGAACTTTGACGAAAAATTTGATGACAGTGTAATACCCCTTCTAGCGCTACGTCAAAGATCTTTGTCAAATATATTGGACGGAATATTGGATCACATCTTTGATCAAATCTTTGACAAAGAAATTTGATAGTGTAATACCGGCCTAAGCCAACAGCACCCAGTACACTCAGTCGGTCACCCATCCTAGTATCTACATCTACATACATACGCCGCAAGCCACTGTAACGTGCGTTGCAGAAGGTACGTTGCACCACTCCTAGTCATTTTTATTCCTCATCCAGTCGCAAACAGAGCAAAGAAAAAACAACTATCTATACGGCTCCTACGAGCCTTAATTTCTCTGATCTTATGCTCGTGGTGTTTACGCGAAATGTATGTTGGCAGCAGTAGGATCGTACTGCAGTCAGCTTCAAATGCCGGTTCCCTAAATTTTCTCAGTAGTGTTCCTCGAAAAGAACGTCGTCTTCCTTCCAGTGATCCCCATCTGAGTTTCCGAAGCATCTCTGTAAGACTTACGTGTTGGCCGAACCTACCGGTAACAGATCTAGCATTACTTCGATATCGTTTCATTTAATATCGCTTTGAAACGTTACGCCCAGACATTCAATCAGTCTGAGTGTGTCAGGCAGCACACTACCAATGCCGTATTCGAACGTTACGGGATTGTTTTTCATATTCATCTACATTAACTTACATTTTTCGACGTTTAAAGCTAGACTCCATTTATCACACTAACTAGAAATTTTGTCTAAGTTGTGTTGTATCCTCCGACTGTCACTCAACGACGACACCTTCCTATACATCACAACATCATCAGGAAACAGTGGCATATCGCTGTTCATTCTGTCGGTCAGATAGTTTATGCATGTAGAGAGTAATAGTAGTAGTAACCGGACCCGAGGCCGCTTAAGAGGAGGTTTAATATCTTTGGCCCGAAAAAAAGCATGTTCTTTGAGAATTTTTTTTTCGGGTTGTGTTACAGATATGAATGTCAAATTTGGTCAAAATGTTTATTGATATTTCCTCTACAAACTGGAATTTGTTCGACCGGAAATGTCGAAGAGCAAAGGCGGAAGCGCGGTCGGAACGAAACAAAATTTCGATGTAGACCTCCACTTGTGGTATGCCACAGGTCAGCCGGCTCGTCTGAAAACAAAATTGAGTTGTCGATAGCGAAGTATATAAGATTCTTTAGGAGTTGTACCTCGCTTAAGTTATTTGGACTATAGGAAACAAAATGGTGGCCATTTGGAAAAAAATAGGGTTTTTTCATCGGTTTTTCGACTTCGTCGGCCAAGTAAAAGTATTTATAGTTGCTGGATCGGAATAAAAGTGGCACAACTCCTAGACAATTTAGTTAGCTTCGTCGGAAACAAAGTATCATGCCAATCGGTTCAGTAGATTTGAAGTTACCATACCGCGTGATAAAAAAACGTCATTTCGAGAAAAACGCGTTTGAAGTTATGACTACATATAAATGCAATATTATGCAACTTACGTTCAATCTGCTGTTCTGGGTCCATAAACTAGTCCTTGCTCTAGCTCATAAAGGGCGTTCTGCTCGATCTGGGCCATCCTGCGCTGATCCAGAGCCGCTCGTACGGCCGGTGACAAGCTGTTTTGGCCGCTTTAATCCGGTGGTCGTCCCAATGCTTGGCGAACTGCGTCGAATAGGGTCCCAGGGTGACGTCCATTGTTGTCATGGTCTTCAGAATTGCTGAATACCCTTTGTTGAAGATGCTCACGGCCAGGAAAGTCGCAATCTCCACAGTATTTGCACCAGAATGCAAATGCTTGGGAGCTAACTTCCAAACACACGCGTTCAAACTTTCAATTGAATTTTGTGTGTTTCCTCCCAAGCACCGGTACAATAACTCGTTCTCCGAAAGAAAAAAAACTGGTGCGTAAAAAAGGACGATTTGAGGCAGGTGTATTTTTTTGTTCAACCGCGAATAACAAACATTTCCGTTCCGTATTCGTAAAAACCTTTCCAAGGGTGGATTCTAAACACTTTTATGGATCCAAAAATGCAATTTTTAAAAAATCGATTTTTTGAACCGAAAGATAGTAGACCTCCCCTTAACTTCGGTGACGGGGTGAGAACAGCCGTATCGTTTGCGACAAGGTCGTTGGTAAAAACGGACATGTAGCAGAGAGACGATATGATTGAGCCTACCGTGAGGCTGAAACTTGTGTAGAGAAGGAAGTTAGTGCTTTTGATCATATCTCAGAGAGGAGTTTGGACTGAGGAGTGCGTTCCTTTCCGCTTCAGTTGCTGCAGATGGCAGGTGACTGCGAGTGTCCAGATTGCGTACCTGCGTCGGCTCGTGCCCACAGGTGCCTGCAGAAGCCAGATGGCGGTCGCACGGCACGCCATATGGCCCGGCGCTTCCTCACTGCTGAGGATATACAGACTCATAGCGTCACGCGGCTCGCGCTCCTTGCTTCACCTCTGCCGTCACTCGCCGCAGCTGTTCCATCAACAGCTTCTGACGCAGCTCATTTATTCAATTAGCGTGATTTGTTTCTGACACTGCTGCCGCTAGTTCCGCGAAACTCACTGTCGGAGCCACTGAACTTCAAGGCTGACCAGTCACTTCGCGTGTGTTCGTCATCATCGGCGTTGTAACTAATCGCTTTTGGATGCACATGACTCTCGACAGGTATAACCCTAATTTGTCCGCAATTGCCCAAGTAATTGGTCAGTATTCCTTCTAACAAGGCGAATTATCCCTATTGAAGAATCTGTAAGTCAAGGTTTTCTGACGCATAGTGCAAGGTTCCCAACTATCCTTGCAAAAGAGACTGGGTGGCTCAACAGTGTTACATCCTCGAAGCAGTATGTTAATGTTGCACCATATGAACTCCGAACTCCGTGAATACAGGACCGTTTCAACCTTTAGACAAAATTAGGTGGCTATCTAGTGCCGCAAAGGGAACGGAAAGATCCAGTGCCTTTAGACAAACACAAAATCCATGCGTCAACGGCATTCGATCCGGACCCATCTTGGATAATTGATCAGAAGCCAATCGCTTAGACCACAATGCCAACGGGGTGCCTAATAAAAGCTGTAGAGCTCTCAACTGAAACTACAAACAAAGCTTCATTTATTAGTTTCATCACAAGAAAGTGGATGCTGAGAAAGATGAGATTTATTCTTCTTTATGAAAATATATCTATTAAAACAGAAACGAAATAACACCATGGTTATCCAGATGACATAGTTTGATGCTTCGGCATGTCTCCCATATGTATAGCGTAATTTCTGAATTCAAGAAAATTGCATTCGCCCCGGAAAATAGTTCCAAACATTCATTAGTCAATTTTTTGTAATTAAATGTAATAAATGATTGATGCCAAATTTGGTTGTACTGGTATAATCAGTTCAGCACATTCTTGCTGTTTCAATTATTTCCGGAAATTTCAAAAAGTGGGCGCACAGATAGGAAATTGAGGACATTTGTTATTCCCAATAAGTTTTAAAGGAAAAAATGAAGACGTCTGATTAGCTTAGTTTAGTGATTAAAACTATAACAGGAGAGCTGCGTTGTTGTGCCGTTGGATTTGGTGGTGGTGGAAGGCAAAGGGCGGAGACCATCGATGGTTAAAAAGGAGAGGGCGTCATTTTTCAGTTTTCGCTTAGTGTGGTAAAACACGTGACAATGGCCCTGCGTAAGTACTAACCCATGCAGTGGCAGCACAACAGTGAATAAACTCGATCATAATTACTCTTTAACTATTTGGTTCTTTTTTGGAAGTAACCACAAGCAACTCTCTACAATAAATCACTAACACACATATGTGTTTATTAAATGGCAAGGAGCGGGATATCAATTAAGTCTACAACTTCACCATAGAGTATAAACGAGGCTGGAACGTAAATTTTCTTGATGTAAGAGAGAATAGATTCAGTCAATGTTTCATAATGCATACAAGGATGCAAAGGTGTACAAGCTCGAAGTGGGAAAACAATACGAAAAGTTATCACCCATGTACTTTCAAAGGAACAGTCCTGGCACTTAAACTCAAGCGGTTTAAGGAAACCACGGAAAATCTAAGTCTAAATAGCAAGACAGGGATTTGAACCGCCATACTGCCGAATCTACCAGTGCGCAACCCTGTTCCGTCATAATGCACATAGGAAGCGATAACCTCATTAACAAGCATTTAACTTACCCTAAACACAACATAGAATCTCCCCTGAGACCCAATGCATAACATGATCAATTACATTTAACTACGATACAACACTTATGGTGTCGTCGTGTCATAACTTTCACTTATTATATTTCATCTCATCCAGATTTGTTGAACAACACATAAGGATTCCGACATTAAAGACTCTAAATTAAAAGTTTATGCTCTCAGGTGTAACCCTGGGCCGTTGGCCCGGGGTAGCGCCTTTGTTTAGTAATCATAACGCCCTCGGTCCCGGGTCCGAACCCCGCCATCGCTTAGACTTTAAATTAAAAATACACTACTGGCCATTTCAATTGCTACACCAAGAAGAAATGCAAATGATAAACGGGTATCCATTGAACAAATATATTATACTAGAACTGACATGTGATTACATTGTCACGCAATTTGTGTGCATAGATCCTGAGAATTCAGTACCCAGAACAACTACCTCTAGCCTTAATAACGGCCTTGATACGCCTGGGCATTGAGTCAAACAGAGCTTGGATGGCGTGTACAGGTACAGCTGCCTATGCAGTTTCAACACGATACCACAGTTCATCAAGAGTAGTGACTGGTGTATTGTGACGAGCCAGTTGCTCGGCCACCATTGACAAGACGTTTTCAATTGGGGAGAGATCTGGAGAATATGCTGGCCACGGCAGTGGTCGAACATTTTCTGTATCCAGAAAGGCCCGTACAGGACCTGTAACATGCGGTCGTGCATTATACTGCTGAAATGTAGGGTTTCACAGGGATCGAATGAAGGGTAGAGCCACGGGTCGTAACACATCTGAAATGTAACGTCCACTGTTCAAAGTACCGTCAATGCGAACAAGAGGTGACCGAGGCGTGTAACCAATGGCACCCCATACCATCACGCAGGGTGATACACTAGAATTGCAATGAGGAATACACGCTTCCAATGTGCGTTCACCGCGATATCGCGAAACGTGGATGCGACCATCATGATGCTGTAAACAGAACCTGGATTCAACCGAAAAAATGACGTTTTTCCATTCGTGCACCCAGGTTCGTCGTTGAGTACACCATCGCAGGCGCTCCTGTCTGTGATGCAGCGTAAAGGGTAACCGCAGACATGGTCTCCGAGCTGATAGTCCATGCTGCTGCAAACGTCGTCGAACCGTTCGTGCAGATGGTTGTTGTCTTGCAAACGTCCCCATCTGTTGACTCAGGGATCGAGACGTGGCAGCACGATCCGGTACAGCCGTACGAATAAGATGTCTGTCATCTCGACTGCTAGTGATATGAGGCCGTTGGGATCCAGCACGGCGTTCCGTATTACCCTCCTGAAGCCACCGATTCCATACTCTGCTAACAGTCATTAGATCTCGACCAACGCGAGCAGCAATGTCGCGATACGATAAACCGAAATCGTGATAGGCTACAATTCCTCCTCCTTAGATTAGGCATCACAACAACGTTTCACCAGGCAACGTCGGTCAACTGGTGTTTGTGTATGAGAAATCGGTTTGAAACTTTCCTCATGGCAGCAAGTTGTAGGTGTCGCCACCGGCGCCAATTTTGTGCGAATGCTCTGAAAAGCTAATCATTTGCATATCACAGCATCTTCTTCCTGTCGGTTAAATTTAGCGTCTGTAGCACGTCATCTTCATGGTGTAGCAATTTTAATAGCCAGTAGTGTAATCAGCACTGGCGGCAAGGCTTTCGGCGTAAGTCACCTTCGTTCTGCCAACGGCCTTGCAAAGTGGGCGGAGGAGTGGACAGAGATTTCGTGCACTCTCTTGCCCTTGGGTTGGAAAATTGCACCTTAAAGTGAAAGAATCAGCAATGATCAATGGCATGAAGATGCAGAAGGCAATGGAAAGCACTGCATTAAACACACACAAAGTGTATCCACAGGGCATGTGGCCTGTAACTGAAAATCTGTCCATAGGCAAAAGATTCCGGAATAGTTGCCCATTCGGCCCCCAGGAAGTGGACTGCCAAGGGGGAGGTGGATGGTGATCACGAGAAAGAGACTGAATGACCAACTGAAGGATAACGTTGTAGGAGTCATGGCGTGGAATGTCAGAAGTTTGAACATGGTAGGGAAGCTAGAAAATCTGAAAAGGAAAATGTGAAGACGCACTCTACATATCGTGGGGCAGGGGAGGGGGGGGGGGGTCAGTAAGTGAAAGGGAAAGAGGGAAATAAGACAAGGAACTCTGGTCACATGACTACAGTGTAATGTCAACAGCAGCAGAGAATGATACAACAGGAATAGAATTCGTAAACTCAATACATAATTTGGGGAGATGAAAATCTAATAGTCATGGAGGACTGGAATGCAGTTGTGAGGGAAGGAGTAGAAGAAAGGGTTACGGAAGAATATGGCCTTGGTACTAGCAGTGGAAGAGGAGAGAGACCGATTGAGCTCTGCGGTAAATTTCAGCTAGTTATATCGAATACTCTGTTCAAGAATCACAGGAGGCGGAGGTATACTTGGAAAAGGCCGAGTGATACGGAAATATTTCAGTCAGAATACATCGTGGTCAGACAGAGATTCCGAAATCAGATACTGGATTGTATGACGTACCCAGGAGCAGATATAGACTAAGATCACTATGTAGTTGTGATGAAGAGTAGGCTGAAGTTTAAGAGATTAGTCACGAAGAGTCAATACGCAAAGAAGGGGAATACGGAAGTACTAAGGAATGAAGAGGTACGCTTGAAGTTTTCTAAGGCTATAGATACTGCAATAAGCAATAACTTAGTAGACAGTTCAGTTGAAGAGGAATGGACATCTCTAAAAAGAGCAATCAGAGAAATTGGAAAGAAAAACACAGGTACAAAGAAGGTAACTGCGAAGAAACTATGCATACCAGAAGGAATACTTCAGCTGAGCGATGAAAGAGGGAAGTACAAAAAAAAATTCTCGAACACAGAAATACGAGAACATGTTGCTGAGGAATGAAACAGATATTAAATGCAGGGAAGCTATAGCTAAATGGCTGCATGCAACAATAATCAAGAACAGTTGCCAACGTGAGTAACTTAGAAGTAGATACCCCAGACTAGTGAAGCAACTTAAATCACCTAACAAAAGTACGTCTTCCGGTTCAGACTGTATACCAATCACTTTCCTTTCAGAGTATCCTTATGCAATAGCTCCATACTTAATTATCATATATAACCGCTCTCTCGACGTAGGATCTGTACCCAAGGACCGAAAAGTTGTATAGGTCACACCAGTACTGAAGAAAGGTAGTAGATTAATCCACTAAATTACATGCCCATATCATTAACGTCGATATGCAGTAGGATTCTGGAACATATATTGCGTTCGAACATTATGAATTACCTCAGTGAGAGCGGTCTATCGACACACAGTCAACAAGAATTTAGAAAACATGGTTCTCGTGAAACACAGTTAACTCTTTGCTCACATAAAGTGTTGAGTGCTATTGGCAAGGGAATTCCAATTGATTCTGTGTTTCTGTCTTTCCACAAGGCTTTTGAGACTGTACCACACAAGCGGGTTGTGGTGAAATTGCGTGCTTATGGAATATCATCTCAGTTATGTGACTGGATTCGTCATTTCCTGTCAGAGACGTTACAGTTCTTAGCAATTGACAGAAGGTCGTCGAGTAAATCAGAAGAGATTTCTGACTTTCTCCAAGGTAGTGTTAAAGACCTTTTGCTGTTCCTTATCTACATAAAGGCTTTAGGAGACAATCTGAACAGCCGTCTTAGGTTGTTTGCAGATGACGCTGTCGTTTATCGTCTAGTAATGTCATCAGGAGATCAAATAAATTGCAAAAAGATTTAGAAAATGTATCTGAATGGTACGAAAAGTGACAGTTGACCCTAAATAAGGAAAAGTGTGAGGTCAGCCACGTGAGTGCTAAAAGGAATATGTTAAACTTCGGCCGGCCGGTGTGGCCGAGCAGTTCTAGGCGCTTCAGTCTGGAACCGCGCGACCGCTGCGGTCGCAGGTTCGAATCCTGCCTCGGGCATGGGTGTGTGTGGTGTCCTTAGGTTAGTTAGGCTTAAGTAGTTCTAAGTTCTAGGGGACTGATGACCTCAGATGTTAAGTTCCATAGTGCTCAGAGCCTTTTTTTTTTTTTTTTTTTTTTTTGAACTTTGATCACAGGATAAATCAGTCAAATATAAAGGCCGTAAATTCAACTAAATACCTAGGAATTACACTTACGAACAACTTAAATTGGAAAGAACACATATAAAATGTTGTAAGGAAGCCAAACCAAAGGCTGCGTTTTATTGGCAGGACACTGAGATAATGTAACAGATCTACTACTGCCTACACTACGCTTGTCCGTTGTCTTTAAGAATACTGCTGCGCGGTTTGCGACCTTACCAGATTGGCTTAACGGAGTACATCGAGAAAGTTCAAAGAAGGGCAGCACGTTTTGTATTATCGTGAAATAGAGGAGATAGTGGCACTGACATGATACAGGATTTGGAGTGGACATCATTAAAACAAAGGCGTTTTTCGTTGTGGCTTTATCTTGTCACGAAATTTCAATCACAAGCTTTCTTCGTTCGAGATTGGAATAATAGAGAATTGTTGTGAAGGTGATTCGATGAATCCTCTGCCAGGCACTTAATTGTGATGTATCCTTGTACATGTAGATGTAGAATAAATCGAAAAAGTGACTGTCGGAAGGACTGACTCAACATATAGTAAAGTCAAAACAACCTTCAGTGAAATTAAAAGCAAGAATGGTAACATTAAAAGTGCAGCGCAAATTCCAATGTTAAATGCGGAGGAGAGAGCGGATAGGTGGAAAGAGTACACTAAACGCCTCTTCGAGAGGGAAGATTTGTCTGATTGATGGAATAAGAAACAGAAATCGATTTAGAAGAGATAGGTGATCCAGTGTTAAAATCAGAATTTAAAAGAGCTTTGGAAGACTTAAAATCAAATAAGGGAGAAGGGATAGATACTATTCTATTAGAATCATTAGGGGAAGTGGCAATAAAACGACTATTCACAGTAGTTTGTAGACTGTATGAGTCTGGCGATATACCATCTGACTTTCGGAAAAATATCATCCACACAATTCCGAAGACTGTAAGAGCTGATAAGAGCGACAATTTTCGCACAATCAGCTTAACAGCTCATGCATCCAAGTTGCTGACAAGTATAATATCCGAAAGAATGAAAAAGAAAACTGAGGATGTGTTAGATAACGATCAGTGTGGCTTTAGGGAAGGTAAAGGCACCAGAGAGGCAACTCTGACGTTGTGGTTGATAATGGAAGCATGACTGAAGATAAATCAAGACACAGTCATAGGATTTAAAGGACCTGGAAAAAGTGTTAATTGGTGCAAGGTGTTCGAAATTCTGAGAGAAATAGAGGTAAGCTATTGGGACAGAAGGGAAATATATAATATGTACAAGAATCAAGAGGGGACAGTAAAATTATAAAACCATGAACTATGTACTTGGATTAAAAAGGGGGTAAGACAGGGATGTAGAGTTTCGTCCTTATTTTTTAATATGTGCATCGAAGAAGCAATGACGGAAAGAAAAGAAAGGTTCAGAAGTGGGATTAATGTTCCAGGTGAAAGGATATCAATAATAAGATTCGCCGATGAAATTGAAAGTCTACTAGTATGAATTTGAGAAAGAAATTTGTGTGAACGTACTTCTGGAGCACAGCATTGAATTGTAGTGAAACATGGACTGTGGGATATCCGTCACGAAGAGAATCGAAGTCTTTGAGATGTGGCTCTACAGAATAATGTTGAATACTAGGTGGACTGATAACGCAGTTAATGAGACGTTTCAGCGCAGAATCGGAGATGATAGGAATATATCGAAGGCCCTGGCAAGAAGAAGAGACAGGATCCAGAATGAGATTTTCACTCTGCAGCGGAGTGTGCGCTGATACGAAACTTCCTGGCAGATTAAAACTGTGTACCGGACCGAGAATCGAACTCGGGAAACTCTGGAAACATTCCCCAGGCTGTGGCTAAGCCATCTCTCCGCAATATCCTTTCTTTCAGGAGTGCTAGTTCTGCAACGATCGCAGGAGAGCTTCTGTAAAGTTTGGATGGTAGGAGACGAGGTACGGGCAGAAGTAAAACTGTGAGGTCGGGGCTTGAGTCGTGCTTGGGTAGCTCAGATAGTAGAGCACTTGCCCGCGAAAGGCAAAGGTCCCGAGTTCGAGTCTCGGTCCGACATAAAGTTTTAATCTGCCAGGAAGTTTCAAGAGGCAGGATGACTGGAGATCTGTTGAGACGTCTGGGAATAACTTCCGTGTTACTAGAGGGAGATATAGAAAGTAAAAACTGTAGAAGAAGACAGAGATTGGAATACATACAGCAAATAAATGAGGCCGTAGGTTTCCAGCGCTACTCTGAGATGAAGAGGTTGGCACAGGAGGGGAGCTCGTGGCGGGCCACAGCAAAGCAGTCAGGAGACTGGTGACTCAAAAAAAATGATAATATTAATTTCCATTTTTAGATTTCGAAGTTTGAATTTGTACAACTTGAGAAGTTAACGTTAAGAGGATATTTAGAGCAGGAATGACGACTGTGATAACTGCAAGTATATCTGTTGTCAATAGTGTTCATTAAACCCCCACTGATCATCACAGTTCAACTTGCGGCTGAAAAACATTAAAATTCAAATCTTATCTCTTAAAGTTGTCATATACCTAAATAATTCACCATCCTTTTGCCATTCGTTACAAAAATCCTCTCTAGTCTCAAGTGTGTACTAAAAATTAAAGTGTATTCTTCTGATAGAGCTAATTTCTGTCTTCCTCATAAAACTCAATTGGTTCAAAAGCAGACAATTATTTCTTTACCTCTTAATCTTCAGCAAATATTTATTGTCGTTACAGGGGTTGTACATTAAAATGTCAAGTCTAGCTGATAAACTGCATTTAACTCAGTCCAGTTTCCTTACTACAAAGTTACAAATCACAATATGTAGAAGTCTCACAGAGAAGACGCTGGCAGTATGTGAACTTCGCTCTGTCGGACGCCGGCCTTGGGCGCGTTACAGCTTGTGGTCATGTATTCTATAGCGCTGCTCGTCTTCAGAGGCATCACGCTTTTCCCCCGTGGTCTGCCGTCACATAAAAAGCGGAAAATACAATTTCTGGAGTCGCATAAAATATACATATTTTAACTTATAATACAACTTGTAAAGCTGCCTATACGTTCAATGATTCATCTATTACAGGTAGCGAGTGTGGCCGACAATTTGGTGTCACTAGACACGTCACATGAATATTGGTGTTATTAAACAGTGCATACTTCACCACACACGCTGGTGAGCTCTGACGGAAAATAGAACACCAACACCTTTGTGACGTCTGGTTATAATTCAGTCGCAGACGCAGCTTGAATATGACTGCTTATCAGCTTAAATCTGAGAAGAAGAAATATTCTTGTTCCGGATGCACGCTCGAAAAAATGATAAATTAATGCCTAAAACCGATTGAGCCGTGGCGAGCTGGCGCCAGTGTTATTTTGTTCATGTATCGTTGACATCGTTTGTGGTTGAGCTAAGTTATCTTTGCTTTTCGCGTGTCTTATCTTCCGGACTGGCGGGTGAAGCGAGTTGGTTGTTAATCTTCGACGGGTAACCCTCGAGATCTCGTGACATTCGCGGGGAGACGAGTGTCAACGGCTGCCGAACGAGCGTGATGACAATTACACTTTGTGGTGTGAAATTGGTTGGGCGTTTTGCCGACATGGGTAGCTTGGAGATACAAGTTCTGTAACTTCGCTGGGAACAAAATTTGAAAGGAAGCGGTGAAGCTGTGGAACCCGCTTCCTCGTATTGGGTACCTGATATATAGTAAGTCGTCGTAATTGTGTTTGTTCACCGACGCACTCAGAGATTTTAAACTTTATTATTATGGTGAGACTTCCATAGTCGAACCTTAAGACGGTGTGGAAGAGTTCAGTTGGCCTAGTTAAATGGTGGCCGTTACTTGAAAATTTTCTCGGAAGTTTAACTAGTGCTTTGTGTCTCTTGCAATGAAATGATTTTATGTTGCCGTTTTTAAGTCCTGCACTCTATTAATACAGTTGTCCATGTGTGAGTCAACGGTTCTGCCGAGTGTTTCTGCGTTTCAGAGTTATTGGAATGTCTTTATGACTCGGGCAGAAACTTTTGATTGTGCCAGCGCCCTGGCGGTGGGGTGAAATGTCATCCGAGTCTAGGCCTGGCAGTGTTTAAGAACCTGGCCACAACCGGAGTTGGTCACATACTCCCTTCCAAAGTTTAGTACTTTTCTTCCTTCTGTCAAGGTGGGTTGAGGTGGTATATATATATTGTATGTAACCTGTTTGTATATGAACTTGTTTTCTTAAATATTAGGGACTGGCAACTGGCTAAACCTTAAACTGCATAGCATCTGCTGAGTTGCTTGTGGAGCTTTTTCTGGTAATTTTTTATTAACACGTCTGAGCACGTGAACATTTATTTTTTAAAGATCAGTGTGTCTGCTGTAGTATTTTTTTGTTTAAGTGCTTCTATCATGTTATGTAATGGCATCTTAGCTTGGCACTAGTGTTCAAGTATTATTAAGTCACTCTTTACCTGTAATTGTTTTCATTATACACTCCTGGAAATTGAAATAAGAACACCGTGAATTCATTGTCCCAGGAAGGGGAAACTTTATTGACACATTCCTGGGGTCAGATACATCACATGATCACACTGACAGAACCACAGGCAGATAGACACAGGCAACAGAGCATGCACAATGTCGGCACTAGTACAGTGTATATCCACATTTCGCAGCAATGCAGGCTGCTATTCTCCCATGGAGACGATCGTAGAGATGCTGGATGTAGTCCTGTGGAACGGCTTGCCATGCCATTTCCACCTGGCGCCTCAGTTGGACCAGCGTTCGTGCTGGACGTGCAGACCGCGTGAGACGACGCTTCATCCAGTCCCAAACATGCTCAATGGGGGACAGATCCGGAGATCTTGCTGGCCAGGGTAGTTGACTTACACCTTCTAGAGCACGTTCGGTGGCACGGGATACATGCGGACGTGCATTGTCCTGTTGGAACAGCAAGTTCCCTTGCCGGTCTAGGAATGGTAGAACGATGGGTTCGATGACGGTTTGGATGTACCGTGCACTATTCAGTGTCCCCTCGACGATCACCAGTGGTGTACGGCCAGTGTAGGAGATCGCTCCCCACACCATGATGCAGGGTGTTGGCCCTGTGTGCCTCGGTCGTATGCAGTCCTGATTGTGGCGCTCACCTGCACGGCGCCAAACACGCATACGACCATCATTGGCACCAAGGCAGAAGCGACTCTCATCGCTGAAGACGACACGTCTCCATTCGTCCCTCCATTCACGCCTGTCGCGACACCACTGGAGGCGGGCTGCACGATGTTGGGGCGTGAGCGGAAGACGGCCTAACGGTGTGCGGGACCGTAGCCCAGCTTCATGGAGACGGTTGCGAATGGTCCTCGCCGATACCCCAGGAGCAACAGTGTCCCTAATTTGCTGGGAAGTGGCGGTGCGGTCCCCTACGGCACTGCGTAGGATCCTACGGTCTTGGCGTGCCTCCGTGCGTCGCTGCGGTCCGGTCCGGTCCCAGGTCGACGGGCACGTGCACCTTCCGCCGACCACTGGCGACAACATCGATGTACTGTGGAGACCTCACGCCCCACGTGTTGAGCAATTCGGCGGTACGTCCACCCGGCCTCCCGCATGCCCACTATACGCCCTCGCTCAAAGTCCGTCAACTGCACATACGGTTTACGTCCACGCTGTCGCGGCATGCTACCAGTGTTAAAGACTGCGATGGAGCTCCGTATGCCACGGCAAACTGGCTGACACTGACGGCGGCGGTGCACAAATGCTGCGCAGCTAGCGCCATTCGACGGCCAACACCGCGGTTCCTGGTGTGTCCGCTGTGCCGTGCGTGTGATCATTGCTTGTACAGCCCTCTCGCAGTGTCCGGAGCAAGTATGGTGGGTCTGACACACCGGTGTCAATGTGTTCTTTTTTCCATTTCCAGGAGTGTATTTATTTTGAGGGAAGTCCTATATGGGGGTTTGAAGTTCTCAAGTTTGTCAGTAACCTTGTTTTCTTAATTTGGAATTGTTTGTTAGAGTACCCAGTACGTTAGGTTTCTAACTGTATTTGCAAAGTTTTATCTAGTGGCTCGTCCACAATTTCTAATTATTAATTTTTTTAAAAGGAGTAGTGTCAATAAACTATCCTAATTATAAATTGTGACTGACAACCATGGCCGGCCAGTGTGGCCGAGCGCTTCTAGGCGCTTCAGTCTGGAACCGCGCGACCGCTACGGTCGCAGGTTCGAATCCTGCCACGGGCATGGATGTGTGTGATGTCCTTAGGTTAGTTAGGTTTAAGTAGTTCTAAGTTCTAGGGGACTGATGACCTCAGCTGTTAAGTCCCATAGTGCTCAGAGCTATTTGAACCATTTTTGACAACCATGATTCCATCCCGCTTCCTCATTTGTGGTATTTAATATTGGTGTGTAAGTGTGGTACGATTGAGGAATCACGTATCACCGATATTTAACGGAATTGTTCCATAACTGCCTGCCCTACTAGAGAACAAATACTTGAAGTCGTTAGTGCTTTCAGAAACAATACCAACTCACAGTCTGCAGGTCATGAGTGAAGGGACCACTGTTAAAAAAAAGAAAGTATACGGATACGAGTGACTGTTTGCTGGCCCCTGTTTTTATTGCATAAGAGGTGGGATTCTTCCTACACGACGGTCAGGGGGCCTGAAGATTGCGTAATGTAAAGCCGAGACTGGAAGCAAAAATAAAATAAAACTGGAAATTTAGACTACTGATGGTGTTTTGGTTACACGTTTTAGTTCAAAAGCAGCCGAGCCTCAGTGTCTAACGGGTAGCGTCCTGGCTGGCAAGTTGAAGTGTCAACTCCTTCGCTTGAAGGCAGCACTGACGACATTATTCGTGTAGATCGACGTATTACAGCCATAGGATCCAAAAAAAAAAAATTTAAAAAAATTTGGTTTGGGTATACTACCTCATCTTCCCTACATCTTCCTTGGACATCTCATTTGCTTCGTCCACTCAAGGAGGCAGTATGGGCAAAAAAGTTCAGCGACAACAAGACTCAAACAACAGAAACGACAAGACTAAACTACTTTGTATGAGTTAAAAAACAAACAGAAAAAACCTTGTTCATCGTAGGATAAGTGTATTAATATTGGTAGGGATTATGTTTAGAAGCAGTAAAAGTCTTATTTCGTAAAAATACACTTCTTTTCTCCACATCAATTTTTGTCTTTAATTATTGAACGTCCCTCACGTTCTAGCTATTGGAGACCATGTTAATTCTTCAGTTACATAGTTTTATGGTCAGTAAATGCCGTATATTTTTCAAACTAGTTAATTAACGTGTTGACGGTTAAGCCATACTTCGTTGGTCAAGCAGCATTTTACCTTGTATGGAAGATCTACAATGCAACAAGTGATATCTGCTAGTGAAGTAAGTTTCTATAATGTCTTAACAATTGTCCCTGTCTTGAAAATGGAAATTTGTGTTGGTTGCCAACAGCTTCTATTTGAAAATGTTTTTAACTCGTAACTGGTTTTTAATAATATTACTTCTTAATTTGAATTCGCTTACTGATTATTGATGCCTAGCAGAGTAATAACGTTACAGGTTTGCGTTGCCAGATTGTTCAGGGGAAAAAAAATCATTTTCGAAGGAGTATTTTCGTACTTTCTATGTTTTTGAGCGACAAAAAGACTACGTTCTAAAGGTTTCCACATATTATAATAATGGAATATATTTACAAATACGAAAACAATTACACAAATTCATCTAACTTTCATTGATATTTTGAAGGAGTTGTTTCGCCTTTTAATGACGTAAGGTCTTGTTTTACGTATTCAAAAAATTGTTTACATGACTGATTAAAATTCACCACAATTTGGAGATCTGCCTCGATCAGTTCTGTAGTACGTCTGTTTGTCTCATTCCATTTCTTATTCATTAATCAGAACACTCTTTCACAAAAGCACTGGATCCTGGTATACTGATCGAGAATCCCACTATCTCATAAATAATTGGCACTTTATTTTCTGGTACAGCTGAAAATAAATGTAACCACTTCGAATACATCACTACCGTTCTTGTTTACACTTACTAATATGTTAGTCTTGAATTCAGGGAATTCTTCATGCAAGCTACCAGTACAAAGGAAATCTCTCATGTTAAGAATTTCCACAGCAGTTTCAAAGTCTTTAAACTCTATTTCATTCTACAAGGAAAAACCAGCTACGCCTGCATATCGAGTGCTGGTGGTAATATCATATCTTTATTTTGGATATTGAAGTGAAGTACAGTGAAAGCCACTGAAATCTGCTGAAACTTGTTTCTGTAAGTAAGGACATAAGTCACCCAATACTACCTTTGTGTTGTAGCCATAAAAATCATCTTCTTGCCCCTGTTCAAACTTTTCAGTTAGAAGACACCTATGTTTAAAGGTCTCCGAGACACTCATATCACAAGCTTCTAATGTTCTGTCAACTGTATCCAACAGATTTTCAACATTGATCACAAAATGGAGGTATGTTTCTGGCCTGATGCCTTGCTCTGGACTTCCATTCAGAAAAATTGACCTCAGAAATTTTGGACACTCATCATTACTTTGGAAACAGCTCTTGACGGTATCCCAGTTCAGAAGAATCCTGTTTACAGCTAAAGTCAAAGAAAACCATCTTGTGGGAACATGTCTCAGTATCTATTCCACTTCCATGATCTGGAAAAAATTTCAGTTCCTCTCTTCTTTTTGCAGAAATCGTGAAAAGATTATAAATTTTTATAATTACGCTTTCCACATCGATAACTAATTTATCACTCACATTCTTAATTGCAGCCGGCCGCGGTGGTCTAGCGGTTCTAGGCGCTCAGTCCGGAGCCGCACGACTGCTACGGTCGCAGGTTCGAATCCTGCCTCGGGCATGGATGTGTGTGATGTCCTTAGGTTAGTTAGGTTTAAGTAGTTCTAAGTTCTAGGGGACTGATGACCATAGATGTTAAGTCCCATAGTGCTCAGAGCCATTTGAACCATTGTTTTTCATCAGAACTGTTTGAAGAAACCTTATTTACACTCAACTTGCGGATATCTAAACTTCGCAGTAACAAATCAGTCACTGCAGAAGTGGTTTCATCGGCGTTTTCAATGAAACTCGTAAGTTTGTTTTGTACTTCTTTCAGTGGATCAGAACAGCGAAAGGAACAGAAAACAAATTCCTTTGCCCTTATTTGATGCTTCTGTTGCCAATGAAAAAAAAAATTGAGGTTTTTCTGAGCCTCTTAAAATGTCTAAAAAGTCTTTCACACTTCTAGGACCCAGCAAGTTCTTCACCAGCATTTTGTTCGTCCACAAGAAATCTTTGAAGCCGTAGCATAATCCTAAAAAATGTGTGAAACGAGCTTATTTCCGCACTCCAAACTGGAGTAACTGTAGCTGTGTTTCGTGGTATAATACATTAAGGCCACTTCACTTGCGAGATTACGATGTTCCGTTGCATTCTTTTTACTTGTGAAATACTTCTGCCGTTTCTTTGAGTCAGCACAACATTTTTCTTTTAATGCATATCCTTTACATTCTGCATGTTAACGAAAGTCGTTTTGTCCGCCGTGAGAAATACTAAAATCCTTTCTCCATAAAACAGGAAACTCCCGAAATTCTTTCGGTCTCTGTTTAACCCAAGGAAACGAATTTCCTGAATCTTCGCATACTCTTGAGTGTGTCTGGATATCAGTCTTTTCCTTGAGTTAGTCTTCTGCGACTCTTCAGTTCCACGTTCATTCATTCTAAATCTAATTACAACAGTCATTTTACTATACTGCCACGGAAATTGCAATGTTTAATACTGCTAGTGAAAGTACGAAAATGTATACTTACCAGTTGGTTACGTAAAAAAAAGCAGTGAATCGAAAATGCGTCTCGCTCTGTCTGCAGGTGAACAGAAACTGGTAATACTGACAATAACGCTTCACAATCATAACAGGCTACGCAACACACCATGAATTGCGGAAAAGAAAGAATAGTAACTGTCCCTCCGAGGCGACGAGAATGTAAAGAAGAATGAATCACTCTCTCTCTCTCTCTCTCTCTCTCTCTCTTACTCTTACACTTTGCTTCCAATGCCTACACCACATAACCGGTAGAAATGACGCGTGGACGTAACAATGTTTTCCGAAAGTGCATTGTGGGAACATTTATGTTCATCTTTGTGTAGTAAGGAAAATGACCAAATAAAACCTTTTGTAATACAATAAATGTTAGATCACTAGGGATGTCAGCAGCTGAAAACAATAAGTTGTAGTCACGAAGCTTACCAAATTGTACCGATAAGTCTCAAGCAGAGTGAGGGAATAACGCCTGATTTAAGCGCACAGACTCTAGTCGGACGCTAGCCCCTAAGCATTTATTCTCAGGAAGTGACTGATTGTAACTGTTACCAACTCATATCCGTAATCACCGTGAACATTTATTATACATATATCCATGCAAACAACCACGTTATGGTTCCCTACCGCTAAAGGCTCTTCTGAAATTCAGGAAAGTACTTATATGAACATGAACTTAAAAGAACGGACTCCAGGGAAAGAAAAAAACCGAGTACGAAAATTAGCCAAAGAAAGGATACATCCGGAAAAACGGAGTATCTGGCAATGCTAAGACAGATAGGCGGTTGAATACAGTTTTGATAAAATTTTGTCGATTGCAACAGTAGTAAATTGAAATGGAATATTTGCTCTAGGTACTTGATCATGTTGTACCTTGAACAGTTTTTCACATTTGGAGAAACCTTATTTTTCCAGAGCAATTTGTAATTTTAGGAAATACTGCAGCACACATAAAGTAAATGCTACCATTTCAAAATGAAGAAAGAAAATATATTAATCTTCAACTACAGCGCTGACTAAGGCCGAAAGTCGAGCGAGATGGAGCACACTCGACTCGCATTCGGGAGGATGACCGTTCAAATCCTCACCCGACCATCCAAATTTAGGTTTTCTGTGATTCTCCTAAACCGTGCCAGGCAAATAGTGGAATGGTTCCTTGGCAGGACACGGCCGACTTCCTTCCTCATTCTTGAAACAATCTGAGCTTCTGCTGCATCTTTAATGACCGCGATGTCGATGGGATGTTAAATCCTAACCTTCATTTCCCCTGCTAAAGGCGAAAGTGAAAAGTGTGCCACCGGCCGCTGTGGCAGAGCGGTTCTAGGCACTTCAGTCCAGAACGCGCTGCTGCTATGATCGTAGGTTCGAATCCTGCCTCGGGCATGGATGTGTGTGATGTCCTTAGTTAGGTTTAAGTAGTTCTAAGTTCTAGGGGACTGATGACCTCAGATGTCAAGTCCCATAGTGCTCAGAGCCATTTGAACGTAATGAAAGTTGGATTGATGTTATTAGAAAGCATATATCAACAACGTGGATACATATAGCTGAAGACCGTAATGCATGGAAAGTCTAGAATGTCTAATGCTTGGTATGATGATTGTGAGGTCTTGCTGACAATTTTATACAGGGTCTTCAGCGAAAGTTTTCCATATTTTGAGAGGTAGTAGTATGAGTCAAAACAAGACAAAAATGTCCAATAAACGTGGTCTTAAATTGTTTTCCTTAACGAGTTACGAGCTGTTGCACACTCACAGAATTTGGCAAGTGGACGTTTTGGATCCTGACATCAGGGAAAAACCCAGTAGGACTAGTTCCGCCCTTTTTGATTATACACTTAGTGGCCTGTGATATCAGAGAGCTGGGAACACCCTGGACCAGTTCATACTAAGGACTTTTTGCCGTGCGGGATTAGCCGAGCAGTCTAAGGCGCTGCGGTCATGGACTGTGCAGCTGGTCCCGGTGGAGGTTCGAGTCCTCCCTCGGGCATGGGTGTGTGTGTTTGTCCTTAGGATAATTTAGGTTAAGTTGTGTGTAAGCTTAGGACTGATGACCTTGGCAGTTAAGTCCCATAACATTTCACACACATTTGAACCAAGGACTTTTGGGCTATTGAATTTTCCAATAATTTTAGATTTTCCTGCCATTTCGTACATTGGGCAATTGATGTATGTCCGCAATCTTGGACTGTGTTGTGAAAAGAGGGAGGAAGTTGCGGGGGAGAAATATGGCAAAGTTGCATGACATCACTGAGTGGTGCATAGGTGACATACTCAGATATCTGCCGACAATGAAGCCTGTGCTGGAATCATCAATTCCCTACTACTTACGACCTATATTTAATATTTGTTATGCCCGATGTTATTCAATCTGTATATTGAGCAAGCAGTAAAGGAAACAAAAGAAAAATTCAGAGTAGGTATTAAAATACATGGAGAAGAAATAAAAGCTTTGAGGTTCGCCGATGACATTGTAATTCTGTCAGAGACAGCAAAGGACTTGGAAGAGCAGTTGAATGGAATGGACAGTGCCTTGAAAGGAGGATATAAGATTAACATCAACAAAAGCAAAACGAGGATAATGGAATGTAGTCGAAGTAAGTCGGGTGATGCTGAGGGAACTAGATTAGAAAATGAGACACTTAAAGTAGTGGGAGCAAAATAACTGATGATGGTCGAAGTAGAGAGGATATAAAATGTAGACTGGCAATGGCAAGAAAAGCGTTTCTGAAGAAGAGAAATTTGTTTACATCGAGTATAGATTTAAGTGTCAGGAAGTCGTTTCTGAAAGTATTTTTATGGAGTGTAGCCATGTATGGAAGTGAAACATGGACGATAAATAGTTTGGACAAGAAGAGAATAGAAGCTTTCGAAATGTGGTGCTACAGAAGAATACTGAAGATTAGATGGGTAGATCACATAACTAATGAGGAGGTATTGAATAGAACTGGGGAGAAGAGGAGTTTGTGGCACAACTTGACTAGAAGAAGTGATCGGTTGGTAGGACATGTTCTGAGGCATCAAGGGATCACAAATTTAGCATTGGAGGGCAGTGTGGAGGGTAAAAATCATATAGGGAGACCAAGAGATGAATACACTAAGCAGATTCAGAAGGACGTAGGTTGCAGTAAGTACTGGGAGATGAAGAAGCTTGCACGGGATAGAGTAGCATGGAGAGCTGCATCAAACCAGTCTCAGGACTGAAGACCACAACAACAACATCAATGGTACTTTCTCCATAAATTAATATTTATATCTTTCTATGACATGCAAACATCAGCAAATGGTCAAACAAACTTAGTGTATTACAGTTGTTACTGTATTGCTGACATACTTAAAGAACGTATTTAGCAATTAAAAATAAGCTAATTGGTTAGCCTCAAATCAACAAATGCACATTTTCGCCGTTGTTCTTTTGATCATAAGCCCGGACAATGAGCTTGTAATAAACAGTACACATCCAACTTATATCTTGTTGGCATCAAGCGATAAATATCAGAAGATACTCTCATTGGCAGAGCTGAAATAGTAATAATAACGCACATAATTCGCGACATATGGCGATTTGCCTTTACATGAAATGTGCATTTCTCTCTACAGTAAATGCGTGAACATGTAAATCACTTTGGCAAAATTCACACACAAAATCATATCAACCGTCAAGAGCTTTGAGAGAAAATAAAATGCACGCCTCACTGTGAGAAGTATGGAACAGCAATCAGTGACTGTGTTGTAATACAACTAGATTTTTCGGATGGTGAATGAAAATTCAAGTAGCAGCAATAGAGCTACTACATAAATGTATGTATTAAAGCTACAGAACTACGAAAAATACGTGACATCATCAGTAAGTGTCAAACCGTTTCTTAGGCTGCATGATTTTACAGGGTGTTTCAAAAATGACCGGTATATTTGAAACGGCAATACAAACTAAACGAGCAGCGATAGAAATACACCGTTTGTTGCAATATGCTTGGGACAACAGTACATTTTCAGGCAGACAAACTTTCGAAATTACAGTAGTTACAATTGTCAACAACAGATGGCACTGCGGTCTGGGAAACTCTATAGTACGATATTTTCCACATATCCACCATGCGTAGCAATAATATTCCGAAGTCTCTGAATGAAATTTCCCGAAACCTTTGACAACGTGTCTGGCGGAATGGCTTCACATGCAGATGAGATGTAATGCTTCAGCTGTTCAATTGTTTCTGGATTCTGGCGGTACACCTGGTCTTTCAAGTGTCCCCACAGAAAGAAGTCACAGGGGTTCATGTCTGGCGAATAGGGAGGCCAATCCACGCCGCCTCCTGTATGTTTCGGATAGCCCAAAGCAATCACACGATCATCGAAATATTCATTCAGGAAATTAAAGACGTTGGCCGTGCGATGTGGCCGGGCACCATCTTGCATAAACCACGAGGTGTTCGCAGTGTCGTCTAAGGCAGTTTGTACCGCCACAAATTCACGAAGAATGTCCAGATAGCGTGATGCAGTAATCGTTTCGAATCTGAAAAATGGGCCAATAATTCCTTTGGAAGAAATGGCGGCCCAGACCAGTACGTTTTTAAGGATGCAGGGACGATGGGACTGCAACATGGGGCTTTTCGGTTCCCCATATGCGCCAGTTCTGTTTATTGACAAAGCCGTCCAGGTAAAAATAAGCTTCGTCAGTAAACCAAATGCTGCCCACATGCATATCGCCGTCATCAATCCTGTGCACTATATCGTTAGCGAATGTCTCTCGTGCAGCAATGGTAGCAGTGCTGAGGGGTTGCCGCGTTTGAATTTTGTGTGGATAGAGGTGTAAACTCCGGCGCATGAGACGATACGTGGACGTTGGCGTCATTTGGACCGCAGCTGCAACACGGCGAACGGAAACCCGAGGCCACTGTTGGATCACCTGCTGCACTAGCTGCGCGTTGCCCTCTGTGGTTGCCGTACGCGGTCGCCCTACCTTTCCAGCACGTTCATCCGTCACGTTTCCAGTCCGTTGAAATTTTTCAAACAGATCCTTTATTGTATCGCTTTTCGGTCCTTTGGTTACATTAAACCTCCGTTGAAAACTTCGTCTTGTTGCAACAACACTGTGTTCTAGGCGGTGGAATTCCAACACCAGAAAAATCCTCTGTTCTAAGGAATAAACCATGTTGTCCACAGCACACTTGCACATTGTGAACAGCACACGCTTACAGCAGAAAGACGACGTACAGAATGGCGCACCCACAGACTGCGTTGTCGTCTATATCTTTCACATCACTTGCAGCGCCATCTGTTGTTGAAAATTGTAACTACTGTAATTTCGAAAGTTTGGCCGCCTGAAAATGTACTGTTGTCCCAAGCATATTGCAACAAACGGTGTATTTCTATCGCTGCTCGTTTAGTTTTTATTGCCGTTTCAAATATACCGGTCATTTTTGAAACACCCTGTATATGTAAAATGAGGTACAAGTTTTTCATTAGGTGAAAGTTTATTTTGCGTATTTTGTTTCTTTATTGGGTAACATGATATCTGAAAGAATATATTTAAGCACACACTTTGACCGAATGACAAGATAAGTGACTTATAATACAATAACTGACTAGCAATACTGTCGGCGTGTTACGTTAAGATAAGCACAAAAATTGCTCGTGCATTCAGTCCCAAAACGAAAGGGGCATCCGGAAATTATTGTTTCTATATTTTCTAATGCTAGTCTAAACATTAGATTCTTTAAAATATGACTAAAACTTCTGCAGTTTGTTATTCAGTTTTAATTTAGAATGGATAACAGTCTTCGTGAAGGCTTTTAAGAAATGATAAATGCTGACTTTTTTTAACTAATCCATCTGCATTTTCTTAGTTGTCTGAGCTCACAACTTTTTTCATTACTTATATTGATACTTTCATTTATTAAATAACTATGACTTAAAATCATCCCATAGTAACCGGACAGCAACAAAGAAACCCTATTCGTTAAATCTAGCCACAACAATCATTCTGTATTTTCTTCTAATTTGATATTTAGTTCAGTGTTGGAATGTGTTCTACTGCCACTAATTACTTTTTCTCTGCAAGGAGCATTAATAACAAATGTAAAGTGAAATATATATCGCATAAAGACAAGTGAAAATTAATTGTTACCTGAGCACCGCCACGTACTAATTTGCAAAAAATGGTCATTAGAGAAAATGTATCTGTATTAACTTTGACTGTTTCTTCACCGTCTTTGATTTAATTCCCTAGGACCCTCATAGAGTTACATGTTTGAAATGGTGATTTTCTCTAGGCAGGCAAAGTCACTAAAGGGACTTATCATTCAAAGCAACGTTTTTGTCGTCGTCGTTGTTGTTGTCGTCGTCGTCATCAGCAGCAGCAGCAGTAGCAGCAGCAGCAGCAGCAACAACAACAACAACAACAACACCGTCAGCCGTGTGACACTTACTGCTGGACAACGGGTGACCCTAGCTTTACCATGTGTTACTGTCTTGAGATATACGCGTCCATGTTGGTGCTGCATGTTTTCTAGCGTCATGTGCTCACCTCTCCGTCGGTTTTTTCTTGTTTCTTTAAATCCAGGAGTAAACGTCCATTCATGCGTTCGCCTGGCTAAATGCCCAAACCACGTCCATGTCATTTTGATTACAACCATCCACTCATAGACACCCCCTACGCCTTTCAGCGCGATTCACGCGTATATGTAGATCGCCTTTGTCTATGCTACAGCTTTAGCGACTACGTACAGAACAAATCAGTTCACTACGTCGTAGGTTCTCATATGCCATTGGTGAAGCTATCCCATAGCACGTTTGGCTCGTAACTTCGACTAAATCGTTTCCGCACCAGGGTTGCCCTGAAAGTTTGTATCATCACCATAAGTTGAGTAACATTACTGCATTTAATGCAAGAAGATAAACATGAGCGCTCGAAATGCATTGCCAGTTAACGAATGTAATTAGAATATCTTAACAGTGTGTCTGGTTGCAGTACATGTAAGTAATATTTATTCATGTCCTTTACCCAGATAATTCATGTGCAAAGAAATTTACTTGGACTGATGCGGGCGAGAAGAGGTAATCAAAAGTTTAAATTCAGTTACCAATGAGCGTTAGTATTTTTTCGTGAAATTTAACATGACTATCAACTGGTGCGAAGCATTTAGTCAGATGGTTCACGGTATGTCTCGTTCTGGTTCGGAATTGGCACTGAACTGTAGTTTCTCAAACAAGTTGTCTTGACAGTAGAAGGGTAGGAAAATCCCACCACCTTAAATATCAGCTGAGAGTGGAATTCTAAGCATTGGGGTCCACAGCTTTCTATGCAGATGTAAGGCAGTGCTGGATGTGGTGACCTTCATTATGTAAAACATGTTTTATTTTCAACTTTCCAGACTCTCGTGACCCAAAAAAAATTGTTTTCTTTGAAGTCAACTAGAATTAAACGAGCTACTGACTTTTATTAAACGGAAATAAAGGTAACAAACGCATTTTGAGTTAGGAAATCCTGGCAAGTCGCTATCTTTGTACAAGCAGCTCACGTCTTACACGGAAAGTTAGCCCGGCCCTGTAATTCGTATTCGCGTTTCGCTAATCACTAGTAATTACGAGGCACGATCACTTCAATTGTGGTTTTTGCGAAGCCTCTTTGTTGATTCTGATGGGCGTCCGAGGACGTCTGATGCGATCCATCCGTGAAGGCCCGGCCGGCACCAGTCACGAGTGAAAGGAGACGGCGCCGCTTCACGTCAGCTCGCCATGTCCGAGTTACTGATAGCGTTACGAGGTCTGCCAAATGCAGGAGACTATCGCGGAAATACTATTCGGCCGCTTTCTGTTTTGAAACGCTCAGCATTAGTAAGTAGTAAAGCAACTAAAATGTCATGGCGTTGTGCCAAATCGGATCACCGACAACAATTTGGTTTCCGTACCTGTGCTCTTACCATCTGATCCATCGGAAGATCTTTTTAAAGCTTCCGTCTGCTTGTATCTCTCTCCTTTTCTTCCTAACTCCAAAGATGTTCTCCTGCATAAACGGGTGGTTTCAATAACATTCATCTGTTTTCCTCTTCGTGAACAAAGACAGAAACTTGACGTAAATTTTAACTTACTTATAGGACACCAATTTTTTTTTTTTATTTGCAGAAAACTTGGGGTACTTTTTACAATTACTTTTAGTATCAAAGCTTTCGTTTACGTTTCGCAATTGTTCAATGTACCCTATATAATATACACAGCAGACATCCAGACGATAAACCAACTAGCCCACAGTTTCGGGATCATGTCTGCAGCTACTGCATTCAGTGTTGCCGTGCACACAAAGTTGTTGGGAGGGGTGGGGTTAAACGGAGAGAGGGAGGGGTGAATCATCAAAATCCAGTGAAAACATTATTAAAAAAAAATAAAGTAACGAAGCTTTCTTATGGAATAGAAACCTGTGTAACATTAACAGGCTTACACCACGCGTAAATATAGACGCCTATGAAGTCAAATCGGACTCCCTCCTCCCCCTCCTGGCTACATTCCCCCCTTGGACATTCTCCCCCTCTCCGACCTATTTTTAGCCGTACTATGTTCTGTTACGTATGTTATATAAGCGCCTCTTTATATACGAGACCCTACGAGGCTATTGTTATCCCATATCTAATTTTGTTAGGTATTTTATGCAGATGTTGCCGTTTTACCACTAGTAAATTAAATTAATCTCCCGTAACCTTTTGGTCGCTCCCCGCCTCCCCTCTCTCCCTTAATGGTACCCTCCATTGTCCGTCCCCTCTTCTCCTACTCCCAGTCGCTTATACATTGGTTATAATGTTAATTATATTCTCTTGTCTTTGTTTTTTGAAAATTTTGTATCTTTTATTAAATCCCTATATTTCTATGCACACCTATTTTCTGTTATCTGTAACTTAAACGTCAATCTGTGCGGCTTAAGCCACACAACTGACGCCACCTAATGTCTAGTTTGTCATTTTATGCACACACGTCGCCTTACCTAGCCGGTGTCATCTTGGCATGTGTCTTAAGCAACATGACTTCATGTTACTCGGATGTATGGCCTTTTCATATTTTTGTGTGTACTTTTCCATAACTTTTGTGCCAGTATGTGAAATAATTATGTAACAAATTTTTCAGTTATCAATATGTCTCCGCTGTGCTCTTTGAGGTTTTGTAACTTTCTCAAATTATCTAATGATGATTATTTCGGAAACGGGTCATCAAACAAATGAGTCACCACAAAACCTGTAACTACCGCACATTTCTGTGGTGGCCGTATCGGCACTGTTTCAACATTTAAAAGATATTCAAAATGGATGCATATCTCTCAAAGGCCTTTATGTGACAGTTAACGTTCACATAACGTACGAAGAGGCGACAAGCCGATGTTCGATGCGAGATCCCGACGGTCCTTTGTAAACAAATGCTCCTACTTGCAGAAGTCAGGACGGCAGTGCTCCGTCCTACTGCAAAATGAAACTTTCCGCATGCTCTCGTAATTGAGGCAAAAGCTATATCTGCAATATATCCAGGTTCGTGAACGAGCGATTCGCTACATCAGCGTGACCCGTACCAGTAACCGTATGAACCAGCAACGAACATCTGGTGCCAAGGAGAATTTTCAGTTTCGATCCGTAAATTAAAATTTGTACCAAGTTTCTATCTCTATTTGTGTGTTCCACAACTGAAGCGGTATATCTTCAACTTTTTATAGTAGCACACTGGAGAGGAATCCGCCTTATGCAAGACAGCGTTTTATAGTTTTGCATTTACCCAGCCATGACCCAGCACTTTATGTACTATCTTCAGTGGAATTTGCGTTTGTTAATGGGACACAAGCAAGGGAAAAACATAACACCATAAACCACGACTAGCTGTAGAATGCATGATATATTTAAAGCTACCAGCATACATATTTAATAACGTCATGTAACAAAGAAAAAGACACAAATAATCCACTGAAGGTAGCAAATAAACTGCTGAAACATGCCTGCGTAAAGACAAAACTATAAAGTGGCGTCTTACATAAGGCGGAATTCCTCTCCAGTCGTTTCTTAGCAAGCACGGAAAAGAGAAGCGCTACAACATCCAGAAGATGATTATTCTTCCGTCTTTCTTTCCCTTCCACGGTAGACAGATTTTTGAGAAGTCGATAGTGTGATCGAGTCTAATTTTACAGCCGTAGTCACTGCGCGCTATTTATTTATGAGGAAAGGAGGGTGCGAGGGACTATTGAGTCGTTATACGGTGCACAGCGCAGGTATCCTGGCTCCATCAACTAGTATCAGCTGCTTGTTGCTGTTAATGATCTCACACTGATTAAATTATCCCGTAGCAAATCACAGCGCACTTCTCTCTATCCTATTCAACTCTACTATCGATTCGGTTTGACAAGTATCCCTGACGAAGTAATAAAATATGTGTTCCAATATTTCGATAGCAAATTTCAGTTCTGGTTGGGTACTACGCACGAACAAATTAATATGCTCGTTTGCAATTAAATCTTTTTAAATATCTGACGAATTACACTGACTAATGATATATTACCGAGGCTGTAAACAGAACATTTTCTTAATTTTTGTAAAATAGGTGTCGTGTCTAAGAGAACTCTTAATCAAGCCTTATTTTAACAGAATAGAGGAACAGGTGTAAATATAGGCATTCCCTATTGTTTTTGACTTAAACGTACTTTATTTAGGGAAAATTCAAAGCTTTTTACCTTTACTAACAAATGTAACAAGTTTATGGCCAGAAACAAAATAATGATTAACATCAATTATTTGTCTAAAAAGAAGATCCATAAAAAGCTTGCAAAATAGAACCAAAAAGGGGTGCAAATGCGGACCCTACCCAAAAAAGTCACACAAATCTTCGAAATCAACATACATATATTTGACGAAGAGTGTCCGTTTGTTTGTTTCTTTTTTCACTTGTATTCATACAAATCTGTTATTACGATCTTCATTAAATTATTGACACTTTACCTTCAACATCGGAGGAAGATCTCTGTATACATAAGACTTAGTAATCTGACTTGACACATACACATATCAAAAAAAAGTTTTGCATCGTCCCGGTACCGAGAGTTCTGGAGCCTGTACAGAAAATTGGAAAAGAGATTAACATAAACACCAATTCCAACCTTTTTATTGCTCATGAAAAACACACATTGCATGTCGTACCACCATAAAACGAGACCTTCAGAGATGGTAGTCCGGACTGCTGTACACACTGGTACCTCTAATACCCAGTAGCACGTCCTCTTGCATTGATGCATGCCTGTATTCGTCGTGGCATTCTATCCACAAGTTCATCAAGGCACTGTTGATCCAGATTGTCCAAATCCTCAAAGACGATTATGTTCGATAAAGTTCATGTCTGGAGAACATGCTGGCCACCCTAGTCGAGCGATGTCGTTATACTGAAAGAAGTCATTCACAAGATGTGCACGATGGGGGCGCGAATTGTCGTCCATGAAGACTAATGCCTCGCCAATATGTTGCCGATATTGTTGCACTATTGGTCGGAGGACGGCATTCACGTATCGTACAGCCGTTACGACGCCTTCCATGACCACCAGTGGCGTACGTCGGCCCCACATAATGCCATCCCAAAATAGCTGGCAACCTCCACCTTGCTGCACTCGCTGGACAGTATGTCTAAGGCGTTCAGCCTGACCGAATTACCCCCAAACACGTCTCTGACGATTGTATGGTTGTAGGCATATGCGACTGAGCCGTGGTAAAAATTTGCTGCTTTGAAGAGCGCGCCGCAGCGCGTAGTGTATAGCAGTCGCCCTCTGTTTCTGGCGGCGGCGCCGCTGTGGCAATCGCAGCTTTGGTGTCTCCCTCCGGTGGGAAAGCGGAAAGGTTGCCTGTTCACGTGCATTTAACGGGCACTATGAGCTCGCTAGGGGCCGTCCTATCGCCCTCACCCCCACCCTTAAGTACCTTGGTGTCACCCTCGACCGTCGCCTCTCCTGGACCCCCCACCTCCGGACGATCCAAGCCAAGGCACGCTCCCGACTCTGCCTCCTCAAGCTCCTTTCCGGCCGTACATGGGGTCTGGACCCTTCCACCATCCTCCATACCCATAAATCCCTCATTCGCCCTATCCTTTGCTACGCCCACCCTGCCTGGATCTCTGCTCCATCTACCTTTTACAAATCCCTTCAGATCCTAGAACGCCATGCTCTTTGCCTCGCCTATCGCATCCGTCTCCCCTCCCCCACGCGGATCCTGTACGACCTTATTCCCTTCCCCCACCTCCTCCTTTTCCTCGAATGGATACGGATCCTCTACACCTCCCGTAAACTCGATCCTCCTCACCCACTGGTCTCTCCCATCCTCTCCCGCTCTGTCTGCTGCCGCGCCTGTATTTCCACGTCCCACCTGCTCTCCATCTCTCCACTCTCCATACCCTCTCCCAAGGTGGCTTCCACGAGCTCCCCCTCCCTGATGATGCCCTCCTCCCCTCCATCTACACCTCCTACCAACTTTGATCCTCCCTCCCTCTTCCTGTATTTGTTCCTATGGGCACCCTCTCTCTCCCTTCTCTCCCCCTTCCCTCCCTCCTCCCTTTTCTTCCCCCTCCTCCCCCAGCTTCGCCTACCCACTTACCTTCATTCCTCCCCCCCAACCCCTCTGCCCTTGGCATCTTTGCTCTCTCCTCTCCCTCCCCCACCACCTTCTTTCCCTCACGGCAGGTCCCCGGACTCGCACACGCTAAGTGGACATTCGCGCGCCAGAGATCATCGCCATCAGTTTCTCGTGTGTGTGCCATCGTGTTTGTGTTTAGTGTTCGCCGTCACGCTCCAACGTTCACCTGTGCCGTCGAAGTCGTCAGTGTTTGTGCGCCGTGCCGACAGTTTTTCGTATGTTTCTCGTCGAGTGTGAACGGATTCGTGTTTTTTGTAGTGTCTACTGTTTTTGCACACCATTTTGTTCAGTCTATGTGTCTTCTTCATATTTTTCATTGTCAATACTGAGGCTGAAGAGCAGCGTAGGATGCTGCTGCCAGCCCGCCTGATGTACAGGTGTTTAAAATAAGAATAAAGGGAAAAAAAACTCGCTAGGGGGCGAGTCTAGTCAGTTGGTCAGTCGGAGTGAGGCTAGGTCAGTCTCGCGTCACCAGTTGCTGGTCTGTCTCTCGTTCGCATTTGTGCGGCAGTTAGTGTCTGTCTGTCGTCGGAGTGCGAGTATGTCTGTCGTTTGGATCAAACTTTAAGCCAGAAAATGAGACTCTTGCCACCCCGCCGGTAACAGAACTCAGCTAGTGGTCGCCCGGTCGGGGCTGAGTTCCTGCATCTGAGTCTGCGCGTTAGCCGCCAGTCTGCTCGAGTTGCTCGGGCAACGGTCATTGGCGGTTGGATCGGTCGGTTGGTCGGTCGCACACTGATGCGAGATGATTTGTCCGCCTTGAGCGGAGGCGCATGTGAGGTCCCCACGTGAGTCCAGTGGGCCGCGCCGTATAGAAAGGGGTAGTGGCTTCGCGACCGACACGAGAGCAACAGGAGCGAAACCACGACATCGGGCTGGCCGGGGCGAGCTGCAACTCCGTGCGACGGGAAATCGGCGCGCCTTCCTGTGTCCGTTGAAGCGGCTGGCAGCGGACGGTTCGGGAGAGCGTTGCGGGTGCTGCGCCAGGCCTTCGTCAGAAATCGCAGTTTATTAGAAGTTAAGTGATTGGAGATATGTTATTTCATTTACTTGTTAAATTCTACTTATTTTCTTAGTGAGGTCACCAGCCGCTTTGTCTTTGGGTCCTCCCAGCATTCTTCTCCGTTTGCCCACCCGCGGGAAGGTGGTTATTTGTGAATTTGGTGGTCCGTTTTCCCTTGTGGAGTTGAGGAGGGTTACAGCAATCTGCGGTTCGGGTTGTTCAGTAATCCCCCTGTCAATCTGCCTCTGTCATGTTTGTCGGATTCGGTGTTGACGAATTTATAGAATTAAGGTGTAAAGGCCGAATTCCTGAAATATGTTTTTATCTGGCCTATCATCTTGCGAGGCGGTATATGTGTAATGTAGAGAATGTTGTACATTTTATGTAAGTCTGAATTTCATGGGTTTTATTTAAATAGTCATTTTTATAAAGTTGCCACCCTTCCACCGTAAGAGTCGGTTTAAAAAAGAAATTGTACTTCGGTGGCAAATAATTTCTTAGTATAAGTTTTTGTACCATTTCCATCCCTCTTACAGGGTGCATAGTTAATGGGTTTGTGTGAGTTGTTAAAATTTTTAGTTTAAAGTAATCTGGTGTGTTGCAGATTTGCACCAGTATAGTCTTTCAGAGGTTGTTGTGAGCGGTCGTGACTACGGCCGTGTTGAAAGGGAGTGGCAAGCTTCTCAGCCCGAAGGCTCATACTGTCAATATTGTTCTTTCTCCCTCTAAATAAAATTGTAACTTGATATTTCGAGGGTGCTTTTCCGCTTATAAATTTTAAATCTGTTTTTGAAAAGGCTCTTATGAATAAAGTTCCATTTGTTAAAGGTAATTTCATTTTCATCAGTTACTCCCTGGCAACTACTTCCACGCTCACATAGTGTGATTAAATGTGTTAATGTTCTTGATGAATCGCTAGTAAATAAAGTAAATTCTTTACGAAAAGATCTTAAAAGTAAATTCACGGTTCAGCGACACTCACCGGTGAAGAGAACATGATGCCAATCCTGAGCGGTCCATTCGGCATATTGTTGAGGCCCATCTGTACCGCGCTGCATGGTGTCGTTGCAAAGATGGACCTCACCATGGACGTCGGGAATGAAGTTGCGCACCACGCATCCTATTCCGCACAGTTTCAGTCGTAACACGACGTCCTGTGGCTGCACGAAAAGCATTATTCAACAAGTTGGCGTTGCTGTCAGGGTTTCTCCGAGCCACATCGCTAGTTAGCAATCATCCACTGCAGTAGTAGCCCTTGGGCGGCCTGAGCGAGGCACGTCATCGACAGTTCCTGTCTCTCTGTATCTCCTCCATGTCCGAACATCGCTTTGGTTTACTCCGAGACGCCTGGACACTTCCCTTGTTGAGAGCCCTTCCTGGCACAAAGTATCAATGCGGACGCGATCGAACCGCGGTACTGACAGTCTAGGCATGGTTGAACTACAGACAACACGAGCCGTGTACCTTCTTCCTGCTGGAATGGCTGGAACTGATCGGCTGTCGACCTCTTTCCGTCTAATAGGCGCTGCTCATGCGTGGTTGTTTACATCTTTTGGAAGCTTTAGTGACATCTCTGAACAGTCGAAGTGACTGTGTCCGTGATACAATATCCACAGTCACCGTCTATCTTCAGGAGATCTGGGAACCAGGGTGAGGCAAAACGTTTTGATGCTTGTATATTTATTTGACACATAAAGGGGCAAGGTTGTTAACAAAAATCTCTAAAAGTTCTTGGTCGATTTACTTCAAATTTCTACACGGTCCCATAATGAACATTTTGGTGGATATAGGGTATATATTTTAATATGTATATCGGAAAGTACTTAACGGGTTTACTTCAAATACAGGGAGCAAAAGGCTATTTGCAATTTGTACAGAAACCATATGACAATTACAAGAGTTGAGGGGCATGAAGGGGAAGCAGGGGTTGGGAAGGGAGTGAGACAGGGCTGTTGCCTATCCCCGATGTTATTCAATCTGTATACTGAGCAAGCAGTAAAGGAAACAAAAGAAAAATTCGGAGTAGGAATTAAAATGCATGGAAAAGAAATGAAAACTTCGAGCTTTGCCAAAGACATTGTAATTCTATAAGAGAAAGCAAAGGATCTGGAAGAGCAATTGAACGGAATGGACAGTCTCTTGAAGGGAGGTTATAAGATGAACATCAACAAAAGCAAAACGCGGATAATCGAATGTAGTTGAACTAAATCGGGTGATGCTGAGGGAATTAGATTACAAAATGATACACTTAAAGTAGTAACTGAGTTTTGCTGTTTGGGGAGCAAAGGTACTGATGACGGTCGAAGTAGAGAGGACATAAAATGTAGAGTGGCAATAGCGAGGAAATCGTTTCTGAAGAAGAGAAATTTGTTAACATCGAATATAGATTTAAGTGTCAGAAAGTCGTTTCTGAAAGTATTTGTATGGGATTAAGAAATTTGTGACACAACTTGACTAGAAGAAGGGATCGGTTGGTAGGTCATTTTCTGATTCATCAAGGGATCACCAATTTAGTATTGGAGGGCAGCGTGGAGGGTAAAAATCGTAGAGGGAGACCAAGAGATGAATACACTAAGCATATTCAGAGGGATGTAGGTTGCAGTAGGTACTGGGAGATGAAGAAGCTTGGACAGGACAGAGTAGCATGAAGAGCTACACCATACCATCGTCTGGGATTAAGAAATTTGTGACACAACTTGACTAGAAGAAGGGATCGGTTGGTAGGTCATTTTCTGATTCATCAAGGGATCACCAATTTAGTATTGGAGGGCAGCGTGGAGGGTAAAAATCGTAGAGGGAGACCAAGAGATGAATACACTAAGCATATTCAGAGGGATGTAGGTTGCAGTAGGTACTGGGAGATGAAGAAGCTTGGACAGGACAGAGTAGCATGAAGAGCTACACCATACCATCGTCTGGACTGAAGACACCACACATGAATAAATTAATGTGCTCATCCCAATCTTGTTTTTATTACCATCTTATACCTTTTTATTTTGATATCATGTGGTTCTCCCATACAGGATCTATGGTTAGGGATCTAACATTTCATTGCGTTAGTTAATCTGTTTGCATACAGTAATTCAGCTTGGTTTTCATGGATGTAGGTGTCTCACAGTGAACTGTGTGATTCAGAATATTACGTTCTACACACCTGAGGTTTCGCATGGTAACATGCGTCTAAAACTAGTTTAGGATTCTGTTTTTTTCCGGATATAACTGCGAAATTAATTTAAACTAACCATAAGGATACACAAAGAAAGTTTTTTTACATGTCCACTAAAGGTTTGCAATGTAAAACAAATACCAGTTCGCGCAATAATCGACACTACTTAAACGGAAGTTCCAGCAGCTCATTAGTACCCTCTGTCAGCAAGTGTTACCCTCTACGGTCCTGGCCAACAGTCTACAGCACCTCCTGTGGCTCTTTGGGAATGGGTGCCCATATTGCCCCTGTGCTCGTTTTTATATATATTTTCTCCTTTATTAATTAGGAGTCACTACCGACAATACAAGTTTTTGGCGATTACCTGTTTCAGTTTTTAGGAAACCATAATAGAAGAGACCACTCCTTCCACTATCACAACAAACGGTCTGTTGAATGAATGTGTCGTTGACATACCATGACACAGACTCATATGCCTCAAAATTCTTGTAAGAAAGATCTACGACTTTAAAAAAAATTATAACTGTCCTGGTTTCATAAGAACTTGTATTTGAAATTGTCGTAGTGGAAAGAACGGCCTGATCAGACTCAAAATCGGCTAACGTCCAGAATTTGCATTATCATTCATGAGGTCAACAAATACTCTCTTAAGATAAGATAGCATTTGACGATCTGGAAAAAGTGTCCGACAATTTAAAATGGTGTATGATGATTTAAATCCTTTGAAGAATAGGGATAGACTATAGGGAAAGACGGGTAATATACAATATTTACAAGAACCGAGAAGGAACAATAAGAGTGGAAGACCAAGAATAAAATCCACCGATTAAGAAAGATGTAAGACAGGGGATGTAGTCTTTCGCCTCTGTTGTCCAATCTATATGTCGAAGAAGCAATCACGGAAATAAAAGAAAGATTCAAGTGTGGGATTAAAATTCGAGATGAAAAGGTACCAATGCTAAATCGCTGATGACATTGCTATCCTCAGAGAAATTAAAGAATAATTACAGGGCCTGTTGAATGGAATGAGCAGTTTAAGGACTTAAATGAATTCAGAGTGAATAGAAGAAAGACGTAAGGAATGAGAAGTAGCAGCGAAAAACTTAACATCATAATTGGTGATCACGAAGCAGATGAAGTTAAGGAAGTCTGCTACCTAGGCAGCAAAAAAATTGATGGTGGAAGGAGCAAGGAGGACATAAAAAGCAGACTACCACTGGCAAAAAGGGCATTCTGACCAGGACAACTCTCCTAGTGTTAAACATACGCCTTAATTAGGGGAATAAATTGTTGAGAATGTGCGTTTGGAGCACAGAATCGTATGGCAGTGAGACATGGGCTATGAGAAAGCCGGGGCAAAAGAGAATAGAAGTATTTGAGATGTGGTGCTATAGAAGAATATTGAAAATTAGGTGGACTGATAAGGCAAGAAATGAAGAGGTTCTTTGCGGAATTGGCGAGAAAAGGATTATATGGAAAACACTGACAAGAAGGGACAGGATGATAGGACATCTGTTAAGATATCAGGGAATAGTTGCCTCGGTATATTAAATAAAACCGTAAAGGATAAAAACTATAAAGGAAGACAGATATTGGGGTACATCCAGTAAATAATTGAGGACGTAGGTTGCATAGGCTACTCTGAGATGGAAAGGTTGGCACAGGACGGGAATCCTGTAGTTCGTTCGTCCGCAATACTCGCTTCCTCACAGAGAAAATCTGCTATCAAACGGAAAATTTTCCTGTTACTTGCGAGCTGCCTGGGATCGTTGCTCGTCAGTATTTCTGTTAATGCTGGCGTTCTCGAGCCAGAACCCTGGTGGGAGTGTTTATAGCGCTCTTCCGCCGTGTAATCGGTTGATCTCTCCTAGCGTAAGCCAAGGGAACCGCTTTTTGTGGGTACCAGCCGCCACGCCAGGCGAGTCCATTGTTTCTGCAGATCCTTAGCGCTACCTCCCACTCTTTTTCATCCATACTTGGAATGAAGCTCGCAGTTCTAAAAGAGCGACTGTGAGAATTGACTGACCAATGAACAAAGGACAACGGCCCCAAGTGTTGCGTAGCAACCATACTGGCGGGAAAAAGATCGCAAAACCAAGAAGTTGTGCGACATGAACGAAAGTTGGTAGGCGTGTTCCTACATCTGCAAGATGATGTCTTTTTATATTTCGGGCCAGTCACATAAGAGTGGCGCTAGTAATGCCGCTGTGAGGATGCAAATCAAATTCAGTTTAAGGGGGGACGTTGATGAAAAACACACACTATTTCAAAAATGCACCAAACCCACAGTTTTGGAGATATGGCAATGATATTTTGTACCATGCTTTACGTGAAAGTAACACATTTACGTACAAAATCCTTTGATTATATATATTCAACTTTTTTTAATGAAATTTGAAGTTTTATTTTCAAAAAATAATATATGTTCCTTTTTCTCAGAAAGTATTCAAGAGATTTCTACGAAAATTTCTCTGTTGCATCTCTTTATATGTTGTAAGCTTCTCTCATGAGGTTTTTGGAATAGGTCAAATAGGAGAATTTTCACAATTTTTAAATTGTAATTTCACAAGTACAATTTTAAATTCATGCAAAATTCCAAGCACTTTGCCTCATATCTCAGCTTGCAATCAGAATTTCAAAATTTGCTTTTGAGAAAACGTTTATTAGTTTCACAGAAATATGTGTACAAAATTTCATAATTCTAGCATTCATAGAATCTGAGGAAAAGGTACATAAGCTTTAAAAAACAAACTTTTCAGGAAACGCAGTTTATAGTTCTACCTAACTTTTTTCCTTATGTCACTTCTTCAGGAGGCACCACATTTGTACTCTGGATCGTCTTTCCCTTCAAGGCTTCTCTTCTGGTTTCTTGTTGTCTGTCTTGTTTCCTTTACCAGGTCTTCAACTGACTTTTCAGCTGCAGAGTCGCGCTGTAAATCTATTTTTCTCAGCATGTCTTGAGTAAAATTTCCTATCTTGAAGCCCATTCTTCTTAATACATTCATCCTCCCGACGTTCCCATAATTAAATACAATAACTGCATCATAAGTTACAATTCTGACAACTGTAGCAGATGCGAATGTGTTCTTAGGGCATCGTTTCCATATGAGTGAATTTAGAGACTCATTTGGATTTTGGATTTTGCCACGAACACACTTTTTGAGAAGTGCAGGATCGGCCAAAGATGATCTATGAAACCAAAGAGTATGTATCACTGCCTTCTAGATGTATCCGGCAGTCCGCAGCTCGTGGTCGTGCGGTAGCGTTCTCGCTTTCCGCGCCCGGATTCCCGGGTTCGATTCCCGGCGGGGAATCTCTGCCTCGTGATGACTGGGTGTCGTGTGATGTCCTTAGGTTAGTTAGGTTTAAGTTGTTCCAAGTTCTAGGGGACTGATGACCATAGATGTTAAGTCCCATAGTGCTCAGAGCCATTTGAACCATTTTTTTGTATCCCGCACAAGTTTGGTTGAAAGTAATACACAGAATCGTTGTTCACTGAGCTGGTATTGAAGTGCTGCTTCAAAACGTGGGTGTGCCAAGGGGGGAGGGGGGAGGCGCGTGAAACTTTTAATTAATTTTCAGGCACTTCGGATGCGATTCAGGCACTTCGGATGCGATTTCAACATTGAAAATTTGGGAACTTATTGTCCATGACTTGTACTAACAAATAAAAAATCGAAAATTGACATTTTTGGTCAATTTCATCAAAGTCCCCCTTTAAATACACGCTGTAACGGACGTGAGCGTTAGTTAGTTACCTTTGAGACTGGAAATGGTGAGTTGATGTTAGTCAAAGACGCCATTATCAACACCTCACTGAGTTTGAAAGAGATCGTGTTATAGTACTACGAGAAGCTGTGATATTGCAGAGAAACTTGGCAGGGATGTAGCCATTGTACATGATTACTAACAGCTGTGGTCACGAGAATGTGGGGTCACAATAAGACCGGGCTCCGAACGGCCACGTGGCACTACCGAAAGGGAAGACCATCGTTTTCGGAGTATGTCTCTGGCGAATCGTACTGCATCTGCAGCAGCAATTTGATCAGCAGTTGGCACCGCAGTGGCACAACGAACTGTTACAAACTGGTTACTTCAAGGACAGCTGCAAACCAGATGCCCAGCACTATGCACTCCACTCACACGAAATCACCGCATTTGCGAAGTCAGTGGTGTAAAGCGACAGCTCATTAGAGGGCAGCGTGGAGGTCTGTTGTGTTTTATGATGAAAGTTGGTTCTGCCTTGGTGCCAGTGATGGCGGCATGTTGGTTAGGAGAAGGTCAACCGAGGACCTGCAAACAACCTCCCTCTGTGCTACACACACTGGACCTACACCTGGAGTTGCGGTCTGGGCAGCGATTTCGTATGACGGTAGGAGCACTCTCGTGATTATCCCACATACCTTGACTGAAAGATTGTACGCCATTCTGGTGATTCGACCAGTTGCGCTGCCATTCATCAACAGCATTCCATGAGGTGAAATTTTCGCTCTGCAGCGGAGCGTGCTTTGATATTGCATGAGGTGTTTTCCAACAGGCTAACGCTCGTCCACATACCGCTATTCTAGCCCCAACATGCCTACAGAGTGTCGACATATTGCCTTGGCCTTCTCAGTCACCAGATCTGTCTCCAACCGAGCACGTATGGGACATCATTGGACGACAATTTCAGCGTCATCCACAAACAGCATTAACCGTCTGTATTGAGCGACTAAGTGCAACAGTCACGGAACTCCATCCCACAAACGGACATCCGGCACCTATACAACACAATGCATGCACGTTTGCATTCAACGTTCTGGCGATTACACCGATTATTAAGGTACAACCATTTCACATTTGCAACGTTAAACTCGCGCTTACACTAACCTTTTATCTTGCAATGTTAATAGCTTAAATATGTTATCTAGTCAAATGTATTGTCCAAATTTCATTACTCTACTTAATTATGTTTTGGTGTTGCAATTTTTTTTCCATCAGATTACATGAAATATTCACTTTTTTTTTAAATACATCGATATGGTGAAAGAAATTACTGCTGTCACTATTTCAAACCAGCCGATAAATAAGGCGTACAGTACTGGGCGGTATTATATGTCTTACAAAAATTCTTCATAATTTGGAACATTCAGTACGAGGCTTACGCGTGTAAAATTAGTACGTGAATATCAGCACACCACAGATGTCACCAAATGTATGAAGTATGAACCGAAACAATCAACAGATTTTTTGCAATAGTAATAGTGCAAATTTTATACAAGTTTTTTCAGGATGCCTTGGCGTACATATCTACGATCAGAAACCAAGAACTACCAAAGACATATCCTGTTTCTGGCAGAAGGAACATGTAATTGGATCTCCGCGACCATTTTTGACCAACTGAGTTTCGGATCTCAGTCCGTGCACTGTCGTGCACGGTACCAACACGAGCGCGAAAATGCTGTTTTTCGGGGGGCCATATCTCGGGTTCTATTTATCACAGAGATACGAGAGTCCACAACAATATAGGGCTAAAATTTAAACATTACACGCTTCCATTATCCCATGGAGCAAATCAGTTGGTTGTTTTGTGATAGGTTTAGTCTAGCGTGGCCCTTAGCGGCTTAAGAAAGCGCCATTTGTTCATGGGCGGTTCCTGAAAAATCCACGAAAAATCGTGATTTTTGGGTACGATAAGTTCCAACTGTGGAGGTGGCCAATTCTATAATTCATATTCATGGCTGATATTTGAAATTTTCGCTATATGTTCTTAGGATGATACTCTCGGGGAATTATGACATTTCTTTTTATATTATTACTCTTTACCGAAGATCCAGATGTTCAAAGTTACAGTAATTACGAGGAAAACAGCAGTAACGGCTTTGTTAGCTGTTTTTGCGCTGTGTGCCGCAATTATCTAAATATCTAACCACAGCAAATGAGTTAAATTTTAACCGCACATTTTTGAGACACTCATCTAGAAATATCATTTTCCCGTTTTCATAATTTAGAGATTGCAGATGAAAAGCGTTAGAACTTGAAGGATTCCAAGATAGAAGCGGTAAGAGAACAAACGTGACATAGCCTACTAAAAGGAAGGTGAGGTGTCGTGAAAAAATTATTGAAGAAATTTGCAAATCACACGGAATTTAAATTAGCACATGGTCCTTAGCTACTCATATCGAAAAGATAAATAACAGTATTTGTTCACGACGCAATTTAACAAATTCTCCTTACCCAACTGCTCTTCGCTTTTATGTTTTGGACGGTCTAAATTACGTTTCAGCACGCAAAATGGTAGCACGAATAGCTGGATAGTCGCGTCATTGTGTCATTCCATCTTACACACTACTTAACCTAAATTATCCTAAGGACAAACACACACACCCACGGCCGAGGGAGAACTCGAACCTCCGCCGGGATCAACTGCACAGTCTATGACTGCAGTGCCCTAGACAGCTCGGCTAATCCCGCGCGGCTGTAAATTACAGCTTCCATGGTTATACAGTGGTCTTCTAACACGTCCCACAATGGTCTTCTATATTTTGAAGGGAAGTGTGTCATACCAGCGCCATACATTATTTTAGTAACCGAAATAGAGCAAAGTTACGATTTCATGTATGTCATAATCCGTTTGTAAGTGCAGGAACAAATTTTCTGTGCAAAACGCGCTGGTCACGACTTTCAAAGGTACGTTCGCGTTCGTGATCCACACATTGATGTTACAATCCACGTATGCGCCTTTTTGCAGATTGTGACCTCTTAAGAGCTGATGAATCACATTACCATCTTGCAGTCTTTGCTCGTAACGGGCATGTTAAATCGCAAAACAGATTCTCGTTAAAGGTCGCCTGCAGTTCTCAATTTGCGTGAATTGCGATAAAGGCAAATACAGAATGCCTCAAAATATAGCGTACACTCTTTTAAGGTGAATATCGCTTTATTTAAAGTAAATAAGGTGGAACTTAAGGTGGTATGTGCACAAAACGACCACCTTCCACCGCAATGCATCGACGAAAACGACTAACAACAGAGCGACATACAAACTGCTTATTTCTAACGGAATGGCATACCAGGATTCCTCAATTTGCTCTCTTAGATCATCCAGTGATTGTAATTTTGCAGTGTACATGGTGTTCTTGACTGAACGCAAAAGACTGAAGTCTGAAAGGGTTAGATCCGGTGATGGAGATGTTGATTGATTGATTGACTGAGGAGAGGTTATGGGACTAAAAAGCGAGATCAACAGTCCCGCGATTCCATAGGTACTTTCGTAAGAGAAAAAGGGTCCGCTAAAAGGAACAGATCCAGTCAGAGGGGACAAACTATAAAGCCAGGAAGTTAAAATACACACAGTAGAAGGCATAAAAGGGTTGATCAAATCTAAAAACTGTATAAACAGAGGGAGAAAAGAGCGGTCTTTGCTTGGGGTAGTAGTCATGTGTCCCAGACCTGGAAAACACGAAGAGAGACTCCAAACACAGCCCCCCTGCCCCTGCCTCAGGAGTAAAGCAAAACCTTATATTTGAAAATAAAAACCACTTATACATAGGAAACTGAGGACCAGTCTAACCATCCTTGAATCGTCTGCTCATATTAAAGATAAGGAAATTGGAAGACTATACTTAGTACGAAGGGCCAAAAGAAGGGGACATTCCACGAACATATGGGACACCGTCAGTCTGGCTCCACAGCCACATTGTGAGGGTGGCTTGTTACGCAAGAGAAGCCTCGTATAACCAATGCATAGGGGCAGAAGACAGTGGACTCCTTCGGAGAGGAGTGGAAGGAAGAGCGCCAAACTGCAGTAGTCACGTTGGTTGTGCGAAGCCTATTACTGAAACCATTAGGCGACCAGATGTCATTCTAATATTGGGTAAAGAGAGATTTGATGTGGATCTGCATATGTGCAACTAGAATCATGAAAGGGAGTGGGGGGGAGGGCTAATTATCTGCCTCTCTAGTGAAACGGTCAGCCAGTTCCATGCCCAAATGACTTGGGACCCAGAGAAAGACAACTGAGCAAGTGGCACGGCCAGAGGCAGAAAGAAGATCTGGACGACAGTGACAAAGAGTGAAGAGATTATCATCGTTCTATAGCCTGCGAGCTGTTCATTGAGTCGGTACATGTTAAAACATGTGGAGGGACGCCTCAGTAACAAAATGGAGGGCCCTGTTGAAGGCTAGCAGCTGTGCTGTGAACACACTAGGTGATCCCTGCAATAAATGATGCTCCAAGCCAGTAGGAGGCGTGAAAGTGTATCCTGTCTTATCAATTTTTTTACACTGAAGAGCCAAAGAAAATGGTACACTTGCCTAATATCGTATACGGCCCCCGTGAGCACCGAGAAGTGCCGCAACACGATGTGGCATGGACTCGACCAGTGTCTGAATTAGTGCTGGAGGGAACTGACACCTTGAATCCTGCAGGGCTGTCCATAAATCCGTAAGAATACGAGGGTTTGGAGACCTCTTCTGAATAGCATGTTGCAAGGCATCCCAGATCAATAACGTTTGGGGAATGGCTCCGAAAGTCCTTATCGATGATTTTTCATGGGATGGTTCGCACACTAACATTTGTTGATGGCCCAGCACTGAAATCTGCACCAGTTTGCAGAAGGGTTTCACTTCTGTCACGCTGAACGATTCTCTCCAGCCGTCTTTAGTCCCGTTCGCACAGGATCTTTTTCCGGCAGCAGCGATGTCGGAGATTTGATGTTTTATTGGATTCATGTTATTCACGCCGCACTTATGAGTGGTTGTACGGAAAAATCCCCACTTCCTCGCTACCTCGGAGATGCTGTGTCCCATCGCTTGTGCGCCAACCATTATCTAACTTAAATCTTGATAACTTGCCATTGTAGCAGCAGTAACCGATCTAACAACTGTGCTAGACAATTGTTGTCTTATATAAGCGCTGGCAACCGCAGCGCCGTATTCTGCCTGTTTACATATCTCTGTATTTGAATATGCATGCCTACACAAGTTTCTTTGGCGCTTCAGTATAGAACCATCAGTGTAGAAGATGGTAGCACCCTGGAACTCCTCAAGGATGGAATAGACAAGACGCTGGTATATCATAGCGGCGACAGAGACCTTAGAACCCTGGAATAGATCGGTCCTAATCCGTGATCGAGGAGCCATCCAACGGAGGTTTTGGGAGGACATACACGTAGCACATTCTAGTGAGTGGAGATGGAGATCTTGACAGAGGGAAGTGAGACTCGCGCAAGCCGGCAATCCCACCTGTGAGGAGCTATCAGGAGGGAGGACGCAGTACACAGGACGGTCAGGAAATTGTCGAATAGCGATTGCCAACTACGAATTGGCTGTTGTATTTGTAAAGGGTGAATTCTTCACTGTGAAGAGATTGTCGACGGGACTAGTGCGAAAGGTACCAACAGCAGATGCACCCCATAATGATGAACAGGGTCAAGTAGATTCAAAGTGAAAGGAGCCACCGAGTCATAAACCTGACAACCATAATCTACTCTGTGGAAAATCAGCGAATGGTAAAGATGGAGAAGAGTAGCACAATCTGCACCCCCAAGATGTGTGGCCCAGGAGACAGAGAACATTAAATTTCACAGATAGTTAATCTTCAGGTGGCGAATATGGGACAGCCACATCATCTATTTATCAAAAATAAGGCCAAATAAATGCGACTGTGCTACAACATCTAGGCGCTGGATCGGGATGTACTGTGGGCCAACGGCAAAAATGCATAACCTGCGGCTTGGAGGAGAAAACTGGAAGTCATGAGAGAGAACCTTCGCTGATGCACATCAGATGGCGCCTTGGAGCTGGCGTTCAGCAGATGCCACTGAGTGGGAGCTGCGCCAGACGCAAAAAATCGTCGACATACAACCCCAGGGTAGACAGAGGCCCAACAGAGGTTACAAGTCCATTGGTGGCAATGAGGAAGAGTGTGACACTTAACACAGAACCTTCTGGGATACTATTCTCCTGGATCCGAGAGGCACTGAGTGAAGTACCAACTCGAACCCAGAAGAGCATGTGAGATAAAAACTCGCAGATAAAAATCAGAAGGGGGCCACGAAAGCCCCAGTCATGGAGGGTAACTAGAATGTGATGACGCCAACATCGTCGTTTGCTTTATGTAGGTAAAAGAAGACTGCGACAAGGAGCTGGCGGTTAGTAAAAGACTGTTGGACTGCTGTTTCCAATCTGAGTAAATGGTCAGTTTGAGATCGTCCTTCCCAAAAGCCACACTGGTATGGAGAGAAAAGGCTCCGAGATTCGAGTACCCAACATAATCGCAAGCTAACCATCCTCTAGTACAAAGCACAAAGTATGTTGGTCAGGCTTATTGGGTGGTAGCTATTGAGAGACGTTGGCTTTTTCCCAGGGTTAAGGATGGGTATAACAAAGCTGTCTCACCACTGTGAAGGGAAGGCACCTGTGAGCCTAATGTAGTTTAAGACCCAAAGTAGATGTTGCCTCCGTGTAATGAGCATGTGTTGGATCATCTGGTTGTGGATGGAATTCGGGCATGGGGCCATGTCTTGTGAAGAGGTAAGAGCCTGCAAGAATTCCCATTCAGTGACGGGTTCATTATAGGAATCAGCTTGGTGGGAGATGAAACAGAGTGTGGTTTCTTCAACTCATGGATTCTGCCAGAGAAAGATAGCAAGATAGAAAGAGGACACTGATGCTGTCATAAAGTGGGCCACGAGATGTCCAACAATGACTGATGTATCAGAACAAAGAGCACTCTGTAGGATAAGACCCTGGACTGCTGATTGTCGCTGGCGGCCTAGAAGGCTATGAAGCTTGGACCAAACCTGCATCGAAGTGGCAGACATCTCCAGGGAGGAAACATAGCTCTCCCAGCATTCTTTTTTACTCTGCTTAATAGGGCAGTGAGCGTTAGCATGGAGACGCTTAAATGTGATAAGATTGGTCTGCGAAGGGTGTCAGTTAAACCGTTGCAGCGCCCATCGGCGGTCCTGAGTAGCAACTGCTACGTCCTTGGTCCACCAAGGGATCAGTCAACGACGAGGGAAACCTGTGAATAGGGGGATAGCAGTGCCAGTGGCATGAAAAAGAGTGGCAGAGACGTCTTGCACGATCGCATCAATTCAGTCCGAGAAAGAGGTGTCAAAATGCTTAGCAGACCCATATAAAGGCCAACTGGTTTTGCGGAATGTTCAACGTGGGGGCCTGTCTGCCTAGCGGCGCCAGGGAAACGGTACAATCACTAGAAAGTGGTCACTAAGATCTTCATTGGGTGACCAATGTAGGGAATCCACGAGAGCATGGGATGAGATCGTGAGATCGATAGCAGAAAAGGTGTCATGAGTGGCACTGAAGTGGGTAGGTGAACCGTCATTGAGAAGACACAAATCAAAGTCTGTAATCAGTTGATCAATGAGAAAACCCCTACTCGCCGAAGTGGCACTCCCCCAAGGGGGTGCTGTGCATCGAAGTCCTTGAGGAGGAGGTACGAGGGCGGGAGTGCTGTATTGAAGTAGGCAGGTCAACATAAGGAAATGGCCTACATGGAGAGAGGTAGACATTGCATATGGTGATTGCTGGGATCTTTCGCTCTCACACCACTATTGCTTCCAAGTTTGTACAAAGGGGGATCCAGTCACTGATGACATCGGTGCAAACCAAAACATAGATCCCTCCAGACGCTATCTAGGGGCTAGCCTGGTTCTGACAGAACACCTAATAACCACAAAACGTTGGAGCATGGTCATCACAGAAGTGCGTTTCTTGAAGAACAAGACAGAACGCAGAATAAGGGGAAACAAGTTGTTGTATTTCCAGTAGGTGATTACTAACATCCACTGCAATTTCACTGGATTGTCGTGTGGCGAAAGTCAGGGTTAGACATAAAAAAGCCGAGGGGAGTTCATGTACCAGGTCAATGATCGTCACCGATAAGGATGGCATGACATCCATAAATAAGAAGTCAGACTCATGTTGCGAAGGGGGAGATTGCACCTCAAAGGACACTGGGGAAGAGGGTGGGCCTTGTCCTGGGACTTCTGTTTCTTTTTCTTCTCTTTCGGAAGCTTAGGAGGGCAGGGCACAGAGGGAGAGCAAGCTTCCACAAAATCTGGAACCAAAAGATTGCGGGCGACTTTGGGGCACACAGACAGTGCGTTCTGTAGCCAAGTTATGGTAGTAGGTGGGGAGACGCCAGAGGGAGAGGTCCTTTGGGAAGAGCCCCATCACTGGTGGGAGCCAAAGGAGGGGGATCCTTCTTTGACAGGGGACAGGGAGCACACGTGGAAAGGAGGGCGTGGGAACAGCAGGGGAGGTGGACAGGGCTGTATAAGGAAGGGAGGGGGAAGGATTTAACAGAGGCAAAAGTAGAAGAAATCGACGTTGGGGGGAGGTGATTACATGGGGGCTACACAGCCCAGCAATGGCCATTTGGCACTGTGGCCGTTTCCAGGAGTTCCAATGCTCCAGGATGACAAGCAACAACTCCTTGGCAACATGGGGTGGGAATAACTCAGGCATCAATAGTGTTATGACTGTGTTGTCAGGGGGCTCAGCTTTATGGCTACATAACAGCCCCACCACACAGCCTTGTTACGGATGCCGGTGACCTAGCAGGACAGAAGGGTAGCTACGGCAGGGAAAGAAGAGGGGAAGGAGGGGGGCAGAGGAATCCATGCCACACACTGAAAACAGGAGGCTTAGAAGTGGAACTCAAACCGTGAGGGGGCACCAAATGCCAAGAAGGATGAAAGAGAGCCGGCCGGGGTAGCCGAGCGGTTCTAGGCGCTACAGTCTGGAACCGCGCGACCACTACGGTCGCATGTTCGAATCCTGCCTCGGACATGGATGTATGTGATGTCCTTAGGTTAGTTAGGTTTAAGTAGTTCTAAGTTCTAGGGGACTGATGACCTCAGACGTTAAGTCCCATAGTACTCAGAACCATTTGAACCATTTTTGATGAAAGAGAATCATTAAGAGGAACGAAACTGCAAGGAATATAGGGAACCAACTGGATAACATGGTCAACATAAACAAGAACACGGAAGGAGGAGAAAGAGGAGGCAGCAGGGAAAGAGTGAGGATGGGGAGGGAGGGGCACAGTAACGGAAGAATGGGCTGCAATAGTGTGGGTCCCTGTGTACGTCATGCACGAACTGAACTCACGAAATAGCCATGGGCCCACTGAGGGGATGGGGTTGGGGGGGGGGGGGGGGGCGTGATGGAGCTGTATTCTGCACAGAATTTCGTCTTCATCTTATCCATCTCGAAGGCAATGTGCGAATGAGAAATTCCTCACATCAGTTTGAAAGTGAGGTGGCGCCCCACCCATTAAAGTTTAATCTTCATTCTCAAAAATGTAGTTAAGACCTGTGCGGCGGCGCGGTTCCTTCCGTCCCTTTACGACGAAACTTGCACCTACCTGTGAACATTGTCTCAGCATATCATCAGTATGGAAGCCGAGGGAAACCTACTGTACTTCAAGGCGAACCATGCTGCAATTAAAGTCACTAAATCTACGTTTCCGGAGAAAGTTTTCACAGGAAATGAAAGGTTGGAAATTTTTGTCCTTAATTAATATATTCTGAAACTTAGGTGAACAAGTATCACTGCCAAGTCCGAGCTAGTCTCAACACAGCCATTCACAATCCCTTTCACTCACGTTAGCAAGTTTATGGTGTTGCATTTCCCGAAAACGTAATAGCTACAAAAATACGGATTGCTTTTGATTGACAATGCTCGCCAAATATTAAGTCTGTCGGTAACTAATACAGTCACAGTTTATAGCCACCGACTTGCTCAATACACCACGCAAAATTTGTCTTTTCTCGTCACACAATTCACTTAAAAATTCCGAAATTTCTACACATCCATCGGAATAATTATGACGTCACTTTACAACACTTTTGATGTATTGAAACACTGCTAGATCCGGCAACTTATCATTTCCATCGGAACTACTACTACACACGTCCGAACTGTTACATGGCTAGGCTCCGACTCTTCCCTAGAATACTCTAAGTCTTCTCTACCAGCAGAGAAAGGCGCGCGAAGAATATTGCTTTACCATTGGTCAGTTTACTCAACAGCCAATAGCAAAACAACATTCTCCCGCGTCAGTCCGCGCTTTTCATCAATAACCAACCGCAAAATAGTAAACTTAACGACTGCACTTTTCACCGACGTAATTATCTAATATGCTGAAGTTTTGTTTATGCATAAAGTTATTTACAATTGTTATTTATACCAGAATTAATTTTCCCTTTACCATAAACTTACTTTACAAATCTATTCTACAAAAATCCCCTTTTGTCCACATCCATTCTTCTTCGAAATGTTCCCACACTAAATCGCACTACATAACTCGTTAAACAATTATCTTCATATTAACCTTAAACCATAATCACGCATCATTCATACTCCTAATACGCATTTATAACATTTTACCTACACAAAAAGACATAATAACACTTTATGAAAATACTAGAACAGTTTATGAAAAACATTCTATTACTTTAGTGCACTCTAGTGGGCACAATCGAAACTAAATCAGTCCTCTATCCAATATTGTCCTCTATCGGCTGATACGTAAACTACGTGCACATCCAGTTTCGCGTCACCGTCTGTCACTATCCAGCTCTGAGACACATCTCCCACTTAACCGCCTCCAAGGCAGGATCGGTATACGGCGCTACGCCTCACCTGGAGTTATCATGTGCAACATTTCTAGATGATAGTCACCCATAGTAGGTTCTTCAGAGCATCATGGCACGTTTAACTCTTTAGACAACAGACCACATCAGATTGATATTCCTAGAAGGTTAATATGTCTTCAGTTATGTATGGGTTTTTGTTAGCCAAGTATACGAAATTAAGACGGCTAACTGTTCCATTAAGTTTAGTCATTTCATCCTTACAAACAATTAAACCTTATAAAAGGTCTTCTTCTTCACACATGCTGGTCACTCACGAAATTCAGTTCGCCTGCCGGAATTATCCTCGGTCAGACCATGGAAAAGTCTCGGACTGAAAAGCCGTCGGCACACGGACCGTGCTGTCGAACGTCGAGGTTGAGCGTGCCGTGTTCAGCGTGCTACTGAACGTTCAGAAACGATGCGACTTGTGCATACGCCACGTGGGTTCCACAGTGGTAGGCACGATCGCAGCGCGCTGCAGAATTAGTTGTCGGCTGTATCTGGCTCGTAAATCACATTATTTACGAAATGTACAGCCGTAGACTTCCTCTATTGGCTGTATTAAAACGAATTTTGTCTCCCTTGTCCACATGCCAGTCAGGTTGTTCTGTCTGTGGTATTCATAAATAAAAACCTCAATATCCTTCAAAATATTAGAAGGTAAAAAAGGAGGTACCATGTCTAGTCAGTAAGGACATCGGCTTATAAAAGTTTCATTACAAATAGCGCGACGCAAATTCACAGTACCTCTCCACATTAGAAAAAAATTATTTCATCATTCTCACTTTTTAGCAAAACCGTGAGGTCATTCGTACTTTATCACTGTTCCTACTCAGTTGCAGAAACTGTACATGGGAATTACAAAACTTTAAAAAAATGCAAAATATCTTACTGTAAGTAGAACAATGTGCCTTGTAGATTAAGCCAATCGAACAAACTCATCCCTCAAAAAGAGCAGCGCCCTTATGTTTACATAACATGGAATATTATAGTACATACTTATATTAAACTAACATGAAGGCACCAGAACCTATTAAACTGAAGGTTAGAAGAAAATTTTGGGTGTAGTGGGATGCGAACCACCAACACTTCAAAATTTAGCTATGGAACTGTGACGCTACTCGTTTTTCTATCTGATTTTGTTCGTTGCATTTCTTCCGGGAGGACGCCCCATAACACCCGTTCAACTTCATCGTTGTTCCATTCAATTTTTTTTGTCAGCTAACCCTCTGACCAAACACACTGAGCTACTGTCCCGACAACTGCACATCACTAATAAACAGATATCAAGTAGTTGTAGCTGTATCAGTAATTGAAATTTAATTTTAACAAATTGAACCAAGAATAACGCGTTTTCAAAATGACCTAGGCTCACAATACGCAAGTTACAATAATTCTTTTAACACGAATATGGCATTTCTTGTCATTTTATTACAACCAATCACACAACTAACGGAGGTTTCTCGAGAGCTCCCCAGTTTTCTGGTGGTCAGAACGGCATAAGTACAGTCGTGGACAAAACGAGCGAGACCCCTCGCCTTTTCGTTATGCTGATCCGCACAACTTAAAGTCCGCTACGCAGCATAACAGGCAAGGCGACGAAGTGCTACCAACATAGTATGCCCAGGCGTGAAATTGAAAAACTATCCGAACTTTGGCAGACTGTTGTCAATCATGTCTAAGTTTATATTGATGCTGATTAGTGTGTTAAACACAACATGTAAATATAAGATATAAATGAAAGAAGAAACGCTAATTAGTATGAACTGTACAAATAAAAATGAATTTCAGCTTATCGATATAACATAACTGTTTCAGTAAGACAAAGTACCCCAGATCGTTACGAATTAGCAAAATATTATGGGCATTCGGCCGCGAAACCGTCTGTGTCAACGTTCAGACCAGTCATACTGGATTACCATTGTTTAAATTTTCTTTACATAAACAGCCATATCTTTAGATTGCGTTCACATATAAGCTCACTTTTTTACACCACCAAGGGACCGTATACCGCAGGAAGTGCGATACATTTCCGCTTATTATGTCTACCCGTACTCGAGGTAAACGGGTTTTAAGGGTTGGGTAGACAGACGGTCAAGAAAATGAGACTAGTAGGGTTCCATTTTTACCGATTTAGGTGACTAAATCCTAACAACGAAAATAGCTACGACAGTTACTGAAGATGAGGGCCGCATAAATAATTCCCCCTACTCTTTATTCGAAATGTTGCAGTCGATACATCAGCATATTAATCTTAGCTACCCTTTCGATCCAAATCACGTTTGCAGGAAAGCAAATAAAATCCATTTGCCCATACACGTGGCAATTCAGATCCTAGTATTAACGCCAGCGCGTTTTATAAGTGCGAGCATTCCCATAGCTTAAGAAACACTTGGGATAACGAACGTTTCCAGACTGTAGTGAGTCTATGTCGCTATGTCGCCGTTTATTTCCTGGGGCGGTGTAGAATTATCCTACTAAATTTACTCGCTAATAACAGTATTTGGTATTTCGATAAACATCCCGAATGACTGTCACATAAGCGATGACATAAAGGTAGAAAATTCATGTTTTTGAGTCCAGAAAGCTCTATGCAACAGAAACTGCAGATCATTTTGCCATTTTCATTGCGAAATTGCCCGCTTATTCATGTCTGGGGTAATAATAGAGGGCTGTTTGCCTGGGTTGTCTGCTAGCGTAGTGAAAGGTGTTTACTACTGCAAGGGAGGTCTAGTTTGTTTTCGGTTCTGATCTCGATGGAGTCAGATAGACTATCAATACAGCAATTTTAAGAAATTCTCGAACCCCCAATTCGTTTTTTTGCTACCTTTATTCTGTACTTGCGCCCGGTGGATGTCAATGTGAAACTCTTGTAGAATTTCATACTTGTTACTTCCTACTTTTTCCGCTTATGTAAATAATTGAATTGACTTAAGTGTGGCACTGAATGATTTTTAACTGAATTTCGTTATGAATCTTCGCACATTGCTAAATTTGCACACTTTAATGGTAGGTCAGCAACGGTAATCCAGTATGACTGATCTGAACGGTGACACAGACCGTTTCGCAGCCGAATGGGCATAATATTTTGCTAATTCGTAACGATCTGCGGTACTTTGTCTTACTAAAAAAGTTATGTTATATCGATAAGCTGAAATTCATTTTTATTAGTACAGTTCATACTTATTAGCGTTTCTTCTTTCATTTATATCTTATATTTACGTGTTGTGTTTAACACAACAATCAGCATTAATATAGACTTAGACATGATTGACAACAGTCTGCCAAAGTTCGGATAGTTTTTCAATTTCACACCTGTGCATACTATGTTGCTAGCACTTCGTCGTCTTGCCTGTTATGCTGCGTAGCAGACTTTAAAGCTGTGCGGATCAGAATAACGAAAAGGCGAGGGGTCTCGCTCGTTTTGTCCACGACTGTACATACGGGCTTCAACTGGAAGCCACTATGGCCTGTAAAAACTCTGCACCGGAGGGACATGGCGCGCATGTGGCGCACTGCCATCTCATTGGCCATCATTCAACCGATCGTCCAGAGTATCTGACGTGCTAGCTATTGTTCTGCACGTTCGAAAAGACTTCCCAACGGTCTGTTCCACGCTTTAAGGTCAGAAACCCGACATGCTCAACGCTCAACGTTCGGATGCACGCTCGTATGCCGACGGCTATCCAGCTCTGAGACCGCAAAATTCGGTGACCATTGCTTTTTCTGGTCCCAGTCTCAGGAGAGCACTGACTCAAAGGCTTTTTCGGGAATTTTTTGTAGGTCTGAATCGCTGCATCAACACTTTCGTTGCCTTTTGAAAGTCTTCTTTCCACTTCGTCCCTTCTTCACACCATGCACCGTTTCATCCATTTAAAACTTGTTTCGGGTTCTTGTAATTGTTAACCATCAAGGCGGCGATGTTCCGGGTGCAATTCTCCAATGCCGTCTAATCTCACTTGCATTCCCTGTTTTCCGCTAACACTTTAGCGCTCACTTTCCTTCTTCAAACGAAAACGGTGTGTTTATTTCCAGTGCTACAAGAAATGGAAGCGTCGCTACATTTTTCACTGCCTTCTGAATTGCTATATACACAAAAAATACTTCTACCGTTTTAATTAGAGGTTAAGCTTCAAAGAGTGTATACATTATTTTGGGGTATTCTGTATGTGAACTTGTGTTCTTTGTGTGTGTGTGTGTGTGTGTGTGTGTGTGTGTGTGTGTGTGTGTGTGTGTGTGTGAGCGTGAGTGAGTGAGGGAGAGAGAGAGAGAGAGAGAGAGAGAGAGACCATCTGGCACAAAGGAATGCCATGATGAGCGCTTTGGTTTAGAAAGTTATTATACCACGAGACAAAAAGATCCTAATCTAGGTACTCTGATGCCTACGAGTAGTTATCACAAGGAATGAGTACTCAGATCGACAAATGATGCGAAGGCTGCGGCCAGAGACACCAATTATCGTGAAAGAGATCAAGACCAAAAAAGAAAACATTACAAGGGTTACACGAAACCCGTTCAGAAAAAAATCGATACATTCATATGGTGACATAGCACCCAATGCCTTTCACCTCAACCGTAGTGCCGGCCGGTGTGGCCGTGCGCTTCTAGGCGCTACAGTCTGGAACCGCTCAACCGCTACGGGCGCAGGTTCGAATCCTGCCTCGGGCATGGATGTGTGTGATGTCCTTAGGTTAGTTAGGTTTAAGTAGTTCTAAGTTCTAGGGGACGGATGACCTCAGAAGTTAAGTCCTATACTGCTCAGAGACATTTGAACCATTTTTTTTTTCAACCGTAGTAGGTAAGATATCTGCTTTGTACTGTTAAATACGATCTGGGCCATCGAAAATAGGATGAATGCCACAGTGTATACTGTCCAGGATGTGTTAAGGGCTGCCACAACTGATTTCAGTAGCGCATGTGGGAGGGTATCTCCAGTACTCCGGCGGGCACGTTTAACCGTTAGGATACTACGCTAGCATCAGATTTTTCGCAAAATTTACTAATTTTGGGCAATACAGAGCCAAGGGTCCGAAGATGGACGCCTCAACACAATAGTGTGCAAAACATAAAGACAAGAATAACATTCACACGATGTGTCGTTGTCAAGTAACATGTTGTTGGGGCCTTAAGTCCGAATACCTGTTTGATGCAGTTCTCCATTCCACTCTATCCTGTGTAAGCCTCTTCATCTCCGAGTAACTAAGTAACCTACATCCCTCTGAATCTGCTTACTGTATTCATCTCTTGGTCTCCGTCTACGATTTTTACCCCACACGCTTCCCTCCAGTACTAAATTGGTGATCCCCTCGTTTGGTCTTCTCCCCATTTCCGTTCAGTACCTCATTAGTTAGGTGATCTACCCATCTAATCTTCAGCATTCTTCTGTCGCACCAAATTTCAAAAACTTCTATTCTCTTCTTGTCTAAACTATTTATCGTTCATGTTTCACTTCCGTACATGGCTAAACTCCCTACAAATACTTTCAGAAAAAACTTCCTGATACTTAAATCAGTACTCAACGTTAAAAAATTTCTCTTCTTCAGAAACGCTTTTCTTGCCATTGCCAGTCTGCATTTTATATCCTCCCTACTTCGACTTCCCAAATAGGAAAACTCATTTACTACTTTCAGTGTCTCATTTCCTAATCTAATTCCCTCAGCATCACCTGATTTAATTCGACTACATTCCATCATCCTCGTTTGCTTTTGATGATGTTCATCTTATATCCTCCTTTCAAGATACTGTCCATTCCATTCAACTACTCTTCCAAGTCCTTTACTGTCTCTGCCAAAATTGCAATTTCATCGGCAAACCTCAAAGTTTTTATAACATAGCTCTATGGAACTGGAAAACAACAGCTAAGTATAACACAAAAGTAAGAGAAACAGATATGCGATGAGACGAACAGAAATAACACTTTTGTTCAAGGACAATAATTACATTAAAGTAACTATGATTTGTGATGGTCTACTAGACATTACAAACAGCGGGACATTGTTCTTAATACGGTGTGTGATCACCAAGGACGAGAACGCACGCTCTGCAACGTACTCTCATGCTGGCCACAAGGTTGGTAATTTCTTGTGATAGGCTCTTCCACTCGTCCACCAGCGTGGTTGACAAACTGCTGGATGGACGCTGGTGCATGTTGACGTGCTGCAATAGGTCTCAATAAGTCTCACCAACGCGTCCCACACGGGCTAGGTGGAATTTGTGCAGGAATGGGCATTCGTCGAATATCCTCTCGTTCAAGAGTTCATGTGCGATATTCCATGCAGTCACATATGTCATCCATAAAAATGGAGTCAGGACCGAACGCTCCTCTGAACAGACACATAAGGCGAATCAGTATAGTGTCACACTCTCGTTGGCCAGTGACTGTACCATGTGCAAAGATTTGCAATTCAATACGCCCATGCAATATTATGACTCACCTCAGCTAAACACACAGACCACCAAAACAATCATGTTCGACAACGCTGATAGCACCCTCATATGGCTAGTGGTGGAATACTAAATGTACCCAGGAGCATTGACGAACATGACTGAGCAAATGTGGAATGCTTCGGGCAGACGTACAGCAACATGACCACTTGGACCACCTACCATTCAGCATGAACTCCTTGACGACCTTGTGCCAGCAAGGAAGCACCCTGCTGAGAATGCGTTTCCGTCCGTTGTGATCACACACCCTATTAAGAACCACGTCCTGCCTTTTCTAGCGTCCAGAGGGCCATAATACACTAATGCTCATAAATTAGGGATAATGCTGATACATGGTGAAACAACGCTCTGTTGGGCGGTTTGCGGGTTTAAATCACCTCGGGGTTTGACCATGCGGTGCATTTGACTTGCGGCCGTCGCACGGTGGCGCTGGCAGCAGTACACATACGCAGAGGTGCGTGTTCAGGCGCTACAGTACGGGACGTCCTCAGTACAACACCACAAGAAGACCGATATCCCACCACCAGTGCCCGCAGACGGCCACGGAGTACTGCAGGTAGCCTTGCTCGGCACCTTACCGCAGTCACTGGAACATTTGTCTCCAGACACACAGTCTACAGACGACTGAACAGACATGGTTTATTCGCCCGGAGACCTGCAAGGTGCATCCCACTGAGCCCTGATCACAGGTGAGCTCGTAAAGCCTGGTGTCAAGAATACAGTACATGGTCATTGGAACAGTGGTCCCAGGTTATGTTCACGGACGAGTCCAGGTATATTCTGAACAGTGATTCTCGCCCGGTTTTCATCTGGCGTGAACCAGGAACGAGATACGAACCCCTTGATGTCCTTGAAAGGGACCTGTATGGAGGTCGTGGTTTGATGGTGTGGGGTGGGATTAGGATTGGTGCACGTACACCCCTGCAAGTCTTTGACAGAGGAACTGTAACAGGTCAGGTGTATCGGAACGTCATTTTGCACCAGTATGTCCGCCTTTTCAGAGATGCAGTGGGTCCCACCTTCCTCCTGATGCATGATGATGCACGGCCCCACCGAGCTGCCATTGTGGAGGAGTACCTTGAAACAGAAGATATCAGGCGAATGGAGTGGCCTGCCTGTTCTCCAGACCTAAACCTCATCGAGCACGTCTGGGATGCTCTCGGTCGACGTATCGCTGCACGTCTTCAAACCCCTAGGACACTTCAGGAGCTCCTACAGGCACTGGTGCAAAAATGGGAGGCTATACCCCAGCAGCTGCTCGACCACCTGATCCAGAGTATGCCAACCCGTTGTGTGGCCTGTGTACGTGTGCATGGTGATCATATCCCATACTGACGTCGGGATACATGTGCAAAAAACAGTGGCATTTTGTAGTACATGTTTCGGGACGATTTTCTCAACTTATCACCAATACCGTGGACTTACAGATATGTGTCGTGTGTGTTCCCTATGTGCCTATGCTATTAGCGCCAGTTTTGTGTAGTGACACGTTGGGTGGCACCACATTCTGCAATTATCCTTAATTTATGAGCATGAGTGTAATTCGCGGTGACTTCGGTGTAATTACTGTCCTTGAATGAAAGTGTCATTTCCGTTCGTCTCAGTGTGCATTTCTTTCAGTTGCCTTTTGTACTATGCCGTAGCAGTTCTTTCTGTTGTTGTATTAAATAAACGCATAACATTGGGGACAAAATAAATGTAAATGTCTGAGACTGTTACAACATCGTCCACTTCACTGTCGTTTTCATGGGCTACGAATGTCCAAATAAGTTAGGCACTATTGTCTTCACCTTGGCTTGGAAAATAGGACTTCAACAGTGGCCAGTTCTGGAGCAATCTATCGCCAGCAGAAAAAACAGTCAAAAAGCGCGTAGGAACATGTCGGAGTAAAGTGGAGTACTCTCACTGCAGGAACTCAAAACAGTTCAGCTCACTCACCTTCTTCGCGCTTGAAGAAAACTCATTAAATACCTTAATCACTAACGATTCAAAATCGTAGGACAGTACTTTTAGCTCATATTTCGCAGTATTGTGCAGCATATGCTTGTGACAATATCATACAGTAAGATGTGGTGCTTCAAACATTTTTTTCCAACGCCATGAAAACAGATCGGTTTTTCCCGTAATTGACGGAATAGTTGTCACCACCATAAGCAACTAGTTCCGATCCTGAAAGACCAGTCTTAATGACTCTCTCTTTAAGCTACAGAAGCTGATGTTTCGGCAGTGTCTTCGTAAGAATCATAACAGCTGAAGTCGATCCCATTTCTTCGTCGATGTACCGGGTAGCGACTGGAAATAATTTCGTATTTCCTTTATTTGAAGCATCACATTCAATCGGGGATGGATTTGTACCAACTTTTTTTTCAGAATTTGTTGAAGGGAACGCGAAAAGAACGCATTCTCTGCTATAGCTTCATTTTTAGTCAGTCCACAGTGGATGATAGTTCTGAATCTTGAAACAAAAGATGAGATAGGAGAGCATTTACACAGTCTTGTGAAAGGTAACTGTGATAATGTTTCACTCCATGATATATTGATATTATTTCCGTTGCTGACACTTCCTCTTCCTGACTAGTTCCTACTGGCACGAAATAGCTTTGAACAGTTTCTTAACCAGTGGCGGCTGTTGTGTACGAGCAGGAGAACACGTGAACATCCTAACTTTTGACACCTTACACGTTTATTCGTCATTTTACACTGAATGGTGTTAAACCTAATGTAGATGCATCAGTCTGAAATACACAGCACTAAGTCTACCGCGCCATGCTACATTGCTCCTCTAGACTCGGTGAAACTTGATATCATGGTTGCGAGCACACCTTCACCTCTGCCCACATTAAGGACCTTCTGCGCATGCGCAACTGGAGTGACGTAATCGCATTACGCGCCAAATATGTACGGATTTGATAAACAATGTGCACGATTCACGGTATGCACTGCCAGCCCTTAGCACACAACTACAAGTTCACATCAGTTAGGTGGTAGCACAGTACAGCAGACTTCTTTACATGTTCAAAAATCAACAAGAAATCCAGCTAGGCGATGCGCTTCCGACAGATATGCCATTTCACTTCGTATGTAATAAAATTAGATCGTTTGTCAGTATGTGTTATAGCTACACTAATAGAAAATCCTATTTTGTGGGGTTCTGAAAGAGATATAGCACATTAAGTTTTGGATTTTATCATACAGTAATACATTTGAGTGGATGAGAACAATAAAGCACATCATCATCGATTGTGATACTGTAGCATTCATCTGATGATCCTATCGTGTGTCAGGTTTATCTGTACTGTAGGCCCACATTGTACAATATTTGAACATTCAAGAAAAGCTGTCTCACTGATTTCTTTGCTATTCATTTAAACATTTGGGGGGGGGGGGGGAGGGGGGGAGGGGTCGAAGACGGTATGCTTTTGACTGTTATGGTTCTCAGCGCCTTATTTCTGTCGCGCGGGGTAGCCGTGCGGTCTGATGACACCTTGTCACGGTTCGCGCGGCTGCCCCCGTCGGAGATTCGAGTCCTCCCTCGGGTATGGGTGTGTGTGTTGTCCATAGCGTAAGTTAGTTTAAGGTAGATTAAGTAGTGTGTAAGCCTAGGGACCGATCACCACAGTAGTTTGGTCCCTTAGAATTTACCACAAATTTCCAATTTTTCCGCCTTATTTCTATTCTAGTCAAGTGCCCTTCTTGGTAGACAGTGATACTTGAATTCAATATTTGTGTTTGGAGCTGGTTGTTTACTTTGACTACAAGCGAACATTTAACAAATAAGTATATAATAAGCTTAATTTGTTGTGTAGGTTCAACGTAAGAATGCCTGACTCTGAGTCCAGAAGGCAATTCGTTAGCCAATACATGAATTAGAGGCAGTTGCTGCTAGGCTGAATACCGTAACACCTACAACCATCAAAAAGAAACGCAAAGTATATCTATTTTAAAAAGCTGATAAAAATTCTCTCCTTCCGATCTGATCTTGTAAGTGTAGAAAAGTTGTGGAATGTTTTCAAAGAGATAGTATCGACAGCAATTGAGAGATATATACCACACAAATTAATAAGTGATAGTACTGATCCCCCATGATATAGAAAACGGGTCAGATCGTTGTTGCAGAAGCAACGAAAAAAGCATGCCAAACTTAAAAGAACGCAAAATCCCCAAGATTGGTAAAGTTTTACAGAAGTTCGAAATACAGCGCGTATTGCAATACGAGATGCTTTTAATTATTTCCAAAACGAAATTCTGTCTCGAAATCTGCGCGATAACAACGGTGAAGTCACTGATGACAGTGCCACCAAAGCAAAGTTATTAAACACGGTTTTCCGAAACTCCTTCACCAAAGAAGACAAAGTAAATATTCCTGAATTCCAATCAAGAACAACTGCCAGGATGAGAAACATAGAAGTAGATATCCTCGACTCGATGTAACAAAGCAGCTTAAATCACTTCATAAAGGCATGGCCTCCGGTCCAGATTGTGTACCAGTCAGGTTTACATCAGAGTATGCTGATAAAATAGCTCCATATTTAGCAATTATATACAACCACTCGCTCACAGAAAGATTCGTTCCTGAAGACTGAAAAATTGCTCAAGTCAAACCAATACCCAAAAAGGGAAGTAGGAGTAATCCGCTGAATTACAGGCCTATGTCACTAACGTCGATTTGCAGTAGGGTTTTGGAACATATACTGTATTCGAACATTATGAAGTACCTCGAAGAAAACGAGTTATTGACACATAGTCAGCACGGATTCAGAAAATATCGTTCTTGTGAAACACAACTAACTCTTTATACTCATGAAGTAATAAGTACTATCGACAGGTGATGTCAAATTGATTCCATATTTTTAGATTTCCAGAAGGCTTTCGACACCGTTCCTCACAAGCGTCTTCTAACCAAACTCCGTTTCCTATGGAGTATCGCCTCAGCTGTGCGACTGGATTCGTGATTTCTTGTCAGAAAGGTCACAGTTCGTAGTAAAAGACGGAAAATCATCGAGTAAAATAGAAGTAACATCCGGCGTACCCCAAGGAAGTGTTATAGGCCTTCTATTGTTCCTGATCAATATTAACGACATAGAAGACAATCTGAGTAGCCGTCTTAGATTGTTTGCAGATGATGCTGTCATTTACCGTCTTGTAAAGTCATCAGATGATCAAAACGACTTGCAAAATGATTTAGATAAGATATCTGTATGGTGCGAAAAGTGGCAATTGACCCTGAATAAAGAAAAGTCTGAAGTTATTCACATGAGTACTAAACGAAACCAGCTAAATTTCGTTTGTGCGATAATTCACGCAAATCTGAAGGCTGTAAATTCAGCTAAATACTTAGGGATTATAATTACAAATAACCTAAATTGGAACGATCACATAGATAATACTTTGAGTAGAGCAAACCAAAGACTGCGATTCATTGGCAGAATACTTAGACGGTGCAACAGGTCTACTAAAGAGACTGCTTTACACCACGCTTGTCCGTCCTATTCTGGAGTATTGCTGTGCGGTGGGAACTGACGGATGACATCGAAAAAGTACAAAGAAGGGCAGCTCGTTTTGTATTATCGCGAAATAGGGGAGATAGTGTCACAGACATGATACGTGAATTGGAGTGGCAATCATCAAAACAAAGGCATTTTTGGTTGCGACGGGATCTTCTCATGAAATTTCAATCACCAGTTTTCACCTCCGATTGCGAAAACATTCTGTTGGCACCCACCTACATAGGGAGAAATTATCATCACGATAAAATAAGAGAAATCAGGGCTCGCACAGAAAAATTTAAGTGCTCGTTTTTCCCGCGTGCAGTTCGACAGTAGAACGGTAGAGAGACAGCTTGAAGGTGGTTCATTGAACCCTCTGCCAGGTACTTTATAGTGAATAGCAGAGTAATCACATAGATGTAGGTGTAGGTAGGGGTCTTGTGTATTTGTCCCAAAAATTAAAAAAAGCACGAAAATTCCCACTTGCACAAAAATGTGAAACGGGAAGCAACGAAAGCTAAAGCATTATTTCGTTCTCGCCATAAACTGTACTTGATTATGTATACAACAATAAAAGTCCACAAAAACAGTTCTTCATTTTTTAAGACAAGTTATGAATTTTATAATAATAATTATTATTATTATTACTGCTACTATTACTACTACTATTGATAGCGGCTGAAGATGTATAAATATGTTGATAAGCGTAGTTGTTATACAGCAGATGTTATTAGTTTCGCGTTCCGATATATGTTGTTGTTGTTGTGGTCTTCAGTCCTGAGACTGGTTTGATGCAGCTCTCCATGCTACTCTATCCTGTGCAATCTTCTTTATCTCCCAGTACCTACTGCAGCCTACATCCTTCTGGATCTGCTTAGTGTATTCATCTCGTGGTCTACCTCTACGATTTTTAATCGGAATTTAAAAATTTGTGAACACCCAGAATGTATCCCTACGAGCCGCCACTGTTTGTAAGGCATCCAGTCCTTTATCAGTATGAGTCTTGGTACTGTCATGATGCTTTACCGCTCTCACTGAGTAGAATTTCACTGTAAAACTTACACGGCATGTTTCTCAATATCCAGTATATTCACCTTGTTTCGAAAGCCACGCCGAAAAGTCTGTTTCTTGTAGCCATTTGTCATTGAAATGACACTCACGGCGCTATTTTTTAGTCTGCTGCATTTGAGAAGCCCCTACAATACGATGTTATATACGTACACGTATCACTCAATCACTACAATGCCGTTCTTAAGCACTTAAATTTTAAATTAAACGCATGCCGTGCGCGGCTCACCTAATAAAGCCACGACAAAATACTTCGCTACATCAATCAGCTGCGCGCAACAATGAGTATACATTTGTTCGACAGCGGTATTCCTTTTAAAATCAGTACGTCTTTATAGCACCGATAATAAAATGAAAATGCGATATTGTCGCGGTTTGTTTTCTTTGTTGTCATTTGTGGCTATATAATATAACTGTGCAATAGAACAAATAGACGTAAACTGATAGTGTAACTCGGATTTATTGTCCTCGTGGAAGCGACATGCACCTGTCAAAATACAAGCTATTATTGGTCTATCTTTCCTAGTCCGTAATTATTGGAGCGGTCTTCAAATGATTCGACGACAATGGACACAGCGGTGTAACAAAAAAAAAAGGCTCTTTGACCTCACCGACACGGCTTGTCGAACAAATGAACGCGCGAACTTGTATCAAAATGCATTGAAATTCGTTGCGACGAATCCGCAATGCTCCCAGTTTGTGACACAATCTGGAACAAAATACTGAAACTAAAGGATAATCAAAAAGTCCAATGGACCGCGCGCTGCTTTGGGAGATTGTCTCCACTTCAGCCTGTCTTCAGCTCCTTTCTGCCATCCTTCCAGCGGTCCCACTCTCTGAAAGTCTTTGGATTTGCAGTCTCCATCGAGCTCTAGGTCTTCCTGCGGGCCTCTGTCGTTTGGCTTGGCGTTGAGTACAGTTTTCGGCCATCGGTTGTCCTGCATTTGAGCTACATGCTCTGCCCACTGTAGTTGTGGTGTCTTCATTATAGCCACTATGTTCAGCTCTTTGTAAATATCATACAACTCTGTATTGTGACGAATCCTCCATGTTTCACTCTCTTCATCGTAAATTGGTCCAAAAATCTTCAGAAGGACTTTCCTTTCAAATATCATCATTCTGTTCAGATCTTGCTTGGTTGTGCTCCAGGTGGCACGTTCATAAAGTACTACTGGCGGTAGAAGTGTTTTGTTGATGTTTATTCTGAAATGTCTTGACAAACTTCTGGTTTTGAGGAGAGCATTAAGGCCGTGGTCACAGCTATTACCTGCCTGTGGTCTTGCCAGTATTTACATTTTACTGGATGGTTCATCTCTGAATACTGCTCTCAGATATTTGAACTCTCTGACTTGACAATAAGAACCTTCAGTTGTCTGTAAGGGTGGAAGTGGTTCTTGAGTTTCATTATGTCTACGGTGTAGAGCCATGTATTCCGTCTTGTCGTGATTGATTTGAAGTCCAATTTTCCTCGCTGTTGTTTCCAGAATGTCAGCCATTTTCCCTAATTCTTCTTGCGACTCAGATAGTAACACTACATCGTCGGCATATCCGAGGTACTTGATGTTCACATCTCCGGCCTGAACTCCTCAGAGTTCATTAGATGACATCTCTCGCATTACCTTATCTAGTGAGAGACTGAAGAACAGATGATATTCCATCGTCATGCCGTAGCCCAGTTCTTATTTTGAATGCTTCAGTCATCTTATTTCAAATTTTTACCTTTGCTGTAGTATCCACCAGGCAGGCCTCCGTGAGGCTTACCAATTTCTTGGGAAAAACGAACTCTTCCAGACGCCTCAGCATACTTTCCCGATGAATGCAGTCATATGCTCTTCTGAAGTCGACAAACAGAATGTGTAGTTCTTGGCCAAACTCCCACTTTTCTTCTACGATCTGGCTTAGGACGAAGATTTGGTCGATAGTAGATCAAATTGACATAAACTGATAGTGTATCTCTGATTTATTATCATCTTGGAAGCGACATGCACCTCTCAAAATACAAGCTATTATTGGTCTACCTTTCCTACTCCGTTTTTATTGGAGTGGTCTTCAAATGACTCGACGACACTGGACGACAATGGGACGACAATGGACATTGTGGTGTAATAAAATACGTAACGAAATCCTCCTTGATATTCTCCAATAATGGTGTCTGCCATTTGGCTTCTGTAAAAACAAATTTCAGAAAATTAAATACGAATTTAGCCTAATTTAAGGGGGCCCAAAAACTGGACTTTTGACGTCCGGTCGGGACGTTAGACCGGACACCACAATTTTTATTTAATAACCGCACCGTCCTGTCTAAACCCGGACAGCTGGCAACCCTACAAGGTTCCTAATGCATTTCTTGAACCATACAGACATCTAAATAAATTTTGTAATCCATTTTTTCTTCCTGTTACCTGACGAAATATGATTTCTGTCAATCTGTTTTGTTTTCTTAGTACTCTTATTATGTGCAGTCGTTTCCCTTGCCAAATTTTCTTTGTATCTTCTCGTGTTCCCCTGAAGACATTATCCAATAGTTTTGTTTGACGCGGCATTTACATCTTGTCCTTCCCATCGTTTGATTAAAGGACTCGGCTTCTCTCTAGCAGCTTTCCTTTTGCTTTATTCACAGAGCCGTGTAAAGAAAAGTGTTACGAAAAGTCATTGACAGTGCCACAGAAGTGCTGAAACACGTCTAGGCAATGATATCTATGGACTATTGTTTTTCATGAACAGGCGGAACCCTCCTTGCAAGATAAGACGAAACTTAACAGGTGTGATGACGTGTCCCGCATGACAGCGTCGGCCAATACGATAAGACTGCATAAAAGCCAGTGTCCTTTGCTTTGTTGGGGACGCGTGTTCGCGATAGCCGAGCGCTGACCCTCTCATTGCCGCAACCCGCCAGGGTCGCCAAACACATGAGCCGGCGCTGCCGCCGCCTGTCGCTGGCTAAGCGAGGTTAGAAGGCGAACGCTCAAGGCCATTCACAGCGAAAGCTACTTTCCTATCTGCTAACGGAGGACCTTGAAACTAGGTTAGGCAGAAAGACGTCACTGACATAAATGACCAAATGCATTACTGTTACGAAGGGGTGGAACGCCATTTCAGATATACAGTGTTGACGAGCATTACTTCCACACCAGACTCTCAGATACGAATACGAACCTACTAACCATTCGCTTACCGAAATGGCTACTAAAGCCACAGTGTGTGTCGTATTGCTGCTACAGGTAGTGGCTGCATAGACAAGGGATACATAATGATTTCTGAAAACGGCTCAACATTTATTACCAAGAAAGTACCGAATATAATTTCAGTAGTCTACATACGTTCATCCTGTTTAGCAAGTAGCCTTCCATCGAGTTTGGTTTCTATGTTGAGAAAATATTTCCATCTCTGCAGATATACGAGTGGCCCCTGTGAAACATGAGTCGTTGTCAACATTTTGACACAGAATCACTCACTTCACAAATCTAATTTCGTATTAGATATTCTCCTGTCTCCACCCGTATCCTACCTTGTCATGGTGGTGGGGCTTACGACGTGATCCAATGACCCTGAGAACTATCAAAAACTTGTATAAAAGAGATAACATATAGGGAAAGTAAATGGATGGGGTGCGGCATGGAGACTTCCCCTCCCCCCTCCCCGCCCCGCGGGCCGGTGTGGCCGAGCGGTTCTGGGCGCTTCAGTCTAGAACCGCGCGACCGCTACGGTTGCAGGTTCGAATCCCGCCTCGGGCATGGATGTGTGTGATGTCCTTAGGTTAGGTTTAAGTAGTTCTAAGTTCTAGGGGACTGATGACCTCAGATGTTAAGTCCCATAGTGCTCAGAGCCATTTGAACCATTTTTGAACCCCCCGCCCCCACCTTTTCTGTTTAATGTCGTTCTGGAAAGATGAGAAAGGTAACAAGCCTGCGGACAGGCATACAGCTGGTTGCCCTGTGCGGATAATGCAGTTTTAATGGCGCAGAATGATCGGAGCTGGTTCAGATGGCATAAATTTTAATGGAAAAGGCAATGAGAGCATGCTTGCAGATGAATAAGGATAAGACCAAATATCTCGTAATGAACAGGGAGAACGATGACAGATCTTTAGATGTGGATGGTAAAAGTCTTCAAAGGGTAAGAGAGTTCAAATACCTTGGGGCAGTACTCAATGAAAGGAATGACTGAGACCAGTAATTAGCGGCAAGAATTCAAGCAGGAAATGGGTCAAGATTTGCAAAAATGTTCAAATGTGTGTGATTTCCTAAGGGACCAAACTGCTGAGGTCATCGGTCCCTAGACCTACACTCTACTTAAACTAACTTATGCTAAGAACAGCACATACACCCATGCCCGAGGGAGGACTCGAACCTCCGGCGGGAGGGGCCGCGCAATTCGTGACATGGTGCCTCAAACCGCGCGGCCACTCTGCGCCGCTCAAGATTTGCACTCGGAAAGCTGCTGAATTCCTGGCTTCTATCGATATCCACGAAGATTAGGATCTAAAGGACAGTAATTCAGTCTGTCGTCCTATACGGTGCAGAGACCTGGGCAATGAAACAAAATATAGAAGGGAAACTCCTGAATTTGTGAAAGCTGTTCCGAGACAGAGTTTTGGACCAGTGAAGGACGGAGACAGTACAACGAGAAACCAGCCGAAGTTGCAAATTACACTATTTTTATTCACTGCATGACTAGGGGTCGGGATCCATTTCCAAATCATTGTAACAGATAGTCAAAACGGTATTCCAAAAATGTAAAAACCATGTGAATAGTATATATTTATTATGAAGTGCGAACGAACAGTTACAGCGCATGGATCCCCGCCCGAAACTAGTCATAGAGTATGAAACTTCCTGGCAGATTAAAACTGTGTGCCGAACCGAGACTCGAATTCGGGATTTTTGGCTTTCGCGGGCAAGTGCTCTACCATTTGAGATACCCAAGCACGACTCACGCCCCCTCCTCACAGCATTACTTCTGCCAGTACCTCGTCTCCTACTTTCCAAACTTTACAGAAGCTCTCCTGCGAACCTTGCAGAACTAGCACTCCTGAAAGGAAGGAATTTGCGGAGACATGGCTTAGCCACAGCCTGGGGGATGTTTCCAGAATGAGATTTTCACTCTGCTGCGGAGTGTGCGCTGATATGAAACTTCCTGGCAGATTAAAACTGTTTGCCGGGCCGAGACTCGAACTCGGGACCTTTGGCTTTCGCGGCCAAGTGCTCTACCAACTGAGCTACCCAAGTACGACGTACGCTCGTCCTCACAGCTTTACGTCTGCCAGTACCTCGTCTCCTACCTTCCAGACTTTACAGAAGCTCTCCTGCGGGTAGGAGACGAGGTACTGGCAGAAGTAAAGCTGTGAGGACGCGGCGTGAGTCGTACCTGGGTAGCTCAGTTGGTAGGACTGCTCCCGACTTCTCAATGGTGTTATTAACTTGATTTGACGTTTTCCTTAATTTATGTTGCCTGTGCATGTCTTTATTATTCGTTTGTATGCTCCCAATGACTTTCTGTGAAGAGTTTGGACGGTTGTGAATCAATTGACAGAACCGCAATTCTAGTTAAGACAGTCACTTATATATATATATATATATATATATATTGTAATTCTCTTTAATATCTTTGCGTTTTGGTTCCATCTCTCTGTCTTGACTGAAGATGTTATTGTCACTTTAATATTTTTGTTCTGTTTTGTAAGCTTACAAATGGCACTATATGGCACTATATTGAAATGTGTTCTTCAGTCTATTGTAGGATACAATTCGTGCTGAAACAGCTCCAGTACTTCATTATTTTGTTTTTGTGCTTATGTGCTTATATGATTTTTTTAATAAAGAAAAAAAAGTTGGTAGAGCACTTGCCTTAGAAAGCCAAAGGTCCCGAGTTCGAGTCTCGGTCCGGCACACAGTTTTAATCTGCCAGGAAGTTTCATACCAGCGCACACTCCGCTGCAGAGTGAAAAATCTCTTTCTATAGTCATAGAGTGCATAAACAAGGTGAAATTTGCAACTTTGCCCGGTTTTTTATGGTACTGGTCAACGGATATTGCTGACCTACAGTAATTCCAACATGTTGGAAGTTCGTAAAGATGAATACGACTGGAGAAAAACGAGAAACAGTGATTTACAAGAATGGTACAAATCGCTGGACAACAGAGAGTGGAGACTGAAGTGGTATGGGCACGCAATGTGCCGAGAGGTCCAGTTACCAGGCAGGCGGTGGAAGAAGACATCAGAGGCAACAGGCTGAGAGAAAGACCACGGATGAGGTGGAGTGACGGGATCAGAGAGGATGTGGGCTAGACGGAGAAGAATACATGGACCGAGGAAGATGGAGTGGGCTGATTAGCGACGCCAAAGGCCGACTGCGGGTGGCCAGCCTAGTAAGTAAGTAAGCATTCTCCTTTCTGTTCCGGAGTTAGACATCCTACAGTAACACTTGACGAACAATGAAAGAGAGGAAAAATCCTGCATCTGTGTCAACCAAGTAAATGTATCGATTTATTTACAACACAGAAACTTTCACTTTAGACGTATTGTTGTTGTGGTCCACAGTCCGAAGACGATTGAGCAGCTCTCAACGCTAGTCTTACCTGTGCAAGCCTCTTCATCTCCTACTACCACCTACACTAATCTTTACCTGCTTACTGTATCCGACCCCCTTACCCCTACACTTCCTCTTTGTCAAACACTTGTGATGGTTCTGCGCGGCGGTTTACTCCTGTGGAGGCATTGTCTCCCCAGGAGTATATTGTAGATTCGCCACAGACACTATCAACCTCAGAAACCCCGCTACTCGTATAATCTCTAATGTCCTAAGGCCCACGTGCCTTGCGCTGACTGCCATGTAATTTTCAGAGTCGGTTAACTCACTATATGCTGCTATGTTCACCACATATGAGTCTGTAACAGACTGTCCAGATAGTGTATGTACACTCGCACCATATGACGTACATAGCCACAGAATTGCTGCGTCATATACGACACATCTTCGAAGGGAAGAGACCTTCCAGTGTCCTTTGGCCACGTCTTGATGATTCCTTATAAGTTTTTCCCCATGCTACCTTTCGCTCCCATGTTATCTTACCGTGCATATTCTGTTTCACTAAAAGTGGTGTGTGAACAATGTGTTCTTTGTCCACGTACAGAAGATATTGCAACAATAGTCACACAGGGTGATGCCTTGTGTTATTTCCGAAAGACTGGACAAGAGCACCTCGAAGAGAACATAACTATGTCAACAAGTGAAATGAATTCTTCTCCTGTTCACTCCAATATGCCCCCCGATGGCTCAAAAATTTTCGTATAACGAAACTGCTGTTCGCATTGTGACCACCAGGAAGTCAATTGTGGCGTCACTGATAGGCTGCTGTTCGTTGCAAACTTTTACTTATCTTCGTTCATAGTTCCCCAAATGGACAATGCGAAAACATCAGAATAACTGTTTCAACAGCAATGCAAGAAATGAGGTAGAAATATTGCTAGTGTCATTCATAGTTTACAGAACCTAAACATCTCTCTCTCTCCCTGTCTCCCTCTCTCTGTCTCTGTTTTGTGCGTCACATTTTTTATTTCATTTTACGCGATCTACTTTTCGGGTTATAATGCCAGCTGCCAATGTTACTGTTCCAAAGTTACAGTTCATGTCTTCTGGTACACTCACAAAACAAATGATCTACAACCATCACAAAAATTATGTGCTGATTTAATTTCTATTGAAATAAAATATTTGCTTCAACAGAATAACTTGATCCAGGAAAACGAATTCTTTAACATATCTACTCAGTGTAGAGGACTCTAATGAGTCCATTGAGTCCATGCATGTTGTTACGTTGGCTCTGTGTTTTTGATCACCGAGACAAGGGTGAATTCTGATACCGGCATCTAGACGACTCTTCTCTAGCAATCGAACTAAAAAGAAATAAAGTTACATTATAAATTTTCGTCGGCCTCGAGAGCATTAAAGACGGAACACTAGAATCTTTGGAGACAAATGATCGAAGTGGGAACTAGCCAGTCACTGGGGTGGCTTATGGAAACAACGAAAAACTTTAGTCTTGATTTCCGCACTGGTATCTAAAATCACATTCTTCTGAATGCGAGCTGGCCGGAGTGGCCGAGGGGTTCTAGGCGCTACAGTCTCGAACTGCTCAATCGCTACGGTCGCAGGTTCGAATCCTACCTCGGGCATGGATGTGTGTGATGTCCTTAGGTTAGTTAGGTTTAAGTAGTTCTAAGTTCTAGGGGACTGATGACCTCAGAAGCCATTTGAACCATTTTTTTCTGAATACGAACCGAGCAGAACTTCCGCACTCGAAGGAAGAAATACAATGAACGGTGTCATTTGGTATTAGTCGACAACACACTGGGAAGACGTGCACAGTTTAAGGTACTGGCATCGGCGGGCAATATTGCGGTCACGAATGGCCTGCCGCAAATACTCGTTCCCTTATTAGCCGCATCGCGGTGAAGAAAAATGTCTCCCACATTCTGTACTTCAACCATCTGTCTCTGGATCTAGCGCTACCGCACTAGCACGCGCCTGTGACAACGACTATACTCGATAGCAATCCAGGGGAGGTAACTGCTGAAAATAAAGATGCTCTCAGGGAATACTCTCGAGAGACCACGCAAATAAAGCCTAAGTGATGAATGTGACTGCACTTAGCTCGGTCGTTTCCCCCAGAGACACAGGTGTGCCGTCTCTTTGCCGTACGGTATTTCCATCAGCAAGTGGAACATTCGACGTTGCTGGCAGCGTGGGAAGATCATTTCACGGTTGTTCAGTCTGCCACAGCTGAACTTTCGCACCATTCCCAAGAGTTCATCCACGTGCCGCGTAATATTAAGTCATCATTCGCATATCGTCTGCCTCAGATACCACACGCGAAGTTTATACCTGACCTGCAGACTCGCTCAAACTCTCAACATTACCTACACTACGGTTCCCCATTTCCTCTTTAATAACTGCTCATCATGGACGCTTTTCCTAGTAGTTCTTACCTTAATTTTCCTTGTGTTAGTTATTTCCACGTTAATCAACATCGTAAGCCCTACATTTCTTAGGTCTTGATTCACTAGAATCGGCTAGTATTCACCGCCTCTCTTAAAATGATCTGATGTCCTTTTTTCCCAGGGTTTTTATCTACTGCTCTTACCCATATTTCTGTCATATGCTTCTTCATAGGAAAACAACTGCTTCTAGAAATAGCGAAGTCGAAGGAATGAAATTCTTTCTGCATTGCACTTAACATTTAAAGCCCACTTTTATATTTCAACAACTCACAAGAAAACTACGCTGAGGCAACAGAAGCGGGGCAGGTTTTTACAGCGAGTGATACAAAACGGAGAGTCCCTGGATGTTGAGCCTGGGTAGGATCCGATACCTTGAGAGTCCATATGTATAGAAGTTCTACAGCCCTTTTACTGTCATACGTTGTTTTCCTGTTTCACCTGTTTATCTCGATACGTTTTCTGTGACGTCAGTCAGACGGCGGCTTTCAAGATCGGTAATGGTTTACGATTTATTGTTCGTTAGTATGTTTTCAGCTCGACGGATTACAGCATTACCACTGCAGAGATTCAAATTTTGTCAGTAAAGTGGCTTTGATAAATTGTGCATTCATCGGGGAACCTAAGCCAGGACGACACAGTAAGAGTTCCTTTTGTTCAGAAGAAAACTTTCCAAGAATTTTTTTTTTACCTTTTAGTAGAATTACAGATTATCAGTTGGCAACATGAAGCACTTTCTAAGGTCTTCTATCATTGCTAAATCCATAAGAGTTTCAAAGCAACGATACGAAAACTCACCTACAAAAATAAAACTAAATTCATTTTTTCACGGTGGATTGCTTTAGTAATGTAAAACGGTTTAATAAAGTTAAAAAATGCCTGAATAGTCCACATGTTTACTTTTTTTCAAGACATACTGGTTTTATGCAGATATTTACTACAACCTGCATATAAAGTGTAAATTTAGAATGTGATGCACCGAAATAGTCATTTTCATAGGCAACTGTCCGCCCCCGGTAGCTGAGTGGTCAGCGCCACGGAATGTCAATCCAAAGGGCCCGGGTTCGATTCCCGGCTGGGTCGGAGATTTTCTCCGCTCAGGGACTGGGTGTTGTGTTGTCCTTATCATCATAATTTCATCCCCATCGACAAGCAAGTCGCCGAAGTGCCGTCAAATCGAAAGACTTGCACCAGGCGAACGGTCTACCCGACGGGAGGCCGTCGTCACACGACATTTCATTTCACAGGAAACTTCACTAGAGTGATACATATCATATTCACGATTGTGTATCATTTCAGTTATATTTATTTCATAAATAAAAGTGGGCAGTACAGACAGTCAGAAGAAGGTTCCCACGTAAGGAAGCGATCTCCAGGACAACACGCGTTTACTGCCAAGTTGCGGCACAAAGGCTTTCCTCAGGACATGATTGGCAGTCTTGGGAGATTTCCAGGGACAAGTTGCGCGAAGCCCTCAGGTGTCCACTTGAGCTGTGACACGTCCCTATTCTGCATGGATGTCAACAAATTCACCTCCTTTCGTTTCCGTTGCAACGTAAGAAAATTTGTACCACGTCTGTAGAATTTCTGTCGGTCCAATACAGCGTATTGGTCTGCTGTGTTTATTGTTTATTGGTGGTCGCTCCGAGAGAACTGAAGCTTACCTTAACGGGTGTGCGACACCCGTCAATAGTAAAAGACCATTCAGTTCGAGTCAGTTTCGGTCGAATTTGACCTAATAAATTGTGATATGTGCATCTTTAAACCATGTGAAAGGAATTTTTGCACCGTTCCCATCATTTTCAAGCTTAGAAGGAAACGCCCCGTCGCACCCCCCCCCCCCCCCCCCCCCTCTCAGATTTTGTGGTAAAATCGCCCAGTGGATTGCTCGTCAAACACTGAACACGGATCAAGCATGAAAACAGGAAGAAGATGTACTGAAATGTGAAAAGAGAGACAGTGAAAGGTCCAAGCCAAAGATGTAGCAACATCGAGCGAATTGCCAAAAGCACGGCGTCGTGGTTTTGTCGTCACTGTGTTGGACTACAAAGTGGACGATCTGTGTTCACATCTCCTTCGTGCCCTGATTTCTTTTTCCACCAAATTATGAATTTTGTCCGGTCATTGACGAGTCTATTGTCCTTCTGTTGTCTTGGCAACTGTCATACTATACACAGGTTACAGAATGGGACATATGTGGTAAGACCATATTACCGTCGCAAGTAAATGTGGTGAATAGTGAGAGCAGACGAGATACCGTACAGATCTCACACAGAAATGAAAACAACAAATAGATGGGTGTGAACTATGTTACTTCAAAGGAATTCAAGACTAAAAATTTCCAAAACGAAACGCAAGAGTCATAACATGCGATACTTGTACAGAACAAAAAGGAGGTACGTACGTCTGGAGGTCCTTTCAGAGACAGAGCTGAACGCGGCGAGCAGACACACCAGAGCCGTGCCGGCTCGCCTCAGTGAATCGATAGCTGGATTGCTGTAGCGGGGCACGTTCTTCGGTGGTTTTCCGCGCAAGGAGCTTTAACAGACACGAAGACTGACAGAATTAGGGGGCCGATTTGGAAGGAGCACTTGCGGGGCGTGAGGCCGGTTTATCTCCACTGTCTGGAGCCGACAGTAAACAGCTTTTGTGGAACACAGACCTCATCCCGCGAAAACGGTGTTTTGGGTTGGCTGTGGTGGATAAGGGACTCTGGAAACTTGTCTGTGCCGTGCGTGTGGAGACTTTGCGTGCCACTTCGCTACCGATTCATCAAATATTTTGCTGAAACTCCTTTTGTGACTTTTGCACCTTGTTTGTTTAAGGCATATTGCTGCGAATAGTTTCTCCTTCCCGCAAGGTCTGGTATGTTTATTGTTTATTGGTGGCCGCTCCGAGAGAACTGAAGCTTACCGTAACGGAAGTAACTCTGTTTCATTGCAGATGTTAGTCACAACTGTTTGTGAAGCGTTGGAAGTTGCATGGTCTCTGTTACACAGCTGGTAGAGTTACGTTAATCAGAATTGCCTGTTTAAATTGGTTACATTTAGAGTGGTTTACCGTGGACCATGTTGATGCTGAACTATGAGTTGTTATTCCTTTCAAATACAGTGAAGTCTAACTTAGAGTCCCAATTCACTGTATTCATTTTAATTAAGCATTTGCAGGACATTGTAGTGGGATTAATCTAATTTAATCAGAGTACCTTTTCAATGTAATCGTTTTACGTAAATATTCGTAGAAAATTTGGTGCGGTTGTTTTTGACCCGCCCTGAGATTTTCGATGGTAAACTCTGCTAAAATAAGAATGCACTTTTCCACTACAGCTGTTACAGGTAGCCTGGTGAACAGTTTTACACCTGAGATTCGGTTGCTTACCTATTCGAAATAGTGGACTTTACATTAATAAAAGCTGCCCGATTCGTTACTTATGGCTAGTGTCTTACCGCAAAACATGTTAGTGTCGGCGAGGTTGAATTTTCTTCCATTTCAAAACAGCGTGTAGTGACTGTTCCTGCAGCACAATTAGTAGACGTAACTGTTTGACAGTTAATTTTGTGGGCACGTAAGCCTTATTGGTTTTCTCATTTCTATAATCAAGAGTGCTACGCAGTTGTTTAAGTGCCTTTTCGCTTATCACCATATTCGCTGATTGGGTAGATGCTGTTTTTTATTTATTTATCTTCGGCTCTTAAATGTTAATATAATGAAATGTGTGCCACCCTTTGAAAACAGTGCACTGTTACTAGCTCTCTAAGGTTAGTTCTTAGGATGTTGTAGTTCTCATCAGCGCAGCCATGGGTGGCGAGTCCACACCGCCCACGCTGCCCGTCGGGTCATCCCGCCTGTCGTGGGACTGAATAGTCTCTGTATAACTTCTCCTGCTTCTGAACTTATATCACCAATGGACGTCACGCATTGCTTGTTTACTGTTGTTACCAAATTAGCTGACGATGATGTTTGGTTTGTGGTCACTAGCGCCCATTAATGTATTCATTAATTTTATTGCGTGCAGTGCCCCAATGACGGTATACAATATGAAAATGTGGTGACGAGTAGATAGCGCTCATTTGTTTTATAATAGTTCTGGTTTAGATACTAATGTAGATTAGTTTCAAGCTGTAAACCTTCAGGGGAAAAAAGGAATCGTATAAATTTGATATTTTGTAGAGAAAATCATGCTCTTGCAAACGGTGGTTGCTGTAAGTATGAAACCGGCGTTCTTTTTGAGATATACGGTTTAAGTCCTATATTTTGCGGCAATTTATTTATTTATTTTTTTTGCCGACTTCAGCTCCACATATGTTCAAAAATGTGTGTGAAATGTTATGGGACTTAACTGCTAAGCTCATCAGTCCCTAAGCTTACACACTACTTAACCTAAATTACCCTAAGGACAAACACGCACACCCATACCCGAGGGAGGACTCGAACCTCCGCCGGGACCAGCCGCGCAGTCTATGACTGCAGCGCCTGAGACCGCTCGGCTAATCCCGAACGGCTCCACATATGTCTCAAACTTCCATATGCTGCCAACAAATTACTAGAAAATAGCAGCACGAAAGTAGGACTTCCTAAACCAACTACGTGAAGACATCAAGTCACATAACTTTCTGAAATTCTGTCGCTTGAAAATTTGTCGACTTTCAGTGCTAGTTAGAGCAAAACTAATGAAACAAGTGACGAAGAAAGCATAGAACGTGCGCAATGTAAGTTGTTCACTTTGCAAGCTTTACCACGTCTTTTCACTGAAACGTTGCCAAAATTTTTGAGGTGTAGACACGACATTTTGTGACCCTTCTCTTAATAGGCTCCTAATCACAAAGTATTACAATGTGTGAAATATAAATGTGTTTTTTCCTCTTTTGATTGTTTATCAAACAGGCAGAAATTTTGAACAAAATCCAGGATAGTCGAGTGATGACTGGTAGACGCCTTGAAATCGTATCACCTATTTCACAAATACAAGCTCATTACACAAAGTCTCCTTTCAGTTCCCTAGCTAGAAATCTTCCAGTAATACAGGACGAACATTTAAAGTGTTAAAAATGCGGTATCTGCGTCTAAAAAGTCAATGTGTTGCTTCATATCTTATAACATTTTTTTCAGGCAAACCAAAAGGAAAATACCGTAGTATTTTCCTTCTTCGAGTTCTGTGAAATTCTGAAACGCTCAAATATTGACAACATGTGGCATCCTCATGTCGCTCTAAATTCGTACGTACTAGCACACCAGATTATATGTATATTACCCCATCTTACAGAGATTACTGATAGTGTACAATCCACCGTTGCGACCACCATACGGATTCCTCCATCGACTACTCTGTAATCACAATCTCTAACACGTCCCTTAAATGTACCTTACATCAATAATATTTTTAAAAATTCTTTGTATTCTATATCAATGTCAGTTCCTCGTTTTACCACAAGAGTTTGTTATTCACATATTTCTAGGCTGAAACTTGTCGACCAACCTGTAACATCAAGAAGCTACTCTTTCCAACTATACAATATTGACTAGCTTAGATGAAGAGCATTATCCTCACGGAATCCATGTGCTCCAAAATTTGCGGTCTTGCTCCCTCGCACTCTCTCTATTTCTTTCTCCTTTGTCTTCTTGTTTTCTTTTGGAGTTATTACTATATAAATCGATTATTCATTCTCATTTGCTATCAGATGTAACTGGAGGACCCTAATCTGGGCATAAGCAACAGCAAGTGAAAATGAATACGGTTTCTTTGTCCAGTAGCAGTTACTGAACATGAGCGTTATACCTGAACAGCTTTTCAGGTAAAAGAACGCCAGTGTCACGTTAACAGTGGCACATTACTTCTTGCGTGCATAGACGAGGTGACGGGTGTTTCAACTGTCGTAACCGTTTAGTTCCGCAGACACATCTTGCTGGGAATGGCTCCGTGGCCGTGCATTACCGTGAGTAATGTATTGTGCGAGCGCTTGTGCCTGGTGACAGCGTACGTGGCTGGCCGTGTAATAGCAGCCCGGCTGCGTCGTGTGTGGTGCATGTATTCCGCCAGGGTCGGTGACCCCGACACCCCGTACAGCCGTCGCGGGAAGGGCGGGCGCCGCCAAGCGCCGAGCCATAATACACGGCCACGTGCCCAAGATAGCCACACAAAGGAATGCGCGCCTTACAAATTGTGTTGTAGTGCTGTCACGCCGGCGTCACCGACGATTGCATCAACCACAAGGGGATTAGTGCAGGTTTCACGGTAGCAGAAAGCTTGAAGAGAAGTTCGAGTAGAAAATCACGGCACTCTTTGGTTCCAACGTGGAAAACGTTTCTGAACGAATTTATGCCGTCCTCAGTGACACAAGATACGTTCTAAAGCACCATAACTCTAATAGTGAGTAAAAATTGCTCAGAAACCACAAGTAATAGAGAGAAATCTTATGTCTGCATTCTTTCTTGTTTTAAGCCATTTCTCGGCGTTATATTTCGCATATTCTATACATGATCTCATAGTATTATTTCGCATTTTATTTTTTCATTTCTGTATTTTTCCTTAGTGAGATGTTTCAAATGCTTCTAGTTGAACCTTAAGGTTACGTCGTCGAAAACTGACGTTTTGGGGCTGTGTACAAGAGATTGATTCATGCAAAGAAGAAAACAGCAACCAGCTACGGTTAATAATGTCAACCAACAGATTCATCTTCAGAGGGCTGTTCGTTAAGATACTACCCAACCACTATATTATTGCACTTGGCTTCCCATGGCCGCAATCGAAAACACAGGGTTATATTACAGAAAACAAAAAGCATATTCATTTTCCCGACTGTCGAATAGGAAATCGTAGTTTTACAAGGAAGTTGGCTGGTCGTTAGAGCAGCAGATCAGATTCTAATGGCCTTCAATCGTATAGACATGAGCCGACCGAAGTGCCCCCACTTCCAGGTGCAATAATAATGTGGTCGACTAACACCCATTTGTTGATGTTTAAATTAGTTTCCATCTCTTTATTCCCCCTAGTAGTGAAAGTTCCTTGAGCTGATGCTGCCAAATCCCACGTCAATTCATGAAATAGTGAAATGTATGAAACCACTTTTGTGGTATATGCAGGGTGTTGGGAAATTCTCGTTACAAACTTCCGGGAGTACACAATATTTTGAACAGGAACCCATGTCCGGAAACTAACTGTTTCCGTTTTGGGACGGTTTCGAATCACGTGTGTAACACGCGTCTGCTGAGGGCCGCTGCACTAATAAGAGACACCAGGTGAGATGGAAATGGTGTACCAGAACATACTTCGTAGGTACGTCTGCAACAACGTTGGTGGGCGCCACATTGAACCTCTGTAATGCGTCAGTACTGTTCTGGTCGTACAGTATGCTGGGTTCTTTTTTGTTTTGGAATGATGTAAACACATAATATTTAAGTGTTAATATAAGCAAATATGCTTAACTGGATATTTCGTTACGTTTCCTTTCGAATTGTTACCTAATAATTGTACTGCGTCACGCCTAATTCAATTCCTCAAGCAGAAGTGGATGGGTTAAACATTTGAATTGAAACCGTCGTAGCACGGAAATTGTACGTTTCCGGACATGGGTACGGATTCAAAATATTACGTGTCACTTCCCTATACAAGTCCTAGTAGTTTATACAGGAATTAAAAATTTTCTGCCACACGGAAAACTTAAGTTTTGCAAAATATATCTCAGCAAAGAAGTAGATGAACCCTCAACCAATTGTCACTGATCCCCTGTGAGAAGAATAAAAAATGAACCTAACATCGTATTTGGTGCGAAAGCACAGGTAACATTGCCACTGCTTAAATAACAGCCAACATCATTCTGACTGTTACACTCAATCAACGAACTTCTTAAATATGAGCTGCAGAATGCCTTTCACAGTAATGCATTACAGACAGAACCAAAGGCAAGAGATATAATAAAGTGGTTGCGCGGAATTCCTACCCAGTAAAAGTAGCTGCTTCATGACTTACTGATACGTATAGTAGAAACAAATGATAATTCTGACAGTGATTGCGAACTGTGACGCACTTATAGTGATATAAATGGTGAACCATGTACGCAGACCACAATTAAATATGAATAGATGACGCGAAATTATTCAGCGAACAAGTGAAATGTATTCAGCATAATTTTTGTTCAAAGAAGTCACACACAAATGACTGACGGCATTTGATCTAAACATCTCAAGCATTGTTAATTTATTTTTACAAAATGGTAATTTTAAAAGCATTCTTTTGTAATACATGGATGGATCTCTGATATTAATGTCAGACTATTATAAGGAAAGGGGTGTTAAGTATCGGCGTGATTCAAAAACATAATCATTTGTAGTTTATAAAATTATAAGAATGAAGAATGCATGTGTATTCTATTTTGAAGTTCAGTTTTGTTTTTCAAAATTTATTTTACTTCTTTCTACATCTGTAAATGAAGATGCTAGATTAAAATCGAAACAAATGAGCCCTCGGTCACTATTATTTTTAGTCTTATTGACCAGGTTTTAACACTTCTAAGAGTGCCTTCATCAGAATTAAAACAATTAAAACGGCCCATAATTCTGATGAAGGCACTCTTAGAAGTGTTGAAACGTGGTCAATAAGACTAAAAATAATAGTGACCGAGGGCTCATTTGTTTCAATTTTAGTTTAGAAACGGTCACGCAATGAAGCAGCCATGTTTAAAAGTTTCAGAAGATGCTATAATGCGCTATATCGCTGACGCTCGGCTAGAAAGTATCCTGTTGGATTCCTGTCGCAGTACTCGGCCGACAGGTAAAGGGCAGTTAGTGGTACACAGCTCCTAGCCACCAGAATCTGCACTGTCGTCGTGGGTTAAACCACCGCTGAGTCAAGTGAGCAGTGGAATAAGGGGGTTTCTGACACGATTTCGATATCAAATTAATTATGCAAAATAATTAACTGATCAATTAACTACCACTACTGTCTGATGATGTCACGGCTTTCTCCATCTAAATCCGCAATCTAGTATAAGGTACTCGAAAAGTAGTGGAGAGGTGGTTTAGCAACGATACAGAAATTGGGAAGCATACTGTCATGTCATTGGTTGGCGTTGAAATTACGGAAAAGCTGGTAAAATTGCTAAAATTGATTTCACTATCATCTGTGGTGCTTATTGCAGTACATTGCCCCATATCGACGGTTTTCTTTCCATCACATCCGTCAACTGGTATGCTGTTGGTTACCACATAATGACTGACTGACACCACTTGTTTGAGATGGAGAGAATCTTGGTGGAGCGACATCTTCCGGGGATGGCCAGCACCGAAAGAGTGATTGCGTACATGACTGCAATATGAGGAATCAATGCTCTTGTTCTCTTTAAAACGAAACAGCGAGACATCTGCTACCCCATCACTGTGAAGGATGAAATCAAATGTAGAGGCTATTATCTTCAGACGGCTGTTTAGAAGCGCTTCACAATGCTGCAAACTCTTTCAGTTTCCGCATGTTGCGATGTCTTCCACATTTTTGTCAATAAGAAACACCGCCTCTGTCTTTTATTTCAACCACCCCGCGTGTTGGGAGAGCAGCATAGTTTACACCTTGCCATATCTGGCTTGCTGTGAAAGACAATCGATTGAAGTGTATTAATGTTGGTTTAGCACCTGACACAGAGGTCCCAGTCATGGTAGAAAAGCAAAATGTATGGTTGTGTACACGGCTGTAGTCATACACGGCTTCGATGTGTTACAGCAAAAAACAATGCATCAAACTACTTATGAAACCACACAAAAACGCTGTCCTTGTGTTTGACAGACTATATGGTCTTCCTTCACTACAGGCGACAGAACTTTTAAGCAAGTCATTTAAATCGACCTCGATCACTGTTTGCCTGCTCCAGTGGAATGAAACGTATATTTATTGGGATCACCACATATGGTCGATGTCAACTTGCGGACAGTATTTGGTTCAAATGGCTCTGAGCACTATGGGACTTCACTTCTCAGGTCATCAGTCCCCTAGAACTGAGAACTACTTACACCTAACTAACCTAAGGACATCACACACATCCATGCCCGAGGCAGGATTCGAACCTGCGACCGTAGCGGTCGCGCGGTTCCAAACTGTAGCGCCTAGAACCGATCGGCCACCATGGCCGGCGACATTATTTGTTTCCCTGTCATTCTGGAAGAGAGATGCGGTAAAATGTCTCTGAGTTCTCTACCAGATAACGTTAGAAAAGTGGTTATAGCTCATAGTTTTACTCCACTCGATGTTACAAAAATAATGAGGAGATAGGGAGAGAGGGACAGTGCTGTCAGCACTGACTCAGACACCGTTACACTGTCGTATTCCTAGCGTGGTAATCATCGGAATGTGATAAAGAAGATTGCGTGATGTACAGGAGGGATATTTATAGCCAGTCATTCGATATCAATCAAATGTAGGTGTTATGCTTCTGAATTCCTTTGTGCAGTCCATCTATACTCTGCCGCGCGGTTTGAGGCGTCATGTCACGGACTGCACGGCCGCTCCCGCCGGAGGTTCGAGTCCTCCCTCGGGCATTGGTGTGTGTGTTGTTCTTATCATAAGTTAGTTTAACTTCGTTTAAGTAGTTTGTAAGTCTAGGGACCGATGACTTACGTAGTTTGGTCCCTTAGGAATTCACACACATTTGAACGTTTTGAACATGCTCTGCTTGGTTATGAATTTCCTCCCGTACGTTAGTGCGTTATCATTCTCGTTGTGACATCCCTCTACCTCTCGGCCTTCTAACTAATGGAACAGTGCTGTCAGAACGTGATGGGATTTGGAAAATTGACAGGGGTCTGTAACTTGGCAGGGCACATCCCTTGCAAATGCTCTGATGAAAGGGGCGTTGACAGCTGAGCTCTACACCGCTTCTTCCAAGTATTGTGGGCAAACATATTACAACACAACCTCTCACATACATCTCGTGAAGTGACCACAGTGAGAAAATTAGAGGCTAATACGAAGGTTTCTACAGAGAGGCAAACAGCAGCAGAAGTTCCATCTTTTGTTGTCTCGAAAATAAGAGAAAAAAATTCTTCCATGAGTGTTGTGTGCCTATAAATGGATGGACTGACATCTTAATAGGTAGACTAAGTTTACAATTACATCTATATGCTTATTTCACAAGCCATTATACGGTGTGTGGCAGAGCATACCCTGTACTACTACTACTCCACTCGCAAACAGAGAGAGGGAAAGAGACTGCCTATATGTCTCACTATGAGCCCTATTTTCTATTATCTTCATGGTCCTTATACAAAATGTACATTGGCGGCAGTAGAATCCTTCTGCGATCAGCTTCAAATGTCTGTTCTCAATAGTGTTCATCGAAAAGAACAGATTCCCATTTGGGTTGTCAAACATGTGCCCACAATTTGGTGGGAGCCAACAGGAATGCTTCGATAGGGCTGTATTCTGAGGGAAACCTAGGCCTGCAGACCCATACACGTTTGGACTGTGGTGGTCAGTAGACAGGTATTTTGTTATTGCTCACTGTGTCAGCCATTCGTGAATATTTCTAAAACACATCTCAGAACGTTTTGGTTTGCAGGGGGAATGAGAGGAAGCATATTGTTCAACACCCTGGTATTTACCCCACGACATTTGAGCGACCTGTCCTTTTGAGAAGGGTAGGACAAATTTTGCGAGTCTGGAATCACTAACAGCCCTGACGTGTGGGCGGAGGTTTGCGGTCCTGTGGCTGCTGTTGACATGCATTCTGGTTGACATCGCGTCACGGCGATGGAAAAGAGAGTGAAACATCCCAAAACCCCCCAAAGACTGATAGGTCTCAGCAGCATTAGTCCAGGAATTCTAAGTGACTTACATGCACCAGCATTACAAGACAACTGAGAGACAGAACGCAATTAGCGTTGAATGTCTTCAGCTATTTGGCGACTGCTACCACCCATTTTGGTATCAGAGAAAATGGGAAGTGTTAGAAGTTGCAGGAAGGTTTTGGTGGAGCAGTAAGTTAAGAATTGTATTCTGTGTGCACAATATGTGGTCTTGAGTTATCAAAAAATCCAGTGTCAGAGGTTACCTAAATGAGACAAACCGTTTCCAGTGATCAGGACTGATGTCTTAGGACCCTTCAACTGACGTTTAATGGCGAACAATATGTGGCGAATTGTTACTGGTAGCATACTGGATAAAAAAACAAGTACAGCGGTGCTAACTTTGGTCAAAACTGGTTGTTAAAATTCGTGGTGCCAGAGACCATAATCACATAACAAGGTATTAAATTTACGTCTCAACTGATGAAGCAATTATGTAGCTTGTTAACAGTCAAGGGATTGTGTGCCAGTGCATTTCATCCACAAGCAGATGGGCGTACAGAGTGAGCTTGCTGTATGGTAGCAACGACATTGAGTTATTATGTAATCAGCTGACACTTGGACTGGGTCATGGGTGAACAGGTAGCCTGTTCTTTAGCAGTGTCTGAGCAGGAACACTTAGGCAGGGGTTTGGCAGTTTTTGGGAGCTCCAATGTTAGGCACGCTATGGAACTCCTTGGGAAGACAGTGTCCAGAATTGAAAGTCAATGTGCACTCGGTATTTCTGTAGCGATGTGGAGGCGGCCTTGCCTGCGGCTATCGAGCGAACATGGTGCAGTCGTCTGCGAGCTGTGGCTCATGTTAGTCCCAACAACGCCTGTCAGATGGGTTCTGAGGTCATCTTCAGTTCTTAAATGTGGCTGGCAGAGATGGTGAAGGCTGCTGGCTTTGCACACAGGGTGCAAGCAGAATTCGCAATTTGCAGCATCGTTCCCAGAGTTGATCTGGGTCCTTTTGTTTGGAGTCGAGTGTAGGGTCTCAACCAAAGGTTTTGTTGTCTCTGTGACGGTCTTAGCAGCAAATTTCTGGACCTGCGTCATCGAGTGAGGATTTGTAAGGCCCCTCTACACAAAGGAAGAAGCTACTCCGGTAGTAGAGTACTTGTTGGCTACACATGGGAGTTTTTTGGGCTAGGCAGTAGTTGAGGTACTCTCACGAACACTCACCAGTCGATATGCACATAGGAAAACCAGACCACATTCAGAGTAAAGATAGTTCGACTGTAAAAATTTTATCAGTAAATTGTCGAAGTATTCGTAACAAATTTCTCGAATTTTCTACCTTCCAGGAAAGTTCTTAACCCCGAATTACTCTTGGATTTAAGAGCTTGCTAAAACCCGAAGTAAAAAGCTCTGAGATATTTAGCGAATCTTGGAACGTTTATCGGTAAGACAGATTAGACGCCGTAGAAGGGTAAATGTTCATTGCAGTCGACAAAAACATTATCTTTGCTGAGGTTCAAATTAAGTGTGATTGTGAAGTTATCTGATCACGCGTAACAGGTCATGGTGAAACTAAATTAACTGTCGGATGTTTTTCCGGACCACCAGACACCACTGGGACAGTTCTAGAGTCTTTCAAGGAATGTCAATGGTCAGCTGTGCATATATACTCACAGTATGCCGTATTAGTTGGTGGTGACTTCCGCCTACCGATTATAGACTGAGACGTACATAGATTCACTGTAGGGGGTACAGACAGACAGTTTTGTGAAGTACACGTTTTCCGAAAACCTTCATGAGCAGCTAGTTCGGCAGCCCACACGCCTTGGACCTTATCGTTGGCATCAGTATAGATACGGGGATTGGTGATCATGATGTCATCATAGCAAGTATGGTCACGAAACTTAATAAATCAGTCAAGAGGGCTAGGAGAGTGTTTCTGCCAGAAAGAGCAGATAAGCGGTTGTTAGCGTCTCTCTTAATGAATGGGGAAGGAACAACGTCTGTTCATCCAGCTGCCATCACAAAGGAAGGTAGCTGAAAAAAAGTTTCTCGTTTCAGTCACATATTCGAATTGCTTACATAATTCCGACTTTGCAGATAGTAATCACTGACCTGACTGCCATTCAGTTAAAAAGTCATTAAACTAAATCAGTCATTTTATGTAATGAGATTAATTTTCTCCAGCCAACGGGCATGTCAGCAGGAAGAACCATCATTTTGCGGAAGCGATGTAATTTTCTCATCGACCATTTAATTAAGTGGTGTAAGATGTCAAAGATCCGTGAAGTTCGAGTCAGTTTCGGTCGAATTTGATTTGGAGTCACACCGACATGAAGAGGCATTAATTACTAACGTATTCAGAGAAATGGCGCCATGACAGGTCTCCCAGCTTGTGTACCAAGTGGGGATGCCACCATACCGGCCTGAAGCTGCAGAAGCATTTCCATCTTCACCCCCTCTCATGTTCGCTAAGCGAACCTTATTGTGCCCATGGATGCACACTACAGAGTTGTGGTTGAGCTTACAAAAGTATGGATATTACACTCTCTGGGCAAATCCTGGATGTCTTCATATCACAGACAGTATATATAGGTAATTAATAAAAATAATAGAAAAATATTAAAAATATTAATAGTAGTAATTCTTTCTTTGCCAGAGAAGCCAGATGTCCGAATTACAAATTAATTATACACTCATACTCATAAATTAAGGATAACTGCAGAATGTGGTCCCACAAAACGTGGCACTACACAAAACTGGCGCTAATAGCATAGGCACATAGGGAACACACATGACACGGATCTGTAAGTAAACGGTATTGCCGATAAGTTGAGAAAACGTCACGAAACACATGTGTTACTAAACGCCACTGTTTCCTGCGCATGTATCCCGACATCAATATGGCATATGATCACCATGCACACGTACACAGGCCACATAACGGGTTGTCACACTCTGGATCAGGTGGTCGAACAGCTGCTGGGGTATAGCCTCCCATTCTTGCACCAGTGCCTGTCGGAGCTCCTGATGTGTCCTAGGGATTTGAAGACGTGCAGCGATACGTCGATCGAGAGCACACCAGACGTGCTCGATAGGGTTTAGACCTGGAGAACAGGCAGGCCACTCCATTCGCCTGATATCTTCTGTTTCAAGGTACTCCTCCACGATGGCAGCTCGGTGGGGCCGTGCATCATCATCCATCAGGAGGAAGGTGGGACCCACTGCACCCCTGAAAAGGTGAACATACTGGTGCAAAATGACGTCCCAGTACACCCGACGTGTTACAGTTCCTCTGTCAAAGGCATGCAGGGGTGTACGTGCACCAATTGTAATCCCACCCTACACCGTCAAACCACGACCTCCATACAGGTCGCTTTCAAGGGCATTAAGGGGTTGGTATCTGGTTCCTGGTTCACGCCAGATGAAAACCCGGCGAGAATCAGTGTTCAGACTATACCTGGAATCGTCCGTGAACATAATCTGCGACCACTGTTCCAATGACTATGTACTGTGTTCTTGACACCAGGCTTTACGAGCTCACCTGCGATCAGGGCTCAGTGGAATGCACCTTGCAGGTCTCCGGGCGAATAAACCATGTCTGTTCAGTCGTCTGTAGACTGTGTGTCTGGAGACAACTGTTCCAGTGATTGCAAGGCTACCTGCAGTACTCCGTGGCCATCTGCGGGCACTGGTGGTGGGATATCGGTCTTCTTGTGGTGTTGTACACTGTGGACGTCCCGTACTGTAGCGCCTGGGCACGTTTCCTGTCTGCTGGAATCGTTGCCATAATCGTGAGATCACACATTGTGGCACACGGAGGCCCCGTGCTACGACCTGCTGTGTTTGACCAGCCTCCAGTCGCCCTAGTATTCTACCCCTCATAACGTCATCAATGTGTTTTTTGAGCCATATTCTACTCATAGTCACCATTAGCACGTCTGAAAACGTCTGCACACTTACTCGCTGCACCGTACTCTGACATGCACCAACACACCTCTGCGTATGTGGACTCCTGCCAGTGCCACCGTGCGACGACCGCAGGTCAAATGCACCGCATGGTCATACCCCGAGGTGATTTAAACCCGCAAACCTCCCACCAGACCGTTGTTGCACCGTGTATCAGCATTATCCTTAATTTATGAGCATGAATGTATATTGTCTTTGAAATTAGTTTTGTAATGTGAATGAGAGCAAACTCCCTAAGCACTGTGACTTGAAACTGTAAATATGCTTTGATAGCTTTTAATAAAGTGACGTCAAAACAAAAGAGAAATAACTCTAATAATACTATGCTTACAGTTCTGTTAGGTAATTATGCACTCTGTCTCTCAATGATTTATAACCCAACATTACTATTAGCCCGACACTGATCAGCAATCAGCAAACTAGCTCTGTACTCAGGGTGGTTACGGGATTATAAGTAATTAATTGTCTCTCTCTTGAATTATCACAGATATTCCTCATGTATACCAAAAGTATAGATAAAACTCGTGTGCTTAAAACGCCAGATAAAATTTCGTAGGACAGTTCAATATAAAGTAATAAAACCCGTAACTCCAGATCGTGGTTTCGTCTCTAATATCAATATAACAACCATAATCTTATGCAGATGAAATCTTATCCTAGAACTAGAATCCTGTGATCAGGCCTTTCTGCCTGGGATGTTATCTTGCAACCTTGAAAAATCTGAAAGTGAAATATATTGAATAATTCGTAGCCGCCGTGTAGCTCGTGGAATCTGAAGAGAAGTATTCTATCCCAACGGCACGTCTCGAAGATGAGCTGAAAGAAAATTCCTAATTGTTTTCTAGTACGGCGCCTAACAATGGTCAGTGTTCTGTTAAGACCACGTCTACTCAGGACAAGCAATGTTTAGGTTTACAAATAATTACGTACCATACACAAGTTTGAAGTCATGAACAACTGTAGTTTTGGTTTCGTTTACAACTTACATAGACTCTTACAGTAAGATGAACTCAGACAATCGTTGTTTCCTCTTCGAGTCCAAGAACAGAAGAAGTCAACCAGAACAGCAAGTTCAGACACAGAATCTAGAATGCCCATGGAATATTCATCAAGGCATACACTGCAATTTAATGCATTTTTTTACTCTTTGGCATACATCGGCAGCTATTCATACAATAATTATCAATACATGGCATTAACAAACTTGATGTTCATGACCACCTGAGGAGATCCCGTACTCATTCAATCTCGCCATTTGCACCGCGAGCATCCGACATCGCGATTCCACTGATAGCCATGCAGTATGCTTTGTGATATTGACCTATCCTTGAGGTCGTTTTTCGGGACTCATGGCCATATAATATGATCATATAATTTTTGTGAATTCAACACAGTTCAGCAATTCTCTCTCTCTCTCTCTCTCTCTCTCTATATATATATATATATATATATATATATATATATATATATATATATATATATATATATATATATATAGGGACTCCACGCATTCTTTTTTAGTGTCCATTGTGTCTTGATGTATCAATTATTTTAATACTTGTGCTATGGAAAGATGGCAACTTGCCGAGTCAGTCAGAATTTATTTTTCAATATAATCGAAGTTGGTTTCCAATAAAATAATTTTCAAATGAAGTAATTTGTAGCGCATCCACTGTCCCCTTTTCTCTTTAATTGTTTCATGAATTTGGTGACGAAACATCTGCAGAATCTGAAGAAATTTGGTGTTTCTATGGTCTGGGGGACAGAAGTACACCAGGTGATTGTAAGTTCGTGGCTGATAGGGAAACAGTGACAGGCAGTACATTCCCAGTTTCTGTCCACTGTCGCTACAGACGTGTCGAGAGATAACGCACTTTACTAATTCCAGGCGCTGCAACATCAAGGACCAATTACCAAACTTGCGGGCAAGCTTGCCTCGGGGAAGGATACAACGGCTCTATTACACGTTTACGGGATCAGAGGCTTGGATCCAGGCCAGAGAGGTTTCACTTCATACTGAGGAGCGGCTCATACTGCTAAGTTCTTTGTAAATTTCATTCGTCGATTTTGTAATCGCTGAAATAACATTATATACTGTCTCAACCTATGAAGTTTCGTTTCCTCCTCCACTTGTGGATGTTCGCTAATTTTGTCAGTGTATTTGTCCCACGAGAAACTGTACTGTGGTCCTCTGTGAACGCATCACTAACTTCACTTGAGGCTCTGTGGATTTCATTTCTATTTTCAAAGTATAGTTTCGATTGTAAGGTATGATCTGTGATGCTTAACGCTCACAATACCCGAGATCAAGTGCAGACGCAATTTCTAACTTCCAGTATTATAAAATATGATATTGATGAAAATAAAACATCGACTTGTTATGCAAGACTTGCGCTACAGCTTACATAACCAACAATATAGACACGTCATTTACTCCGCAGTGTTGCCAGTCTGTTTATTTATGAAATTTCGCTCGAGATTTATGGAGAATCTAAAATATGATGGTTTGCACCTTACAAGCGCATTGTCGCAGCCAAGGTCCTATTTACGAGGGCTGTCCAGAAAGTAAGTTCCGATTGATCGCAAAATGGAAAGCACACTGAAAATCAGAAATGATTTATTTGTAACAGTTAGGTACACCTACCAGCTACTTCTCTTCTTAGTCGCCGTTCGAACTTAGTTTGTCGTAGAGTTGTACCAACTATCCAATACCCTCATCATAGAAGGCAGCCGCCAGTGCTTTCCGCCAGTTCTCTACGCTGCCCTACAGGTCGTTGTCTGTGCCAAAATATTGTCTTCATATCCAGAGGTTCATGTGAGCAGAGATGAAACTCAGAAGGAGACAATTACGGGTAGTATTGTGGGTAATCAAACATTTCCAATTGAAAACGATGCAGGAGCATCTTCATTGCCCTTGCAGATTGCAGCTGAGAATTGTCTTGAAGACGAAACCGCACGACAGATATGTAATGTTGGCTGCATAGCTTCAGGCGAAATTTCTCACCAGACCCTTGTACTTGGCGGGAGACACTATTTTCTAGACATCTTTACGCACTCACTGTGAGCTCAGAAATGAGAAGAGCGACGTGATGCTATCTAGGGTCATACTAGAGACACTACCCAACACATCTGTGCAAAGCTTTATCGGATTTTCATAGTCGTTGTCATTTCGCGACCGATCGGAACTTACTTTCTGGACCCCTTCGTATTTCTCAGCTCAACCTTGTTGCACTGCCTACAAAGAAATCCAGAAGAATAAGTTGTTCATAGAGAACTGAGCTGGCTGAACACAGCAATCTTCAGTGAAGCAATTCGAACAAATTTTGTGTTAAGCTTAGAGAATTTAGTGGAGACCATCGTTCCTTCTGGGTTTTCCGAGAGCAACGGACCAACAGATCATCAGCGGCGGAAGGAAGGTGAGAAATCGGCGTGGGAGAGGCCTACGAGCCAATTAAGCTGCGTGTCTTGCGTAAGTGGGAACGGCCTTGGCCCTGCGCCGGCCCGGGCCGGGCTTCACACGCAGAACCGTGACGTGCTCACTGCTCGTGGCCCAGCCCCACACTCAAAGGCAATGCCCGCCCCGTGACAAGCACACATCACACCAGTGTGACCAGCGTCTAACTGTCAGACAAGGACAGTCTGTCTGTGGTGCACTAAACCGCCACTGGTCGTTAGATTTGTCGAAGGCACGTACACATAATATACAGGGTGTTACAAAAAGGTATGGCCAAACTTTCAGGAAACATTCCTCACACACAAATAAGGAAAAGATGTTATGAGGACATGTGTCCGGAAACGCTTAATTTCCATGTTAGAGCTCATTTTGGTTTCGCCACCTACGCTCAATGGAGCACGTCATCATGATTTCGTACGGGATACTCTACCTGTGCTGCTAGAACATGCGCCTTTACAAGTACGACACAACACGTGGTTCATGCACGATGGAGCTCCTGCACATTTCAGTCGAAGTGTTCGTACGCTTCTCAACAACAGATTCGGTGACCGATGGATTGGTAGAGGCGGACCAATTCCATGGCCTCCACGCTCTCCTTACCTCAACCCTCTTGACTTTCATTTATGGGGGCATTTGAAAGCTCTTGTCTACGCAACCCCGGTACCAAATGTAGAGACTCTTTGTGCTCGTATTGTGGACGGCTGTGATACAATACGCCATTCTCCAGGGCTGCATCAGCGCATCAGGGATTCGATGCGACGGAGGGTGGATGCATGTATCCTCGCTAACGGAGGACATTTTGAACATTTCCTGTAACAAAGTGTTTGAAGTCACGCTGGTACGTTCTGTTGCTGTGTGTTTCCATTCCATGATTAATGTGATTTGAAGAGAAGTAATAAAATGAGCTCTAACATGTGAAACGTCCCCTTTGAACAATTTATACACGAGACTTCCCCTTAGAACAATTATACACGACTGTGCTTAACCTGACACACAATATTTTTAGCGCAACGCAATCTGACTTTCAAAATTCCCTACTAAAGAATGGCCCTGACAAACATTAAACTATACCTTTCACAAATCACTTACCTCACAAAAATCTTCGCTGCTCAAGCTACTGCAATACAGCGAGCGCCACTACTGCCAGCTAAATAAAAGATTCAAACTACTGAAGGCACTAACTACTGATAGGGGTAGTTAGCAAATGAAAGATATTAATAGAGAGCAAACAATGTATTTACCTTAATATCATCACAAGTCACAATATATATCAGTTCATGACAAATTACAAAACTCCGCCATCTCTCTCCCCACATCCACCACTGCTGGCGGCTCACCTCCAACTGCGCAACGCTACGCGCTGTTCACAGCCAGCTGCCTAACACTACAATGGCGAGTATTACAACAATGCAAAGCAGACACAGACTGCCCACAGCACAGCCAGTGATTGTCATACAGAGGTGGCGTTACCAATAAAAAACCTAAACAGCCTACTTACATAGAGAAAACATAAACAGCCTACTTACATAGCCCCCATGCTCCCCACAAAAATTTTTACAAATGGTGTTGGGCACTGGCCAATACAGATTTGACAAAAATTTTTCACAATTACAGTAACAAAGATATAAAATGCACACACTTATTAATATTATGTTGGTCAAAAGATCAAAATTTCTCACAGTCCATAAAGACAGTCCACATTGTTCATCACAGTAAAAATGCAGAGTTTTTCTCAAAGTCCAAGCAGTAAAAGAAAATGCACATAGAAGTAGTGGATTTCCATGCAGTCTTGAAGAAGTAGTGTTGACCTTCCAACGGAAAGACAGTGCTGACTCTCGACATGCAGACAGGTAATGGGCCACAACAGAGCAAACCCACAGCAGAGTCATTCGAAGTTTGGAAGAATATTGGTAGGTAGGTCATCACAGAGCAGACCCACTGGAGTCCTGGTAGAGATTGTGGTATTGGTGGGCCACCAGAGGTGCAGACCCACTGCAGTCCTTGTAGAAATGGCCAGCAGCCATCTGTTGCGATTGTGCAGGTGCACATTCACCATCGAAGAGTCTTGCGGAGAATATAGCAAGTCCATAAACCACCACTTTTGCACTCACAAAGTTTCTGGAATTGTCCTTAGATCCAGCAATGCTGTTATCCAGTCCCTTGCTGAGTTATTAACACACGTGCAAACACTCACAGTCCCAACTTCTCACATATTATCCATATACTATGACCAACAGAAACGTGTGCAGTGAAATGTAACTAACAAGTTAATAATATCATGAACTGGTGACAATTACAATTTTATAACATAAGAATACAATAACAAAGGTACAAAACACATCATTAAAAACATAATAATACAGATAACATTTGTAGTACAGGCTTTACAAAAGAATCGAACTAACATATACATCAGTGGAATTATGACATGAGTACATACATAAAAGATCGAATAACTTTCGAAACATCAACTTCACACATGAGCATTAACACAAAACAGAATAAATAATGTCTAAACATCTTTACAAAGTAAATAACACATTATTAATGCCAATTGTATTTGAGGATAACAGTATTCCTCATCATAGTGAATGTAACTTAGTATTAGAAGAGAAAAAAGTTCTATGAAACAGTACACAGAGACAGGAAGAAAACAAATACACAAGAGTACACACACACATAGTGGGATAACACCAATAGGAAAGGACAGGGTACGTTTTCAGTGTAACATTTGGTACTGCAGTCCAACCCAAAACTTCATATATCGTTCTTCTTATTTCATCCTTTGTTTCCACCAAAAAAAATTCTATCTAAGCATGCTTTCTGTATTTATATGTTCACACATTTCTTACCTCAACATTTATTTCCAAGAAAATCCTACCTAAACCTGTTTTCTCAATGCATTTCTTCCAATTCATCGCAACTCATTCTCTTAGAGGTTACCCCCTCTTAAGCTAACTTAAATCTACTGAGCTCAGATGCTAAACTAAGGGACGAGGCAATGCAGCAGCACAAAATAAGTAACACAAACAGCAATGACCAAAAAATTGGAAAATTGCAAAGCAAGCTACAGTAAATCTAAATTAACAGATAAAATGCAAAATTACAACTAATATGAGCCAATGTGCAGCAACATGAAAAATCAATGAGTAGTAAAATTGGCTTAACAGAGTAATGTAATGTGAAATTTAGTAGCACTATGCCTGGCAAACAGCAACAGCAAATGCAATAACTTATATCTAAACATGACATAGCTCAAGCAGAAAAAATAATACAGTAAAAACAACAATGCAGATAAGGGAAATGTATATTCACATCTTAATATCTATGTAATTAAAGTGGTGCACCACAACAACTTATTGTAAAAGAAATATTACCATGTACTTGAAAAGAATATTATGTATGCAGTTACTAGTTCCTTCTTATTGTTCTTTCCTTTCCAAGTGCTCGTTTTTTTTCAAAGAATGTGGATCATAAAATAATTATTTAATAGATCTGTTGACAGAAAGTGTTCCATTAGCAAATGCATTTTATTTTATAAAAGCAATGCTGCAACACAGCTGGAAACCAGATATCAAGTGAAATAAGCAATTACGCAAACCAAAGCATAAAAACATCATTCAATAGTCATGTGGCATTTCGTAAGTCAGTAGCTCTCAACTCTCATAGAAAGACACTTGTCATAATCAGGTGTGCAGATGTACGAATATTTCCCATCAATTCATAAGCATTTCAGCAATTAGCACAAAGTGCGAGTAATCATATGTTTTCAAGTAACGAGGGTGTCGCATTAGCGAAGAAAGGCACACCCTAATGGCTTGTTCTCCAGGTGTTTTCCTGTGCTCTGAAAGGCACGCGCTAATGGCTTTTTCTCCAGGCGTCTGACACAGCTGGGTGCCCACGATGCATTATGTGTAGGTGGTCCGTTAACTTTCTTACGGAAATATTTACGACAGCAGTTTCCGCTACAGAGACAGTCGCACATAAAAATATTTCACAGGTCAAGAATTAGCATTGCAAATCTGTAGAAACAAAATCCTATAAATATAAGTGTCCAAAAAAAAATTTGGTCAGCATTGTGATACAGTCACACATTTCATAACTCTTAAAGTACATTTCTTGGTTTCCAACATCCTTTTTCACAAGTCAAGAGTCCCTACCCACTATTCATTACTCCTTACCTTATTACATATATACGTATCCATCGACACTCGTCAATATTTCGTCATTATAAATATGAAGCATAATCAAATAACTCATATAGCCTCAGCCTATTAGTCGTAAACATACCTCAGCAGCATAATACACATCGTCGTCGTAAAAATAACATCATAACACCTCAGTCAAATCTCAAAATCGTCGTAGCTTCCTCCAATAATTAAAAAAATTCTCTGCTCATGTCAAAAGTGTCATCTGCCTCAAACGTACTTTAAAAATCATGAATCCATACCAAATACATCATTCAAAGCTCTTATAGTATCACAATGGTTCCGAAAAAATATGAGCATTTCACAAAGTACAGACAAAATACAATTTCATAAGTGTGAAGTTATCCAACTGTGTAATTGCGTAAACATCTGTCACTGATGTAATAAAAAAAGTTTATCTCTCAGTTAAATGATCAGATAGCTGTGTAATTTGTGTGTTAGAGAAATATGGTACCAATGTGTAAAGTTGTATAAGCAAATACCATATTAGCTAGGGCTCCTTGTGCTTGCCAAACACATGGTACACAAAGTAAGCGTGTACCCCCCTGAGGATAAACGTAATTATACCCTCAGGTGTTACAAATTACAGCAATGGAATGAAATGTATCACGGAAAACTTTCTTTGTAATTAAAAAATCTTTGAAAATAAGTGTTTTAAGTATAAAATTAATGACTCAAATACGTGTCCTGTAGCGCAAAATGTGCGTCTTGTTGCAACATAATCTCTGTAGAAGTGTCGTAGTTATCGTCCTCCGAAAGCTAAGTTCTGCAGAAGTCAATGTACTTACCTCATGATAAACAAAAGTGAAATGCTTTGCGTATAGATATCGTAGTTATTACGCTTATTGTTGTGATGAAGAAAGTACTGTACTGTAACGTATTGTTGTGCTACAGAAAAGGCTGTCTCCTTGTAGCTATACCATAAAAGTTACTACTAAAACATGTTTTTCTTCCTAGAAGAATTCAGAAAACTGTGCAGATATAAAACAGATACACTGCAAAAGCAACATTGTAAATTGTCACTCATTAGTAGCGTCGTGATAAAAATCGTGTAGCTGTCACATAAACTAATCACTCTGTCGTCTGGTATCTCACAGAAAGTACTTTAAATTCAGAATTTATTTTCAAATAAACCAAAATGTTGCATTAAAATCTCATTAGTAGTACTGGTAAATGTTCTAAGTATGTGAGCCTTATAGTCGTTACGTAATCGTGCAACAAACAAGCAAGAATGTACACACTCAATAACACTGTGACGTCTGTTCACTATAACAATGCATTCGTCATTTCTGTTTAAATAAGTTCTCTTGGTTCTTGATTGGATATTTAACTTCAAACATTGTTGTATATTAACGGATTCTAAGTCTGACAAAGCATATTAGTAATGTAAAGCGAAAAATTTTATGACAAAGACTAAGTTAAAAAGCAGATTATCTTTCAATAAATGGTTTTACATGTGGAATGTGGTGTAAACCTTTACTCTTCATAGTACTCAGAGTTTGAACTTGAATGCAATTGTCAGGCGGTATACGTCGGTAAAGAATACTGGAGTTTTTCTCAAGGTTAGCGTCTATGTTATTTTTCTCTGAGCCACCTGGCGCACGCGGCTGCCTGCTGTGCGAGTCATTGTCTGTCTCTTTGTTGGCGTGCGTCGTTATTGGGATTAGGAGACCTAACTTCTACAAATACGCCTTGCCGAGAGGGCCCTGCTCTGTTTGAATCCCGCCAGTTCTGATGCAATTGACGTCTGTCGTTATGATCATATCGTCTGTCGTCATTTCGGTAGAATCCGTAGTTTCTTCCTTGTCGGTCACGTGGTGGAGAATTTCTCCCTGAATCGTAACTCCGCGCTGAACTGTTGCGTCTGAAGTTATTCTGTCTCCCCTGGTAATAATTGTTTTGGTTCCCATATTGTCTGTTTCTGTGGTTATCTCTGTCATATTCATTACTACGGAAATGCGATCTTTCTCTGTAACTATTATTACTCTGCCAGTGGTTGTCATATGGGTGGTGTCTGTTTTGGTCACGATTTGCGTTGTAAGAATAGCCTTGTCGTGTAAAGTTATTACTTCTTTCATTGCGGAATTGCGACGGATGTGACCTGTAATTGCTGTGTTCCTGGTTTCGCGTTCCGCGATTGTCAGTGTCAATTTCTAATTCTTGTAAGAGTCCCTGAAAAGCTTCAATGTCGTCTTTGCACCGTCCTGCCAAAATAATATGTCGTAAATGTTCAGGCAATTTGATTAAGCAAATGCGGATGAGTTCTGAGGGGCTGTATGGGTTTGAAAGATACTGATTCTTATGCAACATGTCTTCAAAATATTTCATAAGACTGGAAAATTCAGATTGTTCGAAACGTTTCATCATTATGATGCTATGTTTTACACGGTCTTGTGTGGCTTGAGACCAATATGCTGAGAGGAAGGCATGGTAAAATTCTCCTTCACTGTGGCAATCGTGAATTACCGATCGCATTCTTACAGCTGGTTCATTCTCCAAGTAGCCACACATAAATTCTAATCTGTGTTCTAACGACCAGTTGGGAGGAAAACAATGAGAGAATTGATGGAGCCATGCTTGTGGATGAATGTCGTTGCCAGAATTCTTAAATGTTTTGAATTTACGTGTAGTAATGAACAGCTTATAGTCAAAATCATCATGACGGCGAGTCGCATATCGGTCATTGTTAGGTCGTGTCGGCCGTTCCATCTCAAAATTCGGTGCACATTCCCAATTTCTTTCATTACTTCCGAAATGCCCTGTGTTATTATTTTGCAGCTTTTCCGTGTTTCTAAGTCCCTCTTCCCGTGTTGGAGCGCGAGTGTCCTCTGAAATACGTAATTCTTGTATTACCTGTGTCAGCTGATCTTGTACTTCCCGGATTTCTCTTTGGTGTTGTGTATTAATTTGATTCTGATTTTGTTTGAATTTTCTTATTTGTTCATACTCTTCTGTGTCAGTGAAGGCTACGGGTCTTGTGTCATTCAGATCATCATCTACCTTTGTAGATAAGTTAGTGAATTGATCCGAAAGTTCGGCTACTTTCTCTGATAGTGTACTTATTTCCTCAGCGTGTTTTTCTGAACCAAGTTTCAGAGTATCTACTTTGTCCTTTAAGTTTTCCTGAGCTTTTGCAAGTTGCGTAACCGAATCGGTAGATGCAACTGAGTCAAATTTAGCCCACAAGGTCTCAAGATTTTCATGAACAATGGTTTGCAGCTCTTTTATGGCTGCTTCGTGATTCTGTAATGCATTTTCATGCCGCGAAAAAATAGGTTGAAAATGCTCACAAATTTGTGTTTTTACGTCATTACAGACTTTTTGACATTTCGATTCGATGTTATGTAACTCAGTGGTTAAATCTTCACGTGTTTGTTCAAGTGTAGTGTCTAACTTTTTGAGATTTTGTTCCACTGTGTCTAACTTTTTGAGATTTTGTTCCACTGTGTCTAACTGTTGCTGTGTTTGTCTCTGGTGTTGTTCCATTGTGTCTAACTTTTCAAGCTTTTGTCCCATTTGTTGCATTAATTGCAATAATAATGTATTAGTGTCTGGAATCTGTTTCTCTACGCTTTTCGGCAGTGCATTTGCACCGACAACATTCACATTTTGACAAGCAGAAAATGTGTCTTGACTTATTTGAGAAAACGGTGATGACCCAAAACCTGAATCTACAGTATTTGCGAAATTGTGTCCTGTCATTTCGGATTCCTGAGGCGAGCTGTTGCCGACCGATCGATCGATAATGCTTCCCTCTTCACTAATTGTTTCACTGTCCACGCCATTGTTTGCCGCCCGCTCCATTTCCCTATGCACAATTACCAAATTACTACTTTGAACATCAGTTAATTCATAACTCGGTGGCGCTAACACACTGCTCTCATTTTCACTGTCATTTCTCAGTTTACTTTGGAGCCTAGTATTACGTTTTTCACACGCCATTATTGTCACAGTATTTCACACGACAACACAGAAAAACACAATTTGAAGATCAAAAATAAGAGAACACATTAACATAGCACTGAAAATAATATCTAGTTAATTACAGCTGCGAAATACTTGGTGCAAATCTACATGCATGCCACAACTGTTTTACTATACAACAATGAAAGACTGCAACTACAAAGGAAATTCTCTCTACAATTACGCGCTAGCAATAAACAAAAGTTACACTAAATACACAAACTACAAGAAAAATCAGAAGATTCCAGTGAGGTATCCTAGGCTAAGGGTCGACATATGAAACGTCCCCTTAGAACAATTATACACGAGACTTCCCCTTAGAACAATTATACACGACTGTGCTTAACCTGACACACAATATTTTTAGCGCAACGCAATCTGACTTTCAAAATTCCCTACTAAAGAATGGCCCTGACAAACATTAAACTATACCTTTCACAAATCACTTACCTCACAAAAATCTTCGCTGCTCAAGCTACTGCAATACAGCGAGCGCCACTACTGCCAGCTAAATAAAAGATTCAAACTACTGAAGGCACTAACTACTGATAGGGGTAGTTAGCAAATGAAAGATATTAATAGAGAGCAAACAATGTATTTACCTTAATATCATCACAAGTCACAATATATATCAGTTCATGACAAATTACAAAACTCCGCCATCTCTCTCCCCACATCCACCACTGCTGGCGGCTCACCTCCAACTGCGCAACGCTACGCGCTGTTCACAGCCAGCTGCCTAACACTACAATGGCGAGTATTACAACAATGCAAAGCAGACACAGACTGCCCACAGCACAGCCAGTGATTGTCATACAGAGGTGGCGTTACCAATAAAAAACCTAAACAGCCTACTTACATAGAGAAAACATAAACAGCCTACTTACACATGGAAAGTAAGCGTTTCTGGACACATGTCCACATAACATATTTTCTTTCTTTGTGTGTGAGCAATGTTTCCTGAAAGTTTGGCCGTACCTTTTTGTAACACCCTGTATAATGTTTCTACTGTCTGTGGCAATGGCGGTTATCTACAGCTATACTCCACAAGCCACCTTTTGTTGTGTGTATATTTGTCAAAGTACTGTGCTCCAGCGCACGTACGCATTATACACATCATTTCTACTGTCTATAGCACTGTCAGTAATCTACAGCTATGCTCCATAAGCCGATCTTGTGGAGTGTGTAGATTTGTCAATGTACTGCTCTACATCGGACGTACTCATTATTTCTATTTTCTGCAGCACTCTCAGTAATCTACAGTTATACTCCACAAGCTACCTTATGCTGTGTGTAGATTTGTCAATGTATTGCGCTGCATCCCACATGCACACTATACACATTATTTCTATTATCTGTATCACGCTCAGTAATCTACAGCTATACTCCACAACCCACCTTATGGTGTTTATAGATTTGTCAGTGTACTGCGCTACATCGCACGTACACATTTACACATTATTTCTATTGTCTGTAACAGTGGCAGTAATCTACAGCTATGCCCCACAAGCCACCTTATGTGTGAGGTGATGCGTACTTCATGTACTACTGTCACCTCCCCCTTTTCCAGTTCCAGTCGCTAATGCTGCGCAGGGACAACAATTGCTGGTAAATCTGCGAGCGAAATCGAACATTTGTAATTGTATCCCCACGGTTTTTTTCCTGCGGTAGCGTTGCGAAAAATATTGGTCTCTCCTAGAAGCGTACACTCTCGAAATTTTAACACTAAGCCACACCGTAATGTACAAAGTTTCTCTTGTAGCATCCATCAGTGGAACTGGATCAACATTTACATGCAGCTCCCGCACAAACTAAACTGCGACGAAACACCCTCATCTTCATTGAATTTTCTCTATTTCCCCTATCTTCTCTATTTCCCCTATCATTCCGAACTGCGCCCCAGACAAGCAATATTCGGGTACTGAGTGACTTCATAGGCTTTCCCGGCGTAATAAGTCTTGGAAATCTCCTCGGGTTCGCTGCCAGATCCTAAAATCATGTTGATTCAATATTCAGGTATTAGCTGAACGAGGGTTTTGTGAGCTGCCTCCTCTATGAATGGATTTCACTTCCTTAGGATTCTTCCAATGAATGTCAGTCTAGTATCTGCCTTTACTACCGCTAGTTTTATCTAGTAGTTCCGTTTTATTCGCTCAGTGTGATACTGCTACCATTCATTTTTTATCAATCGTGTAAACATACAATAATGGATCTTTTCGCCTATTTATCCGCACTATGTAGCATATTTTTTTTGTTCAAAATGGTTCAAATGGCTCTGAGCACTATGCGACTTAACTTATAAGGTCATCAGTCGCCTAGAACTTAGAACTAATTTAACCTAACTAACCTAAGGACATCACATACATCCATGCCCGAAATAGGATTCGAACCTGCGACCGTAGCGGTCGCTCGGTTCCAGACTGTAGCGCCTAAAACCGCACGGCCACTCCGACCGGCTCTTTTTTTTGTGTGCCAAGCTTCGGTACTCTAGGTCTTTTATGAATTTCCTTAACTTCAATCATTTCTTACTAATATTTATTAGTAAACGTGTTTCAGCACCATGTTGCCATCATCAGGTGCATTATAGTTACATATAAAGGGATCTGAAATGTGATGAACTTTTTGCTGGGTGTGCCAGTGAGGTTACATACTGGGCTTTAACCATTTTTGCTGATAATTTCTTTCAGAATGAAATTTTCACTCTGCATCAAGAGTGTGCGCTGATAGGAAACTTCCTGGCAGATTAATATTGTGTGCCTGAACGACGCTCAAATTCGGGACCTTTGCCTCTGCGGGCAAGTGCTCTTATTTGTCTGGTACACAGGGCACAGGAATAAACACGCCATCATCTAACATTCTCACATTCAGCACTCCAAATTAAAGGCAGGAATAGGCATGAGAGAATGGGTCAGGGAGCAAGAGAAAAACGAACATGATGGAACACAAGATGGAAGGAACCTTGCATGGCATGAATGATTAAGAAACTGAGACACAGCAGCTTATTACCGAACTGTTACATCTTACGTACTAATCGTAATTGTATTTATAATCATTACTACACAAACTTTATTCCATCACTTAGTACAATAGTTAACAAACTTCATCAGTGATTGCCAGGAATAACCAGTTTTCCCCTATATTAATTTCTTCTCTTTAGTGGTGGAGGTTTTGCACATAATTTTCTCTTTAGGTCACTTGAGTACACGATGAACCAAGCCAGACGGGCCAGGGCACTGACCTAACGTTAGGCACGAGCCCTGCAGGCCACCCTTTTCATGCCGGCCGCGGTGGTCTCGCGGTTCTAGGCGCGCAGTCCGGAACCGCGCGACTGCTACGGTCGCAGGTTCGAATCCTGCCTCGGGCATGGATGTGTGTGATGTCCTTAGGTTCGTTAGGTTTAAGTAGTTCTAAGTTCTAGGGGACTGATGACCGCAGCTGTTAAGTCCCATAGTGCTCAGAGCCATTTGAACCATTTTTTGAGCCCTTTTCATATGAAAGTGCAATCCACACAGATCACTAGATGCAGTTACTGAGCGCCAAACCTGCTGTTGTCAGGGCTGGTAACGGCTTGATGTTTTGCACTCTCTGCGGCGCGGTTGCAGGGCTGCATTCACAGGAACAGTCAACATGGTGTGCTGCATACCTGCACTTGGGAGCGAGTCAGAGTTTTCGCAAGCGGGGGGAACCTGAGCCATACATACTTCAAAGGAACTTTGTGTTCAGTGAGAACACACCTTCTGGGAATGCTATGTCAGGGGCAGTCAGTGATAGCACACTACGCCTTGATAACTCGTTGGCGTGCTTTGTGAACAGGAATTCTGTACTCTTTGTAATGTACTGGGACCACACTCTGTGGCCGCGCGGGATTAGCCGAGCGGTTTAAAACGCTGCGGTCATGGACTGTGCGGCGTGGTAATCATAGGAATATGTTAAAGAAGATTGCGTGATGTACGGGAGGGATATTTATAGTCAGTCATTCGATATCAATGAAATGTAGGTGTTATGCTTCTGAATTTCTTTGTGCAGTCCATCTATACTCTGCCGCGCGGTTTGAGGCGTCATGTCACGGACTGCACGGCCGCTCCCGCCGGAGGTTCGAGTCCTCCCTCGGGCATGGGTGTGTGTGTTTGTCCTTAGGATAATTTAGATTAAGTAATGTGTAAGCTTAGGGACTGATGACCTTAGCAGTTAAGTCCCATAAGATTTCACACACGTGTGAACATTTTTGAACCACACTCTGTCTCCATTTTGTTTGATATGGATGACTCCTGGCCTAAAAAGTTGCAAGAGACATCCTCATTGGCTAACCTAAACAAATAGCAGCGTAGTGGATGTCAGGATACCAGTTTTCGAGAAGTGTATACTGACTAAAACATCAGACTTAGTGATGAGTGGGGGAGAAACTTCTAATTGCTTAAGAACTGCCAGCCCAGATGTGTAAAATTTGGTTAATGTTGGCAAAACTTTCACATTGTGAGGAACATATTGACTTGCAAGCAAATACACTGAAGAGCCAAAGAAACTGGTACACCTCCCTAATATCGGGTAGGGGTCCAGCGAACACGCGGAAGTATCGCAGCACGACGTGACATGGACTCGACTAATGTCTGAAGTAGTGATGGAAGGAACTGACACCATGAATCCTGCAGGGCTGTCCATAAATCTGTAAGAATACGAGGGGGACGAAGATCTCTTCTGAACAGCACGTAGAAAGGCATCCCAGATATTCTCAATTATGTTCATGTGTGGGGAGCTTTGTGACCAGCGGAAGTATTTAAACTGAGAAGAGAGTTCCTGGAGCCACTCTGTAGCAATTCTGGACCTGTGGGGTGTTGGATGCAGGTAAATGTAAATGTCGTGTGACTAAGGCCTCCCGTCGGGTAGACCGTTCCCCGGGTGCAAGTCTTTCGATTTGACGCCATTTCGGCGACTTGCGTGTCGATGGGGATGAAATGATGATGATTAGGACAACACAACACTCAGTCCCTGAGCGAAGAAAATCTCCGACCCAGCCGGGAATCGAACCCGGGCCCTTAGGATTGACATTCTGTCGCGAAGACCACTTTTTTCCGTTGCGTTTGGTCTGGGCGGACGTCACAAGACATCCATTCAAGTTGATCGTTGATTACTCAGCTTTTTTTATTTTTATTACAGAGGGCGAGCATTCCTCTGACCGAACACGATGAGATACCGTGCCGGCCACTCAGCTGCCCGGGGCGGACTCGGATGCAGGTGATCCGACAGGATGCTTACGTACGTGTCATCTATCAGAGTCGAATCTAGACGTATCAGGGGTCCTGTATCACTCAAACTACACACGCCCCACACCATTACAGAGCTTCCACCAGTTTAAACAGTCTCCTGCCGACATTCATTCTCCATGAATTCATGAGGTTGTCTCCATAACAATTGATAGTTTTCTTCTCTTCTTTGCTTATAATCGAACTGACCTGTAGTAAATTATTATTCATGTGTGTCATCAGAGAACTTTGCGATAAACAAGGAACCACTGTTTCACTGCTTCATTTCATAGTTAGATGAACAAACTGTTTGTTTTCTTTTGTGAGGTACAGCAACCATGTCTCATACTTTCTACGGCCACCCCTGTCCTCCTAGTTACCCACTGCTTGACACTCTTTCATTAAATGCATGTGAGCCCATAGGGAGTGATCCCCCGGGGTATGTCAAAGGCTCAGCTGTGCTCTCAAAAGAAAACAGGAAGAAGCATAACTTAGATAATATCAGAGCATTTGCCTTACTTTTAGACAGGGAAAAACTGGTCTCACATGTTAACTTTTTGAGAAAAGCTGTGAGACAGACAAAAGTAAGTGCTGTTTTCTTAAACGCAACAGGGCACCGAATTGTGCGCGGAGTTTAGGGTACCTTGTCCAGAGGTGATCTGCAACAACAGATGAGTCGGGAATATTTGTGTTTCGTGGTTAGGCACAACTATGATACTAGATAAGTGAGACGTTGAGATTATGATGAGATGACAGGTACTTGATCTCGCAGGCAAAATAATGTGCAAGTGCACCGATGCCTTGACGAAGTAGTCACTTAACATGTCTGGCGTCAACCATTACAACTGGGCATGAGTTAGCACTGAGACAGTCACCATGACAAATGTTGCAGATGTAATACGCATTTTAATTCAGGGTTGGTTTCATCTAAGTGTGAGTCTCACTACTCACGCTGCATCTCAACAGTGGAGGCTCGGCAGGACGAATGATAGCAAGTATACGTTTCACCCATCCAAGATCTGCACCGATTTTTCAAATGGAATTGTGATACCTTTCAGATCTATGGGAGATTATTGTTTGCGGAATTAAGAACTAATTAATTTTTTATTTGATGTAACGTCACTTGGGACATCTTCGCAATTTAACAAGCATGCATCACTAGCTTCAACCAGTCGCCGGTTCGTCTCCATACCTTCCCAACTCCGCACAGGCTCTCCCGCAGTGCTGCTGTTTAGCATCTCTTGCGGAATGATAACCGAGAGATCAAGTCAATGCTAGCCTTTGGGACATTTCCGAGATGACATATTTTTACTCTATAGTTGTGTACGAGCTGCTGTGAATACAAAAAAGCTGTTTCTTCTTGACAACTCCTTGCATATCATGGTTTAAATTTTAAACAAATGGAAGTGGAGTGAGATTTAGACGAAGTTAAATGTCAGCGATCGAAGCTCTTTCTAGCGTTGTAGAGAAATATGATGAGGTAAGGTTGGAGTTCTCTAAGGTTGTAGATACTGCAATAATGAATATCACAAAAGGGGGCTCAGCTGATGAAGAATGAGCATCTCTATAAAGGCCAATTACAGTTGTTTGACAGTCAAACATAGATACAAGTAAAATAACTGCAAAGAAACATTGGGCAGCGAAAAAAATATTTCAGTTGATCTACTAAAGAAGAAAAGTCAAAAATATCCAGGAGAAGACAGGAATACAGCATTAGAGTGGGGAAGCCAGAGCGAAATGGTTGCGGGAAGAATGTGTAGAAATTAAAGAAGAAATGGTCGTTGGAACGACAGATTCGTCATTTAGAAAAGTCAAGACTTTCTTTGGTTGACTTCAAAAGCGTCAGCGTTAAGAGTGCAAGAGGAAATCCACAGTTAAACGCTAAGGCGAAACCTCATAAATGGAAAGAGCACACTGAAGGCGTATACGAGAGGTAGAAACTGTTTGATGACATGATTAGAAGAAGAAAAGTAGCCGATATGGAAGACATAGGGGTTCCAGTATTAGATCCAGAGTTTAACGGAGCTTGGGAGCCTTACGGACAAATAAGGCAGAAGGCTTAGATAACATTCTACAGAAATTCAGACATCACTGCGCAAAGTGACAACTAAGCGACTTTTCAAGTTGGTGTTTAGAACCCACGAGTATGGAGACATGCCATTAGACTTTCGGAAAACCATTATCCACACAGTCCTGAAGATAGCAAGGGTAGACAAACGCGAGAACTATCGCACAATCACATTGACGGCTCATACATCCGAGATGCTGATTAAAATAATGTAGAAAAGAATGTGACAGGAAACTGACGGTCTGTTAGATAACGAGCAGTTTGGCTTTCGGAATGGTACTAGAACCAGAGAGCCAGTTCTGGCATTTCTCTTGATTTGGAAGCAAGGCTTATGGAAAATCATCCACTGATCATAGGATTTCTGAATCTAGGAAAAGCGTTCGACAATGTAAAATGTCGCAATATATTTGAAATTTTCAGGAAAATAGATGCAACTTGTAGGGAAAGATGGGTTAGATACAGCCTGCACAAGAACCAAAAAGAAAAAATAAGAACTGAAGGCAAACAGCGAAGCGCTCGGATTAGAAAGGGTTGGAAGCAGAGATATAGTGCTGAAGCTATTATGTCGTAGAAACTATGACGGAAATAAAATAAATCAGAAGTAGGATTAAAAATCAGGATGAAAGGATACCAATGATAAGATTCGCAGGTGACATTTCTGTCCTAAGTGAAAGTGAGAAAAGATTACGAGAGCTGCTATACAGAGTGAACAGTCTAATAATCATAAACTGTAGCGGAACATAGAGATTGGAATATATGCAACAAATAACTGAGAACGCAGGTGTAAGTGCTACTCTAAGATGAAGAGGTTGGCACAGGAGGGGAATTCGTGGCGGGCCACGTAACACATCTTAGAAGGATAATCTGGTGATATAAATGGAGTGTTTCACAATTTATTCCTCTCTTACTTTAAGAACAGACAGTAAAAAGTGATTCTGCACACTACAGAGAGTGGCTATGGAGTGAGTCCGACTGGGGCACGGTTAAATAAGATGCGCCCCACGAGTCGGTGGTGGAACTGCTCCTGTTTCTTATATATTTAAACGGTATATTTTCTAATACGACAGATGATTCTCTTTGTGATGCCACTATCTTGGAAGTGAAGGATGTTGTTTGCAACGTAGGTAACGTATGAAATAGTGCAGTTCAAGAGATGATAAGCTGATATCAAGCACAGTAAGACTCAGTTTTTATAGTTTCTAAGACACAATTCAACATAAATTGACACTTTGATTACATAGAACGGGGATACGATTAGTGAGTCTCAACAGCTGAAATTCCTAGGTGTTGTCGTGGAAAGCCCATCTTCAGGATCTCGTTCAAAAACATATTGCTGCTACATTTACTTTTAGGACTGTGTCTGAAATAAGTGACAGTCCAACACGAAAATTAGTCTACTTCACTTATTTTCTTTCGCTTAAGACGTATAGTATTCTATTCTCGGATAATTCTTCCCATTCACAAAGAGTATTTTTTGCTCTGAAACGGGTAGTCGACAATATTTAGTGTAAGTTCGGTCTTTTCTCACATCGTCCTTTTTTTGTTTTGTTTTGTAGCACACAACCACCTGACACCAAACGGACTTTCGCCCATGAGGAGAAACTGCTACCGCGCGGGATTAGCCGAGCGGTCTCAGGCACTGCAGTCATGGACGTGCGGCTGGTCCCGGCGGAGGTTCGAGTCCTCCCTCGGGCATGGGTGTGTGTGTTAGTCCTTAGGATAATTTAGGTTAAGTAGTGTGTAAGCTTAGGGACTGATGACCTTAGCAGTCAAGTCCCATAAGATTTCAAACACATTTGAGCATTTTTTTTTTTAGAAACTGCTCACAACTGACGTAAACAACAACAAAGACAATCTAAACGCAAAAAGCCATCTGAAGATGAACCTGACGTTTCTAAAGCGGTAAGAGAGCTATTTGTGCAAATAAATACCATTACTGACAGCCGCTGGTTGCTGTTTTTCTCTTTCTAAAAATCAACTTTTAAGTGATATGTAAATTCGTATAATGGCGGAAACAAAGGTACTTTATACTCTAACACCTGAATCACATTGAACACAAACGAGAGAGGGAACGGATCTGAATTCTAAGAAACATAGTATGTTCATTTCTTTATATGTAAACAAAAGAGTATTGTTAACTTCAAATTTTGCACGCAAGTGTATGTAGCGAGTTACAATGAGATTCACCTACGGCGAACTTGAAGAAAGGCTACATCTACATCTACATCTACATCGATACTCCGCAAGCCACCCAACGGTGTGTGGCGGAGGGCACTTTACGTGCCACTGTCATTACCTCCCTTTCCTGTTCCAGTCGCGTATGGTTCGCGGGAAGAACGACTGTCTGAAAGCCTCCGTGCGCGCTCGAATCTCTCTAATTTTACATTCGTGATCTCCTCGGGAGGTATAAGGCTGTGCTTTTCAGATGCACAAGGTGAACGAGCTGTTCACATTGAAAAGATTTTTACAATAGACAACACGTCTGAACAGCGGTCTTTGACCCGTAGGGAAAAAAGAGGACGTTTCGGTTTTTTCCCTGGTGTGCGGCGAGGACAAGAAATGTGTTGTCATTAGCATAAGCGCCCCCTCTCGGGTCAACGACTCTTACAGCAGTAAAAGAAATAAAGGGAAGAGTCGGGTGGCAGTTGGCTGCTGGCTGTGAGGGAGGGTTCTGCGTGGGCGCGAGGCGCAGCCGCCGCTCTGCGAGCAGGCTGTCGACTGTCCACCCAGGGAGGCGACGAATGGGCCGGAAGGAGACACAAAGCTACGGGCTTCTTCCGAGGAAATGCTTAACGTTCACTGCAAGCCCACTCGCCGTCTACCTGCTAACATCACTTGCATTTGAACAGTAAACGCGATCAACGTTTTGTTTCTTTCATTTGTATGATAGTTACAAACATGTACCTCCCTGTGCTTGTTAGCGTTCCACAAATGTGGCATGCAAGGGCGCCACATTTTGATGAGACACCTTGTCCTGTGCACTTGTTTGGCTACAGTCATTGCAGATGTTACAATTGTTATCAAACGCAACTTCAAAAACTGTACTAATCGAATCACTGTGAAGTGCGAGTAAGAGGCATTTTTCAAAGCAAGACTGACCCCTTATACAGCTGTGTGAAAGCTGTTATGGGTGTAACTTCATCTCCAGTATCTCTATGGGACAAATACTTAGGGGGCTAAAGAGTATTGCTTATTTGTGCCCTGAAATAGTAAAGTTGTTAAACTATTCGAAGCAAGTTCTCGCGAGATGTACGCCATCTTTCTTCGACTGCCAGTTACGATTTTGCAACACTTCGCCTGCGCTCTGTCTCAAGTCAAACAAGACTGTCACTATTCGTACAGCCCTTCTTTGTACATGCTTGATCCCCCTCGTTGATCCGACTTGAACTAGTGCACTTAATGTTTTCACGCGGAATTGACCAATAGCGTCCAATTATAAAATTACATTTAAACTGTTTCGCTAGTATTAGATTTGTGAGTCCTTCTGATGCTATTTGAGATTTTATTCACCACAGGGCATTATTATCAGCCGGCCGGAGTTACCGAGCGGTTCTAGGCGCTTCAGTCTGGAACCGTGCGACCGCTACGGTCGCAGGTTCGAATCCTGTCTCGGGCATGGATGTGTGTGATCTCCATAAGTTAGCTAGGTTTAAGTAGTTCTAAGTTCTAGGGGACTGATGACCTCAGAAGTTACGTCCCATAGTCCACAGAGCCATTTGAACCATTATTCTCAGGAGCTTCGCTTTCTTTAGAACCACAGTTATCTGAAATACGCTCGATTTGTTAACAATAAATGGCGCTGCTTTTCTTTTTGTTTTGTTACTACACGTTGCGCAATATTTCACGTGTTAGATATGCGGGATCATCTTGTTCATATAAGGATATCCACATCGTGTGCGTGTGTGTGTGCGTGTGTGTGTGTTCCAACAAACAAACTGGAGTATCCAGCGGTGATAAAATTTATGATTTCAGGCATTTCATCGTCTACGGAAATTGACGCAAATTTTGAAAGTTTCTATGCGTTCTCTTTTCTTTTCAGCGGTTCCTCTTATTGGATGCCTTGCAAGAGATAAAATAATAATTATCGAATGGAAAAGCTAGACAAAAAAATATCGTGAAGGGACCTGTATTCTAAAAGAATGAATTCTTCCCTCAAGACAGTCCACCAGCCCAGAAACGTCTGTGACACTGGGGGAAATTGCTTTCTGCAAGCAAGAATTGTTCGAATATCTTCTGTGATTACTGGACTTGGATCCTGTTATTCCCACATTTAAAGAGATTTATGTCTGGAAATCATTTACCGTCCGATGAAGAGATTAGAGCAGCCAGAGATGTGCATTCTACCGGTATTTCAGAACCGCACTTTAGGGATGGAAAAATGTCACAAAAAAGTGCGCCGAGATAAATAAAACCGAAAAATTAATTATTTAGATTGTGCTGAACAAGTCTAGCTACATGAGCGTAACGCAAAATTGATCGTCTCTTATTATCCATTTTACTATCTTGGCTACAATATCAAAGATTTTCGTTGTTATGTCCTTCCTTACGGCCGAAAATAGTTTCTGTTGAGAAAGAAAACAATTTGCAGTTATTTCCCTGTTGTCTTTGCTAATGTTACAGTTATAAACAAGGTAGATTAACGTTTAACGTCCCATCGACGACATGCTCGGTAGAGACAGGTAGAGCAAAGATGGGAAAGGAAACTGACCAGGAACTTCTTGAAAGAAGAATCTCGGCATTCGCCCGTAGCGATATAGCAAAAAAAGCTCCTTTCCCCTTACTGTTTGTCTTGTAATCCTGATAATTTGGACACTTTATTTAGTAAAGAGCTTCTTTACGCTATTCCTTCTTATTTTAGGTTGAATATTCCTTATCTTTTGTTTTAGGATCCACCTTCATCGTATTTTCTTTTCTAAAATCTGTTTTGTCGGACTTTTCTTATCCGCTCTTCAGAAGTGATTAAAAAAAAAACATCTCTCCGCTTCTTTTTTTGGTGTTAGTGGACAAAATATATCTTCTAGATTTCTCAACCCCGATCTGATATTTCTGATTTGCCTTATTTATAGTTTGATGTTGAACGTTCACATGTATAGGGGACTCTTCGATTTCACTAGCGTCTTTTTTGTTTTTGTCATCAGTCTTCTCACTGGTTTGATGCAGCCCGCCACGAATTCCTCTCCTGTGCCGACCTCTTCATCTCTGAGTAGCACTTGCAACTATGTCCTCAATTACACGCATCAAAAAAAATTTGCATCACCTCGGTTCTGAGAATTCCGGAACCCGTACAGAAAATTGGAATAGAGATCATCATTTCCCACTTTTCATTGTTCATGAAAACCACACATTGCATGTTGTACCACCATACAGCGAGAACTTCAGAGGTGGTGGTCTAGACTGATGTACACACCGGTACCTCTAATACCCGGTAGCACGTCCTCTTGCATTGATGCATGCCTGTATTCGTTGTGACATACTATCCACAAGTTCATCAAGCCACTGTTGGTCCAGAGTGTCCCACTGCTCAATGGCGATTCGGCGTAGATCCCTCAGAGTCGTTGGTGAGTCACGTTGTCCGTAAACAGCCCTTTTCAGTCTATCCCAGGCATGTTCGATATGGTTGCACTATCCGTCGGAGGATGGCATTCACGTATCGTACAGCCGTTACGGCGCCTTCCACGACCACCAGCGGCGTACGTCGGCCCCACATAATGCCACCCCAAAACAGCAGGGAACCTGCGGGCGTTCAGGCTGACCGGGTTACCTCTAAACACGTCTCCGACGATTGTCTGGTTGAATGCATATGCGACACTTATCGGTGAAGAGTACGTGATGCCAATCCTGAGCGCTCCATTCGGCATGTTGTTGGCCCCATCTGTACCGCACTGCATGGTGTCGTGGTTGCATATATGGACCTCGCCATGGACCGCGGGAGTGAAGTTGCGCATCATGCAGCCTATTGTGCACAGTTTGAGTCGTAACACGACGTCCTGTGGCTGCACGAAAAGCATTAGTCAACATAGTGGCGTTGCTGTCAGGGTACCTCCGAGCCATAATCCGTAGATAGAGGCCATCCACTGCAGTAGTTGCCCTTGGGCGCCCTTAGCGAGGCATGTCATCGACGGTTCCTGTCGAGCTGTATCTCCTCCATGGCAGAACAACATCACTTTTGTTCACCCCTAGGCGCCTGGACAATTTCCTTGTTGAGAGCCCTTCCTGGCACAAAGTAACAATGCGGACGCGATCAAACCGTGATATTGACCGTCCAAGCGTGGTTGAACTACAGACAACACGAGCCGTGTACCTCCTTCCTGGTGGAATGGCTGGAACTGATCGGCTGTCGGACGCCCTCCGTCTAATAGGCGCTGCTCATGCATGGTTGTTTACATCTTTGGGCTGGTTTAGTGACATCTATGAACAATCAAAGGGACTGTGCCTGTGTTACAATGTCCACAGTCAACGTCTATCTTCAGGAGTTCTGGGAATTGCGGTGATGCAAAACATTTTTTTGATGCGTGTGTTTGCTGGATGCCGTCCAATCTCTGTCTCCCTCTAGCTTTGTCCTCTACAGTTCCCTCTAATACCATGAAAGCCATTCCCTGATGTCTTAACAGATTCTGTCATCCTGCCCCTCCTCGTTTTCAGTGTTTTCCACATGTTCCTTTCCTCTCCGGTTCTGCGTAGAACCTCCTCTTTCCTTACCTTATCAGTCCACCTAATTTTCAACATTCGTCTGTAACATCTCAAATGCTTCAACTCTCTTTTGTTCCGGTTTTCCCATTGTCCATGTTTCACTACCATACAATGCTGTGCTCCAAGCGCACATTCTCAGAATTTTCTTTCTCAAAGTAATGCCTATGTTTGATACTAGTAGACTTCTCTTGGCCAGGAATGCCCTTTTTGCCAGTGTTAGTCTGCTTTTGATGTCGTCCTTGCTCCGTCCGCCATTGGTTATTTTGCTACCTTGGCAGTAAAATTAATTAACTTCATGCACTTCGTGATCGTCAATCCCGATAATTTTCCCGTTGTTCTCATTTCTACTACTTCTCATTACTTTCGTCTTTCTTCGATTTACTCTCAACCCGTAATCTGTGCTCATTAGACAGTCCATTTCATTCAGCAGATCATGTAATTCTTCTTCACACTCACTCAGGATAGCAATGTTATCATCGAACCGTATCACTCATATCCTTTCACCTTGAATTTTAATTCCACTCCTGAACCTTTCTTTTCTTTCCATTATTGCTTCTTCGACGTACAGATTGAACAGTATGGGTGAAAGACTACATCCCTATTAGAGTCCTGCATGACCGAGTAAGCGTGTGGTGTCACCGCCAGACACCACACTTGCTAGGTGGAAGCTTTAAATCGGCCGCGGTGCATTAGTACATGTCGGACCCGCGTGTCGCCACTTTCAGTGATAGCAGACCGAGCGCCACCACACGGCAGGTCTAGAGAGACGTACTAGCACTCGCCCCAGTTGTACGGACGACGTAGCTAGCGATGCACACTGACGAAGCCTCGCTCATTTGCAGAGCAGATAGTTAGAATAGCCTTCAGCTAAATCAATGGCTACGACCTAGCACGGCGCCATTAGCCTTACATAGCTTGTATCTAAAGAGTCTCACTTGTATTGCCACAATCTCCAGATGTAAAACAAGGATGGATTAAAGTTAAGTATTCCAGAAGCTACGTACTTTTCTTTATAGCATTCATTACGTATCCTGTTTCAGACCTCACGCCCATCTGCGTGAGCTTAGCGCGTGCCTTTCGGCTTCCTCTCATTGTGTCTAGGCTGTCTAGTCTAGACACAACAAAGCGAGCACAAAATACAAGATGGGGCGAGCACACACTAACTGTCTAGGCTGCCCGCACTAGTTCTCGTGACCGAGCATAGAAGCCGTGACCGAATACGTAGCACGTAACTTCAGACACATTACACGTGTAAGACTGCAGCCAGTACGGGTTTCTCATCTATGGTGTGTCTCTCTCCGTAATAATTCAGCGCGAGGAAGCCAATGCAGTAAGACGTAAGACTGAGACCAATGTTTACTCATTGAAGAAATAGGAAGATCTAAAAAAGTCAAGTATGGAGTACATTTCTTTTGGTTGTAGACGAAAACAGTGCGTCTAATGGGTATGTATCATGCAAAACTGCTCCACATTATTGTCTTTGCAGCCGGGAACAACTCATTTAAAGAAACACAGTTGCAAGAAACCTCACAAACATAGAGCTCCTTTAGGGATATTGGCAGTAACAAAAAATTATATTACAGCGAAGTATGTTGCAATGTGTGCTAAGGATATGACACCTTTTAATGCTGTTTCCGGAGAAGGTTTCAGAGAAGTAGGCCAAAAATTAATACATCTAGGTGCGCATTATGGAGAAGTTAACGTGGCAGATGTCATGCCACATCCCTCTACAGTAAGCAGACATGTCAAAGAACAAGCTGGTGCAATACGAAACAGAATAATGCCTTCTGTTATTGCGGAAGTTATCAATAAAACATGTGCTGCGACAGTTGATATGTGGACTGATTCGCATAATCAGGTGCACTATTTGACGCTTACAACACATTACATTAACACAGATTGGTGTGAACAATGTTCTATTTACAACAAAATTTCCGGACGTTAAGAAGACGAGAGTAAATATTATGCAAGAAATTGAAGAGAGGATGGCTGATTGGGACATTTCACCGGATATGTTGCACAGTTTTATTTTTGTCGCCGACCAAGGTGCCAATGTAATAAAGACTTTGGAAAATCAAGAAAGTATTCCTTGTGTGGCTCATTGTATAAAAACAGCACTTAGCCATACTTTCGATGAGGATAACATCTCTTTAAATCGTGCCCCGAAATCGCGTCAACAATAAATACTGAAAATTGCACTGCAAGGTACATTAAGAAAAGTGGCCTCTCCTCGTCTTTGAAATCATCGTTGAAACAAGAGGTCTGCACACGCTGTAACAGCTTGCACACTATGCTGGAATTTTTACACACTCAGTATAACGAAGTTGCTGCTTTGCTGATGCAAAAGGACTCCGCTTACAGATTGCAAGCATATGATAATGAGCTTGCAGGAAAAACTGTGCATTTTCTGAGACCATTTAAAGAGGCCACAGATGAATTAGAAGGCGAAAAAGAACCGACAATCCAGTTAGTTCTTCTTTGGATTCACAAACTCCAACAAATTTGCAGTGTCAATAACACTGACTGTCAGGAGAGTAATTACTTCAGTTAAAAGCACTGTTTCATTATGATAGTATTTTTTAACTGGAGGTACAAAGGATTTAAAATCAAGTCTTGACTTTCGTTTGTGAGAAGTTTGTGATCACTTCCAGACATAAAATTGCTACGTTTCTTTGGCCGCCTATCCGTGATCTTAATATGATTGAAATAAATGAAAAGCAGGAAATTCTTAGCAGTGTGCGACAAATGTGTGCTGCTTACACTGGTACAACTTGCAATCATTAACATAATCGTTTTTGCATAGTTAGTGGATAGTGTACTATAGAGAAACGGGAATGTTATAATTCGTATAATATTTCATTAACGTAAAGCACCTCGTTTTTATAGGGACGTTTCGATGATTTCCACATCAGTTCTGTATTACTTGTCTCTTTTGTTTATTATCATAGATCCTTCAAGTACTGTGTCATCACCACCCAGAGAAAGATATCGTTTCAAGGAATGGAGGAACAACAGATCATCATCAGCAGATGAAGTAGATCTTTACATTTTAATGCACCCCGGAGATGATAATATCTTAAAGTGGTGAAACAGACATGAAACAGATCTGCCAGGCCTGGCTGTAGTTGCAAGACGTATTCTATGTATCCCAGCAACAAGCGCACCTAGTGAAAGATGCTTTAGTAAATCCGGCTTGTTACTAACGAATCGCCGCAGCCCATTAAATCCGGAACGCGTTATTGATTTACTGCTGATCAACAATAACTATAATTTTGTTTCTGTTGCAAACAAGTGAAAAGTATGACAAGTTGCGTCTGTAAATGTTTAATGTTCTTTGTATGCTTTCTTTACGAAGATGGTTGTCTTCTAGATTACATTGACAACATTTATTTAATTTTCCTATTAATGAAAGGAAAAATATGTCTTCTGTTTGGAAATGAGACTCGTCTTTTATCCGCGAGAGGCTTTGGATTTGTACAGTACAGTGCAGCGAGCCGGAGCGAGGCGAGGTGAGACGTCATGCGGTGACCGGTCGTGCTCGGTTATCCGCGTGTCCGGAATCCGGACAACAGACATGGGGCGAGTACGTGACCGAGCCGAGTCGTGTGGGGCCGGACACGAGCGGCTCGGTCCCCCCGTCAACAGGCGAGCCGTAACCGGTCAAACGTTGAGCGTTGCAGCACTCTAATCCCTATCTTACACCCTTTTTAATCCGAGCACTTCGTCCTTGGTCGTCCTCTATAATTATTCCCTCTTGGCTCTTTTAGAGATCGTATGTTACCCGTCTCTCCATACAGCTTACCCAATTTTTCTAGACTTTCGAACATCTTGTACCATTTTACATTGTCGAACGCTTTTCCCAGATCGACAAATCCCATGAACGTCTGTTGATTTTTCTTTAGTTTTTTCTTACTGTGATATAATTCGTGCTTTTTTGTGTTTCAGGGCTGGCACTTTGGTTGTCTGTATATTTTGTTATTACATATGCTCTTTCCTTTCAACGTTGCAAGATTTCTCTAAATTACATTCTTGAATTATCTCTTGTAGACACTTACACTTTTCGGCCACTTCTGTCCCATGCCTGATAGGATAAATGTTTGTACAATTTTGTTGTAGTTTATATGCCTGAATAACTTCTACAGTGCCGTTACGCTCGTAGTTCACAGCCTTTCAGTAATTTGTATATTGTAACGATTCGTACTTTCACTAATTCTTTACAAAGTCACTAGTTTTCTTAGCTACCTGCGTTAACTCTCATGCGTGATCTGGGAACGGTTTGAATTCGGTGTCGGCGGAACTTGACCTCCGGGAAAACTGTGTGCTAAGCAGGGGTGGCTAGAGGACAAATGTAAGGATGTAGAGGCTTATCTCACTAGGGTAAGATAGATACTGCCTACAGGAAAATTAAAGAGACCTCTGGGGAAAAGAGAACCACTTACATGACTATCAAGAGCTCAGATGCAAACCCAGTTCTAAGCAAAGAAGGGAAAGGAGAAAGGTGGAAGGAGTATATAGAGGGTCTATACAGGGGCGGTGTTCTTGAGGACAATATTATGGAAATGGAAGAGGAAGTAGATGAAGATGAAATGGGACATATGACACCGCGTGAAGAGTTTGACAGAGCACTGAAAGACCTGAGTCGAAACAAGGCCCCGGGAGTAGACAACATTCCATTAGAACTACCAATAGCCTTGGGAGAGCCAGCCCTGACAAAGCTCTACCATCTGGTGAGCAAGATGTATGAGACAGGCGAAATACCCTCAGACTTCAAGAAGAATATACAAATTCCAATCCTAAAGAAAGCAGGTGTTGACAGGTGTAAAAATTACCTGACTAACAGTTTAATAAGTCACGGCTGCAAAATACTAACACGAATTCTTTACAGACGAATGGAAAAACTGGTAGAAGCCGGCCTCGGGGAAGATCAGTTTGGATTCCGTAGAAATGTTGGAACACGTGAGGCAATACTGACCCTAGGACTTATCTTAGAAGAAAGATTAAGGAAAGGCAAACCTACGTTTCTAACATTTGTAGACTTAGAGAAAGCTTTTGACGATGTTGACTGGAATACTCTCTTTCAAATTCTTAAGGTGGCAGGGGTAAAATACAGGGAGCGAAAGGCTATTTACAATTTGTACAGAAACCAGATGGCAGTTATAAGAGTCGAGGGGCATGAAAGGGAAGCAGTGGTTGGGAAGGGAGTGAGACAGGGTTGTAGCCTCTCCCCGATGTTATTCAATCTGTATATTGAGCAAGCAGTAAAGGAAACAAAAGAAAAATTCGGAAGGTATCAAAATCCATGGAGAAGAAATAAAAACTTTGAGGTTCGCCGATGACATTGTAATTGTGTCAGAGACAGCAAAGGACCTGGAAGAACAGCTGAACGGAATGGACAGTGTCTTGAAAGAAGGATATAAGATGAACATTAACAGAAGCAAAACGAGGATGATGGAATGTAGTCGAATTAAATCGGGTGATGCTGCGGGGATTAGATTAGGAAATGAGAGGCTTAAAGTAGTAAATGAGTTTTGCTATTTGGGGCGCAAAATAACTGATGATGGTCGAAGTTGAGAGCACATAAAATGTAGACCAGCAATGGCAAGGAAAGCGTTTCTGAAGAAGAGAAATTTGTTAACATCGAGTATAGATTTAAATGTCAGGAAATCTTTTTTGAAAGTATTTGTATGGAGTGTAGCCATGTATGGAAATGAAACGTGGACGGTAAATAGTTTGGACAAGAAGAGAATAGAAGCTTTAGAAATGTGGTGCTACAGAAGAATGCTGAAGATTAGATGGGTAGATCACATAACTAATGAGGAGGTACTGAATAGAATCGGGGAGAAGAGGAACTTGTGGCAAAACTTGACTAGAAGAAGTGATCGGTTAGTAGGACATGTTCTGAGGCATCAAGGGATCACCAATTTAGTATTGGAGGGCAGCGTGGAGGGTAAAAATCGTAGAGGGAGACCAAGAGATGTAGGTTTCAGTAGGTACTGGGAGATGAAGAAGCTTGCACAGGATAGAGTAGCGTGGAGAGCTGCATCAAACCAGTCTCCGGACTGAAGACCACAACAACAACAAGTAGTTGGTGTGATGAATGGCAGATTGCTGTAAATGAAGAAACATGTAACCTGATGCAGATGTTAGGGACAACAAACCCATAATGTTCGAACGCTGCATTAGTAGTGTACTTCTTGATACAGTCATGTCACCTTGCAAAGTGATATGAAAAGGAACGCGCACATACGGACGACAGTAGTTTATTGAGTGAACTTTAGGAAAGTGTGGCTCATCTGTACAGAAGACCGGATACAGAACGCTAGTGCAGTCTATTCTTGAGTACTGCTTGGACTGGTGGAAGACATCGAAGCAATTCAGAGGCACGCTGCTAAATTTGTTACCGATAGATTAGATCAACACGGGAGTATTACTGAGATGATTCGTGAACTCAGATTCCTGGAGGGAAGACGATACTCCTTTTACGAAACACTACTGAGGAAATTTAGAGAATAGGCATTTGAAGCTGACTGCAGAACTATTCTATTATCGCCAACGTAAATTTTGCGCAAGGACCACGAAGATAACATAAGTTAGGGCTCATACGGAGGCATACAGACAGTTGGTTTTTCCTCGCTGTATTTGCGAGTGGAACAGGAAAGGTGGCTTGCGGAGTTTAGATGTGATCTCAACACTTTTATACCAAGTTTTTATCTATGAGTCGAAGAGATTGGCACTTTTTTTTTTACATGTTTGTGACTCATAGAGGGTGGATCAGCTAATTCTCGTTGCAGCGAAGGTCGACCTCGAATAGCAACTTCTACATCGGCACCGTCTTCTACCACGACCACAGCTGCAGGGAATGCCGATTCGTTCTTGTGCAACACAGCTAGCTTTTTATTCCCATGACGTAATGAGTGCTGTCGACAAGGGATCTCAAATCGATTCCATATTCCTAGATTCCAAAAGGCTTTTGATACCGTTCCTCACAAGCGACTATTAATCAAATTCCGTGCATATGGAGTATCGTCTCAGTTGTGTGACTGGATTCGTAGTGATAGACGGTAAATCATCGAGTAGAACAGAAGTGATACCTGACGTTCCGTAAGGTGGTGTCATAGGCCCTCTGCTGTTCCTGATTTATTTAAATGATCCAGGTGATAATCTGAGCAGCCCCCTTAGATTCTTTGCAGATGACACTGTAATTTACCGTCTAGTAAAATCATCAGACGATCAATTCCAATTACAAAATGATCTAGAGAGACTTTCTCTATGGTGCGAAAAGTGGCAATTGGCACTAAACAAAGAAAAGTGCGAGGTCATCCAAATGGGTACTAAAAGAAATCCGATAAATTTTGGATATACGATAAATCGCACAAATCTGAGGGCTGTCAATTCGGCTAAATACCTAGGAATTACAATTACGAGCAACTTAAATTGGAGAGACCACATAGATAATATTGTGGGGAAGGCGAAACAAAGACTGCGCTTTGTTGGCAGAACACTAAGAAGATGCGACAAACCCACTAAAGAGACAGCCTACATTACACTTGTCCGTCCTCTGCTAGAATATTGCTGGGCGGTGTGGGATCCTTACGAGGTAGGATTGACGGAGGACATGGAAAAAGTGCAAAGAAGGGCAGCTCGTTTCGTGTTATCGTGCAATAGGGGTGAGAGTGTCACTGATACGATACGCGAGTTGGGGTGGCAGTCACTGAAACAAAGGCGGTTTTCTTTGCGGCGAGATCTATTTACGGAATTTCAAACACCAACTTTCTCTTCCGAATGCGAAAATATTTTGTTGACACCCACCTACGTAGGGAGAAATCATCATCATAATAAAATAAGACAAATCAGAGCTCGAACGGAAATATTTAGGTGTTCCTTTTTCCCACGCGCCATTCGAGAGTTTAATGGTAGAGGAGTAGTATGAAAATGGTTCGATGAACCCTCTGCCAGGTACTTAAGTGTGAATTGCAAAAAATAGTTCAAATGGCTCTGAGCACTATGGGACTTAACATATATGGTCATCAGTCCCCTAGAACTTAGAACTACTTAAACCTAATTAACCTAAGGACATCACACAACACCCAGTCATCACGAGGCAGAGAAAATCCCTGACCCCGTCGGGAATCGAACCCTGGAACCAGGGCGCGGGAAGCGAGAACGCTACCGCACGACCACGAGCTGCGGACTGTAAATTGCAGAGTAACCATGTAGATGTAGATGTAGATGTAGATGTAGAACGGTGACAGTGATGATAGCCGTGAATGATCTTAAATATCGTTTAGGTCACAGTATTCACTACAGTAGTACACTGTCCGACTTTAGGCTTAAGCAACAAGTTGTTTGTGATCAAGAATAAACTTTAGACACCGTGCAGTAATTCGCCGTAATGTTGGAAAATAGCGACGGTACTTGTTGATATCAGCTCTAGAGGTACAACAGCCACAAACACTGCAGAACAATACCATTCCGAAGTGTGAGGAGACCTAAAGCCTTTCCACAACCCTCGCAGTTTGACGGAACGTAATCACGGGAATATAATTAAACAATATTCTTGTAGAAGCTGTTTCAAAATACCCCATATTGTTTTGTTTTTATTTTATTTACTTTGTCATTGTAGCTTGTTTTTTAGGTTAGGAATTTCTATATGTTTCTTTAATAATTTGCGCTCATTGCGTGACAGCTTTAGCGGGCTTACAATTATTTTTAAAAAATTGTGACCCATAGTGGGTTATATGGTAAAGCGTTCCGATATTTGCAGTAAAATAAAGAAAATAAGGTTAATAATCAAATAGAAAGTTGCACTCATAGTAGACCAGGGCTGGTAGTAGCGAGTAATTTTTCTCGCGCTCAGTGTGGGAGGAGGATAGGAAAGAATGACAGAAATAACGGTATGAAGTTCGTTTGTCATGTACCCTACAGTGGTCTTTGGAGTATTTCCGGAACAGCACATCGGAAATGAAGTAATGGAGTACACACATCTGTTCCTATCCGTGCAACGCAGTATAATGTGGCCGGCTACAATACCATACGTAATGGACCGTGCACCAGTCACGGCGGGTTGAGTTGTGGAAGGAAGCAGGCGACGCACACCCTCACTTCCCGCCACCACGGGTCGACGACTCGCCAACAAAAAACACGCGGGGGTGGAGGGCTGCTGGGAAGGGTTAGCGTTAGCAGGTAGGCGGAGGCGCGGCGCAGGTAGGGCCAGCTGCGCACTTTTGTTTACAGCTGCCGGAGGATCCAGCAGCGAGCGCGCGCTACCTGTACACTGCTCCCGCGCGTCGCGCCGCTGGAACCATTCAGATTTAACACGAAGAAGGCAAAAAAGGCTACAGGAATCTAAGAAATGAGACTGTCGGAAAGTCTGACACTACAGGAACAGCTATAGGACAAATGCAACGCTTTAGAACAGATCCATGATTATTGGAAACACAGATGCCTCCTAAAGGAAAGTTAAAAGGCCCACACACTACTGGCTATTAAAATTGTCACACCAAGAAGAAACGGAGATGATAAACGGGTATTCATTGGACAAATATATTATACTAGAACTGACATGTGATTACTTTTTCACGCAATTTGGGTGCATAGATCCTGAGAAATCAGTACCCAGAACAACCATCTCTGGCCGTAATAACGGCCTTGATACGCCTGGGCATTGAGTCAAACAGAGTTTGGATGGCGTGTACAGGTACAGCTGCCCATGCAGCTACAACACGATACCACAGTTCATCAAGAGTAGTGACTGGCGTATTGTGACGAGCCAGTTGCTCGGCCACCATTGACCAGACGTTTTCAACTGGTGAGAAATCTGGAGAATGTGCTGGCCAGGGCAGCAGTGGAACATTTTCTGTATCCAGAAAGGCCCGTACAGGGCCTGCAACATGCGGTCGTGCGTTATCCTGCTGAAATGTAGGGTTTCGCAGGGATCGGATGAAGGGTGGAGCCACGAGTCGTAACACATCTGAAATGTAACGTCCACTGTTCAAAGTGCCCTCAATGTGAACAAGAGGTGACCGAGAAGTGTAATCAATGGCACCCATACCATCACGCCGGGTGATACGCCAGTATGGCGATGACGAATACACGCTTCCAATGTGCGTTCACCGCGATGTCACCAAACACGGATGCGACCATCATGATGCTGTAAACAGAAACTGGACTCATCCGAATAAATGACGTTTTGCCCTTCGTGCACCCAGGTTCGTCGTTGAGTACACCATCGCGGGCGCTCCTATCTGTGATGCAGCGTCAAGGGCAACCGCAGCCACGGTCTCCGAGCTGATAGCCCATGCTGCTGCAAACGTCGTCGAACTGTTCGTGCAGATGGTTATTGTCTTGCAAACGTCCCCATCTGTTGACTCAGGGATCGAGACGTGTCTGCACGATCCGTTACAGCCATGCGGATAAGATGCCTGTCATCTCGACTGCTAGTGATACGAGGCCGTTGGGATCCAGCACGGCGTTCCGTATTACCCTCCTGAACCCACCGATTCCATATTCTGCTAAGGACCTCGACCAACGCGAACAGCAATGTCGCGATACGACAAACCGCAATCGCGATAGGCTACAATCCGACCTTTATCAAAGTCGGAAACGTGATAGTACGCATTTCTCCTCCTTACACGAGGCATCACAACAACGTTTCACCAGACAACGCCGGTCAACTGCTGTTTGTGTATGAGAAATCGGTTGGAAACTTTGCTCATGTCAGCACGTTGTAGGTGTCGCCACCGGCCCCAACAATGTGTGAATGCTCTGAAAAGCTTATCATTTACATATGTTCTTCCTGTCTGTTAAATTTCGCGTCTGTAGCACGTCATCTTCGTGGTGTAGCAATTTTAATGGCCAGTAGTGTATTTAGGGAAAAGAGAAAAAAAATTATGAATGTTAAGATGTCAGATGGCAAGCCAGTACTAAGCAAAGAAGGAAAGGCTGTGAGCTGGAAGGAATGTATAAACAACCCAATAAAATAGTTCAGCAGTTCATAAGAGGAGGAGGAAACGAAATGCAATTTCACGGGTTGAGAGGATGCGTTACGTTACTTCAGCGATTATGATATAGAGTCAACTTTACAAAGAACTTGGCAATATGAGCCCCCTTGCTAGTATGACTTTGCGGTCCCTTTGGCTGGATGTATGCACTCATTCGGTGGAGAAGGGTGTCATAAGGCCGTCGTAGTGGCGCTTGGCTGGAGTTCACGTCCGAGTTGGGGCCACAGATATTCTATTGGCAACAGATATGGGGATCTTGCTGTCGTGGATCTACTGCGACATCACACAGACAACTCACTAAGACACCTGCCTTGTGTGGACAATTATTATCCTGTTAAAAACGGCACCACGATAGTGCTCCATGAGAGGTAACTCATGAGGAGGCAGTATGTCCGAACATACCGTTGTGCCGTCAGAGTTTCCTCAGTCACTAGAGTGCATGCCAAGTAATTTAGCATGTGATTTCTGGATGCGCAGAAGCACGGATACGTCACGTGCGTGCCCACCAATAGGAGTCAGTCAGCCGTAGCGTGCACTCGAGTTCATTTCGTAGCGTGCAGAGCGGGTTTACGATTGGTTTTAGCATTCTGTGTGGTGCTCTTTCGAAAGTTATTTCGATGCAGTCTGATCAATATGAGCAGCAAAAGCAGATCTCACCCAGTGATACACAAGCAGGCGAGTGAAATGGTTCAAATGGCTCTGAGCACTATGGAACTTAACTTCTGAGGTCATCAGTCCCCTAGAACTTAGAACTACTTAAAACTTACTAACCTAAGGACATCACACACAACCATGCCCGAGACAGGATTCGAACATGCGACCGTAGCGGTCGTGCGGTTCCAGACTGAAGCGCCTAGAACCGCTCGGCCACACCGGCCGGCCAGGCGAGAGAAATAATGTTTCGCGTGCATCAGTTCTTTAGACGGGACTCGTAAGTGGCATCCACGTCTGATCACAAAGCGTCTCCCGGTATGCCAAGTGCCAAGAACGAACAGCTGAGGCATGCTGTATCGGGTTGAGAACTGTTCAATGGATCGCGAGTGAAGCCAATGTGTCTGCTGAAGGCTTGCCAGAGTGGCCGAGCGGTTCTAGGCGCTACAGTTTGGAACCGCGCGACCTCTACGGTCGCAGGTTCGAATCCTGCGACGGGCATGGATGTGTGTGATGTCCTTAGGTTAGGTAGCCAGGTTACCACAGTATCAAAATGGCTCTGAGCACTATGGGATATAACATCTTGGGTCATCAGTCCCCTAGAACTTAGAATTACTTAAACCTAACTAACCTAAGGACATCACACACATCCATGCCCGAGGCAGGATTCGATCCTGCGACCGCAGCAGTCCCGCGGTTCCGGACTGCAGCGCCTAGAACCGCAAGGCCACCGCGACCGGCACCACGGTATCACTGACACTACAATTCTGTTGCGCTGCCGTGGGCGCTAGTTTGAGCCCATGTCGCAGAACGAAACACCACCTAGCGGATTGCTGACGTTGAAAAACTCACACATGAAGCAGTGAACAACGAAATTTTCTCTGTATGGACAAACTGCGACAGAGTTTCAGAAACACTGCAGGAAGAAGATTTTGAAAAGGAATGCGATAGGGAGTCGGTGATGTTGGCTTTCACAATTAATCTTCCCGATTCTGATTCGTCTGAATCAGACAGCGAGGGTGAAGAAGTTTTGGGCTGACTTTGCCAGTGTTGCGTATTACCGCTTTTAAAAATATATCGTACAACTTAAACCTATATTATGCAACTTGAGACTGGGTTGGCTTGGCTGGTAACGGACTGATAAAAAGATTTTTATTGCATATGCCGTTTCAGTGTGAACTTTGTTTAAAGCTCGTCTTCAGTTTTCAACAACTCGCCGATTTCGTTGTGAACTCTAAATAATGCTGGACACTAGCTGTAAAAATATGTAAAATTTATTTTGTATTTATGCTACTAGGATAGCTTTCTTCACTATTCAAACAGTAATTATTAGTTCATTCCACATGATATGTCTGTTATGTCAGTAATTAAGTATTCTAATATCGCCTTCAAACATTTGTGTTGGGAAGATTATCGAAGTGTGTCCTTGCTTTCCTCGAGATTATCCCCAACAAAGAGCATGTGGAAACTTGTTTTATATTATGTATGGTAATAACTGTGTACAATACAAGCAATATCTACGACACTTATAAGCAATTCGATATAAGTAAGGTGTCTAGAAACAGAAAAACCCAATGGTTCTTTTTTAAATAATGTCTTTTAACGTATGACAGACCTTTTTTATATTTTCTGAAACAAGATTCTTTCAGCTACTTGCCGGAAAAATACAGCAAATATATATCGCTCAAACGTTTGCTTCTCACTTAAAAAAGTGACAAGTATAAGTTTCATATGTGCGGATATTTACTCTGAAACTCCAAATAAATAATTCTGACTACAGTTTGGAAGCCATTACAAGATGAACGCAATGTTTGGGCTCGACAGGGAAAGATAAAAACTCGTAAATTTGCCGCAGTTTTTCTCAGTAATCACACGTACTGCAAAACATTTTATGAGTGTTATAAAAATTGTTTCACGATAGTCAAAAGCCACTGCTGGTACAGGATGTGTCAGTAAATACACATTTTTCGCTACTTTTATTTTCTTCTTCATTTTTAATTTTATGTTGCAGGACATCACAAGATTAACGTATTTGTCGAGTTCGAACAGGAAAGATAAACAAATGCGGCGCGGTTTTTCCTAACTATTAATCATGATGTGATTCTTGAGTTTCTTGCATTCATCGACGGAAACGACAATGCAACTCTCTCAATGTTATTTTTCTACTTTCCACATTTTATACAGACCCGTATTTTAACCCGCAGAGGGCACGGTGTGCGTCGGATCCGACCCAACGATTCAATTTTCCTCTACACTGTTCTACTCGCCCAGTGCAGGAAATCGAGCCGGTCAGGAACCCTACTGGCCAGTAGAGCGATGGCTATTGGAGTGACTGTAGTTACCGAGTAAGTGACCTTGACCTGCTACGTGTGTTTCCAGTCGTATCCGATCCAACAGTACCAGTAATGTTACTAACTTTACCATGAATCTTTTTCACAGTTTTGATGCGAAAATCCTTGGAAACAACTGTTACACAAACCCGAGGCAGTTCTAACTGAGTTACATCGCCAGGAGTATCCTTCAGACCAAGAGGACGGTGACCTTGAACTTGGAGATTCTGTCTCAGAATCTGACGACGGAAGCCTTATGAACAGTGACATAGAAGAAGATGTTTTCGACTGTGATGATGTGGGTGAGAGGTATGAGACTGAAGAAGAAGGAACAGAATATAGAAATTTTGAATTAGTTATGGATCTACAAGCCTTTACGTTCAAAATATTAACGAACCCCTTCTTCAAATGTGATTACTCGCCTACCTGGACTAAAGGAATGGCTCTGAGCATTATGGGACTTAACTTCTGAGGTCATCAATCCCCTAGAACTTAGAACTACTTAAACCTAAATAACCTAAGGACATCACACACATCCATGCCCGAGGCAGAATTCGAACCTGCGACCGTAGCGGACGCGCGGTTCCAGACTGAAGCGCCTAGAACCGCTTGGCCACCCCGGCCGGCCGGACTAAAGGAAAGGTCTGAGAGTATAAAGCTGAAAAAACATTATTTTCACTTCCTAGGACCGATGAAATGATAGAAAACAGCGTTTTTAGTAAGAAACACCGACGACAGACACTCTATAACTGACATTTTCAACAACATTTATCAATATTCATCACGCGGCAGTTCGAACACTAGTTCTGAACATCGTCAGCGTCAAAATTTTCTTGTATCCCAAGCGGGGAAACGGTGCACATTGTATTTCCTGTAACAACTATGAAATTTTGTATACATATTTTTTTACGCCTCATATGTTCACGACAGAATCACTGTCAAAAGATGATCGCGAAGAGCGAAGACTCCGACCCATTTTTCAATTTGTAGCTCAACGCCAGTACACTTCGAGACGGCGACCGTTGACCGCGATTCCTTTCGTTCCGTTACCGAACGAACTTATTCCTCTGTATAACTGTTTTACTATAGGAATCTACTGGACGCTCTCTACTACTCTGTATCCTGCGCATCCTCCGTCATGTGCTGGTAGCTTCGTCCATATTTAGTATCATCCAGCTTTCAAAATGTTCTTCGTCCTCTCTCTTTCTTATCTGCAATCTATACTTCAATGATTTTTCGTTGCAGGCAATTTTGTTTTTGTAACGTTCCAGTGGTGCATCGCGTGCACATTCAGAATCTCTCTCTGGGCATTTCTGTCACAAAGTTGCCTGGATATGATGGGAAAAAAGCACTAACTATTCATCAGCAAACCCCTCGATACTGCCGTTTAGAGCACTGTTAAAGTAAAGTTAACGCTGCTGAAGAAACAAGCCAGAGACAGAATCGTGCAGCCGTAAAGGGCGAAGACTAAAGTGGATATTAATGTGTTCAATAATAGTTATCGCGAGTGAATGGATCAAGTTTGTTTCCAAACACGACATACGGAGCTTACTGTCGACAAGTGCACTGTTTTGCAGGTATACTCAGCGCAAATCCCTACACGTTGTTTGACCGCCTTCCGGCATTCAGAGATTTAGTCTAGTAATCATTTCAGAATGCATATTTTTAGAGTCTTAAGTGTGTCTACAGATGATAACGCCACATCCTGATTAACCGATACCGTTGTTAAAAAAAGATCCTTGGCGTAAAACGGCATCACATGTTGAAAACGTTTTTTTCTTGCTAGAACATTATATGCTGTTAATTAGCAGCTGCCTTTTATTAAAACATTATTGTTCCATTAATACTGAACCATGATGAATGAATGTGTGTTATGCTCTGTTGCGTCCCTCATATAGACGAACAAGCGGTATATTCATTCCATGTAGCCTTTCACGGCCGGCGTCTTTATCAGTAAACTCTTCCGGGCTAAGTTGCCGTGGTCGATCTGTAGAACTTCTTCTCCCTGACGTTTCGTTCTCAACTACGGAGAACATCTTCCGAGGTGAGTCGACGACTCACCTCGGAAGATGTTCTCCGTAGTTGAGAACGAAACGTCAGGGAGAAGAAGTTCTACAGATCGACCACGGCAACTTAGCCCGGAAGAGTTTACTGATAAAGCGGTATATTTCTGGGTAATGGATTGAGTGACGTTGATAGAAGCAGGTTGGTGATTCTATGGTGATTGGTTACAGTAATAATCGTTTCAGGTGTAAAGATTATTATCTAAAAATTAAAATGCGCAACTGGTTCTGAACTCAAGCTATGTTCAAGTAACGTCAAATATATATTCAGACAGAGGAGCACTTAACATTGTTCACCTAAATAAACATTTATTTCACGTTACTTGAAAGTGGTCTTATATGAGACTGAACTCTGTCGTGTTTCTTAAATAAAAACTCTTACAACAGAAGCTGATACTATTACCACAAAACATTTGCAGGTATGAAAGGATAAAATAATACTGATTGATTACACATTGTTATGAAGTTGCATGATTTTTATTGTATCCTTGGGGGATAAATTAATGACTGGATTGCTTGGAAATTTAATCGGACATGAAATTTTTATTAATTATTTGATCTCGGAAGAATAATTGTTATCGGAGTACAGGGGTGTCATCAGATTAATCATCAAATGGAATGGAAAGCTGCAATTACTTTGCAGCGATAACGTAGCCCATTGGAGTGTGTGAGTGTGTGTGTGTGTGTGTGTGTGTGTGTGTGTGTGTGTGTGTGTATGTGTGTGTGTGTGTCGAGTGTCTATGTGTCGATAATTGATGATTTATGGTGCCCAATTTTGACTAAATTACTCTTTTATTATTCTATCAACGTGCCGCAATCGTAGCAAGCAGAAACGCACAGTTGGTGCGTGATAGTGCTTGTAGCGGAATTACATGGTTAAATAATGTAGCATCGAACAGACGAAGTCGTCGAAAAGATCAAGGCCATTCAGATTATAATTGAGCATTATTATATCTTGATGTGAAACGGCTCTGTTGGGCAGCAAGACAATCATCAGACCTTGACTTAATATCACCATTTTAATTTGCATCCTAACATTATCGGACCTAACTCACAAGACGAAAATTCCTGTGTCCGTCAGACTGATACCGTGGCGTTTGCCATCAGGAACAATTATCATAATATTAATACTTGAGTATGGAAATTGAAGCGCTGGATTTCAGTATTAATTATACAAGGAGGCCAATGTAACTTATATAATTCGAAAGGTACTTTGCCGTAGATGTGCACAAAGAAAGAATCTTGTATGTGCTTACCCGTTAAGGGGGAGATTTACTATCTTTGGTCTGAAAAAAGCATGTTCTTTGAGAATTTTTTTCTCGGGATGTGTTATAGATATCAATGTCAAATTCGGTCAAAATGTTTATTGATCTTTCCTCTCCAAACTGGAATTTTTTCGGGCGGAAATGTCGAAGAGAAAAGGCGGAAGTACCGTCGGAACGAAACAAAATTTCGATGTAGACCTTCACGAGTGGTGTCACAGGTCAGCCGGCTCGTCTGAAATCAAAATTGACATTAGCGAAATATATAAGATTCTTTAAGAGTTGTACCTCGCTTAAGTTATATGGACCAAAGGAAACAAAATGGCGGCCATTTGAAAAAATAGGGTTTTTCTTCATCGATCTTTTGACTTCGTAAGCCAAGCAAAAATATTTATAGCTGATGGATAGGAATAAAAGTGGTACAGCTCCTAAATTTAGTTAGCTTCGTCGGAAACAAAGACTCATGCCAATCGGTTCAGTAGATCTGAAGTTACCATACCGCGCGACAAAAAAAAAAAACGTCATTTCGAGAAAAACGCGTTTGAAGTTTTGACTACATATAAAAACAGTATTATGCAACTTACGTTCAATCTGCTATTCCGTGTCCATAAACTAGTCCTTCCTCTTCCTCATAGAGGGCGTTCTGCTCGATCTGGGCCATCCTGCGCTGCTCCAGAACCGCTCGTACGTCCGGTGACGAGCGGTTTTCGGTCGCTTGAATTCGGTGGACGTCCGAATGCTTGGCAAACTGCGTCGAACAGAGTCCCAGGGTGGTCTTCAAAATTGTGAATACCCTTCGTTGAAGCTGCTCACTGCCAGCAAAGTCGCAATCCCCGCAGTCTTCGCATCGGAATACAAATGCTTGGGGGCTGACTTCCAAACACACGCGTTCAAACTTTCATTTGAATTTTGTGTGTTTCCTCCCAAGCACCGGTACAATAACTCATCCTCCGAAAGGTCCTCGTAGATCGGATGAATCACTTTTTGAACTTCTTTGGAGAGGGGCTGGTCGTGTTGATATTCGTCCAGATGTCCGGTAGCCTCTGCAACGCGCCACTTGCATCAACTAGCTTCCCCAGCCGGACAATTTTGGTGTTGTGGGTGGTCATCCGTCGAACACTTGTGGAAATAGGTTGCTCAAATTGCCTTCTTCATCTGCTCCACCGAATTGGAATGCCGTCGGATAGCCAAGCCGTAGTATGTCGTAAGCTCCTTGATCACTTTATCAGTTTTAGTCATGGGCAAGCACATAGAACAATTTTTCGCGGCTACAAAGTCGAAATTCCCGAAAAAACTGGTGCGTGAAAAAGGCTGATTTCACGCAGCCGCATTTTTTGGTTCAACCGCGAATAACAAACATGTCCGTACCGTATTCGGAAAAACCGTTTCAGGGGTGGATTCTAAACACTTTTATGGATCCAAAAATGCAATTTTTAAAAAATCAATTTTTTGAACCGAAACATAGTAAACCTCCCCTTAAGAGTGACAAAAAGTAGTAGATATTCTAATATTCGTAACTCTGGTGATACTTTTGTATCACGTATTAATATCTCCAACATATGAACATCGAAAATTGAAATGTTAACAATTTCTGCTCTGCATACTGATCAGGCGTCGATATTTCGATTCCTATTCTGTGTCAGTAAATTTGTCGTCATTCACCGCCGCTACTAGAAAATTTGAAACAAGTTCCTAATATTTAATTTCTTCATATTGAATAGCTATGACATACAATATTATTCATAAACTATATGTATTTTAGACTATGCCTTGAAGAAGAATGTAAACAGATCGAACAGAAAGACTAAGAGCCAGAGAGACACAATTTTTGCGTAGACAAAGTAATAGGAATAATGTGGACATTGATAATGATAATTCTATTGTTTTTTTGAAAGATACATTAAAATAAGCACTAAACTTAATTCCAAATAATTTTGAGAAATCTAACTGCGGATAGATGAAGTTGCAGCGAAAATTTTGTAATACAAATCATTTCGTATCTGAGGGTACATTCAAGAATAATCGTAGCTACAATGCAGCGTTTGGTATGAGTCACGACAGTCCTGAGGCTAAAATTTCATACACAGTTTTACGCGAAATGATTGCTTTAACATACGTGACATTTTCTATCAGAGATCAATCAGATCCACTTACTCGGTCGAATTTCGATCACAGGCGGTACTAGTACATCATAAATGGGCTGCAGCGTCCCAGAAATTTATTAGGATTGAAAACCCGCAGCACTGCCTAAAACAGCACACCGCAAGACGGAGGCGGTTTTCACGCGCGCTCCCTACATCTTGTAGCAGCAGTACTGACACATCGAAAGCCCCCATTCTCAGAACTCATCTAAAAAAACAGTGCGTTTCAGCCGTTATTAAGGTCATTACTGGAGTTCGAAGATGCTGGAACGAAAGTGACTAATTTTTGTGCGGTGAGCTCATATATTCTATTTATAGTTCAGTTGAACTTTCACTTTTCACTAATAGTCTTCCGTTTACCTTGTGAAAGGCAATTTGTCGCTGTTAGCAGAACGTTAAACCTCGACGCCGTTTATAAACAGAAAGGTCATCGAGTCTCCATGTTACATGAGCTGACGGTCCGCGCCGGAGAAGATAAATTACTTCTTAAAGCCTCCAAAGTGCACCCGTGTGAGTCTTAAACTATCATTTTCACTCAGATGATGCGAATTTATGCAAAACCCCTTTAGTGGTGTTTTTTAGGGGCAAATAATGTAAATAAGGTACTATGAATGACTGACTCTGAGTGTATAATAAAAATATTGCAGGAAATGTTTGTGCGTGTGGTGTATGGACTCCCAGGGACGTACTTATTCACATTTTGGTCAAAAATATCCTGACACACATTCGACTTTACCGTCGATTTTAATACTTGTGTATAGCTCATATAGTTTCTGCCCGACCGAGGCTCGAGCACGTCACATTTGAAGGATATGTCGTATTCTCACTGCGGTTAACATTCGATCTCTAATACAGTGAAATGGCTACTGAGACAGAGACTGTAGTATTTCTACAGACGCGAGGGACAAGACGTCGTTTACAACGTAGTGCCTCTGAAGGCGAGACGAAAATTCGTCTTGATTAGTATATGCTAATTCACCAAGTCCAAGACATTAAATGAATTTTGTCCATAGTGGATGCTGTCGAACTCGGTGACTGTTCTTTTATAGGATGTAGAAAAATATCCGCTACCAGTCACAATAAATGTTATTTATTTGTCACACGACCGGTTTCGGGCTTGCGCCCATCCTTAGGTGTTAATACATTCATGTACATGTCTATAATGTTGGAGATCACTGTATAAATACAAAAAAAATATTTGCTGGTGACTACACAGATACAAGTGGGACAATTGTAAGTGGTAAGGCAGCATTTAACGAAAATATATCTGTACTTACGTAAAGATGAAGCACCATTATTATAGTTGCGTTGTGGTGATAGTAACTAAGTGACAAAACTATCACCACAGTGTAACTTTAATAATGGTGCTTCATCTTTATGTAAGTACAGATATATTTTCGTCAAATGCTGCCTTACCACTTACAGTTGACCCACTTGTATCTGTGTAATCACCAGCAAATAATTTTTTTTTGTATTTATACAGTGATCTCCAACATTATAAACATGTACATGAATGTATTAACACCTGAGGATGGGCGCAAGCCCGAAACCGGTCGTGTGACAAATAAATAACATTTATTGTGACTGGTAGCGGATATTTTTCTACACCCTAAGTCCAAGACATGTTTAGTGATAGCGAAGTTCAAGTGTATCTTCAACAAGGTTCACTGCTTCTCCTCGTCTTCATTATCAGTTTTATGATGGTCAGTACTGCACATTCTACAGATCGCCTGTCAAATTTTATCCCACAAATCTTGTCCACCATATGAGGAAGACAGTGAAACAGTTCCATGGGTTGTGGTCTCAGTACGTAGTTTTTAATAAGACAGGAGTTATTCCTTTAAACTAGTGCTTCAGTTCGATACCAAACATTTCAATTACGGTACCTTACGAATTTTGTAAAACCAGTACAGGGTGACCTTAAGGAAGATCTGCTAGGGTTCCGAAGAAGTATAGTAACACCCCAGGCAAAATCGACCCCTTGTATTAGTGAATAGGTTGAAAAACGGCTAGAAAACGTTTATAGCGTTTGTAGAATTAGAGTAAACTTTTGACAGTTTGGACTGGACTACATTATTCGAAATTCTGAAGGTAGCAGGGACAAAATACAGGGAGTCAAAAGTTACTTACAACTTGTACAGAAACCAGACAACAGTTACAAGAGTCGAAGGACATGAAAGTGAAGCTATAATTGAAAAGGATGTTAAGACAGAGTCGTAACCTGTGGCCAGTGTAACTCAATCTGAACATTGACAAAGCTGTGAAATAAACAAAGGAAAAATTTGGAAAGGAAGTGCTGTTTGCCGATGACACTGTATTTATGTCGTAGACGTTAAGGACTTGGATGATCAGTTGAGCGGAATGGATTGTGTCTCTAAAAGAGAGCATAAGATGACCATCAATAAAAGTAAAACAAGTTCAGTGGAATCTAGTCGAAGAAAAGGAAATTAATTAGGAAATGAGATACTAAAAATAGTAGATAAGATTTGTTATTTGGGTAAAAAATTGATGATGTCCGAAGCAGGGAAAATATAAAATGCAGACTGCCAATAAAAAGAAAAGTATTTCTCGAAAAGAAGAATTTGTTAAAATCTTATACAGATTTAAGTGTTAGGAAGTCTTTTCTAAAGGTAGTTGTTTGGAGCGTAGCCTTTTACGAAGGATCCAAGGCAATTCATACAATAAGAGAGAAACTTTTGAAACTTGGTGATGCAGAAGAATGTTGAATATTAGCTAGGTAGATCGAATGACTAATTAGGTAGTATTGAATCTAACTGGGACAAAAGGAACTTATGGCGCAGCTTACCTGAAAAGAAGGGATCTGTTGATGGGGCACCTCCTGAGGCGTCGAGGAACTGTCAGTTTGGTAATGGAAGAAAATGTGGAGCATAAAAAACCTGCAATTGAAGCACTCTGTGACGATGAATATGACTCTGAGATAAATAAATTTATGCAGTAGATTCGAAGTCATACGGGTTAATTCTTATTGTTTATCAGGGATCAATAGCGCCGTTGGCAGTGTCGAATCTACAGCTTCATTCTCAGGTGGCTGTTCACATTTAAAAGTACAAAATGATGTTCAAAAATAGAAGCTGAAAGGATACAAATGATAAGATGATAAGATTATCTCTTCAATGGAATAAACAGTATAATGGGTACACAATACTGATTGAGAATAAACCGAAGAAATACGAAAGTTATGAGAAGAAGCAGAAATGAGAACAGTAAGAAAAGAAGTAGGTGAAGTTCAGGAATTCTACTATCTAGGGCCGGCCGTTGTGGCCGAACGGTTCTAGGCGCTTCAGTCCGGAACCACGCGGCTGCTACGGTCGCAGGTTCGAATGCTGCCTCGGGCATGGATGTATGTGATGTTCTTAAGTTAGTTAGGTTTAAGTAGTCCTAAGTCTAGGGGACTGATGACCTCAGATGTTAAGTCGCATAGTGCTTAGAGGCATTTGAACCATTTTTTGCTATCTAGGCAGCACGTGCAAGAGAAGAGGGTTGGGTTGGGTTGTTTGGGGAAGGAGACCACACAGCGAGGTCATCGGTCTCATCGGACTAGGGAAGGATGGGGAAGGAAGACGGCCGTGCCCTTTCAAAGGAACCATCCCGGCATTTGCCTGGAGCGATTTAGGGAAATAACGGAAAACCTAAATCAGGATGGCCGGACGCGGGATTGAACCGTCGTCCTCCCGAATGCGAGTCCAGTGTCTAACCACTGCGCCACCTCGCTCGCTGCAAGAGAAGAATCCATTGCGGGCTACATCAAACCAGTCACAAATGTACATGTGATTTCGCTGTTTGTGGCGAAAGTACTTTGGGTAGTGGTACCCTACAGAAAAAAATCGTATGAAGGAACGGAACTATTTTATTGAAAATGGACCTAACAGTCAATTATAATAATGTAAAGATAACAACTGAATTAGTTTTTTGTTACTTACATCGTAAAACGTGCGTCTTTTGTTGTACTTTTGGTTGCTTTGGAGATAGTGTATATTTCGCCGAATGCCTGGCACGATTTCACGGTTTATGAGCTTTTAAAACACAGATAGTGTAGATCACCATACTCATATCTTACTATTTCGGCCAAACGGATATTTAAATGCAAAAATGGTGAATCACAAAGACAAAACTGTGCCAAAGACTCACTCTGGCAGAAAAGTTACAATGTGTACATAGCCGTTGTAACAGAGTACTCTTAAGTCATAGATGTTGCAGTGAATGTAGTATACACTAAATTAGCATTGATTGTAACTAATTTGAACATTAAATAAAGATTTCATCGTCACAGTATTAGGTAAACCATTGTTGTTAAGTTCTGTGAATGTGAAAACTATGGGAACAGTGCACACAAAAATTAAAGATATAGATACTATGGCAGCTTGCTAACAATTTTAATTCTGATAATTTATTTATTTATTTATTTTTGGCGAATTTTCCCTAAAAGGAAATCGTTAAGCTTATGACTTTGAAGGCTTGTTCTTCTTGCCCTTCCAGTACTCCTTCATTCTCTTGGAGAGGGCCTCTTTTCTCTCCTCAGACCATTCTTGTTTGGTCCGCTGTTTTAGCACTTCTGACTTTACTTCCCAATTGTCTATGTGTTTTCGGAAGGTGCTTCTGTCTGTGGTGTTCGTGGTGCCAATTGCTTGTAGGTCTTTTCGGACTCCTTCCATCCAGGGTGTCGAGACCTTAAGTGTCTTGATGTGTTCTAGAATTTTCTTGGTGAGTCTTGTTTCAGGGAGTCTATCTAAATGTCCGTCGAATTTAAGGCGCCTTTTTCTCATATCGTTCTCGATGTTCGAATATGCTTCTACTGTTGAGTTCTTCTGTAGTCTGTAGCCATCTGGTGTGGGTCTTCCTCCTAAAATTTTCCTCATGATTTTGCGTTCTTCTTTTTTGATTTCTTCAATTTTGATTTTCCTGTTGAGTGCTAGTGTTTCGCTGGCATACAGTACGGGGGGTTTGATCACTGTGTTATAGTGTCTGATCTTGGTGTTTCTGGAAATGCATTGTTTGTTGTAGACGTTTCGTACCATGCCTAGTGATTTTCGTGTCTTCTGTTGTCTGTATTCGTAAGCCAGTTTCTCTGTTCCGGTCGGTTCGATGATTTCGCCTAGGTATCTGAAGTGTGTGACCCCTTTAATTTTGCCGTACTTGGTTGTGATGTCGTCGCCTTCTCTTGTTAGGACTTGCGTTTTTTCAAAAGAGATTTGTAGGCCGACTTTTTCGGCGCATTCTTTCAGGATTTCGATCTGTGTTTTTGCTGATGTTGGGTCATAGGTCAGTATCGCTAGGTCGTCTGCGAATGCTAGGTAAGGGATTTCCAGTCTTTTCCTTCCTAATGTGACTGTCTCCAGGTGTTTTGTCTCCTGACTTCAGCTTCCCATTCGCTCATTACTTTGTCCAGGACGATGTTGAACAATAGTGGGGATAGTCCATCTCCTTGTCTTAGGTCAGTGTGGATTTCAAAGGGATCCGAGATTTCGCCCATGAATTTGACTTTGGATTTTGTATTGGTTAGTGTCTGTTCGATTAGTCTTCGGGTCTTTTGGTCTAGGCCTTTTTCTCTGAGGATTTGGATGAGGGACTTTCTGTCGATCGAGTCGTAAGCCTTTTTGAAGTCGACGAAAGTGCAGATGATTTTTTTGGGGCTTGTCATGTGGGATTTTATGATTGATTTCAGGCTGAAGATTTGTTCGGGGCAGGCTCTGTTGGGTCTGAAACCCGCTTGGTATTCCGAGATGGCGGGTTCCAGTTGTCCTTGCGTTCTGGTGAGAAGGCAGGTTGATAGAATTTTGTAGATGACCGGTAGCAGGGAAATTCCTCTATAATTGTTTGTGTCTGTCCTGTCACCTTTCTTGTGTAGCGGGTGAATGAGTGCGGTCTTCCAGTCGTCAGGTATGATTTCGGTTGTCCAGGTGTTCTGTATGATTTGTGTGATTTTGTTTAGCGAGTTTGGTCCTAGGTTCTTCAGCAGTTCTGCCGTTATTCCGTCTTCACCGGCTGCCTTGTTGTTTTTCAGTTTCTTTATGCAGTGGAGGATTTCTTCTTTTGTTGGTGATGGTGAGTCTTCCGGTGCGTTGGCCGGTTCTCGGGGTTCGAAGGTTGAGTTAGGTTCCGGGCAATTTAGTAATTTTGAAAAGTACTTCGCGAGCTCTTCACAGTTTTCTTTGTTGGTAAGTGCCAGTTTTCCGTCTTCTTTTCTGAAGCAGAGGTTCTGTGGTGAGTATCCTTTGACTTGGTTGGCGAACGTCCTGTAGAAATCCCGTGTGTTGAAATTTCTGAAGTCTTCTTCGATGGAGTTTAGCTGATCGTTTATGTATTTGCGTTTCTCTTGTCTTATTGTTTTCGATGTTTGTCTTCGAATTTCATAGAAGTTGTCCTGTGTTTCTTGTGTTTTGTTGCTGTTGTAGTTTGTGAAAGCTGTTCTTCGATTTTGTAGGGCGATTTCGCAGGTAGTGTTCCACCAAGGGTGCCTGAGTTTTCTAGTCAGCGGGATCAGTTCTTTGGCTGTGTTCACAATTTTTTGTTTTTCCCAGTGTTCTGTGATGTTCGATTCTCTGATCTTTCTTGTATCAAATTTCGGTGAGGTCAATTTCTTTTTGTGTTGTCTTCGTGGTGTGTGTTTGATTTTGATTCTTGTTAGGTAGTGGTCCGAATCTATGTTGGCGCCTTTTCTCACTTGGACGTCGTGGATTTCTTTCTGGTATTCATAGGAGATTGCCACGTGATCTATCTGGAATTCGCCTAGTGAGTGGACTGGTGATCGCCACGTCTTTTGTTTCTTGGGCTTTTTTATCAGGGAGGTTGACATGATTTTGAGGTTGTTTTGCTGGCAGAGGTCGATCAGTCTGGTGCCGTTTTTGTTGGTGAATTTGTGCGCAGGGAAATTTCCTACCGTTTTTCTGTAGCGTTTTTCTCTGCCGATTTGTGCGTTGAAATCGCCTAGTAGAATTTTCGCTTTGTCTTGGGGTATTTTTGCCAGGGTGGTTTCGAGTTTGTCCCAGAATTTGTCTGTTTCTTCTGGTTTGTCCTTGTTGTCTGCGTTCGTGGGGGCATGTACGTTGATGAGGGTGTAGTTCTTGTTGGCGTGTTTGATTCGCATGGTCATGAGCCTGTTGTTGATCGCGTTGACTTCTTTTACTGAGTCTAGGATGTTTTTGTTTACTGCGAAGGCCATGCCGAGGAGTGCTCCTCCTTTGCCGATTTTCCTGTTGGTTCCACTCTCGAAGAATCTGTAGTTTCCGTAGTCTATTGTGTCTGAATCCGTGTATCTTGTTTCTTGTAGCGCTAGGATCGAGATCTTTTGACTGGTGAGTTCCGTTGTTAGATTGTGTAATTTTCCCGTTTGTATTAGTGTCTGTATGTTGAAGGTGCCAAAGTATGTGTGTGTTTTCTTGGGTAGTTTGCCAGAGCGCTCCGACTCGCCCTCTAGTACATCTCCAGGTCCCCCAGAATCCGAGTGCCTGGTTGCCGTCTCGCGACGGGTGGATCGTCCACCTGGGGTAATGTTGTTTTTAGGTGTACTTGCCATTATGCTTGTAATTCGTCTGGCTTGCGCCAGTTTGGTACAACCAGGGATTTTCAGTTCCTGGAGCTCGTATCAGCCGCACCATTGGTGACAGACGCTGGCCAGAGTACCGGTGGTTACCACACAGACGTGTCTGGGCTTTTGTGTTAGTTTTCTTCGTTTCGCCGGTTTTTACTCCGGGTACTTATCCTCGAGGATGTGATAGTTTTGGTCCGCCCTGAGTATTTGATTTCCTCGGTGCCACCCACATCTGGGAGGCTTTCCCCTATCCGCCACCTGGGGAGGCGCCCGATGGAGGATCTATCAACCTCACACGGGTAATTCTGATAATTATTACATATTATATAACAAACAGTTGTTGAGATATAATTTTACATGGCAGACTACGTTATGACAAGCTGTACTTACGTTTTGATAGCTTGTTGAAGTTCGAAATTAATTCAGATATTGCGTTGACTTTAAAAAATGAGGTACATGAATTAGGAGGCTGTTATACTCGAATTTTAGGAGATCGAGATCATAAATTTTATTGTTGTCAATGTGAGTAGTGTTTTTTTTACGTTTTATAAAGTAGAAGGCAGATGGACAAAATTCTTTCGAAATGGTGAAATGGCATGAGGTCCCTAAAATCGTCTTTCGTGATGTGACTTGTTATATGTTTGCCGGCCGTGGTGGACGAGCGTTTCTAGGCGCTACATGTGTGGAACCGCGCGACCGCTACGGTCGCAGGTTCTAATCCCGCCTCATGCATGGGTGTGTGTGATGTCTTTAGGTTAGTTAGGTTTAAGTACTTCTAAGTTCTAGGGGACTGATGACCTCAGAAGTTAAGTCCCATAGTGCTCAGAGCCATTTGAACCATTTTTATTATATGTTTAGGGCAGTGCTGCATTACCCGAGTATTATTATCAGTCGTGACGAACAGTGGCATAGACAGAAATGTAGCTTGCAGGAAGAGACAGTCCTGCCGAACAGTTCTCTGTAAGTCCATCTTTCTACAGGTGGTTGTAGGACCTCGGCTGTTCAGTATAAAATGCTGAATCAAAAAACCTTTAGCCGTCTAAATTTCCAGTTGTTATTTTATTTGAGCATCCAGTTTCAGCGTTATAATACGCCATCTTGTACATCCCCTGACCGGCACGTAGGAAGAATTCTAAATTCGTCGAGTCAAAAAAGGTGCCAGCATTCAGTGTCTGGTACCCGTGGATTTTTGACACAGCCATCACTTCGATAAGCACTTACCTTCTCAAAGGGGGATCGAAGAGATCGCTGTGTCAAAAATCTGCGGGTACCAGCCACTTAAAGCTGGCCTGGGGCCTGAAGGACGGCGTAATGTTGTGCTGAAACTCGTTGCTCAAATAAAATAACAACTGGAAATTTAGGCGGCTGAAGGTGTTTGATTCGGCATTTTGATGCCGAACTATTTGTTATTCTTCTCGACCAAAACATCGAATATGTCTCATTGTAGTTTGATTACACAATTGTTTCATTCTAACTGTGTAGAAGCCACTTGCGACCGGCAACTACCAGTTTGTTACTCGTGATTCACGTCTACAGGCGCGTGCGTCATCTATCCTCCTTCCAGTGCAAATGGTTCAAATGGCTCTGAGCACTATGGAACTTAACTTCTAAGGTCATCAGTCCGCTAGAACTTAGAACTACCTAAACCTAACTAACCTAAGGACATCACACACATCCATGCCCGAGGCAGGATTCGAACCTGCGACCGTAGCGGTCGCGCGGTTCCAAACTGTAGCGCCTAGAACCGCTCGGCCACCCCGGCCGGCCTACCTTCCAGTGCACATCTGACTTATCTATACCAGTAGTTCAGTTGTTTTTTTTTTTACCTGTTTTCTCTTCAGAAAGTTTTCTCACACCATCTTTTGTATTGCGAATATTTTCAGTCTTAGATTAGCGATTTAAAGGTTACCAACTTTATACTGTCAAATACTTAACTGTAGCTTTCAGTTCCATGAGTCAGGTCGCAGTTTAGTCTACATTGAGAGTGCCTCTCCATGCCTGTTGTGAGCTAATGGGCAAGTTGTGGCGCCCTGAAAATATTCTAAGTTCAGAGGTGTTGGCGGCCACCGCTCGGGCCGTTCGGCAAGCCTCGGCTCGTTAGCAACCGCGTGATGCCGCACAACGGCCGGACCACGTGGTCCAGCTGCGTGGCTGGGAATTCCATGGTGACACTGTGTCGATGAAGGAGACATGCCGGGAGTGCCAAAGATGGTGGACTTTGAGAAACCTTAACGGCAGTCATTTCACAGTTCGTATAGAAATTAATAGTAACCAGATGAATCATGATACCTCAAAAAGAAACATGGACATTACCATTACCTGCACGACGATTCTGATGGTGTAATCAGTTGTTCAATATATTTATTAGTTTAAAGTTTAGTATCTGACTGTAAATTATGCAAGTAACAGCCAGCAACGAATTTCCAAAATCTAAACGGTTAATCCGAGTTTGTCGATCGACATGTCTTTAGAAAGCTATTAGTGTAAACATAAATTGGTATGAATTACAGACATGTAACTTGAATAGTACAGGAGTTATTGGAGGTCAAAGTGGGCGGTTACTGTCAATCGCATCAGGCCATAAGTACTCCACAGGTACACGAAAAAACGGTAGCAACATGCTTATAAATATATTTATTCATCTATGTCTTCGTTTATATCCGATATATACTATTCGTGAAGAAATTGGTCAATAAATTACTGTGTTTTAGAAAGCACAGAGACATTAGGCTACTGGATTACTTCTGTTCTATTCCTTTGATATATGTTTACTTAATTTGTTATGTATTTAATAATGTGTGTGAGAGCGTGTTTATGGTCCAGCCGTAGGAATATTTATTTAATTTCAACTTATTTAAATGTAAATCCAGTATTTCGAATGTGTTTTATTATGTTTGTGAGTGTGCGTTGGCTTGGAGACAGGGCGGAAGCGCTCTAGCCTATCACAGTGGTCGTTTCCAAAAAGGACACGTGGAGAGACTGCATGGAGTTTGAGGAGGAGCGTCGTTTCCGGAGAGGACACAAGGCAGTTTGGAACAGTGCGGCGCGAGCGACAGTCGCACAGGACAGGGGAGTTCTGGACAGTACGGGAGAGGACAGGAGAGAGTCCTGGACAGTACAGCGCGACGGAACACGGTCGCGCGAAAGGCTGGATGTGGAGCAGCGGCGTACACTCGCGGGAAAGACTTGGACAGCGGAGCATTTTGCGCGTGCTCGGGGAAGATAGAAATATTTCGTAGTGCCGACTTGTGCACTTGTGAGAATTCCATGGCTTCTTCATGCGTTTAGAAGTGAATATCTCGCGAGCTGTGTTGTTGTTGATAACTAATTACGTTAAGTAGGAATCTATTGTTTCCCTGTTATTCAATTTATATTTTATTTAATTGCTGGACCATCGACACCAATAAGTGTTTTACAGTAATAAAGGGCATTCTTAAAAGTACTTCTGTTATCGTACCCAACGTTTAAAGTCGTTAAAATAGTACCTGCAGTATTTATTTAATTGCAATCTTTCATTTATAAATTTCTATATAACAATCAAAATTCGCAATTGCCAAGCGATAGGAACCTTCGACCATTGCCGGCCGCGGTGGTCTCGCGGTTCTAGGCGCTCAGTCCGGAGCCGCGCAACTGCTACGGTCGCAGGTTCGAATCCTGCCTCGGGCATGGATGTGTGTGATGTCCTTAGGTTAGTTAGGTTTAAATAGTTCTAAGTTCTAGCGGACTGATGACCACAGATGTTAAGTCCCATAGTGCTCAGAGCCATTTAAACCATTTTGAACCTTCGACCATTCGATTCATGTGTACATTAATATTGTATACTGTAGACTCAGCAGTATTTGGCTTGCAATGTGGCAACTACGTATCCCAGCCCCTAGACAACGAAACCAGAGTCTGCGGGTAAGTAGATGAGGGCCACCACATCATCAGATCGCATTTTTATTTGAAAGCCCGCACTATTGAGCAGACGAGTTACTGTGTATTGTATTCATCAAATACTCATGACGCTCGTGGTAATAGCTGACAGCGATATTATTGCACTTGCCCTCCCGTGGTCGTTTTCAGAAACACGCGGTGGTATTAAGGTAAACAAATACAGTGGCGACTAAGAAAAACGCACCGCGTTGTGAATGATTTCAAGAAGCTGTGCATATACTATCAACTGATCCACCGTGAGCTCGTGAAATATCACGATAAAAACTGATGAAAAGCCGACCAAAGAGCCACCGCTCCCACCGCAATAAACTGTGATCGACTAATAACTGTGTGTTTCTTTACAAACAAGGTCCGGTAACACACCTGCACCACATATCGCGATGATGCAACACTTTTGTTGTTGTGAATATTTGTGTTACGTAAGGTGGAAGCATAACATAGTTCGTGTTGTGTGCATCTTCTAAGCTTGAAACATCCCCTTTGAACAATTGTACTCAACTGTGCTTAAACTGACACACAATATTTTTAGCGCAACGCAATCTGACTTTCAATAATCCCTACAAAAGAATGGCCCTGACTAACATTAACCTATACCTTTCACAAATCACTTACCCCACAAATATCTTCGTTACTCGAAGTACTGCAATACAGCGAGCGCCACTACTGCCAGCTAAATAAAAGATTCAAACTACGGAAGGCACTAACTACTGCTAGGCATAGTTAGCAAATGAAAGATTTTAATAGAGAACAAACAATGTATTTACCTTAATAGTGTTGAAAAATCATAATATACATAGCAGTTCATGACATCCAGTCTTACAAATTTCCAAACTCCGCCATTTCTCTCCCCACATCCACCACTGCTGACGGCTCACCTCCAACTGCGCAACGCTACGCGCTGTTCACGTCCAGCTGCCCAACACTACAATGGCAGACAACAATGCAAACTAGCCACAGACTGCACACAGCACAGCCAGTGATTTTCATGCAGAGCGCTACATGGCGTTACCAATATAAAAACCTAAACAGCCTACTTACATAGCCCCCATGCTCCCCACAAAAAATTTTACAAATTGTTTTGGGCAGTGGCCAATAATGATTTGATAAAATTTTTCATAATTACAATAACAAAGAAATCAAAGGCACCACTTATTGATACAATGTTGGTCAAAAGCTAAAATTTTCTCACAGTCCATAAAGACAGTCCTGATCGTTCATCACAGTAAAATAGCAGTGTTTTTCTCAAAGTCTGAGCAGTAGAAGAAAATGCACATGGAAGTAGTGGATTTCCATGTAGTCTTGAAGAAGTAGCGTTGTCCTTCCAACGAAAAGACAGTGCTGACTCTTGACATGCAGACAGGTAATGGGCCACAACAGAGCAAACCCACAACAGAGTCATTCGAAGTTTTGAAGAATATTGGTAGGTAGGTCATCACAGAGTAGACCACTGTAGTCCTGGTAGAGATTACGGTATTGGTGGGCCACCAGAGGTGCAGACCCACTGCAGTCCTTGTAGAAATAATGGTACTGGTGAGTCAGCAAAGGCGTAGACCCACTGTAGTCCTTGTAGAAATAATGGTATTGGTGGGTCATCAAAGATGCAGACCCACTGTAGTCCTTGTAGAGATGGCCAGCAGCCATCTCTTGTGACTGTGCAGGTGCACAATCACCATTGAAGAGTCTTGCGGATAATATAGCAAGTCCACAACCACCACTTGTGCACTCACAAAGTTTTTGGAATTGTCCTTAGAACCAGCAATGCTGTTATCCAGTCCCTTGCTGAATTATTAACACATGTGCAAACACTAACAGTCCCTACTTCTCAAATATTGTCCATATATTATGACCAACAGAAACGTGTGCAGTGAAATGGAACTTACAAGTTAATAATATGATGAACTGGTGTCAATTACAATTTTATAACATAAGAATACAATTACAAAGGTACAAAATACATCATTAAAGAACATAACAATACAGATAACATTTGTAGGACAGGCTTTACAAAAGAATCGAAATAACATATACATCAGTGTTACAGGAATTATGACATGAGTACATACATAAAAGATCAGAATAACTTTCGAAACATCAACTTCACACATGAGCATTAAAACAGAACAGAATAAATAATGTCTAAACATCTTTACAAAGAAAATAACATATTATTAGAAAAATTCTACAACATAACTCTTATTATCTAACCACATTAAGACAGGAAAAACACAAATTCACATAGCGTAATAACACAAAAATACAGGACAGGGTTTGTTTTCAGTGTGACATTTGGTACTGCAGTCCACCCCAAAACTTCATTCCATATATCTTTCCTCTTATTTCAACATTTGTTTCCACCAAAAAAATTCTATCCAAGCATGCTTTCTGTATTTATATGTTCACACATTTCTTACTTCATTATTTATTTTCCATTATCTTACCTCATCATTTATTTCCAAGAAAATCCTACGTAAACCTGTTGTCCATAAACCCTACTCTTTCAAAATACTTTTTTGGCCAAACCATTTTCTTATAGCTTCTCAATGCATTTCTTCCAATTCATCACAACTCGTTCTCTCATATTGTCTACCCCATCTTAAGCTAACTTAAATCTACTGAGTTCAGATGCTAAACTAAGGGACGAGGCAATGTAGCAGCACAAAACAATTAACACAAATAGCAATGACAAAAAAATGCAGAGTGCAAAGCAAGCAGCAGTAAATTTAAATTAACAGATAAAATGCAAAATTACAACTAATATGAGCCAATGTGCAACAACAAGAAAAATAAATCAGTAGTAAACCTGGCTTAACAGAGTAATGTAAAGTGAAATTCAGTAGCACTATGCCTGGCAAACAGTAGCAGCAAATGCAATAACTTATATCTAAACATGACATAGCTCAAGCAAAAAAAAAAATAGTACACTAAAGACAACAATGCAGACAAGGGAAATGTATATTCACATCTTAATGTCTATGTAATTAAAGTGGTGCACCACAAGAAGTTATTCTACCAAATAAAATTACCAAGTAGTTGAAAAGAAAATTCCGTATGCAATTCCTGTGAAAGGAAATGTCTTTTTATGTTCCTCCATTTTTTTTAATAGATCATAAAATTATTTACTGGATCTGTAGGCATAAAATATTTATATTAGTACATGTATTAAATTTTACTTTAACCAATGCTGCAGTGCAGCTAGAAACTAGATATTAAACGAAATGAGCAAATATATATATAAAGCAACATATGAAACGTCATTCACTAGGCAAATGTCGTCTCCAAAGGTAGAAAAAATCTCTCAACTAGAAAGACAATAGATGTAAAATGTTTCTCATCGTGTCATTAGGCATTTTATTAAATGTCATAAATTAAGAGCTCCACAGTGTAATCATATATTTTCAAGTTTGAGCGTGTCGTATTTGTGATGCTTTCTACAAAGAAATGTCAATAGCGAGGATAATGGTCTCCTTTTTTCTTCACCTGTGCCTCTGAAAGACACACACTAATGGCTTTTTTCCAGGCGATTGTCGTGCAGCTGGGTGCCCACGATGCATTACGTGAAGGTGGTCACTTAACTTTCTTACCGAAATATTTACGACAGCAGTTTCCGCTACAGTGACAATCTCATATAAAAAATTTCACAGGTCGAGAATTTGCGTTACAAATTTGCAGAAACAAAATCCAATAAATATAACAGTGTCCAAAAAATTTTCGTCGGCATTATAATACATTCACGCATTTACATACATTTCATAACTCTTAAAGTACGATTCTTGGTTTCTAACAATCTTTTTCACAAACCAGAGTCCCTAACCACTACTCATTATTCCTTACCTTATTCGTCGACACTTCTTCAATATTTCATCATAACAGATACGTGGCATAATCAAATAACGCATATAGCATCAGCTTATTGATCATAAACATACCGCAACAGTATAATACACATAGTCATCGTAATAATAACATCATAACACCACAGTCAACTCTCAAAATCGTCATAGCTTCTCCCAATAATTTCAAAACCTAAAAAAAATTCTCTGCTCATGTCAAAAGTGTCATCTGCCTCAAACATACTTTAACCCTTTGTTTCCTGACATAAGAAAAAATTTACTTTTTAACATTTTCTTTGCAGAATTTATGCTATTGTGGCCTCAAATGACGGTAGGATTTTTTGTAAAATTTTATTTTATTTTTCACAACTTTTTTCTCTCCTGGTACTTAGAAGTACCGTCAGACTCCATGTACAGAATCACAACATGCGCAGAAAAATGCTCCAATTTTTATAACTTGTACCTTATTCCACATAAATATTAAATATTTTTACATTAGAAAATTAATTAACCGAAATATGATATTTCTGAATTTTTTTTAAATTTCGCATAAATTTATTCTAGAGCAACTTCACAATACATGGTAACTTAGCTATACATTTTTGACAGTATATACATATCACATATTTAGTGTTAGTGATACTTCATGAAATTGTAGGAAACAGTTTTTTTTCTCATTGCAGCACAAATAAACTTTACATGTACTACATTGTGAATGTGGTCTCGACTGAATTTTATTTCTCGCACACATTTCGCATCGTCCTCTTTTACAACTGAACACTAAAAAATTGTTTCCTCGGTTGCCAAGACGTACATCCTACGGAACAGAAAAGTTATCCTTCCTTCTCTTTGGGAGAGTTATTTCATCTTTACCAGAGTTTCTCTTTTTGAGATTTGGCACTTGCTGTTCATTCATTAGTCCTAGTGCCACAGCACACCTGAATTCCAGCAGTGGCAGTGCCCCATGTAGATAACTGAAAATGACGTAAGGATTGACAAAAGCAATTTCTATTGCTCCCCAGAAGAGATGGTGCCACCATTTCTTTGATCGCTTGTCAAGACTATAAGTTGAATGTAATCTGTCTGCATGATCCACACCACCCATGTTTTTATTGTAATCACATACAATAACTGGACATGGTATAGTCATACTAGTTCCATCTTTCTGTTTTCTTGTCACTACGCTCTGTTCAATGCCATGTAAGTTTGACGCAAAATATACTACTTTATTTTCCTTCCATTGAAATACTGTTAGGTCTAAAGATGAATCTGTGATTTGATTTAGACATTTTTCTTTAGGTAAATTCCCTGGCAAACCTTTCCTGTTTGTTCTAATTGTTCCACAGGCAAATGTATTTACCGATTTCTGTGTGAGAAAAAGTGGACAGATCAACTAGTGAGAGGTAACGCATTGTTGCTACAACAAAGTGTTCACACAACCTGATGGTACTAATAAGTCCGCCTTATATTTTCCACTTCATCTCATTCACTTGTAACGTAATGCTTCAAACTATTATAAAAAAACAAAGAAGGTAAGTACGTAAATGGAAAACTCAACGGAAGTTTCAATAAATTGCACACAAATTCAGGCAACACCATGGAAACAAGCACATACAATCTTCTGTTTTCACAGCAGCGCGCGAAAAACACTTTCAAGCTCTGACCGCCAGAGAGGTCTATGTATTGCACAATAACATCTATGAAACAGTAGAGCAGAGTTACTGTTACGTACCAACAGGCTCTCAGATCACGAAACTGCACCACGAGAAAATAATTAGAGTCAAAACTTACTGGTACTTTTAAGTACCGTCAGGCAACAAAGGGTTAAAAATCATGATCCCATACCAAATACATCATTCAAAGCTCTCATAGTATCACAATGGTTCCGAAAAATATGAAGAGTTCACAAAGTACATACAAAATAGTTTCATAAGTGTGAAGTTATCCAACTGCGTAACTGCGTAAACATCTGTCACTGATGTAGTAAAAAAAATGTTTGTTTCTCTGTTAAATAATCAGGTAGCTGTGTAATTCTGTGTTGGAGAAATATGGTACCGATGTGTAAAGTTGAATAAGCAAATACCATATTAGCTAGGGCTCCTTGTGCTTGCCAAACACATGGTACACAAAGTAAACGTGTACCCCCTGAGGATTAATGTAATTATACCCTCAGGTGTTACAGATTACAGCAATGGAATGAAATGTATCACGGAAAACCTTTGTATCATTGTACTTCAAATATCTTTAAAAATAAATGATTTAAGTACAAAATTAATCACTCAAATACGTGTCCTGTAGCGCTAAATGTGCGTCTTGCTGTAAGATAATCTCTGTGGAAGTGGCGTAGTTATTTTCCTCCGAAAGCTAAGTTCTGCAGAAGCCAATGTACTTACCTCATGATAAACAAAAGTGAAATGCTTTGCGTATAGATATCGTTGTTATTACGCTTATTGCCATGATAAAGAAAGTACTGTGCTGTAACGTATTGTTGTGCTACGGAAAAGGCTGTCTCATTGTAGCTATACCACAAAAGTTACTACTAAAACATGTTTTACTTTCCAGAAGAATACAGAAAAACTGTGCAGAAATAAAACAGAAACACTGCAAAAGCAACATTGTATATTGTCACTCATTAGTAGCGTCGTGATAAAATCGTGTAGCTGTCACATAAACTAACCACTGCTTCATCTGGTATCTCACAGAAAGTACTTTAAATCCAGAATGCATTTTCAAGTAAACCAAAATGTTGCATTACAATCTCATTAACAGTACCAGTATATGTTCTAAGTATGTAAGCCTTATAGTCGTTACGTAATCGTACAACTAACAAGCAAGAATGTACACACACAATAACACTGTGTCGTCTGTTCACAATAACAATGCATTCGTAATTTCTGTTTAAATAAGTTCTCTTGGTTCTTGACTGGATAGTTAACTTTAAAACATAGTTGCATGTTAACAGTTTCTAAGATTGAAAAAGAGTACTAGTAACATGAAGTGAAAAATTTTATAGCAAAGACTAAGTTAAAAAGCAGATTATCTCTCAATAAATGGTTTTAAATGTGAAATGAGGTGTAACCCTTTGCTCTTCCTAGTACGCAGAGTTTCAACTTTAACGCAATTATCATGTGGTATACGTCGGTAAAGAATACTGGAATTTTCCTCAAGGTTAGCGTCTATGTTATTTTTCCCTGAGCCAGCAGGCGCACGTGGCTGCCTGCGGTGCGAGTCACTGTCTGTTTCTTTGTTGGCGCGTATCGTTACTGGGATTAGGAGACCTAACTTCTGCAAATTCACCTTGTCGAGAGTGCCCTGCTCTGTTTGAATCTCGCCAGTTCTGATGCAATTCAAGCCTGTCGTTATGACTATACCGTCTGTCGTCATGTCGGTAGTTCCTGTAGTTTCTTTCTTGTTGGTTAAGTGGTGGAGAATTTCTCCTTAATTATCACTGCACGGTGGACCGTTGCGTCTTAAGTTATTCTGTCTCCCGTGATAATAATAGTTCTGGTTGCCATATTGTCTGTTTCTATGATTGTCTCTGTCATATTCATTACTACGGAAATGCGATATTTTTCTGTAACTATTACTCTGCCAGTGGTTGTCATATGGGTGGTGTCTGTTTTGTTCACGATTTGTGTTGTAGGAATAGCCTTGTTGTGTATTATTTCTGTCATCGCGGAATTGTGACAGATGTGACCTGTAATTGTTGTGCTCCTGTTTTCGCGTTCCGCGATTGTCAATGTCAATTTCCAGTTCTTGTAACAGTCCCCGAAAAGCTTCAATGTCGTCTTTGCAACGTCCTGCTAAAATAATATGTTGTAAATGTTCAGGCAATTTGATTAAGCAAATGCGGATGAGTTCTGAGGGGCTGTATGGGTTTGACAGGTACTGATTCTTGTGCAACATGTCTTCAAAATATGTCACAAGACTGGAGAATTCAGATTGTTCGAAATGTTTCATCATTATGATGCTATGTTGTACTCGGTCTTGTGTAGTTTGAGACCAATACGCTGAGAGGAAGGCATGATAAAATTCTCCTTCACTGTGACAAACGTGAATGACCGATCGGATTCTTACAGCTGGTTCATTCTCTAAGTAGCCACATATAAATTCTAATCTGTGCTCTAATGACCAATTGGGAGGAAAACAATGAGAGAATTGATGGAGCCATGCTTGTGGATGAATGTCGTTGCCAGAATTCTTAAATGTTTTGAATTTACGTGTAGTAATGAACAGCTTATAGTCAAAATCATCATGTCGGCGAGTCGCATGTCGGTCATTGTTACGTAGTTTCGGCGGTTCCATCTCAAAATTCGGTGTACTTTGCCAATTTCTTTCATAATTTCCGAAGTGCCCTGAGTTATTATTTTGTGACTGTTCCGTATTTCTATGTCCCTCTTCCCGTATTGTAGCGCGAGTGGCCTCTGAAATACGTAATTCTTGTATTACCTGAGTCAGCTGATCTTGTACTTCCCGGATTTCTCTTTGGTGTTGCGTATTAACTTGATTCTGATTTTGTTTGAATTTCCTAATTTGTTCGCACTCTTCTGTGTCATTAAAGACTACCGGTTTTGTGTCATTCAGATTATCATCTACCTTCGTAGATAAATTATTTAGCTGATCTGAACGTTCAACTACTTTCTCTGATAATGAACTAATTTCCTCCATGTGTCTTTCTGAACCAATTTTCAGAGTATCTACTGTGTCCTTTAAGTTTTCCTGAGTTTTTGCAAGTTGCGTAACCAAATCGGTAGATGCAACTGAGTCAATTTTAGCTTGCAAGGTCTCATGATTTTCATGAACAATAGTTTGCAGTTCTTTTATGGCTGCTTCGTGATTCTGTAATTCATTTTCATGCCGCGAAAAAATAGGTTGAAAATGCTCACAAATTTGTGTTTTTACGTCATTACAGACTTTTTGACATTTCGATTCAATGTTATGTAACTCAGTAGTTAAATCTTCACGTGTTTGTTGAAGTGTGGTGTCTAATTTCCGAAGATTTTGTTCCAGTGTGTCTAACTTTTGAAGCTTTTGCTGTGTTTGTCTCTGATTTTGTTCCATTGTGTCTAACTTTTGAAGATTTTGTTCCATTGTGTCTAACTGTTGCTGTGTTTGTCTCTGGTGTTGTTCCATTGTGTCTAACTTTTGAAGCTTTTGTCCCATTTGTTGCATTAATTGTAATAACAATGCACTGGTGTCTGAAACATGTTCCTCGGTGCTTTTCAGCAGTGAATTTGCACCGGCAACATTCACATTTTGACAAGCGGAAAATGTGTCTTGACTCATTTGAGAAAACGGTGAGAACCCAAAACCTGAGTCTACAGTATTTGCAATATTGTGTTCTGTCATTCCCGATTACTGAGGCGAGCTGTTGCCGACCGATCGATCGATAATGCTTCCCTGTTCACTACCTGTTTCACTGTCTACACCATTATTTGACGCCCGCTCCATTTCCCTATGCACAGTTACCAAATTACTACTTTGAATATTAGTTAATTCATTACATGGTGGCGCTAACACACTGCTTTCGTCTTCACTGTCATTTCTCAGTTTACTTTGGAGCCTAGTATTACGTTTTTCACACGCCATTATTGTCACAATATTTCACACGACAACACAGAAAAGCACAATTTGAAGAGCAAAAATAAGAGAACACATTAACATAGCACTGAAAATAATATCTAGTTAATTGCAGCTGCGAAATACTTGGTGCAAATCTACATGCGTGCCACACCTGTTTTACTGTACAACAATGAAAAACTGCAACTACAAAGGAAATTCTCTCTATAATTACGCGCTAGCAGTAAACAATAGCTACACTAATTACACAAACAACAAGAAAAAATCAGAAGATTCCAGTGAGGTATCCTTGGCTAAGGGTCGACATATGAAACGTCCCGTTTGAACAATTGTACTCGACTGTGCTTAAACTGACACACAATATTTTTAGCGCAACGCAATCTGACTTTCGATAATCCCTATACCTTTCACAAATCACTTACCTCACAAAAATCTTCGTTACTCGAAATACTGCAATACAGCGAGCGCCACTACTGCCAGCTAAATAAAAGATTCAAACTACGGAAGGCACTAACTACTGATAGGCATAATTAGCAAATGAAAGATTTTAATAGAGAACAAACAATGTATTTACCTTAATAGTGTTGAAAAATCATAATATACATAGCATTTCATGACATCCAGTCTTACAAATTTCCAAACTCCGCCATTTCTCTCCCCACATCCACCACTGCTGGCGGCTCACCTCCAACTGCGCAACGCTACGCGCTGTTCACATCCAGCTGCCCAACACTACAATGGCAGACAACAATGCAAACTAGCCACAGACTGCACACAGCACATCCAGTGATTTTCATGCAGAGCGCTACGTGGCGTTACCAATATAAAAACCTAAACAGCCTACTTACAAGCTATCTGATCGTAACTATGCTCTCCCTCTCTGGAGGCTAGCCTTGCTGTGTGGAGCCCTTTCCATGTGGGAATGTAAACCGTATCTCTGGGTGACGCAGCACTGTGTGTGGTATTCAAGTAAACATAGTTGTGTACAGAAATTAGTTTGATCTGTAATTTATTTTCCTTCTATTTTACTATAGCACCTTCCTCCCACCATTTCTTTCTTTTAAAACAGAATGTGTGAGAATGACTTCATAATAACTCTTAACTGGTTATGAACCGTGTTCTTCTAAGGTAGTATGCCCAGTCTCTGTAACACCGAAAATGGTTCGAAAGTAGCTTATACTGTCTCAGATATTAACAATGGTTTTTCCGTCACCTATGAAGCATAATTCTTGGATTATTCTCTTCGGTACTGAAAACGTATGTACAAAACAACAAAAAAAAAAAAAAAAAAAAAAAAAGGAAACATGATCACATATCCTTCCTCAGGCCTTTTGTTTGATAATAGTAATATTTTGTCAATAATGCGATCATTACGCATTAGACTGAAAGCTTTTCGAAGTTTTTCAAATGAACTCTCCAATTCTGGAGAGAGGGGACATTTTGGTGGATGATAGCCTTCAGTGACTAAGTCACTTAACCTCACCAAGTTCGTGTCTCTCGACATCGGTGGTACCTGCCTCAGCTTCCGACGGTAGAGTTAATTCTCATCTTCAGAATCTTGACTGATCGTCTGATCCCACAACTGTTTCAAGTAACGTAAATCGTAATTGAAGTTCCCTCCTGATAGGCATATTAAATACCGGTATGTACACTCCTCGCAATTTAATGGTACTGCAGCAGATGATGTATCTACTTAGCCTATTTCTTTTTCTCGAGGAATTCCTCTTTGGACCCGAGGCTGAGTTCACCTGAGAAAAGTCTAGGGTGACCACCGGAAACTGAACCCAGGACACCCGTATAGATGTCCACGACGGCAAACACTGGACCACGACACACGTCAAATATTTATACACAGGCTCCCTGAGGTGCGACTTTATAACTACAGCTTTCTTATCTTGCATCTATTGCGTAATACGATCACATTAAGATAGACACCCACCTGTCACAGTCGTGAACATAATGGGAGGACAATGTCAAAACATCTTATTATGGTACATAGGTGCCTTTGGTATCAGCGTATATATGTATTTTTTTATATTAGTACATGTTGCATATAACGCAAGTGAAGTATGAAGTTGATCTGCGCAATTATTTTGTGTGTTTCGCATTTTAAAGAACATATACTGTGTTTTCTTTCCATTTAATGAAATGGCATATCATGCCATCACAAACTAAATTTGTTTACGATGGTTAATCGCCAACAGAATTGTATCCGAGGTTGCTGAAGAACTACAAGGAATGGGCACATAATTTTCACCTGCTAAGAACACGGCCCTGCTTAGGATCATCCATGTGACGTCCCACAGTGCAGTATATGCAACCACAGTTAAGGAGATTGACAAAATTCAGAACATTGTATTGAACGATAAGTGTTTAAGGTAGTCGAAAATATTTTTCTTGTGCCTTTGTCTCGCGTCGATGCAAGATCAGATCCTCTCTTTTTTGTGTGTTATCAGTCTTCTGACTGGTTTGATGCGGCCCGCCACGAATTTCCAACCTACATCCTCAATTATCTGCTGGCGGATTCCAGTCTATGTCCTCCTCCACAGTTTTTGCTCTCTACAGCTCCCTCTAGTGCCATGGAAGTTTTCCTCGATGACTTAACAGATATCCTATCATCCTGTCTCCTTGTCAGTGTCTTCCACGTATTCCAATCTTATCTGATTATGTACTTAACCTCCTCATTCCTTACCTTATCAGTCCACCCAATTTTCTTCTTCTGTAGCACCACATCTCAAATGCTTCGATTCTCTTCTGTTCTGGTTTTCCCACAGTCTGTGTTTCACTGCCACACAATGCTGTGCTAGAAACGTACATTCTCATAAACTTCTTCCCCAAATTAAGACCTATGTTTGGTACTAGTAGACTTCTCTTGACCAGGAACGCCCTTTTAGCCAGTGCTAATGTGCTTTTGACGTCCTCCTTGTTCCGGCCGTCACTAGTTATTTTGCTGACTAGGTAGCAGAATTCTCTAACTTCATCTACTTGCTAACCATCAGTCCTGATGTTAAGTTTCTCACTGTTCTCATTTCTACTACTACTCAATGCTTTCGTCTTTCTTCGATTTACTCTCGATCCGTATTCTATACTAGTTAGACTGTTCATTCCATTCAGCATATAATTTAATTCTTCTTCACTTTCACTCAGGATAGCAATGTCGTCAGCGAAGCGTATCATTGATACCCTTTCACTGGGAATTCCACTCTTGAACTTTCTTTTATTTCCATCATTGCTATTTCGATGTACTGATTGAACAGTAGAGGCGAGGGACTACATCCCTGTTGTCTTACAAACTGTCTAATCCGAGCACTTGGTTATGATCGTCGACTATTACTATTCCCTCTTGGGTCTTGTACATATTGTATGTTACCCGTCTCTGCCTGTAGTTTACCTCTATTTTTCTCAGAATTTAGAACATCTTGCACCATTCAGATTGCCGAAAGCTTTTTCCAATTCGACAAATCCTATGATGGTGTGTTGATTTCTCTTTAGTCTTGCTTTTCTACTTATAGGGTCATTCAAGTGGAAGTGAGGGAAAGTACTCTAAATTTTTTTAGTCGTATAACTGACTTGGTTACCGGTCCAGTGTTCACCTGGTGGGATGTGGGAAACCGCCTAGAAGTCACATCCAGGCTCGCCGCACACAGACACTCTTCGTTAATCCGAGGGCGGATTCGACCCGCGACCGGCGCATCTTCTCATCCCCGAAGCAGGGCGTTTAGACGCACGGCCATCCGAGAAGGTAGGCATATTGATGCAATAAGTACAGAAAATGTTTCTTAAGAAATTATCTCCGATAGAACTTGACGCAAAATGAGAGCTGCACTTTTAGAATGAGACGAGATGTCCATGTAAAAACTAAAATTTCAGCCATGTTTTGGACAGTTCTAAAAATATTTCAGCTGATTTTGTACGGCGATTTGTCGGTGTGGATGAAACAGTAGCTTACGCCAATAACAAAACAGTAGCCGAAGCAGCGACGAGAAACCGATGGCTCTGCACCATGTCGGTAACGTGACTTTCACGTCGGAAAGATTGTGGCTAGAATTTTCTAGGATACTGAAGGACGTTTGCTTATTGATTACCCTGAAACGCGAAAAACAGTAACCGTTGATTATTCTGCGAGTCTCCTGTACCAATGACGTGAAAAAAATCAACAAGGAGAGTCCTGGATTGTAGAACAGCTGAAAACTGAGCTACGTTCAAGTACACGTTGTTGACCATTCACTCTACTCAACAGATTTGGCACTGACTTAGACCGACACCTACTGAAACGAGTGACTGAGAAACTTTGAAGTCCAATAAAGTGATTATAATTGCTGGCAGCAGAAGGGTATTTTGCAGCCTATCACATCTGCGCAATTGCTCCAGAGGAAAGGACAAACTGCAGTGACCTAACTGGGCACTTCTAAAAATAAGTGCTTACGTAAGACATGAAGTCTTTTCCTACGAGAGACAGAAATTTTTCAGCTTACCTTTTCATACTTTACACTTACCCACTTCAACAATAAATCACAATTATGTGTAAGCCAGTTGAAGTACTCGTATATACCCTAATAACCAGAATATCATCACAGTACAGTTCAGGGAGAAGAAATAAAAACGTTGACGTTTGCCAATGACACTGTCATTTAGTCAGAGACGGTAGAGCGCCTGAAAGAGAAGATTAACAGAATGAGTGATGATGTGCAGGATGACTTGCCAGACATGGATTGCTTAGGGATTCAGTTCAAATACAAACTATTCCAAAGTTCCCAGCCAAGTCTTTACAAGCATTCCCTCAGTGAAACTTCTGCCGTGCCTATGTGACCCAGGTTGCCTGCCTTTTAAAAAATGGTTCAAATGGCTCTGAGCACTATGGGACTTAACATCTGAGGTCATCAGTCCCCTAGAACTTAGAAGTACTTAAACCTAACTAACCTAAGGACATCACACACATCCATGCCCGCGGCAGGATTCGAACCTGCAACCGTAGCGGTCGCGCGGTTCCAGGCTGTAGTGCCTAGAACCGCTCGGCCACTACTGCCGATTGCCTGCATTTTAGAATCGAGTCAGTTCTGTCCAGCTGAAGCCACTGACGAGGGACGGCTTTAGACCTCTGCTGGATTCGCTGGCGAATCCGTGTCACCGGTGTAGCCAACAGCGGGCTGGCGAGGAGGCTGTCAGAAGGTACAGAAGCGTAGAACAGGGTTGCTTGTCGCTCCTGTTTTTCAGCACTCGGTCAGCGCAGACATCTTCTGACTAGCCTTTGTCCAGACCGGACGGCTTGTGAGTTTCTCTTTAAAGTCAGTACCGCCGTTAGACATGTTTATTTACAGTGTTATATTTACACTTACACAATCATGATTTCGGCTTCAAAGTGCAGTTATCAAGTGTTATAAATTGCTTGGGATGGAATACTGTCGTATTAAAATGCACTATTAAACACATTGTCTAAGAGTCAATTATAACACTTAAAACACTTGATAATTGCACTTTGAAACCGAAATTATGATTGTGCAAGTGTAAATGTAACACTGTAAATAAACAACAGTCTAATGGCGGTACTGACTTTAAAAAAATATATTATGACTGTGGCCCCGCATTACGAAAAAATCATTGTGAGTTTCTGCGCACGAGGTCTGGCCACCATTCACATAGAAGTGAACGGCTACTTGCACCATTCCCTATTCCTCCAACTCCTACACTGCCAATCGTCCAACTCCTGTGTGTGTGTGTGTGTGTGTGTGTGTGTGTGTGTGTGTGTGTGGTTTGAGGTTTTCGGGCGCTAAACAGCGCGGTCATCAGCGCCCAAACGCATAGAAACAGGAACACATGCAGTGAAGGGACGAAGACGGACAGCGAACAAGGAGAACGGCTAAAAGACACAGACCTGACGCAGTTACAAATCCTCACATACAGAGGCAAAACAAGAGGAGAAGAAACGCACTAAAAAAGGAAAGGAAACACAAGGAAAAGAGAAAGCAATCGAAGTGAAACAAGTAGGTAATAGTGACTGGCGGACCTCTTACCTAAAGCCTGGGTGAGCCAGTCACCCAGCAGCACATTAAAATCCTCTCCCTAAAATCCGAGGCTACAAATTGGACAGGACACAAAACCGTAAGACCTTAACCACAGTCGTTGCGTCGTCTTGCAAAATAGAGGGCAAATCCGGTGGCAAGGAAACCATCGCCCTCTGGTCAGAGAATAAAGGACAGTCAAGTAAAATGTGGCGGACAGTAATCTGGACGCCACAAGCACTGGAGATTGGGGGGTCCTCCCGTCGGAGTAAAAAACCATGCGTTAAGGGACTGTGCCCGATGCGGAGGCGAGTGAGGAGAACCTCATCCCGCCTGCATGACTGGTAGGACGTACGCCATGGCCGCGTGGTGGCCTTGACCAAACGCAGCTTATTTTCACCGACTACCAGCCACTCCTCTTCCCATTGACGCATAACACGAAAACGCAAAAGGGAGGTAACAGCATGGAGGGGGACGGCACATTCAACAACGTGAAGGAGGGAACATGCATCTTTGGCAGCCACATCCGCCAGTTCGTTTCCCCTAATACCCACGTGCCCCGGCACCCAGCAGAAAGAAACCTCCTTCCCCTGCCGTTGCAGGTGGAGTAGGGCATCATGGATGTTCTTGACGACCGTATTCGCTGGGTACAAGTGTTGCATGGTCTGAAGGGCACTCAGGGAGTCAGAACGGATGAGAAACTTAAGATTGGGAACACATCTCATCTGCTCCAATGCCCGCAAGATCGCAAACAATTCGGCATCAAAGATGGTAAACGCTGCAGGAAGCCGTAACTTGACGACTCGATCAGGGAAACCAACAGCACAACCAAAAGAGTCCCCCTGTTTAGAGCCATCCGTAAATACTGGTACATGGTCGGCATGCTGGTTTAAAATATCGTAAAATAAGGAGGAAAAAACAAACGCAGGAGTGCAGTTCCTCCGGTACTCTGACAAGTCTAAAAGGACGCTGGGCCTCTGGAGCAACCAGGGAGGCAGGCGGGTAAAACCCTGGAGTTGGGGTGCCACACGTTCCACACCAAGGGACTCAAGCAAATGCTTGGCACGAATCCCAAATGGTCTCGTTGCCCTTGGACGACTGGAAAAGAGACGTTCCATAGGCGGTCGGGCAACAGTAGGGTATGCAGGGGAAGTAGGACAGGCAAGGAATTGACACACCCGTCGCACCATGAGGAGTTTCCGCCGGATGGCGAGCGGCGGTTCCCCTGCCTCAGCACACAGGCTGGGGATGGGACTGGTACGGAAGGCACCAGTAGCCAGCCTGATACCCTCATGGTGTACTGCGTCAAGAATCTTCAGATACGAAGGCCTCGCTGACCCATACACAGAGCATCCATAGTCAAGACGCGACCGGACGAAAGCCCTATAAAACTGCAGCAGACGCGCCGGATCTGCTCCCCAGGACCGATGGCTCAGACACTTCAAAATATTCAGCGCCTTCAGGGCCCGCACCTTGAGGTCTTTAAGGTGCGGCAACCACGACAACATGGAATCAAAAGTGGGGCCCAGGAACCTCACAGTGTCTCTAAAAGGAAGAATGGTGTCCCTCAGACGCAATTCAGGGGAGGTAAAAGCACGTCGAGAACGATTAAAATTAACACACACACATTTGTCTGCAGAAAAGGTAAAACCCGTCTTCGCAGTCCATGCCTCTAATCGCTTTATCGTAAGCTGCAGCTGCCGACTAGCAGTGACAAGACTGGAGGAAGAACAGAAAACAGCAAAATCGTCCACAAACAAGGAGCACTGGGCAGGACTCCGGATAGTGGACGTGATACTGTTAATGGCGACGGCAAAGAGGGTGACACTTAAAACGCTTCCCTGAGGAACACCAATCTCCTGCACGTAAAAATCAGATAGCACATTACCAACCCGATATCGAAAGAGGCGGCGGGAAAGAAAGGACCGAATGAAGATGAGGAGATGGCCACGAAAGCTCCACTGATGGAGTTGATTGAGGATAAGGTGGCGCCAAGTAGTGTCATACGCCTTATTAATGTCAAAGAATACACCTAGATAATGCTGGTTACGTAGGACGGCCTGCTGAATGGCCGCCTCAAGCAGGGTCAAGTTGTCTATAGTTGAACGACATCTCCGAAAGCCACATTGAGAGTGGCTAAGGAGCTGCCTGGTCTCGAGCAGCCAAACCAGGCGATGGTTGACCATGCGTTCCAATGTCTTCCCGACACAGTTCGTCAAAGCAATACTCTGATAACTACTGGGATGCATTCAGTCCTTTCCCGGTTTGAGGAGGGGAACCAAAATCGCCACCCTCCACGAGTCAGGGAACGTGCCGGATGACCATATCATATTAAAACAATTCAGGAGTACTTCCTTGGATGGCAGCAACAAGTGCCGCAGCATGCTGTACAGGATTTGATCATCACCTGGCGCAGTATCATGAGCCACAGACAGCGCCGAATCCAGTTCCCACATTGTGAAGGGGCAGTTGTAGGGTTCAGAATTTGGAGACCGGAAGTCCAAGTGATCCCTCTCGATGGCAGTGCGGTAGCGGCAGAAATCTGGATCACAGTTAATAGTGGCAGTAGATTTGGCAAAATTCATGGCCAGTGTCTGGGCAATGTCTCTCGGCACCGTGAGTAGACAACCCTGATGCAGCAATGCCGTGACAGGTAGTTGGCTGCGTTTCCCGGAAATCCTCCTGATGGCTTCCCATACTTTTGTAGAACTAGTGGAGCGGGAGATGGAGTTCAGGAACGATTGCCATGACCGTCGTTTGCTCTCTTTAATCACTCGCCGCGCCTTGGCCCTTGCCACCCGAAAGGCCGCAAGATTGTCAACTGAGGGACGGCACTTGAAGCGGCGCAGAGCTGCACGGCGGGCTCGGATGGCTGAGCGGCACTCAGTGGTCCACCAAGGGACAGGGCGCCTCTTGGGATGACCTGAGGACCGTGGGATCGACAATTCAGCAGCATGGGAGATCACGGCTGTAACATGGTCGACCCATTCGTGGACGCTGGCACGGTGTTCCAAAACAGCTAAATCGCTGAAAAGTGTCCAGTCAGCTCTGCAGAGGTGCCACCTGGGCGGCACTGGTAATGCCACAGTCTCATCCAGGAGGCGAATCCAAAGGGGGAAGTGGTCACTAGAATGGAGGTCAGCGGCAACCTCCCACAGAGCAGAATCCGCGAGTGCTGGAGAGCCAAAGGGAAGGTCAATAGCTGACGACGACCCAGAAGCAGTATAGAAATGAGTGGGAGCACCAGAGTTAAGGATGCACAGTTCTTTGGATGCCATGAGGCTTTCCAGAATGCGACCCCTGGGGCAAGTAGTCGTAGAGCTCCATAAGACATTATGAGCATTGAAGTCCCCCAGAAGGACAAATGGGCGGGGGAGTTGGGTAATGAGGTCTGTGAGAGCCTCAGAGTCTATTGCATCCTGAGGCGGTAAGTAAACGGAACAAATTGTGAGCCTCCGCCCCACAAGAAGGTCAACTGCAACTGCTTGCAAGTCCATAACGAGAGGGAGCTCAGATGAGTGGTGCATGTCATGGACAAAAACCGCAACACCACCCTTTGCCCTTTCCCCCATCAGATCATCTTTTCGATACACGGTATAGCCCCGTAAAGAAGGAGCATCAGTGGCCCGGAAATGTGTCTCTTGGAGACATAAGCACAAGGGGCGCTCTCGTACAAGGAGTTGTAATTTGGCCACATGCTTCCTGAACCCATTCAGGTTCTACTGTAATATGGGAGCCAGTGATCAGGGTGGCTGAATTTTCATCCTGCCCCTGTGCTTTGGAGGAGAGCCCATACTGGCCGGAGATTTATTCCTGGGGCGAGAAGATCGCCCCCGGTCGACATCAATGTCCATCAGCTCCGATGGCGACCCAAGGGAGATGTCAGATAGTACGATGGCATCGTCATCGGACTGATCCTGACTAGTCTCCTCAGGTGGCAAAACCTTCACCTTCGGCGTCTTCGTCTTGGGGGGCTTAGAATGCAGACCCTTGTCAACAGTTGGAGCTTTACTCGCCTGGGCAGAAGGTGCCATATGGGGAGGTGCAGGAAGTACCCCAATGTCAACAACCACGGCCTTGTCCGACGCTGTGGGGAGAGCTGCAGGTTGCAAAACAACCGCAGCAGCACAAGTGCACTGGCAAATGCAGGTATTAGTGCTGACACTAGCAACCTCCGTTTGTGTAGCAACATTGGCCAACTGTACCGGTTTCTGCAGAGTGGAAGTGAAAGATGTTGTAAACACAGGAGACTTCATGGCCTTAAAGAGCTTCTTGGCCTCACCATAGGGGATGCGCTTAGATGTTTTGATCTCCTGTATCTTCCGTTCCACGAGATAGATGGGGCAGACCCGGCTCCAGACAGGGTGACTCCCAGAGCAATTCACGCACTTCACAGGCGATGAACAATCGGCTCCTTCATGGGCAGGCTGACCACATTTACCACAAGTGGCTATCCCATTGCACCCCAACGTAGTATGCCCAAAGCGCTGACATTTAAAACAGCGCATTGGGTTGGGGAAATATGGCCGTACTGCCAAACGTAAGAAACCCGCTTTAACATGCTCTGGGAGTCTCGGGCAATTGAACGTGAGAATAAACGACTCGGATTTGACTAGGTCCCCATCGACTCGTTTCATAATATGCTGCACATCGACCATACCTTCGTCAGCCCACTCAGATTTCAACTCGTCCTTCGGGATATCCACCAAGTCCCTACATGTCACAACACCCTTACTATAGTTCAAAGTGGAGTGGAGCTCGGTCTCGATAGCGTACTCTCCGAGACAGGTTGCTTTCCTAAGAGAAGTGACTTGACGGGAACTAGAAGTTTCAACTAACAGAGTACCATTGCGCAGACGCTTCACAGATTTCAGTGTTCCTGCAATTCCCTCAAGACCCTTTTGGATGTAAAAGGGAGAAACTCTCTCAACGCTACCTTCCTTCCGTTTGACAATCAAAAACACATTCTGGATATCAGCATGTGCTCTGTTACGACAGTCTGATAAATCTCTAGTAACACCAGGCGCTGGAGGACTCCCAGCACGAAGTCGCTTTTTCGATTGGGTGTGTTTTCCTACCAGTGGCCCAGCGAATCCACTGGTAGGGGGAAACGTAGAGGTCGAAGGGTCCATTGTGGTCCCACGGGCAGCTAGGGAACTAAAGGTCCGCTCAGACAGAGCCCCGCGTGCCTGAGTAAGCCTTATACAACTGGAGTGCCGCAGGTGCCCCAGAGGTTGCCCGCTTGCGACTGTTCCACCCCAACAGCCATGCATCTTATAGGCGCGCAGCACACCGTAAGATTGAGGGGTTTTTATAGAGGTTTACCTTCCTCGCAATCCAGGCGGTCAAGCCAAGATTACCATTCCCTGCAGCACACAACATTCCACCGCTGCGCCATGCGGTGGTCGCTGAAGCATGTCCGGGGTTTACGGTGACAGGAGACTAGCGGCGCTGACCAGTCCCCAGCTCAGGACCCCGGGGTCGCCAAGCCCGTACTCAGCAAATGAATGCTGAGCCCCTGGGGGGTCGTCCGACTCCTCCCCCAGGGCGAAACCCTTGCGTATACCATGACTGAAGAATACACCAAGCGTTTCTTTTAATCCTCTCTTTCCATTTCATATCGGCCTACCTACCGGCACTGGTAACCGTTACCTCTGCCTGCATCCTGTGTCATATGTCGAAAAGTGGTTGTAAGATGCATTTCAATACAAGTAAGGCAAGGGTAATAGAAGGTAATCAGTTAAATCGAGCGATTCTGGGGGACTTAGATTAGGAAATGAGACACTAAAAGTAGGAGATGTGTTTTCGGGCAACGAAATTACTGGCGATGGCCGAAGTAGGAAGGAATGAAATGTAGACTGTTAACATCACGGGAAGCGTTTCTGATAAAAAGAAATTTGTGCTCTTCGAATACAAATTTAAATGTCTGGAAGTCTTTCCTAAAGATTATGAAATGTATTCGCAAATTGCGAGTAAGATATTACATCGGCTGTATCATTTACTATAGACATACAAAAATTTTTGCCGGACTGGGACTCAAACCCGGATTTCCCGCTTATCGCAAGCGGTTGCCTTAACCAGGCGGCCGCCAGATCTATCCTATAAATGTCATAGTGTCCACGGCCCATAGTGCTCGCAAAAGATGGGACAGTGTTTTTCTCGTCAGTTTGCCTTGCTTTGGCATGAGATACATTTTGTAAAGTGTTTGTTTTTGACCATATCTGTATAGTTCGATGCATATCCGAAGGAACAGACATTGAAGGACATTTCCGTCGAATTATAGAGCACTTTCAAATGCAGTATTTCTGAAGATATTTGTGAGTGTAACCTTGTACGGAAATGAAACATGGATAACAAATTATTGGTAGGCAGTAGTCTGCCTAGTGACAGACCCGTGTCTTCGTACGGAGAATTTCTGATGCCAATGTTCCCTGCCTTCAGTTTCTTCAGTCTCCTGTATCTCCTTCCATCTGTCGTGTCATCCAGATGTTGACTTCTTCTTCTTGTTCGTTCTGTAGTTTGATGACGTCGTGTATGAGCTCATCGTGTCTAAATATGTATCCTATCCAGTTGGCCTTCCTTTGAAGAATCGTATTCAGAATAGTTTCGTCCTCCCCCACTCTTCTCAGTACCTCGTCGTTTGTCACGCGATCTGTGCACTTGATCTTTTCTATTCTTCTCCAGCACACATCTCGGAACTTCGCAGGTAATTTTTCTCCGTTTTTCTCATCGTTAATGTCTCCGCTCCGTACTGTGCAATCCTCGAGGTACAGCGCTTCACCAGATTCTTCCTCAGCTCCAGGCCCAACTTGCTAGTCACCAGAGTCCTCTTCTTGTTGAATGCGGCTTTGTTCATGGCAATTCTTCATCAAATTTCATTTGCGCAGTGGGCACCCTTCATCAGCAAGCTTGCCGAGAACTTTAACTGCATCGCATTCTCCAGTTCTTGATTGTCGACCTATCCTCAAAGGTTTCTCCCATTCTGATATCCGCATCACTTTTGATTTCTCAACGTCGATTTCAAAGCCATTTACCATTATGTTGCAGCTGTTTTTCATTTTTGGCGAGCACTACCAGGTCACCTGCACACTTGATGATGTCGATGAGTCCTCCTCATATCCTGAAGTTTCCGCATCCTTTCAAAACGCCATCCATTCTCCGTACAGGTTGAAGAGTTGCCGAAAGACAACAATCTTATCTGACTTCTCTTCCTATTACCAAGCTGTCTTTGTTTCTCCGTAGCTCAGTCACACCCTTAATCTTGTCCTAAGTACAAGTTAAAATTAGTATCCGGTCTCTCCAGTTGATTTCTATCTCCTTACTGAAGTTTATCAGTTTACTTCGAAAGCCAGTCTATAAAACAAGAGCAAGCTTCTTGATTAACAGCCGAAATTCTCACTGACAAAATCTTCATCATGCCGATGTCGTCTCTGCGTCTTTTTCCTTCCTTTCCTTGATTCACTCACATTATTTCTTGAAATCCAGTGAACTAATCTTTTTTTTTTACGACAAATGGTTCTGAAAGAAAGAGTAGAAGATTCTGGAATGTGGTACTACAGAAGGGCATTTGAAGGTAAGTTGGGTAGATCAGATCAGCAATGAGGAGGTACTGAATCGAATTTGAGAGAAAAGTAGCATCTTGCAGAAGTTAACTGAAAGATAATACTCATTCCAAGATAGCAAAGAAAGATCAGTCTGGCAAATAGAGAAGTCGGGGAGGGGTACAAATTTTAGAGAGAAAGCAAAGCAGGACTCTAGCAAAAAGGTTGAAATGAGTGTAAGTGGCAGTAGTTAAGGGAAATATGAAAAGGCATGCAGAGGAAAGACTAGCATGGACAGCTGCATAAATCGGTTTTGGGACTAAAGACCACAACTACCACCACAACAACAATGACGACAGCAATGTATCTTTTCTTTATGGGAATGCAGGCTTTCTCGGGGAATTTCGAATGATGAAGTCTTCTCGGGTTATCGGCCGAATCAAGGCGTCGTTCTGCGGTAACGTTTCGACGAGTGACGGAGTGTCGGATTCATGTCCAGTTCGTATCTTCATAGACGGCATAGAGCAGCAGCGCGGTTCCGGACTGAAGCGCCTAGAACCGCTCGGGCACAACGACCGGCTTCAGCGTCTATAAAGATATGAGCTGCACATGAATCCGACACTTCGCCTGAAGATGGCGAGCAGGAAACTTACTGAAACATTGCCGCAGAACGATGCCTTGGCTCGGCTGATAACCCAAGAAGACTTCATTGTACCATTTCTTTGTCTGCCACGTTTAGTGAGAAGAGAAGTCGTAGTTTGTGTGTCAGCAGTCGATCGCGGACACTTCTGTTGACGTCACTGAGTATTTGCTGCTGAGACGTAAACAGATTGCGAGGTAAACTGGTCGCCGCGGCAATAAACGGCCCGCATCGCGAAGTGGCTAACGGGACGGCAACAGCCACAAGCGTGGCGAATCTGCGGCGCGGGGTGAGTTGTGCAACTCATCAGCGATGCAAATGGAGCCGCCCGGCCTTCCCAAGGCTCTAGCTCTGCGGGCGGACGTAAATAAGGAGCGGCCAGCAGCGCAACGAACTCAACGGCACCCAAGTCCTGGCGGTGCGGTATTCTGTCACGTCATAACTAAGCCCAAAAAATGATGGAGTCTTCAAACGTCGCGTAACATGAACACAGCGTACAAAAATTAACCCCCAGCAGACATAACGCTAATCCGTCTAACAGCTCCTCTACTCCAGACAATGACCTCAATTCTGAGAGCAGGATAGTCAACAAATTTCTTCAGGTATGCCACATGCAAGTGAAGCCATTCATTGATGGTTGGATTCTCTCCCTCCTCCCCCCTCCTCTCCCCCCAAACACACACCGCATTTTTTTTTTTTTTTTCCGTCACAACACTTGTAACGTGCCACGCACGGAAACAATATAGATATATAAAATGTTTTTATATACTCATTGCGATTTGTTTACATCGGTACTTAGTACATAGATATAGCGTAACATCTAAGAAATTATAATTCAGAGGAATATAACATTTGAGAAACTTCGTCAAAAATTTGAGAAGAAAATGTATAATAATAACAGTCTCTCAGAACTTTGACTTCATAATTTACACTAGGTAAAATCAAAGTCTGTACTAACCATCATCAGTATTTCACGTAGTATCACGCTATGAACACAGCAGCTATGGAGATAGTTTAAACTAGGGGAATGCTGTTCTTTCAGTCGCTTACACCTACGTTCTTGAAGTCAGTCTACTATTTTTCCCCTTCTTCTCTTAATGGAGACTCCTCCCTACCCTTTTGGCTTACGCAACTTCCAGTTGGTTCCACCCGTGGACTTAAGAACTGTGTCGGATTTCTTCCTGATAGCGGTTACGGTCAGCCTGGGGCTGCGTGCGTTTGCCTGATTAATATGCACGAACGAAAAAATAAACAGACCGACCGCTGGCGCTTGTGTAGCGTCCCCGTGTTGAAGTCGCGGTTTTCAGGGCAACGTTGCGTTTCCTCTTAGTTGTAGATGTCAAATATCTGTTGAAAACTTGCGTACACAATGACTTAACAGCTGCAAATAACGTTCATAAGTATTCACTATCACTGTTAGAAACAAAATGAAATGCCTAGTTCGGCCGGCCGCTGGTGGCCGAGCGGTTCTAGGCGCTTCAGTCTGGAACCGAGCGACCGCTACGGTCGCAGGTTCGAATCCTGCCTCGGGCATGGATGTGTATGATGTCCTTAGGTTAGTTAGATTTAAGTAGTTCTAAGTCCTAGGGGACTGATGACCTGAGATGTTAAGTCCCATAGTGCTCAGAGCCATTTGAACCATTTGAAATGCCTAGTTCAAGTTATATTGCAGATAACAGTTATTCAAGTCCAAGTTAGTTGAACGAAAAACACGCTAAAGTTGTGGAAAGAAATTAGATAGAATTATTCCATACAAAAAAATTAAAGACTGAAAAACAAGCGCAAAATACAGATGAAGAGGATGTACCAGGAAATATTAAACAAGAACAGAAACTAAAAAACTTATTGAATGGTAAAATAATCTCACTATCTGCTACTTCCTAAGTTTCATGCAACAATCTTGAATGACAACTTGCTGCATATTCGGTCCTGCTAGTATAAAAGAACCCAACATTCTTACATAGATACAGTATGTATAACTTCCAGAATTTCTGATGTAGACTTACTTTATAAAATTAGGTAATTGCGTTAATTGAAGACAGACTTTTTTCATTTATTGACATTCGGGAGAAGCAATTTAGCCATCTCAATGGTGGAATATCAATTATGAAGATACGAACGTATGGACATTACAAGACCGAGTCCCCGAGCGGGGAAGATCTCCAGAAATCGAAGCCGGGCCCCTATGCTTGGCAATCCGCCTCGCTGATCGCGTAGCTACCGAGGCGAACTAAGACAGACTTGATTACTCAGTAGGACTTGTGAAGCAAACATCTATTTATTTTGTTCTTCGGATTCCTTTCGATGTCTCTCATTCCTTTCAGATCACTAGTGAAGTATTTTTACATATATATGCAAATAGCGACTGCAATTCGAGAACCGTTGGCTCACTTCTCCGCTATGGCGTGATAGGGGCATGAATGGCCAGGTGATAAGTCCATCCACGTGGACAGTGCCTCCCAGACGCAACTCAGAAGTATTTTGTGGTACATGTACAGTTCAGTGTGTAGAAATCCTCGGCATTTTCGAGACTTTAATTTTCATGCTGATTTATTCTCCCAAAATTAGTTGAGAAATGTGTTTTTTGGGAAGGGGGTCGGGAGGGGGATAGTGGCTGCCCCTGCGTAAAGCTACCAAAGTGTGGGAATTTTAATCAGCTCTTCCAAATTTCCACTAAATGTGGGATTAAGATAGAATGATTTATCTGTCCAGTCGAGCCACAGTGTAGTGCCTGAGCCTTCGTCCAACGACAAACACACGCAAAAAAAAAAAAGTTCACATGTGTCTGAATTCCTAAGGGAGCAAACTGCTGAGGTCATCGGTCCCTAGACTTACACATTACTTAAACTGACTTACGCTGAGAACGACACACATGCCCATACCCGAGGGAGGACTCGAAACTCCGGCGGTACGGGCCGCGCAATTCGTGACATGGCACCTCTAACCACGCGGCTACTCCACGCGCCAGAATCCCACGCCTGCAGGCCTATGCGTACGGCTGTCGTCATCTTGGAAGACTGGAGTATCCACAGCAGATGTAGAAGAAAGGCAACATTTATCCACCGAGAATGTCGAAATAAAAAAAATACCACTGAACTACCTGTGGCTTGAGCTACCTACTGCCGGGTCAAACGACACATCAGGGCATCAGTTCGCTCGACATCTTGTATCATTTGAAAGGAGGAAAAGTCGTGAATCGTTGGACCACACTATACTTCTACAGTCAGCTGCTCTCCAGTTTCTGCTCACTTTGGTTCGCTAAGCAGTGGTCTTTCGTGAGGTACCAAACTCCAAACGTTCATCGCATTATTTCCCTTCGCATTTGTCGCTCGGAAATTAGAGGAAAGGGACAAGCATTCACTAATGTCAGTAATTCCTGTCCGCCTTGAAATCGATGATCATTAGCTGGCCAAACACGAGCGGATTTCTGCGACGGGCCAGAACCGTGGGTCAGTACTGTGGGTATCTCTACAGATCCGGAGCGCCGATCTGCGGCCCTTCGTTTTCCACCATCGTGCAGTCCGTAGCTCCTAGCTCTCCGATCTGCCAGCAGACCGGGTCAGTTCGTGTGTGGGAGCAAATCAACGGAATTTCGTGATTCATCCGCGTACCCAGGACTGCCGAACTTGAACGACAGACCAGAGGTCAAGGGCGATGGATTTCAGATGTTGCAACTGTGTCTCACGGCAAGTACGTTGCCATGTGCAGCGTTTTATAGGCGTTTTATTTTCTAAAGTCCCGGCCGATGTGGCCGAGCGGTTCTAGGCGCTTCAGTCTGGAACCGCGCGACCGCTACGGTCGCAGGCTCTAATCCTGCCTCGGGCATGGATGCGTGTGTGTGATGTCCTTTGGTTAGTTAGGCTTAAGTAGTTCTAAGTTCTAGGGGACTTATGACCTCAGCTGTTAAGTCCCATAGTGCTCAGAGCCAGTTGAACCATTTACTGTAGTACACTTTCGAGAGAAAGTATGGACAACGGTAGGAAGAAAACTGTGGTAGTCGCAGGCTGTTTGAGCCGTCGTAAAGTACAGTGATTCGTACTATCCGTAAAATAACGGATATAACACAGCTATGGGTAATAGCTTACAATAATGAAAAAAATGAGTATTTTTGTTAGTAAATGCGTTTCGTTTTATTGAAATAAAGCATCATCAGTGGTCTATAACATGTTTACAATATGACTTGCTTTGTGCATTTAAAAACAACTCGTTTCAAGAAATGTTGATGATACTTTCGATAAATTATGTCCGATTTCCGCTCACATCAGAAAACACTGCCTGCTTGCATGTTTTGAGGTATTCCCTTGGTTTTTAGCACTGTTGTTAGTTTTTATAACACTTTGGTTTACAATTGGAGTACAAACTAGAAATTTTTGACCCATCTCTTTGTACGTCCTATTTTTTTCTACATTATTGTTTGTGTAATGTTCATCTGCCAGTTTTTGCATATACGGTACTTCACGTTACAGCTGTATAAGTTATTCGATGTGATCCTTGGTCCACCCCCTTTTACTACACTTCTAGCAACTAAAACGTGCTGTCACATGAAAACCTCTCATTCATCAGTAGCGGATTTCGAGTATCACCTATTTTTCTCTGGTTACAATGTTAAAATTTGCTTCTTTTCGTAGAAACAAAGCGGAGATTACACGGTATCACCTCACTAACCTCCTAATGCAGTTACAACTGCAATAGAAATCTGAAACAGTGTTTTATTAAACAAGGGACTAAGGGCAAATTTGGTCAAAAGCTTATGAAAAAGTAAATTATCGGCATAAATATAATTTCCGTGGCCCTTCGCGAGCTATTGACACGGGTTGACCTTCATCTCCAGTTCCTGTCGGTTCCAATGGTCCAAATGGGTCCGAGCACTATGGGACTTGACATCCGAGGTCATCAGTCCCCTAGAACATAGAACTACTTAAACGTAACTAACCTAAGGACATCACACACATCCATGCCCGAGGCAGGATTCGAACGTGCGACCGTAGCGGTCGCGCGGTTCCAGACTGTAGTGCCTAGAACCGCTCGGCCACACCGGCCGGAGTTCCTGTCAGGTAGTACCTTTTTAGAACGCCGTTCTTAGGCTATGTTACATGGCTGTGAGTGGAATGCAATTCTTTGTTGACACGTTGGACAGTTCTCGTTGAAAAACAAACAAATCGGGTAAATTCGTTCTTGGTATATACAGAGAATTAAGCAAATACGGCGTATTAGAATATAACTGCATGAAAGTGATGGAAAAGTGTAACTTAAAAAGTTCGCATTTAAGGAGAGTCAGAATTTTTTTTAAATTACGGTAGAAGCTGAAAAATAACTTAGGGAAACAATAAAAAGTACCCCCTGGCACCCAGGGTTTCAGGACGGATGTATGGCGAACAGTGGACTTCCGCGCAAACTCCAGCTGGTCGCGAACGCAACAGGCCAGTGGTCAACAGGCCGGCGATTGAGCACCTGGCCGGATGTAACCCAATACGCTAGTCCAGCCTCTCGTCCGCTCTCCAGTATTTTGGGGAAGCATTCTCAAGTTTTCTGGCGCAGATGGTCCGGGTTTGCAGAGCTTTGTCTGTGATTTGCAGAGGAAGGAGGCGGCAGGAAGGCGCCCGCTGACGCGCGGCGCATCTCCGCAGATTTTTTTTGCGGCGAAGCAGGGGGAGCCCTTTTAAAAAGTGAATGCACCCGGGCGGAGTGGCGACGGTTTCACTGACGGCGGCGGGGGCAGCGGCAGCGGGGGCGGGAGCCGCTCTTTGCTTTTTTCCCTCTGCGCGCGCGGGTGGCGGCCAGGTAGCGCCGCGGGCACCGGCTCCGCTCAATGGGGCCGCGGGAACAGCTCGGGGGTGAACGGCCGCCAGCCAGCGCACCACAGACACTCGCCGCTCTTCCCAGGCTGGCTCTGCGGTCCCACCACGGGAGCCACCGCGCTCCTCATCCATTTACTAGGTGTACCGGTATGAAATGAGCGTTAAGATGCAAATGTGTCGATAGGGAACATTTGTTGTTAACGAGCCTTAATTTTGTTTTGTTTCGTTGGTATGACATCTGTCAAAGATATTTAGTATCCCTTAACTACTATGGTCATTCACAGGAACACAATTACTATGGAGGGGTCTCACAGACCGCATTTTTCTGTGTTATATATCAAACCAGAATTTTGCTGAATATATATAGTTTCTTGACTTCCAGTCATTCATTACACTTCTTAGAGGTGGTTTTTGTAGAAATTTGATTTTTTTTTAAACACTGCGGTATTTTAAACACTTCGACAATTAAAACAAAGCGACATCTGGAGTATATTTTTATTTTATGAGTTACGAAAATAACAGCAAATAGTTAGCTCTCTACTCACACACAGATTTTAATCAGGGGGATTATATTACAAACTGTCAGTATAACTAGGTGGAAAATTCCGACATGCTTTACTATAAATTGTGTACGAAGTCAGCTTTCAGTTTACGACTCACTTTGCAATCTAGAGCAAATATTTCAGTCCGTAAGTCTATGAATGGAGAAACTTTGCCACCATTTTACTTCTAAAATTACAAGTAAAAACTAAATACTTTTTCTCGTGTGCCACTGAATCATAGTTTAGTCAATTTGCACCTGCAAACACTTCACGCAGACCTTCCTGGAACACTCTAAACAAATCGGAACACCACGCTGTTGACATGGATACCTTGTTTTCCTCTTCAGATGAGGAGGGCAAAAGTTGTACGTTTTTCGATTTTCGAATTCTCATTTCGGTGTCTGAGGCTCATCTTGCAAGTGAAGACATCTGTCTCACATAACACATGTTGCACAGAAGGCCCAGCTTTCCCCGCCATGGAGAAACAGTAGCATGCAATAAAAACATGTCACACAAACACTATGGTACGTCTGTGAGATCGCTCAAGGCTAATAATTACGAAACAAAGAGCAGCAACAATGCAAGAATGCTGGCACGTGTAGCTTGACAGCCAATAGGAATGGAAGAGTCCATTTGGCTTTGAAGGGGTGTGAGAAATATCTCGACACAAAAATTAGTAGCGGTCTGAGAGACGGTCGATAGTAGTTAAGGGGTATACATCAAGTCATGCAACAAACAACATCATATTTTTTCATCGCGTTAACAATGTCGAATTTTGTGCTAGAAACTGATGATTTGCGGAAAGCATTTATTTTTTGTTTTCATTTGAAAAAAAGTGCTGCAGAGTTGCATCGAATGCTTGTCGAGGCATATGGTGATCATGCTCTATCAGAAGCAACATGCAAAAGATGGTTTCAATGGTTCAGAAATAATGATTTTGATGTAAGAAATGAAGAACGTGGAAGACCACCAAAAAAGTTCGAAGACGCCGAATTGCAAGCAATATTGGATGAAGATGATACTTTGAGTCAGAAGCAAATGGCAGCAATGCTAAATGTTGCGCAACAAACAATTTCTGACCGTTTGAAAGCTATGGGAAAGATACAAAAGTGTGGAAAATGGGTGCCACATGAATTGAATGAAAGACAGATGGAAAACCGAAAAACCATTTGTCAAATTTTGCTCAAAGACATGAAAGAAAATCAATTTTGCATCGAATTGTTACTGGCGATGAAAAATGGATTTATTTTAAGAATCCTAAACGGGAAAAATCATGGGCTAATCCGGGACAACCATCAACATCGACTGCAAAACCAGATCGATTCGGCAAGAAGACAATGGTCTGTGTTTGGTGGGATCAGAAACGTGTGGTGTATCATGAGCGTCTAAAACCCGGTAAAACTGTGAATACTAATAGCTACAGACAACAAATGATCAATTTTAACTATGCATTGATCGAAAGCAGACCAGAATGGGCCAGAAGATATGGTAAAGTAATTTTTTTACACGACAATGTACCTGCACACAAAGCAAAACTGGTTCAGGATACAATCAAAATACTTGGCTGGGAGCTGCTACCCCACCTGCCGCGTTCACCAGACATGGCCCCTTCCGACTACCATTTATTTCCATCAATGGGACACCCATTAGCTGAGGAACACTACGATTCCTACGAGGAAGTCGAAAATTGGGTGTCTGATTGGTTTGCTTCAAAAAACCAACATTTCTATTGGCACGGTGTCCACAAATTGCCAGAAAGGTGGTCAAAATGTATAGAAAGCAATGGTCATTACTTTGAATAAAATGTTTTAACTTTTCAATTCAAAATTAGTGTTTCATTTTTACAAAAAAAAACGCTCATTTCATACCGGTACACCTGGTAGACGAAACCTGTGTTCGAACATCACGAATTACCTCGAAGGAAACGTTTTTTTGGCAAACAGCCAACACGGACTCACAAAAATTCTTTCTTGTAAAAGACAACAATCTCTTTATTTACACGACGTAATGAATCTTATCGGCAGAGAAACTCACACTGATCACATATTTCTAGATCTCCAGAACCCTTTTGCCCGCATCTCGTGGTCGTGCGGTAGCGTTCTCGCTTCCCACGCCCGGGTTCCCGGGTTCGATTCCCGGCGGGGTCAGGGATTTTCTCTGCCTCGTGATGGCTGGGTGTTGTGTACTGTCCTTAGGTTAGTTAGGTTTAAGTAGTTCTAAGTTCTAGGGGACTGATGACCATAGATGTTAAGTCCCATAGTGCTCAGAGCCATTTTAGAACCCTTTCGACACAGTTCCTCAAAAGCGACATCTAAACAAATTGCATGCCTCTGAAGAATCGTCTCAGTTGTTCGACTGGATTCGAGTGTACCTGTAATGTTGTTGTTGTTGTTGTTGTGGTCTTCAGTCCAGAGACTGGTTTGATGCAGCTCTCCATGCTACTCTATCCTGTGCAAGCTTCTTCATCTCCCAGTACCTACTGCAACCTACATCCTTCCGAATCTGGTTGGTGCATTCATCTCTTGGTCTCCCTCTACGATTTTTACCCTCCACGCTGCCCTCCAGTACTAAATTGGTGATCCCTTGAACATGTCCTACCAACCGACCCCTTCTTCTAGTCAACTTGTGCCACAAATTTCTCTTCTCCCCAATTCTATTCAATACCTCCTCATTAGTTATGTGATCTACCCATCTAATCTTCAGCATTCTTCTGTAGCACCACATTTCGAAAGCTTCTATTCTCTTCTTGTCCAAACTATTTATCGTCCATGTTTCACTTCCATACATGGCTACACTCCATACTAATACTTTCAGAAACGGCTTCCTGATACTTAAATCTATACTCGATATTAATAAATTTCTCTTCTTCAGAAACGCTTTCCTTGCCATTGCCAGTCTACATTTTATATCCTGTCATATAGATCACAATTCACAGTAGTTGACGGTAACTCATCGAGTAAAAACATATTATACCTGGCGTTACTCGAGGAAGTGTTATAGGCCCTCTGCAGTTCCTAATCTTGGTAAACGATGCAGGAGACAATCTGAGCATCCGCGTTACATTGTTTGCTGATGACGCCATCATTTGTTGTCCAATGCTGTCAGTTCAACTAAATATTTGGGAAGTACAGTTACGAATAACATAAACTGGAACGCTCAGATAGATAACGTTGAGGCGAAAGCGAAGGAAAGATTGCGTTTTATTGGGAGAGCATTTAGGAGATGCAACAGGTGTACTAAAGGAGCTGCCTACACTACGCTTGTCTGTACTCTTCTGGAGTACTACTACGCGATGTAGTATCCCTACCTGTTAGGATCGACGGAAGACGTCGAAAACAAAGACGAGCAGCCAGCTTTTTATCATCGCGAAGTAGCGAGGAATGTGTCACGCACATGATACACGAGATGGAGTGGAAATAATTACATTAAAGACTTTTTCGTTGCTGTGAGATCTTTTCAAGAAATTTCAATCACCAACTTCCACTTCTGAATGCGAAAATATTTTGTTGGCTCCCATCTACAGAGGGAGGAATGAGCATGGTAATAAAAGAAGGAAAATCAGAGTTCGTACAGAAAGAGTTAACTGTTCTTTTTTTTTTTTTAACGCTGTGCCAGCCGCTTATTTGTGAACTGCAGAGTAGTCATGTAGATGTAGATGTAGATTAGATTAGATTAGATTAGATTAATACTTGTTCCATAGATCATGAATACGACACTTCGTAATGATGTGGAACGTGTCAGGTTAATGAAGATGTCTGTACAAGATATTAAATTACACAAAATATTGCATGACACTAATGTTTAAGTTTTTTTCCCCTTAATTTATATCTAAAAATTCAGCCAATGAGTAGAAGGAGTTGTCATTAAGAATTTCTTGTAATTTATTTTTGAATGTTAGTTAGTTATCTGTCAGGCTTTTGATGCTGTTTGGTAGGTGATCAAAGACTTTTGTGGTAGCATAATTTACCCCTTTCTGTGCCAAAGTCAGATTTAACCCTGCATAGTGAAGATCATCGTTTCTCCTGGTGTTATAGCTATGCACACCGCTATTACTTTTGAACTGGGTTGGATTATTAACAACAAATTTCATAAGTGAATATATATACTGTGAGGTTACTGTGAGGATCCCTAGATCCTTAAATAGATGTCTGCAGGATGACCTTGGGTGGGCTCCAGCAATTATTCTGGTTACACGTTTTTGTGCAATGAATACTTTTCTACTCAACCATGAATTACCCCAGAATATGATGCCATACGAAAGCAGTGAATGAAAGTAGGCATAGTAAGCTAATTTACTGAAAATTACGTTGCGCTAAATATCTCTTCAGGAAGAGACTGTACAATACATTGTCTTGGAAAGAGTTTGTTTGTTGATTAATGTTTTTAATCTATCAGGTTTCTGGTACCATGCGAGCCAAAGCTACTTGATCATGAAATGAGTCACTACGTTGCCGAAAGCTAATCAGAAAATTTGTAAACAAAAAATTTAAAGAATTACGATAAATTTTGCAAAAACAGACATAGCAGCAATCAGTGATTTTACAATGTTACGTATAATCCGTCTTGATTGCAAAATGTTTATTCATGTGATCGGTTTCGGTTCCTCTAGAACCATCTTCAGATCTGTAACAATAATGATACTAATTTACTATTTCACGAATGGAAACATTTTTCATCCTATCTAATCAACATTAAATGTACCAGAACGTACCTAATATTTCGGTTACAGGAGTAACCCGTTCAAGCCCAGTAACTTTCACATGCTGCGTCACATAAAATTGGTTGGAAGAATGCACGTCATTTATATTAATTATAACACTGTTACCGACAGGTGGCGTCTGGTACATTTGTTACATTACATATGCACGTACTGTATTCAGTAGATTTTTGTAATTAACTTTTATCTCTAAAAATATTTAATTAAAATCTGTAGATGTCAAGGTTAAAATCTGTACTTATCAAAACCAAAAAAGACAGTAAAATTATCAATTTTATACGATCTAAAAAAAAAGGGCGATTTCTATATCTATGGCGCTGGTGTGGACTTGTTTTCCTCTACGGTCTTCTCCCGTGGTTCCCGCCATTTCGGTGTTGTGTCGCGATCCACTCAGTCTGTAAGTAGGCTGTTTAGGTTTTCTTATTGGTAACGCCACGTAGCGCTCTGTATGAAAATCACTGGCTGTGCTGTGTGCAGTCTGTGGCTACTTTGCATTGTTGTCTGTCATTGTAGTGTTGGGCAGCTGGATGTTAACAGCACGTAGCGTTGTCAGTTGGAGGTGAGCCGCCAGCAGTGGTGGGTGTGAGGAGAGAGATGGCGGATTTTTGAGAGCGGATGATCTGGACGTGTGTCCATCAGAAACAGTACATTTGTAAGAATGGATGTCATGAACTGCTATATATATTATGACTTTTGAACACTATTAAGGTAAATACATTGTTTGTTCCCTATCAAAATCTTTCGTTTGCTAACTATGCCTATCAGCAGTTAGTGCCTTCAGTAGTTTGAATCTTTTATTTAGCTAGCAGTATTGGCGCTCGCTGTATTGCAGTAGTTTGAGTAACGAAGATTTTTGTGAGGTAAGTGATTTGTGAAACGTATAGGTTAATTTAGTCAGGGTCATTCTCTTGTAGGGATGATCGAAAGTCAGATTGCGTTGCGCTAAAAAAATATTGTGTGTCAGTTTAGTGTTGATCAGAATAGGCAAAGAGTGAAATGTCTGAGTACGTTCAGTTCTGCTCAGCTGTTTGAAAATCAAATAATGTAAGAGGTTTATCAGCACAGTAATTCAATAATTTTTCTAAGGGGACGTTTCATAATATCTATGGCGCTGGTGTGGACTTGTTTTCGTCTACGGTCTTCTTCCGTGGTTGCCGCCATTTCGGTGTCGTGTCGCGATCCGCTCAGTCGTCTGGCGTCCATCGCCGTGGGCAAGAGGCCCGCGCGGGAGAGCCCCGTCAACGACGCCAGGCGCTGCACGCCTCTTCCAGCTTTCCCATCATGCACCACCTCTTATCCCTCGCCCTGGACCTCACACACAACAGTTGTCATCTTAGTAAGTCGTCATAAATACTTAACTAGACGTTATGATTGAACTCGCTTTGTTCGTTGAGGATTAAATCCGGATCTTTCTTTTTGTGGGTGTATATTTCAATTTCTTCCAAAATCTTAAGAAACCGTCCCTTATGAACTCTATACAGAATGTCTAAATTTTGTTCAATGTTTGTGACTGAGTGCTTTGAGGCAAGTTTTAGATCGTATAAAAATGATAATTTTACTGTGTTTTTTAATTTTGATAAGTACAGATTTTAATCTTGACATCTACAGATTTTAATTAAATATTTTTAGAGATAAAAGTTAACTGGTTGGCGCATTGAATCACGGTTTACAGTGTTTTCTGTGATGACCAATTCTCCTGTTCATTGACAAGAATTAGTTCCGCAGTAGACTTATAAATGTTTTCCATACCAGTCTTATTTTGTTCAGCCTGTACAGTATGTACTAGCACCAAGGGGGAACCTGAAGAGTGGAAGACCAAGAACGATGTGTTCGGATTAAAAAAAAATGTAAAACAGGTTTGCACTGTTTCGCCCTACAGTTCAGTCTATGCAACGAAGAAGCAATGACGGAAATACAGGAAAGATTCGGGACTGGGTTTAAAATTCAGGATTAAAGGATATCAATGATAACATCGCTATTCTTACTGAAAGTCAAAAAGAGTGACAAGACCTGCTGAATGGAATGAACAATCTCATGGGCACACAATATGCATTGAGAGTAAACTAAAGGACGAAAAAAGTAATCAGGATTAGCAGAAATGAGATTGGCGATAAGTTTAACATTTATGGCCACGAAGTAGACGAAGTTAAAAAATTCTGTTACCATGGAAGCAAAATAACAAATGTCGGACGAAGCCAGGAAGACATAAAAGTTTACCAGCACATGCAAAGAGGGCATTTCCGGCTAAAAGAAATCTACTAGTATCAAACATCGGCCATCGTATGAGGAATAAATTTCTGAGAATGAATGTTTTAAATACAGAATTTTATGGTGATGAATCACGGACTATGGGAAACTGGAAAAGAAGAGAACCGAAGCGTTAGAACGTGGTGTTATAGATGTATTTTGAATACTACGTGGACTGATAGGAAGTGAGGAAGTTCTCCCCAGAAAGCAAGATAAGGAAAACCGTGAGAACAGGAAGGGACTGGATGATAGGACATGTGTTTAAACACTGTAAAAGGAAAAGGTTATAAATGGAACTGGAGCCAGAGATGGCGCCAGCAAGGTAGTCAGTAATCAGGCCACACTGTAGCCAGCCAACTGCCAGTGAGCGATCCATGTGAGTGGACCAACACCTCGCCTGCACCGCAGCCTACCACGTGACGAAGCCGGGCCAGTCGCCAGAAAGTACTACAGCCCAAACTACTGATGTTTATGTGAGTCATAGCACGGCTGCATTTCAGATAATTAGACATAAATAACACTGAAACGCCTTCAGTTCTGCAACGTCAGTGAGGAGCAGCGCCATTTAAGCTCGCCCGAGCCAGCCCATTAACCCTCCAACATTTGGGTAGTTATGTAGCTGCTAGATTTATTACCGGTAGGTTCGAACAACGCGCAAGTGTTACGGAGATGCTCCAGGAACTCAAATGGAAATCCACGGAAGGGCGACGTTCTTTTCGCGAATTCTATTGAGAAAATTCGGAGAACCAGCATTTGAAGCTGACTGCAGAACACTCTTACTGCCCACTACATATTTTGCGTAAGGATCACGAAAATAAGATACGAGAAATCTGTGCTCATACAGAGACACATAGATAGTCGTTTTTCCTTCGCGCTATCTGTGAGTGGAACAGGAAAGCAAACGACTAGTAGTGGTGCAGCCAACCCTCCGTCACGCATCGTACGGTGGCTTGCGGAGCACGTACGTAGACGTAAATGTAGATGTGGTGTCGAATCTGTGCTGTTCAGCACCGTGCCGATGACCCAGATGCATCTAACGTCACCGAGACACGAACCGCTACCTGCCGTCTAACCATTTGGACACCAGGCCTACCTCGCACTTTGTCGCCATCCTGGAAGCATGCCTCCATGTTCTAGGCATCCCTGCCTTCACCGGGGTACAACAGAAGATCCCTCCCTCTGGACACTGACGCATGACACATCCAGACATTCTCGCAGCATCCACCGTGGGCACGACATCTCCGACTGGCGAATCCGAAAATGCGGCGACGCAGGAACAGCAGCAGCAGAAACTGCAGGGTGTGCGGTCAGCAACCGGGCCAATGAGTGCAAGCAAGCTGCATTAAAGAAGTACTGTAACTTTGGCTAGAGCTTATTCTGTTGCCCGTCTCATCCTTCTTCAACAGAGTATCAGCGCATAACCAGCTATCCTGGAAGCAAACAGTTGTAAGCAACGGTGCAGGACCCAACAATCCTCATCATCAGTAACACCAAAACGTAGCTCCCATGGTACTAGATGGAACGGCAGAGGCTGCAAAATGTAGGGGAAAGCCGAGATTGCAACAAGGCAAGTGCTACTCTGAAATGAAGAGTTTGGCACAGGAGAGCAAGTCATTGCAGGATGTACCAAAGCAGTTAGAAAACTGACAGCAGGCTATTTTGGAGCTGAACTTTAGGGAGACCGTGGAAAACCGAGGAATGCATGGCCAGTTGTGGATCTGAAGTCGGCTCCATCTGATAGCTAACTGGTGCGCCACCTCGTTCGGCAGAGCAGACGGAGTACACGGAAAGCGGTGGAGACGGCACGCCTGCCCAGTGGCCGTTGCCGGCGTTGCTCTAGGCGGTCAAGTCCTCTCGCGGCGCACACAATGGCTCCCGATAACGACTTCCTGGCCGCACAGGCTGCAGATTCTAACAAGGTAATGCTCCAGTATGTGCGGCGGCCGCTATACTAGCAGATCACCCACCCTCGTTTCCAAAGAAACTCAATAGTAACCTAGTAATAGAAGCTGATGGTTCAGCGAGACTCCACAAGATACACTTCCAGCAGGAACATTTTTTTTCCTTTAAGATATAACTGACCATCGGCTTAAAAGCGTGTTGGTTCACCTTCACAACGAAACATAGCAGAGATTCTACGAAGCGTTGATTCGACAAGTTCTTGGTAGTTCACAGGAGGTACATGATACCAGACATCTACGCACAGGCCCACATCTACATCTACATCCATACTCCGCAAGCCACCCGACGGTGTGAGGCGGAGGGTACCTTGAGTACCTCTATCAGTTCTCCCTTCTATTCCAGTCTCGTATTGTTCGTGGAAAGAAGGATTGTCGGTATGCCTCTGTGTGGGTTCTAATCTCTCTGATTTCATCCTCATGGTCTCCTCGCGAGGTATACGTAGGAGGGAGCAATATACTGCTTGACTCCTCGGTGAAGGTATGTTCTCGAGACTTCAACAAAAGCCCGTACCGAGCTACTGAACGTCTCTCCTGCAGAGTCTTCCACTGGAGTTCATCTGTCATCTCCACAACGCTTTCGCTATTGCTAAATGATCCTGTAACAAAGCGCGCTGCTCTCCGTTGGATCTTCTCTATCTCTTCTATCAACCCTATCTGGTACGGATCCCACACTGGTGAGCAGTATTCAAGCAGTGGGCGAGAAAGTGTACCGTAACCTACTTCCTTTGTTTTCGGATTGCATTTCCTTGGGATTCTTCCAACGAATCTCAGTTTGGCATCTGTTTTACCGACGATCAACTTCATATGATCACTCCATTTTCAATCACTCCTAATGCGTACTCCCAGATAATTTATCGAATTAACTGCTTCCGGTTGCTGACGTGCTATATTGTAGCTAAATGATAAGGGATCTTTCTTTCTATGTATTCGCAGCACATTACACTTGTCTACATTGAGATTCAATTGCCATTCCCTACACCATGCGTCAATTCGCTGCAGATCCTCCTGCATTTCAGTACAATTTTCCATTGTTACAACCTCTCGATATACCACAGCATCATCCGCAAAAAGCTTCGGTGAACTTCCGATGTTATCCACAAGGTCATTTATGTATATTGTGAATAGCAACGGTCCTACGACACTCCCCTGCGGCACATCTGAAATCACTCTTACTTCGGAAGACTTCTCTCCATTGAGAATGACATGCTGCGTTCTGTTATCTAGGAACTCTTCAATCCAATCACACAATTGGTCTGATAGCCCATATGCTCTTATTTTGTTCATTAAACGACTGTGGGGAACTGTATCGAACGCCTTGCGGAAGTCAAGAAACACGGCATCTACCTGGGAACCCGTGTCTATGGCCCTCTGAGTCTCTTGGACGAATAGCGCGAGCTGGGTTTCACACGATCGCCTTTTTCGAAACCCATGCTGATTCCTACAGAGTAGATTTCTAGTATCCTTTAAATTATGGTCTAGTGGTTTGCGGCTGCGGAGATGGTACCCGATGTTGTTGTTGTTGTGGTGGTCTTCAGTCCTGAGACTGGTTTGATGCAGCTCTCCATGCTACTCTATCCTGTGCAAGCTTCTTCATCTCCCAGTACGTACTGCAGCCTACATCCCTCTGAATGTGCTTAACGTATTCATCTCTTGGTCTCCCTCTACGATTTTTACCCTCCACCCTGCCCTCCAGTACTAAATTGGTGATCCCTTGATGCCTCAGAACATGTCCTACCAACCGATCCCTTCTTCTAGTCAAGTTGTGCCACAAATTCCTCTTCTCCCCAATCCTATTCAGTACCTCCTCATTAGTTATGTGATCTACCCATCTAATCTTCAGCATTCTTCTGTAGCACCACATTTCGAAAGCATCTACTCTCTTCTTGTCCAAACTATTTATCGTCCATGTTTCACTTCCATACATGGCTACACTCCATACAAATACTTTCAGAAACGACTTCCTGACACTTAAATCTATACTCGATGTTAACAAATTTCTCTTCTTCAGAAACGCTTTCCTTGCCATTGCCAGTCTACATTTTATTTTCGACCATCATCAGTTATTTTGCTCCCCAAATAGCAAAACTCCTTTACTACTTTAAGTGTCTCATTTCCTAATCTAATTCCCTCAGCATCATCCGATTTAATTCGACTACATTCCATTATCCTCGTTTTGTTTTAGTTGATGTATACCTTATATCCTCCTTTCAAGACACTGTCCATTCCGTTCAACTGATCTTCCAAGTCCTTTGCTGGTACCCGATAGCGCCCCAGATATGACCCATCGGTCCATGTCAGGCGAATTTTGTAGCCAAGATATCAAAGCGGGTTCTCTGTTATGCTCCTCACTGTTGCACGATTCTGGCCTTGTGACACGGACAGGTATCCCTCTGGAAGATGCAGTCACAGTCGGAGAAGACATCAAGCATGAAGGAATGCAGATGGTAGGCAACGATGTTAATGTATTAGACAGCTGTCATGGTGTCCCGTGGAAACGCAATGGAATGTCCCTCATAACATAATTCTGTCCTCGTTGGCATGTGTTCGCAGAATGAGACATATTTCAAGCAGCTGTTCGCCTGGATGCCGGTGTATCCGGTCACGACCATCGTCTGGCGTAATTAGAATCGTAATTCATCCAACCAGGTGAACCCACGCCTGTTGCAATCGTAACTAACGAGGCACTACTAACAGGAAGAATTCGAAACCTCTGGAAAACTGCTAATGTAGTAATAAGCAGGAAATCACAAGACAAAGAGTTAACAGACCCCAAAACGTACCGACCGATCTGCTTCTTAAACACCCTCGCCAAGGTACAGGAAAGTCTCCTGTGTGACTGCTTACAATCGCACAGATGCCTCCTCGGGCTAACGCCCCGTCAATTCGGCTTCAGGGAAGGTATATCAATAGAAGACACCGTCAGCCAAGCACTGACGTTTACAAATAGCATCAGTGACAAATACGTGGCCGCCATACTAATCGACACAGTCAGGGCTTTTGACAACCTGTGGTGGCCGTCCCTCTTCGCCAGGTTAAGGGAAATGAGGCTATCAGCTTCCGTCTACATTAGCCTCCTCGACTACTGCAGAGGCAGAATGGCGGAGTGGAGGGCTGGTACAAGCAAGGTTGGCAAGAGAATAACGAAGGGATTTCCACAGGGCTCGATCTGCGAACCAATATTCTGAGATATTGCAATCGAACCCTTGCTGAACACGCTGGACAGTGACAATAGGGTAAGAGGTGTGGTGGCATACGCAGATGTGGTCTCAGGCAACTCGAGAGCAGCACTAGAAACAAAAGGCACGCAGCTGCTTCAGAAAATTAATAATTGGTGCAAAGAAAATAGATTAAAAACCGCTCCCGACAAAACTGCATATTTACTGCTCAGAGGGACACTACAGGGGAACCCCATTCTACAATTAGACAATACAAGTATACAGAGGAAGCAAGCCACACGTTACCTAGGACTGCGTCTTGACGAAAAACAGACTTTTAACTATCATATCAAACTGACAATTGACAAAGCCTCCAAAATTATGCACAAGCTAGCAAGACTCAACACGACTCAGTACAAATTACCTATTACGACGATAAGGACCTACCACATTGCGATATTTGAATCCATCGCATGCTTCGCCGCAAGTTCTTGGGCTCACAACTGAACACGCAGCCTAACAAGACAATTGCAAGACGAGGCCAGCATAGTGTACTCCTGAGAATGAGCGGAACCTTCAACACCACATCACTAGAGGCACTTTGCGTTGTGATGGAGCCCTGTCCAATAGACATAACAATAGAGCTGCACTTTACTGGTTTAAGAGGGACAGGCTCTATAAAGTCACCGAAATTACAGGAACCAACATTATGAACAAAGCACAAATGAAACAATGGCGGATTCAAACATGGCAGAGAGGGTGGGATGCATCCGACAAGGGTCGACGAGTACACTCTTTATTTCCTGAGGTACGCGTAACATTACAACTGAAACATGTCGACCCAAGCCGGGAGATGGTCCATTTTCTGACACGCCACGGGCCGCTTCCGGTACACTTAAACAGCATGGGACTGATCAACGATGAAATATGCGTTTGCGGAAAATCTGGGAAACCAGAACATCTTACACTGTTGTGCAACACGCTGGCGCAAGTGAGACCTATACAGAACAACAGTGACATCGCCAGACTAATACGTAATCCCGACGATTGGAACACAATAATTAGCGTAGTCGATACTGTACCGAACACACTGCATGAAGAATACAAGCGCCAAAACCCATATGGAAGGAGGCGTGGACAAGCACAAACAGCACAACAAAGCACATGGGAGGACACAAGCATGACCACAGATTCCGAAACCGAAGAAGGAACCAACACACTAAATGAACATGACTCAGAAGGGATCAACTCGTAAGGGACCCGAACCAACAACGCGTGACACTGCATGCTACAACACAGTCACAAACAACACAACAGGCAGTAACAATCATAAAACAAACAAACACCGACACCACATATTAAGACTCTAGTAATAACGTAACGTCGCTTGGGAGGAGAAGGCTCGAAGAACTTTTATTCCGTGGCTCTTATTCCCCAACGACATACTGCATAGCGCTTAAAGTATACCGCACACAAGCAGTAACGTATTGTTCGTCTTATTGTGTGTAGACAGAAGTCTCTTCTCCATTTAAAGCTACAATGAATTAATGTTATGTATAAAATGTATTTTCTGTTAAAGTATGTATAAAACTAAAAATCTAATGTATTAAGTTATTTAAGGAATAATGCGTTCAAGTAGCAATGAACTACATTCTACTTTCACTAACAAATTTACAAACGTAAGTGTATTTCTCATGTAAAGCTAAAATTCATGTATTCCATGTATCATAAACTCAGTCAGTATTTAATCTGTATAATACCATATGTATGTATGTAAGGTATCACGTAGAATATAACGCAACTACCAACAATAGGACAAATAAACAACTGCTGAATATCATGTAGTGTCCTGACTTGCAACACTCTCAGTAATATAAGAATACACACAAACACAGTAAACAAACATAAGCCCAAACCATTTTAGATGAGAATAGCTCGAGGTTCTACCGACACCTTCCCGCCTGAAATAGATAGGAATAGGCCATTACCAACCAACACGCTACATATGCTATATTACACATTCAGATACAATATATCACTTCCCTCTACATATTGCATATTATTTTCACCACACACATTTCTTTTTATTTTTCTTAGACATTTGCATTATATAAATTATACTCTCATCAACTAGGCAGAAACAACTTATGTAGAACCATTTTAACAATTGTTAAGCAATCAATTTGCTGTAAACTTAGAGAAATTTTTATATATTATGTTCCTTATATTAACAATTGTATACCAATAAGATTGTAATAATGAGAAGTGTTTACTGCTGGATTTAGAAGCATCCGACCGACCTTACATTTCAAGGCGGTGGGTTACTCTGTACTGTTCAACCACATGAGCTGAACAGCGTCCTCCGACTACTTGTGCCTACAACTGGCACTGTACTCCTTTGTCAGATCTATCGTGCTTTACAGAACGTCCAAGCCTGCGGACGCCACGTTCTGTGATGAGGTGCAGACGAAATACCTTATCGTCCACTCGTCGTTTCGCCGTCCTTGAACCAGTTCAGTTGCAAATAGATGCTCACGTGAGGAGTACCCGAACAGACGCACAGCTTCGTATTTCCGAGATGCTCGTTCAAAGATTACTGATTAACACACTCTGCCGTTTGTCAAAGTCGCTTTCAACAGCGTATTTCCGTACCAGTGGACCGTATCTTTACTGGAATGACTCCCCATTCGCCTCTGCTCCGCTTAAATACTTTCCCTACGCGTCACATGCCCACATCGCGACCAGTGGGTATTCAATCTCGCAGTGTGCAGTGGTCATATAGTCTAGGGCAGTGGTTCCCAAACTTTCTGATCTTATCAGGTCCTGGGGCTTTCTCTCCATTCATCTTCTTCATAGTTATTTCCATTTCTTCCCGTGTAATTTGTCCTAATTCTGCTTCCCAACTTCTCTCAATTTCTCCATTGTCTGTTGTTTCCTCGCGTACCTGCTCCTGAGCGTTTAGCAGTTTCTTAAAATGTTCTTTCCAGAGATCTTTTATATTCACTGGATCTGCAATAATGGTACCGTCCTCTGTTTCCATCTTTACTGGTACTTCAGAAGCCTTCCTTTTATTTTTCATCATTTTGTAGAACATTTTCTTATTGCTCTTCACATCTTCAAGTTCATCTGTAAACTCTTCCCATGCGTTTTCCTTTGCTGTTTCCACTATTTCTTTACACTTCTTCTTTTCTTCTATATATCTTTCATGGTCCTCGTCATTTTTAGTTTTCCACTACTCTCTCCATGCTCCATTTTTTCTTCTAACTGCTTGGATTGTGGTATCATCCCACCAACTTGTCTGTCTTACTTTTTCCTTTACAGTTGTTCTACCACATACTTTTTGTGCTGCTTCGACTAAAGTGTCTTTGAATAAACTCCATTCTTTTTCTGCATCGCAGAAAGCTTATTTTGGAAATTTTTGTGCGATTAATTCTCTGTACTTCTCAGTACTTTCACTCTCCTTCAGTTTCCAATCCCATATCCTCATCACTTTCTTCTGTTTTCTATTTTTCACACACTGATTCATTTTCCATTGTCCCACCAGTAATGTATGGCCTCCATCTGCACTCACACTTGGAATTACCTTCACATTTGTTACTTTCTCTCCCCATTCCCTATCTACTAGAATATAATCAATTACACTCTTGGTTCTTCCATCCCAACTGTATCTGGTGATAACATGACTTTCTCTCTTCATAAACCAGCTGTTTGCTATTTTCATTCCATTTTCTGGCACAAATCCAGGAGTCCTTCCCCTTCTACATTTCTGCCTCCATATGCAAAATATGCCATCACTTGCTCAGATCCCTTTCTGTCTTTGCCTATCTGTGCATTAAAATCTCCCATCACTATATTAGCACTCTCTATATGGTTCTCTAACTCATTTTCAAAGTCCATCTTCTCTTCTTCGCTACATCTCACTTGAGGTGCATAATTCTCGATAACTTTTAGTGTTTCTTTTTGGAATCTCTGGTTCAAGATAATGATCCTGTCTGATATATATCTCACACTTTCAATACAGCTTTGTACATTCTTATTCACCATCACTGCCACACCATTTCTTCCAAACCTGTTATTCCCACTCCAGTACAGTTTTCCACCTCCTTTCAAATTCTTCTCACCTTTTCCCTTCCACTCCCATCACTATATTAGCACTCTCTATATGGTTCTCTAACTCATTTTCAAAGTCCATCTTCTCTTCTTCGCTACATCTCACTTGAGGTGCATAATTCTCGATAACTTTTAATGTTTCTTTTTGGAATCTCTGGTTCAAGATAATGATCCTGTCTGATATATATCTCACACTTTCAATACAGCTTTGTACATTCTTATTCACCATCACTGCCACACCATTTCTTCCAAACCTGTTATTCCCACTCCAGTACAGTTTTCCACCTCCTTTCAAATTCTTCTCACCTTTTCCCTTCCACTTCGTTTCTGTTAATCCCAAAATATTTTTGTTGTTAGTACATCTGTCATTTTTTCCACTTTTCCATTGGGGGTTAATATATTAAGGGTGCCAATGTTTAGGTTATTTTTAAGTCTTCTTGTACTGATGAATATCATCAGGTCTCCCATCATTCGCACCAGTACTTGAAGAAGCAGTGGAGTCAAATCCTGAGTGGTTCGTTCCGAGGCTCGTCTGTGTCTTAAAAGCAATGTATGAAGACTTTCCTATTGGTTTGCTAGGCCTAAAGCAAGAAAGGATTTTCTGTTGGGGTTGCCTCCCTTAGCCTTTTGAGTTTCTCCTCCACCACAAGGCAGTGGTTCCCTTCTCATTTAATCTCCAGAAAGGAGGGTTCTTCTCCACCGTTGCTGCCATTAAGGTCTTCACCCGTAACGCTGGGTATGGGTTCCGTGTTACATCCCCTACGGGCCCGGCTTCGATTCCCGGCTGGGTCGGGGATTTTCTCCGCTCAGGGACTGAGTGTTGTGTTGTCTTCACCATCATTTCATCCCCATCCGGCGCGCAGGTCGCCCAATGTGGCGTCGAATGTAATAAGACCTGCACCAAGGCGGCCGGACCTGCCCCGTAAGGAGCCTCCCGACCAATGACGTCAAACGTTCATTTCAATTTTTTTTTTTTTTAGCTCCCTAAACAGAACCTGTATTTCTTCACAAAATTCGTGATATCAGTGTAAATATTTATTCCGCTTTTGTTGTAATTTTAATAATCCTTAAGCAATGGTTGTCGTGCATACGCATGTCCCTTAACATTTTACCTAGTCTACGGGGGGGAATTTTTGGTGAAATGATAAATTTGGCAAGAAAATTTCTGTACCGAGGAAATGCTGGAAGTGTTTATCTGCTTAGCCTTACTACTAAAGCTGTCTCTATCATTTTAGTTCAGACAAGTCATACCTAGTTTCCCAGATACTCTCTCTCTCTCTCTCTCTCTCTCTCTCTCTCTCTCTCTCTCCAAATCTCTCCAATCGTCACCGGTGTTAGCTTCATATCGATGGCTGTAAGATGTCGATACGAGTTAGTTTCATATCAATGGCAGCAGGATATCAGTACAAGTGTCAAACACATCGTCGTCAAGATTTGTTCTAATTCTGACAGTCCATGCAATGCCTGACGCAAAAATTTACTTCTCCCCTACGGAGCCAAATAGAGAAGTGTATTTATGTGATTTATACGTTTGTAGGCGTAAAAGATAGTAATCAGTCATTTCGGCCGACATTTGACAAGTGGTTGTCATTCTCTAACCATAAGTACGACAGTGTAAAGATTTCATTGTTGCACATGCACCCATTTCTGGCCCTTCTCTTGCATTCACCAAAATAATTTTTTTCCAAACGCAGCTGCCGATCGTTGGGACTTTGGATGTACGTTTTGTGATGGTTGTTTTGAGGGTGTTTTGTTTCCTGTTGTGTCTGCGTGTTTTTGTTATTTTTACAGCATGTTAACTGAAAGTGAGGAAGAAGCTACCTATTTCCTAAAGTAATTATTGAGCGGAGATTTCGGCCAGTATGCGAAGCCGAACCACTATTTTCTGGGAAGTCCGTAAAATTCTATTGTTTCTGGTACTTAATTTGATGCAAACTAGAGTTTCAATCTTATCTAAAGCAAAATTAAAAAGCTGAAAATAAAAGGTTTTCATTTTATTTTTAGAATAAATAAAATTGTGACGAAGTCACGCTGTACGAAAACATTACAATTGTGATACCTATTTATTGAGTGAGATCAGTAAGTAATTAGTAGAGTGATGAAATATGTGAAGTTGGGTTTCGTTTCTGGTTTGTATTTTTATTTATACTGAGTTGGCTCGTGGGTTTTCGGGTTGGTTTGTGTGCCAAAGCGCCTACAGACGACAGGATCAGGCGACGCCGACCACCGACCAAACGATGTGCCATGAGCCGACCGAAGAAATATACACTACTGGACATTAAAATTGCTACACCACGAAGATGACGTGCTACAGACGCGAAATATAACCGACAGGAATAACATGCTGTGATATGCAAATGATTAGCTTTACAGAGTATTCACACAAGGTTGGCGCCGGTGGCGACACATACAACGTGCTGACACGAGGAAAGTTTCCAACCGATTTCTCATACACAAACAGCAGTTGACCGGCGTTGCCTGGTGAAACGTTGTTGTGATGCCTAGTTTAAGGAGGAGAATTGCGTACCATCAATTTTCCGACTTTGATAAAGGTTGGATTGTAGCCTATCGCGATTGCGGTTTATCGTATCGTTATATTGTTGCTCGCGTTGGTCGAGATCCAACGACTGTTAGCAGAATATGGAATCAGTGGGTTCAGGAGGGTAATACGGAACGCCGTGCTGGATCCCAACGGCCTCGTATCACTAGCAGTCGAGATGACAGGCATCTTATCCGCATGGCTGTAACGGATCGTGCAGCCACGTCTCGATCCCTGAGTCAACAGATGAGGACGTTTGTAAGACAACAATCATCTGCACGAACAGTTCGACGACGTTTACAGCAGCATGGGCTATCAGCTCGGAGACCATGGCTGCTGTTACCCTTGACTCTGCATCACAGACAGTAGCGCCTGCGATGGTGTACTAAACGACGAACGTGGGTGCACGAATGGCAAAACGAAATTTTTTTCGGATGAATCCACGTTCTGTTTACAGCATCATGGTCGTCGCATCCGTGTTTGGCGACATCGCAGTGAACACACATTGGAAGCGTGTATTCGTCATCGCCATACTGGCGTATCACCCGGTGTGATGGTATGGGGTACCAGTGGTTACATGTCTCGGTCACCTTTTGTTCGCATTGACGGCACTGTGAACAGTGGACGTTACATTTCAGATGTATTACAACCCGTGGCTCTACCCTTCATTCGCCGGCCGCGGTGGCCGAGCGGTTCTAGGCGCTTCAGTCTGGAACCGCGCGACTGCTACGGTCGCAGGTTCGAATCCTGCCTCGGGCATGGATGTGTGTGATGTCCTTAGGTTAGTTAGGTTTAAGTAGTTCTACGTTCTATGGGACTGATGACCTCAGATGTTAAGTCCCATAGTGCTCAGAGCCATTTGAACCATTCGATCCTTGCGAAACCCTACATTTCAGCAGGATAATGCACGATCGCATGTTGCAGGTCCTTTACGGGCCATTCTGGATACAGAAAATGTTCGACTGCTGCCCTGGCCAGCACATTCTCCAGATGTTTCACCAATTGAAAACATCTGGTCATTGGTGGCCGAGCAACTGGCTCGTCACAATACGCCAGTCACTACTCTTGATGAACTGTGGTATCGTGTTGAAGCTGCATGGGCAGCTGTACTTGTACACGCCATCCAAGCTCTGTTTGACTTAATGCCCAGACGTTATTACGGCCAGAGGTGGTTGTTCTGGGTACTGATTTCTCAGGATCTATGCACCCAAATTGCGTGAAAATGTAATCACATGTCAGTTCTAGTATAATATATTTGTCCAACGAATACCCGTTTATCATCTGCGTTTCTTCTTGGTGTAGGAATTTTAATGGCCAGTAGTGTACACAAATCTCTTTCTCTCTCATTGGTAGGAAACGAGTAGCATGGTGTGATCCTTGGTTTAGTTTTTGGTCGGGACTTCCGTGTTATCGTCCGTATACCCTTTTTGCTTGTTTGGTGTGGCCTTTAAATAAAAACTGATAGTTTGTGGTGAACTATTATAATGTCAATTTCGCTATTTGTTTTAGGAGATCGCTCACATGTTCAAAAGGCGGTAAAACCAAAACGTTTCGCAAATTGTGCAAACGCAAGCTGCAAGCGGTAGAGAAAGAGAAGCATTTACTGACCGTAAAATTTTCACACGTTGATTGCAGCAGTCAAAATTAACATTTTGTAATGAAAATATACCTATAAAGAGGAAACAGCAGAGCTGAAAGTGGCGGCATTCCTTGCAGAGCATTGTTCGGTATCAACAGTAGACCGTCTAGAAGATCTGTTGCCAACTTTGAACAACTCATCTACTGCACCCAGTGGAATGGAGCTGCAGCACACAAAACGTGCAGTGCTGATTACTAATGTAGATTCGCCGTGTTTTCTTCAAGACCAAACGTTAGCAATGGTCCTCATTTGATGATAATATGTGAGAATTGCTTTCTACCAAAACTAACGTTCTGTGTTTTGGTACAGTACATAAATGACGTGATAAATGGTAGGGTTATCGGTTGTATTGGTAGCACTGGTAAGGAAAGGAACATAAATGAATGTGTAAGAGAGGAACTGGGAGCCGATGACTTCTATTTTTTGTGCGCATAATTAGAACCTCACATCATTCAGTGTTGGTCCATTGTATATTTTATATCTCTACGGAATATAAATTGCATTTCGTAAATAATAAAAATTAGTTAATAGATTAACTTTTGCACTTTTTATGAAACCAGATCAATTACTTTTGTTGTTACTTTGATTTCAATAGTACATTCATTATCATGATCAAAGGCAAGAGTTTCCTGTTATTACTGGTAAGTGCGGAAGTTGTGAACAAATAGCAGAAACATGTTTTGTTTAAGCTTGACGAAGTATTGAAGCGATGTTCGACATGTTTTTGTTTTAAGTTTTATTTTTAATTTAACCTTGGTTTGAGGAAACTGAGTGTTCTGGTACTATATGATAAGTCTGTTTTTTTTTTTTTTTAACTTCTATTATAACATCTCACTGTTCCGCGTTAAAAATCAACAGTTTTCGAAAACATTAACAACTTCCATTTCGCTACAAATAGTTTTTATTTTTAAGTAACAACAGGAGGATGTGTGGAACAAAAATTTTCCGTAGGTTAGGCGGTCATTTTCTTACTCGTGTTCTAAACGATTCACCGCTTCCGGTCTCTAGGAAACCTAGTAAAGCACTGAAAGCATGCACAAACAAAGCAATTGAAATGAGCTAACGCCCTTTTGGTCTGCAACACACGTAATGTAAAGGGAACTGGGATATAATTGTAACCGACCAAGGCTACTAGAAAAATTACCTACGGTAGCCTACGGTAGTTCTAGAAATCTAGCGAGAATACGCCCACTGACAACAACAAAAATTTTGTGCGTTATAGTACGTTATTTTAGCCGAAACATGAAAAATATCACAACGAAGTTTTGTAAACTGCTTGAAATAGAAGGCGGTGGTGCTGACTTTTTAATTAATATATTTAAAAAGCAATTAGCTGCCAACGGTCTTGATTTCAATAAGTTGGTAGGTATAGGGGTGCACATCGCAAATTTTGTGGGAGAGCACCATTAACTCTTTTTCAATTTTGAAGGACACTCTGTCTCATCATACTGTTGTCAAATGTGTGCCAGACTCATTGCATCTTGCCGCAGAAAACGCTTGCAAAGTATTGCCTTTCGATTTACAAACACATCGTTGGAATTCACAGTACCAAGCGGTAAACTGAATATTCACTGCTGCGTGAAACACTGGCCAGAAAGAAACCGCTCCAGACAGACCAGTTTTCCGGAACGCGCTAGCTAGCTGGCATAGGGTCCATTACTAAAATTTTAGACCAATGGGGTGCTTTAGAGCGTCACTTCAATTTGACTAAGAATAAATGAAGATACGATATTTCTGGAGAATTGCATCTTAATTTTAATTTTGGTTCCCCTAGAGGATTAAATAATGTCAAGAGATAAAATTTGACAGGATTCAAATTCAAAAACAGTGTGATGAATATGGAATGTATGAGCTTAGGATTTAGTTTCCGTGAAACGATAGGTGGTACTGACCATAAGGATTTAAGGGTTATAAAAGAACGGTCGGTAACATTTCTTTGTCAATTATGCCAGTAAATTCAGAAAAATTTACTAGTCACATCCAGCTCGATGTGGGGGTATAACGATCAGTTTTAAAGAATCGCTTGGAGACCACAACGTGGGTGAATGGCTTTTTCTACCATTCCAACAATGGAAAAAAGTTAGTCTAATATCAGAGACATTTTGGGGCCGTGGCATCCTTTGAAAATGCTGCTGGAGAGCAGAAATTCCCGATTATCAGCAAGTTGGCAGCAGGAGTTTTGAGTCTGCCATTCTCGAATACTAATGTGAAGATAGAATTGTCCATGATGTATGAGCAAAAAAACACATTGAGAAATAGAACGCACACAAGTTTAGCAGATCACATAATTAGAGTACGGTTTAGTTTGAAAAATGAAGAATGTAATAAATATCATCCAAGTACTAAAATACTTACAAATTTAAGTCACAGGATATGTATAATAGTCAGAATGATATCGATGTCATGTAGCTTCTGGCATAATAGATTTGTTTATTCTGATTTTATTGTTTTATGGTTCAAATGACTCTGAGCACTATGTGACTTAACTTCTGTGGTCATCAGTCCCCTAGAACTTAGAACTACTTAAACCTAACTAACCTAAGGACATCACACACACCCATGCCCGGGGCAGGATTCGAACCTGCGACCGTAGCGGTCGCGCGGCTCCAGACTGTAGCTTCTAGAACCGCTCGGCCACTTATTGTTTTATTCCAATATAAATGATAGTAGTGTTGACATTAGTAAGATCATTATAGTAGATGTCACGTAACTGCAGTCATTGTTCCATGCAACATAATATCTTTACGATAATAAATCAATCTACTATAATTTTTATGGCAGAAAAATTTATATTCTTTGTTGGTATACACTTAAGAAAATCAAAAAAATTAAAAATATGCCGCCATAATCGTACTTTATCTCTCACTGAGTCACATGATATCTCTCTTATCTGTTTCCAAAGTTTCTTTTTCATCTAATGATAAATCAAAACTATAATGAAAAAATCACAAAAAAGGCACCCTTAGAGCAATCTTCTATTTTTGTGGTCAGGCTATTTGCTATTATTTTATATTAAGAATTTTAGTTTATGTACTATAATTTTTTGAAATGTACGATAAGTCCACATCTTCAAGCTACAAACACTGATAATAAATTACAATTTAAAGCAGTGGTCTCAAACTTTTTTGTTCAAGGGCCAATACTGGCATTGTGTAGTGGCACTTTGGGTCACATATGGACAGAGCATATTATTAATTAGAACCTATATAAATTAGTATATTATGAGACGGAATAGACTACCTATAGTATGAGCGCAGTAAGTTGTCCGCGGGGCCCCGCTAGAGTTCGTTAAAATTCTGTATCATTGGGAACACTTCGTGTCGATTGTTCTACGTTTGATTGCTGCTACCATTAGTGACCCCAAAGTTGTCACACTGTAAGTGCCTGACGAAGTGTTGTGTTGTCTGCGTGAGTGATGTTTAATTGAGAAAGAACAGTGATTGTACTTCTATTTCGTTGCTTTGTGGGATATGAGAAACGATCATAGACGTTTATTAAATGTTTTAATGTCATTTTTCTTCTATTCATTGCATTGTATTACAACAGCGTTAATTTAATTTCGTATTCATTTCTAAAAATACCTATCGCATTTTCAGGATGACTATCTCTATAATGCACATTCACGAATCCATGTTACTTCCGCGTGAAAATTTATACCCTGGCAACTGGTCCGTACGAGTCGTGCATGCCCGTGAGTTGACAGTGCTGGAAGATAAATAGCAGATCATTCCCCCTCTCACATCCTCTAACTCTGCAACGGATAGAGGTAACTTTACTTGACTCACGGCCGAATTCACCCATGTCAAAATTAAGCACCTCTTAAAATATTACTGTTTCTGTAGGTATATTACTGAGCAGAAAAACTACACTTATACGAAGCGCTTAACGTTAGTTGACGTTTTTGGAATCGGCTGTTACTTGCTACATGCATGTTATCTTGAAACACAGCTGAGAATCACGGGCCGCACGAATTCTCCATCGGTGGACCGCAGTTTGACGACCACTGGTTTAAAGGAATAGGTAGCTTTAAGATATTTGCGTAAAGGTTGCCGAAATGATACCATTATAAGTAATTCTTTTGCCTGCCATGGCGGAATTTAGAAAATTTAATTTGGTAACGTTGTACGGACCTATACAGGGTGAACCAGAAATCCACCGACGACAGTTTGGTGGTTTTCGGGGATATTTTGTGTTTAAGTATAATTGGCCCGCGGTTTTCGGTGGGTCGTTACATAGTAATAAAGTAAACATGATTCATCCGATTTTTTACCTCAGTTGGATTTTTTCTGTGAAGCCTGTAATATGGAATCACAAAAATATCACTCACATTTATTGATCTTGTTTTTCTATTTTTTTTTTTTTTTTGAGCAGTTCTAGCTCCCAAAACGTTAAACACTTGGAACTTCCTGGCAGTTTAAAACTGTGTGCCGGACCGAGACTCGAACTCGGGACCTGTGCCTTTCGCGGGCAAGTGCTCTACCATCCGAGCTACCCACCACGACTCACGCCCCGTCCTCACAGCTTTACTTCTGCCACTACCTCGTCTCCTGCCTTCCAAACTTTACAGAAGCTCTCCTGCGAACCCTGCAGAACTAGCACTCCTGAAAGAAAGGACACTGGGAGACATGGCTTAGCCACAGCCTGGGGGATGTTTCCAGAATGAGATTTACACTCTGCCGCGGGCAAGTGCTCTACCATCTGAGCTACCCAAGCACTACTCACGCCACGTCCTCACAGATCAGAGCACTTGCCCGCAAAAGGCAAAGGTCCCGAGTTCGAGTCTCGGTACGGCACACAGATTTAATCTGCCAGGAAGTTTCATATCGGGGCACACTCTGCTGCAGACTGAAAATCTCATTTCATTAAACGCTTTTTTAACAATCTGTATATGTACATTTTCGTCCGCTGCGGTGAACTTTAAGATGAAATTTCATTCACCATTTACCTACAAGTCGAACGATACCCCACATACGAGTGTCAGCGACGTCCGCTTCGGAAGCGGATAGTGTTCCATTATTTCGTAAAGTGACACTTCGCTACACACTGCATTCTAGCGTGCACCTCTTACCCACGGGGAACGCCTGCCAATGACCGTTTCGGCAACCCGTCCAACACCACTGTTATGCGTCTCGTCGGGTGAGAGGGAGAACACTTTGCTCTTCCGTGGTGGACCGCAAGCAACGGGGCTCGGGGCTTACTTTCCTCAAGGGGCGAAAGTATCTGCAGGCAGCGACAGTGAAGGGACGACAAGTGAAGCGCGGGCCGTTACCAAACTTGTCTGCTGCCGGAATCTCAGCACAGTAAAAATACTTGCGCCAGTTCTTTCACGACCTGCCATAGTCTTACTGTACAGAGAACCTGCTTAGTTATAACCGTTCTCTCATATCGTACCTGCTGCGGATTAGTCTGACATGATTCATTTCTGAAACCTGGCTCAGTCAATGATTACGATGGATCTAATTATTTTGTGTATTGTACGTGCTAGCTATCCTGTGTTTATACTTGCTTTGTAATATATTAAGGGGGTAGTAATAAAATTTTTATTGTCACCTCGAAAAAATTAACTTACGTTATTACAACTTTGAGCACTCCTTGTTTGTACTTCACAATACCAATTGGCTACGCCATTTTCTTTTGGTTCTTTTGGTGGAATGCTACGTTGCTATGGCGCGGGAATTTCAGAGTGTACCACGACTGTACAAATGTGCACGTACAGAAACAAAAATTGATTAAGTAAGTTTACTTTTTTGATATGATACTGAAATCTTTATGACTACCTCTGGTATATAATGATTCAAAAGAATTTATCCTGAAACTTTGCAGGAAAGCTTCTGTAAAGTTAGGAAGGTAGGAGACGAGGTACTGGCAGAAGTAAAGCTGTGAGGACGGGGCGTGAGTCGTGCTTGGGTAGCTCAGATGGTAGAGCACTGGCCCGCAAAAGGCAAAGGTCTCGATTTCGAGTCTCGGTCCGGCACACAGTTTTAATCTGTCAGGAAAGTTTCATATCAGCTCACACTCCGCTGCAGAGTGAAAATCTCATTCTAGAGGATTTATCCTATTTCCCAAGATTATATCCTGTGCATTAATGAAGGTAAAAATTTGGAATGAGCTTTGACTTACACATAGAAAGTAAAATATTATCTTAGAGACAGTTGTACGTTTTAGAAAGGACGACATTTCAGTCGTGATGGAGACGTCAGTGAATCCTTGTTTCGAAAATTAGTATTTGTCTGGTACAGTCATAGCTGTTTCAATACGAAATTGCCGGTGTCTAATATAGTTTCTTCAGTGGTGGGAGTGAATCACTGCATCTGTCTTGAGATCTCAAGATGGCAGCTGAAAACCTACCTGATCTGACAGCGTGAGGTTTTCTTTTTAATGGAATTTGTGAAAGACTCCTATGCACCTTCCCTTCCATCGATTTTGGTTCCGTTTTAATGGCGAACAGCAGCAGCAGTGAATATGAAAGGTGTCTGCTTCGGCCCATTTCATATAGGCCTAACTGTCATTTGTGATACCTCCCTTACTCAGAGTTAGTCAAGAAGACTAGTCTTCTGTTAATTTTTTGTTATCACATCTCTGTGCTGGGAGAAGGACTGCACAGAACCCATTTTTTATTAATTATTAATTTTGGGCTTCATATCAGCAACATGTTTCAACATTTTACCGTAAAGGTTTCCAGAAATTACTGCAACCAGTCGGCTTTTGTAATTCTTCACTTTTTATTTCCCATGACCGGTTTCGAATCGCCTACCGATACAAGTCAGATGATGCAGATTCATTGCATGTTTGGAGCATTTGGGGATCTTGTAGCTGTGGCAACCCGTAAAACCGAAACATGTAAGCTCTGAATATGGACAGAATTACTTACATTATCAGATTCCACAATCCATTATCATGTAGTTTTCAAATTTCTCCTTGTTATTCCCAGATACACTGATTTCCAGTTTTGACTTTCTAACTGATATATACAAGCTCCTTGATATCTGTCTGGATTCTCTACTGCAGTTTGTAAATGTCAGTGGAGCGTGCTTCTTTTTCTGTATGCTGTGTGAGGTCTTTGTTTCTTCATTATATTTGATATTCTGTGTATTGATTTGCGTTTGTATGTCAATGTATACCATTTCTTTCTGTTAGTCGTCTGATGGGTGTTCCTGATCTGTGTGTTTCTTTGTACCATAATGTTTGTGTATTTTGTAGAGTTTAGTGATTCTTGTGTCCTCCGTTATTTTCATTTTCCTTTAGTATATTTCTGATGCTTTGGTTGAGTTTTTGTATTATGTGTCAGTTATACATATCGTTTTTGGCTAAGAACTATATTGTTTCTCTTTTAAAATGTTCTCTGCTGAGTGGAATTTTGTTTCCTCTGTGTATCGTATGTTGCAAACCTGTTTGTTTGAGGTTTTGTGGGTGGTTTGCAATAGCATGTATAATATTGTGTCTGTTGCTGTTAGCTTTCTGTAAATGTCAAATTTGACCTTATTGTTAACTATCTTTATTCTCATATCTAAGAAGTGTATTTGTTTTTGTGTTTCTCTTTCTGCGGTGAATTGGGCACTTTTCTGTATATTGTTTGTATTTACATGAAGTTGCTTTATTTTCTTTATTGATTCGTCTATCATACAGATTATATCTTCGCAAATCTGTACCAGTAAACACTTTAGTATCCTTTCTTTTATAAGTGTTGTAAAAAAAATTGCATTTTCTATGTGGTTGATGAAGATGTTTACCAGTGTACCTTGTACTGGAGATCCTGTTGGAAAATCATCATTTCATGAGTAAAATTCATTTTGAGATTAAAATTAATTTATAATTGTGTTTACTTTAAAGGTTATGGTTATTTCTCTAAAATAATCTGCAGGTATTTTGTTGTATGTTAATAGATTCTCTTCACTCTGATTGTATCTGCAATAAGTATTGAGGTGCACATGCGCTCTATGTCAAAAGAAGGACTTGAAACTTCGTGGAATGTGTAAGTTTTTTACTTGTATTATACGTTCATCCCCCCCATGAACCATGGACCTTGCCGTTGGTGGGGAGGCTTGCGTGCCTCAGCGATACAGATAGCCGTACCGTAGGTGCAACCACAACGGAGGGGTATCTGTTGAGAGGCCAGACAAACGTGTGGTTCCTGAAGAGGGGCAGCAGCCTTTTCAGTAGTTGCAAGGCCAACAGTCTGGATGATTGACTGATCTGGCCTTGTAACAATAACCAAAACGGCCTTGCTGTGCTGGTACTGCGAACGGCTGAAAGCAAGGGGAAACTACAGCCGTAATTTTTCCCGAGGGCATGCAGCTTTACTGTATGATTACATGATGATGGCGTCCTCTTGGGTAAAATATTCCGGAGGTAAAATAGTCCCCCATTCGGATCTCCGGGAGGGGACTACTCAAGAGGATGTCGTTATCAGGAGAAAGAAAACTGGCGTTCTACGGATCGGAGCGTGGAATGTCAGATCCCTTAATCGGGCAGGTAGGTTAGAAAATTTAAAAAGGGAAATGGATAGGTTGAAGTTAGATATAGTGGGAATTAGTGAAGTTCGGTGGCAGGAGGAACAAGACTTCTGGTCAGGTGACTACAAGGTTATAAACACAAAATCAAATAGGGGTAATGCAGGAGTAGGTTTAATAATGAATAGGAAAATAGGAATGCGGGTAAGCTACTACAAACAGCATAGTGAACGCATTATTGTGGCCAAGATAGACACGAAGCCCACACCTACTACAGTAGTACAAGTTTATATGCCAACTAGCTCTGCAGATGACGAAGAAATTGAAGAAATGTATGATGAAATAAAAGAAATTATTCAGATTGTGAAGGGAGACGAAAATTTAATAGTCATGGGTGACTGGAATTCGAGTGTAGGAAAAGGGAGAGAGGGAAACATAGTAGGTGAATATGGATTGGGGGACAGAAATGAAAGAGGAAGCCGCCTGGTAGAATTTTGCACAGAGCACAACATAATCATAACTAACACTTGGTTTAAGAATCATGAAAGAAGGTTATATACATGGAAGAACCCTGGAGATACTAAAAGGTATCAGATAGATTATATAATGGTAAGACAGAGATTTAGGAACCAGGTTTTAAATTGTAAGACATTTCCAGGGGCAGATGTGGACTCTGACCACAATCTATTGGTTATGACCTGTAGATTAAAACTGAAGAAACTGCAAAAAGGTGGGAATTTAAGGAGATGGGACCTGGATAAACTAAAAGAACCAGAGGTTGTACAGAGATTCAGGGAGAGCATAAGGGAGCAATTGACAGGAATGGGGGAAATAAATACAGTAGAAGAAGAATGGGTAGCTTTGAGGGATGAAGTAGTGAAGGCAGCAGAGGATCAAGTAGGTAAAAAGACGAGGGCTAATAGGAATCCTTGGGTAACAGAAGAAATATTGAATTTAATTGATGAAAGGAGAAAATATAAAAATGCAGTAAGTGAAACAGGCAAAAAGGAATACAAACGTCTCAAAAATGAGATCGACAGGAAGTGCAAAATGGCTAAGCAGGGATGGCTAGAGGACAAATGTAAGGATGTAGAGGCTTATCTCACTAGGGGTAAGATAGATACCGCCTACAGGAAAATTAAAGAGACCTTTGGAGATAAGAGAACGACTTGTATGAATATCAAGAGCTCAGATGGAAACCCAGTTCTAAGCAAAGAAGGGAAAGCAGAAAGGTGGAAGGAGTATATAGAGGGTCTATACAAGGGCGATGTACTTGAGGACAATATTATGGAAATGGAAGAGGATGTAGATGAAGATGAAATGGGAGATACGATACTGCGTGAAGAGTTTGACAGAGCACTGAAAGACCTGAGTCGAAACAAGGCCCCCGGAGTAGACAATATTCCATTGGAACTACTGACGGCCGTGGGAGAGCCAGTCATGACAAAACTCTACCATCTGGTGAGCAAGATGTATGAAACAGGCGAAATACCCTCAGACTTCAAGAAGAATATAATAATTCCAATCCCAAAGAAAGCAGGTGTTGACAGATGAGAAAATTACCGAACTATCAGCTTAATAAGTCACAGCTGCAAAATACTAACACGAATTCTTTACAGACGAATGGAAAAACTAGTAGAAGCCAACCTCGGGGAAGATCAGTTTGGATTCCGTAGAAACACTGGAACACGTGAGGCAATACTGACCTTACGACTTATCTTAGAAGAAAGATTAAGGAAAGGCAAACCTACGTTTCTAGCATTTGTAGACTTAGAGAAAGCTTTTGACAATGTTGACTGGAATACTCTCTTTCAAATTCTAAAGGTGGCAGGGGTAAAATACAGGGAGCGAAAGGCTATTTACAATTTGTACAGAAACCAGATGGCAGTTATAAGAGTCGAGGGACATGAAAGGGAAGCAGTGGTTGGGAAGGGAGTGAGACAGGGTTGTAGCCTCTCCCCGATGTTATTCAATCTGTATATTGAGCAAGCAGTAAAGGAAACAAAAGAAAAATTCGGAGTAGGTATTAAAATTCATGGAGAAGAAATAAAAACTTTGAGGTTCGCCGATGACATTGTAATTCTGTCAGAGACAGCAAAGGACTTGGAAGAGCAGTTGAATGGAATGGACAGTGTCTTGAAAGGAGGATATAAGATGAACATCAACAAAAGCAAAACAAGGATAATGGAATGTAGTCTAATTAAGTCGGGTGATGCTGAGGGAATTAGATTAGGAAATGAGGCACTTAAAGTAGTAAAGGAGTTTTGTTATTTGGGGAGCAAAATAACTGATGATGGTCGAAGTAGAGAGGATATAAAATGTAGGCTGGCAATGGCAAGGAAAGCGTTTCTGAAGAAGAGAAATTTGTTAACATCCAGTATTGATTTAAGTGTCAGGAAGTCATTTCTGAAAGTATTCGTATGGAGTGTAGCCATGTATGGAAGTGAAACATGGACGATAAATAGTTTGGACAAGAAGAGAATAGAAGCTTTCGAAATGTGGTGCTACAGAAGAATGCTGAAGATTAGATGGGTAGATCACATAACTAATGAGGAGGTATTGAATAGGATTGGGGAGGAGAGAAGTTTGTGGCACAACTTGACCAGAAGAAGGGATCGGTTGGTAGGACATGTTCTGAGGCATCAAGGGATCACCAATTTAGTATTGGAGGGCAGCGTGGAGGGTAAAAATCGTAGAGGGAGACCAAGAGATGAATACACTAAGCAGATTCAGAAGGATGTAGGTTGCAGTAGGTACTGGGAGATGAAAAAGCTTGCACAGGATAGAGTAGCATGGAGAGCTGCATCAAACCAGTCTCAGGACTGAAGACCACAACAACAACAACATACGTTCATCCGTGTTCTTAAATGTTCTGTTGTTCTTTATTTCATAGTGTTTCATCATGATTTTGTTTATGTGTTTTGCCACGCAGTATGTTGGAGGATTCGTGAAATGTATGACAGGTCTCATAGCCAGATAAACGATGGAAGAAGTAGAGCTATTGCGTAGTCTTCCTCGAACATTGCTTCACTAAATTTATCCAACAATGAAACTTCCTGATTGCCCAACAATAATTCGCAAGAAGATTCACATTTAAGCACTGTTGCATAATCATATGGTCAACACTAACCTATTATCATCCTAGACACGTGATGTCTGCTTTCCTTTGTAACTGAAAAGCATACCAAACTTGGGAGATATACTCTTGAATATGTCACGCTAAGGCTCTGTATGTGATATTATTTACAGAAACACCGCACTTTCCCAGTACCCTCTCAAAGCGTTTAAGTCTACTACATCTCAATTGGTTGTCCCATTTCACATTGCACCACGTTATTGCGCATATATATTTAAACAGTATAGCACCTTAAAAATTAATCACAGTAATGGAATATTGTTATTTACTCTTCGTTGTCGGCAATATTGTGCATTTAACTACATTTAACCCTTCATCGCCGAGACTCGTGACATAACGGATTATCCAGGGGGTGGGCCTCGCTAAGGGGCACGAATAGGACAGAACTATGAAGGCGTTTTCACAGTAAGAAGCAGTACAAAGATTTTAAGCTTTTCGGTATTACCAACATGCAGTTGCACAATGTAACACAGCCAATCAAACTTTCAGTTCCACCCTTGTTTAATTCCTTCATTTTATGACGATGTGTTGAAGTAATACACTAACACACCTTAGTTTAAATGATCAGTTACGGACATATTTCTGTTAATTTTCTTTTCTATTTTGAGACAGTCGACTGATAATGAAGTGAGATATTATAATTATGCTCTGCCTGAAAAAATATGTGACATGGTCGCATGTCAACGTAACTTTGTACATGTACACACCATTGGCGAGAAAGAAAAGATTAGAGTTGCAGTCTTCTGCGAGGAATATAACATCTAACAGAGTGCTTTAGTGTGGTTCGTGTTTAGTGTTGTTACCAGGCGTGTTAGGGTGTATGAGAACTGTGAACAGTTAGTCGTTGAGTGATCACCCTGGAGAAAATGAAGATTACACGTACTCGTATGAGATAGCGGTATCAGCATCTGACAGAGTTTAAAAGGGGCCTCATCGTCGGTCTCCATTTGGCCAGCTGGTCGAATCGTGCAACATCCAGATTTGTGAGAGATTCGGATGTGACAGTGTCCCGCTGCTGGACTGCACGAAAACATGTAGTGAAGGTACCGGTCGATCCCGTCTGATCAGCACAAGAGAGAATCGCTATATTGTGCAACAAGCTCATCACAGGTTAACCACTGTATTGTGCAACAAGCACTTCGCTCCTTCACATATGCACCTGCCGTCCGTAATAACTAATGGTTTCCCTGAAGACCCGAAGATGTCAGCAAAGTCTGTCGAAACCGGATGTTGTAAATTGTTGTAAATACAGAAATATTTATGCGATCTTGGCTTTAGAAATCTTTTACATTCTGTGCCATCCTGGACAATTGATAGAGGACTAAGGAAGTATTGTTCCCATGCGTAGTCTGCCGTTAACCCCACAACACAGACGGCAGTGTTTGGAGTGGTGCCGTGGCTGGGAAGCATGGATTACTGATAAGCAGCATCGCATTGTGATCAGCGATGAATCACAGTTCTGTTGGGCTCCAGATAACCATCATCGACGAGCATGTCGGCGATCTGGAAAGACGTCCCACGCTGTGTTGTGGAGAGACAAAACGGTGTTATTCCTGGCGACATGGTATGGGGAACCATCGCGTATGACTTCAGGTTACGGCTGGTGGTAATTGAGGGAACTCTGACGGCACAACGGTACGTCGGCGACAACGTTCGCCCTCGTGTGCTACTTGTCATGCGACAGTATCGTGGTGCCACTCACCAACAGGACAATGCTCGTCTGCACATGACTCTTGTCACTACAAACTAGCAGCGTGGAGTTGAGGTACTCCCACGGCCAGCATGATCCATAGATCTGTCACCGATAGAAGGTGTGTGGGACCAGTTCGGACGCCGGCTCCTTCCCAAGTACCAGTATCCGGAATATAAAGGAACCGTTACTACAATTATGGGCAATATTGGCTCAAGAGAGGATACAGTGGCTTGGTAACACCCTGACCAGCAGAAACATTGCATGCACCCAGGTCAGGCAACGTCGCACTACCAAGTGACTCGACTGTGTAATGACAGAAATAATATCACCTACCTTGTCAACCCTGGAAGCTTCATTTCATTTTCTCCTCACCTTCTGGATACTGCTCTTTTTTTTTTTTTTTTTTTTGTCAGTCAGTGATGTTACAATATAACCCACTTTCTCTTTAAAGCAGACGAAAATATGTTTTTGGTGCTGTTTGCATTAAGGTGTTCAAAAAAATGGTTCAAATGGCTCTGAGCACTATGGGACTTAACTACTGTGGTCATCAGTCCCCTCAGTCCCCTAGAACTTAGAACTACTTAAACCTAACTAACCTAAGGACATCACACACATCCATGCCCGAGGCAGGATTCGAACCTGCGACCGTAGCAGTCGCGCGGTTCCGGACTGCGCGCCTAGAACCGCTTGACCACCGCGGCCGGCATTAAGGTGTAGCTGAACGTAGCTTGACCTCAAAATGACCATCTTCCACTGCAACGCATTCATTGATCGAACTGGATACTACACAGTATTTCCCTGTCGTCCTACCCATCTTCAAGGGAAAGTGCGATTGAAAAACTGAGTTGAAAGTGTGGTGGCACCCCATTCTTTTGAGAGCAATAACCTTCGTTGTCAAGTGTCGTTCAGACTTGGCGCGATCGGATGTATCATTTCTAGGTAAGAGCCAACCGTTACAGTCTCTTCAAAGAAGTTCAGCCCTATTAACTCTTTAGGCGAAAGACCACACCGGACTGATGCCCTGGTAGACATATTACAGTTACATATTGATTTTCATTAACAAAGTTCATATAGTTATGTTGGTTACCTGTCTCGTTAAGTTTAAAGATCTCTTTTTCTGACCTGACAATTGTATCTTGGAAACGTTTGGCATCTTAGAAAAAGGTTGAAGAACCAATCATAAAATTTAATTCGCCTATTGGGACCATGACTATGATTAGTAACCATAACGTCCTCGGGCTGGGATTCAAAACCCGCCACCGCTTAAATTTTGATTAATAATCAGCACTGGTGGCCGAAGACTTCCGGCACAACAAGTCACCCTCATTCTGCCAACTGCCTTGTCAAAGAGGGTGGAGGAGCAGACAGAGGTCCAGGGGTGGGAAACCGACCCTAAAGCCGGAATAATCATTAATGATAAACGCCATGAGGATGCAGAAGGCAATGGAAACCACTGCATTAAAGACACATAACGTGTATCCAAGTCGACGTCGTAGGCTGAAGAAGAAGAGATAGAGAAAGTATATGAGGACATTGAAAGTGTAACACAGTACGAAAGGGAGATGAAAATCGAATAGTCATGGAGACCTGGAAAGCAGTTGTAGGGGAAGGAGTAGAAGAAAAGGTTACAGGAGAATATGGGCTTGCGGCAAGGAATGAGAGAGGAGAAAGACCAATTGAGTTCTGTAACAAGTTTCAGCTAGTAATAGCGAATACCCTGTTCAAGAATCACAGGAGGAGGACGTATACTCGGAAAAGGCTGGGTGATACCGGAAGATTTCAGTTAGATTACATCATGATCAGATTCCGAAATCAGATACTGGATTCTATGGCCAACCCAGGAGCAGATATAGATATTACTGATGAAGAGTAAGCTGAACTTTAAGAGATTAGTCAGGAAGAATCAATCCGCAAAAAAGTGGAATACTAAATTACTAAAAAGAAGGTTGTATACTTCGAAGAATCCTGGAGATACTAGAAGGTATCAGATAGATTATATAATGGTAAGACAGAGATTTAGGAACCAGGTTTTAAATTGTAAGACATTTCCAGGGGCAGATGTGGACTCTGACCACAATCTATTGGTTATGAACTGTAGATTAAAACTTAAGAAACTGCAAAAAGGTGGGAATTTAAGGAGATGGGACCTGGATAAACTGACTAAACCAGAGGTTGTACAGAGTTTCAGGGAGAGCATAAGGCAACAATTGATAGGAATGGGGGGAAAGAAATACAGTAGAAGAAGAATGAAGGATGAAGGATGAAGGATGAAGTAGTGAAGGTAGCAGAGGAGCAAGTAGGTAAAAAGACGAGGGCTAGTAGAAATCCTTGGGTAACAGAAGAAATATTGAATTTAATTGATGAAAGGAGAAAATATAAAAAACGCAGTAAATGAAGCAGGCAAATGGAATACAAACGTCTCGAAAATGAGATCGACAGGAAGTGCAAAATGGCTAAGCAGGAATGGCTAGAGGACAAATGTAAGGATGTAGAGGTTTATCTCACTAGGGGTAAGATAGATACTGCCTACAGGAAAGTTAAAGAGATCTTTGGAGAAAAGAGAGCAACTTGTATGAATATCAAGAGCTCAGATGGAAACCCAGTTCTAAGCAAAGAAGGGAAAGCAGAAAGGTGGAAGGAGTATATAGAGGGTCTATACAAGGGTGATGTACTTGAGGACAATATTATGGAAATGGAAGAGGATGTAGATGAAGATGAAATGGGAGATACGATACTGCGTGAACAGTGTGACAGAGCACTGAAAGATCTGAGTCCAAACAAGGCCCCGGGAGTAGACAACATTCCATCGGAACTACTGACGGCCTTGGGAAAACCAGTCCTGACAAAACTCTACCATCTGGTGAGCAAGATGTCTGAGACAGGTGAAATACCCTCAGACGTCAAGAAGAATATAATTATTCCAATCCCAAAGAAAGCAGGTGTTGACAGATGTGAAAATTACCGACATATCAGTTTAATAAGTCACGGCTGCAAAATACTAACGCGAATTCATTACAGACGAATGGAAATACTAGTAGAAGCCAACCTAGGGGAAGATCAGTTTGGATTCCGTAGAAATATTGGAACACGTGAGGCAATACTGACCCTACGACTTATCTTAGAAGCTAGATTAAGGAAAGGCAAACCTATCTTTCTAGCATTTGTAGACTCAGAGAAAGCTTTCGACAATGTTGACTGGAATACTCTCTTTCAAATTCTGAAGGTGGCAGGGGTAAAATATAGGGAGCGAAAGGCTATTTACAATTTGTATAGAAACCAAGTGGCAGTTATAAGAGTCGAGGGACATGAAAGGGAAGCAGTGGTTGGGAAGGGAGTGAGACACGGTTGTAGCCTCTCCCCGATGTTATTCAATCTGTATACTGAGCAAGCAGTGAAAGAAAAGAAAGAAAAATTCGGAGTAGGTATTAAAGTCCATGGACAAGAAATAAAAACGTTGAGGTTCGCCGATGACATTGTAATTATGTCCGAGACAGCAAAGGACTAGGAAGAGCAGTTGAACGGAATGGACAGTGTCTTGAAAGGAGGATATAAGACGAACATCAACAAAAGCAAAACGAGGATAATGAAATGTAGTCGAATTAAGTCTGGTGATGCTGAGGGAATTAGATTAGGAAATGAGACACTTAAAGTAGTAAAGGGGTTTTGCTATTTGGGGAGCAAAATAACTGATGATGGTCGAAGTAGAGAAGATATAAAATGTAGACTGGCAATGGCAAGGAAAGCGTTTCTGAAGAAGAGAAATTTGTTAACATCGAGTATAGATTTAAGTGGCAGGAAGTCGTTTCTGAAAGTATTTGTATGGAGTGTAGCCATGTATGAAAGTGAAACATGGACGATAAATAGTTTGGACAAGAAGAGAATAGAAGCTTTCGAAATGTGGTGCTACAGAAGAATGCTGAAGATTAGATGGGTAGATCACCTAACTAATGAGGAGGTATTGAATAGAATTGGGGAGAAGAGGAGTTTGTGGCACAACTTGACAAGAAGAAGGGACCGGTTGGTAGGACATGTTCTGATGCGTCAAGGGATCACAAATTTAACATTGGAGGGCAGCGTGGAGGGTAAAAATCGTAAAGGGAGACCAAGAGATGAATACCCTAAGCAGATTCAGAAGGATGTAGGTTGCAGTAAGTACTGGGAGATGAAGAAGCTTGCACAGGATAGAGTAGCATGGAGATCTGCATCAAACCAGTCTCAGGACTGAAGACAACAACAACAACAACAACAAGGAATGACGAGATACGCTTGAAGTTCTCTATGGCTATCGGTTCAGCAATAAGGAATAACTAAGTAGGCAGTACAGTTGAAGAGGAATGGACATCTCTAAAAAGGGCAGTCACAAAAGTTGGAAACAAAAACATGGATACAAAGAAGGTAACTGCGAAGGAACAGTGGGTAACAGAAGAAATACTTCAGTTGATCGATGACGGAAGGAAGTACCAAAATGTTCAGGGAAATTCAAAAATACAGAAATACGAGACCCTGAAGAATGAAATAAATAGGAAGTTAATGGAAGTTAAAACGAAATGGCTGCATGAAAAATGTGAAGAAATCGAAAAAGAATTGATTCTCGGCAGAACTGACTCAGCATAGAGCAAAGTCAAAATAACCTTCGGTGAAATTAAAAGCATGGTTGGTAATATTAAGAGTGCAAAGGAGAGGGCGGATAGTTGGAAAGGGTATACTGGACGCCTCTATGAAGAGAAATATTTGTCTGATGTGATAGAGGAAGAAACAGGAGTCAGTTTAGAAGAGACAGGTAATCCACTATTAGAATAAGCATTTTAGAGAGATTTCAAAGACTTCAGATCAAATAATGCAGAAGGGATGGATAACATTCCATCATAATTCCTAAAATCATTGGTAGAAGTGGCAACAAAAAGGCTATTCACGTTGATGTGTAGAATGTATGAGTCTGGGGACACACCACCTGACTTGTGTAGAATATATGCAAGAGCTTAGAAGTGCGAAAATTGTCGCACAACCAGGTTAACAACTCATGCATCCAAGTTGCTGACAAGAAAAATATACAGAAGAATGGAGAATAAATTCGAGGGTCTGTTATATAAGGATCAGTTCGGCTTTAGGAAAAGTAAAGGGACTGGGAGGCAATTCTGACGTTGCGGTTGATAATGGAAGCAAGACTAAAGAAAAATCAAGACAAATTCGTGAGATTTGTCGACCTGGAAAAAGCATTCGACAATATAAAATGGTGCAAGATGTTCAAAATTCTGACAAAAATGGGAGTAAGATATAGGGAGAAACGGGTAATATACAATATGTAGAAGAGCCAAGAGGGAATGATAACCGTGTACGTTCATGAACGAAGTGCTCGGATTAAAGTGTAAGACAGATATGTAGTCTTTCACCCCTACTGTTCAACAGGGAATACAAACGTATAAAAATGAGATTGACAGAAAGTGAAAAATAGCGAGATAGAAATGGCTAGAGGACAAATGTCAATCTGCAGAAGTATATATAACTAGCGGAGAGATAAATACGACCTAAGAGAAAATTAAAAAGGCCTTTGGAGAAAAGAAAATCAGCAGTTCGAACATCATGAAATCAGATGGGAAACCTCTCCTAAGCAAAGAAGGGAAAGGTGAAAGGTGGAACGTGTGTACAGAAGGTTCTACAAAGGAGATGAACTTCAAGGCATTGTAATAGAAAGGAAAGAGGTCATAGATGAAGATGAGATGGGTGATATGATACTGCAAGAAGAATTTGACAGAGCTCTGAAGGACCTAACCCCGACCAAGGCCCCTGGAGTTGACAACATTCACTGAGAATTGTTGATACCTTTAGGAGAGACAGCCACAACAAAACTATTCCACCTGACAAGTAAGATGTGTGTCAGGTGCAATAAACTGACTTCAAAAAGAACGCAATAATTCCAATTCCAAAGAAAGCGGGTCCTAACAAATGTGAATATTACTGAAATATCAGTTTAATAAGTCATAGTAGTGAAATACTCACGCAAATTATTTACAGAAAAATAGAAAAACTGGTAGTAGCCGGCCTCAGGAAAGATCAGTTTCGTTTCCGGAGAAATGTTGGAAAACAAGAGGCAATATGGACCGTACGATTTACCTTAGAAGATAAGTTAAAGATGAGCCTCGTTAGCTGCACCGCGAGCGAGGGTGGATGCAGCCTGAAGAGGCCCAGGTTCGATTCCTGATCTGTTCGGGGATTTTTTCCTGTAGGGGACTGGATGCTGTGCTGGCTTCATCATCATTTCATCATCACCGACACCCTACTCTCCTAAATGGCGCCATTTAAGAAGACTTGCACCTGGCGGTGAATGCGACACACGAAAGAGAGAGAAAGTTAAAGGAGGGGAAACTTAGGTTTATAGCGTTTGTATGCTTAGAAAAAACTTTGGACAATGTTGACTGGAATACAGTGTTTGAAATTCTGAAGTTATCAAAAGGTGAAACACAGGGAGTGAAAGGCTATTTACAACTTGCATAGAAACCAAACATCAGTTAAAAAACTCAAGGGGAAGGGAGAGGAGAGGGAGACAGGTTCTAGCGTTATCCCTGACGTTATTGAATCTGTACATTGAGCAAGAAAAATTTGAAGAAGGAATTAAAGTTCAGGAATAAGAAATAAAATCTTTGTGTTTGCCTATGACATTGTATTTCTGACAGAGATAGCAAAGAACTTGGAAGTGCAGATAGGCACACAAAAAGCCCTTCAGAAAGTGAGCTTTCGGCCAACAAGGCCATCGTCGGAAATAGACATCATCACATAGACGCACTCAAGCAAACACAACTCAAACAAATGACCACAAGCTCTGGCTGCTGAGGCCAGCGACTGTGGTCGTGTGTGTGTGTGTGTGTGTGTGTGTGTGTGTGTGTGTGTGTGTGTGTGTGTGTGGTCTATTTCCGACGAAGACCTTGTTGGCAGAAAGCTCACTTTCTGACAGTCTTTTGTTGTGGGTATCTGTGACAGTATCTCTGTTATATGGTGAGTAGCAGCTATCCTTTTTATAGTGTTGTGGGATACTAAAAGTAGTAGATGATTTTTGTTATTTGGACATTACAATAACTTACGACGGTCAAAGTAGAGAAAGCCGCGCGGAGTGGCCGTGCGGTTTGAGGCGCCATGTGACGGATTGTGCGGCCCCTCCCGCCGGAGAGGTTCGAGTCCTCCCTCGGGCATGGGTGTGTGCGTTGTGTAGTTAAAGTAGTGTGTAAGTCTAGGGACCGATGACCTCAGCAGTTTGATCCCTTGAGAATTGAAACACATTTGAACATTTTTCAAAGTAGAGAAAACATATAATGCAGAATGGCAATTGCAAGAAATGGGTTTCTAGAGAAAGGAAAAATTTTAAAATCGATCATAAATTTAAGTGTTAGGAAGTATTTTCTAAAGATTTGGTGTGTAAACTTATACCGAAGTTAAACATGAACGGTAAGCGGTTCAGATGAGAAGAGCTTCCGAAATGTGGTGCTACAAAAGAATGCTAAAGATTAGATGAGTATAGGCCTATCACGTAACTAATGAAGAGGTAATGAGTATAATTTGGGAGAAAAATTTGTGGCAAAACTCGGCTAAAAGAAGGGATCAGCTGTTAGAACACATTCTGCCACATTAAGAAATCGTCAATTTAGTATTGGAGCGAAGTGTGCGGAGTAAACACCGTATAAAAAAAAAGTTCAAATGTGTGTGAAATCTTACGGGACTTAACTGCTAAGGTCCTCAGTCCCTAAGCTTAGACACTACATAACCTAAATTATCCTAAGGACAAACACACACACACCCATGCCCGAGGGAGGACTCGAACCTCCGCCGGGACCAGCCGCACAGTCCGTGACGCAGCGCCTCAGACCGCTCGGCTAATCCCGCGCGGCTAAAAACCGTGGAGGAAGACCAAAAGATGAATACAGCAATCAGATTCCAGAAGTATGTAGGCTGCAGTAGTTATTCAGAGATGAAGAGGATGCATCAGTTTAATCTTCGGACCGAAGACCACAGAATCACACATATTTTGTAAGACTATGCTCACTTGACCCGATCTCCTTCCTGCCGCTATTTCAGCAATTGCCACTATCTAACTTCAAGCTATCCATTTTCCTTTCAAATTGCTCTAACATGCCTACCCTATTAAGGGAGCCAACATTCGCTGCTGCGACCCGTAAAACCTCAGTCTTGTTGCTCCTGATGACGAAATCCTTGTAAGTAGTCCCCGTCCGGAGATCCGAATGGGGGAGCATCGTGCCTCCGAAATATTTTGGCTCTGAGCACTATGGGACTCAACTGCTGAGGTCATCAGTCCCCTAGAACTTAGAACTTCTTAAACCTAACTAACCTAAGGACATCACACACATCCATGCCCGAGGCAGGATTCGAAATATTTTACCTAACAGGATGCCACCATCATTAAGCCATACACTGGAGCTGCACATCCCGAGAAAATTAAAGTTTGTAGTTTGCGAAGGGAGAGCAAGAGACGATTACAGTAAGCAGGTTCAAATGGGCATCGATTGCAGTAGTTATTCGGATATAGCAAGGCTTGTACAGAATAGAGTAGCGTGGAGAGCTGTAGCAAAACAGTCTTCGGACTGAAAGCAACAACATTTCCTCATAGCCAATAAAGAATACAAGCCGCAAGTACAAGTATACTTTATCTAAGTCTGGATATGATGAAAACAACGAAAACTTTGTTGGCCGTAGTTTATGTCGTCGTCATGCTAAGGACGTGTAGATGCACGACAGTAAGGTCTTTAGCGACCAGGTTAGCTCGTCTGTTCTCCCCGATAGCTGAGTGGTCAGCGCGGCGGATTGTCACACCAAGAGACCCGGGTTCGATTCCCGGCTGGGTCGGAGATTATCTCCGCTCAGGGACTGGGTGTTGTTGTCCTTATCATCATCATTTCATCATCATCAGTGGAAGGCGACGGGAAACCACCACGGGAATCCCTTCCCAAGACGCTCATGCGGTGGACCTCTGACGAGGCTTCCCCCATGACGAGTCCTGCCATAAGGCAGAACACAAAAGGGAAAAAGTGCCGAACTCAATGTAGACACGGATTTATTAAACTGATGAATTATACGAGGGGCGTTTGATATGCAACACAACACACATTTTCTCGGCCAGTTTCGATTGAAAAATTTGTTGTGGGACAGGGTGGAATACTCCAGCTTCAGCTCCTACAGTTTCGTGAAGTTCCGATAGGCGACGGTACTCAATGTAGCCTTTAAAATGGCGTCTGTAACGGAGGTGTGTTTCAAGCAGAGAGCTATCGTTAAGTTTCTTTTGAAGGTAAACCGGAGGATCTCATATTCACACGCTCTTGTAGAACCTCTACGAATATCTCGCAGTGAACAAAAGCACAGCGAGTCGTTGGGAGAAGCGTTGCCATCATCTCAACAAGGTCGCACAAACCTGTCCGATCTCCCTCGTGCCGGCCGGCTGCACACAACTGTGCCTGCTGCTATGCTGGGTATGTTGGAACGAGTGGACTCTCACATTCGAGGTGATCGACGGATCACAATCAAACAACCTCGCTGCTCAACTGGACGTCGCTGTTAATAGTGCTGACACACCCGTTCACCAGTTAAGGTATTCGAAGGTCTGTGCCCGCTGGGTTCCTCGCCACCTACCAGGAGACTTTCTTCTATTTGCCTCAACGAATAACGCACTCACTGGAACTAGTACCAGGACGATGGGGAGGTTATTAATGCACCAAAACCTTGGCTCTGACGTCGGCCAGTGGAGTTGTACCATGCGGGCACAGAGGCCTCCCAGTAAGGTCGTCGCATTGAACGAAGATTATGCTGAGAACTAGGGTTTTGTAGCCAAAAGAGTGGGGAATAATATGGTATGTTGGAATCCTAAATAAAACGAGCCCGCTTTCATAAAAAGATGTGTTGCATTACTTATTGAAAGCCCCTCATTGGCCTCGATAGTAATTTTCTTGAAACCTTGATTTTGACATTTGTGCTTCCCACAACATTCTGAAACATTACCACAACACGCCGCCACATATTTCCACGACTCGAACAGAATTAAACGAGAAGAATAAATTCGGCTGTTCGCCAACGTACACAAAATACTATTCCCCTCCAAAAACGCTACAGTCTGGAACCGCGCGACTGCTGCGGTCGCAGGTTTGAATCCTACCTCGGACATGGATGTGTGTGATGTCCTTAGGTTAGTTAGGTTTAAGTAGTTCCAAGTTCTAGGGGACTGATGACCTCAGAAATTAAGTCCCATAGTGCTCAGAGCCATTTGAACCATTTTGAACCCTCCAAAAATACAGCACAAAGAAACTCTCAAAAACTTTCGAAATATTTTACCATGAACTCGGAAGTGAGATATTCCAGTCTCTAAGCTCGATACTGAGATCGACCGACAGCAGGTCTTCCAGTTATATCAGAATGGAGTTCTGTTAATGTAAACCCTACAGAACCTTTTGGGATTTCGCTAAAAAAGCTGACACGCTGTACGCTATTGACTACATTCTGTCGTCCTCAGATCCTGGCGGAAAAACGTAAACAGAAATAAATTTTTCTACAGAGGGAACAAATGATCATAGTGCGCGTTAGCGATCTAATTAAAATTGGTCGTCGTAAAGAAATTGAGACTGAATGTTGTTCTATTGTTTAAGATGGAAGGAACCTTTATAGCAGTATCCCCGTTACTCATGTTCAGATCGAAGAGACCGCAAGCGCACCCGGAAACGGAGTTTATAGCTGAGGCCCAGCGAACTCCGCACTGCAACAGACGGGGTCACGCACTTGTTGTACTGCGGAAGGGCGCAGAAAGACGTCCTCTCTAGGAGCAGGAAGCTATGCGACACCGTTAGGGCCCTCATGCAAGGAAGTGGCTCGTTTCCCGAGCACACCGCGGACGTAAGTGTCCTCTGGGAGGTGCTTTGTCCGCAGGAACGTGGCGGCTTACGGACACGCGCTGCACTGCATGGTTTTCTACGCCTAACGACCCACACAACTGTCACGTCCGTGCACTTACATCAGTTCCAGAAATCTCTTCTGACTGGATCATTACCCAACATACTATACTGGGCATTAAAATTGTAGCGTCATGAAGGTAGCACGTAAAAAAAATCGATTAAGCGAACTTGAGTCAGCAGTCTTCTGACTGCTTTGACGCGACCCGCCTCAACATCCTCTCCTGCGCCAATCTTTTTATTTCAGATTAGTACCTGAAACCTATAACCTCAATTATTTGCTGTATGTATTCCCATTCCTCTTCAGTAATTACCCTCCACAACTCCCTCTAGTACAATGGAGGTTATCCCCTCATGTTTTAACAGATGTACTACCATCCTGCCCCTTCTTTTTATCAGTGTTTTCCACATATTCCTTTCCTCACCGTTTCTACGGAAAACCTCCTCATTTCTTACCTTACCAGGTCATCTAATTTTCAACGTTCTTCTGTAGCACCGTATCTCAAATGCTTCGATTCTCTTCTGTTCCGGTTTTCCCACAGTCAATGTTTCGTTGCCACACAATTCTGTGCCACAAACGTACATTCTCAGAAATTTTTCCTTATATTAAGGCCTATATTTGATACTGGTAGACTTCTCTTGTCCAGGAAAGCCCTGCTTGCCAGTGCCAGTATTCTTTTTATGTTCTGCGTGCTTCGAACATCACGGATTATTTTGCTGCCTAGATAGCAGAATTCCTTAACTGCATGTGCTTAGTGATGGAATCCTGATGTTCTTGCTGTTCCCATTTCTGCTACTTCTCATTACCTTCGTCTTCCGTAGATTTACTGTCAGTCCATACTCTGTACTCACTAGACTGTTCATTCCATTCGACAGATCCTGTAATTCCTATTCACTGTCACTGAGGACAGCAGCGTCATCAGCAAATCTATTTCCAGCCTGAATTTTAAACCCATCCTTGAACCTTTCTTTTATTTCCGTCATTGCTTCTTCGATGTATAGATTGAACAGTAGGGGCGAAAGACTACCTGCCTGTCTTACAGCCTTTTTGATCCGAGCACTTTTTGTCAAAATGGCTCTGAGCACTATGGGACTTAACATCTGTGGTCATCAGTCCCCTAGAACTTAGAACTACTTAAACCTAACCAACCTAAGGACATCACACACTTCCATGCCCGAGGCAGGATTCGAACCTGCGACCGTAGCGGTCACGCGGTTCCAGACTGAAGCGCCTAGAACCGCACGGCCACACCGTCCGGCGCACTTTTTGTCCTCCAGTCTTATTGTTCCCTCTTGATTCTCATACGGATTCTATATTGCCCGGTTTTCTCTATAGCTTACCCCCCATTTTTCTCAGAATTTCAAACATGTTACACCTTTTTACATCGTCGAGCGCTTTTCCCTTGTCAACAAATCCCATGAACGCATCTTCATTTTTCTTCAGTCTTGGTTCCATTATCAATCACAACGCCAGAACTGCCTCTCTAGTGCCTTTATCGTTCCTTAAGCCAAACGGATTGTCATCTAGAAGCGCACTACATGCTTGAATATCTAAATTCGGCAGTCTTTTGACGGTGGCCTATCGAGACTGCGATATTTCTGCACGCGTTCGTCTGTACCCTACGACTGTCATACGAATATGAACCGATGAATTCATACTCAACGCCGCGCAGCCCAACGCAACTAACGCCCGAAAAGACACAATATCGCTTGGCCGTAAAGTCAGTAACGTGACGTAATTTGTGTCTGCAAATGGGCTTATTTGAAACAATACTTATATCGAAACGGGCAGTGTGAAGACGTCTGTAGCGTCACGAACTGCCAGCACGGTGACCGCTCTTGAGCGTTCACCTGACGTGGCAGAAGAGGAAGGCGCGCCGACAGTGGTGCCCCTAACGAGGCAATACCGGGAACATGAGTGGCACCACGTTGTCTTTTCATAAGAGCCCCCCTCTCCGTGCTACACCACGATGGCAGTATCGGTGTCTGGAGACCCAGAGGAGAACGATCCCAGCATATGATGTGGTGATATCGGTTGATACACAGGACGATCACGTCTGGTTAGCACAGCCGATAATCTAAACAGGAGGCGTTACGTTTCTCCTGCATTAAGGTCAGTGACAGTGCGCTATTTTCGAAGTCTTCGTGAAGTTTTGTTGCAACAACATAAATCGAGATTGCATGTTCTCCTTGCTGGCCTGACGTACCTCAGTACAGCTCAACAGCTGCTGTGGCCTTCACATTCTCCAGATATCTCAGCCATTGAAAACATCTTGTCATTGGTTGCCGAGAGTCTGGCATGCCGCCACTGGCCAGCGACTGAGATTGACGCAGCCTGGCATAGAGCTGAAGCAGCATGTAATGACGTACTCATATCTGTCACTCGAGCTCAGTTCGACTCGATGCCCAGCCAGGTTAAAATCATTTTTGTGGCCAAAGCTCTGTGCTCTGAATTTCACACCTTGTATACCATAAACCATGTACAATTTTTTTTTTTTTTTTTTTTTGCAAGCCGACTAACTAGGTATTTGTTTCGCCAATTTTCTCTTAGGAACGAAAACAAAAAATGAACGGTGTCTGTAATGTAATACTGACAAAATTTCGTTTCCATGTATTCCTGGAAACACCTCTGAAATTATGAAACCTTCGTACAAAGAACACTTTCTGCACGCTGGGCACAGCTGTTTCGCGTGTCTCAAGATTTTGTAAACGTCTCTATGACAACGCCTCTTCATAGCTCTATAGATTGCTACTGTTTCCCTTTACAGCCATTTGCGCATCGCAATTGAAAGCTGTCAAAACCGCTGCAAGGCGTCAGGGATTTCCTTAAGTTGATTCGACTGTAGGAGTGTCTCAGCAGCGAAGAATAAAGGTATTAAAACTTCATGCATCATGATTGGGACCTCATATCTCTTGAACTATGTGTCGTCCAGTGATAAATTTCTGTAGCTACATTCATTGGCCTATATGGATACCGTCAGCAAAATGTGTTGCGAATATATTTAGTAGTAATGAAGTAATAAATTTAAACGTCATGCACAATGCGGCAGTTTTTCGCGCATCTCAGTGTTTATGAAGTCGTGTCTCCTGAACTACAAGGTATGTGCAGTACCATGATATAATTTTGTAGGTGCATTTATCGGCATATTTGAATACTTTCTGCGAAATTTATTGCAAATAGATTTAGTAGAAGAGAAGTATTAAATTTAAACGTCAAGCACGATGCGACAGTTATTCACATCTCATTCTCGTGAACTATAACGGGTAGGTGGTTCCTACAGCGATTGTTGCCCGACAATGAGGAATATGTTTACTAAGCTTGGCTGAGATCGGCCTAATGGTTTATGAGGAGATGTGGAACATACACTCAAACATACATGCATTTAATATTATGTAGGGATTCTTCGTACTGTACTGTATTAATACAGTAAGTAAAATTTCAGTGTTAGCTATCCTGCCTGATGTTGCAATTTTATTCAGCACCAGAGACATTACATTCAATTTCGATACACTAGTTGCGAATTTGACATGTCTATCGCGATCCATAAATGTGTTCCTTCAGGTTTTCCGGATATCCAGAAAAACATATTGAGTGAAGGCAAAACAAGCACGGGATCTAGAATTTGAAATTGTTTTAGAGCAACTGCAGCTAGTTTTTTTTTTTTTTTTTTTTTTACTGCCAGTATACCATCTGATTGTGTTACAGACTTAAGTAGGCAACATTTCCTGCACGATAAATCTCTCGTCGTGAACCAAAACTTGACATCGACACTCTCGTAACGTTTCCTCGTTAGATTTAATCAGGTGGACGCAGAAATATTAAAACAATGAACATCCATAACATTGATGCCCTTTAAGATTATGGGTAATATATGAAATGAAATTGGATATTGATGAGTTGTGTTGCGTGCTAAGGCCAGATGATCATGTCGTTATATTTGAGCTTTGTTGATTTCGATGAAACTAGGTTATGTATACAAAATAAAGCGAGAAGTTATAGGTTAATTTGACACACTGTCGTCCTAGAGTTTATAATTAAACGATTAAGAGATCGGAATGGACAAATTTGTGCCAATGTTTAAAGGATAATCTCAGCATTCACTGCAAGTGGTTTACGAAAAACACAGTTTAAAATGGCTAGGAGGGAATTTGAAGGACTCCTCTGAAATATATCCAGTGTCACCCAGGCACAATGCTTTGTCACCAGTTTCGCTACGCAGTCACGTTAACAGCCAAAGTCAACAAAGAGTGAAAATTTTATTGACATATCCATTGCACCCCAGTAACGAGAGTTATCTACAAAATTTTAACTATCACGGAGTGACTGAAGACTATATCCTGGATTCAAAACGTCAAAAAAGGCTCAGAATAACAAATGTCTCGGATTTTTTATGCCGAAACTTATACAGATAAAAACATGACAATTGAGATGTGCAGGCGCAGAACGAAACTACAAAAACACAGGAACAAAACGGATTGATACACATGGTGGTCCATTGATAGTGACCGGGCCAAATATCTCACGAAATAAACATCAAACGAAAGAACTACAAAGAACGAAAGGAGAAACCAGATGGCGCTATGGTTGGCCCGCTAGATGGCACTGCCATAGGTCAAACGGATATCAACTGCGTTTTTTTTTAAATAGGAACCCCAATTTCTATTACATATTCGTGTAGTACGTAAAGAGATATGAATGTTTTAATTGGACCACTTTTTCGCTTTGTGATAGATGGCGGTGTAATAGTCACAAACATATAAGTACGTGGTATCACGTAACATTCCGCCAGTGCGGACGGTATTCTTTACCCGTGTTAAAATGGACCGTTTACCAGTTGCGGAAAAGGTCGATATCGTGTTGATGTTTCGCTATTGTGATCGAAATGCCCAATGGGCGTGTGCTATGTATGCTGCTCGGTATCCTGGACGACATCATCCAAGTGTCCGGACCGTTCGTCGGATAGCTACGTTATTTAAGGAAATAGGAAGTGTTCAGCCAGATGTGAAACGTTAACCAGGACCTGCAACAAATGATAATGCCCAAGTAGGTGTTTTAGCTGCTGTCGCGGCTAATCCGCACATCAGTAGCAGACAAATTGCGCGAGAATCGGGAATCTCAAAAACGTCGGTGTTGAGATCAACATCGATTGCACCCGTACCATATTTCTATGCACCAGGAATTGCATGGCGACGACTCTGAACGTCGTGTACAGTTCTGCCAGTGGGCACAAGAGAAATTATGGGACGATGACAGATTTTTTGCACGCGTTCTATTTAGCGACGAAGCGTCATTCACCAACAGCGGTAACGTAAACCGGCGTAATATGCACTATTGGGCAACGGAAAATCCACGATGGCTGCGACAGGTGGAACATCAGCAGCAGACAAATTGCGCGAGAATTGGGAATCTCAATAACGTCGGTGTTGAGAATGCTACATCAACATCGATTGCACCCGTACCATATTTCTATGCACCAGGAATTGCATGGCGACGACTCTGATGTATAGTGTGTCATTATTGGAGGAAGGATAGTTGTCCCCCATTTTATCGATGGCAATCTAAATGGTGCAATGTATGCTGATTTCCTACGTAATGTTCTACCGATGTTACTACAAGATTTTTCACTGCATGACCGAATGGCGATGTACTTCCAACATGATGAATGTCCGGCACATAGCTCGCGTGCGGTTGAAGCGGTATTGAATAGCATATTTAATGAGAGGTGGATTGGTCGTCCGCACGTTCACCGGATCTGACATCCCCGGATTTCTTTCTGTGGGGAAAGTTGAAGGATATTTGCTAGCGTGATCCACCGACAACGCCTGACAACATGCGTCAGCGCATTGTCGATGCATGTGCGAACATTACGGAAGGCGAACTACTCGCTGTTGAGAGGAATGTCGTTACACGCATTGCCAAATGCATTGAGGTTGACGGACATCATTTTGAGCATTTATTGCATTAATGTGGTATTTACAGGTAATCACACTGTAACAGCAAGCGTTCTCAGAAATGATAAGTTCACAAAGGTACATGTATCACATTGGAACAACCGAAAAAAATGTTCAAACGTACCTACGTTCTGCATTTTAATGTAATATACCTACCAGTTACCAACTAAAATTGTGAGCCATATGTTTGTGACAATTACAGCGCCATCTATCACAAAGCGAAATAGTGGTCCAACTAAAACTTTAATATTTCTTTACGTACTACACGAATATGTAATAAAAATGGGGGTTCCTATTTAAAAAAAAACCAGCATATATCCGTTTGACCCATGGCAGCGCCATCTAGCGGGCCAACCATAACGCCATCTGGTTTCCCCCTTCAAGCTACATGAGTTTCGTTCTTTGTAGTTTTTTCGTTTGATGCTTATTTCGTGAGATATTTGGCCCGGTCACAATCTATGGACCACCCTGTATAGGATAATTTATGGAGGAACAATTAGAGGTGATAGTAAACTCACATAATATTATCACACAATGTTGAGTGATCCAATAGGATCGAAGTGCACCTCGTAATAATAAAAAATGGTTCAAATGGCTCTGAGCACTATGGGACTTAACATCTATGGTCATCAGTCCCCTAGAACTTAGAACTACTTAAACCTAACTAACCTAAGGACATCACACAACACCCAGCCATCACGAAGCAGAGAAAAACCCTGACCCCGCCGGGAATCGAACCCGCGAACCCGGGCGTGGGAAGCGAGAACGCTACCGCACGACCACAAGCTGCGGGCTCGTAATAATAATAATAATAATTATTATTATTATTATTATTATTATTACTATTTCTTTCTTGTCTCAGACATTATGTCTGGTTGAAAATGGAAGGTGACGTGGACCTTGATCAAGCGTGACTTCCTTTTAACTGTACGGTATATGTTACATTGCATTTACGAACTTTCGGGTAATTGAACAAGTGTCAATAATTACAGATTTCTGTAGCTGTATATGTAAGTTTGGATGTAGCTGTATTGCATTGATGTACTGGTGGATATTGTGTGGTATGACTCCTGTAGTTGATAGTATAATTGGTATAATGTCAACTTTATCCTGATGCCACATGTCCTTGACTTCCTCAGCCAGTTGGATGTATTTTTCAATTTTTTCTCCTGTTTTCTTTTGTATATTTGTTGTATTGGGTATGGATATTTCGATTAGTTGTGTTAATTTCTTCTTTTTGTTATGTGGTGTTGTTTTATCTGTTATAATGGTTCTGTTCCAGTATAATTTGTATTCATCGTTCTCCAGTACATTTTGTGGTGCATACTTGTATGTGGGAACATGTTTTATAAGTTTATGTTGTAAGGCAAGCTGTTGATGTATTATTTTTGCTACATTGTCATGTCTTCTGGGGTATTCTGTATTTGCTAGTATTGTACATCCGCTTGTGATGTGATCTGCTGTTTCTATTTGTTGTTTGCAAAGTTTGCATTTATCTGTTGTGGTATTGGGATCTTTAATAATATGCTTGCTGTAATATCTGGTGTTTATTGTTTGATCCTGTATTGCAATCATGAATCCTTCCGTCTCACTGTATGTATTGCCTTTTCTTAGCCATGTGTTGGATGCGTCTTGATCGATGTGTGGCTGTGTTAGATGATACGGGTGCTTGCCATGTAGTGTTTTCCTTTTCCAATTTACTTTCTTCGTATCTGTTGATGTTATGTGATCTAAAGGGTTGTATATGTGGTTATGAAATTGCAGTGGTGTAGCCGATGTATTTATATGAGTGATTGCTTTGTCTATTTTGCTAGTTTCTGCTCGTTCTATAAAGAATTTTCTTAAATTGTCTACCTGTCCATAATGTAGGTTTTTTATGTCGATAAATCCCCTTCCTCCTTCCTTTCTGCTTAATGTGAATCTTTCAGTTGCTGAATGTATGTGATGTATTCTATATTTGTGGCATTGTGATCGTGTAAGTGTATTGAGTGCTTCTAGGTCTGTGTTACTCCATTTCACTACTCCAAATGAGTAGGTCAATATTGGTATAGCATAAGTATTTATAGCTTTTGTCTTGTTTCTTGCTGTCAATTCTGTTTTCAGTATTTTTGTTAATCTTTGTCTATATTTTTCTTTTAGTTCTCCTTTAATATTTGTATTATCTATTCCTATTTTTTGTCTGTATCCTAGATATTTATAGCCATCTGTTTTTTCCATCGCTTCTATGCAGTCGCTGTGGTTATCCAATATGTAATCTCCTTGTTTAGTGTGTTTTCCCTTGACTATGCTATTTTTCTTACATTTGTCTGTTCCAAAAGCCATATTTATATCATTGCTGAATATTTCTGTTATCTTTAGTAATTGGTTGAGTTGTTGATTTGTTGCTGCCAGTAGTTTTAGATCATCCATGTATAGCAGATGTGTGATTTTGTGTGGGTATGTTCCAGTAATATTGTATCCATAATTTGTATTATTTAGCATGTTGGATAGTGGGTTCAGAGCAAGGCAGAACCAGAAAGGACTTAATGAATCTCCTTGGTATATTCCACGCTTAATCTGTACTGGCTGTGATGTGATATTATTTGAATTTGTTTGGATATTAAGTGTGGTTTTCCAATATTTCATTACTATGTTTAGGAACTGTATCAATTTAGGATCTACTTTGTATATTTCCAATATTTGTAGTAACCATGAGTGGGGTACACTATCAAAAGCTTTTTGGTAATCAATGTATGCATAGCGTAGCGACCTTTGTTTAGTTTTAGCTTGATATGTCACCTCTGCATCTATTATCAGTTGCTCTTTACATCCTCGTGCTCCTTTGCAACAGCCTTTTTGTTCTTCATTTATAATTTATTATTATTATTATTATTATTATTACTATTTCAGTATCTGATCACATGAAGCAGTTGTATTAACCACACAGCACAATTCTCGCTCGGTTGTGTGTTATAACTTATCAAAAACCTTGATTCGAGACCTTGAGTCGTTCATGATGCGTTAGGGGTGTCCACATTACATGGAACACCGTGCACTAGAGTGTAAGAAATAAAGAGGAAATTATTAGGATGAAACGTCCAGTTCGCGTAGAGGTCATTAAAAACGGAGCACGAGCGCGATTTAGGCTGACACGAGGAAGAATTTCGTCTTGTCCATTTCAATGGAACCATTCCCGCTTCCGCCTTACGCGAATTAGAGAAACCACGGCGTACATAGATTTGGATATTCCGGCAGGAACTGGAAACTTGTACGCTCTGTTCTTAAACTGGTTTATGGGTACTGCGTGCATAATCTGGCACACGCTCGAAGTGCCCTGCACTGGCATAATGACTGAAAGATTACGTCAAGTGGCAGTTCTCAGCTTTGGACTCGTAATTTAAGGCACTATTCTTCCGTGACGGTAAAATAGCTCTTCATTAGCGCCACGGTCCAATCTGGAGGTATTCTTAACAGCACCATTGTGGCGTAAAGTTATTTGGCTTCTTGTGGCCGTCAGAATGAGCCGTTATAGCGGGCGAGTCGGCCCGTCCGTCTCGTCTTTGTGCGCGGGCCGTTCATCCGCGAGCTCTGTAGTGTGCCGAATGACGCATCGCCTGTGGGCGCGGGGTCTGGAACAGCCGGCCGCCAAATAAGCCGGCCGCGATCCTCGACGTGGGACACGCGCCACTGCGCCGCTGCGAGCGCAAACACAGGCCGGCCGGCCGCAGCCGTGCGGAGCGGCAACGCGTTGGCGGCGGCGCGCCTGTGCGCCCGCTACCCGCGCCACACCGCTGTACGAGATGTAGTCGAAACTTTTAAATTATCACATCGAGACAACAGATAGTTAATTTATTGTTCTTTTCACGTCCACATCTAAATGGGCACGTAACAGTATCATAGTACACCGTTAGCGCAGTCAAAGTAATGGTGTAGCCCATTTCTAAAGTGGAGTATCCCGCGGTAATTTTGATTTCTGCGTTAGAAGCGAAAGGACTCTGCGGTAGTCCATGCTGAGTGGGATAACAGTGCGCCGCGGTATGACGCAGTCGTTAGATGACACAGACGCATCCAGTGTGGTCAGACAAGTCGGAATGATGAGGAGCGAAATAGCAGAGCATTCCTCCGTGAAAAACTCGGAATAGCAAGGAAGGTAGTAGGAGTAATCCGCTAAATTACAGACCCATATCGTTAATGTCGATATGCAGCAGGATTTTGGAACATATATTGTGTTCAAACGTTATGAATTACCTCGAAGAAAACTGTCTGTTGACACACGGTCAACATGGGTTTAGAAAACATCGTTCCTGTGAAACACAACTAGCTCTTAATTCACATGGAGTGTTGAGTGCTATTGACAAGCGATTTCAGATCGATTCCGTATTTATGGATTTCCCGAAGGCTTTTGACACTGCACCGCGCAAGCGGCTTGTATTGAAATTGCGTGCTTATGGAATGTCGTCTCAGTTATGTGACTGGATTTGTGACTTCCTGTCAGAGAGGCCACAGTTAGTAGTAATTGACGGAAAGTCATCGAGTAAAACAGAAGTGATTTCTGGCGTTCCCCAAGGTAGTGTTATAGGCCCTGTGCTGTTCCTTATCTACATAAACGATTTGGGAGACAATCTGAGCAGCCGTCGTAGGTTGTTTGCAGATGACGTTGTCGTTTATCTACTAATAAAGTCATCAGAACATCAAAACAAACTGCAAAACGATTTAGAAAAAAATATCTGAATGGTGCTAAAAGTGATAGTTGACCCTAAATAATGATAAGTGTGCGGTCATCCCCATGAGTGCTAAAAGGAACTCGTTAAACTACGGTTACACGATAAATCAGCCCAATCTAAAGGCCGTAAATTCAACTAAATACCTAGGTATTACAATTACGAACAACTTAAACTGGAAGGAACACATAGAAAATGTTGTGGGGAAGGCTAACCAAAGACTGCGTTTTATTGGCAGGACACTTAGAAAATGTGACAGACCTACTAAGGAGACTGCCTACACTCTTCTTGTCCGTCCTCTTTTAGAATACTGCTGCGCGGTGTGGGATCCTTACCAGTTAGGGCCGACTGAGTACATCGAAAAAGTTCAAAGAAAGGCAGCACGTTTTGTATTATCGTGAAATATGGGAGAAAGTGTCACAGAAATGATACAGGATTTGGCCTGGACATCATTAAAAGAAAGGCGTTTTTCGTTGCGACTGAATCTTCTCACGAAATTAAAATCACCAACTTTCTCCTCCGAATTCGAAAATATTTTGTTGACGCCGACCTACGTAGGGAGAAACGAACACCACGATAAAATAAGGAAAATCAGAGCTCATACGGAAAAATATAGGTGTTCGTTCTTTCCGCCCATTATACAAGATTGGAATAACAGAGAAATTGAAAGTAGTTCGATGGGACCTCTGCCATGCACTTAAATGTGATTTGCAGAGTTTCCATGTACATGTAGATGTGGCAGCCCTGGTGTTCGAAGACGGGCGTATCACAGATCACAGTCGGGCCGATATCGGAAAAAGTGACAATATTTTGAACATAACAAATTCCCCCCCCCCCCCTCCTCCCTGGGTTTCGTGACTGCCGACACACGTTTAAAAAGCCCTCCAAACCGTTACAGCTGCTACACTCAAACCCATTATTGTATGATTACAAGATTGCAGAACAATCACTGGAAGCAGTTACTTCCATAAATTACACAGAAAAAAACATCGCAACACCAAAAAATAATTAATGTAGAGTAATGAAATTTTGGCATACGTTTGTCTAGGTAACATATTTAGATGATTAACACTGCAAGATCACAGGTTAATGTAAGCGCAAGATAAGCCACTGAAAATGTGAAATTATAGTACGTTAATAACCGGTGTAACCGCCAGATTGTTGAATTAAAGCATGGAAACGTACGTGCATTGTGCTGTGCAGGTGCCGGATGTTAGTTTGTGGGATGGAGTTCCATGCTTGCTGCACTTGGTGGGTGAATACAGACACGGTTAATGCTGTTCGTGGATGGCGCTGGAGTTGTCGTCCGATGATGTGCCACATGTGTCCAGTAGGTCTAGCACGGAGGCAGGTTATTTGCAGGTTCTCAACTGGCAAACAACACATGGCCATCCCTGGCACCGACGCAGAACCAGTTTTCATCTGGAAACATAACAGACTTAAGCTCTGCCCTCCAATGAGCTCTCACTTGACACCACTGCAACCGCAAACAAAGGTAGCTTTGGATCGGTGGAACACACGCTACAGGGCGTCTGGCTCGGAGCTGTCCTTGAAGTAACCGATTTGTGACAGTTTGTTGTGTCTCTGTGGTGCCAACAGCTGCTCAGACTGCTGCTGCAGATGCAGTAATGTGCGCCAGAGCCATACGCCGAACACGACGGTATTCCCTCCTGGTAGTGCCACGTGACCGTCCGGAGCCCGGTCTTCTTGCGCCCGTACATTCTCGCGACCTCCGCTGCCAGCAGTCATGTGCAGTGGCCAAGTTTGTGCCAAGTCTTTCCGCAGTATCGCCTCTCGTAGCCCTATTACGCGACCTCGTTCAAATTCAGCGAGGTGAGATGTCGATAATGGTGCCTTTGTTGCCTTAAAGGCGTTCTTGACTAACATCAACTGACGCTATGTAATTTGAAAGATAATTAACGCTCACGACCGTTACAGAGTCTATTTAAAGGAAACCTATTTGCATCCTCAAAGTCGCGCTACTAGCACCACTCTTATGCAATGTATGCGGAATTTGTATACACATACCTCTCAGGTGTAGAAACATGCCTACCAACTTTCGTTTGTGTCGCACAACTCCTTCTTGGTGTTGCGATTTTTTTCTGTTAGTGTATCTAGGAGTATGTGTACGGAGCGATTTATAGAGGAACAATCACATAAGGCATACAACCAACGGCAGATACCAGACTGAGATTCATTGGAGAATCCTCAGGCAATGTAGTCTTAACAAAGGAAGTAACTTACGCATCTCTCTTTCGACCAATACTTGAATATTGCTCGTTAGTATGGGATCCCTACAAGAGAGGCTCGATAGGGAAAACAGAAAAGATCCGAGGAAGAGCAGCATGTTTCGTCAAAGGTTCATTTAGTAAGCAGGGAAGCGTTATGGAGATAAATGATCGCGCCGGCCGCTGTGGCCGAGAGGTTCTAGTCGCTTCAGTCTGGAACCGCGCGATCGCTACGGTAGCAGGTTCGAATCCTGCCTCTGGCATGGATGTGTCTGATGTCCTTAGGTTGGTTAGGTTTAAGTAGTTCTAAGTTCTAGGGGACTGATGACCTCAGATATTAAGTCCCATAGAGCTCAGAGCCATTTTTTTGATAATCGATCAACTCCAGTGCCAGACGCTTCACAGTGTGGTTTGCTGTTAAAAGTTCTGAGACCGTACGTTCCTATAAGAGTAAGAAAAATGTATTTCTTGCTCTTATGTATATCTCGCGAAAAGACCATGAAGATAAAATAAGAGAGATTCGAGTCCACACGGAGTTTTACCAGCAATCGCTCCTCCCACGAACAGTGGTACACGATACAGTTGCAAAAATGACTGTGTGGACGATGTGGCCTGTTCTACACGTTATTTTAGATCATGTGACGAAGCTGTGCTGAGTATATTTATGCGTTTTGACGATGCCATTACGGCCTTCTCACTTTAGGACATGGTGTAGACTGACTGAAAGCGTTCGTCGTCAAAAGAATTGATATTGTGATCAAAGACTGGAATAAAAAAAACATTTGCACACGATCTACGCTCCGCCAAATACCGCAAGATAGCTTATGGGGTATAGATGTAGATACAGATGTCAGGTGAATCTAGATGATTTTTTCACCCACCTAATCACTATTGGCGAGTGCTCGGTATATCATCATGACTCCGAGCTCGGGCTCAAAGCAAGTAGTAAAAACACGTGGATTCAGCACTACTGGAAAAGGTGAACGTCCAGCCATCACCTGGACAGGTGACGTTAGGTGCTTCTGTATCTACATCATACTCCGCAAGCCACCCAATGGCCTGTGGTGGAAGGTATTTCTGCACCACTAACTTAGCCCTTCAACCCTGTTTCATTCGCGAATGACGCGTGAAAGGAATGACTGTCGGTAAGCCTCTGTATTGGCACTAATATTTCGAATTTTCTCCTCGTGCTGATTATACGAGGCGTATGTGGGGGGAAGCAACATGTTCTCCGACTCTTGCTGGAAAGTGCTCTCTCAAAAACTCAATAGAAAATCTCTTCGTGATGCACAACGCCTCTCTTGCAACGTCTGCCAATGAAGTTTGTTGAGTATCTCCGTAACGCTGTCGCGCCTGCTGAACGATCTCATGACGAAACGCACCGCTCTTCGTTGGACCTTGTCTCTCTCTCTCTCTCTCTCTCTCTCTCTCTCTCTCTCTCTCTCTCCTATCAGTCTTAACTGGTAGGGATCCCTGAGAGATGACCAGTGTACTCAAGAATAGGTCGAGCAAGCGCCTTATAAGCCACGTCCTTCGTAGATGTGTTACATTTCCTTAACATTATTTCTATGAATCTGAGTCTGGCATCTGCTTTTCCCACTATTTGTTTTCTGTGGTCATTCCACTTAGGGTCGCTCTGGATAGTTACTCCTAGATATTTTACGGTAGAAACTGTTTCCAGCGGTTTGTCATCCATAGTGTAGCTGCACAGTAGTGGATTTCTTTTCCTATATATGAGCAATATGGAACATTTATTTACGTTCAGGGTCAACTGCCAGAGCTTGCACCATTGATCAGTTCTCTGGAGACCATTCTGCAAATCGTTGGTACCCTTTGGCTTTGCCGTTTTGGTACAGACAACAACATCATTTGTTAACAGCCTTACAGAGCATCCGACGCTTTCACTAGATCATTTATATATATTGTAAACAGTAACAGTCCTGTCGCACTTCCTTGGGGACTCAGGAAATTACCTTTACATCTGTCGACCTTGTTCCGTTAAGGGCGACGTGATGAGTTCTATCTACAATGAAGTCTTGTATCCAGTCGCAAATCTCTTCCGATACTCGATAGTCTCGAATTTTTCTTACTAAATGGCAGTGCGTGACGGTGGTGACAAATGCTTTCCTGAAGTCAAGGAACAGAGCATCAACCTCAGCGCCGTTGTCTACGTCGCTGTGGGTCTCATGGACGAACACAGTGAGCTGAGTTTCGCAGGATCTCCGTTTGCGAAATCCATGTTGATTTTTATAGAGGCGATTTTCACTCTCCAAAAACATGATAATTCTTGAGCATAGGACATATTCCATAATTCTGCATTAGATTAACGTCAACGATATATGCACAACTGTCTGCATCTGTCCTACAGCCCTTCGTAAAAACTGGAATGACCTGTTCTTTCTTCCAGTTGCTAGGTACCCTTCGTTGCTCAAGCGATCTACTATAAATTACTGATGGAAGGGGGGCAGGTTCTGTTGCATAATCTTTGTAGAATCTTATCGGTATCTCATCTGCTCCTGATGCCTTTCCATTACTAAGCGATTGCAGTTATTTTTCTGTTCCGCGACCGGTTATCTCAACTCTACCATTTCGACGTTCTTACGACGATTTAAAGGAAGGACAGTGTTACGATCTTCCGCGGTGAAACTATTTCTGAAGACCGAATTTAGTAGTTCGGCATTTTCCCTTTTATCTTCCGTTTCGGTACCAGTATGGTCACTGAGTGAATGAATAGATGTTGCCGGCCGTTATGGCCGAGCGGTTCTAGGCGCTTCAGTCCGGAACCGCGTTGCTGCTACGGTCGCAGGTTCGAATCCTGCCTCGGGCGTGGATGTGTGTGATGTCCTTAGGTTAGTTAGGTTTAAGTAGGTCTAAGTTCTAGGGGACTGATGACCACAGATGTTAAGTCCCATAGTGCTCAGAGCCATTTGAACCATTTTGAATAGATGTTTTTGACCCACTTACTGATTTTACATACGATCAAAACTCTTCTTTCAGCTGTCATCATGAGGTGCCAACAGATTATACTCTTAGGGATCAAACTGTCACGGGAGCATACTACAGAAATCTTCTGATAATGTTACTGGACGCTATCAAGATGAAGCGTCGTAAAAATTATCCATGGGGACGTTTTGCTCCACTTCTCAGCTCATTGTAGACAGGACAGAGTCAAACATACTACTTATTTGAGCTGTCTAATGTTGCATAACTCTCGTATTCTCCTTAAACAGCATCAAGTGAGTTCTTCATATTACCTCGGATCAAGTAGTCGTTGTGTGTCAGGCATTTCCAGAATAACAGCGACGCGGGGTTTTTCGACGTGGAACTTTTCCTGAGCAGCCAAATGCAGACTTCTGCAATCAAGGCCTCCGACAGTTCATCCAAAGTTGGAAAAAATATGTAGCACTGAAGGATAAACACGCAGAGGAGAACTAACACCTTCAACAAGTTTCATGTTCGCGGCTTGATTTTTTCGAATTGATAATTACAATTTTATAAGTTCAAAATGGTTCAAATGGCTCTGAGCACTATGGGACCTAACAGCTATGGTCATCAGTCCCCTAGAACTTAGAACTACTTAAACCTAACTAACCTAAGGACATTACACAACGCCCAGTCATCACGAGGCAGAGACAATCCCTGACCCCACCGGGAATCGAACCCGGGCGCGGGAAGCGAGAACTCTACCGCACGACCACGAGCTGCGGACAATTTTATAAGTGCCTCTTGTAGATAAGTCACTAAATTTACGTGCCATGCGATTTCCAGAACGGTAAACGAAGTTTAGAAACTATTTTCTACATCTACATATATATATATTCCGCAAGCCACGACACCGAGGGTAGGGCGGAGGATAGGACGCACCACAACTAGCCATTTCCTTTCCTGTTCAGTTGCAAACAGAGGGAGGAAAAAAATGACTGTCTTGAAGCATTCGCACGAGCCTTAATTTTTGGCATCTTGGTCCTTACCTGAAATGTACGTTGGCGGAAGTGTAATTGTCCTGCAGTCGGCCTCAAATGCCGGTTCTCTAAATTTTGGTAGTAGTGCCTCGCGAAAAGAGCGTCGCGCTCCCTCTAGGGTTTCCCATTTGACTTCACAAAGCATTTCTGCAATACTTGCGTGCTGGTCGAACCTACCGAATCTAGCCACACGTCTCTTAATTGCTTCGATGTCTTCCTTTAATCCGACCAAACACTCTATCAGTACTCAAGAATGGGTTGCACTAGTCTTCCATAAGCCGTTGCCTTCATGAATGAGCTACAATTACCCAAAAGTTCCCAAAGAAATGAAGTCCAGCACTCCCCTTCCATACTAACAACCTAACGTGCTCATTCCATTTCATATCGTTGTCGTGTTTACATATTAGGCCTAAATTTATTTCGCGACCCAGATCATGTATCCGTTTTCCGAGCGTCAATTGTTTTATGTGAATAGTATCTCTGACCCAAGTGTTCCAATATCGTCAGCATCATGAAGCGAGACTAAGAATAGCGTTATTATATGTGTAATGAATCAAGAGTACGATTTAGTTTCGGGTATCAGTGAACTCGTAAGGATGAGGTGGAGAAAATTGTTCTAGAAGAGGACTTTAACAATCGTATCCACGACATTTAATGTGCCCGAAGCCGTTTTATTACACCCGCTTATTTCACGCGCGCAGTGGGAAAGAACGCAAGAAGTGATCATTCGTGGAACGTTATTGTGTTCTAACATTCTGGAGGCTTGCGATGAAAAGAAACTTGCGAATGAGAAGAGATGCGTTTCTACTGACGTGCACAGAACTAGCGAATGTTCTGCCAACAGCCATTCGGTCTATACGAGAGGTTTTGCCAGTAAAAAAGACAGTGGATACATCTGTTTAGAAATTATGCATCTATGTAAAATATAGTTTTGTTACCAATCAGTTCAGTTTTATTACTTTAGAAAATACAGTGAGTGGCCGTAAGTCATGGGAAGACACTGCGGCAAACGCAAGTCGTCGCTGAATCCTACAGAATGCATTTGTATGCTTACAGTCCTAGTAGTTTCTGACACCTCAGATTCAAATCGGCGGTGATCTGACTCGCAGTAGAACTTCGTTCCCTCCGTATGGCTCTTCGCATGCGACGTGACACCGGTTTGTGAAACACCTGTGGTCGTCCTGGCTGCCGGTCTACGCATGTGGAAACACTTTCTCTCCAGTATCCAAGTCCGCTCTAGACACTTCTGACACTGGAAACCAGAATTCCTGAGTGATCTTCGATACACTATGGCCCAAGCGTGTACCAGTTGTCTTCCCACATTCAAAGTCAGTTAACTTGAGACTTTCTTCCATGTTCAGTACACACTGGTCAGACACCGTGTCTACGTTCGCACCATAAGCAACATACAGACGCAACTATCGGGCGTTATGTGGGGCACATCTTGGAGTGCGACAACACTTCCCATTACTTTTGGCCACTCAGTTTATACACTGTCCAGTCACATTAATTGACCATCTGTCAAAAGCATGAACAAACACTCTTTGCAGCGCGGACCGCTGCGAGACATGCAGGAAGAAACTTACTGAGGTTCTCGAAGTTACCGGCAGGTGTGCGGAGCCGTGTCGACTTCAGTGCTGTGGCCTGCTGCGCTAGTTTCCTCGGTTGAGGATCCATGGGGCGCACAGCTCGATCGAGGTGGTCCCACAGATTTTCGATTGCGTTTAAATCCGGGTAGTTTGGGGGCCAAGGGAGTACGGTAAACTCATCCTGGTGTTCTTCTAACCACGCTCGTACAATGTGAGCTGTGTGGCACGCTGCATTATCCTGCTAGTAGATGCCATCGTGCCGAGAAAAAACATGCAGGCATAGACGTGATCCCCAAGGATCGATGCCTATTTCTGTTGATCCACTGTGTCTCTTAGAATGACGAGATCACTCAAGGAATGCCACGAAAATATTCCCCAGATCGTAACGCTCCCTCCTCCCTGGACGCTTCCGACGGGTACCCCAGAGTAGAGTTGTGGCGATTCGTGAATGAGTCGTTCATTTGAACTACTCTACATAAAGAATCGTAAGAATCGAATCGTGATACGGACGAATCGTCGTTCAAAAGAATCGTAAGAACGATTGCGTCTTTCCGAGTCGTGACGATTCCAAGTTCCAACGATTCATCGATTCTTAGTACGCTATGATTCGAAGTCAACTTCCGAATCATGCCGAGTCGTGCCGAATGATTACGACCGCCAGATGGCAGTCAAGTGGAGGATGCGTGTGAACAAAGGAAGTTCGGAACGAACAAACGAAGTTCGTAGGCCGTAATATTACTCGTGAAAACCCAGCTGACACTTGGCGGTGGCTGACGGGGACGAGCGTGATGGTATTTCCCATTTACTATCGCTACCATCAGCCACCGCGCCGACGTCAGCTTAGTTTGCGCGAGTAATACACGAACTAGTGATGGCAGAAACGATATACAGCGACTACATTGCTCCCAATACACACGATTAAAATAAAAAAATCCAAGTATGATATATAAATACGTACCTCTTATTTGTTGCAGATGCAATGCAAAACACACACACCTTCTTTACACACGAGCAATAGCACTTGGATTATGTATTTCATTTCGCGTATTTCGAAAACGGCCCTAACGATTTGGATGAAATTTTGTATTTGGGCTGGTTTTTGCTTTTTGAGTTCACCTACATAGTTCCATTCTTTCGTAAAAAGTCAATTTCACTATATATAGTTCCATTCGTCTGTAGTTAGATACGTTCAAGCCACACAACCAAACTGGCATACCACGTAATTTTGCACCACCTTTCGCACAAATCGACTCCTCTTTCCTGGCATACTGAAATAAAACAATAGATGCAATCAAATCAAACGTGACCTTTCATCAATTAAGGCATTACACGTATAAATCGAGAATTACGCTTGTAACGTCATATGCATGTTTACTCATAAATAAACTATTTCTGGCATATCTTATCATGATACAGTTCGATTCTAACCCCATTGACAATTTCAGACATGTCCTGCCATCTGTGAGTAAGATGTAGAACTTTTTGCATTCCGTAAGAATCGTGCCATCGCAGACTAGAATGAATCGTGGAAGAATCGTGAACGAATCGTAGGAATCGATTCGCAATGTGAGATTGAATCGTAGGAATCGAATTGGGAAACAGAATCGTGTTGCCCAACTCTACTGCAGAGTGCTTTCAAACGTTTCACGCCGTACACGCCAACGACCATCTGTCCGATGGAGCAGCATATGTCCATGAAACCGTCGCCTACTGCGGTGGCCCATACACATCCACGTTCGCTGAACGGTCGTTGAGGAAACACTGTTGGTAGACCCTTGGTTCCTCTGGGCGGTCAGTTACTCAACATTTGCACGTCTGTTGGCCAGCACACATCTCCGCAGCCGCCGTTCATCCCTGCCATCTGTGGCTCACGGTGCACCACAGTTGCCTCGATGCCGGTTCTGGGTAGTGCCATTTTACCTTCCACGGTATACTTTAACCACGGCGGCTCGCGAACGGTTTACGGACTGTCCGTTTCGGAAATGATTCCACCCTTGGCCCGCAAGCCAATGGTCTTGCCGTTTGGGGCACGAGATAAATCGCTCCGTTTCCACATTACGAAGTCGTCTGCCTGTTTTCCGTGTCCACCCGACACGCTTTATATACTCTCCACTGCTAGTGCTGCCACCTGTGAGTGGTTCTTGCAGGCTGACGTTGAACATAGACGTGGTCACATTACTGTGACTGGGCCGTGTATCACCATTATGTTTCTCTCTCCATCTAATACAGTAACATGTGCTTCCCTTCCATTAAATAAAGGAAATCAATAACTCCCTGATTAATCCATACAAAATAATTTTGTCCATTTTTACCAACATTTTAAAAATTAAATAGCAACCTGACAATGTAGTCACGACTTATTCGCGATTGAACGTTTACAAGGAATATAAATCGATTGTAGGAGCTGAAATCCGACATACAAGCCAGCGTTTCCAAAATCGATACGAACTATTTGCACGAGCAACCAGAATCGTATTGGGAAATTGATGTACAGAAAGCCCATGTAAACGAGACTTCTCGCAACGACATGTAATATATTAATAAAAAATATTATGAATGAATTAATAATTTTTAATTGAATATATTGAAATTGTTAAAAATGTCTGCTTATTGGTAGTCCTTTGTGCATCGGGGTTCCTTACAATTTTGCTGAAGATGCAGGCAGCTAAGGACTCCGTGGGCACTGGCTTGTCGTAATTACACAAAAATTCACTTCACAAACTTCCATAAATAAAAATGCTTAAAACGGCTCTTCAACATTGTATTCTTCGCGCACATATTAAATACATTAAGACTGCAGTACTATTTGCTCTACAAAATGCACATCCTTCTCATACGAGAAAAACTTCGACTGCGTTCTACTACTAAAAACAAAAAACACTATATCAAAAGATGAATGTGAAAAAATTTCTTCGTTTGTTTGCGCTTTCCTGATTAATATCTCTGCCGACTTTTACCTTCCATCGGTATTTTATCCTTGCTTGTTCTTAATTAAATACTACCTTAGCGGCATACTGGGGGTCTTTCCTCTTGTTCCTGTACAGACATCAACAATGCGAGACCATAGTTTTTCACGGCGGTATCTTACATGTCTCTCAGACGTCTTGCCGCGTCAGGTTTGTTTGTAAACTCAAGCTTTCAACGACTTCCTCTGTCGTCATCATCGAGAGTTATCTGTTGGACTAATAGGCCAGACGGTACTTTTGTATTTCTGGTAGCATTTGGACATTCAGTGACTTTCTGACGTCTCCGTGACAATTCGGCAAAATAAGTGTGAATCTGATGCAGCAAGAAATACGAGAAACATTTATCCACATTGGCAATGATTTTCATAATTTGCAAAACAATCTCAGAAACAGCAGTACATCAGGAAACCGTAAAATAATGGATCGGAAAACTTAAGTATGTTGTTTCGTAGCACTGGTCTAGACAGTTACCGCATACAAACCAGCAGCACTACAACCTGCCATTCTCCTCCACAGAGAGCAAAACCGACATGCCTTACAGTAGGGCGTCAGTTGGTTCTGTGTTGGAAAGATTTACGTGATAGAAAGATGTAGGCGTTTCCACGAGCTATTCGAGAATAAGAAGGTTGAGAAATAGTCTGGAAGGGTTCTATGGACCCTCTGCCAAACACTTAAATGTGAATTGCATAGTAGACATGTATATGTAAAAGGCAAGGCAAAATAGTTAGGATACTGCATTTGCACAAGATACAAATCATTGATTGAAGCAGGTTTCGAACAGATTCCACGTCTAGTAATGCTCACATATGAGACCTGAATCCTTCAGTGAACACTTTCAGGAATCTAAAAGCGCCTGTTTCATTACATCAAGACCACAGGACGGAAAACACAGCTCGCGTGAATACCGGATTGGACATAGTTTCAAGTGATTCACAGTATTTACGGTGGTGACGTTTTGGTCCATTAGTTGCGCTTCAACTACCAAATCTGTATGCACATTAAAGTGACGCGCCTCTCTATGAGTATTTCGACATACGTGTGTTTCAAATCTCATTTTTGCGAAACATAGCGTGAAAACAGGAAAGAGGGCAGTGTAAAAATGTGTGGAGCATAATGTAAATAATAACAACACAACAAATAGAAAAGAAATTGGCTAGGTGCAAGTAGGAGTCGCGCATTGAGGGTTCCGTACAAACTTTATATGTATATAGAATATGAATCGAGAATATTGACGTTTCTTGCCTGATATCGGTCCCAGGCATTCCAAGAATTTCGAGAATGTTTTGATTTCAAGTCTGAATTCGGATAACAAATGACAAGAGAAATATTTTTTCGTGAGATATAATTTCAAATTAACAATTTCGGATTATTTTCTTTACTTGTACTGTAAAACCTCTCTTCTTGCCAAATTTCATGCTTCTAGGCCAACGGGAATTATCCTATAGATTCTGATGAGTGAGTTTTCGAGTACCAAAATATGTGACATAAATTGCTGTACCTTTTGACTTATCAGGTTAAAATTTTTACACCGCCAAGGGACCATAGGTTTTAGTATGTGACATAAGTTTGACCTTGATACGCCAACGTTTTCCAAAGGAAAAGGGTCTTAACAGACTGTCAGACAGACGAATAACAAATGACAAAAAATATCTTTTCGTATTATATAATTATAAATTATAAATTATTGGTTTTTCCTTTACTTCTGCTGTGAAAGCTTGCTGCCTGCCAAATTTCATAATTTTGGGTCAATATGTCTTGATGAGTGAGTTTTTGACTATTAAAATATGACATAAATGGCCACATCTTTTGAGTGGACTGACTTAGAAACTTAAAATTTTTGAAGCGCTAAGTAGCCGTAAGCCTTAATATGTGACATGAATTTAAACTTGATACATTTACTCGTTCTTGAGAGATAGTGTTCTTAATAGTCGGACAGACAGATCGGACGTACAACAAAGTGGCCCCATAAGGGTTCCGTTTTTACACAATGAGGCACGAAACCCTAAAAACGGAATACATTGTGTTTGGCAGAAGGTGGTAATTAAAACCAAACTAATGATAATTTAGGGATTCCATCAGTTTTTAATGCAACGATAAATAACAGGAAATCTACATTACACATAGTGGAGAATGTTTCCATATCACCAGTTACTTCTGAGGAAGGGTCGACAGTTAACGTTTCTTCTGTTTCACAGTTTATTTGGAATTTCGGGCTCTGTTTGCATCATGCGTCCATGTTTTCGTTTCACACGCCGTAAAAAATCAACGCTCGCATGCGGTGGTATTTATTGATTTCTTGCTGGTTTATTAAATGTGCTTCTATTCCATGAGGTTTCTGAATTGCATCCGGATGATGTACACTACTCGCCGCAAGAAGTCGACATAAACAGAGTGCAGTTCTGAAGCCTCGTGGAATACACGTTACGTCAGCAAAACTTCAAGAGACACGTTCACTTCTGTTAGACATACAAAATCAGAAACCCTGAATTTTTTATCGTGATTTGAACATTTACTGAAAATTCGAATGTCACATGTAGCCAAGACTTGAAAACTACGATAAAAGACAGAAGCCCACGACGAACTGCGATTTTCTAAAACTAGATACGTATCTGACGGTGTAAGAAGGGCAAACCTGATAATCCAAATAAACATGAAGAGTGACTCGGATGAAGTCTGTCTCTCTCCGTTATATTTATGTTTCTATTACAAGAAAAATACCTTCGTAACTGAATGGAAAGTTTGAAATAACATGTAGCACCCCGACTGTGATGAAACAGTACTGTTACAGGTCAAAAGCATTACGAAAACAAAAGTAATACAGTCAGGTGAAAGTATTTCAGTTGCGGTAGCTGGAACATTTTAAGAACTCGCTTGTACATTTCTTGAACTGAGGCACAAATGCCCAATTCACAAGACACGCCTGATCCTAGACTGGCGAATGCTATCACGAAATGTACGCTGCTCGTGGTCTAGTGGAGCCGGCATGGTAGCTCAGCGTGTTCCATCAGAGGGCTGCTTGCCTTCCGTAACAAAAAAACTGAGTAAAGGAAACAACGATCAACTTGAACGGATGTCTTGTAGCGTCCGCCCAGACCAAAAACAACGAACTGTGGCTAGCGTTGCTGCCTCTGGATCAAGGGATCCCGGGTTCGATTCCCGGCAGGGTTGAAGATTTTCTCTGCTTGGGGACTTGGTGTCTGTGTCGTCTTCATCATCATTCGTAACAATGGCTGGATTGGATTGTGTAAAACAATTGGACTGTGTAAAAATTGAGACTTTGTACGGGTGCTGATGACCGTGCAGGTGAGTGCTCCACAAACCAAACATCATCATCTCGAAAGGGCAACATGTTACTCACAAACTTCAAACGTTTTTATCACTATATGTCATCTAAACCGGCAACACGTGTTTTTAACGACACATTATTTAAAACAGAATGCTTGTTCTGAAAGGGATAGTGCGAATAAACAAGTTTCATTGAATATGGCCGTGGATAAAAACTGTAATTAGATTTCCATTGTTATATATGTATTCAGTATTTGAAGACAATAAAATTAAATTAAGTTACACTGTGATTGGCTGACTATATGTCGAAGGTTTAAGAGTGAACATGGAGACAAATAAAAAATCTATAATCTAATATTACAGGGGAAAAACGTGTAACTTAAACAAAACACATATTTTTACGTAAATGAAAATCTGAAATTTTAAAAATACTACGCGTAATTAAATACGAATATCGTTCAATATGAAGGCCAGATATTTAAATACTCAAAATCTCATGTCCTACAATTACGACTACTTCCTTTCCAAAGCTCCTATAGTTAGGCCTAATGTAAATATCTGTATTTCATGCTCATTGCAAGAAGCTATCTATTCGGAATACATCATAATTGGAGTGGAAAAGATTAGGAAATCTGGAGCCAAGCAAATAATCACACAGCACATGTTTGTTGTTCGAATGATTTTGTATCATATCTACTGCATTGATTCTTATGTACCCCGATATAGTCATGTTGGTTTTTCAGAGTCACACTCTAAACATTCCATGGCCTGTTTTCAAAACATAAATGGATTGGTAATAAAAAATCCAGCTGGAAACATCGAATACTATTTTATTAACAAAGAAACTTATATCACAGCTGACAAATGTTACGATATTCTTGTTTAAATTAACACACGTCCCACTTATGTTGGACGATGAAGATAATGTAGTACTTTGAAGTTTCTGTAACCAAAAGAATTAGACCAGAATATCTGTTCCAAATTCAACTGATTTTCTTCGACTCTGGTTTAGTGGCTTCCTAGGCTTTGTAGCAGTGTTGTTGATACTGCCTGCTGCTAAAGATATTGGGTAAATGGTGCAGCTAAACGTGGGCAAACCTAAAACAATACGTATCAGTGCTCACACTGAACGAACATCGTGACAAATACAAACACGAGACTATCTCCCAGGGTGCGGTCCAACCCAATGAATTTATTGTGTTGTCTCCTATTCTATATCTTCTGCGTAAAGAGTAGTGTCATAGATCCTAAGGATGGGCTGCTGAGTTGCAAATGCGTCGCATACGTTAATTTCAGTCTGTGACTGCAGCTGTCTGTGGATCGTAGAATATCTAATGTTTATTTCTTATTTTCTCATATTCCGTGAAATGATCTGGCCTAAATATTCTAGTCTATGGAACCAATCATTATGAAAATAGGCCGGCTGGAGTGGCCAAGCGGTTCTAGGCGCTACAGTCCGGAACCGCGCGACAGCTACGGTCGCAGGTTCGAATCCTGCCTCGGGCATGGATGTGTGTGATGTCCTTAGGTTAGTTAGGTTTAAGTAGTTCTAAGTTCTAGGGGACTGATGACCACAGTAGTTCAGTCCCATAGTGCTCAGAGCCATTTGAACCATTATGAAAATAATTCTCTTTTAAAAATTAAAATCCACGTCGCTAAAACAATACATTTAAGATAATACATATTTACGAGTAACACAGAGCATTGAAAGGCCGTACGATAGCGCGAATTGTTTATTTGTTGAATAAAAAGGGTGTAACAAGGTAATATTTTCACTTGGGACCAAAATAACCAGGATATCATTTGATTTTTGTTCATTCGGCTGACAAGCTGCAACTACAGTAAGTACTCACACTTTTGCACAATAATTGAGGAATGAAGGAAGTGCATCCAGCTGCTAATGATTCTTCTGTCTGGCATTCTCTGATGAATACTACTATCTGTCTGAGTTGATACTGTTGTTGTTGTTGTGGTCTTCAGTCCTGAGACTGGTTTGATGCAGCTCTCCATGCTACTCTATCCTGTGCAAGCTCCTTCATTGATATTATTGATCAGTAATTCCACAGAGGAGTAATTGTATGAGGACGACAAAATTTCGGCATGCTTTAACAACAAGCTATACGCAGTAGGCGAACGACGTAGAAGATCTTTTTGATTCCCATTGTTTGCACTTATCGTTGACTTTTTCAATTAATGAAATTGTATACTTTCTACGTCTTTGACAGAATTATTGCTTCGTTCGGAAATACACTTTTTTCTATCTTGATCACGTCTAGTGATACATAATTGATACAGAGGGTGTCCTAGGAGAAAATATCACAGATTTGATCCCTGAAAGGAAACACGTTTATACAGACATATTCTGCTCCTCATTGTTTCTGAGACATGATATATTTAATCTACGTTGGCCTCTTTGTTAATATGAGGCAGGTAACTGTATTTACAATCTCTCTTGCTTCAAAAACCCTCACGTGAACAATTAAAGGACAATTAGGCGACATGGAGTGCACCGTACACAGCACATGGCAAGAGCAGCGTCTTGAAGAACTATACAGGGCAGGGCAAATTAAAGTATCATAATAAATCTAAAGCTTTCCATAAATCGAGTAGTTTCTTGTGGATACCGGACCAAATCGCTGGGTGAAGAATGAACGCGCAGACTAGCTTTTCAAAATCTTGAAACAAATCGCACCCACTTTAATATCCCGTTTGAATCGTGTTTACTATTGATTGCTTGTACAAGGGAACTTCAGAGAGTAAGTTACACATTATTATGGCAGACCAAGCAACTTCTGTTGAATTCAAAGTGTCTTAGGTACACGACATTATTTTTCAACATAGTTACCAAGTCTCTGTAAACAGCGATCGAAACGTTCTGCCACTCGTTCAGCATCTTGATGATAGAGCCATTCCCTCACGGAGCCTTTCGAGATCAGCTGTTTGAAAATCGCTTTGTCCCCAGATGTTCATACAGCTAGCTGGAAAGAGGGAAATCGCACGGTGCAAGATCAAATCTTCCCGATCTGCATCACAAACGTCTGTGTGGCCTTGGTCAAATTGTTGACACCATTTCGCTACGGTTGCATGCGACGTAGCATTTGGTCCAAATACCGCCAGAATTTCACGATGAATCTGTGTGCAATTTAGACGTTTTTCCCAAGAATCGTACTGTCCCGCGTACTTCAACTTTCGAGCAGTTTCCAGCACTCCGTTTCACTCGTACACTGTGATGTACCTTCTCCATAACATCAGCAGAAGTGTGCAGCAGGAAATCCGGAACACGTGCTCTCTTTCGACAATCCGCCACCCTTTTTGCACAATGGTCTTAGCGTGGGACGACATGCGTAACCTACAGTACCATCTCAAGTCCCTACGTAGTAAAGGCGCAAGCGGAATGGTCAACGTTGTGTAACTAGGATATTAATGTCAAAGAATCTTGCTACTTGGTCACTCAAAAGCATTTACCTCACATCCCGTGGGTTGTTCATTCTTATCTCCGATGGTCCCATTATTAGGTTAAAAGCAGCCCACAAGCTCACGAACGAAGGTAAGCAACTGCTAAAGTTAATACTTCCTCGAAAGTATGATTACTCTATAACTGAAGAGGATGTCGTGCGTTTTTATTGGAATTTGTAAAAAGCAAAAAAAAGTCTGAAGCACCATCCCAAGAAATGTAAATTGTTGACTATTTCTCATCTGTTTACTTCTAAGTTACTCGACTAATGTCGCCTGTATATTTATAACTTTATTAGACTTTGTAAAAATGATATTTAATAATTATTTGCGACTTGTTACCTCCTGGATTCTTTAACTTGATTAATTTAAGGTAAAAGTTTGTACCTCAATGGCACAACGTTCAATGTCTTTAAAATAATAATAATAATAAGGTTACAAATGTTAATATTAAAGGTTTCACTATGTTCATGTCCTATGTATTAAGTAGCTCTAGTTTATTCTGCTCTCTCGCCTTCTGAATTTTCTAGTTGAGGTATGATCCACCGACGGAAGTCATTTAAAATACAGTAGATACGTAGTACGCAGTGCAGTCCGTCCACATTCTACACTCCTCCTTACCGATGTATCGGTTGTGACACGGTCCGACAATTTTGTTTATAAGATTGGATAAAGACAAAGTCTAAAAAGACATGCAGACATTTGAATTGCATTCCTAGGTTGCGTATGTAGTTATCCTCATTAAGGAACGTAGAAGTGCAGTAAGTCAACCAATGAAATCTATTCTTCTGCGAGTTCAAAATTGGACGAAAGAGTTTGTAGACCCTCCATTCAGCAGTGGAACAGTGTTCTACCGAATGAATCAGCTAAGACAAATCACTCCAAATATATCCAGAACGAGTAAATGCATCGTGATTCGGTTTCGATCGGTATAGTGATGCATGGGTGCAAACGATCTCCAAATGGTTCAGTTGGACCAGAGGACCCAGTCCATGCCATGTAAACACAGCCCTTACCACTATGGTGCCACCATCATGTCGCACAGTGCCTAGTTGACAAAATGTGTCCATGGCTACGTGGGGTATGCGTCACACTCGAACCTTACCATCAGCTCTTACCAACTGAAATCGGGACTCATCTGACAGGGACACGGTTTTCTAGCCGTCTATTGAATCAATCCATGTCACGAGCCCAGGACAGGCGCTGCAGTCGATGTCATGCTGTGAAGAATGGTACTCGCGCCGGTCGTCTGCTGCCATGGCCCATTAATGCCAAATTTCGCCGCCCTGTCGTAACGTATACGTTCTTCAAAAGTCCTACAATGATATCAGCGGTTATTTCACGCAGTGATGCTTGTCTGTTAGCAACGACAAAAGCCGCTGCTCTCGGTCGTTAAGTGAAGACCGTCGGCCACAGCGTTGTTTGTGGTCAGAGCTAATGCCTTAAATTTGGTGTCCTCGGCACAGTTATGACACTGTGGCTCTTGGCATGTTGAATTCCCCAACAATGTCCGATATGGAATGTCCCATGCTTCTAGCTCCAACTCTGTCTTAGTTCCCGTCGTGCATTATAATCACCTGAGTACAAATGACAGCTCCACCAATGCACTGCCCTTATACACCGTATGTACACGATACTACCGCCATCTGTATATGTTCATATAGCTACGATATGAGTTTTGTCATCTAAGTGTATGAAGTTCCCCAAGCAATTGTGCTCGATCCGCCATAGCCCCATCATCTAGAACGAAGGATGTTTCGTAGCTTAACATGTAAACCTTAAAGCAAAATACTGGTCACATAACAGCAGGTTTCAAGAACCCATAAGAGTGCCCTAACCTTGGCTGAGCAACGCTAATAAATAAAATCTCAATCTTTTACCCGTATCACACGATACAGAAGTATAGATAACCTAAGATCTACATCTACATCTACATCCACACTCCGCAAGCCACCTGGCGGTGTGTGGCGGAGAGTACTTTGAGTACCTCTATCGGTTCTCCCTTCTATTCCAGTGTCGTGTTGTTCGTGGACAGAAAGATTGTCGGTATGCCTCTGTGTGGGCTCTAATCTCTCTGATTTTAACCTCATGGTCTCTTCGCGAGATATACGTAGGAGGGAGCAATATACTGCTTGATTCCTCGGTGAAGGTATGCTCTCGAAACTTCAACAAAAGCCCGTACCGAGCTACTGAGCGTCTCTCTTGCAGAGTCTTCCACTGGAGTTTATCTATCATCTCCGTGACGCTTTCGCGATTAGTAAATGATCCTGTAACGAAGCGCGCTGCTCTCCGTTGGATCTTCTCTATCTCTTCTATCAACCCTATCTGGCATGGACCCCACACCGGTGAGCAGTATTCAAGCAGTGGGCGAACAAGTGTACTGTAACCTACTTCCTTTGTTTTCGGATTGCATTTCCTTAGGATTCTTCCAGTGAATATCAGTCTGGCATCTGCTTTACCACCGGCAGCGGTGGTCTAGTGGTTCTGGCGCTGCAGTCTGGAACCGCGGGACTGCTACGGTCGCAGGTTCGAATCCTGCCTCGGGCATGGGTGTGTGTGATGTCCTTAGGTTAGTTAGGTTTAAGTAGTTCTAAGTTCTAGGGGACTTATGACCTAAGATGTTGAGTCCCATAGTGCTCAGAGCCATCTGCTTTACCGACGATCAACTTTTATGATCATTCCATTTTAAATCACTCCTAATGCCTACTCCCAGATAATTTATGGAATTAACTGCTTCCAGTTGCTGACCTGTTACACTACTGGCCATTAAAATTACTACACCACGAAGATGTGCTACAGACGCGAAATTTAACCAACAGGAAGGAGATGCTGTGATATGCAAATGACCAGCTTTTCAAAACATTCACATAGGGTTGGCGCCGGTGGCGACATCTACAACGTGCTGACATGAGGAAAGTTTCCAACCGATTTCTCACACACAAACAGCAGTTGACCGGCATTGCCTGGTGAAACGTTCTTGTGATGCCCCGTGTAAGGAGGAGTAATGCGTACCACCACGTTTCCGATTTTGATAAAGGTCAGACCGTAGCCTATCGCGATTGCGGTTTATCGTATCGCGACATTGCTGTTCGCGTTGGTCGAGATCCAATGACTGTTAGCACAATATGAAATCGGTGGGTTCAGGAGGGTAATACGGAACGCCGTGCTGGATCCCAACGGTCTCGTGTCACTAGCAGTCGAGATGACAGGCATCTTATCCGCATGGCTGTAACGGATCGTGCAGCCACGTCTCGATCCCTGAGTCAACAGATGGGGACGTTTGCAAGACAACAACCATCTGCAAGAACAGTTCGACGACGTTTGCAGCAGCATGGAATATCAACTCGGAGACCATGGCTGCGGTTATCCTTGGCGCTGCATCACAGACAGGAGCGCCTGCGATGGTGTACTCAACGACGAACCTGGGTGCACGAATGGCAAAACATCATTTTTTCGGATGAATCCAGGTTCTGTTTACAGCAACATGATGGTGGCATCCGTGTTTGGCGACATGGCGGTGAACGCACATTGGAAACGTGTATTCGTCATCGCCATACTGGCGTATCACCCGGCGTGATGGTATGGGGTGCCATTGGTTACACATCTCGGTCACCTCTTGTTTGCATTGATGGCACTTTGAACAGTGAACGCTACATTTCAGATGTGTTACGATCCGTGGCTCTACCCTTCATTCGATCCCTGCGAAAACCTACATTTCAGCAGGATAATGCACGACCGCATGTTGTAGGTCCTGTACGGGCCTTTCTGGATACAGAAAATGTTCGACTGCTGCCCTGGCCAGCACATTCTCCAGATCTCTCACCAATTGAAAACGTCTGGTCAATGGTGGCCGAGCAACTGGCTCGTCACAATACGCCATTCACTACTCTTGATGAACTGTGTTATCGTGTCGAAGCTGCATGGGCAGCTAGCTGTACCTGTACGCGCCATCCAAGCTCTGTTTGACTCAATGCCCAGGCGTATCAATGTCATTATTACGGCCAGAGGTGGTTGTTCTGGGTACTGATTTCTCAGGATCTACGCACCCAAATTGAGTGAAAATGTAATCACATGTCAGTTCTAGTTAATATATTTCTCCAGTGAATACCCGGTTATCATCTGCATTTCTTCTTGGTGTAGCAATTTTAATTGGCAGTAGTGTATACTGTAGCTAAATGATAAACGATCTTTCTTTCTATGTATTCGCACCACATTACACTTGTCTACATTGAGATTCAATTGCCATTCCCTGCACCATGTGTCATTTCAGTACAATTTTCCATTGTTACAACCTCTCGATATACTACAGCACCATCCGCAAAAAGCTTCAGTAAGCTACCGACGTTATCCACAAGGTCATTAATATACACTCCTGGAAATTGAAATAAGAACACCGTGAATTCATTGTCCCAGGAAGGGGAAACTTTATTGACACATTCCTGGGGTCAGATACATCACATGATCACACTGACAGAACCACAGGCACATAGACACAGGCAACAGAGCATGTACAATGTCGGCACTAGTACAGTGTATATCCACCTTTCGCAGCAATGCAGGCTGCTATTCTCCCATGGAGACGATCGTAGAGATGCTGGATGTAGTCCTGTGGAACGGCTTGCCATGCCATTTCCACCTGGCGCCTCAGTTGGACCAGCGTTCGTGCTGGACGTGCAGACCGCGTGAGACGACGCTTCATCCAGTCCCAAACATGCTCAATGGGGGACAGATCCGGAGATCTTGCTGGCCAGGGTAGTTGACTTACACCTTCTAGAGCACGTTGGGTGGCACGGGATACATGCGGACGTGCATTGTCCTGTTGGAACAGCAAGTTCCCTTGCCGGTCTAGGAATGGTAGAACGATGGGTTCGATGACGGTTTGGATGTACCGTGCACTATTCAGTGTCCCCTCGACGATCACCAGTGGTGTACGGCCAGTGTAGGAGATCGCTCCCCACACCATGATGCCGGGTGTTGGCCCTGTGTGCCTCGGTCGTATGCAGTCCTGATTGTGGCGCTCACCTGCACGGCGCCAAACACGCATACGACCATCATTGGCACCAAGGCAGAAGCGACTCTCATCGCTGAAGACGACACGTCTCCATTCGTCCCTCCATTCACGCCTGTCGCGACACCACTGGAGGCGGGCTGCACGATGTTGGGGCGTGAGCGGAAGACGGCCTAACGGTGTGCGGGACCGTAGCCCAGCTTCATGGAGACGGTTGCGAATGGTCCTCGCCGATACCCCAGGAGCAACAGTGTCCCAAATTTGCTGGGAAGTGGCGGTGCGGTCCCCTACGGCACTGAGTAGGATCCTACGGTCTTGGCGTGCATCCGTGCGTCGCTGCGGTCCGGTCCCAGGTCGACGGGCACGTGCACCTCCGCCGACCACTGGCGACAACATCGATGTACTGTGGAGACCTCACGCCCCACGTGTTGAGCAATTCGGCGGTACGTCCACCCGGCCTCCCGCATGCCCACTATACGCCCTCGCTCAAAGTCCGTCAACTGCACATACGGTTCACGTCCACGCTGTCGCGGCATGCTACCAGTGTTAAAGACTGCGATGGAGCTCCGTATGCCACGGCAAACTGGCTGACACTGACGGCGGCGGTGCACAAATGCTGCGCAGCTAGCGCCATTCGACGGCCAACACCGCGGTTCCTGGTGTGTCCGCTGTGCCGTGCGTGTGATCATTGCTTGTACAGCCCTCTCGCAGTGTCCGGAGCAAGTATGGTGGGTTTGACACATCGGCGTCAATGTTTTCTTTTTTCCATTTCCAGGAGTGTATATTGTGAATAGCAACGGTCCTGCGACACTCCCCAGCGGCACACCTGAAATCTCTCTTACTTCGGAAGACTTCTCTCCATTGAGAATGACATGCTGCGTTCTGTTATCTAGGAACTCTACGATCAAATCACACAATTGATCTGATAGTCAGATGATACGGCTTCAGACAACGCAACACAAAAACAAGCATTAGGCCGTCATAAAGACGAAGGTGCACACACCCCACATCTGTATCCACTAACAAGGGAACCTCCCCATCGCACCCCCTTCATATTTAGTTATAAGTTGGCACAGTGGATAGGCATTGAAAAACAGAACACAGATCAATCGCGAAAACAGGAAGAAGTTGTGTGGAACTATGAAAAAAAATAAGCAAAATACACAAACTGAGTAGTCCATGCACAACATAGGCAACATGTAGGGGAATGTGAGCTCAGGAGCGCCTTGGTCCCGATGGTAGCCGGCACGGTAGCTCAGCGTTGGCCTATGCAATAAAAAACTGAGTGGAAGGGTCAACAAACGAACTTTAAGGGATGTCATGTGACGTCGGCAATGACTAAACACAACGATCAACAACGAACAAAATGAAAAAAAAGTGGGTAGCGTGACCAACTGCGGAACGAGAGGTCCTTGGTTCAAGTCTTCCCTCAAGTGAAAAGTTTAATTTTTTATTTTCAGTTTATGTGACAAACTCATATTTTCATCAGTTTTTTGGGAGTGATTATCACATCCACAAGAAAACCTAGCCGGCCGCGGTGGTCTAGAGGTTCTGGCGCTGCAGTCCGGAACCGCGGGACTGCTACGGTCGCAGGTTCGAATCCTGCCTCGGGCATGGGTGTGTGTGATGTCCTTAGGTTAGTTAGGTTTAAGTAGTTCTCAGTTCTAGGGGACTTATGACCTAAGATGTTGAGTCCCATATGCTCAGAGCCATTTGAACCATTTGAAGAAAACCTAAATCGGGCGAGTTAGAAGAACCTTTTTACCCATACGCCAAGTGTACAAGTTGGTGGGTCGACAACATATTCCTGTCATGTGACGCACATGCCGTCACCAGTGTCGTATAGAATATATCAGACGTGTTTTCCTGTGGAGGAATCGGTTGACCTATGACCTTGCGACCAAATGTTTTCGGTTCCCATTGGAGAGGCACGTCCTTTCGTCTACTAGTCGCACCGTTTTGTGGTGCGGTCGCAAAACACAAACACTAATCTTATTACAGTGGACAGAGACGTCAATGAACGAACGGGCAGATCATAAATTTTCGGAAATAAAGAAAGTAAACTTTTCACTCGAGGGAAGACTTGAAAACCCAGGACCTCTCGTTCCGCAGCTGATCACGCTAACCACGGGACCACAGCGCTCCTGAGCTCACATTATCCTTGATGTTGCGTATCTTGCGCATGGAATACTCATTTTGTATATTTTGCTTATTTTTTTCACAGTTCCACACAACTTCTTCCTGTTTTCTCGATTGACCTGTGTTCAGTTTTTCAAGGCCTATCCACTGTGCCAACTTATAACTAAATCTGAGGGGGTGCGATGGGGAAGTTCCCTTGTAAGAGGTGTGGGGATGGCTTCGATCAGATAGAGTATTGTGCAACGGTGACGACGGAGCGCCGACAAGCCGGTAATGGAAGGAGAGTGGCGGCGGGACGCACCGCGGCGGTGAGTGGTGACGCTGCTGGCTCTGAGCTGAGCGCGGCCGTCGACTGCGGAAGCGAGCAGCGGCGGCACCGTTAGGCGGCCGGCCGTTGCCCTCCCAGCACGGCGCAGCGCTCCACGCGGCACGGCAAACAGCCGAGGCACACACAGCGACGCCGGTTCGACCCCCGCGCGCCACAAGCCCCGCCTCCGGCACGCTTCCTTTCTTTGCAGTCTGAAAGTCAGCCCCCGTCTTCAGCCGGCAACCACAGCATAGTGGCCAGGAGTGGAGGAAGGTCAGAGGCCACGCACTACCCATTAGGACAAGGTTGTTGTTGTTGCGGTCTTCAGACCTGACACTGGTTTCATACAGCTCTCTGCGCTAGCCTGTCCTGTGCAGGTCGCTTTATCTCTGGCTAGCTACTGCAACCTACATCCACTTGAACCTAATTACTTTACAGTAATTGAAAAAGCTTCTTTTCTGGTCGGCCCGCAGAATGCTTTAAGTCAGTGAATGACCTATTAAATATTTTCCCGTTTTTTGTTGCACAGCGATTTCATTAGGCTCGTTATTTACATAAACGAGTCTCGTTTCGCCAGTTGCCATTTTCCAGTTGCCTTGCAGTATCCTATGTCAACGTCTAGTTTTTTTACGTCTATATTGTAGATAGTTATGTTTTTATGTGGCACAGTACAGTGTACTGAAGTGTCTGTGGAGACTGCGTCTTACTTTGCGCGCTGTTGAGACTTGTTAGAACTTTACGCAATGTGTGAAATTTTTTGTTTGCACTCAATTAGATGCCGGCCCGTGTGGCTGAGCGGTTCTAGACGCTTCAGACTGCAACCGCGCGACCCCTACTGTCGCAGGTTCGAATCCTGTCTCGGGCATGGATGTGTGTGATGTCCTTAGGTTAGTTAGCTTTAAGTAGTTCTATGCACTAGGGGGCTGATGACCTCAGATGTTAAGTGCCATAGTGCTCAGAGCCATTTGAACCATTTTGCACTTAATTAGATAGTAAAACCCACTCAATTGACGCATACAGGCTTACAATGAATTTACTTTTTCACCGCGGAATTTCCTCGCTAGTACTTACATTAAAAGATCTAATTGTCCTATGCTTTCATGTTTTGTGCAAAGATGTTATTTGTCTTGAGAGTTCTACTGTTTTTTTTATGTTTTCGTGGCATCGGGACGTCCTGAAAATTATTCCTTCTTTTCATAAGTCAGTCAAGGTTTCAAAATATTGCTTGAGCTTTATTTCCATTTACTCATTAAGAACGTTGCATGTAAATGTGTCTGCGTTGATATAAATTTCGAGTTTTTCAAAATGTTCATAATAGTATGTTTCGGTACACAGTGTAGAATTTTCGTTGTATTTACTATCGTGAAAGCAATCAATCCATATTTTACATAGATTTACGCAACCATAAACATAAATCAGAACAAATAGAAAATGCAATGAAAATTCTGCATCCTTACCTAAATGAACCACAATGAATATTTTGGAAAAACTCGAAATTTACGTCCAAGAAGACGCATTTCCAGACAAAATTCTTAACGAAGAAACGGAACTAAAGCACAAGCAATAATCAGCAAACTTCCTAAAAGACAAAGGATAATTTTCAGCATCTCACGATACCACGAAACATATTTTAAAAAAAAACAACAGCAGAACTCTCAAAAAAATATGTCTTTGAGCAAAACACTAAAGCATAGAATACTACGATCTTCAAACATACATAGCTGAAATTCCGCGAGTGTGAAATGTAAATTCATTGTAAATATATCTACGTGTCAGTGCAGCGGATTGTGCTATCAAACTAACATAAGTGCAAATAAAAAAAATTCACATAACCCATAAAGTTCTAACAAGCTCCAAATATATGCAAACTAAAACACAGACTCAATAAGCACTCAAAAACACTGTGTTGCGACACATAAAAATAAAAATTTCTGCAAAAATAGAAAATCCGCCTACCTTATGCTTCATAATTTTAAACAAGCAGCCGGCCGCGGTGGCCGAGCGGTTCTAGGCGCTACAGTCTGGAACCGCGCTGCTGCTGCGGTCGCAGGTTCGAATCCTGCCTCGGGCATGAATGTGTGTTATGTTCTTAGGTTAGTTAGGTTTAAGTAGTTCTAAGTTCTAGGGGACTGATGACCTCAGAATTTAAATCCCATAGTGCTCAGAGCCATTTGAACCACATTTAAACAAGCAAAACAGAAAAAAAAATTATAATTCAAATTGCAAGACAACTTGAAAGTGGCAGAATAGCGAAACTAGACTCGTCGTTTACGTAAATAACGAGCTAATAATATCATTCGCAACAGAAAACGGGAAAATATTGATATGTCATTCACTACTTACTTTACTCAAGATCTGTTTAGCCGCGCAGGATTAGCCGAGCGGTCTGGAGCGCTGCAGTCAGGGACTGTGCGGCTGGTTCCGGCGGAGGTTCGAGTCCTCCCTCGGGCATGTGTGTGTGTGTGTGTGTGTGTGTGTGTGTGTGTGTGTGTTTGTCCTTAGGATAATTTAGGTAAAGTAGTGTGTAAGCTTAGGGACTGATGACCTTAGTAGTTAAGTCCCATAAGATTTCACACACATTTGAACATTTTTATAATGTTTACTTCCTCCTCCCCCCCCCATGAACCATGGACCCTGTCGTTGGTGGGGAGGCTTGCGTGCCTCAGCGATACAGATAGCCGTACCGTAGGTGCAACCACAACGGAGGGGTATCTGTTGAGAGGCCAGACAAACGTGTGGTTCCTGAAGAGGGGCAGCAGCCTTTTCAGTAGTTGCAAGGGCAACAGTCTGGATGATTGACTGATCTGGCCTTGTAACAATAACCAAAACGGCCTTGCCGTGCCGGTACTGCGAACGGCTGAAAGCAAGGGGAAACTACAGCCGTAATTTTTCCCGAGGGCATGCAGCTTTACTGTATGATTACATGATGATGGCGTCCTCTTGGGTAAAATATTCCGGAGGTAAAATAGTCCCCCATTCGGATCTCCGGGCGGGGACCACTCAAGAGGATGTCGTTATCAGGAGAAAGAAAACTGGCGTTCTACGGATCGGAGCGTGGAATGTCAGATCCCTTAATCGGGCAGGTAGGGTAGAAAATTTAAAAAGGGAAATGGATAAGTTGAAGTTAGATATAGTGGGAATTAGTGAAGTTCGGTGGCAGGAGGAACAAGACTTCTGGTCAGGTGACTACAGGGTTATAAACACAAAATCAAATAGGGGTAATGCAGGAGTAGGTTTAATAATGAATAGGAAAATAGGAATGCGGGTAAGCTACTACAAACAGCATAGTGAACGCATTATTGTGGCCAAGATAGATTCGAAGCCCACACCTACTACAGTAGTACAAGTTTATATGCCAAATAGCTCTGCAGATAACGAAGAAATTGAAGAAATGTATGATGAAATAAAAGAAATTATTCAGATTGTGAAGGGAGACGAAAATTTAATAGTCATGGGTGACTGGAATTCGAGTGTAGGAAAAGGGAGAGAAGGAAACATAGTAGGTGAATATGGATTGGGGGACAGAAATGAAAGAGGAAGCCGCCTGGTCGAATTTTGCACAGAGCACAACATAATCATAACTAACACTTGGTTTAAGAATCATGAAAGAAGGTTGTATACATGGTGTAAGTAGGCTGTTTAGGTTTTTTATTGGTAACGCCACCTCTGTATGAAAATCACTCGCTGTGCTGTGTGCAGTCTGTGGCTGCTTTGCATTGTTGTAATACTCGCCATTGTAGTGTTAGGCAGCTGACTGTGAACAGCGCGTAGCGTTGCGCAGTTGGAGGTGAGCCGCCAGCAGTGGTGGAAGTGGGGAGAGAGATGGCGGAGTTTTTAAATTTGTCATGAACTGCTATATTTATATATGATGATATCAAGGTAAATACATTGTTTGTTCTCTATTAATATCTTTCATTTGCTAACTATCCCTATCAGTAGTTAGTGCCTTCCATAGTTTGAATCTTTTATTTAGCTGGCAGTAGTGGCGCTCGCTGTATTGCAGTAGCTTGAGCAGCGAAGATTTTTGTGAGGTAAGTGATTTGTGAAAGGTATAGTTTAATGTTAGTCAGGGCCATTCTTTTGTAGGGAATTTTGAAAGTCAGATTGCGTTGCGCTAACAAAATATTGTGTGTCAGTTTAAGCACAGTCACTTGTATAAATTTTTCTAAAGGGGACGTTTCATAATGGAAGAACCCTGGAGATACTAAAAGGTATCAGATAGATTATATAATGGTAAGACAGAGATTTAGGAACCAGGTTTTAAATTGTAAGACATTTCCAGGGGCAGATGTGGACTCCGACCACAATCTATTGGTTATGACCTGTAGATTAAAACTGAAGAAACTGCAAAAAGGTGGGAATTTAAGGAGATGGGACCTGGATAAACTAAAAGAACCAGAGGTTGTACAGAGATTCAGGGAGAGCATAAGGGAGCAATTGACAGGAATGGGGGAAATAAATACAGTAGAAGAAGAATGGGTAGCTTTGAGGGATGAAGTAGTGAAGGCAGCTGAGGATCAAGTAGGTAAAAAGACGAGGGCTAGTAGAAATCCTTGGGTAACAGAAGAAATATTGAATTTAATTGATGAAAGGAGAAAATATAAAAATGCAGTAAGTGAAACAGGCAAAAAGGAATACAAACGTCTCAAAAATGAGATCGACAGGAAGTGCAAAATGGCTAAGCGGGGATGGCTAGAGGACAAATGTAAGGATGTAGAGGCCTATCTCACTAGGGGTAAGATAGATACCGCCTACAGGAAAATTAAAGAGACCTTTGGAGATAAGAGAACGACTTGTATGAATATCAAGAGCTCAGATGGAAACCCAGTTCTAAGCAAAGAAGGGAAAGCAGAAAGGTGGAAGGAGTATATAGAGGGTCTATACAAGGGCGATGTACTTGAGGACAATATTATGGAAATGGAAGAGGATGTAGATGAAGATGAAATGGGAGATATGATACTGCGTGAAGAGTTTGACAGAGCACTGAAAGACCTGAGTCGAAACAAAGCCCCCGGAGTAGACAATATTCCATTGGAACTACTGACGGCCGTGGGAGAGCCAGTCCTGACAAAACTCTACCATCTGGTGAGGAAGATGTATGAGACAGGCGAAATACCCTCAGACTTCAAGAAGAATATAATAATTCCAATCCCAAAGAAAGCAGGTGTTGACAGATGAGAAAATTACCGAACTATCAGCTTAATAAGTCACAGCTGCAAAATACTAACACGAATTCTTTACAGACGAATGGAAAAACTAGTAGAAGCGAACCTCGGGGAAGATCAGTTTGGATTCCGTAGAAACACTGGAACACGTGAGGCAATACTGACCTTACGACTTATCTTAGAAGAAAGATTAACGAAAGGAAAACCTACGTTTCTAGCATTTGTAGACTTAGAGAAAGCTTTTGACAATGTTGACTGGAATACTCTCTTTCAAATTCTAAAGGTGGCAGGGGTAAAATACAGGGAGCGAAAGGCTATTTACAGTTTGTACAGAAACCAGATGGCAGTTATAAGAGTCGAGGGACATGAAAGGGAAGCAGTGGTTGGGAAGGGAGTAAGACAGGGTTGTAGCCTCTCCCCGATGTTGTTCAATCTGTATATTGAGCAAGCAGTAAAGGAAACAAAAGAAAAATTCGGAGTAGGTATTAAAATTCATGGAGAAGAAATAAAAACTTTGAGGTTCGCCGATGACATTGTAATTCTGTCAGAGACAGCAAAGGACTTGGAAGAGCAGTTGAATGGAATGGACAGTGTCTTGAAAGGAGGATATAAGATGAACATCAACAAAAGCAAAACAAGGATAATGGAATGTAGTCTAATTAAGTCGGGTGATGCTGAGGGAATTAGATTAGGAAATGAGGCACTTAAAGTAGTAAAGGAGTTTTGCTATTTGGGGAGCAAAATAACTGATGATGGTCGAAGTAGAGAGGATATAAAATGTAGGCTGGCAATGGCAAGGAAAGCGTTTCTGAAGAAGAGAAATTTGTTAACATCGAGTATAGATTTAAGTGTCAGGAAGTCATTTCTGAAAGTATTCGTATGGAGTGTAGCCATGTATGGAAGTGAAACATGGACGATAAATAGTTTGGACAAGAAGAGAATAGAAGCTTTCGAAATGTGGTGCTACAGAAGAATGCTGAATATTAGATGGGTAGATCACATAACTAATGAGGAAGTATTGAATAGGATTGGGGAGAAGAGAAGTTTGTGGCACAACTTGACCAGAAGAAGGGATCGGTTGGTAGGACATGTTCTGAGGCATCAAGGGATCACCAATTTAGTATTGGAGGGCAGCGTGGAGGGAAAAAATCGTAGAGGGAGACCAAGAGATGAATACACTAAGCAGATTCAGAAGGATGTACGTTGCAGTAGGTACTGGGAGATGAAAAAGCTTGCACAGGATAGAGTAGCATGGAGAGCTGCATCAAACCAGTCTCAGGACTGAAGACCACAACAACAACAACTTCCTCCTCCTCATCCACACACGCCACCCTCATGTGCCCGTCCACTACCACACTGACGATTCCTTGATTCCTCCGGGTGAGTCCTATCAAGAGCTATTCCTTCTTTTACTCAAGTTGTGCCATAAAGATTATCGAGTCGATCGAGCACGTCTTCATTGGTTTTCTAATTTACAGCAAAAATTTGCATTTTCTCCTTATCTGTAATATTTCACATACATTCGAAAAGGATAGGGAAGAAAATCGATCGTCACCTGTTCAAAGGGGCCATCCCCAGCATCCACTTTCAGTTACTTAACCACGAAAATGCAAAACGATATTATCATGCCGAGATTAACCCTTTCGTGGATGAACTAAGTAAAATTTCGCATGTTACTGTAAATACAGTACTGCTTCTGGAATTGATACTGAGTCGGGCCATGTTTCTAAATTTCGATTGTAGTTTATAGTTCTACAGTTACATTAAGTGGGACTTGTATGTCCCCCTGGACAGAGGGGTGCCCTAAATTTATTCCTTCTCGAATCCAGCGGGTCATACACGTTCCGCATAAAATAAATTCTTTACTAGGCAAGTAGCCTACTCTTAATTCTCCCTCGTCCAACCTTTGGAATATCAATGATCTTTTACCCGAGATCATTGTCTTTTATGTTATTAGGCAGAATTAGGGACAGGCCCGGAATAAACATTCAACTAGCCCACAATCAGCTGAGAAAACCTTATAATTACGGCAAGAGGCCCTTTCAAGTTAAGGCTGGAGACAGGATCTTTGTGCAAAACCTTAACCCTGTCGGGGATTTGTCAGGAGCTGGCTGTAATAAACTTATCCCACGATTTGTAGGTCCTTGCACAGTTCTGAGGGTTCTGAGCACAGTTAATCTCCTGGAGCGTAACCCGTGGATCGGAAAAACTTTAAGGGTACATATTGGCCAGCGCTATTTAACCTGCCTCTCGCGAGTTCCCTCCCCGGAGAGAGGACGGGTATATTTCCTTTGGTGGGCGAAGTTGAGGCGTGTCGGCTCGTTTTATGAGGTGTTGTATCGTTGCTAACTGGCGCGATCTGCATTCCTGTCACGCCACCGTGTGGCGCTTCGATCTCCTTGCGGTTGTGTTTTTGGTTAGAGGAAGTTGGAGGAAGGTTGTTGACGGACGGTGCGGCAGTGAGAGAGAGGAACAGATGACTAACGGTGAGCGTGCGACTACGAGGCCTGATCGGCGGTCGCTCGTCCGAGTGGGCGGCCTTTCAGATGTGATGCTGAAGAAGAATATTGAAAATTAGGTGGACTCATGAGTATCCAACTGAAACTGAATTATAAGCTATCGAAACGATGCTGGTAGCCCTACACAATGTTGGAGCCAATAAAATGCCGGCAGAAGTTTGCATCGTTGCGTAACACAATACTTTGTCGCCAGTTTTGCAACAGACGCTAGTTGTAATGTAGCAAATGAGCTTAATTTTTGTACAGAAATTGTTTGTAAAAAGACAAGGTAGCAGATACAAGCCACGCCCCAACTTTTCGATGGTGAAATTTGTATAAAAACTGCGCTTGTTTTCGAGTATTTGTGGTATATTGTTTATATACGAAGAACATCTATGTCTGAGGAACAGTTGATATTGTAACTATACGTTACGTCTTTCGTGTTTTTTTACGATGATTTTTGTGATCTGTAACAAGTGATGCAAACCATTTGTGTGCAAATAGCCCGAAATTTTTCATTTTTGCGATTAGTATGCCGATATCGACAATATCTAAAGCTGTATTAAAAGTGAGGGATCAGTTTAGTTATTGGTTATCCATCCATAGCCAGTAATCTGACATAACTTCTTAGAGTATATACATTTTGGTCAGGGCTCCCTTCATGTTACAGATGCCATTCCTAAAACTAATGATTTGTTTCCTATGGAGGACGAACGTCTTTATCGATAATTCATGAACTGACATGACCCGCCGTTGTCTGCCACCCAGGCACAGTGGCACACTATCTTGACCAGCCGGATTTATGTGGCCCACCTACAAATTTATTTCCCTGAGTTCACAGGGATATGGAAGTCCCACTTGTGTGCTTTTCAGCTGTCTGGAACAAACAAACCCATTTTTGCACCTCACGTGCGAGATACCGCTTAATTGTTTTAGTTGAGCTTTTTGAGCCTTGTGTTTGGCGGTCTTATGTAATATTTTGGTGTCTGCAATAGATAAGCCCAGTAAAGGTATGTATTGTCTTTTTTACATTGTTAGTTAGAAAGATACAGGTTTATGCACATATTTATTGATAAAATAGTTTAAAATTCGTTTATTGGTTTTGTCTTGTGGCCATAGTGTGTTGAGAATTTCTATTTGTGCCTTTTATTCCTATTTGTGTCTAAATTTTTAGATTTATGTATTTTATTCGGTACTGTTATCTTATTTTTTCCTCTTGATACGACAAAAGGAAAACTCCACCAATTCCTGGTTTGTTTTTCTGATGAATGCTTGCCTTTCCCTTCTCGTTATATTACTCTCAGTTGAAAGTTGCTTTACAAGAGCAACATGAAAGGGGAGTTGGTCACATTTTCCTACATAATTACAATTTCACACGATGAAAATGCTTACCAGTGCACCGACCAAAAGAAAATATCAAAGACGATGCCACGCAATGGATGCACGACAGGATATAGCTGATTTTGTACCATCTCTATTTTTTCTTGTGATGAGTCTTATATCTTTCGGGTCGTGAGCAGTTGATAAATCTGTAACTGGTAAATTTTCTTGCCATTTTACTGCAGATATACACCCTTTTGTACGGCCGATGACGTACTCTTATATGCAGTTGGAAAATGTTTTCCAGAAGGCGCATAAGGAAGTGATGCAGACAATGTGTAAGTAGGCTGTTTAGGTTTTTTATTGGTAACGCCACCTCTATATGAAAATCACTGGCTGTGCTGTGTGCAGTCTGTGGCTGCTTTGCATTGTTGTAATACTCGCCATTGTAGTGTTGGGCAGCGGCAGCTGGATGTGAACAGCGCGTAGCGTTGCGCAGTTGGAGGTGAGCCGCCAGCAGTGGTGGATGTGGGGAGAGAGATGGCGGAGTTTTGAAATTTGTCATGAACTGCTATATTTATATATGATGATATCAAGGTAAATACATTGTTTGTTCTCTATTAATATCTTTCATTTGCTAACTATCCCTATCAGTAGTTAGTGCCTTCCATAGTTTGAATCTTTTATTTAGCTGGCAGTAGTGGCACTCGCTGTATTGCAGTAGCTTGAGCAGCGAAGATTTTTGTGAGGTAAGTGATTTGTGAAAGGTATAGTTTAATGTTAGTCAGGGCCATTCTTTTGTAGGGAATTTTGAAAGTCAGATTGCGTTGCGCTAAAAAATATTGTGTGTCAGTTTAAGCACAGTCCTGTATAATTGTTCAAAGGGGACGTTTCATATGTCGACCCTTAGCCGAGGATACCTCACTGGAATCTTCTGATTTTTTCTTGTAGTTTGTGTAATTAGTGTAGATTTTGTTTATTGATAGCGCGTAATCATAGAGAGAATTTCCTTTGTAGTTGTAGTTTTTCATTGTTGTACAGTAAAACAGTTGTGGCATGCATGTAGATTTGCACCAAGTATTTCGCAGCTGCGCTGGCAATTAAGTAGACATTATTTCCATTGCTATGTTATTTTATTTTGCTCTTCAAATTGTGCTTTTCTGTGTTATCGTGTGAAATATTGTGACAATTATGGCGTGTAAAAAACGTAATACTAGGCTCCAAAGTAAACTGAGAAATGACAGTGAAAATGAAAGCAGTGTGTTAGCGCCGCAGAGTAATGAATTAACTGATGTTCAAGGTAGTAATTTGATAATTGTGCATAGGGAAATGGAGCGGGCAGCAAACAATGGCGTGGACAGTGAAACAATTAGTGAAGAGGGAAGCATTATCGATCGATCGGTCGGCAATAGCTCGCCTCAGGAAGCCGAAATGACACGACACGATTTCGCAAATACTGTAGATTCAGGTTTTGGATCCTCACCGTTTTCTCAAATAAGTCAAGACACATTTTCTGCTCGTCAAAATGTGAATGTTTCTGGTGCAAATTCACTGCCGAAAAGCACTGAGGAACATGTTTCAGACACCAATGCATTGTTATTACAGTTAATACAACAAATGGGACAAACACAGCAAAAGCTTCAAAAGTTAGACACAATGGAACAAAATCAGAGACAAACACAGCAAAAGCTTCAAAAGTTAGACACAATGGAACAAAATCTCAAAAAGTTAGACACAATGGAACAAAATCTTCAAAAGTTAGACACTACACTTGAACAAACACGTGAAGATTTAACCACTGAGTTACATAACATTGAATCTAAATGTCAGAAAGTGTGTAATGACGTAAAAACACAAATTTGTGAGCATTTTCAACCTATTTTTTCGCGGCATGAAAATGCATTACAGAATCACGAAGCAGCCATAAAAGAACTGCAAACCATTGTTCATGAAAATCATGAGACCTTGTGGGCTAAAATTGACTCAGTTGCATCTACGGATTCGGTTACACAACTTGCAAAAACTCAGGAAAACTTAAAGGACACAGTAGATTCGATTTCAACACAAATGGACACGCTGAAGCTTGGTTCAGAAAAACACACTGAGGAAATGTGTTCATTATCAGAGAAAGTAGTTGAACTTTCGGATCAGCTAAATAATTTATCTACGAAGGTAGATGATAATCTGAATGACGCAAAACCGGTAGTCTTTAATGACACAGAAGAGAGCGAACAAATTAGGAAACTGAAACAAAATCTGAATGAAATTGATACGCAACATCAAAGAGAAATCCGGGAAGTACAAGATCAGCTGACACAGGTAATACAAGAATTACGTATTTCAGAGGACACTCGCGTTCCAATACGGGAAGAGGGACATAGAAATACGGAACAACCACAAAATAATAACACAAGACACTTCGGAAGTTATGAAAGAAATTGGCAAGGTGCACCGAATTTTGAAATGGAACCGCCGAAACGACGTAACAATGACCGATATGCGATTCGCCGACATGATGACTTTGACTATAAGCTGTTCATTACTACACGTAAATTCAAAACATTTAAGAATTCTGGCAACGACATTCATCCACAAGCATGGCTCCATCAATTCTCTCATTGTTTTCCTCCCAACTGGTCGTTAGAACACAGATTAGAATTCATGTGTGGCTATTTAGAGAATGAACCAGCTGTAAGAATGCGATCGGTCATTCACGATTGCCACAGTGAAGGAGAATTTTACCATGCCTTCCTCTCAGCATATTGGTCTCAAGCCACACAAGACCGGGTAAAACATAGCATCATAATGATGAAACGTTTCGAACAATCTGAATTTTCCAGTCTTATGAAGTATTTTGAAGACATGTTGCATAAGAATCAGTATCTTTCAAACCCATACAGCCCTTCAGAACTCATCCGCATTTGCTTAATCAAATTACCTGAACATTTACGACATATTATTTTAGCAGGACGTTGCAAAGAAGACATTGAGGCTTTTCAGGGATTGTTACAAGAACTGGAAATTGACACAGACAGTCGCGGGATGCGAAAACAGGAAAACAATCACTACAGGTCACATCCGTCACAATTCCGTGACGACAGAAACAATAACTGGCCACGACAAGCCTATTCTTACAACGCAAATCGTGACCAAAACAGACACCACCCATATGACAACCATTGGCAGAGTAATAGTTACAGAGAAAGATCGCATTTCCGTAGTAATGAATATGACAGAGATAACCATAGAAACAGACAATATGGTAATCAGAACTATTATTATCAAGGGAGACAGAATAATTTCAGACGCAACAGTTCAGCGCGCAGTTACGATTCAGGGAGAAATTCTCCACCACGCGACCGACACGAAAGAAACTGTGTAAACTACCGACAAAACGACAGACCTGAATTCCATCAGAACTGGCGAGCTTTAAACAGAGCTGGGCCCTCTCGGCAAGGCGAATTTGTGGAAGTTAGGCCTCCTAATCCCAGTAACGACGCGCGGCAACAAAGAGACAGACAATGACTCGCACCGCAGGCATACACGTGCGCCGGCTGGCTCCGAGAAAAATAACATTATATCTGGTACTGCTAATGAGATTTTAATGCAACTTTTGGTTTACTTGAAAATACATTCTGGGTTTAAAGTACTTTCAGTGAGATACCAGATGGCACAGTGGTTAGTTTATGTGACAGCTACACGATTTTATCACGACGCTACTAATGAGTGACAATTTACAATGTTGCTTTTGCAGTGTTTCTGTTTTATATCTGCACAGTTTTTCTGAATTCTTCTGGAAAGTAAAACATGTTTTAGTAGTAACTTTTGTGGTACAGCAACAATGAAATTGTCTTTTCCGTAGCACAACAATACGTTACAGCACAGTACTTTCTTCATCACGGCAATAAGCGTAATAACTAAGATATCTATAGACAAAGCATTTCACTTTTGTTTATCATGAGGTAAGTACATTGACTTCTGCAGAACTTGGCTTTCGGAGGACGATAAGTACGACACTTCCACAGAATTATCTTACAGCAAGACGCACATTTAGCGCTACAGGACACGCATTTGAGAGATTTTGTACTTAAGCCATTTATTTTTCAAGATTTTTGAATTACAAAGAAAGTTTTCTGTGATATATTTCATTCTATTGCTGTAATCTGTAACACCTGAGGGTATAATTACATTAATCCTCAGGGGGGTACACGCCTACTTTGTGTACCATGTGTTTGGCAAGCACAAGGAACCCTAGCTAATATGCTATTTGCTTATACAACTTTACACATCGGTACCATATTTCTCTAACACACAAATTACACAGCTATCTGATCATTTAACTGAGAGAGACAAACATTTATTTTACTATATCAGTGACAGATGTTTACGTAATTACACAGTTGGATAACTTCACACTTATGAAACTGTATTTTGTCTGTACTTTGTAAACTGTTCATATTTTTTCGGAATCATTGTGACACTATGAGAGCTTTGAATGATGTATTTGGTATGAGATCATGATTTTTAAAGTACGTTTGAGGCAGCTGACACTTTTGACATGAGCAGAGAATTTTTTTAGGCTTAGAAATTATTGGAGGAAGTTACGACGATTTTGAGATTTGACTGAAGTTTTATGATGTTATTATTACGACGACGATGTGTATTATGTTGTTGAGGAATGTTTATTATGCTACGTATTTCTCATGATGAAATATTGAGGAAGTGTCGACGAATATGTATATGTATAATGAGGTAAGGAATAATGAGTAGTGTTTAGGGACTCTGATTTATGAAAAGGATGTTGGAAACCAAGAAACGTACTTTAAGAGTTATGAAATGTGTGTGTATATGCGTGAATGTATTACAATGCAGACGAAAATTTTTTTGGACACTGTTATATCAATAGCATTTTGTTTCTACAGATTTGTAACGCAAATTCTTGACCTGTGAAATATTTTTATGTGAGACTGTCACGGTAGCAGAAACTGCTGTCGTAAATATTTCCGTACGAAAGTTAAGTGACCACCTGCACGTAATGCGTCGCGGGCACCCAGCTGTGTCAGACGCCTGGAGAAAAAGCCATTATTGCGAGCCCTTTTCAGCGGCACAGGTAGAAAAAAAAAATAAAAAAAGACGCCATTAACCTCGCTTCTGACATTCCTTTGTAGAAAGCATCGCGAAAACGACACGGTCGAACTTGAAAACATATGATTACACTGGATGCCTAATGAAATGACGAGAAATATTTTTATGTCTATACACCTGATTATGACTACTGTCTCTCTAGTTGAGAGATTTTTCTACTAACTTATGAAATGCCACATGGCTATTGAACGATGTTCTTATGCTTTGCTGTGTACATAGTTGCTTATTTCATTTGATATCTGGTTTCCAGCTGTGTTGCAGCATTGCTTTTATAAAATGAAATGCATTTGCTAATGTGAACACTTTCTGTCAACAGATCTATTAAATAATTATTTTATGATCCACATTCTTTAAAAAAGGAGCACTTGGAAAGGAAAGAACAATAAGAAGGAACTAGTAACAGTAACACATAATTTTCTTTTCAAGTACATGGTAATATTTCTTTTTACAATCAGTTGTTGTGGTGCACCACTTTAATTACATAGATATTAAGATGTGAATATACATTTCCCTTATCTGCATTGTCGTTTTTGCTGTAATATTTTTTCTGCTTGAGCTTTGTCATGTATAGATATAAGTTTTATATTTTTTATATTTTTTATATTTGCTGCTGCTGTTTGCCAGGCATAGTGCTACTGAATTTTAAATTGTGTTACTCTGTTAAGCTAATTTTACTACTGACTTATTTTTCTTGCTACTGTACATTGGCTCATATTAGTTGAAATGTTGCATTGCTTGGTAATTTATATTTACTGTAGCTTGCTTTGCAATTTTCCATTTTTTTGCATTGCTGTTTGTGTTAATTTGTTATGTGCTGCTGCATTGCCTCGTCCCTTAGTTTAGTATCTGAGCTCAGTAGATTTAAGTTAGCTTAAGAGGAGATTATATAAGAAACTAACTATTATAAATTTATAAGAAATGCATTGAGAAGCTATCAGAAAATGGTCTAGCAAAATAAAAAGGATACTGTACAGTGGAGAAAAACTATTATTGACAGAGGATGTGAACAGAATACAGAAAGCAGAGAGAAAAACTATTTTTGACAGAGGATGTGAACGAAATACAGAAGGCAGGCTTAGATAGGACTTTTGGGAATAATGATGAATGAAGGGAGATCTCCAAGAAGCAAAGAAAGTTTTGTTTGCAAAATACTGCAATGAAACAAACCCTGTCCTTTCCTTTTGTGTTATCCCACTATGTGTTTGGGTACCCTTGTGTATATATGTTCTTCCTGTCTTTATATGTTTATCTCATCAGACTTTTGTTGTAGAATTTTTCTCATACTCAGCTACATGAACTATGATGAGGAATACTGTTATCCTCAAATATAATTTGCGTTAATAATATGTTATTTACTTTGTAAAGATGTTAGACATTATTAATTCTGTTCTGTTCAATGCTCATGTGTAAAGTTGATGTTTCAAAAGTTATTCTGATCTTTTATGTATTTACTTATGTCATAATTCCTGTAACATTGATGTATATGTCTATTTCTATTCTTTTGTAAAGCCTGTACTACAAATGTTATCTGTATTATTATGTTCTTTAATGATGTATTTTGTACCTTTGTAATTGTATTTTCATGTTGTAAATTTATAAAATTGTAATTGACACCAGTTCATCTTATTATTAACTTGTAAGTTACATTTCACTGCACACGTTTCTGTTGGTCATAGTATATGGACAATATGTGAGAAGTAGGGACTGTTAGTGTTTGCACGTGTGTTAATAATTCAGCAAGGGACTGGATAACAGCATTGCTGGTTCTAAGGACAATTCCAAAAACTTTGTGAGTGCACAAGTGGTGGTTTATGGACTTGCTATATTATCCGCAAGACTCTTCAACGGTGATTGTGCACCTGCACAGTCACAACAGATGGCTGCTGGCTATCTCTCCAAGGACTACAGTGGGTCTGCATCTATGATGACCCACCATGCCATTATTTCTACAAGGACTGCAGTGGGTCTGCACCTCTGGTGGCCCACCAATACCACAATCTCTACCAGGACTCCAGTGGGTCTGCTCTGTGATGACCTACCTACCAATATTCTTCAAAACTTCGAATGACTCTGCTGTGGGTTTGCTCCATTGTGGCCCATTACCTGTCAGCATGTCAAGAGTCAGCACTGTCTTTCCGTTGGAAGGACAACACTGCTTCTTCAAGACTCCATGGAAATCCACTACTTCCGTGTGCATTTTCTTTTACTGCTCAGACTTTGAGAAAAACACTGAAATTTTACAGTGATGAACAATCTGGACTGTCTTTATGGACTGTAAAAAAAATTTTTAGCTTTTGACCAGCATTGTATAAATAAGTGTGTGCATTTGATATCTTTGTTACTGTAATTATAAAAAAAATTTTCAAATCTGTATTGGGCACTGCCCAAACCAATTTGTAAAATTTTTTGTGGGGAGCATGGGGGCTATGTAAGTAGGCTGTTTAGGTTTTTTATTGGTAACGCCACCTCTATATGAAAATCACTGGCTGTGCTGTGTGCAGTCTGTGGCTGCTTTGCATTGTTGTAATACTCGCCATTGTAGTGTTGGGCAGCGGCAGCTGGATGTGAACAGCGCGTAGCGTTGCGCAGTTGGAGGTGAGCCGCCAGCAGTGGTGGATGTGGGGAGAGAGATGGCGGAGTTTTGAAATTTGTCATGAACTGCTATATTTATATATGATGATATCAAGGTAAATACATTGTTTGTTCTTTATTAATATCTTTCATTTGCTAACTATCCCTATCAGTAGTTAGTGCCTTCCATAGTTTGAATCTTTTATTTAGCTGGCAGTAGTGGCACTCGCTGTATTGCAGTAGCTTGAGCAGCGAAGATTTTTGTGAAGTAAGTGATTTGTGAAAGGTATAGTTTAATGTTAGTCAGGGCCATTCTTTTGTAGGGAATTTTGAAAGTCAGATTGCGTTGCGCTAAAAAATATTGTGTGTCAGTTTAAGCACAGTCCTGTATAATTGTTCAAAGGGGACGTTTCAAATGGCGCACAGAAACAAGCGATGACTAATTTCATATGTAGCTACTGCAAGGTAACAGTGTGTGTTCAGCCACGTTTCCAAAAATTTCATACAAATGTTATGCTGTGAATGAATAAATTTGTTTGATGTGATAATGGTACTTACTTACTTCTTTTTACAGATCATAGCCCGTAGTAAAGAAATTATTTTAAGTGGAACGTGTATGACCCGCTGGATACATCCAGGGAATGGAACTATCCCACTTCGTTTGAGGCCTTGCTTGGAAAATAATCGGAGCGCGCTCAAGATTCCTATTTACACTTCGCAAAGGAGGGCTGCGGGCAATAGGCTTTGGTGGTGGTAGGGCTGATGACATTGCCAAATCAGAGACGCTTAAAATCCCTGAAAACAAAGGCCAGTGTGTTATCACTTACTACCGCACTAGGCGGACTAAACAGAGGAAATAACTTGGTAAGGCGGTGAACAGATACAGATACAGATGCCGTCAATACCCGAGTAGGAACAATCCAAAGGAAACGGGAGCCGGCGTCCACAACGACCAGAATATACACTATGTGATCAGAAGTATCCGGACACCTGGCTGAATATGACTTACAAGTTCATGGCGCCCTCCTTCGGTAATGCTGGAATTCAATATGGTGTTGGCCCACCCTTAGCCTTGATGACAGCTTCCACTCTCGCAGGCATACGTTCAGTCAGGTGCTGGAAGGTTTCTTGGGGAATGGCAGCCCATTCTTCACGGAGTGCTGCACTGAGGAGAGTTATCGATGTCGGTTGGTGAGGCTTGGCACGAAGTCGGCGCTCCAATACATCCCAGAGGTGTTGTACAGGATTTAGGTCAGGACTCTGTGCAGGCAGTCCATTACATGGATGTTATTGTGGTGTAACCACTCCGCCACAGGCCGTGCATTATGAACAGATGCTCGATCGTGTTGAAAGATGCAATCACCATCCCCGAATTGCTCTTCAACAAAGGGAAGCAAGAAGGTGCTTACAACATCAATGTGGGCCTGTGCTGTGATAGTGCCACTCAAAGGAACAAGGAATGCAAACACTACACATACTGGCAGATGACGTTCACCAGGCATTCGCCATACCCCCACCCTGCAATCGGATCGCCACAATGTGTACCTTGATCCGTCACTCCTCACAACGTTTTTCCACTGTTCAATCATCCAATGTTTACGCTCTTTACACCAAGCGAGGCGTCGTTTGGCATTTACTGACTTCATGTGTCGCTTATAATCAGCCACTCGACCATGAAATCCAAGTTTTCTCGCCTCCAGCCTAACTTTCATAGTACTTTCAGTGGATCCTGACGCAGTTTGGAATTCCTGTGTGATGGTCCGGATAGATGTCTGCCTATTACACATTACGACCCTCTTCAACTGTCGGCGGTCTCTGTCAGTCAACAGATGAGGTCGGCCTGTACGCTTTTGTGCTGTACGTGTCCCTTCACGTTTCCACTTCACTATCACAGCGGAAACAGTGGAGCTAGGGATGTTTAGCAGTGTGGAAATCTCGCGTACAGACATATGACACAAGTGACACCCAATCATCTGACCACGTTAGAAGTCCATGAGTTCCACGGAGCGCCCCATTCTGCTTTCTCACGTCTAATGACTACTAAGGTCGCTGATATGGAGTACCTGGTAGTAGGTGGCAGCACAATGCACCTAACACGAAAAACCTATGTTTTTGTGGGTGTCCGGATACTTTTGATCACATAGTGCAACTGCTACTGACCTTAGTGCTGGGTAGGGGTCCCACGCAATCAAGAAACTATTTACCCATTGGGTGTTAATCACATTCAAAACATAGAAAGTCCTTTCGTGAGCTGGGGTTAGGCTTAGCTATTTTACAGAGCTCACATTCCCCAACCAAGTGGCGAAAATCCTTGGAAAAGTTTGTCCAGGTGACATGGCGCCGAATCTTCGCAATTGTTTTGTGGACGTCTAAGTAGTCTCCCGCCACTGAGCTATGAAAATAATGAAAAATCGATCGAACGAGCTCTATCGGCAAACAAATTCTAAGTTGTAGCGGCCTGTCTACTGCTCGGCAAAGAATGCCTCTCTCCAAGGTGTAGCCTGGGACCGAAACTACCGCTAAAAACTGCTTATGAATAGGCACCAGACCAGAATCTTGATCCTGTTTACCCTTTAAATCGTTAAAGAGCTGGAGAACTTCGGTAAGGATACTGCCCACAAGAAAGCCTGTCTCTGGAGGACATCGAGCAACTGGATCACTATCCTTTCCGAACATCTGACTGAGTGCGCCAAAGCCCAAGTTATCAGAAACTCTAATACGACGCACTTGAAAACGGAAGGTGGAGATACGAACGGCCCACCTCGCGATCTTTTCTGTCTTTTTAGGCCAAATGAGGACCCATCTAAGGGCCTGGTTTTCAGTCTGCAGCTCAAACTCCCGGGGTTCCAAGTAGAATTTAAATTTATCGAGAGCGAACAACACAGCCAACGCCACACCTTCATGAACACAGTATTCAAGTTCGGGGCCCGCCGATATTCTAGAGATGTAAGCAAGGGGGCGTGTGTCTCCTCTATTTCCTGGAGAAATTAGGAATGGCTAAGACTGGGGGATTAGTTAAAGCGGTTTTAACTGCTTCAGAGGCGGGCTGTTCACTTTCTCTCCACGATAAATCTTGCCCCTTCCTGCACAGATTGTTAAGGGGCCAGCGATTTGGGCGAAATTAGGCACGAACTTACGACAGTAATTTGCAATAACTATAAACTTCGCAATGCCCTTCTTATTTACCGGAGGGAGAAAATTCCTTAGGCCAACGGTTCGTGGTCAACTCTAATCCCGTCATCGGACACCAAGTGCCCCAAAAAGGGAACTTGACGCCGTTCCAAAGTGACCTTCGATGGTTTAAAGGCCAGACCAGCCTTCCGCAATGTAACCAAAGCCTGACGAACATCTTCAAGATGTTTGCTGAACGACCGACTACAAATAACCACATCGTTTAAGTAGTTATAGACGCAACGAAACTTTAAATGCCCCAACACATGATCCAGAAACCGGTACAGAACAGCAGCACCAGTGGACGAGCCGAAAGGAACCGTGTTGAAGTCCTACAGTTTCCAATCAGTACGGAAGACGGACGCCGGCTTGGAACCTTCGGTTTTTCTTTTTTTTTCTTTTTTTTTTCATCAGTCTACTGACTGGTTTGATGCGGCCCGCCACGAATTCCTTTCCTGTGCTAACCTCCATCTCAGAGTAGCACTTGCAATCTACGTCCTCAATTATTTGCTTGACGTATTCCAATCTCTGTCTTCCTCTACAGTTTTTGCCCTCTACAGCTCCCTCTAGTACCATGGAAGTCATTCCCTCATGTCTTAGCAGATGTCCTATCATCCTGTCCCTTCTCCTTATCAGTGTTTTCCACATATTCCTTTCCTCTCCGATTCTGTGTAGAACCTCCTCATTCCTTACCTTATCAGTCCACCTAATTTTCAACATTCGTCTATAGCACCACATCTCAAATGCTTCGATTCTCTTCTGTTCCGGTTTTCCCACAGTCCATGTTTCACTGCCATACAATGCTGTACTCCAGACGTACATCCTAAGAAATTTCTTCCTCAAATTAAGGCCGGAATTTGATATTAGTAGACTTCTCTTGGCCAGAAAAGCCTTTTTTGCCATAGCGAGTCTGCTTTTGATGTCCTCCTTGCTCCGTCCGTCATTGGTTATTTTACTGCCTAGGTAGCAGAATTCCTTAACTTCATTGACTTCGTGACTATCAATCCTGATGTTAAGTTTCTCGCTGTTCTCATTTCTACTACTTCGCATTACCTTCGTCTTTCTCCGATTTACTCTCAAACCATACTGTGTACTCATTAGACTGTTCATTCCGTTCAGCAGATCATTTAATTCTTCTTCACTTTCACTCAGGATAGCAATGTCATCAGCGAATCGTATCATTGATATCCTTTCACCTTGTATTTTAATTCCACTCATGAACCTTTCTTTTATTTCCATCATTGCTTCCTCGACGTACAGATTGAAGAGCAGGGGTGAAAGGCTACAGCCTTGTCTTACACCGTTCTTAATACGAGCACTTCGTTCTTGATCGTCCACTTATTATTCCCTCTTGGTTGTTGTACATATTGTATATGACCCGTCTCTCCCTATAGCTTACCCCTACCTTTTTCAGAATCTCGAACAGCTTGCACCATATTATATTGTCGAACGCTTTCTCCAAGTCGACAAATCCTATGAAAGTGTCTTGATTTTTCTTTAGCCTTGCTTCCATTATTAGCCGTAACGTCAGAATTGCCTCTCTCGTCCCTTTACTTTTCCTAAAGCCAAACTGATCGTCACCCAGCGCATTCTCAATTTTCTTTTCCATTCTTCTGTATATTATTCTTGTAAGCAGCTTCGATGCATGAGCTGTTAAGCTGATTGTGCGATAATTCTCGCACTTGTCAGCTCTTGCCGTCTTCGGAATTGTGTGGATGACGCTTTTCCGAAAGTCAGATGGTATATCGTCAGACTCATATATTCTACACACCAACGTGAATAGTCGTTTTGTTGCCACTTCCCCCAATGATTTTAGAAATTCTGATGGAATGTTATCTATCCCTTCTGCCTTATTTGACCGTAAGTCCTCCAAAGCTCTTTTAAATTCCGATTCTAATACTGGATCCCCTATCTCTTCTAAATCGCCTCCTGTTTCTTCTTCTATCACATCAGACAAATCTTCACCCTCATAGAGGCTTTCAATGTATTCTTTCCACCTATCTGCTCTCTCCTCTGCATTTAACAGTGGAATTCCCGTTGCACTCTTAATGTTACCACCGTTGCTTTTAATGTCACCAAAGGTTGTTTTGACTTTCCTGTATGCTGAGTCTGTCCTTCCGACAATCATATCTTTTTCGATGTCTTCACATTTTTCCTGCAGCCATTTCGTCTTAGCTTCCCTGCACTTCCTATTTATTTCATTCCTCAGCGACTTGTATTTCTGTATTCCTGATTTTCCCGGAACATGTTTGTACTTCCTCCTTTCATCAATCAGCTGAAGTATTTCTTCTGTTACTCATGGTTTCTTCGCAGCTACCTTCTTTGTACCTATGGTTTCCTTCCCAACTTCTGTGATGGCCCTTTTTAGAGATGTCCATTTCTCTTCAACTGTACTGCCTACTGCGCTATTCCTTATTGCTGTATCTATAGCGTTAGAGAACTTCAAACGTATCTCGTCATTCCTTAGTACTTCCGTATCCCACTTCTTTGCGTATTGATTCTTCCTGACTAATGTCTTGAACTTCAGCCTACTCTTCATCACTACTATATTGTGATCAGAGTCTAATCAGAGTCTATATCTGCTCCTGGGTACGCCTTACAATCCAGTATCTGATTTCGGAATCTCTGTCTGACCATGATGTAATCTAATTGAAATCTTCCCGTATCTCCCGGCCTTTTCCAAGTATACCTCCTCCTCTTGTGATTCTTGAACAGAGTATTCGCTATTACTAGCTGAAACTTGTTACAGAACTCAATTAGTCTTTCTCCTCTTTCATTCCTCGTCTCAAGCCCATATTCTCCTGTAACCTTTTCTTCTACTCTTTCTCCTACAACTGCTTTCCAGTCACCCATGAGTATTAGATTTTCGTCCCGTTTACATACTGCATTACCCTTTCAATATCCTCATAGACTTTCTCTATCTGTTCACCTTCAGCTTGCGACGTCGGCATGTATACCTGAACTATCGTTGTCGGTGTTTGTCTGCTGTCGATTCTGGTTAGAACAACCCGGTCACTGAACTGTTCACAGTAACACACCCTCTGCCCTACCTTCCTATTCATAACGAATCCTACACCTGTTATACCATTTTCTGCTGCTGTTGATATTACCCGATACTCATCTGACCAGAAATCCTTGTCTTCCTTCCACTTCACTTCACTGACCCCTACTATATATAGATTGAGCCTTTGCATTTCCCTTTTCAGATTTTCTAGTTTCCCTACCACGCTCAAGCTTCTGACATTCCACGCCCCGACTCGTAGAACGCTATCCTTTCGTTGATTATTCAACCTTTTTCTCATGGTAACCTCCCCCTTGGCAGTCCCCTCCCGGAGATCCGAATGGGGGACTATTCCGGAATCTTTTGCCAATGGAGAGATCATCATGACACTTCTTCAATTACAGGCCACATGTCCTGTGGATACACGTTACGTGTCTTTAATGCAGTGGTTTCCATTGCCTTCTGCATCCTCATGTCGTTGATCATTGCTGATTCTTCCGCCTGTAGGGGCAATTTCCCACCCCTAGGACAAGAGAGTGCCCTGAACCTCTATCCACTCCTAGCAAGAAAAAAGGTAATCGACCAAGAAAACCCGGGAATAGTCAATTTCCCCTTTATTTCTCCAACCAGAGGTAACTCTTGCCCATTGGTGGTACGACATCCCTGAGAAGAAGAGCGTATGGAAGGACATTTGCGAATGCCCTCTTTGACAAGGCCGTTGGCGGGATGAGGCTAACTTCTTATGCCGGAAGTCTTCCTGAACTCCAAATACCAACTGTAATTAAGAAGGGAAACAGCGCTACCGGAATCTAATAAGGTACAAATAGGTTCCTGATTCAGACTAGCACAAATAAGCCTTAGCAGCAATGATACGGGCGCAACCGGCCGGACACCTCCGCGAACGGCGTCCCAAGGCCTCTCACCCCCACCCCCCTTTTTTCTGATGGTGTTGGCGGCTAGGTCTTGATAGACGCTTAACAAGACATTCCCGCATCAAATGATCATTGGAACCACAACGAAAGAATCGCCCACACTGGCACTCGCCAGATAAATAAGGACGAATGTCATTAAGCGAGAGAAGACGTAAGCTCGCCCTCCCCGATCCGGACCACATTGTTTACCAGGGCGTGGAGAAAGTCTAATTGAGTGTTGCAATGAATTTTAGCTAATAACAGCGAATACTCTATTCAAGAATCACAAAAGGAGGAGGTATACTTAGAAAAGGCCGGGTGATGCGGGAAGATTTCAGTTAGATTACATCACGGTCATACAGAGATTCCAAATCAGATATTGGATTTTAAGGCTTACTCAGGAGCAGATATATCTCAGATCACAATTGGTAATGATAAAGAGTAGGCTGAAGTTTTACAGACTAGTCAGGAAGAATTAGTACGCAAGGAAACGGAATATGGAAACACTGAGGAACGAAGAGAGACGCTTGAAGTTCTCTGAGGCTATAGATACTGCGATAATGAATAGCGTAGTAGGTAGTTCAGTTGAATAGGAGTTGACTCCTACATTTCTGAGAAGGGCCACCACCTTTTCGGAATTAAACCAGTTAGTCAGCTCGACTGAAGTAAAAGATGAACTTGCTACACAAAAGACAGATCTTGTCGTAATACGTGGAAGAATGACTTCAAAACTATAGGTATTAGGTGTAGCCATAAACGAACCGTTCAAGGACAACCTCCGAAAAATTTGTTCAGACTGGCTCCTGGAAAAAGACCATGTCCTTACACCGTCTGGTAAGAAGCCATCGGTCACCCTTTTGTGATAGTAGATTCTTGCTTCATGGCACTTAATATCATCAGAGTCCATCATCAAGAGGTTCAAGAAATGCTGCATATCGAATGCGCTGGATGGCAATGAGGATGACGTACTGCGGGAAGAGAATAAAGGAAATGGTAGGAGTGCTAGTGCGAGTGATGAAGTGAATATCGGTACTGATAGTGATGACAGTAAATAAGTAAAAATGTGTTGCCCATGTGTTGTATCAATTGTTAGAACAAAAGTTTACGGTACATATCTACGTCATATACGTAATCAGAAATAAATTTGTGGTAATTTTTCTCCTATTAGTCTTATTTTTGTGTACAATCTCTTTACTTTATTTTATTTATTTATTTACTTTTGTTTCGTCCTCGAAATTTAGGGGTGCGGCTTATATGAGATGGTGGCTTATTTTTGGGTCAATATGGTATCTTGCGTACTCTCTCTCTCTCTCTCTCTCTCTCTCTCTCTCTCTCTCTTACACACACACACACACACACACACACACACACAAAACAGACGGCGAAATGTATCTGAGAACCACGCCAGGAGCTTTCATCTGAGTACCCCTCCAGGTAATCTAAAGGCCACTTTGATATCTTGTAATGAGGATCTCCAAAATATTTATTATTAGTAGCTCGTCGCGGCTTCGCATGGGCAGCACTAACTATCTATGGCTAGCTGATTTGGTTATAAAATACTAGCTTAGCGCCCTCTGCTTCGCTCGCGTAGACTACGAGTAAATGCTATGCACTGATTATTTTTTTCTTTAACAACATTTTTATGTTGTTCACAAATTGCAACATCTAAGTTTTCACTCTAATTACGGCCATAGAAGTATGGTCTTTTCCGAATATACCACTGACCAAAAGCCATTGTGGTTATTGGAGTCCAAGGTGTTTGTTAATCATACCATTTGCATTCTTGTCAGCACAAGAAACTTTCATCTCTAAAAAATATTTTTGTGTATCTAACGGAGAAGTGAAATGTTAATTTTCATAGATTCGGTTTTAAAATTTTTTGTAATATAGCGAAATATCTTCTTCAAAACTTTCATCCCATAGTTCACCCTCTTAGGGGTAAATTTCCAAAAAGCGAAACATGTATATTTTCATTTCTAGATGGGAAGCCAGTTACCAGTTTTCAATGATTTAGCTTTAAAAATGCTTTCACAATGAAATATTTTCATAAAACATCATCCCCTTACGGGCTAATTTCCAAAAGCATTTCTTCATTTCCAACAGTGAAGCCAAATACAAATTTTCATCGATTTACCTTCAAAAATGCTTTCATAATGAAGAATTTACGTAAAATCTTTCGTCCTCCATAGCGACTGGATTTCGAAAACCAGTGAAAAATGTATTTTCTTATTTCTAATCAAGAAGCAAAATTCAAATTTTCATATATGTATCTTCAAAAATACCTTAGTCTTCTTTAATAATGATTTACTTTCAAAAACGCTATCACCCACTACTTCACCCAAAAGGGTTACATTTCCAAAAATGCTAAAACACGTATTGCTTTATTTCTGGGCGAAAAACCAAATACCACTTTTCTTCGGCCTGTCTTCAAAACTGCCTAGAGAGCGATATATTTTCAAAAAGCCTATTTCACCTCCTTAGGGGAGGAGTTCAAAAAAACCTTTCTTAAACGACACCTACAATATAAAATCAATACTGTCTCCAAATTTCAAGTTTCTATCCTTAGCGGTTTGGGCTGGGCGATGATGAGTCAGTCAGTGAAGAGATTGCCTTTTATATAAACTGACGAGCCAAAACATTGTGACCACTGCACACCGCGAGATTGAATGTTCTCTGATGACGTTGTGGGCATGTCTGAACCAAAGAAAGAAGAGACGAATGGGGAATCATTCCAGCGACGACAGACGACAGATTGTTATGACGGGGGGAGGGGCTGGGAATGTTTATATCGGAAACGGTGAAGCTGTTTGGCTGTTCGCGTGCTATTGTCACAAGCCCCTATGGAGAGTAGTTAAAGGATGGTGAAGCCATGAGCAGGCTACAAGGTACCTTAACACAGCACACGGTGGTCGGACATTTGCCCGCTTTGTGAAGCAGATCAGGCAGCGATATTTGGCATATCGGACGACAGTGTACAATACTGGTGCTGCGGAACACGCCCTTCAGCGCATGATGTTGAATATGAGACTTCCGGGCAAATGAGCCCTGTGTGTTCCCATGCTGACCCAACGACATCATAATCCAGACTGCACAGTGGATCAATGCAACAGTGTCGTCTGGTCGGATGAATTACGTTTCTTGCTACACCAGGTGGTCATTGATGTCAGAATACGGTCGTCTACCAGGCAAACGGCTGATCGAATCATGCATCGCGCCACGCACGCAGGCCGGTTGGGGCAATATTATGCTGTGGAGGACATTCACCTGGGTTTCCTTAGGACCTCCGGTAGTAATCGAATGCAGCTAGACAACTGTGAACTACGTGACCATTACTGCGGACCACTTGTATCCCGCCACAGTTGATGTCTCGTGCGGTAGCGTTCTCGCTTCCCACGCCCGGGTTCCCGGGTTCGATTCCCGGCGGGGTCAGGGATTTTCTCTGCCTCGTGATGGCTGGGTGTTGTGTGCTGTCCTTAGGTTAGTTAGGTTTAAGTAGTTCTAAGTTCTAGGGGACTGATGACCATCGATGTTAAGTCCCATAGTGCTCAGAGCCATTTGAACAGTTGATGTCTTCCTTTAAGGCGATGACATCTTCCAGCAGGGTAACTGTCCGTATTGCAGGGCCAGAATCCTGCTACAGGGGTTTGAGAAGCGTTACAGTTATCTCATGTTGACGTCTTGCTATCAATTTCGCCGGATATGAACCGTGTAGAAGAGAACTGCGACGCTAGTGGGCGCCGGCTCCGTGCTGACAGTCCACCGTGGATTGCTAGATTTGTGTGTACACATGTGATGCCACATACCTCCTGAATCCTACCAAGGATTTTTCGAATCCATGTCACATATACTCGCTGCTTTATTGCATCCCAAAAATGGACCAATACGCTATTAAAAACGTGGCCATCGTGTTTGGGCTCGTCAGTGTATATAGATTGGGACCACAATTTTGGACTTAAAGAAAACCTTGACAGATATTCTCTGATCTGTCTTTGATGAGATTTTATCGTGCACGTGGATCACTTCCATCCATGGTTGTGCAGCAATAGAGGGATTTCTTTCTGAGCCCCCAGAGATCTAAGAGTGATAGTATGAGATGAGCATTTACACTGATATGAAACTACATTAAGCGTTTTATGGAAGATGAGTTGCTTCATATCACACAAAAACACGGAAGACTTTGTTGCAGAAATACGAAGAGGAAAATGTTCTGCGGACTAGCCCCGAACTTTGACAACAATAACGTCTGGCAACAAGGTCCAAACGGCGACAACTCTCGACAAGGTGCGGATACAGGGTTTCGTTTCAGGGGCATGACAAAGGGGAGGGGGGGAGGGGAGAGGGATGCGGTGTGTTACAGTTTCTCCTTCCCTCTCCCCAGCCCCCGCCCCCCTCCCAAATGTAACTTGCCGTCGCCTACACGTTTAACGTTCCACAGATTCTTAAGATTTTATTAACAATAACAATAAAATATATAAACAATCATAATAATTTGATAATGTCAGTGGTCAGCACTGCGCTTTTACAGTTGGGAAGATGGGCATTCATCCCCCATGAACTCCCACCCCTGCTTCTCCAGTGCCTGCTCACGACCCCTTGACCTCATTCTAACATCGACTCCTCAACATGATCTCAATACTCTTGTTTCAGAGAACTATCCTGGTTATATAAAGGCCGAAGGTGAGGCAACCACATGACTTTGCTTCAACGTCTCATCACTAATCACAGCTCCGAATATCTGCTGGCAAAAAAAACCATGAGACATCAGAGCCTTACATTTTAAGGTACCGGTACTTTAAGCTTCATCTACAGTTCAGGTGTTGTTGCAAGGACTTTAATACGGAATAATCTGCCTCCTAATATCAGAAACATCGCACATTTTCTCAACTTCAAAAAATTAATGGCTTATCTTTGGAAATAATAGTTAATCTTTACTTCTCACAAAGTTCTTTTTACATATTTCTGTCAGGAATGTCTCAAAATTGTTATCGAAAGTGCAGTTTTCAGCTTCCTATCTTCTTGTCCTCAACTTTCACTGACTTTTTTTCCTTCGCGTCCGCTCGTACATTTTTGTATTATTTTACTGTAAAAACACCATAAATTGACAAACCGTCTCCAATTCTTACGCAAAATATTCATTTCTGTCATTAGAGAAGGTAAGATACCAGAGTTAAAAAGTCAAAAATAAATCAGAGCATTACACAAAGCCCAAAGAGCAACTTTCTATTAAGTCAGCGAATATGCTACGTGTGCGATCCCAGCGACGAAAGGAAACGTCGAATGAAATCTCTTATTAGAACCAGTTCTACTAAAAATGTTTTGGTTTATCAGTCGTGTAGTTACGATGCAAATGTATGCTCTGGGCCCAGTTTATGGTCAATGGACTGCAATTTTGACACCCACAGCGTAAATGGGCAAAACCACCACCAAAGGCCTCCATGGTCCCAACAAAATGTTGACGAAAAAAATGGTTCAAATGACTCTGAGCACTATGGGAGTCAACTTCTGAGGTCATTAGTCCCCTAGAACTTAGAACTAGTTAAACCTAACTAACCTAAGGACATCACAAACATCCATGCCCGAGGCAGGATTCGAACCTGCGACCGTAGCGGTCTTGCGGTTCCAGACTGCAGCGCCTTTAACCGCACGGCCACTCCGGCCGGCTGTTGACGAAAGAGATCGTCGTCGACTATCGTGGGCTGCAGCAACCAACCGACTAGTCTGCAATACAGTACTAGGCAACAACCAGTAGTGAGCAATCGAACCAGCCAGAATCACCTCCCCGCTATAAAATGCAGAAGTAACTGTCGCACATGCACTCCGCTGCCCGTCACGCGTCACAGAACACAGAGACTGCCATGGGGGGAGAAGCAGCGGCGCCAAACTGGACGCACGGAACGTGTTTGCCTGCGCTGATGAGTCGTCGTACGCATCGGTACACGACGGTGCCAGCACACAAGTACTTCCCAGCCACGTGAGGCGGCGTACCCCACTTGGAAACGGCTCAATTCAGACAGGAGGTGCAGATACACTGACGCAAAAACACCTTTGCAACGCAACACAGCAGCCTTTCCAGATGCCATGGATTCGACAAACCCTTGGTAGGGTTTGGCTCTGAGCACTATGCGACTTAACTTCTGAGGTCATCAGTCGCCTAGAACTTAGAACTACACTCCTGGAAATTGAAATAAGAACACCGTGAATTCATTGTCCCAGGAAGGGGAAACTTTATTGACACATTCCTGGGGTCAGATACATCACATGATCACACTGACAGAACCACAGGCACATAGACACAGGCAACAGAGCATGCACAATGTCGGCACTAGTACAGTGTATATCCACCTTTCGCAGCAATGCAGGCTGCTATTCTCCCATGGAGACGATCGTAGAGATGCTGGATGTAGTCCTGTGGAACGGCTTGCCATGCCATTTCCACCTGGCGCCTCAGTTGGACCAGCGTTCGTGCTGGACGTGCAGACCGCGTGAGACGACGCTTCATCCAGTCCCAAACATGCTCAATGGGGGGACAGATCCGGAGATCTTGCTGGCCAGGGTAGTTGACTTACACCTTCTAGAGCACGTTGGGTGGCACGGGATACATGCGGACGTGCATTGTCCTGTTGGAACAGCAAGTTCCCTTGCCGGTCTAGGAATGGTAGAACGATGGGTTCGATGACGGTTTGGATGTACCGTGCACTATTCAGTGTCCCCTCGACGATCACCAGTGGTGTACGGCCAGTGTAGGAGATCGCTCCCCACACCATGATGCCGGGTGTTGGCCCTGTGTGCCTCGGTCGTATGCAGTCCTGATTGTGGCGCTCACCTGCACGGCGCCAAACACGCATACGACCATCATTGGCACCAAGGCAGAAGCGACTCTCATCGCTGAAGACGACACGTCTCCATTCGTCCCTCCATTCACGCCTGTCGCGACACCACTGGAGGCGGGCTGCACGATGTTGGGGCGTGAGCGGAAGACGGCCTAACGGTGTGCGGGACCGTAGCCCAGCTTCATGGAGACGGTTGCGAATGGTCCTCGCCGATACCCCAGGAGCAACAGTGTCCCTAATTTGCTGGGAAGTGGCGGTGCGGTCCCCTACGGCACTGCGTAGGATCCTACGGTCTTGGCGTGCATCCGTGCGTCGCTGCGGTCCGGTCCCAGGTCGACGGGCACGTGCACCTTCCGCCGACCACTGGCGACAACATCGATGTACTGTGGAGACCTCACGCCCCACGTGTTGAGCAATTCGGCGGTACGTCCACCCGGCCTCCCGCGTGCCCACTATACGCCCTCGCTCAAAGTCCGTCAACTGCACATACGGTTCACGTCCACGCTGTCGCGGCATGCTACCAGTGTCAAAGACTGCGATGGAGCTCCGTATGCCACGGCAAACTGGCTGACATTGACGGCGGCGGTGCACAAATGCTGCGCAGCTAGCGCCATTCGACGGCCAACACCGCGGTTCCTGGTGTGTCCGCTGTGCCGTGCGTGTGATCATTGCTTGTACAGCCCTCTCGCAGTGTCCGGAGCAAGTATGGTGGGTCTGACACACCGGTGTCAATGTGTTCTTTTTTCCATTTCCAGGAGTGTAGTTAAATCTAACTAACCAAGGGACATCACACACATCCATGCCCGAGGCAGGATTCGAACCTGCGACCGTAGCGGTCGCTCGGTTCCAGACTGTAGCGCCTAGAACCGCACGGCCACTCCGGACGGCACCCTTGGTAGGAAGTCACCATGCCTACGCAGAAGTTGAGTAATTCCCATAAATGACGGACCACCTCCCAGGGTTCAACAATGTGCATTGAACAGTGAAGGCCGGCCAGAGTAGCCGAGCAGTTCTAGGCGCTATAGTCTGGAATCGCGTGACCGCTACGGTCGCAGGTTCGAATCCTGCCTCGGGCATGGATGTGTGTGATGTCCTTGGGTTAGTTAGGTTTAAGTAGTTCTAAGTTCTGGGGGGACTGATGACCTCCGATGTTAAGTCCCATAGTGCTCAGAGCCATTTGAACCATTTTTTTTTTTTTTTTTTTGAACAGTGAACTCAGAACCACTTTTGCCTGCACCAGCATTGCATGCTGTCATCAGATGTACGGTACCACAGAGTCTGTCCCGCGTTATAGAGCGGGTTGCCTCCAACCTCCACGTTCTGTGATGTGTGGTAGTCCAACACCTCATCGAGTACTCGTGGTTTCACCGCCCTTTAGCCCACTTTCTATATCTTACATGGATAGTCTACAAATCACATTTAAGTGCCTGGCAGAGGGCTCATCGAACCACCTTCACAATTATCTATTATTCCAATTTCGTATAGCGCGCGGAAAGAACGACACCCATATCTTTCCGTACAAGCTCTGATTTCCCTTATTTTATCGTGGTGATCGTTTTTCGCTATGTAGGTCGACGTCAACAAAATATTTTCGCATCCGTAGGAGAAAGTTGGTGATTGGAATTTCGTGAGAAGATTCCGTCGCAAAGAAAAACGCCTTTCTTTTAATCATGTCCAGTCTAAATCCCGCATCATTTTAGTGACACTCTCTCCCATATTTCGCGATGATACAAAACGTGCTACTCTTCTTTGAACTTTTTCGATTTATTCCGTCAGTCCTGTCTGGTAAGGATCCCACACCGCGCAGCAATATTCTAAAAGAGGACGGACAGGCGTGGTGTAGGCGTCTCCATAGATGCTCATGACAGCTGCACGCGAACATCCGACTACCTTCGCCGCTTCCGAGATGCTGTTACCCAGGAGCTGGACCATAACACTGTGCCCTTTGTCAAATCAGTGGGTTTATTCCTTTGAGGCCCGTACCGTCGCTAGAATGATTTCCTACTCATCTGTGCTCCCGGGTTTCTACTTTGCTTACCACGTCAACTTCCTGCAACAGCACCAATTTCCGCGGTGTGTAGTGGTCGTAATGTATTGCATCGTCAGTGTATTTTCCTGTGCTACAGTATGAAATGGGACCTCTGTGATCTCTTATTGGCGAACTATGCCGCGAAATATTGTCCGTTCAAGTGCGTTCTTTTTTTCGTCTGCAGTTCCCCAGAGGAGACCCATACCTTGCGCAATGTTATCTACGATATAACCGCTGTCGAAATGTCAGAATGCTTTGGGCAACAAACCACACATGTGTGGCTCCCACGTCAGGTGCAATCAGTCACTCTCTCCCAACATAGTTTTGCATCATCTGTATACCTGCAAATGAAACAATAAGTCTTATGAAAGTAAATAACCAACTTCACTGTAAAAAAAAAAGAAATAATAAACAAAAATAAAATAAATCTATTCAAAAGTGCATATATCCGCATTAAAATCTGCTGCTCGATAGCTTTCAATATCGTACTGTGTTCTTCTATTACGCCCACGGTAACAGGCTTTGATCCTTCAATAAGTAATGCAACACATTTTTTCTATGGAAACAGGTTGGTTTCATTCAGGATTCCAACACACGCTATTATTCTGAACTCTTCTGACTACAATGTCCTATTTTTCAAAATAATATCCGTTCAATGCAGGTGCATCCTTCGTTGCTTTTTATGGTCTTCTGTTAGGCAGCGAGGAAGCCAGCGGCCACACACATTTGAGTACCTGCAACACCTCCGTTTCTATCCCGACCTGATCTGATCGACTAGCAGCCCAATATTTATTATTAACATGACAGTGAACCTAATGGGGCTAGTAATCGGAATTGACTGCTACGGAAGTTGTTTCTTTCCATTTCGTCCTGTTCAATACTATAATATTGAATGTGTGGTAATAAGGAACACCAACACAGTTTTACTAATTACGAACTTATATTCTTCTCAAAACACAAAAAGGAGACAGCAACTGCCTTCGTCATACATATCTAATTACGGCTAATCTCAGCACAGGCTTTCTTCATTTGCCATTATCGTCACACCATAATCCGTCACTGCATCCAACACTGCAATCCAAGGTTAGGCCGGCGCGGTAGACGCGAAACTAAATATCGGCACTAGTAATGTCACTGCTCACTTTTATAAAGATACTTCATCACTTTCCCGGTATTTATTTATTATTTAGGGGTCTAACCATGGCGATGGTGACATCCTTCTCGGTTAAAAAAAACCTGTATTCCAATAATGGCCTCCACACACACACCATTCCCGCCAGCCACTCTGGCGCATCTCGACACTCGCTCGCGCAACACGTCACAATCGATTGTTCGCCATATCGACCAGTGCCGAGTGCAAAGTTATAGTAAGGGCCTACGGACCCCTTACATACCACAACTAGTGGACGATTGTGTCAACACTACCAACAGAGACGTCCAGCTGGGCAGCGAAATGTCTGATTGTGATCTCTCCATCATCTCCGAATGAGAGTGTCCGTACGTTCAACACTGCTGAAGTCACAGTTGTGTGCATCCGGCTGGCATGCGAGAGATCGGACAGGATTGAGCGACCTTGTTGCAGTGATGACAGACGCCTCGCCCAACGAGTCGCTGTGCTTTCGATCGATGCCAGGCCTCTGTGGACATTCTGTAAGCGCCTATGAATATCTGTGATGCTCTGGTTGTCTGCCAGTGATAGCTCTCTGCTTGCAGCGCACCTCTGTTGCTGGCCAAGGAAAAATGTGTTACACTGCTTCTTAACGCCCCTCGCACTTTAGTCTTGGTATCTGTAGCAAAAATAAGACTGTGCGTATTCCATAGGATCAAACAACTGAAGTGGAGGATCAATCAATATAACGAAATCACGTTGCTGATGGTAGAAAGATGGAATTAACCTCTTCTAGGTGTGATAATGAGGTTCATTTTATGTGATTCATAATGTTAGCATAAGCATTTTCAGGATGTAGAATGCAGACCATGTCGATTCTGTTAAGATCTTGCGGGTCAGTTTCGGTATCAAAATCACTGAAAAGCTGATTCCTTTTCGCGATTTTAAGAGAAGTTCAAAATGTATTTGCTGATAGCTCCTGTTCATTTTGAAACACCCTAGCGCAAGAATTTTTCACAGTCTCTCCTTTAGCGCAAAGTAATCGTTGGGCAACAGCTTGATGAGCGGAAATTTCTTTAAGTTTAAATTTTTTTCCGCAAACAAAACCTTCTCTTCTTTTCTTGAATCATCTGAAGATACACAAATACCGTAGGCCAAAGATGTATCATATTCATACCTTGTTTATATTTCTTTCTACTGTAAGTAGGCGGTTTATGTGTTTGTATGTTGGCAGCGCTATGTAGCGCTCTGCATTAATAACTGTGACAGCGCTGTGCGCACTCTATAAGAGACTCTGTGTGGCTGGTTGAAGTCGCACTTGGAGGTGAACAGCCAGCAGTGATGGAAGTTGGGAGTGAGTAGTCAGCACTGATGGAGGTTAGAGGTTAATAATTAGCAGTGTTGGAGGTTTGTAGTATTAGCGCGAGCGGACGGTCTGAATGTGTATCCGTCATGGAGCTTTATTACTGATGATTATACAATTTTTTTGAACTGATTGTCACTTGATTAAGGTAAAACCTGCTAAATACATTGTTTGCTCTGCAACAAAATCTTTCCTTTGCTAACCACATGCCTATTACTAGTCAGAGCCTTCAGTAGTTAGAATCTTTTATTTAGCTGGCAGTATTGGTGCTTGCGGCATTGCTGTAGTTCGTATAATGAAGATTTTCTGTGAGGTAAGTGACTTATAAAATGCACGGGTTATTGTTAGGATTTCTTCTAATTCAGGCTCATTATTTTGTATTAATTATTTGAAGTCAGGTTATCATTTCTCAGCAGTCAGATTGCGTTGCGCCCGGATGTTGTGGGTCAGTTTTGAGATGATAAGAATAAGTAAAGAGAAAGCAGGTTCACTTGCATTCAATTTCACTCAGCAGTTTCAGAATTAAATAAATTAAGATGTTTCACCTTCCCAGTTGTTTCAGTCCAAGTAAGTAAAAATATTATTAAGAAGTTTCAGTGCGCCCAAATTTTGCAACCAAGCTTTTTGTTTGAAACGATTAACCAGTCATATTTATCACAAAATGCGGTTTCTTGAGCCAAAGTCCAACACTCTGGAAGATTATTTGACTTACTATCACACAAACGTACGTTAACCGTATGTTCATTCTGTTCAGTGTTCAGGTTTACAATTTTACATTTATCATTCACAGATAACCTCGAAATTCGTGATTTTTCATTAGCACAAGAATTAACGGCAAGTTTCGTTACTTTGTTGCTCATCTTACCTTAACAGCTAAGCTAACTTGCAACGAAAGGCAGGATGCACCGTACAATCACGCGTACAACCAACAGAAAGGGAACAGTAAGTGAATAATCAAGCACGGTGTGTCCCGCGTGTCGGCTCTCTCACAGAAAAAGAATGAAGACTCACTGAGTGGCTGCCAGTGATTCAGTTGTCGAGAATGGTTGCCCGTTGCTTTGAAACGGTCGAAACTGTTAAATACGTCGCTTTTCCCATCGTAGACTGCACTGGCATCTTTCGTATTGCGATCAACAACATAAAAAAATGAATTATACGAAAATAAATCGTTGGCAAACCTTTAATCCCTCAATACCATAAAGAATTTACTTGGCGGACAGAAGGGTTACGGGTACGCATGCCCCAGCTTTCCCCCACAAAAAAGTACTGCTGTTAACTATCTGAATACTGTAATTTCTTTTGTCTCATAATACATTCTTTCAGTCTCTTCATTGGCAGTGCTACTATGCATATAAACATGTACTGACATCTTGGGTTGTCGGGTGTTCTGCCGGATATCGGCGTCGTACTTGCACGATATTTCGGTCACGTAGCTCGAGACCTTCATCAGGTGCGACCTGAGACTGTTCCTCGAGTGTTTTTTTTTTTTTTTTTTTTTTTTTTTTTTGCACTTTTCATTCTCTGCCCATAGGGGACAGAGCGGGCTGTTTTAGGGCTTGCTATTTGCCCTTTTCAGCCATGGGTTTGTACATTTTATTTTTTAACAATTTTTACATTTGTCTTGCTACATGGTGCAAGTTTCCTTTTGGTCTTTAACAGTTACAATGATCTTTAGATATTTTAACATTTACTTTGGGATTTTAACAATTTCAATGATATTTTAGCAGTTTTAGTGATATTTTAACGAATACAATGAGATTTGGACAACTACAATAGTATTTTAGCAATTTCAGTGGTATTTTAACAATTTGGTTAATATTACATTACAGTTTCGTTTTTCATCTGTTTATTTTACAATTCATTTATTCTTATTCGTTAATAGTTTATAGTTACAAATATCTTATAATATAGGCAATTGCTTATTCTACTATACATATGCATTTGTTTTGTATTTATTATTTAGTGTAGAGCGAGGGAGGGGGAGTAGAGGGAGTTGGGTTAGGTGTTTTTGGTGGTTCTTTGTGGGTTAGGTGTTTTTGGTGGTTCTTTGTGGGCCATGTTCGTTTGTGTTTGGTGGTGTTTTATGCTTGGGTCCTTTCGTCTAGGTGTGGGGGGATGGTGGTGTTTGCTGTTAGTGGTGCTAGGATTGGGGCGAGATCGGGGTACATCTTAGCTGTGTTGTGGGCGATTGTGTGGGTGGGTGTTGTGTATTTGTATTTGGGTTTCCTTTTTGTTCTGTGGTTCACTGTGATTAGGTCCTCCATGTCCGGTCTTTTGTTTAGGATATGGTTTCCGTATCTGGCTCTCATTTTGGCTAATCTGGTTTTTAGTGGTTCCATTCTGGTTGTCTCGTATACTTCGTTGCTTGGTGTCTGATACGGCAGCCTTGCGATACTTCGTATTAGTCTGCGTTCTGTGCTGTACAGTCTTTTTGCAATCGGTGCATGTATGCCTCCCAGGGGGGCTGCCGCATACTCTAGAACTGGACGAATGAAAGTTTTGTAGGTATGGAGTGCCGTTTGAGTGTTGCAGCCATGGAAGCGTCCTTGCACTTGTCGTATTAGGTTTTGTCTGAGTCGGGTTTTGTTAAGGAGGTACGTCAGGTGGGTTTTCCAGTTGAGATGTTTGTCTAGGTATACTCCGAGGTATCTAGCTGTGTCGTTGAGTTGTAGGGGGCTGTTCCAAAGGGTTAGTCGGATGTCATGTTCGTTCTGTTGTTTCTTTTTTGTTAAGTGTCTGTGTCTGAAGAGGACTGTCTGTGTCTTGGTTGGGTTAGGTCGTATCCTCCATTTTGCCATCCAGGTTTCTAGGCGGTGGAGGTATGTGGTCGTTTTTCGTTGCAGTGTCGTTGTGCGTAGTTCCGTACACCAGTAAGCCGTGTCGTCTGCATATAGTCCCATTTCTTCGTGGGGAGTCGTTACGGTAGGTATGTCAGCAGTGTATAGTGTGTACAGTAGTGGGGACAAGATGCTGCCTTGGGGGACGCCAGCTTGTGGGGTAAAGGCTTCTGATACCTGATTTGCGACGTGAACCCTGCAGGTCCTGTTGGTGATATAGGATTGGATAATCCTGACTACTTTGGTTGGGATGCCGATGCTGATTAGTTTGAACAGCAGGCCCTGGTGCCATAGTTTGTCGAAGGCCCGTTCTATGTCCAGGAACACTGCGAGTGTGCAGTGTCCCTGGTTGAACCCTTTGGTGATGCTGTCTGTCAGTTTAAGGAGGGGGTCATTGGTCGAGTGGTTGTGTCTGAATCCTGCTTGTGTGAGGGGGAGTAGGTTTTTCGTCTCGACATAAGTCCTTATGCGGTCCGTTATTATTCTTTCGTATGTTTTCCCTATCACGTCCAGTAGGGATATCGGTCTGTATGATTTTGGGTCTGCCCTAGGTTTGTCAGGTTTAGGTATCATGATAGTCTTGCTTGTCTTCCAGTTTGTTGGTATTGTCTCATTGTGTAGGCAGTAATTATAGATAAGGGATAGGATGGGAATTATGACGTGGAGGGGGGCTTTTTGTAGGTGAATACGTCTAATTTCATTCTGTCCGGGGGCGGAGTTGCGTCCTGAGAAGATTGCGTTTTCTATTTCTATGTCTGTGATGTCTTTGGTGAGGGCCTGCTGTTCTTCGGTTTCGGTTGTTGGGGCATTTATCAGGGTTCCTAGTTGTATGTCTACATGTCGTCTGAATATGTCATCAAATCTGTTGTCGTTCGGGAATGAGTATACGTCTTGTAGTGTTTGTTTAAAGGCTGTTGCTTGCTCGAGGGGGTCTGTTGAAGGTTCATTGTTTACTGTCAGGGTGTTGGCGTGTGTCTGGCGTTGCCCTGTGAGTGTTTTGAAACTCTTCCAGAACTTGCCCCCACTCCTGTAGTCCAGTTTGCTGCATGTGTCGTCCCATTGTCGTTGTCTGTGTTGAGATATTAGTCTTTTAATTCTGGCGTTTATTCTGTTCCATTGTCTTTTTAGGTCTGGATTGTCGTCTCGTCTCATCTGTCTCTGTAGTCTTTTTTCTGTCGTAATAGTTGTAGTGCTGCTTCTAGGATGGTGGGTTTCCAATTTTCTACTACTTTGGTGGGGATTGCTTCCTGGACCGCTTTGGTGATAGCCGTTTCAAGTTTGTTGGTGACCAGATGTAAGTCGTCTTCGTCAGTGATTGTTATGGGAATGGATAGCTCACGGTTGATAGTGTCCTGGTATTTTTCCCAGTCTGCTCTATTGTACTGGCTTATTGTTTTTCTGTGGGAATGGGGTGGAGGGGGGAGGTTGGCGGATGTGGAAAAGAGGATGGGTAGGTGGTCGCTGGTAATGGAGTCTCCGATTCGGGGTAGGTGGAGTGAGTTGTGTAAGTCGGGGCTGTGTAGGATGTGGTCTGGGGCTGAGATACCGTGGTGTCCTATGAAAGTAGGTTCATCTAGTGGAAGTCGAAGGGTCGGGTCTGTGGTCAGGAGGTCAAATAGTCTGCGTCCATTTCCATTGTCCACTCTGTCGCCAAGTCTGTGGTGTCTGGCATTAAAGTCTCCTACTAAGATAGATCGAGGAAGTGAAGTAAAGTACTGGATGAATTGGACCTGTAGCGCAGTCCCTGGGGGGTTATACATGCACGCTATTTTGAGTGTTCGTCTGTTGTTGTCTTTTATCTCAACTGCGATGGCTTCCGTGTTGTCAAAAGCAGCAGGGAGGGTGACCTCTTTCGCCGCAATAGTGTTGCTGACGTAGATAGCCACCCCTCCTCTACCGTCCTGCCTGTCTTTCCTGAATGTATTATATTTTGGGACATCGCATTTGGTCCCGTCTTTGAGCCATGTTTCGGCGAAAGCAGCGACGTGTATGTTTTCTTGGTGGAGCATGTGCATTAGTATGGGGCGTTTGGATTTAATTCCTTTCGTGTTTGCGAAAAGGAGGTTCAGGTGATTTACTTCACTGGCTTCGTCCATGTTAAGGGAGAGGGGTAAGGTGGGACTTACTTCCTTGTGTGTGTTTGTGTTTCGCGCTGGTTGTGGTGTCGTGGGTCTTGCGGTGGGGTGGGGGAGGGTGAGTGGGGTCGTGGTGTGCGGTCGTGTTGTGGGTGCCACTGTGTTTGCAGTTCTGGGTCCCAGCGGTCTGTTATTGTTATGTGCAGTGAGTTTCTTGCTTGTGTGGCGAACATGCCCTTCTGGAGGATTTGCTTGGAGGCTCTGTCAATGGATTTTTTAACTTCTTCACGGCGGTCTTGAAATAAATCCAGCAAGACCGTAGTGAGGAGTCTGATGAGGTCGTCCTTCAGTACTACCTCTTCTGGAAAAATTTCTTCTGCTGGGAGGGGCGCTGGGCCATCCATTCTTGGAGATAGAACGTCTCAAAACAGTTTTCTCCAAGAATGGATACATGGACAGACAAATTGAGAGGGCACTCCGACCAGCCACTATACCACAGGTTCCTGAAGAAGACCAAGATGAAGCAAGGAAGGTGGCATATCTACCCTATGCTGGCTCTATTTCTGCCAGAATCAGTAGGATCCTGCGTAAACACAATATCAAGTGTGTTTTCTGTCCATCCAACAAGATAGGGGGACTGCTGGGGAGTGTCAAAAACGACCCGGGGTTACGAAAACCAGGGATTTACAATATACCTTGTCAATGTGGCATGTCCTACATTGGCCAGACGACAAGAACTGTGGAGATCAGGTGCAAAGAACATCAGAGGCACACTAGATTAAGACAGGTGACCAAGTCAGCCATTGCTGAACACCGTCTAGAACTAGATCATGCCATGAAGTATGAGGATACCAAGTTTCTAGCACAAACACCCAGATTTTGGGACAGTGTTATAAGAGAATCGATTGAGATTAAAATGGCTGACGATCTTATGAATCGTGACACAGGGTACCAGCTAAGCAGAGCCTGGGATCCGGCTCTGGAATTGTTAAAGGAGCAACGGGGCCAGCTGCAACACTACACAAACAGAAGAACCAGAGACATGGTAAACGAGCCCCTGACGGACTGCCGGGAGCACCAGACCGAAGATGGAACACCCAGAAGTGGGACTGGTGGGCGCGGACCGCAGAGGGAACATCCAGAGCCGCAGCAGACGAAAAACGGAGCGGCAACGCTCCAACAGGTCGTGGTGAGCGGGCGCGGACCGCAGGGGGAACGCCTGGTATCCCAGACCGTAGATGAAACCCCCAGGAGCGGGTTCGGTGGGCGCGGACCCCAGAGGGAACACCTAGAACCGCAGCGGACGGAAAAAGGAGCAGCAACGCTCCAGCAGGTCACAGGGAATGGGCGCGGACCACAGAGGAAGCGCCTGCAGCCGTTGGTGGAGGGGGAAAGCCATAGGCATAAATACTGGACCAGGTCCACTCGAGGAGCAGTCTCAGGTCGCACCTGATGAAGGTCTCGAGCTACGTGACCGAAATATCGTGCAAGTACGACGCTGATATCCGGCAGAACACCCGACAACCCAAGATGTCATTAGATCGCCGGGAAAGCCTGAAGAGCTAAACATGTACTGTTTTGGTGGGATTTGGATTCGTGTCTGTCTTGGCTCAGGTAATGTATTCACTATGCTATTCATGGTAGCTTACCAAAATTCCTGTTTTCTTATTCATTATTACTTCGGTCCCAGAATTACTCATGTTTGATTACGTATATGTAACCCTTTACGCACTTGGCCTAAAGGTCTGTTATTCCTGCAACCGTACTTCAGTAATTACCACTACATATAACTTGAAACTATCCATTTCCCTTTTAAAGTTTTCTAACCTATCTACCGTACCATTTGGCGCTCCGACCCGGAGGACGTACGTCTTGTTTGTCCTGATGACGTCCTCCTGAGTAGCCACAGCTCGAAGATCCGAATAGACGTGTATCGTACCTGAGAAATATTTTCCCCAGTAGGATTCCGCCATCATTAAGCTGTACATGGAGCTACATATCCCGAGAAAAATAACGGCTGTCGTTTCACAATGCTTCCAGCCTTTGGCAGTACCAAAATAGCAACACCATCTTGGTTGATGTTATGAGGCCAGACCAATCAGTCAACAAGACTGTTACCCCTGTAACTACTGAAAAGGCAGCTACATCTCTTGAGAAACCACAGGTTAGTCTGACCTCGCCTTAGGTACTCGAGCCCCACCTCGGCAAGGTCTGTAATATTTCTGGCTTAGTCAGCCATCATATTAAGCTCCAATAAGCTGTTCCCAGAGCAGTGGAGATGCAAGAAGTATATAGATGACGAAATGTAGTATGAGGTACCTGTGACAGAAAGACCGCCTGCATAATGCTACTGCTCTGTGATTGGCTGCTGTGTTCGGAGCAAGGACGCCAAAACGTTAAAGTATAGTTATTATTATTAGTTAAACTATTCATTGGAATGACTTCACTTTTTAATATAAATATATCTCAACAACTGACTATCAATCAGTCATTTTAGAATTATTAAAAACAATTTAAATCAAAAACAAAAGACTGACGAAATTGCAGACGAAGCACTTCGGAAGCGTTGGGGTCACGCCTTTTCTGGTATGGCGGGTGAAGTGTTTCGGGCTGTTCGTCACTCTGGATTAGGCGGTCGAGAAGAACAGACATGTTGTCTGTCGTAGGATGTGTTTCCAATTTTTATTTAAGTTCCTGTTCGTCACTCTGGATTAGGCAGTCGAGAAGAACAAACATGTTGTCTATCGTAGGATGTGTTTCCAATTTTTAATTAAGTTCCTGTTCGTCACTCTGGATTAGGCAGTCGAGAAGAACAGACATGTTGTCTATCGTAGGATGTGTTTTGCAGTATTCAGCATTAAAATATTCACTCCGGTAGTCATGAGGCACAGACACGTGCCACAAATAGTGTAAAGATACATTGGTTGGTTGGTTGGTTTAAAGGTTAAAGGGTAAAGATACATTTTCGTAAACATTGTGTTTGATCATGTACTCTGCTGTATCAAAAGGTGTTGTGTTAAGGTCATGTAGTCTTCTCGTGTGGCTATATTAAAATACGCGAGTGGCATCCCAAAGAAGTGATTATTTCAGAACAGAACCTCGCTAAAAGTCAGTTTCAGCCTCAAGATACAGAACCTACGTCCTGCGTGCTGTTTTCTGCGCTGGGGACATCAACTTGAAGACAGCAGGTTAGTGAACTATAACAGAACCTTCGTATTCCACACAGTGCAGTGGAAACAACTAGGCGCCTCACGTGTACTGCATGCACAGAACAAATAAGCTCAGTGACACGTCATCTGCAGTAATGCAGAGGAGGTAAAGGAGGATGATCGTTATTAACACCAACAGTCAATTCATTCTTCCTTTCTTGCCGTAGGTCCATGATTAATAGTGGGAATAACACCATATGTTTACAATAACCTATTTCGGCCGTACGTTAGTCATCATATTCTGGTTAGGTATCTGGCCGCCTCCACAAAATTAGACGACGATCATCAGGCGTCAGGCAAATGCTACATCCATCGCTGAAGAGAACCAGACGTTATTCAGCCGTGCCTCATTCCCAGTGTTCCTTTGTGCACCTTCTCCACATACTAAGGAACAACGTAACAGCAAAGTAAAGCTATAATTGTGATACGACGATTTTTATATATTTTTCTCTATAATCTATAATTATGGGCCGCCATAAAATACAAAGTAATCTCCATAAAAAGAAATCGCAATTTTGAAGCAGAAGTGCCAAACGAAAATTTTTAATTTTCAATAGCATAATTCATTAAGTCATAAATTTAATAGAAAAATTTTATACACCCAAATAACAAACCACGCTGCCTTGTGGACCTTAACTTCGAAAATTGGTCTAAAAAGCTATTTTTGTGGGTTTGTTAGGGCGAAACTTCTCCTGTTAGGGCCCATGTCACATGTTAAGCCCTGGTATTGAGCGATGGAGAAATGAACGTCAATTTTCCTTTCTGCATTCCTGTACTCATAACGAAATATAAGATATTGTCAGCTGAATTGTTGCAGCATCTTCCTCGAATATCAGGCCTCAGAATTTACCGATAGTACCTCGTGAGAAAAGCGGCAAATTATCTCCAAAAATTGCTACTTAAGTTCTATGAGAATCTCTGTTACACTTTTACATGGATTCTATCAGTCTATTGTGATACTTGCAGGGTGTCTCCAAACATTCCTTCATGGATGCACTGCCCTTTCATAGAACCTTTCCAACAAGTCTAATGGTAACTCTTTCATTTGCCCATCTTACAACAAATTTTACTGGTGTATCCCATTCTTCATAGTTTATTAATGTGATGGGCCAAGAACTTCAACCGTTTATCATAAGAATAAACCTGATGTAAACAAACACAAACGCTATGATTGGTCAGAAGCCTGGTGTTGTTAAGCTCTTTGAAGTAGGTCCTACTCACGTATTAGATATATTATTACTTACTTACGATAAATGAAACTTTAAGATATTCAAATGTATTACAGACATCAACGTTTCAGAAATCGTGCACAGCGTTGTACTCTCATTGTCGCACTGTTAATGCGCAGTATGAAAATGGCTGAGGCTGCTTTCTGTTCCGTAGTGAAACACGCGCGTTGAATACGGTTAAAAAGTGCCGAGAAATAGGCTGTTCTTAACATTTTTCATAAATTTACGAAGATAATCGGCTTTGAAGTTTTCCTAGTGACTGTATGTAATACAGTTGATTTATCAACTGACGTACGTGTAGCGCAGTCGGTAACGTTAAGGTATGTTAACTAAATACAATAATTTGTTCAAATCTTCCCAGTATCATTTTGTTTTCTCGTTCAACTTGAAATACCTACATCTCGTAATTATAAAAATCATCATCATTTTTGTGAATAATGCATGTCTTCTTGTTTCTAATTACAAATTGGACGCGAAATTCCTGTTTTCATTTCCAATACAAATTCTTAATTATCAATGTTTTATGAAAGGCTTCATAAAAGTTGCTTAAATTAAGAAAATATAACAGTTTAATTTTTTAAGGCAAAAATGAAAAACCAAATCCTCTTTATTTGAAGTATGTCCACGGAGGTACTAAGTATGGTAGAAACGTGAAAGACAATCATTTTCACAGCATCGAGCACATCATACAAATGCTACATTGTTAAATTTGCTACTGTACGATTACAATATGAACCCAACAGAACTGATCTGGAGCCAATTTGCGGGATTTGACCCGAGAAGTAACAAGGCTGTTAAGCTGCCAGACGTACTGGAACTAACGCACGCAGCTTTTTCACGTGACACTGCCGAACGCTGGCGGGATATAGAACGGCTTGTCATAAAAGAAGAGAAAACGTGGCGCCTGGTTGGCTTTGTGGATTCTGTTGTTGATAGGCTCGTTATCAACGTAGCAGGTGACTCTTCCAGAACTGAAATCTATTTCTCTGATTCGGATAAGGAAGGAGCTAAGAGGTAATTAATACGTTCAGTGGCATCAGTATCAACAGTATGCTTTTGCATTACACACCGCGCGTCCAGAAAAATTATTCTATATTTAAGTTAGAAATTTTCATCACTATTGTTCGTAATTAGAATACTATGTCAGGTGAGAACGAGTGCGTTTCATGATTTCCGTCTGGTCACCTAAGAAGCGTGCGGTAGTGCTGGACTTCCTCCGAAAATTATTTCATTCTCTTTAAAAATTAAATGACATTCGAAGAGCGTAACAACACCTGTGTACGTGTGCTACGGCTTCTGACCAATCATTGCGTTTGTGTTTGTTTACATCAGGTTTATTCTTATGATGAACGTATTATAGGCTTGTAATCGGATACCATATGGTCATTCAGATTTAGTTTTCGAATTGTTTCACTTCTCAGGTAAAGGCGAATGTCGAGATTGTTCCTCTGAAAGGACACGGCCAATTAATTTCCTTCTTTAGTTTCCTAAGGGTTCAAATGGTTCAAATGGCTCTGAGCACTATGGGACTTAACATCTTAGGTCATCAGTCCCCTAGAACTTAGAACTACTTAAACCTAACTAACCTAAGGACATCACACACATCCATGCTCAAGGCAGGATACGAACCTGCGACTGTAGCAGTCCCGCGGTTCCGGACTGCAGCGCCTAGATCCTAAGGGTCCTGAGAAGTATGAAACGGACAGAACAGTTTATTGACGATTCTCTTGTAACATGGACATTTACTGAAGAATGTAGTTTTATTTTGAATACAAAGAAATGATAGTAAACTGCAGAGGACCTAATATTTTGCAGAAAGTCGTCGTATATGTACTTGACAGCATGAAGTTTTCTTCAGTATACTTGCAGTGAAAACAATAAATGTGGAACATAGAAACCTACATAGAATGGAATATTTACATTATTTGACGTATCAAATAAGCCACCACAACTGTAGCTGGGGGGAAAACCACGCAGAGGTGAAAATAAAACGTCAAGCGCAATAAAATTGTTTGTCAGTTTCGTAATTGTTGTTACATATGAGCCACAAATAGCAAGAACCTTCAACACATTCGCTTTTGAAGCAAAATTAATTACATTTACAAGGACAGTCATGTATTAGAGAGTCAAGTGAAACGTAGGAATGTGTGAGTCAATAGACTCCATAAAAATTGTTACATTTCAGAAAAGAGCCTGTCATAATAAGAACAGACCACAACAGGAGTACATGCCTCTCATGCATGAAATATACGTCTATATCATCTTTATTTCAGTTTTTTTTTTCCTTATTGTTATTTCACTCCCCAAAAAGGGGCGGGCTGGCAGCGGCACAATTCGCCACTCTTCAGCCAAGAGAGTTACAGAGAAAACATAGGCAAATGAGAAAATAACACATAACATAGAATGGTATAAGGTAATGAATTAACAAGAACAAAAATAGATGAGTAGAAACGGTAGATTTAAAAACAACATAGACGAGAGCCATACACATATGCGGAGAATAAACACTGAGAGTCGACATGAAAACAAAGAAACACCACAGTGGAAACACAAATGAATGATGCTGGCAACACTGCTGGTGCCGGTGGAACATAGCACTGCACACGGCACTGAAGTAACACTGACACCACAATGAAAACGTTAAAAATCACTGCACCAAAGGGGACTTACCACTGGGTGAAGGGAGGAGGGGGGAGGGGTGGAGGAAAGGGGGTAGAGACAGTAGGAGGAAACTTGGAGAGGGGTAGGAGGGGGGCAGTGGATGGGAGAAGGAAAGGAGCTGGAAACCGGGAGGGGGGGGGGGGAGTGAAAAGGAGAAAGAAGGTGTTCAGCAGGGGAAAAGAGGACGAAGGGAAGGGGGAGTGGGTGGGAGAGAAGGAACCCTTAGGAGGGGGGGGGGGGGAGAAGGAGGGATTAGATCTGGTAGGAGGGGTAGATGGAAGGCACAAGGGGGAGTTGGCAGAAGCCACCTTGGGCGAGGGTTTGGATGATGATGATGATTAGTGTTTTAGGGCGCACAACAGCGAGGTTATCAGCACCCGGAGGGTTTGGAGCATGTGGAGATTGAGACCAGGCAGGACACTGTAGTACAGGTGCGGCAGTGGGCTAGGGCGGAAGAGAATGGGGGAAACCAAAGGATGGGGGGGGGGGGATCCAGTTTGCAGGAGACATATTTGCATTCGTTCTAGGAACAGGAGGAGATGGGGGAAGGGAATCAGATCATAAAGTATCCATGTGGGGGATGGGAGATGGATGTGATGAGTGAGGTAGAGGGCATGGTGCTCAAGGATTTGGAGGGATTTGTAGTAGGTGGGGAGGGGAGAGGGGTGGAGATCCAAGCAGGATGAGCATAACATAGGATGGGGTGGATGAGGGACTTTTTATTTCAGCGGCAAAAGCTGCAGTTATACACACATTCCGAAGTATTCCTTCCTGAATAAGTCGCACCTCATATCACTGAATCCGTCAGATTCGGCTGTTTGCAGATTTGATTCACAATCATTTATGTTTGTTCATAATTTCTTATTGCTTAGCACACAAAAATTTAACAACTATTTCTTTAATTAAGTAGAAAAATAACAAATGACAATCACTAATCTTACAGCTAGTTCTGTCGCAACTAGGGGTGCTAGTGTCGTTCCAACTGTTAGCAAAGATTTTCACAGCTTCGCAACTGTATATGTATTTTTAGACAGCTTATCCCTGTATATAGGCTCTCTATGGGTGTTGTAATACCCCGAGGAAAACACAATATCACTGCTGTTGACCTTCTCGAGGCAAGTGGGACTGCTAAATCGACCCACACAGATACAAACTCACCCATACAATCAAGAGTGACCTCAATCATATACCAGCAGGCTGCGCATATAATATACACAAATCTAATTCCACCATCAGACTATGACTCTTATTAAATTTCCAGCTATTTATAAATATAGTAGAACCTCTTTTATCTGGACTAGGTGGAACTATAGAAAATCTGGATACAAGAGAAATTCAGAATTTAGAAAGACTTGCCATAAACGAACGCTTTGAATTTATTTTCGCGTAACGCATAAACTGTACACTATTTTCACTTAAATTTTTTTCGAGATATAGGGAAAATACGCAGTGGCTTTTTATACACAGATATGATCAGTAAGTTTCTTTCGAGCCAGATTCATATACCGTTTACATGGAACACTATCACACAAGCGTTCCATCGGCATTAGTTCGGCCGAAGTTGTTTCCGCCTGTCGTTCCAAATAAAACATTATTTTGTCCAGCTGCTTTGTTGCCTCTGTGGTTGTCACAAGGTCTTCAGTATGAGCGTCGACTTCCTTAGATAATTCACTATCACTATCGTCATTGTCTGCATATGTCGTGAATCACAGTAGTAAGCAACGATTAGCAGTCAACACAACTTTTTTTTTAAACAGTCACAGAACATTTATATAAAGAAAGAGTTTACAACATGCTATGTCTTACAAGAGTATTACTAATCAGAGATATAAATGTCCCAACGACTTCAGTTCCCAACATTCTCGCCACTCTTGTCAACCTCCAGTGGGTAGACCAGCTGAACCGGACATTCCATCTGCTACCCTTCTGGCGTGCACAGTATATCGTCCTTATTTTACTGTCTCTTCCCTGTACACATGTTTCTGTTTTCCCTTTCCTCCACGTGTGTCTTGGTCGTCCATCCTTTTGAGGTAAAGCTAGATCAACAGATCGGAAGATCAATATTTTTTTGAAATATGAGGAGTCTCGTGAAGCGATGTGAACCATCTAGTAGAAGTAATGGACATCGTTCCTCACTGGTGAGGTCTGCAGACTGTAGTCTACCTCCCAGACGAATGAGTCCGTCTTCAATGGATGGATGAAACAGCCAAAGTTTAGAATCTTGAGGGATCGGTTTATTGTTCTGGAGTGAGTGAAATTCCCGAGAGAAGCATAGGCGTTGGACTATTTTGATCCAGGAAGTGCGTGCATTTGTGAGTTCGGTTGCTGTCAACTCTCCAGCAAGTTTATCTTTGTGACGAATATGAAGTGAAGGACCCAGCAGGTTGTACGAAATAGTCTCCAGTAGGAACTGAATTTGGATATGTCTATGATGCCGGGAGATATAGCAACTACCATCACGATTTTACATTCCACCTTTCTTCCAGAGGGACATAATGCATATCTGGCTGGAGTACCAGATGGCCAACATTCTTCTGGGTGTGCAAGCAATGGCGGTCCTTTCCACCAAACGGATTTGATTGCCAAGAAGTCCCCATGTCAAGTGAACTGCTTGGTTATCATTTACAAGACAATGTCTCCACTGACTAGGGGACGTATCTGTATGAACTTCTGTCACTCTATTACGGATGAAAGTCTTCCATCGATTCCTGCCTAAGGTCACTGCAGCGACCGTCCACAGCATTGCATGAGTAAATCCGTACCCTGTAGCTGTGCAGAAATATATTAGTAATCGTGCTCCCACAATTGTGTCCAGAAGTTCGAAACGTGACAGTGTTATCCTTTTGACAGGTGTAAGTCTGTTCTTGCAACAGGCTAAGTGAAACATTGTGTTGCCATGTAAAAAACAGCGGATGTACAGAGCTATGCCATACGCTCGTTCCGAAGCATCACAAAATACGTGAATCTGAACGTCACGATACATGGTAGTTGATAATCAGTTTTGGATAGTAATGCAAGACAATGGAGATAAATTGGATACCCTAGTATTCCAATGTGTTGCCAGATTATTGGGTAACAACTCATTCCAGTCAATTCCCCTACACCAGGTTTCTTGGAATAGTAGCTTTGCCGTGACTGACACAGGAGTGAATAACCCTAGTGGATATAAAAATTTGGCTACAGTTCCTTTTAGTGGTAGGTTCATCAGATAATTTTTCTGTGACACCATTCGTGTTAATGTAGAAGCCGTCCGTTGCTGCCCGCCTAATACTTGAGTAGATGTAGTAATCTCTGGTCCTTTGCTTCTCCAAATCCTGTAACTGATCTAAAGTAGTGCCCCATTTCGCTAATTGAAAGTTCATTAGTTTCATAAGGGTCGTTAGTTCGTAATACATTGTAGTCATCTGCGCCAAACGCGAAGTAGTCCATAAAAACATTGTTGGCTAGTATCTATGCGGCGACAGGAAATGCGGTCTCATATCTAGGAGCGTATTCTTTCAGCACTGCCGAAAGCAGGAATGGGCTCCTTGTCAGGCCGAATGGAAGTCTAGTGAAACGGTAAGTCGTTCCTTCGTTTGTCGTATGGTATTTTCCGCGACTGTCTTCAAAAACTTTTTGCCGTAGAAATCTCGTCAAGTCCCTGTCGTCTTCGTGTGAGATAAGTTGCAGAAATGCTTCGGTAATATCGCTAATAATAGCCACGGGGTGTATTTGGAACCGCATCAGAACAGCAAGTGTTTCTGGCAGAAGATTTGGTCCCGTCTCTAAAGTGTTGTTGTGAGAGGGTGCCTTGGTCTCATGAGAAGACGCATCAAAAACGATCTTCCATTTTATTTTAGTAAGTTTCTCCTTTAACTGCATGATCTGGAAAGTAAAACATGGTGTTACCTGGGTCTTCAGGAGGAGCGAGTTCAGTATGGTTCTTTACAATATACTCCAACATTGGATGGTGGTAAGTGTCCTTTAAGGAATCGTTGCTAAGAAGTCTTTTACGTAAACTACGAAACCTACCTTGTGCGTTCAGTCGCTTAGTAGAATATAAAATAATATTTTGTTTCTTAGGAAGACGAACGACTGTTCGATGATTTTGCACAAGGTAAGATGCCTGAAATTCTTGAAGGAAGGCAGAATCTTATATTAGTCTTCACAGCATCACAATGCGCACTTACGCCAATACTATCTAGATCCCAGAATCGTCTCAACTGGTTATCTATGGGCATTTAAGTCAAAAGAACAAAGTCAACAATAGCTAAATTAGCAGAGACAGCATATCTGCAGCCACTGAGGACCTAATCCAATATGGTGGGTAACAAAACAATCGATTTAGAAATACTGATATTTCTGGTCAAGTGAATACAGGGTTATAAATACAAAATCTGATAGGGGTAATGCAGGAGTACGTTTCATAATGAATAAAAAAATAGGAGTGCGGGTAAGCTACTACAAACGGCATAGAGAACGCATTATTGTGGCCAAGATAGACACGAAGCCCACGCCTACCACAGTAGTACAAGTTTATATCCTAACTATCTCCGCAGATGATGAAGAGATTGAAGAAAAGTATGACGCGATAAAAGAAATTATTCGGATAGGTAAGGGAGAAGAAAGTTTAGTAGTCATGGGGGACTGGAATACTTTTGTAGGAAAAGGAAAAGAAGGAAAAGTAATAGGTGAATATGGACTGGGGGTAAGGAATGAAAGAGGAAGCCGCCTGGTAGAATATTGCACAGAGCATAACTTAATCATAGCTAACTCTTGGTTTAAGAATCATGAAAGAAGAGTGTATACAGGGAAGAAATCTAGAGACATTGGAAGGTTTCAGATAGATTATGTAATGGTAAGACAGAGATTTAGGGTGGAGATAGAAGAGAACAGAAGCTTACCCTTTCTGGATATGCTGATCACAAGAAACATGGACGGCACACAGGGACACGCAGAATATAGAAAGAAAACACACACGGACCTCTGTCTTAACGCCAACAGCTGCCACCACCCTGGGCAACGCAATGCTGTGCTCAACACCTTAGTGCACAGGGCCAGGTCCATCTGCGATAAGGAAAGTTTGCCAGGAGAATTACAATACCTAAAGGACACCTTCAAGAAAAATGGATACAGTGTGACACAAATAAGGAGAGCTCTGAAGACCGACCACAAGAAGAGAGAAGAGAGACCGGATGAAGTCGAAGCAATGGGGTGTGCATTCTTGCCATACGCGGGTCCTCCCACGTCCAAGATCGCGAGAGTTCTCAAGAAACGTAAAGTGAAGACCGTTTTCCGCGCAGTAGGAAAAATCAAAGACCTTCTCGGTTCAACCAAGGGTCCACTAGGTCTGACGGCAACAGGTGTGTACAAGATCGGATGCCAATGTGGGATGCAATATATATAGGACAGACGCAGCGTTGCATCTCACAGCGCCGCAGTGAACACATTAGGCATGTACGCTTTGGTCAGACCAACAAATCTGCTGTGGCGGAACATAGTATTGACGAGATGCACACCTTCGATTTCGAGGACACAAAGAAAATATGCAGTATAAACGAATTTTGAGACTCAGTAATCAAAGAGTCCATAGAAATACGGTTACACGACAACCTAATCAACCGCGACAGTGGCTACCATCCTAGCACAGCCTGGGAGCCTGCAATCAGGGAAATCAGAGAAGAACGTTCCGTTCCACCAAGGGCCGCGGACGGAGCAGACAGAGACGGGCGCCGGGACTCGAACCCCGCGCACGCGTCCCCCCCCCCCCTCCACCACCACCACCAACACCAGCCGATCCAGGCGCATCGGGCGATTCCACGGGCGCGTGATTGGCCGGCCGCGGGAAGCGGAGAGCGGTCCAGCAGAGATATAAGCCCGCGACCGACGATCGGCTTGGAATTCAGGGAAGCCCAGAAGCAGAACACACAGATCCTCGTCGCCCTTCAGGCAACAGTCCAGCAGTCGCTCCCCTCTGCGACTTCCTCAGTAGTATCAACACCCCATCATGAATAGACGACCAAATATTCAAGGCCTGACAATGTGCGTCTTTAACGCAGACGGCATTGTTAATCAAAAGGTCGAGTTCCGAGAACTCATGAAAGAGTTCTCCATCGACATATGCATGATGGGGGAAACCCACCTAAAACCGGGAGTAAAAGCGACAGTTCCCAACTACATTAGCTACCGTAAAGACAGGCCAACCCAAGGCGGAGGAGTGGCCATATATGTAAAAAGAGGGATCCCCCACCACCAGGTATTCTTACCAGCTACCAACAAAATCGAAGCAGTGGCAGTGGAAGTAACCACTGCCACTGGACCCCTAACAATTGTTGCAGTCTACCGACCCCCACATGACCAGATAGATGAGGGAGACATAGCTGCTCTAGGGCAAATAGAAGGCAAACTCATAATAACCTGGCAGCAAGCCCCCTTTCCGCAACCGACATGGCAAAACCACATAACACACAAACAAACAAATACATAGTATTTGCGATCCCGCCCCTCCCTCCCCTCTCCTCAGCCCTCTCCTGCTTGCCAACAGCTGTGGCCTCCTTGCTGACCATATCCGCAACCTAAATGGCAAGCAGAAGCCCAGTCAACCGACAAAAATCCTTCCCAAACCCGCAACTGCCACCCAACCCCCTACCCGATCCCAGTTCCTTAAATCCCCCCCACTCAAGTCCACCACATCCAAGCAGCGGCGTGTAAGGAAGGACAAAAAGGAGAAGCACTCCAAGGGGAAAAAGCACTCCACCACCCCAACCACTTCAACACCCTCTGAGGAGCCAGCGCCCCCGACAGCACCTGTCGTCGTCCTAGGAGGGGACCAGGAAACACTGGCACTGGAAGGGAACCGCGTAACCGGGCAGGATTCGGATGGTTTCGTGCTGGCGAGGAAAACCTTCCGCCAGCCGAGGCTCCCGCCGGCCCGGAGAGTGGAACCCACCCCGAACAGGTTCCAGGCGGTGGCCGATGAGCCAGAGACACCACAAGACACAACAACACAAACACAAAACCAGGTCACCCACCACCTCCCTCCGATCGTCGCGGAGTTCACTCGGAATTACGAGGAACTCTTCGAAATGCTAAAAACAGCAATCGGGGGAGGCAATTTCAAAGCAAAACCTGCTGGTGGTGACAATATAAAAATAACATTATTCACACTCGAGCACTACACCACAATAAAAACACTTCTCAACAGCAAAAACATACCCCACTACACTTTCCCCACAACGAAAACACGCAATAGAAACATTGTCATCAGGGACCTGCCGAGACGAGTGGCCCCCCAGGCGATCAAAACAGACCTGACTGCCCAGGGGTACATCGTCAAGGCGGTCCAACAGATGGGACACATAGGCAGCAAATGGCCCCTGTATCAGGTCACACTGCCAGACGTCCCACAGAACAAAAGGGACATTAAGACGATCCTGGCGGTCCCTGTGACCACTGAACCACTGCGCCGCAAAAACAAGACGGTGCAGTGCTTCAGATGTCAGGGCCTCAACCACATTGCGGCACACTGCTCAATGGCAGTGAGGTGCAGAAAATGCGCCGAGGCCCATGACACACGAACGTGCAACATAAAACACACGGACCCGCAAATAAGGTGCGCGCTGTGTGGCAAAAACCACACAGCGGGTTACCAAGGTTGCGAGGTCCATAAAAGACACACACAGCAGGCAAAGGGCGCAAAGGCCGCCCCCCACACACGAAAAGAAAACACCACGAACCCACCCAGACACACAAGAAACCAAAACATGACAACACACACAGGCAAGGCCTGGGTAAAACCAAGGCCAGACACACCAAGGGCAACATATGCGGAAGTGGTTTCTCCCCCAAGGAACCACGAAAGCATTGCCCAACCACCACAACATCAGACACCAACACAAGAACAACACCGGGAAATACACAGCAACAACGATCAGGTCCAACTTGACGGAGAAGGCCCTAGGAAACCCCAGACACACTTCCCCCCCATGGATCAGTTGTTAGGCGTAATGGTGCAGACCATGAACCTCGTCATGGAAATGATGAAGGAATTCAGGGAGGCCCAAAAGCAGAACACACAGATCCTCGCTGCCCTTCAGGCAACAGTCCAGCAGTCGCTCCCCTCTGCGACTTCCTCAGTAGTATCAAAACCCCATCATGGATAGACAACCAAACATCCAAGGCCTGACAATGTGCGTCTTTAACGCAGACAGCATTGTTAATCAAGAGGTCGAGTTCAGAGAACTCATGAAGGAGTTCTCCATCGACATATGCATGATGGGGGAAACCCACCTAAAACCGGGAATAAAAGCGACAGTCCCCAACTATGTTAGCTATCGCAAAGATAGGCCAACCCAAGGCGGAGGGGTGGCCATATACATAAAAAGAGGGATCCCCCACCACCAGGTATTCTTACCAGCTACCAACAAAATTGAAGCAGTGGCAGTGGAAGTAACCACTGCCACTGGACCCCTAACAATTGTTGCAGTCTACCGACCCCCACATGATCAGATAGATGAGGGAGACATAGCTGCTCTAGGGCAAATTGAAGGAAAACTCGTAATAGGGGGAGACTTCAATGCCAAACACCCTGACTGGAATTCTAGAGTAACCTCCAGAGCAGGCGCCAAACTGCAACAACTAGCGCGCACCCACCACTTCGAAACATGGGGTCCAGTCGAGCCCACACATTTTCCGAAAAACGGAACTAGGAGGATCGCAGGATTTGTGACCGCAAGGACAATCAACAGGATGTCCTCCGACCACAACCCAGTGATTCTAGAAGTAGATGTGGGAGAATGGGTAGCACTCCCACGGTACCAGACGTCGTACAAACGAACAGACTGGGAGCGATACCAAGAAACTGTCGCCTCTGATATCGCTCGCGCTCCGCCACCTACTGCCGAAACAGTAGAACAAGCGCTACAAGACCTAACAGGCACCATCTTGCAGGCAGCGGAAGAAGCCACCCCTCCACAAAGGGATGGCCCACCGCCGCAAATACAGCTCCCGGAACACTTGCTAGCTCAAATCCGTCACAAGAACAGAGTGGCAAAAGGGTGGAAGATCACCAGAAATCAGGCCACCAGGAGGCTGCTCAATCGTCTACAGAGAGAACTGAAGGTAGCGCTCAATGAGCACAGAAACCAGCAGTGGCAAAACCGCCTCACATCTCTCAAAGTAGACGATCATAGACTTTGGCAAGCAACCAAACAATTCACAAAAAGACGCGCTAGGATGCCGCCACTGCACGGCGAGCGGGGACTGGTCTACAGCAATGCTGAGAAGGCCAACGCCCTCGCCGACTCCTTCGAGAAGCAGTTTCAAACGGCAGAACCCCAGGATGAAGAGCATGAAGAGGTAGTCAGTCGTCAACTGGCCGTCTTCCTCAATGCCGAGGAGGACCCAGAGGACGAACCCATACTTTTTGCCCCCGAGGACGTGGCAAGAGTAATCAGGTCCCTCCCTACAAAAAAGGCGCCAGGGCACGACAGTGTCACAAACCAGTTAGTCAAAAAACTTCCACCCACAGCGATCACACACCTCGCGAACGTCCTCAACGAGATTACTCGTTCCCGCGAGTTCCCAGCTTGCTGGAAACATGCGGAAGTGGTCGCGATACACAAACCAGGAAAAGACCCTCTATTCCCGCAGCACTACTGGCCGATTAGCCTCTTGCCAACACTCAGCAAGATCTATGAGCGCCTCCTGCTAAAACCCATACAAGAACATATTACCAGAGAGCAAATTCTGCCGGATTTCCAATTTGGATTCCGGCAGAACCACTCTGCCCCACAACAGGTCATGAGAATGGTTGAAGCAGCCACAGAGGGCTTCAACCATAGAGGCTACTGCGGGATAGTGCTACTAGACGTAGCCAAAGCCTTTGACTCAGTATGGCATAGAGGGCTACTCTACAAGTTGTATTCACAAGGGTTTCCAGGGAGCATAGTTCAGCTAATCAAGAGCTACCTCGCGAATAGGACTTTCTCCGTCAAAGTAGAAACTGCCACCTCCACCAGAAGGCGTATTCGTGCCGGGGTGCCACAGGGATCGGTCCTGGGGCCCGTACTGTACAGCTTGTACACTGCAGACACCCCAAAGGCCCCCCTGGTGCACACCTCGCAGTACGCAGACGACACAGCCTTCTACACGAGAAATGCGAACAAGGACCTGGTCATTCGTAGGCTACAAAGGGTTTTAGACGACACAGAAACCTGGGCCCGTCGCTGGCGCATCACCATCAATTCGGAGAAGACGCAGGCAATGCTGATTACCCGCAGGCTCGGAAGGCGCGAACCTCCTCAACGTCCCCCCCTCCACCTCCACCTAAATGGAACCCAACTCCCCTGGCGCAGAACCGCCAAGTACCTTGGACTCTCGTCTTACGTGGAAACCCCACATAGACGAGGTCCACAGGAAGGCCTGCGCCAGAATGTCCATCCTATATCCTATCCTGAACACAACCAGCTCCCTTCCCTGCCCAGTAGCAGTAAATGTGTACCAGGCCCTGATCCGGCCAGTAATGGAGTATGCGTGCCCTGTCTGGGGATACGCGGCAAAGCAGCACCTGGACAAACTCCAGAGGCTACAGAACCGCGCCCTCAGAAGGGCACTGCGCCTACCTCTTGGGTTCCCTACAGACGACTTGCACGCCGCAGCCGAAATCCCACTCCTGAGACAGCGTTTCCAGGATCTGGCAAGGGCCTTCTACGAGGGTTCTTCCAGATCCGGAAACGCACTCATCCACTCCCTAGGTCGGTATGACATGTCCCGCGATAAGCACAAGCGCCCTATGACGATCTCCGACGACTAAGTCGAAGAGAAAATCCCAACACCCAATCCATCATCCTGTTCCTTCCCATATAACACCAAACTTCTCGCCTGCCTCAGGCAAGTACCACACACACTCACAACAATCATCACAAATCACAGACACCAAAAACTATAGAAAAATCACACACACGCGTTCACAGGGGAGTAAAAGCCGAAAGGCTACAGACTCCCCCTCACACTTCCCCAAAGAGGGGAAAGTAACAGATGAGAGCAGCAGCAGCGATCGGCCTTACGATTCCCGCTCACGCCGCGGAGAGTTACGCATAAACTGATTGTCGCTGTTGCTACTCGAGATGTCGGGACGCGGAAGGGGACGCAAAGCTGCTGCCTTGGCGGAGTTGCTGCTCACGCTAGCAGGACCAGCCGGGAAGAAGAAGAGGAAGACTACACCGCAGTGCTTTCGCTGCCAAAAGCTTGGCCACGTCGCCAAGCAATGCAGCGGAGCAGTTGCGTGCTTAAAGTGTGCGCAAGCACACGATACACGTGACTGCAAGAAGCAGAAGGACGCCCCCTGCACTTGCGCCAACTGCGGCGGCGCACACGCGGCCAATGCCCTTTCCTGCGCCTACAGAAGAAATTGGCGCGGACCGGAGAAGAAGACGCAGAAGCAAGTGACCACCACACACGAAGAGGTGGTCACTTGCACAGAAGACGTCGTCACCAGGCGCCTTAACGACGCCGTAGAAGAAGCCATGTCCGCCTTCAAATCCGCCATGGCGGAAGAGAGGGCGGCCATGCTGGCGGAACTGGGCAAGGCTCGGCGTCAGATTGCTGAGCTGACGCAGGAGCTTCGCTCAGCCAAAGCAGCTTCCGCCACAGCAGTCGACACCGCCAGCCAGACGACTCCTCCACGAGAGAAGAAGTTTGCGACGGTGGCCACGCAGACGACGTGCCTGCCGAAGCGGAGGCAACTCAGCCCAAAGAGGACACCGAAGCAGCAGTGCAAGAAGAAGAGTGGGAAGAAGTCCCATTCCTCCCGCTTCCAGACATGTACAGCGCAAGCGCTGTGACGCAGAAGATCGCTGCATCGCTTCGCGATGGTACGCACCCCCACCACGATAACCCTTATCCTTTCCTTCCGCCTAACCATCCTAAACCACAACTCCCACATCGCCCACTCGGGTATCCAGAAGGCCTTCTCGGTCTTTCTAGGGAGGAGTTCAATCTGATTGACTCCTACCCTATCTTCACAGAGTGGCAAATGCGCTGTATCATCATCGCTCTGGTCAACGGAGAGTATGATAAAGCGGGATGCATTTTGCACAACATCCCAACCGAGGAAGGGCCCTCAGCAACAGCCAAGAAGAAGAAGAAAAGTCGTCATACCGACAAGTACAGAAAGTAGGTCATCGGCACTCCTTGCCAGCCCAGAAAAACCTACAAGTAAAGAAAGAAGATTCCTGAAGATTCCCAGGGGAGTAAAGGCCAACAGGCCACAAACTTCCACTCGAACCTCCTCACAGTGAGGAAGTCAGAAAAGGAGCAGCAGGCAGGATCGGCCTGAGGCTGCAGAACCGCGCCCTCAGAAGGACACTGCACCTACCTCTTGGATTCCCCACAGACGACTTGCACGCCGCAGCCGAAATCCCACTCCTGAGACAGCGGTTCCGGGATCTGGCAAGGGCCTTCTATGAGGGTTCTTCCAGATCCGGAAACGCACTCATCCACTCCCTAGGTCGGTATGACATGTCCCGCGATAAGCACAAGCGCCCTATGATGATCTTCGACGACTAAGTCGAAGAGAAAATCCCAACACTCAATCCATCATTCTGTTCCTTCCCATGTAACACTAAACTTCTCGCCTACCTCAGGCAAGTACCACACACACTCACAACAATCATCACAAATCACAGACACCAAAAACTATAGAAAAATCACACACACACGTTCACAGGGGAGTAAAAGCCGAAAGGCTACAGACTCCCCCTCACACTTCCCCAAAGAGGGGAAAGTAACAGATGAGAGCAGCAGCAGCAGCAGATCGGCCTGAGCTGAGCTGACGCGACGCACGCACGCGGCACTCCGCTGCTCGACTCGCTGCGGCTCGCATCGTTACCGTCGCTCGCTCGCGCACGCCAACGCCACTAGCCCAACGCCATGTCCGGACGCGGAAAGGGAGGCAAACTTGCTGCTGTGGCAAAGCTTCTGCTCACGCTGGCAGGAGACGGCCGCGGCAGTAACAAGAAGAAGAAGCGCAGCCGACCGCAGCACAAGAAGCAGTGCTACCGCTGCCAGAAGATGGGACACGTCGCCAGGACGTGCAGGGACGCGGTTGCGTGTCTGAAATGTGCAAAGGCACATGATACACGCGACTGCGACAAGCCACCACACGTCGCGCCAACGTGCGTTAACTGTGGCGGCGCGCACGCCGCAAATGCACGCAGCTGCGCATACCTGAAGCAGCGGACACCAACAACCGCCAGTAAAGCGGTACATGAAGAAAAGGCAGCCGTCCCGCCACCCCCGCCCAAGGGGGAAAACGGGGCGGCCGCAAACCCGTCCAGCGCCGCTACCGACGACGCCGTGGCCGCCCTCAAAGCCGCGATGGCGGCAGAGAGAGCGGCCATGCAGAAGGAGATCGTAGGTCTCCACCGGCAGCTGCAAGAGTTGCGGGAAGAAACCCGGACGACGCAGAAGCAGACACCCGCCCCCGTTGCCACCCCTACGGTGGCACGACAAGTTGGAGTGGATGTGTGCACGCAAATGGATGTGTCCACGCAGACGGATGTGTCCGCGCAAACGGACGTCACCCCGGAACCCGTAGCAATACAGGAGACCTGGGAGACGCCCATGGACGTGGTACAGTCCGTCTCGCCGCCGCCGCCGGAAGTCGTGAAGCAGCACCTGCAGGACATACAAGCAGTCGTCACTCCTGTCCCTGCGGAAACGCAGACGACACAGGAAGTGCCGATGGAGTCCGAGGGAGAAGAAGAAGACGAGCCGTTCGAGTGCCTCCCCCTCCCTAACAAGAACTGTGTGAGGGAGGTGCTCACCAAGAGCGCCGATTCCCTGCGAGACGGTAGCTACCCCCATCATGACCATCCCTACCCTTTCACGGTAGACAACATCCCTCCCCTTCCTCACAAACCTTACGATTTCCACTGGGGGTGCGAACCCTTAAACCAGAAGCTGCGCGGGAGGGCAATCGTCAGCCGTGGAGATCTGGAGCTCATAAACAAGCACCCGATCTTCACGGATGAGGACTGGAAATACATGACTGAGGAAGCAGTCAAGTATATCCGGACACAGACGCCGCCAGTGGACTGGTCCCGCCTGAAGAGAATAGAATTCGGGCAGCCAGAAAGCAGTAATAAGAAGAAGAAGAACAAGAAGCCGCCGGAATCAGCCGGCAGATAAGCTGTTGCATCCAGAGAAACCAGAGGACAGACCAACACGCGAAGAAAAACCATTCCAAACCGAGAGGACTTCAGGAGGAACAGCTCAAACAGCTTAAACTCCGCTACCTCGGGCCAAGGCAGGCCCGTTTGTAAAGCGTAAGCGCAAGCGTCGGCCTGAGCTGGCGAGGCGAGCGCATCGCTGCCGTTGCGCGCTACGCTAACTCGGCCGCTGAGAGCTTGTGAAGAGGTTTCTGTGCTGTGGGCGCCGCAGAGAGCAAATTGTCGTGCGTTGTTCTCACAACGCGTGCAGATTGTCGTGTTCCGCGCCTCGCAGCATGGGAAAGAAGGGTGCGCAGAGGAAACCTGCCGCTACGAAGGGTCCTTCGGTTGTGCAACTCACTGAGTCTGCAGACCGTGCAAGGAACTCCCGAGAAGACGAGTCGCGGCCTGTCCCCCCATTGTACGTCAAGTGCAAAGGCAGGTGGACAGCGCTGTTCGACACCATGACGAACTGCGCTCGGAACGAGGTGGTCTACGAGTCTGTCGATACAGACTCGCTGATCTGCGTTCGAGCTGCAAACGTGGCCGACCACAGGGCGATCAAGGTCGCAGTGGCCGACCACGTCGACGCGCCGCCGGCGCGTGTGAAGGCACCTTCCGTAGGAAGGATGAAGACGACCGAGGCACTCCTCAGGGGGCTACCTTGGTGCTGTGATGAGGCAACGGTCCGGGAAGGGCTGCTGCAAGCCGGGTTTGGTAATGCAACCGCAAGGTTGCACAACCGGACCAACAGGAAGAGGGCGCCGCTCTATGCCGTGACCGTGCAAACGGTCGACGGCGGGAGCGACATCTTCGACTTGCGGAAGCTGCTGGGCTTCCCGCTGACGACAGAGGCTCTCCCGACCGCCACGGACCCCCAGCCCCAGTGCTTCAGGTGCCAGGGCGAGGGCCATGTTGCGAAGTATTGCCGCAACGCGGCGCGGTGCGTCAAGTGTTCAGGGGAGCACGACAGCCGCGCCTGCGACCGCGGCAGCAACGTTCTGCCGACTTGTGTCCGCTGTGGCGGCCCGCACGTCGCCAGTTGGCGCGGTTGTGTAGCTTTCTCAAGCTGCAGCCGCGCCGGGGGCGGCGAGACGGCCGCGGCCGCACTGACGCAGCGGCAGAAGCGAAGACGACGTCGGAAACGGCGTAGGGTGCAGAACAGCCCGGCGCAGCAGAGGGACGGCGCAGTAGCAGCTCCACCTGCCAGGGGCAGGGACGACCGCTCGGAAACGGGCAGCCAGGACGCAGCCCGCGCTCCCGAGAAGATATGTGACCTCGAACTCGGCACCGCCGTGAAGGAGGCCACTGCAGCCCTCAAAGCCGTCATTGCGGCAGAGAGGGCTGCCTTCGCAGCCGCCGTGGCTGCAGAGAAGGAAGAGGCCTTGAGGCAACTGCGAACACTCCTGCGACCTCGCAGAAGGACGTTCGCGCGCCTGTCCCAGCGGTTGCCCCAGCAGCACCGCAGGTGAAAGGTGCAAAGAAGAAAACCGCCGCCCCAGCTGAACCGGTGGCAACGCCGACTGCTGCGGGAGCGGGCCCCGCAAGGGATCGAGAAGCTAAAAGGGCAGCCTTTATCGCACAAGCGCGAGCGAACGGTAATACTTCCTCCGACGCTGAACTGGCGCAGCTCTCCGAACCAGCGGAGCTCATGGAAGCTACATTACGGAAGGGCTGCGGCGTGCAGTAGAGGAGGACGCTGAACGGTAGCCGATCGCTGCCGTTCTGCACCAGCCTGATGAAGCTGCACCAAGTCACCGACGACAAGGCGCAGCAGAGGGCCTAACAGCAACGCATGAGTTGCCGCGTCGAACTCTTATGTTACAGGGAGGAAACCACTGCGGCCGGCCCAGGAGACTACAAGCAGCCCAGCCGCGGCACCCGGACTGACCCAGCTAACGAACACGCAACACATAGGTAACGATGCACGATACCTCACGCTAACCTTACCTCACCTTGCATGCTCTGTCGCAGCTAGCAAGCCGCTACTGCCCTTACTACCCGTCCTACTGTCGCAGAGGTTTTTTTCCCTTGGCACTGGCCTTGCCACTTTTTTCCCTCTGCCCTTACAACCGCTACCCTTCGATCGTTTTCGACCACTTCTATCTCCTGATGGACCATGTTAATGAGTAGTCTTACCCAGACGCATGGATAACATCACAGCCCGCATCCTGTGACGCCTGATTCAAAAACTAACATGTTTACGGAGGTGACAGTAGAACTTTTGGTTTGGTCACCACGTTGGTGTGGGCGTGGAGGGGCCCCATCCTTTGATATCCCGACACTCGCTGAGTAGCAGTCGAGGGTTGAGCATCGCTCCTCTCACTCGCGCACTGTCAGCCATAGGCTCCCGCTTGTACGGGTGACACACCAGGGGTATCTTCGGCTTTGCTTTTATTAAAGCATCGGCGGGAACCCAGTCAAGGTCTGCAGTAAGGAATTACGGCGGGCAGGATATTTTTTGGCGACGCCCGACAGCAGAATTGTCGTGTTTTCTGCTTCGAATTGCGGGATGTCGAGCTCCAGTGGTGCCTTGGGGTCGAAGCGGTCCACCGCTGTCGACAAGAGGCGCGTCTTTTTGCTGCCGCGTGCCGCGTCTCCCGCGATCTCGAGCACTTCAGCTGCCGCAGAGCTAGGCTCTGACCCCCCCCCCCCCCCCCCCGCAAGGTTAGGGAAAATGTGGGCCAGGACCTGGCAGCCGGCCGCGGAACCGCAGAGAAGGTTTCCGCCGCCGCCGATCAGACCTCCGCGTCCACTAGGAAAATAGGGCCAGCAACGGTGTCAACGATGGCTGTAACTGGCACCCCCTTGGCAGCAGCCCCACTTTCCGCTCCGGACATGGCGAGAAATACACAAAAAAACGCAGTCATACACAGTACGCCGACAACGAAATACATCGTCAGTACTTGCGATCCTGCCCCTCCTAACCTCGTCCTAACTCCGCTCCTGCTTCCCAACGCCACCGGCACACTTCCCGACTACATTGCGTCCATGAAGAATGGCAAGCAGATGCCCCGTCTGCCGACCAAAATCCTCCCCAAACCCACCCCCTCGTCTCAGTCTTCCACCCGCTCCATATACCTTAAATCCTCCCCCCCCCCCCACTCAAGTCCACCACATCCAACCAGCGGCGAGTAAGGAAGGACAGGAAGGAGAAGCACTCCAAGGGGAAGAAGAAATCCACCACCCCCACCCCAACCACTTCCACACCCTCTGAGGAGCCAGCGCCCCCGACAGCACCTGTCGTCGCACTGGGAGGGGACCAGGAAACACCGGCACTGGAAGGGAACCGCGAAACCGGGCAGGATTCGGACGGTTTCGTGCTGGCGAGGAAAACGTTTCGCCAGCCGAAGCTTCCGCCAGCCCGGGGAGTGGAACCCACCCCGAACAGATTTCAGGCGGTTGCTGATGAGCCAGAGACAACAGAAAACACAACACAAACACAGAACCAAGTCGCCCACCACCTCCCCCCGATTGTCGCAGAGTTTTCACAAAGCTATGAAGAGCTCTTCGAACTGTTGAAAGCAGAAATCGGGGGAGGCACTTTCCAGGCAAAACCTGCTTGTGGAGACAAGATTAAAATCACACTACACACACTTGAAAACTACACCACAGTCAAAACACTTTTTAAAAACAAAAACATACCCCACTACACGTTCCCCACAACTAAAACAAGAAACAGAAACATAGTGATAAGAGACGTCCCAAGACGAGTGTCCCCCCAGGCAATCAAAACAGATTAGACTGCCCAGGGGTACGTCGTCAAGGCGGTCTAGCAGATGGGCAACATCAACAGCAAGTGGCCACTATACCAGGCCACGCTCCCGGACATCCCCCAGAACAAAAGGGAGATAAAAATGGTTTTGGCTGTGCCTGTCACCACTGAACCACTGCGCCGTAAGAACAAGACGGTGCAGTGCTTCAGGTGTCAGGGCCTGAATCACATCGCCGACTACTGCACCATGGCAGTAAGGTGCAGGAAGTGCGCCGAGGCCCACGACACAAGAACATGTACACTACTACACACGGACCCACAAATAAGGTGCGCGCTGTGTGGCAAAAACCACACGGCGGGTTGCCAAGGTTGTGAGGTCCACAAACGACACACACAACAGGCAAAGGGCGCAAAGGCCGCCCCCCACACACACAAACAAAACACCATAAACCCACCCAGACACACAAGAAAACAAAACATGACAACACACACGGACAAGGCCTGGGTAAAACCAAGGCCGGACACACCGAGGGCGACTTATGTGGAAGTGGTTTCTCCTCCGAGGAACCATGAAAGCGTCGCCCAATCATCACAACACCAGACACTATCACGAGAACAACACCGGGAAACACACAGCAACAACGACCAGGTCCACCATGACGGAGGAAGCTCTAGGGAACCCCACACACACTCCCCCCCCCCCCCCATGGATCAGTTGTTAGGCGTAATGGCGCAGACCATGAACCTCGTCATGGAAATGATGAAGGAATTCATGGAAGCTCAGAAGCAGAACACACAGATCCTCGTCGCCCTTCAGGCAACAGTCCAGCAGTCGCTCCCCTCCTCTGCGACTTCCTCAGCAGCATCAAAACCCCATCATGAATTGACGACCGAATATTCAAGGCCTGACAATGTGCATCTTTAAAGCAGACGGCATTGTTAATCAAGAGGTCGAGTTCAGAGAACTCATGAAGGAGTTCTCCATCGACATATGCATGATGGGGGAAACCCACCTAAAACCGGGAATAAAAGCGACAGTTCCCAACTACGTTAGCTACCGTAAAGACAGGCCAACCCAAGGTGGAGGGGTGGCCATATACATAAAAAGAGGGATCCCCCACCACCAGGTATTCTTACCAGCTACCAACAAAATTGAAGCAGTGGCAGTGGAAGTAACCACTGCCACTGGACCCCTAACAATTGTTGCAGTCTACCGACCCCCACATGACCAGATAGATGAGGGAGACATAGCTGCTCTAGGGCAAATTGAAGGCACACTCATAATAGGGGGAGACTTCAATGCCAAACATCCTGATTGGAATTCTAGAGTAACCTCCAGAGCAGGCGCCAAACTGCAACAACTAGCGCGCACCCACCACTTCGAAACATGGGGTCCAGTCGAGCCCACACATTTTCCAAAAAATGGAGGCAGGCCCGACGTGTTAGACATAGCTCTCACTAAGAGGATCGCAGGGTTTGTGGCCGCAAGGACAATCAACAGAATGTCCTCCGACCACAACCCAGTGATTCTGGAGGTAGCACTCCCACGGTACCAGACGTCGTACAAACGTACAGACTGCGAGCGATACCAAGAAACTGTCGCCTCTGATATCGCTCGCGCTCCGCCACCTACTGCCGAAACAGTAGATCAAGCGCTACAAGACCTAACAGGCACCATCTTGCAGGCAGCGGAAGAAGCCACCCCTCCACAAAGGGATGGCCCACCGCCGCAAATACAGCTCCCGGAACACTTGCTAGCTCAAAGTCGACATAAGAACAGAGTGGCAAAAGAGTGGAAGATCACCAGAAATCAGGCCACCAGGAGGCTGATCAATCGTCTACAGAGAGAACTGAAGGTAGCGCTCAGTGAGCACAGAAACCAGTAATGGCAAAACTGCCTCACAGCTCTCAAAATAGACGATCATACACTATGGCAAGCAACCAAACAGTTTACAAAAAGACGCGCTAGGATGCCGCCACTGCACAGCGAGCGGGGACTGGTCTACAGCCATGCTGGAAAGGCCAACGCCCTCGCCGACTCCTTCGAGAAGCAATTCCAAGCGTCAGAACCCCAGGATGAAGAGCATGAAGAGGTAGTCAGTCGTCAACTGACTGTCTTCCTCAATGCCGAGGAGGACCCAGAGGACGAACCCATACTTTTTGGGTGAAATCAGGGAATTAGATTAGGAAATGATACACTTAAAGTAGTGCATGAGTTTTGCTATTTGGGAAGCAAAATAACTGATTATGGTCTAAGTAGGTAGGATATAAAATGCAGACTGGCTGTGGCAAGGAAAGCGTTTCTGAAGAAGAGAAAGTTGTTAACATAGAGTATAGATTTAAGTGTCAGGAAGTCCTTTCTGAGAGTATTTGTGTGGAGCTAGCCGTGTATGGAAGTGAAACATGGACGATAACTAGTTTAGACAAGAAGAGTATAGAAGCTTTCGAAATGCCGTGCTACAGAAGAATGCTGACGATTAGATGGGTAAATCATGTAACTAATGGGGAGGTACTGATTAGAATTGGGGGGAAGAGAAATCTGTGGCATAACTTGACTAGATGAAGGGCTCGATTGGTAGGACACGTCCTGAGGCATCAAGGGATCACCAATTTAGTATTGGAGGGAAGTGTGGAGGGTAAAAATCGTAGACCAAGAGATGACTACACTAAGCGGATTCAGAAGGATGTTGGTTGCAGTAGTTATTCGGAGATAAAGAGGCTTGCACAGGATAGAGTAGCACTGAGAGCTACATCAAACCAGTCTCTGGACTGAAGACCACAACAACACAGCATGCTGTGAGGATCCTCTTTGCTTTCTTCGTATGTGTCAGAGATCATAGTAATACTATCAACTAAATACTTTGGTTCCCCTTCTAAGCAGCCACGTAGAAATATGTGTTTATGAATGAAGGATATCTTGAGATCTTGATCAACGATTTCTGGAATTGTTCCCCATAAACGAGGCTGGCTCTTAACATTTTCAAAAAACGTCTTGTGGGCAATCCGATATAAGGTATTGTAACAACTGAAGTGACGGTCGTAGCAGGTTATCATTGATGGTACTGTGAGCCATGGAATTCACAAGTTGCCCCCTCTATTTCCCGTGACATGCGTACAAGAGCGCTCTTGTCTGCGACTATTTACTCATCACATTTGAAAACATCGGCAGCGTAATCAGCGTCATAGAGAAGATCGTGTATTTTGTTATCTTGATCTATTAATGTACACAGTAGTTCGTGCATTCGATCTCTGGAATATACTATATTTTTTCCTTTCCCGAAGAGTTAGTGCGGAGGAGGGGCTGCCCCTAGAGAGAGGGGCGGCCCGCGGGAAGGGGGGACGGCTCCTGGGGAGTGAGGGTTGACCCCCACTTGCCCATAGGTATGGGTGCCTTAGCACCTAACTTTTTAACCATGAACATTGCCAACCTATTTTTCTTTGATGTCAAGTTCGACTTGCAATAAATGAGGCTATACTGTTCAACTAAAGTTTGGCGGTAATCGGAATTTAAATGTAATGGATGTAGTTATCGATTGCTGATGCTGTTAATTCTGGATTATTATATGCCCAGACTTGGCACTCGGGCAATGGTTGATGGGCTCCTCCGTAAATGAGAAATGGTGTACAGCAAATTTAAAAAAAAAGGAAAACGATCCGGCTAACCTGGAGATCCAAATTAATGAGTGCCAGATAAACAAGATTCCACTGTACATATACTAACGTGTTTACAAACTTAACTGGCTAATTTTTTGCTAACACAGATTTTTTTTCTTTTCTCATTACAAGAACGACTTTGTTGTTCCTGCTGCTGACTTTCAGTCTTCGCATAGTGTATTCATAGACTGTAAGCCCTATTGTGCTACATTCTACGATAACAAAATACTTACATTCTACGTTTTGTAGCAAAAGGCAAAGTCACACTGAATTTCCTGGGTAATTTTTCTTCCTCACGCCCGCAGACTCTTAGAAATCCAACTGTAGTGGGGCAAAGATCACCAGAGTTCAGCATCTTGCCACCGGAAAACCTTTATAACGAAGCTGCTGCGAGAACCCAGCCACCATATATCGCATTTCATGTTAGATAATGTCATTAAGACAATGATACTTAGCAATAAATATTAACTGATTTACTTCCCTATTCACTGTGGACATTCTGAAACTGTGACACGAATTTCATTTAACTCTGACGCATATTTTTAAAGTTCTCTGGGCAACAATGGATTTTAAACCAGACAGTAATATCAAAAACTACATTTACAGGATGCCCGAAGAGGAATACTTAATATTCAGGAATGTGACAGGAACACTAATCTGAACCAAAAACTTCATATGGACGTATGCCCCATTGCAAATGATTTCTGAGATAGAACACAATTATTCATTTATAAGGAATAGGAGTGGACCCTATGGGGTTCCCTTTGAGATTTCTCCCCAGTAAAATTAACTGGGCACCAAGAATGCCAAACCTTACGCCATCAGATTTTTGCCTATGGGGTTGGACGCAGTCAAGTACACAAACGAAAAGTGAACACGAGTGATGAACTGCCTGGTCACATCATGGACGCTGCTGCCCTCGTTAGGGGATGCAGAGATACTCAGACAAGCAAAACAAGATGTTCTCTCAAGACTGCACAAATGCACTGTAGTACAATGGGATATTCAAACATTCATTGCGAACTGAACGACAGCTGTAATGTGACATGGACGATAATGCTTAGAACTTCAGAAAATGCACCTTGTAATGTGTACTGAGTGTTATACATGTGTACATCTGTAAAACTGAAGATGTTCTGAATGATGGAGAAAATAAAGAACAATGCACTTTAAACATGCTCTATCTTGGAAACCATGGGGAATAGGGCATATGTCCATGTGGAGTTCTTTGCTTCAAATGATGGTGCCTGTCATATCCCTGAATATTGACCATTCCTTCTGTATTCTGCAATTACTAATTATCTGCCAGGGAAAACCTTCCACCATACCGAATACTCAATTTTCTTCCTGCTTCCTTCGATCGTGCAGTACACAAAGAATGATAGCTTGTATATTGACTGATCAGCCAGAGCATTATGACCTCCTACTTAATAGCAAGTGTGTCCACCCCTGGCATGGATAGCAGCGGCGTCACATCGTGGCATGAAAGCAATGAGGCCTTGGTAGGTCGTTGGAGGAAGTTTGCACCATATCTGCACACACAAATCACCTGATTCACATAAATTCCGGGGAGGGGGCCGATAAGCTCTGACGCCAGTTCAGTCACATTCCAGATGTGTTCGATCAGGTTCATATCTGCTGAGTTGGGAAGCCAGCACGTAAATTGGAACTCGCCATTGTTTTCCTCGAACCACTCCATCACATACTTGGCCTTATGACTTGCGCACTATCTTGTAGAAAAATGCCACTGCCATCAGGAAACATGATCGCCATGAGGGGTAGTTCATGGTCTGCAACCAGAGTACGATACTCCTTAGCTGTGATGGGGCCTTGCGTGAGCTCCACTGGGCTACTGGATGCCTATGTGAATGTTCCCCAGAACATAGTGGAGCTGCCGCCATCTTGTCTCCGTCCCACAGTACAGACGTCAAAGAACGCCCTCCCATTGACATGATGAACGAGGTATCGGGATTCATCAGACCATGCAATGTTCTCCACTGCGCCAACGTCCAGCGCCGATGGTCACTTGCCCATTTCAGTCATAGTTGCCGATATCGTGGCATTAATGCATGGGTCGTCAGCTGAGGAGGCCCTTCGTTAGGAGTGTTCGGTGCACTTTGTGTTCAGACATACTTGTACTCTACACAGCATTAAAGTCTGATGTTAGTTCCGCCACAGCTCGCTGCCAGCCCTGTTTTACCAGTCTACCCATCCTGCGACATCCAATATCTGTAATAAGGAGTGGCCGCCCAACCCCACAATGTCTGAACATGGTTTCACCTTTTGTTGAAGGCAATCACCTCAACACTCTCAACTTCCAGTAATTTGCCCAGTTTCAGAAATTTTCATGCCGAGCCTCCGGGCCCTCACAATCTGCCTTTGATCAAACTAAGATAGCCGGCCATTATGACCAAGCGGTTCTAGGTGCTACAGTCCAGAACTGTGCTTCTGCCATGGTCGCCGGTTCGAATCATACCTAGGGCATGGATGTGTGTGATGTCCTTAGGTTAGTTAGGTTTAAGTAGTTCTAAGTCTAGGGGACTGATGACCTCAGATGTTAAGTCTTATAGTGCCTAGAGCCATTTGAACCAAACTAAGATAGATAGAGCGCCTTCCCCATGCTACACACGGACAGCACGCTGCATGCACTTCGTTCGCCAGATGACGCTGCTATCGCCTCGATTAGTTTATATCAACAGTAGGTCAGTGGCCACACTGTTCTGTCTGAACAGTGTATATCCATGCACGAGATATGCATACTTTCACTATGGGGGCTGTATTTAAGGTCTGAACGACATTTCTAGGATCTTCCATCAAAACCTGTTCATAAAGTGAGGTTAAATACCTTTACGTAAAGTAATTGATATCTGTCTTCAAGAGATTACCAATCTACATTTATCTCAATTTTTTGCGTGTCAGCCCCCGCAAATACTCGGTGCGGTGGCTGATGGGATCGACTGTATTTGTCAGAATCATTTACTTTTGCTTCCGTCAGTCACTACGCCTTGTACTGCAAGAATTACGAAGGCCTGTTGAAAAGTAATACCTCTGAATTTTTATGTGAAAACTCTTAAAGGTTTTTATTTTAAAAAGTCATTAATATTCTACATCTTTATTTTTCAAACCTACATATTTATTTCTCAACGTAGTCACCGTGGAGACAAACACAATTCTCCCAAAACGAGAGACCAGTTCGTTGATATCGTCAGTATAGAATATTTGACTTTGTTGATGGAGCCACAACCTTGCACCGATTTATTACTATCAAAGTTAATCCATCGAAGATGCTCTTCGGATGAGGCCAAGTCGGGACTGTACGGAAGACGGTCAATGACTGAAACCAAGGCATTGGATTGTTTCAGATGTCGCAACACTTGTGTACGGTCTGGCATTGTCATGCTGAAGTAGAGGGTAGAGGAACTCTTCGAATTCGAATCTCAATTACAGTACAGTGTTTCTCACGCACCACATAGCTACGTTACACATCATCATGTTACACACTACCATTTGGAGCCCTTTAGCAGCAGAATAAATATGTAGACATGCAAAACAAAGATGTAGAATGTTGCTAACATTTGTTTTATTTAAAAATCTTTAAGGGCCTTCAGATAAACAATTCAGAGGCATTATTTTTCAGCACGCCCTCTTAGTGTTCATATTCTAATTGAGTTACCCAACTAGTTATAGGTGATCTACAACACAGACTTCAAATGATGCTGCAATTTGGTATTTTCCACATTAACGAACACTGTCAAACAAAAATCCTAGGAGTAACATGAGACATTTGGATCAAGCCACACAGTTGTAAATAACCACATTTGACCCCAAAGTCTACGTGTGTCTGTGTATATAAAAGTCGGATAAACGTACATGTGTGTGCAAGTATGGTTTCATGGGCGCATTTCTGCAACAACACAGAGAAGTTAAATTTTTTGTATTATATTAGAATGGTGATCAACTGATGATTGTACTTAATTTTTGATATATATTCATGAAATTATGGTCGTAAGTATTCTTTCCACTGCTCTTTTGGAAGCTTTTGTAGTTTGCCATTACAGAAAGTTTGAAATTCTCTTGATGAGCTAAACATCTGTAGAACTCGAGTCACTATGAGCCCAATTTGTAAATTTGGCAATTTCTGTTCATTCCCACCAGTGTACCAATGTGCAGCAAGTCACGATAGTATATACATACTGAGTTACTTATGAATCCCACCACCATGGTACTTTTCCAGATAGGCTTAAATATGCTATTGTCAAACCATTACACAGAAAAGGAGACAAATCATCAGTGAAAAACTTCTGTCCCATTTCATTATTGGTAATATTTTCAAAAGTGTTTGAAAGGGTTATGTACAATAGACTTTATAAACCCTCAGTACAGAAAAATATTCTCTTTCGCAATCAGTTTGGAATTGGGAAAGGATTGTCAACTGATCAAGCTATACTTACTTTTACAGATGATATATTAGAATCAATAAATCAAAAGTTATTACCACTTCGAATATTCTGTGATCTGGCTAAAGCTTTTGACTGTGTTAAGCATGATATCCTTATACAAAAGTTAAAATATTATGGGATAACAGGAGTAGCTGGCTCCTGGTTCTCATCCTATCTTGTTAATAGAAAACAGTGTGCGTCTGTATCAGGCTTACCACATAACAACAGTCATTCAAAATACGAAACCATCAGACAAGGGGTGCCCCAGGGCTCTATTTTAGGTCCCTTGTTGTTCCTATTAATGACCTTCCATATGCAGTGTCACAAAATGCACATTTTGTCGTATTTGCAGATATACAAGTACTGGTATAAAAAACAGTACCTGTGATCTCACTGAGCAATCAGCTAATGAAATATGGTGGTTATTGATATATTCTTTTGGTCATTGAGTGTGTAATGCAGTGGTTAAGAGGTCATAAAGTACGTGGACATCATGGCAGATTCAACAGCAAAGGCTTTTACTGATACGTGGTTTTCTCATTTTAGTTTGCAATTTTAATTGGCCCTGTTCACTGAACTATGCAATCTTTGTGGCACTCATCGATATCAGACACCTGCATACCATCCAAAGAGCAATGATCTAGTTGAACAGTGGCACCATACCTTGAAAACGGCACTCATATGCCATGGAGGCCAACAGACCAAAGCCCTACCTTTGGTGCTGTTAGGTGTACACTAGGCTAACAAACATGACTTATGGGCTCCTCTGGCTGAGCTGCTGTATGACGAAATACTCTCCTTACCAGCTGATTTTGTGCTCAGTCATGGCCAGAGACCTACCCACCCTCGTCACAAGTGTTGACCACCATACACCATGCATCCACATCCTCCTCCACAGCCACACAGTGTGCCAAATATTTTTGTTTACAAGGTATTGGTTGATTGTAACTTCATGATGCTCTACAATGACACAGTCTGGTCGCTTTGCAGCCTCTATGCACGGGCTTCACAAAGTACTTAAGTGAGGGGTAGACACTTTAGAGATATTACTGAATAGCAAGCCTATGAAAGTAACGATAGACCATCTCAAGCCTGCAAGGACCCTGCATGATGACTCATCCACCGACAATGCATAGCTTCCTTTATTCCAGCCAGCCCCAACCCCTTCCACTCAGCTGGGGGCCCGATAGCAGACACTAATGCTTGCAACAATTTTGAGGTGTGCTTGGATCCAAAACTTCCTGCCTGATGACCTGGACATCAAATCAGTTTACAGTTTTCTGGTCATCATGGGACAACACCCACAATGGCACGCCAAGAATGGCAACAGCACCTGTCACATGTACCTATAACCTGCTGAATGATGTGGACTCTGCTGCTACTATATCGCAGCTTCTACTAGATGGCTACCTCATTATCATTGCTCACAGAGCATTGCATCCATTCAACACCTCTTCTGAGGACTACAACACTTCCACCCCACATGCTGACTCTGGGCCTCTCTCTGACAATATTAGGTTTCTTCACATTCCATCCAGGTATGGAGTGCAGGAAGAATGATGGCTTAAATGCCTCTGTAAATGCTGTAATTTGTCTAATTTTGTCTTCACAGTCCCTAGGGGAGCGATAAGTAGGATGATGAAGGGCAATTCTAGATTATTCTCCTAATACTGGTTCTGATATGTTGCAAACAGTCATATACGTTTTTCACCTGCTTTATCTATGACTGGGCCTATCATTCCATTTCATATTCCTGCAAATTCTTATACTCAGGTATTTGTACAAGTTGACTAATTCTAACTGTGAATCACTGATATTGCAGTCACAGAATATTAACTTCCTTTGTTTTGTGGTGAACATAATTTTACAGTCCTATACATTTAATGCCAGTTGCCAGCCTTTGCACCACTTGAAATCTTATCAACATCTGTCTGATATTTCTACAGCTTGTTTCAGACAGTACCTCATTATAGATAACTGCATCACATCTGTGAAAAGGCTAAGGTCTGCAAGGTCATTAATGTACAATATGAACAACATGCCTGAGGTTACATCTACTTCTGTTGATGACTCACCATCCAAAATAATGTGCGTTGTTATACCTACCTAGAAATCCTAAATCCAGTAACAAATTTTGTTCAATTTCACTTGTAACTATACATTGGTTAATAAATGTTGGTGTGCTTCTGAGTCAAATTCTTTTAAGAAGTCAAGAAATATTGCATATGCCCAATTTTCTTGATCCAGGGCTTTTACAATGTCTTGTGAGAAAAGTGCACATTGGGTTTCACAAGTTTGATGTTTTTGGAATCCCTGCTGACTGGTTTGGAGGTCATTCTGTGTTCAAAATACCTCATCATGTATGAGTTCAGAATATGTTCTGGGACGGTAATTTTATGGATCAATTCTGTCAGCCTTCTTGTAGACAGGTGCAACTAGTGCCTTTTTTTCAATAACTGGGCACAACTTTTTGTTCAAGGGATCTGCAGTATATTATGGTTAAAATGAGAGTTAATTAAACTGCAAATGCTGTATTCGATCTGACTGAGATCCCATAAGGCCATTGAGCCTTGTTCAGTTTTAATGATTCTAACTATTTCTTAATGTACTGACACTAAATCTATATGACTCATCTTTGCAGTGGTCTGAGACAATAGCTCATTCTTTGCATTAATCTAGTCCACTTGTTTACATCTGCCTGAAGATACTCCTTCAACATGGAACATGTGAAACACAATGTGTGAGTGAATAAAGTGGTGATAACTGCCTGAATTTTGTCTACAATAATACAAGGTTATGATAGACTCACATGACTTCAAATACAGACATAAAATTTAAAAAAAGAACCAGTGTTGTAAAGTAGAACTTAACTCCATCAACTACAGGCTTATTTTGTGGGTATAGGATTACAAATTTTGCAAAGCAGTCTCTACTACAGCAAAAATAACACACTTACTCGACTTACTTCCTTTGGCCCCTTTTGGGACATAGGACATCCAGGAGAACTTGCCATACATCTACATCTTTGGCAATTTCCCTCAATTCTGAAGAGGCAATTCTCCTTGCTTCCCCTTCCACTGTTCTCCACCATGTACCTCTGGGCCTGCCCCTCTTCCTTGTTCCCTGGGGATTCTGTTCCAGTGCCTTCTTTTTTTATTAATCTTTCTCAATGTGTGCCCAGACCATCCCCACTTACTCTCATTTATCTGGCTTTCTATATGTAACTAGTTTGTTATCCTTCAGAGCTCCTCCTTACTTATTTTTTTTTTCTGGCCACCAGAATTTCATTATGCACTGGAGACACTGATTTATGAAGCTCTGCGTCCTTGATGTTCTATTCTTGTTTACATTCCATCTTTAACGGGGGTATACGACAGCCTTCAAATTTGTAATAAAAATACAACTTTGTTTTGCATCTTATGTTTCTGTTCTGTAATACTGGATACAGCTGTATGAAGGCAGCATTTACCTTCTTTATGTGGTTCCTCACATCTGCTCCACCTCCACTTTTTTCTCTTACCACATTACTCACATACAAGAACAAGTTAACATCTCTAACTGTGCTCCCTCACAAACAGAATCTCTTCCATGTTCTCAGACATTATTCTCATTTCCTTTGTTAATGTTTAAGACAGACATTTCTGCTTCTTTTTCGGAAACTTTAATTTAGCTTTCCTTTCTGTCAGCCTTTGAGTTAATAAAGCTATGTTCTCTGAAAAGTCCAAATCGTACAGACATTCATGGTTCCACTTCACCTGCCTGTTGTGACTCTTGCCGTAGTGGAGTCAAGGACAAACAGAGAAGTGTTATTGACAAAATATACCCCTGCTGGACTCTAGTTGTTACTTCTATTGTCTCTGTGAGAGTTCCCTTGTGGAGCACACAACATTTATAGCCATAATACAGATCTTTGATTATGTTTAGATTTTCTGTGCTACACACCATACTTCTGCAACACCAGCCATAGCACTTGATATTTCGTAGTTGTCGGAATTTTCACAGTCAATGAATGCCAGGTATATGGTCAACTGAAATTCTTTACTCTGTTCTAAGATGATCCTAAGAGTATTAAAAATATCAATACAACTGAATTGTTGCCAAAAACTGGCCTGTGCTTTGCACAGTCAACACTCAAGTGAATCTTTAATCTTATTTAAGATAATTCTGGTAAGGATCTTACTGGCCACTGAAAGCATGTAATACCATGCCAGTTGTTGCAATCTAACACATTTCTTTTGTTCTAGAGTTTTACCGTCAACCTATTTTTCCTTTCCTTTGGGATTTCTCTTCAAGCCAAATTTGGTTTCAAACCAGGCGGAGCATTTTAACAGAAATTTCTTCATCAGCTTTTAAGATCTCCAGAGATATGTTGTCTAAGCCTGGAGCCTTAGCATTTTTTAGGCTTATTACAGTTTAAGAGCTTCTTGAAATGCTTCCTCCCATCTTCATAGTTGCACCCGCTGAGCTGTAATCATCATCCCAACTTTGCCCTTAACTGGTCATTCACGTCTAAAATTCTTCACTGGCAGCCAGTCAGTCATAATTTACAGCTCCTTTATGTTCTGTGTTGCTGCCTATCCTGCTATCCATCTGTCCATTTTCTTGACTCTCTCTTTATCCCTATTTTCACTCTTTTGTCTGCCTCAGTGTATTCTTTATGCACTTCAATTTTCTGTGCTCTTCTCTCATTTAACTTCGATATCAATTCATTCCTATGGTAAATTTCATTCCATATATCAGTCGAGGTTAATTCTGTCCTTTGATGCATCTTAGATGATGATGATGATGATGATGATGATGATCAGTTTATGGGGTGTTCAACTACGCAGTCATCAGCACCCATTGATGAAACTTAGATCCTGTAATTTTTTGCCAACCTGTTTCAATTCCTTCCTGCATAAAATTTTCATCAGAAAGGACCCGCAGTCTGTTTTTGTGACTCAAGGGAAGTCCTTCTTGGTCTTTTAACCTTCCCCCATCTATTTTTCTGCTCCTGTGATTGAACTTGGTTCCATCTGCCACTATCTTCAATCTGAACTCCACCAAAACTAGGTGGTGGTCACTGTCAACATCCACTTCTCTTAAGTCTCACATTTAACAGATAGTGTCAAAATTTACAGTTTACTGATATGTGGAGTATCTGACTTACAGTAACGCTTTCTGGCAAGACCCATGGCAGTTATGACATGGAAAACGCATACCTCCAATGACTAGGTAATTTTCAGAGCACATATCTATCAGCAGTTCACCATTTCCATTTCTGTTCCCAATGCCCTGGACACCCATGATGTGATCAGAGCCTTTATTTTCTGAAGCCACCTTGGCATTCAAGTCTCATGTGATAATTTTTGTGTCTCTATTATTAATTTGCCTGAGGACTCAGTTTGGCTCTGTGTAAAAGGAATTATTTAGGTCACTCTCTGCCACTTCATTTGGTGCGTAGCATTGAACTGAAGTGATATTTTGCACATTTATTATAAAGCACACAGTTATTATATTTTCTGAAACAGGTTTCCACTCTAGTAAGCTCCTTTTGCTGCTTGTTGATAACAAGGGCCCTACACCATCCCTGTTCATTGCATATTCACCTTTCTGTCCCATATAAGGCAGCACTCACCATTTTCTGCTTGAACTTCCCACAATTATCACTACCTTATTTTACTTAGTCCCAATACATCCAGTTGGTAGTTCTCCATCTCTTTTTTGACTTGACATAATTAATCATTCTGCCTTTCTAAACATGCTTACATTCCAAAATACAATATAGGTTTTCCATTTCAGGCCATTGGATTCTTTTCCTAGGATACATCCAGTTATTTATCCTTTTAGTAATTTGAATAAGCATGTTATGAAACAGATAACAAGAAAACAGTTATAACTATTCGTCCGTACTGGACAATCCTGTACCTTAGAAACTACAGCTGTAAAAATAAAAGCATCAGCTAACACTTTGTCTAGCCAGAACATCTATAAAGTGCTGTTGATTGGCCTTGTGTAACAACATGTTGCCTTAACTTATTTTGTAACTGACAGGATGTAATTGTTCTCTTTCTTAACTATTCATGGGAAAACCATTATTTTTAGTTTTATACATGAATATGGGTAAGAAAATACACAACTGACTTAAACTTCATGTACTGCAATTTAATAATATACAGTTTAAACAACACTATTATAAATATGCTGTTTTTCACTATTTATGAGCAAACATGGTTATGTCTTTACACTGCACCACACAGTGTTCTATCAAATGAAATACTGAGGAGGAGCTATGTACAACCACTGAAATACACAATAAGGCTCCTATATTTTAAAAATGCCTTTCACATGTACAAATATTGCTGTGAAAGTGAATAAAGTATCCAACTAAAAAGTTGAAGAATTCAACAATGCACATTGGCACAGAAAAGACATTACATAGTACAACAATACAGTATTGTCAATACTGGACACATAAACACTTTCCACCACATAAAATATTAGTAGTTACAGTTATATCCACTTTGGTTTAGCTTGTAATGGAAAAATACATTTCTTCAAAAGAAATTGTGCTTCAATACAAAATTTTGCACTGCAACTTCAAAGAAAACAAAAAAGCAATTACTGCAATAGAAAAGAAACATTTTCTTCAAAAACTGTATCAATATGCTTTGACATTTTTCAACCTCAAAATCATTTTTCCATCATTTTATACCACTGAATATGATAACAAATACAAATGCTATTATAGAAAACTGTTTACTGAGGTGATATGGCTGTTGAAATATGTTCCTTTTGATTGTAATATAACATGATGTTTATAAAATGTACATCATTTGTACTGAAAACTGAAAGTTCATTTTCCTCTTAATAATACAATGAAAAAATATATGCTCTAATAATGTATCAAAATTTTTATATCATTAAGGGGATTCAACAATAACATTTTAACCATTATTTTGATTGTAGAAATTCTAAAAATATATTAAACAGATTTACACTGCAGAGGATATTTTTTCCTTAAAACATACAATTAGCTATGGTACCTGAAAAAGAACCAAGAGAATCTATGGGCATTTGATATAGCATTTTATGTTGCTATCAGTAAAACTTAAAAACTGGCTCTCAGGTTAGTGAGTCAACAAGCTATAAAGTCTGTAAACAGAAACACAAAATATGAAAATATAAAAATAATTTCAGTAGAATAGAATATATGAAAAGAAGTCTGATGAACAGGCTACGTAAGCAGGGATACAGTAGCTAATACACACAGCAAACAGAATCTTTTGCTACAGTTTGACCCATTTAGTCCTATACTTTTTCTAATCAGTTTTACACCATTGTCAATTATTTAGCATTTTCTGTCTCATTTTTATTTCTTTGGGCTATCTCTCAATGAAGCACTTGATAAGTAGAGCATTTTTTTCTGTTCATGTCTCAAACATAATTCTCAGTTACTTTTGTGGTTCTCTTTTTGAACTGAAAATCAGTTTACAGTTCCTTACTTGCTCAAAAGTCTGACTTTTTCTTAGTGTACAAATATCAAAGATCATCCTGCACATACATTTCTTTCAGTAGGTCACGGTATGGAAGGAAGTATTTACCATAAACTACACTATTACATTGACTAATATTGATCATAAAAACCATATCAATTGCTGCATTAATCTCGCCCACACAAAAAGATGAATAACATGCATCAAAACCTTCTGAAAAAGAACACAGCCATCTACTTTAGTTATTTCTCTGCAAAGTACATAAAAAAGGAAAGGATATTTGTAACAATTATCCAAGTCCAGCAGAGTACGGTTTGTTCTGAATTCTTAGAACTTAGTGAAGATCTTCAGTCTCAGTATGTTCTAAGGGCCAAAGTCTTTATTGTCATATTAAATTTCATTTTTAAATAATTTCTGATTCATTGTCTTTCTAATTGCTGGTTATACAAAATGATCCTAATTTGTACATGTTGGTAGGAAGGTAGCAAATGAGTCAAAATGAAATTTTACTTAACAACATGTATGCACTGTTTAATTAGTCTGATCTATGCTTTCAAAATTGCTTAGTAAGTTCACTTTACAGAAATAATCATTTATACTTCTTTTGTTTATACACCTATTTCTTGTATATGTCATTCTGTATGTATCTTCATACACATGAAAATATTTAACCCATCACCCTCCTCGCCCATAATTCACACACACCCTCAAGTAAGAAAAATATTTCTACACAGAAAGTTGAAAAAGGGGCAAATATGAGAACATTGTGTTCCATAAACTGAATCACAGTAGAAAATAAGATCTGTACAAACACATCATTGTTGAGATGTTTGCATTGTTGAGAAGTACTCTGCTTGAATGGCTTATTGTAAATTAAACAGATGTGGCAAGATATACACATCAAACAAAGATTAATTTACAAATACATAATTACTGAAGGTTGTGATAGAGATCTCTGTGGTGGAAACAGCACGGGAAGGTAATGACATTCTCACCAGCCTTAAGAACTTTGGTAGACTAGAATAACCTGAATATAAACATATAGATTACAGCTATATAATGAAAAACATTTTTTCCAGTAGTGCCAGTCCTGCAAGTCACACAGAAGAAGTTTTGTGAAGTTTGGAAGGTAGGAGATGAGATACTGGTGCAAATAAAGCTGTGAGGGTGGGTTGTGAGTTATGCTTGGGTAGCTCAGGCAATAGAGCACTTGCCCCTGTAAGTCAAAGGTCCCAGGTTCAAGTCTCAGTCTGGCACACAGTTTTAATGTACCAGGAAACTTCATATCAGTATCAGCTCTCGTTACTTTACCTCTGACAGCATCTCATCTACCTTCTGCTAGTAGGTAGAGCACTTGCCTGTGAAAGGGTAAGGTCCCAGGTTCAAGTCCTGGTCTGGTACTGTTTTAATCTATCATGAAGTTTCAGTTCAGTGCACACCCTGCTACAGAGTGTAAGTTCATTCTGGAAACAATACCCAAGGCTGTAGTTGAACCATGTCTCTGTCTCTTAAGTATCCTTTCTTCCAAGAGTGCTAGTCCTGTAAGATATGTGGGAAAACCCCTCTGGTGTTTGGAATGTACGAGATGAAGCACTGATGGAGGTATAGCTGTGAAAAGGGGTCCCGAGTTATGCCTGCATAGCTCAGTTGGTAGAGCATTTACCTGTGAAAGGTAAAGGTTCCAGTCTGAGTCTCACTCTAGCACACAGTTTTAATCTGCCAGGAGGTTGCAGATCAGTGCATTCTCTGCTGCACAATGAAAATTCATTCTTCTATATTATTCCAAGTTTCCTGGCAACTGAGGCATTTGCAGAGGAAATCATGTACAAAAAAAAAAGACTTAGAAGTATTTCACAATGAGTTCATCCAAATAAAATAGTGTTGGCTTATTTTCATTCCATGGGTATGTTTTTTTTTTTTTTTTTTTTTTTTTTTTTTGTGGAATTACTTCTTGAATCAATGCAGATAAAGTAAATGACATATTTATTCATCAGAAGTGAGCTGTTAGACTATTGTGTAAAGTAGATAACTGAACATCTTGCAGAGATCTCTCTGAGGCTCTTGAAATTCTTATCGTAACCACCCCACATTTGTATTCCTTAATGGTCCATGTTCCTGGTAAGAAAAATCAGCTTCATCTTACTACAATTTGCAACACAAGGCAAATGATTTTCATGGAGAGTTGGCTGCTTTGTCTAGTGTTCAGAGTCGAGTTAGGTACTCTGGTGCACACACATTCAGCAAGCTCTCATCTAAGATAAAACAAGAAATAAAATTAAAAAGATACCTCATTAGCTACCCATCCTACAAATTATTTGATTATGGTATCTAAATTCATGGACTGAAAATTTCTGTTAGCTTTATGACAAATTAAAGTGTACATTGTATAACTGCACGACTTGCAGTAATGTTCTTTAAACAGATCTCTATGCATACATCTGCAGGCAACTAGTTTCTGTCAAAAATACAATTTTAGTCAGGTAAATATTAAGTTATTAACAGAACATAAACAATACTGTAGCTATTTAGACCAACTGAGAAAGCATGGCTGTTCTGTCCCTCTCGAAGCATTGGCACTCTTTCTAAATTCTTGGGTTACATGTGACAGGCGCAAGCACTACTAACAAGGGAACCTCCCCATCGCACCCCCCTCAGATTTAGTTATAAGTTGGCACAGTGGATAGGCCTTGAAAAACTGAAAACAGATCAACTGAGAAAACAGGAAGAAGTTGTGTGGAACTGTGAAAAAATAAGCAAAATATACAAACTGAGTAGTTCATGGCAAGATAAGCAACGTCAAGGACACTGGGAATGCATGTGCGCCGTGGTCTCATGGTAACGTGAGCAGCTGCGGAACGAGAGGTCCTTGGTTCAAATCTTCCTCAGAGTGAAAAGTTTAATTTTTTTATTTTCAGTTTATGTGAAAAACTCTTATGTTTTCATCACTTTTTTGGGAGTGATTATCACATCCACAAGAAAACCTAAGTCGGGCAATGTAGAAGAATCTTTTTACCCCTTCGCCAAGTGTACAAGTTAGGTGGGTCGACAACATATTCCTGTCATGCGACGCACATGCCGTCACCAGTGTCGTATAGAACATATCAGATATGTTTTCCTGTGGAGGAATCGGTTGACCTATGACCTTGCGATCAAATGTTTTCGGTTCCCATTGGAGAGGCACGTCCTTTCGTCTACTAATCGCACGGTTTTGCGATGCGGTCGCAAAACACAGACACTAAACTTATTACAGTGAACAAAGACGTCAATGAATGGACAGATAATAACTATGCAAAAATAAAGAAAATAAAATTTTCATTCGAGGGAAGACTTGAACCAAGGACCTCACGTTCCACAGCTGCTCACACTACCACGGGACCACGACGCCCCTACTCTTATTTCGACCATGATGTTGCCTATACGACCCGTGGACTACTCAGTTTGTATATTTTGCTTATTTTTTCACAGTTCCACACAACTTCTTCCTGTTTTCTCAATTGATCTGTGTTCAGTTTATCAAGGCCTATCCACTGTGCCAACTTATAACTAAATCTGAGGGGGGTGCGATGGGGAGGTTCCCTTGTAAGCATCATAGTGATTGTTTATTGTTAATGCAATGTATGTAGTAAATTTTTATGTTAGCATATACTTTGATTTATTTCCTAGCCCTGTTGGTTTTCTCCTTGATACGACCTATGAAACACAGTGAGTGAACACATCAGTGACTCTTATTTTTGATGGAAAGAAGAATTTCATTACTGTATCCCTTTCATCATTTTCATCTCTATCTTGCTCCATTCCTATATGCTACATGTGCCACAAATAGTAATTATTTCCAACTGTTATAATTTTACCTTTTTTATGGCACTGGGTATATTTCTTGAAACATATGAAACATGTTATTCTTTAAAAATTCAGGGATATTTCTTTAATTATATCAACTCCTGTTACACAATTTCACAAAGCACTTTTTGCACACTCGTGAAAGAGAAATCAATTTAAAACAGCTTCCAGTGAAATATGGTGTTGGACTGCAGCAACTCATTCTATAATTTGTTACGAATGGGTAATCTGATATGGAGGCCGAACGAAGTATGTAGAGATGTAGGCACATGTTTCTCTTCTTGTGTTTGATCAGCTCACTCTGTGTGTGTGTGTGTGTGTGTGTGTGTGTGTGTGTGTGTGTGTGTGGAGGGGGGAGGGGGGAGGAAGAGATAAACTGTGGACTTTCTTGTGGATGAATTAACCACTGGTTTCAAAAGCATGACATCTTACCTGGTTTTTCATTTGTTGATTGAGTTTCTGACATATTTTGTACTGGAAAGTACACATTTACATATGCTAATGTAAAGTCCTTTGTGGAATATATATATTTTAAAGAGGAAATTTGGCACCATCAAATAGTTGAAGTGCTGAATCACTGATAGGCACATAAGTAAGAATGAGAAGGAGTTTGATAGCTTTCTGGTGATGTTTTAAAATAGCTATAGAGTACGCACGCGTGCACCCACCTCCATCCACACACACACACACACACACACACACACACACACACACACACACACACACACACACACCTCTGCACGGCTACATTGTCTCAGCTGACTACAAACGACGTAGCTGTGTACCATTTAAATTATACTTCATTTAATGTAATTAATCAGAACCACCATTGTCATCTAATTACATTCTTCCACTACATGTACACAGTTTTTTTTCTGTATCATACATTCTCTGTTGGCTCTTTTCCATATGTGTTCTAATTTTTCTGAAATCCACATATGATTCATTTTTTATAAGTATCTGCTTATGTTTTCCTTATTGTGGAGCCTTAACAGTTTTACTCCTTTCTATTACCAAATAAAAGTATCTAACTTCAGGCTGTGCAATTTAGTTTACATAACTGTAAAATGGTTTCTTGTGCTAATTTCTGTTTTAATAATTAATATTTTACTGTGCAGTAGAGTGTAGGCTACAATGAAACAGTTTATACACAAGTGACAACATCTGAGTTATAAATTACACTTTAGTATCAGTATCTGTATATGATATGGAAAACATTTTATGGTGTGGAAACTATGATGAGGGCAAAAAAATTGAGAAAGTTAACCACTCAACCACTCAACCACTGCTGGTGAATGGTGGACAGTACACAGCCATGCTTAAAAGCCAGAATATTGTACTAGTTTGCTGCCTTTATTAGCTCTTTTTCTAGTATTAGTACAATACTGTAAAAGCCGAAACTCAGAAGCTAGTGCTATTTTCTTATCGTTCAGGTGTGTCTTCGTGCCACCCACCATCACCTGCATGCTAGTGATTATCTTTTTTTTAGTTTCTATTTGTTGAAATTGATTTACAAAATGAACAATGAAAAGTTTATAGTGAACTACATCCACCATCAGCCAGAGAAATCATGGATTACTGTAGCAACTCTACAATTATCAATATGACTTATTTACAAGATAAAGATGCATACAATCCAATGATACTGATACTTGTCTTCCACGCATATCAACTCATCTATAGTTTCTATGAAGAAAGAAATACAGTGGCAGTCGGTATTTGCCACATACATACAAACTACAGCAACAGCAAGTACAGTAATGAATAAAGAGAAATGACAAAACATTAATGAATTATGATGCAACAAAAACAAATTTTCACTATCCTCTAGTTAATGAAAAGGTAAAATCAAGTTTTGTCATTTGAAAGCAAAGAACACCTGAAAAAATGAACTAAATATAAGACATTAGGAGTCTTATTTTTTGTTACAATTTTTATTTTATAAAAGGAAGAGCTGTCCTCAACCCAAAGATTGATTTGAACATCACACTGTTTTACTAGACCCTCTCTGACCTTTGAACTGACTTGCCTAACCAGTTACAGAGGAAGTTATAGTATAACAAGAACTCCGAACCACAGTGCAACTTGACGTTTTTCACACATACAATGTACAGTTATTGAAAGAAGAATAAGTGACCAGAAAATGTTGGGACCAACTGAAGACAAACCTTTTTATTTGTAGTATAAGGCTTACCCATGTAGCCATGAGGCAACATCTCTTTATTAAAACCCACCAACTTTTCCTTCCTTTTATTATGATGAAATACTAACAATGAAAAGTTTCCAAAACTTCATGGCCATTAAATTTCCAGATCAAGAGATCCATTATTAAAGGAGTTCAAAATTTGCTTTTATCCTGTGGGAAAGCGACCTCAGGCAAGACGTAAAAACAAAAATAAAAATAAAAAATAAGAAACTCCATCTTGTGAATGAAAGCAAAATCACAGGGAAGCAGTTGAATGATTAAGAGAAACTGAGTAGGAAAGAGGAACTGTCCGAACTCTTACTGTAACCACTGAACATTATTACATGCTGAGTTTCACCTATTGTTGGTCAGATGATTTTGTAAGTGTTATTTTACTTGATCGATTACTGAGTTAGTTTGCATTGTGGAATACTGCAGAAATTTTGCATGGTGCATGTCAGTGTTACACATTATCAAAAGGCATCACAGGTTGAAGACAAGTGATTGAAATTGTGGAAAAGAATATTCTTCTCTTTTTCTATGTCTCCTTTTTTTTTAGATTCTAGCTTTAGTAATTAGCCTCATGGTACTGAGATGGACTGAAATAAGGTGTGATCTGTAAGATTGTATCCACTTTAACATGTTCTTCCATCTAACACTAACTGGCCCACAGATCCAAGATGAACTCTCCCCCCACCCCCCTCCCTCTTTCTCCCTCTCCACTTATCAGGAATAAACTTTTTGTCATTTCAATGGAGTAGTCTTTCGCACCAGAAATTCCACCATATTTTCCAATTTCTGTGATATTCCTCGTGAAAAATCCATCTTTGGCATACTCATAGTATTTGCCACTCTTTTTCACAGTGACTCATAGTATTTGCCTCTCTTTTTCACAGCCAGTTATACTACATGTGGTTAATAATACATTCCATAAGCTCATTGGATAAAAAAAGTAACTTGGCATGTCAAGAGTTAACAGTAACCTAAGCCCTTTTATATGGTGTGGAATGATACAGAATTGGGAGAGTACATGTGTAGTGTTCACACAGATTTTACAGTCAAATCCTGATTTGATCATCATGTATAATATGGAGCACAATATTGATGTGGCAAATTGAGGATGATTCACTTCAGAGATACAAGTCATCTAGTGAAGTATGTTCCAGATATCACAAGTGTATTGCAATGAACTATCGATCATGTATACTGACAATGGAAAACATTGTACGTTTCGTTTCTTCTCAACAATGGAGTGTGGAGGACTGGGACAGTGATAATTGTTCATAAAAATGACATATCTGTCCATACATGAAAGATGCATGGTGTTCATTCATAATAACCCTCAAGAAGCATTCCAGCAGGACGAAGTGAAAAGAGAGAGGAAGTTGGAGGTTGTTTGATATTCTATGGTAGTATTTTGCAATAATTAGTCCTTTGGGATACGTGAGAGATACTTTGCAACAGAATAGCTACACTAAGTTGGTGGACAATGAGGTTTTGCCATTTTCACAGTCATCTTATCAAAGAGAATAACTTTTATCATTATCAATGTTATCTTCAGAGATAGAAATATGCACACCTACCAGGTTAAGTGATTGCAAGACACAAGGAACTAGCTGGGGCCATTAAATGTCTTGATTGCCTCACAAAGCACTTGCTTTTGAACCCTGTTGACAATAATGGGACTGTCTAGAACACTGTGACAAATGTCAGGGCCATAGCCACAGAACCTGACTGATTATGTGAGCTGTAAAAGAAATGGCTGGAAACTGATATCTCCTACACTCAAAAGACGATGTACAGTCCATGCCACAGTGAATAGTAGTTATTATTAAGGTTCACGAAACTGTTACACACTGATGAGGAGAAAGTGACTAATTTTTACCCAATGGACTTTTTGTAAAAGCTTTTAATACTGATACATTAAACAACAATGTAACTCTTCCGACTCATGGGAATCACTATGCACAATGGTTGAACATAACAAGATAACTGTTAAATACTCCAAAAGTCCAGAAATACGACGCTGTAGTCAGCATAAAGAACAAATTCAGTAGCAAACTGTGTAAATAGGTAATTTAAATACAGAGAGAACACATTGATTTAAAGGGCATTCACATGCTACCAACATCATATATCCATGACAGGTTCATATCTTATTTCAAACATAATAAATGTCATATTTCTGTGTGTGAAAGGTCTTACAAAGGGTTACTTTAATTTTTTATGGGTGTCAATCAAAGAAAGGACTACCATACAAGTATTTTAGAGAAGCATTGCAGTGGAAATTTGCAGCACATGGTGTACCTTTTTCCAACCATGACATGAGACACTTCTTCAGCTTGCTGCACTGACATAAAAGTAACTATTTTCATTTGTGATCTACACAATCTGATAGTCATTTATTTTTTAGAGCTATAGTACATACACAAGTGAATTAACATCAGCCTCAATCATGGCCACACACACATATATATAATAAAATTATTCTTGGCATTGATGACTTATTATAACAACATTTCATGATAGTGCCTAAATACATTAGACACATTCAACATGACATTAATAAAGGTGCAGTTTGATGAAATAATGCACATAAAAGGAAGACATCAGTTTTTTTTTCTTTTTACACTCTCGCCTGTACATAGTACTTACAACAAGAATTTGACACATTCTTCCACATGCTATAGGAAGCCTGAGTAAACCTAGTACATTGGTCCCAGAATTAAAAACAATATGTTACAGGATTATTTTGCATAAGCATTTTTCAGAGCCAAAATTGTTGTTACATACTTTCAACAAAATGCCTTTAGAAAAAAAGTACAAATATCCTTCAGGGTCAAAAGGACTAGAAAATTCAATATGCAGGTACATACAAGATATTTTATATTCATGTGAATATATTATGTATGTATTCTGCATACCTTTAATGATTTAATCTGTCATTAAACTGATAACTGTCTAACAATGAGCTTGAGGTAGCTTCATAAAATGTCTGTAATATTTTTACAAAAGAGGTTCTTTAACAATCTCACAAAATATAAAAAATACTAATTCATACTGGCCCTTTTTTTTAGGGTTAGTACACTTTACAATGAGCTGAAAATATGGTTTTTAATTAGTGAGAGTTAGGAATAAAAATGTGATGTTTCCTCTTCTCTCTTTTGCAAAATATTGTATGTTGAGAAATAATCATAAAATTACAATACTTAGGGCTACGTAAGTACTTGGTTATAGTCTTGACATTGCCAAAATTCTATTTCATATAATAACAAAATTGAAAACTTTTGTGCAAAAATATACATAATTTTAATAACCTATTTCCAACGTAAGTATAATGGTCATATGCACTCATATTGTAAAAAACTTAATTAATCTGTATCAAAAGTCACTTAATGTTTCATCCTGCATTGAAGTTTAATGGCCATGAACTTAAAAAAAAAGGGGGGGGGGGGGAGCATGAAAAAAGGCAATAATGAAATTACACATGAAATGTACATATGTGGAAATATTTTTCCTTCCTAGCAACTGATACTATCTTCAACATGATAGATAAAATTCACCAGTTATTTTCACTCCAAACAATGTACATTCCTGAAGCAGCCAAGTAGGACAGTATTCTGATGAAAACAACATCAGCTTCCTCGTACAATTTCATACGTTGCTCGTTCGATCACCTTGAGGTGAGTCTCTCGAAGGTTGAGTCTGAAACACAATTATTGTGTACATCTAAGTACAAATCCTGTCAGTGACAGAACCACAATGGCATGATGACTATTACACACACATATTGCAAGGTAAAATAAATTTTAATTGAATAGTGTAATATCGGGGGAACAAAGGACACTTTCTCCCTGTACAGTAAAAGATATATTTATTAGGGGAGACTGGAGGATGGGGGTAAGGCGAGTGTCCAAATTGAATTTATTTTCTAAAATTTTTATGTAGAAACAGAATACACACAATTCTGATTAACTCAACAAGTACAATTACCACAATGATTGCAGCCATGTGGGATCCCTTTTTGAAATGTCAGTTTCCTATTATAGAATGGGAGGTTTCTTTCAAAATGCCTGATATTGAAATGTCTGTCTTAAGTTAACCATAACATCTTCCCCAAATCAACATGCTCACTGAATAGACATGTTATTACAGGTGCTATGACTAGTATTTGGCAGTCATGTCGACTAAGAATAATACATAAACTTGACAGCAACTTCTTTAATTTTTATAATAAAAAAATTTTAAAAAGAAATAAAACAGAATTCTGCAGACATAAATGCCTTGAATGAAATTTTCCCACCATCTCTCTGGCTTCAAAGCAGGAGCATGTTGCATTCAAATGAAACTGACATAGCATGATATGGCAACAAGCACGTCACTTTCATGAGCAAAGGCAATTTTGATAGTTTTGGTTTAGTCAGAATATGCCCTTTAGTACATCTACATCTACATCTACATTGATACTCCGCAAGCCACCCAACAGTGTGTGGCGGAGGGCACTTTACGTGCCACTGTCATTACCTCCCTTTCCTGTTCCAGTCGCGTATGGTTTGCGGGAAGAACGACTGTCTGAAAGCCTCCGTGCGCACTCTAATCTCTCTAATTTTACATTTGTGATCTCCTCGGGAGGTATAAGTAGGGGGAAGCAATATATTCGATACCTCATCCAGAAACGCACCCTCTCGAAACCTGGCGAGCAAGCTACACCGCGATGCAGAGCGCCTCTCTTGCAGAGTCTGCCACTTGAGTTTATTAAACATCTCCGTAACGCTATCACGGTTACCAAATAACCCTGTGACGAAACGCGCCGCTCTTCTTTGGATCTTCTCTATCTCCTCCGTCAGACTGATCTGGTACGGATCCCACACTGATGAGCAATACTCAAGTATAGGTCGAACGAGTGTTTTGTAAGCCACCTCCTTTGTTGATGGACTACATTTTCTAAGCACTCTCCCAAAATAATCTCAACCTGGTACCCGCCTTACCAACAATTAATTTTATATGATCATTCCACTTCAAATCATTCCGCACGCATACTCCCAAATATTTTACAGAAGTAACTGCTACCAGTGTTTGTTCCGCTATCATATAATCATACAATAAAGGTTCTTTCTTTCTATGTATTCGCAATACATTACATTTGTCTATGTTAAGGGTCAGTTGCCACTCCCTGCACCAAGTGCCTATCCACTGCAGATCTTCCTGCATTTCGCTACAATTTTCTAATGCTGCAACTTCTCTGTATACTACAGCATCATCCGCGAAAAGCTGCATGGAACTTCCGACACTATCTACTAAGTCATTTATATATATTGTGAAAAGCAATGGTCCCATAACACTCCCCTGTGGCACGCCAGAGGTTACTTTAACGTCTGTAGACGTCTCTCCATTGATAACAACATGCTGTGTTCTGTTTGCTAAAAACTCTTCAATCCAGCCACACAGCTGGTCTGATATTCCGTAGGCTCTTACTTTGTTTATCAGGCGACAGTGCGGAACTGTATCGAATGCCTTCCGGAAGTCAAGAAAAATAGCATCTACCTGGGAGCCTGTATCTAATATTTTCTGGGTCTCATGAACAAATAAGGCGAGTTGAGTCTCACACGATCGCTGTTTCCGGAATCCATGTTGATTCCTACAGAGTAGATTCTGGGTTTCCAGAAATGACATGATACGCGAGCAAAAAACATGTTCTAAAATTCTACAAGAGATCGACGTAAGAGATATAGGTCTATAGTTTTGCGCATCTGCTCGACGACCCTTCTTGAAGACTGGGACTATCTGTGCTCTTTTCCAATCATTTGGAACCCTCCGTTCCTCTAGAGACTTGCGGTACACGGCTGTTAGAAGGGGGGGCAAGTTCTTTCGCGTACTCTGTGTAGAATCGAATTGGTATCCCGTCAGGTCCAGTGGACTTTCCTCTATTGAGTGATTCCAGTTGCTTTTCTATTCCTTGGACACTGATTTCGATGTCAGCCATTTTTTCGTTTGCACGAGGATTTAGAGAAGGAACTGCAGTGCGGCCTTCCTCTGTGAAACAGCTTTGGAAAAAGGTGTTTAGTATTTCAGCTTTACGCGTGTCATCCTCTGTTTCAATGCCATCATCATCCCGTAGTGTCTGGATATGCTGTTTCGAGCCACTTACTGATTTAACGTAAGACCAGAACTTCCTAGGATTTTCTGTCAAGTCGGTACATAGAATTTCACTTTCGAATTCAATGAACGCTTCACGCATAGCCCTCCTTACGCTAACTTTGACATCGTTTAGCTTCTGTTTGTCTGAGAGGTTTTGGCTGCGTTTAAACTTGGAGTGGAGCTCTCTTTGCTTTCGCAGTAGTTTCCTAACTTTGTTGTTGTACCACGGTGGGTTTTTCCCGTCCCTCACAGTTTTACTCGGCACGTACCTGTCTAAAACGCATTTTACAATTGCCTTGAACTTTTTCCATAAACACTCAACATTGTCAGTGTCGGAACAGAAATTTTCGTTTTGATCTGTTAGGTAGTCTGAAATCTGCCTTCTATTACTCTTGCTAAACAGATAAACCTTCCTCCCTTTTTTTATATTCCTATTAACTTCCATATTCAGGGATGCTGCAACGGCCTTATGATCACTGATTCCCTGTTCTGTACATACAGAGTCGAAAAGTTCGGGTCTGTTTGTTATCAGTAGGTCCAAGATGTTATCTCCACGAGTCGGTTCTCTGTTTAATTGCTCGAGGTAATTTTCGGATAGTGCACTCAGTATAATGTCACTCGATGCTCTGTCCCTACCACCCGTCCTAAACATCTGAGTGTCCCAGTCTATATCTGGTAAATTGAAATCTCCACCTAAGACTATAACATGCTGAGAAAATTTATGTGAAATGTATTCCAAATTTTCTCTCAGTTGTTCTGCCACTAATGCTGCTGAGTCGGGAGGTCAGTAAAAGGAGCCAATTATTAACCTAGTTCGGTTGTTTAGTGTAACCTCCACCCATAATAATTCACAGGAACTATCCACTTCTACTTCACTACAGGATAAACTACCACTAACAGCGACGAACACTCCACCACCGGTTGTATGCAATCTATCCTTTCTAAACACCGTCTGTACTGAGCCACTTGTCATGATAAATGCCACACCATATGTACAGCCCTTATATAACAATAATGATATGAGGGATGTGGCCTGCCCACCCCATTCCAGTGCACATCTTACCTATCAATTACCATTTCCACAAATGAAACTGTAATCAAAATAATCATGAAATCAAAAAATGTAAAATCCAGGATGGAATGTAATAATATTGTAAAAGGGAAAGTTGCTACTCTCCATATACTGGAAATGGCAGAGTCGCAGATAGGCATGACAAACAGACTGTCACAAATATAGCTTTCGGCCAGAAGGCCTTCATCAGAATTAGACGGCAAACACACACATACACACACACACGCAAATGCAACTCACATGCGCATAACTGCAGTCTCAAGCAACTGAGCCACAGTGTGAGCTGCAGCACCAGTGCATGATGGGATTGGCGACTGGGTGGGGGTAAGGAGGAGGCTGGAGTGGGGAGGGGGAGGAATCATAGAGTAGGCGTAGCGGACAGTGACATACTGTTGGGGAGCACGGAGGATCATCTAACCTCCCGACTGCACTTAGCTGCCATACCCTCTTTCCACCTTGTCCCTCCACACTCCCCAACAGCATGACACTGTCCGCCACGGCTACCCTACTATCCCTACCACTCCCCGCCCAAGCTTCCTTCTTATCCCCACCCAGTCGCCACTCCCATCATGCACCAGTGCTGCAGCTTGCAGTGTGGCCTCGGTTGCCTGAGACTGCAGTTGCGTGTGTGAGTTGCGATTGTGTGAGTGTGTGTGTGTTTGCCACCTAATTCTGACGAAGGCCTTCTGGCCAAAAGCTATATTGTGACAGTCTGTTTGTAGTGCCTATCTGCGACTTAACATCTCCGCTACTGGTGAGTAGCAACTTTCCTTTTCACAATATTGTTACAAAATAATTATTAGTCATATTAGCTACTGGTTTTCTGTTACTGGTTTATGATAGATGTTACATGCATTTTCTGCAACGAATCACAGAGGTTAAGAATTACGATCTTATATACACTAATTTATTAGAGAGACATTTAGTCACTAGTGCTCATCTTAAGGCAGTAAGCTCTACCAGCCACTTAAGTATTATTTAAACAAGCTGTAAAATGCTCCTGTAGGAGCACATAGAAGGTGAATATGTTTCTCTTTTGAAGACTCTGACGGAAAAGTGGGGAACCAGCTGTCTCAATCCTTATTCTGCCTTCCTCACCATAAATTCTGGCATGTGAACATATTCATCCTCCTTTAACACAGAACGTTCTAAATCCTTTTACCCAGTCTTTCTTTGTAGTGAAGCTTCCATATTCAGCATCTCCACCTCTCTAGCACTTTCTTTGTACCTCTCTCTCTGCCATTGTTTCCTTTTACTCCCACTGATTTACAGTGTATCCCACTGTCACTGTCTCCCTTGTATTTCGTTCCCATTGCCACTGTCTCCACTGTAATGCGGCAGGTTGAATATTCTAGGGGACCCGCAATTTATTTTTTCCCCTATACCCAAGTGCTTAAAATTTCAGACCATGTAGGTCCTCCCCTTTACTTACATCCTAAAAATCACCCCAAGTCTCAGTATGGTCTCCACTGATCTGTATTTTTCATTTTCACCATCGCTTCTCTCTTTTACTCCCATTGCGCCACATTCAAAATTGTTTTTCATTGACTGGTTGCGACAGACAAGACTGTAATCTTCAGATCATTTGAAAATTTTTTTCACTTTCACTGTACATCAAGTTCCGATCATGAACCATGGACCTTGCCATTGGTAGGGAAGCTTGTGTCCTCAGTGATACAGATAGACGTACCGTACGTGAAACCACAACGGAGGGGTATCTGTTGAGAGGCCAGAAAAATGTGTGGTTCCTGAAGAGGGGCAGTAGCCTTTTCGGTAGCTGCAGGGGCAACAGTCTGGATGACTGACTGACCTGGCCTTGTAACATTAACCAAAACAGCCTTACTATGCTGGTACTGCGAACAGCTGAAAGCAAGGGGAAACTACAGCCGTAATTTTTCCAGAGGGCATGCAGATTTACTGTATGGTTAAATGATGATGGTGTCCTCTAGGGTAAAATATTCCACAGGTAAAATAGAACCCCATTCGGATCTCCAGGCGGGGACTACTCGGGAGGATGTCGTTATCAGGAGAAAGAAAACTGGCATTCTGCGGATCAGAGCACTGAATGTCAGATCCCTTAATTGGGCAGGTAGGTTAGAAAATTTAAAAAGGGAAATGGATAGGTTAAAGTTAGATATAGTGGGAATTAGTGAAGTTCGGTGACAGGAGGAAGAAGACTTCTGGTCAGGTGAATACAGCGTTATAAATACAAAATCAAATAAGGGTAATGCAGAGGTAGGTTTAATAACGAATAAAAAAATAGGAGCACAGGTCTGCTACTACAAACAGAATAGTGAACGCATTATTGTAGCCAAGATAGACACGAAGCCCACACCTACCACAGTAGTACAAGTTTATATGAAAACTAGCTCTGCAGATGATGAAGAGATTGATGAAATGTATGATGAGATAAAAGAAATTATTCAGATAGTGAAGACAGATGAAAATTTAATAGTCACGGGGGTATTGGAATTCGACAGGAGGAAAAAGAAGAGAAGGAAAAGTACTAGGTGAATATGGAATGGGGATAAGGAATGAAAGAGGAAGCCGCCTGGTAGAATTTTGCACAGAGCATAACTTGATCATAGCTAACACTTGGTTTAAGAATCATGAAAGAAGGTTGTATAGATGGAAGAGGCCTAGAGACACTGGAAGGTTTCAGATAGATTATATAATAGTAAGACAGAGATTTAGGAAACAGGTTTTAAATTATAAGACATTTCTAGGGGCAGATGTGGACTCTGACCACAATCTATTGGTTATGAACTGTAGAGTAAAAGTGAAGAAACTGCAAAGAGGTGGGAATTTAAGAATATGGGACCTGGATAAAATGAAAGAACCAGAGGTTGTAGAGTGTTTCAGCGAGAGCATTAGGGAACGATTGACAGGAATGGGGGAAAGAAATACGGTAGAAGAAGAATGGGTAGCATTGAGAGATGAAATAGTGAAAGCAGCAGAGGATCAAGTAGGTAAAAAGCCAAGGGATGGTTGAAATCCTTGGACAACAGATGGGATATTGAATTTAATTGATGAAAGGAGAAAATTTAAAAATGCAGTAAAGGAGGCAGGCAAAAAGGAATACAAATGTCCAAAAATGAGATCGACAGGAAGTACAAAATGGCTAAAGCAGGGATAACTAGAGGACAAACGTAAGGATGTAGAGGCATATATCACTAGGGGTATAATAGATACTGCCTAAAGGAAAATTAATAACACCTTTGTAAAAAAGAGAACCACTTGCATGAATATCAAGAGCTCAAATGAAAAACCAGTTCTAAGCAAAGAAGGGAAAGCAGAAAAGCAGAAGGAGTATACAGAGGATCTATACAAGGGCAGTATCATGGAAATGGAAGAGGGCGTAAGTGAAGAAGAAATGGGAGATGTGATACTGCGTGAAGAATTTGAGAGAGCACTGAAAGACCTAAATCGAAACAAGGCCCCGGGAGCAGACAACATTCATTAGAACTACTGATAGCCTTGGGAGAGCCAGCCCTGACAAAACTCTACCATCTGGTCAGCAAGATGTACGAGACAGGTGAAATACCCTCTGATGTCAAGAAGAATATAAAAATTCCAATCCTAAAGAAAGCAGGTGTTGACAGGTGTAAAAATTACCTGACTAACAGTTTAATAAGTCACGGCTGCAAAATACTAACGCAAATTCTTTACAGACGAATGGAAAATCTGGTAGAAGCCGACCCTGGGGAAGATTAGTTTGGATTCCGTGTGAGGCAATACTGACCCTACGACTTACCTTAGAAGATAGGTTAAGGAAAGGCAAACCTACGTTTCTAGCATTTGTAGACTTACAGAAAGCTTTTGACAATGTTCACTGGAATACTCTCTTTCAAAAGGTGGCAGGGGTCAAATACAGGGAGCGAAAGGCTATTGACAATTTGTACAAGAACCAGATGGCAGTTATAAGAATCGAGGGGCATGAAAGGGAAGCAGCAGTTGGGAAGGGAGTGAGTTAGGGTTGCAGCTTATCCCCGATGTTATTCAATATGTATATCGAGCAAACAGTAAAGGAAACAAAAGAAAAATTTGGAGTAGGAATTAAAATCCATGGAGAAGAAATAAAAACTTTGATGTTTGCTGATGACATTGTAATTCTGTCCGAGACAGCAAAGGACCTGGAAGAGCAGTTGAACTGAATGGACAATGTCTTGAAAGGAGGATATAAGATGAACATCAACAAAAGCAAAACGAGGATAATGGAATGCAGTCTAATTAAATCAGGTGATACTAAGGGAATTAAATTAGGAAATGAGACACTTGAAGTAGTAGATGAGTTCTGTTATTTGGGGAGCAAAATAACTGATACTGATTGAAGTAGAGAGGATATAAAATGTAGACTAGCAATGGCAAAAAAAGCTTTTCTAAAGAAGAGAAATTTGTTAACGTAGAGTATAGATTTAAGTGTCAGGAAGTCCTTTCTGAAAGTATTAGTACAGAGTGTAGCCATGTATGGAAGTGATACATGGACGATAAATAGTTTAGACAAGAAGAGAATAGAAGCTTTCGGAATGTGGTGCTACAGAAGAATGCTGAAGATTAGATGGGTAGATCACGTAATTAATAAGGAGGTACTGAACAGAATCGGGGAGAAGAGAAATTTGTGGCACAACTTGACTTGAAGAAGGGATCAGTTACTAGGACACGTCTGCGGCATCAAGGGATCACCAATTTAGTGATGGAGGGAGACCAAGAGATGAATACACTCACATTGGTAGGAGCCATAGGATACGGAGATGGCGCAGAAGGAGCATAGGGTCTGGCAAGAATATTGCAGAGATTGGGAGGGTGATGAAAAGCTATTCCAGGTGTGATGGGCAAAATCTCAGACAGAATGGATTTCATTTCAGGGCATGTTTTTAGGAAGTCCTGGCCTTGTCGAAGTAGCTGATTGATACATTCAAGACCAGGATAATACTGGGTGACAAGTGATGTGTTCCGAAGTTGTTTTTTGGCGGGATCAGCGGTACCAGGATTGGACGTGATGGCCTGGGAAATCTGCTTTTGAACTACACCGTTGGGATAATTATGTCTACTGAAGGCTGAAGTGAAAGTGGTGGTGTATTGCTGTAAAGAGTCTGCACCCGAACAAACACATTTGCCTCAAATGCCAAGCCTGTATGGGAGGGAATGTTTGACCTGGAAAGGATGGCACTAACAAACAACAGTACTTACATTTTGAAAGTTGCTAACCTTTCCATGTCAAACATTTCCTCCCATACAGCCTTGGCATTCAGGCAAACATATTTGTTCCGATGCAGACACTTTACAGCAATACATAACCATTCTCACTTCAGCCTTCACGCCACATAATTATCCCAACAGCCTAGTCCAAAAGCAGATTTCCTGGCCATCACATACAATCCTGGTACTGCTGATGCCCCCAAAAAACAACTTCAGAGCACACAGCTTGTCACCTAGTCTTGAATGCAACTATCACCTACTTCAACAAGGACATGACTTCCTAAAATTATGCCCTGAAATGAGATCTATTCTGTCAGAGATTTTGCACATCACACCTAGAACAGCTTTTTGTCACCCTCTCAATCTCTGCAATATCCTTGCCAGACCCTGTGCTCCTTCTGCATCCATCTCCCTACCCTATGGCTCCTACCCCTGTGACCGTCCCTGGTGCAAGACTTGCCCTATGCACCCTGCTACCACCACCTATTCCAGCCGTGTAACTGGAAAAACAAATACTATCAAAGGGAGACACACCTGTGAAAAGACACATCATATACCAGCTGTTATGTAAATAATGTTGAGCCATTTACATCGGCACGACTACCACCCAGTTACCAGTCAAGATAAATGGACATAGGAAGAGAGTGTATACAGGCAACACAAAATATACTGTTGCAAAGCACACTGTACAACATGACAGTCATGACCTCAGTGCCTGTTTCACCAACGCACTACCTGGATTCTTCACCCAGACACCAGTTTCTCAGAACTCTGCAGGTGGCAACTAGCACTACAACATGTCCTTGGTTCTCGCCACCCACCTGGCCTTAATTTGTGTTAATTCCTTCCTTCTAAGCATTTATTCACATTAACTACTCCTTTCTTCATTCCATTTCAGTTCTCTACATCTTTCATTTTCTGACTTGTCTATTTTTCGCCGTCCCCCCTCCCAGCTCTGTTTCGTACAATGCACTTAGCTTCTCACTCTTGTTAACTCATGCATGATGTTTTAGTAGTAATCTCTGTCTTGAATATTATCTGTCTTCACCTTTAAGCTCTCAGATTTTCAAATCTCGTCAGGTGCAGTCCCCAACAATCAGTCCTTTTTTCTCATCCCATCTGGTAAGTCTCCCCTGACCCATCTTTCTGGGTGACTTTATAAACTATACCCCTTTCCCTAAACCTTTCCAGTCCTTTTACTTCACCCCTCTTCCCACCCCTTCAACTCTTCCGCTAGACGAAGAAGCCACTGGATCAAAAACATTTTGTGTATGTTCAATAAATATAACTCCATCCTACGTCCGGAGTGCGGGACTTCGGCTGGTCAATTTCCAAGAATAAAATACAAACAGCCCTTGTTTTGGTTTTATTTTTTAGACAACCAGTTTTGGATTACATTATGCCATCTTCAGGCCTGTATATGTTCAGTAACCCTCTTGTTAGAAACCAATGCAGCATTGTCAACTGGTATTGTGAAGATTTTTTCCCACGGGCATGCGCACTCCTTGGATAGTTGTCAGCAACTTTTGTGGATGTGTTCCCCTGCCACTGCTTGATAAGTATTTCTTTTTAATTGTAACATGTTGTTGTTGTTGTTGTTATTGTTGCTGTAGTCTTCAGTCTTGAGACTGGTTTGATGCAGCTCTCCATGCTACTCTATCCTGTGCAAGCTTCTTCATCTCCCAGTACTTACTGCAACCTACATCCTTCTGAATCTGCTTAGTGTATTCATCTCTTGGTCTCCCTCTACGATTTTTACCCTACACACTGCCCTCCAATACTAAAATGGTAATCCCTTGATGCCTCAGAACATGTCCTACCAACCGATCCCTTCTTCTAGTCAAGTTGTGCCACGAACTTCTCTTCTCCCCAATCCTATTCAATACCTCCTCATTAGTTATATGATCTACCCATCTAATCTTCAGCATTCTTCTGTAGCACCATATTTCGAAAGCTTCTATTCTCTTCTTGTCCAAACTATTTATCGTCCATGTTTCACTTCCATACATGGCTACACTCCATACAAATACTTTCAGAAACCACTTCCTGACACTTAAATCTATGCTCGATGTTAACAAATTTCTCTTCTTCAGAAACGCTTTCCTTGCCATTGCCAGTCTACATTTTATATCCTCTCTACTTCGACCAGCATCAGTTATTATGCTCCCCAAATAGCAAAACTCCTATACTACTTTAAGTGTCTCATTTCCTAATCTAATTCCCTTAGCATCACCTGATTTAATTAGACTACATTCCATTATCCTCATTTTGCTTTTGTTGATGTTCATCTTATATCCTCCTTCCAAGACACTGTCCATTCCGTTCAACTGCTTTTCCAGGTCCTTTGCTGTCTCTGACAGAATTACAATGTCATCGGCAAACCTCAAAGTTTTTATTTCTTCTCCATGGATTTTAATACCTACACAAAATTTTTCTTTTGTTTCCTTTACTGCTTGCTCAATATACAGATTGAATAGCACTGTCTGACTCCCTTCCCAACCACTGCTTCGCTTTCATGCCCCTCCACCCTTATAATTGCCATATGGTTTCTGTACAAATTGTAAATAGCCTTTTGCTCCCTGTATTTTATCCCTGCCACCTTTAGAATTTGGAAGAGAGTATTTCAGCCAACATTGTCAAAAGCTTTCTATAAGTCTACAAATGCTAGAAACGTAGGTTTGCCTTTCCTTAATCTTTCTTCTAGGATAAGCCGTAAGGTCAGTATTGCCTCACGTGTTCCAACATTGCTATGGAATCCAAACTGATTTTCCCCGAGGTCGGCTTCTACCAGTTTTTCCATTCGTCTGTAAAGAATTCGCGTTAGTATTTTGCAGCTGTGACTTATTAAACTGATAGTTCGGTAATTTTCACATCTGTCAACACCTGCTTTCTTTGGGATTATTATATTCTTCTTGAAGTCTGCAGGTATTTCACCTGTCTCATACTTCTTCCTCACCATATGGTAGAGTTTTGTCAGGACTGGCTCTCTCAAGGCAGTCAGTAGTTCTAATGGAATGTTGTCTAATCCCGGGGCCTTGTTTCGACTCACGTCTTTCAGTGCTGTGTCAAACTCTTCACCCAGTATAATATCTCCCATTTCATCTTCATCTACATCCTCTTCCATTTCAATAATATTGTTCTCGAGTGCATCGCCTTTGTATAGACCCTCTATATACTCCTTCCACCTATATGCTTTCCCTTCTTTGCTTAGAACTGGGTTTTCATCTGAGCTCTTGATATTCATACAAGTGGCTCTCTTTTCTCAAAAGGTCTCTTTAATATTCCTTTAGGCAGTATCTATCTTGCCCCTAGTGAGATAAGCCTCTACATCCTTACATTTGTCCTCTAACCATCCCTGCTTAGCCATTTTGCACTTCCTATTGATCTCATTTTTGAGATGTTTGTATTCCTTTTTACCTGCTTCATTTACTGCATTTTTATATTTTCTCCTTTCATCAATTAAATTCAATATTTCTTCTGTTACCCAAGGATTTCTACTAGCCCTCGTCTTTTTACCTACATGATCCTTTGCTGCCTTCACTACTTCATCCCTCAGAGCTACCCATTCTTCTTCTACTGTATTTCTATCCCCCATTCCTGTCAATTGTTGCCTTATGCTCTCCCTGAAACTCTGTACAACCTCTGGTTTAGTCAGTTTATCCAGGTCCCATCTCCTTAAATTTCCACCTTTTTGCAGTTTTTTCAGTTTTAATCTACAGTTCATAACCAATAGATTGTGGTCAGAGTCCACATCTGCCCTTGGAAATGTCTTACAATTTAAAACCTGGTTCCTAAATCTCGGTCTTACCATTATATAATCTATCTGATACCCTCTAGTATATCCAGGATTCTTCCATGTATACAACCTTCTTTTATGATTCTTGAACCAAGTGTTAGCTATGATGAAGTTATGCTCTGTGCAAAATTCTACCAGACGGCTTCCTCTTTCATTTCTTAACCTCAATCCATATTCACCTACTATGTTTCCTTCTTTCCCTTTTCCTACTCTTGAATTCCAGTCACCCATGACTATTAAATTTTCGTCTCTCTTCACAATCTGAATAATTTCTTTTATTTCATCATACATTTCTTCAATTTCTTCATCCTCTGCAGAGCTAGTAGGCATATAAACTTGTACTACTGTAGTAGGCATGGGCTTCGTGTCTATCTAGGCCACAATAATGCGTTCACTATTCTGTTTGTAGTAGCTTACCTGCACTCCTATTTTTTTATTCATTATTAAACCTACTCCTGCATTACCTCTACTTGATTTTGTATTTATAACCCTGTAATCACCTGACCAAAAGTCTTGTTCCTCCTGCCACCGAACTTCACTAATTCCCACTATATCTAACTTTAACCTATCCATTTCCCTTTTTAAATTTTCTAACCTACCTGCCCGATTAAGGGATCTGACATTCCACACTCCAATCCGCAGAACGCCAGTTTTCTTTCTCCTGATAACGATGTCCTCGAGTAGTCCCCGCCTGGAGATCCGAATGGGGGACTATTTTACCTCCGGAATATTTTACCCACGAGGACGCCATCATCATTTAACCATACAGTAAAGCTGCATGCCCTTGGGGAAAATTACGGCTGTAGTTTCCCCTTGCTTTCAGCCGTTCGCAGTACCAGCACAGCAATGCCGTTTTGGATAGTGTTACAAGGCCAGATCAGTCCATCATTCAGACTGTTGCCCCTGCAACTACTGAAAAGGCTGCTGCCCCTCTTCAGGAACCAGACGTTTGTCTGGCCTCTCAACAGATACCCCTCCATTGTGGTTGCACCTACGGTATGGCTATCTGTATCGCTGAGGCACGCAAGCCTCCCCACCAACGGCTTTGAGTGGCAGAACATTCTCTGAAAAAAGAGCACTTGTATTACAGCCATCTTGTGTTTATATTGTGATATTTTTTGCAAATATAACATACTGATCTTCAGTAAGGAACATACATACATCAAGATGCTATTTAATTAGTACATTGAACAATATTAGTCTCACATTAAACCTAATTCAAAGTGAAACATGACTGAAAGCAGTGTAGAAAAGTACTACACAAATAAGAACAGATGCTCGCCATGAAAGCAGCCAGTGGATATACAGTATGTGCAATAAGTTTCCAGCATAATATCGGCAAAAAACATTTACATATCAGTATGTGATTTTGACAAGAAACAGTATGTCATTTTGACAAGAAACAGTATGTCATTTTGACAAGAAACACAGTATGTCATTTTGACAAGAAACATTATGTCATTTTGACAAGAAATATATCACAAATTTTTTCTTTCTTTTTGCACTTCCACATCGGGAGGCATGCAATATGTACATAATGAAGACCTTGGCAAATCAAAAAGCTAGTGGTAATCTAGATAATAGCCTTTGTAATGAACATAATATTTAATATGGTCTGAATATCATCCCAGCTGAACATACAATGCTGGGACCGCAATACGGCAGGTAGACTGGAGTGAGGGGCTGTGTTGGGTGGAATGAATGAAAGGAGAGAAGAGATGGGGAGAAAGAGATAGAGGGTTGGGGAAGGGTGGCTGATGGCTTGGAGGTAGGTAGCAGGTGTACGAGATAGAACTGTGGGAGGGAGAAGCAGCAGGAGACAGGATGGGAATGTGACACAAGGACACCAGGAAATCACGTAGTGCATAATGATGATGATGATAGGGAGTGCAGTGGAAACAGGTGACAGAACACAGAAAGGAGAGACTGTAGGGTAGAGGGCGTGGGCGCAAAGGGTTAGCTGAGACTGAGGCCAGGAGGATTATGGGACTGAAGGATGCACTGTAAGAATAGCTCCTGTCTATGTAATTCTGAAAAGTTGGTAATGGCAGGGAGGATTCAGATGGCACGGGTTATGAAATATCTATTTAAACCAAAAATACTGTGCTCTACTGTGTTCAGTAGTATGGTCTGCCACTGAGTGATCTGTTCTGCTCCTGGCCGTGGTTCGGGTGTGTCCAGCCACTCTAACTGTAAGTGGTCGAGCTCGCATAAAATGCTGAGGGGAAATTGCAGTACCACTGTTACAGGACATTTCTGCTTTTGCAGGTGGTGCAGCCTCTACTGGGATAAGGTAAGCCTGTGATGGGACTAGAGTAAGATGTGGTGGGTGTATGAATCAGGCAGGTCTTGCTCCTGGATCTTCCATTGGGAGTGGGAGTGGCAGACGGAAGGACCAAGATGATGTGTAGATTGGGGCAGGCAGTGGAATGTCACTTTAAGTGGGTGGGAAGTATTGTGGCTAGGATGTTCCTCACTTCCACGCACAATGATAGATAGGCACAGACCTGGAGAAGAGATGGTTTAGTTGCTTCAGTCCAGGATGATACTGGGTGATTAGACTAGTGTTCCTTTGCAGCTGGTTCTTGGCAGCTGTGGAAAGATGATGTTGAGAAGCCAGTGAGTTAGCTGTTGAAAGCCCTGCCTCACACTGTGCCCTCCTTGCCCTGTGCATCCTTTCTACCAACCATCTTCCTAGACAGATAACTGCTCTAAAAAACCAACAGTTAGTCCAGGCATGGCCACAGTTACATATATTTGGGTGTAAGTATGGTTGTATGTATGAATGTGTATACTTACACTAAAGAAAGAGCAAGAGCTCAAAAGCTAATACAAATGATCTTTTCTGTTGCATGCTTCTATGCACCACACAGTCAGCTACAGGTGAGTGGTTGTCAGTTCTTGGTTTTATAAAAGTAACTATAATTAAGTAACTCAGAAAACAATTAATGTTTCACATTTGTTGCAATAGCTTGTAGTTAATTATTACTGCAACGACTTCATCCTCAAAGACAAAGGATTCCAGACAACAGGGCTACCAACATACAAGCATTACAAACATTTCTAAAATGTTTTGTGGATCTATAGCTCTTGTTCAACAAGCTATATTCTCACAAATTCTTGTTTCTGGGAGAAATTGATAGCTATAAAATGTAGAAATTTAGTGCCTATTCAATGTGAGAGGGAGCTAAGTTTGGTAAAAATTTATTTTTCATATTTATGTCCATTTCCAGAGTGACCCCAATAGTCATTTGCATGATAAACTTTACTGGGTAAAGCAATCGTGAAAATTTCATGTTTAGTACCAGAAAAGGGTGCCCTTTCAAACAGTATGGGTCAGGTACCTCATCTGAGATAAAAGGGCTTTTAAAATCACTTACTTCGGCTCAAAAACTATGAACCAAAAATTGATAAAACTTGGATCTTATAAACAAGCTACTTGTAATAAGGTCAGAAAAGGAGAGGTTTAAACCAATTACATGAAGAGATCAATTTCCTTCAACTTGGGAGAAATTTTCTCATGACAAAATTTATTGACAATTTTGATTGGCACCAGGAGCAAAAATAGTGAGCCAAATTTCATAAAACGTACACAATCTGCACAATGCCAACTGTTCATCTACCTTCCCAAGTTTTCCAGCTTTATAGCAATTACCCACTGATTTGCGGTACTTCAAACATGGTTAAAATTTTCAAAGCATCACTGCAACATCTGCACATCCCTCACTGAATGAGATCCATAGACATACAATATTAAAATTTGGAAGCTAGAACTCTATAAATTTTCATTTGGTCATTTAGCAAACCTGCAAACCAAATCTGAACAAAGTGTGAGGTGGTCGAGTAAGGACCATTTCTAAAATTTGACCACTTGACGGAATACTCTACAGACATTGGATGTAATAGTTACATGGAGATTGAAAGAGACACACACACACACACACACACACACACACACACACACACACACACACACATTCATTCAGGTTTCTTCGAACAGGAAAAGATTAAGGAGTATCAGAGGTATATAACTGCGAGAATCACGATTGTTTATACAGCTCTTAGAACAATGACATACCTCATGTAAATCATACATCCAAAAGATGTTTGTTTGTTAAGCTGGTGGGTGAATCTTGTTATCTCCAATATTAGTAAAACACACCAAAGAAAATACATGAAAACTAAATTAATACAAAATAATTGAAAAACTCTCCAGTTAATTTTGTAAACTTACCAGAACTGTGCCTTGAGCATCAGTGACCTGAGAGACAACCCCGGCCTTTTGTTGTGCGTTCATTTTCATCTGCCAAAATGAAATGGAAGTCAGTAAGAGAGACAAGATATACAATCTTATGCATATATTTTATATTTTGCTTAAAGAATTAACCCCCCCCCCCCCTTTTCAAATATTTGGGTAGAAGAAAACTGCAATGCTCTGCATTGCTCATAAAATAATAAATAAAATACAATTGATACATTTCTTTATAGTAGGAAATGATCTAAAGATTGCAGAGAATTTCCTTGCAGGCATAATATTCCTGGGTCTGTTTTAAACCTGACAGACTTAAAGAAAGACATTATTCTGAATTATGTCTAATCTTGCAACACAGTCTCAGTAAGGCTCATATTAAAAATGCTAGTTAGTACCTACAAAAATCCGTTATATTTACTGCAGGAAAAACAAATGAAATATTAAGGCAAAGATCCCAAGCTCAAGTCTTGATCCAGCAAACAGTTTTGATCTGCCACGAAGTTACAAAATTATGGTTATCAGTAGTCTGATACTAATACACAGTTACTTTGCAATTCTTAGAATAAGCACATAACCCCACGCTAAAATTCTACACAATGTAATAGATTTAAATTATTGTTATGAAACTGTGAAACCTTGGTGTTTGTACAAAAGATAATGCCTAATTTCATGTCCAAGCATGTATTACAGCATTTGCTAATTAGCAAATATAACATTTCATTCTCATATGAGGAATGTATGGCATGGTTATAGCAGAATTTGCAGGAGTAAAAATAACAATTATTTAACAGGTAATTACAAATAAATCACACCAATTAATCATTAGTTTCTGTTACACCAAACCTCCCAAAAGGATGCAAAGTTATCACAAAAAAATAACAGTGAAGACATCATACCTACTTCTTTATTTTAAAGCTCAGGGTATCAAAGACAAGACAAATTACTGTCATGAGACAAATTACTACCACATTTCCTGTAATCTATAAATAAATTATCCCAAGACTTTCTTAAATTTATACAGACCAATATTCACAATTTACTTGTTTTTGAAGGATTGCCTGATTACATATAATACATCAATTTTTTTGTGATAATTTTTTTATATCCACAGTAATTTGTATATACCGCTGGTTTTTTTTTTTTTTTTTTACTTCTATTTCCCTTATGTCAGATATTAATTATAGGCAAAATCTTTTCTCAACAAAGGATAATAATTGATAAATTTTTACCATGCTTATCATAAGATACAAGGACATCCTGCAACTGCAGCAGTAATAACAACATAGTAATGAAACAGCACCTCCAGTTGCAATACATTTCATTGATTACTAGGGTCAATAGGTTTCCATGAATTAATGTACTTTTAAAAAGTATCTGCAAAATTACTGTTTCTTGAGAATTATTGTATCTATAGGGTATAATAATAATGTAGAATTAGTACATTTCGCATCTTCTACTTGTATGTTTGTAGCCTTTGTATACTTCAGAAATAACTATTCTCTTCCGGCAATCATATTAAGCACACTCACTGAAGATAAAACATTTTACGGCACTCTTATGCAAGCAACTTATCACTAGTTGAAAATTCTAAACTGTTTTGGCAATAAAGGGTCATTCACCACGACCTGCTGTTCAGTTCTTATAAATTATAATAACTACACCACAGTACAAGGAAGAAGAGAGAAATTAAAGCAAGATGTTAACGATGAAAAGAAGAGTAAGGAATGAAAAGGAAACAGCTGTCTGCTGGACTACCCACTTGTGTATTACGCAATGCATATATTATTGCTGTTCAGCAGAACAATTAGAGAGTGAAAAATACTGAAAATATGAATGAAGTCATGCAACAGTGACATCATCTACTTTCATTTCCTGCTTATGTATTATATGCATAATACTAAAATGAATCATAAAATGGCATTTTTAATAAAAGATACTCTGACTCTCAAGTCCTTTTTAACTGAAGTAGGCCATCTTGCTTTTAAGTTGTTGTTGTTATCATCATCATCATCACTATTATTATTATTATTATTATTATTATTATTATTACTATATTATGTGGCTAGTCTGCATGCACTGTACTTCTGACTCTGTTGAGGAAATTCTTAACAGCTGATGGATTGCTTCTGTAGAAATACAGTCTATTACTTCTGAACACAAGACGCCAGAGTGCTTCATAGTACTGAGTGGTAGTGCATGTGGGGATGCCACTATGTCATCCAAAAAATCTCCCACCAATCATAATACAGTTAGGGCTAAGCAGTCTAGTTCCACCATTACACTGTAATGGTTGGTCTCCGACAGAAAGACCCAGATATAAAATAATAATAATAATAATAAAAATAAAAACAGAGAAAACACAAATTATGTGACAACATTCTTGGCACTGCTTGCATCTCAACGTACGGTGTTACATTGTTGCAATAGATCGAGGTCAGTTCTGTGCAAAATACTCCATGTAGAAATGTTACAATAACAACCAGTTTGTAAAGCCAAAACCAAGCTGGACTTCAAGACAGAAAGGTGAGTCAGACTTGGATCAAATCTACTCTTCAAAATAATGATTACTTGTCTGATCCACAGTTCAATCTGTTTACAATTTATAGAAGTTTTCCACACTTGTTTAGGCAAATGCCAAGTTGGTTCCATATCTCTCTACCATCAACTGTTAAAAATGAAAACATACAGCATTTCTGAATGGGGAAAAATGCAGCAGAAGAGTAGTTTCTACTTATCAATAGCAAGAACTAGACCTGTGATTCAGATTCCATGAGTATCAGTAATGATGAGCTGTTAGTAACAGATAGACAGAAAGCTTAACTCTAAATATCAGGGTGCAAATAAACTAAATGATACACAGCATAAGACAGATAAATAAAGGATGTTTGCAAGGGGATAGGTGGTGGAAATTTGGAGACACATGCTGCATTAATATATATAAAAAAATCACATACTAGGAAAAAAAAGATAACATGCACTAATGATACAGAGGAGATAATAATATAGAATGAAAGTGGAAAACGGGACTTAAGGAAGTGGCCAATGAGAATGGAGTAAACAAGGGAAAGGAATTAGTGAAAATTGAGATCTAGTCAATTTGGGAAAGTTGTTGGAAGCACTGTTATTGAAGACAGTCCAAATGGTGAAAGTAATGAAGTAGTACAATGGTCCCTAACAGCTAAGTTTCATGGCATGCTTGGAAATAGACCACTGGGTCAGTGTAAAGGGTCACCCTTGAGTTGTTTGTGGATTAGAAAAGTCATGTGAATGTAAAGCAATTGGCAAAACATGAAAGTATGTTGTTGGTAAATTTATTGATTGCTACTACAGGCTGTCCTCAAATTGATTATGCACATTTTACCAGGGGTGGGCTGGAGGTACGTGTCACGGTATTATGAATGCAGAAGATCAATCAGGCCATTCATAGGGTAAGAGTTGGGTTGGTAAGGCTTTCATCAATCCAAAAGTTGGTTTTATCAGGCATGGCCCTATAGAATTGGTATGCTGCTGCCTTCTTTTGACATTTGAATTAACTTACCTTGTCAGCCAGGGGGATCAACAATTCAATGTGGACTCCAAACCACAGCTTAGCTTAGCATTTTTCATGTTAACAAACATTGCCAGTGATAAAAGAATTGATAAATGGAAGACAAAAACACTGATGCGACCAGGGATTGAAACCGAGATCTCTGGATTTGTAATCTGGCAGCTTATATGAATGTTAGTATTATTCAAAGTAAAAGCTACAGAGTAAGGGGGTATATCATACATTTAAGAGGTATGGCAAAAAGTTGGGGTTATGTGAAGGGATTTTTAGTAGTGTGAATCTAATTAATGGCTGGAAGAAGTCATAACCTTGGCTTCCTATCTGATTCTAGTCTAGTCCATACAATATTGAACTTTTGAGGAAACATTTGGGTTTACTCTGTTCAAATGATCATGAATGGCTACAGATATTAAGCTGCACACAATCTCATAGTGCACTTAAAAGCATTCCCATTGCTGATACACATATGGTGAACAAGTAGCATAGTTTAAATACTGTCTTTTGCCACTGTGAGGCCAGGTTCACACAGTGGGGCCAATGTTGGTGCCAACAGTGTTGGTCCAATGTGTGGATTAATGAAATGGCATTGGAACCAACATTGGCCACAGTATTGGTGCTGCCCTGTTGCTTGTCTGTCTTTCGACCGAACATCAAAGAGCATTGGGCCAATTACCAATACGCCGACCACACACTGGCACCAAAGTTGTTTGTTACAGTTTTCGCTTTTCAGTTGTACTTCCAGATGAGATATCTGAAAACACACTGTTTCAGGATCAGTGCAGTAACATGAAAGTTATTGAGTTTTTGGAACTTTGCCAGAAAGAAATATATTTGTGGAGTCCTACTATGAGGACGCGCAAAATTTGCAAGTCACCTCAGATGCATGGCAACCAAATACACAACTGCTGAATCTCTCTTCAGAATCATACCGGTTCAGGGTATAAAAAACATGAACTTATCCAAGAAAAGATTTGATTATTGGTGTATATGTTTACAATGTGTTCTGTAACTGTGGTGTGTTTTGTGTACACTGATGTATTTGTTTATTTTTCAATAAAGCTTGTTTCATCCAAGTTCTTGCCATATCCCTTACACCTTAAGATGTTCCGAGAATTTTGTGATAATGGAGAATACTCACTATGACTTCCATTAGGCATTAATATTTCCGAAAGGTCAGGAGCATAAAGTAGTTAGTTTTTGCTGTGACTGAAATTTAGTTACTGGATGGAATATACGGTGAATTATGTATTTTTTTCTATGAATATTATAAAGTAAGTAATTCGGTTTTTAAAACAGTTGCAATAGATGTTCCTCTAATAACTGTTTTTGTTGATGTCTAGAAATTTGAATGAAATATGGTTTCACATTAGAAAATATGGATTATGGACAGAAAGGGCTGTAACTTCGTATGAGCAGATAGTTATTTGCTTTAAATTATAACTTCACATTATAGTATGAGCCTTTAGTACGCAAAGTACAAAATGCAAATTACTCTATGAAATACAATATAGGTATTCTTTTGTACATGAGTACTGTTGTCATTTTGCAAAGTTTGGATCTATATAATGAACAGATGATAAATTAATTCAAGAGAAAGCTAGTTTAGCTAGGTAGTGTCTTAAGCATTAATTTCAATCACCCATAAACTACATTGTATATTCAACTGGCTGGTTGGGTTTCAATCACCCATAAACTATATTGTATATTCAACTGGTTGGTTGGGTTAGGTCACAATCTATCTGATCTATGAGTCAGAATTTCCATATACAATTCACATAACACACAGTTTATTCGAATTCGAACAGAACTTTAATCTTATGCTTTATACTACTTCTATAAACTTTTTTGGAATGTTTTTATCTTAATGCTGTTCTCTGAAACTTGTGAGCTGCACATATCCCTAACTGATTTTGGAATTTTTCTGCTTTGAAGATATCTTATGTATAGCAAACGATGTATTAAACCACGTGAAGACTGATCCTAAACTGAATTTTCCAAACCATGTCATTTTATTCTGAATGTCGTGCACAACAGATTGTCTGACAATGACACTGGAGTATTTGTATGTATGTGTTATAGTCATTGCCCACACCATTTTCTTTTTCATATTTTCATTTTTTGTTTTCCAATGATGGAACATAATTATTCTTGTTCAAAACCACAAATTCACTGGCCATAATCTGTTTGTTACACACGCTTATGTTGACTCTACATGAATTCAACTGAACGTTGGCTCCAACATATGGATGCTGTGTCTTAACTACCGGTCACTTCAGCACCAATGTTGTCACCAATGTGTGGAAGTAGAGTAATAAGGTAACCAAAGATGGTATAGAACCAATATTGCTTGTATAAATGCTACTGCGGAAAGTACACCTGACAACATAAAATAGTGAAGACAGAGCACGCATGTACCCTTTGCTCTATGTGACAGAATTTTTATGCTCACATGTTAGTAACTACCTACTGAATAAATATATTGATGCTTGTTAGTGGACATGATGGTAAAAGGGAACTGGAGATGGCCATTAGATACCTGAATCTCACAAGAGGCATGAGATTAGAAGAAAGGCTACATAAATTTGATACAAGGATCTGAGCACTGATATAGTAAATCTTGGGTGGGCAATGGACAGCCTACGACCGGTTTCAATCCGGCATTATGCTCCACCTGTGACATATTTTCAAAAATTTTCATATTAACATTAGTAAATAATTCTTGTCTATTGTGAATATATTAGAACGCTCCAACTGTTAAAACTGAGGGAAATTTATAATGAATTAGAGTCTTATACTGTCACAGTGCATCACTCTCCATGGCGACAGAAGATAACTTAAAAGTCTCTATCTTCCACAAAACTCAAGGGAAAAATCACAAATTCACTTACAATTTAGATCACTGAAGTGTCTCTCACCATATCAAAAATTTGTTCTTAACTTTAATTAGGGAAAGAATTACAGTTTTTTTTTTTTTTGAAACAGACTAAATTTCCCTGTTCATAAATAGCTTCAAACATATCACATCATATCTCAAAAGCACTGCTCTCACAGCTACACATTTTTCATTGATTAGTAAAATATCCCTCCCATGAACCATGGACTTTGCTGTTGGTAAGGAGGCTTGAGTGCCTCAGCGATGCAGATAGCCATACTGTAGGTGCAACCACAACGAAGGGTTTCTGTTGAGAAGCCAGACAGACATGTGGTTCATGAAGAGGGGCAAGCAGTCTTTTCAGTGGTTGCAGGGGCAACAGTCTGGATGATTGACTAATCTGGCTTCGTAACATTAACCGAAACGGCCTTGCTGTGCTGGAACTGCAAACGGCTGAAAGCAAGGGGAAACTACAGCCGAAAATTTTCCCAAAGGCATGCAGCTTCACTGTATGGTTAAATGATGAAGGCATCCTCTTGGGTAAAATATTCTGGAGGTAAAATAGTGCTCCATCTGGATCTCCAGGTGGGGACTACTCAGGAGGACATCGTTATCAGGAGAAAGAACACTGGTGTTTTACAGATTGGAGCGTTGAATGTCAGATCCCTTAATCGTGTAGGTAGGTTGTTGTTGTAGTGGTCTTCAGTCCTGAGACTGGTTTGATGCAGCTCTCCATGCTACTCTATCCTGTGCAAGCTTCTTCATCCCCTGTACTTACTGCAACCTACATCCTTCTGAATCTGCTTAGCGTATTCATCTCTTGGTCTCCCTCTACGATTTTTACCCTCCACACTGCCCTCCAATGCTAAATTTATGATCCCTTGATGCCTCAGAACATGTCCTACCAACCAGTCCCTTCTTCTTGTCAAGTTGTGCCACAAACTCCTCTTCTCCCCAATTCTATTCAATACCTCCTCGTTAGTTATGTGATCTACCCATCTAATCTTCAGCATTCTTCTGTAGCACCACATTTCGAAAGCTTCTATTCTCTTCTTGTCCAAACTATTTATCATCAGGTTAAAGTTAAATATAGTGGGAATTAGTGAAGTTTGGTGGCAGGAAGAACAAGACTTCTGGTCAGGTGAATACTGGGTTATAAATACAGAATCAAATTGGGGTAATACAGGAGTAGGATTAATAATAAATAAAAAAGATAGGAGTGTGGGTAAACGTAGTGAATGCATTATTGTAGCCAAGATAGACATTAAGCCCAAGCCTACCACAGTAGTACAAGTATATATGCCAACTAGCTCTGCCAGTAATGAACACATTGAAGAAATGTATTATGAGACAAAATAAAATATTCAGATAGTGAAGGGAGATGAAAATTTAATGGTTATGGGGGACTGGAATTCAACAGTATGAAAAGGAAGAGAAGGAAAAGTAGTAGCTGAATATTGAATGGGGTAGTAATGGAAGAGTAAGCCGCCTGGTAGAATTTTGCACAGAGAATAACTTAATCATAACTAGCACTTGGTTTAAGAATCATGAAAGAAGGTTGTATATGTGGAAGAAGCTTGGAGATGCTGGAAGGTTTCAGATAGATTATATAATGGTAAGACAGATTTAGGAACCAGGTTTAAAATCGAACAAAATTTCCAGGGGCAGATGTGGACACTGACCACAATCTATTGGTTATGAACTGTAGACTAAAGCTGAATAAACTGCAAAAAGGTGGGAATTTAAGGAGATGGGACCAGGATAAACTGAAAGAACCACAGGTTATAGAGAGTTTCAGAGAGAGCATTAAGGAACAATTGACAGGAACAAGGGAAATAAATACAGAAGAAGAAGAATGGGTAGCTTTGAGAGATGGAATAGTGAAGGCAGCAGAGGATCAAGTACGTAAAAAGACGAGGCCAGTAGTAATCCTTGGATAACAAAAGAGACACTGCATTTAATTGACGAAAGGAAAAAACATAAAAATGCAGTAAATGAAGCAGACAGAAAGGCATACAATCCCCTGACAGGAAGTGCAAAATGGCTAAACAGGGATGGCTGGAGGACAATTGTATGGATGAGGAGGCATATATCACTAGCAGTAACATAGATACTGCCTACAGGAAAATTAATGAAACCTTTGGAGAAGAGAGAACAACCTGTATGTATATCAAGAACTCAGATTGAAAACCAGTTCCAAGCCAAGAAGGGAAAGCAGAAACGTGGAAGGGGTTTCCAGAGGGTCTTTACAAGGGCGATGTACTTGAGGTCATTATTACGGAAATGGAAGAGGATGTAGATGAAGATGAAATTGGAGATATGATACTGCGTGAAGAATTTGACACAGTACTGAAAGACCCTGGGAGTATCCAGAATGAGATTTTCACTCTGCAGCGGAGTGTGCGCTGATATGAAACTTCCTGGAAGATTAAAACTGTGTGCCCGACTGAGACTCGAACTCGGGACCTTTGCCTTTCGTGGGCAACTGCTCTACCATCTGAGCTACCGAAGCACGACTCACGCCCGGTACTCACAGCTTTACTTCTGCCAGTATCTCATCTCATACCTTCCAAACTTTACAGAAGCTCTCCTGCTAACCTGCTAAGCCACCGGGCGTGAGTCGTGCTTCGGTACCTCAGATGGTAGAGCACTTGCCCGCGAAAGACAAAGGTCCCGAGTTCAAGTCTCAGTTGGGCACACAGTTTTAATCTGCCAGGAAGTTTCTTATCAGCGCACACTCCGCTGCAGAGTGAAAATCTCATTCTGGAAACATCCCCCAGGCTGTGGCTAAGCCATGTCTCCGCAGTATCGTTTCTTTCAGGAGTGCTAGTTCTGCAAGGTTAGCAGGAGAGCTTCTGTAAAGTTTGGAAGGTAGGAGTTGAGACACTGGCAGGAGTAAAGCTGTGAGTACCGGGCGTGAGTCGTGCTTCGGTAGCTCAAATGGTAGAGCACTTGCCAGTGAAAGGCAAAGGTCCCAAGTTCGAGTCTCGGTTGGGCACACAGTTTTAATCTGCCAGGAAGTTTCACCCTGGGAGTAGACAACATTCCATTAGAACTACCGATAGCCTTGGAAGAGACAGCCCTAACAAAACTCTTAGAATCTGGTGAGCAAGATGGATGAGACACGTGAAATACCCTCAAACTTCAAGAAAAGTATAATAATTCCAATCCTAAAGAAAGCAGATGTTGACAGGTGTGAAAATTACTGAACTATCAGTTTAATAAGTCGCAGCTGCAAAATACTAATATGATTACTTTACAGATAAATGGAAAAACTGATAGAAGCCGACCTTGGGGAGGATCAGTTTGGATTGCATACAAATGTTGGAACACGTGAGGTAATACTGACCCTACGAATTATCTTAGAACATAGAATAAAGAAAGGCAAACCTACATTTCTATCATTTGCGTACTTAGAGAATGCTTTTGACAATGTTGACTGGAATACTCTCTTTCAAATTTTAAAGGTGGCAGGGGTAAAATACAGAAAGCAAAAGGCTACTTACAATTTGTACAGTAACCAGATGGCAGTTATAAGAGTCGAGTGGTATGAAAGGGAAGCAGTGGTTGGGAAGGGAGTGAGACTGGGTTGTAGCCTATTCTCGTTATTCAATCTGTATATTGAGCAAGCAGTGAAGGAAACAAAAGAAATATTTGGAGTAGGAATTAAAATCCATGGACAAGAAATAAAGACTTGGAGATTCACCGATGACATTGTAATTCTGTTGGAGAGAGCAAAGACCCTGGAAGAGCAGCTGAGCAGAATGGACAGTGTCTTGAAAGGAGGATATAAGATGAACATCAACAAAAGCAAACGGAGGATAATGGAATGTAGTCAAATTAGATCAGGTGATGCTGAGAGAATTAGATTAGGAAATGAGACAAAGTAGTAAATGAATTTTGCTCTCTGGGAAGCAAAATAACTAATGATGGTCGAAGTAGAGAGGATATAAAATGTAGGCTGGCAATGGAAAGTAAAGCGTTTCTGAAGAAGAGAAATTTGTTAACATCGAGTATAGATTTAAGTGTCAGCAAGTCCTTTCTGAAAGTATTAGTATGGAGTGTAGCGATGTATGGAAGTGAAACATGGACGATAAATAGTTTAGACAAGAAGAGAACAGAAGCTTTCGGAATGTGGTGCTAGAGACGAATGTTGAAGACTAGAGGGGTAGATCACTTAACTAATGAGAAAGTACCCAACAGGATTGGGGAGAAGAGGAATTTGTGGCACAACTTGAGTAGAAGAAGTGATCAGTTGGTAGGACACGTTCTGAGGCATCAAGTGATCACCAATTTAGTATTGAAGGGCAGCATGGAGGGTAAAAATGGTAAAGGGAGACCAAGAGATGAATACACTAAGCAGATTCAGAAGGACGTAGGTTGCAGTTGTTGCTTGGAGATGAAGTTCGCACAGGCATTGAGAGCTGCATCAAACCAGTCTCTGGGCTGAAGACCACCACCAACAGAGCAACAACAGCAACAACACCAACAACAACATAGAAAAATATCTCACTCAACAGTGGATCTTTTAAAATTTTTGTACAGCATTGCGCTTCTTATAAATATGCTTCTGAAAATGTTTTTTTTTATGCAATTGTGTCAGCATTTAACTCACAACAAGAATGAAGTTTGGAGTCTATATCTCTACAAAAATAATGTAAAAATTTTGAAATTTACATATAGTATCGCTTTCAGCGATATCTATAAGCATGTCAAAAATCTTAATTTTAATTAGGCTCTCTGTTACATTGAATATTAAAACAAGAGAAATATTCACACCCGGAGAAGTTTCCTTCTTTATCATTGCATATCTCGGAAACTATTTCACATATGAAATAAAATCTTGGTGTCAGCACAAAATGAAACATATTTAAAACGCAGTCTAGCTTACCACAAGGAGTGATGGGAGATGGCTGAACAGTATCCCATAGTCTGACAGCAGGAAAGACAAACTGATTGAAATAAAGTCACAAATTTACACAAGATTTAATGGAAGTAAGGTGTTCATTAAAGTACATTATACACCACACACTAATAACACAGTTGGAAGACACTGCTCAATTCAGAGTCAGGGACAGAGTCTGTGGAACTATCGGTGTCGCTGATCGAAGTCACAGTCAAGTCTTCGATACACTGTTGTAACATACCTTCAGTTGTTCCATGCTTCCTGTATCACTCCCTTCACATAATCCACTACCTTTCGTCAGTCTTGTGGTTTCACTTTTTCAACTGCCTCCTTCAAAAGCTATCAACTTCAATCAATGTAAAGTTTCTATTTTCTGCGGCAATTTGATAATAAACTGAACCCAAGTATGTTTTATTGCATAGAGGGGGCAATTTGAGGGAGGCAATTATAATAATTCTTCCCTTGTCAAGTTACTGTCAAATTGTATCTCAAGTTTATCTAACCAGGGAACAATGTCATTTTCCTTCACTGCCCGTGTGAAAGTTTCCTATGAGTGTGCAATCTTGGTCTGCCCCATAAGGTATGTGAAGCTGAAAGTCACCCAAATCTCTCACTCCAACGGCTCACTAAGGACTGGCTGGTACAATGCCTTAGGCAGCGCAGAAGAAGTGCCAGGCTCCCCATTGGTTTATTAGTGGTAAGAGCCACGCAACCTGCTACCTGTCAAGTGACAACCAGTTTAAATAAGCCAATTGCTTTTATAGGTGTTTATTTTTCCATAATGACATTTCAAAATGCCTGGGCATCCCATCTTCAGATATTTATATTTATTTTTGGGTCGAGAACACTGCTTCTTTACAAATGGCATTGCAGAAAAACACAAAAAACTAGACTTGGTTTCACAATGCAAGCATATAAGGCCCTAAAAATGATGACAAGGTAAAGGTGTATTTAAAAAATGTCCATATTCTGCTGGTACACAAATTAAATTGGATGTACTCTCTGGGGAAGGTAATAAAGTACTGATGACTAGGAAAGACAGAACAACTCGAGGAACTTAAAAAAATGGGATTTCTTTTGTCATGACTCATCATGAAACATTTTAGCCAGTTTTTCTGCTAACTTCTGCTTTCAGAACTAAATTGGTTGTAAATTTCAAAATTTAACTGTACATTACTAAGACACGGGACATCATTGTGCATAGTAAAATTGCTGCATAACTGGTGCAACACACATAAACCTTCAAGTTGTACAACACTGTCACATAATGTAAGTTTTTGGGGGAAGTTCATAGCAACCAGCCTCACATTTTTGGAAAGGATTCATATTATAGAGATTTTTGAGTACATCTTTCTACTGTGCATTGCTGAGCTACTTACTTCCAGTTTAAAGTATAGCATATTTTGTGTTTGCACGGTTTGCGATTTATGTGAGCTGAAGAAAAATTGTAAATGTGTTGCTGTAGCTCAATCACTACTGGTTTCTTTTAAAGTGAAAAAACTAGTATCTCCATCACCTTTGGAGCCATGCCTGATAACAGCGCAACAGCAACCACCAGTGGGTTTCTTTACCACAGGTTCACAAGCCTGATAAGGGCTTCTTTACACAGGATGCCAAGCCTGATTATACATTTCTTTTAAGTGGCAGAGGACAAAGCTAAAAGAGGTCTCTTTTAGGATCCTAAGCTTATGTTTACCTTCAGATACTTGAATTTTTTACAGGTTTCATTAACATAAACTTCTGATCAGACAGTATCACTGTTGGTGCTGGAATAACTGCAATAATGAGCTGTTACAAAACACAGGACATGTCACCACTTGATGGGAAAAACAGTGAATTTTCTGGGCCCTGTGGGTACGTAAAGATTACTGAAGCATCCTTCCGCTCAGCGGAAGTGTCACAGATATTTCTAATCCACCTCTTTTTCATAAATGCATGCAGCATATTGTCCTGGCTGGTGTTTCACTGTTAATAATCTCCTTCACTACCGTCACTAATTTTGTCTGTCACTAATTTTGTCCAGAAAAGATAATGGTCATTTTGAAAATCTGTTGACCTGAATTGCTGTTTTATCCCCGAGTTCAAATCTCGGTCTGGCATATAGTTTTAATCTGCTAGGAAGTGTCATATTAGCACACACTCCATTGCAGAGTGAAAAATTCATTCTGCCTTTTTAAAACTGAAGTTTTAAATTCCTATGTATTTCAGACATCCTCTAGTTCTGTTTCTTTCAGCTATGGAGTAAAACATTACATAATTTTCGGAGACATGGCATAAATGACTTTCTTCTGTCAAATTCTAATGATAATGTGTCAGAAAGTGAATCAGGGCCCACATTACAATTTCCCCTTACAACTCTCCTCCTTTGCATCCAGTTTTGTTGTTGACACCATTCATGCTCGTACATATCATCTTCCATGTATCTACCAAATTTACATTCTCCCAATGTGTCTTGGCAAGTAAATTTTCAATTCCCTAGTACCATTACAGTCTTGCTAAGGAGAAACATTGTCTGTGGAGTGTTGATAAACAATGGAATTCTTGACTTTGTAAATAGGATACTAACTGACAGGAGGTTAGAGCAATAAATATGTTGTGGTTTTTGTGAAACTTTTCTTAAATTATTTGTCTCTAAAACAGACCTCCCAATAACAGGATTCATGTGGTCATAAATTTGTGCTTATGTTTCACCTGCACACACAAGAGAATGGTACAGTTTCTCTGATACAGTTCCTATTCATTGGTTTCACTTATCTATTTGTTAAATAACAAAGAGCCTCACACTGGTTTCACTTATCTATTTGTTAAATAACAAAGAGCCTCACACTTACATATAGTATTTTATGTTATATAACATGAGAACATTAGTTTATAAACTACCAGAAACAAACTCAATAATAATTTTTCTGTGAGAGATAAATAGGTTTATTTATTTATAACAATGACAGTAGGTTTGAAGCTTCACTGTTAAAGGTATAAACTATGAAAACAACAATCTTTTAACAAGAAGCATTTTTCCAATCACCATGTTTTTAGTGTGACACAAAATTTAAACAACCTTACCTGCAATACCAATGTGAATGTACTCCCAGAAGAATGAATACCATCTTCTTGATACCAGGATCTATGCTGACATTTGTAAATGAAAGTACTCCTGAACCATCTGAAAAAACTAACTAACGAGCACTTACAACTGTTTGTCTATTGATCACCACTGTCAATTACAAGTAAGCTGGATGAAGGAACACTATGCCCAGAAAACAGAAAATACCAGCAACTGAAGAACACGAAAGAAGGCTTGACAAAAAAAAAACTGGACTTGAAATAATATAAAACTTCTCCATTAATTTCAAGACAGCACAGACGTTAGACAGAAAGAATTCTTTTAAGTGGAATAAACTGTTGCTTAGATGGAGATGCAAATGATCACCTATAGCGTTAACTATCCGAGGCCACACAGAACTTTCTTTGCTGATAAATTATGTTAAAAATGTTAGCTATCAGGCAGATTATAAATCTGAAATCACTCAACCAAGGAATGGTCACTGGACCTGACAGGATACCAATTCAATTCTACATCAAGTATATCAAAGAACTTACTCCTCTTTTAATAGCAGTGTACCACAGGTTACTGGAGGAATGAAGTGTTCCTCCTGATTGAAAAAAAAAGGCACAGGTCACTGCCATTTTCGAGAAGGGTCATTGAACAGACACACACAACTGTAGGCCTATATCTCTGACGTCAGTCTGTAAAAGAACTTTGAAACATTTTTGTGCTTGTGTATTATGACATTTCTGGAGACCAAAAATTCCATCTGTGGCAACCAACGTGGGTTTCAAAAACGACTACCCAGCTCACTTTGCTCATTCACGACACCTACAAAGTAGTAGGTACAGCCGTACAGATAGATGCAGTGTTTCTCAACTTCCAGAAGGCATTCAGTACATTATGTACTGCCAACTAATCAACAAAATACGAGTGTCCAGAATATTAAACTGCAATGAAGAGTTTCTAGCAAACGTAACACAGCATGTCATTCTGAATGGACAGAAATCTTCAGATATAAAAGTACCTTCAGGTGTACCACAATTGAGTGTTACATCACCATTACTTTTTACAATGTATATTCCCCCCCCCCAATGAAACATGGACCTTGCAGTTGGTGGGGAGGCTTGCGTGCCTCAGCGATACAGATGGCCATACTGTAGATGCAACCACAACGGAGGGGTATCTGTTGAGAGGCCAGACAAACGTGTGGTTCCTGAAGAGGGGCAGCAGCCTTTTCAGTAGTTGCAGGGGCAACAGTCTGGATAATTGACTGATCTGGCCTTGTAACACTAACCAAAACGGCATTGCTGTGCTGGTACTATGAACGGCTGAAAGCAAGGGGAAACTACACCTGTAATTTTTCCCGAGGGAATGCAGCTTTACTGTATGGTTAAATGATGATGACATCCTCTTGCGTAAAATATCCCATTCAGATCTCCAGACGGGGACTAATCAAGAGGATGTGGTTATCAGGAGAAAGAAAACTGGCGTTCTACGGATTGGAGCGTGGAATGTCAGATCCCTTAATCGGACAGGTAGGTTAGAAAATTTAAAAAGGGAAATGGATAGGTTAAAGTTAGATATAGTGGGAATTAGTGAAGTTCGGTGGCAGGAGGAACAAGACTTTTGGTCAGGTGATTACAGGGTTATAAATACAAAATCAAATAGGGGTAATGCAGGAGTAGGTTTAATAATGAATAAAAAAAAATAGGAGTGCAGGTAAGCTACTACAAACAGAATAGTGAACGCATTATTGTGGCCAAGATAGATACGAAGCCCACGCCTACAACAATATTACAAGTTTATATGCCAACTAGCTCTGCAGATGACGAAGAAATTGATTAAATGTATGATGAGATAAAAGAAATTATTCAGATAGTGAAGAGAGATGAAAATTTAATGGTCATGGTGACTGGAATTCGAGAATAGGAAAAGGGAAAGAAGGAAACATAGTAGGTGAATATGGATTGGGGGTAAGAAATGAAAGAGAAAGCTGTCTGGTAGAATTTTGCACAGAGCATAACTTAATCATAGTTAACACTTGGTTCAAGAATCATAAAAGAAGGTTGTATACATGGATGAATCCTGGATATACTAGAAGATATCAGATAGATTATATAACGGTAAGACAGAGATTTAGGAGCCAGGTTTTAAATTGTACGACATTTCCAAGGGCAGATGTGGACTCTGACCACAATCTATTGGTTATGAACTGTAGATTAAAACTGAAGAAACTGCAAAAAGGTGGAAATTTAAGGAGATGGGACCTGGATAAACTGACTAAACCAGAGGTTGTACAGAGTTTCAGGGTGAGCATAAGGGAACGACTGACAGGAATGGGGGAAACAAATACAGTAGAAGAAGAATGGGTAGCTCTGAGGGATGAAGTAGTGAAGGCAGCAGAGGATCAAATAGGTAAAAAGACGAGGGCTAGTAGAAATCCTTGGGTAACAGAGGAAATATTGAATTTAATTGATGAAAGGAGAAAATATAAAAATGCAGTAAATGAAGCAGGCAAACAGGAATACAAACGTCTCAAAAATGAGATCGACAGGAACTGCAAAATGGCTAAGCAGGGATGGCTAGAGGACAAATGTAAGGATGTACAGAAAAATTAAAGAGACCTTTGGAGAAAAGAGAACCACTTGTACGAATATCAAGAGCTCAGATGGAAACCCAGTTCTAAGCAAAGAAGGGAAAGCAGAAAGGTGGAAGGAGTATATAGGTGGTCTATACAAGGGCGATGTACTTGAGGACAATATTATGGAAATGGAAGAGGATGTAGATGAAGATGAAATTGGAGATACGATACTGCGTTAAGAGTTTGACAGAGCACTGAAAGACCAGAGCGAAACAAGGTCCCGGGAGTAGACAACATTCCATTAGAACTACTGACGACCTTGGGAGAGCCAGTCCTGACAAAACTCTACCTTCTGGTGAGCAAGATGTAGGAGACAGGCAAAATACCCTCAGACTTCAAGAAGTATATAATAATTCCAATCCCAAAGAAAGCAGGTGTTGACAGATGTGAAAAATTCCGAACAATCAGTTTAATAAGTCACAGCTGCAAAATACTAACACGAATTCTTTACAAACGAATGGAAAAACGGGTACAAGCCGACCTCGGAGAAGATCAGTTTGGATTCCATAGAAATATTGGAACATGTGAGGCAATACTGAACTTATGACTTATCTTAGTAAGAAAGATTAAGGAAAGGCAAACCTATGTTTCTAGCATTTGTAGACATAGAGAAAGCTTTTGACAATGTTGACTGGAATACTGTCTTTCAAATTCTAAAGGTGGCAGGGGTAAAATACAGGGAGCGAAAGGCTATTTACAATTTGTACAGAAACCAGATGGCAGTTATAAGGGTGGAGGGGCATGAAAGGGAAGCAGCGATTGGGAAGGGAGTGAGACAGGGTTGTAGCCTCTCCCCGATGTTATTCAATCTGTATATTGAGCAAGCAGTAAAGGAAACAAAAGAAAAATTCCGAGTAGGTATTAAAATGCATGGAGTAGAAATAAAAACTTTGAGGTTTGCCGATGACATTGTAATTATGTCCGAGACAGCAAAGGACTTGGAAGAGCAGTTGAACGGAATGGACAGTGTCTTGAAAGGAGGATATAAGATGAACATCAACAAAAGCAAAACGAGGATAATAGAATGTAGTTGAATTAAGTTGGGTGATGCTGAGGGGAATTAGATTAGGAAATGAGACACTTAAAGTAGTAAAGGAGTTTTGCTATTTGGGGAGCAAAATAACTGATGATGGTCGAAGTAGAGAGGATATAAAATGTAGACTGGCAATGGCAAGGAAAGCGTTTCTGAAGAAGAGAAATTTGTTAACATCGAGTATAGATTTAAGTGTCAGGAAGTCGTTTCTGAAAGTATTTGTATGGAGTGTAGCCATGTATGGAAGCGAAACATGGATGATAACTAGTTTGGACAAGAAGAGAATAGAAGCTTTCGAAATGTGGTGCTACAGAAGAATGCTGAAGATTAGATGGATAGATCACATAACTAATGAGGAGGTATTGAATAGGATTGGGGAGAAGAGAAGTTCGTGGCACAACTTGACAAGAAGAAGGAACCGGTTGGTAGGACATGTTCTAAGGCATCAAGGGATCACCAATTTAGCATTGGAGGGCAGCGTGGAGGGTAAAAATCGTAGAGGGAGACCAAGAGATGAATACACTAAGCAGATTCAGAAGGATGTAGGTTGCAGTAGGTACTGGGAGATGAAGAAGTTTGCACATGATAGAGTAGCATGGAGAGCTGCATCAAACCAGTCTCAGGACTGAAGACCACAACAACAACATATAAATGACCTAATGTATAATGCCTGAAGTCTCGTGAGGCTTTTCACAGATGGTGCTGCTGTATAGAGAGAAGTTGCAATGCCACAAGATTGAAATGAAATGAGACATGCATAGAATCAATGCTTGGTGAAGGGAGTGGCAACTGACTCTCAATATAAACAAATGTAATGTATCCCGTATTCATTGACAGATTCATTACTGTATAACAACACAACTGCATATCTTTCACTGGAAACTGTTACTTCCATAAAATACCTAGGATCTTAAGTGGAAAGACCACATACAATAACTGCAGGTAACGCAAATGCCAGACTTACATTCACTGGAAGAATGCTTAGGAAATGTATTCCATCAGCAATGGAGATAGCTTACAGAACACTCATTTGACCAATACTCGAATACTGCTTGGATCTGTACCATACAGGACTGATAGAGGAGATAGAAATGAATCAAAGAATAGCAGCATGTTTTATTACAGTAAGCATGAAAATGTCATGGATATGCTCAGCAAACTCCAGTGCCAAGCACTGCAAGAGAGGTGTACTGCATCACAGTGTAGTTTACTGTTAAAAGTTCCGTGTGTGTGTGTGTGTGTGTGTGTGTGTGTGTGTGTGTGTGTTCCTGGAAGAGTCAAACAATATATTGCTTCCTCCTACATGTATCTTGTGAAACTACCGTGAAGATAAAATCACAGAGATTCAGCCCCTCATGAAGGTTTACCAGCAATCTTTCTTCCCAGAGCAGGGGAAAGTGAAACTGGTACACAAAGTACTCTCCACCACAGATCATGAGGTTGTTTATGGAGTATAGATGAAGATTCATATATAAAAGAATTGAGTAAATTATAAAGTACCATCAATTACCCATAAAATTACATCTTTCTCAAAACTGGAATACTGAACAGTACAGCCCTAAAGAGAAATCAATTTTTATAAAATTAAACAATGGAATTCAGTCTTTATTTAGCCAACAAACAGTATGATCCTACTTCAGATTGAAATAAATCTATGTTTTGTAATTCTTACAAGTTCACAAAGAGAGTAATTATATTGAGTGGACTACCTGGAATATGATTATACTCACTTGAAAAGAGAGCAAGGAAAGGTCTGCAGTTTTTAGATAGGTCTTCAAATAATCTGAGACAGATACTTAATTCTCATCATGAACAGTATGAGTAAGTAGGAAACTGAACTGACAACATTTTCACCATCAATTGTAATTATCATTTATTTTCCACTAAAAGCCAGTTTTGGTTATTGTATCATTTTCAAGGGTTAGCTACAAAGAACAGGCCATAGTTACATAAATACTGACAAAAAATGAGAAAATTACACGAGTTGAAGATTTACCAATACACTAGTAAATTGTTTGCCACCACATGCTGGTGGTTGGGCAGTTTGGTGCCTTGTTATCAGACACATGAAGTAAATATTCAGTGTACTGTTGAACAGTCACCTCTTGTAATTTTGTTGGTGTCTGTCAATACTGTAGGTAACAACAACCTCTTCTCTGAAAATATCACAGTAGCCAAAACTGGGCTATAGTGGAAAATAAACAATAATACTATAGTTGATGACAGAAATGCCACATTTTAGAAACTTTGTACAACTATGGTACCCGCTCGGAGAAAGTAACTACCAAGTTGTTCCCTTCCTTCATTTTCATGTTTTATTCCCCCTCCTCCTTGTTTTTATTTTTAACCTCCTCCCCACTGAGATCTTTTAGATATAAACACTTTGAAGAGACTACTTCTTCCTCGTGTATAATATTAACATTCAAGCCTTGATGCTTTTCTGACTTGCTATGTTGGTAGTGTGAATGCCTGAAAGCATGGGAAAACTACAGTAGAAATACACTGTCTGACAAAAATGAAGTACTCAGAAAACATGGACAGAAGTCAATGTAACTTCATACATGCACACACCATTGGTGGATATGTAAATATTATAGAGTTGCAATTCTCTGTACAGGTAGAATGGCCCCTCAGAGCGCATTAGTGTTGTTCATGTTTCATGCTATTACCAGGGCTGGTAGGTATATACGGAGTGAGGACAGCATCACACGTTGAATGATCACTGTGGCGGACATGGAGATGTTGCGTACTCACGTGAGACAGCATAATCAGCACACGACTGAGTTTGAAAGAGGCATCACTGTGGATCTCCACTTGACTGGCTGGCCAAATCACACAATATCCAGATTTATGGAACATTTGGATGTGACAGTAACCTGATGCTGGATTGCACGAGACCATGAGGACAAGCATACTCATCGTCAAGATTCCGGTTGCCCACGTCTGACAACCATAAGGGAGGATTGCCGTCCTGTGAATCAAACACACTGTCACCACTTCAGATCTCTCCCTACCATCTGAGAACAAATAATGGACTCCCTGCAACATTCTGTGTCATTCAGCAGCATTGGTCAGAGACCAGCAGCAGCTAAACTAGGGAATAACCATCCTATTTGTAGGCTGCCATTAACACCAAAACTCAAACAGCTGCATTTGGAGTTACGCCGGACGGCTGATCAGTTTCAACACACTGTGTTCAGCGATTAATCATGGTTATGCACTGCCCCAGATGACCATTGTCTGTGAGTGTAGTGGATAGGTTCCACTCTTCCAATAATTTAGAGAGGCACAATGGTGTTTCTTCTGGTGTCATGGTGACTTCAGATCACAGCTGGTAGTGATTGATGTTACTCTTGATAGCAGAGCAGTACACATCACAGTCACCCTACCTCTCATGCAAATTATCATGGCACTTGTCTTCAACAGGACAGTGCTTCTCCACATGTGGCACGTGTGTTTTTGTACTGTCTTTGCGATGTTGGGGTACTCCCGTGGCCAACAAGATCCCCAAATCTGCCACAGATAGAACATATGTGAAAACATCTCAGACAACTCTATCCCAGTGCCAGTATCTGGGATATCAAGGACCTGTAACAATAGTTTGTGAGTCAACTTGCCTTAGAAGAGGATACAATGACTTTACAACACTCTTTCCAACAGAACAGTTTATGAATCCAGGTCAGAGTGCCTGCAGTGTCATACTGATAACAAGTGTCATACTGCCAATTTCATTATAAATTTGATTCTATTTTGTTATCACTGAAATAACATCTGATACAATCTCAACCTGTGAAAATTCATATCATTTTCTTGTCCTTTTCTGCATCAGACAGTGTATTCCCTGACAACATACATCTCTACTGTATAGTTTAATGACAATGGCATCCTCTTGGGTAAGATATTCCTCAGATAAAATAGTCTCCCATTTGAGTATCTGAGCAGGGACTACTCTCAAGAATGCCTTCATCAGGAAATACAAACTGGTGTTCTATGGGTCAGAGTGTGGGATGTTAGACCCCTTAATCAGGTGGGTAGGTTAGAAAATTTAAAAAAGGGAGCTGGGCAGGTTTGAAGTTACATATAATGGGAATTAATGAAGTACAGTAGCAGCAAGAATAGTTCTGGTCAGTCCAGAACAGGCTATCAATACAAAATCATATAGGGACAACAGAGGAGTAGGCCTAACAGTGAATAAGAAAATGGGAATGCAGCATGAACAGTATGCTGAACACATTATTGTACAGAAGGTAAACAAGAATCCAACAACCATCACAAGAGTGAAAGTCTATATACCAACTAGCTCTGCAAATGATGAAGAATGTATGATAGGGTAAGGAAAATTATTCAGACACTTAAAAGCAGATGAAAATGTAAATGTGATGGATGACTGAAATTCAGTAGCAGGGAAAGGAATAGAAGGAAAGGAAATAGGAGAACCCGAACTGTGGGAAAAGAATGAAAGAGGGAGTTGCCAGTCAGAATTTTGCACAGAACGTAATTTAATCATCATTTCCACTTGGTTTCAGAATGACAAGAGGAGGTTATAAACATGTAAAAGCCCTGCAGACACAGTAAAGTTTCAGATTGATTACATAATGTAAGACAGAGAATTTGAAACCAGATTTTAAACTGTAAGACATTTCCAGTGGCAGATGTGGACTCTGACCTTAAATACGTTGTAATTCTGTCGTCAGAGACAGTGTAGGACTTACAAGAGCAGTTGAACAGAATGTATAGAATGTTGAAAAGAGATTATATGATGAAAATCAACAAAAGTATAACATGGGTAAAGGAATGGTGCCACGTTAAATCATGTAATGTTGAGGGAATTCAATTACGAAATGAGACATTAATACGAGGGCTATCCACAAAGTACATTACGTTTTGGAATTAAAAATAAATAAAGTATTGGAATTTGTTTTAATTATATACAGATGAAAGCCACACTTAAATACTACTTTTCTACATAGTTGCCAGTTAAATTAAGGCACTTATCATAGCGATGGACGAGCTTGGAAATTCCTTCGTCGTAAAATTCGGCCACCTGCGCCTTCAACCACGTGGTTAATCAGTAACCCAGCAGAAATACGATTTTTGTGTATTTCCTGGAAAGAGGCACTACAATAAACTCTCCATTGCCAAACTCTGCACAACCTCAGAAGAGCAATACAAAAAAAGCGCAGGGGAAAGTTGGGCTCAAAGATCTTGCTGATTCACGACAACACCCGGGCCCACACGGCAAATGCCACTCGTGAAGTTCTCGAATCTTTTAAGTGGGAGTTGTTTCCTCATCCGCCGTACTGTCCCGACCTGGCACCGAGAGACTTCCACTTATTCCCAGCAATGAAGAAGTGGTTGGCTATGCAGCGTTTTGATGACGACGCGCAGCTTCAAGAAGAGGTAATCACATGGTTGAAGGTGCAGGCGGCCGAATTTTACGACGAAGGAATTTCCAAGCTTGTCCATCGCTACGATAAGTGCCTTAATTTAAATGGCAACTATGTAGAATAGTAGTATTGAAGTGTGGCTTTCATCTGTATATAATAAAAAAAATTTCCATTACTTTATTTATTTTTAATTCCAAAACGTAATGTACTTTGTGGATAGCCCTCGTAGTAATAGATGAGTTTTGCTGTTTGGGCAGCAAAGTAACTGGTTATGGCTGAAGTAGAGTGGATATAAAATGCAGAGTGGCTATGGCAAGAAAAGCATATCCAAAAAAGAGGACTTTGTTAACACTTGATACAAATTTAAGTTTCAAAAATATTTTCTGAAGGTATCTGTCTGGAATGTAACTAGTATAGAACAGAAATGAGAACAATAAGTCATTCATACAAGAATAGAAGATTTTCCAATGTATTACTACAGAAGATTAGATGGCTAGAGAGAATAACAAATAAGAAGGTACTCAACTGAAAAAGAAAGTAATTTATGACACAATGTGATGAATAGAAAGTACCAGTTAATAGGACCCATCCTGAGGTATCAAGGAAAAGCCCATTCGGTAATGGAGGGAAGTGTGGAGGATAAAAATTGTAGAGAATGACCTAGGCATGAATACAGTAGACGTAAGTGGGTTCACAATGATGAACCTTAACACTGCCCAACCATCCACATATTTAGCAACTTTCAGACATAATATAAAAAATTTAAATTTAAAAAATGAGCAGAATAATTTCATGGACCCCTTAAGCCAACAGAACCATCAACGAGTAGCCCCATGAATTTTTTCACCAAAATTAGTAATTTGCTATGGAACTGATAACTTTAAAACAATTTCTATATTTTATTATTTTGCCGCTGAAGTAACACTAATTAAATTCTTCATATTTTTAGATTTTTTACAACATAATTGACTTTGTATTGAGTCGTCCTCATTCAAGAGAAGCTCTTCTGCATAAACCTAACAAAAACATAACTGTCATTTAAATTAGAAACATTTATCCAAAAAGAAAATCTGCTTTATTGTTACAGATAATGCTTAATGGACACGTTTAGTTAGTAACTGTTAGTATTGTTAGAAAACTTACAGCTCCATCACCATGGGATGCTTCACCTTGCTTGGCAGAATCCATTGGGCACACCAAATCTCCAAAGTCAAGTTCTGATTTTGACTTCTTGCGTTTCAGAGTGAATTGGCTTTTCTTGGCAAGCTGAAATACACAACAATATCATGTGATGAAATCAAACATCCCATCAAACACAAATTGTCATTATTAAGTGTAATGTAATATAAATAAGAAAACAGGCCACAACCGTCCCAATAGATGAGAGGCTGAACATCGGATATGCACATAGAAATTGTGGAAAATACTTAGCTTTTGGTAATGCTGCTGTCTGACAGAAGGAGAATGCTACAGCTTGCAAGAGCAGGCTGACAGATAGGCATGCTGGCAGGAATGCAGAGAACAAAAATGGGTAGTACTTGGGGAAGGGTACAGAGTAGGAGACGGCATAGGAGATGGAGAAAGGCTGCAAGTAAGGAAGGAAGATTAAGGTTTAACAGCCTGTTGACAATGAGGTCATTGGAGACAGGGCACAAACTCAGATTGGGTAAGAATAGGGAAAGCAATCGACTGCATCCTTTCAAAAAACCGTCCCGGGTAAAGAGCTGTTATTGAGTAAAATAGAAAAGAAAAATGGCGAAGTGAGTGCCTGGAGTAAGTTGAATGGTGTGGGTGACCAACAGGAGAGAAAGTAAATGGGAGATTGTGAGTACACACATTGAGACTAGGAAGGGATGGGGGAGGAGGTGAAGGTTTACTTTAATGCAGTACACTTTACACGGAGAGTTCCCACATGTGTAACTTGGAATCATTTGTGTTGGTGGGGAAAATACAAATGGCCTGAGTTATGAAGAAGTCGTTGAAGTCAATTACATTGTGTTGGGGAGCATCCTCTAAAATAAGGTTGTTCAGCTGGCCTTATATCAACGGTCACACCGCACGTTCGTGCAAGTGGACAATCGATTAGTGCTCTTACCCATGTGAAATAATGTACAGTGATTGTGGAAAAGTTGATATATGATGTAGCTGCTTTCACATGTGATTATGCTTTTGATGGAGTAAGAAATATCAGTGAAATGGTTAGATTCTACACTTACATCTCCATCAGTACTCTGCAACCAACTGAAATGCACCACTAAGGGTACCTCCCAGAGCATCATGTCTGTAATTACTACAATCTTGTCTTCACAGCTCTGGCAGTAGTGATGTGTAGGGGGCTCTAGAATGTATTCCTCACATTATACTGAGTTTTGAAACTTTGGCAGTAAACTTTCGTGGGATAATTTGCATCCATATTCGTTCCTCATATCTGTATCTCAATATGATGAGAAACCATGTCAGTCTGTAACCACCTTTTTACTTTTTTAAAAGTGTGTTTCAATTCTGTGAGTAGCTTATCTTATTTCAAAACTTGCCTTAATCTGTGAAAAAAGTACACAACAAACAATCTGACAACAATTTTTATTTACATATGCTCTGTAATTCTACATTATTTTGCCTAATAAGAAATTTTGACAGATATGGCAAAAGATGGAGATAAACAACTAAAAAAATCTTGGAAATGCATGTAAATACATTTGATGCTTTGCTATAAAAACAAACCATTTGAAATATTTTGTAACTTTTCCTATCGTATACTATTTGAACATCTTTTCTTTACCATTTACTTATCTCAACTGCAAATTTTGAAACCTGGATGTCTTTCCCAATTGCCGGCCGGAGTGGCCGAGCGGTTAAAGGCGCTACAGTCTGGAACCGCACGACCGCTACGGTTGCAGGTTCGAATCCTGCCTCGGGCATGGATGTGTGTGATGTCCTTAGGTTAGTTAGGTTTAAGTAGTTCTAAGTTCTAGGGGACTTATGACCACAGCAGTTGAGTCCCATAGTGCTCAGAGCCATTTGTCTTTCCCAATTCGTATTCATAGAGTTTCAGTTGTTCTCATTTTTAAAGTTGCTGTATAATCTTTTGCTGTTGGAGGTAGGATAAAGCCACGGAAATACATCAATAATGAGAGCCTTATATAATGAACTGAAAAGAAGATAAAACCCAGAAAATTTCTCAAGTCAGTAACGGCGTGATCAAGAAAGAATTATAATATTTTCAATAAAATCTTTCTGGTGCATCATTATGTCGTTAAGTCAATGTTTCGCTCACTGCTACAAATGGCCTTCGTCAGGGTCGTGAAAAGCCACATGTAACAAAAGCCAAGACACTGTCATAAAAGGTAACATGACAATGTGGTCATACACCTGGATACATTTTATTGAGGATGGTAATGGCCACAGAAGCCAACAATCACATACATATAATATTTATTTAACCTCACCTTAACTTTGGTTGTAGCTGAAAGTGGAACATAACCAAGGGTCGCCTCAGCTTCCCTCTTCTCTTGTATACAATCACGCCCCAGAAGTTCTTTGAAATGCGTGTTGAGGTGTCGTCGTAGCAATGTTTTGCTTGGTGGAATGGACAGTAAGCTCGCCAGCAGTTCAGCTGTGAAGCGTGGCTCATGAACCATTAGGCCACCATGGACACCTATGGAGAAATTGAATTTCACTTGCATACAACAGTTATTATTTACTCACTAACACACTAAGAAAGATAGGTCATCTAGAAAGATGAATCAGTAGCGACACAGACATCATTAGTTGTTGGTTTTTGGTTTTGTAGAGCTTGAGTAACGCAGATTGATGATAAGATCTCAAGAATACAAGGTGTTTGTGAGATTGAATCTTCAGTCAATGTTCTCCTTTCCACTTAAAGTTTAGAGAGGTATGAATAACATGTATGTGAAGATGAGAGTCTTGCAGTCATAAGAAATAGCTGCTGCATTGGAGAGACTACACTCCTGTCACGAACATGAATGGAATAATTTGGTTTATCACATGGCTGAAGAAATATCAGACATTTTACTGACAATCAGCACTACAGTTGAGTGCAGCACAGCCAAGATGCATTAAATTAGCACATTTGATCATTGCTGCAGTGTACGTGCCCTATTCAGGGGATTCACTATCTTTCAGTTTGAATTGCACTGGATTTTCACTTTCCACCACATCAAGTGTGTTTCAAGACTGACTTGTTTGTCCACCACTCCTGTTCATCATCACATTGAATGATGTGTTGAAAGTCAAACAAAGTATCCAGTTACCAATCCTTTAGATTTTGTTGAAGATGCAAGCTTTGGGATGAGACAGAAGTGGTGGTACAAACGAACTAAATCATCAGCAAGAAGAATTAATGAATTTGGACATTTGGAGAGAGCTGACTCTCAGTCACAAAGATTGGGGGGAAAGGCCTTTTGATGAAACACTGTACCTAAATCTACAATAGTTATCACAATTAAAATGTATAAATAACTATAGAGCAAATTTTATAGCAAACTTTAAGTTGCTCAGTGGAATCTGTTAGTAGAAATAGAGACTTCCCATGATGTCGAAAAGGTGACTCCAGTACAGAGTGAATCACTGTGGTTTTTTTCCTTTAAAAAAATTCAGAACAATATGGAGAAATACATAAAAACGGAATGTGATGGAGACAGCAACATATAGTGCCTGACAAAAAACTGTGACGCACACAGGAGATGACATGGTCATGTGTCAATGTAACTTTGTACGTGTACACATCATCAGCAGGTATGTAAATGATTAAGAGTTGCAGTTCTCTGTGACAGGTATAACAGCCGAAGTTACATTGACATCCGGCCATGTTTTCTTGGGTGCTTCACTTTTTTTGTCAAGCATTATATGTAGTTGTCTCTATCACATTCTGTTTCTATGTAATTCTCCTTAATAGTTTCAATTTCTTAAATAATAATAAATCACACATAATTATGAAGTTTGACTATCTTCACACCGCACATCCTAACTAAAATTCAGTCGCTTAGCAGTTTTACTGAAACTGAATGTTCTCCTAATTTAGTAAATCTCTTTTGATGTGGAACATGCTATCAAGTGGGGCTGTCGGTGCCAGCAAAGTCAACCTGCTGCTACAACCTCTGATATCAACCATTTTGACATGCTGGGAAGTCTCTACTTCCACTAAGAGATTCCAGTGGGCAGCTTAGAATTTTACTAGAAAATTTACTCCATAGTTATATATAAAGTTTAACTGTGATAGTTATTGTAAATTTGGGCACAATGTTTCATCAAGAGGCCTTTTCTCTTAGTATTTCTTGATCGTGAGTCAGCTGACCAAACCTAGATACTGAACTGTGTTTTCATAGGTCCACACAAGAAATGATTTTGTCATACAACGATTACCTGAATTTAGGGTGAACTCAATGCTGCCTGTTTAGTAAGTCATTCCACACAAGCAAACGGAAGACATGCACGAATCTTTACGTGTAGCACCACCCACTTCCAGCAAGTATGCCTCTAACAGGGAAGTTGTCATCACAGATCGGTCACACAAAATTCTGCATTGGAGCATATAAGGCCACCCAGCAGCTGGCTCACTCACAGTATTTTCTTTGTTGGTTTCTACAGCAGAACCTCACTAATTCATCCCCTATGGGACTGGGAGCATGGTATCGACACAAAAAAGATAGGATTATCAGAGGAACGCGCATCACAATACAGTACAGTACAACTTTTAATGTTCAACTGGAAATACTGTCTGAAGTATTGATCCACATTAAGACAGTAACAAAATGAAAAGAAAAATCTGTATCTTACAGTAATATAATTTTACTGTAAGTGAAAGTATGACATGTGTAAATACTTTATCACTATACTGCATTGACACACAACCGATTTGCATTTAACACTTTAAAACATGGGAAATCACAAGGTATAAAAAAAGTCTTCTGGTCTTAAAAAGTCTGTAATGCCCTTTTGCTTGGTAGATGAGAACTTTGATTTTACCGCTATATTCTGCCATTTCCTAATCCACAAAATGTCTATTGGGGTAGACCTAGAGCTTTGTCCAATGTACTGAAGGGCTATATTAAATGCATTTTCAGGATGTGATACTCGAGCTGTAGGTTCATTGTCTTCATCATCTTTCTCATTCTCATTGGTTGTTCGAGTTACAATGTCAATGAGTTGGTCATCAATTAATTATGTTCCTGCTGTGTAGTAACATCAGCTGCATCGATTCACTCACTCATGTCTCGGGGCTTAATGTCCACTTGTAAAGACAGCATCACATGTTTGTGTTTAGCTGGTGCCATAATTTAGTTTTACACATTTTAACAAATAAGAGGAAAACCGCCACTAATTTAGAAAAAAATGTGTGCACAATAATTCTTATTGATTGAGTTAGAAATAAGTTACTTCATACTAAAAGTAACCAAACTATCACACCTAGCAACGGACAACTATCACACCTAGCAATGGACAACTATCTACTGACCCACTTCGTACATGATAGCCATTGACAAGTATAGTCCTGACTGTAGCAGTGGCCTGCTTAGGTAAACAAACATTGGAAATGGGATGGTCAAACTAATTGGGGTGTTGGACTATGTGAGGTTGGATTAGTGAAGTACTACTATTATCCAACTAAGCCTCTAAAGAAAATTATGATCACCACTGCTATTTACCTGCCCTGTTTCACAGTTGGGTTTGGATAATTACTGCCATACTTTCCAATTTTCTGGATGATGGGCCAATTATCTACACTCCATGAGCTGGTATAACATTTCCATTTATTGCTTCTATTTGCTGAGATGGTGATTTTCAGCACCATAAGACTGACTTGGAACAGTGCTTAATATTATGATTTCAATACCTGTGCACAATGTGATAGTTGTGCTTGGCCTTAACATTAATTTCAGTTGGGAACTATTATTGTTTGTTTTTGTGGAGTACTATACAATTTAATCTTTGTTACAGAATGCTAATTTTGATTTCAATAAACGTTTGTTGGCTATACGGTACAAGTTACAACAGCACGGTTCTGCAAAACACAAATATATAAATAACTTATTAAATAAAATTAAAAAGGAAAGATAAGCCAATTTCTACGCAGCCTCACACATATAAGAAATGTGATACAATAGGAATATAACACATGATTGGCCCCAAAGTTTCACGTTTGAGTGTTTGTTTTTCTGAGGCATGAAGAGGGGTCACTAGCAGCTCAAAAGGAGGCAGCCAGTTTACTGGTTAGGAATGTGGGAGGGAGTACTGGCAGATGCCCTGAGTCACATCCCTAGTCTATGCATCAGCGACACTGCCTCCCTTATTCCTAGCCAGTAAATTGGCTGCCTCCCTCTGACCCGCTAGCTACCCACTCCCAAACCCTTGACTTACCTGCTACCTCTCTCCCTCCCTCAACCCACTGCATCCCATACAACCTCCACTCCACCCTCTTCCAACTGCTGAGCTGCAATCCTGGCATTGTGCATCCAGCTGGCACTAGGTAGAGGCACAAGTGTGCGTGTGCGTACTCCAACTTGAGAAAGGAATCATTCTGAAAGCTAAGAAGTTTTCTTTCCTTTTTGTGTGAGTCTCTCAATGACTCAAAACTTTTGCTTTTTGGTGAGTGCCCTCCTTACTCCTATGATAATACAGCACTACAGTATTCAAACTAACCTTTACATCAATGACATCTTTACCTTATTAGCAGCTTCGACTTCTGACAACGTAATTTAAAAGGAAACTGGAAGATGAACCTCTATTCTGTGAGACTGAAGAATCTGGGCGTTTTTTGCCAACGTCTTTTCAATTTTGAAAAGGGAGGAAATTAATCACTCATTCATAGTCACTATCAGAGTTGGTGTTTTTCCAGTTACGACAAAGGAACATCAGCTATGACCTTGGACACTGAAACATGTCAGCAGGTCACTGAAACATCTCAGCACTGTCCTGTTATGATCCCTCTCAGTATGAAGCCAGCTTTCTGGAACTGATGGAAATTTATAACAAATGAACACTGTAATCTCTCCCCATGTGGTATACAATAAGACATTCAAGGCGTACCTACTATGGAAGTACGAACTTTAGCTATTTAGAGGAGCTGTCTTCCTTCTTAACTCTAAAGCAACTAATAAAATAGAAACTAGAAATTTTTTAGGGCAAGAAAGAAATAAACAATATTAAAGTTACTGCAAAATGGTCTCTTACAAATGGAATTCTCCATTAATGAAACTCTGCTTAGATTCTCTGTATCTACAGTACCTGAACCACGTAAGTTAGGGGCATATTCAGCCAAATCAACAGCACGTAACCACTCCATGACACGATGATTTGTCCATAGAGCAACTTCTTGTGGTGTTGGTTGACTGCTTTCATCTGGCAATGATCTTCTTTTGAGGCAATCAGGCTCAAAGTTATGATCTCTTAGAACCTGAAAACAACAACATTATTACAAAATTAATAACGGATAATTTAATGTTTCAAAGAGTGTTACATCCTAGGAACAGTAACAAATAACTGATGGATGCATTGGACAATTAAAAATTCAAAATATTAAGGAAAGTGGATTAGTAGGTTAAAAAGTAAAATAACAGCAACTGTATTATAGGATGAAGGTTTGTACAATGGAGGAAAGAGTGAAAACTACTAACAATATCTAGGATTGTTATCTCTCATCTTTCACCTCTGGCAATGTTTCTTAATGTGAAAAATGCCAAGCTACACCATGGTTCAGAGTTCATCTTAAATTGTAGGTCCCCATATCATAGGCTGGGTAAAACGGTTTAAAGGACGGAGGAAGACAATGGCATAACATCTCTGATAGGACCTATAGTACATAATGATTGGCAAATGTGCCCTCTAAGATGTGGCTCAAGAACACTATGAACTGTTGATCAGTGGAGGACAGGATGAATCCTTGTTTAACAGCTGACCATTCGCAACTTCCCTCTCCAGTGTATCCTGGATACATGCTGTAGGATTCTTAACTAGTGACCTTGCTGACTATTCCTTATATTTGATGCTTTCTTTAACATGTACGAAATTCGTTGACTAGATTAGCTCAGAGTAGATGGACATTATTGTCCACGAAAAAGAAATCTGAACCAACTGCACATCTGAAAAAATATACATGTAGCTGCAGTACGTAATACTTCTTCCTATGGCCACTAACAGTATTTATGTGACCACTAACAAAGGTGTGAAGCTGCAACGCTCATCAAGCATGACTTAATTCCACACCAGGGCCATACTACAATCATATTGGTCTCTTTCCAAGATGTTTCCAGTCATGAATTTACAGCGAGAATAATTCTGTAAACTGAAGTAGGATTCATCTGTTAAAAGTATATCCCACCATTCATTCATGACCCCTTCTCAGTGCTGCTGATTCCATTATGAAGAAAGAGTTGTCTCTGCACTACTATAGGCATGACACAGGCACTGAATATAAGCAGACGCACAAATGCTCTGAGTCCCTGACCTGCATCTGTTGGCTATCTGTAGTTTCTCTGCCAGCTGTAATCTCTGTGCACAATAATTTTGTAGCCATAAGCTGGTCTTGCTGTGAAGTTATTACTCTTTGTCAAACTGTCATTAGGTCTACACATCGGTCCTGTCATAAAGTGATTGCATTTAATCAAACAAATATTTGCTACAGAGAACATTTACTGGGTTCCACACTGTTGCAAAAACCTTGAAATGACAATCTTTGATACATTCAATGCTACTGAAACCTTGATCAATCTCTGACCAGCATCAAAACATCTGTGGATTTTATCCAGTAAAATAGGGTCCACAAAGTAATTTTGGGATATTACAAGGTAAACTTGACCAAAAGACTACACTTTGACATAACAGAAGTCCAGATTCAACTGACATCTTGGGTCTAATGCATCGATTCTGATGCTATAGTAAAAAATTAATAAATACCAGTGTTTCAAGACATTCCAATTATAGCTTCAGGTTATAGTGCTACACAAATTTGCATGTGTTCATTGTAGGTTATCAGAGCCCAAGTAGTGAAATGTTCATTCATTTTATGCAACAGAATCTTTTCCTGTATTTTACATTAACTAAAAGTACTTAGTGGTTCGCTGGAAGGAATCAGAACAATTATGAGTACCTAGTACTTCATTATGACAACAGTACATTCTTTTCTAAGGCATTTCAACTCACCTGAATTCCTCTCCGTAAACTAGCAACATGAAGGCTAGAAGTAACATGCAGCAAAGCAAGATCTTGCTCAGCAAGCCGGTGAAGCACGCGGCCATCCACCCTTGCTGCTAAGAATACCTCTTTGTGCTGAGGCAAACCAGCATCATCCAGCCACCGCAAAACCCATGCAGAGTCTAGGTGCCCAGCTGCTGCCAGCAGGGGATCAGCACGAGCAGCAGGGCTCTCAGATACTGAAGCCAGTGCCAACAGCAGCTTTTTTCGGTGCAGTGGGTTCTGTAACATAAACAGTAATATTTGTGGTGTCTCTAATACAATAAGCATTTGACAGGAGACCTAAATCTCTTTCAATGCAGTGATATGTATATAGTCTGTTCCATATTAATGTCAAATGTTCATGATCTCTCAATAACAATGGACAAAAATTAATGTTTCTCCAATATTAGTTTTACTTCTACTTTCATTTCATTTATTTCTTCCAAGTGCAGTTAAATGTGCACTCTCTCTCTCTCTCTCTCTCTCTCTCTCTCTCTCTCTCTCTCTCTCTTGATACTAGGAAAGTCATTGTCTGAAGAAAATGTACTTCATACTTCTACAAAAATTTAAATGAAATTAATGTTACAATACCAGGAACTTTTGAACAACCAAGTACTTTCCTTAGCTTTAGTGTTCATCACGAAAGGACCTTCACAAAATCTCACAAATGTCAAATAGATTTCACAGGCTAGGTAAAACAGTTTAAAGGTCAGAGGAAGGCAATGGCATAGCACCTCTGATAGGACCTATGGTACATAATAATTGGCAAATGTACCCTCTAATATGTGGTTCACGAACTCTATCAACAGCCAATCAGTGAAGGACCGGGTGAATCCTTGTTGGCAGCTACCTGTTTGCAATTTCTCTCTCCAGTGAATCCTGAACACATTCTGTAGGATTCTTAATTAGTGACCTCACTGACTGCTTGTATTTGATAATTTCTTTCACTTGTGCGAAATTCATTGTCTAGAGTAGCTCAAAGTAGATAGAAATTACTGTCCATGAGAAGGAAATGTGAATGGACTCCACATCTGAAAAAATAAGCATGTAGTTGCAGTACATAATATCTTTTCCTATGGTCATTAACAGTATTTATCTGATGACTAACAAAAGTGTGAAGCTGCAAACACTCATCAACCCTCATGTAATTCCACACCAGGGCCACACTACCACGATACTAATCCCTTTCCAAGGCGTTTCCACTGAGATGAATTTAGAGCAAGAATAATTCTGTAACCTGTAATAGGATTCACCTGTGAAAAGCACATCCCACCACTCATTCATAGCCCCACCTCCATGTTGCTGACTCCACAATGAATAGGGTTTTATCTACTCTAGTATAAGCAGCACATGCACACTGAGTATAAGGCAGGCAGACAGACAACTGCTCTGAGTCTCTGAAATACAATTGTTGGTTATTTTATCTCCCCTGGCAGCCGTAAGCTCTGCAGACAATGATGTAGACATTGTTGAACTGTATCATGCTGCTAGGGCCATATGTTGGTCCTGTTATGAAGTCATTACTCCTAGTCAGACTGTCGTGCATTCAAGTTTGTATGTTGGTCCTGTCAGTAGGAATTCAAATAAAAATTAACATCAATAAAAGATATCAGTCCTTGAATTCCCACTTGTGCCATCTAATCAAGATAGAGATCATTCATTTTGTTAAAAGGCTCTATTGCTAATATGAAGTTACTCTATCTTAATAAAATCTGAAATTGGCACTGGTCAAAATCTGAAATTGGCACTGGTCCTTTGAAAGAACATGACTATGTGATCACATGTTCAAGAAAGTTTTATTAAAAAATCAAATAAATGTTTTTCTCACTGTATTTCTCCACTGTATTACGAATTTCTTGTATTTGCATTATCTTTTTGTTATGTCATAAGACTTTGCCAGTATCCAGAAAAGTGTTTTTCTTACTAAGTTCCAGTTAAAGGAATTAAGTGTTCCTTGGATTTCTCTTGTGCAATGGTTGTGTTTTATAGCATTCATTTACAACAACGTTTTTAAATAATTTTTTTCTACAAATGTTACTGTCATGCAAACTCGTGTGCTTTCAATATTCTTCTTGCAGGCATGTGCAGTCATCTCTCCCCCTCCACTCACCCAAATATGAGTGTATCCCTCTTTAAATATGTACCCTCAATGCAAGAAACACGCCATTCTTGTCTAATGTTTCTGGTTTCTGCTGGTTTCACATTCTTCGCACTTAATTCAATGGAGTTCTTAAATTTTCTTGAACATATAATCATTAAACAAGTACTAACTGAGCCAACACAACAGTGGTTTGGCTATGGTGCTTCCTTCTTGTTATGCTTCAGCTTACAGTTTTACCTGTGTCATTACAGTTTCTTTGAAAACGGCAAATTTTACATCTTTTTTGTGTGCGGTCAAAACTTTTTGCAATCACTTTCGAGAAAGCTACCATAACTAGGCTCATTCATCATCACTTGTTTGTACGAAAGGTAATTCATCACTGGCAAACTAATAATAAAACTTACCTGCTGTCTTTATGGAATTTTTACTAGGCCATGTACATTTCAAAGTCAAAACATCATCAGAACTTCCTATTGTTACATGAGAACTTTCACTGCCCTGTCAACATGCTAAAAATGACTGTTTGTGTGTTGCAGATATATCATTCCCACAGATGAAGTGAATTGACTATTTCGTGCATGATGACCTGTTTCCAGTCACAGCTTTGACCACTGTTTCATTTCTGTTATTTAGGGATGGAAGAAAGTTTCATACCAGTAACAAGACACACAGAATCATCTGGATTCCTTACAAAATAGTCCAGACATACACTTTCTTAGCAAGTAATTAACAAATGCAATAGCTATGTCTCATTAAACTTACTCATGGTTAATTCTTCATGTAAAATGTAATACTCTCTTCATTCTGTTACTGCTATGATGGTGGTGAGCAATTTAAAAACCAAGGAGTTCTTAATTCCTAGACACACTGTGTTCTGAAGAACCGACATTGTGTACTCTAATACCATGACCTCCTATCTCCCAATGCAGACTGACTTTTACTGGCTACACTGGATAAGTATTAACTTCCATTTGGCTCCTGCTAACCCTTGTTATGTTAATGCATGCTTTTGCTTTATACAAAACAGAATATTACATTGAAAGATGTATAAAAATTAATACTGTCGCATCGTAACTACAATCAAGTCTAAATCCGAAAGCAGTGTCGTCAATGAAATACGACATTTAGCACTGAAAGTATGTCATCAAGGACACCAAAGTACAAACTGAACAGAACTGCCTGTTGGACAGAGAGTGTTGCAATTTATGCAGACTTGAAATACAACAACAATATACAAACATTACAAAACAAGACATTTCAAGAACCTTCAGACTTGGAATGGCAACCTGTGGCACACCAGCCAATGACATCTACTGCTACTCCACATTGCTTCAGTACAGCTCGCACCAATATACTGGTAGCCAATAAAATTTTGCTATGCATTTTCCCGTCCACTTTTAAAAAATGATTATGAAAACTATAACAGAATAAAATAGTTTGAAAAAAAGGTTCAGATGAAAATGAAATTGGTTCATTTTCCACGTAATTTTAAATTTAAGTTCTCAAAAATTACTTAACCTGTACTGCTAGACAATATCATGTGGTGCATTTAACTTCAAATAATTGTCAAAACAGGTGGTATGTGCAGTCACTAATGTGGTAAGAAATGATGATGGGGGATGAGGAGGGGCTTAATTAAAATGTGGCATCATAAAAATATAATAATAATATTACAATAAAAATACAGTTTATCAATACTGAATAATCATTGCAAATTCTGGAATAACATAATTTTAGGGCATTGTAAAGATTACTCTTCTGAATAAGTCATGTAAAAATATTGGTTTACAATTTATGAATGACAGTTTTGGGCTTAATAACAAATTTTAACAGTTTAACACATTTTGCAGCTGTTACAATTTTTTATCATCAACAGGCTGCTTGCAAATTACCTATTACAATTAGCTTTAAATACATTCACTGCCTATTTATTTTGGAGGAAGACATAACTCGTATGGAGAGTAAAAAGGATTTACAGTTAAAATTATTTTGTGATTTTCAGTTAAAATTATTCTGATATTATTAATTTCACATCTGAACGACACACTATGTGTTTTAAGAAGCACCAACTGTTTCCTGTTGTGGATACACAATTTTATCAGTTCACAGATAGTTCCTCTAATACTCAGTTTCCACAACTCACCAAGTAGTATGGTGATGTTAAAACAGTAATTTGCACTAGATTGCATGGTTCTATTTTCTTAAACAAGCACTGCTGCACGAAAACTATTTTGCATGTTACAGTACACGCTACTTCCAAAATTTCTGTTGGTTTCTCTCTACCTTTTTTATGCCCCAGTAAAATAGCACAAATTATTTCATGGGTGGCCCAAAACTGACTTTTGTAACAGATCATGAGACTTCCAACTTTAACTAATAGTGGGTTTTTTCGCATTACTTACTGTGCATAAGAATGCCTCATGCACCTGGATATTTATCTATATCCTGATTTCATATAAGTTGGCAATTCCTGCTGAAGCTGGCAATTCTACATTTACATGTACACACATACTCCACAAGCCAGCATACAATGTATAGCAGAGGGCACCTTGTACCACTGCTACTCAATTCCATACCTATTCCACTCACAAACACAGCAAGAGAAAACAACTGTCTATATGTCTCCATACAAACCCTATTTTCTCTTATGCTGCCTTTGCAGTAACAGTTACAAATGCCTTTTCTATAAATTTTCTCAGTAGTGCTTCATGAAAAGAATCTCTTTCCTCCAAGAATTCCCATTTAAGTTGACAAAGCATTTCCGTAATACTTGCTTGATGATCAAACATACAGGTAACAGGTCTAGCAGCATGTTTCTGAACTGCTTTGGTGTCTTCCTTTGATCTGACCTATTGGGGATCCTACACACTTCAGCAGTATCCAAGCTGGCTACCACCCACTCCTGGCACCCGATCCACTCTCAGTGCTTGCATCTGCTCCCAAAGTATGCAACTGTAAACCTAAACTCCATCCAGAGAGTAAACTCCATCGACAGAATCCATCGACATCCACAATGGTGGTCTAGATGCAGTAAAGAGGGGTGTAGGGGATTGGCAAATCACTCCCAGCCACTATCACTTTGTGCGAGCTGGAGCAAATTGATGCCAATTAAGGAGTCACTTCACCGATCCACTAATCGGTGAGGTGGCTCCTTAATTGGCATCATGAGGCTGAGTGCACCCAATTCCAGTTCTCTAACCACGGAAAAATTCCAGGCAATACCGCAAATCGAAGACAGGTCCTCCACATGGCAATTAGGCGCACTGACCACTCAGCTGCAGGAGTTTGCAACTGCTCCCAAAGTTTGCTTGCGGCAACACTCAAAGTTTGTACACAACTGCACATAAAATTTGAAAAATCACTCAGACTTCAAAAATCACTTGAAGCTGATTAGTTCAGCGCATATGTGCCATTTTCTGTAGGTGCTTATTTATTTCTTAATATATGTCAGCAATGTCTTAGCTTGCATGGTTGTTTTCTTTTGTAGGCTTGAAGGATAGAAAGCAAGATACTTTTTCTTTTTTTTCTTTTTTTTTCAGTATCATTCTTTGGTTTCTTATCTTGAAATCTACCACGAATACATGTTTTATATATTTATCCTTTTTAACAGATGCACTGGTAGCACTAGTGTATACTAATAAATAACTGGAAAATATATGACACAACCAAAAATAAATTCTCTGCTACTACTGATTCTCACTTGGTAAATAAGAACTTCATAAACTTAGGGTGGAACTACACATGCACAAATCATTCTGCTCTGTTTTACCGAACTAGCTAGAAATCTAGACGATGTTTCTAAACAATGCATTAATTCTGCTTCAAAACTTAGTAGTTACATTAAACTATGTTAGGGTACCAAAAGTAAGTAGGATTCAAAATAACTAATGAAGTTAACTGCTTGCATTGAATGTTTGCTTGTGATGTCTTTCTGAAAATAAACAACAAAGATTTTCAATCGTCTCTGTTACCGAACTTTTCAGTCTTCTATTTTTAAAGCATGTGGCTTATAACTGTATCCACTCTCCCTTTCCCAGTCAATTAAGTAGAAAATTGAGTAATCATTAATAAGAATTTGTGCAGTCCATTTAAATCAAGATGTTGATAAATTCTAAAATAAAGTCTCTAAATTTTCTATTTAATCTTCATAAAATATCTCAATGGCAAAATTCAACTTCATTCATTCATATTCCTGTCCAGAACTTCTGCTACTATGGTACCCACATTCTAATCACAAAAATTTGTGAAAACCCTAACCTTTATTCCAAGCTCCTTTTCAATCTCTTGCTGTGATGCAGCCAACAGTTGTGCACCACTCTTGACCCACCGCTTTGCCTCAATAGCGTAGCATTCTAAGCCCATTTCTGTCAACCAGCGGGCAACGGAGTCACTATCCCATTGAGCAAAAGGTCCATCAGGTCTGTAAAATAAAACCACAGTTACACTTTATCAAACACAGGACTGGCATCAGCTTAAAACATTATGTCCCTCTGTGACACACAAGCTTAATGCATCTAGAACTACATGAAAATGAAGACGGCCTGTTATACAGAAAAATCCAAGTGACAGAGATCTAGGAGAAAGCATTAGTATACACAAAAGTAAAAACTTACTCTTACCAGTAATATTCAAAATAAAGCTACACCTGTGAATGTTCTGGATTCTGTCAGCCTGTTCAGTTGCATTTCTGATTACTATTTTTCTGTAAAAGTGCTTATTTACAGAACTCCATTTCCATTGTTTTATTTATTGTTAAATTATTTAAGAATTTGTCCCTCTAGTACAATAACTCTTTCAGAACTGCTGGAAAAATGTTATACAATGAAGTCCAGCTAAATGTCCATCATATCACAATACTAACTCCAGTAGCATGTGTCCATGGAATGGTGCTTGTGAGGCGTGGTGCCTTATATTGCTCCTGTCTAGAGCCTGTGTATCGGTAGAATGACTCATGGGTGCATGGTCTGAAGCGGGTTCAGTTGAGTATGTAGTTCTAATTTACATCCACCAGAGTACAGTAGCAGACAGAGACATTCAAGAAACAGGTCAAGAGAACGTTTTTGTGAATTGTTCTGTTTATTTCTTGAAGGCTTTTCTTATTTATGTTTGTACAGTTTTGTATATGCTTTTACTAGTGTGAATGATGCGTGAATGTGGTCTAAAGTACATATGTAGATCATTGTTCTACTAATGAACGTTGTAGTGTGAACAAGTTTTAAGACAGTGTGAATGCAGACGATAGGGAATTTTGTATCATTATATGTTAAGTAAGTTTATGGTAAAAAGAAAGCTATTTGAGTGTAAATGAAAATAGTTAATAACATAAAGTATAAACAAAATATCAGAATATTAAATATTTATTTTGGGAAAAATTACAGTTCGAAAGTTTGTTATTTGTTGATTGGTTATTCACGAAAAGCGCGGACTAACGTGGGAGAATACTGGTTCTCTATTGGCCTTAAAGAAAACTCACCAATCAGAACAGAGTATTCTTCGCACATCTTTTCTCTTGGAGATAAAGAATGCTTACAGCAGTCTAGGCAGTTGGAGCCCAGCATTTCAATGGTATGGTCATGTATAGTATGAGCTCCGAAGTAAGTTATGATTTGCCAGTTTTAGTTGTGTTACATGCCTCAAAAGTGCTTTAAAGTGAATAAAGTGAAGCCATATTTATTCCAGTGTTTTTTTTTTTTTTTAGAAAGTATGGATTTTTTTGTATATTGTATATGAGAAAAGACAGTAATTCTGCATGGCATACTGAGCAAAAACCTGAATGCATTACACACTGATAAACTTAATAGTGTGGTGAGCATTTTCATTTAAGAACAATCTGTGTTTAGTAGTTGTTCAGATTTCGGGAAATACATTAGCATAAATTTGCTAATGTGAATGAAAGGGTTTGTGCATGACTCTGTTAGGATTAGCACGGGCTTGGCAGTGAACCTGTAATTCTAAACTTCATAATATACCGAAGTTCTGCCAGTATTTCCACCTTTCATTCAAAATTAAGACCTTTTCCCGATTTTTAGAATAGTTACATTGTATGCAGCCTGGTGCGAGTTGCAGTACAGAAGGTTTCTGCTTGACTTTCCTACGGCTATCTGCTGCAATGAGTTCACAGATAGGTGCAGGTAAAAGGACAAAAATGAACTACTCCGCTGCACATGGTGTATCTGTGCCAGGAAAACAGTTAAAAAGCCATAGTACATAGAAACCGTGGTTGAGAGAAATTTTGTGAAAGACCATATACTGAATGATAATGAAAACTTAGTGCATTGGTATATGCAGATAATTGAACGGAACCCATTTCAAGTCACCAGAGAGACTTACAAGAAAGAAGATGATGCTACACAGTTACAATAACAACAAGAGGACATCGAAGCAGCAGATGGCGTCATAGCTGTATCAATGAGCAGCAGTACGGAAGGGCAGTGCTGCTAACTTACACGACGAGCAGGGACCAGATTTTGCACTTAAGAAATCATTCAAACAAGATGATAGTGCAAACATACCTTCATTTGACCACAGCACACACTCATGTATGGAGGGTGTAGTAAAAGGCATCCCTGTATAGAGAAGTAACTGCAAGAGTAAATAATAGGTAAGTTGCCAGGTCCGGGTGGAATCCAATTTGGTTTTACAAACAGTACTCTACAGCACTGGCACCATATTTAGCTTGCATTTATCATGAATTTCCTGACCAATGCAAAGTCCCAAGCGACTGGAAAAAAAGCACAGGTGACATTTGAATATAAGACTGGTAAGAGAACTGACCCCCAAAAATTACAGACCAATCTCCTTAACATCAGTATGCTGCAGAATTCTTGAACAAATATAATAAAGTTCCTTCAGATGGAAAGCTTTTGTCCACAAATCAGCATGTTTTAGAAAGCATCACTGGTGTGAAACTCAGCTTCCCCTCTTCTCGCGCGCACGCAAGTGTATACCTGTCCATTTTTCCCCCCTAAAGTAAGTCTTTCCGCTCCCGGATTGGAATGACTCCTTACCCTCTCCCTTAAAACCCACATCCTTTCGTCTTTCCCTCTCCTTTCCTCTTTCCTGATGAAGCAACCAGGGGTTGCGAAAGCTTGAATATTTGTGTGTGTGTTTGTGTTTTTTATTGTGTCTATCAACATACCAACCCTTTCTCGTTTGGTAAGTTGAAAAATGTAAGTTAACGCAGATGAGTAGTGTGCTACTAGACACAATCAGGTCGATTAAATATCTAGGTGTAATGGTGCAAAGTGACATAAAATGGAATGAGCATGTAAAGACTGTAGTGGGGAAGATGAAGGGTCAACTTCAGTTTGTTGGGAGAGTTTTAGGGAAGTGTGGATTGAGACTGTATATAAACTAGTACTCTTGAGTACTGATGGAATCCCAAACAGGTCAGATTAAAACAAATACTGAAGCAATTCACATGCAGACTGGTAGAGTTGTAACCAGTAGGTTTGATCAATATGCAAGTATTAAGGAGATACTTATGGAACTCAAATGGGAATCCCTGGAGGGAAGGTGAAGTTTTTGAGGAACACTACTCATAAAATTTAGAGACACGGGTTTTAAAGCTGACTGCAAAACAATCCTACTGTCGCCAATGTACATTTCACCTAAGGACCATGAAGAAAAGGTATTCCGAAATTCCACTGCCCACCAAATCTATCCAATATCCTCGTCCATCACCAATCCGCCCCTGCTCCCAACCTCTTGCCTCAAGGGTCATATTCAAAAACTTAGATGCAAGACTTGCCCTCTAAATCATCTAGTCTAGTCTGGTCACAAGCATTGAAGATAGGGCTATCTGTGAAAGCATTCATGTGATTTACAAACTAAGCTACAACCACTGTACTGTGTTCTACAGGGGCATGACAATAAACAGGCTGTCAGCCCACATGAGTGGCGACCAACAAATTGATGCCACGAGATCACCAAGTTGCTGAGCATGCTGCCCAACGCTATGTTTTCCCAATGCTATGTTCTTCACTGTAATGACTGCGTCACAGCCTGCATTATCTGGATCCTTCCTATAAACACTAGCTTTTCTGAACAGCACAGGTGCGGATTTTCCCTACAATACATCCAACATTCCCATGGCCCTCCTGGTCTCAAATTTTGGTTGACACTGTCCTTCATCCAACTACCCTCTCTTCCCTGCTCCCACTCCAGCACTGCACAACACTATAAATCCACCAATGCACTCAGTCTTTTTTCCCCTTCTTTATTTCCTCCTTTTCCACTCACCCCTTCCCCACCTCACCTAACCTCATGACTTCACCTAGCTGCCCTATCCTGTCCCCACCAAATGCCTGCGTGCTGGCATAAGCTGTCGCAAACACTTCGGTCAGCAATGACGTAGCAAGAAGATTGGTAGTAGATGTGGATCAAGCGCGTCTATCAGGAGAGAGGCCTAAGACATACAAGCTGCCAACACCCTCTCGACTGCAAGTATTTAGATCACCACTGCTGACTGGAGGTCCTCAGTCTCAGTCACTAGCTCACCCACTGGCACACTAACTCGCATTCTAGTTCAGCATCTGTCATTCATCGCATAGCGGAACTTGTATTTCAGTAGCAGTGAGGTTAACATGGAATATTAGTGAAGAGCTTGTACCACAATACATGGGCTCTTGAAATTAAGTAGCTTCCTGTTTATGTAAATACAGAACCCTGTTAATATATGTGTGCAGTTGTGTTGTAGGAAGACAGTACCGGCCACCAAACAACATCCTCTCCCTCGATTTCTATGGTACAAGATTCTGCAGTGGCAATGAGGACACTACAGTGGCGACAAGAATACAACAGCCTGTATGCTCCCACAAGCAGCACTTTACCATCTCCTACCCCTACCCTGCTATCCCTCGCCGTCCTCGCTCCACCCAGATTGCTTCTCCCATTATGTGCAGCTGTTTGCAATTCGGCTTCAGTTACCAGAGACACTGGTCTTGTGTGTGAATTATGCTCGTGTGAATATGTATGGTGGTCTACTTTAGAAGAAGGCCTTTTGGCTAAAAGCTCATATGTTTAGCAGTCTTTTAGTTGGGCCTGTCTGCGACTCAACATCCCCTCTATATAGCACATAGCAACCTATCCTTTACATAATATTATCGTTATACCATCCTGCATTTTCCATTGCTCGCTCTCAGTAGAAGTCATTTATGTCAGTGAATTACTCATCTGAACCCATGTTGTTGCTTGAATGATTCCCCATTCGTGTCTGCTCAACTTACATACTTTCCTTACCGTACCTGCAATGCCACCAGGTGGCATTCAGTCTCATGGTGGGCAGTGGTCTTAATGTTTTGGTACTACAGTGTAGGTCTTTCAGACAAATATCAGACATGTCCTGTGGGATCAAGCTTAGTGAGTTCTCCTTTTAGTATGTATACATCAAAGCACCTGTTGCAGAGGTTGCTGTATAGTGCAAGGGGAATAATACAACATTAGCCACTCCCTGTTGACACAATGAACAAATTTTCAGTTACATTGCAGTGTTTTGATTAACCACATGTGTAAATATGGCTTACATAAAAACTAAGAGCCACAGCCAAAAACAAAGAGGAATAATAATAAAATACTGTTATCAGACTTAATTATTTTATTAGCATCTGCCTGATGAACTAAAATAAAAAGACTTGTATACACTACCTTTAAACTTGCCTAATTACAGAAGCAAAATAACATAAGCTTATACATGAAACACAAAAGTGAAAACCATTGTAGTAAGTATATCCGGCAGTACAATCAGGTACTTACAATGGTGGAGGAGGTGGCTGTGAGTTCCAGCCAAGCCGTGGACCAGCAGTAGCACGCACACCTCCCCTCCGAAACTCTCCATCTGTCATCAAAGATGGAATTGGAAGGTCCTCTAGATTGCCTGATCCACTACGTTTCATCCTGTAAAATATTTAGTAGTAAGCAGTTGTCATGAATATACCGCAAATAATAAAATAGAGCTGATGTCAGCTTGTGTTACTTTTGTTACTGACTGATTTGTAATGGAAAATGTTGGTCCTCACTCCACTTCTTTGCCCTGAACATGTTAAAAATATTATGGTTTCACTTATTCCAACTTTGAGTTTGAATTTTTATTGCACTATCCAAGGAAAAATGTTTTTTAATGTATTTACACAGAAACTTCTAGGTGGGTGCAGGCAGAATGTGTGTTGCCTTTCTGTACTGACAGCATGCAAGTACAGTGTTGTTCAGGGTGTAGTTGGAGAACAATAGTGGAGCATAGCAATTGGAAAGTGGTAGGAAAAGACAAGAACTTGTGCAAATGGAACATCAAAACATACCCTGCATACAGTGGAACTATATTGTGTTAGTAGTGGAGGTGACAGTTTGAGACATAATATCACTGGTGTCACATTGTATGCAAGTACAGAAAAGGATGAGTCAAGTTTGTTACAAGTTCTAACAATAAGTCACATCACAAAGCAGTTAAGTAAAATTCATTAGTCCCATTTACCAACAAAACAGAAATATTGGAAGTACTGTTAAATTTGGTAATGGAAATCAATTCAGTGACATTCTATTTATCCCACTATTAACAAAACCTAGTGAATATAAAAAGGCTATCACAATGAGCATGTAAACACTGTATATCTGGCTGTATCATGTGAGACTGTCCCAACTCTGCAATGAATAGTTAATTACTATGTTATAATGCACATCCTACTCTCAATTATTTAGATACAGTGATCACCACGAGCAGATAAGTGATATGAGCTTACACCAGGTGTGCAGTAAAACTTTTCACTATCTATATACTTGTCAGACATTTTTTGTTACATTTGTCACTGCATGTAGGGTCTCATAATATGAACAGTACAGCAGCAGAAAACAGTTTTAATCCTCCTTCCCAATATCATGCAGGTGTTTCAGAGTTTCTACGGAAAAGGACTGGTGAGGTTTAGGAAACGGGGAGAATTACAGAACAGTCACCCAGAACTGTGAGTCAAGGACCAAATACCAGGTGGGTTGAGAAGAAAAGACATTGTTGGGGACTGCACATGATGAGATTTGAAAACCCGAGAACTTAAAGGTTGAAGATAAGGTAATAAGAAAGACAGAGATACTGACAAAATGTCATGCAAGAGCGGAAAGCTAAGTGCATAATCTATGGTAAAGGTGGGGAAAAATAGACAGGTCACAAAATAGCAGATATAGAAAACAAATTGGGAGTAAAGAAAGGGATAGTTACTGAGAGGAAATGCTGAGACCAAGGAAAATCACATAAATTAAGGCCAAGTGGGTGGCAAGAACCAAGAACATACTGTATTGTCAGTTTCCATCTGATGCGTTCTGAGAGGCTGGTGTCAGGAAGAAGAATCTAGATGGCACGGAAGGTGAAACAGGCACTGAGATCACAGCTGCCATGCTGCAGACAGTGGTGTACACATTCTGCTTTTAGCCCTCCATGTTTGCCAATCAGGCAAGCTGCCCACACACTATCAGCAGAATGAGCAAGCTTCTCCACTCCCATCCAAGCCAAGCTGTGTGCAACCTGTGCAGGCTACAGGAATCTTGCTTGCTTGCCTGCCTGCCTGTCTGTCTTCCCACTGTGCTAAACTACATGCCCATTTGTGCTGTGTGCTTTCACTGTAGTGTTATGGGTATGGTTTGGATGTTTTTTACCTGAGTATCAACCAATGGAAACTCCAGGAAGGAATGTCAACAATGTAGGAAAAGACAGTTGCTACTTACTGTAAAGAAGGCACGTCAAGTTGCAGACAGGCACAATTGTGTGTATGAATTGGTGTGTCTCTTTCTTTTGCTGATGAAGACTGTGGTCAAAAGCTTATTTAAGTGTCTAAATTGTGCCTGTCTGCAACTTGACATGTCTTCTATACGGTAAGTAGCAATCTTTTCCTACGCTGTTGATCTTTCACCTCAGTATCACAAGACGAAGCCCAATATACTATGTGTATTCAATTTCAATCATTGTAGTCCAGAAAATTGTGTATTTTATTTATCCCTTTTTTTTCCTTTTCAGTGTGTTTTGGGGTTAATAAATAATTAATAAAGTAAATAAATTACTTTGATGGAAATGGTTTTCTCTACAACTTCACCCTCTTTCGACTAGTAGTAGCTATTCTCAATTCGAACTATCATCAGGTCACCTGTAATACATTTTCTGTAATGGGCTGAATTGTCTCTGAAAGTCAAGAGCCTTTACCAACTAAAGTAAGATAACCTTAATGTGTTTCAGCCAAATATGAACACAGTTATAACAATTTTAAATGCCTTCTTATAGGATAGGATGCGTATTGCAGGTTCGCTGAATTCATTCTAAGTGGCCACAATAGTTCATTCTAATTCCCCAAATGCATTTTAGCAAACATGAAACTCATTTCACATATTATGTTAATCTAAAAAGCACATGTTTGAAGGAAGAAGCTTCTCTTTCATACTAAGCTCTCTACATGCTATGTTGTGTTCCACTGGAATGTAGTTTTTAATATCCACAACCCATATTTTTTTTCCATTTCAATCCATGTCAGCCCTAAATTTAGAAAGCCTATGTGCTGGTAAATGTCCTCAAGTCCTTAGCATATATTTCCAAAAACTTGTCAACCGCTTAGTCTTTGCCCTGTTTCAAAATATTTATGGAGTGTGGAAACTGATGGTCAAATTCACAAACATGTCGTAACATTCTCGAAGTTCTCGAATGAGTGTTTAGTAATGTTTTACACAATTTGTATAACAAGACACCTACCAATTTATTTGAAGCTTTACCTATGACATACCTGGGCTCCGTTTCATGGCTGGTATACATTCCCCAATTCTTGATTTCTCCACAATCTCCTTTAAGTTTGGTACATTCATTTTGCTGCTCCAACCGTTATGATAAACGAGCTGCAGTGGAACTACCTATGCAAACGTGTACCTGGCTATTCTGTAGTCATGTTTCTTCCCAAGTTGGTCCGCTTTAACAAGGTTGAGCTGTTTTAATGGTTGCAGCAGAGACAGGGGCAGGCAGGCTGGAAGAATCTGAACACCTCTGGTTGCAGAACATGCTCTGTTACAGGATATTGTTTGGCAATATACTCTCTGTCTATGCCCACTTATCCTAACTAGACAAAGGCCGAACAGTGTTTGTATAACAGCTGGTACACAACATCTGTCATTTCACAGGTGGCTCTCCCTTCGATAGTATATATTTTGCCAGTTGTTATCCTATCTGTTACATCTCCCTGACCCGGAGCCACTGGTTCTGAAAACTTGCAAATGTCAATATCTCTCTGTGTATTTTCGCTTGCTGCAACTTGGTGAGTGAATTTTTTATCCCTCCAATTACATTATATGTCATTAATGAGTACCTCGATTAACAGAAATCGACTGCCATGGACAGTAGTGTGTTGATGACAGATGTTGCTGCAGACTGTAATGGATTGTAACAGCAGAAATGAGCCACAGCACAACAAATCACTCATCAACTCATTGCTGAACAATAACAAGTGGTTAATGACCAAATAACACAGAACCACCTTCTAGCTATAGGATACCACCAAAAATGTGTAGATTTGCTCACAACAAGCAGAGATTGCCACATACGCACAAAAGCATGCATTAGATACTCAAAATATGGGTAAGAAAAAAAATTACCACCTCCATAGTTGGACGGTTCATGTTATTGCCTTCAATGCAAAAGAACACGGGTTTGATTCTTGGTGCCTCCTCACATTTTCCTGAGATAAGGTGGTCTGGAACCAGGTCCACTCAGCCTTATGAGGCCAAGTAAGGAGCTGCATCAATAAAGAAACAGTGGCATCATTTGGATTCATCTACTAGCAATAATAGATGGAGGGATTGGCAACATGCTGATCACATGTTCCACGATCATAGATCATTGTTCGTTGTGCCTTGTAGGCAGCAGTTGGCCAGTTTGAACAGGCCTCAGGCTTGATTCTTGAGTGGTGTTTATAATAAATATGGCTAAATATCACCTGGACTGATGAGGTGCAATACCAACTGGTAGACACCATTAGCAAAACACAAGAATTACACAAGCAAAAGCATTCCTTTTGCCAAAAACGTTCTGTCCAAGCAGGTGATGGTATCCTCGAGGTGAGTGTTTACACCGGATAGAATTGATATCAGCAAATGATTCAGAGCTACTCTTCAACTGAAAAACTGCACAGGTGATCTGTAGTTTGAGCAAGGCAATTCACCACTCCCAAAGTGGGTTACAATGATTTTAAGTACATTCCTACAACATGTAGACATTCATCTGTTCCCCTGTTCAAGTGAGGTGTGAATGCTCTTGACCCAGCTCCAACTTTTCTCTTGAGTTGTCAATGGTGGCTGAGCAATTACAGATCTCGATGGCGGCAATTCAGCATCACATTTTGTTTCATGATGTATCACAGTTTTCACCGGAGTAAAAGGGAGTGCTATATGTTACTATAATAGGTTGCCTCCAATTCAGTTCCTCATGAGTGTGTTACTACCCTCCAACAACTGTGAATTATGCTCATCATGTTCTTTCTTTCTTCTTATCTTTCTTCCTTTTCTGATGAAGGAATTTTTAAACAATCCAGAAGCTACGACTGGGACACACTCTCCGTTACTGTAGAATCTGGATATCAGGCACTACATTTTACTGCAGCATTTAATTATTTTTCTGTGCACTATGTTTTCCTCCTAAATTACAGATTTGCAAGTTTTTCTTTCAGTCTTTAGCTTTGTTAGAAACATTATCTGCTGGACATCAATAAATAAATAACTTGTTTTGGTGAAAATGTTGTAAGAACAAGATGGAAAAACGAAAAACAGAAATTTCTAGCATTTAGGAACCGGGCAAACATACCTGCCAAATATCTTTTTAATTCCTTTGTTTCTGGTTGCCTGGAGTGGACTTTGTTGTGGTGACAAGCTTGAGCCTACATCTTCCTCTTCCTCCTCTTCTTCTACATGTGAATCCTCAATCACAACCCTCTCAGCATCAGCTAGAAACAAAATGTGTAACAGAACAAAGTTAATTTTTTTATATGAAAGTAATATATTTTGTTAATCTACAAAGGTAAATTATGCATGCACCATGTCATCGTGCTCTGGAATATGCAGGGCATGCGGGGTTATTACCGGAGCATGACAATACCCGGAGCATGACAATACCCAAGAATGACACAAGTGCAAGATGAACATCACATACCATATAATCAAAACAGTGTACAGGATGGCAAATACCACAGAAGTGTCTTTTCTTTGTTTCTCACCCAAGCAAGAAATCTCTCAAAAAGTTGAAAGTATTTTGCCTATGTACACATAACACTTCAGCCATGAAAACATATTTGCAGTCAATGACATAAAATAAGTGGTTAACAACTGTAGGTTTCTCGGCCTTCAGAACTGTGTTTCAGTTAGCGCATGTGCAAATGACAATTGTACATAATCTAACAAAGAAAATAATCAATTTTTGACAATACGATGTAATTGGATAGGTAAAAAATCTACTCACCAAGCGGCAGCAGGAGAAATAAAAAAAGGTTTTACTTGTGCAAGCTTTCAGAGCCAGTGGCTTCTTCTCCTGGCAGAAGGGTTGAAAGGGACAGAAGAGGAGTGAAGGGAAAGGAACAGGAGAAGTTTAGGAAAACGGGTTAAGTTTGGAAAAGTCATCCAGAACCCAGGGTCAGAGAATACTTACCTGAAGGGATGAGAAGGAAAGACTGATTGTTGGGGACACTATCAGTCTTTCCTTCTCATCCAATCCCCTGACCCAAGGTTGTGAGAGACTTTTCCAAACTCAAGCCCTTTTCCTAAACTTCTCCAGTTCATTCCCCTTCACCCCTCTTATTTCCTCTTTAGCCCTTCTGCCAGAAGAAGGAGCCACTGGCTCCGAAAGATTGCATAAGTAAAACCTTTTTTTTTTTATGTGTGTGTGTTCTCCTGCAGCTGCTTGGTGAGTAAATTATACATAATCTGGTGATTTATACATCAATGGCCATGTCTTTTCATTTAAGAAGCTTCTCACTTTCCTCTGCAAGTTCAAGAGGACCAATTTTTTTACCTCTGTCCATGGGAAAAATTCTCACAGAGCTGCAAGTTTCCCGTCAAGAATGCTAACCATTGCATTATTATTCCATTATGTGGATTACTGTAGCTTTGTTAATGTGTACAACCATCTAGAATCATGACTACAATAGTTTCAGCTTTTCCCTGCGATTATGACACATAATTATAAATAAATACTGAGATCGAAAATTAAACTTCAAATCTTAAGCTTTTCTTAACACAACCAATGCCATGTCCAATATTTACATCCTTTTTGTTACAATCATCATTGCCACATTGACTGCAGCATCCTGGAGTATACTTGATATGGCAAAACTTTTTGCTGAACAATAAACTTCTATATGGGCAGAGGGGATGGGAGCAACACAGGAGGATGTTGGTAATGCTACACAGATGACAATGCGTAAGAACATACAGGTGACAGAAGTTAAACATATGACTTCACATATGATACATATGAGCAATAGGTTCATAGCCTCGTCATCAATGATTGCTAGCTTTTTTGCTCTGTCTCAGAAATTCGTCTCTTTGTGCACTCAGTATATAGTACACTCATTTCACTTTGACAATTGAATAAGGTCCATTTTTATATAACCTTGATACAAATACGTCTATTGTGGAGCTCTTTCTGCGTTGACCATGGCCAGTATTCAGTGTTAGGTATAGATTATCAAATAAGAATGAAACTTTTTGGTAAGTTAAAACTGTGTTCCAAACAGGAACTCAAACCTAGGCACTGCCTTATGTGGACAGGTGCTCTACTGACCAAGCTATCAAGGTACACCTCTGAACCCTCCCTCACAACTTTACTTCCATCAGTACCTCCTCTCCTGGTGGAAATAAAGCAGTTACGGCGAGTTGTGAGTCATGCTTGGATAGCTCTGTCAGTAGAACACCTGTCCATGAAAGACAAAATTCTGGTTTCAAATCCAAGTCTGCAACACAGTTTAAACATTCCACGAAGCTACAAATCGGTGCAGTCTCTGCAGCATAATGAAAATTCATTCTGAAAATACTGTTGCTAAGTACACTGGTGTCCAAAATTAGAGCAACAAATGGAACTTTTGCAAAGTTGTGTTTATTTTGCCACAAAACAGCATAAACTGGTGACAGTAATGAAGAAACAATGTGAAGAATACAGAATGTACACAATATAACATGCATAATCGTAGACAAACATGTTCTTCGTTTTTTCAAGTTAATGGATTTGCGCACACATTCTGACACATTGGTTAATGTTCTCAGTATGGGTTGTGACCAACTCTGGCAGCAATACAGGCCTGACGACAAAGGGGTATGCTTTGAATGATGTCATCGACCTCACGTTGAGGCAATAACAACCATTCTTCCTGCAGAGCTGCCCACAAGTCTTGGAGAGGGGTTGGTGATGCTGATATGATGCAACCCATCTCTCTACTGCATCCTAGACATGCTCTATGGGATTCAAATAGGTAGAGTGCACAAGCCACACGATGCATGCAATATCTTCCATTTCCAAGAAAACATCAACCACCCGTGCTGTATGCGGTCAAGCATTATTGTCCATCAATACGAAGTTTGGGCCCACAGCACCTCGCAACCACCACACATGAGGTCCCAAGATCTCATCACAACACCTGACAGCAGTTAAGCCTCACCAATTCACCCGTACAATTTCATGAAGAGATGTTCGACTGGTCAACATAATCTCTCTCCACACTATTAGGAATCCTCTTCGATACTGGTGTCTTTCCACAATGTTTGGGTCCCGAAATCATGTTCCATGTTCCTTCCTGGCCCAAATTCTTTGAGAGTCACTCTTCAGATAACATTGGGACTCTTCTGCAAAAAGAACACTGGTCCATTGTTCGAATGTCCAGATGGCATGTTGAAGACTACCTCTAGACATTTACTTCTGTGAAGACACGTCAGAGGTACACACAGAGCAAATCCCAGACAATAAAGGCCACTCTGCCAAAGCCTTCTGTACACCATATGTCTCCATACAAAACATCCTGTGGAAGCTGCCAAGTCACATGCCAGTAGCCTTGTAGTACTAAGGCAGTACCATCAAGCCCTTACAGCCAAATAACGGTCATCGCCTCCTGATGTCACTTGTGATTGGCCCTGCCCTGGTCTTTGTGATACAGTTTTTGTCTCTATAAACTGTCACCGAATCTGAGAAACAACAGAATGATTCACATTAAGCCATTGAGCCACATCAGTTTGCGACTGTCCTGCTTCCATTCTTTCTACGGCCCTCCACAACAGAAAATCTGGTAGGCATCTTCTCCGTGTCATACTGCACTGTGGTTGTGACTGTGTACACAGCGATTGTGGATGTGGAAATACCCAGCAAATACTACCCTGTTTGAGAGGTACCCTGATGCCATCGTTGGCATTGTCGTCCGTTGACCAGAATGCCGTCTTCCATGCAGAACACAATTGTATAGACATCTGTCCACAGTTGTATGATAATATCATGAATTAAACACAGAACAGGGAAATAGAGGTTTGTTGCTTTAATATTGGACACAAGTGTAACAACTATGCACTGATTTTCCTTACACTCAGAAGTGCAGACAGGAATTCTGTACTTTTTAACGAACAAGTGCAGCTCTAAATCCTAAAAAGTTAAGAAGATATTCTTAGTTAAAAAGTGCGCATTTAGATATTTTACTTACAATTGAAAATTTTTATATGCCCCCCCCCCCCCCCCAAAAAAAAACTGTAATTATCAACAGGAAATTTGAGTTGTTAGAGTGGCTCCATGAACAACTCACAAAATACCTCAGAGAATACTAATATTAAAGAGCTTTTTAAATGAAAGGTGATGAATTTGTGAAAGAATGCACTGTGGACATGTACAGTTCTTATGTTAGCTAGCCGTCTGACTCTCCTGTGGAAAAACCAACAGCTTCTGTACATGAGAAGTTTGCACCATATTGGTCAGGCCCAGATCCTTGGATCCTTGTGAGGCAGCAGGGAGGAGAGAGGGGGGGGGGGGGGCAAACTGTGGTATTTGTCCCATGCAGCAATTTCAGAGGGGTGCCAGATTTATATTCTGGAAGAAAAGAACCTTGTTTCACAAAGCGTCTAGCATCCAGCGCATGCTGGTCTATCGGTTATTCATATGATTTTGAAATGCATCCCTGCAGGTTTATGAACACATTCTAAGTTAATTCCTGAATGAATCTAAGATCATTTTTGAATATGTGCATAGTGTACATGATGTCTCTGTCAGAGGAACCCCCACTGCATCAACAAATAAAAAACTTTCCCATACACATAAGGGGACAGGGCTATATGAGCTGAGCCAAATAAACCCAAACGGGTGAATGCCAATCACTGTTTATTATGTGATTGATTTTGGGTGTGAATAATCAGCACTGTTATAATTATTAGCAAGATCTACAAATTCAGACTACCAGTGTGGAAATAAACAACTAACACAAATAACAGGTAAGAAAGATTACACATTACCTTCTCTACGTATTCACGAAAATGAAATTTTTGCCAGATTGCTGCACTACTAAGGGCCAGTTGTATGTTCCCCGGTTAGCAACTGCTTAAGTTCTGATCTCAGAATAGCAAAGAACATGTTTTGTATGAACACTTAATAACACCTAACCAAAGAATAAATACAGGACAACTGAACTGGTGATTCTGGCAGGGTTAGTGAAGTTAACTGGAGAATAAGTTTTGATAGTAGCAGGAATAGTTACAGGATTAGTGATGACAAGATTGTTTGTTAGAATGAGGAAGGAAAATGGGGACATAACACAATTTATATGAAAGAATATGATGATTCCAAATTTATATAAAAATTTTGCACTACTACTACTACTACTACTACTACTACTATTCGATCTCATGCTTGAAAAACTGGATTGTATGAACGAAATGTAAAACTATTTCCTAACGTAAGACTTTTTGCTTGTAGTAGGCATAATAGGCATTTGATATTGGTACTTTGTCAATTATATTCTGTCATGTTATTTATGTAAATGAGGTAGATAAAAATGACCATTTGTGTGAAAACAGTCTCACTTATTTAGTGTATGTTACAACTGCTGCAATATTAGAAAGGCCTATTTTGTTTTATCTAGCAGACAGGGACAAAATAGATGTAATCAAATCAAGAAACCACGCCAGTCTTGGGTACTATTCATATTAACAATTTTTCAGTATCAGACAACAACATTTTGATTTTTCATGTAGCAAAATGTTGAACAAACTTTTGATGAGGTACTAAATTCTTTTGCAAATAGGAAAGCACGGGGGTGCAAACCTGTAACAAGATTTCAGAGAAAAAAAAATGCCAGGATCTAAGGATTAAAAAAATGTGTATTGTCTTGCTAGTCTCTTGCCTTTACTGGTCTTACATTTCCTATATTTAATTTTATGACAAGCAAAAGAGGAAGTTATTAGCTAATAGGCAATAAAGAGTGCAAATTTTCTGAAGAGTTTATTCCCCAGTCACAAATAATACCAGCCAATATTAATTGTGAGGGTTCTTTTTTATTTTCTGGAAAAAAAAGAGAATGTTAGGATGACAAACAAAACAGCTCTGAAATGTTCGAGTGGGAGGCAGTGGGGATGCAACTATCAAATTTTTGCCCTGGTTCAGAAATGTCACAGATCTTGGGCTGATAATGATGTAACTGTGCAGTGTGACATAAAACAAAAAATATTAACACAAAAGAAAGTACTAGTCTTACAATAGCAAAAAAGATAAAATACATCACGTGGTAAACTAATCACCTTGTAAATACACTGGAGTATCTTGTAGCCTTTTTCTGTGTTTGGTAATGAAAGTTTGAAATTCATCGTCAACTTAGAGATTTAGGGCAAAAATGTAATGACTGATGGAATGGTCAGAAAAAGGATGAGACAATTCAATATGGGAAAACAATGTTCATCATGAATCACGGAGTGGGTGGCTTCCTGTTGTCAATGATGGTTTGGTTGAAAAAGTGAATGAAAAAAACTGGACAAAACAAACTGCTCACATTAAAAATGCTTGGTGATGAGTTTCAAAAACTGTTTTGCATGAGACTATCATGAATTGCTTAAATTTTTGCAGATTGTGTTCCCACTGGGTTCCAAAAATGCTTACGGATGTCCACAAAATGAAGCAACTTGGATATGCTTGGACATTTCTTACCTGATACGGTGATGAGGGGGATGAATTCTTATACAGAACTGTGACTAACGACACAACTTTTGGTCATTATGTCACTCTCGAATCAAAACAACAGTCAAAGGAGTGGAAGCACTCACAATCCTCCAAAAAACATAAAGTCAAAACAATGCTGTCAGCACAAAAAATTATTCACTTTGTTCTGGGACAGACACAGCATGTTGTTTATTGAATTCCTTCCCAGTTGTGAAATCATCAATGTGGTACCATAGTGTGAAACACAGAGTGATTCAGCATGCAATTAATAAGAAAGGCACAGAATTTCCAGTCAAGCCATTGTATTGCTTCACGACAATCCACATCCTCATTCTGCTGGTATCACTCCAAACCTTATTCAATAATTCGGTTGGGAGCAGTTTGCTCACTTGCCGACAGGCCCGATCTCGCACCTTCTCGATTACCCCTTGTTCTTGCACTTGAAGTGTGAATTTTGGAGGAAGGCATTTTGACAGTAATGATAATGCAAAAACGTGTTCAGCAGTGGCTATCTTTACTAATGGCATCAATCTATGAAGAAGGCATAGAAAAATTGGTTTCCTGCTATGACAAATGTCTGAACAGTGGTGGCAATTATGTGGAAAAATAGTTTTATGATGTCCCCCCCCCCCCCCCTCCCCAAATTGTACTTACTTTCCGGACACGCCTTGTACAATATATATCATTCTTCCATATCCCACCAATCTGTCAGATGTCAGCCACTGATTAAGTCTGAAATAACACTGTTCAACAAAAAGCCCACCGATATTTTGTGTCACTCTGTTAACAGATTCAAATTGACGCTCTTTGGCACAGCATACACCAGGAACTCTGTAATATCACATTACACAAAATTTTTACAGCTATTTACTGCAGTCACAAATATTCCTATAGTGATCTAAAATGGTAACTACACTGTGTAACTACTAGACATTTGTGGAATATCCATCATGCTTTTCAGATGGTACCTTCATGATTCCACATGCAACAGAAACGACTGATGATTCTGTTTACCTATTCCTTTTACTATGCAAATTATAGATTGATTCTGTGTAGGTGAGACATGCACATGCAATGTAATTAAAAGTTTGCAGTTTTAAAATGGTAATGATTTGTGCAAATGTTGCAATTTGCTACTATTATAAATGTGCTAAGCACTTACACTACATCTTAGGTAATTTTGTGTTTTTTTTGTGTATGTCCTAGAGAAACATAATTACAAAATTTTAATATAACTAACACCATAAACAGAGGTAATGCACTAAATTAAGATCTGGTTCTTTTGTATAAGAAATGTTTCAGCTACTTCAACAGTGAGCCATGTTTTGTTAACATTTCACTCACTGACACTAAAATAAAAAAAAATGCTAAGAAAAGAATTGAGCAATGCGTGAGAAAGATGTATGTGGTAATGGCTAGAACATTATTTCGCAATGTGAGTGATTTACTCACTGCAGTGTACCTGCTTTATTGGCAATTTATGACAAGTTTAAAATTGAAAACACAGTAGAACTGTTTAAACTCTTGACAAAAGTAGTAATCAAACAATGGAAAACCAAGAATGGAATGTAACAATATTATGAAAAGGACAGTTGCTAGATGCTGAGTCACAGACAGGCATAAAAAAGACAGACACAAATAAAGCTTTAGGCCATTGAGGACTGCAGTCGCACGTGTGAGTTGTGTTTGCATGTGACCACTATGTGGTGAGTAGCAACTTTCCTTTTTATAATACTGACCAAAAAAAGGATTACCATATGAAAACAAAATGCACAGACCTGTGAAGGTCATGGTCTCAAGTGCTTATGAGCCAAGCTCTAACTATTTCTCAGAATTATTCACAAAATCCTACATCATAAAGTTTTCTTTTTTATCCATTAAAACATGTTTGTGAAAGCCTCCAGGAAAAATTAAACCACAAGTTTTCTTGTTGATTCTCAATTTGGTTTTGAAAAATGTTTAGTTAGAAGACAAGTAACTGTCATAACACAATTATTAGGCACAGATGTTAAGAGCAGAGGGCAAATTCAAGTGTGTTTTAGTACGTATGACGAGGTATTTGACAGAGTAGAACCCAGTAACTGAACTGACATTCTTAAAGGCATTAACTAACATTTTTAAAACTCATAAAATCTGTACTGAAACAAGACAGCTCAGATAAAAGAAAATGATGCATCATACACTTACATCCAACAGCTGTGTTCCTGCTGTTCACGACTCATTCATAGCAAACACTTCAAAAAGAACTGACAGATATTAAACCTGGGGCACAATTTCATGGAGTTTGGATAAATAATATCCAGTATTAGGATGATACCATAATTATGGGAAGCTGTGTAAAATATCAATATCTCCTAAATTTTGTGGGTGAATAAGAATTAAATCGGGCCTCAGTATCAGTATGAGAACTGAGTTATTCACAAACGACACCTTGTCTTTTAGTAGCTCATAGACACTCAGCTCAGCTCAGTTCATGGATCAGATACAGAGATAAATTATAACTTGCTCATACTAATGCTCTTACTAATGCAGATTTAAAATTAGATCTCCTAATCTGATTTATAAAATGCTATATCTGGATGGAACCAATATATAACACAGGAGGTCAAATACTGGAAGTTCTCATGTTAGTAACATTTTATACGTGGATCTTGTGACAAGACATAATGAAAAGAGCTCCAAGGTGGCTTATTTAGGTTTGATCGCATGGACGCTCATGTGCACATCGCTCTGACATTTGACAGGAGTCTGGTAAATGTGGCATCAAAGCATGGCAGCAGTGGCAGGACATCTGGAGTGATGTCACAAATGTTGTTAGCAGTTCACACAAAGACAGTCATCGGAATACACATTTGTGCTTGTTGTTGTTGTTGTGGTCTTCAGTCCTGAGACTGGTTTGATGCAGCTCTCCATGCTACTCTATCCTGTGCAAGCTTTTTCATCTCCCAGTACCTACTGCAACCTACATTCTTCTGAATCTGCTTAGTGTATTCATCTCTTGGTCTCCCTCTACGATTTTTACCCTCCACGCTGCCCTCCAATACTAAATTGGTGATCCCTTGATGCCTCAGAACATGTCCTACCAACCGATCCCTTCTTCTGGTCAAGTTGTGCCACAAACTTCTCTTCTCCCCAATCCTATTCAATACTTCCTCATTAGTTATGTGATCTACCCATCTAATCTTCAGCATTCTTCTGTAGCACCACGTTTCGAAAGCTTCTATTCTCTTCTTGTCCAAACTATTTATCGTCCATGTTTCACTTCCATACATGGCTACACTCCATACGAATACTTTCAGAAATGACTTCCTGCCACTTAAATCAATACTGGATGTTAACAAATTTCTCTTCTTCAGAAACGCTTTCCTTGCCATTGCCAGCCTACATTTTATATCCTCTCTACTTCGACCATTATCAGTTATTTTGCTCCCCAAATAGCAAAACTCCTTTACTACTTTAAGTGCCTCATTTCCTAATCTAATTCCCTCAGCATCACCCGACTTAATTAGGCTACATTCCATTATCCTTGTTTTGCTTTTGTTGATGTTCATCTTATATCCTCCTTTCAAGACACTGTCCATTCCATTCAACTGCTCTTCCAAGTCCTTTGCTGTCTCGGACAGAATTACAATGTCATCGGCGAACCTCAAAGTTTTTATTTCTTCTCCATGAATTTTAATACCTACTCCGAATTTTTCTTTTGTTTCCTTTACTGCTTGCTCAATATACAGATTGAACAACATCGGGGAGAGGCTACAACCCTGTCTTACTCCCTTCCCAACCACTGCTTCCCTTTCACACCCCTCGACTCTTATAACAGCCATCTGGTTTCTGTACAAATTGTAAATAGCCTTTCGCTCCCTGTATTTTACCCCTGCCACCTTTAGAATTTGAAAGAGAGTATTCCAGTCAACATTGTCAAAAGCTTTCTCTAAGTCTACAAATGCTAGAAACGTAGGTTTGCCTTTCCTTAATCTTTCTTCTAAGATAAGTCGTAAGGTCAGTATTGCCTCACGTGTTCCAGTGTTTCTACGGAATCCAAACTGATCTTCCCCGAGGTTGGCTTCTACTAGTTTTTCCATTCGTCTGTAAAGAATTCGTGTTAGTATTTTGCAGCTGTGACTTATTAAGCTGATAGTTCGGTAATTTTCACATCTGTCAACACCTGCTTTCTTTGGGATTGGAATTATTATATTCTTCTTGAAGTCTGAGGGTATTTCGCCTGTCTCATACATCTTCCTCACCAGATGGTAGAGTTTTGTCAGGACTGGCTCTCCCACGGCCGTCAGTAGTTCCAATGGAATATTGTCTACTCCGGGGGCTTTGTTTCGACTCAGGTCTTTCGGTGCTCTGTCAAACTCTTCACGCAGTATCATATCTCCCATTTCATCTTCATCTACATCCTCTTCCATTTCCATAATATTGTCCTCAAGTACATCGCCCTTGTATAGACCCTCTATATACTCCTTCCACCTTTCTGCTTTCCCTTCTTTGCTTAGAACTGGGTTTCCATCTGAGCTCTTGATATTCATACAAGTCGTTCTCTTATCTCCAAGGGTCTCTTTAATTTTCCTGTAGGCGGTATCTATCTTACCCCTAGTGAGATAGGCCTCTACATCCTTACATTTGTCCTCTAGCCATCCCTGCTTAGCCATTTTGCACTTCCTGTCGATCTCATTTTTGAGACGTTTGTATTCCTTTTTGCCTGTTTCACTTACTGCATTTTTATATTTTCTCCTTTCATCAATTAAATTCAATATTTCTTCTGTTACCCAAGGATTTCTACTAGCCCTCGTCTTTTTACCTACTTGATCCTCTGCTGCCTTCACTACTTCATCCCTCAAAGCTACCCATTCTTCTTCTACTGTATTTATTTCCCCCATTCCTGTCAATTGCTCCCTTATGCTCTCCCTGAATCTCTGTACCACCTCTGGTTCTTTCAGTTTATCCAGGTCCCATCTCCTTAAATTCCCACCTTTTTGCAGTTTCTTCAGTTTTAATCTACAGGTCATAACCAATAGATTGTGGTCAGAGTCCACATCTGCCCCTGGAAATGTCTTACAATTTAAAACCTGGTTCCTAAATCTCTGTCTTACCATTATATAATCTATCTGATACCTTTTAGTATCTCCAGGGTTCTTCCATGTATACAACCTTCTTTCATGATTCTTAAACCAAGTGTTAGTTATGATTATGTTGTGTGCTGTGCAAAATTCTACCAGGCGGCTTCCTCTTTCATTTCTGTCCCCCAATCCATATTCACCTACTATGTTTCCTTCTCTCCCTTTTCCTACACTCGAATTCCAGTCACCCATGACTATTAAATTTTCGTCTCCCTTCACAATCTGAATAATTTCTTTTATTTCATCATACATTTCTTCAATGTCTTCGTCATCTGCAGAGTTAGTTGGCATATAAACTTGTACTACTGTAGTAGGTGTGGGCTTCGTATCTATCTTGGCCACAATAATGCGTTCACTATGCTGTTTGTAGTAGCTTACCCGCATTCCTATTTTCCTATTCATTATTAAACCTACTCCTGCATTACCCCTATTTGATTTTGTGTTTATAACCCTGTAGTCACCTGACCAGAAGTCTTGTTCCTCCTGCCACCGAACTTCACTAATTCCCACAATATCTAACTTCAACCTATCCATTTCCCTTTTTAAATTTTCTAACCTACCTGCCCGATTAAGGGATCTGACATTCCACGCTCCGATCCGTAGAACGCCAGTTTTCTTTCTCCTGATAACGACATCCTCTTGAGTAGTCCCCGCCCGGAGATCCGAATGGGGGACTATTTTACCTCCGGAATATTTTACCCAAGAGGACGCCATCATCATGTAATCATACAGTAAAGCTGCATGCCCTCGGGAAAAATTACGGCTGTAGTTTCCCCTTGCTTTCAGCCGTTCGCAGTACCGGCACGGCAAGGCCGTTTCGGTTATTGTTACAAGGCCAGATCAGTCAATCATCCAGACTGTTGCCCTTGCAACTACTGAAAAGGCTGCTGCCCCTCTTCAGGAACCACACATTTGTCTGGCCTCTCAACAGATACCCCTCCGTTGTGGTTGCACCTACGGTACGGCTATCTGTATCGCTGAGGCACGCAAGCCTCCCCACCAACGGCAAGGTCCATGGTTCATGGGGGGGACATTTGTGCTTAAGAAGCGTAATTCACTAAACATACACCAGACCATGAAACACCAAATCATAAACGACACCATTTATTTGACATATAGATTGACTATGGAAATAAAGTATTTAATTAGTTAACTGGTGAAACAGTCATCAGTAACAACATATTGCTATATGAGTACTAACATCTATACTGAATAAGCCACAGAGAAGATCGACCTATCAAATGGAAGCACCTTGTCAAGGCGAATCATATGAACTACCAACATATTTGTTTATGCACTTAATTACTCAATAAGAAGTGTCTGAATTAAACAATTAAAGTCAGCGTAACTAATTTTACAAAACAGATACACAAACAGCATTGCAGTTTGTGTCGGAAAACTTAACCACACATTATGAAAAACATTTAGAGTGTAAGTTTTGTGTGTTAACTTCCCATTTTTGCATAATTAATTAGATTTTTGCATAGTTTTGTTCATAATGTAAATTTTACCATAGTTACATGAATATGGATGACACCAGCAGAAACAGTAGCTCATTTCCTATAAGAATGCTGTGCTACTTATGTGTGAATGTTCAAGACACAGTCCACCAAGAGTGATTATAGTTATAATTATTTGAAAATTGCCTTTCATTTTAATTATAATTTCTGATAAACTATTCATCCAATCATTTATTATGGCACATCATTTTAATCAGCATCTCAGTGCACATCTTTTGGTGTACTCAGTTTTAAATCGCACATAAGGATAAAATCTGTAATCAGACTGGCGAACAATCATACAAGTTGCTTGTCACAATTAGGAGGAAACCCAGCTATCATCTATAAAAGGGGGCATGCTGAAAGTGTCTGAATTTTGGGACTCAGAATTTGTGTGACTGAGGGCGCTCGCGATTTTCCATTAACACTGTGAGTTGGGCCTTTAACACTAACACAATAGTGCATATCAGGCAGTTGGTTGGACTTGTGTTTTTTCATATGTGCACTTTGAATTATTTTGCAATTTTGAGTTTCTTTAAAATTTATAATTATCCTGAAACACTACATGGAGGCTGTAGTAACACTGACTTAAAATTTATTGGAAATATTAAATTACTAACTACAGTGTTGTGTAACATTATTTATTCATTATAACCACACATCCAACCAAATAAACTTTAATTTCCTGAATATATAATCAGTGGAAAATAATTTAAATATTTACTGAATGAAACAGACAGCAAAAGTGTGATCATGAACCCTGTGGTGTAGATAAGCCAAAGACTTTATTCAGTGATCCCACTGAAAATTCTAAATTATACTGTATTAAATAGTATACTATAACATCACAATCTACTGTCAATGTCTCAAAATCGTATGGACAGCACAAATGTAAAAGACATTTGTGCCAGTTACACGACAATTCATAGGTGTTAAAAAAAATCTTATTAGTATCATCCCATGTTAAATCAAAAGTACCAGCTACTGCAGCCAATCATAAAAGGAAAAAATAAGACAAAGTTGTAGTGGCTAGAAAAAATGCCATAGTGATTGCAGTACATAAAAAAATGGACAGCATGGCAAACTGCTGAACAACATACATACATTGAAAATTTAAATTTAGATAACAGCAGTGAATCTCATGGGGGAAAAAATCAGAAAGTCAGTAGGTAAAGGTTTCGCACCCCATATATGATGAGGTCATTGCAAATGGAGCAGATGTTCAGATAATAAAGGGACTGACAGGAAACTGCCCACCATCTTTCTCAAAGAAACCTTCTCACCATTTGCTCTAACTGGTTTAGGAAAACACACAGAAATTTCAAATCTGGATGACTGGACTCAGATTTGAACCTGATCCTCCTAAATGCACATCCAACAAACTAACTATTGTGTCATCACTCTCTTAAGATTTAAAAGGTGATATGATACAAAATATAGCAAGAGATTTGAACAACAGGAAAAAATGAACACTGTTTCACATCACACCTTAGGGGTGAGTGGTGCCAGCACTAAGAAAACTATACTGATATCAACCACAAATTTTGACATTAGTTGTAGTATACTAGCTGATAAAACACAGCTGCAAAAGATGAAGGGTGTAATTAATGAAGATATTAGCCAAGACTCAGCTACAGAGAAATGAGTTGAAATACGATAATTTGTAAATATCATTGTGGTTTCAAATGGGAAATAGCAAAAATTCTTAAAAACTCATTGCTTCTTGAACAAGAGAGGCTACTTTCAATTAAATATGAATATACTGTTTGGTGATTGGATCACATGGAAAAGGATAGAGAAATGGACATTAAGACCTTATCAGACAACTGGACAAGAGCACAGTTACTAGTTTAACAACTAATGTGAGAAAATGTTTTTATGCTACATTCCCCCTCCAGATAAAACAGTTTTTGTCACTGCCATTATATAGAAAAGACTATGCCATAATCATACAGTGGACCGTATTTACTGACTCCTTTGAGGCATGTAACAACCAGAAGTAAAAACACGTATGTACAGACATATACACCTTCCCCTCATGCATGCTAGTTTAGTCAGTTCTTACAAAGTTCTGTAGGCAGTTATTGCCTTAATACTAAAAATTATCTCCCTATGTTAGGCAATTATGCAGTGAGTGCCCGTCTTCTAAAGTGTTGCCAATAACAATCATCTGTCTGTACAAGCAGCCTCAGACAAGCAGACATATGTAACAGGCATGCTGGTGAGTGAGACAGGCATTCAGGCAAGTACTGAAGACTGATCTGCAGTGGCAGCTTCAGTTATCGTGCTCATAGAGGACAGTCACTTAGACAGGTCACCTAGATTGGGTGTCGAGAAGCTCTTGTCGCCCCCGACCCTCCGCCTGGCCTGTTGGAAATGTAGCAACGATGAAAGACCAAGTCCTTTACCAAAGGCGACGCCTTTCCTTGCAGCTACACCATCCATGGTGACAGAACTGAGGCTGAGGGGAACAGGTGCGGTAGCAGACCCACTGGTACCACCAGAACTTCCAATAGTAGCTCCAAGAGATCGCTGCCGTGGAAGGCTGCCATAGTGATCCACTTTGCGTCGGTAGTTTGCTGGTGGTGTCTGTAACGGGAAATCAAATCAGTTACTTAGAACCAATAACAAACTAATTAAAGCACTTTACTTGCTTACGTCAGACAGACAGTAAAGAATTCAGTTTCCTTTCACATTAATAGCTGAATACAGTAGCTTGAATTCATAGTGCTGCTTTTTTCCATAATAGCTAACACTTTCCACCACTGATCACACACACACAGCCTTCTGTAGAGAGTCTTGGTACACAACAGTCAAGCTTCTATTGAATTAGTGTGCAATTGGCCCAGGAATAGGCCAATCTGTGACTTGTGTAAAGTCCTGTGGAGTGTCTTTCTCCTCCAAGATTCCTGCTCCTTCTGTTACCACTCATTTCCTAGCTGTTGCATTTCCATGGGAACTACAAAAATGACTGTTCTCTGTGTAGAGGATTTCACAACCTACCCTATTCAATGTCAATATGCACTTGTTGGTTGATTTTGTCAGAGATCTATCTCCTAAGGATGAATTTTCAAAAATGGCACTACAACAGATGACAAGTGGATCTGTTATCACCTAATAAAAACACATCCGAATTCATCAGGAATTTCAAGGTGTCCTTGTTATAAGGCAAAAGATAGCCCCACCACAAAACAGCAGGACAACTTTTAACTCCTGTAAGAAACACTATGATTTAAAAGGCACTTTCAAAGAGTTGTGGTAAGCACAGTGACTAACAGTTAATCTTCAACATAAGCAAGTGCACAGTAATGAGCAGCACATGAAAATCCCTACTTTTTTTTAAGCATATCATCAGTGATAAATCACATGCCTACAAAAGTATTTATTATTATCAGACAGAAAAAAACTCATGAATTATATTACAGAACATGAAAAGACACATCATGAGTCATTGTAATAGTCCTGAGAGGGCGTAGTTTATCAGGGAATCCCAGCCTTTAGTACTGCTCATTTGCCTGGGATATTATCGACTCACAAAACTGAAAATACAAAAATCAAAGAAAAACCATGCAGGTCATCAAGGTTTTGCCTCGGCTCACTGATATTTAACGATTAGTAACGGAAGACTTACCCTGACAGATGTAATCTGTCTTATGGAAAACTATTTTTCTAATTATGGGATCGTGTATTTCAAGAGTCCCGTGTGGAGTTGCTAGTCTCCCATCGGGCACCTCCCCAGGAGACGGATTGGGGAATCTTCACCAGATATGGTGGACACTGGGGAAATAAAATACCCAGGGCAGACCGAAACTAGCAAAACAATGACTGCTGCCTTGCAATTGGGAGTTGGGTCTCCAAAGGTTAAGGGAAGAAAACCCTGATTAAAAATCACCCGTCCCCTGGTAGGGGTTGGACACAGGGTTGACAGCCTGATCTGTAAAAAAAACAACTGTTGCAAAACTTCTACAAAGTAAAGTCGGACGGATGAAGGAAGACGGACCTGTCATGGAAAAGGACAAAGAGGATGGAATGCAAGTAAATAAAGGAGGGAAAATTAGGAAGAAGAGAAATACAAGGCATAGATCAGATCTATATATTGGTACTTGGAATGTGAGATCCCTATATCAACCAGGAGCATTGAAAGTAATGCTGGATCAAATAATGAGTCTGAAGCAAAGTATAATAGCACTACAAGAAATTAGATGGACAGGGAGTGGAGTTTTAGAAAAGAAAGAGGCGAAGATATTCTATAGCTGCAGTGAAAGAAATCACCAGCTGGGGACAGGATTTGTTGTACATCATCAATTAAAGCATTTCATAATAAGGTTTACACCAATTAGTCCAAGATTATCAACACTCAGGATAAAGGGGAAATTCTTTACCTACTCCATAATTAATGCCCATGCACCAACAGAAGAATCCGAAGAAGAAGAGAAAGAAGTATTCTATGAATCTTTGGAAAGAGTATATGATGAGTGCCCAGGGCATCATCTTAAAATAATAGCTGGAGACCTAAACGCTCAGGTGGGGAAAGAACAGATGTATCAACCAATAATTGGCCCCACAGCAAACATGCAACAAGTAATGATAATGGAACAAGGCTTATACTGTTTGCAGCATCTAGAAATATGGTAATAGGATCAACACTGTTCCCACATAAAGAAATTCATAAGGGAACATGGAACTCACTGGATGGAAACACAGTAAACCAGATCGACCATGTGTTGATAGATCTGAGACACAAATTGGACCTATTGGACGTGAGGAGTCTCACAGGCCCAAACATAGATACAGATCATTTTCTGGTATGGGCATGGGTGAGGGCAAGGATATCTAACGCAGTGAAAGGAGACCAACCCAGGGCACAGAAATATAATATAACAACTCTAGAATCAGTGGAAGTAAGAGAACAGTATCGGGGGAAGATAACTCGGATTCTGGAAAACGCTGGAGAATATAACAACATTGAAGATCAGTGGGAAGCGATAAACACAACGGTGGAGACATCGGCAAGAGAAATACTTGGAATTGGGACAAGACAAGTAAGACCATCATGGTTTGATACTGAATGTGAAATAGTAACTGAAGAAAAGAACAAAGCATATAGAAGAACACTGCAATCACACTGTACGAGGAGGATAGTAAAAGAATACAAAGAAAAATGGAGGATTGAGAAGAGGACTCACCAAAGAAAAAAGAGAGAATGGATGAAAGCAAGTGTCAAGGAAATGGAGCTCATGAGAAGCAAAACTGAAATAAGAAAATTCTATAGAGAGGTGAATGCGGCACGGAAGCCTTTTGGTAGCAAAACAAGCTTAATAAAAGATGAGACAGGGAATATAATAAGTGAAGGGAAGGGAATATGCGAAAGATGGCACAGGTATTTTGATAGTCTCCTCAACCCTAGAATAACTATACCGGAGAACCCAACAGACACCAATGGGGAAGAGGACCCAGACAACAACCCTACCCCACCAAATACAGAAGAAGTGAAAACTGCCCTGAAGAAATTGAAAAAAACAAGGCAGCCGGAACAGATGGTATTCCAGCAGAACTGTTTAAACAAGGAGGCAGAGAGCTGGAACAAAGCCTTCTGAAAATGGTCACCAGAATATGGGAAGAGGATAAAATGGCCCAACAATGGAAAGAGGGTATCATACGTCCCGCATATAAGAAAGGAGATAAGATGGAGTGTGGCAATTACAGAGGGATCACACTACTTAATTTGGGACATAAAATACTCTCTAATATACTAATCGACAGAATACTCCCAACTATACAGAGGGAGACGGGGCCGTACCAATGCGGATTCCTTCCTCGGAAGTCAACCATAGATCAAATATTCACCTTAAGACAAATCCTGGAAAAAACAAATGAATTTGGAGTGGGCACGCATCACCTCTTTATAGATTTCAAAGCAGCTTATGATAGCATAAATAGAGAGCAGTTATATCAAGCTCTAGATGAACTGGGAATCTCTAGAAAGTTGGTAAGGCTGGTGAGAATGACAATGAGCGAAACACAAGGTAGTGTAAGAATAGGAGGAATGACGTCCAACACATCGAGTATTAATAATGGAGTGCGACAAGGGGGTGCATTGGCATGCCTTCTCTTTAATGCCGCCCTGGAGAAGGTGATGAGAAACGCAAACCTTCTGAACAGAGGAACGATCTTCTATAAATCGGTGCAGATACTGGCCTGCGCAAATGACATAGATATAATAGCAAGAACCCAAAAAGCAATGGAAGAGACACTTACAGCTCTTGAACAGGCCAGTAGGAACATGGGGTTAATTATTAATGAACAAAAAACAAAATATATGGCAGCTGGAAAAGCATATAGAGAAAATATGCCAAATGCAATAATAATGGGCAATTATACATTTGAGAGAGTTGAACATTTCAAGTATCTGGGCTCGACAGTTACACATCCAAATAATACCTCCTTTGAAATTAAGCAGAGATTAATACTGGCCAACCGAGCCTATTTTTCCCTAACAAGACTTCTATCCTCAAGGCTCCTGACTCGTACCACAAAATTAACTATGTATAAATCACTTATACGACCAGTGCTTACATATGCCACTGAAGCCTGGACATTAACAACTAAAGATATTGAAACACTGGATGCATTTGAAAGAAAGGTACTTAGACGAATTATCGGCTCAATCTGTGAAAGAGGGAGATGGAGGAGGAGATACAACCATGAGTTGTATACAATATACAAAGACCAACCCATCAGAAGGATAGTGAAATCATCCAGACTGAGGTGGGTGGGACATGTGGCTTGCATGAATGATACAGAAGTACCAAAAAGAATATTACAAGGAAAGCCAGGAGGGCAGAGAGGACGTGGTCGACCAAGAGCCGGATGGGAAGGTGGAGTAATCTAAGATCTTAGGAAGATGGGCTATAGAAACTGGAGAGTATTGGCAAAGGACCAAGAGAGATGGAAGGAAATTGTAGAAGAGGCCAAGGCTCATCATGAGCTGTAGAGCCAAGAAAGAAGAAGAAGAGTATTTCAAGAGTACAAAGTATATATGGCAAGAACATCTCCCACCTGCATTCCATCATCATACTTTCTATACCTGCACTGTGAAAGCACCATTGTAGCGAAATTAACAGACATATGCTCCCATTTCTGGATCTTGCCACACAATTTAAATACATAGACGAACACATGCAAGTGATATTAAATGGAATGAAAATGTCGTTTCCGTACCAGTAAAGGTAAATTTAAGGCAGATGTGTTGGGAGAATTCTTAGAAAGTGCATTTTATCTATTCAGGCAACTGTATACAAGACTCTAGCATGGTTTGCTCTGTACTGTTCTGCTGCTCGTTGCCCATATCAAGCCAGTCTGATACAAGATGTCAAGAAACTCAGAAACTGTTTTCTCCAATCATAATAGGTCAGAATAATCTATTAAAACTCTCAGAGAACTTCCATGGGGATCTCTGAAACCCTGTTGAGTGAATTTAGAAAAGTCGTGTATAAGGTGGGTTTCAACAAAAAAAAAGTTGTTAACATTTGTCAAAACAAAACAAGTAGTGAACATAAGTCAAGTATTAAACAATGTGTAGTCTCCCACATGGTCCTGCCTTTCATATTGTTGGTTTTGTTAGTATTGGGACTGGAATTTGTGAATGGTTGCTTGGGGCAAGTTTTAAAGAAGTGTCATTTGGAGGGTAGGAATCTTGAGCTAGGGTTTGACAAGTGTGTTGGAGGGGTAAAGAGGGTGGTACATACCATAGTACTCTGGGTGGCTACGGACAGCATATGAAGAACAAATAATCTCATTTCACGATCTGGCTTCAGAAACTCAAACACAGTTCATTTATTTTTCAATTTTAATTTCTGTCTTATGCTTGAGTAGCTATTTACTTTTTTTACTCAATAATTCAAAAGTTAACATATATCACTTACTATATTCAGTTAGATTCTTAGACCACTCACAAAGCTTCATCTTACCTCCAATACAGTAACCATTTCATAAGAGGATTGCATTTATAACGAACTGTCAAACAACAAGAATTCAGCATCCAGCCAATTCATCAAAAAAAGTTGTAATTTGGCAAGAAAAAATAAAAGGTTTACTGCAGGTCTGTGTGATACTGAAGGGTCCAGGTAATAGGGAAAATGTAGATCATTCCTGTTTTCAATTGGGGTTTTGGAATCTAATTACAGGCTGACGAAACATGTTTAATGCTATGTATTATGGCTGTTTTGGAGACCAAAAATCTATAAACATGGACTCTGCAAACGGTGATCTTGTGCCATCCAGTTTTCTCTTTCTGTGATATCCAAAAGGCAGTAGACAGTGATTCAACTGTGATTCTCAGGTTTTACCCCTTGACTTTTATTTGATACAGCTCCGGGGTGTCACTTAGTAAGGTGTCTGAGGGACGAGGGTGACAACTACCTTTTGCATACCAGAATTGTAATAGGGTTAAAAACTTCCAAGCACAGCAAGTCATTCTTAACAGGAAGAAATTCTCTCAGATGAAAGAAGCTCTGAGTGCAACACAAGTGAGACTTATAAGACCATTACATTCACAATATACTTAAATGACCCAGTGAATAAAGTTGGAAGCCTCAAGAGGCAGTTTGTGAATGCCACTGTTGTATATTGGGAAGTCACAATGTCAGAAAATTATAGTGAAATGCAAGAAGACATGCAGAGAATCAACAGTTGGTGGCGGGGTGGGCTGTCACCTTCAACATAAACAGATATAATTTATAGCATTTACAGATGCATAAAGACACATTATTGCCTGATTAAATGACTGGCAAACAATCACTGTAAACAGTGAAGGTCCTAAATATGTAAGAATACAGTATTACTCATAAGTACGTACGGGGTTTCAGAAGACGACTGCCTGAAAACAGCAAGACATATGGTAAACAGATGCATCAGTCGATAGAACATCTCCCCAAATTTTTAACTCACATTACAGGTGCTGAATATGGGTGCCTTTGATGACGTGGCAAACGTTAATATGTGTGTGAAATATGTGCACATGTGCAACAACAGCAGCCCCCTTTTGAAATCTTTTGATCTGATTGCCTGTCTGCAGGCCCAAACTAATTTGATGCATGTGGGGTGGATGATTTGTCTGCATATTCTGATATGTTTCATTACTAGTGACGCCCTCTGCAACTACGCCACTGTGTGATTACAAATGGAAACTTGGAAGGGCACTCTATCCACTGGTATTTGTCATTTTTCTGTACATCTTGTGGTTTTTATGCATTAATTTTCTGGTACCCCAAAGATACTTATGAGTATTTCTTTGTGAGTATTTCTTAGTGGAGTCACTGCATTAAACTGTAGATAAATCAGGTACAGAGCTGAGATTTGTTGGAAGATTTCTGAGGAAATATACTTCATCCATCAGGCAAGTAGCTTACAAAGTTTTTCTAACAGAGATACTCAACTACAGTGGTAGAAGCTACAAGGAAAGGTTTTGCAACACAAGGACATTTATTATTAGAATTCTGAGAGAGTTCTTTCCAAGAAGGGTCTAACAACATATTGCTTCCTCCCATTCATATCTATATATCAAAAAATGCCCTTAAAGGTTAAATCAGAGATATTCAAGCCCACAGAGAAGCATAACTACAGTAATCGTTTCATTCACCATTTATTACTGGAAGGGAAAACTAGAGGAATCATAGCGGTACGTGAAACATCTTCACGTACATGTGCAATATGGGTTCAGAGCTGGAAAGTCAACTCAGATGACAAATTTTGCCTTCTTCAATGAAGTAGCAAAAGCAATGGATGATACGCAACAAGTATCTGGGATATTTCTGGATCTAAATACAGCCTTTGATGTTATTGATTATGGCATTATCTTGTGTAAATTAAGTAATTATGGAATTAGAGGCCAGTCTGAAAGGTGGCCCCAGTTGTGCCTTAGTAATCATCATCAGATTACAGAAATAAAACACAAAGATAGTGAAACACAAAAAATTTCTAGTTTTTACAGTGACAAGGGGAAAATCAAGTACGGAGTCCCACAAGGGTTAGTTCTGGGACCTGTTCTGTTTCTGCTGTATATAAATGACTTGTCTAGTAAAATACATGATGGGGAAAATCTACACGAGGCAGCAATATCAGTTATGCATATCTTAATGCACTGGTTCAGGACCAAAAGCTGATCACAATTTCTGAAAAAACTGTGGCAGTTAACTTCCACACCACGCAAAACCACCATCCTGCAAACCCTGTTTTCACAATCGAAGGAAAAAATGTGTCAAGGTCGGTCATACAAAATTTGTAGGCATGCATGTTCAGGCAGATCTGAAGTGGGAGGTGCACCTAAACTATTTAAATATTAGTCTGAATTGCCCCCCCCCCCCTCCCCCCCCCCCCCCCCCCCCCATGAACCATGGACCTTGCCGTTGGTGGGGAGGCTTGTGTGCCTCAGCAACACAGATAGACGTACTGTAGGTGCAACCACAACAGAGGGGTATCTGTTGAGAGGCCAGACAAACGTGTAGTTCCTGAAGAAGGGCAACAGCCTTTTCAGTAGTTGCATCTGGATGCATCTGGATGATTGACTGATCTGGCCTTGTAACACTAACCAAAACGGCCTTGCTGTGCTGGTACTGCGAACGGCTGAAAGCAAGGGGAAACTACAGCCGTAATTTTTCCCAAGGGCATGCAGCTTTACTGTATGGTTAAATGATGATGGCGTCCTCGTGGGTAAAATATTTCGGAGGTAAAATAGTCCCCCATTCGGATCTCCAGGCGGGGACTACTCAAGAGGACGTCGTTATCAGGAGAAAGAAAACTGGCGTTCTGCGGATTGGAGTGTGGAATGTCAGATCCCTTAATCGGGCAGGTAGGTTAGAAAATTTAAAAAGGGAAATGGATAGGTTAAAGTTAGATATAGTGGGAATTAGTGAAGTTCGGTGGCAGGAGGAACAAGACTTCTGGTCAGGTGACTACAGGCTTATAAACACAAAATCAAATAGGGGTAATGCAGGAGTAGGTTTAATAATGAATAGGAAAATAGGAATGCGGGTAAGCTACTACAAAAAGCATAGTGAATGCATTATTGTGGCCAAGATAGATACGAAGCCCATGCCTACTACAGTAGTACAAGTTTATATGCCAACTAGCTCTGCAGATGACGAAGAAATTGAAGAAATGTATGATGAAATAAAAGAAATTATTCAGATTGTGAAGAGAGACGAAAATTTAATAGTCATGGGTGACTGTAATTCGGCAGTAGGAAAAGGGAGAGAAGGAAACATAGTAGGTGAATATGGATTGGAGCTAAGAAATGAAAGACAAAACCGCCTTCTAGAATTTTGCACAGAGCATAACTTAATCATAGCTAACACTTGGTTCAAGAATCATGAAAGAAGGTTGTATACATGGAAGAAGCCTGGAGATACTGACAGGTTTCAGATAGATTATATAATGGTAAGACAGAGATTTAGGAACCAGGTTTTAAATTATAAGACATTTCCAGGGGCAGATGTGGACTTTGACCACAATCTATTGGTTATGAACTGTAGATTAAAATTGAAGAAACTGCAAAAAGGTGGGAATTTAAGGAGACGGGACCTGGATAAACTGAAAGAACCAGAGGTGGTACAGAGATTCAGGGAGAGCATAAGGGGACAATTGACAGGAATGGGGGAGAGAAATACAGTAGAAGAAGAATGGGTAGCTTTGAGGGATGAAGTAGTGAAGGCAGCAGAGGATCAAGTAGGTAAAAAGACGAGGACTAGTAGAAATCCTTGGGCGACAGAAGAAATACTGAATTTAATTGATGAAAGGAGAAAATATAAAAATGCAGTAAATGAAGCAGGCAAAAAGGAATACAAACGTCTCAAAAATGAGATCGACAGGAAGTGCAAAATGGCTGAGCAGGCATGGCTAGAGGACAAATGTAAGGATGAAGAGGCTTATCTCACTAGGGGTAAGATAGATACAGCCTACAGGAAAATTAAAGAGACCTTTGGAGAAAAGAGAACCACTTGTATGAATATCAAGAGCTCAGATGGAAAACCGGTTCTAAGCAAAGAAGGGAAAGCAGAAAGGTGGAAGGAGTATATAGGGGGTCTATACAAGGGCAATGTACTTGAGGACAATATTATGGAAATGGAAGAGGATGTAGATCAGGGGCGGGCAAACGTTGCACGCGGCTCATGAGCGCACAGCGCTGCACGTGTGCTGCTCGCATGCAGGCGTCGACTGGGGCTGTGGCGACAGCCGGCAGGTTGCGGCAGTGTAGTACCAGGCTAAGCTGCGGATGTTGATGCAAAGTGAGCACTATGTAGTGAACGTTGTATTTCAAGAAACGGAGAAGTGGAGATTTGCTATCTTTTAAAAAGTAATGGGAGAATCATTTTTTCTTTGTGCAAAAACGTGAAAATTCGAAATGTTTAATATGTCGCAGCATTCTCGCTGGTCAACGGAAGTTTAGTATTGATGGCCATTATAATAAATTTCACAAGGATGAGTACAATTTATTGTCAGATTCTGAGCAGATGGGGAATTGACTGAGCTTAAGAAGAGCGATCTGACGATACCAGATGAATCTGTCGTAGTTGGCCGGCCGGAGTGGCCGAGCGGTTCTAGGCACTACAGTCTGGAACCGCGCGACGGCTATGGTCGCAGGTACGAATCCTGCCTCGGGCATGGATGTGTGTGATGTCCTTAGGTTAGTTAGGTTTAAGTAGTTCTAAGTTCTAGGGGACTGATGACCACAGTAGTTAAGTCCCATAGTGCTCAGAGCCATTTGAATTTGTCGTAGTTGCTGTTGTCACGAGAGATCTGCGACTTTCTCTCGTCATGTCTCTCATCTAATTTTATGGAGCACTGTTTTCAAGTTTTCAGGACGACAACAATAACAGCCCAGCGGTATGTGCAAGTTATAAGACTGCGCTTAATATAGCGAGAGCTGGAAAACCATTTGCTGAATTAATAAGTCTCGGTTAAGAGCAAACATCAGTGATGAAAATTTGCGTAACTGTTTGTGTTTGTCTGTATGTACAAATTTTGTTCCAGATATTAAACGTATTGTAAACTCCATCTGTGATAATTAAATAAAATGTATCGTAGGTAACAGGTACTCTTTCAAACCATGATTTCCTTCAAGCACTCCTACCAACCTTATTCATTCACTCAATAAAGCAGGCTAGAAAACAAAACGCATTACAGAGGAAGCAGCGGACAGAGAGTATGGTGGGGATGGGAGACAAGCGGGTGGCCAGCTTGCCCCTGTGTGCACGCGGAACACCTGTTAACTGCATGCGTGCAAGTGCACCGCACATGTGCAGGATTCCTGCCCGCCCCTGATGTAGATGAAGATGAAATGGGAGATATAATACTGCGTGAAGAGTTTGGCAGAGCACTGAAAGACCTGAGTCGAAACAAGGCTCCAGGAGCACTGAAAGACCTGAGTCGAAACAAGGCTCCAGGAGTAGACAACATTCCATTAGAACTACTGACAGCCTTGGGAGAGCCAGTCCTGACGAAACTCTACCATCTGGTGAGCAAGATGTATGAAACAGGCGAAATACCCTCAGACTTCAAGAAAAATACAATAAGTCACGGCTGCAAAATACTAACACGGATTCTTTACAGACGTATGGAAAAACTAGTAGAAGCTGACCTTGGGGAAGATCGGTTTGGATTCTGTAGAAATGTTGGAAAACGTGAGGCAATACTGACCCTACGACTTATCTTAGAAGCTAGATTAAGAAAAGGCAAACCTATGTTTCTAGCATTTGTAGACATAGAGAAAGCTTTTGACAATGTTGACTGGAATACGCTCTTTCAAATTCTGAAGGTGGCAGGGGTAAAATACAGGGAGTGAAAGGCTATTTACAATTTGTACAGAAACCAGATGGCAGTTATAAGGGTGGAGGGGCATGAAAGGGAAGCAGTGGTTGGGAAGAGAGTGAGACAGGGTTGTAGCCTATCCCCGATGTTATTCAATCTGTATATTGAGCAAGCAGTGAAGGAAACAAAAGAAAAATTCCGAGTAGGTATTAAAATTCATGGAGAAGATATAAAAACTTTGAGGTTCGCCGATGACATTGCAATTCTGTCAGAGACAGCAAAGGACTTGGAAGGGCAGTTGAATGGAATGGACAGTGTCTTGAAAGGAGGGTATAAGATGAACATCAACAAAAGCAAAACGAGGATAGTGAAATGTAGTCGAATTAAGTCGGGTGATGTTGAGGGAATTAGATTAGGAAATGAGACACTTAAAGTAGTAAAGGAGTTTTGCTATTTGGGGAGCAAAATAACTGATGATGGTCGAAGTAGAGAGGATATAAAATGTAGACTGGCAATGGCAAGGAAAGCGTTTCTGAAGAAGAGAAATTTGTTATCATCGAGTATGGGTTTAAGTGTCAGGAAGTCGTTTCTGAAAGTATTTGTATGGAGTGTAGCCATGTATGGAAGTGAAACATGGACGATAAATAGTTTGGACAAAAAGAGAATAGAAGCTTTTGAAATGTGGTGCTACAGAAGAATGCTGAAGATTAGATGGGTAGATCACATAACTAATGAGGAGGCATTGAATAGAATTGGGGAGAAGAGGAGTTGTGGCACAACTTGACAAGAAGAAGGGATCGGTTGGTAGGACATGTGTTGAGGCATCAAGGGATAACCAATTTAGTATTGGAGGGCAGTGTGGAGGGTAAAAATCGTAGAGGGAGACCAAGAGATGAATACACCAAGCAAATTCAGAAGGATGTAGGTTGCAGTAGGTACTGGGAGATGAAGAAGCTTGCACAGGATAGAGTAGCATGGAGAGCTGCATCAAACCAGTCTCAGGACTGAAGACCACAACAACAACAAACATGCTGTTAAGTTCCCCATTCAGAATACAAGCTGTTCATCAGTGCTGACAATGTACCATTGTAGTATACAGTCACTACTTATGCACGGAATAATTTTTTTGGGGAAATTCCATAAATTCTACAAGAGCATTTAAAATAAAGAAAAAGATCATAAGGGTGATAAAAAAAGCTAAATGCAAGGATTCCTGTAGACCCCTTTTAAAACTCTCAAAATATTGCCACTGCTTTGCTTGTATATGTACAAAATACTAATTTTCACAAAAGGCAGCATCTTAAAAAAGCAAAATCTCTTCAGACACAACTGTGATATACACACACATGAAATTAGGCAGAAGATGAACCTACACATTAACACAGTAAAACAGTAAATACAAACTTATGTAAAAGAGGAATGTATCGTACTGGAGTTATGCTATATAACCATTTGCCTTCTGACCTAGAATGCATACCAACATTAAATGCATTTAAAATAAAGTTAAAACAGTTCCTTCTTGACCACTTCTTCTGTTCTTTGTCTGAATTAATGGAACTTTGTTATAAGTGAACATCATTTATCAAATTTTACACATGTAGAAGCAATGTAGTACACCAACCTACATTATAATGCATTTTTATTGTCAATAATGATGCCAAAATGACTACTGTATTGTAAATTAACTAGGTTTACCACTGTCCTACATGAAATGTACAAACAATGTACTACAATGATTCTTGGACAAACAAATAAACAACATGATGACCATGCAATTCACACTTACGTGTTTTCAGAGGTTTCATAGAAACACTTTCAGGCCATTTCCCTACTGTTTCACTCACAATTAGCACATCATGGGATAATTGAACACCTAAATATATTGTGTGAGCTCAGATTATTCTTATTTCATAACAATCTATGTGGAAACGAACAAAATATTTTGGCATTCAGAGGAGAAAGTTGGCGACTGAATTTTTGTGAAAATCTCTTGCCACAACGAAAAACTCCTTTTTTTTTAATGATTGCCACTCAAATTTGCTTATGACATCCATTACACTGAATCCTCAATTGCACTGTAAAACAAAAATGAGCTACCCTTCTTTGAAATTTTTAGATGTCCACCATCAATCCTATATGGTACAGATCCCATACTATATAGCATTACTCCAGACAATTGCAGTATGAATAGCACATGATTTCATTAAATGGAGCGAGAAGCCAGGAGGAAGGGGGTAAAGAAGACATTGGTCACTGTAAGTATGAATGTTCGATTAACAGCAAAGAAAATGTGTGACACTGTTTTCTTAATAACTGTTATTTCATATAATCATAGCAATTATCAAAATTCGCATAAAAGTAACACTATAGCATGCTTTTTACATTCTGTACAAACAAATTAATTAATAATACTCCAAGTGGTAATTTACATGCATAAGAGATAAACACTACATACACAAACGGTCAACAGTCCCAGTAGTGTCATCATGCACTAAAGCAAACCTGCTGAGAAGTGGTATATTTCTTCCTTCTTCCTCAAAAGTAAATAAAACAAAAAAAGACACTTTAACTTAATTATCGACTATCTGAGACTGTATCATCTTGTTTGTAATAAAACTGAATGAAGCAACAGAAAGCTTCTGGAAATGGAGAAAGATTCAAGCAGAAGACAAGAATAGGTGTCAATTCAAAAAAAATTGGCATACTGTCACTTGTGTACTTACACAACACCACACATTAGAAAAAATTACTGAGACAGAAAAAGTTCTTAGGTAGTAATTTAGAAGATAAGATGTATGAAAAAATTTCATTCAGTCCCTCTCATACATGTAACAAACATTATCATCATGATTATGAACAAATGTCTCAGCAAAAACTTTTTTCACAATGTTCACATGGCAAAAAATTATACGAATGTAAACAAGAAGGGGCTAGAAATTCCAATCCTATATTTTTGGCTATGGCTGCTTTTTCATGGAAAAATACAACACAGGGGCATGACACATTACCTTTTCCAGGGTTGGGTTGTGTTATTTGGGGAAGGAGACCAGACAGCGAGGTCATCGGATTAGGGAAGGATGGGGAAGGGAGTCGGCCGTGCCCTTTCAAAGGAACCATCCCGGCATTTGCCTGGAGCAATTTAAGGAAATCACGGGAAACTTAAATCAGGATGGCGGGATGCGGGATTGCACTGTCGTCCTCCCGAATGCGAGTCCAGTCTTTTCCAGGTAACTGATAAATACGATACTTCGTGAATAATCAAACAGCTACTGCCGCGACTTTTGCAAGTGATACAATCACTTTTGAAGTGATGAAAACTCGTTCTCAAAGTTAGAAACACATCTTTGATCACTGGTTGCTTTCAATTTGGCCCACACTAGGTCTGTGAGATGTGAGGACAACCCCCAAAACTTAGTTCACAAAAAAATTTGTTTATGTTAAATTCTCGCTTGTTCCAAATACACCAACCAAACCTAAACTGGCTGCAAAAGGGCACTCGTCTCATTGCACAATAACATCACAGACTGGAGCAGTTGAATCACATTATTAATCAGGACTTTGACTACTTTTCAATGTGCCCTGAAAGGAAGACAGCTATCCTTCCGTTCTTTACCACATCTCTCTGCACCACTTTCTGCCACCCCACAAAGTCTGTGAAATATCCTGCAGTTTTTCACAGTGAAGATAGTGGGGAAAAAGTGTAACATATTGAATACATAGTCACAAACACACACACTCTTCCACACAGAATTAATTAATGTTAGGCCTAACCACAACATTCTCAACCACAAAAATTTTGACGTAAATAACTTCTACATTAAGTTCTATGCATAGTAGTTGCAGATGACAAACTGTGAAATGGAAACAACTGTATGAGTGCACGGTTTCATGGTGATATGCACTGATAAAATTCTCTAGAGCTTCCGGCCACGTCAAGTGGTTTAAAATAAATTCGCTTTCAGCCGAGTACTCCTCGGCCAGTGTCAAGTGGTGATTGTTTGCTACCTTCTGTGACATCACAGGTGCCTGCTCCAACATCATGTAGAGTAATGTATTCATTGTGCGCATGTCATGCCCACTTCAACCATCCCATGGCCTGGTCTCAAGCCCTGCTTAGCTGTAGGCCACCATCTGTATTGAGGGTGTTGTCACAAATTTTTAACTCAATTGCTTCTTTAATTACGCTATCCCAGAAGCTCATAGTCTGTGTAATAACTGATCTCTCTTTGAATGCTATATAAAGCCCAATTTCTACAGCATTCTCTGCTAATGCTGATTTCTGAGGGTACCAAAGGTGAAAGCATATCTTGTTTTGTACACATCACTGTTCAATAGTACACACTACCTGTCTGATATAAAACTCTCCACACACACTCAGTATTTTATATACTCCTAGCATTCTGAGGTCTGCATCACCTTTCACAGGCCCCTTGAGTTGTCAAATTTTTGTTGGAGCCCTGAAGACAGGATCGATTTTAGGCCTATTTAGGAGCCGGCAAATCTTTCCTGTTACTGAGCTACAGAATAGCAAAAATGGAAGCTTCTTCGAATCCTCCTTGGCGTCCTTCTGCTTCCATGATTTCAGAAAGATGGCTTGCGAAATCTGGCAGTTGTTGTAGCCGTTTTCCTTGAATACTTTCTGTAAGCGACTCAGTGGCTTCGGCAGGTTTTCAGCAAAAGATTGTTTCCATTTGATGCACCGAGGACCTTGGAATAGAACGTTTCTGCGACAGACTGTGAGAGCTGTTAGCGCGCAGATATTGGTCCATGTGGATGAGTTTCCATTAAACATTGTGGCTGTGATACCCATTTGCTTTATGGCATGTGAAGTTGTCAAGGAAAGGAAAGGCTCCATTGATCTTTACCTCCATTGTGAATTTGTCGTTGTGGATACAGTCCAAGAGTTCTCCCAGATTATCATGTCCATGAGAAGACAATTAACCTGTTGGTGATGTAATGATGAAACCAATGAGGCTTTGCAGGAGTTGTGCCCAGGGTGATGTCCTTAGTATTGCTCCTTACATAGGTTGGCTGCAATTGGAGTTAATGGGCTCCCCATTGTGACTCCATCTGTCCGATTAAAATATTCTCCATCATACAACAAATATGATTTCCAAGAGTGCTTAAATAAATCCACAATGGTGTCATCAAATAACTGAGACAGCAGGTCCATGGAATCCTGGATGGGAATGCGCATGAATAATGAGACCACAGCCAAGCTGACCACAATATCTCCTCCTCCAAGATGGAGGTATTTAATTCAACTTATGAAGTCAGTCCATTCCATACAGCCTAGGCACCCATGGTAGTCGCATCTGCAGCGACGATAAGTCCCTCTCGAAATATACCAAGGGTCCCACTGAAGCCTTCACTGAGCTTAATTATCCTCCCAACCGTGTACAAAAACAAATCTCCTGTGCTTTATCTTTCCAGTCTCCAACCACTTTCAAAAGTCCCACCGTCTGGCCATAGAGGAGCATTCCCCTCCTAACTCAGTACCACCCATGACTGGAGCAACTGAATTACATTCTCCACTAGGGTTTCAATTACCTCTTGTCAAGCCCTAAAATGAAAAATGTCCTGCCCACTATCCTTCCCACCCCTCCCACAGTAGTATTTCGCCATCCACCTAACCTGCACAATATACGCGTCCATCCTTACACAACCCCTGCTCCCAATCCCTTACCTCATTACTCATACCCCTGTAATGGACCTAGATGCAAGACCTGTCCCATACATCCTCCCACCACCACCTACTCCAGTTCGGTCACTAACACCACCTATCCCAACAAAGGCAGGGCTATCCGTGAAACCAGTCATGTGGTCTACAAGCTAAGCTGCAACCACTGTGCTGCATTATACGTAGATATGACAACCAACAAGCTGTCTGTCCGCATGAATGGTCACCGACAAACTATGGCCAACAAACAAGTGGACCACCCTGTTGCTGAACATGTTGCCAATGTGATATCCTTCATTTCAATGACTGCTCTTCACTTCCTGTGCCATATGGATCCTTCCCACCAACACCAGCTGTTCTGAATTGTGCAAACAGGAACTTTCCCTGCAATACATCCTATGTTCCTGTAGCCCTCCTGGCCTCAACCTTCGTTAGTCGCTGTCCTCATCCATCCAGCCCCTTCCCTATTCCCATTCCAGCACTACACAGCCATCATTCCACAACATACCCAGTCTTTTTAGTTTTATTTATTTATTTTTAAATTCATTTCTCTCCTTTTCCACTACCCCCCCCCCCACCTCTCTCCTGCCCTCTGCCTAACCTGCAGCACTTCACTGTCCGCCATCCCCACTATACTATCCCTCCCCCTCCCCACCTCCTCCTTACCCCCACCCAGTCACCACTCCCATCATGCACTGGTGCTGCTGCTCGCAGTGTGGTTTCAGTTGGCCGAAACAGCAGTCCTGTGTGTGTGTGTGTGTGTGTGTGTGTGTGTCTATTGTTTACGAAGGCCATTGGCCAAAAGCTTTAAGTGTGAAAGTCTTTTTGTTGTGCCTATCTGTGACTCAGCATCTCCACTATATGGTGAGTAGCAGCTTTCCTTCTCATAATATTGAAGTCAGTCATGTTCTTGATATGGTGTACACGGTGACCAATGTCCACAGTAAGGAGGCTGGCCAGATGTTTAGCAAGTCTGTAAAACAGTGATCCATGCTGCTCACAATGGGAACTAAATGTGTGTTCTTCTTCTGAACCTCTGTAAGGCCATACAATGTAGGTGGTCGAGGTACCCTAGGGAGGCAATTTTTAATGACATTCTCTTCCAGTGAAAACCTCTTGAGAAGCTCCAAAATCTTCCTCATTGTTCTGGAGTCAGGTCCCTTGATAATTTTTTATATCTCTCTTCCTCCAGCATCAACCGAACCTTTACATCACAGTCAGCTCATTCCATTATGATGGCTGCATTGCCCTTGTCAGCTGCCAGGATTACAAGATGATGATTGTTGCAGACTTCTTTAAGACCAGAAAGCAGTTGGACACAGACAGACACGAGCTAATGGCCATCTGCCTGCAGCTGATGGAATTCCTCTCAGCTTTGGATTGGGAATGAATTGATGTAGCCACAGCAGCACAGCAAATGTCATCACAAAAGATAACCAAAGAAAAGCAGAAAGGGAATTTCAGCCGCCTTTCGCAGCAACAGCATGGCTCAGAGCAGAAAATTAGAGAATTTGCCATTATCAACATCATGACGAGAAACATCGATGCATGTGCCACACCTCTCCTGTCAGCTGACACAGGCAATGCAACCACCATTATGGAATGAGCCAACTATGATGTGAAGATTTGGTTGATACAGGAGGAGGAGACATATCAAAAATTATCAAGGGACCTGACATCCAGAATAATGACGAATGTCGGAGCTTCTCAAGAGGTCTTCACTGGAAGAGAGTGTCATTAAAAATCTCGTCCTTTGTGCACCTCTACCACCTACATTGTAGGTTCACAAGAAGAACACACCTGAATGTCCCATCATAAGCACCAGTGGATCGCCAACTTTAAGATAGTGAAACATCTGGCCAGCCTCCTTACTCTGCACACTGGTCACTGTGTTCACCATATCAAGAATACAACCAATTTCATCAGTCAAATTAAATGCATGCCTGCCTCTTGGAGGAGGAGATATTATGGTCAGGTCTGATGTGGTTTCATTATTCTTGTGCTTTCCCATCCAATATTCCCCAGATCTGCTCTCCCAGTCATTTGACACTACCGTTGTGAATTTATTTAAGCACACTCTGATGTCCTCGTATTTTTTGTATGAAGGAAAATATTTTAATCAGATGGACAGCATCGTGATGGAAAGCCTGTTATCTCCAATTATAGCCAACCAGCACTTTGAGGACATCACCTTGGGCATGGCTCCTACAAAGCCTAGTTGCTTTTATCATGATGTCAATAACACGTTTCTTGATTGGTCTCATGGATACAAAAAGCTGGGAGAATTTTTGGACTACATCAACAATATCCACAACAATATCAAGCTCTCGACTGAAGTTGAGACTGATGGTGCACTGCGCCTTTCCTCGACATCCTCATCCACTGTAAAACAAATGGGGTGTCTCAGCCACAGTGTTTCCTGGAAACATGCCCGCACTTAACAATATTGCATGCTAACAGCTATCATCATCCACCACAGACACATTCGGTTCTGAGGACATTGGTGCATTAAGGGGAAGCTGCCTCTGTAATTAAAAAAATAAAAATCACAGCATGTGGTAACAAGGCATATATAAAAAAAATCTTGCCTATTCTCAAATTCATGAATATTTCCTTAAAAACTCGAATTTATATATGTACAGGTAGTAAAGAGCATTTTCCTTGTTGTTCAATAGAAAAGAAAAGAAAAACCCACTGATGATGGACTAACTTCACTGAAACCAGTTAAAAAATGAAAAAATGTCTTTTGCTCAAGGCAGGTCCCATCCAAAAAAAAAAAAAAAAAATTATTTATAAGCAGACATGGACACAAGAGCTTCAACCTCAAAATGAATATCCTGAGCACTCGTTGAGTAAGTCCTCCTACAATCCCAGGCCACAAGGGACATTCTTTAGTGCAAGATCCAGCTTCAATATCTATCCAATGCAGCATATGGCGCAACCCACTGCAAAAGGAGGAGGAGGAGAGGGTAGGGTTTAAAAGCCTGACATGAATGAAACTATTTGGGACTGAGCACAAGCTAAGACTGAGGAAGCAAAGGGAAGGGAGTCCCTATTCAAATCCAGTCAATGGTGTACCATATTACATGACTCAGAACCATGTCTGAAATACATGTCATACATCATCTTTCCTGTAACAAGTGGATAGTATTTTACAAGAGCATGTGCAATGACCAATAGTCCATTGGTAAGAATGAACATTGCCAAATAGTGGGCAAGGGTTACTGCATCACGTGGCACACCTAGTTTCTCAACTCAAAATAGTTAATTTCAAGAGGTGATTTACAACCCATATTATATAGATCTTTCCTGCTGACATCAGCTTCTCTAAACTGCATAGATGGCAACTGTCCCTCTAAAACATCTTTTGGCCCAGAAAACTGTTTTCAAGTAACTCTGCACATTCCCACCCTATTTCCTGCCTCCACATTACTGACACCAATAACTCCTCTTTCTCTTTTATGCTCCCCTGTAGTTATGCATATTTATGGACCCTTATCCACACAGTTTTCTCAGTGGTCTCCTACTATCTCCCAATGCCCACTAAAATCCATCTATGACAGTGTCCCCCTGTGTGTCAATACTTGGGTTTGCTCTCACACCACATCCCTATGACCATGGTATCAGGAGGATATAGTTGCACTGTGTGTGTGTGTGGGGGGCAGGGGGGGGGGGGGGCACGTGCGCATAGCTGAGAGGGGATGGGAGGGGGCGGGGGAGCAAGGACTTGAATATTCAACCTCTTGTATACATGCTATAGCATTCCCCATGATGCTGAGCATTTCTATATGTTTGTATTCTTCAAAGGCTTTTCTATTGCAGTCTTTTGTTTTGCTTTTAGTTAAGCTGTCATCTTTGATTCACTTCTTTGCTTTAAATTTTGTCTTGTTGCTCATTATTAGTAGTACCCTGAAATTTTAATCCCAGTTGTCACTCCATTGTCATCTTATAATAATCTCCTATATCCTGCATCTCTTCTGATAAAGATTTGAAGTGACTCTTCCAATCTTCAGAAACTATACATATAGCCTTATCATTTCCAACTTTATTCAGATTAAATAATCTTTGAAAATTCCTAAAGCACAAGAATTAACTATTTTCAGGTTTGTGTGAAGGTAATCCCAGAATCTGTTTGTTCCTTTTTAAATTGATGGTACGTAGATACTCTTGTTTCAAGTTTTCATGCTCTATGTTGCAAAGCTTTATAAATTATTGTTGGATTTGTATTGTCACTGAAATATGGCCATGTAATAGTCTAGAGGACAGCAGTTATCTACATCCAGCAATGTGTCCAGAGAGAGATTAAATTTCATTGCCTGCCTTTGGTCAGCAGGGTTTGATGCACATAATCCTCCACAGCTACACTACCTTCTGAAATGATGCGCACTAGAATTTCCCTCCATACACACTGCCTCATAAAAAAGTGAAATGTCCACAAGACAAAGTCCAATGCCTTGGAGAGGCACAGAGAGTTAGTCCTGGCATCATGGTGTGGGAAACCATCAGGTAAGACTTCAGGGCATGGCTGATAGTGACTGAGGGAGCTCTTGCAGTATACCTCACGGACATCTGCTTTCTCATGTGTTACCTCTCATGCAACAGTATCACTGTGCCATTTTTCAACAGCATAATGCTTGTCCATACACAGCATAACCATCTTGGACTCTGCCCCAGCACCATTGTACAGGATATCAAGGACCAGTTAACAACAGTTGCAGACTAGCTCACCTAAGTGGGTGCATACTGCCAACTTCTTTGTAAATCTGATTTGATTTTGTATCACTTTAATAACATCACATACTCTCTCAACCTGTTAAGTTCTATTTCATTTCCTCCTGCTATTCTGGGTACTTCACACTTTTTGTAAGGCAGTTTCCTGGACTGTTGCAGAGTTCTCAGGGGATACAGAAATTATGATACAGCAAAAACTCATGTGTAAAACAACTGTTGTAGCTTACAATTTATTGGTTGCACAGGTATATTTATTTAGCCTGTTGGGAGATATCTTGAAGAGTTACCTATTGCCATTAGTTTTCCTGCACGCACATCAGTTTGCCCAATGTTACTTCAGAACACAGGAGAGAGTACTGATTGTAGCCCAATAACTGAAAAAAATTACTGCCCCAATAGTGTGTCATTGACTTCCCCCAGAACTTGAGCCTTGTGTCCTCTCCACCACCTCCTGTCACTTCCTTTTGTTGACACTATTGCCACTGTTAGCTATTCTTATTAATTTGGACTACAGAATTAATGGTGGCACTAGATTTCATCTTCAGTGATCATTGGGAGAGAGATGTAACCTGCTCTTCATGATACTGTTGCAGTCATTACTGACATATAGTAATTGTTTCTGTCTTCTGCTTTTTTGTCAGCTGATTTCAAGCCAAGTTGGTAAAATTTTTTCCCAAAAAAGTGCAAACATCTTCCACTGCGGTTCACCATTTCCTTTACAAAATAAAGGAGACTGCTCTGTAGTAAGACAGGTGTTCCAGAATCTTTTGTACCACACCAATACCAGCAGACACGTATTGCAAAGTTTGCAGTACACAAAAAATTATGTCGTTAATTTCTCATCTTTCTGTTCCTTTAATGAACAGAAAGTGGGGAAAATCTCTCTGTGTGCTACACTCAGAGCAGTTTGTAACGTTTAGAGAAATTCTTTTCTCTAACAAAAGCATCACAACTAAAATAACAAACTTCTGCATTATAAAGTCATCGAAGTGCTACTACTTTATCCTATCAAGCTTTGATAGGTTTCAAGAAGACTCGCGCTTCACAGACCACCTCCACTTTTAAAATGTGTAAGAGGAATATTTTTCTGATACAGAACATTATCGCATATAATTCCACAAACTAACCTTGGGTTCTCATAAAGTTACATGTGTACTTAATAGTAATCTCTTCCAATAAAGATCAAAGGAGATGTAGCTGAATCTCTGTCATGAATCTACTTCCAGAACCTAAACATTCCACTAACTATTTGTTTTTCACTACAATCATGAGGTACACATTTCTCGAAAGTGAGTAGGAAACGAAACTAACTGCCACCATTCCTAGGAGAGCCATGAAAAAACACTGTCAAACAATCACCCCCATCATGACAAAAGAAATGAAACAGCCTGAGAAAAATAGTTTTATTTACTGGAAGTATTTAAGCATAAATAAAGAAGATGAGCCCTTCAGATGAAATTCATTGGTGTTGCTGGAGGTATAATAACAGGCATGGAAGAGATATGCTTACTCTAGGAGGGGGTATATCCTTGTAGTCTTCTCCGCTATTTGACTGACTTCCTATGCGACGTGGACTGCCATCAGACATGGACGAAACTGGACTTGGTGAAGGTGATGCCCCAACTAGTATCTGCTGTAAAACGGTATTGCATTCCATTTCAGTTCAATTAGCAAAACTTAATTCTGGTTACACATTACCAAGCTTGTACAAGTTTCCACAATTTAGATTAGTACAAAGTACTTCCTGCATCATTTTTTGCACAATTTACCAACATAAAAATTCTAAAAGTACTGTTTCTTAAAAGAAGCTCTAACTAAAACTGAAAAGAAGTCATGCATCACTGCAAATAAAATTTGTCACATTGCTGTATTATGAAATGTTATCTATTTAGTTGTACAACAAAATGAACAGCTGTGAGAATGATTCTACAAATGAAACAATGTGTTATATTAAACTTAATTCTGCTGCCAAACAAAATTTAGCACTAATAAAAGATGTAAGTGCATTATCATTTATCAACTAATACTGCTCCTCATTGAGAGGTATGTATACCTACCTGCATATTCGCTCCTGGTGAACCAATGGGTGTGGAAGTGGCATGAACAGCAGCCCTTGGTGCAAGAGGTGGTTTGTTTCGACGCCTTTCTTCCGATAGTCGCTCTCGTAAATCTATGTTTTCTCGTTCAAGAGCTGCCATTTGTAACTTGAGATCTGATATAGTGGACATTAATTCAAGTTTCTGAGTTTCCAGGGATGACCTTGTCAACATTTCCTACACAGTAAAAGTAATCGTATTACTATATGAAACAAGAAAATCGTATTACTATATGAAACAAGAAAAGTAAATTCTGGGGTTTGGATGAGTGAAATATAAAATAAAAGAAAGAAGAAAACGAACACCCAGCTATCACAATAAGAAGGGAAACCATAAAGAATAAATTGAACACCCAGCTATCACGACAAGAAATGAAACCATAAAGGATAATTTAAATATATTATTAAATTAAAATTTTTAAATTATTAAAATTGTTCTTGTTGTTGTGGTCTTCAGTCCTGAGACTGGTTTGATGCAGCCCTCCATGCTACTCTATCCTGTGCAAGCTTTTTCATCTCCCAGTACCTACTGCAACCCACATCCTTCTGAATCTGCTTAGTGTATTCATCTCTTGGTCTCCCTCTACGATTTTTACCCTCCACGCTGCCCTCCAATACTAAATTGGTGATCCCTTGATGCCTCAGAACATGTCCTACCAACCGATCCCTTCTTCTGGTCAAGTTGTGCCACAAACTTCTCTTCTCCCCAATCCTATTCAATACTTCCTCATTAGTTATGTGATCTACCCATCTAATCATCAGCATTCTTCTGTAGCACCACATTTCGAAAGCTTCTATTCTCTTCTTGTCCAATCTATTTATCGTCCATGTTTCACTTCCATACATGGCTACACTCCATACGAATACTTTCAGAAATGACTTCCTGACACTTAAATCAATACTGGATGTTAACAAATTTCTCTTCTTCAGAAACGCTTTCCTTGCCATTGCCAGCCTACATTTTATATCCTCTCTACTTCGACCATCATCAGTTATTTTGCTCCCCAAATAGCAAAACTCCTTTACTACTTTAAGTGTCTCATTTCCTAATCTAATTCCCCTCAGCATCACCCGACTTAATTAGACTACATTCCATTATCCTTATTTTGCTTTTGTTGATGTTCATCTTATATCCTCCTTTCAAGACACTGTCCATTCCATTCAACTGCTCTTCCAAGTCCTTTGCTGTCTCTGACAGAATTACAATGTCATCGGCGAACCTCAAAGTTTTTATTTCTTCTCCATGAATTTTAATACCTACTCCGAATTTTTCTTTTGTTTCCTTTACTGCTTGCTCAATATACAGATTGAATAACATCGGGGAGAGGCTACAACCCTGTCTCACTCCGTTCCCAACCACTGCTTCCCTTTCATGCCCCTCGACTCTTATAACTGCCATCTGCTTTCTGTACAAATTGTAAATAGCCTTTCGCTCCCTGTATTTTACCCCTGCCACCTTTAGAATTTGAAAGAGAGTATTCCAGTCAACATCGTCAAAAGCTTTTTCTAAGTCTACAAATGCTAGAAACATAGGTTTCCCTTTCCTTAATCTTTCTTCGAAGATAAGTCGTAAGGTCAGTATTGCCTCACGTGTTCCAGTGTTTCTACGGAATCCAAACTGATCTTCCCCGAGATTGGCTTCTACTAGTTGTTCCATTCGTCTGTAAAGAATTCGTGTTAGTATTTTGCAGCTGTGACTTATTAAGCTGATAGTTTGGTAATTTTCACATCTGTCAACACCTGCTTTCTTTGGGATTGGAATTATTATATTCTTCTTGAAGTCTGAGCGTATTTCGCCTGTTTCATACATCTTGCTCACCAGATGGTAGAGTTTTGTCAGGATTGGCTCTCCCACGGCCGTCAGTAGTTCCAATGGAATATTGTCTACTCCGGGGGCCTTGTTTCGACTCAGGTCTTTCAGTGCTCTGTCAAACTCTTCACGCAGTATCATATCTCCCATTTCATCTTCATCTACATCCTCTTCCATTTCCATAATATTGTCCTCAAGTACATCGCCCTTGTATAGACCCTCTATATACTCCTTCCACCTTTCTGCTTTCCCTTCTTTGCTTAGAACTGGGTTTCCATCTGAGCTCTTGATATTCATACAAGTCGTTCTCTTATCTCCAAAGGTCTCTTTAATTTTCCTGTAGGCGGTATCTATCTTACCCCTAGTGAGATAGGCCTCTTCATCCTTACATTTGTCCTCTAGCCATCCCTGCTTAGCCATTTTGCACTTCCTGTCGATCTCATTTTTGAGACGTTTGTATTCCTTTTTGCCTGTTTCACTTACTGCATTTTTTATATTTTCTCCTTTCATCAATTAAATTCAATATTTCCTCTGTTACCCAAGGATTTCTACTAGCCCTCGTCTTTTTACCTACTTGATCCTCTGCTGCCTTCACTACTTCATCCCTCAAAGCTACCCATTCTTCTTCTACTGTATTTATTTCCCCCATTCCTGTCAATTGCTCCCTTATGCTCTCCCTGAATCTCAGTACCACCTCTGGTTCTTTTAGTTTATCCAGGTCCCATCTCCTTAAATTCCCACCTTTTTGCAGTTTCTTCAGTTTTAATCTACAAGTCATAACCAATAGATTGTGGTCAGAGTCCACATCTGCCCCTGGATATGTCTTACAATTTAAAACCTGGTTCCTAAATCTCTGTCTTACCATTATATAATCTATCTGATACCTTTTAGTATCTCCAGGGTTCTTCCATGTATACAACCTTCTTTCATGATTCTTAAACCAAGTGTTAGTTATGATTATGTCGTGCTCTGTGCAAAATTCGACCAGGCGGCTTCCTCTTTCATTTCTGTCCCCCAATCCATATTCAACTACTATGTTTCCTTCTCTCCCTTTTCCTACACTCGAATTCCAGTCACCCATGACTATTAAATTTTCGTCTCCCTTCACAATCTGAATAATTTCTTTTATTTCATCATACATTTCTTCAATTTCTTCGTCATCTGCAGAGCTAGTTGGCATATAAACTTGTACTACTGTAGTAGGCGTGGGCTTCGTATCTATCTTGGCCACAATAATGCGTTCACTATGCTGTTTGTAGTAGCTTACCCACATTCCTATTTTCCTATTCATTATTAAACCTACTCCTGCGTTACCCCCATTTGATTTTGTGTTTATAACCCTGTAGTCACCTGACCAGAAGTCTTGTTCCTCCTGCCACCGAACTTCACTAATTCCCACTATATATAACTTCAACCTATTCATTTCCCTTTTTAAATTTTCTAACCTACCTGCCCGATTAAGGGATCTGACATTCCACGCTCCGATCCGTAGAACGCCAGTTTTGTTTCTCCTGATAAAGACATCCTCTTGAGTAGTCCCCGCCCGGAGATCCGAATGGGGGACTATTTTACCTCCGGAATATTTTACCCAAGAGGACGCCATCATCATGTAATCATACAGTAAAGCTGCATGCCCTCGGGAAAAATTACGGCTGTAGTTTCCCCTTGCTTTCAGCCGTTCGCAGTACCAGCACAGCTAGGCCGTTTTGGTTATTGTTACAAGGCCAGATCAGTCAATCATCCAGACTGTTGCCCTTGCAACTACTGAAAAGGCTGCTGCCCCTCTTCAGGAACCACACGTTTGTCTGGCCTCTCAGCAGATACCCCTCCGTTGTGGTTGCACCTACAGTACGGCTATCTGTATCGCTGAGGCACGCAAGCCTCCCCACCAACGGCAAGGTCCATGGTTCATGGGGGGGGGGGTTATTAAAATTATTAGATTAAAAACTTAAACAGATACTTGTAAGCAGCCATTCTTTTCATACTCTGAACACACATATCATCGAATAAATCCTTAACACATGGTAAAGAAAAAGCCTAAGCATACATTTTTGAGTGATTGGGGAAATACAGCATTAAATATTAAAATTACAATATGTAGTAAGTGTATCATGCTCAATTTAATCTCTAATTTTGCAGTCCCTTGTAAGATTTTACCATTGTGGATACAGATTCTTAGTATTAAATGACATACTAATACACAAAATCAAACAATGGTAAATCCACGTAGGAATATCAACAATCTAGGAAAAAACAGATTGCTACTTACTGTGAAGAAGACATTTTCTTTACTGTAGAAATTGCAGCACACACTATGTCACAGTAGGACATTATGCAGAGAATTGGAAAACAGAAAACAACCAGCCGTCAAACTTTAATTTCTACAACTGTCAGATAGTAAGAAACATGTTATAATATAAGTGCAACAGCAAATTCTCAAACAAATTTAAATTGTTGCTGAAAATAATATTGCAACCAACAACTACACACAGCAATTATGATTTACTCAAGGTTGACATATGTCTGTCTACAATGTCAGGACATGTATTGATGAAGGCGATAAAGCCAAAATAAGCTTATATACTAAAATAAAATATCATGTAGCACACTTGTTTTCCAATTCTCTTTGCAATGTTCTACTGTAAAGAAAACACATTATGTTGCAGACAGGCACAATTAAGACACTTACACAAATTTATGAGCCACAGCCTTCCTCAGCAAAAGTGAAACTGAGAAGCACACACCATTCATACACACAAGTAAGCACACCTCATACATATAACTGCCAACCCAAGCAGCTGCTAATACACAGTAGCATTCCTTAACTTTCAATTAATAAATAAACATAGCCTTGTACTACACATTTTCTCCAATATATGCATATAATTTTAATTCTTATCATTGTTGTATTTAGGCCCTCTTTTGATTGCCTTTTCCCTGTAAATATAACCTGCAGTCCTCTGTTCGAAAGTTCCTATCTGTCTTAACAATAATCACATTCTTAATAAAGAGGTATCTCCACCTTTACTACTGGATACTATCCTTGTCATCATCAAAATAACAGCAATTTGCGTCATTACTGGTCACGCACAATCTATCTACTGTGGAATGCTTCCTCTCACAATACTAATATGACTGCATGTTTGAAAGACCATACACTTTCTTGATGTCTAAAAAATTTAAGTCTCTTTCCTTAGTTTTGCTAGTTCAGTTTATTTCTTGATATGAAGCATCTGTTCAGAACATGACCCCCTCCTTTCTATGTTTCAATATGGTTTTGGAAATAATCTTCTGCTATAGATAAAAGCAAGACACCTTCTTAATTATCAACATCTATTCTAGAGCATTTCTTATGTGGGAGAGCTGATTTCCAACTATCAGGCACCTTCCTTTCTATTTATTTTCTCAAATTCAGTGGTACCATTTCAGTCAAATCTACTTTATTATGGTCACGAAGTGAGAAAAGTGAGTCACTCTGTACATAGTTCACTGCATGTTCCTTAAACACAAAACAAAATATTTTGTTATTGTATGTACATCCATGAGCCTTTCTGCTGAGGGGTGGCTCAGTAATACAGATAGCCATACCACAGTTGTAGTCATATCCGAAGATTATTTATGAGAAGCCAAACCAACATATGGGTTGCAAATATATGCTACAAAACACCAAATGAGGTTACGTATGCTGAAAATCCCAGGTATGAAAGTAACTAATTATTAAATCAAGTGGCTGTCTGACACCATGGCATTAAATACACAATAACCTAATTATTATAGCAAGACATTTTGAAAAAGTGTAAATATTGCTGAAAATCTAAAGGTTATCGTACAAACACCTTTGTGTGTAAAAATTCTGCATTTATACATTTCAAAACAGTAAAGAACTCATCAATTCAAATATTGCTTTGGACAGCACAATGATTTTTTAGGTGACTCCCACTAATGATGTCTAACCAAGATTTTTAGTCACTTGAGAAGGTTATTCAGCCAGTTATGAAGGATAGAGAACCTCATTTGCTTTCAAAAACCATACACAACTTAAGCAGAGAAGGGAATTCCTGTTACTTACCCAACAGAGATACCTACAAATACTGCAGAGGACTGACAACACTAGCCTATATCATAAAGTAAGATACAGTTTTTTTTCTGACTTACCCTTTGTAAAAGATTCTCGCTGTTATCCAACTGCTTCCGTTTTTCATCCAATGTCTTCTCCAAATCTGCTATCTTGTCACCCTGGGCTTCTATCTGCTCCGTCAGAACACTCACTTGTAACTGGAGCGACTCCTTGTCTGCTTCCAGTTTTCGAATTCTCTCTTCTCCTTCTCCTGGGGGCTGTTAATAATAAGATATTTTTTAATGAGATGTTTATTTTTTTGTTTGATGGTCTAGCTAAAAGAAAAAATGAAACAGAGACAATAAAATACAATGTTAATTTTTGTTCACTTCTGATATATATTTAGAGATATTAAATGTTATGTTTCCAGACTGTGAGACCATGGAAATTTGATGATATAGTACTAAATGTATTGTTGATAGTCTTCTACATTTGATGCTGACATGTAATTTAGAAGATATAGCTTATTAAAGTGAAAATATAGGATATGTCATTATGAGTAAATGTAATGAATTACTATCACACAGGTGATTTATGTTGAGTGTGTGTATGTGTGGGGGCGGGGGGGGAGGGAGGGAAGGGGAGGGGAGGGGAGGGGAGGGGGGGGAGAGAGAGAGAGAGAGAGAGAGAGAGAGAGAGAGAGAGATATGTTTTTAAGAAGTATTTGTAATGCATTTACTGTAGACACAAACAAATTCCTTATGCATGCTCACTTTGCTTCACAATATACAACAAAACAAGGGATGCTGATTACAGTATTTGTATGTATGTCAGTTTTTAAAACACTTAAATACAAAAAAGGTAAGGATAATTTACAGCATGCATCATCATGCCAGGTTAGAATGAATAGAAGTATAATTATGGAACATAATGTTATTAATACCAGGACGACATGAAATAGGAGACAGTGGAAACTGAAGGAATGAATGTTAGAAAAGGTAGTGTTTAACTCTATGTCCACAAAAGTGTGAGCCATCTAGACCACTGTAAACACTTAACACAACTTGGAAACAAATGGAGCACCGTAATCTCCTAACCTTGCTGGTAAGTGTTGACCGGCTACCATGCCAGCACCCATGGACAGCTCCATACAGATCAGGCTGACTGCCAGAACACAGATGACAAGCACAAAAACTGCGGCATGGGCATATCTGAGGTGTAGGCATGCCATGAGCACAGCTACATCCGTGACTGTTGTGAAGGTGGCAGTGTGAACTTGACAGGTCACACCAAGAACCATGGTGCACAGATCCGTGGCAAGCTGGTAGACGTTGTTGTGGTGAGGGGGATCGGTATCGGAGAGCTGCAGATGACCGGCACTTGGAATCACGGGTAGATCGATCACAACGTTTGCGTCGGCGGTCAAGGCTGCCACCTTTATCGGAGGGGGAGGCTGATGGGGGCGGCAGTTTCTGTGCCGAACCTCGCAGTGGCGGTTTGTGTGTAGGACCATTCACGCTACTGAAGTCTGGAGTGCTAGAAATGTCCTTGCCTCTGTGTACAGGTGATTCCAGGGTTCGGAAATCAGTTTCTTCATTCTGTATACCTCGACATGGTTCTATCTGGATGTAGCTGAAACTGTGGTTCTCCTCATTTTCTGCTTCCTTACTTTGTAAAAGACAACTGTCTTCAGTTTCTCTCGTTACAGGTACTGAAGAGTTCTTAATCCAGTGAAAGTTCTCTCTGCAGCCCTTTGTGTTTTGATCTGACAAACCCAAGAAGTAACCCATCAGATTAATTTATTTACTACATTTAATAACTATCAAATGGTAGTTCTGTGACATTCAGGAGAGAAGATTACAATGAAAATGTGAAACAAATAATTACAAGTACAGCATATCTTCTCAAAAAAGAGGTTATAGCCAATTTAACTCATTATTTTCATTGTACTTTTACAAGCAAGGAATGATTTTGTATGTCACACATCAGTTAAATGGCCCACCTTGGTGGGACTGCTTCTGTTTGTCTTCGTCAGAAGAGCATGAGGATGAAAGTTCTGAGGACGAGCTGGAATGGGAAGAGTCTGAATGTGACTGTCCAGCTCCACACTTGAGTGTAGACTCATCGTCTGGGCTTGAGTCATCGCCACCTGGTAGCATCAGAAACCACTAAGTACGTTTTCAAATAATCTCTTACTATTACTAAATTACTGGCATTTTCCTAACATCCTACCACTTCTGAAATAGTTTTCATGATAAATAATAAAACTGTTGTACAGGTCTACTTCCAATGGTACAGGGAATTCTAATCTCTTCAACAATTGCATGTGGTTCAGAGTTGAATAATTTCTGACGCCGAAATAAATAATTATTACACACACCTTACACAAAACATTTCAAGCAGAAAGTACTTTAATTACGGCAGTGGACTGTAAATTAGGAACTGTGAAACACTTTCGAACATAGAAAGGGAGAAAAACGAGGGCAATTAAATATATTTAACACATTTTTCGATATAATGGGAAATAACACCAAATTTTGTTTACATGGTACAGTCATCAAACTGTGGGTGAACTGATGTCGCCCCCCCCCCCTCCCCCACCCCAAATGCACAATCAACAACGTAGCGTGGTGCAAGTGAGTAACACAATTGCAACAACTGTCAAATTCCAAATTTAGATACAAATGTCTCTCTTAATCTTCATGGGAATATGTCTTAAATACGATGAAATCACTGGAATGGTCAGATGCAGAAAACCAAAGGTGTGGTACAAACCCATTTTTGTATACATAAATGCACAAATGGCTGGATGAAGCCCTCCTTTTGGTAATGCACGCTTCTTCATCGTCCTGACCAGCAACGACTTACAAACTTACAAACAAGACAGAACTGTTCGAGAGAGCTTCTTAAACTATCATATTGGCAGGGATCCAGTGCAGTTCCTGGCTGTCTCAGCCAAAGATTAAAAGCATCTATGCTTCGTTAACGGAATAGCTTCAAAAATAATAGGCCACTTCTTAACAAAAACAATCGTTGTGTAAAATAAATGAAAGATCTGCGACGTATTTTGCTTAGAGACTTCACACAGTGAACATCGTGATCAGCACGTAACAAAAATGTACGAAAAGTAATGGGTTCAGCGCCAGCGGACAAACCTGCCTCGACACTTCGATTTTCCAATTATAAACACTAATTTGTAAGACAAATTCCCACGTCAATGTTGCTGCTATGTTCAACGATGTGAGCCGAGAGTGTGCAACAAGCACTCTACAGTACTCCTGGAAAGATAGGTGAGGCACGACAGTGTCTATGAAAACTTAAAAAACTAATAATATCAAGAGATAATTATTGGGGGCTAATACGTGGACGATTCATTTCCGACAACAAACAAAACTTTATGTCGATTTTTCGGATGAAGAGGAATACGAAATAAAAAACCAGTTCCAATAATAATGTGCAGAATAATTAAATCAATTATCTGGTTTCTAACTAGTTGCAACCAATCTGTACGACGTATCATTGTTCTTCTTCTAACGTCCATCAATAAATGTTACAGCAGTGGGAGAGGTAGCACTGATACGCTTTTTCCTCTTACATAATCTGTGAAATACGTGTTGTTTAAAATGCAGTGTGTGGCCACTCTTTAAAGACTAGTCTACCAAGCACACTGTTAGGATTGTCTTCTAATCCACACCCGCTGCAACATCGGAGATTTAATATTTTTATTTAAATGTGCAACAACTTTTGTAATTAACGAAGTGCGCTACTTCGATTCTCGTACTCTTTAGTTAGAAGGAGGGAAGTTCAAAGAGTCACAGAAAAAGATATTTTACTGCATCGACTTTGAATTGACCGTGCGCTGAGTTTCTACCACTGTCACCGAAATTCCTTTTTTGAAAGTCGCAGTCGTGTTTTCGAAAGGAATATTTGATCAGTACGCTTCTTCTCGCCAATATGACTACGTGACAGCCTATATATGCCCGTCTTCCAAGTTGTGACGTCATTACTTTCTCCATATTTCGTAAGATGTTATGAATATCGAAACAAAAGTTTGGGCATATGATAGTAAGAAAGCAGGTGAGTATTTTCCTGTATGATTTAACACTTGTGAGATTTATTTTAATCTACGATGATACTGAACCTAAAATGAATTATACTGAAACGAGGTACATTTTTAAAGACCATCAACAGTTCGTGAAAAAGAAAACTAAAATGGTATACCGCAAGTCAATGTTTCTTGCAAGACTTTTCGAAGGAAAAAAAAACGGCTTCATGTGGTGTCGAGGTTCTGCTGCTGTAGTCTGCAGTTTCGTTTCAGCCATGTTGGGCTATGTTTACAGGGAAATTATGCTAATACAGCGGAGCAGTGATGTATTAGCAGACTTTGATAGGAAATTTACATGTTTTATTGAGAACAGCTTCAGTGTGAACGTTACTTCTATATCTAAGTTAACAAATAGAGTAGACCAATGAGACGAGGTACTAAAACTTCTCGTTAAATGAACGGGTTGTTCTTCCGTAACTTGCTGTTCCACGTCTATCTTCAGAGGGCAGCAGCCACACCTAACGCAAATTTTACAGTTTCGTCATGAAGTTAGAGAACTTTTTTGATGAAAATTATAAAACAGTGGATGGTAAAGACATGTTTAGCAAGGTACATTGCGCGAAAATTGTACTCGGTGTCGTTATATATAAGGAGCATCTTATCTGATACGAAAAATAGGAAGTTTCCTTAAGAAATGTATGCTGCCACCTGAAAATGGGCTTCGATTTGAAACTAGTTGTAGCAAAATACACCTTTAATTTAACGAAAATGTGGCTGTCTTATCGATCTGTTTCGAAACAGTCTCAGAGTTCTCACACAATCTTCGATACAATGATGGTAGAGTAATTAAATAACTATCTAGAACGTCGAGTAGTGAAAATACCTGTCCCCTGAATACTACTATTTGACAAATGCCTCGTTTCGATATTTTAAACGGTTTAGTGAATGTTGGGGGTGATGCGAGTTAGATGAGTCGAGCTCTGTCTAGTGGAACCATCGGTGGGTGTGCGAAGTGACCTCGCGCTGGAGGCGGAGGAGGAATGAATGTGCGAAACCTGCGGTGGCGCCGGGGCCCGTGCTGCGTCGCTGCCAGTCGCCTTCTGCCTTCCTGTGATCGCCGCCTTCGTCATCGCTGCTCATTGTCAGACTGTCGTCGTCGTCGTCGTCATCGGGACCGTGGCGGTCGTGGTCTCGGTCGTGTTTGGCTTCGCAAGAGCGTCGATGCACATCGGTGAGGCGCCGAGCGCGGTTGAGCGACATCGCTGGCGCAGCCGAATGCGCGCGCACTGTGCCTTCGGACATTTCCGTACACGGGTGCTCGTGTCTTCTGCACGCCGTACCAGTTTCTCAGCGTGCGGTGTTCTTATGAGATCGCAGATCCAAGTTGGTGTGGACTGGCGCAATTCTTTTTCCTCCAGTGAAATGTGGTGGGGGGGGGGGGGGGGGGGTGAGCTCCACAAATAGATCCAAACTAACTCGAGCGTCGCGGGGGCATTTCGCACCAGGTTAGTGTGCAACCTGGTCTCCACGTCGTTTACGAACGCAAGGACCAGCGTCGTTACACGTGCATTTGCGCCAGCAGGCAGTTCGAGAGGTGTCGCGGAAGCGGAAAGAAAGCGAGTGGTCCGCCGAGGCGTTTCGAATGTGGCGGTGCGGCGCGAGCGTGGGCGTCGCTTGCTGTCGAGCGGCGATGACGCAAGCGATCGGCACTGATGGAGGTGACAGCGGCGGCGTGCGACACGCGGCGGAGCGCCTTGCCGATGCCGACTGAGCAGCGTCGACCCGGCGGCTGGCCGCGAGAGCTTCCGCGCGGTTATATTTAGCGGTCTGCCCTCTCGCTTTGAACACGCACGGGAACAACGTGCGTGACGCGGCCCGCCGCGCTGCCCGCCACAGGGCCTCCCGCTGTCCGTCGCCTGCCCTCCCCCCCCCCCCCCCCCCGTCCACACCATCTCCTACCTTTATATCCTCTCCTCCCCCCACCCTACCATCAACTTTTTCCCGACTTCTGTCTCTTGTTTTACAGTCGTCATGCCGCCCCGGCCTGGGAGGCCTACACCCAAACATCCGCTTTGCCTCACACTGAAAGTACGCTACGGTCGGTAAAACATACCAGGGGCGGCTGGGGTAATACCGCTGTGCCGTGGACTCACTTGTATGAAAGAGAAAAGCAGAGCTATACGAATTGCACATAGAACATTGTTTCCTTGTATGTGTGCTCTGATTTGAAGAGGCGCGTTAAGCCGCGCGCGCTGTTGTGGAAGTTTTCTAACACCTGGAGCCAGCTCCAGATTTACAGCGTCTGCTCTCGTAAGCGCTGTGAGGCGGGGATGTTGGTTTCTACATGCTTCGGTGGAGAACAAAAAACTAACGTATTCACCACGTGTTGAACACCTGTTTTCAAAACAACAGTGTAGTATTTCTCTTTATGTTCGTCACGTTCGTGTAATGAGGTTCTGTCCAAACATGTTTCAGTTCACTGTTAGGCCTGGTAATTAAGAAGTATAGCACTGTGCAGTGTGTTTTCTTTAAGTGAAACTTCGGTTGACTGTGAAAGTTATAAACATGAACAAACGAAGTGAATGGTTAAAAAACGCCATTTTGCGACAGGACCCCAGTGAAAAATTCAGATAAAAACACTAGGTAGGCCACTACCGAACCTGACACTGCAGCGACAAACAAAATTCAATCCTGAAATTTACTAGAAGAACAATTGTATTTGTGGCTGTGAAGAAAACAATGCTGTGTTCTGTTTTCCTTGCGTGTTACTTGGGGACTTGTTTACTGGTGCAAGACCGGAACAACTGTTATTAGGCGTATATGGTTAAAGTGAAAGTACATGAAATGTCAAAGCGACACGTAAATAATCTTCTGAGTCTTTCATTTCTAGGTAAAACCAACATTCAGCTCGAACTGGATTCACAATATAGACAAAATAGACAAACAACAGACAGTCAAAACAAACAGCAGAAAGGAACAGACAGAAACTGTTCAGGCGCCATCTCTATCGGCAACTTACGTAACCGTTAACTTCAAAACACCTTCTACTTCTGACTGTCACGTAAAAGTGTCTGCACATTCCCTATGAGCAGTGAAAATTCCCGCGGTCGACATGTGCGCGCGCGCATATTTATGTATCCGAGAGATATTTTCGAAGTGTTGTTGCGTTTTATTTCTCATGCAGACATGAGAAAAAGATAGCTAAAGCAACCCCCCCTTATCTCTCTCTCTCTCTCTCTCTCTCTCTCTCTCTCTCGAAATCCAGCAATATATGAAACTCTTACTGTGCGTACGAAGAGCGCCGTTGTAATAATAAGGGATTTTTTTTATTTACTAAATTTTGTACCACCAATGGAATGGCTCTGCGGCCGCCACTGCAACGAAGGTCATCCTGTGAACAACATCGCTCTAACTCTCGAAATTATTCCACACTTATGACACATATAACGCCTTGCAAAACTTTTACCGGTGGTAAGAAGTGTCTGAAAGAGAAAACGAACGATGGTGTGCAAATTTCAGAAAATAGTCGCAGACGTCACCAACAACGTATCTATCTGTCCGTCATCCATTAGGCAACAAATAGCTCACAAATAACACAAGCGAACCAAGGAAACAGCTCACAAACATCCTAACACTAAAGTCTTGAAATTTAGATATAGTTAGAATAATGATGTATTAATGATATCAGTATGATCTTCCGGCTCGAAACTTGTGGGGACATATTACAAACTATTGGAAAGGTATATGTGTCGTAAATTATTACTTGTTTTGTGATTGGCTTGGCACTGAGAAAACTTACTTTTCATTGTACAGTCAACAAGGCAGCAGAAAATTGGTTCAAAATGGCTCTGAGCACTATGGGACTCAACTGCTGAGTTCATTAGTCCCCTAGAACTGAGAACTAGTTAAACCTAACTAACCTAAGGACATCACAAACATCCATGCCCGAGGCAGGATTCGAACCTGCGACCGTAGCGGTCTTGCGGTTCCAGACTGCAGCGCCCTTAACCGCACGGCCACTTCGGCCGGCAGAAAATTGGTGCGTCATCATTCCGTGTATCATACGTATCTGCAAGAAAAGTTTTTCTTCCGTAATCAATAAGACGTCACGCAATGTGTGTACGGGGTGTATGACCTAAAACTTATTGACCGAATTTAAAAATTAAAAAAGCCATCATAATCTATTCATTAAGAGATAGAATCCTATGTTAACGATTAAGTATTACTATTAGAAACTGTATATACACTGAGAGAAATCAAGCGATGGCGATATTCATATACGCGGATGACGATAGTATTGCGTACAGGAGGTATAAAACGGCAGTGCATTAACGAAGCTGTCATTTCTACTCAAGTAAATCATGTGAAAAGTTTTCCGACGTAATTATGGCAGCACGACGCGAATTAACAAATGGCTCTGAGCACTATGGGACTCGACATCTATGGTCATCAGTCGGGAATTAACAGACTTTGAACACGGAATGGAATTTGGAGATAGATGCATGCTATTTTCCATTTCGAAAATCGTTAGGGAATTCAATATTTCGAGATCCACAGAGCTAAGAGTGTGCCGAGAATACCAAATTTTAGGCATACACTGTCTGAAATGACCGCCCAAATCAATGTGGGACGTATGACGAATGCATCCGTTATGAAAGTGCGGCGAAACTTAGCGTTAATGGACTATGGTAACAGACGACCGACGCGAGTGCCTCTGCTAAAAGCACGACATCGCCTTCAGCGCCTCTCCTGGATTCGTGACCGTAACCGTTGGACCCTAACGACTGGAAAACCGTGGCCTGGTCAGATGAGCGCCGTTTTCAAGTTGTCGGAAATGCATTGTTCACGCTGGTGGTGGCTCCATAAGGGTGTGGGCTGTGTTCAGAATGGACTGGGTCCTCCGATCCAGCTGAACCGATCATTGACTGCCAATAGTTTTGTTCGGCTACTTGGAGACCATTTGCAGTCATTCGGACTTCATGTTACCATGCAACGATGGAATTTTTATGGATGATAATGCGCCGTGTCACCGGGCCACAGAAGTTCGCGATTGGTTTGAAGTACACTCTGGACAATTTGGGCGAAATATTTGACCATCTAGAACACCCGACATGAATCCCATCGAACATTTGTGGATCATAATCGAGGGGTCAGTTCGTACACAAAATCCTGCATCGCACCGACATTTTCGCAATTATGAACGGCTATAGAGAGATTTCTGCGAAGGACTTCCAACGACTTGTTGAGTCCATGCCATATCGAGTTGCTGAACTTTGTCGGGCAAAAGGAGAACCGACACGATGTTAAGAGGTACCCCACAACTTTTGTCAGCTCAGTGTATGATTGTGGGCAGCGAACTTACCGCGCGCAAATACCTAGACTATACTCATCCAGTATTACGGAATGAGAGCACTTAGTGATTTTCGGCAAACATCAAACATAATTTCAAACCCTTACGAAACTTTTTTTTGCTGGCACCTGGCACCCCTTCCCCCCTCAGAATATGATAAAAGGAAAAAGAGTTCATCCCTTACTACATTATCGCTGACATTATCGCTGTTCATGCAGTAAAACTGCCGCATCAGATATGATGTTTTAATTTACTGCTTCTTTATTACTAACTCTATTCGCAACAATTTTACAGATAGCGTCCATACATACCACAGCTTGTAACTGCAAAATTATACCATTTTACAATACACAGTTCAGGATATGAGTCATAAGCACTGAGATGAGAGAAAAACTAGCCTTTGCTTGAAACGGAGAGCAAATTACCCACATAATACTCATCCAGTGTTCGATAATGAAGGCAACTGACGATTTCCAACACACTTCAAGCGTAATTTCAAACCTTTTCTCTCTTATATGCTTAACGTCAAATATTTAACACGTTATCTCACTAGTAAGGTAATCAGAAATTTGTATCTGTTTTATACAGGAGAATTTCACTCATCTTACTGGAAACAAAGATACAGGATGATTTAAAATTATTAGATGACTTTATATCTATCTTCGCGGACATAATACTTAGGTACGTGAATTCACCATATCTCGGAGAGAGTCTGAAAATTCTGTGTGGTGAGAAAGGTGTATTCCGGAGCAGCGTGAGGTGATGCGATGTTTAAGAGACGCGATTCGTGAGTGGTAGTAGTACGGTTTACCTCTCAGTTCCAACTACATGATTTAGGTTTTCCTTTGTTTCTCTAACTACACTAATGGGAATGTTTGACGGCTTTTTTTAATGAGTTGGCAGATTATCTTTGCCATTCTTTCCAGATTAATCTAGAGCTTCGTATCCTCTTCTGATGGACATGAAATCCTAATCTTCCTTTCTTTATATTGTAGTTTGAGAAACGTGGTGCCTTACCGACCGATCTTAGCAGGAATGTGCTTTAATATGCCCGAGCAGATAGTATTGTTGTTATTCTATGGGCTAATAGATGTCTACAGGTCGTGCTCCTCCTCAGTTAGTAATATCGATGGAGGTAGAAACATTTGCGAGACAAATGAAGCTTCTATAATATGAGAATGGACGGAAGGGGAGCCGGCCGGTGTGGCCGTGCGGTTAAAGGCGCTTCAGTCTGGAACCACGTGACCGCTACGGTCGCAGGTTCGAATCCTGCCTCGGGCATGGATGTGTGTGATGTCCTTAGGTTAGTTAGGTTTAATTAGTTCTAAGTTCTAGGCGACTGATGACCTCAGAAGTTAAGTCGCACAGTGCTCAGAGCCATTTTGACGAAAGGGGTGAGCCAAATGTAGATAGGTGTAAGTATACTCCGTTCACCTGCAGCCCACACGAATCAATGAGGAAAGTCAGTCAAAAGTTACAGGCACTAACATCCATACAATGAGGAAATTTCTGTCAAATCAATTGCATTGGATTCTGCGCAAAATGAGATTGATGAACTGGAAACTAATGCTCCAGTAATTAGGTAGGCTTGCATCATGAGTTATAAGTGACTGAATGAGAGTGTATCACAAAGAATGCTTATGAATCATGAGATATAATTTTATTTATCTGGAAAAGTCAATAGGCAAATACTTGGTGTGAATCAGTGTGTGATTTCTTCCAATGAAGTTTCGTCTATAACAAAGTTCACAATCCTCCAATTTCAGGAACGCCGAGAAAAAGCTGAGAGATCACTTCCAACACGTTACCAGAATTCAGGTGTACTACCGCAACACGGTCAGAATACGTCAAATAGCCTCGACGTACGTTGTATAACATATACAGCTCACAATGTGTTCCACGAACGTAAGTACAAAATTTTAAAACTTTTCTCTTTGACCTTCACTATCCGTGAAAATGAGGCCTTATGAAATGAATGAATCTGGGCATGAAAGTTTCTTAGCGCGAATATCGTAATGTAATGAACTGAAGAACACAATGAAGCAGTCTGGTGTACAATATCGGCGATCTGAAGACAGTAGCACTGTTTTGAAAACGAGAAGAGCTTGCCGTGGAGATAAATTACAGGTTCACTTTTTTCAGTGTGGTAAAGGCTTGGAAAGTGGTCAGTTGATGAGTGGAAGGTGGTACCCGTATTTCAAAGACTCTAACACTTTGTGAAGCACAACACACTTTTACATGGCCGACAGTAAGTACTGAATTTCCTACCATTGTCAGCGACATTTTACAGCTCTGTAAAGTAAAACTAAGTAACAGAAGATATCTATCAACTAACACAATTTTTTCTGAAATGAATGTATTTTCTCCGGCCCATGACGAGATCAGACAATATACAATACATACCGGGAAAGGGAGCGGCTTGCACTGAAAGCTGTAAAAGGTCCTTTGCCGGTAATATTATAAGTAGGATGTCATGGCTGGGGTGTTAAAATACTAGTGCTCTTGAAGAAACAGTTAGTCACGAATAAAACACAAAATGTTGCAAAATAAGTTGGTATTGCACAGTGGGCTACTATGGCATGGAGTGAGGTGACGCAGTGGCTGAGACACTGGAGTCGTATACAGAAAGAGCAGGATTCAAACAGTCGTCCGCTCTTCCACATTTAGAAATAAGCCTTTCCTTAGTGACAAAGGCAGATAGCTGCAGCTGGACTTCACCCAACCCTTTTTTTTAATAAAACAAGGAAAAAACTACATCGAGTGATTTTTGGGGAAATACGCTCTTCGTGATTCAAAGCAAATAAAATGTATTTGGTTCTGATGAACATCAGCTGATGTGGAAACTGTCACTGGAGAGCTGCTCACAAAAAAAATATTGTGCCCAGGTGAAACACAGAGAGCACGCGCTCATCCAAGTCGTGTTATAGGGGTCATGATCCCTTCTCCCCCCCCCCCCCCCTCCCAAAGGAAATAAGGCAGTAACACTGTACTAACCACTGATGTAAACAAACAAGTTATTAGGATTATCTCAAAATATTTTTACATATTTAATTGTTATTATTAAAATGCTAGGCATTTGTGGCACGTTAAATGTGGAATGTGACGACAAATGATGTTTTGTTATACACTGAAGAGCCAAAGAAAATGGTACACCTGCATAATATCGTGTAGGGCCTCCGCGAGCACGCAGTAGTGCCGCAACACGACGTGGCATGGACTCGACTAATGTCTGACGTACTGCTGGAGGGAACTGACACCATGAAACCTGTAGGGCTGTCCATAAATCCGTAAGAGTAGGGGGGGGGGGGGGAGATCTCTTTTGAACAGCACGTTACAAGGCATCCCAGATATGCTCAATAGTGTTCATGTCTGGTGGCCAGCGAAAGTGTTTAAATTCAGAAGATTGTTCCAGGAGCCACTCTGTAGCAATTCTGGACGTCTAGGGTGTCGCATTGCCCTGCTGGAATCGCTCAAGTCCGTCGGAATGCACAATGGACATGAATGGATGCAGGTGATCAGATAGGGTCCTTACGTACGTGTCACCTGTTAGGGTCGTATCTAAACGTATCAGGAGTCCCATATCACTACAACTGCACACGCCGCACACCATTACATAGCCGCCTCCAGCTTGAACAATCCCCTGCTGACATGCAGGGTCCATGGACTGATGAGGTTGTCTCCACACCCGTACACGTCCATCCGCTCGATACAATTTGAAACGAGACTTGTCCGACCAGGAACATGTTTCCAGTCCAATTTCGGTGTTGATGGGCCCAGGCGAGGCGTAAAGCTTTGTGTTGTGCAGTCATCAAGGGTACACGAGTGGGCCTTCGGCTTCGAAAGCCCATATCAATGCTGTTTCGTTGACTGGTTCGCATGCTGACACTTGTTGATGGTCCAGCACTGAAATCTGCAGCAATTTACGGAAGGGTTGCACTTATGTCAAGTTGAACGATTCTCTTCAGTCGTCGTTGGCCCCGTTCTTGCAGGATCTTTTTCCGGCCGCAGCGACGTCAGAGATTTGATGTTTTACCGGATTCCTGATATTCACGATACACTTGTGAAGTGGTCGTACTGCGAAATCCCCCCTTCATTGCTACCTCGGAGATGCATCGACTCACCACGTTCAAACTCAATTAACTCTTGATAACCCGCCATTGTAGCAGCAGCAACTGATCTAACAACTGTGGCAGACCGCAGCGCCGTATTCTGCTTGTTTACATATCTCTGTATTTGAATACGCTTGCCTATACCAGTCAATGCCGCTTCAGTGTATTTTGCACTCAGACTAAATAAGATAGTCTGTCACGGAAGACCCGGAGATTCGTGCTGGCGTACTGATGAAACTCAGAATTTTCAGGAGCATTTTATTAGACACGCTGTGAAGTTGAACATTTATGGTGCTTTATTGCGTTGGCTGTCGAGATTCCACGTGAAAACATAGTCTGCGGGTTATTTCAAGTTGCATGATCATAAGACATGGGACAGCACTTTGTATACAGTTTTGAGGAGCACACGCTGACTATCTCTACTTTGCAGTTCGTAACAACTAAAGGATATTATTTGCAGAGAAGCCAAATCACCGTAGACAGTAAACAGCAGAGAAGAGGTTTCAGTAATGTCTTCACTCTGGAACAATCCCACATTTGGCAACAGGCACTGGCTAAGCATCTGCTGCACCTAAATTTACAATTCAAACTGCGTAGCCCGCCTGACGCAGAGTTTGCATGTGCTTCTCTCCGTTGCGATTCTGGGTTAAATCGCAGACCTGGACGCAATGTTCCCAGGTATGAGCACATATGGCTCTGGTGATGGTTATCCGTCCATCGAATGAAGATGTTAAATTCTTCGGATCCTTGACACTGTTTTAGAGGTGTAGAAATTACATACATCTACATCCATACTCCGCAAGCCACCTAACGGTGTGTGGCGGAGGGTACCCCGAGTACCTCTATCGGTTCTCCCTTCTATTCCAGTCTCGTATTGTTCGTGGAAAGAAGGATTGTCGGTATGCTTCTTTGTGGGCTCTAATCTCTCTGATTTTATCCTCATGGTCTCTTCGCGAGATATACGTAGGAGGGAGCAATATACTGCTTTACTCTTCGGTGAAGGTATGTTCTCGAAACGTTAACAAAAGCCCGTACCGAGCTACTGAGCGTCTCTCCTGCAGAGTCTCCCATTGGAGTTAATCTATCATCTCCGTAACGCTTTCCCGAATACTAAATGATCCAATAACGAAGCGCGCTGCTCTCCGTTGGATCTTCTCTATCTCTTCTATCAACCCTATCTGGTACGGATCCCACACTGCCGAGCAGTATTCAAGCAGTGGGCGAACAAGCGTACTGTAGCCTACTTCCTTTGTTTTCGGATTGCATTTCCTTAGGATTCTTGCAATGAATCTCAGTCTGGCATCTGCTTTACCGACGATCAACTTTATATGATCATTCCATTTTAAATCACTCCTAATGCGTACTCCCAGATAATTTATGGAATTAATGCTTCCAGTTGCTGACCTGCTCTTTTGTAGCTAAATGATAGGGGATCTATCTTTCTATGTATTCACAGCACATTACACTTGTCTACATTGGGATTCAATTGCCATTCCCTGCACCATGCGTCAATTCGCTGCAGATCCTCCTGCATTTCAGTACAATGTTCCATTGTTACAACCTCTCGATACACCACAGCAGCCGGCCGCGGTGGTCTAGCGGTTCTAGGCGCGCAGTCCGGAACCGCGCGACTGCTACGGTCGCAGGTTCGAACCCTGCCTCGGGCATGGATGTTTGTGCTGTCCTTAGGTTAGTTAGGTTTAAGTAGTTCTAAGTTCTATGGGACTGATGACCACAGATGTTAAGTCCCATAGTGCTCAGAGCCATTTGAACCATTTTGAACACCACAGCATCATCTGCGAAAAGCCTCAGTGAACTTCCGATGTCATCCACAAGGTCATTTATGTATATTGCCAATAGCAACGGTCCTATGATACCCCTCTGCGGCACACCTGAAATCACTCTTACTTCGGAAGACTTCTCTCCATTGAGAATGACATGCTGCGTTCTGTTATCTAGGAACTCTTCAATCCAATCACACAATTGGTCTGATAGTCCATATGCTCTTACTTTGTTCATTAAACGACTGTGGGGAACTGTATCGAACGCCTTGCGGAAGTCAAGAAACACGGCATCTACCTGTGAACCCGTGTCTATGGCCCTCTGAGTCTCGTGGACGAATAGAGCGAGCTGGGTTTCACACGACCGTCTTTTTCGAAACCCATGCTGATTCGTACAGAGTAGATTTCTCGTCTCCAGAAAAGTCATTATACTCGAACATAATACGTGTTCCACAATTCTACAACTGATCGACGTTAGAGATATAGGTCTATAGTTCTACACATCTGTTCGACGTACCTTCTTGCAAACGGGGATGACCTGTGCCCTTTCCCAATCCTTTGGAACGCTACGCTCTTCTAGAGACCTAGGTACACCGCTGCAAGAAGGGGGGCAAGTTCCTTCGCGTACTCTGTGTAAAATCGAACTGGTATCCCATCAGGTCCAGCGGCCTTTCCTCTTTTGAGCGATTTTAATTGTTTCTCTATCCCTCTGTCGTCTATTTCGATATCTACCATTTTGTCATCTGTACGACAATCTAGAGAAGGAACTACAGTGCAGTCTTCCTCTGTGAAACAGCTTTGGAAAAAGACATTTAGTATTTCGACCTTTAGTCTGTCATAATCTGTTTCAGTACCATTTTTGTCACAGAGTGTCTGGATATTTTGTTTTGATCCACCTACTGTTTTGACATAAAGCCAAAATTTCTTAGGATTTTCTACCAAGTCAGTACATAGAACTTTACTTTCGAATTCATTGAACGCCTCTCGCATAGCCCTCCTCACACTACATTACGCTTCGCGTAATTTTTGTTTGTTTGCAAGGCTTTGGCTATGTTTATGTTTGCTGTGAAGTTCCCTTTGCTTCCGCAGCAGTTTTCTAACTCGGTTGTTGTACCATGGTGGCTCTTTTCCATCTCTTACGATCTTGCTTGGCATACACTCATCTAACGCATATTGTACGATGGTTTTGAACTTTGTCCACTGATCCTCAACACGATCTGTACTTGAGACAAAACTTTTATGTTGAGCCGTCAGTTACTCTGTAATCTGCTTTTTGTCACTTTTGCTAAACAGAAAAATCTTCCTACCTTTTTTAATATTTCTATTTACGGCTGAAATCATCGATGCCGTAACCGCTTTATGATCGCTGATTCCCTGTTCTGCGTTAACTGTTTCAAATAGTTCGGGTCTGTTTGTCACCAGAAGGTCTAATATGTTATCGCCACGAGTCGGTTCTCTGTTTAACTGCTCAAGGTAGTTTTCAGATAAAGCTCTTAAAAAAAAATTCACTGGATTCTTTGTCCCTGCCACCCGTTATGAACGTTTGAGTCTCCCAGTCTATATCCGGCAAATTAAAATCTCCACCCAGAACTATAACATGGTGGGGATATCTACTCGAAATATTTTCCAAATTATCCTTCAGGTGCTCAGCCACAACAGCCGCTGAGCCAGGGGGCCTATAGAGACATCCAATTACCATGTCTGAGCCTGCTTTAACCGTGACCTTCACCCAAATCATTTCACACTTCGGATCTCCGTCAATTTCCTTCGATACTATTGCACTTCTTATCGCTATAAACACGCCTCCCCCTTCACTGTCCAGCCTGTGTCTGCGGTATACATTCCAATCTGAGTTTAGGATTTCATTACTGTTTACGTCTGGTTTCAGCCAACTTTCTGTCCCTAGTACTATATGGGCGTTGTGACCGTTTATTAATGAGAGCAGTTCTGGGACCTTTCTATAGACGCTCCTGCAGTTTACTATTAGCACATTAATATTGTTATTCCCTGTTGCATTTTGCCTACTCCTACCTTGCCGCGTCTCAGGTGGCGTCTTGTCGGGCCTAGGGAGGGAATTCTCTAACCTAAAAAACCCCCATGTGCACTCCGCTACCCTTGCAGAACAAATTGGTGGAAGGAAGGGACTCCTAAGTTCAGTCTAAGAACTCCATGTAGTGTGATTCTCAAAAAAGGAACTTCTCCACACGAATTACTACAGAGAGCAAACCTGCATCTACGAACGTACATTTCAATCCGCCCATATAATCCTGAACGCATTCTACCCAAACTACTGAACTTAAGACGATGAGATAGTAAGAGGATGGTTCCCACTTTTCCTTAACCGCTACAATTCATCCAATCAGTGTTACGTAGGCGGTGATAAATTCTGGTTGATCATTTGCTTTTATGTTGATCCCTCGTGGAATGTGCATCATCTGATAAACCAATACATAGTACATTTAAGAAATGCTTACACCCTGCGTGATGGTGGCAGAGCTTGAGCCTTTATTTACTACCAGTATCCTCAGATTGACCATTCCTTTCGTGCATTTCAGAAGGGCATCAACAGCGCGGAGACAGATAGATCATCACTCAGTAGTGTGTTCTTCGCAGTAAATTTACTCAAATGCAAGACGACAGACTAGGGTTTAACGTCCCGTCGACGATGAGCTCACTAGAGATGGAGCACAAGCTCTGATAGGGGATATTATGAGGAATGAAGTTGGCTGTGCTCTTTTAAAGGAAACATTCCGGCATTTACCTTCAGTGGTTTAGGTGGTTTAGGTCAATCAGTGAAAACGTAAATCTGAATGGTTGGACAGAGATTTGAATCGCTGCCCTCCCGAAAATGAGTCCAATGTCTTACCACTACACAGCATCACTTGGTCAAGAAGAGGGAAGCGAACGAGTTTTACACTTCGTCAAAAAGGCTGCGGCTACAGGCGAGAATGAGAAACAATTTGAAGTCGCGGTCTGCCATCGTCTTCGTGATCAGCATCTCGTGGTCTTGTGGTTAGCGTTACTGTCTTCTGGCCGCGGGTTCGATTCCCGGCTGGGTCGGGGCTGTTCGGGACTGGGTGTGCGTGTGTTATCATCATCATCATCATCATCATCATCATCGACGCGCAAGTAGCCGAAGAGGCATCGATAAAAAGACTCGCAGCAAGTGGCCGAAATCCCCAGAAGGGGTTGATTAGAAGATTCCTGACAAAGTGTGACCTATCTGTACTTGTCAAAACAACTACGGACTTTAAACTGAAAATCACATATCGTGATTTGATGATTGATTGTCACGGTTGGGGCTAGATCTTGGTACTGACCTAGGATTTTTCCGCTCATTTATCACTCCTTTCACCTATGGCCGTACTTCGTTAGTGTAAAACGTAGGAATCTGCATCATAGTTCGGAGTCCATAATACTTAGTGTAGCCTCTAATAAATAACTACGTCAGGTCACCAGTCTATCACTTCCAATAGGACCATTTCTAGTACAACATAGCAACATTTGGGGTAAGGAAACCTCTAGTTACACCTTTAATGGGCTCTCATGGAAGTCAAAGTAACGTTACATCAGCTGCTGTTTACTTCATATTTGAATTACTGAAGATATGCGAAGACTTTTCTGTACAAGGGAAATAGTTCATGAAAAACATCCCCGTGATCACAGTGAACGGCCAATACTACCTCACACCTGTTTGTCATTGTCTCCATGCCAATATTGAAAAATTCTTGGGTCAAGTCCCCTACCAGACATCCTAATGTGGTTCACAGTAGACCCCCAAAATATTTCTGGAGAATATGTAATGTCCCCACAGAAAATACCCTCTACCACGCACCAATTAATCATTGTCAATCAAACCATCCACATTCATTCACTTTGGAAAAGTATCTGATCTGATTTTCTCGTAACATATGCGGCGACAACTCGACGACGCCAAAGTATTTTCTAATGCGTTTATTCTTTGAAATAACGGAGATGCATATATGCATTCTCCATGGTTGTAGGAGTGATAACTAGGACAGCTTCTGGAGTATCGGTTGAGGGATTGACGTGTTTCTGAGACATACATATTTTGCTTTTCTTCTCGCTAAAGCGAGCCAATTAACATTTGTGCCGCTAGCGGTTTGTTTGAAGAGAAAGAGACTGTAAACGGAAAATAATTAAGACGTGGAATCACCGGAGATCTGGACATGTAATGGAGATGGATTGAATACACAATTTCCTTCGTAAATAAGGTTTGTGACTTTTTTGTTCTGGAGTGAATGAACGAATGAGTTTTTTCTGAATCATTTGATGATCACGTTGGCCCTGTAATTAGTGGGGAAGTTTCAGCTGTGTCGAAGAGAGCCTGCAATCACTGAGTCTGTGTTAAATCGTCCAAAAAGGCTTCGTACACATCTGGAATTCGCAATCTTTCGTAAAAGGAACAAATTGTCTACACGATTGATTCTCCCGTCTGAATGCAGTGTTTAACAGTAATAATAAATGTTAAAAATACACAACAAGGCCATTCTCCTTATTCATAATTGTTGCACTATACGCGGCCTCAATGTTAAAAATTAACCTCAGGCTTATCTTCTTTCCCTTCTTCCATTCTTCACCAACAACACTCTGGTGCTGTTGCAGGATTGTAAAACGTCTTCAAGTAAAGTCTGAACTTGCTCAGCACGATTACATTGTGAGAAACATGTTGACAACGGCATCCAAATGAACGAGCACTGAGACACACTCGTCAGACAAGTGCTTTCATTACCAGACACTGAATCGATGTAGTGCAGGTAATGTACTGTCTTCAAAATGTGTTGCTAATAAAATTAGTAGTAAAGAAGTAATGAATTACAACGTCATGTCCGATGTGGCAGTTTTACTGCATGAACAAAGGAATATGTAATAATCGATAATCATTCTTCCTTTTCATCATTTTGTGATGGTACTAGCGAGAGAAAGTTTCGTAAAGGTTTGAAATCAAGTGTAAGGTTTGTTGTAAAGTTGCTAAGAGCCCTCATTTTTAAATACTGGATGAATAAAGCCTAGGTAATTTAGGCTGCCTCAAGACACATACACAGTTTCTAACTATAATAATTGTCTTAGAGTGTTAAACCTTTAACATAAGATCAAGGCAATTTAAATTTTTGAATTCGTCTAATAATTATATGAAATGTTGAAAAGCAAATTTTTGTTTCCCCTAGAAGCCATTCATAGGCAACCTGCAACCGATGTCGTGTGCAATCAACTGGGTTAATCGTTTTATAATGTAGGTTATTATTATTGTTATTAACTTCGTTATTAGTAAAATAAGCACATAAATTAGCCTTTATTTAAGATATAACGCTTTATAAGATACATTATAAAAAGACGCAGCCCTTGCAATGTTATTCAGATGATTAATTAATACACTGTCTTATCACGACTCTCTGTTGGCAGAAAAACAATCCTCAACTGCTTTTTGGAAAATTTTTTAACTGAAGTAACTCAGCGTTATGCCGAGAGAAACGATCCTCTAAATCTGTATTCTTTTGCCTAAGCTATTTTATCTCTTTTTCCATAACTTCCAATTGTTGACACAAACGCGCAATTCCGCATTTACAGCATTGTTTGTTTTCATAGTTAATGTTTCCTTTATTAGTAGTTTTTCATTTGTTGGTAATACATTTACCTATAAAATCTCGTCTACTTCTAACGGTAACTTCGTTTTCGTACTCAGATATCTCTCCCATTATTAAGCTCATAATTACCCCCTAAATCAACTCTGGAGGTTGAGAAGGACAACTGATGAGAAGGACAAATGGAGTAGCATCAGGCTTCAACTTGTGTTTCACAGGAAGATTCAACAGGCAGGTTACTTAGCGCTTGCACGACTGGCTCTGATATGAAGGGCTTATTTCAATAGTGGTAAAAGTTCATTACCTCCACTTTTCTGTCTATAATGCTTCTGACATTAATGGTCCAAACAAACAAAGAAAGGTTCATCTCTAGCAAGAAGCCATAAGCTTGAATATTTTTGGTATCTCAACTGCAGATTTTTCAGTGCTCATTTAACTTTGGGACTCTGTATCTCAGAATGAACAGAAGTGGCCTTGTACCACTATTGAAATAAGCCCTTCATATTAGCGTTGCAGCATGCACACACCCCGTACACCATGTTTAGTCTAGTAGCGGTGAAAGCAATCGCCGTCTAACGTCGCGGGTTGTAACAGTGCTAAATGAGTCACATCCAACTAATAACGCCAGTTCAATGCTAGACAATAACCAGAGCGCGCCGGCCGTTGTGGCCGAGCAGTTCTAGGCGCCTCAGTCTGGAACCGCGCGACCGCTTTGGTCGCAGGTTGGAATCGTGCCTCGAGCATGGATGTGTGCGATGTCCTTAGGTTAGTTAGGTTTAAGTAGTTCTAAGTTCTAGGGGACTGAAGACCTCCTATGTTAAGTCCCATACTGCTCAGAGCCATTTGAACCAGAGAGCAGCTACAACATTCAGGACCAATATCTCGCAATGGGGTAGAAAAGAAATAGTTCAAAAAGTACAGGGTGTCCAACAAGCAATCATATCTCTTAAGAAAACGTGAGAGGAAACATGAGCCGCCATCGCTCAATTAACTGAACAGTCTCCAATGAAATCTGTTCACAAAAGGACAATTGAACGTCTAGTACCAAATGGTTCAAATGGCTCTGAGCACTATGGGACTTAACAGCGGAGGTCATCAGTCCCCTAGAACTTAGAACTACTTAAACGTAACTAACCTAAGGACATCACACACATCCATGCCCGAGGCGGGATTCGAACCTGCGACCGTAGCGGTCGCGCGGTTCCAGACTGTAGCGCCTAGAACCGCTCGGCCACTTCGGCCGGCACGTCTAGTGCCACAGTCAACAACGCACGCCCATATTATAAAAGATATGATTTAAACTGATGTGTGTGAAGAAACTTTTTAGCCTGTTGTCCCTTTGTACAATCCTCAACAGCTCAAGGGTTTTATTTTCTGAAGAACGTGCAATGTATCGTAGTTCACACAGAAGCATAGCTCTCCTGTCTGACGAAAATCCCCATTACGTGCAAAAGATCATTTATTTCGCTTAATAGGGACTGGACTGCACTACATCTGTACTATGAAGCCAGCTTACACTTTTGGTACCCACCGCCTTTCCTGTTGAATACCTGCATAGTGCCTGGGACGATCGACTGTCGGTAGACTTATTTGTTGCTGTTGTGTGTTCAGTCCAAAGACTGGCTTGGTGCAGCTATCCACACTATCCCACACTACGAAAAGCTCATCATCTCTGCATAGCTGCTGCAACCTACATACATTTCAACCTGCTTGCTCTCTTGGTCTCCCTTTATAATTCCCCCCCCCCCCCCCCAAATGTCCTTTCATTACCAAATCGATTATTCCTTGATGCCTCTGGTTGTGCCCTATTAATCGATCCCTTCTTCCAGTCACGTTGGGCCGTAACTTTCTTTTCTCCCCAGTTTGATTCCATTTCTCTTCATCAGTTACCTGATGTATCCATGTAATCTTCGTCATTGTTCTACAGATGGCGTCATTTTCCGCAAACAACATCACGACGCTTTTGACGTTACCCATTAATACAGGGTGATTCATTTGTCACTACATATCGGTTTTATGCAACCCCTTGAGAAATCACGTGCGAGATTTTCGTATTATCCCACTCTCTATGAGCAAGCTATTAGCCCTACAGAAAAAATTAACTGGATCTTTTTGTAGGAAATTTAATGTAGTTAAATTTTGTACTGTAATGCGTGTTTGCTGGAGATCACGGTTTTCAAGTTGTCCAAGAAGAACGCGTATGACGGTAATTTTTGTATGTTTTTCATGAATAATTCAAAAACTACAGCCTCTAGAGAAAACGTGTCCCAGTACAAAATATAACTACATTAAATTACTACATTAAAAAGGTCAAGTTCATTTTTTCTGAAGCTAGTCGTAGAAAGCGAGAGAATATGAAAATCTAACTCGTGGTATTTGAAGGCGTTGCAGGTTGCATAAAACCCAGCGGTAGGGGCACCTGAATCACATGTATAAAATTTCGTGAACAGGAACGACAAGAGCCTTTCGAACGCCTGGTTAAAATTGAGACGTCCTGTGGACAAATCTATTTGTCGTCAGTAATTAACAGTCCAGTGTCGATACAATCGTGTTTCCTGTCGATACACTGTCGTTGGGGAAGCTGTCAAAAATGGTTCAAATGGCTCTAAGCACTATGGGACTTAACATCTGTGGTCATCAGTCCCCTAGACTTAGAACTACTTAAACCTAACTAACCTAAGGACGTCACACACATCCATGCCCGAGGCAGGATTCGAACCTGCGACCGTAGCAGCAGCGCGGTTCCGCACTGAAGCGCCTAGAACCGCTCGGCCACATCGGCCGGCCAATGGAAGCTGTCACTATATATTTAAATCAGTGCCCCTCCACTCATACAAGTAAAGTGTTACCGTAGTCACGAATCCAACGTCCCCTGCTTTATTTGGATCGGAAATTGTTCGGCTGATCTTCATAAATCTTCGTCGTCGGCATTCATCTAAAATATCAATGCCACTGTTCCACGATGATTAATCAAAATGGTGTGATTAGTGCACTCGCGAAACGCTTTCACCAAAGAGACAGACCAACAGTTAACATCATCTTTGCCAACTAAATTGACTGAAAACTGCTGATAATTCCTATCCACAACGCGATTAAATCGCTTTATGTACTCAACGTACCTGTGAGTGAAATAAATAGAGAAAGCTCCGCCCTATTATTTTCGTACAGCGTTCGTGCACATGACGTCGTACGCAGCCAGCCCAGTTTTATTCCTGACGTATAAAGGCGGTGGCGGCTTGAACAAACAACTTCACTGTTAAAATCAGTGTGCATTCGAACAGTCAGTTGTGAACTGGCAGTGTTAGTAGTAGGCTAAGGTGTCCACGCTCTTGCGTCACAAACCGCAATGTAGCAACATCTGTCAATCAGGTGTTCAAGACGTGCTACAGCATTTTTGAAGAAGACGAAAGTGTGTCTTGCAGACCTTTACATCTGGATAAAAACAACAACACGTGCGCGCCTGCCAGGGCTTGACTGAAATGCAACACACGGAAAATTCTTTACTGGAATAAATTATCACGGGTGAAGAAACTTGGTATTATCAATATAAACCTACCACAAAACGATAAAGCGCAGAAATTCACATGAGACATAACCGCATTCAGGCCAATTTGATATCCCAAAGAACTGTGTTTCTTTTTTCAAAAGGGGGGGGGGGGGGGGGAAGGGGTATGTGGAACACGTGAAGCATTAAAACCACTGTCTTAACGTTTCTCTGTTTCCTATTAATCCAGTGTCGAAACTTTTTTGAGCTGATGGGGTATGTGACTAGCTACGCTTATACATGACATCTACAAGTTAATCATTATAAAGGGCCTCCAATGTGTAAAGGAAAGAATAGTGCCGATAGCCTTTCATAATGTCTCTGAGCTGTGGTTGTCCTCTCCAGAAAGTTTTTTGTAGCTATAAGAAATCTCTAAGATTTTAAAAAAGGATTTGTATCATTAATGACTGGCTTTAAATGTTAAGAAATGGAACATTTTGCGCCTCACAAAATGAGAAAACGTAGTCTCCTATGTCCTTATCATGTTATATATGAGTCGCAATTGGAATCGATGAATCCATACGAATATCTGAGTGTCACAATTCATAGGGAGATGAAATGGAATGATCAAGTGAGCTCAATCGAAGATTTAGCAGATGGCAGACTTCGATTCATAGATAGTGTACAGGGAAAATGCAATGTTACATTCAAAACACTGGGGCGACTCATCCTAGAATCTTGCTCAACTGTGTGGGACCCATTCCAAACAACAGGGGTTACTGACAGTATACAAAGAAAAGCAACACGTATAGTCACCAGTTTATCTGACGTGTGGGAGAGTGTCAAGGGGATGATGATAAGGTGCAGTGGCCGACGATGGAAGAAGAAAGCCAACTACCCCGCGAAAGCCCACTGTCAAAGTCTCAAGAACCAGTACTGAATGAGGAATCTAGTAATATACTACAGCCCCCTGCGCATCGCTCCCGCAGGGACAACGAAGACACTACTGGAGTAATTAAAACGCGCGCAGAAGCAGTTAACCGTAATAAGTGATTGGGTTGGTAGTGCCGCCTGCTATACACTTCACAATGATCTGCAGTGTGTAATGCAGATTTTGAGAACCACCTCGATACACGTTAGCAAGTTAAACAAGTCTGTGTTCAACCCTTTACGCCTTCGGCACGCGGACCTTGCATTCGAACGTCAACATCGAGCGTGGCGAGTTCACGCTGCTGAACGATCAGAAACGAGCGGCTTGTGAATATGGTACGTGTGCCTCAACATGGTATACATTATACGCGATCGTAGCGCACAGCGTAGCAGTTGCTGTACGTTCTCAAATCACACTGTTCACGAAATGGAAGGGCGTGAAATTGCTAGGTTAACTCTATCAAAAGACGCACTTTTCCTGCTTTGTCCAAATGTAGTCATGTTGATCTATCTGTAGTATTTGTAAATAAAAACTTCACTATCTATAAAATGCTACAAGGCAAAAAGGAAATTACCAAGTCCAGTCAATAAGGAAATTTTCATAACAAATAGTGCGATGCAGATGTACAACAGTTCTCCACATACGACAAAGAAATTATTTTATCATTCTCACTTCCTAGTGAAACCATAATGTCATTCATACTTGATCATTGTTCCTACTCTGCTGCACAATCTTTAGAATGTGTGAAATATATTAGACTTGAAACAAGAAAGTACAGAGGTGGCCGAGAGGTTCTAGGCGTTCAGTCCGGAATCGCGCGACTGTTACGGTCGCAGGTTCGAACCCTGCCTCAGGCATGGATGTGTGTGATGTCCTTAGGTTAGTTAGGTTTAAGTAGCTGTAATTTCTAGGGGACTGATGACCACAGCTGTTAAGTCCCATTTGAACCACGAAAGTACAAAATACTTGTATATTAATGCAAGTAGTGCAAGCTGTCTTGTAGGTAAAACAAATCGAATAAACTCGCTTCTCAGATGGAGCACTTATATTTACGTAACACCGAATACTACGGAATATACTTCTGTTAAATTAATAAGAAAGTATCAAAATCTCTTAGAAAATGCGAAGGTGAGTAAAAAATTATTTGGATATAGTGAGATGCGAACCAGCAACACATTCATTACCTTACAACTCTGTGTCTCTACTCATTACGCTACACTGACGATGTATAGCATACAAACACACTTTGCATCCTACCATTTCCTGAAAGATATTTCAGATATGTTATTAACTGACATTTAATTATAACGTCCCCGGTAGCTGTGTGGTCGGCGCGACAGAATATCAGTCTTAAGGGCCCGGGTTCGATTCCCGGCTGGGTCGGAGATTTTCTCCGCTCAGAGACTGGGTGTTGTGTTGTCCTAATCATCATCATTTCATCCCCATCGACGCACAAGTCACCGAAGTGGCGTGAAATCGAAAGACTTGCACCTGGCGAACGGTCTACCCGTCGGGAGGCCCCTAGTCACATGACATTTACATTTTTTATGTAATTACAACAGGAACTATGAGTTTTGGATCTTCAGTGTGCCGTTGCGTTCAAACGGAATACTTTCCTACCGTGCAAGTTGCAATTTGAAAATTCTTTAACCAGCAATATGAAGTATCCCGTCATTTTATTATAACAAATCGTACAAATAACGACAGGTTTTCGAGAGAGACTCAATTTCCCGGTGCTTTGAGACGGCATACATTGATATGAAACTCATCAAATATAAGCTTCAATTGAAAACCAATATGGCGTCTCCCGATTATGTACTGAAGAGAGATGGCGTCTTGTGAAGTAGGTGGCGATCTTCCATCTCACTGGTCTACGTTCAAATGCAGGGTCAGTTTGTCTGACCTGATTTCTGCACGTTCGGAAAGACTCCGACGTGATTTTTCCACGCTATGACGTCAGAAACTAGGCGCGCTCAACGTTAACGTCAGAATCCACGGTCCGTCTCCGGCGGCTTTAGGCTACCAGTGAAGCGAAAAGTGCGAAGCTGGAACTTCAGATAGGGGGGACAGCAGGGATGTGCCCTTACCGGGACTCGGAGGATGAGCTCGGGCACGAGTTGTGTTGCGAGAGGTGGAAGACTCACCGGCGACGCGCGCCCCGTGGGAATGGCTGAGGCGCCACGTGACCTGGAGCACGGAAGTCATGGCCAGAAGCCGTACCGCGGTACCCCGGGGCCCTTAGGAAGTGCGCAGGCACTTGGCCGAGGCGCCTCGGAAACTGGCCCGCCCCGCGCACTTCTGGAGCCTGCGTCATGACGGCCGTGCCGCGGCGTTGCCAACATCAGCCGCGGGCGTGAGCGAAAAACTCGCCAGAGCTATTCCCGTACTGAGCAGCGCCGCTGCAGGCGCGCATGCCGCAGGGGTAATGCAGTGGACGCAGGTCCTTACACAGCGCCGCCATAATCAAAGCAGAGAAGTGCCGTATAAGTTAATTTGACAAGATCAGTCACGTATGAAAAAAATATCCATTTACCTAACAGTATAAAAAATTTTCAAAATCTTTTTGAAAATAAAAGGGAAATTCACAAAAGAAGTGTTTTGCTTATGAGCCCACGGAGTAATGAGAGAATGAAAGAAAATTTTCGACACATACAACTGTCTTCATTGACACGTGGAAGACCTTCATGCAGGAAGCTTCAGATTGCGCATATTCTGTAATAAATAAATAGATAAATAGTGTTTTCGACAAGGACAGAAGCTGAAGCAATTAATTAAAATTTGTGCTGAGGTCGGGACTCGAACACAGGTCTCCTGCTAAGCATGCTAACCACTACACCACAGTGGCATTGTGGCTCATACAGCTGCACGGACTACCCTAGCCCAACGCCCTCCCTAACACAAACCCCATTTCACGCCTTCAACCTATTTTCACCTTCTAAAATTGCCAGTATTGCCGAGGCTGTCCGACATTGGAACAGCTCCCCAGCTTCGAACAAAATGGGGAAATCCTGCCTATACGTCAGGCTTGGATGATCTATTGATCAGATGGAATTACACATTCCTGGAGAAAGATGAGTCTCAACTTTATTTTCGATAAGGATAGGAGCTGAAGTAATGAATTGTGCCTTGGCACAAATTTTAATTCTTTACTTCAGCTTCTCTCCTTATTGCAGATAGAGTTGAGACTCAAATGTCTCCATGATAATGTAATTCCTAGAACAGCCTCTGGTGTTACTGACAGTAGCGCAATAGCTCTGTGGACTATGCCGTATTAAGGCGTAGCGTGCCGCACTTGTCGGTAACTTTGTACATACTCGAGAAAAAGACCAATAAAAGAATCTGCGATTTGATTTCGACAACTCTGTTTTAGTTGCTGTTGTATCGTCTGAGGAACTACAAGGCTATGAATGCTGTATGTGTATAATGTCTTGCGATGCGCGGTTAAAAATGTTTCACTCAAATCATTTTTATGTTTTCCATGTACTGAAAAGCCACTTACAAACAAAATAATAATTCTGCAATAGCCTTGAACTGTGATATATTACGGACTTCTTTGAAGATAAAATTCAACACATCATTTTTAACGGAAATTATCGACACATTTGAAGGTAATTTAGTCAGTAATCCAAGTAAATGTTGAAGGATCGTCACTGTTTACAATATATATTTACGATCTAATGAATAACGTTGAAGGCTCCGTGAGGCTATTCGCAGACATGCGAAGGTTGCAACACCAGAAGACTCTAGTGAAACTGAGGAAGACCTTCGGAGCATAGATGACTGGTGCAGGGAATGGCAGTAGACTTTGAACGTAAATAAATGTGAAGTATTGTGCTTCACAAGCAAAGAGATCCATTGCTGTACGATTACATTCTTCTTCTTTCGCTTGTACCTCTATCCCGCATCGGTGCAGGGTCGACATCGTTATTAACGGATTGGGGATCGCCAGTTTAAGGGGTGGCCGGATGCTTTTTCTATCATCACCCCGTTATACCTCTCACCCCCGGAGAGGGAATATGTGTATCCCAACTGACTGCGTGTTGTGTTGTTCACTTGAAAGTGAACGGAACTTTTCTAAATGTTTCGAATCGCGTAAGTGCGGCGGCAGTTGGGTACCAAGCCGGTATTCACCTACAGGGATGTGGGTAACCGCCTAAAAATCGCAACCAGGTTGGTCGGTACACCAGCTCTCGTCGTTAATCCAGCGAGTGCATTCGATCTGTGGCTGGCTCACCTACCCGTCTCTGAAACGGCGCCTAAACACACACGGCTATGTGGGCGGGTTGCTCTTTTATTACACTAGTAATTATAAATCAGTAGAAATAGTACTGGCTCCGAAGCAACCTAAATAAGAACGACGACATCAACAAATGATACAACGAATAGATGGTAGGTTGAGTTTCAGAGGGAGAGTCTTAAATTTAAAACCTTCAGGAAAGAAGTGGCTTACCAAACAATTGTTCGACCGATGAGTGGATACCGTTCATCAGTCTGGGAAACTTATGTAGCTGGATTAATTCACAGACGGAAAAAAATTCGCAACACCAAAAGATAATTAATGAAGAATAATGAAATTTCTAGGTAACATGTTTAAGTGTTTAACATTGCAAGATCACAGGATAAAGTAAGCGCGAGATAAGCGATTGCAAATGTGAAATGCTGGTACATTAATAACCGGTGTAACCGCGAGAATGTTGAATGCAAGGATGCAAACGGGCATGCACTGTGTTGACAGCAGCCGGATGTCAGTTTGTGGGAAGAAGTTGCATGGCTGTTCTTCTAGGTTGTTCAATAAATGGACGGTCAATGCTGGTTGAAGAATACACTGTAGTTGTCGTCCGACGATGTCCAATATGTGTTCCATTGGAGACAGATCTGGTGATCGAGAAGAACAAGGCAAGAGTCGACACTCTGTAGAGCATGTGGGGTTACCAACGACATCCTGTTGGAAAACACCCCCTCGAATGCTGTTCATGAATGACACCACAAGAGCTCGAATCACCAGACTGACGTACAAATTTTCAGTCAAGGCGCGTGGGATAACCACAAGAGTGCTCCTGCTCTCATACGAAATCGCACCCCAGACCATAACTCCATAGGTCCAGTGTGACTAAGCAACACACGACCATCACTGGCACCGAATCAGCTTCCATCAGAAGGCACATCAAATTTCCACCCTTCGTTCCAATGAGTTCTCGCTTGACCCCACTGAAGTCACAAATGGCAGTGATTTGGGATCAGTATGCACGCTACAGGGCGTCTGTCTCCGAACTGTACTTTAAGTAACCGAGTTGTAACAGTTCGTTGTGTCACTGTGGTGCCAACTGCCGCTCAAATTGTTGCTGTAGATGCAGTATGATGCGCCAGAGCCATACGCCGAATAGCGTTACTTAATACAAACAAGATTTGCATTCTCATAAGGACGTTAATAGCGTCATTCTTTTGGCGACTGGCGCGAATGTTCATTAATCATCATCTTTCAGATGTGGAAACACGCCTATCGACGTTCGTTTATGTCGCACAACTCCTTAATGTTGCGATTTTTTTTCTGTCAATGTGGATGACAAGATTTTCTTGTATGTGTACATTTTAAAAAAGGGTGCCATTTATTATATGAAATCGAGATTTTGTGTAGGACGAGAATATTTTGTTACACTTGCTCATTAACGAAGACACTGAGATGGACGTCACGCTTGGCGCTTGTAAAATTACGGGTTCTGTTAGCAGCAAAGTACGCGGAGTGTTGGACATGTAAACAGACGTGTGGGCGCCGCAGAGCGGTTTAAAAGGCCGGAGACTGGCCCAAGCGGCGAAGTCGTGGGCGGCAACCGGTGGCCAGCTGGCGGGGGGGAGCAGCTGTGGAATACGGGACGCGCAGCTGCCGGGCTGGGCTGGGCTGGGCTGCAGACAGTAGCAAAAAACCATTCAGCCGGCGGTCTCCCCAGTCTCAGGGGGGCACGTCCTGGAGGATACGCCGCGCTTCTCTCTGCCACTCGGCTGCTGCAGCTGTTGCACTAGCTTATGTGCGCGTTACTGCAATTTAAAAGAACACGCTGAATGTCCAGTAACGTTGCAAGATGCGTCAAAAAGACTGCCTTGGTTATGAACCGTGAGGAGTATTTTGCCGGCCCAGCAAAATTCCGAATACGTCACTGAACGATCTCTGTGTTATTTCCGACTATGTACCTCAGAGTACAAGAACGTACACAGTACCTAAGCTTTGAAGGGGGGGGGGGGGCAAGAAGTGTTGTTAGTTTCGCTGTGAACGACGAAACTGTTTAGAGGTTTCACGGTTCTGGGTACGCTTGCTACAAGTCAATATGCATTACTAGTTATGGATTTCTAAAACTGGTACTGAATTACCCAATATATCCATCTGTTTGACGGGAAGGATGGAGCTTGGTTCCCGAAGATTCGTTTTCTAGGGGCTTTGGGTGGGGAGTGAGAAGGCAACTGCCGTGTGAGAAGGCAATTGCCGTGCCGTGCCCCAATCTGGATTCTTGCTTTGTAAGCAAGCATATGAACAATGCAAAGAGAACTTTAAAGTCAACATGTGTATTCGGAAAACAACTGAGTGAGACCTATGGAAACAGAGCAGTAGGTACCCCACTGGTTCGGGCATTCCATTGGTAAGCTTCAAAAAAGAATATATACTGCCTGACAAAGTGAAACACCCAGAAGACAAGATCGGATATCAATGTAATTTCGTACATGTTCACACCATTGGCTGGTACGTAAATCATCAGAGTTGCAATTCACTGTGACAGGTAGAACAGCCACACACGAGTTCATTAGTGTTCTTCGTGTCTGGTGTCGTTACTACACCCGATGAGGTATACGAGGGCCGTAAACAGCTACAGATCTTGAGTGATCACTATGGAGGACACGGACATGATGCTGTCTCACACAAGTACGCTACATCAGCACCAGACAGAGTAGGAATGGGATCTGATTGTCCATCTCCATTTGGCCAGCTGGTCAAATCATGCAATATTCACATGTGCCTGCCATACGAGAACAAGTAACGGATTCCCTGCAGCAACCTGTGTCATCTCATACCATTGGTTCCAGAGTAACATCAGTTGGAGTAGAAAATAACCGAACCATATGCAGACTGCCGTTAACATCACAATACAAACGGCTGCGTTGGAGTGGTGCCGTTAGCTGGAAGCATGGATAGGTTGAATGTCGTCGCATTCTTTTCAGGGATGAGTTACGGTCCGGGACTACCCCAGGTGATCATTGTCAGCGAATATGGCGGCGACAGGGGAACAGGTCACATTCTTCAAATGTTTTGGGGAGGCGCAGAGGTGTTACTCCTGGCCTTATGGTTTGAGGGCCATAGGGCATGACTTCGGGTCGTGGGTGGCGATGACTGGAGAACTCTGACGGCACAACAGTATGTCGTGGACATCCTGTGTCCTCATGTGTTTCCTTTAATGAGACAGTATCGTGGAGCCATTTTTCAACAGGTCAATACTCGTCCAAAAGTGGTATGTGTCACCACGAATTGGCTGCGAGATCCTCTCTTGGCCAGCAAAATCCCCAGATCTGTCCCTGATAGAGCTTGTGTGAAACCAGCTCAGACGTCATCTCCATCACAATACCAATATCCACGATATGAAGGACCAGTTAGAACAATTGTATCAGCAGAGAATGGAACGACTATATGACACCCTTCCCTACTTATCAACACTTGCATCCAGGCCAGATGGGGTGGAACGTGATTCTTGTAAGTGGACTAATACTGACAAAGTTTTTTGTACATCGGACACATTTTTTGAGCACTGCAATAACATCACATTGCCCCTCAACCCATGACGTTTCATTCAGTTTCCTCTTCCCCTCGTGGGTACTTCGCTTTTTTTCCCCAGGCAGTGCATATATACCCAGGTCCACTGCTTGCCGTTATTGTGAAATGGGACTGTAAAGGTAGCGTTGAATCGTTGGTCCGACTGGCCTACGAAATGAATCGACAGGGAGTTCTGAGCTATAATCTGTATTGTGTGAAGCAATCATCAAATATTCTTGTTAGTTACTGCAAGGAAGTCATGTACAAAGAACAGTAGGTGAACGATATATCGAGAGGAATTATGATCAGGTTACTGCACAAAAGTCACTGATTTCCAGAACGAATGCGCGACTTTGTTTGGAGTGGCACAGACAAGGACTTGATTGATGTGTGGAGCAGTGGAAAAAAGTTTTATGGAGTGAAGAGACTCAACAGACGGTACAGCGTCCGTGAACCAGAGTAGACCTACTGGAACCCTCGCCAAAGGTATTTACTTGCGTTGTGGCTACGACGAAAGTCGGTGGAGGTGGAGTGATAGTCGGGGTCTGCTTTTCCAGTTTGAGCTCATGCCATTAGCTTAAATCGCTATCAAAATGAACACTGTAGATAATAAAATAACAAAGCCTACTAATCGAAGCAGCGCCTTTCGTTTGCCAGTGTGATATTCATCGCGTTCAGATAGTAATATAAGAACACCGAGGTTCGCAGAAAAAAATTGATAGATTGACTGGATTAGCTTCCTCATGGCCTTCAAGGGGAACTTCTTTTTGGCTGAAGTATATTGTTACCTCCTTTCAAGATAAATAGTGGCCACAACACACCGACAAGCCTTACAAAGAATGGAAACAAATTAACCTTTCAATTATATTCAATGAAACACTATCCCCACAGATTCACCATTGTAATAACAATGAAAGGGGCTTCGTACACCAGATAGCCTGCTAGCAATAACGCTACTGAAAACTTAACCGCCTACGACATATTCTACTTATCACGACGTAGACTTATCTTTGGGTCTTGTTTGAAATTTGTGGCAATCTACGTGACAATTTCACTTCGTGCTCTAGCAAATGACACAATTAGCTTGAACATTACGTCTCCCGTAAGGTCAACTAATGAATTTGAAGGTCTTGAAACGTACTACGACAGAAAGAACAAAAATGGTATGTTACCTTGAACAGTATTCTCGGTAGAATTTTATGGTATAATTGTAATGCTGTAATTATGTACTATGCTGAAATATGTATGCTAACTGCGGAATGCCCTCACAAGAGCTAAAAAGCCATAATTGTAACTGTATATCCAGAAGAAATTATGTAACAGTCAAACAGCGAAAGCATTAACAATGAGACATGACTGGGACTCCTAATAATAAGAAGATGATATAATATACAGGGTAGTTGTAATTAAACTTCCGCCACTTAAGGCAATGTAGACGAAAAACTATTTATTGTACGCTGCATAATTTGTGTTTCAGTAGCGATAGTACTATGACCAGCCGTTAGATGCGCGTTGCGGTAAGACGGTGTAGGGTTGAAACACAAGCGTCAGTGTGCATTACGGCTGCAGACAATCAATATGGGTCTCGACAAGATGAGCAGGGCTTTTGCTGTAAAACTGTTTTATCAAAGCAACAGCACTAGTGCTGCTACTCTTCATGAGCATCGACGAATTAAAGGAATACGGAGAGGCCCTCTTTCCGCACTGGGGTAGAAGAACAGATTCGGAATTGCTCCTCAAGAGAGGACAACGGACAAAGTGTTGAGAAAATTACCATTGCCGTGGCTGAGCATGCTGGACACAATGTGCGATCTTCAAGCAGTGCCCGGACTACTTAGTGACAGCTGAACACTGCATGGGCCACCGTTCGATAAGTATTGCGAACAACTGTGAAATAATATTTCCTAGTGTGATTCCAGGCTGTGACGGATGCAGATAGTCATCACACTGAGCAACGATTGTAACCTAGAATGTAAGCAAGGTACGCAATTAACTTTCTCTCGCGGCAATCAAAATGTGTTTCTTTCAATGGTTTATTCGTTGTTTCTCTTCTACATGTCCTTACCAATGTTTCCACAGAGTTTCATTGTCCTAAGAGTACTGGTTTTTCAAGTGCCCCCTCTCAAGTAACGAAAGTTTAATTATAATTGACTGGAGTAGCTTCCCCATGGCCTTCAACCGAAACTTATTTTTGGATGAAGTAGATTGTTAGGGTTGAAGGACGGATCCTCAAAATTACAGACCAATACCCTTAACATCGGTTTTTTGCAGGATTCTCGAGCATATTCTCAGTTCGAATATAATGAATTTCCTTGAGACAGAGAAGTTGCTGTCCATGCATCAGCACGGCTTTAGAAAGCATCGCTCCTCTGAAACGCAACTCGCCCATTTTTCACATGATATCTTGCCAACCATGGATGAAGGGTATCAGACGGATACCATATTCCTTGACTTCCGGAAAGCGTTTGACTCGATGTCCCACTGCAGACTCCTAACTAAGGTACGAGCATATGGGACTGGTTCCCAAATATGTGAGTTGCTCGAAGACTTCTTAAGTAATAGAACCCAGTACGTTGTCCTCGATGGTGAGTGTTCATCGGAGGTGAGGGTACAATCTGGAATGCCCCAGAGAAGTGTGGTAGGTCCGCTGTTGTTTTCTATCTACATAAATGATCTTTTAGATAGGGTGGATAGCAATGTGCGGCTGTCTGCTGATGATGCTGTGGTGTACGGGAAGGTGTCGTCGTTGAGTGACTGTAGGAGGATACAAGATGACTTGGACAGGATTTGTGATTGGTGTAAAGAATGGCAGCTAACTCTAAGTACAGATAAATGTAAATTAATGCAGATGAATGGGAAAAAGAATCCCGTAATGTTTGAATACTCCATTAGTAGTGTAGCGCTTGACACAGTCACGTCGATTAAATATTTGGGCGTAACATTGCAGAGCGATATGAAGTGGGACAAGGCGTGGGGAAGGCGGATAGACGTCTTCGGTTCATTGGTAGAATTTTGGAAGATGTGGTTCATCTGTAGAGGAGACCGCTTATAAAACACTAATACGACCTATTCTTGAGTACTGCTCGAGCGTTTGGGATCCCTATCAGGTCGGATTGAGGGAGGACATAGAAGCAATTCAGAGGCGGGCTGCTAGATTTGTTGCTGGTACGTTTGATCATCACGCGAGTGTTACGGAAATGCTTCAGGAACTCGGGTGGGAGTCTCTAGAGGAAAGGAGGCGTTCTTTTCGTGAATCGCTACTGAGGAAATTTAGAGCACCAGCATTTGAGGCTGACTGCAGTACAATTTTACTGCCGCCAACTTACATTTCGCGGAAAGACCACAAAGATAAGATAAGAGAGATTAGGGCTCATACAGAGGCATATAGGCAGTCATTTTTCCCTCGTTCTGTTTGGGAGTGGAACAGGGAGAGAAGATGCTAGTTGTGGTACGAGGTACCCTCCGTCACGCACCGTATGGTGGATTGCGGAGTATGTATGTAGATGTAGAAGTAGATGAAATTCCTCCAAAATGGCGGCCACTGTATTCAGCTAGCAGGGTAGTATTTTGAGAGGACTTGAAAGCAAGGCTTTGGAATAGCAGCAATTTGCATTACTCTCTCAGTCGAGACGATCTCCTGACGGCTAACTCTGGAACAGCGGATCGCACGCCACGTGCCACGGACGCGACGCGGTAGGAAGTGCAGGAGCTGAGGTGTGTCGCAACACGGTGTATAGGTGGGTGGGCGGCCAGTTGCCGAGTTCGCCAGCCTGCGGCCCACGGGACGGCCACCCACGTCCGGCCGGCGCCGGAATTCGCGTTGGCTCCGCTGAGGTAACAGAGCGCGCGTCGGCGGCTCGGCGACAAGGCCGCCACACCCAGGCCTCTGTTCCGCGCCGCGGGGCGCATCCACACCTCTCTCTCCACGTGCTGCGCTTGACGCACTGTTTTCTCACAGAACACGTCATCCTCCAAACATGACTGTTTTGTCACTGTCGCCTTCAACAAATGCACACTGTGCCAGCCAGGTATTTAAATTTGATCTGCAAGACAGCAGAAACAACACAGTAACATCGTAACCGATCACTGCAATAAACACTTCAATTTTTTTCATAAGGCGTTTCAGAGAACATTCTCCATCATAAGGTGGTAACACGACTGATTCCATGAGTACTGCTCTCTGACACTAACGGAAATGGAAAGCGTTGCACCATGTATGAAATGACCGACCGATACCAAAACTGCTATCCCAGTATTTCATGTCTGTGGGCTATGTCGCTTAAGGGTGGTTGGACGTCAAACGGGCCGACTTGGAGCAGGCGAGGCATCACAGGACATTTTAATTTCCAGTGCCTATACTTTTACAAATAAATTCATAAAGCTTTGTCAGCATCACCAGGAAGGATTCAGTCATTGCAGTGGATGTTCGAAAACATAACGAAAAAAAATTTTTTACGTGTTAAATTTCATCATTTTTTTCACTTACTAATGGCTGCATTTGTTGCTATAGGTACACTTTTCTTTATAAGTTAGAGAGATTATTCGATGAATTTTGCACATCACACATACCATATTCACAGGTGTATGAAACTCTAGAATTTATTTAATTTATGAAAAAACGAATGAACTGTTATATATTAAACTTCATGTTTAGGAAAAACACAAATTTTATAGTTAATTACCACAATTTTTACCACAGTTTTTAATAGATGTCGAAAATTCTAGAGTTTCATACACTTTTAAGTATGGTTTGTATGCTGTGCACAATTCATCGAAGAATCTCTCTTACTTATGAAGAAAAGTGTACCTATAGCAACAAATACTGCCATTAGTAAGTGAAAAAAATGATGAAATTTCACATGTAAAAAAAATTATTTCGCTATGTTTTCGAACTTCTACTGCTATGAGTGTGAATTCTGAATCCTTCCTGGTCATGCTGACAAAGTTTTATGATTTTTTTTTTTTTGTAAAAGTATAGACAGTGGAAATTAAAATGTCCTGTGGTGCCTCTCCTGCTCCAAGTCGGTCCGTTTGACGTCCAACCCCTCTTAAAGTGTCACTCTTGTGTGAACTTAGTTTCAGTATTTTCAGTACAAAAAAGAGTCATTCCTACAGATGACGAATGACGTGAGCACCCGATGTCCATTTAGTGTGTCTAACGTTACAGTTGCAAGTGGAGATCGCAACAGAGGACGTGCAATGTAGCTTATCGCCGAATTGTGGACTTTGAGAAGGGTCGAATCATTCTAATGTGGACATGGGAGCATCATACAGACAGATCGCACAGACGGCTGTAGGGCAACGACCGCAGGAATTGTGGTGACACAATGGACTCAGGAACTCGGGACAACAGTGTATCAAGAAGAGTAGGCGCAGCTCCTTCCATAAGGACTCCACCACAAGAAGATCGTAAGATTGTTCAACAGGCCCTGACGACATACGGGTGACATTAGCTGAAATTCGGGCTAGGTTCCTACGAACTATCCCGAGTAAATTACTGCAATCTGGTTAGACAACACAAGTCGTCATGCAACGTTTGCCATACCACAGATAACAGAAGCACCAACTGAGACACTGACTGTTTGTGTTGGTTAGATTGACGCCTACATCCCCGTAGAAGACCTGGTGAAAGATGACAGGAAGCAGCAATTTTCGACACCCATACCTCTCTAGATCCTGAAATCCCGGTGTGAGGAGCTACTGGATGAAACAGGACTGATTCGGTAGCTGCTGAAGGCAGTCTGAATGCTCGACAGTACGTGGGAAGAATGGTAAATCCCACTGCCATATCCTGTTTGACTAGGGTGCCAAATGACATATCCCAGCAAGATAACGCAAGACACCATACTGCAGTTCACATCAAAAACGCATTGAGGAGTGGACGAATCCTTGACATTCCTACACAGTTCCCTGATTTGTCACCCGTATAGCATGTCTGGGCTGCAGTAGGAAAACATTTATTTTCGTATCAACCTCCAACCAGCACTCTTCATGAATTGAAATAGCATGTGTTTAAGGCATAGCATGATATTTCTCAGGATGACTTCGGGCACTTTTTGTTTTCATGCAGCAACTTGTCCAAGAATATTCGCCCTTAACGGGGTAACATCTCACACTGATAATGACGATGGATATCAGTTCCGAAAGTTTAAACATTTAATATAGGTTATATGATGATTATCTCCACAAAATTTGATAAATATTGGATTGATCTTTCATGGTGTAACATTTAGCATTCCATAATGGTATGTTGTTATAATTATACTATCTTTGGACCCTTGCTATTTTAGCAGCGAGTTTATGCCAACTGGCGTAATATGGAGAAACTCAGATGCATTGCAAAGTACAGTGTGTCACTGACTCATGGAACTTTTTTCCAGAACCAGATTGAACAATGATTATACCAATAGTTAATGGTAGCAACGTTTACAATTCAGTATAAAATATAATATCCTTTCAGAGGATTAAGTAATTTGCTGCACACACAACATTATTATTCATATCTTCTACTGCGTTGTGTCACGGATGAGGGAGAAGATACGCTGTAACCTTGTTAAGAGGGCAATGATAACATTCGTTTGGATTATGGTAGCAGAGTTAAATGTGGAATTCCAGCCACGATATTAACTCAGATTTCTATGCATAGACGAAAATCGTGTTAAATGCCAGTAGAGGACAAAGCCAAAACCAAGTGGAAACCAAACCTCCAGAAGTTTACACTCCTAGTCTCAGATGTAGTCAATCTGTCACCCATCTGTGCTCGTACGATGCATGTCAATAATTTATTACGGCCACAAGAGCGACGTACACTGACGGAAAAACCGCAACACCAAAAAATAATTAATGCAGAGTAACGAAATATCGGGAATACATTTGTCTAGTTAACATATTTAAGCGATTAACATTGCAATATCACAGGTGAAAGTACGCGCGAGATATAACACTGCAATGTGAAACGTGGTACATTAATAACCAGAATATTGAACACAAGCATGCAAACGTGCATGCACTGTGTTCTACAGGTGCCGGACGTCACTATGTAGGATGGAGCTCCATTCCTGTTGCACTTGGTCGGTGAATACAGAAACTGTTAATGCTCTTTTGGATGACTGGAGTTGTCGTCCGATGATGTCCAATGCGTGCTCAGTCGAAGACACACTGGTTATCGAGCACACCGAGGCTACATGTCAACACTCTGTAGAGCATGTTGCGTTACAACAGCGCTATATGGACGAACATTATCCTGTTGGAAAACACCCCTCGAATGCTATTCATGAATGGCAGCATGACAGTTCGAATCACCAGAGTGACGTACAGTTTTGCAGTCAGGGTCCGCGGGATTACCACGAGAGTGCTCCTCTTCTCATACGAAATCGCACTCCCGACCATAATTCCAGGTGTAGATCCTGTGTATCTAGCAGGCAGACAGGTTGGTTCAAAATGGCTCTGAGCACTATGGGACTTAACTTCTAAAGATCATCAGTCCCCTAGAACATAGAACTACTTAAACCTAACTAACGTAAGGACATCACACACATCCATGCCCGGGGCAGGATTCGAATCTGCGACCGTAGCGGTCGCGCGCGGTCGCGCGGTTCCAGACTTTAGCGCCTAGAACCGCTCGGCCACCCCGGCCGGCAGACAGGTTGGTCGCAGGCTCTCAATTGGCCTCCTTCTAACCAAAACACGGCCATCACTGGCACCGAGGCAGAACCGACTTTCACCAGAAAGCACAACAGACCTCCATCCTTCCCTCCAACTTCCCTCGAATGAGCTCTCGCTTGACAACGCTCAAGTCGCAAATGGCAGTGGTTTGGGGTCGGTGGAATACACGCTGCAGGACTTTTGACTCGGAGCTCTCCTTGAAATAACCGATTTATAACAGTACCAACTGGTGTTCAAATCGCAGCTGTAGATGCAGTACGATGCCTTGGAGCCATACGCCAAACACTATGGTCTTCTCTCTCGGAAGTGCCACGTGGTCGTCCGGAGCCCTGTCTTCTTGCGTCCGTATATTCTTGTAACCACCGTTATCAGCAGTCATGTGCAGTGACTACGTTCTTGCCAAGTCTTTGCGCATTATCGCACACGAAACATCCAGCTTCGTAGCCCTATTACATGACCTCGTTCAAACTCAGTGAGATGGTGATAATGGGTCTTCGTCGCCTTAAAGGCATTCTTAACTAACATCAACGCACCGCTTTCAATCTCAAAGGTAACTAATGCTCACGGTCGTTACAGCGTGTTTTTAAAGCATACCTGATTTGCCTCTTAGTGGCGCTACTTACGTCACTCTTTTGCGACTGGTGCGAAATTTGAATATACATCTTCAGATGTAGAAACACGCCTACCAACTTTCGTTTATGTGACACAACTTCTTCTACATGATGTGATTTTTTTGCGTCTGTGTAAATACACTGTGTTGCAAAATTATAGTCATTTCTCATGAAAACTTGTTCCTGAATGCTGTTATCTCTGCAAGAGATATTCCATATAATGAGAATAAGACTTTACAGACACAGTATTTTTCCTAGATGATATTAGACACTGTGTATGAACGATCCGCGTGTCGAACTTCATTTTTAACATAGTAGCCTTGTACTGGCAAGAACATTATTTATATTCTAAATAACACGTAGCATAATAATAGTTCTAAAACGTTCCTGCTACGATAATGGAGCAATAAGATATAGGGGGTACATAGTTTCTTGAAACGATACCACGTGGATTTGTCCAAGACCATTTTTCACCCTGAAGAGTTCAGTGCAGAAGCCTTCTGTCCCTAAATCTGTGATCGCGCTTCATTTATACTGACCATCAATTCAATGGAAAATCAAACTTCAAATCAAATAAACAACGAAAAAAAATATGAATTCGCACAATAATGTTTCGCTCATCGCGGCGATCAATATTCTGCGTCAGATGCAAGTGCGTGGCGCTGCAGTGTAATTCGAGGACGTAATTTCATACGAGTTTCTGTACCAGCTATCGCGGGCATACAGCTTCTCGTTACAGCGACCGCGTGTGGCAACAGTCGCAACATCTGTTGGCCATTAAAGCAGACGTTCCTCATTCCAGCAGTTAGGTCCGCACCGCCCGTGGCTGATTACAGCTGTTACATAAAAATGTCAAACTCTGTTGCAGTGTTCGAGGGAACGGCCGGCCTGATTCGTCAAAATATCGAAATATATTCGTTTTCAAGCCGCACAGCTCTACATTTCCGACTGGCATGTTTCAGTCAACACAGCAGGAGGCTCGGGTACGATTCATACCTTACCTTGTGCTACACTTGTACAACTTTTTTTTTACATCGATAAAAAACTGCAATTTCCCATTTATTGCTCAAATCCTTCTGACACTATTCGTATATTACACGACAGATGCCGGGTGCGGCTCGAGTGACTGTTCTAATAATCAGAATCTTCCAACCAGCCGTTTTTTTCTTCTTTCAACACATATCCGAATAACAGTGTATCATATTCAATTGTATTCAAAGGTTGGTTTTATGGCACATAAGCGCATATTATATATTTTTTTAATCTAGTCCAAAAGAGTGGAGCTGGTGAAATGTATTTTGTAAAAATTATGAATGTCCTATGGAGTAAAATGACCATGAGGCACGTTGTCCGCTGCCGACAGAAAGTGAAACAGAGTTTTATATAACAACTAAGTGAAGTGGCGTAGAAGAAAGCGCAAGAACGAAACACATAACATACATAAAAGACGCACTAACTGAAATTCAACACTTATCCCAGCTGGACTCCAAACTGCGAAGAAGTCGCCGTAGTAAAGACGGGTAACTAAGGAGGATTCAAAGCCTGAATAGGGGTCGAGAGGTGTGGAGAAGCGGAGCAAGGCGTCTCGTCGACGACGCGGTCGTTAGAGACGGAGTACGAGCTCGGATATAGCAAGAATAGGACAAGGAAATCATCTGCGTCCTTTTCAGCGCATGGGAAAGGGAATGTCTTACGCCATTTTCAAGACATTGATACATAAAAGACGCACTAACTGAAATTCAACACTTATCCCAGCTGGACTCCAAACTGCGAAGAAGTGATCTTGGGTTAACATACATCTGGATTTCAGGACGGGGATTTGAAGAGTTGTCCACTCTCCTGAACGCAAGTCTCGTGCCTTGCCACTGCGCCACCTCACTGGGTCAAGTGATAAGTTGGGTGGGGACGGAGAGGGTGGGAGGGGAAGGGCGGATGAGAGGGGGGAGGGGGAGCAGATAAAAGGTACAGTTGACCTCATCCCAAGGCTGGTTTGAATAACGCAGTGTTTTACTATGCAAGGCCCTACTGAAGGAGGGTATGCAGTTGTCTTCCTCCAAACTTTGAACTGACTTAACCCAGCCAGTTGTAGGGGGCCCTGCAGTTCCGTGTGGAGTCTAAATCGTTGTGGAACTTTGCGTTTAACAAATCACTGCCAGAGCGAAAGAAGCTAGAGAGACAGAAAAAATCCCAGCAACGAACTTCTGGGCTACTAGGCTGATTACTTAGCCATCAAGCCAAGACGAAGAAAAACAGCAACTTAAATACGGGAGATATAAACAGTTTGCACTTCGTGAATTAAAATTCCTTTGTCGTTGTTCGACAACTATACTTTGGGACTAAAATTTATTTTATTAATTTGGGGCAAGGGCGGAGGGGGAGAATTATCAAGTATCGGGTTTCGTTCTTTACAGATTTAACCAACTGGTTAAAGTGATGGACAACGATCATGCAGATAAACGCCATCTACAGCATATACAAGGTTGACAGGATAACTATAACCAAATGTTCATCAACAAGGTAGCAACCAACACAAAAACCTCGTAGACGTCATACAGAATAATAGTGCTCAGAGCAAATGCTAAGCGTGAAGGTAATGGAATGTCTCGCGACTGTTTGATGGTCGGCAGTGTGAGATGGTTTCAGCCGCCCGCCGGACACGTGCAGAGAGTGTGTTATCATCTCCATCACAATTAATATATTCGAGTATAGTCCCAATGAAACAAAAACGGCATAACCGCGTCTGAAGTTGTTTGGTCGTCTGCAGCAAGCCTTCCTATTTGACCCCAGTTCCGCGACTTGCGCGTCTTTGACAGGAAGATCAGATGAAATAATAAGGACAACAGTAAACCTAGACCTCGAGCGAAGAAAATCTCCGGCCAGGTCGGGAATCGAAACTGGGACCCCGCGATCTAGAGGCAGCGACTCGAACTTCTTTTTTTGTCTTGTTTCTTTCGATTTGTTTCTTCGTCGTTTTACGCCAGTGGCACTGTGCAGATGTCGCCTGAAGTCTTTCAAATTACATCAGGGTTTATTTTTTTTTTTTTTTAAAGAGAGGTTTGTCAGTCCCCTGACCGAACACGCTGAGCTACCGTGCCGCCTCGTTTATATTTATAAGATCGAACCCGGGACCCAGGACGTAATGATTAGTAGTCAACGACTCTAAGTCCACACTGTGGTTAATACTTCCACTGGATAATGAGCTGCGGACAGAGTGAAGCACAAGTTTCAGCACAGAATTACCACCACTGAGTACCAACAAGGAGCTCAGAATAAGTAACAGGTGAATGTTATGTTTACATACGCATCCGAAATTTAGAAACAACTGTACTGCTGGCATACGCTGGTCGCATGATGAAAGCATTTCATTCCAGTTATCCACCACAACTGGAAATTTCCAGGTTTGAAGTAACGACGCTAAAACAAAGGAGACCGATAAAAACTGCGCTAGGGGTATCCTACAAGGATAACAATAATATCATTTATTTTCCTATCACTGTACAGGGAGTTTTAAGGGAAGAAGGAAATTACTTCTATGGTGACACGACCGGTCATTGTAATGAAGAAAACATCACATAGAAATGTTCTTAATCTCAATGATTTCCCTTCATACAACTACTTGAAACTGCTAAGGATGTGTGTTATAATCAACATCTCTGCACAACTTTTGTTAGAAAGGTCACCACCAAATTCAATGCACTTTCCAACTCGTGTAAATAAGTTACATATTATTACTCGGACTTGGTGCGACAGTTACAGAAGACTATAGACACCAGGCCTGGTTATCAGGACACCACCCATCTACAAAAAGTGCGAAATGCACCAAAGTTGTTGAGAAAACATTCATATGTCACGTGTTTGTCCGTGGTAGCATCAAAATATTATTGTCTATTACAAATTATGTGCTACTATGTTTGCGGTTGTACTATCACTGTAAGCCTACCGCAGTCTGTAGCCGAGGTCTACTCTCAAACAACCAGTTCGAATCCTGCTGGTGAAAAAATTTTCGTCGTCAGTATCCGGCGGACAGGCGGGGGTGAGCTGGTGTCGTCAAGTTCGCCACACTCTACACAGAGCGCTGAGTTAAATTACAGACCTACCCAGAGTACGTGCCCTACGTCCGCGCAGGGTGACCCATTAGTCAGACTTAGGCCTGAACTTGCCAGCCTTTTTAGTGCTATTCGAAAATAGTATGCTATGAGCATGTTCACCTAATTCCCTTCTTTCATAATCATCAATAGCAATACAAACACGACATCACACTGCAAACGCACTCACTCTACCTACACGAAACAATTACAGTTAAAAACACTTCTATCGTACAAACAACTACAAATGCCATCAGCCACACGAGAAAATGGATGTTTCAGAATTATCCCAGCCATCTGGGTCAGACACATACAGTGCCCACATAAAACAGTTACAGCTAGCAAAAATTCACATACTTTTTGCGTATATTACTGTTTCTGAAAAGATGCATGCTTCGTAATGTTAAATTGTTGCATTTTAGGTGAAGAAAATCATCTTTTAAAGTTTGTGACTATCTTTCATTACAAACTAATGGTTGACACTGTTTCCGAAGCAGTAAGAACGACATACAGCTTTGCAGAAACAGGAAGTTATCTAAAACTCTTGTGTTTTAGTAGTCTCAAACGTTTACTAGCTATAATTATTCCTGTATGCAGTCGCGGATGACGATGGACGCAAACCTACAACTATTCGCACACCATTAATCCAGTTAACTCCAAGTGACGTTTCCAGCAACTTGCTATAATTCCGAATATTGTAAAGGGAAAATGACAGAAGATTTAGTAATACCCAGCCGGTCCCCTTTCTTTACTGTTTCGAAGAGATAATCTCGGTCACTGCTGAAAATGGACCATCTATTTATACGATGTTTTGCCTTGGGACCTGCCCATTCTAGTTTCTCTCACAGTATGTCTGCTATCCCCCGAAAACTTCTTTTGTTTGTTCTACAAATGTGGCATTTGTCACATCAGATACGAAGACGCTACAGCAGCACCACTCTCGTACTTTGGATAACGTGCACTCCCTTCTAGACTGCCCGATTTAGCTAGAAAGGTGACTTTAACAACTGTGACCCCTCACCACACATGACGCCTGGCTGGCGTGCACTAGGACACCGCAGTAGCATGTAACACTGGCACTAGGAACACGCGTCACGAACCGGGTGTCGGCGCGGCGGCGAGCGCGCGGCAGCCCGCCTGCTGCACCTCGCACATGGCGGCACCGGCAGCTGCCTCCAAACTGACGGCGCTGCGCCGCCTGCCTTTTTTAGTGCAACTCGGCAGACCGGCGCCCAGCGCAGCGGCCGGGAGGGGAGGCGGTCGCACTACAACAAGTAGCTCTATTAGCCGCCCACGGCGCCGTGCCGCGAGGTGCACAGCACGCTCCGCCGCACACCTCCGAAACCTCAATGGGCGCGCTTGTGCCGCACTGGGCCAATCGGGCCCGGGCATCTCCACAGTCTAGCGAGCGCCCATACGCCTACCAGTCATGGGGACCCAGCTGCTGGGGAGGGGGGAACCAGCTGCACTCTAGGCTTCCCGTGCGGTGCCACCGGCACCGGGAACGTTGCAGCTTGAGCGGGGGTCCTGCAGAAACGGGTTTCACTTGCGATCCTCAGAACAGTGTAGCAACTGACATAATATTACCTCAGTCTACAAGCCCCCGTAAACGATCAAACATTTTGTCGAAGTTAACAATATTTGCCAAATACTTGACCGTGTACGGTGCTGCTTGTTGTGTTTGTCAAGTACAGGTCTTGTTTTAAGTGTTCGCGAGAAATTTTGATAGACGGAAAGTTTGACATGACGGCGAACGTTGTTTGTGTCGATGTTTCGCCGCATATGTATAGTGAAAAATCGTTTTATAATTTATCTCACTGCATGGTGAGTTTCTACAACTATGGAAACTACGATCAAGGACAAGAACAAAATAGCGCTGACAATTACAAAAATGGTAGAAGTATCACATAAATTGAAGTTCTCCGGTTCTTCTACGGACGGTGTAGGCTACACGATCCAACATTGTGGTATTTTAATGAACTATCATTAGAGGAACAAGAAGGCTAGAATAAATTTTCGTATACTTGCGTCTTCTTTTTCAATGTGAGAGCGAAGTATCTCTAAAACAAATTTTGAAACGTTTCACTGTCCATCCGCTGAAAGCTGATACAGACATCAGTTACTGAATGTAACATTTCCATTAACAGGTTTTCAGGTGTATATATCTCTCTAAATTTCAACAATTTCCTGGCCAAGCGCTTGTTTTCTTCTTCTGGTTCTTCTGTAAACACGGTGCCAGAGTGATGTTAGAAACGCTTTACCTGCATTTGTAGCCGTTCCCACTAGTGTCAAAATACATCACACACGAAAACCATCTGCTTCAAAAATATGGTTAAACTGACAGGCTTTTTTAGTACGTGTACAGCTTGTTTGACTCACCCGTAATGAACCTGACAGACAAGTCTGGTCTTTTAAGAGGGACTTAACAACTTTTTAAAATGCTTAATTGTCCGTTTGAAGAAAGCTGATGTCTCATTTTAAGCCATTCCCGGGAGTAGCGTCTTGTTCTTTAAACACAGTGCCAAAGTCAATGCTAGGACTGCTTTGTCTGCATTTGTGGCCATTCTCATTGCTGTCGAAAAACTCACGGACACAAACAGCGTCTCCTTCAGAGTGAGGTTAAACTGCCAACCTTTGTTCGTACGTGTACGCACTTTTTTGACAATCAGTGGCTAGGCAATGGCGCGTTCGTTAATCAAGTTTGCTCGTTTACGGGGGCCTCAACATACAGGCGAGACACTCACTGCTGTGGAAGGTTTGACCTTCTGGCAGCTGAAGCGAGACTCTCCTCAAGCGGTAAGTCTCTTAACGTCAAATCCTCTGTGAGAATATTATTGTTTTTGAAACTTCCTGACAGATTAAAACTGTGTGCCGGACTGGGACGTGAATTTGGGACATTTGCCTTTTCGAGAACATTATTCCGCACAAGCGACTTTCCATTTGTGTTACATGCAGTAATTACTGCACTCTTTTCTGAGATGATCAACTGCTTTTCATCGGAAGTTACGACAGCATAAGGATAAAACGCTTTTTTTAAGTGCTGTATCCACGGAAACGGTACCTGTCTTGTTTCCAAGAGTCGAAGTTTTCCAGTTTTCAGACTGGCTGACTCCTTGTCCGTCAGTAATAGTTTTCTCAATGAATGTCCGCTATACCACACAATAATTAACACTGACGGGCAGTGTTATCACTTTGCTGGCGTTGATTCATCGTGTAATGCTTGGATGCAGGTCTATGTTTTGGACTCCGATTGTCCTTGTTTTATAAAATTCCAAGCTTTCAACTATGCTTTCTCGTTCGCACTTTGTCACTCGGTTCCGTAATCTTTTAACACAGGAATCTAATTCATACTCGAAGGAAGTCGATCATGGCTGACTACCGACATAAAGAAACAGGAAAGAGCCATTCACTCTGGTAAGTTAAACATTTGGATGCGTGTCTGATTGGACGCTATTGTACACGTAACACAACACACCAGATTATCACATCGCCTGACAAACGATTAACTGTTACGCCGATTGTATTCAGTTGAATTAACTGTTTAGACTAAGTTTTGAATAAAACTGATTACGGAGAATTTCTTAGTTCTTAAGCTGCCTTCCTTCTCTTTTATACAGACATTCGGAATGGACTTTTTTTCAGTTCCTGGGCTGTCGGTCCATGCATTTATTTCCCTGGTATTAATTTCGGTTTGCGATTTTATTATTTTAAGTAAGTCGGCAGTCCTTGTGTGGCGCCATCCACTTGGGCGCCTGGTTACACATTGTCCACAGATTTTTCACGGCAAGGAAAAAAAAAATGGTTCAAATGGCTCTGAGCACTATGGGACTCAACTGCTGAGGTCATTAGTCCCCTAGAACTTAGAACTAGTTAAACCTAACTAACCTAAGGACATCACAAACATCCATGCCCGAGGCAGGATTCGAACCTGCGACCGTAGCGGTCTTGCGGTTCCAGACTGCAGCGCCTTTAACCGCACGGCCACTTCGGCCGGCACGGCAAGGAAACATAGGGCGTGCAACACTCCATTTCCTTATGTTTAAAAACAGCTGAGGGTCTAACAGAGGCTTTGTTTAGACAAAATAGCATTTTCTTTGATAACCATCTTCACTGGAAATCACAATCGTGCAATATACAGGGTGTTCCAAATGTGATGGTCAATACTGAGGGACATGACAAGAATGATAATTCGAAACAAAAAAGTCAAGTAAAAATGGGCTCTAAAAGACACACCTTTGAGCAATTCTTGATCTTCTATACTGTGAAGCAAATCTCTTCTACGGCAAGCTCTTTGCTTTTCATATTTTGGGAAGTGGTAATATGGACCAAAACAAAAAAAGTCCAATAAACATGTGCTCTAAAATGCATACCTTAAGAGCTATGAGGACTTGTTCATCTTCGCTACTTTGAAACACAACTCTTCTAATACACAAGTGCTCATAACTTTAAAGGTATGCATTTGAGACCAAATGTTTACTGGACATTTTTTTCTGGTTTACGTCCATACAACCACTTCCTAAAATATGGGAAGGCTGCAGTAGAAGAGCTCATAACTCTTTAAGATATACGTTTTAGAGCTCATGTTCAAATGGTTCAAATGGCTCTGAGCACTATGAGACTTAACATCTGGGGTCATCAGTCCTCTAGAACTCCGAACCACTTAAAACTAACTAACCTAAGGACATCACACACATCCATACCCGAGGCAGGATTCGAACCTGCGACCGTAGCAGTCGCGCGGTTCCGGACTGAAGCACCTAGAACTGCTCGGCCACCGCGGCCAGCAGAGCTCATGTTTACTTGACCTTTTTGTTTCAATGACCATTCCTGCCATATTCCGGAATACTGACCATCACTTCAGAAACACCCTGTACAACCGAGTAACTTTTTATGGCTCGTTTGTGGACAGATTCATGAACAAAATCGATCGCCTTTAATACAAATAAAACAGTACAGCTGAGTATTGTATTATTAATTGTTAACTTTAATGTGAACTGTTGTGTAGCGTTGTCACCTTTTGCTTACATATGCTCCTGCAACCGATAATACGATCATTAAATGAAGTGGGTAGCTCTTAATGCCACCAAATCATTAACTTGATCGCAGAGTCACTGACATCCGGCAATTACAGATTACTTTCTATTTTTTGGTGCAATAACCCAGCCTAATCCCTAACACAAGATGTCGACGCGCTACCAGCTAAGCAAGTAGTGGTGGTCATACGGACAGTTCTCAGATGTGGAGAAAACAAGGGTGCACGAACTCCAACTGCAGTTGGCCGAAATCCGCCTTGAAAGTGCACGCCAGATTAACGAGCACTGGTCAGTCGCGGGCCACCAGGAATGTGGTGTTTTGGCGGATTTCCCCATTTCTCAAGGAAACTGTGGTTCGGTTCCCATCCCCGAGTCAGAAACACAACAGATTATTAAAACTTGAAAACACGCAGAATAAAGTTATCACTCTATGGTAACTAATGTTTGTGGAGAAACAATGAGCATCAATGTACAGGGTAATAATTAAAAAAAACTGCAAACTGTAGTCAGACGGTCGCCCATCATTAACGGACACTGCCTATCATTAACAGACTCTGCCTATCATTAACAGACACTGCCACAACTGAGACACCCATTGCTTTTGAATATGTGACAGTTGTGCGGAAGGACTCTTGTGAATAGACGGAATGTTTTGACATTTCTACGGAGCCCAATACTTCTGGCAGGCTTTTGCTTTCATATTCGTTGGTTTTGTCAACTCACAAGCAAACTGTCACATTCCATTCTAACTTAGATACTTGGCTAAAGTTATACCATCGCAATCACGTCGTTTGACTCACATTCGTTGTCTTCGCCAAGTCGCAAACAAACTCTCACATTCCAATCTAACCTAGACCTCGTCTGAAGATGGGTAAATCAGCTTGAAACCGGTAAAGGCAAAATAAATCATCTTAAAAAAGGGACTGGTCGCAACTTTCTCAACCTTTCAATACACATTAAAACTAATTCTTTGTAACAGTTCTCGTAGACTACAGCCCACTGTGCCAGACGCTAGACAGGACACGAACTCTTACTGTACCTGTAAGGTATCTGCTTATTCCGGCACATCTGCAAACTCAGCAGCAACTTCCTTCTGCAGAGCCGGCCGGAGTGGCCGTGCGGTTCTAGGCGCTTCAGTCTGGAGCCGAGCGACCGCAACGGTCGCAGGTTCGAATCCTGCCTCGGGCATAGATGTGTGTGATGTCCTTAGGTTAGTTAGGTTTAAGTAGTTCTAAGTTCTAGGCGACTGATGAGCTCAGGAGTTAAGTCGCATAGTGTTCAGAGCCATTTGAACCATTTAAACCTTCTGCAGAAGTGCCTCTCGCCGGCCGCGGTGGTCTAGCGTTTCAGGCGCTCAGTCCGGAACCGCGCGACTGCTACGGTCGCAGGTTCGAATCCTGCCTCGGGCATGGATGTGTGTGATGTCCTTAGGTTAGTTAGGTTTAAGTAGTTCTAAGTTCTAGGGGACTGATGACCAGAGATGTTAAGTCCCATAGTGCTCAGAGCCATTTGAACCATTTGAAGTGCCTCTCCGCACAACTGTTCCATCCTCCTGACTTCAGCTGTCATATTCAAATATGTGCGTTTTTAGTCCTATTGTCTCGATATTTTGTTTTTCGCGTTACCAAAGTTCCTCTCTTAGACACCGAACAGGTGTGATAAAGACACGCTGTGCGAATGGTTCATATCACTGTGCCTAGGATGAGTGATTTATATGGTAAGCACATTTTCGTGGAGCTCTGAGCGTTCGCGGTCACACACTTCTCTCGTTAAGTGAACTCTGAATTTTGGCTTGTTCATCTCATGACTTACGTTTGCAACCAAATTGGATTGCGAACAAGAGGAATATGACATTTACTTTATAGCTACAATAATTTACACACTAATAAACCCTAATACTAAAATGAGTTTTCTACAAACAGCTATTTATACTTAGGAAGATTTGAACAAGTTGTATCCAGCTGAGATTACCAATTCGTTCTGTGGGAATTCGTCCACGAAGTAACAGCATTTCCGCATCAGTACCTATTATAATTCCATCTGCATTAACAATTTCCATTTCAATTAAGTATAAATTTTCATTCCCATGCACTGAGGTGCCTGAGCATACAGTTTTAGGGTTTCTTGTGTCGTGTATATGAACAAATTGAGTTCCGTCATATAACTCCTGTTTGGTACATAAAAGGGTAGTAATTCCATAAATATATGGGCTGAGAGAGATAATATTTGCAGGTTTTTAAATACGCGACTTGGTTCTCTCTGATGTACAGCTCATATTCCGAATGACTTTGTTCTGTATCTTTAGTATCCGCACTATGTTGAAGGGATTTCCCCCCCCCCCCCTCCCAAAAAAAAATACTACGCCTAAAAATAGACTGAAAGTAAATTGTATATGCTGCTTTTCGTGTGTTCGTGTTAGCTGCGGTTGATAATATAGTAGATCAGTTTGGTAGAGGGGTACTCAGTACGTACCTCCCAGCTCAAATTTTTATCCAGACTTGTTCCTAAGAATTTGATAAAGTTCTTCGACATCGTGGTTGTGAATAATCTTCATCTGCCCACACATTTACTGTTTGCTCTTAAACTGCATAATGTGAGTCTTAGATATTTTCAAATTAGGTCCATTTAGTTGAAAACAAATTTCTAAGACCTTGAGGTTTCTAATCTATGACTCGAGAACTGCTTCTGTATCCTGATTTTCAACAAACACAGAAGTAGCGCCTGCATAAGTAACTGACAGGTACCTGATATTTACTGGTAAATAATTCAGACAGATTGTAAATAGGACTGGACATAGAGTGGAGCCTTATCGGGCACCCCGAGATGGTATTTCCAGTCAGAATAATAATTTGTCCAATTTAAAGTAATGCTAACCCTTTACTTTCTGTTTTATAAGTAGCTGGGTAGCAGGTTGGTCTCTTAGACTTCATCGCCAAGTAAATTAAATCACGCTTTAGATTCCCACGAAATGCTGTGTTTGCATGAAACTAGCCTAATGCTCTATCAGTGTACACTTCTTATGCACAGACGAACGCCGTGTAAAGTGGTCAATAGTGTGCTGCTGCTGCTGCCGACACCAGAATCGGCGGTAGCGAGCACTCGTGGCCTTCCGCTGTTGAACCCTAGTTCAGGCAGGCGAGGCAGAACTCCTGTGGTAGACTCAGTGGTGCCGGAACTAGTCTTTTGATGTTCCGCCTCAAACGCCAACTTGCCGCGCTGGTGCCAACTGTTCGAAGGGCTGGCGGCTCCAGAGGACGGCGCCAGTGGTGTAGATCGACCAGCAGCCGCGGCTGGCGAGCCAGCCCATTCGGACAGTTAGGAAACTCTCCCTTAAGGCCAGAGAGCCCCCAGAAAATGACTTTCAGTCCTCGTTAACTCCCTATGGGAGCCTTTTTTCTTTACAGTTCTTACAGAAAATGAAACTGCAAACAGCTAACTGATCTGTAGAAAGATTTGTATCATGGCTGGCATCTGGCTGGAAATAAACGGAAGACCGAGAATATATGACGTCTTTACACGGCCTATCGTTAGCTGTTTCTAACACATGAAAAGTATGTTGGGTAGATACTAGCTGTTTCTAACACAAAAAATTATGTTGGGTAGATACACTTCGGCCGTTTGCGTCCTTTTGTTGCGAATTTTCCCGAAACGATAGCTTTCAGTTGAACGAAGTGCTCTTAAAAGCCAGAGGTAAATAATCGTAAAAAACTTGTTCAAAAATTTGCTTCGAAACGGGTCACTGAACAAGAACAACAGATATCGCGATACACTCCACGCAGCCACGATAAGAGATATATTTTAGATAATTAGACAAGATCGGCGATGAAAGTGGACGAATATATCAGTGTGTTGTGAATTACGAAGTGCTTTCAGGCGGATACATGAGAGCTACGACACTTGGATATGAAATACGCACATAAAAATTTAACTTTTCCATTTCTTACAGTAATTTCCTCAAAAATAAAGAAATGACGTAAATTTATGACGTGAATGCGTTACCTACCAAGGCACTGGATGCTTCGTATATGATTTTTCGTAAAGAGATGAGTACATTACTCATTCTAAAAGGTTTTTACCCGAAAAAAATATAGCTGGAACAATGGAGATACATAACCCACTGTCTCTTACTTCTGTATGAATTTTGTCAGTGAACAACGTGTTTCTAAGAAACAAGGAATACAAGAATAGAAAAGGAATCCGACCGTGGATTACGGCTCAAGTGATTTAGGGGTGTTACAGAAAATCGAAATCGGGGTAGCCGGATGAGGATCTCAGCCTCGCTCGTCCAGAACACTATTCTAGTGTCTTAAACATTACGTAACACAACTTGGCCTGCCATAATGACTCTTGGAGCAAGGCAGACAGCTGGAACAGACTATCCGTAAAGAAAGTATAACAAAAATCGTGGCCGGGCATTCAAACTGGATTATTTCTTGACGGAGAGGAAGATCAAGGGGTGAAAAAAGGGATCGCACTATCATACAACTTCGTCGGAAACAATAATGTGAGCTGAGACCGGTAAAAAAAATAACACCATAAAAATGTGAGGACAGACTATAACATCGTAAAATCACCTCAGTATTCTCCTGTTAAATTACGAAAGAGCTGAAACTGGACGAATCGGGATTAGGATTTGACTGTTTTGGAGTAAGTATTCAATTATTACTAACCAAAATGCCACTTGATAGCTCAATGCGCCAATATACACAACTGTTGTTATCTGGCTTAGCTTAACACTACGACCTTCCACGGCAACGATAAAAGGGTACCATGTCATAAAATACGACTTACTAAGCAATCTTCTTTGCTTTGAAATGTGCTAGAGTATAACATACCAAGCAAAAAATATTGATCTAATTAGTATTGTGGAACATCTTCCCTTACAGTATACCATATATCAACTGAGACTGTGGGGATGCTACACTGCCACAGATACACCTATATCTACGCTCTCTGAGTGTTGGATGTGCGGCGGAGGGTAGATGCATTTCTTTCGCTTCCTCCTCGCAGTCCTCGACTGACTTATGTATGAACAAAATACAAGCGTATACGTTAGAATTTTTTATCGCCATGGTAAATTTCTAGAACCTTTCCATAACAGTCATTACATTGAAGTTTACAGAGAGAAAAATATATAAGCACCAATACCAGTAGCACACGAAAGCAAAAAATGTCGATCGTGTCCTGTTCCATGAATTGCAGTTCAGTGTTGACGCTGTTACCTGACGTGCTGATATTTTGTATGGGAGTGAAAAGCGAAGCGCTTCCACAGTTGTGTGGGGCAAACCTCAAAATACAGCAATGCGCATTGACGGTACGGGCGGGAATCGGTACTGCCATACGTTGTGTAAGTAGGCTGTCTAGTTTTCTTATTGGCAACGTTACGTAGCGCTCTGTATGAAAATCACTGGCTGTGCTGTGTGCAGTCTGTGGCTGGGTGGCATTGTTGAAATATTCGCTATTGTAGTGTTGGGCAGTTGGCAGTTAACAGCGCGTAGCGTTGCGCAGTTGGAGGTGAGCCGCCAGCAGTGGTGGATGTGGGGAGAGAAATGGCGGAGTTTTGAAATTTGTAAGACTGGATGTCATGAACTGCTATGTATAATATGATTTTTCAACACTATTAAGGTAAATACATTGTTTGTTCTCTATTAAAATCTTTCATTTGCTAACTATGCCTATCAGTAGTAAGTGCCTTCCGTAGTTTGAATCTTTTATTTAGCCGGCAGTAGTGGCGCTCGCTGTATTGCAGTAGTTCGAGTAACGAAGATTTTTGTGAGGTAAGTGATTTGTGAAAGGTATAGGTTAGTCAGGGACATTCTTTTGTAGAGATTATTGAAAGATTGCGTTGCGCTAAAAATATTGTGTGTCAGTTTAAGCACAGTCATGTATAATTGTTCAAAGGGGACGTTTCAGTTGGGACCACCATTCTCGCCCAAATGTTATAATGAGTGCATCTGACTTTTCAAAACGCAGTGAGTCTAGAAAGAAAAATTTTACTGGGGAGACCAAACACTCCTCGAGTAAAGCTTTATAATAATGGGTAATTTGCGTATGAGAAATTATTAATATTCCTGAATATAAAAAAATGGGATAAGCACAAAAAATCTCACTCTTTATTTGAAGGCACAGCTGCTACTAAAATTTTTGTAATCTATATATTTATTTGATTTTGCACGAACGACACACTCATTTCGTGTTTTGAACCAAATATACCCACAAAAATACAAGAATTTATTCATTAACTTTTATTTTGAGCAATAATAAATGGTACAAAGAAACACAAAGATGTTCCATCTGCATTATAAGCACTACAATCAAAATGAATAATTATGGTTTAATGGTAACACACTGTTCGTATGAGAAATTTGCATTTATTCTGTTAGCATTCACTCAAAATTTTAATTAGGCGTAACATCTTTAAACAATCTCTATAAAGAGTGCAACCAAAATTTTAATTAAACTTGTTACTTTAATAATACATTTTTGTTGTTTACAAAATGCTTTTTTTTATCCTCTTCAAAGCACTTGGTATCCACGTCCCTCCTCCAAGCAGTCATACTCCTCATCCTCAGCTTCGTAAGGCTGTTTCAGAAGGTACTAAGTCTTTTTTACTAATTTTGTGGGGTGTATCAAAATGACAACATTTGTGTCAGGTATATGATCTGTTGCTAAATCTGTTTAAAGTAAGGTCATACAAATTTTCGATGAATTATCGAAGCCCTAAGAAGTCTCCCTGCTAGAAATAATGAACGCTCTTTCCCCTTCAGTTTCTTTTTCAGTATTATTCGCTTCCTATCTTTTATACCCACCGATTTCTTCAGATAATGACGAAAGTCAAAGTTTAAAATATTCCATTCTATTCGTAGCAGCCCAAAACATGTCGTAAGGATAAGAAATATTTTAAATGTAAAAGCTGGAGCGTTTAATATTCAAGAAAGAAAACCCATTGGGTAGTCAACTTCGTAACAAAATTTTCTTTTGAAGTCACTTACCTTTTCATTTGCTCAAAAAAATGTTCAAATATGTGTGAAATCTTATGGGACTTAACTGCTAAGGTCGTCAGTCCCTAAGCTTACACACTACTTAACCTAAATTATCCTAAGGACAAACACACACACCCATGCCCGAGGGAGGACTCGAACCTCCGCCGGGATCAGCCGCACAGTCCGTGACCGCAGCGCCCTAGATCGCTCGGCTAATCCCGCGCGGCTCTAGCGTCTCAATTCCGTTACTCTTACTTCGCAATTTAAAATCTTATCGAATATACAGAATGGTCAGAAACAGTCTGAAAAGTTTGTAAGGGTGTAGTAGTGTACGTGCGGCTCCATTTGCTCCTCTTTTCTTTTGTCTACGCCCTTCTGCCGCTTCCTAGGTTCAGAAGAGTAGTCCCCTACACGTACCCTTTCTTCCATGTCCGCCATGTTTCACACGAACTCCTAGCTCACGCAAAACACAAATCTGTTATATACGACAATGCATTGGACAAAACAATAATCAGTATACTACGCACACATTGGTGTGAACTTTCAAAATACTTTCTGCCTTGATGTCACGGATTTTATTGGTATTTAGTTACTACTTACATTAGCAGTTGGGGAAAAAACGGAACTATCGCGATTTGAAAGAGATTTTGTGCTGCACATATTGTGTTTAAACCAAGCACACAATTGTATTTCTTAGAGCGCTAAAGACTTATGGATGAACAGAGTAACGAACAAACACTGTAAACAGTCTGCAATTTTCTAACTTTAGTTTGAAATTAAATAAATCTTGTCTACGCTGCAAATTACCCCAGCATCTGCTACGACTGCTCTATAGCGGTAGGCTGAAGTTCTCGAAGAGCGACGAAGTCACAGAAACAAAAAAATGGTGGTTCAAATGGCTCTGAGCACTATGGGACTTTACATCTTAGGTCATCAGTCCCCTAGAACTTAGAACTACTTAAACCTAACTAACCTAAGAACATCACACACATCCATGTCCGAGGCAGGATTCGAACCTGCGACCGTAGCAGTCCTGCGGTTCCGGACTGCAGCGCCTAGAACCGCATGGCCACCGCGGCCGCCTCTCAGAAACACATCTATAGTTTATCCCACGTCGATATGGAGTTGTGTTGCCATTCACGGTGACTATTGTTGCTTTGCCTGTTCCTCAGCTATTCCTCTGGCATATATTTGTTGCTAGCGACTTGAGTGAAATACGAAAAAATCCTATAACACCTACACTACTATATTGAAGTACAGGGTGATCCGTTCGAGATGTTAGAAAAGTAAAACACTATGCAGGGTGGTCCATTGATCGTGACCGGGCCAAATATCTTACGAAATAAGCGTCAAACGAAAAAACTACACAAAACGAAACTTGTCTAGCTTGAAGGGGGAAACCAGATGGCGCTATGGTTGGCCCGCTAGATGGCGCTGCCATACGTCAAACGGATATCAACTGCGTTTTTTTAAAACATGAACCCCCATTTTTATTACATATTCTTGTAGTACGTAAAGAAATTTAGTTGGACCACTTTTTTCGCTTTGCGATAGATGGTGCTGTAATAGTCACAAACATATGGCTCACAATTTTAGACGAACAGTTGGTAACAGGTAGGTTTTTTAAATTAAAATACAGAACGTAGGTACGTTTGAACATTTTATTTCGGTTGTTCCAATGTGATACATGTACCTTTGTAAACTTATCATTTCTGAGAACGCATGCTGTTACAGCGTGATTACCTGTAAATATCACATTAATGCAATAAATGCTCAAAATGATGTCCGTCAACCTCACTGCAGTTGGCAATACGTGTAACGACATTCCTCTCAACAGTGAGTAGTTCGCATTCCGTAATGTTCGCACATGCATTGGCAATGTACTGACGCATGTTGTCAGACGTTGTCGGTGGATCACGATGGCAAATATCCTTCAACTTTCCCCACAGAAAGATATCCGGGGATGTCAGATCTGGGGAACGTGCGGGCCATGGTATGGTGCTTCAACGACCAATCCACCTGTCATGAAATATGCTATTCAATAACGCTTCAACCGCACGCGAGCTATGTGCCGGACATCCATAATGTTGGAAGTACATCGCCATTCTGTCATGCAGTGAAAAATCTTGTAGTAACATCGGTGGAACATTACGTAGGGAATCAGCATACATTGCACCATTTAGATTCCCATCGATAAAATGGGGGCCAATTTTCCTTCCTCCCATAATGCCGCACCATACATTAACCCGCCAAGGTCGCTGATGTTCCACTTGTCGCAGCCATGGATTTTCCGTTGCCCAATAGTCATATTAATGCGGTTTACGTTACCGCTGTTGGTGAATGACGCTTCGTCGCTAAATAGAACGCGTGCAAAAAATCTGTCATCGCCCCGTAATTTCTCTTGTGCCCAGTGGCACAACTGTACACGATGTTCAAAGTCGTCGCCATGCAGTTCCTGGTGCATAGAAATATGGTACGGGTGCAATCGATGTTAATGTAGCATTCTCAACACCGACGTGTTTGAGATTCCCGATTCTCGAGCAATTTGTCTGCTACTGATGTGCGGATTAGCCGCGACAGCAGCTAAAACACTTACTTGGGCATCATCATTTCTTGCAGGTCGTCGTTGACGTTTCACATGTGGCTGAACACTTCGTGTTTCCTTAAATAACGTAACTATCCGGCGAACGGTCCGGACGCTTCGATGATGTCGTCCAGGATACCGAGCAGCGTACATAGCACACGCCCGTTAGTCATTTTGATCACAATAGCCATACATCAACACGATATCGACCTTTTCCGCAATTGGTAAACGGTCCATTTTAACACGGGTAACGTATCACGAAGCAAATACCGTCCGAACTGGCGGAATGTTACGTGATACCACGTACTTATACGTTTGTGACTATTACAGCGCCATTATCACAAAGCGAAAAAAGTGGTCCAACTAAATTTCTTTACGTACTACACGAATATGTAAAAAAAATGGGGGTTCCTATTTTATAAAGCGCAGTTGATATCCGTTTGACCTATGGCAGCGCCATCTAGCGGACCAACGGTAGCACCATCTGGTTTCCCCCTTCAAGCTAGACGAGTTTCGTTCTTTTTAGTTTTTTTCGTTTGATGCTTATTTCTTGAGATATTTAGCCCGGTAACTATCAATGGACCAGCCTGTATACAAGAAACTACCCAAGTTTATTGCTTGTTAAAGATAGGCCTACATCATGCGTAGGAGAACTTGGAGATTGTGTCTGAAGTTAGTGTAACAGCACATCAGTGCTCAACATGTCCACTATTGCGAATGTGGCACGTATCATTCCTGGCGTCCATGTTGCGCCACGTGGCTCGTAGCATATCTGGGGCGATTTGCTGAAAGGCCGCTGTAATCTGCCTCCGCAGGTCAGCCGGCTTTGTGCTTACACTGTTGACTTGACATTGTTGTTGTTGTGGTCTTCAGTCCTGAGACTGGTTTGATGCAGCTCTCCATGCTACTCTATCCTGTGCAAGTGACTTGACATAGCCCCACAAAAATATCTGTAGGCTTTAGGTCGGGGCTATTAGGAGGCCATGGGATAGGTCCACCACGGGCACACCAGCGATCATTGAGCATCTGGTTTAATTGTTCCCGTATTGTGAGAGCCCAGTCCGGTGGAATGGCGCCCTGTTGATAGATAATGGTGTCAAGTATCCGATCTTCTTGTAACTGAGGGGCCACATACTGCTCGATTATTTCATGTTAATTGACGGGACTGTCTGCACCACAATAAAGATTGGGCCGAATACTTTCTGATGGGTCATTCCGAACCACACATTCACTTCAGGGCGGGGTCTTCCTAGCTCGTACGAGACATGTGAATTCCTGCTTCCCCAAATGATCCAGTTCAGCTTGGCGATCATTTTGCTCCGTTTCTACAACGCTATCTTCCGCCTGTGTGAGACACTTTTCATCCATTTTCTAAGAACATTTAACAATGTATCAATTTGATGGAACACACCTAACGATGTACCAACGTCTGAAAAGTCGCTGGGGAAAATTTTGCATACCATACTACACACTAAGCGCGTTGTTGTGGCGTAACGACCACTTTTACTGGACAATCGAAGAAACACACAGCGCGTTGACTTGTGCCACCTCCGTACAGAGTTTCTGACATCTAGTGTTTGCGCTGTGAACTAAGCGCATTTCAGATTGATAGAAAATCTCACTGTGAGTGTGTGTGTGTGTGTGTGTGTGAGAGAGAGAGAGAGAGAGAGAGAGAGAGAGAGAGGGGGGGGGGCGATTCTGCTTGCTTTATAGTTCGAGGTTCCACAACTGTTGCTCGGCACAACCTTCACACACATGTATCTTCTCGAGGAGACAAGGGTGGCAAGCGTGAGAGTTTCTTGGAAAGAAGGAAGAGGGAGAGAAAGAGGCAGCGGGCAGCCGTAGAGGAACTGCTGGGCCCCTTTCGGGACAAAGGGCGGTAGACGTGGGTGTGCGGAGGGCGTGCGGCACAGGCAGAGGCCCGCAGTGGCCCACAAAGGCGTTTCGGCCTCTGGCTCTGCCGCTGCCGCTATTCATTCGCGTGCCTCGCGAGGCGAGCCATCGCATTCCAGGCCTAGGGCCCCGCCTGCCTCTACCGCCACCAGCTGTTGTCCACTGCGCCGGCCTGCACGCAGTTCCGATTAGAACCGGGCATTCAGCGCGGTAAACAATATCAGTACGAAGGTAAGCATACCGGATAAAAAATACGACGCCCCCAGGAGTCATCACACCAATGCCACGTAAAACCGCCTCTGGTGTTGATAACCCTCTCAACACAGCGAGGAAGAGAGAGTACAGGTTTCTTCAAGTATGCCATGTCCAGCTGAAGCCAGTCACTGATGACTGGATCCCGTACAGCTACCAAACTGCGGATGTATCGACTGCTACGTTTCACCCGCTATTCCGTCTGCCTCCACAGCTGAGTGGTGAGCGCGGCAGAATGCCATGCATGGGGGTCCGTAACATATTATTTTTGCTTTCTTCCTCAATTTACCTTTAGTTTGTAGTATATGTAAAAATTTCTCCGACTTCTGCTCTATCTGTCATGCTGATGTTTTCTCTCATACTGTCCCACCTAACAGTGCTGATTAGAGGAAGATATCAAACCCGCATGGACATCGTGCCTGTAGCGCCCCAAAGTGCGTCACATACACAAATCTGAACTCATAATCAATTTGTTGACGATAGATATAAAGTATTATGCCTGTTCTGCAATTGTTGGCCCAAAAAAAAGACGACAAATGACCATTGAAAAGGGTTCTAGGAACATCAATAAGAGACAAATGCAAAAGAAAAGAATATACAAACGAAAACCTATAAAAATAACAGTAATGTTTACCAAATGTAGAAATATATCTTAATAGAAAGAAATGCTTTAAAAATGTATCGTTGTTAAAAATTTAAATAAATATATATGGTTACAAGAAAAAGTTCGATTTCCGACCCGGTCGGAGATTTTCTCTACTCACCGATTGGATGTTGTGTTGTCTCCATCATATTTTAATACTCATCGACTTGCAAATCATAGACGTGGCGTTCACCAAAATGGCTTGACCCAGGCGACTGGTCTACCAGACAGGAGACCCTAGTCACAGGCTCATTTCATTTCACCCTCTATAGTCGGCGGTATTTTCTAACCTATTACGATCGGGTGATTTAGAGAGCCATTCAAGAATGCCTTAATGTTCATCAATCAAGGAACGCAGGCTTGCGGCTATCTGAAGACGGCTGTTATCATCTTGAAAGATCGGAGTGTCCACAGAAAAAGTCATCCTGGTGATGCCAAACAAAGAGAAACAGTTGGACGACGAGAACGTCAGGAAAAAACAACAATCCTCGTTTCATCTTCACTGTGAACTGTACGACGGGGATCAAGCCACGGTATGAAAAACAAAACTGTTCCCGAAACATCACGTAACGACCTCAGGCCTGAAGTACACCACCACGCACTGCCGGTTTAACACTTCATTGGGCATTTGTCGCAGTCGGCACCTTGGATAGTTTGGAAAGCTGGATATTCGCCATCATCGGACCATAGTGCATGTCTTCAGTCAGTTGCTGTCCTGTTTTTGTGTTGTATGGCCCGAAGAAGACATGCGGCTTTGTGTGTTGCTGTGAGCAACGGCCTTTACCTAAATACCAGACCCAAAACGGCCATTGGATGTAGTTTCCTCCGCAATGTTCACTCGTAAACTAGTTCACATGGAGCCACATTCACCGACAACAGAGTTTCCTTTCGGTTTCAGACAGACAGTATTGAAAGTACGTGACATCCGTCCTATGTTCCTGTTGGTTAGGTTCCTTCTACGACTACTGACACATATCTTTGGATGTTATATTTTGAATGTTTCTCCAGTCAGTTGGCAGTTGATGGTTGAAGTGCTGATACCACAGTTGCAAGTAGTCTGCGTAAACCAGTTATGTCGGCCACTGATGCAGTGTATATATGGATCGTGATAAACCTTTCAGCATCGACTACGGCCTGAAGATGGCGCAATGAAGCGCCGAAACTGATAGCAACACAACAAATAAACTCATAAGGACGGCTGCAAGCGTTTCAATTTCTTACAATAGTGAACGGCCGTGGTCCCCAAGACCTCCAGTCAAAAGGGTGGATATACGAAAACCAGCTGACTACCGTAGCTCAGCACAGTCACTGTGCATCAATAAGGTTAAAGGTCTGAAGATGATCATGTCATGATCGAAACCAGTCATCTTTTAATAAACGTGGTTTGCGATATAGGCTGTTATAATTAATTTCAAATATTATATTTCGATCGCCGATTTTTCCAATAATTTTTTCAAAAATAAAGTATTTATTTCCCGTGGGCCCTTCACGGAGCCGAGCGTCAGCGAAGTGTGGCGGACAAGCCGACAATTGCGACGTCACAACTTCGTTTCCAGGGCCCGTATTATTCGTGGGCCCCGACTGCCACGACTTAACGTCAGCTATACAGGGTCACGTGACTGCCTGGTACCATCTGTGGCGATACAAAACGACCAGTGCTCTGTTTTAAGAGGTGACTACTATCTCGTCCGGTAAATCTCGTCCAAACTCTAGACAAGGTTAACAAATCACAAGCAGTGTATACTGGACATTCTTCCCCTCGTCCTTTGTGGTGCGGCGTCGCTATACTTGTGAAATTATTTTAATAAAGGTTGTTAGCCAAAAGGTTAAAATAGTGACTATTTCTACACTCAGATGCATACGAAGTTAAAAATCACTAACGGGTTTTGTGTGTTCGTTCTACTCCACATGCCTCGTACAATTACCTCTGTTACATTTAACTGAATTCACTGCCAATGCGTTAAAAGCTAATACTGTAATGTAATATAATAATGTAACATAATTTAATAAGCTGTGCAGCTGACGACTGACTTTTTATCTTTGGTGAAACATTCTGCAGCTGCTGAACTACAGCTACGAACAAAATCATTAATTAGGTACATGTCTCTTCATTTTTCTTACAGATGTTCGGCAAGCATGATATCCTGATGGAAACATCAAATTCAAAGAATAATCAGAGAGGCTGTTGCCTGCTTTTTGATAGATCTTTTATATAAACTGAGAAAATGAACGGCTTATCGCCCATCCTTGAGTGTACTGATTACTGATAAGCATCTGACATAAGAATAACCTATATACTTGTGGAGATTCTGCATACCTTCAATATCAGTCGGTAGTGTGCTACGGTATCTTGTGAGTTCTGGCAACCTAAGAAAACGGAACTCTTCGTGCGCCTAAATTTACAAAAATCACACGTCAAGGGAGTTAGCTGTTTTTTCAACGAGTAATAGTTTCTAAATAGGTACTTATTTTTAACAGAGAAACAATTCCTTCGACAAAACTTATTCTTATTACGCTGATAAAGTTGACGATGTTGTACAGTCGTGAAGTACACCAAGTGGCGGCTGCAGAAGAGACAGAGAAGATCGCTTTAAATGAAATGGCCGATATTGAGTACAGTACAGATTAGTACCTGCAAAAAAGTGACAACAGCATCAGCTGCTGGTAACAGTGGCTGTTTGATGGTATTCAATTTTTCTGTAATAATTAACGTGCTTTTCACACAGCCACAGCCGGCCGGAGTGGCTGTGCGGTTCTAAGCGCTACAGTCTGGAGCCGAGCGACCACTACGGTCGCAGGTTCGAATCCTGCCTCGGGCATGGATATGTGTGATGTCTTTAGGTTAGTTAGGTTTAAGTAGTTCTAAGTTCTAGGCGACTGATGACCTCAGAAGTTAAGTCGCATAGTGCTCAGAGCCATGTGAACCATTTGAACACAGCCATAGTCTCATCAACAAAACAGGACTGACTACTGTGTACCACTAGTAACTACGCTATTTTTACTTCAGTTCGCACGTTCTGTGGCATTTTTTATGCTTTAGATATGCCTGGCCACTACCTAAATAAAAATTAAACGACGGCCGGGAATCTCCACTTGGGGATGTTCGGCCGCCGAAAAGCAAGTCTTTTCAATTGACACAACATGGGGTGATTCGCCTGTCGATGATAATGAAATGATGATGAGGAAAACATAACACATGGTCCCCGAGCGGAGAAAATCTCCGATCCAGCCAGGATTCGAAACGGGCCCACTTTATGGCAGTCAGACGCGCTGACCCCACACCCACCGAGGCGCTGATACTACCTATATACAAATCACGTGAATGTGATATCAAATTCAAAAACAAAATCTACAAATTGCAGATGTGCCAACGCACTTATTAAATAACATTCGAAGAATTACAAGAAATGAAAAAAAATGGTGTAACGATTGGTGAGTTTCAATGAACGACGAGCATTGTTGGAGAGTGAGTCAGAGAGCATCACCTTTTGCAGATCGTAAAACACAGTATTTGGGAATAATTATTTATGTCCAATAAATGATGATCACTATTCAGGAACGCGAAACCATCAGGAATATCCAGTCACAGAGCCTAATTGACGCTGCATATCAGATTGTAAATGATTTTAGGTAGTGCAAATTGCATTTCGACGGTCTCCTTATTAATGAAACTGAGTAAGGAGACCAAAACTAAAACTGAAATGAAAATTGCTAGAAGATTAAAATAACCGGCATCGGTATAATTACCGATTTTATGCGTATGATTTGCATGTTACGTCAGTCATCTTCTGATTCCCATGAACTGGAATCGGACGACGTAACTGCTCAGGACTAATGACTGCTATCTGTTCCAACAGCGCACAACGCACTTTCTCGAAACGAAACGTTTCCCGCGGGGAGGCAGAAACTTCACAGCTTCTGAAACTGATGAGAAACGCCGCTAAGAGCCCCGCCGACAGAGCAGAGTACCAGTTATCCCTTGTTAACGGAAATTCACGCGTTCTTCCGTTCCACAAACTCTGGGAAGAATTTACCTAGTCACTGCAACTGACGTCCGCCACGGACTCTGTGGGCTCAGCTTTGAAATACTAGCATTCCGTCGATGACGGGGTCATTACAGACAGAGCACATCCTCGGATTGGACAAGACTGGAAAGGGAAAAAAATCGCGAAAGGGGGAAAAAAAACGCGGCTGCGTCTTCTTCAAAGGGACCATACTCGCATTCGCATTAAGTGTTAGGAGAACCATAGAGAAATTGGATGCTTGGAGAGGGATATCAACCCTCTTCCTTCCGAACGCGAGCCCAGCGCCTTAACCACGTCTAATGGCAAGGTCAGCACTGAACATGTCACGAACTCCTCAAACGGAAAGTTTATGAAGGATGCGCCTTATATACATTCAGTCACTCGTTGTAACAGTAAGTTTCATTATTTCACAACAATATTATTTCTTGTTCTCTATCTGCAGCTGACGAAAGAAATGTCTGTTTACGTATGCTGTATTAGATCCAATTTTATTTTATCGAAGAAATCTACATCTACACCTACCTACCTCTGCAAATTACACATAAATGCCTGGCAGATGGTTCATCGAACCACCTTCAAAATAATTCTCAAAACAGCGCGCGGAAGAAACGAACATTTAAATTTTTCCATGCGAGCTCTGATTTCCATTATTTTATTGTGATGATCGTTTCTCCCTACGTAGGTTGGCGTAAACAAAATACTTTTGCATTCGGAGGAGAAAGTTAGTGATCAAGCTGCAACGAAAAACGCCTTTGTTTTAATGATGTCCACCCCAAATCATATATCATTTCTGTGACACTCTCTCCCCTATTTCTCGATAACACAAAACGTGCAACCCTTCTTTGAACTTTCTCGATGTACTCCGATAATAATCCTGTCTGGTAAGGGCCCCACACCGCGCAGCAGTGCTTCAAAAAGGAAGGACAAGCGTAGTTTACGCATTCCCTTTAGTGGATCTGTCTTTGGTTCGCCTTCCCCACAACATTCTCTATGAGTTCTTTCCAATTAAAGCTTCCGTAACTGTAATTCCTAGGTATTTAGTTGAATTTACGGCCTTTAGATTTGACTAACTTATCGTGTAACCGAAGTTTAACGGATCCGTTTTAGCACTCATGTGGATCACCTCACACTTTTCATTATTTAGCATCAATTGCCAATTTTCGCACCATATGGAGATGGACATGGAGAGACAACAATAATAATTTTGAAAAGAAATAACACCTGCTTCGTAAGGAAAACTTCTCTAAAAATATAATGTATGTGTGTGTGGTTGTGTGTGTGTGTGTGTGTGTGTGTGTGTGTGTGTGTGTGTGTGTGTGTAACGAGAGGGGGCGTGAGAGTAGGCGAATGAAGGGTGATTTAAAACAAAACAAAAATATGTATTTACTTGTAAATAGAAATACAACTTATCCATATATCTCTTCATATATTTACCGAGAAAATCATTACTTTTCTAGATATTATAGACTGTTGAACATGGCTGGAGAAAAAAATCCAATTCATTTGCAATAGTACAAGGCTTACTGAAAAGCCCTTGAGCTAGGCTACGACGTCTTGAAAACCGTCTTCTTCAGAAAGCTCAATGTTTAACACTGGTTACATGATGTTGTGGAGGTACGTTAAACATGTAGCTACATGGCACAAACGAATATCAAATTCAGCTCCACAATATCAAAATAAAAAAAAAAAATATCTTGCTGATTGTCATTTGAAAATGCTTCAGTAGCTACGTTTGTGAAACACTTTCTAATGACATTCAGCAAGATATTTTGTGGTTTTATTATTAAGGAAGTGAACTTTGTCTTCATTCGTGCCTTATGGCTACATATTTAATGCACTTTTTTTTAAAGATGTCAGAATCTTTGTCAAGAGGTTTAAATGAACCCCGTACTACAGCAACTTATTTGCCTTTTTTCATTTTTTCCTGCGCGAAGACTTCTCTACATAATTGGGACGTTCCACTTATAACAAAAGATTTCAAACATCCCCACAGACATGCTTATACGTCATTAACTTCATAGTATATCTGGACTGAATATGAAGTAAACTATGAGAAATAGTTTGATCAAACTTTGTATTTCGACTTACTTGATAAAATCGACTTTATGCACTGTCAGCCAATTCAGGCTTTTAATTTCTTCAAAATTTCCCACCAACAAATCCGAATCACCATGCTTTCTGCATGCTCGATATCGTTGTGTAAGTGTACGTGTTAGTTTAAGTGGACGTACGTTTGAGTAAATAAAAAACGAAGAAATACTTTCCGGAACTGCCAAGGTGTATTGTTCGCACCGAATGGAAAACATAACGCGTCAAGCGATTTCAGTGGACATTTCAGATAAACGTAAAGTACGAGATTTATATTTAAAATTCACATTTACTTCTGATCGGTGGGCCTTATTAGAGGACCCTGCTTCGCAGTGCCAACCCCTCAATAATTAGTTAAGTGAAAATGAATTTTCAGTACAGCACGTTTCCATATCGCACTACAAAATATAAAAAATTTCTCCAAGCCCAATACGTATTCCTAATCCCAAACAGATAGCCCTGAAAATACGCGATTGTGAACTTTTAACAGCTATGAAAATGTTTGTCAGATTTAAAACGAAAAACGTGGGTTTCATGCAGCAGGTAATAGTAAGGAAGTGAACTATTCATGCACCAGTTACAGTACGTACGGCATGCGCCGCATATTTTTCATTCTACATCTTACCAGTGTTTACACAGCTACTGAAAATTCACAATTACATATTTTCAGGTACGTATGCTGAGGTTAGGAATCTGTATGTGGCTAGCAGAAATATTTTATACTTTTTAGTTTGATTTAAAAAATATGTACACTAAAAATTCTCTTTTATTTAAATGATTATTTTCCGTCTTTTAGACCTGTGTGTATGAGGTTTATCATCAATTTCAAATGTTTTTGTGAGACTACAACAAAGACAAGTGATAAATTTCAAGTTTATTTCATTTTCTCTTCACCTCACTCATCCAATACAATATATTGCTTCCTTCTTCCTATGTATATCTGCAAAAGACCGTGAAGGTAAATACTAGAGAGATTCGAGCTCATACGGAGGCTTACCAGTGTTCGTTTGTTCCAGAAACCACTCACAACTAGAATAGGAAGAAGGTGGAAACGGCAGTGCTACACAAAGTACCCTTCGCCACACACAAAAACAAGAAAAAAGTAAATTGGCACTGCCATACAATTCTGAGCTATGTTTAAAATTTCAGGTCTCTAGCTTATTGTAAAGTTAATTCAGGATCAATTGCAATATTTGTACTAAACATACAGACAAACAAGGAAGCGAAGTCCATCTCCTCTTCCCCCTTCCTCTACTCAGCTGTGCCAACCGCTCACATACTACCTGGAACGCATACCAGTACCACCCGCATAAGACGCTGGTCATGAGAGGATCTTACGAAGATTTTTCTGTGCTCACCCTCAGTCCCACCAGACAAGAACGTGGGTCCGGCCGCTGTGGCCGAGCGGTTCTAGGCGCTTCAGTCCGGAACCGCACTGCCGCTGCGGTCGCAGGTTCGAATCCTGCCTCGGGTATGGATGTGTGTGATGTCCTTAGGTTGGTGAGGTTTAAGTAGTTCTAAGTTTATGGGACTGGTGACCTCAGATGTTAAGTCCCATAGTCCTTAGAGCCATTAGAACAAGAACGTGAATTATTACTGCATAGTCATCCAGTTCTGAGCTACGTTTAAAATTTCAAATCCCTTGTTCATCGGAAGATTAGTTACAATCAGCGGCAAAATTTGTACTGAACGTGCAAACAGGCAAGAAAGCAGCCTTATAGAAACGTGGTAAAGAATAGTCACACTCTTAACAGGAATCAGGGTCGTTCACAAGCGTATACCATCGTTACATGAAATGTGAATCACCTGTTTGTGGTACATGAATTAACCCACCCACATCAAGAGACACGAGAGGAACCACAATATCCTGAAAGATTCTTAAACCATGGACGCAAGCTTTATAGAAAAAGCGTTTATTTACCCCCCCCCCAAAATATATTAATTCCTAAAATGTCTTTATAACCAAAATTTCCACTGCATATATGAAGAACTGTTATTTCCAAAACTGTGTGTGTCGTGACATGTCTCTGAGACATGCAATTCACCCAACCTTTACAGACGTAAACTGCAGAATAGAAGTAAGTTCCAAAGGGTAAAAGTGAGTGGAGAGCAGTACTATAACAGTGATTATGTGGCCTTTCCTTTTATTTTTATGTTACATGCATATTTCTTGCTGTAAAACGTTTAGAAAATTTTGATGGTCATTTATTCAACGTAGTTACATCAATATTTCTCTTCTGCCTTCTGCTTTGTTTTTAAAATTAAAACCAGAAACATTTATTTCGTTCGATTTGTTATGAAATACCTATAGCCTTAATAGTTTTTTCCCTAAGAAACGTAGCTCAGTTTAGTGACGTGATAATTTCACGCTTAAGATGCATGACTTTGTGGCCATCAGATCCCAATCATTACACAGAACAAGACAATGTGATCGGCATTTTTCGTTGGATTGCATTTCATTTTATTTTGATGTAACATTCATACATGAGTACGATGGAAAAAAAGTTCCTTAACTGATCAACAGCAATAACAACACTATGGTAAATGGAAAGTTAAAAATAGAAGATTAAAGCAAAGGCTAACTAGCTGTTAACAGCACAGTAGTCATGTTACTGAAAGATATCGAGTAAAAGGAAATACATATCTAGAAACCCAATATAAAAATACATACATTCGCGAGAAACCTAGAAATATCGGTATTTTGTTATGACCAATAGTCAGAAATTTACGATGTAACACAGAAGAAACACTACAGTGCTATCTGTCACGAATGTCTTACAGATACAGAACCAAATGGAATTTCTAGTCCATTTTGTTCTTTTTCGAATCAAAAAAATTTGCAAGATGCTAGAATAAAAAAAAGGAACTGACAACATTTCTGCAGAGCAGGGGTCTCCAAACTTTTTAGTCCGCGGGCCACACTGACTCCTCCACGAAGTCATAAGGGCCAAGATCTACCTAGTGTAGGGTGACCAAACGTCCCGGAAAACCGGGATTGTCCCGGTTTTCATCCTTGTGTACCGGTGTCCCGAAAATTTGTTTCGGGACGCTCAAAAGTCCCGGAATTCAGTTTTCAAATGCATTTCGTTAAACTTTCCCAGATTTTTGGGATTTCGTTACATTAAAGGAAATACAACACAAAAAATTAATATATTTTAGCTTATTTGTCTAAAACTTCCATTGTCTCATACTAGTAATCACAGTATCAGTATTGATACACTCAAGCAATAATTTACTTTAAGCGGTACTTTGGCCAACAAGTAGAAAGTTGTATTATTGTAACAGAGCTATGAAACCGTCCTATTGTCGCGCCACTTACTCATACACTCATTGTCAGAACAGTGTAGTAGTTGATGTTTTGTCAGACAAACTGCAATAGTTTTTTCTCATATTAGTGGTATTATTGCTGCAGTACTGTAAAACGCAATGCCGAAACGTGCCTGCAAGTTCAGTGACTGTTATTCCAAGGAATGGAAATCCATTAAGAAAGGTCGTTTTGATTACGAAGCAGAGTGTTCCGTATGTAACTGTTTTATTAGTATAAGTCATGGTGGACGTTCCGACATAGTTGATCACATCAGGTCAAAGAAACACATTAACAGATACAGTGCACCGAGCTGCAGTAAAACTCTACAAAATTATTTTGTGAAACATCAGTCAAGTGAAGAGACGAAAGTTCGAGCAGCTGAGCTTACACTAGCCTACCACACGGTAAAACATCACCAAACTTATAGATCTAGTGATTGTACTAATAAGCTTAAAAGCATTATGTTTGATGATTCTTCCATTGCAAAAAAGTTCAGTTCAGCAAGAACTAAAGTGTCAGCCTTAGTGAAAGGAGTTATTGTTCCCCAGAGTGTAAAGGAAAGTCTTGAATATATCAAAAAGTCTTCTTTCTACGGGATATCCACTGATGCCAGCAATCATAAGGCCACTAAAATATTTCCGTTTGTTGTTCAATTTTTCGATATTAATCAGGGAATTCAGACCAAACTTTTGAAGGTGAGTTCCCTACCTCATGAAACATCTGATGAAATTTCAATATTTTGTATGAATACTATCGAAAAGTTTGATCTTGAGAAAAATAAATGTGTGGCATTTTGTGGAGACAACACCAACACAAACTTTGGTGGTTTAAAAAGACAAGGCAAATGCAACGTATTTACCAAATTAAAGGCAACACTGCATGAAAACATTGAAGGCACAGGGCGCCCTGCACATGTTTTACACAATAGCGTGCAGACATCTGCTGACAGTTTAAGCTGTGATGTTGAAACTATCGTCATGAAGGTATACTCACACTTGTACAATTATACTGTTAGAACAGAGAGGCTTAAGGAGTTCTGTGATTATGTGGGAACTGAATATATGAATGCAATGTGTCACTTGAAAAATCGCTGTTTCCAGCAGTTGAAAGAGTAATCCGCCTGTTTGAACCGTTAAAAAGAGTTTTTCCTAAATGAAGACAAAGCCCCCAAAATATTGGTTCAGTTTTTCAGTAACCCTTTAAGTGACGCCTACTTATGGTTCATTCATAGTCAGCTTAGTACTTTGTAGCGTGGGATAAAGGAAATTGAGGGAAGCACGAAAAGTGTAATAGAGGTAAATGATGCTTTGAAAAATACTCTGGTAACTGTTACTAAGAGGAGAGAACAGCAGTTAATTTCTTTTAATGTTAAATTTGTCCTTAAAAGAGCAGAAGTATCAGAAGCAGCGCAAAGGAGTTTTAGAGAAGACGTTAACAAATCTTATGACACTTGTGTAAAATATCTCAGCAAATGGAGTGCCTCATATTTACCCTCATCGCCGGTGTTTGATTGGATGTTACTGAAGAGAGTGCCAACATGGGAAACTGTTGAAGAGACAGTTTCTTATTTGAAGAGCAAAGAGATTGAAATCGATGATTCCATTCTCTTTGATCAGTTCGGCATACTGACAAATTTTGTTGAAGAAAGTCTTCGCAAGTGGAATGATGAAAAAAAACCACCATTGGAATGTCATGAGAAGTGGGTGAGTTTTTTTTAAAAGCTGTGACTGTCTTCAGCATTACTCTGAGTTGGTAATAATTGCAAGGTATTTATTTGCAATCCCAGCCCATAATGCCAATGTGGAAAGAATATTTTCGTTCAAGAATATCCAGTGGACTGATGAAAGAAACAGAATGGAGGTGGACTCTCTTGAAGCAATCCTGCAGATTCTGTACAACTACAAAATGGATTGTGCCGAGTTTTATCACTGTGTCTCAAAGAACAAAGACATGATCAAGAAGGCTGGAGGCAGTGAAAAATACCCTTTTCTCCAAAGACAGTCAATTCCACCTAGAAGTGCTCAGTAATATTAAAGCTCATGTTAATATTAATCGATTAAAAGTTGAATGGCTTTAAAATTTTGTAAAATCGTAATACATTTCTTTATTACTGTATACGTTTATCAAATGTCATGAATTATACAGATAATCTAGATTATATCAATCTTTTGTATCCTCTTAATAGTTATAATAATCAGGTTAACAAAATGTATCAACAAAACATTAATATTTAAAATTAAGAAACCTGGGTACATGTGGAGTGAGGTGTCCATTGGCACCCGGGTGAATGTGTCCCGGTTTTCACCGAAAATAATTTGGTCACCCTAACCTAGTGGGATTAAAGCACCCTAGCACTCCATGATCAGCGTAATGTAAGGCGAGAGGAAAGATGAAATCGCAAAAATCTAAGGTTGCGGGAATAGCTAGCACTGAAAAGAACTCCGATTTTTATTTAATTACATAATTTTGATTGGTGGACGTACCTGACCGAAATTCTGGCGTATTTTATTTTGGCGAATTTCACCGACAAAAAAGTATGTCACTGCACATTCTTCACGAAAGCGTCCTGCAAAGTTAAAGAAATCTCAAAATCATTGTTAGGAACAGTATTACTGCAAGACGTAACAGAGGTAGAGTATGTCAACGTATTGTTTTTTCAAGCGGCGCAACAATAAGTTTAGTTATGTAGTCTTGTAGCGAGTAGCAGAGCCAATGTCGTGGTGTATTGGTCGCGATAGGCCTCGAAACTCAATTATTGGCAGTATAGGTACCACCTCAAATATTTGGCGGGCCGGGTACCGGGGATGGCCGGCCAGCTAACGCGGGCCGGTTTGCCCGCTCTCGCGGGCCGGTTTCGGCCCGCGGGCCGTAGTTTGGAGACCCCTGCTGTAGAGTATCTGTTTAGTCATCGGCCTTTAAACATTACAGACTCTGCTAAACCAAAAGTCGCATAATAATTCACTATATCTTAACTTCCTAAGGTTGTGAACAACGGGGCTGTCGCCATACCAAGGGAACGCGCAACAATGGCTGCTAACAGTCTTTGGTGTTCCAGGGAAAGTCGTACAGTCTTTATGGAAACCTCTCTTGCTGCGTGCAAAACCCAATTCCTGACTCAAGGAACGTGACGTGTAGTACGGCAGAGCGAATAATACGTCTGTCCTTCCTGGTGCTAGGCGCGTGGCATCGGTGAGATCCTTCATGGCGTTATGGGCCTCCTGAATCCGTCGATCTCATCTTCGGACAAAAGTCACGAAATCTCGACCAACGCGAGCAGCAATATCGCGGAACGATATACTAGAGTCTCGGTAGGTCATGATCCTGCCGTTGTCAAATTCTGGTAAGTGTTTTCAGACGTTTCTTCTCCTTGCACGATACGTAACACGATCTTCTCACAAACAACGCGCAAATCGGTACACATGCCACAGCATGCGCTACTTAATAGGTCCAAATGGTTCAAATGGCTCTGAGTACTATGGGACTTAACAGCTGAGGTCATCAGTCCCCTAGAACGTAGAACTACTTAAACCTAAGGACACCTGCCCGAGGCAGGATTCGAAACTGCGACCGTAGCGGTCGCGCGGTTCAGGACTGAAGCGCCTAGAACCGCTCGGCCACACCGGCCGGCACTAAATAGGCCTATGTTCCAAAACGCCGATAGTGAACACGCTCATTCCTCGGTTTCTATTGGTGACAGAAAAGTAGGGTCAAGTGTTTTGGATAGCCCTTGGGCCAGGGACCATTTGTATACCCAACAGAAGGATCGTCTTACTGTAGCTATCCTACAGTACACGGTCACTTTTTGAATATTATATACTTCCTCCAGCTTAGGGAAATGGACGGTGTTTTCCTTTTTTTTCCCTCCGGGGCGCCTTAAGGACTTATGGAGGACCATATAGTTCATGGGCGATTCTTGAGAAATCCGAAAAACATAGTTTTTAAGTACCAAAACCGAGACGCAGAGTCCAGCACGGCTAAGCACAGCAAATTGCTGAAATTTTTACGATTTGTTGGTAAGTTCTCGGTTTCGAACAACCTTGAAAATTTTGGCGATATCTCTATCCGTTTCCCAGCTGTGGTGGTTCAAAGTCAACCTACTTATGTACGTAAAATCCGGTTTGTGGTGAAAACATTGTTTATAAAGTGACGCAGCATGAAGAAATATGCTGCTAAAGTTCCGCAGTTATCATCAGAATAGTTCTGCGAACCCTATGTTGTAGTACTGAATCACATGCAAAAGTTTTGTGCATACAATATACGGACCCAGGCGTAAAATTACACACTTCTACGTTATTTCAGTTTCACGCAAGCAAACTTAAAATTTTATTCACCCATTAAGTTCTTTTCAAAAGAGTGACAAGCCCAGCTGTAGCAGTGAAGTAATGCTTCCATAGTAGCACAAAAAATACGAATATGTTCCTGTTTATTTAAAACACTCTAACTGAATAGTGGTGTACCAGTTACCTAAGTCTACTTTCTTCAGCACCTTTAAAAATTTGTCTAACAATTCTGACATTCGAACATGTGCTTTTTTTATATTAAAAATGTTGTGTGACTAGGGCCTCCCGTTCGCCGGGTCTTTCGATTTGACGCCACTTCGGCGACTTGTGCGTCGATGGGGATGAAATAATGATGATTAGGACACCACACCCAGTACTTGAGCGGAGAAAATGCCCGACCGAGCCGGGAATCGAACCCAGGCCCTTAGGATTGACATTCTGTCGCGCTGATCACTCAGCTACCGGGGGCGGACTTTTTTATGTTGCGAGAGAAGGAGACAGTGACAGTGGCAAAGAGACGGAGAAGTAATAAATACGGGAAGATAGCAGACAGTGGTTGTGATACAGAAAGAGGGAAGGAGACAATGGCAGTGTGAGAGAAAGAGAGGGGCACATTGGCAATGGAACATAGTTGACAATGACAGACTAGAGTGAAGCAGATTGTGCCACTGGGAGAGGAAGAAGAGAAGGAGAAAATGGATGTGGGTGAGAGGCAGTGATAATGAGAGACAGACTCTATGACAACGACAACGAGGAAGAGAGTAATAGTGACAGTGAGAAGAGACAGCAGCATTGGGAAGGAATGAATGAGACAGTAGCAGTAAGAAGAGCAAGAGGGAGACGTGACAATGAGGAGAGAGAGTAGTAGTGAGACAGAAGACAGCGACAGTTAGACAGAGACAGAGAGATAATGATAGTAAGTTGGGCTGAATGAGTGAGTGAGAATGGGCAAGTGGGAGTATATGGGCATTAACGACTTACAGCGATGGGCCAATGGGTGCGAGCAAGTTACAGTTAGGGGAGTTTGTGGGAGTCAGAGGTGAGTTGTACGTTGGAAAGAGCGCGAATATGTTCGCAAGCCAAAATATTTGGAAACGTTTTTAAAGGTGTTGAGAATGGCAGACTGAGGCAGCTGGTGACCCACTTTTCAGTCACTCTTTTAAAGAGGCAGGAACATATTCGCATTTTTTGTGCTCCGATAAGCATTTTTCCGCTGGTGTGATGTATGGATGAGAAAGCTGCTATTACAGAATGTAGATGCTGTTTCTCTTCTTGTCCGTGCTCTTTACGGTCCACGTTTCACTCCCGTATGAAGCTACACTCGAGACCAATGTTTTCACAAAAGACTTCCTAACACTTACATTCGTATTAGATGCTAACATAGACATATATTTCAGAAAGCTGTTCTTTCTTTTGTCAGTCTGCATTTTATATCCTCTTTATTTGTACCACACGTATTTTGACCCGTGCCAATATGCCGGTTGTTGCTTGCCGCCAGCATGGTGTTGAAAATTTGAATGGTCAACAGTGTAGTTTCACTATATCACTACGTAACCTATCTCACTACGTCACCAATTTCTCTCTCTCTCTCTCTCTCTCTCTCTCTCTCTCTCTCTCTCTCTCTCACACACACACACACACACACACACACACACAAACACACACAGAGGATCAATATAGCGTCCGCGGGGTGCGGCAGAAGCTGCTGTCGACTGAATTGCCGCCTGGAACCAACTTCAAATGGTGGCAATATGTGAGAAGCTTTCCGGCGCCCGCAGTTTCGGGCCATAGCCAGCGGCGTTCAGTCCGTAATACAAGGCAGGCTGCAGGCGCACACCACAATATAGGTAGCCAGCTGCCGCATCGGCGGAAGCAGACAGCTTGTAACGCCCCAGTCGCTACGGTCTTCAGACACACAATACCGTCTTGCTGCCGGACTGACAGCTCTCTCTCTCTCTCTCTCTCTCTCTCTCTCTCTCTCTCTCTACCACTGTGTATCCTATATTCAACTATTAACGTAGCTATACGCACAAGAAGTCAACAAGGTAGAGGAGTTTTGTTTGAGAAGGGGTTAGAAGGGAACTGACGAGTCCTAACACCGCACTGACTTCTCGCTGTGCTAGAATGTGATAATGTTACGAACGCAATGATCTTAATTTTTCTGGTAGGCACAAAAAATCTACTGATTACTGTACGGCTCAAAATGGTATTATACGAAACAGTGAAGTAGCGAAACTTCCTTGTAGACTACTTCCGTTGTAGCTCACGTAATTCGTCAAGAGGCGATAGGTCTCACCAATCGCAAGCTGCAGCTGCCTAGAAACCAATCATCATAAGAACGAATGCGTGACGCCGACTGGAGTAGTGAAACCAACGCCCTCATTGGTCTGTTGGGCATTGCGATCACTTTTTATCAAGTGATGAGTCACAGTAGATACCGTGAAACTCTGATGCGGACCGATGATTATGAAATGTGTGTCTTGTGGCATTGTGACATTGGGTAGCACGATATTTTGACCCTACATGCAATGTTGATTTCCAGGTATCTCATGCTATTACCGTATTTCATGGATTATGACGCACCTTGATTTTTAAGTATTTTTTTAAAAAATAGCATGTTTATCATTTTTGTTATTAGACTGCAAAGTCACAATAAAAAAATCCTTAGTTTACAAAACCGAACAGACTTTTAAATTCCCTGGAAATTGCCATCTGAACTACTTCTTCTATTTTTTCTTCTGCTTCTTCTTCTTCTTCTTCTTCGTCGTCATCGCTGTTCTCTTCATATGTAAGATGGTTTTCACTGCCAACGATAGTGTTACTTACGCCGCACTTCTTGAAACATTTAACAGTAATATCTTCTCTCCCTCTCGACCACGACCGTTTTATCCACTGACGCACTTCTTTGATTATAAGTCGCTCTAAAGCTCCCTTCGGCGTGAATTCATGTTGGCTTTCATCTATCATCATTTGTTCCAGTCCTCTCTCATATACACTTTAAATGGTTTAGTTATCAAAACATCAAGAGGTTGCAATTGTGAAGTCAGTCCTCTCGGAATAACAGCAAGCTCTGTATTTCTCTGTCTCTATTTCTCTTTCACAGAATGTTTCAAATGTCATACCAGCCTCGTCCATAAAACACGTATCATGCACTTGAACAACTCCTGGTGGTATTTCATAAGGTTTTGGCATTGTTTTGCGCTTGAAAATGATCATTGGATTAAGTTTAGTACCATTATCACAAAGTGGAAGGACAACAGTGTAGTGCATTTTTTCCATGTCAACTTGTTTTTATAGTTTCATGGCAACAGTTCTGTTACTCGGCACATTAAATGTCAGAATAGTTTCGTCCATATTCGCTATTTGCCTTAATTCCACACTAGTTTTCTTTCGATGTTGAATAATAAACCGATGGTAAGATAATTTTTCTTTTCGTACTCTTGTGGTATTTTCTGGGATCTTTTGGTTTTGGTTCACTTGCTAAGTCCATGACACTTCAAAACCTGTAGCAACAACCAACTCCTTCCTCTATCTGCATATTTATCCTTCCTAATTTTTTTTCAGTTCTTCCTTACCAGCCCGTCAACTGCGAATAGTTTTTTCTTCCGTTGATGGAAGGAACGAAGTGCCGTTCGGGTGCTCTGCTTCCATATTCTTCTGCATATACTATTACTTTCAATTTATAGCCCGCATCATATGAATACCTTTTACTTTTTTCCATAGCGAAACTAGCTACTAACAAAAATATTGTACTGTTACCGATAACGCAAATCACTTTCAGTTCAAGTTCACTGGCACCATAGACTGCAGTGATGCATTATAGGCTAGAAAGTGTTCTGGATTTTTGATGGAGAAGGGGACTGATGACCTCAACTGTTAAGTCCCATAGTGCTTAGAGCCATTTGAACCATTTTTTGTGATGGAGACAGTGTTAGCGAGCTTGTGAATGCCCGCAACTCATGTTTGTTGCATCGGTGCACTGCTACTGCCAGTTGAATCCAGCGTTGACAGATAGAGATAGGTTTCCCGCGTCATCTAATATATGGCTGTTTTTAAGACTGGTGAGATTTTTAAGTCAGACACTGGACACTTTTATATTATTTTCGAGTATAAGACGATCCGAATTTCGGGGGGCAATTTTTCGAAGAAGAAAGTGTGTCTTAACAGTCCGTAAAATACAGTATTCCACATTACCTTTTTTTGCATTACTTATGCCCTTTGGGATAATGACGTTTTATTGTGTCTATGTGTTCTGTACATACATGTTATTTCCACTTATTTTTCAGGGGTTGAAAATAGTATAATTGCACTTTTTGTGGCAAATGTCTGCGCTTGTCATTCAGACTCCCGGAACTGCATCAACAGGCATCAAGTAGTATGCTTGAACTTTGACATTTTTCTCTATTTTTGTTTAGCTTTGTCCTTCAGACAACACGTATTTGCTGTATATCATGTCTACTATACATGGTTTTCTGAGTTTGGTGGTTCCCAGTTACGTGCCCATCAGGAATCTGATGAAATGGGTGTAAAATATATATAAAAAAATGCTTGTCAAATTACAAAACCCGTTGTAAATAAAGTGAGGGTGATGTGACGGTCTAGATCTGTTATTCCTGTTCGCGACTCATTCGATTAGTTCCGACATGTCGCAAAATTAATGCAGGTACATTTGAGAACATTTCAGATAGTACCTTGCGTACCACACTGGAATGATACTTTGGAAACTGCCCTGTCTTCTACGAACATGGTAGAGTTCCTGTCAACAAAGCACGTATCACTGCATGTTGTTGTTTGTGGTCTTCAGTCCGAAGTCTGGTTTCATGCAGTCCTTTATGCCAGTCTATCCTGTAAAAGCCTCTTCATATCTGCGCAGCTATGGCAACCTACATCCATTTCAAAATGCCTCTAAGCACTATGGGATTTAACATCTGAGGTCATCAATCCCCTAGACTTAGAACTACTTAAACCTAAAACTTCCTGGAAGATTAAAACTGTGTCCCCTACCTTCCAAACTTTACAGAAGCTCTCCTGCGAACCTTGCAGAACTAGCACTCCTGAAAGAAAGGATACTGCGGAGACATGGCTTAGCCACAGAGACGAGATACTGGCAGAAGTAAAGCTGTGAGTACCGGGCGTGAGTCGTGCTTCGGTGGCTCAGATGGTAGAGCACTTGCCAGCGAAAGGCAAAGGTCCCGAGTTCGAGTCTCGGTCGGGCACACAGTATTAATCTGCCAGGAAGTTTCATATCAGCGCACACTCCGCTGCAGAGTGAAAATCTCATTCTGGATACTTAAACCTAAGCTAAGGACATCACACATATCCATGCCCTAGGCAGGATTCGAACCTGCGACCGTAGCAGCAGCGCGGTTCCGGACTGAAGCGCCTAGAACCGCTCGGCCTCCGTGGCCGGCACATGCATTTCAACTTGCTTGGTCTCCCTCTACACTTTTTACCCCCTCCCTCTCACTTACATCATCTGCTAAATTCACTATTCCGTGATAGCTCAGAAAGTGTCCAATCAATCGAGCCCTTCTTTCGCTCAATTTGTACCATAAAGCTCTTTTCCTACCAGTTCCATTCAGTACCTCTTCATTTGTTACTAAATCCACCCACTTTCTTCAGCATTCTTCTGTAGGACCCCATTTCAAAAGTTTCAGTTCTCTTCTTGTCAGTGGCCTTTACTACCCACGTTGCACTCTCGTATAAAGCTACATTCAAGACAAATGCTTTCAAGAAAGACTTCCTAACACAATTGTATCACGCTGAAGCGCCAAAGAAACTGGTATGGACATGCGTAATTGAACACAGAGGTTTGTAAAGAGGCAGAATACAGCACTGCGATCGGCAACGCCTATATAAAACAAGTGCCTGGCGCAGTTGTTAGATCGGTTACTGCTGCTACAATGATAGGTTATCAAGATTTAAGTGATTTAGAACGTGATGTTATTGTCGGTGCACGAGTGATGGGACACAGCATCTCCGAGGTAGTGATGAAGTGTTGATTCTCCCGCAGGACCATTTCAGAGTGTACCGTGAATATCAGGAATCCGGTAAAACATAAAATCTCCGACATCGCTGCGGCCGGAAAAAGATCCTTCAAGAATGAGACCCACCACAACTGAAGAGAATCGTTCAACTTGACAGAAGTGGAAGCCTTCCACAATTTTTTGAAGATTTCAATGCTGGCCCGTCAACAAGTGTCAGCACGCGAACCATTCAACGAAACGTCATCGACAGGAGGTTTCGGAGCCGAAGGCCCACTCGCTTACCCTTGATAACTGCACGACAAAGCTCTTCGCCTCGCCTGGGCCCGTCAAAACAGATATTGGACTGTTAATGACTGGGAACACGTTGCCTGGTCGGACGTGTCTCGTTTCAAATTGAATCGAGCGGATGGACGTATACGGGTATGGAGACAGCGTCATGAATCCATGGACCCTGCATGCCAGCAGGTGGCTGTTCAAGCTGGCGTAGGCCTTGGGAGATGTTGAGCTGGAGTTATATGTGACCCCTGATACGTCTAGGTACGTGACAGATTGCACGTACGTAAGCTTCCTGCCTGGTCACCTGCACCCATCCATGTCCACTGTGCATTCCGACGGACTTTGGAAATTCCAGCAGGACCATGCGACAACCCACATGTCCAGAATTGCTACAGAGCGACTCCAGGAACACTCTTCTGACTTTAAACACATCCGCTGTTCAGAAGAGACCTCCACCACCTCGTATTCTTATGGATTTATGGACAGCCCTGCAGGATTCATGGTGCCAGCGCTACTTCCGACATTAGTCGAGTCCATGCCACGACGTATTGCGGCACTTCTGCGTGATCGCGGTGGCCCTATACGATAATAGACACGTGTACCAGTTTCTTTGGCTCTTCAGTGTAGATGGTAACATAGACATTTTTCACAAAGCTTTTCTTGCTTTCGTCACTCTGCGTTTTATATCCTCTTTATTTATACCAAACATATTTTGCTTCCCAAATAGCAAAAGTCGCCTACTACCTTGAGTGTGTAATTTCTTATCTAATCCCTCAGTACTATATGACCTAATTCGACTGCATTCAATGATCCTTGCTTTACTATTGTTGGTATTCTAATCTCAACTTTTCCTCATGACAACTCCATTCGATTCAACTGCTCTTCCAAGTGTTTTTCTTGTTTTTGACGGAATTGCAAAGTCATCGGCAAACCTTACAATTTTTTATGACCTCGTTGTCTTTTCGGAGAGTTGTACTAACATAAAGTTCTAGTGTTTCGAGCCGGAGAATGGAAATGGGTTCTCGGTGATCCTGATGTAGGCGCGTAGCACGGCGACCCAACTCCTCCCCGCCTCAAAGCGGCAAGAGGCCGCTCTCAGTCCCGGCGAGATCGGTCAGGCTTCACACCTCGTGCCATATGAATGTCCCTCGGTTGCGAGAGGCCGCAGCGTATTATGGCCAATAACAAGTCCCAAGCAGAATTTAGTTCGTAGCCACTATCTCTGTTTACGAGGTTATCGTTAGCCCTAAATTGGATGGCTTCCTTTATTAGGTATCCCAAAATCCAGTTCTATTTGCCGGGTATTCCGCGCCCCATACTCCCACTTAATGTTGTACACGTCTTACGTACACAGTCCCAAAGGATCGTTGACGAGCCATTTAGACCTTTAATAATCTGCGATGGTCAGATGACTGTTTTAACATACATTTTTTTAAGGATTCTTGCAATATTTGCAGTTGTTGGTTGTTCCACATACGAACGGTATGCATTTGTATTGTATCACATTAAATGAGGAGTCCCACAAATTGCAGAAATGACGCGCGCTTGTCCTCTTCCTGTGATATTTCGGAACTGCAGCGGCCATAGCTGTACCAATAACTAAGATGCCGTCTCGACACTACGCTAGAAGATGATGCGGATGATACCCATCGAGGTGTCGCGCCATATCAATGGGCACTGTCTGTATCCTTCGCCAGAAAATGATGGAAGTAACGCTAACCGAAACGTCACGCCATTTCGACGAAGTCACTTTGCTGAAAACTCCAGAACTTTTCATATTTCTTCTCCTGAAATGTAATCCTTTTTCGAGATTTTTTACTTGGTTTCCTTTACTGTAAGGTGAATGCGCAATAGTCGAGACGCTAGAATAATGTCTTACTCTCTTCTCAACTACGGTCTCCTTTCGTGTCCTTCAATTCATATAACTGCAGTCTGGTTTCAGTAAAAGTAGTAAATAACCTTTCGCTTCCAGTATTTTATTCGTGCTACCTTCAGAATTTCAAAGAGAGTATTCCAATCAACATCGTCAAAAGGTCTCACTAAGTCTACAAACTAGAACAAAAGTGATCTTCCCCCTGATCAGCATCTAGCAGTCTTTCCATTCTTCAAGAAATAATTCGAGTTGGTATTTTGCAACCTAGGTGGCTCGGTAATATCCACACTTGTGAGCACCTGTCTTCTTTGGAATTGGGATTATTACATACTTCTTGGAGTCTGAGAGTATTGCGCCTGTCTCATGTATCTCTCAAACCAGGTAAAATACTTTTCTCACGAATGGCTCTCCCAAGGATGTCATCCAATCAGAGAAAATGCCATCTACTCCAGGTGCCTTGTTTCGATTTAGATATTTCCGTGCGCTGTCAAATTCTTCTCGCAGTATTGTGGGTCCTGCCTATCTTCATCTCCAACCTGTTTTCTTGCCACAGCATTTTCTTCAACTTTCACTGTAGCTCAAATAAAATATTAATTTGATTTTTTGGATTGTCCTTCTCTAAGCCCCAGCTGAACTTCGGCATAAACTAGACCGTCAGCTGGTACCTAATCAATTCTCCCTATCGACAAGCCGGAAAAATAGAAATAAATTCCTCGCCCAGTATCAAATCTTCCTCTCGTTTAATGTTGGAGAATGTTTTTTGTGTTTTTAAGTATAAGGGAGATGTTATCGCATCAAGGAGTGGAGGGACAACTGGATGCCTCTGCGGGACGTGAGACGCCATGTGAAATGCGAGATGCGGTTTGCTGATTGCTGTTAATGTCCTTTAGCGTTGTGTATGATCACTTGCCAACACGAGCGTGGAACAGAATGACCGAGCGTGGTGGCGCAGTGGTTAGCACACTGGACTCGCATTCGAGAGGACGCCGGTTCAATCCCGCTTCCGGCCATCCTGATTCAGGTTTTCCGTGATTTTCCTAAATCACTACAGGCAAATGCCGGGATGTTCCTTTGCATGGGCACGGCCGACTTCCTTCCCCGTCCTTCCCTACTCCGATGAGACTGATGACCTCGCTGATCTTCTCTCACTGGAGTGAAAGGAGATTTTAACAGAGGAGGAGGAAGGAATGACAAATAAACAGAACACAGGATATCTATTGTTAATGGAAGACATGGCGCCTGATCAGTGAAGCAATTCTAGCCACAATAAGATCTGCGTGTGTTCGTCTAGCCATCGGATTTGTGGGCGCACACAACGTTTAAAAAGGACGATGAAAAATAGTTTTGATTGGCAGGAAGAAGAATACAAGCTAGTCATTCGAGTGTATGACCACGCCGAGGGAGAGGGCTCTGGAGAATATGAAAATATTGTCCTGTAAATGCATGTGGTCGAGACGGCGCAGTCGGCCTCTTTGACGCTGCCACGAGACTCTGCCAGCCGCCTGCAATGTTCCTTCCGCTGAGCTGACAGCAGCCTGATCCTTGCCCGGTAAAATGCGCTACAGCTCAGAGTCCGCCGGCCAGTTCCGTTTGTCTCACAGCACTCCCGATATAAGCGACCTTGACGACTTTATAACTGATAATGGGCAAATTATTATTTATTTATTCCTCAACGAAAGTTACTAGTAAACTGTATGTGAATAACTGTGGCCCACAGGCATTTGTTTGCTTGTTGTTGTTGTGGTCTTCAGTCCTGATACTGGTTTGATGCAGCTCTCCATGCTACTCTACCCCGTGCAAGCTTCTTCATCTCCCAGTACGTACTGCAACCTACATCCTTCTGAATCTGCTTAGTGTATTCATCTCTTGGTCTCCCTCTACGAGTTTTACCCTCCACTCTGCCCTCCAATACTAAATTGGTGATCCCTTGATGCATCAGAACATGCCTTACCAACCGGTCCCTTCTTCTAGTCAAGTTGTGCCACAAACTCCTCTTCTCCCCAATTCTATTCAATACCTCCTCATTAGTTATGTGATCTATCCATCTAATCTTCAGCATTCTTCTGTAGCACCACATTTCGAAAGCTTCTATTCTCTTCTTGTCCAAACTATTTATCGTCCATGTTTCACTTCCGTACATGGCTACACTCCATGAAAATACTTTCAGAAACGACTTCCTGACACTTGAATCTATACTTGATGTTAACAAATTTCTCTTCTTCAGAAACGCTTTCCTTGCCATTGCCAGTCTACATTTTATATCCTCTCTACTTCGGCCATCATCAGTTATTTTGCTCCCCAAATAGCAAAACTCCTTTACTACTTTAAGTGTCTCATTTCCTAATCTAATTCCCCTCAGCATCACCCGACTTAATTCGACTACATTCCATTATCCTAGTTTTGCTTTTGTTGGTGTTCATCTTATATCCTCCTTTCAAGACACTGTCCATTCCGTTCAACTGCTCTTCCAAGTCCTTTGCTGTCTCTGACAGAATTACAATGTCATCGGCGAACCTCAAAGTTTTTATTTCTTCTACATGGATTTTAATACCTACTCCGAATTTTTCTTTTGTTTCTTTTACTGCTTGCTCAATATACAGATTGAACAACATCGGGGAGTGGCTACAACCCTGTCTCACTCCCTTCCCAACCACTGCTTCCCTTTCATGTCCCTCGACTCTTATAACTGCCATCTGGTTTCTGTACAAATTGTAAATAGCCTTTCGCTCCCTGTATTTTACACCTGCCACCTTCAGAATTTGAAAGAGAGTATTCCAATCAACATTGTCAAAAGCTTTCTCCAAGTCTACAAATGCTAGAAACGTAGGTTTGCCTTTTCTTAATCTAGCTTCTAAAATAAGTCGTAGGGTCAGTATTGCCTCATGTGTTCCCATATTTCTACGGAATCCAAACTGATCTTCCCCGAGGTCCGCTTCTACCAGATTTTCCATTCGTCTGTAAAGAATTCGCGTTAGTATTTTGCAGCCGTGACTTATTAAACTGATAGTTCGGTAATTTTCACATCTGTCAACGCCTGCTATCTTTGGAATTGGAAATATTATATTCTTCTTGAAGTCTGAGGGTATTTCGCCTGTCTCATACATTTTGCTCACCAGATGGTAGAGTTTTGTCAGGACTGGCTCTCCTAAGGCTGCCAGTAGTTCTAATGGAATGTTGTCTACTCCCAGGACCTTGTTTCGACTTACGTCTTTCAGTGCTCTATCAAACTCTTAACGCAGTATCGTATCTCCCATTTCATCTTCATCTACATCCTCTTCCATTTCTATAACATTGCCCTCAAGTACATCGCCCTTGTATAGACCCTCTATATACTCCTTCCACCTTTCTGCTTTCTCTTCATTGCTTAGAACTGGGTTTCCATCTGAGCTCTTGATATTCATACAAGTGGTTCTCCTTTCTCCAAAGGTCTCTCTAATTTTCCTGTAGGCAGTATCTATCTAACTCCTCGTGAGAAATCCTCTACATCCTTACATTTGTCCTCTAGCCATGCCTGTGTAGCCATTTTGCACTTCCTGTCGATCTCATTTTTGAGAAGTTTGTATTCCTTTTTGCCAGCTTCATGTACTGCATTTTTATATTTTCTCCTTTCGTCAATTAAATTCAATATTTCTTCTGTCACCCAAGGATTTCTACTAGCCCTCGTCTTTTTACCTACATGATCCTTTGCTGCCTTCACTACTTCATCCCTCAGAGCTACCCATTCTTCTTCTACTGTATATCTTTCGCCCAGTCCTGTCAATTGTTCCCTTATGCTCTCCCTGAAACTCTGTACAACCTCTGGTTCTTTCAGTTTATCCAGGTCCCATCTCCTTAAATTCCCACCTTTTTGCAGTTTCTTCAGTTTTAATCTGCAGTTCATAACCAATAGATTGTGGTCAGAGTCCACATCTGCCCCTGGAAATGTCTTACAGTTTAAAACCTGGTTCCTAAATCTCTGTCTTACCATTATATAATCTATCTGAAACCTTTTAGTATCTCCAGGGTTATTCCATGTATACAACCTTCTTTCATGATTCTTGAACCAAGTGTTAGCTATGATTAAGTTGTGCTCTGTGCAAAATTCTATCAGGCGGCTTCCTTTTTCATTTCTTAGCCCCAATCCATATCCACCTACTACGTTTCCTTCTCTTCCTTTTTATACTGTCGAATTCCAGTCACCCATCACCATTAAATTTTCGTCTCCCTTCACTATCTGAATAATTTCTTTTATCTCATCATACATTCAATCAATTTCTTCATCATCTGCAGAGCTAGTTGGCATATAAACTTGTAATATTGTTGTAGGCGTGGGCTTCGTATCTATCTCGGCCACAACAATGCGTTCACTGTGCTGTTTGTAGTAGCTTACCCGCATTCCTATTGCTTTATTCATTATTAAACCTACTCCTGCATTACCCCTATTTGATTTTGTATTTATAACCCTGTATTCACCTGACCAAAAGTCTTGTTCCTCCTGCCACCGAACTTCACTAATTCCCACTATATGCAACTTTAACCTATCCATTTCCCTTTTTAAATTTTCTAACCTACCTGCCCCATTAAGGGATCTGACATTCCACGCTCCGATCCGTAGAACGCCAGTTTTCTTTCTCCTGATAACGACGTCCTCCTGAGTAGTCCCCGCCCGGAGATCCGAATTTGGGACTATTTTACCTCCGAAATATTTTACCCAAGAGGACGCCATCATAATTTATCCATACAGTAAAGCTGCATGCCCTCGGGAAAAAATTACTGCCGTAGTTTCCCCTTGCTTTCAGCCGTTGGCAGTACCAGCACAGCAAGGCCGTTTTGGTTAGTGTTACAAGGCCAGATCAGTCAATCATCCAGACTGCTGCCCCTGTAACTACTGAAAAGCCTGCTGCCCCTCTTCAGGAACCATACGTTTGTCTGGCCTCTCAACACATACTCCTCCGTTGTGGTTGCACCTACGGTACTGTTATCTGTGTCGCTGAGGCACGCAAGCCTCCCCACCAACGGCAAGGTCTATGGTTCATGGGAGGGGGGGGGGGGGGGGGGGTTGCTTACAGTAAATATTTATGACTAATCTCTTTACGATCTCGCGGCTGGCATTCCTAATACATAGATAATACAAAAATGGATATATCTACGTATGTTCCACATCTCGTCCTAAACCAGTGAACCGATTGCAACCAAACTTCGTACACATATCACTTACTGTCTGGAAAGAATCGCTATGGGACTAAAAACCACCTACCCATCAAAGGGGTGGAAGTGAAAAAGTAGTGTAGCCCACGACATGCGAATATCCGTACTGCAGTCATGCAGTAGTTCAGAATGAAAGCACTTATTGACTTGCAGCACACTTAACACATAATTTCAAATCTTTACGAACCTTTTTCCCGCTGGTCGGGGTGGCCGAGCGGTTGTAGGCGCTACAGTTTGGAACCGCGCGACCGCTACGGTCGCAGGTTCGAATCCTGCCTCGGGCATGGATGTGTGTGACGTCCTTAGGTTAGTTAGGTTTAAGTAGTTCTAAGTTCTAGGGAACTGATGACCTTACAAGTTAAGTCCCATAGTGCTCAGAGCCATTTGAACCTTTTTCTCGCTGAGAACCCCCACAAAATAATGAAAGGAAAAAAGTTAATCGCTAACTCATTTCCGCTGCTAGTGCAATAAAACTGCCGCATAAAGCATGACGTGTGAGTTTATTACTTCTTTACTGGTAACTGTATTCGCGACACATTTTGCAGACAGTATGGACGTATCCCGTTGAAGGTACCTACGAAAATATATCATTGTACGACACATGGTTCAGGAGATATGACGTCAAATACAGAGATTCATGAAAAACTGCCGCCTCTTGCAAGACGTATTAACATTTGACGATGTCGCTATGGCTATAGTATATTAGGACAGGATTTTTATACAATAGATCTGAAGATGGTCATTATAGACCAAAACCAGTAGTCTGAAGATATAAAAATTGCTGACTGTAGACGTGAAGTAAAGGACATTTAATTTATTAGTTCTTCACTTCTAAATCTATTCGCAACACATTTCGCAGACAATAGTCACATGTACCACCAGATGTACTTGCAAAATTATATCATTGCACAGCACGTAGTTCAGAAGGTACAACGTCTTAAACATTGAGCTGCGTGGAAATTAAACTGCAGGGCGAAATTCGCTATAGATACATGTGAAATATGTGTACAAATACAAGTGAAATAATGCGAACAACGCCCCGGAAAAAATCTTATCGTAGACCCCTGGAACAACTCAATGAAATTTGGCACACATATTTGTTAACGATCTTGAAAGAAATGCTATGAGGGTAGAACATCCATTGGAGGGTGAGCGTCATAACGTGGGAGAGGAGAGGAGAAGATGGACAGACAGCTAGGGTGAAGAAGATGGACACAGGTAGGGGGCAGCAGGATAGGACAGAGAGAGGGGAGACGAGGAGATAGAGAAATGTGAGAGGAGGGGATGAAGAGGAAGAGGGGGTGAAGAGAAGTTAGGCAGAGAGGGCGGGATGAGGAGTTGGGCAGACAGAGGGACGAGGAGGAGGTGGAATTAGAGGGGAGAGAAGATGGTTGATAGAGGGGAAGGAGGAGAGATGGACAGAGAGAGGTCTAGGAGGAGGTGGACACAGAGTGGGGGGACGTGGACAGAAAGATGGGGTGGAGGAGATGGGCAGAAAGGGGGTAATGAGAGAGATAGGGGGAAGGAGGGCATGGACTAATAGAAGATTGGAATAAATACATACCCAGGCAACGCCAGGTACTCTGCTAGCCGTTTTATATAATCTGCAACTACCGCACTCTTGCAGTTTAAGAACTGTGATCCGTCTTTATTACTTACGCAAACGCCGCACTCGAATGCAAATGGTTCAAATGGCTCTGAGCACTATGGGACTTAACATCTGAGGTCATCAGTCCCCTAGAACTTAGAACTACTTAAACCTAACTAACCTAAGGACATCACACACATCCATGCCCGAGGCAGGATTCGAACCTGCGACCGTAGCGGTCGCGCGGTTCCAGACTGTAGCGCCTAGAACCGCTCGGCCACAGCGGCCGGCACTCGAATGCAGTTTAATAATATACTTACATATTGAAAAATTTCGACCACTAAAAGCGTATCTGCTGTAATAGCAAAGTTTCAGAACTTTTTACACCAACAATACCAGCAGCAGAAGGGAGTGTGCTGGCGTGTTACAGAAGACGGCTACCGCCGATAGGCACTCGGGAGGAGAGGGAAAGCTCTCCGGGCGTCAGGAGGCCCGCGTTGTGGCGCCTGCAGACTGCACGGACTCGCGGGGAGCTCATCCATCATGCGGCTCGGCCTGTCCGTCCGGTCGCCCTGGATAACGAATTCCGCGCCTACAGCTGCCGGCGTGGGGGGATGGCGCGGGGGAGGGCGGCCCTTCCTCCCTGTCCCACTTTCCAGAGGTGTGCGCGATAACACCGAGAGCGCTTGCGAGGCCACCACAGACTTAACCACCTTTACGGGCATTATCTAAAATGTCTCCATTCGTTTCACTTACGTATTACACTGTTCACTCACATTAATGTGACTGAGCCGTGGTGGGTTTGATTTTGGACGGCATGGTACTCCGCTGGCGTCACTACTTGGCCTACCGATATCGATGCTGATCGTATATCGGGGGCTGAGGTCTTTGGTCGAGGGGTATGTTGTTGGTTTTTGGTGGGCCCTGGAACTGACAGTTAGCTGGAGGGCATGTGGCTAGCAAGTTGTTGGTTTTGGGGGGGCCCTTGCTGTCCGGTAAGGACCTAGAGAAGCCCCGAGTGGTTAAATCGGACGGAAGCAAGCTTTGCCGGTTGGATTTCGGAATGATAGAGGGAAGAGCAGCTGACGCCGCGTGCAACCTGGTCAGCAAGTTCCCGACCAACTCTGTAAGCTTAAATTTTCTGGCATTTGGAAGATCAAAATAGTTCAAATGGCTCTAAGCACTTTGGGACTTAACATCTGAGGTCATTAGTCCCCCAGACTTAGAACTACTTAAACCTAAGTTACCTAAAGACATCACACACATCCATGCCCAAGGCAGGATTCGAACCTGCGACCGTAGCAGCAGCGCGGTTCCGGACTGAAGCGCCTAGAACCGCTCGGTCACAGCGGCCGGCCTTTGGAAGATCACCTGTACGGGTTGGAGGTAATAACACCCCTGCTTGGAATCCTGGAAGTCACGCCTCCTTCATACATGCTGGAGTTTAGTGTTGTTTTTTTTATTGGTACTTGTTATCGTAAGACCACATCTGTATTAAACTTTAATTAGACCTGTCATACTAACGTGCCTCCGAGTGACTGTGTGGGTGGTCATCGGACAGTGTAACTGGCCATATTCCATGCAAGTGCATAAGCATTCTCTGTTGTAAACTGAACTGACGAAATTGAAATTGTAACACAGTCTGCGTCGAAGGCAAGGCACCTTCTACAGATGAGTATGCCCTAGTCATTCGATATGCAGGAGCTAATATTTCAGTTTGTCAATTTTCAATTAATTTTAAGGAGTGGTAAGCTTGTAACGTGTATGTGTAATCACTTACAGAATAAGTTAATACTGTCTACATCCTAGACGTCCTCGTTTGTAGCCTTATGTGGGCAGATTACTGGTCCAGTCTGTTGTGTTCAAAAATGGCTCTCAGCACTATGGGACTTAACTTCTAAGGTCATTAGTCCCCTAGAACTTAGAACTACTTAAACCTAACTAACCTAAGAACATCACACACATCCATGCCCGAGGCAGGATTCGAACCTGCGACCGTAGCGGTCGCGCGGTTCCAGACTGTAGCGCCTAGAACCGCTCGGCCACTCCGGCCGGCCCATTCTGTTGTGTGTTGGCAGGGTAGTTCTGGCAGCGGACGACGCATTCCTGTTTCCTGGGCCCAGAGCAGACATTGGTTTTCTTTCTGCTGTGGCGACACTTCCGTAGTTGCAGGACGCCTAGGTCGGCCTGCAATCTGGCACCTCTACCACCCGCTTCGCGTAGGCTCAAGTGAAGTAAGTTTGATCGTCTGATACGTGCCACGGTAGAAAGTCGCCAATTAATTCCGAAACTCTTGATCTATTCAAAATTGTGAATGCAGAAAGCACATAAGCTTTGAAATGTGTTCCGCAAATCTGAAATTCCTTGTCACTATACTTGCTCCTTAACTACTTGTTTAAATCTTGCACCCTTATTGCTAGTTCTGGAGCCTGTTAAGTTTTAAAGCCCTTTATTTATGAGTATAAACTGTTAAGTTTTTCCTTTTTTATACACAGTCATTAGCTGACTCCATTCATTGTGAAACTTGCCTGCTTGTTGCCTGTTGGCAGTGATGGGCGTCGACTGTAATCTGCCACTTTTTTCTTGCATTTTGGGGGACTGCATATTTATTTAAGGGTTACTGTTAATGGTTTTGCTGGTGTGTAACAGTTGGGAGTCACATTCAAATTGCATGTGTTCCCAGTTTATCTTATATTTTGGGAACTGTATATTTATTTAAGGGGCATTTTCAATGTTTCTGCTTGTGTGTGGGAATCACATTTAAATTGTATGCCTTCTCAGCTTTTCTTGTATTTTGGGGGATTGTGTATTTTATTACTTAAAGAATTTTAATAAGATTTATAGGTTGTTAAGGGCTTTACGCCAGCCGCAATCAAAAAAATGGTTCAAATGACTCTGAGCACTATGGGACTTAATTGCTGAAGTCATCAGTCCCCTAGAACTTAGAACTACTTAAACCTAACTAACCTAAGGACATCACACACATCCATACCCGAGGCAGGATTCGAACCTCCGACCGTAGCGGTCGCGCGGCTCGAGAGCCTTGAACCGCTCGGCCACACCGGTCGGCCAGCCGCAATCAGTGGTGTGACTTGTTATCCTTTTTGTGCTGTATTTTGGATGGGCGTAGTCTTTTTTGTTAAAGGTGCTTGGGAATTGTTAGTATCTTTAGTTGCAGTCATTTTTACTCAGTTTTTTGAACCAGCTTACAATCATACATATTTGGTGTGACTTCTTACTTGTATTTGGGCACTGTATATTCCTGGTTTCAAGCCCTGTTCTTAATGGTATAAATTGTTACACTTACTTATTAATGAACTGCTACAGTTCAAGTTCTTTGAATTATTGTGAACGTTGTTATCTTCTTAACAAGTTTTTAATTTGTAATCATAATAATTGTTGTTAAGTAATAACCTGTATTCCATGAAATGACAAATGACGAAATACGTGGGTCCACCTTCCACGTGTTTTCCCTTAAAATTATCCCAACCCTTGTTGCGAGGTATCAGTGATCACATATCAAAAGCCTGAATAACAACCTTTTGCAGTCGGACCGCTGCGAGATGTGTCAGTGATGTTCTGGAAGGTACCGACTGGGGTGTGGAGTCATGTCGACTTCAGTGTCCTGGTCACCTGCGCTAGGTTTCTCAGTTGAGGATCCATAGCGCGAATAGCCAAATCGAAGTGGTCCCACAGATTCTCGATCGGGTGTCAATCTGGGGAGTCTGGTGGTTAGGTGTGGTTTGCGTACTGTAACACCTTCGGTACACACACCATCAGATTATTTGACTTGTCGCTCTAACGAAGTAGGCGAGTGTCAGCAATATGTCTCGTAGTCTTATCGTGGCGAGATTATCTTCTGCCGTTAGGTCAGACGATAGAAATGCCACTTGCACGCTTAGAGTAGCAGATTGATGGTGACAAACTTTAAACAGAACTTGATTAATTTTCACACACATTTATTAAATAATAACAAGCATAAAAATTACTTAACTTGGTTCTGGATGCTATTTACAACTGACAATCTTAAGTTCCTTTGGTATTGGTAGGTTAATCTTATTCTCACATATATCTCTGACACTTGACAAAAGTGTCTATACATTTATCTTCATGGCTATGTACAGGAATATGGTAATCTTATTAGGCGCAGACTGAAACTTGACTATAGACTGGTACAGACAAATGTAGAACTCGTACAGACTGGTACAGACTAATGCAGACTGACTAATCGTAGGTCTGTACACTCGTTATAATATCTCGCGCATTCATGTATCACTGTGCGAGTGTGATCTGCGAGGAGAAAAGGTTCCACGTTAGCAGCAGTCTCATTGGCTGCGTTACATATTAATACGCGGATCGGCGGAAGCAGAATTTGGTCCGTCTCTAACGCAGCGCCATCTCGTAGTACGGAGACGGACGAGCGCTGCGCCTGCGCTGTTGTGCTTAGCGGGGCGCGCTCTAGTGGGAAAGTTGTGTACGCGCTGACTACGCGGAACTATGTACACAACATTAGGAGAGTATTCTAAATTCATCGTGGTGGTCTTCAAACCACGCACGTACTATGCGAATTGCCTAACACGTTGCATTGTCTTGCTGATAAATGCCATCGTGCAGAGCAAAAACAAACTGCATCCAGGTCCCCAAAGATACATGCATACTTGTTGATCCATTCCACATTGGAAAGATTACCCGGGAAATGATACGAAAAAATTCGCCAGACCATAAAACTCCCGCTTCCTACCTGTACCCTCTGCTTTCAGACGTTTCAGGGCATACACATTTACGATTTATCTGTAAAATGGAGCATAAAACCTGATTCATCTGAAAAGTCCATCAGTCGCCACTCAGTGGACGTCCAGCTGCGGTACTACCTTGCAAATTGCGGCCTTCGTCGCCGATGGGTGCAACAACCAGGCGCCTGCCGCGGAAGTCCATACGCAACAACGTTCGTTAAATGGTCGTTGATGAGCCACAGTTGATAGTCCCTTGGTTCATCAGGGCGGTCAGTTGCACGTCTATTCGTTCGTACTCACCTCTGCAGCCAGCTTTCACCCCGGTCATCTATGGCCCGTGCTGCACCACGAGTATCTCAGCACCGGTTTTCGATAGTGCCATTTTGCCATGCACGGCATACTTTAACCACGGCGGCACACGAACAGTAAAAACTTAGCCGTTTCGGAAATGTTTCCACCCTTGGCCCGAACGCCAATGATAACGTCCTTCTGGACGTTAGATAAATCGCTCCGTTTCCGCATTTCGACAACGACTGCACCGTTGTCTGCGTCCCACCAACACGCTTTATATTGTAAGTAGGCTGTTTGGGTTTTTATATTGGTAACGCCACGTAGCGCTCTGTATGAAAATCACTGGCTGTGCTGTGTGCAGTCTGTGGCTGGTTTGCACTTGCTAACTATGCTATCAGTAGTTAGTGCCTTCAGTAGTTTGAATCTTTTATTTAGCTGGCAGTAGTGGCGCTCGCTGTATTGTAGTAGCTTGAGTAACGAAGATTTTTGTGAGGTAAGTGATTTGTGAAAGGTATAGGTTAATGTTAGTCAGGGCCATTCTTTTGTAGGGATTATTGAAAGTCAGATTCCGTTGCGCTAAAAATATTGGGTGTCAGTTCAGTGTTGATCAGAACAGGTAAAGAGCGAAATGTCTGAGTACGTTCAGTTCTGCTCAGCTGTTTGAAAATCAAATAATGTAAGAGGTTTATCAGCACAGTAATTCATTAATTTTTCTAAGGGGACGTTTCAATATACCCTCTAGTGCTAGTGCTGGCACCTGTGAGTGGTTACTGCACGTTGACGTTGGACATAGGTGGTGGTCACTTTAATGTCACAGAAGCTTGTATGTATTTCTCTGTAACGTTCCTTTCGCGTATTTCAAACACTATCCGTCAAAGGAAGTTTTGCACCACAGTTTACCTCTATATCTGCACTCCGAAAGCCACTATACGATGTGTGTTTGAGAGTACTATGTTCACCTGTTCACCACAGTCACTTCCTCCTTTCCTGTTCCGGTCACTCATGGTTCGCGGGAACAACAATTGTTTGTAATCCTCCATTGAACTCAATCTCTCTCATTTTCAAATGGCTCTGAGCACTATGGGACTTAACATCCTGCACTTAAAACTACTTAAACCTAACTAACCTAAGGACATCACACACATCCATGCCGGAGGCAGGATTCGATCCTGCGACCGTATCAGCAGCGCGGTTACGGTCTGATGCGCCTAGAACCGCTCGGCCACAGCGGCCGGCCTCTAATTTTACGTTCAAGGTATTTACTCTAAATATACGAGTGAGAAAGCAATATATTGGTTGACTCTCCTAGGAACGTACGCTCTCGAAATTATAACAGTAAACCATGCCCCTCTTGTAGCATCTGCCAAACAAGTTGGTTGAGGATCTGTAACGCTTTCACGCGCTGGTCCTTCTTTGGATCTTCTGCATTTCCACTATGAATCCTATCTGGTAAGGATGACGAGTAATATTCAAGTGCGGTCGGATGAGGGTTTTGTTTTATTCTGAAGATCAACTGCCACTCCCTGTACCAAGCGTCGATCCTCTGCAGGTCTTCCTGCATTTCGCTGCAATTTTCTAGGGTTGCGACTTCTCTGTATACAACAGCATCATCCGCGTAAAGCCTCATATAGCTTCCAGTGTTGTCTGTTATGTAATTTATAAAATTGTGAAAAGCAATGGACCTACAACACTCCCCTGGTCTGCGTCCGATTTTGCTTTTTATAGCTGAAGATTTGTCACCATCGAGATGGAAATTCTGTGTTCTGATTCCTAGAAACTTTTCAGTCCAATCATACAGATAGTCTGATGTTCCATAGACTCCTATTTTCTCCGTTAGGGGCCAGTACGGAACTGTGTCGAACGCCTTAAGGAAGTCAAGAACACGGCATCCATCTAGGCGCCGGTATCTACGGCTTTGTGGGTGTCGTGAACGAACAGTGAGCCGAGTTTCACACGACTATTGTTTGCGGAATACGTGCGATTCCCACAAGGGAGATTCCGGGGTCTCCATAAACGACATAATACACGACGATAAAACGTATTATAAAATTCTACAACAGACCGATGTCACACATACAGGCGTACTGTTGTGTGCATGTGCTCAACGACAGTTCTTGGAAATGGCAAAGACCTGCTTTTTTCCGATCACCAGCAACGATCCGCTCCTCCAGCGACCTAAGTTGCACTGCAGTTAAAAGAGGAGCAAGGTCTTTCGCACATTCTACGAAGAATCACACTGGCAACCCGTCAGTTGCAGTGGCCTTCCCTCTGTTGAGCAATTTCAGTTGCTTTTCCAGCTCGTAGTCAGTTTTTTCGATGTCATTCTAACGTCCGTGTAAGGAATTCAAAGAGAAAGCACAGTAAGAGCTTCCCCTGTTATACAGTTCTGGTTCAAAATGGTTCAAATGGCTCTGAGCACTATGTGACTTAACTTCTGAGGTCATCAGATCCCTAGAACTTAGAACTACTTAAACCTAACTAACCTAAGGACATCACACACATCCATGTCTGAGGCAGGATTCGAACCTGCGACCGTAGCGGTCGCTCGGCTCCAAACTGTAGCGCCTAGAACCGCACGGCCACTCCGGCCGGCTACAGTTCTGGAATAAGCCATTTAGTACTTCGGCTTTCTCTCTTGTCATCACCCGTTTCAGTGAAGTTATGATCGCAGAGTGAGTGGACAGATGGCTTGCATCCGTTTACTGATTTAATATATTGCCAAAACTTCTTATGATTTTGTGTGAAGTCTGTAGATAGAATTTCACTCTCGAATTCGTTGACTGCTTCACGCATGGCTTTCCTTACCTTAGTTTTGGTTTCGTTCGGTTTTTGTTTGTATGTGAGGCTTTGGCTACGATTAAATTTCGTAGAGGTTTTCTAAAGCGGCTTTAGAACCACGGCGAGTCTTTCCCAACCTTCACAGCTTTCCTCGGCACATACCTGTCTAAGGCGTATTGGACAATGCTCTCGAATTTCGTCTATTGACGTCCAACATTTTCGTCCTGGAGATGAATTTTTCATGTTGATCACTCAAGTAATCTCAAATGAAGTGAAATGTGTGTATGTCGTAGATCGCCGGGAGTCCCTTTCTGGGGAGATGCGGCGCCTGATGGATGTCTTGTTATATGACGCCACTTCGGCGACTTGGGCGTCGTGCTGATGAAGACAGTTACTTACAACCAGTCCCGAGCGGAGAAAACCTGCGACACGGGGCCCCGTGCTTCGAGGGTCACCAAAACTAACCGTAAGGGTACGAAGTGGTGAAATAATCTGAAATCTGTTCCTTGTCACTCTCATTATTATAAATTTCTTCCTACCTTCCTTTACATGTCTATTCACAGCCGTACTGAGTGACGTAATGGCTCAATGATCACTGATTCCCCGTTCAACGCTAAGGGTATTAAAAAGTTGATGTGTCTTAATGATCTACAGATCTAAAATGTTGCCTCCAGCAGTCGGTTCTGTTTTGGCCTTTTCTCTGTAATCTGGAACCTCTTTCTCAATATTCCTTCAACACAGGAAATATCTACGTACAGCCAGTCGTGTAACGGAAGCAAAAGTAAATGCTCATATTAAAACAAGATGTAAGTAAAATAGCTGCAATGACTCTAGTTGTGGCAGTCACTTGCAACTTCTGTTTCCGAGCACAATGAGTGCCAGAACAGAACTTAGTCGTCAGTTCTAGAGCAGCCTAGAGAGTCTCCTGACACATTTGTAACGCATCGACTTTGGCATCTGTTTCCATTTATAATGTAACATGTCTTGAAGTGTTGTGAGCCATCAGTATGTTAACATTGTCGTGTTCTCACGTTGACCGCTGTCAGATCGAATATTCCAGATTTCCAACAAGGTCAAATTGCAAGTGCTCGCTTAGCTGCCATGCTGTTGACAGAAACTGGGAGGCAAGGGGTGTTAAACGGAAAAGGTTAAGGGTACTCCTCTTGGATAAAGTCTTAAGATTCATCAAACCGTGTCCGTGGGGCTTTGGATGATACTAGTGACTGAGTCCGGCAACACGATTCGAGATCAGCAAGTTCAACACATCTTTAGCTGCGGTTAACCATAAGCATCCTTTATTTCGATGATCCAGTTTACTGTCGTGGAAGATCAAATGATTTCACAGGTACTATTCCATTTTAATATTTTTTCACTTCAGACGGCTAGTGTGTTGCTACTGTTAGGACCAAGATTACGGCGTTTTTTCACATTTGTATTTCATATTTCATAGTTATTCGGATTTCTATCTCTTCCTACCTTCAGTTTTTACCTGAATATCTCCACACCTATAGAAAACTTCAGAATATTTCTCGTTTTCGATCAGTGCTTGTACATAAATAAAGCCAAAAAACTATGTCAGTTTAACAACGCATGCTGTTGTTAGATTTTAATGGTACTTTACCGAAAATAAACTCACGGAAAAAATCGCACAACCAAGTTGTGTGACATAAATGAAAGTGGTAGGAGTATTTCTGTATTTGAAAGACGATTTATATTCAAATTTCGGGATGCTTATCAGGTTTGCTATAAATACATGCTGTAACGGTTGTGAACGTTACTTACTTTTGGCAGTTCTAGGCGCTTCAGTCCGGAACCGCGTGACTGCTACGGTCGCAGGTTCGAATCCTGCCTCTGGCATGGATGTGTGTAATGTCCTTAGGTTAGTTAGGTTTAAGCAGTTCTAAGTTCTAGGGAACTGATGACCTCAGAAGTTAGGTCCCATAGTGCTCAGAGCCATTTGAACCATTTGAACTTACTTCTCAGACTGGACATGGTGAGTTGATATTAGTCAAGAATGCCTTTAAGGCGACAAAGACGCCATCATCAACACCTCACTAGAGTCGAATAAGATCATGCAAGAGGGCTACGAGAAGCTGGACGTATCCTCTGCGATACTGCAAAAAGACGTGGCTGGTATGTACATGACTGATGGCAGCGGTGATCATTAGAATTTACGATCGCAAGAATAAGGAGCTCCAGACGGCCAGGTGGCACTACCATCTTGTTTGGCGTATTGCTCTGGTGCACCACAGTTACACAACAAAATGTTAGACATCGGTTACTTGAAGGACAGCCCCGAGCCAGGCGCCCTGTACTGTAGATCCACTGATACCAAACTACCGTCATTTGCGACTTACGGTGTTAAGAAAGAGCTCATCGGAGGGCAGCGTGGAGATCTGTTGTATTTCTTGATGAAAGCTGGTTCTGCCTCGGTGCCAGTGATGGCTGCGTGTTTGTTAGGAGGAGTCCAGTTGAGGGCCTGAAAACAAACCGTCTGCGTGCTAGACGCATTGGACCTATACCTGAAATTATGATCTGAGGTGAGATTTCGTATGACAGCAGGAGCACTCTCGGGCTTATCCCACGCACCCCGACTGCAAATCCGTACATCAATTGGGTAATTCGACCTGTTGCGCTGCAATTTATGAGCAGCATTCCAGGGCGTGCTTTCCAAGAGGATAACGCTCGAACACATACCGCTGTTGTAACCCAACATGGTCTATGAAGGGTCAGGATGTTGCCTTGGCCTGCTCGATCACCACACCTGTCGCCAATCGAGAAGATATAGGACATCGCCGGATAAGAACTCCAGCGTCATTGACAACCAGCATTATCCGTCCCTGTATTGAGCGACCAAGTGCATCTGGCATGGAACTCCATCCCACAAACTAACATCCGGCACTCGTACAAGACAATGCATGCACGTTTGCATGCTTGCATTTCACATTCTAGCGGTTACACTGGTTATTAATGTACTAGAATTTCACATTTTTTTATATTTCGCGCTGAAATTAACCTGTGATCTTGCATTTTTAATCACTTAAATTTTACCTACAAAAATAAATTCCCGGAATTTTATTACTCTACATTAATCAATTTTTAGTGCTGCGATTTTTTTAGTGCATTTGCTTTTACAGTGTTTGTGTTGGCACGATTTATTCGGATTGTTGTTACTTAACATTACAATTTTTTCTTTTATGTATTATTTGTACGCCACTATTTCCAGGGGTTTCAGGCTGATACAAAGAACTTTTTAAATGTATAATAGGTTCTAGAATAAGGTGGTAACGAAGAAATGACATGTGAAGAAACGAAATCCTATTTGGGTCTTCATTTTTCACGCCATATTTTTGTCTTTTTGGGTCTACCACGATTTCCTTTTCTGAATCTTCTCGTGAGTTTCGTTTGTTTAAGCGACAAGACTGATCAGTAATTTTCATTCTTATCTGTTTTCAGATAATCGGGCTTCCGTTCTTTCTAACACATGATTAGTGTACTGTATATCCTGTGCAATTAGTGAACTATGCCTCTGCAAAAAATATTAAATAAAGAAATGAATTAAAACTTTGTCTAAGTGACAGTAGAAAGTCTCACATTGGGTGACCGTATAAAGTCGCATATTGGCTCGGCTGGAATTCCTAGCGAATCTGTAGCGTGTCACATACCAGACTGATTAATCTGCTCGCATGGGAGGACACACACTGCCTCCACCACAATATGATGGAGAAACCATTCTTCGAATTAAGACGCGATTTATTGTGCCATAAAGAGTCAAGGAAATAACGCAAAGCCCAGTTTTCAGACCCACGCGAAGCAGTTGGGACCCCACCAGAGCAGCATTTCATCGTGGCTTTCGGCCGAGTTGAAACCTGTGAAAGCCCTGACGGGGGCGGAGAGCACACTGAGCCGCGTAATGCGTGGCGCTGGACACTGTCAGCGCGGATAGAGGCGGCAGACAGCTCCTTGCACGAGGGGCTTTCAAGAGGCGGGCCGCCCCCCTCACTCAGAGTGCGGGAGCGGCACACAGCGCCGCCGCATTCCTCCCAGCAAACATGACACTTCATTAAAAGCGAGATATGGGCCCAGCCGAGGGGCCGCCAGCTATGCGATACGGCATGCTCGTTCGCTAGGCCACCAGCCCGTGGGGCCCTTGTGCACCCCTGTTCATGACATCTATATTTCGAGATATTACTGAGAGTAGTAGTAGTAGTAGTAGTAGTAGTTGTTGTTGTTTTATTGCATGGACCACTTTTACAAAGGTACCTGACATGTCGTGCTATCACAGTTTAAGAACAAAAAACGTAATTCATACACAGTGTGTCCCATTCCTCTTGACCGCACCAAATTACTCTTTGTCCACAAGCCATTGTTGTTTAGCTACCATGGAAACTGGGTGGTTTCGGAAATCAGCCCTGCTGAAACACAATTAGTGTATTTTTATATTTAGCCACACATGTTTCGACGCCAATGTGTCATCTTCTGTGGGTCAAATTTTTATTTTGTGTAAAGTACAATATCACATTTGTAATAATTTAACTGCTGTAGGGCTAAGAAATACAGTATTTACAATTTGCTTCGTTTTATTTGGACACTCACCTTAAAATTACATCGCTAACTGAACTGTATTATTATACATCGATTTTAGTGCTCGTTTTCGTCGATTTTTTGGCAGCATGTCATCTGCAACCTAGCCATGAAGAAAATTATTGCGTATTTGTGGAGAGCTGTTTCGAGGTTAGAGGTTATGTACGTTTCTGTAGTTACATTTTCCGTCCTGTTTCGTGTCCCTGGTTGGTGTCTCAATCAGCTGCTGTTCAGTGCATTGCTTTCATTCAGTTTATCAAAAATTTGCGCTCAGTACTTCACCTCACATGCACTTATACAAAATGTGGCGAAATGTGATCTGCACAGACACTTCTGACAACACACTGAATGCGTAGTGAGCGCAAATTTGTGAAAAACTGATGAAAACAATGCACTAAACAGCAGTTGATTGAGACAGCAACCAGGGACACGAAACAGGACGGAAAATAAAAGTACAGAAATGTGCATAACATCTACCCTCGAACCAGCTCTCCACAAATACGCAATAATTTTCTTCATGGCTACGTTGCAGATGACATGCTGTCAAAAAATCGACGGAAACGAGCACTAAAATTGATGTATAATAATACAGTTCAGTTAGCGATGTACTGAGGTGAGTGTCCAAACAAAACGAAGGAAATTGCAAATACTGTATTTCTTAGCCCTACAGCAGTTAAATTATTACAAATGTGATATTGTACTTTAAAAAAATAAAAATTTGACACACAGAAAATGACACATTGGCGTCGAAACATGTATAGGTAAATATAAAAATACACTAATTGTGTTTGCATAGGGCTGATTTCCAAAACCATCCAGTTTTTAAATCGCAAACACGGAAGAAAGAAAAGAGCAGCTTCAAACCTTAGTAAAATGAGTACCATGGAAACATTAATCAGCATGACACCCTTTCTTGTAGCTTTGTTCGTTGCGAAAATATGAAGAGCAATACGGAATTTTTAAATAGCACCGTATATTTTTAGGGTTTCGTACCTCACTCAGTAAACACGGAACCCATTTAGGACCACTTCGTTATCCTGTCCGTCCGACTGTTAAAAATATTTTTCTCAGGAACTGGTGGATGTATCAGGTAGAAATTTATGTCACTTACTGAAGTCTACGGTCCCTTGGCGGTGTAAAAAATTGAAGCTTCTAAGTGAACGCAACCACAAGACACGGCCACTTACGCCACATATTTTGATACGCGCAGACCCACTCATTAAAACCTATAGGGTACTTCCCGTTGGTCTAGTAAAAGTAAATGAAAAACAATCAGAGAATTGTTAATTTGTATTTATATTCTACAATAAAAATACTTCATCATTTGTTATCCGACTTCAAACTTGAAATTAAAACATTCTTGAAATCCCTTGGACCGGTATCTTGGCAGTATCGATGTCGATAACAGGGAAAAACTGTCGAGATTCTTGATTCCCGGAATGGATGAACTGTCTGTATATTATAAATAAGTTAGTACGGAACCCTCAGCGTGGGAGTCCTACTCCCACATGACCAGTTTATTTATTTAATCGGTAATATACTTAGTCTCCTCTAGACCTGTTACAAAACGTATTCAAATGAAATAAAATTATTAAAGAAGTAAGACAAAATGGGTGTTGCTCTCCATTACCAGCAGACAGTGCACGTACCCGGGTAACGTGACACGATGACTTGCTAGAATTGACAGTAAGTACGTGGAATCACGAGGAAAATGCACTCTTGTAATCCAATCAACCATCTCCCGTAGAAAGTTTGGGTGAATACAAAGTACACTAACGAAGATAAGGTAGAAATGCCACTCATCTATTGAGAACGTAAGTTAGCGGAACAGTAATTGCTGGCTTGTGTTTTTGTAGTGTTTCCAGTTTTACTTTGCTTCTGGACAAAAAGTTATTTGGGGAGGTCAAGATAAGTGTAATAACTTGCACAGCGCCATTTATATACTTACAGGTCTAGTCCGACAAGGATGGGACTGGAAACCGGCCACAGCAATATACACGGTGAGCAAAATAAAAGTTTTCTGGAAAATATTTACAATAAGACTGAGGCGGGACTGACCCTTGTTAATGAATCTCATTGAAGATAATAGAAATGGTCATCGTTTCGCGCCATTTTGCCACTAAACTTTGCATTGTACACTTGAGTGTAGATTTCAAAAAACTATCAGTCTTAACCTCTTGTGCCACTAGTTCCGCACATGTTTTCCAAGAACTGCGCTTCTTATAATGCTCGACAATAAACACGCGCTGTTTCATCGTGAGCATCACTTTGTGTTGCATTCAACGGGTCATTAAACACGTCCGCTCCTCTCAGTCAATCTCGAGTTAAGTCTTATAAATATCCTCCACTTCAATTTCATTCTTCCTACCCTGCAATATGAACCAAGCCTGCATTTCACTAAAGTAATTTTGGAAAAACCGCGAAAAACATAAACCACACGTTGGTTGATTCGGAGAGAAGGGACCAAACACCGAGGTAAACGGTCCCATCGGATTAGGAAGAAAGTCAGCCGTGTCCTTTCAAAGGAACCACCCCAGCATTTGCCTGAAGCGATGTAGGGAAATCACAGAAAACCTAAATCAGGATGGCAGGACGCGGGATTGAACAGTCGTCCTCCCGAAAAAGGGATTGAACAGTCGTCCTCCCAAATGCGAGTCCAGTATTAAACCCCAGGATGGCAGGGTGGGGATGAGAGTTTCTTGTGATAGTTTTGACGGGTGGTATAAGTCAACTCAGTACTTATCATTCTTAGGCTGATGTGGAATGGGAAAATCCTGCTACCTCAGGAACACAAAATAACATCTCTCTGGGTAACGGTCAACGGTGAAAAGAACGACCTGTGCGTAGTCCATGGTAATATTTGCTACGAAGCCTATGCGATGTCTAGCGTCATATGGAACCATAGGAGTCCGGGAACATCGAAAATATTTGCGAACACCTCACGGATGTGGACCGTATACTGCAAAGTGTTGCCTTACTTTTTTTAAAGTAAGACTGTGGTTTCCAGACCACGACTGTATCGGAAAATTCACACGTGAAGACCTCGGACGGAGTCGAGTGAGCAGTATGTCTACTTATCTGAACTATCAAAAGATAAAAATGCCAAAAGTGTGTCAGAGATACACTGGTCCGGGTGGCTTGAGGGTGAATGACGAATGCGGAGAGAGACTGCAGAGAGTGACTAATCAGCACGATGGAAGAGGTTGCGAGCGACTAAAAGCGGAGACACGCAGTCTTCGCAGTGCAAAGTAAAGTGCGAAGAAACCTCGCCATTGTTAACTTATGGATGGAAGGAAGGAATTCTGTTGGACAGACGACTGAAGGACACGTAATTTTTTGTTACTGTGATAATCTAGGAGTTTCTAAGAGTGTTACTGAAATGTATGCTTCAATATGAGTTAAGGAATGCAGCTGGGAATTACAAGAAAAGCCTTTTTCTCTTTAAGTGTTTACAGGTATTTTGTGTTGTATTCCACCATGCACCGAAATGTCTGTGTGCACTAGATACAAGAGAACGAAAGACAAGTATTTTTTAGTTTTATATCTCGTTATCTATGCCGGAAGTCGTGATGGTGCAGCTGAACGTGGACTTCGTTATTTAGATAGCTAAACAATACAAGTGGTGCGCCACACTCCATCCTTCCAAATACAAGGCCAGTCTGTTAAAAATTCGAAGTATCCCTAATGTGCAATTATATTTTGTTCATACATCGTGGTAAAGAAGTTATTTCATACTGTAAACAGGTAGTGCTGCACTGTTCATTCATTTATCAACACCAGTCACTGAACATACTACATACCAATTACTGCCCCTTAGATAATAATACTGTCAAGTGTTGCCATCTTCCCGTAAATTAAATCACGACTGTGAACGAGACGTACCTGTCTATAAAAGATTCTCAACGCCAGCGAAATGTTGAACAATTGGCAATTACGGAGTCCGGCTAGAAACGTATAACATTAGTTGCAGGGGAAGAGTTTCCATCAAAGTTTCATTCAATTAATGCTGGAATTGTTTCCATTCACCCTCAACCATGAAGAATAGTTCTTTAGTTTTTGGATGAGCTTCTCTGAGACGCAATCAACAATGTTTTGCCCTACAATTGGTCGATGGAGCTCAGGTCGGGGTTTTGAACAGACCAGTCCAACAAATCTTTCTTCGAAATGCTGGGCAACAGACCCTGCTTTGTGGTCAGGGTGCTTGGCTTGTCATGCTTACAAGAGAGACTCCCCATCAGATTTTATGGGAAAATGAGCCAGTGAATAGCGTGTCATAAACTGAACGTAGATCAGGCATAAAAACAGGAAGAAGGTTACTGAACTGTGAAAAGAGAAGCAAAATAGAAGCAGAGAATGTTCCAAGCTCAAGATATGCAACGTCCAGCGAACTGTAAGAATCGTGCTGTCGTGATTGTGTGGTCATGGTGTTGGACTGCAACGCGAGAGATCCGTGTTCAAATCTACCTCGTGACCAACTTTTTTTTTCACAAAATTATGAACTTTTTGTCCGATCATTGACGTGTCTGTTCTCCTTCTGTAGTCTTGGCAATTGTCATACTATACAGTGGTTACAGAATATGAGTGATGTGGTAAGAATATATTACTGTCGCAAGTAAATGTGATGAATAGTGAGAGCAGGCGAGGTCCCTCATAGACCTCTCACAGAAATGAAAACAACAAATAAACGGTTGTGAACTATGTTGCAACAAAGAAATTCAAGAGTGAGAACTTCGTAAGTTCCCACTCACTCGAGTACAACTCTCAGAACGTTCATAAAACCACGTGAAACTGTCAGAAAACTACTTATTTGCGATGCTGTTCAACTCGTGCGACACATTGGCTTCAAAATCAGTAATGTCGTCAAAGCGTGGACTCTTCATCTGAAATTCACCACTTCGTCGTTTTGTGGTAGGGTCGTATTGATAACACCAATTCTTTTCACTTGTGATAATTTTTCCAGAACAGAACTGCTCGCTTTTTGCATTTCAATCAAGTCGCGTTTCATTACTTTTATTCTGGAGTCAAGATGTGTGCGACAAACTTTGCACACTTTCCTCTCCTTCTAAGTATTCTGGAGGATATTTTGAACACCTGATTTATAGATGTTGCCGCATTACGATTTCTGACTACGCTGACACTAGGGCCGTATGTCCACTACCTAACGTTGCCTGCTCACAGCTGACTGAATGCACATCCGTTTTTTGCAGTAATGGTGTTAGTTCAAGCTGCTAATGTAAGTTACTGCGCTGGCGTCGCTTATACGCCAGGAATAAAATTAGTTTCGGAACATTTTGGGTGGACTATGTATACTGTCTAGCAGAACGAGACTACAACCTAGGTAATTATTTAGTTGAGCTTAACCCCGATGAACACCAAAAGAAATAAACAGAACACTAAAAATGGTGTGTAGCGTTTTTCTAGTACGCTTTTCGAAACTATTTTTCCTACGAATCTGAAACATAAAGTGCACAATCAATCTGTATTAACAGTTTCGAATTATGGCAGTGAGACAAGGAGTTTTAATGAGAAAATCATTAGGAAGTGGAAGTTTTCACCAGGTGGGTGAACGGCATTATAAAAGATGCAGTAGCAACGTGGATGCGACTGCTGAATACCATACTGCGTGAGCAACTATAAAGCAGGTCTTTATCCAGAAGAAGATGTCAAGTAGATGAGTTGCAGATCTGTGTTCAGACGTCGATCTGGAAAAACATTTGAACTACTTTAGGACATACATGCAAATTTCTAGTCATCTGCGAGGTGGAAATTATATTCTGAAACCATGGTTCCTTATGCCTAACTGATTCAGGATTTGTAAAAATTCGCGGCTCACCGACAAATGGTAAAATGTTGGTAACACATTTCTCCTGGATAATGTTGTACCTCTGTGCACATGAACCGATGAAAAGCGCTCTCGCTCTCGCTCTCTCTCTCTCTCTCTCTCTCTCTCTCTCACACACACACACACACACACACACACACACACACACACACACACACACACACACACAAACAAACAAACCACGATGAGTCGCATAAGACGTAACGCGACGTAACGCGCCCTTTAATTTGGGAGGTTCAAGATACAAAACGAAACGTTCGGTACATGACAATGCGCCAAAGAACAAGTAATATTGTTTTATGTTTAATCCTCTTATTTCAACCCAGATACGCTCTTTTAAATGACAGTGCAAAGCTCTTGAAAAGAGGAGTATAATATAAGCTAACTCTTAGCGTGTCAGAGGGTGCTTAGGAAAATCATTTCAGATCTATCTGCGTACTCATTTTCAATTAACAGCTTTTGTGGGACCAAATAAACGATAGGAAGGTTTGATACAATGAAGGAGTTGGGCTCGATAGACTCAATTGGTGGAGTTTACTTCGCAACAGTCCATTATTCTTGTAGTTCCCGACTCCATCCCTTCACTTTTGGAAGCTCGTCACGATAACAGAAAAATAAGTTGCCTCCACGAACATAACTGCTTCCTTTCTCCCATAAATTAACTACAGCGAGTTTTCTTCGACACCCTTCCTTGCATTTGCAAAGATAGGCTCTGTCCGCTTTCAGTACCCCTAGCAAACCGCCAACATACTCCGCCGTGCTGATTACATCTCTATAGCCTCTCGCTGGAGTTCACACTCGCCACCCACCGCCGGGCAGCCCACATCAGACCAACTCCTACTGCACGCGCTCCCTCACAGCTCCCGTACCCTGGCACCCTTCTGGCCTTCTTATTCTTTTGATTAGTTGTCTTATAAATATTCAAATCGATCACTCGACTCCCTTCCTCCCCGCTGCCGTCCTAGGTCCTCCCAAGTATATTTCCCGATGTAACCGTCATTCGGAAACCACTAACAATAAAAAAAAAACCTCCGTCCGAACAGGTCTTGGAAGGTCCAGCGGTACTGGCCGGCCGCAGTGTCATCCTCAGCCCACAGGCGTCACTGGTTGCGGATATGGAGGGGCTTGTGGTCAGCACACCGCTCTCCCGGCCGTATGTCAGTTTCCGAGACCGGAGCCGCTACTTCTCAATCAAGCAGCTCCTCGGTTTTGCCTCAGAAGGGCAGACCACTAAAAGCAACACTTGTCTCTCAATTTTAGCACGTTTCTGCTGCTTTAGTATCTTCGTTAATACAGGAGGACTCAATATGCAACAAAATTACGTTCCCCTTGAGGCGTAGCGCCATATAACGATCCTGTCTAGGAGGCGGTGAAGTGGGAGATGTGTCTCAGAGCTGGATAGTGACAGATGGTGACGCGAGACTGGACGCGCACACAGTTTATGTATCAGCCGATAGAGGTCAGTATTGGATACGGGGACTGTGATTTTAGTTTCGATTGTGCCCACCAGAGTGCACCAAAGTAATAGAATGTTTTTCATAAACTGTTCTAGTATTTTCATAAAGTGTTATTATGTCTTTTTGTGTATGTAAAATGTTATAAATGTGTTTTAGCCGTATGAATGATGCGTGAGTGTGGTTTCAGGTTAATATGAAGATAATTGTTTAACGAGTTATGTAGTGGGATTTAATGTGGGAACATTTCGAAGACATATGGATATGGACAAAGGGGATTTTTGTAGAATAGATTTGTAAAGTAAGTTTATGGTAAAGAGAAAGTTAATTCAGGTATAAATAACAATAGTAAATAACTTTATGCATAAGCAAAACTTCAGTATATTGGATAATTACGTTGGTAAAAAGTGCAGTCATGAGGTTTACTATTTTGCGATTGGTTATGGATGAAAAGCGCGGACTGACGCGGGAGAATGTTGTTTTGCTATTGGCTGTTAAGTATACTGACCAATGGTAAAGCAATATCCATCGCGCGCCTTTCTCTGCTGGTAGAGAAGACAGAGTATTCTAGGGAGGAGTCGAAGCCTAGCCATGAAAGAGATGGGACGTGTGTAGTAGTAGTTCCGATGGAAATGATAAGTTGCCGGTTCTAGCCAGTGTTTCATACATCAAAAGTGTTGGAAAGTGACGGCATAATTATTCCGATGTGTGTGTACAAATTTCGGAATTTTTAAGTGAATTTTGTGACGACAAAAAGACACATATACTGCGTGGCGTATTGAGCAGATCGGTGGCTAAAAACTGTGACTGCATTTGGTACCGACAGACTTAATATTTGGCGAGCGTTCTGAATCAAAAACAATTAGTATTTTTGTAGCTATTACGTTTTCGGGAAATGCAACACCATAAACTTGCTAACGTGAGTGAAAGGGATTGTGAGTGACTGTGTTAAGACTAGCACGGGCTTGGCAGTGATACTTGTTCACCTAAATTTCAGAATATATTAATCGAGGACAAAATTTCCAACCTTTCATTTCATGTTTCTCCCGAAACGTAGATGAGTGATTTTAATTGCAGCCTGGTTCACGTCGAAGTACAGTAGGTTTCACTCGGCTTTCCTACTGATGATCTGCTGAGACAATGTTCACAGGTAAGTGCAGGTTCGTCGTAAAGGGACGGAAAGAACCGCGCCGCCGCACCCTCTCCCTAGTATTATTTGTCAGAGACTTCGTTTCGATATTACGACCCGTTGACCGTATAAAAATGATGTTACATCTTACCCGACTCACTCTGTATATTATATGCTGAAGCGCATTATCACTCAGTGCGGATACATGCTTTAAATATGGAATGTCTTCGTTACTACAAGCGCTTTACTACGCTGGTTCTAACAATATATGACGCGTTGGAAAAGGGGAATATCACCGCAGTGACAGTTACGATACAGTCCAAGACGGCATAATGCCTTACAAGAACTACGTTCTGACCCAGAACTATAGTTGCACTAAAATAATTGCCACTTTACTGCACAATCTAAGATTCTACGTGGTTAAACTGACAAACCCTGGGAGATTGCTAGGGGCACCAAAACAAATATTTCCTCTAATATCATAATTTCCTGTGAGCGTTATTTAATCCGTTAGAGGAAATATTCACTCTTCAGTTGTAATGATTGATCTGTTGTACCGATTCCGGTTGCACCCGTAAAGGACGTAATTCACTCTTCAGTTGTACTAGTTGTTTCACACTCAAATTTAGTTGTGCGTTTTGACCCAGCACAGCACTTGCTTATTAATGCACTGATACACCTGGAGTGAGTACACTGATGTGGTTGGTGCTTATTGCATGGCGATGGAGTCTTGCACATCCACAATTCACATGCTTGGCGTGAGTTTAATCCACATGACACACTTACTCGCGCTCATCAAGTGCGGTCCTACGTGAATGTGTGGGCAAGTGTTTTTGGTGACTGTTTAATTGTACCGTATCTCCTCTCTAGACCATTAAACGGCAGTCATTATCACAATTTCCTCGCCAGAGGATGGCCAGAATTGCTGGACTACGTGCCAGTCGCTACAAGATAGCGCATGTGGTCCCAGCATGACGGGGCGCCGGCATATTTCAGTCGTCTTGTGTGTCGATTCTTGAATCGACAGTTTCCATGGCCTTCTCTGGACTTTTCTGGTATGGTGAGAGATGCGTAACCATGTTTACAAAACCGCAGTTGAATCACAAGAGATTTGGTTGTGTGCACAGCAGCAGCAGGAGAAACTGAGGACACTCATGCAGTCTTTGATCGTGTTAGAAAGAACATGTACCGCCACTGGAACCTTCGTTTGCAAATCAATGGAAGCATTTTTGAACCTGTACTGCAACTGAAGTAATTGTGTTACGTTAATGTTCTTGTCTCTTGGTAATAAAGAATTGAAAATTGTTTGTGTTACTTTTTGCCTACTGCAAGTAAGATTTGTTGTCCTGGTACAATGGTGCCTCACAGGAACACACGTTAGAAATAGTGTTTTAAGTGTCCCATGCAACCTCCCAGAGTTTGTTGATTTCATTAATTTTCATCCAGAAAAAATTCTCACCGTTTAAAAACTCCTCACGGGAAAGCATGACATCGCTGAAAATTCAACCTCCCAGACTTTGTCGGTTTAAATCATTTTCACAATGTGTGTTGAATTCCAAGGAGAGAGAGCCGTTGGAGAACCCAAAGAAATGATCTACCCTAAGGGAGTGTGTTGTCACCGGTGCTCTTCAGCATTTGTACAAATGATCAGCCAAGACCCAATCCATGAAACAGTTTCATATATGCTGACTGTACAGACAGATTATTTTGAAGAACCAGAACAAGGGCTGACAGCAGCACTAGAAACGTTTTCTGATTATTATAACAAGAACCACCTGAAGCAAAACCCACGCAAAACTCAGGTCTGCACTTTCCACTCACAAAACAGACAGGCAGGAACAAAGCTGCAAGTGATTTGGGAAGTGATGGAGTTCGTGTATTGCTTTAAACGCATATACCCTAGAGTTCACTCACTCATCGGCGGCACTGCCTTAATACCAAACGTAAGCCGACAGGCTGAAACATCATCACCAGGAAACTTGCTGGTAGTAATTGTGATGCCCAAACCAGATGATCCCTACTTCTGATATAGCACTCCGTTCCTGTGCTAGTGAATATGCCTGCTCAATGTGGTGTGAATCCGAAGGATGTATACATAGTCCTTGTGTTGTATGATAACCGGGAGCCTAGAAACGACGGAGAGGCTCCGTCCCCGCTGCAGCCGCAGTGGTCCACAACCCCACAACTACCGCAGTCCACTTCACCCCTCCGCTGCCCCACACCGAATCCAGGGTTATTGTGCGGTTCGACCCCGGCTGACACCCCCCCCCCCCACCCCAGGGAACGTCTCACACCCTCACGCCCTATGTTTGCGTGGTAGAGTAATGGTGGTGTACGCGTACATGGAGAACTTGTTTGCGCAATAATGGCCGACATAGTGTAGCTGAGGCGGAATAAGGGGAACCAGCCCGCATTCGCCGTGCCAGATGGAAAACCGCCTGAAAACTTTCCACAGACTGGCCGGCTCATCGGACCTTCCCACAAGATACATAGTCCTTAATGAAACCAACTCATGTTGATAAATTATACTGCATGGCACACATTATTCATCCTGACATGCGCCGGGAAGTAGCCGCAAACGCTGAAAGCAAAGGAAAAAAGTCGAAGAAAATGAGTTACACTCATTGCATCGCCTTACTCCATCACGACCTAGGCTGAAGTGCACGGAGACCTTTTTTCATCAGCACTAAGTGCATCAGCCAATAAAGCTAGACAAAAACTGTGGGCAGTAAAATGAGTCTTCCCCAAACAGAAGAGCAGCGAGCAGAATGTTTACTACCCCGACACAACGTAGACTGGGCCACAGGGTGATCACTGAACAGGTTACAAATAGAGGTTGGTAAATCGAAAATAAAAAATGTGAAATGGGTATAATTACAAGGGCCAGTACTGTGTAAATGTGGAAAAGAACGGACAACGAAACATCTATGTCAGTGTTTATGTTGTCCTGATTTTTTGCAACGAGGACGAGTTGTTCAGGGCACACGAAAATTATGTACCAGTTGCTCGTTTCTAAGCGAAGACTGGTTTCAAATTTGTATGTATGGAAGAAATTCCTTCAATTGAGTTATCTGAAATTGTAAATTTATAGAATTCTATGTGTACTCTCGAATAGACAAATTATGCTAGACTTTCTTTCGTGTTCCTGAAACTATTAAAACATAGCAACAAATGATTCTGCTGTTAGTCAAAAGTCGATGTAAAGACGAGGGCACTGTGTGGCACCTATCAAAGGAACGCTAATGAGCCAGAGGACGCTCTCCCCTGTTGGCAATTGGGAATTGGTTCTCTTTAAGGCAGTTAGGAATGGAGTGGAGCGTCGTCAACTGGTTTGGGAAGGGAACCGTCGCGTAAACATCCGGCCGGCTGGGCACACACAAAGGCTGAAACGCGAGCCGCCACAGCTGCGAGTGTTGTCGCAACAGAACCGCCTGGCGCCGTTCTCAAACACCGGCAGCCAGCGCTAATGTGCAGGTACAGGGGTGCTGGCGCGCCTCGGTCTGGGAGAACATTCAACAAATATTCTAGTCTGGCGCTGATTAGACATCACTCCGCAGCCGGAACACGGCACCGACTGTCGCTGGGGAAGCGTTTCACTGTACACGGAGAAGTGATTAACGCGCTGAACACGAATTCTGAAGCAGTGTGGCTCACAATTCCTTCCGCTCATCCATTTGTTTTCCTACACCACTTTAGGTTAATACTTTTCCCATTCTTTTGCAACCGGGCGAAGTGGATATGAACGGGACGTTGTGTAAAATCTCATGACTAGGCCTCGTCTAACGAAAATTTGTGCTAAACAGCTATTGGAATCAGTTGCCTTAACCACTGGAATACCTGGGCACTTCTCTAGGTCTGTCTAAAACCTTTGTGATTCTTCCTATGATTGTCGAACACTGCTACAAATGGTCCTTTTGTAGGTTAAGGAACCGGTGGAGGACTGCGACTTACCCTGCCACAACGGACATACAGGGTGTTTCATAACTCCTGTTAAAAACATCTAGGGGCTGTAGAGAGGACTTAGCAGACGAAATTTTGACCCCCTCGTACTCGTATGGATCTATGGACAGCCCTTCATGATTCATGGTGTCAGTTCCCTCCAGCACTACTTACACATTAGTCGAGTCCGTGCCACGTCGTATTGCGACACTTCTGCGTGCTCGCTGGGTTCCTACATGGTATCTGACAGGTATACGTTTCTTTGGCTCTTCAGTGTATTTCTCCTGTTAAAAATAAAATCTTTTGGATTTTAGATTATGAATTGTGAGTTCACAAAACTGGCTCTGTCTCCACGTCTCTATTTTATACTTATTTGGTTCTTTCAACTTAATCTCGCCTTACATGTGTGAAGCGGAAGAAAGTTAGGCAGTTTGTATTTTGTGACCATCAGTGTGACACGTTACTCTGAAGCAAGTTCAATAGGTATGATTCTTCTAATGTACGCACTTTCTTATATTTTTCTGTCTTTTCTGCTCTTTTTTAGTGCTGATGACGGCTGCTCAGCAGTTGAAACCGATAAACCTTGTTACTAAATTTTGCGAACAAGACAATTACTATAAAATGTTGATGAATTAGATTCACCGACTTTTTTTCTCCTTTCATGATTACGCGAGGTGCTACACTGCTTAAAATACCGCACTTCTATTCTGGAGTCGTGCACTTTAACCTCCAGTTCGTTAATGCTGATTTAATTTTTGGATGACTTCCCAAAATCACTGACGGTGAGTGCAGGGTTTGTTTCATGAAACAAAATTTTTTTTGCACCCTCTGTAATGACGACGGAAGGTTAAATTCGAGCTTTCCTTGACCGTCAATGTGCCACGTGCACTTAAGAGCTATTGAATTTAACATTTGTGCTATTTTAAACAGACCATTGGTCCTTTTGATATGTTTTACCATCGTTATTATTTCGGACTCACTCTACTTACCAACTGATTAATGAACGAACGCAGGACAACTAAAGCATGCTTCAGTGAATTTTGTAGAGAACAGATAACATGGGCCACGCACAGAGCGCTCCACATCGAAAATCGTGTAGGAAAGTGCTTTCTGTGGGCCTAGACAACTCGGATCTGTCAGGTAAACACCGTTGCTCCGAGGGATAGAAGTCATTATGCGAATGACAGATATTGCTACCCACTAGCTTGGGCTTTAGCAACGGTTACCTGATCCCCAGCGCAATAGATTACCCATCGTTTCAATATCAAATGACGACGATGACGACGACGAGTAAAGAGCCTACCATTAATAACTGTCTTTATATTATATTGCGAACATATCGCTTCCCAACAACTTTTCTCCTCCAATCACTAATTTGGATCCACAAGGATTAGAATGATACTCTTAGTACGAAGACTTCTACACTGGAGATATGATGAGTAATTATAATTATTGCCAGACAGTTGAAAACTCCATATGAAGCAATGGAACAGTCTTGCAAAGGGAACAGTTCAGGCGCTTGTGGTACACCCAACTGTGGTACTTGACGTTGTATGAAACAGGACATTTTGTATCTCTCGCTTCGCAACCCGTTGGTCGTCGATACAAGTACTTACTATCAGTTTATCTGCACACGGTTGTTGAGTACTTTCCACTCTAAACAGCTGTGTCTCCAGCAAGACAACATATCTTCAGTACTGGGCTGTGACAGTGTGGTCTGACGAATTCCTCTTTGACATACGGGTGCTATGGCTTACAGTTTCACATGATCCTAACGCTATTGAATACATCTGTGTCAACTCAGACGATTGCGCGCACTTCTTACCCACTTTCGATTAGTTTTCTTAGTCACAAGAAATCGTTGGCTAGTCTTAGGTATCAGAATTTTTCAATGTGTCGCAGCCGTTACGCTGCTGAAACAGGATTCCGACGAACATGGAGTTGAAAACTCCAAGTGGGTATTCTGCAGTGTGGGCAAAATAAAACTCTCCCGGAAAATATTTATAAAACTACCGTGGAACTGATTCTTGTTAATGAACCGGAGAACTGCCCATCACAGAGAATTCTGAAAACCGTAATTCCGATGCACCAACCGGTTGTTGTAATCTGTCTGCACTTCCGCATCTCCCGCTTGAGTGACAAAAGGAGTCATATTCAGTGACCAGTTGAATACAACACAAAATTGTGCTCACAATAAAACAGCGCGTGTTCATTGTCGCGTGTTACGCGACGCACAATTCGTTGGAAAGGTCTGCGGAAATGTTTGCGCAAAAGTGTAAGACTAAAAGTGGTTTGACAAAAACTATAACAAACTTTGCAACGCGAAACTGAGTGGGTAAATGGTATATCTTCTGTGATGTAACAGATGTCAACCCCGTGTCAACCATCCTGAAAATATTTTACAGCCCAGCCTTATTTTGGTCATTCTGTAGTTTCAACTTACTGTCGTTTCATTAATGAATGCTACAACTGCTCTTTCAACTGGCACAGTCAATCCGGTCACGCATTATCTTGCAGATGGGCTAATGAACCACATTTTAATGACCGGAATGCCGTTCGGACGTTAAAATCTCCCTTCGCTTCAAATAATCAAATCATTCCAGTCGGTTGCTGGTATTTCTAGCAGTAGGCTATGGCTGCCACTTTCAACTTTCCCCATTGACTGCCTATTATTAATAATTCGAACTTGTCACTTAATTATTCAGTGGCTGCATTCACATTTCACAAACAAAAGAATTACTCAGTGTGTTTTACTACCAGTTACTTAATGCTCGTCTGGAAAATTACGCTGATTCTATAGTTTTTCTCCAAACGTTATATCATTAGGATATTTTCGATATGTCCTCGAAAGTTTCTTGTAACTCAAATACGTCTGTGTCTTCCCACACTAGCCTTGATCTTCCATCCCTCTCGATATCCAGAGTTGGTCCACATCTGCACGAATCCTAAAATTTCTACGAATATTGCAATATACGTAGATGTATACCAAAACCGCATCGCTCTTAAACGAACAACAATTTGCCGAAATGATACAGGGCCGAGCCTCTGGCTATAAATGCAGAAAAATACCTGCAACTGTGCAGTTCACTCAGGATACGCGGCAAACATAGCGAGTCACGACTGGAATGAATTCTTGTACAGAAATCACATGCAACCAACTATCCACCAGAAGCAGAAATTATTCATTTGTGAATGAAGAAAATTGAAGACTTCGATATATTGGTAACTTCGTGGGATCTGTAGATCAAATACTAAAGGGATCCACTTGATGTACGCCTTTACTATGTATCCCGAAATAATACTGCAGTGTGTGGATGTACCAATCTGACTAACAGCCGATCTCAAGCGTGAACAGAAGAACAGCACACATATTAATATTAGAACATTGCACAACCTGATTTCGCAAAGAATGCGATTATCTCAAAGAAATCTAGGAGTGTTCTACATACTTCTCATGTCAATGACTAAAATGTTAAATATTGCACTTATGAAGATTTTGTAGTAACACACCCTATGCCATGCTCCTACCACTGATTTAAATGGTGGCAGTAAGTGACGCACCGTCACTGCACCACAGGGAGGCAACATTCCAAATCCGCTACTGTCTTATTCTTGGCGTTGTCCTCCATCCAGATGTATGATAAAAATATGCGTTTCAAAAAATGCTTATCTTTAATTCATAGTTAATAATATTTCTTTCATAACGGACTACTGTGATGTCTGCAACCGAGTGCAAAAGATGCATAAAACAACATTCTGCTTGAGTCACTTTTCTGTGATCCAATAAGCATTTCGATGGTCACACCATCGTCTTCAGGCAGAGTTTTAATCCTGGATTGTGTTAGTCGCATTCACGTTTCCTCAGCTGCATGAAATATCTACAGCGATTCAGTACGCTACTTGGAGGCGGACGTCTGAAGAAAAGGCATGTCACTCGATGCAGACTCCCAAACCGACTCTTTTCTAAGGTAAGACACGTAGCTGTAAGCGCTGACGAATGTGCAGCGTGTACATAATGAATTATAATTTTAAAAATAATTTACTAAAAAATGGTTCAAATGGCTCTGAGCACTATGGGACTCAACTGCTGTGGTCATAAGTCCCCTAGAACTTAGAACTACTTAAACCTAACTAACCTAAGGACATCACACAACACCCAGCCATCACGAGGCAGAGAAAATCCCTGACCCCGCCGGGAATCGAACCCGGGAACCCGGGCGTGGGAAGCGAGAACGCTACCGCACGACCACGAGATGCGGGCAAAATAATTTACTGTTTCCATTATATTCATATTCGTATATGTACGAGGGCGAGTACAATGAACACCTTACTGATTTATTATTATGCAAATGACATGATATAGAAACGGTACAGATATCATTTTGCGACCTAGTTCCCACGACGTGTGATGTACTATTCCACCGCCTCGGAAGTGCATGGATACTTGGGCGGTGGGGGGGGGGGGGGGGGGGGTAGCTTTGCTACAAGGGTCTCCCACACCAGATAGGTCAAAGGTGATGATCCAGATTAAATGCGACTTTCTGGTCCTCCAGGTTGAGGGTTAAGCGTGGGGCCACCGTAAAATACATGACTGTTAAGAAACACCAAGAAATAGCCTCGGATTCGGTACGGAACAATGGAAACGACCCCAGCAAGTCAAAGGATAAAGCCAGGAGAACACGGAACAACCACAGAGTGAAGTGTGGCACTTGGAATGTAAGAACACTATTCTCACCATGAAAAGTGAATAGATACAGGCTAGACATAGTGGCACTGCAAGAAATGAGATGGCCTGGAGAAGGAATGCAAAAAGAAAGTGGTATAGCTACTTCTACAGTAGAAATAAAGAAGATAAACATGTTTGGAGTGGCCTTTGCCGTAGCCAACAGAGTATGGGGAAATACCATGGACTTCAAGGCTGTTAATGAAAGAATGTGCCGGATAAGAATAAAAGGAAAATTCTACAAAGTAACTCTGGTTTCATTCCATGCACCTACAGAAAATAAAGATGACAGTGAAAAAGACAGTTTCTACGAAGACCTAGAATCAGTGTATGAAGATGCACCATCATACGATGTGAAGGTTTCCCTTGGTGATGCCAATGCTAAAGTAGAAAGAGAAGATATTTTGAGACCTTACGCTGGCCCTCACAGTCTGCATCATTCCTCTAACAACAATGGAATCAGATTAGTCAATCTGGCAGCTTCAAAAAACTTAAGAATTATGAATACCTACTTTCCTCGTGAAGACCTCCTTAAGATAACATGGAAGTCACCCCACCAAGAGACTCAGAACCAAACTGACCACATACTTGTGGATGCCAGACACAGAAGTGCTATTCAGAATGTAAAATCTCAAAAAGGTGCAGAAATAGGATCAGACGATTACCTTGTGGTGACAGCCATACAGGAGACGACAGAAAGCTGTAACAGCAGGAGAAGAGAAGCAGACCAGAAAATAAATGCAGACCTACTGAAAGAGGACCACATTAAGGAAAGATATGCACTTGAAATTGGAAACAGGTTTGCTTCCATAGAAGAAGAAGACGAAGATGATATTGACAAGTTTTGGTCGAAAATCAAGACAGGTTTAAAAGATGCTACAAGTGAGGTGCTGAAACCAATGCAATCAAGAGAGAAGCAGCGAAACTGTTATGGCTGACAAACGAACAGTACTGAAAGAACAAGATTGGGATACATGGCAGCAGCTAGAGAACCAAGAGAAGTCCTTCGAACCGAAAAGCGAGAGTTCATAAACAGTAAAATAAAACTTGCAGAAGAAGACCGGACAGCAGGAAATACAAGAGACTTTTACAGGACAGTCAGGATCTTCAGGAAAGGATACAATCCAAGGATTGACTTGATCAGAGATCAAGGAGGACAGATAATCACAGATGAAACGAAAGCTATGGAGGAATGGAAAACAACTTCGAAAAACTCCTGAATGTGGATGTAAACACCAGGGGTGCTGCAACAGAGCCGGCTGCTGTGGCAGAGCGGTTCTAGGCGCTTCAGTCTGGAACCGCGCGACCGCTGCGGACGCAGGTTCGAATCCTGCCTCGGGCATGGATGTGTGTGATGTCCTTAGGCTATTTAGATTTAAGTAGTTCTCAGTTCTAGGGGACTGATGATCTCAGATGTTAAGTCCCATAGTGCTCAGAACCATTTGAACCATTTGCTACAACAGAAAATGAAGAAGAAGAATCATAGAGATGCTGTACCATTGGGGGAGTATGAACTACCAAGCACGGAGAAGTAAGAGCGACCATAAAACTGCTGAAGAGGGGGAAGGCACCAGTAATAGATGGCATACCTGCAAAGATGCTGAAGGAGGGAAGGGCTACTCTACAAGCGAGACTACACCACCTAATGCGCTTAATTTAGAAGAAGGAAAGAATCCAAGAAGAATGGAAGGAGTCTGACATCTGCCCTGTAGTAAAGAAAGGAGACCCAATGAGACGTAGCAATTATAGAGGAATCACACTGCTATTTAGAGCTTATAAGATCTTGAGCACGTTGTTACTGAAGCGGCTAAGACCTCATGTCGATAAAGTACTGGGATTCCAACAAGCAGGTGTCAGAAAGGGAAAGTCAACTGTAGACCATTTACATACAATGCGGCAGGTGCTAGCAAAGAGCTGGGAATTCCGCAAAAATGTTCACTGCCTTTCTGTGGACGTCCAAAAAGCATATGATAGTGTGAATAGAAAAGCATTATGGCAAGAACTCGAAAGGGCTCAAGTTCACAGGAAACTCATAAAACTGACACAGATATGCACTCAGGAGACAACATGCATGGTGAAAATAAATGGAAACATATCAAAGAAGTTCAAAGTGAGGACTGGAGTGCGACAAGGAGACTGCCTCTATCCTCTTCTGTTTAACCTGGTACTGGAGAGAGCGCTGAGAGAGGTAGCAAGCCTTGAGACAGGAATGCAGCTGGGAATAAGGATCAACATCCTGGCCTGTGCGGATGATGTAGTTCTAATAGCAGAGAAAGAGCAAGACCTGGTTCAGACGACAAGAACATTAATGGAATAGGCAATGAGAGCAGGCCTGAAGTTGAATATGGATAAGACAAAATACCTCGTAGTTAGCAGAGAAAATGATGACAGACCCCTGAACGTGGAGGACAAAGTCTTTCAAAGGATAAAAGATTTTAAATATCTTGGGGCTATACTCAATGAAAGGAATGAGATAGACCAGGAAATTACCGCACGAATACAAGTAGGAAACAGGTCAAGGTTTGCTCTGGGAAAGCTGTTAAAGTCTCGGCTTCCCTCAAAGACCAAGATCTACAAGACAATAATACAACCTGTAATCTTATAAGGAGCAGAGACCTGGACCATCACCAAAAAGATGGAAAGAAATGCCATCCTCAGATTTTGGGCCAGTGAAGGATGGAGATGAACGGAGAAAAAGAAAGATCTGTGAACTGCAGGAGCTATGTAAGTCGATAGACATAATGGCAGTGATCAAGGAAAGAATATTGAAGTGGTATGGACAAGTAATGCGTCGAGAAGGCTAGATCATCAGGCAGGTAGTGGAGAAAGATATTAGAGGCAAAAGACCATGGGGAAGACCACGACTCCGATGGATTGATCAGGTGAGGGAGGATTTGAGTACGCTGGGGCTGTCTGAAGAAGAATACATGGACCGAGGACACTGGAGGAGGCTGATTGGTGAGGCCAAAGACCGACTGCGGTTCGTGTGGCCAACGCAGTAAGTAAGTGGTGTGAATGCAACCACTCGTGCACCGCAGTTTTCCCCTCTTCATCCCTTCTGAAATGCTTGCCGTGAAGCACTTTTTTGAGCCGTTCGAACACATGAAAGTCACCCTGCACGAGGTCTGGTGAATAACGTCGGTGATAGAGACATTCAAATGTCAAATCCTGTGCTGTTGCTACTGTTGAACGGGCAGAACAGGGACGAGAATACTGTCGTGTTGCAAATAAAACACCTGTGGCCACAAGTCCTCGTAGTTTCCTCGTAACTCAGGACGACAATGATTTCAATGTTTACCTCATTTTCCATGTAATGCTCTAAAATTGCTCTTTTGCATCTCAAAACAGACTGAGCATGACTTTCCTGCCGTCGGTTGAGTGCGGAGGTTTTTTTTCCCCCTCGGTAAAGAGCTATAGTGTCATTCTTTGCTCGGTCTCCTCGTTTCAGGTTCGTGATACTGCATCCCGTATCATCACCACCTGTAACAACTCTACACTTGAAATGGTGCAAAAGTTTCTCACTGACACAGACGCGGAGATCTCTCAATTCAGCAGTGAACTGATGCAGCACCCATCTTGCAGACACTTCATTGAATTGTAGCACATCAAGGACAATATTGTGTGCTGAACCAACACTAATATCCAAAAAAGTGACCATTTCGTTTACAGTAATACACTTGTTTTCCTTGACAAGCTCTTTCACTGCTTGATCTGGAGGCGGGGCACCTTCCACAGAAACTACGCCTTTTTAAAATTATCTGCACCGCTCATACAATTGCTGCAGGGACACACAGAAATCACCAGAATGTGCTTTCATTCTGCGATTCAGTTTCACAGGTTTAACAGCTTCACTATTCAAAAACGTATCATAGATTGCCCCTCCAACTCTGAGAAAGTTAAGAACAGTGTGACCGTCTTTCCACTAACTCATCTTTCTTTTATATGCTACAACAACATGCTGCCAACTGTTGGGCATTTATTGAAACCTAACGGTACCTCGTCCCCACTGACAAATCGATGGCACAACTGCTAGTAGTTTTATTACACTTTTAAGGCTTTCATATGAATCCCCCTCGTACGTGCAGGTCCACTGTTACGGAAAATGTGAAGTGGAAACATCGGAATAATAATAAAAGCAATCCTGCTCAGGTAGGGTTACCTTCGTATGGTTAACTGACACGGACTACAAAACTCTGAAGCGTATTGGATATTCTTTTCAGTTACTGGAGAGCACCTCCGTTGCGACTCAGATACAGAGATGATAGAGAACAACACGTCTAGAGGTGACAAAAGACTGTTCCATGGTCATGCTGTTGCCTAGAAGTCGCTGATTACATGAACGAAACGCGATATCGCCATCGATCTGTTAGCGAACAGCACATGTTCTCTTTCTAAGATGGGCGTGTGTGGGTTCAACGGCTATCTGGAGAGCTGTATTTACAAGAATTTATTATAGGGGTAGTGCAATTGCGCCGAGTGCGAGACATTTTTAGTACGTTTTGGCTTGGACCATTAACTTCGCTTAAAATTGATTGCAGGAGTAGTTCATGAAATCATTTGAGGTAATAGTGTGCTTCTCCACTGTGGCAATAATTTGGATGGTATTTCTTGTATCGACAAGACAGTCCTCGTGTCCCCAAAGTTGGACGAGACCGTAGCCATCCGACACGCAACACAGCACAGGGAACGGAAACGTTCCGGCTTTCGTATAAAGATATTTAGGAATATGACGGGAAAACTGACTCAGGACGATCGGACGGTGATCTCAACCCCGCTCCCACCTCTCATAACGAATAAGTGGCCCGAGACGTAACCAATGATGCACCTCGTCTGGGTTTCGATATGAAATGTCTTAGTGGATTAGCTGCAAGACTGTCGTACCCGACAGTAAAATGTTTCGGCTCCATTACATGCTTCTTTAACTACTCTCTTTCTCTACAGCTCATTGAAAACAAAAAGGAATCAATAAAAACTTCTCTGGTTACTACTGCCTCAATCTTCAGGGTGTCAGTGATGTTTCGGAATGCGTTCTCTCCTGCCATTTTCAGGCGGAGATACACTAACCGTGACAATTCGCAGCATGCCCGTAATGATTCAGTCAGTCGACTTAGCTAATTATATGATGTGTAGATTACGGACGGTGAGCAAAACAATGTTTTAGTCCTGACAGATTCTACATTGCCTGCGCTGGGAAACACAAATAATCCACACTGAACTCGATAAATAGTTCAGTCGGATGGATATTTATGATTGAAAGTAATTTTTTAAAAATTAAATGGTTCTGAATCGTCTCTAAAGACGAAAGTCGACTGCATTGTGTCGGATTTTCCTAGGATGGTGAACGAATTTTAAAACAAGGTGAAGCTTAATCTGTACAATACGTGTAGAGAGCGTTTGTCCGGGCGATTTATGTAATAACTCATAGAGAAATTTACAACGTAATGTTGTCACAGAAATAATTTCTCCGTAAGAAATAGACAATGTGAACTTTTCAGACGTAACTGCACGATTTTTTAATAGTTATATGCTACCACCCCAAGAGCGGCTTAACTCGGACCAGCAGTGATTGGACACGGCACTGAGGGAAAAATGTGAATGGCTGTTATCGATTCCTTCGTTTCCACAATTTACAATAGATTTTCTGATACGGGGATCTACCGCTTGAAGTGATTGCAGTGTGGGCCTGAGCAGCGAAAAAGTTTTGTCTCTACTTTAGGGGTCTTATTTGCGCGGCGTTGTTGCCCACATACCGCATAAAAGGAATCCTCCGAGTTTGTACGACTGCAATAAGCAAGCAGGTTAAAGGAGGTTCCGCCGCATATGCGCTCCGGCGTCCGAATTACCTCTGCAAGATTGCCGGACGGCATTCCACTAAGCCGGCTGTGTTTCGTAACTCCAAGCATTAGCATAGCGCAGTCGTCGTGGTTGCGGAATGTAGCTGTTGCCCTCGCCTAATGCGTGTCGTCTGGTTGCCTGATACATATTCATACGATAGCTCAGCTAAATTACAATTAAATGAACCGGTAATTAAATGTTAAACCCCATAATGACTACGTATAATCTGGCTGAAAGCTCAACAATTTAATACGCTGCAATGTGCAACATACTGCAGCATAATTATGCTGAAATGAATTTTTTTGAAAACTAGAAGTTTTAGGCCTGTCTATGTTTCGAAAGCAGATCGGCTGCCTTTCGCAAGAAGCGGCGTATCTTCGAAATAATCCAAACATTTGTTGCGAGAAATGGAAGATTGACGCTAGATCCTTGTCCGTGAAACGCACTAGGGTATCAAGAATGGTGATATACTGATTTACTGCCAAAAATCACTCAGCGTATTCTGCGGAATCGACAGAAAATGGTAGACTTTAATAAGCATGTTCACTGATTTTTCAGTTGCTTTTAGAGAGAATAGCTTCAAAATTACGAATGAAAAGCGCAAAAACAATTTATTTCGTTAACCGGTTGTCGACTAACAAGGCCACCATAAACACTTGTAACTGACTATCGTCATGAAAGAGGTTACAATACTGATTAACAATACTGATGTCACATATCTAGAGTACGGTGCAAACACAAGTAAATGACATCTCTGACACAGCAGTGGTAAGGTAAATGAAAATATTAACACCGAAGTTAGCAAAGTCCTAATTCCATATTTGCTGAGCATGTACCGAGTGAAGTTCACAGCTGCCAATCACAATCCCATGTCCTCTACTCAGCGAACGTAGGCCAACAGCTTCATCCATTGGAAATACCGGAAATCAATAAACATCTGACGCACAAACATCTGATTGAAATAAATAAATACTTCCCTTCTCCTAAACTTCACCTAAGCCTCCCATTTCTCAGATTCTTCCCAAATGTCTGTTCTATCTGTTCCTCCACTTTCCATTATATAATTTATTTATTTTATTGTGATTGGCTATAAGTACTCCGCATATTTTGTTGTTTTAACATACAGGGTGAGGCAGCTACGACAGACGACCCCAAATACAGGGTTGTTAAAAAAAAAGGAATAAATTTCAAACATTTATTACTTCTAGACTATAAAAGATAGAAACACAATTCCAGCGTTCCTGGAAACAGAAAAGTCCAACTTTTTATGCATTCAATGTGAGCACTGTGTGTTACACGACAGATATCAAAATGGTGGCTCTTTTCCTGCCACACGGGAAACAGCTGGTCTCTCGTTATCGAATTCACAACTTCAACAATGCGATGTCGCAGACTTTCAAGTGTGTCTGTATTCATATGGAATATATGTAACTATCTCGCATACATCCTTGATCTTCTTGTCTATACGCCTTTTCTGTTGGAATGTGGGAACTCTCGATCTTTTGCAGCAAGAAGGTGTTCTTCACATCATCATCAATGAAGTCAGAGAAATCGACATTTCCAGAGATTTCGCTGATGTTGCTGCGCCAAAGTAACACACTTCTAAACCATCTAGAATAGTTACCAGATGAATAACTGTAAATCATTTCGCTTTAATGAAGAATGTCTAAACTCAGATGTCAGACATCAAACGCACTCTGATGCGCTGCAGTCACAAGGTTTTAAGCAAATGAACAGCAGACACAAAGACCAGTTGTTAGAGCAACCACAACGTTGAGGGTGGACGAACACTGAACTGGGATATGTTCCCTTCTTCAAACTAACGAATATTTCAAAGTCCGATTAAGCCGCCACATGAGTGGTTTTCGTTCCCTTTTAATAGCTCATAATGTGCATGTCTACGCTAACACACGTTTTCTGAAAAAAAAAGAATCGATGTTTTGGCTCTTGTTTATTTCTTCAAACTACCAATTCTATTACAACAACGACCTTTTTAGAACTGTGACAATGTTATTCTCGGTAAGCAGTAATGACGAAATATAAGAGCCTCTGCACAGCTAAAACACAACAGTTGGCCCAGTGGAAGGCCACTATAGCAGTGGTCGAAACGTTGGTTTCTCAATTACAGCTTTTTACATTTTGACGCGGTACGATACCCCAGAAAATTTTTATGTCAACTGACTCTGGCTGCAGAAACCTACGTAGCTGTACAGTGACGGAAAAAGCCGCAACACCAAGTTGTCTTGTGCGACGTAAACGAAAACCGGTACGCGTCTTTCAACAACTGAAAGATGATGTCTATTTAAATTTCGCGCCAGTCGCATAAGAGGATGTAAATCAGGTTTGCGTTAAACTCACGCTGTAACGGTCGTGATCCTTAGTTACCTTTCAGATTGGACGTGATGAGTTGTGTTATTCAAGAATGTCTTTGAGGCGAAGACGCCTTTATCAACACCCGACTGAGTTTGAACGTGGTCGTGTTATAGGGCTACGAGAAACTATATGTTCCTTTCGCGATATTGGAAAGACTTGGCAGGGAGGGAGGTAGCTACTGGTAGGAATGTAGCCACTGTACATGACTGCTACCAGCGCTGGGCACGAAAAGGTAAGGTCACAAGAAGACCAGACTCCGGACGGCCACGTGGCACTACCGAGAGGGAAGACCATCGTGTTCGGCGCATGACTCTTGGAGCATCGTACTGCATCTGTAGAAGAAATCTGACAAGCAGCTGGTATCACAGTGGCACAACGAACTGTTACAAATCGGTTCCTTCAAGAAACCTCCGAGCCAGACGTTCAATAGCGTGCATTCCACTGGCCCCACATCACTACCATTTGCGACTTCCGTTGTATCAAGCGTGAGTTCATTGGAGGGCAGATCTTCCGGTCTGTTTTCTGAAGACAGCTGGTTCTGTTTCGGTGCCCGTGATTGTCTTGTATTGGTTAGGAGGAGACTTGGTGAGTGCCTGCAACCAACCTGTTTGCGCTCTACACACACTGGACCTACTCCTGCAGTTATGGTCTGGGGTGCGATTTCGACTGACACCAGAAGCGCTCTCGTGGTTACCCGACGCACCCTGACTGCAAATTTGTATGTCGATCTAGTGATTCGCCCTGCTGTACTGCCGTTCATGATAATGGTCGTTCACATACTGCTGTTGTAACCCAAGATGCTCTACAGGATGTCGACATGTTGCCTCGGCCGCCTTGATCACCAGATCCGTCTCCACTTGAGCGCACGTGGGACGTCATTGGACAACAACTCCAGCGTCATCCACAAACAGCTTTAACCGTCCCTGTATTGACCAACCAAGTGGAACAGGCATGGAACCCATCCCACAAACTGACATCCTGCACCTGTACAACACAATGCATCCACGTTTGCATCCTTGCATTCAACATTCTGGCAGTTACACCCGATAAAACGCATCAGCATTTCACATTTGCAATGTCGCGCTTACGTTAAATTGTGATTTTGCAATGTTAATCACTTAAATAATATGTTACAAATTATTTTTTGGTTTTGCGATTTTTCTCCGTCAGTATATACACAACGTGATCAAAAGTATCCCGACACCAGGCTGAAAATGACTTACAAGTTCGTGGCGCCTTCCTTCGGTAATGCTGGAATTCGGAATGGTGTTGGCCCACCCTTAGCCTTGATGACAGCTTCCACTCTCGCAGGCATACGTTCAACCAGGTGCTGGAAGGTTTCTTGGGGAATGGCGGCCCATTCTTCCCGGTGTGCTGCACTGAGGAGAGGTATCGATGTCGGTCGGTGAGGCCTGACACAAAGTCGACGTTCCAAAACCTCACTAAGGTGTTTTATAGGATTCAGGTCAGGACTCTGTGCAGGACAGTCCATTACAGGGATGGTATTGTCGTGTAACCACTCCGCCACAGGTCGTGCATTCTGAACAGGTGCTCGATCGTGTTGAAAGATGTAATCGCCACCCCCGAATTGCTGTTTAACACTGGGAAGCAAGAAGGTGTTTAAAACATCAATATAAGTCAGTGCTGTGATAGTGCCACACAAAACAACAAGGGGTGCAAGCCCCCTCCATCAAAAACACGACCACACCATAACACCACCGCCTCCGAATTTTACTGTTGGCGCTACACACGCTGGCAGATGACGTTAACCGGACATTCGCCATATCCACACCCCGCCATTGGATGGCCACATTGTGCACCGTGATTCGTCACTCCACACAATGTTTTTCCACTGTTCAATCGTCTCATTTTTACGCTTCTTACACGAAGCGAGGCGTCGTTTGGCATTTACCGTCATGGTGTGTGGCTTATGAGCGGCCGCTCGACCATGAAATCCAAGTTTTTTCGCCTCCCGCCTGTCACAGTACTTGCAGTGGATCCTGATGCAGTCTGGAATTCCTGTGTGATGGTCTGGATATATGTCTCCCTATTACACATTACGACCTTCTTCAATTGTCGGCTGTCTCTGCGAGCCAACAGACTAGGTCGGCCTGCACGCTTTTGTGCTTTACGTGTCCCTTCACGTTTCCACTTCACTATCACCTCGGAAACAGTGGGCCTACGGATCTTTAGGAGTGTGGAAATATCGCGTACAGACGCATGAGACAAGTGACACCGAATCACCTTACCACGTTCGAAGTCCATGAGTTCCGCGGAGCGCCCCATTCTGCTCTCTTACGATGTCTGAGGTCGCTGATATGGAGTACGTGGCAGCAGAATGCTCCTAATATGAAAAAAGTATGTTTTTGGGGGTGTCCGGATACTTTTGATCACATAGTGTACGACCCTTAAATCTTCGTCATCCATTTCTGAGCAAGTATGACGACAAATTTTACGACCAGTGAAGCAGATGGACCAAAGAAGTTCGACAAAGATATTTTACAGTGCAATACGGGCCTTAGGGTGTGTATGTGCCACCACAGGCGCTGGGATGCTACAGTGTGTCAAGGTGAGAGTTATGAGCGCCTCGTGCCCGCTTAGACGGAAGGACGGCAAGAATCTTTCGCAAGACGGGCGAAGTTGTGCCGGGGCCTTGTAGCGGGTGGGTAATTAACAAAGTTGGGCGCGGCGGCAATTACGGCGCTCCCTGCCGCCTCCCGCCTCGTGCCGAGGACTCGCCGCCGCCGGACGAGTGGTGCCCTAGGGCTCCGTGTAATCCACCTGCCGCCCTCGCTACCGCTCCCCCGCCGCTCTACTAAACCACAGCCGGCCCAGCGGCAGCCTTCCTCTCTCCGGGCGCCGCTACTACATCCGACAAGATACTCTCCAATGCTGTGGACCGTAAAAGCACATCACAGCAGCATAAATATATAGACAAAAAGGAATTACAGACACTGGCTGCAAGTTAGTGTTGATTTACATGAATGGGAAAAGTAGAATATTTGTGTTTGACCAGTATTCGAACCCGGTCTCCTGCTCTCTAAGCAGATTCTCTGACCATCAAACCATCCGGATACAGTGGTCAACGCAACTGCACGAACTACCCTAGCACGCCTCCCACCAGATCCAAATTCTCAACTTATCCACACACTAGGAATGTAGTAACGCCTGCGCATTGGCCTCATTACTCGCGGCATCTTGACGATTCCCATAATAGTTCCAGCGTGGTGTGCATTTTTTCGGATCCCTTGCCGCGTCAGATTTGTTTATAAACCCAAGCTTACAAAGACTTCCATTGTCCTCGTCGTTAGGAATTAACTGTCGCACTAATACGCCTTGTGGTTAGACTTCCGCTCTACCAAAACTACGGTTCGGTAGTTTTGGTACACTACGTAAATCACGTAGAAAATGGTAGGATTACTGGTAGTATTGGCAAGGAAGGAGCCATAAATAAATGTGTGGGAGAGCCGACAACTTCTGTTTCTTTTTGTTTTTTGTGCACATAATTAAAACCGCACATCATTCATTGTTAGTCCGTTGTGCAATTTGTATCCTTACAGAACATAAATTGCGTTTTTAAATAATAAAAATTATTTGATCGCATAACTACTGCGCTTTTATGTAACAAAAGCAATTACTTTTGATGCATGTACAGTTTATATCCACAAACATTAAAAATATTTATAACTATTGAAGTTATTTTGTACCCAGTCTAATAGAACGCTCATCATCATGATCAAACACAAGCGTTTCGTATTATTATTGATAAATGCGAAAGGTGTTTAAGAGCAACATAAATATGTTTTGTGTAAGTGCGACGTGGTATTGAGGTGACCTTTGATATATTTTTGTTTTGCGTTTTTTTTATTTTACCTTTTTGCTGAGGAAATTGTGTTTTCTAGCGCTACATGATAAATCTGTATTGTTTTCTTTATTTCTACTACAGCATCCCTCTGCTTCACATTATGAATCAACAATTTTCGAATAAAACCTGAATTAAACATTGACAATTTCAGTTTTGCTATGAACACTGTTTATTCTTAAGTAACAGACAGGAGTGTAACTATGCACAACAAAAATTTTCCGTAGACTCCCTGGCCCTTTCTATAACCACAGTTTCTATACAGTTCACTGCTTCTGGTTTTAAGGGACTTCAGTAAGACACTGATCGCATACGTAAAGAAAGCGATCGCTATGTGGTAACGCCCATTAGGTATGCAACACGCCGAACATACAGGTAACGAGGGTACGACCTTAATGACCAACTAAACTAGGAAAACAACCATAGTGTACGCTTACCTTTGGCAGACTACCGTAGTTTTACAACTCTAAAAAAATGTTCAAATGTGTGTGAATTCCCAAGGGACCAAACTGCGGAGGTCATCAACCCCTAGACTTACACACTACTTAAACTAACTTATGCTAAGAAGAACACACACACCCATGCCTCAGGGAGGACTCGAACCTCCGACGGGAGGGACCGCGCAATCAGTGACATGACGCCTCAAACCGCGCGGCTTTTACAACTCTACGTGTGGTACTTTTAGTATGCAGTCGGTCGAATTATGCGACGAAGTTATGAAACTTTCACTTGCTGCTTAAAATTATGTAGAAACCTATGACGGGGTAACGTTAGTAGCGATGCAAATTTCGTTAATTGGAGGATAACTCAGCTTAATTTTCTGTAGTCTATCGGCATCAAGCGGCCGGTTCCACGCACTACTAAGGATAAACCTGATGTCTGATTGAAGTTGTAGGTATAGATTCTGATCTGAACAGATTCTCGGATGACAGAATCTCAATACGTAGATGGAAGCAATAAGAATTTCATTTAATCACACATGATCGTATATTTGTTTATGAGGATTCATTCGGCAACAGCATATTTGTCGAAATGTGGTGTAAGTGCTCTGGACAGTGTTCTGAAATCGTACGACGACGACGTCGTCGTCGTCGTGTAACATAATTCAGGTATGCAAATATTTACGTACCTACATATACAGTTTGACAAAAACGGGACAGGTAGTTGCCCGTGGTCTTGTAGTACGAAGCATACCAGCATTTGCCTGTAGTAATTTAAGGAACCACGGAAAACCTAAATCAGGATGGCTGGATGTAGATTTGAACCACCATTCTCCAGAATACAAGGCCAGCCTACTTAAAACAGTGCTGCTTCCATCCGCTATCGCATTCACAAGAAATGTTCTCAGTGTTCCTGTAGAATATAAGTCCTCACATTGCAGTAGCAGGTATTTTGGTCAATCTACACACACGATTTCACAATGCTGCACAGAGAACCGACGGCATATTACGTATGACGGTTTTGATAATTTTTTGTTGGCAAACAGACGCTCATGTTTGTTGAAACGATTATATTACCCAACACGTCTATCTATTGGGATTCTCTCATTTAAGAAGCCGCTGAGTTCAAAGTTTACATAACTTTAGCTTGGGGCTATACCGTTAGTGGTGTGTGGGAACCGCATCCCGATGCAGAAAGACTAATGAGGAATGATCTGACTCATCCAACCCGTAACGCTGTTCCCCTCTCACAGATACTACCATAATCTTTAATAGGACATGGAACTTCCGTGTCTTCGTGATGTCTCCATGACATATTTCGACCGACTACAGACTAACGTGACACAAGGCAAAATAGTTCAAAAATGGTTCAAATGGCTCTGAGCACTATGGGACTCAACTGCTGTGGTCATAAGTCCCCTAGAACTTAGAACTACTTAACCTAACTAACCTAAGGACATCACACACATCCATGCCCGAGGCAGGATTCGAACCTGCGACCGTAGCGGTCGTGCGGTTCCAGACTGTAGCGCCTTTAACCGCTCGGCCACTCCGGCCGGCTAGGCAAAATAGTAAGGCAGCTAACTCCTGATGATCAAGCCAGAGTAAGTCGTTGAAAAAAGCATAAAGTGGCAAGAAACTCAGAAACATTTATCCAAAAATGTTGCCTCAGACCTTTCAACAATACTCCGGCTGTTTCTGAACTACTGATGAGCACATTGCGCTCAAATCACTAAGCTTACACGAGTTCTTAAATTTGATTTTCCGGAAAACCGATTTCACAACACTGCTTCTCTCTGGTTATATGAACATATCTACATTCATCCTAGTGATACCGGTTTGGCGGCCAGATTTCAGCTCCTACAGTCGATTTTCGTTCCGTGTAAAAACTTCACCGGATCTGAGTAGTGACTGGATTGTCAAATTGCTATTAACTTTTTAGTGTGTTGGTTAATGTCGGCGCAATAATTTTGTGTAGAGTGAAGGAAAAGAACTAAGACTGTACTCACCAATAAAAGTTATTCATTTCCTCTGTTTTACAAGAGAACCATATTTTGTCTTTATTAGACAGAAAGAGGTAAATAAATGCTAATAAACTGGCTGAATTAGCAAAATCGAACTGCTTGGCAACAACCATAGATCCTGCACAAGTGGCTGATCTCTACTCTGGTATAAACACGCCCTCATTGGTGTGACACGCACTCGCGCAAAAGCTACGGCTGGTGTGGAAATATTCGCTAATTCTGTGCATAGAACTATCAGTGTGTCTTTACCGACTCTGAATTCATTCAGACATCTCGAATCTCCAAAAAGCTGGAGTACAATAACATTTTACTAGTGATCACCTGGCAGTTTTTTCTAAAATGCGCGTGATCTGTGTGGGTGTCATGAAAGAATTTCGGAAGCATTAATTGGCGATGAAACACCTCTTCGTCGATAATCTCTTCCTCTTCCTCCACCTCATGAGTTCAGTGACATCCACAAAGAAATCATACTCTATGAAATCACATTTTCTCCTCATTGAAAAACATAATAAGAATATAATACGTGGCTTCACTTTGTTCACGAGAAGGCAACAGGTGGTTTACAGACACCATTCGTGGAAAACAACAGACGCTCGGAAAATTTGGGTTTTATCAACTAGAAAGGCGGTCACGGCCTACAAGACAGCAAAAACGGTTCAAGAAATTCAATTCTGTTCTGCAAATTGCGTCGCATGTAGTGACTGTTCAGAACTGGATGAACATAGCGGGTGTTTTGGCTACAGGCTCAAATACGAACATATCTTTTCTGTGTATCGAAAGCATTCGATTGTGCAGATTATTACAGTCTCTTATAAAAACTCAAGCCTTAAGTTAATGCTGTTACAAACAACTCCGTGGAATCTTACTTGAAATAAATGATGCAAAAACTAGTGTGCTGATTAATTCAAAACAGAACTGGAGGGAGAGAAACTTTTAGTGAGAATTTACACATAGGAGCAAGCAGGATTCAATTTTGTGTTCACTTTATCTCGTATATACCTGACTGACCTTCCACTAAATACACTTGAAGCGAAGTTTTTGGACACTACGCAACTAAATTAAATGTTCCCAGGTTTCAAGCCTCAGGAACTGAGAGAAAATTCTTGAGTTTTGGACAGCTGACTCCATCAACGTCCTTGGAAAATTTCTGGCTGCCGAACAGGAAAGGTATCCATCTATACACGCCGGCAGCAATGTACAAAACGTTCCAGATACGGGCCGAATTAATGCACGCGAAGGAAGGGACAGGTATCGAAAGCTCGAGAATTTGATCTCAACTGATGCGGCTTGCAAAACGAGAATATTATCTTAATTTGATTACATCCAGATATGCCACCGCGAAAGACTACAGACAGATTACACAAGCGCTGCAGTTAATCATATTAGGGAGACAGCAGGAAAAGAAATTTTTAACATCATCTTTCAAAGAAGTGTTATATGGTCCTCTGCTAATTTACGCTCCATCGACTTTGAAGATGCAAATCATACTCAATATTTAAAACACCTAATGTCGCACAGTTAAAGCAGTCTGCGAATACGTAGGTTGCTCAAAATTTTAAGCAATACATATTAATGAAAATTTCAACGCTAACAGCCGTCCTGGGCAAAGTAAATCAATTACAGTTTCATGGACAATTCAGGCCAAGCACGAAGGGCACTGCACATCGTGGAAAGTTTAACTCTCGACATGAGAGTCCACGTTCTAGTAAGAGGCAAGGAGCTTATAACCTCGGCCAAAACCTGTATGGGGAAAAATATAGTGAAATTCGAGTTTGTTTGAAGGTGTAGCATCACCTGCGAATGGAACAGGAAGAAGGAGAGACAACACGAAACCTTCGCTATACACTTTCGCTGTCTTGCGGAATACACGTGTAGAAACAGTTGGCTGCGGTCTACCAGCTGAAGACGCCTCATGGAGCGATATGAAGCAACTCCACGGAAAATCCATATATCACAAAAGTTACCTTAATCACAGGCTTGGTGCAGTAATTAACATTAAAAGCGTTTATTCTTGGCACTCTATTGGAGGAGTCAAAATTTTAATTATCTCCTAAAAAAAGTAAAGTTACGTGCTTCAATTTTCGCATGTTTGAAGGTAATTTGTGAAGTCCTGACACGTTTTGAAATACCCGGCGCCACAGTACCGTAGCATCTTGCCAGATAAGCCAAAACAAAATGGCTCGGCGCACTGATGAAGTGGACATGGCATGCGTAAAAAATTCCTACGTGTATGCTCTGCAACGAATTGAGACGAACTTGTGGTTAGATAAAGCTTTAAGTTGTTGCCCAAATCGCGCTCGGGTAATCCAATTGGTACACTACTTCCAGCAAAAGGCAAGTATTTTGCTTAGAGTCCCGGTTCTGAACGTAATATGAACCTGTGAAAGGCAAGCAAGAACTTTTTAACATCACGTCATGTAGAACTTAAAGAAAACCACGAAAAATCAAGAACAGCATAGTCAGACGGGACCTTGAGCCCTGCTACCCTCTAATTAGACTTCAGTGGCTTAATGACGGTAGCCTTCATAGTTATAATTGAAGAACACTCTTTTAGGCCTTAATAGAATTTTACAACTCTAGAATTGCAGTCTAGATTCATAACTGAATATAAGACGTGCGACTTCGGTTCAACGTGCAACATCCACATTAATACCTCCTAAGTGATTGTACAGTGATTGGCGTTAGGTACATCGTACCAATATTACTGTCTCATTCTAATCGACTGCTGATCGAGGTAAAACTGATTCTCCATATTTCTCGGTAAGCGCCAAAGCGCCATTACGTATCTTCTTGTCTCACTAACGCTACGTGAGATATACACCGAGGTCGCAAAAGTCATGGGATACCTCCTAACATCGTGAAGGGCCTCCTTTTCTCCGGTGAAGTGCAGAATCTCGACGTGGCATGGACTCAACAAGTCTTCGGAAGCCCCTTGCAGAAATACTGAGCCAAGTTGGCTCTATAGCCGTCCATAAATGCGGAAGTGTTGTCGGTGCAGGATTTTGTGCAAGAACTGACCTCTCGATTATGTCCCGTAAATGTTCGATGGGATTCATGTCGGACGATATGGGTGGCCAAATCATTCGCTCGAACTGTACAGAATGTTCTTCTAACCAATCGTGAACAATTGTGGCCTGGTTACACAGCGCATTGTCACAAAAAAAAAAAAAATCCATCCTTTGGGGACATGAATTCCATGAATGGCTGCAAATGGTCTCCAGACAGCCAAACACAACATTTACCAGTCAATGATCGGTTCAGACGGATCAGAGGACCCAGTCCATTCTATGTAAACACAGCCCACGCCATTATGGAGCCACCATCAGCTTGCACTGTGGCTTCTTGATAGCTTGGGTCCATAGCTTCGTGTGGTCTCCTCAACACCCGAACGCTACCTTCAGCTCGTACTTACTGAAATCGGGAGTCATCTGACCAGGCCACAATTTTGCAGTCGTCTAGGCTGCAACTGATAGAGTCACAAGAGGCACTGCAGGCGATGTCGTGCTGTTAGCAAAGATACTCGCGTCCGTCGTCTGCTGTCCTAGCCTATTAATTCTAAATTTCGCCGCACAGTCCTAATTAATACGTCCGTCATACGCCCTAAGTTGCTTCTGTGGCTATTTCACGCATTGTTGCTTGTCTGTTAGCACTGACAACTCTACGCAAACTGCTCTCGGTTGTTAAGTGAAGGACGCTGGTCACTGCGTTGACCGTGGTGAGAGGTAATGCCTTAAATTTGGTATTCTTAACATACTCCTGAGACTGCAGATCTCTGAATATTCAATTTCCTAACGATTTCCGAAATGGAATGTCTCATGTGTCTATCTGCAACTACAATTCCGCGTTTAAAGTCTTAATTACCGTCGTGTGGCCCTAACTGCGTCGAGTACAAATCACAGCGCCGCCAATGCACTGCCCTTTCATATCTTGTGTACGCGATACTACGGGACACACACACATATATGCACATCACTATTCCGTGACTTCTGTCACCTGTGCAACACCCATGGGTTTCAACGTATGGGAGATTACACCAAAATTCGGTTTCCCAAGATTGTCCCAAAGACAATGTATGCACACGAGTTAACACCCGCAGAGGACAACCGCAAGTGTTTCACGAAAGGAGCCGGACGAAGTGGTCGAGAGGTTCTAGGCGCTACAGTCTGGAACCGCGCGACCGCTACGGTCGCAGGTTCGAATCCTGCCTCGGGCATGGATGTGTGTGATGTTCTTAGGTTAGTTAGGTTTAAGTTGTTCGAAGTTCTAGGGGACTGATGAGCTCGGAAGTTAAGTCCCATAGTGTTCAGAGCCATCTCTCTCTCCCTCTCTCTCTTTTTTTTCACGAAAGGACGTCAACTCGCAGAGCCATACGTGGCACGAGAGTGTCTACTGTTAGATCGGCGCCGATTAGGATGATGGCTGTCAAGAACCCATTTCTACCAAGACTGTACGGTCACACATAGGCTTTAGCAGTCGATGACCCGGAACACATCCAGTGCGTTTCCATGACTTTTGCCCACTCAGTGCAGAAAGAGACGAGAACCGCCTTGCACACTTCTTCACCAGAATGTAGGGTTATAAACACTGGTGCCTCCCTTCGCCTCGAAGCAGCAGGCAGACAGGGTCGGGTAGAAGTTCCCTTTAAGCAGCCAGCCGGCGTGCACAGGTGTCGTCCGGCACGCGGACGCATGGCTGCGTGGCCCGCAGCGCGCACAGTACGCAATCGATAGCCGTGAGCGCGCGCCCCGCCAGCGGCGACCGGCCTACACAGATGCGGCCAGCGGAGCGCGACGGAGAGTCCACATGTTGGTCGGAAGGGCAGGGCCAGTCCTCTGCTGCACGAGGGCAGGGGCTGAGTAAATAAGAGCGGCATGAGATTCGTCTCTGATTCTCTAGTTCTTCCGAAGAGTCAAAACAATAGGAGACGGTAGGCGGTGCCTTCCAGCAGGAACTTACACTACTGACCATTAAAATTGCTACACCAAGAAGAAATGCACATGATAAACGGGTATTCATTGGACAAATATACGATACTAGAACTGACATGCGATTACATTTTTAACGCAATTAGGGTGAATAGATCCTGAGAAATCAGTACCCAGAACAACCAACTCTGGCCGTAATAACGGCCTTGATACGCCTGGGCATTGAGTCAAACAGAGCCTGGATGGCGTGTACAGGTACAGCTGCACATGCAGCTTCAACACGATACCACAGTTCATCAAGAGTAGTCACTGGCGTATTGTGACGACCTAGTTGCTCGGCCACCATTGACCAGACGTTTTCAATTGGTGAGAGATCTGGAGAACGTGCTGGCCAGGGCAGCAGTCGAACATTTTCTGTATCCAGAAAGGCCCGTACGGGACCTGCAACATGCGGTCGTGCATTATCCTGCTGAAATGTAGGGCTTCGCAGGGATCGAATGAAGGTTAGAGCCACGGGTCGTAACACGTCTGAAATGTAACGACCACTGTTCAAAGTGCCGTCAATGCGAACAAGACGTGACCGAGACGTGTAACCAATGGCATCCCATACCATCACGCCGGGTGAAACGCCAGTAAGGCGATGACGCGAATACACGCTTCCAATGTGCGTTCACCGCGATGTCGCCAAACACGGATGCGACCATCATGATGCTGTAAAGAGAACCGGGATTCAGCAGAAAAAATAACGTTTTGCTGTGGATGCAGCGTCAAGGGTAACCGCAGCCATGGTCTCCGAGCTGATAGCCCATGCTACTGCAAACGTCGTCGAACTGTTCGTGTAGATGGTTGTTGTCTTGCAAACGTCCCCATCTGTTGAGTCGGCGATCGAGACGTGGCTGCACGATCCGTTACAGCCATGCGGGTAAGATGCCTGTCATCTCGACTGCTAGTGATACGAGGCCGCTGGGATCCAGCACGGCGTTCCGTATTACCCTCCTGAACCCACCGATTCCATATTCTGCTAACAGTCATTGGATCTCGACCAACGCGAGCAGCAATGTCGCGATACGATAAACCGAAATCGCGATAGGCTACAATCCGACCTTTATCAAAGTCGGAAAGCTGATGGTACGCATTTCTCCTCCTTACACGATGCATCACAACAACGTTTCACCAGGCAACGCCGATCAACTGCTGTTTGTGTATGAGAAATCAGTTGGAAACTTTCCTCATGTCAGCACGTTGTAGGTGTCGCCACCGGCGCGAACCTTGTGTGAATGATCTGAAAAACTAATCATTTGCATATCACAACATCTTCTTCCTGTCGGTTAAATTTCACGGCCGTAGCACGTCATCTTCGTGGTGTAGCAATTTTAATGGCCAGTAGTGTAAAAATGAACTTTTAAATGCAGAGGAGAGAGCAAACATGTGGAAGGAGTACATTGGTCTCTGTAATAGGGAGTATTTGTCTGAAGACGTGATAGAAGAAGAAACAAGAGTCGATAGATAGGGGATCCAGTATTAGAGTCAGAATTTAAAAGAGCTTTGGAAGACCTAAGACCGAATAAGGCAGAAGCGATAGATACTATTCCATCGGAATTCCTAAAATCACTGGGGAAAGCGTCAACAAAACTACTATTCATGTTGGTCTGTAGTACGTATGAGACTGGTAATACACCATCAGCCTTTCGGGAAAACATCACCGACACAGTTCCGAAGATAGCAAGACCGACAAATGCGAGAATTATCACGCAATCAGTTTAACAGCTCATGGATCCGAATTGCTGACAAGAATACCATACAGAAGAATGGAAAAGGAAACTGAGACTGTGTTAGATGACGGTCAGTTGGCTTTAGGAAACGGAAAGGCACCAGAAAGGCAGTTCTGATACTGTGGTTGATGATGGACTCAAGACTGAAGAAAAATCAAGACACGTTCTTAGGATTTGTCGACCCCGAAAACGGTGTAAAACGGTGCGAGACGTTCGAATTTCTGAGAAAAATAAAGGTAAACTGTAGCGAAAGATGCGTAACGTAGAATATGTACATGAGAACAATTAAGAGTGGAAGACGAAGTACGAAGTGCTCTGATTAAAAAGGGTGTAAGACAAGATGCAGACTTTTGCCTCTACTGTTCAATCTATAGATCGAACAAGCAATGACGGAAATCAAATAAAGGTTCAAGAGTGGGATTAAAACACATGGTGAAAGGATATCAGAAATAATTTTTTGGTGATGGCCTTGCTGTCCTCAGTGAAAGTAGAAAAGAATTACGGGCTCTGTTGAATGGAATGAAGTCTAATTAGTACAGAACATATATTGGAAGTAAGTCGAAGAAAGACGAAGGTAATGAGAAGTAGCAGAAATGAGAGCAGCGACAAACTTAATATCAAAGTTGGTGTTCACGAAGAAGACGAAGTTGAGGAATTCTGCTACCTACACAGCAACATAACCCATGATAGATGAAAGGATGAGGACCTAAAAAGTAAACGCACAGACAGAAACGGCATTGCTAGCCAAGAGAAGTCTGCTAGTATTAAACATAGGCCTTAATTTGAGGAAGAAATTTCTGAGCATGTACATGTGAAGCACAGCATCGTATGGTAGTGAAACATGGGCTGTGGGAAAACCAGAACGGAAGAAAATCGAAGCATTTGAGATGTGCTGCTACAAGGTAGACTGGTAAGGTAAGGAATGAGAAGTTTCTGCACAGAATCACAGATAGGAAAGGTATGCATGGAAAATATTGACGAGAAGGAGGACAGGGTATGTCTTAAAACGTCAGGGGATAACTTACATGGTACTAGAGGGACTTGCAGGGGATAAAAACTTTAAGGAAAACACGGATCGGAATATATTCAGCGTATAATAGTTTGATTTTTGTTACGTAATTGTACAAATCTCGCATGTTTCGCATATTTTTAACTAACTTTTTAAATTAAAGATAGAATACGAAATGGCAGAGGCACAAGCTAGTTTCACGCCTGTGGAGATGCAGAGCGTCGAGGTGGCTGATTCTTCAGTGAAACTCTGCCACGGAAATTCACAGTGAGAAGTGAAAAAGCTAAGGTTCAAATGGCTCTGAGCACAATGGGAGTATGGGACATCTGAGGTCATCAGTCCCCTAGAACTTAAAACAACTTAAACCTAACTAACCTAAGGACATCACACACATCCATGCGAAAAAGCTAAGGTGAAAGTAACCTTGCTACAGCACTGACAAAAGCTGTTTATCTAGTTTCAAGATTTCACTGTTGAAGGTCAGTTTACTATATGCCGCCCACAACGTCAACAGACACGGAACCAAGTGATGCTGTTCACACGCTCATTCGTGACTACCGAAAGACACCTCAGGAACATATTAGTTTCATTAAAACAATATCCTAGGGAGGGGTAATCTCTAAGGAAAGTGAATTCCAAGTTCTTTGAATAGTGAAGAGAAGAAGCACGATTTGGTACCTCCCAAGAACTCATTTTTATGCTCCAGAAGGATTGGGATGAAATATGGCAACATATTTATGATCCTAAAACTAAGGAAATGTCCAAGGAATGGCGTCACAGTGGATTCTCCCGATCGAACAACTTCCGCGCCATGTATCATCCGAATAGTCACGGCACCCTTTTCTGGGGCGGTGTTATGTTCTTGCGTAGTGACTAAGCTAGCCTCCTCGAGCAGCTGAAAGAAGACTTAACAAGAAACGACGTGGAAAGCTGACCAAACGGGTCCTTTTGTCGCAGGACTATGTATCCTTGAAAGGTTCTAAGTTGTCTCCGCCAAACTGTCTCTGCCTTTCTTAATTTCCGAAGTAACATGTGAAATGTCGTCAGACTCAGGCGTCAAAAATTCTGCTGAGAAATGTTCTGACAATCCATCACATGATTTCTACCTGAAGGGACCGGAAAAACTGCAACGCCCACAGAGTGCATCAGGGTGAAAGGGTAAGGGGCTGTGGGAGTACTGAAGAATAGATATGGACCGTCGAAATACACTGTTCAACAAATAACAAAACTACTCAGGCTGTAGTTACTTGCCAAACTGATTGAATCACGTTGTATCCCTAGAGACATCCCAAGCGGTATTTCAGCGCACTGGTAACTATCTTCCCGCAAAATTCAAATTAAGGATAGTTTTGGGTACCACCTTGTATAAAGTGCTGTTTATATTTTCGGTCGAGAAACTTACCAAATGACAATGAAGACTGTGTGAAACGATGTCATCAAACCTACCAAACTACTCACTGAGTGTAATTTTAGAAACTAAAAGGTAAACCCACAGTTCGTGATACAGAAGGGTGCGGCACTATAGTGGAACACTGGACGTCAATCAAAAATTGTGTAAGACACGGAATAGATGATGCCAAGGCAGGAAATCCTGCTGGCAGATGCGGGCCACGGCAGAGACAGTAAGCAGAATCCCTGCTGTCACCGTCCTAGCGGAACAGCGTCGATGCTGTCGGCCAATGAACAAGGGAGCCGTGTACAAGAAGAAGCAGGGGGCGGGGAACATCTGAGGACGCCGCCGACAGGGCAGCCTCTAAAAACAAAAAGGGACGCTTCCGCGTACGGCTGCCCAAGTAATGCCAACTTCTTCCAAACAAACGCTAGGTTCATTTATTTACAGTGCTGCGAACACATGCTGTGTAGTGAACTAGACGTTAAACAAAGCTGGATATAATCCGACAAAGCAAATTGTATTTTTATCTATTGTTTTACTTAACCACGCCAAGCACTGCACGAACCAAAAAGTATTTCGAAGCATTCCAAATTTCCATACATGTATTTGGTTCAGTTATGTACGTTTGAGATATTATTAGGAGGGTAACTGCATTTACCAACACAAATAATGATACTGAAAAATAACAATAGCTATAATAATAATAATAATAATAATAATAATAATAATACTAGTAGTATTAATAGAAACACGAGGGCTTTTTTCCCTTCAAACTTCGATATGTCGCGAAATTGAAACCACAGTGAAAACCGATGATTTGCGCAGACGTGTTGCGCAGTGTCTTCAGCATGCCCGCCGATTGCAGTTGCGTCCACAATGGGATGTGTTTGATCACCCACCATACAGCCTGGACGTGACTCCCTCTGATTTTCATATCTTTGCTCACACGAGAACTGCTGCCTTCTATGACGAGGGCGTTGGAAAGTTGGTACAATGCTATGACAAGTGGGTAAGTCGGAACGACGACTATGTAGGGAAGTAGCTGGAACGTGTAGCTAAATGTTGCAAATAAAACATTTTTGATCTTCACTGTGATTTCCATTTCGTGACCGATCTGAGCTTGAAAAAAAAAAAAAAAACTGCGCTCGCAGTAGTAGTAAACATTAAGAACAACAAGACAGCACTTCTTAAAACGTGTTTAAAATCATCAGAAACGACAAGTATGACAGGAGACGACTGAAACCACAGTGATAGTAACTCCTAAGAAAGTGGTGACTGTTTCAGTAAACTCTGTGTCTTATAATGGGGCCGGAGAATCAATTACAGTGAACTGCACACAAATATGTTGAAGAGATAGCTATTCCGACAGAATAGCTTTTGAATTTGACTTTAATTTATCGTATTTTTCAGAGAAATCGTTCCAGAATAGCATTACTGTTGCATAAAACGATTTTGAGAAGATCTAGACCAGACCAGAATCATATTTACGCCAAAGAAAAAATGGTTCAAATTGCTCTGAGCACATGGGACTTAACATCTGAGGTCATCAGTCCCCTAGAACTTAGAACTACTTAAAGTTAACTAATCTAAGGACATCACACACATCCATGCCCGAGGCAGGATTCGAACCTGCGACCGAAGCGGTCACGCGGCTCCAGACTGAAGTGCCTAGAACCGCACGGCCACACCGGCCGGCCTACGCCAAAGAAAGAGATACAAAGCAGGTCCACTTCGGCACTGTTACAAAGGGAGAGCAGTCAACTCCGACTGGACTAAACGATCACTACGGGGATTGCCAGGATGTAGGAAAAATACAAAGTAACTTTTACCCACGGTAGTTTCCTGGCAGTATTCGTGCAATTATTTTCTGTGGCAAAATCACGATATTTGTTATTTGTGACGATGAAACTGTCTTCCGCCGATTCATCTGAGAATGATAATGGCGACTCTCCGCTTGGGGTATACTAAGTCACCAAAAAAGACGAAACTGTCATATTTAGAAAGATTTATCGCGTTGGATAGTGGCGGCACAGTTTTTTGATCTTGAACAATATCCTTACTCTGTACGAAGTTCCAATTTGCTTTATCAGCTCAGTGGCAGAGAGACGAGCAGTTTACTACAGACTGCTGCCTCAAAAGGCAGACGACTCTTTCTACATAACTCATTCTCGGTGAATAGAACAGAATATAGCGAAGTCATCTACTCCTATATTTCACACTAACATTAGTGGTGTCTAAAGAAAGGCTGTAACTCCAGAGGGCTGTAACGAAACGTAGGAAGACATCTAAAGGATTTATGATAGTGTAGGGACTGGTGCTTGATCCTGAGCGTAACTGAGCATAAATAAGCGAAGAAAACGATTTCTGTGCACTTAAGCTGTTAACGATAAAAGAATGACAGTCGTAAAATGTCTAGGAGTAATTTTCCAGACCGACCTAAAATTTAATGACCACGAAAACAGAATTGCAGAAAAAACATACGTCAGACTGACAGTCACTGGAAGAAACGTGAGGAAACGAAATTCATCCACGAAAAAAGTGATTTTTAAAGCACATGTACGACCGATTCTCGAGTACCGCTCATCAGTCTGAGACCCTTGCCACTTTTAATTAATAGTCGAGAAAGAGAAGATCCAACATAGGGCAACACGGTTTGTCATGGGATCATGTAGTCGGCACAAGAGCGTTATGGCGACACTAAACAAACTACAGTGGGGGATGCTCCAAGAGAGGCGGTTATGCATCACGGAGAAGTTTACTGTTGAAATTCCGAGAGTACATTCCAAGAAACTTCGGGCAGCTTATTGCTTCGTGCCATATCTTCTGATTCCTGATCTATATTCCTTATCTGCACGGAAGCGGCGCGTTAATAATTAGATTTGGCAATGTTAGTGGTAGTGGGTGGGCAGATATCGTTCCTGTTATCGTCCCTCCCCCTCAACGATGGAATCGTCTAACACCAACAGCTGCCTGCCTGTAGTGTTATCGCACGTGAAAGCGTGCGACCGTTTTCCGAAATGAAATTTTCTGGCAGATTAAAACTGTGCGCCGGGACCTTTGCCTTTGCGGGCAAGTGCTGTACCAACTGACCTAACCGAGTTCGACTTACGAACAGCCTCACAGTTACGCCAATAGCTCATCTCATCCCACCCGAACTTCCGGGACTAGCATTCCTCGGCTGACCGGCACACCGGCTCTCACGGTTAATCCACAGGGCGGATACGATCCGGGCCCGACGCAACTTCCCCAACCCCGAAAGTGGCGTCTTAACGAACGCGACTATCCGGGCGAATGTTAATTCCTACCATATACTGAACAACCAGTAAAGGAAACAAAAGAAAAATTCGGAGTAGGTATTAAAATCCATGGAGAAGAAATAAAAACTTTTGAGGTTCGTGGATGACATTGTAATTCTGTCAGAGACAGCAAAGGACCTGGAAGTGCAGCTGAACGGAATGGACAGTGTCTTGAAAGGAGGATATAAGATGAACATCAACAAAAGCGAAACAAGAATAACGGAATGTAGTCGAATTAAATCGGGTGATGCTGCGGGAATTAGATTAAGAAATGAGACGCTTAAAGTAGTAAATGAGTTTTGCTATTTGGGGAGCAAAATAACAGATTATGGTCGAAGTAGAGAGGATATAAAATGTAGACTGGCTATGGCAAGGAAAGCGTTTCTGAATAAGAGAAATTTGTTAACATCGAGTATAGATTTAAGTGTCAGGAAGTCTTTTCTGAAAGTATTTTGTATGGAGTGTAGCCATGTATGGAAGTGAAACATGGACGATAAATAGTTTAGACAAAAAGAGAATAGAAGCTTGCGACATGTGGTGCTACAGAAGAATGCTGAAGATTAGATGGGTAGATCACATAACTAATGAGGAGGTATTGAATAGAATTGGGGAGAAGAGGAGTTTGTGGCACAACTTGACAAGAAAAAGGGATCAGTTGGTAGGGCATATTCTGAGGCATCAAGGGATCACCAATTTAGTATTGGAGGGCAGCGTGGAGGGTAAAAATCGTAGGGGGAGACCAAAAGATGAACACACTAAGCAGATTCAGAAGGATGTAGGTTGCAATAGGTACTGGGAGATAAAGAAGCTTGCACAGGATAGAGTAGCATGGAGAGCTGCATCAAACCAGTCTCTGGACCGAAGACCACAACAACAAGTGTCTCGCGAAACGTACACGACGAGAAAATCTGATGAACTGAAAACTCATTCGCAAGATTATCGGCAGTAGTTCTTGCCACACACCATTCGCAAAAGGATCAGCAAAGCGGGAGTGGGGTGGGGTGGGGGCGAAGGAGGAGGAATGATAGTGCTACCAGACGCCGTAAGGTTGTTTTAGGATTGTAGGTGTAGATGTATGATTTATCTCGATTCACTGTAGAGTTATTACTAATTCCATTAAAGTAGTAGACGGAATGTTGTGCACGCCATACGTATTCGGACAGGGGGAGGCCGACGAGGGCGGAGGGTAATCCCGCGACGCGCGCTGCCGGCACGTTTCGGCACAGAAGCGCGGCGAGGCATGCGCCAGATTAGCCGCCCCTCATAGAGCCAGCCCGCCGGACACATTCAGCAGCAACGGCCTTGCTGGCAGGCGGATGCCTTGGCCCGTAATCCGGCGGCGATCCACTCCGCAACTGGGCCGGGCAGCCTGCTGGCAACCTCTGGCCAAGGCCCCCTCCCACTCGCGCACTGTCCTCTCCCACGCAGCCAGTCCATTACAGAACTGCAACAAAACATTCACTCGGGCCCCCTTACAAAATAAGCTGCTGGCCATCGAAATTGTTACACCAGGGTGGATAGCAAATAACTTATTCCATGTTTACACTACAGTAGGAAGGATACTTAATTTGACGTTGACGTTGTGGTATACAGAGTACCAACTTTAGCACAAGGAGGTGCCACTATTGGCAACAAGAATGACTCTGACTCGCCAAGACATCGAGTCGAACAAAGCTCGGGTGATAGATATGAGTACGCCACTCCACGCCGTTTCAGCTCTACGGCAATAAAAGCTCACGACTGTTAGCACGGTGTAAGCATATGTTTGAAAGGGTGAGAGATCAGGAAAACCTTCTGCATCGAGGTAGGTCAGTACAGAAAGGCAGCATGTGGTATTCCGTTGTCTGGTAGAAAGATAACGTTACTGATACCTCGAAGATAAGGCTCTGCCACCGATATTAAGACGTCGCACTACTAGCTATGCGGAACAGAGGAAGTAATGTCGTGCACCCAATTGCTGCAGGTACCAACAAACCAGGTGGCGGGCCCGCATGACGAAGATGAATCCAATCTGGCAACGTTTGATCTCCTCGGAACTGCCATACAATAATGTGCAAGTTTTGATGCTATACGCAGAACCGAGATTAGTCTGTAAAAGACGACCACATGATGGCACTCCGGTGTCCAGTGTTGTCGCTGAGCGCACCACTATCGCCGTTCCTCCTCCTGCTGCCACGTTAGAGGACGACGCAACACCGGTCGACACGCTGACAGTCCGTGGACGCCGTCGCACGCTCTGAGTGGCTACTTGTCATCCTACGTAAAAGCTCATTTCCTGACACAAACTACGTGGCGTAACTGTACGATGCTGCACGCCCGAGCAAACAATATGATTGTCCTCTCGGGCGCTAGTCGCGTGAGGCCACTAAGATACAGCAAGTTATGTTATGTTATGTTAAACAGGGACCTAGAAACGACGGAGAGGCTCCGTCCCCGCCGCCGCCGCAGCCGCAGTGGTCCACAACCCCACGACGACTACCGCAGTCCACTTCACCATTCCGCCGCCCCACACCGAACCCAGGGTTATTGTGAGGTTCGGCCCCCGGTGGACCCTCCAGCGAACGTCTCACACCAGACGAGTGTAACCCCTATGTTTGCGTGGTAGAGTAATGGTGGTGTACGCGTACGTCGAGAACTTGTTTGCGCAGCAATCGCCGACATAGTGTAACTGAGGCGGAATAAGGGGAACCAGCCCGCATTCGCCGAGGCAGATGGAAAACCGCCTAAAAACCATCCACAGACTGGCCAGCACACCGGACCTCGATACAAATCCGCCGGGCGGATTCGTGCCGGGGACCGGCGCTCCTTCCCGCCCGTAAAGCCGTGCGTTAGACCGCACGGCCAACCGGGCAGGCTCAAGATATAGCATAGCATAGTAAAGCAAAGCATAGCATTTACTCCGTATTCGCATAATGGTCGTCGGATCCCAATCCACGGAGGCTGCAAGACTGCAGAACGATAGCAACTGCATCCTCGCTAGGCCACGATCCTGCCCCTGTCCACTGTGACACGTGCTGCTTGACGTTTCTACTCTCAAACTAATAAACTATCACCATTCAAATGGACGCTGTTGCGCTGAAATGCTAACCATTTGTTCATCGAATCATGCCAATCCGACGTTTGTAGCAATTCACGATCTTGCAATTTTAATGGCTAGCAGTGTATATTCTTTTATCTCGTAACGAAAACGCGCTTCAGTTGCAGCGAAAATTTCTTCCTTCATATTCTGATACAACGAAATGTATAAAATTACTAGCTCTCAGAAATGACTGTATATTGAGTCAACTTCTCTTTCAGTTTTTTTAAATAAATATGTATCTGGCGGAGCTGCAAAAGTGGAGCAGGGAGTGAAGAGGGGAAAATTTGGGAGGAAAGAGAGAAAGCACGGAACGCAGAAGAAATCACTAAACACGAGAGATGTTTTTCTAACACGCAAGCAGCAGGCAAATCCAGAAGCAAAGCATATGAATCTTTGATCCTCTGTCGTTTATTGACTCTAAAAATGAATACATCCAACATTTTTCTGGTAGAAACGATAAGGACAACCGACCTGTTTACTGTTACATCGTATCGGCAACAACTGACAAGGCGAGCGTTGCCGAAGAAGTGACAAGGTGAGTGTTGTCGAAGACAGCAAACTCGAACCAGAGAGATTCTGGAACTCTAGATATACGGACAAAATACATTAATTGGTAGTACCGGACCATGCTTTCAGAACAGCTCAGAACGCAAACAATATACGTTCGCGCGCGGGTGCGTGCGCGTGTGTGTGTGTGTGTGTGTGTGTGTGTGTGAGAGAGAGAGAGAGAGAGAGAGAGAGAGAGAGAGAGAGAGAGAGAGAGAGAGACTGCACGGATTCATTAAGTTGTTCGGCTATTCTCGCTATTTCCAGTCGTAAAATATTTAACTAAATGATCTGAACATTCATCTCCATAGTTTCCGACGATCCCTCTCGTAGCAGCAGATAAGACGTTAAGTAACTAAATATACACACATCAAAAAACACTTTGCGTCACCCTAGTCCCAGAATTCTTGAAGATAGGCGTTGACTGTGGATATTGTATCACAGACACAGTGCCTTTGACTGTTCAGAGATGTCATTAAACCCGCCCAAAGATGTAAACAACCACACATCAGCAGCGCCTATTAGACGGAGGGGACCCGGCAGACGATCAGTTCCAGTCATTCCACCAGGAAGCAGATACACGTCTCCTGTTGTCTTTAGTTCAGCCATGCCTAGACGGTCAATACCGCTGTTCGATCGCGTCCGCATTGTAACTTTGTGCCAGGAAGGGCTCTCAACAAGGAAAGTGTCCAGGCGTCTCGAAGTGAACGAAAGCGATGTTGTTCGGACATGGAGGAGATACAGACAGACAGGAACTGTCGATGACACGCCTTGCTTAGGTCGCCCAAGGGCTACTACTGGAGTGGATGACCGCTACCTACGGATTATGGCTCGGAGGAATCCTAGCAGCAATGCCACCATGATCAATAATGCTTTTCGTGCAGCCACAGGACGTCGTGTTACGACTCAAACTGTGCGCAAAAGGCTGCATGATGCTCAACTTCACTCCCGACGTCCATGGTGAGATCCATCTTTGCAACCACGACACCATGCACCACAGTACAGATGGGCCCAACATCATGCCGAATGGACCGCTCAGGATTGGCATCACGTTCTCTTCGCCGATGAGTGTCGCATATGCCTTCAACCAGACAATCGTCGGAGACGTGTTTGGAGGCAACCCGGTCAGGCTAAATGCCTTAGACACACTGTCCAACGAATGTAGCCTGATGTTTTGGGGTAGCATTATGTGGGGCCGACGTACGCCGCTGGTGGTAATTAAAGGCTGTACGATACGTGAATGCCATCTTCCAACCGATAGTGCAACCATATCGGCAGCATATTGACGAGGCATTCGTCTTCATGGACGACAGTTCGCGCTCCCAACGTGCACATATTGTGAATGACTGCCTGCAGGATAACGACATCGCTCGACTAGAGTGAACCCTATCAAACATACCTGGGATGGATTGAAAAGGGCTGATTATGGACGACGTGTCCCACCAACCCTACGCCGAATCGCCGTTGAGGAGTGGGACAAACTGGACCAACAGGGCCTTGATGTACTTGTGGATAGTATGACACGACGAATACAGGCACACATCCTTGCAAGAGAACGTGCTACTGGGTATTAGAGGTACCGGTGTGTATAGCAATCTGGACCACCACCTCTGAAGGTCTCGCTGTATGGTGGTACAACATTCAATGTGTGGTTTTCATGAGCAAGGGCGGAAATGATGTTTATGTTATCTCTATTCCAATTTTCTGAACAGGTTCCGGAACTCTCGCAACCGAGGTGATGCAAAACTTCTTGTGATGTGTGTACGTAACACGATTTTCAAATTGCCAAAAATCAGACGTCGTTGGCGAACTAGAAACCTGCGTTGGAACTCTCTCAACCAATAAGCTTGAGAACTGTGCTTATGTGATATCAATCTGCTCCGTTCTGAGCAGACCGGGGAAAGGATTTTATTGACTGAGATTTCGACCCTTTTTGGGGTAGTTATAGATATTATTTGTTAATTAATATGAATACATGTATTCACATCTGTTGGACGAAGTAATGAAAACAAACACTCCAAACCGACATTTCACGTAAGTCACATCCAATGAAAATATGTAACGCAACCATCTGTGTGGCGTGCTTATAATTATGTATTATTTATATTTTAGGACAATTAATCTGTACACACACCACATGTAATGAAAGCATGAAAACCGTATGAAGATGAATCATAACGATTTGAAACCGGTAACGGTATCTTTGAATAAAGGAATTGAAAATAAATTTGTGGCTGGTTGCTGTCTCAACACCATCAACATCTGTCTTTTAAATAACAGCCAGAGTTTCCAAACATGTATCATATGACAAAATTGCATATAATTATAATGTTTTAGGATTACCTTGTAAGTTGTACGGCGGTTAATTTGTACTGAAAAACAGGGGGACTTTAACAAACTGGAGGAAGTAGATCTCTGCATTCAATTTTTCGACAAAAAACATAGTAAACTGTGGGACATGTTATAGTAATTTATACAGTCGAGTAGTGTCAATATGTTAACTGCCTTTACGGATTAATCGTCACAATTATATCTATGACTAACAGCAGCTTCAACTAGAGATCCGATTTCAGTAGCGGGTTGTTGCTCTCAATTACTGGTGACTCACTCTGCTGCGGACCAGTCAATGAAAACTACGTGGAGCTCAATGACTTCGTTATTAACGCCAACACAGTGACATTTTGCGCTGCAGACCGCAATATTCTGTGCTCTACCCACTAACAGTGATAACTGCAAGGAGATATTTGCCACAAACCGTTATACCGGTAAATACAAAAGCAGCGCTGAGCGAAGAAAAAAAACTTTGAGTTACGAGGTATCCAGTTTTTGTTTTCTGACGTGTTCAACATTCGTAAACTTACCCTAAACAAGTTAGTAAAGAGAACACGAAAAGAAATAGTCCCAGATTGCAATTACATGCTCTACATTTATTAGACACTATGTTCGACTGCAAGGCTTCTAGCCTGTATCTGATCACAATACGACATACAATAGATCAGTGCAATACATGATACAATTACATTATATATTGTGTACCCAATAATAAATTCACTTACTTCTTCCGACGTAAGATTCATTGGTGGCCCCTACATCAATATGAAGAATGTAATTTAATTAAAATGTCTATAATAAGTGACAAAGTCCAGCTGTACAGTGACAGCTATTTTAAAGCAATTGATTCAGTTTTTGACAGATGTAATAGGCAGTACTCCAATAATTGTTGTGGCACTTTGTTAAATTTTAAATGAAGTGTGCAGTCACATTATAAAATATGGATTAGAGAGAGAGAGAAATACTGGTAATTACCTATGAACAAATATTAACAAGTTTTATTAAATTATAAATTCCAATCTTTGAGGGATCTCTTCGTTTTAATAGCCCTACGCTACTGAATATTGGTATCCAAATGCACATGGGAAGCCATGTTGAAAAAATTGGATCTAGATATCGAGAATCTGATAGAATGATTCAGGAAAAAGACTCTCAGCTGAGTAGTGTCTTAGGAATTAACTACATAAACTCACGACCAGGAAACAACTTCATTGTATATTTGACTGGCTGGCTGAGTTAGGTTGTAGTACAGTAATTCATGAGTGTGATTTTTATATATGTGCAGTGTATAGTGAGCCCTCTGTTTTACGATAGTTGTGGATTATACAAATCGATATTTTTCTGTGTTTGACGTATCTATTGCGTGCAAAAGTGCGTGCTATAAAACACTAAGACTGATCAGACTGATCCTTAACTGAATTTTGCAGACCATGTCTTCTCACATTTGAAGCCACGCACCTGATCGTCTGGTGATATAACTGTCAAATGCTCGTCCGCTATAATCAGGGGTAATTTCTGGTTGTAACTGCTCAACGTTAAGAGCTGTTGTTATTTCGTAGTTATTTTAAACATTATTTACTGTCGTCACGGCGTTGCCTCTCTATAGTTCCCCGCCTCTTTGGCGCCAGCCGGAGTGGCCGTGCGGTTCTAGGCGCTACAGTCTGGAGCCGAGCGACCGCTACGGTCGCAGGTTCGAATCCTGCCTCGGGCATGGATGTGTGTGATGTCCTTAGGTTAGTTAGGTTTAATTAGTTCTAAGTTTTAGGCGACTGATGACCTCAGAAGTTAAGTCGCATAGTGCTCAGAGTCATTTGAGCCTACCTCTTTGGCATGGTCTCACCGAATCAACAAAACTGTTTAGGGACCATCCTGATCTACAACCGCTCAATCGCTGCCTTCAAGTCACGGATTTTAGCCGGAGCTGGATCTGAAGTGTGCAAATTTCCAGTACCCCACAGCAAAGCGGTGGTTTTCAGATGAAATGTTGGTACTGATTATTGTCCCACAGCGAACTGGCGAGTGTTTTTGGTCTACCGTGCCGTAGACCCGTTGCTACAAAGCACCATAATAGACGGAGACCCCGTCATCAGCACGCTGCCTCCCATGGCTGCTGACTGGGAGTGGGTGCTTTGCCCGATCGAGGTCTCACGGTGCTTCCTAGCGCGACAGCACGTCGGAAGCTGTCTGCACGCAGGAACACTGAGAATCTACGAGCTAGCTGCGATAAAGTGCGTTGACATTGAGCATTTTGCGTAGCCAGCACACAACTGTCACGGCGCTGGTGAAAACAAGGTATGATGTCATCCTAGATACGCAACACTTTCAGCTATCCCACTCTCTCTCACTATGGCAGCGTTCATTCTCCCCCACCGACAGAACGTCCTTCAATTGACAGATTAATAAAGTATTTGTCAGACACCGAATAAACTAACTATTTCACTGCAAACTGAAGACAGCCAGTGATTATGAAATCTCTTGACTGGTGGACCTTGTATGAAAATAGAATACAGAAACATGAAATCTTACCAGAATAACTAGCCCCGTTAAGCTGAAACATGCCAATCTTAGATAATATCCATCTAACGTTCTCCACAGTTGAAGACATTTTGCTAAATACCATCTTTTCGAATTCGACGACGATTTACACAGATGGATCGAGGACTGTCCACGGCGACAAAGTAGGATGCGCAGCATACAGCCCAGCAGAAAATTATCAGGCCCTATATTTCCTACCAAAGGGAGCAACAACCAACTATGCGGAAGCCATCGCAATTAGGAATGCGGTAAAATACGACACATATTGTACACGAAGCAGAATGGTGATATTAGGCGATTTCCTGAGTGTACTGTAAAGCCTCAAAAAATCAGATTGAAACAAAAGTGTGTCGCCTATAACTGTAGACATTACTAAAGAAGTCGCTACAAGTAAGCAAGCAGGAATACTAACAAATTTCTTGGGGGTTGCAGGCCATAGTGGCATCTTCCAAAATGAAACAGTTAGCATGTTAGCGAAGCGAGCAATGAACTTAGGCGAAATGCTACATGATAGACTTAGTTACCAAGAAATGTTGAGATTAATCAATTAAAAAACGAGAAATGACTGGCAGAGCTATAGCATCCGACCAAGACCTTAAAATGAGTGCATTATGGTCGGCTACAAACTAAAATAGTTCCTTGGTTTACCGGTTCGAAAACAGGCAGACAATTCACAACAAAGATTATGTGCATGTGCTTAAATCATGGCAAATCCCCTATCCACCTATTACGTATATCATTGAAGAAATCTCTGTTTTTTAATTTATACAAGAAGGTGGAGACGTGAACTATCTATTAATCTCGAGTACCAGATGCAAGCCACAAAAAAATCTTCTATACGAGCACCGGTTAACCAAGGGTTCCCCTTCCAACACCAGCTGCAGAGTTGTTGTCATCCCTAAGGAATAAGCTAGTATTAAATGTGATGTTCAACCCATATCTAGGTACAGGCTTACTGCGCACATGAGGTGTGAATATTTTGTGTGATGCGCTAGTCGTTTTTAATATGGGAAATGGGGGGTTATAATTACTTAATGACTAGTTTCTAGTGGTGTCATGTAGGAATCATTTATTATTTTATTGAAACACAATCTTTCTATGAATAGCAATTACGGAAGTGCATAATAGGATAACCTTTAAGAATAATTAAGAATGATACTAAGTAAATGTGACGGAGGGCTGTGCGCCGCTGGTCAAATGCAAAAAAAAGAAGAAAATATTCTCCACCTCAGAAGCTATCACTAATACAATTGATTGTAATTATATCAAGAGTGCTTATTTCGAAATATGTAGCATACACAGCACATTTTAGTAGTACGGGCACTCATGTAGAGGAGAGAGCGTTGCGGAAACGTAATTCAAGTACGGACTGGCGTTTTCCTGGGAACATGTATTCCTAACGCACGTCGTTGTTATTTTGTACAGTAGAACGCGCACGTCATTCAAATTTTATACACTGTATCATTGCTTAGGGAGGCATCTACCACTACATGCACATGAAGACGCTGTACTCTACATTCTGATATGTGGCAGAGAGTGCTTTGGCTACCACTGTTACCCGCCTTCTTTCCTATTCCAGTCGCCAATGGCGGGCGGGATGAACGATTGTTGGGAAGCCCAAGTGTGTTCTTGAACCTCAGTAAACTTCACTAACTTCACCGTCATGCCATTTTCACGAGATGTACGTACAAGAAATAAATGTGTTGTAAGACTCTTCTAGGACCAAACGCCCTAAAAATTACAACAGTAGGGCATACTGTGAAGCGCAACGCCTCTTTTGTAGCGTCTGCCAACAGCGTCGGATGAGCATCTGCGTGTCGCTGTCTTGCTTACCAAACAAATATGTGACGCAAAGTGTTGTTCTTGTTTTACTTTCTCTGTCAAAGCTATCTGGTAAGGTTCCCAGACTCAAGAACAATACTCAAGTAGTGACGGAACGACGGTTTTGTGTAAGCTAGCTCCTTCGTGGGTGTACTATACTTTCAGGCGATTGTTCTAGTGAATCGGTTTGGGACCCGCCTTTCCTACGATTACTTTCATGTTACATGGTTTTCTGGGTATAGTACAACGTCATATTGCAAAAATTTGTCACTTATGAAAGTAACGATTCGGACACAGTTACAGTGGTCTTCTTCTCGGTCTACTAGTTGGTTTCGTCAGTGATAGTTATTCATAATATGACTTGATAACATACCCAGAAAACTCCCATCTTAACTTACTCTGGCCGCAGAAGCCTACGCTTTTATATTTTGTCGTAGTCCCTCCACTTTAAATCGCTCCGTACGCATATTCACACAAATTTCATGAATGAAACAGCTTCCAGTGATTGTTAGGCAACCTTGGAATGACACAATAACGAATTAAAGCACGCTGAAGAAGAATGTAGTTGCCAGGTCGATGGCATTTCTGAATATGAATTGTGAAGGCAAAGGAGAAACGATTAGAGCATAAGATTGAAAAGATAATACTATAAAAAGGGAAGGCAGCTAGACCTGTGACTCTGAAGTTAGTAAAATCCAACAGGCTTAAGCCAGGGACTACAGAGTACAATTGGAATATTCCGTCAATGTGCAACATTCTCGGCAGAGCAGAAAGGGCAATGGCGTAAAAGATCACAGAGTGCAACACTCTCTTAAAACACGTGTAACAAATGAATGAGTTATCTTGAGAGGAGTATATGAATACAATGTAAAATGTACAGATTCAGATGCTAATATGAGAATAAACTGGTCAATATGTTGTTGCAAATTTTGGAGTGTTCTCCAGAGGAAACTAGTCTACTAGAATTGTTCTTGTTTCTTCCGATTCAGCTATATCCACACAGCTTTCCCAGAGTTCTCTATGACGCCAAAAAAAAAAAGAGGGAGGTCTCTTCGGCTAGGTCGGATCCTAAGCCGTTGGGCCTTGGCGGGTGCCCCAGTTGCTGAAAAATAAGAAGTACAGTGCAGAGGTATTTATGTAACGTCTAGACCAGTGCGAAACAGATTGCCTGGCAAAGCTCAAGACACTCGAGTCCTTCACGTATAAATACGGGAGCTAAGCGAGGGCCGGTCGTTTGTGGGGGCAGAACAATAAAAAGCAGTTACATGCCTATTTTCCTGTCGCTATTGGCAGCCTGCTGTACGCGGCGTGTCTCAGAAACAACAGCCGATTATTATAAAGACTATTTGGCCGACTTCATTGATCGGCTTGCACTCCTTCAGTGTGAGCAGGCACAGTTTCCACACTTTAGTTGCTTTCGCTCTTGTATGACAGAGCAAACAATGGATGCAAAGAAACAGCGAAGCCGTGTGTTAATTATGTATAATGCTTCGTGTTCTCGATGCAAGACGACATACTGGCAGGAACTAACAGCGAGAATTTCAGTATATCCATTGTGGATGACGAACTGCGACTGTGATTTAAACTGGCGTTTATTTGGTAATAAATATGCAATCAATCGCTATTTTACGATTTATTCAACCATGAACATGTTTTCGAGCCACTGTAGGCTCATCTTCAGGTGGAGGTGCTACAGAAACATTATCTTGTGGACCAAGTGTAGCTAGATGCAGTGCTGGTGTTGCTGGCAGAAATTACCGAAATTTAGTAATCGGTGACGAAACATTTACGAATCCGAAAGTTTTTCATGTTTCAGGAGCCTGTAGTGGCTCGAAAACACGTTCATGGTTGAATAAACCGTAAAAATGCGATTGTTTGCATATTTATTACCAAATGAACGCCAGTTTAACAGCGGGAAATTTTCGGATTTTCAAGCAAATTAAGACAGTAGTTGAGATCGGGCCGTACGGGTGTATATGATGAGGAGGGAAGTTTCAGTCGTAGGGTTGGAACTGTCGGTGTTTGCCTCTCTTCACTAGCCATACGTATGTCAATTGACATTTTAATTATAGTAGTGCATGTGACTTGAGGTGACTAGCTCATGGTTCATGTAACATGTTTTAATGTAACCAATGTAACAAGTTGTACTTCCGAAGAAGAACTAACAGCGAGTATCGAAAGCTGTCAGTTTTAAACAAATTCTGCGAACTGGTTGGCTGTTTATTTTATCAATTACATTTATTATGGCTACGTAGCCATGCGCCGAGATAGTGTTCGAAAACACTGCAGTGAAACAGAAGTCATGGTTCCACCACTGATCCTTTCCTTTCCATATTACCGGAGTCTTGTGTGAAATACAAGGAATATCACGCAAAATACACTATTATCGCTCACCCGACAAACTAGAAAGCTTTTTCTCTTTTGTTTCCGCTAATTTTAATGTTTCATTATCTCTGCATGATAATTTTAACACCGACAGAAGACCGACCTGCTCCCCACAACTAATTTTACAGCATTTTTTTGCTGTGGTAACCCACTTTTTATCACCGCCTGCTTCCGGACAGAGAGACACGAGCGGTTCGTTCTCCCAGGAAATTGTGTCGTCAGGAAGTGGAAATGGAAACTCAAGTGCAATAAAAATACGGAGAAAGGCAATTCATACCAGTGCCCTTGGCATCTTCGATTAATCTCTCCATAACATTCGCACACTCGGAATCGGGCATAGTCAGAAGAAACGAGTTGTCAGTGGATCAACATCGACACAACTTGAACCAGTTAGTGACACCCCCGTGGCGAGAGCACGCAAAGTGGGTCAGCACCGTGGGAGGCGGCTAACTGGCTACCTGTTGCTGGCCACACTACCTGTTGCAGCTGTAACTCATGCAACATTCATGGCCGCCCCGCCACCGCCTTCATGACACCGCGGATCGCTCCGCGAACTGTCCTTAGAAAGAGCCTCTGCTGTACTGACGTGCAAGAAGGACTCGCAGCTACAGTGACGTGCAAGAGGTGTCCAAACACTGCAATCATCGACAATGAGGACAGAAAGCACAAATCTTAACACAAGTCAGAGTTCAAGGGGTGTCAGACAGTGTGAAAAACCACAAAATTGTTTATTAAAGACGTCGCTGTTCAACAGGACAGTGTCCTCGGATGGGAAATTCAGAAAGGTAATGTTTACGAGTATGGAGAGAAAAGTACATCAGTACTTTGTCGCTGAATATATATCACTTAAATTTTAAATTTCTGAAGGTAGCAGGTTGTATAGAATCCAGAATCGAGTTATAACTGTCGAATGTCATGAAGAGAAAGCAGTATTTGAGGAGTGAGTGAGAGAGAGTGTTGCAGCCTATCCCCGATGCTATTCAATCGGCAAATGCAGCAATCAGTAACGGAAACTAAGAGATATATGCAAAGTGGATTATCCCATTAGTTTATATAGCCGGCTTTCAGCCGGCCGCAGGTTTCAAGTTCGTTATTACACAGTCGATTGTGAGACGGGCTGAGAAGATATAGCTTCTTCTTAGTGTTTCTTCTTCTCTGTTAATAGATGGCATGGCAAGTTATATACCACTGGAAAGCTGAAAAGTCGATCTGTTTAGTGGTGTATAACACACTCGATTTCTTTCGATATTTTGTGAGCTACAAGCAATCGTTTTCAGGTGTAGTGTGCAAAGCGAGGAAGAAAAAACGTGATACACGGTATGAGTGTGAGGAATGTCTAGTGGCGTTGCACTTGCCTGTATTTTTTCGGCTATACTACATCAACAGAAACTTCTAAAAGAGTATTATCTTCGTTCCTCATCACTCCAGTAAGTAGTAAAAGATAGATTTATAAAAAATTACTATCGAAAAAAAATATAATTTTGAGAAAAGTGTGTAACACAAAATATGCTGATTTTCGTTTATTTAAATAGTAAATATAGCATCCACTACGGGGAAAAATATTAGTTAGTCAATGGCTTCAAGTTCAGGAAGACGAAATAAAAAACCTGAGGTTTGTCGATGACACTGTAATCCGCACAGAGACGGCATAGGAATTTAAATATCAGATGAAGGGAATGGATAGTGTCGTGAAAACAAATAAGATCAACATCAATAAAAGTAAAAATTGGTAATGGAATGCAGTCGAATTAAATCGGGCGACTGCGAGGAAATTACATTAGGAAATAAGATACCAGAAGTTGTAGATGAGTTCTGCTATTCGGGCAGCAAAATAAGTGACGACGGTCAAAGTAGAGAGACTATAAAATAACACTGTTAATAGCAAGAAAAGCGCGTCTAAGAAAGGTAAACTGTTAAAAGCGAATATAAATTTAAATGATGGGAGGCCCTTTTTTTTTTTTTTTTTTTTTTTTTTTTTTTTTTTTTTTTTTTTTTTTTTTTTTTTTGTCTGGAGTGTATCATTGTACGGAAGTGAAATGTGGATGATAAACAGTTGAGTCAAGAAGACTAGAGAAGTTACTGAAAGGCGGTGCTACAGGAGAATGCTGTAGATTAGATAGGTAGATCGAATAACTAACGAGGTGCCAGTGAATCGAAGAGGGAAGAAAAGAAATTTACGGGACAACTTTACTAAAACAATCTGAAGCATCTGCAAATTGTTAATTTGGAAAAGATGGAATGTGTTTGCTTGGGGTGGGGTCAGGAGGGGGAAGCCAAAAATCGTATAGGGGGAGATTAAGGCTTGAGTACATTAAGCGGGTTGAAATGGCTAGGGGTTGCAGTAGTTACGCACAGCTGAAGAAATTGGCATAGGGTAGACTAGCGTGGACAGATGCATCAAATCAGGCTTCGGACTGAAAATTACATCAATAACTAATAACAGGTGATACGTAAGAAACACATAAAATGACTGGTTGAATGTAAACTGGACAACTCCCATTTTATTGGGGGAAAAGATATCGTATCTGAAAATAAGCTCGTAGAGGATGTAGATGTGTGACCTATTCTTCATTGCTACTTTATTTATTTGGCGTTAGACGAATATGACGTAGGTGAGCCGTTATTGCAATCGCCCTGTATCGGAAGGGGACAAACATTGTTTGGGGAAATTTATATAAAAGGTATGCGTAACACAATATAAACCGTTCGAATGTCACCATCACATATTTCACTCAATAGCCGTAAGAAGAAGAGAGATTAGGAAGTTTGAGGTGACGTATAACGAGTTGTCACGTGATTGATTCGTCGGATAATCTCTCGCCTTACAATGAACACTAATTAGGACATTTAATGTTTGTAATTTGCACATTTAATGTTCGTGTGTACAGAAGAAAGTTCATACAGTTACACTTACTGACACAGCGCGGACATATAACAGTCCACCATGTAAGGGTGGCAGTACCAAATGGTTCAAATGGCTCTGAGCACTATGGGACTTAACATCTGAGGTCATCAGTCCCCTAGAACTTAGAACTACTTTAAACGTAACTAAACTAAGGACATCACACACATCCATGGCCGAGGCAGGGTTCGAACCGGCGACCGTAGCAGTCGCGCGGTTCCGGACTGAAGCGCCTGAAACCGCTCGACCACCGCGGCCGGCATGGCAGTACCATTTGTACAAACAATTAGACAGTCGATACAATGAAGTGAAGGGCTGGTTTGCAGCATGCGATACGATGAGGTGCGTACTGATTCTAGCCAATGCGTCATGTGTATCGAGAGCAGTAGTGAGCAAACGCTACTGCAGCGTAGGGCCCACTCAATTTGCAACAAGTATGATTAGGGTAAAGTAACCACATATGAAGACCAGTCCTCCCTGAGCGAGCTCGCTGAACACAGACGAGGAACTGAAAACGTAATGAGACACAAATAGCATCAGAGAGCAAACATGGTTTCGAAAATATTGTTTTTTACGATTACTAACCAGAGTTACAAACTGAAGACCAACAATCTCGACAGCTTTCAATGACACGATGCGCGCACGAGAAACAGCATCATAGCCCCGAGTCTATGCGATCCTCAAAACTCTCGATTGGTAAAAATTGCGGTAGGTAAGTGATCATTAACTTTGTATCCAGGAATAAGTCGCGTTTATGCAAGGCGGGTGGTCAAAGAAGCGTACACACTACAGCCAAACTCGATTACGAACTTCTCAAGCATCAAAGAAATGCATTGGTTCTATTTACTATTGTAGCATCTTGTGTCAGTAGGTTCTTTTTAAATATAATTATTGTCACCTAAATGAATTTAACACCGTTTCTCGCATCAGTGTTCGCAATAGGAATTGGCCAATGGCTCTGAGCACTATGGGACTTAACTTCTGAGGTCATTAGTCCCCTAGAACTTAGAACTAATTAAACCTAACTAACCTAAGGACATCACACACATCCATGCCCGAGGTAGGATTCGAACCTGCGACCGTAGCTGTCGCGTGGTCCCAGACTGTAGCGCCTAGAACCGCTCGGCCACTCCGGCAGGCCGCAATAGGAATTGCTATTTTATTCATTGCCACAAACAGATTCATTTGGTGGGCAGTTTAAACTGACATTCATTTGTGTGCACTGACGGCCATGCTACTTCTTGTAGAGCTATTATGAAAATCTCCAGCTGATATGTTGTTCACCACTTGTATCAGAAAACTGAACAGGTCACAACGCAAATGGGAGGCAGCAACTCGTGTTCTACTTCGTCCCACAAAACCCCCCAAAGCGAACATCCCAAAAGGAGTATGCACGGCGTATACAGGATGAACCTGAACTCCACCGACAAACTTTCAGAGGTGGTATTGCGGACAAAAACAAGAAGAAACAGTCCTGCAAACATGTGATTTAAAACGTACACCTTAACACTTATGACGCTTGTTTATCTTCTCTGATGTCTTCTACTAAACAAGTGCTCATAGCTTTTAAGAAATGCATTTTAGAGCCCATGTTTACTGAACTTTTTTTTTCTTGTTTCGAGCCATATTGCCACATCTTAAAATATTCGACATCTTTTTCAACACTCTGTATACAGGGTGTTACAAAAAGGTACGGCCAAACTTTCAGGAAATATTCCTCACACACAAAGAAAGAAAATATGTTATGTGGACATGTGTCCGAAAACGCTTACTTTCCATGTTAGATTTCATTTTATTACTTCTCTTCAAATCACATTAATCATGGAATGGAAACACACAGCAACAGAACGTACCAGCGTGACTTCAAACACTTTGTTACAGGAAATGTTCAAAATGTCCTCCGCTAGCGAGGATACATGCATCCACCCTCCGTCGCATGGAATCCCTGATGCGCTGATGCAGCCCTGGAGAATGGCGTGTTGTATCACAGCCGTCCACAATACGAGCACTAAGAGTCTCCACATTTGGTACCGGGGTTGCGTAGACAAGAGCTTTCAAATGCCCCCATAAATGAAAGTCAAGAGTATTGAGGTCAGGAGAGCGTGGAGGCCATGGAATTGGTCCGCCTCTACCAATCCATCGGTCACCGAATCTGTCGTTGAGAAGCGTACGAACACTTCGACTGAAATGTGCACGAGCTCCATCGTGCATGAACCATATGTTGCGTCTTACTTGTAAAGGCACATGTTCTAGCAGTACAGGTAGAGTACCCCGTATGAAATCATGGCGGTGAATCGAGGAAGTACAGTACATACTGACGAAACTAAAATGAGCTCTAACATGGAAATTAAGCGTTTCCGGACACATGTCCACAAACATCTTTTCTTTATTTGTGTGTGAGGAATGTTTCCTGAAAGTTTGGCCGTACCTTTTTGTAACACCCTTTATGTCACGTAACATCGGACAGGATTTTATTTAAATTTCTTCTATTCGCACTTGCGAATATGGGCAACCATCAGCTGTATAATGGAATGAAGACAATGAAAATTCGTGTCGAACCATCACAGACTAAAGTTAGTGGTGGTGCTCGAAGCTGGATTTCCAGTTTATCGCCAACGCTCGCCTTAAGATTAGGCTATCCGAACATGACTCACGCCCAGACCCAGACTCCCACATGTCGTCAACCATGTGTCTTCGCCCTGCACTCGGGCATCCATTATGCAGGAGAGACATTTTAATTGAAAGCAACTTGAACAGTATCGGCGGATACATACGAAATTGCTGTCCCCGTGTTGTTCAGTAGCATGATGCAATGTTCCTTCGGACACGTATGCATGTCGGACGGAACAGGCACTGCGGCGGCTAGAGCCGTTCTGAAATACACGAGATGTATTCGCAGTTGCGAACAAGAATCACGCAATTTACTGCAGACAAGAAGCGATCAGATTTGCTCACTAAAAAAAAAAAAAAAAAAAGTCTACGGTTGTTTATCAAAGTTGATGTATAGGCAACGATCGCGTGGACTTTTTAAATTAACACCAAAGTTAAATTTTCTAACAAAGATACCATCTTCAAAAGTGTACACACTGTCGATTCTGAGCAAGTGTGGTTCGCCGACGATGGGGCTCAATTTCTCTGGAACATTCTTTGTTTCACATCAACTAATACTCTTCATTTTTTCCTCTTTGCCCGCCTCTGCAGTTGTGTGATTATTGTGTGTGACTGCCATGCGGAGGACCCGGGTTCAGTTCCTGATACTGTCAGGAGTTTTTCCTTGGTAGGAGGACTGGAACGGGATTCTGTCTGTCTCGTGAAGCCAAATGAGGAACTGGCAGAACGAGTAGTAATGCGTCCAAAATCTGGAAAAGCTGACACGGCCGGGAGCGCGGTGAGTTGATCCCATGCTTCTCCGTACCGCACTCACATGGCGTCCCATGGCAGAAGTTGACACGGGGACCGATCAGCGTCGCATACTTCTCTGGGCCTGATCGCAGAGTATTTCCTTTTTTTCTCCAACGGTGGTACAGAGGCCATTACGAATCGTTCCACTACCAATGCCAACTGCATAACAGGCTTAAGTAGGTCTCAGTATTTTGCTGAATATTTGTTATTTGCCGTTTCTTTACCGGACCGTCGGAAGATACGAAACGGGAAGAGGACAGACTGATGTCAGCAGAGTCTGCTCCTCAAGTGGTAACCTAGTACAAATGCGACGATGTATCGCCCCAAATCGCCAAAAATTGTATCGACGTGTTAGGTTGGATCGTAAACGTTTAAACAGTGTCTTAGCCCCAAAGAGCAAAACATTATAGAAAAATCTGCCGCTCTTCGTTGAACCTCCAGGACATATCAAATGTCAGCACAGCTCTGTATAGAACAGGTGGCTACCTTGCGCATAGGACTGTGAGCTGTTCCGTGAAACGGTGCAAGTATCCTGTAATCACAACTAGTTTTTTTTTCTGACCAAGAAAATCTACCTCTACTGACACTAATTTATTACTGTAACACGGGAGTTCCTTTTTCATGTGAACAAATGTATGTACGTATGTATTGGATTTTAGGTTTCAAAATAAAAATAGCGATATCATACTTTTTGATACCAACTACCATGAAATGCAACCAAGAATCTGGGCTGAAGTCTTTTTCTAAGTGAAAACACATTGGTACACTGAAATTTCGAGTATTCACGACGAATTACAGGCAGCAGGTCAGCACATTCACAGTTGGTGAATTCTAAAAGTAAGAATTATCCTGTTCCGAGATGTACATTGGCTGACATTCCAGCGAGAAGCAAAGTCGCACAACACGTAGCGAGCAGTGACATATTCTACGTATCACCGTTATACATGAACAGTCGTAAGTCCTAATATCCCTCCAGTCACCTTCAATTAGTTATAGCTAACGAGCTAGTTATTGTACAGCTTGCAGGGTCCGCCTGTAGCTTATAGCGCCAGGGTAATTAAGGTCAGGGTGGCAGGATTACAACCAATTAATAGCCGTGAATTATAGCAGACTGAGCAGACTTATCCTAAATTTCATGTCAAAATAGAGTGTACCATCAAATTCGAAGAGAAGTACAACTAAACTGTTTACTTTCAAAAATATTAATGCACAACAACAATAAAAAAGTCAATTTTGAGTCAATGTTAATACCCACAAAAATAAACTATGTCACATAACATATGGAATACATTGATTAGCACTTAGTATGTACAGGTCAAACGGCCGTATGGTTACCCTTATGCATTAAAGTCAAGGTCTGGAGCCTATCTGGCTGAAAGTTTTCCTGGACAGCAGGTGAGACAATGGTGATAGCATTATAAGCCAAAGCCCGAACGACAGTTCGTGGCGCTGATCCAGTGTTTCTAGCATTTTCCCTAGGTTGTAATCTTCTAATATGCACGAATGAACTGATCAAGACATTATTCACTGTGAGCGGAAAAAGTTGAGTAGCGATGCATGGAACGAGTCTTAGGTATCTGCGTTCCACTACCACTGAAGAGCACACTAATGGTTGTGGTCCGCGGTACGCACATCGTACTACTTTACTGGATTCATAAAACACTGTATCGTCTCCTAAAATTTCAAGCAAGTGATTATGCATTTAGAAGTTGCAGCTTGTTTTCAGCACGGGAAAAATTCAGTGACCCACCGCTCTTTTGTAGGAACCTCTTGGTCCGACAATGTTTTGTTACAGTCCTGCTGCCGTTATATTTCTTACAAAGAAAATGACAAAAAATGCAAATTTTCCATAAAAACTATTTCAAGAAACAACAACTACACAGGTGTCTCCAATCTTGCAGGATAAGCTAGATCCGATTCTTCTGGCCATTACCAAACAGTCGACGTAGTCGTTACAAGAACCCACTAACTGAACTGAAAGTTCGTATGTCGAAAGTCAAGCCAAAAATATCTTCTCATTTGCAGACTTTGTATCAGTAACGCCAGTAGAAAGTACTTCGGAAAATTTTGACGTTTTTTTTATTACAGTCAATCAGGACCTTCAGATTTCGATATCTTTAGTTTTTCAAAAGATGAACTTAATGAATGACACGTGTCATAAAATGACGTAATATTTGTTTCTATAAAGAAGATAAAAATCTCTATTGATTAACAATTTTCATGGACATAGCATGTTAACTGACAAATAATTTGTGACTGTTTTTGAAAATTTCTGACGATAAATAGCGTCTCACTGCGAAAGTATTCATGACTCCAACTTCCTGTTAGGTCAGCGTCCACGTAGAAGAGTAATCATATTCGAATCATGCTTAATATGATCGAAATTTAAGTCTTCTCAGATGCCTGAAACGAGAAGGACAATGCGCCATTTCGAACGTTCAATGTACCAGTTCGATGGCATTAAACAAGTATTCGCTTTAGAAAGTTCTACTTATTATTTTTCTCTGGAACCTATGATCTCTTGTAGTTTAGATAAACTGTCTGCCTTAATCAATACGACGAGGCTGTGATGTAGGCGGCATATACACCTGTTCCGGAGACCATGAAAAGAGAATATATCATTTATACACATACACTATGTGATCAAAAGTATCCGGATACCCCCAAAAACAATCGCTTTTCATATTAGGTGCATTGTGCTGCCACTACTGACAGGTGCTCCATATCAGCGACCTCAGTAGTCACTAGGCATCGTGAGAGAGCAGAATGGGGCGCTCCGCGGAACTCAAGGACTTCGAACGTGGTCAGGTGATTTGATGTCACTTCTGTCATAGGTCTGTACGAGGGATTTCCACACTAGTGAAGTGGAAACGTCAAGGATACGTACAGCACAAAAGCGTACAGGCCGATCTCGTCTGTTGACTGACAAGAGACCGCCGACGACAGTTGAAGAAGGTCGTAATGTGTAATAGGCAGACGTCTATCCAGACCATCACAAAGAAATTCCAAACTGCATCAGGATCCACTGCAAATACTATGATAGTTAGGCGGGAGGTGAGAAAACTTGGATTTCATGGTCGAGCGGCTGCTCAAAAGCCACACATCACGACGGTAAATGCCAAACGACGCCTCGCTTGGTGTAAGAAGAGTAAACATGGGACGACTGAACAGTGGAAAAACGTTGTGTTGAGTGACGAATCACGGTACACCATGTAGCGATCCGATTGCAGGGTGCGAATGCCTACTGAACGCCTTCTGCCAGCGTGTGTAGTGCCAACAGTAAAATTCGGAGGCGGTGGTGTTACGGTGTGGTCGTGCCTTTCGTGGAGGAGGCCTGCACCCCTTGTTGTTTTGCGTGGCACTATCACAGCACAGCCCTACATTGATGTTTTAAGCACCTTCTTGCTTCCCACTGTTGAAGAGCAATTAGGGGATGGCTATTGCATCTTTCAACATGATCGGGCACCTGTTCGAGCCTGTGGCGGGGTGGTTATACGATAGTAACATCCTTGTAATGGATGCCTGCATAGTGTCCTGACCTGAATCCAATAGAACACCTTTGGGATGTTTTGGAACGCCGACTTCGTGTCAGGACTCACCGACCGACATCGATACCTCTCCTCAGTGCAGCACTACATGAAGAATGGGCTGCCATTCCTCAAGAAACCTTCCAGCACCTGACTGAACGTATGCCTGCGAAAGTGGAACCAGTCATCAAGGCTAAGGGTGGGTCAACACCATACTGAATTGCAGCATTACCGATGGAGGGCGCCACGAACTTGTAAGTCCATTTCCAGCTAAGTGTCCGGAAACTTTTGATCAAATAGTGTATATACTCCGCAAGCGGAAGGTACTTCTGATACCACTAACTGATCCCCCCCTCCTTTCCCCCTTCCCTGTTGCACTCGCGAATGGTGCGCCGGAAGATCGACTGCTGATACGCCACCATATTGCCTCGATATCTCGTATTTTCTCTTGTGATCCTTTCGCGAGGCCTAAGAGGAAGGATTTCGTAAACGTGGGGTTTTCAATAAGTAATGCAACACGTTTTTCCCGGACAATTTCGGTTGGAAAAATGTGGAATTTGTTGTTGGGCACCGTGAAATATTCCCGCTTCAGCAAGAATATTCCATTCTGCTCCACATCAAAGGACCGCGACTGACTCTGGATACGATGCTACACAGTGGGAGCCGAGCCTGCACCTGATGCTGTAAGACTGAAGGCTCTCTTCAACCTCAGAAGACTTCTTTGCTACAAGCGTCCTTATGAGGTACTATGTAGTATCAGACAGAGCACTCACTGGCAGCAAAGCTCGCAGTAACTGTGGGTGTTACAACCATGACGAAGGCAACTGGCAGCAGCGGCCGTCACGTTAGTTTATTTTACAACATAAAATGGTCAACGACCCAGGCGAATGTTATATGTTCTGCTGGGAAACATGATCGAAAAGCAGCGAAACATAATCTGCGAGACGAACTGCAGTGTGGGAAACTGCAGGCAGATCAAACTCAGAGGTAGCCATCTCATTAAATGTTTGTCTCTCTCCTGTTTTTTAGACGCTACTCAAATGTGTGACACATATTTGGCAACCAGGATGTTCAGCCGGATACTGGCTACGAGGAAAGAAGAATATTTCATTTACCAATTTTCTTACTGTCTGCCATTAGTGCGTGTTAGCGACTTCAGAAACAGTAGAGCCAAATAAACAAACGTTGTAACACTTCTAATGACAGAAGTGTCAGTATATCCTAACGACATTCCCCTGAAATGATTCAGTAACCGAGAGGAAAATCAGTAACTCTATCCGAGTGGTGTAAAGTTTAAGTCTGCAGCATTTTATTTGTCTTCTATTTGAGTTCTATATTTATTAGCAATCAGAAATGTCAATTAACAAATTTTCAATCATTTTTTAGTAAAATATCTCTTCATTTAGGTTACTAACTGCAACAAAATGTGAATACAAAATTTTAATGTTTTATGAATACTTACGTTTGCATACGATTACTAATTACAAATAAATGGTTTATTTTTATTTTGTTAGAAAATTATGATTCAATATTTGGTAATTAAATTTCAGTTTGAAAATAAATACGGAAGTCAAATAAAAGCAAAAAATGCGTAATGCTTAACAGCGGTCAGCAACCTTCAATGTCCATTTCATAGTGTACTTGAAAAATTCATCGCACTGTCTTAGGAAGTTCATGTCTGCGGATTGTCCTTCAAATGTTATAGGCATGAAGAAAATAGAAGAAAAGCAATCTTATGGTCTCAATGACAGTTAAGAAGTAATGGAGCATGTCTCTTCCTGTAGCTGCTTGCAAACTCCGTATGAAACTGCCATTGTGGCTAAAAAACTGATGATCTTTCGGACGCAAAAGCCTTTATTTGTAGCAAGCACAGAGAGCAGAGCAGAAACTTAGGAAACAATAGAGCTTCAGAAGAGCTGTCGTTAATGCTTCTCCCGCGCCTCACGCTGGTCCCCTGCAGTCAGCAGAGGCGCCTGCAGAAATTTAAGTGCCATCTGCCTCTGGCGGCCAGAACGGCATTCGCCGGTCGCCTGCTCGCGGCCCTAAACCGCCGAGAACTGCTAGGCGCTCAAAACGCGAAATCCATTAAATCCTTCACAAGAGCGAGGGCGGCCGCGCATTATTACGGGCGTCGTAAGTCGCGTAATCCGCAGAACACTGGCGCGGAAAGGTGTTACAATGGCACTTTGTCCGCGAATGGCCGGAGAGAACAGCCAGTCGCTACCACGACGCTCCTGCGGGTCGCCAGGAATGGTCTGCCTACAGAAAGAATTCGTGCACGCTGCTCGGAAAGGAATCGTCTGCCTCTATTACGATCGCCGACGCTGCAGCGATGAAGGTCGGAAACCCAATAAGCGTTACGGTGCTGCTCCGGACGTGAGCAGCATCTGCTTGAGTCTCTAGTGCGAGCGCTACGTGTCCAACTACCTACAAGGTAGGTCCCTACCTACATGGTCGTGATCAGTACTGCAAGCCACATTGGATCCATCTTTCCGCCCATACGAATAAAGGAGGAAATTCACGATTTAAAAAATGTGATTACATGATGCGTTCACAAATTCAGCGTCATTACATGGGCAACTGCCGCAGCGAATTCTCCCTCCCCTTGTCCACGTGACAGGGCGAATAGGGAACAGAGGGCAGAGAATGCCACCTATCGCGTTTAATCTCCTTCCGGTGCCATACGGGAACAGCCACAAAGTGTCAGTTATCTCCGAAAAGAAAATTACGTGACTAATTTCTTTCTTTCTTTATAGTACACGTCTGCAGGGCTGGTACATTGATATCTTCGCGCCACATAACCGTAGCACGCCGCTAGAGGTCCCAAAATACGAATGTCGTTAAGTAAATAAGGCAACTCATTTTCTTCTCGCTCCGGTCAGTTGTGGAACATTGTGGAATATTCCCGCTTCAGTCCCCATAGTTTCGTGACGTTAAGATAGGTGGCGGCGCTATTCAAGCCTTCAAAATGGCCTTTGTCGTGGAGGCGCATCCCTAGAACATAACTGTCATTGAGTTTCTATTGGCGGAAAACCAGAGCGACGCAGAGATTCGTAAGCGCTTGCACAATGTCTATGGAGACTTGGCAATGAACAAAAGCTCGGTGAGTCGTTAGGCGAGGAGTCTGCCACCATCGCAACGAGGTCGCGCAAACCTCTCCGATCCTCCGCGTGCCGGCCGACCGCACACAGCTGTGATTCCTGCAATGTTGGAACGAGCGCACACTCTAATTCGAGGTGATTGACGGATCACAATCAAACGACTTCCTACTCAACTGGACGTTACTGTTAGTAGTAGTGACACACTCGTCCACCAGTTAGGGTCCTCAAAGGTATGTGGCCACTGCCTTCCTCGCCGCCGAACAGGAAACCATAAAGAGCCACGAGTTTTACTCTCCCTAGAGCCCGGACCTCGCACCTACCGACTTCCATCTATTTGGCCCAATGAAGGATATACTCTGCGGGAAGCGGTACGCGGATGATGGAGAGGCTATACAGGGTGAAAATTATTTAAACAGACAAACTCTGGGAGGTTGTAGGGGACATCAAAACAAATATTTTTCCCTAATGTCATTTTTTCCTATGAGGAATATTTAAAATGGCTCTGAGCACTATGCGACTTAACTTCTGAGGTCATCAATCGCCTAAGGACATCACACACATCCATGCCCGAGGCAGGATTCCAATCTGCGACCGTAGCGGTCGCTCGGCTCCAGACTGTAGCGCCTAGAACGGCACGGCCACTCCGGCCGGCAGGAATATTTATACCGTTAGAGGAAGATTTCTCTGGTGGCAAATTAACTAAACCAACAAACCCTTTTCCATTTTTTTATGACCAAGAGGCAACACATTAACACAACCCAATTTCAATTCAAGATTTTCAAAAATGCCTCCATTGACACGTAAACAAAGGTTAAACTGTCGGATCATGTTCTGTCTGTCACGGGCAAAAACCCCAGGGGTATCCTGAATTGTTCCTGCTGCTGCTGCTATCCGGGCAACCAGATCCTCTTCTGATGCAACAGGAGTTGCGTAAACAAGGTTGTGCATCTCTCCCCACACAAAAAAGTCCGGAGGGGAAATATCTGGGGATCGAGCAGGCCATGGTACAGGACCACCTCTGCCAATCCACGTTTCTGGGAACCGTCGGTCCAGGAATCGACGGACACGACGACTGAAATGTGTCAGTGCCCCGTCACGTTGGAACCACATGCGTTGTCTTGTAGGGAGCGGGACGTCTTCCAGCAATTCTGGCAATGCTCTGGCGAGAAAATTGTTATAGTGCCTGTCATTTAATGGCCTAGGTAGCAGATACGGCCCAATTAAACAGTCCCCAACAACACCGACCCGCAAATTAACGAAGAACCGCACTTGATGAGCGCTAATAACTGTGGCATGTGGGTTATCCTCACTCCAAACATGCGAATTGTACATGTTGAAGACTCCATCACGCCCGAACGTTGCTTCATCGGTAAATAACACAGAGGATGGAAATGTAGGATACATTTCACACTGTTCCAGGTATCACCGCGAAAACTGCTCTGCGTGAATAATCAACTGGCTCCAGGTTGTAGACACGCTGTAAGTGAAATGGACGTAACAACTGGACTCGAAGGACTGTTCTTACATTCGTCTGATTCGTCCCCGTGTTACGTGCAATTGCACGAGTCCTGATTGAAGGATCCCGCTCCACATGCTGCAAGGCAGCTTCCTCAAATTGCACCGTTCTTACCGTGCGACGGCGTCCCTGTCCACGTAATCTGCTAAATGACCCGGTCTCACGCAGATGTTGGTACACAGCAGCAAAGGTCGTATGATGCGGGATACGGCGATTAGGATATTGTTGTTGATAAACCCGCTGTGCAGCTCGTCCGTTGTGGTACGCTACGTAGTATGCACCAACCATATCAGTGTACTCACTCCAGGTGTATCGCTCCATTAGTAAACACAGACAATGCACTACTACACTGGTAGACAGCAGTTGTCTACAACTGAAGAGCGTAATACGCCCTCTAACAACTGAAGATCGTAATACGGCCTCTAACAGCTGAAGAGCGTAATATGGCCTCCACCGGTTTAAATAATCGTCATAGTAAAAAATGATATTAGGGGAAAATATTTGTTTTGATGTCACCTACAACCTCCCAGAGTTTGTCGGTTTAAATGCTTTTCACCCTGTAGATGCAGCAAGACGTTCGCTCTGACGTCGACTAGTACAGGGATAGCATTCGGGTATACATGCCCTCCCAGTAGGGAGGCGTAAGCTGTCGCATTGAAACAACATTATGTGGAAAAATAGGGTTTTGCAGCCAAAGGAGTGGCGAATAATATTGTGTACTCGAATTCCGAATAAAACCAAACTGCTTACAGGAGAAAATGTGTTGCATTGCTTATTGAACGCCCCTAGTAAAACGGCTCTGTCCAATGATAAAATGGAGCATCGTACCGTAATTCTTGTTCTGCTTTTGAAGGGAAACAACGCTACAACAATAACTGTACGGCAACATTCATCATATCTCATAGTGATTAGGCATTGCAGCGTTTCCAGTGTGGTCAACGAGTCTGAATACCGGAGAACTAAGTAGCAGGCCACATCTTTGTGAAGACTCGGAAACCACCAGAGACGTGGATGTCCTGCTGCTCGAAGGCCAGCGTATCGCCATCGACGCTAATGTGCAAAAAGTGACAATCACTCATGGATCGGTTTTCAACATCTTGGATGACATTACACCCACTCAAAAAACTTGCCGAACCGAAGCGGAAATGTTGCAGCTAGGTCAGGCTAGTTCTACTGACTTCTTCTGTTGCGAAATCACCAATAAAGAATAAAAGTAAACTTATGAATTCATCACTGCCGGCAAAGGCGAAGGCCCAATCATTACAACATAACGTTGTTTTTCCCGACTGCGATAGTGCGATGCAAACAAACCATACTTATCACAGAAGCAAAGAAAATAACCCGAAAAGGACACAGTCGCATATACTGCTTCTTTGAGCTATCAAATTTGCCTCAGCCCCCAAATTCTCCTGGCATAGCACTTACAGATTTCTTCATCCTCACCTAGATGAAGGAATCAAGGAGTAGCAATAGCACGAAGTTTAATGGTCAGAGTTAGATTATTTTGAATTGATAACTGTAACTTCATGACTGTCGCTAGTACACAATATAAACACAAAGTATGAGCCCTCGGATGGCAATAAAGATTATACAACAACTCGCCACACCGTTGATCAGGCCAACCGGTAAAGGTTGCGGCAACGTCTCTCACTGCTGGACAAACGAGCACTGGTGGCGAACACGAGCCTGTGGTGACGATGTTAGCGCTCCAAATGTTAGGCTTCGCCCGTCCAGTGCATATTCATTCCCATTAAGTCCGCAGACAGAGAAACGCACGATATTTTCACATTGTAGATGATAGTACATCTGGCTTGGCGAGCACTGCTTTCAAGTATTATCAAAAATCAGATGGAACCCGGCTCTAATGCACACTGAGATGACAAAAGTCATGGGATAGCGTTATGCAAATAAACAGGTGGCAGTAGTATCGCGCTACGGAAGGTGTAAAAGGGCAGTGCGTTGGCAGAGATGTCATTTGTACTCAGGTAAAAATATAAATGTCGTTTGACTTTGGCCTCCCCTCGGGTAGACCGTTGGCCGGGTGCAAGTCTTTGGATTTGACGACACTTCGGCGACTTGCGCGACGATGGGGATGAAATGATGAGGATTAGGATAACACAACACCCAGTCCCTGAGCGGAGAAAATCTCCGACCCAGTCGGGAATCGAATCCGGGTCCTTAGGACTGACATTCTGTCGCGCTGACCACTCAGTTACCGGGAGCGGACTGCACCCAGGCGATTCATGCGAACAGTTCTCCGACATGATTATAGCCACATGGCGGTAATTAACACACTTTGAACGCGGAATGGTAGTTGGAACTAGACTCATGGGACATTTCATTTCGTAAATCGTTCAGGGAATTCAATATTCCGAGAAACAGTGTGTCAAGAGCGTGCCGAGAATACCAAATTTAAGGCAATACCTCCCACCAACGACAACTAAGTGGCCGACGGCCTTCACCAAACGGCCGAGAGCAGAGCGTTCGCGTGGAGTTGGCAGCGCTAAAAGAGAAGCAACACTACGGGAAATAGTAGCAGAAATCAATGTGGGAGGTACGACGTACGTTTCCGCTAGCACCGTGAGGCGAAATTTGGCGTTAACGGGCCATGTCAGCAGACGACCGACGCGAGTGCTTTCCTTAGCACATCACCTGCAGCGCCTCTTTTGGGCTCCTGACCACATCCGTTGGATCCCAAACGACTGGAAAACCTTGGCCTGGTCAGATGAGTTCCGATTTTACTTCGTAAGAGTTGGTGATAGGGTTGGAGTGTGGCGCAGACCCCATGACGTCATGGACCTAAGTTGTGAATAAGCCACAGTGCAAGCCTGGTGGTGGGTCCATGATGGTATGGGCCGTGTTTACATGGAATTGTCTGGATCATCTGATCCAACTTAACCGACCACTGACTGCAAATGGTTACGTTTGGCTACTTGTAAACCCTGGACAGTTTGAACGAATGATTTGGGTACCCCCACTGACCAATATGAATCGCGTCAAACGTTTATGGGGCATAATCGAGAGGTCAGTTCGCGGACAAAATCCTGCACCTGCAACACTTTTGCAATTATTGACGGCTATAGAGGCAGCAGGGCTCAATATTTCTGCAGGGGACTTCCAACGACTTGTTGAGTCCTGCTCTAAGCACTATGCCGGCCAAAAGGAGGTCCGACACCATATTAGGAGGTATCATATTCACTGTGTAATGAATTTGCAGTCGTAGGATTTACTTTCTGCAAGCCACAGTCGTCACAATATGCCTAGGGAATATATCCAGTGTTGTTAACATGAGTCCTCCAGACAATAACACTGGAGCCATTACTTCGGTTCATCTAAATTCAAATGGCTCTAAGCACTATGGGACTTAACATCTGAGGTCATCAGTCCCCTAGAACTTAGAAGTACTTAAACCTAACTAACCTAAGGACATCACACACATCCATGCCCGAGGCAGGATTCGAACCTGCGACCGTAGCAATCGCGCGGTTCCGGACTGAAGCGCCTAGAATTTATTCGATAAATACTTGTCAAGAGATAATCAAATACAGATAAAGGGCATCTGGACACACATTTTACATCAATCAATTCACCTCCAATCTGCACTGGTGACAGTGGTTTCCTCTGACGTCGCTATAGCCATGAGCCTGACCAGGCTCCCATGTTCAAATAAAAAGATAAATTTGTGAAAGAAAAAATCAGTTATGAGCTTCAGCTCACTAGTCGATGACGGCGATTATTGTTATTATTATTAGTTGTTGCTGTTGTTGTTGTTGTTCAAATGGTTCAAATGGCTCGGAGCACTATGGGACTCAACTGCTGAGGTCATTAGTCCCCTAGAACTTAGAACTACTTAAACCTAACTAAACTAAGGACATCACGAACATCCATTCCCGAGGCAGGATTCGAACCTGCGACCGTAGCGGTCTTGCAGTTCCAGACTGCAGCGCCTTTAACCACACGGCCACTTCGGCCGGCTTGTTGTTGTTGTCTTCAGTCCGAAGACTGGTTCGCTGCAGCTCTACACGCTAGTCTTTCCTGTGAAAGCCTCTACACCTCTGCATAACTACTGCAGCCTACATCCAACAGAAACAGCTTATTGTATGCAAGCCTTAGGTTGTCGCCCCACATTTACCTCCATTACCAATCTGATGCCTCGGAATGTGTCGTATCGACCTATGGCATATTTTTGTGAAGTTGTTTCATAACTTCCTCTTTTCTACAATTTCATTCAGTACTTCCTTCTTAGTTATCCGATCTACCCTTCTAATTTTGCACAGTCTTCTGTAGCACGACATTGCAAGGGCTTCTATTCTCTTCTTGTCAGACCTTATCGTCCAAGCTCCACTTCCGTGCAAAGCTGCGCTCCACATAAACACCTTCTGAAAAGACTTCCTAACACATATTTATAGTGGATGTTAATAAATTCCTGTTTTGCAGAAATGCTATTCGTGTTACCAGTTCGTATCATCCCTACTTTGGCCATCATCAGTTATTCTGCTGCGCAAAAAGCAAAACTCACCTGCTACTTCTAGTGCCTCTGCTACTTCTAGTGCCTCATTTTCTAATCTAATACCTTAGAATCAACTAATTCGGCTACATTTCTGTACACTTATTATATTGTTGGTGATATTTATCTTACAACGTCTTCTGAGGTCCTGTGCATTTCATTCGTTCTACTCTTCCAGGTCCTTTGCCGTCTATGACAATTAAAATCTAATCCGCAAACCTGAAAGTTTCTATTTCTTCTCCATGAACTTTAATCCCCTCTCCAAATTTCTCTTTTGTTTTCTTCACAGCTTGCTTAATACAGACTGAAGGAAATCGGGGCGAGGTTACAGCCCTGTCTCACTTCCTTCTTAACTACGCCTACCCTTTCATGTCCTTTGTCTCTTATAATTAGAGTCTCGTTTCTGTACAAGCAGCAGATAATATATATAACCCCTGCTACCGTCAGAATTTCAAAGAATGTAGTATAGCCGAAACTGTGAAAAGCTTTCTCTAGATCTATAAATGCTATAAAAATTACCGGTATACTAATTACGCGTGTTCTAATGAGATCGACTACATCACTTATTACGCACGCCTTTGACGGCAATGTCAGTGAAATTCACCGAGGCGAGTAATGCGATAATTAGGACACTGGATTCTAATGCGAAACGAGCGGAATACAAATCTTTGTCTGGCCATCCCGGGATAATATTAAGATTCAATAAGTCACTTTAGGAGAAAGCGTGGTGATTACGGCAAGTCAGCTGAGGCCCACTTCCCTCACTTGTCCGACAGACTTTGTGTTTGGTCTCTTTGTATGAGGGGCGTTCAATAAGTAACCCAACACTTTTTTTCTGAAAGCATTATTCCAATACACCATATTACTCCCCACTCTTTTGGCTACAAAACCCTATTTTTCAACATAATCTCCGTTCAATGCAACGGCCTTGCGCTACGTTGCTGGGAGGGCCTGTATGCCCGCATGACACCACACACTATTGGTCGACGTTGGAACCAACGTCTTACTGCAACAATAATCTCCCCATAATAAACGTACTGCTTCCCGCGGAGTGTCAGTGGACCAAAAAAATGGAAGATCTTTACGGTCTGTTCGGTGGCAAGGAACTCAGCAGGGACACGTCTTTGAGTTCCCCAACTGGTCTACGTGCGTGTCATTACTACCAACAAAGGCGTCCAGTAGTGCAGTGAGGTGGTTGATTGTAATTCGTCGATCAGCTCAACTGAGAGTGTCCGCGCGTTTCAACATTGCAGGAGTCTCAGCTGCGTGCGGCCGGCCAGTATGCGGCAGATCGGACAGGTTTGCCCGACCTTGTTGCTATGATGGCAGATGCCTCTCCCAACGAGTCGCCGTGCTTCTGTTCACTGCCAGGTGTCCGTAGATATTCTGTAAGCGCCTATGAACATCTGCGATGCTCTCGTTTTCCGCCAAAAGAGAGTAAATGACAGGTCTCTCCTTGAAACACACCTCCTTTAAGACGCCGTTTTCAAGGCTACGTATAACGCCGCCCTCCTATCGAAACTTCATGAAACTAAACGCGCTGTAGCGGTAATGTTCCACAATGTCCCATAACCGATTTCGATTTTTTTTTTCCAGCCGATACTGGGTGAGAAAAAAAATGTGTTGCATTACTTATTGAACGCCTCCCCAACTTCAACGTCGATGCAACGTTAAATTCTTAACCTACTTACAGTTCAATTCCATTCACTCCCACCTGCATTTTACAGAAATATCTCACCAACAATCCTATAGGCTAGTTCATGGAGTGGATAAAGTTGGGGAACGAGGAATCACGGGCCAGCGACCGACAGAGAATGGCTGCCGGCTAAACTTAGAGCGGTGCGGCTTTCTCCTGCTTCGAGCTAAACAGTACGGGACGCTGGGCACTGACCGCGAGTCCCCTTAGGGACGGACACCTGGCTCATTTCTGTGTTCTTGTTCGTGCTTATAGCACACCACATCACACCATATAGGCTGCAAGACGCCTGCGAAACCAGTCACTACACTGCTGGGGCACACCCCTCTCTTGACGGATAGGTGTCCTGTATGATGCCAAGAAATGCATTCTACCTTTCATGCATGCACTGTGCTTGACGTGTGCGCCCTGTAACTTTCAGAAGGATGGTGGAAACCGTGACGGACTTCGTTATTATTATTATTATTATTATTATTATTATTACTGTGGTTCATTAATAAAATTATTTTCTCCCTTTATAAGTCTTTGCCGACCGGTGTGGCCGAGCGGTTCTAGGCGCTGCAGTCTGGAACCGCGCGGCCGCGACGGTCGCAGGTTCGAATCCTGCCTCGGGCATGGATGTGTGTGATGTCCTTAGGTTAGTTAGGTTTAAGTAGTTCTAAGATCTAGGGGACTGATGACCTCAGATGTTCAGAGCCATTTGAACCATTTTTTTTCTTTCCAAAAGTTTTCATTCCAACAAGTCTCTTAGAAAATATTGTGTCTCAACAAATGTCCAAACAGTATCGTTTTCGTTTTCGTTTTTTGGATAGTTGCCATGAGAATTCTCTGCTTGCTGATCTCTTTCAGAACATCTTCATAGGGGTTTCATCTGTCCAGTTATTCCTCGTTAGCATTCTCCGAGGCCCCAATTCCATCGCTTCTAAGTTTTTTCTGTTTTCATTCTTGAGTGTGGCCCTATATGGATGTGAAAACTGGACAGTTTTCACATCCATGTAGGGCCACACTCAAGAAGAATATTTTGACCAATTGTTTCTCCTTTTCTCTATCAAAAAGAGGAAACTGAAATATGTAATCACTCAGGTAATGTTACGTATAACACAATATAAGTGAGTGCCACTGTCGTTGACAACGCAGAAGCCAGAGAGCAGACACGAAATTCGGAGGCGACAGTCGAAGTAGTGAGACTTTACAAGTCTGAAGGGCCACCCCCCTTGCCCATTGTCGACTGCCGTGAGCTGCACAAAGACCACTTTGACGACTTGTTGCTCTCAGCGAGCTATTATCACCCCTTGCGGACTGCTGCTCTATTGTCCCGTTTCAGTGAGGCACCAGCAGCCGTTCTACAAAATACTGACGCACACATTCCCGTCACTAACACTGAACTCCATCATGTTTCAGTACTGTAGAACTCCAAACGTAGGATTTCAGTCTGTAATCCACCAAAGTTTGAGAAAACTTGGGAGGACAACCGAGTCCAATTGTTTGGAGCTAGAATAAAGCATCTCAAGAGGATGCATTTAGATTCAGACGTCTAGATCAATGATAATTAACTGTTATAGAAAAATGAAAATTAACTGTTATAGAAAAATGAAAATTAACTGTTATCGAATAATGAAAATTAACTTATTATTCACACTAGCGCAAAATAATGATTTAACATATTTTTAGATTGACCCCACAGTCACACAATATCAGAAACGTTAGGGTTTGACGTCTACTGAACATCAGTGCGATGACAAGTAAGTCACGAAGCCGGAAAAGATTGGTGAGAAAATCGGCCGTGATCTTTTTTGGCAGAATTATTCCACCGTTAGCTTGAGGTGATTTAGGGTAACCATGAAAACTTAAATTACTGTGATCGGACGGGAATGTGGGTCGTCGTTCTTCCCATTACGAATTCCGTGTCCTAACCATTGCAGGACACGTCTCGACTTGTGCTTACGTTTTCGAAATAGCAATCCAGAGGTTCGAATTTTTACCCAGTTCGTCTTAAGGTTTGTACCTATGCTTTTCTTTGGACTATACTAAGTGCGTATGAAATTTGGAAAGTAATAACCTGGGCAACCGCCAATACAATCGATATCGAAAATATTGTGGAGTTCGTAAGTACCATTCGATTTATGAGTGTCTTACTACTTCCTTACGGAACGTCATGACAGTTCGAAAGTTTATACTAAAGTCTTGACAATTAGAAAAGTATCGTATTCTTCTTCCCGGTAATGTTAGTAGGGTTTCGCTAGATTCTTAGCTATAAATAAGTGTCACGAGACAGTAAAATGCCGTGTACAAAGAAAGCTGCACCGTTAAGCCAGTTCGCCAGTTTATTTACCACACGTATCTCAAAAGAGAATCAGCTCATCCGAGACAAAGATGCGAAAGATGCCTCTTTCCACACTAAACTCAATACTTAGGTCATCACGAGAAAACTTTCATTTGACACCAATGTGGTAAATACGGAATATGAGAGAATAATTCAAAGGTGGAATAATTTCTAAGTCATGACGTAATGTATTTTTCATGCAAAACCGATCACAAATTCTCATTTAAATCTGTTAGTACCGTAGAAAATTTTTTTTCAACAGAAATTAATTCACACGTTTGGAAGCAAAATTGTTTATACACATAAGAACGAGTAATTTGGAGCTGCAGCCTCATACAGTCGTGGATACAACAATACAGAACACTGGAGAGGAAAGACATCGCTGCAGTTTTGTTTTCACCCAGATATTATGATGATTGGTATGTGGGGCACTCAACTGCGCGTTTATTAGCGCCCGTACATTTTCCGACCCTTCGTTCAGTCCAGTCTCGCCATTTTCATGAATGATGATGAGGACAACACAAACATCAAGTCATCTCGCGGCAAGTGAAAATCCCTGACCCCACCGGGAATCGAACCCGGGAGCCCGTGTCACCCGGATATGTTTCAGCACTTTCTGTGCCGTGCTCAATGGGTTCGTTTGTTGTTTTATCCTACGCAGTCTACAGCTTGTTACCTGCAAAGAGCAAAACGTTTATAACAAAAATTTATAACAAAAAACGTTTTACTGTCTGCAGATGACAAGTTGTATATTTCACAGTAGACCTCAAACTACTATCATAAATATCCAGTAGCACCACGTGAGAAGGAAAATAAACGAACCCATTGGGCATAGCACAAAAAAATGCTGAAACATAGCTGGCTGAAAAGAAAACTACAAAGGTGTCTTGCAAAAGGCGAATTCCTCTCCGATTTTCTTAGCAAGGACGGAAATAAGAAAAACTGCAACATTCACAAGATGATTTATACAGAACATCTTGATGATTCTGTCCCATTATTATTCCTACAGTTTTTACCTAAAGACCATGGCATGGAAAGATTTTCGCTTTCAGAGCTAGAATCTATCTCCTTTGCAGAGATGCTCAGGTGATGGAAGAATATCGGTAAAAAGGTGTTCGGCAAATAGCACGAAGCGACCAGCGACACTTACAATATGGGTCTGACCAAACGACGCGCCTGGGTAGCCTAAAGGTAATACGAAACCAGGAATCCAGGTTCGAGTTCTGGTCCTGGCAGAAATTTTCAAGTATCATTGCATATGGATTCAATCAATTTAAATAAAATTACAGAATTTTTAAAGATTATAATTCCCTCATACTTCTTCTTCTAAGCAGATAAAGACAGGAGAGTCCAACGTCCAGTGAAACGTACTATTTATGTTCATCATCTGAAATCTGTCTTCTAGATGACTCCATAAAAGGAAACCAAATCATGTATGAGAAAATAAGTTTTTTCCAGTAAAGAGGAGCGGGTTGGCTGCGTTTATCGAGGCGGTTTTCTCCGACTTGGCTGCTGTGGAATTCGACTGTTTAAACATAGAGGAGAGGGCAGGTAGGTCGAAAGTTTAAACTGAAGGCATCAATGAGGGGGAGGACTTATTTGATGACTTGATAGAACAATAAACTTAAGTCAATATGGATGACATAAGGAATCCAATACTTGAGCATAATTTAAAATAGCTCTGGAAGGCTTAGATCGAATAGGGCAGAAGGGATAGGAAACATTACATCGGGATTTCTAAAATCATTACGGGAAATGGCAACGAAACGATTATTCAAATTGGTGTCTAGAATCTGTACCACTGGCGAAGTACGATCGAACTATCGGAAAGATCACCCACACAATTCCGAAAACAACAAGGGCAGACAAGTACGAAAACTGTCACACAATCAGCTTAGCAACTCATGCATCCAAGTTGCTGACAAGAGAATGGAAAAGAAACGTAAGGATCTGTCAGATGACGATCAGTTCGACTTTAGGAATTGTAAAGGCAACAGAGAGGCAGTTCTGACGTTGTGCTTGATAATGGAAGCAAGACTGAAGAAAAATCGAGACACGTTCATAGGATTTGTTGACCCCGAAAAAGCGTTCGACAATGTAAACTGACACAAGACGTTTGAAATTCTGAGAAAAATCGGGTTCAGCTATAGGGAAAAGCGGGTAACATACAAAATGTACCAGTGCCAGGAGTGAACAATAAGAGTGAAACACCAAGAACGAAGTGCTCGGATTCAAAAGGGTGTAAGACAGGATCTAGTCTTTCACCCTTATTGTTCAATCTATTCATGGACGACGCAACGGCGGAAATAAAAGAAAGGTTCAAGAGTAGGATTAAAATTTAGGGTGAAAGGATGTAAATAATATTCGCTGATGACATTTCTATACCCAGCGGAAGTGAAGAAGAATTACGGGGTATGTTGAGTGGAATGGACAGTCTATTGATTATTGAATATGGATTAAGAATAAACCGCAAAAAGAGAAAAAAAGTAATGAGACGTAGTAGAAATGTGGACAGCCAGAAACTTAACATCAAATTTGGTGGTCACAAAGTACGCGAAGACAAGGATTTCTGCTACCTTGGAAGCAAAGAGGACATAAAAGGCTGATTAGCACAGGGAAAGTGGTCATTCCTGGCCAAGAGAAGGCTACTGGTAGCACACATAGGCATTAATTTGAGGAAGAAATTTCTGAAAAAAATGTTCAAATGTGTGTGAAATCTTGTGGGACTTAACTGCTAAGGTCATCAGTCCCTAAGCTTACACACTACTTAACCTAAATTATGCTGAGAACAAACACACACACCCATGTCCGAGGGAGGACTCGAACCTCCGCCGGGATCAGCCGCACAATCCATGACTGCAGCAGTTTAGACCACTCGGCTAATCCCACGCGGCGAAGAAATTTCTGAGAATGTAGCACTGTGTAATAGTGAAACATGGAGAATGGGAAAACTTGAACAGAAGGGAATCGAAGTGTTAGAGATGTGGTGCTACAGAAGAATGATGAAAATTACATGGACTGATAAAACAAGTAGTGAGGGGGGTTCTCCGGAAAATCGACGAAGAAAGGAACATCTAGAACAACACAGACAAGATGAAGCGGCAGGTTGACTGGGCATTTGTTACGGCATCAGAGAATAGCCTCCATGGTACTAGAGAGTAATGTAGAGGCTAAAAACAGTAGGGGAAGACAAAGACTGGAACACACACAGTAAATAATTGACGACGTAGGGTGCAAATTTTACTTTCACATGAAGAAGTTGGTGGAGAGGAATTCGTGGTGGACCGCATCAAACAGTATACCGCATTACTCATTTGTGAACCGTAACGTTTCTAATCAACCATTCAACAAATATCAGAGAACGAGCTTCTGAATTAGGAAATATCAACTTTTTAGGATGTATTCATTGAAAACTGCCTGCAGCCATATCATGTACAAAAATCTCACATTGAGATATTCGAAGGCAAGCAACTGTTTGTGTCTGGGCGCTAGGAGATTATTGTCAGCATCCCAACAATGTGAATTTTTCACGTTACATGTTGTTAACGGATGATGCCATAACTCTCCAGGGAACAACTGTTTAACGTGGTCAGCTGTTATCAGTGAGTTAACGAAAATTTCTATTAAAACGAATAACACAGTCGCCAAGAACAGTTTTACGGTAGATGTCACGATGAGAATCATCAAATTGACTGGAAGGAGCGAGATGGACAGCGGTTAACACAAGAGGAACTCATATTCAATAGGCTTGGGGTTCACATTCCGGTCTAGCAATCATGATTCACCTTTTCTTTTTATTCCTCAATTGGGTAAGGCGAATGCCTGGGTGGTTCCTTCAAAAGGAAGCAATCCGAAATTGTTTAACACCTCTAAAAACACAGTTAACGGGACCTTAAACTCTTGACTTCTTTTAACATCATTGGAGTTATCATTCTACCTCCCTGTTTAAACTGACAATTTCTTTTACACTGGCAGACTAGATACAGCGGGCTCCTAGAGCTGCCGGCCGGCTCGCCAGATTTAACACAACTGTCTGTTCTCCGCACATCTCTGACGTAAAAGACGTGATGATTTCGGCAGGTGCACAAAGTGATCACTTCGTTTACATCACAGGTAAGCGGACACTGGTTATCTTATGTGGCTTCCACAATGACTACACGCAATTAGATTTAATCCAATCTACTTTTGTCAATGGGCTGATGATGTAGTGTAATAGTGAAACCGACAGCTAAGTAAAAAGTAGAAAATTTACGACTGAAGGTGCACCGAGGAGAGTACCTATGGTGCATGTGATTATGCGGTCTGTCTTTGCATTATGTGTATGAGTGTCTTGTGGTCGATAGCTATATGCATGATGCAAAAGGGGAGATTCTGTATGGCACAGGATACGAATTGTATGTTTACTACATCGACACGGTATGCTGTGATATATTGTTGGGTCGGAGATCGGTTTCACGCTCTGTTATTCAAGTCTCTGTCCTTAATGGCAGAGCAGTGTAATTGAGTAAGTGTCTTTCCATATTTGACGGTCTGTAGGCCACTTTGTATGGTTTAATTGTCACTGCAATGTGGTGATCTGTACAAACAGTTTTGCCACTGAAAGTCTTGTTTTCAGAAAAAATGGTTCGGAGCACTATGTGACTTAACTTCTGAGGTCATCAGTCGCCTAGAACTTAGAACTAATTAAACCTAACTAACCTAAGGACATCACACACATTCATGCCTGAGGCAGGATTCGAACCTACGACCGTAGCGGTCGCTCGGCTCCAGACTGTAGCGCCCAGAACCGCACGGCCACTCCGGCCGGCGTTTTCAGAAAGAAAAAGAAAAAAGACAGACAGGGCTCTCACACCAGCAGCATCAGTAATTTGGAGGGTAAATTCAGTAAGATCCAATCAGAATGCTCCATTCATTAACAAGACGTCCTTAGTGCTGGGATTGGCTACAAACTGTTTCGAACAAGATGGAGGCAACGGAAAGTTTTGAGACAGCAAGTGTTCAAAGACAAGCTGAAACAGACCATCCATCTCTCAGGCGGGGATGTCATCACTCATCCGCCACTGTGGCTTTAGGACATCTCTAGACCAGTAGCTAAAGGATACCGAAAATTCTCGCAATTTTTCTCTTCTGTAGGACAGTGCTTCGAATTCTGTTTGCATAACTGTTCCAATTACCCACCCGTCTGTGCTTAGACAGTGCTCTCTTTCCAAACAACAAAAATGATTTAATGATTTATGGTGTTTTTGCGAATGTGCACAGACATGATGAGGGCTTTTAGCAGTGAGATCGTTTCATGTTTCTGAGACGTTTGATGACAGCAGGATGTCACGATTTCCAGGAAGGGAATTCGTGATGTCTCGTTAGCACCATTGTGAAGAATGCAATCAGTGCTTTTCTGAGCTATTTTCGAAACAGGTCCTGGTCGCTACGCGAACATCTTGCGGCGATGCATCAGCTGGGCAGGTAAGTATGGGTGCAACACTGATCTACGCTATTAGAACAACTGACACCAATTGTTTCTGATCTGGCGGGCCGCATGAACATGCGTGTAAATGCCTGATTAGCTAACTTCGGTGCTAGTAACTCAGAAATAGCCCTATGTACCGAACTGTTTCCTTCACAATTATTTCTCAGCACAGACTATCCTGTAACACCCTTACAAACATTTCAGGCTTTCTGACCACCCTGTATGATGTTTAATGGGCCAATTTTGCACGATTCAATGTGTCCTACCCAACTCTAATATTATTGTCAACTGATTTTTATGCACTTTGTATGCTTATTATTTCAACGCGTGCTTCCATAAGCAAGAACTAAAGTGCTGCAGAAGCTAAGCGAGTTTGGGCATTATGGTTGTTTCCATGCAAACGGGCAAGCAAAGCGAGGGCATAGACTTGCTGGAGGCTGAGCTACTGACCCTAGGGCTGGCACGGGGGCTGGGGGCGGACATACGGCGCACGGCGTCGCGCAGCTTGGGCGGCGGCTTGGGTGGCCGCGATTGCGACGTCGGGGGTGGCGTCGGCGCGCGGACCGTGGCCGACCGGTATTCCTCAGCGGCCGAGGGGGCGGCGGCCCGCGGGCCGCCCCAGCACGACGCGCCCGCCCCCAGCACTTCCGTCGGGGGCGGCGCGGTCGGCACGGGCATCGCCTGCTGCGTCTGGAAGTAGCAGCCGGGGGCGGGAGAAGAGGCGCGCCGCTCCCAACAGGAGGCAGAGGGCAGCTCGGCGGCGGGCAGCGCTTGCTGCTGGTAGAAGTAGCCGGGGGCGGCGGGCGAGGACGCGCGCCGCTCCCACGTCGGTTGCGGCCGCTGCGGCTGGGGGCGGTAGAACACGCCGGGGGGCGGCCCCGGGGCCGGCTGCTCGACCGTCAAGTCCCACCCCGAGCCGGGAGAAGATCCCCATCCGTTGCTGGCAGGGGGCAGCTGCTGGAGCGGCTGCTGCTGGTAGTAGGCGGGTGACGAGCCGCGCCGCTCGATGTACACGTCCCAGCCTGCGCCCGGACCCACCCCCGAACCGGGCCTGCTGCCGCCCCCGCCTCCGCCGACCCCGATGCCGGCGTAGCTGGGTTTACGACGCGGCACGGGCGGCGACGGCGTCGGCCGCAGGCGCAGCAGAAACGTCACTTCTTCGTCGGCCGCGTAAGAATCCATGTCGTCCGCCGCTTCCGACAGCATCGACACTCCAAACACGCAATGCGGTATTCGTCTCACTAATCAGCCACTTGCTACCGAATGCGACACAAAGCGAGCTGGCGACTACGACGTCAGCACTTCCTTCTGCTCCTCGCACTCAACAGTTAGTTGAATACAGCGCACTGCACACCACTGGAAGAGGACTTAACCACTGCTCACTGCCTCCGACGGTCAATCACTGGATTACTTTCTATTGCACACGTCACTTAGGAGCTCGAAGCAACCAGTCGAACATCACACACAGGGTCCCGAAATGTGTCGTATCGAACGCTGATCTGAAAAACATGCTACTCATATTGGACGAAACCGAAGTAATCTTAACTAGCAGAAAAAAGGAGACAACAAAATCTGGAACTAGTAAGAAGAGAGTGCGGTGTCTTACTGAGCTGCCTAACAGAGAATCCGAATACTTTAAAGTGGAAAGATGAGTTTAATTTCTGTTCCTGAAGCCACAAGCTAGACGCTGGCGGTATTGAGACGTTTGCCACTCACGCACGGCTCCACTTGCTGCCGTGCCTGTCGCACGTTTCTCGCCTGTCTCAGCTTCTAGATGACGGCGGCGGGTTTGAAAACGATTCACAGTTGACATACTGTGTCAAAAAGACACGTAATAGTGTTCTTGTTCTCACCGCCGTGTAAGACACGATGGCAGGCAGTGGCCGGCGCGCTGCGTTACTCACGGCCAGAAATACACTGCACTGGGACTCACTGCCCGCCGCGGAGAGGACAGCACGGCTCGGCCCGCTCTCAGATGCCGCCCAATTAAGTGCGATGCTCAGCAGCTGTCAGGCACATACGGAGCCAGCGCGCCTACCAGGGACAATCGAAAACAACCACTTCGCTTGTTACTTTCCACCAGCGGATGCTTCTGGCGCGACAGCACGGACGCCAGAATAGTAATTTGTGGTTTCGCAAATTGCAGCAGGCTGACAACTTCAAAATAGTGCCAAGTCCAGAGAAAACTGCTGATTCAAGTTACGTGTGAATTGACGAAAAGGTATCGCTAAAATTTGAAGGAAAATGCGCGTCACTGGGACACACTTCCGCGTTTATAGTACCTGACGTGGTTAAAAGAGTTAAGTGGTGAGGTGAAATGAGAGAATAACCGATCAATGTCAAAAGTTCCCCATTGTGAGCGCTCTAATTTTCCACTCGGAAGATGTGTAGTGGTTTTCACCTGAGTTACAAAAGTCACAATGAAAGAGCTAGCCTCTGCAGTCAACCGAAATCGACCGACCATCTGAGAAACTAAACTGGAAATGCCTCTCGAAGCTCCTCATGGAAATCCTGCTCGTAATGAAACGTTTCCGCCGCAATGGTGAGTTCATCAGGAACTGACGCAATCGTACAAGTACACAGTTTTGCTACTCACAGCCGCCTTGACTCCTTGAAAATAAAGCCTTTCGGAAACACGAAAGAAACAATGTAAACGAAATGAGAGGAGGATATTAGTACGAAATTATTCCTTTGGAATAACTGGCGTAAACTGTAGAAAACGATGCACTTTTGTTAAGTAACACTTGCAACTTCAGAAAATTACACAGGCACCGACACTGAGCAGCAATTCCAACGAGTCACGCGGCAGTGTAGCTACCGCGCATGCGCAGTGGCGACTTGGCACTGGCGCCGGCTGCGTCCACTGCACACCGGAAGACGTAGCACCCACAGGTGGAGCGCTGACCCACACACGTCTGTGCGATTGGGCGGCGCGCACGCTCGCGGCTACCGCGGAATACACTGGCCGAGTGGCGGTCGTTGCCGCATTCTGATTTTCCCTCCGGCGGAGGAGCAAACTAGAGCGCCGGGAGGAGGGCGCGTGGCAGAAGAAACGACAAAAGAAGACTAGCGGCGAGAAAAACACGAGCGAAAATACGAGAGCGGCGCGGCGCGTCGCGGCCTGGCGCAGCGCACAGTGTCATCCACTTGGCACATGACCCCGGCCCCAACATATCCCCACCACTCCCCCGAGACCGCCAACGAGAGCCGGCCAAACGCACCAGGGCAGCGCGCCAGGCGAAGATCTGTCTGCCTACCCCAGCACCGGCACTGTCAAATCCCGGCAGGACTGATCCCACTTCGAGCTGTCATCCTACACGGGGTACGCGATAGACCGAACTAGAGGCTGTCCCAAACTCGTAGGGCCAAAACTGTACAGACGGCGACGATCTATTACACGGCGACCAGTTTGGCATCAGGAAAGGTAGTAATGATGGGTTTAATTTTAGAGAATTGCCAGGAGGACCTGTTTTGTGGCTAGAAGTGGAATTTTGAAGTACTGACGAATTATGACGTGGGTCTGAACACAACGGGCAGATCGCTTAAAGAGGACTGGAGACCTCTAAAATGTGCAATCACAGAATTTATACAAATATAGGTACAAGGAAGGTAACTTCAAACAAAAGTTGTGAAGCAGAAGAAATGGTTCAAATGGCTCTGAGCACTATGGGACTTAACTTCTGAGGTCATCAGTCCCCTAGAACTTAGAACTACTTAAACCTAACTAACATAAGGGCATCACACACATCAGTGCCCGAGGCAGGATTCGAACATGCGACCACAGCGGTCGCGTAGTTCTAGACTGCAGCGCCTAGAACCGCTCGGCCACACCAGCCGGCTCAGAAGTAATAATTAAACTGATCGACGAAAGAAGGAAGCGCATAAATGATCGGGAAAATGCAGGAATACAGAAATGTAAGCCACTTAAGAATGAAATAAGCAAGAAATGCAGGGAAACTAAAGCGAACTGACTGCAGGAAAGACGTGAAAAAACTGAAAAAGAAATGTATGTTTGGAAGACAGATTCAGCACATAAAAAGTCAAAACCATTAAGGAAGATATTAACATTAAGAATGCAAGAGGTACCAGAGGTTGAAAATATCGCTACAGTTGTAAAGTTTTTCTTATTTAGAACACGACAGATTTCAGGCTCTCATACGTGCTCTGACCCCGAGCGCCACGCACAAGAGGAGGAGGAGGAGATTAGTGTTTAACGTCCCGTCGACAACGAGGTCATTAGAGACGGAGCGAAAGCTCGGGTGAGGGAAGGATGGGGAAGGAAATCGGCCGTGCCCTTTCAAAGGAACCATCCCGGCATTTGCCTGAAGCGATTTAGGGAAATCACGGAAAACCTATATCAGGATGGCCGGAGACGGGATTGAACCGTCGTCCTCCCGAATGCGAGTCCAGTGTGCTAACCATTGCGCCACCTCGCTCGGTCCACGCACAAGATATTTAATTGTTAGATTGAAAGCAAAAGGTTACAAGCCGTCTGGCTTCCCTCCTTCCCTTTATACGCTAAATTTATCTGTTCCTCGTCATGACTGACGATGGGCATGACACTTTATTTTCACTACGCTGTAATTCTCATGACGCTATTTAATGCTGGGAAATGTATTTGATAAAACTGCAGTGGTCGTCGGTCGAAGCTTGCAGTTCCACTCTACAAATGCGTGAGAACCGGTCAGCACGCACAGTGCTTCGAAAACGACAGGGGGGACAACGCAGCATTCAGACAGAGGCTTACGCGTTTCAAGGAGCCACCTGAGAGGGCTCACCGAATTAAAGTGTCAATCAAGCTAAGTGAGGGTTCCTGTTATTCAGCACGGTTAGGCTCCGAAGAAGGCTGGCCGCCGTAGTCTCAAAGTGATGGGTGCCAGCTAATAATTTATGGTGAGAAATGACAAGTCTTGGAATGTCTGGGTCTACGCAGTGGGAAGAGGAGCATGCAACGCTCTGTTTGGCACATTGCCTACTGACGTCAGACGGGAATTTCTAGAGCAAACTGGCGAGAAAGATGTACTCTGGCTGGCCCCCGTCTGGAGACACCTGTGGTGATAATTCACTAAACGTTGCAGTTTTCACGCAACTGGCGGGGAAACAGGAGCTTTTTTCCCGATAGGCGGTTGCGCCCGGAACGGCGCAAACAGCAGAGTCGAGAGCAGGGACACGTGAAGATACACACTCCTGGTTTGAAAGTGGAAGGTGAAAGGTAGCTGTTTTTAGACGTCGAGGACTCTGAGTTAAGACGGTGGATGGCACCTCACGGTGTCCAAGTCCTGGCGAGCTTGTTCTTCACATGCGACAATGCCCAACCGACTTACCGCCACAGCAGTCTGTTGGGAATATGCATCAGCACCGGCAATGGGTGGGAGCTAATGTATGCAAAGCGGGTGCGCCGTTGCCACAGTACCGTTAATTCCGGTTCCAAAGATACGAGGTCAGTTCAAAAAATTTCGGTTCCAAAGCTACGAGGTCTGTTCAAAAAATTCCGGAAGTTTCTCCACAAAATTTTTCTATGCTTACCTTTTACTTATTGTGCGTGGTCCCCTTCGAAATACCCTACTCCACAATTGATACACCGCTCCCAAAGCCGTTTCCACTTCCGGAAGAAGTATTGGTACGCCTCTTGCTGGATCACGTAAACATCCATCTGCAATTTTTTTTTCTTTTTATTTCGTCTATCGCTGCAAATCTTCGTCCTTTCAACGGGGGTTTCAACTTTGGAAATAAAAACGAAGTCCGTAGGGGCCAGGTCTGGAGAATGCGAGGAATGAGTCAGAACGTGATTTCGTTTTTTGTGCAATCGTCATGCACCAACAGGGATGAATGTGCGAGTGCGCTATCGTGATGCAAGATTCATGAATTGTCTCGCCACATTTCAGACTGTTCGCTTCTCACATATTCTCGCAACACATCCCGATAGTACCCTCGATAACAGTTTGTCCCTGTGGCACGATTTCATGATGAACTAATCACTCAAAGCTAAAAAAAAACTATTAGCAAGGCTTTGACATTTGACCTGATCTGATGAGCTCGGAGAACCTTTCCTGTCGCACTGTGAAGATTAAAACTTGGTCTCAACATCATAATCGCATAATCGTAGATTGACGTCTCATCGTCAATTATGATTCTCCTAAGAAACATTTGCGCGATCCAAAAGCTCTTCAAAGATTGCAAGTCGAAGATCATTCTGGTCTTGATTCATGATCCGTGGGACGAGCTTGGCGGCAACACGATGTATTCCAAGACCAAGATACTGTGTCAGGATTTCATCACATGCTCCAACTGAAACGTTACATTCTTCTTCAATCTCTCGAAGACCCAGTCTTCGATAGGCACGCAGAGTTTCGTTGCCATTCCTGACATGAGCATCGTCGGTAGACGTCGAAGGGCGTTATGAACAAGGGACATCTTTAACTCCGTCCGGCCATTTTTAAACCGTGTGAATCATTCGTAACGCCGATAAGGCTAAAGCACTCATCACCGTAGGCTTCCTGCATCGTTTGGCATATTCCTGTAAACGTTTTCTTGAGTGTCATGTAAAATTTAATGCAGACGCGTTGCTCCTCAAACTCTGCCACCTCTAAATTCGCAACCCGTGCAGTACAACTTTCTACTCGATACAGCACTGAAGAATAATTAACAGACATACAACAGTGAAACTTCCGGCAGTTACACATCAAAAACAGGCGTGCGCAGGGACGCCAAACGCATTTCGCTCCAACACATCGCTGGTGTGAAATTACGAGTATTCCAGAATTTTTTGAACGGACTTCATAGCATCGTTTTCATTTATTACTCAGCCAACGACTGGAGTAACTAAAATATTGGTTGTGTTCGTATTAGTGATTGAATGTGCAGCTAGGATTCGATAGTGCTCTCCCACTTGCTTCGTACCTTTACTGCAATCTTTTTTAACACTCATGTCATTAAGTCTTTTGCTATGTCATTGCTTTTAATATAATATTTGTTTTTCATTTGACGTAACTTGTAGTTTCCTAATTAATCATTATTATTATTATTTGTCGATTGAGAAAAAATAGTCATTCAGTACAATTTTTTAGCAATTCCCCACCCACGGATTCCATGTAAGAGTCATTACTGATATAGCGATTCCGTTGGGCAATTAAAATTTTACATCGGGTCTTGAGAGCTGTGTGTCGGAGTCTGGGCCGTTCCATCATTCTGGTGCGATTTCACAGCCACACACCGCGAGGTTTTGCAAAAGCAGAGATCACATATGTGTAAAGAGTAGAAGGTCTCTATGAGGTGTAGGAACTCTCTGCTGGCGTGATGAAAAAATGAGACAGAATTCACAAATAAAATTCCTTCGGCAGCTGCAATCGACCAATTATTCAAATTAGGGTGCAAATAGGTGGGACTGGAGCCACACTATAGGGCTTTCAGAATAATAACATCCACACAAACCCAAGGCAGATAAATGGGAGAACTATCGAACAATCAACCTAGCAGGTAATATTTTCAAGTTGCTGACAAGAATAATGAACATAGGAACGGAAAAGAGTATTAAGGATCTGCTAGGTACCGATTAGTTTGACTTTTAGGAAGGAAAAGGCAACAGAGAAAAGGTTCAGCCACTTCGCTTCGTAACACAAGAGTTGCACCCTTGGCGGCAGCAGTATCAACAGCCTCACTCAACCACACGTCGACATGTCCAGGAACCCATACGAACGACACTAGGGCCAACATCAGCGAACAAGTGAAGGTATTCCAGGATCCTTTTACTAAATGATGGTAAGTGTACATAGCGCAAGACACCACTCTAGGAATTAAAAGATACGACAGGCTTAGAGCTTCCGTGTCGCGGATGTACATGATGGACTGATTAAGGACAAACAGCTCTGCAGTAAACATCCAGCACTGGTCTAGAACTCTATATCTGAAGAACTCTTTGCTGATAAGAGTTGCGCGTGCCGTGCCACGGTCATGATCGGTGTAAATAAAGATGTTCTGCCCAAATGGCGCACGAAGGTATAGAAATGTCTATCTGTCAACCGAAGCAAGAAATAATGCGGAACCGTCTGTGACAAGCGCGTGATGTAGTTCTTTGCAGTTGATGACTGGTTTCCAACAAAGGAGCATTATCAGTTACAGAAACATGCAGACATGCATTAAACGTACGGTGCAATAGGATGAAGTGCTCAGATAGCCGAACAAATGTAGAGAGAAAATCTTCGCAACAGGTGTCATCATAGTTAAAAGATCCAAACTTACGAGAAACTGGATTGTTAAAGCCAAGATTCTAAACCAAGAATAGTTTGGACAGTAGTGCCTGAGGAGAATGTGTTAGTTCATGTGGGAGAAGATGCAGTAGTGATTACCCATCAACTTGCCCATAAATGCACACTTAGAAGAATACAGTGTGGGGAGTACCACTGGGGCAGTAACTACGCTATCACAAAGTGCAAGCAGTGAAGACAAATGCTGATTTAAAACCGGGACTTCATTTCAATCAGTGACTTATTCAGCGTAGTCGATGCAATTCTTGATGATTCCCTGGACACTACAAAACGCGGGTCAGGGTTCTTTATAGTGCGTGTTATCACCACGGACGCAGTGCATGCTCTGCAACGTGCTTCCATGCTGGGCGCGAGGTTGGTAAGTGATCTACATCTACATTGATACTCCGCAAGCCACCCAACGGTGAGTGGCGGAGGGCACTTTACGTGCCACTGTCATTACCTCCCTTTCCTGTTCCAGACGCGTATGGTTCGCGGGAAGAACGACTGCCGAAAAGCCTCCGTGTGCGCTCGAATCTCTCTAATTTTACATATTCGATACCTCATCCAGAAACGCACCCTCTCGAAACCTGGACAGCGAGCTACACCGCGATGCAGAGCGCCTCTTTTGCAGAGTCTGCCACTTGAGTTTGCTAAACATCTCCGTAACGCTATCACGCTTACCAAATAACCCTGTGACGAAACGCGCCGCTCTTCTTTCGATCTTCTCTATCTCCTCTGTCAACGCGGCCAGGTACGGATCCCACACTGATGAGCAGTACTCAAGTATAGGTCGAACGAGTGTTTTGTAAGCCACCTCCTTTGTTGATGGACTACATTTTCTAAGGACTCTCCCAATGAATCTCAAACTGGCACCCGCCTTACCAACAATTAATTTTATATTATCATTCCACTTCAAATCGTTCTGGACGCATACTCCCAGATATTTTACAGAAGTAGCTGCTACCAGTGTTTGTTCCGCTATCATATAATCATACAATAAACGATCCTTCTTTCTATGTATTCGCAATACATTACATTTGTCTATGTTAAGGGTCAGTTGTCCCTCCCTGCACCAAGTGCCTATCCGCTGCAAATCTTCCTGCATTTTGCTGAAATTTTCTAATGCTGCAACTTCTCTGTATACTACAGCATCATCCGCGAAAAGCCGCATGGAACTTCCGACACTATCTACTAGGTCATTTATATATATTGTCAAAAGCTATGGTCCCTTAACACTCCCCTGTGGCACGCCAGAGGTTCCTTTAACGTCTGTCGACGTCTCTCCATTGAGAACAACATGCTGTGTTCTGTTTGCTAAAAACTCTTGAATCCAGCCACGCAGCTGGTCTGATATTCCGTAGGCTCTTACTTTGTTTATCAGGCGACAGTGCGGAACTGGTTCTTGTTCTGTGGTAGTGTATCTCATTCCTTCACCAGAGCTATTGGCAACTGCTGGATGATCATTGGTGGATGTGAACGTGCCAAAATACGCCTCCGCAACGTATCCAACACGCGCTCGGTGGGATGTAAGTCGGGGTGCGAGCAGGCCTGTCTATTCGTTGAAAATTCTTTCGTTCCAACAGCTCCTACAGCTGGGCATTTCGATGCGGTCGCACACTTTCATCCATAAAAATGAAGTAGCGGCCGAATGCACCCCTGAAGAGTCGCACTTTGGGAAGAAGTACAGTGTCATAATAACGTTGACTAGTGAACATACAAAGATTTCGAGATCAGTACTCCCATGCAACATTACGCCTCCCCACACCATAACACCTGGACCACCAAAACCAACATGTTTGAGAATGTTGCTGACTCCATTACGAGTTCCCAGTTCTCGCCATATAAGTGTGCGGCACGCTGCCAACTGGTCTACAGCACTTGGTGATCTGCCGTCGTGACGTTCTCGTTCCTATACGCCAGACGAATCACACTCAACAATACGAGGATTATGTAAATTGAAGGCGGAGAGGGGAAAAAGGGAAGGGAAGGGAAGGAACTAATGATATCAACTACATCGGGACTTCGTGCAGAATCAACGACAACGAGTGAAAATGTGCACCGGACCGGAGCTCGGACCCAATATCTCCTGCTTACTACGCAGCTGCGATAAGCACTGCGTCACCGGGGCACAATGTTTACCGCAAATGCGTGGACTATCTCGTCACGCTCCCAGTCCGACTCACAATCTCCATCAGCGCTACCTATCCACAGTCCCCGTCCATGGCCTCCACGCTCGCTAATTTTAAGATTTCCGCTGGAGGTCGAAAGTAAATGTGCGTCAGATCCGAAGATGGAGGATTAATAATTGTCAATCAAGGTGAATAGATTATTTGAATGAGCCGTGTCTGTTCTTTCGGACATGACCGACTGCCGAAAGAACATACATCACGCATTCATATAATTTGAGAATTACGTCCTCTGTGAAATGTTTTGCATAGTTTCGTGCATTGACACTGACAGAGAGAAGCAGGAGATGTACGACTAATCTCTTCCCACGCTGCCAACCAAATTCTGATTAAACTAATATCATTCGGCGTCAGGAGTCGAAACGGTCTGTCTCGGATGGCTTCCGTTATTGACTTCCGCTGTAAATAATGACGTAGGTTCTGAAAACTGCAGATCATGAAGCAAAACATGATCAACATTTACGTAAGTGAGGCGTGTAGAAACTTCAACTGTAGGCCAGTGTCTGTCTGTCAATCTGTGTAAAGTGGAATTTACTACCTGAAAATGACGCAGATGCGTTGAAACATGTTGAAAAGAAGGATGTAAGAAGAGAGTTAACGTCTCGTAGACAATAAGGGCCTAGAGACGGAGCACTATCTTGGATGGGAGAAGAAAATCGGTCATGACCTTTCAAGGGAACTATTCAGCACGTGAAACTTGCTTCCTGTGTTTGGGTAGCTGAGTTGGTAGAGCACTTGCCCGCGAAAGGCAAAGGTCCCGAGTTCGAGTCTCGGTCCGGCACACAGTTTTAATCTGCCAGGAAGTTTCATATCAGCGCACACTCCGCTGAATGAAAATTTCATTCTAGAAATATCCCCCAGGCTGTGGCTAAGCCATGTCTCCGCAATAGCCTTTCTTCCAGGAGTGCTAGTTCTGCAAGGTTTCCAGGAGGCTTCTGCAAAGTTTGGAAGGTAGGAGACGAGGTACTGGCGGAATTAAAGCTGTGAGGACGGGGCGTGGGTCGTGCTTGGGTAGCTCAGTTGGTAGATCACTTGCCCGCGAAAGGCTAAAGTCCAGAGTTCGATTCTCGGTCCGGCATACAGTTTTAATCTGCCAGGAAGTTTCATATCAGCGCACACACCGCTGAAGAGTGAAAATTTCATTCTATTCACCACGTGCCTTAAACTATTTAGGCAAATCGTTCGAGACCCAGTTCTGGATGGCTGGCTACGGATTTTAACTGTCCTCCTCTAAAATATGTGTCCAGTATCTTACCACTGCGCTACCTCGTCCGGTGAAACATGCAGAAGCACTTTTGTTCGTAAAGGACGGGACTCCATAGCGCAATTTCTTTGGAGTACAGAAGACAGAGCCACATTCCGGACTGAATTTTCGCCCTGTAGTATAGCGTGCGTTGATTTTAAACTTGCTGGCGGATTAAAACTGTGTGTCGGACTCGGACTCAAACCTGGCTCCTTTGACTTTCGCGCGCACGTTCTCCACTGCCTCAGTTTTCTTACCACGACTCATGACCTACCCTCACAGCTTTACTTCTGACAGTTCTTATCTCTTACCTTGTAAACTACACAACATCCTTTCTTCCCGGAGTGCTAGTCCCGACAGGTACACAAAGAGAACTTTTGTGAAGTGTGGAAGGTGGGAGATGTACTGTCGGAAGTAAAGCTGTGAAGGAATATTATGACTCGTGCTTGGATAACTCAGTCGGTATAGCATTTTCCCGCGAAAGGCAAAGGTCCTAGACCGAGTCCAAGTCCGGCACACAATTTTAATCTGCAGGAAATTTCTAAAGTCGCATTATTCACCACGACAGCAGCCTATATATAGTAACATCCCACTGCTTGTCTGTCCACTTTCGTTACTGATTGGTCAGCGCGGCTGACTGCCATGCGGAGGACTCGTATTCGGATATTTCCTTGGTGGGGGGACTGAAACGGGGAGCACTCAGCTTCTTGATGCCAACAGAGGAGCTACTTGACCGAGTAGTAGCGGTTCCAGGTCACGAAAACTGACAACGGCCGGAAAAGCGGTGTGCTGACTCCAGGCCCCTCCATACCGCATCCGATAACGGCACTGGCGGAGGATGACGCGACGGTCGATCAGTGCCAATGGCTGGCTGGTTGGGCCTGTAGATGAAGCCTTGTCCGGAGGTGTCCGAGCTACTGAATAAGGTATATGGCTGAAAGTGGAGATGTGCTATGCGTTGTCGTTAACTCAGGAAAAAAATCACTAGAAGGAAAGGTCTGCGAGTATTTGAATTCAGGCGATAAAAATCTGTAAATATATCCTAAAGTCCTTATGTACTACCATCTGGAAGCACGGACTGCTTGTGAACGGTGCCACCGTTATCGGGAAACATGACCAACACAGACTTTAATGAATGAGATTTTTCACTCTGCAGCGGAGTGTGCGCTGATATGAAACTTCCTGACAGATTAAAGCTGTGTGCTAGGCCGAGACTCAAAGTCGGGACCCTGGCCTTTCGCGGGCAAGTGCTCTACCGACTGAGCTACCCAAGCACGACTCACGACCCGTCCTCACAGCTTTACTTCTGCCAGTACCTCGTCTCCTACCTTCCAAATTTTACAGAAGCTCTCCTGCCAACCTTGCAGAACTAGCACTCCTGAAAGAAACGATATTGCAGAGTGAAAATCTCATTCTGGAAACATCCCCCAGGCGGTGGCTAAGCCATGTCTCCGCAATATCCTTTCTTTGAGGAGTGATAGTTCTGCAAGGTTCGCAGGAGAGCTTCTGTAAAGTTTGGAAGGTAGGAGACGCGGTACTGGCAGAAATAAAGCTGTGAGGACGGGTCGTGAGTCGTGCTTGGGTAGCTCAGTTGATAGAGCACTTGCCCGCGAAAGGCAAAGGTCCCGAGTTCGAGTCTCGGTCGGGCACACAGTTTTAATCTGTCAGGAAGTTTTACAGACTTTAATCTCGGTGTTTCCAAGCTCAATCTTTTCATTCCTTTGGGATGATTCTCGGACAGTTTGGGAAGTCTGATTTTTGTTTCTGTATCTCAGCGAGTCTTTACTGCTGAAAAATCAGCATTACTGCGAAATTTAATTGGTTCGCGTTGCTCCCCCTCCTCATCCATCTGCCGATTCTGACACACACACACACACACACACACACACACACACACACACACACACACACACACAGCTCCTCCTCTTACTCCTCCTCCTCCTCATTATCATCATCATGTTATATAAGACAATACCTCACACTACAACAACAACAACAACAACAACAAAGTGAAATCCCCTAACATGGTTGTTGTAAGGGGGTTCAAGCTACCTAGTTAAACATCTGACAGATGATGTTCATGGCCTCAAAAAAAGTCGAGGAACTTACGGATCGCACTGTGTAAAGAAGCACGTTGGAGTTTCACTTCATGGTTCTTTCTTTGACCAAGTAATTAAGTTCTTCGAGGAATACAAACATGACACCATTCGGGCCCCCAGCCTCTTTGTAAGAAATTATCACCCCATATTTGTTCAATTCAGTATGTATCACACACTCCATTAATATTGATGCACATACATGACGTTTCTGGCTTCTTATTAGAAACATATTTCGTATCCTTACAGGAAACACCAGTTTCCCAGAATTTTGCCAGCGAATCAGTCTTTCCGTTGCTTCACTCACTACTGAAACTACGTGACCGTTTCAGTGCAAAACTGATTCCAGTCATCCCAAACAAGGGCATGTAGCGCGGTGGTAATAGTAGGGATGAAGTTCAGGTCGCTGTAAGATCATTTTGATTTAGGTTTTCCGTTGCAATGCTTATTTGACAGTCTCTCTCTCTCGGCAACAGCGAAGATATTGTCCGACTCTCAAACACGTAAGCGCGTCAGACACCTCTTTAACTTGATGTAGAAACGGGCAGTTGTGTTCAGTTAAATTTCAGTTATATAATGTTTGTCTACCTACGCTTGGCAAAATTATTATCTTCTGCAGAGTCAGCATTGCATCTCGGCTGTGAAGAGCGCTGCGCTACATTTCCCTGAATTCTGGAGCTGCTTGTGTTTTCGGACAGGCTGCCTGTCGATCCTCTACCGTGAACGAGGGCCGGTTATAGACCACACGGGAGTAAGGCTAACGTTATAAACGCGTGGACAGGGCCGCGCTGCGCTAAGCAGTGCTGACGTGACGCGGACCGAGCGCGCCTCGTGGCGCCGCTGTGAGAGTAAAAACGTGTAGCGCGCCAGCCCGGCCCGTCAGATTACATTAACTAGTGTGTTCCGCTGGGCCGCCGATCAGTGCTGCCACACGAGGCCGCCTGAAAGCACCGAGTCTCCACCAGCCACCGGTCCAAACAACGCCAAGCGGTACAGTCCGATGGACCGTATACTAGCTGACAAGCAGCGACTCGTAAATGCTAGACAATGCACCACCGTGGGAAAGTAAACATTAGAGATGTGAATGAAAGAAAGTAAGGCGTCGAAAGCCAATGTAGTCAAATAACCTACAGTTTAACTTCCACATCTGCCGGAAAGTGCACCAGCAACAAAACCACTCCCGGAGGCATCCCGAAAAAGCTCGGTAATTAATCTCTGAGGCGCGACCGTCGGTGATAAAAGCTGACAACTGAAATTTAACTGAACACAACTCCCCGTTTCTACATAAAGTTAAAGAGTTGTATGACGCGTCTGGGAGTCTGACAATGTTTTCGCTGTTGCCGAGAGAAAGAGACTGTCAAATAAGCATAGCAACGGAAAACCTTAACCAAAATGATCTTACAGCGACCTCAACTTCATCCCTCCTATTACCACCGCGCTACATCCCTCAGTTTGGTTTGACTGGAATCAGTTTTGCTCTGAAACGGTCACATACTTTCAGTAGCGGGTGAAGCAACAGAAAGACTGATTTGCTGGCAATATTCTAGGAAACTGGTGTTTCCTGCAAGGATACGTAAGATGTTTCTAGTAAAACGGCAGCAACGCCATATATGTGCTGCAATATTGATGGAGAGTGAGTGATACATACTGAATTGGACAAATAAGGCGTGATAATTTCTTACAAAGAGGTTGGGGGGCCCGAATGGTAGCATGTTTGTATTCCTCGAAGAACTTAATCACTTGGACAAAGAAAGAACCATGAAGTGAGACCCCAACGTGCGTCTTTACACAGTGCGTTTTTGAGGCCATGAACATCATCTGTCAGATGTTTAACTATGTAGTTTGAACTCCATACAACAACCATGTTGAGGGGATTTCCCTTTAACTTTGTTGTCGTTGTAGTGTGAGGTATGTCTTATATAACATGATGATTATGATGATGACGTGGTGGTGGTGGTGGTGGTGGTGGTCTTGGCGGTGCTGGTGTGTTGTGTGTGTGTGTGTGTGTGTGTGTGTGTGTGTGTGTGTGTGTGTGTCAGAATCGGGAGATGGATGAGGAGGGGGAGCAACGCGAACCAATTAAATTTCGCAGTAATGCTGATTTTTCAGCAGTAAAGACACGCCGAGATACAAAAACAAAAATCAGGCTACCCAAACTGTCTGAGAATCATGCCCAAGGAATGAAAAGACTGAGCTTGGAAACACCGAGATTAAAGTCTGTGTTGGTCATGTTTCCCGATAACTGTGGCACCGCTCACAAGCAGTCCGTGCATTCAGATGGCAGTACATAAAGACTTTAGGATGTATTTACAGACTTTATCGCCTGAATCCAAATACTCGTAGACCTTTCCTTCTAGTGATTTTTTTCCTCTTACACGACAACGCATAGCACGTCTCTAGATCGGACACCTCCGGACAAGACCTCATCTCACTCAAAGTGGAGCTGCAAGGCTTTAAAACTTGACTTGATAACGAGAATCAGATTGTGCTCGACAGACACAAGGCAATTCCGAGAGACAGTGTCCTACGTCCTTAAAGATATGGAGAAATGGTGTAGAGGAAAACGAATATATCAGGTGAAAGGATCGTACTATGTATAAATACACAGTAAAGACTTATAAAGCCACTAATTTTGAATGAGTTACTGCGTTAATCTGGGAACTTACTTCAGCCTTTGTACAGGATAGATTGAAAAAGGAGCAGAATGAAAACTGAAAATGACTGCCAGTCAAGAATCTGTTTCCTTTACTAGGGCCCTTGCACCGGTGGTCACGATCTGGAGACTGCATCACATGGAATTGTTACTGGTTTCTTATAAACCTTGTTTTCCTGGTATAGCTTGTAGCGACTTTTTCCTATTCCCTAACTTAATTATTTGGTTTGAAGGGAAAGAAGGAGATCTTCGTTCGCAAATGGACTGTTTTTCAGGGTTTGACAAAATTTCCTTATACAATGGGCTGAAAAGATTGGAAATTCATTGGACCGATTCCACAGTTTACGATGATAAAAACCTTGCACGTTTCTTATAAAAATGGCGATTATTGCTTTTTACCAAACTTTCCTAACCAACCTGCCATTTTTCATCAAGAAAATTTCATTACCCACTTTTCAGTTATTCAAGTTGCTAACATGTTTCCACGGCATCCAAAATCTTTCATGCTTCACTGGTACATAAATGTAAATGTGACGTGACTAGGGCCTCCCGTGGGACAGAACGTTTGCCGGGGGCAAGTCTTTCGATTTGAAGCCATTTCGGCGACTTGAGCGTCGAATGCTTCACTGGTTATAGGCAAATACTAGAACCAAAAGTTGCTTAAAAGTTGGGAGAACGTTCACCTCAATGCGCTCCAGTCCTCTGAATCTGCAATGGCTGCAATATTCCGGACGATAATTAATATTGCTAATGATCCACGTCTCGCAACATGCATCTCTGATAATGTCGCGCGCACCAGCGCTCCTCCAACAGTCGGCAGTAACAACTGCCTCCAGCACCCCCAAACGATTGCTAATGGCGTCGTTATGTAAAAAAGAACGATGAGCGCAGAATAATTACGATCGAATAGTTACAGCTATAGGACCGTGACATGCTGACCTCGAAATTCGGTAGTTAGTTTATGCAGAGACGGAGTGGCAACCCAGTTAATCAATGTCGACAAAATTCCATAGCAACGTAAGTAAAATGAAGAAATGTCACATATCTTATTGACTGACAAGGTGTGAGAGTACAAGAAATGAGGAGAAATACCTGCTTGAAATTACCATAGTTTCTTGATGGCCATGGCCTATTGGAGACGTCGGCTATGGTGTACCTCCTCATAGCCACGCACACGGAATGTAGTCCTCCTCATTCTTCTTCGCACAGGACAGGGCCCTCTGACGCGTGGCTTCTTCCTCCGGTGAGAGGACCTTCCATTGTGTGGTACTGCGTCGCACTAGATCACTATGCGGTATATTTTTGTCGACTGTATTTTTTGCTCTGACACTAACCTAACCTAACCTAAAAAAGTGGCAGTAGCTCATCTACCGACTGATTTGCCCTCTATTTTAACTGACAATGACGCGAACGAGATACGAATTTAGGTTTTGGAAATCTCCGGCTTGTTCCCTAAAATTTCAGACGTTTTTAGTGCGTTATTACAGTCCTCACTCATCTATTTAGTTTGTAAGTCATCAACCATCCACAATTCCTGTTCACTTATTTTTGTTTTCATTTTGTCTTACCCTAAATTTTGTCCTGACCCTAAATAATGAAAAGTGTGAGGTCTTCCCCATGAGTGTTAAAACTTCGGTTACATGATAAAATCAATCAAATCTAAAGAATGTAAATTAAGCAAAATATCTAGGAATTACAATTACGAACAACTTAAATTGGAAAGAACACATAGAATGTTGTGAGGAAGGTGAGCCGAAGTACGGATTTTATTGCCAGAATACTTATAAGAAGAAGGGATCTACTAAAGACAGCCTACACTACGCTTGTCCGTCCTCTTTTGGAGTACTGCAGCGCGGTGTGTGATCCTTACCAGATAGGATTAAGGGAGTACATCGAGAAAGTTCAATGAAAGGCAGCACGTTTCTTATCATCGAGAAATAGGGGAGAGAGTGTTCAAAAATGGTTCAAATGGCTCTGAGCACTATGGGACTTAACTTCTGAGGTCATCAGAACTTAGGACTACTTAAAACTAACTAACCTAAGGACAACACAAACATCCATGCCCAAGACAGGTTTCGAACCTGCGACCGTAGCGGTCGCACGGTTCCAGACTGTAGCGCCTAGAACCGCTCGGTCACACCGGCCGGCGGGAGAGAGTGTCCCGGACATGACACAGGATTTGGGGTGGACATCATTAAAACAAAGGCGATTTTCGTTGCAGCGGGATCTTCTCACGAAATTTCGATCACCAACTTTCTCCCCCGCATGCGAAAATATTTTGCTGACCCTAAGGTAAACAGAGAGAAAGTATCATCATAATAAAATAAGGGAAAGGTAGAGGTTTTCTTTTTTTCGGCCCGCTGTTCGAGAATGGAATAATAGAGACTTAGTGGAAAGTGGGTTCGATGAACCCTCTGACAGGCAATTAAGTCTGATTTGCAGAGTATCCATGTAGATGTAGATTTACTTGTGTTTTACCTGGGAGTTTTAGAACATATGATCATTTTAGCGCTGCCTTACAGACCTCGCCATTGAGCCCCTAGACCACACACACACACACACACACACACACACACACACACACACACACACACACACACACCTACTGGAGAAACCAACCGTTCAAGTGGATGTAAACGACATTGAAACTTCGCAGTTTTCATATGCAGAGTGTTTTGCAGGAACTGAAAGTATAGGAAGAAGTACGATTAAACTTGGAGAAGGCCGGATCCCGAATTCTAATTTTACAAGTTTGACACAACTCATTTAAATCACAAAGCAGTTCTCTTGGAAGGTTATTTAGTAACCCGTCGATTGGTACAAACATTCAAGCCAATGGGACTGGTTACTCTCACGATTTGTTTGGCACTTGACGTAGCAAAACCCAGACCACTGCACAGCATTCTGGAATCGGCATTACGCCATAGTTTCCTCCTGTGGCTGGGTTAGTTGCTTCTCATATCAGCGGAACGACAGTTTACCATCAACTTTATAAGGATCCTACATAATAAAGCATCGCACTGCGTTGTTCAACTCAAACCAAGTGGGTTCTTACGTCACACTGGATACATTAGTAAAATAATGAAATATTTGGGCGTGTTCTCCACAGAGGCCTAAGATGAAAGTAGTAATCGATGTAACACATACCATAGCAAGTATCAACGAAACAATTCGAAAACTATACATCAGTGACTCATTCCTGAGAAATGTTTCTTTGGTTTGCTACAACAGATAACTATACATCACTAATTATACACAAACATTTCACTGAATCGCCATGATAATTAAAAAAATAAGCGAAATTGCAGCATGTACTGAGGCGTAGAGATAATCATTCTTCCCGCGTAGTATTTGCTGGTGAAACAGTAATAAACTGGGGGAGAGGGGAATTATACAATGTGATTCTGATCCAGAAAGTGAGCTCTGTTACAGGCAACAGCTGAGTTAACAACTCTGAGGACTGTTAGTAACCAGAATGAAGTCGTTGAAGCTGACGACTGGCAACACAGAGTTAGCCAGTGTTACAGCAACTAGCTCGCATGCACTCATCACAAGTAATCACTTATTCGTGGATGCGATTAAACACCTATCGTCACTGCAGAGTAGTGGGTACCGGAATGACGGCAGTATGAGTACGTACAGCAAACGTTTCAGTGGCAGAATTCCATAAAAAAAATGCGCTTTTTCGAATATTACTACACCGTTAGACATTCGAAAAGTATAATTCAACTCTTCTAACATTTGCAGAACACCAAAAAGAACACAACTGCAAAAATTTGGAGGACGACACGAAAATAAGGATAAGAAAGTCCAAACAGATGGCCCTTATTTCTACAATGTAATTATATTTCTGGTGAACTTAATAAAGTACCCATTAGTGTAGTTATTATCTCGCAATTTTTAAGATTTTTGAAAAATTATTGTGTTAACTCCCAGCTTTGTTCCGTTCTGGGTAAAAATAACAGGTACGGGGTAGATGTGCCACTTCGCCTTCAACTCAGAAAATCCATAAAAATAAAACGCTTAACTTAGCACATTATTACAGCTGCATGACAAATTCATTCATTAACCGATTTAGGCAGTTTGCTTACCTCAGTCTTCTTAATTAAATGTGTTCTAACGTCACAGATCACACACGTTGGATGATGACGAGCCAGTGACTCCAAGACAGATAGAGAAAGGGCAGAACGAGCTGGTCCGTTCGCTTTTACAATTCAATCCGCACCGTCTCTTTTTCACTGCAGAAGGCAGTACATTTATTTACCCGTGTGTTACGCCTCTCCCCCCCCCCCCCCCCCCCGAGTCCACTCCGTAGATGGGTGGTCAGCGGTACTGACTGCCACGCGGGGGACCTAGGTTCGATTGCCGATACTGCAGAGGACTTTTCCCTGGTAGGAGGCTGATACGGGATGCACTCAACCTCGCGAGGACAACTGAGGAGCTACGCGACCGATCAGTAGCAATTACAACGTGAAAAAACCCGTCAACGAGCTGACCACATACCCCTCCATACAGCATCCAATGACGCCACTGTCAGAGGATGACACGGCGGTCGATCGTGTCCGACTGACTCGTCTATAAACTTAACTTACTTCCTTGAAATAACAGGAAGCAAATTGCCATCTGTCAATGAAACATTATAGGATAAGCAATTGTCCATCTTCATTGCTATTATATAATTTTTTTCCTCTAATACACTTTAAAGCGTTTCGGCCGCAGCCATAATCAGTATCGCATTTAAAAACTCGATACACCGTAATTCGTCAGTTACACGTACACTTCTACCGTGACTATTGCTGTGCTGTTATGAACAGCACTAGTCATGGTACAAGAGTACGCGTAACTACGAGATACAGTGTATCGAGTTTTTAAATGTGATTCCAATGATGCAACTGACGAGATGCGGTGTATCGTGTTTTAAACTGTGATTCTGATGATAGCTGTGGATTCTTTTAGAATAAAGATATAATAGCGATCAAGATGGGCAGTTACTTGACTAGTTACAATGATCTCGGACTCGTATAATGATTTTATTTCATTTACAGACGAAACACTAATAGTTTTCTTTTTGAATCTGCAGGTGTTTAAATTAACTGTCCGTCAAAGGGCGCGACGAGTTGATTTACTGGAGAAAAGCGAGAGTTCACACACAAGAACTAAGAAACTGCATATCAAAATTAGAGGCTTTGTATCAATGGAGACAGCTGCAAAAATATGTAGGAAGATCGTCTGCTTCAAGATCGTTAATACCGAAAAAGAGCGTTTTGATCAACCATTGGTTGGAGGGACGGCCAGGGTTCATACATGGAATCAGTCACCAGCTACCTGACAAAGAGAAGAGAGGCCGGCCGGTGTGGCTGAGCGGTTCTAGGCGCTTGTCTGGAACCATGCGACCGCTACGGTCGCAGATTCGAATCCTGCCTAGGGCATGGATGTGTGTGATGTCCTTAGGTTAGTTAGGTTTAAGCAGCTCTAAGTTCTAGCTTCGGATGTGAACCAACGGTGCATGAAAAATCCTAATTGTACCGTACCTCTCTATACATGAAAGAAAATAGCCTGACTTGTTCACTGACTCGTCATCGCCCAGCTCCAACCGCTATGGACAGCAACTTAAAATATGGCTAGGGTATTGATCTTATACTGGAAGTATCGCTTAAGAAGGGATTTTTCGAAATTCCACCCGTAACGGGGTGATATAGAGGGTGAAAGTCTTTTAAAGCTACATCTATGACAACTGGTATCTTATTTAACAGTTAGAAATAAAAAATATGTGTTTCAGTATTTGTGGAAATTCGACCCCTTAGGGGGTGAAATAGGAAATGAAAAGTTTTATCAAAATAATTTTCTATGAAAGAACCTATGAAAATTTGTATTTGGTATCTCGGTTAGAAATAAAAAAAATGCATATTTCAGTGTTTTTGGAAATTTAATCCCTAAGGGGGAAAAATAAGGGATGAAAGTTTTAATGGAAATATTTAATTATGAATGCATTTTTGAATATAAATGTATGAAAATTTGTATTAGGCTTCTCGGGTAGAAATAAAGAAATATATGTTAGTGGATGAGAGTTTCTATGGAAACGTCGCAACAAGAACTCAAAAAGGCAGGATTAACAAACATCTATGACTCCAGCTACCAAATCGCTTTTTGTTCGAAAGTATATTCAGAAAAGAGCACTTTTCAATGGCCTTAATTAGTGTGAAAGGTTTAAAAGGTATTGCAATTTACGAACTAAATGAGAGAAAGGTATTTAACTGTCAGCACGGCAAATCGGTTTTGTCAGAATTGCACAGAAAAAGAAACTATTCTTTAATGGATTAAATTTTCGTTGGGCTTAATATATATTATTTTTGTTGCAATTATTACGCAAACGCGTGCCAAGAAGCGGGTGCTAAGCTAATTATCTCGTAACATTGAGTAGTTATTGTTCTCTATATTTTAATTTCACGGGATAATGTCTTTCGTCTTCATACAACATAGGTAGACAATAAATACAGATTATAAACAGTTGCTAATGAAGACTACGAGGAAATGAGAAGGCTGTCGAAACCGCGGCGACAACACCTAAGTAATGCAGCAAGAAATAATGATAAAAGCAGTGCGGTTGGCACTACTGCGCGCCGCCTAACTCATTGCTGTGCGCGATGAGCGAGAGGCGCGTACATCAGGTCACACAAGCCGCTGCGTCTCCAGCCACCAAACAAAAACTACCAAAGAACATCAAACACGGGAGTACTCCAATATGACGACAGCCAAAAAAGCGACTCACTTCCTCGCTCGGTAACGTTTAGAAAACATCGGTCAGCCACGGAAAGGTCACAATGCCGACTTGTTTTCAGATAATTACAAAACAGTCAACACGTTTAACAGTTCAGAATGGAATTCTTTTGACTGCTTCTTACAGTGTCAAGTTCTTTATGCAGCAGCTCACAGGAAAGCTACCAGAATATAAAGAGCGTTGGCAGCGCCGGAGATGATAACAACTGCAACTGAATTGCAAAACCTAAATTCCATATCATCGCTAACTAGAGATACGAGTGTGACACATGCTTTCCATATTCTCCATGACAGCAAAGGTCTCATCCAAGAGGAGCTCACAGAACATCACTGGACTGTTCTTCCTCATCCACCGTACAGCCGGCCGGCCGGAGTAGCCGTGCTGTTCTAGGCGCTACAGTCTGGAGCTGAGCGACCGTTACGGTCGCAGGTTCGAATCCTGCCTCGGGCATGGATGTGTGTGATGTCCTTAGGTTAGTTAGGTTCAAGTAGTTCTAAGTTCTAGGCGACTGATGACCTCAGATGTTAAGTCGCATAGTGCTCAGAGCCATTTGAACCCTATCTCGTATCTTCAGACTTCCATCTGTATGGCCCAAGGAGGGATGCACTCCGCGGGAAGCAGTACGTGGATGATGGGGAAGTTATTGATGCAGCAAGACGTTGGCTCCGATTACGACCAGTAGAGTGGTACCAGGCGGGCGTAGAGGCCCTCCCAGGAAGGTGGAGTAAGGCCGTCGCACTGAACGGAGGTTATGGTCAAATATAGGGTTCTGTAGCCACAACAGTGGGAAATAACACGATGTATTCGAATCCTGAATAAAATCAACCTGCTTTCAGAAATAAATGTGTTACTGACCGCAAGTTTGTAGCGAGTGATAGTAGACAAGGAAAGGTGTCGCTTCAAAATCTACGACCTTAGTATCATTAAGCTCATCTGTTTAAGAATCTTCGTTGGTGTAGTCTTCAGTCCTGAGACTGGTTTGCATATGCAGCTCTCGATGCTACTCTATCCTGTGCAAGCTGCTTCATCTCCCAGTACCTACTGCAGCCTACATCCTTCTAAATCTGCTTAGTGTATTCATCTCTTGGTCTCCCTCTACGGCTTTTACCCTCCACGCTGCCCTCCAGTACTAAATTGTTGATCCCTTGATGCCTCAGAACATGTCCTACCAACCGATCCCTTCTTCTAGTCAAGTTGTGCCACAAACTCCCCTTCTCCCCAATTCTATTCAATACCTCCTCATTAGTTATGTGATCTACCCATCTAATCTTCAGCATTCTTCTGTAGCACCACATTTCGAAAGCTTCTATTCTCTTCTTGTCTAAACTATTTATCGTCCATGTTTCACTTCCATACATGGCCACACTCCATACAAATACTTTCAGAAACGACTTCCTGACGCTTAAATCAATACTCGATGTTAACAAATTTCTCTTCTTCAGAAACGCTTTCCTTGTATACACCATAACATAAACGAGCGTATACAGAACGTTTCCGTAAAAGAGTGCAAAAATGTAACAGGTCATAGAGAATGCTCCACTGAACAATTTGAGGCAGCTTAAGGAGATATGGAAGTAAACTTGTCCACCGCTTTGTCTAGCAATACTTTTTTCCAGCTTATTTACAACTATCATGCGTACAACTTTACACGTAGTGTGCTGTTTATTTACATGTACATTCTTTATTTCCTGCAAAAAAACGAGGAGGATTAACGTGATTACACGAAGTCATGATGCTGGTTTTGTTTACTTTACTTGCCCATAAGGTGGCTGTGTTTATTCACATTGTACCGTTACAGAACGTGCTATGAATCGACGACAGACCCATTCATTACTCAGTGCTATTCAGAGACGTACAGCATACTACGATGGAGCGGTACCGGTACAGTATTACTGGTTGCTGGATTGGAAGGAGAGGTCCTAGTCCTTGGCTTGCGAGGTCGCCTAATCTGAATCCCCTTGATTATTTCCTACGGAGTGTCCAAAGTCGCTTTTGTATGAGACCCCAGTGGATACAGAGATGGAATTAGTTGCCAGAATTGTATCTGCCTGTGATATGATTCGAAACACACCAGTAACATTTGGCAATATTGCATCAGAATCTTTTAGCCGGTGTCATGCTTGCACTGAAGATAATGACCGTCAGCTTCAGCACATTTTGTAAGATACAGTACAAATGGTACGTTAATTGTATCATTGATGGTATTTGCAGTTAACTAACGTAAATAAAAAAGTACACGGTAGTGTGATTTTATTCCTATTAACTCTTTAAGCTGGCTTCTTCGACCCCAGGTTCCCTACCTCAAATTGTTCAGTGGAGCATCCTCTATGTCCTATCAAATTTTTGCATGCTCTTAGGAAACATCCGTATATCAAGCCGACCAAGAATGTGTTTGTGCTACACTCCAATAGCTTTCTGCGGCCTCCTAGTGTCTTCCGTTGTTATTAGTATCATATGGGAGGGGGGTTCCACTTTTCTAAATAAAGTGACAAGTTCTATTTACATTCTGTAGTTCCTTAGTAACGAGTTCACCATGTTCACATGTCGATAGGTACGCTGCTTCTTACATGCATAACGTCCCCATACGCTTCAAAACTATTATAGGTGAAAAACTGTAAATGACACAAATAAACTCCATGTGTCTCACCAAGAGAAACTTTGAATGATTTTCTTACACTTTTTGCCTTCGCAAACTTGCTGTGTGGAAGCCATGTGGGCGTAGACACACGCTCACACTATAAGTCTATTTTAGCCACACCTTTCCGAAAGTAACGTCGCCACTTTCACTGAGCGAGGAGGCCACAGTGGTTTAAGCACTGTACTCGCATGCTGAAACATTAGGCTTCAGATCGAAAATCGACATTCCGTCGTTTCCCTAAACCAGGTCAGGAGCATCATAGGATGATTCCTTCGAAAAAAAAATTAAACGGTAACCTACTTTCTTCGTCGATTAGGCATACATGTGGTCAATAAGCAAATATGTATACATATCTGCAGAAAAAAACCTTAAACAGCTAAATTTGAAAATGATAGGCTATAGGAAATTCCCCGTACTATCAATCTTCTTCTGAAACATAAGTGAGCGATCATTAGTGCACATCTGTATTACAGAAACCAGTAATTTCCGTTTGAACATAGAGCCTACCTTCTTCTAACGCAGCCATTATTTTTGGAAACAGTATAAACGTTTCTCGTCACATCTATGTCTCGAGAAAACACTATTACAAATTACGCCTACAGTGCGGGTGACAAAATCTTTGTCTGGGCAATTAAAAAGAGAAAACTGTAAGAAATTCTGTCTACGCAGTGCATTTGATGGACACAACCTATCAGTGGTAAGAGGCAGCTAACGACGAAAGGTCTTTATATAAAGCAAGTTTGGTAGGAACAAGAAAAGAAATCGGGCACTATTTTTACACAGAAGCTGTACCGCCCCTGACGTGAACAGATTTAGTGAAACAACGAAAAATATAAATATGGGGAGAAGGAGACCTGATCCCTCCTCTGAGAAGTTCGAGAAAGAGAGAATTTTCTGGCCTGCATTCTGACGAGCGATGTAACTTGTATTGGTGGCTCCACATCAGGGGATACACGACAACTGAAGGTAATAGCACAGAACTTGAACTTTCCTCAAAATAACCAAGGGAATTATTATTTTGAGAAACAACACAAACATTAAATTTTTTCGTCACATTTATGACTCGTGGACGTATTTGTATTATAAATGTCTGTGGGGAGAGTGACAAAAACTGTGTCCAGCTATTAGAAAACGCTGAGAAAATCTGTCCGCATTGTCAGTTTGATGCACGCGAACACTGAGTGGTAAGATCTGATTCATCTACGCTTCAAGAAGACTAACTTATTTCAAGTGGTGTATCATACGGATGAAAAGACTTTTGAAAGTAATGCTGAGTTTCATGAGGTCATAATAAAAGGATTGCAGTAGCAGTCTGCAGAGTTTTATGATTAAGTTAATCTGATAATTGAAGTGTGCCACACTGAAGAGCAACACAACAAAAGCACGAGAGGCCGCCACCACGCAGGCACAGGCATAACCACAAAACCTGGCGCCTCTCAGTTCCAAGCAGCAGCCTCCAGATGGCACTCGCTAATCGGAACTACTTTCTGCTTCCGCGCCACGTTCATTAGTGCGTTGTATTCGTCCGGCAATAGCATTGCCAGCCGCCAAAGAGGGCGCCGTCAACCGCGGACTACCTTCCTCCCGCCTAGCACTGGCGAAGACAGAGATCCTTCTGCCGACTGGCAGAAAAGAGGAAGCAGTTAAGTGCCTGTCGCCGGCTCAGTTCAGTTTCTGCAGCCCAGCCGTTCCTACTGTGCCAGCGTTTCCTGTAATTACGCTACATAGCACAGCTCCGCGAGGTCCGTTCAGAAGACAACAGTCACGGCTTAGCAGTCGCTATTTACGAAATAATACACACAGGCAATCATGAGTGTCTGCGTAATTACTTTCAGTCATAATGACAATGCCATAGACAGCCAAGCGACAGCAAAGTTATTTAGATTTCATTGTACTAGGTACAAAATATCAAGTGCCAGACAGCAAACTGATACCAAAGTTAAGTAAAGCTTATAACAGTCTGTTAATAAATGTTATTTCTTATTCTGTTGCCACATTTCCATTTTAGTGCCGCCTGTCAAGCAAGTGTAAAATTTAATAGCACTAACGTGCAACGAACACCCATTTTCATTGACTATAGTACAAACAAGTTTCCTCTAAGCGTGGATTTCTGGCTGAATAAATAGTAAGATTCAGATACGCCAACAAAAATACGTTGCTTCAATAATATCCTGTGTGTTCTGTACTTGTGCTTTCCGGATACCACCTGCATCTGTCAGCTATCCTCGATTGCCGCTATGAGAGGAGTGTTGCGGAGCGAGTAACCTCTACGTCTCTCGTGCACTGAGGACAACACATTTTTACGTCACTGGAATGCCTGTAGCTTTGCTTTCAGAGGAGAAGTGTTGCTGGCGACCGCAGCGGAACCCAAACTTTGTGACTCGTTCTAGTTCAAACAAGTCGCACACATTTAATTTCAAAGATTGTCAGGAACAAGATACAAAAGGCGGCCATCCATAATTTTATTATTTCTGCAAGATAGGTCTAACGAGTGCCAACGGCCTTGCCGCAATGGTAGCACCGGTTCCCGTCAGATCACCGAAGTTAAGCGCTGTCGGGCTGGGCAAGAACCTGGATGGGTGACCATCCGGTCTTCCGAGCGCTGCTGGCAAGCGGGGTGCACTCAGCCCTTGAGAGCTGCTTGATTGAGAAGTAGCGGCTCCGGTCTCGTAAACTGACATACGGCCGGGAGAGCAGTGTGCTGACCACATTCCCCTCCATATCCGCATCCCGTGATACCTGTGGGCTGAGGATGAGACGGCGGCCAGCCAGTACCGTTGGGCCTTCATGGCCTGCTCTGAAGCAGTTTAATTTTTTAGGACTAACGAGTCGTGTGGCCAAGGAAAAAATGCAAGTCTTATCGGGGGAAAAGTTCCAGTGTTTGCAAACAATGTTGACTATCGGCGAAAGACGGAACATGTTCAACAGCGAAACATAACTACAAACGCTTAGGCTTTTCTTCAGAATGAAAAGAACACGAAATCTGTAATATATGTAATTTGTTTCAATTAAAATGTTTCGTTCTCTAATACAGACCCAGAAAACTACATCAATGTTCAGTTACATGCAGACAGTGATATCGACCCGACAGCTTAGTCGAGCGCGCTAACTCGCTGCTTCCTGGACTCGGGTAGGTGCGCCGGCCCTGGATCGAATCCGCCGAGGAGGGCCGGTGTGCCGGCCAGCCTGTATGTGGTTTTTAGGCGATTTTCCACATCCCCCTAGGTGAACACCGGGCTGGTCCCCATGTCCCACCTCAGTTACACGGCTCGCAGACATCTGAACACTTTCCCACTATTCCACGGATTACACTAGTCGCAGACAGTTGGGGTACACTATTTCCTTCCCTGGGGGTACGGGGTGGCGGCAAGAGGGGCATCCGGCCACCCCTTCAACTAACATTGCCACATCCGATCAACCATGCCGACCCTGCGCAAACGCGGGAATAACGGCACAAGCAAAAGAAAGAAAAGAAAAAGACATGCAGACACTGACATCAGTATGAGCGCTGCTGCTACTCAAGGAAAACAAGAATCCTAGTTCTCTTTTTGGCACCAATGTAGTGGCAAGGTAGTGGTAACACCTTCTATTCCCAAAACACTGTTAAATAAACTATAAAGGACATATGCGAAATGTATAAAGGCTCCTTTCATCAAACTTGACTACAAGATTCATATTTATCGACCAGAACACGAAACGTTATGTTAATGCAGCTACTTTTAAAAGACTCACTATACCGCAAATACCAGCACCGCAAACAGTCACTATACCATCTCCTACTTATTTCTAGCAGCTGTTGCCGATCGCCTCCTCCACAAAAAAAAAACAGGATACGGTCTGTTGTTCTCCTTTCTGACACTGCACTCCAAATATGCACTGTAACGTGGGGAATTTATCGTGTTTTAGCTAACTAATGGCTCCACGCACTGGTATGCAGCGTTACTGTGTAGGAAACACAATACGTGTAACCCCACAACACTCGCCAACAATAACGAAAAATGAAAGAGCCGATTCACAAGCGAGTGCACGGAAGCGCGAAAGCGCTGTCGAAGCTTTCCGCATAGGCAGAACAATTTTACGGATACGTAAACACCACCTACTCCAACATGATACAGTCAACACTGTTTTGAAACACCCTCTCTGTCCCACAGGACCCATGACTAACCAGCAACCTTCGTGAGGGCTGTCGGCAGACCTACGACTTTACTAGTTCCAAAACCGCTATAAGAAGTTATTTTAATACTGAAGCCTTGCGGCCCAACCTGCCTCAGAAACAGAATTCAAACATTTCCACTGACCATTTGAAGCTCGTAACAATAGCACTCAAAGAGATGCTTCCTGAAACAGTTTTCCAAGGTTTACTTACAATTGCTGGAAAACATTAGCAGCCACTTAGTAGGGTTAAGGGGAGACCGGCACTTTTTCTCCAGGCACGACAGAAGCTTACGGCTACGTGGACTTTCCGACCGTGGTGCTTCCGAACCTACCGTAGGTGCCGCAGGTACTGCGGGATCTCGAGCAATCAGTTTTCCGTCCAGAGCCTCCCCCACTGTTGATTCACGCCAATCGTTCACCAGCAGCGGATGTGTTGGCTGAGTAATGGTGGAAATCATTACAATAACGGAAGGGAAACCGTGGTGTCGCTGCCGGGTGCCCGGAAAATGAGATGAGTAGACGAACTGGTTTTCCGTGAATTACGAACAGAGTAAACACAGAGGGCGTTTAAAAATGGCAAATTAGAGAAACGTGGCTGAACAGTAACATTCTCGCCCACCTGACGAGGAAGATATGCAGGTAAAAGAGTCCACGAAGAAAAGGCAGTGGTTGCTCCCCAAATTTTTAGAGAGAAGTATGAAGATCTGGAAGACAAAGGTTTGGATTTCGTTGCAAATACGACAAATTATGAGAACTCCAACACTGTATTCTGTAAAGCGAGAAGGGAAGCGACTGGGACGACCCCGAAGCCTCGAACTAATTCCGAGATTCAACTGAGCGAAGACATTTTCAAATTGACTGAAGCTAATAGTTTTCAGAATAGTGACAAAAGAATCCTGGTGTTCGGTTGTGAAGCGACGGAGAAAATCCTGTGTGATAACGGAAGTATTTTTTGGACGAGAAATTAGACAGTTGGAAAAACAGCTGTGCACCATGCACGTTGACATCGGAAGCGCAGAAGAGGAGACGAAGGCATTTCCCGTTTTATTTGCTTTGTTCCCAGACAAAGGTCAAAATACATATGACTTACTTTTTTCTGGACTGCTAGAACACCCCTTTTCGGTTGTTATTTTCAGTTCAATCAATATCTGCGGAAGAAAATACAAGAAGGATTGACGGAGGAATACGGGGACAGAGAAGAAGTGCGATTGTTTATCCGCATGTGCACTGCAGTGCCACATCTTCTACCAGTGTTGATGAGGCGTAAGAAGGGAGGAAGAGCCCGATGGAGAAAACACGAAATTCGCAGACAATATTGTCAATGAGTGGACGGAAAATCTTGGTGTGGAATGTCTTTAACCAGCGACGCACGAAAATGAACGCTCTCTTAGATGTAGATGTGCAATTAGAAGGTTGGCAAAGGAAACTAAACTTCTCGACATCCGAACGTATAGTTTACGATAAATAAGCTGAAGGAAAAAAAATACATCTTGACAAAAAGTTAAAAGACAGTACACGACTATGTAAAACGACTTGAGAGAGTTAAGACGATGTTTAAAATCCCTGTATTTCTCACAAAAATTAAAAGACAAAAAAACTTTGTAAAATAAGACATCATTTTCTGCAGTAGTGTTGTAAAAATAAAAAAAGGTTACACTAAAAAATGAAAACAAACATAAAAAGGTTGCGCCTATATACTATGCGCACAGCCAGTCCTAAGCCTGGATAAAATGTGAAGGGATGTTCTTATTACAAAACGGTCGGCAGCGCCTGCCCCACTGTTGTGACTTCCTGTGACGGTCGGAAAATGCACGATTAAAATATATGAGGTCGGAAACCACGTTGACGTCACGGCCCGCAGAGCCCACGGTCGGAAAGCCCACGACACCAAGCTTCCCTCCCCGGGAGACCAGCTTTGGCGAACACAGTAGCCACAGACGCACGAGCAGACAGACGCACTCAACGATTACAGGTGTACTTAACACGCTTACTACGACGCACCTCACCCTACCCTTGAAACACTGAAATGAGAAGTCGAAACATAGTTTTCTTCGTGCACTCGGCGCACCACTGGCAGCTAGGACGTAGAGCACTCGAGGAATGCGCCAACCGCAGATCTACCGGGTTCGACAGCAGAGTAGAGGCGAGCAGCGGGAAGTGGCGGCTGCAGCCGGGACAGCGCGTGAACTGAGGGCGGCGCGTCCTGCCGCCGGCGTCGCCCACGGACCGCAGCGTTGGGCGGCTCGTATGGGCGGCGAAGTGTGTGAGCCACTTCAAAGCGGCCGGGGGCACGCCCACAGCTGACCCGCAGCGCCGGTCGCTTTAACACGCAGCCTACGGTACACAGTGGTCGTGTTGACGGTCCGTCGCCGACGAAGTAAGAAGAAAAATGGGATGTATTTCCTCGAAACAACCTGCATCTACAAACATACTCCACAAGCCACCCATAATGCATGGTGAACGGTAACTGCACCACTACTTGTCATTTCCTTTCGTCTTCCACTCTCAAATAGAGCGAAGCAGAAACGACTATCTATACGCCTACGTGCGGGCTCTAGATTCTCTTAACTTCGTGGTCGCTACGCGAAATGTACGTTGGCAGCAGCAGAATCCTTCTAAAGTCAGCCTCAAATGATGCTGTAAACAGAACCTGGATCCATCCGAAAAAATGACGTTTTGCCATTCGTGCACTCAAGTTCGTCGTTGAGTACACCATCGCAGACTCTCCTGCCTTTGATGCAGCGTCAAAGGTAACCGCAGCCATGGCCTCCGAGCTGATAGTCCATGCTGCTGCAAACGTCGTCCAACTGTTCGTGCAGATGGTTGTTGTCTTGCAAACGTCCCCATCTGTTGACTCAGGGATCGAGACGTGGCTGCATGATCCGTTACAGCCATGCGGATAAGATGCCTGTCATCTCGACTGCTAGTGATACGAGGCCGTTGGGATCCAGCACGGCGTTCCGTATTACCCTCCTGAACCCACCGACTCCATATTCTGCTAACAGTCATTGGTTCTCGACCAACGCGAACAGCAATGTCGCGATACGATAAACCTCAATTTCGATAGGCTACAATCCGATCTTTATCAAAGTCGGAAACGAGATGGTACGCATTTCTCCTCCTTACACGAGGCATCACAACAACGTTTCCCCAGGCAACGCCGGTCAACTGCTGTTTGTGTATGAGAAATCGGTTGGAAACTTTCCTCATGTCAGCACGTTGTAGGTGTCGCCACCGGGACCAACCTTGGGAGAAGGCTCTGAAAAGCTAATCATTTGCATATCACAGCATCTTCTTCGTGTCGGTTAAATTTCGCGTCTGTAGCACGCCATCTTCGTGGTATAGCAATTTTAATGGCCAGTAGTGTACTTGCGCAATATTCGAACTCACCGGTAACAAATCTAGCAGCCCGATGAGTATTCAAGAATAGATCGCACTAGCGTGCTATAGCCGTCTCCTAAAACCATACTTTGCTAAAATACTCCCAATAAACCGAAGTCAACTATTCGCATTCTATATTACAACCATCACATGTTCATTCCATTTCATATCGCTTTGCAGTGTTACGCTCAGATATTTAAACGAGGTTACTGTGTCAAGTAGGACACTACTAATGAAGTATTGGAATGTTACACGACTGTTTTTCCTAGTCAGCCGCTTTAAGTTACGTTTTTCTGCGTTTACAGATAGCTGCCATTCACCACATTAGGTAGAAAATTTGTCCAAGTCACCTTGTATCCTCCTAATCACTCAACGACGACTCCTTTCTGTACACAAGATAATCAGCAAACAGCAACAGATTTCTGCCTACCTTGACCGTCAGATCATTTATTTATACAAAGAATAATCGTGGCCCTATCATACTTCCCTTGGGCATTTCTGACGATACCACTTTCTGTGGTTAATACTCGCCGTCGAGACAACGCAGTAGGTTCTATTACTTAAAAAGAATGTGCCGAAAATATTCGACTTCTACTATTTCACTCTTCACTTTCTATAGATCACAACACTCACTGTCATCAAATATCCGAAATTCAGTGCGCAAGTAATAACAACAACTGCATTTCAAATAAGAATTGACAGTCGATACGTACACGCGTTCCAGTCAGCGCATTAACACGTACGTGAGACGCTATTAACTTTTGTTCATCGGACTAATACATTTTTAATCACAACGAATGGGACTACATTTCATTATAACTTGGGATGCCAAACACAGTATGAGCCCTGCTGCTTTTCCATACAGCCTCATGCTCTCAGAAACTGGAAGTATTAAGTAGCAGAGGCGTGAACCGAACAACAGAAAATACTTCCAAGTTTTAGTCAGATTCGTTACAAATGAAAATGCGTACCCTAACAAAGTAGACATACTTTCATCTCCCCTGCAACCCTACGGCTGGAACTGCAAGTTTTTATCTCAGCTGTGCTCATACTCTCGAAAGCGCTCGTCTCGACACCATCGCATGGTGGACACTAGCTTACAGAGCTTGGCGGGAAATGACAGGAGTGAGTGACAGTCTGAAGCCCCGTATGATTTGCTCAAAGGCGTGAACTGGAAGACTGCATCCAGCCAAAGGCGGGTGACACACAGTGTTGCAGAGCTTCAAAGTAGAGTATAGTGCGCTAAAAGAAAAAAGTGGAAGTGGTTGAAATCAATTAATGATTACAAATTCTGGTCTCTAAGATGGCAAACGTCAGCTCTACGATTACGGATGAAAGGCGACAAAATGAAATTGTGTAATTGCAAAAGGATTGCGGTAACAAAATTTGCATTTTTTTTAGTAGACTAGATCTGAAAATAATTATGTATACGTAGTAATGCTACCTCGCCAACTACATGCATGATTTACAAAGCGAGGTAAGATGCGGGCGAAACTGATGAGGTCTTATTCCCATAAGCAAAGAAAAGTTTTATGCATCCGTAAGACATCAATATTTTAATACCAGAGCCGACAGTCACGCTACGGAGTATCAAATATTATTCCCAACAACTGAAAGAATTGGTTATCATATTACGGGCTTCTAGATCAGCAATACTATCTTGAATAGTACACAATGTGATCAAAAGTATCCGAACACCTGGCAAGCTCATGGCGTCCTCCATCGGTAATGTTGGAATTCAATACGGTGTTGGCCCACCCTTAGTCTTGATGGCAGCTTCCACACCGCAGGCACTCGTTCAATCAGGTGCTGGAAGGTTTCTTGGGGAATGTGAGGAGAGGTATCGATGTCGGTCGGTGAGGCCTGGCACGAAGTCTGCGTTCCAAAAGATCCCAAAGGTATTCTACAGGATTCAGGTCAGGACTCTGTGCAGGCCAGTCCATTACAGAGATATTATTGTCATGTAACCACTCCGCCACAGGCTGTGCGTTACGAACAGGTGCTCGATCGTGTTGAAAGACGCAATCATCATCCCCAATTTGCTCTTGAATAGTGGGAAGCAAGAAGGTGCTTAAAACATCAATGTAGGCCTGTGCAGTGCCACGCAAAACAACATGGGGTGCAAGCCCCCATCCACGAAAAACACGATCACACCATAACACAACCGCTTCCGAATTTTACTGTTGGCACTACACACGCTGGCAGTTGACGTTCAGAGGGCATTCGCCATACCCACACCCTGCATCTGATCGCCACATTGTGTACCGTGATTCGTTACTCCACACAACGTTTTTCCACTATTCAGTCGTCCAATGTTTACACCCCATACACCAAGAGAGGCGTCGTTTGGAATTTACCGGCGTGATGTGTGGCTTATGAGCAGCCACTCGACTATGAAATACAAGTTTGCTCACCTTCTGCATAATTGTCATAGTAGTTGCAGTGGATCTTGATGCAGTTTGGAATTCCTGTGTGATGGTCTGGATAGATGTCTGCCTATTACACATTACGACCCTCTACAACCGTTGGCGGTCTCTGTCAGTCAACAGACGAGGTCGGCCTGTACGCTTTTGTGCTGTACGCGTCCCTTCACGTTTCCACTTCACTATCACATCGGGAACAGTGGACCTAGGGATGTTTAGGAGTGTAGAAATCTCGTGTACCGACGTATGAAGCAAGTGACATCCAATCACCTGACCACGTTCGAAGTTCGTGAATTCCGCATTCTCCTCTCTCACGATGCCTAATGACTACTGAGGTCGCTGATATGGAGTACGTGCCAGTAGGTGGCAGCACAATACACCTAATACGAAAAACGTATGCTTTTGGGAGTGTCCGGGTAGTTTCCTTCACATAATGTATGTACAGTGGAAAATGCAATAGCGCCATTGCCTACGTTATACAAGAACTGTTAAAATTACTCCATAGTCACCTACTGGAGATAAGCCCCCGCTATATAAAGACACAATGCAGCATTAAGGGAGACAAATGGAATATATTTTGATCAAGGAGACCGCCCACCATTAGTCACTGTGGAAGCACAGCAACCTATTTCCTATGAAAAGTAAGAGCTTCAGTTAGGGACCTGGGGACACAGAATCGCGATAGTCCATCACAGTTTCAAGGCAGAGCTTGCTCACAAATATAGTGTCTTCGGAAATGTCTTCGTTGAACAGGCTACAGAACCATCGCACACCAGTTTCAATCACACTTTCCTCAAGAAATATCTCTCTGTCTCTTCAGTCTGCTTGTGCTACGGAGTAGGACAGTAAACTAGATCTTGTATCGCTTCCACAAGTTCTCTGAGATCACTAAACAGAACTGCTCACTGCCAACTTCAATGTTGTTGTGGTCTTCAGTCCTGAGACTGGTTTGATGCAGCTCTCCATGCTACTCTATCCTGTGCAAGCTTCTTCATCTCCAAGTAACTACTGCAACTACATCCTTCTGAATCTGCTTAGTGTGTTTACCTCTTTGTCTCCCTCTATGATTTTTACCCTCCACGCTGCCCTCCAATACCAAATTACCAACCGATCCCTTCTTCGAGCCAATCTGTGCTATAAATTCCCTATTCTGTTCAGTACTTCCTCATTACTTATGTGATCTACCCATCTAATCTTCAGCATTCTTCTGTAGCACCGCATTTCGAAAGCTTCTATTCTCTTATTGTCTAAACCATGTTTCACTTCCATACATGGATACACTCCAAACAAATACTTTCAGAAAAGACATCCTACGACTTAAATCTATACTCGATGTAAACAAATTTCTCTTCTCCAAAAACGCTTTCCTTGCCATTACCAATCTACATTTTATATCCTCTCTACTTCGATCATCATCCGTTATTTTGCTCCCCAATTAGTAAACCTCGTCTACTACGTTAAGTGTCTCCTTTCCTAATCTAAATCCCTCAGCACCACGTGATTTAATTTGACTACTTTCCATTATCCTCGTTTTGGTTTTGTTGATTTTCATTTTATATCCTCGTTTCAAGACACTGTCCATTCCGTTCAACTGCTTTTCCAGGTCCTTTGCTGTCTGTGACAGAATTAAAATGTCCTCGGCAAACCTCAAAGTTTTTATTTCTTTTCCATGGACTTTAATTCCTACTCCGAATTTTTCTTATGTTTCCTTTACTGCTTGCTCAATATACAGACTGAATAACATCGGGGATAGGCTACAACTCTGTCTCACTCCCTTCCCAACCACTGCTTCCCTTTCATGCCCCTCGACTCTTATAACTGCCGTCTGGTTTTGTACAAATTGTAAACAGCCTTTCGCTCCCTGTATTTGACCCCTGCAACCTAGAGAATTTGAAAGAGTATTCTAGTGAACATTGTCAAAAGCCTTCTCTAAGTCTACAAATGCTAAAAACGTAAGTTTGCCTTTCCTTAATCTATCTTCTAAGATAAGTCGTAGGGTCAGTATTGCCTCACGTGTTCCAACATTTCTTCGGAATCCAAACTGATACTCCCCGAGGTCGGATTGTACCAGTTTTTCCATTCGTCTGTAAAGAATTCGTGTTAGTATTTTGCAGCCGTGACTTATTAAGCTGATAGTTTGGTAATTTTCACACCTGTCAACACCTGCTCTCTTTGGGATTCGAGTTATTATTTTCTTCTTGAAATGTAAGGTATTTCAACTGTCTTAGACATATTGCTCACTAGATGGTAGAGTTTTGTCACGGCTGGCTCTCCCAAGGCTATCAGTAGTTTTAATGGGATGTTGTCTACTCCCGGGGCCTTTTTTCGACTTGGGTCTTCCAGTGCTCTGTTAAATTCTTTACGCAATATCATATCTCCAATTTCATCTTCATATTCGTCTACATTCTCTTCCATTTCTATAATATTGTCCTCAAGAACATTGCCCTTGAATTGACACTCTGTATACTCCTTCCACCTTTCAGCTTAGACCTACTTAGACCTGGTTTTCCATCTGAGCTTTTGATATTCACACAAGTGGTTCGCTTTTCTCCAAAGGTCTCTCTAATTTTAATGTAGGCAGTATCTATCTTACCCGTAGTTATATATGCCTCTACATCCTTACATTTGTCCTCTAGCCATTCCTGCATAGCCATTTTGCACTTCCTGTTGATATTTTTGAGACGTTTGTATTCCTTTTTGCCTGCTTCTTTTAATGCATTTTTACATTTTCTCCTTTCATCAATTAAATTCAATATGTCTTCTGTTACCCAAGGATTTCTACTAGTCCTCGTCTTTTTACCTACTTGATCCTCTGCTGCCTTCACTACTTCATCCCTCAAAGCTACCGATTCCTCTTCTACTGTATTTATTTCCCCTATTCTTGACAACTGTTCCCTAATGCTCTCTCTGAAACTCTCTACAACGTGTGGTTCTTTTAGTTTATCCAAGTCCCATCATCTTAAATTCCCACCTTTTTCAGTTGCAGTTTCTTCAATTTTACTCTACAGTTCATAACCAATAGATTATGGTCGGAGTCCACATCTGCCCCTGGAAATGTCTTACAACTTAAAACCTGGTTCCTAAATCTCTGTCTCCCATTATATAATCTATATGAAACCACCCAGGGTCTCCTCACATCTTCCACGTATACAACCTTCTTTCATGATTCTTAAACGAAGTGTTAGCTATGATTAAGTTATTCTTTGTGCAAAATTCCACCAGGCGGCTCCCTCTTTCATTTCTTACCCCCATTCCATATTCACCTACTACTTTTCCCTCTCTTCCTTTTCCTAATATCGAATTCCAGTCTCCCATGACTATTAAATTTCCGTCTCCCTTCACTATCTGAATAATTTCTTTCTCTAGCTTCAAAAACGTCGTTAATACTGGAGACAAAGAACAAGGTACTCACTGTTATACACGTTCTTAGTCGACTTCGACCACCGCATTTACATGTAGCTACTAATGACGCTTATACAAGGCTGGGTGAAATTGATAACAAGCTGCAAAGTGTTCACTTTGTTGCATTGTACCATTGGTTATCAATGAAATATCACTGGCTGTAAGAGACCGCCTCAAATTTTAAAAAAAGCAAATAAAAAAATTGGCCGTTACTGGGGTCGCCAACGCACGCTATTGAAGAACTCAACACAAGCGCCAGGCAGGCAAGGGACGGAGAGATACAGTAATGACGTAAAAAGTTCATAATAACCATGCGTTGCGCCATCGCTCACGTGTAAATGGCAAACATCTCCGCTCTGTCAAGCGAACTGAGGGCTTTTTACATTCTGATCCCTCTACAGTTCGGGAGCGTCATAATGTGCGGTTCCCTTGCTACTGAAAAAAAGGAGGGCATGTGGCAGTAGCTCCCCCTTTTCATTCGAGATTCGCCCATAGCAACACCATACAGAGCTCAATCACTCATCACAGCTCTCCGCAAGATACATATACAGTAGCGGAAATTAGTATAAAACCATGGATATTTGTAGGAAAATTATCATTGTCGGTTGGAATAGTTGTGAACAGAGTATACGCATTAGTATGAGAGCCAGTATACTGACAAATGCAGTTAAATGGAATCGCATTTGATGTCACTAGTACGTAGAAGTTTAAGAAGAATGAACACTACACCTAAATTAATCAGGATAGTGAAATGCCTAAAACTGCAATATGTAGGACATATCATGCGGAATACAAATAGATATGATGTACTACAAAAAATACTTAAAGGGAAAATAAACAGCAAAAGAGGTCCTGGAAGAAGACGAAGGTTTGAAAACCTTAGATGTTGGTTCAATATGTCTTCAACAGAACTATCCCGTATTGCTGCGAACAAGAGAAGAATAGCCACCATGACCGCCAACATCCGGATCGGACAGGCACCGAAAGAAGAGGAAGAAGTGTAATATATAACAAGACATCAACGATTCACGTGGTAGAGTGGAACTCGGTATAAGGACAGTCGGCTCTGTGCGGTATTAGTGTGTGGGTGTACGTGCCTTTACCGCAGTTTGGAAACATCATTAGTAGCAGTGCGTGCTTTGTACACAAACCACCACTGTAACAATGCCACGCGGAAAACAGTTACCATGTGATGGAAATGCAAAACGCGATGCGTACAAGAAAATGGCACGCTCTAATCGTCAAATCGCGAAGAAGTTGAATTGTTCAGGCACAGTGATTGATAAGTTCGTTAAATTGGGCGCATAATGTGCAGGGCTACAGAACGGAAGATGTGAACAAAGTAGAAAATTAGATGAGGCATGGAAATGGTTACTTTTGCGCAAAACAGGGGCCACAAACTGTTATTCGTCTCAGCTTGTTGATAATTTGTAGTTGTCAGTAACAGTCAGACGTGTACGACAATTTTTTTCAAACGACAAACATCTTGCATTCAAGAAACGACTGCAGAAACCTGCTCTAAGATCCAAACTTAAACGTGCCAGAGTGGAGTTTGCTGAAAAACATGTTTTCGACTTCACAATGGAATAAGGAGATCTTCAGTGGTAAGAAGTAGTTTAGTTTAGATGGGGTGCATGGATTTCAGTTTTATTGGCATGATCTCAGCACAGAGCAGCAGGAAAGAATGAGAAAAATTTTGTTGCTGGAAGTGTTACTACGTGGGCAGCCTTCTGCGCTAAAGATAAAATCAATCATTGATTGACTGACCACTATAATGAACTGTAGCATGTACACTTAGATGCTAGACACAGAATTGATGAGGACCTAGGGAACGAAAGTCTAATGTTTCAACAAGGCAACAGATATATGCATGTTTCCGGTACAACCAAAACGTGGTTTGAAGATAAAAATATCAATGTCTTGCCCTTGTCCTGGTGCGTACACGGCCCGGATCTGAAACCCGTGGAACACCTTTGGGGAATACGTGCAAGGCGATTTTATCGCAATGGAACGCTATTTGATATCTGTGAGCTAAAAAGAGCGATACGAGAAGAGGGGGCGACAATTTCACTGCAAGAACAACCGCCATAACAAAAGCAAGCCGAAAAGAGTTTTTTGAGGCAATCAGGAAGAACGGAGGTTAGACGGCCTACAAAGAGCAATAATACAACAGGACAGTGGCTGCCTTTATACTAATTTCCATCCGAGAAATGCGAACGCCTTATTATGTTACTCGCGTTATGTAATTCCGTCCTGACTGTTTACGTCTTATACATATTTACTGTTTTCACAATAAATGCGATAGGACGTGTATGCTTCAGACGTTGTACTATCATTTTCGTAGGAAGCCCAACTTATAGTTTTCCACAGCTGTACACTCTTCAGTCTTCGTAACAGACCAGAGGAACGCAACGCCAAACCACCTTCACCGACACCTTGACCAGGACAGTAATGTAGGATCCCAGCATTGTCACCGACTGTTACTGCTGGAGTTTTGGTATGACTTCCATCCGAGTAATAGTAAAGCCTGAAAACGTGCAGGGGAAGCACTTTCCGAAGAATTGTTACGGAAAAGCGTTTGTATCCTCTGTGGTTGCGACAGTCAATCCGGTTTTTATATAGCGCGTAACACGTGTGAAATGATGATGATTTCTAGGTGATATATGAACACAGCCCTAATGATAGTATTCACAGTAAGAAACAAAAAGCAACAAAAATCTAAAATATTTGGACACTCCCCTAGCTGTTAAGGCATAAGATATCTATCATTTCTGAAGTGGATTCTGGATCACGCCTTTTTGAACACTCTTTTCTCTTGTTAAAACGCTTTAGAATTTGTTAAGCGTCTTTTACACTTCGACCCTTCGTTCTTTATTGTTGAGTAATACCTTACAACGTGATAAGTCAGTATGCTCAACTGCTTCCATTCCTCGAAATGAAGGACGGCATTTTGCTTTGTCACTGCACTCGATGCGCTAGACTTTGATCTGTATCTCCTATTTTTGAAAGCAAACGCCTTTTACATCAATATGTTTGTTGCTGATTCGCGTATCAAGCTGTCTGTTGTCACACGTTTCGTTTGCAAACTTCGGATTGCATACACCGTAACTGAAAGCGTATGCTGAACATTACAGGGTGGAATGCCGGCGAGTCGTCAAACGAGAAACAAAGTAGACTCCTGCGGCCGTCATTCTGGGACCGCTTCATTACGGAGAGTGCACACCAACAAACGTGTTGTTTACTTCGCCGTTTAGCGTTATTAAACGACAAGAAGACCGGTTACAACAGCGCATACCAGTTGCGTCAAGCTAAAAAGGCGGGAACAAGGTTTGTTATTCCTTCCTTTTTTCCGTAAGGAATAAAACAGTTCACTTTTTTTCGAAATTATTTTTGTTCTCTTGAATCTGGTACAGTACCTTTAATTTTCCTCCTTTTTAGGTTGATTGTGTCATCAATTGCTTTGTCTGGCATTTCCAGGCTTTTCCCAACTGGAAAGCCCAAAGTTACGTATTCCAGCTTGTTTTTTTTTTTTTTTTTGTTTTAGGGCGCAAAACTTCTATGGTCATTAGCGCCCAATGGTATTCCAGGTGACAGCAGTTTTTTTTAATTTATCAAGTCTGCAAATGAAATTTTTGGAGTTCATGCCTCAAATACTCGTATTTGTGATTATTCCACGTTCATCCAGGATTTATAGTTTTATCAATTATTCTTTAAGTTATAAGCTCTTGCTGCCTATGAAAATTCCTTCTCTACCGCCAACCATCAATGATGACGGACGGTCTTCACATTGTGAGATAATCGCCACAGTACGGCTTTCCTTTATAATTAGTAAAGAATGAAATCAAGGCTGCATTTTCAAAGCTGATCCGTAAAATATATGCGTGAAATACGGATCTTTGTGTACATACAATTAAATATGCACATTTGCTTTCGTGTAGATGACGAATTCACAGCTGCATGAGACATTCTCATGCGCACGTCCGTCGTACTTTCAGTCACGCAATGGGGAACGGGCCTGCAGCCCGACAACCAACGGACAACAATGAAAATTTCGGACATCAGAGTGCGCCGCGGATGTAGCCGTTATCGAGCAAAAGACGTTACGAGAATACATGCATTTTTCAGTTTTCCTTTAACGACAAAATGGTATCAGCCCATTGCTTCCGCCGACGAACTACTACTACAATCCTAGAATCTCTCTAAAATTCCCTTTCTCCTCGAAAAATGTCTTGATATTTCCTTGATTATACTAGTAAATCAAATCTTCCAGGAAATCAATTTTACATATTTTCTGGACCACTCGCTACCCCGTCTAGAGAAATTATTTGCAGATCTGAGGCGTTGGAATTTATTATAGAGGTGTTGTTGTTGTTGTGGTCTTCAGTCATGAGACTGGTTTGATGCAGCTCTCCATGCTACTCTATCCTGTGTAAGCTTCTTCATCTCCCAGTACTTACTGAAACCTACATCTCTTTAGTGTATTCATCTCTTGGTCTCCCTCTACGATTTTTTCCCTCCACGCTGCCCTCCAATACTAAATTAGTGATCCCTTGATGCCTTAGAATATGCCCCACTAACCGATCCCTTCTCCTAGTCAAGTTGTACCACAAATTTCTCTCCAATTCTATTCAATATCTCCTCATTAGTTATGTGATCTATCCATCTAATCTTCAGCATTCTTCTGTAGCACCACATTTCGAAAGCTTCTATTCTCTTTTTGTCTAAACTATTTATCGTCCACGTTTCACTTCCATACACGGCTACACTCCATACAAATACTTTCAGAAACGACTTCCTGGCACTTAAATCTATACTCGATGTTAATAAATTTCTGTTCTTCAGAAACTCTTTCCTTGCCATTGCCAGTCTACATTTTATATCCTCTCTACTTCGACCATTATCAGTTATTTTGCTCCCCAAATAGCAAAACTCATTTACTACTTTAAGCCTCTCATTTCCTAATCTAATTCCCGCAGCATCACCCGATTTAATTCGACTAAATTCCATTATCCTCGTTTTGCTTCTGTTGATGTTCATCTTACATCCTCCTTTCAAGACACTGTCAATTCCGTTCAGCTGGTCTTCCAGGTCCTTTGCTATCTCTGACAGAATAACAATGTCATCGGCGAACCTCAAAGTTTATATTTCTTCTCCATGGATTTTAATTCCTACTCCGAATTTTTCTTTTGTTTCGTCTACTGCTTGCTCAATATACAGATTGAATAACATTGGGTATAGGATACAACGCTGTCTCACTCCTTTCCCAACCACTGCTTCCCTTTCATGTCCCTGGACTCTATTTTACCCCTGCCACCTTCAGAATTTGACAGAGAGTATTCCAGTCAACATTGTCAAAAGCTTTCTCTAAGTCTACAAATGCTAGAAACGTAGGTTTGTCTTTCCTTACTCTATCTTCTAAGATAAGTCGTAAAGTCAGTATTGCCTCACGTGTCCAACATTTCTACGGAATCAAAACCGATCTTCCCTGAGGTCGGCTTCTATCTGTTTTTCTATTCGTCTGTAACGAATTCGTGTTAGTATTTTGCAGCCGTGGCTCATTAAACTGATAGTTCGGTAATTTTCACATCTGTCAACACCTGCTTTCTTTGGGATTGGAATTATTATATTCTTTTTGAAGTCTGAGGGTATTTCGCCTGTCTCATACATCTTGCTTACCAGATGGCAGAGTTTTGTCAGGACTGGCTCTCCCAAGGCCGTCAGTAGTTCCAATGGAATGTTGTCTACTCCCGGGGCCTTGTTTCGACTCAGGTCTTTCAGTGCTCTGTCAAACTCTTCACGCAGTATCGTATCTCCAATTTCATCTTCATCTACATCCCATTTTCATAATATTGCCCTCAAGTACATCGCCCTTGTATAGACCCTCTATATACTCCTTCCACCTTTCTGCTTTCCCTTCTTTGCTTAGAACTGGGTTTCCATCTGAGCTCTTGATATTCATACAAGGGGCTCTCTTTTCTCCAAAGGTCTCTTTAATTTTCCTGTAGGCAGCATCTATCTTACCCCTAGTGAGATAAGCCTCTACATCCTTACATTTGTCCTCTAGCCATCCCTGCTAAGCCATTTTGCACTTTCTGTCGATCTCATTTTTGAGACGTTTGTATTCCTTTTTGCCTGCTTCATTTACTGAATTTTTATATTTTCTCCTTTCATCAATTAAATTCAATATTTCTTCTGTTACCCCAGGATTTCTACCAGCCCTCGTCTTTTTACCTACTTGTTCCTCTGTTGCCTTCACTACTTCATCCCTCAAAGCTAGGTTTAATTAATTCTAAGTCTAGGGGAATGATGACCTCAGATGTTAAGTCCCATAGTGCTTAGAGCCATTTGAACCAATTTGATGTCTGTTACTTCACGGTGTTGCAATTTTAATCACCAGCAGTGTATTAGATTCTAACTAAACTTGAGAGATTTAAAAACAATTGGCCAGGCGCGAGTAGGACTCACACACTTGCGGTTCCGTACAAACTTAATTGTGTTTACAGACAGTCCATCCATTACGGATGTCGAGAACCACGACACGACTTTTGCCTGTTATCGATATTGATACCAGCGCAGTATCGGTCCAGGGGACCCCTAGACTTTCGAGACTGTTTAATTTCAAAATTTTAAGTCGGATAACAAATAACAACAGAAATTTTTTTCCTGCAGTTATAGATTAATAATTTTAGGATTTTTTCCTTTACTTGTACAGTGAGATCTTCCTACCAAAAGTTTCCCTAAAGGTTTTATGGAGTAAGTTAGCGAATATCAAAATATGTGGCATGAAGGGCCGTATCTTTCGACTGCTTTCTCTTACAAGCTTCAACTTTTTACGCCATCAAGGCAGCTTAGATCTTAGTATGTAACATGAATTTCAACATGATACAAGCACCCCTTCCTGATACAAAGGGGTTTTAACAGTCAATTACACAGGCAGACGGGTCCTGTAAGGATTTCGTCTTTACCGATTGAGTTACGGAACCCTAAAAATAATGTTGAGGGTCGTGACTGATCTTGATCGAATCTTGTTTATTTACCGCCGTCAGGTAATGCTTGTTTATCACACAAAAGGCAGTCACTCCCTGGCTTTCGCACTGTTCTAGAGTGGAGGTCGTAGCCGGTATTAGCGGCGAGGCAGCGCCGGCTATCGGCAGGCCGCACTCGCGCGGCACTAACTCACGGCCCGGTGCCGCCCTTACCCTCACCCTTATCAGAATTCGCACCCTCGGCTCGCGACGGGGCGAGTGAAGAAAATCGCTGAGCTCGTCATATTTCAACGGCCGGCCCGCAGGCCCATACGATCCGGCACACTGCAGCCGGCACGGTCCATCTCGTGAGCCTCCTACAGCGCCCAGCTCCAACAGCTCTCGACACACCAAAGAAACAGAACACTCTCCAAATGGAGACTTTCATGTCAAACGAAACAAATTTCGCCAATAGTTCAAAATTTCACAATGTAAAAAGAGGTTGTACACATAAGGAGAAACTGATAACAAAAATAAAGGAAGAACAGGATTTTGCATCCCGTTGAAGTCGAGGTCATTACTGACGAAATTTGGTGGCTCAGTGGGTTACGTGCCAGTTGGTAAATCCAAAGATTTCGCTTTCAATCAAGGGTTGGTAATAGAAACATTTTTGGTCACTTATCACTTCTTTCACATTTGACAATAATTTGTGTATGTAAAATACGTTAAGCTGCAACATGGTTCGGAGTCCGGATTAAACTATAGGGTTCCTTGTAACTGCTCTGGTAAATCAGTTCAAAACTTGGAGTAAGGCAAGGGCATCCCACCTGTAACAAGGCTATGTGAAATAAAGCATTGTAGTTTTCAAACCAACTTTCATGATGAGGAGAACTTTACTTATAAGCTTGGGGATGGAGAAGGAACCATTAAACGCTAGAGGGAAATTAAAAGTTAACCTAAATCTGGTCGGCCGGATGAGTTCAGTGTCTTAATGCCTAAACCGTCTGGCTCGGTACTGCTAAGAAAAGAATAATCTAATGCCATGTGAGGCCTCTCAGACTCTTTATACGATTCAAGTAGGTGAATGAATACTGGTACAGTTACAGTTACCGCTGACACATTTTGGCTCAGAGTCAAAGTAATTGGTCCACGTAGGAGCGGATTGTATTTGCAAGGTTTCAGTTTACGACCTCTTTGACATCTAGGTCAATAGAGACGAAACTGAATAATGACGCGAAAGGATATCGGCACAGTCCTGTTTATGAGAATCATTTCGACACTAAACCATTACCAGGACAACAAATAGCATTTGAATATTACATTTAAGAATCTGTACTCTTTATTAGCAAAACATATAATTTTAGTTTTATAGCGTACGTCTTATCTAAAAAACGACATGCTCCTGCAGTGAGTAATAGTACAAGTTTCTTTTAATATCACAAAATATGAGACAAGTTCTACTAGAGATGAACTGCCTTAAAATTTTTGTTGATTTCGTTAAAACTGTGCTACTCTACACATTTCACTTTGGGTAGAAATCTTTTATCACTTAATACAGGGCAGTGGCGAACTTGTTTGGAGTATAATCGCCCTTTTCAGTTCGCACAGAATGCAGCCATTTCAGGCCAAACACACACACACACTGAAAGAACTGACTGGGATGTTGTCAGACTTTGTACACAGGCAGTCGGCGACGAAGTCGACCGCAGGATGGGCAAGCCGCGTGGTATCACCGCATCTCACTGTGGACAGAGCGTGGGCGCCCGACGTACGGCACGCTCCACCTCAGTGCCATTCTGCCAATGCGGTATCGTGAGTATCGTACCAGGATTCGGGGATTTTTACCATTGTCAGTTGCCTGTCAGAAAGAACGCGGTCGGATTTATACACTGGCCACAGTGCACAAATCACGCTCGAATGCAATTCTGGACTACAACCATTGGGTAGCCGTACTATCCAAACACGTCTCTCAGCCAAACCATAAAAAACTTTTGTTATTATAAACAGATCAGCCTCTGGCTGAGAAGATGGCTTCAGCTTCTTTATTGCATAATCGATTTACGCAGTAAAGGAATTAAAAACCATGTTTACAGCCAGAAGCTAATCTGTTTACAATAGCAAATCATCACCTGGCTCCATTCCTACCATCCACAACCACAGAAAGTAAAAAACACAGAAACTACCACCCCAATTTTATACTGCTACTTATTGTGCGTGAAACGGCACAGAGGATAGCGTAGACGCGGGAACATTCTCAGGTTGGTTGGTTGGTTTGGGGGAAGAGACCAAACAGCGACGTCATCAGTCTCATCGGATTAGGGAAGGACGGGGAAGGAAGTCGGCCGTGCCCTTTCAGAGGAACCATCCCGGCATTTGCCTGGAGCGATTTTAGGGAAATCACGGAAAACCTAAATCAGGATGGCTGGACGCGGGATGAACATTCTCAGGGGGCACTTAAAAGCAGGAAGGTATGTCGTTTGCACTGTTGAGACGCCCAATACTGAGGGTAGGAGCAAGGCGAACACGAGGTGAAGGATCCTGCTTGCGAACTGGGCGCTGTTCAAGAAGGCAATGCAGGTGTCTTCGTGTGGGTACAGTTGCTACAGATGATACGTTTACTGTCGTTCCTTACCGGCGAATGACAAAAGAACTAGCAATTCGATCCCACGCATTACTGTTCGCCTGCAACACCCTGCACACCTGTGGCTTCAGCAAGACAGTGAACCAAGCTATCACTCCCGAATTAAATGAGACTGCAAAATCCGAAACATCTTTTAGCTACATATGGACACTATCTTCAAATCATACAATTTAACAGTCTTAATCTGTTCTAATCTAAAGAAAGTACACAGATATATCCTTGGATAGTGATGAATATACAAGGAACATCGCTTCTCTGGCCTCGTCCTAGGTGAGGCACTCGTTTCTCTGGGCTCGTCCTGGGTGAAGAAATGTGCTGAAACACTCTACAGGCCAGAACTAGTCCTAGAAATTATAACAGACGGTCTTGTAGTGTATAGTCGTCACTGAGAATGCCTTGCTCTAAGGTTCTTGAGGTTCTTTTCAAGGCGGAACAAACACTACGCTAGAGAACTGCTACACAACGATGCAGTTGGTTAAGCCCTAGTCAGCGCTTTATACCAGACTTGGCCTTTTACTGGGCTCAACAGGAAGCAGAAAATGCGCCCCTCATTTCTTTCGTTGGCAACATTGCATGAGTGAGGTGGAGGGGTTACCCCAAGTGCTCCAAGTAATTTACCACAGCACTCCTGACGCGCGGTGCAGCTTCCTCTTTGCCCTTGTCGCTTCTGTTTCACTCTCATGATACAAAGATGATATAAACTGGGCGGACGGACAACAGCATCAAGGCGCACATTTATGAAACGAGTGCACTTTTTAATCCAGTACTCACCGAAATAAATGTATGAAAGTAACAGATACAAATTCTAAAGTTCACAGACGTCATGCCATTTTGGCCGAAGATTTACGGTATCTCTTGGGCGTCTACGTACCGTTGATTTTAGAATAAGATAAATTAACACAGAAATCAATGCAGTAGAATGAATAACGCGCAATTGGTTTCAAAACTGAGGAAAAAGGTTGTTGAAGGCAAAGAATTCCCCGACTTACGCGGCAAAATTGTCGAAGACTGCCACAGTAAGGCGATGAGAATTTCTCTTAACACAAAAGGGTCACTGACAACAGATATGCTTCAGTACTTATGAGACTGATACTTCAACCAAAAACACCTTAAATTCACCATAATCAAAGATACGCGGTGGCGACACAAACGCTTGTGTCAACTAGCTGAGATAGATGAAGGCAACAGTCAGAAATCAGATTCTGTCGTCTGTCTAAAATTTCTGAAACATCAGAAATCTGAGTGCCGCCATTACGTAGCTTATACACAGAAATGTGAACATTTTACCCGAAACGCTCCAAACTATGACCTCACAAATATTTTCAGATCGGTTTGAAACGCCATGTTCACCGTGTGGTAGTCAAAATAGGTCATAGGAATGAGCTAGCGACAATACCCCGTTATTAAGGTTTCATGTTTGTATTTTCTGAAGAGGATCCTGTTTCCAACACCCAGACAACCATCCCAAATAGATTTCCTGCAGTTCTTTCTTACTGGCAAAGTGTGTTTGCAAAACTTCTGCACCTGTTGACAGTGTAATCGTGTGTTAACGCAGTGAACCCACTCTCAGTAGACGAGCAAGTCTAGGCACAGAATGTTATCACTTGGAAACAGGTAAATCGAATGAGGTCGTATACTTTTAGATTTTTTGTGTAGGTGAGTAGAGGGGGTAGCATAAAGTTTTATTTATCACCACGAAAATCTGAATTTAGCTTGTCTGCATGTCTGCTGGTCTGGTAAAAATTTAAATGGTTCAAATGGCTCTGAGCACTATGGGGCTTAACTTCTGAGGTCATCAGTCCCCTAGAACTTAGAACTACTTAAACCTAACAAACCTAAGGACATCACACACATCCATGCCCGAGGCAGGATTCGAACCTGCGACCGTAGCGGTCGCGCGATTCCAGACTGTAGCGCCTAGAACCGCTCGGCCACTCCGGCCGGCCAAAAATTGAAATCCTTGCTCCTCAGTACCGTAGCATGCAGGTAGAATATCTAAAATAAAATGGTACGACCGACCTCCACTTTATCAACAGCAGATCATTGCGGTGCGAAGATTTCACTGTTTGCCAGGACTGCAGACACGTACCTGCAAACAAACAAAAAATAATAATAAAAATAACTACGAAACTTTTTTCTCACGAGGTCACAGTTAACAAACACATAGTAACAGTTAACACATTGTGACTAGCCTAGTATGACATAATTTGTATGTACACTCCTGGAAATTGAAATAAGAACACCGTGAATTCATTGTCCCAGGAAGGGGAAACTTTATTGACACATTCCTGGGGTCAGATACATCACATGATCACACTGACAGAACCACAGGCACATAGACACAGGCAACAGAGCATGCACAATGTCGGCACTAGTACTGAGTATATCCACCTTTCGCAGCAATGCAGGCTGCTATTCTCCCATGGAGACGATCGTAGAGATGCTGGATGTAGTCCTGTGGAACGGCTTGCCATGCCATTTCCACCTGGCGCCTCAGTTGGACCAGCGTTCGTGCTGGACGTGCAGACCGCGTGAGACGACGCTTCATCCAGTCCCAAACATGCTCAATGGGGGACAGATCCGGAGATCTTGCTGGCCAGGGTAGTTGACTTACACCTTCTAGAGCACGTTGGGTGGCACGGGATACATGCGGACGTGCATTGTCCTGTTGGAACAGCAAGTTCCCTTGCCGGTCTAGGAATGGTAGAACGATGGGTTCGATGACGGTTTGGATGTACCGTGCACTATTCAGTGTCCCCTCGACGATCACCAGTGGTGTACGGCCAGTGTGGGAGATCGCTCCCCACACCATGATGCCGGGTGTTGGCCCTGTGTGCCTCGGTCGTATGCAGTCCTGATTGTGGCGCTCACCTGCACGGCGCCAAACACGCATACGACCATCATTGGCACCAAGGCAGAAGCGACTCTCATCGCTGAAGACGACACGTCTCCATTCGTCCCTCCATTCACGCCTGTCGCGACACCACTGGAGGCGGGCTGCACGATGTTGGGGCGTGAGCGGAAGACGGCCTAACGGTGTGCGGGACCGTAGCCCAGCTTCATGGAGACGGTTGCGAATGGTCCTCGCCGATACCCCAGGAGCAACAGTGTTCCTAATTTGCTGGGAAGTCGCGGTGCGGTCCCCTACGGCACTGCGTAGGATCCTACGGTCTTGGCGTGCATCCGTGCGTCGCTGCGGTCCGGTCCCAGGTCGACGGGCACGTGCACCTTCCGCCGACCACTGGCGACAACATCGATGTACTGTGGAGACCTCACGCCCCACGTGTTGAGCAATTCGGCGGTACGTCCACCCGGCCTCCCGCATGCCCACTATACGCCCTCGCTCAAAGTCCGTCAACTGGACATACGGTTCACGTCCACGCTGTCGCGGCATGCTACCAGTGTTAAAGACTGCGATGGAGCTCCGTATGCCACGGCAAACTGGCTGACACTGACGGCGGCGGTGCACAAATGCTGCGCAGCTAGCGCCATTCGACGGCCAACACCGCGGTTCCTGGTGTGTCCGCTGTGCCGTGCGTGTGATCATTGCTTGTACAGCCCTCTCGCAGTGTCCAGAGCAAGTATGGTGGGTCTGACACACCGGTGTCAATGTGTTCTTTTTTCCATTTCCAGGAGTGTAGTTGCGACCGTTCAGTGACGAGAGCTAACTAGTGGCTAAAACAGAGTGTAATCACTGACGAAATAGAGCCGCCATAGTACCATAATCTGGGTTGAAAAATGAACTGAGCAGAACTTCAGTAACGAAAACTATTTTGGAATGTTATCATTAAATATTTCTATAACATGTTCCTACAGGTTGCTTTAAGGGAGCAATGGGTGGTAGTACACAGCTTCAACGAAGCAAACACTTTTTAATAACACAAAATCGGAAAACGACTCTCAAGACAATGTAGTACGCTATTATAGTGTCAAAGCGCATGATACAAGCGGAGAACTTTGAATATCATAAATTTCTTTGGGAGAGAAAAGCCTCGTTCACAAATCAGCCAAGATTTAGATAGCATCGCTCGTGCGAAACTCGGCTTGTCCTTTTCACACATGATATCCTACAAACATGGACGGAGGGCGAGAGGCAAATTCCATATTCCTAAATTTCCAGACAGCGTTGGACACACGGTCCCCACTCTAGACTGTTGAAGAAGGTTCGAGTATACGGTTTACGTTCCAGATATGTGGGTTGGCTCGAAGGCTTTTTAAGTAATGGAACCTAGAACGTTGTCCTCGACGTCGAGAATTCATCAGAGACAAGGCTTTTGTCAGGAGTGCCCCAGAAAAGTGTGATAGGATCGCTCTTATTCTTTATATGCAGAGCGCGCTGGGAAAGAATGAAGGCATGGCGAATGCTAGTAACGTTTGATTTATTTAAAAAGCTTTAAGAGTTTTCACACAAAAATTCGAAGGCATTACTTTTCAGCGAGCCCTCACAGAGAGAGCAGCGATTCACGGCTGTTTTCTGATGACGCTGTGGTTTATGGGAGGATGGCGTCGTTGAGTGACGGTAGGTGTATACAAGATTTTCTATTTGGTGTGATGCTCGAAATGTATATATATATTAATGCCGATGGGTAGTAAAAACAATCCTGCAGCGTTTGAATACAGCAAAAGTAACGTGCGGCTTGACAGTCGCACTGATTGACGTTGAAAAGCGATATGAAATGGAATGAGCACGTCAGGTTGGTAGTAGGAATGGCGAAGGCTGGACTTAGTTTCACTGGGCGAAATTTTGGGAAAGTGTAACTCATTCATAAAGGAGATGGCGTATAGAATACTAGTGTGACCCATTGTTGAGAACTGTTCGAGTGTTTGGGATCCCAACCACGTCGAATTAAAGGAAGACATCGAAGCAATTCACTGGATTGTTGTTGGATGTTACCGGTACGTTCTACCAGCAAGCAAGTATTACGGAAATGCTTCGTGAAGTCGAATGGGAATCCCTGGACGGAATATGACGGTCTTTTCGAGGAACAATATTGATAAAATTTAGAGAACCGGAATTTGAAGCTGACTGCAGAAAGATTCTCCTACCACCAACGTACATTTCGCGCAATGTCCCCGACTATAAGATTAGAGAAATTAGGACTCGTACTGACGCATATAGACAATCGTTTTCTCCTCGCTCTATTTGCGAGTGGAACACGACAGGAAATGATTCGAAGTGGTACCCTCCGCCATGCACCATACGGCGGCTTGCGAAGTATGTACGTAAATGTAAATGTAGAAAGCTTTCTACTAGATGTAGGTGGAAGAGAAGCCGTGATGTCACACAGCATCAATCTCTTCCGAGGTCTTGTCAAATACGGGCACAGTTTGTATTAACCGCAGTCGACGCTAGTCATTAATAGCTGGCAGGAAGGCACAGATAGGCACCCCCCCCCCCCCCCCCAAAAAAAAAATCAGTGTATTACTGGCCAGAAATATAAATACTGTTGAAACTTCCTGGCATCCCGGCAGATTAAAACTGTGTGCCGGACAGAGACCCGAACTCGCGACCTTTGCCTTTCGCGGGCAAGTGCTCTACCATCTGAGCTACCTAAGCACGACTCACGCCCCGTCCTCACAGCTTTACTTCTGCCAGTACCTGGTATCCTACCTTCCAAACTTTACAGAAGCTCTCCTGCGGACCCTGCAGAACTAGCACTCTTGAGAGAAAGGATATTGCGGAGACATGGCTTAGCCACAGCCTGGGGGATGTTTCCAGAATCTCATTCTGGATAATTACTGTTGTAGTTGGCCGCGCGGGGTAGCCGTGCGGTCTCAAGCGTTTTGTCACGGTCCGCGCGGCTCCCCCCGTCGGAGGTTCGAGTCCTCCCTCAGGCATGGGTGTGTGTGTGTTGTCCTTAGCATAAGATAGTTTAAGTTAGATTAAGTAGTGCGTAAGCTTAGGGACCGATGACCTCAGTAGCTTGGTCCCATAAGACCTTACCACAAATTTCCAATATTGTCGTAGTTTCTGCATCATAAGGTACAGTTTAATATTCTCAATTTGGTTCCAATATAATAATCGACTTGTGGAGATACTGTAGGAACGCGTTGATGTGTTTAGTGGTGTGAGAGAGAACATTTACTGCTGAAGAGAAGGGTGGGACGATTTGGGAGTTGTTTGTTTAGTCTGCAGGAGGGCGTAATACAAACTTCTAGCAGCCCTAAATACGAGAACGTGAAAGAAAGAGCCGCTCATCGCCTCGCAGTCTTGTAAACCGTTGTTTAGTGGCCCCTTCGTTCACTTTTTCCCCGACAGAGACAAACATCTGACTTATCTCAAGTCACCTCGCGTTTTTCCTGTGCACTGATACAACGGAATACTAACACCATTTCTCGAAAGCGTTTCCAGCATCTTGCCGCATTAACTATTACATACTCGGAAGACCTGTCGACAGTTACCAATTTCGCAGCAGTCTTCGATTATAAAACGGGGTCAGCCAACAGAGCAGGTAATAGAGCAGGTACTTCAGCACAATGAAGCCTATTTCAGCTAATCAGTCACTCTCTCTCTCTCTCTCTCTCTCTCTCTCTCTCTCTCTCTCTCTCTCTCTAATAACGATTATCCCGCAAATGTGCAGTACCTGCTATAATGGATATTCACTCAGCAAGAATTAGGCAAATTATTATTTTACATCACCATATGTGGCCACAATGTCACTTTAACATAGAATAATACTGACTATGGATCACGTAGAATTGTTGAGACTGACCTACATTCACAAACAGCAGCAACTGCTGTTGAGCTTGGCTCAAATTCCTTTCGGATAGAATATTTTTACGACCACTGTTTTTATACCGTGTTACATACACTATGTGATCAAAAGTATCCAGACACCTGGCTGAAAATGACTTACAAGTTCGTGGCGTCCTCCATCGGTATCTGGAATTCAATATGATGTTGGCCCACCCTTAGCCTTGATGACAGCTTCCACACTCGCAGGCATACGTTCAATCAGGTGCTTGAAGGTTTCTTGGGGAATGGCAGCCCATTCTTCACGGAGGAGAGGTATCGATGTCGGTCGGTGAGGCCTGGCACGAAGTCGGCGTTCCAAAAAGGTGTTCTATAGGATTCAAGTCAGGACTGTGCAGGCCAGTGCATTGCAGGGATGTTATTGTTGTGTAACAACTCCGCCACAGGACGTGCATTATGAACAGGTGCTCGATCGTGTAGAAAGATGCAACCGCCATCCCCCAATTGCTCTTCAACAGTGAGAAGCAAGAAGCTGCTTAAAACATCAATGTAGGCCTATGCTGTGATAGTGCCACGCAGAACAACAAGGGGTGCAAGCCCCTGCCATCGGATCGCCACATTGTGTACCGTGATTCGTCACTCCACACAACGTTTTTCCACTGTTCAATCGTCCCATGCTTACGCTTCTTACACCAAACGAGGCATCGTTTGGCCTTTACGGGCATGATGTGCGGCTTGTGAGCAGCCGCTCGACCATGAAATCCATGTTTTCTCACCTCCCGCCTAACTGTCATAGTAGTTGCAGTAGATCCTGATGCAGTTTGGAGTTCCTGTGTGATGGTCTGGATAGATGTCTGCCCATTACACATTACGACCCTCTTCAACTGTCGGCGGTCTCTGTCGGAAACAGTGGACCTAGGGATGTTTAGGAGTGTGGAAATCTCGCGTTCTGACGTATGACACAAGTGACACCCAATCACCTGACCACGTTCGAAGTCCATGAGTTCCGCGGAGCGCCCCATTCTGCTCTTTCACGATGCCTAATGACTACTGAGGTCGCTGATATGGAGTATCTGGCAGTAGGTGGCAGCGCAATGCACCTACTATGAAACACTTTTGTTTTAGGAGGTGTCCGGATACTTTTGATCACATAGTGTAGCTGTGACTGGTCATCATTCCGTGCAGAGACAGCCCGCGTAGATACAACAACAAATCGTGCAGTTTCATTCACAATGTGAACATGGATACGTCCAAATACGACAGCTCCTTTCCACCCTTCCGTCAAGTCTACTACGTCGACCATGGTACTGCAATGATTCCATATAACCTAAGCTCAAACACGCCACTTCACTGCCATGTCTTACGTCAGTACTAGATGCTCACATTAAGTCCGCTACCAGTTCTATACTGTTTACAGCATTCCAAAGCGAATTAGTATCGTCCTTTAAGGATGTAGGGAGGGAGTGTGTGGCTTTTTGCCCAGTGAGATAAGTCCAATGTGAAAATTACACCTGTGAATACGTCTGTATTGTAGCTTCAGTGCTTCGGTAAATTTCCTGGCGGCCGTACAAACGCAGGGCGCTATCTGCGCTAGGTACTTCGCTGGCCTCTTTCTGACGTCATTCGCAGCCGTCCCTGACTCCACAGAAGCGATGACGAGGCCTCAGGGCACGGTGCTGGATTTAGACGCCGCACAGCCCCACACTCTTCTCTGTGTCTGACTCAGCGCAATCTGGAGCACCGTGAGTCGGCGTTGACGGAAGCATCCAGTGTGAGGATGCGCGCTAGCCACAAACAACGGGCCGCATTCCACGTAATCGGCTATGTACGCTGCCACACTGATAAAACGCTTACAGTACAAGCAGAACATCTTTTGTCAGAACCTAAGAACCACGTAGAAAGTCTAGGGTGGAGGGCGGAAGGTTTCTTTCAAACTAGTGGTTTGCGTCGTCGTTTCTTTTTAAAAAACTCCTATACACAAGCGGTTAGAAGCCTGAAATCTGAACCCTGTTCATTTTGTTATTAGAATATAACTACAGATATGCACTGTATCAGCTGTACCATTCGAATTCTGCAACTACCCTTGTAATAGAAGTCGCTGTCAATAGTATGCGCTGGATCGCTCATGTCACCCAACGACACCCCATACTATTACGCAGTGTCTATCAGTGTTATAAACCACTGTACAAGATGGTATTCATCTCTTAAGCGTCTCAGGCGTGCTTATCCACAGAGAAAATCTGCTGGCAATCGGTACACCACTTCATGTATGCAGCAGCAGACGTCGTGTACACACCATGACCTTTATGTAGCAGTGACACTGTGGGACGACAACAGCCCATAACAAGCTCGACAGCAGGTCACTCTCATGTAGATCGACAGTCTACGAACCTCAGTGCTGATGTCCCACTTGCCGGCAGGCTGTCGGGTTTCCGAATGTGTGTTGTTGTTGTCGTCTTCGGTCCAAAGACTAATCTGATGAAGTCCTCCATGCTTGTCTGTCCTATGCAAGATACTTCATCTCTGCGTAAATACCGCAACCTACACCCACTTGAACCTGCATGTCGTATTCATTCCTTGGCCCCCCTAATATTTTTCTATATCTACATCTACATGGATACTCTGCAAATCACATTTAAGTGCCTGACAGAGGGTTCATCGAACCACCTTCACAATAATTCTCTATTATTCCAATGTCGTACAGCGCACAGAAAGAACGAACACCTATATCTTTCATTGCGAGCTCTGATTTCCTTTTATTTTATTATGATGATCCCTTCTATCTATGTACGGAGGCGTCAACAACATATTTTCGCATTCAAAGGAGAAAGTTGGTGATCGAAATTTCGTGAGAAGATACCGCTGTAACGAAAAACGCCTTTGTTTCAATGGTATCCACCACAAATCCTGTATAATTTCAAGGACACTCTCCCCTATTTCGCAATAATACAAAACGTGCTACCCTTCTTTGAACTTTCTCGATATACTCCGCGGAGCAGTATTCTAAAAGAGGACGGACAAGCGTAATGCGTGCGGTCTCTTTAGTAGATCTGTTACATTTTCTAAGTGTCCTGCCAATAAAATGCAGTCTTTGGTGAGCCGTCCCCACAACATCTTCTGTGTGTTCCTTCCAATTTAAGTTGTTCGTAATTGTAATTCTTAGGTATTTACCTGAATTTATTGCCTTTAGATTTGACTGATTTATCGTGTAACCGAAGTTTAACGGATTCCTTTTAGCACTTATGTGGATGGCCTCGCATCTTTCGTTATTTAGGATCAATTGCCAATTTTTCCACCACACATATATCTTTCCTAAATAGTTTCGCAATTTGATTTGATCTTCTGATGACTTTACTAATCGATAAACGACAGCATCATCTGCAAACAACCTAAGACCGCTGCTCAGATTGTCTCCTAAATCGTTTATACAGATAAGGAACAACAAAGGGAATATTGTAACACTACCTTGGGGAACGCAAGAAATCACTTTTGTTTTACTCGATGACTTTCCGTCAATTACTATGAACTGTGAGTCTCAGGCAGGAAACCACGAATCCAGTTACATAATTGAAACGATATTCCATAAGCAAGCAATTTCACTAAAAGCCGCTTGTGTGGTACAGTGTCAAAAGCCTTCTGGAAGTCTAGAAATGCGGAATCAGTTTGAAATTCCTTGTCAATAGCATTCAACACTTCGTGGAGTAAAGAGCTGGTTGTGTTTCACAAGAACGATGTTTTCTAGATCCGTGAGGACTGTGTGTCAATAGACTGTTCTCTTCGAGGTATTTCATAATGTTAGAACACAATGTATGTTCCAAAATCCTGCTGCATATTGACGTTAATGATACGGGACTGTAATTTAGTTGATTACTCCTACCACCTTTCTTGAACATTGGTGTGACCTGTGCAACTTTCCAGTCTCTGGGTACCGATCTTTCGTCGAGCGAACGGTTGTATATGATTGTTAAGTATGGAGCTACTATATCATCATACTCTGAAAGGAACCTAACTGGTATATAGTCTGGACAGAAAGACTTGCTTTTGTTAAGTCATCTGAGTTGCTTCACTACTCCGAGGATATCTACCAACTTCTGTGTTGCTCATATTGGCAGCTGTTCTTGATTCGAATTCTGGAATATTTACTTCATCTTATTTGGTAAAGGAATTTCGGAAGGCTGTGTTTAGTAACTCTGCTTTGCCAGCACTGTCCTCGATAGTATTTCCATTTCAATCGCGCAGAGAAGGCATTGATTGCGTGTTGCCGACCATAATCTCTTTGGATTTTATGCCAGGTTTTCGAGACAAAGCTTTGTTGTGGAAACTATTAAAAGCATCTCGCATTGAAGTCCGCGCTAAGTTTCGAGCGTCTGTAAAACATCGCCAATCTTGGAGATTTTGCGTGCCTTTAAATTTAGCATCTCTGCCGATACTGTTTCTTTGAGTTTGAGCCACATCTGGCTTCACTTACACTGTCAATTTGGAAGGAGAGGAGAAGGCGTCAAGTTAATTTTTATCTGCTTTTTCGATTAGGTGTATTTTTCGTTTATTTTTGGAGGATTTTGGGATTACAATATTCAGTCTCTCCACAACAACTTCACTAATCCTTGTATCAGTTTTGATGCTTGTTATTAGGTCAGGATTATTTGTTGCTAAGAGCTCAAGTGTGTTTCCACAACCATGCTTCCCCCCAATATCAAACTCACGATACCTCGATGTCTCAGAATGCGACCTATCAACCGATCCCACCTCTTAGTCAAGTTGAGCGGCAAGTTTCGTTTTCCCCAACAGAATCTGTCCCTCCTCATTACTTACTCGATTTACCCACCTGATCTTCAACGTTATTCTATTGTTCCAGATCCAAAAGATTCCATTCTCTTTTTGTGTCGACTACTTCAGCAAAGCTTGTGAAACTGTCAACTTTGAGATACTGTTCAGAAAAATGCGACAGCTAAATTTGTCAAATAATGCACTGAAAGCTATTTGAAAAACAGATAGGGAGTGTTCTTTGTGGAATGAAAAATCGTCCTGGAAACATATTCTCTTAGGGCTGCCACAAGGGTCAGTCTTAGGCCCGGTTTTGTTTTCCTTGTATCTCAATGACATTCAACTTTTTTGTCTTGCTACAAATATAAGTTCTATGCCGACGACCTGCAGCTGTACCAGACCTGATGATATAAAGACTGTGATTGCTCAGATGAATGTTGAGATGTCTTTAGTGGTAACATTGGCGAAAAACCTAGGGCTTAAACTAGCTGCAAAGAAGTTGCAAGTAATCTTAGTACCCCATTAATAAGTTCAGCATTCCGCGATCAGATGCCTCCCAATCAACTTGACGGTATCCCAATACCATATCAGAGACAGTTGAAGAATCTGGGTGTAATTTTGAAAGAGCATTTAAATTGGGCAAAAAATAGTGGCGCCATGTCCTATGCGACTTCCGCTTGCCTCTAGACCTCAAAAAGTTTCGGAAGGCATTCCCACACAATGTGAAATGCGAACTAGTGTAATCGCTCGTTCTACCGAACTTCCACTACTGTAATTCAACAGGGTACAAGTAGTGAAAATACAACACGGTCAGATGGTTGGTTGGTTTGGGGAAGGAGACCAGACGGCGTGGTCATCGGTCTCATCGGATTAGGGAAGGATGGGGAAGGAAGTCGGCCGTGCCCTTTCAGAGGAACCATCCCGGCATTTGCCTGGAGTGATTTAGGGAAATCACGGAAAACCTAAATCAGGATGGCCGGATGCGGGATTGAACCGTCGTCCTCCCGAATGCGCAACACGGTCAGAGTTAACCATGAATACTTGTGTGCGTTATAGCTGCAACATTCGTCGATATGACCATGTCAGCGTCTCGTATGCCCAGCCAGGGTGGTTGCAACCAGAGAAGTTGCACGACTGCCACACGCTATGTCTACTTCATCGGCTCCTCGGTGCGTAAGTTCTCCAGTACCACGCTTCAGAGATTGAAAACCTTTCGTTCTACCTTCTCCCAGTTATGTTTCTTTCTCTTTTTCCTTTCTCTATGAGCCACACCGTCTTCTCTTCGCTTATGTTGTTCAACTGTGCGTTCTCACATTCCTCTTTCCCTCCCTACTCGACCTCTTCCTCCGCGCTCATAGCTGCTAGCGCTCATAATTAAAAACCTACGTTACCTTAATGTCTAATTATTTTTGTATTTATCATGTGCGAGTATAAACTGTATGCATATGTTATTTTTATTTTATCTGTGCTATTGTAACTTTCATTTTCTAAATCTAGCATAACATGCTTACTGTAATATTTCGTATAATGGAAATTCCAGGTTGGAGGAAAAGATAGATTGTTACTTACCGTAAAGATAACACGTTAAGTTGCAGACAGGCAGAATTAAAAGACGTTTACAGCTATCTATGTGTTGCTTCATTGTTATTGTAACACATTGTGTGTAATAGTTTAAGACACAGACACTTGGTTAGACATAAGACAGGGCCTAAACCGTATGGATATGATATTTTTATTTTATCTGTGCTATTGTAACTTTTATTTTCTAAATTTTGCATGACTTGCTTACTGTAATATATCAAACTATGGAAATTCCAGGTTGGAATAACAACAACGTGAGGAAAAGATAGATTGTTACTTGCCGTAAAGATAACACGTCAAGGTGCAGACAGGCAGTATTAAAAGACGATTACAGTAATCTATCTTTTGCTTGATTGTTACCGTAATACACTGTATGTAATTGTTTAATACGCAGCACGCTTGGTTAGACATAAGACAGGGCCTGATGGTCCTGTTCTTGCCAGGTTAAAAAACCAACAAATAAATAAATAATAAATTATGGTTACATTTCATTCCCATACAAGCCTACACTACAGACAAGTATCTTCAGAAGAGAATTCCACTCACGTAAATTTATATTCGATGTTAGTTAATTTCTCCTTTTCAGAAATACTCTTCTTGCTATTGCCAGCTTGCATTTTATATCCTCTCTTATTTGGCCGTAATCAGTTACTCTGCTACTAAAATAGCAAAACTCGTCTACTACTATTACGATTATACATGACTGAAACGATTCTCTGCCACTAACATGACTGAAATGGTTCTCTTCCGCCAACGTGGTATATGCATTGTGTACAGGTATAAGGTCTGAATGTGTTTCACTTGCACAACTCTGCAAAAAGAGATTCTTCAAAACCCCCAATTAGATCCGCTTCACACTCCGTATCTACACCGTTCGCCGCTCTCTTGTATGAGCAGCGGACAGAACCTTATCGTAGAACGACCGACACTGCTTTACACCGCTTTACATACACTTCATTGAGCAGCTCTACCACTGTGAGCTGCTATGTTGGGGAGAAAGCGCTCCTGTGGCTACGATAATGGGTAAACTTTGGTGCATGGTGCGACTGGGATGTTATTAGACTGTGCACTGGCTTTTCAGCGAGACAGTCGATCGTAAAAAACAGGCAAGGGGCGCGATTTCAGTTCATTTGTCTGCGGCCGGATAGTACGTGTCCGATGCAGGAAACGTTCCGAGGTGCGCGGCCAATGGGATCTCAAGGTCGTGTGGTGACTGCCACGATTCCGGCGAAGCCGCCGTTGACTGTCAGCTATCGTACAGAAAAGGCCTGTTGATAAAATATGGATATTATTTCCAAAAGATATTGATAAATGTCGGCGATATTCTTTCCCGATACATCGATATCGAAATGGCTATAGTGAGTGAGGATATTTTTATTTTATATTATATTTTTTCGAAATTTTCGGAAATATTTGAAATTGTTCTTTTGAAATTGTAGAAGAAAATTTTTTTTAGTTTCACTGTGTGAAGGTGTCTTACTAGAATTTGAGCTTTCATCACGTCCAGTCTTTCTCTTTAACTGCGCGAAGCAAGAACATGTGGTTCAAAGAAGAAGTTCGACTGCACTGCGGGCTGGCGGTGTGAACGGAACTGTTGGTGTGCATGGAACAACAAGATTTCCGATGTAAAGATCTAGCACACCAGTTGCGTTGGGGTGGCGGTGCGAATGGAACAACAAGAATTCCGATGTGAAGAAATAGCACACCAGTGGCGTAAAAAAATTAACGCATCTAATGTGCTATTTCTTCACATTGGCATTCTTCAAAGACAGTTGTTGAAAATGGTGATCAAAAATATAAATGACAAGACTGGTCTTAGCGGTGAGCGGAGACGTGTGACGGGAAATGCTGACATAATCGGCACTTAGCGCTGCCAACAGAAACTGCATCGTTTAACTTCACCACGCGGTTTTGACACGACAACTGCTGACGTTTGCAGAAATGAAAAAAGGGGGTTCAAATGGCTCTGAGCACTATGGGACTGAACTTCTGAGGTCATCAGTCCCCTGGTGGCCAAGCGGTTAAAGGCGCTACAGTCTGGAACCGCGTGACCGCTACGGTCGCAGGTTCGAATCCTGCCTCGGGCATGGATGTGTGTGATGTCCTTAGGTTAGTTAGGTTTAAGTAGTTCTGAGTTCTAGGAGACTGATGACCTTAGAAGTTAAGTCCCATAGTGCTCAGAGCCATTTGAACCATTTTTTTCATCAGTCCCCTAGAACTTAGAACTACTTAAACCTAACTAACCTAAGGACATCACACACATCCATGCCCGAGGCAGGATTCGGACCTACGACCGTAGCGGTCGCGCGGTTCCAGACTGTAGCGCTTAGAACCGCACGGCCACTCCGGCCGGCACATAATTTCAAATTTCCGCTACCCATCAAGTAACATGTACGTAAGTTGAATTCCCGCTGGACGTAAGGTATAATTCAGAACACTCGGCCACTCCGGCCGGCGAAAAAAAGGGGAAGTCGACATGAAGTGTTTCGCACAAATCCGATATGTGGCGAAACCGAACGACGAACCCATCGGACATCTTTTATTGTGTCACATACATACAGTTACCATTGCCAGCAGAGTGCATATCGTCAAGTGTAAACGTTTTTCTTTCAATTCTTGCGGTAAGGGGTATAAACAGGCTGCTAGCTTGTTGATGAACAGAATATATATTAATGAATCAATACTTAAATATACCGTCAGTATATTTACAACGTGCAGCCGATATTTTTATAGGCCGGTACGTTCGATATCTTTTTCTGTCGATATATCTATACCTTTCTTCGATATTTCGACAGCTGATATAATAATATCGATATATCGGAGTCCCGATATTTTTAAAAATATCAGCAGTCCTAGTACAGAGTACTGATGACACGGGTCGTGTTACTGATGGTAACTACGGCTAAGACGACCAACAACGAGGCCCTTCAAAACTAAACTGCAAATGAAAAACAAGAGCGGTGAGCAATCATGTTCAGAACCATCTCCTCGCTATGGCGTTCAAAACCCACCAGCCCAGACGAATACTTCCTGTGTCACCAAACAGAAATACACAAAGTTTGAAAAAAGGTCCTTTGAGCTGACGATTCAGAGAGGGAAGAAAGTGGAAATAATCTCTCGGGGGAAATTTAGACCGGACGAAATTTGTCAATTGATACGTCTAACACTTCTGGTGTCTGTGACCAACGTTTCTGTTACTTGCAACAGTGGCTGAAGTGTTGGCACTGTAACAACATACGCAGTAACATGCACCGAAAAGTATTACTGACAACGTCTTATAGCAAAACCTCAAAGGACAAAGAGCTATCGGAAATTATATTGTCCGACAACATTATGAAAAATCCTTTACACTGTCGAGAAATCTCTTTGTCGAGAGCCTGAATCACACTATTAGTTTCGTATGAAATCCAAATTATATTAACAGCCTTTTCGTTGTCCTTCTAAAGACATTTGGTCCCGTAAGATCTCACCACAAATTTAAAAAAAATTTCTAAAGAGATAGACGTCGTTACGTCCAGGCCAAGAGTCCAAGATAAGCAATAAAATACTTTCTGCAACTGGTTAAAAGACGTTTCAGATGTAATGCTGAAATTTCTTCCTTTCCATTTTCCAGGTATTGCTATGTCGGTTACATGATTTTTGCAACTAAACAGTCGTTTTTTTAAATTTTTGGTCCAAATGTGCCTTGACGTTCCTGAAGACAGATGCAAACTGTGGAAACAGTAATCCACTGACACTTATCACTGCACTGTTGTGTACGAATGTGTCTTAACATCCATCGACTGCAAGGTGACTGTCTTTTTTGCTCGAAATGGTTAAGTGCGGTTTGCACGCAATTCTTCCACGAAAACTGACTCACTTATTTGTGCACAGCATTTTGGGGTATAACAAGAAGCTTCGTCTTACGTCAGCTACAAATTTTTCTATCGACCTACTTATTAATGACATCTCCTATGCAGCTTTAGTTGACTTAGCGACTTCCTTTTTCTTATAATTTGCTGAATCTGTAACTATGCCGAAGAACCGTGGGAATTAGTAATATTCATTTCACTTGCAATTCAGGTGGCCCAGTCTCAAAGACCTCCCTTGGTAACGGTACACTGACTATCACGAGCAGTTCTAAGTCTTCAGAATAATTCCACTGTCACACTTTTGCGAATTTCATTTCGGCGCATATTTCGTAGTTCGTATATACTTTTCTCCCATTAAAAAATGCACTTTCATATTTTAGGAACGTAACCGGCTTTGCACCACTGCTTCACTATAAAGAATTTTCTCATTCTTTCCTTTACAAGGCAATTTACAGCCTTGTTTTCGTACTGGAAGCTATTACAGCAATGTCTTCTTTGTGCTAAAGAGGCACTGTATTTTTGTTCTGGACTTTAATTAGAACAACAATCATCGTTAGAAACACAGTCCACGGAATTGTCAGACTTATTTTCTGATTATTCTAACGTTTTCACAATTTATAACGAAATGTTGACATCAAAATGTCAAAGGCATTAGCTACTAAATAACACATACGTACATCTTCAGGAGAAGTAGGTGATTTCGATTGTACTCCACGTTCTTCATATTTCAACTTTGCGATGTTGAAAACATTAAATGGATTCCACAGTACTGTGAAACTCTCGAACTTGCACAAATGCAGATGATAATAGCAAGCATATGCGAAGAAAACACAGTAAAAATAAATTCAGTTTTATCCTAAATGTTAATACTTTGCTATGCCGTAAAGGCAACTGCTAATTATTATGAATATTAAATGACTTGTAAATACGAGCGAACAGTAACTGTGAGCAAGTGTGTCGGGAAAGCTATCAAAGGAAACTGAAATTGGGTTACAAATTACGATTGCGTGTGTCTGTTTACTGATGTGCCGTCAACCATTAATATGTGCCCCCGCGTTGCACATGCACTGCCTAGTACAGCCACGGTAGGCGTGTGCATTCCTCTAGCTGCCTGGCGAGCTACGAATTTGACATTTTCAGTATTTTTTAAAAAAAGTTCAAAAATGGTTCAAATGGCTCTGAGCATTATGGGACTTAACATCTGAGGTCATCAGTCCCCTAGTACTTAGAACTACTTAAACCTAACCAACCTAAGGACATCACACACATCCATGTCCGAGGCAGGATTCGAACCTGCGACCGTATCGGTCGCGCAGTTCCAGACTGAAGCACCTAGAACCGCTCGGCCACACCGGCCGGCTTTAAAAAAGTACTTGCAGTGTGATTTAGTAGTTAGAATTTTGATACTGTATTTTTCGGCGTTTTCTGCCTATATAAAAAATTTCAGGGCAGGTTTAGACACGTCAGATTGGACCATTCCATTGCCAGTGGCGAACGGTGACAGGAACCTACAATCCGACCATGCCTACAGCAGTCAGCAAGCGACATTCACCGTCAGCAAGACACTGTTCCTCCTGATCACAACCGAAACATATAAAAGAAAATCACTATACGCGTTCACGCAGTAGATAACACTAAGCACACGCATAAGGGAGCCATCAGGCGAAATACACTGAAGAGCCTAAGAAACTGGTACACCTGCCTAATATCGTATAGGGCCCCGGCGTGCACAAAGGGCCGCAACACGACGTAGCATGGACTCGGCTAATGTCTGAAATCATGCTGGAGGGTGCTGACATCATGAACCCTGCAGGGCTGTCCATAAATCTGTACGAGGGGGTAAAGATCTCTTCTGAACAGCACGTTGGAAGACATCCCAGATATGATCAACAGTGCTCATGTCTGAGGAGTTTGATGCCCGGCGGAAACGTTTAAACTCAGAAGAGTGTTCCTAGAGCCACTCTGTAGCAGTTCTGGATGTGTGGGGTGGAGCATTGTCCTGCTGGATGTGTGGGCTGGCGCATTGCCCAAGTCAGCCGGAATGCACGATGGACATGAATGGGTGCAGGTGATTAGACAGGATGCTTACGCACGTGTCACCTGTCAGAGTCGTATCTAGACGAGTCAGAGGTCCCTTATCACTCCAACTACATACGCCCCACACCATTACAGAGCCTCCATCAACTTGAACAGGGCCCTGTTGACATGCAGGGTCCATGGTTTCATCAGGTTGTCTCCATAACCGTACACGTCGATCCGCTCGATACAGTTTGAAACGAGACTCGTCCGACCAGGCAACATATCTGCAGTCATCAACAGTCCAATATCGGTGTTGACGGACCCAGGCGAGGCGTAAAGCTTTGTGTCGTACAGTCATCACGTGTACACGAGTGGGCCTTCGGCTCCAAAAGACCTTATCGCTGATGTTTCTTTGACCTGCAGAAATTTGCGGAAGGGTTGCACTTCTGTCACGCTGAACGATTCTCTTCAGTCGTCGTTGGTCCCGTTCTTGCAGGATCTTTTTCCGGCCGCAGCGATGTCGGAGATTCGATGTTTTACCGGATTCCTGATATTCACGGTACACTCGTGAAATGGTCGTGCGGGAAAATCTGCATTTCATCGTTACCTCAGAGGTGCTGTGTCCCATCGCTCGAGCGGCGACTATTAACTCCACATCCAAACTCACTTAAATCTTGATAACCTGCCATTGTAGCAGCAGTAACCGATCTAACAACTGCCAGACACTTATTGCTGACCGCAGTGCCGTGTTATGCCTGTTTACATATATCTGTATTTGAATAAACATGCCTATACCAGTTTCTTTGGCGCTTCAGTGTATGTGTGCCTTGTACATAACACCGTCCAATCTCCCTTAGACGAAGCGGAGGTCGGCTCCAAAACGCATTTCGTGCCTCGCGAAGTCCTTACGATAACGCGTCGCCGCCGTCATTCGGGCTAAATTGTGAGTTAAGTCCAGTTTACACGGGCGCCTTTCTGCTGAAACCCGATTACTGGTGGTGCACGTGCGTCACATGTCAGAGTGTAGATCAGACTTCAGCCACGTCGCAACTAGGTCAGTGACATCAATGACCAATTGATTGCGCCATGTGTTAAAGACTTTTAAAATCGCGATTGTGCTGAAGACGGCCCACGCGTAAGAACAAGTGACGGAGGCGGCATCTGCTAACATCGGAGGTTAACAAATTATTTCCACGCTCACTCACGTTATAATAATGGATTCCGTGTTTATGTGTTTTCTTAATAGTTCATTTATTGTTTGCTTTATTTTCGTGACACACTGCAAAGACTGAGTAAGGACTTGATAAATTTCCTGAGGCGTACACATAGAAGAAAATCACATACCTAAGAGCATAAAGTTCTTTAGGTTACACTATGCCTGGCCAAAGACAAAACCTGTTCTACGGTAATAAGAACGTATATGAAAAAAGTTTTAATTGCGAGGGCGTGGTGAAAAGTAATGCCTTCGAGTTTTTATGTTAAAATTCTTAAAGCCTTTTAAATAAGACAAACGTTATAAAGATTCTACATCTTTATTCTTCATGTCTACACATTTACAGTCCTTCGCCGTTAGAGGGCTCGGAATTGTAACGTGTAACAAGGCATTGTGTAACTTTTGATTTTTGGACTACGAAATCATTTACGAATGTAATCATTACATTAAAATAGTTCGTCATTGCAATTGGCACGCTAAACTGCCAGCATAACAGTATGAGTTACAGTATTTTGTTTATGGCTTGTTTAAAATAAGGTAACGAAGCGTACCAGATGAAAGGGGTAGTTGGCTGTTACTAAGTATCTTTAAAGAGCAGAGAGGAGCGAGATTTAAATTTCATGACCTTATGACTGTTCCAGAATTTTTTGGGGTGAATTTAGACACAAACAACACTGAATAATTGTAAATGAGATTTTGTAGAAGGGCATCGAAGAACCAAGACATAAAAATCAAGAGAACAGTTGACACCGGAACGAATACATTGCAAGGTAAGTGATGACAAAGTAACTATCAAAGTTAAAAAGCTTTGAAGCAAGACAGTGGAACAAACTGATCCGATGAAGAAAGTGACATCTATCATAACAGCCATAATGTTAATTATTGGAAATCCAGATCATAGTCGTTTTGCAAATATTTTTCATAGATGTTGTCGCACCATTGCACTCTACTTTCAGTATTTTGTTCTCTGCATTTTCGTGAGAAAAAAAAAATAACTCAAAAGCGAACAGTAATCTAGTAGCACGTGGTCATTTGATATTCGCCATGTGCTTCAGTCGAATTGTTATTGATTGCAACAAATATATCGGTGATAGAATTCCGATCGGTGTACACGGAGAGAGTTCTAGGTCGCTTAATGGACATCGAATTCACATTACATTCTGATGTCACGCAATACGATAGGAATTAGGAAACATGATCCACATCGGCGGCAATCCCAAGAACTCAAGTGGCATCGTTACTACCAAGATCCTCTTTGCAAGCTTTCGCTGTTCATGATTTCTTTGTGCGCTACATATTTCTCTGGACGACAGCTACTACTGTCGTTCAATTACGCGGATAGTTCCACTTGAATATTCTGCTGTCGATATAAGGACATCGCAGACTGCGGAATGATACTACAGTGACATGATTTCAGTCATACGACAGGAAATAAATGTAAATCGGCTCACCTTAGAGTGCAATCAGAGGAAAAAATCCAATTAAAAAAACTGTATTTCTTTGAGGATGTAGAATTACAAAAATAAATTGTCTCTTAAAATACGCTGATTACGTCTTCCGAGAAGGAAAAAATAATTAAACACTTTAATTTTCAGCTACTTTATACCTAGGTCATTTCGACTTAAGCGTCTTCATCTTTCCAGCACTTAGACAAATGATTTCCATTCTTTCTAAGACCATTAATCCCCGAGTGCAATCAGATACTAGCCAATACTCCAACCCAGCAACCCCAGGTTCTTGCCATCATCAATATTAGCGCCTAACTAAACTTTAGAGTGAAAAAGAATTTTCTCTTTGAACACTTTAATGGTGAAAATGACCAAAGATAAATGACATTAGTGTTTCATCAAACTATTAGTGTTTCATTAAACCACGAATTAATAAGTCAATGGGACGATTGGTACTGTTAATTTGTAACAAACCTTTTTTTTTAATAAAATGATGATGAAATTCTCGCCGCGCGGGATTAGCCGAGCGGTCTACGGCGCTGCAGTCATGGACTGTGCGGCTAGTCCCGGCGGAGGTTCGGGTCCTCCCTCGTGCATGGGTGTGTGTGTGTGTGTGTGTGTGTGTGTGTGTGTGTGTGTGTGTGTGTGTGTGTGTGTTTGTCCTTAGGATAATTTAGGTTAAGTAGTGTGTAAGCTATTTCGTTCTGAACTGGCAAAACTTGAAAGACTTCAGACTGATAATGCTTTATGCATGACCAGTACCAATAATAATAATAATAATAATAATAATAATAATAGTGTGTAGGCCCTACAGCTTAATTACTGTTGTGTTGTGCTGCCAATTAGTTCGTTTATCTCTTCGAAAGTGAAAAATGAAGAAATTTCTGGTCCACTGTGAAAACTCGGAGACGGTATTTTCATGAGATATTTGAGCATATGTGATGTGTATCACACAAATTTACTGTCAGAGATGCATGGTACAAAGTACAAAATGTGTCTAACGGGTGGCTTTTGTGAGGAAGATGATGTTCATACATTCGTTTCACAAGCCGTAACGTTCGCCATATTGTGTCACGGTTTAATGCTAGTAGCCCGCATCTCGTGGTCGTGCGGTAGCGTTCTCGCTTCCCACGCCCGGGTTCCCGGGTTCGATTCCCGGCGGGGTCAGGGATTTTCTCTGCCTCGTGATGACTGGGTGTTGTGTGCTGTCCTTAGGTTAGTTAGGTTTAAGCAGTTCTAGGTTCTAGGGGCTGATGACCATAGATGTTAAGTTCCATAGTGCTCAGAGCCAATGAGAGAGCCAATGAGCGATCCACCAAAATCTATGCAAATGATCATTAATAGGTTCATACAACTGTGCTATACAAAATTGTAACATCACTTTAGAAATAAAAAAGGAGGGTTTTAAAGTATCGTATTGAAATGAAACCCTGTTAGTTAATTTTTAATAAAGACGGCGTTAGTTGCACTACATGACGTAAACTAAGGCTGCTGTACTTGCTGTAAACAGTCGTCTGAGTTTCCTTTTGCTTATACACCAGTAAGAGCGTACGGTGACATGTTGACCAGAATGGATAGCTGTTAATGAATAACAAGGTGTTTTACTTATTGTTGTACGTAAAATAAATTAATTCTGATTCTGTTACTTCCTTGTATTTTAGCACTGAAGATGACTTTTTATAAGCGAAATCTAGAGATGCAAGAGTAATAAAAACTAACGGGATTTCGACTGATTGCTGTGTGCTTCTCCTTCCTTGAAACTAAAATCAGTTAAGAATCAGTTTCCAACATAACAATGTTCGCCGCTCGCTTGGTTCCGAGAGTGGTCACACTTATTTCAAAATCCCACCGAACCGGAAAGGAAATGTTGTAGCTACGTCAGGCCAATCCAAATGACTTCCTTATGCGACTAATCACCGTGGACTATCGCTATGGATCCGAGACAAAAAAGGAATGGATACCGAACTATCGTCGAGCCAATTGAAGCTTGATGTTCTTTGGGGCAGCCTTGGTGTGGTGCTATAGGATTATGGTCGTAAGGAGCAAACCTTCGCAGGAGCACACCATCGAATTCTCCTGGCGATGCTACGTGAGGCAGTCAAGACGAAGCATCGTGAGAAGCTGTCTGAGGGATCTCTTCGCTTCACAACACTTCAGCTTCTTCCGAACATGGCAGTCGCAAACGCTGCTGCTTTTGCCTCACACCCCTATTGTCTTGACATGGTACTCACTGATTTCTTACTATTTCCTCGGATAAAGAACCTATTGGGTAGCAGACATTTCTAGAATGAACAGCCAAAATTCAGTCTTCTGTAACCAAGGTCTCCGCCAAATCTTCCACGAAGGCGAAGGAAAAATTTCGCTCTGGAAGGTGAATCAGTAGGGAAGGACTAATACCTTCACCATCAATTTTCAAGGTCGCTGTTCGCGTTTTCGAGGCAATAAATAAAATCTTACGACGTAATTCTCGTACTTACTATCTGCAAGACAAAAAACTACAGTGGGACTAGAACATTGTAGTTCTAATAACGGATATGGGCGTAGCAGAACGAAGAGGGGAAATATATCTGCGTAACTTCGGAACGCGTGGAGATCTTTCAACTATACTTACAGGTGGACTACGCCTACTCGCCGTCACCGATCGCGTCTACATTAACAGTGGACGTAGGCTTCGTCAGAAATGAAATTGATAGAAGTGAGAGCTCCAGATAGCCAAGCGTTAAGGGGGAAAAAAAAAGAAAAACACACACTCAGCAGTTTTGGTGCGTGTCGGGCGGGGCATGAGCGGTTGGCGCAGTGGAAAGAGTAAATACAGAACGGAGACCCGAGGATTGTGACAACCAGTCCCTACGGACGGTATTTCTTAATTTCAATTTTTACGTTACTTATACTTAAAATAAACCGAAATAATGATCAATATATTTTATTAATATTTTCATAAGATGTATAAAAAGGAAAGGCAAAGGAAGATTTAGGATGACAAATAAATTTGCAAGAACGGATTTTGCTTACAGCGTCCACGAGGACTCCGTAAGTAACTTCCGAAGACTGGCTTGGTAATTAAAGCGTACAGGACTTCGTATGCGATTAGTTTCATTACTCGTCGTTTGCTGCAAACTGTGCGATGAGAGAGGACCTATGATGAATGTGAACCAAGTTTGTATTCCTACAGAAACTTAAAAACAAGCATGTAACTGTAAAAATACAGTGTTTATACTGTGTCCAAGATACCTAGAAAATTACTGCTTCTCCAGTTTTACGATGAGTAAAGCTCCAGAATGTGTAAAGCATCAACTGTAGAATAATGAAACGATCTGATTTTATGCATGAAATTGTCGTGTAAGTCTTACAATCCTTTCCTCGAAATGTACTGGCCGAGTCCTCGTCGGTGCTGTAACTCTAATCAGAAATTTTCTTTTCCCTTCCCCTTTTACCCCTTTTATGAAAATATTAAAAAATACAATATACTGAGCACTATTTCGGTTCATTTGAAGACTATATAACGTAAATATTGAAAATGTTTAAAAAGCTGTCCGTCTAGTGATTCGATCCCATGAGCCTCTGGTTACCGTTCTGTACTCTATCCGCAGCGCCAACGGCCACCTGGAAACCACCCTGACGTAAATGTCTGACGCCGTGTCGACCTGCACCAAAGAATGCTATTTTTCTTTTCCTCCTAGGCGCTTGGTTATCTAGGGGTCCCACTTCTGTCACTTTGATTTCTGGCCAAGTCCTGAACAGACCGTAAGTTTGGACGAATCGGTGATGAAGTGTCGGTACGGGCCCTTGTTAGTGCACGTACGGACTATTATCTGAGAACAATATTGTGGAGGTGGGACATCCTTAATACCGCTAGGAAAGCGGCCGAGGGTAGGGAGGAGGTGATATGAGAAATAATCGAAGCGATGTCAGCGTCAAACTCATAGTTTTAGGTCTTGCTACGCTGATTGGTAAAGCCTCTGATAATATTTCACTCCCTGGAGCGAATGTAAATGTGGGAAGGGAGTCCTATGTAAAAACAATCGATTCCCTGGAGCGAAAGTAAATGTGGGAAGGGAGTCCTATGCAAAAACAATCGAAAAGAGAACGGATATTAATGTAAATTCCTAAATTCGGAGGCAGTTGCAACGACGTTTCACTCTTACGAGTATGATGGTAGCCGACCGAGACAGACGCAGCAAAAGGGAAGTAACCGCTTTTGTGACATTTACGAGTTCCTAAACCAGGAGCGAATTTTATTATATCATCTGTGTGCTTTAATAGTTTAGTTTCTTGAGATTCTGCGTGTCAATTTAATATCTAATAGCCACAGTTCTCGCGTTTTCGTTTGCGTCGGAAAGTAAACCGATTTCGTGACATATTACAAGTTCCTAATCAGGGGCGAAATATTTATTCTCACCTGAGTGCTTCTGTAGTTAGGTTTTTGAATATCTGCGAATTATTAGACCCAGTTCCTGCGTTTTCGTCAGGGTCTACAGTAGAGTTGCGCAGCACGTGCCGATAGTCCGTTTATCTGCAGAGTTTAGTTTTCCACGGTCTTTAGTATGGACAGGAACTGCGATTGTTGTGTGCGGATGCGCGCCAAGTTGGTGACACTTCGCTCTCGGCTTCAGGCTGCGATGGCTTCGGTTGCACAGCTTGAGGCTCCAGTGGATAGGCACCACTGTTGTGCGCCGGCCGTGGGGATCCAACGGACGTCCAGCACGTCCGAGTCCTCCGATAGGTCCCCACCGGTGGTCAACCCAGTCAGTAACTGCTCGCACTGAGGTTGACCCCTACCCTGTGGTCGAGTGGGAAGCAAGCGGCGAAAGATTTCCCAAGCGGCCGCACGTAAGGCCTCTCCCCGGTTTGTCTGACAAACAGGTTCCAGGTGCTATCTGTGGCTGACACGTCGGTAATAATGATGTGTGTCACTTTGGATCAGAAGGGATTCTTTCTGGTTTCCTAGTACAGAGCCGAATGGACGATCTGAATCAGAGGCTCAAATGGTTCTACGATCGTGTAGGCTGCAGATACCTCGACTTGCGCCAAAGGGTGGTTGGGTTTCGGGTTCTGCTGAATACGTGTCCACTATATGCAGGAGGCGGCTACATGGGTATCAGGGGCTGTGTGGCGTGGTTTGGGCGGTTTTTTAGGTTAGAGGGTCTCGGAAAAGCACAAGAAGGGCTTCAGTCACAAAGGGTGCAGGCTGAACACAGGAAAAACGTAGATACAGGAACCATTGGTATAACAGTTGTAAATTGTTGTAGCTCTGTTTTTCTCAGAGCTCCAAGCGGTAACAGAAAGCACTGATGCTCAAATCGTTATAAGGCATTGAAAGCTGGCTAAAGCCGGATATAAGCTCAGCCGAAATTTTTGCGAAGAACCTAACGGTGTTCCAAAAGGATTGGCTAAACACGGTTGGCGGTGGCGTGTCTGTTGCTGTTAGAAATAGTTTAACTTGCCGCGAAATTGAAGCAGATACTTCCTGTGAGCTACCATGGGCAGAGGTCATTGTTGGCAACCGGAATAAAATAATAATATGATCCTTTTACCGACCTCCCAATTCAGATGATACAGTTGCTGAAAGGCTTAAACAAAACTTGTGTTTGATTTCAAACACGTACCCGACTCATACGATATTAGTTGGTGGTGACTTTAATTTACCCTCCATATGTTGGCGAAAATACACGTTTAATTCCGGAGGTACGCATAAAACATCCTCCGAAATTGTGCTAAACGCATTCTCTGAAAATTATTTCGAGCAGTTAGTTCATGAGCCCACGCGAAAAGTCAACTGTTCTGAAAACACACTTAACCTCTTAGCAACAAATAACCCCGAGTTAGTAACGAGCATCAAAACCGATTCAGGGATTAGTGAACACAGGGGTGTCGTAGCGAGACTGAATATTGTAATCCCCAGATCCTCCAAAAATAAGCGAAAAATACACCTATTGAAAAAAAAAGCAGATAAAAATTCACTTGTCGCCTTCCTGAGAGACAATCTCCACTCATTCCAAATTAATAATATAAGTGTAGACCACATATGGCTTGAATTCAAAGAAATAGTAGTATCGGCAGCAATTGAGAGATTTATACCAAATAAATTAACAAACGAGGGAGCTGATCCTCCTTGGTACACAAAACGGGTTAAAACACTGTTGCAGAAACAACGAAACATACATAACAAATTTAAACAGACGCAAAATCCCCAAGACTGGCGATCTTTTACAGAAGCTCGAAATTTAGCGCGGACTTCAATGTGACATGCTTGTAAAAGTTTCCACAACGAAACTTTGTCTCGAAACCTGGCAGAAAATCCAAAGCGATTCTAGTCGTATGTGAAGTATGTTAGCGGCAAGAAACAATCAATGCCTTCTCTGCGCGATAGCAATGGAGATACTATCGAAGACAGTGCTGCCAAAGCAGAGTTACCAAACACAGCATTCCGAAATGCCTTCACAAAAGAAGACGAAGTAAATATTCCAGAATTCGAATCTAGAACAACGGCCAAAATGAGTAACGTAGAAGTGAATATCCTCGGAGTAGTGAAGCGACTTAAATCACTTAATATAAGCAAATCTTCTGGTCCAGACTGTATACCAATTAGGTTCCTTTCGGAGTATGCTGATGCGTTAGCTCCATACTTAAAAATCATATACAACCGTTCGCTCGACGAAAGATGCGTACCCAAAGACTGGAAAGTCGCACAGGTCACATCTGGTCACATAGCAGGAGTAATCAACTAAATTACAGACCACATCGTTAGCGTCGATATGCAGCCGGATTTTGGAACATATATTGTGTTCAAACATTATGAATTACCTCGAAGGAAACTGTCTATTGACATACAGTCAACATGGGTTTAGAAAACATCGCTCCCGTGAAACACAACTAGCTCTTTATTCACATGAAGTGTTGAGTGCTACTGACAAGGGGTTTCAGATCGATTCCGTATTTCTGGATTTCCGGAAGGGTTTTGACACTGTACCATACAAGCGGCTTGTAGTGAAATTGCTGGCTTATGGATTTGTGATTTTCTGCCAGAGAGGTCACAGTTCGTAGTAACTGACGAAAATTCAACTAGTAATACAGAAGTCATTTCTGGCATTCCCCAAGATAGTGTTATATGCCCTTTGCTGTTCCTTATCTATATAAACGATTTGGGAGACAATCTGAGCAGCCGTCTTCGGTTGTTTGCAGATGACGCTGTCATTTATCGACTAATAAAGTCATCAGAAGATCAAAACAAATTGTGCAACGATTTAGAAAGGATATCTGAATGGTGCGAAAATGGGCAGTTAACCCCAAATAACGAAAAGTGTCAGGTCATCCACATGAGTGCTAAAAGGAATTCGTTAAACTTCGGTTACACGATAAATCAGTCTAATCTAAAAGCCGTAAATTCAGCTAAATACCTAGGAATTACAATTACGAACAACTTAAATTAGAAGGAACACATCGAGAACGTTGTGGGGAAGGCTAACTAAAGACTGCGTTTTATTGGCAGAGCACTTAGAAAATGGATCAGACCTACTATGGAGACTGTCTACACTACGCTTGTCCATCCTCTTTCAGAATACTGCTGCGCGGTGTGGGATCCTTACCAGATGGAACTGACGGAGTACATAGAAAAAGTTCAAAGGAGGGCAGCACGTTTTGTATTATCGCGAATATGGGTGAGAGTGTCACAGAAATGATACAGGATTTGCGCTGGACATCATTAAAAGAAAGGCTTTTTCGTTGCGACGGAATCTTCAAACGAAATTTCAATCACCAACTTTCTCCTCCGAATGCGAACATATTTTGTTGACACCGTCCTACTTAGGGAGAAACGATCACCACGATAAAATAAGGGAAATCAGAGCTCGTTCGGAAAGATAGATACGAGCGTTCTTTACTCGCGCTATACGAGATTGGAATAATAGGGAATTGTGAAGGTGGTTCGATGAACCCTCTGCCAGGCACTTAAGTGTGATTTGCAGAGTATCCATGTAGATGTAGACATGGGCGTACCCAGCTAGGGGCAAGGGGGGGGGAGGCGGATGCCCCCCCCTCCCCAGAAGATATTTGCAGTTTTTTACTGGTTTACTGTTTTATTTAATAAGAGAAGCTGCACGTTTTCTCGGATTGTACAAGTGCATTCTTGTATTTAAAATGTTTATTAAAAGCCGTTTTTCACTGGTTTACTGTTTTATTTAGTAAGAAGTGCTGTACGTTGTCTCGAGTCCTTGTTTCCTGAGACTAGTATGACCTGCCCCCCCCCCCCCCCCCTCCCTTAGTTCAGATACTGGGTACGCCCTTGGATGTAGATGGTTGCGGGCGAGAACATACTGACGCAAAAATAATCGAAACCGACTAGTATTAAATGCAGAGTCTATGGTAGTCGGTATTACTAGGCTGATCGGTACAAATTATGTAAACTGGCAACGAGAAATAATCAGTTCGTAGCAATATGAAAAACGCTGGTAAGGATACTCGCCGACAAGTGTTAAACCAGGCAGTATTTACTCCATGGAAATGTAAAAACGAGTTTCTGTTAATGTATTTCGAATACGGCGGTATCTGATTTCATACACCCCATCCGAAGAAACTGTGAGGCACAGATTTCAACACGCGGAATAAAAAGAAATATATCATCAGCCAGTGGAATGAAAGTAAAAAGGTAGCGATGCTGTGTTACGAACTTGCGGCGGTTTCACGTATGTCCCGTGTGTGTGTGTGTGTGTGTGTGTGTGTGTGTGTGTCAGCTGTTGCATAGCAGCGGCGCGTTTCGCGACTCGCGCGGCCCGCCCGTCACGTTGGCAGCCCTGCGCTGCTTTCAATTAAATGGAGCCTCCGCGCGCCTGCGGAAGCTCGGGAGGAGGCCGAGACGACGATGATGATGACGGTCGTGGGAGGCGGAGAACGCGAGAGGCGGAGGACGGGAAGAGGAGGCAGGGGAGGGGCGGGATGACAAGCGGAGGGGAGCGGCGAGGAGTGGGGGGGAGGGAGGGCAAGGAAGGCGGACAGCTGCGGAGGAGGAGGCTGCGGAGACTGACAGCAGAGAGCAGCAAAGCGCCAGCCGCCGCCGCCGCGTCGGTCGATGTTGATTAATTTAGCGTCTAAAGCCGAGCGCCTCTCATGGGCACCCCGACGCGGCATGCCTCCTCCTACCCATCCCTTCCCCTTCCTATCCCACTGTATTGGCGGCAACGATTTTACACCGAATGCAGCACGCCGAGGTGCGGCTCCGCGCGATGTTGTATCAGATTTTGGGCTGTCGTAGCCGCATCCGCTTTCCCCGGAAAGGCAGTCAAATCACATCGGCCCGCGTGGCGAGGCTGCGATTCCACGCCTGCAGATAATCCTCTCAAACAGATCCCGTCGGATGAAAGAGGCCGCCCCCTTGGCTGCAGAAGCGCGCACGCCGCTTCGACAAACCGATATAGAAGTACTTTCTCTACCGCCTTAATTTCTGTTTCGCACAGGAAATTTTCTTAGTTGTTTTCCTCTCTCCGCCCCCGTCGTTAACTATACATCTACCTCCAAGTGCAACGGTGTGTACCACATCCCATGTGAATGTTGCATGCTCGCGTATCATGTCGTTTTTTGAAACCCAGAATCTACTCTGTAGGAATCAACATGGATTCCGGAAACAGCGATCGTGTGAGACCCAACTCGCTTTATTTGTTCATGAGACCCAGAAAATATTAGATACAGGCTCCCAGGTAGATGCCATTTTCATTGACTTCCGGAAGGCGTTCGATACAGTTCCGCACTGTCGCCTGATAAAGTAAGAGCCTACGGAATATAAGACCAGCCGTGTGGCTGGACTGAAGAGCTTTTAGCAAACAGAACACAGCATGTTGTTCTCAATGGCTGGCCGCGGTGGTCTAGCGGTTCTAGGCGCGCAGTCCGGAACCGCGCGACTGCTACGGTCGCAGGTTCGAATCCTGCCTCGGGCATGGATGTGTGTGATGTCTTTAGGTTAGTTAGGTTTAAGTAGTTCTAAGTTCTAGGGGACTTATGACCTAAGATGTTGAGTCCCATAGTGCTCAGAGCCATTTGAACCATTTTTTGTTCTCAATGGAGAGACGTCTACAGACGTTAAAGTAACCTCTGGCGTGCCACAGGGGAGTGTTATGGGACCATTGCTTTTCACAATGTACAGGGTGATTCAAAAAGAATACCACAACTTTAGGAATTTAAAACTCTGTAACGACAAAAGGCAGAGCTAAGCACTATCTGTCGGCGAATTAAGGGAGCTATAAAGTTTCATTTAGTTGTACATTTGTTCGCTTGAGGCGCTGTTGACTAGGCGTCAGCGTCAGTTGATGCTAAGATGGCGACCGCTCAACAGAAAGCTTTTTGTGTTATTGAGTACTGCAGAAGTGAATCGACGACAGTTGTTCAGCGTGCATTACGAACGAAGTATGGTGTTAAACCTCCTGATAGGTGGTGTATTAAACGTTGGTATAAACAGTTTACAGAGAATGGGTGTTTGTGCAAAGGGAAAAGTTCTGGACGGCCGAGAACGAGTGATGAAAATGTAGCACGCATCCAGCAAGCATTTGTTCGCAGCCCAGGAATTGGCTGTTCCCTCAGCTCGAACAAGAAGCACAACAATTCATATTTCAGCAGGATGGAGCGCCACCACATTGGCACTTATCTGTCCGTAACTACCTGAACGTCAACTACCCGAGGCGATGGATCGGCCGCCAGGCAGCCTGTGACAGAGCACTTCATCACTGGCCTCCAAGAAGCCCTGATCTTACTCCCTGCGATTTTTTCTTATGGGGGTATGTTAAGGATATGGTGTTTCGGCCACCTCTCCCAGCCACCATTGATGATTTGAAACGAGAAATAACAGCAGCTATCCAAACTGTTACGCCTGATATGCTACAGAGAGTGTGGAACGAGTTGGAGTATCGGGTTGATATTGCTCGTGTGTCTGGAGGGGGCCATATTGAACATCTCTGAACTTGTTTTTGAGTGAAAAAAAAACCTTTTCAAATACTCTTTGTAATGATGTATAACAGAAGGTTATATTATGTTTCTTTCATTAAATACACATTTTTAAAGTTGTGGTATTCTTTTTGAATCACCCTGTGTATAAATGACCTAGTAGATAGTGTCGGAAGTTCCATGCGGCTTTTCGCGGATGATGCTGTAGTATACAGAGACGTTGCATAATTAGAAAATTGGAGCGAAATGCAGGAAGATCTGCAGCGGATGGGCACTTGGTGCAGGGAGTGGCAACTGACCCTTAACATAGACAAATGTAATGTATTGCGAATACATAGAAAGAAGGATCCTTTATTGTATGATTATATGATAGCGGAAAAATATCTGGGAGTATGCGTACGGAACGATTTGAAGTGGAATGATCATATAAAATTAATTGTTGGTAAGGCGGGGGCCAGGTTGAGATTCATTGGGAGAGTCCTTAGAAAATGTAGTCCATCAACAAAGGAGGTGGCTTACAAAACACTCGTTCGACCTATACTTGAGTATGGCTCATCAATGTGGGATCGGTACCAGGTCGGGTTGACAGAGGAGATAGAGAAGATCGAAAGAAGAGCGGCGCGTTTCGTCACAGGGTTATTTGGTAAGCGTGATAGCGTTACGGAGATGTTTAGCAAACTCAAGTGGCAGACTCTGCAAGAGAGGCGCTCTGCATCGCGGTGTAGCTTGCTCGCCAGGTTTCGAGAGGGTGCGTTTCTGGATGAGGTATCGAGTATATTGCTTCCCCCTATTTATACCTCCAGAGGAGATCACGAATGTAAAATTAGAGAGATTCGAGCGCGCACGGAGGCTTTCAGACAGTCGTTCTTCCCGCGAACCATACGCGACTGGAACAGAAAAGGGAGGTAATGACAGTGGCACGTAAAGTGCCCTCCGCCACACACCGTTGGGTGGCTTGCCTCCAGTATAAATGTAGATGTATTACGTGGCGCAGACTATTAAAATAATCGAGGAGATATGTGATTAAAACGACCAAGCAAATGATCTGTCGTAGAGCACTGCCCCAAATATAATCCTGAATACGACGAGTTTGTAACCTCCCCCTCACTTATCGACCTTACTGACAGTGAAAAATTAAACCGCGTGTGCCTAATGGAAATTTGGGAAAGCAATCGTCAATGGAAATTTGGGAAAGCAATCGTCACCGAAGTTAATCTGTCGGTAATGAGGGAGGAAAGGGTTACATCTAAATGAAAGGAAAAATGCAAATGAAACTGGTGGAAATTAATTTTGAAAAGGGGTAAAGTTAATAAAGAAAGTAAATGTGCGGCCGTTACGTTAACAATTAACTAGCGGTAATTAGATATTTGAGATTTGGGGGAAATCACGGTCGCCAGTCCTAACGACAATTACTATAGTAACTGAAAAAGAAAGGTTATTACACATATAATTAGCTCTAGAAGCGTGGCAACTGAGGGTTGACACGTGTAGTGTGAAAACTGAAAGTTTGTCAGAAGTAATAAATTTCGCTACACTCTGACTTAATTTAGCAAAAGAATTAATAAAACCGGAAAATTGAAAGTTAATTTAGTGACTGAAGTTAATAGTGAGCTTTCTTTCTGAAGCACATCGAAATTCAGGAAAATACGGTTAGTCTTGGACTACCTCAACAATCATTTCAAAAGCAACTTGACTCTACGCAATTTAGAAACAAGAGATTTAACTTTGAACTTGAATTAAATGATTCTGAACAATTAACAATAGTAAAATTTTGTACGTACCAAGCTGAGCTGCAGTCACAGGTAAGCTAAAATATGCTAACAAAACTCGCACTCTTAATTTGTGCTCGTGTAATCTAAATATTGTAGCTAGCTATGAATACTTTAACTGAACTTTAAAATTAAAGCAGTGAAATCTAATTATATTATTTTAATGCTGGCGTTTGAATTTCAACGACACTCGGGTTCATTTCGGAAAAGGAAGAGTGCAGAAAGTTGAAATAAGTAGTTCTCGTAACATGCAAAGATCTGCACATTCCTCAAACTGGGGAACTATCAAGAATGGGGTTCCACAAGGGTCAGTCTTGGGTCCTTTGTTGTTCTTATTATATATTAATGACTTGCCATTCTATATTCATGAAGAGGCAAAGTTAGTTCTCTTTGCTGATGATACAAGTATAGTAATCACACCTGAGAAACAAGAATTAACTGATGAAATTGTCAATACTGTCTTTCAGAAAATTACTAAGTGGTTCCTTGTAAACGGACTCTCACTGAATTTTGATAAGACACAGTACATACAGTTCCGTACAGTGAATGGTATGACGCCATTAATAAATATAGACCTTAATCAGAAGCATATAGCTAAGGCAGAATATTCCAAATTTTTAGGTATGTCCATTGATGAGAGATTAAATTGGAAGAAACACATTGATGATCTGCTGAAACGTTTGTGTTCAGCTACTTATGCAATAAGGGTCATTGCAAATTTTGGTGATAAACATCTTAGTAAATTAGCTTACTACGCCTATTTTCACTCATTGCTTTCATATGGCATCATATTTTGGGGTAATTCATCACTGAAGAATAAAGTATTTATTGCACAAAAGCGTGTAATCAGAATAATAGCTGGAGTCCACCCAAGATCATCCTGCAGACATTTATTTAAGGATCTAGGGATATTCACAGTAGCTTGTCAGTATATATACTCTCTTATGAAATTTGTTATTAACAACCAAACCCAATTCAAAAGTAATAGCAGTGTGCATAACTACAATACTAGGAGAAAGGACGATCTTCACTATTCAAGATTAAATCTAACTTTGGCACAGAAAGGGGTGAATTATACTGGCACTAAAGTCTTTGGTCACTTACCAAATAGTATCAAAAGTCTGACAGATAACCAACGAGTATTTAAGAAGAAATTAAAAGAATTTCTGAATGACAACTCCTTCTACTCCATAGAGGAATTTTTAGATATAAATTAAGAAAAAAAAAACAAAACAAAAATATAAAAAAATAAAAAAATAAAAAATAAAGAAAAAACACAAAAAATAAAGTTGTTATATTAACTTAAGTATGTTGTTAAATTAACCTTATTATGTCATGTATTGGAAAATTCGACTCGTTCCACATCATCACGAAATATCGTATTCATGATCCATGGAACTAGTATTAATCTAATCTAATCTAATCTACCTGCTTGGCAATGCAATTGGGACAATGAGCAACAAAGGTTCATGCTAAGTTGCTGTAATTTTGCGAGGCAAATGGAACAATTTGAAAAGCTGAGGTCTGCAATACAGTTCTGAAACTTTACGTGCTTTTAGTCTTCCTTGTTGGTTGATTGAAGGTTTGAAGCCGTCGATCGAGGAGGTGGCGACAGTCACTCATTGTCGGCCGTCGCTGTTGCAGAAGCTGGATGTTGGCGCGCCTTCTCAACACGGTCACCAGACGAAACGGGCTCTTGATGTGCGCCAGCTAATGCTTCCCGTCCGCGACACCATGTCAGAAACTATCATCGCAAGTCGAGCGCAATTACATGCTGCCAAACCCCGAAAGCGCGGCAACTCGCGCGAGCTACACACAACACACCTGCTCCACTCGCTACTCCAGCCAGACTCCCTCTCTGCCCGCGCTCCATGCGACAGAGTTAACACTACCAAAGATCCTAAACACTTTCGTTCTCCACACGACCTATCGATGTATTCGTTCGATAGTATAGTTTTCCCTAGGCCAGACCCAGCGTATAAATACAAATAATCTTTACACAACAAATCAACTATACATCGACATAAATATATATATATATATATATATATATATATATATATATATATATATATATATATATACACAAATAGTAAAACAATTACAATATATAAAGGCACAGAAATGTCATATATTCAGGTAACAAAACAAGGAAAAAAATTATAGTACAATAGATGGAAATAGGAGGATATGCATTTCCGGCGTTACACGTGCCCCACATTGTCTGAGGATGTTCGTGTAACCTAAACAGACTCAGAAAATGTCCCAAAAAAGAAACAGCGGAAATGCATATGCTCAAAACATCAACAAAATTTAGCATTCGTCTAATTAAGCATAAAGCAATTTTTAGACCAAATAATTGAGTGGAGACATTCCTAATCTTATTCCACTCTGTCATCTTGCACAAAATTCGTAACACTATCAAGAAATGGAATACTATTTACAAAATTAATCAGAGTACATGGTCATAAAAAAAAGGTATATCAAAATACACAAATTAATAATTAATTACATAGAATACACATTTTATATAACCTTTTCATAATTAATACTCTCGCCATGAGAGTCCACTTAACGCTAAACAAGAAAATAATATACAGCAGATCGACAAAAACATAAATATTGACAGCAGAATTCTTTCACATCAGCTGTCCGGGAAGAAAAACAACTCCGCCTTCCGTACCCGCAAGTACAAAGAATGCCGATAGCGGCACAAGATCCGACAGCGGCTCCGCCTCGCCAGTATTGTTGCGCCCGCCTGTTTGGCACGCTTGATCTCACTCGCCTGTGTAACGGCATTTCCAGAACGCCCGTTTCACTGAATTCTTTCGGAAAAACTCACTCCCGAGTAATCTCAAGGAGTCCATTAACACTGTCACAGTGGATAACTCAACAATGTCCATCATCACACATGTACAAGCCTGAAACTTAAAACATCGTCTAAGTACATCGGCAATGACTAGTCCTGTCATGGTCGCCACGTGTAACCTCCCCCTCACTTATCGACCTTAATGACAGTGAAAAATTAAACCGCGTGTACCTAATGGAAATTTGGGAAAAGCAATCGTCACCGAAGTTAATTTGTCGGTAAAGAGGGAGGAAAGGGTTACATCTAAATGAAAGGAAAAATGCTAATGAAACTGGTGGAAATTAATTTTGAAAAGGGGTAAAGTTAATAAAGAAAGTAAATGTGCGGCCGTTACGTTAACAATTAACTAGCGGTAATTAGATATTTGAGATTTGGGGGAAATTACGGTCGCCAGTCCTAAGGACAATTACTATAGTAACTGAAAAAGAAAGGTTATTACACATATAATTAGCACTAGAAGCGTGGCAACTGAAGGTTGACACGAGTAGTGTGAAAACTGAAAGTTTGTCAGAAGTAATAAATTTCTGCTACACTCTGACTTAATTTAGCAAAAGAATTAATAAAACCGGAAAATCGAAAGTTAATTTAGTGACTGAAGTTAATAGTGAGCTTTCTTTCTGAAGCACATCGAAATTCAGTAAAATACGGTTAGTCTTGGACTACCTCAACAATCATTTCAAAAGCTACTTGAATCTACGCAATTTAAAAATAAGAGATTTAACTTTGAACTTGAATTAAATGATTCTGAACAATTAACAATAGTAAAATTTAGTATGTACCAAGCTGAGCTGCAGTCACAGGTAAGCTAAAATACGGTAACAAAACTCGCACTCTTAATTTGTGCTTGTGTAATCTAAATATTGCAGCGAGCTATGAATACCTTAACTGAACTTTGAAATTAAAGCAGTGAAATCGAATGATGCTGGCATTTGAATTTCAACGACACTCGGGTTCATTCCGGAAAAGGAAGGGACCCTGCTTGGTAATGCAATTGGGACAATGAGCAACAAACGTTCGTGCTAAGTTGCTGTAATTTTGTGATGCAACAATTTTAAAAGTTTGAAAAGCTGAGGTCTGCCATACAGTTCTAAAACTTTACGTGCTTCCAGTCTTCCTTGTTGATTGATTGAAGGTTTGAAGTCGTCGATCGAGGAGGTGGCGACAGTCACTCATTGTCGGCCGTCGCTGTTGCAGAAGCTGGATGTTGGCGCGCCTTCTTCTCGACACGGTCACCAGACGAAACGGGCTCTTGATGTGCGCCAGCTAATGCTTCCCGTCCGCGACACCATGTCAGAAACTATCATCGCAAGTCGAGCGCAATTACATGCTGCCAAACCCCGAAAGCGCGGCAACTCGCGGGAGCGTCACACAACACACCTGCTCCACTGCACTACTCCAACCAGACTCCCCCTCTGCCCGCGCTCCACGCGACAGAGTTAACACTACCAAAGATCCTACACACTTTGATTCTTCACACGACCTATCGATGTAATCTTTCGATAGCAGTTTTCCCTAGGCAAGACTCAACGTAAAATACAAATAATATTTACAAAACAAACCAATTATACATCGACATAAATGCATAAATATATATACATATATATATACAAATAGTAAAACAATTACAATATATAAAGGCACAGAAATGTTATATATTCAGGTAACAAAATAAGGAAAAAAATTTATAGTACAATAGATGGAAATAGAAGGATATGCATTTCCGGCGTTACAAGTTTCTGGAACAGAGTAACTAACGAATCTATCGAAATAAAGATATCGCGAAATCTAATAAACAGGGACGGAGGTTTCAATTAATACAAGACTTAAGAGTTGGGCACTCGATTTATTAAGATATCGCCGGCCATCACATCCACCAGAGCTGGAAAACGTTAAGAGGGTGTGGGTTTCAAGGAATATCATTTCAGGATTTGACAAACAAAAGAGTATCAAAGGGCGTATCGGATGCCAGGAGTCAGCAGTACCTCACAGTCTGGTTGAAGTCCAGGCAACAAGTATCCATAACAGCGAAACTCGCAACACCTGAAGAAGAAGACTGGGATGATCGTCGAAATATTGGGCATAAAATGGAAACAATAACTTGAATATATACCTGGAAGTAGACCATTAATCAATCACGCCGAGAAAATCTAGAGTACTTGCACTTTTTCCTCGACATATCCAAAGAGAGGAGATTCTCAAGGATGTAGTACATGTCAAAAAATCAGGAAAAAATAATACATATTTACAAATGGTTCAAATGGCTCAGAGCACTATGGGACTTAACATCTGAGGTCATCAGTCCCCTAGAACTTAGAACTACTTAAATCTAACTAACCTAAGGACATCACACACATCCATGCCCGAGGCAGGATTCGAACCTGTGGCAGTAGCGGTCGCGCGGTCCCAGACTGAAGCGCCTAGAACCGCTCGGCCACAATGGCCGGCAATAAATATTTACAAAGGAGAGAGGACTACTTATGTTCCCTCCACAGATACTAAATGAAACAGTTCTTATGCATGTGGAACAAGACAAAAAATTGAAACATATTTCTATTTAAAAGCTAATAACAAACTTATTTTATGAGTATGTAGTGTCCGTCCTTTCGGACGTGTCCGAAAGAACAGACACCACACATCCATATTATTGATTCGCCTCTATGGGCAATGAATCCATAAGCTCCAGTGCGGATGCACATTTACGTTCGACCTCCAGCAGGAATCTTAATTAGTGAACGTTGAGGACATTGACGGAGAGTGCGGATAGCAGAGTGGTTCAACCGGGGGGGGGTGTCGACAAAGTCTGCGTTTTTGCGATAATTTACTCGTCACTAAACGAGTAAATGTACTGTGCCCCCCCCCCCCCCCATCATCAAACAGAAAATCAGCTTACAATAAGTGTTTACACTGGTCACATTAATGCTATCAAGATATCCAAATGGTGAGTAATGTATTTAAGGAAAGACTGTAGGTGTCAGCTGATTATGGACGTTGTTGGCTTGAGGCAGCTCAAGTGTCTTAAGAATTCTTCATTTGTCCATCTGCTCCTTTTATATCTAAACAAAACATTATGAATGTTGCTTAGCATTTGTCACGCAGAATATAAAGTACATTTCCATAGACGTACATTATAATACAACAGTTATTTTAATACTTTTAAATTTCTCCGGTCTCGGTACTATTACTGCGCATTAATTTCCTGTTGTTACTATTTTTATTCGTATTTGGTAGTTTGATAGTATGTAGTAGTCCATACTCCGATACCATTTTATCAGTGTGTTGTCGATGCTATCTGATCATCCACTTATTCAGCCACACACTAATACTCCACTTTGTAATAACAGTATACGATAGCACAAGATCCATACTCCAAATTTCTACAGCATAATGATATGGCTGTTTAAAACCTGACAAGATGAAAATACGTCTAGATTTCGTCAGCCTTAAGAGAAAAGGTATGTTTCTGCACCCATGCATTCCATTAACTCATGTAAGAAGCAAACCCCCTCGTCTACTGACATCAGACAGATGCGAGATCAGTTCAAAAAATTCCGGAACTTTGTTTGAAAAATTTTTCTACGCATACCTTTTAGTTGCTGTGCGTGGTCTCCTTCGAAATACTCTCCTCCACAACTGATACACCGCTCCCAACGCGGTTGCCACCTCCTGGAGTAGTCTTGGTACGCCTCTTGCTGCATCGCGATTGAGCCGTCTGCGAATTTTCTTTTATCTCGTCTATCGTTGCAAATCTTCATCCTTTCAATGGGGTTTCAACTCTGGAGATAAAAGAAAATCCCCAGGGGCCAGGTCTGGAGAGTACGGAGGATGAAGCAGCACAGTGATTTCTTTTTTGTGCAACAGTCACGCACCGACAGGGATGAATGTGCGGCTGCTTTATCGTGATCCAAGAGTCATGAATTGCCTCGCCACATTTCAGGCAGTTGCCTTCTCACATTTTCTCGCAGGCGTCGCAACACGCCCCGATAGTACCATCGATTAACAGTTACTGTGGCACGAATTTATGACGAACTACTCCCTCAAAATCAAAGAAAACTATCAGCATGGCTTTGACATCTTACATGACCTTACGAGCTGTTTTTTGGTCTTGGAGAACGTTCCCAACCGACTGTGAAGATTGGATCTCGGTCTCAACATCATAACCGTAGACCCACATCTCATCACTAGTTATGATTCTCTTAAGGACCATCTAGTTGTCATTTTCGCCATCCAAAAGCTCTTTACAGATTCTGAGGCGAAGGTCTTCCTGGTCTTAACTCATGAGCCACGGGAGGAACTTGGTGGCAACACGATGCATTCCAAGATGCGGTGTCAGGATTTCATGACATGATCCAACTGAAATAGTACATTCTTCTGCAATTTCTCGGACAGTCAGTCTTTGATTGACACACAATTTCGTTGACGTTCTCGACATGAGCGTGGTCGGTAGACGTCGGAGGGTATCCTGAACGAGGGTCATTTTTAACTTCCGTCCGGCCATCGTGTGAACACCGAGTACGGCTTAGGCACTCATCAGCGAAGTCTTCCTGCATCATTTGGTGTGTTTCTGTAAAGGTTTTCTTCAGTTTCACGCAAAATTTAATGACGCGTTGCCCTCTAAATCTGCCATCTCGAAATTCGCAAACTATGCGACCCAACTTTCTATTCAATACAGCACTGAACAACAATGAAACTCCCGGCAGTTACACATTTAAACGCATACGTGTGCAGGGAAGCCAACAGCATTTCTCTCCAACACACCACTGTCGAGAAATTACCAATGTTCCGGTATTTTTTGAACAGACCTTGTACCATTAGTGATAGTACAGTATCCACTGACCCAAAGCAGATATCTTTTTGCGCTGTAATGGTAATGATGTCGACGGAGAACTAGAAACACTCTTTCCCTCAGCGACACCTCCACCTTCCTCAATACAATCTCAATGAAATTGAAGAAAAAATTTTCAGTATCGTAGATTTTGTTAGAGTTGCACTTGTACGTCAGTAGTGAAAAGTTTCGTAAAGATCAAGGGTATTCAATCCTTTTTACCTGCCGCCCACTTTTGTCATCTGCGTTCGTAGTGCCGGCCGCGGTGGTCTAGCGGTTCTAGGCGCTCAGTCCGGAACCGCGCGACTGCTACGGTCGCAGGTTCGAATCCTGCCTCGGGCATGGATGTGTGTGATGTCCTTAGGTTAGCTAGGTTTAAGTAGGTCTAAGTTCTAGGGGACTGATGACCACAGATGTTAAGTCCCATAGTGCTCAGAGCCATTTTGTGTTCGTAGTAAAATTTTCTAACCGCCCACCGCTTCCACAGTAATGGTGGTTTATAAAGTTGGTAAGTAACTTTACTTTATTAAATTAATGATGTGGAGTCACAGCAAGTTAAAGCATACAATAATAATTACTTACCAAACGCTTTACGCCAAAATTTTATGAAAATCTAATGAAAGTTTCTTTTTATTATTATTATTATTATTATTATTTTAACCACACCGCCTGCCGCCCAGTATGAAAGCTGAAACGTCCACTAGTGGGTGAAAGGGACCTGGATACTACCACTCGTATACATATCGACAAGTAAAAAATACAAAGTGTGTTACGCATCTTAAACGTCTCCGAAGGACGGCTTAGCCTTTTTAAATCGGCCAAACAAAATATAATATGTACATTTTTCTTTGTAAATGGAATTGTGGAACCGTATATTTTTCTAATGACATTTGGGGAGGGGGGGGGGGATGCGGGAGTGAAGAGAGAAAATGAACAAAGATGTTCACTGTTTGCAATGAAATTTCAAGAATGTATAGGGACTGTTTTAAGCGAAAGGATCATGGTTGATGACATCACTTCTACTGTCAAGCAAACATTATATTGGATTGGTGCGTTGATGACATCACTTCTACTGTCAAGCAAACATTATATTGGATTGCTGCATAAGTTCGTGAAGTTTTTCCATAAGTTTAATAAACACAGCAGATACACATAGCAGGGACTTTAGTTATCAATAATATATTCCCCTTCACAATTTACAACAGTCTGACAACGCTAAGGTAACTTGTCGTTTCCGTGACTGTAGAAATAACTTTATTTTGAGGCGAAGAACTCGTCAAGTTCGGAGCCCATTTTCATCCGGGAAGGAAGTCCTTGAGTGATGTTCGATGGAGAGCGGAAAAGGAGAAAATCCGAGGCCGCAATATCATGTGAATAAGGTGGGTGCGGAGTGACTTCCCAACCCAACTCTTGTATAGCGTTTTTCGTCAGTCTAACAGAATGCTAGCGTGTGTTATCGTGGAGTAGCATCACTTCACGCAGTCCTCCTGGTCTTTGTTCTTGGACGCCGTCACAAGACGTCTCAGTTGTTGGCAATAAATGGCAGCAGTAATGGTTACACCTTGGGGAAGGAATTCGCAATACGTCACATCGTCGCTGTTCCGCCAGATGCGTAACATTATCTTCTGCGGATACGGCTGGTCTTTGTACGATTAATTGCTGTTTTGTTTGCACTTAACCATTCCTTTCTTTTCCTTATGTAAGCATAAAGAAATCATTTCTCTTCACCAGTAACGATATGCGATAGGGAATGGTCGGTGTTGTTCTTGAGCTAATTGGTGACGAGCAAGCAGAAATGCAGGTATGACCAGCCGCTGATTTTTGTGATTTTGGCATTGAAGATGTGGTACCCGTACACCTGATTTTTGAACTTTCTCCAGTGCATGCAAATGTCGCACGATGGTGGGAGGAATGATAACAGTTCATCATATCTGCCAGTTCTCGAGTACAGTGACGTGGATCATTGTGGATTAATGTGTTTAACCGATCTTTATGAAACCCTCAAATTCTGTTTTTTTTTGTTTTTTTTTTTTGCGTCCACAGCTCTACTTACTATCTCCAAATGACAAAATGACAGTACGTCAACTCAAATAGCAACAGTGAACTACAAATAAAAAATGGCAACCCAATATCTTTTACCGCAATCAGTAAACTCTAAACCACACAGACTGCATTCCTCTTCCCATTAGCTTCAGAATGACGTTACGAAAAGTACATCGTTCTATTTACTAATTCGTTTGTGTGCTTTTGCTTCTTAATAACAGTACTATTATAGCTTGAATAATTTGTGAAATATTAAGGTTTTTCATGTAACGCAAGGCACAGTATATACATACACAAAGGAAGATAAATTTACGCTAAAATATGTTTCAAAAAATGAGAAATTCGCGTAGCAAACGATGCTAGCTCACTGTACAAAGTGCAGATGTGCATGAAATATTTCCAATTTTCGTGGAGTAGATGGTTGAAAAGCTGATATTCAGCCACCTGACAATAGCAGGACCACAGTGCAACTGAAACTCTGTGTAAATATCAATGCAAGCTGCCTTTGTAGATTTTTAGGTTCTTCATAGCTTCTATTATCCCTTTCAACTGAAATGGGATGTAAAATTTGAAACATGAGAGACAAAGAAATATACGACACCGTGTTCTGGGTCTGAAGAACCGAATGGGAAACAGCTAAAAATCTGGGCGCTTAATTTTCTTCCAACCCCCTCGACGATAATTGTTTTTAGAACACAAGCAGAGAGGGAAACGGAAAGTAAGGAGGCAACATAAGGTGAGGTGAGATAATACGAAAGAGCCTCAACGTCTCTGACCCGCACTACAGCTAAGAGGTATTGAGAGATACTGAGAACAGGCTGGAATTTCTTCAGTGGCGCTACTGAGATGTGGCGGCTACCGTAGAGTATGCTCCAAGGGCTGGAAAGGGGGATGGAAGTAGAGGAGGTGGGGTGTTTCCACATGGTTGAATGCCATCGAGCGACCGTCCACCCGCAAAGGAAAGGGGCAACATAAAAGCAGGTAGCGCCATATTAATGATTTATGGGTATAACAGAAGCGCTCTCCGCACTCCAGCGAAATGCGAAAACGCCCTACACGTGACCTGCATACGTCCCACCCGTGTCAGTTCTTCAGCCTTCATGCGAAAGTACTGACAGTTTAGAGTTAGGGGCGGACTCGCATGTCTTCATCTTCATCTCCATCTGCATCTTCATCTGCATCTTCATCTACATTTACATCTCCATTTGTCTGCAAGCTACCTTCTGGTACGTGGCAGAGGGTACTAGGTCACCCCCCGCCCCCCTTTTCTTGTCCCAATAGTGGATGGTGCGCTGGAAGTACGGTTATTGATAAGCCTCCGCGCGAGCTCGAATCTCTCTAATCGTGTCTTCGTAGTATTTTCACGATGTGTACGTACGAGGAAGCAATATACTGGTTCACTTTTCTAAGAACATTCGCTCTCGGAAGTTTAATACAATAACAACTACCACTGGAGTTCATGGGCATCTCCGTGGTGCTTTCGCACTTACTGATCGAACCTGTGACAAAACATGCTGTTCTTTCAAATAGTTCAAATGACTCTGAGCACTACGGGACTTAACTTCTGAGGTCATCAGTCCCATAGAACTTAGAACTACTTATACCTACCTAACCTAGGGAAATCACACACATCCATGCCCGAGGCAGGATTCGAACCTGCGACCGTAGTGGTCGCGCGGTTCCAGGCTGTAGCGCCTAGAACCGTTCGGCCACCCAAGCCGGCTGCTGTTCTTTCGATCGTCTCTTTTTACAATCGGTCCTATCTGGTAAAAGTCCCTGGCACACGGGTAATATTCAAGTATCGGTCAAAAGAGGATTCTGTAAACTATCTCCTCCTGCCTTTCCAGTGATTAGTTTAACTTCGTCGTTCCAGTTTTAGTCGATCCGTACTGACACTCTGAGAATTTAATGGATCTGACTGCCCCCCAATGATTGATTGACATCCTGTGATCATACAATAATGGGTCTTACCGTTATTTATGCTACAGACGCTAAGTTTTTTTTTTTTATGTTAAGTGTTAACTGACAATTCCTGCACCAAATATTAGTCGTGTGCAGTTCTGCCTGCATTTCGCTACTACTTTCTAGCGTTGGAACTTCTCTGCATACAAAGCATCATTGCGAAGAGCCTCACGGAGCTGCTACTAACAAGGGAACCTCCCCATCACACCCCATCAGATTTAGTTATAAGTTGGCACAATGGACAGGCCTTGAAAAACTGAACACAGATCAATCGAGAAAACAGGAAGAAGTTGTGTGGAACTATGGAAAAAATAAGCAAAATATACAAACTGAGTAGGCCATGCGCATGATAAGCAATATCAAGGACATGTGAGCTGAAGAGTGCCGTGGTCCCGTGGTTAGCGTGAGTAGCTACGGAGCGAGAGATCCTTGGTTCAAGACTACTTTCGAGTGAAAATTTTAATTTTTTATTTTCGGACAATTATTATCTGTCCGTCCGTCCGTCTGATGTGAGGTAACTGCGCCGTAGTATGGCGACGATACACCTAAACCGAAAAATTTGAAAACGTTAAAAACATATGTTTTGACAGAGTACAGGGAAAACTGTGTGACTGTGAAACTGTTGCATTCATTTGTTGCAGTTTACGTGACAAACTCTTTATTTTTTCATCACTTTTTTGGGAGTGATTATCCCATTCACAGGAAAACCTAAATCGGGCAAGGTAGAAGAATCTTTTTACCCATTCGCCAAGTGTACAAGTTAGGTGGGTCGACAACATATTCCTGTCATGTGACGCACATGCCGTCACCAGTGTCGTATAGAATATATCAGACGTATTTTCCTGTGGAGGAATCGGTTGACCTATGACCTTGCGATCAAATGTTTTCGGCTCCCATTCGAGAGGCAGGTCCTTTCGTCTACTAATCGCACGCTTATGCGGTGCGGCCACAAAACACAGACACTGAACTTATTACAGTGAACAGAGACGTCAATGAACGAACAGACAGATCATAACATTGCGAAAATAAAAGAAGTAAATTTTTCATTCAAGGGAAGACTTGAACCAAGGACCTGTCGTTCCACAGTTGCACACGCTAACCACAAGACCACCGCGCTCCAGAGTTCGCATGATCCTTGATGTTGCTTATCTTGCGCATGGGCTACTCAGTTTGTATTTTTGCTTATTTTTTCCACAGTTCCACACAACTTCTTCCTGTTTTCTCGATTGATCTGTGTTCAGTTTTTCAAGGCCTATCCACTGTGCCAACTTATAACTAAATCTGAGGGGGGTGCGATGGGGAGGTTCCCTTGTAAGTCATTCAGACTTATTCTGTATATTGATAGTCGTATAACACTCGTTTGTGAGTACAGCCAAACTTTTATCTCCGTTAAGAATGACGTGTTGTCTTCTGTCTGCGAGGACTCTTCAATCTCCTAACGAATGGAGCTAAACAGACACATCATTAAGTTTTTGTACGTTATAATATACGCTTTTTGGAATGATTTATAAATAAGAAATAACTCTAATAGGATTATTTTCAACTTTGATTCTGAAATACTGACCTTTAAAAACTCTTCTCTGCTTTCGATACTGGGCTAAGAACACTGAGTCATTTATGTACTCAAGTTTCCTGTGATGCCCATTTTCCGTAGCTGCTACATAATTTATAAAAGAACATAGCGCCTTTTTCATCCTGCAATAGAACGTATTTAATCACCCAGACGTGTGTCGTATTTATAAACACGTCATCATCAGTGGGTGTCCCATAATGTTACACTGCTTTGGTTTGCATATACCCATTTTAGATTTATGGCATTTCACATACGAATTTTAACGTAAAATGCAAGCCTACTTTCAGTTAAAAGTGTGTCTCATTTCTTGAAGGCCGTACAAGTTTCAGTCATGCGGTGACACGTCCAAAGTCGCATTTTTTTCGTTCTTCTGTGTATTATTAACACGTCCAAGTCCAAACCTCCATGTGCATATTCTTTTCATATACAGTAGTCAATACTATAAATTCTGTGTATTTGGCGTCCCTGTAGAAGTAAGCACAACTTTCTGTGTTGTTCTTGGTGTTTGGTGTCATATTTAATTGTGTATATGGTGCACACATTCCCGATTTCATGTTCTTAATAAACGCAAAGGATTCAGTGAAATACGGAAATTTTGACTTGACCACGTTAATAACATGCAAAATAACGGAAAAAGTGCGACTTTCAACTTGTTAGCACCTAAGTTAAAGTAGTACAGTCGCCAAAAAATGAGATGCTAAACTACATGTACCCTAACAATTTACGTTAAAACGTATGCGTAAGCTGGTTTAAATTTAACATCAATGTATGTAAACCAACAAAATGTAACAGTAAAGAACACCAACAGAGGATGCCTTCTTTAAAGCTGAAACGCATATATGTGATTAAATACAGATTTTCAAAAGGCGTTTTAATTGACACAAATTTATTTACTCGTGTGTCTTAAGGTCTGATTGGTGGCCTATGGGTGACATGCGTGTTAAGTGTCATAATTGTAACTCCTGTACGTAACTTTATCTGTGTTGTTGTTGTTCATGATGATGATGATGATGATGATGATGTAATCAAAGAACGAAACACAGGCGCAGAATATACACTAGTACTCTCGAATAGCACCAAGAGGGTCGCCAAAATTTAGGTCCCCATCGGATAGACGGACCACAAACTGTGTTACAGCCTGCACTTTATGGGGTATTACAGAGAGTTGTGGAATGTAACCGAGGACGTTGGTGTGTGATGTCCGAATTTGACTTTAATATCTTTCGTCCCTTCGCTGGCAATGAGATTTGTTTCGCCACAGGTGTAGAACTGGCAACCTTCGAATCAAGCGCCACCATATTAAGCATGCGTTTGCAATCCCGACTACGGTACAGGTGGAACAGTGTGTTACTTAGTATATAGGCCAGGGCATTTTTACTCTCTCTCTCTCTCTAGCTAACATAATGACATTACCCAGATTCAGCAAGTTGTAAGTCGAAACAAGAGGAGCTTTACGGACAGTTTCCAACGGGTTTTACCATTTACCATACAAAAAAAACCTTACAACTGTACTCGTCTAATCAGACGCAATCGAACGTTGTTATCAGTTACCAGCATATTTGCAGATGGTGGTGACTATTATTCTCCAATACAGGCAGCTTGTTTCCACTAGAAGATATCGACATCAGCTAGTGGAGACCAATCTGTATTTTCTGGAACTGAAGTCCTTATGGAAAGTCTGAAAATATTCTTAAAAAGGCATATTCCATACACACGCGATTTACCATGTATATGTAATACACTTTTATATTTGATATACGTTTTGTTCCATAGATGCTATTAAGGAGAGCATCGAGGATGAAGAACATGTCAAAAACTATATATACATACTAAAAATGCTTAAGTTGGTTCCACAGATCCTCACAGATGTTTCATAAGTCCAAAAACTATGAAACATATTTTCATTTAAGTGGTAGAACCAAAACTTTTCCCAAGATAATTATTAGGGTACTGCAGTCACACATCTTCAAACAGAAAGCAGTTACCAACACATTTACGCTGATCACTTTACTGTACTGAATTTGTGCAGAAGTCAAATTTAACGTGACGAAAATTATTTGATATTATTCATTATACAACTAAGAAAAAAAAGACACATCTCGAAGGAATTATTCGAATGGGACGGAAATCGGCAAATGTGATGTACATGTTCATACAAACAATTAATTACAATTTCAGAAAAATGAATGATTTATTCAAGAGAAAGAGCTTCACGAACTGAACAAGTCAGTACCGCTTTGGTCCACTTCTTGCTCTATACAAGTAGTGATTCGGGTTGGCATTGATCGACAGAGTTGTTGTATGTCCTCCGGAGGGATACCGTGCCAAATTCTGCCCAACTGGCGCGTTAGATCGTCAAAATCCCGAATTGCATGGAAGGCTTTGCCCATAATGCTCCAAACGTTCTCTTCTGGGAAGAGATCCGACGCCCTTGATGGCCAAGGTAGGCTTTTGGCAAGTACGAGGACAAGCGGTAGGAACTATCGCCGTGTGCAGGCGGGCATTATCTTGCTGAAACGTCAGCTCAGGCTGGCGTGCCATGGAGAGGGAAAAAAAAAAAAAACGGGGAGTAGAATAACGTTGACGTATCGATGTGCTGTAAGGAAGCCACGAATCACAACCAAAGGGATCCTGCTATGAAACGAAATGGCATCTCAGACCGACACCCTTTGCTGTCGGGTCGTATGGTTGGCAGTAGACTGGCTGGTATCCCACCGATGTCCGGTCCACCTCCAGCTATGTCTTAGCTGCTCATCGGGACTGAGTTAGAAGTGGGGCTCATCACTGGAGACAATTCTACTCCAGTCAATGACATTCCAGGCCGAAGACATATCTGGAGACGCCCCAGGCAGAGGGTGACGATGCACCGCCATACGACAAACTGGTTAGTTGGCGCAGATGCTGCCAGTTTATTCAAACAATTCCACATGGCGAAAAACGAAGCGGCGAACCATCTCTCCGTAAAAAACTGGGGATCTCGAGAGTTATGGAGGTCCTGGTGCTCGGACACCGGCGTATCACAATCAGTGCTACAACAGAGTAAGTCAAAACCCGTCATGACTCAGTTTGCAACATATCGCACCATATTATGAACATGCCAGAGTTTGCCGTCTCACTGTATTCCGCGACCGCCCACACCCATTCAAAAAGCTCCCCGAAAGGAGGCAGCAGCGGAAATGTTGCAGCAGTGTCAGTCCAATTCTAGATGCCTTCTTTAGCCGCCTAACCACCTTAGCGAGTACTGAGTGTATCATTATGATCCCCACTGAGAAAACAGTTCAGACCCAAACATCATGGTGTAACGTGATTCTGTTTTTCTTAGACTGCTGTGATGCGACAAAAGTGTCCACTAACAAAAATTTGAGCACCTGTCAAAAGTCGGAATAACCAACTTTTGCAGCACGGACTGCTGCGAGACGTGCAAGAAGAGAGGCACTGATGTTCTGGAGGATACTGACAGGGATCTGGAGCCATGCAGACTCCAGTGCCGTGACCAGCTGCGCTTGGCGTTTCGGCTGAGAATAAATTGCGCATACAGACCGATCGAGGTGGTCCCATAGATTCACGACTGGGTTGACATCCGAGGATTTGGGTGCCTGGGTAGTGCGCTAAACTCATCCTCGAACCACCCACGTGCACTGTGGGCTGCGTAGACGTTGCACTGTACTGCTAGTTAATACCATCATGCCGACCAAAAACAACTATGTGTAGGGATGGACATTGTCGCCACGGATATATGCACACTTGTGTTCATCCACTGTGTTTTCCATAATGACGAGATAACCCAGAGGTTCGCCGATGACATTGTAATTCTACCAGAGACAGCAAAGGATTTGGAAGAGCAGCTGAACGGAATGGACAGTGTCTTGAAAGGAGGATATAAGATGAACATCAACAGAAGCAAAACGAGGATAATGGAATTAGATTAGGAAATGTGACACTTAAAGTAGTAAAGGAGTTTTGCTATTTGGGGAGCAAAATAACTGATGATGGTCGAAGTAGAGAAGATATAACATGTAGACTGACAATGGCAAGGAAAGCGTTTCTGAAGAAGAGAAATTTGTCAACATCGAGTATAAATTTAAGTGTCAGGAATTCGTTTCTGAAAGTATTTGTACGGAGTGTAGCCATGTATGGAAGTGAAACATGGACGATAAATAGTTTGGACCAGAAGAGAATATAAGCTTTCGAAATGTGGTGCTACAGAAGAATGCTGAAGTTTAGATGGGTAGATCACATAAATAATGAGGAGGTATTGAATAGAATTGGGGAGAAGAGGAGCTTGTGGCACAACTTGATTAGAAGAAGGGATCGGTTGGTAGGACATGTTCTGAGGCATCAGGGGTCACCAATTTAGTATTGGAGGGCAGTGTGGAGGGTAAAAATCGTAGAGGGAGACCAAGAGATGAATACACTAAGCAGATTCAGAAGGATGTAGGCTGCAGTAGGTACTGGGAGATGAAGAGGCTTGCACAGGATAGAATAGCATGGAGAGCTGCATCAAACCAGTCTCAGGACTGAAGAACACAACAACACAACAACAACATCCGAAAACTTTTCCCAAAGGACAACGCTCCCTCCTCCGGCCAGGATGCTTCCGACGGTTGTTGCAGGGTGTTTGCTATCAGACGTTTCACGCCGAGCATGCCAACGTCCATATGTCCGGTGGAGTAGAAGACATGATTCGTCTGAAAAGGCCATCTGTAACCACTCAGTGGACATCCAGTGGCGGTATTAGCGTGGAAATTACAGCCTTCGTCGCCGATGGACAACAGTTATCATGGGTGCGTAAACCAGGCGCTGCAACAGAGGCCCATACTCACCAAAGGTCGCTGAACGGTCGATGGGAAGACACTGCTGGTAGACCTTGGTTTATCTACGTTCTAGGCGATCAGCTGCTCAACAGTTGCACGTCTAATCGCCCGCACATATCTCCGCAGCCGTCATTCAGCCCTTTCATGTACGGCCCGTGGTGCACCACAGTTGCCTCGGTGCCGGGTTCTGATAGCGCCGTTTTGCCATGCACGGTATACTTTACCCACAGCGGCGCGCCAACAGTTTCCAAACGCAGCCGTTTCAGAAATACCTCCACATTTGGCCCGAAAGCCAATGATGATGCCCTTTTGGACGTCATGTAGAGAGTTCCGTTTACTGATTACGACAACGACTGCACTGACTTCCGGTTCCTCCGACATGCTTCATATACCCTCCAGTAATAGTACTGCCACCTTGCCGCTTGTGAGTGGTTACAGCACATTGTGGTTGAACACAGACGGTGGTCACATTAATGTGACTGGACTGCGTAGTTTACGCCATTAAGGGGGCTCACAGTCACAGGAGCATCTCGCGATGATGCTGTAGTCTCCGTATTCTGTTGCCATGACCCCTGTGACTTCCTCTTTTCTCGGATGAAGGAGCCACAGTGTGGCAGCTGTTTCCAGAATGATGATGAGGTGGTTGTTGAAGGGGAACGTCCCCTGAACTGCCTACATGCAGATGTGCACAACGAAGGTCTCCGTCATGTCATTCATGTTGGCAGAACTCCATTCATTTTTCACTGTCGCAGCTTGAGTTTTTCGATGTGATAATTAAAACTTTGTGTATACCCGACGCTAGCAAATCAAATGTAATTCCATTACGTGTCCCCACGTGACAACCAGAAAGGCGCGAGTTTTCCGGTCCAAGTTTTCAGACGGGAATGGACGGAGCTGTGCAATGTAATAGCTCGGGCAGGGTGGACGCACACCTGACGATGTGATGACGAGGCACCTGGGAGTCTTCTCCTGCACCGTATCATAAAAAGCATCGTAAAATTTCAGACTCAGGGAAGCTCGCATAGCACAAACATGCTTCGCTGCGTTTACGGTCTACCGACTCATTTTTATATATACTCCCCATCGGGAGTGATATACAGGCGGATGCGGTACAGTTCCTGTTCTCTGGGGTACTAGGCAGGAGAGGGAGAAGGGAGGGGAGAGTAGCAACAGAGCAGACAAAAAACAGTGATATAGGCACATGACAGTGACGGTGACAGAGAGAAATGAAACACACAGCTCATACCTTTAGAGCCCTTACAATGTAGAATGGATGCGAGAACATAGCAACAATCAAAACTAAAAAGCACACAGTAATTGTACTAAAAAGCATCATATTTTGAGGAAACGCATATACGTAATTATAGCTTGCAAACAGTAGGCTCGTCTTTTAATAGAACTAATCAATGGTGTTCTTCGATTGCCCTTTGTCGCAGTGAAGGATGTTAGTGTGTATCTTGTTTAACAGCGTACGGTCTACATAGTCATGGACTTGCAAAGTGTGACACAAAACGAGCGACTCTCTGCCTTTCTACGAGGATTAGACGGATTGAATGACTGAAAGCTATTGATCAGTGTAAGGGCATACATGGATACGTTAGTTCCCATGAAGTACTTGATAGTTTTTAAACATGAAGACACTCGTACAAGTAATGTAACAGTACTTGTACGTTTCAAAGTGTGTTTTCCTTTTTACCTTGTATTAGCTCTTTGATGGTTGATACTGCACACATTTGAAATTGGCAATAAGCTGAAATCAGCCAGTAATGTAATTCATGAACGAATAAAGTTCATTGACATAAAGGATTTCTGGCAGCCTATGGTGGACACAGAAAATTGTTTTAGCGTTCAGAAACTTACGTACAGAGCTTCAGTGTTGTCGACGCCATGTATTGGACGATAACCAATCCACATGGAATAATAGAGAAATCAGTCTTCTGGCGCGACTAAGGAGCTGTTTGTGTCGGCACACGTGTCATGGTGATGGAATATTTATGTTGTATGGATTGTATCGTTAAGCTGTGACAAGTTTCTTAGACTCGATTAAATGAATGGCAGTAGAAGAGGAGTTTACTACAGACGTGTTCGTGCGGCCAGCAGGAAGATTAGGTGTGCTAAAAGCGAACAGCAGGTTTCTTAGGACGCCTAAAAAACAGCAAGAAGAACTTTTCTAAAACTTATGGAGGCTAGTGTTAATCGCGTGCGCGTGTCTTAAGACAGGGTTCCGCCGTAGGTGAAAATTGAGTAGGACGGCGATGCGTATCACGAATCGAGGAAAACATTGCAAACGTTCGAGAAGCAATACGAAAAGATCAAATACTGGGTGTAAGAGATATTTCTGAAATGTCGCTCACTTACCAAAATGGTGATCTCCGAATGTTAACAGAGGAGTACAAAAATGGTGCCGAAAAGTTTGACTACTTACGGAGAAAAGAAGTTTATTATGATCCTACGCAAAGGATTAATGAACGGTCGATTTTTAAGGACTATTACTACAGCTTATGGGACGCGGAGTTTTACGAACGGCCCAGACTAAGTACCAGTCCATGCACTGGATTGTATTGTCTTCCTCACTATCGGAGAAAGCTCTTTCGAAGTTCTATGGAGTCATTAAAATTAGAACGGCCACATAAAATTAATTATATGAAAGGCAAATGAGACACTTTGATTCACTGGAAGAATCCTCTGGTAATGTCCACCAACAAAGGAGGTAGTTTCAGATCCTTACTTAGGTCGATAATTGAGCACTGACAGTCTAGGACCCTTACCGGATAGGATGTTAAAGGAAACAGAAAATGTCAAAATAGTAAGAGCGCCTTACTCGCAGGTTCATACAGTAAGGCGAGGGCGGCACAGAAATGTTCATCCAATTCCAGTGCAGGCACTATACTATGCAACATGTTGCAATTGAGTGTCAAACTTCCGTGAGAGTAAGTTCCTTGAAAAATCAATCGGTATATGGGTTTAGCCTACGTATATCTCGCGGAAAAGCCATAAATGTAGAACCTGAGAGACGTGAGCTCACAGGGAGACTAGTAGATGTTCTACACGCCCGACTTCCGCGATTGTTGCAGTAAACGAGAGAAGCGCCAATGACACACGAAATTCTCCGCGTCCGTAAGGTGGATTGCGGAGTTGAAATGCAGATAAAGAATTTTTGGAAAAATTGCGAGAAAGGATGGAAAAGTGCGCCTTCAATTGTGGCGGGACGGATGGATCTAGTATCAGTACAATGTGCGGACCCTGCATTGTTTCACAGCGAAGCAAGTTTGATAAAAAATAACGGTCCTAAAACATCCACCTTATTAACACGCCACAGCACAGTGCGATGTTCCTATTTCGAGAAGCAAGTCTGCGACAAATGAGCCTCTTTTACAACGGTGCAAAAAGTTGAGGTGAAAATGGAGAATCTCCCACGCTGTCTCTTGGGAAAGGAAATACAGAAATGTTCTGAGCAGTCGCAGATATGAGCGGTGGACTCTAATAAATCCTATCTTGAAGACAAGTGCGATTAAATGAGCGGATCCGTCAACTACACAAATTTATCAGTCTCGTTTCTTTTGTGCCAGATCTCCTAAAGTAGTTCGGAGAACAATGCAGCAAAAAAACGAATCGAGAATGGAACTTAAATCAGTAATCAATCAGCTTATGAAACAAGATGGCTATGTCAGCACTGACCCGATGTAAAGGACGACGCACATGAAGCACTGGAGGACGGTAATACGTGCCTTCAGTTTATTTATAAGTAGTCTGGTTTGTATCAGATGTTCGCCAAAGAAAGCTTTTGTGTATAACTGTCTAAATCCAATTACTTGGCTGTAGGATTTATTCTGGCGGTCATACAGTTGATTTTCCAGAACAGATTACAGTAATGATTATAAAAATCACACTGTATAGCGGATCCGTTGCGCGCTGTATGTCAAAGCTTATTACAACTGGAGTGTGTCCTCATTCACACTGTTTTGCTTTAGGACTTATTTTGAAGACCGTAATTGCCAAACTCCCTCATCTCCCCTGGCAGATACCTCACCTGACGCAAACATCAAACGTATGTGGTTCCTGTGGAGAGCAGTTCATACGGATTACGAAAAAAAGGTTAAGCGTCCCATTGAGGACGACGTCACGTAGAGATGAAGGGTACTCTCAGATTGGATAAGGATGGTGAAGGAAAACTGCCGGGCTTTTGGAAGAAAAATCGTCTCCCATTCGTCTGAAGTGATTTACAGACAATAAGTGTGGTATCTCGTTCGATCGGAAGTACGATGTACACACCGTTGTGCTGAAGAAGTCACAGTGAAGAGGGTGTCTGCTGTACTGAACAAAAAGGCAACAGATTTAAACCCCCAGAGGTTAAGTAGCGTTAAAATCCCCCTTAAAAAAAAAAAAACAACGCCAATACTGTATCGCCACCATTAGAAGAAACATCACACTGTTTTCTATTCCTATTCTTAATTTATTACATCTCAAGACATGTGGAATATGAACTTGGCTTCTACGGCCGAACAGCTGCGCATGTGACACACGTCTAACAAAGAAGCTGAAAAAACTGTCTCACATGACGTAGTAGTAGAGAACAATACCGTCGGACTTCACAATAATGGAAAGACTTTTCATGTAGCGATGAATTACACTACACAATATAATTTGCTGACTGCAGTGTAAAGAGTACGTACGTTATCTGACCAGCAGCATCTTCGTTTCGTAAGGGCCACACACAAATATGAAGATTGTACAGGAGCAAGGGAAAGGGGGGGGGAGGGGGGAGGGCAGCTGGAATGAGAACTGCAGGGATTTTCTTGTAGATTAATTTGTGCTGTACCACTGTTTGTTGTAGATTAACTTACGTTGTTTGAATGTCGGCATCAGATGTGCTACTTCATGCCGCTTGGCTTGAGGGGGAGTAAGTTCACTGTTTTCAGATGTATCTGATGCTGAACGAGGAACGCTCTGACGGACTTCAGCGACCGCTTTCACATTACGCGGAGGCGCTGCCACATTCAGTAAAGCCTTTACCGTGTAAACGTCAGGCCGTCTCCAAGAAGGTGTCCATCTGGTAACAGATGGTAATATTTTGAATGCACCAATGATCCAACTTCAGTTATCATTCCTGTCGTTGTCCGCATACCTACTTTTTGTGAAAAAATTTGAACTATTTACTAATACCCAAGTGTTCCGTTGCATATGTCTGCACTCACTGTACACAACTGGCTAGTTACCTTTTCGGCAGACGTAAGTTATTGTTATCTTCAATGACGTAAAATCGTATGACCATTGCCATTACGAGGATACACGAGGGCCTGCTGAACAAAATGCCTCCGAATGTATGTGAAAACTCTTAAAGCATTTTACACTAAGCAAATGTTATAAACATTCCAAATCTGTATTCTTCATGTCTACATATTTATTTCTCAACAGTCACCCTGGCGACGAGCACATTTCTCCTATGGCCAGTTTGTTGATACCATCAATGTAGGTTATCTGACTCTGCTGACGGAACCACATCCTTACCACTGTTCGCACCGTTTCTTCATTATCAAGGTGTTTTTTAGGTTTTTGGAAACGGAACAGTGTGGGGGATATTTGTGACAGTGAACCCTACGCGTCGCATTGATGCAGCTGTTGCAGCGCTTGTGTGTATTCTGCCGTTGTCATGCTGAAGGAAAGGTTGGTCCATGTGTGGATGAACTCTTAGAATTACGAACGCGATTGCAGCACGCTGTTTCTCACGAACCGACACAGTTACGTCACACAGCACCATGTTACACGCTACAATTAGGAGCCCTGTAGCAGCAGAGGGCTGTAAATACACAGACATGAAGAATAAAGACGTAGAATGTTAATAATGTCTGTTTTATTTAAAAAGCTTTAACACTTTTAACATAAAAAATCGTAAGCATTACTTTTCCGCACGCCCTCGTAATCAGAACTGGAAAATAAGCCCACCAATGACAGAAATATGAAATTGAAATGATTTAATCTGATCTAGCTATGAAAACGAAATGTGTTCCTTTTTCGTGTATCCCACGTCAGCGAGTATCTCAGCGTGACCTACATTATAATCCTAGTTCTTTCTTGGAGTTTTAAACGGATACGTCGGAGTTACCTCAAAAATATTTAGGTCAGAGATCAAGTAAACAAGGTGAAGCACGGCGAATCTCTGCATTAAGCGTTCATGCTCCCCAGTTAGGAGGCAGCATTACTACCTATCCGCCATCCTCTAAGCTTTGTCTCTGCGCTGAAAGCCACTGTGTTTGTAAAACACGTCTCACGCAGAACATGCCTTCTACTAAAAGGAATAAGTGATGGGCACGGTTTACAGTAGTCTTTAAACAGCCTGGAGCAAATACAGCCATCTCGATCGGCTGATGTGACGACAGACTCATCATCCTTTTTGACAGTTTCGCTGTAAACGCCAGATCTGCATACGACTCTTGAAGTTTATTGTTTAGCTATCAGATTGGCTGATTTGGATTCAGTTAAGGATGGAATAACAAAATTCTATAATAACCAGTATTTATCGGCTGAATGCAGCCCGGAAGGTAATTCGTATATATGTGAGAAGTTTCTCTTTTCTTATGTGCCAAAATTTTTTATTTATATTTCCATTACGACAGAAAAATTATTGCACGTTATAATACAAGATGAGAATATTTACGAATATGGTATTTAGCCATCAGCATAACACGTCTTGTAAGTAGTTACCGAAAAAAAAAATCAGATTACTAAAGAAAGATCACCCGCTAAGGATGACGCAACTGCATTGAAACATGTTTGAGACGTACGCAATAGCTCAGATAATAGCCAATTTTTTTTAAATATATATATCCGGTAACTGTCAGCAGCGGATATATGTTGCAGGACATTCATGTCACTTGGCTGCTTTAGAACAATTTATTAGTTTGCTACCGGTTTCAGTCACTGACCACCATCTGACGCGAAAAATTGGCTACTCTAAGTCACATGTCAATCATTCTTAACAATACAATTGTATTAACTGTCAATTTCATGAGTAATAAACTAATAATATGGAAGAACAATTCTACGTCCTGACTACATGTGGTTGTTTCCTGTTGCGTGCGCGTGAGAAAAGGCTCCTGACGTATTGTTCTTCTACATTATTACTCGTGAAACTGATAGTTAATACAATTGTACGGTACAACATGATAGAAATGTGACTTGCAGTTGGCAGTTTTACGCGGCAGATGATGGTCAGTGGCCGTAATCTATAGCAAATTAATGAATGAATTTCCTGAATCAAATAATTGTGTTTTACGTACAATGCAATGAAGAAGGAATCTGAACAAAAACATCGTTACTTGCATAATGATTATTCTTACTAGTTTAAGCCCTGTGTTAAATACCCTTCAAAGCGTATAAAATTCTGAGGAATGACTCCAAAAAGCTATTTTGTGATATTGCAGCCTAGGGCTTTCCCACGACATTTCCTACGTTCAGTGTTGATTTACTTTTGTTTTGTTGGATACTTTTCAGCTCGTAATCAAGAAACTTAAAGAATATGATACAGTTTTATTTGAAAGGTTACACGCTTTATTACGTTTGTGACAAAATAAAAAACCTACAGCCGTCCTTATCATTTTATTTTATTTTGTTGCAACCAGTTTCAACGCTTCAATGCGCCATCTTCAGGGTGTTGTTGGTGCGGTACGGGTTGATATGATCAAAGACGGCTGTAGGTGTTTTATTTTGTCACAATAGTAAACAACTTCCATTCAACACTGGTTTTTATCGGAAATTCAACAATTTCGGAGCAAATTTTGCAATCATACGTTTCATACCCAAACCATACGAAAACAATTCATAGCATGAGCCAATCGATATGCCAACATCACTAGCGAATTCTCTGATTGTGATTCAGCGATGGCTTGTAATCATTTCTTTTTTCCACTGTCTCATCGGTTGATGATGCACTGTGGCGTTCAGGCCACTCTTCATATTCACCATCATCACAGCCTTTTTCGAAACGCTTATACCACTTGTAAACCCTTGGTTTACTCACAAGAGACTCGTCAAAAGTAATACTGTGTTTAACTTAATACAAATCATGTGATCCATTTTTATACAAAATAAATAATCGTCGTCACCAGAGTAAAGACCCCTAAACTGGACTCCTCGCGCCCCCCCGCCCCTCTCCCCCTAAAGCGGACCGTGATCTCTTGGCTCTGCTTTCTCCTGAACTTGTGTTTAGTTCAGGCTTCAACCAATCTGTAGGAGATGCACTAGTCTCCCGGGTCACTTGTTACTCATCATTTCGCCAAAACATGTTTTAGCAATCGAAAAAGCTGTTGCATTGTTCTACATTTTTCGTTATTTCTCCTGGATATTGGGAGGTAAGCTTTTCAACCTATATGTGTTCTTGAATAGTAGGGGTTAAGTTTAATGTTTTTGACTGAACCTTTTCATTTAAAAGTTTCGTTAAACTTTTATTCTGTTAGCAAAATTTACGTTCTAGTCGCGTAAACTGGACTCCTTCAGTTACTTAGACTGCACCCCTGACTTTTTCATGTTTAAAATCTGCATATATTAACGCCCTTATTCTCTTGCAGATTCCAAGAAGATAATGGGGAAGACTGATCAGGGAAAGTGGAGCCTCTCTAACACGATTAAATCTTAACGGTACTCAACTTAATCCAATGAACATTTTCAAACGAAAAACAATGCACAGGACGATTGGATGGATGAGGCTAGTGTGAAATTAGGGATTAACGAGTGTGTGAGGAAAGGAAAGGTGCTTTATTGAAGAAGAGTTCTCTTCTTGTGCTAGATCAATTTAGTACCCATTTGAAAAATTCTGTGAAAGAGAAACTGAGTCAAGGAAATACAGAGCTAGCTGTTATTCTGGGAAGACTTACTTCACAACTGCAGCCTCTTGAGGTCTCGATAAATAAACTATTTAAAGAGTATATGAGACTCGAACAAATGATGATGGATGAAACCCAACGTATATCACGCCGAAGGGAGATTTAGAACGTCCTACAATCAAGCAAGTGTGTCAGTGGATAAAACAGTCGTGGTCTAGAGTAAGGCCGCGCGGGATTAGCCGAGCGGTCTCAGGCGCTGCAGCCATGGACTGTGCGGCTGGTCCCGGCGAAGGTTCGAGTCCTCCCTCGGGCATGGGTGTGTGTCTTTGCCCTTAGGATAATTTAGGTTAAGTTGTGTGTAAGCTTAGGGACTGATGACCTTAGCAGTTAAGTCCCGTAAGATTTCACACACATTTAAAACATTTTCTAGAGTAAGAGAGGATATTAATATTAAATCTTACAAGACGTGCGGCATAAGTAACACTCTTGATCGCTGTGAAAAACATCTTATTTATGAAGAGGACAACGATGAGGAAGAAGAAGAACAAGTTCAGATCAAGGTTTTCATGGATTTTAAAGGTCAGTTCGGTTTCACAAACTATGATTTTTTATAGTCTGGCTTTGCAATATAATAATAAAAACGGTAAAAATGTTATTTAAAACATTGCTCATAAATTAAGGTACGTCTTATAGTCCGTAAAATGCGGTACCTCGTTGAAATTTTGTTTAGCGTTATTTTGATCATTTTTACAAGGCTTCCGACTCTGACAACTATTTTTCAAATTCGCTAAGTGCAAGGTTTTTGAAACTAAGTTTTTTCATATTAACTTTACATTGCATTTTTCTGAGAGTAACATGTAAATGGTGCATAACATTTATACACTGAGATTGGTTGGTTGGTTGATTTGGGGAAGGGGACCAAACAGCGAGGTCATCTGTCCTATCGGATTAGGGAAGCGTGATGAAGTAATTCGGCTGTGCCTTTTCAAAGAAAACACCCCGGCACTTGCCTGAAGCAATTTAGGCAAATCACTGAAAACCTAAATCAGGATGGCCCGACGCGGGTTTGAATCGTTGTCCTCCCGAATGCGAGTGACGGGTGCTAACTACTGCGCCACCTCGCTCGGTGACGAAAGACATGGGATCGCGATGTGCACAAAAGAGAAGGCGGTAGTACCGCGTACACAAGGCATAAAAGAGCAGCGCGCTGGCTGGGCTGTCAGATGATTCATGTGAAAAAGTTTTCGACTGAAATTAACATACTCTGACAGCGGAATGGTAGTTGGAGCTAGATGCACGGGACATTCCATTTCGGAAAGCGTTAGGGAATTCAATAATCTGCGGATCCCAGAGTCAAGAGTGTGCCGAGAATACCAAATTTCAGGCACTACCTCTTACCACAGGCAACGCAGTGGCCGATGGCCATCACTTAACGACCGAGAGAAGCCGCGTTTGTTAGAGTTGTCACTTCTAAAAGACAAACAACACTGCGTGAAATAACCGCAGAAATCAATGTGGGACGTACGACGAACGTATACCTTAGGACACTACGGCGAAATTCGGGGATAATGGTCTACAGCAGACGACCGACGCGAGTGCATTTGATAACAACACGACATCGACTGCAGCGCGTCTCCTGGGCTCGTGACCATATCGGTTGGACCCTACACGACTGGAAAACAGTGGCCTGGTCAGTCAGTCCCGATTTCAGCTGGTAACAATTGATGGTAGGGTTCGAGAGTGGCGCAGGTCCCACAAAGGCAGGGATCCAAGTTGTCAATAAGGCACTGTGCAACATGGCGGTGGCTACATAGTGGTGTGGGCTGTGTTTACATGGAATGGACTGGGTCCTCTGGTCAGACTGAACCGATCATTGACGGGAAATGGTTATGTTCAGCTACACGTAGACTTTTTTCAACCATTCTAGCCTTTATAATCCCAAAGAACGATGTACCATGTCACCGGGCCACACCTGTCCGCGATTGGTTCGAAGAACGTTCTGGGCAGTTCGAGCGAATGATCTGGCGACCCAGATCGCGCGACATCAATCCCATCGAAAATTTATGGGACATAATCGAGAGGTTAATTCGTCCTTCGCGATTATAGACAGCAATAGAGGCAGCTTGGCTCAATATTTCTGCAGCTGACTTTCAGCGATTTGTTGAATCCATGCCACGTCGAATTGCTGCATTATGCCAAATACAAGCGGTACGCTATTAGGAGGCACCCCAAGACTTCTGTCACCTCAGTGTAAATAAAGTAAATATTACATATGTCTAAAAAATGATTTGTCAACTATTTTCTATTTTTAAAAAATCAAAAACAAAGTGGGAGTCCGCTTTTGGGCACTTTTCTCTTCCAAAATACATGAAACCTTTTGGACAGCTGACAACAGGCGAAATATTCGATACGGTTAATACTGTACACATACTTTTGAAAGATGTTTACCACCACAATAAAGAAAAAATTGCGGGAGCGAGACTAAGCGCACACTCGAAATTACAAAATTACCATTACTTTTCTGGCGTACCTCGTGGAACCATAAAATTCATTATTTTCACCAAGAGGGCAGATAAACTAGTAACGCAGCAGATACAAAATATACGATATAGATACTCATTTTGCGAATCCGGATAGACGTCAGCTATTTGTGATGCTTGAAAATTCGTGCCCGGCCAGGACCCCGGATTTGCCGCTCGTCGTGAGCGGTCACCCTAAACAATTCGGCTATCTCAGCACGCGTAGACCGATCCAAACTTGGATCATGTCACCCGAGTCCACAAACATTTCGCTAGCACGGGGGGAGAGAAATATTTTTTATCGTCGTTTCAGCCTGTCGAGGCATGGATGCATTACAGATGATTACAACGTCAATTCATTTCGTATAATGTATCACACTTATAATCGTCAGAACAGTGTCTGTTCCTTCAAACACGCGAGCATGTGAAGATACACAGAATGTATAAAAACAGACATTGTAACCACCAATAAAATTATACACTACTGGCCATTAAAGTTGCTACACCACGAAGATACCGTGCTACAGACGCGAAATTTAACCGGCAGGAAGAAGATGCTGTGATACGCAAATGATTAGCTTTTCAGAGCGTTCACACAAGGTTGGCGCCGGTGGCGACACCTACAACGTGTTGACATGAGGAAAGTTTCCAACCGATTTCTCATACACAAACAGCAGTTGATCGGCGTTGCCTGGTGAAACGTTGTTGTGATGCCTCGTGTAAGGAGCAGAAATGCGTACCATCACGTTTCCGACTTCGATAAAGGCCAGATTGTAGCCTATCGCGATTGCGGTTTATCGTATCGCGACATTGCTGCTCGCGTTGGTCGAGATCCAATGACTGTTAGCAGAATATGGAATCGGTGGGTTCAGGAGGATAATACGGACCGCCGTGCTGGATCCCAACGGCCTCGTATCACTAACAGTCGAGATGATAGGCATCTTATCCACATGGCTGTAACGGATCATGCAGCCACGTCTCGATCCCTGAGTCAACAGATGGGGACGTTTGTAAGATAACAACCATCTGCACGAACAGTTCGACGACGTTTGCAGCAGCATGGGCTATCAGCTCGGACACCATGGCTGCGGTTACCCTTGACGCTGCATTACACACAGGAGCGCCTGCGATGTTGTAGTCAACGACGAACCTGGGTGTACGAATGGCAAAACGTCATTTTTTTCGGACGAATCCAGGTTCTGTTTACAGCATCACGATGGTCGCATCCGTGTTTGGCGACATCGTGGTGAACGCACATTGGAAGCGTGTATTCGTCACCGCTGGCGTATCATCCGGCGTGATGGTATGGGGTGCCATTGGTTACACGTCTCGGTCACCTCTTGCTCGCATTGACGGCACTTTGAACAGTGGACGTTACATTTCAGACGTGTTACGACCCGTGGTTCTACTCTTAATTCGATCCCTGCGAAACCCTACATTTCAGCAGGATAATGCACGACCGCAGGTTGCAGGTCCTGTACGGCCCTTTCTGGATACAGAAAATGTTCGACTGCTGCCCTGGCCAGCACATTCTCCAGATCTCTCACCAATTGAAAACGTCTGGTCAATGGTAGTCGAGCAACTGGCTCGTCACAATACGCCAGTCACTACTCTTGTGGTATCGTGTTGAAGCTGCATGGGTAGCTGTACCTGTACACGCCATCCAAGCTCTGTTTGACTCAATGCCCAGGAGTTCAAATGATTCAAATGGTTCCGAGCACTATGGGATTTAACATCTGTGGTCATCAGTCCCCTAGAACTTAGAACTACTTAAACCTAATTAACCTAAGGACATCACACACATCCATGCCCTAGGCAGGATTCGAACCTGCGACCGTAGCTGCCCAGGAGTATCAAGGCAGTTATTAGGGCCAGAGTTGGTTGTTCTGGGTACTGATTTCTCAGGATCTATGCACCAAGATTGCGTGAAAATGTAATCACATGTCAGTACTAGTATAATATATTTGTCCAATGAATAGCTGTTTATCATCTGCATTTCTTCTTGGTGTAGCAATTTTTATGGCCAGTAGTGTAAAATAAAGTCGAAACGGCAATGTCCTCGCTGCTGACTGAATAATTTTATTTTGGTGCTCCCCTTTCTATTTCCCGTTTTCTGCGAACCGCTAGTTCAACCCTCGCGAGAAGGACCCTCTACCACATTTGTGCGTCTGCCGCTGTTCCCAGTGAGGAAGCCGCAACTTTGGAGACCTCCCTTTGCTGCGTGGGACGCGGCGTGCAGAGAGCGCCGGCCGACCTCTTCGGCAGCTCCTCGCGGGGCCGGAAGCCTCGTTAGCCCAATTAGCGGCCTTCCGGGACGCCACTGCCGGCTGCGATGCTTCGGCGCTCCACGATGCGCGCTGCCTTTTCCCCAAGAGTCACACTCTCCCACAGCGGGCGCCACCGCCACCCCGGCATTCTATTTAAATGAGAGACCGTTTCCGTCATCCGCATTCGACGAAAACTTCGGTGCTCCGCTATTCAATGGAAATGAGCTCCGGTAGCCGCAATTTCTTTTTCCCCATCTTATCGTAACATCGACGGATGCAATATCGTCTGCTCTAATGCGCTCAGTAGTGTGTCAACGGTCCAAAAAAGTTATGATGATGGATACCGTGCAAGCGTTGGGATTTGACGCCAGTTTAGAAGATTCTTGACTGAGGCGAAGAGGACACACTTTCAGAATTATCCATCACATAACAATCTGGTTGGCCTACCACTATTCCAACCCGAGACCTTATTTTCAAAGGTCGGGAACGCTGACACCTAGGCAACAGAAATGGTGAGTTCCATATGATTCATTATTTTGCAGCCTGAATCCGGTTTCCCACATCCACCTGAGGAAAATAACATTACAACACAATGATAATACACTCATTACAAGTCCTCTAACAGGAGCCTTTAGGACATGTTCACTCCTACCATACTGTGACGCAGCCATCGACAAGGAACATTATAGGTTACTGATATTGACTTGACTAGTCGAAACCGCTATAATCAATAAATAAACACTGTGTGAGCACTGTCTGATATAAACTTTATAGTCAAAGCAGAAGCAAGAGAGAGTAAGATCTCAGTTGCGCTTGATAATGGATGCAAGACCTTGGAAACAACTACAACACGTTCACAGGATTTTATGATCTAGAGAAAGAGTTAGACAATGTAAAAAGGTGTAACCTAAGGGGAAAGATAAGTGATGGAAAAGAACCAAGAGGAAAAAATAAGAATGTAAGGTCACGAAGCAAATCTTCGGATTGGAAAGGAAGAGGGGTATAGTGTTTCTCCCCTACTGTTCAATCTATACATCAAAGAAGCAATGACTGAAATAAATGAAAGGTCCAGGAATGGGATTAAAATTCAGAGTGAAAGGACAGCAATGATAAGTTGCGCTGATGTCACTGCTATATTCAGTGTCAGTCAGGAAGTATTACAGGACAAGTTAAATGGAGTTAAATCAGCAAGCACAACGGACTGACAGTAAACCGAGGAAAGATGCAATAATGATGACGATCAGAAATGAGATTAGCGATAAACTTAAAGCCAAATTTGGTGACCACGAGATGAATGAAGCGAAAGAATTCTATAATTTTGGAAGCAAAGTAAAACCTTACGAATGAAGGCAATGTAGACACAAAAGGTAGACTACAACAGTTAAAGATGGCATTTCTAGCCAAAGAAAGTGTACCACTGTTGAACATCAGTCTCAATTTGAGGAGCAGAGCACTGAATGGAAGTGAATCATGGGTTGTGCGAAAACCGGAAAAAAAAGAGAATCGAAACGTTCGAGATGCTTTATTGGGATGTTGGAAATTAGGTACACCGATATGATAAAAATGGGTAGGTTCTCCGCAGAATCGATGAGAGGAAAGGAACACATGGAAAACAGCAACAAATAGGAGGGACAGAATGACAGAACATGTGTTAAGACATCAAGAAATAACTTCCATGAAACTTGAAAATGCCGCAGAGCAGGGATAGTCAACCTGGTCCCTACTGCCCACTAGTGGGCGTACCAGCTTTCGTGGTGGGCTGTAAGCAGTTGGGGTTAAAGATATTTTCGTTATATTTTCATAAAATTTTGGCAAAGAATCTGGTAAGTAATTAATATTATATGCTTTAACTTGCAGCCACTCTGATTTATAAATTTTATAACATACAACTTTATAAATAAACATTACTGTAGAAATGGAGAACGATCACAAATTTTACTGCTAACAGAGATTTAAAAAAAAAAATGCGCGGTACGTAAGCAAAGGTTGGTTGGTTGGTTGTTTTGGGGAAGGAGACCAGACAGCGAGGTCATCGGTCTCATCGGGTTAGGGAAGGACGGGGAAGGAAGGCGGCCGTGCCCTTTGAAAGGAACCATCCCGGCATTTGCCTGGAGCGATTTAGGGAAATCACGGAAAACCTAAATCAAGATGGCCGGACGCGGGATTGAACCGTCGTCCTCCCGAATGACGTAAGCAAAGGTTGAATATCCATACTGTAGACTGTCCAGGATGAAAACTGTAGGGGAAGACACAGATCGGAAAATATCCAACAAACAATTGAGGATGCTCTGGAGGAAGTGCTACTCTCAGGAGAGAAATTCGTGGCAGGCCGCATCAAACCAATCAGAAGACTAATGACTAAGAAAAACGGATGCTCTCCGGCAACAACATGGCAAATGTGGATAAATTATATACACTAATCCTCAAAAGGATTTAGCTAAAATTGCAGTGGGCTCCATCTATTCCCTCTCACTTTCATACAATACCCATCTTGAAAAATTGATTTACTCACAATAATGGATTACGTCGTTGGAAAATCGAGCGCTTTTCCGTCTTCAGACATTGATCAAAATGGTTCAAATGGCTCTGAGCACTATGGTACTCAACATCTGAGGTCATCAGTCCCCTAGAACTTAGAACTACTTAAACCTAACTAACCTAAGGACATCACACACATCCATGCCCGAGGCAGGATTCGAACCTGCGACCGTAGCGGTCGCGCGGTTCCATACTGTAGCGCCTAAAACCGCTCGGCCACCCCGGCCGGCAGCAAGGCTTAGTAACTGAGCCATTACAATACATAAATAAGCTGATGAAATTAGTCATAAATAATCCATCATATCTACAACGCTACAAGGAAAAATGACCTTTATAATTCATGATTAGAGCTGCAAGTAACTGGGATAGGAGTTCAAGAAGCAGCAACAAAAATGTTTGCTCATTTGCCCAATAACATAAAATGTCTGACAAATAGCAAAGCAAGTTTTACATCTAACCTAAAATCGTTTCTCCTGCACAACTCCTATTCCATGGACGAATTTCTATTTAAAACCTGGTAGCCTGTAAACAAAAAAAAGAAACTAGAATGAAATTTTCACTCTACAGCGGAGTGTGCGCTGATGTGAAACTTCCTGGCAGATTAAAACTGTGTGCCGGACCGAGACGCGAACTCGGGACCTTTGCCTTTCGCGGGCCAGTGCTCTAACAGCTGAGCTACCCAAGCACGACTCACGCCCCGTCCTCACAGCTTTACTTCTGCCAGTATCTCGTCTCCCACCTTCCAAACTTTACAGAAGCTCTCATGCGAACCCTGCAGAACTAGCACTCCTGAGAGAAAGGATATTGCGGAGACATGGCTTAGCCACAGCCTGGGGGATGTTTCTAGAATGAAATTTTCACTCTACAGCGGAATGTGCGCTGATATGAAACTTCCTGGCAGATTAAAACTGTGTGCCGGACCGAGACTCGAACTCGGGACCTTTGCCTTTCGCGGGCAAGTGCTCTTCCAACTGAGCTACCCAAGCACGACTCACGTCCCGTCCTCACAGCTTTACTTCTGCCAGTATCTCGTCTCCTACCTTCCAAACTTCACAGAAGCTCTTCTGTGAACCTTGCAGCAGTAGCACTCCTGGAAGAGAGGAAAAGGTCCCGAGGCAAAGGTCCCGAGTATGAGTCTCGGTACGGCACACAGTTTTAATCTGCCAGGAAGTTTCACAAAAAAACTTGTCTGCAAGTTTAGTTGCATGAGGAGGACTAAAAAATAATGTGTTCATTAATTTTGACACTAATGATGGGTACATATCCTCGAAAGTGTAAAATAATCGTTCAAATGATTCTAAAGAACATCTAACTAACTAGCCAACTAACGAATGCTTCATGTCTTGCGGACCCTGAGCATTTATGGATTGCATATGTTACTGCCACGTTACAGGCTCGAGAAATTTACGAGTCACGCTGTATCTGCATAAAATATGTCTCTGTCACAAGGTAGCTGATATACGAGTAGCAGCATGTACTAATTTCTTGTCCGACACGTTTGTGAGTTACAGCCGTTCATTAAAAGCGTCCGTTTATCATGTGTAACCGTTATTGACTGGTGAGGAGACAAAGATGACAGCGAAGATTATAAAGTAAGTGAGTAGTTTGTTGGAATGACACCAATGAGACGTGCTGAAATTAGAGCCTCGAACAGTGCTGGGTATCAGTCGGCACGGAAGGAGTCCGAGACAGTGCTCTGGCGGAAGAGGAGCCAGATTATCCGTCGAGGGGCTTACGGGGATGATTAATGGGGCCTCGCATCTGCCCCAGGGGCTGGCGCCCCCCGCGCGTCGCAGGCGGCAGCCAGCTGCGCCACCACCACTCGCCTTCCCGCTGCTGCTTCTGCTGCGATAGCAAACCCTGCCTCCGGCAACTTGTCCCACCTCTTGAGGACTTAATGCTCTGCAGTCGGGTGCGGCGATCCTATCCTGCCAAAATGAAGCACCTGTGCAACAAGAATGACAGCCTGTCAAATGCTTTGCACTGAATAACGTGAGCTGTCGAACAGGAAATAGAAAGGGATCGTTCGAGAATGGATCTTCCACTCTGCAGAGGAGTAGGCGATACACTGAAATTTGCCGTCAGATGAAAACTGTGCTTCGCACCTTCACTCGAACATGAAACAGTACAGTGCGGTGGCAGGCAATGTGATCAACCGCCGGAAATCACACTATATGGAGGCACGAGTCCAGAACTGGATGTACCTCTGACAAAAGTCTCAATGCCCAAATGTTTAGGGATATCGCTCCATCGACAATTACAACGAACGGCGGTGGGTCCGTGAATGACGACCCCAAATACACTACTGGCCATTAAAATTGCTGCACCAAGAAGAACTGTAGATGATAAACGGGTATTCATTGGACAAATATATTATACTAGAACTGACATGTGATTATTTTCACGCAATTTGGGTGCATAGATCCTGAGAAATCAGTGTCCAGAACAACCTCCTCAGGCCGTAATAACGGCCTTGATACGCCTGGGCATTGAGTCAAACAGAGCTTGGATGGCGTGTACAGGTACAGCTGCCCATGCAGCTTCAACACGATACCACAGTTCTTCAAGAGTAGTGACTGGCGCATTGTGACGAGCCAGTTGCTCGGCCACCATTGACCAGACGTTTTCAATTGGTCAGATATCTGGAGAATGTGCTGGCCAGGCCAGCAGCCGAACATTTTCTGTATCCAGAAAGGCCCGTACAGGACATGCAACATGCGATCGTGTATTATCCTGCTGAAATGCCAAACGCGGTGGCGACCATCATGATGCTGTTAACAGAACCTGGATTCGTCCGAAAAAATGACGTTTTGCCATTCGTGCACCCAGGTTCGTCGTTGAGTACACGATCGCAGGCGTTCCTGTCTGTGATGCAGCGTCAATGGTAACCGCAGCCATGGTCTCCGAGCTGATAGTCCATGCTGCTGCAAACGTCGTCGAACTGTTCGTGCAATTGGTTGTTGTCTTGCAAACGTCCCCATCTGTTGACTCAGGGATCAAGACGTAGTGATCCATTACAGGCATGCGGATACGAGGCCGTCGGGATCCAGCGCGGCGTTCCGTACTACCCTCCTGAACCCACCGATTCCATATTCTGCTAACAGTCATTCGATCTCGACCAACATGGGCAGCAATATCGCGATACGATAAACCGCAATCGCGATATGCTACAATCCGACCTTTATGAAAGTCGGAAAGGTGATGGTACGCATTTCTCCTCCTTACACGGTGCATCACAACAACGTTTCACGAGGCAACGCCGGTCAACTGCTGTTTGTGTATGAGAAATTGGCTGGAAACTTTCCTCATGTCAGCACGTTGTAGGTGTCGCCACCGGCGCCAATCTTGTGTGAATGCTCGGAAAAGCTAATCATTTGTATATCACAGCATCTTCTTCCTGTCTGTTAAATTTCTCGTCTGTAACACGTCATCTTCGTGGTGTAGCAATTTTAATGGCGAGTAGTGTAGTTAGCAAAAAGGGTCCGGTATTGCGTTCTGTTTCTTAAGACCAAGGATTCGTCGATCATGTAGTGTCACAAATCGAGGACTTCCTTTTCGCCGTCGCGGTACATGTAGTGTATCGCTATTCCTTGTACCCAACTGACCGTATTCATCCGGGTCATCGGGAAATAGAGGGCGTCGGGATGAAAGAGGTCCAGCGCACAATCTAAACATAGGGGCGGCATAGGAGGAAAGCCAGTACCTGGCGGATCAGTTTCCAGTACTCCCATGCGGCGCCACAGTTCAGTCTGTGTTCGTCCGTATCTACTGTCGCGCAACGGAGGCACATGGGGTGTCAGTTAGGTGAATGGCATGTTGCCTTCGTCGGGTCGTAAACTTCTCGTTAATGACCACATAATACATCGACCGCATAGGAAGGGCGCGTGGATGGTTCGCTAAAAACACATCCAGTCGACCGGTGGGTGGCGTCGTACAACGTCGTTTGCCGGATGCCAGCTTTGGAGAACAGTATAATAAATCTTTGCTGTCCGATTCCGTGTCTCTGGTAATACTCCCAACATATAGCTGTGCTCCACGAAAAACGTCCTAATATGTGATAGCGAGGGCGACAAATGTCAAACGGGTACCGGTGGGCACAGCGTGTGTAGGGCCACCTCTGCTATCAGGCTGCCATGAAGATTGTCTGTTGGTGAAAGCCAGAGTCGCCGCACCGAGCGAAGGTACAGCGCCAACGCTCTATGACTGCCGTGAGTGAGTCCAACACCTCCTTTGTGGAAGGGTGAAGTAAAAGTAACAAAACGGATCTTAAAAACGGCACCAGCATTCACCAAGTGTCCGAACACTGCCTTTATCCTGGAAGCCATCGTGTCTGTCATCGGTAATACGTGGGTGTAATGGTTAAGTTGAAAAGCCATGTACACAATGACGTACTGAGTGCGTTGCAAAATTTCCAAGGATCTAAATTTGTTGAGGCGAGCCTGTATGCGGAGTCGTCGAAAGACCTTACGGTAAGTAAAGGCCGCCGTACGTTGTATTTGTCGATGGAGCGATATCGTTAAACATTTGAGCATTGAGACTTTTGTCAGAGGTACATCCAGTTCTGCACTCATGCCTCCACATAGCGGTTGATCCCGGAGGTTGATCACACAGCCTGCCACCGCACCATACTGTTGGCGCCAGGAAATCGCTGTTCGTATTTCGTCACCAGTCCGTGCTGAGAACATCACATCGAAAGGTCACAGAGCAGAGGCTAAGACTTTACAAGCGTCTCCGCAGTCCGTGAAGAGCTGGTTCGAGGGCAATGGAGAATAACATGGCAGAAAGAGGACAACCCCGTCTGACGGACCTGTTGATATGGACGGGGGCGGACAAATAGCCGTTAACCATAATTCTCGTGACCTCTCCATGGATCAAGCGAAGCACAACAGATGTCGTCATGCGCGGGATACCGATTTGTTCCATAACTGTACGCAGAAAACTATGTTCGACGCGATCGAAAGCGTGGTCAAAATCCAGCGCAACAAGAGCGCCGTGGAGACAGCATGTTTGCATCAGCGCCACCACGTCTCTATACGTGCTCAAAGTCGTAAACACATTAGTGTTGTCTCCCAGGCAGGTTTGATCAGTGTGCATGGCCGCCATTACCGTAGATCTGAGCCTCTCAGGGAGGATACGTGTCAACAGCTTAAGTCGGTGTTTAGCATTGTCAGTGGTCGAAAATGAAGAGGGCGACAGCCTCCTCCGGGTTTCGGCACCGGAATCAACAGGCCCTCAGTGAATTCAGATGGTACTTGAAAATCGGGTTTCAGGAGTTCTCTGTACATCCTGACCCACATTGGTCCCATAAGATCAAAAAACCTTTTGTCAAATTCATGAGGGAGTCCGTAAGGGCCTGGCGTTTTGTTGGGAGTACAGCGTAATATAGCCTCTCGTAGTCCTTCCAAAGTACTTCCGACAAGAGCGTGGCATCATCTTGAGGGTTCCGAGAGACAGGTAGGTCAAATAGGACTTCCCTGACTCCTACATACATGTTGTACTGTCGCTCGTAGGGATGTGTATATGACTCTGTGAACGCTCGAACGATGTCCATTTGCGTTTCAGCTCTTCGTCCATCATCAAAAAATGGTTCAAATGGCTCTGAGCACTATGGGACGTAACATCTGTGGTCATCAGTCCCCTAGAACTTAGAACTACTTAAACCTAACTAACCTAAGGACATCACACACATCCATGCCCGAGGCAAGATTCGAACCTGCGACCGCAGCGGTCACGCGGTTCCAGGCCGAAGCGTCTAGAACCGCACAGCCATACCGGCCGGTGTCCATCCTCGGTCTCGACATCCGTAATGAGCTGCCTATCTTGAATGATATGGTGGAGGGAAGCGCCAGTGTCTATTGATTACACCTGTAGTGGAGTGTACGGTTAAACAGATGGAGGTGGTAAGCTCGTGGACCTGCGTGGGCGCTCCTGACCCCGTACGTTTACTCGCACGCGCGCACGGTTCTCAGCTGACAGTGTCGTTAATACGGAATACGTGACCCGAATGCGAAACAGCGCCGCGACGTGGCGAACAGCGCAAATAATTCATTGGACAGCGCAGTGGGAGGCGCGTCTGCGCCTGCGCGCCTGGTCAGATCTAATTGGCGCGCGCGTTTCCGCTGAAATGCGCCGCCGGCTTTGTGTTTCCGGCTGGGCAGGCCGCGGGCGCCCGGCCGGCTCCCAAATAAAAAGCCAGCCGGCGCGACGGCTAGCAAAAACAAAAGCGAGGTATTAGCGGCCACAAAGGCCGCCTGCTAATTCCGGAGCACGCCATAGGTCAGTGGTCAGTCGATGCCTCAGCGGCGTCCGCCAAGAATTCGCTGTCCGTCTGCAGCTCTGTGTTATTTAAAGGTAATGCTGCCGTTTTAAAGGCAACTACGGTTTGAATGACTGCGGACCTCGGTTCAACTCGTACTTGCACTAATTACTTTGCGAGCTTAAGTCCTTTGGCACTTTACCTTCTAACAGTAACTGTACACGGTCGGGTCACATAATGTGACCATCGCGTATGTTCGACGTCAACGTGCAATAATCACTCTTAAATGGCAGGTGGCAGCACTAGCAGTGGACGGTATATAAAGCTCGTCGGGGCGACGCGGATTCCAGAGTGGTCGTTGCCGTAATGCAGAAATGGGGTGATCTATCTGACGTGCAAAAGGGCTTGCTTTGGGCCCAAAGGTGGAAGCATTTCCGAAACGGCTAAGTCTGTACACTGTTGGCGTGCCACCGTAAAGGTGTGGCAAAATGGCGCTATTCGAAACCAGAACTGCGGCAACAGTGGTGCACCACGGGCCGTAGATGACAGGACATGAGTACGGGCGAAAAGATGTGCAACTATGTCTTTTTCTAAAGCTGTTTCACAGAGGAAGACTGCACTGTAGTTCCTTCTCTAGATTGTCGGACGGATGACAAAATGATAGATATCGAAATAGACGACAAAGGGATAGAGAAACAATTAAAATCGCTCAAAAGAGAAAAGGCCGCTGGACCTGATGGGATACCAGTTCGATCTTACACAGAGCACGCGAAGGAACGTGCCCCCCCCCCTCCCCCCCCCCCCCCCCCCGCCCTACCTGCAGCGGTGTACCGTAGGTCTCTAGAAGAGCGTAGCGTTCCAAAGAATTGGAAAAGCGCACAGGTCATCCACGTTTTCAAGAAGGAACGTCGAACAAATGTGCAGAACTATAGACCTATATCTCTAACGTCGATCAGTTGTAGAATTTTGGAACACGTATTATGTTCGAGTATAATGACTTTTCTGGAGGCTAGAAATCTACTCTGTAGGAATCAGCATGGGTTTCGAAAACGACGATCGTGTGAAACCCAGCTCGCGCTATTCGTCCGCGAGACTCAGAGGGCCATAGACACAGGTTCCCAGGTAGATGCCGTGTTTCTTGACTTCCGCAAGGCGTTCGATACAGTTCCCCACAGTCGTTTAATGAACAAAGTAAGAGCATATGGACTATCAGACCAATTGCGTGATTGGACTGAAGAGTTCCTAGACAACAGAACGCAGCATGTCATTCTCGATGGAGAGAAGTCTTCCCAAGTAAGAGCGATTTCAGGTGTGCCGCAGGGGAGTGTCGTAGGACCGTTGCTATTGGCAATATACATAAATGACCTTGTGGATGACATCGGAAGTTCACTGAGGCTTTTTGCGGATGATGCTGTGGGATATCTAGAGGTTGTAACAATGGAAAATTGCACTGAAATGCAGGAGGACCTGCAACGAATTGACACATGGTGCAGGGAATGGCAATTGAATCTCAGTGTAGACAAGTGTAATGTGCTGTGAATACATAGAAAGAAAGATCCCTTATCATTTAGCTACAATATAGCAGGTCAGCAACTGGAAGCAGTTAATTCCATAAATTATCTGGGAGTAGCAATTAGGAGTGTTTTAAAATGGAATGATCATATAAAGATGATCGTCGGTAAAGCAGATTCATTGGAAGAATCCTAAGCAAATGCAATCCAAAAACAAAGGAAGTAGGTTACAGTACACTTGTTCGCCCACTGCTTGAATACTGCTCAGCAGTGTGGGATCCGTACCAGATAGGGTTGATAGAAGAGAGAGAGAAGATCCAACGGAGAGCAGCGCGCTTCGTTACAGTATCATTTATAAATCGCGAAAGCGTTACTGAGATGATAGATAAACTCCAGTGGAAGACTCTGCAGGAGAGACGCTCAGTAGCTCGGTACGGGCTTTTGTTGAAGTTTCGAGAACATACCTTCACCGAGGAGTCAAGCAGTATATTGCTCCCTCCTACGTATATCTCGCAAAGAGACCATGAGGATAATATCAGAGAGATTAGAGCCCACACAGCACAATCTTTCTCTCCACGAACAATACGAGACTGGAATAGAAGGGAGAACCGATAGAGGTACTCAAGGTACCCTCCGCCACACACCGTTACGTGGCTTGCGGAGTATGGATGTAGATGTAAATGTAGAACTGTTGCGTAACAAATGAACAAGGGGCTACCAACAGTGTACGTTCAACGACCGTTGTTGCTGAGCTTGTGCCTCCGCAGCAGGCACCTGTTTCATGCACGTTGGCGTGTACGGCGTGAAACGTCTGATAGCAAAGGGTCCAGACCGGAGGAGGGAACCCCGTGGTCTGTGGAATGTCTTCGTGGCATTCCGTGGGTAACCTCTTCCTTCTGGAAGGCACAAAGGATCAAAACAAATATGCATCTATCCTTCGGGACATGTCCACCCCTAGATGCAGTTTGTTTTCCCGCGGCACGATGGCATCTACCAGCAGAATAAAGCAACGTACCACACAGTTCGCAGTGTACGTGCGTGGTTCGATGGGCAACAGGACGAATTTAATGTACTCTCCTGCTCACCAAACTCTGCGGATTTAAACACAGTCTAGAATCTCTGGACCACCTCGATCGGGCTGTTCGCGCCATGGATCCTCAACCGAGAAACTTAGCACAGTCTGTCACGGCACTGGAATCGGTATGCTCCATATCCATCCAGAACCTTACTGACTCTCTTCCCGCACGTCTCGCAGTGGTCCGCGCTGCAGAAGGCGCTGCTACTGGCGATTGCCAGATGGTCGCATTAACGTGACTGGAGTCCGCCCCGATAGCTGAGTGGCCGAATGCTGTGTAAAGGGGGCCGGTTCGATTCCCGGCTGGGTCGGAGATTTTCTCCGCTCAGGGACTCGGTGCTCTGTTATCTTCATCATCATATATCCCCATCGACATGCAAGTCGCCGAAATGGCGTCAACTCAAAAGACTTGCACCAAGCGACCGGTCTACCCGACGGGAGGCCCTAGCCACACGACATTTCATTTCATTTCAACGTGACTGGACAGTGTAGCAGTGCTGTTTCATGATTCACTAGATATACTGGCAATGACTGACAGGGTGAGCAGCAATCTTGGACAGTTTGCTGATAACGCTGTAGTGCATGGCAAAGTGTCATCTTTGAGTAACTGTAGGAGGATAAGGGTTGACTTGTACAGAATTTCTATTTGGTGTGAAGAATGGAAGGTTACTCTAAATGTGAACAAATGAAAGTTAACACAAATGAGTGGTAAAAAAAGTTATGTACTGTTCGAATACAGTATTAGTGGTATGCTGTCTCACCCAGCCACATCGATTAAACATCTAGGCGTAACGTTGCAAAGCGAGAAGAAATGGAAAGAGCACGTCAGGTACGTACCAGGGCAGACGAATGGTACACTTTGGTGTATTAAGAGGATTGCAGTGAAATTAGTTGTTGTTGTTGTTGTTGTGGACTTCAGTACTTTTTACGTATTTGACAGTCTGATGCCTTCACTATTCCTTCTCTCAAAGCTATCCATTCGTTTTCTACTGTATTCTTTCTTGGGTTGTAGTCAGTCATTGCCTAATGCTCCCTTCGAAACTCACAACAATTTCTTCTTCTTTAAGGTGTACAATTACCATATACTTAATTTTCCACCTTCTTGCAATTACTTTCCATCTACAGTTCATAGCAAATAAATTACGGCCAGAGTGCACATTTGCTGCTGGAAATGCCTTACAGTTTAAAATCTGGTACCGAAATTTCTGTATTACAATCAATCCGATACCTTCCAGCGTGTCCAGTCCTCTTCCACATACACAGACTTCTTTCATGATTCTTAAACCTACTATTAGCGAGGATTAAATTATGACATGAAACTCTACCAGGCGGCTTCATCTCTCATTCATTCCCCCCTTTCATATTGTCTTACCGCTTTTGCGTCTCTTTCTTTTCCTACTATCGAATTCCAAGTGTAGCTATCTATAAAGGTCATGTAGAGATCAAAATGTAAACTTTCACGGCCGGAAATATCATGTCCATTATAATTATCCGGGCTGTTATGCCGTGGTCGGTTGATGAATTCTGTGGTGATTCCCAACGTTTCGTCTCCGACTGTGGGAGACATCTTCAAGGGGGTCCGTAGCTTGGTGGAAGGTCCAACACACACACTGGCTCGCTACTGACTGCCGCTAAATTCCGTGTCCGCGCGCCCCAGCACCGCGGCGTGACGTCACGTGTTTTGAAAACGTCAGTGCAATGACCAAACTGGGGATAAACAAATTTAAGAAACAACTTCATGGAAAGAAGGGATGAGTGGATAGTACGCATCGTGAGGCATCACGGTATCGTCAGTTTAGTAATAGAAACAAGTGTGGGGGATAAATATTGTAGAGAGAGACAAAGCTTCAGTACAATACGCAAGTCTAATTGGATGTACACTATGTGCTCGAAATTATCCGGACACCACCAAAAACATGTTTTTCATATTAGGTGCATAGTTCTGCCACCTACTGTCAGGTACTCCCACATCACCGACCTCGGTAGTCATTATACGAGGGCTATCCACGAAGTACATTACGTTTTGGAATTAAAAATAAATAAAGTATTGGAAATTTTTTTTTATTATATACAAATGAAAGCCACAGTTCAACACTACTTTTCTACATAGTTGCCATTTAAATTAAGGCACTTGTCGTAGCGATGGACGAGCTTGGAAATTCCTTCGTCGTAAAATTCGGCCGCCTGCGCCTTCAACCACGTGGTTACCTCTTCTTGAAACTGTGCGTCGTCATCAAAACGCTGCATAGCCAACCACTTCTTCATTGCTGGGAATAAGTGGAAGTCGCTCGGTGCCAGGTCGGGACTGTACGGCGGATGAGGAAACAACTCCCACTTAAAAGATTCGAGAACTTCACGAGTGGCATTTGCCGTGTGGGCCCGGGCGTTGTCGTGAATCAGCAAGATCTTTGAGCCCAACTTTCCCCTGCGCTTGTTTTGTATTGCTCTTCTGAGATTGTGCAGAGTTTGGCAATACCTTTGAGAGTTTATTGTAGTGCCTCTTTCCAGGAAATCCACAAAAATCGTATTTCTACCGGGTTACTGATTAACCACGTGGTTGAAGGAGCAGGCGGCCGAATTTTACGACGAATGAATTTCCAAGCTCGTCCATCGCTACGATATGTGCCATAATTTAAATGGCAACTACGTAGAAAAGTAGTATTTAAGTGTGGCTTTCATCTGTATATAATAAAAAAAATTCCAATACTTTATTTTTAATTCCAAAACGTAATGTACTTTGTGGATAGCCCTCGTACATCGTGAGATAGCAGAATGGGGCGCTCCGCGGAACTCTCGGACTTCGAACGTGGTCAGGTGATTCGGTGTCACCTGTGTCATACATCCGTTCGCGAGATTTCCACACTCCTAAATATCCCTAGGTCCACTGTTTCCGATGTGATAGTGAAGTGGAAACATGAAGGGACACGCACAGCCAGAACCGTACGCGTCGACCTCGACTGTTGACTGACTGAGACCGCCGGGAGTTGAACAGGGTCGTAATATGTAATAGGCAGACTACTATCCATACCATCATACAGGAATTCTAAACTGCATCAGAACCCACTGCAAGTACTACGACAGTTAGTTGCGAGGTGATAAAACTTGGATTTCATGGTCGAGCGGCTACTCGTAAGACACATCACGCCGGTAAATGCCAAACGACGCCTCGCTTGGTGAAGAAGCGTAAACAATGGACGATTGAAATTGGATAACGTTGTGTGGAGTGACGAATCACGGTCTACAAGGTGTGGGTATGGCGAATGCCCGGTGAACGTCACCTGCCAGTGTGTAGTGCAACAGTAAAATTCGGAGGCGGTGGTGTTATGGCGTGGTCGTGTTTTTCATGGAGGGGGACTGCACCCCCTGTTGTTTTGCGTGGCACTATCACAGCACAGACCAACACTGATGTTTTAAGCATCTTCTTGTTTCACACTGTTGAAGAGCAATTCGGGGATGGCGGCTGCATCTTTAAACATGATCGAGCACCTGTTCATAATAAACGGCCTGTGGCCGAATTGTTATACGACAATAACATCCCTGTAACGGACTGGTCTGCACAGAGTCCTGACCTGAATCCTGTAGAACACCTCTGGGATGTTTTGGAACGCCGAATTAGTACCAGGCTTCACCGACCGACATCGATACCTCTCCTCAGTGAAGCACTCCGTGAAGAACGGGCTGCCATTCCCCAAGAAACGTCCCAACACCTGATTTAACGTATGCCTGCGAGAGTGGAAGCTGCCATCATGGCAAAGGATGGGCCAACACCATACCGATGGAGGGCACCACGAACTTGTAAGTCATTTTCAGCCAGGTGTCCGGATACTTTTGATCACATAGTGTAGAGTGTAGTTGTTATACCGAGATGACGAGGGTTGTGCAAACGGACTAGCATGGCGAGCTGCATTAAATCTGCAGACAACAAAAGCAACCAGAATAACAACACACGATACGCCTTTGTTTTATCAACAAAAAAACAGCGGATGGTTCTTCGATTTCCATCACTCAGGTTAAGGAGTAGTTGTTGTCTATCTGTTTACGCGGAAGTACTGCTTTGCTCCAGGGGTGCCCAGTGGCGGCCAAGACATCTGCAATAACTGTAACATCAGTATGTAAAACTACTCACGTACCGAATTATTTTTACGCCAAAACTGTAATCAAGATACGAAGAATGTAAAATGACTACTAGCGACAAGCGGTACATTTGAGTACAGACCTGAAGCAGCACTGTTTCAAATGACCCACAAGTCCTGTTTGTAGTGATTCAGTTAAGTTAGGGGAAGCATAAATCAGGGCTGGAGAGTGCACGGCCGGAGTTGCGGCCCTTCCGGTGGTGGGGATCGGGGACTCGCCGGGCTGGGGTTGGGGACTGGGGGCTCCCCGGAAGCGCGGCAGCGATAGCGGCGGGCCGGAAGCGGGCTGGCAGTGCGGCGGCCAGCGGGATGATTTAATTACGGGCGGCTGACGGCCGACACGCCAGCCAGTGCTGCCATCAATTACGCGGGAGCAGCGGCAGGTAGGCCACCAGTTAATGGCGAGCTGTCGCCGCCCGCGCACAGTCCACTCCAGTACGCTGGTCGATACCCAGTAGTCCGCAGCGGCCGAGCAACAGGCGCGGGGAGGCGGAAAGGAGAAGGACAGACGGACGCCGTCCCAGGCCGCAGTAAGCCTGCCTACGTACTAAATGCTCCGCAGATCGGTTATCTCGTTTACACCATGTTGACAATGATGAAGTAAAGCAGTTCCGTCTGGATTATTGGAGACCACAATGTGTGTGCTCACTGAAGCGCTCTACCGGAGGTGAGACTGAACATCCGAAGGTGCTGGACTTACACTGACAATCCAAGATAATACTACCATTGCTCTCCGCGAGATGCAGCGGCACTACGAACACGTGTCGCCGTAAGGTAACTTCGAGGGGCGTTCCATACTGATTTACATCTCATTTTCCCCCACCACTCACCATTACAGTTGCAAGTACCTAGCTCTTTGCCCTAATTATAAGTGGCAGGACAATCACGAGAAGTGTAATTGCTGCACAGTACAACCCAGTACATGAGCGGGCAACGTGAAGTGTGATCATCAAGGGCAGCCCTGGACGAAGCAAACTAAAGACTGCGATTCCTTGTCAGAACACTTAGAAGGTGCAACAGGTCTACTAAAGAGACTGCTTACACCACGCTTGTCCCCCCCTATTCTGTAGTATTGCTGTGCGGTGTGGGATCCGGATCAGGTGGGACTGACGGATGACATCGAAAAAGTACAAAGAAGGGCAGCTCGTTTTGTATTATCGCGAAATAGGGGAGATAGTGTCACAGACACGATACGTGAATTGGAGTGGCAATCATTAAAACAAAGGCGTTTTTCGTTGCGACGGGATCTTCTCATGAAATTTCAGTCACCAGTTTTCTCCTCAGATAGTGAAAAATTCTTTTGGCACCCATCTACATAGAAAGAAATGATCATCACGATAACATAAGAGAAATCAGGGCTCGCACAAAAAAATTTAAGTGCTCGTTTTTTTCCGCGTGCCGTTCGAGAACGGAGACAGCTTGAAGGTGGTTCATTGAACCCTCTGCCAGGCACTTTATTGTGAATAACGGAGTGATCACGTAGATGTAGAACCGGTGTTTGTTGAAGAAGGGTGACTGATGGCAGTGTGAGGAGAGTGTGCACCGTCACGGAAAGTGCCCTTGCAACACGACAACGCTTGTCCCAATACGAGTCAGAAAACCACGGCTGCAATCGCAGAAATGGGGTTCCTGGTACTGCAACACATACCACGTAAGTAGGCGGTTTAGGTTTTTATGTTGGTAACGTCACCTAGCGCTCTGTATGAAAATCACTGACTGTGCTGGTTTGCATTGTTGGAATATTTGCTATTGTAGTGTTCGGCAGCTGGAGGTGAGCCGCCAGCAGTGGTGGATGCGGGAAGAGAGATGGTAGAGTTTTGAGAACGGACGATCTGGACGTGTGTCCGTCTGAAAAACGAAATTTGTAAGACTAGATGTCATGAACTGATATATACACTCCTGGAAATTGAAATAAGAACACCGTGAATTCATTGTCCCAGGAAGGGGAAACTTTATTGACACATTCCTGGGGTCAGATACATCACATGATCACACTGACAGAACCACAGGCACATAGACACAGGCAACAGAGCATGCACAATGTCGGCACTAGTACAGTGTATATCCACCTTTCGCAGCAATGCAGGCTGCTATTCTCCCATGGAGACGATCGTAGAGATGCTGGATGTAGTCCTGTGGAACGGCTTGCCATGCCATTTCCACCTGGCGCCTCAGTTGGACCAGCGTTCGTGCTGGACGTGCAGACCGCGTGAGACGACGCTTCATCCAGTCCCAAACATGCTCAATGGGGGACAGATCCGGAGATCTTGCTGGCCAGCGTAGTTGACTTACACCTTCTAGAGCACGTTGGGTGGCACGGGATACATGCGGACGTGCATTGTCCTGTTGGAACAGCAAGTTCCCTTGCCGGCCTAGGAATGGTAGAACGATGGGTTCGATGACGGTTTGGATGTACCGTGCACTATTCAGTGTCCCCTCGACGATCACCAGTGGTGTACGGCCAGTGTATGAGATCGCTCCCCACACCATGATGCCGGGTGTTGGCCCTGTGTGCCTCGGTCGTATGCAGTCCTGATTGTGGCGCTCACCTGCACGGCGCCAAACACGCATACGACCATCATTGGCACCAAGGCAGAAGCGACTCTCATCGCTGAAGACGACACGTCTCCATTCGTCCCTCCATTCACGCCTGTCGCGACACCACTGGAGGCGGGCTGCACGATGTTGGGGCGTGAGCGGAAGACGGCCTAACGGTGTGCGGGACCGTAGCCCAGCTTCATGGAGACGGTTGCGAATGGTCCTCGCCGATACCCCAGGAGCAACAGTGTCCCTAATTTGCTGGGAAGTGGCGGTGCGGTCCCCTACGGCACTGCGTAGGATCCTACGGTCTTGGCGTGCATCCGTGCGTCGCTGCGGTCCGGTCCCAAGTCGACGGGCACGTGCACCTTCCGCCGACCACTGGCGACAACATCGATGTACTGTGGAGACCTCACGCCCCAAGTGATGAGCAATTCGGCGGTACGTCCACCCGGCCTCCCGCATGCCCACTATACGCCCTCGCTCAAAGTCCGTCAACTGCACATACGGTTCACGTCCACGCTGTCGCGGCATGCTACCAGTGTTAAAGACTGCGATGGAGCTCCGTATGCCACGGCAAACTGGCTGACACTGACGGCGGCGGTGCACAAATGCTGCGCAGCTAGCGCCATTCGACGGCCAACACCGCGGTTCCTGGTGTGTCCGCTGTGCCGTGCGTGTGATCATTGCTTGTACAGCCCTCTCGCAGTGTCCGGAGCAAGTATGGTGGGTCTGACACACCGGTGTCAATGTGTTCTTTTTTCCATTTCCAGGAGTGTATATTATGACTTTGAACGCTATTAAAGTAAATACATTGTTTGTTGTCTATCAAAATCTTCATTTGCTAACTATGCCTATCAGTAGTTAGTGCCTTCAGTAGTTAGAATCTTTTATTTAGCTGGCAGTATTGGCACTCGCTGGATTGCAGTAGTTCGAGTAACGAAGATTTTTGTGAGGTAAGTGATTCATGAAAGGTATAGGTTATTGTTAGTCAGGGCCATTCTTTTGTAGGGATTATTGAAAGTCAGATTGCGTTGAGCTAAAAATATTGTGGATCAGTTTAGTGATGATCAGAATAAGTAAAGAGAGAAATGTCTGAGTACGTTCAGTTTTGCTCAGCTGTTTGAAAATCAAATAACGTAAGAGGTTTACCAGCACAGTAATTCATTAATTTTTCTGAGGGGGGGATGTTTCAACCGTATTCCGCTGACTTGGCCCCTACAACTTCTGCCCCCCCCCCTCCCCCCGTCACACTTTTCAGGAGTCTGTCGCAGCCACTGAACGACGGCTGCTCGCAATTCCTAGAAATCGGCGAAATGATGTCCGCGCAGAGATTTCTCCACAGCCCCGATCAAGTGCTAATCAAAAAGGACCAAGTGAGGAGAATACGGTGGGAGTGTCAATATATAGAACCCCATGTGAGTGATGGTGCCCGTGGTTTCCAGACTCGTACGGGGACGAGCGCTGCCGTGTTGCAAAAGCCATTTTTCGCGACGATGCACACTCTCCACACACTGCCACCAATCGCCTGTGAATATCTGTAGTGCTTACACCCTCCTTCCACAGAAGCCGAGTCATCGCTGTCACTGATGATCACACTCCAGGTTGTCCACTCACGTAATGACAGCAATACTAAGCAGGGGTTACACTAATAGTGATTGTCCTGCCCCTTACAGTTAGACCAAATCACGGTATACTTGGAACTGTAACGATGTTTCAAATGGAGCACCATGAATAATGGGAAAAAGAGTGTAAATCAACATGTAACGCCCCTCACATATATGTGGGGCAGAGACGAATGGAGAATCATTGCGCCGATGATATGGACAGCAACTGGGGAAATCTACTGACGTAAGCGACTTTGATAAAAGGCCGATTTATTAATAAAGGAAATACATTCCCTGTATGAGTCCGCTACCATGGTTAATATTTTACGAACAAAACTGTCTCGAATGCTTTTCTCATTTACTACGCCGTTTAGGCTACTGCCTCCATCAGGTCGAAACTTTTAACTTTCAAAACAAAGTTCAGTGTCAGTATTAAAATCGGGACGCTGCGATTAGACATACGTTTTTAATACAGGCACTTGTAATCTCCCCTCTCCTTCCTTCTTCCAGCTATTGTCCACATTAAACAATGCCGAGTCCAAGTAATTAATAAGCAAAGTCTTTATGAAGATTTGGAGAGGAGTGAAGATTACAATAAACTTTCAAGTTTATTCAGCTTTTCATGTCGAGATGGCTCCAGTTCTTCTTGTCTAAGGGTCTGATTCTTGAAGCTGAAAACCTCACATCACCTCCTCACGATTGGTGAGAACTACATAAATTTGAAGATGGTTGTTGCAGAATTTTTTTACGTAAATATATTTTCTCACATTTTAGTATATCATATAGTCTTTTCACTTTTCACATTAACAAAGGCGTAATTACATTGTTCGCATCTATTATACAAAAATACGTCCGATAACACCAGAAGCAAGCTTACTGCTGTCATACTCAGCGGAAAAAAACACTATTCCAAAGGGTTTATAATTTTTCTTCGCAAATGAATTCCTAGTAGCTTTCGTTACATTATTAATTTAGATTATTATTTCATAAATGAATCCAGAAATAAACCTAGAAAACAGCACAAGCTGACCACTGTGGCCGAGCGGTTCTAGGCGCTTCAGTCCAGAACCGCGCTGCTTCTACAGTTGCAGGTTCGAATCCTGCCTCGGGCATGGATGTGTGTGATGTCCGTAGGTTAGCTAGGTTTAAGTAGTTCTAAGTCTAGGGGACTGATGACTTCAGATGTTAAGTCGCATAATGCTTAGAGCAATTTGAACCATTTTTTTTAAATAGCACAGGATTACGTGATCAATGACAGAAATTTTAAGTGTGCAAATATTTCGAAATTTCAAATGTTTCTAAAAAAGTAATTTTAACAGTACATTGAGAACTAGTACTTATCGATTATAACATCGAAAGTAAAATATCTTATAAAGTAATTCCTGTTCATAAATTTTAGCTTGAAATACAACATACTGTGTATAAAATTATATGAAAGTTTTCAGAATAGCTACTGAGATAATACTGGCCTGTCCAACATTCGAAAAATAATACTGGTATCGACAACTACTGTTGAGGAAAAGTAATACTAGATTAGGAAGTCCCGTTACACACTGAACCTTGTTTTTCAAGTTCTAAGTTTCAGTCTGATGGAGGCAATAACCTAAACGGCGTAATAAATGAGAAAATATATTACGCGACCTAGACGACTTTAGTCACAAAAAGGATACATTATTAAGGTCCGGCACCAGTGAAGGAGCATCTGGGAAACAGAGGAACTGATAGGCTGTTAATGTGCTGCTATCATCAGCGGCGAAAGCAGGAGTAGGTGCATGATAACTGTCCGTGTCACAAGGCCAGTGTCTTCCTACACTGGTTTGAGAAACATGTGACTGAACTCACACTGATGTTTTGGACATCAAATTCGCATGATCTGAACCCGATGGGACAAATCTGAGATACTAACGCGCGTAAGCTCCATACCCACAAATCACCAGTCTGTAATATATGGGAAATGCATGACCTGTTCCTAGACACTCAGAGCCAAACACCTCCGGAAACCTACCACGAACTCGTCGAATCCAAGCAAAGCAGATCGTTGCCCTATTGCGTTCCAAGGGTGAACCACTTCGTCATGCATGTGGTCATAATGTTTTGTCACACCAGTGTATCGTTTCCTGAGCGTGCCTACGTGCTCGTCCTGCTTGCTATTGTGGACGCTACAGCTTGTTTCCGCAGTCGGAAGGACATACTTTCTTGTTCAGGCTGCAAACGACGCGCAGGTCTTCCCCTAATCCTTCTAAATGGTTAGTCTGCTCCTACTACGGTGGCTTATGGATTTGTGACCTTCCATGAGGGAGGTGTTTTCCAGCACAAATTGGAAAGAACTGAAAGTCCTGGGTGAAAGCACTACTTTATAGAAGACTGCTATCTGCGGGAGTAGGAAGTAGCCAATGAAAATGTCTACATTCTGGTTGTGAGTTTGAGTGCCTGAAAGGGCTAAAAGTAAATAAGTTCGTGGAACAGTTTAGAGCTCGTCAAATCGAGATGTCGGACGGTGGAACTCCCGGTCTCCCATTCGTCTTTCCCCGTTTTCTGGGCTCTCGTGAGCGCACACGTGCTACGTAAGCAGTGGTCACACAACGTCGAACGCACCCAGTTGTTAGCTGGAGGCGATGTTCAGTGAACGAAGCAAACTTGGCGAGACTTAACTGAAGCCAAAAAATTACATCCGATTCTATGCAAACTGGAGTTTGGTGTTTTTTGCGCCAGTTTTTCCATTTCGAATTTTGTGGAAACTGCTTGCAAGTGTTGTTACGAGCCAGCTGGAGGAGATATATGGACTGTAAGTGGGGTACATATTCTACTCGAGTGGTCATATCACGCTATCTTCCTGAGACTAGTTAAATAACTCCAGATATTTAATTATTAGATTTGGAGTAGCGACTAGCTTAACTTCGTTTCGCATGTCATGACCGATTTGTTAGTCACAGTGCACAAGCCGCGCAAGACATCGACTTTACGGTGTACATCCGGCAGAAGGAACGGTACCTTTAGTCAGTTGACTCACTCGGAGATGCCGGAAAGATATATGGCCGAAAAATCAGTTGAAGAAACAGGTTTGCTGTGGGTGAACGCCCGAAATCGAATGGATCATGGAATGCGCTGCGAAAACACTAAGGTGCATACATGTACCGTAGTTTATTGATAATAGTTTAAATGACTACACCAATTAGGTACTTTTTCATACTTAGCACAACGCGTTTCGAGAATTTATTCTCATTTTCAGGTGCAAATATTTATTCTGCATGATGTTTGCAGTTTGTTCCTCCGCCTTTCTTGCACTGTAGTCGTTTTTTTGAGGTTACACTGCAATCGGAAAAATGGACAAAATAAATTCTGGGATTTTTTTTACGTTTTAAAGTCAGAAATGCTATTTTCCTCTGTTTGCTTACATGTACTCTGCCTCTTCCATTACAGAGAATATCACATACACGCAAATCATCAGTCACAGTATTTGTTTTTGAAATCACAACACGGTAGGCGGATATTATCACAATTTCACAAATAGTGTGAATACACAGGTGCTATATTTTCTGTAAATTACATTATTAATATAAAGTTATCACTTATAAATTTCTTTTATCTATACTGAGTATTACCGACTTTTAAATTACTGACTACGCTTTATTTCTATTTCCTTGCAAATGATGAAGGATGGATGGAAGATCGGGTTTATCATCCCGGCGACGTCAAGGTCATTTGAGACGGAGCAAAAGCTCGGATTATGTGAAGGATGGGAAAGGAAATCAGCCGTGCTCTTTCAAAGGAACCATCCCAGCATTTGACTGGAGCGATCTCAGGAATTCACGGACAACCTAAATTTGGATGGCCGGACGCGGGTTTGAACTGTTGTCTTCCTGGAAAATGTTGGACAGAGGCTCTGAAGAACTGGCCACTTTTATGGAATTTACAATAGTTGTTACAAATAAGAGACATTTGAAAAAAGTTAGCTGATTCGCTATCTACTTCGTCGCTCAGATTTATTTATTTATTTGTTTTTTATCCTTGCTTTTCGTGATGTACGAGGGCTGAAACTTTAATAGTGGCAATTATTTATTTACAGCTCGTAAAAAATAGATACGTGTTTCAAAGTTTTGCTGACGTTCAAAGTAGTCACCAGCATTGTGTATAACCCGTTGCCAGCGATGTGGAAGTCGTAGGACACTCTTAGCAGTGCCACCTGTGTTGACAGTTCGAGTGGCGCGGTATATTCCCCGACGAATTTGTAGCAGTTCTGAAGCGAATGCCGTGACGTGTTCCTTTCAGTTTAGAAATCGAATTGAACTTACGAGGGCTTAAGCCAGGGGAGTGCAGTAGGTGGTATAGCACTTAGCAGCAGTCTGGAACCGCAAGACCGCTACGGTCGCAGGTTCGAATCCTGCCTCGAGCGTGGATGTTTGTGATGTCCTTAGGTTAGTTAGGTTTAACTAGTTCTAAGTTCTAGGGGACTAATGACCTCAGCAGTTGAGTCCCATAGTGCTTAGAGCCAAGCCATAGCACTTAGCAGCCCCATCAGTCAAACAAATCAGTAACAGCTTGCATTGTACGTGCATGAGCATTGTCCTGCAAAATGATGGTCAGGTCCTGCAGAACGTGTCGTCACTTCTGTCTCTAAGCTGGTCGTAAGTTGTGTTCGAAAAATGAACAGCATGGAGACAGAAGTGATGACACTTTCTGCAGGATCTGACCATCATTTTGCACGACAATGCTCAAGCACGTACGGTGCAAGCTGTTACTGATTTGTTTGACTGATGGGGCTACTAAGTGCTATACCACATACTGCACTCCCCTGACTTAAGCCCTCGTGAGTTCAACTCGATTTCTAAACCGAAGGAAACACTTCACGGCATTCGCTTCAGAACTGCTACAAATTCATCGGGCAATAGACTGCGCCGCTCGAGCTGTCAACACAACTGGCACTGCTAAGAGTATCCTATGACTTCTACATCTACATCTACATCTACATAGGTACTCGGCAAATCACATTTAAGTGCCTGGCAGAGGGTTCATCGAACCACCTTCACAATTCTCTATTATTCCAATCTCGTATAGCGCGCGGAAAGAATGAACACCTATATCTTTCCGTACGAGCTCTGATTTCCCTTATTTTATCGTGGTGATCCTTCCTCCCTATGTAGGTAGGTGTCAACATAATATTTTCGCATTCGTAGGAGAAAGTTGGTGATTGGAATTTCGTGAGAAGATTCCGTCGCAACGATAAACGCTTTTCTTTAACGATGTCCAGCCCAAATCCTGTATCATTTCTGTGACACTCTCTCCCATATTTCGCGATAATACAAAACGTGCTGCCTTTCTTCGAACTTTTTCGATGTACTCCGTCAGTCCTATCTGGTAAGGATCCCACACCGCGCAGCAGCATTCTAAAAGAGAACGGACAAGCGTAGTGTAGGCAGTCTCCTTAGTAGATCTGTTACATTTTCTAAGTATCCTGCCAATAAAACGCAGCCTCTGGTTAGCCTTCCTCACAACATTTTCTATGTGTTCCTTCCAATTAAAGTTGTTCGTAATTGTAATACCTAGGTATTTAGTTGAATTTACGGCTTTTGGATTAGACTGATTTATCGTGTAACCGAAGTTTAATTAGTTCCTTTTAGCAATCATGTGGATGACTTCACACAGGGTCAACTGCCACTTTTCGCACCATTCAGATATTTTTTCAAATCGTTTTGCAGTTTGTTTTGATCTTCTGATGACTTTACAAATCGATAAACGACAGCGTCATCTGCAAACAACCTACGATGGCTGCTCAGATTGTCTCCCAAATCGTTTATATAGATAAGGAACAGCAAAGGTCCTATAACACTACCTTGGGGAACGCCAGAAATCACTTCGCTGGCAACAGGTTATACACAATGTTGGTGACTACTTTGAATGTCAGTAAAACTTTGAAACACGTTATCTATTTTGTACGAGCTGTAAATAAATAGTTGCCACTATTAAAGTTCCAACCATCGTAGAAAAATTTCCAGTTCCTCCATTAAATCCATTGTATACAAATTCTGGAAGTGATGGAGTGTGTTAAGAACTACTTCTGTTCTCCTGAATGCTTTTCAAAAACATGGATTATGTTGAACCAAATTAAGTTACTGATAAACTCCTACGAACATGAGCAGTAGATGTTCTCACTCTGCGACTGCGAAACTCGAGACATGCCAACGTAGTCAAATACAGAATGACACAATCACGAGGTGGACAAAAATGTGGAAAAAACCGAAAGCACAACACAATATGGCGGAAAAAAAGAGCTGGCATTCAAAACAGCTTTTAATCATCTCATAATGGATAAACAGAGGTGGTGTATCGTTTTCAAGAGAAACACACCATTCTTCCTGCAATATAGGGGCAAGTTCAGGTAATGATGATGGATGTGCATAGCTATCACACACCCTTCTCTCCAAATTAAATCACAAAAGGCAAATAATTTGAGATCTGGTGACTGTGTAGGCCAGGGCTAACGCGACGAGTCCTGGACGATGTGAGATGTGTGAACACGGGATCTGTCGTCTTGGAACACATCATTACCATTGGGGACCAAATGCTGTACCATGGGATGGACTTTATAAGCCAAAATGGTCAAATAATCCTTGGCAGCAATGTGACCTTGCAGAGTAACCATGGAAACAACAGGATACCCCGATATGGCTGCCCAAATCATCATCTAACCCACACCTTGTGTCACTCTAGAGAGCAAGCACTCTGCCAGAAGTTGTAAACAGTGTGAATAAAGAATCTTCCGACGAAATGACTTTCTTCCATTGCTCCACGGGACAGATTTAATGGCTACGGCACCATGTTCTCATGTTATGGGCAGCTGTGTCACTTGTGTATGGATCTGGTATGCCTCGCACTTCCCTAATTATGGAACTCCCGGGGTGTTGTTTTGGTGCCGACAAGGTTCGCCCGTGTGACATTTAGTTCTGCAGTGATCTCTGCAGCTGTCGTCCTCTTATTTTAGGTCACAGTCCTCTTCAATAACCGCCTGCCACGATCATTCAACACACACTTTCGTGGACATGTTTTCTTGTGTTCCCTGTATGCTGTACAAATCTTCGAAACGGTGACTCTTGAAACACCACACATTCGGCTACCTTAGTTACGGATGCTAACACCAAACGAGCGCCGGCCGGCGTGGGCGAGCGGTTCTAGGCGCTACAGTCTGGAACCGCGCGACTGCTACGGTCGCAGGTTCGAATCCTGCCTCGGGCATGGATGTGGGTGACGTCCTTAGGTTAGTTAGGTTTAAGTAGTTCTAAGTTCTAGAGGACTGATGACCTCAGCAGTTAAGTCCCATAGTGCTCAGAGCCATTTTTGAACCAAACGAGCACCAACAACTTTCCTACTTTCGAATTCTCTTAGTTCTGACATAATGCACTCACAATTACAAAGACCACTGTTCTGGCCACAACGGACAGTTGCAATGTATTGACAACACTGCACACGTTCCGTTCGTGGTCAGATACAACAGCGCCACCTGCAGGCTTCGCTAGCATTTGCATTTACACTGAGGTGACAAAAGTCATGGGATGGCGACATGCACATATACAGATTGTGGTAGTGTAGCGTAAGCAAAGTATAAAAGGGAAGGTCAATGGCAGAGCTGTCATTTGCATTCAGCTGGTACAAGTAAAAAGGTTTCCGATGTGATTTCGGCGGCACGACGGGGATTAACAGGCTTTGCACACGGAATGGTAGCTGGAGCTAGATGCATGGGACATTTCATTTCGGAAATCGGAAGGGAATTCAATACTCCGAGATCCACAGTGTCAAGAGTGTGCCGAGAATAACAAATTTCAGGCATTACCCCTCCCACGGACAACGCACTAACCGACAGCCTCCACTTAACGACCAAGAGCGGTGGCTTTTGCGTAGAGTTGTCTGAGCTAACAGACAAGGAATACTGCGTGAAATAACCTTAGAATTCAATGTGGGTCGTAAGATGAACGTATCCGTTAGGACAGTGCGGCGAAATCTGGCATTTATGACCTGTGGCAGCAGGCGACCGACGCGAGTGCCTTTGCTAACTACACGACATCGCTTGCAGCGCCTCTCCGGTGTAGTGACCATACCGGTTGGACGCTGGACGACTGCAGAAGCGTGGCCTGGTCACTGGTCTTCAGTCCTAAGACTGTTTGATCCAACTCTCCACGCTACTCTATGCTGTGCAAGCCTCTTCATCTCCGAAAAAGTACGGCCTGGTCAAATGAGTCCCAATTTCAGTTGGTAAGAGCTGAAGACCGGGATCGAGTGTGGCGCAGACCTCACGAAACCATGGACCCGAGTTGTACAAGCTGGTGGTGGGTCCATAATGGTGTGAGCTGTGTTTACATGGAATGGGCTGCGTCTCTGATCTATCTGAACAGATCATTGACTGGCAGCTCGTGGTCTTGCGGTAGCGTTCTCGCTTCCGGCGCACGGGGTCCCGGGTTCGATTCCCGGCGGGGTCAGGGATTTTCTCCGCCTCGTGATGACTGGGTGTTGTGTGTTCATCATCATTTCATCATCACTGACTCGCAAGTCACCGAAGTGGTAAAGAGCTTTCTCTTCTCGCATCAAATAGTGAAGTATAGTAGTATAAAGTGTTCCTTCCTAGTGGAATCAGTGACACAAAGTGCTCCCTAGTGGAAAGTGCCAACTACTCATTATTATTAGATATTTGATTTCCTTTACTTTGTGCCTACAAAATTCTATTGATTACTCACACTATCCTTTCTGCTTCTCTTATGTAATATGACAAAATTTTCTCCCTTCTTCAGTTAGGTATATTCTGTAGTATATGTAAAAAAAAAAAAAAAAAAAAAAAAAAAGTTTCTTCCACTTCTGCTCCATCTATCATGGTGACGCTCCTTCATACTGTCCCACTAAACAGTGTAACTAGAGGAAGAGATCAAACCAGAATACACAATGTGCCTATGTCATCACAAGTGCATCACATACAGAAACATAAACTCAAATCAATGCAACGATGCCAAATATAAACTGTTATGCCTGTCCTGCAATGTCTACCCCCCTCAAAAAAAAAAAAGACGACAAATGGCCATGTAAAAGGGTTTAAGGAACAAACAATAAGAGAAAAACGAAAAAGGAAAATATAAAAACGAAAACATATAAAATGACAATAATATTAACCATCACTAGGATAATAGATTAATAGAAAAATGTCTTTTTTTTTAATGTATCGTTGTTAAAATATTTAAATAAATATATATGGTTACAAAAAAAAAAAAAAAAAAAAAAAAGTGGCGTCAACTAAAAAGGACTTGCAATACGGGGGCCGAACTTCCCCGCATGGGGCCTCCCGGCCAACAATGCCATACGATCATTTCATTGACTGGAAATGGTTATTTGCAACCATTCATCGACTTCACTTTCCCAAACAACGATGGAATTTTTATGGATGAAAATGCACCATGTCACAATTTTTCGCATTTGGTTTGAAGAACATTCTGGACAATTCGAATGAGCACTGGCCATCAGATCGTCCGAGATTAATCCCATCGAACATTTATAGGGCATAATCGAGAGGTCGTACGAACTCCAGCAGCGCAAACATTTTCCCAGTTATCGACGGCTATAGAGGCAGCATGACTTTCAGCAACTTATTCAGTCCATGCCACGTCGAACTGCTGCACTACGCCGGGAAATACGAGGTCCGACACGATACTGGGAGGCATCCCATGACTTGTCACCTCAGTGTATCTTCAAGTACGTATTTCTCGCTGTTTTCCCATATTTTTGTCTAAACCCTGCACATCGTTGATGTCGATCTAATGAATATATTATGCGACCTCCTTTAGAAACACAACCCAGCTGATTTCCAGAAAGCATACAGGTATGTAGTTGAATTCCTTGTTCACGCAAATATACTACGAACAGCTAGTTAACTTTGCTTCCTCATTCTTAAATCCCCATGGGCCTTTCGTAAAGAATACGACAGTACAGAAAAGCTATACTTTTGCACTAAATATGAATGGGCGTTCTTTGTAGTGCATTCCTATCAACGTGTAACTTGAGTTTTTCAAATACCGAAAGCGTTGCCAGAGCTTCAAGTCACATGAACTCTTATCTCTGCACTTCCCTCGACACCAGACCCCCCCCTCCCCCCCCCCCCAAAAAAAAAAAAAAACCAACGACCAACAACAGGGAATTGGCAGTTACCAAATGAAGTACAAAAGGTGCGAGGTTGCGTGATCACAAATTTCTATGAATATTGAAGTCAAGATGCCTTGAAATGCTATCGAAAACCTTTCCCCTTTCCACTGCAACCTAAAGTACTCCGAAATTTGACGAAACCCTACATAGTGACATTTCGTTGTTCACAAGAACCTCAAGTGTCCTTAAATGTTTCAGATTGTTAGTTGATGCCACCAGATGAATTTATTTTTTCTTGCAGTGCATCATTATTATATAAATTATTCAAAAGGGACCAGAGTAAGAATTTAAACAAGGAAGTAATTAATGGCAAGCAAGGAAACAGCGGCGTTCTGAAATCTCCAAGGCAAGCGGGCATTTGTTGTCAGGCCCTACATTGGATTTGAAAGTCAATAAGAGTCGCTGTTAATTGTTATTTACCGACAATTTTTAAGTAGAGAAATGTTTTCAGTCACTGGAGAATAGTAACCGTAACACACATTTATGAAAAAAGACAGAAGAATTGGTCCACAGAACAAGAGCCCCACATCACGGGCTACCTGCCATAGTACCAAAGGATACTTTCTCAGCGTTTTATGGTAACCAACATGGATTTCGAAATCGGCGATTACGGATCGTACATACAGTTTCAAACACAATACAGTTTCAAAAATCCTGCGATTCATAACCATCAACGATCGAATAGGACTACCAGCTATCTGCAAAGGCAGAATGCAGCACTTCACCACGAACTGAACATAATCTACAAATAAACAAGTAATTTTGCATGTGTTATATATTATATTAGTGTCTGCGTGAAAATTCTAAAGCTGCATCTAATATTTCCTTTGATGTCGTGATTAATAATGGGTGTTAGTTTTGGTTAAACAGTTAATAAGGCGTAGATTCTGTTGTGCAATACAGGAAAACTGCATATTGTCAACGAAATGGATCGCAACAAAATACTTGCAAGCTTCATGCTCGAACACTAGTAAAATGTATAGGACCCATACTACATCTAACAACGAGCACGAGCGTGTAAAAAGATGGCTGGTGTAAAATCACAGGCCCTCTGGAGGAATATAATAAAATTCTGGCACATTTCAACTGGTTTGTATTCTAATAAACCCTTTTATCTCACGTAAACTTAAACACAAAAGTAGCCAAAACCGAGTTTCAAAGCATATACTTCAGTATTCTTCTAAGAATATACATACGGGGAACGAACTTCAGAACGGCTGTCGATAGCATTCTTTACTTCGTGTGGATAAAGAGTCAGCTGTGCTTCAAAAGAACAGTAATTATGTCAGTGACACTGATCTATAATTCAATGGATTACTTATATTTACTTCCTTGCGTCCAGTCTTTTTCTTTCGCCGAGGGAGCGTTTGTTTATATATACAAACACACACACACACACACACACACACACACACACACACACACACACACACACACGAAAGAAAAAACTAAAAGAACCAAACAGAGCGCATTTTTTCGCTGTTGGCATTCCGAACGAAATAAAATGGTGGAATAAATTCCGATAAAGATTTCCGATCGCATACCGCTCGGGTAATCCGGCCACGAAATTTCAGCGCACGCATCCCAAATCACCCGGTCTAACGAACGCCGCTCCCGTAATGACTGTCAGAATGGGAACACACAGCCTGCCTGCCTCCCCGACTTGTTCGCTTTCCCACGCCTCACATTTCGCCCCGTACGAACAATACGTCACATACGATTGTATGCATTACAGCGAGTTTTTAAAATCTTTTCCCCAGCAGGCTTACTGTCGCGTTACTAACCGTTACCTAAGTTCCATAGTTAGTGAGAAGCCAATAACACCAATCATTCAACATTAGTGCGGCAACCAGCATGCCGACCGCGACATGCGAGTTGCATAAGTCACAGGGGTTCTCCGTTCGCTTGAGATCTTTATTTTTCACTTGCAACACTGAAAAGGATCTGTGAATTACACATGGTCATTGTCGCTTGTTGGGCACGATGGATCTAGTTTTGAACGCAATGAACGTAGCACTATACGCAAGAAAACATCATTAAAGAGAATATGATCATTATTGTGTGTGTTTTGTATGCAGCGTGAGAGCCAGCAAAGGGGTCGTCGTCGTGTGATCTTTTAATACTGCAGCTTCAGAAGTCGTAGCATGTATCTTTATATCTGAGTAGCTATAACTACGCTCGAATCTTTTCGCACTGTTCAGCGACTACAGGCCAGCCAGCTGAAGTGTGAAATATGCAGTGTACTCTGTGGAAGTTTTTAGAACGGAATAGCAACGCAAAAAAGATGAGATAATTTACTAACAATGACCTGCTTCGAACACACATCATCATCAGGTCGACAAACTATTATAAATATAACACGGGAGAGCGTTCAGCCCTGAGTATCATGAGTCTACATATACTTTAAGTTTGCTGACATGATCCGTGATCGCAACCAATAGAAAATAACGCCCCTGTGAACACCGTTATTCAGTCCACTTTAAGTCTGAGCCAACAGCCAGGTGACTAAACATTATCAACAGTCACATTGAGAACTTAAACTGATGGTAAGTGAATTACCGTACGTAGCGCCTCTTTACAAGGATGCCTCGTGCGAAAGATATGCTGTTCCTTGCTTCCAATTTCTGACGTTATAAATGATTCGCGACTATTTTAAAAAAGTTCATCTTAGATTATAGTGTTAAATCATCAAATATACGTACTTCACCTATCATTCACCAGAATTCACAAAAATACTCATAAAAAGGCATTTTATTTACACTACTGGCCATTAAAAAAATTGCTACACCATGAAAAAATGCAGATTATAACGGGTATTCATTGGACAAATACATTATACTAGAACTAACATGTGATTACATTTTCACGCAATTTGGGTGCATAGATCCTGAAAAATCAGTACCCAAAACAACCACCTCTGGCCGTAATAACGGCCTTGATACGTCGGGGCACTGAGTCAAACAGAGGTTGGACGACGTGTACAGGTACAGTTGTCCATGCAGCTTCAACATGATACCACAGTTCATCAAGAGTAGTGACTGGCGTATTGTGACGAGCCAGTTGCTCGACTACCATTGACCAGACGTTTTCAATTGGTGAGAGATCTGGAGAATGTGCTGGCCAGGGCAGCAGTCGAACATTTTCTGTATCCAGAAAGGCCCGTACAGGACCTGCAACATGCGGTCGTGCATTATCCTGCTGAAATGTAGGGTTTCGCAGGGATCGAATGAAGGGTAGAGCCACGGGTCGTAACACATCTGAAATGTAACGTCCGCTATTCAAAGTGCCATCAACGCGAACAAGAGGTGACCGAGACGTGTAACCAATGGCACCACATGCTGCTGGAAGATGTCACAGCCCGCTGCGGAGCGCCACGTCCAACAAATTACGCTGAACGGAGTGCTACGAATCACTTGTGCATGCACCAGCATTGTACTCTGTTGTCAGATGGACCACATGTCACCGCCAGCAGGCGGTATTCAATCTCATGGCGGACAGTGATCTTACTATTTTGGTTAATCAGTATAAATTTAATTACTAACAGCAGATAGTAAACCGTGGTAGCCCGCATCTCGTGGTCGTGCGGTAGCGTTCTCGCTTCCCACGCCCGGGTTCCCGGGTTCGATTCCCGGCGGGGTCAGGGATTTTCTCTGCCTCGTGATGGCTGGGTGTTGTGTGATGTCCTTAGGTTAGTTAGGTTTAAGTAGTTCTAAGTTCTAGGGGACTGATGACCATAGATGTTAAGTCCCATAGTGCTCAGAGCCATTTGAACCATTTGAAACCGTGGTATTAATTATTTCCCTAGTCGGAGGATATAACACAAGAAATCTGAACTGTGAAACAGGATTAAAAATGCTGGACGCCAAACTACAAAGCTCTCGTCACAACTTCTTTAATTACAGTAACGAGAGCAGGTAGGAAGACACGTCGGGCGCTCCTTGCGAGCCAACTTCCCACTCGGCTGTCACGCTCACCGGGTAGTCTACACGGCAGGCTAGCTCCATAAAATGGAACTCTGGGATTAGCCGACAGCGACGGCGTTTAACCCCGCTAACTTTTATGATAGGCGACTGGTGGCCGCTCCATTTCACCGTCCTACACTTAATTAAGCAAATCCGATTATGCTTTCGCTATAAGCTCGGCGGAAAATTTCCCCCTGGGGGCCTCAGCACTGGTCCGTGGCGGGGCGGCATATCGCGACAGCAGGCGGTACTTCATCCGCAGCGACTCCCGGTTACACGAGCCCGCTCCACGCGACGTGGTCTAACGCAAACAACAGCCTTCCGTATAATTATCTTATCATACGGTGGCAATATGTATTTAGTTTATTACCACACGATTCTATTTACTCGTCGTCAGCTTTCTGTCATCACTTCTTGGTTACTTAGTACAGGTTTATAGTTTTCTCTTACATAAACTTTAAAAAGAAATTCATGGGCTTTAAGCCGCCATCGGTGCGCCTTCATCGAAAGGATGGCACTTTGGCGATTTCAAACGAGGAAAACTGTGCCATTCTAGCAGGTTACTTTAAGAAATATCTCAATTGTCATAAAACTCAAAAGCACAGGCAAGACCAATGAACCATTCTCCGGTGCACAGACTCCAGGCCACGCGCCACAGACGAAATCAAGCGGCACATTGTTAGTCTCTAAAATAACAAAGCGCCTGGAGAGAACTCAGCAGTTGCAGAACTGTAGAAACATGACACTCAGAAATCAGTTGCAATCTTGTAACAGAACATTAAAAAAAATGGATTTAGGAAACCATGGCTGCAGAATGGAAAATAGCCCTCATCCACCTGCTGCACACCAAACGTGAAAAACATCAGCAACTACAGACGACTACCGGGAAAATACAAAAATCTCTCACACCCAAGTAGAGCATCAAACAGGAGGATACCAAGGAGGCTTCACGAAAGATCGTTCAAAAGCCGAACAGATTAATAATCCCGAAATCACATGAAGTATTACACTCCACGTGTAAACAGTACATATCAGTCTTTGTGGAATTCTAGAAAGCCCACAATTCAACATATTGTGAAGTCCTGTTAAACTTCTTTAATGCATTCAGGGTTGACTTAAAACTGCTAGCATTAATTAGAGCCATGTTGACGAATACAAACCCCAAGATAAAGTTTCTAGGATGCCTCTCAGATTCCTCTGAGAGCAAAACGAATCAGACATTGCGATGGACTATTTCCGATGCTTTTCAAATTTGTTTTTGAAAAAATCATCAGGTCTTGGCGAACGAAACTGATGGAAACCAACTATAGCTCGGCGAGAATTGGAACGAAACCCAATGGAATCATGGCAGACCGACTAACTTTTGCCAGTGATGTAGCTTTCTTGTCAAACGACGTAGAAACTGATAGCATTCAAATCGAATATTAGAAGAAACCGGCGAACGAACTGTGACCTGTAGACAGAATTTGTAATAACAGAAGAATGACTACAATCAAAGATATCCCCCGCAAAACTCCGGACAAATATAGAGATATAAGTGAAATAGAAGAATTAAAGTACCTATGTGATATCATTATGAAAAACGTATAGGACAAGGAAACACTTAAGGAACGAATATTTAAACTTGAAATAGCCTGCCAAATGTCTGACGTGATCTGCTGCAGAGAATGCCTTCCACAAAACATTAAGATGCAGCACTATGAAATGGTTCTGAAGCCAGTATTTACGGATGCAGCCGAGACACTATCCCTAAATGCAAATAAAGACTTCCTCGAAGAAGTGGAGAAAAAGGAGCGCAGAATCATTAGTGAAACAATGGGATACAATTACAAGACTGGCATCCAACAATAAAGTCTGCGGTGAAACTGAAAAAAATTGCAGACTCAATTCGCGAAAGATATGTACGATTTTACGTTCACCTCAAAAGAAAGGTGATAAACCAGTTGACTATGATGATGTTCCACTTTGTTGATTCACACCCTAATACCACAATGCCATGGTTTAGAAATACTCAAGGCCTCCAACTCCTACACATCAAACCCGAAGACATCTGTGACAAGGATCTCTTCCGTAAGAAGATGGTGATGAACGGGCTGTAACGAGAAGGAATGAAATAAACCTGCGCTTCAAAGAAGGTAAAGTTCATTGCCACATGGAACATGACTTAACGTGGTCTTAATGTCCCCGACGTATATTTCAGGGGAACAGGAAATGTTTTTGGAGGTAGTTACATAGACTAATTCGAATAAAACATTTCATAAACATGTGTTCAATTTTTATTGCTTACAGAAATACAGCTGTCAGAATGTAACCCAAGCAAATACTCACAGAAGGTGTTAAGCAATGTTCAATGTTGATTTTCATAAATGGTACCTCTGACTTCAATGTACTTTCGAATTCTTTTGACAGCACCATTTGGATTTCTTCAAGGTCGCCTTGATGTTCTACTATTAGCGCTGCACTATTCACAACCTGAACGATCGATTCGTCTCTTGCGTTTACATTTTCCAGGCTGAAATCTGAAGTGAACTCTTTCTGCATATCTATCTTCCAGGGGATCTTAGGTTTATATTAAGTGTCTGCTGAAGACTACTATGTGCATCGATAGGCCGCGTCGTGCTGGAAGAACGTACTCATCCGTGTAGCCAAAGAACTTCTTCCAATACTGACGGGAGATTGTATTTTGGACAAATTGGACATGCAGTAACACTACAGCCCCAGTCAGCTAATTGGTATGATATGACATATACATTTACACACAAGCGTTCCTGAAAATGTGTCTCCACAAAGGTCTTTATCGAAACACCGATGTGAGTTACGTGTGTTATTACCCACACAGATTTCTCCTGTGGGGATGGTTGACGGATGGAGTCTCCAAAGGAACAGAAGAGACGAGACGACTTGATCAGATGATGACTAGAGCTACTTTCATAAAGGAAACGAAGTTGACCTCAGAAGAGCTACACGAGGAGCTATCAAGAGAATTCGAAAGTATTGGGGGGGGGGGGGGGGAAGCTACAAGAATGGCGCTAAGAACATAATCTAGGGGGCACCGTTTAATCTGCTAGAGGCTAAGAAAATTCACTGTTTAGCTTATTAGACGATACAGCTGTAATGACAAAACATTCTCAAATATCACAAAATACATTAATATGGCGTAAGTAGTACCATAACAATTTGACTTGCAGGTAGCTTTTGGAACCACGAAAAGAAATTTCAGACATGAAGGGTGGTACAAACGAGTTTAACACGGCCCCTGGTACAATACGACGTAAGACTACCATTTAATAACTAGGCATATGGATTGAAGCCAAAGGTTTAGAAGAGCCTGAGCCAGGAAAATGAAACCATAATCCATACCAAGAGAAACATTAAAAAAAAGTGATTCTCCAAACACGCAAAAATTCATTATTATACGTCTGCCGTCAAACAGATGTTTGTGTATATATATTACAGAGTGTCTCATCACCACTGCGAAATATTTGCTGATAGAATTAGAACAAACAAGGGAGAGTGGGAGAGGGGGTAGGGAAGTAGAGGGGGGAGGGAGGGAGAGGGGGAGGAAGGGAGAGAGGGGAGGGAGAGGGGATGAGAGGGAGGGAGAGGAGGTGAGAGGGAGGGAGAGGGGGTGAGAGGGGGAAACGAGGGAGAGGGGGTGAGAGGGGGAAACGAGGGAGAGAGAGGAAGGGAGAGAGAGGAAGGGAGAGAGAGGGGGTGAGAGGGGGAGGGAGGGAGAGGGAGGAATGGAGAGAGAGAGAGGGGGCGAGAGGGGGGTGAGAGGGTGGGGAGGGAGAGGGGGTGGGAGGGGGAGGGAGGGAGAGAGCGAGCGAGCTTGCAATATACTCGTCCTCAATTTAAAACAGAAAATAACATTCAAAATAATCTAAACAAGAAATAATTCTAAAACAGAGAAATTTATAGGCACAATGGGCACACACGAAGAATTATCGTTTCGCGGACTTCCAGGAACTGCGAGCAGCTAGCCTGTGGCGAGTGCGACACGCCCTAGCACTATGATTCGAGGAGGGCCTGCTGAAATTCAAGGGGCCAAGTCAGGAAAATACGATGAATGTCGCTCGCTGTGCCTGGATCTCCATTTCAGCGACGGCAGCCATGGTTTTCCGACTCGTATAGGGACGAGCGTTGTCGTGCTGCAAGAGCACTTTTTGTGACGGCTCACAATATCCGCACACCGCCACCAATTACCTGAGAATATCTGCATTGTTTACACTCTGCTTCCACAGTATTATCCGACCACGATATTACTGCACTTGACCTGTCATGGTCGTCGTCGGAAACACGCGGTGACGGTACAGTAAACAACTACAGCGGTGACTAAGGAAAACGCATCGCACTGTGAATGATTTCAAGACAGCTGTGCATATACTATCAAATGGTTCAGCGTATCTTCGTTAAATATCACGATAAGAACTCACGATAAGACGAACGAAAAAGCACCCTCACTCCCAGGTGCAAGAGTATTCCGGTCGACTAATAACCACGTCGTCCTGTGCTGTCGTTGATTATCACACTCCATTGTTGTTCGTTCACGTAAGACAGCTGTTGGGAAATTGGACTGTACTGTACAGGGTGGTTGTCCTGCCATTTACGGTTATGTTTGATGAGGTTTGGTTTGTCAGGCGCTCAAGTGCGAGGTGATCAGCGTCCGTACTAAGTCCCAACTTTTTCGGACTCCAATTTCTTACACAGTCAAATGTAGCCACTGTCACAAATGACGATGAAATGACGAGGACAACACAAACACCCAGTCCGCGGGCAGAGAAAATCCCCCAACCCGGCCGGGAATCGAACCCGAGACCCCGTATTCCAGAGGCAGCAACGCTAGCCACTACACCACGAGCTGTGGACCCACCTACGGTTAGCTACGTACTATATACTTGCAACTGTAACGATGCGTAAAATGGCGCACCATGAATGATGGAAAAAAAATAAAGTGTAAATCAATATGGAACGCCACTCGTACGCTTCAATTACAATCGTTTCCACTTATTTTATTAAGGACGCTGATAACATTGTTGTTGAAGGCTAATAACACCCACCCACCCACACACACACACACACACACACACACACACACACACACACACAAGAACACAGACCCGGCTAAGAATTATTAGTCATAATTTGACTCGCAGCCATGAATAACATCCTGGTACATCAACTTTATGTCATATCTAGACCAGTTCCGTAAGCGACCAGAAGACACAAAAAACCGAAACATCTTCAGACCGGCTCCAGAAACGATTATGATTTTCCGAGAGAACAAACAAGAAGCTGGAACCAAATGGCCAGATGAGCGTTATACAGTCAACTGAAAAACATCTGCCTCGAAAGAAATAAAAACCAGCATATAAGAAAAATTCGTATAATGGTCGTATCGTATCGTGGCTCTGAGATGGCGGACTAATAAAAGAAGACAAATTTTATATAAAAAAAGAAAGGCACCTCACTCTCGCCAGTAAGTGAAAATAATCTCCACCGAGAAAACCCCACGCCCGGTGCCAAAATGAAAAGAAAACGTATAAAACGAGAGGAGTGAGGGGAGCGAAACTCGGCTGAAAGGGTGGCGTGAAAGCGGAAGTTAACGTTGAAACCTAAGCCAGCAGCAGCACGCGCGGGCGGACGCCCCCGTTCGGTAGGCAACTAGCGCTGCGGCACGGACGTGTGTTTTGGAGCCCGGCCCTTTTTAATGCCCGCGGCTGAATTATCTGAATACGTTCCAGAGAGCCCGCCACCGCGCGAGACGCTGAGCAACAGGGCGAGGGGGAGGGGGAGTGGCAGCGGGAGGGGCTTTTGTTCAGTAGCGGGCCCGCTGACGCACGCCGCGGAGATATATATTAAAAAGCGGCGGCGGCGGAGGCGGCGACGTCGACGACCGCACATAATGGAGCACGATACTGCAGCCGGCACACCGCACGTGCCCAGTCTCCAGGCCACGTCGAGCGACTAAAGGAGGAGAACCCGTGGCAGTCCAGGGAGGACGTTTGTCACCAACTGTGGACCACCCTTTTCGAAATTGTGCGGATGCTGTGAAACAACTTATCCGTTGTGCTCCGCTGGACCACTTGCGCTATCACCAGCGAATCAAAATCACAATTCACAATGGAACACGTTTATCGAATTCCCATACTACTCCTGCCAGATTATATGCAACAGTGTCTGATGCAGGTCGCTTGTTAACAGCCCAAATGAGAAGACACGGGAGCCTTTGACAGGAATGTCCGTGGAACTGCGGTTCCTCCACACACTGCGAAAAGGAGACCAATGGTTCCAAACATGGGAGTATTGTGCCACAGAGGTAAAATGAAATTTTCTGAGGGGTAGAAGCTAAATTATTTTTAAAAGATGATGGGGCGTTCCCCAAGGGTCGGTGCTGGGGCCACTGCTGTTTCTTATTTATGTAAATGATACGCCTTCTAGTATTACAGGTGATTCAAAAATATTTCTGTTTGCTGGTGACACCACCTTGGTAGTGAAGGATCTTGTGTGTAATATTGAAACATTATCAAATAATGTAGTTCATGATATAAGTTCGTGGCTTGTGGAAAATAATTTGATGCTAAATCACAGTAAGACTCAGTTTTTACAGTTTCTAACCCACAATTCAACAAGAACTGACATTTTAATCAGACAGAATGGGCATGTTATAAGCGAGACGGAACAGTTCAAGTTCCTAGGCGTACGGATAGATAGTAAGCTGTTGTGGAAAGCCCATGTTCAGGATCTTGTTCAGAAACTAAATGCCGCTTTATTTACCATTAGAACAGTATCTGAAATAAGTGACATTTCAACACGAAAAGTAGTATACTTCGCATATTTTCATACGCTTATGTCATATGGTATTATTTTTTGGGGTAATTCTTCTGATTCAAAAAGGGTATTTTTGGCTCAAAAACGGGCTGTTCGAGCTATGTATGGTGTAAGTTCGAAAACCTCTTGCCGACCCCTATTCAATAGTCTGGGAATTTTGACATTGCCCTCACAGTATGTATTTTCTTTAATGTCGTTTGTTGTTAGCAATATTAGCTTATTCCCAAGAGTTAGCAGCTTTCACTCAGTTAATACTAGGCAGAAATCAAATCTGCATGTGGAATGCACTTCCTTGACTCTTGTGCAGAAAGGAGTGCAGTATTCTGCTGCATCCATTTTCAATAAGCTACCACAAGAACTCAAAAATCTTAGCAGTAGCCCAAACACTTTTACGTCTAAACTGAAGAATTTCCTCATGGCTCACTCCTTCTATTCTGTCGAGGAGCTCCTGGAAGAGCTAAAAAATTAAGCAAATTCCAGTGTTACATTCTTGATTTTCTTTATTTAAACTAACGACTTGTCGCCTGAATATGTTTCTTATATTTCATTTTATCTGTTTCTACAATCGTGTTATAATTTCATGTATTGACTCGTTCCATGACCATGGAGACTTCTCCTAAATGTGGTCCCACGGAACAATAAATAAATAAATAAATAAATAAATAAATAAAACAAAAATATGGGTAACAGAACGATTCCCCGAACATTGGACCACAGCTATCATCCACCCACTACACAAAAAGGGAGTTAAAAGCAACCCAGACAACTACAGAGGAATCTCTCCCCTAAATTGTACATACAAAATTCTTTCCAAGATCCTATATGAAAGAATCAAGGAGCAATTAGAACAGGAATTACGGGAATATCAGGGAGGTTTCAGACCATGGAGAAGCTGTGCAGAGCAGATAATTAGTTTAAAATTGATTATGGCATACTACAAGAAACGGAACAAACCTCTGGCAATAGCATTTGTAGATTTTAAGAAGGCATATGACTGTCTCCACAGACCTTCAGTATTAAAAATTTTTAAAAAGCTAGGACTCCATCCACAACTAATTAAAATAATACAACTCACTCTAACCAACACCAAATCAAAAGTGAAGTTTAGAGGAGAAATTTCGGAACCATTCCTCATAAAAACAGGCTTAAGACAACGTGACTGCCTATCATCATTACTGTTCAACTGAGCACTGGAATACATAATGAGAGAATGGTACAAGGACAATCCAAAGATGATAAGAATTGGAAGTGCAAAGGATGATATTAGCTTAAACTGCTTGGGATTCGCTGCTGATCTTGCTCTCCTAGCCAACACCGTTCAAGAAGCCAGGCAACAAGTGAAATCACTACAAGAAATAGCAGAGAAAGTAGGCCTTATAATATCATTTGAAAAAACGGAGATTATGCTAACTGATCCACCACTTGCAAACAAAATTACAATAGGAGAACAGGAAATCAAAATTGTCGATAAATTTAAATATTTAGGCGAAATAATAACATACAATCTAAATGAGAAGCCATCATGGCAGAATAGAAAAAAAACTGAACTACGCAAATTACATTACCAAAACTACATCAACAAAAAAGCCTATCTATAGATGCAAAATTAAAACACTATAAAACAGTTACACAACCAGAAATAACGTATGCAGCTGAAACTATCTTCAAAACAACTAATACAGCAGAAATTGACAGAATACTAAAAATAGAAAGAAGAATAACTAGGACATGTATAAATAAACAGTACAAAATAAATGGAAATTGGAGAATAGCATCAAATGAAACAGTACATAAGAAAATAGAACCAGTCATGAGCACGATCAGGAAGAAACGCATTTCATTCTTTGGACATCTGATGAGAACTCCAGAAAACAGAATTAGTAAAAAAATAATACAAAAATTGTGGAATAGCAAGAGCGACATTAAATGGATCACAGAAATTAAGGAAGGTGTAAAAGAACTCCAAATTACAGTAGATGACCTAAAAAAACAAGACAGAGAAAACCAGAATACTGCAAGACCCGCAAACCAGACTACAAATGAAAACCAATAAAAGGAGTACAGGAAGAGTGGTCTCAAATGAAGAAAGAAAGAAAATATCTGAAAGAATGAAGAAATATTGGGCAGACAGAAGAGCAAAACACCTTTCATATAAGAATAAACGCTAATAATTATATTACTTAAATATCATATTAAGTTATTGTTGAGCCAAATTGTATCCCTGTGTAACAACTTGTTTATAACTTTGTATTTTTGACTACAGTGGTCCAATGAAGGCCATAAAATAAATAGTAATTATTATTATCACAATTTTTAAGAGTCTAGTATTCTTCATATACATTACCGATAACTATTGTTTTTCAAATGTTGCCATTAATGTGTGATGCGATGCAGTGTTTACAGATTGTGAAACGAATGTATGAACAATATCTTCACATACTCCACTCATAGTCCAAATACTACTCATAATTTTTGTGTGTTTCGTACGTCTATAATAGTATAAATGATATACAAACGTAACAAATGCTAAATGTGTCATGAAACTTTCAAATCCAAATTGTAGATAGTTCTTGAAATGGACCAGAAATTATTTCATTACGCAATCTGGAAAGATAAACTGACAGCACAACACAGCAGTAATGGCTATGAGGACAATGGGGCTTAATATCTAAGGTCATCAGTCCCCTAGAACTCAGAACTATTTAAACCTAACTAACCTAAGGACATCACACACATCCATGCCCGAGGCACGATTCGAACCTGCGACCGTAGCGGTCGCGCGGTTTCAGACTGAAGCGCCTAGAACTACTCGGCCACTACGGCCGGCAACAACGCAACAGTAGCTACATAGTGCCTACTATAGTGTTGTACACAGTATTATTATTATTATTATTATTATTATTATTATTATTATTATTATTATTAGTGGCAGTGGTCAAACACAAAGCATTGGCAGCATGAATTCGTCCAATTTCTGCCAGTTCAAAAGTAGTGTATCCAGCAGTCAACTGGTTTACAAACTGTAAGCGTGGCGTACACATTAAATGACGTACAGACTTTGGGTGAAGGATGTTTTGTAACAAATGTCTAACCTCTCTGTGGATCTTTTCTGAGAGGGATTTGTAGGTAGCACTCGTGATGCATCGGGAACTGCTTCATCTTCATTCTAGCACATAACAGTACCCGAACACACCACATGGAAGAGAAACATGGTATTCAAGATTTCACCGAAAAAAAAGAGGAACTGAGTTGTTAGAAATAAGCATTGTCAATCGTCTTTTTTACTCTTTTTACACTTTCATACCTTTGTTCAGTTCTGTATACAAATACCGTTTTCCAAACATTTTCGTCGAATCGGCTGCTCACTGACATCGACACAACTTCCAGCTGCTATTCACTTACTGCAGTTTTATTTTTATCTCATGTACTAGCTGACAAACCCGGCACTGTCCGGGTATTCATTTTGTCAGCTTTATATAATGGAAACTAAAATAAAAAATGAACTGTGTAGTATAATACCGAAAAAATTCATTTCCAGATATTCGTGAGAACATCTCTGAAATTATGAGACAGTCGTACAAATGTATAAGTACAGTTTCAAATTACGAAACATAGCACGCAAAATATAAATTTTCTGTAATGTTTATTTAACTAAGAACTTGATTATAGACAGTATTTTGTAGTTACATGTCCAGAAGCGATCCCACATCATAGCTCTATAGAAGGCTATTGTTTTCGCCTACAGTCGTTAGCGCTTCGCAGCTGGAAGTTCTCAAAAGTGCTGTCAAGTGTCAGGGATTTCCTTATGTTGATGCGACTGAAGGAATGTATTTGTAGTAAAGAATAAATTTATTATTTCTTGCACTACGTGCCATTTTCTCACGAATCTCAGTGTATATGACGTATCTCTTGATCTATGTGTAATACAATGATACAATTTTGTAGGTACTTTCAGTGGCATAAATGGATACTGTCTGCAAAATGTGTTACGTGTAGAGCCACGAGAAAAGTAGTACTAAATTTAAACGTCATGTTTGATTCTGCATTTTTTCACGCATCTCATTGTTTAGAGCGTCATATCTCCTGAACAAACAATAAGTAAGGTAGGTGGTTCCTACCCCCACAGCAACTGTTGCCTGATAGTAAGGGATACGTATAGTTAAGTCTGGTTGAAATTCATTGGTTAGGAGGAGACGTGAAACATACACAAATACATACATTTTTATAATATGTAAGAATATACAACCGATAACAATAGAATGTTCTCTCGCCATTAATTCAAGTAACTACGCAATACAAAGTATACATATGATAATCTACTTACTACTATGTACCCATAGCTATTAGCCAAGCACTAGTCAATTAATATACATACATGCAAAACGTGACATAATTACAGAAAAAAATGGCTCTGGGATTTGCATAAAATATTGTCAACTGTATAACATTCCACTTGTGCTATAGACAAGTCTCTACGTAACTCCAATAAAAATATGTAAGAGTTTATACAATTATTAGGACGGTTACTGCAGGTGTCACCGAAAATACCGCAGCTACGATCTCATATATCACTGTAGTTATCAACACTTGGCCGTCAGTGCACTTCTGTTACCATGGGCCTCTGATAAAACCGGTAACATTTTAGTTTGCGCCTGCAAACAAATTCCGTGACAACGCGAAAGTCAATAAAATACAGCTTTCATCCTTTAATTTACTGACTCCACTCATTAATCCCTACAGCAAATCGAGCGTTTCTATTGCTGGCATATGTGAATGGTGGTGCGTCACCCAGCTACAGCGTACCGCTGTTCAAGCTGATAAATTACAGAAATAACGCGAAATCTGTTGCCGACATCGTTGCCGTCAAATCAGAACAAGTGAACGTGCTCGTCAAAGTCACGGACAATCAAAGAGTCAACATGGATCACAGTGAAAACTCTTGTCCCTCACAGTTATAATTTTAACTGTATATGATGCAATCGACGAAATAACCTTCAGTTTTTGATGTTGTAAAATATACTTAGCGCGACTGTATTCGATATTAATCATGTATTTACTGCTGTTTCACTGACGCACACTCATCGGATCATATAGTCGGATAACCGTCTGTAAGTAATTACTTTTTATGGTGTTCTTCGTTCACTCTGGGGTATCGTGATCGACGGCTGAAAAACAGCTCTAATGGTTTCCTTTTCGCATTACCTTTGTGAAAATAGTGTCGACGTATAAGTATCTACCACCTTCGTTCCCGACCTTTCGGCAACAGCTTTTTGCCACATGAATGTTGTCTCCAGCATTCCACATCTAACGCTACTGATCGACGTGTGTGTGTGTGTGTGTGTGTGTGTGTGTGTGTGTGTGTGTGATATTTCCAACGGCGACTCTGACCGTTCTACAGCTTGGTAGCATGCGAAATGTTTCTATGGATCTAGCTTGGACCCGGTTCTTTAGCTCTCGAAAGCAATGCTCTAACCAACTGACCCATCCAAGAAAGCCACAGTATGGTTTCTCATTGGGTCTGGACGAGAAAAGTGACTTAATTCTTACGTTGCTGTCAAGAGGCCACATGCGTCCATGTTCATTCGAATGCGTCCAATATAGATGCGTCCTAACACTCATTCTACAAACACGATTCCGCACAAAACGTGTTCTTTAACACGTTGTAATATGTATAATTCACAGTGCTACCCCTTCAGGTAAGTCACAGGTGATTCCGACCGCTCTAACTCGCCACGAAAGGAGATTTGGGGTTTCTTGTCCAGTTGACGTAGATGTCACTTGAAGTAGCTCCGTTTGACGATAAGGAGGAACGAATTCGGGCCTGGCTTTGTTGAAGACATCATTTGGCCATTTGGCCTTAAGCGAACCGCACCGTCTACATGCATGCATGCGCGCGCGCACTTACACACACACACACACACACACACACACACACACACACACACACAGTGAACTACTGAATTGCAGAGTCTTATTTGGTATCAACAGTATCCACTTCTTGTCCTACTACATACGAGTACTTAGTAAGGATGATACGATTGTGTCTCTTCATATTGCAGCTAATCTATCGTGTCTTATTTTGATGATCCATACTCAAGACATATGGTACAAACAATAGAATTTCTGCTTTTTCTTTTACTTAGATAACAAGTTATCGCAGAAATTAAGTCTTGTTTGGTACAGCATTTCACACTTAATGAAAAGCAGCTTCAGACGCTTTTTAGTATCTTATAAAGTTCACCGAATTTTCCCACAATGCTCCCAACAAATATACCAGTTTGCAATAATTATACGTCTGTTGTCTGAAACTATTAAGCAATATTTTATTCAAAATAATCTCCAGTGCTATTTATGTATTTCACCCACGTATCCGGCAGACTATGAACGCCACGCCAAAGAACTCTGTTCTTCTTTTGAAGCGAACCAGCCAGCGAGCCATTTTCGTATATTTTCATACAAATTGAACCGTTGTTCAGCGGAAGCGTGTCCCAGCGATGCAAATAGATGGTAATCGGACGAAACCAAGTCTGGAGAATACGCCGCGTGCCCTAGTATTTCCTAACAACGCCTCGATCGTTTCCATGACCCATTTTGCTGTGTGTGATGGGACGTTATCATGGAGCAATACGATTTCGTGTTGCCTTTTTCCATATTCCGGTAGTTTTTCACGTAATTCTTCATTTAAATCGATTATTTGCTGCTGATAGCGATCAGTTTTAACGGTTTCACCAGGTTTTAGCAGCTCTTAATAGATGACACCCTACTGATCCCACCAAACATAGAGCATTGGTTCAAATGGCTCTGAGCACTATGGGACTCAACTGCTGAGGTCATTAGTCCCCTAGAACTTAGAACTAGTTAAACCTAACTAACCTAAGGACATCACAAACATCCATGCCCGAGGCAGGATTCGAACCTGCGACCGTAGCGGTCTTGCGGTTCCAGACTGCAGCGCCTTTAACCGCACGGCCACTTCGGCCGGCCATAGAGCATTGTCTTCTTTTCAAAGCGATTTGGTCTTTCAATGGATGTCGATGGTTTGCCTGGATTCACCCATGACTTACGAGGCTTAGGCTTATCAAAATATATTCATTTTTCGTTACCTGTCACTATTCGACGGAGAAACGACTTTCTTTTGAATCTGGCGAGCAGCATTTCACAAGAGGTCTTTCGATTTGTTTGCTGTCTTTCAATCAGTTCATGCGCACTTTCTGTACCTTTCCCATTGCTTTCAATCGAAGAGAAACGACTTTCTGCGTCACATTCAATTGTTTCGCGAGTTCCTGTGAGTTTGAGTATCATCTTTATCCACTAATGCCTGCAATTCGCTGTCTTCGACTTTTTCGGTTTCCCGCGCTCGTCGTTTCTCACGACAAAATCACCACTTTTGCATTTTTGAACCACTCGAAACACTGTGTTTTCCTAAGAGCGTGTTCGCCGAAAACTTCGACAAGCATTCCATTTGATTCTGCAGCAGTTTTCTTCAAATGACAACAGAAAACTATTGCTGCCCACAAATCGTAGTTCGTAGGCACAAAATTTGACATGTTTACGTGTTTGAAACAGATACCGATGTATGGAACTTGGTTTACTGTGTGCTGACATTCGTCGTCAGCCGTTACAGGCAGCAGATGGCGCTGCAGACCATGTCACACGGGCCCTACACTGACGGCTAGCAGCATCTATAGGGAAATTCCGGTTTCATACTTCTACACCTGGTAAACCGCACATTCACTTCTCCTACCACAGACGACTTCGTATGTTCATCTGTCTTTACATCGTTTCGTAAGACAGAGCTGGGCATTTATACGATGTGACAAGGACCACAAGTTTACGAAAGCTACAACCTGGTAGCACCAGTTCTTTTTCTTTTGTTTAACCTCATAGAATAATTTAAGAATAGGTGGCGTGGCGTAGCGATGTTAATCACTCACTAACAGGCAACTCTGATGATTTTTCAATATTCTGAGCAGAGAGATAGCTACAGAGAATAAGTTTCCACGCTATGTGTACGCCTATCGAGCCAATCAATAATAGACCAACCTGTGGATTAATCATCTCAACTCGTATAAAGCACTGCAGCACATTCTCAAACGTATTAGTATATCCCCATTTATGTCTCAATTTCGTAACTTCAGCTGTTGTTCATATACACAAATTTACCAGAAAAGCGAAATTTTCAGTCTCGCATAAATAATAATTTCCTGATACACTAATTAGACATTATATACTTCTCAAAGAAGTGTTGTAGGTCAAATCTTTCTTGCTATGTAATGAGAAATCAGCAAAAGCCAGACAATGTTATTGCAAATATTTCAGAAAGTTTTTTGTCATTGTAAGTTGCTTTTGGTTAATAAAATACAGCTGGTACACGCCAGAATGAGTGGTGGGCTGTGAACGAAGAGTATACACGAAGAATGAATCTTAAAACTGTAATTAAATAGGTATGGAGGTGTGAATAATGTTGTGCAATCAAAACGTGGGTCAGCTACACTAATTTGAAGTTATTTTAACAACCGGCATTTATATTGATAATACCCTTACTTCAGCCCTTCAGATGTGTAAGATATTACTATTTAAAGTGTGTCTGGTATTCTTATAGACCAGCATTTATCAGAATAATAAAATTAATTAAACGCTCATCAGTTGCCGAGAAGGGAAGTATCTAGTTATGCGACGGCTGCAGCAACATGTACTCACTTACTCACCGTAGTTGATTCAGCCAACTGGAAATGAGCGCGGTTCCGTGTTCAGGGGACGGTAGACAGACTATGGACTCTGTCAACGAGTAGGGAGGTAATTTTCATAGAGGGACATGTGTCTCCCATTGTTCTGAAAATGTTGGTGAAGTGTGTAATAACGTATCTATGAGATGAATAGTACGACAGAACAGCGTAAAGCAGACTTTATCTTTAATATCCGATTTCGATCATTGTTCTGAGAGTTTCGTTAGGTAAACTGAAAACTGCCTTTCTAACCACGAGTTTTAAAACGCAGCCTTTGCTTAGAGATACTAGATCCTGACAAGAAACTCTCATATTTTGACGAGCAAAATTAAAGATTGAATACCGCGTGAATGCATGAATAGTCGCAATACACACGAGTTCCAGATCGTGGAGCGCCGACATGTTCGTTACGGAGACAAGTTTTAACCGAGGTCCCACAATCCTGTATGTGGTCTGCTGTGAACAGCGGACAATTTTTAAGGTGCCTTGGCGGCTATTGTGGTGATAAAATTGCGCGCCTTTCGTTATAACATATCTTCCTTTCAGTCACGTTATCAACGTAATGGAAATTTTTTGGAAATTTGTGGTAAGTTCTATGGGACCAAACTGCTGATGTCGTAAGTCGCTAGGCTTACACACTACTTAATCTAACTTTAACTTACAGTAAGGACAACACACACACACACACACACACCAACGCCCAAGGGAGGACATGAACCTCTGACGGGGGCAGCCGCGCGAACCGTGGTAAGGCGCCCAGACCGCTCGGCTACCCCGCGCGGCGAATCTAATGTCACATTTTAATATATAAGTACAACAAATCAGTTTAATTTATGAACGAACGAAGGCAAGTTACTCTTTACCGATTTATTTTTGACGTAATACGTATAAGAAATTTGCCATAACTGTTTGTTCACAATTAAATGCAGCTTATTACGTTAGCAAGAGAGCGAATAGTAGCATTTCATTGTTTAGCGCTCCAAATTTTTGAAATGAAATGTATTTAGCATCACATCATTTTGCCAGTATCTTATACATTACGTCATTAATGCTTCGTGCCATTTGCAGTATGCAGGTGAATACCAATACCTGATGTATGGTATTTTCACCATCACCTGAGCTATTTTCCAGTACAGCAAAATGAAACGTTTTGAATATCAGGAGGCCTACTGTCAAAAATAGCAGCTATTGTTACATAAATGTAGAGTCAGTGATGTATCCCTTCTGAAAATGTGCTATAACTGAGAGACCCTAATATGAAAGATGTAAACATATCCACGTAACTGTGAAAGTTGGTACTGGTTCCTTTCCTGAAATTATTCGTGCAATGAAACGCTGCACAACTCTTTACCATCGATCTCGACGCGTACACCAATATGTGTAGAGAGTACAGTTACGACTAACACATACTGTATAGATGCACTAATACATAAACGGTACAGCCACATTAATCTGACGACCGCCTTTGTTCGACGTAAACGTGAAATAACCACTCACAGATGGCAAGTGGTATCACTACCAGTGGAACGAATATTAATTGTGTTGAGAGACGCAGAAAACAGTGCAGTCTTTGCCATATTGTGGGAACTGGCCAACTTATGTGACGTCCAAAAGGGCACGATCATTGGCTTTCGGGATATGGATGGAAGCATTTCGGAAACGGCAAAGTTTGTGAACTATTCGCGTGCTGCTGTGGTTAGAGTATGCCGTGCACGGCAAAATAGAGCCATCCGAAACCGACGGCGAGGTAACTGTGGTGCACCACGGCCCACAGATGACGGGGGTGAACGACGGCTGCGGAGATTTGTACGAGCGAGCAGACGTGCAGCTGTTCAGCAGCTGACCGCCCAGATGAACCATGGGGCTGTCATCAGTGTCTCCTCAACGACTGTTCAGGAAACCTTGCTGCATATGGGCCTCCGCAGCGGCCGCTTGGTTCATGCGCCCATGCTGACTGCTGTTCATCGGTAGGAACGCTGGAATTCGCACGCCAATATCGCAACTGGACGCCCACCAAATGGCGCCAGGTGGCCTTTCCAGGTGCATCGCGTTATATGTTCCATCGTACAAATGGCCGTTTGCTTGTACGGCGTGAAACATTGAAAGGAAACACTCTGCCGTGTGTTCTCGTGCCAAACACTGGATGATCTCGTCATTGTGGAAGGCACAATGGATCAACGTAAGTACGCATCCATCCTTCGGGACTACGTCCACCCCTTCATGCGGTTTCTTTTTGCCTCGGAAAGATGGCATCTACCAGCGTTTCACACAGCTCTTAGTCCAGGATGCGTTTGCCGTACTCCCTGGTCACCAATTGAGAATCTGTTGGACCACCTCGGTCGGGCTGTTCGCGGCATGGATCCTCAACGAAGAAACCCAGCGCAGCTGGCCACGGCTCTGGAGTCGGCATGGTTCCACATCCCTGTCTGTACCTTCCAGCACCCCACTGACTATTTCTGCACGTCTCGCAGCGGTCCGCACTGCAAAAGGTGGTTATTCAGGCTTTTTGACTGATGGTCAATTAATGTGACTGGACAGTGTATAACTTGTGTCCTTTCAAGCTACAGTGTGCTTCAGTTACCAGAGGCTTATCATCACAGTCGACGGTTCAAAATGTTCCACGCTTGCAGCGTCCTTGGGGGACACCAGTTATTTTTACAAGATCTTTGGTTATAGCTGACGCGTCCCGGGCATAAGTATTGCGCAATAACATTGTGCCATACTTGGCCCTACACAATCGCGCAATATATTGACACAATATTATTGTGCAATAAATATTGAGTGTGTGAGGGCCGCTTAAGGTTCAGCTGCATCCCCCACAATGCGCGGTGGTCTGTCACAGCGGAGCGCCTACCCCCCTCCACAGCGGTATCGTTGACTTTTGCTCAACCGCACCGTCCGCGCAGGTACGGAAAAAGTTATATGCAAAGCTTTTTTTTACATTACCGCTACCAATCACAAACTTTGTCAACTATTGTATTACGTATATATTTAACGACATGTTTTGAGGGTTAAACCTCATCTTCAGGCTAAATGGCATTACAAAAACAACTTTACAATGAGATCAGCCCGCCGCTGTGGCCGAGCGGTTCTAGGTGCTTCAGTCCGGAACCACGCTGCTGCTACGGTCGCAGGTTCGAATCCTGCCTCGGGCATGGATGTGTGTGATGTCCCTAGGTTAGTTAGGTTTAAGTGGTTCGAAGTCTAGGGGAATGATGACCTCAGATGTTAAGTCCCACAGTGCTTAGAGCCACAACAAGGTCATACTGATGTTACATAGTCTTTTCGTAAATGCTGTGGTCATCCTGTGGAAGAAGAGAAAACTTACTAAGAGGCGATGTCACTTTGGAAGCTGCACTGATGTTTGCACGAAAATGTTTTGAAACGGTCACTCACTGTGTTTTTCTGGCGTGGAAGTCTCGTTGTGATGCATTACGGTGTTTCCATTTCCGTGGCTCTCTTGGTCACTTAACAAATTGTCACTAACATAGCAGTAACTTGGAAACACGTTCACAAACAGTTCTGCAGTGCAGTGGACAAGATGGCGGTAGAAATACAGCTGGTTTCGTTTTGACTATTGATTTGTCGATCTATGTGGTGTCAGATGTTTACATGACTTCTGCACGTCTTGTTATCGTATTACAGATGTAGGTTGACGAAATACATTACAAAGTGAGTCACGTTACAAAACATTTTCGTCCAAACATCAGTCCAGCTTCCAAAGTGTCATTGCCTCTTACTAAGTTTTCTCTTCTTCCACAGGCTGACCACAGTATTTACGAAAAGACTATGTAACATCAGTATGACCTTACTGTAAAGTTGTTTTTGTAATCCCATTTAACCTGAAGATGAGGTTTAACCTTCGAAACGTGTCGCTAAATAAGTAATACAATAGTTGAGATAGTTTGTGACTGGTAGCGGTAATTTAAAAAAACCTTTACATATTTCTTGAAAGAGTCACGATCGAAAAATAGTCAAAACGGGAAAAGTTACTCTGTGCCCACTCTACGTAGAATTTCGCACGTAGCAATGTTGTGGATTTGCCTAAATTTCGTGTGTGCGTTGTAAATATAGTTTTTCCGCCGATTTCGTGATTAGTGGCGGGAGGAACAAAAGTTCTGTTACAACTTTTCATTCAAATCGTGGAGTAATTTATAGCAATAGCAGGGGAGGAAGTAATATGATTGGTGAAAAATTTTCTATTTTATGATTGTACGAGGAGTATGAGGAAAGTAATGAGACTGACAACACTGCGAGCGATGTGGCAACGCTGTGTCGTTCTACTTGTGTAGACCTGTGCATTCATCCCTTCCGGATGCTCAGTCCGCGTTCCTGTTCCATACAGCTATCACGTGATTTTTGAGATTTCCACCAGGGAAGTTGTGTTTTTAAATTGTGTGTTACGAAAATGGAACAGCGGAATTTAGAGCAACATTATGCCATCAAATTTGTGTTAAACTTGGGGAAGATGTGAGTGTGATCTTTGAAAAGTTGAAACAGGCCTGAGGGGAATAATCCTTATTAAGGGGACAAGTTTTTCGTTGGTACAAATAATTTTTGGAAGGCCGAGAACACGTTGAAAATAAACCTCGCTCAGAGAGACCTTCAAAAACCGACGAAGACGTCGAGCGTGTGCGTGCTCTTGTGAGATTAGAACGATGCTTAAAAATAAAGATGACGGGTGACCCGTTATACACTTTCACCGAACATCGAATTGTGACAAATTTTGTACATGCGTAACGTTTGTGGCATGTTTGTGGCAAAATGGTGCCGAAAAACCTCACAACTGTGCGGAAGAGCATTCGAAGAAACGTATGCGTTGATCGTAATGAGAAGATTGCCAATGACCTCGAACAGGTAGGTTGGTTAATTTGGGAGAGGGGACCAAACAGCGAACTCATTAGTGTCGTCGGATTAGAACAGGGTAGGGAAGGAAGTCGGCCGTCCCCTTTCAATGGATCCATCCCGTCATTTGTCTGAAGCGATTTAGGGAAATCACAGAAAACCTAAATCAGGATGGCGGCACGTCATTTGTCTCAAGCGATTTAGGGAAATCACAGAAAATCTAAATCAGGATGGCGGCACGCGGGATTGAACCGTCGTCCTCCCGAATCCGAGTCCAGCGTGCTAACCACTGTGCCATCTCGCTAGGTGACCACGAACAGTTTAGTCGTGTAATTACAGGTGACGAATCCTGGATTTTCGAGGACAATCCTGGGACAAAGTGGTAAAGTCAGGAGTCGCGCACTGAGACATCATCTCAACCGAAAAAATCTCGAATAAGTAAACCAAAGATCAAAAGAATGCTGAGCTGCTGTTTTGACAGAAGGGGTATCGTGCATAAGCAATCTGTTCCTCCAGGGCAAACTGTCAACCAAATGTCCTTGGAAGTCTAAGGAAAAGGGTGAATCGTGAGACACTGGACATTGCAGGCAAGTGGATGCTGCATGATGACAAAGCCCCATGTCACTTCTATCACGGAATTTTTGGGCTAAAAAAGCATTCCTGATTTTCCGCAGCATACCACTCCCCCCTCCACCCCCCCACCCCACGCCATTCCTCTGATTTGAGTCCTTGTAGTGCTTTTCTTTTCCTAAAATACGTTGCTGCGGTAATGGACTCTCGAGTCCGGTATGACCAGTGAGTAAGTAAGTACGTAAAATTGAAGAAAACGTCTTCAAAGGACGTCATTTTGGGACACTGGAGAACATTCAAAAAAAAAAAAAAAAATGCGACTGACATGTTAAATGTGCTATCAGTTGAAGCCTTTCAGTGCTGCTCTACCAAGACTGGGAACAACGATCCCGTCCGTGTATACCTGCCGAAGAGAACTACTTTGAAGGCGACAATATTGTTTAAAAAAATAACTTTGGTAGTTTAAAAAAGTCTGTCTCATTACTTTTCTCGCACATTTCGTATATTTCCATTCTCAAAATGGTGGTTTCATGTTCAGATGTGTAGGAAATCTCTGTTCAATCTTTATGTTAGGAGTTTGCTTACGAGGAGAAGACGGCAGGTGCCATAACACAATTTCCCAGAAACGTCGCTCAGTGGAAACGGGTCAAAATAAGTGAATCTGTGTCTCGGCTTAACAGTAGATACCGGTCCGTTTCACAGAAAAGGTCAAAGTTTTCGATGTACTTTATGTGCCTTTTAGCAAGTAAATAGCACAACCGAAGTGGTGGTGATGCTTCTGCACCCCGTGTTCGAAAGCCGATTATTAGTTTTATCTTGTTGTTCATTTATTTACCTGTGTCTGTAGAAAATTACTATACGAATGTTTTCCAATGCATACTGAAATAACGTTGTCCTTATACGTCTACTAACTGTGTGTCTGGTGAACGAATAAAAAACAGCAAATGGACGACAAAATTATTTGAAATTATTTTCGGTGAAATTCCTGTAGTGTACTTTGATTCATAATCAACTGCAAGTGCCAGTTTTCGGAAAAGTGATCCGCTGTGCGCGTTTTGCGGCGAAATTATTGCCAAAGAGTGAGAATGTGTTTTGCGCCCTTAGCAAATTGAAAGTTTACGGCCCTTTCGTCTTCATGGAGAAAACTGGCAGTGCGTATGTTCCTCCCCTACCAAATAATTTAGCGGAGCTGCAAAATCGAATCTACGCTGCCGTTGCACAAGTTACACCCAAGTCGCTGCAACGAGTGTGCAAAGAAATTGATTACTGGTGGGATGTTTGCCGCATCATTTGACACTTTTATGTGAAACTTGAGTTTGGTTCAAATGGCTCTGGGCACTATGGGACTCAACATATAAGGTCATCAGTCCCCTAGAACTTAGAACTAGTTAAACCTAACTAACCTAAGGACATCACACACATCCATGCCCGAGGCAGGATTCGAACCTGCGACCGTAGCGGTCTCGCGGTTCCAGACTGCAGCGCCTAGAACCGCACGGCCACTTCGGCCGGCGAAACTTGAGTTTGTTTGCAAGAAAATGATACATCTACCGATTCTGTAAATTACCTCAATAAATTTCTATATCATTCCTGATGCGTCAGCATAGCATGGAATTCAACTTTTACAAGACACAAGCTCAGCACAATAGGCTGTGGGGTGGTAGGACTGGACCAAGTGACACATCATGCAATCACCATCGACAGTTGCACTGAACATTTATTTGGCACATTTAAACAAGACAAATAACAAATAAAACCATCAACACATTTTTAAAATTACCATTTAGGTGAGAGCAAGTTACTTCCAAATTTAAACATTCATAAACCACGCACTTATGGCCTATTACACATTTAGTGAAATGAGTTAAAAATTATTTACTCAAAAACTATGATCAACCTGACGAACAATTTACTAAAATTTAACGAGGAAATGTAGTCTTTCCTTACTGCAGTGATTGGTATTACCAAAATAATTCAGAGAACAGGCAACAACAAATCAGAATTAATTACCATATCCACATATTGTCATTGAAGGAATTCTTGTACTTTCATTAATAGAATCAGTTTCAAACTATTTAAACAGACAATAACAACTGGCCTCTCAGTAACTTGTAAGAATTTATGAAACTACGCATTCAGAATTAGACACGTGTCTCTCAGACACACTATCACTTCAGAGAGAAACGTAACAGTAATGTTATTGCAATTCGGAGCAAAATATGTCCATGGAAAATTTTATCCATGTATATCTATAGCAATTGGCCAGCTTAACTCCGTCGTGTGATATAAATACAATAACCAGGCGTCACTTAGACAAAGACCAGCCAAACTATTTTCAATGGCGGTTAACACTGACAGTAACAATCTACAAACAGAATGTATCAGCACTCCAGGCCCTAGTAAATGTTAATCATCACATCACATACAGCTGTCACTAGAACCTTGCGTACTAAGCAAGTTGAAATTAACACATTCGAGGACAGAATCAGTAGGAGTAGCAACAGCACAAGGAAGGCCCTCACCCTCTTGCTTGTTCGACAAAGCCAGCCGCCACAAATGGTTCAAATCGCTCTGAGCACTATGGGACTCGACTTCTGAGGTCATCAGTCCCCTAGAACTTAGAACTACTTAAACCTAACTAATATAAGGACATCACACACATCCATGCCCGAGGCAGGATTCGAACCTCCGACTGTAGCGGTCGCGCGGTTCCAGACTGTAGCGCCTAGAACCGCTCGGCCACTCCGGCCCAGCCGCCACAGATCCCTGTGCCAGGAGACATGCAGGAAGCGAAATACACCAACCGCTTCCCAGTAACGTGACTGCTTCCACGCCGGCGATATTTCCTACGGCACCGTCACCCGGTTAAACAGCCCTTTTTAGATGTGCTCTTCCTGCTGCCTTGAACGACGCCTGTACTGTCTGCCAGACCTCCCAAACGACGTTACTGCTAGGCGTGCCAAAGCAAAATCCCCGCTACTTGCTAGAGCTTACCCCTGGGCGCCACAGCGCGCTCTGCGCACACCATCGCAAAGATGACCAACATCGGCGGCGGCAATATCGCTGATCCAGCCACACGGCTCAATTCCAAATTTGTTAAGTCCTTTTCGACTCACCTAGTATAATAAATTACGACACTGTGAAATCCAGTTGTAATTTTACAATTAATAAAACGCCCTTGTATTACCTCACTTGACAATAAACATTCGTGTAGTAACCTTCTGCAGACATTGGTACATAAATGAAAAACATAAAAAAATTAAAAATCAATAAATGGGTTTTGCACACGGACCGCAAAAGTGAGAGGCTGCAACGCTAGCCATTGTTCCAACATTTCATCAGAGATTAGCGCGCGCTAAAGGATATCTAAATTACGCCGAAAAATTTGACCATCGTTTTCTCAGAAACGGTCACTATCTACGGATAAACCGAGACATATGTTCCACTATTTTGACCCCTATTCCACAGAGAGAAGTTTCTAGGAAATCGGGCTATGGCACTTGCCGTGTGCTCCTCGTTAGCCAAGAGAAATTGCGGGAACAGGCAGACAGCTGCTGCGGTTGGACTACACAGCCACCGCCGGCCTGTGTTGACGTCCAGTGGACGGCATAGCCGTTCGGGTGGTGTGGCCGCTTGAGAACTGGGTCAGCTTTGCTAGCGGGCAGAGCTGAGCTGCAGCCATAATGCGCCGCCGATGGGATGGCTGAGCGGGGCGGGGTGGCGAGTGTAGCAGGCCAGCAATTAGACGGCTGCAATATCCGCGCAAATCGCGTATTAGCACCAGCCACACAATGCGCGCAATTATCCGCCTCAGCTCGCCGGCGGGCCGGCCGGCCACGCATTTTGTCGCCACAGTTTTTGGAAGCAATCGCTTATGTCCGCGGAGATTTGCAGCCTGTTAATGAAATCTGTGCCCTGGACCCCGTTTTTAATGACCGTGCGCGGAATAGCACAAAATGTGACGGGCCGATAAACGCGTTTATTCATTAAACTTTGTGAAAGTAGCGCAGCGTTATCATATTAATACAAAAATTAATTACATATTTTCCGTAATTTTCTACTACGTGCTGTTTTAAAGCGATATGAAGGTACAAATAATTCCAAGGCGAAACATCTTATCTCCCATTAACGTTGCGGTTCTCACGATTTCGACCGGGCTCAAGTGGTTCGCGGCCAGGCGCGGATCCAGGATTAAATTCTGCGTGGTGCCAATAATAATAATAATAATAATAAATACATAAAATGCCTCGCACAAAAAAACCACTTATATTGGTTCACAAAACGTAATTTTGGCACCACTACCAAGAAATTACAATCCCCGAGAAATAAAAGGTCTGGAAAGCTTTTATCCGAAAATTAGAGAAGTAAATGTTTCAATAACATAAGGAATTAATTTTAAAATTTTCACAGAGTTGTCTTTGCTCATCATAGTAAACAACGAATGCTAGAAGAAATTGGCAAGAAGTAAACAAAAGTATTTTAAGATGATGGTTTCACTTTGGAATACAACTTTAAAATTTTTCCAAGATTAGCCCTCATTATCATAGTAAGCAAAGAAGACAATAAGAAAATGGTAAAAAGTAAACAATCAGTTGTTTCAAGGTTTTGGTTTCACTCTGGAACTCAAGTGCCCATCATTTTATGAGTTATATCTAAAAGCAATTCCGTATTTTTGCCAGACACAATCCCGCATCTTGAAACTTCCACGAACTCATAATGCCTAAAACAAATTACAGTCCTAAATAACAAGCAAAAATGGGCTTAAAATTTAATACATTTATAAGAAAAGTACATACTGCTCCAGTGGTTTCATTTCGAAACAACTCATAGAAGTAATAGTACAAACTCCTACAGTCACTTATTACAATCTCCGCGTCGAATTATGTTTTGAATACAGTTCGTGACCGCTACAATGCACTACATTCGTAGAAGTGCCTCACTGTATCATTAGATGATCCTGTTTTGTAACAACATCGGGGTTTCATGTGAAAGTTGCTGATACTTAAATAATAATAACAATAATAATAATAATAATAATAGCAATAACAATAACGATAATAATACTAATAATAATAAAATTGTGGTTTCATGCGGAAACCACCGGTACTCCAAGGGTTAAGAGCGGTAATAACAACAAACTTGAACCATTGTGAGAAAGTCATTGCCGCACAACGCTGGCGAGCCATTTCGTCAGGAAGACGCGATTTCTACTTCCCGCATAAACATACCTTTAGAGGTGAGTCTTTGACTTTTTGTCTTGCATTAAGCAGCTCACAGACAATCAGCACTACTGTACAGTAATACTACGCTATGTTGTTGCTGTTTGTTCTTAGGCTGCTCCATAAAAATATACAATGCACTCACAATCATCACTGTTTCACTTTTTACTAGCTAGGGTTCTGGACATAGACCTGTCGACTGTGGCTTTCCGCGCATGCGACCGTGTCATGCTGTTCCTTTCACTCGTTTCCGGCTATGTTTCGCCGCGTTTCTTACGGTGCGTTCACATGGGCGTATGGGCGGGCGACGTGTATCTCTGTCCTTGTCTTCAAATGTGTCCCTCTCACTGTCAGCGCTGAAGTGCAGTGTCACGTAAACTGATAGGTACATCTACAGCCAGACCTATGAAACACAGACATTAATGTATACAATGGCAATAATCTGAAAAAAGTCATTCTCCCTGCTGCCGTCGTAGAAGAAGATCTGCGATAGTGAGCAATAATTCCATTTTAAAGTCTTCTAAATTTTTTTAAGCTCTACCACGTGTGTTTCCTTATTCATGGTCAGCAGATTCCGAACTGTCCTTATCTTCATTAATGTTTTCGTATATATTACTTTCCAGTTCCCATAACTGTGGTCGCAGGTGTATCCCATTTATAAAATTCAGAGTTCTCTTATTTTATTGGTGACCCACAACAAAATATTAACATCTGACTATTATTTCAGACTAATTTAATGAATTCCTTGAATCCTTCCAATAGAGCACTGCAAAGTCAAATACGAAGAGGTATATTGGTAACAAGAACACTTAAAATATGTACATCAAACTTATGTATGACTAACCAGTAGCCAAAATCCGCAGAGTTATGACCAATTTAGTTGCAAACTGACATACGTTCTGTCACATTGGTATTGGTTTTAAAATTCTCGGACCACTTTCTTTTATAACAAATTCAAAATCGTATTTAAGTATCATTTAAAGAGTTAAAATTTCGGAAGCAGTTCGATTACTTGAAACAGAACACATAAACAAAGCCCGATTTATCTGTATTTTGCTTTCTTTGTTATGGAAGGCAAACGCAGGACAGCCGCACTCAGTTCTAGTAGCTCGTATTCGCCCACTTTGCAGAAATACTAATGCCCATGTAGACACTTCTTGCCCCGAAACGTATTTCCCCAAACACTGGCGGGGCATAGTTGGTCGGCAATGTTGGCGGCATGTGACTCCAATTCGTGTGGCCGACAACATTGCCGGACAATACTGGCGAGCCATTACGTCAGTAAGACGCGATTTCTACTTCCCGCATAAACGTACCTTTAGAGGAGAGTCTTTGAATTTTTGTCTTGCATTAAGCAGCTCACAGACGATCAGCACTACTGTACGGTAATACTACGCTATGTTGTTGTTGTTCTTAGGCTGCTCCATAAAAATATATAGTTTTACTGTGTGATAATTCGTCTGCTTCGAAATGTTAAGACGTTCAAGATGCAGCTGCTGTGGTAATTCATCTACCTTCATTTATGTAGAAAATAAGAAGCACGTGAATGAAAAATTCGTACAAGCAGCCTCGAAAATTGACTCACGAAATTTCTTATCGGAAAACAGACTGAAAGAGAGAAATGATAATCAGCACTTTTTACGAGTTCATGTTCCAACACTGATACATTACTGGAAATGGTTATCCCCAATTATCAAAAACAAAAAGCTTCTTTGAGGCTCTTACTCGTTTTTGATGAGAAAGACCGTTTCAGCTGTACGATAACTATTTGTTTATGAACCAACTGGTCAGATGGGGTTAGAGCCACATTTTCAAGGATACATATTTATTTCACAAGATAGTTCCAGCAACAACTCGCTGAAAGAGGCACATAATCTTGTCGCTTGAATTAAGTTATGAAATAAATATGTATTCCTGTACCATCATCCTGCTGATATAGCACATAACCTCATTGCTTTAACTAAGTTATGAAATAAATGTGTGTCCCTGAAGATGTGGCTCTAACACCACGAAAGTAGGTGCCGGCCGGAGTGGCCGTGCGGTTCTAGGCGCTACAGTCTGGAACCGAGCGACCGCTACGGTCACAGGTTCGAATCCTGCCTCGGCCATGGATGTGTGTGATGTCCTTAGGTTAGTTAGGTTTAATTAGTTCTAAGTTCTAGGCGACTGATGACCTCAGATGTTAAGTCGCATGGTGCTCAGAGCCAAACCACGAAAGTAGGTGATTAATAAACGAATATTTTTCGTACAGCAGAAGCTGTCTTTTTCATCGTGACAAATGTACAGCTGAGGATGCCTGCAATACAAAATGTTCCTATTCGTTTACTTTCCTTCCTGAAGTTTGTTCTTAAGGAATTAATTTTTTAAAATATCTTTCCTCTGTATTTAGTGAGCCACAATTCGTAAGAATCATTCTTAATTTTCCAGTTTTTATACTCAACTGCCCTAACATCCCAAAATACCAACAACGATTTGTAAATTTCGATGAACGCTAATACGAATGATCTTACTTCTTGATGTTTTTGTTTTGCACTCATTTTTGTAGATAAACAGAACAGCGAGCACAAAGAAGCCTAGAGATCCTACATAGTAGCACCTGAGAGATCGATAAGGATATAGTCAACACTACCCACAGCCGACACAGTATTTCTCTGGTAGCGCAATATACACGTCCGGTAAAAAATGCAACGCCCTCAAAGACGTCATTTTGTTCTACAACTATATCTACATCTACATGGTTACTCTGCAATTCACACTTAAGTGCCTGGAAGAGGATTCATAGAACCATTTTCATACTACTTCTCTGCCATTCCACTCTCGAATGGCGCGTGGGAAAAACGAACACCTAAATCTTTCCGTTAGAGCTCTGATTTCTCTTATTTTATTATGATGATCATTTCTCCCTATGTCGGTGGGTGTCAACAAAATATTTACGCATTCGGAAGAGAATGTTGGAGATTGAAATTCCGTAAATAGATCTCGCCGCAAAGAAAACCGCCTTTGTTTCAGTGACTGCTACCCCAACTCGCGTATCGTATCAGTGACACTATCACCCCTATTGCGCGAAAACACGAAACGAGCTGCCCTTCTTTGCACTTTTTCGATGTCCTCCGTCAATCCTACCTGGTAAGGATCCCATACTGCGCAACAATATTCCAGCAGAGTACGGACAAGTGTAATGTAAGCTGTCTCTTTAGTGGGTTTGTCGCATCTTCTAAGTGTTCTGCCAACAAAGCGCAGTCTTTGTTTCACCTTCCCACAATACTATCCATGTGATCTTTCCAATTTAAGTTGCTCGTAATTGTAATTCCTAGGTATTTAGTCGAACTGACAGCACTTAGATTTTTGCGATTTATCGTATACCCAAAATTTATCAGATTTCTTTTAGTATCCATGTGGATGACCTCGCACGTTTCTTCGCTTAGTGCTAATTGCCGCTTTTCGCACCATACAGAAATACTCTCTAGATCATTTCGTAATTGGAATAGATAGTCTGGTGATTTTACTAGACGATAAATTACAGCGTCATCTGCAAACAATCTAAGGGGCCTGCTCAGATTATCACCTAGGTCATTTACGTAAATCAGGAACAGCAGCTGTGATGTGACAGGTAGTTCATCGTTGTAGGTGTATACGATAATAGATTCACAACAAATGAAAAACACAAGTCACAATACAGGGCGTCCAAACAGTCGCATCGATAGACAGTGTATCCCTCTCTGGCGACAACACAAGCGTGTATTCTTGTATGCAAACGATTACAAAGCTGCCAAATGGCATCCTGCAATAGACTCTCCCAAGAATCTTGCACCTTTTCTCGCAATTTGGCAATGGTTCTTACATAGTACGTTCCCTCTACATTATGTCTCACATATGTTCAAATGGCGAGATAGCTGGTAATCTTGCTGGTCACAGCAGTTCTACACTACGAAGAGTACGTTGCGTCGCAGCTGTCTATGTGGACGAGCACTGTCCTGCTGAAAAAGAACATAACCTTCTTGTCGAAGAAACAACAGCAGCACAGGGAGAACAACCTGTGCCATGTACCGGGCGCTGGTTACTTTATCCTGCAGAAACCCCAAGTCTGACCGCAGGATGTAACTGTTGGCACCCGCCCGATGAAACCTGGTTTGTGACCTGTTTCTTGTGGGCGAAAGCACTCCAGAACAGGTCGCTCGCCAGGCCTACGCTGTAAACACACATGTCCATCAACAGCACACAGACAGAACCTTCTCTCTTCACTTAAGACAACAGAGCGCCATTCCACTCCGAGATCAAGTCTTCCACAACACGAGAGTAGCCACGTTTGGCGGCGTCGTGGTGTCAGTCGTAGCCTGGCCAGACACATACGTCATCTTAATCCTCCTGCAACAAGACTATTCCCAATGGTCCCCAATGTTACAGCAAGTACAACATATGCCAACGATACAGCAGGTCCAACATATGCCAGGATATCGTCCCTGGATGATGTCCGGTCGCCCACTGCTGCTCGCATAAGGCGTATGCACTATTCGGACGTCGAGAACCTGGTCTATGAGTTTTGGGATGTTCCAGAGGTCACTTCTGAAAGCAGTGACGCACGAACGTTACATTGCCGCCATCATGTGCAGCGATCTGTCGTTACGTCCATCCAGTTGCCGGAGGCCCAAAATGCGATTCGATTCGAACGACAGAAGTTGTTCGTCGGAAGGGGAATGACTGTACCTTACAATGAATGTTAAAAAACACTGTTTATCTCTTAAACCCAGCACAGTTACTGCCTATAGAGTGAAAACAGAGGGCGCACAGGGCTCTTGAGCGCCATCTGATCGCCCAAGACTGTGACAACTCAATCATTAACATTACAACCCCTCAGTAACCACTTATTATATACCCTGGTGTCACTGCCACTGAGCTCAGTCCTTAAGTGTCTTGAATTTTTTTTCGGTAGTGTATTTCAGAAGTATTTGATATGCTCAATATTACTGCACAACCTCTCATTCTTATACCTTATCAATATCATTATACGAATGCTAATACTAAACAATACTACTGACCATCTAGGAGCTGCTTTAATGAACGTACTGTGATTTGTCGGTTTTGCCACTCACATAATTTATCGCATGGGTTTTTCTGCAGCAGCTACGGGCAGTCATTGAACGGACGCCATTACCTAGCTATGTTATCTGCAGCCGGTCATGCTGCAAGCCTATCCTCATGGGCTAGCCTTCATGCGAGCACTGAGAAGTATATACATCTACACCATACTCTGTAAGCCACCTGAGGATGAGTGGCGAGGAGTACTTCTGGTACCACTACTCGATTTCGCTCTTCCTTGTTCCGCTCGCGAATGGGGCGTGGAAAGAATGACTGTTCAAAATATGATTCAAATGGCTCTGAGCACTATGGGACTTCTGAGGTCACCAGTCCCCTAGAACTTAGAACTACTTAAACCTAACTAACCTAAGGACATCACACACATCCATGCCCGAGGCAGGATTCGAACCTGCGACCGCAGCGGTCTCGAGGTTCCAGACTGTAAGCGCCTAGAACCGCTCGGCCACTCCGGCCGGCAAGAATGACTGTCGGTAAGCCTCTATATCAGCTCTAATTTCTCGAATTCTCTCGTCGTAGTCACTTCGCGAGATTTATGTGGGATTAAGTAATATGTTGTCCGACTCTTTCCGGAAAGTGCTCTCTCGAGTTTTTAATAGTAAACCTCTCCGTTATGCACACTGCGTCTCTTGTAACTATATTCTGTTAAATACAATCACTTTCTAGTTTAAAGACTCTTTAGTTTTCACAATATGAAATATCCAAAAAATTTCTGAGAAATTTGGAAACTAATGCATGTGAATATGTGGATACGTGCCACTACTTCCACCAGAAAGCGATGTGGGTTTCTCTGTGCTAGCCACATCTCAGGAAGTGATGACTTCATCAGGCGGTGCCTCGACTAGTTTAAAGACATCTTCTGCCTGTTTCTATTTTCTCTAATTCTTTTCATCTCTGCATTCTAACTGCACCAAACCATAAGCGCCTGCAAAAAGTAATTCAAGATGGGGTCAGATTCTAAAATTGCCTTTTGTGATATAGCTGATTCAGTCGGTCTGAAGACGTTTCATTCCCCATAAATTAAACAGGCGCTACGTAAAAAATTGTATTTCAGAGGAGTGACACCTGGCCACTTAACATTTTTTAAAGTTAGAATACTTACTTTAACACCTACGGATAAGAACCTTTCATTAAGGTACGCAAAGGACATCTGTCCGAATTATCAATATAATTATGGGGTCTTATTTTTTGAGTTGAGAGATCCTACATTACATTTGTTTACGATTATATCCAGCTTATTCAACTTGTTACGAAAAAAAGGTGAAAAATATTCACAAAAAACAGTAACGTTAGACTTGACAATGAAAATTACAAGTCTAAAACTGGAAATATAAACAGAATCCAAAAAATTTCTGCGGGTATTAATATATATAATAAAGAATATCATTCAAGAACACTCTTCAGAGTGGATGTACATAAAATAAGCTTAAAAGAAACCATCAGGTTAATGGATTTCTCGCATTATTTGCATGTGTTCTATTTTTGAAGTCGATTTACATAATTACAACTTACGTAAATATATTATAAACTAATTCTTAAACTGTTAGTGTAAAATACATCACAGGACTAACATTTTAGGTGAATTTGAGAAGGCTCCCAAAATTAATTCCAAATTGGCCTGTAAAACCGATTGTTAACAAGCTAGGACTGAAACAAGGCCGTCTTCGCTTTCCAAGCCTGACAGGTTGAAATATACTGATGACAACTGGACTGCCGAACTGGTGACTGCATTTTACGCTTTACTGCATCCCACAGAGATCGAGAAGCCAGCTTCTGGAGATGAACTCTTTCCTATCTTGAAATTTCACGTTTTTACTGTCTTTTCTAATATAGAAAACGATATTTTCTTTTTCTAGTTGTTGCATTTGGGTGCACAGAGGAAGCATAAATGAGCAAGACCTAGGATATAGCATAGCCCTTTTTTTCAGGGTTTACCATAATTCCTCAGATGCAAAAAGCTGAATGCAGTCTCAGCAAACTGTTATACGTTTTGTCTGCCCCTGGACAAACGATAAATTGCTACTGTGATCAAGTTTTTAAGCAGGTCCAAAAGGGTATCTGAGATTTCGGAATGGTTCTCGGCCAGGCATATGAACGGATAGTTATCGAGAAGAGTGGTGTCCTAGCAATTGGCGCTGGCCGCTTGTGTGTCGGACCTGTTCTTTCATCAGATCGGTGAGCGCTGTACGAGAAAGCGAAATAGGAAAGATTTTTTTTTTTTGGTTGGAGGGGGGGGGGGGGGGGGAGGAAGACGTATACGTATAGCGGCTCCTTTCAGCTCTGACAAGATTTGTTATTGTGGACGCTTCTGAGTCCACGTTAAACTGTGTCGACCTATGGCTGGGTAGATCCGCTCAAATATCGGTGAGAGGCAATTTCGGACCGCAGCCAACACGGCCATGCCTACTCGAGCACTTTGGCTTTCAAAACACCATTCAGCTATCTACTTTTCCTCCCTTCATGAAGTTAGCTGTTCTTGAATACGCAGCACATATCTCAATGTCGTAAACGTTCATTTAATAAGTGTCTTCGCCGACTATTTTCTATACTAATTCCCTAAATTATATCCCAATCCTCCATTTAATTTTTACCATTTATCTGTAGTAAGTGGTGCACTTCAACAGCGCGACAATGGCTGTTCAGTGCTGACGCACGGTTCTAGCGGGGCTGGCTAGTGGCTACGCTTACCCCAACTATTTCTGAAGCACAGCTGTGTAGGAAGCTGACCCGGGTCGGCGTGGGAATTAAGCCATCGCCGAACATGGTGAAATACGCCCAGTGTGCTTCAAGAATCGCCTGGGCAACGGACACTTCTTTAATGACTACGGGACAAAAAGATAATTAACGCTAATGGTTTCTTAAACAAGAGAATTCTTCCCATACTTTGTCACGGCAGTTTTAATTTTACGCGTGTTGGTATTCTCGTTTGTACCGTTCTTCATCACTTTCTAGCTCCCTTTGTTTACCCTTGACCCGATTCTGTGCGTAGTGTGTGCAAATAGCCTATACTGTTATAATAATTCCCATATGATTCGCTACAGTACAGAGCCAACCCGGTCGATGTTGAGGCGTATTACACCAGGACGGCGGCTGTGCTGCCTTATGAAGATAACGGTTTCACAAAAGTTCCTTCGAGAAATGCCGCTGTTTTTGTTCCACGAAGACGTCACCGCAGTCAGCGAATCCTGATGGAAGGAGCGCTTTGTTCCTTCAGCAACAGCTGTGAATGCCGTTGCGCAAGAGACGTTGTTCTCGCTGTGTCGTGTGCACGTGACGACAGGAAAAAGCGACTCCGAAATAGCAGGGGGCGCTGTACATTAGAAACGCAGGGCCGGCTTTACTCACAAATGGCAAAATTTAAGGCATCCGTATCAACAGAGAAAGACCAGTCCTAAGGTTACGAAAGGAAGTGGCATATAATGGAAAAAGTTTGTAAAAGTCATTGGAGAGTACTCCTATAATATGGCGGATCCCGATAACCAAACATAGAGAATGCATAACGCGAGACGTCTATGGCTTCCGTAGCTAACGTGGCATATTCGTACTTGTACTTCAGCGTATTTTATGCAAAAATCTGGAAGGATGACCATATGCTTTAATGCTGAAAAAGCCTGACCCATAAGGACGAGCGAGACTGCTCAACGGACCTCCGGAGAAGAAGAAGAAGCAGCAGGGTGGTATGGTGGTTATTGTGCTGGACTCCTATTCCTGAGAAGTGGGTTTCGAATCATCGTGTAAGGGTATCGTGCCTCGGTTGCTAATACTCATTCTTTTGATCTTTTCATCTCTAGCCAGCCATTACACCCAACATTACAAACTGTTTGGCGTGTTCTAGTACTGGTCTGCCTCTCCAGTGCTCCTTGCAGCGCCAATTGCCCGTTCAGGAGTGCCGTAGCAAATATCCCTTAATCTTTTACTTCTTCTGGTAACAGCTTCCCACAGACGTCATTCTTCAATTAACGTTTTAACACCTCACTTCATATTCTGTCCACTTAATTTTCACATTTTTCTATAGCAACGCATTTCAGATGCTACGAGCCTTCTTTGTAACCTAGCTTACTACATAGAAGAATTCCGTCACCTTTTCTGCTATTGCATCTCAATTCTCCTTTCTTCTGCTCTCCTTCAGTTTCGTCTTTCTCTTTTTCTTTAAGTCATTTTCTGTTTCATTTACGTGGTCTCTACCTTTCAACAGGGCTCATATCACCTAAGAAATGCAAAGATGTATTACTTACTTACTATCCACTCTTCCCGAATTATACGAGGGTGAGTCAAATGAAAACCTTAAATTTGTAATAACAAATCGAAATTTCGCTCCGTTGTCCTGTAAGTTGGTAAGCCTGCTACAGACAGCGTGCAGAATGGCCTGTAGGTGGCGTATAGTGCAAATGCACACATACCGTCGCAGTATCAGTATAAAGATGGCCGTCCCATTTGCGACTTGCACCAGGGATGAACAGCGTTCTGTTATTCGGTTTTTGCGTAGTGAAGGTGTGAAACCTATTGAAATTCATCGACGAATGAAGGTTCAGTACTGTGATGCATGTTTGTCACAGCAGCAAGTCTACGAATGGAGTAGGAAGTTCGCAAATGGTGTTACTTCAGTGGAAGATGCTCCTCGCCCAGGTCCAGCATAACGAGTTGTGACTCCACAGAACATAGCAGCAGTTGAAGCCATAGTGAAGGAAAGCCGCCGAGTGACACTGAATGGCATTGCAGCACGTTTACAGATTAGTCATGGGTCAGCACACCACATTGTGCATGATGGGCTCCAGTTTCACAAAGTGTTTGCAGGATGGGTGCCACGCCAGCTGACTCTTGAAATGAGAGAACGATGTGTTGACGCTTGTGAAGAACTTCTTCCGCGCTTTGAACGAGAAGGTGATGGCTTCCTTGCAAGAATCGTTACTGAGGACAAAAACCTGGGTTCTATTCCACCAACCGGAAACGAAGAGAGCGAGCAAGAAATGGCGCCATTCCTCATCATCAAAACCAAAGAAGTTTCGAACGGAACCATCAGCAGGGAAGGTTATGCTCACTCTCTGTTGGGGCGAAAATGGCGCTATTTTGGAGCATTACATGCCTAGATGGACCACTGTCACCAGTGCATCACACACAGATCTCCTAAAAACACATCTGCGGCCTTCAACCAAATCAAAGCGACGCGGATTGCTGTCAGCAGGTGTCCTTTTGCAACATGACAATGCAAGGCTCCATACTGCCCGTACAACAGTTGCAACAACCACAGACTTGCATTTTGAGTGTCTTCCTCATCCACCATACTCACCAGACCTTGTCCCAAGTGATTTCCATATGTTTGGACCACTCAAAGACGCAATGGGAGGAAAGAAGTTCCGTTCTGATGAAGAGGTATGCCATGCGGTGCATGAGTGGTTGCGCGGACTACCCAAAGAATTTTTTTCTAAAGGAATTTATGCACTTTGTAAGCGCCGGAGGACTTGCATTGAGCGTGGGGGAGATTATGTTGAAAAGTGATACAGCTTTGTACCACTTCTGCACAATAAATAATATTTAAAAAAGTATTTAAGGTTTTCATTTGACTCACCCTCGTACATGCACTATCTGACCAAAAGAATCTGGACAAACATCTGTAATGTGGAAATGACCACTAGCTTTTCCTGAGAGGAGGATCAGCCACTATAGAAGCTGTAACAGCAGAAAGAGACGGTCAGCAGAGCTCAATGGCCTCGAACATGGGCTGTACAGATGAGTTGCAAATACGAGGCGTGTTTTTTAAGTAAGCGCCGTTTTGAAATTAAAAAAAAGACGTGCTAAGATATCTCCATAATTTTATTTTTAAATGAAATCCTGTACCTTAATCTACGCACTGACGCCATTACAGTCTGATTCTTCCTTGTTTGCGCTGCGTACTGAGTGTTTAAGATGCCTCCGATTATCGTGAGTCCCGCCGATTGTGAAGCACGGGCTGGAATAAGATTTCTTAGTGATAAAGGCTTAAAAGCGATCGATATTCATCGTCAGATCTGTGCAGTTTACGGAGAAAACATTATGAGTGATGCAATGGTAAGAAAGTGGGTGAGAGCATTTAAATATGGCCGCACAAATGTGTATGATGAACAACGGAGTGGGCGTCCTTCGGTTGTTAAGGAAGTGGACAATAAGGTGAGAGGAAACAGACGCTTTACGATTTCTTCCTTGCGGGATGACTTTCCTAATGTTTCTCGTAGTATTTTGTGTGGCATTGTGACCGAGCACTTGAATTACCGAAAATTGTGCGCACGTTGGGTACGGAAATGTTGACGGATGTGCACAAAACCAAACGTTTAGACAGTGCATTGAGTTTCCTTGAGCGGTACCACAACGACGGTGATGATTTCTTAAGCCAAATTGTTACGGGCGATGAAACACCAGAATCAAAGCAACAGTCCATGGAAGTTGAGCAGGGGCATCGTTCTGCTGCAAGACAATGCCCGTCCGCATGTGGCGAATGAGACCAAAGATCTCATCACATCTTTTCGATGGGAAACTCTAGATCATCCTCCGTACAGCCCCGATCTTGCACCCAGTGACTACCATCTGTTCCTGCACTTGAAGAAACACTTGGGCAGTCAGCGTCTTCAGAACGATGACGCAGTCAAAACAGTGGTGATGCAGTGGTTAACAAGTCAGGCGGCAGACTTCTATGAGGAGGATATTCAAAAAGTGGTACAACGTTATGACAAGTGCCTCAATATTGACGCAAATTATGTAGAAAAGTAGATTACGGTACAGACTTTCATGTAAAAATAAAATTGAGATATCTTAGCACGTCTTTTTTTAATTTGAAAACGGTACTTACTTTAAAAACACACCTCGTACATCAGGGACATTTAAACATTTCTAAACCTGCCCTAGTCGACTGTTGGAGACTGAGGAGTGGAAACGCGAAGGAACAACCACAGCGAAACCAAGAACAGGCAGAAGTCAGGTAATGGTGGACAGGGGCCGTGGAGCTGAGCTGAGGATGGCTGCAAAAAATTGCATGAAATCAGCGCAATGAATCACTCGTTAGTTCCAAAGTCCTACAAGCCGTCCACGTCCAGTTAGCACAATGACTGTGCGTAGCGAGTTAAGAAGAACAAGGCACAATGGTTGAGCAGCTTCTCATCACCCACACATTTCTGTAGTCAATGCTGAGCGACGCTTGAGGTACTGTGAAGAGGCCGCCACTGGACAGCGGATGGCTGAAAACGAGTGATTTGGAATTATGAATCACGCTACGCCCTACTGCAATCCGATGGAAGGGTTTGCCTTGGCGAATGCCTGAAGAATGTTATCTGCCGTCATGTGTAGTGCCTACAGTGAGGAAGTGCGGAGGTGGTTTCACGGTATGGGGTTGCTTTTCGTGGTTAGTGTGTGGTCTCCCTATCGCGCGTACGGAAACGCTTCTGAACACATTCCACATCATTGTATGCTGGGCACGGTAGAGGAACAGTTGGAAGACAGTGGTTGTATTCTTCAGGGCAATAACTTTGTTGCAATGAACTGGTTTGCCCAGAGTGCCGACATGAAGGCAATGGGACACTTCTGGCTCAACTATAACGCCAACTTCGCTCCGGACCCTAGCGTCCAACCTCCTCTACTTTCGATACGAAATAGCGAATGCCGGACATTTGCCACGCCATACATTTGCCACACCGGACATTTGCCACACTTGCCCCTTCGCCAGGTAGCTTGAGTAGCGATCCCTCAGGTAAGGGACGCCCTTCCTCGTACTACTTCTGTCCGCCTTCAAACCGCCGTCTCCACATCTTACTCGATACAACAAGTATGCAAGGGACCTCCTTCTTCGACATCTTGGCGAAATACAGAGCTTCTTTTCCGAATTCGAAATATTTATAACTTTTGGGAAACGAAAGCAATTCTGGCGATTATGTCAGTATCTAATTAGTTTTTCCAAGTATAAATATAGATACCTCTGTCTGTACGGTAGCTTCCTTCCACGCTTACTGATTGCGATAGAAACAGTCCATCTCCATGGGAGCAACAAGAAAGGAACGATGTAAAGAGAATGCGAATGTACACTAATCATTTCTTTTTGATCACTGAATTTGTGCCTACTTTAATTACTACAACTGCATGCCCAAAAGACAACAAGGAAAGAAGAAATGGGTATGTGAATGTTCGAAAAGAACGACATACTCCATATTAATTTACTCTCTAAAATCCGATATCCCTTGCGGCGAAGCATTAGTTAATAAAGTGTAGCGGGACCATGTTCAAAACATGACTGAATGTACGTTCATAACCAGAGATAAGAACATTTATGATTGACATGTCATCCAAAGTCGACGTACAGTTTTAAAATGTTAGAAATAAGGAAATGAAGTAATGCAGAATGCTATGCTTGTAACGTACGTTGTTGTTCTACATTGTCTAGCTCTGGTATTTACAGAGTCACAGAGAAAGCATCCTTGGTTTTGGAGGGAAAAGCTGTAATTGTAATGATCTCCACAACAACAGAAACAAGAAGCACAACTTAAGGAAAAATAATGTAATGTATGTTCCAGCTCACAAGCGACATTGAAGCAGGGAGTTCCTGGGAGTTAGTACGGGCAGAGGTTATGTTAGACAACCGGAATAAATTAATAACTGGCTCCTTTTACCGACCCCCGGTCTCAGATGAAACAGTTGCTGATCATTTCAAAGAAAACTCGAGTCTCATCGCAAGTAGGTACCCTAATCATACAATTATAGTTGGCAGTGACTTGAATCTACCTTCCGTATGTTGACAAAAATATATTTTCAGACCCTATTGTAGATATAAAACAACTTCCATTCAAATTGTAAATGGTTACGAAAACACACTTGACCTCTTAGCCACAATAATCCTGAGCATCACGACGGATACAGGGATTAGTGAACACACAGTCGTAGCGAGGCTCAATTCCGTAACAGAGAAATTCACGAAAACTAAACGCGAAATATATCTATTTATAAAAGCAACTGAAAATTCGGTTGACTCCTGTTTAAGAGACAGTCTCCAATCCTTTCAAACTATGTAAGTGAAGACCACATGTGGCTTAAGTTCAAAGAAATAGTATCAACAGCACTCGAGAGATTCATACCAAAGAAATTAATAACAGACGGAACTGATTCCCCATGGTGCACAAAACACGACAGAAGGCTGCTGCAGGAGCACCGAAAAAGGTACGTATAATTTAGACGAGCGCAAAATCTCCAAGATTGGCGAAGTTTTACTACTGAGGCTCGAAATTTTATGCAGATTTCAATGCGAGATGCATTTAATACTTTCCACAACGAAACTCTCTCTAGAAATGTTGCGGAAAATCCACAGATACTGGTCCTATGTTAAGTAAACCAGGGGAAAGGCTCAGTAAGTACCTTTACTCCGGGTCGGGCGGGGGGTGAGGAGGAGGAGGAGGAGGAGGAGGAGGAGGGGGAGACAAGGGACCCAATCCTTCGGAGCAAGTACAATCGTGGCAAATGTCCGGCGTGGCAAATGTCCGCACACCCGAAAGAACACTGCCTGCGTTATTCCGAATTACGATGCAATGTTCCTTCGAGCATGCATGCGCGTCAGAAGAAACATTGCATTGTAATCCGGAATAACGCAGGCACTGCAGTATCGTATTTATGTGCCGATACCGGGAAAGCGACTTTCAAGTAAAATGTCTCCCCGGTACGGGAACATGCATAGTGGATGAACGAGTGCAGGCTGTAGACACGTGGCTGACAACATATGGAAGTCCGAGTCTGGCCGTAAGTCGTATTCGGATAGCCTAATGGTAAGGCGACCGCTCGTGATAGGCGAAAAATCCGGCTTCGAGTCCCGGTCCGACACAAATTTTCATTGTCGTAATTCCATTATAAAGCTGATGATTGTCTACATTCGCAGCTTCGAATACATTCTACGTATTCTCTGCCTTCGGCTCTTGAGGAAGACAAGGCTGCCCTTCCTCCACAGACATTCAGACACCTCACCGAAAGTGTCACCACAAGAATTCAAGCCGTCATAAAGGCGAAGGGTGGACGCACCACTGTCCACTAAGACCCGTTTGGTGCCAACGGCCTTGCTGCAGTGGTAACCACTTCCCGACAGATTACAGTTAAGCGCTGTCGGTCTTGGGTAGTACTTGGATTAGTGACCGTCAGGATCTGCCAAACGCTGTTAGTATGTGGGGTGCACTCAGCCTTTGTGTGGCTAATTGTTGAGCTACATGATTGAGTACTAGCGGCTCTGCTGATCACATGCCCTCCATATACGCATCCAGTGACGCCTGTCGTCTGAGGATGACACGGCGGTCGGTTGCTAACGTTGAGCCTTCCGAGGCCTATTCAGACGGAGTTTAATAGATGTCTGGATACTTTTGATCAGACAGTGCATTTTTAAAATTTCCATGAAGGACTTCTGCGGGAAAAGGAAATGATGTTCTCTGCAGGCAACTGCTGACGAAGTGAACAGTTTTTATCGCATGAAAACCATGCCACAGTCTGGAGTTTGGACGTTACCGTGTATATTTCCTTGAGAATTATTCCGAGCCACTAAAGCAGTCGTGCACTATACGCTGTTTGATGCGAAGGTTTAACTGCCGTTACCTCTATCCGACCGTCCCTGCTGGCATTCTAAATTAGCTGTGAGATCGGCAGATAAAATTGGAAGATGGAAAAACGATTACCGATTCCCAGGTGAGCGGACTTCTCGAGGCGGGCCAATTGCGTAACCTCATCGCTTCCCAGGTCTGCCGTCTCGCGATATTTTTTCTTGGGACTTCGTTAAAAATCGTTAGTTCATCACACCCATACTTGCCGATCTTGCTGAGTTGAGATCTCGCGTACTGAAGCTACTGGCGAGTTGTTGTATATAATGACGTCAATCTGGCGAGAAACATCAGTTGGGGTATCTGCTGCATCACAAACTGTAGTACTAACGGGTAACATTGCGTGAAAATGTGCCCCATACAATATTTTATGTAAGATGCTTAAGGTGTAAAATTAGTTCTGCGTATCGGCATTAAACGTTCAACAGTATGTTGTAAAACCGGTCTGTGCTCACTTATAAAAGAAAGTAAACGTAAAGAGAAGCTGATATTCGGCTTCGTTAGGAGGCGGCACGGTCCGAAGAAGAAAACACCGAGCATTTAGGTGTCGATGCTTGATGTCAAATTTGGGCGACGACAAGTGTTTGAGATTTAACCAGACATGTGTACTGGTGCGGTTTCATAACCCATGTTTCCGGAAACAGCTTGTAATTGATCTTCGCGAGTCTGTCTTTTGTACACAATTCATGTACACTATTCACGTCCTGATGTTTGTATATTTTTCACTTATTCTAAAGTAAGGAAGCATTTCCTGGAATACTGCACACAATGACAAGTTTATGAATTAGTCAGGCAGACACTCTCATCTCCGCAAGACAGCTCAGTGGCGTGCACAGTTGCACGCGGTTCAGATCCTAATGAAAAAGGAATGTGTGTCATCAGAATTTGGCCGAAAAGATGTGGTGGTGCACAATTCGCTGTTGCAATGTGTTAAATTCGGAGTCCCTCTGCAGTGTCTCGTTGAGGAATGCCTAATTACAACGTATGTTTTGTTCTATCCATCGGATATGTGTCTGCTGTTCGAGTAGTCAAGGCTGACTGTAGGTACTGGGTTTTGTTCTCTTACGACTCTCCGATGGCCACAAATCAAACAAAAATAACACCCACATCTGCACCATACACTCGTAATAGCTATTCTTACACTTTTACATCTAAGGCATCACACATGGAAAAGAAAAGATAGCACTGTGTACGAGAAACGAACCCTTTTCAGCTAAATGAATCCGCTACTATTACACTACTGGCCATTAAAATTGCTACACCAACAAGAAATGCAGATGATAAACGGGTATTCATTGGACAAATATATTATACTAGAACTGACATGTGGTTACATTTTCACGTAATTTGGGTGCATAGATCCTGAGAAATCAGTACCCAGAACAACCACCTCCGGCCGTAATAACGGCCTTGATACGCCTGGGCATTGAATCAAACATAGCTTGGATGGCGTGTACAGGCACAGGTGCCCATGCAGCTTCAACACGATACTATAGTTCATCAAGAGTAGTGACTGGCGTATTAAGACGAGCCAGTTGCTCGGCCACCATTGACCAGACGTTTTCAATTGGTGAGAGATCTGGAGAATGTGCTGGCCAGGGCAGCAGTCGAACATTTTCTGTATCCAGAAAGGATCGTACAGGACCTGGAACATGCGGTCGTGCATTATCCTGCTGAAATGTAGGGTTTCGCAGGGATCGAATGAAGGGTAGAACCACGGGTCGTAACACATCTGAACTGTAACGTCCACTGTCAAAAGTGCCGTCAACACGAACAAGAGGTGACCGAGACGTGTAACCAATGGCACCCCATACCATCACGCCGGGTGATACACCAGTATGGCGATGATGAATACACGCTTCCAATGTGCGTTCACCGCGATGTCGCCAACCACGGATGCGACCATCATGATGCTGTAAACAGTACCTGGATTCATCAAGAAAATTTTTTGCCATTCGTGCACGCAGGTTCGTCGTTGAGTACACCATCGCAGGCGCTCCTGTCTGTGATGCAGCGTCAATGGTAACTACAGTCATGGTCTCCGAGCTCATAGTCCATGCTGCTACAAACGTCGTCGAACTGTTCGCGCAGACGGTTGTTGTCTTGCAAACGTCCCCGTCTGTTGACTCAGGGATCGAGACGTGGCTGCACGATCCGTTACAGCCATGCGTATAACATGCCTGTCATCTCGACTGCTAGCGATACGAGGCCGTTGGGATCCGGCACGGCGTTCCGTAGTACCCTCCTGAACCCATCGATTCCATATTCTGCCAACAGTCATTGGATCTCGACCAACGCGAGCAGCAATGTCGCGATACGATAAACCGAAATTGCGATAGGCTACAATCCGACCTTCATCAAAGTCGGAAACGTGATTGTACGCATTTCTCCTCCTTGCACGAGGCATCACAACAACGTTTCACCAGGCAACGCCGGTCAACTGCTGTTTGTGTATGAGCAATCGGTTGTAAACTTTCTTCATGTCAGCACGTTGTAGGTGTCGCCACCGGCGCCAACCTTGTGTGAATGCTCTGAAAAGCCAATCATTTGCATGTCACAGCATCTTCTTCCTGTCGGTTAAATTTCGCGCCTGTAGCACGTCATCTTCATGGTGTAGCAATTTTAATGGCTAGTTGTGTATTTAGAAAACATCAGGCACAGAAACCAAATCCTGCAGTTTGTCTTGTTCGAGGTCCGTTCCTCTCCAGCGATGAGCGGAACAGCAGCTCAACGCAGAATTCGAGTCAATAAAGCGCTGTCCTACCTCCAGATCGACACGATACAGCTCCAGCAGTGGCAGGTTTGCAACTGTGGAACGACAAGCGGCTTGTCCCGATGCCACGGCAGCAAGCACGCCGGAAATGCGTAGACCTGCCTGCCTGCCTGCCTCCCTCCTTCCATCACCCCGCCCCTTCCTCTCTCTCTCTCTCTCTCTCTCTCCCTCTCCCTCTCCCTCTCCATCTCCCTCTCTCTGTCCCTCTCACACTGTCACGCATACGCTGCGCCTGGCGGATACTTCCCTACATTTCTCGGCCCAATAATCTCACACATCGCACAGGTCCTCGCGCGTTGCGATGTGTAGCGTGCTACGCTGTTAATGTTGCTATTTCGACCAGCTGAATTCCGCATTCAGCTGGGCCCTGTCCAGAGCACGGAAGTAACAGTCCATTAACGTCGCCACACCTCGCTGACTACGTGGACAAGTAATGTTCACAAAATGCCGAAGTCTCGGCGGAGTGAAGTGCCTCATACAGTTAGGGAACAGCTAAAATTTGTTGGTCGTAGTATTGTGTAATATCGTGAAGTTGGTCTCACAGTGATCAAGAGCTACTGCCGACTACCACTGGATTCATTTCGCTGTCATGGTTAGCATGCGAAAGAGCATTTGCCTCATCCGATCTGCTGATGCCGCGTCGCATGTCCAAGTACAGAAATGAGTACCAGCACTGTGTTCGTAATGTGTTTTGTGAGTATAGTGCGTAGATGTCTGGAACACTCAAATACGGAGATGGCGCATATTTCTCTCGAAATGCGCCAATGGGCCGCCTTGGTTTACTTCCTCATATAATCGTTAAAAGCATGTGACGAAGTTTCAAATTTAAGATAAGGCACTGGTGCACAGTCTACAGGACAAAAAATAAAACTTCGGGATTTCTACTACGCCATACCCTGCTGATGAAAATTTATTCCATTGCCAGCACTCTTACCGACTACTTCTGTGTCGAAAGCTACCATCTCCGTGTGGGTTATTTAGGCCAAGGAGATAAAACAACATCTTTGAGATAAGCAAGGTCTGCAACACAAGAGCTACTTTTGACATAACATTTGCCTGAGTATGATGAAGGACATTTGCATTAAAAGCTGAAACGGTAGTACATTTTATACTATGACGCAGTCTACAAACGAGAAGAATATTACAGAAACTGATTGTGACCGTGAAACTCTACGAACCTTGTTTACCAGGATAGCAAAATACATCCAAGAAAAGACAACTTACGAATTCGTAGGTCATTGCGCCTGACGGCATATTGGACAAATTAATATATACAAGGGTGGTCAGTGACAGTTTTTACACAACATATTACTCGGTAGCACATTTGTTTGTTTGTGTTTGCATTCTTCAATAGAGGTGATGTTTTAATGCAGTTTGTGATCTTCAACTAAATTTGTTTTTATACTTTGTCATACTTTGTATGACACGAAACCTTCGCCTACAGTTTAATTCCTGGTAGCTCAACTAGTCAACTGTTCACAAAAAAAAAAAATCACTTTTGTACTTTACCAGTATTAATGCAAAAATATATGCGATAAAGTTCGAAGCTATCATACTTCACCCTTTGCTTAATAAAATCGCGACCCGTGCGCACGTTAATCAGGAGGTATTTGGGCACGCACTTCCATTCTATTTACGTTCAAATCTGTTTAATTGTAATTAGGTACATTGTCATTTTTTAAATAGGGGAAGTACACGGCGCTGAAATAATGCTATGTATAACTGGAACTTCATCACTTAGGGTTACGATTCAATCAAGAAATCGACCGCAAATAATATTTTTATATAATAAATAAACCTTAAGAAAACGTTATATTTTTATGCCCCACGAGCAGTTGCATTTCTACATCTTCCACCAGCTTGGAAGAAAAAAGAAATTGTTCATCGCGTCTGTTATGGTTCTTTACTCCTAACGTCTGTCGAAATGAGATTAGAAAAATGGTTCAAATGGCTGTAAGCACTATGGGACTGAACATGAGGTCATCAGACCCCTAGAACTTAGAACTACTTAAACCTAACTAACCTAAGGACATCACACACATCCATGCCCGAGGCAGGATTCGAACCTGCGGCCGTAGCAGCAGCGCGGTTCCGGACTGAAGCGCCTAGAACCGCTCGACCACAGCGGCCGGCGAACTGAGATTATAATTAAGTTTATTTCTTTCTGAACATCGTTTCTGATCACGTTTTTCAGTTCTTATGAGACTGTTCCTCGCTGTAAATAAGAAGAAGTGAGTGAGTAATTTTTACATTGGAAAAGTATGTTTATACGTAAGCCTACGCGTACGGGTGTTAAAGGAGGAGTGTTCCAAGTTTAATGATAAGAACGCTCATTCGAAATAAGAAATAATAGTAAACATGTGTTCTAAAATACGTACCTTAACAGCTACGCGCACGTCATCTTCTAAACTGTGAAGCGAATCTCTTCCACTGTAAGCTCTTTGCTTTCCATATTTTGGGACGCTGTTGTACGAAACAAAACACGAAAAAAGTTTAGTAAACATGGACTCTAAAAAGCATACTTTCAGAACTACGAGCACTTGCTTAGTATAAGATTAAGTGCTCATAGCTCTTAAGGTATGCATTTTAGATCCCATGTTTACTAGACTTTTTTTTTTTTTGCTTCGAATGATCGTTCCTGTCATATCCCTGAATACTGACCATTCTTCCAGGGACGTACCGTATACTGCATTCTGCAGAGCACCACATATACAAGAATTTCTTACATGTGGCTTCAACTTTTGTTGCAGTTTTATTAGCAACATTCGGTATAGGGGATTGAAATTTGGACTTCCCTGTTTAACGTTGTTTCCGACACCTTAGAAAAGAACAATTCCGTGCATCTCACTATGTTGCTAGACATTTCAGCGAATGATTTGAGTGTACATGAGAGTTCATTTAGCTGCCAGTACAAAAAAAAAGCAACATTTATTTTGGGAACACAATGGAGGTTGGCTGCGGGGGGATTACGTCCCATAAGCTCTTTCTGATATGTAGGCGTTATTTTGCGACGGGTGGGGAAAGGCGTAATCTTTGAGATATCCCGTGACATGGACTTGCTTTTTGTGTTAGAGGAAACGTGGGTGGACAAGCAGTGAATCGCTCCTCTTGCTGACCTGTTTTTGACATCTTTCGCCGAATAAGGGCTCTCTGATGAGACTTGTGAGAAAACGGAAACCAGTGAGTTCAATTCTGAAAAAAGCCCAAGTATATTGAATGCAACCGACTATGATCCCACCTACAATGAAAAAAATTATACCATTACGCTCGTGATCATTACAACTGTTGGCTTTTTTCTGTGCAGTTTACCAATCGGAGACACTACACACAGAGATATGACCTTCATTAATTTACATTACCAATACAAAGTACCATTACGTTAAGCGATGTAAGACGTGTACTGAACATTATATGGAGGTGCTGAGCAACCAACTGCAGTTGGGAAAGCCGGCCGCGGTGGCCGAGCGATTCTAGGCGCTTCAGTCTGGAACCGCGCGACTACTATGCTCGCAGGTTCGAATCCTGCCTCGGGCATGGATGTGTGTGATGTCCTTAGGTTTAAGTAGTTCTAAGTCTAGGGGACTGATGACCTCAGACGTTAAGTCCCATAGTGCTTGGAGCCATTTTGCAGTTGGGAAAGTGTCACAAAATTCATGCTTCGTTTCCACACTATTCGTTAGCGTCCTATGACTGATTTGAATGTTCAGTTGCTTAACACCTACTTGTTAAACTGCGCTATAGCAAACAAAATTTGAAAGTGCTCAACCCTGAAGCTTTTTCCGAGTTTTTGGTAATAGGTGGCTCTTTCTCAGTTAAATAAAAATCAACAACGAATGAAAGACAATTAATGCATAAGATCTGCCCAATGAATAGCCTGGTCATGATGCTGTTATGGTCTTTCTCGTGAGAATTTTCTTCTTGAAGATCCTTTAATCAATACCCCATAAGGCCTGACGCAATGTGCCAGGTTTGAGCAGCAGTCCTCTATGGCGGAAAGGAAATACCACTTGCTACTCGCGTGACGATATAAAGAAATGTAAATTTCGAAGGTCGTAAAGAAAGAAGAGCAAAGGCTGAGCTCAACTTCGAACGAAACTATTTGCAGATACACAAGAAGTTTAATGAATATATCAAATTTAAAGTAGTTATAGCGAAGATGGCACACGTTGTACTGATACTCCTAATATAACAAATCATTGGCACTTGCCATCACTTAAGACACCTCTAGAGGTTTGCATTGAACTATTTCAGGAATAGGCTAATATCTAAATACAGATTTTTGGGCACAGAATGCAATGTTACTCCGATGTGTTTCTACATGTCCAGGTGGGTTGACGACTCCTTTTTCTGTGCAAAACTTTTCGATTACTGACCTAGTCATCTGCCAGGAGTGGTATTAAAGAACGTTTTGACTGGACCCACGCAGCGAGCTCACCTCAGACCTTGGTTCGGTGCGCCTAACGAAGACGACAACGCAAATTTCGAAATATTGCGCACAAAAACTGAACTGCCAGTCCTCCTGGACAAAAATATTACATTGTTTCCCACGTCGCCGCGAAAACCCTTAGATCCAAATCTCATTCCAGTTTAACCCAGTGAGATCCTATTATTTTCTGTTGGTGGGATCTTAATGTTCGTTCAGCATAAACATAGGTTGTCTCGCTCCGTATGCAGGGATTACCTCCTAAAAATTGGATTTCTTTTTCTGGGTCTTAATTCGTAAATGCAATGAAATTTTCGTAAAGCAAGCCGTGAAATAATAGCTCTTTCGAGAGATGTCACGGTGCAATGCCTTTATATTTAATGCTACAAGCCAAATACATAACTAATGAGGAAGTATTGAATAGGATTGGGGAGAAGAGAAGTTTGTGGCACAACTTGACCAGAAGAAGGGATCGGTTGGTAGGACATGTTGTGAGGCATCAAGGGATCACCAATTTAGTATTGGAGGGCAGCGTGGAGGGTAAAAATCGTAGAGGGAGACCAAGAGATGAATACACTAAGCAGATTCAGAACGATGTAGGTTGCAGTAGGTACTGGGAGATGAAAAAGCTTGCACAGGATAGAGTAGCATGGAGAGCTGCATCAAACCAGTCTCAGGACTGAAGACCACAACAACAACAACAAGCCAAATAGAAAATAAATGCTTCAGCAACTCAGATGAAAGAATGCAGAAAGTAATGGCAGACGTATAAGAATAAAGAGAGATACTGTCATTGATTCTCTGCCACAGCAAGTCTCAGGCAGTTACAAAAGGTTCTATACTTGTGCAGTATTCCTGAGAGTCTCAGGTGCAGACATAAATTAAGTTCAAACTCCGCGAACAATAGCGGCCAACATATGTGGTGAATGGCAGAAGCCAATACTAAAAGCTGTGTTCTGAACGTTCTCGCATTTTTATGTCTATAGCATATAGGTATATCGGAGGACGTGCCGTAAACGATAAAGCCCTGAAAATGGGAACACGTTGCAGGCTCAAAAACCATGGAGCGGCCACTTAGATACTTAACAGTAGGCACAAGTTTAAATGCGAACATTTTAGGCTAGGCTTTACCGTGGCAGTTATTGAATTAAATGAAAGAAATGGTTGAAATGGCTCTGCGCACTATGGGACTTAACTTCTGAGATCATCAGCCCCCTAGAACTTACACTTGGAGAGAGAGAGAGAGAGAGAGAGAGAGAGAGAGAGAGAGAGAGAGCGCGTCCCTGTGCCTATGTATGCAATACGTTTGAGCTCGAACACCTCTATCCTTACCTTCACGGTTTTTCGCGATATATACAGGATGGTTATAATTAAACTTTCGCTAGACCTGAGAGTGCCCCCAAGAAAAAGGAGTGATCGCAGGACAATGAAACTTTGTGGAAACATTTATAGATGCGGAAGAGAAATAACGAAAAACTTATTCGAAGAAGCACATTTTAACTTCCACATGAGAGAGTGACATTTCTTAATTGTGTACCATGTTTATGTTTCTGATTACGAACGTTGCTAAATATGATGGTCACCTGCATCCACGACAGCCTGGAACGTCACCAGAGACACCATTTCACAGTTGTTCACAGCACCTTTCGAACGGAGGATCTTGGAATGTTCAGCTGTCGTGACAAAATTCGTGCACTGTTTGAAGATAGCACATTGCTTTCAGCATTCTTTGCCATGGCAACAGTAGCTTCTTCAACAATTTGTGGTTCAATTGGTCGTCGGCATCTCCCAAGAGTGATTCCCAAATCGCCAATTAATTGGAAAATCCGATTCATGTTCTTCAGATTCGGTGCGGAAAGAGGACCTCTCCACGTTCCTGTAACGCGTCGATATACGCGAAGAGCAGCAGCGCTGTTGTTGTTGTAACAGAACAGTTTTACGCATAAATCCCTGCTCACCTTGTCCACAACCATGTTGACTGCCAGTGAGATACCGGCGTCTAACAGCAAGTCATGACACTAATACAACTAACAACGAAATTCTTGCAGCGTACAGTCCAACCATCATCCCTATGAAGTCTACACTGGCTCAAGAAGCGAAAGTTTAATTATAACCAATCTGTACGTAGGACCTATCAATATGTAGGTTGAAACTTCTATGAAGGTACACTATGTCAACAAAAGTATCCGGACACCTGGCTGAAAATGACTTATAAGTTCGTGGTGCCCTCCATCGCTAATGCTGGAATTCAATATGGTGTTGGCCCACCCTTAGCCTTGATGACAGCTTCCACTCCCGCAGACATACGTTCAATAAGGTGATGGAAAATTTCTATGGGAATGGCAGCCCATTCTTCACGGAGTGCTGCACTGAGAAGAGGTGTCGATGTCGTTGGTGGAACCTGGCACGAAGTCGGCGTTCCAAACCATTCAAGGGAGTTCTATATGATTCAGGTCAGGACTCTGTGCAGGCCAGTCCATTACAAGGATTTTATTGTCGTGTAAACACTCCGGCACAGGCCGTGCATTATGAACAGGTGCTCGATCGTGTTGAAAGATGCAATCGCCATCCCCAATTGCTCTTCAACGGTATGAAGCAACAACGTGCTTAAAACACCAATGGAGGCCTGTGCTGTGATAGTGCCACGCAAAACAACAAGGAGTGCAAGCCCTCTCCATGAACAACACGACCACACCGTAACACCACCGCCTCCGAATTTTACCGCCAGCATTACAAACGCTGACAGGTGACGTTCACCGGGCATTCCCCATACCCACACCCTGTCGTCGGATCACCACATTGTGTATCGTGATTCATCACCCCACACAACGTTGTTCCACTGGTCAATCGTCCAATGTTTACTCTCCTTACACCAAGCGAGGCGTCGTTTGGCATTTACTAGCGTGGCTACAGCTGTTTACATTAAATTTTAGTATCTCTCAGCTGCAACGGAAGTATTTTTTCCAATGGAAATCTGAGGTACATATTTGTGAATGTTTAACATTTTCACTATAGGCAAGTGCTGCCAACTGTTGTGATCGCTATGACAATACCAGAAAGTCAATGTAGCATTGCGCAACATCTCGTGACCACCAGAATACGTGGATGTGGTTGGTTCGCTATACTCCACTCTGTAACTGAATATTGTTATTTTGCATGGTAATTATTGAATCATCATGTTACTGTTTATTACAATAGAGAGTAATTTACAATTAGATATTTTAGTCCATAAAGCGAAGCCAAGTGTAAGACGTATGTTCTGGAAATAGGTACATATTTTTGTATAAATCGTGCATCTAAAATATTAAAAAAATCATCTAAGAGTATTACCACATAAAGGATAATTTACCTATCTCCAGAAAAAGTTCAGGTTTGAACGGTTAAGTGCAGTCTCTCGACCGGGAAATCCAAGTTTTATCATTTCGCGCCTAACTGTCGTAGTACTTGCAGTGGATCCTGACGCACTTTAGAATTCCTGTGTGATGGTCTGGATAGATGTCTGCCTATTCCACATTACGATCCTCTTCAACTGTCGGCGGTCTCTGTCAGTCAGCAGACAAGGTCGCCTGTACGCTTTTGTGCTGTACGTGTCCCTTTACGTTTCCCAAAGAAAGCGGGTGTTCACAGATGTGAAAATTACCGAACTATCAGTTTCATAAGCCACGGCTGCAAAATACTAACACGAATTCTTTACAGACGAATGGAAAAACTGGTAGAAGCGGACCTCGGGGAAGATCACTTTGGATTAGATAGAAATGTTGGAACACGTGAGGCAATACTAACCCTACGACTTATCTTAGAAGATAGATTAAGGAAAGGCAAACCTACGTTACTAGCATTTGTAGACTTAGAGAAAGCTTTTGACAATGTTGACTGGAATACTCTCTCTCAAATTCTGAAGGTGGCAGGGGTAAAATACAGGGAGCGAAAGGCTAGTAACAATTTGCACAGAAACCAGATGGCAAAAAAGAATTCGGGGTAGGAATTAAAATCCATGGACAAGAAATAAAAAGTTTGAGGTTCACCGATGACATTGTAATTCTGTCAGAGACAGCAAAGGACCTGGAAGAACAGTTGAACGGAATGGACAGTGTCTTGAAAGGAGGATATAAGATGAACATCAACAAAAGCAAAACGAGGCTAATGGAATGTAGTCGAATTAAATCAGGTGATGCTGAGGGAATTAGATTAGGAAATGAGACACTGTAGTAGATGAGTAGCAGATGAGTTTTGCTATTTGGGGAGCAAAATAACTGATTATGGTCGAAGTAGAGAGGATATAAAATGTAGACTGGCAATGGAAAGGAAAGCGTTTCTGAAGCAGAGAAATTTGTTAACATCGAGTATAGATTTAAATGTCAGGAAGTCGTTTCTGAAATTCTTTGTATGGAGTTTCGCCATGTGTGGAAGTGAAACGTGGACGATAAATAGTAAAGACGAGAATACAAGCTTTCAAAATGTGGTGCTACAGAAGAATGCTGAAGATTAGATGGGTAGATCACATAACTAATGAGGAGGTGTTGAAGAGAATTGAAGAGAAGAGAAATTTGTGGCACAACTTGACTAGAAGAAGGGATCGGTTGGTAGGGCATATTCTATGGCATCAAGGGATCACCAATTTCGTATTGGAGAGCAGCGTGGAGGGTAAAATTTGTAGAGGGAGACCAAGAGATGAATACACTAAACAGATTCAGAAGGATGTAGGTTGCAGTAGTTACTCGGTGATGAAGAACCTTGCACAGGGTAGAGTAGCATGGAGAGCTGCATCAAACCAGTCTCTGGACTGAAGACCACAGCAACAACAACACATAGGAAACAGTGGATCTAGGGATGTGTGGAAATCTCACGTATAAGCGTATGACATAAGTGACACCCAATCACTTGACCACGTTCGAAGTCCGTGAGTTCCGCCGAGCCCCCCATTCTGCCCTCTCACGATGTCTAATGATTACTAAGGTCGCTGATACGGAGTACCTGGCAGTAGGTAGCAATGAACGTAATATGAAAAACGTCTGGTTCTGGGGGCCTCAGGATACTTTCTATCACATATTGTATGCTCTCGGAATTTTATCAGTGACCTACACAAAGATGTATAGTGCCTCTTTTGTAGTGTCTGACACTGACGACGGATAAGTATGTCCGACACGCTTACTGGACGAGCTTACTGGACGAGCTTACTGGACGAGCCTGGGACGAAAGGCGTGGCTCTTCTTTGGATTTTCTCTATTTTTTCAATCCATTATTTGTGATAAAGGATCAAGACTGAGAAAGTATATTTAAGTATCGGTCTAATTATGGTTTTGTAAGCTACCTCCTTCGTGTGTGGAGTACAGTTCCTGAAGATTCTCCGTATGAATGTGTGTGCCATCTGCCTTACCTCCAGTTAGTTTTATGTGGTTACTCCACTGTAAGTCGCTCCATACGCATATTTACGTATTTTTAATGGATGTGGCTGCTTCTAATGCTTGTTCGGTAATCGTGGAATCAAATAACAATCACCGAGCGCGGTGGCGCAGTGGTTAGCACACTGGACTCCCATTCGGGAGGACGACGGTTGAATCCCGCGTCCGGCCATCCTGATTTAGGTTTTCCGTGATTTCCCTAAATGGCTCCAGGCAAACGCCGGCATGATTCCTTCGAATTGGCACGGCCGACTTCCTTCCCCGTCCTTCCCTAATCCGACGAGACCGATGACCTCGCTGTTTGGGCTCTTCCCCCAAGCAACCCAACCCAACTCAAACAGTAATCTGTGTTTCTGCCTGTTTCCAAGTTGTCAGCTTTAGCCAATAGGCACTGTTTATAGAATCACTCGGTGCACCCGCTAGCCAAAGTCAAATTAGTCCAATAGTCAGGGGATCAACGTAAGGGAGCAGATGCAGGAAACCTGCATGGCCGTTCTGGTAACGTTTTAGTGAAAGTGACTTGCCGTTACCTTCCTTCGACGTGTTATGTGGAGTCAAATGTGTGTGACTGTCATGTGCATGACTGTGGCGAGTGCATGTAAAGTCTACGGTTGGGGTAAATGAGGGAAGGGTGAAGGTGAAACTTGTGCCAACATATAGTCTACTAGCACCAAGGGACTGCAGAGCTTAACGTCTTCATCCGACGGACGAAGCACCATTAACTTGCGCTCACTTCATGACACACTGCGCAGAAGTCTGGAATTTAATCAGAGACATTGGCGCAAAGACTGGTGATCAGAAAGTTTACGTCACCACCTCTCCTCCCCTTGTTGACCAAATACTGACAGTGAAAAGTGTGCAGCGCCAGGATTCAAATCGGCTATGAAGCCAGGTATAACCGTTATACAGACTCCTAATGTACTTGATTGTCTCTAATGCTGTGATATGGATAGATGTTAAGAGGATGAGATGACAGGAGGGCGTTAGCGTGCAGACGACATAAAGGAAGTGAACGTAAGTCAGGAAGATTGGGGTGCAACGTCCCATCCATGAGTAGTTGTTCAGAGACGGAGCCAAGCTCGGCCTGAGGACGGATGGGGGAAGAAAATCGGCCGAGTCCTTTGTGCAAAGGGACTGTCCGGTATTTGCCTAAAGGTATTTAGGGAAGCCACGAAAAAGTACGAGGTGGATGGGTGGATGCCGAATAGGATCCAGTAACTGTTAACCTCGCCGCTGACCGCCCCTTAAGCACAGAAGAGTCCAATGTCTTGTAACTGCACCGACTCGCTCGATAAGGCAATCAGATGGTCTCCTTACGTGGTCATGGCCGCTCTGTGATCTACGAGCTGCTACGTGCTTCCGAGAAGTGAGGCACCGTGCCGCTGGCTTGCCTACCTGCTGGGTCAGCCAGTGCAGGAGCAGCTGGTGGGAGGCCGCGTCCGGCGCTGGGGGCGGAGGGGTCGGCGACGCGGCCTGCAGCGCCGCCACCAGCTGCTGCAACGCCTCCGATACCGCCGCGCCGCCCCCGCCGCCTCCGCTGGGCGGTGAGCCTGCCGTCACATCCGTATGCTCCAGGCGCGCCCCTGCAACACACCGGAGAACACGTGTTAAACAACAAACGCCGTCATAATAATTTCACAAAATACGATTTCAGCCGGGAAAAATGTCCCCTTTGCTTGCGTGCCGCTCACACGTGGACGAGGCAATGTAACACATCTTCCGCCGGCGGTTATCTTTGAACTGCCACACGGCTAGTCTGAGTTAACCCTTTCGTGGGCAAAATTACTGAGCAGTTTTTTTTAATGAATGGAGAGCAGATAGTAGTTAACAGATACGTATATTTATCATACACAATATCAAATTTGCTCCAACTGTGGAAGTGAGGTCACACAACAAGGTGGGAAGTATTCTTCCCACTGCCCTTCCTTGGAGTTAAATGACAAAAACAACTTTTTCAATACATGTCATATTTATTTGATACATTACTTCTCTTGTTACAATGATTGTTCACAATTACTTGCCAAGAAATTTTCTGAAACACGGGTCTATGCAAAGTGGTATTTGACAATATGTCCGCAGCTTTGGTACTACAATGACGGCACGTCCAATAAGTTTCTCCTAAAATGGGTTGGATGCTCCCCTACAGCCACATGACGAAAATCTTCAGGTACTTTACCCCTTTTTGCCAGAAAGACAGGTTTTTGTCCACGCCTTTTTGGGATGAGAAGCCAGCGATCAATTGTCTGGCTAGATGGATCCTGTATGTGAGCTGATCATGCTGTCCACTTTCTCTCTTACTTATTCTCTACAGGATAAAACTGTTCACTGCAGCAACGTCCACCAGGAAATAAAATATTCTGTGCCACCATTTTACAGAACGTCTGCCAATAGCATACCTTTCTCGTAATTGATCAAACTTATCGACACCACCCATTATTTTGTTGTATTCTGCCACAACTTCAGGACAAGAAATCTCTGTACTAGTACCATCCTTGTTTTTCCTTTTCGCTGTGGCTGTTTCTCACGGGTCATGAATTGAGGACAGAAAAGTGACTGGACGGTTATCCATCCATTTTACTGCAGAAATGGCTGCTTTTGTTTTAAACTGGAATTCTCCTCGTTCCAATTTTACGTTTTCTTCATAAATTTCGGAAAATCAGAAGTATTTACTTACCTTATACTATAGCTTTGAGGAAAAAATCACAAAATGTCACGCAAACAGCACTGAAAGGCTCCTCTACAGAGCAACACTCAGCTATACAATGCCTCTGCGCGAAGGCACAGCAAAAACGGCGGGAACTTCCGATTGAAAGTAGTACCCTATACTGTTTACTAGGTAGTAGCACCATACAGAGGTGGGAACTGTGAATCCCACGGGACTAGGAGCGAGTTCATTGTAGTGGGAAGCATGTTTCCCACGGCTCACGAAAGTGTTAAGGCAATGCCACAGTCTGATACAGACAGTCGTAACACACTCAGCTGCCAAAAAGTACAGGGTGATTCAAAAAGAATACCACAACTTTAGGAATTTAAAACTCTGCAACGACAAAAGGCAGAGCTAAGCACTATCTGTCGGCGAATTAAGGGAGCTATAAAGTTTCATTTAGTTGTACATTTGTTCGCTTGAGGCGCTGTTGACTAGGCGTCAGCGTCAGTTGATGCTAAGATGGCGACCGCTCAACAGAAAGCTTTTTGTGTTATTGAGTACGGCAGAAGTGAATCGACGACAGTTGTTCAGCGTGCATTTCGAACGAAGTATGGTGTTAAACCTCCTGATAGGTGGTGTATTAAACGTTGGTATAAACAGTTTACAGAGAATGGGTGTTTGTGCAAAGGGAAAAGTTCTGGACGGCCGAGAACGAGTGATGAAAATGTAGCACGCAGAGAGCTGCAAATTCCACAATCAACTGTATGGAGAGTCCTACGAAAACCTTATCGTCTGAAATTGGTTCAAGCACTGTCTGCAGCTGATAAGATTAAAAGAATCGATTTCTGTGATTTTATCCTTGCTCAAATGGAAACAGATGAATCTTTCGTTTCAAAGATTGTGTTTAGTGATGAAGCAACTTTCCACACTAACGGGAAAGTCAACCGTCACAATGTCTGTATATGGGGCACTGAGAATCCGCGGGAAACAACTCAGTATGAAAGTGACTCGCCTAAGGTGAACGTTTTCTGTGCCATTTCAGCCAATAAAGTTTTTGGTCCCATTTTCTTCGAAGGTGCTACTGTAACTGGACTACAGTATCTGGAGATGTTAGAGAATTGGCTGTTCCCTCAGCTCGAACAAGTAGCACAACAATTCATATTTCAGCAGGATGGAGCGCCACCACATTGGCACTTATCTGTCCGTAACTACCTGAACGTCAACTACCCGAGGCGATGGATCGGCCGCCAGGCAGCCCGTGACAAAGCACTTCATCACTGGCCTCCAAGAAGCCCTGATCTTACCCCCTGCGATTTTTTCTTATGGGGGTATGTTAAGGATATGGTGTTTCGGCCACCTCTCCCAGCCACCACTGATGATTTGAAACGAGAAATAACAGCAGCTATCCAAACTGTTACGCCTGATATGCTACAGAGAGTGTGGAACGAGTTGGAGTATCGGGTTGATATTGCTCGTGTGTCTGGAGGGGGCCATATTGAACATCTCTGAACTTGTTTTTGAGTGAAAAAACCTTTTTAAATACTCTTTGTAATGATGTATAACAGAAGGTTATATTATGTTTCTTTCATTAAATACACATTTTTAAAGTTGTGGTATTCTTTTTGAATCACCCTGTATTATTGTCTGAAAGCTGGAGAGACACGAGCACTCCAAGCGGTGAGAAGCAGAAGCACATGCGTCGTAGGAATAAAGTTTGTTTTTCATCCCTTTTCTATGATTTGCGAAGTATTTATTTCATTTTTTTTGCCTTCAAGAATTTGTGTAATATCAGAAGATATGAATGATTGTCAAATAAATGCAAAAATGTAAAAATCTCTATCATTTACTGACATAAGCTACAATTTATTCGTGAAGAAATACTTTAGAATAATTATAATAATTATATGTATAATTGCAGCTTGCTCCATTGAAAGCAACAAAATATAAACACATTTCACGCGAGAAATGCACATACAGAAGGGTCCAAAAAAATTTATCCACTGTTTAAAAGTCCATAACTGGCAAACTAATTGACGGAGTTGTCTCATCTTTGGTAGTGTAAAAGTTTATAGTTCGGCAATCACCACACAAGAGTTGTATTGCGTTGTTTTGTTTTGTCGCATGACCGTCGCCAGATAGTCTGTGTTTGTTCTTAGTGGCACCTAGTTACTCGAGTAAACATGTCTGTCGCAAGGCTTACATTCGATGAAAGGAAGTCAGTTTTGAAGTGGTATTTTAAGTACGAAAACATTAATGAGGTTCAACGGCAATGGCGAAAAGAGTATCAAACAGAGCCACCGACACGTTTAACGATTCGTCGCATTCGAGACAAATTTGAAGCCGAAGGCTGTGTTAAAGATGTACACAAACAATGATCTGGACGACCGGTAACAGTAACAAGTCCACCTAACTCCCGTCGTGTGTTACAACAATTCACTCGCTCATCATAGAAGTCTGTAAGACAGTGTGCTTGTGAAACTGGAGTGAGTCGCTCAAGTGTTCGGAGAATGTTGAAGACAGCAAAGTGGAAGTGCTACATCCCACGATTGTTACACGCAATGAACGAGGATGACCCAGATCGTAGAACGGAATACTGCGAGTGGTTTACTAACACGGTGCGCAACGATTAAGATTTCGCAGAGATGATTGTGTGGTCTGATGAGGTACAGTTCAGACTCAATAATACAGTAAATCGCCACAATTGCATCTACTGGGCCGCCGAAAATCCGAACGTCCATGTAGACAAAGCCGTGAATTTGCCAGGAGTAAATGTGTGGTGCGGGTTGTCTTACCGGGGCTTGATTGGGCCATTCTTCTTTGACGGCACAGTTACCGGTGAGGTGTACCTTCAGAAGCTTCAGGCGTCCATTTTATCGGCCATCAGAGACTTGTTTGGAGACGGAAGAGTTTACTTTCAACAAGATGGTGCCCCAGCCCACTACCAAAAGTCGTGTTAGGGCGAATCTCGACGAAAATCTACCAGGAAGATGGATAGGCCGTAGAGGTGCTGTTGAGTATCCAACAGGTTCCCCAGACCTAACTCCTCTGGACATTTACCTGTGGGGAACACTAAAGGACGTCGTTTATCGACAAAAGCCAATCACATTGGATGAACTTCGAGAGACCATCGTACATTCGTGTGCAAATATCCAACTGAACACGTTGCAGTCAGTGGTTCGTGCTGCAGTTCGGCTTCATCGTTTGTGTGTGGATGTTAATAGTGACCATTTCGAACACCTACAGTGATATCTTTAAGCTGGACTTTAAGCTACACTTCCACAAAAAATGAGACAACTCCGTCAATTAGTTTACAAGTTATGGGCTTTTAAACAGTGGATACATTTTTTTGGACCCCTCTGTAATTATGTTGTTGCCTGTTCTTATTACGATGGGCACTCTTCTCGATACGTAACAATTTTGTATGTTAACTAATGTTTCTCAAATTCTTACATCTCACTCAACTTTCTGATACACGAATAATTCTGTAAATTTAATCACCTTTGCTTCAAGAGCGAGTGTGCTGAAGTGTCTTGCCGTCTGTGGCTCAGATGTAGCAACAACTGTGGAATTGGGGGTCTCCTATCTTGGAAAACATTCTTTTTTGCTTCTGCCGTTTTATTATCACGTCTGTGTGATTTTCCGTTCAGACAGATTTGTGGTGACTTATTTTATACGTTAAATAATGTACGTATTGCATTCCATACGAGTTTCCAACGTTCCACATCCACTGATTTGACTGAAAGCATAGTGAAGAAAACTTCACGCTGTTGAGTAGATATACGATGTCTTTTTCCAAAAGGTCAGGTCTTCTGCCGTTTACTAGCCCTTTTTTGTTCTTAAGAGAAAACGACAGCAGTCAGTAAATAAGTGTAAGTCGCGAGAGAACAGTAAATGAACTATTCTGTAGTGTACCGTTCCATACCTCTCAGGGTCCTTAGGAAACCTAAAAAAAGACAAGTGTGGTGACATCTTGTTATTGCTGTAATTTATTACGCCATAGACGCTACTGTTTGTAAAATCCATTCTACAAAGCAATATAAGCAATTACGATCGCTTTCGCAAGATCCCGCTGAACTCAATTGTCAACTTACGTTTTGGTCATTTGGTGCGCTGCTGTCGTAGTGGGTAACAAAAAAGAGATGGACTGTCGTAACTGTTACGTTAGACTGTGGCAACATCGTCGCGGAACAATAACGTGGCTTACGAAAGGGATGCGGTCGTTGCATATGAGGGGTGCGGAAGACTTCGCGAGTATTTTTCGTAGTGATTTAATCTTCTTTCTGGAAATGAAGCTCTAAACCAGTAGCACTAAGGTAATATGTCTTTTTTAATGTTTTACACGACAGGCTCCATTCGGTTCATTACCATTATGAAGTGACATAGTTGGAAGTGAGGAACATACTGCATCTATAGTATAGTCTTTTTCGGTCACGAAAACTGGCAACGGTCGGGAGAGCGGTGTGCTGACCAAACGCCCCTTCATATCCGCATCCAGCGACGCCTGTCGGCAGAGGATGACACGGTGGTCGGTCGGTACCGGCGGGCCTTCCGAGGCCTTTTCTGACGGAGTTTAGTTTTTCTTAGCAAAGTCCTTATGTTTCGGTAAGTATAATAGTCCTTGTACTTCCGAAACGTAAAAATATGTTGTCGATATTTTGACAGTTTAGTTTTGACATTTCTTTAAGGTAAATGAGAAGTACGTCGAAATTTAGTGTCACTTCGGTACAGAACCCTATTAACTGTGAATTAATTGCAGAAACAAAATAATCCTCGTACCCTTCTAAGAACTGGAAGTAGTTATCCAAGCTAACACGTAATTCGAATTACAAAATATATTTTATAGTTCAACAAAATACTTGTCGTACTGAGAACAAGCACAGTCTCGTTCAGACAACTATCAGACGGCATTCCACGTCGGTAAAAATTACTTCTTGAAACGCCAGCAGCTTGCTATGTCACACAGCTCCCTTGCTGCTGCATGCCTGCAGCACACTAAGTTACAGGGTACGGTGCAGAACCATCAGTGTCAGATGTTTTACTTTTTCATCGACGCAAGTTCGCCCTCGCCTTCCCACCTCGCTACAGTGAATACCTACTGTCCTTTACTTACTCTCAACCTGCTATTAGCAAACTTAAACCAGGTGGAACTCTTAACACAAAACATACTTTTTTACATACTATTTCTTTTTGGTAGAAATACATTCTACTTACAGTATTCCCAATAATGTCGTCTATCAGAGTACAGAAAACAAACATAAAGCTACACTCATGGTCAGAAAAACACAAAACCTTGAACGGCTAGAGACAGGACGTACGATCATATTCACAGGACATGTAAATTCCCATGTTCTGCAGGACTGATTAGCATTAGCCAGCTCGGCCCAGCATATGTCCTGTTGCCTAGTATGCAAAGGATCCGCCATGGGCTCCGGTAACTTGTTCCACGCATGATGGCATCGACGCTCATACGGCGCGAATGGCGTCCTGTGGTATAGCCATCCATGCTACATTCACCTGGTTCCAAAGTTCATCTGTGGCGGTTGGCACTGAGTCACAGAGCTGCACCCGTCGTTTCAGCATATCCCATACATTTTCGATTGGTGACTAGTCTCGCGATCAGACAGGCCAGGGCACAAGGCTGACATCCTGTGACTCCAGGAAGGCAGGTGTTCGTTTTCAGCAGCATGTAGTCGTGCATTGTCTTGTTGGAAAATAGCGTCTAGGCTGCCATTCGGATGAAGAGTGGATCTTCCTGGACGGTAGTCTGGGTGGTGTGGCCTGACCCAAACAGTCGTGTTCTACGGCCTTCCGTGAAACATTCAGCACACACCCTTTGCACTACCGAAACACTTCATCCCACATGAGCAACAGTTTCCAGGATAGAAGCACTCATCCTCTCATACCACTAATGCGCCCTTTTTCGAACGTAATAATTGCACGGTACGGCTCGCACATTCGTCTGCGCGACATCCTGCAGGTCTGCTCACGTCACCGTGATCCGTAACCTTCGGTATATAGCGACAACAAGAGCCGCAACACATTTTTCCCGTAGGTGGTGTTGCGCCGCGATATCAATGTTGACCTTGAACACGCGGACCGATATGGTTCAAATGCTGATTATTTCTGCAGAACACACAAATGTACTAGTCCTGTGAATGTGAACTTCCTATCGCTAAATTGAACGTCTTATCTCTAGTCGTTCAATGTGTTCTGTTTTCTTTTTTCTCTCCTAAAGATGAATGTACCTACAGGCTTCATATGAAGCAGTTGACTTTGTACAGAACGCATAATCATTTTGGATACTGTTTTGTGGCATTGCTTAATTCATACTTCAGGCACATCGTGTGTATAGTAGAAGTGAATCTGATTACATAATGAATATGAGAAAGGATGTTGTGAAGGTAATGACTTACAAGACACAATTTCGTTACACGTCTGCACTTTTTTTTAATAAAAAATAGACCTTAAATCGTAGCAAGTCAAGGTCATTTGGACAGTTATGGACAGAATGACCGTATTATACAGGGTGTTACAAAAAGGTACGGCCAAACTTTCAGGATACATTCCTCACACACATGCGTCCGGAACCGCTTAATTTCCATGTTAGAGCTCATTTTAATTTCGTCAGTATGTACTGTACTTCCTCGATTCACCACCAGTTGGCTCAACTGAAGGAAGGTAACGTTGACTTCGGTGCTTATGTTGACATGCCACTCATTGCTCTACAGTACTAGCATCAAGCACATCAGTACGTAGCATCAACAGGTTAGTGTTCATCACGAACGTGGTTTTGCAGTCAGTGCAATGTTTACAAATGCGGAGTTGGCAGATGCCCATTTGATGTATGGATTAGCACGGGGCAATAGCCGTGGCGCGGTACGTTTGTATCGAGACAGATTTCCAGAACGAAGGTGTCCCGACAGGAAGACGTTCGAAGCAATTGATCGGCGTCTTGGGGAGCGCGGAACATTCCAGCCTATGACTCGCGACTGGGGAAGACCTAGAACGACGAGGACACCTGCAATGGACGAGGCAATTCTTCGTGCAGTTGACGATAACCCTAATGTCAGCGTCAGAGAAGTTGCTGCTGTACAAGATAACGTTGACCACGTCACAATATGGAGAGTGCTACGGGAGAACCAGTTGTTTCTGTACCATGTACAGCGTGTGCAGGCACTATCAACAGCTGATTGGCCTCCACGGGTACACTTCTGCGAATGGTTCATCCAACAATGTGTCAATTCTCATTTCAGTGCAAATGTTCTCTTTACGGATGAGGCTTCATTCCAACGTGATCAAATTGTAAATTTTCACAATCAACATGTGTGGGCTGACGAGAATCCGCAAGCAATTGTGCAATCACGTCATCAATACAGATTTTCTGTAGAGACTCTTCGTGCTCGTATTGTGGACGGCTGTGATACAATACGTCATTCTACAGGGCTGCATCAGCGCATCAGGGATTCCATGCGACGGAGGATGGATGCATGTATCCTCGCTAACGGAGGACATTTTGAACATTTCCTGTAACAAAGTGTTGGAAGTCACGCTGGTACGTTCTGTTGCTGTGTGTTTCCATTCCATGATTAATGTGATTTGAAGAGAAGTAATAAAATGAGCTCTAACATGGAAAGTAAGCGATTCCGGACACATGTCCACATAACATATTTTCTTTCTTTGTGTGTGAGGAATGTTTCCTGAAAGTTTGGCCGTACCTTTTTGTAACACCCTGTATAATCCGTCCTGACATTCTGGTGAGGTAAATTCGCAAAGTATTTAACAATGCAGTCACGGTGGTCATAATGGTTTCATTCCTTTCGTTTAGCAAGTTCCGCAAAGCGCTGTACTTTATGTGAATATAGATATACAAGGTTTTCAGTAGGTAAGCAGCGGAATTGCTTACTGAAATATAATTTAACGAACAATATTATTCACAAAATTCACATATAAAGTAACAGTCCCCGTCATCTGCTCCACTGCAGTTTTTGAGGCCCCAGAAATGACATTTTTTGCACTTAATCCAATCTTATCCTTCTGAGTTTGAAAATACGTCGTCACAATACAAGTATCTGACGTCTGAATTGTTTTTACCGTCTTCATCCACAGAATCATTGTCGAAGGACTGACCAGGTAGTGCCCGGTTTTGCCCCCACTTCATGTACCCCCACCTTACCCAGAGTGCAAAGGTTATAAAAACAAAACAAAAGCACGCTATTGTTGAAGCAAATCCCTGATGTTTGCCATTGGATAAATACTTACTAATCATGAAACATTTCCGTAAACAGTGTTTTTATATCCTTATAGTGTATAAAATAATCGCAGTTTATAAACAAAAGAACATTACTCAGTTGATACCATGAAACAAGCCGGCCAAAGTGGCCGAGCGGTTCTAGGCGTTACAGTCTGGAACCGCGCGAACGCTACGGTCGCAGGTTCGAATCCTGCCTCGGCATGGATGTGTGTGATGTCTTTAGGTTAGTTAGGTTTAAATAGTTCTAAGTTCTAGGGGACTGAAGAACTCAGATGTTAAGTCCCATAGTGCTCAGAGCCATTTGAACCATTTGCAAATAATTTTTAATTTGGCGTCCATTTAAAAAGTTTAAATACAGAAGTTGCTTTTTATAGACTAGTCTACAATTATTCAGTTTTATTAAAACATTCTAATTTTTTTGCATATCTTTGTTTTCTAGTGCTATTTTAAGAACTTTTTATGAATCTTCGTTTTCGAATAGAAATAACTGGCATTAATCATTGTTTTGCGACCAGTTTTTATAGTTCTTAATAAAGGTTGAAAATGTAAAATCTATCCAAAAGGAAATGCCTTTAACGATGCCCACATCTGGAACTTCTCCTGTATCGTTTTACACTAGCATTAGCTCGACGCTATAGGGAATGTACACCAGAAAGTATACTACATGCTTGCTCTATTCCAGGAATCCAAATGGTTGTTGATTTATTGACACTTGAACCAATACTGGTACGATTATATACAGTAGTTTCAGAATTACGGACGCGCTTTGAGACTACGACAAGATGCGCGCATGCAGCGATTATTTTCAGGTGGAACCAGTAGACATTTTCGGTAGAGAGCAGTAGTCTCGCTTCAATTATGTTACGAAACAAAGATATGCAGCTGAAATGGAACTTAGAAAATTAAAAAGCAACTCATGGAAGTACATCCACATACTGACACTGTAAAGGGCACGGTGGAGAATAGAGAAAAATACCCCACAGGAGGAACGATGATGAGTTTCTGGTAATGGAGACAGCTGAAATTCATTTGGAGGATTCTGGTGAGCTATATATCTACATCAGCAAGGGTAGGTTGCACGACACTTAACGTCCTGCTATGTTTGGAATCCGCATCCAGACGGAACAGTTGGTGCAAAAGGTCGAAGACGCAGTTCCATATGTTTTTCTTAAGTTATTCTAATCGGAGAAGTAAGACGGAAAAAATTGAACGTGACTACGGTTTTTTTTTTCAAAGAAGAGTGTGTTTTGACCTATAGTTCCGAGAATACATCACTTCTCTCTACAAACGTTACTTGGATGCATCAGTATTCATGAGAGGAATTATTCGACTAGGGGTGAGCGTGGGACAGGGAGTGATCGGAAAAATAATGGTGCGAGGTACCCTCGACCATACGAAATTTTATCTAGTGTGAATGGAGATGGAGAGGCAGACAGTAGAATGGAGGAACGTTAAGCCCTAAGAGAGAGATGCGAGAGCGAACGCGAGGCCAAATGAGAAAGCACACGTTGCCCCGACAATGATTGAAGGCCGGCGTAGAACTCCCGAGTCCGCGGCACGGCGCACAGGGAGCTTTTTTGTGTCTGTGCGTGCGTGTGTGGAGTGAAGGAGAGAATAAGAGAGAGAGAGAGAGAGAGAGAGAGAGAGAGAGAGAAGATGATGATGACGAAAATAATGGTGGTGTTTGTGGTGGTGGTGATGGAGTAGGAAGAGGATGGGAAGGAGGAAGAGGATTTAGAGTACAGAACAGTCTCGTTGTCAGCACCCTTTCTGAGTGCGAACGTAGTGAATTGGTGCCCCACAGTTTTTGCTTTGATTTGTGTCTTTTACATGTTTAAACTTGCTTGCAGTGGACGAGTAGTTTACTACACACGTGTGCTTGCGTTTCAATGTTATGCACGAGGTCCCACACCCTAAAAACGAGGCTGCCGCTGCAAAATTTGTTCACTTCACTTAGAGGTTGCTTCCGTAAGGCTGCGAAGGAGCGTTACCGTTTAACCCTTTACAGCGAAGCAAAAGTACGCAAACCGCTCGCCCATTATCACACTGGAAAGTGTGCTAAACAACTGGAATTTTGTCACTGGTTAAATAACAACATCTATGTGCTTCTATTAACAGTACTTACAGCTTAAGCCACGTTTTCGTGGGAAAGAATGAAAGACACTTAATAACTCAAAATAGTCGCATGTGAATTTTTTTGGAAAATGTTTCAGCTGAACATCGAGAAGACATTCCCAATTCCACACAGAAAGTGATATGGAGGGAAATGACCACATGAAACTAGATGTAGGAAGAACGGATGCCAGGCTGAGATTCACTGAAATTATCATAACGAAATGCAATTCAGCAAGAAAACAAGTGGTTTGCAAATCACTCGTTTGACCGGTACTTGGTACAGCTCATCAGTACGAGACCTTGCGAAGTGGGATTAATAGAAGAGATCAAGCGAAGAGCAGCGAGTTTCATCGACGGATCACTTAGCAAGCGCGAGAGCATTATGGAGATACACAGCAAACGCTGTCCTGTTCATCACGAAGAGATTTACTGTTCAAGTACCGAGAGCGTGCGTCCCAAGTAGAGCCTAGCAACATATTACTTCCTTGAAGGTAAAAACTTCGAGACTGTTGAGCCCCGTTCCGTCTATCTTCAAATTTCTTCTTGAAAATCGACGTTTCGGTTTCTCTGCTGCAATCTTCTTCCAGATTTTCTGCAGTCAAAATCCTGATTGCCAAGAAATTTGAAGAGAAACACGACGTGCCCCAACAACCTTGAACCTTTTGTCGGCACGAAAGCCTGCACGTTTTGTATTCGTATATTCAAATGTTCAAATGTGTGTGAAATCTTATGGGACTTTACTGCTAAGGTCATCAGTTTCTAAGCTTACACACTACTTAACCTAAGTTACCCTAACGACACACACACACACACACACACACACACACACACACACATATACATACCACACACAAGGGAAACGTTGTTATCAAAAATCTCAAATAGTTCTTTACCGATTATCTTCATATTCACACACAATACACTAACAACGTTCAGACGGCCATAGGCTACATATTTCTAATATATATGGTATAAAAATTTATATAACTTACCATATAATCGAAAACTAGCTGGCAAAAATCTTTTACATCGTACTCTAATAAAGTTTCGGACGGTCACAGAATACATTATATATGAACATTTAATACATTACATACAGGGGAAACATTCTTACCAAAAATCTCGAAAAGTTATTGACTGATTTATTTCTAATTTTAACACAAGTATCTACTAAATGTTCGGCTGGAGACAGACTACAATAAAGAGGAAACTGTATATCTATGCAACTGCATAAACACGTCATACTTCAAAGGTGTTACCAAAAATCTCGAAAAATTCTTTACCGATTTACCTCAAATTTTCACACGATACTGTTATACAGTATACGGCCATTGACTACATAGTTTTTAAATAAAATAAAAAAACACACACAATACATACGATTTTTATTAAAACTGGCAGTGAGAAAAAATAATTCTATACTGTACTGTGCTGTCAAAATGTTTGGTTTAGTTTTCTTTCTCGCAAATTTTAGCTACGATATCAAGTCATTTAAACCATTAGACAATTTGTTTCCCCTGCAGGTATTCTTTCTCCTAGCGTGTAATTTCAAATACAATTTCTATACCAATAATGTGCTGATTCGTTTTATTCGTCGCAGTCGGTTTTAACAGTAAACCGTAGTGTTGTATTAATGACCTTTTGCTTATGATTAGAATATTATTACAGAATCTGAATCATCCGATAATATGCAGTCCTACCCGTTCGCAGATTAAAACCATGAAAATATTATCACTGAAGCTACCATCCTCACAGATTCAGCACCTGGAGAGGTATCTCTCACAACCCGTATACCAATAATTCCAACCGATTTTCCTATTCATTTTAAGAGACTTCAATTTCCAATCAAGGTTTCCTTTGCAAAACCAATAAACAAGTCCCAAAATCAGAGAGAAGGGGCGGGAAGAGATGGACAGATAGAGGGAGGGGGGGGGGGAGGACAGGGAGGAGGAGATGACGCACAGAGAAAGAGGACAGTAGGAGGAGACGGACAGGGAGACTGGACAGACGGAGATTAGGGCGTACGTCAATTTCCCATACATATTAAGCAACTGCGAAGCATTGCCAGGTTCGTTAGTCAGACAGAAACGCGACATTCATTTTCGCACTTGCATACTACAATCAGCAAGTAAATACACATTCAATATAAGTTGAGATGAACAGGCAATTTAGACTTATTGCAGTAAAGTTACACTATACAGCGCGTTTGCAAATAGCTAACAACCGTAGCTAATAAAGGCTGTTACAAAGCTTTAATGATACTGAAACTACCTCAATAATGTTCTGCTAAACTTCAAATGACACTGGGCGACAAGAACATAACTATTGTTATAAGAATCGACTAGTTTTGATAAAAGTCAGTATGAATATAGACGTTTCATCTCCGTGTTGCTGCGTAGAACTGCTCATATAGGACCTCCTCTTATAATGAATATGCAGGTCTCCTTCATTATTCGTCCATATCAATTAAAAAAAAAAACACTGCTTTTATACGGTAGCTGGATATAAATCTACCACCCATGAAAATTTTAGTTAACTGTTGCATGACCCCGATAATGGGAAACACATCTGATTATTTCGATAGTGTGTTACCATCTGTTCTCACTGCTGCAGCTACTACTGCTCTGAATGGCTTCTGCCATTCCAAATACGCTAGTTTCAGACATTAAAAAATCCTCAAACATAAAAATACTCAAATACGCCTTCATATTTTTACGGGACGTATTTACCCGGAAATAAACTGCGAATAGATCCAATCCTACGATTCTGGCAAAAAAAAAAGTGTGTGAAATCTTATGGGACTTAACTGCTAAGGTCATCAGTCCCTAAGCTTACACACTACTTAACCTAAATTATCCTAAGGACAAACACACACACCCATGCCCGAGGGAGAACTCGAACCTCCGCCGGGACCAGCCGCACAGTCCACGACTGCAGCGCCTGAGACCGCTCGGCAAATCCCGCGCGGCGATTCTGGCTAAGTTTGCCTTGGTTATGAAGGAAATTACAGAAATGGCTGTCTGCTCTCAATATTCCCGTTTGAAATATTAGACTGTTTATCCACAAGCAAAGATTGGCTTTTTATATATTTTGCATACAGTACTAACTGTTTATACAACACAAGCAATTAAAAAACTTACGACTTAATAGATCTTGAAAGAGTTGCTTATTCTTCTACTAGCGGTCAGCTTAAGCGGCAGCTACAGATGTGAATCCACGGTTCAGCGCTTGGAATCGCCACGCACGTCTACGTAACTTTGGGATTCTAAGTCTGAAGTGTCCGATTCGGCTACCACGGCAGTGTTAGAATGTCCACATGATTTCACTTGCCTCGAATGACCATTTCTGTATCACAATACCAACCTGCTTCGCAAAAAATTAAGTTGGGTAAGGAGCTCTCTTGCTCTCTCTTGTTTTACATTCGGAAGTGTTCGGGTTCTAGTCCTCATCTACTACAGCTTCTACGATGTAATAGATGCCATGTCGTTTTCGGTCGCTGACCAAATGTAATTTAGCTATGGTTAACAATCAGATGGACAGCGTTTAACGGAGAAAGTACTATTTATCCCGCTGCTAAGCCAAAATATTAGGTAGTACTAGAAATTTCCTCCGTGGTATGTGGCAACTACATCAGCTCATGAACGATGCCCTATAAAAGGAAAGATGTTTAGCGTTTGATGTCCCGTAGGCGACAGGGCCATTAAACGTTTGAATGATATTTTCGTCATTTGACTGAACAAACTTCTTTATTTTATATCGCTATAGTGATTTCGGTTTTAACCTGTTATCAAATACAACATTGAAAAAGTATTTGTACAAAAGCATAGAAGGTGAGAAGCACCAAAATTTAACACCATTATGCCATTCCAATGTGCGATCAATAACTATCAGTCCGCCCCGATAGCTGAATGGTCAGCGCGACGGACTGTCATGCCAAGGGGCCGGGTTCGATTCCCGGCTGGGTCGGAGATTTTCTCCGCTCAGGGACTGGGTGTTGCGTCGCCTTAATCATCATCATCATCCCTACTGACACGCAAGTCGCCGAAGTGACGTCAACTCAAAAGGCTAGCACCAGGAGAACGGCCTACCCGACGGGAGGCCCTGGTCACACGACATTTCATTTCATTAATTATAAAAGTAAAACTACTTAGATGTTGGGTATAATTATACTTGATTAAGTGAAGCCACGGTCAAAATCTATTAAACTGGGTGTCCCACCGTGTAGATAAGCACAAATTCATAAAACATGTGGCAAATAGCAAACATGAATAAAAATCTCTCGGTGTACATGCCGCGTCAATTCAAGATAAAACTCCAAGCTTTCGACCACTACCTCCATCGTCGTCGTCAGGGCTAAAACTGACTGCTGTGAACTAGCGAGGCTCCCACTTTTATATGCAAAGGACGGCTTCTGATTGGCTGGAATACGTCACAGCAACAGCGATATGGCGCGTAGTGAAGTGGTGCCCTCTACTTCCATATATGTAGTTTCTATCCCGCGTTGCTTGCAGCGCCATCCCTTGAATCAAGAGGTAAAGTGCGGGAAGTTTTTTCTGCGATTTTTCTTTAGCCAGTGCACTCTTCCAAGTGTTGCTAAGTGCATAGCCGTTGTCTCTGTTAAAGTTATTATCGTCAAGTCTAATTTCGACTGCTTCCCGGATCACAGAGTCCCAGTAATTCGATGCGTGGGCTATTACTCTGGTTTGCTCAAATAAAATCTTATGCTTGTTAAGCAGGCTATGTTCAGCCACCGCTGATTTTTCCAAATACCTGTATTTCAGGTGGCGCTAATTGCAAACATGTATTCCAACCACAGAATAATTGAGCTACAGAATATCTATAAGTCATACCTGTGAACTTGATCTGAAAATATAGCACCGAAGCTACTGGTTGACTGGTGGTCAAAGATAAATAGCGTAGCTTGTAAGTTCATGCTGCATAGTTCATGATTACGCAAAAATCATAGGTACATAAAATTGAAACGCATTCATACATCTTCGAAGACCAATATTACCTGGGAACACATCTTTCGAAGATCAGCGTTGTCTGTGAACACATGACGTAAAAAATTTATTATAGCTACGAGAATATTATTAACGGTCATTACAGCGCAAGCTCTGTTTGGGGAAGAAAACCTGTGAGTCCTTTGCAAGGGAACCACCCAACTATTTGCTGTGAAAGATTCTTCACGTAAAACCTACATGTGGGTGGCCGATCAGGGAAATGAATGCCACCCTCCCGAATGCGGGTCCAGAGCCTTACCACCGCAACTTGGCGGCGATCCTCTGAAGAGGGGGCGTGCTACTGAGGCAGCTGCAGAGGCGAAGGGCGGCGTGTTGTGGTGTGGTGTGGTGTGACGTGTCTGTCCGCCTACCTGCTAGGCCTTTGTGTGCAGCCGGTAATCAATATGCCGCCTCAGCAACCACAGTCCCACACAAAGCTTGCAGCTCGCCTGTAGCATACGATATCCGGCACCTATCAGTGTCCGAATTGAATTGTGTTCTGTCAACACCGCTGCTAGTCTTAAATTCACTCAAATCTGGAAAACTGTGTTTAAGAGGTACCGTTACACAATTTTCAACCAACAGTCATCTATTGGGAATGAAGAAAATGAATTTCAGTGGCGAAAATCAAAATTAAATTACGAATGTGCCCGAGAACACATTAATTTGCAGCACGTATTGTTTTAAGAAAACAAGACCCAAATTGAGGAAAAATTCTATTTACAAAATTTATCGACCTATGATGTGAAAAACTCAGTAGCTAGTAAATACGATCACTTTAGTGCCGCGAGGAAACGAGACACAAAATGCTCCAAGTTGTTTGGAGACAAAATCTCAGTCGACTGTAGTGAGTCCCGGAAATCTTCGTAAATAATTTATTGCGCAAAACTAGTGAAAAATTAACAAACATCTAATGTCGATCTGCTCGTATTCCGTATCGAGTAGAGCGCTCGTTTGCAAGACGGAGAGGTAAGCGCGCTCGTTTGCAAGACGGAGAGGTAAGCCCAACTCGAATCGAATTCGCGCAACGAACTAAAGTGCGCGTCATTTATGACGGCGGCCGAGATTAGGTTCGCTCTGCGCATCTGACGTCACAAAACACAGTCAGCCAATGAACAGAGAACGACGTTGCCAGAGCTCGACTGCAGTGCAGAGCACGGACGAGTGTATACAGTTTTGGAAACGTTCAGTCATAAATAAAGTAATTGAACAAAAGCAATGTCTTGATAGCAGACTTTCTTTTATAGAAAGTTTCGAAAAAGCATTCTTTATACCAATTCCTTCATATTCTATTAATTAATTAAACCAAACAAGCAATAAGCCTCCTAATAGCGACAGCAAGGAAAGGTGTTTGTATCATTCTCACTAACCTCTTTTTCGCAGTAAAGAACAGCGGTAATTGTTTATTTCCTATTGTACTTCGACGAAACGTGAGTAATTCATAGTCACACCAACAGTGTTTGTCGGTATATTACGTGATAGTGTAAAGTCCTCCGGGAGGTGTATTGAATGACGAGCTGCGTTACCATAATGGTTAAAGTGTATGGGTGCTAAGTGAAAGGTTCTGAGTTCAAACCTTGTTCAGAGCTTAATATTTTCTTTATTCAAAAACAATATCGAAGTGTCTTACTTCATGAATTTTATTCGTTTGAATGTAATTTTTTTGAAATTTCTAGTGGCAACTAAAATCGACCATACGGAAAGTATATGCTATGGACTTTTACCTCTGCAAACTCTTCAAAATCTCGAGCAACGGTTTACTACATCTAATGCTGCACAATAAGTGCGTTGAAAATCAGTCAAGATGATGTGTAAAAATCAAATTTTTGGGCCAAATAGTTTTTGTGAAATCGAATGATAAAGTGTGTCAAAGCAGTCGAATCACCATGTGTCTGCAGAGGCGGAGCAGTTCAATGATGACAAAATCGCACACATCACGGAATGCGGGGAGCACGTCTCTGTAGCAGCGAAAGGGTTAATGCGGCTGTGGAGGCTTTACTTCATAAACTGCGCGCTCCCACCGAAACGTAAGTTTGCGAACTATACTATGGCGCTGCTTTTGGCGCGTACAACTGGCAACGCAGCCATCTCCTGCGTCTGGGCGGGCATGCGCGAATCGCCAAGATAAAAGAATTGAACTATAACAACCGTAGTCAGAGGCAGCCTACCTCAAAGGGGTTTTTGGTATTCTACCAAATCCGCCTAGCCTCTAGAGCGGGATTTCCTCGAAATGTGTTCCGCGGATCACAGGTGTTGCACGCAAAGTGAATCACTGCTCCGCGAAAAACTATTAATAACATGGCCGTATTCTTAGTTACTATTTTAAAACTGAAGTAATCATTGAACAAAACAAGTTTCTCTCAGAAGTTTGTTTGCGCGGCCATCCTCCGCAGCAAGCACAGAAGTTCTTGTTTTCTAAATAAAACCGCCTTTTCTTGCTGCAACTTAATTTATTTTTTCTCAGACGCGTTTCGCCTTTTTCTTGCTCTACGGCATCTTCAGTGGGATCTATAACGACACAGTTTTGTTATTTTTAGATTATCGAACAGCTCACGTCGCGATTTTTTATGTATATAAGAAATTACTTGTGGTTCGCTGTGATCTGCGTTTCCTCTCGTCTGGTCTGGAGGTCCACTACCACTTTATTTCCGACACGTAAGCACAAATTTGTATTACGAACTTTTTTATACTGGTCACCATGTTCAATTTTCTTTTTTGTTTTCTTTTACCCAAAATGTATGGAACATCAATTTACCGACATATTCTCTACCGTCATTGCTAACTTCGAAAATTTCACTCATCACAAACTTTCTTACCATAGAGTTAGCGGAGAACAGTAACAGCACGAGTAACGAGTCTGTGTGAGTCGACTTGCCTACTCTGTGATGTCGAAAAGTAACCTATTACAGTATCAAACTACCTGAAGCTCTTTCTACTTAATTAGATCAGTCGTTTTAATTACATTAAATAATGTGTGGAGTCCTGCCCACTCATCTCGTATAGGGTGCCCAAAGGATGCTCCGTTCTCGTAATGCTATAGAACAATTCAAGCAAATCACATTAATAGGTTTTATTGCAATAAAGAAGACAGACAATACTTTGTGTTACAAGAACGTGTCGCAAGCGATGGGCAACATGCAAACAATAAATGTTCTTCACTACATGCAATGTCCATGTAAGTAATGGATATGGATCCCTAATGACTGCTATCATAGTGCTGGTCTACTACTGTGTCGGTCTAGTACTGTGCAGCCGAGACTGGCAGGAGCGGCGGCGCTTATAGTCTCTTCTTGTAGATGCAGATCCTCTCGTGGTGCGGTCCTAGTCAGCGAGCTATTGGCTGACGTCGTCTAACAGCCTTCTCTGCTCTTGCGTTCTTCGTCTTCGTGCCGGCGCTTGTAGTTACGCCGGAACATAATGATGGAACACAGATGGCTATTTACAAATTTTTATATTCGGAGACATTAATTAGTAACCTCGATAGGCAGTATTTACCATGTTTTATTCGATATCAATTGGGTCGACTTGTTCCATGGAATCGAGAGACCTCTTCCAGGATGGTTGTTGAATGTGTCACATTCAGTGCTGATGTTAATTTGCAGTAGTAGTAGTAGTAGTAGTAGTAGTAGTAGTAGTTGTAGCAGCAGCAGCAGCACTAGTAGAACGAATGCAACAAGTTTTAATTTGTGACGAATCAGCGTTATATCAGTAAGCGTTATAGGCTACAGTCAAACGTGAAGATGAGAAGAGACCCACAGAAAGTGAAAGTAATGTTGGTTGGAGCCCGACCTGATTCTAGGGTTGGAGAGTTTTTGTACAAGCGTTTACTACTCAAGCGTTGCGGAGACACAGAATTGGAATCTGGACCAATAACATAGGCAAAACGTATTCCGTTTGCCGAGATATTGTCGCGTCCATTACAACTAGTAACATTTCGTCGTTCGGGTCTTCGGACTCTTATTGTTCCACGGAATCGCAACACAAACAGAACTAAGCGAAAGTGTTACAGACTCAAGAGATTAATTCAATTATAAGCAACTGAATTGGAGATGGCTGAGATGGCTCTGAGCACTATGGGACTTAACTTCTGAGGTCATCAGTCCCCTAGAACTTGGAACTACTTAAACCTAACTAACCTAAGGACATCACACACATCCAGCCCGAGACAGGATTCGAACCTGCGACCGTAGCAGTCGCCCGGTTCCGGACTGAAGCGCCTAGAACCGCTCGGCCACCGCGACCGGCTTGAATTGGAGGTATTTGTTGCTTTTGATAGAGAGCGCATGGAATAGTTTCACGCGTCACGTTATTGGGAAGTGATCAGATCCTATACTGATCGTTGGCACGACAGTTGAGCGCAGGGTGAACAATACACAGGACAGCTGTGCTTTATGAAGCGGCCATCTCGTGGGCTCTAGACTAATGCGGCTCCATCTCCGAGGTACGCGCTGGCAATTTCACTCGCCACTGTGTCACAGCAGTACTGTGAGCACTTCTATTCGGAGAAAACTGTCGGCGATAAAGTGAACTGTCATGCGCAACAGGGTTCACCATCCACCAGCGAGGATAGTAGGAAAGAGCGGTAGAGTTTAACATCCCGTCCGTAACGACGTCATTAGAGACGTAGCACAGGCTCTAACTGTAATTTAATAACAATTCGGAAGGAAATAGCCGCGCCTTTTCAAAGAGACCATGTTTCGCCTGAAGTGGTTCAAGGAAATCAGGGAAAACCTCAATCAGGTTGGCCGGACGCGAATATGAACCGTCGTCCTCCCGAATGCGAGTCCAGTGTACTAACCACTGCACCACTTCAATCGCTAGGGCTGATAGTGACAGCGAATACACGGGCCGCTGTAATTTACGGCAGAGTGGCCCATCTACCCCTAAATTACTACCCAAACCTATGTTGCGCAGCAATGCCACAAGCCACAGGGCACAGAGATTTCCATGGGAACACAAACACTGCCGTTGGATGCTAGAAGCATGGAAAAAAGTCGCTTGGACTGATGACACGCGGTACAAGTCTGCCCAAGCAGATTTCAAAGTACGAGGACGTCGAAACCAACAAGAGGTGATGTATTTTGTTGGCCAACAGGCAACGACCAGGTACGGGTCTTGGCATTCTCCAGTGGTTGATATTCATATGGCATAAAATGGAGACCCTGACATGTCCGCCTCCGTGAACGGCACACGAACCTATTGACCGACTGTGTGCAGTTCGCCTACTAAAACCCGGAAGCGATGTGTACCTTCTTCATGACAATGAACTACCTCATCGCTCCCGAACTGCCAGCATTACCCCATGAAGACTTTACGGAAATCGCACTGCTTTTCTAAGCTCGAGGTAATTAACTTTAATGCTGTTGAGCACATTTAGGCAAGAAAGACATTCTGCATCACGGTATGGTCTATTGCTAAAATTCCGATAGCGCACGTTACTGAAAGAGTAAACCAATATATTGCAGCATCCTGCGCATACCTCGCGAAAAGACGATGAAGATAAAATTACAGAGATTCGAGTCCACGTGGAGGCTTACCAGCAATCGATCTTCCCGAGAAGCACACGCGACTGGAACAGGAAAAGGGGGAAAAGACATTGCTACATAAACTACCCTCCACCACAAAGAGTAAGGTGGCTTGCGGAGTACATATGTAAATGCAGATACAGACGTAGGAGACCACTGAGTAACATGCGCAAACCTTGGGCCAGTACCTCCGCCAGTACCTCGTCTCCCACTTTCCAAACGTCTCCCACTTTCCAAACTTCACAGAAGCTATTCTGCGAACCTTTCAGAACTAGCACACCTGGAAGAAAGGATATTGCGGAGACATGGCTTAGCCAAAACCTGGGGGATGTTTCCAGAATGAGATTTTCACTCTGCAGCGGAGTGTGCACTGATATGAAACTTCCTGGCGGTTCGCAGGAGAGCTTCTGTGAAGTTTGGAAAGTAGGAGACGAGGTACTGGCGGAAGTAAAGCCTGTGAGGACGGGTCGTGAGTCGTGCTTGGGTACGTCAGTTGGTAGAGCACTTGCCCGCGAAAGGCAAAGGTCCCGAGTTCGAGTCTCGGTCCGGCACACAGTTTTAATTCGCCAGGAAGCTTCATATCAGCGTACACTCCGCTGCAGAGTGAAAATCTCATTCTAGAAGGTGAATCTTTGGAAAAAAATGGAACTCACGAAACCTGTCCATTAAATTTAGGGAAGCAGTATTTCACGAAAAAGGTCCGACAACTCTCTTCACTCTATTGTATATCTTGAATAGGGGTCATGACAGTAAGACAGATCAGGTTACATATAGACACATACAGACCGTCATTTCGCGGTCACTCAACTAGCCAGAGGAATAGGACAATATCCACCATGCACTATAGAATGACTTGCGGAGTACGTATGTGTTGTTGCCTTCAGTCAGAAGACTAGCTCTACGCAGCTCTCCAAGCTAGTCTACCATGTGCAAGCTGCTTCAGTTCTGTATAGCAATTGCAAGCTACGGCCATTTGAACCTGCTTTCTGTATCCAAACTTGCTCACGTACTTCCTTTCATTACCAAATTCACGGTCTCTTCATAACCAAGCATATACCCTAATAGTCAAGTTGTGCCATTATTTTTTCTCCCCAATTCTATTCAGTATCTCCTTCATTAGTTACCCGAACTATCTATCCATCTACTCTAAAGCAGTCTTTCGTAGCACCACACTTTAAAAGCTTCTAGTCTCATCTTTTCTGAACTGTTTATGATTAATGTTTGACGACTGCACAACATTGCACTCTAGACAACTGGTCTACGTGATCGAAAGTTATTTAATTAGTGGACAGTAATATGGGACGTGTACACCGTTCACAAAACGACGGCTTGAACTCTGCTGGGGACACCTTGAATGAGGTGTCTGAATATCTGTGGAGGAATGGCACAAAAGGTAGTAACGTTGGGTTTGGAGCTCATCCCAAAGATGTATCACTGTGTATGGGTCGGGATCCTGGGCAGGCCAGTCCAGTTCAAGAACGTTATTGCCCAGAAACCACTGCCTCACAGATGACGCTTTATAGCAGGGTACATTGTCAAGCTGCCACAGTTAGCGTCTTCACGGTTATAGGCACAGTACACAATTCTGTAAAGTGTGTTCATATCTTTGCGAATTTAGCGTTTTCTTAAGCCCGGAACGGGGTCCACGCCCTAACCACGGAGAACACCTCCGTGCCGTACTTCACTGTTGGTACCAAACGTGATGGTAGTAACGGTCTCCGGGCAGTCGCCAAACCCAAACCATTCAGTCAGGTTGCAACAGGGTATAGCTTAATTCATCACTCCAAATCGCTCGTTTACAATCATCGAACGTCCAGTGGCGCGCTCTTTACGTCACCTCAAGCATCACTTAACACTGACTACAGACTGGACTGCTGGTGGCACTCTGGAACTCCTCAGTGATTCCTTCCCCTGATTTCATGCGATTTTTACAACCACCCTCCGCAGTGCCCGTTCGTCTCTCTTTGCCAGTGCAAGAGGTCAGCTACGTCTTGATTTAGCTGTCGTTGTTCTTTCGGGTTTCCACTTCACAATCACATCACCAACAATCGACGTGCCCAGATTTAAGAGGTCAATAGTCGAAGTGTGCAGCTTTATAAGTGTTGAAATGTCATTTGCGTATTTGTCACTCAGGTGACATCCTGTGACTAGTCCGCTTTCGAAGTCGCTGAGCTCCCCTGGCCAACCCAGTCTGCCGTTACTGCTCCTCTACTGACAACACAATGCTCCCCAAAATTCTTTTATACTGGCGGGCCCACCTCTCCTGATGTCTAGTGATTAATTCCGCATTACGTAAGGGTGTCAGGATACTTTTGATCAACAGTACTCTTCCAGTCAACCGCGCAAAGAGGTTAGAGTCCTCTCTCGGGCATGGGTGTGTGTGTTGTCCTTAGCGTAAGTTAGTTTAAGTTAGATTAAGTAGTGCGTAAGCTTAGGGACCGATGACCTCAGCAGTTTGGTCCCATGAGACCTTATCACAAATTTCCAAAATTATTTTCCAGTCTTATTTTCTTATCTAATTCCCTCAGCATCACCTGATTTAATAATGCTACATTCCCTTACCCTTCTTTTATTTTCATAGGTATTCATCCTATACTCTTTAGTCAAGACACTATTCATTCTGTTCATCTGACTTTCCAAGACTTTTGCCTTTTCTGGCAAAATTACGATGTCACCGTCAAACCTCACTGTTTTCACTTCTTCTCCCTCTAATTTAACTTCATCCCGGTGCACGAGGATGTAGCTGTGAATTCATTCGAATGGCTTTCACAGCAGCGATCCTGAGTGCCCTCACGATCATTATCTTCTAGTCTTGACGCTGCATGGGAATGCAACATTAAACTACACAGATATGTCACATATTATGTAAGAGCAAAGGCACAAAACAGTCTTCTTCATGAATTTTTCTGCCCATATGCACATTTGTATCTCGAATAATATTTCAACACACAACTTACCTGATCAGAATTTTGGCTTTTGGTATACCCACATTCTCGTGGCGACCTAATTCAGTTGACGCAAAAACACGGTAGAATAGTTCGCGAGACTTTGTCAAGCTACATTTTATGGAATACAGTGTCATGCCAGAGACGAGAAACGTCATTTCAATGAACAGATGTGTCTACTAATATTGAAGGACACTTCCCATGTTATCGTCGAACTGTATTGGGGCTTGAGTAACGCGCACAAGCTCGAAGTTCAGCAAAAAAGAATTCCACGAAGTTATACCAAATGAACCAAATGTAGCGAGTTCGTTCTTTAGACAAGGGATTAAATTATTCATACATTTCATACACAAACCAGTTGAAACAATTAATTAATAATTCCAGAGACTGCGTCATTCCACCTTGTTTGTTACGCCTCCAGTATGAAAAAAAATAAAATTACATACTTTGGTTCGCTACAGAGAGCACGCCAATGATCATGAATAATTAGTGACGAAAGCCGCACGTAAATTAACACTTTACATACCCAAGAACGCAGAAGATACTTTAAAATTTTCTTTACAATTTTCTCTCAGCGTGACGAACAACCCGAAGTTAGCGTATGACGGTATAGCTCAACAGAGAACTTGTCAAGAGGTCAAGCGGTAATACAATTCTTTCAAAATAATTTTTTCTCTTTTGTATTTGTGAAGATGGCATCCACGCAGATGTTGTGTTCACATAGATTCATTCCCCACTGTCATATATGTTATACCGTACATTTTTACCTCGCTGAGACATAGGAGCGTCAAGTCCTCCTTAAAATGGTGAAATATTGTCGGACTGGATTTCGGAAGAAAGCATTCCTACAATTGATTTCTTTATGTAAGTTCTTTTGTTCTGTGCGTGGCTGTATATCGGCCACACGAGAAAAATGTCTACTATACAAAGGATTCTGCCGGACTTACGTACATGTACAACGAACTGTCGTCATCATCCCTGGATTAAACGCTGGGACTTGAAAAAACTGTTCTGTCTTTCTTTCAGCTCCCTCTCTCTTTTTAATCTGTTAATACTTTCAAAACGCCATCTATTAACGAGGTAACTTCGTTGTTTCGAAGCACGAGGCAAAGTGAAAGCAAAAAAGGGCTGGGAGCCGCCAATTACATTAACAGCTGTGTGTCACACAGTTAACAGCACACGGCAGGCGCTTGTGTAGGACTGCACTGCCGTAGTATGGAAGACACGGCACACAAGCTTTCATTACAGACCCATATCACTAACGTCGACTTGCAGTAGCATTTTGGAACATATAGTGTACTCGAACATTCTGAGTCACCTCGGAGAACGATTTAGCGACCAACAGCCAACACGGATTCAGAAAATATCGCTCTTGTGAAACAGAATTAGCTCGTTATTCTCACGAAATAATGAATGCTATCGACAGGGGACGTCAAACTGATTCCATATTTTTTTAGATTTCCACATGTATTTTGACACTGTACCTCACAAGCGGCTTCTAATCAAATTGCGTGCCTACGGAGTATCGTCTTAGTTGTGCTACTGGATTCGTGATTTCCTGTCGGAAAGTTCATAGTTCGTAGTAACTGATGAAAAGCCATAGAGTAAAACAGAAGTTCCCCAAGGAAGTGTTGTAGGCCCTCTGTTGTTCCCGGTCTGCCAAAACGATGTAGGAGACAATCTGGGCAGCCCTCTTAGATTGTTTGCATATAATGTTGGATTTACTGCCATGTAAAGTCGTGATCAAAACGAAATGCAAAATGATTTAGACAACATATCTGTGCGGTTCAAAAAGTGACAATTGATTCTAAATCATGAAAAGTGTGAAGTCATCCATATGAGCACCAAAAAGTATTCCCTAAATTTCAAGTACACGATAAATCACACAAATCTAAAGGCCGTAATCTCAACTAAACATTTAGGGATTACAATAACAAATAAAAAAAACTTAAACTGGAACTATTACATGGATAATGCTGTGGAATAAGTAAACCAAAGACTGTTATTTATTGGCAGAACACGTAGAGAATGTAACAGGTCTAGTAGAGAGACTGCTTACGCAACGCTTGTCCGCCCTCTTCTGGAGTATTGCTGTGCCGTGTGAGATCCGCATCAGATAGGATCGACGGAGGATATCTGAAAAGTTTAAAGAAGGACAGCTCGTTTTGTATTTCGCGAAATAAGGGATAGAGTGTCACGGACAACATACACAAACTGAGGTGGCAGTCATTAAAACAAAGGCGTTTTTCATTGCGGCAGGACCTTCAGTGTGTGAAAATATTCTGTTGGAGCCCACTTACATACGAAGAAATGATCACAATAACAAAATAAGAAAAAACAGAGCTCGCACGAAAGATTTATATGTTCGTTTTTCCCACGCGCTGTTCTTTTTTTATTATTTTTATTTTAAACGGTTGGTTTCATATGACCGAATTGACGAGGAAATCTTCATGGACATGGAACGTGTCAGTACACGAAATTACAACAGAAAAGTAACAACAAATAAAATAAAATGTTTATGACTCCTAAAAAGACGACAAACTGCAAGTTTACATAAACGCAATCAACACTATACCACAGGAATCACCTTAATTTTTCGAGGCATTCCTCTACAGTATGGAGTGACCCCATGAGAAAACTCTTCAGCTTAGGTTTGAAAGCGCGTGGATTACTATTTAGATTTTTGAATTCATGTGGTAGCTTATTGAAAATGGATGCAGCAGAATACTGCATACCTTTCTGCACAAGATTCAAGGGGGTGCGATCCAAATGCAGATGGACTTCAGCCAAGTATTAATTTAGTGAAAGCTGCTAATTCTTGGGAATAAGCTGACACTATTAACAAAAAACGACATTAGAGAGTATACATATTGAGAGGCCAATTTCAGAATACCCAGATTGATGAACAGGAGCCGACATGAGGTTCGCGAAGTTACACGACTTACTGCCCGAACTGTCCGTTTCTGAGCCAAAAATATCCTTTGAGAATGAAAAGAGTTACCGCAAAATATAATACCATAAGGCATAAGCGAATGAAAATATGCGAAGTAGACTACTTTTCGAGTCGAATTACTACTTACTTCAGATGCTGTTCCAATAGCAAAAACGGCAGCATTAAGTCTTTATACAAGATACTGAAGATGGGTTTTCTACGAAAGTTTACTATCTATCTGAACGTCTAGAAATTTGAATTGTTCAGTCTCATTAATCATATGCCCATTCGCTGTAATTAAAATCAGGGTTTGTTGAACTTTATGTTAGAAACGGTAAAAATTGAATCTTACTGTGATTTAGCGTGAGTTTATTTCCTTCAAGCCATGATCCTATGTTTTGAACTACACTATTTGAAACAGTGTCAACGTTGCACACAACATACTTTACTTCAAGCTAGTATCACCAGCAAACAGAAATATTTTAGAATCACCTGTAATACGAGAAGTCATATCATTTATATAAATAAGGACAAAAGTGGCCCCAGCACTGATCCGTCGGGCACCCCCCATTTAACCATGCCCCACTCGGACCTCAATGACATCTTGCTGTCTATTCTTAAAGTAAGAGGGAAACCAGTTGTGAGCTGCTCCCCATTCTCCAGAATAGTCCAACTTTTGGGGCAATATCTTGTGATCAACACAATCAAACACCTCATTTAAATAATAAAGAAAAGATGTCTAGCGTTCGAAACCTTTGGAACGCTAGAGAAGTAGTTTAAAAGTGATTCGATGAACCCTCTGCCAAGCGCTTAATTGTGAATTGCAGAGTAATCATGAAGATGTAGATAACTACGAGCTGAAACCAATAATGTGAACAGCAATATAAATAATAACAAAAAGAATACTGCAAAACGTTTGCAATAAAGTTATTTGTATTTCATGATCTTTATACTCACTGAGAACCACTGGTGACGAAAAACACTCTAGTTCAAAGTTGGATGAGCTGATCCTGAGTCGTATCCCGATAGTTCAGTCGGTAAGATCACAGAACGGCACTGTTTCGGATTCGAGTCACTATCCAGCAGACAGTTTTCATCTGTCAAGAAGTTTGAAAAGATATCAAAGTGGCTCAAAGCACTATGGGACTTACATCTGAGGTCATCAGTCCCCTAGACTTAGAACTACTTAAACTTAACTAACCTAAGGACATCACACAAATCCATGCCCGAGGCAGGATTCGAACCTGCGACCGCAGCAGCAGCGCGTTTCCAGACTGAAGCACCTAGAACCGCTCGGCCACAGCGGCCGGCTGAAAATGTATCATACCTGATGTATCATACGGTGCAAACACATATTGGAAATCTTCCACATTTCTTAAGGGGACTGGGAACATTAATCATGCAAAGGCGATTCGTTGGAGATCCGGCTCCCTATAAAGCCCGACTCACATAGATGTTGGAAGTTCGCGTGTTTCTTTTTATAGTAAAGCAAGTTTCCCTGCTCAACATTTTGCACATAGAGTGCACGAGACCAATTTTACCTCTTCCGAAAGCAATAACTGACATCCATGGTAACTGAAACTTGTTTACTATGCCTTCCATTATTATTTGTGTACACAGTACCAAATAAGCAGAAACAAAACTTGAATGAACACAGGGTTGACATTTACTGCCACATTCATTACATTAAAAATAGTTGGATGATTTATTCAAGGGAAAGAGCTTCACAAATTGAGCAAGTGAATAACGCTTTTGTCCATCTCTGACCCTTATGGAAGCAGTTATTCTGCTTGGCACTGAGTGACAGAGCTGTTGGATGTTCTGAGGGATATCTTTCCATATTCTGTCCAACTGGCGCGTTAGATCGTCAACACCCCGAGCCGCTTGGAAGGCCGTGGCCATGAATGCTCCAAACGTTCTCAACTGGGAGAGATCCGGCGACCTTGCTGCCCAAGGTAGGGTTTGGCAAACACGAATACAAGCAGTAGAATCTCTTGCTGTGTACAGGAGGGCGCTATCTTAAGTCGAGGGTGGGTTGCCACAAGGGCGACAACATGCGGCAAAGAATATCGTCGAAGTTCCGCAGTGCTGTGAGGATGCCGCGAATGACGAGCAAAGGGATGCTGCCGTAAAATGAAATTACACCCTAGAGCATCACTCCTGGTTGTTGAGCCGTCGGGGGAGTCTCCAAGCACGTCGTAGACGATCATCTGGGCTCATCACTGAAGAAACTTCTACTCCAGACAGTGAGATTCCACGCTGATTCTGGAGGCGCCCCTGGCAGCATAGTGCAGACAAAATGGAACCTCGATGCTTTCCCATAGATCAAACAAACCTCTGACCGTCCGAGCTGCTCTTCTTTGGGTATGTTCAATATCTCCAGCTAGTCCTAACTGGTACAGGTCCCAGACACTGGGGCAATATTCGACTGCATTTTTCTAGTTTCTTGCAAATAAATCACGGTCTGCCATCAGCTTTACCTACAACTGAACCAATACAGCTGTTCTACTTCACATTACTACAAATTATTAGATCCGTTATTTGAATCATTTTATGGAATGTAGCTGTGACTCACAATTTTATAGTCACCGGATACTACTTTGGTGTGAAATGCGTAATTTTACTTTTCTGCACATCTAAAGCTAGTTGTTAATCTTTGCACCGCTTTGGAATTTTACGAAGATCTGACTGAATATTTGTGCAATTTTTTTAGACGGTAGTTCATTAACGATGCGATAAGTCAGAGGTTACTATAAATATTTGCTGCGACGCTATTAATATACAATACGAACGACAATGGTACAAACATATTTCTCTGAGGAACGCATGAAGTTACATTCACGATTGTCGATAATATTCCATCTAAGACAACACACTGCGTTCTTCCTACTTAGAAATCCACAGTCCAGTCACAAATTTCGCTTGCTACCCCATACGATCATACTTTTGACAATAAGCGTTGTCGTACTGAGTCAAACAGTTTTCTGAAATCTGGTAATACTGCATCTGTCTTGATCAATGGCGTTTGAGAGAATCTCTGTTCTTCCTAATGGTCGCTTAGATGCTAAATACACATGGTTGCATAATATCTGGATCGACAGAGCCCTCCCAGGTCCCTCCGAAAAGGAAGAACACATTTCTGTTGCATCCTTAATAGATCTTTTTTTTTTTAAAAAAATGTGTTGAAATCTTCTAAAAACTGTACAGTATGCTTGTAGCTGGTAATCCTCACTTATTGTGGAATCAAGATACAAACGGTTTCGCGAAAATGAAGCCGATCTTAAGGTTAATTTGGCTGGATTACGTTAAGCCATTAAGCAATGCGATCTCCCAACGTAGTGGCTTAATAGATTAATGTAATCCAGCCAAATTAACATGAAGATGCGATTCATTATCGCGACACCGGTTGAACCTTGATCCCACAATTAATGAGGATTAGCAGCTACAAGAGAACTGTGTAATTTTTGGATGATGTTACCACAAAATTTTATAAGATATTTTAACTATGTACAGATTAAGCTGCAGTTGTCCACAGAGAAGACTTATCTCTTGCATCCTCCACGACGTACCTGCGAGTCGTTATCTATTTGGGGAGGGGGGGGGGGGGGGCGACCGTTACGACGCAGAGTCTGAGTGTTTTGTGTCTCTCGACAGCAACCGAATCTTTGAATGACGTTGCTGTGACGTACGCAAATTCGGCGGTAAAATGCTCGTGCTGACAATCCTTGCTGTTTAGACTGACAACATACGCCCTTTCTCAACTTCCTAGGGATGGTTCTAGTGCAACATGTACTCTCCGCCACACGCCGCAGTGTGCGAATCAGGACTGGTATGATGTGGCTCGATGTACTGTTGATGATTGAATATATTTTCTTTGGTCACTTTAATCATTTTGTTCGGGCTGAAGCTCATATTTGGGGTTCAACAGATATAAATACACTCCTGGAAATTGAAATAAGAACACCGTGAATTCATTGTCCCAGGAAGGGGAAACTTTATTGACACATTCCTGGGGTCAGATACATCACATGATCACACTGACAGAACCACAGGCACATAGACACAGGCAACAGAGCATGCACAATGTCGGCACTAGTACAGTGTATATCCACCTTTCATAGCAATGCAGGCTGCTATTCTCCCATGGAGACGATCGTAGAGATGCTGGATGTAGTCCTGTGGAACGGCTTGCCATGCCATTTCCACCTGGCGCCTCAGTTGGACCAGCGTTCGTGCTGGACGTGCAGACCGCGTGAGACGACGCTTCATCCAGTCCCAAACATGCTCAATGGGGGACAGATCCGGAGATCTTGCTGGCCAGGGTAGTTGACTTACACCTTCTAGAGCACGTTGGGTGGCACGGGATACATGCGGACGTGCATTGTCCTGTTGGAACAGCAAGTTCCCTTGCCGGTCTAGGAATGGTAGAACGATGGGTTCGATGACGGTTTGGATGTACCGTGCACTATTCAGTGTCCCCTCGACGATCACCAGTGGTGTACGGCCAGTGTAGGAGATCGCTCCCCACACCATGATGCCGGGTGTTGGCCCTGTGTGCCTCGGTCGTATGCAGTCCTGATTGTGGCGCTCACCTGCACGGCGCCAAACACGCATACGACCATCATTGGCACCAAGGCAGAAGCGACTCTCATCGCTGAAGACGACACGTCTCCATTCGTCCCTCCATTCACGCCTGTCGCGACACCACTGGAGGCGGGCTGCACGATGTTGGGGCGTGAGCGGAAGACGGCCTAACGGTGTGCGAGACCGTAGCCCAGCTTCATGGAGACGGTTGCGAATGGTCCTCGCCGATACCCCAGGAGCAACAGTGTCCCTAATTTCCTGGGAAGTGGCGGTGCGGCCCCCTACGGCACTGCGTAGGATCCTACGGTCTTGGCGTGCATCCGTGCGTCGCTGCGGTCCGGTCCCAGGTCGACGGGCACGTGCACCTTCCGCCGACCACTGGCGACAACATCGATGTACTGTGGAGACCTCACGCCCCACGTGTTGAGCAATTCGGCGGTACGTCCACCCGACCTCCCGCATGCCCACTATACGCCCTCGCTCAAAGTCCGTCAACTGCACATACGGTTCACGTCCACGCTGTCGCGGCATGCTACCAGTGTTAAAGACTGCGATGGAGCTCCGTATGCCACGGCAAACTGGCTGACACTGACGGCGGCGCCGCACAAATGCTGCGCAGCTAGCGCCATTCGACGGCCAACACCGCGGTTCCTGGTGTGTCCGCTGTGCCGTGCGTGTGATCATTGCTTGTACAGCCCTCTCGCAGTGTCCGGAGCAAGTATGGTGGGTCTGACACACCGGTGTCAATGTGTTCTTTTTTCCATTTCCAGGAGTGTAGTTAATGATGTGGCCACAGTTCGACAAGTTTAACTCTTCTGTTATGATAAGATATAAGACTACTTTTTAAAAAAAGAAAAACGGTTTTTCCTATGTAAAACTGAGCAACACAACTAAAAGGTGGAAACACTAAAGAGCAAATTCAGACTATGCAACTTTCTTTGTTCCGTTAAACCTTTAGACCCCTGGAAAACAATGATTTATCCACCTAAGGAAATAATTTTAAATTCTTGTAATAACCTGAACGAGGCAAGGAGTTAATGTATTTAAGTGAAAGTGCCGTGTGAAGGACCTCCAATCAGAATGTTTGTCGGTGGGGCAGAGTGGTGGAAGAGACGCTGGAGAAGGCGTCTGTGTCAGAAGTGGGCGGAAGTCCGCCCGTCTGGCTGGAACGACACTAATTTGTCCTTATGCAGGGTGCAGGCCCGCAAAACCACCTGAATAAGGGGATATATGCCAGCTCATGTGGCCGCATTCTGACGCTGTCTCGACATGCTGCCTTCTTTGAGATGTCCTGTCAAGAGACAAAGGAATTAATGACATTATTTGCCAGTGGGCACTGATAAATCAATGGGGAAAGTTGAAATTTTTGCCTAATTGGGGTTCGAAACTGGATATTCTGCTTACGAGGCAGACGTGCTGACCACTGCGCCATCCAGACACAGTGGCATATCAACAGCACGGATTACGCTAGCACGCCTCCCGTCAAACCCAAATTCAACTTACCCACTACTGATTTTGTGCTCCTCGCCCGTTATTCTCATTACTCGCAGTTTGAGCTATAGTGATCAGACAGGTGTTAGTTACGTTGTACAGAGGAAGATAACCACCATCACCACCTTGGAAAACTGCTCACGTAAATTCAAAGACTTTCTGGAGGGCGTTTTTTGATTGCTCAAAGAACTGTAGCGATGATTCGGAGATCCATTTCAGTACCTTGCTGTGTCCATTGAATACAGGGTGCTTCAAAGTCTTTCCATCAAACATCTAGGGGTAACAGCTCACGCCTTCAGGAACAACTTTTGTTAAGGACAAAATGTTCGCTGATGCTTCCGGGCTGAGCTAGGCGTCCGTTTATGATTACGCACAGGAGATGCGGCAGACGTCGGCAATCTGTGGCGTGTGTATCCACTGTGTGTCACCTATAATCCTGTAAACTGATAGTGATTTTCAACAAGTATTTAAACAAAGAAATACTCACCCTTTAAACAAAGAATATTTTAAGGCAAACAATGTTAAAGTAGAAGATGAAGAAAATCTTGATCACGCATGTCTCTAAGCAAATCAGAAACTTCAGTTTTGTTCAGCCTACCCACTTTCACAGGAAGCATATGGTTGGCTCTGAGTACTATGGGACTTAACAGCTAGGGTCATCAGTCCCCTAGAACTTAGAACTACTTAAACCTAACTAGCCTAACAACATCACACACATCCATGCCCGAGGCAGGATTCGAACCTGCGAGCGTAGCAGTCGCGCGGCTCCGGACTGAAGCGCCTAGAACCGCTCGGCCACCGCGGCCGGCGCATATGGTTGGATTATAGGCAACACACACTGGATACGCATCCCAAAGAGTGCGTACGCCTTGCTGCCTCTCAGGGGCATAACCAATAATGGACAACTAGCTTCGCCGGGAAGTGTGAGCGAACAATTTGCCTCTAACAAAAGTTATCGTCCATGATGCGATTTACCACCCGCAGACGTTTGATGCAAAAACTTTGAAACATCTTGTATAGATCTCCATTCGAAATGTATGGACCATTACATAGCTGATATATTCTCGAATGTCATTGCTAAATACACAAATTCCACTTCTTTACAAACTTTCTTACAAAAGACTTAATGGGAAACAATTTCAGAACATGTGCGGAGCCTGTTGGAAAGAACCTTAGTGCCAAGAAGAAGTCGAAATGTAGCCGTCATTAACTTCCCTATAGGGCTGTGACCAGCTAGTAAACGATAATTTTATCTGACGAAATTCTCTCGAGCTTCCAGCCGCGTCAAGTAATTTAAAAACCATTAGCTTTCGGCGGAGTACTCCTCGGACATTTCAAGGGGTGACTCCCTTTTGGTTCTGCTACCCTCCTCATATAGCCGCGCTGCCTTCTGTGACGAAACTGGTGCTCGTTCCAGGGCCATATAAGGTAAGGTGTTTGTTTGTTGCGCGCACGCCGCGCTCGCCACAACCGCCCGTTTACCGGGTCCCAAGCCGTGCTTAGGTGCAGGCGCCGTCTTTACTGAGGATGTTGCCACAAATTTTTGTCTCGATCGGTTTTTGTACTACACTATCCCAGAAACTATTATTGTTGTGGTCTTCAGTCCTGAGACTGGTTTGATGCAGCTCTCCATGCTACTCTATCCTGTGCAAGCTTCTTCATCTCCAAGTACCTACTGCAACCTACATCCTTCTGAATCTGTTCAGTGTATTCATATCTTGGTCTCCCTCTACGATTTTTACCCTCCACGCTGCCCTCCAATGCTAAATTTGTGATCTCTTGATGCCTCAAAACATGTCTTACCAACCGGTCCCTTCTTTTTGTCAAGTTGTGCCACAAACTCCTCTTCTCCCCAATTCTATTCAATACCTCCTCGTTAGTTATGTGATCTACCCATCTAATCTTCAGCATTCTTCTGTAGCACCACATTTCGAAAGCTTCTATTCTCTTCTTGTCCAAACTATTTAACGTCCATGTTTCACTTCCATACAAATACTTCCAGAAATGACTTCCTGACACTTAAATCTATAGTCGATGTTGACAAATTTCTCTTCTTCAGAAACGCTTTCGTTGCCATTGCCAGCCTACATTTTATATCCTCTCTACTTCGACCATCATCAGTTTTTTACTCCCTAAATAGCAAAACTCCTTTACTACTTTAAGTGTCTCATTTCCTAATCTAATTCCCTCAGCATCACCCGATTTAATTTGGCTACATTCCATTACCCTTGTTTTACTTTTGTTGATGTTCATCTTATATCCTCCTTCCAAGACACTGTCCATTCCGTTCAACTGCTCTTCCAAGTCCTTTGCTGTCTCTGACAGAATTACAATGTCATCGGCGAACCTCAAAGTTTTTATTTCTTCTCCATGAATTTTAATACCTACTCCGAATTTTTCTTTTGTTTCCTTTACTGCTTGCTCAATATACAGATTGAATAACATCGGGGAGAGGCTACAACCCTGTCTCACTCCTTTCCCAACCACTGCTTCCCATTCATGCCCCTCGACTCTTATAACTGCCATCTGGTTTCTGTACAAATTGTAAATAGCCTTTCGCTCCCTGTATTTTACGCCTGCCACCTTCAGAATTTGAAAGAGAGTATTCCAGTTAACATTGTCAAAAGCTTTCTCTAAGTCTACAACTGCTAGAAACATATGTTTGCCTGTTCTTAATCTTTCTTCTAAGATAAGTCGTAAGGTTAGTATTGCCTCACGTGTTCCAACATTTCTACGGAATCCAAACTGATCTTCCCCGAGGTCCGCTTCTACCAGTTTTTCCATTCGTCTGTACAGAATTCGTGTTAGTATTTTGCAGCTGTGACTTATTAAACTGATAGTTCGGTAATTTTCACATCTGTCAACACCTGCTTTCTTTGGGATTGGAATTATTATATTCTTCTTGAAGTCTGAGGGTACTTCGCCTGTCTCATACATCTTGCTCACCAGATGGTAGAGTTTTGTCAGACTGGCTCTCCCAAGGCCGTCAGTAGTTCTAATGGAATGTTGTCAACTCCCGGGGCCTTGTTTCGACTCAGGTCTTTCAGTGCTCTGTCAAACTCTTCACGCAGTATCTTATCTCCCATTTCATCTTCATCTACATCCTCTTCCATTTCCATAATATTGCCCTTGTATAAACCCTCTATATACTCCTTCCACCTTTCTGCTTTCCCTTCTTTGCTTAGAACTGGGTTTCCATCTGAGCTCTTGATGTTCATACAAGTGGTTCTCTTCTCTCCAAAGGTCTCTTTAATTTTCCTGTAGGCAGTATCTATCTTACCCCTCATGAGATTAGCCTCTACATCCTTACATTTGTCCTCTAGCCATCCCTGCTTAGCCATTTCGCACTTCCTGTCGATCTCATTTTTGAGACGTTTGTGTTCCGTTTTGCCTGCTTCATTTACTGCATTTTTATATTTTCTCCTTTCATCAATTAAATTCAATATTTCTTCTGTTGCCCAAGGATTTCTATTAGCCCTCGTCTTTTTACCTACTTGATCGTCTGTTTATAACACAAAACTCATCTCACACGAATTTTTGAAATATCAACTGAGACCTAAATGCTTCCAGCCAAACTAACATTTTCCCTTCCACTCCCGTGGAAGCGATGAACCAAATAATGCACAGTATAGCAACAAAGGGGACTTTACTGAAGAAAACATTTCAGAAGCTTGCAGAACATCACACAGAGGAAGAACTGTAAACGCAATGTTTCCAACGTTGTTTATTACGCTTTCAACGATAGAAACATCACGATAATACAGGAAATCCGCAGATACTATGTTAACTATAGTGCTACACATGTGGTACTAATGCAGTAGGTTATTCAGTTCATATCATCAATGCTTTGGTTTCAGTTGTTGAGAAAAATTGTAACTGCTCGCTTCGCACAGCACGTAATGGCAGTGACTAGGCTTTGTTCCACTTAGCATCTGACTTAGTCGGTTTCAAAACTCGACACGGCAGAAGTAAGTGCTTAAGTGGTCTATACGTACATATGGTCTAAGCCAAGGCCCAAGCCTGCGCCCCTGTATACGCTCAGCCTGACGCCCGCCCATGAACTTTGAAAAAGATCAGAAAAAAAAGACGTGCGCCTATCTGTTGTGGAAGACGGAGGTCATTAGGGAGCACAGAAGAAACGAAGACGAATGGAAGGAGTGTAGAGGGAGGGATGGAGGGAGGGACTGCAGTGTTTTTGAGATACCGAGCGTTCCGAGCATGCTGAAGGAAAACAAAGGAGTTGAATTGAGAAGCCATCGGATTTATGCAGGATTTCTCTTTGAACGACTCCTCTGCACTAGTTTCAAAGAACGTAATTTTGTGTCGCGGAAACTGCAAAGGCTCCGCTTTTGCCTTCTATAGAACCCTGGAATGTCTTTTGCTATTCCAATAATTCTCGATGCGCACAGATCTGTAGGGAAAGAGAAAATATTTCCTGTTCCCTAAGAACGGGTATAATGCCAATAACGTGAAAATAACTTAGCACACCATTTATCTCGGATAGAAGACCTTTTGATATAAAGCGAATGGCGCTCATTAAATATGTTTTAAATTACGTTATATTAAAAGAATTCTGAAGTAATGCGATTATACTGAGACGGAAGGCTTGATCTGTCGGCTCCAGAGCAGATGTTGTCCTGTCCTTTCCGTCAACATAGCCAACTGTGAATTAGCAAATTACATGAAAATGTGCAGCCATTCCCTATTTCTTTCTTTTCTGTAGCGTATATAAAAATTCCTACTTGTGTCCATATGGATTGTTTGACGCTTATTTATTTACTTCTACATTAGCTGAGAATAGCTCAAGTTGTCGTACTTCTGTCCTGTACATAATCGAAATTTATAATAATTTGAATGACTTGTGACGTATTTGCTTTAAGCTTCCAACTATCACTGTAACACGGAGAATATATACCTTCACGGATACAAGGATAATTTTTTTTAAGAGTGCCCGTGTGATTTTTAACTGGTCAAATCTTTTATGCATGTCAGCTTAATGACTGGTATCCAAAGCTCCGCAGAAATTTTTAGATTCCTAGGTGAAAACCAACTCTATGAGTACTATCTTCTTGAAAGATGTATTTTTTGTAGATTGCAGGTCAGTTTTCGGCATCTCTGTGAAGCTATTCCGCGAGTCAACCAAACCTATGCTACTTTCTGGGCACGCTTAAAGTCTTCTTTAGATGAAGTACGCGGCTACCTCTCTCAAAGAACTGTGTTTCAATATAAACCATACGACCGTTCTATTCCTCCTAGACACGATGCAGTTTCTCACTATTCTACTAACGAACTGAAGTGTACCACTTCGTTTACCCTTAAGAACGTAATTTTACCATTCACAATTCGCACTTGCTGATTTTTTACGGTTTTTGTAACACACGGCTGATTCTGTCCTCTCATTAATCCCGTTGTTAAAGGTCCCAATATTTTCTACATTTCGGGAACAGCCCCACTTCATATACGATCTTTTCTCGAGCCAGTTGTTATTCTTTGTTCAATCACACGGTTTTTTCAAAATAAAATTCATTCGTCACTTGCACAATTACAACGTTCATTTCGCTTATTATTATTATTATTCGTGAAATCTTCTCGGGTGATCAGCCGAGTAAAGGCGTCGTCTTCTCGCAACGTTTCGAAGGGTTTCGTACCCATCAATGGGTACGAAACCCTTCGAAACGTTGCGAGAAGACGACGCCTTTACTCGGCTGATCACCCGAGAAGATTTCACGAATGGAATACGCCGAGAAAGTCTCAAATCACATTATTATTATTATTATCATGATCATATTCTTACTATTCAAGCGAAATAAATTTCCCCAATTTCAGCAACTGCCTACTGAATTTTATTCTAAAGTATGTGCTACATTTGCTGAAAAATAACACCTACGAATAAAATCACCAAACATACAGCACTGGTTTTCCTGTAACTGAACATTCCCAACAACACACTTCTAGTATTGAAGTGCGCATGTCGTATAACATTATTATGCATATACATCTGCATTTGCATATCGCTAAACACTTCAAGGGTATGACGGATGGTCGTTGCATACCACTGCCGCATACCGCATTTGCGAATGACCTGCGGGAGTAACAGTTGTTAGTAAGGTTCTGTGTAACCTCGAATATCTGTAATTCTTACCGAGGTACATGTAGAAGGAAGCAGCGTATTGGTCGACATTTCTAGGAACGTACGCTCTCGGAATATTAACAGTAAACCTCACTGTGATATAGAACGCCTCTCTTGCATCGTCTGCCACTGAGGTTGGATGAGCATCTACGTGACGGTTTACGCTTGTTATATGAACCTGTGACAAATCGCATTTCTATTCTTAGGTTCTTCTCTATTTCCTCTATCAGTCCTATCTGCATCGGATCCCAGACCGACACCCAATGTCAAGTTTTGGTCGAACGAGGGTTTTATAAGTTATCTCCTTTCTGTGTGGACAGCACTTCCTGAGAATTCTTCCGATGAATGTCAGTCTAGCATCTTACCTACGTATTGTTTTATGTGGTCGCTCAGATACTTAAAGGTTGTGACTGCTACCAGAGATTGTTCTGAAATCGTATGAGCATACAATAATGGATTTATCTGTCTGCATTAGCACTACGTTACGTTTCTTTATGATGAGGGTCAATTGCGACTCTCCGCACCAAGCGTCGCTCCTCAGCAGGCCTTCCTGCATTTCGCTCCAATTTTCAAGCTTTGCCATCTCTCTGCATACAACAAATACATCCGTGAAAGCTTTATGAAACTTCAATGACGTTATCCAGCCGCGTGGGATTAGCCGAGCGGTCTCAGTCATGGACTGTGTGGCTAGTCTCGGCGGAGGTTCGAGTCCTCCCTCGGGCATGGATGTGTGTGTTTGTCCTTAGTATAATTTAGGTTAAGTAGTGTGTAAGCTTAGGGTCCGATGACCTTAGCATTTAAGTCCCATAAGATTTCACATACATTTGAACGTTATCCAGTAAGTCATTTACTGTGTCCAGTCACATTAATGTGATGAAATGCCAATAGCCAGCTTAACCACCTTTTTCAGCGCGGACCACTGCGAGACGTGCAGGAAGGGAGCCGATAAGGTTCTGGAAGGTACCGGCAGAAATATGCAGCCAAGCCGACTCCAGCGCCGTGGCTAACTGCGCTAGGTTTCTGGTTTGAGAATCCGTGGCGCAATATCTGATCGAGGTGAGCCCACAAAATCTCGACTGGTTTTAAACAGGGGGAGTTTGGTGGCCAGGGGAGTACGGTAATCTAATTTTGGTGCTCTTCGAACCACGCATGTGCACTGCGAATTCTGTGGCACGCTGCATTGTCCTGCTGATAGAAGCCATCGTGCCGAAGAGAAATAAACTGCCTGTCGGGGTAGACGTGCTCCCCAAGAATATTTGTGTTGGTCCATTGTGCCTTCCACAATGACGAGATCACCCAGAGAATGCTACGAACACAATTGCCCAGACCATCTGTCCGACTGAGCATAAAACGTGATTCACATGAAAAAGCCACCTGTCGCCACTCAGTATACGTCCGATTATAGCATTGGCGTTCGAATTCCAGCCTTCGTCGCCGATGAACAGCAGTCAGGATGCGTGCATGAACCAGGCGCCTGCTGCAAAGGCCCATACGCAGCAACGTTCGCTGAACAGTCGCCGGAGGCACACTGTTGGTAGCCGTCTGGTTCATTTGGGTGGCCAGATGCTCAACAGTTGCACGACCACGCGCTCGTACACATATCCACAGCCGTCATTCCCTTGTCGTCTATGACCCGTGGTGTGTCACTGTTGTCTCGGCGCTGGTTTTGGGGAGCGCCATTTTGCAATGCACAGTATCTTTTCCCAAATGCTTCCAGCCTTACCCGAAAGCCAAAGATCATGTCCTTATGGACGTCTGATAAGAAGCTCCGTTTCCGCATTACGACAACGACTGCACTGTTTCCCGCGCTTGCTCCCCCCCCCCCCCCCCCCCCCCAACCCGACACGCTTCATATACCCTCCACTACTAATGCTGCCACCTGCCGTGCGTGAGTGGATATTGCACGCTGACTTCGAACATAGGCGGTGGTCACATTAATGTGACTGGACCGCATAAGAGTACATATTGGGAAAGGCAGTGGTCTTATAACAGAACCATGCGGTACTCCTGATGTTCGTTTACATCTGAAGATTCTCTCTGATAAGAATAATATGTTGTTTTCTGTTTGACAGGACTTCTTCGATACAATGATAAAAGTAATCTGATATTCCGTACGCTTGTACTTTGTTCATCAGGCGGCTGTGTGAAACTGAATCGAACACCTTGTTGAAGTCATAAAGCATGACATTTACCTGGAGTCAATACTTCCTGCTTTCTGTATCACGTGAACAAATATAAAAACCTGTGTTTCACACGGTCGCAGTTTTAGGAATTTATGGTGATCGATTTATGTTACACAATACTGCTGATCCAGTGATGTCGCAAACGCTTTCCGATGGGCATCTTCTTTCCCGTTGTTCATGATAAAAATTCGATGATGTTAGTGGGGCAGCAGTGAAGTCGCAGCTAAGAGCTTACAATGAGAGTAATTTTTACCTCTCTTACGTTAGTCGAAATTGGAGAGTCACGTGGAAGCTGGAGCTGAAGCCATGAGGTAACGTAATTCCCCCGGAAAGCAATGCGGCATTAGAAATAAATTGCGTCGTATTCCTTCAATTGAAATGTAATATACAATGGCGCCCAGTTTGGTTAGGTATTCGATGTAGTTCCGCGTTGTCGCTTAGTGAACAAGGTAAGATGTGACTAGCTTTCTCATTCTACGTAGGGCTTCTTAGCACAAAGAATTCAACACGTTGCTCTAATCACGGAGAAATCGTCAGGCTAAAAGTACCTTCGAGTGTACCGCAAATGATGTGGTGGATAGAGTTAGAAGTTCCGTGAGGCTCTCCGCAGATGATGCTGTTGTGTGTAGGAAAGACGGAAGGCTAGTTAGGTTTAAGTAGTTCTAAGTTCTAGGGGACTGATGATCATAGATGTTAAGTCCCATAGTGCTCAGAGCCATTTGAACCAAAGACGGAAGGCCAGACAATTGAGGCAACATGTAATACGACATGCAAAGACAACGCTTGGTGCAGGACTGTCAGTTGACCCTCAACGCTAAATTGTGTAACATATTACGATGGAATGGGCGGAAAGAACTGTTACTGTCGCACTGGTGGTAAATCACTGGAAATAGTAATAATCTCTCAATACCTAGGGCTATCAAACATGAATGTTCCACACCAAAGTGATTTGGAAGAATCCTAACGACGTGCAATTCACCCTTGAAAGAAGTAGTGTACAGGCCTCATCCGATCGATAACTGCGTATTGCTCGTCAGTCTAGGAGCCTTGAAGACAGAAAATATAGAAATAATGGCGGCGCGTTTGGTCACAGGTGCCAGAAATAAGAGTGAGATGGTCAGGGTGCTCATCAAACTCTTTTGGTAGATGTTGTTCAGAGAGAAGTTCTGCTTAACGTAGCGTACGTTCCAAGAAGAACCAGGCAACATATTACTTTCTCCCGCACACATCTCGCGAATCGACCATGACAGGAATAATGACATGACATCGAACACCCACGTGTGTTTATCGATAGTCAGTCTTGCCAAGTACAAGGGAACAGGAAAATGGAAGAGGGTGACGACAGTGGAAGCCCAAGAATCCGGCCCAGCAACCTGCAAGGTGGCTTGTGGAGTACACATGTAGATGGTGGTTGCAGCGTCTGATGCGACGCCCGGGCTAGCGTCGTCAGTCCGTAAGGTGGCTGTTAAACGGAGACAGAACACCGAATGCCTGTCGACGTCGTCGGTAATGCCAGTGAGACTTTCATCTATTTCCATCAGCTCTCCTATCTTTCTCTTGCTTTTAGCAAGTTTGCAGCTTTTTGAAACGATTAGCAATCCAGGACAGTATCGGTATTTTGAGATAAGGAGTAATGTTACTCTGAATTGCAATTTATTTTTACGTTTAAAAGAAGACATTTATTCAATGTTTTCACGAGAAATAAGTCATTACTGATTTACGCATAACTTAAGTGAAGGAATTTAGAGCATTTTCACTGCTTTTACAATTACAAAAAAATTACAGAGGTGGTTAAGTACACTAAAACTATACTAATATAAATATCATAGAGAAAATCTTGTCCTGAGTTGAAAACATTACGCGGATTTTACAAACAGTACATTTTTAAAGTTTTACTAACAAGGAGACGGCACGGCCGTGGGGTCCGGGATTTGTCCCAAATTTTGTGTGGTGAAAGAGGACCCCTAACACCTCACGTGGTTAAAATATTAGGACGCACTACTCGGAAAATCCCGAGAAAAATCGATCCAAAGTTTCTTAGGTGCCTTATGAGTATAAAATGTTAGTCCATTGCCGAGCCGCCGTCTGGCCTACATGGTTAGCGGTCGGACCCTTACGCCAGCGGTCTCGGGTTCGATTCCTCCTCTGGCCCTTTTTTTATGAACGTAATTAGAAAGAAGACGTGAATTGTTCATAATAATGACAATTAGATGTGTGTTAATTAACATACATTTGATGGCTCTCATACTTAAATGACAGGTACACAAACTGAAAGGAAAAAACGAAGAAATAACGACCGAAACGAGACTCGATCCAGTGAGCCAGCGATTATCAGTCTTTATAAATTTTACATTTAGCAGAAATGCTCGTAAAACGTACACTTTTGCTTAAATACTTGCATCAACATGGAGTCTAACCCAGACCACCTACGTGGCAAGTAAGCCTTCTACCACAGTACCACATTGATTGCTGCAATATCGAGCTTAGTTTAAGGTATTAAGGCGTTTGGAACACTTCAAAGACAGTTTTCTCGAGAATTTTTGTGAGTTGTATTGAATTGCTGAGGAAGATTCATGTTAGAGTGGAACTTTACGTACCATAGATATTAAAAATCACAAAAAAACCATTGCAGTGTGGTCTCCTTGCAAACCACGGTTTGTAACACGTCATGATGTCACTCCACTTCCTTCGCAGTGTTAACTGGAAACAAAATCTGATAATCCTATAACTAAAAGATCCCTTAGCATCTTTCTGATTCCAATGATATTCCGTATCTGACGGCACTGCAAGAAGCCTTTTTATCTGGCAAAGAACTCTTCATGAGGAATTTAGGTTAAAAAATTACTTGACTGAACACTAAAACTGAACAGGGCCATTACTGGCTTCACAGAAATTGATGAGCTACCGATTGAATGATTTCTGATGGATAATGGATCCATCCACCACGCAATCAGATTTATCGGAAACTCACATATCTTGAACGTTTATACAAAGTACGAAACTGGAAGCGTTATTTTAAGACTGCCAAGAATTCGGGAACATATATCGGTATGAGTGATATCTCGATAGTGTTATATCGACGAATGGATGCTGATAATGGCTGTACAAACTGTAGTCCGATATATCGTTTCCATTCCAGCATATTGGTCACTTGCGTCCCGTTGGGCGAATATTAACAGGTCACCATGTCTCGCCGATGTATAGTGGAACTCACTTCAACTCGACCAATAAATTCACGGGATGAGGAGTTGATGGAGTGTCTCTCTTCTGGAGTCTAAAAAGTTTCGAATACGATACTGCATAGACAAATTAGCTAGATGCCCTTCCGAAGGAGCAATTCAAGCATGAAGAACGAAAAGAGTGTGCTCCTATTCCACTTCTTCTTCCTAGTCGATCTTCTTCATTTATCCTTCATCACGACCGCTGACTCCGACGGTCGTACACAGATTATGCAATTCCACCCGCATACAGATCGCACTGCGGAACTGGCGAGACGTTATGGTCAACGTATCCAAAATAAAGTATTTTGCTTTTAGTTGTGGTAAGGAATAGTCCCCTCTTACCTACCAACGCTAGTGAGTCTTGTGCAAAATGGAAACATGTTGGAGTACGGCGCTCAACAGAGTACCAGACCGAAAAGCTCCGGTCGCAGGTTCGAATCCTGCCTCGGGCAAGGATGTGTGTTATGTCCTTGGGTTAGTTAGGTTTAATTAGTTCTAAGTTCTAGGCGACTGATGACCTCAGAAGTTAAGACGCATAGTGCTCAGAGCCATTTGAACCAGACCGAAAAAAGGCAACGTGTTGTTCTGCAAACGGTACGTTCGGGGAGTAATCAAAAGGTTTCAATCACCACCTCGAAAAATAAACTTACTTTGCATGTATTTAGTCCTCGTATGTACTGAAATCTCCGCAATACAATCCCGTGCACGTGTGTTGAGTCGACAAATAAAAATGGCGCACCATATTGAGAAATTGGAGAATCGTGCTATAATTAGTTTTCTGCGTTTGAAGAGAACAACGTTCCAACAATTCATGAAGAGTTAGTGAAAGAGTAAGACAACAATGTATAATTTGCGGCACAGTGGTTAGACGAGATAGATGCTCCCAGTATAGTCAAACAAGTCCGAATGACGAAGAAGGTTGCAGCACACCATTTTGCTGAGGAAAACCGCGAATCGTACGAGATGTAGAGAGTCTGGTGCCTGAAGACCGGCGTACGACAATCAAAGAGATAGTGGAAAAATTGAAAATCAATCATGGGTTACTTTTCAATATCTTGCATCATATATGACTGAAGTCTCGGTCCGATGGTTCCGGGGCTGCCAACTCCCACTGAAGAAGCCCGCTGAACCGAGGCAACAACCAAGTTTCTTCTTTAGCCATCTGGTTACCATGCTGGGTGTGTCACTGTGGCCGCAAGACAAGGGAGCAAAGCTAGCAGTACAAACATGTACATTCACCACTGTTGAAAATGCCGGAGGCCCAACCGTCATTGGCCAAGGCGATGCTGAATATGTTATGGGATTGCACAGATTATGCACGTTAGGTGCAGCTCGTCTTAGAAACATACTCTTTGAATCGAAAAAGTTTAGAGACAGCGTAAAAAACAGAGAAGAAATAGATAGTGCTTTTAATGCTTCGAATGTTCTACACACCCTCCTCCAGCATGATTGCAAATGCAACGCACAGAGCGTTCGCATAACGAGGTGAATCAGTCGGACAACTCCTCCTTTGGGATGCTAGTCAACCTGCGCGTCACATTTGCTTGAATGTCAGTTATGTTGTCAAAGCATTGACCCTTGGTGTGATTTTCTGCACTTTGTCGTTTTGTGGTAGGTTCCTATTGATAATACCAAATCTTGTCATCTGTTATGATTTTTTTTCCAGAACAGAACTGCTCGCGTTTTGAATTTCAATCAACTCGCGGCAGGCATCTACACGTCGTTGTTTTTGTTCAGGAGTCAAGGTGTGTACGACAAACTTTTCTCTTCTTCAAAACATTCTGGAGGATGTCTTGAACACTCGAATTAGAGATAGCGCTGCAATGCGATTTATGCCACAACCAAGTTGACACACTAGGGCCATACATCCACTGCCAACTCACAGCTGATCGGCTGAATGCATATCTGTTGTTTACAGTTGCTGCGCTGGCTCCAGTATCACCCCAAGAATACAATGTTTCGGAACTTTTTGGACAGGCTTTGTTTTACCGAAATCCCCTGACGAATATTTGGGAGGCTGTCAAAACGAAACGGCGTGAGAAGTCAAACGCTGCTCCATAGGGTAGTCAAATTTTCCCTCACCGCCGTATTCTCCTGTCGTCATACCCAGTGGATTATTATTCTTTTCTACAATGAAGAAACAATTGTATGGCAGGCGTTTTCAAACTGACGACCAGATAATTTGCGAGGTGTAAACTTCTAGATCTATGGTCTCCGACAAGTCGTCCATTACTGGGGACATTGTGTCGCACTGAAAAACATCACCATAAAGCTTCATGTTCGTAGAACGATTTTTTTTCATGGTGATAGTTAAATCTTTATGTCCTTCCTTCGTAAACTGCTGACTGAAATACCAGTTGAACTTGTACTGTGGTTGTTTAACTATCGAAACAGGGTCTTCTGGTCAATGATGATATTCAGTCATTTCATTTGCATGCAGCCAAATTAGATGATGGAGTTTTTTTAATGACTGTAGTAATTGAAGCGCTTAAAAGTTACTAACACGTTTGCGAGAGCCACCTAAGAACGGTAATACACTGCTGGCCATTAAAATTGCTACACCATGAAGATGACATGCTACAGACGCGAAATTTAACCGACAGGAAGAAGATGCTGTGATATGCAAATGATTAGCTTTTCAGAGCATTCACACAAGGTTGGCGCCGGTGGCGACACCTACAAAATGCTGACATGAGGAAGGTTTCCAACCGATTTCTCATACACAAACAGCAGTTGACCGGCGTTGCCTAGTGAAATGTTGTTGTGATGCCTCGTGTAAGGAGGACAAATGCATACCATCACGTTTCCGACTTTGATAAAGGTCGGATTGTAGCCTATCGCGATTGCGGTTTATCGTATCGCGACATTGCTGCTCGCGTTGGTCGAGATCCAATGACTGTTAGCAGAATATGGAATCGGTGGGTTCAGGAGGGTAATACTGAACGCCGTGATGGATCCCAACGGCCTCGTATCACTAGCAGTCGAGATGACAGGCATCTTATCCGCATGGCTGTAACGGGTCGTGCAGCCACGTCTCGATCCCTGAGTCAACAGATGGGGACGATTGCAATACAACAACCATTTGCACGAACAGTTCGACAACGTTTGCAGCAGCATGCACTATCAGCTCGGAGACCATGGCTGCGGTTACCCTTGACGCTCCATCACACAGGAGCGCCTGCGATGGTGTACTCAACGACGAACCTGGGTGCACGAATGACAAAACGTCATTTTTTTTGGATGACTCCAGGTTCTGTTTACAGCATCATGATGGTCGCATCCGTGTTTGGCGACATCGCGGTGAATGCACATTGGAAGCGTGTATTCGTCATCGCCATACTGGCGTATCATCCGGCGTGATGGTATGAGGTGCCATTGGCTTCACATCTCTGTCACCTCTTTTTCGCATTGACAGCACTTTGAACAGTGGACATTACATTTCAGATGTGTTACGTCCTGTGGGTTTACCCTTCATTCGATCCCTGTGAAACCCTACATTTCAGAAGGATAATGCACGACCGCATGTTGCAGGTCCTGTATGGGCCTATCTGGATAAAGAAAATGTTCGACTGCTGCCCTGGCCAGCACATTCTCCAGATCTCTCACCAATTGAAAACTTCTGGTCGATGGTGGCCGAGCAACTGGCTCGTCACAATACGCCAGTCACTACTGTTGATGAAATGTGGTATCGTGTTGAAGCTGCATGGGAAGCTGCACCTGTACACGCCATCTAAGATCTGTTTAACTCAATGCCCAGGCGTATCAAGGTCGTTATTACGGACAGAGGTGGTTATTCTGGGTACTGATTTCTCAAGGATCTATGCACCGAAATTGCGTGAAAATGTAATCACATGTCAGTTCTAGTATATTACACTCCTGGAAATTGAAATAAGAACACCGTGAATTCATTTTCCCAGGAAGGGGAAACTTTATTGACACATTCCTGGGGTCAGATACATCACATGATCACACTGACAGAACCACAGGCACATAGACACAGGCAACAGAGCATGCACAATGTCGGCGCTAGTACAGTGTATATCCACCTTTCGCAGCAATGCAGGCTGCTATTCTCCCATGGAGACGATCGTAGAGATGCTGGATGTAGTCCTGTGGAACGGCTTGCCATGCCATTTCCACCTGGCGCCTCAGTTGGACCAGCGTTCGTGCGTGAGACGACGCTTCATCCAGTCCCAAACATGCTCAATGGGGGACAGATCCGGAGATCTTGCTGGCCAGGGTAGTTGACTTACACCTTCTAGAGCACGTTGGGTGGCACGGGATACATGCGGACGTGCATTGTCCTGTTGGAACAGCAAGTTCCCTTGCCGGTCTAGGAATGATAGAACGATGGGTTCGATGACGGTTTAGATGGACCGTGCACTATTCAGTGTCCCCTCGACGATCACCAGTGGTGTACGGCCAGTGTAGGAGATCGCTCCCCACACCATGATGCCGGGTGTTGGCCCTGTGTGCCTCGGTCGTATGCAGTCCTGATTGTGGCGCTCACCTGCACGGCGCCAAACACGCATACGACCATCATTGGCACCAAGGCAGAAGCGACTCTCATCGCTGAAGATGACACGTCTCCATTCATCCCTCCATTCACGCCTGTCGCGACACCACTGGAGGCGGGCTGCACGATGTTGGGGCGTGAGCGGAAGAAGGCCTAACGGTGTGCGGGACCGTAGCCCAGCTTCATGGAGACGGTTGCGAATGGTCCTCGCCGATACCCCAGGAGCAACAGTGTCCCTAATTTGCTGGGAAGTGGCGGTGCGGTCCCCTACGGCACTGCGTAGGATCCTACGGTCTTGGCGTGCATCCGTGCGTCGCTGCGGTCCGGTCCCAGGTCGACGGGCACGTGCACCCTCCGCCGACCACTGGCGACAACATCGATGTACTGTGGAGACCTCACGCCCCACGTGTTGAGCAATTCGGCACATACGGTTCACGTCCACGCTGTCGCGGCATGCTACCAGTGTTAAAGACTGCGATGGAGCTCCGTATGCCACGGCAAACTGGCTGACATTGACGGCGGCGGTGCACAAATGCTGCGCAGCCAGCTCCATTCGACGGCCAACACCGCGGTTCCTGGTGTGTCCGCTGTGCCGTGCGTGTGATCATTGCTTGTACAGCCCTCTCGCAATGTCCGGAGCAAGTATGGTGGGTCTGACACACCGGTGTCAATGTGTTCTTTTTTCCATTTCCAGGAGTGTATATTTGTCCAATGAATACCCGTTTATCATCTGCATTTCTTCTTGGTGTAGCAATTTTAATGGCCAGTAGTGTAATTCTGCAATAGACTGACTGCCAAACTTTAGTCACATACGTTCACCAGGAGAAATTGCAATAAAAGGCGATCGTGACAGGGCAGGGCAGATTACGAAAACATGATACCTCCTCTTGCGCCAGTAATACGTGCAATGGGAATTACATATTGTGATGCCCGCTACCGTACGAGCCGCTCCGTCAACACCGCCCCATTCGGACACGAGCGCCGCAGGGCGAAACAAGTGGACGGCAAAGATATCGGCCCTCGGCAGGGAGGCAGACAGCGACTGGTCCTGACAGCTGCTCTCCCATCGCAGGCCCAGTTCAATACTCGCGAACGAGAGCGGGAGTGTGCCAAGGGCTCTCGGTCGCACCACCCCGACCCTCCGCACCAGCCACGGCAGCCATGCTTCCCGACTACCTCATTCCACGGAGGGCGTGCTTTCTGTGATTTTCATTTACCTCTATACAGGTCGAGGGTTCACCGAATTACTGTCAGACTATTTTATCGATCGTTCTAGTCGCGAATAGCACGTGGGAAAATGAACACCTGAATATTTCCGCGCGAGCTCTGATTTCTCTTACTTTATATCACAGTGGTCATTTCTCCCAATATATTCACTTTGCAGGAGAAATTAGGTGGAAAGATCTCGCCACAACGAAAATTTCTTTCAGTAGAACGAAAAACCAGTCCCAAGTTGCAAATTTTACTTTTTATTCACTCGCTGTAACTGTTCGTTGAACATTTTTGACGTCTTTGGAAACGCCATTTTCGTCTATGTTACGATGGTTTGAAAATGGGTCTCGGCCCGAAACTGATCTTCGAGTGAATAAAAAGTAAAACTTTCGATTCTGGACTGGTTGCTCGTTCTATTGCCTAACAGGAGTTGCTGACGCAACTTACTCCAGCACAGTGAAAGTTAGAAAATTTTTTTTGTATTAATCAAATCCATGCACTCTCTTACCATATCAGTAACATTTACTCACCTATTTCACAATAATACATGCTGGCCATTAAAATTGCTACACCAAGAAGAAATGCAGATGATAAACAGGTATTCATTGGACAAGTATATTACACTAGAATGACATGTGATTACATTTTCACGCAATTTGGGTGCACAGATCCTGAGAAATCAGTACCCTGAACAACCAACTATGGCCGTAATAACGGTCTTGATACGCCTGGGCATTCAGTCAAAAGAGCATGGATGCCATGTACAGGTACAGCTACCCATGCAGCTTCAACACGATACCACAAGAGTAGTGACTGGCGTATTGTGACGAGCCAGTTGCTCGACCACCATTGACCAGACGTTTTCAATTGGTGAGAGATCTGGGGAATGTGCTGGCCAGGGCAGCAGTCGAACATTTTCTGTATCCAGAAAGGGCCGTACAGGACCTGCAACCTGCGGTCGTGCATTATCCTACTGAAATGGATTTCGCAAGGATCGAATGAAGGGTAGAGCCACGGGTCATAAGTCATCTGAAATGTAACGTCCACTGTTCAAAATGTCGTCAATGCGAACAAGAGGTGACCGAGACGTGTAACCAATGGCATCCCATACCATCACGCCGGGTGATACGGCAGTATTGCGATGACGAATACACGCTTCCAACGTGCGTTCACCGCGATGTCGCCAAACACGGATGCGACCATCATGATGCTGTAAACAGAACATGGATTCATCCGAAACAATGACGTTATGCCATTCGTACACCCAGGTTCGTCGTTGACTACACCATCGCAACAGGCTCCTGTCTGTGGATGCAGCGTCAAGGGTAACCGCAGCCATTGTCTCCGAGCTGATAGTCCATGCTGCTGCAAACGTCGTCGAACAGTTCGTGCAAATGATTGTTGTATTGCAAACGTCCCCATCTGTTGACTCGCGGATCGAGACGTGGCTGCACGATCCGTTAAAGCCAAGCGAATAAGATACCTGTCATCTCGACTGCTAGTGATACGAGGCCGTTGGGATCCATCACGGCGTTCAGTATTACCCTCCTGAACCCACCGATGCCATATTTTGCTAACAGTCATTGGATCTCGACCAACGCGAGCAGCAATGTCGCGATACGATAAACCGCAATCGCGATAGGCTACCACCCGACCTTTATCAAAGTCGGAAACTTGATGGTACGCGTTTCTTTTCCTTACACGAGGCATCACAACAACGTTTCACCAGGCAACGCCGGTCAACTGGTGTTTGTGTATGAGAAATCGGTTAGAAACTTTCCTCATGGCAGCACGTTGTAGGTGTCGCCACCATCGCCAACCTTGTGTGAATGCTCTGAAAAGCTAATCATTTGCATATCATATCATCTTCTTCCTGTCAGTTAAATTTCGCGCCTGTAGCACGTCATATTCGTGGTGTAGCAATTTTAATGGCTAGTAATGTACAAAATTAGCTGACCTTGTTTGTATCTGAAGTCCTCGAGTCAGTAATACCTCGCAAGCAGCCCATACCGAGCAGCAGTACGCTAGAAGAGGACAGACAAGCGTTGTGTTGGCAGTCTCTTTAGTATATCTGTAGCCATTTCGTACATCTGTAACAATTTCTAGGACTTCTGCTAACAAAACGCAGTCTACGGTTCGCCTTCCCACTTCTTTTATGTGATGGATCCAGTATGAGTTGTTCGTAATATAATCGCAAGGTATTTAGTTTAATCGATAACCTTTAAATTTGTGTGTTTTTATTAACCGATATGCAACAGATTTTTTTTAAAAAAATCATGTGGAGGACGTCACACTTTTCATTGTTCGCATCATGTAGAAATTTTCTCTAAATCATATTGCAATTCGTATTGATCTTCTGATGACGTTAGTAGACGGTAAAGGGCAGCATCATCATCAGCAGACAATCTAAGAATGCTTCTTAGATTGCCACCTAAATCCTTTATTTAAATTAAAAACAGCAGAGAGCCTGTTAACACTTCCTTGGCGAGCCTCAGATATCGCTTCGACTTCAGTGGATGCCTTCCAGTTATTTTCTACTCACTGTCACCTTTCTGACAGGAAATGACGAGTCCAGTCGCATAAATGAGGTGGTACACCGTAAGCACGCAATTTGGTTTTTCTGTCCATATATTCGGGAATATAGTATTCGAAAAAGCCAACGAGCGTCCGGCAGCAGCAGGAGTTAATGCGTCACATGACGGTGCACAGGCATGTGTGACTGTGCATCAAACTTGTTTAACGTAGGGTACTGTATTGCATTTAACGTAACATTTATTTTAACCTTAATTTGTTTAAGCCTCTTGTTCATGATTGTTGTATCATTCGACTGTTGCTTTACAGCATTTCACATAATATTACAGTCCATCCATTTTCCTCTAAGCACCACATACACTGTATTTTATATTCATAACTATAGTTTCAGATAACTACGTTCTGGAAAATATTTCTATAATTCTTCAATAATTCGGGCGGGGAGTCGTCTCAATTAGTCGGAATTAGTGAAGTTTCACTACACGTTGTTTATTTAGATGAAACGTGGATCCATAAATATTACGGTATCAATAAACGTAGGAGAATTGACAGGCCACGAAGTCTCGCGCTTTTCAGCGCTCCACTTTCTAGAATGCTGGAGCGCGCGCTACTATTGTGTCCATCTCTCCCCCCCCCCTTTTTTTTCTCATACCGAGCGAGGTGGCGCAGTGGTTAGCACACTGAACTCGCATTTGGGAGGACGACGGTTCAATCCCGTCTCCAGCCATCCTGATTTAGGTTTTCCGTGATTTCCCTAAATCGTTTCAGGCAAATGCTGGGATGGTTCCTTTGAAAGGGCACGGCCGATTTCCTTCCCAATCCTTCCCTAACTCGAGCTTGCGCTGCGTCTCTAATGACCTCGTTGTCGACGGGACGTTAAACACTAACCACCACCACTACCACCACCTTTTTCTCATGCGTAAACACGACGATGCTACCATTCTGACCGAGTATGGCTTTGTGGGTAACATGAAGAATCAAATAATAACTCAAAAAACGGAATAATGTCAGCAAAAGGGCTGCTACCAACTTCATAATCAATGGAAAGGAGATGGGAGTGACCCATAAAGAAATATAAATTATTAAACCAAATAACAAAGAATATTATGGTGATTGCAGTAACAATAGGAAACAATCCTTATCAAACTATACAAGCATTTGAATACGTAAAATGGATACTATTTCAAAGAGTATTTTAATGCTCTTTTAGGCCAACGTTTCGCTGTATACTGCTTTTGTCAGTCTAGCAGAATGCGGGCAGGCGTTATCCTGGAGTAGCATTATTTCACGCAGTCTTCCTGGCCGTTGTTCATGCATTGCGTCTCCAAAACGTCTCGGTTGTTGACAATAAATGTCACGATTACACCTCAGGGAAGCACTTCTTAATACACCACACCGGCCCTGTACCACCAGATGCATAACATCTTTTGTGGATGCGCACAGGTCTTTGTTTGGGCTGAACCATTTCTTTCTTTTCCTTAAACAGCACAATGACACCATTTATCGTCACCAGTAACAATACAGGACAGGAATGGTCGGTGTTGTTCACGAGCCATCTGATAACGTGCAAGCAGAGATGCATGTATGGCCACCCGCTGGTTTTTGTGATTCTGACGTAGGGTATACGGTACCCACACACCCGATTTTTGGACCTTCTCCATTGCATGCAAATGTCGCACGATGGTGGAATGATCACAGTTCATCACATCTGCCAGTTCTCGAGCACAATGATGTGGCTCATTGTGCACTAATGCAATTCAACGATTTTCATCGAAGCCCGGAGGTCTTATTGAGCGCGGAGCGTCACTAATGTCAAAACGATCCCTCTTGAGACGAGGAAACCATTTTCTTGCCGCGCTTTGTCCAACGGCATTATCCCCATACACGGCGCAAATGTTTCCGGCTGCCTCCGCTGATGTCACCCCTCTATTGAACTCAAACAGAAGAATATGTCGGAAATGTTCCGATTTTTTCATCTGGCACTCCGTTTTCTAGCAGCCACTGCTCCACTCGCTGTCTCCAAATGACAATATGTAAACTCAGATAGCAACAGTGAACAACAAATAAAAATGACAATCGATACATTAACCCATAGCAACCGGAATACCAACATGCAGAACAAAAACTTTACGAACTTATGCACCAACGTAACACAATGCGAGCGCCTCGCTTTTTCTGCCACGAATTCCTCCGCGGGGCTGACTAAAACCAATCATGGGCCCATTCCGCCCGCGGGCCACTTGCTGCACACCTATGCTTTATACCAAGGTTTGTCGTCTGTTGATGTAAGAATGTATCGAGTCAATTTTCTAATCGAATCAACTCTCTCTGTAGCACTTTATCCATCAGGAAACGCACAATGCAGTCAAATGGCCGGACGGGTACTTTTTAGTAGGCAGGCTGTTAAAGAGTGCAACGGTCCCACGACGGGAATCAAGGATGTGCTCTCGGCTAGTGGTGAGAAAGCAGACATGGGCGCAGGGCCGCGCTCGCCGGCTTAAGCGAAGAATGTCATATCGACCGGGCAGAGCGGTCGGCAGTCGGCACCCTTGTCCGTGCTGATTGCTTCCGCTGAACTTGTTCCCCAGTAATGGCTATAGTCGCAGCGCGGCCCCAGCTAAGTCGGCAGTCCGCAGCGCACACACCGGCCGCGCCGCCGACGAGAGCCGTCATTTTACGTACATCACTTTTAAGGAGCCCCAGCAATATAAGAGGTGCTCTAAAGTTTTAATTACATCTCAAAAAATGAAGTTACCTAATTAAGTTTGTTTGTTGGTGCATGTCTGTACACTGAAATACCCCGCAACACATTACCGTAGCCGTCGCCATAGGAGACGAAACAAAATGGCTCTTCCCGTTCTTAAAAGCGGGGTATCGTCCGAGTTTTCTGAAATTGAATATCATCGCTGCAACAATCAAATCTAAGTTTGCGAACTGTAGGGCAATAATGCAGCATCATATTACATAGTAGTTCGGTGACTGTGGAATAACGAAGAGCGATGCGGCAGATCATGTCTCTGTGACAAACCTTGAATCGTAAAAAAAGCTGCAAGAGCGGCCAATCACGTTCTATTATGTTCGATAATGCTGGAGAGGTGGAAACTCTTAATGCATGTAGGAGCTCTGCCAAATATGATCGTGTTTGTGATCCACGTGTTATGAAGCGGGGGGACATCCTGATCTTGTTGTTGTTGTTGTTGTTGGTGGTGGTGGTGGTGGTGGTGGTGGTGGTGTGGTCTTCAGTCCCGAGACTGGTTTGATGCAGCTCTCCATGCTACTCTATCCTGTGCAAGCTTCTTCATCTCCCAGTACCTACTGCAACCTACATCCTTCTGAATCTGCTAAGTGTATTCATCTCTTGGTCTCCCTCTACAATTTTTACCCTCCACGATGCCCTCCAATACTAAACTGGTAATCCCTTGATGCCTCAGAACATGTCCTACCAATCGATCCCTTCTTCTAGTCAAGTTGTGCCACAAATTTCTCTTCTACCTAATTCTACTCAATACCTCGTCATTATTTACGTGATCTACCCATCTAATTTTCAGTATTCTTTTGTAGCACCACATTTCGAACGCTTATATTCTCTTCTTGTCCAAGCTATTTATCGTCCACGTTTCACTTCCATACATGGCTACACTCCATACAAATACTTTCAGAAACGACTTCCTGGCACTTAAATCTATACTCGATGTTAACAAATTTCTCTTCTTCGGAAACGCTTTCCTTGCCATTTCCAGTCTACATTTTATACCCTCTCTACTTCGACCATCATTAGTCATTTTGCTCCCCAAATAGCAAAACTCATCGACTACTTTAAGTGTCTCATTTCCTAATTTAATTCGACTACATTCCATTGTCCTCGTTTTGCTTTTGTTGATGTTCATCTTATATCCTTCTTTGAAGACACTGTACAGTCCGTTCAAGTGATCTTCCAGGTCATTTGCTGTCTCTGACAGAATTACGATGTCATCCGCAAACCTCAAAGCTTTTATTTCTTCTCCGTGGATTTTAATTCCTACTCCAAATTTTTCTTTTGTTTCCTTTACTGCTTGCTCAATATACAGATTGAATAACATCGGGGAGACGCTACAACCCTGTCTCACTCCCTTCCCAACCACTGGTTCCCTTTCATGCCCTTCGACTCCTATAACTGCCATCAGGTTTCTGTACAAATTGTAAACAGCCTTTCGTTCCCTGTATTTGACCCCTGCCACCTTCAGAATTTTAAAGAGAGTATTCCAGTCAACATTGTCTAAAGCTTTTTCTAAGTCTACAAATGCTAGAAACGTAGGTTTGTCTTTCCTTAATCTATCTTCTAAGATGAGCCGTGTTCCGTGTCTACGGAATCCCAACTGATCTTCCCCGAGGTCGGCTTCTCTCCTGATCTTACAACGCTGTAAACTCACCGGCCAGGTCAGCGTTATAGTGACACTGTAGTCCTTCCGTCAGCATCTCGTGATTTTGTGTTTCGAGGTGTTGACTCTCGATCACAGGGTACGGGGTTCAGTTCCCAGGCGGATCGGAGATTTTCTCTCTCGGAAGTATGCATGTATAATGACTTCATCATCATTTCCCCACATCGTCGAAGCGCAAGCCGCGGAAGTGGCGTCAAGTAAAAACACTTGCACCAGGCGACCGAAGGGGACTCCTGGTCAAATATGCCATACGAACTTTTCATTTTGTCCTCCTTCTGGTTGTCCGTCTTCTCATTTTTATGGACGAAGAGCTCTTGGAACGATATTCAGCGAATGGACTGGCCCGCCCGTTCCCTCGACTTAAGTCACACCGAACACTTGTGGGATGCGTTTGGGAGATGTATCGCAGTTCGTCAACATACACTAACGACCACACAGCAGTTGTCAACCGCGTTCCTGGAGAAGTGGAAAGCCCCACCATAAAACTTAAATGGTTCAAATGGCTCTGAGCACTATGGTACTTATCATCTGAGGTCATCAGTCCTATAGACTTAGAACTACTTCAACCTAACTAACGTAAGGATATCACACACATCCATGCCCGAGGCAGGATGCGAACCTGCGAATGTAGCGGTCGCGCGGTTCCAGACTGAAGCGCCTAGGACCGCTCGGCCACACCGGCCGGCCACCATAAAACTCCTTACCAACCTTGCGGCCAGCATGACAGCACGTTGCACAGCAGGCATTGCCGTCGTTGTCATCATCACACACCTTATTACGGACCGTGTTCCGCCGTTTCTTATGTCCGGAGGACCACTACGAATCGCAGGCACTTTGATGCGATTATTGTTTTTGAATAAATTCTTTTCTGTTCATCTCATTGCATATTTCTTTCAATTACCTTGCGTACTGTACTGTAGCAGTTCTTTCTGTGTCCGAGTTTCAACGAACTACGTCACTTTGCTCTGATCACTCATCCGACAGTTATTTTCGTCCTCGTTTTGCACACCAGTGTAAATGTTAATGCTGAAGATGGATATATACACTACAAGGTGAAATTAACTTCGTGACTTCAAATTTATAAATAAGTGAATTAAGAGAAACTCGGACCTCAGCCGCAATCGGGGACTGCAATAAATCCACGTGAAAATTTGTGTGGGATTTCCGGCTTTGAGCGAGTGGTCGCCAGAATCGCTTACGCTTTCCGTCCGACCCGAATTCTCAACTTGCCGTACGCTACATATGTAGCGTCCAATGTCACTTACCCTCACTGCTCACATCTTCACTTAATTCCCTCGAGAACTCGAACGCAGCGTGCATCCGCAATGCAGGCATCATTACTCACCGTCAGGCGCATATAAAGGGTGTTTAAAAATTCCGTGCCCCAACTAACAAGAATGATGCAGGAGACAAAAAGAAATATATTTCGTAAAGCAACCATATGTCGGAAATCCATATTGTGTGAGCACTGACCATGCGTAGTTAATACATGGGTGGGGCAGATAAAAGTCAGTGTGTCTAAAGTTGTTACACCAAACGTTAGGCTGATGTACGCTGCTGTGATGTTTTAATTTATTTTCTTTAGCGTATGGCATCTACAGAGTAAAACTGCACACATACCATTAATTAACATAATAAGCGAATTACAAATTTATTATTAAATGATTGATTGCAAACTACAATATGCGAAAGATTAGGGAGACAGTCACTGCAGCTATTAAAAGTCCACATCTAAGCAGGTCAGCCACTGAACAGCACGTGGAGTAGCATTCATGATATCCCTCCATTCTCCTTCAAACCTCCTCGCAGCACATTCGAAGATCAGGTGATGGATTGCATGTTCTTCTGCGCCACAGTCGCATCGTGGGTCATCAGTGAGTTTCGACTTAGGGAGAATGGCCTTACACCTGTCGTAGTTAGTCCTCACACGATTAAATCTGCACCAAGTTCTTCTGGGCATTTGCATTCCTTCCACGTATCGAAGGATCAAAATCAGTGATGAGAGGATGGTGATTATTCAGCGAGCAGTATTGCCTCGATTCCCTTGCTATTCCGTACCTTTCTGGGAATTTGAGGACTTCGTCTTCCCATATAGGTTTCCTGGATTTTAGGCAGGTAGTTGGTACATGGTCCAATATTTTTTCGGATAGGTATATCTTCAGAGACAGAGGGGTCATTAATTTTCTTCCATTCTAGGATAGCTACTTGTTGCCTTCTGAGGGAGGGAGGAGCTATATTGCAAAGGACATGAAGCCAGGGAAGTAGAGTTGATTGCAGAGTTCCTGAGACAATCCTCATGGTGGTATTAAGCTGGACGTCTATTTTCTTCGTACGTGTGCTCTTGTACCAGACTGGGGCGCAGTATTCTGCCATCGAGTAAACAAGAGATTGTGCTGCGGTGCGCAGGGTGTTAGCTTGAGCTCCCCAGGAGGTTCCAGTCAGCTTTCTTAATATGTTACTTCGATTTTTTATTTTTTGACTGGTTATATCTAGGTGTTTTTTTACAGGTTAGTGACCGGTCACTAGATATTTTGGATGGCTGTTGTGCGTCAATCGCTAATTGCAGAATGTTACTTGTAACTCTCGTCTTGCCTCATGATTGTTCAGATGGAATACGCTTACCCCAGTTTTATTTGGATTTGGGCAGAGTCTCCATTTCGTATAATACTGGTTAAGAAGTTGAAGGTCCGTTGACAGAGTAGCTTCCCCCTCTTCGAATGTCTTGCTGTGAATGGCTATTGCAATGTCATCTGCACAGTAGAATTTTTGCGATTTAGTTGCTGGCATGTCGCTCGTGTATAGGTTGAAGAGAAGGAGAGCCAACACTGATCCCTGTGGGAGCCCATTGTTTATTGTGTAGGATTTACGCGTAGATTGACCTACGTTCACTCTGAAGTAGCGATTTTTCAACATGGTTTCCAGAAGATTAATTGTCTTGCGACAGGGGATCGCTTTTTTCAGCTTGATATGAGTCCGTCGAGCCAGATGGTATCATAGGCGGCCGAGAGGTCCACAAAAGCCACACAGGTTTTTTGGGCTTTTTCAAAGCCTGACTCAATGTATGAGGTTAAGAAAAAGAACTTTTTCACTGCCGCTCCGTTTGTTCCTAAATCCTGTCTGGTCTGCAGGAGTTAAGTCTATCTATGGTGTCATATATTCTGTTGTACAGCAGTCTTTCTAATAGCTTGTAGCAAATGCTCAATAGGGCTATTGGCCAATAGCTAGCTGGGTCATCCTGTGGCTTTCCTGGTTTTAAGATTGCGAGGATTTTGGCTATCTTGAACTGATAGGGAACCCAGCTGGGGTTCATGATGTCATGGTAGAACTGTCTAAGGCATGCACGGGCGGAGGGGCCCAGGTGTCTGTCAGGGAATATTCCGTCTAGACCGCCGGCTTTCCTCAGTTTAAGAGATTTTATCGCGTTATTCATTTCCAAATCTGTGAATGGAATAGAGAAATCCGTATGTTCTTCGAGTTGGCTGTTGATAGTTTTAATCTCTGCTTTAATCTCTTTCTCGAAGATATCATCTACTGGGACATTTTCCGCCAGTCGTTTTATCTGTAGTGCTACGCACTAGGCGACCGAACTAGAATGAATTTCTCTCACGGTCAAGAAAATCTACAGAGGAAAATGAAAAAGCTGCTGTGATGTCACGCTCTTCGACGCTGAGTCAGTAAACAGCGGGTAGCGTTAGTGCCTGCATGACCGTTGCAGTATCAACATGGAGCACATGGGGAGAACTGCGGGACATGTACTTTGTTTACGTTGCGGTCTGAAGGTAGAAGACAAGTATGTAGCGTCGCAAGTTGTTCCGAGCGAACGTTTGTTTTGGGATAGCTTGCTGTATGTAACTTCGGGGGCTGCCATCTAGCGGACTACCCGGGAGACACACGTGCATCTGTCAGTGCCTGTCGTGCGAAAGCTATTCAATATCTCTTACTCAACGCGTACATCCAACACCTATAAGAATCTAAAGAAAGGACAGTAGTTTTTGTATAATCGCCTTAAAAATTTGTATACTACACTTTGTTATTAATAGAAAGGTGGTGTGAAAATATCAGCTTTCTAGCGAGCATATTTTCGGAGATAGAAAAATTAACTTTAAAGTTAGAAAAATTACACTTAAGAAAGGAAATTCACCTGGGAACATTTATATCTTGTTTTTGGTTGTGAATTGAAATACTCACCTGAAGTATCAGGGTATAGTATAATTTAATTGAAATTTAATTTAAAAATTTCAAATACCTTACAATTTTCGTAGTATGGAATCTAGAATAACTTCAGAAAGAACAATTAAAATCAATATTTATTTTATTGTGTGTTATGTGAGCCTGTGAGTAAATGAGAGCGTGTATGTGGGACATCCGTCAAATTTCAATATTGCATTATATACCGTCTTAAGTAATGTGCAAAAGTTGCACAAGCCTGTCGTGGGAAAATGATCCTAGGGGATTTACCCACTTTGCTGATGATGTATGTCTTGGTGTGATTGCTATTGTAACAGAGCAGCCAGAAAGTCAGCTGGCGTAAAATCTCTATCTAAAGAATATTTCCAGAATTACTGTCTTTTCGTTTTCGTTTATTAAACATTAATATATACATATCAGATTGACGCAAATGCGACTGTGATTAAGGATTGGTGCCGGCCAGTTTTGGCGCGAGGAAGATCATGAGCGAGTATTCTGATCGGCAGTCAGTATGGTCAGCCAATCAGATTTCGAGACGGTTCCCGCTCATTACCTGATAGTTACACTGGGAGTGAGGCTGCGAGAAGGGAGTCACTCGCTAGCTTTGAACACGGACGGTCACGTCACTAGTGCCAGTAAAAAATAATGTGTAAGATGAAGAATTACTTAGTGTTTGAGTTATTGGTGAGCTAAGTCGACAGCAGTTGTTGTTGAGGACTGTTTGGCGAAATTTCAGAGGTTTTGACTAAATCTGTTAGATATTCGCGTGTGAATATTGGCCTCCATAGTATTCACACGGCATGTTTCAGTATTTAACTACTGAGCGTTTTTGGCAAGCAGTCTCTCTCTCTCTCTCTCTCTCTCTCTCTCTCTCTCTCTCTCTCTTTTAAGAAATCCACAAGAAGGACCGAATGTAATAAGTCATATTAGTGGTGAAATTAATGACTGTGAAAACTTTGTTTAATTTGGGTCGGGGATGGACAGATTTCAGATTTCGGCTGCTGTGCGTGTGAAATGTGTGTATGAATCGTGAACTGGAAGGAAGTAGCCAATAGTTTAAATGTGGACTGAATAGTACCTTTTACCTTTTCTTTGGTTATTAAGGGCAAAATAAACATTATTGTGTGGAAATTTCGGACATTATTTCCCAGAAGCTAATCCATTTTCTTACTACCCGATAAAATCGGATGACAGCATTTCTACAGAACTTTCTTTCGTAACTAGAGTTGGGCGGCCTCAGTAATTGTAGATATTAGGTGGTGTTTCTTATAAACGATGCTTTTACATCATCTTGTAAGCATCTACGCTGCCGAGTGAAGGGACATTGAGCAGACGCCGTTCTGAGGTAGGTGAATTTTAATTCGCAGTCTGCACAGTGACAACGACGAATAGACACGAGAAATTAAACCCCAACCAGCCGCAAGTAGTAGGATGTGGTTTCAGCATGATGGGGCCTCAGCGGACACTGCAGAAGCAATCCGAGCAGTAATAACCAGTACCTTTGGCTATAGGTGGATCGAGCGACAAAGACCTGCAAGATAACTGGATCTCATCCCATTAGGCTTCTTTCTCTGGGGTTCAAATGGCTCTGAGCACTATGGGACTTAACATCTGATGTCATCAGTCCTCTAGACTTAGAACTACTTAAATCTAACTAAACTAAGGACATCACACACATCCATGCCCGAGGCAGGGATTCGAACCTGCGACCGGCTTCTTTCTCTGGGGCTAAACGAAAGCCGAGGTGTATTCTACCCTTGTTGACTCTGATGCGGAAGTGGTTGCAGGAATTCTTGCAACAGCCACACAAGAACACACCACGCATTTTCCAGTGAACACGGGACTCCTTGCTAAGTCGATATCGGCTGTGCGCTGAGGGGTGTTCATTTTAAGCATTTATTGTGCTGTGATAGAAAAACTTTTAGCAGTGTTTTCTTCTCAATCAGACGCAATAACTACCTGCACACTCAGTACCCTAACAATATGCGTTTCTGACACGTGGTTGCTTTACGAAATATATCTGTTTTCGTCTCCGTGAATGAATGAATGTCATGTGACTAGGGCCTCTCGTCGGGTAGACCGTCCGCCGGGTGCAAGTCTTTCGATTTGACGCCACTTCGGCGACTTGCGCGTCGATGGCGATGAAATGATGATGATTAAGACAACACAACACCCAGTCCCTGAGGGGAGAAAATCTCCGACCCAGCCGGGAATCGAACCCGGACCCTTAGGATTGCCATTCTGTCGCGCTGACCACTCAGCTACCGGGGGGCGGACTTCGTCTCCGTCATCATCGTCGTTAGTTTGGGCATTGAATTTTTGAACACAATGTATGTATGTGTGGCGTCTGTTTCTTAGGACATGTCCGAAAGAACAGATATCACACATATTTTTAAGTCTGTCTTCTCTCTTACAGCGTTATCACATCCCTTGCATTTTCAGAGCCAAACGATGCATCGTAGTATTTGACAGTGGGTTTTTGTTTCAAAATCCAATAGAGTATCATTACCTCCAGGACCATGTGTGGAAATTTCGAAACATCCTGTATATTTTATGCAGCGGCTTCAAGCCCAAGGCAATTACACATCAAGATGATTTGGATAATCATTTCGAATAAACTTTACACTTCTGTGGGAATTTGCTTATGATGCTGCAAAATATACTCAATTCAGTCACGGGCAAGGGCAAGTAGTTGCCCCAACAATATTTCTCGCTATCCGGATATAGGATACACGTGACTCGGCCAAGTGCTAAAGAAGTATCGGCTTATTTGCAGCCACTCACCGGTCGCCTACAAGAAAGTGGCGGCACGTAAAGCGCGGAGAGACCGCAGCACTGCCGGGCTGCCTGGGGCAGGGGTTGCGGTGGCGGCTGCGGCGCAGCAGAGAAAGTTGCAGGGGCCAACTTCCCGCAGCAGGCACCAGCTGGGCCGACGTGTGTACTGGGCAGTCAGGCAGCGGCACAACTTACCTGGCCAAAAGTAGGGCCTGCCTTACCTACACGAGAATACTCTTCTATCTCAAAACTATTTTCAATTCCCGATCTGCAGAGCTATAGCTGGATTATATCAGCTATCGCCTTAGGTCCATATACATCTACACAAGCCACTGCGCAATGCATGGCGCAGGGTACAACGAACCAATATAACCCGTTTTCTTTCCTGTCCCGCTGATGTGTTTCACGAGGGAAAATGTCTACATGCCAACAATATTGGATGTGGGTCCGCCTTGATGCAAAACACATCTGTCTCTTATTTATTTATTTCCAAACTAGTTTCAGCGACAATATCGCCATCATCAGTGGGTTATTTAATTCCAAAACATGCAAAAAACAGCATCATTATGAACACTGTGAAACATTATTACATGTGTACTGTTTGGTTGCGAATATTGCGTTCAGTAAATGGTTTCATAATACCTTTTATACTTTAAGTCACACCATGGTTTTTATGCTTGTTGCCGCGGTTTCGGGCATATTTTCTGTGTTTAGTTGTCGTTTCTTCGACATACAGCCTGTCACCTGCAACAGTACAAGTGGCTATTAGAAAAATATGAAAAAGCGAACCTATACACGTCAGCATTATATTACTGGGACTGCGGTATTGTTGTGGATACTGTTTTGGTGTGCACTAGGTTGGTACGTAGTTTGTCATGTACTCATGTTCGTCGGTTGGCTTGCAGCTGCTTTTAAACACAGAAAAACGTAACTTTTGCACATTGTTCGTAGTCTAAAACATTAGACCAGCTTTCTGTTCGCGCGTGTCGCGAGAATGTATCACATATTGCGAGAACGTTTTGAAAATTGTAGCGGGAGTTCTGAAGACTTCTCTCTCTCTCTCTCTCTCTCTCTCTCTCTCTCTCTCTCTCTCTCTCTCTCTGTGTGTGTGTGTGTGTGTGTGTGTGTGTGTGTGTGTGTGTGTGTGTGGCCTGTTCTGTGCCCTCTGTTAGTTTTCATAAAGCGATAAAGTGTGTGTTGTTGTTGCAAAGTGTTGTGCGTTCGTTTACTACGTTTCTCCCGTCCACCGTAGCGTTTTGTATGTAAATTTTCTTTTAGTGTTAGTTTCCGCTGTAAACCATAGCTGTGTTTCAGTATGTTTTGCACGGACCAATGGAAGAGCTTCAAGATAAAATGATGTCCCTGTTCGTGCCCTATTCTCTCTTATTTTAATCTTATTATTCCTGCGCGAGATACACGACGGTGCCTGCACTATTGTCGCACAATCTTCTTGGAATACAGGTTCTCCAAATTTACACAACAGGGTTTCTTGCACAGATTCACACGTTAATTCCCCGACCATTTCTGTCACACTTTCGTATACGCTATACCGACCTGTTACGACCCAGCGTTCTGAGCCTGAATTCGTTCGATACCTGCTCTCATCCTGTTTAATAACGGCTCCGAACACTGCAACAATACTTTACAAACGGTTGCACTAGCCCATTGCATCGGATTTCCTTTACGAACCAATTGCAGTTTCCCAGAACCCTTCCAACAAATCCAAGTCTTTCTTTAGCCTCACCCAACACTGATTTTACGTGATCGCTCCATTTCACATTGTTTCTTAATATCAGCCCTAAATAGTTATACGATGTGACGTACTTAAGGTGTTCACTACTAATTTTGTCATCTGAAACTATGGTGTTTCCCCTCTTCGTTATAGGCATTATTTTACCTTCGCAAAAGAAGGAGCTAATTTGGGTTCCTTGGCCTTTCTTTGTTCACGCTTCAAGCACTGTTGTACTGTTCCTACTGTCCTAATTCATCTCTTTGTTTGTTCCCCAAGTTTTTTCGGGCCTTCTTTTTCTTTTCTGTGTTGCATGTTTTGCTACGATGTAGACTTTCCAACCGCGACATGTGAGGTCACCACATTGTAGAGGGTCCGACCAGCGACACCTCTACGTTGTTCAAATGTGTGTGAATTCCAAGGAACCAAACCGATGAGGTCATCAGTCCCCAAACTTACACACTACTTAAACTAACTTATGCTAAGAACAACACAAACACACAACAATGCCCGAGTGAGGACTCGAACCTCCGGCGGGAAGGGCCGCGCAGTTCGTTACATGGCGCCCAGGACCGCGCGGCCACTCCGCGCGGCTCTACGTTTTCAGCATGACGATGTGGACATGTACAGTATTTTCTGGCGCTAATAACACATGATTAGCGTGTTCACAGTCATTGGTTCAGATTTACAGTTCAGTGTCTTCTCGTCCGCCTCGGCTGACACCACGTGCCAGTGACATGGTGGAATTCTGTTGACTCCAGTTGTCGGCTCGGTTCGGCTCGTCACCACAGCCGCTATTCGATGAAGCCTTGCAGGCTGCCATATGTGTTGGTACGTAATTTGCTGGTGTTGCAAGACCCTCAGTTTCCCAATCAGCAGGTGGCAATCAACGCGAAGTCCCACAAGCGGTAGGTGTTATCTTGGGAACGGCAAGCAGCGTGATCACTAGAAGTGCTGGAACATCTAAAAACACATGGATGTCACTAAACCTTAATAATCAATCTCTCTCTCTCTCTCTCTCTCTCTCTCTCTCTCTCTCTCTCTCTCTCACACACACACACACACACACAAAAACATTGGTCAGAACAGTGGGGTGGGGCAATTTTTAATTTAATTTGGGGCTATCCATCCCAGAAAAAAATGGAAAGTGAAAATGTATATGTTTGCCTTTTTCGACATGTGCAGTGTACCCATGTCGAGCTCGTACCATTAGCCACCACATTATATACTTGCCGGACCCCGGATTGTAGTGTAGCTCGTCCATGAAACAAGTATCGCTCTCTTACAGATACGTATTTACCTGGGTCGTGTCTGTTCTATTGGACATGGCCGACTGAGCCACATGAAGTCCAAGTACATAAGTCCCATTAGAACGCTGATAACACAAACAGCTTCAAACTGGGGATATGCAGTTCCAACGCATCTGCGCTGCCTATAAAACACGGTTCTACGAACCAAAATCAGCGCTCCACGGTAACTACGTATCCTGAACGTGTACAAGCAATTCCAGCACGAAATTCTCTTAGCGGTATTCAAGAAACTTGCAACACTACTACAAAAGAACTCGAGACATTCGAATAATACCGTCGTCCCGAATATGAGGAATTTGGATCAAAACTATAAGTGGAAACATAACGGTCCAAAAGCACCATTTCGTAGGGAAAAACTGACCACCTGTGGCAAATACAGACCCAAAGACGCAGACAAAATGACGTCAGCGAGACCCTGTACTCCAGCAGATCTGAGTGATCTGCCAGCTACGCTTACACTCGCACAGCCGGCTGCCACTCGTAAATAACAGAAAAATACCCTACATCAATGAGTAGTCGATTTTATAACCAGTCTCTCCGACGATGACTGTGGCATGTTACAGGTCTGAGAACCTTGGGGTGCCTAGACACAACAGTAACTTACCCTCTGCTAACAATTCTAGCACACATGCATTAACCATAGCTGCTAGGAGCACAATACGTAAGCACAGCTACCATCCGTCCATACTGTCGCGGAGAGTTTCCTTGCAAGGCAAGATGTCGAACTTGTTTCTCTCCCTTGTCCAAACCTCTATCTTTAAAATTCTTCTTTCCATTGTCTCCTAGATCGGACCTTATTCATGGGTGAACGCCCCCAGAATATGGAGAAAAGAGCACACTCGCATACTGTGGTGACTTCTCGAAAGCAAGTAACCCTTTCGCAGAGGTGACGGTAGAACTTGTTGTAACGGTCACAATGCAAGTATGGACGTGGAGAGGCTCCACTTTTTTAAATAAAAAATGCGTACCAGGGCTAGTGGTCGTTAACGCGGCAGGCAGAGCCGACTTCCGTGTCTCGCAAGATAGCGTGCAACGCGCCGCGTTATTTGAGATGGCCGTAATCCTGCGATATTTCACTCTTGATAATGAAATACGAACGTTTTTATCGCAGCAGAATTAACTTCACGATTGCAGCATTAATGGTATGGTGGTACTTCGGTTCTCTAGCTGTAAAACATTTACACTCCCCATTCAGTCCAACACAAACACATTCAAGACTCTAGCCATTCCATTTCTTCTCCTATGCTCTGCGAGATCTGATAGAGAACCTTCGTGTACTTCTGGAATAGAGAACCTTCGCGTGCTTCGGGAGTGTGTGATTTAAGTTTAAATCTTTGTGACGTTTTCAATGGATTGCTTGAGTACTGAAGATGTTTCCGAGTGGCGCTTTCGATTGTCCGTCTCGCGCATAATATTGCACGTTCACTCAGTTGACAGATTGTGTGCGCGTGGGGGGGAGGGGGGTAGGAGTGGGCGGTGTGGGAGGTGCACCACATTCATCCCAAAATTAACCGTTAGGAACAAGTTCCTACAAGTTTTGTCCGTTGATAACTGCTGAACTACGTTATATATACCTATCCGAAATTGTGGGCTTCGGTTTGTATAGACATCTGTCCGTTGCTTAAGAATGATGCAGCAACACGCTGATTTCCACTGCTGACCTTTCAGTTGCAACACCATGAAGGCAGCACACGTCAAACATCAAAATCACATTAAGTGTAGTACATACTTGGATATGCAAACGGTTAGTATTTCAATGCAACTACATAACGTTCATGGGAGTAACGCCACCTAAAGTCTGTATTTTACGAAAGATTACACAGAGTTTTTCTCACTAAGGTCGTTTTATGACACTCTTTAGGATTCCTTACCTCAAATGGCAAAAAAAAAAAAAAAATTTGTTGTCTGTATGTCCGTCCGTCCGTCCCTTAAAAGCCCCTTTTCTCAGATAGACATATTAAGTTGAAATTTATGTCACATACTAAGTTCTATAGTTCCTTGTTTAACAAAGAATATTAAGCTTCTACGTCAATCCCATCAAAGCGATAACGGCCAGTTATGTCACATATTTTGATACCAGCAAACTCACTCATTAAACCTTTAGGGTGCTTCCCATTGACGCAGAATCATGAAATTTGGCAAGAAGAAAGTTTTCACAGTATAAGTAAAGGGGAAAAAATCATAAAATTTTTAATTTGTAATTATATGATACGAAAAATATTTCTTTTGTAATTTCTTATCCGACTTCAAACATGAAATTAAAACATCCTCAAAAATACTGCAATCCCTGGACCGATATCTTGCCAGTATCAATGTCGATAACAGGCAAAATTTATCGAGATCCTCCATTCCCGAAATGGGTGAAATGTTTATACACATAAATAAATTTGTATGGAGCCCTCGTACTAGCACCTACCAATTTTATTATTATTATTGTCATTCTTTACTACAAGGAGTGGAATTATCTCATATGCTGATAATGGAGCACATGGGGGATCCCAACTGGGAATAAAAGTTGGGGGGGGGGGGGGGGCTCACCAGTTCCGGCGTTCGCCTTACAACCAAGGGAAACCTCCCGAAAACCTTCGTCGGAACTGGGGCATTGGAGCCATATTAATTTATTTCTGAGACTTCGTTGAGAGTGTTGTGCCAGCCAAAAATTAACATGTTGAATTGTGCGAGTGTGTGTTACTGAACCGAGTGAAGTGTTGTCTGTTATGACTCGTGTTTGAAGGAGAAACGTCTACAAACACGTTTACTTCGACAGTGGGAGAGTGATGGCCTACAGAGAAAGCGTTTATCGTTCTGAGATATTGCTGTCCGTCTTTGTCGGGCCCCCCACAACCGTCATGCGATTATGGGATCGATAGGTCTGCGCCCTACTCAGCGCTACACGCGATACAAATAGCCACACGCAACTAGCGCCCGAGAGGACAGAGACTTTGTTCGTTCAGACATTCAGGATCGTACAGCCACTCACGTAGCGTAACGGGCTTGTTTGTAGCAAGACAAGTATCTATATGGGCAACGGTGCATCATGGACTGTCAGCACGGCGACCATTGTTGCGGCTTCCTCTGACGGAACAGTAGGGAGAGGCGCGCCGACAGTGATGAGACCAACAACACTGCATACAGGAGTAAGATCCTGTCGTCTTTTCACTGAGTCCCTGTTCTGCGTACGCCATCATGATGGACTTGTCCACGTGTGGAGGCTCCGAGGAGAACAAACGACGCCAGATGGCATTCTTGATCATAATATGGGCCCAAATCCTGGCGTGATGGTACAGGGCGCCGCTGGCTACACAACACTATCGCATCTGTTTCGTATAGACGGTAATTTTGATAGCAGGCGTTACATTTGCCATGTTAAGGCCAGTGGCCCAGTCATATCTTCGAGGTCTACGTAACGTTATCTTTCAACAATACAAGACCGAATGTTGCTCGTGCTACCGGAACAGGCTATTCGCTCTCACCTACAGTAAACATTGAGACACTGACCCGCCATCAGACACCAGCCACTACGATTGATGAACTCTGTCAGAGTTGTAGCTGCATGGAATGATTTACCTGCAATTCAATGTGGGTAACCACATCAACATAGCCAGCATACGCGAGCTCATGAGCAATCTCCTTTGTCACTTCGATTTTTACTTTGGGACCAGGAGACATACCATGTTTCTTATCGGCTCTTGTGTGAAAATATACGTCCTCACTGTAATCTCTAAAAGCGTATACCAGAAGCAAGGAGAAGAATATGCCGAAAACTGTGGGAGTCATAATACCGCCTTGTTTGACGCCACTCTTCATGGGAAAGCGTCGAGACTATTTCCCGTTAAAAAACTAGGGCAGCTTGCATGGTCTCATGGAATGCTGACCGTAGCAAGCAACTTAGGATCGGAATAGAAAGTAGGATATGGTTTAATGCCCGTCGGCATCGACGTCACTTCAGATGGAGCACGACCTCGGATTGTTTCTAGGATGATGTACGAAATCAGCTGTACCATTCCAACTGAAATACCCCAGCATTTGCCTGGAGCGATTTAGCGAAATTATGGAAACCCTAAATCTGGACGACCGGACGCAGATTTGAACCGTCGTACTCCCGAAAGCGAGTCCAGCGGACATGTCCTTATATTTCTTTTTTGGCACTTACCTAACTTTCACGCTCTCGAACATTTTTGTATGTGAAATACCACATGTCACAGCTGAGCGCCAGAACGAACTATACTTTCCGCTGGAGCGGTGATTGCCTGGTTCGAAGCAAGAAAAAATGAGGAAGGCATCTTGAGAGCAAACACTCTGAAGCGAGACTAAACGTGACTGTGGAAAACACAGGTGTAGAAGAAGCAATTCGTATGTTATAATCATTGCTAAGAGTTGTTACCGATTTGACTTCCTGGTTTAGGTACATGGACAAGATACGAACGTAAGTTGCATCAAGTCCCACCGTGTTGAGATACGCGATTTGACTTCTTACAAGACAGACGACACCTATCGGGGAACCGGCACTAAAGTATTCATAAATCAAAAGTTAATCTAAATGTTAATCTTTCTTACAATTTCTGAAGATGCTAAACCAAACCAGTCTTTTTTGGAAGAACGGGGGAAATATTGTCGGACCGCAATGACAATGCAGTATTGGAAGCATTTACCCACTTAATCAGCTGAGAACACACGCCGCACATTAACTACGAGTGTTATCATGGGAAGTTGCGATTACACGCTTCGAAATAGAAGGCGAATGGTAAACGAATACATCCGGTACCCAACACATAAATTCTCAATTTTGCTCACCAGTAGAAGGCAGCATTCTGTCAGGGTGTGCGAATACTAGTAACAAGGTTTTATGCACCAGGACCCGGTAAATCATTACAGCAGTGGATCCGTTCATTTTAGTTCTGCTCCAAAGGGAAACTAATTGTGAATTACGAGCTGGTATTCGTCGTTTATACTAACAACTAGCCAGCTATGAATAGCTCCTGTGCGAGAGGCCGGTTAATATTCCTAATCCGACGATCTCTGCGCGCCGTTTAGCTACCGAGACCTACTTAGGATCGGCTGGGTTAACTTTAAAGCGTAATCTAATAACGAAGTAATGCAAGTGTAATTATCCTGATGAAAACAAAACTGCGATGTATTGAAGAAAAAAAGAGAAAAATGAAACTGTTCTTACAAATGATCAACTACGATATAAGTAGGCTACTAAATGTAGACTTATATGAAAAGATAGTTGTCATACATTGAGATACTCTCACCAACAGAAATAAGCAATTTCACACGCGTTATAGGTTCTATAGAAGATTTTTTACCGTTCTGCTTCGCCTCATTCGTTGGGACCAAATGATAGGCAGCCTTACAGTCTTGTTCACATGCGCACGACGAGCAAATGTATCTATAAATTTCATGGAAAGTTACTGTTACCGATTTCGTTGAAAATCGAAAGAGAAAACTTCCTGCCGAATGAATCTAGTACAAATGCGCTGGGTGAGCTTATTCGATAACTAATTCAACAGTGTCGTTCATAAATCAGTATCAGTGTACGATGGCTTTAGATCGAATGAGTGTAGCAGCTAGTGCATGTGAAACACATGACGCATTTTACTGATTTGTTGCCTTGACGTGGGCGTATCACTGCAGCTGCGAATGACCAGCAAAATTACCCTTCACTTTAGCAGCAACAGACTTCTATTAACTGGTTACTATGTTATTTGTATCACTATTAGACAAATGTAACACGCAGTACTGCTGTTCTGCACGGAAGCAAAGGGTGGAACAAAAGACGACCAGTATTCAAAATGGAATAGATATTCGCCGCTACAGGAGTTGGTGTGCATCCGAATAGGAGGTAATAATAAAAAACAGGAAGAGTGTTTTTCTGGGTTTATCCACGCAGTTAATTAACAAACAATACATTCCACGCAACTCAAAATATTTAATTAAAGCTCTGGCGGCGAATACAGCAGGCAAGCTTTCGATAAAAGCACTATGTTTTCTATCTCCGCTTCCCTCTCCTTTCACAAATAGACCTCAATTCCATGTAATCTTTTCAAATACCTACGACGTCATAAAAAATAAAGCGATTCAACATTCGGATGTTTCCACCTGTTTTAGCAGCATCAGCACGAATCCTAGGGGACACTATTCAATTTGAACAAAACCAATTGTTTCGTACTGAATCTAAAATTCTGATCACGAAAACCACCATGAAAATCTCCGACTAATTCTCGAGATCCCTGAGAAGGTGGAGTGAGGTATCAGTGACAACCATTCGTTCTGCTCTTTCGGTAAAAAGAAGAATCTGCAAAGCAATACAAAATAAGCCAGTGGCAGTTGAATTACTGGTAACATACTTGGAATTTCCTAAAAGATTCTACGGAATTGTTCGCATTCGAATTACAGCAGTGAAAATGTCTTGACCAACCACCTACGTTACCTTGTTACTTAGCTGACATGCTCCATTCTTAAAATTTGTAACAAAATAACTTACTTGATATTTTGGAGTGATGCACAGGGTCTCACAGCAGCTCTGAAAATTCACTATAAAATAAACGATTTACGCAAACTTTGTCTAAAGGCTGCCTTCCTACACATTGTGAACTTAATTCTGTCTGTTCAATTATCTGATCTATATGGAGGGATGTTATAAGAAGATGAAACAATTTTTACACAAAACAAACTATGACAAAGTAAGTGACATATTTCGGTTCATCTCATATCGACTGCTACTATTTGGCTTGGAACATGATTGCTTGTCTTGATATTCATGTAAATCAGGACTTAACGATAATTTTTTATATACCAGGTGATCAAAAAGTCAGTATAATTTTGAAAACTGAATAAATCACGAAATGATGTAGATAGAGAGGTACAAACTGACACACATGCTTGGAATGATATGGGGTTTTATTAGAATAAAAAAAAATACAAACGTTCAAGAAATGTCCGACAGATGGCGCTTCATCTGATCAGAATAGCAATAATTAGCATAACAAAGTAAGACAAAGCATAGATTATGTTCTTTACAGGAAATGCTCAATATGTCCACCATCATTCCACAACAATAGCTGTAGTCGAGCAATAATGTTGTGAACAGCACTGTAAAGCATGTCTGGAGTTATGGTGAGGCATTGGCGTCGGATGTTGTTTTTCAGCATCCCTAGAGATGTCGGTCGATCACGATACACTTGCGACTTCAGGTAACCCCAAAGCCAATAATCGCACGGACTGAGGTCTGGGGACCTGGGAGACCAAGCATGACGAAAGTGGAGGCTGAGCACACGATCATGACCAAACGACTCGCGTAAGAGATCTTTCACGCGTCTAACAATATGGGGTGGAGCGCCATCCTGCATAAGCATCATACGTTCCAGCAGGTGTTTATCAGCCAGGCTGATTCCAAGCATATGTGTCAATTTTTACCTCTATCTACATTATTCCGTGGTTTATTAAGTTTTCAAATTTATACAGACTTTTTGATCACCCTGTGGGTGAAAATAAACGAGTCAGTTTTCCTTGGTCTGAAGACACGCTACTGTTCAATAATAAACAGGCGACAACTAGTTAGCTTGTTCACCAACTTCCTTGGATATGACAATGCAGAATATGGAAAGGATGCAGTGGAAAGTCTTGTACAGTGTTGTTATGATATACTTGGGTGTAACATATTCTTTAACGTACATTTCTAACGGTCTTGTTTGGTTTCTCCGTGAAGAGCTGTGGTGCTAGAAGTGAAAAACATGGGGAATACTTCCATCAAGAAATTTCGAAAGATGAGGAAAGGTACCAGCTAAAGTTAGCTGAGTCGACGTTAGCAAATTATTGCTAGACACTCATCAGCAGGTAATTATAAGCACCAAGTATTAACGAGGCAGGCAAAGCGACTGTGCTAAAATGCGTTTCCATCGGGGCAGAACAATACTGTAAACAGAAGGTGATGTCAAAAAATGTTCTCGAAACATATTTAGATTTTTACTCCTTGCCTAGATCTGTTCTGCTCCGTCACTTTCAAACCACGTCCCCGTGGGAGCAAATGTATTCTAACAGTGGAGTACATAGTCATCCGTAGGCTATTTCTGTGGATGCCGTCTCCTCATGTCCTTCCTCAAACGTATTACAACATCGCATTGACGAACTCTTTATTAACAATCTCGCCTACAAAAAAATCAACAAGAACTCAAAGTTGGTCTTGACTTATTCAGCATTATTTGGCCGAGGTAACGAATGACTTCCATTACGGCGATACTGCTCAATTTCAGGATCACAATCATAAACATAACATTCATCACGTACACTTCTTGGGCTTGCCGCCGCTTAAAACAGTGCATGTCCCACTATATTTCATCGAAACAACTGTTCGACATTTTCAAGTAGTAATCGTCACTGCTGCAGTCGCCTCTTGCTCCAATAACGACGGAAATTTACTACCGACGGAAGAAGATCAGTTTATTCGATCAAATCTTGTGGGACTCCCACTATGTTATCCGGAGGCAAAACCGAGAGTTGTATTTTCAAATGCGTCAGAAAAGCCTAACAATCACAACTTCCGTCACCACTGAAAACCTCTGAAACAAAGTTCAGGTTATCTTGAAGCACTAATTTAAGTTCCCTGCAGACTTTCACACGAAGTTTATTCTCATTATCTTGAAGTAATCGTGCAATCGCTGCAATCCTCCTCATTTTCAATTCCGACAAATCACGCTCATATGTACTTAGTATTCCCGAGGTTCTGCTGAGTTCTTGGATGGTCGCTCTGCGACCCTCCAGGATAAGAAGCTTTACTTTCTGAACATTTTCTGAAGTGATAGCAGTTGAAGGCCGACCATCGGGCAATACTCGCTCGTTTTTGAAATGCTCATACCAGTCGCAGATATGTGACTCATCTAAAGAGTTGTCCCCCACAGCTTGTTTCAACATTCGATGTAGCGGTGTTTCCAAGTTTGAAACAAAACGTTTGACAGACACATTGCTCTTTCAGGTCAGTAATCGCGTATATGTAAATTCTTTAAAATACGACAACGGAAAACATGCTCACCAACTATTAATGAAACCACTCAGTTATCAGCTACTAGCCACTATCATTCAAAAAGGATGTATCGGGACATATCTAGCGGCATTTCAGTGTACTCGTAACCGTTTGCGTACGAAAGTCAAATTTCGCGAACTTTTAGGTACCACCTAGTATATACATGCTCATTTAAGCGTAAATCTGAGAAATAGATGTAGCTATAAGAACTGGAGTTAGATTTACATTTCAACCCAGTCTGATAGAGCTAAAGTGAACGACATCCTGACAGTATACTCAGTTTCTCGAAGATTATGACATCCTGCCGATGCAGCTCTTGTTCTAAGGGAGGTTTCTTAATAACTTAGTGTTCCCCAAAATCAAAAGTCTGTTTATTTAATACTTAATTTGTGTTTGGCTTCGTTTGTAGACTTTGGTTCGTTGAACTTGTTCTGGATTGAGCATGATCTCGAGCGAGAAACCTGTGACGCAGGTATGTGTTAATTTGGTCTCCATATGACTAGACTGATAACGTCACGGCTCGCGATGCTGCGCAACTGTGATTTTTACGTTGTCAGAAGTCATGTAGGAAATGCGGGAAGCTACAAGTAGTGAAACGTAACACTCATGTGACAGTGATTCTCAAGTTGCAAGATGCCTACTGCAGTGCAGTATGATTGTTGCGATTTACCACGTACAGAGGATTTATGTGTGCATGTGTGTGAGGGAGCGCGAAGTCAGTGGGCGTCCAGCTGTCATATTCATAGACCACGTGACACAGGACAACCTCCCGTTGCGTGACTGAAAGAGAGAGGATCGTTGAACGAATTTCACGACATCAAGGCTGTTGCAGCAACAGAAGAAAAGACGCAAGTCCCAGCAGCATTTAAAGCCATCTCCATAAAAGTTTAGTCTGCGTAACGTCCGCTATTGCGGATATCATTGATTCTCTGCCACTACTAACATATTAGATTCCTGGCTAGCCGAGAATACAAATAGTGACTTTCCGATGGCCAAAAGATCCTCTTCTCGGGCGTTCTGTACATTCGCTTATCGTAGGACGGTCGTGGGGTGTTCGACAACTTTGTATAGGAGTTAGGAGCAAAGATATTAGTTTCTAATATCTGCTGTGAGAGCCGTCAAGTTGGAATGGAATGAGGGATGGCGTCGAGCCCTGCATGTCAACTGAAGATGTACAATATCGTTCTAGTTCCGATATCAAGCGCACTTCACCCCAGAAGCCAGCGAAAGATCAAAGAAAGAGGTAACGATCTATAGCTGCCCCAGACCGTCACACTTGGACAAAAATGGCACTGTCCCTAGGTGCCTGACGTAGTCTGGCTACGACGTGCCGTTACTTTAGAAACGCAACGACCATTATACACCACTAAACACTAGATAAAAAATCGTTTTCTGGTGGAAGCTGTTTCCGAAATACATACTGCAATGGGACACGCACTGTCATCTGCTGTCACTGCAGACACTGGAAGGTTTTTCAACAGCTTGTAATGTAAGTGAATTACGCATGCGCTAGGAACTTTTTGTTTTACAGGTTATTGTTGGGGCAAAAACCACAGTTAAACACAATTATTAAACAATTTCCACCGAATGTTACGAAAACGCTTGACAAAGGCAATAGGAGAAACATGGCACAAAATGTTACACTATACGAACAAGTAGGCGTCGAAACTGTGTGTGTGTGTGTGTGTGTGTGTGTGTGTGTGGAGGGGAGTTATTAGTGTGGAGGGGGGGAGGGGGAGAGGGGGTTATTAGTGCTCAACAACGGGCGGCCTTACTAAAATAATTATACGCGAAGGTGGTTGAAAGGTCTAAGACATTAAAAAGTGGTAAAATACAAATTTGCTTAAAATTGCATTTAATGACCATCCGCTCATTCACATTGTCACGCAACCTGTAAGATGAAAGTTGGACAGATCGTTTAAAACATTTCTAGAAAACATAGATAATGCAAAGACCCTAACATAATGACACAGGAAACAAGGAAGGCTAGCTGATCACTTAGAAAAAACATTGTATGGCCCTCCTATACCACACAAAAGCTTCTCCCTAATATTTTAAGAAGCAAGTCAGACATTTCGCAGAATCTTGAAAGCCGTACAACATACGAGGCTGGTTTTAAAAGTTCTCGGAATGACCATGATAGTTCAGCGCTTCACGTGATATTCATTGCACTTTTGTCCGTAAACACGTGTCATGTCAGTGCTGTTGGGGGAGAGCTGTGGCGGTGACGTGGCTCTGTTGTTGTTCCCGCGTAGTGATTTGCGAAGATGGGAAAAATCGAGATTCGAGCAGTGATTAAGTACTTCATAAAGAAAGGTATGAGAGCAAACGACATTCATGTCGATTCCAGAATACACTGGGGTACTCCTATCCTTCATATTCAACTGTTGCCAAGTGGAGAAATGAATTTAAATTTGGTTGGGAGAGCTTAGATGATCCGCGTAGTGGTCGGCCAAGATGTGTCGCTACTCCAGAAATCATTGCAAAAGTACACAAAATGGTCATGGAGGATCGCCAATTGAAAGTGCGTGAAATTACTCATGCTTGCCAGTTGTCTTCTGAAAGGGTATATCACATTTTAACTGACGAATTAGAAATGAAAAATTATCTGCAATATGGTTGCTGCGACTCTTGACGAGCGCCCGCACACATGTGCCGTCGCCATGGCAAAATTATACGAACTAAGGTATAAATTGTTGCCACACCCGCCGTATTCACCTGATACGGCTCTGTCAGACCTCCATCTCTTCCCAAAACTGAAAATTTTACTTGGTGGACGAAGATTCACTTCAAACGAAGAACTGATAGGCGGAGTTGACAACTATTTTGCAGACCTGGAGGAAACTCATTTTTGAGGTGGGATCAAGGCACTGGAACATCGTTGGACCAAGTGCATTCACCTACAAGGAGACTACATTGAAAAATAAAAAAGCTTATTATCATTCTTCTTAGCATCTACGTATGACTATACTTGAACAGCGAGGTGATACATTGTAAGACACACACTGAACCATCTGACTATCCCTACGCGCCTCCTTGGCTGCTGTATCTGTTAATTCGTCCCTTTAAATTCCCTTGTGTCCTGGTGCTAAACAGAATGACCCTTCCCTCCCCTGTGTTTGTAGGCGGAAAATAGTTGTATAAAACTGAAGCGTAGCACAATGCCGAATTCACAACTCTGTTCGTAATAGGCCTTGGAAGATCTCACATCCGTACAAATGTTAGTAATAATACTGCAATAGTAACAGTAAGCACACCACTTCCAGAACATACGTAAGATTTATGCAGTTCAAATAAGGATGCTTGAGCACACTGCTAAAACACATGGAAGCCAGTATATAAATTTTCCTTGTGGAATGTAATGGCACTGCACTAAGAACCCCAGTACCTTCTGTTATTAAATACCCGATAGAGCGTAGTGGAAACGGAACAATGAACTGGGACACAGTTTCAAAATGCATTAAGAGTTTTAAATTTAGTTTATGTAATTGTAACAGGCTGCTACAAATCTAGATGAACCTAATAACAGCACCGACTCTGACGTGGTAGTGATGACCGATGTCTGAGCCTTCAACCGCCTTAAATGACCATACTTGGTTATTATGTACTGTAAACGCAGTTGTTACTGGCTTGTCCATCCACGGTGGGCCAATAACAGCGTCGAGCTCATGGCAGCACCGCTGCGACAGCTCAGTTCGTCGCTTACGCCAGTGCGTGAAGGCGGTTTATCTCCTACGTCTGGAGTACGTCCACCGAGCCTGAATCTTCGTCTTTCTTAACAATCTAATCGAGTAGAGATGCAAAGTCGCACTTGCAACGTGCCTGTCTGACGAGGTTCTGGGAGGACAACGCAAATTTGGTTTTCAGTATTTCGTATAATTATTGACCGAATTTAAACATTTAGAATATTGTCACAATCTATTCACTATGAAGCAGAATCTTATGTTAGAGGTTCATCGCAATAACACAAGTTTATGTCTTGAGGCAGCATAATTCACGGCGAACAAATCAGCCAAACTGCATTCATCCACTGAGGGAGAATGAGAGTACCTAGCGACTTCCAGCGAACTAAACACATAGTTTCAAACGTTTACAAAAATTTCTCTCGCTGACACCTCCAACCAAATGATGAAAGCAAAAAGTTAATCGCGTAATACATTTCCGTTGTTCATGCAGTCAAGCGTCAGCATCAGGCATGACGCTTTGATTTATTACTTCTTTAGTACTACTAACTCTATCCGCAACACTCTGCAGACAGTGTTCACACATACCACTGAATGCACCTGCAAAATTTTATACTTGTACGACTCAGTTCAGTAGATGCGACGTCATAAACACCGTGATGGGTGAAAAGCTAGCTTTTGCTTAAAACGGAGGGCAAAATACTCTATTTGTGTCCAGCCAGTGTTTGATAAAGACAGCACTTGGTGGCTACCAAAGAATCGGGGGCAAGAGTTGTTTACTGGCCCTTGTCTAACCGCGCACAGCATTAGACCTATTTTCAATGCTTTCATGTTGGTTCGAGTAGTGTGCTTCTTTATACAGTGTTGAAAGACATACAACGCGACAACGTGAGCTGTGGACCGTACAAGCCTTTGCGGACATGACAAACAGATGTGAACTAGAATGGAAAACACAAGTAAATGCAGAGGTGTTAAAATGGTGAACGAGGTAAAGCAGTTAATAAGTACGATCAAGAGTAAGGAAATATGTTGGCTGGGTCGTTTAATGAGAACAGACTGCATAATAAATAATGCTTTAGAAGGATCTACGAATGCACGAAAGGAGCAGATCTAGGTAACACACGACATCAATAACCATTTTTAATGCTGCAAAACGTAAACGATGGAGGAGGAGAAGATAACAGGACACATTATGATGGGGATGATGTGGTGAAGATCAAATTGGTAATTTTAATTTCATATCGTAGTGCATATGATGAATTATTATCAAACGTTCAACACATTGGGGTTGGGTTGGGCTGTTTGGGGGAGGAGACCAGACAGCGAGGTCATCGGTCTCAGCGGATTCGGCCGTGCCCTTTCAAAGGAACCATCCCGGCACTTGCCTGGAGCGATTTAGGGAAATCAAGGAAAACCTAAATCAGGATGGCCGGACGCGGGATTGAACCGTCGTCCTCCCGAATGCGAGACCACTGTGCTAGCCACTGCGCCACTTCGCTCGGCCAACACATTGCAACTTACTAGTAGATTAAAACTGTGTGCCATGCCGTGACTAGAAATTGACTGAGCCATCAACGCGCCTCATGGTCTACTTCACACAGTCACTTCTGCCACAGTTTAAATCTGACAGCCAGTTTGAACACAATGCACTCTCCGCAACAGAGCGATACGTTCACTTTCGATTTTATTTTACTTTACGCTGAGCAAGCACTATGATACATAGGAGGAGGAGAAGATGAGTGTTTTAACTTCCCCTCGAGGATGAGATCATTAGAGACGGAGTACGAGCTCGGGTTAAGGCAGTATGAGGAAGGAAATCTGCCGTGTTCTTTCAATGGAACCATCACGGCATTTGCCTAAAGCGAGTTAGGGAAATCACGGAAAACCTACATCAGAACAGCCGTAGGCGGATTTCACCAGTCGCGTCGTCCTCCCGAATGCGAGTCCAATGATCTAACCACTGCGCCACCTCGTTCGGTAATGACACATACATCAACCTTAGCACCACACGGTGCTTAATTTTTAATTTTTAACTATAGCCAATAGTCAGCCACCAGGCTTACTGGCCATATTATTTTTATGATATGATTACTCCGATGACCAAACCAAGCGAAACATTAATTTGACTGTGACTGATATACAGCAAGTTTTAATTTTGAAAGTACTGTAGACGACCCAAAGGTACCTGAATAGTGGCTTGCAATTAATAAACACGAGTGGTTGAGTAACACTCAGCCAGAGCAATACGGCCTCCATCGCAAGTTGGGCAGACTACATGAAACGCGCGCTGACACACAAGGACATAGGCAAAGCCAGTCCCGGCGAATTAACTATCGATTTGCGCCCGGCAAGTGTCCATGTGCGCACGGACACAGTACGAGAGGAAAGTTCTCTCTCTCTCTCTCTCTCTCTCTCTCTCTCTCCCTCTCTCTCTCTCTCCCTCTCTCTCTCTCCCTCTCTTGCGCAAATTCCCATCCCCGCCACCCTCCCTCTGATTCACAGAAACACATACGCGAGCTTTCATCTGCACACAGGATTCCACGTATTTACTCGGTCAAACGAATCAACATTGCAATCTTGCGATGGGCGTTGGTTCATCCACCTAAAATCGTGTCTAGTGTACGTAACAAATAACGTGTATGCACTATCTTGTGCAACGAACAGCTTTTTTTGACATGAGCTTAAAGGAAAACATTTTAAAAATTCTAAATAATGTTCGCATTAACCTAAAAGTGCTGCTTGAAACACTACGCATCTCAAAACAAAACATTTATAGTTAAGGAAAACAATTACTTCCTTAATTTCCTTTGTAGGCCACTGCTGATGCACAAAACAATTAGATGAAACATGTTTGGTTAAAAACATGAAATTCTGTTGCAAAAACGAGTAATAATTATTTTTGTCTACAACATAAACAGCTTATAATGTGGTGACAATACTGCAGCGAATACACGTTTTAAAAAGAAAAAAAAAACTACGTTTACTAAATTTTAGAGTGTTGAGAGGACACGAAAGGAAATACTTTTTTAGAGGTGCACAGTTTCCGCACTTGGTACCATGAAGGTTCCGACGCTAGTGATGTTCAGAAATGGTTTTCAAACTGCCGTGTGATGATAATTGTATTAAAGCTGTTATTCACCTATGATTTCTTTCCCATGGGGAGATGAAGCGTTGGGTGTACGAGACAATGACAGACACTCCTTGTGGGTGTTAATGTAAACGAAAGATTATTTCTAACAACATCTCTGAACCAGAATATACCACACGGCAGTTTGGAAGCCGTCCTGAACATTGCCAGCGATAAAACTTTGCCGGCCGCGGTGGCCGGGCGGTTCTAGGCGCTTCAGTCCGGAACCGCGCGACTGCTACGGTCGCAGGTTCGAATCCTGCCTCGGGCATGGATGTGTGTGATGTCCTTAGGTTAGTTAGGTTTAAGTAGTTCTAAGTTCTCAGATGTTAAGTCCCATAGTGCTCAGAGCCATTTGATAAAACTTTCGGACCCCACGCGGGGAACAGTGCTTTTGTAATATTTTTGTCACACAAAGAACTGTTTCTTTTTATGTGAACGATCACTGTACTTGGCTAGGAAAAGTTTACAGTAGCATATTATCCACTTGTGAAGGTGTACCATCGCTGCTCCCGGGTTATTAATGGTGCGTCCAACAATGCTTTCACCAATCAGCATGGATGTAACTGTCAGCTCGTCATTGTTATGTTATACAGCAGTTCAGTTACGGTTGACAGTAGTGCAGTTACGGTTTACAGTAGTGCAGCTGTGGATGAGTGAAGTTCGTACGCAGAACTTTTAATTCCAAAATGTACACCACTATTCTTCATTAGCTGCACAAATCTTAACGAACGGCTCCATAATTATGGAGGGGATGATACGACATGCCACTGTGGCTACAACTGCAACTTTTTGTTTCAGGTCCGAGTTTAGTACTTACCCTCTAAGAATAATCTCAGAGGAGGAAGTTCCAGCAGAGAAAACAGTTGCGCTGGGAGGCGGCCAGGGATTCTTCAAATGCAACTGCCAGCAACTATGTTAGACTCTGAAATGCTTTTGCAAAAACAAAAATTTTTCGTGCAACTCAAAGTGCCAAGATGCACGTCCTTGTTGCAATAAATTAATTGCACATAATATGACAATGTTTCAAACTACAGGTGATGAATGCAACTTTCGCAGTACGACTGTTTTGCTATTACAGCCATGGTTCACATTCCTTACTTCTTGGCAGTGGAGGTATACATTCACAAGGGATAGTGACGATCCCTAGTCAATGTGTATTGTTTGACGTTTGACGGAACTGGAATCAGTAATCCACTTTCACTAAATGATGGTATACGTTCCCTGAAACCTTCTCTCTCTCTCTCTCTCTCATTCCCTGATGCCGTAACACGTCCATCATCCTGTCCTCCTCCTCCTCAGTATTTTCCATGTATTTTTTTCTTCGTCGATTCTGAGAACAACATTATCATTCCTTACTTCATCGGTCCACATAATCTTCAACATTCTTCCGCAGCACCACATCTCAAATTCTTCGATTCTTTTCTGTTCCGATTTTTCCACAGTTCATGATTCACTAAGACACAATGTCCCAAATATACATTCTCAGGAATTTCTTCCTCACATTAAGGCTTATGATTGATACGAGTAGATTTCTCTTGGGCGGGAATGCCCATTTTGCCAGTGCTAGTCTGTTTTCGGTGTTCTCCTCCTCCGTCCGTCAGGGGTTAATTTGCTACCTAGGTCATCAGACAATTCCTGCCTCTCATAAAAGCCTTCACTGTACTCTTTTCATCTATCCGCACTCTCCTCTGCGTTTGACAGTGCAATTTCCATTATACTCTTAATGTTCCCACCTTTGTTTTTAATTTCACCGAAGGTTGTTTTGATCTTTTTCGACTTTTTTCACATTTTTCCTGCAGCCATTTCGCTTGGATTTCCTGCGCTTCCTATTTACTTCATTCCTAAGTGATTTATATTAACTGAACATTTATGTACTTCTTTCTTTCGTCGATCAACTCAAATATTTCTTCTGTAACCAAGGTTTCTTCGCAGTAATCTTCCTAGTACCTACGTTTCTCTTTCCCTCATCTGTGACTGCTCTTTTCAGAGATGCGCACTATTCAACTGAACTGCTCACTGTAACCATATCTTTAGCGAACCTCAAACGCGTTTCATCCTTCCGCAGTACTTCAGTATCCCGCTTCTTTTCACAGTGGTTCCTCCGTGCGATTTTCTCGAACTTCATTCATTAAGAAATTGTGATCTCAGTCTGTATCAGCTCCTGGATAAGTTTTACAATGAAATATCTGGTTTCGGAATCTCTGTCGGACCATGCTGTAATCTAGATGGATTCTTCCCTTGTCTCTGGGCCCTTCTCCAAGTATACCACCTCCTCTTATGGTTCTTGAACAGATTATTGGCTGTTACCATCTGAAATTTACTGCAGAACTCAATTAGCCTTTTTCGTTCTCCTATTTCTACTATCAAGCCCATTTTCGCCCGTAACCATGTCTTCTATTCCTTCCACCGCCATCCTCATAATTTTTGAATCTACTAAATTACTGTACAACTTACTTTCTTTACTTTCCCGAAAAAAATTCTGATACGCTAAGGAAGTAACAATACGGAAGAAAATAATGTATATATCTCGGATATAAAGAAATAGTCCATAAGATCCCAAGTTCAGCATGGATCAAGGTAGTGACATGAAAATATATCGTCTTTTTGGTGTAAGAGATTTACAAAAAAGAGGAAGAAATGAAGCAATAGTTTGTTAAATTTCGTGTATGCTCAAATATAATATCCGGAAAACTCCTTTGTTGTAAATGTAGTAAGCGTTATAGTGTCCAAATCAATTTATTTCTAAGATGCAGAGCGTGTGGCACACAAAAAATGGTTATTCACAGTCAAACCTATATTTCCTATATTTCCAAGTCAGTGGTGATGTTTCTTATAACATAGTAGATAGGAACATTTTCCCAAGAAATAAGTGGGATTCTTAGCCACATATGTAATAGCTCTCTGAAGCAGGGTATTTTCCCAGATAGACTGAAGTATGCCATTCTTAAACCACTGCATAAAAAAGGGGACAGGTCTGATGTAAACAACTACTGCCCAATCTCTCTTCTGACTGCCTTATCCAAAATTCTTGAAAAAGTAATGTATTGTAGAGTAGCTTCACACCTTTGTAAAAATAAAGTTTTAACAAAATGTCAGTTTGGTTTCCAGAAAGGTTTCTCAACGGAAAATGTTATATATACTTTCACTAATGAAATATTAAATGCTCTGAGTAACCGGAAGTCACCCGTTGAGATTTTTTGTGATCTCACACAAACTTTTGATTGTGTAAATCATGGAATACTACTAGATAAGCTCAAGTACTGTGGTATTAATGGGACAGTGCTCAAAAAGTTTAAATCATACCTAACTGGAAGAGGGCAGAAAGTTGAAATAAACAGTTCACATAATATGAAAAAAACCTGGTGATTTCTCAAACTGGGGAACAATCAAGAATGGGGTGCCGCAAGGTTCGGTCTTGGGTCCTCTGCTGTTCTTTATATATATTAATGACTTGCGATTCTACACTCCTGGAAATGGAAAAAAGAACACATTGACACCGGTGTGTCAGACCCACCATACTTGCTCCGGACACTGCGAGAGGGCTGTACAAGCAATGATCACACGCACGGCACAGCGGACACACCAGGAACCGCGGTTGTTGGCCGTCGAATGGCGCTAGCTGCGCAGCATTTGTGCACCGCCGCCGTCAGTGTCAGCCAGTTTGCCGTGGCGTACGGAGCTCCATCGCAGTCTTTAACACTGGTAGCATGCCGCGACACCGTGGACGTGAACCGTATGTGCAGTTGACGGACTTTGAGCGAGGGCGTATAGTGGGCATGCGGGAGGCCGGGTGGACGTACCGCCGAATTGCTCAACACGTGGGGCGTGAGGTCTCCACAGTACATCGATGTTGTCGCCAGTGGTCGGCGGAAGGTGCACGTGCCCGTCGACCTGGGACCGGACCGCAGCGACGCACGGATGCACGCCAAGACCGTAGGATCCTACGCAGTGCCGTAGGGGACCGCACCGCCACTTCCCAGCAAATTAGGGACACTGTTGCTCCTGGGGTATCGGCGAGGACCATTCGCAACCGTCTCCATGAAGCTAGGCTACGGTCCCGCACACCGTTAGGCCGTCTTCCGCTCACGCCCCAACATCGTGCAGCCCGCCTCCAGTGGTGTCGCGACAGGCGTGAATGGAGGGACGAATGGAGACGTGTCGTCTTCAGCGATGACAGTCGCTTCTGCCTTGGTGCCAATGATGGTCGTATGCGTGTTTGGCGCCGTGCAGGTGAGCGCCACAATCAGGATTGCATACGACCGAGGCACACAGGGCCAACACCCGGCATCATGGTGTGGGGAGCGATCTCCTACACTGGCCGTACACCACTGGTGATCGTCGAGGGGACACTGAATAGTGCACGGTACATCCAAACCGTCATCGAACCCATCGTTCTACCATTCCTAGACCGGCAAGGGAACTTGCTGTTCCAACAGGACAATGCACGTCCGCATGTATCCCGTGCCACCCAACGTGCTCTAGAAGGTGTAAGTCAACTACCCTGGCCAGCAAGATCTCCGGATCTGTCCCCCATTGAGCATGTTTGGGACTGGATGAAGCGTCGTCTCACGCGGTCTGCACGTCCAGCACGAACGCTGGTCCAACTGAGGCGCCAGGTGGAAATGGCATGGCAAGCCGTTCCACAGGACTACATCCAGCATCTCTACGATCGTCTCCATGGGAGAATAGCAGCCTGCATTGCTGCGAAAGGTGGATATACACTTTACTAGTGCCGAAATTGTGCATGCTCTGTTGCCTGTGTCTATGTGCCTGTGGTTCTGTCAGTGTGATCATGTGATGTATCTGACCCCAGGAATGTGTCAATAAAGTTTCCCCTTCCTGGGACAATGAATTCACGGTGTTCTTATTTCAATTTCCAGGAGTGTATTTTGTGTAATGTAATATCTTGTATAGACACCTTTTATTAACCTGACGCGTTCCACATAATTACGAAATGTCGTATTCATGATCTATGGAACAAGTACTAATCTAATCTAATTTCATACAGAATAGAGTTCTGGTATGAATGAAAACGAAAACCAAGAAAAAAACTCATAAAAAAGACGGTCGAATAGATAGGCACATGGCAAGTCGAAGGAGGGAATATGCGTGACCCGGCAGCAAATATTCAAACATAAAAGGGGAGCAATTTAAGTTTCCGTTGTACACTGTTATCAAAAAAGAAGAGTTACAAAAAAGGCGTACGACAGGAGTTCGTTGTTTCTGTGGCAGCTCTGAAATTTTACACATATTATACTGCAACCAACAAAAGATGTAGGCTGCAAGCATCAACCGCTTAATAAAGCCGCTGATGAGAACACAAAAGGTCTCTAAACGAGAACGCTACAGCTTGCTGTAAAAATATGAGTCGGGGAACATCATAAGGATAACACAATTTCAACAAAAGGCTACGAGGAAACCAACGGCGACACTCATAAATGTGTGACTGGAGTTTCATTATTAAGAAAAGAGAGTGAAATGGAAGGTATCACTATGTGTCGTTTGGTATCCTTTCCATTTAGTTCCTGGGGTTATACTGCCTTTCACTCAAGAGTTAGCGGGATGCGCTTTTTTGCTCAAGGTTAGTATATATCTTTGTGTTTTCGTACTTAAACTAGGTCGTATGCCACATTCCTTCATGAGTGTTGTGGGAATACATACATCCCAAATTACTACTCCGTACAAGCCGACTGGGAAGTAATATGAACTTATTTCGTGCAAAAACTATCGCCGGTGTAAATGATTAAGAGATTGCAACAGAGAGAGATATAAAATGGAGGCGCCACTGTCCCCACCTCTCTCGAATACAAGCACAAGGGATATGATCTGGGTGAGAGGAATAAACGTAAAAATAAAAGCGTATGTCGTGATTGCGGGGAGACTCCGTGGGACAGGTTCAGCCGCCTAACTGGAACGGATTTACCTACCCTTCGCGAAGTGAGAGATGTGTGTTTCAAGTGTTTCTGATACGTGTGGATGACTGCTTTGAGTGCGTGTGTAGTGAGGTGTTATGTTTACATTGTATGATGAATAGTGTGAAATCTGGTGGCAGCGCATAGCCTACAGTATTCCTCTCGAGTAACACCAAAGCGGCCATCGCGCTTAACGTGCCCGTCCAACGGATGGATCACCTTCAAAATGGTTCAAATGGCTCTGAGCACTATGGGACTTAACATCTGAGGTCATCAGTACCCTAGAACTTAGAACTACTTAAACCTAACTTAAGGACATCACACACATCCATGCCCGAGGCAGGATTCGAACCTGCGACCGTAGCAGTCGCGCGGTTCCGGATCACCTTCAACTGTGTCATCTGCACCTACTCCATGAAACATTGCGGTCCTCCCCTTTGACGGAAAGGATACGAGAAAACTGCCAACAGCGCATGACGTACCCTGGCGGTTATCCATCCAAGTACCCGCGACGTCCGGTATTGCTTAATTTCAGTGATCTTACGGAAACAGGTACATTCAAAGAGACAAGGCCGCTAGCTGTGGGCAAATGTAACGTCTCCCACCTGACAAGTGGATCACTATACACCACCTTTTGTAGTCTCTAATAACATGGCACTGTGGGGAGGTGGGGTATTTCACCGAGGACAGTGAATTAGGTTCTGCAATTGAGTAACTGGCTAAGGTTTCTCGTTGTTCTTAATGCGAGACATTGTAAAAACTTCCGTGATCAGTTCCATGCGAGTCTGTACCCCTTGCAGGGCACGGAAACTGTCACAAATCGTGTTAGCAGGTGGCACAATCCAGTAATCACGTGTGAATCTTAGCAGAATTAATTGTACTGTTCCTTCACAACTTTATGGTTGGAAATTTCTTTGAGGTGCAAAAGAACACAAATTCACGAGCTGCGACTTTCTTCGCTATACAGGGAAAATACCTTCGTATCTCTCATATTATTTTATTTTTAAGCTGCAAAACTTTTATTTTTCACGGTAAACAACATCGCACGCAGCTGTACACCTCGAGAAAGTGTTAAGAATTTTTTCACATCACATTGCTAGTGTTTATAATTTTTTCTTTAAGTTGAAGTAAGAACGTTGTTTGACTGTTTACCAGCAGCCATTAGTTTTGTTTCTTTCCCTAACGAGCAGTCAAGAATCTTGTTTCAGGAAATAATCGATCATATTCTAGGCAAGAACTCTGACGTCTGTTATTTTTCTTCTTTTTTTTTAATTTCTCAGTATTTCAAATTTTCACATATTTGCGACGCTTTGCAAATCATAGTATCTAGAGGTGCCTCCTTTCGTGACGAGCCCTAGACTCCCCATTCACATGCAATGCGCCCATGTGGCTTGAAGTTACTACTAGATGCACACGTCGGGAGACCGAATCAACCCTCCGCGGGCGCGATAGCTTGTGGATAGTCTGAACGGGCGCGTGAGGAGCAAGAAAGCGCCGAGTCGTTTGTACCGCTCTCTGTCAACGGTAAATGAAGCTGCGACTCTGGCGTATGCGTGGAAAAGGCAATGGCCTAACCCGTCCGAATATGTCGGGCGACAAAATTCTGCCGGAAACAAAATTTTAAGAAATTTGGTTTTCTGCCCGTCACGCTGTTACCGGTTATGCCTTCCAGCCGGAAAGTCAATAAAAATGCGCCAAGCGGATCAACAATGCCATAGTAGTAGGCGATACGACTGTGCCCCCTGATGTCAATAAACTTATCCCCTCTCTCCTTGCTGTAAAGAAAACAACAACCATAAAAGAAAAAAGAAAAGGGACAATGTGATAACATTGTCATAACCGTCTCATCTTCATTCCTCTACATCATACTCACTACATCACGTATAGTTATTCTGTTGACAACTCTGCAACGCGAATGTGTGATACAATTCTGCTGAATTTGTCAATCAGAGATTTGTTGCTAGTATTCAGTTTACTTACACTTATTACAGTATTCCTTCAAATGGAAGACTTATTTGTAAATGAGTAATAAAATGTTGTTCTGATGTAAGATAATAGACTCCTTAGGCTGCAACTCAAAATTGATTCAAAATATGCATTTCTTTACATATCTGCATTTTTACTTATATTTACTTCGTCAGCTGTGATCATGTGGTATCCTTTTTGGAAATTATTCATAATATTCGTGCGAGTTCTGATTTCTCTTATTTTATTACGATGGTCCTATACCTCTAAATGGGTGTCAGTCAACAAAATATTTTCGCTTTCGGAGAGGAAAGTTTATGATTATAATTTCGTGCTAATATCTCGGCGCAACGAAAAACTTCTTTGTTTCAATGATTGCCACCCTACCTCACGTATCATATCCGTGACACTTTCTCCTCTATTTTGCGATAACACAATACGTGCTGGCCTTCTTTGAATGTTTTCGGTGTCCTCCGTCAATACTACGTATCTGGCAAGGATTCTGGTAGGTCAGGGTACGAATTTACACACCTACAGTCTCCGTACGCGGCAACACGCGCGACTTCGTTGTTTCGTCCCCCTGCGTTTGAAACACATGTATTGACAGCTCCTGTCACAAGCTAGTTTTGCTTGTTTCAGTTGTTTACAATTAACTTACAATTACGTAGGTTGTAACAGTAAGGATTTAATTTGTGCTTGAGTAGCTACTGCAGGCACGGCTCGGAAAACACACAAAGAGCATTCGACGATGTTTCGTAAGCTTGATTATGCAACCAACTAACGACACCCTCATCACAAGGCACAATTTATCAGTGACTCAGAAGGATATCAACCGATATCGTATTCACGTTTGACACGAGTCGCTGATAACCATAAGGACCTAAGGCACACCGTCGTCGATTTTGAGATTGCAGCAATTATGCATTCTGCTGTCGAGTGTTGAGCTTCTCGTGAACCACCTCTAATTGTGTCTGTATGTCTGCAGTTCCACACTGTACATATAAACATTCACGAAAAGTTGTCCCACCGATTTCTCGTATATTCAATTCCACAAGTGCCCAAAGCACAAACTATAGTTTTGTTGCTCTGTGATGCTTAATTGTTGTCTAGGGTTGACAACATAATTCAGTATCTACATCATGTACGTAGTAATAATGCTTCATAAACAGAGGTGTTATCGGCAGTTTTATCTGAAACTCAAGCCTCAGAAAGAATATGATGATAGCAAGGACCATGAAGTGTTGGAACAGGTCATAACTGCGTGTGTGGTTCGTTTAATATCTGTTACCCGCGCACGTAATATCTGTTACGAACAACTTAAATTGGAAGGAACATACAGAAAATGCTGTGGGGAAGGCTAACCAAAGACTGCGTTTCATTGGCAAGACACTTCGAAAATGCAACAGATATACTAAGTAGACTGCCTACATTACGCTTGTCCGTCCTCTTTTAGAATACTGCTGGGAGGTGTAAGATCCTTAGCAGATAGAACTGACGGAGTACATCGAAAAGGTTCAAAGAAGGACAGCACATTTTGTATTATCGCGAAATATGGGAGAGAGTGTCACTGAAATTATACAGGATTTGGGTTGGACATCATTAAAAGAAGGCGTTTTTCGTTGCGACGGAATCTTCTCACGAAATTCCTATCATCAACTTTCTCCTCCGAATGCGAAAATATTTAGTTGACACCGACCAACATAGGGAGAAACGATCACCACGATAAAATAAGGGAAATCAGAGCTCGTACGGAAAGATATGTGTTCGTTCTCTCCGCACGCTATACGAGATTGGAATAAATAGCGAATTGTGAAGGTGGTTCGATGAACCCTCTGCCAGGCACTTAAATGTGATTTACAGCGTATCCATGTAGATATAGATGTTCTTCATGAGTAATTTTTGTGAACATTTCTCTTGGAAAATGTACTGATTGTAGTTTCACTTTAATTACAAACTTCACAATAGTCAAAAGATTGAATTGTGTCTTGCCTAGATATGATAATTTTGTGAATTAATATTAACAAGAAACATAATCTGAAATAGTAACTAACATTTCATAACGAAGTGGGTAGATTATTTTTTTGTAGGATTTATAAGATGTCGCCCTTATGTGACTAGTGGTTTCGTTATAAATTTAATTTCAAAAATATCTATTTTTCTCAAACATTTGCTTCTGTGCTTCTGCCTTTATGGTTCTCAGTACTGACTACTGAACGAAATATCCAGTAAGCAATGACACTACTAGACGCGCACGTATATATGAAGAGCAGAAATGAAAACCGTTTAAAACGCCATTTTTTCAAAATATGCGTTTTCAGTGCTGTTGTGTTCTCTGTACTATGTTGCATGTCCCCAGACTTGATCCAGATGCCAAACCAAGGAAAAAGTCTTTCAAATATGAGTTTGTAGATGGCGCAAGGTCTGTGTCAATCCATGCTTCCCTCTGGAGTTCCAAAACTAAAAAGGTGTAGGAAGACTTTTTGTTAACATTAGTTCTATTAGTTAAATCCTGCTTCTGTATTTCTGTGTTTGTATTATTACAAAAAAGTTATAGCAACTCCATATTAATGGCACTGAGAAGCAAACATTTCTTCCCGCCACTTTGTCAAAAAATGACATTTTGGAGACAGTAGTTAAATATAAAATACGACTTGATTCTCGCAAAGTAGAAAATAGCAACCAATCACTGGCAATAATGCTATTTATTGACACAACTGGCGCAGTTACCGGTTTCGAACCGATAGGTTCATCTTTGCACGGATGTTCACGTCTGAGCGTTTATATTAAATTTGTTGTTTACATCAGTTGTTCGAAGAAAAGCAAAACACTAATGTAAAGAACAAGAAATGTAAGATAAATGAGAACAGCTGTCTGAAGATCAACATCCCGGGCTTGCAACAGATAACGGCTTTATTTGTGAAAACAACATCAATACCAGTGGCTGGTTATTGTTTTTTTGTTTGCAAGAATGAAATAGTAAAAGCTTTCTTACTGGCATTTGCAACCAGTCAGTTTGCTGGCATGAGACTCAGAACGTCAACAAATAATCCATGTACTGTTTCACTCGGAGCGCATCCTTCATTGGGCCAAATACCGGGTGATCAAAAAGTCAGTATAAATTTGAAAACTGAATAATCACTGAATAACGATAGAGAGGTACAAATTTACACACACATGCTTGGAATGACATGGGGTTTTATTAGAACCAAAAATATACTGTAATGACACATTCCGACGCAGAGACATACAATATCTTAAAGGCTGCGCCAAAGATTAAATTGAGAAGGTGGTGGTGGTGGTGGGGGTGGTGGTGGTGGTGGTGGTTAGTGTTTAACGTCCCGTCGACAACGAGGTCATTAGAGACAGAGTGCAAGCTCGGGTTAGGGAAGGAGTGGGAAGGAAATCGGCCGTGCCCTTTTCAAAGGAACCATCCCGGTATTTGCCTGAAACGATTTAGGGAAATCACGGAAAACCTAAATCAGGATGGCTGGAGACGGGACTGAACCGTCGTCCTCCCGAATGCGAGTCCAGTTAAATTGAGAAGGATGTAGAATATAATCTCTGTAATGTTCATATTGGATTCTCTTTTGTTTCATACTCTAAGAAGGAGTTAAGAGACACTTTCGATTGTTACCTTGTAGGGGATGGACGTAATTTTTGGTGTGTGCGGAAAGGCAGCCATCATCTTGTTAGTATTTATGGTTTGCGCGACGAGCAGAGCAAATCTTATTGTGAATAAAAAATAGTGAGAAGTATCTAAGTTTTACGAGAATTATTTAAAGCGACGTAGCATTGTATTCCTTGGTTCCCACCGTCTTCGTGCAGTGAACCGATGCCGACTCAGAAAGGTACACACGGTCAACAAAGAGAAGAACATCGATGGTGACTAATGAATTAATATTGTGGCAGAAGGACGAATTCCACGCCTAAGGTGAGAACTCTGAATAAATCAACAATGACGTAGAATTCACAAATGTAATTAATCGGAATGGTAAATTATATTACAGGCAAATTTCACACAGCACTGAATTTGTTCGCATTCAAGCCGGTCAATACAGTCCGTAAAAAAAGCCTTTCAAAAATTCTAAATTCACAGTTCCATATCCGTATTTTTTCCTCTTTTCAAAAAATCAATTAATTTTTTTATTTATTTCGCCACAATACAAACGTTCAAAAAATGTCCGACAGATGGCGGTTCATCTGATCAGAATAGCAATAATTATAATAAAGTAAGACAAAGCAATGATGATGTTCTTTACAGGAAATGCTCAATATGCCCACCATCATTTCTCAACAATAGCTGTAGTCGAGGAATAATGTTGTGAACAGCACTGTAAAGCATGTCCGGAGTTATGGTGAGGCATTGGCGTCGGATGTTGTCTTTCAGCATCCCTAGAGATGTCGGTCGATCACGATTCACTTGCGACTTCAGGTAACCCCAAAGCCAATAATCGCACGGACTGAGGTCTGGGGATCTGGGAGGCCAAGCGTGACGAAAGTGGCGGCTGAGCACACGATCATCACCAAACGACGCGCGCAAGAGATCTTTCATGCGTCTAGCAATACTTTTTTTTTGTTCCAATAAAACCCATGTCATTCCAAGCATGTGTCAATTTTTACCTCTCTATCTACATTATTCCGTGATTTATTAAGTTTTCAAATTTATACTGACTTTTTGATCACCCGGTAGATGGAAGCTGGAAGGTGCGAGATCCAGGCAGTCAGGCAGCAGTCCTCCAGCTGAGCAGCGACACGTTTGACTGTGATCGGACGATCACCTCGAGTGAGAGTGTCCGTACGTTTCAACACTGTAGGAGTCACAGCTGTTTGCGGCTGGTCGCACGCGGGATGTCAGAAGGTTTGCGCGACCCTTTCGCGATGATGACAGACGTCTCGCCCAACCACTCACCGCGCTTTTGTTCCCTGCCAGATCTCTGTAGACATTCTGCAAGCGCATACGAATATCTACGATGCTCTGGTTTTCTTCCAAAATAAACTCAACGATAGCTGTCTGCTTGGAATACACCCCTGTCACAGATACAATTTTGAAGGCTACGTACAGCCCCGCCACCTATCGAAACTTCATGAAACTATAGGGACTGAACCGGGACTAGTCCACGATGTCCCACAACAAATTCCGCTATATTTCAACCGAACTGCCCAAGAAAAAGAAGTGTTGCACTACTTATTGAACGGTCCTCATATTTTCTAATTTGTGTCTTTTTTTTGCGGTGAGCAACATATTTCTCTGGTATCAGAACACCTTTTCAGCTTTTGGATAAAATAAGTTACATACAAAGAAAGATATATTGGTTTTTCATTCTTCCGACAAAAGTCAGTTTTGACACTTAGGACCAACATGTTCCGCTTCTCATATCTCAGTGCGTGCGTTAAAGGCGATCGAAGCTTCAGGGAAAGCCGTCGGGCTCAATGACGGCCAGCGCAAGCACGCGGTGTGTTGCGGTGGCCCGAACCAGGAGCAGCCTGCGCGGCCAGCCAGAGCAGAGTGGACACGGGGACAAGAGCTGTCGCCGTGGGGTCGTGTCACAGCTGTCCGGGCGCGGCAGCTGCTGGCACATAACAGACCGTCGCGAGCGGTGTCGTGTGTGTTGCGGCTCTGCAGGCGCAGCCTAGAAACAGTGGGCGTCCGACTGCCACGCAGAGGGGGGCCGAGCCACGCAACGCTACAGCTGTCCCAAGCACTCGCTACTGTTTACTTAAGTGTGACCTACGACTAAGTGGAAGATGAGGAGCGAGGTATGAAATTGCGAAAAGAATTTCACAGGGCACTAAGAGACCCAAGGTGAAACAGGCACGTAGTGCAGACAATCCCTCATAATTATTGAGACCCTCGGGATCACAAGCCATAGCAAAACAGTTGCCGGCGCTACTAGGAGGTTATAATTAAAGTACAGCTACTCACAGAGGTGCGGAACCAATTTATGCTGGAAAGAAAATTAGTTTCAATTTTGGCCACCAGGTGCAAATCTGGTGCTGTACAGAATACTCTAGTTATGACATGTTCCGTAGATCATTTTCCCGATTATTTTATCGATATGATGTGGAACAAGTCAGATTACAAGATATATACACACACACATGAATAGTGCTAATATTAATATTACTGAAATTTTTAGTTCTACACATGCAACTACATTTAGAGGTACTTTTTTTACCATTTCTGAAACAGAAACTCGTCCACGGAGTAGAAGGAGTTCTCCAAAATAAATGATTTCAAGCTAGATTTCAAACTTGATCTGCTACCTGCCAGACACTTTATGTTGTTGGGCGAAGGATCAAAGATTTTTGTTGCTGAATAATGTACTCCTTTTTGAGCAACTGACAGCTTCAATAGCGGGTAGGAAAGGTCATTTTTCCCTGTAGTGTCGTACGTATGAACATCACTGTTCTTCGCGAATTGAGATGGATTATTTGCAACGAATGTCATTAGCGAATATATGTACTCTGATGGTGCACTTAAAATACCTAACTCCTTGAAAAGGTGCCTACATGATGTCCTTGGGTGAACACCAATAATTATTCTCACTGCTCTCTTTTGTGCAATCAATACTTTATGTCTAAGTGGCGAGTTACCACAGAAAACTTTTCCATAAGACATTATTGAGTGGGAATATGCTCATACTCAACAAACTGTGAAAGCGGCGTTTAGTAATGAAATCAACATCATGCCTTTATCACTTGACTGACCTTTTCTGCTCACGTCCCATTCCTGATCCATTACATATACGCCTTTCTTGCATTCACAGCGCCACATTTGCTCCTGGTGGGCAAAATTGGAACTAATTTTTTTCTATCGTAAATTAGTCCATTAACGCATTAGCGTAACTACTACGTTTTACTGCGATATGATAATTACAGTCCACACTGGACCTCTGTGAGCAGCTGCACCTCAATTATAACCACCTGGTATGTGGAAACTTTGAGGTAGGTAAACTACTATCAGACTAGAAGAATATAACACTTCCAAAAGCAAAGTAGGCGAGTATTCGCAGATGCGAGTATTATCCAGACATCAGTTTAATGACACTTGGTTGCAAAACGCAAAAAGGAATTACATGCTTAACGATGGAACGTTTGACAGAAATCTACGTTGGCGACATCATTTATGGTTCAGAGAAATATAGGAACATGGTTGGCATTATTCACTCTATTGCTTACTTTAAAAGATAGATTAAAAAGTTTACAAAAACTTTTTTGACATTGTTCACTACAGCACAGTCTTTGGGGTTCTCAATTTATCACAGATATAGTAACTACAACTTGTACACCAACCAGTCTGCATTTACAACAGTCAAAGGACATGAGAGGGAGATAAGAGGCAAAGAGAGTTGCAGGCTATTCAACATGTACTTCATAGCAAGCAATGAGATAAACCAAAGACAAATTTGGCAAAATAATTAAAGGAAGAAGAATTAAAAAGCTTTGAGTATGCCAATGAAATTGCAATTCTCACGGAGACAGCAAATTACCTTTGCCGATCAATTGAACGGAATGGATATTTTGACGCAAAAGTTTTCTGAGTACGGCACCGCTTCAAAGAGATTTAAAGATCAGTATCAAGGAAAGTAAAGCAAATATACTGCTCTGTAATTGAAGCAATCGGGCGGTGCTGAAGGAATTAGATTACGAAGTGCGACATTAAAAGTAGTGGACCAGATTCGCTATTCGGTAACGAAAACAACTGAAGGTGTTCGCAGTAAGGAGGATTAAAAAACAGGGTGGCAACAGAAGAAAAGTGTCTGAAAAAGTGAAATTTCTTAACGTGAAACATGATCTGAAGTATTAGGAACTTTTTCCTGGAGGTATTTGTATGATGTGTAGCCTGATATGGAAATCAAAAAGTGGATGAGAAGCAGTTCGGAGAAGAACACAACAGAAGCTTTTGAAATGTGTTGCTGCAGAAGAATACTAAGCACTAGATGGTAAGATGGGATAACTAACGAGGTCGTGCTGAATCGGATTCTGGAGAAAAGAAATTTACGGCACAAGTTGGAAATAAGGGATCGGTTGACAGGATACATCCTGAATCATCAAGGAATCGTCATACAAAAGGAGACCAAGCAAGGCTTGACTACAGTAAGCACACTGAAACATATGAAGGTTATATTATTTATGCATAGATAGTAAAACAACATCAACAACAAGCGAAAAGAAACGATTGTTATATATTTTGAAGAATAGTCCCTGCTACTTGTACACAACACATAGGTACAGTCATAGAAAAAGAAAAGAAAAACGCCCCAAAGAAACACTAAGCTTGTGAAGCATCTCTGTCTGCATAGACTTACCATTGCTATCATCTGTTACCTGCGGAACAGCCAACAAAGTGCGCTGTCTGTGTCGCCGTCTGATAATGTTATTGTTTTTGTATGTTGCAGGCGCCTGCAGACCGCCAATAGGATTATTTAAGACAGTATGGACACTAACTAACACGTGCGTATGGTAACTGTATCATCACTTAGCACAACTGAGAGCAAGGGAAATAACCTGAACCCACGGAAAACTGCTTCTACACTCCCTGAAGAAAAAGGTGAAGCAAACAGAATACATGGTCGGGTGTAACTGTAACGTTGTACACGTGCACACCATCTACAGGTAGAACGACCGTGACAGTCCATTAGTGTTGTTTTTGTTCTGTTATTGAAGGACAGGGAGGTACCACGTCCTCGTGTGAGACAGCAACATCAGCACTTGACAGAGTGTGACAGGGGCCTCATCGCGGGTCTGGTCGAATCGTGCAGTATCCATCTTTCTGGGGCATTCAGATGTACCAATGAGCTGACGCTGAACTGCATGGGAAGGCGAGTGGAGGCGTACACGTCGCCGAGGCTCCGGTCGACCGCGTCTGATCAACACAGGGAGGATGGCCGTACACTGTACCAAGCACATCGTAACTGCTGGCTGACAACCCAAAACAGGTAATGTACTCCCTGCAACGTTACGTGTCCTGCACCACTGGCTGGAGACTAGCAGCACCCCAACTAGGGAATTACGTCCCATGTTTAGGCTGCCATTAACACCACAACACATACAGCAAAGTCTGGTACCGTCACCTGGAAGCACTGACTGTTCATGAACGGCTTCGCACTGTGTTCAGTGATGACTCGCTTTTCTGCACTAATTCGGATGACCACTGTCGGCGAGTATGGCGGCGTCCTAGGGAGAAGTCTCATTCTTCCAAGGATTTGGAGAGCCACAGTGGTATTATTCCCGGCGTAATGGTGTGGGGAGGGATCAGGTTTCATTTCAGATTACGGCAGGTGATTCACGGTACTATGATCGCACATCGGTGTGTCATGTACGTCCTGTGTACCGAAGTGCATACTCTTATGAGACATTATCGTGGTCTCAATTTTCAACACGGCAATGCTCGTTCACACATGGCACATGTCTCTATGAAATGTCTACCCAATGTTGAGATACTCCTGTGGCCATCCACATCCCCAGATCTGTCCCCAATCGAACATGTGTAGCGCTAACATGAATGTCAACTCTGTCCCAGCTACCAGCATCAAGGATATCAAGAACCAGTTACAACAGCTGTGGGGCCGCTTGCCTCAGGAGAGGATTTAATGGTTTTCTACTACAATTGTCTTTGCAGATCTCACCCAGAAAGTGGCGCTGAACATTCAGTTAATGCTTCTTGTGATGATTAATATTTTATATATGTGTGTTGACTGATTTTATTTATTGTGAATAATGATCTCTCTCCGGGTCGAATGATAACGGATGAAAACGGCAAATCTTTTAAATTATCACCTTAGCTGGAGGCCTTTTCAACCATTTCGGTCCTCTTAATTGCTTAACCCTAACTTTTCTGGGTATATTTGCTGTAATCATTAATGTTTCAAATTACGTAACTGGTATCTACCCTGTTTTGGTAGCTAGATTTTATCACTTGTTTACATTGTAATTTTAATGTTCTAAATGCTCATTTTCAGTGATATTTCTTTCTCCCTGTTACAGTTCTGTATTATTTATTATTCTAATTGTTATTACTATTCCAAGGTTGCAGTGGCCTGGTTCTCTGAATACCAGTCAATCAGAAGTATTTCCTAAATTTCAGTAAGTAAAAATTGTTTGGTTTATTCACCTAGTAAAAGCCTTTTATTGTTTATTAATCTTACAGATATTATTTAACTTGAATCAAGTAAATGTTATTTTATCATTAAATGTGGATGTACTTTTTAAAGAAGTTTTACGTTTGTTATCTTGAGTTGAAGGCTAAGCTAATAAAACTTCGAGCTAATTTCCTGATCAAAATGATTCCTGACACCTTACTGTTTGGCAGCCTCCTAACTATCAACCTCTCAATCCCCGAACTTTCATTTCGTTTTCTTCTCCTCTTCCGAGTGCTTCATTTTTTTGTCAGACAGTGTATATATACTCATGAACTAGAATTATAATACAGTGTACCAAACCGATTTAGACAAAAAGCTGAAACATAGACATTGATGCATTTCGTAAGCGAAAGTAAACCTGGAATGGTGCCAACTCTGTTGAACCTGCTAATTCGTTCGAGGCTCATTGTGGCAACACACAGCAAATGTCTCCACGTGCAAAAATTACTGATAAAATAGCTGGTATGGTGTGGCATATACATTATCACCTCATTCAACACCAAAGAATACGGTCGTTCAGCCTGGAATGACTGGCTCTGCGCGAAGCTGGAAAGAGGAAGGTATTTTATATATATATATATATATATATATATATATATATATATATATATATATATATGTGTGTGTGTGTGTATGTGTGTGTGTGTAGGTGGGTGGGAGGGTGTGGGTGTGCATGCGTAGGTTCGTCAAAAACGGTCTGAAAAGTTTGCATGGTGTTGCAGGGTAGATTGTGCTGAGAAATAATTTTAAAGAAAAAGCGTTTCTGATTTAATTAGCACTGAAGTTAGCCTATCGGGTAGTTGCGTGCAGAAATTCAAGCTGCGTGCCAGAGACGATGTTGCAGAAGTGTTCATCTGGTTTCCTCAAAACAAACAAGAGATTCTTGTTACCGTCCAATGTCCAGTTTTTGTATCACTCTATTTTCGGTTTCAGGAAATCAAACAGAGAATACTGGCAGCACTGCCTTCGGCAAACTGCTTGAATTTGTGCGTGCAATGAAGATCTGATTGGCGAACTTCAATGCTAATTAAATAGTAAACGGCTCAGAGTATGGAATTTTTTTTCTTACCAGTTATTTCTCAGCACCCCCTACCCTGAGCATCCTTGCAAGCTTTTGAGATCGTTTCTGACCGCACTATGCGCGCGCGCGCACACACACACACACACACACACACACACACACACACACTCAAATTAATCATAAATAATATAGCTATTATGTTGCTAGTAATATTAGTTTCATTAATTCTTCAGGTTTATAAATGAAGAACAGAATATGTGGATGTTATACAATATTAATTTATTTGGTGGAGATCTTCTGGCTATTATTGCAATCTTCAGACTATAACTGACAGGTGTAATTGAATATAAATACTGGTGATCAACTTTGAAAAACTATTACATATGGAGAACATGATGGAAAGAAGCGGACTGAACTTCAACTTCGATACTGTGATTGTAACAAGTTTAAATATGCATCAAACATAGGCTGCGCTTGCAGGATACGCAGCGACCGTTGTAAGTAATATACAGATAAAATCGCCATACATGGCGTACTAATTGATTTATTTGCCTAGTTTCAGTGATCAGATGCGAGTGTCGGACTCGTGGAACAACAGCATCAAATTTAGTTAACCACTAAATCTCGACTTACGACATGATAACTTACATTCATTTCTCCAGTGAAAGTAAGAACTACGCCGACATAGAAAAAGGCGGAAGTTTTTGTATTACATGAGCAGCGCTCATAGGGAACAAAAAAAAACTATATATACCGTACAATCCGGAAAAATAATCACAAGACTCTTATTGATCCCTCTTCAGTTTTTGTGAGCGTACTTGTGTAGCCAGTTTTATTGATATTGTTGCTTACATGGGAAAGTGAGTATTAACAGTATAACGTGTAAGATAAAATCGTAAAACTGTACCAGGTCCTCAGATATGGGGCACATGCTCGGATTATGGAAGGAAAAATCGGCCGTTCCATTTAAAAAGAACTATCCTGCCGTTTGCTTCGAGCTATGTAGAAAAACCACGGGAATTTGAACAGTCGTCTTCAACGATTCGAGTCCAGTGTGCTAACCACTGCGGCACCTCGCTCGGTACTTCGTTTAGAGCTTACTGGTATTGTGAAACTTGAGTTTCTCCAGGCGAATAAAATGTTCAAACAACTTACGGGAATACCGCCGCGACACGTCTTCGACAACTGCCGACATTTCGTCAGGTGAACAGCCAGGTGGTGACTGAGCAAATTTACAACCCTCGGTAGGTGGGGCGCCGATCAAGCACCGTAATGGGGCACTTCGTTAAAGACATCACCCCCCCCCCCCCCCCCACACACACACACACACACACCATACAAACTAGCAATACCGCACAAAGACGACTTTGATCATCCCGATATTGGGATTCCAAGGATGTTTGTTACAGACCTAATACGAAGGAAACGAAGAAGTACAATCACGCGCTTTCAATGGGCTTTTTGACTTAAGCGGGAATGCAACATCGCTTCCTCGGTATGGACTTTTGGAAATGGTTTATCACTGCCACCATTCGACCGTAAGTAATGACTCAGCTGTCAAGCGTGAATGACTTACATATGCTTGTAACGTGACGCGTTGTTTTTTACTTGTTATGGATGAGTACTGATTCCGATGGGAGAGAGCGAAATCCGACGCTGGCGTATGACTTCCTCCAAAGGAACAGCAGCAAAGGTACTTCCAAATTTAAAGTCCCCATGACGCACAAACCACCACCATCGATTTAGTATGCTGTCATTCTACAAGACAGTACAGGTAAGTTTAGAATGCAACATACAACGTCGTGTACCAGTCCGGGTCTATCCCCTGATCTCTATATTCGGACTATGAAATAATGTTTCGCCGACAGTAATCGATCCGATTACCTCGGCGACCGAGCGCAACCACAAACTGCCTTCCGGTGAGATGGTTCTGTTGTTGCACAGGGTCTATATGCATGCATAATTTGGAAGCAGTGAAACGTAAATACTGGCTGACGGTATCTTTTCGAAACAGTTCGCTCGAGAGACAATCAAATGTATCGTTAGCCGGAGAGATTTGGGCACAAGAAGAAACCGCTAGCAAGAGTTTATAACACTGTTTATGGTTCATCTAAATCTAAAAAAATTTTTGCTTTAAAATTTTCGCATATTGGTACTAATTTCCTGTATATGTAAAGCAGAGTCTGCCATTCTGGAGGTTGAAGTTCTTTGCACTGTATGTTAGTAACGTATGTAAAATACTGTGTAAATTGTTTATTACGTTAAATAATTTTCTGAAGACATTTTGTATTTAAAAATATTTTTGTGTATAGACTGTTGATGTTGATGTAAATTTGACAACTGTAAGAAATGGTTACACTTAGGAACAACATAAGAAATAGGTGTTATGTAAAAGCCAGTGAGCTTCTGTTTGAAACGAAAGTGGCTCTGGGGAGTGGAAAAGGTGGCAAGGGCGAATTGGCGCGCTACCTAGAGCAAGGGCGGGAATAAGTGATACACCCTTGTGGAGTAGGAGAAGCTTTGCCTGCAAATTTGCACAAAAATGCCTCGGATGAAGACTGCAAACGGCTTACGGCATAGCTGCGAGTCGTTGGGCTACTGCATGTAAAACTGAACGACGCCAAGAAGAGAAATGAAGCCCATACAGCGAGATCCTTGCACGCCGTACTGTGGGCAGTGTAGCCGTCACAACTCTTCGAGCCGGCCGGTGTGGCCGTGCGGTTCTAGGCGTTTCAGTCTATAACCGCGTGACCGCTACGGTCGTAGGTTCGAATCCTGCCTCGGGCATGGATGTGTGTGATGTCCTTAGGTTAGTTAGGTTTAAGTAGTTCTAAGTTCTGATGACCACAGATGTTAAGTCCCATAGTGCTCAGAGCCATTTGAACAACTGTTCGCCACACCCAAGCCTACAGCCACCAGATAAGATTTTTGTGGTATTCTACTTATGTACAGCGTGGAACCATTAATTTAAACTGCATTTTATTAGTGAAGAATCATTCTTGAACTTTATAGAAACTGGTTCATCCTGTTATTTCATCCTAATAATACATCCATATAGGTTTCCTTCCTGGTGTTGGATTACTCCGGGTATCCTGTTTTACCGACTTACGTAGTGCCAAGTTAATATAAAGAGACACCATTTAAATTGTTTTTGTGTAAATAATGAGGTATAAGTGTGAGTGACTAAATCCTGTAGTAACGAAATTACGTCTCAGTAGTGGAAGAGTGTAAACTGAATAGAGTAAATTTAAATGAAATCTTGCATCATAAAGTTAAATATTTCATAAATATTTTCATCTTGAGCAATAGTTAAAGAAAAGTTGTCTTAGTTGTTTCACTGAAAGGAGTAATGAAAATTTTAGTTAGAGTAATAACACGTCCATGCTTTAGTACATTACAGAAAAATAAAGTCAAACTATTTTTGTTTTAAAAGTTTTCTTAGGTTTGCAAAGTGCTATAGTAAACGTTTCAATCAGAGTGAAGCAACGTTACTAGAATCTGTTAAATGACTTTGTAGAGTTAATTGAAAGAGTAATAGCTTATGAAAGTAAATTTCAGTAAGAAAGAGGTTTCCTTGAAGTGAAATGTGCAGTATAAGACGAGTGTGCCTTAGTATCTACGTATTTTAGTATTTAAGTTTGTTGGTTGTGACAAGTGATTTTCTGAAGGTCCCCCCCTGGCCAAATATTTTTTAGCTTCCTTGAAGTTATCTACTGGGCTTTTTCTCTTAAAAAGGTAATGTTAAGGGTGTAGTAGTCAAATTATCCCAATGTCTGCACCAACATTGTTTACGTGAAGTAATATTTATCTGAAGAAGCAACTTCAATAGTAGCAAGAAAATAGGCCAAATTCAAACTTCTGCTTTTCCAGTACTTCACTGTTTCATTGTCTGGATTGGCTGGCGACCGTTAGCACACATTTTAAACCACTAAATGAACTTGGAACTGAATTGCCCTAGCTTCAATATAATACTATTCATAATGCGTTTCTTTTCAACCGTTCGGTAAGATCTTAGAAAAAGCATTGAATAGTCTGATTTACTTATCCATTAGACACAACACATGGTCAAATACTGTAAAAACAGTAACTCTATTGATTAGCTTTTCCTATTAACAGGACTATCCTCCCATAGTGTATTTTATTTGGAAACTAAACTAAATTTAGTAAGAGGGTTATACGTGGCAACACAGAGACAGGGTTTTCTGTTATTTAGGTAAAAGCATACTAAATTACAATAGTAGTGATAGGGTTATAAGTGGTAGGAGCAGCAACTATCGACGGAAACTGAATGGCAGGACTACGCAAACTTCGGTGCGAGCCATTTTTATAGCTTTACTAGAGGCACCAGCGTTGTCTTTTCATCGGCGACACTTGCTGGTTCTAACGCAGAAACCTTTTGAGGGCCTACAAGCTCAGGGTGCGGCGGTAACGACTGTACTGGTTAGTAACTATCACAGAGAAACAGAGTCAAATAAAATGAATTTGACAATTCAACCACAGATTCGATTTGCCCACAAAAATTCGATCTCAATGATGATAATCTGAGACAGGAAGGATGTCTAATTAACAAGTCATAAAACTAAATCTATCATTTTGTGCAATTACAGTAATTTCCCCCGGCCAACGTATATCACCGAATGGCTGCTTACAAGGAGGACCATCAAATGGAGGGGGTACAGTAATTTTCACATTCTCAGTTTGGTTAATGTGGAAAATGCTCAGGCCGCGCGGTTAGAAGCGCCATGTCACGGAGAAAAAACTGAGGATATGTTTGATGAGTCAGTTTGGATTTAGAGAAGGTAATGATAACAGAGAGGTAGTTCCGAATTTACGCTTGATGACGGAAAAAAGTCTATAACTTAAAGTCAAGACATGTCCATAGGATTTGTCGATCTAGTAGAAGCGTCCAACTACGTAAAATGGTGAAATCTGTTCGAAAGTCTCAGAAAAATAGGTGCAATTTATAGAGAAAGATGGGTACAATGCAACATGCCCAAAAACCAAGTTGGAAAGAATGAAAGAGCAGAAGAGACGTGCTCGGATTATAATTTGTGAAACGTAGGGATGGAGTCTGCCTGCTATTCTATCTGTACGTCGAAGAAGCAATGACGAAAATAAAAGAACGGTTCAAGAGTAGGATTTAAGTTCATGATGGAAGAATATCAATGATAAGATTCACTGATTATATTGCTACCTTCCATAAAAGTCAGGAAGAATTACAATATGTGTTGAATGGTATGGCCTAATGAGCATATAATATGGACTGAGAGTAAACAAAGTCGAAAGTAATGGGTTATAGCAGACATGATACTGGCGATAAACACCGAATAGGTGGCGCAGTGGTTGACACACTGGACAAAACGGAATGCACAAATAGTATGAGCTACAGTTTTGGGATATAGACATTGATTCACACATTGATTTCAACTAGACCTCTACTTATGCGACCTCACAAGTGAGTTTGAATTTGTCTATGGCAATATGGCTGTATAATATGGCAATATGGCTGATCTTCTCTACGATGTTCAGCATACATTGTTGTTTACATGAAGTTTATTTACAAATACGTTAGAGTTGTGACGGTTAGACTCACTATTCCAAAGATATTACGAATAAGACTTTTCATAGCAGAACAGCGTTCTTGTAGTAAAATTTTTTACTGATGCATAACGCTTGGGTGAGGTAAGGTGGCGAAGTCAGTACATTTGTATGTGGTTCTACTACGATATTCTGTAACAAGTGACTTTATTAGCCTTAAGAGGTGGTCTAACCAAGTTCTGCAGTTGAGAAAATATTTGGGTATCAGTTGAGTTCTACACATATATTGTAGAATCGTGTTATGCGATCATCATCAAGTTACACATACACCCTTTTAAAGCAGGCTGCAGTTTTGTAAGAACACGCAAATGAATAAAGACACTTGTTATCCACAATAAATAGCACGTTCTTCTAAGAGGAGAACTTTCATAATGCGCATACTATTAGAAGAAAAGCCGTAGTTCATCAAAACTGGTTGAAAACACGTCACTAAGCTACGTCTGTAATACTAGGTCAAACCCCTTAAAATATACATAAACTATTTAAACACAGCCGTTATTTCAAATAAGATGCATTCCTTGTATCTTCTGGCTGTTGAACGAAAAATTACAGCCAAACACAACGTACGTATTGACCATTATGTCAACACTCTAAATGTATCATAGTTATAGCAATTTACCCCATTTCTTACGACTGTTTTATCAGTAAATAAACAGCTGTTTACAAATCTTTGCGCTCACCGCCATATTTCGATTCTGTAGTACTGGCTTCAGTGATACAAGTGAAATCTCGTGCAGTATGTCTGTGATCTGTATGCACAAATTCATAGTACAAAATGAATATCTGTAGCAGCCCTCCAACGTAAATATCGTCGTGCTACGCATATTGTCGAAATCATACGCGAACCAACATTAAGATTAAATGCTGTCTGCGCGAGAAATAAATAAATATTCACCAAATCAAGATACGTATTGTTACAAAAGCAACGAAAAAATTATCATTTATATTACCATTTCAAAAACTTAAAAACATTACAGTTTGCAGACACTCTTAGAACATCTGAAAAAGCTTCGGTTATTATAGTATTATAACAGTGTAAATAGATTCTGAACAAAGGGGTGAGGGGGCGGGGGATGAAGTGCGCACTCAGCTCGGACGATTTCTAGCAACCCACTGGAAAAATCCTTTATAAAAGAGCAAATACAGAATGTGCTGTCATTACATACCCCTGCCGCTCTCCACAAAACCCTCCCTATCGTCCCGTATCGGAACTGGTCCTCATAATCGAGTACTGCCCGAGAGAGCAGATTGCGTGATATTTTGTCATTTGGGCAAGAAATGTTAGAATTCTGCGCAATTTTTTAAAGAAATGCAGCCATTGCCATTTGGGCGACATTCACATTATTGTTGATTAGCGCGATTTTTGGGCGACACAGGTGAATCCAGGTGTATTTTTATGTACTGAGTTTAATTTAACATTATTTGGAATGATATTTAACGCTCTGCTGCCTTGTGGAATAGTGAAATATTGCAACCTCGAAGTTCTACCAGTCTCCTAATAATGACTCCAGTGCTAACATTAAAGTGCTATAGGTAGGTAAGTACGCTATTATAGTACTGCGTACGTATTTTTAACTTACCGGAACACAAGTGGAGGAATCAAAAGTGGTTTTCCTCTTCCTTTATGTTACACATTTACACATAATCAGAAACTACCGCAGCAGCATACAGCACAAAAGCAATAAACGACAGCAGTTACATTAAATTAAACTGCAAGAAAGAACGGAATTGATTGACAAAACAACAACTAAGCTCGAAGAAGGCCAAGAATGTATAGGAGTTGGTCTTGGCTAGCGTAAATTAATCAATGGCCTTCTTGACTATCGAGAATTCGTAGCCTTTTTTGTCACCTGATTAAAAATCGAAAGAACTTTTAGTTTCATTACAGGGCAACTACGTCGTGTGTAATTTCATTTAGGTGATGGTGAGTCTGAACACCAGTACCTTCCCCGCCATTTGGCAACGTCCTTGCACTAGGGCTTGAACAACGTCAGTTATGTGAGATTCTCCAAAGATCAAAACGACTAACAATGAGAGTGACTCGCTTTTCATAGAAATTCAAGGAAAGTATAATGGTAATCTGACTCTATACGATACTGCAATGATGTCCACGAACTAACCAACGAAAGGACATATGTTGATTACAAATATACGCTACCGCCCTTTCAAACTGTAAGGAGTGTGTCAGAACTCTCCATTACACTGAAAACAATATAGCCAACTTAACGCTATTCTTTGCATTGTGTAAGGACTCAGATATCGATAGTAAGAATCTGAGGGCGATAAGATGGAAGCGGGATTCTATGCATTGTTGTGAGACGAATGCAGTAGTGTCGGTCAAGAGCTCTGAGACAGAAGACGTGTCACGCTGCCCTCACGTCGGCGATGGCAGATCTTGCCACAATAAAGGCCTGACTTCATTTACATGGCCAGGAGACATTTAGATCGCTTACCTACGCTTGAAGATGGAATTCAAGGTAAAATTAGCAAGCATAGCGTAAAGCGCAATTGCAGGTTTAGGCTCCTGATTGTTAGTCCGAGCTTGCAATAATCTCATGTTCTGCTTGTCAGTTAAAGAAGCCTCCTTATCCTCCAAATAAGTATGCTGTGGTTATTAAATGTTAATGTAACTTTGAAATTGAAATAATTTGTTAATCTGGCACTCACTCACTATTGATAATTATACAGTAATTGTCAGGCATTTCGCCATTACTAATACTTGTCAAACTATTATTGGTCATGATGATTTCTGAAGTTTTTAAATAGACTTAATTTATGCAATCCATTCTCACAAGTTATTTAGCAGTTAACAGGGCAAATGGTTCAAATGGCTCTGAGCACTATGGGACTTAACATCTGAGGTCATCAGTCCCCTAGAACTTAGAACTTCTTAAACCTAACTAACCTAAGGACATCACACACATCCATGCCCCAGGCAGGATTCGAACCTGCGACCGTAGCGGTCGGGCGGTTCAGGACTAAAGTGCCTAGAATCGCTCGGCCACAGCGGCCGGCAGTTAACACGACACAAGAAACTCCTTTTTATTAAATTCATTCTTAGTCAAAATAAGCTTTAGCCGCTGCTGCTGCTGCGAATTGCTGTAAACTCCTTGAAAAACGGCAGTGATCTAAAGAGGTGAGAGCAAAACTTAGGGCCAAAACAGACACACTGACACACCATAGCATATCATGTACTCTAATCCAGTAAATTCCGTTGCACAAGCCAGATTCTGCATCACTTGTAAATTCTTATTCCAATACACACAGTCAGACAGCTTTTCATTGTTACTGGTTCATTTGTTCCTGTAATTTTTCATATTCAAATTCGCAGTCGGGTAGCATATCCAAATGTTAGTTTTAAGTTTTCCATGTAACGACCTGTTGAGGGGTAAATGACAGCGAAACTGACACTCATACAACACGCACACAATGTCATGCAGGTTAGATTCCGATTACAGATAGCTCAGGTTGCTTATCGAGTCCATTTTCACAGACAAACATAGGCTTTATTTTGCAAAAACAGACATAATGTCTGATGGGATAGCAGCAATCACTGATTGTATAATGTTACTTATAATCCGTCTTGATTGCAAATTTTTTTTTCATATGACCGGTTTCGGTTCATTCAAAACCATCTTCATATCTGTAACGATAATGATACTAATTTACTATTTTACGAAAGCAAATCTTTTTCATCCTATCTAATCAACATCAAATGTACCAAAACGTATCTGATATTTCAGTTACCGGAGTAACCCGTCCAAATCCAGCAACTTTCACATGCTGCGTCACATAAAATTGGTTGGCAGCATGCACGTCATTTATATTAATTATAACACTATTACTGACAGGTGGCGCCTGGTACATTTGTTACATTCCATTTGCACATACTGTATTCAGTAAATTTTTTTAATTATTAATTTTTATCTCCAAAAATACTTAATTAAAATGTGTAGATGTCAAGGTTAAAATCTGTACTTATCAAAGTTAAAAAACAGTAAAATTATCATTTTTATACGATCTAAAAAACATAGGGCCGTTTATATATCTATGGCGCTGGTGTGGACTTGTTTTCCTCTACGGTCTTCTTCCGTGGTTCCCGCCTTTTCGGTGTTGTGCCGCGATCCGCTCAACATATTTGTTGTAGGTACGTTACAAAACTCATCGATGAAACAGAGAAGATGAAAAGAGCTCTTTTTTACAACCGGCGTGCGCAATGTGAACTGTTTCTCTAGAGCACAAAAGCTTCCACAAATCTTTACCAATGAAGACACCTCTCGATGGGAGTGGCTTGGTGCTTTTTTTTTTTATCTCATTTTGTTCGCTTCTGTTCGTTGCATCTGCTCGGGGCGGACGTCGTAAGACATCCTTTTATGTTCGTTGTTGGTCGATTGACTCAGTTTTTTTATTACAGAGGGCAGCTAACCCCCTGACCAAACACGCTGAGCTACCGTGCCGGCAGTGCTGGGTAGGGGGCTATGAAGTGTCCGATCGATAACGGCTCATCTGCAGCGCTTTTCTTTGCTTAATTACTGTTTAACGCATCGCTAGCAGGGTGTTCATTAAAGACTAGGCTTTCTTTCAGGTTTGGCGGCACTTGTAGGAGCAGTCGGCGTGGCGTTCATTACGAAACCCTCCGCGGGGCTCGTCTGATGCTCTCCGGCGAAAATCTAAATGAAGAGGTACGGGCAGACAGACAACCTCAGCAGTGTACAGCGGAAGATGGATTTATTACATCACTACAGCGCCTTGAGCTCCTGCTTCCGAGTACAGCATTATCTTAGCCAAAAGGTTAGCAAAAGAGTTTTGACATAATATATGGGCTGTCGTGTACAACTAAACTGCATGAAGGGATGAGCGAAAACAGACTAATATGCACTGTAGAATGAACTGAATACAGAACTGCAGTCGCAGGATCGTTATACGTATGGATTGGGGATATACACTACAGAATAACTTAATCAGGAGTTTTAAGTTACAACACAAGATAGCACCGGACTCCTGCAACCACTAGCTTAACACGTTCTTAAATCTGCTGAATAAGGAGAATCCACTTGTTATAAAAACTTAAATGCCCCGTATCGGGCATCGCTCATCCTCAGAATATCAAAAACAAACTCGATATAAAGTATCTGTCAAACTGTAACGCTACTGATATCGATGGTGGTCCGCTCCCGAAATGCGTCGATAGCTTTTATAACAAGTGGATTCTGGTCATTTAATGACCCGAAACAGCGTTAAGAGAGTGCTCAGTTAACTGAATCAAGGGTAGCTGCATAGCGAGACTGCTGTCGCCGCAGTGAATGGAACAGTGCCACGTGACTGGGATTTGGTCAGCTCTTGTACTGACAGTGGGCGTGATAGTCGAATTCGTGGTGGGCAAGACGCACGATGGTGGTACGTCTGACTGGCGACAGATCAAGGGTGGTTCCGATGCCAAAGCATGAAATATTCATAAGTCGTTGCAGGCAAAACGGCTGCATCCAGAGTCAAAAGCTATAGCCAACAATGCTTTGATGACAGGGGTCATCATCAATTATTACGGTTTGTAACAGTCACACTGTAGCAAGTCACTGGCCAACTCAGTGACGGACGACAACCAGCGAGCGTTCCACACCATCCGGAACAAACTGTATCGTACAGGACCCCCTCTTCCCCCTATCGGCCCATACGTCTGCCGTCGCTTACCGCACAAAACTTAGAAAGGTGTGTGTGTGTGTGTGTGTGTGTGTGTGTGTGTGTGTGTGTGTGTGTGTGTGCGTGCGTGGGGGTCTAAGGACCAAGGACTTCTGTGGTAATTGCTACTCAAAATTAAAACATACACCTCAACATAAAAAATAGAAAAGCAAAGTGAATAATGGCAACACAGATAGCTAATGTTTCAAAACAATATGACACGTTCCAGTGACAGTTGTCTTTTAAAAGTTCAAACGCGATCACCATATCCCGCTAACAATAAACATTATTAAATCTCTCAAGGTATTGGGAAGCCTTAAGTTTGTTTAAAATTATGCTCACTGTAGGTGCAACCAACTTCCTTCAGCGTGTGCCTCTGTGTGCTTACGACCCACTTCTGCTGCTCCCGCACGCAAGCGGGACACACACACACACACACACACACACACACACACACACACTAACACACACACAGACAGTCTATTTACCTGTCACTCAGGCTGGGGAGGCCACCCTCAGGAAATTAAACCGGGATCTTTTTCGGCCGCAGTAGTGCCGCTACAGAGGCACGCAGTGCGGGCGTCCACCCACCGCTACACCGCCACTCTTCTTCTCTCCTAACCATGTCCCCCCACCCCTCTCCCAAACCAGCGTTCCCTTGCTGCCAATCCGCGCAGCGCAGCGTCTGTCCAGTGCGCTGAACTCGGTTCGGCCGTCTCTTCCGAGGTTCAAGCTCTCAGCTCTGAAAAAGCCCCCCCTCCCCAGCCTTCCTCCCGGCGCTGCACCGCAGGCGACAGTAACGAGCAGCGATCGATGACTCGGCGAGAAAGCAGTAACCACCGAGCCGTCACGTGCGCACTCGCTCAGGCGGGCATTTCCCCCTCGCCGGCGACCTACCTCTCGCGGGAACAGCCGCAGCTCGTACCGTTCTTGCCAATAAAATTTACCTCCTCACTGAGTTTAATTTCGAGCGCATTGCTGCTGCAGTCGCGTTAAGTAGCCTACTTCACCAAGTGAAATGGATTGTTTTATCACTATCCAGAGCAGTCAAGGATAATGATCATTTCAAAGATCACCATCAGATGGTTCATATCTACAGTAAATTTGACATAGAAGCGAGAGCATGATGAGGTTTTTGAACGCTCTTCAGCACTAATTTTGATAACTGTCTATTGCACGATTAACTCAGATCTGACTGAAGATTAATTAAAAATATGCGGGCACTTGCAAAAAATATTAAACATATTTCTTTGGTAGAAAAAGCCTTAGACGAAAGAATAAATGCAAGATGTTGTTGTTGTGGTCTTCAGTCCTGAGACTAGTTTGATGCAGCTCTCCATGCTACTCTATCCTGTGCAAGCTTATTCATCTCCCAGTACCTACTGCAGCCTACATCCTTCTGAATCTGCTTAGTGTATTCATCTCTTGGTCTCCCTCTACGATTTTTACCCTCCACGCTGCCCTCCAATGCTAAATTGATGATCCCTCGATGTCTCAGAACATGTCCCACCAACCGATCCCTTCTTCTAGTCAAGTTGTGCCACAAGCTCCTCTTCTCCCCAATTCTATTCAATACCTCCTCATTAGTTATGTGATCTACCCATCTAATCTTCAGCATTCTTCTGTAGCACCACATTTCGAAAGCTTCTATTCTCTTCTTGTCCAAACTATTTATCGTCCATGTTTCACTTCCATACATGGCTACACTCCATACAAATACTTTCAGAAACGACTTCCTGACATTTAAATCTATACTCGATGTTAACAAATTTTTCTTCTTCAGAAACGCTTTCCTTGCCATTGCCAGCCTACATTTTATATCCTCTCTACTTCGACCATCATCAGTTATTTTGCTCCCCAAATAGCAAAACTCCTTTACTACTTTAAGTGCCTCATTTCCTAATCTAATTCCCTCAGCATCACCCGACTTAATTCGACTACATTCCATTATCCTCGTTTTGCTTTTGATGATGTTCATCTTATACCCTCCTTTCACGACACTGTCCATTCCGTTCAACTGCAAGATACAGTTTGTTTAAAATAATTCGTTAGTTACACTAATGTGGCCACACATTAATGTGGCCACCGCCTGTCTACGTCAGCGTGCAAAAACCACTGACGACAGCTGGCAGCACAAGCAGCGCAGGGTATATAAAGTGTGTGTGTGTGTGTGTGGGGGGGGGGGGGGGGGGGAGCGTGCAAAACACAGCACTCGTTGTCGTAATGCGGAAAAGGAGCGACTTATCTGACGTCCAAAACGAAATGACCGTTGGCTTTCAGGCCAAGGGTGCAAGCACTTCCGAAACTCCTAAGTTTGTTAACTGTTCGCATGTCGACATGGTTGAAATATACCGTGCACAGCAAAATCATGCTACCCAAAACCAGCTCCGAAGTGTAGCGTAGTATAGGCCACACGCGACAGAGGTGAACGACGGCTGCGGAGACATGTTCGGTCGAACAGAAGTGCAACTGTTCAGCAGCTGACGGACCAGATGAACCAAACGGCTACCAACAATCTCTCCTCAACGACCGTTCATCGAACGTTGAGGAGTATGGGCCTCCACAGCAGGAACTTACTTCATGCATCCATTTTGAGTGCTGTCCATTAGCGACGAAGGCTGGAATTTGAACGCCAATAGCGCAACTGGACGTCCACTGCGTGGCGACAGGCGGGTTTCAGTAGAATCCCGTTTTATGCTCCATCTGACACGTGGGATTTGGCCTCTACAGCCCTGCAACAATCGTCGGAAGTGTCCAAGCCAGAGAACGGAGCGTTATGGTCTGGGAATGTTCTCGTGGCATCTCCTGGGCGATATCGTCATTCTAGTAGGAACAATGGAAAAAGACACGTATGCATCTGTCCTTGGGGCCACGTCCACCCATTCATGCATTTTGTTTTTCCTCGGTACAATGGCATCTACTAGCAGGAAGATGTTACGTGCCACACAGCTCTCAGTGTATGTGCGTGATTCGTAGAGCACCAGGTTGAGTTTACTGTACTCCCCTAGCCACCAAACTCTCCAGGTTAAAATCTCATCAAAAATCTCATCAAAAATCTGTAAGACCATCTCGATTGGGCTGTTCGCGCCATGGATCCTCACCCGATAAACCTACCGCAACGACACTGGAGTCGACATGGCTCCACATCTCAGATGAAAGGTACCGACAGAGATGTGGCGCCAAGCCATCTGCAAAAGATGGTTATTCAGGCTTTTGACAGGTGGTCACATGAATGTGACTGCACAGTGAATGTATGTATGTCATACTTTCCTTCCTGCTAGGTAAAATTCTCTTCGCGGACAAACAGTGCCCACTATCGAGCTCCGACTTTATCATCAGGTTCTTTTTCTCCATCCTGCAGATGCCCTGATAAACTAAGGATTAATTTAAACGATATGGTACGCTGCGGACGGCGTACCCTCGAGATGATCTCTTTACTTCCTTTTTTGTGGCTCATAGCCATTCGTAAACATTCATACTGGCTGTACATCGGTAGTAACGGTTAAAGAGTGACAGACGTGTGACAGTCTCAGTTGAGTGCATGACATGTTTCATGTCGTATCTGTGATGTAAACAAATATTGGAGGAGGGTGATATTTTGTATCTGCAGATAGCCTACTCTTCTCTAGAAGCATCAAGGGGAAAGACTAGCCTCACCGTCCCTAACCGCCACACATCACTATCAACAATATCATATGCCGAAATTTATAAGACATTGTGGGTTTTTAACTCAGGATGTTTACGAATCACCTATTGGCTTCTGTATCGGATTCCTTGGGCGACGTATCTTTGATGATTTTCCTAACGTTTAGTCAGCACTAGTAGCTGGTATTATCAAAGTTTCACCCTCCATTGCTGGTTGCGGACTGGAGTCGGGCTCGCGGCCGCAGGTTTTATGTACCTGGCGCTCCAATGTCCAAGGGCTTTTCCGTGGTCATTACCGCTGCGGTTGTCTCCTTGCCACCTGCAACAATCGTTCTCTGCAGCAAGGGAATCCAGGATCCGTTCACCTAGAGACTTTTTTCTTTCTTGTTGAAGCTATTGTCTTTAACCTGAAGAAGCGGGTGTGACAGCTCTTCTCTACAGTAAGAAGTTCCGTGTCAGCGAATTTTACCATGTGTTCTGTCTCACAAAGCGCGTGCTCTGCGTGTATCGAAAACAGATACACATGGACCCAATATCTGCACAAACAGTCAAATCATCACCCGAGCCAGGAAAGAGGCATGATTAATATGCTCGTAGCGCGAGAAACACTAATATATCAGCTGCAGTACCTCAGACGAAAGATGCAACAACCAGAAAGGTTTCTGAAGAGTAATGAGTATTCCACCTGTTACGTAAGAAGTGTCACAGAATCTATCATTCGGCGAAATGAAACATCGGGAGAAAAAAATGTCGGCTACGGCCTTTCTGCCATACACTCCCACAGTGACGGTCAGGATCGGCCGTATATTGTGCAAACATGGCGTAAAGATTATTTATAAACCGACACAAAAGATCAAAGAGTGTCTCCGATCGGCGAAGGAAAGTAAGTATCCTCTTGCAATGTCGTGAATATATCGCATACCATGTTCATGTGAGAAAGTCTATGTCGGAATGACTGGACAATCAATCAACACCAGAATCACCGAGCATAAGCAACATTGTACGTTGGGGCAGGTTCAGAAGTCAGCCGTGGCGGAGCACGCGCTGAAAGACACTGACCACATAGTAAAATTCGCCGAAACAGAGCTGCTTGCTGTAGAGAAAAGCGTCACATCCACTCGTTCGGGGAAATTATAATTAACAAGACAATAACAGCAAGCAGTTCTTACGATAAATGTTTGCCAAGTGGTCACCGTACACTGAATGTAACACAGGCCAAGTCACTAAACCAAACCAAGACGTTTAAGACGGCCGGGGATAAAACACACAAATCTAATGACAATAGCTACAAGAAGGAAAAAGAAAGCCCCGAGGTGAAGTGATCCTGGATTCCCGTGGCGCAGCGAACGACCGTTACAGGTAGAAATGGGGAGGAAGGGAAACCGCAGCGTAGTGACAACGGAAAAGCGCTTGGACGTTGATGTGCTAGAGAGACAAAGTGTGGCCGCGAGTTCGAATCCAATCCACCACCAGATGCTTTGACAATAGCAATTAACCGTGCTGGCGAAACGTCAGGAAAATCGTCAAACTCACGTTGGCCAAACAACACAAGACAGAAGCCAAAACGTATTTGTCACAACGTTTGCTTACAGCGTAGTGAACGTCAGCTGAAGACCGCCTCCTCTTTCTTCCTTGTTGGCCACATTCCAGTGATGAAAACTTCTTCCCCCGCAGCATCTACAACTAAGCTGACCGGAAAAAAAAACATCAGTCACCGCCCTTAAAAGAATACACTGGTCATTTCGAGCGCTGCCGTGTAGGACTGTTATGAGGCGGATTTGTGTCCTTCCAGCAATGACGTAAGTCATGACAGTGATACGGTTTGTATGTGCCGGTTGGTTATATGCAAGGTACGTCGACGGTGAGATTTGACAGAGCTATCGGGTTTCGAAGTACCCTTGACCACATGGTGAAAGAAGTTGAGATTCCCGATTCTCGCGCAATTTGTCTGCTACCGATGTGCGGATTAGCCGCGACAGCAGCTAAAACACCTACTTGGTCATCATCATTTGTTGCAGGTCGTGGTTGATGTTGCACATGTGGCTGATCACTTCCTGTTTCCTTAAATAACGTAACTATTCGGCGAACGGTCCGGACACTTGGATGATGTCGTCCACGATACCGAGCAGCATACATAGCACACGCCCGTTGGGCATTCTGATCACAATAGTCATACATCAACACGATATAGACCTTTTCCGCAATTGGTAAGCAGTCCATTTTAACACGAGTAATGCATCACGAAGCAAATATCGTCCTCACTGGCGGAATGTTACGTGATACCAGTACTTATACGTTTGTGACTATTACAGCGCCATCTATAACAAAGCGAAAAAAGTGGTCCGAATAAAACATTCATATTTCTTTACGTACTACACGAATATGTAATAAAAATTGGGGTTCCTATTTAAAAAGACATAGTTGATATCCGTTTGACCTATGGTAGCGCCATCTAGCGGGCCAACCATAGCGCCATCTGGTTTCCCCCGCCCAGCTAGCTAGACAGGTTTCGTTCTTTGTAGTTTTTTCGTTTGACGCTTATGTCGTGAGATATTTGGCCCGGTCACGATCAATGGACCGCCCTGTATACAATGGATGGCGAAGTACTCGCAGCCATTTAAAAGGCGTAAGAACAGCTGTTAAATACCTTAATCGACAAGAACCGGTGACATGTCACACGTTTTCAAGAACAGTCAGTTTCACACCAAACAGGAATTACTGCTGTCAGTACATACAGATCCATTTCACCAAGTTTTCCGAGAGAACACTGTGAAGGAAACCGCAAGACACAGGCTTTTGAAGGGTACCTCGTAAAAAACAAATATACTCAGCAGTGCAAACAGCAGCAGGACCTGGAGGCGTGTAGTCTGATCCTTTGAGCCATGATTCTACCTTTTTTTTTTCAGATGATTAAAGGCAGCGACGACCCGATGAAGCGTTTCACCTGGAATGTGCAGAGCGTTTAGTTCAAGCCGGAAGTGATTCTGTGACGCTTTGGGGCGTTTCTCGTGCCATGACTTGGGCCCACTCATTCACATTACTGTGAACATGAATTACAATGTATATTTCAGGCTTATCAGTGAATACATATCGCGCTTTCTTCTACATCTTCCTGGTAAATATGCTGTGGACACTCTTGTCATTCAACATGGCAACAGCCGTGTTCACAGTGCTGCACATATACGTTCAGAGCTGCACATACTCGTATACGTCCATCGCTGCAGATATAAGTTCCTGGTTTGATGAACATTCTAGCACTGCATCGTACCTCGACTGAGACGGTAAATCACCCGATATAAGCTCATAGAAAACGTTCGGAATTATTTGGATCAACGGGTGTGTCTGGAGTACGAGTTGTGTGGTGCTTCGGCCACGGAAGTTGTTTCTATAGTTTCCGGCAGCAACGAAACGGCTGTGAAGACGGTGAGTGATATCTGTGAGGGCAGCCTCACGGTAGACACAGACACGGACTCGGGTAGTCACACTGACACATGTTCGCGGCCCTATCACCGGCGTGGTCTTCAACTGCCCCGTCATCTCACGGGTGCATCAAGCGCGCCAATTGCCGTGTAGTTATCTGCCATAAACCCGCCGTCCAGCAGAGCCCCGGCAATGACCAGTGTGTGCGAGAATGGGCTCTGCTGCCCTTGTACCCGGCAGATCCTGGATAACGACATTTGCAAATTACCTTGTAAGAACATTATCGTATCGCTGCCTATACAGGGTGTTACAAAAAGGTACGGCCAAACATTCCTCACACACAGATAAAGAAAAGATGTTATCTGGACATGTGTCCGGAAACGCTTGATTTCCATGTTAGAGCTCATTCTAGTTTCGTCAGTATGTACTGTACCTCCCCGATTCACCGCCAGTTGGTCCAATTGAAGGAAGGTAATGTTGACTTCGGTGCTTGTGTTGACATGCGACTCATTGCTCTACAGTACTAGCATCAAGCACATCAATACGTACCATCAACAGGTTAGTGTTCATCACGAACGTCGTTTTGCAGTCAGTGCAATGTTTACAAATGCGGAGTTGGCAGATGCCCATTTGATGTATGGATTAGCACGGGGCAATAGCCGTGGTGCGGCACGTTTGTATCGAGACAGATTTCCAGAACGAAGGTGTCCCGACAGGAAGACGTTCGAAGCAACTGATCGGCGTCTTAGGGAGCACGGAACATTCCAGCCTATGACTCGCGACTGGGGAAGACCTAGAACGACGAGGACACCTGCAATGGACGAGGCAATTCTTCGTGCAGTTGACGATAACCCTAATGCCAGCGTCAGAGAAGTTGCTGCTGTATAAGGTAACGTTGACCACGTCACTGTATGGAGAGTGCTAAGGGAGAACCAGTTGTTTCCGTACCATGTACAGCGTGTGCAGGCACTATCAGCAGCTGATTGGCCTCCACGGGTACACTTTTGCGAATGGTTCATCCAACAATGTGTCAATCCTCATTTCAGTGCAAATGTTCTCTTTACGGATGAGGCTTCATTCCAACGTGATCAAATTGTAAATTTTCACAGTCAACATGTGTGGGCTGACGAGAAACCGCACGCAATTGTGCAATCACGTCATCAACACAGATTTTCTGTGAGCGTTTGGCTCAAATGGCTCTGAGCACTATGGGACTTAACATCTGTGGTCATCAGTCCCCTAGAACTTAGAACTACTTAAACCTAACTAACCTAAGGACATCACACACATCCATGCCCTAGGCAGGATTCGAACCTGCGATCCGTAGCAGTCGCGCGGTTCCGGACTGAGCGCCTGAACCGCTAGACCACCGCGGCCGGCTGTGAGCGTTTGGGCAGGCATTGTTGGTGATGTCTTGACTGGGCCCCATGTTCTTCGACCTACGCTCAATGGAGCACGTTATCATGATTTCATACGGGATACTCTACCTGTGCTGCTAGAACATGTGCCTTTACAAGTACGACACAACATGTGGTTCATGCACGATGGAGCTCCTGCACATTTCAGTCGAAGTGTTCGTACGCTTCTCAACAACAGATTCGGTGACCGATGAATTGGTAGAGGCGGACCAATTCCATAGCCTCCACGCTCTCCTGACCTCAACCCTCTTGACTTTCATTTATGGGGGCATTTGAAAGCTCTTGTCTATGCAACCCCGGTACCAAATGTAGAGACTCATCGTGCTCGTATTGTGGACGGCTGTGATACAACACGCCATTCTCCAGGGCTGCATCAGCGCATCAGGAATTCCATGCGACGGAGGGTGGATGCATGTATCCTCGCTAACGGAGGACATTTTGAACATTTGCTGTAACAAAGTGTTTGAAGTCACGCTGGTACGTTCTGTTGCTGTGTGTTTCCATTCCATGATTAATGTGATTTGAGGAGAAGTAATAAAATGAGCTCTAACATGGAAAGTAAGCGTTTCCGGACATATGTCCACATAACATATTTTCTTTCTTTGTGTGTGAGGAATGTTTCCTGAAAGTTTGGCCGTACCTTTTTGTAACACCTTGTATAGCACGCCGATATCGATAATCGTCTCTCTGGCGAGCGCAGAGGGCGGTGGCTTAGCTTCCGTGATGAGCGTATCGTGTAGTGTCGCTGCCGCGTCAACAGAAACAAATATCGGAGTGAACATTGAGAGAGAGAGAGAGAGAGAGAGAGAGAGAGAGAGAGAGAGAGAGAGAGAGAGAGATCTAATCGGTTTGACGAAAAATCGCGAGCGCACATACTTTTCGTTGGGATATCATAGCGCTGAATCATCAAACACACACGTCTCGATCGGCTGCGTGTGCGACTGTAAAAATAACTAGCAAAACCATCAGAATGGATTAATGCTATCTGCAAGAACTATGCCACTCGTGTGAATTCATAGCAACGCACCTGAACAGCGGGTATGTTTGTGTTCAAAGCATTTGAATTGAGTGATTAATGTTTCGACAATATATTCCAACGGAGTGCGTGGTTGGAGTGCCGGTGGGCGATTACATCGTTTACTGATATGTTAGTTGCGGCAATGCACCCTAAAATTGTGTTTTATTATCAGAATATATTTGGACCTAGCTTGTTAAAACTTGGATCTCATTATGTGTCTTCCCAAACACAACTAATTTACATTACAAGACAAAACCTTTAGTCGGCACTGGGAAAAACAAGAAGACAGCAACATGGAATCACGTACGAAGTGTTTAGGCACGTTGTAAAATATCTACCACTCGTCCGTGTGCTTATGTGGCTTTTGCAGTATGCGAAGTAAGGAGACAAGTTAGGTTTATGTATTTTACCCCCGGGCGTTTTACACCGTCTCGATCTAGTTTAGTGAGTTGGCCTCTGTTTCATCCAATGTACAGTGACAACTAGGCAAACATTTATCGTAAGAAGTGCTTGTTGTGGTTGTCTTGATAATAATAAATTCTTATGTATTTACTCATATCCGTTTCTTACGAGGAGAAGCAGCATGTTCGTTACAGTTTTCATACGGCCTGTCTACTCGGTAGTCCATTTACCTGTTGAACTGAAGGGTGCGAGCCAAACTGTTCAGCTGGGCTGGGTTCCCTGTGCAAATTAAAGTAAATGAAAAAGGTTGTTCTCTTCATATTTAGAGAGCGGTGCAGTCCAAAGCCAATGGAAGCTGACATTTCTGCTTCTCTTTTTTTTTATTTATTTTATGGTCGCTGCGATGAGTTTACATGGAGGAGACAGCGCAATTTTCACCACAAATTCAAAATAGACGTTTGGCATGTTGTCCGAGATCTATCTGGTAGCAGGAGCCAGATAAACGACGGCTAGCAAGTATGTTTCTAGTGCATTATCTATTTCTCAAACCAAACACGTTTAAATATATCATCATAGCGAGCAAGTCTACGAATTACCCACCAGCCAGCTGATTTTACCGAATCTTTAGATGTGGACGATTCAACGATTTGGTAGAGCAGAGGTACACCATTTACGCTGTCTGCAGATGATAACCTTCTCACGATTTTCTGCTTTGCTTTCGAGGTCCTGAGAAGAAACGGAAGACTAGGAAAGACCGGCGGAAGACATCACACACAGGGTCGTCTGGAGGGAGCGATCATCGCACCCACACAACCCCGTAGTATCGACCGTGAGTCCAACGGACGGTCCCAGTGGCTCGGTTATGTGGGTAAAGGCACAACGACAGGCAGTTCATCAGTTTACAGGCCCATAATATCGTATATAGTGTGCCGTTTATGAGAACGACCACATAAGGTTTATGATGGAAGTAAAGACAGATAGTGGACTGCCCTACTTTGACGTCCTCATTCACCGAAAAGCAGATGGCACTTCTGGCACGCCGCGCGGGATTAGCCGAGCGGTCAGGGGCGCTGCAGTCATGGACTGTGCAGCTGAAACCGGCGGAGGTTCGAGTCCTCCTTCAGGCATGGGTGTGTGTGTCTGTCCTTAGGATAATTTAGGTTAAATAGTGTGTAAGCTTATGAACTGATGACCTTAGCAGTTAAGTCCCATAAGATTTCACACACATTTGAACATTTTTTGAACTTCCGCCACAGTATCTACAGGAAACTTAACAAACGGATTGGTTTCTGCACGCTATGAGCCACCAACACCCAGCACAAAAACATGGCGTTTTGAAGATAGTCATCCAGCGTGCAAAAATAATTTCAGACGCTCAAAACCTCCGCACTAAGACTAAGCCAAAACTGAAAAGTCTTACGGGAAAATAGCTATAATTACCGCCAGCTGCTACAGGTCATTTCTGGTGAGACACTCAGGAACAACATCACCGAAGAAGAGCGCACGAAACTTGCGTTTTTGCCTTTCTGTGGCACAGTGTCGGAAAGGATTAGGCGGCTCCTGAGGAGACACAACATTTCATCAGAGTTCAAGCCCTAGCAAAAATACAACCTATGAGGCCTTGAAGGATCATCTAGGGCTCAGAACGTCTGCAGTGCACAAGATACCATGTCAAAGTGGCTGCTACAACAACGGCCAAACAGTATGCACTGTAGAGCAACGGCGGACGGAACACGAGAGGTGCTTGTGCCTACGCTAACCCGAAAAATCATCCGTGGCAGAACACGCTTTAGAAAATCGACACCGCAATCTGTTCGACGAAACATCTGTCATTATGAGGACGAATTGATTTTGGGAACGTTTTACAAAAGAAGTTGTTGTTGTGGTCTTCAGTCCTGAGACTGGTTTGATGCAGCTCTCCATGCTACTCTATCCTGTGCAAGCTTCTTCATCTCCCAGTACCTACTGCAGCCTACATCCTTCTGAATCTGCTTAGTGTATTCATCTCTTGGTCTCCCTCTTCGATTTTTACCCTCCACGCTGCCCTCCAACACTAAATTGGTGATCCCTCGATGTCTCAGAACTTGTCCTACCAAACGATCCCTTCTTCTAGTCAAGTTGTGCCACAAGCTCCTCTTCTCCCCAGTTCTATTCAATACCTCCTGATTAGTTATGTGATCTACCCATCTAATCTTCAGCATTCTTCTATAGCACCACATTTCGAAAGCTTCTATTCTATTCTTGTCTACACTATTTATCGTCCACGTTTCACTTCCATACATGGCTACAATCCATATAAATACGACCAGAAACGACTTCCTAACACTTAAATCTATACTCGATGTTAACAAATTTTTCTTCTTCAGAAACGCTTTCCTTGCCATTGCCAGTCTACATTTTATATCCTCTCTACTTCGACCATCATCAGTTATTTTGCTCCCCAAATAGCAAAACTCCTTTACTACTTTAAGTGCCTCATTTCCTAATCTAATTCCCTCAGCATCACCCGACTTTGTTCGACTACATTCCATTATCCTCATTTTCCTTTTGTTGGTGTTCATCTTATACCCTCCTTTCAGGACACTGTCCATTCCGTTCAACTGCTCTTCCAAGTTCTTTGCTGTCTCTGACAGAAGTACAATGTCATCGGCCAACCTCAAAGTTTTTATTTCTTCTCCACGGATTTTAATACCTACTCCGAACTTTTCTTTTGTTTCCTTTATGCTTGCTCAATATACAGATTGAATAACATTGGGGATAGGCTACAACCCTGCCTCATTTCCTTCCCAACCACTGTTTCCCTTTCATACCCCTCAACTCTTAAACTGCCATCTGGTTTCTGTACAAATTGTAAATAGCCTTTCGCTCCCTGTATTTTACCCCTGCCACCTTCAGAATTTGAGAGAGAGCATTCCAATCAACATTGTCAAACGTTTTCTCTAAGTCCACAAATGCTAGAAACGTAGGTCTGCCGTTCCTTAATCTTTCTTCTAAGATAAGTCGTAGGTTCAGTATTGCCTTACGTGTTCCAACATTTCTACGGAATCCAAACTGAACTTCCCCGAGGTCGGCTTCTATCAGTTTTTCCATTCGTCTGTAAAGAATGCGCGTTAGTATTATGCATCCGTGACTTATTAAACTGATAGTTCGGTAATTTTCACATCTGTCAACACCTGCTTTCTTTGGGATTGGAATTATCATATTTTTCTTGACGTCTGAGGGTATTTCGCCTGTCTCATACATCTTGCTCACCAGATGGTAGAGTTTTGTCAGGACTGGCTCTCCCAAGGCCGTCAGTAGTTCTAATTGAATGTTGTCTACCTCGGGGGCCTTGTTTCAACTCAGGTCTGTCAGTGCTCTGTCAAACTCTTCACGCAGTATCATATCTCCCATCCCATCTTCATCTACATCCTCTTCCATTTCCATTATATTGTCTTCAAGTACATCGCCCTTGTATAGACCCTCTATATACTCCTTCCACCTTTCTGCTTTCCCTTCTTTGCTTAGAACTGGGTTTCCATCAAAGCTCTTGATATTCATGCATGTGGTTCTCCTTTCTCCAAAGGTCTCTTTAATTTTCCTGTAGGCATATCTATCTTACCCCTAGTGAGATAAGCCTCTACATCCTTACATTTGTCCTCTAGCCATCCCTGCTTAGCCATTTTTCACTTCCTGTCGATCTCATTTTTGCCTGCTTCATTTACTGAATTTTTATATTTTCTCCTTTCATCTATTAAATTCAATATTTCTTCTGGTAACCAAGGGTTTCTACTAGCCCTTGTCTTTTTACCTATTCGATCCTCTGCTGCCTTCACTATTTCATCCCTCAAAGCTACCCATTCTTCTTCTACTATATTTCTTTCCCCCATTCCAGCCAATTGTTCCGTTATGCTCTCCCTGAAACCCTGTACAACCTCTGGTTCTTTCAGTTTATCCAGGTCCCATCTCCTTAAATCCCCACCTTTTTGCAATTTCTCCAGTTTTAATCTACAGTTCATAACCAATAGATTGTTGTCGAAGTCCACATCTGCCCCTGGAAATGTCTTACAATTAAAAACTTGGTTCCTAAATCTCTGTCTTACCATTATATAATCTATCTGATATCTTCTAGTATCTCCAGGGTTCTTCCATGTATACAACCTTCTTTCATGATTCACAGAAAGGAAAAATTTTTGAAAACATCTCAATAAGGACAGCAGTTTGCAGCGCACCACAGCACAGCCTGGACTTGGCCATCGCAAGGTTGACGCGGGCGCGACGGAGGCGGGAGGAAAACATTACCGTATGGTAATGTCCCGCCAGTATTTGGCGAGGAAGAGAGCATCAGTGACGTCACAGCCAACAGCGTGGCTATATAACGGTGAGGCTACAGTGGAACGACAGTCATTTACCACTTCGCAATGGCCAAGCACACTCGGTCGAAAGCTCGTCGCATTTTAACTACTTGACACGGCTGGAAGCGCGAGAAGATTTTATAATTCTTATCTCCGCGAGATCTTCCTGATTTATATTTGCAGATATTTCCAACGTGTGGCCTCAAGTCTTGATATGAAAATCACTCAAAAACATCACTGTATCACCTCCAGCCTGATTACACCCTTCATACACTCCGCATTCAATGTATCATCGAACTGTCTATGAAATCGATGCCTTGCATAATATGAGAAGACGTTAAATAGCGAGTCATTGGACCACAGTACAGCCCATCACTCATTGTCTAGTTTCTGCGTTGTTTGGCCCACTGAAGACGAGTGTCTTTGTGTGCCGCTGTGAGAAATGGTCTTCAGCGAGGTGGTGATGATGAGGTCCCATACTCCGACGAGCGTAGGGGACGATGCGGGAGACCCGCACCGCCGTACTAGGCAACGTCCTAGCGGAGGTGGTTTGCCATTGCCTTCCACCGACCGTAATAGGGATGAATAATGATGATGGTGAAGACGATACGACAACACCCAGTCATCTCAAGGACCTGACTCCAAATGTCCGTTGCATGCAGTTCCCTCCGCAATGTTCGCTCACAAAGTTGTGGAGATGGACTTACAGTCACTGACAGCAGCAATTCCAGTCAACTTTGAAACCGACTATCATTGACAAGGCCTTATACTTGTCACTGGTCGCTGTCGATAAAGATTTCCTTACAGTCACTGCTATGTCGTATTAGAAGGATACGAATGGACGACTATTCCATGTAGACACGTTGGACAACTTCATTAAGGGTGTCTTCATGGTCACGTCCAAACATGATAGCTTTTTTCTGACGTTCTATCACGTGTCCACAGTGACTCATCTTTTTGCGCTGATTCCACAAAACCGGCTGGCACATACACATCACTTCACTGCCATGACACATCAGGGGTGCCAGTTTGACACTGACGGTGAGTTTAACTTACGAGAGTTATTACGTTAATACCAGATCCAACGGTATCACGATCTCGGAACCTGCCGACCGCCGTACCATCCTCTGCAAATGGCGTCATCCGGATTCTTTATGGAGCGGGGCTGATTCCTAAACCTTGGAGCTGCTACTTCTCACTCAAGTAGCCTCTCAGTTGGCATCAAGAGGCTGGGTGAGACCAGTTCCAGTGTTCCCACCAAGGAAATATTCCTGGCACCGTCACGCATCGAACCGGGTTCTCCGCATATCAGCCACACATACTGACCACTGAGTTACAGAGGGGGCAAGGGCTATAATGAAAAGCATGTAATTCCATACATGGGGTAGTTACCAGTATGACGCAAAAGATTTTTGAGAGGAAGTCCCACGCTTTCCAGAAAAGATATCAGCGTCTGTACGCTGCATTGTCTTCATATGTTTAAATACAACGAGCGTGATAATGAATGTAAACAAAAACTATATGCTTAAATATGAGAATTCTGATCATCAACAAACAGATGATACAACTGAAAATCTATAAATCATCATAATACTTGTATCAGAATACTTACATCGCTTTCACTGTTGCTGTTGTTCTACGTCTACATTTATACTCCGCAAACCACCTTGCAGTGTGTGGCGAAGGGTAGATGGTGAACCAGTCACTTCCCCCATTTCCTGTTCCAGTCGCGAAGAGTCCGCGAGGGCTCGAATCTATCTACCACATCGTAATGCAGAAGGCATCTCTTGTTGTGTCTGACAATGGAATTCGATGTCATTTCTGCGACGCTTTCGTGCTTATTAAATGAACCTGTCACGAAACGCAGTCGCCTTCTTTGGATCTTCTCTCTTCCCTCCAACAGGCCTATCTGGCACGGATCCCATACTGGCGAGTAATATTCAAGTATTAGTGAAACAAATGTTTTGTAAGCTAATTCCTTTACTGACGGACTGCATTTCCTGAGAAGTCTTCGCATGAATTTGTTTGGCACCTGCCTTACCCGCAATAAGTTTTTATGTACTCATTCCATTTGCAATCGCGCAGTATGCATACTCCAAGATATTTTATGGAAGTAATTGCTTCCAGAGGTTGTTGCTGTTGTTGTCTTTGGTCCGAGACCTCGATTGCTTCAGCCCTGCACGTTAGTCTGACCTGTGCAGGCCTTTTCATCTCTGCTTAACTACAGCATCTACGTCCGTATGAACCTGATTATCACAGTCGTGCCTTGGTATCCATATACAATTTGTACCCCTCACACTCCCGTCCGTTAGCAAATTTACGATTCCTTGACGCTTCAGTGTGTGTCCCATCAACCTATCCCTTCTTTCAAGCAAGTTATGCCACAAATTTCCATTCATTAGCTTTCTTCTGTAGCATCACATTTCGAAAACTACTATCCTCTTCCTGTCTTAACTGTTTATCATCAACGTATCACTTATGTACAAGGCTACCCTACACGCAATACGTTCAGGAAAGTCTTCTAACTTCAGAGAAGTCTTCTTACACTTTAATTAATATGCAATGTTAAATTTCTCTTTATCAAAAATGCTTTTCATGTTGTTGCCAGCCTGTATTTTATTATCTGCCACATTATGCGAATCGAATTACTGCTAATGCATGGTGAGAGTACACTGGAACACTGATAAATGGAGATGTAGGCATAATTACGCGAAATACCGTCATAGTAAAATAGGAAATTTAAAGGCGTACACGTATACGTTTCGGCCTTATTTTCAACTGGTCACACTCGTATATTGGTTCTATCGAAGCGAGCTACCAAGATATCACCATCTAACGAGAAGCTTCCTTGTACGCTATCAAGCAAACGCTTAATCAGCAAGGAGACGCGACAGTCTTCTCCCAAAGGAACGTAGATGCGTCCGGGACAATTCCCGCGCACGAGTAGTCCTCAAGCCTTAACTCGTGCCTGGCGAGTACTTACCGTGACAACCGACGCCGTGCCGCAAGCAGGCCCGGTCGCTTGGGAATGCCGCGCTTTGTGAACGTAATGGAGTGTAGGCCCCAGACTCCATCTGCGGTTCCCTCACAAATTAAGTGTGGGCGTGGCTAGGGGAAGTGGCGGTGTGTGGTGGCAGTGGAAGCAGACCCATTCGAGATCCCCTGCGGCTGCGCGTCATCCAGTGCGCTCTAAAAAATTACTCACTGAGCAGCTACTCTCATCTATGATGGCGTACTGAGTAGTAATGTCTCCTAAATTTTACGTGAAAAATTTTAAAGCTTTTTACATAAAACAAAAGTTATTGACATTCTGCATCTTTATTCTTCGTGTCTACATATTTATTTCTCAACATAGTCACCCTAGTGACGAAAACATTTCTCCCGACGAGATACCTGTTTGTTGATACCGTCACTGCAGAATGTTTGACTTCCTTGACGAAGGCATAACCTTACCTCTACTTGCACCACTTCAGCACTAGCAAAGTGAAATCCTCGAAGGTGTTGTTTAAGTTTTGGAAACAGATTAAAGTTGGATGGGACTAAGTCGGGGCTGTATGGACGATATAGATGACAGTGAAGCCAAGGCGTCAGATTGTTGCAGATGTCACAGCGCTCGTATTTGATCTGGCATTGATGTGCTGGAGGAGAGGATGCTCCATGTGTGGACGAACTCGATTACAGCTCGCTGTTTTTCACCCACCGACAGTTACATTACACATCACCATGTTACACGCTATAATTCGGGGACTCTAGCGTCAGATGACTGCAAATGTGTAGACATGAAGAATACAGATGTGGAATGTTAATAAAGTTCGTTTTATTTAAAAATATTTAGGAGTTTTCATATAAAAATTTCGCAGGCATTACTTTTCAGAACCCCTCTGTACTAATAGACAGTTGCTCTCATAGTGTAACGCAAGTTATGATCAATCGCAGACACATTAAAATCCTTTTATTTCACTGTTTTCTATTTCGCCGTAGCAGTGGACATGAAGGATGTTCGCCTGACACCGCTGCTTTCAAACAGGAACGTGGCACTGTGTTCAGATTAGTCCAATAACAGCCATACGCAAGCCGATGACTTTACGTACTAGTACAGATACACCGCCACAAGTTATGTGTTAGTTAATTCACCACCATCAGATGCAACGAAGTGGTGCGATCGGTGCCTTAAAGTTCTAACGCGTTGTCGCCAGGGCAATGAATATCTGGAGATGCTGGCGTCTGGTGAGCAAAATTAGCCAGTCAAATGAAATGATATTCGGCCTATGGCGGTACTGATTATAAATCAGTTCGATGGCAGCGTCCAATATGCACATGTCACGAATTTATCCGCTACAGAACCAAAAAATAAATGAGAACTGCTCGGTATCCACGCAATACCGTACACATCATAGTAATTACTGAGATTTTATTAAATTGTGGCCATTTCAGACAGACGGCGGCACAGGGCTTATCAAGTGGCAAAATATGTCCATGTATGTTCACGTTTGCCAACTGAAGTAGAGAACAGCAGTGAACATACATTCTGTGGACATATCGCTCTCGAATAGATAGACAGTAGCGAACAGTCAATAGTGGCTGCGGGCGTCAGGCAGCGTCGTAACATATCAAGCTTCACACAGCCTACTAGTAGGAACTTCGGATATTTTATGAATCTCGACGCATTTGATTATTATAAAGTTTACTGATTCCTATCTGTCTTTTTGAATGCTATAGTGACCCATGTACCTTTTAACATTTACATACTTCGACAACAAATGGTTTAGTACTTACTCCCAATAGTTTGTTAATTACGAATCTGTAATCTAAATTACGTAATAATCAGAATCTTCTTCTTCTTCCTCCTCCTCCTCCTCCTCCTCCTCCTCCTCCTTCTTCTTCTTCTTCCACTCGAGGGTTAGGCCTAGCACCTGTTCCGGTCTCATGATCCCACCTCCGGTCTTCCCACACTTTTCTTGCCCCGCTGTTCACAATCTATTGCTAGCTTAGGAAGTCTGTGTGTTAACATACGAAGTACATGTTCTCTCAATATTTGTTTTGGACTCCATTTTGGGTCATTGGTTTGATTCCTATTTCTTCCGTTATTACTTCGTTTCTAATTTTGTCTTCCCTAGTGCAGCCTTTATCAGATCTTAGGCATTTCATTTCCGAAGTTTCTACTTGTCGTAAATCTTTCTTCGTCAGCTTCCAACTTTCTGTCCATTTTAATAAAGTACGGATTGCCACGACTTCATAAAATTTCAGTTGCGGCTCCTTACTTGTTGTATCCTTAAGTGTTCTTGTTATTGATTCATATATGCGGTGGTCACGGTCCGTGCGACTCCTCCCGTCGGAGGTTAGAGTCCTCTCTCGGGCATGGATGTGTGTGTCGTCCATGTTGTAAGTTAGTTTAAGTTAGATTAAGTAGTGTGTAGGCTTAGGGACCGATGACCTCAGCAGTTTGGTCCCACAAGACCTTACTACAAAAATTTTTCTATTAGTTTTTTTTCTGTATATCCATATATTGATTATATGATATGCTACATTCTAAATACATGAAAAGCGCTACCTGTTATATAGGTTTATTATTAAGGATTATTTTTGTTGGTACTGAGTGAATACCTGAAAAGGCCATGGTTCTAATTTTATTTACAGATGTAGTCAGATTGTAGATTACACTTATTTCATTTAATTTATATAATGTCATTTGTAATTTATCTTCACTGTCTTGTATGATAATTTGATCATCCGCGAGTAACACCGTGTTAATATTTTTATTTCTCCAAATATTTATTTTGAATCTAGAAGTAAATTACTGAAAACCATTGAAACCAACACGGAGAGAGAAAAGCTTAGATTCTGCTTTATCTCCAATGCAACATAGTCAGATACAGATATTAAACTGTTAAAGATTTCATTTTCATACAAATCACAAATTAATACTGTGACTGAAAGGGGCAATCAGCGTCCGATTTAGTTAGGTAAGACACTGTAGTTAAGCTAATGGGATGTAGAATAAGAATATAATGTGAAAAATATTAATTACCTGTTGAAACCTATGCTTTTTTTGTACTCAACATTTCATGTGCGAAGTATGAGATAAAGACACCGACTATTATGGCGTAGCTTTGAACTTTGCATCGTCTCTATAATTTGCAGTACAGATTGGACTTTGGATTTTTTGGACAGTCCCAGATGCGGCAAATATTTTCGGTGGCTCGTCACTTTCTTTAAATTATAGGTATAAATACAATCCCATTACGTGTTTTTATGAAGACATGACAAGCATCTGCTTTAGATGTATGTGGGTTATTCGGTGAGTTGGCACAGGTGGGTTGTGAACCCCTAATTACCCGGCTTACGAAAGCATACAACACCCAAGGACAATTCTCATGCTCTGCATGAACACAACTAATTATAGTAACACACATCATCAATGATAGGGACAAAAGCATCATGAAGGACTGTTCTGTAAAGAGAGGGCGAATATTAAACGAAACATAGGAATAGTTTCTGCACAGATAGCTTCACGAGATTGTGTAAGTTTCACGCGCCATGTTGACTGTCCATTGCGTAACATGGGCAGTTTCGGTTTTGTTTCGACCTACAGCTTTACTTTCTGGATTTCCTGGCCACCAGATTTACGCCTTTGTCATAACATGTTACTGAAACGCATAGAACTATCATAAAACCGCTAGCGAAATCTCCGCAGCCCAAGACAAAAAACTATTTGCTGAGAAGGTAGTTTACCCGTGGTGACATTCTAAACATGTAAATACTCTAAGATGTTAAAAACTGTTCTTTGGTGATTATCCTTTCGAGTAATTGTTGTATGTCACGAAATGACTCGTTATCACCTCGTGCTTGTAAGAAATTTGGCTTTCAGTCATACCTGTATGTACGCGGCTACTGTACTGTAGTTATGCGTCCATTAATGTAAATTATTAATGTTCGTGTATCGTGATTTTAAAAAGCTAGTGAACGTAAATAAGACTAAAATTGTCGGAGTACACGGAACGCCTCAAACTTGATTACCTCATATGTCTTTAAAACGGCACTGAAGTACCCAAACTACATCAAAACAAGAAACTGAACTCACATGGTTACTATGATTTTAGCGCCCTTTTTTCTTAACCATGCAGTACTACAGAACTTTATTTCATTTTATAAACACTGAATAGGAAGAGCAACACCTACGTACCACCGTATCTCAATGAAATACACAGGGAGATATGCGAGAATGGCTAATGTGTGGGGCACATCAACACTGAAGAGTGTGCCATCAGCACGGAGCTGGCGATATCTGATTGCGCGGGGACTACTCCACGCGCGTCACTGCAGCCCACTATCCGTGGTCCGATAAAGTGTCAGGACAAACACACAACGCTTCACCATCAAGACCATGCAGATGGGGGTCTTACGTAATAATAAAATCGATCCTGTCACTCAAAATACTCTACATTACGCTAACATATTTCATCATTTGTACTATGCAAGCCACCATACATTGTGTCGCGGTGAGTGCTCGTTATACCCAGTATTATTCACCATTATTTTCCTCCTCCTTATTCCATTAGTGGATAGAAGGCGGGGAAAAATTATCAGTCAACCCCCTCCCCCCCAACCCAAACTATAAGCACGAATTTATCTACCTTCAGCGTCTTGGTCAAAACGTGGGGTGAAAATTGGAGGATATAAGACTGTTTGATGTCTCTAGGGATTTTGTGAAGTCGCGATGCACAGTCTTTCTTGTACAGTCTCCCGTCGCCATTTTTAGAGCGTCACCTATATACACTCAAAGCGACTGAACAAGCACGCGACGAAACGTGCATCTCCTATTTTATTACACTGTTGGAGATAGTAAGCGTCAGCATAGTATGATGTGTGGCCCCCACAGGAACATAAACACTCGTTTTTGTTGCGGTTTGGAAGCACGGAGCCTCCAAACATCGTCTTGGGGAACTTCTTGCCATGCCTGAAACACACACTGTGTCAGTTCGTGAACACTGCTCGCTTCAGGCTGGTGTGAAAGTATGTGTTTCCCCATTGCATCCCAGACATGCTCTACGTCAGACATCACTGGCTCGCGTAGACGAGTCAGTGCACTCCTAAAAGTCTTTGCGGTATGAACTGCAGTGTGAATATTACATTATACTGCTGGAATATGTCATTTGGTAACTTCGTCATCAAAAATGACAACAGGGTTTACCTTTCTTGTCACATACTGGCGATCCTTCACTATTCCTTCAACAATTACGAAATCAAACCTGTTGCCATATCCTATATGTGCTTGCAACATGAATCCAGGAGTTAAGCATGAGATTGGAAAATCTCTGGTTCTTCTGATATATCACCAGGTCGTCGCGGGACACCGATCTGACCGCCTCAGACAGAAGCTGCACACTCACCGCTGAACACTACAGAATGCCGCTCAGTGTCCCAGTCGATTGCAGCTCTACACTAAGAATTTGCTGTCTGTGGAATGGTATCAGTAGTAAATAACGAATGGCAACTAAAGATCTCAATCCAGCTTCGAATAATATGTTCTCTAGATTTCACTTATCGTCAGCCATCTATTCGTTGGAACCAGTCCAACAATTGTGCCGTCTTCTCGTGTTGTAACCTTGTGGATGGACCCGTACCTGCTATTCTTGCCACACTGTAGTCCTGTATCCATGTCGCCATCACTCCTTCAACAGTCATTGGACTATAGCCAAGGGTCTGTGCAATCTGCTGCCCACGACCCTTACGCTAATTAGAACTTTTTCAGAAAAGGCGATAAGCTGCACGTGTGCATGGTGTGCTGTGATCATCACCTGAAAAGTTCCAGTAATGTTAGACACGCCCGACAGCCGTCGTGTGCTCACCATTCTTCGTCTGTAAAGAACGCTACTTTTCTGTACTGAAAATAAGTTCGCATATGGTAATAATGAAATTTTAACCATCATATCTCACCGGTATGGAAATAGTGGAGTAGGTTTTTGAAGGCGTTCGGTCAAGATGTTAAACGTGCAACACTTTCCAGTTCCGTCAGTGTATTTTCTATTTTTCCGCCAGTCTAGCGTGGAAAGAGCCCAAGACAGACGACAACTTCTCACGAATTAGTCGAACAAGCGTTTTGTAAGATCTTTTCTTCGAAAGCGAATTACATTTTCTTACAATTCTTATAGTAAGTCTGGCCTGACATCCGCCCTCCTCATATCTAGATACCGTAGCCGCTTTTGTTAAACATACCTCATCTAAATCTACATACATACATACTCTGCGAACCACCGTATGGTGCGTGGCGGAGGATACCTTGAACCATTACTAGTCATTTCCTTTCCTGTTCCACTTCCAAACAGAGCGTATGTGCCGTAATTTCTCGTACCGTATCTTCACGGTCCTTACGCGACATGTACATTTGCGGCAGCAGAATCGTTCCGCAATCAGCCTCAAGTACATTTTCTCAATTCTACCCCTCGAAACGAACGTCACTTTCCGTCCAGGGATTCTCATTTGAGTTCCCAAAGGATCTCCGCAATACTTGCGTGTTATTTGAACCAGCCGGTAACAAAATCTAGCAGACCGCCTCTGAAGTGCCTCGATGTCTTCCTTTAATCCGACACGGTACGGATCCCAAAGACTCTAACAGTAATCAACAATGAGTAGCACTGACGTCCTATGTGCGGTCTCTTTCAATAACCAAAGTTGACTATTCGTGTTCCCTACTATAATCCTTACATGCTCATTCCATTTCATATTCCTTTGCAACGTTATGCTTAGATATTTAGTCAACGTGACTGTGTCAAGCAGCAGCACACTACTAATGCTCTACTCGAAATTTACCGGTTCCTTTTTCCTAATCGTCCGCATTAACTTACACTTTTCTACATTTAAAGCTGGCTTGCAGTCATCACACCAACTAAAAATTTTGTCTAACACCTTCCCATACACCACAGTAACCTCAGAAAACAGCTGCAAACTGCTGCTTACTCTGTCCGCCAGATCATTTATTTATATAGTACATAACAATGGTTCTATCACACTTCCCTGGGGCACTCTTGATGGTACCCTTGTTTCTGATTAACACCTGCTGTCGATGACAACGTACTGTGTTCTATTACTTAAGAAGTCTTCGATCATACATTATACTTGTGGCTGGCCGGTGTGTCCGAGCGGTTCTAGGCGCTTCAGTCTGGAACCGCGCGACCGCTACGGTCGCAGGTTGGAATCCTGCCTCGGATATGGATGTGTGTGATGTCATTAGGTTAGTTAGGTTTAAGTAGCTCTAAGTTCTAGGGGACTGATGACCTCAGATGTTAAGTCCCATAGTGCTCAGAGCCATTTGAACTTGTAACTTCGTTAACAGTCGACAGTGTGGCACTGTGTCAAATGCTTTACGGAAATCTAGGAGTATGGAGTATGCCCGTTGCCCTTCACCCACGGTTCAAAGGATCTCACGTGAGAGGAGGACAAGCTCACTGTCATGCGAGCCGTGCTTTCTAAATTCGTGCTGATTTGTGGAAAGAAGCTTTTCCCTCTCGCGGAGATTTATTATATGCGAACTCAGAACATGCTCAAGAATTCTGAAGCAAACCGACATTAAAGTTATTGGTCTGTAATTTTCTGGGTCTGTTCTCTTATCCTTCTTATACACAGGAGTCACCTGCGCATTTTTCCAGCTGCCTGGGGCTTTGCTCTGTGCGAGAGTTCGGGATAACTGTAAAGTACTCTATGTAAAAGCGAACTGGGATTCCATTAGGATTTGGCGACTTACTTGCTTTCAACTCTTTCAGTGGGTTATCAAATTTTTCCTCGCCATCCCACATTCTCAGATGTGTGGCACGCATTTCTAGTGCGGGGAGACCGTTTTCGAGGTGGGACCTTTGCTGCTCAGCCTAAATACAGAGTCTTCGAGCATGGTGTCCATCAAGTGAGTCATCGTTGAGAAAAAATCTCTCTCACTAAAGTGGGAGTATTTACCGAAGGGCCAGGTTATACAGGTACACGGGATTATTTCAAGGTGGCACTCAGAACTTCACACTTCGCACAGGTATCCTCTAGGAAAAACTGACAAACTGAAGACTTGGCGTTGCAGGTCGCGTGACAAGTAACGGCGGAAGTCGGTGGCGGCGACCTCGGCAGTGCACTCAGCGGCATCGTCCCAGAAGGGTCGCGGCTTGCGAGGCAGCGCAGCGCCCGTCCCACGGGGAGCGCGAGTTACGCGAGCTGTCAGCAGGAGCGGCTTGCGGCGCTGAGAGCCCGGCACCGGCGATGGAGCGCTTAGCGGAACGCCGCCGTGAGAGCACCAGCCCCGCAGACAAGCATCTGCTGCTGATACGGCACGCCGCGGCGTTCCTGCGCACACCGACTTACGTCGGCGGTGTAAGCGGCTTCCCTTAGAGAGGTCAGGTGCATGTTGCAAGGAACAGGAGAGAGGAAAGACGTCCTGTAAACAGGGATGCCATTAGATCTGGATCACTTGCACGCTGTTGAGACGTCCACATCAGTATGGAATGAGTTCTCCCTGCAACCATACAGTCACGAGCCAAAACACGCTCATAGCTCTTTAATAGCGCTTTGCTTCACCTTTGGAATGCAATACAAAATCTATTCTGCGTGGCCTGAAACCCTCAACTACTTGATATGTTCCAGTAAGTACGTGGTACCAACTGTTCACGCACTGAGCTTTTTCCAAAACTGTTTCACAGAGGAAGACCAGACTGCAGTTCCTTCTATAACTCCTCGGACGAACGAAAAAATGGCTGACATCGAAATAAGTGTCCAAGGAATAGAAAAGCAACTGAAATCACTCAACAGAGGAAAGTCACTGGACCTGAAGGGATACCAATTCGATTCTACACAGAGTACGCGAAAGAACTTGCCCCCCTTTTAACTGCCGTGTACCGCAAGTCTAGAGGAACGGAAGGTTCCAAATGACTGGAAAAGAGCACAGGAAGTTCCAGTTTTCAAAAAGGGTCGTCGAGCAGATGCGCAAAACTATAGGCCTATATCTCTGACATCGATCTGTTGTAGAATTTTAGAACATGTTTTTGGCTCGCGTATCATGTCATTTCTGGAAACCCAGAATCTACTCTGTAGGAATCAACATGGATTCCGGAAACAGCGATCGTGTGAAACCCAACTCGCTTTATTTGCTCATGAGACCCAGAAAATATTAGATATAGGTTCCCACGTAGATGCCGTTTTCCTTGACTTCCGGAAGGCGTTCGATACAGTTACGCACTGTCGCCTGATAAACAAAGTAAGAGCCTACGGAATATCAGACCAGCTGTGTGGCTGGATTGAAGAGTTTTTAGCAAACAGAACACAGCATGTTGTTATCAATGGAGAGACGGCTACAGACGTTAAAGTAACCTCTGGCGTACCACAGGGGAGTGTTATGGGACCATTGCTTTTCACAATATATATAAATGACCTAGTAGATAGTGTCGGAAGTTCCATGCGGCTTTTCGCGGATGATGCTGTAGTACACAGAGAAGTTGCAGCATTAGAAAATTGTAGTGAAATGCAGGAAGATCTGCAGCGGATAGGTACTTGGTGCAGGGAGTGGCAACTGACTCTTAACATAGACAGACGTAATGTATTGCGAATACATAGAAAGAAGGAACCTTTATTGTATGATTATATGATAGCGGAACAAACACTGGTAGCATTTACTTCTGTAAAATATCTGGGAGTATGCGTGCGGAACGATTTTAAGTGGAATGATCATATGAATTAATTGTTGGTAAGGCGGGATTCATTGGGAGAGTCCTTAGAAAATGTAGTCCATCAACAAAGGAGGTGGCTTACAAAACACTCGTCCGACCTATACTTGAGTATTGCTCATCAGTGCGGGATCGGTACCAGGTCGGGTTGACAGAGGAGATAGAGAAGATCCAAAGAAGAGCGACGCGTTTCGTCACAAGGTTATTTGGTAAGCGTGATAGCGTTACGGAGATGTTTAGCAAACTCAAGCGGCAGACTCTGGACGAGAGGCGCTCTGCATCGCGGTGTAGCTTGCTGTCCAGGTTTCGAGAGGGTGCGTTTCTGGATGAGGTATCGAAAATATTGCTTCCCCCTACTTATACCTCCCGAGGAGATCACGAGTGAAAATTAGAGAGATTCGAGCGTGCACGGAGGCTTTCCGGCAGTCGTTCTTCCCGCGAACCATACGCGACTGGAACAGGAAAGGGAGGTAATGACAGTGGCACGAAAAGTGCCCTCCGTCACACACCGTTGGGTGGCTTGCGGAGTATAAATGTAGATGTAGATGAAATCACGTAGTCTTGGGCGCGCAGCTGGTTTCCCATAGCATCCCAGTTTCAGATCATCCCGGACTCAGTTCAGGCAAATTTAGTGGCCGAGACATCAACGTCAGTGCTCCTCAAACCAATGTGCTGGTAGACGCCATCGCTTTCGGGCAAGACGTCAAGCGTTTAACAGATACAGCGGCTCCGCAATAATGTTACAGCTGTCATGGTGCCTTCTATTACTATCACAGGTCCCGTGGAAGTCCCCCATATCATAATAATGCCCCATCGGACTGCTTCCGTGGACTATCGAGCAGGTGTTCGTCCGGATGACAGCGTATCCGACCTGGCGTAACAATAAATGTGATTCAACCTATCAGACGAAACGTTTCCATTGGTCCACGGTCCCATCTCGATGATCCCGTGCCCACTGCAATCGTAATTTCCTCTGAACGGTGTGCTCCGAAACACTTGTTCCCCCGCAAGCACTGTATTCTCTCGTCATATCTGCTACGCACATCGCCATCTATCCTTTAGAGAATGGGCAAGCCATCAAACTTCACATTCTGTGATGAGGCGCAAGCGTTGTACATCTTGTCTACTCGTAGTTTCACCGCCCCTGAAACAGTTCCCGCAGATGCTCACGACAGTACTACGTTAAAACAGCCGACCATCTACGCCCTTTGCACGATTCTTCTTCCAAGGCGCAGGTTCCTCACATCAGCAGATTTCGCCATTTGCAGCCCGTATTGTTGGTAGAATGCGTCCTCGTACGTTTCTGCTCTGTTTGTACAAGCTGAACATCAATAAAACGAACAAACTGCAGGGACGGGTTCCTGAGGAGGGAAAAAGATTCTATGAACATGTGACCGTAAATGCCTTTTTCCCACGGTAGACGGCTCTGACGAATGACAGTTTTTCTGACCACGTGCAGTGTGTTCCCTGTGTGTTGCAGGGCGCATGATTGGCGCAGCTTACTGTAAATAGCAGAACGGTCCGGTATTCCTGTCGGGAACAAGCCGAGGTGGTGTTTGTGTACGGCCAAGCAGTTGGAAACCGCCAAGGACAGCACGGCTATACCAAAACAAGTACCCTCACAGACATCAACTGCACCAAACAACACTTCAAGCCCTTTTTGAGCGTTTGTTTAATCATGCGTTCTGTCAGATAGACGAATATGCAAGGAGGCGGCGGACTGATTTCCGAAGGGAGTAGTAAAAGTAAGACCAGCACGGAGAGATTCCGCCACAGCTTGGAAGACTCTTACGCGTCAACAACAACTTTCAAAGTTTGGCGGCAGAGGAACAGTAATTCAACTAAAACGTTCATTCTGCCGCAAGGAAAGCTAAAAATTAAGATGAGGTGTTATTTAGAGAATTTCCAGGGAACTTCCTCCGAAAATAAAGGTGAATATACAGATAGTAACCAATGGGTCTTTAGAAAGCTAAATAGGTATCTTGTCTTTAGGGCAAAGACTAATCCGAATAAGTTTTTAGGACATAAATACGGATTACAAAGGGTGTTCGGTAGTAAAAAATGAAGCGCCAAAACATTCTTAAAACGTAAGAGAGATTTCATGACAATCAGCATGTGGCCGATGTTCTCTGAGCATCCACTGTGGTCTGCCAATGACCACAATCACATAACTTCTCTTTGATTCATCAGTTTTCTAATTGGCTTGATGCGACCCGCTACGAATTCCTCTCCTGTGCCAACCTCTTCATCTCAGAATAGCACTTGCAACTTACGTCATCAATTATTTGCTGTATGTATTCCAATCTCTGTCTTCCTCTAAAACGTCCTATCATGCTGTCCCTTCTTCTTGTCAGCATTTTCCACATATTCCTTTCCTCTCCGATTCTGCGCGGAACCTCCTCATTCCTTACCTTATCAGTCCACCTAATTTTCAACATTCATCTGTTGCACGCCATCTCAAATGCTTCGATCCTCTTCTGTTCCAGCCGGCCGTTGCGGCGGAGCGGTTCTAGGCGCTTCAGTCCGGAACCGCGGGACTGCTACGGTCGCAGGTTCGAATCCTGCTTCGGGAATGTATGTGTGTGATGTCCTTGAGTTAGTTATGTTTAGGTAGTTCTAAGTTCTAGGGGGCTGATGACCTCAGACGTTAAGTCCCATAGTGCTCAGAGCCATTTGAACCATTTTTTCTTCTGTTCCGGTTTTCCCACGGTCCACGTTTCACTACCATACAATGCTGTGCTCCAAACGTACTTTCTCAGAAATTTCTTCCTCAAATTAAATGTTTTGATATTAGCAGACTCTCTTGGCCAAAGATGCTCTTTCTGCCTGTGCTACACTACTTTTGATGACCTCCTTGCTCCGTCCGTCAGGGGCTATATTGCTGCCTAGATCGCAGAATTTCTTAACTTCATATACTTTGTAGCCATAAACCCTGATGTTAAGTTTCTCGCTGTTCTCATTTCTCCTTCTCCTCATTACTTTCGCCTTTCTTCGATTTACTCTCAAGTCCATTCCATTCCATTCAGCAGATTCTGTAATTCTTTTTCATATTCATAGAGGGCAGCAATGTCATCAGCGAATCTCATCACAGATATCCTTTCTCCTTTAATTCCGCTCTTGAATCTATCTTTTATTTCCGTCATTGCTTCTTCGATGTATAGACCTAACAGTAACGGCAAAATACTTCAGCCGTGTGTTACACCCTTTTCAATCCGAACATTTCGTTCTTGGTCTTCCACTATCATTAGTTCCTCTAGGCTCTTGCACATGTGTTATATCAGCCGTCTCTCCATATAGCTTACGTCTATTTTCCTCAGAATTTCGAACATCTTGCACCATTTGACATTGTCGGGCGCTTTTTTCAGGCCGACAAATCCTATGAACGTGTCTTGATTTTTCTTTAGTTTTGCTTCCATTATCAACCGCTACATAACTTAGTGGGTGTTAAGACCTCATTCCGCTACTGCTAAAGCATTTACATGTCTTCTGCATGTGAAGTTTTAAAACACAATGGTAAACCTGCAACCACATAACTTCATTTAAAGAGGCATTACCATTCTAGCCCATTTGCAAATCAATTTGTTGTTTTGTAATTGTTAGCAGAATACAAAGAATATGAAAACTAAGATTTTGTTATTGTCAACTAAAACATAAAACACTGACGAATGTTTAAGGTAGAAGAGAGATTTAAAATGCATCCGTCGGTAAACATGTTATCTGCTTCAGATTTTTCGGTTCAGTTTATCATTCGACATGACAACTAGCGTAACAAAGAATGCAGCCAAGAGTTCTATCAACATAAAAGCTTGTGAAGCGAGACATATACTGAATACAATCCGTACGTGACGTGTTCTTATTACTCCGAGTCATCCTACGTCGATTTTCACCAGAACCACAGATGTCACCTAAGTTCCTTCTCAGTGGAGGGAGTGTTAAGTGCTGCAACAGTTTTGTATTCCGCTAAGATAGGCCTGAAATATTTATATACATACAACTTTTAATTGGCGCTTCAACGACTTGGAAATGAATTTCTCAACATCACTTGCGAACTATACCAGTTGTTAACACGTCATGACGTAGTCAGTTTTCTTATCTTAACCGGGGGATCACTCACAGCCGGTGTGCAAACGATACAGTGGAATGTGACAAACGCACATTAACGTGTAATATTAGTTAGGATACATATCATGCGGAAAACCAAGACTATGCTGGGCAGAACAGATATGAGGCCTAACACAGGCCGCGCGGGATTAGCCGAGCGGTCTAGGGGCTGCAGTCAAGGACTGTGCGGCTGGTCCCGGCGGAGGTTCGAGTCCTCCCTCGGGTGTGTGTGTGTGTGTGTGTGTGTGTGTGTGTGTGTGTGTGTGTCCTTAGGATAATTTAGGTTAAGTAGTGTGTAACCTTAGGGACTGATGACCTTAGCAGTTAAGTCCCATAAGATTTCACCCGCATTTGAATATTTGAAAATTTTTTGCCTAACCCATGAAATATGATCATGATGAAGACGACGATGCTGAATATCAATCGATGCTTTTCTTAACACGCCTTTAATTCATGTATATCAAACAATTTCCTTTGTGCCAGATGAAATGTAATCCTGTTTCTGTTAGCTTTGCTATACAGACTCAGAAGCGTTTCTGTTTTAAGAACACAATACGAAATCAATTAAGGAAAACGCACATAACAGAGTTAAAAAAATCACAGACGAGTGTAGTGCATGTTTTTCATCCGCATGTGTGAGAAGATAATGATTTGATAACGGAAACTGCATGCAACTACTAAAACAGAAGTTATTACGAGCAACAGCCTCAATAATGGTTGCTTATAACGAATTATTAAAGTTGTATGAAGAGTGGTGAACTGTATCACTAAGATTCATCTACAGCCGTCCATCTTTGGGGTTCCCACTACTGAAGAAGCAGTGATAAGTCGCTTAACACACACAATCATAAGCTGAAGTTGGCATTCAAAGTGCACCACACACGGAAGCCAATGCCATATCCTCATACGTAGCGGAATTTATGAAGATGCATTCATACGCCTACTCTCTGTCTTGCGGCATCCCGTCAAACATCACATCCCTGCACTGTGGCGATCACCTCACAAGAGTAAGTTCACCGGAAAAAAGCATTTGCTATCCCAATAAAACAGCGAACGCAGCGCTTTCGAGCGGTGTTGATGTTGTAGAATTGGTACCAAGCGGAGATGTGAATCTTCACAACCAACGTAAGTTATGACAGTGAAATGATGTGTATGTGGCCGCCAGTTGTATAGAAACAGTGCCTAGAAAAGTGACAAAATGACAGAAAGGAGCTATCGTATTTGGACGAGCCCATGGCCAGACCGTAATAGAATTTGTCCTGTTTGTTGGTGTATCGATAAAGATCATCCATTTTGTCTACATACTCTGACGAAAAAATTTATTGATGTTCAGTAATGAAATTGCAGGGATACATTTGTCTAGGTAACATATTTAAGTGATTAACATCGGAAGACCGTAGGTTAATGTAAGCGCCATATAAGCCATTGCAAATGGAAAATGCTTGTGCATTAATAACCGGTGTAACCGCAAAACGTTGAATGCAAGCATGCAAACGTGCACGTTTTGTATCGTACAAGTGCCGGACGTCAGTTTGTGGGATGGAGTTCCATACCTGTTGCACTTGGTCAATACAGGGGCGGTTAATGCTGTTTGTGGATGACACTTGAGTTCTCGTCCGATGGTGTCTCATATGTGCTCGTATGGAGACATATCTGATGATCGAGTAGGTCGAGGCAACATGTTGACACTCTGCAGAGCATGTTGGGTTACAACAGCGGTATTTGGGCGAGCGTTATCCTGTTGAAAACATCACCTGGAATGACAGCACAACACGTCGAATCACTAGACTGACGTACAAATTTGCAGTCAGGATGCGTGGGATAAATACGAGAGTGCTCCTACATTCATATGAAATCGCACCCTGGACCATAGCTCCAGGTGCAGGTTTAGCACGTCTAGCACGCAGACAGGTTGGTTGCCCTCTAATGAGCTCTCGCTTGACACCACTGATGTCGCAAATGGCTGTGGTCTGGAGTCTGTGCAATTCACGCAACAGGGCGTCTGCCTCGGAGCTGACTTGGAATAAGCAGTCCGTAACAGTTCGTTGCGTCACTGTGGTGCCAATTGCTGCTCAAATTGTTGCTGTAGATGCAGTGCGATGCGCCACGGCCATACGAGGAACACGGTGGTTCTTCCCTCTCGGTAGTACCACGTGACCGTCGGGAGCACGGTCTTCTTGCGATCGTACATTCTCGTGACCACCGCTGGTTGTTATCATGTACAGTGGCTACATTCCTCTTAAGTCTTTCCGCATTGTCGCAGAAGTAACATAGCTCTTCGTAGCCCCATTAGACGACCTCGTTCAAACTCGGCGAGTGGCTGATAAAGGTGTCTTTGTCGCGTTGAAGGCATTCTTGACTAACAAACTCACCACATCCAAATCCAAAGGTAACTAATGTCCACGACCGTTACAGCGTGTATTTTAAGTAAATCTGACATGCATCCTTGTCGTGGGGCTACTAGCGCCACTCTTATGCGACTGGTACGAAATCTGAATACACATCATCTTTCAGATGTAGAAACACGCCACCCAACTATCGGTTTTTGGAAATTTGTGTTAAGTTCCTATGGGGCAAAACTGCTGAAGTCATCGGTTTCTAGGCTTAAACACTACTTAATCTAACTTAAAGTGACTTACGCTAAGGACACAACGCACACCCATACGCAAGGGAGGACTGGAATCTCCGACGGTTGGAGCCGCGCGCACTGTGCAAGGCGCCCTAGACTGCGCGGCTACCCTGCGCTGAACTTTCGTTTATGTTGCACAACTCATTAATTGCTGATGCAATTTTTTTTACGACAGTGTGAATAAGGGATCGTGCACTATTCGCAGTCATGTAACGGGCGTACGAACAGTGGTCGTGGAAGATCCTAAACAACAAGGACTGTAGAGGCCAATGACAATGTGTTCCAAACCCAAGAGAAACTGTAGCTATCAATGAATCAACATGCAGCTCAATCAGCTTCCGAGCAAAGACTACGAAAGGTACTTCATGCAATGGACATTTGTTGTCGGATACCTAGCAAAAGGCCACTGCCCATAGCAGCACCCAAAGATGTACTTCAGACAACACAGAAACTGGAGTAGCTGACGGGAGGCGTATCGTGTGTTCAGACGACTTGCAATTACAGTTCTTTTCAAATGATGCAAGACATGGAGTACACCAATGACCGTATCAGGCATTTAACCTACTAGAAATTAACTCAACGTTTTGAAAGTTTTTTCCGTTCCATGATCGGTCTCACTTGTTCAGGTAACCGTAAACATGGATCCGGTTGTTTATTCCTGCGTCCTCGGTGATCAATTGTATCCCTTTCTTCTACATTTTCGTACTGAGTTTCCTGTGATCACTTTCGCTTTCCGAGTCTACAACAGCCGTGTTTGCAGGGCAACATGCATTCTTTCATGGCATGAGGAACACACTGGCATCCCATCGCACATCGAATGGCCCACTAAATTGCCTGCTCTTAAACACAGAAAATATCAGGGACTCTTTTGGAACAGCTACTCAAACGAACATACGCGCTGCTTGGCACGTCTACAGCGTCTAATCGTCGAAGAGCGGTTTCGGCTGGTTATCGCATTCCTGTAGAAACTTGCGAGATGAGGCCATTATCACATCTACTATTGTTCAACCTGTAACTCGCAAAAAGAACGACGATAATAGAAGGGTGGCATAAAATACAGCATCGAAGGACATAAGTGATAAGACTTGCTGAATAGAATAAACAGTCCAATGAGCACAGGGTACAGATTGAGAGAAAACCAAAGAAAAACGAAACAAATGAGCAGTGGCAGAAATAAGATTGGCGATGAACTTAAGATTAAAACAGGGAACCATGGAGCAGACGAAGTAGAGGAATTAGGCTACCTTGGAAAGAAAATAATCCATGACGGACGAGGCACTAAGGACACCACTCTGCAATGCGGAGTTAATCATTAGATGTCACGACAGGTAGATATGCGTGTACAAAAGGAGGTGGGGAGGGCGTAGTCAACGCTACGCGACGCTTAAGGCGGCGAAAAGAGGGCGCCACTGGGCAATGGATGACAGGAACCAAGTGATCAGGAATGGCGAATCATGCTATACTCCGTTGTGGATCGTGAAAGGGTTTGGGCTTGGCGAATGCCTGGAGAATCTCAGCTCCCATGATGTGTATTGCCACCAGTGAAGCACGCAGGTTGTGTTACGGACTGAGCGTGGTTTTCGTGATCATGGAGTGGTCCCTAACTGAACAGAAGAAGGCAAATGCAACTTCGCCCCAGATCCCAGTGTCCTACATCACTACCACCTGTGGTTTCGGCTGTTGAGGAACTGAGCTGCCATTCATCCACAGACATTCAGACACCTCAATCAGCCTACAAAATTAATATTCCATAGTGCGAAAAATTTAATGTACAATAGAATTACTTAAAAGAAACGAGTAACGGACTTCGCACTTAAAAAGTTCTGTTTACAGTTATCTTTCGGCTGTTAAAAGGGAAACTACATCGGAGCAGTCGGATAGAGTTTTGATAAGAGGCTTTTGTGGTCTGAATATTATCTTTCTGACTTTGCAAAACAACAGCCTGCGTTTTTCTCGGGTATCATCATAGTAATCCAATACGTGAGGTCACTGTGCTTTCATTGTTCGCCTCGTTAACACACAGTTTTATTACAACGACCACACTGTCACTTGCTCACTAATGCTTCTTTCTGTTTTTTACTCCGCATGCTCTTCGTATCTTTTCTAATCACCAGGTTTGTCCTCTATTTACTCATTTGTAAACGCTGGAAACTTCATGCGAGTATCACAGGAGGTCTTCTATAATACCTCTTGAGCATCTAAACCAACAACGTCTTTTCCAGTCCCAGCTCTGCCATCAATGTCGCCATATATTTCACCACCGCCATCGCTTTCACTAAACGAAGTTAAAATTTCGCATAAACTGTTAATGTTACTACTACAGATAGGACGGTTCGGATTTGCATTTACAGGCTTGCAAAACACTCGCGATATCTTTTAGCTTGAACGGTACCTCCGCTTCATCGTGCATTAGTTCTCCGGTTTCGTGCACCGCGTAGCGTCGTCATGCAGCTCATTGTCGATGGGGAACACAACTATACCTGGAATAGAATGACCAAGTGATTTACAGCTACTGGTTTACAGGAGAGCTACCATAGTAACAACCAATCAGAGAATGAGGTTGGTCATGCCTGCTATTCTGTGCATCATTGTGTAATCGCTATGCTATCTCAGGTGGGAGTTGTTAGTTGCTTATGGCGGCCGGAATCATTTGCCGCGACGACGCTTGTGGCTGCCGGTAACGGGTTCATTTTACGCGACCGGAGGTCTTAAAACAGTTGTGAACACGAGCAGAAAACTAACACTATTGGCACCCTGCTACGCACAACCAACATTGCACCTTAAAGGGCAACGAGCGTTTGTTTCACAACAGAAGCGCAGTTGGGACCACCGACACCAACAGTTGTCCTCCAACTGAGTTCAGCAATGAACAAAACGCTATGTCAGCAGCAAAAAATGTGTCTAGCGTCCCGCTGACAATGAGGTCATTAGAGAAGCAACAGAAATTCTAATTAGGGAATGATTGGGAAGGAAATGGGTCGTGCTCTTTCGAAGGAAACATCCAGGTAGTAGGCTTAAGCGATTTGGGGAAATAACGGAACACCTAACTCGGGATGGCCAGAGGGACGATTGAACAGTCGTCGTCCCGAATGTGAGTCCAGTGTGCTAACAACTGCGCAACCTCGCCTCGCAGCCTACCTGGCCTTCGTGTAAATTCGGGTCTATCCGTAACTCCAGAGTCACAAATTTCCAACAGCACTGCTACAGCGCCCCACGGGCTGTCATCAGCACAGAGTTCGGGCGACTACGATGTATTAATGGACAAGTGTCGTGCTGTCAATTCGGGTCAGCATTTTTTTTGGGAGAACTCGTCAGCTTTGGAGGCGCGCGCAGTCCCGCCGTGGAGTGCCTCCATTTGGGACGCGGGGATCGAAACCGGCGCAATTAGGGGCGGTGGCAGGGGCAGGGGCAGGAGCAGCGAGCAGCAACAGCGGGCCCCAGTCTCCCGGCCAGAGGCCGTCATCCCGGCCGCGTCTGCGTCCGCGCGGCTCATCCAGCCGGCAATCTGGCCCGCCGCTGCTCGTTACGCCCCGCTCCGGACCGCCCGGCCTGCAGTCGTTAGCGATATTGCGTACGCCCCCTCCCCCGCCGCCACCCCCTAAACCCACTCACCCGCCTCCTTATCTGTTGCAAGTTTCCATTCGCCCTTGTAACTGAGTTAAAAGCACATTTATCCCGCCGAATAAAACGCCGGGGCGCCTCCCTCGCCTGCGCCGAAAGCTCCGCGACGTATTAGTGCTTTTCAGCAAAGCTGCTCCTGAACACTTGGCGATCGTATTCCAGGAAAAGCAACTCGGGTAGTGTAAAAAAGTTAGAGAGGGAAAAGACGCAGCGACTTCTTCGACGCTACAAATTCTCGCAACTGAATTACTCGCTCTTACATCAGTTGCGGAACACGGGCAAATGATGACGCATTCTAGCGTTTAATCGCCTAGTCTGCCGCCAGGCCATTACAGAGAGGACATTCCGTCTTCTTTTGTGGTAACAAAGTTCAGGCAGTGCACAGCAGTCTCTCTGATTAAGAAACACCCCTTTTTCTCTCAGCTGCTATAATTCGATCCTGATTTCCTTTTAATCCTAACTCGCAATCTCTGAATAAATAACAACAAACATTATCTTCGGCTAGCATTGGTACATTCTCTCTCTCTCTCTCTCTCTCTCTCTCTCTCTCTCTCTCTCTCTCTCCGAACAGGTTTCGAAAGCCCCAGCGGACCGACCGACCGACCGCCGTCTCTTCCTCCGTCGACTGGCGTCATTGGATGCGTATATGGAGGGGCATGTGGTCAGCAAACAGCTCTTCCGGCCGTTATCAGGTACATACTCTACTGTTCATTAAAAATACAACCCCAAGAAGACAGGACGTAACAAAAGTCAAATTAGCATTAAGTGATCTACATGTCACATCAACCTACGTCCGCAACCGAAGTAGCTAACGCACGCCTCTTCGTTGGCGCTCGACTAGAAGGTCAATCATTCCGAATCCTAGTGGTGAAACATTTTCACTGCCAGTATTTGGCTGGCAAGGGGAGGCGAGGTTGTAAAGTTTCTAATCAGCAGTCTTTCCGAAAGTCCTCGATTAAATTCCAATCTCGTTTGCAGCGTCATGAAGTGAAGGCGTGGTGATCAGTCCGTCGGGTGGGAACGTTAAGCTCGGCGGCCCCCTTGGTGCTAATCGAGAGGAGCAGGCTACGTGCCGACATCGGGTTTCACCCTCTCCTATCCCTGCATCAATAACAACACAAACCCAATATTACACTGTACAAGCAGTCATCACAGTCGTTCACACGACACAGATACACGCTCGACACTTCACAACAGGTCGGAGGAAGCCAATGGCAAACCACCTCCCGTAGCACCTTGCGGAACGGCATTGCAGCCTTCTTGCATCTGCTCCCCTATGCTCGTTCTCTCAATATGGAACTACTTTGACTTGACATGCTATTGAAAGAAGATTACTCACCATGCTGCACATTCAGATATTGCATTTAGATCCTTGTTTCTCATAATCTCGTGTAAGAAGCAGAAACGTCTATCACCACGTGTCGGAAATCTAGAGGGAACAGTATTATGACCTGTCGACAGTGCAGTTAATCCCAGCAAGATTTTTTTGCTCATGTCAGTCGGAATTTCACGAATGTCATCGGATCACTACGCCAGATTTGAACGGCCTCTCGCGACTAGCGGCCAAGAGGACAGATGTGTTGTTCACTCAGCCGTGCAGCATCTTACAGCTATGTCAAGTACCTTGAGTCGGCAAATCAGTTTGTTTGCAACAAGGCAACATGGACGACTTCCTCTACCAACATACGCCTCCAGTGATTTAGAGAAACAACCAAAAATCTCAATGAGGATGTCTGAACGACTTCAACCGCCGACCACCAGCACGCGAAAGGTCCCCACTCAGGATTGATTGTACTTGCCTTTCTCCAATATGTTATAACGCGTGAAACTTACATCGTGCGGATGACTGACGAGTGTTTATATAGTGCAATGTGTGTTTGTGTTGTTCTGGACAATGGGATCGGCGAAGGTGAAACCTATTGCTAGCACATAGCCTGCACCTTACGAATATCGTCAAGGGAACTGCCAACGGAACAATCACCAGCAGCAGTGTCTCACGCCCTCACTCCGTTAGACACTGCGGAGAGATTTGGGATTGAGCCCAGGACACTGGCATCGAGCCTGTTGATCAGAAACAGTACGCCACTAGCTCCCCACGGTTCGTCGGCCACATAGTGGTAGTGCAAATTTATTTCACTACCAGGACTCAAACGGGATGCATCAGAGTCGAGCAGTACCACACAAACCGACTAGGACAACCGCTGTGGGATCAGGCTTGCGGCTGGTGCTTTCCGCATGAGCCCCGTAAATGGCCTCCTGGTAGACGCAGGGATTCCCCGACTATCTCCTCATCTACGCCAAACTCGTCCGTAGCCATCTACTACGTTTAAATTGATAACTTCTCTTTTATGGTTCGGAAGAAAGACTTCCAAAAGTGGTCTCAGTCCAAAATTCTGGTATCGGCCCGGCTACAGTCTATCTGTTCCTTTAGCTTACCTCCTCCTGAACCTCTTATTATGTCACAATCGCAAACACCCTCATGGTGCACGTCTTACCCACAATTCACGTGGATCCTTCTGTTGGTTCATAGGAAGAGAGACCATTCGCTTTTCTACCAATTGTTCCACTCGGAAGTCGATGAGCAACTCATTTCAGGTGTCGTTTACAGGGTTGGACAAAAGTTGAAGACTGAACAGGCTACACCGCTGCAAGTACCAGGAGCAGCGAGCAATACTCCAGCGCAATTGGAAGTGATCACACACGCTGTTGACTACATTTGATCCCAATCACATGCATCTTTCCTAATCTGCAGTAGGCAAGTTACAGGCTATAAACCACTGTTATTCCCGGCATCCCTTGGTAACGTACATTCAAGTGCTCCCCTTGGACATCTACGACAACGGAAAGACTGAAGTTTCATCTGCTATCCCAGTGACAGGGTATTCCAGGTAGGGAACTCGTGGGTCAGCTCAGCACGCACGCCACTGGGGATGCTCTGGAAACAAAAATAGCAAAATCCGAAATGCATACGACGTTATATAACCGACTCTTGACGTTCTGGAAGAGAATGGAGTGTCGCGACCATACTCAACCACAACCAATAAGGTACAGACTATCAAAAAGTGTACAACAAAGTGGTGCTCTTACCTTCGACCATCTCCACGTGAATCCACAGTCCTCTGGATAGAATGATCCAGGGACACATTCTATAAGCTGCCCCAGCCCATTGTAGTTGCGGCCCCCACCCTGGCGCTGGCTCACATCCTATTGGAGTGTCCCTCTACGACAGGGCCAGCCAGAAATTCTGCACGCGTGCGGTGCTCTTGCACATGTGCAACTTCCGGGTCAAATGGTTCAAATGGCTCTGAGCACTATGGGACTTAACTTCTAAGGTCATCAGTCCCCTAGAACTTAGAACTAGTTAAACCTAACTAACCTAAGGACATCACAAACATCCATGCCCGAGGCAGGATTCGAACCTGCGACCGTAGCGGTCTTGCGGTTCCAGCGTGCAGCGCCTTCCGGGTCACAACGCGCACGCCGCAGCCGTCAGCGTCCATGTAGTGCATGTTTCTACGCACAGATGTCGCTCCTCTGTTACACAAAGCGCGTTATCGACACCTCGTATGTATATCACAACCTGGGCTGTATCTGTAAGATCTGTTGCTTCATCGAGCGCAACAGAGAAAGCAACAAAGTATTTAGCCTTATTTATTAGCTGCCTGTGCAGATCGCCGGCCATAGCACTGATACGTCTTGTCACTGTTTGTTTGGATAGACTGATTTCTTGAAACCTGCTGACGGTCGTGGGAGACAAGTTCTGCAGCATCAATCAGACACCCTTTCACAAACTCCCCTTCGGAAAAGGGTTTCCCAGATTGTGCAATTCTTAATGCGATTTTAAAACTTGCTCGCAGTGAAGATTTAGTGTGGTTGTCATTCTGGAAAATTGAAAACAGTACATTGTACAGCGTACATTAAAACAGACATAAATGTAACACAAGAAACTAAGAGTTCAAGAAGTATCAGTTACTTTGACGTACAGTATATCGAGTTGATATGTCTCATCCATTTTCTTAAGGACATTTAATTTTGCTTGCCGTTCTTCACTGTTGAGTACACTACACTCGCCTTTGTGATATGTACTGTAATGTCTTTCAATTGAAAACTAACGCTGGCCGCCTATTATTCGGCGGCACAGCAAACACTGTGAGTTTTCACCAACTGCTACAAAAAAGAATTGCAGTTCCCAGTCATTTTTAAACGACTGAGAACATAGATCTCCCGTCCTTTGCTTTTTCACAGCACCTGCCATTTCTCAGTACTTCTCTGTTAAGGTTACGGTCACCAGGGGTAAACGAAACTGGATATGTTGCGCTCTTGCTTGTACCACAGGGAAGTGGAGCCGCCACCGTTCATTTAGGACACACGTCTAATAACAGATGTCGCTGTCGCTCGCTGTCGCACACGTGCGCACATGTGCAGCACTCCCGCACATCTGCACACTGTGCAGCGTTTGGCCGGCCCTGCTCTACGACGAGCCCAGCAGCTGGCTAAATCATTCCCTGAAATCCTAGCTGGCAATGTCCAGGCGGCGAATCAGATTTTAAAATTTTATCTGGTAGAGCTGATGGTATTCTTTTATCCGAATCCACTGTTGTTATGGCTGTCGGATGGGGGTGGATGGTCGACTTCCGCCACATTTTCAGCTTGGGGAGGGGGGGGGGGGGATGGGGGAGAGGGGCATGGCAGCCGCAGACTGCCCCGGGCTGAGAGCTGGTTCAAGCCCTGACATATCTTCTAACTTTTAATATTACCCAAGTATTAACTTCTTTTTAAGATGTTTCACCGTTCCTTCTTTACATAACCGATGTATCGATTCTATTGATTCGCTACAATATGGGCGGGGGAGACTGATCGGATGCGGCGCGGGAAAAGACAGAGGGAATGCCTCGTGTCGCGTGACTAACCCCGGTGGGCTGTCGGTTGACGTCTACCACGCCCTTTTATCCTTCGATTCTTTTAACAATTTACAGGTAACACGTCTCATGGCAGTCCTATGCCCTATTTTTATTACCCACCTTTGTTTGTGGTTTAAAATCGAATGGTTTTCTCCAAAGATTTTGACTTACCCAGTATTGAGGTACCAGTGACCATGGCACTTTCGTCCGTTAAAATTCATCAATCCATCCATCCATCCATTCATCGAAGAGACAGGGGTAGGGATGTGCAGATAGTCTGCAAGTGGCACCATCCGATAATAATAGGGACAGTGTGAGCAGCATCTACCTATCACACTGATGGAAAGCCTTATGCAGAGCAGTACCTTAAACCGAGTATACTTTGAACACCGTGTTTACTTCTACTACATCAAGAGTATTACAGCTCTCTGTTGGCCCCTCAGTTGGGTGTTCAGTACATTTTTTTCGGTGGTAAAGTTCCATCAATATACGCTAAATGGCACATGTTGTTCTGATGTTCTTGCGTAACAGCTGGCGAAACTGTTGCGACTCATAGTTGTATACGAAAAAGTGCTTTAATGTCAGGTTGTGCAAAATGCATCATATTATTTAATGTAAAGTGATTGATGTTTTCCATTATATCATGGCTGTTACTCCATTAATTCTCAAAATAGACCACTAATTAGCTTTTTGTTCACATGTATATATCTGTCACTATAGTACCATTTCTGGGTCACGTGCGTGATTTTTCTGTTTCGAGATTACTTTGACTAGTGGTCACTGTTACTCCGGGATTGCAGATTTCATTCAACGGTGCTGATGCCAATGACAGTGCGAAACTAAGCAATACGTACATTAACCATCGAAAAGCAGGCGAAGGCTCATTTGTAACTATTAATGTCCCTGCCACTAAGAAAAACAAATGTAAGTCATGTACTGCTCATACTGCAAGCTGTTGCGGTTCAGGCAGTGATTCAGGTATGAAGTATGACGTCTAGTATCTCCGGACACAGGAACTGGAGATTGTTTGGCCGCAAGTGCCACATATTGTATCGATAAATGAACAGATCACATTAATTCTAATTGCAAAGGATGTTTTGAAACTAGGATTTTGTTGTTGTTTTTGTGGCCTTCAGTCCTGAGACTGGTTTGACGCAGCTCTCCACGCTATTCTATCCCGTGCAAGCTTCATCTCCCAGTACCTACTGCAACCTACATCCTTCTGAATCTGCTTGGTGTATTCATCTCTTGGTCTCCCTCTACGATTTTTACCCTCCACGCTGCCCTCCAATACTAAATTGGTGATCCCTTGATGCCTCAGAACATGTCCTACCAACCGATCCCTTCTTCTAGTCAAGTTGTGCCACAAACTTCTCTTCTCCCCAATTTTATTCAATACTTCCTCATTAGTTATGTGATCTAACCATCTAATCTTCAGCATTCTTCTGTAGCACCACATTTCGAAAGCTTCTATTCTCTTCTTGTCCAAACTAATTATCGTCCATGTTTCACTTCCATACATGGCTACACTCCATACAAATACTTTTAGAAACGACTTCCTGACATTTAAATCTATACTCGATGTTAACAAATTTCTCTTCTTCACAAACGCTTTCCTTGCCATTGCCAGTCTACATTTTATATCCTCTCTACTTCGATCACCATAAGTTATTTTGCTCCCCAAATAGCAAAACTCCTTTACTACGTTAAGTGTCTGATATCCTAATCTAATTCCCTCAGCATCACCCGACTTAATTCTACTACATTCCATTATACTCGTTTTGTTTTTGTTGATGTTCACCTTATATCCTCCTTTCAAGACACTGTCCATTCCGTTCAACTGCTCTTCCAAATTCTTTGCTGTGTCTGACAGAATTACAATCTCTTCGGCGAACCGCAAAGTTTTTATTTCTTCTCCATGGATTTTAATACCTACTCCGAATTTTTGTTTCCTTGACTGCTTGCTCAATATACAGATTGAGAGGCTACAGCCCTGTCTCATTCCCTTCCCATCCACTGCTTCCCTTTCATGTCCCTCGACTCTTATAACTGCCATCTGGTTTCTGTACAAATTGTAAATAGCCTTTCGCTCCCTGTATTTCACCCCTGCCACCTTTAGAATTTGAAAGATAGTATTCCAGTCAACATTGTCAAAAGCTTTCTCTAAGTCTACAAATGCTAGAAGCGTAGGTTTGCCTTTCCATAATCTTTCTTCTAAGATAAGTCCCCCCCCCCCCCCATGAACCATGGACCTTGCCGCTGGTGGGGAGGCTTGCGTGCCTCAGCGATACAGATGGCCGTACCGTAGGTGCAACCACAACGCAGGGGTATCTGTTGAGAGGCCAGACAAACGTGTGGTTCCTGAAGAGGGGAAGCAGCCGTTTCAGTTGGGGCAACATTCTGGATGATTGACTGATCTGGCCTTGTAACAATACCCAAAACGGCCTTGCTGTGCTGGTACTGCCAACGGCTGAAAGCAAGGGGAAACTACAGCCGTAATTTTTCCCGAGGGCATGCAGCTTTACTGTATGGTTAAATGATGATGGCGTCCTCTTGGGTAAAATATTCCGGAGGTAAAATAGTCCCCCATTCGGATCTCCGGGCGGGTACTACTCCAGAGGACAATGTTATCAGGAGAAAGAAAACTGGCGTTCTACGGATCGGAGCGTGGAATGTCAGATCCCTTAATCGAGCAGGTAGGTTAGAAAATTTAAAAAGGGAAATGGATAGGTTGAAGTTAGATATAGTGGGAATTAGTGAAGTTCGGTGGCGGGAGGAACAAGACTTTTGGTCAGATGAATATAGGGTTATAAATACAAAATCAAATAGGGGTAATGCAGGAGTAGGTTTAATAATGAATAAAAAAATAGGAGTGCGGGTAAGCTACTACAAACAGCATACTGAACGCATTATTGTGGCCAAGATAGACACGAAGCCCACGCCTACTACAGTAGTACAAGTTTATATGCCAACCAGCTCTACAGATGATGAAGAAATTGATGAAATGTATAATGATATAAAAGAAATTATTCAGATAGTGAAGGGAGACGAAAATTTAATAGTCATGGGTGACTGGAATTCGAGTGTATGAAAAAGGAGAGAAGGAAACATAGTAGTTGAATATGGATTGGGGGTAAGAAATGAAAGAGGAAGCCGCCTGTTAGAATTTTGCACAGAGCCAACTTAATCATAGCTAACACTTGGTTCAAGAATCATAAAAGAAGGTTGTATACATGGAAGAATCCCGGAGATACTAAAAGCTATTAGATAGCTTATATAATGGTAAGACAGAGATTTAGGAACCAGGTTTTAAATTGTAAGACATTTCCAGGGGCAGATATGGACTCTGACCATAATCTATTGGTTATGAACTGCAGATTAAAATTGAAGAAACTACAAAAAGGTGAGAATTTAAGGAGATGGGACCTGGATAAACTGACTAAACCAGAGGTTGTGCAGAGTTTCAGGGATAGCATAAGGGAACAATTGACAGCAGTGGGGGAAAGAAGTACAGTAGAAGAAGAATGGGTAGCTCTGAGGGATGAAGTAGTGAAGGCAGCAGAGGATCAAGTAGATAAAAAGACGAGGGCTAGGAGAAATCCTTGGGTAACAGAAGAAATATCGAATTTAATTGATGAAAGGAGGAAACATAAAAACGCAGTAAATGAAGCAGACAAAAACGTCTCAAAAATGAAATCGACAAAAGTGTAAAATGGCTAAGCAGGGATTGCTAGAGGACAAATGTAAGGACGTAGAGGCTTATCTCACTAGGGGTAAGATAGATACTGCCTACAGGAAAATTAAAGAGACCTTTGGAGAAAAGAGAATCACTTGTACGAATATCAAGAGCTCAGATGGAAACCCAGTTCTAAGCAAAGAAGGGAAAGCAGAAAGGTGGAAGGAGTATATAGAGGGTCTATACAAGGGCGATGTACTTGAAGACAATATTATTGAAATGGAAGAGAATGTAGATGAAGATGAAATGGGAGATACGACACTGTGTGAAGAGTTTGACAGAGCACTGAAAGACCTGAGCCGAAACAAGGCCCCGGGAGTAGACAACATTCCATTAGAACTACTGACGGCCTTGGGAGAGCCAGTCTGACAAAACTCTACCATCTGGTGAGCAAGATGTATGAGACAGGCGAAGTACCCTCAGACTTCAAGAAGAATATAATAATTCCAATCCCAAAGAAAGCAGGTGTTGACAGATGTGAAAATTACCGAACTATCAGTTTAATGAGTCACAGCTGCAAAATACTAACGCGAATTCATTACAGACGAATGGAATAACTGGTATTAGTCGACCTCGGGGAAGATCAGTTTGGATTCCGTAGAAATGTTGGAACACGTAAGGCAATACTGACCCTCCGACTTATCTTAGAAGAAAGATTAAGGAAAGGCAAACTTACGTTTCCAGCATTTGTAGACTTAGAGAAAGCTTTTGACAATGTTGACTGGAATACTCTCTTTCAAATTCTGAAGATAGCAGGGGTAAAATACAGGGATCGAAAGGCTATTTACAATTTGTATAGTAAGCAGATGGCAGTTATAAGAGTCGAGGGGCATGAAAGGGAAGCAGTGGTTGGGAAGGGAGTGAGACAGGGTTGTAGCCTGTCCCCGATGTTATTCAATCTGTATATTGAGCAAGCAGTAAAGGAAACTAAAGGAAAGTTCGGAGTAGGTATTAAAATCCATGGAGAAGAAATAAAAACTTTGAGGTTCGCCGATGACATTGTAATTCTGTCAGAGACAGCAAAGGACTTGGAACAGCAGTTGAACGGAATCGACAGTGTCTTGAAAGGAGGATATAAGATGAACATCAACAAAAACGAAACGAGGATAATGGAATGTAATCGAATTCAGTCGGGTGATGCTGAGGGAATTAGATTAGGAAATGAGACACTTAAAGTAGTAAAGGAGTTTTGCTATTTCGGGAGCAAAATAACTGATGATGGTCGAAGTAGAGAGGATATAAAATGTAGACTGGCAATGGCAAGGAAAACGTTTCCGAAGAAGAGAAATTTGTTAACATCTCAAAGTATTTGTATGGAGTGTAGCCATGTATGGAAGTGAAACGTGGACGATAAATGGTTTGGACAAGAAGAGAATAGAAGCCTTCGAAATGTTGTGCTGCAGAAGAATACTGAAGATTAGATCGGTAGATCACATAAATAATGAGGAGGTATTGAGTAGAACTGTGGAGAAGCGGAATTTGTGGTACAACATGACCAGAAGAAAAGATAGGTTTGTAGGACATGTTCTGAGGCATCTAGGTAACACCAATTAAGTACTGGAGGGCAGCGTGGAGGGTAAAAATCGTAGAGGGAGACCGAGAGATGAATACACTATGCAGATTCAGAAGGATATAGGTTGCAGTAGGTTCTGGGAGATGAAGAAGCTTGCACAGGATAGAGTAGCATGGAGAGCTGCATCAAACCAGTCTCAGGACTGAAGACCACAACACCACACGAACATGTGGTACTCTATCCTAGAATCTTTCAGTGTATTTATAATTTCGATGATGCATCGCATTGTTTGATTTATGCATTGACTAGGTTTTTTCCTCTTACGAGGCTTCATAAAGTGCTTAAGTAAACTTCAGATCAATGTCAAAGTTCAATTATGTTTTTGGAATATTGTCCATAAATGGAATGGTAACTGACAGTCGTGGTGAAAGTATAGGCGGGTCAATTTATTGCCAAATCCAACTAACTTTGGCCATTTACACTTTCTGCATTTTAGAAAACTTGTACTAATTAGCATTTAATCGTTTCATGCAGGCCCCTATGTTCAGTAACATAAATACTACAAAAGTTTAAAAAACCGTCGTTGTAGTCACATCTGAATCCTAGAATCGGTCGACGTGCAGCCGGTCTGCGGTACGGGCGGCACGGCGGCGACTCACCTGCGGTGCAGAGCGCCAGCCACCACCAGCGCGTGGCGTGCCGGCAGGCGGCGCCCCAGCAGTAGCCGCAACCGCAGTCGTGGGGCGGCGACGGCGACGTCGACGAGTTAGCCGTGGGGGCGGCGCCGGCGGCGGGGGCTGGCGGCGCCGGCACCGGCTTTCCCGGCATGCCTCGCGTCGCGCCGCTGGCGCTACGGCCGCCTCCGCGCCGACCGGGGGCGGCGCCGGCCCGCGCCGGAAGCCACGCGCGGACTCATCCCGTGGTACACGTGCTGCGGCCGGCGCCGCGCCGGCTATAACGGACCGTCGCTCACTTCACTTCACCTCAGTCCACTTCCGGGCTCACAGTCCAATGTTCCTTCCGGCTCCTTCGCGCAAGCCTCGGTAACGATTACAACCCCGCGCCTCCCTGTTATAGACAGAAACATTAAAACTGGCACTGCTCCAAATCGTAGTCTGTTCCCCTCTCTCTCTCATACACGCTCGCGAATATACTTACAACCGGTGAATTGATGCCTAACTTTTTTCTAACATTCTTCAACTCCGCAGTGATTGCACAATATTAAACACTTTCGTAACCTAAAGCTCAATCTCAAGTCACTCGACAGATCTGTTACTCGAAGTCGCTTTTTGATGAAAAACCTTGAGATTAATTGAAGAGAGAAGATGCCAAACATCACTTTTACCGAGCAAACTGACTGTTCCAACAATGAATTCTTGTGAAAAAATCCGTGATCGATTGGTTAAAATGAAAACACTTGGGGTGCGATTCCAATGCTGGAGAGCTCAAATGGCTCTGAGCACTATGGGACTTAACATCTATGGTCATCAGTCCCCTAGAACTTAAAACTACTTAAATCTAACTAACCTAAGGACATCACACAACACCCAGTCATCACGAGGCAGAGAAAATCCCTGACCCCGGCGGGAATCGAACCCGGGAACCCGGGCGCGGGAAGCGAGAACGCTACCGCACGACCACGAGCGCTGGAGAACCTCGGCAATAGTGACGTTCTATGAAGGGGAAAATAAGCTGAAGATGTGGATTGAATTTTGATGCGGGTCGGGCGTTAGACTTCGGTAGTCCGTGCAGCAATTTTAGCTATAGTTCTGTGGTGGTGTAATGGTTAGCATTCCTGCCTATTAAGCAAGGAGACCCGTGTTCAAGTCCCGGTCGCGGCACAAATTTTAATTCAGTTTATCAGCTTTCATCATTATCATAGAGACTCAAATGTCTGAGGAAAATTAGTTATAAGGAAAACACCGTTGTTCGTCATAAGCTAAATCCTATATACTGAAAGTTGGTTCTGATGTTGTAACACTTACTTTTGGCTACTATACAAAATGGCTTGTCCCTTTTATATTGATGCTTTGCTTATACACTCTTAAGAGGAAAAACAATGACCTACGACGAAGGAGTTACCCAAATTTGCAAATTGGTCACAAACTGATATTCAAACAGGCATCGACGGAAAATTTATCTGCCGATGGATCAATGAGTGACGCTGCAGCTTAATTACACCGTGCAGCTGACAAGAAAATTTGTGTTGAGTTCCTACGGGACTGCTCAGGTCATCGGTGCCTAGGCTTACACACTACTTAATCTAACTCATGCTAAGGACAACACACACACCCGGCCCCGAGGGCGGACTCGAACCTCCGGCGGGAGGAGCGGCGCCAACCGTGGCAAGGCACCCTAGACCGCAAGGCTACCCCGCGCGGCGCAGCTGACAAGGGTAGTAAATAGTGGACATATCGATACCACGGCATAACGCCTTTGCGATTTTCCTATCGTTTACTCATTTGGACAGTACCTACACTTCGCGGACAGGCGCGTGACCATTATACACAGATGTCAGCATGTGAAGGAGGAAGTATAGTTGGGCTCAATGAAGACCGTTGGTGTAATTGACGAATCGCTCGACATCTGAATAAGAGCGATGCCAGTATTCTACGACGTTGGCATCAATGGGTGAACCATGGCCGAACATAGCGTCAAGAAGGAAGCGGTCAACCTAGTGAGACGAGAGGCAATCGTCAGAGACGCTCTCAGTTCCCTAGATGCATCATTATCATCGATTCGACGCGTAGCTCGTGCTTCAGGACCATTAACAGGCGGTTCATAGAAAGGGGGCTGAACTTATGACTCCCCTTGTGCCGTGTACCGTTGACCTCTGTACGCCAACACGCCCGTTTGCAGTGGCGTGGGGCACATTCGACTTGAATCTCGTTGACTCGAGTAGAATTGTCTTCAGTTAAGAGCCCCGCTTCAACTTGACCCCTGATGACCAGCAAAGGTGTGTGTAGAGACGCCCCAGACAGCGGTGGGATACCAAGCTGACTACTGCCACCCACACCACCTGACAACCAAGAGTGATGGTGTGGGATCCCGTTTCATTTCATAGCACGACTCCCTTGGTTGTCATCCGCGGCACCCTTACAGAACAGCAGTACGTCGACGATATTGTTTTGTTGCCCTGCACGGCAAGCCATCCCGCACTTACATTTCAGCACGGTAATGGCTGCATGCAGACGGTCAAGATTTCTACTGCTTGTCTTCGTGCTTTCTAAACCCTACCTTAGCCAGCAAGATCGCCGAATCTCTCATTAATTGCGAACGATTGGAGCATTATACGCAATGCTGTCCAACCATTTCGGGTTTCTGACAATCTAACGTGCCAATTGTACAGAATTTGGTTCGATATTCCTCACGAGGACATGCAACAATGTCAAGCCGAATAACTCCTTGCAGAAAGGCTGAATTTCTTGAATAAATCATCCATTTTTTCTGAAACTGTAATCATTTGTTTTACATGTACATCACATCTACCGATTTATGTCCCATTTGGATAATTCCTTCGTGATGTATCGTTATTTCGTCTTAGAGTGTATTTCATTTATCGGCTTTCTTCGTGTGATTAAAGTTTCTACATTTCACTTCTGTTTTACAAATTATCCCCAGCTTTACAAACACGTACTGGAAGTCAGAACCACCCCCTATTGTCAGCGAGTTTTGCGGAGGACAGCTTCCATCAATGAAGTCTCCAAAGCCCGATATGAGATCACTGCTTATCTTATTTTTAACAATTTTTTAGAAACGTCTTCTGCCGACTAGCTCCCCTTAAAAGACTGTTTTATTCACTATTAATTTTTTAAAACATCACTTAAGATATCAACACCTTTAATAATACTTTTCCGAGACGAAATCCAATTACAGTTTTGTAATCCTCTGGTCAAATGCAATAATCTGAGGTATATCATGATAAGTTTCATCATGACAACATTCTGCAAGATAATTTTGGCATTTGTCTAGTTATTTTCAGTTCTGTGACTTTTTAGTCAGTTCCACCCCATTCAACGGAGTTAAATAAAAACATTATAAACACAAATGGCATGTCACCAGAACCGGTAATTTCTGAGGGATTCCCAGTGTCGTTTCGACGCACTGAACATACGAATTATTAGCCATCAACAAGGTTAAATTTAATCAGCGCTTAATTTTGGGTGATAAATCACGTCGCACCAAGGGGTGGGGCTATAAACGTCATCGTAGACGAATCACAGAGGACGTCGACATGTCATCAACATGGGTTTGCGGCTGCGCTCTTCTCGCATTGCGCATTCGGAGACCGTGGCATGTTTCTTCGGCAAGAAGTTCTGGCTATCGATATCCCCTATGACTCGTCTACGATGACTTTACAGTCCCACTCCCTGCAGTGTTCTTTTCTAGCGAGCCAGTGCATATATTGGAGGTCACTGTAGCAACACGTCAGTAAGCACCTGTGGATGACGACCAGCTGTCTCGTTGAAATACTGTGCAGCTTTCACAACATTATTCGGCACGACGCCCGTGAACCGCTGAGGCAGGTGTGCGAATGTTTACAAGATGCCGCTGCACTGGTTTCTCCTAGGCTGAATGTAGCAACACTATACTTCAGCCGTTCTGTGCATCGTTCTCTTGCTGTTCATGAATAGAAAAGTAATAAACCAATATTATTCGAAGATTTTGTTTCTTGTTTATAAACCTGATCACCTCAAACATATATATTAAGCTACGAACCCGCAACTCTGCAGAACAAACGACTAAGAGAGAAGAATACGCGCGGGAGTTGTGGAGGTGAGAATCCACGCTGGCCGATGTGGCCGAGCGGTTCTAGGCGCTACAGTCTGGAACCGCGAGACCGCTATGGTCGCAGGTTCGAATCCTGCCTAGGGCATGGATATGTGTAATGACCTTAGGTTAGTTAGGTTTTAGTAGTTCTAAGTTCTAGGGGACTGATGACCTCAGAAGTTAAGTCCCATAGAGCCATTCGAACCATTAGAGAATCCACGTCATTAGTGGGGGCTCGATTTAGTGCCAATTAAAATAAACAATAAGTAGATCTCATTCTCAACAACAAGTAAGAAAAAGATAAGGGTTTGACGTCCCATCGAGGAAAAGGTTAAGGACGGAGGAGGAAATAGGCCGTGCCACGCTGCCATTCACTTTAACAGATTTGGCGAAATTACTGAATCTGGATGATCGTCCAGGAATTTGAACCGATCTCCTCCCGAACACGGACCCAGTGCCTTACCATCTCGCTCGGTTTGTGAACTAGAGGGTGAGACAGTTAACACATGGTGACACAGGACCAAAGCCGAGGAGCCCCACACCTGAAGTCAACCGACGCGATGAAGTGTACAGTACTCCAGCCTACCGATCACTGCATCCTGGGTGCTGAAGCCAAATACTCTGGCCTCTCTGATGTCTGAACAAGACGCACGCGATCGAGGATCGTTAAATCGATAGTCTAAGTGGTCATTTATAAGCGATTAGCACGCATCCAAGGGTTACTGGTAAAATGGGTCACACATACGAAATCGATACGCAAAACGATAGGCTGTGTTTAATGCTCCACTTTAGCTATGTAGTACAGAATTGTGGCTATGTGTAAGTAATCAATGCTTTATACCTCTTTACATGCAAAGAATAACACGAAATAACAGCACAAATCCATGTGGAATTCAACCAACTTTATTAGTATTTCGTTCGGTATTCTCGGTGTAATCACATAGCTCATATACGAGGGTGTGCTGAAAAGTAATGTCTGAATTCACGGCGGTGTGTAACAAACTATGTCTGTGCGTGAGAAACAGTGTGCTGCAGTCGGGTTTTTAAGCGCACAGAACTTAGCCCATATATGTAACACCCTCTCCTTCAACATGGCGACGCTGGACCAAACACGCGCGCTGCCACGTCTGCAACAGTCCAACGCCTTGGGTTCACTGTCATGGATCATCCTTACAGCCCCATTTAATTTTCGTCAGTTCCTAAGACTTCAGGAACATCTTAGAGGACTGCACTTTAACAGTGATGAAGCGGTGCATGCAGAGGTGCGGTTGTGGCTTCATCAGCGAAGTCAGAGATTCTACAGTGACTTTATCAACAAACAGATCTCTCTTTGGGAAAAATGTACTAATCGGCAGGGTGACTATGAGAAATAAATATGGGCACGTGAAGAATTAAGATGTAAAATGTTAATAAACTTGTTTTATTTCAAAAGCTTTAGGAGTTTTCACATAATAAATGCAGAGACATTACTTTTCGGCACGTGCTCGTCTGAACAGGAGTGCTTAAATTCATGGGCCGCATGAGGTTAAAATAACATGATCTACTATCGGGTATCAAAGGCAATGAAAGAGTCGTGTGTGTGTGTGTGTGTGTGTGTGTGTGTGTGTGTGTGTGTGTGTGTGAGTGAGTGAGTGAGTGAGTGTGTGTGAGAGAGAGAGAGAGAGAGAGAGAGAGAGAGAGAGAGAGAGAGGGAGGGAGAGAGAGAACGGAAAAGAAATAGAAGTAGAAACAGAAATTGCTCGATTAACCGAAATGACAACAGTGGATTCTACTACAACGGTGAGAACTTCCTGCAACAGTCACATTTTATTTGGCTAAGCAGGCACGATATTTTCAACGACATGCCGTCTTCCCCATGTGCATGCACAGCTTCTTCGTTGTATGTTGCCATAGCAATTTTTTTAAATCTATATATTCTCTAACACCTGAGACAGTTGGATGATGTTGCAGTTCTTACATCACTATGTATTCTGGTAATACATACTCAAATAAGTGGTGTAGATACCTCGACATGCTATCGTGTTGAAACGCAACAAACCAATGACTTTAACGTAATAAAAATTGCCAGAAGTAGAAAGTAATTTTTTCGCGAAATCGTTATTGGCTCAAATGGCTCTGAGCACTATGGGACTCAACATCTGTGGTCATCAGTCCCCTAGAACTTAAAACTACTTAAACCTAACTAACCTAAGGACATCACATACATCCATGCCCGAGGCAGGATTCAAAATCGTTATTACACTGATTCATTTCTACGTATTCCATTACTAAACAGCGGGAAATAAAAATAATAAAGACGTGTAATTACCCTGCAAATTAGAAAAAGTATGTAGTGCTTTCGAAACTTAATAAATACATAGGAACTGATTTCGTGAATAATACGAAAAACAGTGATGCGTGCGTGAGTGTACACAAGCGTAGTCATGCGGAAAGAATGTGTCCTTCCACGGCCGGACGTTCCTTTTCCACGCTCGTACACTGCACAATAATTTTCCGGTAATCACTGTAGGAAGCAAGAAGTTGTGAATGCTGGCGTCACATTCCTTTCTACAGCCCGCAGGTGATTCGTTAGCTTAGAGCAAAATGCACAACGCTACTCAGTATTCAGCTTCCGCTGCATGCTTCTAAGAGAAAAATAAAAGTGCTTCTCTCTCTCTCTCTCTCTCTCTCTCTCTCTCTCTCTCTCTCTCTTTTCTTTTTCTCCCAACTGAATTGTGAAATCTAGAAATTCATCTTGCTGCGGTTACACGGTGTGGACGGCAATGACAGCAGCTACTGCATTATTAAAAGCCATAGCTTTCAGGATACTCTGGTTATCAAAAAACAACTGGAAGAACGTTAAGTCGTTCGTTAATTTTGAATGCAAACATTTTCGGTAGAACTAACAGTGTCAGTTATGAGTGTCAACTGAATTACCCAAATATGTAACAAGGCACTGCAATTACGCTTTCACTAAGGGTTTTCGGAGAATTGTACCACTACAGTGAGGTGTATTTATTGTAAACTAACGTCACATACACGTCGATTTTGCCTTGCAAGGACACTCCAGTTTATAAAAAAGTGAAGTGCTTGGTGTGAATACAATTAAGGAAAGCAGCCTGTTACTTTTGTGCTTGTACTGACTGACACGAGCTTATTAGAATTTTACAATAGAAGTTGCAGAGGAACGGGTGCAGAGACACGCAATGACAGCAATGATAAGTCTACAGACGCACGGCTAACGATAAATCCGTCGTAAGAACCTTACAGTGATGACCAGTCCGTAGCACAAGGTCCAATACCGGTATTACAAGTAAACAAGTGAAGAGCACTCCAAGAGATAACAAGCCTTTTCCTTAGCGAGGATCCGAAAAGATGGGTAGAAAGAAAGAAATGATAGTATTCACGTTAAATACACCTCTGTCAACTTGCAAGAACCAGTTCGTCACTTTTCCGACAAGGCACTATGCAATTTTCCAGTTACAATAAAAAAATAGGTAGAAGGTTATATGAGTAGCTGGTGATGGTGATGGGGATGATGGTTATGACAAGATGTTGGTGATGTGTACATTCTCTTTATTATAAGCATAGTATGGTGGGGGTTCCTTGGTAGCTGTGGGTAGGGATTGAGATGTAAGAAGTATTGGGAAGGATATTACATGGAAGCGGGTGTTGGGATATCTTTGTGGGAAACTACTTATAGGTGGAAAGTGGAATGGTTGTTAGTCAAGGAAATGGTGTGTTGGAGCCTACATCGGGGACGGTGTGGAATGGGTAGGATAGAGTGTGGGCTACGATTGGAAGAAATGGATTTCGGGGATCACTTCCTGGCCTGGGTGGAGAAGGCGACAGTATGCAAGGACATGGAGGGTTTGGAGATGGACAGGTGGGTTTAGAGATGAAGGGAGGGAAGACGGGACGTACTGATGAAGGTACGGCAGCAGGCCCAGAATGATGACAATGAAAATGTGTGTCGCACAGGGTCTCGAACCCGGATATCTCGCTTGTCGCGAGAGCCACCTAACCATTAGACTATCCAACAGGACTCACGCCCAGACCCAAACTTCCATATGATGTCAATCATGACTCTACAACTTGTACATCCATTATGTATACGAATCCCATACAGGCGAGATACTCGTATTTTATTTGATAGTTGCTTGCCCGTTGTCGAAGGATAAATACGATACGTAGTGCCTGTGTTATTCCGAATTACGATGCAGTGTTCCTAAGTCGGAATAACACAGATACTGCAATGTCGTGATTAATGGGATGGCGAATGCAGAATGGAACGTAGTCGATTATGGAAAGAAAGGCGGAGTGCATATCGTTGCAGGATTTGGAGGAAGCAGGGATCCATCTTGCATTGGCGAAGACACGGTGGACGAGGCTGACTGTAACCTATAAGGTTGGCTCCTTTACGACTGCTAGGATATTTTCCCAGGAATCGCGACGACAGCGGCACTTACCACGGCATCTGGTGTGTCGCACTGTTAGCGCCATAGAAGGTGCGACAATAATTGTGAGCTCTTTCGTACAATGTCTGGAAAGGATTTCAAAGTTGCTAATTATGGGACTCACAAAATAGACACGTAATGTCAAATTAATTATAAGTAAATGTACCTGATAAGCGATGTGAGATCCTTCGAAATACGCACTTGAAACAAAAATAAAGTGACTGGTTACAGACGTTTATGTATTTCAGTTCCTATGCTTTTTACTCTGCATTTACTAAAAATGAACTAAGTGCCAATCTTTTTACTGGCTGCCTGAATGATAAACCATTGCAACGGCCTACAAAAATACACACCCTTCAAAGATGACATACCTACACACCTGTACAATCTCTGGACTATATGAAATTATATGAAGGACTGTAAACACGCATCAACAGATGTACACTACTGGCCGTTAAAATTGCTACACCACGAAAATGATGTGCTACAGACGCGAAATTTAACCGAAAGGAGGAAAATGCTGTGAAATGCAAATCATTAGCTTTACAGAGCATTCACATAAGGCTGGCGCCGGTGGCGACACCTAAAACGTGCTGACATGAGGAAAGTTTCCAACCGATTTCTCATACACAAACAGCAGTTGACCGGCGTTGCCTCGTGAAACGTTGATTTTATGCCTCGTCTAAGGAGGAGAAATGCGTACCATCACGTTTCCGACTTTGATAAAGGTCGGATTGTAGCCTATCGCGATTGCGGTTTATCGTATCGCGACATTGCTGCTCACGTTGGTCGAGATCAAATGACTGTTACCAGAATATGGAATCGGTGTGTCCATGAGGGTAATACGGAACGCCGTGCTGGATCCCAACGGCCTCGTATCACTAGCAGTAGAGATGACAGGCATGTTATCCGCATGGCTGTAACGGATCGTGCAGCCACGTCTCGATCCCTGAGGTAACAGATGGGGACGCTTGCAAGACTAACAACCATCTGCACGAACAGTTCGACGCCGTTTGCAGCAGCATGGACTATCAGCTCGGAGACCATGGCTACGGCTACCCTTAACGCTGCATCAGAGACAGGAGCGCCTGCGATGGTGTACTCAACGACGAACCTAGGTGCACGAATGGCAAAACGTCATTTTTTCAGATGAATACAGGTTCTGTTTACAGCATCATGATAGTCGCATCCGTGTTTGGCGTCATCGCGGTGAACGCACATTGGAAGCGTGTATTCGTCATCGCCATACTGGCGTATCACCCGGCGTGATGGTATGGGGTGTCATTGGTTACACGTCTCTGTCACCTCTTGTTCATATTGACGGCACTTTGAACAGTGGACGTTACATTTCAGTTGTGTTACGACCCGTGGCTCTACCCTTCAGTCGATCCCTGCGACCGAGCGAGGTGGCGCAGTGGTTAGCACACTGGACTAGCATTCGAGAGGACGACGGTTCAATCCCGCGTCCGGCCATCCTGATTTAGGTTTTCCGTGATTTCCCTAAATCGCTCCAGTCAAATGCTGGGATGGTTCCTTCGAAAGGGTACGATCGACTTCCATCCCCGTCCTTCCCTAATCCGATGAGACCGATGACCTCGCTGTTTGGTGTCTTCCCCCAAACAACCCAACTCAACCCTCGATCCCTGCGAAACCCTACATTTCAGAAGGATAATGCACGACTGCATGTTGCAGGTCCTGTACGGGCCTTTCTGGATACAGAAAATGTTCGACTGCCGCCCTGGCCAGCACATTCTCCAGATCTCTCACCGATTGAAAACGTGTGGTCAATGGTGGCCGAGCAACTGGCTCGTCACAATACGCCAGTCACTACTCTTGATGAACTGTGGTATCGTGTTGAAGCTGCATGGGCAGCTGTACCTGAACACGCCATCCAAGGTCTGTTTGACTCAATGCCCGGGCGTATCTAGGCCGTTATTACGGCAAGAGGTGGTTGTTCTGGGTACTGATTTCTCAGGATCTATGCACCCAAATTGCGTGAAAATGTAATCGCATGTCAGTTCTAGTATAATATATTTGTCAAATGGATACCCGTTTATCATCTGCATTTCTTCTTGGTGTAGTAATTTTAACGGCCAGTAGTGTACCACCTTATACATCGTCCGAAGGGATTTCTTTCGCAGTTGATCTATGGACAGATGGAGATTCTGGCTTATTACTAAATCAGAACAAACGTGCTATTAGTTTTCAACTTAAACAACGAATCACCTGTCAAGAAAGCAGTCCTGTATTTTTGTGGAGTATAGTCTGCACGTTGGCGTCGCTACCGGAACGCTCCCTCCCACGATGAGTAGTGAGCTGTACACTCATGACTCGCTGCCTGCCTGCGCAGCACCTTAATGAAGTCTTCTGAAAATAGTTTACGAAGAAGCACCTTCATGGTCTCTGCAATAAGAGCGGAGCACATATCATTGATGAGATCGTCGCAGTCCCCCATTTCTTTCTTTCTTCATCTTCTCTCTCTACCTTTTTCCTATTTTACCTGAAGTTGGTTACTTGCGTATGTCGTAGCCCTTAGTCGTAGCTTCTTGACACCCAACATCCGATAGGGCCAATTTGTCTGTTCATAGTGTTTCTCTCACTCTCACCGCTCCGACTGCCATCAGACTCTCAATGTACCAATGTAGGAGAAACCGCAGCACCACTGGCTCGCGTGTATAATAATGGCGCATCCGCGGATCCAAGGAAAAGTCACTGAGGTCATGACATGTATCAAAAACACATATTTGTAAAAGTGCTTATATTTGCACATACAGTAATTTTCAAATTTCTCAGCTATCTTTCTGATTACAAAGTAGCACGAAAACTGTCTCGAAAATAGCAAGTGTTTTTCAACACAGGACACTTTTCAGTTTCTTGCCCATGGGATGGGCTTGCGTTCTGATTACCTACGGAGAAATTCTACTGAAGTAAATACGCGGATGGAACATACCTGCTGCCGACAATATACACGGCAGTGTTCCAAAGGCCACAGGTAGGACAGACAAACGGCAGGAAGTTGAGTAAGCCAAGAAGAAAAGTACTGACACTGCCCCCCGACACACACACACACACACACACACACACACACACACAACCACGAAAAAATAACAAAGACTGACTTCCCTAACGAAGGGGAAAATGACTGAAAGAAGCATCATTCCCCTGAATTACAAGCTCTCTAGTCCCAGTGTGCAAACCTACCTGTGTTCACACTCTAAGAGCGAAGTGAAATACTAATGCTAAGTGCAGACTTCGCTTTTATACTGTGTACATTTTGATGTTGTTAAAGTTATGACTTTGTTGCTTCAATAGTTCTTAAATTAACAGTATGACACACATACTTTTTAAATTTTCGACGAAAGCTTTTCAAATTTTTGTATTTCCTTGGAAGCTATGCGAAAGCAATGTACGAGGATTGGAAATTTAATAGTGGCAACTATTTATTTACAGCTCGTACAAAATAGATACGTGTTTCAAAGTTTTACTGACCTTCAAAGCAGTCATTAGCATTGTGTATAACCCGTTGCCAGCGATGTAGAGTTCTCTTGGCAGCGCCAATTGTGTTGACAGTTCGAGCAGCGCAGTCTATTGCCCGCCGAATTTGTAGCAGTTCTGAAGCGAATGCCGTGAACTGTTTCCTTCAATTTAGAAATCGAATTGAACTCACGAGGGCTTAAGTCAGGCGAGTGCAGTATGTGGTGTAGCACTTAGCAGCCCCATCAGTCGAACAAATCTGTAACAGCTTGCACTGCACGTGCTTGAGCACTGTCCTGCAAAATGGTCAGGTCCAGCAAAAAGTGTCATCACTTTTCTCTCTAAGCTGATCGTAGGCTGTGTTCCAAAAATGAACAGTATAGAGACAGAAGTGATTACACTTTCTGCTGGACCTGACCATCATTTTGCAGGACAGTGCTCAAGCACGTGCAGTGCAAGCTGTTACTGATTTGTTCGACTGGTGGGGCTGCTAAGTGCTATACCACATACTGCACTCGCCAGACTTAAGCCCTCGTGAGTTCAATTCGATTTCTAAATTGAAGGAAACAATTCACGGCATTCGCTTTTCAGAACTGCTACAAATTCGTCGGGCAATAGACTGCGCTGCTCGAGCTGTCAACACAACTGGCGCTGCTAAGAGTATCCTACATCGCTGGCGACGCTTTATACACAATGCTGATGATTACTTTGAAGGTCAGTAAAACTTTGAAACACGTATCTATTTTGTACGAGCTGTAAATAAATAGTTGCCACTATTAAAGTTCCAACCCTCGTATTAAGCACGCATGTAAACCAATTATCATCTTCATCATCATCGCAGGCAGCTGATTTCCGTGATGAGTTTGATTGTGACAAACTGTGACCCGTCGACCAACTCCTCCTTCGCCACCTCCTCAGAACCGAACGATAGATCCGTACCTGCGCTTACAACATAATAAACTACTTAACTTCCGGGTCAACCTCACAATCAGGATAAGTTGTTGGAGGATATGAAAAACCTGTGCTGGTGCGAAGTTGAGACGTTAGGATATTGGCCGGGTTATGTGGTGTGTAAGAAAAGAAATGACACTGAGAAAACTGCGAGCCATCTGGAACGCTAAGGTGTTTTACTTGAGTAGACTTGTGTATCCATCCCTCATCGATGCTCAGCCCGAGTTTCAGCTCAGTACAACCATCACGTGATTTTTGAGAGCGCCATCTATGAAGCTGTGTGGTTCTTTTGGGTGTGTGTTAGGAAAATAGAGCAGCAGAATTTAGAGCAAAGGTATGCTATCAAGTTTTGTGTTAAACTTGGGGAATCCCCGAGTTGACCTTCGAAAAGTTGAACAGGCCTATAGGGAATATACCTTATCAAGAGCCCAAGTTTTTCGCTGGCACAAACCATTTTTGCAAGGTCGAGAACACGTTGAAGATGAACCTCTCTCAGCTGGACCTTCAACTTCAAAAGCCGACGAAAATGTCGAACGTCTGCGTGCTCTTCTGAGATCAGAGCGACATTTAACAAGGATGGTGGGTGACCCGTTAAAAACTTACAGCGCACATCAAATTTTAAGCACAGATTTGCACACGATACATGGTAAAATGGTTCCAAAAACACATGTTACACGGCTATTTCCATCACCGAATTTTTGACCTCAAAGGTCATTCCTGTTTGTCCACAGTTCTACTATTCACCTGATCTGTATCCTAGAGACCTTTTTCTTTTCCCGAAATTGAAAAATGTCTTAAAAGGAAGTCACTTTTGTACTCAGGGAAAGAGTGTGACCGACATGTTACCTAGCTCCCGAAGGAAACTACTTTGAAGGGACAATATTGTTGTTAGAAAAAATAAAAACTTTGGTAGATAAAAAATCAGTCTCATTACTTTTCTCACACAGTATGTACTACCCAACTTTGCTAACTCAGAAACCATTGTAGTAAATGGAGTGCTACTTACCGCGAGAACTACAGAAAAGTGCTCTAAAGAAGCGACGAGACATGTTGCCGACGGCCGCATAGAGGAGCCCGGACGGGAATGCCACTGCCGGCGAGTGTAATGGCTGACGTGTCGGGACACGGGCCACGCCTCCCGCACTACTGTGCGCTGCGGTCAGTGCAGCGGACGCGCGAAGCCTAAGGGAGGAGGTGGCCGCTTAGCGCTTCACGACTCGTGAGCTGACAATTGCGGCGGCGGTGGTGGCGTGGGCGGTGACCACCTGCGCCGTGGCCTTCTGCTCGCCAGAGTGGCCAGAGGTAGCGAGGAGAAGCGACGAACTCACCGCTGGCCACTGGCTATAGTGGGTCGGCGCCCACACTCGACGGACGCGGCGCGAGCAACGAATGGCGACTTCTACGACTAACAAGTAAGGATCAGCTGCCTGCTGCTAGAATGAAACTCTAATAGTCTAGAAAGAATAGTGTCCTGCAGTCGACTACATCGGTTAGTAGACACTCCTTCGTGGAAAAACACTGTTCCCGAACTGTACCGAAAGTCTTCGATGAATTTCGGCCCCTGATACGCCTTCCGATCACAAAAAACGGATCACTGAACGTTGCTCTCCTTTGGTGCAAATAGACAGCGAGCAGCCATGATTAACAGCACGGCAGCGATAACGAAACTAACCTAGCAGCTTGAAAATTGCAAAGATACAACAAAAAATATACAAAGATTGCGTCATCAACGTAAAACGACAGTACTATCAAAATAAACAAAAATATAACTGAACTGCGGCTAATAATTGACTTACCCTCGTACAAACATTTCGGCTTGCTGAGTTTATTGCAGTTTGAAATTGCTACTTCAGTCTTTATGGCTTCTGATGACGTCTCCAGCATTAGGAAGCGAAACTCACGACACACAAAAATAACTTAGATCATGGTCTAATGCCAGTATAACAAAATTCACAAAGCATATAAACAAGGGTTGCTACTGTTGCTATGTTACATCTTATCTTTTGAGTACTGCCACTGTGACTGGAGTGTCGCGGTCAGTGAATGTTCTGTCAAAATCGTTATTTTTTATTTTTTTTCTATAGACAACGTAAATTTATTTTCAAATCGCAATGACAGGGAAATCAGGACAAAAACGACTCGCTACTCCGCTTAAAACCATGTTGTCTAAGGTAGTTAATTGAAAAATGGAGCTTGAAAACGGAACTCGGTACTGAGCTTACCACTGTTAATTCTACACTGTCCATGAGAACTAAAAACAGATATGTCTGAGCGCAGTATTTTCGAGCCAGAAAAAAAACTTATGAGAATGGCTGAACACAAAGATGTAGAGACAATTATTAGTTTTTCTACATTCAGAGGGTGCTGAAATGAAATATCGTGTAGCTAGGGCCTCCCGTCTGGTAGACCGTTCGACTGGTGCAAGTCTTTCGAGTTGACGCCACTGCGGCGATTTTCATGACGATGGGAATGAGATGATGATGATGATGATGATAACAGAACAGCAAGTCCCTGAGCGGAGAAAATCTCCGACCCAGCCGGGAATCGAACCCGGGCCCCTTGGCAGGACATTCCGTCGCGCTGACCACTCAGCTACCGGGGCGGACCGAAGGGTGCTGATTCCCCAACTGCAATGTTCAATTGATGAAAAGCCGCCCCATTTGCTAAAAGACAACTTTATAAAGCCCACGACCGGCTTCGGCCGTTATATCGGACGAAACAACGCATGCGTCCTCTACAATTCCGTATGCTTCAACTTTTGCCTGCTAGAAGGCATAAATTCACACTTGACCTGGCTGCTACGTCCACTGCAAATATTTTACACATTTACATTTAAGAAAAATATTTTTAGCCATTTATTGCTAAAGCACGCAATTTGAAGTTTCGAACATGGGTGTATGTATATAGGTCTTCTTAAAGGCACATCTGCGTCTGCATCTACATCGATACTCTGCAAATCACATTTAAGTGCTTGGCAGAGGGTTCATCAAACCACCTCCAATCTCGTATGGCGAGCGGAAAAAACGAACACGTACATCTTTCCGTGCGAGCTCTGATTTCCCTTATTTTATCATGGTGATCGTTTCTCCTTATGTAGGTCGGCGTCAAAAAAATGTTTTCGCATTCAGAGGAGAAAATTGGTGATTGGTATTTCGTGACGAGATTTCGCGGCAACGAAAAACGCCTTTGTTTTAATGATGTCCATTTCAAATCCTGTACCATTTCAGTGACACTCTCTCCCCTATTTCGCGATAATACAAAACGTCTGTTACATTTTCTAAGTGTCCTGCCAATAAAACGTAATATTTGGTGGGCCTTCCCCCACAACATTTACTGTGTGTTCCTTTCAAATTAAGTTGTTCGTAATTGTAATTCCTAGATATTTAGTTGAATTTACGGCCTTTATATTTGACTGATTTATCATGTAACTGAAGTTTAACGGATACCTTTTAGCACTCATGTGGATGACCTCACCCTTTTCGTTATTGAGGGTCAACTGCCAATTTTCGTACCATACAGATATCTTTTCCAAATTGGTTTGCAACTTCTTTTGATCTTCTGATGACTTTACTAGTCGATGAACGAGTGCGTCGTCTGGAAACAACCTAAGATGGCTGCTCAGATTGTCTCCCAAATCGTTTATATAGATAAGGAACAGCAAAGGACCTATAATACTACGTTGGGGAACACTAGAAATCACTCCTGTTTTACTCGATGGCTTTCCATCAGTTACTACGAACTGTGAGCTCTCTGACAGGAAATCACGAATCCAGTCACACAATTCAGACGATATTCCATCAGCACGCAATTTCACTACAAGTCGCTTGTGTGGCACAGTGTCAAAAGCGTTCCGGAAATCCAGAAATCGGAATCCATTTGAAATTCCTTGTCAATACCACTCAACACTTCGTGCGAGTAAAGAGCTAGTTGTGTTTTACAAGAACGATGTTTAAATCCGTGTTGACTGTGTGTCAATACACGGTTTTCTTCGAGGTAATTCATAATGTTCGAACAAAATGTATGTTCCAAAATCCTGCTGCGTATCGACGTTAATGTAACGCAGGCCAGTACTTTTAATGTATCGGATTCTACAACTTTGATATTCATGACACGCCTATTTTACTGAAGATATCATTTGGCACATAAATTTTTAAGTCCACCACACTTTTACCACTTTTTTTTATCACAGACGTTGTCTCTCTACAGCACACTGTAATTTATACTGTATATTCTTTCTGTATCTATAGTGTACATACTTAAGCTTTGGATTTGTTTTAGGAGAGGGTCCGCCTTGAGCAAAACACAATTTCATATTTTTCTTTTATTCGCCAACCATGTTTCTCTCAAGTCACAATATCATCAATGGGTTTTTAATTATCATCAATAAAACAGGAAAAATGTTTTCCACTACTACTAAATAGATGAACTTGAGTTTATAAAGACAGTATTTACATAACTGAAAAACGGGTAAGATTTTATGTATATACATTTTACCACATGCTGCGGATTTCCTGTAAGTCAGTGTAGTTGTTTGTTTCAGAGTTTGTCATCTGCAAGCAACAGAACTTAATGTAGAACAATTATTTAATTCGAAAATTTGCGATTAGGCTTGTTAAGGTTATGCCTACCATTAACTAATACTACGTGAAATATTGTATTTTTTTTGGGGGGGGGGGGGCAGGGAGTTTGGGGTGTCGTCTGATTGTTTTTGAGAGAGAGAACAGAGTTCAATTGTAGAGAACTGTGTATTTATTTATTACTAGTTCCCCTTCAGTTGCAGTTTTCAGTATTTGATAGTTATCTTCAATTAACAGAAGGGCTGTTGCTGTCGCTTGTGAACAGTGACACGAGAAGAAACTTCTGGAGTGACACGAGAAGTTACTTAGTGCAGGCCCTCAGAGTGAAGGTAATTGGGAAATCGGCAGAAGTAAGTGAAATTTACTGAAAACACACACACACACACACACACACACACACACACACACACACACACTGAAAGATCGCTCCACGAACTGATACTGTACGCAATAATGTCACTGAGCTGTTATCCTCACACATCCAGTACCTGGGGAGGTCTCTCTCATGCCCTGTGTATCAATGATCACAACCGATTTTCCCATTTGTTTTAAGCGACTTCAATTCCCAGTCACGGTTTCGTTTGCAATAACAGTACATAAAGCCCAGCACCAGCAAGATGTTGACGTTGGGCTTCCTTTACTTACAATTCCCATACGTACGTATCGATTGCGAAGCATCGCCGGGTTCGCTACTATAAAATATTTATGGCCCACCTTTTTACGCGTTAACAATGGGAGTTTTAGATACACCTGGAAATGGGTTGAATAAGGCCCGAAGCCGGTCGTGAACTTAATAAAGTTCTTATTAGCATTTAGAGTGGCTGTTACTTAATTAAATGCAGAGGCTATGTTGTTCGCTTCGTTCACACAAGCTAGGTCCCAGAACGCTTCCATATCAGGAAATTTATTGCTGGAAAGAGTTGAAAAGCTTGCGAAACAAATGGGTATTGAATTTTCTGCAGTTTCAGGCTCCTTGGAAAGTTTCAAGGAACGGCATGATATACTGTTCAGGGGAGAAAAAATTTAAAAAACTTAATGTAGAATTAGCAACAAATTCGGCTGGGTCTGAAGCTATTACACTATCCTTATTTGCCACTGAGAAAGTTTTAAAAGTTTAACGTCTTAAAAATGTAAGGACAACATCGGTCGATTATAAGAAAAAAAGAGCGATTGCTGCCGCTACACTCATCGATTGAATTCTCAGTTTAGATAACTGATTTTTACGAGAAAAGCCTATGGTCACAATTATTATTATTGTTTATTTTCCAGTACGCCCCGATATTAAATAAAAATTACTTGTCTTATATTTTTTCACTGGTTACCACGATTATTTTTACAAATATGCAATCAAAGAATACACAAAACTCCTCATTTGACTATCGAAAACAATTATCAGGAGATTATCTGCTCCCAATCGAAAAAAAATTTCTCCATCAGTTTCTTAGTTGCACGACATATGTTGCATTCTGCATGGAATTTCGGAACGCCACAGACGATCGATTTTTTTTTTTTTTTTTTTTTCGCCGTGGGAATTCTGGAAAGTACCAAGTTATTAGGCTCCTCCAGATTCAGTAGATACTGAATCTGGACTGTTTAATGAATGTTTGAGATCGTGTCTATCCTATTAGGCTGCCTTGCAGTATCCTACAGTATCAGAGGATGAATTTGTGTTACTCAATAATAATGGGTATACAGCGCCGATTATAGCTATGACATTTTGGAGATAAAGAGCTCAAAAGATCGCAACCATATTGACAACGACGACATAGTTAACAACGATGTCAACATCCCAGTTACTGCGTCGTATTACGTTAAGTACTTTCAATGTAACTAAAGTCGAATGCGTCATTAATCCAAATGTCACGTTGAACGCTGAAATTCTTGGTATATCTGGTCATTTGCAATTTACATTCAAGGGTTTAACTCCGGCATAAGAAATAACACACCCATACAGCCACCAAAAATTTAACGTAGGATTCTACGAAGTTGCAGCTTTAAATATTTCAAATACACAAAGTGTAAGGTCAACTTGAAAGCGAAATTATACAAAAATATGATTGTATGTACACAGATCCACGAACAACTGGATGAGTATTGTAACTTTTACACATCAACAGACTAAGGGGACCAAAGTCACAGTTGCCGTAAGAGTTCGCATTCATACCGATGACAGTGTCGTTCAAATAGCTCTGAGCACGATGGGACGTAACATCTGAGGTCATCAGTCCCCTAGAACTTAGAACTACTTAAACCTAACTAACCTAAGGATTTTACACACATCCATGCCCGAGGCAGGATTCGAACCTGCGACCGTATCAGTCGCGCGGTTCTAGACTGAAGCGCGTAGAACCGCTCAGCCACACCGGCCGGCCACTGTCTCGTTCTCTGTTCGTAATATTACGAACTTGAAACAGGAAAAACGACCAGTTTTCACGTGAAGGGAATAAATATGTCTCATCAGCTCCAAGCTCACTACTTACTTCGTTTTTCCAAGCACTTCACGAGTGTTGTTCAACCTTGAGACGGGCACTGAAGTGTAGGAAAGCGACGCGGCATCCGACAAAGTGGCCGTAAAAGTAGCGTTCGCAAAGCCCCTGAAACGACTCAAAATCTTGTTCGGAATACGAAATTCCTGACTTTAACACCAGATTCCAAAATCTATTCTATTTTTGTGTGTACTGTTTACTGTCCACGTCTTACTTCCATTCAAGGCTACACTCCAAACAAATACTTTCAAGCGCTTTTAAAGATTTGTGTTAAAAAAGTTCTCTTCCATCCTTTTTCACACTTATCATTTTACTTATATTAGTCTATCAGATGTCACCGTGAGGTTCAAATTTTAAGCTTAGGTTAACTGTTCAAAAATTATGTCTAACTTCACGAACATTTAGTGAAAATCGGAGCTACCCATCGTTTGGAGTCAGATAAGTTTAATGAGGAAAGCTTCCACGGCCCAATCTCATAAAAGATTATATAAGTTCACTGCTCCAATTATTTTTCAGCGTTTTTTTAAACAACTTTTGCAGTAATTCTGCCAAGACGAAGCAGCAGGTGCAAATACTTCGATTCGGACAACTAGTTTCATACAGGAGGCGACGTTTAAATAAATATTGAAATGGCGTCACAAGCCTCCTTTTCAAAAAAGGCCGCCTCAAATGGAGGGCAGTATCTGCTTGACAATGTCAAGCAGAAGATGACACCGACTTTCGTCACTTGAGCAGGAATAGCTTTAACGTAGGCAGGACTCAACGCTAGAATTGTGGAGATACGTGTTTCAAACTTTTACTGACCTGCAAAGTAGTCACCAGCATTGTGTCTAACCCATTGCCAGCGATGTTGAAGTCGTAGGACATTCTTAGCAGTGCCAATTGTGTTGACAGTTCGAGCGGCGCGGTGTATTGCCCGTCGAATTTGTAGCAGTTCTGAAGCGAATGCCGTGAATTGTTTCCTTCAATTTAGAAATCGAATTGAACTCACGAGGGCTTAAGTCAGGCGAGTGCAGAAGATGGTATAGAACTTAGCAGCCCCATCAGTCGAACAAATTCGTAACAGCTTGCACTGTACGTGCTTGAGCACTGTCCTGCAAAATGATGGTCAGGTTCTGCAGAAAGTGTCATCACTTCCGTCTCTATGATGTTCATTTTTGGAACACAACCTACGACCAGCTTGGAGACAGAAGTAATGACACTTTCTGCAGGACCTGACCATCATTTTGCAGGACAGTGCACGTACAGTGCAAGCTGTTACTGATTTGTTAGAGTGTTGGGGCTGCTAAGTACTATACCACCTACTGCACTCCCCTGACTTAAGCCCTCGTGAGTTCAACTCGATTTCTAAACTGAGGGAAACACTTCGCGGCATTCGCTTCAGAATTGCTACAACTTCGTCGGGCGATAGACCGGGCCGCTCGAACTTCAACACAACTGGCGCTGCTAAGAATATCCTACAACTACCACATCGCTGGCAACGGGTTAGAACACTGCTGGTGGCTACTTTGAAGGTCAGTAAAACTTTGAAACACGTATCTATTTTGTACGAGCTGTAAATAAATAGTCGCCACTATTAAAGTTCCAACCCTCGCATAAGGGACAGTCAAATGAAAACGAGACAAGACTATATAGGGTGAACATTAACAAAACCGACAGACTTCAGGGACGGATTGCTGACGGAAATGGAGGAAAAAAGATCCCATGAACATGTGTCCGCATATGGAACGTTGCCACAGTAGATGGCGCTGACGAATGACCGTTCCTCTGATCACGGCTCCGTGTGTTCCTTGTGTGTTTAAGGCTGTGTGATCGACGCCGCGTACTGTGAACAGCGGAATGGTGTGTTATTTAAGTAGGGTTAAAAACCAAGGTCGTGTTTGTGTACGGCCAAGCAGATGTAAACGGTCGAGAGGTAAGACGGCTATACCAAAACAAGTACCCTCACATGCACCAATCACATTACATAATATTTCTAGTTCTTTTTGTGCATTTGTGTGATCATGAGTCATTTCAGACAGACGAACTTGCCGGGAGGCGGCGGATTGTGCGCACACCAGACTTGGAGAACCAGGTTCTACAGGATGCTGAGACGAACCCTAGTACAAGCTCCATATCTGGCTTGCGCACAGTCTGCCGCCTCCCTGTACATTCGTCTGTTTGAAAGGACCTATGCTCATACAAACGCCCAAAAAGGGTTTGAAATGTTGTGTGACGTGGTTTGTTTCTGTGAGGGTACTTGTTTTGGTGTAGCAGTGCTGCTTCTTGCCCATTTCAACCTGCTTGGCAGTACACAAACACAATCTCGGCTTGTTCCCGACATGAATACCGGACGAATCTGCTGCTTTCAGTACGCTGCGTCAGTCTCTCAGTCTGCAACACAGAAGGAACACACAGCATGTGGCAGGGGAACTGTCATTCGTTAGCCCCATCTACTGTGGCAACGGTACATTTCCGGACACATGCTGACTGGACCTTTTTTCCTACATTTCCAATCAGGAATTTGTCCCTGCAGTTTGTAGGTTTTCTGAATGTTCAGCGCGTCTAACGCGAAAGGTGCGGACGTTGGCAACTCATAGGCTGTGTGTGTGTGTGTGTGTGTGTGTGTGTGTGTGTGTGTGTGTGTGTGTGTAGAAGTGCCCTGTATTGGGTATTCGGTGCTCGACGTAAGGTCAGCGAGTTGTGTGTGCGTCGACTTCACTGTGAAGGCCGGTGAAGAGGAACAGTGAGGTGCAGTGCAGTTTTTGACTGCGCAAGGAGTGTCATGAAGTGAAATACATGTTTGAATATGTGCTCTGTATGGCGAACACAGCATGGCACGTGTGTATGTGTTTGCGTGGAATAAACGGTTTCGAGAAGGTCGGGTGTTATTGAAAAACAGCAATCGGCTAGGACAGACTGACTTGCCATACCCCCTCTGTCATCGCTGCAGCCGGGACCGTGGTGGCCGAGCGGTTCTAGGCGCTTCAGTCCTGAACCGCGCGACTACTACGGTCGCAGGTTTGAATTCTGCCTCGGGCATGGATGTGTGTGATGTTCTTAGGTTAGTTAGGTTTAAGTAGTTCTAAGTTCTAGGGGACTGATGACCTCAGATGTTAAGTCCCATAGTGCTCAGAGCCATTTGAACCATTTTCTTTCGGATAGCCCAAAAGGTTAAGGCGACCGCTCGCGTAAAGACGAAAATCCGGATTCGTGTCCCCTTCCGGCACAAATTTTCAACTTTCGCCGGTGAATTATCACAGTACCCAATTGCGGATGACCTCGGTATTTCCCTCGAAATATTGCTATTTACCGCAGCTGCTGTACCAAATCATGACCGGCAAAACTGTAATAGCAGACGCTTCGTTTCAGGACAGAAATTAAATAAAACATTTACACGATAGGCAGTCGATTTTGAAGGCCTGCGTGTGGCAGAGCTACAACAATCCAATGACGAATGAATATTGCCGATCTGCTCGACTAACTTTGCACTCGGAACTCGAGTTTCGGCTGAATAAAAGCGGCTGCCAGCGGCAGCCTGGGTAGCGATGCAATAAATCACGCGCGCCCATAGGAGTGGCAGGCCTTTAGAAGTTCCTTTGGCGGCGGAAGAGCAATTAATGGAGCCGGTGGAGGCGCCTGCCGCCTGTGTGGGCCATTAATCTGCCACGGCTGACAACTTGTTGCGGCACCTCACAGGCCAGCGCCGGTCACAGGCGTGCTCTACAGCCAACGCGAGAACCTGTCACGGCCGATCGGCAGCAAACGCTGCGCAGAGGTACGTTCACAACGCTACGTTGACTGTAGCATTTGGTACGTTTGCGAAGAGGCTCTCGACGGCTCTGAGCTCATTTCATTCGTTGGATGTTTGATTAAAAACTACGGGCACAACAAAAATTCCTAGAAAAAGTCATATCTGGCTTTCGGCAGCTATTGATCAAGTACGTATTAGATGGTATCCAAAAATTTCCGAAATATATTAATTACAACTACTATGAATTACCAAGATCTTACTGTGCATTATCGACTTTAAAATAGCCCCCTTGGGACCGAATACATCGAAGGGGTACGACATGGAACGATCACGTAACCAATGGTTCTGAGAGAGCGTGGTGCATTCGTAAAGGGAATCGTTTCCCTTCTTCAGTCCCAAGGTATCATATTCTGTATAAGCCTTTTCTCGGGCGTGCGCAGATGAACATTTTCTGGCCTGTGGTATGACGTACGATACACACAGTACTTACACACAGAGCACCGTGAGGAGTCAGCACTGATTGTAAACTTCGGATTCTGCAACTGCACAACATGTCTCGGCGAAATAAAGGTGAAGACATATTTTTTCTCTGATTACGAATGTTTTCACATGCTTTAACAACCTACTAAAACTGTACAGACATTTCTCAGTTAATAGTTAACTATAAATTAGTGTTATGGTTCAAATGGCTCTAAGCACTATGGGACTTAACATCTGAGGTCATCAGTCCCCTAGACTTAGAACTACTTAAACCTAGCTAACCTAAGGACATCACACACATCCATGCCCGAGGCAGGATTCGAACCTCCGACCGCAGCAGCAGCAGCAGCAGCAGCAGCGCGGTTCCGGACTGAAACGTCTCGAACCGCTCGGCCATAGCGGCCGCCGGCAAATTAGTGTTATAATGGGTTTGTAAGCTTTGAACTACTGAGAATCAAATACGATACCTCGGGACTATACGCCAACTTTATTTGTCTTAGATAATGTGGTTTTTTTTCATCATTAGGGCAAGTAATATTAACTTAATATGGATCTAGAAGGTATCAGATAGATTATATAAGACAGAGATTTAGGAACCAGGTTTTAAATTGTAAGGCATTTCCAGGGGCAGATGTGGACTCTGACCACAATCTATTGGTTATAAACTGTAGATTAAAACTGAAGAAACTGCAAAAAGGTGGCAATTTAAGGAGATGGGACCTGGATAAACTGAAAGAACCAGAGGTTGTACAGAGTTTCAGGGAGAGCATAAGGGAACAATTGACAGGACTGGGCGAAAGATATACAGTAGAAGAAGAATGGGTAGCTCTGAGGGATGAAGTAGTGAAGGCAGCAGAGGATCAAGTAGATAAAAAGACGAGGGCTAATAGAAATCCTTGGGTAACCGAAGAAATATTGAATGTAATTGATGAAAGGAGAAAATATAAAAATGCAGTAAATGAAGCAGGCAAAAAGGAATACAAACGTCTCAAAAATGAGATCGACAGGAAGTGCAAAATGGCTAAGCAGGGATGGCTAGAGAACAAATTTAAGGATGTAGAGGCTTATCTCACTAGGGGTAAGATAGATACTGCCTACAGGAAAATTAAAGAGACCTTTGGAGAAAAGAGAGCCACTTGCATGAATATCAAGAGCTCAGATGGAAACCCAGTTCTAAGCAAAGAAGAGAAAGCAGAAAGGTGGAACGCGTATATAGAGGGTCTATGCAAGGGCGATGTACTTGAGGACAATATTATGGAAATGGAAGAGGATGTAGATGAAGATGAAATGGAAGATACGATACTGCATGAAGAGTTTGACAGAGCACTGAAAGACCTGAGTCGAAATAAGGCCCCGGGAGTAGACAACATTCCATTAGAACTACTGACGGCCTTGGGAGAGCCAGTCCTGAGAAAACTCTACCATCTGGTGAGCAAGATGTATGAGACAGGCGAAGTACCCTCAGACTTCAAGAAGAATATAATAATTCCAATCCCAAAGAAAGGAGGTGTTGACAGATGTGAAAATTACCGAACTATCAGTTTAATAAGTCACAGCTGCAGAATACTAACGCGAATTCTTTACAGATGAATGGAAAAACTGGTAGAAGCCGACCTCGGCGAAGATCAGTTTGGATTCCGCAGAACTGTTGGAACACGTGAGGCAATACTGACCCTACGACTTATCTTAGAAGCTAGATTAAGGAAAGGCAAATCTACTTTTCTAGCATTTGTAGACTTAGAGAAAACTTTTGACAATGTTGACTGGAATACTCTCTTTCAAATTCTAAAGGCGGCAGGGGTAAAATACAGGAAGCGAAAAGCTATTTACAATTTGTACAGAAACCAGTTATAAGAGTCGAGGGGCATGAAAGGGAAGCAGCGGTTGGGAAGGGATTGAGACAGGGCTGTAGCCTGTCCCCGATGTTATTCAATCTGTATATTGAGCAAGCAGTAAAGGAAATGAAAGAAAAGTTCGGAGTAGGTATTAAAATCCATGGAGAAGAAATAAAAACGTTGAGGTTCGCCGATGACATTGTAATTCTGTCAGAGACAGCTTGGAAGAGCTGTTGAACGGAATGGACAGTGTTTTGAAAGGAGGATATACGATGAACATCAACAAAAGCAAAAAGAGGATAACGGAATGTAGTCGAATTAAGTCCAGTGATGCTGAGGGAATTAGATTAGGAAATGAGACACTTAAAGTAGTAAAGGAGTTTTGCTATTTGGGGAGCTAAATAACTGATGATGGTCGAAGTAGAGAAGATATAAAATGTAGACTGGCAATGGCAATGAAAGCGTTTCTGAAGAAGAGAAATTTGTTAACATCGATTTATGATTTAAATGTGAGGAAGTCGTTTCTGAAAGTATTTGTATGGAGTGTAGCCATGTATGGAAGTGAAACATGGACGATAAATAGTTTGGACAAGAAGATAATAGAAGCTTTTCGAAATTTGGTACTACAGAAGAATGCTGAAAAATTAGATGGGTAGATCACACAACTAATGAGGAGGTATTGAATAGAACTGGGGAGAAGAGGAGTTTGTGGCACAACTTGACAAGAAGAAGAGATCGGTTGGTAGGACATGTTCTGAGGCATCAAGGGATCACAAATTTAGCATCGGAGGGCAGCGTGGAGGGTAAAAATCGTAGAGGGAGACCAAGAGATGAATACACTGAGCAGATTCAGAAGAATGTAGGTTGCAGTAAGTACTGGGAGATGAAGAAGCTTGCACAGGATAGAGTAGCATGGAGAGATGCATCAAACCAGTCTCAGGACTGAAGACAACAACAACAACAACAACATGGATTCTTGTTGTAATATCAGGAAACACAAAAAAATTTTGAAACACTTTTTTAGGGTAATTTCATTTAATGTTTTGGAATTATTTACTTACAATTGTTTAAACTTCTGATACCAAGGGCGTATTCTGAACTCCTCTGAAATTTACAGTAAATATTAGGAGTATGTTTAATTTTGGTAATAAGGCAATATGAAGATGCAAAGTTGTGTGTGTAATCGTCCTACCTAAGCCCTCACCTAAAATATGAGACCATCTATAAAAAATTCATTATGATTTCAAAAATTTTTTGACTGTTGTTCATTGTTAACTAGCATTAACACAAAGCAATTAACACAACAGTAGTCCAGTTGTATTTTTAGTATGTGCTCCGGTCTGAAAACGATACAAGACGCTAGTGCGAACAACGCTTGAGTATTTTTCCAGTCTCTGGAGTTCTTACAAAGTAGGCATCGGAACATATATGCAAAGAATTCGGAGATGCATTGTTAGTATCGTGACCGGTCGAAAGTGTAACATAAATGCTCAGGAAACATAAAGGGAAAGCCAGAAAAGCAAGACGACGCAGTTGTCGCGAAACTCTGTTGTATAAAGTTTGAGGACTGTGTTCGAGGACGACTGTCTGATCATTTGTACAAATGTGCTAGTACACGTCGCATAGGTGTCAAGAGAATAGGACACAACAGATTAGGGCGAGTCTGTAGGAATATAGACAGTCATACTTCTCTCGCGCTGTACACTAATGTAATACACACATCAAAAAAATTTTTGTATCGCCTCGGTTCCGAGAGTTCCGGAACCCGTACAGAAAATTGGAATAGAGATCAACATAACATCATTTCCGCCCTTTTGATTGCTCATGAAAACCACACATTGCATGTTGTACCACCACACAGCGAGACCTTCAGAGGTGGTGGTCTGGACTGCTGTACACACCGGTACCTCTAATACCCAGTAGCACGTCCTCTTGTATTGATGCATCCATGCATACTATCCACTAGTTCATCAAGGCATGTTGGTCCAGACTGTCACACTCCTCAACGGCGATTCGACGTAGATCCCTCAGAGTGGTTGGTGGGTAACGTCGTCCATAAACAGCCGTTTTCAATTTATCCCATGCATTTACGGTAGGTTCCATGTCTGGAGAACATGCTGGCCACTCTAGTCGAGCGATATCGTTATTCTGAAGGAAGTCCTTCATAAGAAGTGCACGATGGGGGCGCGAATTGTCATGCATGAAGACGAATGCCTCGCCAATATGCTGCCGATATGGTTGCACTATCGGTCGGACGATGGCATTCACGTATTGTACAGCCGTTACGGCGCCTTTCATGACCACCAGCGGGGTACGTCGGCCCCACATAATGCCACCAAAACAGTAGGGAACCTCCACCTTGCTGCACTCGCTGGACAGTGTGTCTTGCCTCCAAACACATCTCCGACGATTGTCTGGTTGAAGGCATATACGACACTCATCGGTGAAGAGAACGTGATGCCAATCCTGAGCAGTCCATTCGGCATGTTGTTGGGCCCATCTGTACCGCGCTGCATGGTGTCGTGTTTGCAAAAGATGGACCTCGCCATGGACGTTGGGAGTGAAGTTGCACATCATGCAGCCTATTGCGCACAGTTTGAGTCCTAACACGACGTCCTGTGGCTGCACGAAAAGCATTATTCAACATGGTGGCGTTGCTGCCAGGGTTCCTCCGAGCCATAATCCGTAGGTAGCGGTCATCTGCTGCAGTAGCTGCCCTTGGCCGGCCTGACCGAGGCATTTCATCGACAGTTCCTGTCTCTCTGTATCTCCCATGTCCGAACTACATCGCTTTCGTTCACTTCGAGACGCCTGTACACTTCCCTTGTTGAGAGCCCTCCCTGCCACAAAGTAACATTGCGGACGCGATCGAACAGCGGTACTGACCGTCTAGGCATGGTTGAACTACAGACAACACGAGCCGTGTACCTCCTTCCTGGTGGAATGACTGGAACTAATCAGCTGTGGGACTCCGTCTAATAGGCGCTGCTCATGCATGTTTGTTTACATCTATGGACGGGTTTAGTAACATCTCTGAACAGTCAAACGGACTGTGTCTGTGATACAGTATCCACAGTCAACGTCTACCTTCAGGAGTTCTGGCAACCGGGGTTATGCAAAACTTTTTTTGATGTGTGTAGAAACCAAAATTAGTAACTACAATACTATATCTCCACCGCCATGTACTATACAGTGGCTTGTAGAATATTTATGTAGTTGTTCATGTATTTTTCCACTTTTGAAATAGATCCTGGATGCCTTTTTTCGCTATGGAGTTCAGTATCATCAGCGATTCCGCTTGAGTCTGTTCCACTCTGTCAATTCTTCAGCCTCATTCAACTAGATTGCACCTTGAGGAGGAAAAAGTCAAACGCAGCTACGATTAAGCGAGCTGAGTACTGCGCCTGGGAAACAACAGTCAAATTCATTTAGTAAGAAATTACTCATTAATGTAGGCATTAAATCGCAGTGCATTGTCATGGTGAAATACTCAGACCTTAGTACGCCGCTTCTGTGGACTTTTTCTCCTCACGTCCTTCATTAACCCTCAAACGTCTAAGAATATCGCGATATAACTCCACAACGGAAGACTGGCGCTTATTTTCAGGTTCATAACCTCAACTTTCTTCACCAATGACAACCTTTCAAAGAAAGTTGTGTCGTCTTGATTCAGCTGTTTATGTTCCTCACAGACCTTCACGCGATGTTGCTTCTCATCGGCTTGAAACAGCTGTGGCATAAACTGCACCGTCATCATTTTCATGTTCAATTCTTCTGACAGAAAACGTTCATAGGTATCACACCTTATTCGCAAAGTGAAGCAGAGACGGTCTACGACCTTGAAGAATCAAATCCCCCACTTTCTGAATATCTTCTGGTGCGATGCCAGTAAATGATCGCCCTTTTCTGAAACACTTCCGTCAATCTAAGTCTTGTCAGACACAAAAAAGTCTCTGCAAAAGCTTGCTTCATCAATTGGTGCGTTTCTGCAGCGGGTTCTCCGCGTTTAAAGCAAAGCTTTATACAGACACGCTGCTCTTCAGAGTCAGCCATAGAAAAACCGTACATCCACGACAATGGAAATACAAGACACAATTCAGCTCTGACCCACTTGCCCCCTGGTGGTATTCCAGTTCTTTCGTAATTATGGGTAAAATTAAAATTTCGTTGACTGTTGGATACCATCTTGAATTTTAATTTCAGCTTTCACGTTCAACGAGAATGAAAGGGAGATTTGATGGCAGTTTCCCATCAATATCGCATTTATTACATTTCCAATCAAATAACTTTGTGAATGACATTCCAAAGAGTCAAGGTGGCAGAGAGAGCCGCTAGGCAATCGCCATTCTTTGCCAATCGCCACAAGCTCACTGTGTTGATTGTTTTCTCAAAAAATGGTTCAAATGGCTCTGAGCACTACGGGACTTTACATCTATGGTCATCAGTCCCCTAGAACTTAGAAATACTTAAACCTAACTAACCTAAGGACATCACACAACACCCAGTCATCACGAGGCAGAGAAAAGATTGTTTTCTCGGTATACTCGTATGCAGCCTCTGCCTGTGCTGGGTCAACACGGCCGCAAGCCACTGCGCTCCGCCAATCACAAAGTTAATTTGTTCATGCTATAGAGACAGTAACTCGGATGGAGAAGGAAGGAGCAAGAGGCAAGTCGTGACCTTGCTAAATGTCCTTGCCGTATTTGCCAAGAATGGGTACTTAAATCCCTGAATATCTAATTCAGCACGGACAGGATAGGATTTGAGCTCCTTCCTCCGTTTTAAGAGCCCTGTGTCATTACCATAACGCCATGAGCTTTGTCAGATTTCACGATATCCGGGCATAATTTGGAGATGTTGATGGCCTCGTTGCTTCGATAACAAATGATCGTAACTCATACAGTCTTCTCCCACTTTTTTTACTTCAAAGCGCGTATTGAGAGACAAGGGTGCATTCTTCCACACACAGAATTTGTTTTGCGCTTGAAAACTGTCGTGCAATATCAGTCCAGTCTCCCAAAGGATGGAAGACTTACGTCGGCGTGCTGTAGGTCATTTCGTTGAATAACGAGGCACTGACTCTCAGATCTTCATTTAATTTAGAATTTCTGGTATTTTTTCTGTAGTACTGTTCTTCTTTAGAAACTACGGCCTCGGTGCAGCGTGGATCTAATTAGGTAGTCCCACAGTTAGCCTGTCTTGCGCCTACTGCTCGTTCGTCACTTTTCTTTCGTTATTTTGGAAAAAGGAGGTTAAAGTTTGACGACCCCTCAACGTCGAGGTCACTATAGGCAAGCAAAAAAGCTGTTCGCTTGTTTGAAGAACCATTCCTACGTTCAGTTTTCAGCGATTTAGGGACACTATGCGAAACCTAAATCAGGATGGCTCAGCGTATATTAGGGATAGTCAATCGAAAATGAGAGAAACAGATAAAAATTAACTGTTTATTATGTCAAAACTAATCGCCATAACTGTTAACACATGCCTTCAATGACTTCGTGTAGAAAGGTTTGTAGTTGCCTACGGAACCATGATTGTACCCAGTCGTTCATCTATTCGTCCAAAGCAAATCGACGCCTACGGATGTCTTCCTTCAAGTCTCCAAAAATATGGAAATCGGTTTGGGAGAGTGTCTGCCACGGCTGTTTCGACTACGCAGCAGAAGTTTCGCTGCGAAGCCGTTACACATCCTCCGTACAGCCCCGATTTCTTCCCATGCGATTTCCGTATTTTTGGAGCCCTGAGGAAAGACCTTTGTGGATGTTGATTTGCTTCGGCGAAAAGGGGCACGGCTCCATACAATCATGGTTCCGTAGGCAGCCGCAAACACTGACGATCTTGCATCACAGTGAGAAGTGTTTAGTTACGGTGATTACTTTTGAAATAATAAACAGTTTACTTTCTTTTTTCCATCTGTCTCGTTTTCATTTGACTGTTCCTTACATTTGAACCGCACACCTCTCGGAAAAGAGTTCAACGTGTTAAGCACTGCAGCATATAGCTCAGTTTTATTATGTGGGGTGACGCCAGAACAAGATTTGAAGTAAACACTAAGGAAAAGCACCGTTTCACTCATGTTCCTGATGCATCCCTAAGATGAACAGAAAACTCAGCTGTGGAGGAATCGCTCTAGGTTGGTGTCATATGAAAGAGTTGTAAAACATTGTGATTTTTTTACCTGAGACGTTTTTAGTTTAATAAAATACATGGGGCTGTCCAGTGACAATTACATTACATGCACTGATACAGCTTCTGATCAAGTGTTAATGCGCGAAACTGAAGAATAATGAAAAGGCGATGTTTTAATTATCAGAAGCAGGATATAGTTCTACCGTTATCCTACCCCACAGTCGTGAGGCACGAAGAACACGGCAGGAAAAGCAGACTGTAGCAACGGTCTCGCACACCGTACCTGCAAAAGAGAGAAACGAAATGTGTTAATATTGTCTTCAACAATTCTGTAGGTCTCAAAGTATTATCACGGCATAATAAAATGTGTAGGTGAGTACTCATTGTCAAATGCGTAACAGTCCACCTTAAATCAGTATCCCTGATCTTACGTTACGGCATGTTCTTCCGATACATATACATCTATTAATTTAATATGCCAAGATTCTGTCACTTTTCTGCTATGCTTTATGTGTCGATGTATACAATTAAACAAGTATGTAAAACAGCACTAAATCGGAAATTTCAATATGACCTCTACTGTGAGTCCAAAAGTATAATACATGATATTAAAACTCGTGCCTTATAAAGTGAATATATTATTATTGCCAATTTATTTTTCGTTTTATACGACTGACATTGTGCTATTTTCCATTTTAAATGATTCACAATGCATTCTTTTGTACACTGTTACATGTAAGTACATATTGTTAAAAAACCTAGAAAATATTTATTGTTATTCGTGAGACTGCTGCCGTCTGGTGGTTAACTCCTCTGTATAACTCTATTAGCCCAGCTGGTATTCGGCAGTATGTAGCCGCCAGTCATCTCAGACACATGCGGCACTTCTTGATGTGCCACATCTGTGTGATTCTGTGTTGCCACGAGGATACATTTATATTTTTTCATATTTTCTCTGTTTTCATCATGAGGTAATGTTATCTTAGGCATATATTGGAATTTGTATATTTACTGTAATAACTAACGTAGAGGCAATTTAATTTTTATTTCAATTTCCCAGTCTGTTATGATGCTACAAAAACAAACGTGCAGTTTATTGCACAGCATGATTTCGCAACCTGTACACAGAGAACACGTCACAAAGAAATTATGTAAAATCCTTAATTTACGATTACAATTTCAACAGTGTAACTTTTTTGTAATTTTTGTAACCTTGCAGATCTGAAGATGGCAGCTTAGCCCTCCCGAAAGTAATAAACCAGTGTGTCTACTTGCGATGAAGGTAATTAAAAGTTTCATATCTGAAGCTTTCTTTACTTTGTAAAAAAGAGTACAATTATGTCGAAACAATATGAGTAACGCAGAAAAATTTGTCTAGATTTAGGTACAAAACTGTAGTAATGAATCATGTATTCTCACAGAAAGAGAAGCCTAAAATGAAAACTGGCAAGTAATAGAAGAATGGAAGGAGAACGCAGTGAATTCACGAACAGATTTTGCGAGGAAGTTAACACAAAAACTACTAGGCCTAATACTAAGTTTAAACAATTCACCAAACGAAAAGAAAAAACTGTAATCTTGAATGAGCTTTGCCCAAGTTAACATACAGACATTTATTGTTTTTTATAAAGTGGTCACAGGTCTAGACTACGGTACTGTGCCTTGAACTGTTAGTGCGACGGAAATAAGTAGCCCTTTCAATAGGTGACCGGTTTACAATCCCGCAACAGAGGAAATCACCCAGCCCCTCTTCTTCTGCTGATCATTAACCCAGACCTCGTCCTCCAAATATACAAAATGCATCCCAAATTCGTCAGTACGGCAGATGAATTATACGACAGGTTCCCTGATGAACTTCCTACGACAATCTTCTTAGCAAATAAAAGGGAGTGATCCGTACTGGAATTGAAATTTATACCAGTAGGCGCCGTTCTAAAAACTGGAAATTTTCATCGAAGTAAAATACGGTCTTCCAGAGAGGCAGCGCCGAATTCGTGCTCTGGAGGGGGAGGGGAGCGGTGAGATACAAGGTAGGAAGAAGCATTAAGACTTAAAGTCAATCGAAGACGAAGACATAGAAGGCAGTGACAAAATGCGAAGTGTACAAGGATGGGCAAGACGTGACCGTGGCATGTAGAACTAACGACTCCGGATTCGAACGCAACAATTTAAACTTAAATCAGTAAATCTAAGTGCGATAAGCTAGATATGGTTTGGAACCGCGCAACAAGTGCGGGCCGCGTGTGTACCACGGGAGGAGCATCGCTGTAATTCTGTTTCAGGAGTGCCGATTTAAATTTCCTTTGTTTTCTCTAAATTATTTTATTCGAAAGTTTCATCATTTAATAGCTAACGAGCAATGTCCTGACCACTTCACTTCTGATGAATCCAACATTGTCAATAATTTAAGCTTCAATTTTGTGTCATTTCCGAACGAATTTGCCACAGGAACGCAATTATTAAACCACATTCAACACAAGTCTATAGGGTCTAAGGACTGTGACACTGATTTCTAATGTACGAATAGCATACAGTGTTACTTTACTTGGCTACTGATGCAATGCATATCGTACACATTTTACTCCAACGACTAGTTTCCTGCAATAAACGGTCATCAATAAATTGACTTAGTAAAAGTCTGTGCTCATCACAACTTCTGGATTCCTAATGAAAAGTTGCACAACCAGAATAGGCATTTCTTAAGAGCATCTCTCTTAACATAATACGGCTATCGCTGACGTAATTCGGTATGCAGTGGGCGGAGCATTGCTGTCCTTAGCAGATGACGTTCGTGGAGTTACAACACCCGCTCCATTCACCGCCACCGCCTACCATTATGGGTATAATTTCTTCTTTTAATATTTGTTATATTTGATGTATTTTATATGTTGTCAGACATTCCTCTAAATCCATTTTACGTCCGTATTTCAGTATGAGAGTCTCAAGAACATCAGAAACGGTTTGAAACAGGCACCACCAATATACATGTTTTTGCGGTCCAGACTGTTTGTGTCCATTTTTAAAAATTCCGAGTGATACCTGCCATAAATACAATACACTATTATGTTAATTGTACATGAAAACATCCAATTTCCACAACTTTTCAACAGAACTGACCGAGCAAGGTGGTACAGTGGCTAGCACACTGGACTCGCATTCGGGAGGACGATGGTTCAGTCCCGCGTCCGGCAGTCCAGATTTAGGTTTCCCGTGATTTCCCTAAATCGCTTCAGGCAAATGCCGGTATGGTTCCTTTGAAAGGACATGGCCGATTTCCTTCCCCTCCCTCCCTAGTCCGAGCTTGTGCTCCGTCTCTAATGACCTCGTTGTCGACGGGACGTCAAACGCAAATCTCCTCCTCCTCCTCAACAGAACCGCCAACACTCAAGAGAAATATATTGAAGAGTAGAGGCACTTTTGGAAAACCGTCGCCCGAGAAATTTGGTACCTATGAGAATATCCTGCTATTGAATTTCCAAGTTTCTATTTTTTTTTCTGACCATCCCACACACGCTCAGCTCAGAGCGTGTATCGTGGTTGCATGGTTCGGCTAAACTCTCGAACGTAAAACTGTTGTCGTCTTCACACAGCCACGAGCTCTTTCACGGCTGTGTTTCTGAAAGGTTCTGCTGTCACTGAATGGTTAAGTAGTGAAGCAAATTCTTGAGATTCCAACAAACTGGTACTTTAGCAGACAAACGAAATGCAATTTAAAAAATTAAGGTAAGCGATGGACACGAAATCGCGACTTTGGGTCTACGGTGCGCCACGTTTACCACTGGGCCACGCAACAACAGCTCTAACGGAAAACAACACTTCGTCCAGATACTTCCGCAGTGCAGATTGTCAGCATTAGAATTCTGAAGGGCGACCACTTTTATTGGCGCCTTAAGTAAACGACATGGCTGTCCGCCAGGCTTTATGTGAAAGTCTCTATCAGCATCGGGTAGGGTGCGCACGATTCAGCGTATATCGATTGCAGTAATTGAGATCCTTACGAGGTCAAACAGTCAGTCAGTTGATTAGTAGAAATTTCTTTCGTAATAATTTAGACAGACTTTAACAAGTACACCAAAAATATTACAGACATTTCATACAATGTGCTAACTCATATATAACTGGGCAGTGAATGGTTCAAATGGCTCTGAGCACTATGGGACTTAACATCTATGGTCATCAGTCCCCTAGAACTTAGAACTACTTAAACCTAACTAACCTAAGGACATCACACAACACCCAGCCATCACGAGGCAGAGAAAATCCCTGACCCCGCCGGAACTGGGCAGTGAGATGTACAGAAGGAAACTGGTGAAGAATGAAACATTCACAAATAAACTTCCAACGTAACATTCTATGTCCTCTGATTCCCAGGACATGCTCGTCTCGAAAAAGTTCCAATAAATTTCACGACATAGAGTTGGCTAACATTTTGTCTGGAGCTATGTGCCACCATATATAAACAGTAAACTGTCCTCAAAGGAATATATTTCATAGCAATCGGGATCTGACATAACAGCGGATGTGAATGCCACATATTGTTTCCAACTGCGGTCAATACTAGACAGCATTCAGTGAGGGCATCGCTGCAGTCTCTGAACGTCTCGCACTATTTACGAGTATTAGAATAGTCATTCCAAAAATAGTATACAAAATTAGGGAACATACTGGAATACTTTGGAATCTCTAATGTAAGTCTGTTGTTACCGGTGGTTATCAATACGCAGAAATACAGGGCTCTGATTAACCTCGTGTGACTTTTAATGAAGAAAGGCTAACAGCCATTTCAAGCAAAGTCAAATTCAAAAGCATAAATACTCCAAACCCAATCGATCCTCTTCGACAACTAGTTTTACGCAGGACAAAAGTTAATCCTTATAGTGAAGAATGTACTCGTGGGCAGAGTATCGGAACTGAGACGTCAAGGTTCTGTACGCAAAGGGAAAACCAATCAGCGGGTCGGGCGCTTATCGGAACTGCGAGCCACGGGAGGTGGGGCGGAGATGGCGGAATCAATAGCTCCAACTTTTCGTCCGTTCCAGAGCGCAGTTAAACTCGCAGTCAAAAGTCGATGGCCAATAACTGCGCCTCCCTCCCTGCACGAGCTATTTAAAAGGATCTTATATTAGTGGGGCGCGCTCGTTGATGGTAAGTAGACAGACGGCGGCATTTCATTACGTGTGATCAAGGAGAATTGGTAGGCAGGACTTACAAGCTCGATAACCGTCCTGAATTTCAATCAGAAGGGCTTCTACTGGGACACAGCGTAAGATATACGCCCAGATTACAACTAGAATTTGAGAACAGTTTCTAGTCGTTCGAACGAGAAGGAAAACAGAAGATGTGTATATTGTGCTTTATTTATTTATGCGGTGTACGGACGTTCGGCATAAAATAGCTACAGCGTTTTTTCCCCATAATTTCCTGTATAATACAATTTTTGACGAGAATATACATTTGTGTCTAAACAACAGCCCTGTAAGCCGAACGCCGGATCGCAAGATAACTACTGTAAAACAGTCGTAATTCACTTTAAACATTATTTTTGTTCTATGTTTCTTCTAAGTTACAACATAACAGCTGGTCGGTAGCAACACGACTGAAGGAAGGTGAACATACAGAATGACTACTTCACACTGTAGCGAAGTGAATGCTGTTTTACAACTTCCTGGAAGACTAAATCTGTGAGCCGGACCGGGACTCGATCCCGGAACGTTGCCATTCACAAGAAACGCTCTTATCGACTGAGCTAGCCAAACACGAATCGCGACCCGTTCTCACAGAGCACTGACAGTGGAGGAGAAGATTCCGGCACACAGATTTAATCTGCCAGGAAGTTGTAAAACAGAACTCACTTCGCTACAGAGTGAAGTAGTCATTCTGTATATTCTCCGTTGACATACAATTTTACTCTACCAGGAAGTTTCAAGGCGAGGACAGTTCAACATTCTGTTGGCCGGATATTAGTTGCGGATGGATACACTGGAGGCGCTGTGATAGACTTCCGTGTAGCGGATACACGGCTAGCCTTAAACATATTAGCTGCGTGCACGACCTTGGTTGGCTACAGTGACCATCTGTCACGCCTCCCAATAGTCGCCACCTGCAGTTTTCATGTCTAAGTCAACCTGGTGCATTACACTGCGTTGCGTATATATCAAAAGGAACGAAATTAAGATTGGATTTACTCCAAAGAAGCTGTTGTTCCGAATAAACACAGCACGGCAAAAATTTTGAAGCTTCCAGAAGACATAGTGGATGTCAGCGTAAGTTCGTACACGCACAGGCGACCGACGGATATGTAAATGATTAGAGCTGCAGTTTTCTGTAACAGGTGGAATGGCGACCCGAGTGCATTAGTATTGTTCGTGAAACTTCCTGGCAGATTAAAACGGTGTGCCGGACCGAGACTCGAACTCGGGAACTTTGCCTTTCGCGGGCAAGTGCTCTACCAACTGAGCTACCCAAGCACGACTCACGCCCCGTACTCACAGCTTTACTTCTGCTAGTACCTCGTCTCCTACCTTCCCGAGTTCGAGTCTCGGCCTGGCACACCGTTTTAATCTGCCAGGAAGTTTCATATCAGCGCACACTCTGCTGTAGAGTGAAAATCTCATTCTGGAGTATTGTTCGTGTTTCCTGTTGTTAGCAGGCCTTGTAGGTTTTATAAAGGCCGTGAAGAGTTTCAGACGTATCATAACTGTGAAAGTCATGGAGATGCCGTGAACGCATGTGTGGGAGCGTTAACACCTGCCAAACTTTGAAGGAGATCTCAGTGTGGGTCCCATTCAGCCGGCTGGTCGAATTCTGCAATATGCGGATCTGTGAGGCATTCGGATGTGGCAGAAGTTCGAGACTGGCTGAGAACGTGAGGGCAGGCATACTCCTTGGCAAGGTTCCTAGCGATCACGTCTGACCACTACAAGGGGGATCGCTGAACTGTGGACCACGCCCAACGTAGCCCCTTCACGTCCATACCTGCCTTCCGAGAACGAATAATGGACTCCCTACAACATTCTGTATTCCAGCACCAGTGGTCGGAGACTAGCAACAGCCGGACTAGGGAATTACCGTCTCACGCGTAGGCTGCCGTTAACACCAAAACACAAACGGCTGCGTTTGAAGTTTTCCAGTGACTGGGAAGCATAGATTGCTGACGAATGGCGTCGGATTACGTTCAGCGATGAATGCCGGTTTGCACTGCACGGATGACCATCGTCGGCGACTATGGCAGCGATCTGGGTGGAAGTCTCATTCTTCCAATGTTTTGGAAAGGCACAGCGGTGTTACTCCTAGCGTCAAGATGTGAGAAGCTATCGGTATGACTCCTGCTCACGGCTGGTAGTATCGAGGGAACCGACATACTGCATCATCGTATGTTAACTCTCAATCAACAGTGTCGGGGGTAGCTTTTTCAAAAGGACAAGGCTCATTCGCACATGGCACATGTATCTATTTACTGTCTGCAATGTTGAGGTACTCATGTGGCAAGCAAGATCCCCAGATCTGTGCCGACAGAACACGTCTGGGACCAGTCTGGACTTCAACTCCGTTCCAGAGCCGGAATACGGGATATTAAGAACCAGCTACAACAGTTGTTGGCCAGTTTGCCTCAGGAGAGGATACAGCGGCTTTATAAGTCTCTCCCCAACCGAATTAGACTTCAACGGAAATCTTTAGAAAAAAGGCGACGTTGGTGTTACTATGTGCGGGAAGTTCAGAGAACCGGTTTTCGAGAAACAATGTGCGACAGTTCTGCAGCTACCAAAGTATGCCTGGCGTAGGGGCGGTTAGACAAATATAAGAGATTCGGACGCGTGCAAAGGCATATAGACAGTTATTTCCTTAGGTAAACACGGAAACATGAAAAAAATCCGATCATACTGGTGGGAAGTATATGCACCAACTGCTATACAGTGGATTTTGAAGTATACAGGAAAATGCAGATGTCGTCGCATTGAAGATCAACCTTTGGAAACGACAGGAAAGTACATCAGGTTTCTCCGACCAAGTACGCTGCCTTCGGGTATTCTGCTCTGCCAAGGCGAAGAATTATCTTTGCCACACGCATTTATGACGTCGCTGTCATTGTATGTACTCTGATGGCAAAATGAATTTCAGATTTATATTGAGGCTGCACAATTAAACGGACAAATGCGGCACTAAATAACACCTTTTCTTCTTGGTGTTATGGAACAAAATTTTTCTGAAAGCGAATTGTTGACTATCACCTCATAAACTTTCCTTTCCTTTTCTTTTTTTGTTGTCCTTGGAATCACATCACTTCTGCCACTTACATCGGTAAGTGAAAATAACAAATTCAATTTTGATATTCCACACTGGTCCTTCGTTCCCCGTTAGTCAGGGAGAACCAGTTCTTACATCGCAGAAGACCTGTGGCATTTCACATTAAACACAATCACTTTAGCAGATAACTATGATGTCCAAATAAGTTCGGAGCACGCAGCCAGGTGACGTCTTCGACAACCGCCGATATTTCCACTGGTGCACAAGACGTCACCCGACTGCACGACCGAAAGTCATCTGAATATTTTATACGTCGCGAATAACTCAAGTTTCGTACAGAACTGTGATGTTCAAACAAATATTCATGGAGATGAATGTTTTAACAGTCGTAAGCTTTAAAATATATAACCATTCAGGGTAAATCCCCCAAAACAGTTATGGTGACAGACTACGTAATATGTGATCTAGAGATAAGTTTTTAATTTACCCGCAAGGTTAGCTGAGACCGCTAACGCGCTGCTTCCTGGACTCGGGTAGGCGCGTCGGCCCCGGATCGAATCCGCCCGGCCGATTAACGAAGAGGGCCGGTGTGCCGGCCAGCCTGGATGTGGTTTTTAGGCGGTTTTCCACATCCCGCTAGGTGAATACTGGGCTGGTCCCCACGTTCCGCCTCAGTTACACGCGTCGCAGACATTTGAAAATCGTTCGCACTATTTCACGATTTAAACTCAATGCACACAGTTGGGGTACACTGATTCCTTCCTGGGGGGTACAGGGTGAGGGACGAAGGGCATCCGGCCATCCGTAACACAACAGTGCCAAATCCGTTGTAACCACGCCGATCCTGCGATTGCTGCGGGACTATGGCGTAAGCGAAAAAAAGAAAGATAAGTTTTTAATTTATTCCAATATCAAACATGTTACGATATAGTGATTCAGATGGTCGGCAAGTGTTATTGTATCTATCTCTACAAATGGGAGGCTAGTATCTGCACTAGTTTAAACAACCAGAAAACAAGCGATATAGTTACTGTTAGTTTCTTCTAATACGGTTTACGTTCATCGCAACACCTATATGTTGACCAAGCAAATTCCTAAGTCTTCAATAGAAATCAGCATCAGAACACACGCTCAACCACGCAATTCGTGTGACAGCCATCATTTCGAAACGTATAAAGGAAAAAAGGAAGATCTGAGTACAGCGTCCCATCGACGATGGGTACGTTATCGAAGGATGAGAACGGGAATTGGCCGTGTGATTTTCAGAGGAACCATCCCGGCATTTGACTTAAGCGATTTAGTGAAAATATAGGAAACATAAATCTGGACGACTTAACATGGAATCGCCGCCGTCCTCTATACCAGTCCATTGTCTTACCATAGTGCCACCTCGCTAGGTTAGAAGCTCACACTTCGTCGATTGAGATTAATGGACCATTCTGGAAGATGTGGCGCTTTTTATAGAGAAAAATCGATGCATTATATTGCAGCAATAAATACTTGAATCTAAGCGGCAGCTCTTTGAGACAAGAAAAGTCACAGAACGCATAAAACAAGAAAGGCATTTCTTCGTACACTCCTTACGTCTCCGGCAAGTGTTGAAGAAAGTGCCGTTCTGAAGTTAAGCTGTACAGCCTTCTGAGAACACACAATCAGTGCAATTCTAACGAGAGGACATGTTTAGATGAATAAAGTGCTTACTTATCTTCTTCATTACTACGCAGAACAGACGAACCAGAAGGCGCTACATTTTGCTGTTGTTCTGCCATATGCTAAATAATTAATAAATAACTAGTATGTACGAGGGTGAGTCAAATGAAAACCTTAAATTTGTAATAACAAATCGAAATTTCGCGCCATTATTCTGTAAGTTGGTAAGCGCGCTACAAACAGCGTGCAGAATGGCCTGTAGGTGGCAGCATAGCGCAGATGCACACATACCGTCGCAGCTTCGGTATAAAGATGGCCGCCCCACTTGCGACTTGCACTAGGGAAGAACAGCGTTCTGTTACTCGATTTTTGCGTAGTGAAGGTGTGAAACCTATTGAAATTCATCGACGAATGAAGGTTCAGTAAGGTGATGCATGTTTGTCACAGCAGCAAGTCTACGAATGGAGTAGGAAGTTCGCAAATGGTGTGACTTCAGTGGAAGATTGCTCCTCGTCCAGGTCCGGCACAATGAGTTGTGATTCCACAGAACATTGCAGCAGTTGAAGCCACAGTGAAGGAAAACCGCCGAGTGACACTGAATGACATTGCAGCATGTTTACAGATTAGTCATGGGTCAGCACACAACATTGTGCTTGATGTGCTCCAGTTTCACAAAGTGTCTGCAAGATGGGTGCCACGGCAGCTGACTCCTGAAAGGAGAGAATGACGTGTTGATGTTTCTAAAGAACTTCTTCGGCGCTTTGAACGAGAAGGTGAGGCTTCCTTGCAAGAATCGTTACTGGGGACGAAACCTGGGTTCACTTCCACCAACCGGAAACGAAGAGAACGAGCAAGGAATAGCGCCATTCCTCACCACCAAAACCAAAGAAGTTTCGAACAGAACCATCAGCAGGGAAGGTTATGCTGACACTCTTTTGGGACGAAAAAGGCGTCATTTTGGATCATTACATGCCTAGAGGGACCACTGTCACCAGTGCATGATACACAGATCTCCTAAAAAATCATCTGCGGCCTGCAATCAAATCAAAGCGACGTGGATTGCTGTCAGCAGGTGTCCTTTTGCAACATGACAATGCAAGGGCCCACACTGCCCGTACAACAGTTGCAACAATCACAGACCTGCATTTTGAGTGTCTTCCTCATCCACCATATTCACCAGATCTTGCCCCAAGTGATTTCCATATGTCTGGACCACTCAAAGACGCAATGGGAGGAAAGAAGTTCCGTTCTGATGAAGAGGTACGCCACGCGGTGCATGAGTGGTTGCGCGGACTACCAAAAGAATTTTTTTCTAAAGGAATTTATGCACTTTGTATGCACTGGAGGACTTGCATTGAGCGTGGGGGAGAGTATGTTGAAAAGTGATACAGCTTTGTACCACTTCTGCACAATAAATAATATTAAAAAAAAACATGTAAGGTTTTCATTTGACTCACCCTCGTACGTTAGTTTATAATGTTTTTAATTTTGGTTGTTTTGACTGAAGCGACGTGATACAGATCAAAGAAAAATTATTTGACAGAAGAATAGAGTATGCCTGACGGCTGATACAGCTTATCGCGCAGCGAGCTAACTTGCGAGATACGGAGGTGCGCTAGATGTAGATCGAATCCGCGCGGCGGTTTAGCGACTACTGGTCTGGTACACGGGCCAGCCTGAGTGTGGTTTTTAGGCGATTTTCAACACGATACATGGATGTCGTACACGACTTCCCCTCCCTGTCTATTCCTGATGTTAATTACACGTATACACTGCTTCATATTATATACCAAATTTATAGCCGTACAGAAATGACATCTGCTTCGCCCACATACCAAGTGTCAAGGGAGGTGCTGCCTTCGTGTCAATTGTCACATCATATCTTGTTTCATTTGGTAGGTAACTGCGTTTGTCATAGCAATGCTAGGTAATTGAGCAACCATAGGCTGTCTGGAAAAAACATGGTGGCCGCCTGAGGGTTGGCGCCGCTCTCCCCCCCCCCCCCCCCCCCGCCCCCCTCCCAAATCTCTCTCTCTCTTTCTCAGCGCGTATCCCGTCACTCGGAGTGCGCTGGTTTTCGTGATTTGGCAAGTTTTATTTTAACTCTGTGACCAGATGCCGTTTCTCTCGCCAAATACGTCAGTTAACCTAGAAAAATGATACACGGAGTCGTCAGGTGCATTTCCTCTGTTCTTTCGGTAGATATTTGCAATTTCGTTTTTACGTTGTGTAGTTGGAGTTAGCCCAAAGGGTTACTGCTCGTCACGTCTTTCATGCGATGCTCAATGTCAACAGAAAGTGTCGATTTGTTACCCATTAAAAACAAAAATTATTTTTAAATCAGAGTTTTACGTGTCCGGCCGATAGAGTGCTCCCAAATGAGTCTAGTCCGACATTTTGTTTTGTTTAGTTTTTCGATATGTATTAACAGGTACAACATAACACGAAGAATAAAAACCGATCCAGCAGCGACTCAGTAGCGTTTCTGCATGTGTGTAGCAGTCAGGGGGCCAGAGTAGAGACGTCGCTGCTAGAGTACTAGTTATTTTCTAAGTTTCATTGCGAGTGCTAATACACAAACAGGAGACGAATATGGTACTGGTACTAAACTGGGATCGCTCTATTGAATGGGTACGTAAAATTCCGCTTTAAAACGCAGTTTGTTTGTAACGGGAAACAAACCGAAGCTTTCCGTCGATACTGGACGTCGCATGAAAGATGTGATGACCACTATTCGTTTAGGCTGACCGCAGCTACACAATGCAAAAACTAAATTGCAATTATCAGCTGACTGGGTTGGGTTGTTTGGGGAAGGAGACCAGACAGCGAGGTCATCGGTCTCATCGGATTAGGGAAGGATGGGGAAGGAAGTCGGCCGTGCCCTTTCAAAGGAACCATCGCGGCATTTGCCTGGAGCGATTTAGGGAACTCACGAAAAACCTAAATCAGGATGGCTGGGCGCGGGATTGAACCGTCGTCCTCCCGAATGCGAGTCCAGTGTCTAACCACTGCGCCACCTCGCTCGGTTATCAGCTGAAACACCAGAGAAAATGCGCTCGGCTACGCCTAGGAGAGACACACTGTATATACTGATCAGCCAGAATATTATGACCACCAACTTACTATCGATATAAACCCGCCATGGCGATAGCAACGTCACCTGGCGAGGAATGATTGCTAGTCAGACACAAGCACGGTGCATGTAGTATCAGTGTGTAGAAAGTGAAAACGCGCGATCTACCTGAGTTTGACCGAAAGAAGATTGTGATGGCCCGGAAGCTCAGCACATGCATTTCAGAAACTGCACGGCCTGTGGGGTGTTCGAGGAGCGTTATGGTGAGCGTCTTCAACAGAGGGCGAAACCAACGTGAAACCACGTCCAGGCGTCGTGGCGTTGGGCGGCCACACCTTATTACATACGTCGGACGTCGTAGGTTGGTAAAACAGGAGGCGAACTGTGGCGGAACTAACATTAAATTTCAAAGCTGGAATACATACCGCAGCAGATGACCCATGCATGTGCCAATACTAGCACAACAACATTGGCAACTATGACTGAAATGGACACATGACAATCAGCTCTGGACGTTGGTGCAGTGGCAGAGCGATACCTTCTTCATCATGCCTACGGGCGAGGGCGCAAATCCATCGTCTTCCAAGGGAACAGCTCTTGACACCTGTACTGTGGGATGGAGACAAGCTGACGGCGGTTGGGGAACATTCACGTGGGCATCCAAGGGTCCAGTGGAGCTCGTGCAAGGCACCATGACGGCCAAGGAGAATCGTACACTGGTTGCAGACCACGTACATCCCTTACTGGCGATTATGTTTCCCGACGGCAGTAGCACTTTCCAACAAGATAATGCGCCATGTCACAAGGCCAGGAGTGTGATGGACTGGTTCGAGGAGCACAGCGGCGAGTTCCAGTTGATGTACTGACCCCCCAACTCGCCAGATCTGAACCCGATGAAGCACATCGGGGATGTGATTGAACGTGGCGTCAGAGCTCATCACCCCGCCCTCGGAGTTTGCGGGAATTAGGTGACTCTTGTGTGCAGGTGTGGCGCCAACTCCCTCCAGCGAGCACCCAAAACCTCATTGCTTTCATTCCACGACGCGTCGCCTCTGTTATCCGTGCCGAAGGTCGACAGACCGGCTGTTAGGTAGGTAGCCATAATTTTCTGTCTGATCAGTGTATGTAAACGGTGTCTCATTTGTCTTGACAACCATAAATAACTTTTTATTCAGGAGCCAAGCAGTAAAAAATGTATCAACGGAATCTTGTTTAGCTACCAGAGGGACAGGTAGCCACATGACTGCTGCCAGCCGCTGTGGCCGAGCGGTTCTAGGCGCTCAGTCCAGAACCGCGCGACTGCTACGGTCGCAGGTTCGAATCCTGCCTCGGGCATGGATGTGTGATGTACTTAGGTTTAAGTAGTTCTAAGTTCTAGGGGACTGATGACCCCAGATGTTAATTCCCATAGTGCTCAGAGCCATTTGAGCCATCTGGACATGACTGCTCCTCCTGTAACTTTGTTCGTTACGCAGATATGGACAGGAACACATCTTCTTTAAATAGTACACTAAATTTCAAAAACGTATCGCGGTGTACCATTAACGAATACACAATGTTATTAAAACGTAACACAAAAATTACTTTGACTCTCCTGTACTAGCACACAGTGCAGGTATCCTGGTTAACGTAACTCGTCCACTTGCTGGAACTGACACTAAACATAAAAAAACGAGGAAAATGCACACCAGTCAACCTGTTAACCTTTATTCCCGGCATATGCACTGTATTCCACTAAACGAAAGTCAATCTTGTGCTTGGGCACACTTTTAATAACGTCATTTTTACATAAATGGTGGACTGTGATGCGTTTTTGAACAGGCTTTCAGGAGACGTAGTGGATTATGGTATAAAAAGCATAGAAAGGTAATTAAAAAAGACATACTGCCATTCATATTTCGTAACAAATAAAACTAGGGTTTTTTGCTATTTTGCTTCTGGGCAAACAGTTATATCAGTAGGTCAAGACAAAAAGATAAATGGGACACCTTCCATAGACAGCGTTCCACAACGCCTATTAGAGCCTTCTAGCGCTGTAGAGAGTACTTGGTAAGTTTTGATAAGGAAATGTACCGTTTGAGCGTAAACTAAGTTTGGAGATCGCTCACTATCAAATCTTTCGTATCACGGTACGCACAAGAACTGAGAAGAGGGCAACGCCGTCAGTTTCTGTTCGTTATTATGACATCACATACCATTTTCGTCCGACTACAAAAACTGCTGAAAAAAAAAGAACCAACCATGGTATGATCGCAACTAGGACGATTGAATGTGGTGCACCGCGGAGGCGCCGCAATTTCGACTTTCAATAGGACTTCCTTCGTCACGTAGAAGAGTACCAGGAATCTGTAGAGCAGATATCCCATAGTTCGTTGTCTTCACTGCGTGCGTACTGTGAAGCTGAGGATTTAAAACTATTCCAATCTTCAAACTTTAATTACATCCAAATAGTACACTTCCAGACTTGAGTTCTTCATCAAAACCTTATCCACTAAGTACCTTTTACAATCGCTACAAGCCTGTCAGAGGTATTGTGAAACACCCTTTATATAGGTATACCATACGTATGCGGCGACAGAAGGGCATCCGGCCTCATAGTTGAAAATAAAAAGAAAGTCACAAATCATGTAAAATAGAGAACTCTGCATGAGAGGACACACACTGAGAAAGAGAAAGAGAGCGATTGAGAGAGAGAGATATATGTCGCCTGTACCGTCATGCTCTATACTCTCTTGCCTCACGTACAGAAACTACTGACAGCTTGTCGTAGCCTAGCGCCTGGTTAGCGATTCATGAGTTAATAATTAGGTAGCAAATATTGTGAAACGCCGAGAGCGCCGGCGTCTGCACCGTAAGTAGAGTGTCCGCAGCAGGCGGCGCGCACGCAAGAAACGGCCGCATTAGCCGGGCAACTGCCCCGCTCCATTACCACAGGGGCAGTCCAGGCCGGCACAGCCCTCCAGGAAATAGGGCGGCGCGAGCCAAGCCGCCAGAAAACAACTACCCCAGCGCCCAAACAAAAACAAGGTCCCGGAACTGGCTTCACAAGAGTTCTTAATCGCTTAATTCATCTCTGCGCTCGAGCTTTTACTTGAGGCACAATATACGACCACTGAGTAGGTGGAAATGCCTTACCCAAAAGCAGGGCTGTGTTCCTCTTCGGTAGATGGATGTTAGATATGGACCCTGAAGGAACTGATAACGCCGCCGCCATCTCAACGACGCTCGTGGAGGCGCAGGAGTGGGTGACAGAAATGAAAACGGCGAAGTAGGAATGGGAAGAAGAATGAGAAGGGAATGGATTGGAGAGCACCACAGCGAGTAGGGAATGGAGATGAGTGAAAGAGAAGCATGAGGAAATTCAGGCTGATCTCTGTTGACCTACAGTTCTATATCGTCTATCTTTCAAAGTTACAGAAAAGCCTGTTTCTTGTTTTGGATTACTAGATGGAACAATTCTAGTTGTACCAAATGAGCTAGTGCAATGAGACGATCATTGTATCGGAATCATCTGATGATGACTTCGTAACATGTCGAGAGTGGTACTGATACCACTTGTGTGACCTGAGGGTGGGGTTTATATCTTCTAGCTCCATTAAGAGTGGAGACACAGGCATAAACGTGTTTTACCGCCCCTGGCATAAGGGTGCCCTGCATGACAGGAATATTGTGTGGGAACAGTAAGGGACTGCCAAATCAACCACATTTGGAGAGCAGCCTACATGTCAGGGGCAAGAACGGGTTTTCCAGGCCCCGAAATGAAGTCTGCACTGCGTGACAGGGGTATTGTGTTGGAGTAGTATCGACCCACTCCGTGTGGTAGCCTATACAACTGGGGTAAATAAATGATTTTCAAGCCCCTGGTGTGTAGCCAGTCTGGCATGACAGGGGTGTTGTTATAGCAGTATTGGCCAGCTTCACTGATATGTATTGCAGGCGCTGCATGTGGCATTGAGCATGTCTGGGGACAGACTTATATGGATAGAGGAGGAACGGACAGAAACAGGGGAGTAGTGGGACATACATGTGGCAGGTGGAAGATGTAGAAGGGTGGCAGGTCAAGAGAGGGAGGCAAATATGGGAAGAGACAGGGGGAGAAGAATATGACCAGTGGGGGGGGGGGGGGGAGGAAAATATGGGCAGAGTGTGCATCTGGAGGAATTGGGCAGAGAGATGAAGAGGAGGAGATAACAAGACACAGAAAGTGGGGAGGAGAGGATAGACAGACAGAGGTTAGCGGATGAGCTGGACAGACAACAGAAGAGGTGGATGCTGAGAGGGAGAAGAGAAGGTGTCTGCAATATACACTCCTGGAAATTGAAATAAGAACACTGTGAATTCATTGTCCCAGGAAGGGGAAACTTTATTGACACATTCCTGGGGTCAGATACATCACATGATCACACTGACAGAACCACAGGCACATAGACACAGGCAACAGAGCATGCACAATGTCGGCACTAGTACAGTGTATATCCACCTTTCGCAGCAATGCAGCCTGCTATTCTCCCATGGAGACGATCGTAGAGATGCTGGATGTAGTCCTGTGGAACGGCTTGCCATGCCATTTCCACCTGGCGCCTCAGTTGGACCAGCGTTCGTGCTGGACGTGCAGACCGCGTGAGACGACGCTTCATCCAGTCCCAAACATGCTCAATGGGGGACAGATCCGGAGATCTTGCTGGCCAGGGTAGTTGACTTACACCTTCTAGAGCACGTTGGGTGGCACGGGATACATGCGGACATGCATTGTCCTGTTGGAACAGCAAGTTCCCTTGCCGGTCTAGGAATGGTAGAACGATGGGTTCGATGACGGTTTGGATGTACCGTGCACTATTCAGTGTCCCCTCGACGATCACCAGTGGTGTACGGCCAGTGTAGGAGATCGCTCCCCACACCATGATGCCGGGTGTTGGCCCTGTGTGCCTCGGTCGTATGCAGTCCTGATTGTGGCGCTCACCTGCACGGCGCCAAACACGCATACGACCATCATTGGCACCAAGGCAGAAGCGACTCTCATCGCTGAAGACGACACGTCTCCATTCGTCCCTCCATTCACGCCTGTCGCGACACCACTGGAGGCGGGCTGCACGATGTTGGGGCGTGAGCGGAAGACGGCCTAACGGTGTGCGGGACCGTAGCCCAGCTTCATGGAGACGGTTGCGAATGGTCCTCGCCGATACCCCAGGAGCAACAGTGTCCCTAATTTGCTGGGAAGTGGCGGTGCGGTCCCCTACGGCACTGCGTAGGATCCTACGGTCTTGGCGTGCATCCGTGGTTCGCTGCGGTCCGGTCCCACGTCGACGGGCACGTGCACCTTCCGCCGACCACTGGCGACAACATCGATGTACTGTGGAGACCTTACGCCCCACGTGTTGAGCAATTCGGCGGTACGTCCACCCGGCCTCCCGCATGCCCACTATACGCCCTCGCTCAAAGTCCGGCGACTGCACATACGGTTCACGTCACGGCTGTCGCGGCATGCTACCAGTGTTAAAGACTGCGATGGAGCTCCGTATGCCACGGCAAACTGGCTGACACTGACGGCGGCGGTGCACAAATGCTGCGCAGCTAGCGCCATTCGACGGCCAACACCGCGGTTCCTGGTGTGGCCGCTGTGCCGTGCGTGTGATCATTGCTTGTACAGCCCTGTCGCAGTGTCCGGAGCAAGTATGGTGGGTCTGACACACCGGTGTCAATGTGTTCTTTTTTCCATTTCCAGGAGTGTATGTGTCGAACACATATATAAGCAAAAGCACGAGGAAAAGGCTGGTCAAATCATTGAATAAAGTTTGCTGACGTCGTCAATGAGAAAACTTGCGATCCAAAGTAAATTTTTTATTTGTTAGGAATTTTAAAAAATGGCTCTGAGCACTATGGGACTTAACTTCTGAGGTCATCAGTCCCCTAGAACTTAGAACTATTTAAACCTAACTAACCTGTGGTCAGATGTTTGAGAAGCTGCGTGTACATTACTTTATCTAAAAGTTTTGAGAATGCTGGCAAAAGTGAAATAGGTCTGTAGTTTGATGGTATCTCTTTATCCCCTTTCTTGAATAGAGGCCAGTCAGGAAATGTCCCAGTTGTAATTGACTGGTACACAAGTAACTTAGAATTGCACTAAACTCACAAGAACATGCCTTAATTAACTTTGTTGATATTTCATCGTAACCACTAGAATGCTTTGTTTTTAAAGATTTTATTATGGAAGTTATTTCTTCATGTACCTGAAGCTATTTGTAAAAGCTAGTTACAGATATTCAAGGGCATTATTTACTGATCCTGACAATCCCATTCTATCAGCAATGGATATCATTTGAAAGAAAAGTTCGTGACAAATATTAATGATGCCCTCAACATCTTAAAATTCATAACACAGTATCCATAACTATTATTTTAAATATCTAGCAGAATAGCTATCACAAAACAAAAGATAACAACAATAGAAAACATTCAGCTTATTAAACAATCACAAATCCAAGTCCAAATGCTTCACTGAAACTGACAAAGTTGTTAAAAACACTGGAATTAGAACGGACATAATAGATAACAGTACACTTTGTTTCAGAAGCAACACAAAATGCAGGACTTCATGAAAGAAAGAGACCAGCAAATAGAAGAAAGTGGAACCAGGAACAAAAGGAACGCCACTCTCGACGAATGGAGGAAATCTGGGAGCAAAGGAAATGAAACACAAAGCAGGACAGCCAAAGTGGATTTACTGTACCCTCTAAATGAGCTATACGAATAAATTTAAAAAATGAAGTTTTTAGAGTAAAAACCTGGGGAGGGTTCGGTTGGTGTCATAGCAGGAGGAGCATGCCTTCGAGTCTAGACGTAAGAAGATCATCATGTAGGGAAGCAGCCTACTCACGCCATACAGAAATCATACGCTTTCCATTGTGTGCGAGCCTAGTCCGCTGTAACTAGCTATGACATCACGAATGTTGCGCAATACCTTAAAAGTAAAGTAAATAATCTGAAAAGTTAATAGCATGTCAGGAACGATGCTAAAATGTGTTAAATTTCAGTTTCAGTATTTTAAACATAGCTGCACAACAGCAACGGTTCCACGTAATAAAATTATAAACAGCCGAACAGTTGCAATGGATAAAGAATTCTTTACCTAGGTTTCAACAAATTTAAATTTGTCTTCTTCAGAAGGTGGCCTAAGGACAATGAACATCATAGCTTACATTAGAAAGGTATGAAACTTAAGTCAAGAATAGATTTTAACACAAATTAGAGAGCTCTTGCATTACAAAAATATGAGAACGACGACTGGTACTTACAATTTTACATTAGTATGGACTGATGTATCATCGCCGTTTTTACAAATGTCTGCATTGATCCATTTGTCAAAATTAACATATAGCCCTAAAAATAGGGTTTGTCACATAAAAATAAATTAGTACATGGATGTTGCAGAGCTCACAACCGACTGCGTGTAATCGGCCAGCGTAGTTACTCTGCGGCCAGGGCAGGTGGCGCTCATGGCGTGAACCATGTGCCGATTGGCGTACAAAAGCAACGTGTAAATTATCAGTATTAATAACGTCCGTAGATAAAGTAACAATAAAAAGACGGAAAGCGTTTAACACTCCTGTCATAACACTATGGGAGCCTTGGTACAATTAATGTAGTTATACATCAAAAAGGGCAGGTGGCGTTTACGCCGAAAGAGTTACGTACAGTGGCGTATACAGCCAGAATATAAAAATTTCAGTTTAGTAACTTTAACAGTTTTCTAAATTTGGACGTTTTACGTAAAAATCATCGGCGCAACAGGGAGGAGCTAGAAACTTCAAAATTTATATTCGGATTCGTTTTTCATTGTAATTCATGGAAATAGCACGCTGGAGCCCACAAAGTAATATTTTGGTTGAAATTCATGATTTTCTGTTTTTGTGTCCTTAAATTACAGAAGCAAGATAGATTAAGTAAGTGATTAGAAAAAGCTAGGATGTTTAGATTTACGTAGAATGGAGATACGCTATAATTACTAAGATGTGAGAAGTTTCCAAAAGGTAGCTATAAAACTATAGCTGTAGCGTCTCTCCAAAGGGCAAGTTCAGAGCTCATCTACAGCGTGCACTGCAACTAAAATAATTCTCTCGCCAAAAGTATTTAACCGAGCCACATCAGAATTTTATTACAGATACTTACCAGTGTGCTAATAGCACAATTAAACTGAGAGCTTCATTGGCCTTCAATGAATGAAGCAATTAATTATTTAGTAACTTGAAGTGGTGCTTTACTAGCCAACGGCTGGTCAGGAAGGCAAATTTTGTCCGCGGCGCCTACGGCGGTCCTCACCGCGGCTATACAGGGTGTTTCAAAATGGTACGGCCAAACTTTCAGGCAACATTCCTCACACACAAAGAAAGAAAATATGTTACGTGAACATGTGTCCGGAAGCGCTTACTTTCCATGTTAGAGCTGATTTTATTACTTCTCTTCAAATCACATTAATCATGGAATGGAAACACACAGCAACAGAACGTACCAGCGTGACTTCAAACACTTTGTTACAGCAAATGTTCAAAATGTCCTCCGTTAGCAAGGATACATACATCCACCCTCCGTCGCATGGAATTCCTGATGCGCTGATGCAGCCCTGGAGAATGGCATGTTGTATCACAGCCGTCCACAATACGAGCGCGAAGAGTCTCTACATTTGGTACCGGGGTTGCGTAGACAAGAGCTTTCAAATGCCCCCATAAATGAAAGTCAAGAGGGTTGAGGTCAGGAGAGCGTGGAGGCCATGGAATTGGTCCGCCTCTACCAATTCATCGGTCACCTAATCTGTTGTTGAGAAGCGTACGAACACTTTGACTGAAATGTGCAGGAGCTCCATCGTGCATGAACCACATGTTGTGTCGTACTTGTAAAAGCACATGTTCTAGCAGCACAGGTAGAGTATCCCGTATGAAATCATGATAACGTGCTCCACTGAGGTGGAAGAACATGGGGCCCAGTCAAGACATCACCAACAATGCCTGCCCAAACGTTCACAGAAAATCTGTGTTGATGACGTGATTGCACAATTGCGTGCGGATTCTCCTCGGCCCACACATGTTGAATGTGAAAATTTACAATTTGATCACGTTGGAATGAATCCTCATCCGTAAAGAGAACATTTGCACTGAAATGAGGATTGACACATTGTTGGATGAACCATTCGCAGAAGTGTACCCGTGGAGGCCAATCAGCTGCTGATAGTGCCTGCACACGCTGTACATGGTACGGAAACAACTGGTTCTCCCGTAGCACTCTCCATACAGTGACGTGGTCAACGTTACCTTGTACAGCAGCAACTTCTCTGACGCTGACATTAGGGTTATCGTCAACTGCACGAAGAATTGCCTCGTCCATTGCAGATGTCCTCGTCGTTCTAGGTCTTCCCCAGTCGTGAGTCATAGGCTGGAATGTTCCGCGCTCCCTAAGACGCCGATCAATTGCTTCGAACGTCTTCCTGTCGGGACACCTTCGTTCTGGAAATCTGTCTCGATACAAACGTACCGCGCCAAGGCTATTGCCCCGTGCTAATCCATACATCAAATGGGCATCTGCCAACTCCGCATTTGTAAACATTGCACTGACTGCAAAACCACGTTCGTGATGAACACTAACCTGTTGATGCTAGTACTGCTGAGCTTGATGCTAGTACTGTAGAGCAATGAGTCGCATGTCAACACAAGCACCGAAGTCAACATTACCTTCCTTCAATTGGGTCAACTGGCGGTGAATTGAGGAAGTACAGTACATACTGACGAAACTAAAATGAGCTCTAACATGGAAATTAAGCGTTTCCGGACCCATGTCCACATAACATCTTTTCTTTATTTGTGTGTGAGGAATGTTTCCTGAAAGTTTGGCCTTACCTTTTTGTAACACCCTGTATAAATAAGAGCGCTGCGAGCTAGAGTCAGGCCCCAGTTCTCTTTCAGATACGTATCAGCGGACTCCGTGTCAGAAGCTGCCCGCATTGGGGTAAAGTGTTAATTGTGGATCGACTCCAGTGATTTATTCTCAGTTTGCGTATGTTGTATTTTCACGTGTCGCCGCAGGACAGACCTATCATTACTAGCATGGCGGTTGATGAGTATTAACATCAAATTTTGGCGAGCATTCACTTTGAACATTTACATCGATAACGATTATTGAAGAGCTTCGTTATCTAGGGATAATAGGATCCGCGCAATAGACTCTGAACAGCTCTGATAGTACAATAGCTGATAGTAGCACTGATGTGGTTAAACATTTATTTGAAACTTTACACTTTATCGTTTTCAGAATATAGTGAAAACTGTTTTAGTAAACTGCATTTTCTATGAATCCCGGACATCCTAAATCCTCAGAGTAATGAACTTCAATGACCAATAACTTTGTTTTCCATCAGAGTGGGCACAGTGTACTTTAATTACAGGTATCACGTTTTTGCTAATCACTTTCTGCTTGCCAACTTTGTAGTTAGAGAGCCTGTGTTGAGAACGGCAACAATACAATAGAAATAAATTTTCCAACCGCCGCCCCACAATCAGAATATAACGAGAACACGAATAAGCTGTCTTTTCACATTCGCAGCAAGATAAACAATAGCCCGGCCTACACAAACGTAAGTCCTTTGCAGCCTCTACTTAACTCAATTTACCGAACATTATTAGCGTCCTCTCCTCGTTTTCTCGATGATCCCCGCCTCACAATGGCAGGGAGCCTAACAAGGATGCCTCTTAACCTGAGACTGCGGCCCTATTGTCTGTCGGCCTGACTTGGGGAAACAAAAGGGAGCAGACGTCTGGATCTCCGGCCGTTAATTCGCGGCCCGCTCGCTACAAGTGTGCGCGTCCGCTGATAACGGCAGGGCTTGTTATACACTCAAACAAACGGAGCACTTGCGCGAACACCCTCCGCGCCGGCGCGAGGGAAAGACGTCAGAGGGCAAACAGTCGGGCTGTGCAGCTGCCGTCGCCTTCTGATGTCTGCAAACAAGCGGCGGATTCTAAGCCGGAGCGCGACAGTTCTCGCCGCCTCTCGGGCTCATATAGAGCTGTTAGTGACGCAGAGCCGCCGAGTAGCTATTACGACGCCTCAGAATGGGTGACGAGATGATAACGCTGCGCTTTAAAGAGGTACAAAATACATGTTTACGGCACCACTAGAGCGTGTAGAAGCAGCAATCCACTCTTTCAAGCCGACTTTTTCTTAATTAACTTTTACACAATGGGTTCCAAATGCCCTGTCACCGTCTGAACTTACAATAATCGTGTATCTAAAACTACATACCATAGACGGATCATTGTCTTTCGCGATGCAACTCTTGTACACTACTGGCCATTAAAATTGCTACACCAAGAAGAAATGCAGATGATAAACGGGTATTCATTGGACAAATATACTAGAACTGACAAGTTATTACATTTTCACGCAATTTGGGTGCATAGATCCAGAGAAATCAGCACCCAGAACAACCACCTCTGGCCGTAATAACGGCCTTCATACGCCTGGGCATACAGTCAAACAGAGCTTGGATGGCGTGTACAGGTACAGCTGCCCATGCAGCTTCAACACGATATCACAGTTCATCAAGAGTAGTGACTGGAGTATTGTGACGAGCCAGTTGCTCGGGCACCATTCACCAGACGTTTCCAATTGGTGAGAGATCTGCAGAATGTGCTGGCCAGGGCAGCCGTCGAACATTTTCTGTATCCAGAAAGGACCGTACAAGACCTGCAACACACGGTCGTGCATTATCCTGCTGAAATGTAGGATTTCGCAGGGATCGAACGAAGGGTAGAGCCACGGGTCGTAACACATCTGAAATGTAACGTCCACTGTCAAAGTTCCGTCAATGCGAACAAGAGGTGACCGAGACGTGTAACCAATGGCACCCCACACCATCACGCCGGGTGATACGTCAGTATGGGGATGACGAATACACGCTTCCAATGTGCGTTTACCGCGATGTCGCCAAACACGATGCGACCATCATGATACTGTAAACAGAACCTGGATTCATCCGAAAAAATGACGTTTTGCCATTCGTGCACCCAGGTTCGTCGTTGAGTACACCATCGCAGGCGCTCCCGTCTTTGATGCAGTGTCGAGGGTAACCGCAGCCATGGTCTCCGAGCTGATAGTCTATGCTGCTGCAAATTTCGTCGAACTGTTCGTGCAGATGGTTGTTGTCTTGCAAATGTCCCCACCTGTTGACTCAGGAATCGAGACGTGGCTGCACGATCCGTTACATTCATGCGGATAAGATACCTGTCATCTCGACTGCTAGTGATACGAGGGCGCTGGGATCCAGCACGGCGTTCCGTATTACCCTCCTGAACCCACCGATTCCATATTCTGCTAACAGTCACTGGATCTCGACCAACACAAGCAGCAATGTCGCGATACGATAAACCGAAATCGCGATAGGCTACAATCCGACCTTTATCAAAGTCGGAAACGTGATGGTACGCATTTCTCCTCCTTACACGAGGCATCACAACTACGTTTCACCAGGTAACGCCGGTCAACTGCTGTTTGTGTATGAGAAATCGGTTGGAAACTTTCCTCATGTCAGCACTTTGTAGGTGTCGCCACCGGCGCCAACATTGTGTGAATGCTCTGAAAAGCTAATCATTTGCATATCACAGCATCTTCTTCCTGTCGCTTAAATTTCGCGTCTGTAGCACGTCATCTTCGTGGTGTAGCAATTTTAATGGCCAGTAGTGTATTATCGCGAAAAAAAATTCGCGCACTCGGAGTTCGCAGTGCGATTCGTCACATGCCAACAATCGACGAATCGACGAATCGAGCTGCGAAGTCCGATTATTTCAAATTAATACATGAGGTAGAGTACATCAAAACTAATATATTTCTACAAGGAACATATGGTCTCTGAGATCAGCTTGTCATGCCAACAATCGACGAATCGTGCTGCGAAGTCCGATTATTTCAAATTAATACAGGAGGTAGAGTACATCAAAACTAATATATTTCTACAAGGAACATATGGTCTCTGAGATCAGCTTGTAATGTTCAGAAACATTTTACAAGCGGTGTCGACTTAAGCTGTTGTCTCTGTGTCGCCGACTGTGAATGTGTGCTGACATTTAAAACTGCTGTGTGTACATATGGTTGGAAACACATCGATTCATTCGCAAGCAGCACCGCCTTGTGAAGCAGCTGGTGTATCAAACCGTTTTGCAAACAGAAGATGACCACGTCGCTAAAAATGCCGTCGCTGCTGGTACCATTGCGGACACGTCAGGGTTCTTCGAACGGAAACGACAATCAATGGACCGACGATGCACAGCAAGCATATATGCCAATGACCGCGCAATCGAGCAGTTCCTGTGAATGTCATTGTTGTAATTAGCTTGCAAACCTACCTTCTACGTAAATCGTCCCTAGCATCTAAAAATGCCGTTAGGAGCCATGGCGCAACGAAGTATCTATATATAATTTCTCATTTCATCGCAATGTCAACGACAATTTAAAACTGTTAACTCCGCTAGGTCTAAATGTACCCCAAGTGAAGGTCCAAAGTGAATCTTATGTACTGGTCGTTCAGTTTCTGCTCAACAAGAATTTCGAGGACAATACTGAAGTGACTCTGCACTAAAATGCAGCACATCACCTAGGAACAGGAATTTAATAGTTAATGTGTTTCTTAATGACCTGTCTCGGAATAAGTAACCAATGGTTATTCACAAACTGTTGCCAATACTCAAGCTGCGGTTACGTTCGCGTTAGAAGATACTTTTCTTGCTTAAAAGGTGAAAAATCAGTTCTGAAATGTTAACAATCGCCCTTCACCTTAGGATTCTGGAAGTCGCTGAGCATTCAGTCGGCGAAGTTAATGAATGTCTACGAAGCTTGAAGTTTACTATGAAGGCACATACCGCGTGTCGGACTACGTAAACCATTAGAGCGTAAATAAAGGGTAATCCAAAATCGAACACCAGGTTCTGCTGAAGAGTAGAATCTTGCTGTCATACAAAGCAGATGGGGGAGTGGACTTCAGCAAACCAAGGCGAGATATCTCATTATTTATGCTGACGACACCGTAAGTGTAGTAGAGTATGGTTCTTCAGATGAAACAGACCAGCTGCTTCCGGCACGTGGACATCCTCCACCTGGATCACATTCAAACACCTGTTTTGTCGCAATATTAGTGGGCTTTAGCGGAATGGATTCCCAGCCGCCACTTTCTCTCGATATATTTCAGTTGCTTTTTTTTTTTCGTCAAGGTGCATGTATAGCGAAACATCATCTTTGAATGTTGCTACGGTCCGAAGAAGGAAAAATGTTCAGCAATTTTTTTTTTTTTTAATTTCGAGTTGAGCCTCTACGGACTGCATGGTAACAACCAATTTCATTTTAGTGTCTAGGTCTTGTTCTTGTTCCAGCTTTGACTTACTACCAGTATCTTCTGAGCCCACCAAAAAGTGCCTTTTTATGCTCTTCGGAAAAAGATCCTCTCCGTCTTTTAGACGTTGATGCCTTGGTAGTTGTTCACCAATCTTCTAAATTTGTTCCAGTCAGGATTTCTCCCTCTGAGATACTAATCTGCCTAAGATATTTTTCACATTCTACGAACCATCGCGGCCTAAACGATTGGATGAAACCCCATATTCTTTTTGTTAGTCGGTCACCGTCCCTCCTCATGAGATGACCGTAAGATAGCAATCGTCTTGCTGTAGAAGTCCTCGTCTGCTCTGGTTCGCCATTGTCCATCAACCCATCTATTACCTAGGATTTTCCTTAATATCCTACGCTCTCACTTTTCCAGCCGCTCAACTTGACCTTGCCTATTCATGGTCAAAGTTTCGGACGCATATAAGCCCTCAGGTTTTACAACTGTATTATAATGTCGGAACTTGGTCCCTATACTCACAGCCTTTTTGTTATAGGTATTTTTTGTCAGTTGGTTTGCCTGGTCTAACTTCACCGAGATACATGAAATTCTTAATCATTATTGTCAACAGACCGAAAACTGTTACGGCTGAAGCGTAGTACTGTATAGGTACTTTGACGTAACCGACAAGTACACAAATTAAAATTAATGAGTGTAAATAAATCTGTCGAAGTTACAGAAACGCACTGGTTTAAGTCAAGTAGTACCAGACTTCCAGTCGATTTAAATGATAACATGGCTTTCAGTATATAATAATACTGTATTTTTGCAGAAATCACTGGATACACCAACATTTTACCGATTACAATATGAATCACACATGAATGGATGAGTTTATGTGTAAAGCACTCCTCGCAAGTGTTCTGATAATCAGGAATTTTGCGTATGTTGTGTGCGTGTGGAGAGGGGAGAAGGGGGCGGCGAAGTGGGGGGGGGGGGGGGGGGGGCATTTTGGAGAGGAGAACGCTACGCCTCAGAGTACATTGCCAAGCATCATATTTTTCGAGTATTTTGCGAACTGGTCTGTGGTACCGGTGTGTGTTATAGGAAATTGGTACTCTGATGGACAAATTACTACATTCCTACATTTTTATTGCACCACTCTGACAGCCAACTACAATGTTGCAAGGAATTTTACTGTTTCTCCTCTGATAATGTAATTCACCAGAAACGTTCCATGTTGAATACAACAGATCTTGTCGTCATCGTTGTCCACTAGTCAATACAATTGGGCTCCAGACACTGTTAGAAGCAATCCAGACCACCATTCCGCAGAAACACACGCAAAGTGTGATTCGATAACGCTTAGACCTTGAAGCTCCTGCACATTACTTTGCAGCTTCACCTCAAACTGCTTGCAAGTGTGCATCATCGGTTTAATTCCGCAGAAAACATGCAAAGTGTGATTCGATAACGCTTAGACCTTGAAGCTCCTGCACATTGCTTTGCAGCTTCACCTCAAACTGCTTGCAAGAGTGCATCATCGGTTTAATTACGCGAAAGAACTTGCCCCCCTTCTAACAGCCGTGTACCGCAAGTCTCTAGAGGAACGCAAGGTTCCAAATGATTGGAAAAGAGCACAGGTAGTCCCAGTCTTCAAGAAGGGTCTCGAGCAGACGAACAAAACTATAGACCTATATCTCTGACGTAGATCTGTTGTAGAATTTTAGAACATGTTTTTCGCTCGCGTATCATGTCGCTTTTGGAAACCCAGAATCTACTCTGTAGGAATCAACATGGATTCCGGAAACAGCGATCGTGTGAGACCCAACTCGCTTTATTTGTTCATGAGACCCAGAAAATATTAGATACAGGCTCCCAGGTAGATGCTATTTTCCTTGACTTCCGGAAGGCGTTCGATACAGTTCCGCACTGTCACCTGATAAAGTAAGAGCCTCCGGAATATCAGACCAGCTGTGTGGCTGGATTGAAGAGTTTTTAGCAAACAGAACACAGCATGTCGTTATCAATGGGGAGGCGTCTACAGACGTTAAAGTAACCTCTGGCGTGCCACAGGGGAGTGTTATGGGACCATTGCTTTTCACAATATATATAAATGACCTAGTAGATAGTGTCGGAAGTTCCATGCGGCTTTTCGCGGATGATGCTGTAGTATACAGAGAAGTTGCAGCATTAGAAAATTGTAGCGAAATGCAGGAAGATCTACAGCGGATAGGCACTTGGTGCAGGGAGTGGCAACTGACCCTTAACATAGACAAATGTAATGTATTGCGAATACATAGAAAGAAGAATCCTTGATTGTATGATAGCGGAACAAACACTGGTAGCAGTTACTTCTGTAAAATATCTGGGAGTATGCGTGCGGAACGATTTGAAGTGGAATGATCCTATAAAATTAATTGTTGGTAAGGCGGGTGCCAGGTTGAGATTCATTGGGAGAGTCCTTAGAAAATATAGTCGATCAACAAAGGAGGTGGCTTACAAAACACTCGTTCGACCTATACTTGAGTACTGCTCATCAGTGTGGGATCCATACCAGATCGGGTTGACGGAGGAGATAGAGAAGATCCAAAGAAGAGCGGCACGTTTCGTCACAAGGTTATTTGGTAACCGTGATAGCGTTACGGAGATGTTTAGCAAACTCAAGTGGCAGACTCTGCAAGAGAGGCGTTCTGCATCGCGGTGTAGCTTGCTCGCCAGGTTTCGAGAGGGTGCGTTTCTGGATGAGGTATCGAATATATTGCTTCCCCCTACTTATACCTCCCGAGGAGATCACGAATGTAAAATTAGAGAGATTCGAGCGCGTACGGAGGCTTTCAGACAGTCGTTCTTCCCGCGAACCATACACGACTGGAACAGAAAAGGGAGGTAATGACCGTGGCACGTAAAGTGCCCTCCGCCACACACCGTTGGGTGGCTTGCGGAGTATAAATGTAGATGTAGATGAATTATCTATGCCCATCACCATGTCTTCATATCACTAATGGTGAAAAAAAGCTACATGCCGTAGTAGCTTTACCGTTTATAGGAAACTGGCTGTTTGATTCTAAGCTTAGTGTGTTACAGGACAGACGAAATAGAGGCGCATGGTAAAACATCTTTCTTGCGTCCATTAATGGCTCAAATGGCTCTGAGCACTATGGGACTTAACATCTATGGTCATCAGTCCCCTAGAACCTAGAACTACTTAAACCTAACTAACCTAAGGACATCACACAACACCCAGTCATCACGTGCGTCCACTAATGCAGGCTTTCGAAATAATATCTGCTACCTCGCCTTTGAGCAGATCCTCATTTGTCCTGAGGCTGAATGGAGCCATATTGAGCCCGTCCATTAAGAACAAATTCCTTTCCTGTCCAGGTCCTTCACGTTGCACTATCCACTTAGAGCCACTTCGGCGTCCTTGGTGTCAACATAGCTACTTATTTAGTAAAGCAGATTCTCTGTTGGCTTCAAGGGAACCTGTACAACGTAGATAAATGTGAGCTACTTACTAGGATTCAAAACTTTCGTGTTAGTAACTATTAACACCGACCTCTAATCTAATGAGGCAATCTTGATACTAAAAAATGATCCAACATCCAACATCGAGATCAAGCACTAAAAACAACGGGATGCTGAATGGCCACCGTGTCATCCTCTGCCAGTAACGTCACTTGAATGCTGTATGGAGGAGCAGAGGATATAAATAAATGAATCGTACTGTGCATAAATAGACGAAGCAACTCGTTGCGGCGATAAACAATTGGAAACAGTAACAACTGTAAAACACCTCGGAGTAACTGTCTCGGGCGACGTGTATTAGAATGACCACATAAACACTCGTACACTGCAAGAGCCCTAACTTACCAACTTAGATTAACAGAAGAGGTCGTTTAGAAGCGCGAGAGCGTTGCGGAGTTGCTCAACGAACTACAGTGGCAGACGCCTGTGCACACAGATGGCTCCCAACACGGGGACTTCCTTGGCCGTTCACTGGTATTCCCGACTCTGTCCTCCGGATTTGCCTTCCTCGTATCTACATTGTATTCACAGCACAGCTCCAAGCGACCCTGAAGGCACTGGAGCAGATGAGGTGTCTTAAGGGCAAACAGTTTCTCATTTTCTCCGCTTCCGTCAGTACCCTACTATCGATGTGGCACATGTACACAGCAGAGAAAATGGTCCAGCTCATACATTACCAAACTGTATGACCTACAGCGGCAGGGCAAGAAGGTGTCATTCTGCTGGGTACGAGGGAACATGGGAATTTGGGGAACTGAAGAGAGAAAGCCGCCAGGAGGCCTGCAGGGAACATGACTTGACACAATGTGGTATTCCCCTGCAGGCTGTCACTGCCGATAGTCGCGGAACTGCGGGACGAGGAGTGGCTGGTAGTGACGGCCAATAAGCTGTGATTGGTCAAACTAACTATTCAGTCCTGGCGTTCCTCATGACGGTCACTCTGGCGAGATGAGGTGGCCCTGACCCACTTCCGAACCGAGCACTGTCTCCTTATGTATGGACTCGTGTGTGTGTGTGTGTGTGTGTGTGTGTGTGTGTGGGTGTGTGTGTGTGTGTGTCCGTACGTCCTAGCCTTTTAGTAGACGTTCTTAAGCTTTCATCAGCAGTTTCCATTTTAATAGTTTTGTGACATTTATAAACACTCGTCTCACTACATTTTAGTAGGGGCGCTATAAAGACCTTACTGTCATACATCCACAACACCATACCATCATCATCATCATCATCATCATGAAACATTCTGAAAGCGTGTGTGCCAAGAAGAGCCGGAAAAAACATTGATTCGTCCTATATATGCATCGCGAAACAGGCATGACAAGTAATCAGAGAAACGGGTGCTCATTTGGGGCACCATTCCGAACACCATTCATGAATGGGACAGGGAAGGGAAGAATTATTAGTGGTACCAGAAGCATCCTCCGCCACTCACCTTTTGATGACTCGGTTGTGACGTATACATGCATGTGTAGACTGAGGAGCATTTGGGCACATTACAACTCTCCCCGCCCCCAGCCGTTGTCAATTTTCTGAAGTTGCACCCATCCCTCAATTGTAGCACAAGGCAACATGCAACCCATTCTAGTCCTTCTACTAAGGAAAAATCCGTGAAACAGAACCAGTTCTTCGCCTGGTAGTCTGCCACAATGACCGTTCAGTTACTGATATAATCATCATTTCCTTCCAAGGATTAGATATTAGAGTCATGTGTTCCAATCTCTGTAATCCATTCATCTCCTTCGAGGCTGTCTCTCTCCAGTCGGCAGATTTTATTTAATGGTTTTTTTTTTTTTCAATCCATTTTCTATCATTCTATCAGCAATATTCTGCCTTTTCATTCTTCTCTCTTCTAGCTTGTCATTAACTTAAAAGATTTTTAAATCTGATCTTACTGTTTCGATTGTTATTTTATCCGTCTAATTACATCCCCTTATACATTTCATGAACTTCATCTCTGCTGCCTGTATACGTGATTTTTTTTTCTTTTTTAGTTACAGTTCGTTGTTTAGAACTATACACAAGAGCAGGTACAGCCAAAATCTTATTTCATTTGCTTCGTTTCTTGCTTCTTTCACAAAGTTATTCCATTAGTTCCGGAGGCAGTTTTAAATTTATTCTTCTCTCTCACAGTTAAAACAAATGCCAGGTTCTAGATAACAGATGTGGGATACTTCTTCTAAATTTTCTTGCACTTATTGATTTCGTTCTAACTGGATCCTTCTCTTTCAAAGCCAATATCTTTATCTTATTTAAATTGTGATACATCGCGTTTTGGCTCAATCTATATACTGCTCTTTGCAAATTATCTTCTGTGTCCTCTATAATTATCTGGTCATCAGCATGCAAATGAGTATTTAATGGTCCGCTAGATCATATTTTAAATCCTGACTGTATTTCATTTTTCCACTTCATAGTTAAGTCATCAATATACAAATTAAATAAAGTGGTTGATAGATAGTTTAGCATCTACACCGTTGTCGAACATCTCGGATTATTAAAATTTCATCCGTTATTTTCGAACCTAAACTTACAACTATTTTTGTATTTACATATAGACTCTTTATGCTATTAATAAGGTTTTTAGGGAAGCAGTTTAGTTCTAATATTTTCCATAAAAGTAGTGTCTTTTCCTTACTAAAGGTTTCCTCATGAACGGTAAATGCTACATCAGTTTCCCCATGTTTTTCTATAATTTGTGTTATTACACACAGCTTGATTGTTCTTCTGAAATTATTACGGCAGCAATGGTTTGCACTCTTTGATTAAGAATTTTCTCATACATTTTACAACTGGAATTTAGTAAAGTTATTGCTGTATAACTTCCATATCTTTCTTATTGCTTTTTTTTTATAGAAATAAATGTAGCTGTGTTCCATTTTTCTGTTGTGGAACAGTCCTTCCAACAGACATTTAAGAAATAGAGTAAGCAAAATTCTAAAACGATTCCTAGGTATTTGATTAATTCAGCGTCAATTCCGTCTAGCTTTTCTATTTTTGATACATTCAGGGCTCCTTTTAATTCCTTTACACCTTTTTGGTCTACAGAGTTATTACCAGTTTTTATACACGGTGATTCAGCTGCCCCTACCAATGGGTTATATGTAACCCCCGATACATTCAGACCACATGTGAAGTTTTCTTATTTTCTTGTATGCTACGTGCAAACTATTAGTTGTACAGAAAAAATGAGCACAATCTTTCTGTAGTAAACTTAATGCAGCTAAATTTTGTACTGGGATATGTTTTCACTGGAGACCACGTTTTACGAGTTATTCAAGAAGGTTGATGGTCCTTTGTGGATGTTTTTCTTGAATAACCCAAAAATTACTGTTTCGAGCGAAAATGTATCGTAGTAAGAAATTCAACTACTTTAAATTTTCTACAAAAAGGTTTTGTTCATTTTTTCTCTAGGACTAATAGTTGGCCCAAAGTGAGTGAGAGAGAACATGAAAAGCTTGCACGTGGCATATGAAGGCGTTTCGGGTGGCATACAACCTGTTGGTAGGGTCAGCTGAAACACCCTGCACAGTAACCATACTATACCATAATAATCATACCATAAATTTCTATAATGTTGTTCCCATTGGTTTGCTGATTTTCATAAATTGTCTGGAATGGTTCAAATGGCTCTGAGCACTATGGGACTTAACTGCTGAGGTCATCAGTCCCCTAGGACTTAGAACTACTTAAACCTAACTAACCTAAGGGCATGACACACATCCATGCCCGAGGCAGGATTCGAACCTGCGACCGTAGCGGTCGCGCGGTTCCAGACTGAAGCGCCTAGAACCGCTCGGCCACCCCGGCCGGCCTGGAATGTTATGTTCAACATTAGCGAAGGATCTTTGACAAGTTTCATTATGTCATCTTTTTATACACTTGTTTACTTCTTCTCTCTCTGTATATTTTCCAGGCTTCTTTCGTCTCTGTTTGTAAATAGGTGTTATAAGCATCTTGTTTTCTTTAACGCTGCTGGCTATTTCTGTACTCCATATTTCGCAGTCTGATATTTTACTTTTCCCTAGCACCTCATTAGCTGTTTTCGACAGTGCTAATTTTAATCTTTCCACATTCTTCTCCAATACTGTTAATAATATAAAGCAGTTATTTGTGAGACCTTTATAGATTAACAGTTCTATAAGATCGAATACGTTTCTGTTGCCTTAGCGGAGCGCCACATTGTTCAAACTGTATGAACTCGCTAGAAATTAAGGCTCATCAAGTGTTAAATAAATGTTCGGAGACCGCTCCATTGGTAGATGGCAGAAAGTGAAACGGAAAACGGAAATGGTGATTCGGGGAGGGGAAGAATTTGCGCGAAAAGGAGCGAAGGAGCCGGGCGCAAGCATCCGAGGGATTTCCCAGCAGCAGCACTCTCTCTCACAAAAAGTTTCATTCTGCTCCTCTTGTTCAATGCGTCGAAAAGCAAGAGGGGAGCAAAAAGAAAGGGTGTGCGGACCGGGAGGGAAATCTTTAAAACTATTCTCATCTCGGACCATTTTCGCTCTCTCTTTCTCGCCGCCGGCGAATAAGGAGCTTCAATATTCCATGGCCTGCAGCAGTCCAATATCGCAACCGGGCGCGCCGCTCGCGCGAGCCAGCGGGCCGGCCAGCCAGCCACGCGCTTGCGTCGGCGACGGAGCCAGCCAGTGCTGGCAAACAGCGCCCGCGGTAAGAGGGCGGTAATTAGGGCAAACAGTAGGAAGGCGCCTGTTTACACGCCGGCACCGAGTGTTTACCGATAGCAGTCACTCCGCCGGGGCCGAATCGAGGCGCAGTGGTGAGCCTTTTACAACGGTTATAGCGCTTTTGGGATTCCCATCGTGCTGGCCTGCGACAGATGTCGAGAGACTGTTCACAGCAGGGCATTGCAGATAAGCAAAATGCGCTTCCACCAACTTACGTGACAGCAGCAAGTAGTGACTCGGAGTTACCTATGGCTCAATCTAGCCGAAAACTTTAGATACGATCATACAAGTGTGTGCATGTGCTAAAGTGATTTATTTAAATATATGGTGTCTGTGTTGCTACAGCTTGTGTATTGGCCAGAAAAAGCGCAAGCACTCAAACAAAACAAAGCGCCGCCCACGAAAACGTATGTTAAGTGTATAAAACTGTTGCACCTTGTATGTAATCAAATACAGGCACATTAGCATGTTTTTGCTATCAAAACAAGATGTTATGTGGCGCAAAATTAGTGGTGGCTCTGAGCACTATGGGACTTAACATCTATGGTCATCAGTCCCCTATAACTTGGAACTACTTAAACCTAACTAACCTAAGGACATCACACACATCCATGCCCGAGGCAGGATACGAACCTGCGACCGTAGCAGTCGCGCGGTTCCGGACTGAGCGCCTAGAACCGCGAGATCACCGCGGCCGGCTGCAACATTAGTGCAGTGCAGTGCAGTTCAGGAGCGCACAACATGGTGCCGCCGTAAATATTAATGTAACTGGAAAAGTTAGTCATTATGGTAGTCCCAATCCGGTTACAGCGTTAAAGTGTAGCTTTATAAATGTGTTTGGAGCTGATAGCGTCTTCGCGAACATCGCACGGCATAGTCATAAAGTTTTAATTACCACATCGAAAAATTTAACGCACGCAATTCATTTTTGATGCGTTTGCGGGTGCAGACTTCAGTCCTGGCACTCAGATCTCTGCACATTAGCGCCGTAGCATGCCCCTGCAAGAGCCAAAATAAAATGGCACAGCTCGCTCATGAAGAGGAGTATAGAGTGGTAAATTCAAAATTTGCATGCCACTGATGGAAAGGAGAGAAAAAATTTTACCGTGTTTTACAGTTTATACATAAGCTTTAAGTCGCTGACTTTTAGGTAAGAGTTTTAGTACAGTTCTGTAGTGCCTTTGTTCAGTATGTTCCTTTACCATTCATAATGTACTTTTAACGCTTTTCATGCAACTTTCTTGTAATGTTTGTTTTTGTTGCCTTTTACATGTAAATCACTAATTCAATTGTGAACGGCCGGGCTAGCTGGCCCCCGCGTTGTTCTTCCCAACAGATGGCAGTACTTTGGCCTCTCTGGTTTACTAGTTTGCTTCCCCCTTCGTGTACGCTATGCCGTGCTCTGCACTCGCTGGTGGTACACTGCGCCGTATACTCGTCCATCGCGTCGCTCGGGGTTACAGCATAAAGTGTAAGTGTCCTGGTGTTCGCTGCATTTTTATTTATTTACTCAGGCAGTCGTCACTTGTATTGTCTGGCGTCACTTTGGCATTGACTTAGTTTTGCCGCAACCAGCACGGCCGCTGGTTTCTTAAATGTTACATGGAACTTCTTTTTTATTTTCTCAGATGTACTACTGGATGTAAAAATTGTCAGCTTCGGTTCTTGTTTATTTTCAGTATCACTCTCGATGATGTGCATGTAAGAGTCCGAAACAGATCGTGGTTTAATCACTGGAAAATAAAAAGAACCTTACAGCTGAGTGGTACTTTCCATCTCTGTTGAAGTCGATTAATCTCTCTAACCGACTTCAATAAATACAACTATTGCAGATTTTTCATTGAGATTTGTAATTGAAAAGTTGTAGCAGCTGCATTTAAACACGTGTGTTACACTCTATGGTGGATCAAATAATTATGTATAATTATTTTAACTGTGGCTGCCCTAGATTTAAAATTATCTGTAGGCTGTATAAGCTATGCTGAGTTGGTGGATATATACGGTAACAATGCATCAGCATATGAAACTGTGCTCAAGTGACGGAGACGATTCCAATGTGCTCGGAGACGATTCCAATGTGCTCAGACAAGTATGAATGACGAGGAAGGCAGCGGTAGACGATCTCCCTGCGAAGAACACGAAGTCGCAAGAGAACTGCAGCCTCTGCTGCTCGAAGACTGGCGTATCACAATCGAGACGACCGTAAAAATCTGAAAATCAATCGTGGATCAGTTTTCAAAGTCTTGCACGACATTCTGAACACAACCACCTCGCTGTCCGTTGGGTTCCGGACTGCTCACATCAATTCAGAACGTCCGCCGAACCTAGGCAACAGCGAACATGCTGCGTGTATCACTAAGGCCGTGACATAAAATAAGAAAGCAAGAGGTGACACTACTGTATGGATTCACCCCCTTCCTAAACGACCAAGACCTAACCATCAGCGGACAAGGTGATACTGAATGTTTTTTTGGAACTGCTCATACGAGCACAGCAGTGCTGCCAAAGTGAAATTTTGTCAAGACGAAGCGACTTGGGCATCTGTCCAACGGGTTGTTTTTGTTCCACATGGCCTCAGCAGAACCTCACATGCTGCTTCTCTGAGCTACCAAATTTTACCTCACCCTCCGTATTCTCCAGGCGTGGTACCCAGTGATTACTTCCTCTTTCGTCAGATGAAGAGCTCATTGCGTGGCAGAATGCTGTTGTCGTCGTTTTCGGGATGTAACATTTCTTGAACAGCCAATATGCAGACTTTTATAAACAAGTTCTCCGCCAGGTCATCCATGGTTGGGAAAAATGTGTCGTACTGACTGGTGAATTTGTGCAGGAGAACTAACACCAGCAATCAGTTACATATCGCAGATTGATTTTGTCGGGTTTTAATTAAAATTTTATGACTAGTTCTTGTGTATCAATTCGGTAGCTTCTCAGCAAATAAAATATTGGTGTTGTTCATGTTAGAACGTATGACGCCATGTAGATGACCTCCTAGTAAATAAATGCGATATGAAATAAACCAACCCACATAAAAATTTAACCGACAAGTGAAACAACCAAGAGAGATATAGATGAAATGTGAACCTAGTTGCTTCCCAGCGCACCGAGTAAAGTGTGCAGTTTGAGAATGAAGGAAGGAAGATTAGAGAGAAACGTTCCCTCGACGACGATATCATTGGCGACGCAACACAGGTCTGGACTGGACAACGACGGGGTAGGAGATCGGCCGTGGCCTCCAGTGTTCCGAGCATCTTCCTACAAGCATACTTCTCATTCGATCGTGGCGTTGTCCTCTTAGGACAGGGGTTGACGACGAATACCTCTCTTATTTTAAATAAAAAACCAAGAAGTTTACAGTAAAAATCTATAAGTCAGTCATTCACTTTTCAACGTGTTCCCGACAATATGGATACACTTCCCATGACAAGTCTTTCGGCCGAAGCTTAACTAATTCTGCTCAATCGGTAAAACTGTACGAGTTGAGCCAGGAGGAAAGGTACATGCTTTGAAAGGGGGTAACATTTAGTGATTCCGAACTAAAAAGTCATATGAACAAGCGTCCTCTTCTGGACAGTTTCCGAAGGAACTAATAAAAATAGTGGGTAATACGACACCTGCGCGCAGTCCGGAACCGTGCGACTGCTACGGTCGCAGGTTCGAATCCTGCCTCGGGCATGGATGTGTGTGATGTCCTTAGGTTAGTTAGGTTTAAGTAGTTCTAAGTTCTAGGGGACTGATGACCACAGCAGTTGAGTCCCATAGTGCTCAGAGCCATTTGAACCATTTGAACGACACCTGCAAGTGATCGTAAATGCAATGTTGTGATCTAATGTTCTGTTTAGTTGTGTACATTTTCAAAAAGTCCACCATCAACTGCAATATTGTAGCTGCAGTTGCAGCTGCTGTGTAGCTGATCCGAGCTCAAGAGTACCGTCCTTTGCTTGAGCACGCATGTGAATTATGAGCGAGAAGTTCCCTTTTGTGTTCACTCTGCGCTTGTAGACTTCGGTCTTAAGCCAACCCCACAAACAGTAATGTAATGGACTAAAACCGAGTGACCTCGATGGCCCAACAAATGATTCCACGACGATCGATCCAACGCCCAGTATACGTTTCAATGAGGTATTGTGTCCCTGGCCGTAATGAAATGGTCAGTAAACATAACACTACGTAGCCTATTGTCGCTTTCGTTGTATTCACATCTGAGAGCTGGTGAAGAACATGCGACTGACGCCCCTGATTTTCAAATGTTGTTGTTGTTGTGGTCTTCAGTCCTGAGACTGGTTTGATGCAGCTCTCCATGCTACTCTATCCTGTGCAAGCTTTTTCATCTCCCAGTACCTACTGCAACCTACATCCTTCTGAATCTGCTTAGTGTATTCATCTCTTGGTCTCCCTCTACGATTTTTACCCTCCACGCTGCCCTCCAATACTAAATTGGTGATCCCTTGATGCCTCACAACATGTCCTACCAACCGATCCCTTCTTCTGGTCAAGTTGTGCCACAAACTTCTCTTCTCCCCAATCCTATTCAATACTTCCTCATTAGTTATGTGATCTACCCATCTAATCTTCAGCATTCTTCTGTAGATACTATCACCCTTCAAAGCGTGTACCTTTCCTCCTGACTCACGCTGTTTTTGTTGAAATAAACAGCTACCTGTTGCACAAAAGAAATTTCATTCCTTTACCGCCGCTGACGCGTTCCTTGCTAGCACACCACTTACCTCACTATAGCTGTTTCGAATATTCATTCCTAAACTTCCCGCCCACCCACCCATAGCGCCACATGTCGATTGCACTAAGTTATTTTATTTGTCATTAGTTTTTTATATATCACGTAATACGTTGCTTATGTGCACTTACACTTTCGTTTACGCCTTATGGCAACTACAGATGCCTAAGTCTTTGTTTCATTATTTTATCGTACAATTACACCTACCCTGAGACCAATATCAAGATATACATGCCGTTACCTGTTTAGCTCCAGTTCTGGCACGATGTCTGCATTTATTGTTTGGTTTCCTTACACTGTACCATATTTTTATAGGCACTATTATCCACATGTAAGCATTCAAAAGTTCTTTTGCATTATGCTTTTATTACAGTATTGCATGTGGTTCTTGTACCTTTAGGACGACAGGAATATGCTGCCTCTACCTGCTTACTTTTGACGCTCGCTAATAATTCGATAATTGTAAAGATACACCATATTTTAATCTTTTAAGATTTTAAAACTTTTCATTCTTAAACTTTAATATTCCTACTTAACTTGTAGTTATTTGTGGTACACTTTTCTGTACAGTCTTCTGAATACGTTTACTAGGTGCGGGAAACAAAACTTCTTTTGTGCAACTGGCTGCTGATAAATTCGACGAATAGAAGTACAGTTGCTGAAGATGAATAAAATACTAAAATTCTATTGTTTCATTCACCGCTGCGACAAAGGCGTGTTCAAAAATGTAATTTAACAGTACGTTAAAGGATTTTTGATATTTAAGTATCTGCTGTTTCGCGCCAATGCGAATATTTATTGCAGTGAGATCTTCACATCTACTTGTATACTCCACAAACCATCTTACGATGTTGCAACGAAGGGTTCTTAAGATATCTCTATCATTTCTTCCTTTCCCGTTAAACTTACGAATGGAGACCAGGAAGAACAACTGTCGGTGGGTTTTCGTACTTATTTTATTTTCATAGGCCGTGTGGCTGGTCTAATACGGTCCTCCCTGTGCCAGCTTCATCACCTCAGAGTAGCACTTACACCCAACGTCCCCAGTTATTTGTTGAATGTATTCCAATCTCCGTCTTTACTTACAGTTTTTACCTCTACAGCTCCCTCTAGTAAAGTGGAGGTTACTCCTCAAAGTCACAACACATGTCCTTTCATCGTGCCTCTACTCCCTGTCAGTGTTTTCCACAATGTTCAGTTCCTAGCCGATTCTGCTGAGAACCACCTTATTGCTTATCTTATTACTCCTCCAAATTTTCATCATCCTTCAATGGCACCACGTCTCGAACGTTTCAGTTTTTTTCTTCCCATGTTTTCCTTCGGTTTCGTATGAACTCGAATTTTCTCTGATTTTAGCGTCTTTGTCATTTCTCGGAATGTACGTGAGAGAAAGTGATAGTCGAGTCTTCTTGGGACATCTGTTCTAGCAATCTCTCCAGTAAACTTCTCCACAACACACTACGTTTATGTTGTCACGTCTGCCAATGAAGTTGGACGACCACCGTCGTGACTTTTCCGCACTTACCACATGAATGCCTAATAAAATGCAACGCTCTTCTTCGGATATTCTTTATTTCTTCTATTAACCGTACCTGTTAACTTTACCAGACTAGCACGTAATATTCAACAGTAAGTCAAACTGTGATTTTTGTAGGCATAGATCGCTGTTGGATTTATTTTTTACGGTTGTTACTGCTACCAGTGATGGAGGTTTGATTGTGCAATCGAACAATAATGAGTCTTTCTAAATGCCGAAGCACAATAAGTTACATTTATCTTTGAGTGCGTCAACAATCAGTTCCTGTAAGAAGCGTCGATCTACATGTTTTCCTTCACTTTGCTACAATCGATCACGTGAAACTAAACTTACACTTTTATCAAATGACATACTGAAAGCTTTCGATCAAGGCAGTCACGTGGATGCACTATTTGTTGATCTCTGAGAAACATATCACTCAGTACCACATCTCCGCTTATTGTCGAAAGCACTATAATATGGGGTACCAAGCGAAATTTGTGACTCGACTGGATATATTTTGGTAGGAGAGACACAGCATGTTATCTTGGATGGAGAGTCATCGTCAAATGTAGAAATAACTTTGGGTGTGCTCCAGGGAAGAATATCCGGACCCCCGCTGTTCATGTTGTATTTTAATGACCTTGTGGACAACGTTAATACCAACCTCAGACTTTTTGCAGATGATGCAATTATCTACAACGAAGTAGTCTCTGCAAGAAGCTGCACAAATATTCAGTCAATCTTGATTAGATTTCAAAGCAATGCAAAGACTGGCAACTTCCTTCAAATGTTTAGAAATGTACAATTGTGTACTTCACAAAACGAAAAAGCGTAGTATCCTATGACTATAATATCAATGGGTCACAGCTGGAATCTGCTGAATACCTGGGTGTAACAGGTTGTAAGGACATCAAATGGAATGAGCACATGGGCTGAATAGTGGTACAATATCGGGGAAATGCAATCAGTCTACTAAGTAGATTGCTTATAAATCACTCATGCGACCCATTCTAAAATACTGCTAATGTATGTGGGACTCATACGAAATACGACTAAAAGGGGATATTGAACGTATACAGAGAAGGGCCGCACGAATGGACGCAGGTTTCTTCGAAGTGTGGGAGAGTGTCTCAGATATGTTGAACAAACTGAACTGGCAGACTCTTGAAGGCAGATGTAAACCATCCCGAGAAAGCCGACTTACAAAATTTCAAGAATAGGTGTTAAACGACGACTCTAGGAATATACTACAACCCCCAACATATCGCCCCATAGGGATCGTGAAGATAAGATTAGATTAACTACAGCTTAACCAGAGACATTTAATTAATAATTCTTCTCGCGCTCCATATATGAACAAAAAAAAAAATGGTTCAAATGGCTCTGAGCACTATGGGACTTAACAGCTGAGGTTATCAGTCCCCCAGAACTTAGAACTACTTCAACCTTACTAACCTAAGGACATCACACACATCCATGTCCGAGGCAGGATTCGAACCTGCGACCGTAGCGGTTGCGCGGTTCCAGACTGAAGCGCCTAGAACCGCTCGGCCACTCCGGCCGGCATATGTGAACAGAACAGGAAGAAACTCTAATACCTGGTCCTATGGGACGCACCCTCTGTCATGCACTGCACAGTGGTTTGCAGAGTATAGATGTAGATGAAGATGAATGGTCTGGCTTTGCGAATTACCCGTGTTATCAGAGAATAGTCTTACGGGTGCTTCGGAGACAGTTGCCAACGTATCCATAAGATCATTTACGTACACAGAAAACAGAAACAGCCCTCTTGAACTCCATACCTACTTTCACATGAGACGATTTCTCGCCATTAAGAACCACATGCTGAATTCTATCTGCTAAGAAGTTTTCGTTCCAGTGAAAATCCGATCTTATAGAGGGTACCGCAGATAATCAAATGGTTCAAATGGCTCTGAGCACTATGGGACTTAACTTCTGAGGTCATCAGTCCCCTAGAACTTAGAACTACTTAAACCTAACTAACCTAAGGACATCACACACATCCATGCCCGAGGCAGGACTCGAACCTGCGACCGCAGCGGTCGCACGGTTCCAGACTGTAGCGCTTAGAACCGCTCGGCCACTACGGCCGGCACCGCAGATAATGTCAGCCCCTATAAGTATAAGGGAAATGAAGTGAAATTATAGAGACGAAGTGCTGAAATGGACAATGGAAAATACAGTGAAAAATTGACTTATAGAAGATGCTGTAAGTGATCCCCTGCAGTATCAATATACAGATCTGCACGACTAAGCATATGCAGATACACCCGCGATTAAGTTCGGCTATCGATGGCGGCAACTTCACGGCTGATACTGACTTTCACTTCCTGTAATGTGTGTTTCACTCTTCAAGTGTCCCCACAAGAAAAAAATCACATGTTGCAAGATTCGGCGAACGTGGTGGCCACAAATGTTTGCTCACAGCTCGTTCCTCAGTGAAGACATCATGGACTCGTTCCAGGGATACCTTAGACATGTGGAATGTTGCCCCCTCTTGCTGGAAGAAGCAGTATTGTCTTTCATATTCAGTGATTTGAGCACAAAACGTATCACAAATTTCCAAGTACGCAACCATGATGAAGGCTGTGTTAAAAAATATCGGTCCAATGATACGCGTTCCCGTTCACCGCCCCAAACGCCGACTTTTTCATTATGGAGTGGTTGCTGACACCCAATGTTAGGGTTCTCCGCTGTCCAGTACCTCGTGTGCTATGAATCCACAAGACAGGAAAGATGAAACCATGTTTCATCACTCATGATGTAATGAAAAAGGTTTAACAACCATCGTTATTGTTATGCAAAAGCCACGTGCAGTAATCTACACGTTTCTGACTATCATCTTCCCATAACAGCTGCACAACCGTCACATGATACGGCTTCAAATTAAGACTTTTCGATATCCACTGGCAACTCCTCCAGATGCAATTTAAGTGTAGACTTATTTGGGATTTGAATAATTCTTCAGTGAATATCTGAAATAAAGTCTGGTGTGCGAAATAAAGGAATTCTTTGTCGTTTAGCATTTTACACGGATCCGTATGTGCGCCAACTTTTATACACACTCTGCGTTACTCTATTAGCTGGCAGTCCTCTATCCGGATACTTGACCCAGAAAATTTAGCGAGTTTTCTTAATCGAACCTGTTTTCATATATGCTACAGCAATTACAATTCTTTCTTCTATCGAGAAAGTAATTTTACAGGGCGCAAGAGAAACGTCTAACTTCACAGACGAAATAAACTGAAATACTGACAGCAGAATGTAACGATTATTGCATAAAACTGTCCATTGTTGCAGCTGTTTATTTCAGACGTTGAAATATTTCATTTGCATTCAAAGGGGAGGCGGGCCACTTTTAACAGCGCCACCTTTTATTACGCAAGCTCCCAAGTGCGGGAGGGGCATTGTCTCGTCCACAAAAGTCATTCAATATGGATACATCTACCCTCAGTTGCGATTTAAATTCTCTCTATTTCTGGTGGAAGCATCTGTCTAATGTAACTTGACAATAACAAAAGGCGGCTATTTATTAACACATAAACACACAAGGTATCAGAAAAAAGAACAGAAAGCGGCTACAATATCAAAACTGCCGACGTGGATACATGCTACACACGAATTTAGTGGGGTCTGGTACAGGCTGCATAACACTACGCGGGCGGTCAGACTCTAATATCCAAGTACTATTTCTCTTTTTTGCAGGAGATGGATAAAATGTGACTTCGTTAGAAAAAATTACAGCAGCGGTGTGTCATGTTCTCTGGTTTCAGTAAACAACCCATTTCCACGTTTTATGCGTTCAGGCGCGAACAGTTTCGTAGCACTTGAAATAAACGTTCGTGGCATATGCGGTGTTCGACAAGTATATAAGTTTCCTGGAAGTCTGTGAATGAACTTCCTGGGTTTCAGGCGACTGTTGGCTGTGTATTTTCTACTCACAGAAAAGTTTTCGCCAACTCCTACTTTACCACGACACTACGTAAGTTTTCTTGTCCTTTTCATCCTCTTGTGTCAACCGTACCAGAAAGACTATTTGGAATTTCATGAGTCTAAAGCTCCGAAAACCATAAAACTACGTGCGTCTTTTGCTCTTCTAACGCCGAGTTTTCGTAAAGTAACAACAGTGCAAGTCTGACGGGCGACACGAAGCAGGCAAAACTCTCGGTGAAACGTTAAAATTTACAGTATAAAGGGCAAAAGATAGGAAAAAAGAAGAATTACAGAATTTCCACAACGCTATGAAGTCAAAACGATTCACAATATTGATCTATTTTCAATAAACTCTATTCGACCACAATATACAACAGCCGCTTTAGTAGTAACAATAGGTCCGAAACTTGCCTGTTATTACGACTAATACTTCTGCATGTGGGCGACCACGTGTTTCCATTGACTTACTTTGCGTTTCTTGGTTAATTCAAACTTCCGTCACCGAACACATTACTGCTTGGAGTCTTCAGTGAAAACGCAAATATCGAAAGCGCACAAGAAGTCTGTTTACTGTGTTTCAGAACTGATAAACACGATTTTTTGTTTATAAATATCTTGCGGTCTTGTGGCTGAGGAACAACAAACTGCTAAGAAGTGTTGTAAGAATATGAAGCATTGTGTGTACTATTCCAAAAAAATGTTCAAATGGCTCTGAGCACTATGGGACTTAACTTCTGAGGTCATCAGTCCCCTAGAACTTAGAACTACTTAAACCTAAATAACCTAAGGACATCACACTCATCCATGCCCGAGGCAGGATTCGAACCTGCGACCGTAGCGGTCGCGTGGTTCCATACTGTAGCGCCTAGAACCGCTCGGCTACTCCAACCGGCGTACTATTTCAGAAAATGTGTTGAAAGTGCACACACATGCATGAGAGCCAACTGTAATGTACGGGCATTTAAATCCGCCTATTACGAAAACAACACGTTTTAATAGGCAAAAAATTTTCGGCTCCTTTGTGCCATCACCACCGGGTTCTTCTCCTCAGGTGTGTAAAATACAGACTTGTTTCAAATATTAATTATTGTTACGAAAATTAGACCCAAATATGTTTTTGTGTTTACTGTGGTTATTACCTTACTCTTCGGGATGTTAGTTTCCCTGATGTGCAACTGTCTAATGTGCCATAATTTAGTATAGTAACTGTTTTTATTCTGCTGTTGCCTTTTGTAGTACGTGGAAGTTTTCATCTATGGTATACTTATGTACGCTCTGGCTGGATTGTAGCATTTTTAGATCTTTGTCCCATTTAGTTGGAAAGTGGTAGTGGACTACTAAATGATCGGCAAATGTGTTATGTGAGCTATCACTTTTTGGGCTCTGAAACGTTTAGAATATATTGTTTCAAAATGTCTGCCTGTTTGATCCATGTAAATGAAACAATGATTATATAGACGGTTTCGAATAACTGTTTTAAAATGTGACCCTTTGAGACCTAAGTACATGAAACTATGATTACATATACGAGGGTTGCACAGAAAGTAATGCACCGCATGTTTTTCTTCAACAATTCTTTATTGAACATAATGAGAATTGCACACACGAAAGAACGGTGTTTTATCTACACACCCTATTTTTCCACGTAATCTCCATCCCGTTCTATGGTCTTCCTCCAGTGCGAAACAAGGGTATTTATGTCCTGTCGGTACCAATCCTTGTCCTGGTGACGAAGCAGTGATACACTGTGTGAATCACCTCCTCCTCGTCGTCAAAATGTCTTCCACAAATGGCGTCCTTTAATGACCCAAACAAGTGGAAGTCCCAGAGGGCTAGATCAAGTGTGTCGGGTGTGACAGCCGTGGATGGACTCCCCTACCGCTGCAAATAGTGAAGTTCCACCGAACCGCCTTCTGATGACCTCACCCTCCGTGTTTAGCGAGCGGCTAACTGTACTTCTGTCGACAGCAAATGGGCTCTGAGCACTATGCGACTTAACTTCTGAGGTCATCAGTCGCCTAGAACTTAGAACTAATTAAACCTAACTAACCTAAGGACATCACACACATCCATGCCCGAGGCAGGATTCGAACCTGCGACCGTAGCGGTCACGCGGTTCCAGACTGAAGCGCCTTTAACCGCACGGCCACACCGGCCGGCGACAGCAAATGCTCCACAGACTTTGCACAGGCGTTTGTGAATATTCCCCACAGTTTCTTTCTCTGCAATGAAAAAGTCAATGCCGGCAAGTTACTTGTAACGTAGATTACCTACAGACGCCATTTTGAAACTGTACTGCAGCTACGAAATCTGTTGAAAGTAACGGAAACTTTGCGCGCTCACTCAGGACAATTCAAATAATACATACGTACCGTTTCGCATTCGTAGCATTATTTTCGGCTGAGAAAAAAAAAACGACGGTACATTATCTTCTGGGCAGCCCTCGTATATATTGATATAGATATACAGATTCCCTAATAAAACTGAAAGGACAGCAGTTTCATAATTGCTGCAGCCTGAACAACGTGAACTAGGGTAAACCAACAGACATGACTCCGATCACCAACAAAATTAAATTTTCTGGCGGCTTTTCAGCGAAGACGATAAGTGAAGAAAAGGGTAATTTCCAAGAATGACTGCCTATCGAAGTTGGAGGACTTCAAACGATACATATCAAAGATGCGATAGCAAATCGATTATGGAAGTCTCGTGGCCCGTGTTATGATAAATTATTTGTGATCGTCATTTTTATAAGTTTTGCGTTGTTTCTTGAGTTCGAGTACATTACATTCCCGCCGTTATTGTTTGTGATTCCACTGGGAAATCGACACAGTTTCTCTTCATAGCGAGTGTAATGTGTGCTACTTCTCAAGTTTCTTCTGTGGATTGCCTCACGTGGAAAACTAATTCCATGCATATCCAGTATAGACAAATGTTTGACTTTTTGCCGGAAATATGGACTTCTGCAGGACGACGAAAGGAGGGATTGTGTTGATTGTGGTGCTGCGAAGTCTGTGAAACTGCGTAAGAGCGGTGTGGACACAGATTCCGTTGCAATTTCATTGCAGACTTTGCGGAAAGCGAACTATCATCAGGAAAAATACGTGGTTCGAGTCCTCTAAATTATCGATTCAGACGAGCATAATTCTTGTGTCGTGCTGGATTCGAGATTATACGTTGCAAGCCACAGCATCAGAAACTGAGTTATCGGCAAATACAGTGTGTGACTACTTCGGGTTTTGCCGAGGAGTGTGCTACGTGATAATGACAAATGACAGTTTGCCAATTGGTGGACCGAATAAAATAGTACAAGTAGACGAGTCTCATATTGCTAGGCGAAAGAACCAGAGAGGACGACCTTCTAAAAGTGAAGTAGATCATATTTGGGTTTTTGGTGGGATAGAAAGTGAGTCACGCAAGTGTTTCGTTGTGAGGGTACTGTCCCGAGACAATGTGACTTTAGAGGGTCTCATATAACATTTCATACTACCTGGAACAAAAGTCATCAGAGAGACGGGTTTCAGTCGTACCAGACTCTCAAAGCTGAAGGGTTCGACCACGAATTCGTGAGCCACTCTGTGGAGTTTGTCTCTTCAGATGGCGCCAGTGTGCATACCCAGAATATAGAACGGCTGTGGAAGTCTGTCAAGTCTACCATAAAAGAGAAGGGCGTCCAGGACAAAGGGACGAACTGTATTTGTTCCAGTACCTATACTTTCACAACTTGCGTTTGCAGGGGAAAGTCGACGCATGCGACACTCTGCCGATATTCCTGCGCGATATTGGCAGAGTTTACCCTCGGTACAGGAAAAAAGGAATTGTCCCTGCAGCTTATACATCACGCGGACTTTTTTTTTTATATTTAGCACTATGGGACTCAACATCTTAGGTCATAAGTCCCCTAGAACTTAGAACTACTTAAACCTAACCAACCTAAGGACATCACACACACCCATGCCCGAGGCAGGATTCGAACCTGCGACCGTAGCAGTCCCGCGGTTCCGGACTGCAGCGCCAGAACCGCTAGACCACCGCGGCCGGCATCACGCGGACTGTCACAAGACGATAACACCGACAACGAGTAAGGTAAGTCGTCTCCTTTCAATTTACAAGTGCTTCTCTAACGCTTTTCTTTTGTCGTTCTATAGTGACACCTCCGAACATACTCGTAACGCGCGCCACGAGACTTCCATAATCGATTTGCTATCGCATCTTCGATACGTATCGTTTGGAGCCCTCCAACTTCGATAGGCAATCATTCTTGGAAAATACCAAGAAAAATGTAAGATGAAAATAACTTCTGGTCATAATATTCTAACAGAGAACCCAGAGTCATCGAGAACAGTACGACACAGAGTGCATAAGCAAAACATTCGTTGTAGCTGTGCCGTGCCGGCATATTCGGGCTTCCCGGAGCCGGTGTCGAGATTCCGGCGGGTTTCGGTAGCGCCTTACACGAGAGGGCTCTTGCTATGCGCGGGCCTCGCGGGCCGTCGCCTGGCAACGTCTCGGAGCGAGTGGCAGTTCGTTGGCGACCAGCAGCGACACGGAAACAGGAAGACAGGAACAGTGTGGAATGTCGAGTGCCATTGGGTCGGGCAGGGTGTGAATAACCTCAACTGTCAACGCGGGACGTGGCCAACCTGCATGTGGACATCCCCCACTTGAAATATGGAAGGAAGCTTTGTGTCATTACAGAGATCTTTAGAGACGGAGTATGAGCTCAAATTGTTTCAAGAATAGGAGAGCAAATCGGCCGTGTCCTTTCAAAGGAACCATCCCGGCATTTGCCTGGAGACACATAGGGAAATAACGTAAAACCTAACTCTGGATGGGCGGACCGTCGCGTCGTCCTCCCTAATGTGAGTCCAGTGCGCGGATCACTGTACCACTTTGCTCGGTGATGACGGAGAGCGGGCGTCTTTTCTCGGTGACCAGAAGAAGACGGCACCCAAACTCAGAGACGAGGAATGGCGGAGATTGGTTATTGCTGTACCGTGCAGATCTCTACGTGTTGTGCTTCTGTAACCCACATCTACTGATTGGCAGTTGACAAGTGCCAAGTTACAGCGCGACAGGTATCGAAAGCAATGGAGGCAGCCAGTGGATGTTTACGAACACGGTGTAACTGTACAAGCTCTGAAATCTATAGGCCATGTCATGGTCGTAAAGACAGGAGAGAGTGATTTCTGTATCATGTTTTGCGATCACACAAGAGGTGACGTTTCAGTCATTGTAAGCAGCCGTAAGTTTTTCTGTGTTATGCTGTTGTCTGTTGTCAGTGCACTAGATAGTACCGTGTAGTCGTGTTGTCCTTAGTACCATCTGAGTGGCTGATGGTGGTTTTTGGTAGCAGAGTATAGCTCTTCTTCTGTGATTTGCCCATTTAGCGTACAGTGTTATTCCAGCTATCCGCTTACAAAGTTACTATCGGTTGTTGTTGTGAATATTGTGATTTCTGTTCACTGTTCTGGGTCGACGCCCACTTCTACGTCACTGGGGCTGAGTAAGATTAGTGTCTGAAAGTATTGTATGTGCTTTGAATAATTTTTTATTATTATTTATGCTGTGTGGAGTGGGCTTTGGGCTGAGGGATGTGGATGTGTGGGTTTATTTGACAATAGCCTTTATTAACAAAAATAATTCGCGTAACTCTCAAGTGACAGTAATAGAAATGCTTGGCAGTTAATGTTAAAATAAACAGTCTTCTGCCCAGAAATAATTCTTACTTAGAAATACACTCCTGGAAATTGAAATAAGAACACCGTGAATTCATTGTCCCAGGAAGGGGAAACTTTATTGACACATTCCTGGGGTCAGATACATTACATGATCACACTGACAGAACCACAGGCACATAGACACAGGCAAGAGAGCATGCACAATGTCGGCACTAGTACAGTGTATATCCACCTTTCGCAGCAATGCAGGCTGCTGTTCTCCCATGGAGACGATCGTAGAGATGCTGGATGTAGTCCTGTGGAACGGCTTGCCATGCCATTTCCACCTGGCGCCTCAGTTGGACCAGCGTTCGTGCTGGACGTGCAGACCGCGTGAGACGACGCTTCATCCAGTCCCAAACATGCTCAATGGGGGACAGATCCGGAGATCTTGCTGGCCAGGGTAGTTGACTTACACCTTCTAGAGCACGTTGGGTGGCACGGGATACATGCGGACGTGCATTGTCCTGTTGGAACAGCAAGTTCCCTTGCCGGTCTAGGAATGGTAGAACGATGGGTTCGATGACGGTTTGGATGTACCGTGCACTATTCAGTGTCCCCTCGACGATCACCAGTGGTGCACGGCCAGTGTAGGAGATCGCTCCCCACACCATGATGCCGGGTGTTGGCCCTGTGTGCCTCGGTCGTATGCAGTCCTGATTGTGGCGCTCACCTGCACGGCGCCAAACACGCATACGACCATCATTGGCACCAAGGCAGAAGCGACTCTCATCGCTGAAGACGACACGTCTCCATTCGTCCCTCCATTCACGCCTGTCGCGACACCACTGGAGGCGGGCTGCACGATGTTGGGGCGTGAGCGGAAGACGGCCTAACGGTGTGCGGGACCGTAGCCCAGCTTCATGGAGACGGTTGCGAATGGTCCTCGCCGATACCCCAGGAGCAACAGTGTCCCTAATTTGCTGGGAAGTGGCGGTGTGGTCCCCTACGGCACTGCGTAGGATCCTACGGTCTTGGCGTGCATCCGTGCGTCGCTGCGGTCCGGTCCCAGGTCGACGGGCACGTGCACCTTCCGCCGACCACTGGCGACAACATCGATGTACTGTGGAGACCTCACGCCTCACGTGTTGAGCAATTCGGCGGTACGTCCACCCGGCCTCCCGCATGCCCACTATACGCCCTCGCTCAAAGTCCGTCAACTGCACATACGGTTCACGTCCACGCTGTCGCGGCATGCTACCAGTGTTAAAGACTGCGATGGAGCTCCGTATGCCACGGCAAACTGGCTGACACTGACGGCGGCGCCGCACAAATGCTGCGCAGCTAGCGCCATTCGACGGCCAACACCGCGGTTCCTGGTGTGTCCGCTGTGCCGTGCGTGTGATCATTGCTTGTACAGCCCTCTCGCAGTGTCCGGAGCAAGTATGGTGGGTCTGACACACCGGTGTCAATGTGTTCTTTTTTCCATTTCCAGGAGTGTAATAAGAATTACTTAAAAACAATAAAATTATTTCTGGGGAAAATACTGTTTCTTTTAACATTAACTGCCAAGAATCTCTACTAATGTCACTTGAGAGTTACGCGATTTGTTTGTTAAAAAAAGGCTATTGTCAAACATGCCCACACTTCCACAACCCTCAGCCCACGCTCAGCTCCTCGCTACTGCTCAATTTCTCTTAATCCGGGAGAATTAGAAGGGATCCCGTGGAGCAAGAAGTGTAAAACCTACTCCACTGACGAATAGAAAAATGTTAAGTGACCCAACAAGTTCACACTTCCCTACCAACAAGTTTTCATGTGTTGTGCACGCCAGCAGAAATTTATAGTCTTCTTACAACTGTGTAGTGTGACGGAGGCTTTGGATTGATATGGCCAATTATGTAGCGGTATCAAAGAACACTACGATCGAAATGCCATAAGGAAAGGTTACTGGTAAGATCTATTAAACCGCTTTAGGTAATCATGTTCACTCAGTGACGCACGCATTGGTTACGCCATATGGTTTGAATCTCTCTTGGTGGTAACAAAGTGCGCACCCACGATTGGTCTGACGGTGAAATAACGCTTTCTTCCCTCGTCTGCATAACTGTCAGATATTTAGATTATAAAGCCACTGTGGTCTGTGATGCGAAAAAAATCAACAACCGTTTATTCTCATTCATCAGCTCTGGTGGACTTCGATGGGGCTTTTTTTTATATAATCTATGACAGTAAATAGTTCTGCAAACAGTTGTTCTTTTTCATGCCAAAACATGTTTCAGCATGCCTTTGCCATTATCCGTGGGCAGTTTTCACGTCTGCAACATTCATAAAAATTTTACTAATAATTACTGCGGCGAAATTAGCTTTAGAACATCTTTCGGTATTAATCACGAAGGACGTAAAATATTTTAGACCTTATTTCGTAATAATTATTATTACTGAAAACACCCTGGGTGTGTATCACATTAGTACGTGGATTGTCTTGCACGACAACCAGTTGCTCCTCTGTTATCACCAGCGAGTTCAGGGTTTTGGTGTGGGTGATTTCCGACAAAGAGGTCGGTTTTGTGAATGAATTGTTCAGTGTTATGCGAATGAGCCCAATCTTCTATGCAATGTGCTGTTTGCACACGAGACACAGTTCACCAGACAAGGGTTCTTTAATTGTCGTAATAGCCAAATCTTGGTGCGGTACAATCCTCGTGTTCCAGCTGAACACCACCACCAACAGAGGTTTGCGCTGAAGGTATGGATTGGCTCAAAATGGCTCAATTGGTTCTGAGCACTATGGGACTCAACTGCTGTGGTCATCAGTCCCCTAGAACTTAGAACTACTTAAACCTAACTAACCTGCCCGAGGCAGGATTCGAACCTGCGACCGTAGCAGCAGCGCGGCTCCGGACTGGAGCGCCTAGAACCGCACGGCCACCGCGGCCGGCGGTAGGGATTGGTTATATCGATAATCACATGGCTGGACCATACTCTTGCTGCCACCACCACGTTTCAAGTAGTGAGGTACAGGGTCTTCATCGAACAAGTTCTTTTCTGACACCAGTTCCCAACGAAGAAACACTTCTCAGAGGGATACTTGCAGCGTCTGACAAGGTTCGTGCGATGCCCAGTGTGCTTGCAGAGTGCGCCAGAATTTTCTATGAAGATGTTAACCCATTCAATACGAGCAGCGCGCCAGCACGCTCCTCCAACCCCTGACCAGAGACGGATGGCACTCCAGGGGCGCTCCCGTACCCCTTCTCAATGACTTGAGAACGTGCCCGCGCGCCCGCCGTCCCTGAGGGTGTTTTTGACCTGCATTGCGGGCTTGCATAGCAAGACTTTATGTTTTGACTCTTCACCGAAATTATGTAGGACGGAAAATATTCATGGAAAATATTACTAAATGTGCTCTAGTCACCTCGATATTGCACAATTACTGCAAGCCAACTGCAATGAATACTGGAAAACGATGACGTGCTCGTGGTTCTCTAAGCCTTTCAGAATCACTAACAAGACACATGGATTTTAGCAGGGGACAGGCTTGGAGCGAAATAAACCTAAAAGTGAAGGCCCATGAGCGAGCTGGCACGCCCTCAGTCACTGCGAAGGGGTATGGGAAAGTGCGCCAGTACGCCTTCCGTCGCTGGGTAGGGCTTGAAGAAATGAGTCTGCGCGCTCCTCGTATTGTATGGATTAAGCCTCTACTGAATGTTGTGGCCATCACCTTGAACGCCTTCTGTAATGTACATGAGTACATAATCATTGATGGACTTCGGGTGTGTGTATTGACTGTCTTAGTTATTCCGGACATCTCAAAACTTTCACTGACTCAAGATTAGTTTCAAAACCCTGTGTTCCTATTTCAGAGTTAATATACTTCGACTCCTCTGTCAGCTCCCTCTGTTGGTGCGCAACCTTTTGACTCACACTGTATACTTTCCTTACCGCGTCACATGCCCGCTACGCCACCGGGTGGCGTTCCACCTCGCGGTGAGCGGTGCCGTAATTTTTTGGCCCATCAGTGCGTATCAAAACGCACAGGACACGAGCACTCGTAACTGCACGTACGAGCAAAAATAATTTCTTGTTTCATTTGGCAAAGAGTGCCAGGCTGCAAAGAAGTACCCTCATATAGTTAGAATGTATGATTGTGGTCATGTTGGTGAAAATACTGTATCTAAGCGAAAAAAGCACTCTGTGGAAACTTCTGGCCTTAACTGCCTTAACCGACTGATAAAGCAAACTGTGTCACCTCAAGAGACTTATAAAAATACGCTGCTCAAGAAAATTAGGGGCACATGACTTTGGGCGTCTGCCTTACTCTACCGAGAACTGGGGGTATATTTCCAAATTATACCTTTATCTTTCACAAATTAAGTAAACAAGTACAAGAACTGAAGTGACCGACAGGTATCGAAAACAAACATTCATCCCTTGATTTTGGGTGCTCTCCACAGGACTTCGAGAGCTTTAATAACGTGTTTGGCCCTCTGTGAGCGTTTATCACTGCCTGACACCTGCGTGGCATGGTCCTTATAAGTCTACCCTGTGGTATCCGTTTCTACTCTTCAATGAGAGTTCTTGGAAAGTCTCCCAATGGAACACGATGACCACGAACCCGTCTATTAAGCATGTCCCACATATGTACGATGGGGTTTAAGTCGGGGCTCACCGTCGGCCATTCCATTACTTGAATGTCCGTGCTTCGCAAGACATCGCTGCTGACTCCCGCCATATAGGCCCTGGCATTCAGGTCCACCACCATGCCGAACATCCACCACACGGTCCGACACGATCTGTTCGATTTAATGGTGGCGGTAAGGCGACCATGGACGACGACGACAACATCCGTATGGCTGTCAACACTGGAGCCTCCCCACATCAAAGAGAATTTGAAATTTGTCGATCTCCTGGACAACGTCTGGCCGGTACCGCTCACCATGTGTCTCCACACACGAATATGGTCATCACCTTGCGTCAGAGGATATCTGGAGTCGTCTGTGAATAACACGTTTCACCAGTAACGCAGCTGCCAGTTGACATGGGAACGACAAAACAGAAGACGAACTGAAAGATGTTGCAGTGTCAAGCGGGGTACTCGAACAGGACGTCTGGGTCGTAAGATCCTGTCACGTAATTGTTCATTACAGTCTTGATCGGACACAGAGGCTGCGGCAGCCCTTCTGAGACCGTCTCGCAGTGCTCTGGCGGTATCCGTACGACGCCGCAACGCAGAGATGGCTGGATATCGGTCTTCACGTGATGTAACGCATCGGTGACCTTGTCGACCTCGCCTTCTGCACTGACCTTTTTCCCTGTTGCGTGTCCACAACCAATAGATGACACATGGAGAGGTACTGGCATCTGCAGCAACACGACCGAAAGTCCATCCTTTTTACGTCAAACAGACCGCCCTTGCAACTTGCATTATATTAAGATGTCGCATCGCATATGTGTGGTTGAATACAACGCCCACATATGCGAACTGCCATCTGTGAACCTCACTAGAAAACACTGGGATACCGGTACTCACTTCCTTACGGGGGTTCACCTGACATTGTACTGCATAACAAAGCCAACAGATGGCGAATGACTTTATTTGTTGCCTACACTGAAAGCGAAGATCTCAAGCCGCGCAATAAAACAGAGTTAACAACGTACAGGACGTTGATTCACGAGCTGCCTCATTCTTTTGAGCAGTGTAGTTCAAACCTCATAATTATCGAGAAACTAGATCTCAGTAGCGCGACGGACTGTTCTTGCTCCACTCGTCTGTTTCCCTGCAAGCAGTCTCGATTTACTGGGAATAAGGACCACGCGACGCGAGTCTGCCGCTCGGGGGCAGATGGAGAAAGATATCAGGGATTTTCTGAGCCATGAAACTGACGTATTGGAGGATTTAGCGAGCGCTGCGCGCCCGTGGCGAGAGGCAGCCGTGTCTCGGAAGAGGGTGGCTTCAAAGGGGCATCAGCTGCGCGAGCTGCACCCTGAAGCACCGTATACGCCGGAACAAATCACACCGCATATCTAAAGACCACGGGGGAAGCGCTTCGCAATTACTCGCAGCCGCCGCACTTACTTCGTAAGATCTTACAGCTCCACCTTCGCTTCTTTGTGAAATCCAACAACGAGAGTAAAATCGAGTGAGGTGGTGCAGTAGGTGAACTCGTGTTCTGCAGAGGAGGCGATCAAATTGGCGTGATTAATATTTTTCCAGATTTTCCGACACCGCTTCAGGCGAAAGCTGGGAAGATTGCTCAAAAATGGCAACGCTCAGTTCTGTAACTTTTTTTCATCATAAACTGGGCTTGCGCAACGTCAATACTGACTAAGGCGCTCGACAGCCCAACCCTAATCTTTCTTCTTGTTTCTTCCAAATCTTAGTCAGTTACTACGATGACACTTAGGCCCATAAAGATTTTAGCACCAAATGATAATGGGCCACGAATTTTACTGTTGAAACTCTACCACAGAGTTCGTCAAAGCAAGACTCCACACTACTAGCGAAACGTGTTTTTTTGCAAGCAAATGCTTAGTTTGACGTAGAAAACAGCCAAAGTTGCGATTTTCAGATCATCCACGCAAACAAAACAGTATATTCCGTATCAGCTTGTAAATCATGTTAAGAATGGGTACACACATATCGAAATCCAGTTATTCTATGAACATTTGCAGAACAAACATACAACCCAGCATGTTGGAAATCCACAAATGTTTAGTTTTGAACCAGATAGGGTCAGAACGTTAAAAAACAAGAATTATAAGGGAATACTAAGCCCAGTCACTACGACTGGAGCTTGAAAACAGCTACGTAATAAGTACAATAAAAAAAACACACAAAATAAGTAACAGAAAAAAATTAGAAATGGATAGCTTTACAGATTTTAGGACATTGGTTTAATAGAACTTCAGTATTATATGAACGCATGGTTTCGTGGCGCTCTGTACTGATAAAATTCTGTCATGGTTTAAAATCCACGAGCTTTTTGTCGAGTACTCCTCGGCCATTGTCAAGTGGTGATTATCTTTTAGTTGCTGCTACCGTCCTTACATAGCCGTGCTGCCTTCTGTGATGTCAAAATATTGTGGGTTTATTTAAATACACTTTTATGTCATTTTATTTTTTGTATGATGGAGAATATTTTAACGAGGCGGAAGGCGTCGCGATGGGGAGTCCGCTAGTTCCAATTGTAGCCAACATGTGTATGGAGCGCTAGACACGACTCATGCAAAGCTTAGTTGATTTTATCGTTAAGTCAATGACACGTTCGTCGTCTGGTCTCATGGATGTGAAAATCAGGTAGAATTCTTGGACCACATCAACAACACTCTTGACAACACCAAGTTCACGCTGGAGACAGAAACCGTTGGTGTCTTGCCGTTCCTTGATGTCCTCGTCCGCCGTACAGCAAGTTGGTGTCTCAGCCACAGTGTTTACCAGAAACTTCGCCTTCGCCCGTGGACAGATTAGCCGACTCCTAAAGAGGCATAAAATCGATTCAGTCTTCAGGGCTCCAACAAAACTTCGACAATACGGGTGTGGAGAGTTTTATGTCGGGCAGACAGTGCGTTCTATTGAACAGCGCTGTGTAGAACACGAGAGATGCTTCCGCCTTTGGGACCCCCAGGAATCAGCAGAATTGGAGCAGGTTCTAGAAAACGGACACCGTGTTTCGTTCGAAGAGACATCAGTTATTACACGGACCAGTTGTTTATGGGATAGCAATTAAAGAAGCGATCGAGATAAAAATTTGTGACAATGCCCTCAATAAAGACGGCAGCCTACAGCTAAACACAGCTTGGAACCCGTCCATCTGAAGGTTGAAGGTGGGCACGCAAAAAAAAAAAAAAAAAAACATTACGTTATATGGCGCTGAAGCGAGCACAAGTGACGTCACAGAAGGCGGCGCGGCTATGTAAAGATCGTAGCAGCAACTGAAAGACAACTTCACAATGGCCGAGGAGTACTCGGCCGAAAGCTCGTGGATTTTAAACCACGTTACGCAGTTGGAAGCTCGAGAGAATTTTATAAGAACTTCAGTATTGCAGAGAATATACGTATAAAAACAAATTTCCTGCTTAACATAAATAAGATTTAAAACGAAAAGTATCGAAGGGGAAAAAAAATTCTAACCGCTAAAATGCACGATGACGCCTGCGAAAAAATGCAACACCTGACTTAAATGTTCTTTATACTACAGATTAGGTATATGACATACAAACGATTAGGATCAAAGAGCCAGCCGGAGTGGCCGGGCGGTTCTAGGCGCTTCAGTCTGGAACCGCGTGACCGCTACGGTCGCAGGTTCGAATCCTGCCTTGGGCATGGATGTGTGTGATGTCCTTAGGTTAGTTAGGTTAAGTAGTTCTAAGTTCTAGGGGACTGATGACCTCAGATGTTAAGTCCCACAGTGCTCAGAGCCATTTTTTTAGGATCAGAGAACTGTTTCTGAGGAGTAAACATGGCGTGAAATCTCAAAAAAATTCAATTTGAGCCTTCAAACAAGACTGGCATGGTACCAAAGGGAACTAGAATATGTTTCTGGGAAATATCTCTCTATGGGTTCGAATTAGAGTTCATAAAATATCGTCAGTGGTGCTGCAGGATGTCGAACAAATATGTGATTAATCATATACCAGACATGTTTGTCCGGATAGCCGAGCGCGTTAGCGCGCCTCTTCCGGGATTCGGGGAAGCGAGCCTGTCCCGGATCGAATTCGCCTCACTGGGTGGTGAGTCGGCCAGCATGGATGTGATTTTTAGGTGGTTTTCCACGTCCTCGTAGGTAAATATCGTGCTGGTATCCACGTCCCACCTCACATACCTGCTCGCTATTAAAACACGTTCTCAAACTTGAACCTGAGATTTACGCTTGATGTAGGCAGAGGGGAACATAGATTCCGTTTCGGTGGTAGTGCTGCCGTCAGGAAGGCCACCCGTCCACCAACTGTCACTAATATTGTTTCAGGCCATATAATAATGACGATCCCGCAAAGAAACGGGACAAGGCAAAAGAGGAGGAGAAGCAGTTCCCAGACGTGTTCTATTGGGGAGAAGCTAGGCTACTATGTTGATCACGGAAGAAATGGTACCCATCGTTCTGTGACACGTTTAACTGAGCCTTGTCCTGCTGAAATATGGCTAATATGCTAGCCACGGAAAAAGTGGTACCCACAGTTCTTCGTCATGTGTGGCTGGGTACTGTCCTGCTGAAATACAATGTGCTGCTCACGGAAGAAGTGATACCCACAGTTCTTCGTCACGTGTGAATGGTTACTGTTTTGCTGAAATATGGCCAATGTGGAGGCGCCTGGTGGATGGCAGTACCTCAGACATTATGCTATTCAGGCTTCCTTCAATACACACTGTATGTGTCGAGACAACATGTTGTATACAATGCGCCCAAATACTATTACACTTCGCCTTTGTCTGCTGTGGCATTCAACTGCCCAAGCTGACAGATTTCAGTTCTGACGGTAGCATACGACATGTATTCAATCAAAACTAGACAATATGACGCGGGAGTGGTGTTAAATCGCAGCACTTTGCTGCTCCTCAAACGTAACACTTTGTCACTCGATGTACCACCTTGAGATCATTTAGGCACACTCTGCCATCTGAGGCGTATTTAGTTTCTGTTGAGACTAAGCCGACAGGACGTTGCGGTAGCCGTATCTCAAATCTGTTGCCGATGGTTTCTTAAAAAGAGACGCTGACTGGTCTAAATCGGTTGCTGTGCTCCTGAGAGGAGCCAAACAATCAATGAAGTTGTGCGGTTCATTACTGGGCATGGTGACGCTCACCCTGTACTCCTCGTTACGACTGCATGGGAGATTTTAAAATTTGCTTTTGTTTTGAGCAATTAACAACCTAGACTGTTAGTTTGGCTTGCTTCACTGTCGAATAGATTAGTCGTTCGTTTATTTAAGTGAGTTTATTTAAGAACTGGCCATTAGATCACTATAATGTGGTAGGTACGTTTACTATACAATTTGTAAACAAATAAACTGCACGGATAAGTCCTATAAGGTACGTAATTTTTTCGAAGCAATTTTTGTTTGTATCTAATAATGTCTATTGCAAATAGATCATACATTTGCGGATTCAGATGAAAACAAAGATAAAGAATTACTGAAGTAGTGCAGCAGACCAATGTAAATGCAACATGTGCTTGCAATGTTTAACAGCCCATTAATCATCAAATTCTAAAGTAAACGCTGTAAGTGTGACAGCTCAGTTCCTCACAATTAATCGCGACATACAACCAAAGTTCACTATCCTACATAATCACAGTGTAAACAAAAATAAGTTCAAATGGTTCAAATGGCTCTGAGCACTATGGGACTTAACATCTATGGTCATCAGTCCCCTAGAACTTAGAACTACTTAAACCTAACTAACCTAAGGACATCACACAACACCCAGCCATCACGAGGCAGAGAAAATCCCTGACCCCGCCGGGAATCGAACCCAGGAACCCGGGCGTGGGAAGCGAGAACGCTACCGCACGACCACGAGATGCGGGCCAAAAATAAGTCCATCACACAAGAGTCTTAATATTAACTACAGCAAAATAAGTTCTCAGCTGCCTCAAGTCCCATAAATAAAATTCGTATGGCCGCTCAAACTCAACCACCACGCACAACCATCGAAAACAGTCAAATATTCTAAGTCCGACATTCAACTGACGATGTTGCTCCTCCGCCCATACTGCCCCTCATTACAAAACCAATACTGTATTACCCATGTATTACCAAAATTCCAAAGTATACTTACATACAATTTAATAATACGAAACGGTTACGTTAAAATTTCAAAATATACATGGCCAGCTGGAAGAAATGCGCCCTACTGTCCTCTAGACACGTATATGTTCTACCATGCAAATGTTTTTATTATTCGCATTTCCATTGCGATTTAATATATTATTAATGGCCATTTACATAAATAAATATCTAGTCTATCTAATAATTAATTGTAGGTAACTGTGATACTTGGGTGAGGAGCTATGTAACTCATGCTGCTTTCATACTATGCGTAGCACGTGGAGAATTTCTGGCTGTAGCACATTTGGATATCCAACTTTTATAAAGTAGTCTGTAACTTTTTATACAAATACTGGATTTGAAATCTAGTCTTTTTTGGTGTTCGCTTATGTCTTCAGCTTTCGTTTGATACTCCCTCTGACGGCTTAAATGCTAACAATTTCTACTGTTCAGTGTAATATTCATAATTAAAAACAGTTGTAACTTTCTTAATATTTTTCATACAATCATGTTTAAACTTGCAATGAGCTCGTTTCATCCTCTCTATTTTTATGATGTATTTGGTTTTTTTGTGTGATATTGGTACTGTTTGTAACATAGTTTCCCTGAAAATTCAATATCCATTTTATACTCCATTCATCGTAGTCGCCACTGTGTCTTCACCAACCGCTACACGCATGATTGCACGGACCAGCCGCAGGAAGTCCCACGACCCCCGGTCACTTCGCTTACCTGCCCGACCTGCAGCACTGACAGTTACCGCCCCTTCCTGCAGTTCACGCTCCATAAGCGTAATGTGACAGTGTGCCACACTCTCCCTGGTCCAGGATCACTGGCACTGGATGCTCCAAGCATGAAAAAAGTCACCTGGACTGATACGTTGCGGAACACATTTGCACGCCAACGCCAAGGAACGAGTGCGACGAAAATCACATGACGCGATGCAACCTGTTTGCCTACACTGCATCGTTCAGGCAAGTGGAGGAGGTATTTTCGAGTCGGGGATTCTTATTTGGGACGAAATTGTCTCCAATACGTCAACCATCGCCTGCCACGAGCGAAGGATACACAAATCTACTTTCAGATCGCGTGCCACTTTACCTACGGATATTGCACCACACCGCTCTCGCACTGTGCCACTGATATATAAAAGCCTGACCTCTGTCCTGGTGACTATATCCGTGTGCGCCTTGTACTCAGCTCCAACTAAATTTCCGGAGTGTGGAAGAGTGTTCAGCAGTCATGAATCGGAATTTGTCTCGACGCTTTCGATGTAGTCCACGATGTGATGCCGTAGCCCGTCAGCGCTATAGGTGTTAGGTCATCGCTGACGGGTAGCTGTGTGTTATTCAATTACAAACTCAATGTAAAAATTTGAGTCATCACCTTACAAGAGCTCACTGGCCACTTTGAAAGAATGTGAACAATGTAGCACTGGTACCAGGCAGTTACGTGACCATCCAAAGTCGTGGTCGTTATGCGGTATGTGCGGGCTAGTAGATTGTATGCAATAAACCCGATGGAATGGCGGAACGTGGCTATCGTGTTTCGACTTACCAATGACAACAGCGTAAATAAAGGTGCCCAATTTGTTGGTGTATGAACGTGGGCTGTCCTACGCGCCAAATAACACAGAAATTGAACAGTAGCTGACTGGAGGCGTATAGTGTCATCCGATGAGTCGTGATTTCGCCTCTTTTTAACAACTCAACAGTTCGAGTGTACTGGCGGACATAAAAACGCGCTTAATTCGCAGAGTGTAGTTCCGGCTGTAGATGGTTCTGTGACATTTCGGTGTTTTTCGTACAAAGAGTTACGATCACTCACTCAGGTTACAGTGAACGCGAATCGGGAACTCGATTTCTACATTCTCGGTGGGCTAGTGTCATCATTTCTTCTACGTCTTCATGATGTGTGTGCTGCGGAAACACCCGTCTTCCAAGATGTCAACAGCAGTGTTCACAAGGCTCCACATTTATATTGCAGGTTTGATAAGACACTCAGGTATCCTACTGCAGCTCCACTAGCTCGCTATATCACCCGATCTGAATACTATAGACAATTTCTGCTACTATTTGGAACAACAGGTGAACGTAGCAATCAACATCTCCGTAATTCTGTAGCTGTACTGGGTCCCACCATCAAAGAGTGGCTTCAGCTGGATAAGGTATACCTGAACAAACTTGTGGACTCTCCTAGTCGCCGAATACAGGCCAATATCAAGGATAGAGGCGGTGTTACACGGTACTAGCGGTGTCACTAATTATTCGTCCGGTCTCCTTAAAAATGGCTCTGAGCACTATGGGACTTAACATCTGAGGTCATCAGTCCCCTAGAACTTAGAAATACGTAAACCTAACTAACCTAAGGACATCACACACATCCATGCCCGAGGCAGGATTCGAACCTGCGACTGTAGCGGTCGCGCGGTTCCAGACTGAAGCGCCCAGAACCGCTCGGCCACAACGGCCGGCCCGGTCTCCTTACCACACAGTTGTTAAAAGGAGGGTTGTCACTCCTGCACTCCTATCGAAGCAAGGGTCTTAAAGAGACTGAGAACTAGCTTGGTTGGAGTAGGATCCAACACGGAGTCCTAATGAAATAATTTATGGAAAATACGGAAAATATCTATCAAGCTAGCTAGAATGAGATTTCATCCCCGTTCTTCACGAATTTTTCGCAAAATTTAGTATCGTCTCTGGGAACTAATTCTAGTGGATTGTCACTTTCCTATCGCTCCATTTGTGCGTAGGACAGTAAGGGAGCGACCCAGAATGGTGTAAAGCATGCTGCGCCCTATACGGTATGTGAAGTGATATAGGGGCGTAAAGTTGCATCCTGAATGTACTGCTCGCCGTGAGCTATGAACTACACTACAGGTTGGTCAAGCAGGTAACCACAGTGATCAGTTCTACATTCAGGTCGATTTTCGGAGGCCAGGGAGTGCGGCGTGCAGTACGAGTTTTCAGCTGAACTCTGTTACTGGGAGACGATCGTTAACTGAGAACACGAGGACTTGCTCCAGCACCACGATATTACGACCACGACTCCTGAAATCCAGCACAAGAAATAAACAGATCCTCCATCTGCACTTCACTGCACCGTCGTTATACGAAAACTCTTGATGTCCTGAAGTATGTCTTTCGCGAGGAAGTCTTCCGCCTATGTCACAAAAATCCTCTCGAGGCGACACGTATCCGCATAGCGTCTGTCTTGCGCAAGACGAAACGCACTTGCGGCAGCGCACCAAGAGGAAGAGAATTCACGCACATGGCTTCAGAAGTTCTTCAACTCCAGAGTGGTGACTGAGATAACGACACTCTACTGGACTGAATCGACGCCACAGCGCACGCTAAAAAGGAATACGGATAAATAGGTGAGTGTGTCAGCAGTTCATATCCCTCCTACATAAAAACAATCACAGAAAGAGTAGCCTCTTGTAATACAGGACAATAGTAAACATACGCTTTATTAAAAATGAAGGTGAGTGTTTGTTGATGTTTATCTCAGTGGAAAGACAATACACATAACCTGTAAGTAGGTGTTATTCTTGAAGTAATATTTACATGCATGGTAAGGCAGTGGCTCCCGTTCAGGGTTAAAGTAACGAAGAAAATAAAATCTGAGCCTAAAGTACGAAAGTCAGGGGAAGCATCTCGGTTAGGCAGACGCCGGCGCAAAAGGCTTGGGCGCCGTCGCACGTCGCGAAGGTACGCGTACTTGCTGAAGCCCATTACTTACTAAAATGCTCCACTAGCTTGATGGAGACAGTTGTGGCATTTTTCCACTAGGAATAGTGAAGCAACCGTAACTATGAGTGAGCAGGTTGTGTGATTAAGGAAATGAACTATAATACCAGCAATAGCTAACCACCTTCTGTAACTCATCGTCGTCCTAGGACAATAGATAAGTTTTCACTGGTTAAGTAAAAAGACATGAAGGAAGGAAAAGATCAAGGTTAACGTCCCGTCGACGACGAGGTTATAAAGGCGCAGAAAAAGATCGGTTTAGGGAAATTCAAGAAAGGATGTCGGCCGTACACTGGAGACATTAACCTCCACAAGAAAAGCTGGAATTTGATTATGACAAATACAATTACGGAAACAGGGTTCTGCTTTGAGAAAACACAAGTGATTCTTTAACGTCAATACAGCTTCCTGTGAAGTTTCACCATCGTCAGTCAGTTAATTTTATTTTCTGTCGAATAAGATGTGAAAATTTCTAAAAAAAATATATCCCTTAATATCATATACTGAAGTTCGTGTTGCTGTCTTACGTGCAGTACAACTGATGCTTTCTTCAATTTGTCATCTGTAATTAATCAGGACTGCTCAACAATATTTTAAATGTAGAGGGCTAGTCGGTCGTATCGTGAAATAGAAACCACAGCGAAAATCAAAAATGTTTTATTTGCAACACTTTGCTACATCTATCAGCTACTTCTTTACACAGTCACCGCTCCAGCTTAGACATTTATAGCAGTACTGCACCAACTTTCCAACACCCTCGTCATAGAAGGCAGCCGCCTTAGCTTTCCGCCAATTCCCTACACTGGTCTGCAGCTCGTTGCCTGTGCCAAAATACTGAAATGGCTCTGAGCACTATGTGACTTAACTTCTGAGGTCATCAGTCGCCTAGAACTTAGAACTAATTAAACCTAACTAACCCAAGGACATCACACACATCCATGACCGAGGCAGGATTCGAACCCGCGACTGTAGCGGTCGCTCGGTTCCAGACTGTAGCGCCTAGAACCGCACGGCCACTCCGGCCGGCAGTGCCAAAATGCTGTCCTCATAGTGAGCGGTTCACGCGAGCAGAGAGATGAAAACAGATGGAGCCAAGTGCAAGAAGGTGATCAAAGACTTCCGTAGAAAATGCTGCAGGATGGTCTTTGTTGCAGCTGGAGGACAATGCCTGATGACATTTCTCTTCGCTTGTTGTGCACTGCCCTTCGTAGACGATTTTCTCGAATCGTCTGATTCACTCGCTGAACAAGCTCATCGTTTGACACTTGATTCCTTCCCTGACTGCCTGCATCAAGAAGGTCTATGTCCTCCTCCAGATCTCCTGTACCATTGCCGCACTTTCCTGTCATGTACACCAGTTGGGTTATGTGGGTTACACGAAATCAGGAGACACGCCTCAACAGGAAGAAATCGTATGACACCACGCGCTTCACACCTGGTGGGAGACACTACTGTTGTAGTAATCTTTATGTGCTCACTATGCGCTCACAACTAAAAACTATGACAAACTGTGTAATATATCAGTGTAAAACTTCACTGGATTGTCACTGTGGTTTTAATTTCGCAAGCGATCCGACATACAGAGAGAAAAAGAAAGAGAGAGAGTAGCTCTCCTACTTACCGAAATGTTAGGCCTAAAATGAAATTGTTACTTTTTTCTTCGTTTTGTTAATGCCGTAACTTTACATGCTGCTTTCAGCACTGGTTTGATAATAATCATTTAACAATCGTTTGCAATGTTAATGTAATATGTTCCGAAAATATGTGCAGAAGCTTACTGTCAAAGTTTCAAGGACCAGTAATAGGAAATATAGGAATATAATCCGCCCCCTATGAATCGCTCCGAAAGCGATAGCAAAGACAAGATTACAGTGATGAGCCGAAACATTATCACTACCTGCTTCATTGCTTGTTTGTCCGTCTCTGGAACGAAATAAATTCTGAGGATCCGGAATCCGACAGTTTGTTCGTAGGTATGTGGATATATGGAATTAGATGTCTACGAACAGGTCATGAAATTCCCGCAAATAACGGGCCACTGATTTGCGTACGCTGTGATGGTGCCCGATAGCGACACAGATGAGTTCTAAAGGATTTGTATCATGCGAATTTGGTCGCCGAGACATCAACGTAAGTTCAAATGGTTCAAATGGCTCTGAGCACTATGCGACTTAACTGCTGAGGTCATCAGTCGCCTAGAACTTAGAACTAATTAAACCTAAGTAACCTAAGGACATCACACACATCCATGCCCGAGGAAGGATTCGAGCCTGCGACCGTAGCGGTCACGCGGTTCCAGACTGAAGCGCCTTTGACCGCATGGCCACACCGGGCGGCAACGTAAGTTCACTACAACGCTCCTCAAACCACTGTAGCACGGTTATGGCTCCGAGTCACGAACAATTATACTGTTGAAAGATGACATCGCCGTCGGGGAAGACATCAGACATGAAGGGATGCAGGCGGTTCGCAGCTGTCAGCGTGTCTTCCATCACTGCCAAAGGTCCCATGCAAGCGTAGGAGAATCTCTCCCATAGCATAATACTGCTCCCACCAGCCTGCGTTCGTGGTGCGCTGCACGTTTAGAGCCGCCGTTCGCCTCGATGATGGCGTGTGTGGAGTCGATGATCGACGGTCGAATCCCGATGATCCCGTGCCCACTTCAATCGTAACTGACGATGTCGTTGGGTTAACATGTGAACACGTAATAGTGGTCTGCTGCAGAACTCCCATGTTCAACAATGTGCCATGAACGGCGTGCTCTGAAACACTTGTGCGTGCACCAGCATGGTGCCTTTTCGGCAGAGATGCCACTGATCACCGTCTATCCTACGTTACAGAACAGACAAGACTCCGAACCCAACGTTCGGCGCAGAGTCGTAGACGTCCAATAATTTAGCGCCTAGTGGTAGTTTAACTGTCCTATCTCTTTCCGTGGATTCTCACGAAAGTAGCACGTGAACATTCGACCAGCTTTGCCGTTTTCGAGGTACCCGTTGACAGGCTGTGCGTAATATTTATCTGCACTTTGTCAAAGTCGCTTATCTAAATGGATTTCCCCATTTGCAGCCCATATCTTCGCTAAGATGGTCCCCCATCTGTGTCTGCTCTGTTTACATACTTTTGTTACGCATTATGTGGCCGGAACGGGCTTATCAGTGTAGACAGTTTACAGCGTAGACAGAGAGAAGCGTTTAAGCAACCACTCTTCCCGCGCTTCATACGCGATTAGAGCGGAAAAATACCGTAATTTCTTCTTCTTTTGACTTTGTCCCACGTATACGCGGGGTCAGCATGGTTTCTATTGGAATGCGGTCGCTAATTTTAGGAGGTAGCCGTATGCCCTTCCTTTCGCCACCCCATTAGCCCCCCCCCCCCCGAACCCCTCCCCCCATCAGGGAGGAACACGTGTTATCTGCATGGAATTGTGCAAACGTTTTCTAAATTTTTGCGGATCGTGTAACTGAGGTGACACTTGGGTAACAGCCCTGTATTTACCTAGTCGGATGCGGAAACCATATAAAAACCACATCGAAGCTGAGTGGCACACCGGCTCCCGTCTGTAATCCGCTGTGCGTATTAGATTCGGAGCCGCCGCACTTCCACGGATCCCGGAAGCAGCTTGCTACCGCGTTGCTATCCAGGCCGGTGGGCAGATACCCAAGTATGTGGTGCAATATTAGTACACGCTGCCGCTTACTTCACAGTGGTTTGCAGAGGCTGTATGTACAGGGTGATCAAAAAGTCAGTATAAATTTGAAAACTTAATAAACCACGGAGTAATGCAGATAGAGAGGTAAAAATTGACACACATGCTTGGAATGGCATGGGATTTAATTAGAACAAAAAAAACTAAGTTCACAAAATGTCCGACAGATGGCGATGGACAGCAAAACGTCATTGACTGCGCATGACAATCGTGTATAAAAGGAGCTGTAACGAGAGAGAAAATCAGATGCGCTAGCAGTCGCAGCGTGTTGACGTTACCTGAAAAGGCGCTTTTAGTGAAGCTGTATTATCAGAATGGGGAATGTGCTAGTTCAGCGTTACGATCCTATCGCCATAGGAAGGGGATTCGAACGGGTAAAGGTCCGTTGACAAATGCAGCTGTGGCGAGAATGATTTCAAAGTTCGAAGCCACGGGTTGTTTAGACGATAGACCCCGTAGTGGCCGACCGAGCACAAGGCGTAATGCTGCTGAGACAGTTCTGGACGAAATGGAGACTGTAGCGGGTTCGTCTATGCACGGGGAAATCACTGCTCGTGCAGTCGCACGTTGCACCGGCATTCCATACACTATTGTTTGTTTGGTACTTAGGCGTACCCTCCGATGCTATCCGTACAAAATCCATCGGCATCATGACCTGTTACCTGGCGATTTAGTGAAGCGGAGGGCATTTGCGGTGTGGGCGTTTCAAAAGATGGCGGGAGATGAAGATTGGTTGAGTAACGTGTTGTGGACCGACGAAACTCATTTCACGCTCCGATGGTCTGTCAACGCCCACAGCTGCAGAATTTGGGCTACCGAAAATCCTAGAACTGTCGTGGAAACTCCATTGCACGACGTGAAAGTCACGGTATGGGTTGGATTTACCACATCTACCGTTATCGGGCCTTTTTTCTTCAAGGAAATGCGTGATTCTGGTTTTGTAACCGCTACCGTGTCGGGTGAGAGGTACCCCGATGTGTTACAGAATCGCATCATCCCCAACCTGGTTGATAAACACCTGGTGGAATGTACGATGTTTATGCAGGATGGCGCTTCACTCCATATTGCTAGACGCGTGAAAGATCTCTTGTGCGCGTCGTTTGGTGATGATCGTGTGTTCAGCCGCCACTTTCGTCATGCTTGGCCTCCCAGGTCCCCAGACCTCAGTCCGTGCGATTATTGGCTTTGGGGTTACCTGAAGTCGCAAGTATATCGTGATCGACCGACATCTCTAGGGATGCTGAAAGACAACATCCGGCGCCAATGGCTCACAATAACTCTGGACATGCTTTACAGTGCTGTTCACAACATTATTATTCGACTATAGCTATTGTTGAGGAATCATGGTGGACATACTGAGCATTTCCTGTAAAGAAAATCATCTTTGCTTTGACTTACTTTGTTATGCTAATTATTGCTATTCTGATCAGATGAAGCGATATCTGCCGGACATTTTTTGAAACTTTTGTATTTTTTTGGTTCTAATAAAACCCCATGTCATTCCAAGCATGTGTGTCAATTTGTACCTCTCTATCTACATTATTCCGTGATTTATTCAGTTTTCAAATTTATACTGAGTTTTTGATCACCCGGTATATGAAGAAGTCGCTTTTGCAATTCAGCAGCGCGATCTTCGTTTGAAAGGAGAAGCGGCAACTGGTGTGAAGGAGGTCCTGTAGGTCAGGTAACTGTTGACAGTGTGAAAGCGCTGCTGCCGCTGATTTGTAGCAGGTGGACGAGACGGCCAGAGACGTGGCGAGGGCCCCTCCCGCCTCCCGCCTCCCGCTCCGCCAGGCTGCACGCCGGCCGCTGGCTGCACAGTATCTGGTCAGCGCGCATTGTGCGCGGGCTCGGCTCGGGTCCGGTGTTTGGCCTGGGGCGGCGCCAGATAAGGCCCCACTAACACTGACGCCGCCGCCGCTGCCTGCGCCTCTGTGAGCCTCCCTGCCCGCCGTCTACAACAGCCGCCAGTCTCGCGCTCTCCGCTCACCCAATGTTCCACCGTTCTTTCTATCTGGGTGACGGTTATCGTTGCTCATGTTCAATACCACTATTCAGCCAGCAGCGATTTTAATACAAGTTTCCAGTGGATATTTGTACCTCTGACTCCGGCAGGAAAGGGTATTTCCCAGATAAACTCTGAACACGATTCGAATCGTGGACAAGAATCTCACATTTTATTGCCTATTAAATTGCTGTTTTTAAAAGAAAAAGCCCAAATCTCTCACCCTCACTCTCTCTCTCTCTCTAACTGCGCGCGAAAGCAAACACAAACACACACACACAAACACAAGTACACATAAAGCCATGCACACCACACACAACTTGCAAGTCATAAGGCGACAACACACCCTCGGTTTAACTATACAGTTATCCGTCAAATGGTTCAAATGGCTCTGAGCACTATGGGACTTAACTACTGAGGTCATCAGTCCCCTAGAACTTAGAACTACTTAAACCTAACTAACCTAAGGACATCACACACACCCATGCCCGAGGCAGGATTCGAACTTGCGACCGTAGCGGTCACGCGTATCCAAACTGACGCCCTTAGAACTGCACGCCACACCGGCCGGCAGTTATCCGTCAGAGAATGTACTTGAATTCGATCAGGCGATGTTGAGGCGATTAGATCAGGAAACGAGAGACGAAAACTAATAGATGAGTTTTGCTAGCAGCAAAAATAACTGATGACTGCTGAACTAGAGAGGATACGAAACACGGATTGGTAATAGCAAGAAAAGCATTTCTGAAAGAGAGGAGTTAGTAACATCGAGTATAGCCTTGGACGAAAGGGAAAGGTGGACTATGAACATTTCCGACAAAAAGAGAACAGAAGCTTTCGAAATTCGGTGTTATAGAAGAATGCATAAGATTAGATAAGTTGGTCGAATATCTAATGAGGTGGTACTGAATGGAAATGGGAAAAAAAAGAAATTTGTGGTAGAAACTGAGTAAAAGGAGGGATCGGTTGATAGGACACATAGTGAGGCACCAAGTAATCGTCAATTTATTAGTGGAGAGACGGGAAGAAGAGGGTGGAGGGAAAGTGGGCTTGTAAAACCTTTAAAGGGAGATCAAGGCTTCAATACTGTAAGAACGTTCATATACATGTTGTTGCAGTAGTTGTCCCCCCCATGAACCATGGACCTTGCCGTTGGTGGGGAGGCTTGCGTGCCTCAGCGATACAGATAGCCGTACCGTAGGTGCAACCACAACGGAGGGGTATCTGTTGAGAGGCCAGACAAACGTGTGGTTCCTGAAGAGGGGCAGCAGCCTTTTCAGTAGTTGCAAGGGCAACAGTCTGGATGATTGACTGATCTGCCCTTGTAACAATAACCAAAACGGCCTTGCTGTGCTGGTACTGCGAACGGCTGAAAGAAAGGGGAAACTACAGCCGTAATTTTTCCCGAGGGCATGCAGCTTTACTGTATGATTACATGATGATGGCGTCCTCTTGGGTAAAATATTCCGGAGGTAAAGTAGTCCCCCATTCGGATCTCCGGGCGGGGACTACTCAAGAGGATGTCGTTATCAGGAGAAAGAAAACTGGCGTTCTACGGATCGGAGCATGGAATGTCAGATCCCTTAATCGGGCAGGTAGGTTAGAAAATTTAAAAAGGGAAATGGATAGGTTGAAGTTAGATATAGTGGGAATTAGTGAAGTTCGGTGGCAGGAGGAACAAGACTTCTGGTCAGGTGACTACAGGGTTATAAACACAAAATCAAATAGGGGTAATGCAGGAGTAGGTTTAATAATGAATAGGAAAATAGGAATGCGGGTAAGCTACTACAAACAGCATAGTGAACGCATTATTGTGGCCAAGACAGATACAAAGCCCACACCTACTACAGTAGTACAAGTTTATATGCCAACTAGCTCTGCAGATGACGAAGAAATTGAAGAAATGTATGATGAAATAAAAGAAATTATTCAGATTGTGAAGGGAGATGAAAATTTAATAGTCATGGGTGACTGGAATTCGAGTGTAGGAAAAGGGAGAGAAGGAAACATAGTAGGTGAATATGGATTGGGGGACAGAAATGAAAGAGGAAGCCGCCTTGTAGAATTTTGCACAGAGCACAACATAATCATAACTAACACTTGGTTTAAGAATCATGAAAGAAGGTTGTATACATGGAAGAACCCTGGAGATACTAAAAGGTATCAGATAGATTATATAATGGTAAGACAGAGATTTAGGAACCAGGTTTTAAATTGTAAGACATTTCCAGGGGCAGATGTGGACTCTGACCACAATCTATTGGTTATGACCTGTAGATTAAAACTGAAGAAACTGCAAAAAGGTGGGAATTTAAAGAGATGGGACCTGGATAAACTAAAAGAACCAGAGGTTGTACAGAGATTCAGGGAGAGCATAAGGGAGCAATTGACAGGAATGGGGGAAATAAATACAGTAGAAGAAGAATGGGTAGCTTTGAGGGCTGAAGTAGTGAAGGCAGCAGAGGATCAAGTAGGTAAAAAGACGAGGGCTAGTAGAAATCCTTGGGTAACAGAAGAAATACTGAATTTAATTGATGAAAGGAGAAAATATAAAAATTCAGTAAGTGAAACAGGCAAAAAGGAATACAAACGTCTCAAAAATGAGATCGACAGGAAGTGCAAAATAGCTAAGCAGGGATGGCTAGAGGACAAATGTAAGGATGTAGAGGCATATCTCACTAGGGGTAAGATAGATACCGCCTACAGGAAAATTAAAGAGACCTTTGGAGATAAGAGAACGACTTGTATGAATATCAAGAGCTCAGATGGAAACCCAGTTCTAAGCAAAGAAGGGAAAGCAGAAAGGTGGAAGGAGTATATAGAGGGTCTCTACAATGGCGATGTACTTGAGGACAATATTATGGAAATGGAAGAGGATGTAGATGAAGATGAAATGGGAGATATGATACTGCGTGAAGAGTTTGACAGAGCACTGAAAGACCTGAGTCGAAACAAGGCCCCCGGAGTAGACAATATTCCATTGGAACTACTGACGGCCGTGGGAGAGCCAGTCCTGACAAAACTCTACCATCTGGTGAGCAAGATGTATGAAACAGGCGAAATACCCTCAGACTTCAAGAAGAATATAATAATTCCAATCCCAAAGAAAGCAGGTGTTGACAGATGTGAAAATTACCGAACTATCAGCTTAATAAGTCACAGCTGCAAAATACTAACACGAATTCTTTACAGACGAATGGAAAAACTAGTAGAAGCCAACCTCGGGGAAGATCAGTTTGGATTCCGTAGAAACACTGGAACACGTGAGGCAATACTGACCTTACGACTTATCTTAGAAGAAAGATTAAGGAAAGGCAAACCTACGTTTCTAGCATTTGTAGACTTCGAGAAAGCTTTTGACAAGGTGGCAGGGGTAAAATACAGGGAGCGAAAGGCTATTTACAATTTTTACAGAAACCAGATGGCAGTTATAAGAGTCGAGGGACATGAAAGGGAAGCAGTGGTTGGGAAGGGAGTAAAACAGGGTTGTAGCCTCTCCCCGATGTTGTTCAATCTGTATATTGAGCAAGCAGTAAAGGAAACAAAAGAAAAATTAGGAGTAGGTATTAAAATTCATGGAGAAGAAATAAAAACTTTGAGGTTCGCCGATGACATTGTAATTCTGTCAGAGACAGCAAAGGACTTGGAAGAGCAGTTGAATGGAATGGACAGTGTCTTGAAAGGAGGATATAAGATGAACATCAACAAAAGCAAAACAAGGATAATGGAATGTAGTCTAATTAAGTCAGGTGATGCTGAGGGAATTAGATTAAGAAATGAGGCACTTAAAGTAGTAAAGGAGTTTTGCTATTTGGGGAGCAAAATAACTGATGATGGTCGAAGTAGAGAGGATATAAAATGTAGGCTGGCAATGGCAATGAAAGCGTTTCTGAAGAAGAGAAATTTGTTAACATCCAGTATTGATTTAAGTGTCAGGAAGTCATTTCTGAAAGTATTCGTATGGAGTGTAGCCATGTATGGAAGTGAAACATGGACGATAAATAGTTTGGACAAGAAGAGAATAGAAGCTTTCGAAATGTGGTGCTACAGAAGAATGCTGAAGATTAGATGGGTAGATCACATAACTAATGAGGAAGTATTGAATAGGATTGGGGAGAAGAGAAGTTTGTGGCACAACTTGACCAGAAGAAGGGATCGGTTGGTAGGACATGTTCTGAGGCATCAAGGGATCACCAATTTAGTATTGGAGGGCAGCGTGGAGGGTAAAAATCGTAGAGGGAGACCAAGAGATGAATACACTAAGCAGATTCAGAAGGATGTAGGTTGCAGTAGGTACGAGGAGATGAAAAAGCTTGCACAAGATAGAGTAGCATGGAGAGCTGCATCAAACCAGTCTCAGGACTGAAGACCACAACAACAACAGCAGTAGTTGTGCTAGAATGACGGGGCGTGCAGGGACACAATAGCACAGACAGCTGCGTCAAACCAGTCTTCGGACTGAAGATCACAACATATGTTCCAGGAAAAACCTGTAAAGTTATCTAAACTGATGACGTGTAAAATATAATCTGTTTTCCCCTCTGTTACGTTCTCAGTTCTGCCGATCAGTACAGTGTGTGCCACGATGAAATGACAATGGGTGACAGAAAAAGGAGAGCTTCAGTTGTGTCTTTCCAACTCCGTTGCTTCTTCAATTCTTTCCAAAAAGCGGACCGAAGGTTATTTGTTTCCTTTTCTAAGTCTCATATGTGTCCAAATTTTTTACACGATTTCAATATGGGGCATGTTCTATATCTGAAAGTTGAGGGAGTCTTCAATGAAAACGAAAAGAGTTTTTTTTTTTTTTTTTACGCGGATGTCCTGATGGTGAGGTTCAAGCGACCTGCTGTCCGAACTGAGCGATCACCGGACGGGACTGCCCACCTGAACGCCTGAAAAGACGAATCTCTCGCGCACGCGAAAGTTCTACCTGAACTGTGCAGTTGTCTCCGATAATCGTACTGTTCATCGTTGAGCTATGGCATCACATGTCACACATGACAAATTCCGAAGTTAAAGTGAACGTACGTGTGCCCCCTATAGATTCAGATAAACAGAAGGGTATGCCCTCCCAGATTTCCGAAAGAATTTAGCACCATGCCACACTGTAGAGTTGCGAGAAAGATATGTCACAAAGAATATCTTTGCGTACAAATGTGGCATTGTTATTGTTCGACGAGTGTTCTTCAGAAATAAAGGAAACACAGATGCACCCATACGAACAGTAAAACACATAACGTAGGCAATTCTGATATCTCGTACACGGTCGAAAGTATCGAAATAACGTTTTCTAAAAGCGATCGCGCGCAGCTAGGCGGCTATTATTAATAATAATAATATTAATAATAACTTTATCTACCGCAGTGGTTCCCTACCGTTCTGGTAGCATCACACTGAGGACAATCAGATTTTAGCTAATAGCTCCCACCCCCTTCTCCCCAAACCATCAACATTAGCGCCCAACTAAACTTCGGAACAAAAAAAGAAAAAAAAATTCCTTGGACACTTATTTCTAAAATGGCGAGAAATATTTAGTGTTTTTGGGTGTTTCATTAACCCACGAACTAACGAGTCCATGAGTTAATTGATACTGCTAATTTATAACCATCTTGTTTTACAAACCGATGAAGTATTTCTCAGTGCATCGCGAGAGCTATTAACAGCTCCTTCCCAGAGAAAAGAAAGCTAACTATCCACACTTGTTACACATCCTTCCTCTGGATCACTCCTCTCCCTAGCGACACTTGCTTCACCCACACCCTGCATCCCCATTTACATCGACCAGTTAAAATGTGTGCATTATACTCATTGCTCGTAATCAATTGATTGTTTGATTTCTTACTTCTTAACTGACAAAAGCTGGAAGACTTTAGGCTGCCACTGCTTTTCGGCAGACCACTACACTAAAAATCGTTTAGTTGTTGCGAAGTGGATAGTGAAGCAGTTTTGTGATCCACTGTGGGAAGACCTGCAATTCGGAGAGGGCATTTTCGTAAGATATTTAAGCATACGTGATGTAAATGTCTCAATTTTACTTTCATAGATGCGAGGTGCGAACTACACGTCTACTGGATGGACCATGTGACGAAGATGGTATTTATACATTCGTTTCACAAAATGTAACCGGGTCATTCCATGTTGAGTCATCCAGACCATGACACCCATTATCTAGTTGTGAACTGAGATTTTGTGCACAGCTTTTGCATCTAATATCATGAACTTTTGCCAATTTTCATTGGTTTATATATATTCTGTTGGTAGCAACTGCTGAAAGTTTGATGCAACGCGTTACTTCAAAGCAAACTGTAAAAATTTGAAAATTGGCTGCAGTTTTTAAACAAAAAATGGTACGCTGACAGCTTTTTCCCTGAATATCCTTTCGTACATGTAGTTTTTGAAAACATGTTAGAATTGTCCTATTACATTTTTTTACTGTTAAATTTTAAAAAAATTGGACAATTGCCCCCTCTGGAAAATACTAAAAAAAATTAGAAAGTGATCTACAAATAATAAAGTTTCATCATACAAGAAATCAGTTTTGAGAAATGAATGGCACTGGGAGAAAAATTTTATATATATAATCACCGTTGATCTTTATTTTACAATTGCCATTGCCGACTTTCGCCCATAAGAACAGGTACTCATCAGCATTTAACTTCTTCTTCCTTCTCGTAGTCAAAACAAATGGCATGCTTGGAACAAGAGTACCATAAGGCTGTTTAGCCAACAGTCCTGTAGTCTCAGCAATACTCCATGTCTTCCAAGCCAAAATGTTAGCATCTGGAAATGCTTCAAGGCCACCATAATCTGCTTGATTGCCCCATACAACAGCAAGTGTAAGCCAGGTACTACCTCCAAACACTGCTTGAACATCACAGGTATATATATATCCACCAGAGAAATATAATTACTACCCAAGGGACATTAACAACATAATTACACATAACAATATACATATTGAACAAAAATTGCAACATATGAAACAAAATTACACATCATAAAATATATGGCAACTTGTACATTACATATGTACACTTTGTTACCTGTGCCGTAACCAAATTAACTCAATGTAAAAATACATAGCATTTTGTTTTTAATATTTGAGCATTTTGTCAAAAGCCAATACTGTCAACACTGCACAAAATGCTGGTGCTGCAATCGGTATTCAAGTTGATTGGGAACTAAACATGTTAGAGGCACTTTGATGCTTCGATAATATTTTTTTGTATGAGAACCACTTTTCTTCCACCAACTTTGAGGACTCCTTGGTCAGAGAATAAGTACGGCCTGTTGCTGTGGTGATATCAACTTCACACAGCATATGAGAGAAAGAATCATCACAAACATCCTTATCAGGCCATTAGAAGGACCGGGATGGTCCATGAGGATGCATGATGTGGTGTCACCGCCAGACACCACACTTGCTAGGTGGTAGCCTTTAAATCGGCCGCGGTCCGTTAGTATACGTCGGACCCGCGTGTCGCCACTGTCAGTGATTGCAGACCGAGCGCCGCCACACGGCAGGTCTAGAGACACGTTCCAGCACTCGCCCCAGTTGTACAGCCGACGTTAATAGCAGTGGATCACTGACAACTACGCTCTCATTTGCCGAGACGATAGTTAGCATAGCCTTCAGCTACGTCAATTGCTACGACCTAGCAAGGCGCCATAGCATTTGATATTGAGATTATAACATGTACCGTCAAGAGCGATGTACACCAATTGTGGATTAAAGTTAAGTATTACATCAACTACGTACTTTATTTGCTACTATTAATTCCCTTAACTGTTCCAGACCTCGCACCAGTCAGCGTGTAATTAAACGCGTGCATTTCGGCCTCCTCTAGCAACACAGTGTTGGCTTCTCTGCCAACACATCACATGAACCTTACTGTAACATCTCCTTCTTCACAATTCACCTTCTCAACAATTCCCAAATACCAAGAAGAGTCATATGCACACGCAATGTAGCAGTTGGGCTGCACAGTGCATTCTGACTTCAGTGGCGGAAGTGCATCTAAGAAATCATGCACGATACTAAAATCCATACCACAGCTGGCAATGTCTTTCCTCTTTTCTGCTCAGCCATCGATAAAATATCCTTCTCCATTAAAAGAGCTCTTGCTTGTCGTACCAAATACTCAGAAACCTGAAATTTGGAACTGACTTCCTATCGAGACTAGGTTGGCGGCAGAAAAGTAACTGAATTTTTTCACGATTGTTTGCATATTCAATTTTCTGTGTGATTTTGTCCATGAGTTCATCGTGATATTTTGCCTTTTCTTCCAGTTCTGTTAAATCACTGTCAGGGATAGTGCTTGCATCAGCAGCCAGCTCAACTGGATGTGTATCTGAAATTTTAGTTTTCAGAGCCCCAGCTGCTGATTCCAATTTCCGTTTGGCTGCTGCATACCGACTATGCCCAGCAACTGAATGCAGCTTTGCAGGAGATACTACTAACCTAGTTAAGCCAGTATTGAACACAGATTTTTCAGGAGTCTGCACCTTCACACTACTGTCATTTATATACGCTGGTGATGAGTCGTCACTTGCTTGCTTTTCATTAACAAGTATGATACAGGTTGGGCACATGTTCTATCCAGGAATAACGTTAAAGCCTCTCATTTTGAAGGTCTTTGCCTTTTCTAAACTAATTTCACGCAATCCAGATGAAACAGATCGTTTATGGCGCTTGAAGAGATCACAGCAAATTTTCTTATGTAGAGAGAATATGCACAGGTACCTGTCTTTGTGTTTAACACACACGCACGTGAAACACTTAAATCACAATATGAATGACTGTTGCTTCGCCATAATAAAAGTTCTTGTTCTTCACTGGTCAGTTCATTCACACAAGTCAGGGCATTATCACGTATATCTTGCAGATACTGTCCAAGAAAACACTGCCTTCTTGTACTTGCCATACTGCTTCAGTCATAAAACCAATATTAGTCGTAAATAATTCTATAGATGATTGGTGTAACCTAAAAAGTAATTAAATAATGAAAAATCATTCTATCCCATTGTTTCATTACAAAAGTATTTCACATTATTATTGTAACATTAGAAGACTTACTTTTGTTTTGGAATGAATAGTTAAAATCGGCAACAACTGAATTTTAACCAATACTCTGGGTATAACTCAGTACAAGAGCTCAGAACTGCATGCTCTGTGAACATATGACTCCAAACAAAGGAACTGAATGATGCTATACACGTAGTGGCAATACAACTGTGTTCTCAGATATGATTTGTTCCTAGAGAAATCCAGGGTAGTCAACTTCAGCAATGTAGTGGTGATATGGTAGTCATGAATTAGCAACTTCAATATTTCTTTTACAATAACGTTGTTTTTAAATTTATGCTTACTTTTTAACCACTTATCGTGTTGCAAAACTTGTTAAGTTTCAATGCAGTCCTTCAAAGAAAACTTCTACCTTCTAGTAGAAACACAAAGTAAGAACAAGCCTCAATTTCTACAGATTAATTGCATTAAATGGGGTTCGTTTTACGAATAGCAGTAGAGGAACATCAATATATTCACATGATAATTCTTATCTTGGTATTAACACCCCGCATTATTTCTACAAACTGGTTCTTTCTGTGTGACATAATGGAATATTTTAATAATACTGTAAATTTTTCAAAGGTATCTATGAGGGAGCAATACCTTAAAAAATTATAATTTCCATGCATGGATTTTGTTTAAAAGAAATTATTTGCAATTTTTTCTGAGATGTAGATGACGGATATTCACTACAAGAAGCATGACTATAAAGATATACCTTCCTCTTTAACTAAAAAAAATTCGAGCTTCCACCGCAAAAACTGTAAGAACTATTATTGCCTTTTTAAAGTATGAAGGAGCACGTCCATGAAAACCTGAATCTGCACAACTTCTTTTTATCATAGGTGAAAAAGTAATTGACCTGCAACATTTACATTTTGGAAATGTGAATGTATCTAGGTAAATTCCCACTACCCGAAATTTCAAGGATTTGCGTGACGATGGGTGTCACTGCCTAACATTTCTGGATGATATGACGTGGAATGACCCCACATTGTGTTATGCATTCTTGTTAGAACTTCGAAAAAAGGTAATTATTGGTAAGTTATGTAATCGATGTTAAAATCTTCTGAAACAGTGGTAATAGTAATGATATTTTTAAAATAATTTAGTTTCATGGTCGAAACACAACCAAACCCTTTCATTTCTACACCTCAGAAAATTTCATTTTATCCCTCAGGGGTTGTTTGTTGCATGTTAACCGGAGACGTAGAAACTACGAAGAGGCTCCGTCCCCGCCGCAGCCGCAGTGGTCCACAACCCCACGACGACTACCGCAGTCCACTTCACCCCTTCGCCGCCCCACACCGAACCGAAGGTTATTGTGCGGTTGGGCCAATGGACACCCTCCTCCTCCTCCTCCTCCTCCTCCTCCTCCTCCCCCTCCTCCTCCCCCCCCCCCCTCCCAGGGAACGTCTCACACCAGACGAGTGTAACCCCTATGTTTGCGTAGTAGAGTAATGGTGGTGCAAGCGTACGTGGAGAACTTGTTTGCGCAGCAATCGCCGACATAATGTAACTGAGGCGGAATAGGGGGAACCAGCCCGCATTCGCCGAGGCAGATGGAAAACCGCCTAAAAACCATCCACAGACTGGCCGGCCACCGGACCTCGACACCGGGCGGATTCGTGCCGGGGACCAGGCGCTCCTGCCCACTCCGGAAAGCCGTGCGTTAGATCGCTCGGCTAAGTGGGCGGGCTCTACCCCTCAGAGGTACTTACTTCCACGTTGGGAACCACAGATCTGAGAGATTTTTGGTACGCTGACACTAGTTTTGGCCTCCACGCTGACAATGAATGATGTGCCAAGATCTTACTGACAGAACATTTTCAACCTAATCACATACCTGGCTCACACTTCTCAAGGACGCAATAATACAGACGAACGATGAAACAATTATTACTGAAATAAAAGTAGCTAGTACTTGTGATTTTTGCTGCCTTGAATTCTAATATGATGGCAAAACAACTATAACTCATCTCTTTTTTACATTTCATACTAGATATTAAACATAACGTTCGTTATATATTATAACAGGGAATTGGAATTTCGCTAGCCGTGGTTGTACCAGTATATCCTCACTACTCGTATTATGACAAGTTCTCTGACTCTTCTCCTCTTTCCATGAGAACTTTGTGGAGCATAAAAAATTCTATTACCGCCTCTACACAAATAATTAGGTTTACTGAGACGGCTTGCGAAAACCTTACCAAACCATGGACAATGTTTCAAGTATCTTTGCGACAAGTTTCCTCGTCGATAAAATGGAACAAAGCTCCATGGCCCGATGAAATTCGTGTCAGGTTCCTATAACATAACCCTACCAGATTCTGTATTGAATTTGCGGCTGAATTGGCCCTCTTCTAACTATAATCCAGCACAGATCTCTGGAACAAAAAAACGTGTCCAATAGCTGGAAGAAAGCAGAATCACACCCGTTTACAAGAAGTGTAGTACAAGTGATCCACAAAACTACCACCCAGTATCATTGATACCGATTTGTTATAGAATCATACAACGTACTCTGAACTACTCCATGCCAATCAGAATGGATTTCGAAAACATAGATCACGTGAAACACAACTGGCACTTCCCTCACATGTCATCCCGAAAACAATGGATCATGGCAGTCAGGTAGATGCAGCATTTCTCGATTTCCCAAAAACATTTGACTCGGTACCACACCTACGCTTATTATCAAAAGTATGATTACATGGGGTATCAGACAAATTATGTGACTGGACTGAGGATTTCTTGATTGGAAGGACACAGCAAAATGTTCAAATGTGTGTGAAATCTTATGGGACTTTACTGCTAAGGTCATCAGTCGCTATGCCTACACATTACTTAACCTAATTTATCCTAAGGACAAACACACACACCCATGCCCGAGGGATGGCTCGAACCTCCGCCGGGACCAGCCGCACAGTCCATGACTGCAGCGCCCGAGACCGCTCAGCTAATGCTGTTCATATTGTATATTAATGATCTTGCGGACAGCATTAATAGTAACCTCAGACTTTTCCAGATGATGCAATTACTTACAACGAAGTATAGTCTGAAGGAAGTTGTACAAATATCCTGTCAGAGCTTGATACGATTTCAATGACTGGCAGCTTGCTTTAAACGCTCAAAAATGTAAACTCGTGCTCTTCACAAAACGAGAAAACATAGTATCCTATGAATATAATATTAGCGAGTCACAGTTGCAACCTATAAACTAAAACAAATACTCAGGTGCAACACTTACAGTAGGGACATGAAGTGTGGAACGATCACATAGGCTTAGTCGTGGATAAAGCAGGTTGCAGACTTCGATTTATTTGTAGGGTGGAATGCTAGGGAAATGCAATCAGTCTACAAAGGAAAATGCTTACATATCACTCGTGCGACCTTTCTAGAATACTGCTCAAATGTGTGGGACCCGTAACAAATATGACTAACAGATATATTGAACGTATACAGAGAATGGCACCACGGGTCACAGGTTTGCCTCTGGATGGGATAGCGTCGTAGATAAAGAAACTGCACTGGGGGACTCTTAAAGACAGACGTACACTATACTGAGAAAGCATATTTACAAAGTTTCAAGAACCGGCATTAACTGATGACTCTAGGAATAAACACTACCGTCCGTTAAAATTGCTACACCAAGAAGAAATGCAGATGATAAACGGGTATTCATTGGACAAATATATTATACTAGAACTGACATGTCATTACATTTCCACGCAATTTGGGTGCATAGATCCTGAGAAATCAGTACCCACAACAATCACATCTGGCCGTAATAACGGCCTTGATACGCCTGGCCATTGAGTCAAACAGAGCTTGGATGGCGTGTACAGGTACAGCTGCCCCATGCAGCTTCAACACGATACCACAGTTCATCAAGAGTAGTGACTGGCGTATTGTGACGAGCCAGTTGCTCGGCCACCATTCACCAGACGTTTTCAATTTGTGAGAGATCTGGAGAATGTGCTGGCCAGGGCAGCAGTCGAACATTTTCTGTATCCAGAAAGGCCCGTACAGGACCTGCAACATGCGGTCGTGCATTGTCCTGCTCAAATATAGGGTTTCGCAGGGATCGAATGGAGGGTAGAGCCACGGGTCGTAACACATCTGAAATGTAACGTTCACTGTTCAAAGCGCCGTCGATGAAGGTGACCGAGACGTGTAACCAATGGCACCCCATACCATCATGCCGGGTGATACACCAGTATGGCGATGATGAATACACGCTTCCAATGTGCGTTCACCGCGATGTCGCCAAAGAGGGATGCGACCATCATGATGCTGTAAACAGAACCTGGATTCATCCGAATAAATGACGTTTTGCCATTCGTGCACCCAGGTTCGTCGTTGAGTACACCATCGCAGGCGTTCCTGTCTGTGATGCAGCGTCAAGGGTAACCGCAGCCATGGTCTCCGAGCTGATAGTGCATGCTGCTGCAAACGTCGTCGAACTGTTCGTGCAGATGGTTGTTGTCTTGCAAACGTCCCCATCTGTTGACTTAGGGATCGAGGCGTGGCTGCTTGATCCGTTACAGCCATGCGGATAAGACGCCTGTCATCTCGACTGCTAGTGATACGAGGCCGTTGGGATCCAGCACGGCGTTTCGTATTACGCTCCTGAACCCACCGATTCCATATTCTGCTAACAGTCGTTGGATCTCGACCAACGCGAGCAGCAATGTCGCGATACGATAAACCGCAATCGCGATAGGCTACAATCCGACCTTTATCAAAGTCGGAAACGTTATGGTACGCATTTCTCCTCCTTACACGAGGCATCACAACAACGTTTCACCAGGCAACGCCGGTCAACTGCTGTTTGTGTGTGAGAAATCGGTTGGAAACTTTCCTCATGTCAGAACGTTGTGGGTGTTGCCACCGGCGCCAACCGTGTGTGAATGCTCTGAAAAGCCAATCATTTTCATATCACAGCATCTTCTTCCTGTCGGCTAAATTTTGTGTCTGTAGCACGTCATCTTCATGGTGTAGCAATTTTAATGGCCAGTAGTGTATAACAACCTTCTATGTATCGCTCACACACGGACCGCGATGACAAGATTAGTTTAATTACAGCATGCACAAAGGCATTTAAACAATCACTCTTCCTGTGCTCGTTACTCGGATGGAACTAGAAGAAACCATACTAACTGCTATACTCGGACGTACCCTCTGCCACGATTTTCACAGTGACTTACAGAGTATAGACGTTGATGTACATGTCTGTCAAAAGGTAAGTTGAAAGAAGGGTGTTCCCTGGATCTGACATTTCGAAAATGATGTTAAGATTCTAAATATGATTAAAAAACGACTTTGAATGATAGGCAGGCTTATTCATGGATTTTATTAATAAATTCTTTAGCAGCAATTGGGACCAACCCTACATTGTTGCTGAAGCCAACGTGTGGCAAAAGTTCAAGAAGTCAGGTATTTGATGCACATCAATGACTTGAGTGATCTCAGTAAGGAATATGGTAAGAGCCTCAAGACATCAGAGTGATGGAGAAAGACGGTATCAGGGCCGCCAGAATACCAGTATGATGGGAGACTAGGTCAACACGAAGGCCATTCTTTGGCGTAAATCCTACATTAGACGCTTTAAGAACAGAGAAAGGAACTATACGTCAGTTCCTGTTTGATAATGTACTGAAGTGGAGTTTTCAAGAACGTTCGTTCATAACGACAAATTAAAATGCTCTTCATTCCAATTCCATATGTTTTTCTAATTTTCTTGTTTATAACGAAGTCACATTGCGATATACTGTGCGCGGCAGAAAGTTACTGAGGTCAAACATGGATACAGTGCCCAAAAGTCATGCGATTGTACCGTTACCTACCAAAAAATAACGTCAAAATGCTTTTTTGTTGATCTGTGACTTCTCCCGTTACTTCACTCCACGTTTCGAAACTCTACTCGCGAAGTACAACGGCAGGGACTCTGCAGTTTGAAAACGCAAGAATAATGGCAGATTGAACAGCTCGGTGAAAAATACCCACTTCATTTTCAAAACCGCACACAGATATGGAGGACGTTGCGGATCTTCGGTGGGCCGCTATGATGTGAGACTCCAGTATTACGAATCTGTTGCGATAACAACGCAAAAAAACTGTTCGGAAAGACGTCTTGGTGAGACCTATATTCCAATTTAACGGATGAATCATCGTCGCCTCTCAGTTTGAAATACCTGTTAGAAATGTCAACATATGCAAACAGCCGCCCGTTACGATCGCATTAACTGTCTTGAAAACCACCATTCTTTTGATATTTCATTGGATTTTCCTCGCTCAAATTCCCTAAAGACTTCGAGTCGTCCACAGGCGCATAAAAAGAACTTATTCACTACTGCGACACGAAAAACCTCTCTTTCACGCGAAGAGGTGTCATTTCTCACTCCACTGGTTCACGGCTTTAGTACTAAATCAACCTGTCTTCCGATATAGTACTTCACCTCCAACCTGTACTAAAATAGAATGAGATGTTCACTCTGCAGCGGAGTGTGCGCTGATATGAAACTTCCTGGCAGACTAAAACTGTGTGCCGGACCGAGACTCGAACTCGGGACCTTTGCCTTTCGCGGGCAAGTGCTCTGCCGACTGAGCTGTCCAAGCACGACCCACGCCCCGTCCTCACAGCTTTAATTCCGCCAGTACCTCGTCTCCTACCGACTAGGTTCGCAGGAGAGCTTCTGTGAAGTTTGGAAGCTGGGAGACAAGGCACTGGCGGTATTAAAGCTGTGAGCACGGGGCGTGGGTCGTGCTTGGACAGCTCAGTCGGCAGAGCACTTGCCCGGAAAGGCAAAGGTCCCGAGTTCGATTCTCTGTCCGGCACCCAGTTTTAATCTGCCAGGAAGTTTCATAGCAGCGCACACTCCGCTGTAGAGTGAACATTTCATTCTGGAAACATCTCCCAGGTTATGGCTAAGCAATGTCTCCGCAATATCCTTTCTCCCAGGAGTGCTAGTTCTGCAAGGTTCGCAGGAGAGGTTCTGTGAAGTTTGGAAGGTAGGAGACGAGGTACTGGCGGAATTAAAGCTATGAGGACGGGGCGTGAGTCGTGCTTGGGTAGCTCAGTCGGTAGAGCACTTGCCCGCGAAAGGCAAAGGTCCCGAGTTCGAGTCTCGGTCCGGCACATAGTTTTAATCTGCCAGGAAGTTTTGTACTAAAATAGCTTGGGAGGAATTAATTAAATGCGAAAAGTACGGGGGCGTGATGTAAAGTAATGACTCGGTATTTTTTATGGGAAAACTCTTATAACTTTGTAAAAACGATAACCTTTATTACCTTTGTACATCTTTATTCTTTACGTCCATTATTTATTTCCCAGCGTAGTCACCCTGCCGACGAACGCATTTATACCAACGAGAGACCAGTTAGTTGATATCTCACCTTTCTTGCACCGCTTCATCACAACGAAAGTGAAGTTCTCGGAGGTGTTCTTTAAAGTCTGCGAGCGTGAAAACGGCTGAGACTATTTCGGGACTGTATGGAGAATGATCAATGACAGTGAACCCAAGGATTGGACTGTTGCAGATATCGCAGCACTCGTGTGTGGTCTGGCATTGTCATGCTGAAGAAGAGGGTACTCCACGTGTGGACGAACTCTTCGAATTCGTGGTTCAAGTTTTCTGAGGTACTCTCACGAACCGCCATACATAAGTTACAAGCCACCACGTTAAATGCTACAGTTCTGAGACCTCCAGCGGTAGAGGATGGCAACTTGCATCAGCGAGGAGGAGGAGGAGGAGGAAATTAGTGTTTAACGTCCCGTCGACAACGCGGTCATTAGAGACGGAGCACAAGCTCGGGTTAGGGAAGGATGGGGAAGGAAATCGGCCGTGCCCTTTCAAAGGAACCATCCCGGAATTTGCCTGAAGCGATTTAGGGAAATCACGGAAAACCTAAATCAGGATGGCCGAAGACGGGATTGAACCGTCGTCCTCCCGAATGCGAGTCCAGTGTGCTAACCACTGCGCCACCTCGCTCGGTCTTGCATCAGCGAAGCGGGCAAGTCAACCGAGTAATATGCATGGCATGTGATACCCCAATTGATACTGAGAACAGAATAAAAAATTCCGAGGCACTATTTTACTGTACGTCCTCATAGACGTAAATTGCTGCTGTCTCTTATTTAGACTTCTGGTTCATTTGTATGAAACTCGATGAACGAAAATAGCTAAATGCAGAAAAAGGTTAGAAAAGTTATCAAGCTTGGAACAGAAAGTGAAGATCACGTTTTTGCAACATCAAATTGGATAACGCCCCAAGAAGTATTTCTGCTCAACGAAAGTTAGTCTTAATGATGCCCACCATTGCAAAGACAAAATCATTAAATGGTACGAAAATAAATAAAAAGACTTCTGTCCCCGTCAGTGCTGGTGTAACGTGACACCTGAGCGGCATGCATCAACACACGGCAATGAAGGGAAAAAAGTAATACTTCAGTTTTATAGTTTCTCACTGTAATAACTCGAACTCCATGTCAGTGACCCCCAGAGAACTGCGAAAGAAATTTCAGCGATTGTACTCCATGTCAGGAAATTACAAAGTAAATTGAATATTTATCGTTTCCGTGTTCGTTGTTATCAAATATCAATACTTCTCGAATGTTTGATAGCTGCACAGTTGAAAAGCAAATATTCCTCTGTAACTCATGCCAGAACATAACACAATATTTGTATGATTAAAAGCACGAGAGCATTTCGCGGAACGAACGACACTGAAACATCCATTTCGTAATTCCAGGCCACCAATTGTTTGTTTGTTTTACAACTTGTGCCAGATCATACAGTTCTGATAGTGTTTTCATTAGATGTTCATATTCAACAAAACTGCAGAGTGCTTAAAGTAGAGACGTGCAGTGGACTGTATAAGATGATGTTTAATGTACGTCGAAAAAATTCCCAAAATAGTGCTAAATACACAGACGGAAAAAAACGCAACACTAAGGAGTTGTGCGACATGAACGAAAGTTGATAGGCGTATTTCTACGGCTGAAAGAAAAGTGAACATTTTGCTTAGTCGATCGCCAACTGTCTGTACAAATTTTAAAAAATGCGTGAAACTACTCTGTCTGTAAAAACATTATTTTATTTTGCTACCGATTTCGGTTCTAAACAATCATCAACGGCAGCTATACAACATACAAAAGTGGACAATGTGACAATGCCAAACGAAATAATAAAAACAGAAACAGTGTAAAATCGATCAAAAAAACTCACGAAAATTATCGCAGATGTATCACCTGCCATACATGCTGTAAAACAAATTATCATGCGAAACCACAATTGCCAAGATAATATAAATCCGAAAATTGTAACAAGATAAAAACATGATGGCACATTGACACAAGGACAACAATTTATGTACAGCAAAACATGTCCATGTATTTCAAGGTCAAAGACGACAGTCTTGACCGAATCCAAAGAAGTTGCCATAAATAATTATGTGATATCAGATTACAAAACTAAAGTTAATAGTTCTACAGTTGATTGAGATTTTGAATAACATCAATAAAATAAAATATAAAGTAACAGATAAGTAAGATTGAGAAATGTAAAAAAATAAAAATATTTTACAATCCACTGAAGAAACGTAAACATGTGTAATACAAGATACAGGTCAATCCATGAAATTAAAATCAATGAAGCCATATCAAACGAAAATCCACGTTAAATTAAAATAAGAGGAAGAAAATACAATTTTGAGGAGTGAAGGATAATATAAACTGAATGTAAAATATGTAGATGAAAAACATCTAAAATTTTATACATATGACAAAATCTAACCAAAAATTTTTATGGAGAAACGTGGTAAACTCTTAACACATTGGTTAGAACAATATTTCATACGAATTACTACAGAATCCATTTATAATACAGATAAAAATTAATAAAAAAGACATGGTATGCACCTACACTTTAACACATCGGTTAAAAAATATTTCATCCAAATTACAACATAGCCACAAGACAAAATCAAACAAGACCATTTCACATACAGATAAAAATTAATAACGGAAGACATTCACTGTAGATAACAAGATTCAGGAGATAAAAGTTATGCGATAAATTTCGCGTTTGAAATTCAAGAAAACGTTTCAAGCTAAGAAACCGTTTGTGTTTGGCCCATTTATGACTTCCTGAGATGAAAAAAATTGAGGAACAAAGATTCGTAGACACACACACAATCAACAGAAAATATGACGCGAGCTTTGGTTACAATTTCATATAAGTATGGACTTGGGCTTAACGTAATCTTCTCCAGAACGCAAAACGAAGGTGTAAGGGACTTATGGTCAACAAACAACGTAAATGGAAAAAAATGATGTGCGAAAGAAGGTTGTCAACCTTATAAATGTATGGAAGAAAACTAAACACTCCTAATATAAAAAAGAACAACTCCGGACAGAAGACACATGCGGGAATGCAGATGATTCCACTGATGGCTTGTTTTTGACCTGTAATTCTAACTAATGGATAATTAACGCCAGCCACACAGGCGCGCAGAACGGCGTTCAAAAAGCGGAACTGGTTTACGTGACAGCATTCTGCATCCAGCTACTGTATGTCTACAAACACGCCAGACAACCTTGATTCCCACTGTTACGTTCTCTGTTCCAACCACATTTTATCATTCCGCACACACACATTTTTAGAAAGGGTTCATGATAACAAAAGGCATCACAAATATAATGGAAGTGACAGTGACCGGCCGGCACAGCATTTGTAACGCGATATTTGGCCAGTATTTAAACGCATTCCTCACTGGTGATTCGCTGGAAGAGATCGCTTTCTGGCTCCATTTAATTTCACACAAGTAAAAACCAACGGTAACTGTAAAATTGAGGATCGTTCTGATTATTTCTCTTGGTTGGTCGTTTGCAGAACAATCTTTCGTTACCATTAGTAAACGATACTCTTCGTTTCCAATTGCAAACGATGTTCTACGACGAATATGATATTTATCACGCAACCTGAAACTCACAGAGAAAAAAATGATATCGAGACGAATGCCTGCCTATTAATATACTCTGCGTAAAACAATTGAAGGATCACTTTTTTTAAACTCCGTAATTGTCTCCCATTGCGAGGTAGAAGTTTGAAATTTGACTCAAAGGTGGCTGCAACCTTCGTCTGTAATACGATATGGCAGTGCCTCTGTTATTCCGATTACGATGCAAAGTTCCTTTGGACATGCGTTCATGTACAAAGGCCAGCCGCGGTGGTCTCGCGGTTCTAGGCGCTCAGTCCGGAACTGCGCGACTGCTACGGTCGTAGGTTCGAATCCTGCCTCGGGCATGGATGTGTGTGATGTCCTTAGGTTAGTTAGGTTTAATTAGTTCTAAGTTCTATGGGACTGATGACCTAAGATGTTAAGTCCCATAGTGCTCAGAACCATTTGAACCATGTACAAAGAAACAGGCAGTGCGGCGACTACGGCCGTTATGAAATACGTTAACGAATTCTCAATTGCAAATAAGGACAACCATCATCTGTAGAATGGAATGACGGCAATGAAAATCTGTGCCAGACCGGGACTCGAACCAGAATTCCCGCTTATTGCGAGCGGTCGCCTTTCTATTTGGCTATCCGTGCACGACTCACGGCCAGACTCAAACTTTGTGCCTGTGATATTTTGATTAGTATGCAAAGTTCCTTTGGACATGCATACATGTACAAAGGAACTTTGTATCGTAATCAGAATAACACAGGCACTGCTATATCGCATTTATGTGCCGTTACCAGGCAAGCGACTTCCAAGTACAACGTCTGACCTGCCGGGAATATACATAATGGATGTACGAGCAGAGGTCGTAGATGCATGGTTGAAGACATATGGAAGTTTGGGTCTGGCCGCGGGTCGTGAAAGGATAGACAAATGGTAAGGCGACCGCTCGCTATAAGCGGGAATTCGGGTTCGAGTCCCGGTCTGACACAGATTGTCACTGTCGCCATTCCATTCTACAGCTGATGGTTGTTCTTATTCGCAATTGCGAATTCATATAATGTATTCCTCTGTAATGGAGCAAAGGCTTGGCGCCCTGCAACGTCACTCTCGGACTCGGCGAATACAGCAAGGCGCCGACACGTGCGAGAAAAAGGCCACAGCTCAGAAATTCATATGAACTGCAAGGTGGGTTAATGATATTTCATTAGCCCCAAGTCTCGCCGCAATTCTGCCAACGCCACCGTGGACGTGTCATACGATGGCAAGGTCGTCACACCCCCTCATAGCCACATTTCACCCCTTCGTTTGACGCCTCTGTGATGGAGGTCACAATCGCGACGTCTGGTCTTGAAATCACGCGGGTGTCTTATGGGTGACGGAGGAAAACATTATGAACTCAACCGCCGTTCAGAATCGATACGAAAATCACACAGCAGGTAGCATGAAGGGCATAAATGAAATCGCTCCTTCCCTACGGACGTTCATTTCCACACATTTCGCGCTCCAAAAGACAGTCTGAAGTGAGATGTATAACGGGACAACTTCTTGACGAATTTTGCGACTACTGACACTACTGACGATTCAACACTTTTCTAAGGATATCGCGACGCTGCAACACCACTCAAAATCTTCTCATCCATTTGGAGTAAAGTTTGACAGTAAGTATTGTTTTGCTATACAGGGTGGAAACACTAGCGACCATTCAACGCCATTCCAAGAAGTTTGAACGAAGTCAGAAGGAAGAAAAGGGTGTTTGTGCTTTTTCATCCCTCTTTTTTCGTGCCCTCCCGTGGCGTGTGTACGGGGGAGTGCGACACTGAAACGGAGGCGAATAAATTGGCAAAAAGTCCCTTTAAGACCCCACCAGTTCAGCAGCACCATCGGTGCTACCTGCGCACCTCTGCTGGGCACTTTAAAAAATGTCTCTGTTCTGAGACATCCCTCTGCCGATCTCTACCTGCCGGCCATATAAGCAAACCCCTCTGATTTGTTATGCGACCAGCAGGTACCAGTGTTGAGAGTGTTGCCTGTCCTGCTCAATGAACATCTTTATGCAGAAACATTTTTACAGTGTACAACAAAGGTGCTACAGTGGCAGCAAGTGTGTTGCCGAACTGGGGTGTCTTAGACGGATCATTTGTCATTTAATTAACGAGCGTGTCAGTGTAGCACCCCTCAGTGAACACGGCACAGGAGGGGGCTTAAAAGGAGGAATGAAAAAGCATAAACACCCTTTCATGCTTAGGGTCACGTTCAGATTTCGTCGAATGGTTTTGAACGATGCCTAGTGCCTACATACGAAAGGAAAATTTGCGGTCACGGTACACTGAGATCACGTTCAATGGAGTAGCAGCCCCACGATGTCCTTAGAACAGGGTTGAATCGTCCGGGGAGGGGATTGACAGCAGTGGCGAAATTTGTCAAGAACGTCGTCCTGTTGTACATCACACTGCAAACCGTCGTTTTCGTGCGCGAAATATGTGAAAATGAACGCCCCTAGAGAAGTGGTTTCATTGACGCCCTCTATGCCACCTCCTGAGGCTTTTCGTGTCGATTCTGAACGGTGGTGTCTCTGAAACGTTTTCTTCGGCCACCCATAAGAAAACAGCGTGATTTAAACGCTAGGCGTCGCAGTTCTGACCTGTACCGCAGAGGCGTCAAACGAAGAGGTGAAATGTGGGTATGAGAAGCTGTGACTATCTTTCCATCGTGCGACACTTTCACAGTGGCCTTGGGCAGAACTGTGGTCAATTTGGTGCCAATGTTACATACTCAACCCACCTTACAGCTCACATGAGCTTCTGAGCTCTGGCCCTTTATTTGTATGTGTCGACACATTGCTGTTTGAAGCTTCGCCGAGCCCCAGGGTGACGACACAGAGTGCCTTTACAGAGGAAGGTTGTAGGCACCTTTGACCCACATTTCAAACTTCAGGCAGCAATGGGGGAGGCAATTACGGGGTTTCAAAATGCTAGTCTTTTGTGGTGCACATTATAATCAAGCACAGTGATTCTTACTAAGCATATCAGCATTGTCTAAAAACGTCACATCACAGGCGTGCGCACAATCATTTGGACAAATTCCAAAAATGCACGTCTGAGAAATGTTTTTCTTGGAAGTATTACCACCAAACAAGGGGAAAAATGGTTAAATATGGTTGTGGTTTGCTGAGACACCTGGTGAGTATAAGTCATGCAGAGTCTACATCCTATCTGTATAGGTACTTCTCATCAGGGAAGAAGTCCCCACTGGAAGTTTATTTTTGATAACTGATAAAAACTGCTTAATTTGCAGTGGTTGAACATTTGATCCAACAGACTATTCCGTGCCGGCCACTGTGGCCGAGCGGTTCTAGGCGCTTCAGTCCGCAACCCCACTGCTGCTACAGTCGCAAGTTCGAATCTTGCCTCGGGCATGGATGTGTGTGATGTCCTTAGGTTAGTTAGGTTTAAGTAGTTTTAAGTCTAGGGGACCTCAGATGTTAAGTCCCATAGTGCTTAGAGCCATCTGAATCATTTTCACTATTCCCTTTAGCAGTTACACCACCGTTACATCACCAGTTAGAACTACTGTTGGTACACTACTTTTGCTCATTGGGCTCTTTAGTTCTAAATCGGTAAAAACAAGAAGACTTTGAGCCAGTACTGTCTTCCGACCTTGGCAATGCAGCAATGTATGCAGCGGTGTAGTAACCATTACGTAGCGAATGTTGTGTTGCGACTTCCTGTCTGTTCGTTTATACACTGGTTGAAAAAAAAAAAGTTATCCTGGATATCGGCACAGGGGCATAGTTGACGTCCAAGGTGGCCCCACGCATGTTCTACAGGGGGCCGATCTTGTTGACCACAGGAGAACATCAACATCACGCAAAAAGTTCATAGAGGCAGGTCTCATGGGTAGACGAGCATTTTCCCGTTGAAGAATGGCTCCACGATACTGTCATCTGAGAGGGAACACACGGAGCGCAGAATTACCGTGAGTACCGTTGTAATGTCAGAGTTCTCTAAATCACCATCAGTCATGATCAGACGTCACACCTGACGGCTCCCCACACCATGATGCCAGGAGTAACACTGCTGTGCCTCTCCTACACACTGGACGAATGACGGTAATGCGGAGTAGTGCAATTCATCATTGAAAGCTGAACACAATGCAACGTCAATCATCAGCAGACCACGATTCTCCGTCACAGCACCACTCCAAACGCATCCGTTTGTGTTGTGGCATTAACGGCAGTCTGCGCAAGGGACGGTAATTCACTAGTCTGGCTGCTGCTAGTCTCTAACCAGCGGTGCATGACGACATAGAATGTAGCAGGAGTCCATTACTTGTTGTTGGATGGCAGACGTGGATGTGGAGGGGTTACGATGTGCTTGGTGCACAATATGGCGGACCACCCTCCCTTGCGATAGTGACATACAGTTCAGCGGAGTCTTGACGAGGCGTTTGCCTACCTTCACGTTCCCATGCAGTCCAACATCGGATCACTGTCACATCTGAATGGCGTCAAATCTGGATACTGTGCGACTCGACCATCCGACCAGACGAGGCCCCTTTCAAACCTTGTCAGATGGTGATAACACTGATCCACATGAGTACCCGGCATTTGTGTGTCCGTCACAGTTTTCACTCAACATGTGATGTAGTTCACACTCTTACATACCCTACCAGCCTGGTAACAACGATGAACACGATCAACACTAATGCTCTCTAGTGGCTGTTACAACTGTCACATTGCAACTTCAATCATTTATATACTCGATGATAGAGTGGACGTGTACGAAATTGCATTGATATCCAACCGCCTTCAGGGTGTTTCACTGTTTTGTCAGATGGTGTATATTTATTTCTTTGTTTTGAAATGAATGAAGAAGCAATTCCTAGCCCTGTGGGGGCGCTATAACAACTTCTCGAGGGATGGCAGATGCCCATCACGAAGTACATGGCATGTATGTACAGTTGCAGCACTGCATGAGGAAGACAGAGCTCATCCCGCCGTACCAGCCCTCTCGCCTCACTTCTGTTAATGACCAAAATCAGACGGACAACGTCCGTATTATCCGGAATATAAGCCGCTCTTTTCCATCTCAAGGTAGCCATGAAAAATTAGGGTACAACTTATAAGCTGTGATGCTAGTTCCTTAGTTTGAAATGGTGCGACAATGTTGCTAGCATTTGGAAATTAATCGCTGAATATTAGGTTACAATGTAAGCGTCTGTGGTTGGTGACGCTTCATTTAGGTAATGACTAATATCGTGCACATAATCACGTTATTGTATATGACGAGACAGGCACATTTTTTCTCTAACGGAAGACAAAAATTTGGTTTTCTCCAATACATAGTATCGTCGAAACAAATTCACCATCGAACATTGGAATTTGGCGCAGTTATCGCACAAATTTCAAATCGTAGTTATCTGTTACGTATAATGTAGTCTAAAAGTGAAGCTGCAAAAAGTAATGAACGAGCGAATCTAATCCGTGGCATTGGACTGCTTTGTAGAATAAACTGAAAATTATTGTTTCATCCAGGAAACAATACAGAAGGCAAAAAGCTGGGAAATATCTCGAACCTGAAGTTAGGGTACTTTCTTTTGTTCTACACGAAAGACGATGATGATGTTTGGTTTGTGGGGCGCTCAACTGTGCGGTTATCGGCGCCCGTAAAAATTCCCAACCTTTGCTCAGTCCAATCGCCCCACTTTCAGGAATGATGATGAAATGAGGAGGACAACACAAACACCCAGTCATCTCGAGGCAACTCTGACCCCGCCGGGAATCAAACCTGGGACCCCGTGCTCGCGAAGCGAGAACGCGACCGCGAGACCACGAGCTGCGGACAGACATGAAAGGCAAGATATATGTCTCAATAAACAAGACTTTCTCTTTTTCTCCCCTCAAACTTAAGAGTGAGAGTGTAACTTATATTGAGGCCAGTAATGTATTAAATGCCTCGGACGAATAACGGTTTTCGTCGTGGAACTATTGTCCTGAGCGTCGGCGTTTACTACATTAAATCTCCACTGCCCAATATGCAAACCTGGAAGTTTTTGTTCCAGCTTCAGTAAGTCTACGAAAATCATTGGTTTGCAAGTGCTGGAGAACTGTAGTATGCATGTGTGAATTTGAACCTTATCAGCTGTGGACATGACTGAATTTTCGTAGGAAGCAGTGGGGGGAGGGGGATAAATGCCATCGCGCAGGAAGTATTATCCGGTGTTATACCGAACGAATGTAGCGTTATGGCATGAGACGCAATTGGGGACATTGTGTCCAGCCAAATGTCTTTGAATCAGAACGTAAGTGGTACTAACGATTCATCTAGTACTCGGAGCTCTTTTCGAATTGGGCAACGCCTCTCCACGTGTTGTAAGGAATGTTCCAGATTTGTCCTCCGCATGACACACGTGGACTGTTCCCCAGCTTCGCTAATCCCAGACACGCCGTTCATCGAATATGTTGCTCTCTCGCAAAATTCAACTATGAAGCAGTATAGCTGAAACACCTGGAATGATGTTCTTGAGGCACTCACGCATCAAGTTTGATTTGGTAGCACGATCAGTAAAAACGTATCGTAGGAGGTAGCGGCTTCAAGTGATTTAAAGCCACATAGCGCTAAAGTATTGCTCCGTACAGTTAACCGTTTCTTTATATCAAAGTGGATGCTGGGACTACATTTCATTTCTTTCTAATCATTACTTCACTATACTGAAGTGTTCGCATAAAATACTTCAATTTAGAGCGGTTACACCCTAAAACTGTTTGCAATTGTTGTAATATGTTGTAGATTATAACGCATGTCTACGAAATTCGAGACCAAGTGTCATAATCATAAACCAAATTTTCCATTTATTTTTTCATACAAAAAAATATCGTTTTATCATTCACTTATTAAATGCAGCGAATTCAAACCATTGTCCCAGATTCCCTCTCCTGCAGCACCGCAAAACTGAAAATCGTAAAATAAAAAGAAGGTAAATTCGGTATGCGTCCGCATTTCGACTCAGCGGATTACTCGGCTGCTAACGTGTTGCGATTTGATGTCCTATCATGAATTTTGGCATTTAAGGTGGAAAGATCGGGCATTAAATGCGATAAGTGTAGTGCACAAAACACGACACTACTGAGAAATTTGGGAAGGGGAGAGAGAAGAGGTAATACCCTTAGTTACATCTCACTTACGATTGAGAAGACCAATGTTGATGGTTCCCTAAGTCGAATTCGAAAGGTAACAATATGCAATTGTTAAAGTCTGTAGGGTAACAATCTTGATAGGCTGCTTGTTGGTGAACAAATAGGATAGATTCCTATCGACTTGCGTAGTAGGTAACGTGGTGAGTCAATGTCTGTAGCTCTCTAGACTAGACTAGATTTGAACAGATTGCGAGTGGCAGAAAGACTGCGCGGTTACTAAATAACAGCAACAACCTGATAGCTCCACTGTCACGTGACCGGGATACCAACCCGTCGTGTCGATCCAAAAGATTCGTAAGCACTCAAGCATGGACTGAGTCTGCTGTGACCATAGCTCTCCTGAAGTTTAGCACTGATCACCTTTCTCGTGAAACTCTTCGCGTCCTGTATACAAGGACGGGATTGTAAGTGGCCCTATTGCTACGCCAGAGTTCCTTGGATATCTGTATTCTTGCATAGTAACTGTCATCAAGAGAATATGAGAAGATACAGTCGAAACGTTATCAAGCACAACTGAAAAAAACACGAGTATGAAGAAAACAAAATGAAAAAATTACGTTGCGTAAATATCACATTTCATCAGTTATGATGCAGATGATGCAGTAACAAAAACGGTGAGAGTATTTATTTAAATGTTTGTATTGCTCGAGAGATGAATCCGAATTATATATAATTAATATGTTGTCGTATTCAGTCCCAAGACTGGTTTGATGCAGATCTTCACGCTAGTCTACCCTGGGCCAGCTTATTTATCTAAATCTAGTAGAGCCCACATCCATTCTAACCTTCTTTCTGTAGATAATCCTCTACAATTTTTACCAAACTGCGGATTCATTGATGGCTAAGGATGTGTTCTAGCAGATGATCTCTGTAATGATGGAAATGATATATCGGTACTAGTGTTGATGAGTTATATAATGTCATTAGAAGAATGGACGAAGGATAGGGTCAAGAATATGTGTTTCTAGCAAATATTAAACTGGAGAAAAAGTAATAAAAAAGGAACTTTTAGATTATTTACAGAATGTCTCCAAAGGCAGACAATTTCCGAAACTGTAACAGTGCAGTAATTGCTCTGTTTCACAAGTAGTCTACGTGGCCTAACTGATCATCAGCAGCTGATGAATGAAACCATACAATGGACTAATGAGTATGAATTAACACCTTGCCTGAAGCTGACAGATTTTGAGAAATGTTTTGACTAAATCTGAACAATATCTGCAATACCTCGGGAATATACGTTTCAGTATTAGAATTTCCAGTCGATATCATCAGGATAGCGGGAAATTCAAAACTGAAAGGTGAGTCACACAAGGAGATTTCATGTTACAAAAGTTGTTCTCAGCAGACCTCAGTAAGGAATTTAGAGCTATATACAGGGAAAAACAGAAAGAAATACATATTAACGGAACACACTTGAATAACCTCCGTCTGGTTGATGACACTGAACTGTTTGCTCCTAGTTCTGGTAAATACTGGATGTTCTCAACACGGCGAGTCTGACACCATGGCCTCAAAATCGACAACAATAATAATGTGACTAAATTGCATAATCACGTTGAAAAGGAAACAGTACAAATTCTGAGTGAAGTCAGAAAGCCAGTACCCTTTTGTATTTGGAGCAGTCGTATACAAAGGGTGGACGAACAGCAAAAGAAATAAATAAAAGATCAAAAATGGCCTGGACTCCTACCGGTAAACTAAACACAGTTTTCCGTACTAAGTTCCCGGTATGACTGTTGCGCTAGGCATAAAACTAGTGTGTATTGCCAGTTGTCACAGTAAGACCTAGATTTTTAATGAGAAAAAAAACAGGAGTTGCTAAAGAAATGGGAAGATACACGGTAGGAACTGCTATGAGAGAAAGGCAAAACAAACAGTCAGACAAGGAAACGAACTGCAATGAAAGATCTTGTTATGACAGCAATGAAAATGAACGGGAAGTGAACAGAGCATGCAGCCACGTGAATGGATAGTACGTAAATGGACGAAGGAAATTCTAGGCTAGCTTCCACTTGGACGTCAAATGGATAGTGATGATGAAATGATGGTAGTGGTGGTGGTGGTGGTGGTGGTTGTTGCACTGAGATTGTACAGCGATAACATAAGTATCCTACATAGATTTAATTATAATCAATCCAAGATTTTAAAACAGAATCAAATTGGCGAAAACATTTCCTAGAGCAGATCGTAGTTTTGTAGCACTAGATATACGAAAAAAGCTGAAGCATATTAAAAGAAGATTACTGGGAAGTAAACGGAATTTGGTTAGCTAACCACTGGACGATCTAGTGTATACTCTCAAATCACTGAGGGAAAACTCAAAAATTCAGCAGAAAAGTAACAGTTTATCATAAGAAACGAATATGATTAAAAATATGATTCTGAAATTTTTAGTAGATGAGGCCGAAGATGTATAAAGGAAAAGAGCAGGAAATAATGGGTTACATTAAATATGTTAAAAATGAGGATGAACAAGAGAAACGGGAGGAAAACAGAAGAAAAACCGTACAGACAGCTGAATAATAAACTAAAAAGATTAACCGATCATGCTAGAGAGGAAATGATAAAAAACAACAGTGAAGAGATAGAAGGACTATAAAAGCAAGGTACCCTAAACGGAATGTATATAACAGATAAGTAAGATCCACAAAAAAGTGGGCAAACAGGATATATTCAATAAAAATGGAAAGACGATAGTATGCATAGAAGACGCGAACAGGAGTACAAATGTGTTGAAAAATTATATGAAGATCACACACACTAAGACTGGATCATGGATTAGAATCTGACGCAATGAACTGCAGGTTATAGGTATTGAAATGTGACAGCTGAAGCACATTAGACCTTCGGAAATGGAGCAAGAGATATATGACGAGGATATTTGGTCTGATGGTTCAGAGAGAATTATTTTAGTCCCTTTACCAAACAAATACAATGGCAAAGAATTTAAACAACATAGAACAATTAATTTTATATGTCACAGAGAAAGGTCACGCGTAGACTTTTACTCAAAAGATTAGAAAGAAAAATTGAGGAAAATATAAGTGGGAGTACGGGAATCAGTTTGTATTTAGGAAAAGAAAATGAATATGAAATGCAATTGGACGTCTGAGGATGATGGTACACAGAATGCTAGAAGTTAACATGGAAATATATGTTTTGTTCATTGGGAAAAGACGTTAGACAGTTCACTGGAATATTTTCCCAAAGACCTGGAAATATGTTGCTGTAACAGAATAGACATGGTACTGATAAAGGAAATGTGCGATTAGGAAACAGATGAGGAAGCTATTGGAAAAGGTATGTATTAGACAAGGAATTAAAGTGGCGTAATAGCAGAAGGAGAAATTATAAAGTTAATAAAGTATGCAGACGATCAAACATTGTTGGTGACTCAAAAGAAGAATTACAATTTATTATAGATAGGAAAGTAAAATTGGGAAAAGAGCATGGAACGATGTTCGTTGTTTGAATACCAGATTGAAGAGACTCAATAAAAATGTAAGTTTTATCAAAATATTATTGCACAGAAACCTTAGTAGTATCTCCTCGGCAATTAGGAACTTTGATGATAGAAAATTAAAGCTGTGTGGAGGAAATAAGGAGTGAATAACTTTGCGTTAAAAGAGCTTTCGAAACGGCGAAAAGTTTGTTGACGTCAAATGAATGCCGACAAAAATAAGAAAGAAATTCGGCGAACTATAGACTTGTCATAAGAATTAGGAATAGTAACAGTAGTTGTAACTATAGTAGTTTCAGTCGCCGAAGATCATTTTTACAAAGATATAGAACATGTAGTACTACAGTTTAAGAACAAGAGACAAACTTCATAAATACACGTATTTACATAATTATATATGTAGCTTGATAACGATGGGAGAGGAAGTCGGCCGCGGCCTTGCAATAGAAACCATTTACCTGAAGTAACAGGGAAACCACTTTCGAAATGTAGTTATGCAGAAAAATGCTTAAAGTGAAACTGACTCACTTAATGACGAATGAAGAAGTACTTCAAGAACAGGAGAAGAAGGAAAAGTAGTAGAAATGATAACAGTGATGAAATATCTTGGCTGAGACACATTTTGCGAAGAAATTGGCTGCAACGAAGTGTAAATAAAGGAAAGACAGCCGAGGAAACAGGAAAAGGAAGAAGGAGACGACTTGAAATGCTGGATAAGATTAAAAATGGGTGAAGTTAGCAGTGGATTAAAGAAGAGGCACAGGACAGAGGAGAGTAGAGACCATCCAGCGGAAACCAGTCACAAGACAGGTATCACAAAGAAGAAGAAATTACGACATCTCCTACCGTGCCCTGAATAAACTGAGCAATGCTCTGTTATGTATCCACTGATTTAACTTCGTTTCAGAATTCTCTATGGTAGGTTTACAGAGGCTTGCCTCCTCTCTAGAGCTTGGAGGCGTCTGATGCGTAAGTGATCATGCATATGTCCCAGTGAGGAGGTGCGTGCGTTATTCAGAGCACGAATTTCGTCTGTTTGATATACTTACAGAAAGTTACCAACGGAAAAAGTTTTTTAAAATGACCAATTTTCGTACAGAAAAGGAAAGGGTTAGGAAGTTAACTATTTTAATCAACGAAAAAGCTGCCGCCAGGGTGTGTCCCCTGTGTCCTAACAGAGTGTATCATTAAGATCGTGTGGCTGTTTACTTTCCAGTAAAAGTCTTCGCAGACTGACGTGATACCGTAACTGAACTAACAACTTTCACATCTGAGATGCAAGAGCAACCCACACAACTTCAACGAACATATAAGGCAGTAACAATTAAAAATGTCATGTGTTGTATTAACATCTCTAACACTGGTATACATGGGCTGCCCCACTGGTTGTTAAGTTGTTGTTGTTGTGGTCTTCAGTCATGAGACTGGTTTGATGCAGCTCTCCATGCTACTCTATCCTGTGCAAGCTTCTTCATCTCCCAGTACCTACTGCAACCTACATCCTTCTGAATCTGCTTAGTGTATTCATCCCTTGGTCTCCCTCTACGATTTTTACCCTCCACGCTGCCCTCTAATACCAAATTGGTGATCCCTTGATGCCTCATAACATGTCCTACCAACCGATCCCTTCTTGTTGTCAAGTTGTGCCACAAGCTCCTCTTCTCCCCAATTCTATTCAACACCTCCTCATTAGTTATATGATCTACCCATCTAATCTTCAGCATTTCGAAAGCTTCTATTCTCTTCTTGTCCAATCTAGTTATCGTCCACGTTTCACTTCCATACATGGCTACGCACCATACAAATACTTTCAGAAACGACTTCCTGACACTTAAATCAATACTCGATGTTAACAAATTTCTCTTCTTCAGAAACGCTTTCCTTGCCATTGCCTGTCTACATTTTTTATCCTCTCTACTTCGACCATCATCAGTTATTTTGCTCCCCAAATAGCAAAACTCCTTTACTACTTTAAGTGTCTCATTTCCTAATCTAATTCCCTCAGCATCACCTGACTTAATTCGACTACATTCCATTATCCTTGTTTTGCTTTTGTTGATGTTCATCTTATATCCTCCTTTCATGACACTGTCCATTCCGTTCAACTGCTCTTCCAAGTCCTTTGCTGTCTCTGACAGAATTACAATGTCATCGACGAACCGCGAAGTTTTTATTTCTTCTCCATGGATTTTAATACCTACTCCGAATTTTTCTTTTGTTTCCTTCACTGCTTGCTCAATATACAGATTGAATAACATCGGGGAGAGGCTACAACCCTGTCTCACTCCCTTCCCAACCACTGCTTCCCTTTCATGTCCCCCGACTCTTATAACTGAAATCTGGTTTCTGTACAAATTGTAAATAGCCTTTCGCTCCCTGTATTTTACCCCTGCCAGCTTCATAATTTGAAAGAGAGTATCCCAGTCAACATTGTCAAAAGCTTTCTCTAAGTCTACAAATGCTAGAAACGTAGGTTTGCCTTTCCTTAATCTAGCTTCTAAGATAAGCCGTAGGGTCAGTATTGCCTCACGTGTTCCAATATTTCTACGGAATCCAAACTGATCTTCCCCGAGGTCAGCTTCTACCAGTTTTTCCATTCGTCTGTAGAGAATACGCGTTAGTATTTTCCATCCGTGACTTATTAAACTGATTGTTCGGTAATTTTCACATCTGTCAGCATCTACTTTCTTTGGGATCAGAATTATTATATTCTTCTTGACGTCTGAGGGTATTTCGCCTGTCTCATACATCTTGCTCACCAGATTGTAGGGTTTTGTCAGGACTGGCTCTCCCAAGGCCGTCAGTAGTTCTAATGGAATGTTGTCTACTCCCGGGGCCTTGTTTCGACTCAGGTCTTTCAGTGCTCTGTCAAACTCTTCACTCAGTATCGTATCTGCCATTTCATCTTCATCTACATCCTCTTTCATTTCCATAATATTGTCCTCAAGTACATTGCCCTTGTATAGGTCCTCTATATACTCCCTCCACCTTTCTGCTTTCCCTTCTTTGCTTAGAACTGGGTTTCCATCTGAGCTCTTGATATTCATACAAGTGGTTCTCTTTTCTCCAAAGGTCTCTTTAATTTTCCTGTAGGCAGTATCTATCTTACCCCTAGTGAGCTAACCCTCTACATCCTTACATTTGTCCTCTAGCAATCCCTGCTTTGCCATTTTGCACTTCCTGTCGATTTCGTTTTTGAGAAGTTTGTATTTCTTTTTGCCTGTTTCATTTACTGCACTTTTATATGTTCTCCTTTCATCAATTAAATTCAATATTTCTTCTGTTACCCAAGGATTTCTACTAGCCCTCGTCTTTTTACCTACTAGGTCCTCTGCTGCCTTCACTACTTCATTTCTCAGAGCTACCCATTCTTCTTCTACTGTATTTCTTCCCCCCATTCCTGTCAATTCTTCCCTTATGCTTTCCCTGAAACTCTGTACAACCTCTGGTTCTTTCAGTTTATCCAGGTCCCAGCTCCTTAAATTCCCACCTTTTTGCAGTTTCTTCAGTTTTAATCTACAGTTCATAACCAACAGATTGTGGTCAGAGTCCACATCTGCCCCTGGAAATGTCTTACAATTTAAAACCTGGTTCCTAAATCTCTGTCTTACCATTATATAATCCATCTGATACCTTTTAGTATCTCCAGGCTTCTTCCATGTATAAATCTTCTTTTATGATTCTTGAACCACGTGTTAGCTGTGATTAAGTTGTGCTCTGTGCAAAATTCTATCAGGCGGCTGCCTCTTTCATTTCTTAGCCCCAATCCATATTCACCTACTATGTTTCCTTCTCTCTCTTTTCCTACTACCGAATTCCAGTCGCCCATGACTATTAAATTTTCGTCTCCCCTCACTATCTGAATAATTTCTTTGATTTCATCATACACTTCTTCAATTTCTTCGTCATCTGCAGAGCTAGTTGGCATATAAACTTGCACTACTGTAGTAGGCGTGGGCTTCGGGTCTATCTTGGCCACAACAATGCGTTCACTATGCTGTTTGTAGTAGCTTACCCGAACTCCTATTTTTTATTCATTATTACACCGACTCCTGCATTACCCCTATTTGATTTTGTATTTATAACCCTGTATTCACCTGACCAGAGGTCTTGTTCCTGCTGCCACCGAACTTCACTAATTCCCACTATATCTAATTTTAACCCATCCATTTCCCTTTTTAAATTTTCTAACCTACCTGCCCGATTAAGGGATCTACATCTACATCTACATGACTACTCCGCAATTCACATTTAAGTGCTTGGCAGAGGGTTCGCCGAATCACAATCATACTATCTCTCTACCATTCCACTAGCGAACAGCGCGCGGGAAAAACGAACACCTAAACCTTTCTGTTCGAGCTCTGAGTTCTCTTATTTTATTTTGATTATCATTCCTACCTATGTAGGTTGGGCTCAACAAAATATTTTCGCATTCAGAAGAGAAAGTTGGTGACTGAAATTTCGTAAATAGATCTCGCCGCGACGAAAAACGTCTTTGCTGTAATGACTTCCATCCCAATTCGCGTATCATATCTGCCACACACTCTCTCCCCTACTACGTGATAATACAAAACGAGCTGCCCTTTTTTGCACCCTTTCGATGTCCTCCGTCAATCCCACCTGGTAAGGATCCCACACCGCGCAGCAATATTCAAACAGAGGACGAACGAGTGTAGTGTAAGCTGTCTCTTTAGTGCACTTGTTGCATCTTCTAAGTGTCCTGCCAATGAAACGCAACCTTTGGATCGCCTTCCCCACAATATTATGTAAGTGGTCTTTCCAACTGAAGTTGTTCGTAATTTTAACACCCAGGTACTTAGTTGAATTGACAGCCTTGAGAACTGTACTATTTGTCGAGTAATCGAATTCCAACGGATTTCTTTTGGAACTCATGTGGATCACCTCACACTTATCGTTATTTAGAGTCAACTGCCACCTGCCACACCATACAGCAATCTTTTCTAAATCGCTTTGCAACTGATACAGGTCTTCGGAAGACCTTTCTAGACGGTAAATTACAGCATCATCTGTGAACAACCTAAGAGAACTGCTCAGATTGTCACCCAGGTCATTTATATAGATCAGGAACAGCAGAGGTCCCAGGACGCTTCCCTGGAGAACACCTGATATCACTTCAGTTTTACTCGATGAATTGCCGTCTATTGCTACGAACTGCGACCTTCCTGACAGGAAATCACGAATCCAGTCGCACAACTGAGACGATACCCCATAGGCCCGCAGCTTGATTAGAAGTCGCTTGTGAGGAACGGTGTCAAAAGCTTTCCGGAAATCTAGAAATACGGAATCAACTTGAGATCCCCTGTCGATAGCGGCCATTACTTCGTGCGAATAAAGAGCTAGCTGCGTTGCACAAGAACGATGTTTTCTGAAACCATGCTGATTACGTATCAATTGATCGTTCCCTTCGATGTGATTCATAATGTTTGAATACAGTATATGCTCCAAAACCCTACTGCAAACCGACGTCAATGATATATGTCTGTAGTTCGATGGATTACTCCTACTACCCTTCTTAAACACTGGTGCGACCTGCGCTATTTTCCAATCTGTAGGTACAGATCTATCGGTGAGCGAGCGGTTGTATATGAGTGCTAAGTAGGGAGCTATTGTATCAGCGTAATCTGAAAGGAACTTAATCGGTATACAATCTGGACCTGAAGACTTGCCCGTATCAAGCGATTTGAGTTGCTTCGCAACCCCTAAGGTATCTACTTCTAAGAAACACATGCTAGCAGCTGTTCGTGTTTCAAATTCTGGAATATTCCATTCATCTTCCCTGGTGAAGGTATTTCGGAAAACTGCGTTCAATAACTCCGCTTTAGCGGCACAATCGTCGGTAACAGTACCATCGGCACTGCGCAGCGAAGGTATTGACTGCGTCTTGCCGCTTGTGTACTTTACATACGACCAGAATTTCTTCGAATTTTCTACCAAATTTCGAGACAATGTTTCGTTGTGGAACCTATTAAAGGCATCTCGCAATGAAGTCCGTGCCAAATTTCGCGCGTCTGTAAATTTTAGCAAATCTTCGGGATTTCGCGTTCTTCTGGACTTCGCATGCTTTTTCCGTTGCCTCTGCAACAGAGTTCGGACCTGTTTTGTGTACCACGGGGGATCAGTTCCATCTCTTACCAATTTATGACGTATGAATCTCTCAATTGCTGTTGCTACTATATCTTTGAATTTGAGCCACATCTCGTCTACATTTGCATAGTCAGTTCGGAAGGAATGGAGATCGTCTCTTAGGAAGGCTTCTAGTGACACTTTATCCGTTTTTTTAAATAAAATTATTTTGCGTTTGTTTCTGGTGGATTTGGAAGAACCGGTATTGAGCCTAGCTACAACGACCTTGTGATCACTAATCCCTGTATCAGTCATGATGCTCTCTATCAGCTCTGGATTGTTTGTGGCTAAGAGGTCAAGTGTGTTTTTCCAACCATTTACAATTCGCGTGGGTCCGTGGACTAACTGCTCGAAATAATTTTCGGAGAAAGCATTTAGGACAATCTCGGAAGATGTTTTCTGCCTACCACCGGTTTTGAACAAGTATTTTTGCCAACATATCGAGGGAAGGTTGAAGTCCCCACCAACTATAACCGTATGAGTGGGGTATTTATTTGTTACAAGGCTCAAATTTTCTCTGAACTGTTCCGCAACTATATCATCGGAGTCTGGGGGTCGGTAGAAGGAGCCAATTATTAACTTAGTTCGGCTGTTAAGTATAACCTCCACCCATACCAATTCGCACGGAGTATCTACTTCGACTTCACTACAAGATAAACCACTACTGACAGACACAAACACTCGTAAAGTAAGAACACAACAAACTTTATAAAATCTACATAAACACATTAACTCCGCAAATCACTGTAAAATGCATTGAGGGAACATAGTACCAGTGTTATCGGCTTTCTTTCCTATTAGATTCCCGTGTTGAGCGAAAAATTGTCCAGGTGCCTGTATCGTCCTAATTTCTCTTGGCTTATTTTTACGATCTCCACGCGAGATTTACGCAGCGGCAGCATGATTGTACAGTCTTCTTCGAACACTAGTTCTGTACATTTACCCAACAGGCCTTCGGGGGAGGTGAGTCGTCTTTTTCCAAGGAGTCCCACATGAGTTCCTCGAGCATTTCTGCTGCACTTCCGTGTGGAATACACCGACCTTTCTCAACCTAGCAGCGCCTCTCTGAATTTCTTCGACGTCTCTTATTACGCCTGCTTGATAAGGACACTAAATGCTGGAACAATAGAACTGGTCGCACTAATATCGTGCACTCGCTTTCCTTTACATATACCTTGTATTTTACCTGAAGCCTTCCAGCAAATCTAAGTCTTCCATTGGCCATCTCTAATAATAATTTCACATTGTTTCTTACTAAAGGTACAGCTATCATCAACCCGAAGGTTGCTTTGAACACCGCAATGGTTTACTATGCACGGCCTTTTGGAAGAGGTATACTCTTGCTCTCCTTCAACTTCAGAACTTATTTACACGGTCCAGTCACATTAATGTGACACCTATCAATATCAAAATCCTGAACAACTAACTTCTGCAGCGCGAGACGTGTTTGAAGAGAATCAATGAGCTTCTGGAAGACACCTACAAGAATGTGGAGTCATGCCGACTCCAGTGCCGTGCCAGCTGCGCTAGGTTTCTCGGCTGAGGATTCATGGCGCCAACAGCTCCTCTCGAATACGAATGGAATGATTAATGGTTTGCTTTCGAGCCGTTTCCGAGCATTATACAGAAAATCAACAGTACATTAAAAACCGGTAAATTGTAAAGTCAGTAGTTGCTGACCACAGACTTACACATAAACACAAAATACGGTGTCCATGAAGCACGATGTTTTGACGACCGATCTGGCCATCTTCTTCAGAAGCTGAGAGCTTTGTTGTTATGCGTATTTGCTGTCAATACTCCAACTGGTTCGAACCTGTAACTTTGCTGTACACCCGAAAGCGCCATTAATCAGTCACACCCAGGAAGCTTGAGAGGTCACCAGATCTGTATCGGATACGTCATCCATAAATTTTACATTCGAAGTTACGCCTCTCCCATAGGCAGTAACGGCACTGTACCGTAATTTCTACACCTAACCACGTACCTCATACGTGGGTATTTTATTTCACTGGGTGCTAAAAAATGGCATCTTAAAACAATATTCGCGCTTGTGACCTTAGCTATTTTTGCCCTAACCCTGCCCCCACCAAAAAAAAAAAATTAAAAGAAAGTATATTTGTTATCCGCTCACACATTATGAACAATTACCTTTACGCGAAACTCTACTACGGTTAAAGCATTGTAGCGGTTAATAAAAAATAAAATGAGAAGAGAAGAAAAGGAAAAGGTTGAAAATGTGGGAAGAAATGGTGAATAAAAAGGGGTTTTTAAAATCGTAAATGACCGTGAAAAAGGGACAGAGTGAAAAGCAAATCGGACTTCGTATTACAGAAAAGCTATCGGACTTCGTGATTCGGAAAAGCTATTGTTGCGGTGGTCCTTGTGGCGTTTTTTGAGCAAAAGTTAAACCAATTTCCACAACAAAAATTATTGAAAAAGAACAGAGAATAACAAAATGTAACTGACAGGGGGAAATGGCGTAGATAAGAGTTCATCCTTTACCAGGTTAACTTGTCTTCTTTCGTGCGGCGTCCAGGTCTTCAAAAATCTCCTTCATTTCTGCGTGAAAAGTCTGCTCCGAAATCTTGCAATAAGTTTCATTGTCCAGGAATTTCTAATGTATCCAAAACCGTCTTGATATTAAATGCAATTTATTCTAGTTGCTTCTCTCCATCCTCCGAATTTCACAACAACTTCCACAATGTCTACACATTAATAAGTTTTATTGTCTTAATCAGATCACGTCTGCATTAAGCGTCCGCTCTCGAGAGACAATAAAGAAATGGATAGAAAACAAAAAAGAGTTACTCTCTGCCGTCGAGCGCTCAAACCGCTGCGACGGTACAATTTTTATCTGAGGGAACGAGTGTAGCGCGGCGAAATTCAAAGTCCCGCTACAGCATTTTCGTCTCCATTTCGCTCATAATTTCTTGAACAAAATCATGGAATGAAAACCAACAACATGGATCTGTATGCTCTCCCATTCCAGGTATTCTCCTCCTATCTCAGGTGTGTTCCCAGCGAATAACTACGTCCTGTTTTATTCTGAATACCAGTTCGCAAGACAAACAGAATTTTATTAGTAGAAACTTCACTCTTTTCAGTAATCTCATTAGCTACCCAATACGGTTGGCTGCTATTCTTGCGCTCCTTTGCCCTTAACTGTGCGGCTTCTAAAAACCAAGAGAATATTTTATTCATTCTATCGACCTCATTTGCTATTCAGTTCCGGAAGTACTTCTTTCTATGCCCTGCATTTTTAAATCAACAAGGCGTCTACACAGTGGCAGGGTATTTAATATTTCTTGTGTGAAAAAGCTTTAGAATATAAATCCTCACAGTTCGGTTCCCATCCCCGCGTCTTCTGCATTGCTAACGGTAACGATCGACGAGTTGCAGGTCACCAGATTTTAATTTGCTTCGTCATTCTTGGCATATTCGCCGTCCCCCTCACCATCCTCCTCCTCTAGCACCATCACTTTCTTCTTCTTCTTCTCCTCCTCCTCCTCCTCCTCCATTCTAAGACTTCTGTTGTATACTGACCGAAGTTGGTAGCGACTTGGTAACACGTCCCACTCTCTACTGAACTTCTTTGAACTCTTCAGTTTCTTTCATACGGGAATACTGCATGCCTAAGATTAGTCCTACTGCATAAGGCGTGGTGGTGGTGGTGGTGGTGGTGGTGGTGGTGGTGGTGGGAGTGGTAGTAGTAGTAGTAGTATAGTAGTAGTAGTATTCATCTATATCTCACTATCACAACCATATTAAACATGTCATGGCATTACAGTTTAACAAGAAGGGAAAAATGTCATTTATGTGTATACTGGCTTTTACATACAGGTCTAGTTTGATAATGATGGTACTGGGAGTTAGCTGTGGTCTTCTATTAGGAACCATTCACAGCATTTGCTTGAAGTAATTTAGGGAAACAATGGAAAACCATTCATATCTCAATATCGATCACTGACACGTTATCAGCTGACATCAGGATCACAGTGACTGTGTTTGATTTCAATTTTTTGTACCCCAACTTCCCGTTTGCTTTCCTGAAAAAGTGAGTCAGTATCCATTCACAGCGAGTAAAATGTTGAGTTAGTAAAGTGTAGCTTTAAGTATTATTGATTGCAGAGCTTCGGCGTGAGGTTATCCAGAAAAGAAGAACAATATATTGCGAACGCGTGATGTAAAGTGACAGAAATGTATTATTACTATTGTTATTATTATTATTGTTACTATTATTAACCTGTGTTCCATCTTTTACCAAACCCCTACTCTGTGTTACCAAAGTAATACTTCACTTTACAGAACTCATTGCAGGACAGATGTTTTTTAATTGCCTTTTTAAATAAGTTCGTTTTAGAAATCTCTAGTATCTTTAGGCGATTGAGTGTTCAATTTTATTCCTTGGAGGAAAATGCCGCATTGATTCTCATGTTTATTCTATTTTGTCCCATGGTCATGAACAGAGAAATCTGTACAGTACTTACCAAGGTTACTTTTTATGTACATAACTGATCATTACGGTGATAGCAATTACTATTTTTTGGTTTTACGCTCATGGCCCTTTTCTGTAGTTTGAAGAGACCTAATTAATTTTGTATACTGTTGAGAAAAGTGTTTTCGATTTATAAGCAAAATCGTAAATTTCATGCTGGGACATCGTCCGTAGACCAGGAAGTGGCTGAAGCACGCCTGACGCTCCATTTTGTTTTTATGGCGTCCTCTGATAAAGGCGCATGATAGTGACGCCTAAAAAACGATGTACAAAATAGTCTCATCCTATACGAGCTGCACTGTTGTTCAACGGCCCGAAATGTCTATTGACTACATCTTTCATCGTTACGCATATCTTCTCGGAGAATTAGCCGGTTTTGGCATCATAGTTCGATAATTCGTCGTCATCATGTACTCCTTGACTGCTGTTGGGAGAGATCACTAGAATGCACTGAACCCTAGAATTTGGTCGAAGACTAAGCCTTATTATTATTCTTTTCTTCGTTGGTGTTCTTATCTTAGGACTGTTCTTATTTCCTTTTCTTTCTTGTAAGTATGATGAACTTTCTCTAATGGCACAAATTTTCTCGTGCATCGAGTGTGTCCAACGTTTCCTGGTGCGCCAGCGGACCAAATGTCCAGCCGTCCGGAATTATCAGTTCTACACGCGGTATTTCTTTGAAGCTTTCTCACAGATATCTAGACATCTCCCACCTCATACACAAGACACCTTCGGTTTCGTACCCTCGTGGTGTTGCAGATTAAGCTTTAAGGCCCGGTTCTGGATTTTCTGGAGTCGTCCTATGAGCTGTTCTGCACCGTTATCCTTTATAACAGCTACACACGTTATCACTGTCTGGCATCATATGCTATCATGCCCTTTCGCCAGGAGATCAGAAGACTGTCTGGCAACCAGTGTTGTCAGCTCTTTGAAGAAATGGAAGCCATCTTAACATCCGATCTGGCGATAATGGGAACACACTTTCAAACATGGAGACTGAAACTAAATCCCACCAAAGACAGAGACGGTTTGCTTTCATTTGTGCTACAGAGCAGCGAACAGACAGCTCCAGGTCTATTTTGGTGACAGAGACTTCACCACAATCACACCCAAAACATCTAAGGGTTACATTGGACCAGACACTACGCTACGATAATCATCTGGAAAACACCGCTGCGGAGAATCGAACTAGGAACAACATCCAACAAAGCCGCGCGGTGGAACCTGGGGCTCCGCTGCTGAAACTCTGTGAACTTGAGCACTTGGACTGGTCTACTCTACTGCGGAAGACGAGCTCCTGTATGGCTCAATAGTGCACACATACAAACTCTGGAATGAGAATTGTCAGTGGTACATTAAAATCAACCCCCATCGAATGGCTGTCCGTATTGAGCCACATTCCACCCGCTGGACTTCGACGAAAAGCTGCTGTACTCCGCGAGTTTAAACGCATACAAGACAATCCGCAACTCCCTATCCATCACGATGCAGCTATCCTAGAAAGGAACCTGCTGCAATCAAGAAAACCATACATGAAACTGCACACGTCTGCGTTCAACTTAACACACTCATGGGGACGAGACTGGACAGAGGCTTGCCCTCCACATTTCAGAACTTGCCCTGAGTAAGAAAGAAACCACCGGCTTTAATCGATGGGCAAAACACGGACAACGTTTAACACAATACACACCAATCATGGTACCAGCATTGACTCTTTTCGTAGATTGTTTATCTCCAAAATGCAGTTGTTGAGCAGCCAGGCAAACTGTTCGTTGCATTGTTATAGAATATCCCAACAGGGCCTGTCATCGAACTTTCGACGATTTCCTGATGGCAACGAACGACGCATTTTATTATATTAAAAATTTAGATGTCTATTTGTAAATTACATATGTTATTGTTTGTATTATGTATAATATTGTGTTTAAAAACCCGTACGATAAATGAATAAATAGATACATGTATACCGCAGGAAAGTCTTAAAGGTCGCCAGTTCAACATGCGGTGACAGTGCTGATTTGCGATTCTGGACTGGACGCGATTAACTCAGTGTATTCTTGACTGGATACGACTGACTCGGACGATCACTGCTTTGTAGCAGGCGTCCTCAACATATGAACACAACGTGAAACGTCTGTCGAACGTAATACCAAGATCCTCCAATGAAGGAAGGTAATGAGGTACTGGCGGAAGTAAAAGCTGTGAGAACAGGTCGTGAATCGTGTTTTGGGAGCTCAGTCGGTCGATCATTTGTCCGCGAGAGACAAAAGCCCCAGGTTCGAGTCCTGTCCCGGTACACAGTTTCGATCCACCGGGAAGGTTCATAAGACTAATCCATTCCACCTGCTTCGTCCATGTCATGGGTGTTCGACGAATCTCATCTTTGGGGTACCTGCGAGGATGTTGCGTCAAAACGACACTACTTATTCTGCACGGAGGTTGGACTCCCGCCGTTCTAGATAAGAGCGGAGTAACCTGACCTGTGACAGCACATCCAGCTATGGGAGCCTGTCAAGTAGGTCCTAGTACAGGGCAATGGAAAGAGAGCGCTGGCTGTCTAGCAGCACAGTTACAATGTAGTCTCTGCGATCCACGGTCTTCTTGGCATCCTCTGCTGGTCTCAACATATCATGTGTAATTGAACGGTCGCGCCACAATCAAAACGGCTCCACACATGAAACTTTTTTGGCTATAGTACGTGCTGCTTCGATCATCTTGGGTACAGTCACTCGAAGATCACAGACAGCGCTGGTATCGTGTTAAATGATGAGTGGCTCTTTGGATATCACGGATCCTTTCCCTGCTTACGGACTGTCAGAATCTCCGCGTTTTTACAGGCTACTGGGTACACACCTGAGCATAAGCGTCCGCAAGGGGAGGAGAAGAGAAGACTTTTTATGACTTTCAAAATTCTCAATAATTTCTAGAAATGATTGTCTCCGACACTACTCAACAGCATGTAATGGGTAACACAAGCTTTAGTAAACACTACATTGTTTGGTTATCAGGTAGTTCACAGAAAATCATGGCGGTGGTTTCTATGTTGTTCTGCAGTCTTGGGGGATGTGAATATTCACGGAACATTGCTGAAATAGAGTACCTAATGTTTTCTCTGTCGTTTCCTTATACTGTTGTTAATACGGAACAAAAACAGCTTGACAAAGTGAAGAAGACATATCAGCACTCAAGATTATGATCTGTCGATGAAAAGTAGGGCAGTCTCTCTGCACTGTGCACCTCAGTTGCAGCATCAGTAAAAAATTGGCCAGGTGTGAGTAGGACTCGCTAAGTGAGGCTTCCGTACAAACTTAATTATGTCTGTACACAGTTCATCCATTCAGGAAATCGAGACTCTCGGCCATTTTTGCCTGTTACCGACATTGATACTGGCAAGATATCGGTCCCATGGATTCCAAGATTTTCGAGAATTTTTAATTTCAGTAACATAAATGTGACATAAAATCATGCAGGAGACAAACGGCCGTTATTATAAAATCAGTAGTTCTCCATTCAGGATAACGTCAAACATCAGGCAAAGAATGACGCAAACCCTAGCAAACTAGTCTGTACTTTGAATGCATTAATGAAATATGCTTACCTTTAAGTCATAGCAGGAACCTACCCAAAAAATATATTGACTGGATAACTATCAAACGTTTAAGATACAATAAGCTTTGTGCACTTCCTCTCAAAATTATTTCTTGGGGGCACGACACCTTCTCAAGCTCAACTAATCACTTTATCAAAAATGGAATCATGTACCCTCTTTTATAAATTTCTGGGGACGTCCACTCTCCCTGAAGTAAACAATGTACTGAATATGGCTGCAATGTGCCGGCGACCTGCAGCATCTGCTTCAGCATGGAAGTGAAAACAAGGTCGAATCCTCAAGACTTTCTCGCGTTCAGCAGCTAAAACTGCTCTTACACCTCTTCCGTGGTCATTGACGCTGCGTGATTTTCATCTTTGGTTGCTAAGAAAAGTAGCTGTTCGCTGTCCACTTTTATGTGCTATGGATTGGACAGATAATCTCTAAGCGTGAAATCTGTTTTCAGGACGGCAGTTTTGGCGTTAAGCTTGCATCTGTAGCTAGAGACTTTTCCAGCAGGACTTCAGATTCTAGAAACCTCACGCTCCACCGATAGACACGTCAATTCTTCCTGCTTGGCGGCTTGACAAGTCTTGAGAACTGAAACGCCAAGGGGACTGTTCATTATATTATATGTTCTCATTACCCTTCCCTTCATCAATCTGCGATTCTGCATCATGTGGTCCGCACGCGGTCCGTTCCCAAACGCTACACGATCGAGCAAAAAGGTTCAAAACTGATAGAGGTAGGAGCATCCACGAATGAGTCAGCAACTCATGGTCACCGGTCACTTCATGACGACGACGAGTTATCTTGTCTGGAGACTATATCCAACGAATACAAAAAACTTCGGCTATTTGGGAGGGCGTTGTGAGTCATCAGAACCGAAAAATTAATAGATTTCTTACGCTCATCCACATTTCATACTACTTTTATTCTCTTTTGGAACTTCAAGCTGTAGATTTTCTACGATACAAAAATACACTGTCCTATGAAATCTGAAGTTCCATTGAAGAAGTTATTTTTCTTTTTTCTTTCACATGGTGCGTGCAGACGTCTGTTTCAGGCTTTCCGGCCGATGACAAGTGGATTAATAATCTGAATTTCCTCAAAGAATTACTCTTCTCTGCCAGCGGTTGACGAGCAATGAATGTTTATTGTTAAGAATGTCAGCAGCAGATGTTGGTTAAATAGCTGATTGTCAAAGAAACAAGAAACAGCCGCCGAATGAAGAACGGAGACAGGCACTTCCAGGAAAATAGTCAAGAAGTTGCCACAAGCCTCGGTGGTTGCACATTTTTTTCACCTCTTTTAAATGTTCTTCACTACAGCTCTCTGTCTGTCAATATACCACTTCTCTCTCTCTCTCTCTCTCTCTCTCTCTCTCTCTCTGTCTGTCTCGTGTGTATGTGTGTGTGTGTGTGTGGGGGGGGGGGGGGGGTAATCGTACCTCTTTCTTCTTAGGTATTAAAGTGTTCTGATTTTAATGTCAAATGTGGTCGGGAATGTTGCGGCTTACATATACGCCGATGATAATCAAGGTTGCTAGCAGACACGAATACACACACACAAAAAAAAGCTTTGCATCACCTCGGTTCCGAGAGTTACAGAACCTGTACAGAAAATTACAACAGAGATGAACATAAACATCATTTCCGCCTTTTTTATTGCTCATGAAAACCACACATTACATGTTGTGCCACCATACAGCGAGACATTCAGAGGTGGTGGTCCAGATTGCTGTACGCATCGGTACCACTAATACCCAGTAGCACGTCCTATTGCACTGATGCATGCCTGTATTCGTCGTGGGATACTATCCACAAGTTGTCACACCCATCAACGGCGATTCGGCGTAGACCCCTGAGAGTGGTTGTTGGGTCACGTCGTCCATAAACAGTCCTTTTCGATCTATCCCAGGCACGTTCGATAGGCTTCATGTCTGTAGAACATGCTGGCCGCTCAAGTCGAGCGATGTCGTTAGCCTGAAGGAAGTCATTCACAAGATATGCACGATGGGGACGCAAATTGTCGTCCATGAAGACGAATGCCTCGCCAATATGCTGCCGATACGGTTGCACTATCGGTTGGACGACGACATTCACGTATCGTACAGCCGTTGCGGCGCCTTCCATGACCACCAGCGGAGTACGTAGGCCCCACATAATGCCACACCAAAACAACAGGGCCCTCCACCTTGCTGCACCCGCTGGACAGTGTGTCTAAGGCGTTCAGCCTGACCGGGTTGCCCCCAAACACGTCTCCGACAATTGTCTGGTTGAAGGCATATGTGACACCCATCGGTGGAGAGAGCGTGATGCCAATCCTGAGCGGTTCATTCGGCATGTTGCTGGGCCCATATGTACCACGATGCATGGTGTCGTGGTTGCAAAGATGGACCTCGCCATGGACGTCGGGAATGAAGTTCGGCATCATGCAGCCTATTGAGCACAGTTTGAGTTGTAACACGACGTCCTATGGCTGCACGAAAAACATTATTCAACATGGTGGCGTTGCTGTCAGGGTTCCTCCGAGCAATAATCCGTAGGAAGCGGTCATCCACTCCAGTAGTAGCCCTTGGGCGGTCTGAGCGAGGCATCTCATCGACACTTCCTGTCTCTCTGTATCTCCTCCAAGTCCGGACAACATCGCTTTGGTTCACTCCGAGACGACTGAACTCTTCCCTTGATGAGAGCCCTTCCTGGCACCAAGCAACAATGCGGACGCGAACGAACTGCAGTACTGACCGTCTAGGCATGATTGAATTACACACATCACGAGTAGTGTACCTCCTTCCTGGTGGATTGACTGGAACTGATCGGCTGTCGGACCTCGTCCGTCTAATAGGCGCTGCTCATGCATGGTTGTTCACACCTCTGGGCGGGTTTAGTGACATCTCTGAACAGTCAAAGGGACTGTGTCTGTGATACAATATCACACAGTCAACGTCCATTTTCAGGAGTTCTGGTAATCGGGGTGATGCAAAACTTTTTTGATGTGTGTATTAGCAAAAATGGACACAGTTTTGCTTGTAATGGTTTAATTACGTTATCTAAACTTGCGGCTAGCTAAAAGAGAAGCAGAAGCATCATGAAACAATTACTGTTATTGCACGTTAAATTACGTAATTGTTGCAAAGACAGCGGCTATGTAACCGCGTACGTAGCGAAAGAATTTGTACTCACGACAATTAATTTCATTGATATCACACTGGATTCATTTTAGGTTAAGCATTTCCTTGAGAGCGATAAATTTAATTGCAAACTCAGAGATATCTGGAAGCAAACCTAAGCCTTGTTGTCAACTTTATAGTTAAAGCTATGCATGCACTTCCGTAAAAATTCTGTTCAAATGAACTTTGCAAATATATATGGTTGAAAATTATCATCAATATTTGAAGTATTTATTGTGTTAACTTGAGGGTGAAGCCCAATATTTAATATTTTAATTAAATTCCACATGATGGCAGCCTGTGAGCCATTACGACAAAAGAAAGCCTGATGGGCAATCTTCTACACAACTCACTTTAAATAGTTATTTTCTCGTAAATATTTCACTGGTTGGGGAAGGTTTTGAATATGAATAGGAGACATTCACTTTTTATGTATATTGCAAAAGAAAATACGTACATCAAATACTTAGAGCGTAAGAAAAGCTATGCGATATAATTCTTCAACAGCAGAGCGAAAAGTAGTATTCAATCTGTGAATCAAGTCTTTTTTAACCATAATGGGAAAAGATGTCCACGGTTACAAAAAATGTCATTACATTGTATACTTACTCTTTGATGCTAAAATACATACATTATTAGCATTTTAACACAACAATAACATATTAATGAATTGTAGATTTTACAGATATCTGGCGTATTAGCTACGGTTTTTATCTACGGAAATACAGTCAGTTTTGTACTTTCTTTACACGTCACAAATGTTCTAATGTGTGTGAAATCTTATGGGACTTACACACTTCACACTTACACGTCAAGTACAGATTTATTTTTTATACAGTTTTCAAGGAGACGTCATATATATAGGGTGGTCCATTGATCGTGACCGGGCCAAATATCTCACGAAATAAGCGTCAAACGAAAAAACTACAAAGAACGAACTTGTCTAGCTTGAAGGGGGAAACCAGATGGCGCTATGATTGGCCCGCTAGATGGCGCTGCCATAGGTCAAACGTATATCAAGTGCGTTTTTTAAAATAGGAACCCCCATTTATATTACGTATTCGTGTAGTACGTGAAGATATATGAATGTTTTAGTTGGACCACTTTTTTCGCTTTGTGATAGATGGCGCTGTAATAGTCACAAACATATGGCTCACAATTTTAGACGAACAGTTGGTAACAGGTAGGTTTTTTAAATTAAAATACAGAACGTAGGTACGTTTGAACATTTTATTTCGGTTGTTCCAATGTGATACATGTACCTTTGTGAACTTATCATTTCTGACAACGCATGCTGTTACAGCGTGGTTAACTGTAAATAACACATTAATGCAATAAATGCTCAAAATGATGTCCATCAACCTCAATGCATTTGGCAATACTTGTAAGGACATTCCTCTCAACAGCGAGTAGTTCGCCTTTCGTAGTGTTCGCACATGCATTGACAATGCGCTGACGCATGTTGTCAGGCGTTGTCGGTGGATCACGATAGCAAATATCCTTCAACTTTCCCCACAGAAAGAAATCCGGGGATGTCAGATCCGGTGAACGTGCGGGCCATGGTATGTTGCTTCGACGACCAATCCACCTGTCATGAAATATGCTATTCCATACCGCTTCAACCGCACGCGAGCTATGTGCCGGACATCCATCATGTTGAAAGTACATCGCCATTCTGTCATGCAGTGCAACATCTTGTAGTAACATCGGTAGAATATTACGTAGGAAATCAGCATACATTGCACCACTTAGATTGCCATCGATAAAATGGGAGTCAATTATCCTTCCTCCCAGCCGGCCAGAGTGGCCGTGCGGTTCTAGGCGCTACAGTCTGGAGCCGGTCGACCGCTACGGTCGCAGGTTCGAATCCTGCCTCGGGCATGGATGTGTGTGATGTCCTTAGGTTAGTTAGGTTTAATTAGTTCTAAGTTCTAGGCGACTGATGACCTCAGAAGTTAAGTCGCATAGTGCTCAGGGCCATTTATCCTTCCTCCCACAATGCCGCACCATGCATTAACCCGCCAAGGTCGCTGATGTTTCACTTGTCGCAGCCATCGTGGATTTTCCTTGCCCAATAGTGCATATTATGCCGGTTTACATTACCGCTGTTGGTGAATGACGCTTCGTCGCTAAATAGAAAGAGTGCAAAAAATCTGTCCCGTAATTTCTCTTGTGCCCAGTGGCAGAACTGTACACGACGTTCAAAGTCGTCGCCATGCAATTCCTGGCGCACAGAAATATGGTACGGGTGCAATCGATGTTGATGTAGCATTCTCAACACCGACGTTTTTGAGATTCCCGAATCTCGCGCAATTTGTCTGCTATTGGTGTGGGGATTAGTCGCGACAGCAACAGTTACTTCTGTAAAATATCTGGGAGTATGCGTGCGGAACGATTTGAAGTGGAATGATCATATAAAATTAATTGTTGGTAAGGCGGGTACCAGGTTGAGATTCATTGGGAGAGTCCTTAGAAAATGTAGTCCATCAACAAAGGAGGTGGCTTACAAAACACTCGATCGACCTATACTTGAGTATTGCTCATCAGTGTGGGATCCGTACCAGATCGGGTTGACAGAGTAGATAGAGAAGATCCAAAGAAGAGCGGTGCGTTTCGTCACAGGGTTTTTGGTAATCGTGATAGCGTTACGGAGATGTTTAACAAACTCAAGTGGCAGACTCTGCAAGAGAGGCGCTCTGCATCGCGGTGTAGCTTGCTCGCCAGGTTTCGAGAGGGTGCGTTTCTGGATGAGGAATCGAATATATTGCTTCCCCCTACTAATACCTCCCGAGGAGATCACGAATGTAAAATTAGAGAGATTCGAGCGCGCACGGAGGCTTTCAGACAGTCGTTCTTCCCGCGAACTATACGCGACTGGAACAGGAAAGGGAGGAAATGACAGTGGCACGTAAAGTGCCCTCCGCCACACACCGTTGGGTGGCTTGCGGAATATAAATGTAGATGTAAATGTAGATGTAAATCACCTACCTGGACATCATCATTTGTTGCAGGTCGTGGTTGACGTTTCACATGTGGCTGAACACTTCCTGTTTTCTTAAATAACGTAACTATCCGGCTAACGGTCCGGACACTTGGATGATACCGTCCAGGATACCAAGCAGCATACATCGCACATTCCCGTTGGGCATTTTGATCACAATAGCTATACATCAACACGATATCGACCTTTTCCGCAATTGGTAAACGGTCCATTTTAACACGGGTAATGTATCACGAAGCAAATACCGTCCGCACTGGCGAAATGTTACGTGATATCACGTACTTATACGTTTGTGACTATTACAGCACCATATATCACAAAGCGAAAAAAGTGGTACAACAAAACATTCATATTTAATTACGTACTACACGAATATGTAATAAAAAAATGGGGGTTCCTATTTAAGAAAAACGCAGTTGATATCCGGTTGACCTATGGCAGCGTTTCCCCCTTCAAGCTACAGGAGTTTCGTTCTTTGTAGTTTTGTCGTTTGATGCTTATTTCGTGAGACATTTGGCCCGGTAACTATCAATGGGCCACCCTGTATACACTGCCCTCCATAAGTTTGGAAACACCTAGTAATTATAGTCAATGGAAAGGAAATACAGTATAAAAATCCATTTTGTTGTTTTCCAAATGCTTATTAAGCTTAAATATTACACAGGAAGATGCAACAATCAAATTTTCGATTCCTCCAAATAGCCACCCTTTGCTTTCATCACTGCCTTGCACACTCTCGGCATGCGCTGCGTCAGTTTTGCCAGGTTTCAGTTGGAATTAATCTCCATTCTTGCTGCAGGACCTCCCACAATTGTGACCCACTCACGATTTCCCGTTTTCGGATCCTCCTGTACAATTCATCCCAAGCAGCTCGATTGGGTTACAATCAGGGGATTGGGGCGACCATTCCATGTTTTTCAATATTCACATAGTTTTAACACATGCGAGACGTATGTTTCGGGTCGTCGTCTTGCTGCAAGACAAACCCTTTCCCAGTAAGACACAAACCAGATGTCTTACCATGTATCTGGAGAAGGTCATGATAATCCTTTTGGTTCATTTTTCCATCTATTTTCACCAAATCTCCGAGTTTATTTCCTCCAAAGGATCCCCATACCATCACAGAACCCCCTCCATGCTTTACAGTTGGAACTGCGCACTGAGGATTCAAGCGTTCATGGGGTAACCGGCGTACAAATTGACGGCGTTTACTTGATATTTCGAACTTGGATTCATCATTGAATAAAACTCTTTCCCAATCCCTCGCTGTCCAATATCGGTGTGTCTTAGCCCACTAAAGCCTTTTCTTCTTGTTAACAGGGCGCAACAGTGGTTTCCTTGTAGCTACATAACCACGGAGGTTGTTGTCTACCAGGCGTCGTCTCACTGCTGACTCACTCACCGGTGTATACCTCGTTGCGTTTAGTTCAGCATTGCGTTTAGTTCAGCAGTCAATTCACGGACAATTCTTAATCTGTTTCGTTTACTGGTCACTACCAAATAGTTTTCCCGGCGTTCTGATATTTTCCTGGGGGCTCCTAAGCGAGGACGATCTCCATAGGAGCCTGTTTCTCGATGACGGTGTATGGTTTTGACAACTCCGCTGATGGAAATCATCAGTTTCTTTGCTATTCGTCAGACACTATTGCCTTCTTGGTGTAAAGTGATTATCATTCCCCGTGATTCTTGAGGATCTGGCAGTTTGGAGCCATTTTCAGTTACTTTCGCGGCGTGTTTTACCTTCATGCAAACCCACCTACAAGTGAACAGAAATGTAAACAACGTACCTCCCTACATAAACATGCGGTCTACTCGCGGCACCTGGTGTGTTTAGTAGAACTGCTTGGACAGGTAACGTCTGATTACATAAAACGGAGCAATACTACTGTGTACAATACTGTACGTGTCATTATTAACCGTTATTTGAGCTTGCTATTCCGTATTCTTACCAATAACTCACATAGTTACCAATAACTTACACAGATCACTTCCATCTTTCTCTGTTGTAATACACAGCATGTTGTTTCCAAACTTATGGAGGGCAGTACATCCGTGGGCTGTCATTTAAATCTTGTTGTAGGTGTTCCAATACTCCGACAACTCAATACAGTTTTAATCTGCCAGGAAGTTTCACATCAGCGCACACTCCGCTGCAGAGTGAAAATGTCATTCTGGAACTCAATACGAGGACTACAGCAATCGACAGTCTATAAAAATAGAGAAAACGAAAGATATTTGTGTTCGGATGGGACGAAACTGCTATTCAACGAATTCGTTCTTTTTCGAACAATGGCTTCACTGTGGTTGCAAGCGCCTATGAAAAGCAAGAAACGCGAAGTAAAGACACGTGGAGCGGGTAAGAGAATGCAACCAGGTTCACACAAACAGTTGGGGAGGGGGGAAGGGGGAGGGGGGAGGGGGAGGGAGAAACTTGACACTCTGTGTCAATTTCGCCGCGTAACAGATTAATTCGAGGTAGATCTGCAAAAATTGGGAATTAAGCATCAGTAATTTTAACTTGCAGGTGCAAACACACACGCACGCGCGCGCGCGAATGGGTTATTATCATGACTACAGCGTGAGAGGCCCATAACAATCAGAATTACAGAAGGAAATGAAAAGAATAGAGACCAAGCACGGAAGTCCATTTCCCGTTCAGGCCGTGCCAATGTAGTGATTGCTATTTCTGGGAGTTGAATGGGTGTAATCAGGCGCCTTGTGAGATAATCACGCCGATATCTGTCCCACAGAAAATATTACTTCCTGTTGTCACGAGTATGCTACGCGATCAGAAGCAATCAATTTTTCTCTTGCCCGCCCTTCAAGTCACAGTCAATGTAAAGAACATGCAAACAGTAGTACGGATACCACATTTCACAGATTTATTATTTACTCATTAAGTTATGGGAAAACGCGCAAAAAGTCTATTACAACAACAACGCGATAAAAGGTGATTTTTTTTTTTGTATCATATAGAGAAATGAATTTGCGAGGCAAAGTCTCTCCAACTCTCTCCATGATTGTCATACTGGATTCAAGATGGTGTGAAAGACCGCACGCATTTCGTAAAATGTTTCGCTACTACGCAGTAGCCGTCATTCCAACGATTCTTACTAAGAAAAACAGAAACAATGTCACATTAACGCTACAACATTTCACTTCTGGGGAAACATTAACAGACACACGCTAGTCGACAAGTGAATGTACTCCCAGATATCATGTTGTTGTTGTTGTCTTCAGTCCTGAGACTGGTTTGATGCAGCTCTCCATGCTAATTTATCCTGTGCAAGCTCCTTCATCTCGCAGTACCTACTGCAACCTACAACCTTTTGAATCTGCTTAGTGTATTCATCTCTTGGTCTCCCTCTACGATTTTTACCCTCCACGCTGCCCTCCAATACTAAACTGGTGATCCCTTGACGCCTCAGGACATGTCCTACCAACCGATCCCTTCTTCTTGTCAAGTTGTGCCACAAACTTCTCTTCTCCCCAATTCTATTCAATACCTCCTCATTAGTTACGCGATCTACCCACCTAATCTTCAATATTCTTCTGTAGCACCACATTTCGAAAGCTTCTATTCTCTTCTTGTCCAAACTATTTATCGTCCATGTTTCACTTCCATACATGGCTACACTCCATACAAATACTTTCAGAAACGACTTCCTCACACTTAAATCTATACTCGATGTTAACAAACTTCTCTTCTTCAGAAACGCTTTCCTTGCCATTGCCTGTCTACATTTTATATCCTCTCTACTTCGACCATCATCAGTTATTTTACTCCCCAAATAGCAAAACTCCTTTACTACTTTAAGTGTCTCATTTCCTGATCTAATTCCCTCAGCATCACCTGACTTAATTCGACTACATTCCATTATCCTCGTTTTACTTTTGTTGATGTTCATCTTATATCCCCCTTTCAAGACACTGTCCATTCCATTCAACTGCTCTTCCAAGTACTTTGCTGTCTCTGACAGAATTACAATGTCATTGGCGAACCTCAAAGTTTTTATTACTTCTCCCTGGATTATAATACCTACTCCAAATTTTTCTTTTGTTTCCTTTACTGCTTGCTCAATATACAGATTGAATAACATCGGGGAGAGGCTATAACCCTGTCTCACTCCCTTCCCAACCACTGCTTCCCTTTCATGCCCCTCGATTCTTATAACTGCCATCTGGTTTCTGTACAAATCGTAAATAGCCTTTCGCTTCCTGTACCCCTGCCACCTTTAGAATTTGAAAGAGAGTATTCCAGTCAACATTGTCAAAAGCTTTCTCTAAGTCTACAAATGCTAGAAAAGTAGATTTCCCTTTCCTTAATCTAGCTTCTAAGATAAGTCGTAGGGTCAGTATTGCCTCACGTGTTCCAACATTTATATGGAATCCAAACTGATCTTCCCCCCAGGTCGGCTTCTACCAGTTTTTCCATTCGTCTGTAAATAATTCGTGTTAGTATTTTGCAGCTGTGACTTATTAAACTGATAGTTCGGTAATTTTCACATCTGTCAACGCCTGGTTTCTTTGGGATTGGATTTTATTATTTTCTTCTTGAAGTCTGAGGGTATTTCGCCTGTCTCGTACATCTTGCTCACCAGATGGTAGAGTTTTGTCAGGACTGGCTCTCCCAAGGCCGTCAGTAGTTCTAATGGAATGTTGTCTACTCCCGGGGCCTTCTTTCGACTCAGGTCTTTCAGTGCTCTGTCAAACTCTTCACGCAGTATCGTATCTCCATTTTCATCTTCATCTACATCCTCTTCCATTTCCATAATATTGTCCTCAAGTACACCGCTCTTGTATAGACCCTCTATATACTCCTTCCACCTTTCTGCTTTCCCTTCTTTACTTAGAACTGGGTTTCCATCTGAGCTCTTGATATTCATACAAGTGGCTCTCTTTTCTCCAAAGGTCTCTTTAATTTTCCTGTAGGCTGTATCTATCTTACCCCTAGTGAGATAAGCCTCCACATCCTCTAGCCATGCCTGCTTAGCCATTTTGCACTTCCTGTCGATCTCATTTTTGAGACGTTTGTATTTCTTTTTGCCTGCTTCATTTACTGCATTTTTATATTTTCTCCTTTCATCAATTAAATTCAATATTTCTTCTGTTACCCAAGGATTTCTACTAGCCCTCGTCTTTTTACCTACTTGATCCTCTGCTGCCTTCACTACTTCATCCCTCAGAGCTACCCATTCGTCTTCTACTGTATTTCTTTCCCCCATTCCTGTCAATTGTTCCCTTATGCTCTCCCTGAAACTCTGTACAACCTCTGGTTTAGTCAGTTTATCCAGGTCCCATCTCCTTAAATTCCTACCTTCTTGCAATTTCTCCAGTTTTAATCTACAGTTCATAACCAATAGATTGTAGTCAGAGTCCACATCTGCCCCTGGAAATGTCCTACAATTTAAAACCTGGTTCCTAAATTTCTGTCTTACCATTATATAATCTATCTGATACCTTCTAGTATCTCCAGGATTCTTCCATGTATACAACCTTCTTTTATGATTCCTGAACCAAGTGTTAGCTATGATTAAGTTATGCTCTGTGCAAAATTCTAACATACGGCTTCCTCTTTCATTTCTTAGCACCAATCCATAATCACCTACTATGTTTCCTTGTCTCCCTTTTCCTACTGTCGAGTTCCAGTCACCCATGACTATTAAATTTCTTTTATTTCATCATACATTTCTTCAATTTCTTCGTCATCTGCAGAGCTAGTTGGCATATAAACTTGTACTACTGTAGTAGGCGTGGGCTTAGTGTCTATTTTGGCCACTATAATGCGTTCACTATGCTGTTTGTAGTAGCTTACCCATACTCCTATTTTTTTATTCATTATTAAACCTACTCCTGCATTGCCCCTATTTGATTTTGTATTTATAACCCTGTACTCACCTGACCAAAAGTCTTATTCCTCCTGCCACCGAACTTCACTAATTCCCACTATATCTAACTTTAACCTATCCATTTCCCTTTTTAAATTTTCTAACCTACCTGCCCGATTAAGGGATGTGAGATTCCACGTTCCGATCCGTAGAACGCCAATATTCTTTCTCCTGATAACTACGTCCTCTTGAATAGTCCCCGCCCGGAGATCCGAATGGGGGACTATTTTACCTCCGGAATATTTTACCCAAGAGGACGCCATCATCATTTAACCATACAGTAAAGCTGCATGCCCTCGGGAAAAATTACGGCTGTAGTTTCCCCTTGCTTTCAGCAGTTCGCAGTACCACAACAGCAAGGCCGTTTTGGTTAATGTTACAAGGCCAGATCAGTCAATCATCCACACTGTTGCCCCTGCAACTACTGAAAAGGCTGCTGCCCCTCTTCAGGAACCACACGTTTGTCTGGCCTCTCAACAGATACCCCTCCGTTGTGGTTGCACCTACGGTACGGCTATCTGTATCGTTGAGGCACGCAAGCCTCCCCACCAACGGCAAGGTCTATGGTTCATGGAGGGAGGCCAGATATCATATGTTACACAATAAATTACTACAAAAATAATCTTAGGGGGCGTTATGACCAATGAATTGGTTCACCTTAATATTGTTCCATACTGAGAGACGGTAGTTAACGATCACTTTTCTCCTCGCTATGGAGATATGATGGGATGGTAATTATAACATACCTCTGTACGTAGTCATTGTAGTGGCACTGAGCAGTAAATACCACAACGAAAAATGAGAACAATATAGTTAATTTACAGTGACCGGAGAGAACTTCGAAAGCTTGGCAAGTTGAGAAGTTCCACTCTCGTGATCCACAGGTCAGTGACGCAAGGGGACGCAGATCGATTAAGAACAGAGGGTGAGAAACAGTATAAAAGCTAGAAAAGCGTTTGCAGTATGCTGGCACTCGGCTTTATGCGGATCTCTGAGAAGTAAGGACTGAGAGGAGGCATCGAGGACGTGTGAATAGCTCATACAGCTGAGAAACACGCATCTCCACCAGTATCACCAACTGTAGATCTGGTCACATGTCGAATATCAGTGAATTTATATGCAAAGTAAACATGAAAGCTGAGACAGAAACGCTACGTCAGACTCAGAGGAAAACAGATCCCATTGACTCTGTCGTTTCTTATTTAACTGTACGCATTAGGATATTATCACTTTGGGGGAGGGATGAGAGGAAGGACGTAAGGCAATCAGCCTACTTTTCGCGTCAGTGATGTCTGTGTACTTCTCCGCTCTTTTTGGTGTTTCTACCGTTCAGGTACGTCTACTGAGTTTATCTGTGTAGATTAATACTGTCAGAGATAAAACGTGATCGATTACTTGGACGCAACACGCTCAAGGTTACACTTATTCCCAATCACGACTGGGCCTAGACCAATATAATTGGTTATACCTTACAACACCCGCCTTAAAAAACTGAAAATGTGTTAGAACTAGGGCACCGATCGGGATATTTGCTTTCGCGGGCAATGCTCTACCAACTGAGCGAAACGAGCATTTTGTAGGTCTTATAAAAAATTTCACACAGTCTACAGGAGATTTTCAGCATTCTTTGTTGATATGAGTACGTATGCGTCAAAGAATATGGCAAGGAACGTCTCGGCCACAGTCTTGGGGTTGGTATCTGTACGAAACTCTTGACTCTATAGCAGGGCACACAACTGTGGCGGAACTTGGTGACAGAGAACTTGACTGTGGTCCTCGACGAGGTTCTAACCTCTCAAAGGCATTTTATATCAGCACACAGCTCCTGCCAAACGAATACGACATTCTGAAAAAAAAAATCATCATTACCTTTATGTAGTAAGAGCTGCCACTACATAATCTGTCGGAATATAAATGTACGGAGATGAGAAATACTCATCAGTCATAGCTTTAATCGATATTCCGTACGGGTCACTGCAAATTTGTACCAAAAAGAGTATCGTGCACGAAAAGAGTTTGGTTTCAAGCGGAAATCACTCCTAGAATCCGTACTCAATTAGGCAAAAGAGCTCCATATGGGGCTACAACAAGTTCTCCTGAATTTCAGTACCGTAAATTACATACTGTTCTGCAGTTCTCTTCCCAATGTCCTTCTAACAAAATTCCAGTAACTTTCCCCTTATCTAACAGTCGTTCTCGCCTTCTGTAGGAAGTATTAATGCCTAGGGAATGTGATCTGAACGTTATTACGTGCTGTCTCTCCAAGCTGTGTCACACAGGGCGGCCAGACATTTTGCAAATAGCAGCTGCGCAGGGCGACGGCCTCTGAACAGCAACCGGATATCCGCTATCTCGCCTGTGGAGGTGACATCAGCGGTCAAGTGCCCTTTGGAAAGCACATGAGCCTGTGGCTACCGACGGTTCTCGTTTGCTCAAATAAAAACTTATGGCCAGCGTAACAACTACAACACGTACAGACCGCTGCAGTAAACGAAGGGGCCAGCAGGTATATGATGTGTATCGATATTGTTGGCAATACGTTGCATATGAATTACCTTAATCCCAACGAGAAATATAATACCTGTAATTTACACGTATTGTTTATCCAACTGTTTGACAACCATAAAAGACAAAGTGAAGATGGCTGCATTCAAACCGCTGCAGGCAAGTCGTTAAATATTAGCACATACACAATTTAGCAGTTGCTTAAAATAAGCGTATTTTTCTTTTATAGCCTTTCTGAGTACAGGTTTCGTGACCTTTAACATCCCATTCCAACACCTCAATTCCGTTATTCTTACTTCGGAATTTAAAATCTTATCGAATACACAGAGTGATCAGAAAGAGTATGAAAAGTCTGTAAGCGCGTAGTAGTGAAAGTTGTGCTGAGCAATAATTACTAAAAAAATTATATACGTTGTGCCGTTTCCGACATAATTAGCATTGGATTTGGCCAATCAGGCGGTTGTGAGAGCAAATTCAAGCGACCCGCCATAGACGGTGCCGCCAAAGTACTCTTCGTTTCGTTTCCTAAAAGAGAGCGATACAAAAATTGGACATGGGGCGGTAGTAAGGATCAAACCCGAGCCAAAGGCTGAGCTGTATCGTGCGTCACGAAAGCAACTGAGCTAATTCTATCAGGACGTTTGAATCTGTGCGTTCAACGGTCTGGTTTGCTAACTTCAATGTTAATTAACTTGTAATCAGTGCAACATATCGATTTTTTCCTTAACAATTATTTCTCAGGGCAACCCACCCTACAACCCCCTTACAAGCTTCTCAGACTGTGTCTGATCACCCCGTATAGTTACCGATAAAAGATATTCTTGCCTATACTGACACGGCTATCATTTCTTGCTTGTTTTAGAGAATTGTAAGTGGTAATTTTCAGTACCTGTAAGCTACATTATGAGCTCATAGGAAAAGGTCAAAAAGAAATTATTTATGTACGGTACTACATACATACTTACATATTCATCATTGAGTTCTCATGATTAGACTGTCCTACAATAGGTAACTTTCACAATCGTATCAAGGCCAACTGTTTAACCTCGATGAAATTCATGGCCTTCCCACTCAGGCCCACACTTTGCATTGTGAGAACGAGATTTACCTTGTTTTAGAGAAACGGATATTCTGGTACTCGGCTGATCATATACTGTCGTTACGTCAAAGTCATCCTGCTTTTTCGACGTACCAGTATCACAAATAAAAACGCTCCATATTGCAGTCATTCGTAGTCGTCTCGTATACTACAATAAAGTGCTATACTAGTGAGAATTTGTTCTGTCAATTTATAGTTTTTTAAAAAAGGTGTACAGGATTTAAGTCACGGGAACAAGCAACCCATGCAGAGTATCTATTCCAACTATCCAATCGTTAGGAAAGTAATTGTTCACTTCCGGATAACTAGGAAAAAGGGGTGCGGGATTTTATTATATGACGACTGGTGGCTTATAATCGAGCTGCAGCACGTTGTTGCGAGGACTTTCTGTGTTCTTGGGGGCATGTAATTCTCGTAGATACACTCTGCGCCGTTAGAACGCAATTAACTCCTCTCGCTCATTCCGGCAGGAGTCAGTAGCCCTAAGATGCCAATACAACGTACCCTCTGGATTCACAGCCTGACGTCATACGTGGCACTGACACTGGGGTGTCTGACGCTGTTTGTTTACACTCGGTATAGTACGTGTATCACTAGACAGTGTCCATACCAGAAGTAACTCGTTTCACCTAAAGTCATTCAAACTGTTCATATTTCATTAGATTTATAACCTTAAGAACTGTAAGGTAATAGGACCGTAAGAATGTGTAGTTAAATTTCACTGACGCAACATACGTACAGAGATGTGTTTAAGAGGAAACTGCAAACATAATCATTAGGTGCATAAATAGTTTTAGACAAAATTTTACAAGCATTCAGATACTATAATATTTTCATAATTTCTGGGCAATAAACAGAATCCCTGCTATACGGAGGGACCTTAAGTGAAATGACCACACGAAACAATTAATGGGAGAAGTAGATGTCAGACTCAGATTCATACGAAGAATCTTAAGGAAATGTAGCTCATCCACGAAGGAAGCGGCTTATAAGGCGCTTGTTCGACCGACTCTTTAGTATTGTTCATCTGACTGGGATCCCTAGCAGGTAGGGATGATAGAAGAGACAGAGAAGCTCCAACGAAGAGAGGTGTGTTTCGTCACGGGATCGTTTAGCTGGAGCGACGGAGTTACTGGCAGACGTCACAAGACAGACGTTGTGCATCACGGAGAGATTTACAACCGAAATTTTGAGAGAGCATTTTCTGGGAAGAGTCGGACAGCATATTACTTCCCCCTCCCTCCTCCTCCTCGCCACCTACGTCTCGCATAATGCTCACGAGGAGAGCCAATACAGAGGCTTACCGATATCATTCTTTCTATGTGTTATTCGCGAGTGGAACAGGGTTGAAGGGCTCAGTTAGAGATACGAGGAGTACCCTCCGCCACACACTATTAGGTGGCTTGCAGAGTATGATGTAGGTGAACAGAATGTTGGTCGCTGAAACGTGATTGCTTGAGGCGATATTAAGTATGTATAATGTCGAATTTAATGTAATTTTATCTTTGAAACCACGGGAAAGAGACAGGCCAGCAGTTGTGACGTAGCTGCATCCGCCCCTTGCGCCAGCGTCTGAGGTCGTCCCGGTTCACGTCTGCCACGCCACTGCCTTAGGCGCCGCCGGGAATCCTCGGGCGCAGCCATGTTTTCGCACTCCATTTCTTCGGGGCTGCCGCCAGAGGAATCACCGCAGTCCGCAGGGAGTGCGTCGCGCCGACCCATCCGACGGCGCCACACGAGGTCAGCCCGGAGAAAGCATTCGTCTACGTCTCTACTCCCAAGGAGCGACTTCCTGCGTGCAGTGCATTTCCTTTAATGCGAAACTGCTCTTACCCCTCTTATTCCTGTTTCACCCGCAGATGAAGTAACCACAAAGCTCTCGTAATCTGCTGAATGATACACAGCTTTCTTCGATAAGGCTCCACAAAAATCTACGGAACGGTGCATATAGTACGGGATCTATTCCGCAGTTGCCAGAATAAGGTGTCATGTGCAACAGCGTCTTGATGATAGGGGTCACTGCCGAATATGATCGCGTACTCTAACTACAGTTAGGAGGGCCTTAGTGCAGCTAGTCATTCGTTAAGTCACGACTGAACAATTACTAATTCTTTACGAAGGCTATAGGCGACATGACTGACAGGAGTAGCTGTGTTCATAGAAGTCGAATGGCCTCGTTCGGTTCCACATCTCTCTCTGTGCAGCCAAGCTAGTTAACCTTAGATAGCAGATGCGTCTGTTTCAGGGCGTCTATGTACTCGTAAATGAAAGCAGAGCTAACACACAGAGTTGTGGATAAGAGAAATATTATACAGGGTGATTCCGTGACAAAGTTACAAGCTTTCAGGGATGAGAAGTGTATTTGTATCAATTTGAGGCAAGGGACCCTGGTCTGGAAGAGACCTAGACGAAAGTTACAAGTGAAAATTGTTCTGATACCTCTGACACTGAAATACGTGTACTTGTACTGTTGCTGTTAAGCTTGTTAAGGCAGGCAACTCTCAGAGGCGGTAGTGTGGGCGAAACGAAGAAAAAAATGGATGGCAAAAACGGGCTCTTCAATGCATACCGTAACAGCTACGACCACTTGGTCATCTTCGGTAACGTGAAACACGCCTCTTGTACTGCAAGCTCTTTGTACTCCATATTTTTTTAGTAGTAGTATGGACCAAAACAAAAAAGTAAAGTTAACAAGGATTGCAAAGCGCATACCTTAAGAACTGTAAGTACTAGTTCGTCTTGGCTGCTTTGAAACATCTCTTCCACTGAGAATGGGCCCACAGCTCTTACGGCATTCATTTTAGAGTTCATATTAACAGGACCTTTTTTTCTTGTTTCGGTCCGTAATACCCTCTCCAAAAAGCGTTTGCTGCGTTGGGACGTTATGCCCGTTGTTTCGTGTTCTCCTCCGTTCCCTCCTGTATGCTTGTTCATAGATACTGCAGAATGGTACTGAACACTAGCCAACTGTCTGCGAATCGTTGCTCGCTTATGTTGACTTTCATTCGTCTAGTATAAATAAGGCTTGCGAGTGAACGATTAATACAAGCAGCGAGCAGGCACGATATTTATGGGGTACAGAAACTACCGTCCCGCCCGTTCAGCTCTGCTCACCACACACCGAACGCAAACAGAATGGCACGGACATAGTACCACCGCCATTAGACACATTAAGCATGGAAAAAGGTCGGCGATGGCAGGACACGAGTGAGTCGAAAACCATATGATGCGGTGCTCATCACTTCCCAAAAGGGCACCATTCAAGCAGTTCCTGATGGTATTTTCGCGGTAAGCGACGTTGGTTTAGGATTAAACTGTACCCCTAATGTGTCCGCCGTTATCTCTCACCGGCGAACGATACAGGAACTTACCGCCAGACTATGTGTATTTATACAGGGTGTCCGAAAAGTCTTTCCCTGATTACATAAAGTGATAACGCAGGCTAGAAGTAAGATACAAATATGAAACTTGTGTGGAATTGTTTACAACTATCAAAGTTTTTTTCTGTTTTAGGTTCGCAGTACGTAAGTAGTGGATGAGGTGCAGTGCCCAAGAAGCCATGTTAACCAATCAGGAGAAGGCACAGTGTGTCCTGTGGTACCATGAGACACGATCACCAACCACAGTGCAGAGACACTTCCAGACAACATTTGGAACGAATCCACCTGATGTCAAGAGCATTAAAGCCTGGTATGACAAGTTCAAGAACACAGGATTGGTTGCTGACCTTCCGAGGTCTGGTCGACCAAGAACCTCAGCAGACAGGGTCGAAGCTGTAAGGCAGTCTTTTCTGCGAAGGCCGAAGAAATCGGTGCGCAGGGCCTCACGTGAATTACAGATGCCAAAAAGCTCTCTCCATGAAATTTTACACAAACATTTATTGTTTCGTGAATACAAGGTGCAAATCGTTCAGGCATTGTTGCCCAATGACAATACATGTCGATATGACTTTGCGGTCGAAATGCTATCACGTATGGAGGACGATGATGGTTATCTCAGACGAATTGCCTTTTCGACGAAGCGACCTTTTTTGTCAGGGGAGTAGTGAATCGCCATAATGTGCGCATTTGGGGTTCACAACCCCCTGGCGAGGTCATGGAGTGCACCAGTCCAAAGGTGAATGTTTGAAGCGCGCTATTGCACGATCGAATTATCGGGACATTCTTCTTCGCTGAGGCTACCATCACATCTGCAGTGTATCTGGAAATGTTGCAACTGTATGCTGTTCCTCAGCTGCTTTAGTATCACCCCAATGTCTTGTTTCAGCAAGACGGTGCACCGCCTCATTGGGGTTTGGACGTCCGTGCCTATCTCGATATGGCATTTTCTGGGCGATGGATTGGTCGTGATGGGCCAACGGTTTGGCCTCTACGCTCTCCTGACATAACCCTAGTAGACTTCTTCTTATGGGTTATGTCAAGGACGAGGTCTACTGAACATGTGAAACCCTGCGGCAACGGATAACCACAGTCGTTGAATCGATCCCTCCAGTGATGTTGGCTAATGTGTGGACGGAAATTGAATATCGCCTAGATGTGCTACGTGCTACCAAGGGTGCTCATGTGGAAGTTTACTGATGTGTGAAAAAACTTTGATAGTTTGTAAACAATTAGACCCCGGTTTCATATTTGTATCTTACTTCTAGCCTGAGTTATCAATGTGTGTAACCAGGGAAAGACTTTTCGGACACCCTGTATGTTTGTTCGCCCACAGCGCCTCCCGAGGTTTCCTCTACCTTCAGAAAGAGCATGGATCAGCCCCATCGCTCCCCAGTAATACCACAATACTTTAAGGAACTACGGGCATGAGGATGCCTGTGTTCCGTTCCTCTACCGCCCCGACACACGACATCAATCATACTGAGGAAGTACGGAACGCCATAGAGCGAGATGTCCGCAGCTCGTGGTCTCGCGGTCGCGTTCTCGCTTCCCGAGCACGGGGTCCCGGGTTCGATTCCCAGCGGGGTCAGGGATTTTCACCTGCCTCGAGTTGACTGGGTGTTTGTGTTGTCCTCATCATTTCATCATCATTCATGAAAGTGGCGAGATTGGGCTGAGCAAAGATTGGGAATTTGTACGGGGGCTGATAACCGCGCAGCTGAGTGCCCCACAAACCAAACATCATAATCATCATCGTCATAGAGCGAGATGAACGCCCTTGGACTCAGATCCGTCTAAATACCGTGAGTCGCTGGCGGAAATCGTGCTATCTCCTGGAGTCCATGTTATGAGCTTCGCTGCCGTCATAAAGGGGAAAGGGAGTGTTACACGGTACCCGGAAGGTGTGTCTAATTCATAAAACAACCTGTTCCGACTGGTCAACTGCCGCCTACAGGGCAATACGAGGAGCACTCTATGATCATGGGACATGTGATCAGCATATTGCCAACCCCTCCAGCCGTTATTGCCAGCAGATGACTCCGGATGATGCAACTGCTTTTTTAGTCAAGTAGTCATCATTTAGCCTCACGAGGTTGTGGACCCTATTCCAGGTCTCCATGCCTAAGAAAAATCTGAGGAGGTACCGGAGGTCCTCCCACACCAAAGGCAGCGATGCTCAAGATTCAACTACGGTCGTGTGTCTTTTCATAATTGTATATGAAGACAGGTGCCACTTCGTTTTGTTTCACTTTCTTATAATTCTGCTGTAGACGGAAAAAAAAGTTCAAATGGCTCTGAGCACTATGGGACTTAACTTCTGAGGTCATCAGTCTCCTAGAACTTAAAACTACTTAAACCTAACTAACCTAAGGACATCACACACATCCATGGCCGAGGCAGGATTCGAACCTGCGACCGTAGCGGTCGCGCGGTTCCAGGCTGTAGCACCTAGAACCGCTCGGCCACTCCGGCCGGCTGCTGTAGACAGAGTTGTCCATCCTACAAGCAGATGTTCGGAAAGTCCAACCGCCGCTTTAATGCAAGTATGCAGTCTTCATGTTGTACTGCAGCATTTTTTTGCATACATAGCTCCATACGTGGCGAGAGAATGTTTTTTTAACGATTGGTTAGGTCGTTCACAACATTCTACATTACCCGCGCGTTTCCACGATTAAATGCGTTCAAACTTTCTCCTTGTACACAATTCGAGGAAAAAGAAGAGCCACGGCATGGTGACAATACGTGCTTCTCCGTGGACTGCAAAGTGTGGGACATGTGAATGGGCCAAGCGACAACACAGCTCGCATTCACGAGAGCTGAACAGCTGTACCCGCGACAGACGGTCGAGGTTAACGAAGGCCGCCAGGTATTCCACGCAAGAAAGAAACGCCCGACAAAAGCAAAGACAGAGTACATCCCACTGTCGGCGAACGTAAACAACGCCCGTGCAACGGAAATAGCCATCGGCGCTACTGTTATCTGTTCACGGCAAAAGCGTACTTGTCGAAAGAACAGAAAACAAGATGCAAAACGAAAGTGCAGAAAATGAGTGGTGGCAGTTATGTTTGCCTTCCCCTTCCAGGGAAATGAAATTCTTTGATATCAATATCTTAATAACTGTCGACTGAGTAATAAAGAGCTCCATAGAGATGATTCACTAAGTGGATCAGATAACAAATCCTAAATTTCGAGGTTCAATATCTGGTCAGTTCTAGGACTTGTTACGTTTCTTTCACTTCTAGTAATGAATTACACACGACGTCCCATAAAAATGCAGAATTTAAATTGCGTGCCGTTTTCGTTCCGACCGCTTAGCAACGTTTGCTACTAATCAGATATTGTTTAGAGATGTTGCGGTTTGTGAAAGTGAATCGCTTTACCGTCGGATAACGCTTTATCGTCACAACTTATTAAAAATATAAGTTCTTTGGAGATATTTCGCAAACTGTACACAATTTTCCGTCGGTGGAGCGTATCCGATTCGTCGTCGATTCGACGAATAAAAAGTTGTACATTCTGAGGAAAATGGTTCAGAAGCTGACGATATGACAATAATGCGACATCCTACTGGCCGGTTTGATAAAATGTTGCCTCAGAAAACGAGAGTTTAGTCCAAAGTTTCCGAACTCCCATTCGACGCAGATCACAAGAACTGAAATTTTGAGAAGCACCAATCAGCGAATTATGCTTGAAGATCTCCATCTAAGGATCTCCATCTACACCCTTTCGAGGTTCAACTGTTGCAACAACTACACTGAGCCTACCACTTCCACCGGCGCGAATTCATCAATTCGGTATCGGAAAACTAAAATTTGGATGACAATTTTGGGAGGAATGTCATCTTTAGCGATGAGGCGCAATTCCAAGTTTTTTTGTTGTCGTTAAAAATTAAACTCAGATACAAAGATCCGCTGGCTCTGAGGCCAATTTTTTGAATGCTAACCACCAGAAACTTGCAGAAATTTAGTGCAAAATACAGAAAGTGTATGGCAATACAGTAAGGAACGAAATAAAACGGAGAAATTGGTACGAAACGTTCAACAATTGACGAACAACTGGCGCACGATGAAAGGACTCCCTCACGTCCGTCACTCGTAACAGAAGATTTGAGGAATAGAGCGAGCAAGGAAATCGTGCAAGACAGACGCGTAACCCTAGCCGAGACAGGCATATCTTACGGAACTATCTTTAGTTCTCTGATTGGTGAAATAGTGTCCGAACAGCTTGGCTGTAGCAAATTTTGCGCGTGATGGGTCCGCTGGCAACTGAGTGATCGACAAAAAACACAAACAATGGCTACAGCATTGACACTTCTGACGCGGTATTTCTCAGATCGAAATGCTTCTCTCGATCAAACTGTTACAGCTGAAGAGACATAGGTGTCTGACTTCAGCCCAGGAACCAAGCTCCAAACCCCGAGTGGCATCATCCCTCACTGCCAAAAAAACTCAAAGGGAAAACTCACGGCGAACATTTTTTTTAGGATCATAAGACTGTTGTCTTAGTGAATTTCACGCTAAAAGGTATTACGAAGAATGCAGATCGTGACGCTCCAAGAAAATTCGACATGCAACAGGAACACGTACGCTCGGAATACATTATCGCGATATGCTCCTTGACGGCAACGCCCGCCTCTGCACTGCTGCTGCGACCACAGGCTCGCTGGATTAAGGTGGACGGAAAATTATGGTTCGTCCACTATATAGTTCGCACCTTGCTCCTGGCGATTTTCATCTTTCCCCGAAACTCAACTCGTTCCCGAACGAGAAGCGTTTTGCGAGTGATGCCGAGGTAGTAAAGGATGAAGGGAACAACTGGCTTATGGACTGGCGGCAGCTGACTACGACACGGGAACTGTAAAGGTCGTGGGCAGATATGAGAAACGTTTACTCAAGGGACGTCGTTGTATAGAGTGTTTGTGACTTTTCTTGTTAATCAAATATGTTTCTTGAAATCGTTTAAGCCAAACCCAACAGGTGACGACTTTTAGCATGTTCAAAATGTTGTGCGAGATGTTGAAAACTGATCCATGATTACTTTTCACATTTTCCATTATCGCTTTGATTGAAATGTGGAAGTCTTTGAGCACTAGCGCCCCCTATTTCTCTTTCTATCTACAGTTCTTCATAGAGGTACGCGCTGCCACTTCTGTCTTCGTCATTCACGCTTTTCTAAGCACACTGGAAGAATATACGTCACCTAACCACTTTTTAATACAGTGGAGCACTGGTGCCGTGCATTTATACTCTCAACTGATTGTTGCAGCGTTGTTCCCCTACAAATGTCTAACACGAACTATCATGAGGAACTCCACTTCAGTGTGGGCATCTCAGTGTGCCCCATGATTGCATATAACAAAAAAGAAGTCACTGACTCGAAAAAATACAGTTACTGAACTATTTTTTATTTGCATTTATATGTAATCAATTGTGGTACACAACGAAATTACCACACCAATTGAGGAGCCGAAACAAAAAGTGGAGTTCCGTAAGGTAATTTATTACGTTTGTATGGGAAAATGCTGCAACAGTCAATTCAGAGTTAGTAGAAATGCACGGTAACAATGCACAACAATCATATTACAGAGTGGTTTGTGGCACAGACTCTTCCAACATGACGAAGGTAGAAGTGATAAAGCGAACCTCTATGAAGTACTGGGAACAGTAAGAGAAATGGGGCGACGAGGGGGACTAGTGCTCGAAAACTGGCGTGTATCAATAAAAGTGATAGTGGAAAAAAATTAAAAATCAATCATCCGTCAGTTTTCAACGTCTTGCACGACATTTTTATTGTGGTAAAGGTCCACCGCTGGGTTCCGTGACTGCTTACAGTGAAGGAAGCACCCCGCCGAACAGAGGCAGCAGAGAAAATGTTGCAGCTGTGTACAGCAAAAGTACATGACTTCGTTAGCCACGTAATCACAATCAGGGAGGGTTGAGGGTATCATTCCGACTCCGAGACAAAGGAGCGAAGCAAACAGTGAAAACAAGTGGACTCGTCATCATGAAAAAAGGAAAGAACGAACTATCATCAGAAAAGTAGATACTGAGTAATTCTGAGGCTTGCCATTGCTTCAGTTCGTGTCCGTATAAGGGGGCAAACCGTCAGAGGAGTAACCTACCGAAATCTCCTGAGAAAGTTACGGGAAGTTGTCAAGACGAAGCGTCGAGGAAACGTGCCCACGAAGGCGTTTTTGCTCCACAAGAAGAAGCAACTCCTTCGCACAGATCATAGCCACACATGCTGCTTCTATGGGTTAGCAAATTTTGCTCAACCCCCGTATTCTCGTGACAAGGCACACAGTGCTTTTTACCCTTTCGTCGTGTGGAGAGACCACTGAGTGGTGGGCATTTCAAGGATGACGACGAGGTGATTTTGGAGGTGGAACGTTTGCTGAACAACCAAAGTGAAGACTTTTACAACCGAAGTCTCTGCCAGGTGATCTATCATTAGGAAAAATGAGTCAAGCTGAAGGTTTTCGTGGTTGTAATTTGATTTTTTCGAGATGACGATTAAAGCTTTATGATTACCCGCAGTGTACGGTCCATTTAGGTGTTTGGGAAGCATGGTGACTGTTATCGATTCCCTCCACCCGCGCACAATGTGAAAGGGCTGACCTGCAGCGACGGCCTTGTGTGACCTGGCGACCCCAAACGAGAGAACGTGGCGAGTGCCGTGGGCGGCATCCGCTTCGGGAGCTCTCTCACAACCCCCGCGCGGCGCCCGGCGTGCGAGGTGGGCGGTGAAGCGATGCGCGCCGGGCAGCACGGCACAGAACAGCACGGTACACACAGGCGCCACCTGTCGGCAGCAGAGATAAGCGGCTGGCGCTGACGGCTGACTGCCGCCAATCGACAGCTCACACAATGCGGCGTGCCCGTTGTGTACGCGCGACGCATCCGCTCCGGCGCTCCTGGCGAAAGCGATACTGCACTCCACAACTACCACTCATCCGCCACGCACGCACTTGTTAGTCGCACATGTCTGTCGCACTGACAAAGTAACAGCACCACCTTCACCTCATATTGTACGTTAAAAAAAGCACACTTGCACGATATCAGTCCCCGCAATAGATCTCGCGCAGAAATTTGGACCGTATTTTTTCTGATAGTACCCAGTTACGACCTGAAAGTACAGCTTTTAAACCTGCGCGCGCACCGGTTTTCACTAGCTACGCCCTACTACACCAGCTTAAGGTCCGAGCCCAAAGTACTGAACAGTAGAGTAAGATGTTTGTGAAACACTATTCCAGCATTGCTAACAAGCGTTGATCATTCCGTCAAAGTGGGCTATTTCTAACCTGCGCTGGTGCCAGAGATCTTTCTGCTTTGAACATTCTTACGTTACGATTCATAAAGGGTGCGTAAATGAATGACACGAATGAGTATGTAATTAAAAAAGTAGCGCAGCGCTATTTAATTATTAACATAGCTGTTTTGTGTTTTTTCTTTGGATTTTAAAGCTGGCACTGTTAAAGTGAAGTACATTTTCAGGTGATAGGCTATTCTCCAAAGTTTCACCAACTGCGACATGGTCGCATATACAAACTGTGATCCAATACTGTCAAATGTTTTTTTTTTATTCCAGTCTTTGATCACAATATGAATTCTTTAGACGATGACTGGCTTGAGTCCGCAATTACCATCCTCAGATCTTTTTTACACCATGGCCTTATCGCTTTAGGACATGGTGTAAAAAAGATCTGAGGATGGTCATTACGGACTGAAACCGGTTATCGTCTAAAGAATTCATATTGTGATCGAAGACTGGAGTAAAAAACATTTATTCTCCAAAGTGATTGTCAAGATTAAATTGTAAAATTGAAAATCATTAACTTCATTTCATAAGACTTCTTCAGTCACTTAGGTTTATTCAGTTTTATTTTGAGGCATATATAGCTACAGAATAACAGTAAAAAAATATTGTTAAACTAATACTGAACGTAAGCATGGTGAGTCAGAGGGAAAGGTACATGCTTTGAGAGGTGATAGTACTAGAGCTTCTGAACAAAAAAACGTGATACGAACATATGTCCTGTTCTTAAGAGTTTCCAAGGAAACTACTGAATATAATGAGGAACAGGACAAATGCAGGTTATAGTAAATGAAACACTGTGATCTAACATTTTGTTTAATTGTATACATTTCCCCATAAGAGATGTTCAAACAGGTCACCGTCAACTGCAATGCATTTCGCAGCTCTTGGGTTGCAGCTGCTGTGTTGCTGATCTCAGCTCATTCGTATGGTGCTTTACCTGAGCACTGGCATATAAAACAGGAGCGGCAAGTTCTTCCTTTAAACCCACTCCGCGCTTGTAGACTTCGCTCTTAAGCCAACCTCACAAACAGTAATCTAGAGGAGTAAAACCGGGTGACATCGGTGGCCAAGAAATGACTGCACGGTGACCGATTCAAAGCCCAGCCCCCCCCCCCCCCCATACGTTTCAGTGATTTACTGTATCACTGGTCGTGCGGAATGTGCAAGTGAAGCGCGTATTGAAATCGTCACTACAGATAACACTGCGTCGCCGAGTGTAGCTTTGGTTGTATTCGCGCGCCAGTGCTGGTGAAGGAAGGCTTGCGAATGGCGCCCGTGATTTTCAAAAAGCTGTATGTCGGATACGGTTAACAAAAGGGTGTATGTTCATTTGAAGTTTTTTGTTCAAAATCACTAATACTATCACCCGTCAAAGCCTGTACCTTTCTTCTAACTCGCCGTGTTTGTGCCTGAGGTTGACGTATTACGTTCTCATTTTTCACGTAGAACAGCATGTGTTTTCGAAAAAGTTTTCGAAAGACTTCACGCTCGAGGATTAGGCGGCCGCAGTGGGGTGGGGCGAGTGACAAACAACTTGTTCAAAAATGGTTCAAATGGCTCTGAGCACTATGGAACTTAACTTCTGAGGTCATCAGTCCCCTAGAATTTAGAACTACTTAAACCTAACTAACCTAAGGACACCACACACATCCATGCCCGAGGCAGGATTCGAACCTGCGACCGTAGCAGTCGCGCGGTTCCAGACTGCAGCGCCTAGAACCGCTCGGCCACCACGGACGGCAAACAACTTGTGCGCGCGAGAGTTTAAAAGCTGGGTTCCAGAAGGCCATCACTGTGAACTATCAGAATTACGGCCCAAATTTTCGTGCCGGAGAGATGGCTGGGGGCTGATATCTGGCATGTGTGCATTATCTTCTTAAAATACACTCAAAAAAACATCGACACGCCACGAATCAGTTATGCAAATTGGTCACAAATTGATGTTCACACAAGTATCGGCGAAAAATAAAAAAGCGTAAATTTCTGCAGCCAATGGGTTAATATATGACACTATCGAAATTTCACCGCGCAGCTGGCAAAGACAGTAAAAAGGACACATATCTATACTAGGGCATAACGTCTTCATGAATTTCATTCCGTGTACTCAGTACGATGTCTCGCAGACGGTTGGACTAATCGGCGAATCGCTCGACTTCTGAATGGGAGCGATGCCACTATTCGAAGATGTTGGCAGTTATGGGTGAAAGACGGCCGAGCACAGCGTCAAGAAACACAGCTTCGAAAAGGAAGCTGTCGATTTAGAGAGGCGACAGAACGTGAGAACTGAGCAATCGTCAGAGAGGCATTCAGAGCCCAAAATTCATCATTATCATAGATTCGACGTGCAACTGGTGCTTCAGGAGCACGAATAGGCGGCTCACAGAAGGGGGGCTGAGCTCACGGCGCCCCTTTCGCCGAATACAATTGACCTCTCTACACACCAACAAGCCGATGATATGGGGAATATTCGGCCTGGAATCTCATTGACTGGAATAGAATTGTCTTCAGTTATGAGTCCGAATGACCTACGAAGACGTGTCTGGAGACGCCCCACCCAACCTAACTGTCTCCCGCCATACAGTCCAACAGCCAGGAGTGATGGCCTAAGGTATCATTCCGTTTCACAGCAGGTCCCCTTTGGTAGTCGTCTGGGGGCACTCTTACAGCACAGCGGTAAGTCGACGATATTCTACGCCCCGTTTTGTTGCCTTTCACGTCAAGCCATCCTCGGCTTAGTTTCTCCACCTTGTCTTCGTGCTTGTCAAACCCCACCTTGCCGAGAAGCATCACCGAATCTCTCTCCAACTGAGAAAGTTTGGGGCATTACGGGCAGGGCCCTCCAATCAGGTCGGGATTTTGGCGATCTAACGTGCCAATTGGACAGAATCTGGCGCATTATCCCTCAGAGCTACATGCAACAACTCTATCAATCAATGTCAAGCAGAATAATTACTTGCATAAGGGCCAGGGCTGAATCAACGCGTTACTGACTTGCTTAGTTTGTGACTCTCTTTCTCTTGAATAAACCGTTCAATTTTTCTGGAATTGTAATCATTTGTTCCTTTGTACATGTACATCACACCTACCGATTTCTGTCCCATTTGGATAATTTCTTCGAGTTACCCTGTCGTCCTTTTTTCTGTCACTGTATAAGATCAAGTTGGTAGCTTCTTCACCTATTCAGCAACATGATATTCTGATTAATTTGCATTTGGCAGCCATTGGGCTGAACCACAGTTGGCTCCCTCTATGTTGCCACTTCCGCCGCGTACCAGAATCCAGTTAGTCGTTGCGGTAAGAGATTTGTGTAACGTATAGTTGCGCGTGCCATGAAAGTAGTCGACAAAGGGGTATAGAGCCGCTATAGAGCTCTGCAACGTAAGTGACATTCGGAATTTTTACGGGACTTCTTGTAGGATTTACTTGTTGTTACGAAGTACTCACAAGTACCTCTGAGCTTTCAGAAGGCGACAGCGCGAAAAGTCAAAAGACTTATCGAAAAATGACATATCAGTGAATAGAGTATCGCTCCAGGTTTCGAACTGTAATGCATTGGGGCATTAGGGGCAGGCGTGTAGAGAAATCTCCCGCTCCATATTGGCGCAACGAATCAATTTTAGCCTGCGGATAGGCAACTCAGTGAACAGATGTCCAAAGCAGCCTCAAGTGGTTGTGAACGCTAGCACATACTAAAGTTAACCGACTCATAAATGGTACCCGTACTGAGCACCTGTAATGTGAGTTATGAACGTCCAACCTCTGGAGATCCTCTAGCCACTGATATTTGTCTATTCCCTATATGTCTCTAGTTTTCACGCACTACTCTTCCTATATCTCCTACATACACACATCAAAAAAAGGTTTGCATCACCTCGGTGCCAAGAGTTCCGGAAGCTGTACAGAAAATTGGAACAGCAATCAACATAAACATCATTTCCGCCCTTTTAATTGCTCATGAAAACCACACATTGCGTGTTGTACCACCACAGAGCGAGACATTCAGAGGTGGTGGTCCAGATTGCTGTACAAACCGGTACATCTAATACCCAGTAGCACGTCCTCTTGCACTGATGCATGCCTGTATTCGTCGTTGCATACTATCCACAAGTTCATCAAGGCACTGTTGGTCCAGACTGTCCCACTCCGCAATGGCGATCCCTCAAAGTGGTTAGCGGGTCACGTCGTCCATAAACAGCCCTTTTCAATCTATCTCAGGCACGTTCGATAGAGTTCATCTCTGGAGAACATGCTGGCCACTCCAATCGAGCGATGTCGTTATCCTGAAGGAAGTCATTCACAAGATGTGCACGATGGGGGCACGAATTGTCGTCCATGAAGACGAATGCCTCGCCAATATGCTGCCGATATGGTTGCACTATCGGTCGGGGGATGGCATTCACATATCGTACAGCCGTTAGGGCGCCTTCCGTAACCACCAGCGGCGTACGTCGGCCCCACATAATGCCACCACAAAAGAACAGGAACCCTCTACCTTGCTGCACTCGCTGGACAGTGTGTCTAAGACGTTCAGCCTGGCCGGGTTGCCTCCAAACACGTCTCCGACGATTGCCTGGTTGAAGGCATATGTGACACCCATCGGTGAAGAGAACGTGATGTCAATCCTGAGCGGTCCATTCGGCATGTTGTTGGACCCATCTGTACCGCGCTACATGGTGTTGTGGTTGCAAAGATGGACCTCGCCATGGACGTCTGAGTGCATCCTATTGGGCACAGTTTGAGTCGTAACACGACGTCCTGTGGCTGCACGAAATGCATTATTCAACATGGTGTCTTTGCTGTCAGCATTCCTCCGAGCCCTAATCCGTAGGTAGCGGTCATCCCCTCCAGTAGTAGCCCTTGGGCGGCCTAAGCGAGGCATCTCATCGACACTTCCAGTCTCTCTGTATCTCCTCCACGTCCGGACAACATCGCTTTGGTTCACTCCGAGACGACTGGACTCTTCCCTTGATGAGAGCCCTTCCTAGCACAAAGTAACAATGCGGACGCGATCTAACCGCAGTATTGACAGTCTAGGCATGGATGAACTACAGAAGACACGAGCCGTGTACCTCCTTCCTGGTGGAATGACTGGAACTGATCGGCTGTCGGACCCCCTCCGTCTAACAGGCGCTACTGATGCATGGTTGTTTACATCTTTGGGCGGGTTTAGTGACACCTCTGAACAGTCAAAGGGACTGTGTCTGTGAGGCAATATCCACAGTCAATGCCTATCTTCAGAAGTTCTGGGAACCGGGGTGACGCAAAACTTTTTTGATGTGTGTGCTTATGAATAACCCTGTACTTCCGTGAGTTCAATAGCTTTCGAAATATGATACAATTAGAGCTGTTTCCCGAAGGGAAAAACTCCGCCTGTTTCACAATAAAGCCGTTAATCTAGCACTAATTAAAATCAAGAGAAGATTTTTGATACGCTTATAAACACTAGAGAAATCTGTGCCATAAATGGAGTACAGGTCTTGTACATGATTTTTTTAAAGATTTTCCATGACCGCAGAGAGCGAAGAGCTGTGGTGGCAATAGTGCTTTCGTAACAACATCGCAACTTTGGACCTTAAACGTCAGATGTCTGCTAATCTAAACCAGACTATAGTTATTCCAGAATGACGCACTGCCTAACGCTCAATGTCAACAGAAAACATATGCAACTCAAGTGAAATAGGCATTCCATTGTAATTGCCGTTCATATGGTATCTAATTGAAACAATTTACATCGCAGAAGTAATAGCCGTCAAACAAGCATGAATATTTGGTAACCAAACAGAATATCACAACATTGCAGTTATATCACGTGTTATTCAAGTCACAGAACGTCCAAAATGGAACTACGATAGGAACAAATATACAGTAGAAATTATAGTTATAGTGACGCGTACAGGAATTATCTCTTCATTCATTTGGATCCCCCACACTCGCGAAGTTCTCGCAATGAACATGCATATCAGGTAGCAAAGTCTGTAACAGCATCAGGAATTTTCTGTCACTGATCAGTTACGAAATTAGAGTGTAACCAGAGGACCGAGGAAAAAATAAAATATGTATTGGAAAGAATAGCACAATTAAGCTATATTTATTAAGGTAAATGATATGCTTCGAGACAAAAAGCCATTCTAAGGTTTATAATATGTGAACCTTGGTCCAACAATAGAAAGTTCTCAGGAAATTAATACCAGGTGTAATTCGGATGCTTCAATCACCGATACTTTCCAGCACATTTTCACCAATTACGATTCTTGAATTCTCCTTACTGTGAATGTGGCAATACTTCTTATTCCCTTGTAAATTATATTTCACAAAAGCACAGTGTTCATAGATATGTATTTATGGAAGATTTGAGAGAAGCTTGCGTCCATCTACATTTTGCTTTTCCGAATAACCTTTACAACAACTCCACCGACATTCGTATGTAACATGCTCTTTAAAATATTGACATCATCTCAAATGACAGTATAGCTCTAACGCATAAGACACAGATATACGAGGTTTAGGGAATGAATATTTATAATTGTAACAACTATTTGACATGTACTGTATTTTCAATTTGTAAAGCTGCACTGCTTTTTTCCTGCCACTTGTCAAATGAAATATAAAAAAAAAGGAAGGGAACTTCCGAAATGCGTCATGGGAACGACGAGCAGGACCCTTTGCCAACGGCTCGTTACGGAAGCGCTAAAACTTAATGGAGACGCTAATGTAACTTCTGTGGCAGTCGCTACAACAGAAGCGTCGTCCAGCGCGGTGGGGTTTACTGTTAAAAATTCCGAGACTGTACCTTCCTACGGGCCCCTCTACACACACACACACACACACACACACACACACACACACACACACAGACACGATCTCGGGAAAAGAACAGTGACAGTAGTACACGGAATTCTCTTCGCCATACACCGTAAGATGACTCGCGGTGTCTAGATGCCGATGCATACGTCACACCGTGAGCAATTTGCATCACTGCAGAACGCCTAAGAGATGCGCATATTCCATGCAATGTATATTAATTGTATTACATGAATTGAAATGACTGGGTTAAATGGGATGAAATCAATGAAGATCCAGTAACCTGAAATGATGTAACTGAAAACTGGATAGAAATGTTGAACCTGCAATATAATTAATGAAATGTGATTGCTGAAAAATTCGTGCTGCGACTCACCCTCATAATTGTTCTCTGGCGGTCCCATTACGGAATGGGAAACTTCCTATGCTTGTTCGGAAGTTATAGAAGGGGATGTCAGTGAAACGTAAGTATGATCAGGGATGGAGAGGTGCTCAGATAGCGTAACGGTTTAGCTCACTTGTCGCAAGGAGCAGGAAGATCTGGGTTAGAGCCCCCGGCATGGTAAAAATTTTCATTAATAATGCCATATTCGTTCCACAGTGTATATAGGTTGCATGGGTTTAAGGGTTACGAAACCCGTGGCGCTCATTTCGTGATGAAGCAACTGAGGGCAGGTATTCTAGAGAAGTAGTCGCCGAATTCTCCAAGCTAGTTTAAACTATAATCAGAACAAACTGTATTGCGACCAGCGGGTAGTATTCAGCATTTTTCCATAAACTGCAGAGAAAGAAACGTGAGCAATTTTTTCAAGCCAGGCTATGGAAATCAGAACTACACACAGGTAACATGAACATGCAGTATTATCTTTAATGAACAGACACCGAGTTTACGAACACCCTTTACAAATCTTCAAGACAACGGTACACTGTACAATATCGCCCCGCGAGGAAATTGAACTTTTATTTCGAGGATGAAGATCAGATTACTATCAATGTCACTTCTTCAGATTGGTAGGCTGAAATACTGGAATTTTTTGCTGCATCTGCATTGTAAAAATTAGGCAACGTCTTGTCCATTGGTTTCAACGAAATCGCACATTACATGGCAATGAGTAGCAGCTGTGCAACAATTGTTCAGTAACCAGTCCACAGGCGTTGGCAACGTGGCGTGAGGGGTATGGTTGGGTGAGTGGGTGGGTGGGAGAAGAGAGGTACTTTACCTCCTCCCCCCCCCCCCCAAACAATATGGTGTACAAAGTTTTTATTCACTACTGAAGCCACTTGTAACAAATATTTAAGGATATCCACTAATTCCCTAAGATATAATACATTTTTTGTGTCAAATATAAAATTTTGTTGTAATAAAATTTTGGTCTTGTGGAAACTGATCAACTCATTTAAATTGAAAAATGACATTTTTATACCCTTGGCGCTCCTCTGAGTAAATTTCTGTTGATTCCCTTGAACCAGACAAAACCAATTTCGACATAAATTAGAGATATCCCAGTTGAGATCGTAGAGCGACAGAGAAGAGCCTCAACAGCAATACTGGATGTGAATACTTACTTTTGTTTGCGTTTTCTGGACCCCATTCTGTAGGAAATTACAATGTGACAAAGAACCCTCAAAATACAATTATAAGCAGGGTGAGCCAGACGACGCAGATATCAAGGCACTGGTGTCTTATTCACGAGAAGAGGTGGTCAATTCCCCGTCCTGCGTTTGAGTTTCGTCACTAACGAACGACCTATGGGTTGTCAAGCACTTACAAATTGTCAAAGCTTACTCAGCAAATCAAGAAATCCCAATAGCCCACATTTGAGCTGTTTGAATTCTTATTTTTTATTTTAACTGAAACTATGACGTGATTATTTATTTGAAGCCGCTTTCATTGACTTCTGTATGGGCTCTAATGATCACTGAGTAGAACCCTAAAGTCTAAACAACACGAATATTGTTCTTCAGTGACGTTACCAAATTACCGGTAAGTGAATAAGGTAAATACATGGTAGCTAGGCAAGGTCATCCACTTAAAGGAGCACACTGGTCACTACTGAGTACTGTACATGGCAGAGAAACGGTGGGTACGTACAAGTTGGCTGTACGGTATCAGCGCAGTAACATGAGTCACGTGGAGACGTCGAAGAATGGCAGAAAACAGCTATCATGTCTAGTCGTGCTCAAGAACATACCGTGAATGAAATTCCCCGATTTGTTAGTGTATCAACGCGGACTGTGAAACGTGCCCGTGAGGAACGACGTACGACGCGCAAAAACAGTGGGTGTAAGAACCAGCAAGGACAGAGACGAGACGAGAGTCACGCCTTATCAATGACAATCCGTTTCGAGCCCGACAGGATTGGCTGTTAACAGCAACTGCAGGCCCATCTCAACCAATTTCCGAGCGAAGAACAGTGAAGGGAGTTGCATACAGCGGGCCAGTGCAGTCGGATATCTCACAAAAATCCATTGCTCACAGCGGCAGACAAAACTGCACGTGAAACTTCCTAGCAGATTAAAACTGTGTGCCGGACCGAGACTCGAACTAGGGGCCCTTGCCTTTCAGGGCAAGTCCTCTACTATCTGAGCTACCCAAGCACGACTCACGACCCGTCCTCACAGCTTCACTTCAAGTCCGCCACGTCTGCTGGAGAGCTTCTGTGTAGTTTGGAAGGTAGGAGACGAAGTACTGGCGGACTCGAAGCTGTGAGGGGTCGTGAGCCGTGCTTGGGTAGCTCAGATAGTAGAGCGCTTGCCCGCGAAAGGCGAAGGTCTCGAGTTCGAGTCTCGGTTCGGCACACAGTCTTAATCTGCCAGGAAGTTTCACATCAGCGCACACTCCGCTGCAGAGTGAAAATTCCATACTGAAAGCTACACGTTTCCATGGGCCAAACGACACAGGAATGGATAGTAGATAACTGGAGGCATAAGTTTTCTCCGAAGACCTGACCAAAACATCTGAACCTTCTAGCAATAATTTTACCTGAATCGAGGTATTCGCGATTCTTTCTTGGTCCGCGAGACCAGTGCTTGCTACACTTCAAAGACGATATACCATGTACAACTGGACCGTGTCATACTGCCGGAATCAAATGGGTTGTATTCTCGTGCAGTATATATTTTACGCACGACTGTCACTCACGTAATTGGTACAAGATCTAATGACAACTATACCGTCGAACATGGTAGACAGATATAATTCCTTTTCCGATTATGAATAACGTACCCATTCATATAATAAAAGCGTTCGTTCTCCTTTTTTCCCGTTTCCCGTCTTTAAACTGCTTTATGTAAGAGCCTATAGCTTAGAAATTCACAGACACGAAAAAAAGTAAGCTGAGAGAGTCAACGACCGCTTAATAGACGCGTTAACTTCGTCCACGTAGCTTTACGGCAGCACGTTGGAGCCTTGAGAGCTAAATTTCATGTCTCGTGTTACATGTCCCACTTAACCTTCGTCAACGTGTGTGGGTTCGCCAGGACGGGAAACCAACTTATTCTGCACATGTTGTCCATGGGAAACGTAACCAACTTCCTTAGATCACTGAACAGAAGGACGATACTTCTTAATCCATTTTTTTATTGTGTGTTCATCTGAAATAATGCATATGGAGAAAAGGTCCATACAGGTTAAGTAGCCTGCTAACATAAAATCGGTTCCACGCAGCGGTGAGTGGTTTCAGGGATGTGTAACAGGGTACAATAGTGATTTTGTCCGGAGCGAATACTATCCCGGATTCTTTTCTTTAGTCCACTTGTCCCCAAATACGAGGTGTATACAGTGAATAAAAAAACTGCGGGTGTAAATTATACAGACGGCAGAGGATTTTAAATTGTGTGTTTTGTGATGAATGAATGGTCTGAAAGAATATTTCAGGTGGCACGAGATCTTGAATCAGCAGTGCGTGTGAGTTACAAGTCAGTTAACTGCTAATGATTCATTACAAACAACTGCCTACCGGTTCAGAGTTGGTGGCACAATCATAAGCGTACACAATGGAGCTTAGCATTCTTTAAAGTTCACGAATGATTGTCGAAGATGGACTACGACTTGTCACACGGACTTGGAGATATGCATTTAATGTATAGCACAGCAGGATGTGACGCTCAGAATGCCGAATTACTGTACGGATGAAAGTTTCGTAATAGACATCATAGTAACTGGACAAATTTTATTCCCATAATAGCAACTTTGTCGATCAAGCCGCAAAGAGATGGCCCAAGTATCGTTCGCACAAAAGAATTTGAGGAGACGGGAACCTAAATCTACATCTATACTCTGCAATGCATCGTGAAGTGCATGGCAAAGGGTACTTCCCCGTTGTGCCACTTATTAGGGGCTCTTTCTATTCCAACTGTGTATATCAGTGTGAGAGAAATGACTGCGTGAATGCCCCTGTCCGTGCTGTAATTAGTTTGATATCGTCTTCGCGGTTCCCATGGGAACCATACGTGTGAGCCTGTAGACCATTCCTAAACGCATCACTTAAAAGATGATTGCTGAAATTTCGCAGGTGGGCCATCACGGAATAGCGGACGTCTATCTTCAACCCAAGTCAGGGTTTTCAAAATATCCGTGACGCTCTCCCGAAGGTAAACCACACTATGACCATCCGTGGCGCCCTTTTTACTTTTTTTTTGCATACGTTCAGTGACCCAATTAAGTCCTGTCTGGCGTGAGTCCCACATACTTGAGCAATATTCTAGTTGGGTCGCACGAGTGTTTTGTAAGCAATGTTCACGGTACTTCCCACTATCCTAGGATCCGATAATAGAATCTCACCCGCTTTCCTAGGACCGAGCCTAAGTCAGCTTGCATTACATATCTCAATACGTTGTTAAACTCATGTATTTGCACAAGTTGACTGATTCAGAGACTCACTTATACTGTATTTACAGCATGCTATGTTTGAGTTTTGCGAAGTGCAACTCTGACGGAAACATTGATTCATAAATATCAGAGTTACTAATCTTTGCACCACTTTGAAATTTCACCAAGATCTGATTGAGTATTTGTGCAGCTTTCTTCAGACAGTATCTATTAAGTATAACGTCATTTGCGAAATGGCTGAGGTGGTTGTTAATATTGTCTACTGGGTTATTAATACACATCATGAGCGAGAGTTTTAACACACTTTCCTAGACAAGCCTGAAGTTACTTCTACGTCTGTCGAAGTAGGGATGCTCCATCGTAGGGGAGAAGATCCGTCAATAAGCAGCTATCAGACTTGCCGTGATGTATACACTCGGAAGACTAAAGAGTCGAGACCACTGGTAAAATCAGTTGCACTGCTGTCATTATCGACGTGTGGTAAAAACGGTGCCAAACGATTCGAAATCCGTGTTCAAGGTAGTCATGGATTACTCAACACGCTACTGATGAGCCGAACGTTCTACAGTTTTTATTTATTTAACATATAGCGTATTATCTCAAACCACAAACTAACATTCAGGCCACGAATATAGTCTACATATCCCTGCGACATCACCTGGATCTCTGTTGGATCATCAGGAAAAACTCTCGGAGGACATTCTTGAATTACACGGCGAAAGGTCTGCTTTTCATCGCCACAGTCACGGCCTGATGAAGTTATTTTCTTCTACCTGCTCGAAGAGTCGTCACACCTTCCAGTGTTAGTTCTTTTTCGTTTAACAACCGATCAGATCTTGCGCGGCAATTTAAAGCCAAGTGGCTTGGTCGACTGCATGGCATCTTAAGTTGTTGTGTTGCAGCATTAATATGCCACGTGCCTCCAGCAGATATTAGTATAAAGTCGTTTCCAACAAGCATTCTTGCGGTTTCTAGCGGTGGGTGACGACAGCGAAGCCTATCTTTGCTGATGCTTGGAATATCTGAGTGAACATGGAGGTTAGCGATTTCTCTGTATTTTTTGTACTCCCGTAAAAGTGAAGTTACCCGCCGCGGAGATTGAGATGGTATGTGGCTAATTATGGATAGCAAGAAAGTAGGTGTAGGTTTTTATTCTTCACGAACGGAGCCTCTGTCGATCGTAATAGTGAGTTTTCAACTGCCGGAACAGAAAAGTCTGGAGTGAAGAAAACCCGTATGTTATCCGCATCTTGAATCAAGAGGAACTATGGCAATGTATTGCCGCGCGGAGTGGCCGCGCGGTTAGGGGCGCCTTGTCACTGACTGCGCGGCCCCTCCCGCCGGAGGCTCGAGTCCTCCCTCGGGCATGGGTATGTGTGTTGTTCTTAGCATAGGTTAGTTTAAGTAGTGTGTAAGTTAGTATGTAAGTCTAGGAACCGATGACCTCTGCAGTTTAGTCCCTTAAGAACTCACACACATTTGAATTTTTTATTTATTTATTTATTTATTTATTTATTTTTTTTTTTTTTTTGAGCACTGTATTCGCTGCCACCGGCTTGTGTGGTGTATTATGTTACCTAATATACATTTGAGATATGGTGGCATTACTGCTTGGGACTGTATATCTTGTCTGCGGTAGGAAGTGGTTTCAATATGACGGCACACCATACCACTTAGATATTAACGTCCGTACAACCAAGTACCTGAACGATGCCTATCCCCACACCCAATTAACTTTTCCTGGTGGTTTATATGAAACTGTTGCTATATGGAACCAAGTGAAAACTAAAGATGAACTGGTTGATAAGAGTCCTACCATCCGGTCTCGTTGTAAAACAAGCTGCGGAATTTGAGAGAAGAAGTGGGAATATTTTGTGTGTCATCGTAATTCATGAGTTGAGACTGACGTTTGTCACTTTGAGCAGTTTTTAAGAGCTTACGTTGTTTACATAAAAAGTCATCCATTAGCTATTTCCTTGTATCAAAAGAACTGTATAATTCTGACCATAAGAATTGAGGCAATTAATTTACGGGCATATACTACCCATAGTAGTACTGGCTCCAGCTAATTCCCAGACTCATTCGTTTCACGTAAAATCGCGAAAAATGATGACACGTGTTCGCTGCATGGAGTAGAAAATGGTTCAAATCGCTCTGAGCACTATGGGACTTAACTTCTGAGGTCATCAGTCCCCTGGAACTGAGAACTACTTAAACCTAACTAACCTAAGGACATCACACACAGCCATGCCCGAGGCAGAATTCGAACCTGCGACCGTAGCGGTCGCGCGGTTCCAGATTGTAGCGCCTAGAACCGCTCGGCCACCACGGCCGGCCATGGAGTAGATCCATCTACACTCCTGGAAATTGAAACAAGAACACCGTGAATTCATTGTCCCAGGAAGGGGAAACTTTATTGACACATTCCTGGGGTCAGATACATCACATGATCACACTGACAGAACCACAGGCACATAGACACAGGCAAGAGAGCATGCACAATGTCGGCACTAGTACAGTGTATATCCACCTTTCGCAGCAATGCAGGCTGCTGTTCTCCCATGGAGACGATCGTAGAGATGCTGGATGTAGTCCTGTGGAACGGCTTGCCATGCCATTTCCACCTGGCGCCTCAGTTGGAGCAGCGTTCGTGCTGGACGTGCAGACCGCGTGAGACGACGCTTCATCCAGTCCCAAACATGCTCAATGGGGGACAGATCCGGAGATCTTGCTGGCCAGGGTAGTTCACTTACACCTTCTAGAGCACGTTGGGTGGCACGGGATACAAGCGGACGTGCATTGTCCTGTTGGAACAGCAAGTTCCCTTGCCGGTCTAGGAATGGTAGAACGATGGGTTCGATGACGGTTTGGATGTACCGTGCACTATTCAGTGTCCCCTCGACGATCACCAGTGGTGCACGGCCAGTGTAGTAGATCGCTCCCCACACCAAGATGCCGGGTGTTGGCCCTGTGTGCCTCGGTCGTATGCAGTCCTGATTGTGGCGCTCACCTGCACGGCGCCAAACACGCATACGACCATCATTGGCACCAAGGCAGAAGCGACTCTCATCGCTGAAGACGACACGTCTCCATTCGTCCCTCCATTCACGCCTGTCGCGACACCACTGGAGGCGGGCTGCACGATGTTGGGGCGTGAGCGGAAGACGGCCTAACGGTGTGCGGGACCGTAGCCCAGCTTCATGGAGACGGTTGTGAATGGTCCTCGCCGATACCCCAGGAGCAACAGTGTCCCTAATTTGCTGGGAAGTGGCGGTGCGGTCCCCTACGGCACTGCGTAGGATCCTACGGTCTTGGCGTGCATCCGTGCGTCGCTGCGGTCCGGTCCCAGGTCGACGGGCACGTGCACCTTCCGCCGACCACTGGCGACAACATCGATGTACTGTGGAGACCTCACGCCCCACGTGTTGAGCAATTCGGCGGTACGTCCACCCGGCCTCCCGCATGCCCACTATACGCCCTCGCTCAAAGTCCGTCAACTGCACATACGGTTCACGTCCACGCTGTCGCGGCATGCTATCAGTGTTAAAGACTGCGATGGAGCTCCGTATGCCACGGCAAACTGGCTGACACTGACGGCGGCGGTGCACAAATGCTGCGCAGCTAGCGCCATTCGACGGCCAACACCGCGGTTCCTGGTGTGTCCGCTGTGCCGTGCGTGTGATCATTGCTTGTACAGCCCTCTCGCAGTGTCCGGAGCAAGTATGGTGGGTCTGACACACCGGTGTCAATGTGTTCTTTTTTCCATTTCCAGGAGTGTATATAGCGTTAGTTGATAGTCTTAATATTGGTCATTAACGCTGACTCCTCTGTATCTGGGACAAAACTTTTTTTTCCGTCTCAAAGCCGTGATGGATAAGGATGTAACTGTGCATTGCAGACGATCCCCGCAGTTCCGAATTGCAGATATCCTCAAGTAGACTGCTGCGCTATGATATCTGTAGGGATCATTGAAGTCCTGACTTTAGTCACAGTAAGTCGAGACAAAATATGATAAAAACATGGGCGAACATGACTTGGTGTGCGAATCGCTCGTCGTGGCTGTCCAACAGGATCACTAAAGAAGTTCAGGTTTCGGTGTGAGTAGAGTCTATATCGGTTCAAATGCTAGGAGATACAATCAATACCAGTTGGATTCCAAGCCACGAGGTACAACATAGTTTTACGGCATGACGAATCCACCATAAAATCCATTTACGAATAGTAGAGTGTATTTACGTATACCAAAAACAAAAGCCGTAACAGTTTCCTCCCTTTCTTACGGCGAATAATTCAGTGCGCATTAACTGACTATAGTTTCCCACAGAAGTCCACAGTTTTATTACAGTCAATCATAAATTTAGGTCATCGGCGAAAAAAAATTCAGTACTTAATGTTCTTTTCACTAGGAATGAGACTTAGTTAACGCACGGACAACAACGAAGATCACCGCATTACTATTCTAGCAACACAATTTAAGACTAAAGATGATCTATCAAACATGTGTATCAGCTGCCTGACAAAAGATGGGAAGCATCCAAAGGGGAGAAGGAAACCAAATGAAACTGCACGGGTTGACAGGATATGTAACGTTATTTTAGTGATTACAAAACCGAATCAAGTTTACACAGAATTTGGCTGCATGAGCCTACTTTTCGGTATGACATTGTACCCACTCTGCTCCAAATGTGTGCATTGATTCGTTTTGGAAAGGCGTCATAAAGCTATATTACCCAGATGCAAGCTGCCCCACAACTGTTGTATCTGGTCCTTGATATCCTGAATACTGACAATGGGACGGAGTTGACGTCCGCGCTGATCGTAAATGTGTTCTATCGGGGACAGATACGGGGATCTTGCAAGCTACGGGAGTACCTAAACTTCATAGAGCACGTGCCATTTGTGGACTAGCACTGTGTTATTGAAAAATGGCACCACCATACTGTCGCATGAGGGGTAACACTTTCTACACCTATATACATACTTCGCAAGCTACGGACGGTGTGTGGCGGAGGGTGTCCTGTGTCACTATAAGTCATTTCCTTTCCTGTTCCACTCGCAGTTAGCACGAGGGAGAACGTATGAGCCCTAAGTTTCTTACTTTCGTGGCCCTTGAGAGAAATGTATGTTGATGGCAGTAGAATTGTTCTGCACTCAGCTTCAAATGCCGGGTCTCTAAATTTTCTCATCAGTGATTCGGGAAAAGAATGTCGTCCTCCTTCTGGGGATTCCCATTTGAGTTCCCGAAGTATCTTCGTAACATCTGCATGTTGCTCGAAGCTACCGGTAACAGTTCTAGCTGTCCAGCTCTGAACTGCTTCGATGTCTTCCTTCAATGCGACCTGGCGCGGAGTCCAAATACTCGAGCAGTACTCAAGAACAGGTCGCACTAGCGTCCTATAGGCGGTCTCCTTTAAAGATGAACCACACTTTAGGATGCACGATGTCCGTGACGTATTACTGTGCCGTCAGAATTCCCCTAGTCACTATCAGCCCTGGCCTGACGTCATACCGATGGCTTCCCAGGCCATGACTACAGGAGTAACACTGTTGTGCCTCTCCAAGATACTGGAAGAATGGGACTACTGCATAGGTTAACGCCAAACTTACCGACGACAGTCGTCCAACATAGTGCAGAACCGTATTAATCGCTGAACTCAATGCGACGCCGTTCTAGCCGCAGCCGTTTGTTCTGTGTCGTTAATGGCAGCCCGACGGTAATTCCCTACCCCGGCTGCCGCTAATCTCCGACTAGTGCTGCGAGTTGACACAGAATGTTGCACGGAGTCCATTACTTGCTCTCGGATGGCAGGTGAAGATGTGGGTTACGATATGGTTGTTGTACAAGACGGCGATCCTCCATTGTGGTGGTCAGGCGTTGTCGACCGGAACCTTGATAACGAGTACGCCTGCCATGCAGTCCAACATCGAGCCCTGTCACATCTGAATGCCCCACAAATCCGGGTATTGCACGATTCCACCACACAGCGAGATGGATGCCCACAATGAGGCTCCTTTCAAACTCCGTCAGAAACTGAAAAAGCTGTCTCACACGAGTACGAAGCTTCTCCGTGTCTTGCACAATGATCACTCAACGTCTGACGCTGTTCACAGCCCCCTATATACTCTGCGAGACCTGGTAACAATACTAAACACGAACAATACTAACGTACGCTGGTGACCATTCCACATTTTACGGACAACTGTAGCTTTAATCATTTAAATATCGGCCGACGGCGTGCATCTCTACAAAGTTACAAAGACATTCGACAATGTCTTGTTGATGCTTCCCTTCTTTTTTGTCAGGCAGTGTACATATCAGCGGTACATGCAGTTCTGAACAGTGAGAGTACAAATGGACACTCATAAAATTATCTAAAATTGCACTCACCCTAAATGTGATGGTTTTCGTTCCACCGATGAGACCCATCTTTTCCTTCATGTAGTCGAGATTCAACAGCCCACTTTCAGGTAAATGGCGAGAACAAGTGAAGAAACCGGGAGTGGTTCACTTAAGGGACTCGTGCATGTTGTGATAGGCATATGTTTAAGGAAACTACTAAACTTGCACATCTGAATCGATCATGAATTCAGGCTGGCTCCCCGATACTACCAGCCGAGCCCGCTGCACTGAGCTACCTAGTTACTGCCATGGGGATACTCTCTCGCTTCCAGAACTTGAAAAAGCGGTCGCCTACATACGGCAATCTTAGTTCTATAATTGCTATGCACACCAGATTGCAGTAACGAAGCACTACGTCCGTTCTCTGAAGGATAAAATGAGAAAGTAGCCATGGATATTGTAGAAATTTTTACTTCTGGATCGCCAGCAAGGTGGCCTCTGTTCCACGGCCGATAGTGGACACACAACAGGTTTAAACACATCTGAAACGAGAGCGGAAGCAAACGTCACTCGAAGCTATTCTTCATCACCTGAGATATCTAACGAATCCTGGAGAGTAACACTCGAAGTCTGAAACTGTACGAGGTTCTAGTTTTTTTGTCTCACTTTTTTCGATTCATTATCACTTTACCCGTTAAAAAAATAAGACCATACTCTCGACACTGGCCGATACATCAGGTGAAGGGCATAATAACTGTCACAATAATCGACAGTCAAAGCATGCCCTGTGAAATCTTTTTTTCTAAAAAATGTGATAAACCATGGCAGTGGCACGTAACTGTACATTTGAATGTTTTTAAATACAAACAAAAATAAAACGTGTGCACAATGTGTTTCTGCATTCACTCTTCACGTAGCTAACAAGTGTTTCCCAACAGAATCAAACAGATATAAATCACATAAGTTTAATTGAGAGTGAAATTTTCCCCGTGTATCAGCATCAAGAATGAGCTTTTCTCATCGCTATGCTAAAGTGCAAATATTGAACGGACTCTGTGCGTGTAAGAAACAGAAGCGAACGTACGAGAATTGACAATAATTTGATTAACTGACCACTGTGTTCTACGATTCTCTTATTACTAATTGCCTTACTTAAAAATGAGGATGGAGTGTAGGGAATACACACTCATGTCCGCTGCCACGCCAAGAAAGGATGCTCGTGGTGGGGTCACGGGATGGTGAAGGGGTTAGAAAAGTATATAAGCGGGGTATCATTCTACGGGCCGCAAATGGGGAAATCCACTGACACATGGTATTGGGATAGAAGGGACCAGATAGCTATGGTCATTGGTCCACTGACACATGCAACTTCGACAAAGGGCAGATGGTTATGGCCTGGCGCCTGGGAACGAGCATTCCAGGAATGACGAAGCTGGTCGGCTGTTCGCATGCTACCATCGTGGGAGTGGGATTATGTGGAAAGTGTTTGAAGGACGGTGAAACTACGAGTAGTCAACTAGGTGTTGGACGTCCACGCCTCATCACAGGACGTGAAGTTCGAAGGCTTGCCCGCTCTGCGAAGCAGGATACGCGGCGATCTATGGTAGATCTCATAATGGAGTGCAATGCTGTTGTAGGCACAAGTGTTTTAGAGAAAACGGGTCAGAGCACATGGTTCAAGAACGGTCTCCTTAGGAATGGACTCCTGGGTGTTCCACTTTGACCCAATGACATTGCAGATACGATTGCGATGGATATGGGATCATCAATATTGAACCGTGGATCAACGGAAACATGTCGCCTTCTCGGATGTGTCACGTTTACTTGTTACACTAGGTCGATGGTCATGTCAGGATAAGACTTGATCCGGGCGACGACTGCTGGAAACGTGCACCGAATCGGTGACACTGGCTAGTGGAGGCACCATAGTGCTCCAGGGAGACATTCACCCGGACTTCCATAGCAGGTGCGGTAATAATCAAAGCCACCTTGACAGTTGTGGACTACGTGAACATTGCCACGGACCACTTGCGCACCGTCATACTTGATGTCTTCCCTGACGCCGATGGTATTTTCCAAAAGGATACTGTGTTACTGTCATAATACCAGAACTGCGCTACAGCTATTCTAGTAGTTGATAATAATCCCAGGTTGATGTTTTGGGCATCAAATTGGCCTAATTTGAAATCGATGGAACGAATTTGGTACGCTAACAGATGCCAGCTTCGCACCCAAAGATCACCAGGCTGTAACGTACGAGAATCGCGTGACCTGTGAGTAAACGTCTGCAACCACACGAAAACCTACACATGCGAACTGTGCCACGCATCTTCGCTACTGTACTGCATTCATGTCGTGTGACTAGGGACTCCCGCCAGGTAGACCGTTCGCCGGGTGCAAGTCTTCCGATTTGACGTCACTTCGGCGACTTGCGCGTCGATGAGGATGAAATGTTGATGATTAGGACAACACAACACCCAGTCCCTGAGCGGAGAAAATCTCCGACCCAGCCGGGATTCGAACTCGGGCCCTTAGGATTGACATTCCGTCACGCTGACCACTCAACTACCGGGGGCGGACTATCCGAAAGGTGAACCAACACAATACCACGCAGGTGGTCACAATAATTTGGCTCATCAGTGTACTTCTGTATAATAGACAATGTAGAGATGCACTTTGAAAAATACAAGGGCAGGTAGGAAAATCAAACAAATGGGTCAGGGAACAGATTGGTGTGGGCGACGCAATTATAGCTGTACTGTAAAGGAAATCGAGGTGGGCAGAGATGTAAACAGGCAAATCGATGTTCTCTAGTGGCTTCCGAGGAATAAGAAAAGGCCAAGAAGGCAGTAATGCATGTATAAGACTGTAGCAGTAGATGTCAAATGGCTGATGATGATGGTGATGAAAAAGAAACTAAAAGCAAAGTGTACGTAAGGGTGACCATTTCGGATACAAACTTTTCATAAAGGATATTTCACTTGTAAAGTAACACCCGTCATCTTATGTGAAGACATCATACAACTCTCATGAACCGGTTACGCATCAGTTGTCAAACGTGTGATATTTTCAATATGTTTCAGGGCTCTGTTATTCCATTATCGAGTGCTGTAAAACAAGGAAACAAGTCAATACATCGCAATACTACACATACTGACATCCGTATAAAAATATTTATATCGTTCATATCTAAAAACTTCTATGCCATTAGGCACCGTAAAAAGTAAAAAACCCAGTAGCAGACATGCAATGTCAGACATAAAACTTTTCCTAAAACATTTCATCTTGGTGTACTACACTCTCAAGGGACAGCTGTAAACTAAAGGTAGCGCTTTTTCGCTTACCACAGATAGTCCTTTCCCGAACGCATATGTCACAGCCCCCAACGATGCTACAGTCTGTCATAGGATCTATGAACATTATACGTCAAGTCCTGGTAAATTCTAAAAATAAATACTACATCTACTTTGCAACGTGTGCATCCATGTAAAGTGAACAATAGAAAACATTAAAACTAACGTTGCTATTTCTAATAAGTTGGTGGCTGCGTCCCAAGCAGGACACCGCCAAAGTGGACCTCGAAATGCCATTTGGACACTTCTGTCTTCTCGTTTAACGCGCTGACGCATTCCTTTCTTAAAGCGCAAAAAATCTTCACTTTCTCTATAAATGACAACAACTATCCTTTATCTGCAAGTGCAACACTTTCATGCTGTTTGTGATATTAACCAACGTATGTTGCTTATTCTGGAGGTGCTAGTGGCGTTCCTGGACCCAGTTTAGCGATGTCCTCATTGGGAAGCAGCCACCAACTTACTCGAGTTATGTTTAACATTTTCTGCTGGTCATTCTATGTGGGTGCGCACACTGCAACATAGGTGTAGTATTTAGAATTTGCCAAGACTTGCATATAATGTTCATAGATTTTAGACTAACGTACTCGAATGAGCGGCGTTACGTTTGATGTTTTCTATTGGATCAGTCAATATAGATGCACACATTGCCATGTAGGTGAAGAATCGGTCTAGTTTTTAGACTTCACGAGGATTTGACTATAATGTTCATATATTTTATGATAAACAATAGCATCGTCGAGGGCAATGACATATATGTTGAAGGGAAGTGCTTTTTTGTAGGTGAAAGCGGCTGCCTTTAGTGTATAAATGTGTTTTGAGACTATAACACGACAATATGAGACGTTCTATGAAAAGTTTTATAGTCGGCAGTGCATTTTGCTTCCAGTTTTATTTTTTTATTTTTTTACTGTGCCCAATGGCATAGAAGCTTTAAGGTATGCTATACTTCAAGAACGATATAAACATTTTTATGTAGTTGTCAGTATGTGTAGTACAGCGACGTAATGCTTTACAGCACTTGATACTGACATAATGTAGTCCCAAAACATGCTGTGATAAAAAAATATCACACCTCTGACAATTGGTTTACAACATTCTCAGTACCGAAATATACGTGTCATCTGACCAGTGTTCAGGCTGATCCCATCATCACGGAATAAGTCATGTTATTTCATCTGGTGTGTATTATTTCGTTACATCACCCAGATCCAGGGAGATACGTGAACACCAACGTATTCATGAAGTTAATTACCGACCAGAGTGGCACCTTACCGCACCCAGCTTTGCACTTGGCATATTTTTTGCGGTTTCTACGAAGGACTGTTATAGATATGTTAAGTGCGTGTACGTTATATGTCTTGTCCGTAAAGTTCCTTCATGGCGTTGTCTTATCTCCCACTGTCAGGGTAATGTAATGAGATAATACCTGCGCGAAATAACACGTTTTAATCCCCGATGATAGCTCAAGCTCGAACACCGCTCGGAGAGTAAAATAATTTCAATGCTCTGATACGTGTTCCTTTGCAAATAAGATGTTGGCACACACTTACAAATATTCGGCAGAATGGAAGTTGTTCTACAAAATGCAGCACTTCCCGACTACATGGTGATACTATTAACGCTGACAACAATGACAGAGCGCAGTAAAGATGCTGAGTGCTCAAATATTTGAAGAAATTTTCAGATCCGTAAAACATAAATGGAGGAACTGAAAGGTATTCGAATGATGCAAACGGAAGGTACTCTATGTCTGACAGGAAATGAAAACAAAAGCAAATGTACTGAATGCAGCTTTTGAGAACGGACTTTTAACTCGGAAATGCATCGTACAGCGAAAAACAGAGTGAAGGCAGAAGGTTTTTGTTGTACTTGTACCTAATGGTTAAGGGGTTACGGCAATGTTACAAATAAAAATACGCCAGTAACACGGGTTGGAGAGAAATAAGGTGATAGTAAAGTCTGATCAGGGTAGGTGACGTCGAAACAAACGAAGTTTCCTAACTGACCATAGTCCGTAAAGCCATAGTTGTGAAGATACGACCATAAAATGTTAGCCAATCAGTAACGAGCACGCCAAAATATGTCCATTTAAACTAACTTGGCCCTGTCAATATCTATTTACTGAAGAGCGCAGTTACTAATTCAATTAGCTGAAGAAAACGGTTTCGGTTTCACTGTCAAAGCTAGGCAATACCGGCCCGGACGGCCGTGCGAGTTAGCACGCCACTTCCGCAATACGGGGTTGTGTGTCGGCTCCGGATCGAATCCGCCCGGACGGATTAACGAGAACAAGGATGGCCGGTGGGCAGGCCAGTCTGGGTGTGGTTTTCAGGCGGTTTCTCGCATCCGACTTGTGAATACCGGGCTGGTAACCACGTCCTCCTTGATTCCCAAAAACATTCAAGGAATGGCGACAGGTATGGTGTCTGACCAGTCTCTACCACTAACACTGCCAAACCCAATGAATAGTACGTCGACCCTGTCAAGACATGGAATAATGCCGTAGGAAAGTGAAAGCTAAGCAAGTTCTACATTCCTATCAATGGTTGATTACATTACAGGCGGACTTTCCGTGATATTTACTTGGTAAAGTTTGAGATTTAAATCAACTGCAACTTCTCAACCTTATCGCTCTTGAATGTAACTCCATCTTCTGGTGGAGTATGGGACTACGGCTGTTCAATGTTCAATAAAAACAATACCAATCGCCGTTATATAGGTTTATTTCTAGGCAACCAGTTTCGACGTTACACTACGTCATCTTCAGGCCTAAACTGTGGAGGATAAAACAGAGCAATAATTACATACTGAAACACTGTAGATTTTACAATATGTATGTATAACTAATTAATTCTGATAGTGTATATTACGGTGTATTATGGAGTTTTTATTAAGACTGAGTTCTTTTAATTACGTCAATTTACATGTAAGACTCGCAGCTTTTAAGCAATACGCTCTGTATTTTAATATGATTTATTGCTCTGATATAACATTCATTATATAATTCTCATTACGTAAAGTAATATGAAACACTTGATTCTTTCAGTCAATATGCTCTGTATTTCAATATGTAACGTTGAAACTGACTGCCTAGAAATAAACCTATATAACGGCGATTGGTATTGTGTTTATTGAACGTTAACGCTCTTGCATGACCAACACGGCAGAAACACCCGTCCCCATAAGAGCAAAATCCTTTATGCCACACTCCATCGCTCAGTCACTTTCTCGAAGCCCTTCTCATTAGTAGTACTCGTCTCTGGAAGATCCTCCCGCATTATATTAGAGAATTAAGTAACACCTCTAGCTTCAGAAGACAGATAATGACATATCCAGTAAAATAACTATAAGGATTATCACTGTTCCTGTACGCACTCACTGCCGCTGTATATCCCTCTTTCCAACCAGATCTTCCTCATTTCCCAGTATTCTTAGCCGATGCAGTCTCCTTAAATTTCCTTTTCCCAGAACTCGCTACATCAGAAAACATCACTCTTGTATCCTTCCAAATTCTTCTTATATCGGCCTCTATCGTTTTGTTACTAATATAACGATTATTATTATTGTAACATTATTATTGTAATTATTATTATTATTATTTCACTGTTACCACGATTAGTGACAGCAGCAGCACAAGTAATGTCCGTATTAATTTCGTTAGCTCATAATGAGTATAATTTTCTGACAGTCATATAATTTTAATACCAGTTCTTATATTAAAATTGTTATTTCTTAGGTAACTATGATGTAATTGATACTGTATGCGTGAATCCCTGGGTCCAGTGTAAGAGAGTACTGACGACCCCATCACATCGGGTTAAACAAATAAATAAAAATAAATGAATAAAAAGTAGCGTAATCTCATTACTTTGTTCCTACGATAAGCTTACTGCAGTAACACCAAAGCAACAAAATAGCCAACATGTTGTAAAGTCAGGTGCCATGCTATTAATAACGAAATCTAAAGGCTACAGGTTTTAGTTTTTACTAATGTACGATGAGGGTGAATGAACTTTTATTCTAAGTACAGGAGATAAGTAAATATCAAGTAAGAGATGGTAAAAAAAGGAAGACTTTTTGAAATAAAATTTTTTATCAGTAAATTGTCGAATTTTCTGGTTCCAACATCGCTACAAACTTGACAACAGCGTACCCTCTCGACAATTCCTGGTACGTAGCAAATTACTGTCGCGGTCCCAAAAATTCTTGCGACCGCAACCTCGCCGGTGACTGGCTGCCGTTTTGTGGCTACAGCTGGTCCACAACGGTGCGTTGCCGACCTACGATTATCTGGAAAATATTGCTCGACTGGACGCCCGCTTGATTATCGTGCTGCTTGCCTCCACCCTATATAACTCTTCATTTATAGTTTCTGATTAAGGTTCATATTGTGCACAGTATTGAAAAATTTAACGAGAAAGTGCAAAATTTAAACGAACGAAAACATTCTAAAAATTAATTCTTCGCGAAGATCCGATTTCCGCAACGGTGGTATATCCGAAAGGGAAGTGAGAGAGAGGAACAGTTGTAATATGTTAATTAAAAATATGATTCACGAAACACTGCCTTGCAGTAATACGACCGACAAAGCCCGGCTACCTGTAGAGAAAAAAAAGACCACGCTTTTCACAATTGAGCGAGAACTGCGCGATATTAGCGTCCCGAAACGAAATCGGTGCAAGTTGGGCGTCTCGCGACACACGTGTTGGCGCGCGAGGCCAGAGCAGCAGGTGTCCGGCTGGCACACGGGACGGCGTAGCGCGGCGCCGCGCTGCCCAGCGGCCGCGAACGGAACGCCGCCAGCAGCCAGCAGGCACAGCCAGCAGCCGGCACTGGAGCACTGGGGCCCCGCGTTCTGCGCGGCCGGCGTCTGCCACCCAGCACGCCCCCTCCCTGCGGGCGCGCCGCCGCCGCCGTCGGTCGATGGCCTACCCCTCCACCCACCGACGCAGCTGCCCCGCGTCCCACAAACTTGGGCCAAACACTCGTGAACAGCACGGACCGATTGTCAAAGTTGCGTGGCAGCTGGCTTCCGCGGAGGCGGATCGCAACGCGAGGCCGGAGGAGGTCGCAGGGAAAACACAGGTGTCGCACCCGGCGCGTCGAGCCAATTTTTGAAATTTAGATCCTCGCTCAGAGGATTAAATAAATAATACGGCAACAGTGCTTTGAATCAAAAAGTCTAACAAGGTGACCTTAAAGACTCCCTCTCTTATATTTCTTCATACTTAAGGATTTACAGCTTACTGTCCGGATATCAGAGTCTTAAAGCTGCGCTCTCCAATACTCTCGCCGAAAAAACTGCGCCTGAAGAAGAGATTTCCGAACGATGTTACGTGCAAAATATTTCGAGCTGACTAGCACAGACGCCAGTAGTTGAGTGGGTAGAGTAAAAGTCTAGTAAATGTAGAGTTCCCAGTTCGAATCTCACTAGTAGCAGCCGGCCGGAGTGGCCGTACGGTTCAAAGCGCTACAGTCTGAAGCCGAGCGACCGCTTCGGTCGCAGGTTCGAATCCTGCCTCGGGCATAGATGTGTGTGATGTCCTTAGGTTAGTTAGGTTTACTTAGTTCTGTTCTAGGCGACTGATGACCTCAGAAGTTAGGTCGCACAGTGCTCAGAGCCATTTGAACAATCACTAGTAGCAACGATTTTTCAATCTATTTAAATCCAATATTTGCTAACAAATCCAAATGATAGTTAATAAATTTAGCACGAGCTCGCCGTCTTCAGGCCCATCGGGACCATCCGACCGCCGTGTCATCCTCAGTTGAGGATGCGGATCGGAGGGGCATGTGGTCAGCACACCGCTCTCCCGGTCGTTATGATGGTTTTCTTTGACCGGAGCTGCTACTATCCGTCGAGTAGCTCCTCAACTGGCATCAGGAGACTGAGTGCACCCCGAAAAATGGCAACAGCGCATGGCGGCCTGGATGGTCACCCATCCAAGTGCGACCACGCCCGACAGCGCTTAACAGCGGTGATCTCACGGGAACCGATGTATCCACTGCGGCAAGGCCGTTGCCAGGTAATAAATACTGCTTCATAATTTTAAGGAAAATAACATCTCTGATTTTCAATTACTGGGGCTATGAAAATGATTTAAAATTTGATACACTCTTTCGAAATCCCTTACGGACTATAAGACGCTACAGGCTGCAAGACGTACCATAATTTTTAAGCAATTTTTATATAAAAAAATACCATTTTTACTATTACATTGCAAAGCCAGATTAAAAAATTCTTAGTTTATGAAACCGAACTGACCTTCAAAATCCGTGAAAATCATCATCAAAACTACTTCTTCCTGCTCTTTGTCGTCATCGTTGTCCTCCTCATATGCAGGGTGGAGAAAAATTGTGTCACGAAATTTTAACCCTTGATAGCTGATGCCAGTACGAACCAAAATTACTAATGTTGTGTAGGTCGACAACGCACCTTCTTTAAACTACGGAAATACGGCGCCACGCGCTCCGATTAGCCATGGAATTCCCCTATTGCCGTTCGTCGGTTGACGAGCAGCGCTATGGTTGTCGGTTCACACGTACAAACGTCCCTCGCCCCGTCACTGCGCCAACGTGATACGAACACGTGTCGAATAGGTCTTGCTATTTGTCTCCACCTCGCGTCAGAGGCATTAACAAGTAAGCTTCGCTTCGGAGCACACACGCGTCACGTGCGATTTAGTCATACAGTAAGCATGGCGGCACAGTATTCGTTTGAAGAACAACGAGCTATGGTTTTTGTTTATGGACTAGCCGACGGTAATGCGCATGAAGCTCGACGGTTGTATGAGAAACAGTACCCAGCAAGACGCCACGCACACCGGCGATTTGGCGAGACAGGCTCGTTAGCGGGATATCATGGTGAGGCTGGAAGACCTCGAACACGACGGGATGCCGCATTTGAAGAGACTGTTCTCGAGCGCTTCGAGAAAGCACCTACGACAAGTACTCGAGCTGTTGGACACGACATGGGGGTCAATCATTGGTTAGTCTGAGAGGTTTTGAGGGATGACAGCCAGCATCCATTTAGTTTCCACCCTGTCCAAGATCTAAATCCTGTGGCGGACTATGAACACAGGCTAGGGTTTTGCCGGTGGTTTCTGCGATGTGTTGCACGAGATCCCGACTTCCCCGCGATTGTGTTGTTTACCGACGAGTGCACCCTCCATCAGGATGGCCTTTAGAACACTCGAAACGTTCATTACTGGCCAACGGGAAATCCTCATGTCACTTGCGTCCACAGACACCAGGGACGAATTGTCACGTACGTCGACAGACACCAGGGACGAATTTCGTTCAACATTTGGGCAGGCATTGTGGGTGACCATCTGATTGGGCCGGTTCGTCTACCTCCTCGACTTACCGGCGCAAATTACCTTCACTTTTTGCAAGAAACTCTACCCGGCCTGCTGGAAGATGTTCCTCTGGACATTCGGTTGCGCAAGTGATTGCAGCATGATGGGGCGCCTGCACATATTAGTCGTGCTGTGTGCGGATATTTAAATGAACTCTTCGACGGCTGGGTAATTGGCAGAGGTGCTCGTAGGACATGGCCTCTCGTTACCGGATTTTTTCCTGTGGGGATTCTTCAAGGTTCTAGTTCACCCACCCCGGAAGAACCACCTAGAAACGAAGAGGAATTAATGGATCGCATTCAACATGTCACCAATCACATCAGGGCAACGCCAGGAATCTTTGAAAGAGTTCGGCAAAACACCGATCGACACAAGCTTGTGTCGCGTCAGAGGGTCGCCAGTTCGAGCACCTGCTTTAAGTAAACAATGTCCTAGCTACAAAAAAGGCCCTTTTCAGGGCAGACATAATTTGTAAAAGACTTTCTGTACGCGAACTAATAGCTGTTGACGGGTTTGTTCCCGGTACGTCTTATCATGAAACTACAATGGATCCGTCAAGACCCCGGCGGATTCGCCCCCCAGAGTGGGAGGCTGGAGCGCTACCACCAAGTGTGCGGGCCGTCTTGGATTCATCTCGAACTCCGACAGGCAAAGCATTCGCGGTCATGCATTGTCCAGAGCATCCGGCAACAGGGCAATCCCGCGGCCAATCGGAGCGCGTGGCGCCAAGTTTCCCTAGTTTAAAAATTGTGTGTTGTCGACCTACACACATTCCTACTGGCATCAGCTATTCAGGATTAAAATTTCGTGACACAATTTTTCTACACACTGTATAAGATGGTCTTCACTGCCACCGAGAGCGTTACTTATGCCATACTTCTTCAAAAATTTAACAATAATGTCTTCTCTCACTCTAGACCACGGCTGTTTCATCCACTGACACACTTGTTTCACTGCAGGTTGTTTTAATGAATTCATGTTAGCTGTTCCATTCCTCTCTCATGTACACTTTAAAGGGTTTATTTTCAGGACATCAAGAGGTTGTTATTGTGAAGTCAGTCTTGCCTGTCTCAATTTCTCTTTCACAGAATTTTTCAGATAATTATTAAACTGATTTAGCACAAGAAGAGAACCCTTCTTCAATTAAGCACCTTTCCTTCTCTCCCACACTCTGTTAATCCATAATTTCATACCGTACTCGTCCAACCAACCTTTGTAATGGACGTGAACACCACCACCTGGCGGTGTATCAGAAGGTTTTGGCACTGTTTTGCGCTTGAAAATGATCACTGCATTAAGTTTAGTATGGTCAGCACAACAGGAAAGGAAAACAGTGTGGCGCATTTCTTCATGTCCACTTGTTCTTATAGTTACAGTTCAGCACCTTTCATGGCAACAGTTCTGTTACTCAGCACATGAAATGTCAGAGGAGTTTCGTCCATATTCGTTATTTGGCTTAGTCCACACTGGTTTTCTTTCGATGTTGAATAATAAAGCGATGGAAGATATTATTATCTCTACATACTCTTGTGGCATTTCCTGGGATATTTTAGTTTCGGTTCGCATGTTAAGTCCATGATGTTTCATAGAAGTGTAGCACCAAGCAACTCCATCCTTAAAGTTTGTTACGTTCCACTGTAGCGCTAGCTTACGGGCGTGTATTTGAATCATTTTTGTTTTAATTCCTATGCCATTTTGACGGTGACCTTGAATCCATTTCAATACGTCATCTTCTAGTTTAGGTCATTTTGTATTCAGTTCTCTATTAGCATACTTCCTTTTCCTCGTTATTTTCAATCCTTCTTTACTAGCCCACCAATCGCGAATGGTTTTTTCTGTAGGTGGAGGGCCGTAACGCTCTGCCTCCACACTCTTCTGCATACGCTATTTGCTGTGTCGTCCGAATAAGACACAGCCAGGGCAAAAGCACTACAGGCGCATAGATGCGAGCTGGTGCCAGAGCCATAGAGACTCGCCACTTGCGCGAGTTCCACCAGCGCCACGGGCGGCGCTAAGGATTAAGATATCGACCTCGCCTCGGCCAACCGCCGGCCGAGTACCGCCAACGACCGGACAACGGCGGAGCCTACTCGGAAGATAGATGAGCAGCTCTCGCCCACTTGGTTATAGATCATCGTCCAGGGCTGACTTAGACAGGGAACGTCGTTTAGTGAACTCTTAGAAGTGAACAGACAGTTGCTATAAATTACGTTTGCTATGCACTGTGAAGTTTACCTACGATTATTTGCACTTAGCCACTGAGGGCTTTTTTGTATTGTATTACAAGCAGTGTTACAGACTTCAATATTCAACTAGTCACAAAGATAAGTAAACCTTTTAACTCATTCGTGAGACTTCGTTACTAATTTGCTGGGGTGTTGTAGAACCCTCGTTCTCCTATCCTGTTACCTGACCTTGGGGCATAGCTGTGTAATAGTGGCAGGGAGAAATTGTCTTAGCGGTGTACTGCACCAGAAGCTGTTTCACGAACTCACAAACTGGGCCTCCACAGCAGTAGCGACGAGGCCTTTACAAAACTGGCGACGATTTATAGCCCGCATCATATGAATACCTTTAATTTTTTCCATTACGAAACTAGCTACTAACAAAAATATTACACCGTTACCGCTAACACAAATCACTTTCAATTCAAGTTCACAGGCACCGTACACTGCAATGACGCATCATAGACTAGACAGTGTTCTGGGTTTGTGGTGGCGGGGCGGGAGGGAGACAATGTTAGCAAGTTTTTGAATCCCCTCAACTCCAGTTCGTCGCATCGGTGCACTGCTCCTGCCAGTTGAATCCAATGTTACCAGACAGAGAAAGCTTTCCCGCGGCATCGAATATAGGGCCATGTTTAAGATTCGCGGGAATTTTAAATCAAATACTCGACATTTTTATATTAATTTGGAGAACAAGACGCACCTAAATTTCGGAGGAAATTTTTGGAAGAAAAAATTGAGTCTTGTAGTCCGTAAAATACGGTACTCTTGAATGAAAAAATTATACACATGAATAATATTATCGTACTGGAGCTTGGAGCTCAGTTCTCGTGCTTGCACAAAATAATAACGAATTAAGGATGGGTCTGAAACATGTTTCACAACAGTTGTGATATCCTCAGTGGGTTTTGTACTTTTATTTTTCTGAAATACATACAGATTATGTTCAGTTCAGGAAATACGGCACATCCGATTTTGTTCTTATTTAAATTATTTACACACTTCACCTTTTACTTTACGTATGTATGTATGTATGTATGTATGTATTACCCAAAAGTAAAAGAACAAAACCGACTTAGGACGCCACAACTTCGGATGAAACATGTTTGGCTGTTAAAACAAAATAATGATTTGTATACTTGCAGAAAAGCGTACCCATGCTTAATTCACTATCAATAACATTATTATTCAATCTCGTGAAATAAAAAGCATTTTATTTTCTACTTGATGTATCGTATTTCTGTGCTAAATTTCAATTTATTGTGCACATTCATTTTGTCATGCAAATAGTAATAGAAACAGGTTTTTATTTAAAAACTAGGGTTTGATAGTGGCCAATTAACATTTTTGCATGCATAAATATGAAATTTAAATAAAAGTAAAATAAAATAGTTGTTACTAGGGACTAGGTAGATTAGAACCAGCGATTTTATGCTCATTATACTTTTACTCTTCACAATCAGCTACCGACGTCGATATCAATAACGTTGAAGAAATGTTGTACAGGGTTATTCATAAGAACTTCTAGTGTTTCAGAAGACGTTTGCGTGAAAACTACAAAGACGCACAGAAAAATGACATGTATCAGTGGATACAGAACCTCTCCAAGTTTCGATTCATCATACGCGTAGTGGCATAGTATAACCACAAGAGCAGCGCGGGATTAGCCAAGCGGTCTCAGGCGCTGCAGTCATGGACTGTGCGGCTGGTCCCGGCGGAGGTTCGAGTCCTCCCTCGGGCATGGGTGTGTGTGTCTGTCCTTAGGATAATTTAGGTTAAGTAGTGTGTAAGCTTAGGGACTGATTACCTTAAACAGTTAAGTCCCATAAGATTTCACACACATTTGAACATTTTGAACATAACCACAAGAGGTAGGCATGACACAATATGCAGGCAAATCATCCGCTCCACAATGTCACGTCGAATTATTTCCCGCCTACTGACAGGTAACCAAATGAACAGATTTTCAAAGGAGGTTGCTCTCGTAGCGACTTCTACAGACGCAACGTAAATGTTCTTCCATCACTGTTGACGTTTGCTGCATCACAAACGGTACCCGTCACGAACACGTGTAATCTGGGTTGAAATTTGGAATTTGTAGGTTTCTCTGCTTGAATCCAAATGCACTCAACTTAAAGCTTGCTGGATCCGGTTTACGACGAGGTCGTGCACCCTCGTGACCACAGCCCTTCCCATCCTACAGTCCATGCGTGCCGCCAGCGGTCTCGGCGTGTTCTAGCACTGCGCAGACCTGGCTGCTCTTGAGTCTCCAACTGAACTACCGACAGACACAACCCGTAAGAACCACGACAACGCCCCAAAGATAGGGCCACAGTTACTTCATATCGATAACTGTCGTTGCTGCCACTAGCGGACAGGCAACGCTTGCGAAACCAAGAGACACCAGTCAACACGAGAAGAAGACAAACAATCGCAACTATGTCAACTAAACGATATGGTCTGGCCTCCAACAGTGGACGGAAACCTACAAACAGCACCAACGCGAGCTGCAGCACGGCTCAATGTAGTTTGCAATTACGTCACAATTATAGTTTATAAAAAGTGGTTATCTTCTGTATGCATTACAAATTATTGTTTCATAATGTGGAGAAACGTTTTATGTACAAACACTGAAAGTTTAAGATAAAAACCATGCAAAGTTGATGACATATACATTTGTTTATGGTTACATGGATAAACAAAACAGCAAGCAGAAAAAGTACCGGTTTGTATTGACAAATGACTGTACCGAAAGGTGATCTGAGGACTTGCGTTGTATGGGCTGCATGCAAATCAGACGGAATGCAACGCTCGGGCACTGCGGTAAGTTGGAACAAAAATATTCGGTCCTTAACGCGTTAAACAACCGACTCTATGAGTCCTACTTTGACAAAGTTTTCCATTAACAGTAAACAATGATCACCAGAGATGGAAACGATTTGGAAGTCGCGCAGGGTGCAAGGGACTGATGACCCTGTGGTTTGGTCCCTTTATACACCAAAGCAACGAACCAACAGTGGCGCCCCTATGCAGCAATATGCGCTCACGATTTTTTTAATGTGTTACTTAACTGCTATATAAGTAGCCAATGTATAATAAAATATTAGCTTTTGTTGTCTTCAGTCCCAAGACTTGTTTGATGCAGCTCTCTATGCTACTCTATCCTGTGCAAACCCCATCGTCTTCGCGTAACAAATGCAACCTACATCCTCATGAACTTGCTTATTGTTCACAAGCCTTGGTCTTCTCTACAATTTTTACTCGCCACACTACCTTTTTTTACCCTCCCATACTTGCTTCCGCTATTAAATTCCTGGATGCCACAGAACGTGTCCTATCAACTAATCCCATCTTTTAGTTGAGTTGCACCACAAATTTCTTTTTTCTCCAATCCGATTCGGTATCTCCTTATTTGTTATTCGATCTACCCATCAAATCTTCTCCATTAGTTTAGGACACTACATTTGAAAAGCTTCCACTCTCTCCTTGCTTCAATTGCCTATCATCACGTTTAACTTCCGAACAAGGCTACACTCGAGACAAATACCTTCAGAAAATACTTCCTGAAACTTGAATTTATATTCAGTGTTAACAAATTTCCCATTTCCAGAAAATGCTTTCCTTGCAATGCCAGTCTGTAATTTATACCCTCTCTATTTTGACCATCGTCAGTTATTTTGTTACCTAAGTAGCAAAACCCTTAGAGTACTTTAAATGTCTCATCTCCTAATCTAATTCCCTCAGAATCGTCTAACTTAATTTGACTAGATTCGACTCCACTTGTTCATACTTATCTCACATCCTCTTTTCAAGACATAAACCGTTTATAGTTCAACTTATCTCCAAGACCTTTGCCCTCTCTGACAGAATTACAGTGTCATTAGCAAACCCCAAAGTTCTTATTTCTTCTACATGAACTTTGATTCCCTCTGCTAATTTCTCCTTTGTTTCCTTTAAAGTTTGCTCAATGTACAGATTATACAACATTGGGGATAGCAAACTGCCTATTGGCTTCTGTCTCGGGTTCTTCGGCCGACGTTCATCTAATGATTTTTCTGACGTTTCGCCAGCACGAGTGGCTGGCATTGTCAAAGCTTCATCCTCCATTGCCGGTGGTGAACTGGAGGCGAGCTCGCGGCCGCAGACTATATGTACCTGGGGCGCCAACGTCCGAGGGCTTCTCCGCGGTCATTTCTGGTGCGGTTCTCCTCTTGCTACCTGCGACGGTCGTTCGCTGCAGTACGGGCAGCCAGGATCCGTTTACCTTAAGGCTTTCCTCTTTCTTGTTGAAACTGTTCGCGTGTATGTCAGCCGGCAGAGAAACCTGCGCAACACAGAAGCCCTACCGCCTCGGCTGTACGGATTACCCAAGATCCATAAGAACAACGTTCCACCGAGACCGATCGTTAGCGCTCCTGGCTCACCAACGTATAAACTGGCGAAACACTTGGCCTCTCTGCTCCAGCCACACGTGGGGAAGACCGACACATACATTAAGGACTCAGGACATTTCATTGAGAAGCTGAAGAAACTGAAACTTGCGCCAAACGACATCCTGGTCAGTTTTGATGTTGTTTCGTTATTTACGAAAGTGCCACTCAGTGACGCTCTGGAGCACATCGGTTCCATGTTCCCGCTAGACATCAAAAAGCTCTTCCATGCATGTCTCACCACGAGCTATTTCACGTGGAATGGCGATTTCTACGAACAGCTGGAAGGTGTCGCCATGGGTAATCCTCTCAGTCCAGTGGTGGCCAACTTCTTCATGGAACAATTCGAAGCACAGGCACTGGACTCGGCGACTTGCAAACCTAAGGTGTGGTACAGGTACGTCGATGATACTTTCGTGGTGTGGAGCCATGGTGAAGAACAGCTCGGTGAATTCCTGAGACACTTGAACAGCCTCCATGCCAACATAACATTTACCATGGAAGAAGAAAAGGGCAAGAAACTGCCATTTCTAGATGTGCTGGTCACAAGGGACGGCCAAAACCTGGGACACAGCGTGTATCGGAAATCGACACACACGGACCGATACCTGCACAATCTGTCAAACCACCACCCGAGCCACAAAAGAGGCATGATTAGTACGCTCGTAACGAGAGCAGGACGAATATGTGAGCCTCAACACCTCAAACGAGAAATGCAACACCTGGAAACTGTTCTGCGGAGCAATGGGTACTCCACAAATTACATTAGAAGTGTAATAGAGCCAAACACTCGGCGAAGTAAGGAACCAGAAAAAGAAATGTCGGGTACGGCCTTTCTGCCATACATTCCCAGAGTGACGGACAGAATCGGCCGTATATTGCGCAAACACGGCGTAAAGACGATTTTCAAACCGACAAGGAAGATCAAACAGTGTCTTAGATCGGCGAAGGAGAAAAGAGACCCACTTGCAATGTCGGGAATATACCGTATACCATGCACATGCGGAAAAGTTTATGTCGGAATGACTGGACGATCAATTAACACCAGGATCAAAGAGCATAAGCGACATTGCAGGTTGGGGCAGGTGGAGAAATCGGCCGTGGCAGAGCACGCACTGAATGAGGCCGACCACGTAATAAAATTCGCCGACACGGAAATTCTGGCTGTAGAGAAGCACTATCACACGCGCTTGTTCAGAGAAGCTGTAGAAATCCAAAAACACGCGAACAGTTTCAACAAGAAAGAGAGAAGCCTTAAGATAAACGGATCCTGGCTGCCCGTACTGCAGCGAACGACCGTCGCAGCTAGCAACAGGAGAACCGCACCGGAAATGACCGCGGAGAAGCCTTCGGACGTTGGCGCGCCAGGTACATTTAGTCTGCGGCCGCGAGCTCGCCTCCAGTTCACCACCGGCAATGGAGGGTGAAGCTTTGACAATGCCAGCCACTCGTGCTGGCGAAACGTCAGAAAAATCATTAGATGAACGTCGGCCGAAGAACCCGAGACAGAAGCCAATAGGCAGTTTGTCAACAAGTGGCCACGAAAGCCTTAACAATTTTGTATTGGGGATAGCTTTAAACCTTATCTCACTCCCTTCTGAACTAACGATTGCCTTTCATGTCCTTTGACTCTTACAACTGCAGCCCGGTTTCTATACAAGTTGTAGGCAGCACTTCAGTCCCTTTACTTTATCCTTGCCACATCCAGAAGTCAAAGACTGTATTGCAGTCAATAATGTCAATACACGTACATGATCAGAACAAACCATCCTTATGCAGGACGAAAGGCAGTGTTGCATACCACTCACGAAAACTACACTATTTTATAGTCAAGTTCAATATTTCAAATGATAACATAGGCTTTTTTGACGTAACAACACATATTATTCTCGGGACAAATATACTTCTTACAATACACATACTAATCTCCTGTGAGGGAGAACTGATGCAGAATACCTTTAGAAATAAAAATGTGTTTCCACGTCTCCGGGATGTACAGTTTGTACTCCGATTGTCAGCTAAATATGTGTGCGTGTCTGCAAATTCAAAATTTAGGACTGGCCTGACAGGCATCTCCTTTTGAGTGTCGTTGTGAATGTTGGTCAGTTTCTATGGTACACGCTTGAATCACCTACTCGGTCTCTAGCAAAACCGCCTTTTCAGCCGACGAGTTAGACACGCGTAACAGCAGAAAGCAGTCGTACCTGACACAATGATCACAAATTCCGACCACACAAAAGGCGTAACTTCGCTTTTTCCTTATGTTTTAAATTCGTTGGCTGGTCGGGGATTCGAAGCCCTCTCCTCCGGCGTGGAAGTACCGTGTACATTCCTCCAAAATAGGACACCAGTGTTGCATGTGGTTACGAATTGCAGAGTATTTCATCAACATATTTGAGAACAGTATACGCTCTCTGAAACTATATCGAGTAATATACAAGGGTCGTTCAATAACTAATGCAACATTTTTTTTATTTTTTCAAAACGGGTTGGTTTTATTTAGGATTCCAGTATACCATATTATTCCTTACTCTTTTGGTCACAAAACCCAATTTTTCAATATAATCTCCGTTCAATGCGACGGTCTTCGTCACCTTACTGGGAGTGCCTGTATGCCCGCTTGGTGCCACTCTGCTGGTCGACGTCAGAGTCAACGTCTTGAAGCATCAATAGCCTCCAGATGATCGAACTGCTTCCCGCGGAGTGCATCCTTCACTGGGCCAGACAGATGGAAGTCGGAAGGTGCGACATTTGGGCTGTAGGGTGGATGAGGAGGAACAGTCCAATGAATTTCTGTGAGTTCCTCTCGAGTGTGCAGGTTTGACTGAGGCCTTGCATGGAGGAGGAGGAGTTTGTTCCCATTTTTGTGGCGGCGAACATGCTGAAGTCGTTTCCACAATTTCCTGAGCGTAGCACAACACATTTCCGAGTTGATCATTGCAACATGAGAGAAGACATCTAACAGAAACGCCTTCAGAGTCCCGGTTGAGGTTGCGACTTTGAACTTTTTGTTCGGAGGACAGGTGGCGTGGCGCCAGCCCATGGACAGCGGTTTTGTTTCCGGTTAGAAGCGACGAACCCATGTTTCATCGCCTGTGACGATGTCCCACAAAAAATTATCATGATCAGCCCCGTAACGCGCAAGAAATTCCGCACAGATGGTCCTTCGTTGCTCTTTATGGTCGCAAGTTAGGCAGCGAGGAACCCAGCGAGCAAACCACCTCTGAGAATCCTAGATGGTGAACTAGTGTTTCAGCACTACCGGGCAGCGAGATGTTTGATTTTGGCCCGTCGATCTCCTCGAATGAGAAAGCCCGCAGGTTCCAACATTGCAGGAGTCACAGCTGTGTATGGCCGGCCGGTCTGAGGGAGATCGGTCACGCTTGCGCGACCTTGAGGCGACGATAACAGACGCCTCGCCCAACGACTTCACCGTGCTTTTGTTCACTGCCAGGTCTTCGGAGCCATTCTGCAATCGCTTGTGAATATCTGCGATGCTCAGGTTTCCCGCCAAAAGAAATTCAATGATAGTTCTCTGCTTGGAAAGGCAACGGCTTGCCGCAGTGGATACACCGGTTCCTGTCAGATCACCGAAGTTAAGCGCTGTCGGGCGTGGCCGGCACTTGGATGGGTGACCATCCGGGCCGCCATGAGCTGTTGCCATTTTTCGGGGTGCACTCAGCCTCGTGATACCAACTGAGGAGCTACCCGACCGAATAGTAGCGGCTCCGGTCAAAGAAAACCATCACAAAGACCGGGAGAGCAGTGTGTTGACCACACCCCCCTCCTATCGGCATCCTCAACTGAGGATGACACGGCGGTCGGATGGTCCCGATGGGCCACTTGCGGCCTGCAGACACAGTGCTTTCTCTGCTTGGAAAGCACTCCTGTTACAGACGCCATTTTAAAGGCTAGGTCGAGGAAAAAAATTTGGTTCATTACTTATTGAAATCCCCTCTTATAATACCAAAGTGGATTAAAAGTTTATCTTCACAGTGTGGATGACCTTTCACCTGGTTCCCTTGTTGTTTGAAGTAGACTGTTTTTAGAAATAGGTCTTCAGAAAACTGCTGCTTGGGCTCGTAGGTTGGAAATGACAAGCGACGTGGTTCGGGATTCAACTTCCTCAAATCTTGTAACTGGTATCTGTATAAAACGACAGTAGAAAATAAAGTGAAATAAGCTGACGGCTCAAATGCCTCTGAGCACTATGGGACTTAAGATCTGAGGTAATCAGTCCCCTAGATTTAGAACTACTTAAACCTAACTAACCTAAGGACATCCTGCCCGAGGCAGGATTCGAACCTGGGACTGTAGAGGTTGCGCGGTTCCAGACTGAAACGCCTATAATCGCTCGGCCACACTGGCCGGCAATAAGCTGACGTTTTACTTGCGTAGGAACATGTGCATGTAGAAAGCAACATACAGCGACTACATGCATGTACTACCAGCATTGCGATTGTCTGTCCCACAGAAATTCCAAGGAGAAACCATATAGCTCCACTACACAAGCTCGCTATTTGCTGTATATGTTGCATGTTTGTTGAGTTCAGCAATAAATTAAAATTATATGAATACGTGGTGTCTAGTGTTTCGGACATGATATCAGCTGCATCGATATTTTGTGAATAATCGGCGATAACGAGTGAAAATGTGTGCCAGACTGGGTCTCGAACCTGGGACCTCCTGCTTACTAGGGAGTCGCGTTAACCACTGCGCCATCTGGACGACACAGTATTTATCGCAAATGCGCGGACTATTTCGGCACACTCCCCAGCCGACTCACATTCCCAACTAGCGCCACCTGCATGTCCATGAACTCTATGCTCGCTAATTTTAGATTCCCGCTGGAGGATGAATGTCCACCGAGGTGACAAAAGTCATGAGATACCTCCTAATATCGTGTCAGACTTCCTTTTGTCCAATGAAGTGCAGCAACTCGACGTGACATGGACTCTACAAGTCGCTGGAAGTCCCCTGCAGAAATATTGAGCCATGCTGCCTCTACAGCCGTCCATAACTGCGAAAGTGTTGCCAGTGCAGGAGTTTGTGCACGAACTGACCCCTCGATTATGTTCCATAAATGTTCACTGGAATTCATGTTGGGCGAACTGGATGGCCAAATCACTCACTCGAACTGTCCAAAACGTTTTTCAAACCAATCGCGAACAATTGTGGCCCAGTGACATGGCATTCATAAAAATTCCATCCTTGTTTGGAAACAGGAAGTCCATGAATGGCTGCAAATAATCTCCAAGTGGCCAAATATAACCATTTCCTCAATGATCCTTTCAGACAGACCAGAGGACCCCGTGCACTCCACGTAAACACAATCCACACTGTTGTGGAGCCACCACCAGCTTGCACAGTGGAAACTTGGGTCCATGGCTTCGTGGGATCTACACCAAACTCGAACCCTACCATCAGCTCATACCAGCTGAAATCGTGTCTCATCTGACCAGGCCATGGTTTTCCGGTCGTCTAGGGTCCAACCGGTACGGTCATGAGCTTATGAAAGGTGCTACAGGTAATGTGCTGTTAGCAAAGGCACTCGCGTTGGTCGTATACTGCCACAGCACATTAACGCCAAATTTCTCTGCACAGACCTAACGGATACGTTCCTCGTACGTCCCATACCAATTGCTGTGGTTATTTGATGCAGTATTGCTTGTCTGTTAGCACTGACAACTCTATGTAAAGGCTACTGCTCTCAGTCATTAAGTGAAGGCCGTCAGTTACTGCGCTGTCCGTGGTGACAGGTTGTGCCTGGAATTTGGAATTCTCGCCACACTCTTGTCACTGTTGATCTCGGAATATTGAAATCACTAACGATTTTCGAAATGCAATGTCCCATGCCTCTACCTCCAACTACCACTCCCCGTTCAAAGTCTGTTAATTGCCGTCGTGCGGCCATAATCACGTCGCAAGCCTTTTCACATGAATCACCTGAGTGCAGATGACAGCTCCGCCAATCAACGGAAGCACAGACACCACGTATTCATATAACTGATTCGCCCCGATGGGCAATGAATCCACAACCTCCAATGTGGTTGCACATTTACGTTCGACCTCCAGCGAGAATTCAAAATCAGCGAGCGTGGAGTACATGGACGGGGGCTGCAGATAGGTGGCGCTAGGTGGGAATGTGAGTCGGCTGGGTAGCGTCCCGAGACAGTCCACGCATGTCCGATAAACACTACTGCGTCCGGGTGGCGCAGTGGTTAACTCAATTGCCTAATAAGCAGGAGATCCTGAGCTCAAGTCTCGGTCCGGCACACATTTTCACTCGTCGCCGCTGATTCCGCACAAGGTCCTAAGACAGCTGACATCATTAGTTCCTTCCCTTCCATTTCCTTTCTGCCCCCTCTTCCATCAATTTACATAACAAGTTAAAGGTCGCCCGCAACAGTATTTACAACAAGAGTGTCCGCCAAGTCATGTTCTGCCAGCTACCACTGGACTTCAATGTGTTATGGACTGGCACGCTCGTTGAACAGCAGAGGACGTAGCTTAGACATAGAGATACCTACGTTTAACAACTGTGTGCAGTTGTATGTCAATACTTTCTTTTAGTTACATAACGGTTACATTTCGTTTGCTGCTTGAAATAACGAGTCCGCAGCTCGTGGTCGTGCGGTAGCGTTCTCGCTTCCCGCGCCCGGGTTCGATTCCCAGCGGGGTCAGGGATTTTCTCTGCTTCATGATGACTGGGTGTTGTGTGATGTCCTTAGGTTAGTTAGGTTTAAGTAGTTCTAAGTTCTACGGGACTAATGACCATAGATGTTAAGTCCCATAGTGCTCAGAGCCATTTGAACCATTTTTTGAAATAACGACTTCGCCTATCTTCATTTGAGCTCGTCCTTCCACTTCAGTGACAAAGCGTTTTTGATTTATTCTTGCTCCAATTTTCATATAATAATCCCGCTTTTCAACTGACATGTAAGAAAATAATTTTACGTTTAATTAAAGGAAACTGAAAATATGTGAAAATAAATAAAATGTAGCTCCTCACACTTTCGAACTGGCAGCCTTCAACTGTATTTACTATTATGCCATACTCACTTATGCCGGCAGTGGTGGCCGAGCGGTTCTAGGCCCTTCAGTCCGGAACCGCGCACCTGCTACGGTCGCAGGTTCAAATCCTGCCTCGGGCATGGATGTGTGTGATGTCCCTAGGTTGGTTAGGTTTAAGTAGTTCTAAGTTCTAGCGGACTGATGACCTGTTAAGTCCTATAGTGCACAAAAAAACATAGTCACTTATCCTGAGTGGTGCATTAATTGTATATAACCAATCACACCGCTCGCGAGGCGTTTGTGTAAACTGGTTTTCTTCAACTGAAAAATATAAGTTCTGTGATTGAAAAAAAAAAACTACTGTTTCTTCTTCATTTGTGTGGCCAGGATTTAAATATCTTCACCAACTACGATTTTCTGTAACTACAAATCACTACACGCGGGGACCGATGACCAAGCAGTACGGTCCCCCCCCCCCTTTAAACCACTATAAGCGTGTAAAAGAAAAAAAAGTCAGTCATCGAAATGGTTAGTAGCCTATATTGCCATATTTTTCGCTGAGGAGTAGTACATTAACTGTAAATCGGATTCGTTCCATTCCATAGCGAGAAGCTGCAACTATACTCCACGCAAGATGCAAATAACGTAACTAGACCGGGAGCATGGAGAGGTGTAGTGCGTCGTAAGAAAACAGGTAAACGTTCAAAGGCAAAAAACGTCTTAAAGAGTGGAATAATAAAACGACTGTACTCTCATTTCCGTGTTAGTACTAGAAATTGTACGGTCTTTGTATAAGGCGCGCCGTAAATACAACAATTAAGAAGCCAAATTCGTGCAATGTCACCCAGGTTAAAATTAGCAAATGAAAGATATTGCAGCCAGACATGGAATCGAACTCTCCAACTCGAATATTCTAAGGCGAAACTCCATCAGCGGAACCAACTGGGAAGGACTGATAGATCGTTTTGTCGTACATGTGATTAGCACTGCCAAATTACCGTTCTTCAGACTCCATTTACGACAGAAATTACGCACGGGTCTTTTTTTTTTTTTTTTTTTTTACATTGCTGTTGCTAGTCTGGAGGGGGATGGGGGTGGAATCGCACTACGAAGTAAGAGTACGGCGTAATTTTTGTTCCGCTTGTGCTGGATCGCCAAAGCACTGTATTTCGTCAGATTCATCTGCCTTTCCTCCAATGAGAGATTTTAGTAGATTTAGTTTTCTATTATCACTTACCTCAGTAAATGCCATATCGTGAATCATACGGTGATTGAAAGTACAAATTGTATTACGGTCCTGCGCAGAGAAGTAATTTCGGAACACTGAAATCGGTATTTCGACCTACTCCGTCGTTTTCCGTTTCCGTGTCGATTCGACCGCCGAACGACTGTGTAGTTAATTTCGATTCGTTTACTGACTTTAAGTGAAAACGAAATTTCTTAGGATTTTCCGTCACATCGATCCGTAAATCAGTTTTTACTTTCGAATTGATTTAACACTTCACGCATTGCTCTATTTACGCCGATTTTGGTTTCGCTCAGATTTCGTTTGTCAACATTACTTTGACTTCTCATAAATCTGCGATAAAGCTCTCTTTGCTTTCTGAGACCTTTATAATCCACTTCAGACCATCTTCAATCTGTTTCCTTTTAGATCTGCAACACAAAAACGACCTAGCCAAGGAGACGTATCGTAGAACTTCCACGAAGAGAATGGGATGACGTATACGAGGAGTGGTCGAAGTTTTAATCATCATATCGAAAAAGCAAATTTCGACCATGAAACTTGGTACTGGTGTTAGTCTGTCTCTACACTCTGTATCCAAAGTGATGACTTCGTGGAGAGCTTGGCTGTAAACGTCTACATTTTGGCTGTTAAGAAACCCTTCCACCTCGAAAATTACGTCGCCTTCATTCTAGAAACGCTTGTCATGCAATGATTTCTTCACCCGAGGAAAGTGGAAAAGTCACTAGGTACATATCAGTATAATAAGATGGACGAGGCAAAATTTGATATCCCATAAAAGTGGGATGCGCGAATGTGTCCCTTGCGAAATGAGCTGTGCTGTTGTCGTGGAGCAGAAACATCTCTAGGACAGCTCCTAGCGACGCTTCATCTTGGCAGCGTCTCGTAACCTGCTAAAGATATTTCGTCAGTATGCTTCTGTGATGATTTACTCTTAACGAGCATAATCTGTTGGCACTAGGCCCCACTCCAAGTCAATCCCAAGAAAACACTCAGCATCATTTTGCCCAATGATGGTGGGTTCTTCGCTATCTTAGGCTGTAGTGCTTACTTGCTCCTTTGTCTCGGCGTCATGTCGATACAATCGTCCATGATGATAAGGCGGCAAACGAAGTCACCTACACCAATGTTACCACACTGTGTTCCGTGGAGCACTGATGTTCCGCATGAAGTAGGTGTTCCGCGAAAAACTATTAATAACTGGCGTTTTTCTTTTTCGGCATTTTGACGTAACATTTTTAAATTTTATTATGACTTCAGTTTTATTAGTTATGATTTTAAATTGGAACTCACTAGATAAAACAAGTTTTTTTCATTTTTAAAGTTTTATCAACCTTCACAATAAAGGTGTTCCATCAAAGTATAAGCATCTTCAAAGTGTTCCGCCAGAGGAAACGGAAACCCCTGATTTAGACTGTCCTGACACGGCTGCAACATTTCTGCGGGCTTTCTGAATGTGTGCGCACTCGCGAATCCCAGCGGGCGGCGACGTTTTGCATGTTCAAAATGTCTGCAGGATGCTGGAAACTGATCCATGACTGATTTTCACTTTTCCACTATCACCTCTATTCTCATACGCCGATCTTAAGAGCCCCTATGTCGCCACTTCTGTTGTGATTCCTGGTTTCTATGCTATTTTTGTCATATGAAGGTCGGTGTTGCCGTACATTTCCACCAACACAGCACGGACTGCTGCACCTCTGCTCACCTTCAAATACAGAAAAAAATTATTGCACGGTACTCCACTATATCAACGGGCTTTGCTATTTTGCTTTGATTGCTATAGATTTCAGTGTACAAATGTTGCAATCATACAAAAATCAATTACGAAACTATAATCTTTTGCGCTTATAATTAACACTTCTCTGCTACACATCCTACAAATAAAAAAGTACATACTTCGACGTGTGAAGGAGAACTACCCCGATTATTTTCTAACAACTGCCAAAACTGCTGTTTTCCATCTGATAACTCGCCCCCTTGCCCTTATCAAAACAGAGGGAGATACAAAAGAAGCTGTTTTCGCTTTAGGATTCCGAGTTGGACCCCTCTCCTCTGCTGGCACCGCTCTTATCCAGTTGTGCTACCAGAGCATGACTGCTCCGTGACCAGACTCTAAATTTCACCTTCTCGTCTACTTAACAGTTTCAACGGTCGTTCAGTTCCGATTGAAACTGGTGCCACAAATAAGGATTCGCGTGAAATGGTTCTTAAATGTCTTGCCCAAAAATTACATCCAGCAGACAGTTAAGAGAACTGCCTCGTGACGGCAACTTAGACCAACTAGTACCTAAAGAACTTTTCGAATCGGTAACTTTGACATTCGGGAGGACGACGGTTCAATCCCGTCTCCGGCCATCCTGATTTAGGTTTTCCGTGATTTTCCTAAATCGTTTCAGGCAAATGCCGGGATGGTTCCTTTGAAAGGGCACGGCCGATTTCCTTCCCAATCCTTCCCTAACCCGAGCTTGCGCTCCGTCTCTAATGACCTCGTTGTTGACGGGACAAACACTAACCACCACCACCACCACCACCACCGGTAACTTTGAGGAGGGTGCCAAGTGTTCATACGACTACTAAAGCATCAGTCAATCCAGGAACGTTAGGAAAAACACGTATATATTTTTTCTTAGCTAGAGCGGCAGGAAAAATATGCAAAACAAGTAAGTAGACCTCAAATATGAAGCCGAAGAAGTGGAGCACAAACAAAATTCAAAAGCATTGTACAATACCCTTTAGATTACTATGTACCGAGAAAACTTCTGAACGGTGTAAAAGACCCACCGTAGTTCAGTCGCGGTGTTATAAACTTGCTACAAAAGCAAACACAGCATGTTCACATATTTAAGCGAATAAGTCAAAGCCCCGGTTATAAACAAAAAGGAAAGGAAGATCAGAGTTTAATGCCCCGTCGTCGACGAGATCATTAGAGACAAACAAAATCTGAACAAAGTCACAATGAGAATAAGATTGTCACGACCGTTCAAAGAATTCGAAAGTGAAATTTTGCCAACCGTCATGATTAAATACCCCAACAAGCTCTGGTCTTGATTGAAGTCAGTCAGAGGATCGTCATCATCTATCAGTCGTTCAGTGACTGTACCGGCACTGAAACAGAAGATGACAGAGAGAAGGCTGATGTAATGAATTCAGTCACGTAAATTTTTTTCACGGCGGAAACTCGTAATACGGTTCTTTCTTCCTGAGCCGTACCGAGGGCATGGCGAGATAGGCCTCCGCCGAGGGCGCAGGCACAGAATGGGCGCAGAAACTTACCAGGAATAAACGAAAAACTGTTTAAGAATTACATGAGAGAATTCCTATCCTCTGCCTGCGAGAAGAAGCCTTACCCTCCACCCAAGACTGTAAACGCACAACTTTGGCACAGTGTCATTTCTACAGTGCCATTTCATCCACGTAGCATCATAAAGAAACGACTGCTACTGAACACACGTCTATTGCTAACATGGTCTGTGTGAGAACAGCACGCTAGGTTCTCACAGATGTGCCTACACAGCTTGCTATGTTCGACAATGGAACTGCTGTTTTTTTTATGGTTTCAGGGCTGTCCCTTCGCTATGGTACTGTAGGATATCACTGAAGCAGATATTTCGTGTTACGGAAGGCTTCCTATTTTTGCCGTTTTCTCTCGACTGATGGCTAGTGAGGAAGCGGCGGTGGAGGAAGCAAGCAAGCAAAAAAGATGGAGGTAATATGGTATAAAATTTATTTGCGCCTCTAGCCAATACTTTTACTGCTCTACAGTTTCAGGTGGTTCGAACTGCTGTGTAAATAAAAGAGAATTTACGAATAAGACTTCTGTGACTAATTAATAATATCACAGGAGCTGCCGTTCGTGGTGCCCATAGACAAATATATGCTGTTCATCTACGTTGAATCCTCGTATAAACAATCTTATGCTCTGCCGTCATTCATTGGATGCACTGCTCAAGCATGTATGTCGTAAGACTACTGAAAGTAAGGCCTTACTTGTGTATTAGTAGTTCTGTTGTCATTCTAGTGCGAATGAACTACGACATGCCAGAGCACCGAAAATCTTCATGTTTTTAGCTAAACGCTTAACCCACGTATGGTTCAAATGGCTCTGAGCACTATGGGACTTAACATCTGTGGTCATCAGTCCCCTAGAACTTAGAACTACTTAAACCTAACTAACCTAAGGACATCACACACATCCATGCCCGAGGCAGGATTCGAACCTGCGACCGTAGCAGTCGCGCGGTTCGGGACTGAGCGCCTAGAACCGCTAGACCACCGCGGCCGGCTTAACCCAGGTAGTCCTCGTATCAAATCTCACTGGGCAGTCAGCTTTGCAGTGCTTCATTTTTATGAAATCTACTTAAAATTAATTTTTTTTAATCATACGCAGCAAAAATTCCAGGAAGATAGCGTTGCAGGAGGAGGGGGGGGTGAGGGGCAGTTTTGGCAGTTTTCTCCAGGGTCGCAGGACACCGAAGGTATGTTTCTGCCTCCTTTCAATCATTGTACAACATCGAAATGGTAGATACCGAGATAAGACATAGCGAAATACAAAAGCTACTACGATCGCTTAGCAATGGAAAGGCAACAGGACGAAGCGAGATACCTGTGCGACTCTACACAGATTACGCAAAAAAGCTTACTTCCTTTCAAACAGCAATTTATCGAGGGTCGCTTCAGCAAAGGAGGACACCACGCGACTAAAAAAAAAGAGCAGATATTTCCGGGTTCACGAGGGATCGTCCGACAGATGCACATAATTATTCGCTTATACCGTTGGAGGTGAAACTGTTGTAGCATAGTGGAAGATGTTTCATGCTCTGGCATTACGAGTGTTTTTGGAGACCGAAACTGTGCTCTATAAAAATCAACATGGATTCTGTACAGATATTGTGAAAATCAACTCGTTCTGTTCGCCGTAGATAAGGCCGCCCATGTTGAAGCCGTGTTTTCTTTCTTCCACTTGGAAAGCGTGGTTCAGAATGTTGAGGCCTCTTCTCACACCGATACGTACTTGCACTATAGGATCGATGGTGGAGCAGCAGCCCACTTCCGGAACTCCGCTTGGCAATTCAGTATGATGATAGCTTTTTCGGCGAATGTACTGAATCAGTCATTAATGCTTATCGCGAAGCATTTTCCTATTACAGGAAACAGAGCAATCGTCTGATATGATACCGTTGGAGCAGTTTCTCTGATAGTTATTTCAGCTGTGAGACCTGCTTTCTTTTCTGTGGGAGCGATTAATCTCTGTTAAAGTATTTTTAGTTTTTGTCTGACTATTTCCTTATGTCATGCGTCGAAGTTTGGGTCTTTGGGGAAATTTTGTATGTTTTATAATTCTTCCACGAAAATATTTGCTTTTAGTTTGTTGTCTGTTACTGTGTTAAATTCGTGATAAGAGGGGATTGTGGTTGTGCCGGATTATAGTAAGATTTCTAAATGTGTGACGAGTACCTACTTGTTTGTGGCGAAGGTTTCTCGGTACCTCGGCCCATGTTTCGGCTCGGAATTCTCATTGGCGTTGCTAACCAGCTTCGTGAGCTGGTTCCATTCCCTTTTGTATTCGCAAACTCATGTTAGTTTAAATAGTTTGTAGGTTCGTCTTTCTTTCTTTCTTTTGTTGAGTTAAATATTCTTTTTGGGATCCTGTCTGCATGTGGTTTTATTATCTTTACTGTAGTATTTTCGGATGCTGCTGGTGATATTGTTCGTTTATTTTCTTCGTTGTGTTCTCCTACATCTTGTAATTTCTTGACTTTGCCCAAGACTTCTTATTAGATTTTTGTATTTCTTTTCGAGGAACACTATTGAGATAATTTAGAGAACCGGCATTTGAAGGTGACTGCCGAACGATTCTACTGCTGCCAACATACAATGCGCCAGGACCACGAGGATAAGATAAGAGAAATTTGGGCTCATACAGAGGCATATTCGCTCGCTCTATTTGCGAGTGGAACAGGATACCCTCCGCCACGCACAGTACCGTGGCTGGCGGAGTATCTATGTAGGTGTAGTCCCTTTTCGTATTTCTTAACATTCAGGCTCTTAACATCTATATAGCTATTCTGTTTCCATCTGTTGGATGTCGCCAAACGTGTTATTAGGGGCAGATGGTTGCTCCCTATGCTGTCTCCTGCACATGGTTGGGTAAGGTAAGCATAGACTGCCCTTGCACATATACAGGGTGTCTCTCCAAGCAGTCGTCATGTGCAGTTTCTCTGGTGTTTCGACAGATATCTGCAGTTTCGTTTATCTGAAGTATAGTTGAACATAGCCCAAACAAATACTGTTCGCCTCTTTCATGTGACGCCCAGCGAAGAGGAAAGCGTCGGTTTGTCTCCTGTTAATAAGAAAATGATTCTTTAAATCGGAATTTTACGTGCCCATTTGACAGGGCGGTCCCAAATTAGTCTAGTGCAATATACGTTTTATGGATATGTACACTACTGGCCAATAAAATTGCTACACCACGAAGATGACGTACTACAGACGCGAAATTTAACCGACAGGAGGAAGATGCTGTGATATGCAAATGATTAGCTTTTCAGAGCATTCACACAAGGTTGGAGCCGGTGGCGACACCTGCAACGTGCTGACATGAGGAAAGTTTCCAACCCATTTCTCATACACAAACAGCAGTTGACCGGCGTTGCCTGGTGAAACGTTGTTGTGATGCCTCGTGTAAGGAGGATAAATGCGTACCATCACGTTTCCGACTCTGATAAAGGTCAGATTGTAGTCTATCGCGATTGTGGTTTATCGTATCGCGACATTGCTGCTCACGTTGGTCGAGACCCAATGACTGTTGGCAGAATATGGAATCGGTGGATTCAGAAGGGTAATACGGAACGCCGTGCTGGATCCCAGCGGCCTCGTATCACTAGCAGTCGAGATGACAGGCATCTTATCCGCATGGCTATAACGGATCGTGCAGCCACGTCTCGATCTCTGAGTCAATAGGTGGGGACGTTTGCAAGACAACAACCATCTACACGAACAGTTCGACGACGTTTGCAGCAGCATGGACTATCAGCTCGGAGACCATGGCTGCGGTTACCCTTGACGCTGCATCACAGACAGGAGCGCCTGCGGCGAACCTGGGTGCACGAATGGCAAAACGTCATTTTTTCGGATGAATCCAGGTTCTGTTTACAGCATCATGATGGTCGCATCCGTGTTTGGCGACATCGCGGTGAACGCACATTGGAAGCATGTATTCGTCATCGCCATGCTGGCGTATCACCCGGCGTGATGGTATGGGGTGCCATTGGTTACATGTCTAGGTCAACTCTTGTTCGCATTGACGACACTTTGAACAGTGGACGTTACACTTCAGACGTGTTACGACCCGTGGCTCTACCCTTCATTTGATCCCCGCGAAACTCTACATTTCAGCAGGATAATGCACGACCGCATATTGCAGGTCCTGTACGGGCCTTTCTAGATACAGAAAATGTTCGACTGCCGCCCTGGCCAGCACATTCTGCAGATCTCTCACCAATTGAAAACGTCTGGTCAATGGTGGCCGAGCAACTGGCTCGTCACAATACGCCAGTCACTACTCTTGATGAACTGTGATATCGTGTTGAAGCTGCATGGACAGTTGTACCTGTACACGCCATCGAAGCTCAGTTTGACTAAATGCCCAGGCGTATCAAGGCCGTTATTACGGCCAGAGGTAGCTGTTCTGGGTACTGATTTCTCAGGATCTATGCACCCAAATTGCGTGAAAATGTAATCACATGTCAGTTCTAGTATAATATATTCGTCCAATGAATACCCGTTTGTGATCTGCATTTCTTCTTGGTGTAGCAATTTTAATGGCCAGTAGTGTACTAACGACGACTGTAAAACACGAAGAATAACCAGCACTCCAGAAGTGATAGTACTACGCTGGCCCGTGTCGGCTGCTAATGCCTTGCAGGAACGCTGCTGTAGTACTCGTTATTCTTCGTATTTCACTATCCTTGTTAATAAATACCGATAAAACGAATATCGCACTAGACTAATTTAGGACCGCTCTGTCGAATGGGCTCGTAAAATTCAGTTTTAAAAAACCAATTTGTTTGTAACAGGAAACAGACCGACGCTCTCCGTCGAAACTGGGCGTCGCGTGAGAGAAGTATCTGTTTCGCCTGCTTCAGATACACATTGCAAGAACGGAACAGCAAATACCTGCTGAAGCACCAGAGAAAATGCACCTGTCGACCCATAGGAGGGCCATACTGTATAGTAGTTAGGAGTGCATGTTCTTGCGTGATAGAGGAAGGTAGGTGCGTTGTGAAGGAGCGTCACGCCGTTTGTGTTGTCTTCAAGTAACGCTGTTAGTGCTGTTTCTGTTGTTTCTGGAGTCTCCAAATGTTTCTAATCTTGCATTTACGTAGACTGCCCATGATTATGAACTGCCCCAGTGACCAGTCGTAATGCAGGTATTGGAACGGCTATTTCTCATATTGTGGTACACATATTTTTGTTAGGTGCAGTCCTCTATAAATGCGAGTTTTCTTGTCAAGGTGGATTGCCTGGATATCGGAAAACTGTGCAGGTAAATCTGACCTAACAGCTGGTATCCTTTCGTTGTAGAACACTGTTATTCTTCCTTAGCGTGTGCCGCGGTGTGGTGGAGCGGCGCCTATTCTGTGGTAACATATTTACTATTATTAGAAGAAGACCGTTGGCCACCATTCCCACGACTCTTAGTACGGCTAGATTTCTTTACTGATTAGTTTTATAGCACTGGGGACTTTGTCCTGGCGTTGACAAAGCCAATAATGATATCGTCCTGCAGTCCTCCATCCATATCTGCTATGCTGTTCATTCGGTTGACAGAAATATTGCTGGTATAGCGCCGCTGTTTATAGCCGAGTTCGACTCGTTTTGTTTTCCAGAGTCCACGTCATTATTCCATGAAATACACATTCTCTCAAGGTTTCCATCTCTGCTGGATGAGATGGCGGGCGACATCTTAATCAAGATATTGTTCACATTGAAATCTGTCATTGTTATCAGGTTTTTCGACATTTTTACTTCAACAGGCTTCTTAATTACGTTGCGCCAGGAACTTTGCGTTTGCGTCACGATACGAGTCGCGTCGTGTTTCCTTTCGAGGCAGAAAGAATGTGCGTTTCACGAAATAACAGGCTCTTAAAAACAAATGGTCATAAAACGGGTGTCGAACTCGGCTACAAATAGCACTGACACCATCTGTTTTGAGTCCAGGTAGCGAGTAAGCGTAACAGCTCGCAGCAACTGAAGAAACGCTAGGTCGATCATCGAAATATTGTGCATGAAACGGTATTATGAATTCGGCATTACACCTGGGAGGACATTATTTATGTCACGCCGAGGAAACGTGAAAGATCACACAGAAATAAAAAAAATGTAATTAAACATAAGCTTATTGTTCTAATCGCCAGAGAAGGAAGACAAAAGAAAACCTACCAGTTGCGGGTTGATAATGGCTTCCAAGGACAATGAAAATTTGATTTTCAACATTTCATGTAGTTGCTGACCCTAGAACACTAAAGGAGAGGGGGATGTTACATTGTTAAAGCACAGTAAATTCTACTACTACATGTTTTATTCAAAGGACATCAGAATGCATATTTTTTGCACTAGTCAGTTACAATTCTAAGGTCTCCAATGGTATGCCACATACAAAGTAAGTACAAAATGTCCTGTTCTACATCCTATACTGACACTACGAGATTGGTGGAAACAGCGAATTGGTACCAACTGCAATCGGAAATTTTACGAGGAATTAGTAATCGACGGTTAAGAAGCATAATGTTAAGTTACAAATTTAACACAGTACGACATGTTTTACAATTAGAAACTGTGTGTTTGTCTTGGGGCAGGGTAACTGACGGTGCGTAAATACCCTGACTGTATTCCAGGGGTTAAAAAAAACCGCTTCAGTTGTAAGGTTCTTTGTACTTAAAACACGGCCAGTTTCGGGCTCTTAAAGCCCACCGTCAGGTGTTAACACTTAGTGCTGTGATCCCGAGCGCCGCGATGGACGAGTACGGGACGCGGTGGATCACCAGCGAGCGCAGTATTCATCCAGTATATGGGTGTGAGAGAACTTAGTGATTTCCAACAAACATCAAGCGTAACTCCAAACCTTTCCTAAACTTTTTCGATCCTACATGCTTGAAGTCAAATATTTAATACAATGGCCCAGTTGTAAACAATCAGACGTTTGAAGCTGTTTTGTATATGGGAGTCCGATTCTTTGAAGAATTGGGCGCTCATTGGCAAATAATTAGGACACCATTCATAGACCACCAGCAATGTGGGTTCTGGGATCATACCAGGCACACTTTTAGGGTTCCGTGCTTCAGTCGGTAAAAACGAAACGCTTACAGGATCACTCTGTTGTCAATCCATCCATCCATCCGTCTGTCTTTCTGTCTGTCCGTCTGACTGTTAAAAACCTTTTCCTCAGGAACGGATACACGTAACAAATTGAAATTTATATCACACACTGAGATCTATGGTCCCTTTGTGGTGTAAAAAATTAAAGCTTATAAGTTAATGCTGTCTAAAGATATAGCCATTTATGTCACATATTTTAAAACTAACAAACGCACTCGCCAAAACCTACAAGGTACTTCCCGTTGGCCTCGAATAATGAAATATGGCAAGAAGCAATGTTTCGCGGTACAAGAAACGGAAAAATCCGAGAATGGTTAATTTGTAATTATATCACAAGAAAAATATTCTTTTGTCATTTACTATCCGACGTCAAACTCGAAATGAAAAGAATCAGTAGTTCTGCATTCAGGCTGACTAGGTGGCTATGGCAAAAGTCAAGTATCAGGCAGAGAATGATTTTATTGCTCGTACGATGCGTTTCGGAATTCATCCATCATCAGATATCCAGCAGCTATTAACTGCACATGAATATGGCGTTTCAAGTTGTATCTGAAACAAACAACCGCAGATTAGTCGGCCTAAATGGAGAACTACTGATCGTTATAATAATGGTCGCCTGCCTAATGCGAGACTTTAAGTCACAATTGTTGTATTTTCAGTCCAAAGACTGGTTTGATGCAGCTCTCCATGCTACTCTGTCCTGTGCAAGTTTCTTCATCTCCAAGTAACTACTGCGACCTACATCCTTCCGAATCTGCTTAGTGTATTGGTCTCTTGGTCTCCCTCTACGATTTTTACCCTCCACGCTGCCCTCCAATACTAAATTGGTGATACCTTAATGCCTCAGAACATGTCCTACCAACCAATCTCTTCTTATAGTCAAGTTGTGCCACAAATTCCTCTTCTCCCCAATTCGATTCAGTACTTCCTCATCAGTTACGTGATCTACCCATCTAATCTTCAGCATTCTTCTGTAGCACCACATTTCGAAGGGTTCTATTCTCTTCTTGTCCAAACTATTTATCGTCCATATTTCACTTCCATACATGGCTACAGAAAAGATTTCCTGACACTTAAATCTAGACCCGATGCCAACAAATCTCTCTTCTTCAGAAATGCTTTCCTTGTCCTCGTCAGTCCACATTTTATATCCTCTCTACTTCGACCATCGTCAGTTCTTTTGCTCCCCAAATAGCAAAACTCATCTACTACTTTAAGTGTATCATTTCATAATCTAATTCCCTCAGCATCATCCGACTTAATTCGACTACATTCCACTATCGTTGCTTTGCTTTTGTTGATGTTCATCTTAGGGTCAGTATTTCCTCACGTGTTCCAACATTTCTACGGAATCCAAACTGATCTTCCCTGAGGTCGGCTTCTACCAGTTTTTCCATTCGTCTGCAAAGAATTCGTGTTCGTATTTCACAGCAATTGCTTATTAAACTCATAGTTCGGAAATTTTCACATCTATCAACACCTGCTTTCTTTGGGATTGGAATTACTATGTTGTTCTTGAAGTCTGAGAGTATTTCGCCTGTCTCATACATACCAGATGGTAGAGTTTTGTCACGGCTGGCTCTCCCAAGGCTATCAATAGTTCTAATGCAATGTTGCCCTTGTATAGACCCTCTATATACTCCTTCCACCTTTCTGCTTTCCCTTCTTTGCTTAGAACTGGGCTTCCATCTGAACTCTTGATATTCAGACAAGTGGTTCCCTTTTCTCCAAAGGTCTCTCTAATTTTCCTGTAGGCAATATCTATCTTGCCCCTACATTCTTACATTTGTCCTGTAGCCATCCCTGCATAGCCATTTTGCACTTCCTGTCGATCTCATTTCTGAGAAGTTTGTATTCCTTTTTGCCTGCTTCATTTACTGCATTTTTGTATTTTCTCCTTTCATCAATTAAATACAATATATCTTCTGTTACCTAAGGATTTCTATTAGCCCTCGTCTTTTTACCCACTCGATCCTCTTCTGCCTTCTCTATTTCATCTCTCAAAGTTACCCATTATTCTTCTACTGTATTTCTTTCCCCCATTCCTGTCAACTGTTCCCTTATGCTCTCCCTGAAACTCTGTACAACCTCTGGTTATTTCAGTTTATCCAGGTCCCATCTCCATAAATTCCCACCTTTCTGCAGTTTCTTCAGTTTTAATCTACAGATCATAACCAATAGATTGCGATCAGAGTCAGACTTGCCCCGAGAAATGTATTACAATTTACAACCTGGTTCCTAAATCTCTGTCTTATCATTACATAATCTATCTGAAACCTCCCAGTGTCTCCAAGCTTCTTCCACGCATACAGCCTTCATGTCACTGAAATTAAACCATTCTCTAAAATATTGGAATCCCTGGAACCGATATCTTTCCAGTATCAATGCCGATAACAGATTCCCTGTTCCCGGAATGGATGAACAGCGTATAAAAATAATCTTGTACGGAAAGCTCCGTGCGCGAGTCTTACTCGCACCTGGCCAGTTTTTTTGTTTTTATGTGCATCGTAATTAGCAGGTGACTGCGACAACTGCAGATGACACGAGATGCGGCAAGAACACTTTCCCCGCGGCGCTCCCTGCTACGTGTCGTAATTTGCCAACAGCGACGTGACTGGGATGGCCCGTTCACCGCGGTGCGGCAGCGACACACGCACGAATAGCGCCGGGACGAGGGCCGAGGGGAGCCGGGGCCGGGCAGGCAATGCGGCTCACGCGCCGCCCTCCGCTTCCTGCCTTTGTGCGCCGCTGCCCGCACGGCGGGTCCAGCCTCACACCGAAGGGGAAAGTCAACTCGGCCGCCAACACGATCAGCCGACTGCAAAATCTGCCGCGGCCGTCTTTCTCAAAGGAAACTGGCACTGCGAGACGAGCAGCGCAGCCAGGCACACTCTTTGGATACTCCACTTTTCCACGAAGTAGGTGCAAAACTGCTAAGCAGGGATGGCTAGAGGACAAATGTAAGGATGTAGAGGCTTATCTCACTACGGGTAAGATAGATACTGCCTACAGGAAAATTCAAGACACCTTTGGAGAAAAGAGAACCACTTGCATGAATATCAAAAACTCAGATGGAAACCCAGTTCTAAGCAAAGAAGAGAAAGCAGAAAGGTGGAAGGAGTATATAGAGGGCCTATACAAGGGCGATGTACTTGAGGGCAATATTATGAAAATGGGATGTAGATGAAGATGAAATTGGAGATATGATAGTGCGTGAAGAGTTTGACAGAGCACTGAAAGACCTGAGTCGAAACAAGGCCCCGGGAGTAGACAACATTGCATTAGAACGATTGATAGCCTTGGGAGAGCCAGTCGTGACAAAACTTTACCATCTCGTGAGCAAGATCTATGAGACAGGCGAAATACCCTCAGACTTCAAGAAGAATATAATAAGCCCAATCCCAAAGAAAGCAGGTGTAGACAGATGTGAAAATTACCATACTATCAGTTTAATAAGTCACAACTGCAAAATACTAATGCGAATTCTTTACAGGTGAATGGAAAAACTGGTAGAAGTCGACCTCGGGGAAGATCAGTTTGGATTCTGTAGAAATATCGGAACACGTGAGGCAATACTGACCCTTCGACTTATCGTAGAACATAGATTAAGGAAAGGCAAACCTACGTTTCTACCATTTGTAGACTGAGAGAAAGCTTTTGACAATGTTGACTGGAATACTCACTTTCAAATTCTGAAGGTGGCAGGGGTGAAATACAGGGAGCGAAAGGCTATTTACAATTTGTACAGAAGCCAGATGGCAGTTATAAGAGTCGAGGGGCATGAAAGGGAAGCAGTGGCTGGGAACGGAGTGAGACAGGGTTGTAGCCTCTCCTCGATGTTATTCAATCTGTACATTGAGCAAGCAATAAAGGAAACAAAAGAAAAATTTGGAGTAGGTATTGAAATCCATGGAGAAGAAATAGAAACTTTGAGGTTCGCCGATGACATTGTAATTCAGTCAGAGACAGCAAAGGACTGGGAAGAGCAGTTGAATAGAATGGATAGTGTCTTGAAAGGAGAGTATAAGATGAACATCAACATAAGCAAAACGAGGATCATGGAATTAAGTCAGGTGATGCTGAGGGAATTAGATTAGGAAATGAGACACTTAAAGTAGTAAAGGAGTTTTGCTATTTGGGGAGTAAACTAACTGATGATGGTTGAAGTAGAGAGGATATAAAATGTAGACTGGCAATGGGAAGGAAAGCGTTTCTGAAGAAGAGAAATTTGTTAACATCGAGTGTAGATTTAAGTGTCAGGAAGTGGTTTCTGAAAGTATTTGTATCGAGTGTAGCCATGTATGGAAGTGAAACGTGGACGATAAATAGTTTGGACAAGAAGAGAATAGAAGCTTTCGAAATGTGGTGCTACAGAAGAATGCTGAAGATTAGATGGGTAGATCATATAACTAATGAGGACATATTGAATAGAATTGGGGAGAAGAGGAGTTTGTGGCAAAACTTGACAAGAAGGAGGGATCGGTTGGTAGGACATGTTATGAGGCATCAAGGGATCACCAATTTAGTATTGGAGGGCAGCGTGGAGGGTAAAAATCGTAGAGGGAGACCAAGAGATGAATACACTAAGCAGATTCAGAAGGGTGTAGGTTGCAGTAAGTACTGGGAGATGAAGAAGCTTGCACAAGATAGAGTAGCATGGAGAGTGCATCAAACCAGTCTCAGGACTGAAGACCATAACAACAACAACTCATAAGACTCAGTGATGACCCAAACTAATATCTTCATCTGTATCACTGCTCCGCAAGCCATCTGACGGTGTGTGGTGGAGGCCACCTCTGGTACCACTATCTCTTCGATTCGTGGATTGCGTGTGGGGAGAATGATTATCGGCAAAAACCTCTGTATTAGTTCTAAAATTCTCTCATTGCGGTCATTTCGCAAGACGTATGTGGGAGGAAGTAATATGTTGTTTGACTCTTCCCAGAACGTAATTTCTCGTAGTTTCAATACTAAACCACTCCATAATGCACAATACCTCTCTTGTAGCGTCTGCCACTGGAGTCTGTCGAACATCTCTGTAACGCTCTCATGCCGACTAAACTACCCTGTGACAAAACACGCTGCTCCTTGTTGGATATTCCCTGTCTGGTCTACAAGTTCTACCTGGTATGGGTCCCAACCTGATGAACAGCCACTTCTTCAGTGGATGAGTAACATTTCCTTAAGATTCTTCCTATGAATCTCAGTCTTGCATCTGCTTTTCCCACAATTTGTTTTATGTAGCCATTCCACATAACGTTGTTCCAGGTAGTTACTCTTAAATATTTTATGGCAGACAGTGTTTCTGGCAATGTCAAATCAATAGTGAAGTTGAAACTTCCTGTCAGATTAAAACTGTGTGCCCAACCGAGACTCGAACTCGGGACCTTTGCCTTTCGCGGGCAAGTGCTCTACCATCTGAGCTACCGAAGCACGACTCACACCCGGTCCTCACAGCTTCACCTCTGCCTGTGGAGCACTTGCCCGCGAAAGGCAAAGGTCCCGAGTTCGAGTCTCGGTCGGGCACACAGTTTTAATCTGCCAGGAAGTTTCATATCAGCGCACACTCCGCTGCAGAGTGAAAATCTCATTCTGAATAGTGAAGTTGTACAGCAGTGAACTACTTCTCCTATGTACTTGCAGTATGTTACATTCATTTACATTCAGGGTCAACTGCCAGTCCTTGCACCACTCAATAATTCTCTGCAGGTCCTTCTGCAAGTCGCTAGTCTTCTAGCATTGCTACCTTCTTGTAGACAATCACATCATCTGTAAATAGCCTTACGGAGCTTCAATGATTTTCCACTAAATCATTTACATATATTGTAAACAGTAGTGTTCCTATCACACTTCCTTGGGTACTCCTGATATTACCTTCACATCTGAGAATTTTGTTCCATTAAGAGCAATGTATTGAGTTCTCTCTGCAAGAAAGTCTTGAATCCAGTCACAAATTTGATCCAACCCTCCGTAAGCCTGTATTTTTTTCACTAAACGGTAGTGGGTGATGGTGTCAAATGTCTTCCTGAGATCTAGAACAGGATATGGTGTCGAGTGGAAGTTCGGAGCTCAGTCTAATGTCCCAAGATTTGATTTTGATGCTCTTCTGACTTCACTCTCTTGTCCAGCAATTTTTTCATGTTAAACATGTGTACTCGCATCATAGTTCATAATTCACACTAAACTGCAGGTTCTACCACAACTGATGGGGTGTGATGGCCCAAGGGACGTAGGAAGTCTACAGGATCACACCCTGTAAAATACTGTATGTTAAAATCCATTATTAGGTATGAAACTACCTCACAGATGATTTAAACATCACTGTTTTCAACAATGAATCCAGTGTCTATAACAATTCGCTATGACTGAAATACAGATTTCTCAATACACTCAATATGAATGGACAGTTTGACAAAAAGCAGAGTACTGGTTACCTTTAGAAACTAGTGTCCACTGTAACTAGCAATGATACAATTAAATTCAATATTTTGGATGAAGCTAACAGTAAATCCTTTGCACACTGTAGAGCTAATGAAGATTACAAGTGCGCTCTTTCACAAATTCCTGTGACAAAGCTTGCAACCACTTCAATACATCAGTCATACCTCCATCTGGGAAGAAAGCTTGCTAAGCATTACACAAGAATGGTCTGGAAAATAAGCAACACAATAAAGAGCTGACACTTGCTGTGCTGTAAGGAAAGCTCAGCTATTCCATTCACTGTCTAATGTAAACTACCTGATACCAAAACAGCAGAAAGTATGTACTGGTAAATGTATATGACATTAGTCTCTCTGCAGCTACTCTATGTTAACACCAGTTACTGAAAGATCAGCAATCCATATATACCACATCACAAGCTATTCCTAATAGTAAACAATATCCATCCTTAGTGTTCGAAATTTAATGAAGGGCTCAGCCAAGAAGTGATTTCTTACATTTATGCACAGCAGTTCATTATCTTTGCTCTTACACCAATGGTAGCCAGGAGTATCAATTACTGCTAGTCTGTAGAATCCTGAACAAGTGAATATTGGATGCAGGGCATACTTTTAAGAATTCTTCACTGCTGGGCTAAAGAGGAAGTAAAGTTCTCAGTGTTATACAAAACACACATCTGCAAGGTCAGAACACTACCGCAGTTTGTTACAGACTGCCATGCCTTATATTCCTCCAGTTCTATTTTGCTTCCACCAGGTACTAAGATTTTTTAACGAAGGAAGCTATGTTAGAACTTTAATTTCTTCAAGTGTTACTGTAGATACAGCAATAATGCAGAGTTCTAGTAATCAAATTCCAAAGCATTCCCAACAAACTTTGAAGTACTCCTACAAAGAATTGCAGCTCATATAATACTAGAGACAGAGAGCTGGATAAAACCAAACTACACAGGAGTGAGATTCTGGAGATAAATTTGAGTGTATGTCAAAGGGATAGGCTGATGAGAAATGGAGGTGGTCTATTTGTCCCAATAGACAAAAAAACTCAAATCCACCGAAATGGAAATTGAGGCTGCATGCAAGCTTGTTTAACCAAGACCTGATATTAAGAGTAGCCATAAGGTTCTAATTGGGCCCCCTCTATTGACCACAATACTCAGTCCCAGATGTAACTTGAAACTGTAGAGATACACTTAAACCCACTACACATGCTGTTATTACTGAAAGAGACTTGAACCACTCAATCTTGGATAACAATGGATTGGGTTAGTTACTGTTTGTAAGCAGCAAGTGAGAAAAGACCACTAAACTCTTTTCCTGAAAACTGCTTGGAATAACTGGTTCAAAAGTTCACTAATGGTGGGAAAATGTTAGATCTAATGGCAACACATAGACCTGATCTTTTTCAGTATGTCCACTCTGATACTGGTTTCAGTGACAATGAGGCACTTGAAACAACAAATATTACAAAATTAGATAAGTGCATTTCAAACAAGCAGAAAGAATTAGAATTACATGTTCATCAAACAAGATAAAGAGGCAATTGTGTCATATTTCAAAGAGGAACATTCATCTTTGGTCAGAATGCATTAAGTGATATTGTGCCTCAAGTTTAATATAACAACGACGAAGCACTGAAAAGATTTGTACTGTACCTAGTAGAAGAATTCAAGACGGGAGGGATCCTCCTTAGTATACAGTTTCTGTAAACAAACCTCTAAAGAATCAGTAAGCACTCCACAATAGTTGTAAGACAAAACATAGGGCTCCAGATACACAAATGCTAAATGGTACTGTTCAATACTTTCAATGCTTACTTTAGCTGTATCTTATTGAAAGACCTCTTATAAAGCCCAAAAAAATTGTCGTCATATATAAATGCTGTCAGTGTCACCACATTTGGTGTCCAGACATTCACAAATGACACAGAAATGGAAACTGGGGGTAGCAAACAAGAAGGGGGAATGCTGAACTCCGTTTCTACTGAAACTTCCTGGCAGATTAAAACTGTGTGCCCGACCGAGACTCGAACTCGAGACCTTTGCCTTTTGTGGGCAAGTGCTCTACCAACTGAGTTACCCAAGCACGACTCACACCCCATCCTCACAGCTTTAGTTCTGCCAGTGGAACGCTTACCATATAGAACTACCAGGAGTTGCTGAATGAATACAAAGGTGGTCAGCATAAATGGTCACAGGTTTTGTTCAAATTAACAGAGCCTGTCACGAAAAGGCTGATCGACAGATGCTTGAACATGGGTTCTGGAAACAACAATCATGTGAAATCCAGCTTGCTCTGTTCATCCATGAGACCCAGAAAGCAGTATATAATGGCATCCAGATAGGTGCTGTGTTCCTCAACTTCCATAAGGTGTTCGATGCAGATCTGCACTGTCATCTATTGAACAAAATACGAGTGTACAGAATATCAGACCAATTGGTGGTTGGACTGAAGAGTTTCTAGCAAACAGAACATAATAGCACATCATTCTCAATGGACAAAGTCTTCAGAATTTGAGCATATCCCAGGGGAATTTCATAAGTCTATTACTTTTCACAACATATATAAATGACACAGTGCACAATGTCAGAAGTTCCATGAGGCTTTTGGCCAATGATGCATTTGTATACAGAGGAGTCGCAACACTAGAAAACTGTAGCGAAATGCAGGAAGACCTGCAGAGGATTGACACTTGGTACAGAAGTGGCAACTGACCCTCAAAATAAAAAAATAAAAAAGTATGTGTACATGGTCAGAAAGATCTATTATTGTATATTACATGATTGCAGAACAATCACTGGAAGCAGTTACTTCCATAAAATATCTAGGCATAGTGTACAAAGCGATTTACAGTGGAACAATCATGTTAAACTAATTGCAAAAAAGCAGATGCCAGACTGAGATTAACTGAAAGAATCCTCAGGAAATGTACCAGATAGGACTGACAGAGTAAATACAGAAGATAAAAAGAAAAGCACTGTGTTTCATTACAGGTTCATTTAGTAGGCATGAAAGCTTCACAGAGATGATCAACCAACTGCAGTGGCTGATGCTGCAAGACAGGAATTCTATGTCACAGTGTGGTTTACTGTTAAAATTCCAAGAGTGTACATTCCTAGAAGAGCTAACAAATATGAAGCTTCCTCCTACTTACATCTTGTGAAAAGACTATGAAGATAATATTAGTAAGATTCAAGTCCACAAACAAGCTTATCTGCAATCGTTTTTCCCATGAACCACTTGCAACTGGATCAGGAAAGGGGAGAAGTGACAGTGGTACTGTACACAAAAAACCCTCTACTGCACAGCACAATACAAGTTGCAGAATATAGATGCAGATGGAGATGATGCCTCTATCCTGTGAAACCTCACTCATAGAGTTTCAAGAACTAGTATTAAGTGAAGAATTTAGAGATATACTTGATCCCCCTAATAATGCTTCAAGGGGACAACAACTTGAAGAGGAGGACAAAAAGAAGAAGAAGGGAAACAAACATAAGATTAGCTGTATCATGAAAAGGACAGACTATTAAGGATAACATGTTGAGGACAGGCACACCAAAGATTTACAGATTCTAGCTTTCAGCCAAAAACCTCTCCAGAAAGGAAACACACACGCACAAAGTAAGCACACCTCACACACACATGACCACCATCTCAAACCAGAATGCAACTGGATCAAACGAGAGAGGGAAAGGGGGAGGAAAAGCAGAGCACGGGTGGGGGTTGGGAGAGAACTGGAGAAGGCTTTGGCCAAAAGCTCAATGTGTAAAAGTCCTTTCATCGTGTCTGTCTGCAACTCACCATGTTGTCTTCATGGTGAGTATCATACTAACCTTTTCACAGTATTAAGGATATGATTAGACTAATCAGAGTGCATACAAAGGAATGTAAGCATTCATTCTTCCCACACTCCATATGTGATTGGAACCTGAAGAAACCCTGACACATAGTACAATTCTAAGTACACTCTGTCAGGCACTTCACAGTGGTTTACAGAGTATGCAAGCAGATGCAGATAAATGAGGCATTCAATACCAAGCTCTTAACAAGATGACAAATTGCTCACAATGTGTGGACAGTCCTTCCTTCATTTTCTACATAATGACAATCCCTTAGCTACATGCTGTCTATATACCAGAAAATAATAATATTAGATTTACTGTGTTGAAACAGTTATAAATAACTTATCAGAAATATGAAATCTTGGTTGTGGTGAGAGTCAAATTTGGCTGTGGCATCAGATTGATCTGTACCCTAGCGCAACACCCAGGTTAGGTTGAAAGGTGGCAGCTGTGTTGACAGTTGATTCTTACATTTGTATGCCAGTACATATACTTTCTAATGGTATTTCTAGTGCATAATGAGAGTGAATTGAGGATTAAGTTTGCAATTCACAATCACAATCTTAAAAGTAAAAAATAATTTTCATATAGCCTATGCATCCCACTCTAGAGTCCAAAATGGAGTTTCGTATTCTGGTGCAAAAGTCTGCAGCAGACATCAGACAGGATACTGAAAATCATCAAATATTTTTAATAGAAGCTAAAGGTTACATCATTAGTTATCCCTTCCACAATTTATCAGAATATTTGGATTCAAGAATGTAAATTATGCTTAACACCAATGTGTTAGATACATTCTGACATTGCTCGTACTTATGTAGACCAGAGTTCTACAAGACCAAGTGAGGGAGCACAAAATGTGAGACGGAGTGAACACAGCCTAACTGGATAGGCTGCCTGCGCCAGTTACTGTGGGCGGGCATAGAAACCATGACCAAATTCCAGATAATGTTTGACTCCAAAGACGTTAAACATGTCTTTATCTGTGTGTGACTAAATTCAGCACAGACTTCTCCTTCATGGTATGTCTGTAATCATGTAGAGGGAGCCAGTGTAGTAAGACTGGAGCCGATGTGTATACACTGAAGAAATGAGAGAGCCTAAAAATCAATTCCGTTGGTTGTATGCAAAAATAGCAAGTTTACTGGGTACATATCGTGCCTAAACTGCTCTGCATTATTGTGTTTCCAATCAGGAACAACTCATAAACAAACAGTTGTAAGAAAAGCCACACTAACACAGCTCCTTCAGGGACACTGGCAGTAATGAAAAAGTAGTACAACAGAAAATCGTTTTACAATGTATGTTAAAGATATGAGACCTCTTTATGCTGTTTTTGGTGAATGTTTCAAAGCACTAGGCCAAGAGTTAATAGGCCTAGGTAAACATAAAGGAAAAGCAGTGTTTCAGATGTCATGTGACATTCTTCTACTATGAGTACACACATCAAAGATCAGACTGATGCAGTTCGAAACAGAATAATGTTTTCTGTTATTACAAAAGTTATTAATAAAACATGGGCCGCAACATCTGATATGTGGACTGCTTTGCACAGTCAGGAATATTATTTCATGCTTACCGCACTTTACATAAACACAGACAGATCTTTTGTCAATAATGTTTTGTTTAAAAATAAACTGGCAGACACTTTTAAGAAGATGGGAGAAAATATTATGAAAGAAACAGATCGGAACATTTTGGTGGAGATTCCATAATTTTATTTGTGTCTATGACAAGAGTTCCAATATAATAAAAGATTTGGAAAATCTTAAAAGGCTTCCATGTACTACTATTGTACAAACACAGCACTTAGACACACTTTTCAAGGAGATAGCTTCCTGTTAAATCATGCCCCAAAATCACAACAAGAATAAATACTGCAAACTGCATCTGCAGTACATGAAGTGTAGTGGCTTCTGCTCATCTTTGAAACAGTACACTATGCTAGAGTCCTTACAAACTCAGCATAAGAAAGTTGCTGCTTTAATGATGGAAAAGAATGTCAGTTATAGATTACAAAGATATGACAATGAGCTTGCAGTAAGAACTGTGGATTCCCTGAAACCATTTAAAGGGGCCACAGATAAATTAAAATGTGAAAAATAATGCACTATCCAGTTCGTTGTTCTTTGGTTTCAAGAACTTAGATATGAACAGCAGTTCATATGTTGAAGTGTGCACACATGGTGACAAAACAGTTAGTTTATGCTGACATGTAGTCCACTCAGTGGTGCAGTTATGGTCATGCAGAAAACGAAAGGTAGTAAATGATATGTGTCTGTGGGAAGACTGTTCGACACAGAGAGAAAACAACCAACACACTGACATGTGTACATACTAAGGTGCCACATATAAAATAATCTCCGTTACATTCATTACAACCTGTGTATAAGTATGAGTAGATTACAGCCTGTCATAATTTGTTGTTGGTATAATTTACAGAAGGAGCTAGCAGTAGCTGCTTCTATCTGTTAATGTATAACTTCACTTCCTGAATAATTTTTCACTCTACATCAGAGTGAGTTTGATTCAAAACTTCCTGGAAGATTAAATCTGTGTGACACACTGTAATTTGAACTTGATGCCTTTAGCTTTTGCGGGCAAATGCTCTAGCAACTGAGCTATGCAAGCACAACACACTACCTGCCCTCATAGCTTTACTTCTGCCAGTACCTCACCATCTACCTTCCAAACATCACAGAATTTCTCCAGCTTACCTTCTGGGACTAGCATTCCTGAAAGATAGGATATTGTGAAGTTTGGAAGGTGGCAAAGCTGGTGCAAATAAGGATGAAGGCAGGTGGTGAGTCGTGCTTGGTTGGCTCAGATGGTAGGGCAGTTGTCCATGAAAGGTATATGCTCCAAGTTAGAGTCACTGTCTGGCACACAGTTGTAATTTGCCAGGAAGTTTCAAATCAGCACACACCCACAGCAGAGTGAAAATTCACTTTGGAAACATCTTCCAGGCTGTGGCTAAGCCATGTCTTCACTATATCCTTTCTTCCATGAGCGATAGTCCCGCAAGGTATGCAGGTGAACTTCTGTTAAGTTTGGAAGGTAAATGATGAAGTACTGCCTGTATGCTCTTTCTTCTTTTTTAATGTTTACCTACTCATTACAAACCCAAATGGTACGAAGAACAATATTTCAGTGAAAACTTCTACTACCACGACAAAAACAAATGTGTACTTCCCAAGACTTAGAAATGTTTGTTTCATTGATTCTGCAATAGAGACATAACACCTCAGAAACTGTAGGCACAGAGAATTTCATTAAATTCAAGTTTGTTAGAACAACTTCTAAAAAGCTGATCGCAATTACATTTAATTTATCTTACAAACTGTGTTTAAGATTATAAGTCAGTTATCAGTTTTTCATACAGATAAATTACAGAAGATCATTCCAAAGCATACTTTTGGTTCACAAAGAATACAGTAAATTAAATTTGACACATAGGCCTACTTTTGACTTGTGAGGTCGTGGTCAACAATCAACAAGTCTTTCAGATTTATTACAGTGCAGCAGCACAAACTGTTCTCATTCTTCTCACTGTGACGTCCATAAATATATGAAGCAGAAGGTTACCTGATATGATTCCATCCATCTGCTGCAAAGCAGCTTCAAGCATTTTGCTGGCTTCTGCATGTGGACTGCCCAAGGCTGCTTCTCGTTGTTCTTCGATATGCTGTTCTGCCTTTCCCATTGTCTTTTGACACCTAGTTAGACAAATGAAATCTTGATTCAGAAAGAAACTAACATATTTTGCATGGAAGAAACAACACTGCTGCATGAAACATGTGAGTCTGCAACTTACCCTATACTAGGCACTACTTCTTAGTGGATGAAGTAATTAAATGGACATGAAGCTTCACATTGTTTGGGTAATGCCTCACACAAAATCATGATATATTTAACTTATATTAATAAAATGTCAACAGAGTCTCTAAACCATTGAAACTACACAATACTTATCACTGGCACACATGCTAGCAGCACAAGCAGGCAAAATGTGAAAAGACAAAGCAAAAATATGTCCTTTGGAATATACAGCTTTGCTGTCAAACAATAGAGCTATTTTTCTGCCCTTGCTTTTGAGAACAAAGCTTTACTCTCTTTTATTTTCTGAATCTGTATTTATTATCCGGCATAACACAATACTTGAAAGAGTATTTAGGATAATTGTAATTTGCCAACATTCTTTTTCCAATCTCACAGTTTATGGAAAAAAACTATTGTTTCTTCTTTCTGAGCTTTGTTTCTCTAAATTAATTGCTTTAATTCACAATGACTGGGTAGCACAGAGTTGGACAGATGGACTGAAGTCTTTGATACAACTTTGTCAATTTGCAATCAAATTGTCCCCTTCAACACAACTTACACCTTGGGCTACAGTACAATATAACACTTATATGAGAAGAGTGCCCTCATAACGGTAGCCCATAACAAAGTGAGGATGGAGCAGTCAAAAATATGTCAACCTTAGATATGAGGAACAACTATATCTCTCAGTTCCCACAGTAGATATGTTACCTTTGATATTCTTTTGCAAGCGTGACTGCTGTCTCCCCCCCACTCATAACTTGCATGAATTTGTAAAGTTTAATCAACTTATTTTCTATATTGGAGAATGAGATTTTCACTCTGCAGCAAAGTGTGCGCTGGTATGAAACTTCCTGGCAGATTAAAATTGTGTGCTGGACCAAGACTCGAACTCGGGACCTTTGCCTTTCACGGGCAAGTGCTCTACCAACTGAGCTACCCAAGCACGACTCACGCCCCATCCTCACTGCTTTACTTCTGCCAGTACCTCGTCGCCTACCTTCCAAACTTTACAGAAGCTCTCCTGGTTCGCAGGAGAGCTTTACTTCTGGGAAGTTTGGAAGGTAGGAGACGAGGTACTGGCAGAAGTAAAGCTGTGAGGACGGGGTGTGAGTCGTGCTTGGGTAGCTCAGTTGGTAGATCACGTGCCCGCGAAAGGCAAAGGTCCCCAGTTCGAGTCTCGGTCCGGCACACAGTTTTAATCTGCCAGGAAGTTTCTTATTTTCTATATTATTTGTCTCAAATGTGATGCAAATTTGTGAAAATAATCAAAACCAAGTACCATGGATTCAATGACGAACATTTGAGACAAGACATCCTCCACACATGTTTGCTACACACATTAAATTATGCTAGCTGGATATTTTTATTTTATTTTAGTTTATAGAGGTTCATGACATTTTCTTGTCCTCCAAGTTCTGCACAGAATTTCTTTATATTATTTGACATCATAACAGAATTATCCTAGAACTTAGTCAACTCTCATTGCCCATCTTTCAATCATTCGTCTTCGTCACGAATTTATCAACAGTTCTTCCTGAGTATTAAAGATGTCATCCATGTCGTAGTAGTCAGATCCAACTTGCTCATCGATCTCTTTCGTAACATGCTCAAACCATGCATCCCGTATGACTGTGAGCGGTTTTCTGTTTCGTTGACCTAAGTTTTACTAAGCTTGTGTAAAACTGATATCTACTGATCACACTTCGTACTATTGTCTGTGATGTTTTTAATCTGAATATAATTCTAACAAGAAAATTGATGATACAAAAATATGGGCCTACCAATAATAACAGTAAGTAAACAAAATTTTACTTCCATAAACAGTGATCCTAAAATGATTAATTAACAAAAAATAACGTAAATTTCGAGTGGCGACTGAATTATTCAAGGATGTTTTGCACTAGAAAAGGGAGGAGACTACAATTTTTATGCAGGCTTCATTCGCCAATGTTATAACGCTCAGAAATGACATAGGCCCTACAGTAAAAGTACAACTTCCTGGACACTAAGGAACACAATTCGCTATAAAATTCTATAACTGCAGAAAAAACATGTATAACTTACAAAGGACATGTGTCAGACTAAGTAAAACTGACACGCCGGGTGATAGTGAGTAGATACAAGAACTTATGTACCTCAAATGCGACTGTCAACAAATGTCATCTGACATAAACAATACGTTATTCGAGTAGGACAGTGAATGACTTGGCACTCAGCTTACTTACCGAGCCGCGACGTCTGTGAAGCACTGTTTACATACGAAAAAAGCTACACCCCTAAATAAACAAAAATAAAAAGACGCGTTACACGAATCTACGGAAGCGATAAACACAACACAGATAAAAACCAAAGATACTAAGACCCAGCTCACAAAGATATAAAACTCGGATAGAACGCGTCATTGTTACCAACATGGATGGGATGGAAGAGCCAAATACCAGCTTTCTACGGCCTTAGACATGTGCAAATGGTGCAACCGGACAGGATCCCGCGCTTCTAGGGGCCCCGCGCAAAACATTAGAAGGAACTGTCACCCGTAATTCTGCTATTACAGATAAATGGAAAAAATAAAGTGAGGTATTTCTTCCGAAACTACTTTTTTAGGTTCGTTTGAGCAGTTGCCAGAGAGCGCAAGAAAACAAGCGTTCCTGCGCATGCGCAGCTACGATGACGTAGAAAGCCGGTGGTTGGTGTTTGCTCAGTTCATAAGCTTTTAGTTGCATTTCTGTCTGGAATTTCGTGCATTGCATAGTGAACCACCAAGCGACCATATGCAGCACTGCGGCGTGTTGTTGAGAGGAGCCATACGGAGTTGTTCTTGAGAAATTGTTTTACCATATCGTATCAATATTAGAAATGCGAAATAAGGTTGGTTGTTTGACTTGGGGGAAAGGGACCAACCAGCGAGGTTATCGGTTCCATCGTATTAGGGAAGGATGGTGAAGGTAGTCGGCCGTGTCCTTTCAAAGGAACCATCCCGACATTTGACTGAAGCGATTTAGGGCAATCACGGATAACCTAAATCAGTATGGCCAGACCCAGCTTCAAAATAAGGAAGTAGTTCTTGGCATAATATTCATTTCAAAACTAGACTCTACAGCTCAAAGTATCCTAATATTTTGTTACATGGTGACTTTAAAACGTAGATTTTTTTTAAGTCGTACGCTGCACTATTGTTGTGTAGCATTTCCAGTCAGGTTTATTTCTACAGAGCACAGCAAAAATCTAGGAAGAGAGAGTACAGATTTGTTGCAAAAAATTAAAAAAAACATTTCCTCATGTAGTCCACATCAGAACAAAGAACAAAATGTATAAAAAATTAACAAGGTTGTCTGTGAAGCAAAGAATCTGTACCACTGGCAGTTTATATTTTATTTTTATATTTTACTCTTATTTTTAATTTATATATATTTATATTTTACTCTAGGAATAAATACAAAGCCACACGGAGAGTTAAAACGATAAAACACGGGTGCTGCCAGTATACAATTTACCACAGACTGCCATTCCATACATTTAAGATGTATGTATACAACACAAATTTAAAAAATAACATCAAGCATAGGAGAAGTACCAAACAAGTGTCTTGCGGTCGAGAAACAACGTGTTTCACAGAAGGCAGATTTGTAAAATTCCCCTAAAGCTGTCAGTACATTTGAAATAAAATATATATTTCAATACTACTAACCAAATTTGCGCGCTTAGTCAGCTTCAAGTGAATATTTATGAATGTATATACATATGTATGAATATGTATGTATATACTGGTACATGTGTATGTACGTATACAGCATTAATAGATCATACAAAGTCATAAACGGAACAGGGCATCAGAGATTACTCCAAGAGCATCGGAATTTCATAAACCATACTAAGTGCATTTTCGTATGTCCAGATTCTCACTGAAGTACCTTTTCTGTGTGGTTTTCTGGATGGCAATTTTCAGACTTACCAGTACTGTATAACTCATATTTGGTTCTTAATTATGATACAATGCCAGGAAATGAAAAGGTGCACTTGAAATTGAGCGAACAGTTGAAACTAGCCAATAGTGTGGAATCAAACACTTCGTGTCAATTAAATTGACTGCCTCCGAGGGAAAGATTAATAGAAGCAGATTTCTTTAGCAAACCGACAAAAATAACTTCATTAGTCTGCAAGATGATTAAAGGTTGATTGCTAATAATGTGGAAATAATATAAAATCAGAAAACTTAAACTACTAACATATTTCAGTCTGCAGTGGTTATGGGAATGTGTGGAAGATCTTCACAGCTCTCGGTCACAGATTTTTTTTTTATCATTTCAGTCGTAACGAAGACAGAACAGCAATATCACGAAAAGTGTACACAGGTCACATCGAGATATTTTAGGTGGTCTTGCATCTGGCTGCTTGCTGCTACTGCTCATACGGCTACACTTTATGTAGCCGGAAGTGGAGAAGGCACTACTCATCCGTGAATTCTGCTCTGCGCATGCGCTAGGGCCTGCTGTCAACTGCTCAAACGAACTTATAATGTAAATAATTCAGTTATATACCTGTTGTGACACGACTTTGTGCCTGCATCGGAATCCAATATCCTATTAGCAGCCGGTTAAGTTCTGTTCTCCAAATAGTGCGAGAAACAAATTGTACGAACCCGGAATAACGCCTAACTGGAGATTAAATTCGGTATAACATAACCAGTGATTTATGGCCGGTTAGGGAGCTGTGGAATAAGTTTTCAAGATTTTAGAAATAGTTACAGATGCAGATGGCGAAAAGAGATTGTGGCTGAACTTTTCATGAGAGTATGGAAGGAGAAGAAAGTAAGACAACACCGATTCCGAATTTATATCCGGATTTCTTTTATCAAAAGAAGCCGCACTTCGTCTTTTCTATCTTCTACCTTGCATGAGAAACTGGAGCATGTGACGGACAGGTGAGACTATTTCTCAGTTCTCAAAAATAGTTTATTTGTAGTAATATGCATTTGATTCCAGTACTTCCTGAATTCCGTTGTGTTCTTTACCATATATAAAGTAGGCACATTAAACTGACGGTTCGTGTCAAAATAGTTTTTACCTGGTGTGTGTTACAACTGCTGGAGTAGAACCAGAAAACCACACCAGTTATATGGGCACTATTTGTATTATCAACTTTTTCTGTTTTTGACAAAAAACATTATGCTTTTCCATGTTACAAAATGTTTTGAAATAACTGCAGTTCACCAATTTCATTTAGCGACAGTACATCAATATCAAAGAATATTTTTCCACTCTATTTACTACGGGAAATGACCCTTTTTGTAACACGACAGAAGTGTCAGAACAACTTTCCGTCTCTCAGTGAAAATATTGGGATCATAGGCCCATTATTGCTTCAGAGCTACAACATTGCCTCGTACCTGCCATTATGCACTGAAGCCTGTGAACTATTTCTGCTTACTCAAGCTGAATTTAATACAGTAAGATTAACAAAAAAGTTACCATTTTGGAAAGTGATGCTTCCCTAGTTACAGAACGTAGCTGTAAGCCCATCCATATTTATCATCAAATAATAGTTATATACATACGCTACAAGTGCAGAACAGGAACCTCGTTATTGAACCTGCATAGTTGTAGCATGTGGAAAGAGCGTCTGGAATACTATATCTGCGCGGGATTAGCCAAGCGATCTACAGCACTGCAGTCATGGACTGTGAGGATGATCCCAGTGAAGGTTCAAGTCCTCCCTCGGACATGGGTGTGTGTGTTTGTCCTTAGGATAATTTAGGTTAAGTAGTGTGTAAGCTTAGGGACTGGTGACCTTAGCAGTTAAGTCCCATACGATTTCACACACATTTGAACATTTGGAATGCTGTGTTTTTGACTTTCCTTGAATATACAATAATTTTCAATGTCATCCTTTACAACAAATTGCAGCTAGTTGAAGGTGACTTAAATTGAAATATTGAATTGTACTTGTGTGAAGTATAATTTATTTGTGAAACTGGTGGCTTTTTATGATTGTTTAATGATACAAAAAGTTTGATAGTACACTGATGTCCTGAGTTCACTCAACCACTTCTGTAGCAGAAAATATTATTCGCACTTATCTGCCATGGAACAACAACATCCCATCTTTTAGGAACTGCTTCAGAGCAACAAAATTGTCCACCACCTAGCATTATCCCAAAAAATATGTAAATTATTTGTGCTTACTCAAGCTAAGTTTAACTCAGTAAAATTAACAGGAAAGTCAGTTTTTTAAAGAAAGCTGTAGGATATGGCTGTTGTTTCTCAGTTTTTAGTAATAGCAACATAAACACATCCACATTTATCATGAAGTGATTATTATCTTGTGTTATAAGAATCTAATTACATGTCTATCAGCTAACAGGAATCCTTATTAACCGAATCATGTAATTCCTACAGATAAGCTTAACTATTGTAGTATGACTGAGACAGTGCACAAATGGTTTAATTCATATTTAACTGGGAGAATGCAGAAGGTTGAAATTAACTATACCAATAGTCTGCAAAAATCAGCAGAATCTTCTAACTGGAGAGGTATCAAGAATGGTGTCCCACAGGGGTAAGTCTTGTGCCCCTTATTGTTCTTAATATATATTAATGACTTGCCACTTTACATTCATAAAAATGCAAAGCTAGTTCTTTTTGCAGGTGGTAAAAGCATAGTAATCACACCTAGCAAACAAAAATCAACAGAGGGAATTGTAAAAATGTCTTTCAGAAAATTAGAACATTGTTCTCTGCAAATGGACTCTCATTAAATTTTGAGAAAACACAGTATACACAATTCTGTACAGTAAATTGCATAACACCATTGATAAATACAGACTATGAACAGAAGTTTGTTGCTAAGGCAGAATGTTCAAAATTTCTGCATGTGTCCATTGATGACAAATGGAATTGGAAGAAACACATTGATGGTCTGCTGAAACAGGTTCAGCTAATTACACTGTAAGTTTTATTGCAAATTTTGGTGATAAACATACTCGTGAATTAGCCTACTATGCCTCCTTCCATTCACTGCTTTCATATGGTATCATATTTTAGGGTAATTCATCATTAAGAGAAAAAGTATTCATTGTACAAAAGCATATAATCAGAGCACCCACCCAAAATCACCTTGCAGACGTTTATTTAAGAACCTCAGGATATTCACTTATGGAATTTGTTATTAATAACCCATCCCAATTTATTAACAACAGTGAAATCCATAGCTACAATACTAGAAGAAAGGGTGATCTTCACTAATCTGGTTGAAATCTGACTTTGGCATGGAAAGAGGTGAATTATGCTGCTACAAAAATCTTTGGTCATTTGCAAATAGCATCAAAAGTTTGACAGATTGTCAACCAAATTTAAAAACAAATTTAAAAAAATTCTGATTGTCAACTCCTTCTACTCAATAGGTGAATCTTTAGATGTGAAGTAGTAACAGTAAAGAAAAAAAATGTGAATTATATTATGTAAAGAAAACATGTTTAAGTGGCATTTTCCACATCATTATGAAATGTCATATTCATGATCTGTGGAACAAGTATTAATGCAGTGTAATGTATCGACATAATCATAACATTGGAAGGAGTGGCTAGCAAGACATGTTTTTAAATTTCTCGTGAAGTGACACACAAATTGTCTAGAGTCATTCTTTTCTTTCTTTCAGAAATGACTTTGTTTCCCAATGAACCAACTACTATTGACACTGAAATATTTTGCCTATGGTGATTTTCTTCTGTCTATTGGAGACTTCTGTTGGTATTGGCAAGGGGACGGGCAACAAGATTATTAAAAGGATGTGTATGACACTGCCAACATGCACACGAGACAGTTTTGTTAGTTATTTCAGTTCTCTGATGTAATAAAATGAAAATAAAATAAATAAATTTATATGGATTAATTTTTTTAAATTCTGAAATCATTTGTTTTAATTTGTATTTCTGGATCCCATTTTTGATCTTAATACTCTTTTTTAACCTGTCCTGTACCCCCTCTCTTCAGTGGTTGGTTTTATGCTACTTTTGAAGCAGTACTATCTGCAGCTCTGATACTTTTTTCACAATTTAGAACAGGCATTCGTATTGTGATAACAAAATTGGCAGTTCTAAGTTAAGATGACTGCACGAAAGCAGGAAGAACACTGTGAAGGTGTCACACCTTCAGTTACTTGCTCTTCTCTCCAAGATTACATATAACTGCTACAGATGACTGCACAAGCCAAAAGCTATGCATGGAGTACTTAATATTCGCCAAACATCTAGGGTGAAATCCAGTAACAGCAGCCTCCACTTTCATGTGTGCCTTAGGTACATTTCTACGCTAGTATTACAAAAAAGATAATGGTTGTTTATTGTATATCTTGGCATCTTATTCTTTATATGTACCATCAATATAATTAATAACAATCGCCATAAGACAGAAACAGTATTTATGTACGCCTATTGAGAGGCACCCACATGCCTTGCTCATACTGTGGCATCAAGCAGTCAGGCCTGCAAGATGAGTGATCTGCCAAGCGAGTGGATTCATTCTTATTTATCGAGTAACATGAACTCTCGTACTCACAATTACATTACAAGTTATCCTCCTATATGAATAATACGCAACGGAAACACACGTCTGACTATCAGTAATTTAAAGAACTCTGACTGTTCGCTACACACTGGCAATACCACATTTTCTTTTTCTATTTAACGGCTTTTATCAACACGTGGCCATCGCACTGAATATGAGTGGCACACACATTATAATTTCTGGATATCATGACAACATACAATTCGAAGGAAAAGGCCACCAATCTTTTTCTTTTCACTATCTTATTTATTCCGATAAATTCTCTAACCTAAACACACAAATTCTATAACCTACAACAATAACACATGAGAAATTCCGCCCAGTGGACATGGCTTTACATTGGTGATTCTCTATCTTATGGTCTCGTAATTATTTAACGCTACCGTGCACTTTCTGGATAGGATGGTGGATCTTTTGCTATATCTCACACTTCGACTCTCACAACCATCATCATGAAACTTTCCTCCAGACCGAGCGGTACAAAAGGAACACGCATAACCCACTACCTCTGAAACTACCTTGCTACTCTCCCATGCAAACCACACATACTTAAATTACATGACATACACCACACTACAACATGAAATACAACACAGGGAATAGTCACAACATTATCACTTTCAGTTCTCCCACTTCAATTAATATTTATCCCAGTTTCACACGACACTGTCCCACTTCGTAATTCTACTTTTCTACTATGAACTATGGAGATATATGCACGTCTTCCTGTGCAATGCAAGCCAAGTGACGTTCCTGGATAGACGGCTGACTCACCTTGCTTCTCTCTCAGAATATTGTAGTTTGAATCAAGTGTCACACAGAAACATATCACGCAAAGTAATATTAAGAACATATTCATCACACACACGTGTCCTCAACTGATACCATGGACGAGTACTTCTCTTTATCATTTGTCTCATACACAGATTGAGACTCACACAGTACTCACCACGTGGAAGTACTCGTCTCTAATTTCAAGTCCTGCACACGCTATTTCTTAAATATTTCAACTTATAGTACACACGCTAGTAATTCAGCTTAACTTAAGCACACGGAAGTATTTCAACATATTGCTACACGTGGTTTCATTGTGACCGTTGGTCACTTCCGAAGATTACTACGATCCCATTAATATTACCTGCCTGACATTTAATTCTCCCCACAAAAGTTCCTGAAATAGAGAAATTATTATTTCAAACTACTCTTAAATATTCCACATGCGTACCATGTCTCCACTCTTTTGTCTTTACGGTGCACACCTAAGACAGGTCTTAACAACACAAGATCCAGTGGCAGAGTGCTGGAACATGGCCGTTCTTCAGGTCCTCTCGCACCTCTGCCGAAGTGGGGGAGCACCTTGCTACCGTATTGGTCAGCCACATTTCAGGTGCTCAAAGCTCAGGTAAATTTCATCTCTTTGGTCCCACCAAAGGTGGCCAAAGGATCGTCTCAAAGATGATCATATATTCACATTCACTATCTGCGGTTAGCAGACGACCATACATTCATTCATTTCACAGATCTCACCAAACTGGATGTAGGGATTTATTTTGTGGGAGTGCACAGGTGATCAATTAAATAAATAAATTGTCATTCTTTCCCACACTGGTATCCGGCTTCGCTGTATTAATAGAAATTGAGTTATTTTACAAAAAATTGTGTTGTTCTGACAAAAATAATGAAGTATGTTGTACCTATTTTCAATGTCGGGCGGTACTGTACCCTTTCACCACTGGCTACCCATGCAGAAAAAAATGGCACGGTACTATCCTTGCAATGCGAGGGTAGTTCCGAACATTTTTTTAAGAAAGCTGTATTAGAACAAACGTAGCAAGTCATCAAAATAACCAGGAGGAGACCTTAGCCCCTGGTGACCTCAAATAGACGACCAAATGCTGTTACTTTACCAAATTATTGACACAGTTGTTGCATTATTGTACTCTCCACAATCCGGAGTAACGTACACATACAAATTTACAACAATCCACATGACAAATAAAACATTACATCATACAAATAAAAAATAATGGTGAGATAAAAATTTGCTTAGTTACCGGGATCTCCGTTATTTTTAGGAGTAATCCAAACTTCAATAATTCTAAAACAAATAAAAAAATACTAATTGTACTCATAAAATTTTAAATAGCTCACCTGCCAAACACAGAACAAGTAATCTGACATTCATAAATTGCTTTGTAATAATCTTTACACGGCAATGTCTAAATACAAAACAAAATTAACAAAAGAAAAAAAATTGCGTACACTAGCTACATGTAGAATATCAGGCTCCATACCATTACTCTAAAATGTACATCAAACATACAGAGAAATTAAACTGAGAAAAAAAAACAACGAAACATACCACAAGTTACATACTGGTTACATAATACAGTATAGTCAGTCTAAGACATGATGTCATACCTCATTAACTATCATCACTTAAGCAATTGCCACCACTACTCGACTGTGAGTTTAACCTTATCCTTGTCCACCAGTACAAATACCTGCTGCTGAGCTAGTCAGTCCATCAACTTTGATCAATACACGCAGTAAATAGTTAGCAATAAGTGCTTGAATCCACCAGTAGCTCTCGTATCTTACTATACTGCTCATTTCTCTGTTGTTACACATTTAGACGACAAGAACTTGCATTTCGACTAGCCTTCATTACACTTTAGTGTGAAATTTCACCACTGTGATAATGCAAATAATTGGCTTCAGTCAACACACCAACAAGATCATTACTGTCCACGACATCAAAATGCATCAGTTATTTCCGATATTTGTTGTGCAATGCAAACTCTTGTCCCCTGTGACAACCTTACTGACCAGTGCAACAAGAGCCGCTACGTTAGTATTACGCCACTGGCTAATAATTAAAGCATCATTGTACCAAATATTCTAATAAACATGCTACCTGAACTGGTAACCCGGAACAAACAAAAAAAAAACACTAACTATTCTAAACACAAATGTTAATGAAGTACAGTTACACTTGCTGTCCCTTCAGGAATGAAACATATAAAAAAATACACGATTACAAGTACAAATACATTATTCCCCATCTTGCGAGTCACACGGAATCATTTCATTCTGTAATTTTCTTGGGGTCAAAAAAGTTGCTGACTGGTTCCCTAGAAACACTGTCTCAGTGTCAAAGCTCTCCCATGGTTACCCGGACGAAAGTCTTTAGGTCACTCAAATCGGTATTTTGAACACGCACTGAACAGTAAACTGTATCTCACATTAAACACAAATGTCATAGTCACTCTCAGAGTACCATCCACACGAATCTGATCGTCCAGAAATGGCCCTACAACTACTATTACCCACAGTTCTGTCCTTTCAGTTCATGGTGTAATTAAAAGTTGTAAGTTCCAGCAAACAGCACTTATTCCCGCACCAATTAAAGAAATGTCTCCTACTACAAATGCAAATGTCAATGTCCCACTCTAGTTTCTTGCGTTCATACAATAATTAGTCACCAAACGACAACTGTCCTCTTTAAGTATACCAAGCATCCCACATGCAATTCACAAAGCACACTTAACAAGTCACTGCCAAAAGTTTATGGATCCCACCGTTCAGTGGTCAAGACAAAACAAAACAATCGTCCTGTCTGCTAAAGACAAAATCTTTTCCACCACTCACAACGTGGGAACACCAGTCCTTCACTTTCCACCTTATGGAGACATACGAGCAGTCATCTTGTTTCACGGCTCCACAATCCAGTACTAGTCAATAGTTGCTGGTAAAAAATGCCCGCCGGACTCTGCCGCGCGTCGTTCATTCTGCCGTGGCGCCGCCGCGTGAGCCGTTGAGCAGAAGAAACTACTCGCTGTTGCCTCCGCGGGATACTTTCCCCAGTCGTAAGGGTAGCGGAACTTATGAATGGCCAGTGGTACCTGCGTGTCGCCCCAGGCCGTTGACCTGCTGTAGTGGGCGCGTGGAGTGTACTTCGACTGGCAGTGGAGTGGGGAGTGCCGCGGCTCTGTCGCCTCTCCCATGGCGACGTCAGCTTGGCCCCGCTAGCGGTATGGGCGCGTTCTGCGTAGCACCTCAGCGCTACGACACCCAATCAGTCAGACCCTTCCGTGCATCTCGCAACATTACAGACAAAAGGATATTCTTACATTATTTAAATACTCATTGATTACATGTATTATCTATTATATACATTGGTAATAAAAGAATCTTTGTTCTAAAAAACATAAAATTATACACCCTAGTTTTCTACACGTACAACTTCAACATTTATCCCTTTTCTATATACAGCCCACACTTGTGCTACTGATTGTACCTGTCATCCCTCATACAAAACATGAAAGTGTTAAAAAAAAAGAAACAATCTATACAGCTCATAATTACAGTATCAAATAGTAGACTACTTTAACATCCTATCACAGTGAAAATATTAGAAACTGTTGATTCTAAAACTACAATATACAATGAACCTTTGCGCTTGTGACAGACTGAAATTAATACCCCTTGAAAGTGTTCTAACAAAAAAATAAGAAATAATCTACACAGCTCACAATTACCTACCACATGTTGTTAAATAGTAAACTACTTTAACATCCTAACACAATAAACATTTTTGAAACTGATGACTCTAAATCTACAACTTACAATGCACCTTTGTGCTTGTGACAGACAGAAATTAGTATCTCTTTATATATTTTACCTTTTTATTATATATAACAACATTTCTAGGACATGTATGAACCATCCACATGATGTCAGATCCTGACCTGCCATCGAGGTTCATCCAAATCAAACAACAACACAATAATGTTTTAGTTATGGATCGGTAGCATCCCCTTTACAGGAGTGTGCGCATTGATCACACTACTCTACGACTCTCACTCACCAGACATCACATTTTCCTTCTCATTCAATCCATTAATACACTAACAGAATAGGTCTAGAAGTCAGCTAACCTTAGCACCGCCACACTCACGACAACATACCATACCTTTGCCCCATTATACTCAACCACATAACACATGAAGCTGTTTCGGAGATAGCATTCCAGTCTCCGAATTCGTCCTTTCACTCTGGCGCCTCTCTCCATCGGCTTACCTCTGCATTCACTTTACCGATTATTCATCCTGCTAAATATCAACTTAGAATTGCGACATTTCATCTAAGAACAAAAAATACACAAATTATTCATCCTGCAAAATAACTGTACACATTCTTGGTACCATTTTGATTAGTTATACTGGTACCAGGCTTCAACAACAACAACAACAAAAGTTATTTTTTTCATATTGCAAATGTTACGGTAAGAATTAGATTTACACTTATATTACATCTTACGTCAGTATTCCACCACGTTCACCATCTGGATCTTATACTCCCTTTATGTCCTTTCACGTTGTGCGGTTGTCCTCATCTCTTCATTCGTATTTCGGCTCTCCGTCCGTCCATTACTCCATCATTTCCTGGTCTTCCTTCGCCATTCGCATCAATCTCGATTGCAGTATACACAGGCCTCTCTGTAACATACATCTAAGACATCTCCACATTATTAATTCTACTCACCTTTATTTACCACTGTTTCATCACGTCGAATCTCTCTTTATTAACCACACTGCTTCACGTCGCTTTTCTCCTTAAATATCACCTTTATCAACTACTATTTATTACGTCGCTTCTCTAATTATCTACCATCTTTATCCACTCATTAATCATCACGTCGTTTCTGCTTGATCCTTATTCATATGACAAAAAATACGTACAATACCACTCTGTCGACTCTTGTTCAGGACTCATTCGACCAGTCTATTCCGTCATACTTCCTGACATCCCGCCTGAAAATTCTTATGTTCGATTTGACACTGCACAACGTTACACACCACAAATAAATACACTGACTATCTACCATAACATGCCTACTTTCGATCTATCCTTAACTATTCCATAACTTGATGCTAGAAATGTGATGAAGTCCACACGATTGTTTTCCCTTGATCGTCTCAATTGTGACAATGATTGTCCCGTTGTGAACGCAATGACTGCCTATCCTCCCTTCGCCCATCATTTTGATTTTCCCTTCTTCTTCCATCTCTATCCCATCTTCTATTTTCCCGGTTTGACGGTCGATATTCCCATGAATTTTGCCCCCTATTTCCTCGCCATCTTCCATTTCCGTCATTCCTCTGATTCCATGCTCTCCTGCCATTCTGATAGTTTCTGCTGTTCCTATCCTCGACTCTGTCTGACCTATGAGTCGTGTCTCCGTTCACGATGTTCCTCTCATTACCCAGTTCCTGTAACAAGTGCTGAAACGACGCAGAATCGTCTAAGCCTCTGCCTGCTATCGCTATATCTCTGCGCAGTTTCACTGGCTACTTCGTTATACAGATCCTAATGAGCTCCCCAGATTTGTATGGCACATCCAAATACCCATTTCGTCTCAGCATTTCCTGATAGCACGCCACTGGATCTCTTATACTACCTTCGTTACAATTTGGCATCATCAATATGCTTTGCTTAACCTGGTCCTGCTTACTTTTCGGCCAGAAGTCATTTAAAAACTTGTCACAAAATATCTTGTAGCTACTACAGTCTTTAATAACTTCCTACATTTTTGCTCTAGCCTCGTCCCTCAAATGGTTACACACAAACTTCATTTTGAGGAGCGGTCCCCACGATGCAGGTAATGAATCTTGAAATTGAGACAGCCACAGGCATGGATGTTGGTAGTTATCAGGATCCGGAAAACAAGTGAACGTTTGTACCGACATGAAGTGCCTCCTACGTTCTTCTTCCGCATTTATGTTTTGCGACCTTGGGCTATACCCAGTTGGGTTTGCCACCTGTTTTATCCGACACAACCGTTCTTCTAACTCTCTGAGTTCGTCTTCCTCTTTCTACCTATTTTCGTTTTTTGAATTTATCTCACTCTGCAATCTACCTGGTGGTGTGTCACCTTCGTTACTGCACGCTAATTGCAACTGTGCTAGTTCTTCCCTATGTTTCCTACTTATTTCTAATTGCGCCTCTTTAAGCTGTAATAGTGACTGTATCTCCCCCTGGTTGGCATAAACCTCTCGCTGCGTACTGTCAGAGCCTGTCTCGCCTCTTATACTGATCTTTTCTACATCTGCACTAATCGTATTCATTCTGACCACTACCTCCGCAACTTCATCCCTGTGTTTATTTAGCGCCACTTCCTGCCGGGTGACTTGAGCTTCCACGCTGTCTAATGCCCCTTGTTTATCTGCAAGTAAGTCCTCCACTATCTCTTTGATTCGCTCATCCGGCAACACGTCCCTACGTTCTGTAATAACACTCTCTATTGCACTTATTCGTACCTCCAAATTATTGGTTTTTTCTTTCATGGCATCACATACTTGCTTCAACGCATCCAGATTCTTCTCCCCCTCGTCTAATCGATTATTAACTGTGGACAGACGCTCATCGATAACTGAGAGTAGCTTCCTCATTGCCTCTTTATTTCCCTTATCCATTGCCTCCAATCTTTCCTTACTATCTTTATCCATCGCCGCCAATCTTTCCTTATTATCTTTATCCATCGCTTCCAATCTTTCCTTATTATCTTTATCCATCGCTTCCAATCTTTCCTCATATGCTTCCCATCTTTCCTTATTATCTTTATCCATCGCTTCCAATCTTTCGTTATTATCCCTATCCATCGCTTCCAATCTTTCCTTATTCTCCCTATCTCTCTCCTTATTATCTCTATCCATCCTCTGTAAAAACTGCAGTAGCACATTGTCATTTGCCACTTTCGGTACATTCACCTCGTTCGCCTGAGAAACCGTAGCTTCGCTAAGGGTAGTTACACTTTCACTGCATACCTGACCTAGTCCTGGCTCGCCCGCGTCGTCGGGAAAAGCCCCCGATTGTGGACAAAGACCGCCGCTTAAAGGATCACCTAGCCGTGGTCCGCTGACCAATTCAGCCCCTTCCGAGTGTTTGCCGTTCTCGCTCATTAACCCAAGGTCGACACCTACTTCCTGCTGAACTGCAGAAGTAGATGCACAAATAGTGTTAAACAATTCAGGACAATAACTTTCTGTAGAATATCCAGCTGCTGTAATGAATTAATCATTCTAGGACGTAAATATAACAACAAGCTATCCAGCAATATCTCTCAGAATCGGCAGTCAAATCAGTCTCCATGATATCTCTGTTGTCACAGTTTGTTGCAGATTCAATAGACCAACTATTGCACAAAGCAGTTGCTTCTGTATTATGCGCCTACTTATAGTTCACCATCTACCAACAGCTACATTTGATGGAATACTATCATGTTTATAAATGTCGCACATGAACCGAACTGCCAGCCAGGATGGCCGAATGGTTGTAGGCACTACAGTCTGGAACCGCGCAACCGCTACGGTCGCAGGTTCGAATCCTGCCTCGGGCATGTAAGTGTGTGATGTCCTTAGGTTACTTAGGTTTAAGTAGTGCTAAGCTCTATGGGACTGATGACCTCAGAAGTGCAGTCCCATAGTGCTCAGAGCCATTTGAACCATTTTTTTGAACCGAACTTATTGTGGCGTCCTTCTATTTACAACTTCATCAAATCGTGTATCTTACTGTATGAAACTTGAACTTACGTTCCACAGAGCGTCACCATTCTGTAACCTCTGTTAGTGTTTATAGACATAACATTTACACATTGATTTCTTAAGAAAACGTTTGTCTGTTGTAGCTCTCTATCGATCTATGTAAAGTTGTTTGTAAATGGAACTGATGCACATTTTTCTGATACTTTACTGGGAAATTTAGAATGATCTCTTATTTATGAAACAACAAATGCCTGATCCTTTATCTAATTTCAAGACAAATCGTTGTACTGTTATACATGCAAGTACCCAACAAAATTAGTTAATTGTTTTGCACTAATATTTTCACGGAATGAGACTTCAGCAGTTTTCGTCTTTTCAGCTACACTCTTGAATTCGTTTATAGTAGCTACTCGCTTCAAAGTGTCTTAAAGCGAATAGTTTTGCGATCTGGAATGCTTATTACTCACATTAGACACGCTATTTCTGTAGACCTTGACTAATTAAATATTAAATGACAAATGCGAAAATACCCAACATGCTCTTCAGTTGGTGCCAACTTGACTGGATGGGAAGGCTAGTCCAGGAATAACTAACCAGAGAATAAAATGGTGTCATACAATGTTCACTCCAGTTAACCTGTGATTAGCCTATTCCTTGATTAGCTAACCCTGGATATTTTTTGAGATTCTATCACTGGCCCATCCTCCATGATGAATTAAATTGTACAGAAAGGCCCATCTAAAATTGTTAATTTTCAGTACCTCTTAAATGAGAACAGAAGAACATTTTCAACTCATTTTTAAGCAAGAACTTTACCAAGTGGAGGGAAAAGGATCATAAATGGCTTGTGTATTCGAAATCTACTAATATTATTTTTTTGTTTTTGCTGTAAACTTTTTGAATCTCCTTCAAGCAAGCCGTCATTTGTCGCACTCTGTGATTGGGTTCATTAAGAATAGGCATCAAGAGCATGAACAATCATTTAACCACAGAAGCTGTACAATAAATGGATAGAATGTGAAATACATTTGAAACATAAAAAATGCTATTGATCAAATTGGCCTTGAACTACTGGAAAAAAGAAGGAACATTGGTGTTAGGTTCTAAAAAGAACTATACCCACCATCAAATACCTAGGTCAACATAATATATCCTTAAGAGGAACCAGCGACAAGCTCTATTGGGAAAATTATGGTAATTTTCATGGGTGGTCGAAATGATAACAGAATTTCACCCTATTTTCAGGAACATTTAAGGTGGGTAAAAACTCAAGAAATTCGTGACCATGATCTTGGGAAAAATATTCAAAATAAACTTGTAAATTTCATTGCCAACAAAGTAAAAAAAAGCATTGTTAATTATGTAAAAGAAAGGAATTTGGTAAACACTGAAGCACTTCAGAAGGCCCTTCGTTTGGTTGTGTGAGTCCACTCTCTATCTCATCAATTTCACTGAACACATAATTAGTGATTTTACGATCCTTATAGTTTCCTTTGGCCATGTGGAAATGTTCTGAAAGTTTCATGTGATTCATCCTTTTCTTCTCTTTGATGAGAAAAGTAGGAAGATCAATATCCATTATGAAATAAGGTTCCAGGAAGAAGTCTTTTGATAATTTCAAGGAAGTACCATGCAACATTTCAACTGCTGTAGAATTCCTTTCACAGCAGAAGGAATAATGAAAATGGAGAACGATAAGTAATACTTGCCTGTAGTGTGAGTCATATGGTACTCTTCAGTGTGTAGTGAAACCTTTCATTTTCACCTTGTTGGTGGTATGGATCTATTCTTGTCAGTTTACAGCCACAAATCTTTGCCAAGGTTTGGTACGAACTAGATTGAACTATGTTTTTACAAATATGGTAATCCAGGAGGTAAAAAGTGCTATCATTACTGTCTCTGCTCCAATATTTTGAAGGGACACAATTTCTATCCATCTGCTAAATCTATCTATACAAGTTAAAAGGAAGTAAATCCATTAGAGAGTGGTAGAAGACCCATGAGACCTGAAAACGTTCGCCAACAATGGGAAATTTTCCGATTGGTGTGTTAGTGTGCCTTGTAATTTTACTCTTCTGGCAAGATGTACAAATCCTAGTTCATTGTTGAACATCATTCTTTAAGTTTGGATAGACAAATTTGGATGATGTGAGTTTGACTTCTGTTCATAGTCCACATTTATCAGTGGTGTTATGCCATTTACTGTACAGAATTGTATAAACTGTATTTTCTCAAAATTTAGTGAGAGTCCATTTGCAGAGAATCACTTAATAATTTTCTGAAAGACATTATTTACAATTTCCTCAGCTGATTATTGCTTGTTGGGTGTGATTGTTATGTCTGTATCATCCACAAAAAGAATTGTTTTGCATCTTCATGAATATAGAGAGGCAAGTCATTAACATATATTAATAACAATAAGGGACCCAAGACTGATCCCTGTGGGACACCATTCTTGATACCTCCCCAGTTAGAGGACTCTGCTGATTTTTGCAGTTTATCGGTAGTGTCAATTTCAAGCTCCTGCATTCTTACAGTTAAATATGAATTAAGCCATTTGTGCACTGTCCCACTCATGCCACAATACTTAAGTTTATCTAGAAGAATTTAATGGTTCACACAATCAAAAGCCTTTGAGAGATCACAAAATGTGCCAATGGGTGATGTTTGGCTGCTCAATGCATTTAATATTTTATCAGTGAAAGCAAATTTAGAATTTTCTGTTGAAAAGCCTTTCTGAAAACCAAACTGACATTTTGTTAGTACTTCATTTTTACAAACATGTGATGCTACTCTTGAAGAAATTACTTTTTTAAGAATTTTGGATGAAGCTGTCAGAAGTGAGATTGGCCGGTAGTTGTTAGTATCAGTTCTATCCCCTGGTTTAACTTTAGTGTACTTCAGTATATCTGGAAAAATGCCCTGTTTCAGTGAGCTACTACATATGTAGCTGAGAATCCTATTTATCTGTTGGGAACAAGCTTTTAGTACTCTGTTAGAAATTCCATCAATTCCATTAGAAATGCCATCAGTTCCACATAGGCTTTTACTTTTGAATGAATTTATTATTTTCTTAATTTCAGTAGGAAAGGTGGATTGAATTTCAGTTTTATCAAATTACATAGGTGTTGCCTCTTCCATTTACCACCTTGCATTTTCTAATGAATAACTGGATCATATTTTCTCTGCAGCACTTAAAAAATGATTATTAAAAATGTTTTCTACTCCTGACTTCTTGTTAAAAATCTTTTCTTTGTTTTTTGTAGAAATACAATCTTTCTGTGCTCTCAGTTGCCCTGTTTCCGTTTTTACAATATTCCAAATTGTTTAATTTTTTTGTCAGATGTGCTAATCTCAGACATAATGCACATACTGATGGACTTTCATAACTTTTCTTGATACAATGCTGTAGTTTTTATGATGTTTCACTGTTTTGGGATCATTACTCCTTCTAGCTATAAGATACATTTCCCTTTTCTGTTTACAAGATATTTTTATCCCTTTAGTATGGCTTTTTACATTGTTTCTTACAATTATATTACAGTGTTTTCTTAGGGAAACTGTTTTCAAATATGCTCACAAAGGTATCATGAAATAGGTTAAATTTTAAATTAGCATCAGGTTCCCTGTACACCTCATCCCAGTCTAACTGTGGCAAGCTTTCCCTAAGATTTTCAATTGTTAAATTGTTAATTGAACGCACTATTTTGGAGGACTGTTTTGCATTACTGTATGGAGCTGTATCACATACTGTAACTAGCTGTGCATCATGATCAGACAGACCATTCTTAACAGGAAAAATTTGTATTTGATTAAATTTATCTTGGTCTATGAAAACATTGCCTATCAGTGTGCTGCTTTTCTGTACCACCCGAGTAGGAAAATCAATAACTGACATCAAATTGAAAGAACCAAGTAATACTTCAACGTCAAGCTTTCTATAGGACTCTTTCAGAACATCTACATTGAAACCCCACAAACAAAAATTTGCTTCCCTCTGTCTGACAGATAGCACAACAAAGAATCCAAGTTTTTCAAAAATTGTTGAAAATGCCAGAGACAGGGATTCGTGTGGCATTGTTCTGGATGTATTATCCGAAAATTACCTTGGGGAGATAGTTAGAGAACCAACTTGTGAGGGTAAGGTCTTAGACCTCCTGACAACAAACAGACCTGAACTTATCGAATCAGTTAACTTAGAGGAAGTTATCGTTGATTGTAATGCTGTGACAGAATCTATGACGACGAGTCCTACGAGGAATGTTAAGAAAGGCAGGAAGATATATTTCCACAGCAAGGGCCACAAGATACAAATTTCAGAATATCTCAGCAGTCAGCGTCAAATATTCGGTGATGAGGACGAACAAATGGAAAAAAATTCAAAGGCTTCGTTCAATATGCCCTAGACAAGTATGTTCCGAGCAAGTGTTTAAAGGGATGGGAAAGATCCACCATGGTTTAATAGCCGTGTTAGAAAAGCACTACGTAAACAAAGAGCACTTCATCTTAGATTCAAGAGAAGTAAAAACTTAGCAGACAAACAAAAGCTAAACGAAGCGAAAATGAGCGTAAGGAGAACAACGAGAGGAGCGTTCAATGACTTTGAAAGTAAGACGTTGTCAACCGACTTGAGCAAAAATCCTAAGAGATTTTGGTCGTACGTAAAATCAGTAAGTGGGTCAGAATCATCTATTCATCATTCAACAGAGAGAAGGCCGAAATACTGAATTCGGTCTTCAGAAGTTGCTTCACCGCCGTAGATCGTAACACTGCCCCTCCTTTAAAACGCCGTCCGAACGTCGGAATGGCAGATATTGAGATAACCGATCGCGGAATTGAAAAGCAGCCGCTTAGTAGTGGAAAGGCTCAGGACCAGATGAGATACCTATAAGATTATATACAGATTATGGGAAAGAACTTGCTCCCCTTCTAACAGCAATTTATCGTAAATCGCTTGAGCAACGAAAGGTACCTAACGACTGGAAAAAAGAGCAGGTCATTCCCGTTTTTAAGAAAGGCCTTAAGACAGATCCACACAATTATAGACTTATACCGTTGACGTTAATCTGATGTTGAATTACGGAACATGTTTTATGCTCAAGAATTATAACGTTTATGGAAAATGAACATCTCCTGTATAAAAATCGAGATGGAGTCCGCAGAGATCTTGCGAAACTCAGCTCGCTCTGTTCCTCCAAGAGATCCACAGCGCATTGGACAACGGCGCTCAGGCTGATGCCGTGGCCCTGGATTTCAGTAGGGTACACTGCCATTAAAATTGCTACACCAAGAAGAAATGCAGATGATAAATGGGTATTCATTGGACAAATATATTATACTATAACTGACATGTGATTACTTTTTCACGCGGTTTGGGTGCATAGATCCTGAGAAATCAGTATCCATAACGGCCTTGATACGTCTGGGCATTGAGTCACACAGAGCTTGGATGGCGTGTACAGGTACAGCTGCCCATGCAGCTTCAACACTATACCACAGAGTAGCGACTGGCGTATTGTGACGAGCCAGTTGCTCGGCCACCATTGACCAGTCGTTTTCAGTTGGTGAGAGATCTGGAGAATGTGGTGGCCAGGGCGGCAGTCGAACATTTTCTGTATCCAGAAAGGTCCGTACAGGACCTGCAACATACGGTCGTGGATTATCCTGCTGAAATGTAGGGTTTCGCAGGGATCGAATGAAGGGTAGAGCCAAGGGTCGTAACACATCTGAAATGTAACGTCCACTGTTCAAAGTGCTGTCAATGCGAACAAGGAGTGACCGAGACGCGTAACCAATGGCACCCCATACCATCACGCCGGGTGATACTCCAGTATGGCGATGACGAATACACGCTTCGAATGTGCGTTCACCGCGATGTCGCCAAACACGGATGTGACCATCATTATGCTGTAAACAGAACCTGGATTCATCTGAAAAAATGACGTTTTGCCATTCGTGCTCCCAGGTTCGTCGTTGAGTACACCACCGCAGGCGCTCCTGTCTGTGGTGCAGTGTCAAGGGTAACCGCAGCCATGGCCTCCGAGCTGATAGTCCATGCTACTGCAAACGTCGTCGAACTGTTCATGCAGATGGTTGCTGTCTAGCTAACGTCCCCATCTGTTGACTCAGGGATCGAGACGTGGCTGCACGATCCGTTACAGCCATCCGGATAAGATGCCTGTCATCTCGACTGCTAGTGATACGAGGCCGTTGGGATCCAGCACGGCGTTCCGTATTACCCTCCTGAACCCACCGATTCCATATTCTGCTAACAGTCATTGGATCTCGACCAATGCGAGCAGCAATGTCGCGCTACGATAAACCGCAATCGCGATAGGCTACAATCTGACCTTTATCAAAGTCGGAAACGTGATGGTACGCATTTCTCCTCTTTACACGAGGCATTACAACAACGTTTCACCAGGCAACGCCGGTCAACTGCTGCTTGTGCATGAGAAATCGGTTGGAAACTTTCCTCATGTCAGCACGTTGTAGGTGTGGCCACCGGCGCCAACCTTGTGTGAATGCTCTGAAAAGCTAATCATTTGCATATCACAGCATCTTCTTCCTGTCGGTTTAATTTCGCGTCTGTAGCACGTCATCTTCGTGGTGTAGCAATTTTATTGGCCAGTTGTGTGTTTAACACCGTCCCACATAGCCGTTTAATGAAAAAAATACGAGCTTACGGAGTATCAGAGCAGACTTGCGATTGGATTTAAGACTTTCTTGCATATGGAACTCAAGAAGTCGTTCGTAACGGAACTAAATCGGCAGATGTAACGGTAATATCCGGAGTACCATAGGGAAGTGGGATAGGACCGTTGCTGTTTACAGTATATATAAATGATCTAGCAGAAAGCGTCGGATTCTCTTTAAAGCTATTCACAGATGATAAAGTCTATACCAAAGTAGCAACACCAGAAGATAGTAAGAACTTGCAGTACGACCTGCAGAGAAATGATGAATGGTGCAGGCTCTGGCAGTTGACCCTGAACATAAATAAATGTAACATATTGCGCATACACAGGAAAAGAAATGTGCTACTGTATAGCTACACTATTGATGACAAACAGCTGGAGACAGCGTCTGCCGTAAAATATCTAGGCGAAACTATCCAGAGCGAGCGTAAGTGGAATGACCACATATAACAAACAGTAGGTAGCGGATACCAGACTCAGATTATCGGAAGAACAAGGAAATATTACTCATCCACCAAAGAAGTGGCTCATAAGTCGCTTGTTCGCCCGATTCTTGAGTATTGTTCATCTTTCTGGGATCCCTATCAGGTAGGACTGATAGAGGAGATAGAGAAGATCCAACGAAGAGTGGTGCGTTTCCTCACGGGATCGTTTAGCTGGCGAGAGAACGTTACGGAGATGCTAAACGAACTCCACTGGCAGACGTTACAAGAGAGGTGTTGAGCATCACGGAGAGATTTACTATTGAAATTTTGGGACAGCACTTTCCGGGAGGAGTCAGACAACATATTACTTCCCCCACATACATCTCTCGTATTGTCCACGAGGAGAAAATACGAGAAATTAGAGCCAATACAGAGGCTTACCGACAGTCATTCTTCCCACGCACTATTCACAAGTGGAATAGGGTTGGAGGGATCAAATAGTGGTACCGAAAGTACCCTCCGCCAGACACAATTAGGTGGCTTGCGGAGTATGATTTAGATGTAGATCTCACTGCGATCAGCCACAGAATGCTACAACTAGATAAACGAGAAGTTTTGCGGAATCACGGAAATTACTTCTAGAAGATTTTGGGAGTTCTGTGATGAATAAAAAACTCTGTACCCTTGATTCTTGGGGGCGGGAGGGATGAGGTGTTAGGAGGCCCGTCTTGCTCCCCCGCCCATTGTGGACGCCTATTTTGGTCGTAATTGTCCGTGAAACTCTACATCTACATCAATACTCCGCAAACTAACTGACGATTTGTGGCGGAGGGTACTTTTGATACCATTGACTGATGCCCTCTTGCCTGCTCCTCTTGCAAACAGTGCGTGGGAAGAATGATGGTAAGTAAGCCTCTGTATTATCTCTTATTTATAGAATTATGAATGTTTTAGTTGGACCACTTTTTTCGCTTTGTGATAGATGGCGCTGTAATAGTCACAAACATATGGCTCTCAATTTTAGACGGACAGTTGGTAACATATAGGTTTTTAAATTAAAATACAGAACGTAGGTACGTTTGAACATTTTATTTCGGTTGTTCCAATGTGATACATGTACCTGTGTGAACTTATCATTTCTGAGAGCGCATGCTGTTACAGCGTGATTACCTGTAAATATCACATTAATGCAATAAGTTCTCAAAATGGTGTGCGTCAACCTCAATGCATTTGGCAATACGTGTAACGACATTCCTCTCAACAGCGAGTAGTTCGCCTTCCGTAATGTTCGCACATGCATTGACAATGCGCTGACGCATGTTGTCAGGCGTTGTCGGTGGATCACGATAGCAAATAACCTTCAACTTTCCCCGCAGAAAGAAATCCAGGGACTTCAGATCCGGTGAACGTGCGGGCCATGGTATAGTATGGTGATTCGACGACCAATCCACTTGTCATGTAATATGCTATTCAATACTGCTTCAACCACACGCGAGCTATGTGCCGGACATCCATCATGTTGGCAGTACATCGCCATTCTGTCATGCAGTGAAACATCTTGTAGTAATATCGGTAGAACATTACGTAGGAAATCAGCATACATTGCACCGTTTGGACTGCCATCGATAAAATGGGGGCCAATTATCCTTCCTCCCACAATGCCGCACCATACATTAACCCGCCAAGGTCGCTGATGTTCCACTTGTCGTAGCCATCGTGGATTTTCCGTTGCCCAATAGTGCATATTATGCCGGTTTACGTTACCGCTGTTGGTGAATGACGCTTCGTCGCTAAATAAAACGCGTGCAAAAAATCTGTCATCGTCCCGTAATTTCTCTTGTGCCCAGTGGCAGAACTGCACACGATGTTCAAAGTCGTCGCTATGCAATTCCTGGTGCATAGAAATATGGTACGGGTGCAGTCGATGTTGATGTAGCATTCTCAACACCGATGTTTTTGAGATTTTCGATTGTCACGCAGTTTGTCTGCCCCTGATGTGCGGATTAGCCGCAGCAGCAGCTAAAACACCTACTTGGACATCATCATTTGTTGCAGGTCGTGGTTGACGTTTCACATGTGGCTGAACACTTCCTGTTTCCTTCAATAACGTAACTATCCGGCGAATGGTGCGGACACTTGGATGATGTCGTCCAGGATACCGAGCAACATACATAGTACACGCCCGTTGGGCATTTTGATCACAACAGCCATACATCAACACGATATAGACCTTTTCCGCATTTTGGTAAACGGTCCATTTTAACACGGGTAACGTATCACGAACCAAATACCGTCCGCACTGGCGGTATGTTGTGTGATATGACGTACTTATACGTTTGTGACTATTACAGCGCCATCTATCACAAAGCGAAAAAAGTGGTCCAACTGAAACATTCATATTTCTTTACGTACTACACGAATATGTAATAAAAATTGGGGTTCCTATTTTAAAAAAACGCAGTTGATATCCGCTTGACCTATGGCAGCGCCATCTAGCGGGCCAGCCATAGCGCCATATGGTTTCCCCCTTCAAGCTAGACGAGTTTCGTTCTTTGTAGTTTTTTCGTTTGATGCTTATTTCGTGAGATATTTGGCCCAGTCACTATCAATGCACCACCCTGTATATAGTGACCGCCAGAGGAGTAGTATTACCCGTCGAGCTAGCAATGTTCAGTTGTCACTGATGACCATTGTCAGAAAATGAGAGAATTATGTAATGAACAAAAAGCGTGTTTCCAGATTCCATGAGGGGGACAAGTATAGCCTCTTGCCCTGTCCCCCTCCCCATCTGCTTGATGATGTCTATGTACTGGACACCACTCACCGAGCTGCTATAATGCAACTATCTGAATGATGTGTCTGGCAGCAGTTGCAAACATGACGTCGCAGTAGTCCCGGATCAACAGCGCAGAGCGGAGTAGCGCGTCGGGCTGCTGCCGAACTGCCGCTCCGCACCCGAGTTCAGTGTTGGCGCATAAAATGTAGCTAGCATACTGAATTATTCTTTAAACTTACACCCAAACCTCCAGATGTGAGACACTCAGATCGGTACTAAACGTTGTATGTCGATAGAGTATGAACCAAAACACAGATTTGGTTCGTGCTATGTGCTGTCGTCCAGTAGAACACGCGTAAACGCTAATTAAAAGTGACACCAGAACTACGGGGCACAGGAACGAGGTATCTTTGAACACCGGTTTCTTCATTTATTTTATTTTATTTATTTATTTATTTATCGTTCCGTGGGACCAAATTAAGGAGAAGTCTCCATGGTCATGGAACGAGTCAATACATGAAATTATAACACGATAGAAGAAACAGATAAAATGAAATACAAGAAACGTATTCAGGCGACAATTTGTAAGTTTAAATAAAGAAAATCAACAATGTAACACTGGAATTAGCTTAATTTTTCAGCTCTTCCAGGAGCTCCTGGACAGAATAGAAGGAGTGAGCCATGAGGAAGCTCTTCAGTTTAGACTGAAAAGTGTTTGGGCTACTGCTAAGATTTTTGAGTTCCTGTGGTAGCTTACTGAAAATGGATGCAGCAGAATAGTGCACTCCTTTCTGCACAAGAGTCAAGGAAGTGCATTCCACATGCAGATTTGATTTCTGCCTGGTATTAACTGGGTGAAACCTGCTAACTCTTGGGAATAAGCTAATATTGTTAACAACAAACGACATTAAAGAAAATATATACTGTGAGGACAATGTCAGAATTCCCAGACTATTGAATAGGGATCGACAAGAGGTTCCCGAACTTACACCACATATAGCTCGACCAGCCCGTTTTTGAGCCAAAAATACCCGTTTTGAATCAGAAGAATTACCCCAAAAAATAATACCATATGACATCTAGCGTGGGTGAGTTGGCAGCGCGTAAGGTCGTAATAACGAAGGTCTCGCGTTCAAACCTCACTGATGACAAAGTCTTTTATCTGTTTACGAGTGAAGCTATTAAATGGGAACATTTTTCTGACATGTAAAGGGACTTTTCGGAATTTGTAGCAATGTTCTTTTGGCAGTCTGCTTTCGCTTCTTTAGCTGGAAGTAGCAAACCTGTTGAGTAAATTTGCATAGATAAGTGTGGTGTTCTGTCGGACGTGTGCGACAGAACAGACACCATTCGTGATGAAGCAGCTGTAGGTTCACAGAATAAACAAACAGTCGGAATAGTAGAATAAAGAAACAATTGCATCACACTTACGGAAGTATTAATAGTTCAAATGGCTCTGAGCACTATGGGACTTAACATCGAGGTCGTCAGTCCTCTAGAACTTAGAACTACTTAAACCTAACTAACCTATGGACATCACACACATCCATGCCCGAAGCAGGATTCGCAGCTGCGACCGCAGCGGCCGCGCGGCTCTACATTTACATTTACGTTTATACTCCGCAAGCCACCCAACGGTGTGTGGCGGAGGGCACTTTACGTGCCACTGTCATTACCTCCCTTTTCTGTTCCAGTCCAGACTGAAGCGCCTAGAACCGCTCGGCCACACCGGCCGGCGTATTAATAGTGGCATATAACACTTTCTCGCATAACAAAAGTATAAAAAAACTGTCATTATTGAGATATGAACTACGGGACCTTTGATACGACGATTTAACGCTCTTCCAATTTCCCCAAGGAAACTATACATATTAGTTACGGTTATGCTTTTCCTGTCTCCCGTAGTTCTGCCGTCATTTTTAATTAACGTTTACACTGGTTCTGCTGGACGACAGCACATAGTAGAACTAAAGCGGAGTTTTGGTTGATACTCTATCGATACAACATTTGGTACCGATCTCAATGCCTGGCATCTGGAGGTTTGGGTGTTAGAAGGATATCGCTATCCATCATCAATCTCGCGTGACAGCGGATAAGCCAGAATGAATATTTGTAATATTCCTCATATCTCATTAACAATTTGAGATATCGAAACAAAATTTCGGCAAATTTAAATATACAAAGGAAAGAATATTTTGCCATGTGATTAATAAGTGTATCTTCCGTATTGTGGCGTGCGAGTATTGTAGTTTGATTGCGTGTTGTACAATTTCAGCAAGATTACAATAAAACTAGTTACTTATTATCAATGTAACATGAGGTTTTATTTAAACACCGCTTTTCCCGGCTAATGATCGTTATTTTGTTAAAGAAATCTCCACCTGGCAACTTGTAGCAAAGTTGCAGATCGTTTATCGAATTTAATGCTACTGTTATTCGAGGTGGCAGCATTGTCACACAATGCTACACGCACACAACACTTATGTATTTTTTCTGTCAAAATATTTCATAAAAGTTGTTATGAAATAACCAGGCTTCTTGCATTAGTAATTAAGAATTTATATAACTTAAGATGCTATATGCACTATATTTAAAAATTATTCACACTCTAAGTAGATTTATTTCCTCAAAGTGGATTCTGGGCCACCAATACACAGTTATTATCACAATTATGACCAACAACATTTATGTCCGAGTAGAAAATCAATTTAAAGCTGCCGCTGCAATATTTCACTAAGATGGCGGCTAACCACTTATCGATTCTGCTCCAGGCCCTGTTTTACTACTAACAAATAATATACACTACTGGCCATTAAAATTGCTACACCACGAACATGACGTGCACAGACGCGAAATTTAACCGACAGGAAGAAGATGCTGTGATATGCAAATGATCAGCTTTTCAGAGCATTCACACAAAGTTGGCGCCGGAGGCCACACCTACAATGTGCTGACATGAGGAAAGTTTCCAACCGATTTCTCATACATAAAAAGCAGTTGACCGGTGTTGCCTGGTGAAACGTTGTTGTGATGCCTCGCGTAAGGAGGAGAAATGCGTACCATCACGTTTCCGACTTTGATAAAGGTCAGATTGTAGCCTATCGCGATTGCGGTTTATCGTATCGCGACATTGCTGCTAGCGTTGGTCAAGATACAATGACTGTTAGCAGAATACGAAACGCCGTGCTGGATCCCAACGGCCTCGTATCACTAGCAGTCGAGATGACTGGCATCTTATCCGCATCAGTCATCAGATGGGGACGTTTGCAAGACAACAACCATCTGCAGAAGCAGTTCGACCACGTTTGCAGCAGCATGGACTATCAGCTCGGAGGCCATGGCTGCGATTACCCTTGATGCTGGATCACAGACAGAAGCGCCTGTGATGGCGTACTCAACGACGAAGCTGATTGCGCGAATGGCAAAACGTAATTTTTTCGGATGAATCTAGGTTCTGTTTACAGCATCATGATGGTCGCATCCGTGTTTGGCGACATCGCGGTGAACGCACATTGGAAGCGTGTATTCGTCATCGCCATACTGGTGTATCACCCGGCGTGATGGTATGGGGTGTCATTAGTTACACGTCTTGGTCACCTCTTGTTCGTATTGACGGCACTTTGAACAGTGGACGTTACATTTCAGATGTGTTACGACCCGTGGCTCTACCCATTATTCGATCCTGCGAAACCCTACATTTCAACAGGACAATGCACGACCGTGTGTTGCAGGTCCTGTACGGGCCTTTCGGGATACAGAAAATGTTCGACTGCCGCCCTGGCCAGCACATTCTCCAGATCTCTCACCAACTAAAAACGTCTGGTCAATGGTGGCTGAGCAACTGGTTCGTCACAATACGCCAGTCGCTACCCTTGATGAACTGTGGTATCGTGTTGAAGCTGCATGGGCAGCTGTACCTGTACACGCCATCCAAGCTCTGTGTGACTCAATGCCCAGGCGTATCATGGTTGTTATTACGGCCAGAGGTGGTTGTTCTGGGTACTGATTTCTCAGGATCTATGAACCCAAATTGAGTGAAAATGTAATCACATGTCAGTTCTAGTATAATATATTTGTCCAGTGAATACCCGTTTACCATCTGCATTTCTTCTTGGTGTAGCAATTTTAATGGCCAGTAGTGTATATTAAATCTTTTTGTACGTTCACTACATGCATTAACATTTGAATATATTTCTTTATGTTAATCGCTTATTATTCAGCATTTACCAATAAACCTCGCTTTAGATCAATAGCGCTAATGGCTGCGCTCCTTTGTAGCTGACGAGAATTACGATAAAAAACTTTAAACAAATAAAATTCATTTCAATCTCATAGAACCTCTATTTTTCGAATACTAATTAACAACATAAAACAGTTTTTACAGACCTCTGTGTTACGTGACATCAATCACTTCCGATCACGACAACAGTTCGTACAAGAAGAAAGATTATTCTAGATGAATCATAGATAAGAAAAGATGAAGATTTCCATTATATTTTTCCATGAGTATTATCTAAAATATTATTTTCACAGAAAATGAAATTACGTCACTGACAATAATTATTTATTATTATATTAGTAGCGATGAAGTGCTTTTTTATTAATATCACGAGAATGTTCGCTCAAATTCCACACACAATGCTGTCGTGAATATTGTTCTGAATAAAATACAGTCGTGTATTTTACATTGCCCCTCGGGCTGAGAAAAAAAATTGGTTTTTGTGTATTGTATTTTTTTATCAGACCATCATATCCATGTTGCTTATTGTTCACTTTCACATGATTAACATACTGTTCTCATCACGCAAGTGTTCAGATATAACATTGAGTACCGCATGACACAGTTAGCGTTGACGTGATTGTGTAAATGGCTTCAGTAACTGTATAATCTTGGAAAATGCGGCGGAGAGTTCCTGGATTAACTTATCCCCCCCCCCCCCCCCCCATTTCGGTTCACTGGATTCGGAAAACTGGGATCAAAACCATCCGTGTGGCTTCAAGAAAATACAGTTACCTACTCTTATTTGTCAGGCTTAATGTGAATACAACAGATAGTATTTTCAACACGCGAATTTATATCTGTGTTTAGTCGCATCAGAGGTCAAGAGAGTCTTTTCACGGAGGCTTCAAATGAAAATTAAAAGTTCATGTAACTTTCATATGATGATTCTCCGACGACGTCGCGTAGCCACCCCCACGTCGAGCCGCTGGATCGCAGGCAGGTAGAGACCGCTGCTGGAACGCCCCCGACCGCGTGGATGGACCTTCGTCTGCCGTCGGCCGCACCTTGGTCTGGGTCTGTTGCTGTCTGAAAGTATTACTGCAGCAGGTCCGGTTTCTCTCTTTCCACGTCCCTCTCGTACAAGATGGGTGCATGAAATGTCGAAAAAAACGGTATCACTAACAAGGTAATTACGAGTATCATATTTATCCTGCGGAAGAAGTTTTAGCCTCAAATTCACTTTCATTCCCACGGATTCATACAGTTTGTTTTTGGACGATGTCCTGCGTCTTGACACTATTCATTTGAATTTAGTAATTCATAGTTAACTGTAGTTAACTTTGCACATGTACGACACTGCACCGTTTCTCATTCTGGTCTCCATCGTGTGCTTTGTTTATCTCTTGCGGTAAGCAAACATTTCCGCGAGGCGCTGCGTAGCCAGCATTGCATTATATTGTTGCCGCGCTGCTGGCTGTAGTCTGTCTTATAACATTTGGCACGCGAAGATGAGTCGTAACACCTTTCTTTGAGGTCGACAGTTTTAGATCGATTTCAGTACTTTTAACAGTTTTTTAACGTCCATGTCGTTGCTGCTAACATTAACAAAATAATGAATTTTTTTTGTCCATGTACACAATTTCCTTATTGTAATAACATAATAACAAAGATTATTCGCTGTCAAAAAAATATGAGACAAGATGATTGCTAAAATCTTCTACATTGTTCTGACAATAGGATCATCATTGAACTGTGTAGATACCAGTACATTTCCATATTTCATGACATACATTTTATTTCTGTTCGTTTACACTCATTCATTCATGTTTTTGTTAGGATTATTACCAGATTATGGGACAGATGTTCATGTTCGGTTCACCTAACAGGAAAAAAGCTCATAAGAGCTAACAACAAATACAACCGCGCAAAGAAAAATGTACCCAAAACAGTACACAACAGAATAGTGAATGTGGATACAGACAGACACGCAACTCACACACACTTAACATTTGTTACGTGTGTGCGTTTACGTAGGTGAGGTTCATAGAAACATTCATGACTCATTTACCCTCGTACATGAATAAATGAACAAATGTAGTATCTGTCCGTATACTTATTTATATTGGGAATTTCTACAACCTACATAGAAAAGATAAAAAATTTACTTTTACTGAGATAGGATTTGCAGTAACTTGTATCGAGTAAATGACCTTTTCAGAATAATTAAAAGTTCTTATCATTAAAAAATTCCCTCCTTTTGGGATTTACACTTCATGAATACTATAGTGTAACGACTGGCATGTAAACTTACAGACTAGTACATATAAATTCATGAAATTACTTATGATAACATTTTCACTATAACTACTATTTACATTTTTACAATTGTACTATTGTGCATTAGCACTAGACATCTTATTATCTTTACATAGGCATAGACGTGGGTTCCTACTGCAAATATTTCTCAATGTCTCTGTGACAATATTCTTTTTAGGTTACCTGTACTGACATCTTCTAGTACATAACGTCTGTCATGTGGGATTGAGATTATTTTAAATGGTCCTTCATACAATAATTGCCATTTTCTATTCTTCCTTCTGATTAGCGACGACTTGGGATGTGTTCTTAGCAATCTCCAATTCATCGACACAGTAGTGCTGTTTGTTAGTAAGTTTTTTTATCAAATTTTGCCTTGTGAAGCTCTGCTTGACGACTTATATTCTGTAATGCTATGTGCACTTTCTCCTGATGCGTTAATTTTTTTTCTTGGACCTTTGGTATGGGATTAGCCCATTCATTTACTTCGTTCTTCTGTTCGTTCATGAGTTCACACAGTGTAAAACAGGTTGATACGTGCAGTAAATTATTGTAGGTTTCCATAAAACTATTTAGGTATTCTACCTACTTAGTGTGCTTATTGTGGGTGTTAAGTTCGAATGACCCGGTTTAGCTCCCTAAAAGTTCTCTCTACTGGATCACTGCTGGGAGAAAACCGTGAAAGCAAGACATCTTTAATGTTATGTTCTTCCATAAAGTCCTTCCACCTCTCTCCAGTAAAATATGTAGCGTTATCAGTTATTACAATAGATGGGCATCCAACAAACTCGATATAATCATTTGTTAACCTTTTCCCAATATTGCTAGCAGTTGAATTTCGAAGAGGATACATTTTTATATATTTAATAAACAAATCATACACTGCTAGGATATAGTTCAACCCCCCTCTATCAGTTGATAGGGGTCCTGCAATGTTGATAACTGCGATCTGTCGTAGACACTGTGCAATAATGGGATGTAATTCAGTGTCCCTGCATACATTGCTCGGTTTCACTTTCTGGCATACCTTACAGGTTCTTATAAGTTCTTGTATTTTTCTTTTTAAATTCGGATAGTAACAATACTGATTTATCTTCAGTGTGCGTTTGATAATGCGGAAATGCTCCCATGATCGATGTGTTAACCAAATTGGGTATTCAAGCTGTTCTGACGGAATACACACGCGCCAATTACTGTTAGGATTGTCTTATTTGTAAAACAGAATATCGTTGCTTAACTGATAATACTATGGAAAGCACTGTCATTTTGCTGAGGCAGTATGTCTTTGATGTTCTTTCTCATCGGATCGTTTTCTTGACATTGTTTCAGTTTTTTCCACAACGCTAGATGTATGTTTCTATTAGCTTCGTCTTTTACCAGCAAGATCTTACATTCTGTGGAGTTTTCAACTGAGGCTGCAGCCTGATAATGCGTCGGAAACTACATTATCAGGTCCATGAACATGCCTGATTTCGAAGTCATATTCTTGTACAGCTAGAGTCCACCGAGCTAAACGTCCGTGCAGTAACTTGCAAGGTAACATAAAGCTCAAAATCTGATGATCACACAGGACGTTAGCATGCTTCCCATATACATAGTACCTGCATTTTTTAAAAGCAAACACTACAGCGAGTGCCTCAAGTTCGGTCACTGTGTAGGAGCGTTTATATTTGGTTAGTATTCTACTGGCAAATCCGATCATTTTGGCTTCCAGTTTATCATTTATCTGTTCAGTTTGACACATGGCATGCCCCGATTCCACAATTTGAGGTGTATGATGCGATAATGAAATTCTTTAACATATCCGGCTGATGGAGAATCGGTGCATTAATGAGTGCCTCCTTGATATTGTCAAAGTCTTGCCTGCACTGCGATGTCCAACACCAATGTGCATTTTTCTTTAACAGGCTCAGTAACGCTTCGCTGTTAAGCTGCTGAGTCGTCAGAAATCTTCGAAAAAAGGATGCTAACGCAATAAAACTTTTGAGTTGTTTTTTCGTCCGTGGGTACGGAAAATTAGCAATTACTTTCATTTTGCTTGGATCTGGTCGTATTCCTTGAGGCGATACTATGTGACCTAAGAATTTTATATCTTGTGGAGTAAACTCGGATTTTTTTAAAAATTTACCGTTACTACTCTTGCTAGAAACTTGTCTAGAACATTCTGTATTAATTCAAGGTGTTCTTCCCAGGAATCTGTTGCTAGCAAAAGGTCATCAACACATGCTGTGACCTGATCTAATAGCTGGGGTCCTAGTACGTTATCTAACGCTGCTATGAACACACCAGCACTAACATTCAAGCCAAAGGGAAGAATACAGAACTGGTAGCTTCGGCCCCCAAACACAAAAGCAGTATATTGTCTAGATTCCTTAGATAATAAGAACCGCCAAAATGAAAAACGCAAATCAAGTGAAGTCAGACATTTTTTGCCTAAAAATTTCTGGATTTGCTCGTCAAGGTTTTCAGGTCTCGTTCGCACTGGCACTATAATCTTGTTGATGTCTCGTGCGTCGAGAACTAAACGTATACTTCTATCTGCTTTGGTCATGGCAAACAAAGGGCTACTGTATGGTGAGTTTGATGTCTCAATAATTCCCCAATCAAGAATTTTTCGGATTTCCTTCATTACTTCATTTTTCTTTGTCCAGGGGACCGAGTATGAAGCACTACAACAGATCTTATGGGGATAGACTTTCATATCATAAACATAATGTTTTATGATACCTGGTCGATCAATAAATACTTCATGGTATCTGGATAACAATTTTATTAATTGTCCAGCCTATGAAACGTCAATGCAAGTTGCCTCTTTCACCTTCTCCTCTATTGTTGCACCGATGTCACTCATGATATTGGGTGCATCATTGTTTCGGTTTATATGACACTTTTGTGGGTGATCATATTCTAACACCAACAATTTTTCTTTGCCGACAGATACATTTAATTCTCTTGTCAGAGGAAGGCTCGCACCGAACTCCCGATTTAGCATCAACATTGTTGGTCGCTGCCGGTACTTAAGTATACATGTTCCCCGGGCGAGATCTATTACAGCCTCTCTGTCCCTTAAAAACTAAAGACCCAGTAACACCGATATTGATAAGTTATCCATTAATAGGAATGTTGTGTCTAGATAAGACAGCCTAGACACAATGAGAGGAAGCCGAAAGGCACGCGATTAAACTCACGCAGGCTGGCGTGAGGTCTGAAACAGGATACGTAATGAATGCTATAAAGAAAAGTACGTAGCTTCCGGAATACTTAACTTTAATCCACATTTGTAGAACATCTCTCTTGATGGTACATGTTATAACCACAATATATATAGCAAAGGATTATGGCTCCTTGCTAGGTCGTAGCAATTGTAGCTGAAGGCTATGCTAACTATCGTCTCGGCAAATGAGAGCGTATTTGTCAGTGAACTGTAGCTAGCTACGTCGGCTGTACAACTGGGGCGAGTGCCAGTACGTCTCTCTAGACCTGCCGTGTGGTGGCGCTCGGTCTGCTATCACTGACAGTGGCGACACGCGGGTCCGACGTATACTAACGGACCGCGGCCGATTTAAAGGCTACCATCTAGCAAGTGTGGTGTCTGGCGGTGACACCACAAGGAACGTGCATATAACGCTATCATTTCCAAAGGAAACTTCAACCTGTGTCTGATACTTTATAATTTGTGCCTTCTTTCCCAACGCTCCTATAACAGGCGCTCCTATAACACGCAAAATCGGCAGTCTTTTTATTTGCGTCCCCTTCTTAAAAATCGAGCGTTCATCACCAATACACTCGCACTTGTGTCGAGGAGGATAATGGTTGCTACACCATTGACGGTTCCATTGACACTTGCCTGAGTACTTTCTTTTTCTTCCCTATCAGCGATGGCAGATTTTTGATAGAGTTCATCTTCAATTTTTCTTCCCATCCTGATAGCGAATCATATTAACATTCTCTTGCATAGACCTATTGCTTACATTCTTAGTCACGGTCTCCTGGCGAAGACCTACAGGGACCGAGATCAGTTTGTTGACTTTGGTATATTTTGTTTCAGCTCCGAGGATACCTAATTCTTTCTGGCGTCTTCTTGGACTAAGTCTAACGAATCTATCACAGATAAAAATTTCTTAAAATCAGTATCTGTGGCGTGAAAGAGTTTCTCTCTAATATATAATGGGAATCTAGCCTTCAGTACTCGTAACAAGTCCCGTGGTTCATCCCAGTACTGTGTCATATAAATGTATTTTTCAAAGTATTTTCTCGAACAGCCTGTCTTCGGGTTATATATATCTTTTTTAGTCGTTCTTGAGTCGATGCCGACCAGAACTGGTCGAGAAACGCTTTCTCAAATTCGTTAAATGTTTTGCATGTTTCTGCTGCGTTCAGCGCCCAGAGCAATGCGTCACCGGACATGTGTGAAACCACAACCTAGATTTTCTGTTCCTCCGTCCAAGACTTTGAAAAACACTTCTAAAGTTTCTAATAAAAACTACAGGATGAATATTCTTTTTACTCTCCTCGTTGAATACCTGGAATTGGCGATGTTTAATTAAGCTCTCTTCATGCATTAAGGTACTTAAATGCATGGAGTTGTTGTCATTAGCAGGCGGTGTGCTGACTTTATTACAAGTACACTGTGCTTCAGAATTCGGGTTTCTTGGTGAAACAAAATGCTGCGCTATTATAGGTTGATTACCAAAACTTGGTCTTTCATGCGCTGCAATAGAGGTTGTAACCTCCGTGACACTGTACTCGTTAAAGCCTGTGCTATAGTAAGTGAGCGGGATTCACCTTATGAGAAAGGATTTTCGCATAGATATCGACCGTGTGTACCTGAGTGGTGGCAAGTCGGACTTACATCCACTCTGTAATAACAATGATACGTCAAGTAAGTTCGAAATGCAATCACACATCAGGACGGATCAAAAGCAAACCAGAAAATGCTACCAATGTGACAATAATACGGTAACCAGCCTAATTAGGCATTAACTGAGTTTCTTCCCCGTACACGTTGGTATATATTCATGCAAAACAACAAGTTGTAACATTGCATAATATAATAGAATTTTAGAACCAGAAAATGTATTGAACTGGTAGTTTCACGGAAAATCATGAGTGCATAACACTACACTATTATGTTTACTACAAAACTTTATACTGTCTATTAATCTGATTAAAATCGGGCATAGGTTACCCTAGAAATTGTACTTTCATGCCACACACAAAATGTCAATTTTGATAAAGATAAAACACTGATAAATTTGGACTTTTATATTGACTTTAACTTTTACTGGTCAAACCAATTTAGAACACTTCAGAATTCAAATGAATAGGTCGGGGGGGGGGGGGGGGGGGGGACCCTGAAACTGTTATGATCGCTGTATTTAAAAAAATGATTACTGAATTTATTATTCATTCAAGATTTCCAGTATGTAAATTACTACTCTTTTCATCTTATTTACTGCTCTTTTAAATGCCTTTAAATCTGTCTTGAAATAATAAACTTCATTACTATATCAATACTAAAGCCATCTTTCGACTTCGTTAGACCTTCGCTATTCATTTACTGGTTCATTAACAAAACATTTCCTTAAACACCATTCTAGTGGAGCTAGTTCTGCAAATAATTATTAATAACACAATTTTTAATTTTCATTTCAGGACACTCAGATTGCACAACGTTTGGAAAGGACCCTGTCTAGGTTAGTTGTGAGGATAATTAAATGATGGAAAAGTTCTGGTAAAATTATTACACCAAACAAACACAGTTCATTCTCTGGTCCATACGAATACAGTACTAAAAGTTTCAACCTGCTAGTATCGATGCGGCGGTAGGCGGCGGCAAGATGGCTATGCGCAGAGCACACATACAACCACAGCTATGGCTCTTGACGTATCGGCACTTTAATTCTTCTTAGCGTAGCAATACTTTTCTGTTTAGTGCCTATGGAATTTTGTCATGCTGTGTGGGCGTTGGAACGGCATACTCGAGGCTCAGTGAAGCTATGTCTTCCAGGAGAGCCTCCTCGCTCCAGAAGGTGTTGCTCAAACCAGTACCAAACTCAAACTAACTACTGAGCCCGTTGTGCCGTGCAGTGCCCGCGTGCATTTTCCCGCGCTCGCCTGCCATCCACCTTTCACCGCTCCCTGACAGACCGGGTATTCACCCGATGTTTTGCATTCTACATATCCTAACACACTGCCTACGTATGGACCAGACGCACAGTTACAATTTTAAACATCTTACAACAGTTTCAACATTTGTTACATTTCAATTCTATTACAATATTACTTGACATTTGACATAAAAATTAATATTCACATTGAAACTTATTCGCAGTTTTCTTAACATAATGGCATGAAACAAAAAGAAATGAAATCAGAACGTCAATTACACAAGTTTATCGTAAAATTAGATGAAAAGAATTACTTATATGTACAATAGTACAGAGTCGTTGTTGTTACAAGGTCGTAGGCAAATTTTCATTGTTCCTTTGACTGTCAATACCAGTGTCCTCGTTCTGTGTGCTGACATTGTTTCAAGATTGTGCTTTTCCGTCTTTAATACCTTGGCTACTTCCGTTCTGACTTGTTTCTGTACTTCTGTGGGGATGTCATTCCGTATTGACTCCACAGTAGTAGCCAAAGCTTTGAACTGGGTTTCTAAGTTATCTACTTCGGTTTGAAGATTATTCACTTGAGTTGGTATGTTTGCCAACAGTGTCATACTAGCCTTTATTGCACTGATTTCTTTGTTGAAATGAGTAGTAATAGCTTTATCGCGATCGACTAAGACCTGATTAATTCTCTGGACAATCTCCTTATCTCGTTCTATAAAAATATTGTTTATTTGTTCCATGAATTTTCTCTCATGCTCCTGGTCCCTGAGCTCGCGTTGCTGTTTTCGCTCCTGCTCCCGTTGTTCACGTTCCTGTTTTTCTATAGCTTTTTCTTGTCTACGCTTTTCCTTTTCCCTTTCCTGCTCCCTGCGCTCGTGTTCCTGTTCCATTATATTGAACTTTTCAAATAATAATGCTGACATATCCGGTACTGGCATAGCTTGAAAGTAGCTAATTTCTGCCCCTTGCCCAGTAGAAATATTATCATTCACTTCTAAAGGTTTAACTGCAGGAATGTCCATTTATGTTGACTACTCCTCAGTTTCATTTTCGCTTGGAATAACAGGTAATAAATTATCATCAATATTTACATTCTCAAGTACTTGCAATGAAGTGTGCGAATGTTGATCTACACTCCTGGAAATTGAAATAAGAACACCGTGAAATCATTGCCCCAGGAAGGGGAAACTTTATTGACACATTCCTGGGGTCAGATACATCACATGATCACACTGACAGAACCACAGGCACATAGACACAGGCAACAGAGCATGCACAATGTCGGCACTAGTACAGTGTATATCCACCTTTCGCAGCAATGCAGGCTGCTATTCTCCCATGGAGACGATCGTAGAGATGCTGGATGTAGTCCTGTGGAACGGCTTGCCATGCCATTTCCACCTGGCGCCTCAGTTGGACCAGCGTTCGTGCTGGACGTGCAGACCGCGTGAGACGACGCTTCATCCAGTCCCAAACATGCTCAATGGGGGACAGATCCGGAGATCTTGCTGGCCAGGGTAGTTGACTTACACCTTCTAGAGCACGTTGGGTGGCACGGGATACATGCGGACGTGCATTGTCCTGTTGGAACAGCAAGTTCCCTTGCCGGTCCAGGAATGGTAGAACGATGGGTTCGATGACGGTTTGGATGTACCGAGCACTATTCAGTGTCCCCTCGACGATCACCAGTGGTGTACGGCCAGTGTAGGAGATCGCTCCCCACACCATGATGCCGGGTGTTGGCCCTGTGTGCCTCGGTCGTATGCAGTCCTGATTGTGGCGCTCACCTGCACGGCGCCAAACACGCATACGACCATCATTGGCACCAAGGCAGAAGCGACTCTCATCGCTGAAGACGACACGTCTCCATTCGTCCCTCCATTCACGCCTGTCGCGACTCCACTGGAGGCGGGCTGCACGATGTTGGGGCGTGAGCGGAAGACGGCCTAACGGTGTGCGGGACCGTAGCCCAGCTTCATGGAGACGGTTGCGAATGGTCCTCGCCGATACCCCAGGAGCAACAGTGTCCCTAATTTGCTGGGAAGTGGCGGTGCGGTCCCCTACGGCACTGCGTAGGATCCTACGGTCTTGGCGTGCATCCGTGCGTCGCTGCGGTCCGGTCCCAGGTCGACGGGCACGTGCACCTTCCGCCGACCACTGGCGACAACATCGATGTACTGTGGAGACCTCACGCCCCACGTGTTGAGCAATTCGGCGGTACGTCCACCCGGCCTCCCGCATGCCCACTATACGCCCTCGCTCAAAGTCCGTCAACTGCACATACGGTTCACGTCCACGCTGTCGCGGCATGCTACCAGTGTTAAAGACTGCGATGGAGCTCCGTATGCCACGGCAAACTGGCTGACACTGACGGCGGCGGTGCACAAATGCTGCGCAGCTAGCGCCATTCGACGGCCAACACCGCGGTTCCTGGTGTGTCCGCTGTGCCGTGCGTGTGATCATTGCTTGTACAGCCCTCTCGCAGTGTCCAGAGCAAGTATGGTGGGTCTGACACACCGGTGTCAATGTGTTCTTTTTTCCATTTCCAGGAGTGTATTTGAAGGTCTGATGCCATTTCTGCGTTAGCCGGCTCATTCGACTTTACTTGCTTCTTTGGTCTAACCATGTTTGTCACTAATCTTGCACGATATACACTCCTGGAAATTGAAATAAGAGCACCGTGAATTCATTGTCCCAGGAAGAGGAAACTTTATTGACACATTCCAGGGGTCAGATACATCACATGATCACACTGACAGAACCACAGGCACATAGACACAGGCAACAGAGCATGCACAGTGTCGGCACTAGTACAGTGTATATCCACCTTTCGCAGCAATGCAGGCTGCTATTCTCCCATGGAGACGATCGTAGAGATGCTGGATGTAGTCCTGTGGAACGGCTTGCCATGCCATTTCCACCTGGCGCCTCAGTTGGACCAGCGTTCGTGCTGGACGTGCAGACCGCGTGAGACGACGCTTCATCCAGTCCCAAACATGTTCAATGGGGGACAGATCCGGAGATCTTGCTGGCCAGGGTAGTTGACTTACACCTTCTAGAGCACGTTGGGTGGCACGGGATACATGCGGACGTGCATTGTCCTGTTGGAACAGCAAGTTCCCTTGCCGGTCTAGGAATGGTAGAACGATGGGTTCGATGACGGTTTGGATGTACCGTGCACTATTCAGTGTCCCCTCGATGATCACCAGTGGTGTACGGCCAGTGTAGGAGATCGCTCCCCACACCATGATGCCGGGTGTTGGCCCTGTGTGCCTTGGTCGTATGCAGTCCTGATTGTGGCGCTCACCTGCACGGCGCCAAACACGCATACGACCATCATTGGCACCAAGGCAGAAGCGACTCTCATCGCTGAAGACGACACGTCTCCATTCGTCCCTCCATTCACGCCTGTCGCGACACCACTGGAGGCGGACTGCACGATGTTGGGGCGTGAGCGGAAGACGGCCTAACGGTGTGCGGGCCCGTAGCCCAGCTTCATGGAGTCGGTTGCGAATGGTCCTCGCCGATACCCCAGGAGCAACAGTGTCCCTAATTTGCTGGGAAGTGGCGGTGCGGTCCCCTACGGCACTGCGTAGGATCCTACGGTCTTGGCGTGCATCCGTGCGTCGCTGCGGTCCGGTCCCAGGTCGACGGGCACGTGCACCTTCCGCCGACCACTGGCGACAACATCGATGTACTGTGGAGACCTCACGCCCAACGTGTTGAGCAATTCGGCGGTACGTCCACCCGGCCTCCCGCATGCCCACTATACGCCCTCGCTCAAAGTCCATCAACTGCACACACGGTTCACGTACACGCTGTCGCGGCATGCTACCAGTGTTAAAGACTGCGATGGAGCTCCGTATGCCACGGCAAACTGGCTGACACTGACGGCGGCGGTGCACAAATGCTGCGCAGCTAGCGCCATTCGACGGCCAACACCGCGGTTCCTGGTGTGTCCGCTGTGCCGTGCGTGGGATCATTGCTTGTACAGCCCTCTCGCAGTGTCCGGAGCAAGTATGGTGGGTCTGACACACCGGTTTCAATGTGTTCTTTTTTCCATTTCCAGGAGTGTATATAGACGAGGGGGGACCCAAAAGTAACGGGAATAGTAATGCTGCACATCGTGTACTTGTAGTAGCAGGTTGCGCCGCCAGAGGGTTGTAGTAGGAGCTCTGCTGAGTCATTCTGCCACGCGGCGTCACCCAACAGTGAGAAGTGTGGTTTCTTTGATAGTTCTTTGAGTGTGTGTACAGTACAGACGAGACATGAGGAAATGGCTAGTTGTTATCAACAACATGCGGCAGTGAAGATTTGTTTCTTGCTCGGCCAGAACCCAGCAGAAACTGTTGCGATGATTCAGACAGCCTACAAAGACCATGCTCTTAGTAAAACGCAAGAGTACGAATGGTTTTCTCGGTTTAAAAAGGGAGAAATGGGGGTTGAAGATCAGCTCCGTTCTGGTCGACCTTCAACTGCTCGAAGTGAAGACAACATCGACAAAAGCCGTGATCTCATCAATGAAGATCGACACAGGACAATCGACCAACTCGAGAACTTGTCTGGGTTGTCCTGGAGCTCAATTCAACACATCTTCACCATCAATTTGGGGATGCAAAGAGTGGCAGCAAAATTCTTGCCGAAGCTTCCTACCAGAGATCAAAGGCATCATGGCATTCAAGCCTGTCTCGAAATGAAGGACACGTTCAAAGATGATCCAAATTTTTTCAACAAAATCATTACAGTTGATGAGCCATTGTGCTATGGATACGATGCATAAAGTAAACAACAGTCATCACAATGGAAGTCCGCGGCTCATCTCGACCAAAAAAAGCTCGACAAGTGAAATTGAATGTGAAAACGAAGTTGATCTGTTTTTTTGACATCAAAGGGATCGTATACTCTGAATTTGTCCCTGAAAACCAGACAGTAAACCAACAATTCAATTTGGAGGTTATGAAACGGCTTCACAGAAGTTTGTCGCGAAGACGTCCGACTTTGTGGGATTTTGGCGTGTGGTTCCTGCATCACAATAACGCTCCCGCGCACTCGGCTCTTAGCGTTCGCCAGTTTTTGGCCTCAACGAAGACGACTACCTTGACCCACATGCCCTATTCGCCAAATTTATCACCCTCAGGCTTCTTCCTATACCGAGGATGAAAAGAGACTTGAGAGGGAAGCATTTTGCAGATGTGGAAGACGTAAAACGCAATGGCATGAAAGTGCTGGCAGGTATCAAAGAGGACGAATTTAAAAGGTGCTTCGAACACTGGAATGAACGTTTGGACAAGTGTATTAATGCTAATGGAGAGTACTTCGAAGGAGATTAAGCTTGTATTTGAAAACAATTAAGTAAATGCTTTCTAGAAAGAAATACCAGTTATTTTTTAGTCCCCCCTCGTATATATATATATACATATATATATATATGTATATATATATATATATATATGTATATATATATACCAAACGAAAGTGCTGGCAGGTCGATAGACACACAAACATACACACAAAATTCAAGCTTTCGCAACAAACGGTTGCTTCATCAGGAAAGAGGGAAGGAGAAGGAAAGACGAAAGGATGTGGGTTTTAAGGGAGAGGGTAAGGAGTCATTCCAATCCCGGGAGTGGAAAGACTTACCTTAGGGGGAAAAAAGGACTGGTATGCACTCGCACACACACACATATCCATCCGCACATACACAGACACAAGCAGACATATCACGATGTGGAAGCAAAATGAACAGTTTTGTCACACAGTACTACACGCACACAACACTAATGTATTTTTCTTGTCAAAATATTTCCTAAAAGTTTTTACAAAATAACCAGGCTTCATACACCAGCAGATAAGAATTTATATCACGTAAGATGCTATTTGCACTATATTTAAAATTATTCACAATCTAAGTCGAATTTATTTCCTCAAAGTGGGTTCTGGGCCACGAATACACAATTATTTTCGCAATTATGACCAACAACGCTTATGTCCGTATAGAAAATCAATTTAAAACTGCCGCTGCAATGTTTCACTAAGATGGCGGCTAACATAAGACATTCACTTATCGATTCTGCTTCAGGCCCTGTTTTACTACTAACAAATAATATATATTAAATCTTTTTGTACCTTCACTATATGCATCAACATTTGAAAATATTTCTTAATGTTAATAACTTATTATTCAGCATTTACCAATAAACCGCGCTGTAGATCAATAGCGCTACAGCTGACGAGTATCACAATAAAATAAAACTTCAAACAAAGAAAATTTATTTCAATCACACGGAAACACTATTTTTCGAATGTCAGTTACATCATAATACAGTTTTTACATACCTCTGTATAACGTGACATCAATCACGTCCGATCACTATCACAGTTAGAGCAAGAAGAAAGATTATTCTAGAAGAATCATAGATAACCAAAGATGAAGATTTCCATGATCTTTTTCACTGAGTATTGTCTGAGATATTATTTTCACAGAAAATTATATTATGTCACTGACAATAATTATTTGTTATTATTTCAGTATCGATGAAGTCCTTTTTTATTAATATCACGAGAATGTTCGCTCAAATTCCACACACAATGCTGTCGTGGATACTGTTCTGAATAAAATATAGTCGTGGATATAAAAGTATCTAACTGATATTCCAACTACTACAGATCTTTCCAAAGAAATAATGTCATTTTTAAGGGCCATCGGTAGCTGATGAAACTAGAATTGTTACAGTTTCCTACAAACCAGATGGAGTTTTCGAGACATGGCTGCGACATTCACAATAGGATTCACAACCGTTCTAAGTATCGTGGAATCAGCTACCAAAATGTTGTGGGATTGCCTCCAGCCACACCAGCTGAGAGTGCTTTTTTCTAAATACTGTAAATCATTTTTATAACATAGAGAACTTTCCAAATGCTGTCAGTGACGTTGACAGGAAACACATTCATCTAAAATGCTCAGGAAATTCTCGCACAATGTTTTATCGTTATAAAAATTTTCATTCAATCGTACGATAAGCACTCCCAGACACTCAGGGGAAATTCATAATAATCGATGTTGGGGGATATAGGAACGAAAGGGCAGGTGGTGATTTTTTTCTCCTCTTGTATTTCGCTTGATGCAAGCATCAACTGGATTACCTTTTGTGTTCATTGGAGGATAGGCATATCCACTGTTGAGGCATTTTATCAGATATTACAGTCGATGTGTTTTAGATTCACGGAGTGAATATTTCAACAGACATTTCTCCAGACCACAACGACAGAACGTGCTTTTGGAATAACGAGCGCTAAGTGGAGCATATTTTGGAAGCCAACAGAAAGTTCACCAGAATTTGCTGACGATACTGTGAAATACACGTGTTCTCCACACCACTGTCATTGATCTACAAGGGTCCCTGAGTATCGATGAGCAACATACAGTAGACATCGAGCGCTCTATGCAAGGCTTTTATCAGACGGGGCGAAACTCTTAACAGACCTTCAAATGAAGCTGTCCAAACGACACAGCTTTCAAACTTTTTCCCACATAAGAAAACACGATTCTCACGTATTTCTCAGCTATGCTACTTAAACTGTATAATCGCCATTCGTTTTAGAACAATGAAAGACATAAGACAATAATGAAATACATTCTGTACTTATAGTCTTTAATTATGCTGCCATCTCATCACGTGACTTGTCCAAAATGAATCAGTTGTGACGACAGTCGAGTGGTGCCATAAAGGACACTAAGGAAGAACAGCTGCAATCGAAGCTTCTGGTGATACCATTTTCTCAACAGTACGTGTAGCGTTGCTCTTGGGAGGCAAAAAGAAAAAGAATTGTTATTTTATGTTTTTTTTAATGTCGAAAAAGTGAATATTTTGGTGGGCCACTTGGCAACAGAATCAGGGACTGATTACACTATTATAATAACATACGTTGAGCATTAAATGACTGAATAGGAGAAACATTATCATTTATGTGCATTTTTATATTCACGATCTAGTCATACCCGGAACAACACTAACGGACCAGAAGATTTATAGACTTTAAAAGAAATGCAACACTACACAATTAACAAAAAAGTTGGTTCAGAAATAATAGGAAAACAATAATGTTCCTTCTGCCTCATGCTGCGTGCAGCCCATCAGCGTGATCGTAATTTCTGGTGATGAACTAACAAAAAATAATTATCAATTGAGTAAATGAGGAGATGGAAACATCAAGGTTAATTTACTAAAATAAGCACACTTATCTTTAACACATTTTTTAATGCTGCGTACCTTTTCATACTAAATTACAATAGATGACCATTGTGGTTAAATACTTTATACATAACAGTCAAAATGTCCTCTTGATGCTGTCTGTTCGCAATCAGTTACAAGAAAATACATGTTTTCTGATTGGAAAAATAACAATTAGCATATTCACTCAATATTTTCACATGAAATATAAAATACCGTTGTGGAACGCAGCAAGTCCGCGTCCGCCTTTCATGGAATACAAACAGTAAAAGGTGAAGCGCCAAATGCTTCATTCGTCTTGAAACAACAGAATTCTTTCTTATATCATTAATCGATACATGTACATAGAGATTTACAGGCACCGCGTAAGAACGGCAAAGATAAAGAATAATAGATTCTGTCGCTGCTATGCAGTGGTTCATTTCTTTTACTTTACAATTGTTCGATAACTTCAAGCCATCAGGCGTGTACTATTGAGCGTATATTAATGTTTTTGAGACGAAAATTATTAATACTACACTGCCTCCCATGAGTAGGGAAGGAATACCGAAGGTATTACTTTCATCCTCATGCCCATTGGAATATTTGTAATTTTCGGGTGTAACATACAGGTTATTAAAAGTTTTCATTTCACGTTCATTCCATAATAAAAGAATTAACGTTTCAATTTGTAATTACTGATGGTGGATCATTGTGAATTTGTTCTGTGTTTCTATTAGTCTTTGTAGGGATTCAGTCTTTCTTGATGATACTTAAAATTAAGGCTATATGTACACATTATTAAAAAATTTATAAGCAAAAGAGTGACACTTCATTTTTCATCGTTGCAAAAGTAATTTGACTATCACAACTGCTACACAACTTTCTGTTTTGACTGTATTCACTATATTGTCATCATCTTGTCAGTTGATTGCTGTGTGTATTATCGCACTTAATTATACATTTATTTTCGTCGCACATACACTATTTATGATAGACTTGGATTGTAGAGCGGCCACTGGTGATGGCTTTGACAAGGAAGTTCGTATCTTTCACTTTCAGGGCTCGAGAGTGGTTCTCCGAATTATTTCACCTATGAAACAGATAAAATATCTTATATTAGAATAGCTTACAAAACTAATCTTAGGTACATGTGGGATGGGATATAGGAAGGATCGGATCCTTTGACGTATTTTCGTGTGCTTATTTTCATTCTTATCGTGACCTCTCATTACAGTTTACATTTCAACAGTGTTCAGAGGTGACCTTGTGACTTATCTCTGTGTATAATCAGTCATTATACTAATTACGCTGACTTCTCTATCTTAGTAATCTCTCAGAAGGTTTATGATACATACAAAAATGTTTTCAGTACTGGGTATCAATGTTTTTGCTACAGAATGTAGCGCACAGCAACTGCTGTTGGCGGTTGAACGTTTACATTATTTCGTCACATGGGGGCTGTCCGCCTCCAGTGTTACGAGCAGTCTTGAAATTCAATCTGCGCGGGCACGTGACCCGAGCTTACTAGCAGAGCGTTGATTTCGCGTTTGAGGTGTCGTGCGTCGCTTTTGTTCGTCGGGTCGTGGCTTTTTGCTTTTTAGATTGCTGGAGGGAGCTTCTGCCACCGAAACTGCCTCAGATCACTTCCTGTCCACTATCCAGATACGGATTCACAGGTAAGTGGTAGCTATCGCTGCAACTGCATGTGTGGAATGACACTGATTATGACACACTGCACACATCAATGAATTTTTCACACATATGGTGCAGTAGAATACTGCCACTGAAAATCTTCGAACTTTACAACTTCAGTTGCACTGTGGTGAGCGTCTGCATGAACATTGTATTTGATGAAATTCTCACTTCATAACATCACACTGTGTTTACAAGTTGATTTACATACTAAAATTTACAAGAGTTCATTTAAATCGAGAAATAATGTAATTGACTACTTTGAATCAGAACAATTGTTTCTTAATTAGTCTTTTCTTTTACCATTTATGCCTACGGTCTCAGGTAAGCTATTAAAAGTGCTTTTTCTTTGACCAAATTCATTCCAATCTCCTTTACAAATTAATTTCATTCATAGTAATCTTTATCACGCTTGCTCATTCATTTTGTAGGCCCAATACATTTTTAATGATCATCTTATTTAATGACTTCTGAGTGGTGCTTCATTTATATCAAAGTTTCTCTCTCTTTAAAGAAAATTCGAGGACAGATTTGAAAACAGCAAATCGGCCTCTGGATTTCGTGTAGAAATACACATAGTCGGAAAAAAGTGGGCAAAGCGGGCCTACTCGCGGATCGTCGACAGAATTTAAATTACTCCTCAACGAGGTCGAAAATTTAATTTACATTGCGCAATACAAAAGCAATTTGCGCGTCGCCAACCTACTCATTTTTGTAGGTAGTGCCTCACTTCCCAAGCACACGTGCATCTTTACAAGTTGATCCTGGGGAGTGGGTAGGATCAAGGGTCTTAAAGGATTTGCGCTTAGGAAAGGGATTCAATAATCACAGAGAAAACAAGTGCGCACTTAAAAATAAAATCTATCACTTCAAGCTTGTATATCTAATATGTATCTTGCTGCAGCTTGCTTACTGCTCTTTGTTCATTCCTTAGACTAAGTCAAGTTTATGCATTACGCATTTGGGTATTAATTATCATTTGTAAATATAAGCCTCTCACTAGAGTGTTGTTGTTTGCTGCTGTGGCGATCTGTGAAGCTTGGGCGAGATTCTTATTCTATTTGCTGCTAGCTTGTGAATTTGCAGTATTCCTAATGCTCTATAGTACCGTGAATTTGCCATAATAAACCATGTTACTCATATGTTCTTTTACTCAGGTTTATAGTCTGGATTCGTTTTACTTCGCGTTATATAATAAACGTACTTTTTATTCAATCATGCTTTTACGTAAGGTTAACGTTAGGTCATTTTAGAACAATTGCACTGCGTTATCAAACTGTTCATTCTTTATCCTAGGTATCTGTTTACTTCAAAGAGATGTTATTTTATCGCTGGCACAGCACTGTGCTGGAACTTACAAGTTAAATCTACCGACTGTTTTGCGCTAACAGGTGGTGCCTTATTTACTTCACATTTGAAATTAGGGAATAGCGTCATGGAATAGAATGTTTTCACACTACTTTCCTCCTTTGTCTGGACGTTAAGTATTCTCTTTCAAAACAGGTCATTAATTTGTCCTCGATTAAATTTCACTTACTAATACTAAGATCACATAATCATCATTTTTATATTTACTATTTAGCGAGAGAAGTGCATTATTCGCTCCTTCGTCTTTCCTCATTTTAATACCTCGGGGCTAATTAATACCTCTGGAGTACATCATTTTTCTTACATACTAACTTATAACTAAAATTGGAAATCGCCTCTAGGACATGTCCTCCTGTTTACATAAAGATTCTTCATATAAATACTTGTCTACAACTTATTCTGTATTTTATTTTCCAGACACATTGTTTTAATACATAAGGTTTCCTTTTAGCACCGGTTAACGTCCGTAGTCAGTCCAGTTCAGTTCTCGTCACTCATTGGTTAATCCTGATCTTCAGTACCTTAGAATTTTCTTACAGCTTAAATTAACTTAGTTCCTGGCGTTATAAAATTTTCATAAATCATGATGGTGGAACAATCCTTTGATTTTATTCGTGGCAGGGTCAGATAACAAATAGCTACCGATGTGTGGTTTCCTCATTATCACAAAGAGACCTTCATAAATGTGTTGCCACTTACGATTCTTCTTTAAGAACAGGGATGGTTTAAAGTGGGTCCTGACTAATAACTTTTCTGCTTCTTTGAAATCGATAACTCTGTTTACCTTCTTATCAAATGCCTTTTTTCGGAGGTTAGCATACGTTGTCAATGATATGAGAGCTTGCCTGATTTTTGCATCTAGGTCCAATTCGTTGTCTTGTAACTTTGAAAGGGGGTCTATCCACTCATTTCCTTTCTTTTGATCTTGACATTAACTCATGTGGCGTGAATCCGGTCGACAGATGAGGAAGGTGGTTTACAATGTGTTTGAAAGGTGTTACGAAGTCTACCCACTTAGATTGCTTTTTTGGAATGTACGTCCTTATAAATCTGTTAATTTCTTTGAAGATTCTTGCTGTCGGATTCGATTGCGGTCGAAACCGGTATATCAAAATTTGTTTGATTCCATGACGAGCAAGAAATGCAAGCCACGGGCGTGATGTGAAATTTGAAGTGTTAGCGGACAAGATCGATTCAGGAACGCCGAATCGTGGAAAATAATCATTTTCAATGTGACAAATTATCGGATTTGCACAAAAAGATTTCACTGTGTACAGTCTTATGTGCTTAGAAAAATTGTCTAGGATTGCTACTAAGTATTTAGCGCCTCCCCTACCGGTGGTTAGTGGACCTGCCAAATCAATACTAAGAAGCTGGTTTGGCCTTTCACGAATTATTGGATTTAGTGGGATTGAAGTGGAAATGTTTAAGGATTTTGCCTTTTGCCAGATGACACAGCTTCTCAATAATTTATGGATTCTCTGATGTAGATTCAGAACATAACAGTAAGTCGAGATTTTCCTTTTACATTTCTCTGGTCCGTAGTGACCCCATGAAATGTGAATCTACCACATAAGATGTTCAATGAAATTTCGAGGGATGCAAACACACCACGTCTCAGATGACTCTGACGTCTTATGAAATAGCACTTGGTTATGATCTTTATAAAACTTTGACAACTTGTTGTTGTGGTCTTCAGTTCTGAGACTGGTTTGATGCAGCTCTCCATGCTACTCCATCCTGTCCAAGCTTCATCATCTCCCAGTACCTACTACAGCCTACATCCTTCTCAATCTGCTTAGTGTATTCATCTCTTGGTCTCCCTCTACGATTTTTACCCTCCACGCTGCCCTCCAGTACTAAATTGGTGATCCCTTGATGCCTCAGAACATGTCCTACCAACCGATCCCTTCTTCTAGTCAAGTTGTGCCACAAACCCCTCTTCTCCCCAATACTATTCAATACTTCCTCATTAGTTATGTGATCTGCCCATCTAATCTTCAGCATTCTTCTGTAGCACCACATTTCGAAAGCTTCTATTCTCTTCCTGTCTAAACTATTTATCGTCCATGGTTCACATCCATACATGGCTACACTCCATACAAATACTTTCAGAAACGACTTCCTGACACTACCTCCCATTTCATCTTCATCTACATCCTCTTCCATTTCGATAATATTGTCCTCAAGAACATCGCCCTTCTATAGACCGCCTATATACTCCTTCCACCTTTCTGCTTTCCCTTCTTTGCTTAGAACTGGGTTTCCATCTGAGCTCTTGATATTCATACAAGAGGTTCTCCTTCCTCCAAAGGTCTCTTTAATTTTCCTGTTGGCAGTATCTATCTTACCCCTCATGAGATAAGGCTCTACATCCTTACATTTGTCCTCTAGCCATCCCTGCTTAGCAATTTTGCACTTCCTGTCGATCTCATTTTTGAGACGTTTGTATTCCTTTTTGCCTGCTTCACTTACTGCATTTTTGTATTTTCTCCTTTCATCAATTAAATTCAGTATGTCTTCTGTTACCCAAGAATTTCTACTAGCCCTCGTCGTTTTACCTACTTGATCCTCTGCTGCCTTCACTATTTCATTCCTCAAAGCTACCCATTCTTTTTCTGTCCCCGGAAATGTCTTACAGTTTAAAACCTGGTTCCTAAATCTCTGGCTTACCATTATATAGTCCATCTGAAACCTTCTAGTATCTCCAGGGTTCTTCCATGTATAAAACCTTCCTTCATGATTCTTGAACCATGTGTTAGCTGTGATTAAGTTATGCTCCATGCAAAATTCTACCAGACGGCTTCCTCTTTCATTTCTTTCCCCCAATCCGTATTCACCTACTACGTTTCCTTCTCTTCCTTTTCCTACTGTCGAATTCCAGTCACCCATGACTATTAAATTTTCGTCTCCCTTCACTACCTGAATAATTTCTTTTATCTCATCATATATTTCATCAATTTCTTCATCATCTGCAGAGCTAGTTTGATTTTGTATTTATAACCCAGTATTCACCTGACCAAAAGTCTTGTTCCTCCTGCCACCGAACTTCACTAATTCCCACTATATCTAACTTTAACCTATCCATTTCCCTTTTTAAATTTTCTAATCTACCTGCTCGATTAAGGGATCTGACATTCCACGCTCCGATCCGTAGGACGCCAGTTTTCTTTCTCCTGATAACGACGTCCTCCTGAGTAGTCCCCGCCCGGAGATCCGAATGGGGGACTATTTTACCTCCGGAATATTTTACCCAAGAGGACGCCATCATCATTTAATCATACAGTAAAGCTGCATGCCCTCGGGAATAATGACGGCTGTAGTTTCTCCTTGCTTTCAGCCGTTCGCAGTACCACAACAGCAAGGCCGTTTTGGTTAGTGTTACAGGGCCAGATCAGTCAATCATCCAGACTGTTGCGGCTGCAACTACTGAAAAGGCTGCTACCCCTCTTCAGGAACCACACGTTTGTGTTGCCTCTCAACAGATATCCCTCCGTTGTGGTTGCACCTACGGTACGGCTATCTGTATCGCTGAGGCACGCAAGGCTCTCCACCAACAGCAAGGTCTATGCTTCATGGGGGGGTTTGACAACTTGTGAGCTGGATTTTCGTGAAGAATTTGTCTAACATTTTTCCATTTTGGATCTGTATTTTGAAGAATCTGAATCTGCCTTCATAACTGAAGAAAATACTTTCTGTGAATTGGATCTTTCATTAACAAAATTTTATAATTAGACATTTGTTCCACCCGTTCGCTGGTTTCTGGTAAGCCCTCAGGTGAGCGAGAAAGTGTGTCTGCTATAACATTATCTTTACCTTTTATATACACAATGTCAAAGTCATATTCCTCCAGGAATAAGCACCATCGAGTAAGACGGGGATGTTGCAACTTGCATGTAAGGAGAAATGATAAGGCTTGATGGTCTGAATAGACTTTAATTTTTTTCCATATATATAATAGTCAAATCGCCTAAAAGCCCATACAACGGCGAGTGCCTCCAACTCCGTAACCGAATAAGACTTTTCAGACTGAGATAACACTCGACTCGCAAAGCTAATCACTTGGATTTGCTCGTGTCCATCTACTAATTGAATCTGGAAAAAGCAAGCTCCGATACCCACAAAGGAAGCGTCTGCAGTAATGCAAAATCTCTTATCCATCTGAAGATTATGGAGAAGGTTTCTGTTAAGCAAACTGTCTTTATTTTCTGAAATCCGTCTTGGCACTCCGGCCTCCAATTCTAATGTGAATCCTTTTTTAAAAGGTTGTGAAGAGTGGGATTGTTCAGTACCTGATTGGGAACAAAACGTCTGAAGAATGACGTAAGACCGATAAATCCTTTCAGTTACCATTTTGTAACAGGGGTTGGAAAGTTTTTTATAGCAGACAGTTTTTCGGGGTAAGGCTTAATTCCTTCAGGGGTGATGATGTGTCCTAAAAATTTAATTTCACTTTTTCCAAAGTTGGATTTCAAGATTTGCTGTGACACCATACTCTCTGAATCGCTGAAATACCTTTTGCAGAAGGGCCACATGATCTTCCCAATTTTTCGATGCTGCAAGAACGTCATCCATATAGACCTTTACCTCATCTAAAAGTTCAGGACCTAGTACATAGTCAAGGGCTGAAACAAAAATTCCGGAACTCACATTTAGTCCAAACGGTACAACTTCGAAATGGTATGATCTACCTGCAAATATAAAAGCAGTGTACTTCCTAGACTCCTGCGCAAGTTTTACTTGCCAGTAACTGCTTTTCAAATCAAGGGTGCTCAAATACTTAACTCCATGAAACTTCTGCAGATGCTCTTCAAGAGCCTCTGGTCTTGTTGCTATGGGTACTATAATTTTATTGATCAATTTTGCATCTAGGACTAGCCTTACGCTACCATCTGATTTTAGTACAGTCAATAAAGGATTCGAATAAGGTGAATGAGATACTTCTATCACATTCCAGCGTAACATTTTCATGATCTCGCACTTGATAGCTTCGCGTCTTGCATATTGAATGGAATAGCTTGTTGTACAGTAGGTTGAATGGGGCAGGACATCCATTCGATATTCAAAGCCTTTTATTAGTCCAGGTTGCTTAGAAAATACTTGAACGTAATCTGTTAACAAATTGTAAAGCTCATTCTTCTGTTGTTTAGATAATCCAGTGGACTCACTAGCTTTATCGCATAATCCATTCTGACCGGGAATTAGGTCTTTATACTCATCGTCATTAACACTTTCAAGATCTGTCATGTCTTCTGTCTGACTGTACTGTTGTCTTTTAGCCCATGGCCGTACTGCTATTTCAAACACACCAGTTTGTCTTCACCCCACTTCGTAACAAATTTACTGTTACTTGTTGCTGACCCGCTACTAGAGTACAGATTCCACACTCGATGTCAATTTTTAGCTTTCGTCTGTCTCAAGAATTCCATACTGATAGATTTTTAAGAATAAGAAAAATGCATGTTACTGAAATAGACTCTATCTGGATTTGAAGCTGAGTCTGAAGATTTACACGTTGTGTTAAGAGGACCAATTGCTCCCGAAACGGTGCAACCTTGAATTGGAAGTGATAAAACTTTGCATACAGAGGATATTTGCTTAAATAAACATAAAGATAAGACATTTATACTAGCTCCTGTATCTACAGTGGCTGTTACTGGTATGTTGGCCAATGATACTCTTATGGAAGCTTGAACTTGTTCGTCCCATGCGCCATCATTGTCTTTCGTCTCTGTGTCTGCTACTAGGTTATCCCGTAAGTTTGTCTCTTTGTCATACCTAATTGCTTTAATTTCGTGTGGACTAATGGACAGGGTGCCCCCATTCAAATCTGCAGCATCCTTTAGGAGACTCAAAAGTGCTGCTTTTAATTTTCCGCTTGATGCTTACTTTCCTGCTGATTTATATTTCTTAAAGTTTCTTCCGTCTCGAACTGGTGTTGGTTTTGTGGTACGAACTCGGGCGGAAATGGATCGTGTTGTCCTGGCGTATTCGCTTGCGCATAATAAATTTGCGTATTATGCGGGCGCTTAGGTTTCAGACTTCCCAAAGGTCTGTTAGCTTGTTGAGTGAAGTGTATATTTTGAGGCTGAAAAGTATTTTGCTGTGGCTTGTGTTGATTGTAACCGTTACTGAAAGGTGTACGTTGGTCTCCACCTCGATTACGCCATTTATTTCCTTTCCACTGACGATTTAAATCGTAAGACTGATCGTTTTGATAATTACCGTTGGTCGGTTGCGTGTTTCCATATTGCTGGCGCTGTGTATTATAATGTACATTTCCATACTGATGTGGTGACGAATTATATATTGGATTGTATCTCTGGCCGTTATTGTACTTATTTTTGTATTTACCGTTGGAGTACGTAGTGTGTTTATTTTTGATACCGTTGTAGGGTTGGTACTGACCGTCACTGTGACGCGCTTTCGCTCGGCCACCATTGTTGCCTGCGTATTCTGTATTGAGCTGGCCGCCTGCACTGAAGTGCCAACATCAACTCTAGCGTCCTCGTAAATCAGATCTAATGAGTCTAACACATATAGGAAGGTGTCCGCATCGTCCTCAGACACGTTTACTAACTTTTCTCTGATCGCAATCGGTAGCTTAGTTTTTAGAATCATAATAACGTCTTGGGCGGCGATCGGCAAATCCCAGAACTTGATTTTCGCTAAATACTGGCTGAAAGCAAGGGGAAACTACAGCCGTAATTTTTCCCGAGGGCATCCAGCTTTACTGTATGATTAAATGATGATGGCGTCCTCTTGGGTAAAATATTCCGGAGGTAAAATAGTCCCCCATTCGGATCTCCGGGTGGGGACTACTCAGGAGGATGTCGTTATCAGGAGAAAGAAAACTGGCGTCCTACGGATCGGAGCGTGGAATGTCAGATCCCTTAATCGGGCAGGTAGGTTAGAAAATTTAAAAGGGGAAGTGGATAGGTTAAAGTTCGATATAGTGAGAATTAGTGAAGTTCGGTGGCAGGAGGAACAAGACTTTTGGTCAGGCGAATACAGGATCATAAATACAAAATCAAATAGGGGTAATGCAGGAGTAGCTTTAATAATGAATAGGAAAATAGGAGTGCGGGTAAGCTACTACAAACAGCATAGTGAACGCATTATTGTGGCCAAGATAGACACGAAGCCCATGCCTACTACAGTAGTACAAGTTTATACGCCAACTAGCTCTGCAGATAATGAAGAGATTGATGAAATGTGTGATGAGAGAAAAGAAATTATTCAGGTAGTGAAGGGAGACCAAAATTTAATAGTCATGGGTGACTGGAATTCGAGAGTAGGAAAAGGGATAGAAGGAAACATACTGGGTGAATATGGATTGGGGGAAAGAAATGAAAGAGAAAGCCATTTGGTAGAATTTTGCACAGAGCACAACTTAATCATAGCTAACACTTGGTTCAAGAATCATAAAAGAAGGTTGTATACATGGAAGAATCCTAGAGATACACAAGAAGGTATCAGATAGATTATATAATGGTAAGACAGAGATTTAGGAACCAGATTTTAATTGCAAGACAATTTCCAGGGGCAGATGTAGACTCTGACCACAATCTATTGGTTATGAACTGTAGATTAAAACTGAAGAAACTGCAAAAGGTGGGAATTAAGGAGATGGGACCTGGATAAACTGAAAGAACCAGAGGTTGTACAGAGGTTCAGGGAGAGCATAAGGGAACAATTGACAGGAATGGAGGAAAGAAGTACAGTAGAAGAAGAATGGGTAGCTTTGAGGAATGAAATAGTGAAGGCAGCAGAGGATCAAGTAGGTAAAACGACGAGGGCTAGTAGAAATCCTTGGGTAACAGAAGAGATACTGAATTTAATTGATGAAAGGAGTAAATACAAAATTGCAGTAAGTGAAGCAGGCAAAAAGGAATACAAACGTCTCAAAAATGAGATCGACTGGAAGTGCAAAATTGCTAAGCAAGGATGGCTAGAATACATATGTAAGGATTTAGAGGCTTATCTCACTAGGGGTAAGATAGATACCGCCTACAGGAAAATTAAAGAGACCTTTGGAGAAAAGAGAACCACTTGCATGAATATCAAGAGCTCAGATAGAAACCCAGTTCTAAGCAAAGAAGGGAATGCAGAAATGTGGAGGGAGTATATAGAGGGTCTATACAGGGGCGATGTTCTTGAGGACAATGTTATGGAAATGGAAGAGGATGTAGATGAAGATGAAATGGGAGATATCATACTGCGTGAAGAGTTTGACAGAGCACTGAAAGACCTACGTCGAAACAAGGCCCCGGGAGTAGACAACATTCCATTAGAACGATTGATAGCCTTGGGAGAGCCAGTCGTGACAAACCTCTACCATCTGGTGAGCAAGATGTATGAGACAGGCGAAATTCCCTCAGACTTCAAGAAGAATATAATAATTCCAACCCCAAAGGAAGCAGGCGTTGACAGATTTGAAAATTACCGAACTATCAGTTTAATAAGTCACAGCTGCAAAATACTAACGCGAATTCATTACAGACGAATGGAAAATCTGGTAGGAGCCGACCTCGGGGAAGATCAGTTTAGATTCCGTAGAAATGTTGGAACACGTGAGGTAATACTGACCCTACGACTTATCTTAGAAGAAAGATTAAGGAAAGGCAAACCTACGTTTCTAGCATTTGTAGACTTAGTGAAAGCTTTTGACAATGTTGACTGGAATACTCTCTTTCAAATTCTGAAGGTGGCAGGGGTAAAATACAGGGACCGAAAAGCTATTTACAATTTGTACAGAAAGCAGATGGCAGTTACAATAGTCGAGGGACATGAAAGGGAAGCAGTGGTTGGGAAGATCTGAGACAGGGTTGTAGCCTCTCCCTGATGCTATTCAATCTGTATATTGAGCAAGCAATAAAGGAAACAAAAGAAAAGTTCGGTGTAGGTATTAAAATCCATGGAGAAGAAATAAAAACTTTGAGGTTCGCCGATGAAATTGTAATTCTGTTTGAGACAGCAAAGGACTTGGAAGATCAGTTGAACGGAATGGACAGTGTTTTGAAAGGGGGGTATAAGATGAACATCAACAAAAGCAAAACGAAGATAATGGAATTTAGTCGAGTGATGCTGAGGGAATTAGATTAGGAAATGAGATACTTAAAGTAGTAAAGGGAGCAAAATAACTGATGACGGTCGAAGTAGAGAGGATATAAAATGTAGACTGGCAATGGCAAGGAAAGCGTTTCTGAAGAAGAGAAATTTGTTAACATCGAGTGTTGATTTAAGTGTCAGGAAGTCGTTTCTGAAAGCATTTGTATGGAGTGTAGCCATGTATGGAGGTGAACCATGGACGATAAATAGTTTACACAGGAAGAGAATAGAAGCTTTCGAAATGTGGTGCTACAGAAGAATGCTGAAGATTAGATGGGTAGATCACATAACTAATGAGGAGGTATTGAATAGAATTGGGGAGAAGAGGAGTTTGTGGCACAACTTGACTATAATAAGGGATCGGTTGGTAGGACATGTTCTGAGGCATCAAGGGATCACCAATTTAGTACTGGAGGGCAGCGTGGAAGGTAAAAATCGTAGAGGGAGACCAAGAGATGAAATCACTAAGCAGATTGAGAAGGATGTAGGCTACAGTAGGTACTGGGAGATGAAGAAGCTGCACAGGGTAGAGTAGCACGGAGAGCTGCATGAAACCAGTCTCAGGACTGAAGACCACAACAACAACAACTTTTCAAAATATCTCCTCAGACTACCGCGATTACTTTTAAACACTTCGGCGTTGTAAACCTCTTTCCTCAGGCTCAGCTGCACACCAGAACTCCTGAATTTAGCTAAAAACATCTGTTCAAACTTTTTGTAAATATTACAAGAGTGGCGGTCACTCCAGCTATTCGGAAAAATTCCTGAAAAATTTCGGAAGAATACTGTAGGACGAATTTCTCTTTTCTGTAGATGAAAGGTCGAAAAGCACGATGTTTAATCACGCTTTCCTCCTGCATCAAACTGACAAAAGTGGGTGGGCTGGTACTCTGGTTAAATTGTGCTTCTTTAGAACTATGAATTTGAACGCTATCAAGTGGTGAACGGTAATATACCGACTGTTGCTCATTACATCGTGGTGATTTATTCCACTCTCCTGACACGGGATGTGTGGAATTTTCAACGAGACATTTTAGTGTACGAACTTCAACTATTTGTTGACGCCATTTAGGTAAATCTTGAGCTAACGTTCGTCTTATCTGGTCTAATTCTCACATGACCGTGTCTCCTGTTTTCCAGGGGCTGCCAATATTTCAAAGGTTACATTTTTGACAGGTTCCCTGAGTTCGTTCTTGACCTTGTTTTCTATGAATCCGTCTTTGTTTTTAATCCACTCTTGGTAGTGGTCGGACAATGCTTCAGTACGTGCCTTCACAGTATTCTTTATTTGATCCTCTACATTAAGAGTCTCAATCTGTTTGGAAAGATCATCAACAACATTCTCGATCGTGTCTACTGCGGTTTTAACTCCCTTGACCTCATCAGAGATTGCATTATAATCTTCTTTTGAGGTCGCAGCTTGTTGACGATATCCCATCACTTTTGAATTTATCTCTCCCTTGGCTGCTTCGACTTTTTCATCTAACCGTTTTGTCCTCTATTTTGGACTCTACTTGTGTGTCAATTTCTAACCTCATGGTCGTGATCTGACTACTGATTTGGTTTTGGACATTACCCAACAGGGTATTTAAATCAGCTGTTATGTCTGCCTTTAGTTCGGCCTTTACCGAATTTAACCGTGTATTTAGATCATTTATCTCCGTTTGCAGATCTGTTTTTACTGAATTTGTGTTTGTTTTTACTGAATTTATGTCTGCTTTTACTGAATTGCACAGATTTGTAAGGACCTGATTTTTATTATGCCGTCTTTCGGCCTTCTCTTTTTCTTCGTGGGCCTGTTCATCTAATTTTTCCTGCTTTTCACGTTCCTGTCTTTGCGCTTCTCTTTGTCTTTGACTTTCGAACTTGCGTTCAATTATTGCTTCGATCATTGCGGCCAAGTCATTTTTTTCAAAAGCGGAAATAGTTTGCACACTAGGACCGGCTTCTAAAACTTCGGTCGAGGCTGCTTCTGCCTACGCTCGTGTACCTATCGCGCGTGATTGTAATGGATAGTGAGGGCATCTGCTTTTGTCTGTGTCCGCTATTTACCGTCAGCCATGTTCATGAATTATTTGTCAAACGTCAAAATGCTACAGATAGTGTTTGTCGCTGCCGTCCGTCGTTTGTCTGTGGCGTAGTACTATGGCTTACTGGGACCTAAGATGAAATTTTAACTCTGGGTAACAACTGACGTCCACGTACGCCAAGAAGACAAGATGGTTCCAAATAATTACAGACAAATGAAATATCACACGATTTTACCAGTTTTGAGCGTAATTATCCGCCATATTGTAAAAACTTTTTGATGCACTGACAACAATGGGGTACACTTTCACTTAATTTAACTACATAAGAATGGACTATGGACAAGTTGAAATAAAGCTGTTTCAAGGCAAGGAAAGACAGGTTTACGTTCTGATCAACTCGAAAGATGCAACGTCACTACGAAAGCTTGGCTACTGCGTATGAAAATTTCATTTACTATAGCTGTCTGATGGTGATACGGCTGGATACTCGCGATTTTTGGTAATTGCATCAATCGTTCTTCTGAATTAATTAAAAGGTTTTCCCACTTCTCTTTCTCGGTTGAATTGCATCCACATGAAAAATGAAACAATTATTAGAACAAGCACTGAAAAATTTTTAAACACATACATTAAATTATTTTTTTGATCAAGTCCCTGTTCGGGCGCCAAGTCTAGCGTTGTTCTTGGGGACAAAAAAGAAAAAGAATTGTTATTTTATATTTTTTTTTTGAAAAAATGTCGAAAAAGTGAATATTTTGGTAGGCCACTTGGCAACAGAATCAGGGATTGATTACACTATTATAATAACATACGTTGAGCATTAAATACCTGAATAAGAGAAACATTATCATATATGTGCATTTTTATATTCGCGATCTAGTCATACCCGGAACAACACTAAGGGACCAGAAGATTTATAGACTTTAAAAGAAATGCAACACTACACAATTAACAAAAAGTTGGTTCAGAAATAATAGGAAAACGATAATGTTCCTTCTGCCTCATGCTGCTTTCGGCCCATCAGCGTGATCGTAATTTCTGGTGATGAACTAACTCAAAATAATTATCAACTGAGTAAATGAGGAGATGGAAACATCAAGGTTAATTTACTAAAATAAGCACACTTATCTTTAACACATTTTTTAATGCTACGTACCTTTTCATATTAAATTACAATAGATGACCATTGTGGTTAAATACTTTATACATAACAGTCAAAATGTCCTCTTGATGCTGTCTGTTTGTAATCAGTAACAAGAAACTACATGTTTTTTTCTGATTGGAAAAATAACAATTAGCATGTAATTCTTCAGGCTTTCCCGGTGATCTAATGACATCTTGGGTTGTCGGGTGTTCTGCCGGATATCAGCGTCGTACTTGCACGATATTTCAGTCACGTAGCTCGTGACCTTCATCAGGTGCGACCTGAGACTGCTCCTCGAGTGGACCTGGTCCAATATTTATGCCTATGGCCTTCCCCCTCCACCAACGGCTGCAGGCGCTTCCTCTGTGGCCCGCGCCCATTCCCTGCGACCTGCTGGGGCGTTGCTGCTCCGTTTTCCGTCCACTGCGGATCTAGGTGCTCCCTCTGCGGTCCGCGCCCACCAAACCCGCTCCTGGGGGTTTCATCTACGGTCTGGGGTACCAAGCGTTCCCCCTGCGGTCCGCACCCGCTCACCACGACCTGTTGGAGCGTTGCCGCTCCGTTTTTCGTCCGCTGCGGCTCTGGATGTTCCCTCTGCGGTCCGCGCCCACCAGTCCCGCTTCTGGGTGTTCCATCTTCGGTGTGGTGCGCCTGGCAGTCCGTCAGGGGCTCGTTTTCCATCTCCATGTCTCTGGTTCTTCTGTTTGTGTAGTGTTGCAGCCGGCCCCATTGCTCCTTTAACAATTCCAGGGCCGGATCCCAGGCTCTGCTTAGCTGGTACCCTGTGTCATGGTTCATAAGAACGTCAGCCATTTTAATTTCTATTGATTCTCTTATAACACTGTCCCAAAATCTGGGTGTTTGTGCTAGAATCTTGGTATCCTCATACTTCATGGCATGATCTAGTTCTAGACAGTGTTCAGCAATGGCTGACTTAGTCACCTGTCTTAATCTAGTGTGCCTCTGATGTTCTTTGCACCTGATATCCACAGTTCTTGTCGTCTGGCCAATGTAGGACATACCACATTAAACAAGGTATATTGTAAATCCCTGGTTTCCGTAACCCCAGGTCGTCTTTGACACTCCCCAGCAGTCCCCCGATCTTGTTGGATGGACAGAAAACACACTTGATATTGTGTTTACAGAGGGTCCTACTGATTCTGGCAGAAATAGAGCCAGCATAGGGCAGATATGCCACCTTCTTTGCTTATCTTGGTCTTCTTCAGGAACCTGTGGTATAGTGGCTGGTTGGAGTGCCCTCTCAATTTGTCTGTCCGTGTATCCATTCTTGGAGAAAACAGTTTTGAGACGTTCTATCTCTATAGGTAGATTCTCTTGGTCTGACAGGGCACGTGCTCTGTGGACCAAAGTCTTCAGAATCCCATTCTTCTGTGCAGGGTGGTGACAGCTGCTGGCCTGCAGATATAAATCAGTGTGTGTTGGTTTTCGGTACACACTGTGGCCAATTGATCCATCTGCTTTCCTCTGGACTAGTACATCCAGATTTCCTACAACGCCTCAAGCAACTGCACATCACAGATGCGGCCACCGAACCTCGGCCACCACCAATGGCAATGAATGTTCTGCAGGAAATGCAACCGCAGTACCCGTACTGTTACTACCACACACGGTTTGGTGAGGTGGCACAGAACTGCAGACCACCCTGCTACTTCCCAAACACCAATCACAGGTAGGTCCGGGTGCCACCTCCTGCGCACAACATGACAGGCACCCCCCAGTGTTCCATTCTGTTCGGGAACGACCAGATAATTGCAGACGACTTTACATGAAAGACATTTCGTCGGGATACCTTTTCCTAATGGACACAGGCGCCAACGTTTCGCTGCTGCCTACCTCCTTAGCGTTGTCGAACATCCAGCCTCATCATACTTCACTGAAAGCCGTGAATTCAACTAAACTACAATGCTCGGGTTCAACTTCCCACGTCGTCTCACTCTCTGCAAACTCGAGTGGACTTTTTTGGTGTGCGAAATTGACCAACCTATACTAGGCATTGACTTCTTGCGACACCACAAACTTTCACAGGACCTAGTGCGAAACACCATGTTTCATCATCCGTCCAAGACTCACTTCCCCTGTGCTCCGTTGAGCAAACCCCCCCGTGACACATGGGTACAAGTGCGTTGTTGAGCTTGAACATGTCGCTCACCTACACAAGGAAAACCACGAGCTCTAACTCCGGCTCCACAAAACACAGCTCCAGCTCTCCGATGCAGCAAAGGAATTACAGACTCTACAGCAAGGACAAAGCAAAGTCAGTAAGTGCGCCGAATCTGCTTGCAGTCCCAGCAATCAAGCCTCCGTGTGTTTACCTCCTGCTACCCCTCGCAACTGTGCTATCAAGACTGCCATAACGTGTACTGACAGTTCCGCAGGGCCACACCCTCCTAACACGGCAGCGTTTGACACCTCGGCCGGACACAAGTGCGCATGCGCAACGAGCGTCACGTGTTCCCGAACTGACGGCTCCTACCCCGCCCCTCGCAGACAGCACCTCAAACTATGCAACTTCGGCTCCTGCGCGTCGCCGTGCGACTGTCACTGACAATACAAACAGTGCACTCGCGCCAAGCGTTTCGCCCGCGATCGTGCTGCCACAGGCCGCGCCCTCGGACAGTGGACTCACTAACGGCTCATGAGCACTACCGAGCTCACCCGACCACGGTGCCACTGCTTTGGGCCGGCGGCCATCTTGTCACGTTGACTCCTGGGACGCTTTGCCACCTCGGCTCCCGTCGGATCCGCCGAGTGGCTCCGAACACCACGACCACGCCTCGCCTGCCCTGCCTGCCACACATTGTAAATAAACCGCCTCCCGTGCCGCCGGCAACATTTCCGTCATCACCAACGGCACGGTTCACAAGCTTCACCTCACACCAGGTCCCTTGATCTCCAGTAAACCATGTCGACTTTGTCCCAAGTGACTCTCTGACCTTAAAAAACATATTTCTGAACTACTAAGTTCCAGCGTCATTGAACCCTCTGCCAGTAGCTGGTCTATGCCCATACACATGACACCCAAGAAAAACGGGTCGTGGTGCATGTACGGAGACTACCGTCGACTAAATGCACGAACAATTATGGACACCCACCCCATAACCAATACTGCCAACTTTACCAGTTCCTTCGCAGGTGCGACCATGTTCTCTGTCATTGATTGCAAACGGGCCTACCACCAGATCCCCATGGCACCTGAAGACATCAAGAAGACAGCAATCACCACCCCGATCGGGTTATTTCAGTTTCGATTCATGCCCTTCGGTCTGAAAAACACAACCCAGACCTGGCAACATTTCATCAACCAAGTGCTATTCGAACTAAAATTCTGCTTTGCATATCTTGATGACATTCTTGTGTTCAGCTCCTCCATCGAGGACAACATTCGACATGTGCAAACTGTTATGAACACTCTCACGGCAGCAGGCATCGGGGCCAACCAGGACAAATTGCAGCTACATCAACCCACTGTCACTTTTCTTGTTTTTTGGGTCTCTGGCGACAGCATTTCATCGCCCCCTGAGAAAGTACAAACAATACTAAGCCTACCTAGACCTTCGTCATTCAAAGAGCTCCAGTGCTTTCTGGGGACAGTTAATTATTATTGCCAACATCTACCTCGAGCTGTGGCGATTCAGGTTCTACTGATGGACGCCTTGGCAGGCACCAACGCTCCTGGATCTCAGCCCGTTCCATGGACCCCTGCTATGACTGACTATTTCACTGCCCTCATCCCAATGTGCAGCTTTTCATCACCACAGACGCGAGTGATACTGCCATCGGCGCTGTCTTTGGGTAGACAATCGACAGCCAAATTTCACCTCTGCAGTTCTTCTCGCCCAAGCTCACCAATGCACAATGGAAATATTCCGCGTTTGACAGGGAGTTGCTCGTGGTCTAAGAAGCGATCAAGCATTTTAAGACTGATGTTGAGGGACGCCCTTTCTATGTTTTAATGGACCACAAACCTCTGGCTGCGGCCATTATAAACCGCCAGCTGACCCGCCTCCTCACCGCTTCAGATACATGGACTTTATATCTCAGTTCGCCACCGATGAAAGACACATAAAGGGTGCTGACAATATAGTTGCTGATTTCGTTTCATGAGTCGACACCATCCATTCGCTGTTAGATCTCTCTGAACTGCCTAACCTCCAACCCGCTGACGAGGAAATACAAAGCCTGATTTCACACTCTACTTCTTCACTACACTTCGTCTGCACCACCTTCCCTGCCATTTCTGGTGAGATCTGGGGCGACGACAGTACGGGCATGTTACGCCCCCTCATCCCAACCACACTCCATCGAGCTGTCTTCAACGCATTGCATAATTTAGCCCACCCCGGTGTTCGTGCGTCCGCCTGCCTCGTAGTGGAGCGCTTTGTGTGGAGAAATGTCAACAAGGACTGCCAACAATGGGCACGCTCCTGCGTCGTGTGCCAACGCTGCAAAGTACACAAGCACACTTCACCCCCTCCCTCGGTGCCTTTTCGATCCCTCCTGGGCATTTACAGCATATTCATACTGACATTGTCAGTCCTCTCTCCCCCTCTAACGGCTTTCATTATGTTCTCTCATCTATCGACCAAACAACTTGCTGGGTCGAGGCTGTCCCCCTCCCCAATATTACGGCAGAAACTGTTGCTCGAGCTTATGTCGAGTCATGGGTATCGCGTTTCGGATGTCCAGCTATCATCATGCTGACCAGGGCAGACAATTTGAGTTGGCCCTGTTCAACGGAATTTGTAACATTTGCGGCATCTGGTGCATCCATACCACAGCATATCACCCACAAAGTAACGGGCCAGTCGAGCGCTGGCACCAGACTTTCAAGGCGGTTCTTCAATGCCACAACTCTCTATGGATGGAGGCCCTTCCCCTTGTGCTACTTGGTATTCGTGAGATCTATAAGGAAGATCTCAAAGGCACAAAAGCCGAGTTCGTATAGGGCCAGAACATTGTTCTCCCTGCCGAACTTGTGAGCCCTTCCACTTCTCTCCCTCAGTCTGACTTATCTTCCTTCGTGGACCGCGTCAGACGCCACTTCATCAACCTCCATATCCCTCCGCCTGCCAAGCCATTCTCGCCCTAAGGTTCACGTCATGAAATCTCTGGACAACTGCGAGTACGTCATGCTCCGAGATGACACTGTCTGTGCTCCCCTCCGTATGCCGGCCTGTACCGAGTTCTCCACTGCTCAACCAATACCTTTGACATCCAAATGAAAGATTCAACTGTTACGGTCTCTCTCAACAGACTTAAGCCTGTTCGTGTCGAGCCTTCTTCTACCCCCTTTCAGGCCACGACCACGCCACTCACTATCGTGGCTCACAACACTCCAACCACTCCCTCCATGTCAGACTTACACACTCGATCGAGTGACTTCGAGCTCCAATCGTTGAACCCTCCTCCGACCTTGCCCTCTACTCCAGTCTCACGCACTCTGTCAAGTGACCACATGCTCCCTATGTCAAGCTTACCTATGATCACGCCCTCGCCGCCGGCCCTTTCGACCTCTCCAACATTGCCTGCCTCACCCTGTCAAGGTTTCTCACGCCCCCCCCCTCCCCCCCATCTCGAACATGCCCTCACTCGAGGCGTTTGTGCCTGTCCACCCGGACATAATCCACAACATCTCAATAATACTGCGTGATTATACACTGTTCATCGTGTGTTTCTCTTCATCCAGTGCTCATGACAGAACCTCCACCATTCCCTGTCACCTGGTGAAATGTGTTCCCCTTCCCGCCCGACATCGACCTGGACATGCTTCGTGTCTTTGCCATGCCCTCCAGAGACACCATCGTTGTCGCTCCGTTCCACCCGCAAACCGCTGGCCTACCTGTCGCCGCACGACCAGCTCATCCAGTACGACGCCCGGCTCCCTTCAGCGACGTCCAGGTTCAGTGGCCAAAACTTCCTCCACGACATCTACCCACACAGCTCCCCGATGACGCTGTCGAGCTTACCGTGGTCTGGCTCCCGCGAACCACCCCTGTCGATGCCATAGTCACCCCCCCCACCCCTGGCCTCTCAAGAGTACTGTACTGTGTACTGCGGGGGGGGGGGGGGGGCGGCTATGTGGCGCCAATGAAATCAACACCAACATCGATATGCATTCATCTTTGGACTCTAAGCATTATCTTTGGCTGTTCTGCCATGTTCAGTTCAGTTCTTTGTGATCCTTGGATGTGTTAAGTTTAATAAATGAACTACTGCTAAAGGGGTGTGATTATTGGTGCAATCAACCCGAACACACCCCTCACTTGTTTTGCAGTGATGTCATTATTGCCAGTGAGTGGAAGACATCACAATTCTTTTGAAATTGTCGTTGTTTATTTATGTCATGCCACATTAGTAAATGTATATATTGTGGAGGTGCTGTGAGAATGCTTAATGCCTTGAAGATGCACCCAAAAAATTACAGTTGTTAAACACTAATATCTATCTCCAGCTTCGCACTTACAATTTTTATGCAATGTGTGATCAGATTAGCTGGATATGTGCTTCAACATTTGACAACTTAATATTTGTTCAGATGCAGAAGATTTTACTCATGGGTATCTCATTGGATGTTGATTTGTATATCACTGGCGACAGCGTGGTGTACTCTACATACAAAATTCATGTTACCAATCAGTACGTACTTAATACTTTTCTAATTTGACATGTAGTGATGATATTCTACTTATGTTTGGTGTTTTCTATACTGCCAGGTTCTACCAAAAAGTATTAGATAATTCATTCAGTATACCTTTGATTTATTTTCAGGAACACATCACAAATACAGTACCACACCAGGACTACAGGATTGTACAACCAAACGTTCTCTGCCAGAACCCTATATTTTTTGGGATGGTTACTAAGGATAGGCCATGGCATATCCCGAAGATCATTATTTTATATTTTACCATCTGTGCCAAATTAATGTTATGGCACTGTCAGTAGTAATATCAGAGATACACCTTAATAAAATAAAACAGTTTACATTCCACTGTGAAAATCCACTGTCATATAATTTTATTGAAGTGGATGACACTTGTATCTCTTGCGTTGGAGTTACTGTTGCAATGAATGTGATTTTTTTGGTGTGACATGTTAAAAACAACTGCAGTAAAATTGTCCCATTTTATATGTGTGTTGTTCACAATCCCTGCTCCCATCCCCACCCAGAGAAAGTAATTACAGAATCATTGCATAATGTTATATCATTTGTGTGTGTGGTGAAAAATATAAAATTAAAATATTTTGTGATGGGCTCTGCATGGAATGTTGAATGTTTTGTTATAATATGTTCAATTACTCTACATTCATTTGCTTACTGTGAACTGTTAGACATCAGCAGTATTAGGTGCAAATGTAATACCTATTAGTGAAATGAAAATTTCTGCCAGACTGCGACTTGAACCTACATTTCTCTCCTGTTGTGAGGAAATATTCCATGAAGTTCTGGGTATGCAGTCAGATCTTACTGAACCAGTCCTTTGACTGCATAACTTCCAGCAATGTGAATGGGATGAAAAAATACTGAATATTCATCTGTCCTTGAAACCTCAGCAAAGATTCACTGTATATGTTTAGAATAAGGTATAATGAGCCAATTGTAACACACTCAGCCAATGATACACAGCTTCTAATTTGTCGTGTGTTCAGTTCTTTTCCTTTGATTCTTTCCACACATCACCTCTCCTCTGCTTGTAACTTCAGATTGATCAGCCTGTGAGAGTACATAATGGGCTCTGAAAATGAACACTTAGTTCTTCTAGATATGTTGTTTGGTTTGTCATTTTGGATATGACATGATCTTGAAGAAATAGAACAAGCAGAAGTAGCAACCATTATGACCAGTGCTTGATTTGGAAAAAAGTAGTAGTACCAGTACTGTGACCTACCATGGACTGTTTTTTTATTAATGTATTAAAACATCATTTTCATGGTTTTGTATGAGACGTATCAGTATGGTAATCCATCACAAATCAAGCACTGGTTATAATAACAAAAGCAATTGTCTGGTTTAAAATAGTCACACTGGCTGCATCTGGATTGCTTTGTCATCGCACAGCAATAAAATAAGGAAGATTGTTTGACAATATTATAAAAAGGGTAGGTGCTACCCATTATACAGGGTGTCCCAGCTATCTTGTCCACCCAAAATATCTCTGGAACAATAACAGCTATTGGAAAACGACTTTCACCGGTATCAATGTAGGGCTGGGGCCCATGAATGTACATATTTGGAATCATTTTGAAACGAAAGCATGTGTGTTTTTTAACACAAACTTATGTTTTTTTTAAATGGACCTCCTATATTTTTTCTTCAGCAATCCATAGCATGACAAAGCACATACACAATGGCGTTGATTGCATCGCAATATTCCCATTACATCCCGAGATATTGAGACGCGAAGTTGACGCTTGAAATACCCGACATGCGCCGCTAGCGCACGTCCTGAGGCTCAGGCGTGAACCCCGTGCTGCCCGTAATCGTGATGTGATTGACATGTGTAATCACACCTCCATACTTATCAAGAGATCCGAAACGAATAATACGGTCTGCTGCCATCAACTCTCATAAGTACATAATGGTTTCCCTCTTGCACGTTTTACGTATCTACGTACACAATATGAACCAGTACCGATCGGTGTACACCCGTCAGGTTGTCTTATTTATCCTACACACCCAAAATAAGGTTTATCTAATGTGTTATATGACCCATTGTGCCTGTCGCGCAAGGCCTGGCTCTACCTAGTCAAGTGTCCAACGTAGTTCCCACTACTGCCACAGTTACCACTTCACCTTGTTTATGATTTGCGACCCATGCAAACTCCTGTACTCCACCACCCTCCGAGCATCCCATTTGTTGTTGCTTTGGCGTGCAGTACACCGCTTGCCAGTGTAGTCGTGCATCAGAGTAATCTAGTGACGGCACGGAGGTGGTACACATTGTGAACAAACGTTGTGTTGTGGACTTATACTGTACAGTATAATGTACACACATGAAGATATGGTAGAAATGCTGCTGATCTATGGAGAATGTACGTTGACGGGAAATATGTTATGAGATTGCTTGTTTGTTGATAGTACTGTTAGCGAACATTATGATTATTAAGTTAATATGTCTGTTTTCTACCCTACTCTACATACCTGTACTGTACCCTGTTGTAGGTGGACGAAATGCTGCTCAGGCAGAACGACTGTACAGAAGACGATTCCCTGACAAGCCATCGCCTTCGCGCCGGATGTTTGGTCGTCTCACATCTTGTCTACGTGAAATGGGAAGCTTAAATCCAAGACCTCGACATCGTCCTAGAACACGCACAGATGAACGTGCTGAAGTTGCTGTGCTCGCTACCATAGCTCTGAATCCTCAAATCAGCACACGTCAAATTGAACGTGAAGTTGGTTTGTCGAAATCAAGTGCACAGCGTATTCTTAAACGTCATAAATTTCATCCTTACCATGTTCATTTACACCAGGATCTTCATGGAAATGACTTCCGCAATAGGGTAACATTTTGTCGGTGGGCTCAGCTAAAACTTGTAACTAATTCAAATTTTTTTGCAGATGTTCTCTTTATCGATGAGGCATCATTCTCCAACAAAGGAATTGTCAATATGAGGAATATGCATTATTGGTCCGCAGACAATCCAAAATGGCTCCGTCAGGTAGAGCATCAACGTCCATGGAAAGTTAATGTTTGGTGTGGGATTATTGGAGATACCATTATCGGACCTTTCTTTATAAATGGTTTCCAAAATGGCAGACAACACTCCAGATTTATACTCTTGGACACCGTACCTCTTGAACCGGAGAATGGTCATGTGGTATCAGCATGATGGATGCCCTGCACGTAATGCCTTACGAGCATGATGACTTCTGAACTGTAAGTTCCCTGGTACATGGACTGGACGAGGTGGCCCAGTTAGGTGGCTTGCCCGATCTCCAGACCTTACACCGCTGGATTATTTTCTTTGGGGAGCAGTGAAGGATGCTGATTACCAACATGAACCAACAACACCAGAGGACATGAAGCAACGCACTATTGATGCTTGTACAGAAGCCTAAAGGATTTATTGGTGGCCAACTCCTTCTACTCCATTGATGAATTTCTGAGGAAAACCAACTGATTTGTATATAAGTACAACATAACTTCTGCACAATTTCAGTGCAGTAATGTGTTCACTGAAAATTTGTGTGTGTGTGTGTGTGTGTGTGTGTGTGTGTAAGTATAATCTAACTTCTGCACCATTTCAGTGCAGTAATGTGTTCATTGTAAATAAGTATTACAGTAGTTGTATTACATGTTTCTTACCTTATAAATAAATATAAAACTTTTTTATTTTAAATTCAGTGCAATAGTATTTGTAAAATGACTCTTAGTGTTCATTAAAAAATGACGATCATTCCACTTGGGACCTGTGGAATGGTACATTAGCTTATTTGTTTTAGTTTAAATATTTGTCATGTATTGTTGTTTTTCTGACATGTTCCACATCCTGGAGGACCTCCTCACTATGGATCAATTGGAATGAAAGTAAATCTAATCTAATCTAATCTAACAGCCATCAAAGAGGAAACAGTAGCACGAAGTAGGGCATCCTTCATCCGCAGAGTGACCCTATGTATGCAAGCCAATGGGCATCACTTTGAGCATGAGATGTGAACGCTATGTTTAGTATGTGGTGCTGGTATCACAGTGGAAGTTTCTACAAAGGGCCATTTTACCCAGTGATGTTAAGAAACATTTGTTTGCAACAATTTGTCATTTAACGCATTTGATAAACATAACATTGATAATTATGTGATAATAAAACTAATTGGTTAAACATGTTTACATTCATCTTCTATGTCTTACCTGAACTTCCCAAATCAAAACATTTTTACCTAAACAACGGTAAAACTTTTAGTCCACTTGCTCGTTTCGCTAAAACCATCAACATGAATTTTACTATTACGAGTGAATGATTAACTGTCACTTGCACTAGATCTATAGTAAAGTAAAGTTTTAACGTTGAACGGCATTACCTTTTTAGTAACGGATTAATGATAAGCGAAGTTAACTTTGTGACTAACGTTGCGGTACACAGATATGTTACAGAACCGCATCACCCCTAGCCTATGGGATAAATACTTGATGGAATGTACGACGTTAATCCAGGATGGCAGCAGACCGTATTATTCGTTTCGGCCCTCTTGATAAGTATGGAAGTGTGATTATGCATGTCAATCACATCGCGATTACGGGCAGCATGGGGTTCACGCCTGAGCCTCAGGACGTGCGTTAGCAGCGCATGTCGGGTGTTTCATGCGTCAACTTTGCGTCTTAATATCTCGGGATGTAATGGGAATATTGCAATGCAATCAACGCCATTGTGTATGTGCTTTGTCATGCTATGGATTGCTGAAGAAAAAATATAGGACGTCCATTTAAAAAAACATAAGTTTATGTCAAAAAACACATATGCATTCGTTTTAGAATGTTTCCAAATATGTACATTCATGGGCACCAGCAGTACATTGATACTGGTGAAAGTCGTTTTCCAATAGCTGTTATTGTTCCAGAGATATTTTCGGTGGACAAGATAACTGTGACACCCCGTATAGTGGATACGCTGATTCACGGTTAGGCACAACAAAAAGATTGTCAAACAAAGCTTTCAACCAAACAGGCATTTATCACAATTACACAACATATATCCACTATCTCCGCTATGTGGTGAGTAGCAAATACCCTTTTCATAACATTATCATTATTACGTAATGGATTTTCCATTTTGTGAAGATTAGTGTTTAATGTACCATTGACCACAGTAGTAAGGACAGACTATCATATTTCTACCAACAGACAGAGCTTTTCTCTTACTATGTGGTCTCCATCAAGATGAACACAATCTCCTTCAAAGCTTTTCGCATCAGGCCTGTGTCTGAGTAGCAGCCAACTGAATGTTGCCTCAAATTGAATTAGTGATAAGTAAAGAAAATAAACAGATAGGAAATTTGTTCAGTGCATAAACTTGAAACTGATATTAAATTGACAGATTCTTTGACCAAAAGTTGGCTTACACTACACACAGCGTTTTCACTGTAGAAGTTTTCTTCTTAATTGAAATTCATGACAGTTTCTGTTCATCAGAATGTTTAAGAACTATTCACAAACTAAATGCATATATATAAAAGAGTTTAGTGGCAACTGAAGTATTGTAAGTTTGATATCATGGCTATTATTTATTTCCGTTTATCTGCTTTCCTTTCCTTATTTTCTTCAGCTGCCATATGTGGCACAGCTGTTCCTGCCAGAATGGTGGATTTTCATTTCCTTACAATGCAAATGAAGGTGGAAAATATACTGTTTAAGTCAAACAAGGTAAAAAAATATGGAAAATACATGTAACTGCAAAAGAATGAAATACTGCATAACTGGAGCTTCAATAGTTATGCAAGGCTATTTGTCTCTATGGAGGCTGAGAAGCTGGAAGACTGCAGTGAAGTGCAGGAGCTCTCCACCCAACAATGACCTGTGCCTGTGCACACATTTTTGCATTTATGCAAAAGCAAAGTCAGTTATGTTATTTGTTTCTTCAGTGACAGTACGTCTACAGGTAATAAGTTTCCAGTAACATTACAATGAGAGAGTTACAGAAGATGAAATGGGTTGTTGCTAAGACTGTGAATGTGTTTGTTTATCAGGTGAATAGTACAGTGATGTAAATCAGAGGCCATCAACTGATTTGGACATAAACCTACAAAAATGATGTAACTTCTTTTGTCTCGGATGAATACAGTTTAAAATAATGTAACATATCATACAGCTATGTTACTTAACTAGTTTATGCTTCGGGGGCAAAGGCTGTGAGTATTTCAGGTCTTCTGATGCAATAAATCTATCATTTTAGGATGATCTGGGCAATAATTTACTTATTTCTGCAAACATGTGTGGGAAAAATAACATCTTAATAGAGACTCTGCTTCTGTGTATGTAACAAGATAATATTAATGACAAAATTTCTGTGATTGAGATGGAAATGTCTAGTTGGGGCACTGACTTCATTGTGTGACTTAAGCCATAGCTATTGTAAATGTAAATGATGTGGTTGAGAGATGGTTATGACAGTTCACTTCATGGTGTATGGCTGGTGAGTGCCATGTCTAGATTTTTGAGAGGAGATACCAAACAAAGAGATAGCACCACTGTATTTTATTTGTTGCAGTAAACATGATGCAGCCACAGGGTTTCAATGTCTGCCTGATAGCTCTCCTGCTATGCTGTGCTGTGATGGAAGACCTCAGCAACATCTTTTGACACACATCTGGCTGCTGGTGTAAGGCACTTTTCCTTATCACTGAACCCCATTCACAAGAGTTTCACTAAGATATTGAAGGCAATAATACAATTAACATTTAAACACACACTGCCTGAGAAAGCAGAGAAATGTAATTATGATTTTTGCAGAAAAGTTGCTGAACATATCAACAATGATTTGTGTTCAGTAGCTGCAGAAGACTGTTATCAAGACTGCTATGCTAAATTAGTGTCAAATTCCTCCTTTTTTCGAAATGGGGGCCACACTCTTGGTACGAAGTTTCATGCCACTTTGCAAGAAGTATGCAGTTTTCTAGATTCTTCAGAGAAATCCCAATTTTCACTGTAGGATTTATAACAAAACTCAATGAATGAATCCCAGTCTGAGATACAATTACTATAAAAATGCTTAGAATACAAATTGACTGAACATTACAGTTATGGAGTCATTCCACAAATATTCAGTGATGGTTAAGGTTCATTGATGATATATCTTCATGATCTGAACTCAGGGCCAAGGCAACCTATCCACATTCCTTGAGAACCTCAACACTGTTTCCCCTATCTGCTTCACCTGGCCCTCCTCTACACAATGTGCCACCATCCTGGAAGTTCACCCCCATCCACACCTCAGTCAACACACACACACACACACACACACACACACACACACACACACACACACACACACACACCTCAGTCAACAAACACACACACACACACACACACACACACACACACACACACACAAATCCCCCACAAACAGCTTAGCAGCCTGTAGGTGACATTATTTCTAAATAGCCAATTTTTTAAACAATGATTTTGTAACACTGAAATAAAAAATATCGCAAACATACAAATCTGCTAAGAGTGATAATACTACACAGAAAACATAAATATTTGGAGCCCATAATGAATAAAAATTATTTTGTATTTAATGTTTTTTGTGTAAACATGCTGAAGTCTGTGAGTTATGTAATACACCAAGGAACATGTGGAAGACAATTGTGCCCTAGTTTCCTTTGGTCAGAACACAATAAAAACTGAAACCAATACTTTTCTTGGCCAGTGGCCTTGCCGCAGTGGTAACACCAGTTCCTGTCAGATCACTGATATTAAGAGCTTTTGGGCTCGGCTAGCGCTTGGATGGGTCCCCATCCGGGTCACCCAAGTACTGTTGACAAATGAAGTGCACTCAGCCCTTGTGAGGCCTATTGAAAATCTGCTTGACTGAGAAGAGCGACAGTGGTCACGAAAGCTTACAACAGCTAGGATATTTGTGTGCTGACCACATGCCCCTCTGTATTCACACCTGGTGATGCCTAAGGGCTGAGGATGACACAACAGCCAGTCAGTACCGTTGGGCCTTCAAGGGCTGTTCAGATGGTGTTTTCTTTTCTTTTTTTTTTAAATTACTTTCTTGAACATGCTGGAACCATGTTATAAATGGGTCTACATTCACTGTCTATTATATCAAATGTTTGTTGATAGTAAATATTGGAACTGAGAATAGTTAATCGAAAATAATAATGATACAAATGTATATTTGATACCCTTTAGAAGCAATCCTGACAATTTGTACAGATGCACAAGTCCGTGAGGATATCACACTTAAAATCATTGGCTGTAACCGTAATTAATTTATTCAGGAAACTTGGATACATTTTGTTATAAGGCACAGCTTCCATTACATTTTATTACAAGGCACAACTTACATCCATTTGAACCTGCTTACAGTAGTCAAACCTAGGTGCACCTCTGTAATTTTTATCGCACTCACTTCCCTCCAGTACCATATTGACTTGATGATTCCTTGACGCCTCAGGATGTATCCTAACAGTCAGTCCCATTTTTTAGATGTGCTATTTATTTCTCTTCTTACCAAATTTATTCAGAACCACCTATTTAGTCATCTGGTATACCCATATAATCTTCACCATTCTTCTGTAACACTACATTTCAGTTGCTTTATTCTTATGCAAATTAATTTTCAGGTTGTGTAAACACCTACTTTATCACCCTAAATGAGCACTGACATAACAAGATTGAATAGGCATTTTGTAGTGATGACTGATCTGTAGTGTAACCAGAGGATAAGGTTAGGGTGGCTAGGTGACAGTTCAGTTACTTGTGGCCAAGCTGAATGTGAAAGTAGAGTGTTAAGAGTAAAGTATTGTCCCATACCTGTGCAGATAGAAATTTATGTGTGGGAACAGTGGAAGTGGTGGAGGTTTCATTGTGTGTGAGCACTATCTGGTAGGGGGGATTCAGTTCAATGAATGAGGCCTACTCAAAAGCAGAACTCCTAAGCTACAGTTAGTGAGTCTGCAAAAGATCATACAGACAGCTCACCCCAGTATGAGTAATAATATAACCGACTGAAGTGGTTAATAAGAAAATCACCCCATTAACAATTAATGCAACTGCTGATAGTGTATTAAGCACACTGCTCAGCAGATTACTGAATACTGAGATGGTCACTCCTTTGTAACAAAAAAGTAGACACACCTGGGGCTGTGTGGCTGCCAAGCTATTTGGAGCTACATGTAATATATTGATCTGTAGAGCAGCATGATGTCTATGTTCATACGATATTAAGTGCACTTTTTGTTATAAAAATGAACTGCAAGGTAAATTCAGAAAGCACATACAGGATAACGAACAAGTATTTCATGAGTGTATGACATACATTGTACGTAATCTACAAAAAAGTGCACTGGAGGAATGTCATACTGTCTTTTAACCACATACAATAAATAGTTCTAGTTTATTTCATGATAAATAGTTGAGAAGCTCTAACTGGTATTATTACATGACTTCACTATATCACTGTTTGTTTATATTCCATGTAATGACTAAAAATTTAAATATTACATTCTTTGGTCATGTTTTCATATTTACTGTTACTGATACAAATGCATAGACAAATCCATGAAAAAGAGAACAATTACATTTCTTTCATAGGACAGTATTACAAATGTTCAATTATATTAGTAGAACACTGCAAAAAACAAATACGCAGAATTTGGGTGAAAACAAAGAAGTCATCGTATGAGAGTCTGCCAGAACAGTGATTTTTTTATGGGTGGTTCTGAACAAATTACTTTGCTGGGAGCATCTGGATTCAATGCAATCAAGGAGCTAGCTGCTGTTGTATGAACGCAATGTCCTTATAACAGAAGAGTATGTATAAAGTGAAGACAATGATGTGCTGCTGCCTAAGAATCCACCTTTACCCCTTTGTGGTGATGACTCATGTTTACTCTTACATGTAAATACCAGGTCATTAAAAAATAAAATTGGTGTTCTTAGTATTATGTTAGGTGTAAACAAGAAGACATAGTGTTAATAAACACTGGCAGTGAAGATAAGCTACAACTGTACATATCACAGAGGATGGTCCTGGCATATTGCAGCATATCGAGCTGGCATCCACCACCTGCTCTAATTACACCCCAACTATTACCAATAATTTTTTCTCTCTTTTCTGTCTCTGGGTGTCTTCTAGTTCTGATTTGCAGTAATATTTGTATGTGATGTAGGTATAAATCTGCCCATTTATTATTTATTTCAGGTTTCATTGGTACAGTTGTAGTCTGTGTATCCGACAGCAAAAATACAATTAGTTTTGAAACTTCCTGGCAGATTAAAACTGTGTGCCAGACCAAGACTCGAACTCACGACCTTTGCCTTTTGTGGGCAAGTGCTCTACCAACTGAGCTGCTTTGGTAGCTTGCCCGCGAAAGGCAAAGGTCCCGAGTTTGAGTCTCGGTCCGGCACACAGTTTTAATCTGCCAGGAAGTTTCACATCAGCGCACACTCCACTGCAGAGTGAAATTCTCATTCTGGAAACAATTCTATATACTATTCCAAAGTCCCAGATGACTACACTTTTTACTAACCAAATTATTGTTAATAATTATAGTCTATCCTGAGTAGTATTTTTTTCATATGACGTTAAGAAATCTCTCTCTCTCTCTCTCTCTCTCTCTCTCTCTCTCTCTCTCTCTGATGAGCCTCTGCGGAAAGAAATATGTATTCGAAAGAATTGTTTTTGATGCCATCTCTGCTGCAATATTTGTCACCGGCCTATCATTTGAAAAATGACTTATATGGTGTGAGACAAAACTTTAATACGAGATAGCAGAAAATCAATACTGTATCATCCCTAGTGTGACTGTGGCTCCCCTTACAGTATCTGCTAGTAGAGGAGCTAACTTACCTTTCCCTTTCCTATTTAGATTCAGGCCATGTGTAGTGTATCACCCCTTACCAATAGCATCAGCTGGAACAGCACTTATGTGAGGTTTTGCCGTTGTCTGGAGCATTCTGTTCAGCTCAGTGTTAACATGCCTTACGGCAGTGTTTACTCAGGGCCAATCATGGTGCTGAAAGAGCTCCACAAAGCCCACATTTGTGTGCCCATTTTCCAGTTACCTGTAACATTCACTAATCCTTCCACATATATCATACCAATTTGTGTTAACACAGTATTCATTGCAGTACATTGCTTTAATAATACTATTCAAGTTGAGGTGGTTCCATCTGCTTTATTTATTTCGTCGTTTGTTGATGTTTGTCCTTGGTGTCAACATACTGCATTGCTACACTGGCTGGTTGAAAAAAGGGGTTGTGGATTCCGACACTGACTACTTTAAATGGTTTAGCCGATAGATGCACAGTTACGTTTTACAGTACTTGCCAGTGCACTATTATGTAGCTTTCGATAAGCCTCAATAATATTTAGCAGGCGAAACTCCACATACTACTACAATAGTTTACTGTTGAACATCTACGAGCAGGAAAACCAGGGTGTATATGTGGATGAGGAAAAAAAAAATTCCCGGATTTTTCCCAGAATTCCCTGTTAAAAGTACACTTCCTCCCAGGTGAAAATACCCTTTTTCCGTGTTAAGTGAGAGTATACTTTTCCTGGGAACTGTAAAACTTATCAGTCTTTTGAATGGTTATGGTTTTATACAGAGGCGTAGAATTTTCCGGCACTTCAGAAAACGAAACTCAGGGAAAAAACACGTTTTCGGAAGATGTCTGACGTGCAGCAACATGTACACTGCATATTTTCATATTACGAAAGTATAAATTCTAATTCCATCAAACACCTCATGTTACTTGCTGAAACATTGAAATCATGATTGCCATGCCCTTTAGTAAGCCTGTCATAGCTCACATCACGTGATCTCGCCAGCCGGCGACAGCGGTTATTCAGAACATAGGACATGTGATGCAGCCAGCCAATAGCTTTATGTTCCTTGCCAATAGCAACATCACTGTTAAGTAATGAGAACACACAAATAGGAAAAGTTAATGGTTTAAATTAATATGCGTAGTGCTGCTACAAGAAAAGAAAAGCTTTCACATATAATGTTGCCCCTTTTTGCGCGTGTTATACTTTAAGCTACATCACACAAATGTGCCAGTAAAATTTTTAAGAACGACATAAATGTCAGGTCTTCTGAGCTCGAAATTATTCTGAATCATCGTAGTCAAAGAGTTGATTTTTAAGTGAGAGTCAAAAGCTCTGTGATTTAAGAAATTCATCGTACATTCTCGCACATAGTTCATCTTGCGTAAAAGGAAATTTACTTTGAAAGTAACACTTTTCAAACCGCCATTCGCAATATTTTCCCGCGACCTGTTAGAAATAGGTTCGTTTCAGCAGTTGCCAGAGAGCGCTAGATAACAAGCGTCTTACATAATGTCACAAAAGAAACAAGATATTAGAGGATACTCCAAGAGCACGGGAATTTCGTGAACCACACTAAAATGCATAATTCGGCTTAAAGTGCACATTCCTATGTCCAGATACGGATGTAAGTTTTCTTGGAGTACCAGTACTGTATTATCACATGTCTGGTTCTTTATTATGGCGTAATGCCATACTTTCTATAAGATGAAAAAATGGACCTGAAATTCAGCGATCAATTGAAATTAGCCAATAGTCTGGAATTAAACACTCCGTTTCAAATATATTGGCTGGTTCAGCGGAAAAGGTTAATAAAAGCCAAATTTCTCTAGCAAATCGACAACAATAAGTTTATTGTTGTGCAATGCGATAATGCTTAACTGTCAGAAATGGAAAATAAAATAAAATCTGAAACTAATAACATATTTTAGCCTTCCGTAATTATGTGAATGTATTTTAATTCACTTAATAATTCCCAGTCACAAAAATCAGTTTTGTTTTCATTTGACGTGAGAGCAATAAACGAAAAGGAAACAACAAAATTACTAAACGTAAACATGGATCACGTGAGACTACCCACCTCCCTATTACAACTTAAGACTGCTCTGTAGATCTGCCCCGCATCTACGATATTTCCGAACCGGAACAATACTAGGGAGTGACTCCTCCCTTGAGCGTTAGAGGTAGGACGCCAAAAATTTTAAAAAAAATCAACTTTTAAAAAATATGTTCATTTTGCAGCGCACATCTTTCTGAAGAGTCTGGTACATAAAACATATGTGTCTGATGAAATGTAATACATATTATTTGGTCTTAATTGTGCCAAAATGTAGTGCCGCGCCTCTTCACACAGCATTCTTCTATCACACGTCACTGTATTTTGTTCTGTGGAACTCGACCATGTAACATTTTGCAATGCTTTTGTGTGACATAAAATTAAATATAGTATAAATAAAACCAGTAAAGACATTAGACAAGCAAGACAGTACACATTTCTTCAGTCCCTAAGTCCTTGCATTGCTTTTCTCACTAACCTTAGTGCAGCTTTGCATGGCGTGCTTTCCTTTTGGGCAAGAATCTATTAGCTCATCAAAATTCGTCAAACGTTTTGCTACATGAAAAAAACAAATGTCGTTGACTAATACAGAAAAAAGTATTATTACTAATAATAACGAGGACAGGTGTGCTTTCTCGATCTGATTACGTGTAATTTGTCACTGTCTCCTAGATAATATTTCAGGAATTGTAACACACACCGAATAAACGACGCTGTTTTGCCACAATTTATTTTTATTTATTTATTTATCTCTTGTTCCGGTGATCCATGTTGTGACACTATCACAGGATATGGAACGTGTCAATTTTAAAAGCTTTTGGCCAGAATTTATGGTAATACATAAAACAAAACAAAAACAGTAACTTAGGTCCCACTACAAAAAAATACATTTTAGAGATAGATAAGGATTACAAAAAAAAACAGTAACTTAGGTCCTACTACAAATGGTCATTTTTATAACACGACATATAATCATGAAGTACCAATATCAAATGCCTATTACGCCTACTACAAGCAAAAAGTTTCATATTAGGAAATAGTTTCACATTTCATTCATAAGCTCTAGTTTCGGAAGCATGAGAACGAAAAGTAGTAGTACGAAATTTTTATATGAATTTGGAATCGTCATATTCTTCCATAATTTGTGTGATGAACCCGATTCTTCTCCTTCCTCGTTCTAACAAACAATCTTGTCATCACTAACTCTGTAACTATTCCTGCCAGGGTTAAAACTTATTCTCAGGTTAACTTGACTAAACCTGCCACAGTCATCGTTTTAGTTATCCCCCGTTTATTCTCCTGTTCGCGTTATTATATGTTCGTACAGCGCGTTTTCCGCACTACTCCCAGAACAGAATGTCAGCGGCTGCTAGCCGGGGAGTGTACAACTGGCCCTTACCAGTGTAGCGTCCTGGCAAAAGATCTTTTGCCAAAATTTCATTTTCTTGGATACACCGAGAAGATAATACGTAATCTTTTTTACCTGTTATTCAACAGGGGATGCGTTTCAAAATCATACGAATAACCGATAGACCGACGTGCGCTGCTAGGCGCTTTTTGAAACAAGGTCCCCCCCACCCCAGAAATTGCCGGCCGGGGCAGATACCCCGGTTTGCTCCCAGCCCCTATATCCAGGCCTGCTGCGCGTGCATGAATCTGACAGCTTAGGCGCGCCAGAAAATTTTTTTCTGTGTAATATCTGGCTGCTTGCTGCTATTGCTTATACAGCCAACTGCCACACTTCTGTAGCCATACGCGGGAGAAGGTACTACTCATACGCGACTCAACTGCGCATGCGCTCGCTCGCAACTGCTGAAACGAATGTGTTCTAAGTAGTTGTGACGTCATGCTCATCGGAAGCAATTTGCTGTTATGAATCATTAAATAAGCTTCCTAAAGCCATTGACACATTTTGCTGTTGGCAGACGCTTTTGTGAGCACTGTGTTTTGTTGTTGTATATGGCGCATTTCCTTGGCAACTTAAGTTTTATTTTCGTTTTTTTTTCTCTTACATGTTTTATTGCTGCAGTAGCGAGATACAGTAATATCCTTTATTAGAGTATTGGTTCTTACCAGTCAATGTTACAAAAATTTAACTGAAAACTGAAACAATGAAAAATTCCCGGAATTCTAAAAAAAATTCCGGGTTTTCCCGGATGGAAAAATTCCCGAGTTTTTCCCACATCTCCCGGTTGTCCTGGGTCGTATACACCCTGGAAACGTAACTACAAACTTCACAGTTCTTGAAGAATAAACAGGTACATATGGAGCAGTCACTGTCATTGGTTTTTTTACACGCGGCCTAATTGTTTAACATTTATTTCACAGTTGAATTGAAGCATTGTTGTTGTTCTAACCAGCACAAGGTTACTCGTCTGAAACTTGGCCATGGACTGACCGTCTCATGACCAGGGTTGTGATATCCAGACAGCGCGATTCTCGTACCAACGCTCATGAAATTCTCGTATTTTAGTAAAAATTCTCGTACGTTTTGAAAATTTTTTATTCGCAGCTTTACAAAACTTTATTTACAAATGAATAAAACTACGAACAAGAATTTGTAATCATGAAACAAATTCGATGTCTACATCTTCTTCTTCTTCTTCCTGTTTCGTTTTATAAAGAGCGTCCGACGTCATTTTCTCGTACATTTCGTGTGTTGGCTCAAAAGTTACACATGTTCCGTGGTTTCCTGGTCGTTCTTTAATGCATTCAGAGGCAAGAAGTGCTCCATTCAGTGTACTGGTTTGGAGTCTGTTCCTAATTGCCGGCCGCGGTGTTCTAGCGGTTCTAGGCGCTCAGTCCGGAATCGCGCGACTGCTACGGTCGCAGGTTCGAATCCTGCCTCGGGCATGGATGTTTGTGATGTCCTTAGGTTAGTTGGGTTTAAGTAGTTCTAAGTTATAGGGGACTGATGACCACAGATGTTAAGTCCCATAGTGCTCAGAGCCATTTGTTCCTAATTTTGATTTTCATGAGGTTTACCTGAAGTTGAACATGAAACTTCAATAACCTGACAAGTATGAAATCATATTATTAACTAGTTATTAGCTTCATTGCTTTACATACCTTAGAAAAAACTTTCGCAGTCTGCATTTGAATGAGGTAAACTCAAAATTGAGAGACCGAAAACGCTCAATTCCTTAAATTCTTCAGATTCGTTATTTAATATATTCCACATTTTATCCGTTGATTGTCCCTTTTGTAGTGAGTCTGGGATACAAGCCAAAACCAGAGGGAGACGCCTCCACTGGTCATCTGTAGTTTGTGCTAAATCGAGATCTGAGGGAGGAATTATACGTGGCAACAGTTCCATTAAAGGCATGAGTGAAGGTGTTGTATCTCGGAAACTTTGTGACAGGGCATTTGTAGGTTTGAGTGCCGCTAGTTTGGACAGCACTTTATCTTCCATATCATACCGTAATTTGATCTGGCACGAAGTTGTCTGTAATATTTGAGAATTAGTAGCTCTCATTAGGTATGCCACACATAAACACACAAATTATATATGATTTCAGGCAAACGATGTGTACTCACCACAAGAAAGTTCCTGCATCGATGATAAAAATCCTTGATAAGATATGGGAGATTCTTTATCTCTGGTGTGCCAACGGTCTTCAGAATTTTCACACCCAAATACAGTTGTGAATCTTCCAGAAGATGAGCTGCATTTTTAGGATCAACATCACTGAGATTTTTTCCCATGACATACGTGCGTTTCATGAAATACATAAGTATTTCTGTATATAGAGCGCTAATCTTGTCATGAAGGTCAACAACTACTACTGCTCTAGACTGTAAATACTCGTTGAAAGTAGTAAATTTTGGTAGAATCCACTCCAAGAACAAATAATACATTTTTGCAAAGGAGTCATGTAAACGGTTAAAAACTTGTTCAGGACTTAGAACTCGCTCAGAAAGCCATTTTTGTTTAAAAAACAGCATTAGAGCATTCCAGTTTTCCAGCACTGTCCTAACAACCACGATCATTGACAGCCAACGTGTCTGTGAAGGATGTAGTAATTTGTGTGGTTCCAAGTTTAAAAATACACTCCTGGAAATTGAAATAAGAACACCGTGAATTCATTGTCCCAGGAAGGGGAAACTTTATTGACACATTCCTGGGGTCAGATACATCACATGATCACACTGACAGAACCACAGGCACATAGACACAGGCAACAGAGCATGCACAATGTCGGCACTAGTACAGTGTATATCCACCTTTCGCAGCAATGCAGGCTGCTATTCTCCCATGGAGACGATCGTAGAGATGCTGGATGTAGTCCTGTGGAACGGCTTGCCATGCCATTTCCACCTGGCGCCTCAGTTGGACCAGCGTTCGTGCTGGACGTGCAGACCGCGTGAGACGACGCTTCATCCAGTCCCAAACATGCTCAATGGGGGACAGATCCGGAGATCTTGCTGGCCAGGGTAGTTGACTTACACCTTCTAGAGCACGTTGGGTGGCACGGGACACACGCGGACGTGCATTGTCCTGTTGGAACAGCAAGGAATGGTAGAACGATGGGTTCGATGACGGTTTGGATGTACCGTGCACTATTCAGTGTCCCCTCGACGATCACCAGTGGTGTACGGCCAGTGTAGGAGATCGCTCCCCACACCATGATGCCGGGTGTTGACCCTGTGTGCCTCGGTCGTATGCAGTCCTGATTGTGGCGCTCACCTGCACGGTGCCAAACACGCATACGACCATCATTGGCACCAAGGCAGAAGCGACTCTCATCGCTGAAGACGACACGTCTCCATTCGTCCCTCCATTCACGCCTGTCGTGACGCCACTGGAGGCGGGCTGCACGATGTTGGGGCGTGAGCGGAAGACGGCCTAACGGTGTGCGGGACCGTAGCCCAGCTTCATGGAGACGTTTGCGAATGGTCCTCGCCGATACCCCAGGAGCAACAGTGTCCCTAATTTGCTGGGAAGTGGCGGTGCGGTCCCCTACGGCACTGCGTAGGATCCTACGGTCTTGGCGTGCATCCGTGCGTCGCTGCGATCCGTCCCAGGTCGACGGGCACGTGCACCTTCCGCCAACCACTGGCGACAACATCGATGTACTGTGGAGACCTCATGCCCCACGTGTTGAGCAATTCGGCGGTACGTCCACCCGGCCTCCCGCATGCCCACTATACGCCCTCGCTCAAAGTCCGTCAACTGCACATACGGTTCACGTCCACGCTGTCGCGGCATGCTACCAGTGTTAAAGACTGCGTGGAGCTCCGTATGCCACGGCAAACTGGCTGACACTGACGGCGGCGGTGCACAAATGCTGCGCAGCTAGCGCCATTCGACGGCCAACACCGCGGTTCCTGGTGTGTCCGCTGTGCCGTGCGTGTGATCATTGCTTGTACAGCCCTCTCGCAGTGTCCGGAGAAAGTATGGTGGGTCTGACACACCGGTGTCAATGTGTTCTTTTTTCCATTTCCAGGAGTGTACCTGGAATAAAACATAATGTTTAGCCTATTTCCACACGATCGGACGTAAAATAAAGTCTATGAGATATAAAATGCTACAATACCTGAAATTCCTTGAACTCTGCCTGCCTCTTCGCACTGAGTTTGAAAAACCATAAATATTCCTCGCGAGGTCCTCACAAGCTCTTGGAAGGTTCTTGCACGCCTCGCTTGCGCATATATGCACCGAATGACAAACACACTTCATTACAAAAATTCCCGGGCAGCTATCTCGGAATCTGCTTGCTACAGAATTACGAACTCCCATCATAGTACTGCAACCATCTGTTCCAAAGCCAATAATATTGGCAAATGGAATGTTATGCTGTTGAAACGTTTTTACTACACCATTGTAGAGATTTTCTGCAGTAGAAGCTTTCTCAACATTTAAGTCTCCATCTTCATAAACTTTATATTGCTCCCAAAACTTATTTTCAATACAACCTGTAAAAGGAGAAGTGATACAAAGTGGTAACTTAACAGGAAAATTTATTTTACAATTAATTTGGTTATTATTTGAAAACTAGCTCTTATTGTTACTCACCTGAATCTTTGTCATAAAAGCGGATCACCACGCAGGAATTTTTCACAGTTCCGATATCGGTGGACTCGTCCGTCATTATGCTAAATTTGGCGTGTTGTAGTTTTTTCGCCAACACTTCTTTGTGTGACGTCCCAATAACACTAGAAACAATGGCACGTGCTTTGTGCCGTTGAAGAGTCATTGTCCTTGCAATATCCGAGTCTGGAAAAATACCTTTTAACAAACCGGATAAATGGTCAGCAGCTAAAAATGCCACATTATGTTCTGCTAAGAATGCTGATAATTTGATTTCAGCTTTAGCAACCTTCCTCTTAACTGGTTGTGCGTTTGTGACAAATTGAGCAACTGAAGGCTGTCGCACTGTAGCAGACTGCACCATGTTTAGGTGCTTCTTGCTTCTGGAATGGTTTTTAATATTCTGGATTTCGGAAACCATGCTGGTATTGCAATATCTGCATCGCGCCCTGAGCGGATCACTATCGCGCATCAGCCAATTACGTAAACATGGCATATGTAGCCACTCATCACGAAATTTTTATTGTCGATGGACAGGCCGTTATGTCTTCGAGATTTCACCTCTTTTTAGACGTTTTTTCTCCGACGTGCACGAAAGCTTCGTGCTTGTGTTTTCATATTCAGTCACTTCCTATTCTCCGCTCACAGTAACACACAGTAACCCGAAACACTTACAAAAAGAAACTACACAGTAAATGAATTCAGCTAAATACGCATTGTTAAGAGTATCGTTTGTTGAAGACGAAACAATACCGTCGGATGAAATGTTTTTCGTCTGTACTTAACAATTCCACAGTATTGTAGGGTAATTAGGTCTACTGTTAATTGCTTTCCAATAATATTCGATTAAAGTTCCATTTAGTGCTTTGAGATTCGTTGGCCGCTCTATTTCTGAAACTTAACAATTCGAACTGAGTGAAATATGTCATGCAAAGCAAAGTGATTCGTTATTGTTAGCTTATTTATTTTCCAGGGCCAGGCTTTGAACTAAGCCTCATTCTCGACTTTAATCGTTTTGTCATGTCGATAGTTTGGCGCTCTCTCTCCTGCCTGAAATTTGTTGATTGACAGAGACGGCATGGATTCGTAACAGTTTCTAATCATTTTTAAAATATAACAGATGAATTGATTATTTTCCAAACAAATGTGTATAATGTATATTTGGTAAAAAACTTGGACTCGCCTCCATAGCCACACGACTTGGTGGGGTGTCACGAGCCACGAGCCCACAACTACTAAGGTTCGAGTTCCCCCGTGGGCATGTATGTTTCTGTGATGTCTTTAGACTAAGTTAGGATAGGACAGGGTAGAGTAAGTCGTCTGTAACGACTCCAGTTAGAGATCGGATTAAACGCTAAAAAAGTTTTAGGTAAAATTCTCGTATGTTCGTGTACGATATTCACTTTTGCCTCGTACATCGTACAAATGACGGAATTCTCGTATGCGTACGAGAATTCTCGTATATATCACAACCCTGCTCATGACCAAAAACGGAGGCCTTATATATATTCACAATAATAGGTGCTGAAACTACACATTGCTTAAACTTAAATTTACAGAAATTACAATTAAAACTTAACTCACTCAGTTAACTGAATACACCAAGAAATTGGTTCTTTATAGCAGTTTCTTCTACTACAAGGGTTATGCCAAATTATTTGTTTCAATCGTAAAATTAACAAATAATTACGTAAACAATACTTTGGACAAAACGGTTAATTACTTTAATGAAGGTCTGGTTTTGCTAACATGTTTTCGAATAGAGCCAAATAGATACTTTAAGAATACCAGCATTTTGTCTTCCAAATGTTTATAATTATTACAGAATTTATATTTGTTTATACGTCAACAACAGAATTTAAGTTACGAAACTATTACTGATTTCCGAAACAATTACTGCTTTCTCCCTATAAAGAAAGATACTAACTAGGAATACTCGAAATAAATTAGAACATCAATTACATACATAAAACTAAGCACCAAATTAGATCTGGTGTTTTAATTTTAATACTGAGGGCCATGTTTCTCTTTTATGAAAATGCAGATTATGCTCATCTATGTTAACGGTAAATAGTTCGAAATAACAACATGAATTTAAGGAGGCAAATGGCAGAACAAAAGGGGAACTAAAATTATCCCAGCTTGCTTCGTCAGAGTTCTCACCTTTCTGTTTCGGAAACATTTCTTTTCTACTGATCGGGACGCCTCTTCGTTTTCTGGGAGGGTCCTTCACCCTCAGTCTTGTTCTGGTCATTTGCAACTACTATGATGGATTCGACTTCTTGCAGAATTTCTACTGTTTCAATTACTCCCACTTCATTTGTACCATCTCCGCATTTAAGCTGTCCACAAAATTACTTATTTTCTTCAGAACACTCATGCAAATACTTGAAGATGACGGCTAGAGTAAAAGTTAAGCAAGTGTCCTTCCAGAAAAACAAATTTTGCCGTAAAAAAAGAAATCGTGTGAAAATTGTAAGGACGAAATCAAGAAACTGAATGAACGCAGAACAAGCTTACAGTTCATAATCGGCAGTTTGAAAACGGATATTTCGAAAATACAACAAGAAAATAGTGAACTGAACACGCTAAAACTTGCGCGAGATAGTCTTTAGTTACGGAAAAGTGGTCAAATGTAAAGTGCAATAACAGCAAGACCAAAGTGCAAATTCGGAAAACCTGTGAAAGTTACGCAAACTTTGTGCACATCCATACAATATTTATTGTTCCACGGATGAATAAATAAATAAATAAATAAATAAAAAATAAAAAAGTACTTTCAACCGCCGATAGTGAAAATGCATGAACGATGGGAAAAGCAAAAAGGCACTGTGAATAAGGTAAGAGAAGAAAATTTACAGACGCAAACAACCGTGAATGACGTCAATGTAACGGTGCCGACCAAAAATTGTGCCGAAGTGTTTAGTAAAACAATACAAAACGATTCGCGCATTGTGAACTCCAATAACCGCAAACTGTTTGTTTTCAGATAGCCATGGTCGTGGATTAGCGAGTAAACTAAAAGAAACAACTAAAACATATTCGTGTGGTATAGTGAAACGGGGAGCCCCACTTAGCGAAATTTTTTTTAAAAAAATGACTGTATTCGCAGAGGCAAAAAATCTGCATGATATGACTTCGTTGTACTTCTGGGAGGCGTAAACGACGTCTAGTCGTCTACAAAAATGAAACAGCGAGTGCAACGCGCGATCTTAAACAGTGTCTGAGGAACCTCACTCACACTAACGTAATACTGGTCAATATTCCGCATCGCTATGATCTTGTAAGAGAGTCATGTGTTAACATGGAAATAAAAAGTGCCAATAATCAGTTTGCAAAAATCTGCAGACATTTTAAAAACGTGAAATGCGTTGATATAAGCAGTATTGGACGTAGATTCCACACGCAACACGGACTTCACCTGAATGGCTTGAGGAAGGAATATCTGGCAAACCTGATAACCAAGGTAATAAAAAAACCACCAAAATAAATTCAAAACCAAAACGATAATTGCATCGCCATCGCTAAACTCCATAACGAAAACACTTCAAAAAAGGTAAAAGAATTAGAACCATCATCAGCACCAGCAAAACATGTAGAAAAAGACGAAATTTTAACAGAAAGAACAGTGGACATCGATTTCAACGACAAACGAACTACAGTTCCTCATCATCCAAATATTATTTTAGACGAAAACAAGAAAAACGAGAAGACTCCAAGTTCACAAGGAAACACAGCAGTAGTGGCAGAACCAACATTTGAAGTGTCAAAAACAGCATCACCATCCACAACAACAAATAGAAGGCGGTTGGGCAGAAGAAATGCTGAGCCGCCTCCTCATCTCAACGATTTTTTGTGTGTGGGCCTGAAGAAAAAGAAGGGACAACAGTAGGTAGTGTGAAGTGTCTCCTCTCTCCTGTCTCAAGCCAGACTCCAATGGATTCTAAAGTCAGGTAACAGCACTAATAGAATGAAAAAGCAAGAGGAAGGCATCTCTTTCTTTCATCAAAATATAAGGGGCCTCTTAAACAAAACAGATCAACTTCTTACTAAGATTCGTGAAAGGACAGTATAAATAATGCTCAGATTTTGTGCTTAACTGAGCGCCACGTTACTGATAAATGTGCCTTGCCATCTATAGTAAGTTATAGTTTAGTAACATACTACTGCAGGGAAAGTAAAGACAAAGGTGGAGTAGCAATTTATGTTAAGGATAGTGTAGCATACAAAGCTATATATAGGCCTATTAAGAAATATTGTGTGGAACAACAATTTGAGGCATGTGCCACAGAAATAATAACTAAATTCTACACAATAATAGTGTTGGCTGTCTACATGGCTGCTTCAGGGACATAAAAACTTTTCTGCATTCAATGGAACTCCTCCTGTCAGGGTTGCTTTCAAAGGCAAAGGATATTGTAGTTCTAGGTGGTTTCAATATAAACTTTATGACATAAAATAAGAATAAAATTGACTTTGAGATTGTGACGACCTTACATAATCTGACATCAGTAGTAAACTTCCCAACAAGAATTACATGCGAGTGCCAAACTATGCTAGACAACATTTAATTAGATGTAAGTAGACATCAGAATTATACTGTCAGGCAGGTTATAAGTGGACTTTCAGATCATGATGGACAAATTCTCACTCTTTATGACGTTAATCTGTTCAAAAAAAGAATTTCCTCAATGGAAATTCATAAGAGAAATGAATGAAGAGGCAAAAGGAACTTTCAACCACAGGTTGCAGCAAATGGATTGGTCTTTAGTATATAGCCATGATGATGTTGATACTAAATTTAACTGTTTTATAAATGAATTCTGTGCTCTTTTTGAAGAAATATTTCCCAAGAAATGGGTTAGAAACAGTGCTTCCAATTCTGTAAGTAAGCCTTGGATTACAAAAGGTATAAGACAGTCATGTAAAACCAAAAGGGAAACTTATGCTGCAATAAGATTCTGTAAATATGTAGAAAAATGGGAACACTATAGATTGTACTGTAAACTTTTGAAGAAACTAATACAGAAATCAAAAGCACTTTATTATGAGAAGGAAATACACTCCTGGAAATTGAAATAAGAACACCGTGAATTCATTGTCCCAGGAAGGGGAAACTTTATTGACACATTCCTGGGGTCAGATACATCATATGATCACTCTGACAGAACCACAGGCACATAGACACAGGCAACAGAGCATGCACAATGTCGGCACCTTTCGCAGCAATGCAGGCTGCTATTCTCCCATGGAGACGATCGTAGAGATGCTGGATGTAGTCCTGTGGAACGGCTTGCCATGCCATTTCCACCTGGCGCCTCAGTTGGACCAGCGTTCGTGCTGGACGTGCAGACCGCGTGAGACGACGCTTCATCCAGTCCCAAACATGCTCAATGGGGGACAAATCCGGAGATCTTGCTGGCCAGGGTAGTTGACTTACACCTTCTAGAGCACGTTGGGTGGCACGGGATACATGCGGACGTGCATTGTCCTGTTGAAACAGCAAGTTCCCTTGCCGGTCTAGGAATGGTAGAACGATGGGTTCGATGACGGTTTGGATGTACCGTGCACTATTCAGTGTCCCCTCGACGATCATCAGTGGTGTACGGCCAGTGTAGGAGATCGCTCCCCACACCATGATGCCGGGTGTTGGCCCTGTGTGCCTCGGTCGTATGCAGTCCTGATTGTGGCGCTCACCTGCACGGTGCCAAACACGCATACGACCATCATTGGCACCAAGGCAGAAGCGACTCTCATCGCTGAAGACGACACGTCTCCATTCGTCCCTCCATTCACGCCTGTCGCGACACCACTAGAGGCGGGCTGCACGATGTTGGGGCGTGGGCGGAAGACGGCCTAACGGTGTGCGGGCCCGTAGCCCAGCTTCATGGAGACGGTTGCGAATGGTCCTCGCCGATACCCCAGGAGCAACAGTGTCCCTAATTTGCTGGGAAGTGGCGATGCGGTCCCCTACGGCACTGCGTAGGATCCTACGGTCTTGGCGTGCATCCGTGCGTCGCTGCGGTCCGGTCCCAGGTCGACGGGCACGTGCACCTTCCGCCGACCACTGGCGACAACATCGATGTACTGTGGAGACCTCACGCCCCACGTGTTGAGCAATTCGGCGGTACGTCCACCCGGCCTCCCGCATGCCCACTATACGCCCTCGCTCAAAGTCCGTCAACTGCACATACGGTTCACGTCCACGCTGTCGCGGCATGCTACCAGTGTTAAAGACTGCGATGGAGCTCTGTATGCCACGGCAAACTGGCTGACACTGACGGCGGCGGTGCACAAATGCTGCGCAGCTAGCGCCATTCGACGGCCAACACCGCGGTTCCTGGTGTGTCCGCTGTGCCGTGCGTGTGATCATTGCTTGTACAGCCCTCTCGCAGTGTCCGGAGCAAGTATGGTGGGTCTGACACACCGGTGTCAATGTGTTCTTTTTTCCATTTCCAGGAGTGTAGATAATTCTAATAATAAAATAAAAACAATTTGGAGCATTGTGAAAAAAGAAACAGGAAGAGATACAACAAGCAAAGAAGAGGTAAATAAAATCAGATATGAAGGTACCCTAGTAGATAACCCCAAAACGGTGGCTGAGATTTTTAATAAACACTTCCTATCAGTAACTCAACAGATTGGTTGCAAGCCCAATGCTGATGAAGCTGTAACTCTTTGTCAAGCAGTATATTCAAACACAATTTCAGAAATGTACCTTAATCCTGTCACTGTAGTAGAAATTCAAAAAATCATCATGTCTCTAAAAAGTAAGAACTCTGCAGGGGTTGATAATATATCTAGTAATTTATTGAAATATTCTTGTAGGTGGATAAGGGACATTCTCTGTCATATTTTCAATGCTTCCCCTCAGAAAGGTGTTGTATCCAGTAGACTTAAGTATGCCTTGTGAAGCCGCTGTACAAAAAGGGTGATAAAGCTGAACTAATTAACTATTGACCTATCTCTTTGCTGACAGCTTTCTCCAAAATTCTAGAAAAGCTAATACATGTAAGAATTACTGATCATCTCATGAAGAATTGAGTTCTCAGAAAGAGCCAATTTGGCTTTCAAAAGGGCCATTCAACAGAAGACACAGTCTATGCATTTGCAAATGAAGTCCTAGAAAGACTTAATGAAAAAATACTAGCACTTGGTGTCTTCTGCGATTTATCCAAAGAGTTTGACTGTGCTGATCACCAGATTCTCTTGCAAAAAGCAAAATTAGTAGGAATAAGTGGTGTTGTAGGCAATTGGCTACAGTCATACCTCCAAGACAGAAAACAAAAGATTATCTTGAATAGCTCGGGTGGAGTATGTGATGCTTCCTCAGATTCTGAATGGAGTTCCATTACATATGGAGTGCCTCAGGGCTTAATTCTTGGGCCACTTATTCCTGATTTTTATAAATGGTCTACCATCATGTACAAGCCTGCCATGTAAATTTACATTATTTGCTGATGATACCACAATTTTTATGAGCAATAGAACAGACAACAACCTTGAGGAACTCATTAATCACATACTCAAAGATGTGGTTAATTGGTTCAAGGTGAATGGTCTCTCATTAAATTCCAGTAAGACCAGCTTTATTTAATTCTGTACAAAAACAGAAAAAGAGAGAGAGATAAGTGTGATATGTGGTAATCAACCAATACAACGAATGGAAACAACAAAATTTCTTGGAGTGCACATTGACAAGAAAATGAACTGGTCCTTACATATTATTGATCTCTGTAAGAGGTTTAGCTCTTCTACCTATGCTTTACAGGTTGTCACTACATGTGTTGAACCTAACACTGCAAAAGTGGCATACTGTGGCTATTTTCATTCTCTCATTGAGTACGGGCAACTAGGCATTAGCAAGGAAAGTGTTCATTGCACAGAAGTGAGCTTTAAGAATTATATGTGGATTGCGTCCAAGAGACTCGTGTAGAAATAGCTTTCGAAACTTTAAAATATACACAACTACATGCCAATATGTTTTTTCTCTCATGTGTTTTGTTTGTAAAAATATAGAGATATTTCAACCAAACAGTAATTATAATGAGCATAACACAAACAAGAGTAAGTTTAAGAAAGCACTAAAATATTTCTGCTAGAAAAAGCTTTTTACAGTTTAGATGAATTTTTAACTAAATAAATTGTAAAATTTTAATATTATATAATACAAGTTGACATAATGCCACTAAGAATATTATTTATCCTGAGCTCTGTATCTGTGTGTGCTCTAGACCTGTTTTCTGTAGTGCTTTAATGGTTCTAAGAAAATATGTATTTTCTTTTTCTGTATTGCTGCCCAAAGAATTTACTGTATAAATTTTTATATAATTATGTACTCAAATATCTGTATATGCTATAAGATTATCAGACTGTATTTGTAAAAAACTGACTCGTTCCACGTACTTGTGAATCCAACACAGTTGGACCTATGGAACATGAAATAAATCAAATCAGATCAATCAAATTAACAAACACCCTACTGATCAGCTGAACTGTGTTTACTGGCATATATTTCGATAAGGCATCAGCAGTGATAACTTCACTAATATGTATGTGTTTGCTACAGTACAGCCATCCTAACTCTGAATAAGAAAAATATCCCTTTGAATCATATCAAACAGAAAGGTAGCTTTGAATGTCTAGATTGGTAAGTCTGATGTCAGCTGGCATTCCTTGCATCCGGACATGGCATAGTGACCACCACGCCATGAACTTGGCACGTTTTGCAAATGTTGGACATTTAGTGGGCTTTGCACCCAAAGACTACATGCAGTTAGCAGCTTTGGCAACCAAACACAATTTTCTACAGCCAATTTCAACGTTTATAGTGGGTTTTGCACCCGGAAACCTGTTCCACTGTGTCGACACTGAAAAAATCTATATAGTAGTGTGCTCAATTCAAAATTGACAAAAAATGCATTTAGCCGCTTTTGCATCTGGGTTACTTAATTTGTTTGTATTGACATTCATTAATAATGCTTTGTAATTCATGTAACTCAGGAATTATACAGTAATAATTCTATTCGTATTATATGTATGAGTTAATATTGTCACAGTAGCTTACATTTGATTATTTGTTTCCTAATTCTCACATGCTCATTGTTCCTTGCTTGTTACACAACATAACGCAAAATGTATTTTGATGTGAGTTTCTGTGTTCCATTTTTCACAATTTGCCAGTACGCCCATTTTTTGTGTGTCACCAGTCTTTTGACTGGTTTAATGCAGTCCGTCACAAATTCCTTTCTTGTGCCAACCTTTTCATCTCATAATAGCACTTGCACCAAACATTCTTAATTGTTTGTTGGATGTACAGGGTATTCCAAAGTCTGTCTTCCCCTGAAGTTTTTATCCTACATAGCTCCCTCTAGTACTACTGAAGTTGTGCTTTGATGTCTTAACAGATGTCCTATCATCCAGTCATGTTTTGTTGTCAATGTTTTCCAAATCTTTCTCTCTTTGTCAAATCTGTAGAGAACCACCTCGTTCCTTATCTTATCAGTCCATCTAATTTTCAACATCCTTCTGTAGCACCAATTCTCAAATGCTCTGATTTCCTTCTTTAACAATTTTCCCACAGTCTATGATTCACTACCACACAATGCTATGTGCAAATGTACATTATGATATATATCTTCTATAAATTAAGACCTATGTTTGATATCAGTAGTCTTCTTTTGGCCAGGAATATCCTCTTCACTAGTGCTAGTCTGCTTTATGTGTCCTCTTTGCTTTGTCCATCGTGTGTTATTTTGCTTCCAAGGAAACAGAATTCCTTTACTTTGCTTACTTCACGGTGTGGTGTTACACATCATTCTGGAATAGTGAAGCATAGCTCTACATCTGCCTTGCAAAAAAATTATGCTCGCAAACTATATAAATGATGTAATAATTTAATATTTAACAGAGAGTAAATGTTGTGCAGTTTTTGGTATATGGAAATTAATCTGGAGCATGCTGCACGTCTTCGAGGGGGGGGGGATGACAACTGCATTAACTATGCGAGTGTCAATACCTGTTGGGCACATTTAATGATGCTCCATGAATCATTACTCCTTGCTGGGGAAGTGCATTGGCCCTGAAGCAAGAGCTACTGACGATAATAGGGAAACCAAGTAATGTGAACAAAATAATTAGAAATATGTATTCATTCTGTTGTTGTATTTCAATCTGTCAACTTGACACACACATTGCCATTGAGAGTTAATCAATTATTGTAATGTTCCACCTAAAGAAGTACTTTTTTATGAAGAGTTAATTTGTGGCACACAGATGTGAGAAGTGTTGTATTTATTTATGCATTTGGATATTGTGTTACATTCTTGGCTTCCAGCATTTATTGCTGAATCTGAAGACAAAGTCTGAGTTTTGTCCATGGTGATCTAACTCATAATCAGCAGTCACCACTCAAGAGAAGCCAAATTTCTACAAAATAAATCATTAACATCAGGGAACATTGCATTCTGGTGATCATGTGCAAATCGTTTCAGACTGATTATGGAAGAAATCAACAGTGTGCATGAAATTATTAAATTTAAGTTACATCATGGCACTTGGAAGTGCTAAATCAAGTGCATTACGGAGACACATTACATTCTGACACACTGGAGAAAGAATCGAAAACAATTACTGCATGAAGAGAATGAAGTTTATGATTAATAATAATAATAATAATGACCCATAGACCTTGCCGTAGGTGGGGAGGCTTTCCTGCCTCGGAGATACAGATAGCCGACCCGTAGGTGAAACCACAATGGAGCGGTATCTGTTGAGAGGCCAGACAAACGTCTGGTTCCTAAATAGGGGCAGTAGCCTTTTCATTAGTTGCAGGAGCAACAGTCTGGATGATTGACTGATCTGGCCTTTGTGATATTCGCAATTTTTGACTTCATTAAAACAGCAAATACGAGTAGTTAATACTTTCAGCCAGAAGGCAAATACTTGTTTGTAAATAATGATTAATGTATAATGAGGAGTCGCATGGCGACTGTGGAATTTTCTAAATAATGTAATTCGTCGTCTTTGGGCGGCAAACAGAAAAATACGGATAGATATGCGATCCTTCACTATTTTGTTCGCTGGAGAACAAATGAAGCCTTGAGCGCTAAAAAGACTTGTACTGTTTTTCTCAAGTAAGACGGACACAGATTTGTGGCAGTCTGATCTAATTTTTTACTAAATGTATAAAAACGTGTTATGTCTAAGTTTGAGTGAAGTGTAAAGAACTGTTATAACTTACCGTGACGACGCACGAGCGACTCAAAGAAGACAATGGCTATATAAAAGAGCGCTCAATGGACATGGTACGGACATAAAAATCTACCGTCATTGTTGTATTAAGCTTAAGGTACGATATAAGTTTTAGTTATAATAAATATTTGTTCTGGGAATACTGAATGATTTAGCAGTGCTCATTCCTATTATCTCCTCAGTATTATTTTCATTTTAATTATGCATTTTGCTAAGATTACAGACACGGAGATCAGCAGTCCAATGTGTGTGTTACATTGATAAAAAGAAAACTGTTTTATCGTCTTCTTGCATCAGCTTTAATATTGAATTTCCCTTTTGTGTGATGTTACAGTTGTTTTTGCGCCCTTCAGAACTTTCTGGTCCCTTAGGAAATTGTTTTGTCATAACAATAACTTCACAACCGGGTATGATTGTATCTACGATCATGAAGTAATTAGAAAGGCGATAATGCGATTTCTTAATCCATGGCACGCTAGTTGTGACTGCCTCAAGCCACGTGAAACTGCAAGTAAAAACTAATCACATCTCATAATGCAATATTTTATGACAATGGTCAATCCATGATTCTTACGACAATTGTGATTGATAAAACAGTAAGCTGAATCTCAATTTCCAACTTTCCATTGAATAACAACATCACTTTTATTTTGTAACATCACACTTGGCGCCCGAACAGGGACTTGACCAAAAATTAGTTCAAATTCTTGGAAAATTTTCTATGTGCTTGTATTAATAAATGTTCTGTCGTTTCATGTACACATCATCTCTCTGTGAGTAAGACAGAAAATACGCTGGTCGATAACGCAGTTTAATTATCGAGAGAAAAGAAAAGAAAAGAGACGTGAATTTGCTGAGACAACATAGTGGTAAACAAGCCATCAAAAAGTAAGTCAGAATTTTGCATACGCAGTGTAGTGCTTCAGTAGCAACGTTGCTTTTCCAAGTCGATCCACATCCTTTCTATCCCATTCCCGCTATAGAAAATCTGCTTTATTTTATCTTTCAAAGTAAAATTCTTCGTAGTCTGATAATAGAAATTATTTCTCCCCATTGTTAGTATAGCTGTATTACATTTTCAACATGGTGGATATTGTGTGCAATTTGCAGTGAAGAGCATCTTCATTCATTTGTCTGAAACGTTTAGGTTCCATCTTGTCTTCTCGCCGGATCAACGAGTTAAAATTTCATAGAGTGGCTGAGATACTAGTTACAGCGCTCCTAGCGGCAACCAACGCTAACTCGGCCACCATGTTCTCCTTAGTCAAAACATTAAGAAAGCGTTACTGTTGTTTGTGTTGGAAGTGTGTCAGCTGTTGTGATATTACTGCAATATTTAACTTTTCTAGTTGACTTTTTTGTTACAAAATATAAAGTCAACATGCCTGCAGTGTGTTCAGCGTTCAACTGCACAAATCGCAGCGATAAAACAACAAATATTTCATATTATAAGTAAGTATATTAGTACCGAAATACGACACACGTTTTTTAATGTTTATTAAAGAGTCATTTGCATTGGAACTGTAATTATGCTTAAGACAAATGCAGGAAAGTAATTTATTTATCGTTGATTACAGATTTCCTTTAAAAGATAAGGAAATTACAAAAAGATGGGTTATAAATATGAAGCGAGAAAACTGGTTTCCTACTACAGCCAGTTACCTCTGTTCAGCTCATTTTGAAGAGAAATATATGTACCACACAAATGTCCAGAGGCGCCTTTTATCAAAAGCAGTACCTACTATCTTTAACTTTCCATCACATTTACAAAAGCAAGATAAAGTATTACAACCACAACCCAGAAAGCGATCTTTCGACAATTTGCAAGATAGTGCTGTTACAGTGACATCATTAGCACAAAGTAAGTCAATAATTTAATTTTACTCGGTGTTCTTATTACTTTGAATTACATACTTTCTATTATAATCTTATGGTGTAACTCTGTTTTAAACTTATGATGTAACTGCATTCTTTCAGTGCCTGTCGGACTCACATCTGTTTCTGCTAACCACAATTACTGTCTACCAAGCCCTAAGAAGTTGAAAACACAATATAACAGAGTACAAGTAGAGAATGTGCGACTAAAGAAGCGGATAAAGCAAATGAAGCAACTTAGTGTACGACACAAAAGAAGAATAGTGCAGTTACAGACTTTAGTTGCTGGTTTGAGAAGAAGGCTATGTAGTTCAGTTTCTGATATGTTAAACAGTGAACATGTAGTTGGTTTGTTGAAGGAGCTATTGGAACTTCAGTGCATTGCTAAAGTATGCCATTATTCTCAGCAAATAAGGAAATTTGCCCTGACCCTACACTTTTATTCTGCCAAGGCATACAGCTACTTACGAAAATTTGTGAAATTACCCCACCCAAGAACGCTTCGCCGTTGGGCCATGTCAGTGGGTGTCCATCCAGGTTTTGCTGAGGAGGGTTTCACTAAAATTGCCTCTGAAGTTGAGAATAGCACAACCCAAATTTTTGCAACATTGATGTTTGATGAGATGGCTATTAAGAAGGACCTTTTTTGGGATGGGGAAAAAATAAGAGGCTGTGTATAGTGAGACAGGTGACAAACAAAATTAACTGTACTGACTGCTTAGAAGGTATTTTTGCTTGTATTGAGGCTAAAAGAACTGGATTGATTGCAGTGAAAGATGTGAAAACCAGTTTAATCAATCCAGCTAATGATGTTGTTAAACTTTGTAATGTTGCTGAGAAGGTTTTCAGAAATAATGAGGACATAATCCTGAAATGTCAGAAAAACGTTTTGTTGAGGTTCCAGACAGAAGTGTTGCAATTGGTGAGAGGCTCCTTATTTATAAACAATGAACGTCTTTTTACAGAAACTGAATTTGGTGAAGAAACCCATTATGTTAAACTGATAAAACTGCTGCTCAAACATTTTTTTGTATGTCGAATAAATCACTTATGCAAATCAAAATCATCTGAGCAGAGAGGTAAAGTTGTGAGACAACTATACACGAAGCTTATTTTATTTAAAGGTCAGTGAAAAGACCGAAAAAATACGAATGTCAGTTAAAACATTGTAAAAATTAAATGTAAATAAATTATTTTACCTTTCTTGTAGATTATTATTATTATTGAATTACTATGCTTGTGTTAACTACTTGTAACACATATTTCAAATAATATTCTTGTTCACAGTGTACTGGTTTTTGAGGCTTTGACTGAGTAGAAATAGCGACAAAAATATCGCATTTCTGCGCCGGTTACTGTTTCTAATAGTTAACCACAGCGTGTTTAGGAGTTTCACCGTAATATTCTGGTGGTACCTGCTCTAATTGCATTAATTTATGGGCAACAAGTAACGTTGGACAGACTTATTTGAGTTGTCTTGTAGTGTTATCTACATCGAAAAGTTTAGGCATATTTCGACAAAAACATCCCTTTTTGCTGTCAGTGTACACTGAAATCACTGCTGTCTATTGCTTGTTTTAGAAAAAATAAAGCTATTAGAGGCTATTTCAAGTAAGTCAAACGCAGTTACAAGGGGGCGGGACACAGCAGACGAATGCCTTGACTAAAGAAAACATGGCGGACAGAACTTCAATTTGCTTCAAACATGGCGGACCTATAGCCACTCTATGAAATTTTAACTCGTTGCGCCGGATAGAATTTCATTTGTTGCTCACGCGAGAGCGGTGCTCTTAGCGGGCTCACCACGTCACTGACAAACGACGAAAGCCTTGCGTAGCACGTGGTTTACTGACGAAAATGGCAGATAGTAAACAGAGACAGGTGACAACAGGAGACGGGAGTGAAGACGTTAATAGTATTCCATACCCTTTACGATCGCGAACGGTAGGTTCCCGTGTGGAAACTGAACTAACCATGTCTGTAACAGGGGAAAGTGACCCGAAAGTCCAAATTCTTCCCGCTGCAGCTACAAATGACCTCGGTGCGTTAATGGAAATGCTGAAACAACAGTTTGACGCAGTAAATGAGACTATAAAAACACAAAATGAGACTGTTAACGCCCGATTAGATGCAGTAAAAACACAAAATGAGACTATAAAAACACAAAATGAGACTGTTAACGCCCGATTAGATGCTGTAAGCGAATCAGTAAAAACACAAATTGAGGCTGTTAACGTCCGATTAGATGCTGTAAGCGAATCATTAAAAACACAGCTAGGCACAATCAAAACAGATCTGCATAAAGAAATTACGGCTGAATTAAATACCCATTTGGGTGAGGTGCAAACTAAGATCAGTGATCAAATTCAGAAAATGCAGAAACAGGTAAAAAGTGAAATAGCTGAAGTATCTGGAACATCAAACACAAAAATTCAGGCAGCTACCAAAGAAATAAACTCAGTTAGAAATGCAGTATCTGACATTGAAGGTTTAGTGGAGGATCTGTCGAGGCAGATAGACTCAATCAATATTGAAGAACAGGTTAAGAGCACCGTGAAAGCACACGCGGAGGCATTGTCGGAACACTACGGTGAATGGATAAAGGGTAAAGATATTTTTAACGAAAAGAAGGTCAGGGAGGAGCTTAGGGAGACTGTCAAGGATGTAACTTATGAAATCTTAGCTGCTCCTGGTAAGTCGGGAGACACAGTGGTTTCTAAATTGGGACAGATTCGGAGGACACTTGCACGGGATCTTCCAGAGTGGAAGCAGCAAGTAGTGGACGAAATCAGAATGCTGAGAAACTGGGTAGAAAATCCGCACACGCATACGCAAACTATAGGGAACAACTCTTTAGACGGTGACGAATGTCAGTCAACTCCTTATCGTTCACCGCCTGATTACATGCAAAACAACAATCCTGTTGAGTCCCGAGTAGGGAAACTAATTAATGATCCGCCCACAATCGTGAGTTTAATGCAAGAGGAAAGTGTGATTAAGCATCGCACTTTTCCTGTTTTTCATCCGCAGAAGCGAGAAATACACCCCATCGTGTTCCTAAAGAATTTTTCCGGCATATTTCCCAGGAGCTGGACAGACAGACAGCGTATTCAGTTCGTCACTGGCTTTATTTCTGGTGATGCAGCATTATGGGGAACGGAAATGGTAGACACGTGTAGGAATTATGAAGAGTTTGAGAAAATGTTCTTGGCAAAATTTTGGAGTAATGGTGTACAGCAAAGATTAAGGAAGGAGGTGTATAGTGCGGAAATTTTCAATGAGAAGCATGGAAGTCTCCGGCGATACTTCGAGAAGTATCTAGCAAAAATTAAGTTCTGGGATTCTCCGATTTCTTCCAAGGACGTAATTATGATTCTCAAAAGCAAACTCCCTGTGTCTATTAGAGAGAAACTAGTAAATGTGTCCGAAGAAGACACGGATGTATTCCTTTCTGTGCTGGATTCCTTAGATTTAATTAGCGAGGATGTGCGCTCCAAGGTTGGCAGCGGCAAATTCTTCCCTGGCAGCCAGCAGAATGCATCGCACGCGGACAACAATGCGCCGAAGGAGAGAGCGAGCTACCGCGACCGCTGTTGCCAACCTGCAAGCCGTTATGAAAACGCAAACGGCAATAACTTTAAACGGAAGCAGAAAACCAATTACAGTAATCAGCAGAGATACCACCCAATTTACAACCACCAGGTACAACATCAGTACGGAAACCCACCCTTTAATTCTGCGCCTGAGCAGCATGGAAATTCTCCACAAACTAGTGGTAATTTTTCAAATGGGCCAGTGTACAATCAAAGTTATAGGTCGAAAAATAGCAAGTGGCATGGGCAAGGCGGAGGCCACCCAGCACATCAGAACAACTTTTCACAGAATAGAGGACCGCGGAACAATTTTCAAACGGTACCAAATGCGAACTTTCCTTCACAAGGAAATGGTTCTGCCGGCAACCAAAAGATCGGGCGACAGCCGCCGTCTCAAGTATTTTATTTACAAGTGAATGCACCCAGTGGATTTTACCCCTATACACCGGCATTTGTACCACATAACCAGCACCAATATGAAACGGAACAAACACTTAAGGCCATGAATGACAAACAGATTAAACATCCTGCGGAAAATTAGAGGCAGCACCTTTCAGCCTCCTAGAGGTCGCGGCCGGTTCCAGTGGGGGTACTAACGAATACTCTGATTCTGAGTATGTTAATGCGATACGGTACGACCATGAGACCGACTTACGAGATGGCCTTGCACCTGACCTAGAAGCTCAAGACATTAATGACATTTATGATGAACAGGTCCAGGCTTCGATTAAGATTTCTATTGCCAACATTCCTGTCACAGCCATTGTTGATACAGGAGCAAACATCAATGTGATGTCATCATGTCTCTTCAGACAGGTGTCTTCTGTTTCAAAAGTTTTATCATTGCCGATTCAGGGCTGCTCCATATCGGGAGCGATTGGTCCATTGAAACAGAGAGTTAGTTTACAGACGCAGCTTCAACTGCAGATAGAATCTGTTTTGGTTTTTTGCCACTTTCTAATAGTAAAGAACTTGTCAGTTCCATGTCTCTTGGGGATGGAGTTTCTTCGACAAACAAAAGCAGTGATAGATATTGAATCTGGAATGTGTACCTTTATCGTAAATCAACAACAAGTTGTTGTTAACTTGTTAAGGAGTAAAGTGAAGGCAGTGTTGACATTGCATCAGGTTTGGAGACGACAGAGGACCGCCAAACCGTGCTTTGATCAGACAAATGACCTGAGTAAATGGGATGGCATAAATGACAATGAGTATGAAGACTTACTTCCTGACACAGAAGAGATCGATGCTAAAGCCAAGGAATCGACTGAACTCAGGGGGGAGCAGAAATATGAGTTGTTCCATTTATTAGTAAGTTACAAGAAAATCTTTTCAAAGAAACCAGGAGTAATAAAAGGGTTCGAGTATAAAATGGAAGTGCTTCCCCACTCAACGTTCTGCAAAGCAAGCTATTCAGTACCCTACGCCCGACGAGAAGCTGTAAAGCATGAGATTAGGAAAATGCTGTGTTGGGATGTAATCGAGTTATCGAATTCGCCGTACTCAAGTTCCTTGTTGTCCGTACTTAAACAGGACGGTAGTGTCAGACTAGTACTGGACGCCAGATCAATAAACAAAATAATTGTACCGATAAGGACTCGACCTGAAGCACTTGCAAAAATTTCATGGCATTAGATTTTTGAGTATACTTGATTTAAGAAGTAGCTATTGGCAGGTGAAATTGGCCAAGGAATCCAGAAAATATACTGCTTTTATATTTGCCGGCCGCTCATATCAGTTTAAGGTCATGCCTTTTGGTTTAAATGTAAGCTCGGGAATATTTATTTCTGCTCTGGATTTTGTGTTAGGACCTGAACTTCTGGATGAGGTAACTGTTTATGTAGATGACGTGTTGATAGCCACTAAGAACTGGGAAGATCATTTAGCTATTCTACGAAAGGTGTTTCAGAGATTTCAAGAACATGGTGTTACAGCGAATCTGAAAAAGTCAAAATTTGGAAAACGTGAGGTAAAATTTTTAGGTCATGTGATTACACCTGAAGGGATTAAACCCGACCCGGAAAAGTTGTCTGCGATTAAGAATTTCCCTATGCCGGTAACTAAGAGGCAACTAAGAGGATTTCTCGGTCTTTCGTCTTTCTTTCGACGATTTCTGTCTGGTCAAGTAATGAACAATCCCGCTTTGGACAATCTTCTGAAGAAAAGTACGCATTGGACTTGGACACCAGAGTGTCAGAAAGCTTTTCAGGCAATTAAAGATGGTCTTTTAAACAATAACATTCTCTGTCATCCACAAATGGACAAAGAATTTTGTATCACCTCAGACGCTTCGTTTGTTGGAATTGGATCTTGTTTGTTTCAGATTGAATTAGTAGACAAAACAGAGCAGATCAGAGTGATTAGTTTTGCGAGTAGGGTCTTAACAGAATGTGAAAAGTCCTATTCAGTTACTGAGCTGGAGGCACTTGCAGTTATTTGGGCCTTCAAGAGGTTTAATTATTACATTTTTGGCAGAAAGATAAAAGTGTTTACGGACCATCAAGCACTTTCGTATCTTTTGACCTGTAAATTACAACATCCGCGCCTGACCAGGTGGTGTTTATTTTTGCAAGAATACGACTTTGATATTGTGTATATAAAGGGCAAGGATAACATTATTGCAGACGCACTTTCTCGTTCACCAGAAGGTCTGCCTGAGACAAGTGAGTTGGTAGAACAGATGTCGAATTACAAAGTTCTTCTTATGCACGATCCCATTCATAGAAAATATTTCTTGGAACTGTGCAAACAAATCCAGACACTACAGAGCACAGATCCTAAGTGGGGAAAAGTAATCAGACTTCTTCAAGAAAATCCAAACCATAAGTTGTCTAAATTCTTCAAGATTCATAATCAGGTATTATTTCAGCGTACCTCTGTGTCATCAGACAACTGGCTTGTTTGTATACCTAGCAGTTTTGTCGAACATCTTTTGTGGTACACCCACATTTCTTGGGGCCACTATGGTCCAGAGAAGTGTAAAAAGAAGATTGCTACTTACTGTTATGTGCCCAACCTACATCGTCGGATACACAAGTTGCTAAAATTCTGTGTCATCTGCCAAAAGGCGAAAGCTCTGAATATTCCTACTTTAATTCCATTGAATCCGATCATCGCAGAAAGACCTAATCAGCTCATTAGCATTGACCTGGCTGGCCCTCTACCGATGGGTAGGGGAGGTGTCAAATACCTCGTTGCTGTTCTCGACAACTTCACTAAATACGTTCGAATGTATGTTATGAAGACATCTTGTGCTCCGCCTGTTATACGCTGTCTTGAAAATGACTATTTCCCTCGATTCGGAGTCCCCGAATCTATACTTTCAGATAATGCATCCAACTTTACTTGCCGCAAATGGCGTGAGTTTTTGGCCCATCACAATGTCAAGCAGATCTTAATATCACGTTTTAGGCCTCAGTCGAATTTGACTGAGCGGATCTTCAAGGAGTTTAACAGATTTGTTCGGACGTACATTCCAGACAAGCAAACTCGTTGGGTTGATTTTGTGACACCTTTTGAGGAGATAGTTAATAATTTGCTACACACTTCCACAGGTTTTACTCCACACGAGTTGATATCTCGAAAGAAGGAACAGAATGAGTGGGTTGATCCTCTTCCCAAGATACCTAGCCCTGAGGTAGATCTAGATGTCAAAATTCGAGAAGCTTTAAGTTCCATTACCACCAATGCTCAATTAAGGAAGAAAGGCTATGATAAAAAAGTAAACAAAGTTGTAAGTTACCATGTAGGTGAAAAGGTATTACTTAAGACTCATTTCAAGCCATCCTTAATATGTAAGAAAAATCGCAAGTGGCAACATATGTACCAAGGTCCTTACCTTATTTTAAGGAAACCGCACATAGGGAGTTATTTATTAACTGACCCGGCTACGGGGAGAGTAAAAGGCTTATTTCACCACCAAGACTTAAAGAAATTTTATAATGGTAGTGGTTAAATACTGTCGTGGAAATGAATTCTCGCTTAGTGGAAATTTCCTTGTGTGAACTGTTAATGATAAGTATTGTGTTGAACAGCGCACTGACTACATGGTAACGGCTACTACATGTAAACTTTAAGTATTAAGTGCTATGTATGGAAAAATTGTTTATAGTGATGGACATTGAACTGATATTTCTTCAACAAGCTGAAGCAGGAAATAGGGGTTGCACCAAGAATTTCAATTTAATTTTAAGTGAGTATTAAGAGAAAAAAAAAAGTGCTTGCGAGGCGATTGCCCGGAGCTATATAAATATGTAAAGGTGAGAAATGGAGAAGGATGCGTAAATAAGCACTTCTCTCAAGGTACAAGAAGATTTATAGATTTATATTTAGTAATATAAGTACTTGAAGTTCTGTTGTAAAAGCCCAAATTACCTGCCTAAAAAAAAGGTACATGTTCAAACACTCCAGCCAGTGGACAGGAGTAGAAGAAATAGCTTAAAGTTCAGTTAAACCGTGCTGTTGAATGGAAAAACAAGTGGTAACCCGCATGTGTTCACGCAAGGAGACAATAAGCTGTAGTAAACTAAGTTAGGTGAAATACAGTACAAATAGAGGCACACCATGAAGCATCAATAATGTAGCGTAAGTACTCCACGAGGCCATTAATTGCTATGAAAGTAAACTATTTCCCTGTGATCTGAGCCCAATGTAAAGAGTATATGAGGAATGTTAGCTGACGAATTGATTTCAGTAGAATCAAGGTACTAAATAACCACACAGCAAGCCCCCTGTATCATAAATAAGTCCAAGTAAAGATCTTCAGAAGATTTGTAGTGTAATCTAGCGACCATTCAATACCCTAATTGAAGGCTAATCTAAAGAACAAGCAATGCAGTGATATTTAAACTTAATACTGACTATAACCAGAGTAAGACGTAGAAGTAGCAAAGCATGCTGTAATGAAAGAGGTTGAAATTTATATATGTGCCTATGTTTATTATGATAATTTTATTTACGTGCAGATTTTATTGCAAAAATGTCTCCTAAGACACTCCTCTTATGAAATCCATTTTCCTTGTGCCCGTTCCTTTTGATCCTGGTTCATTAACCCAGACCAAGGGTCGACTTGTAAAAGGCACGTGTGCTTCGAGGCAAAGCAGTGCTTATGAGAAATGAGACACGTAGCGTGATGAACTTCGCTAGCTTTGGTAATGTTTGTTATGGACCGGTTGCGTAAACCCAGTTAACTGTCGGTAATTCCATTCATGCGAAAAATAGTAGACACGCGTTACCCTATTTTTTTTTAACAGAGAACGATTGCTGAGTACATGAAGCGAAGAGGGAGACCTATTGTTATCCAGTCTGCCCTCAAATACAAAAAAAAAATAAAAAAAATAAAAAAAAATTGGCAAGCACAAAGGAAAGCACAAAAAAAAAGATTCAGCGTTAAATGCGTACTCGTTAAGTAGTAGATATGCTGCGTGGCAGTAGAAAATGATCTTGGGTGCATTAAAGAATAAATGCAACAAGTGTTGCGAAACCTGTAGTTTTCATAATGAGGAGATGAGCCCTTAAAAGAAAGTTTGAAAGAGTATTTTTAGGTTCACTAGTGAAAGTAAACCTTGAGATATAAAGAGTCCATTCATAAAGCAGTTGTTCACTGGACTTAACAAAAGGAGTGACCATTAATTGTAAATATTAGCTCGTAAGTGATCTTTTGTAAATAGTAGAATATAAGTCTTTCTGTACCAATGGAGGAAACCTGCAAAATTGGTTGTTTTGTAAATGAACTCTATCGGCGAAGAACTAAGCACGAATGCTGTGTGAAGACGCACACTAAAGTGCGACGTGCATAATAAAAATAACTGTTCACTGTATATTAGCGGTAGTGTTGTACTGCAAGTGTAAAAATAAGTCAAGGCTACGACAACAGGTGCAACGCAAAGTTCAGTGTTGTTCTAAGTGCAGCGACAGCTAAAACATTCGTCGTCACTTACCTGTGAGCCTCATGGGAGGCAGTTGACAGAGAAGTATGGAGGCAGCTTCAGTGTCTGGCTCCTCCGATGGAAAACGCGCGCGAGGTGTTTGTATCGATGCACTCGTGTGATACGAAGTTCACAAAAAAAGGAGCACTCGACGACCAGCATATCTGTTACAGCCTGAGCGCGAACGGATACTGAGTGTTGGAGCTCACGCAACACTGTGCAGCCGCTGTGAGTGGCTGACGTGTGGGTGACGAAACAATCCAAACTTTAAACTGCTAACCGCCATGACTTCCATCGTACATACTGGAGGAAAGACATTTGTACACTTGTGTGACTACATCTTCATATGTAAATTAAGCGATTTTCTTGAGTTGAAGTTAAGATGAGTGAGAAGTAGATTGTTAGATTACTCATACCTTAAAGCCATTAATACCGGCACTCCTGAACACTGCTAAAATGAATTATAATCCTGTCTCTTGATGGACAAAGAAAATGAATGTGCACTATAGGAAGACCCTAAACTCCAGACCAGTCCTGATCCTTAACAAATGTATCCAATAGGTTGTAAGTTATACTAATAATTTTCCACTTCTTCTGTTTCATATTGTAAATAAAAACCCGGGAAACCACTTGAATTCCTGGCACCACAGTGGAAAGGACAGATGTACTGCATGATGAACGCCGTAGCCAGTTAACACAGAAAGTGAAAGCATCACGAAGTGTAGTGCTACGTTATTAAACTTTAATTGAACCACAATGAGTCAACAGATGCTCGAACATTGTCCACTCAAATTAGTGAAAATAAGCACTCACTGTACTCATGTATTAGTTGTTAAGCTCAAGAGAAAGTAATTTCATATCCCATGAAGAGCGAAATGAACGTTCACTTATTGTTATAAGCAAATATGAACCAAACTTAAATATGCACATAACTGTAATCTTGGTATTATGGAATGAAGTGACTGATGAACAAAGAATGAAAAACTTTATTTTGAAAAATGATAAATATCTGATATATGTTTATAAATGTAATTTCAATTTATGTACATAGTACGCCAGTAACATTATGTAAATGTCACACCAAAAATCACGAATATCTCATGAGGACATGAGGATCGAGGTAATCCTTCGGCATTCCCTCTCTCCTCATGGGAGGCAATGTGATATTCGCAATTTTTGACTTCATTAAAACAGCAAATACGAGTAGTTAATACTTTCAGCCAGAAGGCAAATACTTGTTTGTAAATAATGATTAATGTATAATGAGGAGTCGCATGGCGACTGTGGAATTTTCTAAATAATGTAATTCGTCGTCTTTGGGCGGCAAACAGAAAAATACGGGTAGATATGCGATCCTTCACTATTTTGTTCGCTGGAGAACAAATGAAGCCTTGAGCGCTAAAAAGACTTGTACTGTTTTTCTCAAGTAAGACGGACGCAGATTTGTGGCAGTCTGATCTAATTTTTTACTAAATGTATAAAAACGTGTTATGTCTAAGTTTGAGTGAAGTGTAAAGAACTGTTATAACTTACCGTGACGACGCACGAGCGACTCAAAGAAGACAATGGCTATATAAAAGAGCGCTCAATGGACATGGTACGGACATAAAAATCTACCGTCATTGTTGTATTAAGTTTAAGGTACGATATAAGTTTTAGTTATAATAAATATTTGTTCTGGGAATACTGAATGATTTAGCAGTGCTCATTCCTATTATCTCCTCAGTATTATTTTCATTTTAATTATGCATTTTGCTAAGATTACAGACACGGAGATCAGCAGTCCAATGTGTGTGTTACATTGATAAAAAGAAAACTGTTTTATCGTCTTCTTGCATCAGCTTTAATATTGAATTTCCCTTTTGTGTGGTGTTACAGTTGTTTTTGCGCCCTTCAGAACTTTCTGGTCCCTTAGGAAATTGTTTTGTCATAACAATAACTTCACAACCGGGTATGATCGTATCTACGATCATGAAGTAATTAGAAAGACGATAATGCGATTTCTTAATCCATGGCACGCTAGTTGTGACTGCCTCAAGCCACGCGAAACTGCAAGTAAAAACTAATCACATCTCATAATGCAATATTTTATGACAATGGTCAATCCATGATTCTTACGCCAATTGTGATTGATAAAACAGTAAGCTGAATCTCAATTTCCAACTTTCCATTGAATAACAACATCACTTTTATTTTGTAACATCACACCTTGTAACACTAATCAAAACGGCCTTGCTGTACTGGTACTGTGAACGACTGAAAGCAAGGGAAAACTACGGATGTAATTTTTTCCGAGGGCATGCAGCTTTACTGTATGGCTAAATGATGATGGCGTCCTCTTGGGTAAAATATTCCGAAGGTAAAATAGTCCCTCATTCGGACCTCCAGGCGGGGACTACTCAAGATGACGTCGTTATCAGGAGAAAGAAAACTGGCGTTCTACGGATCGGAGCGTGGAATGTCAGATCCCTTAATCGGGCAGGTAGGTTAGAAAATTTAAAAAGGGAAATGGATAGGTTAAAGTTAAGATGTAGTGGAAATTAGTGAAGTTCGGTGGCAGGAGGAACAAGACTTGCGGTCAGGTGAACACAGGTTTGTAAATACAAAATCAAATTGTGGTAATGCAGTAGTAGTTTTAATAATGAATAAAAAAAATAGGAGTGTGAGTAACCTACCACAAACGGCATAGTGAACACCTTATTGTGGCCAAGATAGACACGAAGCCCATGCCTACCACAGTAGTACAAGTTTATATGCTAACTAGCTCTGCAGATGATGAAGACATGTACGATGTGTAAAGGATGAGCCAGACAATAAGGGATTTTACTTTATTGTATGAGCACCCAAACGGTAACTTCATTTTTCCATTGCGGCCAAGCCACGGCCGGCAGTGTTAGCTGCCTGTAAATTCTTTCGTCCCACGGTCTAGTAACAGGAAGTCAGCACCGACGAAGGGCACCTTGATCACGCGCCTCTCTCATGTGCTTACGAGGTAACGCCGCCCCAGGCGTCGCTTAGCAGGCAACGTTCTGGAAAGTTCCATGCCGCCCGCACGGTTTGCTCGGTCCTGACCAATCAGGGTGGAGGAAGCCGCGTGGTGCGTCGAATATACCCGGCCGCCCGTCGCCGGGCCCCCTCTCTTGTATTCTTGCTCACCCACGAGTCGGATGCGCTCCCTGTAGCATTGAACATCTCCCGCTTCTCCCGGTGCTGCGGCACTGTGGACTTAGTTTTGGAAGACAACCACTTTCAGTAGCTTCGCGAACAATGTTCGCCAAATTGTAAGCTCTGGCTCACCCTCACCTCCCTAGGCCTATGTAGCCCCTTTCATCATGCTTTAGCCAATAAATGGCCTTTCTCTAAAATTTACACTATTATTCCATAACGCCCACCGCCTGCCCATACCCGCCATCCTGTACAAGTGGTGTCAGAAGTGGGATACGTTCTCGTAGTGACTTTGTCGCTACACAAAATTTTTCCCGGCAAGACGCCGTACACTTCGCGCATGGAATGCGCCAACTGGCCGCCACGTTTGCTCCACGTGGGCCGTGGCTGCTCCACTAAACACGCACAGGGCGCGCGCTGCAGCGAGGCAGCCCACGCTAGTCAGCCACGTGAGCCGGACGCCGCCGCGCTGCCCGCTGCCTGAGTTCGAGGAGGGGCCTGCGCTGCGCTGCGCGACCGGCCGGGCCGCCGTCATCCGCCGCCGTCATCCGCCACGCCGCCGCCGCCCGCCGACCACCGACCACCGCCGCCGCAGTCACTGCACCACGCCGTCGCCGCCACCAATGCGTCGCACCGCCGCCATCACCATGTAAGTCGCCGCGATGCTTACAACTATAGCTTCGACGATCTTCCGCCGCTGGATTGAGAATCTTTGTGGCCGTCCTTTTTTTGTAACAATCATTACTTTTTTCTGGTCACTAGCGTCCCATAAAATTGTAAACATGCCGATGGGAACACGAGCGACGGAACGGGATACCCCCGTAGAGGCACCTGTCTCGCAAGACCCGCTCGAGGCCATAAATGCACAAATGCGCCAGTTATTCGCACAAAATCAGGAGCTACTTGAGCAAAACCGCGTCTTGAAACAGACGCTGGAAGCTAGTGCGCGAACTTCCATACCTGTGGCTAGCTCCGCCCCTGCAACTAACACTAATTCTGTCTCTAATACAAACGCCACAATTTCTGCTAACATGGCGACTGTAAGCAATTTTCCTGCGGCTGATTTCATTCCCACCTTTTCTGGGAAGTCCCACGAACATGTGGCTATGTTCTTACAAAATATTCGTGATGTGGGTCGCACGTGTGCCTGGCCAGATGATCTGTTGGTCAATGTAGCCAGACTGAAGTTGACAGGGGAAGCCCGAATGTTCATAGAAACGGTGGACGAATTGCGTGACACGCACGAATTCGAAGTATTGGCCCGCGGATTGACTACGCGTTATTCCGATACCAGAGGTACCGCATATTACAGAGATCAATTATCAACCCTTAGGCAGAAGCCTAATGAGGATTTTGATGCCTTTGCAGATTGCATACGAGCAGTGTCTTGTCGTACCTACAAGCTAGGTGAAAATGCCAGTGAAAACAGAATTTTGCGCTCAGAAGCCGAAGCGCGTGCAATTGAGCATTTGTTCGCGGTATTGACCCCCGCATCGGAGGAGAAGTCAAAGCAGCCTCCCCCACTTCTCTGTTTGAAGCTGTTCGTTTGGCAATGCTACGCGAAGAGGTGTTGCGTTTTTGCGCTGCCGCCCCGCGCCCAACGAACCCAGTACCGGTCCCAGCAAAAGAAGTATTTTGTCAGCGTTGTGGGAAGCCCAACCATACGACAATGCGCTGTCGCGCGCCGTATTGCACTATTTGCCAGACAGTAGGTCATGCTAATAATGTTTGCTCCACAAAGTCACCATTTTCAAATCAGATGCGCGGCCACCGCCGCAACGCGGGGTCGAATCAGGGAAACGCTTGGGGGGCAGGTTCCGCCACCCACCCGCGCCCCCGACAAAAATAATACACCCGGTTAGGACCGAAAAATGTAAAGAGGTGGAACACGTTAGTCTATTTGGCGTACTCGGGAACAAATCAGTTAGAATTTTAGTTGATACTGGTGCTCAAGTTAGTGTATTGTTTGTGGAGAAAAATGATCGAAGGGTGTTACAGCCACCCCGGTACAATATCAGTGGCTTTGGAGAGGAAGTAATTGTCCCTGCAGGTTCGTGTGTAGGGAATCTGCAAATATACGGTGGTAAATACAGTCAGAGGATGGAGGTAGTGAGGCTAAAGAAGGGTCAATTTGACATCATACTAGGGAATGACTTCCTGCACCGTTATCAGGGGATAGTGGATTATCGAACGCGAACTGTGCAGTTCGGCGAAGCAATTCACCGATTTGGCAGTGCGCACCCCCGTCAGACGCGAGGGAGCTGCGAAAGGCGCCGTTCACAGTCTCCCATAAAACCGCAGATGTGGGCGATAAAAACCACTAACCCTGTGAGGATAAAAGGCGGAAGTGGAAAGATTCTCTGGATAGATGTCAAAAATCAAGAACGCCCCAAGACACACATCCCGGTTGACCCGCAAGGGCACGTATCTTACGTGACGCGGTTGGCTCCCGAGCGGTCCCTTAGCTGTCTGTGTCGTTTCTTCACTTTTCAGTTTCGCGACATAGTCCATCCTACCCACTTTCGTCTTTCTACTATCAACAGAACAACACTTGAAGAGTTATGCACCACCCGCAGGGGCACGTACCTTACGTGACGCGGCTGGCACCCGCGCGGTCCCTCAGCTGTCTGTGTCGTTTCTTCACTTTTCCATTTCGCGACATAGTCCGTCCTATCCACTTTCATCTGACAACTTTCAACCGAACAACGCCTTTTGCATTCTATTACCCGGGCGTATCCTAACACAAAACTATTCAGCCCAGACTTTGATCTTTCATCTCGAAGAAGAGTTCACGAGAACAGTGTTCCGTGCTCTCTGACGACAGCTGATCAGGCAACGTCAGACGCGAACCGCGTCTAGCCCGCAGCTAAACGCCAGTAAGCGGAAATCTCTGTTCAAAACCTTGAGCCTTCTTTGTTTCCCCATTGTATTTTCTGAATTTTTTTTTCTTTGTTTTCCCCATTGTATTTTCCGAAGAAATACCGACTATTGAAGTAGTAGCATTTAACTGTATGACGTGTCCCAGGACACTGCGATACAAGCAAGGATAGACGGAGTTTTAAGCAACCAGCTGGGCCCGAGGAGGCCAACACTACGGAGTTACAGAGACGGCGAGTTTAGTCGCAAAATGTTGAGAGGATAAAGACGGCGAATTTGGTCGCAAAGTAAAGTTAGTCGCAAGATGTTGAGAGGATAAAGACGACGAATTTGGTAGCACAGTAAAGTTTTTTTTATGTAAGAGATGTCGAGTATGAGGAAGTAGTATGAAGCAGCTATTTTGGAATCGCAGAATTGTCGTATACACAGTTAAGTAGGCGATAACGTCGTGTAAACGATGCGCCCTGCACTGTACCTTCATAAAGGAAAAGTCCTTCAGAAATTACGCTCAAATTATATTGTAATCCAATTTCTTACGCTTTCTGTCTCCACTATGGAAATCTCTAGATTCCCTTCGAGTTTTATTTTTCCCCTCTTGTTAGCAACTGCCTTGACATCCAACGACACAATCTACGCCCCACCTGCACCATACTGGTGTAACTTTTTTTTCTCAGTTTCACTTGGTGTTGCAAATATATTGATGCATGAGAAACTTCCTCTCACAATGTGAATGTTATTGCATTTGGATGGTCAGCCCAAAGAGGCACTTAACTAACTTTCTTTGTTTACCGATATGGAATATGCAGTAAATTTAATATGATATTTGTGTACTTCACTTTCATATTTTCATGTTTTTATAACAATTATGTTTGGGCTAAAATGGATTTCATAGGAACTTGGTTACGAACCAACTTACTAATGCATAATGTAATTTTAAACAGAACCCACTGTAACAGCTCATCTAGCTTTATGTCACGCGTAATCCCACTTCTATTTTGTTGCATTTGACAGTCGGCATTTGACAGTCGTAGACCCCTCAGCTGCCGCGTGCAGCCCTGACGACGCGCTGGCTTTTGAAGTTATCTGCCGCGCGCCTTTCTGACGTAGCGCGAGATTGGCCTTGCAGTCAGCTGCCACTCTGACGTAGCCTCCGCGCAGATCTTCAGCAAACGGTTCCTGTTGGAACACCATTAATAATCTTTCATGCCACTACGGCTTACTTAGTATCCACACCTCTTTAATTATTTTTTTTTATTTTTTTTTTATACCTGAAAGCTTATTCGTGATCCCTTGTCAGCTAACTTGCCAGCTTTGTCTAACATATCAAATGTTCACCTCCTATCGTCAATTGATGACTTGCTAAAATATGAAAAAAGGACAAATTTCTTACCTTCGCCTGTTGGCACACTTAAATGAATGGCAAACAGTCGCAAATTAAACCAAACAAAAAAGAGAAAACAAGAACCTATCAGGCATGTGCCCTCCCTTAGTTTTAAGAGTGAAACTGAGATATCAATTAATGTGGAAAAACTAGTGTAGTGTAGTTAAGTGTTCCCTTAGTGATAACTCCCTTTTCAACTGTGTTTTGAAACATGTGAATCTCCCCTCATACTCCCCCTGCGCTGAGTTCCAGTGCACGGCCCTGGCCACGGCCACGCCCCCTTCCTGCCGGCAGCCTGCGCGCTGCCCGCTGAGGACAACACACCACGCCGCCTCGCGTCTGTCGCCCTCGCCGTGACTCATCAGTGGTGATGTGTTTAAATTTTCAACTTATTTTAACAAAAGCAAAAAAAAAGACATTTTTACTTCAACTTAGCAACAAGAACACTTGGCATGTTTACCTAATTCACACTGTTATGTTTTGTTCTAATTTTGTGATGATTTTATGATGTTTTCATGTTTTATGATGTTCTGATGTTTTATGATGTTCTGATGTTTTATGATGTTCTGATGTTTTATGATGATTCTTGTATACACACAATATTGTTGACATGTGTAAGCTCCCTTTAGAGTCTCTATACCCTCCCATAGATTAAGACCCCTGCCGTCTTCCGTGAGAGCCAATGTTCACTTTCTTTTGCAAGATAAATTTGTTTACATTCAAATAATAATTACATTGACCGAATTCACGTACGTTCTCCGCTCCCACGGAAGGGGGAGGAATGTAAAGGATGAGCCAGACAATAAGGGATTTTACTTTATTATATGAGCACCCAAACGGTAACTTCATTTTTCCATTGCGGCCAAGCCACGGCCGGCAGTGTTAGCTGCCTGTAAATTCTTTCGTCCCACGGTCTAGTAACAGGAAGTCAGCACCGACGAAGGGCACCTTAATCACGCGCCTCTCTCATGTGCTTACGAAGTAACGCCGCCCCAGGCGTCGCTTAGCAGGCAACGTTCTGGAAAGTTCCATGCCGCCCGCACGGTTTGCTCGGTCCTGACCAATCAGGGTGGAGGAAGCCGCGTGGTGCGTCGAATATACCCGGCCGCCCGTCGCCGGGCCCCCTCTCTTGTATTCTTGCTCACCCACGAGTCGGATGCGCTCCCTGTAGCATTGAACATCTCCCGCTTCTCCCGGTGCTGCGGCACTGTGGACTTAGTTTTGGAAGACAACCACTTTCAGTAGCTTCGCGAACAATGTTCGCCAAATTGTAAGCTCTGGCTCACCCTCACCTCCCTAGGCCTATGTAGCCCCTTTCATCATGCTTTAGCCAATAAATGGCCTTTCTCTAAAATTTACACTATTATTCCATAACGCCCACCGCCTGCCCATACCCGCCATCCTGTACAGATGAGATAAAAGAAATTATTCAGATAGTGAAGGGAGAGGAAAATTTAATAGTCATGGGTGACTGGAATTCGATAGTAGGAAAAGGAAGAGAAGGAAACATAGTACGTGAATATGGATTGGGGGTGAGAAATGAAAGAGGAAGCTGCCTGGTAGAATTTTGCACAGAGCTTAACTTAATCATAGCTAACACTTGGTTCAAGAATCATAAAAGAAGGTTGTATACATGGAAGAAACCTGGAGATACTGACAGGTTTCAGATTATACAATGGTAAGACAGAGATTTAGGAACCAGGTTTTAAATTGTAAGACATTTCCAGGGGCAGATGTGGACTCTGACCAAAATCTATTGGTTATGAACTGTCGATTAAAACTGAAGAAACTGCAAAAAGGTGGCAATTTAAGGAGATGGGACCTGGATAAACTGACTAAACCAGAGGTTGTACAGAGTCTCAGGGAGAGCATAAGGGAGCAATTGACAGGAATGGCGGAAAGAAATACAGTAGAAGAAGAATGGGTAGCTCTGAGGGATGAAGTAGTGAAGGCAGCAGAGGAAGGGACGAAGTAGTGAAGGCAGCAGAGGATCAAGTAGGTAAAAAGACGAGGCCTAGTATAAATCCTTGGGTAACAGAAGAAATATTGAATTTAATTGATGAAAGGAGAAAATATAAAAATGCAGTAAATGAAGCAGGCAAAAAGGAATACAAACGTCTCAAAAATGAGATCGACAGGAAGTGCAAAATTGCTAAGCAGGGATGGCTAGAGGACAAATGTAAGGATGTAGCGGCTTATCTCACTAGGTGTAAGATAGATACTGCCTACAGGAAAGTCAGAGAGACCTTTGGAGAAAAGAGAACCACTTGTATGAATATCAAAAGCTCAGATGGAAACCCAGTTCTAAGCAAAGAAGTGAAAGCAAAAAGGTGGAATGAGTATATAGAGGGTCTATACAAGGGCGATGTACTTGAGGACAATATTATGGAAATGGAAGAGGAGGTACATGAAGATGAAATGGGAGACATGGTACTGCTTGAAGAGTTTGACAGAGCACTGAAAGACCTAAGTCGAAGCAAGGCCCCAGGAGTAGAAAACATTCATTGGAACTAGTGACAGCCTTGGGGGAGCCAGTCCTGACAAAACTCTACCATCTGGTGAACAAGATGTATGAGACAGGCGAAATACCCTCAGAATATAATAATTCCAATCCCAAAGAAAGCAGGTGTTGACAGATGTGAATATTACTGAACTATCAATTTAATAAGCCACAGCTGCAAAATACTAATGCGAATTCTTTACAAACGAATGAAAAACTGATAGAAGCCGTCCTCGGGGAAGATCAGTTTGGATTCCGTAGAATTGCTGGAACACGTGAGGCAATACTGACCCTACGGCTTATCTTAGAAGCTAGATTAAGAAATGGCTAACCTATGTTTCTAGCATTTGTAGACTTAGAGAAAGCTTTTGACAACGTTGACTGGAATACTCTCTTTCAAATTCTGAAGGTGACAGGGGTAACATACAGGGAGCGAAGGGCTATTTACAATTTGTACAGAAACCAGATGGCAGTTATAAGGGTCGAGGGACATGAAAGGGAAGCAGTGGTTGGGAAGGGAGTGAGACAGGGTTGTAGCTTCTCCCCTATGTTATTAAGTCTGTATATTGAGGAAGCAGTAAAGGAAACAAAAGAAAAATTCGGAGCAGGTATTAAAATCCATGGAAAAGAAATAAAAACTTTGAGGTTCGCCGATGACATTGTAATTCTGTCAGAGACAGCAAAGGACTTGGAAGAGCAGTTGAACGGTATGGACAGTGTCTTGAAAGGAGGGTATGAGATGAACATCAACAAAAACAAAGCAAGGATAATGGAGTGTAGTCGAATTAAGTCGGGTGATGCTGAGGGAATTAGATTAGGAAATGAGACACATAAGTAGTTTTGCTATTTGGGGAGCAAAATAACTGATGATGGTCGAAGTAGAGAGGATATAAAATGTAGACTGGCAATGGCAGGGAAAGTGTTTCTGAAGAAGAGAAATTTGTTAATATTGAGTGTAGATTTAAGTGTGAAAGTCATTTCTGAAAGTATTTGTATGGAGTGTAGCCATATATGGAAGTGCAACATGGACGATAAATAGTTTGGACACTAAGAGAATAGAAGCTTTTGAAATGTGGTGCTACAGAAGAATGCTGAAGATTAGATGGGTAGATCAGATATCTAATGAGGAGGTATTGAATAGAATTGGGGAGAAGAGGAGTTTGTGGCACAACTTGACTAGAAGAAGGGATCGGTTGGTAGAACAAGTTCTGAGGCACCAAGGGATCACCAATTTAGTATTGGAGGGCAGCGTGTAGGGTAAAAATCATAGACGGAGACAAGAGATGAATACACTAAGCAGATTCAGAAGGATGTAGGCTGCAGTACGTACTGGGAGATGAAGCAGCTTGCACAGGATAGAGTAGCATGGAGAGCTGCATGAAACCAGTCTCAGGACAGAAGACCACAACAACAACAGCCATAAAGAGATATTAAAGAACGTATTTATTGAAGGAGATTTGTGAATTTTAATTGAAGATTTATCCTAAATTATCATTGTTGCCATTGACAGCCTTATCAATAGCAGATAATTATGACAGAATACACAAGCACTACAAATAAAGAAATTTGAGAAGTGATCATGATTACAATGGGCTACTGCTGTTTCATCAAGTCCAAAACTATGCCACAGCAGTGAGTAGTAACAATGTCAGTAGCAGAACTCAGTTCACAGAGCATAGAGACAGAGTTGCCAACGTTGACACCACAGTTTCCCCTAGTTTGTTTTGTGTAACTACTGGGGACTGGTATAGCATGCACCTTTAAACTTAGATATGAAATTAACTGAACTCAACTTACATCTGGAAGCCTGCTGCTTCGAGATCTCCTGAGTCCTCCAGAATGGCCGATTCCTCGGCTGACAGTTCCATCCTTCTTCGGTCATACATAGATAAATTACATTTTGTCAACATTTTTCTTGAGGACTGGAAGTTTGTACAGCATATCTTTCTGTTTTCAAATAGTAGCATATCTTTAACACTATTGTTCAGTTCCAAAGAATTTCTATTTGTAATTTTAGTTTTTGTGGCATTAAAAAACAGAGAAGGCACATTCCACTGTGGAATTTGGCATGGAAGTGATAATATTCTTACGGCGAAGTTTGCGATGTTATCAAACCGGGCATTCCCAGCTGTATATTTATCATGCTAGAAGTTCAGCACACAATGGTATGGTTTCCAATGTATTTTTTCACATCTATTTCGTGGTTATTCCATATTGACACCATGTTGTCAGCTGTTCTATTTAACCTGTGTCTGCTGAAATTTGAGATGATCAGAAGGAAGTCTGCTCTCTGCAGTGATGTTGCAAAAGAATGATGAAAAACTGTCATTTTCAAAATAGAAATATTTTCTGCTAGTACATGTTTTTGCAGCTCGCTGCATGTCACCGTCAAAAATTTCTTATGCCATTCACGTACATCAGCAGACTCTTCTGGTTTTAACATTCAATGTCATAATCCGAGTAAATGGCAGGAATATTTATTGTGTAGTTCTGAAAGTCAAATTGAGTGAGGTCAGAATCTTTTGCTGATCTAATTGAGAAGGGACAACATTTTCATTAAGCACAGAAATAGGAGAAATAAATCTTTTAATATTTTATGTGGCTCAGTACTGTCACTTTTGAAAATCACATTCTTTTTGCGAATGGATTTTAGTTTATTTCATAAAGAAAGTAAGAAGGCTTTGTCAGTTGGGCAGTCTACTATGTTATACAGCTGCTCAGCCACATAACGTTTACCCGCATTTTTCTGCTAGCGAAAGGAGAAGTTTCAGTTTATCCCACTGTTCTTGAATTGTCTTGATAACTGTAAATCTTGAAAGCCAGTGCGTGCCACAAAGACTATGATTTTGTTTAGAGTGCAGTTTCCATTAATAGTTCTGTTCAGTTCCCTGTACTGACTAACCTCTTGGGAATGTAGGAAAACCTGTTATGCCTTTCCTTTATTAGAAACTCTAATTAGCATGGTAGAACTTTGGAGGATTTTTCAGCACAGAGACGGATGGAATGACAAACGCATTTTACTGCAGTTATATCATGTTTCAACACAACTGTTAAAAACTTGTGTACACCAAGCATCACACTTGCATCACTCACCTCGGTTCCTATAAAATTTTCACATTTGAAACTGCTAGTTTTGAGTTTTATCCACAGTCAAGAATAAAGGTGAACTAACTCACAATCAGCAAACACCACTCAAGAAGTCTGTCTGCTTAACTGAATGGTGATGTGTTTGTCTACCATGCAGCAGGCCCAGGTTTGATTCCTGGCCGGGTTGGAGATTTTCTTCACTTGTGGACTGGGTGTCATGTGGTCCTCATCATCATTTCATCATCACCAACATGTAAGTTTCCCAATGTGGTGTCACTTGAAATAAGACTTGCAACTCGGCAGCTAAACTACCCCGATGGGGCCTCCCAGCCATCAATGCTATACAGTCATTGTCTTTCATTTTATCACTAAAGAGAGAGGCCACTCTTCTACAAAATAAACCATTAACACTGGTGAACATAACAATGGTCACCGATTACTGGTGCTGAGTTTATCAGTAATCTCATTTCTATTGTTTGTCATAAGTTTCATCTTTCTTTTGTTTACTCTCATTGCATATGCTATTAGACAACTAACTATTTAAATCTTCCTTTACTGCACAATGTAGTTTTGTCCCACTTCCTCCTGAGATTTCTGTCTTAAAATTAATGCACTACTTCCCGAATATGACTATGCTACTACATTACTACACTGCACCTCCAGCTACCTGGAAGTTCCTCTAATGTGCAACACAGATCTGTCCTATTATCTTACAGGACCTTCTTTCCTTAAATTTACTATGCATTTCTTTGATATTACAAAGCCAGTGATGGCACTATTTCAGTGTTACAATAGATGGTGCCAGGTTCTTTCTCTCATAGCAACAAATTATTTTTGAATGCATCTTGAATATTAACTACAATTCTTCCACATCTCGAGAAACATTACTTGTATAACAAGTGTTTACACTTAAACTTTCTCTGCCAACATAAGAAAACAGGCCTGTTAATAGACTGCATGCAGCTACCCATGAGATGTACCCTAAAGCTTTAACTACGGTATTTTCTGAATATGGGTAGATATGATTAAGGAATTATGGAAATTTATGCTTTGGCTAGCATAAATTGTAATGGATGTAAAATAAGCTTAAGTATATTCATATATTTGTAATAATTCAGTAATTGAATAAATATTTGATTATTAAGCAGAATTTCTTCAACTTCATGTATCCCAATTATTCTTGATTTTTATTACTTAAATATCACACACAACTATTGGTACACAGTTTAATTAGAGCTATCACTTCTTATCATTCACTAAAAGTAAATGAGTTGTTTCACGCACGCCACTTTTTAGTTTATTCTACTCTTTTTTTGTTACCTTTTATTACTTGAAGTGAAGGTCAGTAGACTTGTAGCGTGCTGAATTGGGTTTAATTTGTATTTTTGTAATCTCAAGGAAATTTCTAACTAGGTTATTGCCTTGCGACAGATTCAGAATGGTTTAATTTAATCTTGTATGGCGTTGGCATCGTTAAGAAAAAATGTAGTAAAAAAACACTGTAACATTAATAAATTGGGAATTTATGATTGCTACTATGAAATGAAAATAGAAATGTTAAATTAAACCCCCCCCCCCCCCCATGAACCACGGACCATGCCATTGGTGGGGAGGCTGGCGTGCCTCAGCGATACAGATGACCGTACCGTAGGGGTATCTGTTGAGAGGCCAGACAAATGTGTGGTTCCTGAAGAGGGGCAGCAGCCTTTTCAGTAGTTGCAGTGGCAACAGTCTGGATGATTGACAGATCTGGCCTTGTAACACTAACCAAAATGGCCTTGCTGTGCTGGTACTGCGAACGGCTGAAAGCAAGGGGAAACTAAGGCCGTAATTTTTCCCGAGGGCATGCAGCTTTACTGTATGTTTAAATGATGATGGCGTCCTCTTGGGTAAAATATTCCGGAGGTAAAATAATCCCCCATTCGGATCTCCAGGCGGGGAAAACTCAAGAGGACATCGTTATCAGGAGAAAGAAAACTGGCGTTCTACGGATCGGAGCGTGGAATGTCACATCCCTTAATCGGGCAGGTAGGTTAGAAAATTTAAAAAGGGAAATGGATAGGTTAAAGTTAGATATAGAGGGGATTAGTGAAGTTTAGTGGCAGGAGGAACAAGACTTCTGATCAGGTGAATACAGGGTTATAAATACAAAATTAAATAGGGGTAATGCAGGAGTAGGTTTAATAATGAATAAAAAAATAGGAGTGTGGCTAAGCTACTACAAACAGCATAGTGAACGCATTATTGTGGCCAAAATAGACATGAAGCCCTTGCCTACCATAGTAGTACAAGTTTATATGCTAACTAGCTCTGCAGATGATGACGAAATTGAAGAAATGTATGATCAGATAAAAGAAATTATTCAGGTAGTGAAGGGAGACGAAAATTTAATAGTCATGGGTGACTGGAATTTAAGAATAGAAAAAGGGAGAGAAGGAAATGCAGTAGGTGAATACGGATTGGGGGAAAGAAATGAAAGAGGAAGCCATTTGGTAGAATTTTGCACAGAGCATAACTTAATCATAGCTAACACTTGGTTCAAAAATCATGAAATAAGGTTGTATACATGTAAGAATCCTGGAGATACTAGAAGGTATCAGATGGATTATATAATGGTAAGACAGAGATTTAGGAACCAGTTATTAAATTGTAAGACATTTCCAGGGGCAGATGTGGACTCTGACCAAAATCTATTGGTTATGAACTGTAGATTAAAACTGAAGAAACTGCAAAAAGGTGGCAATTTAAGGAGATGGAACCTGGATAAACTAACTAAACCAGAGGTTGTACAGAGTTTCAGGGAGAGCATAAGGGAACAATTGACAGGAATGGGGGAAAGAAATACAGTAGAAGAAGAATGGGTAGCTCTGAGGGAAGAAGTAGTGAAGGCAGCAGAGGATCAAGTAGGTAAAAAGACGAGGGCTAGTAGAAATCCTTGGGTAACAGAAGAAATATTGAATTTAATTGATGAAAGGAGAAAAGATAAAAATGCAGTAAATGAAGCAGGCAAAGAGGAATACAAACATCTCAAAAATAAGATCGACAGGAAGTGCAAAATGGCTAAGCAGGGATGGCTAGAGGACAAATGTAAGGATGTAGAGGCTTATCTCACTAGGGGTAAGATAGATACTGCCTACAGGAAAGTCAGAGAGACCTTTGGAAAAAAGAGAACCACCTGTATGAATATCAAGAGCTCAGATGGAAACCCAGTTCTAAGCAAAGAAGGGAAAGCAGAAAGGTGGAAGGAGTATATAGTAGGTCTATACAAGGGCGATGTAATTGAGGACAATATTATGGAAATGAAAGAGGATGTAGATGAAGATGAAATGAGATATAGGATACTGCGTGAAGAGTTTGACAGAGCACTGAAAGACCTGAGTCGAAACAAGGCCCCAGGAGTAGACAACATTCCATTGGAACTAGTGACAGCCTTGGGAGAGCCAGTCCTGACAAAACTCTACCATCTGGTGAACAAGATGTATGAGACAGGCGAAATACCCTCATCAAGAAGAATATAATAATTCCAATCCCGAAGAAAGCAGGTGTTGACAGATGTGAATATTACTGAACTATCAGTTTAATAAGTCACAGCTGCAAAATGCTAACGCGAATTCTTTACAGATGAATGGAAAAACTGATAGAAGCCGTCCTCAGGGAAGATCAGTTTGGATTCCGTAGAAATGTTGGAACACATGAGGCAATATTGACCCTACAGCTTATCTTAGAAGCTAGATTAAGAAATGGCATACCTACGTTTCTAGCATTTGTAGACTTTTGACAATGTTGACTGGAATACTCTCTTTCAAATTCTGAAGGTGACAGGGGTAACATGCAGGGAGTGAAGGGCTATTTATAATTTGTACAGAAACCAGATGGCAGTTATAAGGGTCGAGGGACATGAAAAGGAAGCAGTGGCTGGGAAGAGAGTGAGACAGGGTTGTAGCCTCTCCCCGATGTTATTCAATCTGTATATTGAGCAAGCAGTAAAGGAAACAAAAGAAAAATTTGGAGTTTTTATTAAAATCCATGGAGAAGAAATAAAAACTTTGAGGTTCGCCGATGACATTGTATTTCTGTCAAAGACAGCAAAGGACTTGGAAGAGCAGTTGAATAGAATGGACAGGGTCTTGAAAGGAGGATGTAAGATGAACATCAACAAAAGCAAAGCAAGGATAATGGAATGTAGTCGAATTAAGTTGGGTGATGCTGAGGGAATTAGATTAGGAAATGAGACACTTAAAGTAGTAAAGGAGTTTTGCTATTTTGGGAGCAAAATAACTGATGATGGTCGAAGTAGAGAGGGTATAAAATGTAGACTGGCAATGGCAAGGAAAGCGTTTCTGAAGAAGAGAAATTTGTTAAAATCGGGTATAGATTTAAGTATCAGAAAGTCGTTTCTGAAAGTACTTGTATGGAGTGTAACCATGTATGGAAATGAAACATGGACAATAAATAGTTTGGACAGTAAGAGAATAGAAGCTTTTGAAATGTGGTGCTACAGAAGAATGCTGAAGATTAGATGGATAGATCACATAACTAATAAGGAGGTATTGAATAGCATTGGGGAGAAGAGGAGTTTGTGGCACAACTTGACTACAAGAAGGGACCGGTTGGTAGGACATGTTCTGGGGCATCAAAGGATCACAAATTTAGCATTGGAGGGCAGTGTGGAGGGTAAAAATCGTAGAGGGAGACGAAGAGATGAATACACTAAGCAGATTGAGAAGGATATAGGTTGCAGTAAGTTCTGGGAGATGAAGAAGCTTGCACAGGATAGGGTAGGATGGAGAGCTGCATCAAACCAGTCTCAGGACTGAAGACAACAACAACAACAACAACAAATTAAACAATTAATATTTAACAAAATAAGTTTTTTGTACTGAAATCTAACATTTTGTGAATAATTCTCACAGTTTTGAACATAACAAAGAATTGTTCCATATTTCAGCGAAATACTAGGAAATTACAATAATGTTAGCTCAACTCTGGAGTGAAAGAATGACGTATTCATAATAAGATCCTACTAGTAGTTGCAATTGGTGATAATAATGGAATGATTAAATAAATTCGTAACAGGAATACAATTTTAGTTCATTTGAACAAAATGGAAGAAAATAGGTTCTTCATAGTGAAAGATGCTGTCGGAAAGGCGCACCATTAAAGAAGAAGAAGAAGAGGAGAGAAAAAAAGACGGGTGTGTATTCTTATATAGAACAAAACACAGATAATAATGATACACCACTCACATTATTGTGGGCTTACATATTTGCTGACTTAAGCGCAGTTCATTGACTTAGTGCTTAAATTATACAGTTCAATCTTAATACTTTGATAGAGAAAGAAAATAGTATGTTATTAAGTCGCAGGCAGGGTACAATATTATAGATGCTAAATGCTTCATACAAACACGGCCCAAAGTTATGTGACTTCTATAACTTTCCTATCACCATTAACAGGCAACATATTTACTGTGTCCCGTCATTCTTGAGCATGTATTCTGATGTTTCACCTAGTTGTGTGTTACAGGTGACATGCTTTTTATCTGAATTGCAACTAGACATGGATTACTTTTGATAATGTACCCCTCCTTATGTATCAGTTTGATTCCTCACATCAGCTTTAGATCTTCTTTTGTCTGAGGGAGGACAAAGCTATCCAAACACGTCAGCCAACAAGTGCAGCACTATTGCCATATACCACATGTGGGCTACAATAACATGATGTTCACCCTTTTTGTTATCATATAGCTCTCCATCTTTCACATCAGAATAAGATGATGATGATTAGTGTCCTCAGTGTTCCATATCTAACACACATCATTATTAAGAACTTTTGCTATGAGCCTGCCTCTCACCAGAACTGTATGGGCTTTCTGAAATATACAAGTCAAAGCTTTCCTCTAACAGCAATGGTTAGTAATATCAGTGAACCTGTGAATCCAAATAATATTTTAACAAATACGGGGGGGGTAATCAGTTGGTGGAGAGTTCACAGAGTGTCACTGAATTCCTTAGATGTTCCACTGTTTCAACCAAAGACACTCACTGGACAGTAAGAGACAGCCTGTTTTCAGCTACAGTGGCAAAAACATACATAGAATGTTTTGACAAGAACACACAATAATCTGCCAAGTTCAAGTCAGCATGTATTTCTGGTATGGATCAACAAAAAAAGTAAAGTACTCAGAAAACATGGTCAAATGTCGATATAACTTCATACATATACACACCACTGGCAGAAATGTAAATGGTTAGAGTTGCAATTCTGGCCACCACAGTGCACTAGTGTCGTTCATGTTAAGTGTTTTTACCAGGCCTAGTAGGACATATAAGGAATGTGAAAAGTGTCAGATGTTGAGTGGTCAGTGAGAAGGACATGGAGATGCCATGATTTTTGGGAAACATATTTTGAAATAAGCCTCACCGTGGGTCTTCATTTTGCTGGCTAATGAAATTTTGCAATATTCAGCTTTGCATGTGACAGTGACTGTGGCCTGATGTTGCACTGGATTTGAACGTGAGAGCAGGCATACTTGTTGTCAAGGCTGCATTCAAACGCATCTGATTATTATAAGAGATGATCATCATATTGTACACCAAGCACATCTAATACCTTCACGTGTGCCTGCCATTTGAGAGCAAGTTATGGTCTCCGTGCAACATTCTGTATCATCCTACACCATTTGTCATAGGCTAGCAGCAGCCAGACAAGGAAATTACCAACCCAGGTGCAGGTTGCTGTTAACATTTACAAAATTTCATCCATAAAGGAGATGGTCTTAATACTCTGTGTGCGGATATGACTATAGATGTGGACTCTGACCTGCAAGAACTGCCATGTACACAAGCAGTACAAGATGGCATGTCAGCGAACACTATCAGAAATCAGTTTGCTAATTGCTTTGTTTCTGAAAATAGGAAAATTTCTGTTGTGGACTGGCAAGACAGCCAATCCACAGTGACGGGTAACTGAAAGGCACGCGCTTAAACTCACGCAGGCTGGCGTGAGGTCTGAAACAGGATATGTAATGAATGCTATAAAGAAAAGTACGTAGCTGCTGGAATACTTAACTTTAATCCACAATTGGTGAACATTGGTCTTGTTGATACAGTATATGCGTCATTAGATACATGGCAAAGGATAAATGGCGCCTTGCTAGGTCGTAGCAATTGACTTAGCTGAAGGCTATGCTAACTATCGTCTCGGCAAATGAGAGCGTAATTCTCAGTGAACATTTCTTAGCAAAGTCGGCTGTACAACTGGGGCGAGTGCTAGTAAGTCTCTCTAGACCTGCCGTGTGGTGGCGCTCGGTCTGCAATCAGTGATAGTGGCGACACGCGGGTCCGACGTATACTAGCGGTCCGCAGCCGATTTAAAAGGCTACCACCTAGCAAGTGTGGTGTCTGGCGGTGACACCACAATTTCGTGGCAAGATAAGTTCACCTAATGTATTCATATTTTATGTGAAAAACAATATTATGGAGAGAAGGAATGTGGTGTGTAATGAAAATGAAACAAAATAAATTTGAGATGAAGTTAAACTACATACCTATACCATTTCTTTCCTTATCTCCAAGCATTTTAAAATCTTCTTTAAGTTGTGTACACATCCTTCCACGCTTCCAAAGTCCGTTGTCTATCCTTATATTCTTCGGTTGTCCCGTCCCACAGGACTGGTCGTTCATCCACCAACGCAATCAAAACTTCACAATCAATATTCAGTTCAGCATTCATCTTGAAACTCAACAGGTAGCACGTATGATGGCTCCAGGCGCGACCAAACTCTCCCGGCACCTGGCAAGCTGCCAGCTCGTGGACACGCAGACATGTTCCAACATGTCCAACTGAGAACCCAGCACACAGTCCGGTTGCCAGCTTTGCAGTGGGCAACCGTAGGTGCATCCGGCAGCCGGGCTGGTCGTTTTGGCATGTCGTCCCGTGGACAAGCAATCATAAGAAACAAAGTGTCACTACAAACCCGGCGAATCTGCCGGACTGGCGGCTGGCGAGTGTTCTTGTCTTGGACAAGGGTCCTCACTAGGAGTTTGACTATTAGATTAAGCCTAAAGCTCTATATATGGAGCTTTAGTTAAGCTACATATTGACTGACTGCAGCTGCCTAGGCCTCAAACACAGTTGCTACATAAGGCAGTTAAACATGCCACTACATGGCTTTAAATGACTGCATTTTTGGTTGATATGATGGAACATCTGCAGTGCGCTAATATGGAGACAACAGCTTATATGAAAAAAGAAATGACAAAGAACTTTAGCCATTTTTATGGTACTGAAAAAGCAAGAATTTTTCATTTTCTATTAAATAAAATTTTCTTTCTCTTCCATTAAAGTAGCAAATGATTTGTCTGGGGTTCAAACTTTGTATTCAAAATCATAAATGCTTAAACAAGAAAAAAGAAACAGAAAGATGAACCAAACACTCTGCTGTATGGTTACTGTTGTTGTGGTCTTCAATCCAAAGACCGGTTTGATGCAGCTCTCCATACTACTCTATCCTGTGCAAGCCTCTTCACCTCTGAGTAACTACTGCAACCTAAATCCTTCTGAATCTGCTTAGCGTATTCATCTCTTGGTCTCCCTCTATGATTTTTACCCTCCACGCTTCTCTCCAATACTAAATTCATGATCCCTTGATGCCTCAAACTGCGTCCTACCAACCAATCCCTTCTTCTAGTCAACTTGTGCCACAAATACCTCATCTCCCCATTTCTATTCAGCATCTCCTCATTGGTTACACGATCTACCAATCTGATCTTCCATTCTTCTGTAACACCACATTTCAAAAGCTTCTATTCTCTTCTTGTCTAAATTGTTTATCATCCATGTTTCACTTCCGTGCAGGGCTACACTCCATACAAATACTTTCAAAAAAGACTTACTGACACTTAAATCTGTGCTCAGTGTTAACAAATTTCTCTTCTTCAGAAATGCTTCCCTTGTCATCACCAGTCTACATTTTATATCCCCTCTACTTCGACCATCATCAGTTATTTTGTTGCCCAAACAGCAAAACTAATTTACTACTTTAAGTGTCTCATTTGCCAGTCTAATTCCCTCAGCATCATCTGATTTCATTCGATGTTGATCTTATATCCTCCTTTCAAGACACAGTCCATTCCGTTCAACTGCTCTTCCAAGTCCTTTGCCGCCTCTGACAGAATTTCAATGTCATCAGCAAACCTCAAGGTTTTTATTTCTTCTCCCTGGATTTTATTTCCTGCTCCAAATTTTTCTTTTGTTTCCTTTATTGCTTGCTTAATATACAGATTGAATAACATTGGGGGCAGGCTACAACCCTGTCTTGCTCCCTTCTCAGCCACAACTTCCCTTTTGTGACCCTGAACTCTTATAACTGCCATCTGGTTTCTGTACAAATTGAAAATAGCCTTTTGCTCCCTGTATTTTACCTCTACCACCTCCAGAATTTGAAAGAGAGTATTCTAGTCAACATTGTCAAGAGCTTTCTCTAAGTCTACAAAGGTTATAAACATAGGTTTGCCTTCCCTTAAACTATCTTCTGAGATAAGTCATAGAATCAGTACTGCCTCACGTGTTCCTATATTTCTAAGGCATCCAAACTGATCTTCCCTAAGGTTGGTATCTACCAGTTTTTCAATTTGTCTGTAAAGAATTCATGTCAGTATTTTGCATCCATAACTTTTTAAACTGATACTTCAGTAACTCGTGAAATCTTCTCGGGTGATCAGCCGAGTAAAGGCGTCGTCTTCTCGCAACGTTTCGAAGGGTTTCGTACCCATCATCATCTTCGCTTGAAGATGATGGGTACGAAACCCTTCGAAACGTTGCGAGAAGACGACGCCTTTACTCGGCTGATCACCCGAGAAGATTTCACGAATGGAATACGCCGAGAAAGTCTCAAATCACATGATACTTCAGTAAGTTTCACACTTGTCGGCACCTCATTTCTTTGGAATTGGAATAATTTATTCTTCTTGAAGTCTGAGGGTATTTCAACTGTCTTGTATTCCTTGATCACCAGATGGAAGAATTTTATCATGGCTGGCTCTCCTAAGGCTATCAGTAGTTCTAAACGAGTGTTGTCTTCTCTTGGGGCCTTGTTTTGACTTGGGTCTTATAGTGCTGTGTATATTCCTCATGCAGTATTGTACCTCCAATATCATCTTTATCTATGTCCTCTTCCATTTCCATAATTTTGCCCTCAAGTACATCACCCCAATATGAACCCTCTATATAATTCTTCCAGCTTTCTGCTTTTCCTTCTTTGCTTAGGACTGATTTTCCATCTGAGCTCTCGATATTAATACGGGTGGATCTCTTTTCTCCAAACGTCTCCTTAATATTCCTATAGGCGGCATATATTTTGCTCCTAGTGATATAAGTTTCTACATCCTTAAATTTGTCCTCTTGCCATCCCTGCTTAGCCATTTTGCAGTTGTCGCTGATCTCATTTTTGAGGTTAATAAGACCAAATAAAATAAATAATGTTAAGACATAAATTTATTCAGTTCTAAATAATTTTCTTGTCATAAAAATTTTATTTGATTATTTTTAGTTTTTCAGCCAGCATTTAGAGAGATTTTAGAGTAATGTCAATCATAAAAGACAGAGGTAAGTCACTGCTTGCTTGAGTCTGCAAAATAAATTGCACTGGAATTGGAAATCTAAATGTTATTTACGGAATAATGGGATACACAAAATGGTGGTAATAACAGGCAACCACATGTGAGTGGAAAAATTAGGCTTGGGATGGAAATGGTGTTCCTCAAATACTGTCTACTGCATCCTGTACCATGTGTTAATGCTGTGGGGCTTTTTCAGCACTCTGGTCAAACCCTGACCAATATGGCTGTGTATTCCTGTTGTTGCAATTCCAAACATTTTTGGCTTTCCAGCTGCTGTTGCAGTAAATTTTGAAGCACCATCTGCATAGACCTGTCTACTGTCATTGCGTGTTGGCAATGTTCACATGTGAAAGTCCAACTGCCCTCATAATCACTTGTTTAGTACCAGTAACTCCACACATGAATAAGAACATGCACAAAGTTCTAACCATATTAATGTGAATACAATTGAGTCATTCCATGCAAATCAACACACCTATTTTACTTCACCCTCTTAGATTTTGCTGAAAGTTGGTATACTTATAGTGGGCACTGAGACTAAGAAAAATACCAAATTTCAATTTTTTTTATCTCAAACCATTCCTGAAATATGGCTACGTAAACTTTTCAAAAACCAGCCAAAAATGTGCAAACGGACTTTTTTTAAATTGTCCTAGGAGCTGCCCTAATTGAGCTAGAGGACTGGGAAAGGTGTCATTTTGCAGCATTTTGCATACTCTTTCCAGGGATAAACAACAAAACATAGCTTCTAATTAATAACCTTTTTCAAAATACTAATTAATATTTTGATTTAATTTTAATTTTTTTTTACAAAAAGTACATAATTGAAAATTTTCAAAATATTTCCATAACTACTTCAAACTATTGTAAATCACATGGAAAAATATAAATCTGGGATGATGATGGGTTCATTGTTAAAAAAAAATTATTCCGGACTCTTGTTTTTCACTAACGGCCATAGTTTGACCAAATTGACCTTTAACAAACAGGAATTTCTTTACAATATACTGAATGGTAAGTAAAAAAGTATTAGAAATATCAAAACATCACCCTATTAAACCAAAACTAATCAGCATATTTTATAATTAAGTTGATTTCATACAACTTCAGTAACAGTATATAAACCAATATAACAAAAACAAGAAATTGAGCATTTAACTACAAACTGAAATAAAGTGCAAATAAGTACAAGTATTTACATAATAGTTCTGGTCCATGACGTTTGAAATGGAACTATTAAACAAATTAAATATGTAATGCTTGTTTTGAGTAACAGGTATCTGTTCATAGCTAAATTTAACACAATAGGTACTAACAATAATTTTGAAACAACTTTCTATAAAATATACATTAACACTAACCTGAGACAAAAATTAAGTTTTGAGTTGAAAGCAGTTTCCCAATAAATTGTCTTGGAACTTCACATATTACATTTTAATAAAGCTGACTGGGTTTGGTTTACATCACTTTCATTAAGAATATATGTTCTCCCTGTTGGAGTAAATGGATTCACTTTTGTGAGAACATCCACAACTGACACCCACAGGACATCTGCATGTGCAGGATAAGAGAATGACTTAGCTGGTCCACATGGATGAAGAAAAGTTATTTTCACTTCATCAAGTTCTTCATTTTTTCTAAAATGTACCCAAGCCACCAGTTTCTGCCATATACAGTGGTGACATAGCCTGATACATCTTGTAACTTCAGTTTGTCTGGTGATGTAGTTACTTCCCTCTCCCAGCTCTGCATATCACCTGAGAAGTATTTGACTATTGATTTTGATGTAGTGTTGGGAATGAAAGCGTGAAATTGCTGTGTTCCTTTGATTGTCAATGCCTCTTCAAGTCGGCTTTTTAAGAATATTTCTGAAGCAGCGTAGTCTTCTTGAGTGGAATATGCAAAATCAACATTTGTGATATTATCTACTGCCCACTCAAATAGATCTCGTGCAGTTTGGATCTGATTTTGGTATGGCCTTTGCAAACCTGCAGGAGCTGCCAGTCTCTTTACTGAACCCCCCACTCCATCACAAGGCCCTTTCCCATGTGCTGTGGCTGAAAAGTGCCACTCAGCTTTTATGTTGAAGTCTTCCTCATGAAGACAAATGTTCAGGAAGTGTTTCTTATTTTTATACTGAGCGGCAGAACCGTCAGAATAATAGTATATCTTTTTTGGAATCTTTTGAAATTTATTTGTTAGATATGAAATTAGCTTCTTTTGAAAGGTGTAAACCGCAGTTGTATTGTGCTCCAGGCAATCAGAAACAACGACAAAGCTCATATGCTCAATTTTGTCTTCCTGTTTGTAATATATAACAAAAGGATGAATGGTAATCTGTTGTCTTGTCCGGTGGAAACTCTGAGCTTCATCCTGTAGAACTATACTATAATTTTCTGAAAAATCACATATGACAACAAATTCAGATTCCATAAGGTTTTCTCTTGTGGAGTTAAGGAATGTTCGTTGTTGCTTGGCAATGAAGTCATGCTGAATCAAAGTCGACATCTTACTACAAAATAAATCTATGAATTCTTCAGAAGTTTTCTGAACAATTTCCAGATTACATTGGTCAGCTGACATCCACTGTCGGAACTGAACTTGTTCAATTAAGTTTTCATGAAAAAGAGTCTCTTAAAATTTTACGTATGACATTTTCTCCTGGGCAGTATTCACAGTTTCCCATGTTGCAATCAACTGATGATGGGTTGCAAAGCATTTTTGCAATGCACTGCTTATAATTGTTTAAGCTGCTGTTTGTTACTGTATTTCGTTTGGCATTTTCTATCATTAATTTTATGTTTTGGTGAGTTGTGCACATGCAGACAGTGTGTGTGCCACTCCGGCCAGTTAATACACAATGTTTTGGTCTCAACTCAGCAAATTTAGAGAAACCTATTTTAATGTTAGGAAACTTGTCTTTAAAATGCTTGTAAGCTTCTTTAAGGTTACACAAAATAAGTCTTTTTGATATTTTTGTTTTATTTCCACTTGTTTCTGTAACTGTCACACAGTCTTTAATACCTGGCATTGCCCTGCTAACTTCATCATTTTCATAAAATGAATGTACAGTTTTGACAGTTTCTGTTGGTAAACACTTCCCTGGTTTTGGGTTTGGACCTTCCATGAATCCTTTCTCTTTCAAAATTTTTTTGGACTGCCGAACAATGTAATTAGGAGCATTAAATTCCCTCATTATTTTCCTGACACTCCACTTTTCAGGTAAACTTGTAAGAATCATTGGTTTTTTTGCTCTACTTATAGAATTTTTAAAGTTTCTTTTAAGATTTTCAAGAACGGATTCATCAGTATCAGTATCCGATGAGAAGTTTCAGGAGCAACAAAAAGTTTACGTGTCATTGATGAGATTTTCTTCACTTTTGATTTGGCGTAATGCCTAGATGTTAGTTTTCTCTTGTCAATTGGGGACTCACCTAGTTCTTGAAGTGTTGTGTTAAATGTTTTAACAGCTACTGAAGTTGGAGTGAAGTCAGGGTCTTGGTCTCAGATGATTATCTCTGATCCAGAAGACTCTTCTTCAACACTTTCATCACTGATGGGCTCTGGTGTATTTTTCAATTTGGTTACATCTTTCCTACATTTATCACAAATCTTGGCACCACTTGGTATTTGAGGAAATAATTTGGGCATCCATGTTGTGACATTTCTCAGTTTTTTTCTGTTGCTTATAAAATGATTTGACTTCTTCAGTGGATTACAACACTGCACTCTTACAGCACTGCACTTTTTACTTGGTTCCATATTTATACAAAAACCACTGTTAGCAATCAACCGCGATTCTTATACATGTATTTTAACAACGCGTTTCAAGAGACAATGCTCCCATCATCAGGTTGTAAAATCTATGTCATGAAATTAAACGGACTAAAAGGACAAAATACCATCACAAATAGTTGGGAAGTCCATAGAGTAAAACAGAATTAAAAGTATATTGGACTGTGGGACCTCGTCTTACATTGAAGTTGTTGACACAAGTCGATGGCCGTCCCATAGCTACCAAATATGCTGTCGCACTATGCCGGCTCGGGAGCTGTTGTGGACTGACGTGCCTAGGTGTTGTGGCATGGTTACAGCCGTGTGCTTGATGGTAACACTATGCTATTGGGCGCCTGATTTCCTTATTGCATTGGTCTGCCATTGTTAGTCTCTCGCAGCTCCGTCAGTGACACGCTACAAGTTTAAAATCGCATACCTACCCTAAAATAATTCTAAAAACCCGCTAAAAAATCTCATTTCTTTAAAATTATCTTGTGCATTTATAATATTGCTTTGTTTCTTTTCATGGATAGCTATCTTGAATTCCTCTAGTAAATCAAGTTTCCTCCCTTTCTTTTCTACATGCAATATTTCTACGTTGTCTTCTATGCTGTTAAGGGGATGGCCTGTTTCATATATATGGTTCGCAACAGCTGATTTGTCATAATTTCCTAACATGAACGCATCTTTATGTTCTTTATACCGGATCGCGAATGATCTTCCTACCTGCCCTATATATTTTGCATCAAAGTTCTGCACTGTATCTTATAAACTCCCGATCTTTCAAACTTATTTCTCTTCTCGCCAATATCGCGCTTAAGGCTGTACCTCACTAGGTTATTAGTCTGAAAAGCTATTTTAACATTGTATGGCTTAAAAATATTTGCTATCTTTTGTGAGACTGTTCCGTAGTATGGCATCGTGATAATTTTCACTTTCTTTCCATCAGGTTTATTCTTTTTGCGATTATTACTTTTCTGTAACAGTTTTTTAACCATATCTATTCTGTAACCGTTATTCATCACTATTCTCTTAATGGTATTAATTTCAGTCTCCCTATCTTTTTTGCTCATAGGTATATTGATTGCCCTATGCACGAGACTACGGAAAGCAGCTTCTTTATAAGCCTGCGGATGGCATGAATCATTCGGGATCATGGCGTCAGTCGTAGTTTGTTTTCTATAAACAGAGAATGCATGTTTGTTGCCCTGCTTTTTTATATTCAGGTCCAGGAACTGTAAACAATTGTCAGTTTCATACTCCACGGTAAATTCCATTTTATTATGTGCGTCGTTGAACTTTTTGACTATTTCCTCAATGTCCTCATGAGAACCATCCACAAGTAACAGAGTGTCGTCTACATAACGTTTGTAATAAACAATTTTATCCATAATGTTATCGTCAGAATTTAGAACTTTATCTTCAAGGTCATTGATAAAAATGTCCGCCATAGTTCCTGAAATACTGGACCCCATGGCTAACCCATTGTCCTGAATATAAAATTTGTTATTAAATGTAAAATAATTGAAACTTGTAATGAGCTGTAGGAGTTCAATAAATTCAATTGTCTCTTGCATTGAAATTTTACCGTATTTAAGGAAATTTCTCTTAATGATTTCTATAGTTTCGTTAACCGGAACACTGGAGTATAAATTCTTAACATCCAGCGAAACCAAATGGGAAGTGTCAGTGACTGGCGTATCTTTAATTTCACCTATCATGGTCATACTACCACGCACCAAATAGTTATTTTTATACACGTAAGTCTTTTTCAGAATTTGGTCCAACAATTTCGTTATTTTATATGCTGGACTATTTCGACCGTTAACAATCGGACGAACCAGATGCAGATCTTTATGTATCTTCACCTGTGATCTTAATAATAATTAAAGATACGCCAGTCACTGACACTTCCCGTTTGGTTTCGTTAGATGTTAAGAACTTATACTCCAGTGTTCCGGTTAACTTGAAACGCGCTTTTAAAATACATGTATAAGAATCGCGGTTGAATGCTAACAGTGATAACCAGTATAACGACAACTGCTACCTCGACTCCATAATGGATTATATTAAACCACTTATAAACTGTCCTTCAATGTATAGATTTACTTGAAAATGAACTATAAAATATAATAGATACAGAGTGGTTAAAACAGAGGTAACAATTGATTTGCACTAAAACCACAGTGCACAATAATGCTGTAGGCACACAAAGAAGATAACAATGCAGACTACATCATCTCAACAATGGCTCCAGTCTCTGAATTATTGAACAGACATCAAGCCCTATGTGTACGGTCCTCTACTGACGTACTACCTTAAAGGTCAGTTTGGTCAAACTAGGGCCGTTAGTGAGAAACAAGAGTCCAGAATAATTTTTTTTTTAACAATGTACCCATCATCATCCCACATTTATATTTTGCCATGTGATTTACAACAGTATGAAGTAGTTATGGAAATATTTTGAAAATTTTCAATTACGTACTTTTGTAAAAAAATTAAATCAGAATATTAATTACCATTTTGAAAAAGGTTATTAATTAGAAGCTATTTTTTTGTCTATCACCAGAAAGAGCATGAAAAATGCTGCAAAATGACACCTTTCCCAGTTCTCTAGCTCAATTAGGGCTGCTCCTAGGGCAATTTAAAAAAAGTCCGTTCACACATTTTTGGCCAGTTTTTGAAAAGTTTACATGACCATATTTCAGGAATGGTTTGAGGTAAAAAATTTAAATTTGGTATTTTTCTTAGTTTCAGCACCCACTATAAGTATACCAACTTTCAGCAAAATCTAAGAGGATGAGGTAAAATTTTTATTGAAAGTGTGTTGATTTGACATGGAATGACTCAATTCTGTTATTCCCTACAAGTCCAAGTTCAAGCCAGTCAGAGCCCAAGACACAATTCGTCACAAGAGTGGAGTTATAATGTTCCTCTGCTTCTGGGAATAAACTTGAATATTTAAGTTTCATAGCTGTTTTTTGTCAGACAGGTGGTATCATGTTTCAGAAAATGAAACATGGCTGGTATCCAAATTCTTGTGACTTTTGTGACACAGTAATTATTAAAATGATGCAGTCAACATAATGGAGTTAGTCCTTGACCAATTTATTTCTACAAAGGCATACACCAAATATTATCCACAACTAACACAATACTGGTCTAATACTGCACTAAAACTGACTAAGTACTGACGAAAAACTAACACATATCTAACTTACCATGGCTCCTGCTGCTGCTCCTTATATAACATCCAACAATCACAGAATGTTCTACATATTGTTCAAACTGAACATAATTAAACTTACAAAAGAAATTTGTGTGTTCTCATAAAACTGGTTACAGATTTTAGCTTGACAAATTGTAACATTCTTGATGTAATTACTATGTTGAAATAATTCAGTTCTTGCATTGAAATTTCATGAAGCATACATTGGTAACAATGCAGTGACTATTTGCATTAATTATTTCATAATTATGTCATTATGTTTGATGTTAACAGGATTTTGGTGTCTTTCATTGGGTTCTATTGTTATTACTACTGGTCTTTTGTACATTATTCTTTTAAAGAAGGTTCTCAGTTTTTTTTACATGCTGGAACTCCATGGCATACAGACTCGAACTAAGGAGCATAACAGACTTGAACTAACTGGCTAAACTGGCGCTCTGGTACACAGCGGTGGTTGAGAGGGCATTGGCAGCGTGTTTCCAGTGAGTCTTATCGTTGGCCTCTATTGATTCTCTCATAATCTCTATGCCACATGGTGCACTGGCACCAGTGTACGCCAGCAGTGTCAATAAATACACTGCATTTTTATGTCCTTGACTTAGTTGTAACATTCAGTGAAGGAAATCTTGCAATGTGTGAAGTCCAGAAAATACTGCTACAAACTATTGGTTGTTTCACAATGAAACACAATTAATAAGCTATGCTATGGTACAAGCTCTCTTCTGTATAGTCCTCATAGCCTCAATGCTGCAGAAGTCTGCTACGTTCACTATAAGGTTTTTATGTGCTGCGGCTCCAACTTGGTGACATGCTGGAACTCCACAGCATACAGACTTGAACTAGGCGGTGTAGCAGGCTCTAACTGTTTAAACTGGCCTTCCAGTCTGCGACGGCGATTTAGGATTGTGGTGGCTGAGAAGGCATTGGCGGCATGTTTCTTGTGAGTCTTGTCATTGGCCTCTATCAATACTCTTGTAACTTCTATACCGCATGGTCTGCTGGCACCAGCATACACCAGCACATTTCCCCCCCACCCCCCCAAAATGCCACACTGTTGTCGTGTAGTGAGGCTCCAAACAACAATGGGGAGGAGGGAGGCAAGATGCTGGACACTGTGATGCGCCACGAGCCGTGACGGTGGAGGACAGCGGAATCCCGACCATACCCCGCCATCCGGAAAACTGCTGCCAGGACACACATCCAGACCCGAGGGCATGCGCTGGGGCACTGACGGCGATGGCGATGGTGGGTCTAGGTCCACGGGGTCGGCAAGTGGCGACGGTGGGGGCGAGGATGCATCGTCCTCCTGGGGTGCCCTGGTGACACCAGAGGCCAGCTGCAAAGGAAGCGCAGTCCCATTAGCCGTGAATCTGGGGAAAGAAAAGCAGCAGAGTAATGGGGCAAATGACATGTGCGAATTGGTTCTGGTGGTGGTGCAGCAAATGATCGGGACCTGCAATTAAGTACATGTATGGGCCAATGCGTTCCTGGATTACGCCTCTTTCCCAGTGCCCACGGTTGCCATAAACCCTGAAAAGAACAAGATCGTGTGACACAAAGCAATATTTATGGACCATTGTTGGCACTATCCGCTGCTGTGATAGTAGCAAGTGTAGCAGCGTCCAATGGCAGCAGCCATACAGAAGTTCTGCTGGTGATGGTCCATCTCATGGGTGGGAGCGATACGAGGTGAGAAAGAGTTGCAGCACCTGTTCCCATGTGTGGGAGGTGCAAAGCTTGGCCATATATTGCTTGAAAGTGTGTACAAAGCGTTCTGCTTCTCTGCTGGGCTGCACATTTAATGGAGCACCCATTAAATGACGAATGCCATTGCATTGACAAAACTGTTCAGAGTCATGTGAAGTGAACTGTGGTCCATTGTCTGACACAAATACTTCTGGCAAACCTTCTATGTAAAATATTGAGGACAAAACTTGAATGGTGCTACGTGATGTGGTAGTGTTCATAGGCACCACAAATAGGAACTTGCTGAAAGAGTCTACTATGAGCCAATGAATGTTCCAAAATGGTCCTGCAAAGTCTATATGCATTTGCTGCCATGGTGATTAAGTCTTAGGCCAAGCTGCAAATGTCTGTGATGGAGCAGATTGGTTCTCTGCACATGCATGACACTGTGACATCATCTGTTCAATGTGTGGGCGTCTAAGCCCTGCCAAGTACAGAGCCAGTGTGCTAACTGTTTAGTGCAAACAATTCCCCAATTTCCTTGATGGAGCAATCGCACCACATCCTTTTGCAACACTTTGGGAATAAGCACAAGGGATTGTTCACTGTCATTTTGAATTATAATCATGCACCGTTGAACTGAAAGACTATGCCGATGTGCAAAATATTGGATCACAACTGAGTTCTGGGCACTGTTCAATGAACAAGGCCAAGATGTGCAAATATAATGCAAAAAATCTTGAGCTCTGGGCTGCTTCCATCGCCTGTGCTATTTTTCTGTAGTTCAAGGAAAAAGATTCCAGCAATTCAGAATCCTGTGTGTTGATTTGGTAACAAGATGCGGCAGATGCATCAAAATCAGAGTGTGGGCCAATTGGAAGGGTAGATAGGGTGTCTGCATTGCCGTGCTTTGCCATTGGTCTTACAATTGCATACCGATACCGAGATATGCAAAGCATTTCAGAACTCACATTTCATTAGTGTAGATTCACTGGAGAGAGAACATTATACCCAACATGGCCTGCATTTAAACAACAGGGGAAAGATTGTATTAGGACAAAAAATCCGAGACTTCCTTTGTTCACTAGGCAGATGCAAGAAAAGTGAGCACATTATTATTCCACCTCCAGTAACCCAGTCTACAGCATCGTGTGTAGGACAACAATCACCATCTTCAACAGAAGCAGATCAGCCTGCACTGCTGGCAGCTTCAACAACAGTACCTACTAAGGAAAGTGAGCCCACTGTTCTTCTGCCTCCAGTAGCCCAGTCTACAGCATCTTCTCCAGTACCACTATCACCATCTTCAGTAGAAGCAGATCAACTTACATCACTAACAGGTTCAACAACAGTACCAACTACCCAAGCAGAAGCAATGAAAACCACCCGCCCCTTAAGCAAAAGAAGAGTGTCACCACCAGGCCATCTCAAAGATTTTTTATTGGAGGCAGGCACCAATCAGTCAATGCGGTGAGCACTGCAACAGATGCCAAGCATAAAAAATTAGTAGTTTTGTATCAAAATGTACAGGGTATAATTAGTAAGATTCCAGAATTAGAAGTACTATTGCTTGATGAACTAAAGGATGTTTCAGTTTTATGTGTATGTGAACATTGGTTAAAAGAAAATCAAGCTTTTGCTGCCAGAATAACAGGATATGAAATGGTTAGTAGCTTCAGTAGAGAAACTTTTAAAGGGGGAGGAACATGCATTTATGTCAGACAAGGAATTGAATATAAAGAAATCAAGTTTAGTAAGATAAAAAACATTGAAAAAGTATTTGAATATTGCGTTTGCAAACTAACAGACCTTAAAATAATTATTGTGTGTGTATACCGTTCCCCATCAGGTAATTTTATGGAATTTTTGGACAGTGTTGAAAGTCTTTTTAGTGAGTTAAGACATTCTACAGAAAGCATTATTGTACTTGGAGATTTCAATGTCAACTTCAAAATCAACTGTTTAAATGTTACAAAATTGACCAATGTCTTTTGTTCACATAATTTAGCACCAACTATCTTTGAATACACTAGACATGGAAAGAACTCTGAAACAATAATAGACCAAATATTTCTTGACTTACATAAACTAGACAATGTTGTAGAAGTGATCGACACTGGATTCTCTGATCATAAAGCACTAAAACTTAGTATAAATAATGTACTCTGTAAAAACTCTAGGCCAAGTGAGAAACACATCCACAGGAGATGTATCAATGAGGACAACATTAGGATTTTTAATTCCTTGTTAAAAAATACATGTTGGGATCTAGATAAACATGATAGTATAGACATTAAGTTTGAGTCATTTCTAGCTGATTACAAACATAACTTTGAAATTGCTTTTCCCCTTAAGAAAATGAAAGTAAAAGGCAAAATTAACACATGGATAACACAGGGCATAAGAAAATCTGGAGAGCAACTCAGAATGTTAAGTAAATCAGCAAGGCAAAATCCTGCTTTGAAACAACGTGTTAAGTGTTATAGGAAATTATACAAGAAAGTAATCACTGCAGCAAAAAAGTTAAATAATGATTCATATATCAGTAGAAATAATGGCAACAAAAAAATGAAATCAGTTTGGAAAGTGATCAATAGTAACTTAGGAAGAAGCAAAGTAAGAAACAACATTGTTATTAAAACTGAGGACAAAACTATAAATGATCCATTACAAATTGCCAATATATTCAACTGTCATTTTACAAGTGTAGTTCAAAACCTCATACAAACCCAAAGTAGTACAGACATCAGTCATAACATCACACTGAATTCCGAAACTATGTTTTTGTATCCTGTAACAGTACATGAGGTAGAGAATGCCATCAGCAAACTAAAAAATAAATTATCCTGTGGCACCGATGGCATTCCAGACAAAATCATTAAACACAGCAGATATATTTCTCCTCTTCTTGTAGATATAATTAATGCATCTTTCAGTACTGGCACTTTCCCTAGAAAGCTGAAACAATCAATTATAAAACCATTATACAAAAATGGGGATCATTATGATGTAAAAAACTACAGGCCTTTATCAATGTTATCTTGTTTTTCAAAAATTATAGAAAGAGTAATGTATGGAAGACTCTCTACTTTCCTAAAAAAAAGTGGAATATTGGTCGATGAACAAAATGGCTTTCGAAAGAATAGATCAACTGAAACAGCTATATACAACTTTCTAAAACTTGTCCTAAATTCCATTGATAATAATGAAGTAAATTGTGGGGTCTTTTTAGATTTATCAAAGGCTTTTGACGTTATTGATCATAAACTACTGCTCGAAAAACGTAGTTGGTATGGACTCCGTGGTACTGCTCATGCATGGTTTAAGTCATATTTATCTGGCAGATCCCAGAAAGTAGAAATAGTTCATGATGGAAAGTCATACTTTTCTGGTTATAAGGAAGTTAGTTATGGGGTGCCCCAAGGATCGGTGTTGGGACCCCTGTTGTTCTTGATCTTTATAAATGACTTGCCAAACTATTTAACACAAGCTGATTGTGTACTTTTTGCTGATGATACAAGTCTCTTTATTAAAGCTCAGAATGAGACAGACCTTAACAGCAAAATTGAAACAACAGCAGTTGAAGCAAGTAAATGGTTCAGGGACAACAGTTTATTTGTGAATGAGGGGAAAACATTATGGATGAATTACAGACATGTTTCAAATAATATGAAGCCCAATATAACTGTGAAGCTAGGCCAACAGAATATACTACAAACGCCAAATACAAAATTCTTAGGAATTTGGTTAGATGAGCATCTAAAATGGGACAAGCATATAGATGCGCTCAATAAAAAGTTAAGTAAATGTTGCTATGTATTTAGAATGCTCAAAAATTGCTGCAGTGATCAAACAGTATTGTGTACATATTATGCATTTATGCATAGTCTTTTGCGATATGGTGTCATATTTTGGGGCAATTCAAGTCAGGCAAAACGCTCCTTTATTATTCAAAAACGAGCGATAAGAATCATAAAAGGAGCTGCACCTAGAGATCCATGTAGGGAAATTTTCAAGGAATATAAAATCATGACTCTTCCATCCATTTACATCTATGAAAGTATATGCTTTCTGAAGTCTCACCCCCAGTTTTCTTCTTTAAACAGTGAGTTCCATGACTATACAACAAGACAGAGTAATGAATTTCACAGAGAAGTGCATAAGAAAGCCCAATACAACAAGAGTGCAATATACCACCCAAAAATTCTCTATAGTGCTCTTCCCTTAAAAATAAAAAGGATTCAGCAACTGAGCAGTTTTAAAAGTGAACTCAAAAAAATGTTAATCAGTAATAGTTTTTACAGTGTTAGTGAATATATGAATTCTTCAGAAAGATAGCGTGCCTTCACCTATCTTATAAGTTACTCATATACAAACTTGTGTCGTGGGGTAGACTCTTTTATGTACACACAAAAATTAATTAATCTGTCAATATAGAGTGTTATAATCATTGTTTCTTGTTGCTGTCCATTATACACAGAATATATGTAACCTATTTGTGTCCTATATTGTTACAAATTTATATCATGTAAGCTATAATTGTTTTGCCCATATATTTAATTCTGATTATTCGCTGATAGTTTTTACATAATATGTTGTTATTCATATTTTTTCTGTATGTAACATATGACAAATCCCATATCATTGTACATGATAAAACGGGTGCTCAATAAACTGAAACTGAAACTGAGAAAGCAACAAAGCCCATCATTGCAATTTCTGAGCAGTGCCTGTAGGAACCGGCTATGATGGATGAAACAAGGACTGCAAAGGCTTGTGATCCATCATTAAATAGAACTTGTGACCATACAAATAGACGGAATTTTGTCACACCAAACACAATAATGAGAGCTTCTTTCTCAATTTGAGAATAACTGCACTGAATTTGAGTTAACAACTTTGACGCAAAAGCAATAGGTTTGTCTTGTGCACCAATTATGTGTGAATGGATAGTGCCGATTTGCAAAACTACTGGAAATCCACTAAACATCTGTCACTAAGCAAAGATTTTTGAGTTTCTGAAATGCATCTTGACAATCTTTAGACCACACAAAAGGCACATTTTTGCAACACAAACGATGCAATGGAGCCACGGTCTGAGTGGCATTCTGTATGACCTGAGTGTAGTATGTCATCTTGCCTAGTGCTGACTACAATTCAGACACATTGTGAGGAACAGGCAGGTCACGGATTGCAAGCAAATGATACTGGAGGGGATACACACCCTGACTGTTTATCACATGACCTAAGTATTGTTGTTCACTTTGAAAAAAGTCATACTTTTCGAGACGACACTAGAGTCCTGCTTCTGACAACACTCGAAAAGGAGCACACAAATTTGCAATGTGTTCCTCTGGTGTACGACCTGAGACGACAATATCATCAAGTTGATTGAGCAAAATGACACTTTTGCAGTCATCTGTTCCAAGTAACATTGAAAAATGGCAGGTGCGGAAGCACTGCTGAAGGGCAAATGCAAATACGTGAACAATCCTAAATGTGTTTTTACAACAAACACTTTCTGTGACTCTTCATCCAATGGAATTTGCAAATAGATATCATGCAAATCTATCTCAGAGAAGTAACATCCTGCACCAAGCCTGTCCATGAGTTCCTTAGGGTGAGGTAATGGATAAGTGCCAACTACTGTCTGTGGGTTTTAGACTTGAGGTCAACACAAATGCGAATGTGACCAGAAGGCTTAGGCTGAATGGGAGCTATTTATCATTATCTTGCAATTCTTTCAATTCAATGGTTTCCTTGTCTCATAAAGCAATTTGAATGGGGTGGGCCTGAAAAAACTTAAGCTGTGCATTGTCTTTCAATGTAACATGTACTACAAAGTTATTAGCTTTTCTCATTCCTTTGGAAAATAGTTCAGGAAATTCTGTAAGCAAGCTATCTACATTGGCTTTCAGATCAAAAGCCTGTAAGGAAAGTACATTGTCCTGGATGCTAAGGCCAAAGTAATCAAAGGCATCTGAACCGAAAGTGTTCTCACTGTTTTTTTGACTTTGACACAGTAAAATTCACTGTCCTAATGTGAGATTGGTAAGAGGCAGGTAAACTACACTGTCCAAGCACTGGAATTTCCTGTCCATTGTAAGCAGTGAGGTGTTTGCTGGATTTGTGTTTACATTTTGCGGTGTGCAGTTGTAGGTGTAACAGTTATAAAGCTAAGCACTGACAAAGTTATTTGTGCCCTGTTATACAGCCATTAAATTTAATAGTTTTCAGCGGTGTTTCATGCTGTTTGTGGTGAAATAATGATTTAATAAACTTTTGGAAACGTTCGCTCACTGTTTTTGTGTTGAAGTCCTTTAGTAAATATTGTGTTTTAGTTTTCAGCTGACATTTCTTACCGTTACTAGTGAAATGTTTCAGTAAAATTTTCATTCAGTGTTTTTACTTTGTTGAGTGTTCCAGTGGCTGCTTGAATTTTTGGTTTTAGCTAATAATTTTGTGAAGTTTAGTTGTTATTGGTATTAACTGTGGTGAAGTAGTATTAAAACAAGTAGTTGCTTTCTTAGTAGACAGAATTTTGAGACCGCTATTGTTAGTTCTATAAATAGTTCTAGTGGTGTAACTGAACTCAGGTAACATAGACTTATAGTTTTTTTTTCAGTAACTGTAAAATTTTACCATGAGTGAGAAGTGTGGACTCTGTCATAGGTTCGTGAATAGTGTAACCCAGTGTGGGATTTGTTCACAGTATTTTCATTGGGGGGAATGCAGTGAGGAAGCCAGTGGGCATTCTAGCGAAATCCTCCCTGGGAATGCAGCATCTGTGTAGAAATAAGTTGATAGAGGAGCAGGAGCATAAGATCTGTGCCCTTCAGGTGCAGTTACAATGCGCAAAGGAGGAACTAAATAGGTTGAGGAGGGTGAAGGGTGGTGGGGAATGGGAACTGGTAGTTGGCAAGAAGGCAGCTAGGAAGAGGAGGTATTCAGACAGTTATACTTTCTGTACGTGCAATAGATTAGACCAACTGTCAGAGCTGAATGGAGAGGAGCCTCCTGCAGCTGCAGATGTAGGGAACATGCAGCAGTCCTCAGCAGTTAGGAGGCCTAGGTCAGTTGCAAAGTCTAACAGAAATAAGAAGGTTCTGCTGCTAGGTAGTTCGCACGGTAGAGGTGTGGGCCAGCAGTTGCAGGAAGTTTTGGGGAATGGGTACCAGATGACCAGCATTGTGAAGCCTAGTGCAGGGTTGGCTCAGGTGACTGACAGCATAGAGGAATTATGTAGGAATTTTACGGAGGAGGGAGCAGTGAACAGTCTTGATAGGAATGGGGAATATGATGTAGATGGTGACAAAATAGCTACTCAAAGTGGTGGCACTAACGTGCATTTCGTGCAACTGTTTCAGCGTCATGATCAGCCTCATCTTAATGCAGCTGTTGGGCATGTTAACATGGGGCTGGAGAAGGCACTGGTGGCAGAGGACATGGGTTACATTTCAGTGGTGCCAGTTGAGTTTATCAGTAGATCAAGTTTCATTAGGCATGGGCTGCACCCCAATAGGTATCAGAAGGAAAGGCTGGCAAAGCTTCTAGGTGACAAGGTAGTGGGTGATGGTGGGATCACTAATGGAAAAATTCCTGGGGTAGTTGGTGTTAGAGCAACACCTTTTTTAGATTGAAGGCAGCTGATAGGTATACCTGCTACAAGGAAGTGCCTCTAACTAAGGGCTCATCTTCAGAGGACATCATCTTTCCAAGCAGAGAAGGAATTGGCATATTTCATCAGAATATAAGAGGTATTAGAGTTAAAGTTAGTGAACTGCTTACAGACGTTGACCCCCAAAATTATTAGTATATTGAAGCACCACTTAAAATTACTTGACAGTTCAGAGGCTTCCTTTACCAGGATTCAGATTAGCTGGCTGTTTTTTCAAGGAGTTCCTTGCAGGGTGGGGGAGTTGTTATGCACAAAAAAGTATTCCATTTAAGCCTATAGATGTATCATGGCACTGCACTGAACAGATATTTGAATGTTGTGCAGGAACAGTTGAATTTAGTGAAACTAAACCTCTTATTGTTGTTTATAGGTCCCTAACTCTGATTTAAAAGCATTTTTGCTCAAGTTAGAGAAGGTTCTTGATTCACTTTGTAGGAAGTACCAGAAATTAGTTATATGTGGTGACTTCAGTATTAATTTTATATATTATGGTGCAAGAAAAAGAATGTTGGTAGTCCTCCTAAATTCATATGATCTGATGCAGATTGTGTTTTTTCCAACTAGGGTGCAGGAGAACAACAGCACATCCATAGACAATAATTTTATTCATTCTTCATTACTAGGTGGGCATTCTGTTAGTAAAATCATGAATGGCCCTTCATACCATGATGCACATATGTTAACACTAAAAGACTTTTTTACTCAAACAAGTGTCACATGTAATTACAAACTATGTAGGAAAGTTAATCCAGCATCAATAGAGAGTTTTTTAATCCTTGTCAAGGAACAAGAGTGGCAGGATGTTTATAGTGCCGATAAAATAGATGATAAATATAATGTTTTCCTTAACACATTTCTCATGCTCTTTGAGAGTTGCTTTCCAATAGAACATTCTAAATTGGGTACTAGCAGTAAAAGGCAGCCCGGGTGGCTGACTAGTGGGATAAGGATATAATGTAGAACAAAGCGGGAGTTACATCAATATGTTAGAAGTATTGCCTAGTCACAATCAAGCTACAGTAGCCCATTACAAACAGTATTGTAAGGTGCTTAAAAATGTTATTAGGAAGGCAAAGAGTATGTGGTATACAAATTGAATAGCTAATTCACAGGGTAAAATTAAAACCATTTGGTCAGTTGTGAAGGAAGTTTCTGATCAGCAGCACAAGGTCGATGATATAAAGTGAGTTCATAGTAAAACTATTTCAGTTACTGATAAATCAGATATATGTACAGTGTGTAAACTTTTAGATGGCAAACCTTTCCCTAGTCCTGAATCGGTAGAAGTCGGTAAACGTCGGGAGGCTTCGGTAGGCACGCAGTTTAGACTGCTGCCAACATTACGTAGCTGACTGTGTTGTACAAGGTAGCCATTGTCATCTGCTTCGTTATTGTTTTGTGCTGTACTGTTCTGCGTGTTTTTATTGTGCAGTTCTGCTAAACATTATCAAAATGAGTGAAGAGGCAGTTGCTGGCCCATCTCGGGAGTCACCAACAACCCCTACCGGTAGGCCTACGGTTAGAAGAAGCCTTTCGTCTGCTTTCGTGTAAGCATGACGCGCAAATTATAGTGCCAGCACTGCAACTGGTAGGTGTGCCTTGTCCCCCCCCCAAAAGAGTCCACTCACCTCCCCTCGCCAGCCAATGCTTGCTTCCTCCTCTCCCCACACTCCCCTCACAACTCCGCTGTCTTACAGTTAACACACTGTACAGTATTTAACAATCATTTTCTGAGCATTGCTGTTGAATTAAATAAAAATTTAGTTTCTACAGAGGGTGATTGAGTCAATAATTAAATCACTGAAGAGTAAGGACTCTCATGGATCTGATGGTGTCTCTAGCAGACTATTAAAGTACTGTGCTGCACATGTTAGCCCTGTATTTAGCCATATTTGTAATTTTTCCTTTAGGAGTGGTCAGTTTTCTGAACGATTAAAGTACTAAGTAGTAAAGCCACTTTATAAAAAGGGAGAAAAAGATAATGGAGACAATTTTATATCTATTTCTATGCCATCAGTGTCTGCTAAAGTTATTTTAAAGGCTGTGTACGGAAGGATAATTGATCATTTTATATCACATAATTTGTTATCAAATGTACAGTTCAGCTTTAGAAGTCATTTAACAACTGAAAATGCTGTATTCTCTTTGCTCTGTGAGGTACTGGATGGATTAAACAAAAGTTTTTGAATACTAGACATATTTTTTGATTTAACTAAGGTGTTTGTTTGTGTTGCTCACAAAACATTGCTCCAGTAGTTTGACCATTACGGAATATGGGGAGTAGCTCACAATTGGTTCACCTCTTCCTTTAGCAACAGACTGCAAAAGGTCATTATTTATAATGTTAAGAATGGCTTTGATGTGGAGTCTGAGTGGGGTACTGTCAAGTGGGGGTTGCCCCAGGGATCTTATTTATATAAATGATATGCCCTCTAGTATTATGGGTAACTCTAAAATATTTCTGTTTGCTGATGACACTAGCTTGGTAGTAAAGGATTTGTGTGCAACATTGGCTCAGTTTCAAATAGTGCAGCTCATGGCCTAAGTTCATGGCTTATAGAAAATAAACTAAAGCTAAATCAGAATAAGACTCAGTTTTTACAGCTTCCAACACACAATTCAACAAAACCTGACATTTTAATTTCACAGAATGGGCATATGATTACTGAAACTGAGCAGTTCAAATTTCTAGGTGTTCAGATAGATAGTAAACTGTCATGGAAAGCCCATGTTCAGGATATTGTTCAAAGACTTAATGCTGTCGTTTTTACTATTCAAACGGTATCTGAAATGAGTGATCGTTCAACACGAAAATTAGTCTACTTTGCTTATTTTCATTGGGTCATATGGTATTATTTTTTGTGGTAACGATTCCCATTCTAAAAGGATATTTTTGGGTCATAAACGGGCGGTTCAGGCGATAAGTGGTGTAAGTTCACGAACCTCTTGTCAACCCCTGTTGACAGGGTTGCCATAATCCAAAGACGAAAATCAAGGACAAAATTCGGTGATTATAAAGATGTGGTTGAAACACAGACCGATATGTTGTGCAAGTGACCACTGGTTTGCATTTCAGTTGAATCTTCATCATTAATTTACAGTGATAATTATGAAGATGTCGTTGAAACCTGGATCACACAATGTCCATTCACCTTTCTGCACGTCAGCCAAATCTTCATAATTACCATAATTCAAACAATAATTCTGTCAGCAAAGAAGTTGTAATTAACAAGGAAAATTAATCCAAGCATTAATGGTGTCTATAAAGGAGTGGTCAATGATGAAGAAATTTAATTGCAATTGACATTAAATAATTTTTTAATTAAAGCACTGAACACAAATTATTAACATGTACACAATCATGCTGCTACAATTGATATATATCTTTCACTTTATGCTTTAAACCAGTCATAGGCCTATTTCTCTGAGCCCTGGACAGAAGAAAGAAACTCACTCTGATTCTGAATCAATCTATGAAAATCTGTGAAATTTGTGTTTTTCATGTTATATTGGATTTGGAGCATTGCACTGACTGATGTTAAAGCTAGCCTGTTTCTTTCTTCTGTCCATTGTGCATTCACTAGTGAAAACACTCCCATTGGCATTATGCCCTGGAATGGAGAAATAGTACTGCACAATAGCAAGCAGTTCTGAATACGGCTCTTTAGAAACACATTCCTCAAATAAATTTAACCCACTTTTTATGATGCATCACCACCAAATTCATTGTCACACTCATTCAAATGTAATAAATTACTTTGAACACATTGTGTAATTTCAAAGTATTGGATCAGAACAGGAAACATTTTTGTGATTACTAGCATCTGTACTGATCCCAACATAGTTAACTTTTGAGAGACTATTTTTAACATTGTCTTTCATGAAAGGTGCTATAACATTATTAACAATTGCTTCAGTTTTAGTTTTTGCACTTGAAAACTGAACTGCTACATCTGAATCACTAAAAAGTTCACTAGGTCTAATGATTTTTGATGTACAAGGCAAAGAATTGTATGAAACACAAATGTTGCTTCTGCTGCAGCAACCTTTTTAGATTCTGTCTGATTAGCACTAAAAAAACTGGTCAACTGTTTGGAAGTTGAAGCAGAATTCACAGCTCTTGTACATTTCTTGCTTGTCATATGGTTATTGAGAGCTTGTTTCCCTACACTGGCGATTAAATTGTAGCAAAAAGCACGCGAATTAACATTTTAGTTTATGTACAGTATTGCGTAAACGTGCACAATCTATTGTGCTTTGTTTCGAAGTGTCACAACTGCTAAATTCTTATGCCTCAAAACACATTTTTGACAGCTCACCCTGAAAACTAAATTTGATGGCACAGTGAAAATATTTTTTTCAATTACTGAAAACTTCTTCTGTAGTGGTCAATCCAAGGATTGGTTTGCAACAGCTACAATGGCAGCTTGTCTCCATTCTGTGTGTCTTTCAGCTTTTCTCTTTATTTCTTTATAGGTGTTACATCCCACATCTTTCACGATTTGATCCATGTACCTCAGTCGTGGTCTTCCTCTTGGTCTTTTTCCCTCGACATATCCCTCTATGATTGTGTTCAGGAGTCCTTTATGTCTTAATAGATGGCCTGTAAATTGCACTCTTCTTTTGACAATGAAACTCCAGAAGCTTCTCTGCTCACCTGCTCTTTCCAGAATCACTTCGTTTGTGACCTTGCCGATACATTTTATTTTGAGCATGCGTTTATAGCAACACATTTCAAAAGAATTTAGCTTCTGGTCTTCCTCTGTCCTGAAAGTCCATGTTTCACATCCATAGCATGCCACACTCCACACATATGATTTCAAAAATCTTTTCCTGATTTCAAGGCTGATGCTCTTAGATGTTAATATGTTTTTCTTCTTGATAAAAGCAGCCTTTGCTTGAGCTATTCTACTTCTCACTTCTGCCTTGCTCCTTCCATCCCTGGTAATATTGCTGCCCAGATAAGTAAATTTATCAACTTGTTCAAGCAGTTCATTGCCTACATGAACCTGGACTTTCACTTGATCTTTGTTGCATGCCATTACTTTTGTTTTTGCTTTATTAATTCTCATATTATATTCTTCACCCATAACTTTATCCATTCTATTCAGTAGGACTACAAGATCTTCTTCACTTTCAGCCAGGACAGCTATATCATCGGCATATCTTATCATATCTATTCGTTGGCCATGAATTACTACACCTGTCTGTGAATATTCCCTTACTTTTTTCAGCGCCTCTTCAATGTATACGTTAAAGATAACAGGGGATAGTGCGCAACCCTGTTGGACACCTTTCCGTATCTGCACCTCTTCTTGTTTTGTCTGTGTACGGATAACTGCTGTCTCGTTTTTGTACAGGTTCCATATCATTTTTCTATCTTTATGGTCTATTCCTACTTTTTTGAGTACCTCAAACATCTTATCCCATTTAACATTATCAAAGGCTTTCTCTACATCTACGAAAGCCATGTATGTTTTCAGGTTCTTATCTAGTCGTTTCTCTATTATTAGTTTTAGAGCAAATATTGCTTCTCTGGTTCCTCTATCTTTCCGGAATCCAAACTGGTTTTCGGAGAGTGTAGCTTCGACTTTTTGTGCTATGCGTTTTAGGATAATTGAGGTTAATATTTTAGAGGCGTGCGTAACTAGGCTGAGTGTCCTATAATTTTCACATCTTGCAGCATTTGCCTTCTTTGGAACGGGGATCATAATGTTTTTCTCAAAGTCTGTAGGAATTTTACCCTGCTCGTACATGTTGAAAACAAGATTATACAACTCTTGATTCAGTTTTGCTCCTCCAGATTTCAGAAGTTCGGCTGGGATATTGTCTATACCAGGCGATTTGTTTTTTTCAATTTTTTCAGAGCTAGTTCAAACTCTTCCTTTAATATAGGTTCATCTATGTTGTGTGCATCTGCTTCTGTTTCTTCTTCCATGATGTTTTCAGACAGGTCTGGTGCGCTGTACAGTTTTCCTATATATTATTTCCATCTTCTTGTAACTTCATCATCGTCATCCAATTGCCATTTTCATCCATCACAGCCCTACACTTGTTTCTTCTGTCTCCAAAGCAATGTCTCACACATTTATAGGCCTTGTCGATATTTCCCTTGCTCATGTTGTCCTCAACTGAAATACAGAGATCATCAAGGTATTTTTCTCTTGCTTGTTTTGCCTCTCTGTTGATTCTGTTTTTCAGACTCTTGTATTTCTCTTGGTCTTCCTTCTTCACAGAATTTTTTAATTTCCTTCTTTCTTCCATCATATTTAGTAGGTCATTAGTGATCCAGTCCTTCCTTTTCTCTGTCCTCTCTTTTCCTATTACTTCTTCTGCTGCTTCTAAAGTACCAGTTTTTATTTTTTCCCAGCTGCTTTGGATGTCATTGCAGCCCTGTGTATTTGTATTTTGTCTCTTTCTAGTTGATAGTGCTTCAGTGTATTTTCGTTTTTCAGGTTTGTCAAATCCCATTTACATGTAATTCTTTTTTTAATGTTCTTGAATTTTAGTCCAGTCGTCATCATAACGAGTATGTGGTCACTTTCCACATCACAGCCTGGATATGATCTGCTGTCCTTAACTTGGTTTTCAAATCTTTGCTTCACTAATATGAAGTCAATTTGATATTTGTTAATTTCACCAGGCATTTTCCAAGTATATCTTCTTCTTGGATGATGATTAGAGAAGGTATTTGTAATGCAGAGTTTATTTCTTTGGCAGAATTCTACAAGCTTATCCCCTCTTTCATTTCTTAATCCTAATCCAAAATTCCCTGCCACATCCTCTTCTTTACCTTCCCCAACAACAGCATTCATATCTCCCATGATGACAAGGTTTTCAGCTCCTTTAATTCTGCCAATTACTTCTTCAAGGTGGTCATACATCATGTCGATTTCATCATCCTCGTGCCTCGTAGTTGGCATGTATACTTGGATTATGATTGTGTCTCTTGGTTTAGTTTCCAATCGGACATAAATTACCCTCTCACTACGTTGAACAAATCCTTTTACTCTTAACCCCATCTCTTGACTGAGGATAATTCCCACTCCTGCAATCCCGGTATTGTCTTGTGCTGTTCCAGTGTGTATGATTCTGTAATCCCCTGACCAAAAGTCACCAGCGTTTGGCCATCTCATTTCTGAGACTCCCAGTACATCAATATCCATTCGTTTCATTTCCATTTTCAAGTTTTCCAGTTTACCACATTTAAGAAGTGAGTTGACGTTCCATGGTGCTATCCTTCTTACATTAATGCTTTTGGATTTTGGTATCTCTTTGGTTGTCCCCGCTCGGAGATCCGAATGGGGGACTATTTTACCTCCGGAGAATTTAACCAAAGAGCTTTCCATCATAAGCTGTTGATACTTGGGATACCTGCCCAGGTCTTTAATGGAGTGGTTTCCCGTTGCTTTCTCCATTCTATGCCGTTGGCCACCTTGTGGCTCCTCCGCCTTTAGGAGCAGTTTCCCACCCCAAGGGCAAGAGAGTGCCCTTCCTTCTAGCCGCTGATCTGCCCTCCTAGAAGGCCGTTGGCAATTGATAGAAGGTAATCTCCTTATCCCAGGAGATATTTGGCTCAGTAGACGTATAGGTTGGAAATGGAAGACCCCTAGCCCTCGAAACCTAACAGCGTCAGGGTTGGAAAAGAACAAGAGTTGGCCGAGGGTGGCCAAATAGGAAAGATAAAGTGAGGAGCCCCTGGCATAAGTAAGTGGAAGCAATGCCAGGACTCAGCTCAGGACCCCGTGGTCGCCAGCCACATACTCACTAGGTGTGAGTCCCTGAAGTGAACTGATAACTATCGCCAGAAAATAAAATTGCAGGAGACTTAGTTTTTAAACAAGTACAGTTGGGTAATCTGATCAATTATAATACTCATTTGTATGCTTTCTACAAATGATCGGCATTGTTTAATGTTACATACCTACATTGCATTGTACTTACCCACACACTTTGCAAATAACCTCTTGTTCGTTTCTTCCACGTTTAATACTTGGAAACGCATCAATATATTTTTTCGAAAATCAACTTTTCGTTTCAACATAAGGTGCGTTTAGACTGATTTCGCAACATTGTTGGTGGACTACCGCAACACAAAATCAATAATCAACGTTCCACAGCGACAGCGAAACACGGGAAGTAACGTAGTTCACAGAAGTTACCACATCCATTTGAAGGCGTTGCGAATGGCTTCGGTATTTAAGTTGCAATCATCGTAACTTTTTCCTGATCAAAAATTGTGTAGTAACTGTATTCTAACAGTAACCTGCACATTTGAAAACTTTTGAATGTTCACAATTAATCATTGATCATAGTCAGTATTTTTGACAGTAAAATAGATATGAATTGCAGTGACTGAATCCAGATTTGTGAGTGGTGCAATGTGTTTTTGTAATGGATGTTTCAGAGCTTCTGAAGTGAAAGTCCAAGGAAGAGAAGACAACGAGAAGTAGCTTTTTTTGTCTGTTTCATGGTTTATAGGCCTACTGGGGAAACTCGCCATGTAAAAAAACGAGTAACGCATCCAGCTTGGTACCTCTATGGTGATGTGGAAATCTGAGCATTGTTAATAAAGAAATTAATTCTGTGTGTGTCTTTCTTTTGATTCCTTTATCATGTTGCTTATAGTAGACCAAATTTAATTAAAATACCCAGGTGATAATTTCAACATAAATTGGACTATGTGCATAGCTGCTTCTCACAGGCAAAGTATAAATATTCACCATACTCTGGCATGCGTGTTCACTAGTCAGTTATGGCAAAAGAAATCACTGACTCAAAGCATAATTTGTTTGGTAGACATAATTAGAAATGGCCTTTTTAGTTATAAGTTTATTATATTATAGTACTCCCTGAGAGATTATCTTCTGCATTTCTTGGCCCTGACATGATTAGGTCTGGAATACAGCATTAAGTGTGCTGCTCTGCTGTCAGCAGCATGGTAGTCAATGTGTTAAGCAGTCGTTTAGGAACTAGTGTGAAGTATATGCATCTGTACAGCCTTGGCTAAAAAGATACAGCTAGAATGCTAATTATTGTTTCAGGAATTATCGTTTACACAGTTAAATATAATATGTTAAATATGTATCTAAAACTGAATTCATGAATAACTTCGTAGTCATTTAAATAAAAATACCGCAAACCGAAAAATCGTCTTGAAATGGTAAGGGATATCAAATATAAGTAAATATTTTTCCTCGGTAAGATTAAAGTGTAAAATTGCTGATACCTGGTTGTTACCATGAGATCAGCACTGGCCCCAGCAGAGCAATCTGCTGTGACCACCGGCACCTTCATGCCAGCCAACGGGTTAATACACAAAACAGGGCAGTGCAAGACCTGGCAAGTCCGTAATTGTCATTGGTTGAAGCAACTAAAATTAAATTTCTGAGGTATGCTGGAACTGTGTTATTGGTATATTCCCCAGCAAGATTTAAAATCTTTGCATTGAAATGGCACTGACAGTGTGTAAGATATTTTGCAACCGAGAATAGATACTTAAAAATTTATGTGGGAATATATTTCAAGAAACCCTTTCAAACCAAACCTGACAATTATATTGACACACCAGTAAACCCACCTGAATGGCACACTGGGTTACACAAGCATTAGCTGTAGGTGTAGAATAGGTAATTTACACAGAAAACTTTTCATACAAATTTTACTGTAAAGCACACTGAAGTTAAGGGAAAGATGCAATGCCTAGATGAGATAAACATGGATACACAATAACTCATTTTGCTCAGATATATGGAAAATTAACTGTAGTATTATATGATGTATAACATATATATGACATATAACACATCTGAGGTGCAAATTTGTGGAGAGGAGATATTGCATTGAACCTGTTGTGTATGGTGCATATTTTGTTGCAGTGCTGGGATGATGTCATCCAGATTTCAAAATTAGGGGTCTTGTAATGAAACTCTCATCAGTTTTAATATTTAAAAATAAACACACCTGAAAAAGGAAGCTGAATAGGACTTTAAATTAAATTGCAAAAATTTTCTTGTTTTGCACATTCACTGCAGCTGACACTTAAAAGCTCGTGGCTAGTAGCTCTTACTGACCTTTGTGTCAGCCACAGTGAAAATGTTGAAGATTTTAAAGTAACAAAGTAGTTGTTGACATTCTGGTATTAATGGATGGCAGCAGTTAATACAGCAATGAAATAATGTGAATGACTTAAACCAGGAATTAAAGAAGTCTACATAGCTTTGAACACAGTCATTTCACACTTCTTAGTCACTGCATATTTGTGTGCTATAACTAATACAGCAACCTTTCATTTTCTCATCTTTGATCTGGGACACATGTCACATCTTACTTATTTTCCTAGAGCAACTCTAGGTTTACTAGATCCACATTTCATAATTTTGGTAATTGTAGTCCTACTTCATGCTGAAAGTGTGGGTTGATAGCTGTCTCTTCAGATATGATCTCATCAACTGCCATTTCAGAAACTTCAAGCAAAAATGTGATTATTAAATTTTCTGTCAGTGATGAATATATCACTAATGTATATACCACACAAATATTCATGATGCTATAGAATAGTGCAGGGCTATCTTCTGGAACACCTGCTGGGTAGACTAAACAGTGCACTTCACATCCAGTGCATCAATTTCTTCATAGGTAGTATCATAGTACACTACTATCTCAGGCTTGATTGTTGCGATGCTCAATGAAACAGCATTATGCCTTGAAGACACTAAACTAACAGCCATCTTAAGTTTTTGAATGAAGGATATAAGTAAGTAATATATCCAAAAACAATTAAGTTTTACATTTTGCTGTAAGAAACTCATTTGGAATCTTTCCTTTTATTATTATTTTGTACATGTGTGACCTTTTTGTGTCCTCTTCCCAGTTTGACAAGTACATCTGATTTACTTAATGAGGATATTTATGGTTACAAAGAAAAAAGAAAAAACATGTGGTGACAATGCAACCTGCGAACAAAGATCATCCTCCAAAACTTTACGAGCCTAGGAAGTAAGCACAATGATTTGGACATAATAGCATGTTTTAATAAACCAGATGTTTCAGTTATTACTGAGCACTGGTATACCAAAAAAGAACCTTATTATGCACCAATTAACAAAAAATTTCTGCTCGTCTTTCAGTAAGGATATCAAACCTTATGGTGATGTTGTAAAAAGTGCCAATAGTTGGTGCTCAATTCCTTATGTGTTGAAGGTGTTACTGAACTTTCTGCGATAAGCTATAGATGGGAAAGCTAATCTCTATCAATTGCTTGTAGAGAGAGATAGTAAATACTCTGGGAAAACGGCTGGGTAATAGTGCTGATAATTGTTCACAGTTTAATAAAACCTTATATAACACAAATCAGTTTTCACTCTTAAGAATGGCGAGTGGCACACACTGATCTAACATTACTGATATGTAATACAGGGTACCCAGGACTTAGTACTGGGATACTTTCTTTTGTCGATTTATGTAAATGACAAAATAATGCTCCCCAAATTCAAGGATAGTTCTGTATGCTGATGCTACATCCATTGCATGCAAGTGTAAAGGTCATGAGCAACTACAAAAACTATGAAACTGAATTACAAATGAAATAATTCAGTATTTCTATGAAAGTCATCTCATTGTCAGCACAAGATAGCAGCAGTAATGGATTTTCACCCCACAAGACAGATTTTGAAATTCAGTTGTGCACTGGAAGTGATATTGTCATCAAAGAAAACTACTGCTTGTTTACAGTTAAACTTTCTATATTTAACATGTTATAACATGGAAACTAATTACTGTACAAGAACACAACTTGGTAGCATTAATGTCAAGGACATGAGGAAGAGAAATAATGCAGAATCAATTCAATTGAAACACTTTTAATGTTTCCAGAATGAGAAACATCCCCCAGGCTGTGGCTAAGCCATGTCTCCGCTATATCCTTTCTTTCAGGAGTGCTAGTTCTGCTAGGTTCACAGGAGAGCTTCTGTAAAGTTTGGAAGGTAGGAGACGAGATACTGGCAGAAGTAAAGCTGTGAGTACCGAGCGTGAGTCGTGCTTCGGTAGCTCAGATGGTAGAGCACTTGCTCGCGAAAGGCAAAGGTCCCGAGTTCGAGTCTCGGTCGAGCACACAGTTTTAATCTGCCAGGAAGTTTCACTTTTAATGTGCTGCTACAGTACACCACACCAGTACCATTACTGGTGACGGTGATGGAGGCTGCTATGAAAAGCGTGCGATTTTATTCAAATCTGATGTGGCAAGTTAACAAAACTTTTTATCCATGTGAGTAAAATTATTGTGTAAAATTGATAGCGCAGTGAGTCAGGGCCCTTCGGAGTCTTTCACTTACATGTCAACATATTTACTCCTTAATAGTATTTGTTGTTCATAATAGGGGTAATTTTACTCTGTTCGGTGAAATGAGCTTGCAAAATTCTGGAAGTAAAAACAATGTCCATGTAGACTAAACATCCCTGCCTACGATTCAGAATGGAATATCACATTCTGATCGAAAGTCTTTAACAGGTCGCTGCTAGACATAAGGCAGAAAACTGAAAATCCTAAGGTAATCAAAAAATACAAAGTAAAAAAAAAATATTTCATTAGCTTCTCCTTCCATAATTATAATTAAACATAATGTTTCGACTCACGAATGGAATTGCTAGTTAATGTTAACACTAAGGTTCAAATTAACAGGATTTTAATGTAACCATTATATGTAAAGCTGACAGTACTCATTGTAAAAATATGAAATGACTTATACAAAGTATGAGAGAAAAACAGCACTTGAATTAAAAAAAAAAAACACAACCTTTCTAGCTTTCAGGATTGTTACTTCCTACCTCTGGGAAGATGAATGTAGTTTGTGACTGGAAATGAGGGGAAGATCACTTACACCATCCGTATAGAACAATTATGTGACACATTCATGAGTACTGCTCCAATGTTTGAGATCCAGGTCACATTTAAGCAACACAATGAAACAACTCAGAGTCTGGATGCTATATAGGTTACCAATAGTTTCAAAATATGTGCGAGTATAATGAAGATGCTTGGCAAACACACGTGAGAATCCCTGGAGGGAAAATAATGTTCTTTTTGTACAACACTATTGAGAAAATTTAGAAGGCATGAGAAATCTCGGCTCGGATGGTAGATAGCCCTTCTTCCCTCTCTCTGTTTGCGAGTGGAACACGAAAGAAAATGATTTGTAGTGGTACAAGGTACCCTCCACCAGGTACCATTTGGTTGCTTGTGTAGTATGTATGTACATCAAAATACGGAAGAAAATTGTGACTGCCTACTACATTAAGAAGTAATAGTTGAACTAACCTAAGCTTTGTGATTTACTTCAAATGTTTTGTCCCACTGATACACTCTGACAATCAGTGACTTGCATCTATAGCAGTATTACAATTTGGAGATGTCAGTAGGCTTACTGCTTAGATCTATTAATATTCCCTCATTGAGCTCTTTTTATCTTAAGATCACATAAACTGGATTTTTGAGAAACTACATACAGGGAGATGTGATTGGCATATAGCTGTTTGTTTACAGAAAAACAGCGATCAAAATTTAAGCATATCGGTAACACACACTGGGCAAGAGCACATATCTGGGCTAGAGCACTATACTGGATTTCGCCCCCTTCTCCCCCTTTCCCTAGAAACCTTGGCTGGAGTAATAACTATTTGTAGCATAGTCTGAGGTCTACATTAAGTTGAAAAGCCATAATTTTTTCGACAGTTGTGGAACACAGCGAATGAGAAATAACGGTTATGATAACAGACAGACGTGTGGCTTTGCCTAATATTTGTTTGCGGCGTATTTAAATGCACTTTCCCACATTTAATGCATTTCTCATAATAAAAAAATAAAACTACTGGGTCATCCCCAAAAAACATACATTAGAAAATGAACAATTATCCGACGTGTTTTGATGCATATTACTTACAGATATCGTACACAAACTGGAAAAATGCAATGGGCGTTCCACTACGTATCCTTTACCATATTTGATTTGTTTTTCCGCATTTGCTACTGCTGGTATGGGTTCAAAGACAAATTCGTGCTGCAAACGTCTCAGTGGTAGTTAGCCTACATTGGTAAGCTCAAAGCTGCAGTTAATGCGTTAAAAACATTTATACACATTGTCCTCAATGCGTAATATGTGTTATGCTATAAATCACTCTGCCTTTCGACCAATAATTTGTTATCAGTTGGCTTCAATCAATCACGTAAGACTCTAATGTGTAACTTTGACTACGCTGCGGATTATTATGTCACCATAATCCAGATTATTCGCATTCAAACCTTCTTTCTACATTTAATTCTGTTAATGGAAGCTTCATTCAAACAATTTGGATTGATATGAGTTCCAAAACAATAGCTGATGGCAAGTCTGTATAAACGCTGTGGCCAACGTGTGACGTCACAATACGTCAACAGAGTTGTTTACAGGTCTAGTCACCAGGCAGCGCTGTCACGCTTTCAGCCTCTCTGATGACGTCATGAAGCGATTTCTCGTGGCCCGCGAGACGCACGTGAATCCACATACCGGCCATCACTATGATGCTAAGATGCAGTTAGAGCCATTGACACAGTCTCGTTTCCAGATCTCACTGCATTCGCAGCATTTGAAAATTTATTTGGTTTCTTCTTTGTTCTACACTCATTCGCCTTGTGACCAGGTTTCTGACATTTGTAACACTCAAAAGGCTTGATATTTCGCACATCACGTTGGATATTCGTCTTCTAGTGTTTACTGCCCTGCTTACTAGCCGCCAGCGCCGAATCTGTGGTCTCATTTGTGGATGCAAACTGACGTTTCGTCGATTCTTGAATTAATCGCTGATTTACTAAATTACTAGTAATCTTGACACCCGAATTCTCAATTGCCATAATCAAGGGGTTGGAAATGTGCTGGAAGTCCACTTAGCATAATGGCAGCTACGAAATCATCGTCCATTTTCTTACCAATGGTTCGAATTTGTTCATCAAGTGACATCATTTTCGACAAATACGCCTCCATATTTTTCTCAGAAGCCAATCGTACATTCATTAAGCATTGTAACAGCCCAATATAACTAGATAAACACTTATCTTCAAATGCGGATTGTAAATTTTGCCATGCTTCTTTAGCAGTCGTTGCACCACGAAGTTTTGGATACACAGATGAATTCACAGATAAAGATAATTTGGATAATGCTTTCTGTACATTCTTCTCATCTTCGTCAGTGCCAGCAATTGTGTCCCATAGTCCTTCATGTTTCATGTACATTTCCATCGTGAATTTCCAATCGTTGTAGTTTGTCATACCGGTCAACTTTTCAAAATTAAACAGTGATTGTCCACCCAAAGCCATCTTGAATACGTTCAGATAGTTAAAAAAAAAAATCTTGAAAGTTTCTCTGAAAAAAATACGATAACAACAAGTTGAACACGCGCGAAAATTATGTAACCTTGATTTATCAGTTTATTTCTTTGGTATGGAAAGTTCACTAATCTCTCCTGGGCCCATAACCTATTAGATATTGACTCTAATTAGTCCTCTGTGAGATTATAAAGTTGACCTTTTAATCAAATACGCAATACACCATATTGCTAGGAACACACATTTTTAGAGACCATTTATTCAGCGATGTACATAACGAAGATCAAGGAGAAAACATAAACTACCATACATATAACACATCAAAGAGTAAAATATTAATGTCCCCAACACATTTGTACAAAGTAGTTAATAGATGCTTTAAGCATTTGGGATAACTATTTTCCTGTGTTGCCTTATTGGTTGGGCAGTGCTTATATTACCACTTAAGATTGTAAATATTGATAAGTATTAATATTGGTTTCTGGCTGTAATGTAATTCTGACCTGTTAAAATTGTGAAACGAACTGTTCTATCCCCAGGCTTAAGTTAATTATTAATGACATGATGTCTACTTTTGGTTGCATGTGTCAATAATCTTTAAACTGGCCTTTATTTAATGAGATACTGCATTTTGAAATAGTTATTATTCTGTTTTGCTTTTATCTTGTGTGAGTGTTATGTTAATACTGCCATTGTGGGGTCCCATAATGTTTAAAATCAAAGCACTGTTGTTGTAAATACCTTCGACTCATGTAATTGGGTTGGAAATAATTGTTTTGTTTTGGTCTGGAGCTTAAGAAAACTTGCCAACCTTTGAGCTTTCCCGCTTGTTGTCACATAAAGCTAACTGGACCTTGGGATTGGTCCACCAATGGCTGTAAATATTCATGTATGTGATCTGTTGGCATTTATGTTTGTAACTCAGGTGATGAAAACTTTGAGAAATTTGTAAATAGTTTTCTTAGTGTCTTTAATGAAACATTTCCACCTAGACTCTCCAGCAATAAAAGAACAAATAAATTAAAGTGGATTACCCAGGACATAAAAATTCCCAGTGGAAGGAAAAGACAACTGCACAGAGAACTAAAATATAATAAAAATATTGATTTCATGAAATATGTTAGACTCTATAAAACCATATTTAAAACAGTTGTCAGGGCAATAAAACAACTGGCAAATAACAGGCTAATTTTAAATCATAAAAATAAGACAAAGGCTGTGTGCTCAGTCATTAAATCTGAGTTAGGTGTAACCAAGAAATTTCGAAAATTGCATTGTAGGAAATCCTATTGTAAGTCCAACTCAAATACCAGAGTACTTTAATGAATTATTTATAAATGTAGCAAAGTCTGATGTAGATGTAACAGATTATCACAACAATGTAAATTCCTTTGGCCTAGATGAAAACTCTGAAAACTTAACAAAGTTCTTTAAAGTTTCTATGGAGGATGTAGAAAATGCTAGTCTAACATTAAGAAACAAAAAAATCTGCACATTGGGATGGAATACGCACCAAAGTTATTAAAGTGGTACACAACAGAACTGCAAACTCACAAAGTCAAATAATAAATCAATTTTTGGAGAGGAGTGTTTCCCAGAGGTACTGAAATATGCTGAGGTCAAACCACTCTTCAAGGAGGGATCAAGAGAGATCATGGGTTTCAGCAGGGGGAAACACCATAGATGCAGTAAACAGTGAAGAAATAAGTACATCATTAGACAAAAGTAATGGGGTGGTAGGGATTCTCTGCGACCTCACAAAGACATTTAATTCTGTAGACCATACATTGCTTGTTTACAAACTCGAAAAGTATGGAATTAGCGGCAGTGCCCTACAATGGCTTGAATCCTACTTATCCAACAGAAAGCAAAGAGTTAGCCTCTCTTCAAATGGTGCGTATTATTTTTCTGATTGGAAAAATATATCTCAGGATGTTCCACAAGGCTCCATATTAGCCGGCCGCGGTGGTCTAGCGGTTCTGGCGCTGCAGTCCGGAACCGCGTGACTGCTACGGTCGCATGTTCGAATCCTGCCTCGGGCATGGGTGTGTGTGATGTCCTTAGGTTAGTTAGGTTTAAGTAGTTCTAAGTTCTCGGAGACTTATGACCTAAGATGTTGAGTCCCATAGTGCTCAGAGCCATTTGAAACATTTGAGCTCCATATTAGGCCCAGTCCTATTTCTCTTCTATGTTAATGACTAGACCGCGGATTTTAGATGAAAACCTATTTTGTTCCTGAGTTCCTATTTGCATAAAAACTTGTACTTACGCGTTTCATGACTATTTACACTTAATAGCGTTAATTCTATAGGACCTAAAAAAGCCTATTTCGGTGTTAGTGGCTATTTTTGCCTATTTCATCATATAAGACAGTGCCTCCAAGTTTTTCCACTCTATACGACGGATGGAAAAAAATGTTCTCTGCCCAGTATGCAGGAAGGTGGCTAGTTGATATGCGCTCATGCTTCGTATTTGCCTAACACTTCGGTCTTTTTTTATTTTTTTATATCGCTATCCATGTTAATACCAAATACTCTTTACAGGTGTTTTATTATTCATATGTAAAAAATAGATCACGGATCTTTAGGTTGAAACCTATTTTTTTCCTAAGCTCCAATTTGCATATAAGTTGGTACTTACGCGTTACATTACTAACTAAACTGAATACCGTTAGTTCTATGGGACCTAAAATTGCGCATTTCGACGTTGACGCCTAATTTTGCCTATTTCGGCATCAAAATCCTAAAAAGTACCTATTTCGTTAATCTGACATAAGAGTTCTTGTGTTTTCAAAGATTAGGAAAAGTAAGTAAACTTAAGGCTTTACGTCTTGTCGAAGGCGAAGGTCGTTAGAGACTGTTTACAATTCCTTTGCTTGCCTTACTACCAACAGCACTCGGCACGGTTGAATGGTCATCCACCCAAGTACGCGCCGAGCGCGACAGTGCTTAACTTCAGTGAGCGAATGGGAACCGGTCAAAGATTGGAGTTACACATTACAATCGAACGTGGAAGTACTAATGTTATATTTGAAAATATTTCGCTCGTAGGATTCTGGCCAGCTGTGTATTTTCGCAAAGAAACGGTTTCATATGTCTTAAGCTGAGCACGGATTAAAAAATCCCAATGTTAATCGTAGACGCCCTCTATAGCCTTCGCGCATTTTCTCGCTGCTCTCTACAGGCAGTCCTATCGTACTACTCTGTTTCGTGAAAGGTATTATACGTGAATTTTCCGGTTCGAAAAATAATTTGCCAGTAGTGAGATGTTTTCATCTGAAGCACCGGTAGATTCCATTCGCTTGTTCAGAAGGGGCGGCCATCTGTCAGGTGCCATATGTCCAGCAACGAGTACGGTACTTCCCCTACTGCTCCCATGCACCGCAGTAAAATGAAATAAATAAATAAATAAATAAATAAAATAACAGGTCATCGTTCACTTTTTCCAGCGAAAACATATCAGTACATTGTATAGCGACCGACGTGGTAAGTGTTAATGACGTTCTAAGTGCAAAATAAATTCTAGTTTCTGTGTGAGAATACTACGCCATGCCGAAAACAGCTAGTTCAAAGTCTACTCATATAAGGCAGTGGCTGCAAGATTTTCCGCATTATACAACAGATGGGAAAATTATTTTATGCCAAGCATGCAACAAGGAGGTTAGTTGATGTTTTTCTTAGATTTCTTATTTTCCTATCACGTAAGATTCTTTTTTATCGCTATCCTTTAGTAATACGAAATACTCTTTATATGCGATTCTAAACTGCATTTCCCTTTAGGTTTCGAGTGTTAAGAAATCTCACTTAACTCAGCATTCAGATGGAATCGCACATAAAGCTAATGTTGAACGAAAGTCAAAATTGAAGCAAACTCTTTTAATCAATAAATCTGATGAATCCTCCGAAAAAAAAACAAGTTCTGCAGTGATTTGTGTCATGCACTTGTGGCAGCAAACATCCCCTTTCGGAAACTAGAAAACCCTATTTTCAGAGGTTTTCTTGAGAAGTACTGCCATCAGTCTATTCCTGCAGAGTCAACGTTACACAAGAATTATGTGGATTCAGCTTACAATGCTGCATTGTACAGAATCCAAGAAGATGTTGGAGAATCTTGTATATGGATTTCTGTGGATGAAATTACTGACAGTTTTGGCCTTTATGTTGCAAACCTGATTATTGGCAAGCGAGATCCAGATGCTCCATCCAGGGCTCATTTGATTTACTCAAAACAGCTTGCTAAAACTAACCAATAAACAATAGCACAGTTTGTGAACAATGGGCTTAAGGTGCTATACGCAAATGGAGTGGATGAGAATAAGGTGGTTCTGCCCATCACTGATGCTGCTGCATATATGATACCAGTGTTTCAACTATTAAAACTGTTCTACCCCATTGATGCTGCACGTAACTTGTATAGTGCGTGGGATCAACCGCATCAGAGCAAGTAAGGCTACAATTTCCTAAAGTAAATAAAGTAATATCTATGGTGAAGAAAATTTTTTGTTAAGGCACCATCAAGAATACAGGCATTCAAAGAACAGCTTCCAGATGTCCCATTGCCGCCAGAGCCTGTTGTCACGTGGCTGATAGCAGCAGAATACTATAGTACGCATCTCTCAGCTGTCCAGAAGGTGTTTGAAAATATACCGGAGTATGCTGCATCCGTAACTGCAGCAATGGAGTTACTCAAAGATTCTTCTTTAAGACAGGACTTATCTTACATTAGGGCCCACTACACATTTATGGCAAGAATAATTTCAAAATTAGAAGGCTCAGGGAGACCTATCTGCGACAATATTTCTTTGCTTGAAGAAGTCAAAATGAAAATTAATGAAGTGCCAGTAGGGGAAAAAGTATGGGCAAAAATGCAAACGGTTTTGCAGAAGAACACTGGTCTGAAGGAGTTGTGTGCAGCTGCCGACATACTTAGTGGAAAATCCAGCACTCCTGACTGCAGCATTTCTGTCCAACATGTGCCGAAAATGAAGTATGCCCCTGTCACATCTGTTGATGTAGAACGTTCTTTTTCAGAGTATAAATTGATTCTGACTGACAAGCGCGACATTTTTTCACTAGAAAACCTAGAAAAGATTTTGGTTATTAATTGTGAAGCCAACTATGGTCAGAATATGTGAAACTACGAATGCATTAATTAAACCATGGCCACATCTTTTTTACGGAGATCTTTATCTTGCAGGAACTCAAAAATATTTGGAGTTATGTTCAACATTAATGTTGTAAATTGCTGTGCTCTGTAACTGTGTAAATATTCATTCTCCTTGTTTTAATGACTAATAAGATGTTCATACTGTCAACACTGTGTATTATAGTTTATTTTTACTTTCTATGCATCATTTTTATTAGATACAATTTTAGGTTTTATATAGCCTAAATGAACTACTGAAGGAGCCTATTTTAGGTGCCTAAAACACACTTTCTTATGACCTAAAAATCCGTGGTCTATTAATGACTTACCATGAAATATACGCTCCCCATCAGTTCTGTTTGGAGATGATACTTCTGTCTTAGTTAAAGATCAGGATTTGGAAAAAAATTCCCAAATCTTTGATCAGAACCCTCAGTACCTTAGAAACTTAGTTTCAGCTAAATGGATTGAATATAAACATATATAAGACCCACTTGATGCAGTTCAAAACCAAGGTATAGAAGAAGTTGACTCAGCCAAATACTTAGGTTTGGGATTGTAATTACTATGCTCTTCTTGAAGTCTGAGGGTATTTCGCCTGTCTCATACATCTTGCTCACCAGATGGTAGAGTATTGTCAGGGCTGGCTCTCCCAAAGCTATCAGTAGTTCTAATGGAATGTTGTCTACTCCCAGGACCTTGTTTTGACTTAGGTCTTTCAGTGCAGGCACACATTGAATACCTAGCAAACAAAGTGAACAGCTTTGCATTCACAATGCAAATATTATCAACTGCAACCAACATGTACACAGGAAAGTAAGATATACAAGCTACTTTGAATTCATTATTAGGTATGGTTATGTTTTTTAGGGTAACTCGACAAACATAGTGCGGATACTAAAAATACAGAAAAAAATCATTCGAAATATGCACTGCAAATCGCAAAGAACCATGTCGACCACTATTTGGAAAACTTAAAATATTAACTCTTCCATCCTTATACATGTATGAGTTTATTATATTTTTGTACACCAAACATGAATTATTTGAGGGCAACCATTTTGTCCATTCACGTGAAACCAGAAATCAAGAAAATTATATGCTCCCCACCCACCGACTCAGACTGTATGCCCAGGGACCTCAATACATGGGAATGAAAATTTGTAATAAATTAAAAAGGAACAAGTTGATGAGATGAATTTAGGTTCACTTAAAAAAAGCTATATGAGGTACTGACACTGAAATGTTATTACTCAGTGGATGAACTCATGCAGGACAAACTGGAAATTTGAACTGGATACAGTGCATTACGTATTCCAAGAAATATCCTTATAGTGTTATTATTTATTGTAGTGATATTATTTTTAACATAAAATCACTGTAAATGTATTATAAATTTTTGACATGTTTCCTATCCACAAACCAAATGGATTGCAAATGTACATCATGAGATGAATGAAACACAATTCACAATAGAGAGGGAGCCTGGGAACTGGTGGTGACTATGTTGTTGTTGTTGTTGTGGTCTTCAGTCCAGAGACTCGTTTGATGCAGCCCTCCACGCTGCTCCATCCTGTACAAGCTTCTTCATTTCCCAGTACCTACTGCAACCTACATCCTTCTAATCTGCTTAGGGTATTCATCTCTTGGTCTCCCTCTACGATTTTTACCCTCCGCACTGCCCTCCAGTACTAAGTTGGTCATCCCAGAACATGTCCTACCAACTGATCCCTCCTTCTACTCAAGTTGTGCCACAAACTCCTCTTCTCCCAATTCTATTCAGTACCTCCTCTTCTCCCAATTCTATTCAGTACCTCCTCATTAGTTATGTGATCTATCCATCTAATCTTCAGCATTCTTCTGTAGCACCACGTTTTGAAAGCTTCTCTTCTCTTCTTGTCCAAAATATGTATCGTCCATGTTTCACTTCTATACACGGCTACACTCCATACAAATACTTTCAGAAATGACTTCCTGACACGTAAATCTATACACAATGTTAACAAATCTCTCTTCTTCAGAAACACTTTCGTTGCCATTGCCAGTGTACAGTTTATATCGTCTCTACTTCGACTATCATCAGTTGTTTTGCTCCCCAAATAGCAAAATTCATTTAGTACTTTAGGCATCTCATTTCCTAATCTAATTCCCTCAGCATCACCCGATTCAATTCGACTACATTCCATTATCCTCATTTTGCTTTTGTTGATGTTCATCTTATATCTTCCCTTCAATACACTGTCCATTCCGTTCAGCTGCTCTTCCAGGTCCTTTGCTGTCTCTGACAGAATTACAATGTCATCAGCGAACCTCAAAGCTTTTATTTCTTCTCCATAGATTTTAATTCCTACTCCGAATTTTTCTTTTGTTTCCTTTACTGCTTGCTCAATATACAGACTGAATAACATCGGGGATAGGCTACAACCCTGTCTTACTCCCTTCCCAACCACTGCTTCCCTTTCATGCCCCTTTGACTCTTATAACTACCACCTGGTGTCTGTACAAATTGTAAATAGCCTTTCACTGCCTGTATTTTACCCCTACTACCTTCAGAATTTGAAAGAGAGTATTCCAGTCAACATTGTCAAAAGTTTTCTCCAAGTTTACAAATGCTAGAAGCGTAGGTTTGCCTTTCCTTAATCTATTTTCTAAGATAAGTCGTAGGGTGAGCATTGCCTCATGTGTTCCAACATTTCTACGGAATCCAAACTGATCTTCCCCGAGGTCGGCTTCTGCCAGTTTTTCCATTCGTCTGCAAAGAATTCGTGTTAGTGTTTTGCAGCCGTGGCTTATTAAATTGATATTTCAGTAATTTTCTCATCTGTCAACACCTGCTTTCTTTGGGATTGGAATTACTATGTTCTTCTTGAAGTTGGAGGGTATTTTGCCTGTCTCATACATCTTGCTCACCAGATGGTAGAGTTTTGTCAGGACTGGCTCTCCCAAGGCTATCAGTAGTTCTAATGAAATGTTGTTTACTCCCGGGGCCTTGTTTCGACTTACGTCTTTCAATGCTCTGTCAAACTCTTCATGCAGTATCATATCTTCCATTTCATCTTCATCTAAATCCTCTTCCATTTCCATAATATTGTCCTCAAAAACATCGCCCTTGTGTAGATCCTCTATACACTCCTTCCACCTTTCTGCTTTCCCTTCTTTGCTTAGAACTGGGTATCCATCTGAGCTCTTGATATCCGTGCAAGTAGTTCTCTTTTTCCCAAAGGTCTCTCTAATTTTCCTGTAGGCAGTATCTATCTTACCCCTAGTGAGATAAGCCTCTAAATCCTTACATTTGCCCTCTAACCATCCCTGCTTAGCCATTTTGCACTTCCTTTCGATCTCATTTTTGAGACGTTTGTATTCCTTTTTGCCTGCTTCATTTACTGCATTTTTGTATTTTCTCCTTTCATCAATTAAATTCAATATTTCTTCTGTTACCTAAGGTTTTCTACTAGCCCTTGTCTTTTTAACCTACTTGATACTCTGCTGCCTTTACTATTTCGTCTCTCAAATTTACCCATTCTTCTTCTACTGTATTTCTTTCCCCCATTCTTGTCGATCATTCCCTAATGCTCTCCCTGAAACTCTCTACAACCTCTGTTTCTGTCAGTTTATCCAGGTCCCATCTCCTTAAATTGCCACCTTTTTGCAGTTTCTTCAGTTTTAATCTACAGTTCATAACCAATAGATTGTGGTCAGAGTCCACATTTGCTCCTGGAAATGTCTTACAATTTAAAACCTGGTTCCTAAATCTTTGTCTTACCAATATATAATCTATCTGAAACCTTCCAGTATCTCCAGGCTTCTTCCATGTATATAACCTTCTTTCATGATTCTTGAACCAAGTGTTAGGTATGATTAAATTATGCTGTGTGCAAAATTCTACCATGCGGCTTCCTCTTTCGTTCCTTACCCCCATTCCATATTCACCTACTATGTTTCCTTCTCTTCCTTTTCCTACTATTGAATTCTGGTGACTGTAAGATGTCCCAAAAGTTTGGGTGGCATCAACTGATGTTAATTGCCACTGACTGTCTTACTTGCAACCAGAGTTTACTTATGTACATATTTTTCCCGTTGTTGCCATGTGCTTTGCTAAATTTGACAGTTAGTCCCAGAGTGTTTTCAGTGATTTTCCTTAAGCAAATGTCAAGAATACTAGATATTCACACAAAAGTTAACATTTTGAATAATTTTCCTTTAATAATTGTTTTATGTCAAAGCATTGGTTCGATTTGATGTGAAACACACTGTCATTATTCTGCATTTGAGATCCTCATTTTGTCGGTCCTTATAATAATTGAGGAGGAAAGCCTAGTGTTTTAACTGATTTGATTGGTGTATGTTCAGTAAATGTATTTTAAAACTTATTGGTGCCACAACTGATGTTCAATACCTCTTCGGTTCAGTCCTTTGGATCACAAGGCAACCAATCACATCACGCCAAGTTTAATTGTATTCAGGTGTATGTTGTGCTACTGGTTGGTCAACTTGGTTCTTGAAAACAGTTTAGTGGATGCCAATCATTGTGGTAGACAGCTGGTTGGTAGTCATACCGACATAAAAAGTTGCGCAATGCTTGCAGCAGAGTTATTGTATGACATGGCTGCTTTCACAGCTGGTCTGGGCTCTCACGGGGTAGTATAAGCTGGTGACAAGACTGAAGTAGAAGGTACTGGTTGGGGGCAGGGCAAGTCTTGCACTTGGGTCTGCCACAGGCATATGATCTCTGTGGCAAGGGATTGGGAGTGGAGTGTCATAGAGTGGACTAGGTTGTTGTGAAGATGAGATGGATGTTGGAACACCAACTTGGCAGGATCTTGTGTACGATTTCAGGCCAGGATGAGGGATAATCAAAGACTGTCGAAGGATATGTTTCAGTTGTTCCATTCCAGGGCAGGGTGGTAATGTGTGACAAGGCTCCTTTGTAGCCGATTCTTGGGGGTTGTGGGAAGACTAGGGCTGTGTAAGATGTGGGGGAAATCTGTTTGTGGACTAAGTTTGGGGTACTGCCCATCTGTGAGGGCGTTTGTGAGGCCTTCAGCACACTGGTCAAGGGAATTCTTCTCACTGCAGATAAGTCATACACAGGTGGCTGGGCTTTATGAGAGAGATTTTTTTGGTATGGAAATGCAGGTACTGTTGAACCTTTTGGCAGAACAAAGGACAGCCTTACACAAGCTGAAAACAGATCCACACCTAATCATCCTCCCTGCAGAAAGGCTCCACTACTGTCACAATGAGTCACAGTGACTATCTGACAGAAGACCTCTGCTAACTGCCTGACTTCCACCTACAAAGTCTGCAAGAATGGTCCCATCCCAGAAGCCAAACACAACCTCTTATCCATACTGAAATCCATAGACACTTTCTAGAACCTCTCACCTGAGCCCATCTTCCTTCTCACTGCAACAAGCCCCCCCCCCCCCTCCCACACACACACACCTCCTAAATGAATGCTCTCCACAATCCACAAAAGCAACAATCTGGGACATGTCATTACAGCTGGCTATTGTGATAACACTCAAACAATTTCCACCCTTGTTGAACAACATCTCCAACCAGTTGCCTGAACCCTAGCCTCCCAAATCAAAGATACGAACCACTTTCTTCGCTAATTTTCCACCTGTACCTTCTGGATCCCTGCTCATCACTGTTGATACCACCTCCCTATGCACCAACATTAGTCATGCCGTTGACATTGCCAATGTTCATTGGCCTCCAAACACAACCCCTCATTCCTTATACACCTTCCCAACTATATCCTGACCCATGACTATTTTTCCAAACAAATCTGTGGCACAGGCATGGGCTTCTGCATGGCCCCCTCCTATGTCAACCTGTTTATGGGCCGTCTAGAGGAAATCTTTCTAGGCTCCCAAAACTCCCACCCTCTAGTCTGGTTCAGGTTCATTGATGATATCTTCATGATCTAGACTCAGGGCCAAGACACCCTATCCACATTCCTTCACAACCTTAACACCTTTTCTCCTCTAACTAATGCAGCCCCCCCCCCCCCCCCCCAATGGCTCCATCCACACCTCTGTCTATCCCACAGTACCAGCATTTCAAAACCTGCCATCCCTTCGGCATCGAAAAATACATCCCATTCAGTCTAAGACACCAGTGGATGATGTATCAGAAGTGATGAGAGCTCTCTTGCCCAGTATGCTAAAGGCCTCAGAAAAGTCATCACAGGCAGGAACCCCCACCCCCCAAAAAAAATCTAGTCCACAAAGAGATTTCCAATGCTATATCCTCACCCCCCCCCCCCCAATCCTCCTACAACCCCCAAGAATCAGCTATAAAGGAGCACTGCCATCATCACCCAGTATCACCATGGACTGGAACAACTGAACCATATCCTTCACCAGAGCTTTAATTATCTCTCATCCTGCCCTGAGATGTGGGACATCCTATCCAAGATCCTTTCCACCACTCCTAAAATAGTGTTCTTTCACCCGACCAACCTACACAACATCCTAGTCCATCCCTATGCCACTCCCACTCCCAATCCATTGCCACAGGGGTCATATCCTCCTGACCAAGGTGCAAGACCTGCCCATTCCACTCCACCCAGTACCTCCTTCTCTAGTCCTTCCATGGGCTTTCCTACCCCATCAGAGACCAGACCACCTGTGAAACCAGCCATTTCATACACAAACTCTGCTGCAAACACTGCACAGCTTTTTATGTTAGTATGACTACCAATCAGCCATCCATCAGGATGAATGGTCATTGCCAAACTGTTGCCAAGAACCAAGTTGACCAATTGGTGGCATAACATGCAGTTGAGCACAACATGCACAATTTCAATGGCCACTTCACTACCCAAGTCATCTGGAAACTTTCCCCCACCACCAACTTCTCTGAACTACTCAGATGGGCATTGTCCTTACAACACATTCTCTGCTAATTTAAAAACCCTAATCTCAGTCTCAGGTAACCCATTGTTCCTGCACCCTCCATCCAACAGTTTGCCCTTCCTCTGTCCTGTCATCCCCTTCCAATTCACATCCCCACATCACCTTCAGTGTATGCTGCTTCCCACTGGACACTACAATAGTGCCAGTCCATCTATCTGCTACACCTTCATAGCCAGTAAAGCAATTGCCTCCATCTGACCCATCAGCCATTCACCTCCATTCCCTCTCTCAATCTCTTTACCTCCTCCTCCCTCTACTTACCCCGTCTGACATTACCCCAACACAACCAGTCTGCCTGCTGGAAAATATCGTTGTCACTATTAGTCCAAGTGGCACCATCTAGGGTAGGGGCATAGACATGTATAGACGTGTGTGTGTGCAAGTGTTTGTGTGTGCGTGGGGGGGGGGGGGGGGGGGGGGGGTTTGGAGGGAGTTAAACATTGAAAATCTTTATACTGAGTGAAACTAATTATGAAAGATACGTGTATGTTTTGTGCATAGTGTAATGTTATGCTTAAATAATTTTGTACAAATTTTTCTAATTATAACCATATTGTAAGTAACAAGCATTGTTGAGTTTATAAAAGGGGATTGTGGCTTAATTGTGAAGAATCAGACAGCCAGAAAAGAATGAGTGAATCTGTCAGTAATAATGCTGTAGAATTCATTAAAGTTTTGTGTGAGTAAATGAATATCCTTTAAGAAAGGAAGTGATTTGTTTCAAGACTTTTCATTAAGCAAAATCTGTGCAACAACATCAGAATATGAAAAAAAAAATCAGGAAATCACATCAGGATTTCTACAGCAAACATAAGCCTCCATCTGTATCATTTTCCAACAAACATTCTTCATTTTACAAAAATCATGATGATATGATGTGGACACTGCAAATAATTAATATTTTTGAACTGAAATTTTGACTTAATACTCATCTATATTATGTTTAGAAGTATTCCAGTGCTCATTATGACTTTACGAAGCATGGGTATGGCATTTGGTTTCAAACTGCTTGTTACCCAGAATACCCAGATCCTAAATTTTCTGCAGCTGTTTGCCATTAGTACTGCCTAACAGCATGACTTTTCTTTTCCTTTCTATCTATACTTATGGTCTTGACTGAAATATTCTTTCCACCAGTCTGCTCTGCACCCTGTTTTCTTTTGTAGCTGGGTGAGGCAAGCACTAAGGGTGCCATAGTTACTGTTGCGAAATAGAAATGGAGTTACACTGGGAATAGAGACATACGAATTAACAGAGTATGCATTAAAAATTTCTTTGCTGGCGTCCTAACTTAGATGGAGACATAATGAAAGATTATTTATGTTATCAGGAAGTCCATATTTGATGTATGAAATGAATATTATTGTGTGTGTCTGAAATAAACTTTCACGTAATACTGAATAAAAACTGCTGCATATAATGATATCATATGTTGTGTCACACGATCTTACCATACTTTCCTTCTACAGGAGTTGTCTGATCTGTTAAATGTGCACTTATCATTACAACAAGTGATACAGGAAATTTACAAGTTTATCTTACATTTGATAAAAATCACTGAAATCAATGTTTATGAACTTTTAAATTCTTAATAAAGCACAGCAGACTTTTATAATGTTTTTTGACATTTGTAGGGCTTCACAATGGTTTATTAATATAGGAAAGTCATAAATATTTCACCAGGACAATGCCTGAATGAACATGTCTACAAAGGATCTATTGCACTTAGATTTTTCATTTTTTGTTGTTTGTATTACATAACTGCTTTCAAGCATTTATTCATAACAAACACTACTTTGGCAGTACTTGTATTAGCTTCATGGATGGAATTTCAACATCCTGCATTTCTTGACATCATGTCGAGTTCATAGTATGATTTTACATTTACAAATGGAGTACTTAGTCTGCCATATATCACATACAGTTTCAAAAACATCACACTTTGAGAGTAAATCCACAGATGCAACACGAATGTGCCACATGTCAATTATTTAACATTTATTAACAGCAGGTAATCTTAAAATATATCTTCTTGAATTTAAAGTGTCTCTTCACGGTGGAAAGTGTGCACTCATTTTAACATGAGATCAGTAACAAAATTTTACACATTTACAAAATGGTAGCACACTTACAGGGAAAAGAGATTATTATTCTAACATGTCACATTATTCCCCTACTCTACAACAAGGAAAAATATCAAAAAAATTGAAATGTTCATTTTCAAGAACCAAATATTCGAACATTTTCTTGTTTTGAAATCATGGTCACAATGATTAAGTAAATAATAACATTTTCAATAACAAAAATTAACTGAGTAAACTCTCAGTATTACAATAAACTGACTAACATCAACTATGAACAGTAACCATAAGCAGTGTTCACATTTCCTTTTTCAACTTATATTCCCCATGCAAAGAGATTTGCTACAAAGCACAGTTATTGGATACAAATCCTTATTTACTTTACTGTCAGTAAAATAAATTTACAAATTTGTTAAGAATGAAGGGCAATGTAGTTCTAATAGTAATGAGAGGAACAGAGGGGCATGATTTTTGTTCTTGTAAAAGTGGACTCCCAGGCAGTGAACTAAAAAACACCTGAGTTGCTGAGTGGTTGACAGGCACAATTACAAGATCAAACATTTTACTACACTTTCAGACAATTTCCTCCCTCAGAGTTAGAAGACTAAAACACACACACACACACACACACACACACACACACACACACACAAAAAATCAGACCGATTTCTATTGTACCATTGCTGCACCTCATTGTGTGTGTGTGTGTGTGTGTGTGTGTGTGTGTGTGTGTGTGTGCTCTTTTAAGTTGTTAGCACTGAGAAAGGGCATTGTCTGAAAGTTTAAGCAATGATTTAAATGTTGTTTATATGCCAATGTTTCAGCTATACAGTGATCAGTTACGTTTCCTCTTTCAACTATTTATATTCCACCCACGACTTTCCAGTTTTGAAAACATTATTCAGTTTGCTTTCGGCATGCTTGGATTGATTAAATATGAAGATGTTTGTCTACTACAAAGTAAACTTCCACAAATCACTTATTGAACTTGCCAGTTGCTGGAAGTTTCACGCAAACTTGCAGGAGTTATGAGTGTTCAGTACCCATATGAAAATGTTGGTATTGAAAAGGAGAATGTTGCAGATACAGGTGAACCAAAACAAATTTACCGTTGGAACCTCTAAACATATATAACTTGCCACTGTCAGCCAAGGAAATATGAAACAAATCTACTGACTTTCACCAGAAGGGCAAGTAGAATGGCAGTAAAGACAACTTTAAATTTTAGCTGATTTTTTAGTGTTAATTAAAAGGTGACTGGTGATATAGCTTGCTATATTTTTATGTCCTATTTTCGAATATTGGATTGTACAATAGACAAGAAATGTTCAAAACTAGTGTTTGACATTCTCTGAAAGTTTTGAATCTGAGCAAAGTACTCAGATTTTAATTCATTCAGTACTGTCTCTTGATAACTTAAATATGTATCCTTCTGTACCCACTTCTTCAGCCAAACATCTCTTTTTTTCTTAAGTTTTTGTTTTTCATCACAGTTTTTATTCAGTAACAAGAATGCAACAATGGTGGCAATGTGATTTTGGTGGAAACACTCCTGCAAGTACTTGTAGCATGTTTTGAAACAAACTTGCCCAAGTGACTTGCAGATGTAAACTTTCTCAAGTTTTTGTTATAATGTAAGCACGTCAGCAAGTTCTTGCAGATGTTTTACTTGTGGAAGTTGCTTGCTAGTGGACATACACCTTATTAGTTTTGTAAACACATCTTATTCATTTTGTAAAATGACTGGATTCATTATTATAGATGTAGGTACAAAATTTTAATTCTAATTCATCTATAAAATTAATAAAATAATCACTAAAACGAAAAATTAGAATAGTTAAAAGCCAAAAGGTACTTCTCAGTTCAGAGGTTATATGATCAAATGTTCCCTCTGCAGTAAATATACAGAAAAATAATAAATGCACTGACAGGCAAGATTTATGATCCAACACAAAATAGGAAAGACAGGGAAAGATAGAATTACAATGATAGAGAATCACAAATACACATAATAACAAATACTCACAGTGTCAGATAGCTGATGACATGGCTTGTAATTACATTTGCATGTCTAATATTTCTTATTAAATTTTAAAAAAATTAAATATAACTTTTAGATTAAAGCTAAAATTAGATTTTCTCATTTTTATTGTAACACACACACACACACACACACACACACACACACACACTCACACATACACATACACACACACACACACACAGACAATAAAAACACACAAGGTGTCAAATCAAGTACTTTATTGCTGTGTACTTTTACACATTTGAACACTTCACTTGCTTTTTCAGTTTCTCGAGGTCCAGAGTTTGTAAATGGGAACTTTGATTTTTAATGGGAAAATGAAAATTATGGAATGAAGAGCGCAAATTATAATGGTTACATTGTTATTGTTTGATTGCCAGTACAACCATATAGACCAAAAGTAGAGGAACTGGCAACAGGTTGCCATCAGACGTCCTGTATAAGCTATTATATGTGGATTTTTGGTCACAGAGACAGTAGATCACAGATATAATTGGAAAGCACAATTTCACTGGTAGCACTGTTTATCAAATGGAATACTTCTGTAAAACATGAGCCCCAAAATTGGAAGAGATTCAATATTTCATATCAACTGAATATTTTAATTCTCACTCAGAATGGTGGATGCTAAAAAATGTTAATATTGCCAATAAACAGTTTTAACATGAAGGACCGGTGTCATCAATGACAGTGTTAGGATTTTATAGTAATTTTTTTCAGTGTTAAGCAGACTGAAATTATTCTGTAAAATAGGAATTCAATGTTTGCTCTGCAAACTAAGAAAGCTTTCTGCTGTTGCATTGAACGTTTCAGTCATTTTACCACATTATGATCAAGACTGAATGTACTCCAGAATGTTCTGCTACTCGCTGTGGAGGTTTGCTTTTATGGCATGATCTGTTTATACAACTGAACAACTCCAGTTTAGCAGTAACAACTGTATCAATTGACAATTTCACAGCAATGAAGGCGTTTAAGATCCTTGCCAATCACTCAGCCAGAATACAGTGCATTAAGCAATTCAATATTTTTTGTTTCTGCTGATATGTTATAAAAATAGCTGTAATATTGAAAAATAGCTCCACTTTAAAATGTCTGGAAAGGGACCCACAGAAAAGTGATGGGAGCATTAGTTGGCTTTAGGTGTACATTACAAATTTAATGTTACAGTAACTAATTATATCATATATTCACATTTTTGAATATTTTATTTTATCTTTACATTGTCAATAAGTTTAATGTTTGGAAGGGATTCATTATTTATGAACAACCAAGTGATTTATGAAGAGAGCATTTCATTAAAAATACGAGTTAATTTTATTTAGTTCACTATTACTATCATTTTTCAATTTTACTGTAATGCTTGTAATTTGTTAGAAGGTGTTTACACATTTCTGACATTCTTCTGACAGCTTGTTATTGACTTCATCCATTTCTATTTACAATATTTTCTTTTGATACAAGTGACTTGTAAAGCCCTTATATTTTTCTTCCTCAGAAACTGTCTGAGATGTGCTAAAATCTCAGCAGTTAGTTTCAAAATTCATTTTGATAACAGAAGTGCAAACAGACTGCTCTCATGTAACCATTTAAAATTGTAAAAATATAGACCTACATTTGTACACAAGGAAATAAGCTCTTTGTACAAAATGTTATACAGAATAGTTTCACAGTTCCAAATATTTCAAAGTTAAAGTAGAACTACAGTATATTCAATGTAATTGTCTTTTCCATTCTGGGAGAGTGTCCACATTCACTACATACTCCACACTTCCGTGTAAAATAAATCCTTGTACTTTTTCATGCTTAGTAGCAGTTTCAATAGTTTTAAAAATATAATTTTCTCACTGAATTCATCACTAAAATAGCCATAAGTTCCTCATAACCATGGCCAGGTACATTCTAGTCTCAGTCTACCATATTAGTAAGTTAGATTCAGACTATCATATAATTTTCCAGGCAAGAAATTAAAGTTCTGCTACTACAATAATACATACTGATGCATTAACAAAATAATTAGCTTAAATGCTTTGAATAAATGAAGATTAATTCAGAAATACACAATTACCATCTGTGTTCTGATAATACAGTCTGAAAGATTGCTTTTAGTTTGAATCTCCAAATGCCATTTCCATAGTTAACCACTATGCTTAGCTTAACATATTTTACTACTCATAACTTCATTTGGGATTGTAAGAGGGCATATACCTCATTCATATAAACCAATTTTTTAAACAAGTAGAATAAAACTTAATATACACCCTTTTTTAATGAGTTCATGTGGGTAGGGAATAGAGTCCTGCATGACCGAGTACGCGAGCACAAAATACGAGATGGGGCGAGCACACCCTAACTGGATAGGCTGCCCGCACTAGTTCTCGTGACCGAGCATAGAAGCCGTGACCGAATGCGTAGCACGTAACTTCAAACACATTACACGTGTCATTATCCGTGTGAGACTGCAGCCAGTACGGGCTTCTCATTTTTGGTGTCTCTCTCTCTCTCTGTAATCATGCAGTGCGAGGAAACCAGTGCAGTAAGACGTAAGATTGAAATCAATGTTTGCACGTTGAAGAGACAGGAAGGTCTAAAAAGCCAAGTACGGAGCATATTTTTGGTGGTTGTAGACGAAAACAGTGCGTCTACTGGGTACGTATCATGCATAAACTGCTCCACATTATTGTGTTTCCAATCGCGAACCACTCTTTTAAAGAAACACAGTTGCAAGAAACCTCACAAAGATACAGCTCCTTCAGGAATACCGGCAGTAATAAAAAATAGTATTACAGCAAAGTGTGTTGCAATGTGTGCTAAAGATATGAGACCTTTTAATGCTGTTTGCGGTGAAGGTTTCAGAGAACTAGGCCAAGAATTAATACATCTAGGTGCGCATTATGGAAAAGTTAACGTGGCAGATGTCATGCCACATCCCTCTACTATAAGCAGACATGTCAAAGAACAAGCTGATGCAATACGAAGCAGTATAATGCCTTCTGTTATTGTGGAAGTTATTAATAAAACATGTGCTGCGACAGCTGATATGTGGACTGATTCGCATAATCAGGGGCACTATTTGACGCTTACATTTCATTACATTAACACAGATTGGTCTCTTGTGATCAATGTTTTATTTACAACAAAATTCCTGGACGTTAGGAAGACGGGAGTAAATATTATAAAAGAAAGTGCTCTATGAATTTAGCTGTGTAACGTACCCATTCTTTGAAACGTTACTTTAGTATTAAAAGAGAGAGAGAGAGAGACGCGTTGGATTTGTACAGTACAGTGCAGCGAGCCGTGGCGAGGCGAGGTGAGACATCAACGGTGACCGGTCATGCTCGGTTATCCGCGTGTCCGGAATCCGGACATCAGACATGGCGCGAGTACGTGACCGAGCTGAGTCGTATGGGGCCGGACACGAGCGGCTCGGTCCCCCCGTCAACAGGCGAGCCGTGACCGGTCAAACATGGAGCGGAAACATCTGTTGGGGAATTTTATGAGTCTTTAAATTTCAACTGAGAACAATATCACTTTACAACACTTCTGCTTTAGATGTTCAGTAATTAGTTATACAAGACTCATCCAAACCTATTTTTGTGTTCAGCTCTGGTGTGACTTAACGTAATGTGTTAATGCCCCATAATATTAAGACATACTGTTCAGTTAGAAAGCTGTCATCTGTCATCATAAGACACTGTGGTGTCCAAATTATTGTGTTCAGAATTATTTAAGAGAGATATTCCCAAATTTAATCTGTTATCAGTAATTTATGGCTAATAAAAGGAATCTCAAGTACAAATTATGCAATCAATTATACCTAATTTTTCATCTCTCTGATTAGTACACAATTTCACTGCTACAGATTTCTGGGATTCAAGTTTAATAGAAAAACAATAAGATTCCCAACTGGCTAGTCATTAAAGCTTAAGAAATCTCACCCATATGTAATTATTTTAATTATGGCACAGGGTGAAAAAGAAAGAACAAAGTGAACTATCCACATATAACAATCAAAACTGTTGAACAGGAATGACCTTTAACACACTTTTTACAGAACAAATGTAAAAGAAAATTATCAAAATAGATTCAAAAATTAAATATGGTGTCACATTATAAATAAGATGCCACATATAGTTACTCCTTTATTGTTTCTTACTCTGAATTTCCTTATCTACTTCATGCTGAAGAAGAACTAATTCACTGTAAATTTCCATACATAACAATAGTACAAAAGTTGTTTCTTTCAGTTGATCAGTCTCTATTTCACTATTTTATGCATTTTACCACATTATAGTCCATTAAAAGTTCAGTATTTACGTTACAAAGTTCACATTAACAGCATTACTATCTAGTTTCAGTCAGTATACAGCTTTATGATTGAAATGTTGGAAAGTGAAAAACACTGCAAGCCTCATACTCAAAATTAACTTATCCCTCCAACATTGAAGGGTTTCTGACAAGGATTCTTAGGCTATGTCCCATAAAAAGTTATTTGTTTTAGTTTTTATTACTTTTTTCATTTTCTGCACATAGTATGACAGTCTGAACATTACATTCAGACACAAGAGCAAGATCAAGCTATAAAGTTCTTCTATACCGCTTGACATTTATTTAATATTCTATGCAGTCTGCAGTAGATATTTCTCTCAGAGATATCTGAACAGAGAAAGGCAGGATCAAGGATATAAACACATCTCTCACTAACAAGATTAAAAAAAATTGTCATTCATAGTTAGCAAAGGTAGTTTTGCTTTGCCTATATAAACTCCTTAAAGTCATAAAAAGTCCACCTTCTCAAATTTCTATATTTCACCTTACACAGAATCTTTTACCTGACTCTTTAGCTGTTGTTTGTTAATGTATTATTATGATAGAAATAATCATAGATTGACTTATGTTGTTCTAGTAATCAATTATTACACAATATTTCAAATTTAAGAATAGGGACATACTATTTTAACATAAATTGGTTAAAATTGTATTGTGTCTGGGTGCTGGTTTGCATTAAAAATACACTATGTTATGTAACAGTCACCAGAAAAAAATTCTGGACAAGATAGTGTCAGAGAAATAATCAAACTGCCAAGATTTTGATGTATTTCACAGTTACATCAAAGGTATGCCATTTATTAGATTTACCTACATTGGTTACATCATATCACAGTTGGCATTTCCTCTACCAGTGTGGTGACTTGTCCGTAAAACCTGGAAAACTGGGAATCCTCGGGTACATTGAATTTATTGGAACAGCCAAAGAAATCTAAAAATATTCTAAAAATCTCAGAGAACTCTGAGAAACTTCAAGTTTTTTTTTGATTAGTTTTAAGTAATATTTTACCAACTTCCTTGCAGTGTAATGCTTAAAATCAACAGTGAAGGGGGGAAGATTAGAGTTTAACAGCCCATTGACAGCACGGTCATTAGAGATAGACCACATGCTCAGTTTACGAAATGATGGCCAGGGAAATCTGTCACGCACTTTTCAAAGAAACCATTCCAGCATTTTCCAGGAACAATGTATAGAAATGGTAGAAAACCTAAATTTAGATGGCCAGACAGGGATCTGAATTGCTGTCCATCTGAATGCAAGTCCGTTGTGCTAACCACAAGTCAACAATGACCACAATGCAAAGAATACCCGGTTTCAAACAAACATGATGAATCATTGTTATCAAGTCTACTGATAGTACATTCTTGTGACAACAGTTCATATTCTGCAGGAACAGGACTACATATCTAGTTGAGGTTATCACAAAATGACATGGCCTGGTATGGAATGATGTGAGACAAAGATAAAAAACATATCCAGGGGTGGCAAGAACTTATAATTTATGTGATTGTTGACTAAACTGTAAATAAATTGTTGTTTCTTTACACTGTTTCCATGTCTAGCCAGTAATTTTGCCACAAAACTCTCCATCAGAACAGGATTTACATCTGTGTAACTAGTGTCATCAGTTTTGGCAATGAGACTGAAAAGCTTTGGCAGCTGAACCAGAAGCAGCCACTATGGTATTTTCATAAATGCATGTTTTCAAGTGCTCACTCCACTATTTCAGCTGCAGAAAGTATTTCATTTTGGAAATTGCATATGGTTCTTCATTTTCCTCTTTTCTGTAAAAAAGATGATCTACTGTTGGTGTTAATATTTGTATTGTTTTTTTCCACAGTAGAATGTGTGGAGTTATTCACCAGTAAATTTATCATCAGAAGGGTTACCTTCACTTCATTTAATAAGAAATAAATCTATATCATATTCAGAACAGGTTAGCTACTGCTCTGCCTCACGCAGCTATTTTGAAACAGTTAACATCAGATGTCGGCTTTGTTTCAAGCACCATGGTGGCAGACTGTAAGTCACCAGTTTGAATCAGGCCTGGGTATTGATTCTTCTTGTCTAGCATTCTTTGTGGACAATGGAGAAGAAGATTTTATGAGGGTCATTTTTAAAGTAAGAACCGATAGCTGTGAAGTGTGCACTGTTATTTGGTTCTTAAATGCAAAATAAGTTCGTCCTGCTGAAATTCACGAGCAGCAGTTGAAGTTTACGGAGCAGGTGTAATGAATTATGGCAATGTGCATAAACAATATAGGCTGTTTATTGAAGGAGGGACAAATTTTCATGATGAAGAATGATCTGGATGGCCTACCATTGTGAATGAAGACTTGGCACAAAAAGTTGATGAGGAAATTCATCAAAATGGATGCTTCACTACTAATAGGCTTCACCAGAAATTTCCACAAGTTTGAATATCAGTAGGTTTTCACATTGTTACTGACAAACTTCACCACAAAAAAATGTGTGTGAGATGGGTGCCAAACATTTTGCCAGAAGAACACAAAACAAAGCAAGTGTCACATTCATTGTCCATTTTGTAGTGCTATCACAAGTATGGTCATGAGTTCTTGAGTCACATTGTGACAGGTGATGAAACATGGATTATGCACTACACTTCTGAGAATAAACACCAATCCAGTGAGTGGCAACAATTCAAACTCCCTGACGAAACCACAAAAATTCAAGCAAGACCGTTCAACAAAGAAAATCATAGCCAAAATTTTTTAGGACCAAAACGCTATTCTTCTGTTAGACTTTTTTCCAAGACGAATAGTAATAAATGCTGAGAATTACTGAGAAACAGTATTAAAACTTAAGCGCGCTATTCAAAATTGCTGGTGGAGACTGCTCTCTAGCTGCATCGTTCTGCTCCACATCAATGCTTGACCTCATGTTACGGCAAGAACAAATATGCAACTGGACAAGTTTCATTGGGAATTTCTGGAACTTCCACCATACAGTGCTGACTTAGCACCATCAGACTTTCAGTGGCTTGAAAACTGAAGCAGCTTCTTGGAAGAAAGTGCTTGGAAAATGATGACATGTTGAAAGAAATTGTTACTAACTGGTTTAATGGCCAGGTGGCAGATTTTTTTGATACTGGGATCCAAAATCTGGTGCCAAGACTTGACCAATGTTTAAATGTTCATGTTCATGGTGACTATGTTGAAAAGTGAAAAAATGTGCATATTGTAGTCTGTGATGCAATTACGCTCATAAATGAAGTCTCTCTTACTCCATTAAAAATTGGTTCTTACTTTAAAAATGACCCTCATACTAATGTAACTGTGTCACAAAATATTATGATTCAGCAGTGTTCCTTGAACAACAATAAAATCATCAGTTTCGCATGTATCTTGTTTCAGTACTAAATAAACTTGAAATAATCACTAATAAGTGATGTGCAAACTCAAAAACTAGTAAGGCAATACTTGCTCTCGTGTGAAACAAAAGCTGGTTCAGCAAAATTTCGAATTTTAACGTGAGAAACCTGGATATCTTTTGATGACACAAAGTCAACACCCTGTTCACACATTTCTCCTAAAATATTTATCAGCTCAAGAAATTAGTATTCTATAAAGAAGGGACACAGAACATCCAAAGTTTGACAGAAATTATCATCTCTAGAAGGAAGAAGGGGGAAAAGGAAGACTGCATCTTTCTGACTTGGTCAGAGATGAAAGAAAGATGTGTTGAAATGAAAAAGATTATTTGATATTCTCCTGCCCCACATTCTTTAGATTAAGTTCAGACGTAGTGTGGGCAACTTCTTTGCCCTTCTCTCTTTCATACTTTTGAAGTGATATTCTTTCATTTAAATCTGATCCAAAAACCATACAAACAATGTTCTTTCACTGATTGCACATGTCAGTCTGGTTACTGCTTCTTCGTTGAGTTCAGTTCAGCTTTTACCTCATATAACCTGTACTGCAATTGTAAGATCTGTCATTTAATGTTTCTTCTTGAAGTGAATGGCACCAAACACTTTTCTGTGATATGTCAGCTGTAATGTGCAACTGGAGCTACATGCAAGACTGCAATAGAAATCTCAAGTCACCTCCCTAATCATGGCAATTTGCTCAGTTAATTCACTGAATAAAAGTAGCACGGAAATTTTTTTGAAAAGATGTTACACGATGAAACATAATTGAAAAAACTAGCGGTGTTTCCATATGTGTCAAACTATATTTCATACAAAGCTGCTTCCAGGCAACATTTATACACATAACTCTATGGGAAATGCCTTAATCATTAAAGAAACTAATAATAATAACAACAGAGAGTTACAACTATAATAATAACAATAAAACTAATACCAGTATAAAATAAGATACCAATTTGTTAATCATGAAATCCATTAATTAATGTATGCACACAACATATCTGATGTGCAGAATAGGAACTAGGACACTGCTTTGGCTTTTGTTATCATTGTCTCTTAATTATGAAGATTACTTTCCAGTTTTTTGGAGATCACAGATGGAAACCTCTGGAAAACATGAAATAAGCATTTCCAGAGGGCACAAAAACTACTCTCTAAACATTTCTTAGAGGTCCAACACACTTTTGAGCTGCTTGTGCGAACCCCTAGCTCAGATGATTGTAAGTTTTGATTGTGGTTATCATACCATTCTGATTTTAACACAATTGTACCCTGCAAGTTCTCCAGAGCATTAAAAGCAAAAGTTCTAAAAGTATTTTTATATGGTTCCTGATATTTTAGTTTGGGTGGATTCCTGTGCCCTAATGAAATAAAAGACATGGAATCTCAACATGGTGACTAATTTTTAATTAAGTATTCTTGTTCTGCTGAATAATAATCTCTTTACCACAAACTATATCCAATTATGATATAAATTTCTGTTTACTGTATTAAAAGGAAAATTTACATGAGAAAACTGTAAAATTTTGGACAAAATTACTGACCGGTATATGCAATCAGGATATTAAATTGTTAGTACTGCCAATGAAACATGCAAAAGTGCATAAAATTTCCTAGCTTTTGGAACTCTTAGTATCTTCCTTGTAGGCACAATAGGTGGGTCTCTCTTATCCTGGGGTGTACAGTGTTCACTGTCCTTAATCAAGAGGAAGCAGGGTTCTGGATTTCTCCACATTTTGCGTTTTTCACAGTAACAGTGATCATGTTAACCTTGGTTTCAAATGCAGGCATCATCTTTCTTTATGTCTTTTCAGGCCTTTTTCAGGAGAAAGAAGCTAGAACATAAGTTAAAAAACAAAGCATGTAAGAAATGTAGGTATGTATTGTTACTTAACCTCAGTTTGAGAGAGAGGTAAGTTTTGTAATTAAATAGACCATGTCTCTCTCTTTTACAGAATCCTGAGGGCCATTTGAATCGCAACACTACATGAACACCTTTTCATTTTACTTATTACAGTTTTGCTCCATATTAATTTCAAGAGCTTGAAATTTAATATGTCATCAAGATGCCCAGTAGTTTTAACTTTAACAATTGTTTACTGGTTGCCTTTTAGATCTATGTATTTTTTGATACTCATTTCTTGCCATCTTCCTTGGAATGTACATATATTCCGAAGTTTATTGAAGGAAGTATTTCATTCATAAAGAGTCTATGACCAGCTCAAAGCCACTGATAGCTGATTCAAACTTTTACTTTCCTAGCACTGTAAAATGAAATCCTGAAGTCCAATGTGAATTAAGATCCCTGGATTTCATGATCTGTGTTCTACAAAAGGGCTCCACAAAATACCTCATGGTGCTTCTAAGAATATTCATTCCTCTTAATCCATCAGGCTGAAGAGAACTGTCTTCATACATTCATTCCACAATAGAGATCAGAAAGGAGTGGCTCCAGGAAAAAAGTATGTGCGTCCCTGAAGAGTATATTTTACCAAATGGGGGTTGTTTGCTGATATGAATATTGACTGTTAATTAAAACTCCATTCAGAATTGAGACTGAAATAAAGACTTTTGGCTTGAATATTGATGAGACTGGCTTCAGTGGGCATGCTGTTAATCATAAGCATTCCAGTTACAATTTACGTGAATCACATGCCAAACAAATACTGCACAGATCAAGAGAGCATGCCAATGATATACTAGGAGATACTTTACATGCAACAGATGTGTTTTGAAAGAAATTATTGGGAAAGGCACTGACACCCAAAAACAAGGAATGTGGGTTTGATTTGCTTTCCATAACAGAAAATACATTTGTATTGAGAAATTCATGTTATGAAAAAATCTTTGAGCATTTAGTTAAAGACTTGTTTCTGTGATTTAGTAAAACAATTCTTTTTGTGTGAACTAATATATTAAACAGAGTAACCAATTTTTAAAAATATAACATAACTGAATAGATAAAAAATCTACTCACCATGCAGCAACAGGAGGAAACACATATAAAGGTGTAGGAAAGTGCAAACTTTTGGGCCAGTGGCTCCTTCTTCTGGAAGGACTATTGAATGGGAACAAAGAGGAATGAAGGAAAAGAACTGCTGAGGTTTAGGAAAGCGGGAGAGTTTGAAAAATTTGCCTAGGTCCCCAGGTCAAGGGAGACTTACTGGACGGGATGAGAAGGAAAGACTGATTATTGGAGATTGCACCATGAGATCTGAAAAACTGAGAGCTTAAACGTGGAAGGTAGGATAATAAGCGAGATTGAGATTATGGAATGGACAAAACATCATGTGAGAGTTTAAAAGAGTGGAAAGCTAAGTGTGCTACTTGTGGTAGAGGTGTTTGGGGGAGGGGGGTGTATAGACAGGTCAGAAAATAGCAGCTATACAAAACTAAAAGAGAGCGTACTATTCCTTTCTCCACACCCTTTCAGTTTTTTATGTCTTTTATTTTCTGCCTTGTCTATTCCCCCACCCCCCTCCCCCTCTCTACCAAATACAATACACTTAGCTTTCCACTCTTATTAACTCTAGCATATGTCATGGTGCAGTCCCTAACAATCAGTTTTTTCTTCTCATCCTGTCCAGTTAGTCTCCCCTGGGCAAGTTTTTTGAACTCTTGCCTTTTCTAAACCTCACTAGCCCTTTTCCTTCATCACCTTTTCATTCCCCTTCAACCCTACCACCAGAAGAAGGAGCCAATCGTTCTGAAAGTTTGCACTTTTCTTTAATCTTTATGTTTTCTCCTGCCACTGCTTTCTGTGGGAACTATACGATCTGATTACTTACACAGGCAGTCTCCTTCATGATAACTAGGTGTTTTAGAAGTGGAGCTGTATATGTATTTGGGCAAATAACAACTAGATTCAAAACTTTTATCAATAATGTTCTTTAACTCCCTACTCCTTAATTCCATTGCCCAATCAACAAAAGGTATGTCAAAAAGATCCCATCACATGACTACTTGAAGGGAGGTGTGTATATGTGTGTGTGTGTGTGTGTGTGTGTTGGGGGGGGGGGGGGAGAATAGATGAAATGTTCATTACTATTTAATTTTACATCATGATGTAGTCATGTATACTTGACTGGGTTCTGCTATATCTTCTAAGTATTAGACATGAAATAAATATTAAGGAAAGATTAAACGAATTCTTTGATCACAAGTAGTGTGAATGGAAAAGAATCTTTACTACTGCTTTCAAAAATATTCCATTTTATCTTAGGAAATGAAGGAATCACCACAAGATAGTTACCAGACTTTCCTTAACTGCCTGCATGTGTGTCATTTGACTCCCTTTCGTGTGTAAATCGTTTCATCTAATGTAACTTGTGTGACCTGCATTTCAATTGTGATGCTCCATTTATTCACGGTGTTCATAAGTCCTCAGTAGTCTAAGCATATCTTGTTCCTGACTTCATACGTCAGCAAAATATGAGGTAGTCACCAGGAATGAAATTTGGGTGTTTTATGTTAACAGCCTGTCAGCTGCAACTGTACTACTAGGCTTTGGAGCTAGCTGCTTTCTGTGAGTGCTTGCATTTGGTCCAAAAGCTCAGACTGTCATTTGGCATGGTACATACACATATACCACAGCATTGTGATGTGGCTAGATGATATGCCATATCTAGCCTCACCTACTACTTTCACAGTTTTAAGTAGATTTTATAGCATATTTAAAAATTATGGGCATGTGACACATGTCATTTTAAAATTATTAAGTGCCAGATGATGGTTTACTGTCAAAACTAGTTTCAGAACATTACAGATTTTGGTAGCTTTATGTTGATTATACATAAAAATGTCATATACTGCAGTTCCTTATTATGATGAGGGCTTCAAGACACAGTGCGGGCATTCTGAAATGTCTTCTTTGTTGAACTTTGTTTTTGCTGGCCTCAATGAAAGACAGTGCTTAATGGACTTTTGTGGAACAGCCAGGGTTGTCTATCCAAGACATGTGGTTTATTGAAATTGATGCTTCTCCAAAATTGTCCAAGATGCTCAGGCACTGCTGATGACTTTTGATGGAAGACTCCAGAAAGGCCCCAGAAATGTGGCAAATATGGAAAGCACTGGATCCAACTGAACATAGACTTGAAGTAACTGAAACATACTCAATATGTCATACAAATTCTCGTCAAAGTATTGTGTTGTTTCAGATGCTGTGTTCAACAGAACATTCAAGGATCTGCACAGTATTTAATGTGTTGTGAAATATTTAAACAGTAGAAAGAATAAAACGTTTGGGAGAGAATTTACAATGACAGTTACAAATATCAGGTGGACTGGATTTACAAACAGCAGTATTCTAGAAAAGAGTCTTTGCAGGATGCACCTGCCCAACCTGTTTTCTCATAAAAAATTCTCATTTTTTTTTTTTTGACAGTCAACATTTATAATTTTCATACGTTTGTTCCCCCAGAAAATTAATTTTCAGCATTACAAAAGATGTAATTAATTAGGGGACTTACTTGAAACAAACATATTAAGGACTCCCCACTTATATTTGCCATGTTTTTTAACTTGAATGGCACCTTCCATTTCAGTTTGATAGTTGGGTTGTTTTGGGGAAGGAGACCAGACAGCAAGGTCATCGGTCTCATCGGATTAGGGAAGGACGGGGAAGGAAGTCGGCCGTGCCGTTTGAAAGGAACCATCCCGGAATTTGCCTGGAGCGATTTAGGGAAATCATGGAAAACCTAAATCAGGATGGCCGGACACAGGATTGAACTGTTGTTCTCCTGAATGCAGTTTGATAGTTCATTTCCTATTTTGTACATGACTTAGATTCTTTACACCACTCATTATGTTAGATAGACTACTTAAAAAAAAAAGAAGAAAAAGAATAGCTAACACACACTAACACACACAATGATGGCAGGTAACAACCAAAGCAGTGTCACCTCGTGGATGAATTGATGGGAAACACAACTATCCAGATGTTACAACCCGCGATATTAACAATCACACTCCAGCTTGACTGAAAAATGAAGCAAATGCTATGCTAAAAACAGTGCTGTTGGCTTGCCATCCATGTTTTCAAATTTACTTGCAAATTTTTATTTACTTTTTTTGTGGCCGAGATTGCCAAAAACACAAGTGTTGATTGAGGTCTCTTGGTGCTCTTACCTGTAATTTGTTCACAGATTCCTGAACAAATGGAGAGAATGGAAGAACCAAGCCACTCATTTATCATGTACTGTTAACAACTACACATGTGCTTACTTATTTGGCATGGCATGGTATGAAAATTACTTTGTAAAGGTCATGGTACACAGGGGTAAGGCCTTGTTAGATTGCCAACTGTAGAAAATTACTGTGAGAACTAGGGAGCCCTGGTTCAAAAAGTTGTGAACAAACAGTAGCATATGCGTAAACCCAGACTTGCTATCAAGTGTAATAACTGAACATGCTCCTTGTTGTGTAAGAGACTCTTTGGATTCCACACACAGAGCGAGGTTTTCTTTGGGATTATTGCAGAAAGCACAATGTCAATGTTCAAAAAATGTCCGGTGTGAGATGCAGTCTCCAGACGGACATGGGCCGTTTGAAGACTGTGACCTGGCCTTGCTCCTTGCCTCCAAGCACAAAGACTGAGAGTGGGACATGGGGCTCTGGTGTACAGAAGCCACTGGTTTGTTGCTGGGCACGACTTGCACTGCTGGCTCGCGGTGCCTGAAGTCGGCGCTTCTCTGTGGCGGCCAGTGCAGGGGGCGGTGACAGGCTGCGCATCTCCAGTGCCTCGTGACCACTGCTGTTGGCAGCAGATGTGGTGGTGGCAGTGGCAGTAGCAGTGGCTGCGGGGCAGCAGGGTGACGTCGATGTCTCCTCCAGCAGGCTGTCATGGGGACTGTTGAGTAGCCGCGCATAAGAAGTTCCCGAACCATTCCCAGTTCCATCGTGCCATGACTTGCGCTGTGCCAGTATTGTCTGGATGTCTGGGCCAAGGTAGTTCGGATTACAGAAACCAAAAGGCCCGTCATGCACTGGGGTTTTGGCCTTTCCAGTCTTGGCACAGGCTGGACGTGGATACTCACTTGGCGGGGAGTCCCCCTGCTGGGAACAGCATGGATGGTGGCCCTCAGCAGGACTGGGCCGGTTGGTGTAGACACTGTAGCTGCTGCGGTTCACAGTCTCCAGACTGGCATAGTCAGATGTTGACAGCAGAGCACCTGTATCATCATCTGTGGTGCCCCCATTGGGCCCTGTGTTGAAGCGCACGGATGCTGACTTCGGTATTGGACCACAGATGCCACCAAACCTTGTTGCACCATCCACTGCAGTAGGCGTGGCACCTGTATCGGGAGTCTGTGGCTGGAACTGACGGTGCAGTCTTGGAAAGTCACCTGTGGGAGTTGCCACTGTTGGTGGCACCGGTCTCACGTGCTTAACAATCACAGCAGCTTCCTTTGGCGATACACAGTCAGCATCAAACTCATCTTCTGGGTCGATGAAGACAAGTTTAGTGACCTCCACAGGTGTGAGTGCTGGGGTAGGGACAGCAGTCAGCGCACCAAAGTTGGGGACGGACACAGGATCTCTGGTCATGGAATAGCCACCATTGCCACCATTCCCCCAGGAAGACGTGATGCAGGATCTGCCCTCATCGTAGTTGGCAGTCAAGTAGTCTCCACATATGGTCTCCATGGCAGTGTCTTGGCAGTCCTCCTTTTCAGGGGAGTCACCGTAGCCATTGCTGGCTGGCTCACTTTTGCGTGCAATCACATTAGCACTCTGTGACTTGACCATGGCGGTGCGGCGGTCATCAGTGGCAGATGAGGAGGCACTCGATAGCAGCAGGCTCTCAGTGCTATCCTCATGGCTGAGCACACTGTAGCTGCATTTGTGGTGGCTTAGCCGTGAAAGGTTGATCTGTGACAGCTTGGAGATCTCGCGCAGAAAGCTGCCCGCTCCTCCGGCACTCGTGTCAGCTGCCGCATAGCTCACTGTTGTAGGCCGGAAGGCATATTTGCGTGCCTCTGAAGGTGCTACACGGTTGTGGCGCACACTGCGGTCCACAGAGCCACCACGCTGGTGATGCACCATTGCTGCTGTTGCTGCTGTCAGTGGAGCAGTCTGCTGCTGCTGCTGGGATGTATGCTGAGTATGGTTGTGGTGGCCATCACTAGGTGGCAGTAGCAGCAGGTCAGACACTGCCAGAGCAACACTCTCTGCCCTTGGTTGTGGTTTAGGTCCTGAAAGAACGGTGAGTCGTTCCCACGTTTCGGTTCCTAGAAAAAACCAATATGAGATGTTATCAGTTACCTTTGCAATACAAGGAATTTCAAAAACAAAGTGCAGATATTAAAACACGCACATTACTCAATGCTCTACAGTTTGTAATAGTACACAAATTGCATTAGACCACACTCTACAGGAGGATTAATCAGTTACTTTCTTTAATTCTGCTTTTTATTTCCTCTGTGGGCCAAGAGCACACCCAAGACTTGAGCTAAGGGCAGTGTCAATGATTTAAAATAACAAGCAATAAACATTTTCAAATTGTTGAATATCTGTTGTGGTACATTAAGTAAAGTTCCACTCACACTGAATGCATTTAATAAAACACATTAGTTACTATACTATTCACACATTTCCCTCACAGCCACGGGCGAAGAGATGATCATGCTGCTACTTTTGTCAAAATCTTCCTGCAGCCATTGATTGAACCATCTGCCTATGAAAGAGGGTGCACTCACTAGCCTACTGAAGCTTAAAATTTATCTATGACCACAGATTAAACTATTGATTATACTTAAATGAAGGCTGTGACTTGTGTTGATTTTTTTTGTGTGTGTGGGGGGGGGGGGGGGGGGGGAGGGGGGGTTGAGGTGCAGCATATCAGTGTCTCTGGGAATGATAAAATTATTTTTCTATTTAATGATAAATTAATTGTTCAAGGTACCATATACTTGCTACTTATGAGTATCCATTTTATGTTCTGCCTGTCTGTGTACACTGGGTATGCCCAAGTTTGTTGGTGCTGTTCAACTCGTGAACAAGGTGCCCTGTGTTCTGCACATTATTCAGTGGCCAGTTGTATTTACAAAAAAGTTGAAGCACTTCTCTTTTTCTCTCTCTCATTCTCACCCCCCCTCCTCCCCCCTCCCCCAAAAAAAAAGAAAGAAAAAAACTGTCAAAATATAAAGGAAATGCCTCTGTCTTCTCAGAGTTATGCTTCCTTCTCCTAATATGAACTCTGCTTTCTTCTACTATAGCTACTACTGATTCTCACTATTTATGTTACAGTCACTTCTAAGTGTTGTATTCTTTATTAAATCTTAGTTTTTTCATACCACCCATGTCATTATGTCAGCATAAAGTAAAGTATGGTGAATGTCTTGTTAGGAGTAAGAGAGTGCTTAGTGGCTCCACTCTTTTCAGTATAAATAAATCAACAAACAACAATAAATAAATAAAATGACTCCATAGCCTCAAGCATCATCAGATATTTCCGCTAATAATCATTAAATTCTAGTAATCAGTAAAATAAATGGTAATGTAAATCTGGATGGGATCCAGTTTTACTCACCACAAGGTTCATGCCTTTTCATGCAATCACATCATTTTGTCTATGATGATTAGAAAAAATGAATGATGGAAGACCAGAGCATAATATATTATCACAATTAAGATCAGTGGAGATAAAACACTAGTTCACTTGTTCAAGAAAGGGGGGGGGTGGGGAGCCTCTTTCAGTGAGAAGTGAAATGTCCATGAATTTTGAAAAAGATCACAGTATCTAGTCTGTCTCAGTGAGTTTCCAGTAGTCTAAAGCCCACTGATAAAGTGAAGTATTGAGTGGTAATTTGTTTTCAGAGGTTGAAGGGAAAAAACGCACGGCAACAATCCATTCTGAGTTAGTGGAAATGTATGACTACAAATGACCATATATAACACCATGGTTAGGTAATGCAGATGCTTTCAGTTTGGTTAGGCAAGTCTGAATGGCACAGAATGAAGTGGCAGGCCATCTTTCTATGAAGAACTCGAAATTGCAAGAGAAGTGAAGAGTCTTGTGTTCACAATTGAGGTAATCGTGGGAAAACTGAAAATAAGTCATGGATCAGTTTTCTGCATCTTCTGCAACATTTGGAACATAACAAAGGTTGCCATACATTGGAGTCTATGACTGCTCACATCCATTAAAAAGGTCCACCAAACTAAGGCAGCAGAGAAAATGTTGCAGATGTGTCAGGTCAATCCAGAAGACTTCTTCAGCCACGTAGTTGCCATGGATGAGTGCTGGTGTCACAATGACCCCTAAGACAAAGGAGAGTTGCAGGCAGTGAAGATATGTTTATTCAGCACTGCTGAAAAATGGGAAGGCCTAACACCTTCGGATATGGCGATCCTGAATGCTTCTTCAGAATGCCAGGTGTGGTGCTTGTAGGTTATGCTTATAAGGGGCAAATTGATACAGGAGAACCACAGAAATCTCCTGGCAGCAATCAAATGCGAAGCATCATAGTAAGCTCTCTCAGGAGGTCTTTTTGCTCTATGACAATGTGTTAGCTCATTCTACACAGGACACAGTAACACATGCTTCTCTGTGTTCACGGTCTTTCACAAGATGTACATCGGTGGAAATAATCTACTGGTAGACTCTTCCATGAAAGCACACTCTTGCAATTTTAATAGCAAATCACACCATATGGAACCTTGTACCATAAAGTATAAATGATGACATTCATTGTAAGTATAACAGTGTTATTTTGATTAGCATTAAATGAAATATTCATTTTAATAATTACTGTGATCTACAGAATGTACAGTATCATTAAGTGTGTTTATTACTTAAGATGCACTGTTGAAATTCAAAGTAAGTGTATTGAAGAAGTAGGTTAAATGAATTTGGAACATTGTGAGCTTCCATGAGACATTATGAAAAGTGGGAAATTGCTACTAAAGACATTTTGAATGTGTACTACTGATGGATTCAGCATTATATGTGATACAACATAGGAAGGAAGGAAGGAAGATTAGACACCGTAGGAGGTGGTGCCTTCACTACAGTTGACAAAAATATTGTGTCTACTGAGGTTGAAGTAGAGTGTGATTGTGAAGTTATCTAGACACGTTTAACAGGGTTAGGGGGAATAAAGTTAATTGTGGGGTGTTATTACTGGCCACCAGGTTCCACCGTGACAGTTCTAGAATCATTCAAAGGGAGTCTACATTCTGTATCGCAGAAGTACCCGGATCATGCTATATTAGTCGGAGGTGACTTCAACCTACCTAGTATAGACTGGGATGTCTATGGATTCATTACAGGTGGTACAGACAAGCCGTCGTGTGAATTACTTTTGAAGACATTATCCGAAAACTGTCTTGAGCAGCTAAATTGACAGCCAACGGGTAATGGAAATATTTTAGATCAGGTAGCCAAGAACAGACCAGACCTCATCGACGGTGTCAGTGTTGAGACAGGGATTAGTGATCATGATGTTGGCATTATGACTATGGTTGTGAAAGTTAAAAAGTCGGTCAAGAAGGCTAGGAGAGTATTCTTACTAGACAGAGCAGATAAGCAGTTGTTAGCATCCCACTTAGTAAATGAATTGACTTCATTTACTTCCAGTACGATGGATGTGGAAGAATTATGGGCAAATTTTAAACACATTGTAAATCACGCATTGGACAAGTATGTGCCAAAAAAGTGGGTTATGGACAGAAAAGACCCACCGTGGTTTAACAGCGCAATTCGGAGAATGCTCAGGAAGCAAAGGCAGTTGCACTCGCGGTACAAGAAAGATCGGGAGAATGAGGACAGGCAAAAGTTAGTAGAGATTCGTGCTGCTGTAAAAAGAGCGATGTGCGAAGCATTCAACCACCACCACCACCATCACACCTTAGCAAAAGATCTTGCTGAAAACCCAAGGAAATTCTGTTCTTACGTCAAATCGGTAAGCGGGTCGAAGGCTTCCATCCAGTCACTCACTGGCCTGGCAACGGAAGATAGCAAAACGAAAGCTGAAATTTTAAATTTAGCATTTGAGAAATCTTTCACGCAAGAGGATCCTGCAAACATACCACCGTTTGAGTCTCGTACAGATTCCTGTATGGAGGATATAGTGATAGACATCCCTGGGGTTGTGAAGCAGCTGAATGGGTTGAAAATAAATAAATCGCCAGGTCCTGATGGGATTCCAATTCGGTTTTACAGAGAGTACTCTACTGCATTGGCTCCTTACTTAGCTTGCATTTATCGTGAATTTCTTGCCCAACGTAAAGTCCCGAGCAACTGGAAAAAAGTGCAGGTGACACCTGTATATAAGAAGGGTAGAAGGACGGATCCTCAAAATTACAGACCAATATGCTTAACATCAGTTTGTTGCAGGATTCTCGAACATATTCTCAGTTTGAATATAATGAATTTCCTTGAGACAGAGAAGTTGCTTTCCATGCATCAGCACGGCTTTAGAAAGCATCACTCTTGCGAAATGCAACTTGCCCTTTTTTCACATGATATCTTACGAGCCATGGATGAAGGGTACCAGACGGATTCCATATTCCTTGACTTCCGGAAAGCGTTTGACTCAGTGCCCCACTGCAGACTCCTAACTAAGGTACGAGCATATGGGATTGGTTCCCAGGTATGTGAGTGGCTCGAAGACTTCTTAAGTAATAGAACCCAGTACGTTGTCCTCGATGGTGAGTGTTCATTGGAGGTGAGGGTATCATCTGGAGTGCCCCAGGAAAGTGTAGTAAATCCACTGTTGTTTTCTATCAACATAAATGATCTTTTGGATAGAGTGGATAGCAATGTGCGGCTATTTGCTGATGATGCTGTGGTGTACGGGAAGGTGTCATCGTTGAGTGACTGTAGGAGGATACAAGATGAGCCGGCCGAAGTGGCCGTGCGGTTAAAGGCGCTGCAGTCTGGAACCGCAGGACCGCTACGGTCGCAGGTTCGAATCCTGCCTCGGGCATGGATGTTTGTGATGTCCTTAGGTTTAACTAGTTCTAAGTTATAGGGGACTAATGACCTCAGAAGTTGAGTCCCATAGTGCTCAGAGCCATTTGAACCATTTTGATACAAGATGACTTGGACAGGATTTGTGATTGGTGTAAAGAATGGCAGCTAACTCTAAATATAGATAAATGTAAATTAATGCAGATGAATAGGAAAAAGAATCCTGTAATGTTTGAATACTCCATTAGTAGTGTAGTGCTTGACACAGTCACATCTATTAAATATTTGGGTGTAACATTGCAGAGCACTATGACGTGGAACAAGCATATAATGGCAGTTGTGGGGAAGGCGGATAGTCGTCTTCGGTTCATTGGTAGAATTTTGGGAAGATGGGGTTCATCTGTAAAGGAGACCGCTTATAAAACACTAATACGACCTATTCTTGAGTACTGCTCGAGCATTTGGGATCCCTATCAGGTCGGATTGAGGGAGGACATAGAAGCAATTCAGAGGCAGGCTGCTAGATTTGTTACTGGTAAGTTTGATCATCACGCGAGTGTTACGGAAATGCTTCAGGAACTCGGGTCGGAGTCTCTGGAGGAAAGGAGGCGTTCTTTTCGTGAATCGCTACTGAGGAAATTTAGAGAACCAGCATTTGAGGCTGACTGCAGTACAATTTTACTGCCACCAACTTACATTTCGCGTAAAGTCCACAAAGATAAGATAAGAGAGATTAGGGCTCGTACAGAGGCATATAGGCAGTCATTTTTCCCTCGTTCTGTTTGGGAGTGGAACAGGGAGAGAAGATGCTAGTTGTGGTATGAGGTACCCTCCGCCACACACCGTATGGTGGATTGCGGAGTATGGATGTAGATGTAGAGGTTAGAGTTCAATCCTTTCACTCGTGGCATCCTCATATAAGGACATACACTATGTGATGAAAAGTATCTGGACGCCCCTAAAACATATGTTTTTCATATTAGGTGCATTGTGCTGCCACCTGCTGACAGGTACTCGATTCAGCAACCTCAGTAGTCATTAGACATCATTAGAGAGCAGAATTGGGTGCTCTGCAGAACTCAAGAACTTCAAACATGGTCAGGTGATTGGGTGTCACTTGTGTCATACCTCTGTACCTGAGATTTCCACACTTCTAAACATCCCTAGGTCCTCTGTATCCAATATGATAGTGAAGTGGAAACATGAAGGGACATGTACAGCACAAAAGTGTACAGGCTGACTTCATCTGTTGACTGACAGAGACTGCCAATAGTTGAAGAGGGTCATAATGTGTAATAGGCAGACATCTATCCAGACCATCACACAGGAATTCCAAACTGCATCAGTATTCACTGCAAGTACTAGGGCAGTTAGGTGGTAGGTGAGAAAGCTTGGATTTCATGGTCGAGCGGCTGCTCGTAAGCCACACATCACACTGGTAAATGCCGAACGATGCCTTGCTTGGTGTAAGGAGCATAAACATTGGACAACTGAACAGTGGAAAAACGTTGACTGGAGTGATGAATCACAGTTCACAATGTGGTGATCCGACGGCAGGGTGTGGATATGGTGAATGCCTGGGGAACATCATCTGCCAGTGCGTGTAGTGCCAACAGTAAAATTTGGAGGTGGTGGTGTTTTGGTGTGGTCATATTTTTCATGGAGGGGGCTTGCAGCCCTTGTTGTTTTGCATGGCTCTATCACAGCACTGGCCTTTATTGATGTTTTAAGCACCTTCTTGCTTCCCACTGTTGAAGAGCAATTCAGGGATGGTGATTGCATCTTTCAACATGTTCTAGTACCTGTCCATAATGCACAGCCTGTGGCGGAGTGGTTTCATAACAGTAACATCCTGTAATGGACTGGCCTGCACAGAGTCCTGACCTGAATCCTATAGAACACTTTTGGGATGTTTTGGAACGCCGACTTCATGCCAGGCCTCACCGACGGTCATCGATACCTCTCTTCAGTGCAGCACTCTGTGAAGAATGAGCGCCATTCCCCAAGAAATCTTCCAGCACCTGATTGAATGTATGCCTCCGAGAGTGGAAGCTGTCATCGAGGCTAAGGGTGGGCCAACAGCATACTGAATTCCAGCATTACCAATGGAGGGTGCCATGAACTTGTAAGTAATTTTCAGCCAAGTGTCCAGATACTTTTGATCACATAGTGTACCAAATATATGCTTAATATTTTAATATTATTTAAATTTTATCATTTGTAATTGTTGTCCTCATATTATCACAAGCAGAGAGTACATTTGAAAACAGTGTTGACATCTCCCGTCAATCTGTTGTACCACAAAACAAAACTGAATGTGCACAGTCACATGGATACTTCCCAGTAATCTTTGTTACTTCCATCACCAAGGTAATATCTTCTGAGTTTAGGTAAAAAAAAATTATTTGTGTGTAGAGAGGTGCATTGTTGAAGATGAAAACTAAAGATGTCTTTCAGAATGAAAGGTAAGTAACATATTTATAGCTTTATACAGGTCTCCAAGTGAGGACATTGTGACTGAAAGGTTGTAATAGCATAGAAATTTAGGACATTATTTCGCTGTCTTACGGTGATTTCACAATGTCCTGTGTCCAAGACAGACAAAGGCCACTTACAGAAGAAGTTATACAGCTCTTTACTTCATCTGAAATTTATGATCTATCCGATGATCCTGGCGATAATTTTGAACAAGAGGACAATGACAGAGGTAAAGTTAGACGTTTTACATCATATGGTGTATTGTAAGCTGAGTAGCTAGACACAAAGCCCAATAACTGCATGATAAGTGACAGAGAGATAATCACGAAACCCTCGTCCCATCCAAACTACAATGCATTGACAGCAAGAATGTTATTGTTGCATATGAATTTGTCACATTGCAGCCAACCTAAAGCTGAATAAGAAAAATATCCATGCTAATCATATCAGACTGAAAGGTAGCTTTGAATGTCCAGATTGGTAAGTCTGATGTCTGTTTAGGTGCTTTGTATCCGGACATGGCAGGGCCCCAGCCATGCCTACTGGGCATTTAGCAGGCTTTGCACAAGAAAACAACATGCAGTTAGCAGCTTTTGAAACTGAACATGATCTTCAACAGCCCTTTTCGACAGTTTATAGCCGATTTTGCAGTGTGAACGTGGATGCATGTTTGCTCATGCAACTGATATTGCATGTGTAAATGCATGGATTGAGATCCAGAAAAATGCATCAGAATTAGGTGCTCCTAAAAATAAGACCCTTGATTTGCTTCACTTTAGGGCAAGTGTGGCTGAAGTACTGACAATAATAGATAAGCCAGCTGCCAGCAAAGGGGACGTCACACTAGTGAGAGTCCAAGTACTTAAAAATGAGCTGATGCAGAAGTTCATCCAGAAGCTGACGTTTGTTTGGACAACGTTGGACATCTTCCGATGGTCAGTGACCAAAAACCATTTGACAGGTTCAAGAAACCGTGTTGCAAAAGCAAAACCAAATTTTACTGTGTAAAATCTAACATTCACTTATGTCTGAATAGAAAAAAAAATTATTTCTTTGATTATCATTCTTCACAAGCATAAAACCATAGTTTATATATATATGATCATTAAGTAAGCTTTGTGTAATTTATGTAATTTGGTGAAACAAAATCAAATAAAATACTTTGACTTTTCGACTTATACTGCACCCACTTGAACACAATGTCCTCATTTGGGGATGCATTGTATCTCCCCCTTGGGGGGCACCTTAGAATATTTTATATATCTGAAAAATCATAATTTAATTCAAAGAACGGGATAGAAAAGCCACAATTTTCTTTTTTTCAGGAAAAAAATTATTCGTGACCGAAAGGGTTAATGTCCCATCAACAGCATGGTTATTAGAGACAGCTCTAGATAGTCTTCCAGTATTGTATAACACAGACGTTTAGGAAGGAAAGATTATCATAGAAAGTTAGCCATAGTTTTTTAACACAGAAAATGATGATAATTATTTATAAAGATGGAGTGCTGAGGATTCTATTGCAATTTGCATGTGGATAGTAGGCTGCAGAATGATACAGTGATTAAGAAGACATTGACCGTAGAGAGGCAAAAGTAGTTCATGGTCTTGGCTGGATCTACAGTGGGAGAAAGTGAGAGTGGAGGTTGCAGACAAAAACACGACAGTAGTGAGAACAAAGGGTGGGTCTCTGTGACGTACCATAGGAAAGAATTCATTGTGAAAGCCAGTAGTGCCCAATTGCCATTGTCAAAATTACATCTCAGTTTAGGAGTAGGTCAATGAATGATAGAAGGGTTAAATATCAAACAGTGTCATAACACAATTTTCATTGAAAATTTGTAAATTACTTACATTAAGGTTTTCTATGTTTAAGTAGACATAATATAATGAAAATAATTGTTAAAATATGTTTCATACTATCAATATACAAATCTTTTCATGCAGCAGTTTTACCCCAGAAATTTTTAGTATAGTAATTTACTAACATTTGTGACTCCATGAGGTGAAGACTCATTCTAATAGTATGAGACACTTGAACTTATAAAGTTCAATACCAATGCACAAAATTACTACATTAAACAAAACGAAACTGTAGAATTCGTCACCTTTTTTGTTACTGTTTCTTGTAGAAAATATCAAATGTACAAAAACAATTAATTAATTTATAATGAGTAAAGAAAAAAGTAGGTAGTGCTAGAATACAAAATATTCCGTACTCTCACTATCATCAGTGTTCTGATGACATTTTGAAGAATATTAGATCAAACTATAAATTAGTTGCCTATTTCCATTTAATTTGTAGCTTATAAGTTACAACTAGAGTACCCCAACAATAGCCCAGCAATAGTTTGTCAAAATAGGAGGAAGCATTTCTCTGCATACTGCTTCTCCATGTGTGCAACATACTGATGAAATCGCTAGCCATGCTCATCAGAAACTGGTTTGCAAACTTTAGGGAAGAAATTGAGGTGAATATGAATGAAGTGTATGAGAGAGACATTACATCTAATGTTTTCATAACATGACAACAGTTCCCCAAGAGACTCTTTAATCTATATGAAACTTTCCCAGGCAACCTTCTCATTGCCACATAAAATGTCATCCATCGCCATGTAAAATGTCATCAAACTGCTTGCCTGCAGCTTGTGACACAATAGTTGTTGGCTTCACTGCCTCTAGATTTCTAAGTCCTGTGCTTGATTCCCAGGTGGTCAGAGAGTTTCAGAGACTTGGTAATTTGTCATTCGTTTTCTTTAAAAAAAATTCCAAGAATAATATCAAAAACTCTTTAGAACAAAAACATGCACTACACTCACTACCACTTATAGTACTAATTGGTGTATGGTGCTGAACTGGTATGATGTATGCAATGAATAATATGTTTATTATACTGTTTCAGTCATAATATATGTAGCTATTATACATATACATTGGAAATAAAATTCTTTGCAAATTAGCTAGTTTTATGCAGTTTGAATTTTTACTCTTATATGGTGTGATCACTATGTGGAAGGCAATTGGACAAGTTACCACAATTGTACCCATGAGTAGAGCTGCTAAAGGCTGGCATAGTGGATAATATGGCACTGAGTGCACAGGCAGTGCTTCCCTACCAAAGTGGAACCTCCAGAGGTCGCTGGTGGGATGTCCGTCCCGCTCTCCACCAAACAGTAGCATGGACGAGGGCAGCCGGCAGGCAGCATGCGAGTGAAGTGGCCCGGGGCCCGGCTTGGCACGCACCAGGCTCCATGCATGCGACACTGTATGGCATGACACAGGCAGGCATTAGGCTGCACGTAGTGATAACTTGTGAGATGCTTGACAACTGGTTCCTGAGAGCCCTTACTCAAATTTTGTAAGTGTGGTATAAATTAATAAAGCTGTTTTTAACATGTTATATGAGAACAGTTTTCTACAAAACACACACACACACACACACACACACACACACACACACACACACACACACACACACACACACACACACACACACACAATCTAAACATTTAATCATTGCAGGGGTTATTTTTTGTGCCTGCTCCTCTGCCTCAGTGGTTAATTTCCACTCACACCATGTTTTTGTTCACTCATAGAGATTGCAACATTAGTTTATTGACCAAAACTAATGTGGATTATGATGAAACAAAATGTATTAAAGAAAAGAATGAAATTTTATTTTCGTATAATTACAGTTCTGTTTCTGTGTGAAATAGTTTAAAATATGGTGCTGCATGGAGAGGAACTTTACATTCTACATAAAAATAAGATGCCTCTTCTTGAAGGCCTCTGCTCTTACCCGACACCTTGTTATTGGTCTTTGCTGCGCTAGTCAAAAATACAGGGAAATGGGTGGCTATGAGCCACTTTTGCTATTTGAGGTGGGTATTCAAATTGATGATCTTTGTTGTGGAAATCATACAGTGAAGGTCACATTTGTGGAGAGGATATGTCTAACTCTTCCCCGAGACTAATAATGAATTGAAATCTGCTCTCATTGCTGCCATGTGTTTCATACAGTACAACATGTGCAAACTAAGTTGACACGTGGGGCGGATTTCCCATTTACAGTCATTCCCACCAGCCACTGCCCGAGTGTCAACTTAGTTTGCCCATTTAATACATATGCACTGAAGCAAGAAATGTCCCGCGAAAGGTGAAAACTATTCCAATATTAGTTTTTCGGCCTGCTCCTGGCCATTTGTTGGTTTCCAACAGTGAAACGCTCCATTCACTTCTTCGGCATTCTTATTGTAACCCATGACAATTCTTGGCTTTTGCATGATACTTTTCTTTGAATTTCCCTCTACAAATGTGTCAACATCGAACATGCTCTCTTGTCTTCCCATTTCATAAACAACTGCTAGTTTCTGTAGAAAGTTACTTATTAGCCCTTCTTCAGTTTTCCATTTTTCATGCAGTCAGGAAACTCCTTCCCGTTTCGTCGCATGGTGTCATCAGCATTGGTGTTCTTACATTCTGGTTTGTCAGTCAAATCTGGAATAGTGAGGTAAACACAGTAACTGTTGCTGAGTAAATCAAGAGGAAACTCCAAAACAATTCGAGAAGTTATCTGCTCTTCCAGATAATAACAGCCATAAATTATGTCTTTATCAGTATAAACAACGAAAAATGTTGTCTGAGGTGTGCTGAAAGTAGTGGCTCCAATTTTTTTATGTAAAACTCTTAAAGCTTTTTAAATAAAACAAACTTTATTAACGTTCTACGTCTTTATTCTCCATATCAACTTAGTTGCAGCCATCTACTGCAAGAGGGCTCTAAAATGTGGCGGTGTGTAACGTAACTACGTTGGGGCGTGAGAAACAGCGTGCTGTAATCGAGTTTCGAATTCAAAGAGTTTGTCCTCACATGCAGCACCCTCTTTTTCAGCATCAAAATGCCAGACCACTAGAGATGGGCAAACTGAAACACGTAACTGTTTCGAAACAAATGAAACAGTACAATGCAATGTTTCGATACGCTGTTTCGAAACAGTGAAACAGTTTGTGTTTTGTAATCTAATATCCCTACACATTTTATCATCTTGAATGTCTACTGTATAAGTATGTACATATAAACACAAATGAGGTGCGAGAGCCCTAATCATATCGCAGAGAGTATGAAACTATCACTTAGATGTCTTGGCACTTTCGTATTTCCTGCAGCAAATGCGCTGCTTTCGTGTCGTGTGACTTTCATACTTTTCAATTGGCTGAAGACAGCCGCAGCTGAAGATAGAAGAGCCACCACGAATGGAACTGGAGGTGGGAGCAAACTGCAGAAACAACGGATATGCTACTGGGAATCCCACATTCCGTTAGTATGGGTAATATACCCATCCTGCTAATTTCCATGCACATAAAGGGAATCATTGTGGATAATAGGCACAGTGACTATAGACTCACAAATAACGCCAAATAATTCGAATAAATAACAAAATATAACAGAAAAAAATTTTGTCTTTCAAGGTGTTTCGAACCGTTACTATAAATTCACCATGCTTCCCAGCCCTTCTCGTTCACCATTACACTATCAGTGGTATGTCAAATAAATTGCTTGCAATTATACCTACATCAAATTTATGTGTGTGTCTAATAACTGTCACTCTACGCCTGTTTTAATTCAAAATGTTGTAGGCTTACTTGTGTTTCTTAATATGATTATTGCACATGAACAGAGAAGCGTATGTTATAAAAAAAGTGTGATTTAACTAAATGATTTTCATATATTTATTATTTTGAATGTGAATAGTATGCGTTGTTTTATTTATTTATTTATTTATTTATTTGATTAGCCATCCGTAGACATTTTGCAATGTATGGATGTTGTCAGTTTGGATACAGTGATTTTTGCAGATACATTGACACTTTTATATGCATTTACAGAGTATACAAATACAATGACATTTATCACTTAAATGACATTCAAACAATTAAATATTCACTTATTGTTTAGAAACAGTGTTCCTGAAAATATAGTTTAAGGGTTTTCTGTAACAGTACATGTTGTTAATTTCTTTGATGTCCTGTGCAGCTTGTTATACATTTACAGAATATACAATACAATGTCATTATGTCACTTAAATTACATTCAAACATTTAAATATTCACTTACTGTGTAAAAACAGTGTTCCTGAAAATACAGTTTAAGAGTTTTTCTGAAACAGTACATGCTGTTAATTTCTTTGATTTCCTGTGGCAGCTTGTTATACAATTTTACACCCTGATACAAGAAACTTTTTTGGGTCTTATGCTTGTTTCTCCTATCTAGATGAAGGCAGTGGCCTGTTCTTGTGCTATAGCTGTGTAAAATGCTGTTTGTACTATAATTCACTATATTTTTCTTTATATATACTATAGTGTGGAACATAAATAAACAGGGAACAGTTAGAATACCAAGTATTTTGAATAGTTCTCTGCAGTGAGCCCACTTACTGCTTTTAGTTATAATTCTCACTGCTCTCTTCTGCACTTTAAAAACTGTTTGTAAGTTGAGTACATTATTTCCCCAGAAAATTATCCCATAGCTTATGACTGAATGTACATAGCTAAAATATACAGTTCTTAGACATTCATCGCTGCATACTGAGGAGAGAACTCTAAGTGCGTAACACGTTGTAGATATCTTTTTTGTGAGTTTTTTAACATGTTCACTCCACCTAAGCTGGCTGTCAATATGCAACCCTAGGAATTTTGTGGTGGGCACTTTGTCTACAGCGGTGTTATGTAGCTTTAACTTTAGGGGACTGTTTTTTCTGTTTATTCTAAAGCGTATGCTATTTGTTTTCTTAATATTTAAGGTCACTTTATTCTCTGTAGACCATTTGTAGACATCTTTCAGTGATTCATTACAATTTTCCAACATTTGTGCTGATGTCTCACTGGTGATTATAATATTGCTGTCATCGGCAAACAATATCTTCTCTCCATGTCGGATATATCGTGGAAAGTCATTTATATAAATCAAGAACAACACCGGACCCAGCACACTTCCCTGAGGGACCCCAATATTAATATGCTGTGGATCTGACAGGTGTTTTTCTATGAACTTTGATCTACTGGAGACATGCGAGATCTCTACCCACTGTACTCTATTTTTAAGGTATGAATGGAACCATTTGTTGATTACCCCTCTTACTCCTAGTGCTTCTAACTTAAGTAATAGATTCTGGTGGTCAACTGTATCAAAGGCCTTTGACAGGTCAAGGAATATGCCAGATACATAGTTGCCTTCATCCAGTGCTTCTAGAACCACTTTAGTGAAATGTGCTATTGCCATTTCTGTATCTCTGCCTGGTCTGAAACCAAATTGGTCATTTGAAAGAAGGTTGTATTTGTTTAGATAGCTCATAAGTCTGTTCTTCATTATGGACTCTATTATTTTGGAAAATGATGACAGTAGGGCAATTGGCCTGTAGTTCTCAATGTTTTCTACATCATCTTTTTTGTGTAGAGGTAAAATTTTTGCATGTTTCAGATAATCAGGGAAACAACCGGCTTTGAAAGATTCATTTATGATATTGGTTAGGGGGGCTTTGATACTATTTATGCATTTTTTCAGCACAGACATTGGAATTTCATCTAAACCTGCTGAATTTTTGCTCTTTAATTTCCTTACCACATTACATACTTCTTCCTCAGTAGTGGGTAGCAATACCATTGAATTTGATGTATATTCCCGTGTTCGTGGATTATGAGATTTTGAAAAATTTTCCTGTAACTTTGTAGCTATACTACTAAAGTAAGAATTAACAAAGTTTGCTAGTTCTTTTGGGGTACTTGTTAGGTTTTCTTTGTTCCTGATTTGGGTGTTTATTTGCCTTTGTGTTGCTGTTCCTGTCTCTTGTTTCACTATAGTCCATGTAGCTTTACTTTTATTTTTAGCTAGATTTATTAGTCTATCATTGGCCTTTTTTTTTGCAACATTGAGCACCTTCCTATAGATTTTTTTGTAGTTTCTGTAGTAATGAAGAAAATCTGGATCACTGTTGTTGTTTTTTATAGAGTTTAGGTATTTAAAAGTTTGGGCAGATTTTCTAATTCCTGTGGTAATCCACTTATTTTTGGTGGATGTTCCAGTAGAACTTAGTGCTTTGGGGAAGGCTTCTTCGAATATTATCTTAAACTCCGACATGAATTTGGAGAATTTCTGATTCACATTATTTTCTGAATATACTTCTTCCCATCTTTCATGTCTTAATTGTAAGCAAAATTTTTGTATTGCTGCGTCTGAGTAGACTCTTTTAAACATGTGGAGGTTTACTGGTTTTTCTACAGAAGCTTTTACTTTTATGATTTGGCATAAATGATCTGACAGTCCAAGATTTTTGACAGTTATGACACAGTTTTCCCCACCTATATCTGTAGCTACATGGTCAATGGTAGATGTTGAGTGCTTGGTTATTCTTGTTGCACAATTAACTAAAGAGGACATGCCAAAACTATTCAGAAAAGTGTTACTGGTTTCATCTGCCTTAGCTGTGTTAATGTTTAAGTCACCACACAAGAGTATATTACTTTTCAGGGATGACACTTGTTCTAGTCTTTGCATAAGTTTTGAAAAGAATGTTTCTAAATCACCACTGGGAGAACAGTATACACATAGTACAATTAGTTTTTTGGGCATATCTACAGCTGGTATCTCTACTGCTGACACTTCAAAATGCTTGTCTACACTTAGTAGGATAATATCATTCCTGACTTTAAATGAAATACCACTCTTAACAAAAATACGTGATCCTCCACCTTTCATTGAGTTTCTGCAATAAGAACAAGCTAGTACATATGAGGGCAAATTTATGTATTGAATTTCATTGACTTTGCACCAGTGCTCTGTGATGCAGATAACTGGACTGTCTAAGGATTGTAACTCAACTTCTAGCTGTTGCACTTTGCTTTTTATACCCTGAATGTTTTGGTGAAGCACTGTTAGAGATTTAATGTTACTTATCTTGGAGGTTTCTTTTTCATCATGCTTGTGACTAAAAAATCTTGCAGATGGGAGGGAGGCACTCTCTTCCGTCTGCTTGTTGCTCCATGTGAGGTTGTGTACTTTTCTGCCACTGCTGATGTTGGAACTGCTGCTGCTCCTGTTGTCTGTACTGCTTCTGTTGATTGTGCTGCTGCTGACGGTGCTGTGTCTGCTGTTTCTGGTACTGCTGCTTTTAGTGACACTGGTGGCAGTTGTGCTGGTGTTTCTGCCTCTATTTTTGTTGATGTTACTCTTACTTCTACTAGTGTTGAGTTTTCATCGTTTTTGCTATTGGGATAGCCTGGGATGGCGGCTAATTTTGCTGTAACCTCCTTTGAATGTGTGTTTTGGTCTATTGTTTTGTTAAGCAGATGTTACGCCATTTCGGAATAGGACAGTCAGCTAGAAATGAAGCTTTATGTTCGGATATCTTAAGCTTCATGGTCAAAACACTCTTGAAAGTGTTTCATGAAGTGGTATGTTGTGTTTCAGTACCTGTGCCGATCCCAAATCTCGCCCGACACAGAGCGGAATGAAACATCCCTGTTTCGATACAATTAGTCCGTTCCAAGTACAGATGGACTGAAACAGCCTTATTTTGAAACAACGATACTGTTTCTGTGTCTGGCTCGAGATCGAATCTGGTCCGGTTATACGAGACAGGGGCGGAATGAAACACCACTAATTCGAAACTGTGAACCACAGCCGTTCCGAAACACTGAAACAGTTCCACGTATCGACACACTGTATCGAAACATAGAAACAGTGGCCAAGTCTACAGACCACACTCCATTCTACGTTCCTTGCCACGCACGAGCACTGCAACATTTGCAACAATCCGACACCTTGGTTTCACTGTGATCGATCGTCATCCACACATTTCCGACTTGGCCTCATCCGTTTTTCATCTGTTTTCATTATTTACAGAACACCTTCGAGGACTTCACTTTGACAGTGATGAAACGCTGAAATCGGAGATGAGGTTGTGGCTCCACGAAGAAAGTCGAACATTCTACACTGATGGTATCAACAAACTGGTCTCTCTTTGGGAGAAATCTGTTTGTCGCCAGGATGACTGTGTTGAGAAATAAATACGTTCACATGAAGACTGAAGATGTACTTGTAGAATGTTAATAACGTTTGTTTTATCTAAAAAGCTTTAAGAGTTTTCACATAAATAGTTTGGAGTCACTACCTTTCAGCACGGTTCGTAAATGAACGAGAATGCTTTATCGTGACTTGAGAGTCTATTCTTTCTGGGGTTGGATTATTGTTTTGAAGTTCTTTTGGAAAACTGTTTCCGTCTACAGCATACGGCGTCTACAAATTCCTTGCACTGGGAAGAAATCAGCTGACTTCGAATATTTCGGGGCGCTAATAACATTTCGCTTGCCCGTCGCGACGTTGCATGTAGTTCTGAATCATTCAAGATTATAAACGGTGCTGTCGACAGTTTGATTCTCTGTCGCCAGATTATATTTTTAACTTTTATTTGAATTCCATTTCTCGAACTGAAATGTCAATAAGTACTTTTTTTTTTTTGGTTTTAGGGCGCAAAACTGCTATGGTCATTAGCGCCCGGTCTGTGACTTAGGAAACAGTAAAAAACCGAAATTGAAAACCAGCAGCAATGGGAACGAAAGTCATAAAATTGGAGAAACTAAAAGCAGAAGGAAGGCTTAAAAATCCACTACAGAAAGGGGTTGGTTGTCCCCAAAAAAAGGTTCAAATGACTGACGTCATTTCACTGGCACTAATAAACTTGAGAACGCGGTCGGCTGAGCGCGCGTCGTCTGCTAAAATCGACGATATATCAGGCGATAGCTGTAGACGGGAGCGTAACGGATTAAAATAGGGGCACTCAATTAAAAGGTGTCTTACCGTCCACAGCTGAGAGCAGTGGGGACAGAGTGGGGGAGGATCGCCGCTTAAAAGATGTCGATGGCTAAAAAGACAATGCCCTATCCGGAGTCTAGTTAAAATTACCTCCTCCCGACGACGCGTTCGGGAGGAAGAGGTCCAAGCACAAGGAAGAGCTTTCACGTCCCGCAATTTATTATGGGTAAGTGTCGACCAATGCGTGTGCCATAAATGACCAACACGTCGACATAAAACGCTCCGTAGATCGGCGAAGGGAATCGATTGAATAGCTGGCCGAGGAAGAGAGACTGCAGCCTTGGCTGCAATATCGGCCGCCTCATTTCCACAGATACCAACGTGTCCCGGGAGCCAGAGGAACGCCACGGAGACGCCCCCCAGGTGGAGCAAGCGCAGACAGTCCTGAATCCGGTGGACCAGAGGGTGCACAGGATAAAGAGCTTGGAGACTGTGGAGAGAGCTGAGAGAATATGAGCAGATAACGTACTGTATCCGCTGATGGCAGCGGATGTAGTGGACAGCCTGGAGAACAGCGTAAAGCTCCGCAGTATAAACCGAACACTGGTCGGGAAGCCGAAAGTGATTTGGGGTGTCGCCAACAATATAGGCACTCCCTACACCTAACGATGTTTTCGAGCCGTCGGTGTAAATAAATGTGGCGTCCGTCATTTGTGCACATAGAGCAGCAAATGCCCGACGATAAACAAGTGAAGGGGTACCATCCTTGGGAAATCGACAAAGGTCACGGAGCAGGCAGATCCGGGGACGGAGCCAAGGCGGTGCTGTACCCCAAGTTGTCAAGGTTTTAGGAAAGCGGAAGGAAAGAGAATGGAGCAGTTGACGGAAGCGGACTCCCGGTGGTAGTAGGGAGGAGGGGCGGCCTGCATACCCTACATCAAAGGAAGCGTCGAAAAAAAGGTCATGGGCTGGATTAGCAGGCATGGAAGACAGATGACTAGCATAACGACTCAGAAGGACTGCTCGCCGATTGGACAGCGGAGGTTCAGCAGTCTCAGCATAAAGGCTTTCCACAGGGCTGGTGTAAAAAGCTCCAGACACTAAACGTAATCCACGGTGGTGGACAGAGTCGAGACGCCGAAGAATAGACGGCCGAGCAGAGGAGCAGACTATGCTTCCATAGTCCAATTTCGAGCGCACTAAGGCGCGATAGAGGCGGAGAAGGACCACTCGGTCCGCTCCCCAGGAGGTACCATTCAGGACACGGAGGGTGTTAAGGGATCGCAGACAGCGAGCCGAAAGATAGGAAACGTGAGAGGACCAGCACAGTTTTCTGTCAAACATAAGACCCAAGAATTTAGCGACGTTGGAAAACGGAAGGTTGACAGGACCTAGATGTAAGGAGGGCGGAAGAAATTCCTTACGTCGCCAAAAATTAACACAAAAGGTCTTACTGGGAGAAAAACGGAAGCCGGTTTCGATACTCCAAGAGTGGAGGCGATCGAGACTTCCTTGAAGACGTCGTTCAAGAAGGCTGGTCCGTTGAGAGCTGTAGTAGATCGCAAAATCGTCCACAAAGAGGGAGCCCGAGACATCAGGAAGGAGACAATCCATAATTGGATTGATGGCAATGGCAAACAGTACAACACTCAGCACGGTGCCCTGGAGTACCCCGTTTTCTTGGGAGAAAGTACGGGAGAGAGTAGTGTTCACCCGCACCCTAAATGTGCGCTCTGTCATAAATTCGCGAAGAAAAAGGGGCAGCCGACCTCGAAAGCCCCAAGAGAACAGTGTGCGGAGGATGCCTTTCCTCCAACAGGTATCGTATGCTCTCTCCAGATCAAAAAATATTGCTACTGTTTGGCGTTTCCGGAGAAAATTGTTCATGATATAAGTGGAGAGAGCAACAAGATGGTCAACTGCAGAACGATGCTTTCGGAATCCGTATTGGGCAGGTGTTAAAAGACTGCGGGATTCCAGCCACCACGCTAAACGGTAATTCACCATACACTCCAAAACCTTACAGACACTACTCGTGAGAGAAATGGGGTGATAGCTAGAGGGGAGATGTTTGTCCTTTCAAGGTTTCGGAACAGGAACGACGATAGCTTCTCGCCATCGTCTGGGAAAAGTACTGTCGGTCCAAATTCGATTATAAAGGCGAAGGTGGTAACGCAGACTATGGGTTGGTAAATGCAGCAACATTTGGATGTGGATACCATCCGGTCCTAGGGCGGAGGAGCGAGAAGAAGAGAGTGCATGTTGGAGTTCCCGCATGGAGAAAACAGTATTGTAGCTTTCGCGATTTTGAGAGGAGAAAGCAAGAGGTCGCACTTCCGCTGCACGTTTCTTCGGGAGAAACGCTGGCGGGTAATTTGAAGAGCTCGAAATCTCATCAAAGTGCTGACCCAACGAGTTAGAAATTGCGACGGGGTCCACTAATGTGTCATGCGCGACAGTGAGCCCAGAGACCGGGGAGAAACTGGGCGCGCCAGATAACGGTCGAATCCGGCTCCAAACTTCCGAGGAGGGAGTGAAGTTGTTAAATGAGCTAGTAAAGAATTTCCAGCTTGCCTTCTTGCTATCGCCGATGACACGACGGCATCGCGCTCGGAACTGCTTATAGCGGATACAGCTGGCCAAAGTAGGATGGTGGCGGAAAACGCGGAGAGCACGTCGCCGCTCACGTATTGCATCACGGCATGCCTCGTTCCACCAAGGAACTGGGGGCGCCGGGGCAAGTCGGAGGTGCGTGGTATTGAATGTTCCGCAGCTGTAAGAATAACGTCGGTAATATGTGTGACCTCATCGTCGACGATGGGAAAGTGACGGTCATCGAATGTCGCTAGAGACGAAAAAAGTGTCCAATCAGCTTGGGCAAACTTCTAGCGTCGCGGGCGCATGTAGGGCAGTTGAGGCTGCAGTCTAAGAACACATGGAAAGTGGTCACTCGAGTGTGTATCATCAAGGGCGAACCATTCGAAGCGCCGAGCTAGCGGAACAGTACCGACCGCAAGGTCCAAGTGAGATAAATTTGTCGTGGAGGCAGACAAAAATGTAGGGATCCCAGTGTTGAGGCAAAATAGATCTGCTTGGCGGAAGACGTCTAGCAATAGTGAGCCACGTGGACAAGGATGTGGAGATCCCTAAAGCGGGTGGTGGGCATTGAAGTCCCCAACCAGCAAATATGGGGGTGGAAGCTGACCAAGAAGATGAAAGAGATCAGCTCGTGCCATTGGTGTCGACGATGGAATGCATACAGTACAAAGAGAGAACGTGTATCCGGAAAGGGAAAGACGGACGGCGACAGCTTGGAAGGAAGTGTTTAAATGGATTGGGTGATAATGGAGAGTTTCAAGGAGAAGAATCATGAGTCCTCCATGTGCAGGAGTGCCTTCAACAGAGGGGAGATCATATCGGACGGACTGAAAATGAGGGAGAACAAAGCGGTCATGGGGACGCAGCTTTGTTTCCTGAAGACAGAAGATGACCGGCGAGTAGGATCGTAAGAGGATCGACAATTCATCCCGATTGGCTCGAATACCGCGGATATTCCAGTGGATAATGGACATAGGGTGAACAGAAAATGGAGGAATGTGACCAAGGTCGCTGTCAACTCAACGACTGCTCAGAGCTTGCGACCGACAGCATGGAATGGCATTCAGCCGAAGGCAGAAGATCCTTATCCATAGGTTGGTCAGGAGAGCAGCTCCTGCCACCAGCGATCGGCCGATTGATCGGCCGCCAGCAGTGCGCCTCGGCGACACAGAAGACGGCTGAGGGCGATTTCCGCCAGGTGGTGCTGTAGATGGGACACGCCTTGGCAGAGAAGGAGAGGAACTGGGTTTCTTGGTAGCCTTCTTGGAAGTATGATGTTTAGAGGAAGGAGGAACCGATGGTTGGGAAGTTGCGGTACGTAAAAACTCTTCACGACCGTGGCACTAAAGGTGAGGTCGCAAGTCTGCGTGGCTGCCTCCTTTGTTGGCCGAGGAGAAGGAAGGACAGTGCTGTATTTTCCTGTCTGAGGCACGGTGGGCTGTCGACTGGCGAATAATTTTCGAGCAGCAAAGGTCGACACCTTTTCCTTTACTCTAATTTCCTGTATGAGCTTTTCGTCCTTAAAAACGGGACAATCTCAAGAGGAAGCAGCGTGGTCACCCATACAGTTGATGCAGCGAGGGGATGGAGGTGGACAAGCACCCTCATGGGCATCCTTGCCACACGTAACACATTTGGCCGGATTGGAACAGGACTGGCTGGTGTGATTGAACCACTGACACTGATAGCAACGCGTAGGGTTTGGGACGTAAGGGCGAACGGTAATTATCTCATAGCCTGCTTTGATTTTCGATGGGAGTTGAACTTTGTCAAATGTCAAGAAGACAGTGCAGGTTGGAATGATGTTCGTGTCAACCCTTTTCATAACCCTATGAACAGCCTTAAGCCCTGGTCAGACAGGTAGTGCTGAATTTCGTCGTCAGATAATCCATGGAGGGAGCGTGTATAAACGACTCCACGTGAGGAATTTAAAGTACGGTGCGGTTCCACCCGGACAGGGAAAGTGTGTAGTAGTGAGGTACGCAGCAATTTTTGTGCCTGGAGGACACTGACTGTTTCTAACAACAGGATGCCATTCCGTAATCGGGAACAAGACTTTACAGGACCTGCAATTGCGTCGACACCTTTCTGAATAATGAAAGGGTTGACCGTGGAGAAGTCGTGACCTTCGTCAGACCGAGAAACAACAAGGAACTGTGGCAACGATGGAAGAACTGTCTGTGGCTGAGACTCAGTGAACTTACGCTTGTGAGCAGACATAGTGGAAGGCGAGGAAACCATTGCGGAAGAATCCCCCATGATTACCGGCGTCTCCGATGGCGCGCTCCTCCCTTGTGGGGGCCCTCTCTGAGGGCACTACATCTACATCTACATCTACATTTATACTCCGCAAGCCACCCAACGGTGTGTGGCGGAGGGCACTTTACGTGCCACTGTCATTACCTCCCTTTCCTGTTCCAGTCGCGTATGGTTCGCGGGAAGAACGACAGTCTGAAAGCCTCCGTGCGCGCTCTAATCTCTCTAATTTTACATTCGTGATCTCCTCGGGAGGTATAAGTAGGGGGAAGCAATATATTCGATACCTCATCCAGAAGCGCACCCTCTCGAAACCTGGAGAGCAAGCTACACCACGATGCAGAGCGCCTCTCTTGCAGAGTCTGCCACTTGAGTTTATTAAACATCCGTAACGCTATCACGGTTACCAAATAACCCTGCGACGAAACGCGCCGCTCTTCTTTGGATCTTCTCTATCTCCTCCGTCAGACCGATCTGATACGGATCCCACACTGATGAGCAATACTCAAGTATAGGTCGAACGAGTGTTTTGTAAGCCACTTCCTTTGTTGATGGACTACATTTTCTAAGGACTCTCCCAATGAATCTCAACCTGGTACCCGCCTTACCAACAAGTAATTTTATATGATCATTCCACTTCAAATCGTTCCGCACGCATACTCCCAGATATTTTACAGAAGTAACTGCTACCAGTGTTTGTTCCGCTATCATATAATCATACAATAAAGGATCCTTCTTTCTATGTATTCGCAATACATTACATTTGTCTATGTTAAGGGTCAGTTGCCACTCCCTGCACCAAGTGCCTATCCGCTGCAGATCTTCCTGCATTTCGCTACAATTTTCTAATGCCGCAACTTCTCTGTATACTACAGCATCATCCGCGAAAACCCGCATGGAACTTCCGACACTATCTACTAAGTCATTTATATATATTGTGAAAAGCAATGGTCCCATAACACTCCCCTGTGACACGCCAGAGATTACTTTAACGTCTGTAGACGTCTCTCCATTGATAACAACATGCTGTGTTCTGTTTGCTAAAAACTCTTCAATCCAGCCACACAGCTGGTCTGATATTCCGTAGGCTCTTACTATGTTTATCAGGCGACAGTGCGGAACTGTATCGAACGCCTTCCGGAAGTCAAGAAAAATAGCATCTACCTGGGAGCCTGTATCTAATATTTTCTGGGTCTCATGAACAAATAAGGCGAGTTGAGTCTCACACGATCGCTGTTTCCGGAATCCATGTTGATTCCTACATAGTAGATTCTGGGTTTCCAGAAATGACATGATACGCGAGCAAAAAACATGTTCTAAAATTCTACAAGAGATCGACGTAAGAGATATAGGTCTATAGTTTTGCGCATCTGCTCGACGACCCTTGTTGAAGACTGGGACTATCTGTGCTCTTTTCCAATCATTTGGAACTCTCCGTTCCTCTAGAGACTTGCGGTACACGGCTGTTAGAAGGGGGGCAAGTTCTTTCGCGTACTCTGTGTGATTGTTCACACCTCCCGACAAACGGACGGAGGGACCAATCGGCACTTTCGGAAGGTATCAGCTCGGGTAATCACCCCTCCCTGGGACTGGCCGTTACCAGGGGGTACGTACGTGTCCTACCTATCTACCCGGGGCGGGGAATTACGCGTTACCCCGTCACCGGCTACGCATGGAAGTGCGTGGGTCGGCCTTCAGACACGCACAGGGAGGAAAAAAGAGAAAGGGAAAGGAAAGAAGAGGGGTCTCAAACGCCGCAGCGGAGAAAAGGGCAAAGAGAAGAGGGAAGGAATAGAGAAGGACAGAGGAAGGACGAAGACTTGCAAGTGTAGAAAGCAAGGAATTTGTAACAGTTTCGAGCGTCCGTCTCCGGACGTAGGCACAAACCATACTCCCAGAGGGACAGAAAGGGAAGGAAAGAGCCAGGGGTGAGGGGGGGGGGGGGCGAAGATGGGGGACGGGGAAGGATGCGGAAAGGGAGGGTATGCAGCCCGGAAAGGAAGGAGGGCCACATTAGCTCGGGGTCCCGTGCTCGCTACGCACGTATCCACAAAAGAGTTGTGGACCCCCTGGGGGGAAGTACTGGGTTGCAATCTTTTTATGTGTAGTCACTAATCGCATTAAAATTCGAATATCTGTAACAACAGAAGTTTCATTTTCGAAAATCAGCTACTGTGAAATTGTTTCACCATGATTTAGCTATCATAAAGTCATTACAGAAGTATCCCTTCTGGATTTTTCGGTGTAAAACATATTAGCTGGGGAGGAAATAACTGTATGAGGCTTACAGCTACTAACTTCAACAATTATAAGTGGCTAGTACATAATGGAATACACAACATTGCTCTTTTCTCCACATTAAATGCACCGTAGTCATATACTAAATAACAACTTAGAATTTCTGCTATAATGTGCCAAATTTATGCTTTGTAATAGTAAACAGGCGACAGTATTTTCCGTGCGAATTCTGGCAAAAAATGGCGGTCACCTGTCCATATTATCTATGGTCTAAAGAGCATTGGCTACTCTCTCTCTCTTTTTCTAATCTTGACTGACGAGAGGTATCACCTAGCGGAGAAAGCATTGACTAACATCATTGTAACACCTGCCGACCTGAAACTCGTCATTCCCATTAGCTACAAGCCACAGAAAGCAGCGGGCTGCTATATCCACTGCTTGATAACGCTATTCTGAGTGCTTTAAAAGTACAAATACAACATTTGTACTGATAAAAAATAAAGTTCTACCGTACCACATTTCAAAACCTGCAGTTTTGATTTTTTCTCGTCAAGAGTACCAGTTTGGAATACCACTGCTTTCCGTCACAAATCAAGCACTGGATATATCTGTCGAACATATGAGAACGAGCAGACCATCGCGCCCAATTAAAGGGTTTAACATTTACTAAGCTTTTGAATTCTCATTCTGGGAGCCAAAGCACTTGAGAGAAGAGCAGCTCACCTGTGTCCCAACGCCAGAGGTCGGCGCGCTCATTGAGGTCCGTCATGCCGCCGTACACCCACATCGCGTCGTCGTGCAACACGGCGGAATGCTTGTGGCGCGCGGGAGGCGACTCGCCGGGGCTCAACAAGGACCACGTCTCGCTGTCTGCGGCAAACACACCACACTGTTCTTATGCGCCATACACTGCTATGTCCAAAATTACACGCTTCTGATGTTCCCCAGGGGAAAGTGGTTTTGAATCAACAACTAGTGGTAGACAAACAAAAAACAAAGAAAAGAGAGATTTATGTTTGTTTTTAATTTTTAAAAATTGGTTCAAATGGCTCTGAGCACTATGGGACTTAACTTCTGAGGTCATCAGTCCCCTGGAACTTAGAACTACTTAAACCTAACTAAACTAAGGACATCACACACATTCATGCCCGAGGCAGGATTCGAACCTGCGACCGTAGTGGTCGCGCGGTTCCAGTCTGTAGCGCCTAGAACCGCTCGGCCACTCCGGCCGGCCACAAGAGCATTAAAAAAAGTTTAGAAGTAAAGATAAATTATACACAATAACATTAAAAATCCTTGATGGAGTACAAACATTTATCAGCTGACAGTTGCTTTAATTTTGTCTTAAATATATTTCCTTTTTACAATTTTATATTGTAATAATGTCGTGTGGCTAGGGCCTCCCGTTGGGTAGACCGTTCGCTGGGTGCAAGTCTTTCGATTTGACGTCACTTCGGCGACTTGCGCGTCGATGGGGATGAAATGATGATGAGTTGGACAACACAACACCCAGTCCCTGAGCGGAGAAACTCTCCGACCCAGCCGGGAATCGAACCCGGGCCCTTAGGATCTACATTTTGTCGCGATGACCACTTTTTTTTAAAAATTTTCATTTTGTTCGCTTTAGTTCGTTGTATCTGCTCGGGGCGAACGTCGTAAGACATCCGTTTGATCTAACTCAGTTTTTTTTATTACAGAGGGCACGTTACCCTCTGACCGTCCCGGCACAACTCAGCTATCGGCGGCGGACAATTTTATATTACTTGGCAGTCTGTTATAAAAATAACTTTCAGCAGAAAACGTACTGCGATCTGTTGCCCTTTTATTACAAAGTTTTATGTGGTAATCCTCTCTTTTTCTTGTATTATAATTATGGATTTTCACTATTGATTACACTACCTGCATATTTTCTTTTACAAACAGTATAGTTCTGAGAACATACAATGAATACACTGTTAGTATATTATATTTAATGAAATATTCTCTACATGACTGACACTTACTAATATTAGCTATTATCCTAATGGGTCTTTTCTGAGCTCTAAAAGCCCTATCCATGTATACCGTTGGTGCCCACCCTAAATCTCGATACTATATTGCAGGAGGGAGTGTACAATTCCAAAATAGATTTGTCTTAAAACAAGTCGCGCTATTATGATAGAAAGGCGTTTTAGCGGCTAGGTGTTACAGGAGATTTTATTTTTTTTACACATGTAAGATGTTCGTCTACTATAATACCAAGGAATTTACGTTTATCAATTGTTTCAACTGACAACTCCGGTTCTGTATCCACTTGTCTTGATTTATAATTTATCAGAAACTCAATCAGAATTGTCTTGTCCTTATTTAGTGCCAATTTGTTTTTGGTGAGATATTCTGTGATGAGGCTAATGTTCTCTGCATCATTTTGCACTGCTAACTGTTTGGTATAACCCCAACTTATGAAGGAGATATTATCAGCATAATTTACTAGGTTTGAATTTTGTGGAATTATTATATCATTGATGTACACAATGAACAAAAAATGCCCGATAATGCTTCCCTGAGGGACTCCACAGTTAAGAATTTGTGTATTTGTGTATGTCTCCCAGTTGTATAATACAGCTTTACACATTTTCTCCTGTCAGCAAGGTAGGATCTTAACAAATCTAATGCTGCTCCTCTGACTCCAAAAGTTTCTCATTTATGTATAACAACAGAATGAGTTATAGAGTCAAAAGCGTTGGATAGGTGTAAAAAGGTGCCAATAACGTTGTCTCCATCTTCAGGTTTATTCAGTATCGCTTGCAAAAATGTATCTACAGCTGTTATTATAGACGGGCCCTTCCTGTAACCATGCTGACAGTTTTTTAATAGATTGTACTTACAGAAAAATGAATCAAGTTGATTAAGAAGCTTAGCTTACTAAGCATTAATGACAATGAAATAGACCTATAATTTTGTGTATCTGTAATTATTCCCTTTTTATGCACCCGTCTTTTTCAGTACTTTTAACACGTCAGGAAATGACCCCCGGCTGAAAGAGCCGTTTGTTAAAGGTTGTAGTGGCTATATTAATTCATTTCTATATTCTTTCAGAAATTTCGCTGAGATGTCATCGCAACCACTGGATGTATTTGCTTTTAAGTTGGAAATAGTTTTCAGGATTTCCAGTTCTATAACCCACCTCAAGAAGAATGAATTACTGACATTACAGGGATTTAGCACCTGTGGGGGTCGATCACGTCCTCTCTACTCATCTTACTACACTGGTCTATGGATCTCTCACATACTTCCTTTGAGTCACTCAGCAATTTTTCATTGTCACTTATTATTCTATTATACCACACTGCATTGTCGCTCCCTCGTCTTTCCTTATTTACTATGCTCCACACTGTTTTGGTAACATTACTAGATTGCCTCATCTGCTCAGCATACATCTGCGCTTTTAGTGTTGCAATTGATTTCTTTATCCCCAAGGTTACTTACAAAACATAAATTTAAAAGAGACGAGAAATATAATTTATTAAACTGTTTTGAAACCCATTTCTCGGGAATTGTAGAGTATTTTACATAATATATTACATTTTTCACTGACGCCAAATAGCTTGTGTACATCTTTCCAATGTGCTAATAAAATTCGTTTTACGTTTATTAGTCCTCATTTTCTTTTTTATTCATTAGTCTTATAGCAATTAACTCCATGTGTCTATGGAGATGTTGTCAGTAGTGGCGCTACTGATTACCATAACTGTTGTTATAACTTATGTGAAGGAGAATTAGATTATACAGTACTGGCCATTAAAATTGCTACACCAAGAAAAAATGCAGATGATAAACGGGTATTCATTGGACAAATATATTATACTAGAACTGACATGTGATTACATTTTCACCCAATTTTGGTGCATAGATCCTGAGAAATCAATACCCAGAACAACCACCCCTGGCCTCGATACGCCTGGGCATTGAGTCAAACAGAGCTTGGATGGTGTGAACAGGTACAGCTGCCCATGCAGCTTCGCGAATACGTTCGCATGCCAATTTTTTTGGGAGGATATTGAAAGGTGCTGAGGAAGGCAGAACGAGGCAGCTAGTACCCAACGTTTCAGTCAAAGTCTTTAAATTTAAACAGGAGCATAATCGGATGTTTTGTGCTCTGATAGGAGCATTTTTCCGCTAGTACACAACATAAAAGCAAATGACGAAGCGGCAGAACGAGATACACTACTGGCCATTAAAATTGGTACTCCACGAAGATGACGTGCTACAGACGCGAAATTTAACCAACAGGAAGAAGATGCTGAGATATGCAAATGATACGCTCTTCAGAGCATTCACACAAGATTGGCGCCGGTGGCGACACCTACAACGTGCTGACACGAGGAAAGTTTGCAACCGATTTCTCATACACAAACAACAGCTGACCAGCGTTGCCTGGTGAAACGTTGTTGTGATGCCTCGTGTAAGGAGGAGAATTTGTACCATCACGTTTCCGTCTTTGATAAAGGTCGGATTGTAGCTTATCGAGATTGCGGTTTATCGTATCGCGACATTGGGTTGGGTTGGGTTGTTTGGAGGAAGAGACCAAAGAGCGAGGTCATCGGTCTCATCGGATTAGGGAAGGAAGTCGGCCGTACCCTTTCAAAGGAAGCATCCCAGCATTTGCCTGGAGCGATTTAGGGAAATCACGGAAAACCTAAATCAGGGCGGCCGGACACGAGTTTGAACCGTCGCGACATTGCTGCTCGCGTTGGTCGAGATCCAATGACTGTTAGCAGAATATGGAATCGGTGGGTTCAGGAGGGTAATACGGAACGCCGTGCTGGATCCCAACGGCCTCGTATCACTAGCAATCGAGATGACAGGCATCTTATCTACATGGCTGTAACGGATCGTGCAGCCACGTGTCGATACCTGAGTCAACAGATGATGACGTTTGCAAGACAACAAACATCTGCACGAACAGTTCGAAGACGTTTGCAGCAGCATTGACTATCAGTTTGGAGACCATGGTTGCGGTTACCCTTGACGCTGCATCACAGACAGGAGCGCCTACGATGGTGTACTCGACGACGAACCTGGGTGCACGAATGGCAAAACGTCATTTTTTCGGATGAATCCAGGTTCAGTTTACAGTATCATGCTGGTCGCATCCGTGTTTGGCGACATCGCGGTGAACGCACACTGGAAGCGTGTATTCGTCATCGCCACACTGGCGTATCACCCGGCGTGATGGTATGGGGTGCCATTGGTTACACGTCTCGGTCACCTCTTGTTCGCATTGACGGCACTTTGAACAGTGGACGTTACATTTCAGATGTGTTATGACCCCTGGCTCTACCCTTCATTCGATACCCGCGAAACCCTACATTCCAGCAGGATAATGCACGACCGCATGTTGCAGGTCCTGTATGGGCCTTTCTGGATACAGAAAATGTTTGACTAACTGCCCTGGCCAGCACATTCTCGAGATCTCTAACCATTTGAATACATCTGGTCAATGGTGGCCGAGCAACTGGCTCGTCACAATACGCCAGTCACTACTCTTGATGAACTGTGGTACCGGGTTGAAGCTGCATGGGCAAGCTGTACCTGTACACGCCATCCAAGCTCTGTTTGACTCAATGCCCAGGCGTAGCAAGGCCGTTATTACGGCCAGACGTGGTTGTTCTGAGTACTGATTTCTCAGGATCTATGCATCCAAATGGCGTGAAAAGTGTAAATACATGTCGGTTCTAGCATAATATATTTGTCCAATGAATATCCGTTTATCATCTGCATTTCTTCTTGGTGTAGCAATTTTAATGGCCAGTAGTGTATTTTCAGAAGGAAAGCGTTAAATTTAGGAGATTTCCAAGGCAGGAGCGGTAAGAGAACAGGAACGAGGGGGTTTGGAAGGAGGAGGAGATGATGAAGAAGAAGAAGAACAAAGAAAAGACGTGGTGAAAAATGGAGGAAAAGGGCAAATAAGGAGGACTTTAAATTGTCACTTGGCCCTCGTTGGCGAAAACTACGTCCCATGAGAGACGCAAAACCCTGCGAAGCACCCGCAGAGTGCGGGCAGTGGAGCGGCGCCTTACCGAAGTGGAAGGCCCAGAGCTCGGGCGACGAGCCGCGCAGGTCGCGGTAGCCGCCGTAGACGAGCATGTGGTCGCGCTGCACCAGCGCCGTGTGGCCGCGCCGTCCCCGGGGGGCTGCCTGGCCCTTGGCCGCGCGCACCTTCCGCCAAGTGTTCGTCTGCAACACGGTAACACGTCTCACATCACCTGCCTCTGCAACACCAGACACTGGGGACTTTCTGCGCCACGAGTCAACCTGGTCGATCCTCGACAACATCGTTCTACACCAGGGATTCCCAAAGTGGTCGATATCGGTTCCCTAGGGGTCGACACAAACGAAAACTGATTTTGGGGGTCGACGAGGTCTAAAAAGCTACCCCTATTAAATTAACACAAGTTCTTATTTAAAACTTTCAAGATATGTAGGTACTATATTGTTTATGTTGTGTTACGTGTACGAAGAATAGGAAAAAACTAAAGGTAGGTCCCCTTATTCATAATAGTCTGCTAACTTAAAGCATTGCTAATTCTCAATCTGTTTTCTTCTATTGACCAAAGTCAGAATGAAAAATAACACTCTGTAGCAGCTGTTTTAAGTTAGCGGACCATTATGAATAAGGGGGTTGATCTTAAAAGTAGGTAATTTGGCCATGGGGGTCTGAGGTAACAGTTCACTTTGGAAAAGGGGTCACTTGTCCAGAATAGTTTGGGGATCCCTGCTCTACACTGCTGAGGTAACAAAACTCATGGGATAGCGATATCGCGTACACAAGGCATAAAAAGACCGTGCAAGAGCGGAGGTGTCATTTGTACTCAACTAATTCAAGTGAAAACGTTAATGACGTGAATTAGCAGATTTTGAAGGCGGAATGGGAGTTGGAGCTAACGGGACATTCCATTTCGGAAATCGTTAGTGGATTCAACATTCCCCGATCTACAGCTCAAGAGTGTGCTGGGAATACCAAATTTTAGGCAGTACCCCTCACAAGGGACAACGCAGTGGCCGACGGCATTCGCGTAACGACCGAGAGCAGCGGTGTTTACATAGAGTTGTCAGTGCTGACGGACAAGCACAGAAATCTGTGTGGGACGTACGTACGACGAACGTTGTTTTTTTTTTTTTTTTTTTTTTTAGTACGTTTCACTCCTTCTCCTGAGGGGGGGGGGAGAAGGCGGGCTGTTTTAAGGCTTACCTCAGTGCCCTTCTTCAGCCAGAGGTTTACATCTTTATTTTATTTATTTTGCATAACTTATATTTTTGAATACATGCTATACATAATATTGTTTTTTTAGGTTCATTAACACATAAATAAGTGTTTGGTAACATCATAAATTAAAATAATTGAAATATAAATAAAAATAAATAAGATTTTTACCATTAAGTAATGGTTTACATTGTTTAGGGTGCTTATATTAGGGATTAGGGTGGCTGCGATTTTTATCATAGTTTTAGTACTATGAGAGTGGTGCGTGTTTTTTTCTTTTTCCTTTTTGTTCTGCTTGCTTGTGCAGGAGTGTTGTGTGTTGTGGTGTCGTGTTTGTTGTGGTGTTCGTATTTTTGTGTCTTTACTTACTTCCAGTTAAGGTTCTCCTTTCCTTTTACTACAGTACTCGGAGTTGGGTACTACAATATTTTCCTTAGTCTATGACTGTTCTTGTTCTCTTTTGTTGTGTTTTATGTGTGTTGATGTTGTGTTTTTCTGTATCATACTTGTGTGTTTTGTGTGGTGTGGAGCCGTTGCGGTGTTTTGGATGTGGATTTTGGTGCGTTATACTTCATGTCATTGGCTTTTGCTATGGTCTTTCGTCTATGTGTGGTGGGGTTGTTTCAAGATGAGTCAGTTGTGTCATTGTTTGTGCTAGGTCGGGGAATATCCTGGAGGTGTTGTGAGCTACTGTACGCGCTGGGTATATGTATTTGAATTTTGATCGTCGTGTCGTTGGTGGTTTGTTTGTCAGCATGTCTTCCATGTCTGGTCTTTTGTGGAGGATATGGGATCCATATCTTGCTCTGCCTACCCCCCATGAACGATGGATCTTGCCGTTGGTGGGGAGGCTTGCGTGCCTCAGGGATACAGATGGCCGTACCGTCGGTGCAACCACAACGGAGGGGTATCTGTTGAGAGGCCAGACAAACGTGTGGTTCCTGAAGAGGGGCAGCAGCCTTTTCAGTAGTTGCAGTGGCAGGTGGAACTGCAATCGTCATACACAAAGACATTGAGCACACAAACATAGAGCTCCCTGAACTGGAAAAAATCGAGGCTACGGCCGTCAGAGTCAAGTTCAACGGAGCCTACACCACGCTGATATCGGTATACAACAGCCCTGTAGGCATCTCAACACGCGATATCAGCACATTACTCAACATTTCACCGCGAGTAATAGTCGCTGGAGATCTGAACGCAAAACACCCAGAATGGAACTCACGCATACGAAATCCCAACGGCAAAAAACTGTACGAACATTCGCTAGGTAGAAACTACATTACACTAGCGCCGGCTGAACCGACGCACATTCCCTATCAGAGGGGACACAGGCCAGACGTGATAGACATGGCCCTCATCAAGGGCATCACAGCGACACTCAACGTTGCCGTTGAAAACGATCTGCCTTCAAACCACCAACCTGTAATACTATACATCGAGGAAACACTGCAGCACACAGAACAACGCAAGATGTTGGACTACGGGCGTGCGAATTGGACATTGTTCAAGCAAACGCTTGATAGCCACATCCCACCTATACACGAAATTAACGAAACAGGACAAATTGACGAGGCAGTGGAAACCCTCACTAACGCCGTCCGGGACGCAATGGCAGGCACCATACCTGATCGCACCTCACAACAACGCAGTGCGGCCCTGCCCCAGGAAATCCTGGGCCTAATCTCAATGAGGAATCGCCTCAGGAGACAATGGCAGCGCACCAGGCGTCCGTACTTCAAACGGCACATTAACAGACTACAGGGCATCATACACGATAAAATACAAACACATAGAACACAACAGTGGAATCAAAAACTCGAAGGGCTGGACACCGCACGACCTGGCGTATGGCAGCTAGCCCGACATTTCACCAGGGAGAAAATATACACCCCAACGCTTCAAGGGCCTGACGGACCTGCATACTCAGCGGAAGAGAAAGCAGAACTAATGGCTCGAACACTCGCAGCGTCATTCACACCGAACCTGGTACCATCAGATCCAGTGTTCACACTTGCTACTGACCAAGAGGTTACACGCATTCTAGCCCAACCATCGCGCGACGACATTCGACATGCTAGCACAGCCGAAGTCTCCTGGGCTATAATGCATTCCGCTGCTAGGAAAGCCCCTGGTCATGATGGCATTCAAAACCGTGTCCTCCAGGAGTTCACGGATAAAGCAACTGAGTACCTAACACACATAACGAATGCCATACTAAAACACCAACACTTCCCCGCCTTTTGGAAGACGGCCAAGGTCCTGATGTTCAGGAAGCCGGGGAAAGACCACAGCCTCCCACAAAATTACCGACCCATCAGCCTTCTGAGTTCGCTCAGTAAGATTGTTGAGAAGGTGATTCTCAAACGCATCACTAGGCACTGCATAACAAATAACATCCTGAGACCGGAGCAATTCGGCTTCAGGAATCACCACTCCACAACACAACAACTCCTACGGGTCGTTGAACATATAACACATGGCTTCAACATAAACAAAGCTACAGGGGCAGTGTTCCTGGACATCGAAAAGGCTTTCGACCGTCTATGGCACAACGGCCTCATCCGCAAACTCAGCGAAGCGGGATTCCCTGACGGGCTGCTGCGTCTAATACACTCATACCTCACAGACAGGAGTTTCAACACTGACGTGCAGGGAAAACAATCAACACAACACGGTATACATGCGGGAGTACCCCAGGGAAGCATCCTAGGGCCCCTGCTGTTTAACCTCTACATAAACGATCTCCCAACCACACACAACACAATGATGGCAATCTACGCGGATGACACAGCCATCCTTGCGCAAGATTGGAAACCATCAAACATTACGTCACGCCTACAGACTGCACTCAGAGTGGCCGAGCCTTGGTTGGAGAAATGGCGTGTTAGAGTAAACGTCGACAAGTGCGAAGCCGTTCTGTTCACTAGAAGACCGAAGCAACTGCGCAAACACCGCTACTGCAGACCAATAACTCTACATGCACGCCCAATACGTTTCCGCGAGAAAGTCAAATACCTCGGTGTCTGGCTGGACCGGAAGTTACTCTGGGGGGACCACATACAACACATGACCAACCGAGCTAGCGCGAGGCTCAAACAGCTCTATCCTATGCTCAACAGGCGTAGCACACTGAACAGAAGGGTGTCGAGGTCCATGTACATGACACTTATCCGACCCCTGATGACGTACGCAGCTCCTGTCTGGGGATACGCTGCGCCTACACGTCTGCGCCGTCTGCAGCTCATACAAAACAAAGTACTCAAAATCATAAGCAATGCTCCACGATACACACGCATCGCGGACCTTCACCGGGAATACCGACTTGAGACTCTCACGGAGGTAATCCACAAACTCACCACAAGACTATACAGAAACTCCAGACATTCGCAGAACCCGTTTATTCTGAATCTGGGGAACTACGACCACAACCATAGATGGAAACATAAAAGACCAAAAGACATACTTGTAAGGACATAACATCTATGGCCAAGCATACGCAAACATAACGGCACAGGCGAGCCCCTGTTTATCAGACCCATTACTGGATATCCAGCTGGATTGGAGTACACTGCCGAATAACTGGCACCACACAGGGAAGCCGTACCGTACACTGCATGCAAACAAGCTCCACACATCCCCCACACAGTGAGATGATCTATGGCCGATCTCCCACTACTGTATAACGATCTTGATTGTTCCAGGAATGCAGCAGCAGCAACAACTGGGACACATCGCCATCGCTTGTCATGGTAATGATGCATGATACCTATACTAACAAATCCAACCTTGCATGAACTATAGCAGCTAGTAAGCCACTACTGCTCTTACTACCCATCCCACTGTCGCAGAGGTTTTTTTCCCACGGCACGAGCCTTGGCACTTTTTTTCCTCTGCTCTTCAAATCGCTACCCTCACTCGCGTTTCGTCCACTATCTATCACCTGATGGACCGTGTTAATGCGTAGACTTACCCAGACGCACGGACAACGTCACAGCCCAGCATCCTGTGATCCACATACTAGACAACTAACATGTTTACGGAGGTGACAGTAGAACTTTTGGTTTGGTCACCACGTTGGTGCGGGCGTGGAGGGGCCCCATCTCTTTTTTAACCAAAACGGCCTTGCTGTGCTGGATGTAGATGCAGATGAAATGGGAGATACGATACTGCGTGAAGAGTTTGACAGAGCACTGAAAGACCTGAGTCGAAACAAGGCCCCCGGAGTAGACAACATTCCATTGGAACTACTGACGGCCTTGGGAGAGCCAGTCCTGACAAAACTCTACCATCTGGTGAGCAAGATGTATGAGACAGGCGAAATACCCTCAGACTTCAAGAAGAATATAATAATTCCAATCCCAAAGAAAGCAGGTGTTGACAGATGCGAAAATTACCGAACTATCAGTTTAATAAGTCACAGTTGCAAAATACCAACGCGAATTCTTTACAGGCGAATGGAAAAACTGATAGAAGCCGACCTCGGGGAAGATCAGTTTGGATTCCGCAGAAATGTTGGAACACGTGAGGCAATACTGACCCAACGACTTATCTTAGAAAATAGATTAATGAAAGGCAAACCTACTTTTCTAGCATTTGTAGACTTAGAGAAAGCTTTTGACAATGTTGACTGGAATACTCTCTTTCAAATTCTAAAGGTGGCAGGGGTAAAATACAGGTAGCGAAAGGCTATTTACAATTTGTACAGAAACCAGATGGCAGTTATAAGAGTCGAGGGGCATGAAAGGGAAGCAGTGGTTGGAAAGGGAGTGAGACAGGGTTGTAGCCTGTCCACGATGTTATTCAATCTGTACATTGAGCAAGCAGTAAAGGAAACGAAAGAAAAATTCGGAGTAGGTATTAAAGTCCATGGAGAAGAAATAAAAACGTTGAGGTTCGCCGATGACATTGTAATTCTGTCAGAGACAGCAAAGGACTTGGAAGAGCAATTGAACGGAATGGACAGTGTCTTGAAAGGAGGATATAAGATGAACATCAACAAAAGCAAAACGAGGATAATGGAATGTAGTCGAATTAAGTCGGGTGCTGCTGAGGGAATTAGATTAGGAAATGAGACACTTAAAGTAGTAAAGGAGTTTTGCTATTCGGGGAGCAAAATAACTTATGATGGTCGAAGTAGAGAGGATATAAAATGCAGACTGGCAATGGCAAGGAAAGCGTTTCTGAAGAAGAGAAATTTGTTAACAGCGAGTATAGATTTAAGTGTCAGGAAGTCGTTTATGAAATTATTTGTATGGAGTGTAGGCATGTATGGAAGTGAAACATGGACGATAAATAGTTTGGACAAGAAGAGAATAGAAGCTTTCGAAATGTGGTGCTACAGAAGAATGCTGAAGATTAGATGGGTAGACCACATAACTAATGAGGAGGTATTGAATAGAATTGGGGAGAAGAGGAGTTTGTGGCACAACTTGACAAGAAGAAGGGACCGGTTGGTAGGACATGTTCTGAGGCATCAAGGGATCACTAAATTAGCATTGGAGGGCAGCGTGGAGGGTAAAAAGTCGTAGAGGGAGACCAAGAGATGAATACACTAAGCATATTCAGAAGGACGTAGGTTGCAGTGAGTACTGGGAGATGAAGAAGCTTGCACAGGATAGAGTAGCATGGAGAGCTGTATAAAACCAGTTTCAGGACTGAAGAAAACAACAAAAACAACAAAATCTTGCTCTGAGTTTGACGAGTCTTCTCTGGAGCGGTGTCATGTCTGTGATCTCGTATACTTCGTTGCTTGGGGTGCGAGGTTTTAGTTTTGCGATGCTGCGCAATAGTCGTCGCTCTGATGCGTATAGTTTTTTCGCTACGGTCTTGGGTATACCGCCTAGTTGCGCTGAGGCGTATTCGTAAATAGGCCTGATGTATGTTTTGTAAGTGTGTGGCTGCCCTGGTGGAACATCCATAAAGTCGGCCATGGACTTGTCTCATGAGGTTTTTTGTCTTTTCTTGTTTTGTTTAGTAGGTGCTGAAGACGAGTCTTACAGTTTAGGTGTTTGTCAAGGAATACCCCGAGGTATCTTGCGGAGTCTGTGAGTTGTAGGGGTTGGTTACAGAGTCTGAGGGTGATGTCGGTATGTTTTTGTTGTCGTCTTCGAGTCAGGTTTCGGTGCTGGAATAGCACTGTTTGTGTTTTTGTGGGGTTTGGTCTTATCCTCCATTTTGTCATCCAGTCTTCGAGTTTGGTCAAGTATCTTGTGGCTTTTCGTTGTATGATGTCTGTCCGGAGGCCTGCTCACCAGTAGGCGGTATTGTCCGCATATAGCTCCAATTTTTCGTTGGCGTCTCTTGGGGTCGGGACGTCAGGTATGTACAGCGCGTACAGTACTGGAGATAATATGGCTCCTTGTGGGACGCCTGCCTCTGGGGTGAATGGTTCTGATGCTGTGTCTTTTACATGGACTCTGGAAATCCTTCCGGCGATCTGGATGCGTATGAACGAACGTATCCGTTAGCACAGTGCGGCGAAATCTGGCGTTATTGGGCTATGGCAACAGACGACCGACGCGAGTGCCTTTGATAATGAGGGAAACTCCCCATTGTACCCCCTTCAGTTTTAGTGGTAAGATGGCCCAGTGATTGGCCAGCCACAAACTTAACATAGATCAAGTATGAAAACAGGAAGAAGGTATACTGAACTGTAAAAAAAAATGCAAAATAGAAACAGTGAACAGTCTAAGAACAAGAAGTGCAATAAAGGGCAGCCCAAAACAGCAACGGCGTCATGGGTAAGTGGTCATGGTGTTGGACTAACAATCGGGCGAGCCGTGTTCAAAACTCTCTCGTGCCATATACGAGGGTCAGTCAAATGAAAACTTTAAGTATTTTTTAAAATATTATTTATAGTGCAGAAGTGGTCCAAAGCTATATAACACTTTTCAACATAATCTCCCCCATGCTCAATGCAAGTCCTCCAGCGCTTACAAAGTGCATAAATTGCTTTAGAAAAAAATTCTTTTGGTAGTCCGCGCAACCACTCGTGCACCACGTGGCGTACCTCTTAATCAGAACGGAACTTCTTTCCTCCCATTGCGTCTTTGAATGGTCCAGACATATGGAAATTACTTGGGGCAAGGTCTGGTGGGTATGCTGGACGAGGAAGACACTCAAAATGCAGGTCTGTGATTGTTGCAACTGTTGTACGGGCAGTGTGGGCCCTTGCATTGTCATGTTGCAAAAGGACACCTGCTGACAGCAACCTGCATAAACATGCTGCAATGTCATTCAGTGTCAGTCGGCGGTTTTCCTTCACTATGGCTTCAACTGCTGCAATGTTCTGTAGAGTCACAACTCGTTGTGCCTGACCTGGACGAGGAGCATCTTCCACTGAAGTCACACAATTTGCGAACTTCCTACTCCATTCGTAGACTTGCTCCTATGACAAACATGAGTCACCGTACTGAACCTTTATTCGTCGATGGATTTCAATAGGTTTCATATCTTCACTACGCAAAAACCGAATAACAGAACGCTGTTCTTCCCTGGTGCAAGTTGCAAGTGGGGCGGCCATCTTCATACTGATACTGCGATGGTATACGTGCATCTGCACTATGCAGGCATCTACAGGCCATTCTGCACGCTGTTTATAGCACGCTTACCAATTTACAGGATAATGGGGCGAAATTTCGATTTGTTATTGCAAATTTGTTTTCATTTGACTCACCCTCTATATATATTCTGTCCGTTCGGTACTGAAATGTTTGTTCTCTATCTGTAATCTTGGCAGTTGTCATACTATTCTTTGGATACAGAATATGACTCATGTGGTAAGAATACCGTCGCTTCTAAATGTGATGAATAGTGTGAGCAGGCGAGATAACACATAGGCGTCTCACAGGAATGAAAACAGCCAATAAACGGGTGTGAACTATGTTACAACAAAGGAATTCAAGAGTCCAAACTTCCAAAACGAAAGGCAACTTCAAAAACGTTAAAAACATATGTTTTAACAAAGCACAAAGAAACTGTTTTATGTGAAACTGATGCGTTCATTTGTTGCAGCTCATCATTTTCTTGGGAGTTCCCAAATGACGATGGAATTTTCGTGGATGAAAATGCGTCGCGTCATCGTGCCACAGTTGTTCGCGGTTGGCTTGAAGAACCTTCTGGATAATTCGAGCGAATGATTCGGCCACCCAGATCGCCCAACATGAACCCCATCAAACATTTATGGGACATAATCTAGAGGTCAGTTAGCGCGCAAAATCCTGCACCGGCAACACTTTCGCAGTTACGGACGGCTATGGCTCAATATTTCTTCCAACGAGTTCTTGAGTCCACGCCACGCCACGCTGCTCTGCACCAGGCAGAAGGAGGTCCGACACGATATTATGAGGTATTCCATGACTTTTGTCACCTCAGTGCAAATTATTGCATTCTACCACATTCACAACATTCAAGGGAATGGTCCAGTCCGACATATCGAAACGTACCCTGGAAATTTTTCACACAGGGTGATTGAACCGAAAGAAATTCACTGTGAAAAGTTTAGCTGCTAAGGCGCGCAGCAAGCATAAAAAAAAGCCAGAAATTGCCAAATTCGCCAGGCGGCTGGAGAGTTGTACATCCCTACCATAGTTGTAACAGACAGCACATGCCCAACACTAAGGGGACACATCTGCGACTGACGCAACAACGGTAAGCAGATAAAACAGCACAACGCGATTGTAATTTGTAAAGCGAATTTCATTTTCCTTTGATAGCTTCGTTGACTAAGTCGTTCACAGTTACTATTAGCTCAATTAGCAACTCATTTAATATCTATAATAATTAGCAGCTGCTTCTGCGTTATCGCTAAGAGTTGACAAAGGAGATAAAACTGAATTAACTGGCTTTGTATTTTCTTCGTATGTGCTTGCCAATAGCATCTGTCTTGCTGCAGGTTCCAGAGTTTCACAGTACTGTGGAATCCAGTTAATGTTTTCAATTTTTTGGCCTCGTCAGAACATGAAGAACATGGTACGCAGTCGAAATCACCTACTTCTGCTGAAGACCTCATTATGTGTTGTTTGCTAATTAATTTCTTGGACACTCATTCAAATGATGTCGATATTTCTTTAGAAAATGTGGAAACATTGAAGAAACAGGAAATGACTCTGGCAATTCTGTGAACTGTGGCTCAGATGATGATTGTAGTTCTAATTAAATACAGTACCTTCCTAGTGCAAAGAAAAGAAGTTCAGTAATAGCCTCCGGTGACAAAGAAAAGGCTGTAAATTTTTTGATTAAACGAACGAGGAAGAAAACAAAGCGGGTTTCGTTTCGTAACATCTGGACTGAATTGTATAAATGGAAGAAACACTTACATGAAGTACGAAATTCGCATCAAAATGAAACTCGTAAAAGTGTGAGAGAAAAATTATTCCAAAGATTTAGAACTTCCCGTGAGAGTCAGTGCTCCGTTACCTAGGGAGATCTCCGAGACTGGACCATCTGAATTGCGTATGACTGAATTCCAGTCTTCTTCGGCTTGTTTAAACAGTCACGAAATTATACGGAAAAGGGAGTGATAAAATTACGAAATTTACTTCAATAAAACGTGTAGACGTGCTGTCATTAATAGGTAATACTACAGAGAAATTTATTGCTGAGGTGAAGATAAAACTTCTTGTTACCCCTTAAAATGCTGTGTATAAAGCCAATCAATCAAGTTTCGTGTAAGAACCGCACTTTATCATTTCGAGCGAAAAAAGACTGTGGCGCTTGTGCAGTCGATGAATACTATGACACATTCGTGTACAACAATGCCAGTGATAATGTCTGTGGATTATTGTTTCGGCAGCTTTATATCTGTCTTCAGGAATTTCAATGAACTTTACGACCAAAAATTTAAAAATTGACTGTCGAATTGTAAAAACCTAGTATTCGACGCAGCAAAATCAGAAAAAGATGGGAGAGAATAATGTCCAATATTACAACAAAAAGGTCTTCTTACCAATTGCAGAGCCGGCCGTTGTGACCGAGCGGTTCTAGGCGCTTCAGTCGAGAAATGTGCTGCTGCTACGGTCGCAGGTTCGAATCCTGCCCCGGGCATGGATGTGTGTGTTGTCCTTAGGTTAGTTCGGTTTAAGTAGTTCTAAGTCTAGGGGACTGATGACCTCAGATGTTAAGTCCCGCCGGCCGAGGAGGCCGAGCGGTTCTAGGCGCTACAGTCTGGAACCGCGCGACCGCTACGGTCGCAGGTTCGAATCCTGCCTCGGGCATGGATGTGTGTGATGTACTTAGGTTAGTTAGGTTTAAGTAGTTCTAAGTTCTAGGGGACTGATGACCACAGCAGTTAAGTCCCATAGTGCTCAGAGCCATTTGAACCACTTGTTAAGTCCCATAGTGCTTAGAGCCATTTGATTTGAACAAATTGCAGAAAAATTTACTGTTTTTGTTGGGCTGTTGGCCTGGTCAGAACATCCGTGTTTAAGAAGACGACCAAAATTCTGTTAATATAATTAGAATTCCACCCGTAACTAATTCTGTGATTCAGCCTCTCAATAATCCAGTACTACACTTCACATTTTTGTGATTGCTGTGTGGTCCGAACAAGACACAGCCAGGGCAAAAGCACCACAGGTGCAAAGATGTAAGCTGGTGCCAGTGCTATAGACACACCAGCGCCACGGGCGGCGCTGAGGATGAAGATATCGACTTCGCCTCGGCCAACTGCCGGCCGAGTACAATCCGCCAATGACCGGACGACAACAGAGAGAAGCCTACTCGGAAGATAGTAGAGCAGCTCTCGCCCCGTTATAGATCATCGTCCAGGACTGACTTATACATGGAATATCGTTTAGTGAACTTTTAGAAATGTACAGACAGTTGTTGCATTTGCTATGTACTGTGAAGTTTACCTACGATTATTTGCACTTAGCCATTGAGGGCCTTTTTTGTGTTATACTACAAGCAGTGTTACAGACTTCAGTATTCGACTAGTCACAAAGATAAGTAAATATTTTAACTCATTTGTGTGACTTTGTTATTAATTTGTTGGAGTGTTGGTAGAACCTTCGTTCGCCTATGCTGTTATTTTCACGAACTCACCTACCATAACAACAGTAGCAGCTCGAACTCCGCAATAGTATCGACGAGGCCTTTACAAAACTGGACAGGAGGGTTTACAAAAGTGATGACTACAGCGAATAACCAAGGAAAGTTTCATTACTAGTAAAACATACTGTATTGAAAAATTATCATAAGAACTGTGCTACAGGAATTGTTTTAAAATATTTCATAGCACAAAATTAAAGTCGCCTGTAACATCATACACTACCCTGATTTTCTCTCCTCTGCCAGTCACTTGTGTAATAATTACATCTGCAACAGTTTATAGACTGCAGGTTATTCAAAAAAGTAATGACCTGAGACGTTTTTGATTCGGTTTAAGTGTTTAAAATTTGCGTGGTTACACTTTGGACTTCGCGCTATATTCTCTGCGTCTGCTTATACGCCAAATCGCGCGCTAGGCATGAAGGGCTGCTCAAATTGCTGTTAAAAGCGGTTCTTCGTGCGACAAAATTGAGTAACTGTAACATAAAAAAATATTTGCAGTGCACTTTAGAAACTAAAATTTTGACATCGCATTTCTTTCGGTGTATTCTTCCTGTGTGAAAACTTTCAGGATATGTTTCGGTATGTCGGACTGGACCATTCCCTTGTCAGTGTGCTTGACAGAACGACACTAACGCCCCTACCAGCGACAGAACCAACCGTGAGATTTATGTTTGTTTTTAATTTAAAAAAAATGGTTCAAATGGCTCTAAGCACTATGGGACTTAACTTCTCAGGTCATCAGTCCCCTAGGACTTAGAACTACTTAAACCTAACTAACCTAAGAACATCACACACACCCATGCCAGAGGCAGGATTCGAACCTGCGACCATAGCGGTCGCGCGGTTCCAGACTAGCGCCTAGAACCGCTCGCACAATAAAACAAATTTTCAGTGCTATTTAATTACTTTTGATGTGCCGAAGACATAATTTTTATTTGATATGAACCGTCGACATACGGACAGACACACAAAATTTCCCAGAGTTTCGCAGTCAGTTTGCACGTAATCGAGACTTATTGAGTTTCATAACAGAAAAAAGGTCGTTCACACAAATATGTCGATCGCAATATTGTAGCACTTTTGTAACCTCATTATGGAGACTACCTGAGGAAAGCGATGTAGACGTACTGGACAGTTTTGATGTAAAAATATTTGTCATTAAAACTGGAATTACCTTGCAGGTCAGTCGGTTATATCAGCTTGTGCACAGGGGATAGTTCAACTGAAATGGCAAACGGTCTCTAAAACAGCTTGAAAACAGATGCAAGACTACAATGTCCTCAAAATCTTTATAAAACTATACTTGTAATTCACCGAGAGAGGTGGCGCAGTGGTTAGACACTGGACTCGCATTCGGGAGAACGACGGTTCAATCCCGCGTCCGGCCATCCTGATTTAGGTTTTCCGTGATTTCCCTAAATCACTCCAGGCAAATGCTGGGATGGTTCCTCTAAAGGGGCACGGCCAACTTCCTTCCCCATCCTTCCCTAATCCGATGAGACCGATGACCACGCTGTCTGGTCTCCTTCCCCAAACAACCAACCAACCAACCAACTTGTAATTCTTTCAAGGCCACAACGATTTCTTCAAACCTTGTGTTTTCTTTAACGCCAGTGAGGTTAGGGAACTGAACTGTTTTTGTCAGAACGTGTCCTTTGCACAACACGATTTTCCTTTTAAATGCACCCCCGTAAAATCAGAGAAAAGTTACCTTCCAACGTGTTATTGTGGGCAGTGTGCAGGTAAGCCCACTAACAATGCGAAGTCTGTTATCCATTCCGGATGTTCTAATTTTCGTTCCTGCACTCCTTTTTACTTCATGAACTCAAAAATAGCCAGTTTTAGATCGAAAAATCGTTTCAGGCATGTTCCTGGACGTAACCAATGTACTTTGCAGTAATACATGAAGTCTCCCTACTCTTCGTTCCACTACAAACTGTTAGAAATGACAATGGAATAATGCGCGCGACTTCCGATATTTTGCTGTTAGTACCACCAATTTCTGCACGTGCTCCATACGAGCAAATGTAGCACAAAGTACTTCTTGATGTGCAGAACATGAATCCCGATTGTCGATCGGTGTAATTTTTGGCTCTTTCATTGTCATCTAAATCCTCAAATTCTTTCTGCATGGTACTGTAATGTCTTTTCATACCAAATACAGTATGCAGTACCCGTCCCTTATGCGAACTGAGAAATCTCACCCCTCTCCTATGTCAGTCCCATTCATTTTAAAGGATTGTAACGATAGGTCACTAGACTGCCTCTTTTTGTGCAAACAGCCACTGGACCTTCGCACCACGAACTAACAGCGATAATACGACGATTCTACATCTACATCTACATCCATACTCCGCAAGCCACCTGACGGTGTGTGGCGGAGGTTATCTTGAGTACCTCTATCGGTTCTCCCTTCTATTCCAGTCTCGTATTGTTCGTGGAAAGAAGGATTGTCGGTATGCTTCTGTGTGGGCTCTAGTCTCTCTGATTTTATCCTCATGGTCTCTTCGCGAGATATACGTAGGAGGGAGCAATATACTGCTTGACTCTTCGGTGAAGGTATGTTCTCGAAACTTTAACAAAAGCCGGTACCGAGCTACTGAGCATCTCTCCTGCAGAGTCTTTCACTGGATTCTGCCGAACTCAAGAGTTTTGCCAACCCAAACATGCCGCACTGCAAAGCTAAACGGAACGTCGCGCTGTTCCGAGTACTTCCGACAAGGACCGAGTAAAGCCGAGTGACAGGACGGGGCTTGGTCCGCACACGCTGCACGCGTAAAAGTTCGGCACGCCGTGGTCGGCCCTGGCTTATTTAGTAAGTTAACCATGGGGCACTAAAAGGGGGAAACTGTTACATTGCTACCAAACCATCGTGAATTGTACTACTCCAAATTCTATTCAAAGGAAGTCTTAATTTGTAGGATATGCACTAGATACTTACAGTTATTAGATCTCCAGTACAAAATGTTTTGTTCTATGCCCTATACGAGGGGCATTTGAAAAGTCCGTGCAAAAATAAAAACTGCTTACGTGTTTAGGGTAAACCTTCTAATTTTTCGACATAGTCTCCTTTTAGACTTATAAACTTCGTCCAACGCTGTTCTAATTTATTGATGCCTTCTCAATAATAGGAATTGTCCAAGCCTGCGAAATAGCTATTAGTTGCTGCAATCACCTCCTCGTTTGAATAAAATCTTTGTCCCGCCAGCCGTTTCTTCAAATTGGGGAACAAATAGTAGTCCGAGGGAGCCAAGTCTGGAGAACAGGGGGGATGTGAAAAGAGTTGGAATCCTATTTCCATTAATTTTGCGACCACAGCTGCTGAGGTGTGCGCTGGTGCATTGTCGTGATGGAAAATGACTTTCTTGCGGTCCAGTCGCCGACGTTTTTCTTGCAACTCGGTTTTCAAACAGTTCAGTAACGATGAATAATATCCACCTGTAATAGTTTTACCCTATTCCAGATAGTCGATGAGGATTATCCCTTGCGAATCCCAAAAGACAGTCTCCATAACCTTTCAGGCGGAAGGAATGGTCTTCGCCTTATTTGGTGCAGATTCTCCCTTGGTAACCCATTGTTTAGATTTTTGTTAGGTCTCAGGAATATAGTAATGTATCCATGTTTCATCCACAGTGACGAAACGACGCTTAAAGTTCTGCAGCTTCTTCCTGAACAGCTGTAAACCATCCTTGCAACGCTTCACACGATTCCGTTTTTGGTCAAGCGTGAGCAATCTCGTATCCCATCTTGCGGATAGCTTTCTCATGTCCAAATGTTTACGCAAAATATTATGTACCCATTCATTCGAGATGCCCACAGCACTAGCAATCTCACGCACCTTAACTCTTCTGTCATCCACCACCATATCATGGATTTTATCAATGATTTCTGGAGTCGTAAGCTCCACAGGGCGTCCAGAACGTTCAGCATCACTTGTGCCTATATGACCACTCCGAAAATTTTGAAACCACTTATAAACTGTTCTAATCGAAGGTGCAGAGTCAAAGTATTGTTTATCAATCTTCTCTTTAGTCTCTGTCCGCCCCTGTAGGTGAGTGGTCAGCATGTCGGATTGCCGTCCTAAGGGCCCGGGTTCGATTGCCGGCTGGGTCGGGGATTTTCTCCGCTCAGGGACTGGGTGTTGTGCTGTCTTCCTCATAATTTCATCCCCATCCGGCGCGCAGGTTGCCCAATGTGGTGTCGGACGTAATATGACCTGCACCAAGGCGGCCGGACCTGCCCCACAAAGGGCCTCCCCGCCAATGACGCCAAACGCTCATTTCCATTTCTTTAGTCTCGTGAGGCGTTTTGCTTTTCGTAAAGTAATGTTCTTTTTCGTCCATTTTTTGGCAATCACTCGACTTCCTTGATTCACAGGAATTCCAAACACAAAGAAATAGACCAATCGCTGAAACTTGGTGTTCGTTCTTTCCAAAGATGTTACTAATTAAACATGACCTCGATACGCGCCGGTGGTGCCATCTCTCGTACTTTGCACGGACTTTTCAAACGCCCGTCGCAATAACAATTTTACTGCTCAGAACATTATTGGAAAAGAAGTCATAATTTATATTATGTACTAGAACAAGTTATTACAGTATAATTATTATGACTCGGAGAGTACCGTATTCTACTCGAAAAAGGAGTATATTCTTCATTTGCTTAGACAGAATGAGGTAGTTGTAGGTTCTGTTGCTGCTACTCAGGAGACATTCCCCAAGCAAGTCACCCAACATATTAGTGTCAAAATCAAACTCAGCTCCATCCATATTGTGCTAAATTCAGTAGCAAAAGGCGAGCTTAGCATTTAGGGGCCTTGTGATATAAAGTACTACTCTTCTAACCTTGACTCTTGATATTTCACCCAAGATGCCACACTAAGATAAATTTTAAACAATAAAGCAAATATGCCTACTATTGGAAAACAGAGACACTATTTCTAAACATTCATAATATTTAAAAGAGAATCAGTGTCAGCAAACTGCTGGGGACAGGCAATAAATAGTACAGCCATTGTTAACAACAATGTTTGCCACAAAGGTAATCAAGAGCATGTGTCACTCATGTGCCCAGAATGGCGGGATCCGCGGAGATGTACTAACTATAATCGTAATTTTATGAGGGTTTAGTAATCTAGGGTTAAATAATGTAAGTACTGTGTTCCAAAAAAGTTTCCTACATGTCACATTCATTGATTTGGTTGGAAGTGTAACGATCAAAAATTCACTTTTTTGTGTAGATATAAGACGTCTTTCTGCAGAAGTTGAGGTCTTCCGCTTTCGATAGGTAGAGATCCTAAACGTAGCCTTCAAAATGGCGTCTGTAACGGAGCCTCGTTCCAAGCAAAGAGCTCTCATTAACTTACTTTTGGCATAAAATCAGAGGATCGCTTGTGTTCGTAGGCGCTTGGAGAATGGTTACAGAGACCAGACAGTGAAGTGAAGCATGATGAACTGTTGAGAGGCTGAGACGTGGAACTTAGGGAAAGCAGGAAAGATGTGGACAGGGCCTAATCAGTTACCGTTGGTTGCACAGAAAACATATACACTTAATTAAAAAAAAAACTCTCAACAATCATTTTTAAAAGATTTTGCTACACTGGCGGCTGAAAGCCTTATTAGCAGAAATGCAAGTTATTGTCGGCTGAAGGCCAAAAGCAATGTTACACACAATCAACGGCTGAAGGCCTGATTAAGAAGGTTCAAAATTATTCGTCGGCTGAAGGCCAGAAGCAGTTTCAAAAATACACAACGACTGAAGGCCTGAATTACGAATAAGGTGGACAATTACACTTTAAAAATACTAAAACCCTTTCTAATAGTCTTAATAACTCGTAACAAGCTATAGTGACGGCTGAAGGCCTCACTAAAACAGGATTGAAAATTATCTGTCGGCTGAAGCTCACAAAAAATGTTACAAACAATTAACGGTGGTGGTGGTTGTTGGGATGTTTAAGGGGGACTAAACAGCGAAGGTCATCAGTCCCCCATTCCAAAAACAGGCGAGACATAAATTCACGCCCTCATCTCGTGGTCGTGCGGTAGCGTTCTCGCTTCCCACGCCCGGGTTCCCGGGTTCGATTCCCGGCGAGGTCAGGGATTTTCTCTGCCTCGTGATGGCTGGGTGTTGTGTGATGTCCTTAGGTTAGTTAGGTTTAAGTAGTTCTAAGTTCTAGGAGACTGATGACCATAGATGTTAAGTCCCATAGTGCTCAGAGCCATTTGAACCATTTGAACATAAATTCACGAAGCAGGTAAATTAACGGCTGAAGGTCGGAATTACAAGTGGGAAGGCAACAACATGTTAAAATATTAGAGTAAATTTTAAACAATTATGGCAACTTGTCCAAATAAGACAGAGTTATCCACAGACAGTGCTCCTTGGATCGACCAGAGGAAGGTGTCTACAGCTATGTAAGCGGTGAGACAGGCAGCCAAGAGTTGTAGTCACGTAACAGGATGGCAACTCACACTAGGGGTAGCTTCAGCGCCAACCGACTGACTAACCAATTCACGACAGTGCCTGCACGCGGCCAGCGGTCCCATCCTGCCCTCATGCTGCGGACCTCCTCGCTGCTCCGTCCGAAGCCGACCTGATGTCCGTTCGCCACTCCTCGCCAAATCCAGTACGCAGACAGCATTAAAAGAAGTGCTCATTCAAAAGCACAAGACACACACACGGATGCGGGAAAACAATTCCACCAACAACTCACCATACTAAAACCAGCTACTGTGAAACAACACGGAAGAATTTTAAGTCGGCACAAAATGCACGTCGTCCGCTGCGACTACCGACCGAACGACCAACCAACGGTCGTCCCCACTCAAGTCAGGCACGGGAAAGATCCCAGTATAAATCGTCGACTGACAACTTATTGCCATGAGGACACATCAAAGAGCGGACACATACACACTATTCGAATATCACGGTCCATTCAGCTACTCGCTGAATCCGGTACTTGACATGGTCATGCACTCTCGCGACCACATCCTTCCGTCGGACAGTGCATGTGTGTCGCCAGCGGTCGGGAGAGAACTGGCTGTCCAGACCTCACTACTGCTCCGTCCCAACTCAACTCGCTCGACGCATGGCGACCCGGAAATACTAGAGGCCAATCCACAGCGCGCGCTATCGATAAGCGCTGCTGCTGCCACTAACAGGCAGACAAGGCGAGCAAACGTAGTGGCGCCAGTGAACACACTAAGAAAACGAGACGGCACTATCGCTGTTACAAGATGCCAAGCTATGAACGCGAGCCGCAAACGGCTCAAAGGCGTCTCTCATCATTGCAACGAGGTCGCGAAAACCTTTCCGAGTTCCTACGTGCCGGCCGGTCGCACACATGTGCGACTTCTGCAATGTGGTCGTCTCCGCAAGAATGCAAACAAACTTCACATTCTCCATGAAAATGCAAGAACTCACACAAGTCTGCGCACCCGCGTGGGGCCCACTAAACTTCACTGGACTGTTCTTCCTCATCGGCCCTACAGCCCAGATCTCGTACCTTGCGACTTCCACTCGTTTGGCCCAATGACGGATGCATCCACAGGAAGCAGTAAGCGGATGATGGGTACGTTACTGACGCCCCGACGTCGACGAGTAGAGTGGTACCACGCGGGCATACAGGCAGTCGCATTGAACAAAGGTGAGGTTGAAAAACGAGATTTTGTAGGAATAGGTTCCTAGTACTAGAGAAGCTACGCCAACGGCGACCGAAGAAAGTTTTGTGCTCTTTTAGAAAGCAGTTTGTAAGCGACGCAGGCCTGGCTTTCGTGCGTCCGGCAGAGTTGTGGCGCTACAACGCAGTCCTTGCTATGAATTTTTTCGCTTACTTAACACATGAAACTGTTTGTATACGATGTATTGTCTACTGTAAATATGTATTATAAATACTATGTTTAAATTATGTAATATTTAACACTGGCAAGTCAGGGTATATTTAGTTAACGTTGAAGTCAGAGAGATTGTTTTGTCGTGCCGCTGGGCGCGGGAGCGCGCCAGCGGGCAGTTGGGGAGACGCCGTGCTCGGAGTAAGACGTACAGTCGAGTGCTGCTATTCCTAGCTGTGTTACATCTAACGGCTAGTGTGTGGATCTAAGTACGACGGGAAAGTAATGGTCGGCATATCTGGAAGCATGGCCGGGCAAGTTATGGATTAATGGGCATAGTGCTGCAGAAACGAGGGCTTAAATGTGAAGCTCACTGTGGGCCCAAGTCGCAACAGTAAAAGCTCGCTGCCACATTATGTCGCCGCCGTGGACTTCCGTCGATCTACCGACAACGAGGGAAGTAAGATCTACGTAATTTTCGTAAGATAAAATTGTAGAAGGCTTGCCAGTGACTGTGCTTTTCTCTGAAGTTGAACAATTAATAACAAGCACTTTATAATCGAAGTGTTGCAGTTACATTCCACCCGTCAATATCACCAAGTAGGTTCCTTCCGATCCTTACCTTACTGAACCGAGTATGTCACGCCATTATCAAGAGAAAATATGTTAATTATCAAATTATTTGCATAGACGGTGAAGAGTAAATTTCAGACTGTTTTGAACGATTGGTTATCGTAGTTAATCATTGCATTTAATAAGCTTACGCCAACTGTAGTAACTTAATAATAGACTGAAGTAATAAACTTGATTATTACGATTTATTTCAATTCATATTCAGCTGAAGTTAGTTCAAAGATATTCATGAAACTATAAAGCTTATTCCACCTTACAATCGCCCAATTAATGAATTATTATCATTCAAAACATAGTTAATCAATTATTGGCAATATATTTCATTATCAGTAGATTAAACTGTGCAAAGTACCTAATTTTAAAGACAGAATGACAGTCCATTATTCAAAATATCGATGGGTAATTATCTGTGTTATCAGCATTGCACTTCGCTGCCAATTATGAACAAAATAATTATAAAAATTAATGTTTAAGTGTAGTTAGATTGTTATGACATTGTTTTATATGACTACTGAGCCTGACACAGCACTTACGTAAAAGTTCTTGTTCCACCTGCTGCGCTACAAACAGGTAAACATAATTTTTGACACAATTATTCACGTACTTAACAGTACTGTCACTCATCAGTTGAGGTGGCGACCGATTTTTTAATTGCTTTTACAACTTAATCATTTCTTTCGGCAAAATTTCCACTGGCAAAATATATTTCCAAATTAATTCCATTATTTCATTTACCGATCAAGTTATAACGTCTCCTGTTTCCTTATTTACTTCGGATTCGGATGCCTTATCCCGACACGGGTCAAAATTCACAATTCACGGGCATTGTTAACTTGTAATTTCGCAATCCAGGGAATCAGCGGGGTGGGGGGGTGGGTTATAGACTCACCTTGACGTGGTAGACCCAGAGTGGCGTCTCGGTGCCCCCTGAGAAGCCCAGCTCGCCGCCGAAGACGTAGAGCGAGTCGCGGTGCGCCACTGCCGTGTGCTCCTGCAGGCAGGGCGGGCAGTCCCCGCGCGGGCTCAGCTGCGTCCACCGGCCCTCTGCTGCACACCACACACACAGACAAGCAGCGTTACTACCGATCTTATAATGCCGGCCATCAAAACTGTGACATCAGAGAGGATAACAAACTACGAAATTTTATTTATTGTTCATATAGAATATTCTAGGAAGGAGACGAGATTAAATCTGTAGGAGATTTGTTAAGGGCGACGTATGAGAAAATACACGACTGTATATACAGGGAGGTCCATTGATAGTGACCGGGCCAAATTCCTCACGAAATAAGCGTCAAACGAAAAAACTACACAGAACGAAACTTGTCTAGCTTGAAGGGGGAAACCAGATGGCACTGTGGTTCCCCCGCTAGATGGCGCTGCCATAGGTCAAACGGATATCAACTGCGTTTTTTTTTAAATAGGAACCCCCATTTTTTATTACATGTTCGTTTAGTATGTAAAGAAATATGAATCGTTTACTTGGACCACTTTTTTCGCTTTGTGATAGGATGGCTCTGTAATAGTCACAAACGTATAACTGCGTGGTATCACGGAACATTCCGCCAATGAGGACGGTATTTGCTTCGTGACACATTACCCGTGTTAAAATGGACTGCTTACCAATTGCGGGAAAGGTCGATACCGTGTTGATGTATGGCTATTGTGATCAAAATGCCCAACGGGCGTGTGCTGTGTATGCTGCTCGGTATCCTGGACGACATCATCCAAGTGTCCGGACCGTTCGCCGGATAGCTGCGTTATTTAAGGGAACAGGAAGCGCTCAGCCACATGTGAAACGTCAACCACGACGAATGATGATGCCCAAGTAGGTGTTTTAGCTGCTGTCGCGGCTAATCCGCACATCAGTAGCAGACAAATTGAGCGAGAATCGGGAATCTCGAAAACGTCGGTGTTGAGAATGCTACATCAACATCGATTGCTCCCGTACCATATTTCTACGCACCAGGAATTGCATGGCGACGACTTTGAACGTTGTGTACAGTTCTGCCACTGGGCACAAGAGAAATTACGGGACGATGACAGATTTTTTGCACGCGTTCTATTTAGCGACGACGCGTCATTCACCAACAGCGGTAACGTAAACCGGCATAATATGCACTATTGGGCAACGGAAAATCCACGATGGATGCGACAAGTGGGACATCAGCGACCTTGGCGGGTTAATGTATGGTGCGGCATTACGGGAGGAAGGATAATTGACCCCCAGCCGGCCTGTGTGGCCGCGTGGTTCTAGGCGCTTCAGTGTGGAAACGCGTGACCTCTACGGTCGCAGGTTCGAATCCTGTCTCGGTCATGGATGTGTGTGATGTCCTTAGGTTAGTTAGGTTTAAGTAGTTCTAAGTTCTAGTGGACTGATGACCACAGATGTTAAGTCCCATAGTGCTCAGAGCCAGTTGAACCATAATTGACCCCCATTATATCGATGGCAATATAAATGGTGCAATGTATGCTGATTTCCTACATAATGTTCTACCGATGTTACTACAAGATGTTTCACTGCATGACAGAATGGAGATGTTCTTCCAACGTGATGGATGTCCGGCACATAGCTCGCGTGCGGTTGAAGCGTTATTGAATATCATATTTCGTCGAAGCACCATACCATGGCCCGCACGTTCACCGGATCTGACGTCCCTGGGTTTCTTTCTGTGGGGAAAGTTGAAGGATATTTGCTATCGTGATCCACCGACAACGCCTGACAACATGCGTCAGCGCATTGTCAATGCATGTGCGAACATTACGGAAGGCGAACTACTCGCTGTTGAGAGGAATGTCGTTACACATATTGCCAAATGCAATGAGGTTAACACACATCATTTTGAGCATTTATTGCATTAATGTGGTATTTACAGGTAATCACGCTGTAATAGCATACGTTCCCAGAAATGATAAGTTCACAAAGGTACATGTATCACATTGGAACAACAGAAATAAAATGTTCAAACGTACCTACGTTCTGTATTTTAATTTAAAAAACTTACCTGTTACCAACTGTGTCTCAAAGTGGTGAGACATATGTTTGTCACTATAACAGCTCCATCTATCACAACGCGGGAAAAAATGGTCCAACTAAAACATTCATATTTCTTTACGTACTACACGAATATGTAATAAAAAATGGGGTTCATATTTAAAAAATCGCAGTTGACATCCGTTTGACCTATGGCAGCGCCATCTAGCGGGCCAATCATAGTGACATCTGATTTCCCTCTTCAAGCTAGACAAGTTTCGTTCTTTGTAGTTTTTTCGTTTGACGCTTATTTCGTGAGATATTTGGCCCGGTCAGGATCAGTGGACCACCCTGTATATATAACCTAATGTAGCTTTTCCTGTTTGAGAGAAAACTGAATCAAATTCTGTAGATGTTGTCACTATGTTATTGGCTATAATATGGATTATTTTTTCAATGTTTTGTCAAATAATTTGGTCACGACGTTGCTGGATACTTTTAGAACACATACTATCATATGAGAAACATTTTCGCTTTCAAAACGTGGTAAGCTATTCTTAGTAATTAGATAAACAAATGTGTGGACCAGTTTCTTAGTATCAGTGTTAGAACTCTCGAACAATTTTTTAAATTTATATTCGTGATGCGTAGCATTTTTTATTTCACAAGAGTTTAAATAAATTTGACAGTAACGCACTTTCAAAATTCTGTACCACAGTAAGTTGTGTTATAGTTTATACAAAGTTTGTAGCAAATTTGGCCTTTTTGTCTGCAATGGTTGTTAAGCAGAAAGTGTTCCTTATTCACTCAAAATTTAAAGTTGCGGCAAATGCAGAAAAAATATTTTACTGGCGTTTATGACAGAAATAAGTACCTTAATGTTGGCCATAACCACACATATGGTCTTTCTGGTCTCCATATAGCTCTTTATTCGTGTAGGTTTTCTCTGCTAGTCTGACAATTCTGACGTGCCTTTTTGGCAATATCCTTTACTGGCATTTCAGAACTAGTAATACGCACATCATCAGTCTTCTTCAGTAGGTTTTCAGTGAAGCGGCATGCATCAAATCCTAGTCTCATAAGAGACTCTTCCAGTGTTACCAACACTGAACACGAGACAAGCATCATAAGAGCAAATTTTAACAACAGCAGATGAGCAAAATATTGTCTTTGCGCGTCTCTTCTAAATGAGGTTATTAAAGTTTTCGTTCAGGTTTTGCTCTCCATCATGTGTGCGTTTCTTTAACAAATCGTAATTAATCGCACGGTAAACGGGTTCACAGGCTTCTATACTATACAGCTGTCTTCTCTGATGGCAGAAAATAATTAAATACCGCAAACAAGGACAGGGTCGCGTAGAAGAGTATCGTGACACTGCACATTGATTGAAACTACATTTCTTTTGTGTCATTTGCAGCATGAAATAAATTCTGAAAATTAGACACAATGTTTCTAACATGCTACGGAGCTATGTGGTGGCAAAAAATTTCAACATTTATGACCAGTTTTAGATCCCTCCTAAGGCTACAAGGTGTAAAATTTAGTACACAGTCCTGTCACGTCTGGTAACAATAATGATTTTAATCTGTCTGGACAATGAGTCGAACAGAGTTTGGATGAAAAATACGTCATTGCATGCTACTCCACGCCAGATTTCTTCAATAGTGATGGTTTGCCGTGCAACTCTCTCGACAAATAATGATCAGATATGATCTCTCACGATGTCTTTAGCTACCGCAATATAAAATTCATGTTGAAATATGAAAAACAGGGTTAGTTACTTTTCCTCGAGGTCTTTGGTAGGAACGGACGGATCCCAGGGTCACAGCGTATATAGAAAAACTACGCACGCTGACCTCTATCGCCACATCTCGCAGCACCACCAACCGCCAGAAAGAAATTCATTGCTAAAGACTCTTATCCATAGAACTCTTTACATCTTCTGACAAGGAGAGCCTCGCCGAAGAATGTCGGCACACCTGCGAATTACTGTTACGAAGTGATGGATACCCAGCTCAACAAATTGAACAGGCGATGCAGACAAAATTAAGAATGCCCGAGAAAGAGGTTGAGACTAAGACCGATGAAGAGGAGCCAAAAATTTATCTACTTTATGCTGGCCCAATATGCGCAATGATCGGTAGACTCCTACGAGAACATGGCATCCAGTGTATTTCGCTCCCTTTAACTAAAATATAAAGTATACTTTATAATATTAAAGACGATTTAAGTCTCCGAAATCTGAGTGTGTATCGCATTCCATGCGAATGCGGCATTCTTACCTGGGGCAGACCATTAGAGCACTTGAGGAGGGATGCAAGAAACATCAGCTACACGCCTGATCAAAACAACCAAGCACTGCCTTATGAAAGGAAGTGAAATACGATGAGACCAGTATCGTGGTGCAAACGCCAAGTTTGTGGGACAGCGTAAGTAAGAAACCCATGGTAATAAAGATGTCAGGAAACCTATTATCCTCGGGCATGGATGTGTGTGATATCCTTAGGTTAGTTAGGTTTAAGTAGTTCTAAGTTCTAGGGGACTGATGACTTCAGCAGTTAAGTCCCAAAGTGCTCAGAGCCATTTGAACCAAACCTATTATCAGGGAGGGAAGTATCAGGTTAAACAACACTTGTAGTCCGGCACTCAATTTATTAAAATCTTTTCGTTTATCACGTCCACCAGAACTAGAAAACGCTGAGAGAATATGCAGTTGACTGATTACCAGTGCGACATCTGAAAAACAAAAGAGCATCAAAAGGCGCAGTTGTGTCGGGAATCGAAATCGGATATAAATAGCGGCGTGAGACCAAGAATAGTTCATAGTCTGGTTGGAGTCCAGGCAGCGAGTACAAGTATAGCAGAGCTCGCAGCGCATGGAGAGACGGCTGCGCCTGCCGTCGAAATATTCTGCATGAAATGGAAACAACTCGGCAGCACAGCCTGAGGCGTTATTTACATGAACAGACGTCTTCAGTGGGCGAGAGGTCTGGAGAATGAGCCGGTCAAGGCAACAGCCGAAGACCTTCTGCATCGAGGCAGGTCAGAACAGAACGGGCAGCATGAGATTTCGTGTTAGCATTTCACGGAGGCCACGAAGGTAGGTCACGGGCACCAGCGTTTACATATCAGAAATGTATTGCCTGTTGTCCAAAAGACTGGCTTTACGAACCAGAAGTGAGGGTCTGTGTACCTAATTACTACAATACAATCATGCCATGTAAGGAGCCAGTACGATGATGAGGAATGCCGCCTGGCAATGTTCATTCTCCTTGGAGCCTCTACAGACGGATACTCCCGCCTGGAGTCTGCAGAACACGGTGCCACTCCTGTGTCCAGTGTTGTTGGGCGCCCAACTTTCGGGGCACCTCTCTCTGTTGCCACGTCAAGGACAGCCGCACTTTGTGTTTACCTTTCCGTCAACCAGCCCGTTTGCTGACTCAAAGTGCGTGTAATGGCTAGATGATCCTGCACGGCTGACGGAACATAGATATGTGCTCTCGAGCGCTAGATGCATGGCCCCATTGAGGTCTTGTGTGGAACCCACTGATTCCATATTCTCATGGCAGTCATTGACCCCGACCAATGCGAGCATAACTCACAGTCTGAGACCACGATCCTGCTACTGCAGAATTCCTTTAAGTGCTGGTTGACATATGCCCTTCTTGAATGAGGCATAGCCAGATCTCACAAACAACAATCATTCAAATGTGATTTTTGAATAAAAAGACCGTTGTGTAATCTTTGCTTACATACAAAAAGTAGATGGCAGAACTATCTACTTTATGAGCACCCTCAGGACGATATGAGTCTTGGTGGATCAGTGATTAACTGACAGACTACCAATCCAAAAGTCTGCGGTTTGATCCCTAGTTGCTTCTTTCACCTCTGGCTCGGTATGCCAGTTCGAAAATCGGAGGAAGGCACAAGCATACGACCTCGAATAGAACCATGCCTACTGAAGCACGGAGGTGTTTAAACCAATATTAGGTTGGTGCCAGCTTTACCTTCTACATTAAGATGACGGGTACACCTCAAAAACGAACGTACGGCGTTTAGATTTAGAGCTTGTATCTTAACGGAATTGTAACTTGAACCTACAGAACCATTTACATTTAGAATTCTTCTTATGGGGCAGCTGCAACTGAGTGAGTCCATTTTGTAAAATGAAGAAACCGCTCAACAATTGCTTAATTCACAGATTGACGGAGCCTTACCATATGTCGACTTTAGGATCACCTTAAATGGCGGCAAGGTGGAGTTTGACATCTGCAGAAAAGATTCTATTACTGATTTAGTTCTGAATTTAAGTGGCGCTGATAACCTTGCCGTTGAACACCTAAACACACTCAAAAAACATGAACTGAATGTAGCATCGAACCACCCTTTTAAATATAAAACTGCTACCCACCGGTCCTTCCTGAACAGATAAAATATGTCCAGAAAGAAATTTCCACTCTGCAGCTGAGTGTGCGCTGATACGAAACTTCCTGGCAGATTAAAACAGTGTGCCAGGACCGAGATTCGAACTCGGGACGTTTGCCTCTTGCAGCCAAGTGCTCTACCGACCCGCGAGAGGCAAACGTCCCGAGATCGAGTATCGCTCCGGCACACAGTTTTAATCTTCCAGGAAGTTAGATAAAATATATAACCACGTGTAATGGATACCCAGGGTTTATAATTGAGAAACTGAATAAACAAATACTAGGGGAGCATGGAAGGGAATCATTCTGAAGCCAGTAAAGAAAAAGAACGAGAACAAGTTTTGTGATATTCCTTATCATCGATACATATCAGAAAGGACTGGAATGAAAATGATGTTAGCCAACATAGCTCTGGCGTCTTCCTTTCACTAAATCTGGCTACAGTTTGACGTAAAAAACGAAAACAATGGTGCTTCGACTTTCTAAAATAAGTATAAAATGCAGATTCCTCTTCTTCGATCTCCTTGTACAGTGTATGAAATTCCCCTTCTATACCACGTAATGGCCTTTTCCGGACCCACACTCTTTTTTTGCGTTGTTTTGTACTTCTGTCTTCCTTCTCTAGTAAACAAACTATCCCTGCAAGCTGCAAAGCATTTGAGTACAAATAAATGCCATTTTCATACAAATGTCGACTCCAGCGTCCACGTATATAAGCAACCGCGTTGTGTATGTGAACTTCACGCGTAAAAACTGTTGAAAATCCTCTTGCGAAGATCACAGTCCCCGCGGGAAAAAAAAGGGTTGAGGACAGCCATGCGAGTAGATACCACGTGACCCGAATTGACTTGACGTGCCGTGACGTTACGACAGTGTGATGGTGGCGTGACGTGACGGTGGCGTGACGACCAGAGTGAATTGGCCTTAAGCTGATCAGTATGCCTGTGTTCTGGTCGGTAGTAATGTGTTGGAAACCATGCCTTCCCAACGCTTTCTATGTCTTTCAGAATTCATGATACTGCTTGACGTTGTCGTTCAAACGACGGAAAGGCATGATGTCGAATTCAATTTCCTATTTTTGTAATATCCATGCAGAGCTCACAATTTATTCTGGGTGGCGGTTCTTATGGCGTTGCAGTACGTAGTGACTGTAACATACTAGTAACATCATTCTTAGGGAAGGTGAACAGAAATGAACGGGGTGCAACACGTCTGTGTCCCTCTACCAGAAATTCGCTGTTCCGTCTACCGACGTGTTCAGAATTTCTTCGACGACCGGTAACAGAGCTAAATAGACATTTTACGCTTATCCATTCTCGTAAACAAACTATGCGATTTGACCACCAGACATAGTTGAAAATTGCTGCAGGAAAGAGCTGCGGTTGCAAATCACACTGAGGATCATGTTCTGTATGGATATACTAATGCGTTTCTGAGCGTGCGCCAACTGTGCTGGCGACCATGTTTGAGGTGCTTGACTGGGAGAAACCGCTTCTACGTGGGGACAGCATTATGGGGACTTGGAAGGTGCGATGTTAATAAACAGATGGTGACACGTGCACAGGGGGGGGGGGGGGGAGAGGGGGAGGGGGGGATGGGATGCAGAGGGTCGGAAACTTCTGGAGAGAAGTGCTATCACGTGAATAACAAGTAACGCGCGGAAGGGCGGACCGCCCTTTGCTGAGGCCCCTGTGCTCCAGAGCGCTATCAGTGGCGTTTCATCTCCTTCAGTTTCATCTACATCTACATAGATACTCCGCAAGCCACCGCACGGTGCTTCGAATTGGGTACCCTGTACCACTACTAGCCACTTCCTTTCCTGTTCCACTTGCAAATAGAACGAGGGAAAAACGACTGTCTATATGCCTCTGTATGAGCCCTAATTTCTCGTATCTTATTTTTGTCGTCCTTACACGTAATGTATGTTGGCGGCAGTACAATCATCCTGCATTCCGCTTCAAATGACGGTTCTCTAAATTTTGTCAATAGTGTTTCTCGAAAAGAACGCTGCCTTCACTCCAGGGATTCCCATTTGAGTCCCTGAAGCCTCTGTGTAACACTTGAGTGTTGTTCGAACAAATCTAGCAGCCCGCCTCTGAACTGCTTCGATGTCTTCTTTTAATCCGACCTGGTACGGATCCCAAACATTCCAGCAGTACTCAAGAACAGGTCGCATCAGCGTCCTACACTCCTGGAAATGGAAAAAAGAACACATTGACAGCGGTGTGTCAGACCCACCATACTTGCTCCGGACACTGCGAGAGGGCTGTACAAGCAATGATCACACGCACGGCACAGCGGACACACCAGGAACCGCGGTGTTGGCCGTCGAATGGCGCTAGCTGCGCAGCATTTGTGCACCGCCGCCGTCAGTGTCAGCCAGTTTGCCGTGGCATACGGAGCTCCATCGCAGTCTTTAACACTGGTAGCATGCCGCGACAGCGTGGACGTGAACCGTATGTGCAGTTGACGGACTTTGAGCGAGGGCATATAGTGGGCATGCGGGAGGCCGGGTGGACGTACCGCCGAATTGCTCAACACGTGGGGCGTGAGGTCTCCACAGCACATCGATGTTGTCGCCAGTGGTCGGCGGAAGGTGCACGTGCCCGTCAACCTGGGACCGGACCAAAGCGACGCACGGATGCACGCCAAGACCGTAGGATCCTACGCAGTGCCGTAGGGGACCGCACCGCCACTTCCCAGCAAATTAGGGACACTGTTGCTCCTGGGGTATCGGCGAGGACCATTCGCAACCGTCTCCATGAAGCTGGGCTACGGTCCCGCACACCGTTAGGCCGTCTTCCGCTCATGCCCCAACATCGTGCAGCCCGCCTCCAGTGGTGTCGCGACAGGCGTGAATGGAGGGACGAATGGAGACGTGTCGTCTTCAGCGATGAGAGTCGCTTCTGCCTTGGTGCCAATGATGGTCGTATGCGTGTTTGGCGCCGTGCAGGTGAGCGCCACAATCAGGACTGCATACGACCGAGGCACACAGGGCCAACACCCGGCATCATGGTGTGGGGAGCGATCTCCTACACTGGCCGTACACCACTGGTGATCGTCGAGGGGACACTGAATAGTGCACGGTACATCCAAACCGTCATCGAACCCATCGTTCTACCATTCCTAGACCGGCAAGGGAACTTGCTGTTCCAACAGGACAATGCACGTCCGCATGTATCCCGTGCCACCCAACGTGCTCTAGAAGGTGTAAGTCAACTACCCTGGCCAGCAAGATCTCCGGATCTGTCCCCCATTGAGCATGTTTGGGACTGGATGAAGCGTCGTCTCACGCGGTCTGCACGTCCAGCACGAACGCTCGTCCAACTGAGGCGCCAGGTGGAAATGGCATGGCAAGCCGTTCCACAGGACTACATCCAGCATCTCTACGATCGTCTCCATGGGAGAATAGCAGCCTGCATTGCTGCGAAAGGTGGATATACACTGTACTAGTGCCGACATTGTGCATGCTCTGTTGCCTGTGTCTATGTGCCTGTGGTTCTGTCAGTGTGATCATGTGATGTATCTGACCCCAGGAATGTGTCAATAAAGTTTCCCCTTCCTGGGACAATGAATTCACGGTGTTCTTATTTCAATTTCCAGGAGTGTATATGCGGTCGCCTTTACAGGTGAACCACTCTTTCCTAAAATTCTCTCAATAAACCAAAGTCGACCATTTGCCTTCGCTACCACTGTTCTCACATGCTCGTTCCATTTCATATCGCTTTGCAGCGCTACGCCCAGATATTTAAACGACTTGACTGTGTCAAGCAGGACACTAGTCTATCTGAACATTACAGGTTTATTTTTCCTAATCTCCGCATTACCTTATATGTTTTTACATTTAGAGCTAGATGCCATTCGTCATAGCTACTAGAGATATTGCTTAAGTCGTATCTTTCTACAGTCACTCAACTTCTACACCTTACCGAACGCCGCAGCATCCTCAGCAAAAAACCGCAGATTGCTGCACATCCTATCAGCCAAATCATTTATGTGTATAGAAAACAACAGCGGTCCTGTCACACTTCTCTTATACACTCCTGAGGATACCCTTGTCTCTGATGAACACTTGCTGTCTAGGACAGCATACTGGGTCCTATTACTACGACCCACTCACGTATATGTGAACTTATTCCATATGCTCGTCCTTTCGTTAATAGCCTGTTATGGGGCACCGTGTCACATGCTTTCCGGAATCTAGAAACATGGAATCTGACTGTTGCCTTTCATCCATAGTTCGCAGTATATCGTGTGAGAAAAGGGCAAGCTGAGTGTCGCACAAGGAGTGCTTTCTAATACCATACTGATTCGTGAACAAACGCTTTTCAGTCTCAAGAAAGTTTAATATATTCGAACTGAGAATATGTTCAAGGATTCTGCAGCAAACCGAAGTTAGGAATATAGATCTGCAATTTTGTGGGTCCGTTCTTTTACCTTGCTTATGTACTTATTTCCCGTCACTTGAGACTTTGTGCTGGGCTTCTGCATGTTTGCTTGGTACATATGAATGCGATTAACCTTTCTTCTTTTTAAATTTTTTTCTGCCGCACTCTAACAGAAAAAGAAATGGGACAATATGAAGAAATCGTTGAAACAGAATGAAGGTGATCGAATAAATAATGAGGGTAAAGATAACTGGAATACGACAGGGTAACGTAAGTTTCTCGTCTCGTTAACAGTCCGTCATTTTGGAGGCACAAATGAAACGAAAGATCGCTGTCGGTGGCAATTTAATCCCTCGTTAAGTGCCGGCCGGAGTGGCCGAGCGGTTCTAGGCGCTACAGTCTGGAGCCGCGCGACCGCTACGGTTGCAGGTTCGAATCCTGCCTCGGGCATGGATGTGTGTGTTAGTTAGGTTTAAGTAGTTCTAACTGATGACCTCAACAGTTAAGTCCTCTAGTGCTCAGAGCTATTTGAACCCTCGTTAAGTGGGGCTACACTAGCCAGGAAACCCAAAGGCGACGTTTGCAGTAAGACAAAACGGACAATAAACCACCGGCAATACCACACCAATAAATGTAAACAATGTCAGGCGTCTTCGATAACGCAATATTAATCAACAACTGGTGGTACGTGTTGCTGAACCAGATAGAGAGCAGGGTTCAAAGCTGAATTTAATCAAAAACCTTCATCTCTATTAATAGCGTTATCCCAATAAATGAAAGTGCCTAGCAGAATCACTGTGTTGGTATATTCCATCAGATGATTGGTACCAAGGCAATGTTTTGTAATAGCAGATTTACCCAGCTGTTATAAGAGTGCCAGAAGGTTTGTTCTGAACACCAGTCATCTTGAGTTTTGATGGTCTGACCGATGTATGACATGCCACAAATGCATGGGATAAGGTAGGCACCTGCCTTACGCAATCAAAGACCGTCCTCTTTAGCCCTTAAAAGGACATTAATCATAAACGATCGGAAAACGCATTTCATACCGCGTTTCCTCAGAACAAGATCAATCCTATTTTAAATACTACCCTGTGTAAGGCAAAAAAATTTGTAGACTTGGGCGCTACCTCATTATTCTCCCAACTCACCCGACTCACGGTTGGTCGAAAGCGCAACGTATGTCTGATCTGCCTCCCACTAAACCACTTCAGGTGACAGATAGCCTCAAAGTAGGCTAACGTAAGTACATAAACTTTACTGAGATAAAGTGTGTCGTACTGGCCAAGGAACGAAGCACCTCTCCAAGCTGAGCCGGGAGGTGAAAACCATGTGCCTGAAGATACAAATCAGTGTGAGCTGGCTTCCAATAAACAGCATTTCCAAAAGCGCCATCATCGTTTATCATGACCAGCACATCAAGACGCCGCCATCCTCCTTCACCTCCATATTCAAGTGGGTTCAACCGAGATTCTCTAAAAGAAACCGCACAAATTTTCAGTTCCATGCCTGGTTTCGGGGCCGTCTTTGCGTGAGTGGTGGCGTAAGTTGTGTACGTTTACGTGTTTTGTATTTCTGGTTTCCTTGTTAGCGTACCTCCGCCCACCAATGGTTTAAACTGCCGTGTACAGACATCACTCGCTTCAGTCATTTAATTGGGAACCCCGTGCCTCACTCCAGCTACTGGGAATTTGACTGAAAAGACTACTCTCGTGAGTAGGGAATAAATACGTAAAACTAATATTCCTTGAAAATATCCGCCGTTGTTAGCTGGCTGCATTACCGTAAGTTATTTGAAGATAAAATACTCGGGAGAAGACTAGGTTCCACAATAATGGTACACGTGAACGATGTTTCAAATCAGTACAACCAAATCACTGATACAGAGTCGAGGCAGCAAGATGAAATCTAAGATAATTTCGCCAGAGACTTAGCATAAGCTCGGAATAGGGAAAAATGGGGAAGAAAACCAACCGCATCCAATTCAAAGAGACCATCCAGGCATTTTCTTCGAGCGATTTAGAGAAATCACGGAAAACCTGAGTCTGAAAACCCGGACAGGGATCTGAACCGCTGTCCTCCCGTCTACGAGACCACTGTCTTAGCGACTACGCTACCTCCTCGTTTTAAAGAAACCATATTCTCTACAACTAAGTAGGCTAACGCAAGTTGACGTAAGACCATCGGCAAATGGCAAAGAAGGATCTCTATTCGTTTCTGAGGTACAGAGTGCGTATTACACAACTGGCCATTAAAATTGCTACACCAAGAAGAAATGCAGATGATAAACGGGTATTCATTGGACAAATATATTATACTAGAACTGACTTGTGATTATATTTTCACGCAATTTGGGTGCATAGATCCTGAGAAATCAGTACCCAGAACAACCACCTCTGGCCGTAATAACGGCCTCGATTCGCCTGAGCATTGAGTCAAACAGAACTTGGATGGCGTGTACAAGTACAGCTGCCCACGCAGCTTCAACACGATACCACAGTTCATCAAGAGTAGTGACTGGCGTATTGTGACGAGCCAGTTGCTCGGCCACCATTCACCAGACGCTTTCAATTGGTGAGAGATCTCGAGAATGTGCTGGCGCCAGGGCAGCAGACGAACATTTTCTGTATCCAGAAAGGACCGTACAGGACCTGCAACATGCGGTCGTGCATTATCCTGCTGAAATGTAGGGTTTCGCAGGGATCGAATGAAGGGTAGAGCCACGACTCCTAACACATCTGAAATGTAACGTCCACTGTTCAAAGTGCCGTCAATGCGAACAAGAGGTGACCGAGACGTGTAACCAATGGCACCCCGTACCATCACGCTTGGTGATGCACCAGTATGGCGATGACGAATACACGCTTCCTATGTGCGTTCACTTCGATGTCACCAAACACGGATGCGACCATCATGATGCTGTAAACAGAACCTGGATTCATCCGAAAAAATTACGTTTTGCCATTCGTGCACCTATGTTCGTCGTTGAGTAAATCATCGCGGGCGGTCCTGTCTGTGATGCAGTGTCAAGGGTAACCGCAGCCATGGTCTCCGAGCTGATAGTCCACGCTGCTGCAAACGTCTTCGAACTGTTCGTGCAGATGGTTGTTGTCTTGCAAACATCCTCATCTGTTGACTCATGGATCGAGACTTGGCTGCACGATCCGTTACAGCAATGCGGATAAGATGCTTGTCATCTCGACTGCTAGTGATACGTTCCGTATTCTGCTAACAGTCAGTGGATCTTGACCAACGCGAGCAGCAATGTCGCGATACGATAAACCGCAATCGCGATAGGCTACAATACGACCATTATCAAAGTCGGAAACGTGATAGTACGCATTTCTCCCCCTTACGCGAGGCATCACAACAACGTTTCACTAGGCAACGCCGGTCAACTGCTGTTTGTGTATGAGAAATCGGTTAGAAAGTTTCCTCATGTCAGCACGTTGTAGGTTCAAATGGCTCTGAGCACTATGGGACTTAACATCTTTGGTCATCAGTCCCCTAGAACTTAGAACTACTTAAACCTAACTAACCTAAGGACATCACACACATCCATGCCCGAGGCAGGATTCGAACCTGCGACCGTAGCAGTCGCGCGGTTCCGGACTGAGCGCCTAGAACCGCGAGGCCACCGCGGCCGGCCACGTTGTAGGTGTCGCCAGCGGCGCCAACCTTGTGTGAATGCTCTGAAAAGCTAATCATTTGCGTACGACAGCATCTTCTTCCTGTCGGTTAAATTTCGCGTCTGTAGCACGTCATCTTTATGGTGTAGCAATTTTAATGACCAGTAGCGTACTCCGATAGATGTCTAAGTTTTGTGGATACCTGGTGGCGTCATATCTCAGAAGATATCGCAAGGAAGAGTTGTTGCCTGACGGGAAAAATATATGAGGCTTCTGGATATTTATTATTTTCATTTATTTTTATTTTATTTGCTGCCAATTACAAGTGATCTGGCGCCTAGTTACTAAGAAAGGCCGTGTTTTCACATTATTAAATTGTATATACAGTATGATGCTTATATTATTTCTTGTTTTTTAACAAAATTTAAAAATGTTGTTGCTTTTAATGCTTGTAAACTTAGTGTTAAACAGGGAACGAAGATACTTAAAATTAACGCTTTATGTTTTAAGACGATAGGCAGTTAGGAAAGAGTTTAGGCTCATAGAATGCCATCCCCTGATGTTGTCCAGGAGAGAGTAACTCACAAGGACATTGATCCTCTCTCTTCTAAGCAATCATCACCCAAACTACTAATTCTTACCATCCGAGGGCTGAGGATCTCAGCAAAACTTTGAGCCCCTCGCCCACACATGGCGTGATGTTGCATGTACATGAGGCTACTCTACATGGCAGCGTATTTTTTCGTTTCTCTTTCAATCTAATATTACTGACTAATGAACAGCTATTTTCGTCACATTCTGGTGACTATACATTTTGTCCTTACTCTGTACTTGTCTCCTGTGCCGCTGTCGTTTGTTTCGCTAGTATTGTCTGTGGAGGCATCATTTGTCGCCGGTGTTGATTGCCGCCTGTACTCTAGTCGCTGCAAGTACTCTTTATACAGCGCTCCAGATATTCTGCCTGCACACACGTTAAGATCGGCCCCCAAGGCCAGGTCTCCAAGTGGTTGTGTTACGTTGTTGTGCGACCAACAGTCACAGTGCAGCAGCATGTCTTCGCGAGGTTCCTCTCTCTCCGCAGGCACTATTAGCCTACTGACCGAGGTTTACACGTAGCAAATGCGTGTGGGGTATGACCCACAGCCGTTAATAAATGAACGACGCGGAGGCTGGGATTGACATGTTTCATCCTCAATCGTTACCTGATGTTGGGGAAGAAGGCATTTACCCTGCGCGCCTTTTCGTAGTTGTCCTATACACTTTGCCACAAATCACTTTCTAGGTTCATAGCTCTATCAATGTCTGTATCACTCTGTCTGGCCTGCCCGATTCGGCCAATATGTTGCCATATGATATTTAATACTTATATCTGTCGGGTTATCGCGAGCTCTACGCATAGCGCATCCACCGACGTAGAACGAAAGCCCCAATAGGCGTTTCTGGAGATTGTGCAGCTGAATGTAAATTATTGTAGGACTTGGCAACCGTCAGAGTAACTTAATTACATCTGTGATGGGTACAATGGAAACGAAGACCAAAGAAAAAAGCACGGAATGTGGAAGTTGAAAGGATTTGAAGGTAGGCGTTAGGGACGTTAGAGTAATTCTCATTTTCTAATATTACAGGTCTAATTTTATTTCATTTTTGCTTATTTCACTTTTAACACTGGGCTCTGTAACGCTTTGGTAAAGAGTGGATTCTACGTGTGTCGTGCAGCGGGCGAGTCGCTACTGGGACTGTGCTCTGGGGAACATTCCTAGCGGCCGAGGTGGCAAGAGAGACGAGTCCGGAAGTCCAGAATTTTTAGAATAAGCGGGACTATAATTTTCTGAGACTGATGAAGCCACTGTCGCTGTCTCAGACCGACAGTGGGCGGACGTCTTACTGGCGTTGCGCTGGGGCGTTCGCATCTCCCGCATATATTTTATTAGTTATAACGCAGCTATTGTCATATCGCGAAGTGAACCTTTAATCGTGGCCGCTTTTGTGAGAGAAAGTTGATCATGTCAAGTAAAAAAGTTGAAGACGTAGCCTCAGTGACATTTTTCGTGACGGAAAAGGTAAAAATATGCTGCTCTAAATTATAATTCCAATATCAGGAAGACGCCACGCAACAAAAGCCGACCATTTCTAGTATAGTGCGTGAAGTATCTTGTTCTATTTCCATAAGCAATAAAATTAACCTAGAGAACTTAACGAGAAATAATAATAAAGTTTTAAACATATTGTCGAAAAAATAACGTTAACATAATTCATGTTTTATTTTTTGAGTACATATCTGCATTTGTGGTACACATTAAAATTTCGCCTCCACACTACCGTAGCACGCCACTAGAGTGGCCGAAATAAAATGGCGTATCGCTTTGATGAAGTGAAGATAGACTGCGCACCATACCGGGAAATTGCACAGACAGCTGACTGCTGTGCAATCACTGCAGAACGAGTGGCGACGAGATTGACCAAGGACAGCTCTGAGTCAAGAAGAGAAGACACGGGTCCTTCCAAAAGAAAACACCGCAGAAAGATCGTAGGCTTGTTCGACTGGCTCTGACCAATAGATGGATGACAGCAGCCAAAATACAGCCAGAGGTTACAGGCTGTCACCACGATGATAATGATGATGATGTTTGGATTGTGGGGCGCTTAACTGCGCGGTTATCAGCGCCCGTACAAATTCCCCGCCTTTGCTCAGTCCAATCTCGCCACTTGCATGAATGATAATGAAAGTGATGAGGACAAAACAAACATCCAGTCATCTCGAGACAGGTGAAAATCCCTGAACCCGCCGGGATTCGAACCTTTTTTTTTGTAACCATATATATTTATTTAAATATATTAACAACGATGCATTTAAAATAAAAAAAGACATTTTTTCTATTAACCTATTATATTCCTAGTGTTGGTTAATATTACTGCCATTTTATAGGTTTTCGTTTTTATATTTTTCCTTTTTCGGTTTTCTCTCATTGTTGTTCCTTGAACACTTTCACATGGGCATTTGTCATCTTTTTTTGGGTAGACATTGCAGGACAGGCATAACAGTTTATATTTAGCATCGACGCTTTGATTTTGAGTTCATGTTTCTGTATGTGATGCACTTGTGATGCCACAGGCACATTGTGATTCTGGTTTGATCTCTTCCTCTAGTTTACACTGTTAGGTGGGACAGTACGACGGAACATCACCATGATAGATGGAGCAGAAGTGGAAGGAACTTTTTTACATATACTACAGATTATACCTAAATTGAAGAAGAGAGAAATGTTTGTCATATTATATAAGAGAAGCAGAAAGGAGAGTGTGAGTAAACAATAGAATTTTATAGGCACAAAGTAAAGGAAATCACTTTTAAAAAATTATGAGTAGTTGGCACTTTCCACTAAGTAATGCTTGTCTCCTAGACAATATAGTACAAATAATGAAAAAAATTAATTAAAAGACTGGTAGTACTACTGTGCATACTTTTGACACTGCTTTGGCTGCGAGCATGACAGATGTTTGGTGAGAAGCACTTTGTATCACTGATATCACTAAGAAGAAACACTTTATACTACTATACTTCTCTATTTGAGGCGAGAGGAGAAAGCACTTTATCTTTTCTGCCGCACTTATTCACTATCACTGCACACGTTATTCTTGTGGTGAGTGTGGTGAGGTGGCTGGTGGCGGTGCTGAGGTCACAGGCTGGGGAGGACTCTGGCGATCGCTGTCTGCAGTGGAATCTGCAGGAAGTTTCTGAAGTTCTCGCGGTAGCGCCTGTGCTGTTGGGCCGTCTTGTTCTCCTCCCAGAGGTCCATCAGGAAGGCCAGCTGGTCGGTCTGCGTCCTCGCTACGATGGCGTGTGCCATCATGGCGAGGATTCAGAGAGTCGCCAGTCGCTTGGGTCGTGGAAATGGGTTGCAGTCTGGGGGAGTGATTGCTTCCACTGTGATGCTTCCCGGCGCCGTTCTGTTGATGTGGGCCACCATCTGCTGGCACGCTTCCCAGATGCTGATGGCATTCCCGCAGGTGAATCGGTGCTCGAGGGTGTCGGTCATGCCACATACGTCGCACTTGTCACTTGCGACGAGTTTTATCTCCGCCAGTCTGGTTGGTTGGAACCGTTCTGTTAACTATTTTGTACCATGTCTCCTTCGCATGTTTAGGCAACACGTTTTCCGAGACGTTTCCCCATATTTGTTTCCAATTGTAATGTGGGAGTTTGTGTTCAGTTTTGTTATTTACCGGCTTCCCCCTGAGGGCCCAGTATATTCTCTTGGCTGTTCTGTGGCTGGGGTTCGCCACGGTGTCCAGAACGTAACTTCTGTTGGCGTAGTGCAGTCTGACGTGTCGCATTCTGAAGGGAATGTGCCTCGTGTCTACCGGCGCTTCTTGAGATGCGGGCTTGTATCTTCCAATTATCTTGGCTGTGACGCTGTCAGGGTTTTTGTCCTGGATGGCGAGCGTTCGTTTTAGTAGAAGGGCTGCAAATTTGGTCTTTATATCAACTAGACCTAGTCCCCCTTCTTTCGTTGGCAGCGAGCACGTTGCTTGCGCCACTTTGAATATATTTCGACGCCACAACAGGTAGTACACTGCGCTCGTTAGTGCTCGCGCAATTTCTGTCGGGATGCTTAAGATTTGCGCCAGGTACCATGCTTTCGACAGGATCGCGTGCTGTCTGGAGAGATCTCTTATGGTGTGTAGCACGTCCCTCCAGTTGTATGCGGCCATTCTAAGTGGACAAGCCTGTATATATATTCCAAGAACTTTATGGCTTTCTGCTATTTTATACCACTGGCTGTCTGGTTTGAGTCGTTGATTCCCTATCGACAGTAACACTGTTTTTCTGGGGTTGGTTTGGGCGCCTGACGCTTTTTGGAATGTGTTCACGATGGTTTCTACTCTCCCAATATCTTCCTGGTCTTCAATAAAGATGCCTAGGTCGCAGCGTAGGCTATACATGCTATTGCTTTGTCTCCTACGGAGAATCCTCTGATGTCATTTGTGAGTTTCCGCAGCAGCGGGTCCAGTGCTATAGCGAATAGAGCCATTGGCAATGGACAGCCTTGCCTCACGGATCTGTCCAGTTTTATCTGTTTTGTTTTCCAACTATTGATTATTACTGTCGATCTCGCAGTACTTAGTATCTTCTGGATGATTGTGATGAATTTTTGCCCAAAACCGAGTCTGTTTAGTGTCTCTACGAGATATTTGTGATCGATCCTGTCGAAGGCTTTGTTGAAGTCCACCGAAGTTATGGCACCTGCGCTTCTGGTGGTGGCTGCGTGTGCTATTATGTCCCTGTAGGTGCATGTGGCGTCAAATATATTTTTCCCTGGTACCGCACATGTTTGCCATGGACTGATGACTTTCCTCATCGCCGATTTCAGGTTATTCGCGATGCATTTCGCTATTACTTTATAGTCGGCGTTGAGGAGCGTAATCGGACGAAACTCTTCAATGCGACGGGCGGCACTCTTCTTAGGGATGAGGGTTATGATCACTTCGATCAGCCCGGTGGAATTTCCGCCCCATCGAGTATCTCGTTCACCATCTCCGTGAATTGCACTCGTAGCACGTCCCAATATGCGAGGTAGAACTCGAACGGGATGCCGTCGGCGCCCGGTGCTCTTCCTCTGGCGCTGGTCTCCATCATTTCTTTGATGTCATCAACGTCGACATTTTCTGTCAGCAGCGCCCTGTCTGCGTCTGTGAGCACGCTCCTCGTCTGCTGGAGGATTTCAGCAGTTGCCGCGTCGTCTGTCGCTTCTCGACGGAACATGTCTCGGAAATAGTCCTCGATGTGTTTTGTTAATTCCGTTTTCGTCTTGAGCGCCTTTCCCTGCTTGTGCTGAAGCTCACTTACGCCCCGGGACCCCGTGCTCGGGAAGCGAGAACGCGACCGCGACACCACGAGCTGCGGACTGTTAGCACGGGTCGTCGGGAACAGGTTACTGGGAGATAAGATCTCGAGTTGGCATGCTTCGTCTCTCGACAACAATATACAACGTACAGAAATGAATTCCATGGTGGAGAAGCAAAATCAGCTGGGCCATTGAACTGTGTTATGTAGTGTTCACCTATCGGTGACTTAGGTTCTTTCTGTAGAGGTCATCGATGCGAACGGATTTGTAGACGTCTCCGTGGAAATTCTCGATATTTATGCCTCTGCAATTGCTGCAATCGTGGTGTGTGTGGCTGTTGGATACAAGACAACTCCTTTGGTAATTGTTGAAGGGCGGAGGAATGTTCGCCAGTATGTGGTAAGATCGATAAACCCTTTAGGCAAACATGGTCTCAAATGGTCAATTTCAGCAGAATACTGCAAGACCCTACACTACAGTTAAAACCACAAACGCCTTGGCGAGTGTACAGATCATTGGCTGCTCAGCTTCGTTCCTTGATTTTACAACCGTAGAGAAAGTGCAAGAGGCGAGGAAAAGACAGGCATCTTCCCATATCAGCCTCTATCCCGAAATCTTGCTGAAGTGACACAGCACGTATTTCGGACATGACAAGAAATTGCTCTCAATAACATTCGGCTCTGTTTGCTTCCACGCCAGAGCGAATATATGTGTGCATTCATGTCTATGGGGGTTTAAGCTACCAGGTCGTTTTGACCATTTTATACACCGTCCATTGGCGCAGTCATATTGCTCTTTGCTGCTGTTTTGTTGCTGAAGTGCTGCCGGCAAAAAATGCAACACCCTCAAGGAGTCATTTTATTGACAAGTGAGGTGACAGGTAATTCGTCATTGCATGAGTATGTGATAACAAATTCAAACCATATGAAACACACATATTTCACAAAAGAATGCCCAGACCGTCGCATCAATACACAAGGTACTCGTGCATCGACCTGGCGGCAACGTGCGATCATAAAGGTGCCTAATAAATTGTTCCAAGAATCTTACGCCTTTCTTTGCAATTCGTAAACGGTTCTTGCAGGCCCTAAGAACGAATAAGCTCCAGCTTCATTATGTCCCACTGGGGAGACATCTGGGGATCTTGGGCCAGTGCAGATGTACACCATAAAGAGCACGTTGCGCCACAGCAGCCATATGCGACGTGTATTTTCCAGCTGAAAAAAAATCATCTCCCTGTTGAAGAAATGGCAGTAGTGCTGGGATAACAAACTGTACAGTGTAGGGGTAGTGGTTACTTTACCCTGCAGAAAGATCAACTGTGTCAGCGAGCTGTGACTGAAGGCTCCCGACGCCATGGACCTGAATGTCATGTGCGAATACACTCTGGTATGGGCAGCTCACCAGGTCTACGGCAAACACTTTTACGTCCATCACTCGCACATAGACAGAATCTACTACTGGACTATTGGCCTGTCTGCTCTTCTTTACCCTGACCGTCTTTTACCAGCGGGAAAGGTCTCCGGCGCTCATTTGATAGCAGGATGAGTCGAACTGCAGCGGTCTTGGACGGACTAGGACGAGGAGAACTCCATCCACTCTCGTGAATTGCACCCGGAGCCTAGCGCTCTACCCGCTATACAATAACGGCAATGTTTCTGATTAACGCTGCATTTACTGCGCCTTGAGTTCACTTTAAGGTCAGTACGTCGATTTAAAATCCACCGAGGTTATATGAATAAGCACATTATTCACATTTTCATTTGAGCTATTCATAAATGTTCAAATGTGTGTGAAATCTTATGGGACGTAACTGCTAAGGTCATCAGTCCCTCAGCTTACACACTACTTAACCTAAACTATCCTAAGGACAAACACACACACCCATGCCACGAGGAAGTACTCGAACCTCCGCCGGGACCAGCCTCAGCAGCCATGACTGCATTGAGCTATTCATTACCCTTTTTGATTCCGTCCGGTCGCCGTAAAGAAATATATGCTGTTCAGTATTGTACTGTACTCATCACAGAATAACTACTTCGTGCCCCTATTCGCCGTAACATCTTTCGAACCCCGACTTTTACTTGTTCACTTCGTGAGCCGACTCCTCAGAATAACTGCCTGAGCGCCTTTTCCACAGCCTCCGAAAGCTCGCCCCAATCCCTAAGTCATGGGGCTTCCCGTGCCACCTGTGAATCTTTCTTCTTTTTTAATTTATTGGCTTTCGGAACGTACCCATACGGCCATCTCATCACTGAAAATGTTGTACTATAATTTATATTGACAATTCAGAGTATACGTTAGTTAAGAGATACTCTGGTACGAAGTTACATGAGCTTAACGGAGGACAGATTTAGATATAAAACAAATTTTACATCCACAGTATATAGAAACGAGTAAACAAGACGAAAACGTAGCTTTTGCTCAGCGAGTACCGTTATTGTCAAGTAAATTACGTCGGTCCAAAAATACTCGTCTTCTTCCAGTGAGTTCCACAGAAGCTAAAGGGTGAGATACCCCTGTTATACGCAGAACTTGAGACACAGCACACAGGAACCAGATTTGGGTGTTACAGCCATACGTATAGATACACCAGTATTCAGCCACATACTTAGAGGAGGCACATACAAATAGTGACATACATTTCTAGGCTGAGCGTCCCGTACCCTGCTGAGTAGCACGTGGGAACATTGTCAGTCTTGTGCTTTGGTCTTCCCCTTCCGTTCCAGTTACCAAGAGCTTTAGAGTAGCAGCGCAGTGAGCTCTATCGGGATGTTGGCACTGTTGACGGACTCGTACAGTATTTTTATACATTGCTCTATCGTTGGATGCTAACAAGTTTTGAGGCTACTTGGGAACTGATGACCAAGAGCCCGAAGATTACTTGTAATTACGTTGATGTGATACATGCTCCGAGGACACAGTAGGGATATATGGTTTGGATCTTCTTTTTCTCCGTAAACGCTTTGAGGGGTGGCGCTTAGGTTGAGGCGTTTGTCGAACTTCCAGTGATTAAATTTCAACCGTGCTATAACTGTCGTGAAGCTCCTTGATGGCTCTGAGCACTATGGGACTTAACATCTATGGTCATCAGTCCCCTAGAACTTAGAACTACTTAAACCTAACTAACCTAAGGACATCACACAACACCCAGTCATCACGAGGCAGAGAAAATCCCTGACCCCGCCGGGAATCGAACCCGGGAACCCGGGCGCGGGAAGCGGGAAGCGAGAACGCTACCGCACGACCACGAAGCTCCTTGATGTTTGTGGCTTACCATACCATGACACTTTGGTGTCGTGAGATGAATTAGTGCGTAGTGGCTGCCATTGATTTGAGATATCCTTGGCCATTCCACTTGCCAATCCGACGACAATTGCTTTCTGAACATGGGTATCATATTTGTGAAAGGAGCTTATCACATTTAATAGATCTGTGCAGAGATGCTTGCTTTTTTGAACATCTACACACACCTGTGATCTTGGATGCAGCACAGATAGGTATGGGTAAGATTCGATACACCTTCACCTGTGTGAGTGTTTGTATCTTTATAGGGGTCATACTTCATACAGATGTTGATGGTGGACATTAGTTAGCAATGGAATGAAGGTTTTAGTGTTTATTGTCCATTATGTGATGAACATGTCAACGAAGTTTGATAAATACGTGACAGGAACGTAGTGTAACACTTTCCATTTCCAACAGTGACAATTCGCATTTTTCTCGCTTACTGCTTTGAGGCGCAGAGGAGAAGAGTGGACAGAAAAGAGTGTTGGTTGAACCGAGTCTGGCGAGGACAATGGGGCGCGCGACGTCCGCCGGGCTCTCCAGCTGGAACAATAGCAGCGCCGGTGGTCTCCGGGACGGCGCCTCCTCTGCAGACAGGTCAAGCACCTCCTGCCGAGGGCACGACGCGCGCTATCTGACATCGCCGGTCCGCCCTTCCTCGGAGTCAGCGCACACACTGATTACGGGCAACGGCTTTGTCGCCGGCCTCGTTCATTACGCGCAGCTGACAGTTTCCGCCTCCTTGGCCTCGTAGAACTTACGTCGACACAACACCACCATAAAAAATTCCAACGCTGGACGCACGTGCAATACCTGGCTAACGCACTTGCCACTAAAACAGTATCAGAAACTAGTACAAGAAAGTTAAAGAACTCAAGAATTAATTGAAAATAAGATTAGGCCAGGGAAACGGGTTTTTCGACAGTTACACTAAACCCTATGGAGTAATAAGGTTATAAACAAGAGTCGTCAGACCCATTTTCTCTGGTATTTAGGCAGATATTGCCGGATTCTTTTTTGCAAAGTGTAGATGGAGTCGGTCAAAATAAATGCTGCTGATCACGCACACAGACCAGTCATATTAATGTGACCACCGGCTATGTTCGATGACAACGTGCAATAACCACTCACAGATGGCCATTCTAAAACGTCAGCTTTCTTGAAATTTGTGTTGGGAAATTTTTCGTTAAGCATGAAATGTTAGCATGTATGGTCCATGACTATCGCACATCCTTCTTCCAGACTTCGAAGGAGATCGGTAAACCATTCCATAAACACATTATTCGGCTCTTGATGATAATCAACACCGCTTTTAGATTGAAATACCAATTCTTCCCTCTCTATGAAACAAGTGTTTGACCGTTCCGGTATGGCAGGCTATGAGAAGAGATCCTTTACGGCCTAGCGGTTCTAGGCGCTTCAGTCCGGAACCGCGCGACTGCTACGGTCACAGGTTCGAATCCTGCCTCGGGCATGGATGTGTGTAATGTCCTTAGGTTAGTTGGGTTTAAGTAGTTCTAAGTTCTAGGGGACTGATGACCTCAGATGTTAAGTCCCATAGTGCTCAGAGCCATTTGAACCTTTACCAAATAGGACGTTTAGACCACCGCTTCTTTCAGAATCCTGCCGGATAAAATTCTTAGAATGTTTTTGATTGACCCAAGTTTCATCGACGCGAATCCTTATTTCATGCATTCTTCTTAAGACGAGGCACTTTAAGCTACAATATAATTTCCGTCAAAAATCTCCAACTGTCATTAGCTTTTCAATATCTAAAGCCAAGCTTTCTTAAAACCGTTTACAAGGAAGTAGCACCTCCCGCATAGTCTATTTTAGCTTTTAAAACAGCTTTAAGTCTTTAAGTGCTGAGTATTCGCCCTTATCGTAAAATTCCTGAACTGAGCGATGAATTACATCTTTCTGGAAATCATTTAACGCTCTAACAGGCGTTTCGGGTGTAAGAAGTAATACCTCCTGCGCAGTCTATTTTTTGCTTTTAAAACTGCTTCAAGTTTTCTAAGCGTTGGGTAATAGCCATTATCACAAAATTTCATGAACTGAGCGACGAATTATGTCTTTCTGGAAACCATCTAACGATGTGACGGGTTTCTGGCGTGTAATGTTTTCTGTTGGACAGGCAAAGCTTGTCCCTAGTGCACCTTTAGTTTCGGTTACACTTTTATTGGCTTCCTCACAGATGCATTGCATTGTTCTTATCGAGACATGACATGCTTCTGCGTTTTATTTTATTTTTTTTTTCCCCAGAGGAAAGAATCACAAACCTTTTCCTGGCAGTTTTCCAGCGCTTTGAAGGACTTACACACTTTGTACATGCTGTCCTTAGACTGTCGCCTCGTACCACTCAGATTCGACATTATGCACAATTTAAACGTAAACGCATAGGCTCACTCCCGCACTTTTGTTGAGAAGGGTACGCCCCCGGTAGCAGAGTGGACAGCGCGAGAGAATGTCAATCCTAAGGGCCTGGGTTCGATTCTCGGCTGGGTCGGAGATTTTCTCCGCTCAGGGAATGGGTGTTGTGTTGTCCTAGCCATCATTTCATCCCCGTCGACGCGCAAGTCGCTGAAGTAGCGTCAAATCGAAAGACTTGCACCCGGCGAACGGTCTACCCGACGCGAGGCCCTAATGTTCTAATGTGTGTGAAATTTTATGGGACGTAACTGCTAAGGTCATCAGTCCCTACGCTTACACACTAATTAACCTAAATTATCCTAAGGACAAACACACACACACACCCATGCCCGAAGAAGGACTCGAACCTCCGCCGGCACCAACCGCATAGTCCATGACTGCAGCGCCTGAGACCGCTCAGCTAATCCCGCGCAGCGCGAGGCCTAGTCACACGACATATACCGGCTGATCAAAAATTCAGTACACATTTAGAAATTATTGAATAAATCACGGAATAATGTAGATAGAGAGGTACAAATTGACACACATGCTTGGAATGACATGGGATTTTATTAGGAAAAAAAAATACAAAAGTTCAAAAATGTCCGACAGATGGCGCTTCATCTGATCAGAATAGCAATAATTAGCATAACAAAGTAAGACAAAGCAAAGATGATGTTCTTTACAGGAAATGCTCAATATGTCTACCATCATTCCTCAACAATAGCTGTAGTCGAGGAATAATGTTGTGAACAGCACTGTAAAGCATGTCCGGAGTTATCGTGAGGCATTGGCGTTGGATGTTGTCTTTCAGCATCCCTAGAGATGTCGGTCGATAACGATACACTTGCGACTTCAGGTAACCCCAAAGCCAATAATTGCACGGACTGAGGTCTGGTGACCTGGGAGGCTACGCATGACGAAAGTGGCGGCTGAGCACACGATCATCACCAAACGACGCGCGCAAGAGATCTTTCACGCGTCTAGCAATATGGGGTGGTTCTAATAAAACCCCATGTCATTCGAAGCATGAGTGTCAATTTTTACCTCTCTATCTTCATTATTCCATGGTTTATTAAGTTTTCAAATTTATACTGACTTTTTGATCACCTGGTGTGTGCTACAGAAGGGATGGATATTGCACTGGGAGAAAGCAGAAAAGCCATTGCAGAGGGAGTGATCACGTGAGGTGCAGAGTGCGGGACGAATAACCTTGAACTGCTGACCAGAGTGAAAAGAGTATTGTAGTCTAGGGTATATGAAGCGTGTTAGGGAGATGCGAAAAACAGTGTAGACGTGGTCGCAATGCGGGAATGGAGCGATTTATCTGACGTCCACAACGGCATGATCATTAGCTTTCTGGCCAAGGGTGGAAGAATTTCCGAAATGGCGAAAGTTGTAAACTGTGCCCGTGCTGCCATGGTTAAAGTATACCGTGCTTGGCAAAACCGGCGCCGAGGCACTGTGGTGCACCACGGAGCGTATATGTCAGAGGTTAACGATGGCTGCGGAGATGTTTACGGGCGAATAGTTGTGCAATTGTTGAACAATTGACTGCCCAGATAAACAAAGGGGCTGCCAACGGTGTCTCCTCAACGATCGTTCAGCGAACGTTGCTGCATATGGGCCTCTACAGGAGGCGCCTGGTTCATGCACTCATGCTGACTGCTGTTCATCAGCGACGAAGGCTGGAATCTGTATACTAATAACGCAGCTGGACGTCCTCTGAGTGGGGGCAGGTGACCTTTCAAGATGACAGATGGCCGTTGGCGAGTACAGCGTGAAACGTCTGAGAGCAGACACGCTGCGACAATCGTATGAAGGGTCCAGGCCGCAGGAGGGAGTGTTTTGATCTAGGGAATGTCTTTGTGGCATTCCCTGCGTGATCTCGTCATTCTGGAGGGCACAGTGGATCAACTGAAGTACGCACCTGTCCTTGGGGACCGTGCTTCTTCTGCGATAGCCGACTTGCAAGATGGATCGTGCTTAGGCTTCACTGCAGCACTGGCGCCTACTATGTAGATTAATTAGCACTTTTTTTTCTTTATTGTCATTTTACACCTGTACGCCGCTCTTCAGCCACAGGTAGTACAAAGAGAGAAAAACAATGAAGGCACAGAAGTAACATAACATAACGGTGGACAACAAACAGTAGACACAGTAATGAAACAACACGAAGCCGTTCACATGCCCCCGAAAGGCAAAAGGTCCCGAGTTCGAGTCTCGGTCCGGCACACAGTTTTAATCTGCCAGGAAGTTTCAATTCAGCGCACACTCCGCTGCAGAGTGAAAATCTCATTCTGGAAGCATGTGTAAAGTTTGTTGCAAATCACCAAGTGCTTTCATTCTCAAACATAATGTGGCTGCTACCACATAGTGAACTACACTCCTTTCTACCCACAACCCTTTGGAAGTTGGGTGGTCCTTAACCTCCCCCTCCCATCCTCAGTGCTTTTTTCTAAGCTGTATTTTATATGCGTGCCAAATTTGGTTGAAATCGATTGAGTGATTTAGGAAGAGATTTGGAACAAACATACATCCATTTTTATTAGGGTATGTATGGATTTGGTCATGTCTGGCTTCTACTTTTTTTGGTCTATGGACTATAAATTTCGAGGTCCAATTTCAACAGCCAAAATTCAGATCGTGTGCCAGCCTGCTGTCAGACCTGTAGCGCAACGAGCGGCTTACAGTGGTTTACAAAATTCTAATATCCACGGTTGCAGGCAAAAGTGTCAGAGATGCTGATGCAGATAAGGGACTTGCGGACAGCATTTCTCTTACCCACAGAGACCTGCGGTGGCGCGCCACCCTGTGTTGACAAGTGAAGCAGCCGGAAATGGCGCTGGCGCCGGCTCGCCGCCCTTTGGATGCGCCTGGCTGCTGCCGTCGGCCAGCAGTCGGCCCCTTATTTATTCTGCAGCGCCGTCCCCCGTTCCGTGTTCCATTAGCTGGCGACCCTCTCTGCTGTGGCGAACACGCCGCGGCGTGTCCTCGCAAAAAATTGACTGGCAACGTGGTGGCTGATTGGCGCGACTTGTCAAATTACCGCAGCTGCGGAAGGAAAACAAGGGGAGGCTCGGCGGACCCCATCGGCGCCCCTTGCCCCAGATATATCTGTGTTCATTCGTCGCTCTCCCGGCTTCCCCTTACAATGTGATTACAGTTCCGTGAAAGAATAAATCTATTTCAAATTAGAAGAAAATGTCCTGGACATTACATCATTAATTCGGAAGCACTTCAATTACCTGAAGCAGATAATTTTTTAGTGTAGTAGTGGATGCCAACAAGCTCAGTTTTCATATGGTTGTACACTACCGGCCATTAAAATTTCTACACCAAGAAGAAATGCAGATGATAAACGGGTATTTATTGGACAAACATATTATACTAGAACTGACATGTTATTACATTTTCACGCAATTTGGGTGCATAGATCCTGAGAAATTACACCCAGAACAACCACCTCTGGCCGTAATAACGGCCTTGATACGCCTGGGCATTGAGTCAAACAGAGCTTGGATGGCGTGTACAGGTACAGCTGCCCATGCAGCTTCATCACGATACCACAGTTCATCGAGAGTAGTGACTGGCATATTGTGACGAACCAGTTGCTCGGCCACCATTGACCAGACGTTTTCAATTAGTGAGAGATCTGGAGAATGTGCTGGCCAGGGCGGCAGTCGAACATTTTCTGTATCCAGAAAGGCCCGTACAGGACCTGCAACATGCGGTCGTGCATTATCCTGCTGAAATGTAGGGTTTCGCAGGGATCGAATGAAGGGTAGAGCAACGGGTCGTAACACATCTGAAATGTAACGTCCACTCTTCAAAGTGCCGTCAGTGCGAACAAGAGGTGACCGAGACGTGTAACCAATGGCACCCCATACCATCACGCCGGGTGATACGCCAGTATGGCGATGACGAATACGCGCTTCCAATGTGCGTTCACCGCGATGTCACCAAACACGGATGCGACCATCATGATGCTGTAAACAGCATCCGAAAAACTGACGTTTTGCCATTCGTGCACCGAGGTTCGTCGTCGAGTACACCATCGCAGGCGCTCCTGTCTGTGATGCACCGTCAAGGGTAACCGCAGCCAGGGTCTCCGAGCTGATAGTCCATGCGGCTGCAAACGTCATCGAACTGTTCGTGCAGATGGTTGTTGTCTTGCAAACGTCTCCATCTGTTGACTCAGGGATAGAGACGCGGCTGCACGAACCGTTACAGCCATGCGGATAAGATGCCTGTCATCTCTATTACTAGTGATACGTGGCCGTTCGCATCCAGCACGGCGTTCCGTATTACGCTCCTCAACCCACCGATTCCATATTCTGCTAACAGTCATTGGATCTCGACCAACGCGAGCAGCTATGTCGCGATACGATAAACTGCATTCGCGATAGGCTACAATCCGCCCTTATCAAAGTCGGAAACATGATGGTACGCATTTCTCCTGCTTACACGAGGCACCACAACAACGTTTCACCAGGCAACGCCGGTCAACTGATGTTTGTGTATGAGAAATCGGTTGGAAACTTAACAGCTCATGTATCCAACTTGCTCCCAAGAATAACGCACAGTCCAGTCACATTAATGTGACCAACGTCTGTGATCCGTGTCAACATGCAGTAACAACTCACAACCGGAAGGTGGCAGCTGCCTGAAAACGAAACTGCAGGGCGAAATTCGCTACAGATGCAGGTGAAATGCGTATACAAATATGTGTGAAATATCTTAAATATACATGAAGTATATGTAACGTATGTGTACATGGACAAAGCCATCAAAACCAAGGGTAAAAAGCTCATCCTAAACCCCTTGCTCGATTTCAGCTAAGCTTGATTCACGTATTACTCACTATTTGGAAAGAAATGCTGTGGGGGTAAGAACCAATAACCTCCTATTGAGGTGGTGGTGATAACGTGGAGAGAGAATATCGGAGTAGGAGATGAACAGGTAGAAATGGGGAAGGAGAAGATGGTGACAGGTAGGTGGGAGGAGAGGGACAGAGAAGGGGCAGGAGGAGGTGGATAGAGAGAGGGGGAAGGAGCGGATGGACAGAAAGAGTGGAGAGAGCCGAAGGACAGAGAGAGGTTGAACTAGGAGTTGAGCTTACAGAACTGGAATAAATACATGCCTGGGCAACGCTGGGTACTCAGCTAGTTTTCATAAAAAGAAGCCTGTCACAATACTGTTACATTCCGCAACTGACAATGGTCTGTCGTAATTACTGAAACGGGTTTTGTGAATTTTTATTGGAACGTTTCCACAGCATTGGGAAATCGTATGAAGTCATCTTACAAGCTGTCGTCACATCCTGTATACCATTAAATTTGATCTATGATACAGGCTTAATAACAGTCTAATGTTAAAAGAGTAAAGGACACACACAAAAACACCGCAAGTTTCCACTGAAACGAATGGAATTCAATGTCTTCTATGGCCTAACCAAGTCTGGATCTTTCTATCAAGTTACCTGAAATCTCCACATTTCTTACGCTTTTCATGGCCTGACACCTTACCATTCCCAGCTCATTGCTTTCAAATCTGTTTCAGTGGTATCAGAGTACGGTTACAGGGACGTAAGTGACGTGTCATATCAGAAAAGACATTAAAATGCAAAACTCTTTTAGTAAAGTTTTTTGTGTACTGTGTACCATTCAGGTGTTTTTGTTCCCAGGTGATTCCATGTTCAACTATAGCTGTAAGAGATGAGGTCAGTACTGGGCATCTGAAGGAAAACAGATTGATGCATTAATTATAAATCTACAGCCAGGTGGTCAAGGGCAGCGTGAGTGAACTGGCGCAGCGCACTCGCATTTCTCAGCAAGTCAAACCATTGTTGTAGGTCTCAAGTCTGTCGCCAGTGTGCAACACATTAAAAACCTACTTCAGGATAGTTATCTGTCACAATCTCATTTATTTCGGGTGCATGCCAATCCGTCATTTAACTATTTGGATACAGGATTTGTGTAAAATTAATAGTGAACTAAAGCAATGCGCAGAAATCAAAGAGTTGCAAGAGAAGATTAGGTAACTCTAGCATCGAGCCAACCTGTTGCAGCGAGAAGAAATTTCTGACGTTCACATAATGGTAGAGGATGACTGCGAGTCTAAATGTATTTTGCAGAGTGGTGCTGGTATAGAGATATGGAATCATTTTAATCTTTACTTAACCTTATTACGGTTGTTGTACAAGAGATTACTAGCTTGTCAATGAAACTAATGTAGAATTTTTGTATTTGCCAGTTAAGTTACAACAGCAAGCCAGTGCCCTTCAAATTCTCTATCTTGTATTTATTCCGATTATTTACCTATTAAATAATGGGCGGTTGGCTAGAAGTTGGTCAGACAGGCCGAGAAATAAATTAATAAACAAACATTATTTTTGGGTACAAGGTCAACAAAGAACCTATGTGAGATATGTTGTTAATATTAGATGGGATCAATTACCATTGTTTAGAGGTAAGTGAAAATCAGGTCGTTAGCAAGGAATGCAGCTGGAAGACCGTTCATGGGTCCTTTTTGCTAATAAACCCAGTAGCTAATAAACCCAGTAGTTTCCTTGACTTGGATGAACGTGCATGAAATATAGAGAGCATTGGTCTTGCTGATCAGAAAAGGACGGTTACTGAGGAGCAGAGTAACATCTGTATCTTCGGCTTGCTGGGATCGAAACAGGTCGCAACTTTTATGTGATTACAATAATGCAACTTAAGGTGTTTCCTCTAGCAGTTACAAAAGAGTATCTTGCCTGGAATCTCTTCCCCTCAATGTCGCTGTGATTGCCAACGTGGACAAGATAGTGGAAATCGTTTTACATGTAATCAACTGGAACCTTTTGCTCTGGGCTATCCAGATACACGTGAAAAAATTAATAACTGATGACGTTTTCAGAAATGGATTGGGTGAAAGTGAACAGAGTTGCCACTCAAGGGGTGGAGCCAGTAAGGGGAATCAGTAAGTTCACCCTACACATTACCCCTGCCACCAGGGGAAATTCAAATTATATATGGAGCATAGACACTTCTCACCAGGAGCAGACAACCAGGTACTAAGCTGGGTACTGGTTAGGCCCCCATAAAAGTGGCAGGAAAGCACACTGTGCAGTTAGAGTTTCATCAAATGATAATCATCAACGTAGTGCAGTTATTCTAATCGAGATTCCATCACTTTTCAGAAATTTGAAGTGAAGCGGGATCAAGCAATCAAGAGTATTAACGATAAGCTCCTTAGTAGGAAGAGCTGGATATCATCCTAAACTGATAAATTAAAGATTTGTCTTCCAAAAGAGTTAATCACGCCGGTATTTACTTCCATCACTACTTGTGTGGGAGTAATTTACGTACTTTTAAGACCTTAATGAAAACTAAAGCGCACGTTACTTGGCCATCTCGTAATTGAGACGTCAGAAAGTTAGTCCAGGAATGTCAGCCCCCACTCACAGGTTTCGTTGTGGTTTGTTGCACTCTAGTCGGGGACAGGGGCTGATGAAAAAAATGGTTTGTTGATTATCTACGGCCGCTCCCAAGGACCAAGAGTGGTAATAAGTATATTTTTATAACGATGGATGCTTACGCACAGTTTGTGTGGCTTGTTCCAAGTGGGGCGTTGACTGTGGATTTGAAAATTCAGCATCTCGATAAAATATTTTCTCATTTTGGCACTCCCAACATATTACTTAATGCACCTACATTCACTTCTAGGGAATTTAGGAAATTCTGCTATGGTAGCGCCAATCGCACATTGTAAGCACCCCATAGCATACTCAAACATCGTTCGCTGAACGTAGTAATCAGAACCTTAAATCAGCGCTTATTATTTCTCGTAGCCAGTCTCAGAATCATTTGCATAAATCCATCAATTGGCTTAATTTTGTTTTCAATTTCGCTGTGCATGGGGCACAAAAGACCACCTCTGCAAAATTAATGCTTGCGTAATCTATTAACTCTCAGATATCCAAGCATTAGTCTACAAGTAACCTCCTCCCCACGGAAATTAATTCTGACGCCACTAAAAGAAGTTGGAGTAAGGCGGATAATACCATTCGTTTTGCACGCATGCGGGAAGTCCACTGATATAACAACAGTAAACGGCATACCTCGTAGAGGATTGGAGTTCTTGTTTTTGTAAAGAATTTTTAAGACCAGAGCTAAGAAGGAAAAAAATTTTCCGCCAATCTATTGCCGCGTTTTCTTGGACTATGTTGGATTCTAAGGATGCTCATACCGATTAGTTTCGTAGTTAAAAATTTGGCTAACGGTAAACTGCATAGGGTTCATCTTACTCATGCCAATGTTTTTACTCCTTCTTATGACTGTGAGGCCAGCGTAGCTCAATAAAAGGTAGAGGAAGCCACTCAGGCCATCTCTTCCCCCCCCCCCCCCCCCCAGCCACAACCTGCCCCACAGGTTTGTCTATTAGGGTAAGAGGATTAACCCGTGCGGTGTTACGATATCCTATCGAAATGGTGAAGTAATCTGTTTGGCTGTGTGCTGACACTCGATCACAGAGCCCAAGGTTCGATTCCTGGCCGGGTCACTGATTTTCTCCGCTTGAGACTGTGTATGTGTGTTGTCCTCGTCATCATTTCATTTCACTCATCGACGTGCAAGTCACCGTTGTGGCATCAAATAAAAAGACTTGTATCAGGCGGCCAACATGACAAATAAGGCCACATGATTATTTCACTTCATTTTCGCTATATAGTATGCAGCCTGCCTCCTTCGCATCTCACTAGGTGACATGCGCTCTCCCCACCGCGCCGACTTAATGGCGATGAGCGTGAACTTGCACTCAATCGTCTCCCACAGAAAACTGGAGGTCGGTCATCCAGGGGAGAGTCCTGGCAATCGTTTGGGACATTGACGCTATGAGCAACTGCCCAAATTGAATATCATTTTGGGTGAGTGTGTCGCTATTCTATCAATTTAGTTATGCTCAAGAAGCATGTCGCTCACATTTGGTGGAAGACAGTCCTCAGACATAGACTGCTATTCGTGGCTACAGATTTCGAGGATCAAAAAAATGGTTCAAATGGCTGTGAGCACTATGGAACTCAACTGCTGTGGTCATAAGTCCCCTAGAACTTAGAACTACTTAAACCTAACTAACCTAAGGACAGCACACAACACCCAGCCATCACGAGGCAGAGAAAATCCCTGACCCCGCCGGGAATCGAACCCGGGAACCCGGGCGTGGGAAGCGAGAACGCTACCGCACGACCACGAGATGCGGGCTTTCGAGGATCAAATGGGAGTACTGAGCAGTAGCCATTGGCACTTGTTGGACTTGTTTGGTGAGCACCTCAGTGTGCATACAGTATGAACAATTATACAGTGCTATCCGCTGTGACACAGGGTTCCTTGTATTATGTGGTTTAGGTCTGAGTTAATACCGAATTTATCCATCGAAATTGCCGGTTCCAGCTTATTTACTTTACATTGCTAAAGATTTCTGTCTGCCTATGCCACAGTAATTCCTGCCCATTGTGTTTGAGACTGATTTGTAATTAACGAATGTTACTTCTGTTGGCTTTGCGTAATTTATTTTTATAGTCAGAATTAATTTTACTGCTTGCTGTTTTAGTTGAAACCTTATGGGCGTTATTGTTAAAAATTATTTATTCATTCTTTTATAGAAGTAGGTTGAGGTCTGCATTCTACTTAAAAAGCTCACATAATATTTCTCTGATCTAGGTAAGTCCTATATTTCGCATTATTCTATAATTGTCCATTGGTAGTTTGATTTTCTGGGCTTACAGGTATCAACTGATGTGTTGCCTGACTGTTTAGTAAAATGTAAATGTCGTGTGACTAGGGCCTCCCGTCGGATAGACCGTTCGCCGGGTGCAAGTCTTTCGATTTGACGCCACCTCGGCGACTTGCGCGTCGATGGGGATGAAATGATGATGATTAGGACAACACAACACCCAGTCCCTAAGAGGAGAAAATCTCCGACCCAGCCGGAAATCGAACCCGGGCCCTTAGGATTGACAGTCTGGCACGCCGCTGACCACATTTTTGTTTTTTTGTTTTGTTTTTTTTGTTTCTTGGTATTAGGTCGAAGCGAACGTCTCATGACATCCCTTGAAGTTCGTTGTTGACCATTTCTCTCAGCTTTTTTATTACAGAGACAAGCCACGTCTCTGACCGAACACGCTGAGCTACTGTGTCGGCATCACTCATCTACGGGTGGCGGACGACTGTTTAGTGATGGCTTCGTATTTTTCTTTGGAGCATATGTCAACTGAAATCTTTTTGCGTCTGTTATAATAATGTCTGAATTTTATAATGTGCTTTTTTTTTAAATTATTTCACCCGAAGCTCTAAGCAAGCCAGTCTTTCAAACATTAACTGTAAATTATTTAAATTCCAAATATCAGTGATTTATTGACAACGTTTTGCATTTTCTTGCGTTTGTTAAAATGCATTTCTTAAAGGAAATTCACTAAGAATTTGAAATTTTTAAAAATAAATTTGTCTTTCTTTGGATGAAGTATGATTTTTTGTGACTTGCGAACCTATTTCAAGATTCTAATAAGAGGCCTCTGTGCACCCAGCGAACTATCGATGATTAAGTTGGTACCTTTATCATAAAAACTGAAAAAGAGGTATACTGATCACTGAGGATCGCTCACTCGTGACTTCATACACGCATAACTTTTAAAACCTCAGCTCTGTCCCATAGGACCCAACTCCCCTCCTACCCTTGCGCGGATAGTCTGCTGACAATTCCGCTTATCGAGCTACCAAATCGCTTCATAAAACTATTTTAACGTGGAGGCTTTTCTGGTAATTAGATAGGCACTTGTTCCTATTACTACTCATAGTATTTACTGTAAGGAGTGCCCTCGCCGTCAGCCTTCGTTTCCGTATAGTTTCGTAAGCCTGAGCCACTTGTGTTCTATACACTGCCGGTAATGGTAATAGTTATAACAACAAATTGGAAACCGTGTCTTAAGATGGTCATTGTTACCAGGTGCACAAAAAAATGTGAAGTGCATACGAGCTAGTTGTGGTTGAGTCTGAAAGGAGTAAGTGGCGAGGCTGTTTAAAAACTGGAAATGCAAGAATCATGGTTGAACAGGGAAATTCTTACCCCCATGACGAAGCGGATGTGCAGATTAAGAAATCAACGTATAACTGCAGGAAAAAGAGACCGCGAGGAAAAGACAGCGCCTTTTTTTCCAAATTTTTGAGAAGGGATTTCAAGGTTTGGGATAGATAGGTTTAGATATTGTCGAAAATACGCCAAATTATGAGAGCTGCGAGGATGGGTTGTGTATAGCAAGAAGAGGAGCCATTCGGACGATCCAGAACAATAACTTTAGTTCGGAAATTCAAATTAATCACGACATTTTGAAATTTACTGAAGGTAAAAGTTTTTGGAAAACTGACGATGGAGCTCTTCGCAAAAAAAAAAGAGTCCTGCTGTTCAGTTGTGAAGAAGCGGAGAAAATCCTGGGTGAAAATGGAACCCTTCTTGTAACGGGACGTTTGACAATTGTTCGTAACAATCCAAACAACTGTACACTACACACGTTAACAAGGAAAGCACGGAAAAAGAGAGGAAGATGTTTCCTGTTTTGTTTGCTTTGCTCCCAGCCAAAAGTTAAAATACATATGAAAAACCTTTTTCCAGACTGAAAAATAAGATGCTTGGGTGGTCACCGAAAACGCTTTGAAATTGCTACAGTTTAAGCTATGAAAACGGCATTCCCCAAAACATCCCTTTCCGGTTGCAGTTTTCACTTCAGTCAAAGTCTGTGGAAGAAAATACAGGAACTGGGACTATTGAAGGACTAAAAGGACATAGAAGTCCGATTGTTTTGCCGCATGCGTGCTGCAGTGGCATATCCTCCACGGAACAGTGTTGATGAAGCGTGGGTGGTTATAATGGAGGGAATACGTAGTGGAGAAAATACCATGACATTGGCAGGCTATATGGTCAATCAGTGGATCGTAAATCCTAGTATACCAATTGAAACGTGGAATGTTTTCAACAAGCGGTACAAGACCTCGAATGCTGTCGAAGATTGGCATATGAAACTAAAATACTCAATAAATCAGAAACATCAGAACTTATACTCTCTGGTAAGTAAGCTAATAGACAGTCAGATGTACAAAGCAGACGTCAGACTGCGATTTAGTGGGAGAACTCTAACGAACTGTAATACAGAAGGTCGCGGGGAAGGCTATCAGCCGACTGGGTATTGTTCGCTAGCTATGGATCTGCACAAACTATATGACAAAATAGAGTTGGAGGAGGGGGAGAATTTGAGAGAAGATATGAGCAGAAATACAGAAATACTGTCAGTCTGCTACATTGACGTTAAAAAGGTACTGCGTATCATCCTTAAAATGGGAAGGGCAGACATTCTAAGAACAATATTACTCCTCCACCTCTCCCCCTCCACTCAGAGATGTGTTTTGAGCAGGTTCGTAAAACTAGAAGAAAGTCGGACATATACGGAGACGTATCGCCAGCGGCACATTGGCGTGATCTGTCTGCTATTTGCGTAGCGGACAAAATGGCTGTGGCTCTCTGTGCAGAATCACCACACGGCGGCCTGCGGGTAATAGATGTACTAACTTTCCACTTTGTTCCTAACTAGAGACGTTCATTTCCGAAAATTAAACCCAGCATTTTTGGCTACTGTGGAAAGCCTGCAATGCAATACTGAGTCCGGATCCATGATCGTAAATAAAGCCGTTGAATGGAATTTCAATTAAAGTCCTTAATAATTTCGTTCCTTTTCCTTTCAGGCACTACTCCCCAACAGTAGAACGTTTCTCCCCAACAACGGTTCTCTCGCAAGGGGTGCCTGGAATTTTTCCACCACAAATTGCCCCGACTTTAACACTGGCGCTGCGATGGGGAATCCCCAAAACGCGCGGTGGCTGACGTCAGCAACTCAGCTCACACTGTCCCTTTCATTGAGAAACTGTCTGCAGGCACAATATGGTGAATCGAAACTCGCTGTTGACCGCATCCGTGCATGCACCTTTCACACTGGAAATCCGTAAATGTTGTACAAATACGCGCGCGCGTGTGTGTGTGTGTGTGTGTGTGTGTGTGTGTGTGCGCTCCACATTTCCTCTTAAACTACTGGACCGATCTCAACCGAACTTGGTACACATATCCCTTACTGTCTGGCGACTATCAATGTTCGTGTAAGAACCACCTGTCATAATTCAACAGATATGACGTCATGAACAAGTAGACGCGTGAAAAACTGCAGCATCATGTATGACGTTAAAATTTATTACTTCTTTGTTACTAATTATATTCGTAACATATTTCGCAGACAGTATCCATATATGCCACTGAATGTACCTACAGAAATATAACATTATACACTGCTGGCCACCGTAAATGCAACACCAAGAAAGACAAGAGGTAGCACAACAAAATTTATTTTGTAGATAACATGTTGACCAAGTATCAAATGATTACGTTTACAGACGTCTGTGACATGTGGTTCCTGCCAGAATCAGTAGCCAGAGTAGCCGCCATTGTTGGAGATCACCGCTGCCACACGTCTCGGCATTGAGTCAAAGAGACGTTGGATGTGTTCCTGGGGTACAGCAGCCCAAGCAGCTTCCACACGTTGCGAAAGATCATCTGGTGTGGCAGCTGGGGATGTAATCTGGGTCACTCGTTGAGCAACCATGGACCACATGTTTTCTATCGGGGAAAGATCCGGAGAGCGAGCCGGCCAGGGAAGCAATTCAATCTGGTTATTGACGAAGAACCTTTGGACAATGCGTGCACGTGTGGTCGCGCATTATCCTGTTGAAATATGGCTGTGGCCGAGCCCTGAAGGTAAGGAAGGACAACTGGCTCCAGCACCTCGGATATGTAGCGCCGGCTATTTGAAGTACCGGCAATGCGTACTAGAGGCGTGCGAGAGTAATATCCAATACCGCCCCATACCATAATACCCGGTGCAAGACCAGTGTGGCGGTGCATAATGCAACTGTCCAGCATCCTCTCTCCACGGTGTCTCCACACTCGAATCCGACCATCGTGGTGCTGCAGACAGAAGCGTGCCTCGTCAGTAAAGACAACGCCATTCCATTCTGCCGTCCACATCCGTCTGTCATCACACCATTGGCGACAGAGACGTCTGTGGTTCTGCGTCAATGGTACACGAAGCAATGGACGTCTTGTGGACAGACCACTCTGCTGTAAACGGCGTCGAATGGTACGCGCAGACACTGGATGATGCGTTACAGACGCAATGTGCTGTGCTATGGTTCAGGATGTCACTGAGCGATCCGTCACTGCCATGCGCACAATTTGCCTATCAGCACGTGCAGTGGTACACCGAGGTGAATGCGATCGACCACGTCGGTCCGTCGTACCCTCCTGCATCCAACGGTCACATATCCGCATTACAGTTGTTTGCGCTACGGTCGCAGGTTCGAATCCTGCCTCGGGCATGGATGTTTGTGATGTCCTTAGGTTAGTTAGGTTTAACTAGTTCTAAGTTCTAGGGGACTAATGACCTCAGCAGTTGAGTCCCATAGTGCTCAGAGCCATTTGAACCATTTTGAACAGTTGTTTGGTTTCGTCCAACACGACTAACGATTTCTCTGTATGATAATCCACAATCTCGGTAAGCCACTATCCTTCCTCTGTCGAACTCGGATACTTGATCAAAAGATGTTCGCTGTTGTCTATGAGGCATAACTGATGTCTTGTGAAACAACCACAAGGTAAACACACGTGCCGAACGTACACTCGTCGAAATCGCCAAGCGTTAAATGGCGCTATGAGGTGGCGCCACAGGCGCGCGTGATGTGCGTCTGCGCTGAAATTCTAATCAGTTGCATATCTCATCGTTGCAAACTCATGGTGTAAATTTCACTTGATTCGGATGCTTCCTTCAGGGTGTTGCATTTACGGTGGCCAGCTGTGTACAATATGTAGTTCAAGAGATATGACGTCATAAACACTGAGATACGTGAAAAAATGGCGCATCATGCATGAAATTTTAATACATTTATTCTTTACTACTAAGACACTCCAACAGTCGAGTCAAGAAAATTCCTGACATCTGGCTGCGCTTTTGACAGCGTTCAACTGCGATGCGCAAACGGCTGTAGAGATAACAATCGCCATCTATAGAGTTATGAAGAGAGGTTGCTATAGAGACGTTTACAAAATCGCGTTTTAGACTGGTGAAGCAGGTGCGTGCAGCGTATAGAAACTGTCCAACTGTCCGGGATATTTATAAACAGAGTTCATTTTTTTATTTTCGTTTCTAATAAAAATGGTTCAAATGGCTCTGAGCACTATGGGACTTAACATCTGAGGTCCTCAGTCCCCTAGAACTTAGAACAACTTAAACCTAACTAACCTAAGGACATCACACGCATCCATGCCTGAGGCAGGATTCAAACCTCCGACCGTAGCGGTCGCGCGGTTCCAGACTGAAGCGGCTAGAACCCCTTGGCCACACCAGCCGGCCGTTTCTAATAGAAACTGGCAAAGTGAACACCCGGGAAATGCCGGGTTTGTCAGCGGGTGCAGTATACAGGATGATTTTGTCCACCGAGTACAAACTCTGGGGATTGATAGATTAGAGGACACGGAACAAAAAAAGGTCTAATGAACTTACGTCCGGAAACACATGGTTTTAATGCTAGAGACTATTTATTGTCATACTTTGTTACTGAGACTGCGAGAAGGTCCAGTTGCATGGCCTGCTCGTTCAACGGATTCCAACCCGTGCGATTTCTGGTTATGAGGCCGTCTCAAAAGTATCGCGTATGCATGTGGAGACAACGGAGCAGCGTGTTCATGCTGCCTGACACTGTTCGGATGCAGCCTGGCCGATGTGAACATGTGAGACAGAATTTGCTATGGCGCGTACACGCATGCATTGATAAACATGGAAACCATTTTCAACACATACTGTAACTGTGGTTTCACGGTACAACGAGTATTAGAACCAGGCTCTGTCACAGTGTATGAATAAATGGTCTCTAGCACGGAAACATGCATTTCCAGACTAGTTCATTAGTCTTTTTTGTTCCGTATCCTCTCAGCGATCAGTCCCTATAATCCGTACACAGTGGAAAAAATTACTCTGTGTACTAACGTGGCTAATCATCTAATTCCACGTTTCGTACATCATTTTGCACGTACTGTATCGCGATTAAGAGAGTAAAATCGAATACCAGTATACCTGTAAATAATTCATTCACGCCGAGGCCGTTCACAGATTAGTGAATACCATAATGAAAACTCCATAGAGGAAACAATCATATCATGCCTCTGCTTTACACACAGAAAAATATTTTACAGAACATGGGTTAATCAGAAAAATCGATTGGAGTTTAATTTTAAAGTTGGATTCTTATCTACGTATTTTATGTTACTAAATAAACAAACATCTATTCTGATGGCTATGCAACGCATATTCCGCAAACCAAGGAGGCATTTTGCGAACAGTAATGGAGCCAATTTTTTGCGGTATCGTATTTTCGCAAACTGCTATTCCTTCCGAATTGTGATTAACTACAACAAGACCATTAATTACGACACTTGTATCGTCCGCGAAAAGCACTAATTCTGCTCCACCTGTGTTCGCGTATATGTGACGGATAATCAGTTGTTATTTAGACCTTGGAAAAATAAAGCTACGTAACTAAAGTTTTGTGTGTTTTCAGGTACGTCACAGTACCGCAACACGACGCTACAAGACGCGCCATACTGATAATGTGAAGTCGGTAGCGTGCGGCAATTCGTTTTCTCTATTTGAAGGAAAGCAACGCTGTAACAATTCATGGTGAGTTGGTAAAAGTCTAGGACATCAATGTACCATCATATGACACAGTGTAATGTGCTGCAGACGCATGCAGTGCGGTCAAACAAATCTGAATGACGAAAAACCGAAGTAGCAGAGAATGGCTCTGTGAAGAGGCGGGAATCCCAATATAAAAACCATGGTGCTCGAAGACTGGCATACTACAATCAAGATGATGATGGAAATAATGAAAATCTGTCATGGATTATTTTTCAACATCTTGCGCGACATTTTGAACACGAGGAAACTTGACGACAGCTGCGTTCTGCGACTGATCGCACTACTGCAAAAAGCCTGGCGAACTGAGGCACCAGCGGAAATGTAGCTCAGGCCAATTCAGATGACTTCTACAGCCGCCTAACACCGCAAATTTATGCAGTAGAAAGTGTTATGTTGATATATTCTTGTAGGAAAGCAAGCCCTCGTAATAATGAGATTAATCCTTTGATGCGCAACGTATTTTTTGTACTGTTACTGGAGTATATTGAGCACTTACTTCTATGAAGCTATTGCGCTGACTAGACGAACCCAACCCGTCACTAAACACATTTTGGAACACAACCTACACAACCTACGACCTACGACAGAAGTGATGGCACTTTCTGCAGGACATGACCATCATTTTGCAGGACAATGCTCAAGCATGTACAGTGCAAGCTGTTATTGATTTGTTTGACTGATGAGGCTGCTAAGTGCTATACCACCTACTGCACTCCCATGACTTAAGGTCTCGCGAGTTCAACTCGATTTCTAGGAAACACTTCACGGCATTCGCTTTAGAATTGCTACAAATTCGTTGGGCAATAGACCGTGCCGCTCGAACTGTCAACACAACTGGCACTGTTAAGAGTATCCTTCGACTTCCACATCGCTGGCAACGGGTTATATACAATGCTGGTGACTACTTTGAAGGTCAGTAAAACTTAGAAACACATATCTATTTTGTACGAGCTGTAAATAAATAGTTGCCACTATTAAAGTTCAAACTCTCGTATGTAATTTCGACAGATATTTACAATTTCATTTTTGGATGGTATAGCTTGAGTCAGTCCAGAAAATATTGCGCCTCGCGTGTTCAATGCGACGCCCATTGTTAACGGAAAGTGTCGATTTGTTTCTGGTTACAAACAAAGCGTCACTGAGAGTGCAATTTTAAAATATCATTTGATAAGGCGGTTCCAAAAGAGCCTGTTGCAACATTCGCCACCGACCGCGATTCAGCAGCGGCAGTCGCTAGCTTCTGCATCATAAGTTATTCTTCGTATGATGCTGTTCCTGTTCACATATATACTTATAGTTACACTGAATATGACTCTACACTCATTTTGGAACATGGCGATGCAATAAGCCTTGTGCTGGTAACAAGTAATAAAAACACATGTTGAGAAGTCTTTTAATTTTTTGAGCTGATTCCAAATACACACTGCCATTATCAGAGTGAATATTCCTGATGACTCTTAAGAGATCGATTGTTTGAAGGAAAACGTCGTGGGGTAACATCAGAAGCATGGAACGAAGTTGTGGTGCTCTTGAAGAAGCGATCTTTCAATTGACCTTGAGGAAAATAACGGGAAAAATCTCATCGTGGAGGGTGGACGGGAATTGGAGATCCACTCTTGCCGAACGCGTCTTAATCGTCCAAACAGCTGACAGGCGAAGTCTCCTTAGGTTTCTTGTGATACAGGCGAAACTGAGCAGAGTGAAAGAAGGGCGGAGCTAAAGTGACACCTGTTTTAGATTAGGTGCCGACACTCAATAGTTTCCGGGTAAATGATGGTTAAAGTTGCGATGCGACTTTATCTGTCCGCTTGTGCAACGGAAAACGAAGTGTAGTGTAGTACTTAAGAGCGAAGTTTCGAAATACAGCACGCAGTGTTGAAATCCAATCTTATGTTGGTTTTATCTTTATATTTTGTTGTTACGAAAGTGTGTGATATCAATATTTTTTGTAATAGTCTGAGGCCGGCCGTTGTGGCCGAGCGGTTCTAGGCTGGAACCTGCGACCGTTACGCTCGCAGGTTCGAATCCTGCCTCTGGCATGGATGTGTGTGATGTCCTTAGTTTAGTTACGTTTAAATAGTTTTAAGTTCTAGGGGACTGATGACCTCAGATGTTAAGTCCCATAGTGCTCAGAATCATTTGAATCATTTGTCTGAAACATAGTGGAACTATTGTCAAAAGAAATGAGTTATTTATATGAATGAGTGGTGCCTGTCTTTTTCGGACGTGTCCAATAACTCGCCTCGATGGGCAAGAAATCCATAGTCTTCACACTTCGTCCGATCCCTGGCGGGAATCTAAAAATCAGAGAGCACAGAGGGCTTGGGCTGGGGACTGTGGATAGGTGGCGCTGATTGGGATTATGAGTCGGCCGGGGAGCGTGACGAGATAGTCCACGTATTTGCGATAAACACTGTGCCCCAATGGACTGCCTAGTAAGCACACATTTTCACTCGTCACCGTCGATTCCCTACATAGTCCCGATGTACGTAGCTGACACCGTCAGTTCCTTCCCTCCCCTTTCCTTTCCTTTCCTTTCCTTTCCTTTCCTTTTTTCCCCCTCCACCTTCAGCTACATAAAAGATATAAGCTTGTCAAATCTCATTAAAAATAGATTTTAGCTTCATGAATTTCATATAATTAACAGTAACTGGAAATGAAAACCATATAAATTCTACTATCTCAATCTCCTTATACGAAGGGGTGTTTCTGGCCGAACTCAGAATACCGACATGTTCCACAAAAGTAATTCCGCTACAGTGTAAGCCGTTTTGCCAACCTTGCGACGTATACTTTCCCTGAAAAGTGATGAATTACATTCGCCGTTTACATAAGTGCCCTATTCTCTTCGCACAGCAAAGGGAAATCACTCGTCACCGTCGATTCAGTACGTAGTCCCGATGTACGTAGCTGATACCGTCAGCTCATTCCCTTCCCTTTCCTTTCCTTTCTCCCCCCTCCACCTTCAGCTACATAAAAGATATAAGCATGTCAAATCTCATTAAAAATAGATAGTTAAAATACACGCTTCTGTATCTCCAGAATGCTGGGGCTGAACACGTCAGCAACTTGTCTGTGATTACAATAACTGTTAAACGAACCGTCTTAGGTTTCGTAGATAGTCTTATTTATTCACTGATGACTAGTTTCGGACGGCTCGTCCTTATCAACTTATTCATGTACGTCAATCTTGCAATACAAACGCACATCCGTTACAAGCCACAAAACATGTGAACGTGGGACGGTACAACGTAGCGTAAACACATGTATAGCACTGTATGTCAAAACGTACTTCACTTTATCGTAAAACAATTAATACATTCTACGAAATTATTTTTTGTTATTTGCAGAAGATCGATCACTCGCTTAACCTACCAACTTCTAAAACCGTATCCACAATCAGAATGATCCTTTTAGAATGACTACCTCCATAAATTCTTCACAGTACAGCAGAATTTTTTCTATTGCAGCTTGAGGTCTATACCGAATAGAATACGGAAAAGTATCTATTATCCAAATATCGATCAACCGAAACATCGGTTTACCGACTTTTCAGACGGCAATTTAAAACTTGATCGTGCACCATGGAAAAATTCCGCTGCCGGTTTTCCCTCACACTGTTGCTATTGCTTGTTGACGTCTGAACACTCTCTTGTGACAGATTGTTTTAAGGGTGGATGCAACATGCCATTCTTAAGGCGAGTAAACGCGAACACCTTGTTCTTAGTCTTTACGATGCACTTAAAATAATAGATCAATTAAGGGAAGATGCTAGAAGAAACTGAAAAAAATACTGACTTGGATGATGCTGTGTATATGGAAGCAGAAACTTGGGCTACTGTCAGCGATATTACGCTAGCAAAAGACTGGAATAAGCTACTTTCTTCAGATGAGCTGAAGAGTAACTAGGAAGTTTGTATTCGCAGTGGCTGAGTTGGTTACTTTCCAGATTTAGAAGAAGGGTATCAGGAAAATATGCAAGCCTGGCGCGAATGTGATGTACAGGCGGGCGATGATATAATTGACACTGATGACTCAGACTCTCGCGACGGGGAAATAGAGCCTAGTGACAACCACTATGCTGGACCATCAAGTAAGGAAGCTTTTCACTCTTAAAATGGCTCTGAACCACTCAGAAAAAGTAATATGAGAAGCTGTCCAGTAGCTGCCTTTAAAGTCTTTGTGAAACTTGGTGCCAAAAAAAGTGTTTCAGCACTAACAAAACATAAATTTTGGAATTTTTTTCTAAACTTGAATTGCTCTTTTGAACTTTTCAAAATAGGGTACGCAGTCAGTTTGCTGTGTTATTTCTAAGACTTTTATATAAAGTATGGAAGCTGCTTCAGATAAGGTCATTTCTCTGTCGCTCACAAAATAAGTTAAAGGAATGTTTATTTCTATAAGTTAACGAAATAAACATTACTGTTTTTGGGGATCTATCAACATTGCTTATTTAGTTCTTTTCTAGAGTTACAGCAACGAAATGAAGCAATCCAAAACCGGAGCCGAAGCAAATATGGTGCACCAGGGGCCATAGAGGATAGGGGTGAACGACGGCTCTGGATATGTGTACGGGGCCGCGCGCGATTAGCCGAGCGGTCTGTGGCGCTGCAGTCATGGACTGTGCGGCTGGTCCCGGCGGAGGTTCGAGTCCTCCCTCGGGCATGGGTGTGTGTGTTTGTCCTTAAGATAATTTAGGTTAAGTAGTGTGTAAGCTTAGGGACTGATGACCTTAGCAGTTAAGTCCCATAAGATTTCACACACATTTGAACTTTGACGTGAACGGGCGAATAGACGTGCAAATGCTGAGCAACTGACCGTCCAGATGAACCAAGGGGGTACCGTTTAGCGAACATAGTCGCGTCTCGGCCTCCTTAGCGGGCGCCTGGTTCGTGCACCCATGCTGACTGCTGTTCATCGGCGACGAAGGCTGGAATTTGCACAGCAGTACCGCATTTGGACGTCCGCTGACGTATCGACAGGTAGTCTTTTCAGCTGAATCACCGTCAGGTGGCTTGCGGAGTATGGATGCAGATGTAGAAGAGTACGCGAAGGAACTTGCCCCCTTCTTGCAGCGGTGTACCGTAGGTCTCTAGAAGAGCGTACCGTTCCAAAGGATTGGAAAAGGGCACAGGTCATCCCCGTTTTCAAGAGGGGACGTCGAACAGATGTGCAGAACTATAGACCTATATCTCTAACGTCGATCAGTTGTAGAATTTTGGAACACGTATTATGTTAGAGTATAATGACTTTTCTGGAGACTAGAAATCTACTCTGTAGGAATGAGCATGGGTTTCGAAAAAGACGATCGTGTGAAACGCAGCTCGCGCTATTCGTCCACGAGACTCAGAGGGCCATAGACACGGGTTCCCAGGTAGATGCCGTGTTTCTTGACTTCCGCAAGGCGTTCGATACAGTTCCCCACAGTCGTTTAATTAACAAAGTAAGAGCATATGGACTATCAGACCAATTGTGTGATTGGATTGAAGAGTTCCTAGATAACAGAACGCAGCATGTCATTCTCGATGGAGAGAAGTCTTCCGAAGTAAGAGTGATTTCAGGTGTGCCGCAGGGGAGTGTCGTAGGACAGTTGCTATTCACAATATACATATATTACCTTGTGGATGACATCGGAAGTTCATTGAGGCTTTTTGCGGATGATGCTGTGGTATATCGAGAGGTTGTAACAATGGAAAATTGTAATCAAATGCAGGAGGATCTGCAGCGAATTGACGCATGGTGCAGGGAATGGCAATTGAATCTCAATGTAGACAAGTCTAATGTGCTGCGAATACATAGAAAGAAAGATCCTTTATCATTTAGCTACAATATAGCAGGTCAGCAACTGGAAGCAGTTAATTCCATAAATTATCTGGGAGTAGGCATTAGGAGTGATTTAAAATGGAATGACCATATAAAATTAAACGTCGGTAAAGCAGATGCCGGACTGAGATTCATTGGAAGAATCCTAAGGAAATGCAGTCCGAAAACAAAGGAAGTAGGTTACAGTACACTTGTTCGCTCACTGCTTGAATACTGCTCACTGGTGTGGGATCCGTACCAGATAGGGTTGATAGAAGAGATAGAGAAGATCCAACGGAGAGCAGCACGCTTCGTTACAGAATCATTTAGTAATCGCGAAAGCCTTACGGAGATGATAGATAAATTCCAGTGGAAGACTCTGCAGGAGAGACACCCAGTAGCTCGGTACGGGCTTTTGTTGAAGTTTCGAGAACATACCTTCACCGAGGAGTCAAGCAGTATATTGCTCCCTCCTATGTATATGTCGCGAAGAGACCATGAGGATACAATCAGAGAGATTAGAGCCCACACGGAGGCATACCGACAATCTTTCTTTCCTCGAACAATACGAGACTGGAACAGAAGGGAGAACCGATAGAGGTACTCAGAGTACCCGCCGCCACACACCGTCAATTGGCTTGCGGAGTATGGATCTAGATGTAGATGTAGAAAATAAACACCCCGCTACAGTCACTGCAAGGGTCCGGTCCGGTGGAGGAGGGGGCGAGGTGGAGAGCGTTATGTTCTGGGGAATGTTTTCGTGGAATAACCTGTTTGAGCTCGTCATTCTGGAAGGCATAGTGAATCAGCACAAGTATTCATTTATCCTTGAGGGCCACGGCCACATGCAGTTTGTTTCTCCTTGGCACGATAGAATTTACCGGCAGAACAATGTAAAGTGTAACGTAGCTCGCAGTGTACGCGCATGGTTCGAAGACCACCAGGATGAGTTGACCGTAGTCCCGTAGCCACACGTTCTCGCTTCCCGCGCCCGGGTTCCCGGGTTCGATTCCCGGCGGGGTCAGGGATTTTCTCTGCCTCGTGATGACTGGGTGTTGTGTGATGGCCTTAGGTTAGTTAGGTTTAAGTAGTTCTAAGTTCTAGGGGACTGATGACCGTAGATATTAAGTCCCATAGTGCTCAGAGCCATTTGAACCATTTTGAACCCCTTGCCACAAACCCCCTCTCCCCGTATTTAAACCCAACCGAGAATTTGTGGGATCACCGCGATAGGACTGTACACTTCATGGATTATAAACCAAGAAACCTAATGCAGCTGGCCACGACGCTGGTATCGGCAAGGCTCCACATCTCTGTCAGTACCTTACAGAAAGTCATTGACACTGTGCCGTTACCAACTGAAGCCACTCACTGATGACTAGATCCCGTAGAGCTATCGAACTACGGGGGTTTTGATTGCTGTTCCAAATAGTCACGTGTTTCCTTTCTGTATCGGTTCGTGTTTCCACTATTCTAACGCCATGTTAAACGACTGAGAGTGGTACACCATTCTTTTTAGACACATTGGCACAGTCTGCGATAATATACCAACAAATCGGGCAACTTCATTCACGATAATAGAAGGCACATTTCAGACTACCTAACAGATCAAAACGAAAATTTCTGTTCCAACACTGACAATGTTGAGTGTTTATGGAAAAAGTTCAAGGCAATCGTAAAATGCGTTTTAGATACGTACGTGCCGAGTAAAACTGTGAGGCACGGGAAAAACCCACCGTGGTTCAACAACAAAATTAGGAAACTACTGCGAAAGCAAAGAGAGCTTAACTGCAAGTTTAAACGCAGCCAAAACCTCTCAGACAAACAGAAGGTAAACGATGTCAAAGTCAGCGTAAGGAGGGCTATGCGTGAAGCGTTCAGTGAATTCGAAAGTAATATTCTATGTCCCGACTTGACAGAAAATCCTAGGAAGTTCTGCTCTTACGTTAAACAGCATATCCAGACACTCCGGGATGATGATGGCATTGAAACAGAGGCTGACACGTGTAAAGCTGAAATACTAAACACCTTTTTCCAAAGCTGTTTCACAGAGGAAGACCGCACTGCAGTTCCTTCTCTAAATCCTCGCACAAACGAAAAAATGGCTGACATCAAAATAAGTGTCCAAGGAATAGAAAAGCAACTGGAATCACTCAACAGAGAAGTCCACTGGACCTGACGGGGTACCAATTCGATTTTACACAGAGTACGCGAAAGAACTTGCCCCCCTTCTAACAGCCGTGTACCGCAAGTCTCTAGAGGAACGGAAGGTTCCAAATGATTGGAAAAGAACACAGGTAGTCCCAGTCTTCAAGAAGGGTCGTCGAGCAGATACACAAAACTATAGACCTATATCTCTGACATCGATCTGTTGTAGAATTTTAGAACATGTTTTTTGCTCGCGTATCATGTCGTTTCTGGAAACCCAGAATCTACTCTGTAGGAATCAACATGGATTCCAGAAAGAGCGATCGTGTGAGACCCAACTCGCTTTATTTGTTCATGAGACCCAGAAAATATTAGACACAGGCTCCCAGGTAGATGCCATTTTCCTTGACTTCCGGAAGGCGTTCGATACAGTTCCGCACTGTCGCCTGATAAACAAAGTAAGAGCCTACGGAATATCAGACCAGCTGTGTGGCTGGATTGAAGAGTTTTTAGCAAACAGAACACAGCATGTTGTTCTCAATGGAGAGACTTCTACAGACGTTAAAGTAACCTCTGGCGTGCCACAGGGGAGTGTTATGGGACCATTACTTTTCACGCCATATATAAATGACCTAGTAGTTAGTGTCGAAAGTTCCATGCGGCTTTTCGCGGATGATGCTGTAGTATACAGAGAAGTTGCAGCATTAGAAAATTGTAGCGAAATTCAGGAAGATCTGCAGCGGAGAGGCACTTGGTGCAGGGAGTGGCAACTGACCCTTAACATAGACAAATGTCACGTATTGCGAATACATAGAAAGAAGGATCCTTTATTGTATGATTATATGATAGAGGAACAAACACTGGTAGCAGTTACTTCTGTAAAATATCTGGGAGTATGCGTGCGGAACGATTTGAAGTGGAATGATCATATAAAATTAATTGTTGGTAAGGCGGGTACCAGGTTGAGATTCATTGGGAGAGTGCTTAGAAAATGTAGTCCATCAACAAAGGAGATGGCTTACAAAACACTCGTTCGACCTATACTTGAGTATTGCTCATCAATGTGGGATCCGTACCAGATCGGGTTGACAGAGGAGATAGAGAAGATCCAAAGAAGAGCGGCGCGTTTCGTAACAGGGTTATTTGGTAAGCGTGATAGCGTTACGGAGATGTTTAACAAACTCAAGTGGCAGACTCTGCAAGAGAGGCGCTCTGCATCGCGGTGTAGCTTGCTGTCCAGGTTTCGAGAGGGTGCGTTTCTGGATGAGGTATCGAATATATTGCTTCCCCCTACTTATACCTCCCGAGGAGATCACGAATGTAAAATTAGAGAGATTCGATCGCGCACGGAGGCTCTCCGACAGTCGTTCTTCCCGCGAACCATACGTGGAACCGGAAAGGGAGGTAATGACAGTGGCACGTAAAGTGCCCTCCGCCACACACAGTTGGGTGGCTTGCGGAGTATAAATGTAGATGTAGATGTAGGTTTGATCGTAGCTTCTTTCTGCCCTCCTGTTCCGCCTCATCTTACTGCGCTGGTTCCGTACGAGAGACTGGCATATACAGATCACTTCAATGCCATTAATGACGCAAGCAGTGGAGGGTCGCACGACTGCCTGGTACCAAAGTTATTACCAGTCCGCAGCGCTCCCACACGACCAGTGAATTTATAATAAAGGATGAATTGTAAGCTTATAATGACATGATGTGTGATAGAAGTATGCTAACTTATTTTCCAGTACAGACATGTTTTGCGCACAAGCTGATGAAGTTCGGAAATCGAACAGTTGTAGCGAGAAATCAGCGGAGAGCCAGCGGAGGAGTGGCTCACTTTGACAAGGACGTCTTATTTGAAAGAGAACGGAGATTTGATTTCCGCCGTAATCACATCAAAGGACACAACGGTGTGGCAAGTGGATTACAGAGCAGATCAGAGAACGGGCAGGGAGCAGAGCGTGCATGGGGTCCCCTGACAGCGCCGCTGTTTGCGGCAGAGACCCGTGCAATGCGACACAGGGGGAGGCAATTCCGAAGAAGCCAAAATAGCGTGCCTGCAAAATGGTAAATCTGCTTCCGTAGATGCCGCGCGTAAGGGGACACGATCCCGAGGTGGCTGGTATTCGTCGATATCTACTTCAAAGAAGAAAAACTACAATCCTCATTATAAGTACTGCGCAACACAGGTTATGAGAAATAGCTGGGGATGGAAGAGTTCGGGTAACTAATTTTTCGGATAATCGATCATTTACAAAACCGTATTCTACCAGTGTTCGTAAGAATACGAAACGTTGAATTAAACACTGAACTGTGCATATACAGGGAATTTCAGATAACACACTTATCTCTAAAAACTTGAATACACTCTACTGATGTTCCAAAATAATATTTATTAAATAGTTTATTATGGACCGGTTTTTTTCACCCTTACTGATGTAGGAGCAGCCGGTTAGATAATGTGTGTGTTACAACTGTTCCACACCCACGTTCCATAGACCCCTTCCTCCCCTCTGCTCCCACCCGACACCCCCCCACCCCGCCCCTTTTTTCGGCCTCATCATCACCTACACCAGTTTGTCCACGTACGCTACTGGCCATTAAAACTGCTACACCACGAAGATGATGTGTTACAGACGCGAAATTTAACCGACAGGAAGAAGATGCTGTGATATGCAAATGATTAGCTTTTCAGAGCATTCACACAAGGTCGGCGCCGGTGGCGACACCTACAACGTGCTGACATGAGGAAAGTTTCCAAAAGATTTTTCATACGCAAACTTCAGTTGACCGGCGTTGCCTGGTGAAACGTTGTTGTGGTGCCTCTTGTAAGAAGGAGAAATGCGTACCACCACGTTTCCGACTTTGATAAAGGTCGGATTGTAGCATATAGAGATTGCGGTTTATCGTATCGCGACATTGCTGCTTGCGTTGGTCGAGATCCAATGACTGTTAGCAGAATATGGAATCGGTGGGTTCAGGAGGGTAATACGGAACGCCGTGCTGGATCCCAACGGCCTCGTATTACTAGCAGTCAAGATGACAGGCATCTTAGCCGCATAGCTGTAACGGATCGTGCAGCCACGTCTCCATCCCTGAATCAACAGATGGGGACGTTTACAAGTCAAAACAGTCATCTGCACGAACAGTTCGACTACGTTTGCAGCAGCATGGACTATCAGCTCGGACACCATGGCAGCGGTTACCCTTGACGCTGCATCACTGACAGGAGCGCCTGCGATGGTGTACTCAACGATGAACCTGGGTGCACGAATGGCAAAACGTCATTTTTCCGGATGAATCCAGGTTCTGTTTACAGCATCATGATGGTCGCATCCGTGTTTGTCGACATTGCGGTGAACGCACATTGGAAGCGTGTATTCGTCATCGCCATACTGGCGTATCACCCGGCGTGATGGTATGGCGTGCCATTGGTTACACGTCTCGGTCACCTCTTGTTCGCATTGACAGCACTTTGAACAGTGGACGTTACATTTCAGATGTGTTACGACCCGTGGCTCTACCCATCATTCCATCCCTGCGAAACCCTACATTTGAGCAGGATAACGCACGACCGCAAGTTGCAGGTCCTGTGCGGGCCTTTCCGGATACAGAAAATGTTCGACTGCTGCCCTGGCCAGCACATTCTCCAGATCTCTCCCCAATTGAAAACGTCTGGTCAATGCTGGCGGAGCAACTGGCTCGTCACAATACGCCAGTCACTACTCTTGATGAACTGTGGTATCGTGTTGTAGCTGCATGGGCAGCTGTACCTGTACACGCCATCCAAGCTCTGTTTGACACAATGCCCAGGCGTATCAAGGCCGTTATTACGGCCAGAGGTGGTTGTTCTGGGTACTGATTCCTCAGAATCTATGCACCCAAATTGCGTGAAAACGTAATCACACGTCAGTTCTAGTATAATATATTTGTCCAATGAATACCCGTTTAACATCTGCATTTCTTCTTGGTGTAACAATTTTAATGGCCAGTAGTGTAGTCTCTGTCATTACTTAAGTATACATCTTTTATGGCTCAGAAATTCCTATAATTTAATCTTAGAGCGTAAAATAACTTCTGATTTTTGTCAGAGATTCTTTGTGAACTGCGTTATGCTTGTTAATTTTTATCTATACGTAGCCGTAATATGCAATATATCTTTGAGAAACAATTTTCTTTACAGCCCTGAACTCTCACTGATGGTGTGTGGATTATCTCGTTAGTATTAAGTTGTCTGATGATGGCCTTGAAAGTCGATATCCGGTTGATAATGAGCGGTCAAATAAATACAATTGTGGAACATCCAACACTGTGTACTCAAGTTTTTAATATGTCTATATTCCTCCTAAAAAGATGGAATATTCCATAAATAGTAATGAACGTTATATTTACTCTGGAACTATGAACATAGTTTATTTAGTTACTTTCCAGAGAGTTACAGTAGCAAATTATAACTTTTTAAATAGAACAATATTTTTTTCTGTCGAATTCCTGTTATATTTAAACCAGCTGGTACAATTCAGTTTCAGTTAGGGAGCTAGAAACGTTCAGAGTTTTAGAGGTGGATGCAAAATGCTGTACTCAAGGTGGCGGAATATTCATTCAGTTTAAATATTGAAATCGGTGCCCATTTTTCTGGATGCGCAACCTCATTGCACATTCTAAATGACATGCGGACGAGGCGTAAAGCTGCTGGCACCACGAAGAAACAAGCTTCCTCGGAGCGCTATATATGGTGAATCAAAAAAGACCTTAAAAATTGTAAATTCGTACAAACGTATCGATATGACTAACAGACTTAGTCTTGGAGTCGTCTTAAAGAAAAATAGATTACGTCCGAGATTTCCTAAATGTCCGCTTTCCACATAAGCGTATGAGTCGAGGAGTGCCAATTGCGTAGCCCCCACGCTCACCAGACCTGACACCTTTTCACGTTTTCTTTCGGGGAATCATCAAGAACATCTAGTTTGTTCCACCCTCATCAGCTTCTCTATCAGAGCTCAGAGCTAGAGTCTACTCGCAACTGAAAATTCACGCCTGACATGCTCCACTGAGTTTAGCATGTAATCGACTTCAGACGAGATGTGTGTCACATAACCAATCCAAGTCACTTTAAACCTTTTTAGGTATATCGTAAAAACGTGATGTATCTTGCTATAAAATGACACCGAAACCATGTCTGTAGGATACACTCTATACTATCTCAGGTTTGTCTTCCACGTCGTTATCTTTGGCAGACCGAACTTAGTTTGTTTCTGCATTCCGATCTGTCTTGTATACGGCAGTTTAAAATACATTCTGCATTGTAACCGAAGCTTGTGGCTCCGTGACACCAACTACTTCATATCTCATCTACAAGTTGTTTAGAAGGCACTTTACGTTGAGCATTCAAGAAAATAGGCAGTGATTTGAACACGGCTCTTGAACGTACATTCCGCCGCCAGAATATCCCTATGAACGTCCTCAATTGTGTACAGTACATTGTATCCACCCTTAAGACTTTGAACGTTTTTAGGTCCCTAACGAAAATTGATAGAAATTACATTTAAATCGTTATGTATACTGTTAATTTAAAAACAACTACATAGCAGAAGAAATAGTATCATATTTAAAAAATTTGGATTGCTTCATTTTGCCGTGCGTGGTATACTTCAACCACTGCGGCACTCCAAGTTTACAGACTTAGTCGTTATGGAAAGCTTCCACCCTTAGCCTGAAAGCAAATGGTCATATCCTTTTGGAAGTCGGAATGCACTGTTTGTCCACATCCCTCCGATACGCTGCCACCTGCCGTCTGTGAGTGGTTGTCGCACGTCGTCGTCGAACATAGGCGGTGGTCACATATATGTGACTAGATGTGACTCTACGACTTATCTTAGAAGAAAGATTAAGGAAGGGCAAACCTATGTTTCTAGCATTTGTAGACTTAGAAAAAGCTTTTGACAATGTTGACTGGAATACTTTCTTTCAAATTCTGAAGGTGGCAGTGGTAAAATACAGGGAGCGAAAGGCTATTTACAATTTGTACAGAAACCAGATGGCAGTTATAAGAGTCGAGGGGCACGAAAGGGAAGCAGTGGTTGGGAAGAGAGTGAGACAAGGTTGTAGCCTCTCCCCGATGTTATACAATCTGTAAATGGAGCAAGCAGTAAAGGAAACAAAAGAAAAATTCGGAGTAGGAATTAAATTCTATAGAGAAGAAATAAAATCTTTTAGGTTCGCCGATGACACTGTAATTCTGTCAGAGACAGCAAAGGACCTGCAAGAGTAGCTGAACAGAATGGACAGTGTCTTGAAAGGAGGATATAAGGTGAACATCAACAAAAGCAAAACGAGGATAATGGAATGTAGTCGAATTAGGACGGGTGATGCTGAGGGAATTAGATTAGGAAATGAGACACTTAAAGTAGTAAATGAGTTTTGCTATTTGGGGAGCAAAATAACTGATGATGGTTGAAGTAGCGAGGATGTAAAATGTAGACTGGCAATGGCAAGAAAAGCATTTCTGAAGAGGAGAAATTTGTTAACATTCAGTATAGATTTAAGTGTCAGGAAGTCGTTTTTGAAAGTATTTGTATGGAGTGTAGCCATGTATGGAAGTGAAACGAAGGACGATAAATAGTTTAGAAAAGAAGAGAATAGAAGTTTTCGAAATGTGGTGTTACAGAAGAATAACTAATGAGGAGGTATTGAATAGAATTGGGGAGGAGTTTGTGGCACAACTTGACTATAAGAAGGGATCGGTTGGTAGGACATGTTCTGGGATGACCAATTTAGTATTGGAGGACAGCGTGGAGGGTAAAAATCGTAGAGGGAGACCAACAGATGAATACACTAAGCAGATTCAGACGGATGTAGGTTGCAGTAGGTACTGGGAGATGAAGAAGCTTGCACAGGATAGAGTAGAACGGAGAGCTGCATGAAACCAGTTTCAGGAATGAAGACCACAACAGCAGCAACAGATGTGAAAGCTGATGCTCGCCAAGCGTGCATTTGACGCTGTTCTATTCTCCCAAGAACGGCAAGTGTGCAGTGTCCTGAATACCTTGCAAGTGTCAGCGGTGGTCTAGTTATGAGTGCCTTATATCGGAGCTAAGTGATTTCTAACGTGGCTACACTGTTGCTACCCGTATACTGCGTACTTTCGTAACCAGGGAAGCCCGAGTGTTTGGTGTTTCAAGAGGCACCATATCGAAGATCTACACGGCATACAGGGCAAGTGGAAAAACGTCGCTCTGCTAAGCCACAACGCGGACGAATGTGTGTGTTGAATGAACGTTATAGACTCTCATTGAAAAGGATTGTGACGAAAACAAGAGGCGACAGCAGCAAAAATCTCTGCAGAAGTGAATGTTCCACACACGAACCCTGTCAGTACCAAAACAACACGAAGGGAGCTCCATAAGGAGGGAACTGCAGGACGAACTGGAATTTCAAACCCACCAATCAGTGATGCAAGTTCCCATAACAGGTAAACATAGTGCTGAAGAGATCAAACCTGGCCTCTCGAAAAATGGACGTTGTTTGGTGGGATGGGACTGTACTCCCACTACCTGACCTTTAATAACAAAGTCTTATGATATTGTGGATGGAAGACAGTATTAGCCGTGTAGAATGGAAGGTTCAAATGGCTCTGAGCACTATGGGACTTAACTGCAGAGGTCATCAGTCCCCTAGAACTTAAACGTAACTAACCTAAGGACATCACACACATCCATGCCCGAGGCAGGATTCGAACTGCGACCGTAGCGGTCGCGCGGTTCCAAGCTGAAGCGCCTAGAACCGCTCGGCCATAGAATGGAAGGTTCACGCTCTTCCACGTGCACTGACACATTTCCTTCGAAACGTATGTTTTCTGAGTCCAGATAACAGAGTTGTCCGCGTCTGCAGTGGAATGCAATGTTACTGATGAAGACGATGCAGAGGGGTCAGAACGAGACCAAGTGTTGGGACAGAGTGGACGTCTTTGTTTGATATCCAGGTGTGAACGTTTTTTCAGATGGATGGGTCACTATTAGACCCTCCCCCCCTCCCCCCACCGGCCCTTCCCCCATTGCCCCTTCATCTTCAACTATACGAACGATCGCGAAAAGGGTTGGAAATTAATCCGGGACATTACGATGATGTGTCCACTCACTGTCGGCCAGTTATTGCTGACGAAATTTCTACCACCATCAGAACTTGAACGGGTTTCATGCAACTCAAGTGCAACCCAATTAGCAATGCGTTCGTGACCTCCTCAAAGCAAGAGAGCAAGTACTGAACCGGTTAGTTTTTACACCGCAAGAGTGAAGAACAGAATAAGATCAAGAGAAAGTTAGTGAAATAAACAATTTTGAAGTTTGCGAATAAGCTCGCTCCATTCGATAACTATGTCGTAACGTTACAGCAGCTTCTGAAAGCAATCTGTAAAACATATTTAGGAAATACGCACAAAGAACAATTAAAAAGAGAACGAAGGAGACTTTGAATGGCAAAAATGATATGAGAAGTCGCTAAATACCACATTTTAGAAATATTACGGGCCGGCCGGGGTGGCCGAGCGGTTCTAGGCGCAACAATCTGGAACCGCGCGACCGCTACGGTCGCAGGTTCGAATCCTGCCTTGGGCATGGGTGCGTGTGATGTCCTTAGGTTAGTTAGGTTTAAGTAGTTCTAAGTTCTACGGGACTGATGACCTCAGAAGTTAAGTCCCATAGTGCTCAGAGCCATTTGAACAAAATATTACGGAATCTGGACATGTAAGAAGCAAGTAGTCTGTTCGCACTAAGCAATACAGGGTAAGACGTGACATTTGGTTTTGCTTCAAACAGCTGTCTGAAAATTGTTTATTTAGTGAATATAACTAAAAAACTCTATGCCTTTTTAAATATAACTTACTACGGAAGGACGTTATAAATCTCGAACATGACTCAAGATAGACTCATACTTCAAATGTCTCAGCTCCATCGCTTACTCGGCACGACGAACGTCTTCATGATAACGAAAATTCATTCTCTCTCTCTCCGGGGGACCTACTACGAGGTGTCGATTTCCTTGGGACGAAGAGGTGCAATCCTGGGACAAATATGACTGATTTTTTATCGATCTGTCTCATTTTGATTTGACTGTCCCTTACTGTCTGACGATAATCGCCCACGATCTCCCATCAACTGGGTACTGTTGAGAGGGATGTGCATTCTTGAACTATACCTAGACCAAGAGTTAAGCTTTTCTGTTTAGGGTTCATGAATTCACGTTGCTCATATATTGTATGATCCACAACTCATCATCTAAAACTTACAAGGTCTGCTAAGAAGACTCATAGCACAGAAAATATAGTCAATCGTATCACACGAAAAACCACTCAGTTTGTGTATTTTCGTATTTTCCCTACTTTTTGTAATATAAGTTCAAACAGAATTATTTACTCAGTTAGGTTGAAAGCTATAACCACTGTGCGGTATATGGACCAGTCAAAAATCAGAATCACAACTAGGCATATAAACGTAATACGAGCTTTATTTCGGAATAAATTTACGGTGGGTATAAAAAGGGAGACAGTAACTCAGGTAGCCGTGGGCCTGTCGTATGACAGAGTGAGTATTTTGTTGTACAAATATATGAAATAGCCTGAGGGAGAAAACTCTGTCGTTTCAGCTGTATTTAATAGTGAAGATGATATTTTAGGAGACATGGATATTGCTAGGGCGTCCTGGAAAGTAATGCCTCCGAATTTTTTATTCTGTTGTCAATATCGGTTGAGGTACTTCATGTCCTGCGTATTACTCGGTCAATTTCCGTCTGCTGGTAGGGAGCTGCGAACTGTACGTGTAACGCGGCGGTGTTTAATGTAACGATGTCGGTGGGTCAGAGGCCCCCAGATAACTGAAAGCACGTATTCGAAGAGTTCGTCTCCTTCAGCACGATAGTGCCATACCACATAGACCGTTGCGACATCTGCAACAATCCGACCCCTTGGGTTCTGTGTCTTCGATCACCCTCCATATAGTCGCGACTTGACCCCATCAAATTTTCATCCTTTTCCAAAACTTAAAGAAGACCTTCGAGGACTTTGATAATGATGAAGCGGTGCAAGCAGAGGTGAGGTTGTGGCCCCATCAACAAAGTCAGATCTTCTGCAGTGACGGTATCAACAAATTGATCTCTCGTCGGGCCGGCCGAAGTGGCCGTGCGGTTAAAGGCGCTGCAGTCTGAAACCGCAAGACCGCTACGGTCGCAGGTTCGAATCCTGCCTCGGGCATGGATGTTTGCGATGTCCTTAGGTTAGTTAGGTTTAACTAGTTCTAAGTTCTAGGGGACTAATGACCTCAGCAGTTGAGTCCCATAGTGCTCAGAGCCATTTGAACCATTTGATCTCTCGTCGGGAGAAATGTGTTCACCGCCAGTGTGACTATGTTGATAAATTAATATGCAGACATGAAGACTAATGATGTAGAACATTAATAAAGTTTGTTTTATTTAAAATACTTTAAGAGTTTTCACATAGATTCGGAGGCATTACTTTTCAGTACGCCATCGTATGATTATAAAGCATGCAAATTATAATGTCGAATGAATAGCGAAGGAATTTGAAGTCTGCTCCTCGCATGCTGCGGCGGAAATTGTCGCCATGGCGACAGTGACATCAGCGTCACCATCAGGCGCAGCTCGTTCACGCTCGGAGCATTTCCGGTTTGGTACGCTGCGAAAACGAGAACTCTAATTCCGTGAGTACCCCGCTCTCCCTCTACAAACTCTGCCATTTTGCTGGCCGCATTACTACATATTACTTCCTTAACGCAGTTACAACAGTACATTCTTTGTTCGGTACCGAGTATTTAAATATACGCACTTCAGTTTGTTGCTGCTGACGAATCCTTGAGGCCTCTGGATGTTTCAAATCAACATACCCATTCTTTTCCTCATGTTGTGATATAAATGTCTGTTTTTATTGTTCGATTCAGTACCTCTTCATTAATTATTCAATCTGCCCATCAGTAGCTTAGATTATATTCTTCTCTTAACTGTTTATCGCCCACTGCTACACACCAGATAAATACCTTCACAAAGTATTTTTCAATACTTAATTTTATTTCAGCCTTAACAAATTTCTGTTTTCAGGAATGTTTTTCTCGTTGTTGACATTGTGAATCTTCTATCCTCCTCTCGTCGCCCATCGTTAGTTATTTTGGGAGTCTATTTCCCGTTGTAGTTGAGTGCTTCATGAATAAAGCCATATTTGAATTACTTTGGACCGATCTTGTGTACTGCGTAGTTACGACACAACTGGCGACGAGCTTGGAATAGTTTCCACGTATGCATTCTTTAAGGCGGTTTCATCAGGTTTATTCATTATGGATGCCTGCTACCGGCATTGACTAAACAGCTTACTTTGGCTGTGTCCACCTCGTCGGCTCCCGTTAACAGACCCGTTAACAGGAAGAGTACCAAGAAACTTCCTGGCAGATTAAAACTGTGTGCCGGACCGATACTCGAACTCGGGACCTTTGTCTTTCGCGGGCAAGTGCTCTACCATCTGAGCTACCCAATCACGGTTCACGCCCCATCCTCACAGCTTTACTTCTCCCAGTACCTCGTCTCCTACCTACCAAACTTTACAGAAGCTCTTCTGCGAACCTTGCAGAACTAGCACTCCTGAAAGAAAGGATATTGCGGAGACATGGCTTAGCCACAGCCTGGGGGATGTTTCCCGAATGAGATTTTCACTCTCCTGCGGAGTGTGCGCTGATGTGAAACTTCCTTTCAGATTAAAACTGTGTGCCGGACCGAGAAGAAATACAGGTGTGAGGACGGGGCTGGAGTCGTGCTTGGGTAGCTCAAATGGCTGCCGGCACGTAACTCAGCGTGTTCGGTCTGAGGGTTAGCTGCCGTCTATAATAAAAAAACTGAGTTAATGGATCAACGACGAACTGAAACGGGTGTTTTGCGACGTCCGCACCGACCAGATGAAACGAACGAAAACGAACAAAGTGAGATTAAAAAAAAAGATGGTAGAGCACTTGCCCTAGAAAGGCAAAGGTCCCGAGTTCGAGTCTCGGTCCGGCACACAGATTTAATCTGCCAGGAAGTTTCATATCAGCTCACACTCCGCTACAGAGTGAAAATCTCCTTCCAGAAAGGGTACCATTGCATCGATCAATACACCGGCGTTCCCTCCATATGATAATTCAGCCGAGAATTGGGACGCTTTCGGTGTGACAGACTCGAATTTGTGTAAAGACTTCTACCTCTCATGGTTTCTATCTAAGGTGCATACCTTAATGTGTAATCTTGCCTCTTTACAAGAACCGGCACCCTTACTTTTGATCACATGTGTCATTTGTCCAACTATTATCGCAAACAAACGCATGCCATAGCGGCGCGAGTCGAACTCTACTGATGCCGCAAGAAACAAAACCCGTTATACAGGGCATGGGCAGCCGAACTCCACGGCCTTAGTCGTAAATGTCAATTCGTTAATGACGCCCATAATTACTCTTATGCAGACTTTATGGTGCGCAACGCAATACCTGCTTGGCTCCGGACAAGGAATGCTCCAGAAGGCTTTACTCTGGGAATACTCCCGTTGGTTCAAGTTCTGCAAATAGCACAGTCTTTTGAAGTTTCTCGGGCAGTGGTTGACCAAACTGAAGCGCGGTGCGATCTGGCAGTCGTGTCACAAAATGTGCCCACTAGGGCGACCGCCCGCATCTCGTGGTCTTGCGGTAGCGTTCTCGCTTCCCACGCCCGGGTTCCCGATTCCCGGCGGGGTCAGGGATTTTCTCTGCCTCGTGATGGCTGGGTGTTGTGTGATGTCCTTAGGTTAGTTACGTTTAAGTAGTTCTAAGTTCTAGGGGACTGATGACCTAAGATGTTAAGTCCCATAGTGCTCAGAGCCTTTTTTTGAACTAGGGCGACAGATAGCTTGCACGAGGAAGCAGAAGTGGCGGCGGCAAACACGCGGCCGGGCAAAGCAGCCGCAGCTGCAGTCGCAACGGCAACCACCACAAATCCAGCGTCAGAGTTATCTCTTTCCGCCTTATCCTTTCTATTTTGTCCAGCACGAACATTCGGCGTGCCCTAAGCGCCGAGCTGCTTGGAATGCTTGCTGCAAGAAAGGTTCAAATGGTTCAAATGGCTCTGAGCACTATGGGACTTAACATCTGTGGTCATCAGTCCTCTAGAACTTAGAACTACTTAAACCTAACTAACCTAAGGACATCACACACATCCATGCCCGAGGCAGGATTCGAACCTGCGACCGTAGCAGTCGCGTGGTTCCGGACTGAGCGCCTAGAATGCAAGAAAGGCCTCATCGCTTCTGTGTGTCGTTCATCGACAATTACCTAGGATATGGAAATTGATGTAAATAGTGAGGCTCGAATGCTCGTGATTTCTCCCAAATTATCGAGTTAAGTGATCGGGCTACAGGTCGATACAGGAGCTACAGCGACGTTAAGGAATTCTCAAACCTATGTGAGTTTAGGCTCTCCGCTGTTGACACCAGTCACTTGGAAGGCGGCCAGTTATAGTAAACAGAACATTGCGCTGTTGGGACAATTTACGGCATCTGACTCTTACAAGTAAATGGTTCGCTCAGTCACATTTTCGGTGCTTGCTGATCCCAGTGTTGAGAACTTCTTCGGGATGTACGCATTTCAGGCTTTTGGATTTTCTGTCACCTACGCCGTTCATCTTGCGGCCGATCAGGAACCGTATTCCCGGTTGGAAACACTGTGTGATGAGTTTTCGGAAGGTGCATGGTGCGCTACGAATTTTTTCGATCATATTTCTTTGAAATCCACGCCTCAGCCTCGTTTTTGACGTACACGTCCCATTCCTGTCGCCGTAAAAGATGAAATGAAAACGGAACTAACAGACGCTAATCTCTAGGGGTGGAGCAACTGTTGTGGCTAGTGAATGGTCGTCTCGGCTGGCTGTAGTTCGGAAACCGTAGGGGAAACTTCGCCTCTGTGGCGAATTCAGTACTACTGTCAATGCACAGTCAATCGTGCTTAAGTATCCTCGCCCATTCCAGCAGGAACTGTTGGCGAAATTATTGAGAGGCCAGTACTTTCTAAAATTGATTTGTCTAAAGAGCATCTGCAGGTTCCTGCGGACGAAGAATCTCAGCGAGTTCTGGTTCTCAATACTCCTTTTGATCTCTATCAATATTTGCGCCCTCCTTTTGATGTGGTTAGCGCCCCTGCAGTTATCCAACCATTTTTAGAGCCTGCCTCCACGGCTGATCACTTGCAAAATCTGCACATATTGTTTTCTGACTTGCAAACCGCGAGCTTACGGCACAATCTCGCGAAATCAATTTTTGCAGCCTTCTGTTATTTATTTTGTGTTCGAGGTCATGCGGGCTGAGTTTCGACCTCTGCCAGAACACATCTCCACTTTTAAGGCCCTTTGTTTAGCTACACTACTGGCCATTAAAATTGCTACACCAAGATAAAATGCAGATGATAAACGGGTATTGATTGGACAAATATATTACACTAAAACTGACATGTAATTACATTTTCTCGCAATGTGGGTCCATAGATCCTGAGAAATCAGTACCCAGAACAACCACCTCTGGCCGTAATAACGGCCTTTATACTCCTGGGCTTTGAGTCGAACAGAGCTTGGATGGCGTGTACAGGTAAAGATGCCCAAGCAGCTTCAACACGATACCACAGTTCATCAAGAGTAGTGACTGACTTGTTGCGACGAGCCAGTTGCTCGGTCACCATTGGCCAGACATTTTCAGTTGGTTGGTGATCTGGAGAATGTACTGGCCAGGGCAGCAGTCGAACATTACCTGTATCCAGAAAGGTCCATACAGGACCTGCAACATGCGATCGTGCATTATCCTGCTGAAATGTAGGGTTTCGCAGGGATCGAATGAAGGGTAGAGCCACGGGTCGTAACACATCTGGAATGTAACGTCCAATGTTCAAAGTGCCATCAATGCGAACAAGGTGACCGAGACATGTAACCAATGGCACCCCATACCATCACGCCGGGTGATACGCCAGTATGGCGATGACGAATAAACGGTTCCAATGTGCGTTCACCGTGATGTCGCCAAACACGGATGCGACCATCATGATGCTGTAAACAGAACCTGGATTCATGCGAAAAAATGACATTTTGCCATTCGTGCACCCAGGTTCGTCGTTGAGTACACCATCGCAGGCGCTCCTGTCTGTGATGCAGCGTCAAGGGTAACCGTAGCCATGGTCTCCGAGCTGATAGTCCATGCTGCAGCAAAAGTCGTCGAACTGTTCGTGCAGATGGTTGTTGTCTTGCAAACGTCCCCATCTGTTGACTCACGGCTCGAGACTTGGCTGCACGATCCGCTACAGCCATGCGGCTAAGATGCCTGTCATCTCGACTGCTAGTGATACGTGGCCGATGGGATCCAGCACGGCGTTCCGTATTACCCTCCTGAACCCACCGACTCCATATTCTGCTAACAGTCATTGGATCTCGACCAACGCGAGCAGCAATGTCGCGACACGATAAACCGTAATCGCTATAGGCTACAATCCGACCTTTATCAAGGTCGTAAACGTGATGGTACGCATTTCTCCTCCTTACACGAGGCATCACAACAACGTTTCACCAGGCAACGCGGGTCAACTGCTGTTTGTGTATGAGAAAGCGGTTGGAAACTTTCCTCATGTCAGCACGTTTTAGGTGTCGCCATCGGCGCATACCTTGTGTGAATGCTCTGAAAAGCTGATCATTTGCTTATAACAGCATCTTCTCCTGTCGGTTAAATTTCGCGTCTGTAGCACGTCATCTTCATGGTGTAGCAATTTTAATGGCCAGTAGTGTACTTCTCTTCGGACCAGCACATAGTTTTGGCCACTGACACCTCACAGTATGGCCTCATCGCGGTCCTAATGCACCGATATGCCGGGGGCTCTGAACGACCTGTTGCTTTTACCTCTAAATCTCTCACTGCGGCCCAGCAGCGTTACTCTAAGGCGGATAAAGAGGTTATTGCCATCATCTATGCTGTCAAGAAATTTCAGGTTTTTTCGTATGGCTCCAAGTTGTACCTTATTACTAACCATAAACCCTTGGTTTCCCTGTTTAACCCTCGCACTCTCTTGCCTGACACGTTAGCGTATCGTCTCCAACGCTCGGCGCTCTTCCGGTCTAGCTACAGTTATGAAATCCGTTTTCGACCCATGTCTAAACATCTCATGTCCCATCTTCCTTTGAGACCTGATTCCATTGATCGTGAAGAGCTACTTTGCTTCCATGTTGACACTGAAACGCAGGCCGCGCTCGGGGTTTTCCCAAGTAGCCTACAAGCTCGGGCATAGCAGCTACCATTGCCGCCAACCCCGTTCCCCAACGGGTAGTTCGGTTTGTTCGACAGGGCTAGCCAGATAAACCACCGGGTCAGGCTTCGAGCTCTCTGTGCAACTAATTTTCCTTACGGCATCGTCTTTATGTTTTTGGCGGTGCTTTACTGTTGTCTGCGGAAGACCTCTCCTCCAGGGCATTCTCACTGCGTTACGGCGCGAGGATCTACATCTTCTCCATCAGGACTACTGAGGAGTTTCTATCACTAAACCGTCAGCTGGGCGACATGTTTTTTGGCCAGGGATTGATGGCGAAATTGCCCGGTTTGTCGCGGCTTGTGAGCAGTGCGCCCGACAAAAAGGGGCTCCCAGGGAGTCTCTGTCCCCCTGGCCTGTCCTACGCCAGCCATGGGAACGCATTCACGTAGACGTTGCAGGTCCCTTCTTGAATTCCTGCTGGCTCTTGCTTCCTGATTTCCTTACATTCTCCGGTGTGTGTCGACATCGACTGGGGTCGAAATTCGTATGCTTTTGAGGGTGTTTGCTATTGCGAGGTTGCCTTGCACCTTAGTTTCCGATAATGATCTAGTTCGTTTCTCACATTTCTCAACTGTTCTGTTCTTGTCACGGCATTCGTCATGTTACGGCTCTGCCATTCAATCTTCAATCAAATGGCGAGGCAGAATGACTAGTGCGTACATTCAAGACCCAAATGAAAAAGTCTGTTGTGGGTTCTTTTCCGATCGACGCCTTTCTCCGTTTTCTGAGCACCTATCACTTTACGCCTATTGGGGAGTGGAGCCCGGCTGAGTTGCTTTACGGCCGGCAGTCACACATGTTCCTCCACCTTCTGCCGCGATCAGGTTTGTCCAGCCGCTTCGCACCAGGATCGCCAGTATGGGCGCGAGGTTTGGTCGCTGGCCCGAGTGAATAGTAGCTACTGTTGTCCACTGCCGGTGTTGCCGTCTGTGTGATGTCCGTATGGACGATGGGCTGGTGTCGTACCACCTTGATAAATCGTGCACCCACTGTCACCGGAAGCTCTCTGTTTGCGGCTGTGTCCGGCATCGCCGCGGCCTGCCCCACTGTCCTCTGCCTCGAGCCCGTCGTCGCCTGCTGTGGAGGCGCCCCCCCTCCCACTGGCTGCCTTCTGCAGATGTGACATTCTGGGTTCCAGCTTGCCGGCGCCAAGTACCAGTCTGTCTCTGGCCTTGGGTCCGTTGCTGCAGCCTGCAGTTCTGGTCTGGCCGCCTCCAGCGGCCCCCTGTCCATCATATCAGCCATCGTCGCTGATGGGTCTAGCCATGCCACCCCCCCCCCCCCCCCCCCAACCTCGCCTCCGCACTGAGACCTGCCTGCTGATGACGACGTCGAGCTGGCGTTAGCACCCTCCTCTTCGGTGATGTGGTCGGGCGCCGCACAGGCCCATCGGCCGCGGAAGAGCCCGCTTTCCTGCGCGTTATGGTCTTTTGCTCCTGTGCCCGCCCGGCACATAGTCCCCCCCGCCCCCCGCCGTCGGCACCAGCTGCTGCCGCTGCTCCGGACTCGATGGATGTGTATCTTGTCAGGCCGCCAGAGGCTTCTCCGTCACCTGAGCGTCCACTTCGCACGTGGGAGAAGTGTGCTACATCCTGCAACTACTGTGTGTGCGCCGAGTGTTTTGTCGCCGAGCGTGCATGTTTGAATCGGCCTCAATTGTATAACCGCGGGCTGCCCACTGAAGGCCGCTTGTGGGAGCCGTGCGCGCGACGATGTCTCCATCGCGCTGTCTGTTGGTGTATCACACATATACCGGGTGATCAAAAAGTCAGTATAAATTTGAAAACTGAATAAATCACGGAATAATGTAGATAGAGAGGTACGAATTGACACACACATGCATGGAATGACATGGGGTTTTATTAGAACCAAAAAAATACAAACGATCAAAAAATGTCCGACAGATGGCGCTTCATCTGATCAGAATAGCAATAATTAGCATAACGAAGTAAGGTAAAGCAAAGATGATGTTCTTTACAGGAAATGCTCAATATGTCCACCAACATTCCTCAACAATAGCTGTAGTCGAGGAATAATGTTGTGAACAGCACTGTAAAGCATGTCCGGAGCTATGGTGAGGCATTGGCGTCGGATGTTGTCTTTCAGCATCCCTAGAGATGTCGGTCGATCACGATACACTTGCGACTTCAGGTAACCCCAAAGCCAATAATTGCACGGACTGAGGTCTGGGGACCTGGGAGGCCAAGCATGACGAAAGTGGCGGCTGAGCACACGATCATCACCAAACGACGCGCGCAAGAGATCTTTCACGCGTCTAGCAATATGGTTTTTCTTTTTTGGTTCTAATAAAACCCCATGTCATTCCAAGCATGTGTGTCAATTTTTACCTCTCTATGTATATTATTCCGTGGTTTATTAAGTTTCCAAATTTATACTGACTTTTTGATCACCCGGTATATGCGCGGAGCAACGCTAACTGGCTCCTCTTCTGTGTCTTTTCAAGGCTCCGTTCACATCAATATACTGTGTCTTGTTATGCGTGGACGCAAGGGAGTCTTCACTTAACACTTCCGGGCTGAGATGCTGTGGTCCATACATAAGACTCTCCCCTGACGTTTCGCCTTCGAATGCGGAAGGCATCATCCGAGGACAATCGGCGAACTGCAACGAGAGCACTAGTGAGCGCCGTATATATAAGCCATCCAGAGGGCACCGCTGTCAATCACGTGACGTCGACTGTGCTATGATCTCTGACATTTCCAATTTTCTCAATTGAAATTAATCTATTGTCACGCTGTTGCTGCAATGTTGACATCCATATCTTATCCAGCTTAATGCCGTCATCTTTTCTATTAAAATTATTGCAGTGTTTGGCAATCTCAATGGCCTCTCTGTACATTTGCGCATAATAATGCGACGTCTACAGGTCTATATAGGTACAAAAAGAAAGAAGCGTCAACACCCGTCTGGGTGAACATAAAAGGAACTGCCACCTCGAAACATGTGTTTCAGGAAGATGATCATGAAATAAAGTTTAGTGAGACGACCGTCATAGCAAAGACGTCACATTATAATGCGCGAATGTACAGAGAGGCCATTGAGATTGCCAAACACTGCAATAATTTTAATAAGTTGGCAATATCAGAGATCATAGCACAGTCGACGTCACGTGATTGACAGCGGCGCCCTCTGGATGGCTTATATATACGGCGCTCACTCGCGCTCTCGTTGCAGTTCGCCGATTGTCCTCAGAAGATGCCTTCCGCAGTCGAACGTGAAACGTCAGGGGAGAGTCTTATGTATGGACCACGGCATCTCAGACCGGAAGTATTAAGTGATGACAACACCTGCCGTGAAAGCCTTCATTCTATGATCACGGGAGTCTGTTTTCCATTGTATTTGAGAGCTTCGAGAAGCAAGCGATATTTGGGTTACTTTGTACCCATCTCACGTACTACACACTTACAACATTTATGTCACAGGGAGCACAGCACTGGTTCAGTGGCTTGTTGAATGAACAATTCTTCATCGAAGTGCTCCTGCCGAAAGAGAATATGCACAGAAGCCTTCACCTGTACGTCTACGAGCGAAAATGGCCTACATTCGAGGTGTCAGCTTCATCACAGGTAAATGGGAATATACGAGTATCCCTACACCAGCCTGACCTGTACCTACTTTACTACAAAGAGAGACCCACTGACTCACTAGCGTTTCGATGCCTCATGTCTTGAGAGAGCTGTGCGTCAACACCGTGAGTCATTAGCCTAAGCGACTAGTTCCATGTTCCAACATGCCTGTTTCTGTGCCCTTTGTAACGTCAGTGAGCTGTTATGATGGTAGTAGATAATAGAGGAGCTCGTGAATGAAGCCTGCCCTCTGTATCCCCAATTTTTTTCTTCAACATTGACTGACTGGTCGTAGGCACTGCCACCTCTGTATCGTTTGATTCAAACCAAACCCGCATCTACCCCATGCTGACCACGACAGTTGACCTTGGCGGTGACGATTCCCCAGGATTTATAGGTACTTACGCTCTGGCTCTTGTGAAAAGTCGTGCCTGCACGATTTTCCGAATGCAGCGTTTCATGTGATCTGCCCACGATCAAACGTGATATGATCTCGTGTCTTCGTCACCTTGTGGGTGAGTATCGCTGGAGCGATCAGATTAAATTCTGGCAAGATCAACGCAGTTACCACGTTCCTGTTACATTTATCGAGGCACCAGAGGTCCTGTTTTAGTAACGTCACAGGTACAACTATTTCGGTTGCCTGTCACTGTAAATACTAAAGAACCGAAACCAATAAACCATTTTATATTTTTTTTTTATCTCTGAACATACGTCGAAATCCGTTAAAAACTAGGTGCTAAACTTTTGAAATAATACTTTTTTACAAAAATAGGAGGCATGCTGAATGGCTCTCTCTGTATAATTATTCTGTTACGGTATCAACATTTCAATGTAAGCATGAATAAATGAAGAAACTGCGGCACTGTCACACTGAAATATCATAGGAATTATATTCTGACCGGAAAAAAGAACAAGATAATGATAAATCAGGGGGGGGGGGGTGTACGGAAACTGCAGAATTAGAGCAGTTTTTCCAATACGGCTTTCGGAAAACATGTGTGAATAAATTCGTGGAGTATCCGCATCCTATCTCGATACAAAGAGCGAGTAAATCGAAGTCTTAGAACCCGAAAAGCCATTTATAGACCTAGAAAAGAGTGTAACGAGTTTAATGTCGTATTGACGATGAGACCATTAGAGGCGGGTCACAGTATCCGAAGGAGCAAGAATAGTGTAGGACATAAGCTTTGCCTTTCCCAAAGGAAAGATCCGAGCAGTCCCTTAAATAATTTATGGAAACCATGGAATACACATACATAAGACTGATACTAATTAAGGAAGTAATTTTAAGAATGATTGTAGCTGAGAACTTGAGCAGATTCACAATATAGTTTTACAGTTTAGTTTCTTTAAAAATATTAATGATGAGGTCTCACAGTCTGCATTTATGTTCTAGTTATTCACTAATTTTATATTCTAGAGATAATGAAGTATAACCAAAGTCAGTATTTATAGACCCACTTTCCCCGTTTTCATTATCACTTTTAATCCTGAGAGACGTACTGCTTATGATTACGACTCTCTCTCCCTCTTGGCGCCATTAAAGCATAGTAACTAAGAGAGATTTCTGCAGAGCCTTGCCGGCCGCGGTGGTCTAGCGGTTCTAGGCGCTCAGTCCGGAACCGCGCGACTGCTACGGTCGCAGGTTCGAATCCTGCCTCGGGCATGGATGTGTGTGATGTCCTTAGGTTAGTTAGGTTTAAGTAGTTCTAAGTTCTAGGGGACTGATGACCACAGATGTTAAGTCCCATAGTGCTCAGAGCCATTTTTTTTTGCTGAGCCTTTGACATTTACCTCCCCACTCACGAAACTGACATTCTTGTGTGCCTAGGTTGTTGTTATGCCGCGCAGAGTGGCCACGCGGTTAGAGGTGTCATGTCACTGATTGCGCGGCCCCTCCCGCCGGAGGTTCAAAAATGGCTCTGAGCACTATGGGACTTAACTTCTGAGGTCATCAGTCCCCTAGAACTTAGAACTACTTAAACCTAACTAACCTAAGGACATCACACACATCCATGCCCGAGGCAGGATTCGAACCTGCGACTGTAGCGGTCGCGCAGTTCCAGACTGTAGCGCCTAGAACCACTCGGCCACCCCGGCCCCGCCGGAGGTTCGAGTCCTCCCTCGGGCATGGGTGTACGTGTTGTTCTTAGCATAATTTAAAGTAGTGTGTAAGTGTAGGGATAGAGAACCTCAGCACTTTGGTCCTTTAGGAATTCACACACATTCGAACATTTCTTTCAAACTTGTTATACGTTACCCCGAAATATTTGAAGCAGAATCATCCCTAATTACTTGTCAGATTTTCTTATGTTAATTGTAACTGACAATGTACGTAACATGTTATGTTTAAAAGAACACCTTTATCCTAATACAAAAATGACATGACTGATCATGGATATTTTCTTTCTATCATAAGATGAGTGGAAACTTAATGTAAACAGTATGGCTATCATCACAATGTTATGGAAGCGGAATTGTCACAGTAGACAACGCAGACTCGTGTAAGGTGGTCGACCAGTGATGCTGGTCTGATGAATAGTGGCGCTGGTCTGGTGGCGAATGGAGAGTGATTGCGCTGGCCTGGTGTCAAACTGACGAATGTTGTGGTGTTAGTGATGGGCAGTTCTGATCTAACTACTCACATAGAGCTGATGGCGCATTAGTGTCCTGTGCTACGGAGGCGTGTGGTTTTCTGTGACACTAGCGTTCAGAAAGTGTTTGTGTCGTTAGTATTGACTTGATTTCACGTCTGAAAACTGCTGTTGGACTCGTTGACCAGAAATGTTGATGGCAATCATGCCGTTGACTGTCTGCCAGGATGGTTGATGGAACTGACTTACATAACTCGTATCGACAGCTGGTAAATGTAGGCTGATTTTAGGTGATATGCCGTCGTTATGTTATTGCCTTGCATGATGTGCTAACATGATGTTGAAAACGGGCGGAGATATTACAGTACCAGAACGGCTATTGGCAATGATGGAATGGTGTTTGTCTGATAATATTTCAGCTTGGACTCACAAGCCTGAGTGAATATTCTGAACTTTCCCATTCGAGAAAAAATTCGGAAATATGCTGATGATGCTGTTTTGATGTTGGGTTGGTGACTGGAGTCAATGCCATTTTAATATTGAGTTTGTGAATGGTGATAACGCCATTTTGATGCTGAGTAGGTGGTGGATGATGATGCTATTTTGGTGTCGAGTCACTGACTGGTGATGATGCTGTTTTGATTTTGAGTTGGTGACTGGTGAAATCATTTTGATGCTGGATTGGTTATGGGTGGCCATAACAGTCTGATATTAGATTGGTGGCTGGTGATCATACCATTTTGATGTTGGATTGGTGGATGGTGACCATACGATTTTTATACTGGATTGATTGCTGGTGATCACATTTTGACGTTGGGTTGGTGGTTGGTGATGATACTATTTTGATAACTGGTTGCTGGCTGGGGTCATACTATTTTGATGTTACTTTGGTGACTGGTGACCATACCATTTTGATGATATATTGGTAATGGTACCCATACCATTTAGATCCTGGTTAGGAGGCTGGTGACTGTATAATTTTGACGTTGGACTGGTGTTTGGTGACAATACCGTTCAGATGCTGGGTTGGTATAAGGTAGCCAAATAATTTTAATGCTGGATTTGGTGATTGGTAAAACATATAGTTTTGATGCCGGGCTGACGACTGGTGGTGATGCGCTTGGACTCACTGAGGCTGTAGCGCCAGAGATCCTCGAGCGGCAGGTTGCTGTTGCAGTGGTGGATGATGCTATTTTGGTGTTACTGACTGGTGATAATGCTGTTTTGATTTTGAGTTAGTGACTGGCGATGTTGTCATTTTGATGCTGGATTGGTTATGGGTGGCCATACCAGTCTGATATTAGATTGGTGGCTGATGATCATACCATTTTGATGTTGGATTGGTGCATGGTGACCATACCATTTTTATATTGGATTGATTGCTAGTGATCACATTTTGATGTTGGGTTGGTGGTTGGTGATGATACTATCTTGATGACTGGTTGCTGGCCGGGGTGATACTATTTTGATGTTGCTTTGGTGACCACACCATTTTGATGATATATTGGTACCCATACCATTTTGATCTCGGTTTGGAGGCTAGTGACTATAATTTTGACGTTGGACTGGTGTTTGGTGACAATACCATTCTGATGCTGGATTGGTATAAGGTAGCCACACAATTTTAATGCTGGGGTTGGTGATTGGTAAACCGTACAGTTTTGATGCCGGGCTGGCGACTGAACTCACCGAGGCTGTAGCGCCAGAGGTCCTTGAGCGGCAGGTTGCCGTTGCGGCCGCCCAGCAGGTAGACGTGGGCGCCCAGCAGCGTGGCGCTGTGCTTGGCGCGGGACGCGGGCGCCGAGCCGTCAGCCGCCGCCGTCACCGCGCTCCACATGCCTCCTGCAGCGACAGCAATCAACACAACACGTCTCAGCCACAGCCGCGGTCCCAACGTTTACAAGCGCATGACGCTGCTTAGCAAAATACACTACTGGCCATTAAAATTGCTACACCACGAAGATGACGTGCTACAGACGCGAAATTTAACCGACAGGAAGAAGATGCTGTGATATGCAAATGATTAGTTTTTCAGAGCATTCAGAAAAGGTTGGCGCCGGTGGCGACACCTACAACGTGCTGACATGAGGAAAGTTTCCAAGCGATTTCTCATACACAAACAGCAGTTGACCGGCGTTGCCTGGTGAAACGTTGTTTGGATGCCCCGTGTAAGGAGGAACACCGTGCTGGATCCCAGCGGCCTCGTATCGCTAGCAGTCGATATGACAGGTAACTTATCCGTATGGCTGTAACGGATCGTACAGCCACGTCTCGATCCCTGAGTCAACAGATGTGGGCGTTTGCAAGACAACAACCATCTGCACGAACAGTTCGACGACGTTTGCAGCAGCATGGACTATCAGCTCGGATACCATGACTGCGGTTACCCTTGACGCTGCATTACAGACAGGAGCGCCTGCGATGGTGTACTCAACGACGAACCTGGGTGCACGAATGGCAAAATGTCATTTTTTCGGATGAATCCAGGTTCTGTTTACAGCATCATGATGGTTGCATCCGTGTTTGGCGACATCGCGGTGAACGCACATTGGAAGCGTGTATTCGTCATCGCCATACTGGCGTATCACCCGGCGTGATGGTATGGGGTGCCATTGGTTACACGTTCCGGTCACCTCTTGTTTACAATGACGGCACTTTGAACAGTGGACGTTACATTTCAGATGTGTTACGACCCGTGGCTCTACCCTTCATTCGATCCCTGCGAAAACCTACATTTCAGCAGGATACTGCACGACCGCATGGTGCAGGTCCTGTACGGGCCTTTCTGGATACAGAAAATGTTCGACTGCTGCCGTGGCCAGGTCATTCTCCAGATCTCTCACCAACTGAAAACGTCTGGTCAATGGTGGGCGAGCAACTGGCTCGTCACAATACGCCAGTCACTACTCTTGATGAACTGTGGTATCGTGTTGAAGCTGCATGGGCAGCTGTACCTGTACACGCCAACCAAGCCCTGTTTGACTCAATGCCCAGGCGTATCAAGGCCGTTATTACGGCCAGAGGTGGTTGTTCTGGATACCGGTACTGATTTCTCGGGATCTATGCACCCAAATTGCGTGAAAATGTAATCACATGTCAGTTTTAGTATAATATATTGGTCCAATGAATACCCGTTTATCATATGCATTTCTTCTTGGTGTAGCAATTTTAATAGCCAGTAGTGTATGAATGATACTCTCTTCTCTACCACTTGTGATTAGCGCAAGCTGCTGGTGTACACTTACACACAAGACAGTAACTTAAAGTAAATTATTTTACAGCTACCGGGATGAACTCGAGACAGTTAATTACTGCCGAATGATGAGCGCATTCCTATTTTATATGAATGAACTGCACGAAAGGAGTTTGATGAGGTGAAAATGAGTAAGTAGCTCACAGAAGAAACGGATATAATTTTATGCAGTTCCAGCATTGTGTTGGGGAAGGACAAACAACTTAGATTTGATAATTCTTTAAATTTCTGTCACAACTGCGTGTTAATAACGCTGGTGACTATTTCGTTTACTGACCAGACCTGCACTAAAAATGCTTACCAAAGCAAAACTCCTCTTTCATATTTGGGCAACGTCCACACACCACACAGTCATGCAACAGGTATGGAGCGATCTTGTCACATGCGTGAGGCCTTCAACAGATGAAATTGCACTGGATGCCTGGATGCAGTACAAGTATTGAGTGCTGTTTCATCTATCCAACGTATCACTTAATATCTGTTGTATGACAGTGTGGTGTGTGGGCGTTTCCGAAATAAGACAGTGGAATTTTGCTTTGGTAAGCACTTTTAGTGCATGTTTAGTTTGAAAATGAATGTCAGCGCTCTAAACTATTTATCAGTATAAATTACGCGCAACGATGACAGAAATTTAAATAAAGAGATATTACTTAGAATTCAAACGTAGTCGAACTTCATTTTCTGTCTTGGGCGGTCAGAGTCCTCGTCTGACACGGTCACCATGCGTTAAATGATAGCTATAATCTGGAAAGATCTTTGTATGATTATCCTTGGCCTGAAGTAGAAGAGCTGGTTCAGGATTAGCAGGGGGGAAATCTATTGACTACATGTATGCACGATTGGCTCACCGAATCACTCACACATTTCGAAATGTAAGATCGAGTGCCATAATACTGTTGCCTTTTTCAGGATGTTCTCCCTTCTGAAGGAAGGTTAGAGGCACTGCCACTGCGAATAAAGTATGTAATTTCCCAGTCAATGAAAGCTATTGGTCTTTTTATTCCAGCTGGGAGTTTCGGCCCGGGAATTCCTATCAAAAGGAATCACTAACATAGTGCATTTCACTGCTACACAAACCACGCAAGACCAACACAATAAAGACGTGTTATGATAAAATTTATATGACATTATACAGCTTGCCTGTTGGTGAATCACGGCTTATAATTGTGGCATTCTTTACTGTCCAGATATTGCTTTATATGACTTCCCCGCCTTTCGCACCGTGACTGAAACTCTTGATGACAAGTAAATGAAAGACGGCGGAGCAATAGTTGTCTAAATGACCTCGTAGCCTGTGCTGTAAAATGCATCTTTTGTACAGCTCAATAACTTAGAAGTGTCTATCTTGATGTGAGCTGTAAAGAAGCTTAACACGTCGTAGGAACCATTGCTTTTCATTTGTGGGGTGAGAAATGAGGGAAACATTTCGCATTTTTTTGTGTCGCTAGTGTCGTCGACAAGCCAGATAAAAAATATAATAACATACGCTCACAAATATCGTAGAAAGAATTCGTGAACGTGGACGACAATCCGAGTGAATTACAGGAGATGTTACACTTCTTTAGAGATATATACACGATTTCTTCTTGTTCTGTTTTCAGTTAATATTTCGCATAAATGTAATTTAAGAAGTCACTTTTAACCCTCCCAAACAGCATCTACTGCGTGGTAAAAAACAACCCTGCCATATTTTTGCTGCCTAATATCTCCATGCATTTCTTGACTTATTCGCCTCTCCTCATGTCTAACTTCATCATATTCTTACTAGGACAGTCTGTATCCCTTCCATGTGTTCATAACACATCAGGTCCTCCAGATGTATTTTTCTTGTAGTTGTTGTTATTGTGGTATTCAGTCCTGAGACTGGTTTGATGCAGCTCTCCATGATACACTATGCTGTACAAGCTTCCTCATCTCCCAGTACCTACTGCAGCCTACATCCTTCTGAATCTGCTTAGTGTATTCATCTCTTGGTCTCCCTCTACGATTTTTACCCTCCACGCTGCCCTCCAATACTAAATTGGTGATCCCTCGATGTCTCAGAACATGTCCGACCAACCGATCCCTTCTTCTAGTCAAGTTGTGCCACAAGCTCCTCTTCTCCCCAATTCTATTCAATACTTTCTCATTAGTTATGTGATCTACCCATCTAATCTTCAGAATTTTTCTGTAGCACCACATTTCAAAAGCTTCTATTCTCTTCTTGTCTAAACTAAATATCGTCCACGTTTGACTTCCATACATGGCTACACTCCATGCAAATACTTTCAGAAACGACTTCCTGATACTTAAATCTATACTCGATGTTAACAAATTTCTCTTCTTCAGAAACGATTTCCTTGCCATTGCCAGAGGACATTTCATATCATCTCTACTTCGACCATCATCAGTTATTTTGCTCCCCACATAGCAAAACTCCTTTACTACTTTAAGTGTCTCATTTCCTAATCTAATTCCCTCAGCATCACCCGATTTAATTCGACTACATTCCATTATCCTCGTTTTGTTTTTGTTGATGTTCATCTTATACCCTCCTTTCAAGATACTGTCCATTCCGTTCAACTGCTCTTCCAAGTCCTTTGCTGTCTCCGACAGAATTACAATGTCATCGGCGAAACTCAAAGTTTTTATTTCTTCTCCATGAATTTTAATTCTTACTCGGAATTTTTCGTTTCCTTTACTGCTTGCTCAATATACAGATTGAATAACATCGGGGATAGGCTACAACCCTGTCTCACTCCCTTCCCAACCACTGCTTCCCTTTCATACCCCTCGACATCTGGTTTCTGTACAAATTGTAAATAGCCTTTCGCTCCCTGTATTTTACCCCTGCCACCTTCAGAATTTGAAAGAGAGTATTCCAATCAACATTGTCAATTAATCCACTTAAATTTTGTTTAAACTCGACTCTAACATTCATCTCAGGTGCCAATCTACATTATCCTCAGGCTAGGAGTGCACTTTTATTGACTACACATCAGAATATTGGACGTCGTACCGCCCAAGCTCTTTTCAAATTGCTTTTCGATAAAGCCATGTTTTCTCACATGGGACACTCCCTACCGCAACCCCTCAGATTTAGTGGTAAAATGGGGCAGTGGATAGCCCGTCAAAAACTGAACTCAGATCAAGCATGAAAACAGAAAGGTGTACTGAACCGTGAAAAAAGAAGCAAAATAGAAACATTGAACTGTCCACGGTCAAGATGTGCAACATCAAATGAATTGCAAGAACCCCAGCGTCGTGGTTGTGTGGTCACGGTGTTGGACAGCAAGCGGGAGGTCCGTGTTCAAACCTCCCTCGTGCCCCATATATACAATGTTTTCATACAATTATGAATTTCCCATCCAGTCACTGACGAATATGTTCTCCTTCTGAAGTCTTGGCAATTGTCAAACAATACACTGGTTACAGAATACGAGTCATGTGGTAAGAATATACACACATCACAAAAAGTTTTGCGTCACCTCGGTTCCGAGAGTTCTGGAACCGGTACAGAAAATTGGAATAGAGATCAACATAAACATAACTTCCGCCCTTTTTATTGTTCTTATAAACTACACACTGAATATTGTATCACCATACAGCGAGACCTTCAGGTCCAGACTGCTGTACATACCGGTACCTCTAATGTCAAGGAGCACGTCCTCTTGAATTGATACATGCCTGTATTCGTCGTGGCATACTATCCACAAGTTCATCAAGGCACTGTTGGTTCAGATGTCCCACTTCACAACGGCGATTCGGCGCAGATCTCTGACAATGGGTGATGGGTCATGTCGTCCATAAACAGCCATTTCCAATCTATCCCAGGCATGTTCGATAGGGTTCATGTCTGGAGAACATGCTGTCCACTCTAGTCGGGCGATGTTATCCTGAAGGAAGTCATTCACAAGATGTGCACGACGGGGGCACGAATTATCGTCCGTGAAGACGAATGCCACGCCAGTATGCTGCCGATATGGTTGCACTATCGGTCGGAGGATGGCATTCACGTATCGTAGAGCCGTTACGGCGCCTTCCAGCGGTGTACGTCGACCCCACATTTTTCGTATTAGTTTAGGTGACATTTATTTTTTCATATAATTTAAATTAGGTTGTACACTTACTAGTTTCGTAGAACACGCAAAATACGTTTGCCGATAACAGGTACACTAACAGTCAGTATAAAAAGTAAGATATTGCGTAAACGTCAATGGAGGTGTGCATTATATCCAAAGATAATGATTGCGTTGTTTACATCATAGGTTATGTAAATCACATCGGCATTAACAATTACGCAATATCCAAATTTATAATTTTATTTCCAGTATCATATACCGCAGTGATATAATTACAGTATGAATGTCAATGGCAAACGTCTTTCGCTTTTTCTGAGAATTTCTCGACCTTCGCTATCGGATGGAGAAATGTAGGGTCCCTCTGAATAGGTCAGGCGTGCACTACACGCCGGAAGCGGCTACAAGGGTAGCGGAGTACGTGTGGAGTGGGTTTTTTAGGTTAGAGAATTCTCTCCCTAGGCCCGACAAGACGCCTCCTGAGACGCAGCAAGGTAGGAGTGGGCAAAATGCAACAGGGAATAACGTTATTAATGTGCTAATAGTAAACTGCAGGAGCGTCTATAGAAAGGTCCCAGAACTGCTCTCATTAATAAACTGGCACAACGCCCATATAGTACTAGGGACAGAAAGTTGGCTGAAACCAGACGTAAACAGTAATGAAATCCTAAACTCAGATTGGAATGTATACCGCAGAGACAGGCTGGACAGTGATGGGGGAGGCGTGTTTATAGCGATAAGAAGTGCAATAGTATCGAAGGAAATTGACGGAGATCCGAAATGTGAAATAATTTGGGTGAAGGTCACGGTTAAAGCAGGCTCAGACATGGTAATTGGATGTCTCTATAGGCCCCCTGGCTCAGCAGCTGTTGTGGCTGAGAAGCTGAAGGATAATTTGGAAAATATTTCGAGTAGATTTCCCCACCATGTTATAGTTCTGGGTGGAGATTTTAATTTGCCGGATATAGACTGGGAGACTCAAACGTTCATAACGGGTGGCAGGGACAAAGAATCCAGTGAATTTTTTTAAAGTGCTTTATCTGAAAACTACCTTGAGCAGTTAAACAGAGAACCGACTCGTGGCGATAACATATTAGACCTTCTGGTGACAAACAGACCCGAACTATTTTAAACAGTTAACGCAGAACAGGGAATCAGCGATCATAAAGCGGTTACGGCATCGATGATTTCAGCCGTAAATAGAAATTTTAAAAAAGGTAGGAAGATTTTTCTGTTTAGCAAAAGTGACAAAAAGCAGATTACAGAGTACCTGACGGCTCAACACAAAAGTTTTGTCTCAAGTACAGATAGTGTTGAGCATCAGTGGATAAAGTTCAAAACCATCGTACAATATGCGTTAGATGAGTATGTGCCAAGCAAGATCGTAAGAGGTGGAATAGAGCCACCGTGGTACAACAACCGAGTTAGGAAACTGTTGCGGTAGCAAAGGGAACTTCACAACAAACATAAACATAGCCAAAGCCTTGCAGACAAACAAAAATTACGCGAAGCGAAGTGTAGTGTGAGGAGGGCTATGCGAGAGGCGTTCAATGAATTCGAAAGTAAAGTTCTATATACTGACTTGGCAGAAAAACCTAAGAAATTTTGGTCTTATGTCAAAGCGGTAGGTGGCTCAAAACAAAATGTCCAGACACTCTGTGACCAAAATGGTACTGAAACAGAGGATGACAGACTAAAGGCCGAAATACTAAATGTCTTTTTCCAAAGCTGTTTCACAGAGGAAGACTGCACTGTAGTTCCTTCTCTAGATTGTCGCACAGATGACAAAATGGTAGATATCAAAATAGACGACACAGGGATAGAGAAACAATTAAAATTGCTCAAAAGAGGAAAGGCCGCTGGACCTGATGGGATACCAGTTCGATTTTACACAGAGTACGCGAAGGAACTTGCCCGTCTTCTTGCAGCGGTGTACCGTAGGTCTCTAGAAGAGCGTAGCGTTCCAAAGGATTGGAAAAGGGCACAGGTCACCCCGTTTTCAAGAAGGGACGTCGAACAGATATGCAGAACTATAGACCTATATCTCTAACGTCGATCAGTTGTTGGATTTTGGAACACGTATTATGTTCGAGTATAATGACTTTTCTGGGGACTAGAAAAGTAGAAGTAGTAGAATTTTGCAACACGTATTATGTTCGAGTATAATGACTTTTCTGGAGACTAGAAATCTACTCTGTAGGAATCAGCATGGGTTTCGAAAAAGACGGTCGTGTGAAACCCAGCTAGCGCTATTCGCCCACGAGACTCAGAGAGCCATAGACACGGGTTCGCAGGTAGATGCCGTGTTTCTTGACTTCCGCAAGGCGTTCGATACAGTTCCCCACAGTCGTTTAATGAACAAAGTAAGAGCATATGGACTATCAGACCAATTGTGTGATTGGATTGAAGAGTTCCTAGATAACAGAACGCAGCATGTCATTCTCAATGTAGAGAAGTCTTCTGAAGTAAGAGTGATTTCAGGTGTGCCGCAGGGGAGTGTCATAGGACCGTTGCTATTCACAATATACATAAATGACCTTGTGGATGACATCGGAAGTTCACTGAGGCTTTTTCAGGATGATGCTGTGGTGTATCGAGAGGTTGTAACAATGGGAAATTGTACTGAAATGCAGGAGGATCTGCAGCGAATTGACGCATGGTGCAGGGAATGGCAATTGAATCTCAATGTAGACAAGTCTAATGTGTTGCGAATACATAGAAAGATAGTTCCCTTATCATTTAACTACAAAATAGCAGGTCAGCAACTGGAGGCAGTTAATTCCATAAATTATCTGGGAGTACGCATTAGGAGTGATTTAAAATGGAATGATCATATAAAGTTGATCGTCGGTAAAGCAGATGCCAGACTGAGATTCATTGCAATCCGAAAACAAAGTAGGTTACAGTACGTTTGTTCGCCCACAGTGTGGGATCCGTACCAGATAGGATTGATAGAAGAGATAGAGAAGATCCAACGGAGAGCAGCGCGCTTCGTTACAGGATCGTTTAATAATCGCGAAAGCGTTACGGAGATGATAGATAAACTCCAGTGGAAGACTCTGCAGGAGAGACGCTCAGTAGCTCGATATGGGCTTTTGTTGAAGTTTCGTGAACATACCTTCACCGAGGAGTCAAGCAGTATATTGCTCCCTCCTACGTATACCTCGCAAAGAGACCATGAGGATAAAATCAGAGAGATTAGAGCCCACATGGAGGCAACCGACAATCTTTCTTTCCTCGAACAATACGAGACTGGAACAGAAGGGAGAACCGATAGAGGTACTCAGAGTACCCGCCGCCACACACCGTCAAGTGGCTTGCGGAGTATGGATGTAGATGTAGATATAAGAGAAGTTCGGTTACGAGGGCTGTTCAATAATTATTGCAACCCTTTTTTTCCTGAAAGCAGATTAGTTTTATTCAGTATTCCAATACATCATATTATTCTCCACTATTTTGACTACAAAACCTTATCTATTAAGATAATTTTCGTTAAATGCAGTGTCCTTATGCCATCTTCCTGTGTGTAGCCACGCGGTCTGAGGCGCCTTGTCACGGTTCGTGCAGTTCCCCTCTGTCGGAGGTTCGAGTCCTCCCTCGGGCATGGGTGTGTGTGTTGTCCACAGCGTAAGTTAGTTTTAGATTAAGTAACACGTAGGCTTAGGGACTGACAACCTCAGCAGTTTGGTACCATAAGACCTTACCACAAAATTTCCACCTTCCTGGGAGGGCCTGTGTACCCGCATGGCAACGCTGTACTGGTCGACGTCGGAGCCAACGTCGTTTTGCGTCAATAACCTCCTCATCATCCACGTACTGCTTCCTGCGGAGTGCATTCTTCAGTGGGCCAAACAGACGGAAGTCGGAACGTGTGCGATCTGGGCTGTAGGGTGCCTGAGGAAGAACAGTCCAATGAAGGCTTGTGTGGTCCTCCCGGGTGCGTAGACTTTTGTGTAGCCTTGCGTTGTCATGGGGAAGGAGCAATTCGTCTGCAGTTTTATGGCGTCGAAGACGCTGCAATGGTTCTTCAATTTCCTGAGCGTAGCACAATACACTTCAGAGTTGATCATTGTACCTTGTGGGAGGACACCGAACAGAATAACCCCTTCAGCGTCCCAGGAGACCGTCACCATGACTTTACGGTTGAGACTACGGCTTGGAACTTTTTCTTCGGAGGAGAGATTGTGCGGCGCCACTCCATGGATTACCGCTTTTTTCGGTTCGAAGCAATAAACAAATGTTCCTGTGACGACGTTCGACAAAAAAAAACTGTCACTATCAGCCTTGTAACACACAAGCAACTGCGCTGATGATCTTCCGTTGCTCTTTATTATCTTCTGTTGGCGGCAAGGAACCCACAGGCACACACCTTTGAGTACCCTGCGGATGAGTGGGTCAGCGTTACCAACAGAGACGTCCAACTGTGGAGTGAAGTGCTTGATGGTGATCAGTAGATCACTTCGAATGAGTGTCCATACGTTCCAACACTGCAGGAGTCATACCTCTGGGCGGCCGACCAGCACGCGGGAGATCGGATGGGTTTGCGCGATCTTGTTGCGATGATCACTGACGCCTCGCCCGACGACTCACCGTGCTTTTGTTCACTGCCAGAAAACCGTAGATATTCCGCAAGCACCTATGAATATCTGCGATGCTCTGGTTTACCGCTAAAAGAAACTCAACGACAGCTCTCTGGTTGGAATGCACCTCCGTTAAAGACGCCGTTTTGGAAGGATACATATAGCGCCGCCACCTGTAGGAAATTCACGAAACTTTAGTGGCTGGAGTGGGGATATTCCACGATTTCCCACAACAAAATCAGCGTTTTTACAACGGTAATTGGCCGTGGCAAAAGTGTTGCATTAGTTATTGAACGCCACTCATATACGAAAAAAAGGCTCATAGTAGTCAGACATAACACTATACGCTAGAGATAAATCAATTTTCAAAACTATCTTGTATTCTGTAATGCAGGTGCTGCTGATAACGGGCAAGTGCGCCCGATACTAATCAGGCAGTAAATAAATAATAATACTCACTACTGGGCGGGCTTACGCCTAAATACACTGTGTCCCATTTATCTCGATCACCTAAAATAATTTCAAGCAAATTTTGTTTATCTTCCTGAGGGACACTAACCAGAGTGGTCACCTTGCTTGGAACTTTGATACGAATATCTCATCAGCAGTACACCTTCTTTAAATAGCACTCTATATTTTTTTTATTCGTTAAGACATTTCCTCTCTTGAAGACGTGTTCAGAAATGTATCAAAGTGCACCATTCACAGAAAAATGACGTTATTGAAAACGTGAAGCAAAACTAACTTTGGCTCTCGTGTGTTAGCACACATTGTAGGTATCAGTTGTAACACAACTCATCTACTCGATTGAGTTGACAGTAAAATAATGGACATAAAGGAAAATGCAGAGTTACATTCTCCATACATGAGTGGCATTTGTACATTCTCTTCGTTGGTGTACATTCTACTCAAACAAACGTTCAACTGAGGACGGTTAACTGAGTGACTGGTGTGTTTTCCTTTGTTGTCAAATGGTTCAAATGTCTTTGAGCACTATGGGACTTAACATCTGAGGTCATCAGTCCCCTAGAACTTAGAACCACTTAAACCTAACTAACCTAAGGACATTACACACATCCATGCCCGAGGCAGGATTCTAACCTGCGGCCGTAGCGGTCGCGCGGTTCCAGACTGAAGTGCCTAGAACCGCTCGGCCACTCTGGCCGGCTTCCCTTTGTTGTCAACTTCAGCAAGAAGACGGTTGACGTTATCCCGAGTACCTGAACTGTGTACTAACATAGGAGACTCAAAGCTAATTTTGTGTTACCTTTTTAATAACCTCTTGTTTACGTGAATGGTACACTGCGACACGTTTCTGAACAGGTCTTGAGGGCTAGTTCATCTTCGATACTGCGAAACACATCTCTTATATTACAAGCTCCTTGCTCTCCATATTTTGCAAGGAGGTAATATGGACCAAAACAAGAAATAAATGCCCAATAAGCATGGACTCTCAAATGCATACCTTAAAGGCTATGAGAACATCAGTAGAAGAGATTTTAATACTTCTGGCGGTTCAGCCATCATATTTGGCATCAAGAAGTTCTCTTTAGAGCAGATGAGAAAGCAGCAGTGGAATGATGACGTAATGTGGTGTGAAGTACCGAAGACACATGATTTGTCCAGTCCTTGTCCGCGATTGGTTGCTACGTTCGGGTGTAGCGCGCCAAAATGATAATTTGTGCTATTAATGTTAGAAAAAACAAACATTGTATTTACTTGCGTTTAATTTAAGAGCATCTCTCATTAGCGGGCTATCATTCCATTATTTCAAAACTGTTAATTACCAGCAGAATAATAAACATTTGCTAAACGAAAAGGCAGACAAAGCACTTCGGAGATCTTCAGATCGCCCCTAACTTGGATGGCGGGTGGAGCAATCGCTGGTTATTTGGACGTGTAATTGAGAACTATTTGATGGTATCTACGCCAATACGGAATTCATTATTTTGTTATTTCTTATGAACGTGTGAAGAATGGAAATTATTCGTGACTCATAAAGTGGAATATAATTGTGCAGTTTCTCGTATTCTGCTAATAAAAAGCTAAGAATTCATTACAGCCTAAGATAGTGGATTCAAGACCTACATGCTGTTTTTCTGTGCAGGAGACAACAACTATAGAAGACTGCATGTTGGCGAGCATTAATTAGAAGTTATGCATTCCACTCAGGGTGGTGGAAGAAAGTGGCACCTCGCATGTACTGCAACCTTAGTACAAATGAGATGAGTGACATGTTATACGTGGTGACACAGAGAAGGTATGAAAGAGAGAAATTTCCAGGGGAATGGGTTTATGTTACGCACTTGTATATCGCCCTCTCTCCCTAACTCTCTTTTTCATCTTGCGGTAACATGTGTTTCACAGCATCGCAGACGAACAAATGCTCATAGTTCTTAAGGTATGCACTTCATAGCCCATGCTTACTGGACAGTTTTTTCTTGTTTTGGTCCATACTGTCACCTCACAAAATATGGAAAACAAAGAGCTTTCAGTAAAAGAGATGTTCCACAGTTGCGAAGATGAAAAAGAGCTCATGGTGTTACGGTATGCATTTTCCTTGTTTTGGTCTATAGTACCATCTGTGAAAGTTTGTCGGTGCAGTTCTGATTCACTCTATATACCTATACTAGCTTAGTGCCCGTTGTTTTGTTCGCGTTGATTGTATGCACAGATTTCTTTTGTTTTCCTCTAATCGAATTTTTAAGTTCTTCACAAGTTGCATCATCTTCTAAACCTTGCACGCCAATTAAGGCCATAGAAATATGTTCTTTTGCGAATTTACTTCTCACCAAAAAGCTATTCTGGCAGAGCCGGAGAGTTTTGTTAATCCTTGCGGTCTGAGTTCTTGTGGTGATATTTCCACAGAAACTTTCATCCACTAACACATATTTATTCAGAATTTTCGTAGATTTAGCTTTAAAAATGTTTTAGTATAACGAAATATTTTCATAAAAATTTTCATCCCCTTAAGTGTTGAGTTTTCAAACACGTATTTTTTTTCCTAACTAAGAAGTCGAACAGAAATTTTCTTAGCTTTAGCGTAAATAACTCTTTCATACTGAAATATTTTCATAAAAAATTTCATCCCATATTTCACCCTCTTAGCGGCTGAATTTCTAGAAATCCTGAGGCATATACTCTAATTTCTGGCAAAGAATTCAAATACAGACTTTTGTAATTCTAGCTTCAAAATTGCCTCAATAGCGATATATTCTCACAAAAACCTTCCATCCCCTACTTCTCCTCTATAGGAGTGGAACTTCGAACAATCCCTTATCAAACGATGCCATGGTATATGATCAACACCCTATCCAAATCCGACGTTTCTATCCTTAATTGTTTGCCTCGACGATGATGAATGCGCGTGAGTGAATCGGGTCATTGCCTTTTATACGCAGAGATAGCAACACATCAACAGGACAGGGTTATTGTGACAAGCAAAACAAAAGTGCGACTTGCATTGTGAGTTGCTTTCGTTATGACGTACGGAGAAATTGACCAGAGCATTCTTGTGGAAGAGCAAGCGACTCTCCTTACGAAACCAGGTCAGCAGTGCGGCATGGGTTAGCACGTGCGTGGCGGGTTGCGGCACGGGGGTCGGCAGGCGTCAAGCGTCAGGCGCTGGGGGCGGAGCAGCGAGGCTGAGGAGCCAGCACCACTTGACCCAGAGGCGAGGTGCCGACTCACACGGCCCACGCCGTCTAATGAAGCCGCCGCTGCCGCCCCCGCCGCCGCCCCCGGGGACCACCGGCTAATTACGCGGACACGCACTTGCCAACACGCAGCTTTTCGGCACGCGCACCCGGCACCGTTTTTGAAAGGAACGCTGCCAAAAAACATGCGTTTTCCTGTTTTCACTGCGTCTATGTCAATAAAACCTCTCGCCCGCCGAAGGGCTCTCCAGGGCCAGAACACACACTTGTCATTTCTACCCACGAGAGGTAGTTATAAAGTTTTCTTTTTTGTTCATTAGTCTTCTGACTCGTTAGAATTCGGCTCCCTCGACTCCCTCTCCTTGTTTAATATTTATTATCTCTGAGTAACACATACACACAACTTCTTCAGCTTTCGTTGGATCTTCCCCTATAGTTGAAGCCCTCCATTGCTCCCGCCAATACCACTCCTGATGTCTCAACACGTGTCCTGTCATTCTGTCCCTTCTTCTAGTCTGTGTTTCTCATATTCCTCCCTTCACCAATTCCTCGTTTGATTGTCACTCTATGTAATTTTCAACATCCTTCTGTTATACCCCATCGCTTCGCTTCTCTGCTCTCCTGGTTTTTCCCACAACCCGTGATACATGTTAGACCGTTCTACACGAGTCCCTTTCAGGTCAAAATCGACTACTCGTGGTTTGTGTCAACTGCTTAGGCGTAAATCAACCGCCAGTTACGCCAGTGAGTCAGTGACGTCAGTGAGCAAATGTCTGTGCTGAGTGCGTAGTTGCAAGCTCTTGAGTAGGCTGCAGACTGCGGAGACATTGAAACATGGAATTAAGACGTTGTCTGCTAAAATCGGAAGTTCGCATATTCTCGACGAATTCACGCCTATTACAGTAATGGATTTTGTGATCTTGGGTCTGCTTAATGTTTAATGTGTTGTTTCCTTTGTTTTCGTGACACACTGCAAAAGTGGTATTTTTACTACTAGCTTTCTCTCGCAAGAGAGACAAGTTGTCTCAAAACCAGAAAGTATTTAGATTTCACTACTCCTGAGCAAAGAAAAAGCCTACACTATGCATAAATAAGAAAGTAACATATAATTGTTTCTTAGCGAGAATTGGTTCAACAATGAAAAAGTCAAATCTATTATCATTATAATCATCTGCCTCATCGTATAATTCGTTCCCCTTGTACTGTTAATAAGTCTCTTCCATTTTCTTCTGTCCATGTACAAGCAGTCACAGAAAACATCACCATTATTGTTCCTCTGAAGGTGAGATATTCCTGGATCATATCCAACTAATGTGTTCTAGGTCTTCCTATTGGACGTTTTCCTTCCCCCTCTCTTTCCAAGTTTATTTGGACTCTTTTTGTAGTCTGCAAGCTCATTACATGCCCGTTCCATTGTAGTTGGATATGTTTATTCGGTCTAAAAAGGGCGTCTTGAATCAGAATTATTCCTCGCCTCACCTTTCCTTAATTTATCCATTTTGTTCTTCTGGACAGTGGATCTATTTAGCTATCTATTTATCTAGAAAAATTATTTTCGATGTTATTCAGCATTTGACAGAAAAAATTGTAGAAAAAATAAAGGAGCTATTTACTACCCTCTTTTTTAAAAATTTATTTTATTTGGCATTCAGTTTACTACTCTCTAAATATTGTTCGATATGTTCAGGCACATACTTACTTACAGCACATATTTGAAATTTATGATAAACACACATTAACTAACACACTCATATACCAAATCTCTAATTATCCAAACCAACGAAAACAAGCAGCACTTCAGCACATGCTCCACAGATACAAAGACAGCGCCACTGACCAAAGAAAATTGTAAAAAAAACTAGTTATCATAATGCAAGTAGCCACACAAACAAGGGATACAATAGCAACATCTCAAAGCTAAACAACCAAATTAAAACTCAAACAACAGTCAACACAAAATCACAAACAACAACACAACGTAATCCAACACAAACACACAGTGTCTATACCATAACAACAACAGAGAACGATCAGGAAGATGTAAGGGATGGTGCAATATGCTACACAATGACATACCAACACAAACACACACATAAGGTCATCAATATTTTAAAAAGCAAGCCATAAACATAGCACACACAATAGAAAAAACTGACAAGAGACTCAGACTTATACTAGAAAGTAGGTGTATAATAATTACAATGTACATGTTTTAGGAGGTTTGTGAGGCAAACAGGTAGAACTTTCGAAGTCCGAAACAAATAATACATGAGAACTTGGAAGTATAGGAGAAATCACTCCACATTCGTGGAGCTTGTCAGAGGACACAATCGCAAGCTAAGCTCTGGAGAAGAAGACATGAAAATAATCATAATAAAATATCAAAGTCCCTTCTAGCCTTGCAAGAAATTGTATACAAAAACAAGGCTAAAAAACTCTTTCGCAGTTTTGGACAGCAGCATGGCTCAATATTTCTGCAAGGGACTTCCAACGACTTGTTGAGTCCATGTCACGTCGAGCTGCTGCACTTTTCTGGGCAAAAGGTGGTCCGACACGATATTAGGAGGTACCCCATGAATTCTGTCACCTTAGTGTGGGTGACTGGCCTGCATATCCTTCGGCTGGTTACGACGGTCTGTACGAAGCCGATATCGCAGTGTTACCGAGATATTGAAGCAAGTAATGTTTTTTTAAATGTATCGATGGACTTTTTTAACGTCATCCAAAAGCCGCAGATAACACGAGTACATTGTTACAATGGTTGTTAATGTTTCCTTTGAAACTTTTTGCAGAACAGTCTGAGAAATATGTTGCAGCTGAATGGCATGGGGGCCTCAATCGGCTATTGTGATGAAAACTGTGCTAGGGATGGCTTTCTTGCTAGTCTTCATGGTGGTATCAATCCTTTCGACTGTTTACTTCATAGCGACATAAGCAAGGCAACGACTATTTGTCATAGTCGTGATGTTTTACGTAGCCATTTGGCGCAGCATTTCGTCCCTCGCTTGTGTCACAAGCGATCCCTTGAGTGCGAGATCGCAAAGAACCAATGATGTTCACGGCATTCGACGCCCCACATATTTACTACCATGCAACCACAATATTGGCGCTAATGGAAACAGGGGTTGGGAAAGGAGATATCCAATTGTGAGAAAAGCGTGAAAAGCGTGAGAAAAGCGTGAGCTTACTTAAACTGCTTAGTCGACGTTTGACTCCCTACAATGCTAGTGGTCGTGATAACCCGCCAGGTTAGCCAAGAGCGCTAATGCGCTGCTTCCTGGACTCGAGTAGGCGCACCGGCCCCGGGTCGAATCCGCCCGGCGGATTACCGACGTCAGTCGGTGTGCCGGCCAGCCTGGATGTGGTTTTTAGGCGGTTTTCCACATCCCGCTATGTGAATAGCGGGCTCTCTCCATACGTTCCGCCTCAGTTACACAACTCGCAGACGTCTGGACACGTTCGCAGTATTCCATTAACTACACTAGACGCAGACAGCAGGCGTACACTAATTCCGTCCCGGGGGGTACGGGGTGGCAGCCGGAAGGGCATCCAGCCACCCCTTTACACTCACCTTGCCACATCGATTCCTAACAATTCCGACCCTGCGTCAGCGCGGGACATGGCACCAGTGAAAGAAAGAAAGAATGCTAGTGGTGTTGATACAAAGCAGAGCGTTTCTGCAGGGTGAGTCAGTGGAATGTGTGGCGTCGTATACGTTCGAATGAGCGGACAATCTACGTGAGGATTACACTGACGATGGTACGTGCTTAATAAGCGGAAAAAAACTGAAACAGAAGTCGAGCGATGTAGTTCATCATCTCTGTCGGACAGGGAGCCCAGATGCCGTTTCCAGAGAAACGTAGTAAAGAACAATCGTTGTCTAAGGAGCGGGTACTAAACATGATTGCATACATTGAAAGATCATCCGCAAAACAGTAAAAAAAAAGTTGTGAACAGATTTCGAATAAATCCGGAGCAATATGACCGTGTATACTTAGCAGTGTGTATATTCAAGGGACAACAAGGCGCACTTATAACAAAAACTGGTAAGCTACTTGCCCGTTTCAAGGATCCTCGATACAGTTTATGGCATGTATATGATAGTGATCTACTACGTTATGTATATCAAATTGCACGCTACACAGATTGCGCCGATTTCAAGGGAAGCAGTGAGTGGTTGCGTAACTTCAACCAGTGCTACAGAACTGGAAGAGGTACAGTAACGAAATGTCAAAGTAAGCGACAACTTGACGAACTGCAGAATCTGGCTGAAAATTTGTAGATGAGATAAGAAACGTGTCCCACCGTTCTTTAAATCCGGCCAGTCAGGGTTTGGAGAGGAAATGTATATGAAATGAACGCTGGAAATTAGAGGTACCAACAGAATTGTATCAAGATCAACTAACATCAGTGCCTTAACGCATTCTTATACAATTATGCTGAATGTTAATTTGGACGGTAAATTGGCTGTAAAATTATTTACTGTGCTACGATAAGTTGGAGGTGCTCTGCCTCCTTCGATTCTTCCTCGTGTGCGTGATTTTTCAAGGGCAGTAGGGAATATTTACGTCACAGCAAGCAAAAGTGGGAAAATGGGCGTAAGAGAACAAGTATGGCATGAGCATTGCTTTTGGCCAAAATAACTTACCTTTGGTTGATTCCTCGTCTGTGTTTAAAACTTATTCTCCTTTAGGGCTAACTATCCCTCCCGAAAAGTGTGCGACATCACAGTTCATACCACTTGGAACCACTGGACAAATTTAGCCTCTGGATGTTTGTTTTTCCTTGCCTATAAAACTTAATATCGCATTATTCGCAGCTATGCCTTAAAGGATAGCCAGTTTCACGATAAGCTCCACGACAGACTGTTTCGCATTCGGTTGCATGCCATCACATTCCATCAGTTCTCATACCTCGTTACTCCAACATGGTTCAGTATGCGTTCCTTAAGCGTTGGTACCTAGCTGAACGTCCTGCACGGTTTGTGGCTCTCAAGGACTTCGCCTTCGATTTTGATGGTGCGAACCTTCGTGAACACTGTGGTGCGCCATTTCTCATTCGGCGTTCTTGGTAAAGTTAATCGTTCTGAACATTTCGTGAATGTCGACGACCCCTATTTTGTGAAATGTAGTCCGTACATCCCGTAGACGGTGATTTTTGTACATCACCGACTTACTTTCTGTCTTCCTCCTGATGCACATGGCAAGTCATTAGCATCTAATATTTTTCCTCTCATTAATGTTAACACAAGACTTTTAAAAGAGGTTTCCTAAAGATTGAACTTCTGACCTCAAAGTCAAGGGGTTCCTTGTCAAAAACAAGCACTACGTTTAGTCAATTACTAATGGTATTATCGTCACCCGGAATGCTTCGACGGTGTTGCGGCTAGTGATGTACGTGACAACGGGGGTGGCTGCTGAACAGCAAGCCAGCCCTGGCATGTACACTATTGGCCATTAAAATTGCTACACCAAGAAGAAATGCAGATGATAAACGTGTATTCATTGCACAAATATACTAGAACTAAAATGTGATTACATTTTCACGCAATTTGGGTGCATAGATCCTGGGAAATCAGTACCCAGAACAACCACCTATAGCCGTAATAACGACACTAATACGCCTGGGCATTGAGTCAAACAGAGCTTGGATGGTGTGTACAGGTACAGCTGCCCATGCAGCTTCAACACAATACCACAGTTCATCAAGAGTAGTGATTGGCGTATTGTGACAAGCCAGTTGCTTGTCCACCATTGACCAGACGTTTTCAATTGGTGAGAGATCTAGAGAATGTGCTGGCCAGGGCAACAGTCGAACATTTTCTGTATCCAGAAAGGCCCGTAATGGACCTACAACATGCAGCCGTGCATTATCCTGCTGAAATGTAGGGTTTCGCAGGGATCGAATGAAGGGTAGAGTCACGGATCGTAACACATCTGAACTGTAACGTCCACTGTTCAAAGTGCCGTCAATGCGATCAAGAGGTGACCGAGATGTGTAACCAATGGCACCCCATACCATCACGCCGGGATGTACGCCAGTATGGCGATAACGAATACACGCTTCCAATGTGCGTTCACTGCGATGTCGCCAATCACGGATGCGACCATCATGATGCTGTAAACAGAACCTGGATTCATCCGAAAAAATTACGTTTTGCCATTCGAGCAATTAGGTTCGTCGTTGAGTACACCATCTCAGGCGCTCCTGTCTGTGATGCAGCGTCAAGGGTAATCCCAGCCGTGGTCGCCGAGCTGCTGCAAACGTCGTCGAACTGTTTGTGCAGATGGTTGTTGTCTTGCAAACGTCCCCATCTGTTGACTCAGGGATCCGGACGTGGCTGCACGATCCGTTACAGCCATGCGGATGAGATGCCTGTCATCTCGACTGCTAGTGATACCAGGCCGCTGGGATCCAGCACCGCGTTCCGTACTACCCTCCTGAAACCACCGATTCCATATTCTGCTAACAGTCATTGCATCTCGACCAACGCGAGCAGCAATGTCGCGATACGATAAACCGCAATCGCGATAGGCTACAATCCGACCTTTATCAAAGTCGGAAACGTGATGGTACGCATTTCTCCTCCTTACACGAGGCATCACAACAACATTTCACCAGGCAACGTCGGTCAACTGCTGTTTGTGTATGAGAAATCGGTTGGAAACTTTCCTGATGTCAGCACATTGTAGGTGTCGCCACCGGCGCCAACCTCGTTGAATGTTCTGAAAAGCTAATCATTTGCATATCACAGAATCTTCCTCCTGTCGGTTAAATTTGGCGTATGTAGCACGTCATCTTCGTGGTGTAGCAATTTTAATGGCCAGTAGTGTATATAGCTATGACCGCCTAGCGAGGGTGGGGATGGAATCAACAAATCGAGTCGGCGTTTGCTATAGAGTTCGCTTTCGCTGCGACGTCTTCATCACTTAACCGCCATCTTGACAGGGGCACATGCCTGTGGATGCAGCCACAGCACCGATGGGCTGAGGTTCGAACTGACGCCTTCCCAGCAACTAGTCCACCCAGTGGCCACCATACACCGAGGCAGGCTGTCAGCCAATCATGCCTAAAGCCTAGCCAAGCCGAGCTATGTTGCCAACAACTGATCCAGCACAGTACAGCCTCTTTGGCCTATTCAGTTAAAAACGTGGTAACTTTGCATACACAGCCGTCTGTGATGTTGTCAGGGCCTAAAGACTGCGCATAGACAGTTAATAATAGTAATGGAATACTCTCTGAATTAGAATTGGTAACGGGTGCTTGTGAGATCCCAGTGCCTGATGTTGAACCGAAATCGACTGTCTTCAATTAAATAAAAAGATAGTGGTACAGATGCATACTTTGTAACGCAGTTTTTTGCTTTTCTAAAATCTGTTCTGCACCACCTACACAAACCACGGGAAACACTTTTCCTAAGACTTTTCTGATATGTTAGGAATTAGCACAGTTTCATTTACAAAAAAGTCTTAGCTGAACCTGCATCTACGTTTTATAAAATAAGACAGAGTGGAATGACGTCTTATCTTAGTAGCGTTGTTCTATCTTCTTGCTATATGTGACGGATCCCCGCATGGAAGTCGTACTTGGCGAAGTTGACACAGAACTAGCCGATTTCCGCCGCCTCGCCATTCAAGTTTAACATTTTTCGGATACATTTGCAAAAAGTTTCAATGAAAACATTAACGAAATTTGTATCCCTGTACTCGTCCTTACAAGACATTCCGAATTACAAACAGTAGGCCTATGTCGTTCCATTACAGAAACCACATTTTCTTCAATATATATCAGTTGATATAAGAGTTAAGGGTATTAGCCATGCAAACCTACTTCGTGTTCCTGATGTCTCGTACCGTTCGGGAAGTAAAACGGGTGCGTAGTTTACGTCACGTGCGGCAACTAATGGCCCGCGGGCCGCAACCGGTACGTGATGGCTTTCAATCCGGCCCGCTGAAGAACATAAAAATGCGAGTTTTACGGCATAATTTGCTGACGTAGTGTGTCGGGAAAGGGTACCATTCATGTTGCTGCGTTACCGAGGAACATTGTCACGGATGCTATACTCTTGATTTTATACAGTAGGAGCGCTGTTCTGCTTCACATCACGTTACGAGGCGACCCGTGATCTTCAGGTTGCCCAATCCTAGTTTACATGTTTCACCGTATTTTACGTCGTCGTACCGTACAAGTAAGGAAAAGCAGCTAACGAGCGGCAGTGAGGGTTCGAAGGGTGCGCTGGCCTGGCGAGCCGCCGGCGGGGTGTCGCTGCCGCCATTAGTGTCTACTGGCGCCAGTGTTTTGTGCGGCCGTCGCTTTCTTTGTCTCAGGCCCAGCCGGACTGGTGCCGTCGCCACCTCCACAAGGCTTCCGCCAAGCCCATTAGGCGGGCCTCTAACCTACTTCCGAAACGTCAATCTTTGTGTTGTCTGCTTTGGCATCTCTCGGTTGCAATTTTCCTTCTCAGATATCTTCTTACAAGGACCCTCTTATATTCTGTTCGGCTAAATAGACAACTTATGAGCTACGGGACGAGCAAATAAGCCTTGACCTGCAATCTCGAAAATCTCCTCGGGCACGAACCAGCATTGTTGCAAGATGTGGGGCCACAGTCATAATATATTTCTTTAAAGTCACTACCGCCATTAGACTGTTTTTTATTTGCAGTGTTACATTTACACAATCATGATTTCGGCTTCAAAGTGCCATTATCAAGTGTTTTAAGTGTTATACAGTGCCTAAGATGGCAAAAATATCGACCCTTAGACAATGTGTCTAATAGTGTATTTTAAATACGACAGTATGCCATCTAAGACACTGTATAACACTTAAAACACTTGATAATGGCACTTTGAAGCCGAAATCATGATCGTGTAAATGTAACACTGGTACCGACTTTAAAAAAATGTTTCCAAAAAGTTGGACTGGACGCAGAGGACGTGTACCTTGGCTGGCCCGTTCCCCCGGGTTTGACGCCTGTAGACTTTTTTCTGTGAGGAGACCTGAAAGACGCTGTCTACGACGATATAACAACTACGCCCGATGCTACGCAACGGCGTATTACTGCAGCCTGCTCGGACATCTCCTCTGAAATGCTAGCGTGTGTACAGCAGTCGTTCCATACCAGACTGGAAGCGAGCCAGACTGGAAGCGTGCATTGGCGCTCCCGGTGGTCATTTTGAAAACACCCTGTGATGGTCAGTTGTCTCGTTCTTGGTCAGAGAAAAAATAAAAAAATTGGTTCAAATGGCTCTGAGCACTATGGGATTTAACTTCTGAGGTCATCAGTCCCCTAGAACTTAGAACTACCTATACCTAACTAACCTAAAGACATCACATACATCCATGCCCGAGGCAGGATTCGAACCTGCGACCGTAGCAGCAGCGCCGTTCCAGACTGTAGTGCCTAGAACCGCTCAGAATCAACATAATTAGTGTGTGCACTTCTGCTGTTCTTCAGTGTATGCTAATACAGGTGTTGTACAAGTGTCAGCGTGGGAACTTTTCAACAAACGATAACTCGTAAATAGCTCGCACTACAATCCTGCAAAAAAACGGCAATGGCATTCTAATTTACCCTACTTTTTGTTTGTTAATATCGTTAGGCATTGTTTCATTTAAAAAGTCTATGTTTGCACAAAAAATACACTAAGTGTTATTACAGTCTGTTGATTGGTTAACAATACGAGCATCTGAGTGCGACATCATTCTGCAAAAACTGCCCATCAATAGCTCTTTCCATTTCGGTAATATTTATGTTGTAAATTTTAGCTCATTCGTCCTGTATAATGGCGACGATGGAAAATGGAATTATCTTTTAATAGCTGTGTAATTAATATTTTGTTCGTAAGCCGATGCACTTTCTCTTCTGCAACCACTGAAATCTCCATGCAACAGTATCGTATGATGCCGCTAGTGGAGCCAAAACAAAAAGACGTAACCTTTTCATTTTTTTTGAGGTAATAATTAAAACTTTTTCGCAAATTGTCTATTGACACTTGTCTCGGGTTCTTTGGTCGACTTTCGTCTGATGATTTCACTGACGTTTCGCCAGCATGAGTGACTGGCATTGTCAAAGCTTCACCCACCATTGCTGGTGGTGAAGCTTTGACAATGCCAGCCACTCGTGCTGGGGAAACGTCCTTAAAATCATCAGACGAACCGAAGAACCCGAGACAGAAGCCAATAGGCAGTTTGTCAACAAGTGGCCACGAAAGCCTTAACAATTTTGTAAAACTTCTTGGCTTCCTCCATACTTTGCTAGATTGCAAGAGGTAGGAAAAGATTACAGGAGCACCAATAGTAAAGACCCAAATGCGTTGGAAAAGCTTAGAAGAGACATTTATCCAGCTTTAGGTGACGATTATGTGATGATACTGATGGTAATGACTGACGTTAAATACAAGCGGTTTCCTTAAGGTCATCCTGTAGATAGCAGTGTTGTTATCGTCTGATCCCAGCGTATCCTCAGCAGCAGGCACCTAGCGCCCACCTGCAGGCCTCAAAGCTCGTCAGAGATGCCAGCAAGAAAGACATCGCCGGTCAGCACTAAGGGCGTTGTTTTACCCGCCGCTCAGCCGGGTATCAGCGTGGCCAGAGCCGCTTTGTGCTGTCGCGTCGCCTCGTTCCAATTAGCGTCTTGGCGTTGCGGGCTCCTGATGCCGCGCCGGTTACAGCGAAATCCAGTCGATGCCCGCCGGGGAAATAACTCTGCAAGCGACACCCCGGGGTTATCGGTTTTCCGCTAACGAGTGTCGGCTCACTAATTTTCTTTCCGAAGGTCGCGTTACGTGAGCCTGATTGGAACGAACTGGGCGACCCCGTAACTTTTTAGTGCACTCCACAAGCTGTCGACCGCGGAAATGTTAACATCATACACGTTTCCCTTCACGAAGCAGCAGGGGACTGCTTTGGAACCGTAAGGTGGTGGTGAGGGGACGGGATGGGGGTGAGGTTGCGACTGTAATGAAAATTAATGATGGAACCCTTTTTGAGCTTGGGTAAAAAGTTGAGAACGATTCTAAAAGGCAAAATTCCGACACATATCCATTTTTTTCCGCTTCACATCATCAGGCCGACTGACTGACGTAGTCATACTGCTTCTTCAATTTGCCAACTCCACCTACTGAGAGAGGCCGTCTTTTCTTGACGCTATACGTTCAAGAATATTTCCGGTGTTCGTAATTCTGTCTACTTTTTTATGTCTCTATCGTTGCTGTTTCATCCGGTAGGGGGGGAGGGAGGCGTGTTGCTTATCTGGCAGATGAACTGAAATTTGCCGGGATTGAAGTGGACTGAAGAGTGATCACTTACTGCTGCGTTGGGATGTCCAGATGTTTTTCTTCTTTTTCTTCTGTGGCTTGAGTTTCTCATTCGATACCTTTTCCACTATACATGTATCTATTAAAAAGTGGCATGTTCCTGCATAATTCAAAATCACCATTTTGAGACCATACTTTCTAGGCTTTTTCGACATGTAAATTTTAAATCTACATCTTCCTCGAAATCCATTTTGCATTTCCTCTATGCATGCTGATTTGCCGATGAAATTTGTTTCTTGGCAGTTCTCACAGCCTTCTGGAATATCCATGAAATGGCTGCTGTTCTATCAAATTCTTCAATTTCTGGCATCATCGAAACGAAGGCAAACTAAAATTACATTTATACGTTTCAAGGACGTTATACACTTCAGTATCTCCTGAATTTTATCATCTATTGCAATCAATGCTTATCAACTTTCATGATTTAATTCAAGTATAGCTAAAACGAACAAAAGCCAATAAACGCTTTCAATTCTTCAAGATTTAATTGTTGATATTCAGTCTGGTTTGTCTATTTCACTCTGCCTCTCACTTCTTGCAACTTACTGTTGGTATGCACCTTGTTAGTATTTCAATTGCGAAAATTGCTTCCTAAAAAATTGCTTCTGTACTATGTGGAGAAATCCTTCTGCGTGCAGCAGTTATCCCTGGCAAATGTGTAATGATGTTGTGTCTTCTTGTTCGGATGTTGCCGATTCCATCTTACACGATTTGCGAATTCTGAAAGGCGTGATAAATTTGATTGAGTGTAGAGCAGTTCTGCTTAAAACATATGAAACGATGGCTGTTCTCTGTTTCGACGAAATGAACATTGACGGAAGAATTAGTTACGATTCATCTGATGATGTGATACTCGGTCCATACAAGAATATTCGGGTGGTGATGGTCGGCTGCTTAGTTTCAACATGGAAGCAGTCTGTATATTACGATTTTGACGTAACGATGACAAAGGAGCTTCCGCAGACGATAATTAAAGATGTGATTCTTCAATTTCTCCAGGCGTATTTTATGACGAAATACATCTCGGGTGAACAGCCTGGCATGAGTGTGCATAGGACACAATATTTCGGCAATCGACCACGTTGCTTTCATCAGGTGGGCTGATGTACTGACCGGCGGTGGGCCGGCACCATGTATATATAGGACAATCCCCCTCCCGCTCCTCCCTCAGGCGCTTCCTATGAGTCGGTGCGGTCCGCGCCCCGCGCGCGGTCCAGGTGCAGCGTCCGTTCTCCCGCCGTCTTGGGGCTGCGCCCTAGGTCTTCTCGTTCAGGAGCGTCTGCCGGCACCGCCCTCGTTATTCTTCCCTCCTCCCCCGAAGTCGGTGCAATCTGGGAAATATCCTTTTTCTTCTTAATCCGGGTGATCGCGGATTCCCAAGCCTTGCTAAGGATGTAACCGCTGTCACGATTTAGTTGTGGCTCCCTTACTCTGATGTCTATGGCTTCTCTGATGGCACAGTCCCAGTATTTGGAAGTCTGTGTCAGGAATTTGGTTTGGTCATAATCCATGCTGTGGAGTTCCGACAGGCAATGCTCAGCGATTGCCGACTCACTGGGCTGTTGCAGTGTGCCGTTGATGTTCTCGGCATCGGCCCTCAGTGGTACGAATGGTCTGCCCTATGTATACACTACCGCACTGGCAAGGTATCTGATAAACCCCAGATTTACGTAGACCAAGGTTGTCATTGACACTTCCAAGAAGGCTCTTGAGTTTGCTTGGAGGACGGAAGATGGTTTTCACTTGGTCGATTGCCGAAATATTGTATCCTATGCACACTCGTACCAGGCTGTTCACCCGAGATTTATTTCGTAATAATTAAAGACCTTTAAAAAGCTAGACCGGATTTTTACCGTTACTTGAGACATAGGGACCACAATTCTAAGGGTGTGGAAACTGCTAAACATAACAATAGACTAAACATATTTCTCAAATCGTGTGGACAGTGATCGGAAAATATGCGTATGCAATGACGTGCGTCACTTATTGAAGCTACTCCGAAACCATTTTCTCGACGAAGGATTTTCGCTGTCCGATAAAACAATTGTTGATAAGCATCTAATAGAGGAAAAATTTGGAGTCGTGACGCATGTCGTCTATCAACTGCACATAACATATTGCGAACGTATGTGAATGTCATTGGACGTATTCGTCAAAATGTCGGAATTGCTGCTCAATTATTTACAAGGCGTATTGCAGAAGCTGTACGTTTTGTTCTCAAGAGCGGGAGGCTGATCTTGTAGAATAAGTAAATGATGTTTTCAATGTGCTAACCCGAGATTCCGTAAGGATAAAAAGACTCTTCTGAAGTGCTTATGGACTCAGTCTTGAAATTCAAGAAGGTACACACTACATCTTTGAAATCTGTTCAACTATGCGAGCAGGAAAAGATGCAGTCTGCTTCCGTTTCAGAAATGATTTTTAATATCAATAGCAGTTTATAATAATATCAGTATCAATGACAAGGAAATTTATCCGAATTAGATATCTGAACAGGCGATCTAAATTGGAGACAGTAGAGACAGTTTAAAAAAAAAAAAAAAACAGTACAGATGAACCAGCTTCGATGACGGCACATTCAGCAACCACAAGTTAACTTTGCAGAGCGACTGTTGTATGGTAAGGAATACGCCGTCCTCATGTTTTCTAATATCTGTGTAATGAATATAGCTTCCAGCTGCACACTGTAATAGTGAAAACATATTTTCTTCAAGCAGACAATATTCGGAATTCACGAAAGAAGGGCAAAGTAAAGCCATGCGTTTTCAATTCGCCTGCGATTATTTAATATAGATTTATTATCCAAGAGGAAAATAAATATATTACATGTATTCGTAATTGCAAATAATGACAAAATAAACGGTATTTTGCGAGCCGAGTTGCAGAAATATAGGTGTAAATAATGTGACGTGTGCGCGCACAATATGCGAGATTCGAAGTCGGCGCCACCGCAGTCCGCGTTGTGATGCCATGCTCAGTAAGCAATGGTGCTATACCCACGGAAAGGCCTACCTCTCGTGTATTCGACATACCCTGGTATTTGTCTTCCGTTCGCGCACTGTTACTGTCACCGATGGCTTTCTTCACCGCTTTGAAAGTTACTGAAACCCGTAAAATGGTCAATATCTTTTGAAGAGGACGGAAGATAGCCTAAAAAGAACGGAACACCGGCGTTGCTGCCGTTTCAAACGATAGTTGAGCCATGTAATCCAAAGTAGAACATAAACATAGACCAACAATAGACGTTCGCCTATTACAGCCTACTTCTGAAACAAAAGATTGAGATGATAAACGAGCCTTTTTGAGGTCCAAGGTCCAGATTCCCTTTCCGGTCACCTTGAATCAGGTCTTTCGTGATTTACCTGTTTCGTTTCAGTTGAAAGCTTGGATGGCTTCTTACAAAACGCTACCATCAATTTCCTTCCTTAATCTGTCATGACTACGATATGGACTAGATGTTGTAATGAGTGTCAGAACTCTACATTACATAAAACAAGACGTCCAACTTAACGCTATTTTTTGCATTGTGTAAGCTCTCAGATATCAATAGTAACAATCTAAGGCGAAACATGTGAGCGCGATTCGAAGCAATGTTGTGGGACGAGGTCTGTCTGCGAGAGTGTAAGCAGTAGTGTCGGTCAAGAGCTCTGAGACAGAAGACGTGTCACGCTGCCCTCACGTCGGTGATGGCAGATTGGCAGATCTTAGCACACTCAACGCCTGATTTCATTTATATAGCCAGAAGAGATTTAGATGGCTTAACTTCGCTTGGAGATGGAATTGCATAGCGCAAAAGCAATTGCAGGGTTAGGCACGTGATTGTTAGTCCGAGTTTGCAATAATCCCACGTTTTGCTTGTCATTTTAAGAAACCTCCTTATCCTCAAAATAATAATAATTAGTCTCTATATCTAAAGAATATGCTGTGGTTACTAAATGTTAATGCAGTTTTGAAACTGAAATAATTTGTTAATCTGGCACCCAGCCATTACTGACACGTGTCATTTATCATTGTCATTATTAACATTTGTTCATGATGATTCTGAAGTTTTAAATAGACTTAATTAATGAAATCCCTTCTCAAAAGTTATGTAGTAGTTAGCAGTACCCAAGCAAACTCCTTTTTATTAAATTCATTCTTAGTAACAATAAGCTTTAGCCACTGCTGCTGCAAGCCGCTGCGAACTGCTGTAAACCACATGGGAAAGGTGAGTACAAAACTTAGGCCAAAACAGACACACTCACACACCACAACATGTCATGCACTCTAGTCCAGTAGACTCCGTTGCATAAGTCAGATTCTGTATCACTTCAAAATTCTTATTCAAATACGCAGTCAGATAGCTTGTCCAAATGTTAGTTTTAAGTTTTTCATGTAACGATCTGGTGAGGGCTTAAATGACAGTGAAACACGCACACAGTGTTATGCAGGTTAGTTTCCGATTACTGATAGCTCAGGTTGTTAATTGAGTCCATTTTCACAGACGAACATAAGCCATATTGGTTGTAGCTACGTTACAAATTTGTAGCATGTTGTTGTTGTGGTCTTCAGTCCTGAGACTGGTTTGATGCAGCTCTCCATGCTACCCTATCCTGTGCAAGCTTCTTCATCTCCCAATACTCATTGCAACCTACATCCTTCTGAATCTGCTTAGTGTATTCATCTCTTGGTCTCCCTCTTCGATTTTTACCCTCCACGCTGCCCTCCAATGCTAAATTTGTGATCCCTTGATGCTTCAGAACATGTCCTACCAACCGATCCCTTCTTCTACTCAAGTTGTGCCACAAATTTCTCTTCGTTCCAATTCTGTTCAATACCTCCTCATTAGTTATGTGATCTACCCATCTAATCTTCAGCATTCTTCTGTAGCACCACATTTCGAAAGCTTCTATTCTCTTCTTGTCCAAACCATTATCGTCCATGTTTCACTTCCATACATGGCTACACCCCATACAAATACTTTCAGAAACGACTTCCTGACACTTAAATCTATACTCGATGTTAACAAATTTCTCTTCTGCAGAAACGCTTTCCTTGCCATTGCCAGTCTACATTTTATATCTTCTCTACTTCGACCAGCACCAGTTATTTTGCTCCCCAAATAGCAAATCTCCTTTACTACTTTAAGTGTCTCATTTCCATTGTAGCATATGCGCTACAATGTTCCGATATATTGTCCACTGAGGTCATCGAGACGACAGGCGACATACACACACCTGTAAAATCCGCAAACACATCTAGTGCATTAGTAGCGCCGAGGAAACACATCAGTAATTTTATTCAGTGCGTTAAGATATTTTGTATGATCAGTGCAGCACACTCAAAAGCATTTAAAGAATGGCATCATGGAACCACCAAAAGATGCTGTGATTTGCACTTCTGCACAGACCACCTGTTCGCTGAAGCGACAAGTCACAGGTTAACTCTACATGAAGTTAAAGACTTTTCCTCGGGGTCAAATAGAGTTGCAGCGTCTGTCACATACAGATGCAGGTGTATGTGACAGATGCTGCAACTGAAAATAAATGTTTTTGACGCCAAGGAACCTTTCTTTAACTTGATGCAGTGTTAATCCGTGACTTGACACTTCAACCAAACTTAAAATGTAAAATCCGTCCACAGGCCCTGGTGAACCCAGCGGTACCGACTGGCCGCCGTGTCATCCTCAGTCCACAGGCCTCACCGGACGCGGATGTGGAGGTGCATGTGGTTAGCACACCGCTCTCCCGGCCGTATGTCGGTTTCCGAGACCGGAGCCGCTACTTCTCAATCAAGTAGCTCTTCAATTTGCCTCAGAAGGGCTGACTGAAAACCGTTTGCCGACATCGCCCGGTAGACCGGATGGTCACCCATCGAATTGCTAGCCAAGCCCGACAGCGCTAAACATCGATGATCTGGTGGGTTTGTATTTATTTTTTATGTTTCATGTACGGAGAGGGCGGCGCAACGAACGGAGACAGCATCTTCGTTGCCGGGACCAGAGAGAAAATTGCTGGCCACTATACGTCGCGGGCCGACAGCCAAAGAGCAACAGAAGATCCTGAAACCGAGTTGTTGCGCCGTGCTTCTAAAAATTGAAAAATTGTGATTTTTTAATGTTTTGTACAACAATGACGTCATAGAAAGTTCAATAATGTGTAAATGTTCAGTCCTATCTTGTCAAGGCTCAGGTTCACGTCTATATGTATGAAGATAATAAAGTAGTGTATACTACTATACGTGTTCCGAGAATTTATTTATGAAGAATTATGTGAATGAATTAATAATCTATTTGACAAGATCATTAATTTTGACAACGTTCATCGCGAGTCTCTGAGAAGAAACAAAACGACATCTAAATTGAGAAAAAGTTTGCGCAAACCAATAGGACTGAGTGACGTAATTCTGCGCATACGAATCAAATGATGATGTTTTAATTACAGTTTCGTTCAAGAACCATTCAGAGACAAATTTTAAAAAGAGTTTAAATAATTTTGAAGTGTGTTGTAACTGACGTAGGTGACTAAGTCTGCACATGGTCATATGTCAAATGAAAATCATTTAAACAAATCTATACGTCGTTACACTACACAGTACGACTTCCGCAAATGTATTTGTCCTGATGTGCGTTCACGTGAATCTCATTCTAGATCTCCTATCTAAGTTTTCCAAGGCATTAGTTCACTCATTTCACTGATCGTTCAGTTTGTTTCTTGTAAATCTGAGTACGTACGTGTAATTTACTTAGTTCATTGAGATTATTCTTTAATTTCGAAGTCATATGAATTTCATTATCATTGATTTGGATGGTGATGATTTATGTGTGTCAGATGTTACAGGGCCACATTAATATATTTAGTTAAAGATTCCAATTAAAGTACTCCACCCAGCGTTCGACAAGGACTAAAAACAAACCGTAATCTAACTACAAGTATACACTACAGCATCTATCGTTGTGCCATTACGCCGTTGTTTAGTATCTTGTTACATAGTCGATACAAATGATACTGAACACACAAGTATTTGAAGACGAGAATCGCATCGTAGTTGAATTAGTCAGTAACTCTGAACTTTTTCCGGACAATAGCGCCAGACAAAAGTATTTCTGGTGAAAATAAGAATGCTGGGCATTGACTGTTACAAGGTGTGTGTGTGTGTGTGTGTGTGTGTGTGTGTGTGTGTGTGTGTGTGTTTTCCTTCTTCAAAAAGAGACGCGTCCTCACAATGCTTTCGTGAATACCAATGAAGAGCACACGCACGGCGCTTTGTCCAAGGTGTATTTGTCGTCTTTGTTCGGCTCACGACTACCTTCTCATTCATTCCTCCTCTTCTAACCCACCACTGCGTTCTGCTTTTTACCCACACAGCAGTTATTTCAGTCGCCCCATCCCCTTTTTTATCTGTGTCTGCGAATGAACAGGAGTATCTTCAGCAGAAGAGATCCTTCCACAGTAGAACATTGTCCCTGGCCGCTTCCCTCGGGATGTGTAATAATGCAGGCACTATGTGACATCACCTAAATTCTGGCCAGATTTGGATCCATTTTCATTCGTAAATTATAAAATCCATAACTGTGGATGTTCATAGAGTTTTTTAGTCATCGGGCGCAATTTTGCAGTAAATATAATTTTCCTTTTTGTGTCGATATGGTCACACACTGTGAGGATACATTATGAAAATTATTTTGTAAATGCATGACAGCAATTACAATAAAACTAAACTCTATCAATTATTATTATTATTATTTTACCATGTAATTTTTGATATCAGACGAGTCATACTTTCATGTTCGTATTTTTACTGCAGTTCTATCCACACACAGCTGACGTTCCATTACAACATAAAGTCAACAGCATTACGAATATTTTCAGTATTCTGAAAACTTTAACATCAGATTTTGCTCTCAAAAATCCTCAAAGGAATCGACACTCTTGATACTCATAAAATAAAATTGTATTATAATATAAAATCTGAGGTCACACTAGCACTGTTTTGACTCGTAGAACGTTCTGGAAGGTTCAAGAATAATTAGCAGAGCTTCTATTATCATCGCTTGGCGCCTTTTGCGTCAGAGTCGTCTAAACTCGTTTTGTTGTTGAAAGCATTATCATCAAGTAAAGCTCTGTGGAGATGGTGATTTTGAGTTCGTTTATGTAACATGGAACAGTGATTGTGACTGTGGGTTGGTTTACGAATAATGAAAATAAAATCACGTATTGCGAAATACATATGACTGCTTCTTGCCTGTCGCAATAGCAACCCAGGAATTATCGTTGGAATTCATTCGATGCAGACCCCTAGATGAACTGAAGCCATCTTGTAGTTCAGTAAACCTTTTTTTTTTTTTACATTTTGTGTGATGTAACCTTCCTTAAACATGAAAAGATGTGCCTGTTTAGGGGTTTACATTATTTTGCAATGTTATCTTGAAGAAAAAGAACTTATTTATAATTGCTGTATCAAAGGAGGGGCATTACAGATGGAACGCAACACACTGTCTTGACATACTGACTAACGAAGTATTTTTTCTGTGATTTGATAGGTTATAAGCAATGTCAGCGGAAGTAGGTATTATTAATTTACTTTTAAACGACAAATGTGAGGAATTTTGCAATCTACACTATATCTTTACGTGTCATCGTGTAATTTAAAGACACATAGTGTATTTCGACATTGAACAAGACAGGGGACTATCGAAGAAATTGGAGTTGCTTTCGACAGGGGGGGGGGGGGGGGGGGGAAGGTAGAGGGAAGATTTAAATCGTCGTTTGATCACAGAAACGCAGCTGTTTGGATTCCGTATTCCGTAAACAGTAGTATGGCTTTTGCAAAAGGGTAAATGGTGTCCCAGATCCACTTACCTCCACTCCACTTGCGTTTCGTACAGAGGTAAACCTATTGTCGGTGCAACTCTATATGTAAGGTCGAACTTCCCTAACGTTTCCCTCGCGGGAAATGCATACTCTAACCAATGAGAGTGCGGCTTCCCGCAGTCGCCTGCCGTTTCACGTCTGCCAGTGGAGTTTATTGATCATCTCTGTGACACTCCCACATCAAATAAACTGATCTGTCACGTACTGTGCAGCTCATCTTTAATTCTATTTTTTATTTTGAGACAACAGCTTTCTTACTGATTTGATCCAGCCCGCAACGATTTTCTCTCTTGTGCCAACCTCTTCATCTCTAAGTAGCACTCGCACCCTACATCCTCAATGTGTTCTGATTCCTGCCTTCCTCTACAATTTTTACCCTCTACAGCACCCTCTAGTACCACGGAAGTTATTCCGTGTTGTCTTAACATATGTCCTATCATCCTGTCCCATCTTCTTGTAATTGTTTTCCATACATTCCTTTGCTCGCCGATTCTCCAGAGAACCTCCTCATTCATCACCTTATTAGTCCATCTAATTTTCAACATTCTTCCGTAGCATCACAACTCAGATACTTCGATTTTCTTCTTCTCCGGTTTTCCACAGTCCATGTTTCACTACCATTCGATGCTGTGCTCCAAAAGTACATTCTCAGAAACTTCTTCGTCAGGTTGAGGCGTTTGTCTGATACTAGTAGACTTCTCTTGGCCACGAATGCCTTTTTACCAGTGATAATCTGCTTTTGATGTCCTCCTTGCTACGTCCATCATATTTATTTTGCCACCTAGATAGCATAATTCCTTAACTTCAGCCGGCCGCGGTGGTCTAGCGGTTCTAGGCGCGCAGTCCGGAACCGCGCGACTGCTACGGTCGCAGGTTCGAATCCTGCCTCGGGCATGGATGTGTGTGCTGTCCTTAGGTTAGTTAGGTTTAAGTAGTTCTAAGTTCTAGGGGACTGATGACCACAGATGTTAAGTCCCATAGTGCTCAGAGCCATTTGAACCTTAACTTCATCTAATTCATGATCACCAATTCTGATTTTAAGTTTCTCGCTGTTGTCATTCCTGCTACTTCTTATGGCTTTCATCTTTCTTCGATTTACTATTAATCCGTATTCTATACTCATAGCCTATCCATTCCATTCAGGTGATCCTGTAATTATTCTTGATTTTCACTGAGGATGTCAATGTCATCACCAAATCTTTTCAATGATATCCTTTCACCACCAATTTTAATTCCTCTCTTGAATCTTTCTTTTATTTCTGTCATTCTTTCTTCGATGTGTAGACTGAACAGTAGGGGCGAAACGCTACATCCCTATCTTACACCCTTGTAATCCGAGCACTTCGTTCTTGGTCTTGCACTCATTGTTCCCTCTCAGTTCTTGTACATATTGCATATCACCCGTCTTCCCCATAGCTTATCCCTATTTTTCTCAGAATTTCCATTATCTTGTACCACTTGACATTGTAGAATGATTTTTCCAGGTCGACAAATCCTATGAGTGTGTGCTCATTTTTCTTTAGCCTTGCTTCCATTAAAAACCGCAACGTCATCGTCGTCTAACACATCTTCAATTTTCTTTTCCATTCTTCTGTATATTATTCTTGTCAGTAACTTGAATGCATGAGCTGTTAAGCTGACTGTGCGATAATTCTCGCACTTGTCGGCTCTTACATTCTTGGGAATTGTGTGGATGATGTTTTACAGAAACTCAGATGGTCTGTTGTCAGATACACACATTCTACACACCAGCGTGAATAGTCGTTTCGGTGCCACCTTCCAATGATATCAGAAATTCTGAAGAAATGTTATTACCCTTACTGCCTTATTCAATCTTAAGTCTTCCAAAGCTCTTCTGAATTCTGATTCTAATACTGGGTTCTAGATCTGTTCCATATTGACTACTGTATCTTTTTCTGTAACGTCATCAGACGAGTCTTCGCCCTCATATCGGCCTTGAATGTACTCTTTCCATCTATCCGATTCTCCTCTGTATTCCAGCGTATCTCCCTTTGCACTGTTAATGTTACCAACATTGCTTTTATATTCACCAAAGGTTGTTTTGACTTTCCTGTGTGCTGAGTCAGTCCATCGATAATTATTTCATTTTCGAATTCTTCACTTTTTCTTGCAGCCATTTTCTCTTAGTTTCCCTGCTCTTCCTATTTATTTCATTTCTAAGTGACTCGTGTTTCTGTATCTTCCTGCACATTTTTGTGCTTGCTTCTTCCGTCGATCAGCTGATATATTTCTCCTGTTACCCACGGTTTCTTCGCAATTACCTTCTTTGTATCTATGTTTTTCTTTCCAACTTCTGCGATTGTCTATTTTAGAGATGTCCATCCCTCTTCAACTGTACTGTCTACTGAGCTATTCCTTATTGCAGCATCTATGGTTTTAGAGAACTTCAAGCGTATGTCTTCATTTCTTAGTACTTAATATCTATTTCTTTACGTACTTATTCATTCTGACTAGTCTCTTAAACTTCAGCCTACTCTTCATCATTTCTACATTGTTATCTGAGCCTATATCTGCCCCTGAGTACGCCTTACAAACCAATATCTGATTTCAGAATCTCTGTTTGACCATGTTGTAGTCTAAATGAAGTCTTCCGGTATCTCTCGGCCTTTTCCAAGTATACCTCCTTTCTTTTCTGATTCTTGAACATAGTATTCGCTGCCACTAACTGAAATTTATTGAAGAACTCACTTAGACTTTCTCCTGTCTCATTCCTTGTCCCAAGCCCATATTCTCCCATAGCCCTTTCGTCTACTCCTTCCCCTATAACCACATTCGAATCCCTTTACGTGCTGAATTACCCTCTCAGTATCCTCATATATTTTCTCTACCTCTTCATCTTCGGCTTGCGACGTCGACATGTATGCCTGAACTACCGCTGTCGGTGATGGTTTTCTGTCTGTTCTAATGAGAACAACCATATCACTGAACTGTTCACAGTAACTCACTCTCTGTCCTGCTTTAGTATTCATAACGAATGCTACTCATATTATATTATTTTCTGTTGCTGTTGATATTACCCTATACTGCGCTGACTAGAAATATTTGTCCTCTTTCCATTTCATTTCACTGACCCCTACTGTATCTAGAATGAGCCTTTGTTTTTTTCCTTTTCAGATTTTCTAGCTCCCCTACCACGTTCAAAATCCTAACATTGCTCGCCCCGACTCGTAGATCGTTATCCCTTCGTTGGTTATTAAGTCTTTTTCTTATGGTCAACTCCCCCTTGGCAAGCCCCTCCGGAATATCCGAATGGGGGACTATTCCGGAGTCTTTTACCAATGGAGAGAACATCATTACACTTTTCAACTGCAGACCATGTAAGGTGTCAGGCAAATCCAACACCTTCCATGAAAACCCTGACATGATCCAGTAGTATGTCACATATCTCCGAATAAATCGTGACATTAAATTAACCAAAGTAATACGAGTAACGAGTGAGCAAATGGAATACCACAGCCTAACACAAGAATGCCTAAATGCATGTCATACCCTCCCACCGTGAGACAGACGCAGTTCCGAGGGGAGAAACGAGGACAGAAGCCGAGAGCAGAACCGTGTTAAGCTGGAAGGCCCTACGGTAAGGGACGGACACCCACGTCGCCAGCTAACCGCTAGGACCACCTGGGGGGTTAGAAGCTAGAGCCCTCCAGAAGAACAGTATAGATCTTACGATAACACTAAAAGGACCACACCAGCTGCAAGTTTTAGCGTGAGACTTTTTCGCGTCTCTTTTACGTTGCAAACTTTAAAAACATTGCCCCACCACGAAAAGTATAACGTTTCTCATTGGATAGACAGAATTTTTGTAGGCGGAGCTTAAGGTTAACATTGAGACCCTGACTGGTCAGATGAAAACACAGCCAGATAATTTTTTTTAAACCAACTTCAGTAAATTGTAGCAAGGAGAAGTTAGGAGAGAGTTGCTTCCGAGATGGCAAGGTGAGCGGAGCTGTGCTGTCCGCCGCCCCCTGATGAACACCGACAAGGTAATGAACGCATGCAATGCCGCATAACAGCACATGAAGCTTCACTCAGAACTGCAGAAGTCTCATCTGTTACACCCAATTTTTGCGTAATACTAGTGTCGATCGTCAATTAAAGCTCATGGTGTTCATATTTGCCACTTGAAGTAAAAATCTGAAATGCGATGATTTTTCTGTTATATAGTTATTGAGAAGCCACATCAGCCACTGTAATTTACGACAAGTTAGATAAGTAATTAAAGATAATTGAGGGTCACTGTAGACCATTTTGACAGTTTTCTCTTTTGTGAAACTTAATTTAAACCTAGATTATAGATGTGATATGGCATAGGTCATCCTTCAATCCATTGTAGAACTTGGAAACCCATTCAGGGAATATTCGTTCACATTTTTGTTGAACGCAGTTGGGTTTTATCATCCTGTATTAAAACATTTCCTTTTATCAATAGTGCAATTTATAAACAATGTTTTGTGAGTAGAATAAAATTTCCTATGGTAAACTTAACTGCTTTTTCGACGTTATTATACCAGCTAAATAAAAATAGGAAAGCCTTGAACCCCTTCCACTAAATTTAGTTAGTATTAAGATTCTTTTACAGGGAGTGCAGTGGAGCTGACGCTGAAATCATTAAGTATTTGGTTATATCATCGCTAGTCTCACTGAACTCTTCTGAACTCTACATGTCATGTGTGGTCTGACGTCTCCTTACCAGCAACAGGTCCCAGGTTCAAACTAGTCAATTCCCTAAAAAACACACTCAGAGCGTCGTTGCGCGAAAGTGGTATGGAGACACGATATAGAACAACAGAAACCACCCAGAATGTTAGAGAATGGCGGCCCTGCCAGGATGGTAAAGTACCACATGCCTAACTAGGTAGAAAAATATCCTGTTAAAAATTTTTCGTAATAAAAAAAAATTTTTTTTGAAAGGCATGAATAGTTGAAAACAGTAGCTGCAGCGATAGATAGTAAGACATTCTAGCAGAGACAATAGCATAATTAAGTTATGAATTTTAAAAATTGTTAGAATTAAGTTTTCTCCTCAATGCAGGCGCACAGGTGGCGGATACATCGTTGACAAGTTGGTTCTGACCCAACAAGTAAGTGAATGGATTGTCAGTCTTGGGTATAATAAGTGTCAAGTCGTGTGAACTAAAAGTTTATGAAACGCGTGAGATCGTATGAGCGCATGTTGACTCGAAGTAGGGCGCGTGAATTGCTTTTAAAACAGAAAATAAGGGATTCGGAAAGATTAGCAATGGCAAATCGAGACCTTGACCGAATTGAGGTAGAGACCCAGCATGAAAATGGACAGAGAATATAGGACAGTACAACAGACGATGCAGTATCGCGAGAAATAGGACATATAACGCACCATAACGAGGCTAATGTACGTCAAGGCATAGAAAACGTAAGTCACCATACGACAGAGGAGCAGGAAAGTAGAGAGACAGTCGATGAGGATTCTAACTTGCGTCTTGAATACGTAGAACCCATAGTACAAGTAATCAGAGCTCCCTCACCACAGAGTACAAGGACTGCGAGCAGAAACGTGTCACAGCACAGTTCAATGCAATCGGTTGCGAACCAACACTTGGGCGAAAACACAGAGCGTAGGACGTCGAAAGAAAACGCAATAGGACCCATCAATCCGGCAGAATTATTACAACAAATTACGGAAACCATGACAAGGCAAAATAAAGACATACCGAACCAAATTAAAATTCAGAATGCAGAAACCACGAGACAAATGTGTGCGATTAAAGAACAAAACAAAAAAATTCAGTTACACCTAAGTCATATTGAAGACTAGGCAAAAGAATCTTGAGAAGTGATAGGAAACTTAATAACAGGTCACAATCAATTGAGAACAGACACTGACAAGGTACAAGCGGACGTACAAACATTGCGTAATGACATTCAGGACGAGGTCAAAACATTACGTAACAACACCCAGGGAGAAGTCAAGAAACTAGAGAAACAGATAAACGAAATTACTAGACAAGCAGCAGGTACAGCGCGTGAAGTTGTTGAAAACAGTGCGTTACACAAACGTATCACAAAAGCAGCGCTGAAAAGATATGATAACCGCATAGTCAAAATAGAAGCGCAAACGAAGCGACAATTTCAGAAATTGCGAACAGAGTTGTTGCAAACCATTGAAGAGCGTAGTGAACAGGATCGAACAAGCACAGAGTCTGCAACCACATCCGTATCTGTAACAGCATCGGAAAAACAAGCAATTAACGAAGATATTACGCATTTGCGATTCCAATCACAGGCGGAAAGTAACATACGTGAAATCAGACAGCCTGCACAGCAAAAAACACGTTTCGAAATTCTTGATGAACAACGTCATCACAAACACATGCGGAACCACAAATGTATGTTTCAAGACAGTCTGGATCGTGCAATGAAGCAGCAAGGTTAGCCAGACAAGATACCGAACCAATACCTGACAATGGAAAGCCAGGTCGCGAAGAGTACAGTGCAATGCATTCAGCTACACGTTCACAACCGATGGAAGAAAATTATTGCGTACCACTCCAACGATACTACGCAAGGGTAGGCGAAAGTTACAGTGGACAATATCCAATGGATATACCACAACCGGAAAGAACGACGGGAGAAATGATCAGAAACAAAAGTGGCGAAGAATCGCGAATTTCATATGGAACTATGACGAAGTACGACAACGATCATTTCCTCACAGTCAGAAAATTTCAACACTTTCGAGAAGGAAACTCATTACATCCACGAACTTTTATTGATCAATTCCGAGTAGGATTACCAGAACACTGGACGATAGCACACAAATTAGACTTTATATGTGCACGCATGTCAGGAACAGTCGCAGAAACCATGCAGAATGTTGCAGCGACATGCCGATCGTACGAAGATTTCAGAGAGAAGTTTCTCTCACGATATTGGTCCAGCGAAGCACAGAACAGAGTGAAGTGCGAATTATTACAGAACGCATATTTTGAAAATTCAGGAGAGAAGAGTCCCGTGAAATTTTTCGAATTAATGGTAAAGAAAAATCAATGCTTAGATGTACCATACAGTGACGGAGAGTTGATTAAATTATGCGCGATGAAGCTACCATTGAAATACCAGCAATCATTAGTAGGTCGCGGAGGCAATGACGTCGAAGCATTTAAAGGTATTCTAAGGGAACCAGAGTTCATATTTTCGGAAAATGACGCAAGAAAAAGACGAAGCGCACGCGAAAACAAAAGCAAAAAGCAGTGGAATCCACAAGACACAGTACGAAGAAACAATAATTACGAACCATGTGATAACTTCGCACCAAGAAACGACAATAGATTTCAACAAAGAACCGGTTATGGAATTAGAAGAAAATATGGCAATAACTATAATTCACCCAGGAACGGCAACAACTATTACAGAGGGAATAACGACAACCAGAACGGGTACTGGAGAACCAATAGACCGACAAATTATCAACAAAGAAACCACTATCAACAAGCTGAACAAGAAAAGAGAATACAGATAGAAGAGGTGGAGGTAAGACCACCAAACCCCGATAAACGTTCGAATTGACAGCTAAGCGCCCATGCCAAAGTGAATGACGCACTGACCCAGGACAATTGCAGCACCTTGAACAGAGAAGTAAAAATCTTATCACGAGAAGAGAAGAAGGAAGAAACAAATCCGCAGGGACCAGATGAAAACGAAGACAAGAAAATAACAATATCGTGTTGGGACGAAATTAATTCGGAGAATACTGACGAGGAAGATGAATTACCAGAGGCATGCACAACGAATGTAGGAGGAAAGGACCAAGTAATGAGTATTGCAGAGCTATTTGAGATGGAAACCAGGGAAAGCGAATTCAATGAGCATAATGCGCAGTCGACAGAAGTTGAAAATAAGTTACTAGTGGGCACACAACCCAACATATATAATGAAGGAAGTTATGAAGCGATAATTAGAGCATTTAGATGCGATTATGTGGAAGCAGCGACGAAGAAGGAGAAGATAGACGAGGATGAGGAAAAGTAGAGGATGTTGAAGAAAGCGTAAATGAAGGAAGAAATAGAGAAGAGGAAATAAAAGAGAGAGAAGTAGCAGTCGAAGCTTATCCTACAGAAAAATTCCTAAAAAGACTCATGTATGATTCAGTGGAGGATTCATTGATGCAAGAAGAAAAAGAACAGAACCAACCCTTTCAAATTCAACCAATTGTGAAGGCCATGGTAAAGCATATCCCAGTCAATATTGTAATTGATAGCGGAAGTGAACTGACTGCGATCTCACAAAATTTATTCATGCAGTGTAATGCCAATGAGGAATTGCCAGTTCTGAAAACATGTAACATTAAAGTAAGACGTCCTATTAGAAACAATGCTGCGGAAGTTACGAGACAAACAAGGTTAACTCTTTCATGTCAAGGTCAAAAGATCGAAGCCAACTTTGTGATTATACCTAAACTAACTGTAAATTTGATTATAGGTGCACATTTTCTAAATGAGAGACGAGCGATAATAGATATGGGGAAAGGTAGCGTAACATTCGGGAATGTCACACTTCTCTTGAGCAAAAGCTAAAATTAGAGGAAATACCAGTTATAAACAAACAATTAAGAATGACGCGAGATATAGAGGATGAAGAATTAGAATGGTATGCACGAAAGGGGGAATCGCCTCAACTCATGTTAGAAGTTCATGAAGAAATCGACGAAAAATTGCAAGAAGTTCAAGGTATTTCGGAACACAGTAAAAGAGAATTAGAGGGTATTTTACGAGATAAAGCAGAGGTATTTTTACCTAAGACTGGCAGTATTAAATACTTTCAGTACAAGTTTGAATATTAATTTTATTACTGGTAAATAATCAGCACAATATTTCAAAATTATGTTGCAGATACGACCGTCAGGAGAAAGAAGAATGAAGAGAGAGGAAGGTGGGAAAAATAAAGTAGTTTCAATAAAAACAAAAACAAAAATAACACCAATAGTACCATAGATTAAGGTGAATAGATAAAGCGTAGATAGTCTAACAGCATGAAATACTAAAATGCTATACACCACGACATTACACAAAAAATAAAAAAACGAATTTGAGGATTTTTGTAGAAGTTAAGACTCAAAATATCTTAGAATTGTAACATGGAAAGGGTGCCGAAATTTGTAAAGCTTTTTAAGAAGGCGTAAAACTATGTAGGTACTAGACATATGTTAGATGATTATAAGTAAAACTTTTTGTAAGAACCATTGTAAAAACTCCAGCAAGGACAAGATGCAATGACCCATTAGTTGCAATGAGAGAAGTATCAAGAAAGAAAAGGACGTAATTAGCAAGACACGATTCCTACAAGACAGAAGCGTCGAGAGAAAGGAAAGGACAGCGAGACCAACAGAAGGCCCTTGTATCAGAAGTGGGCTGTAAATCTGCCCGCTAAGCAGAACCCTGCTAGGACAGAACACGGAACCACACAGTGGCGGAAGCCTGCAGAGACACAACAGGACACCGAACGCCAGAAGGGACCGGTGCAGGGTCTGACAAGCAAACACTGGACTTTCACCCCTCGTAAACCCCAGAACGCCCGGACTCAGCAGAGCGAGCAAAAAACGGCCTGACGAGAAGACGGCTTGGGCAAGCCACCACTGGCAAAAACTATGTGTAAAAGTTACACTACCACTATTAAACAGCACGCTGATGCACGAAACTGAAGAAAACGTCCACAAAGTAGAAATGACATGCCCAAACCATTTATCAAACTGTTACTAAGAGGAGAACATCAAAGCGACTAGTTATCAATAAATATTTCCATATCCTGCCCAGAGAAGAACCAAGAAGCAAGTAAGAAGCAGAGAAAAAGCAGGAAGAACAGAAGTTGAAGATTCGCAAGATTGAGACCAAGAAAGAAGATGGGTGAAGCATAGACGACATACCTTCCCAAATCCCTATCCTATTGTAGACTAGTCGTCTGCGAAGTATTACAACGAAAAACGACCGCTTTCAGCGACACATAACGATGACTTTCATGCATACAAAGCCAGTAAACCACGAAATTCTGCACTCACAGCTCCATTCCATTATGGGACCTCCACAACAGCAACACACACTTGCAAAGCCAACAAGGAACGACGAACGAAGCTGTACATCAAATACTTGCCCACATCCATCTCGCTCAAGTCCATCACCTTCATGCAAAAACATTCGCCAACCTCATGCCTAAACATTCATAGGATTGTGTAAAATCAAATTACGTGCTGTAGGAATTGTGCAAAAGAAACGTGTGAAAAACTAAATAAGTTAAGTGCACCAGACAGCTAATAAACTACAAAATAACAGTCATTGACTATGGACTTAAGTAAAAAATAGACTATCGATAAAAATAAGTCATTAGTTCTGAAATGGACAGTATATAAAGAACAAAAGTAAGGAATAATAAACGCTAAAACTACATGCCACTTATTTTCTCCTCATAAAAATAAAAGAATAACTATATTTTACTTATTTTCTCCTTATAAAAACAAAGAATAAAAAATTATCTTGTTGGATGTTTTCCCTTTTTTTTTAACATTTATACCATTTGTTAGGATAATATCTCAATACTTGTGTATGTATATTTCTTTGTCAAAGCAATTCTTGGAAATAATTCTTATTTGTTAGTGTAACAATGTTAAAATGAGTGTCTAGAAACAAAAACATTTTACTTGTACATGATATTTAGAAAAGGTGTTAGGAATAGATTTTACTTAGTTACTACATTTATAAAAACAATATTTCTAAGAAAATCGATGTGGAAGACTCCTCACTTTCGATAACAAACTTCTTAAAAAACAAACTTCACAATTAAATAAAGAAAGAAAATAATTAAAAAATAATAATTATAATAGAATAAAAATATTCTTCCCTTGTCAATATAAACATATTTTGATAATAATGTGCAAGAATATAAAAATATAAATTAGTAATACAAACTAGCATAGAATAGAATAACATGGCTGAACAGTAGGCAACAAAATTTGGATAACGGAATAATTTTTGACTGGCTTACACAACAATTCAATCATTGCCTACCTTCAGTACAAAAATTAAGTTCGAAGGGTGGTGATATCTAAGGAGTCAGGCAAATCCAACACCTTCCATGAAAACCCTGACATGATAAGCAAATCCAGTAGTATGTCACATAGCTCCAAATAAATCATGACATTAAATTAACCAAAGTAATACGAGTAACGAGTGAGCAAATAGAATACCACAGACTAACACAAGAATGCCTAAATGCATGTCATACCTTTCCACTGAGAGACAGACACAGTTCCGAGGGGAGAAACGACGACAGAAGCCGAGAGCAGAACCGTGTTAAGCTGGAAGGCCCTACGATAAGGGACGGACACCCACGTCGCCAGCTAACCGCTAGGACCACCTGGGGGGTTAGAAGCTAGAGCCCTCCAGAAGAACAGTATAGATCTTACGATAACACAAAAAGGGCTACCCCAGCCGCAAGTTTTAGCGTGAGACTTTTTCGCGTCTCTGTTACGTTGCAAACTTTAAAAACATTGCCCCACCACGAAAAGTATAACGTTTCTCATTGGATAGACAGAATTTTTGTAGGCGGAGCTTAAGGTTAACATTGAGACCCTGATTGGTCAGATGAAAACACAGCCAGATAATTTTTTTTTAAACCAACTTCAGTAAATTGTAGTAAGGAGAAGTTAGGAGAGAGTTGCTTCTGAGACGGCGAGGTGAGCGGAGCTGTGCTGTCCGCCACCCCCTGACGAACACCGACAAGGTAATGAATGCACGCGATGCCGCATAACAGCGCATAAAGCTTCACTCAGAACTGCAGAAGTCTCATCTGTTACACCCCATGTTTGCGTAATACTACTGTCGATCGTCAATTAAAGCTCATGGTGTTCACATTTGCCACTTGAAGTAAAAATCTGAAACGCGATGATTTTTCTGTTGTATAGTTATTGAGAAGCCACATCAGCCACTGTAATTTACGACAAGTTAGATAAGTAATTACAGTTAATTGAGGGTCACTGTAGACCATTTTGATAGTTTTCTCTTTTGTGAAACTTAATTTAAACCTAGATTATAGATGTGATATGGCATAGGTCATCCTTCGATCCATTGTAGAACTTGGAAACCCATCCAGGGAATATTCGTTCACATTTTTGTTGAACGCAGTTGGGTTTTATCATCCTGTCTTAAAACATTTCCTTTTATCAATAGTGCAATTTATAAACAATGTTTTGTGAGTAGAATAAAATTTCCAATGGTAAACTTAACTGCTTTTTCGACGTTATTTTACCAGCTAAATAAAAGTAGGAAAGCCTTGAACCCCTTCCACTAAATTTAGTTAGTATTAAGATTCTTTTACAGGGAGTGCGGTGGAGCTGACGCTGAAATCATTAAGTGGTGGTGGTGGTTAGTTTTTAACGTCCCATCGACAACGAGGTCATTAGAGACGGAGCGCAAGCTCGGGTTAGGGAAGGATTGGGAAGGAAATCGGCCGTGCCCTTTCAAAGGAACCATCCCGGCATTTGCCTGAAACGATTTAGGGAAATCATGGAAAACCTAAATCAGGATGGCTGGAGACGGGATTGAACTGTCGTCCTCCCGAATGCGAGTCCAGTGTGCTAACCACTGCGCCACCTCGCTCGGTGAAATCATTAAGTATTTGGTTATATCATCGCTAGTCTCACTGAAATCTTCTGAACTCTACATGTCATGTGTGGTCTGACGTCTCCTTACCAGCAACAGGTCCCAGGTTCAAACTAGTCAATTCCCTAAAAAAACACGCTCAGAGCGTCGTTGCGCGAAAGTGGTAGGGAGACACGATGTAGAACAACGGAAACCACGCAGAATGTTAGAACCATATGTCCTGTGGCTACACATTATTTTTTAATGCAGTGGTTTCCATTACCTTCTGTGTCCTCATGTCGTTGATCATTGCTGATTCATCTGTCTTTGGAGGCATTTTCCCACCACACGGGCAAGAGATAGCCCTGAACCTCTGTAAGGGAGGTGTTTAGGAGTACAGATAAAGAATAGATAGTAGAGATTATATCTGTTCCCAGGATTGTATTCCAGATTCTGATATTGGATGGCACAGTTATTAGGTGGCCGATTACGGAGTCAAAATTCTGGAGATCGATTCTCGCTCAACTGTTGTCAATCAGTCTTCTAACTTCGGTAACGTTTGTTCATTTGAAAAAAAAAAAAGATGATTTGACCCGTAATTTGATGTTAAATTCCATGGCTACTTCAGGCGAAAGATCGGAGAGAAGCAAAGCATACCACTTTCGATAGCACCATGCCTAGTAAAACATAGTAGGGTTCAACCAACCTTCAGGCTGATGATAGATCTGTATCTTACTATTATTTTCTAACGGTAAGTAGATCTTCAGAGCTTTCTTCAAAAGAAATGTTGATTTCAACACGGTTATTAAGAAGTTGCCTACGCAGGCACGTTTAAGGATGGCAACCATACATCCGCACAGCACGTTTCAGTACAATTAATCCACTGTTCAGTCGCATTAATGAGACCACCTGTCTCAACACCAGGTCCGCATACGCCAGCACAATGAAACGCCTGGTCAGAACGCTACGCGCCTGTGTTCCCGCCGGTGCCTACTCTGCCCTGTTGAGAAGTGTAGGCGGCCGTTGACCCCAGAGTTGACTCTCATTACGCCGCTCATCCCACGCTCGCTGAGCCGCACTGATGGGACGACAACAGACCGCGGCGCGGGCCAGATTACGGGCTGGCTCTGCTTGCACGAGCTATTTGTCATGTACACGTCTCGGGAACAGCCGAGCCCCAGCTTCGGAACGCGACGGGAGGCAATCTGCTCCCACCGACACCGGAATAGCCTGTTAGGGGCGCCGCGCCGTCCGGAACGCTCGCTCGGCGTTGATGGTGCGAGGAAATATTACTTTGAAGGGAAATGCAGTGCCCACCGTGGGAGGGAAAAGGGGGGGGGGTGGAGGTGTGAGAGGTAGGCGCTAGGAGGAATGGTCGTATCGTCTACTTTATAGCACTTCAACAATGAAAGAAAACTGACATGATAAATTAATCTTGTCCGACTTCAAGAGAGTTCAGAAAAGTACAATACTGGCCATTAAAATTGCTACACCACGAAGATGACGCGAAATTTAACCGATAGGAAGATGATGCTGTGATATGCAAATGATTAGCTTTTCAGAGCATTCACACAAGGTTGGCGCCGGTGGCGACACCTACAACGTGCTGACATGGGAAAGTTTCCAACCGATTTCTCATACACAAACAGCAGTTGACCGGCGTTGCCTGGTGAAACGTTGTTGTGATACCTCGTGTAAGGAGGAGAAAAGCGTACCATCACGTTTCCGACTTTGACAGAGGTAGGATTGTAGCCTATCGCGTTTGCGGTTTATCGTATCGCGACATTGCTGCTCGCGTTGGTCGAAATCCAATGACTGTTAGCAGAATATGGAATCGGTGGGTTCAGGAGGGTAATACGGAACGCCCTGCTGGATCCCAACGGCCTCGTATCACTAGCAGTAGAGATGACAGGCATCTTATTCGCATGGCTGTAACGGATCGTGCAGCCACGTCTCGATCCCTAAGTCAACAGATGGAGACGTTTGCAAGACAACAACCATCTGCACGAACAGTTCGACGACGTTTGCAGCAGCATGGACTATCAGCTCGGAGACCATGGCTGCATTTACCATTGACGCTGCATCACAGACAGGAGCACCTGCGATGGTGTACTCAACGACGAACTTGGGTGCACGAATGGAAAAACGTCATTTATTCGGATGAATCGAGGTTCTGTTTACAGCATCATGATGGTCGCATCCGTGTTTGGCGACATCGCGGTGAACACACATTGGAAGCGTGTATTCGTCATCGCCATACTGGCGTATCACCCGGCGTGATGGTATGGGGTGCCATTGGTTACACGCCTCGGTCACCTCTTGTTCTCATTGACGGCACATTGAACAGTGGACGTTACGTTTCAAATGTGTTACGACCCGTGGCTCTACCCTTCATTCGATCCCTGCGAAACCCTACATTTCAGCAGGATAATGCACGACCGCATGTTGCACGCCCTGTACGGGCCTTTCTGGGTACAGAAAACGTTCGATTGGTACCCTGGCCAGCACATTCTCCAGATCTCTCACCAACTGAAAACGTCTGGTCAATGGTGGCCGAGCAATTGGCTCGTCACAATACGCCAGTCACTACTCTTGATGAACTGTGGTATCTTCTTGAAGCAGCATGGGCAGCTGTACCTGTACACGCCATCCATGCTCTGTTTGACTCAATGCCCAGGATTATCAAGGCCGTTATTACGGCCAGAGGTGGTTGTTCTGGGTACTGATTTCTCAGGATCTATGCACCCAAATTGCGTGAAAATGTAATCACATGTCAGTTCTAGTATAATATATTTGTCCAATGAATAACCGTTTATCATCTGCATTTCTTGTTGGTGTAGCAATTTTAATGGCCGGTAGTGTATTAAACGCCGAAGGTCGAATAAAGCAACCATTCGTTATGTTGTAGATGTGATATTGGGATATATTCGCTGTTAACGGAGACTGCAGACAATGATCTTGCCATGGGTGCATTCCCACGCTGGCATCCGCTATAACGAGGAAGTTGATGTTTTAGCAAGCTGTATCTACAAGAATTGTTCTCGATGTGAAATTATCGTATTCAGACTACTTACGTAAAATAAGGCAATGCCAAGAGATGTATGTGTCCCACAAAAGAGAGGTGGATTGTATGCGGCATTGCAATCTAAAATTCCTACAAGGCCGTGATTTATGAGGCATTTGAAGCGATCTACGATTTCCACCTTTATTCGATTCTGCTTTAACCGTGTCTTATTTGCTGTACATCTGCTTGTGAGTGTGATTCTGAGTCAGACGCTGATGTAAACCACAACTTACTTTCGTGTTCCAAATCTGATAATGAACGATCTAATTTTTGAAGTCTTTGATCAATATGGTTTATCTCGTCCCTCAATCACCATCTTCTCATTTGGTTTCCAAGAAAAAAGCGTATAAAGCGATTGTCAATTTTTTATGACTATAGGAAAAAACTTGTAGATTTCAATAGGACTCATATTTTCATTATCCTTATCACTTGCTATTAAATTTGAGAAGTAATGTTAACTGACAGGGAAAAAATGACGGCTTGAGCTTTCAATTCTGTAAATATGCATTGCTGTGTTTTTCCTGTACAATTATGCTGTGTATGTAAGCACTTGATTTCGATGGCTACATGGAGTACATACTCTGGGAGCCAAATAAGACAAACAAACAAACAAACAAATGTAAAATTCTAGGTATCGTGTTAAGCCTCTATTACCACCAAAACTCATTACGATGTAAAGTTCAGCAGAGAACTTCAAACGAAAATGATGCCATTTCAGGGTATACCACAGGTAAGATAAAAAATACTCATGAATAGTAAAATATTGGTGAAATTAGATACGTTAAATACCTATGACGCGAGTTCACGTATGAATATGAACCTGGACAGGACCTAAAATTAAATTTACTTCTATTTGTGGAGCTATCATAGAAATGATACTTCCTCCATGGGGGACAAGATATAGAATTTTTTGAAAGAAATTTGCGCCATTTGACTGTTAATTTGCTCATTTATTTTACAGAATCATGATTTTGGCTTTATGGCTATTCTTAAAATAACGCTGAAATGTTAAAGTATGTGTGACCTGTCTGTGTCGCGTTATGTCATCGTCGAAAAAAACGTATTTTTGGTTTAATAAACCAGCTGCACTACAGTATACGAGTACATATCGAAGGGACATAATATAGATGACATTGTGCACAGTGAAAAGTCATTAACACACAGTATGGGGTATTTAACACCTAATATGTTCCTGTGACATGCATTTGTGACAGAATTGACGAATACAGGTAACAGGGATATATTAGCTGTAAAATCCGCCGTACTGTGTGTTAACGGTTTTTCACTGTGCACAGTGTCACCCATATTATGTACCTTCGATATGTACTCGTACACTGTAGTACAACTGTTATATAAGAGCAATAATATGTTTTTTGACGATAAGGTAACATGTCGCAGACAGGTCAGGCAGATTTTAACGTTTTTCCATGCACTTGAGAATGGCTAAACTATTAACAATCAAATATCTTAACAAAAGGAAACGATACACCAAGAGAGTAGAAAACAGGCTAGAGAAATGAATAATAATGTAAAAGAGAAAATCGTGAAAGAAATGAAGATGTAAGGAAGGATTTAGACATTTATATACTAAACGAAAAAATAAAGCAAAATAGTACAAAATGGAAGAAACATCTAGATCGTATTGGCGGTGAAAGACTCCCGGTTAAGACTCCCAATTATAAATGCACTGGAAGAAGAAATGTACGGAGACCATACAAGAGACCTCTGTTGATCCATCACGTATATGGGAGAGCGCCCAATCAGATATATAGTAAAGAAAAACCACCAAGCCGTATGTTTTCAGAAGTTATTTATTTTAATCATCAGTTTCGACACCTCATAATGCCATCTTCAGGCTCCATATGTGTAGAGAATCAGATACATCGATGCAAGCATAACCGGAGCCATCAATACCTGGATTCCGTGAATTTTTTGTGGAGTGTGTACTTCGAACAGCTGTGTATGGGCCTAAATCTGTCTCCCTAGCACGCGTTGGAGACAACTAGAGGGGAGGTAGTAAAAAGAGTACCGTAAAAAAGTCGAAAGCGAGAATTTCACTGAAGCGTTGGGCTGAAATACGGTACGAGCGCCAGCAGACCCGTGCACCCATACAGAATTTCCTGGAAAACGGTCCGTTTGCCGATACTTGCGTGCAGCCGCTCTGCTCCCCTCCACTCCTCTCTGGCAGTGACTTCCTCCCTTTTTTAGCCCAGCCCGTCTTGGCCCGCAGCCTTTGTCCTGTGGCAGAGATAACGAAGGCGTTTTGTACGGGTGCTGCCGTGTAAACGCCGTGTTTAAAATGCATGAGTTTAATAAGCGCGAGGGTGGCGCCTGGGTAGGGGTAGTGGACGAGGGTGGGCTGAAGAGGGCGAGGGGAGGGGGTGGTGCAAACAGCGCCGGCAACGGCGGAGAGCCAGGGGCAGCGGCGGGGGAGTCGGAGATACCGCTGAGTGAGGGGGTGGGGGGAAACGCCACGGGACGCTGTTTTGCGCGTATCCGATGACAGCTCAAACAGCGCGCTGGTGACACAAAGAGGTGGCACCTCCATTTTCCTGAGAGAACGCAAGAGACACGAACAAGATTACTTGCAGTGAGCAAGAAGCTGCTGTCATCTGTAGAAATGCCACAGGCAATATCATCTGCACTGTTAATGCATAATTACGTGGAATGATGAATGATCGACGTAGACTATTTTGTAAATAAAATATTACTGCTGGCCTTTAGGAACACCATGGAGACGGCATGCAAACAAGTCAAGTGTATTAAATGCTGAAGTGTTACTCCTGTCACGGCCGGCCAGAGTGGCCGAGCGGTTCTAGGCGCTTCAGTCTGGAAGCGCGCGACCGCTACGGTCGCAGGTTCGAATCCTGCCTCGGGCATGGATGTGTGTGATGTCCTTAGGTTAGTTAGGTTTAAGAAGTTCTAAGTTCTAGGGGACTGATGACCTCAGATGTTAAGTCCCATAGTGCTCAGAGCCATTTTTTGAGTCCTGTCACGGAACTGAGACAGACTGAAGTGTCCGTGTTTGAGAATACGTGTGTTTCGATTACGATCGCCGTTACTTTTTAATTCTGAACTGTTGCTTATTGATTCAACGTCCAGAATAACCGTGTGCTACTTCTTAACAGTCAGCTGCTTCTCCGCTGTAACTTCTTCTGTGCTGTCCTTACCCACTTCAACTTTCTACTAGTAACAGAAAATCTTCAAAAATGCGATTATATTGATCTTTCCGTTACAAGAATGTAATGCTTCATAGAGGGCGTGCTAAAAATTAACATTCTACATCTTTAATCTTCATGTCTACATATTTGAAGTCTTCTACCGCTAGAGGGATCCGAATAGTAGCGTGTAGCATGGCGGTGTGTTACACAATTATGTCGCTGCGTGAGAAACAGTGTGTTGTAATCAAGTTTCAAATTCGAAGAGTTCGCCCAGGCATGGAAAACCCTCTCCTTCATCATAACGGTGCCAGACCACACAGGAACGCTGCGACATCTGCAACAATCCGAAGCCTTGGATTCACTGTCGTCGATCAGCCTCCATAAAGTCCCGACTTGGAGTCATCGGATTTTCATCTGTTTCCAAAACTTACAGAACACCTTCGAGGACTAGTGACGAAGCGGTTCAAACAGAGGTGAACTCTTGACTCCGTCTACAAAATCAAACATGATTTTGCCCATAGCTGTAGCGGCAGCAGCAGAATATTTCAACAAAGGTAAACAGTCGTCAGCTGCAGAAGACAACCTTTGATTCACTTTACCAGTTTCAACAGTTTAAACTGTGATCTTCAGAAGTATGGAAATGGAAATGCCGTGTGGCTAGGGCCTCCTGTCGGGTAGGCCGTTCGCCTGGTGCAAGTCTGTCGAGTTGTCGCCACTTAGGCGACATGCGAGTCAATGGGGATGAAAGGATGATAAGGACAACACAACACCCAGCCGGGAATCGAACCCAGGCCGTTAGGTATGACATTCCGTCTCGCTAACCACGCAGCTACCAGGGGCGGACATCTTCAAAAGGGAAAAGGCTCAAATCATTGGTAAGGCAACGTCAGAATAAGAATAGGACTGTAGTGTCTTACAAAGGATTGGCGGAAAATACATTTGAAAGCAATTAATCTAAAAATAAATGAACAAAGATGGAACAGCAGAAGTAAATTAAGTTTGTTGAAACGAATATAAAATAGTTAAGCTTGAGAACCACAACATACCTTCGCTACAGAATCGATAAAATAGTGACGTCCCTAAAAATATGATATGTGCGATGAGCAACAATCAATCAATCGTCATATCGCAAATCGTACGTAGCGTATGCAACGAAAGTCAGTCAACATACTGGTGACGGGTAGGGCATTGAACACTCCTATATACAAAGTAGGAGAGCTAGTGTACGTATAAACTCTAATAAAATCTGCAACAGCTGAAGCACAAGTATGCATTAAACCTTATAAAACTATGTAAAGTGATTAACAAAAGCATATAAACAGACAATAAACCGTGGACCAAGTGTCAAGCAAACAGACGTATAAAAAATAACATCATTAGTATCTGAAGGCAGCTGAACAACAACTAATAAACATTGGTAGGCGTTTTAGCAAGTCAGCGTGTGGCAATTACACATTAAAAACAAAAAGTAATTCATAGGTACCAAGAAGACATCGTCATAAAATAAAAAAAGTCTATGTTAGCTAAGAGTTGTCAGCACATATTGGATAGCAACGATAAAATAAAATTACTTTAAAATCTGTGAACAGCTAGCTTGGAATGTGTAATCATACACAACGAGAGTTGGACGTGAAATAGGTTAACTGTAAAACATTTAACAGAGAAGCTATACAAACTAAAAACAATCTGAGACCTGAGTTTCTCCTGGCGTATACAACTTTCAAATAACTTCCGGGAATTCAGCCAGGTAACACTTTCAGCGACCGCCGATATTTCGGCGGGAGAACACCCCGCCATTTTCAACGCAAACTGCAACGGACAGGCGGCGTACATGCAAATTTAATACCTCGGTTCTCCGACAGAAGCAGGAAAGATAACACACACACACACACACACACACTGAACACTAGTGCCACCAAAGATGACCAAAGTCAGAGCTATCGATAGTGAGACTATGAATTCGCAGGTGAGGCAGCATTGACTCTGTTCCTCTGTTTTTTGACAAGGGAGAGAGTCGGATTCCAAACAGAGTTTAAACAGAAACCTCCATCCCTGTTAACGAGGTTGCTCGCTAATTTAATCTCAACTGCCTCCCTAATGACACTGTCCCAATAGCTGGACGTGCATGCCAATATCTCGGTGTTATTATATAACATGGGGTGACCAGTATCCAAGCAATGTTCGGCAATAGCAGATCTATTTGGCTGCTGTAATCGTGTGTGCCGTTTATGCTCAGTACATCTGTCCTCCATGGTCCTGATAGTTTGACCAATATATGCCATGCCGCAGCTACAAGGAATACGATATACACCCGCCTTACGCAGTCCAAGAACATCCTTAACGGAACTCAAAAGTGCTCTAATTTTAGATGGAGGTCGGAAAACACATTTCACATCGTATTTCCGTAAAATACGACCGATCTTATTGGACGTGTTTCCTACGTAAGGCAAAAAGGCAGTAGACTTAGGTGTTGACTCAGAATTATCATCAATCACCCGATGTACAGTTGGTCGATAGCGCAACGCACGTTCAATCTGTCTATCACTATAACCATTTTGACGAAATGTAACTTCAAGATGGGACAGCTCAGCTGGCAAAGTCTCAGCGTCAGAAACGACATGTGCCCTGTGTACCAAGGTACGAGGTACCCCTTCACGCTGAGCCGAATGGTGACAACTATTAGCTTGTAAGTACAAGTCAGTGTGAGTACGTTTCCTGTAGACTGCATGTCCCAATGATCCATCATCCTTCCTCCTAAACAACACGTCGAGAAAGGGAAGGCAACCATCCTCTTCCACCTCCATCGTAAAACGAATGTTCGGGTGGATCGAGTTCAGATGTTCTAGAAAGACATTCAAATTCTCCCTACCGTGAGGCCAAACAACGAAGGTATCGTCAACGTATCTAAAGAAAGAGGCGGGTTTTAAAGGCGCCGACTCCAATGCACGTTCCTCGAAGTCTTCCATAAATAAATTTGCGATCACAGGAGACAACGGACTACCCATCGCAACTCCATCTGTCTGCTCGTAATACTGGTCATTAAATAAAAAGTAAGTGGATGTCAACACATGCCTAAAGAGATTAGTTAAATCAGCACCAAACCTGGCTTCAATTAACCGCAACGAATCAGACAGAGGAGCACGAGTGAAGAGAGAGACCACATCGAAACTCACTAAAATATCAGAGTCATTCAGCCTCAGTCCCTCCAAACGACGTAAAAAATCAACTGAGTTCCTGATATGATGTTCACACCGTCCTACTTGTGGACTCAACAGAGAAGCAAGATGCTTGGATACACGATATGTCGGAACGCCGATGTTACTTCTTAGAGTTAAGGCGGGAATGTTTATAAATCTATCTTATACTAAAAGATTCATTTTGCACCCTTTGTCGACTATGTGCAAAATTACCATGTGCTACAGAGATGGCAGTGGAAAGTGTTTTTGAATTTTAAGAAGTTCTGCAAAAGTTGACTTATAAGAATTCGCACCATCTTTATTGAGTAAGTGCTCGTGAAATGGTTTCATATTTCTTAGTGACACCCTGAACTGCAGCCACCATGCACGTATCCGCGTATGGAGGTCCTAAAGAGAACGAACATTGCCAGACGCATTCGTCGTCTCTTATGGATCCAGCGCCTGGCGTGATGGTACGAGGGTGCCATTGCGTGCACTTCATGATCACCTCCAGTTCACATAACCAATAACTCGGGCAGTAGCGCCTACATTTCTGATGTGTTAAGGGCGATAGCTGCGCCGCATCTTCGAAGTCTCTGTGACGTTTTCTTTCAGCAACAGAATGCAACCTCGCATGTTGCACGTGTTGTCCTTACTTACGTCGATACGGTTGGTCTGTCCGTTGGCCTGGATAAGACATTCTCTAGGTTTCTTACCCACTGGCCAAGGATTGCAGTCAGACAGGCACGCCACCACTCCTCAGCCACTAGATGGTTCAAATGTCTCTGAGCACTATGGGACTTAACATCTGAGGTCATCAGTCCCCTAGAACTTAGAACTACTTAAACCTAACGACATCACACACAGCCACGCCCGAGGCAGGATTCGAACCTGTGACCGTAGCAGTCGCGCGGCTCCAGACTGAAGCACCTAGAACCGCTCGGCCACTCCGGCCGTCGCAGCCACTAGAAATGATAAATTCTGACATAGAAGTGTGGAATGACCTGCATATATCTGTCATCTGAATACAGTTGATTTTCAACCGGGTTAAGGCCGTTGTTGTTGCCAGAGGTTGCCTGAGGTGGCAGCTCTTTTGACTACATTTAGCACCTTGTACATTCCTAAATCGCTTACACATTTATTCAATCTACAGTACGCAATATGCACAATAAATTAAATTTGGTTTTTTGCTATGCTTCCTGGTGTTGCAATTTTAATGACCAGCAGTGTATTTCAGTTTTTGAAATGGCCGAATGCCCTGTTTAGAGAAAATTAAATGTAAACGATGGTGTGCCTTCTGTACTTTCAAAATGAATTACACTGGACTCGCAGTTACGGCTTATTGGACCACCACTGTTTTCTTTTTTGGGTCATCAGTTTTCTTGACGTGTCCCAGCATGATCTCTTCTCCTGTGCCACGCTTCTCATCTGTGCAGAATTATTATTTAATTTAGGGGCGACTAGATACTTCAAAAATAACAACAAACAACAGGATTAGCGTTGCCACAACTTAACAAATAGTCTCTAGTTCCCAAATGGTCATGGTTGATTGGCTAATGGAGAGGGGTGCCTTCAATAACTGCGTACACAACATTACTAATTTACGTAATTTATTAGTAATAATTCACAAAAAACAACAAATCTTAAAACATTTAATGAAAGACTGATTAAATAACTGTACCTTTGGGTAATAAATTCTCAGCCAATAACAGTAGCAAACAACATCACTTCCAAATAAAAACTTAGACTCGTAATGGTAGAAAGGTACCTTTCAAATTTCAAAATCAACACGCAGATATAAAAACATATACAAAAGTCACAGTTAGCAGATATGGTAAATTGCAGTATTTATGACCCGCTGAACTACAGCGCAGAACTGAATTTGAGATCTATCCAACGAGTAATCCTGATGACAAAATTATGTTGACAAATAATAAATATAATAACTTCATGACAACGCCCAGCCGGCATTGGTCACACCTTTACACACTCGTCATTTCCTTTGAAAAGTGGCAATTACTGCTCAATCTCCACACAGTTAACCAAACTCACACCGCAGAAGTCACTGAAGGTTAATACACGTACCGTATTCCACTACTTGCTTCTCAAATATCATGACATCCTTATTGTGGGCGAACATGCTACGGCACAACGTGTTCAGGTTGGGCCCACGCTGTCTTCTTTATCTGCCGTGGCAAAACACACGCAAACGAAATCGGCCACAGCTCGCCGTAATTGCGTCCACACAATTGCAGAGCCCACGGCTTATCGTTCAACAGCAGCGTTGAGTTCCCAAGCGTCTCGGTTTCACCATCAGTGCACAACGACAGAGTGCCAAAATTATTAAATGCACAATACGGACCATCCGGACCCCAACCCTCTGCCGTTCTGTCCTCCTCGCTCGGTACTGTCTAATCGCCAGAGGGCCACTAGCCGCCAGCTCGGCGCCCCGGTATCTTTGGCGAGGCCAATATCGACCTTAACACTGAAGACCGGAACACAATCGTGCCGAAAATCGGCACACATCTAAGAGCAGAACTTGCACCTACACTTATTTGTTGGATATATTTGCCTTCTGCTATAGTTTTTACCCTCTACGCTCCCTCAAGTACCATCTAAGTTACTGCTTCGTATCTTAACTAGCGTTCTGTCAACCTGCCCCTACTTCTTGGCGATGATTTCGACAAGTACTTCTCCTCGCCGACACTGCGGAGAACCCCATTTCTTATCTTATCTGTTCAACTCGTTTTCAACACCACGCCACAGCACCACATTTCTAGCGCTTCGAAACTGTTCTTTTATGGGTTTCCCACCGTCCACGATTCAGTATCATACACTACTGTGGCACACTGGACTCGCATTCGTATGGATGACGGTTCATACCCGCGTCTGGCCATCCAGATTTAGGCTTCACGTGATTTTCTTAAATCGCTCCTGGCAGATACCGGGATGGTTCCTTTGGAAGAGCACGCCCGGTTTCCTCCCCTGTCCTTGACACAATCCGAGTTTGTGCTCAGTATCTGATGACCTCGATGTCGACGGGACGTTAAACCTAATCCTTCTTCATTCCTTCGGTTTTACACTTCTGTGCTCCAAAATTTCTCAGAACATTTTTCCTCAAATTAAGGCTAGCGTTTGCTGTTAGTAGAACCGACCTCTTAACATGTGATAGTCTGCTTCTTTCATCTTGCCTTACCTTAGTTCCAAGGTAGAAGAATTCCTTCAATTCATCTGCTCCATGACACTGAATTTTGATATTAATTAGATCACTAATCTCATTTCTGCTGTTCCACACTACTCTGCTATTTCTTCCGCTTACTCACAATCCCTCGTGTGTACTCATTATAACTTTCCTTTCGGCAGGCCCTGCAGTTCTTCCTCACTTTCACTGATGATCTCTGTTTCGCATGCAGTTTAGTGACACGTATGGCAGGCGTCTCATGGGAAGACAGTTCATGCAGAGAGAGCTGGAGATAAAGTCGAAGACAAGTAAAAGCAACGATAAGCGTATACTATCTACAACCAACCCGGCCGAATACAGCTGACAGTCGGATGGATGGATCACAGTGCAGTGGGATTAGTCAGATACAGCCGGTCCTAACGGGACTGCGTTCCTGACGCTGCTACTCTCTGACTCTATTTAATATCTGGTTACCTATCATGCATCCTGAGAAATGGTTCAAATGGCTCTAAGCACTATGGGACGTAACATCTGAGGTCATCAGTCCGCTAGACTAAGTACTACTTAAACCTCTAACCTAAGGACATCACACACATCCATGCCCGAAGCAGGATTCGAACCTGCGGCCGCAGCAGCAGCGCGGTTCCGGACTGAAGCGCCTACATCCGCTCGGCCACAGCGGCCGGCGCATGCTGTGAAGCTGGCAAGACTTCTGAGTGTGGACGTGCTGCTTTGGGACAGTCCCATTATATTTCTGGAGAACTAACGAATATTGGTAACTCCCTGCCACGATATTTTGGCGCAGATCTACTGGTCATCTTCAGATGTGCGTCACACTTTGGACTATACAATATCAGACACATCAAAACTCCGATATTATGAAAATGCCGTTGTCGAACATCTGCGTGGAGAATAAGTCGAGACGCTAGACATAAGCTATTGATAATAATATTGCGCAATGAAATGTATTGCATATGTGTCAGAATTTTACTAGAATCAAGTGCAAACAAACTTGAAATAGTGTATATTTTAAACAAATAAACAGATACAAACCGTGTTCGAAACTGAGACCTACACACCTCACGGGCAGGTATTCTACCGACTGAGCTATCCAAGCAGGAGTCGCGGCCCACCCTCACATCTCTACTTCCACCAGAACTTCCTCTCCTACCTCCCAAACTCTACAGAAGTTCTCCCGAAAAAAAGGATAACGTGGAGAAATGACTTAGTGGCAGCCTAGGAAGTTGTTTCCAGAATGAATTTTCACCTTTTAACGGAGTGTGCGCTGATTAGAAATTTAGTCCCGCAAAGTTTGCAAGAGAACTTCTGAGAAATTTGGAAGGATGCAGATGAGGTATTAGCGGAAGCAAAGCTGTGAGTCGTGCTCCGGGAGCTTAGCTGGTAGAACACTTGCCCGCGGGAGACAAAGGTTCCAAGTTCGAGTCCCGGATTGGCATATCGATTTAGTCCCTCACGTAGTTTGTATGTGCAACAGTGTCATAAATTTCTCTCGAATGGACTACGCTGCATGGACATCACGATTCCCGCTGACAGATGCGTATGTTAGTGTTCACTAAATATTTTGTAGCTAACCATATCTGCAGCTAATAATGTTAAAGCCATACATTCCGTAGGTGTTATCGTTACTCTAGAATTGGATCATTACGTAACTGGATGATAGATGTCACACTGTACTGAAATGTTCCTGTGGTCAACCTGTAGTAGGCTTTTCAGTTTTTCATGTAGGCGATGAATGTATCCTATTCTGAATAAAATCTTCCGCACTGGCTGTAAAAATACTTTTAATAAAAAATCACGACCTCTTTCGCATCAGTGGAGATGCATCTTCAGCTGATATGTGCAAGAAATTGAAACTTTGCCCATAAAGAATTACAGTGGGTTTAAAAATGTGTGTCCTACCATAAAACGTCATATATCAATGAGAGCTGACTGCTCACAGGATTATTTTTTAAAGCATTTTAGCAGCCAGTGGGGAAGATTTTATTCACCAAGTGCAATTTTGGCAGCAGCTGCCCGACCTCTGTTCTGCTTCGTTTGGTTTTTATGCGACTGAATCGCTTCGATTTAGCTGGATTCTTTCGATGATGAGTTATGATTTGCTAGAAAGTACAAGTAGCCGTACATGGTCTAATGAAGCAGCCGTAATGACTGACTCCGTGTCGGCTGTTACTCATCTGAATTTCCACAGTTCAAGCGAAAATGGAAAGTGACTTTCAAAGTACATAAGAGGATCCAGTTCCTGAAAGAAAGAGCTCATAAATCAGAGAAGGAAACTTTTGTTCACGGTCATTGTGTTAAAAGGCATGATCCACGCCATAAACGTATCTTCAACCAGCAGGAGGTGGATTATGAAGTTTGCCTTTCCGTGAACTGCAGTGACTGCTTAGCGGTGCTTATTAAGCTGTTACGGGTCAATTTTGTCCTCTGAATAAAAGTCCAGCAGGAACTACACTTCGTGAATAAAACGTAAGTAGCCGTTAAGTTTGCTTGTAGGAACCAGCTCAAGGTCATTATTTTACGGCTGTCGGTTAACGGATCGTTTACAGTTACCTGCTCCATTTGTATAAGCCTGGTGCGAATTTTGGTAAGCAGCTGACTGCGTACAGATTAACGACCTCTGTCGTCGTGACGCCCACAATATATTGCAAACAACTACAGCCGCCATTCAGTAGCATTTTACATCAATCCTTCTGATACCGGTATCTACACTCACGCTCATAAATTAAGAATAACTCTGATACATGGTGAAACAACGCTCTGGTGGGCGGTTTGCGGGTTTAAATCACCTCGAGGTATGGCCGTGCGGTGCATTTGACCTGCGGTCGTCGCACGGTGGCGCTGGCAGTTGTCCACATACGCAGAGGTGTGTTAGTGCATGTCAAAGTACGGTGCAGCGAGTAAGCGTGCAGACGTTTTCAGACGTGGTAATGGTGACTGTGTGTTGAAAATAGCTCAAGGAACACATATTGCTGATGTTATGGGGGGTAGAATACTAGGACGACTGCAGGCTGGTCAAACACAGCAGATCGTAGCACTGGCCCTCCGTGTGCCACAAAGTGTGATCTCAAGATTGTGGCAACGATTCCAGCAGACAGGAAACGTGTCCAGCCGCTACAGTACGGGACATCCACAGTGTACAATACCAAGAAGACTGATATCTCACCATCAGTGCCCGCAGACGGCCACGGAGTACTGCAGGTAGCTTGCTCGGGACCTTACCGCAGCCACTGGAACAATTATCTCCAGATCCACCGTCTACAGACGACTGAACAAACATGGTTTATTCGCCCGGAGACCTGCAAGGTGCATTCCACTGACCCCTGGTCACAGGAGAGCCAGTAAAGCCTGGTGTCAGAAACACAGTACATGGTCATTTGAACAGTGATCCCAGGTTATGTTCAAGAACGAGTCCAGGTATAGTCTGAACAGTGACTGCCGCCGGGTTTTCATCTGGTTGTGAACCAGGAACCAGATACCAACCCCTTAATGTCCTTGAAAGGGACCTGTATGGAGGTCGTGGTTTGATGGTGTGTGGTGGGGTTATGATTGGTGTACGTACACCTCTGCATGTCTTTGACAGAGGAACTGTAACAGGTCAGGTGTATCGGGACGTCATTTTGCACCAGTATGTCCGCCTTTTCAGGGGTGCAGTAGGTCCCACCTTCCTCCTGATGGATGATAATGCACGGCCCACCGAACTGCCATCGTGGAGGAGTACCCTGAAACAAAAGATATCAGGCGAATGGAGTGGCGTGCCTGTTCTCCAGACCTAAACCCCATAGAGCACGTCTGGGATGCTCACGGTCCCAGCAGCTGCTCGACCACCTGATCCAGAGTATCCCAACCCGTTGTGCGGCCTGTGTACGTGTGATCATATCCCATCTTGATGTCGGGGTACATGCGCAGGAAACAGTAGCGTTTTGTAGTACATGTGTTTCGGGATGGTTTTCTCAACTTATCACCAATATCGTGGACTTACAGATACGTGTCGTGTGTGTTCCCTATGTGCCTATGCTATTGGCGCCAGTTTTGTGTAGTGCCACGTTGTGTGGCACCACATTCTGCAATTATCCTTAATTTATGAGCATGAGTGTACATTCCGTAACGCATAATGTGAAGAGAGCAGAATTTTATTTTCTTACAGTTGGGCACCAAAGTATTCATTCAGTTCAGTTGGAATAAATATTTTTGGTTTATTCTGCACTACCGATCGGTTCTGGTAATTGCGACATAGTGAAATGCACTTACAACGTAATATCGAGCGCAGACAGGCAACTGTTAGAATATACAGAATTTTTGCAATTAAATCGGCTGTAGCTTCATAATAGCAGTGAGGGACATTACTTAGTTCCTTACATAGATTACAACATCCTTACACGAAATCTGTGTCAAAAATAAAATTATGGACGGCGACTCTTTAGATCCTTCAATAAATCTGTTGAATATATGGTTCTCACGAGAGGTGAAACAGTTGTGATCAGAGAGCGGATTTAGTGAAATTAATACTAAAACAATATATATTGAAAGAGCAGATTTGGAGATAATTCCAAATGACATCTGTATGGGTCGCGCCACTTGCTTGATTGTATTACTTTTAAACGGAATAGATTTCACTCGGAATAATTTCATAATCTCACCATTACTCTTCTCGTGGTCTCTAGGTTGCACTGCTGAGGACCACAAATGTTAAAGAACAGTTCGGAGAAAGATAGAACGTAATGGTCACAGAAAAAGTTTAGAGCGGATAGGAGCCTTACCACCACACACAATTACACATTCGTGTCTCGCGCTCAGCCCCCAACACACTTCCAGGCAGGGACGTGGGGCGACTGCAAAAGAGGCCAGTCCGAGTTATCACGTCGGGCGTTCCGCGCTACGGACAAAGTGCCTGCGAGAAAGTGTGGAGGTCTTGTGTTCAAAGCCTGCTGGATAGCGATATCAAAAACCAACTGGTAACAGGCTCATTCGGACATTAATGATCGTTTTTGCAAATACCCAGTGCAGCTACTCTGTTGCTGCTGATGATTATCGTTTCAAATGGGAAAGAGTACAATTGGTTCAATTGGCTCTGAGCACTATGGGACTTTTTTTAGGTCATCAGTCCCCTAGAACTTAGAACTACTTAAACCTAACTAACCTAAGGACATCACACACACCCACGCCCGAGGCAGGATTCGAACCTGCGACCGTTGCAGTCCCGCGGTTCCGGACTGCAGCGCCTAGAACCGCACGGCCAACGCGGCCGGCTGGAAAGAGTACAGCTTTACCCCTGTGCACGTCTGTTTCCACATGGAATCAAACCTGATAAAATTTCTATTTGTTACAAAACAGATTTCTCTGGGCGAAGACTTTGTCGCTTCCAGGCCACGGTGATTTAGATGGCGTACGATGCGACCGTTGACGGAGAATTCCAAAAAAACTGTTGGCGCGCGAAGAGACATGACCTTCCAAATAGGGTGGCTGTTTGTCGCCGCTGACATGAATATACATCCTAACTGTACATTGCTTCTTAGTTTGCGCTTTATGTACTCGCAAATTATGAGGTAAACTTTAGTACTATAGTAAGCCGGCCGCGGTGGCCGAGCGGTTCTAGGCGCTCAGTCCGGAACCGCGCGACTGCTACGGTCGCAGGTTCGAATCCTGCCTCGGGCATGGATGTGTGTGATGTCCTTAGGTTAGTTAGGTTTAAGTAGTTCTAAGTTCTAGGGGACTGATGACCACAGATGTTAAGTCCCATAGTGCTCAGAGCCATTTGAACCATTTTTACTATAGTAAGCAACTGTCGTATACCACAATACATTTTGTTACATCAGCCTCAGAGGCGTCTGTGTTCTTGAGACGTGGCTAAACACGGTGAGTAACTAGACTAGTTACTCATTCAGGGCGGGAGGATAACAATAATAAGATTCGCTGATGACATTGCTGTCCCAATGAAAGTGAGGAAGAATTGCAGGAGATGTTGAACAGAATGAACAATCTAATGAGCGTAAACATCGCTTTGAGAATAAACCGAAGAGAAACATAAACAATGAGTAGTACTGGAAATGAGAATGGAGATAAACTTGATACCAAAACTGCGGACGAGGAAATAGACATGATGAGTGGACTTGTATGAAGACATCAGCGAATAACTTCGATGGTACGGGAGAGAGTTGTAGAGTATATTATGTATGCCCGCCCGGTTGGCCGTGCGGGAAGGAGAGCCTGGTCCCCGCCACGAATCCACCCAGGGGATTTGTGTCGAGGTCCACTGAACCGGCCAGTCTGTGGATGGTTTTAGGCGGTTTTCCATCTGCCTCTGCGAATTCGGGCTGGTTCCCCTTATTCCGCCTTAGTTACACTATGTCGGCAAGTGCTGCGCAAACAAGTTCTCCACGTACGCGTACACCGCCATTACTATACCACGCAAACATAGGGGTTACACTCGTCTGGTGTGAGACGTTCCCTGGGGGGTCCACCGGGGGCCGAACCGCACAATAACCCCGGGTTCGGTGTGGGGCGGCGGAGAGGTGAAGTGGACTGCGGTAGTCGTCGTGGGGTTGTGGACCACTGCGGCTGCGGGGGGGACGGAGCCTCTCAGCCGTTTCTAGGTCCCCGGTTAACATACAATACATCCATACAATATTATGTATAGAGAAAGACAGAGAGTGGAATGTGTCCGACAAATAATTGAGAACGTGGGGTGCAAGAGCCGTTTTAAGATAAACAGGAACTGAAAAGTGCAACTGTCAAACGTTCTACGTGCCATTTTTTTTTCACGAAACGCGTTTTCAGTGCTGTCGTGTTCTCACACTCTGTAGAATGTCACTAGACTTGCCCCAAGTGACAAATCATGTTTCAGACTTAATTACTCGATGCCGCATGGCCCTCGTGCCAAGCAGTGATTTTCTCTGTAGTTCCGAGATTTAAAAGATCTAAGAAATGCTTTTTCTGGACGACATTCGTACTAGTCAAAATATTAGTAGTGTATTTCTGCACATGTATTATGATAAATTAAACGTAGTGCCTCAATATTAACAGCACTGAAACAAAAACTTTCGTAACGGTTCTCTGGTATGGCACATAGAACGTTCTTTATAGATTATTTATTTTCTAATTTGTTTCATTATTTTTTGCAGTGATGAGGTGAGCATCATAATTCTATATTATCATCTAAATTATTTAGATACAAATAACTAATGTAGATAAAGGTATATACTGTATTTTCATTCTCCTGACAAATGCGAGATTAGGCACCTACATGTGCAGTCACGTTAATGTGGCTACCTGTCAAAAGCCTGAATAACCACCTTTTACAGCGAGACTTGCAGAAAGTAAGTCAGTGAGGTTGCGGAAGGTATCGACAGCGATGTGCAGTCATGCCGACTCCACTGACGTGTCCAGCTCCGCCGGGTTTCTCTGTTGAGAATCCGTGGTGAGAACAGCGCGATCGAGGTGGTCCTATAGATTTTCGATTGGGTTTCAATCAGGGAAGTTTGGTGAGCAGGGGAGTACGGTAAATTCAGCCTGGTGCTCTTCGAACCACGAACGTACACTGCGAGCTGTGTGACACCTTGCATTGTCCTGCTGGTAGATGCCACCACGCCAAGGAAAAACAAAGAGGATGAAAGGCTGGACATAGTCTGAAAGGATAGACATGTTGCTCTACTGTGCCTTGCAGAATGACGATATCACCCTGGGAATGCCACGAAAACATTCCACAGACCACAATGCTCCTTTCTTGTTCGCTTTCCGATGTTTCACGCCGTACGCCCCAAAGTCGATCTGTTCGATGGACCATAAAACGCGATTTATTTAATAAGACCGCGTGTTGCCATTCAGTGGACGTCCAGTTACGGCACCACCGTGCAAATTACAGTTTTCGTCGCCGCTGAACAGCAGTCAGAGTGGGTGCATGAACCAGTCACCTTCTGCAGAGGCCCATACGCAGCAACGCTCGCTGAACCGTCGTTGAGGAGATGCAATTGGTAACCCCTTGGCTCATCTGGGTGGTCAGTTGGTCGAAAATTGCAAGTCTCTTCGCTCGTATGCATCTCTGTAGCTGTCATTCAGTCCTGTCATCTGCGGCCCGTGGAGCACCACAGTTACCACGGCGTCGAATTTGGACAGCGTTATTTTGCCATGCACAAAAATTTCTGTTCCGACACTGATAATGTTGAGTGTTTATGGAAAAAGTTCAGGGCAATCGTAAAATGCGTTTTAGACAGGTACGTGCCGAGTAAAACTGTGAGGGACGGGAAAAACCCACCGTGGGTCAACAACGAAGTTGGGAAACTACTGCGAAAGCAAAGAGAGCTTCACTGCAAATTTAAACGCAGCCAAAACGTTTCAGACAAACAGAAGCTAAACGATGTCAAAGTCAGCGTAAGGAGGGCTATGCGTGAAGCGTTCAGTTAATTCGAAAGTAAAATTCTATGTACCGACTTGACAGAAAATCCTAGGAAGTTCTGGTCTTACGTTAAATCAGTACGTGGATCGAAACAGCATATCCAGACACTCTGGGATGATAATGCCATTGAAACAGAGGATGACACGCGTAAAGCTGAAATACTAAACACCTTTTTCCAAAGCTGTTTTACAGAGAAGACCACACTGCAGTTCCTTCTCTAAATCCTCGCACGAACGAAAAAATGGCTGACATCGAAATAAGTGTCCAAGGAATAGAAAAGCAACTGAAATCACTCAACAGAGGAAAGTCCACTGGACCTGACGGGGCACCAATTCGATTCTACACAGAGTACGCGAAAGAACTTGACCCCCTTCTAAAAGCCGTGTACCGCAAGTCTCCAGAGGAACGGAAGGTTCCAAATGATTGGAAAAGATCACAGGTAGTTCCAGTTTTTAAGAAGGGTCGTCGAGCAGATGCGCAAAACTATAGGCCTATATCTCTGACGTCGATCTGTTGCAGAATTTTAGAACATGTTTTTTGCTCGCGTATCATGTCGATTCTGGAAACCCAGAATCTACTCTGTAGGAATCAACATGGATTCCGGAAACAGCGATCGTGTGAGACCCAACTCGCTCTATTTGTTCATGAGACCCAGAAAATATTAGATACTGGCTCCCAGGTAGATGTCATTTTCCTTGACTTCGGGAAGGCGTTCGATACAGTTCCGCACTGTCACCTGATAAACAAAATAAGAGCCTACGGAATATCAGACCAGCTGTGTGGCTGGATTGAAGAGTTTTTAGCAAACAGAACACAATGTGTTGTTCTCAATGGAGAGACGTCTCCAGACGTTGAAATAACCACTGGCGTGCCACAGGGGAGTGTTATGGGACCGCCGGCCGTAGTGGCCGTGCGGTTCTAGGCGCTACAGTCTGGAGCCGAGCGACCGCTACGGTCGCAAGTTCGAATCCTGCCTCGGGCGTGAATGTGTGTGATGTCCTTAGGTTAGTTAGGTTTAATTAGTTCTAAGTTCTAGGCGACTGATGACCTCAGAAGTTAAGTCGCATAGTGCTCAGAGCCATTTGAACCATTTGTTAAGGGACCATTGCTTTTCACAATATATATAAATGACCTAGTAGATAGTGTCGGAAGTTCCATGCGGCTTTTCGCGGATGATGCTGTAGTATACAGAGAAGTTGCAGCATTAGAAAATTGTAGCGAAATGCAGGAAGATCTGCAGCGGATACGCACTTGGTGCAGGGAGTGGCAACTGACCCTTAACATAGACAAATGTAATGTATTGCGAATACATAGAAAGAAGGATCGTTTATTGTATGATTATATGATAGTGGAACGAACACTGGTAGCAGTTACTTCTGTAAAATATCTGGGAGTATGCGGACGGAACGATTTGAAGTGGAATGATCATATAAAATTAGTTGTTGGTAAGGCGGGTGCCAGGTTGAGATTCATTGGGAGAGTCGTTAGAAAATGTAGACCATCAACAAAGGAGGTGGCTTACAAAACACTCGTTCTAACTATACCTGAGTATTGCTCCTCAGTCTGAGATCCGTACCAGGTCTGGTTGACAGAGGAGATAGAGAAGATCCAAAGAAGAGCGGCTTATTTCGTCACAGGATCATTTGTTAAGCGTGATAGCGTTACGGAGATGTTTAGCAAACTCGAGTGGCAGACTCTGCAAGAGGGGCGCTCCGCGTCGCGGTGTAGCTTGCTGTCCAGGTTTCGAGAGCGTGCGTTTCTGGATGAGGTATCGAATATATTGCTTCCCCCTACTTATACCTCCCGAGGAGATCACGAATGTAAAATTAGAGAGATTCGAGCGCGCACGGAGGTTTTCCGGCAGTCGTTCTTCCCGCGAACCATACGCGACTGGAACAGGAAAGGGAGGTAATGACAGTGGCACGTAAAGTGCTCTCCGCCACACACCGTTGGGTGGTTTGCGGAGTATAAATGTAGATGTAGAGACAGTATCCTTTAACCACGGACGCACGCGGACAGTTTACAGATTTAGCCGTTTCGGAATTTCTTCCACCCTTGCCCCGAAAGCCAATGATCATGGCCTTTTGGACGTCCGATGAATCTCTTCATTTCCGCATAACGACAACGTCTGCACTGTTTGCCGCGTCTCCTGGATTCACTTTACATACGTTCTTCTGCTAGTGCTGCCATCTGCCGTCTTCGAGAGGTTATTGCACGTTGACGTCGATCTTAGGCGGTGGTCACATTAATATGAGTGGACCGTGTGGAACGCTTCACATTTCCACTCTTCAAGTTCGCGGCGTGTCGCTTCAAACCAGTCAGAAGACTGAACAATCGCGACTGACGTTCCGAATGTTTGAACTTTCTCGGCCTTTTCTCCTCGTTATAAGCGGCGCCGCGAGGAGAACGCTGATGCGAATGAGTGCTAGCGGCGCTGCGAGATGCAGGAGCACAAGCGCGAGAGAGAATTATTAACGCCCGGCAGCGCCAGCGGATTTGCCGGCGGCGGCGTCGTTACTGGCGCTGCTCATGAATAAAAAGCGTCGCCGGCGCCGGCGCCAGCTCGCCGCCAGACGACGCATTGTCCGGCGGCGGAGACGCCGCTCGGCTGGCGGTGGATCTGCTGCGCGCTCTTCACGGCCTGCGGGCCAGACAGCTCGCGGCGGAGCGGGCTCACGGTGGGACAGGGCGACGCCGGCCACAAGGGGTGCGCCGCAATGGCAACAATGGGAGTCTCGTCGGTTTTCAACCCACGTTATTTCGAATAAAATTCTAGCGACTTGGACAGCTCTCCCCTTCATCGCCATCAGGAGTAAAAGCAATGACTGCCGCGATTTGCGCTGCTATGCAGGGTTATCCAGCTAAGACAGACCAACCGAAATACGAGGGCCCATCATAAAGTTGTAATTATCGCCTCGAAAAAATTGACTTACGTAATTAAAGATTTTTTCTTGGAGGTACAGCTCCGAACACGCACTGAAATCCCCGCAACAACGTACTGTAACACGCCGCAAGGAAAATTTGGAATTTTATGGTAATTACTATGGCACCAAACTGCTGAGTTCATCGTCCCTAGCCGGCCGGGGTGGCTGAGCGGTTCTAGGCGCTACAGCCTGGAACCGCGCGACTGCTACGGTCGCAGGTTCGAATCCTGCCTCGGGCATGTATGTGTGTGTGGTGTTCTGAGGTTAGTAAGGTTTAAGTAGTTCTAAGATCTAGGGGACTGATGACTTCAGAACTTAAGTCGCATTGTAGAGCCATTTGAACCATCATCGTCCCAAGGCTTATACACTACTTAATCCAAACCAAAATTACGCCAAGGACAACACACACACACACACACACACACACACACACACACACACACACGCGCGCGCGCGCGCGCGCCCGAGGAAGGATTCCAACCTCCGACGGGGGAAGCCGCACGAACCGTGGCACGGTGCTTCAGACCTCGCGGCTATCCCGCGCGGCACGCTGCAAGGAAAACCAAAATAAAATGGGGCAACACATTTATAATATAGAATATCATGCGGTTATTCGTTTTTTGTATTTCAAAGGAACGTCGCTGCATTTGTCCATGCCGATGTGGTGGAAGTGTACCGCAACAATGCACCTAGCCGGCCGGGGTGGCCGAGCGGTTCTAGGCGTTACAGTCTGGAACCGCGCAACAGCTACGGTCGCAGGTTCGAATCCTGCCTCGGGCATGTATGTGTGTGATGTCCTTAGGTTAGTTAGGTTTAAGTAGTTCTAAGTTCTAGAGGACTGATAACTTCACAAGTTAAGTCATATAGTGCTCAGAGCCATTTGAACAATGCACCAACACGGATTGGACAATCATATGCAAACGCAGCGAGAAATGCGTAATTGAAGAAAAATGCAGATGCTAGCCATGGCTGCAGGTTCCAAAATTGTATTTGACCACGAACAACACCTGTGGAATATCAATACATTGCAACTGTCCGTCGTGGTCAGATCTGTGTTCAGTGTAGCTGTGAAGACATTCGGTCAGAGTTCAGTGCTTCCGAATGTGGGCAAACTGTTGGACCTCGTTTGGTCGATGTTTCAGCAGCCAAGATAGCCGAAGTATTTCGAGAGACACCGTATTGGAGAGTTTTTCCGCCGACTGGGAACGTACAAAATCATCTTCCGCTAAGTAACAACGCGGAGGAAAATCTGTATTGAGTGAATCTGACAAAAAGCAATTGGAGAGGATTGTGACAAAAAAGTAGGACGACGACAGCTGCAAAATTCACTGCAGAATTGATTGGCGCACTCGAGAATGCTGTCAGCACCAAAACATCACGAAGAGAGCTCCATAAATTGGTATCTTCAGGGCAAGCTGGAATTCCAAAACCACTCATCTGTAATGCAAATGCTCGTGACAGGAAAACGAGCCACTGAATCCATAAAACCTAGACTATAGAGCAACGTAAAAAAAAAGTCGTTTCGTCGGACCAGTCTTCTGGCAAAGTTTACTTCGCAAGTGTGAAACACGTCGGGCGATTGTTGATGGTTTGTGTATCCATGGTCCCCATGGTTACTCTCCAAGGTCGCATTACTGCCAAGGACTTTTCCCCAATGGTCACGCAGTATTCGGAGACAACAGGGCTCTGTTCACATTGTCAACGGCTGGTTTTATGAGCACGGGGATGATTTCTCGACCTCCCCTCGCCACCACAGTCACCAGATCTCAGCATTACTGAACCTTTGTGGTATACTTTGTAAAGAAAGTTACCTGCTCGATTCCATTACCATCATCGTTACCCGAAGTTGCCACTATTTTGCAGGAATAATGGTATAAGATTCGCTAGAAACCATACAGGACCTGTATGCATCCATTCCAACACGGTTTTTCTACACCACGTAACTTATTATGTACTGTGTTTGTGGTGTTTCAAATGGCTCTAAGCACTATGGTACTTAACATCTGAGGTCATCAGTCCCCTAGACTTAGAAGTACTTAAACATAACTAAGCCACGGACATCGCACACATCCATACCCGAGGCAGGATTCGAACCTGCGACCGTAGCAGCTACGTGGTTCCGGACTGAAGCGCCTAGAACCGCTCGGTCACAGCGGCCGGCCTGTGGTGTCTCAATGGTTTTGTCCGCACCTTATATGACACAGTGGAGGAGACGCTTCCAGTGTGCTCAGACAAGCCTTAATGATGAAGAACAAAGTGGTAGACCACCTAACTGAGATATACCCGGATAGCAAGATACGTGGAGACCCTCGTATTCGAAGACTACCGTGTCACAACAGACGCGATAGTGGAAAAAGTGAAAACCGTTCGTGCATTAGTTTTCAATGTCTTGCACGACATGATAATGGTCGCCGTCCACTGAAAAAGCCCTCCGAACTGCGACAGCATCTGCAGTGTTAGAGCTGTGTAAAGTCAACCTAGATGACTTCTTCAGCCACCTAAACAACATGGACAACTGCAGTATTTAATTTACCACTATAATCCTGATACAACGCAACAAAACAAGCAGTAGAAACATTTGGGTTCACCACCGCCGAAAAATGCGAATACCCAATTGTCATCGGGCAAGGTGATATTGAGTGTTTTTGGTACTGGCCTGTTCGGATGATACAAGGGAAGGTCGGAAAGTAACGCACAAAAATTTTATCACCATAAAGTTTAATAGGTAACAAAATAACAAAATCCCAGATCAACTTACATGTTTCACCTACTTTTCTACGTAGGCATCAACGTTCTCAAACACTTCTCTCACCGTGGTACCAGTCTCAATATTCCCTGCTCGTAGAAGTCCGTTTGGTTGAAATATAACGATCTGCGGATGCTGATTTCACTTCCCCACCTGCGCAAAGCGTTGGCCGGCCATTAGTTTCTTCGTGGAACCAAACAGATGCAAGTCCGACGGTGCAAGGTCCGGATGTATGGTGGATGCTGCAGCACCTTCGACCAAAATTTGGCGATTTTCTCACGAATAGGAGGAGCCACATGAGGTGGTTGTTTGGCTAGTTCTTAGGCACCCATCACTAACTTTACGAAATTTCAACGTGTCCTGAACAAATTGTACAACGTATCATAGGAAATGCTGAACTGCTGCGATAAGGTTCGTAGCTGCACGCGCTGGCGGACCAAAATTGCTGTCTCAGTGTCTCCGACGTACTGGGGGGTTGCAGCTGTTACCGGCCGCCCAGAGAGAGGCGAATCACTAACGTTCACAGGACCCTCTTCGAAGAATGCTCACCACCTGGGGACATACGGTCGTTCCCATACACACCATGCATATCCCTGTGAATTTCACTATGGCTTACAAATATCGAACTACTCTTCGCTGCTCTTCACAAGTTGACGACAGTAACATACGCGCCATGTTTGTTTTTTAGTTCAGGCGTCTCTCGCTAGAGCTCCACATGAAAACAAAATTCCCTTTGTAGCAAAAACTTCAAACCATATCGTGAAATTTCAACATTCCAGCTGCAGTACCAGGGAAGAAAAAACTTGAGCGTTACTTACCACGGAATCTCCCGAGGAGGTCACTAGATGCCGAAGCGTCGCGGGAATCTGTCCAGGGAGATATATATGCTGCATGACAACGACCCAGCTCATCTTCAACGGACACAGTCACACACGTTGCATCTTTGAGATGTCAAGGTTTCCCTCTCATCCCCGTATTCTTTTGATGGCACCAGCTGACTTCTTTCTCTTTCATAAGATGAAGAAATCATTGAGTGGTAGGTGTTTCCGGATGTCGCCGAGGTAATTCTTTTAGTGGAAAGTTTCCTGAACAGACAAAGTGTAGACTCGAGGTCTCCGCCAGGTAATTTCATCGTTGGAAAATATGTGTCCATTGAAAGGTTAATATGCAGAGGAGGACATACTTTACCACCAAGAATTATAGTTGCAGCTTGTTTTATTTTCTTTCGAGGTGATAATTAAAACATTATGTATTAAACACTAACATTATATTTAATATGAAGGTAGTGGCATCATTTACACAGTATTTATAGTAACTGTAGTGTTTTTTTTCTCAGCATGCTAAAACAACAAGAAAAATGGAAACTTGAACGGCAAATTCCGTCGAGGTGAGATCCAAAATTATCAAGTACTATTCAGTTACACATTCCACAACACATTTACAAAAATGGTATTATCTAATGTATGAACATTTCACCCGTTGAATGGAATAGTTTTTAAACTCAAGCAATGTTGTGCCGCTTATTAAACACACTCATTTTTGTTCCTTCTTTCTGTCTCTTGTAGGTTCCATTTCACTCAGAGTTGTGAAGGTGGGGGGAGTCCATTCCATGTAAGAAGGAGGAAGAGAAATGGAGAGGGGGCCGGGGAGGAGAGAGCAAAGCTGTTTCATTTCGTTTTTGGTCACAAAACTGCTCGACGCTCGCTGTATGACTGCGAGTGTCGTTTTAATAGGGAGCCAATCGAATGCAAACCCTCTTTTCCGGATTTTACTGACAGAAGTGATTTTCAATTTGAAGATAGTAATGCTAGGTAACTGTGGTGCTTGGGAAAGCAAATTCACTACGGTCTATTACCTTGATGCCACAAAAACAAACTACTATTGTTTTCACTTTGGTTTTCACATGTTTTATCGCATTTAAGTCGTGGTATATAATTAAAAAGCTGAACATTTGTCTCCCACAAGCCTGCAAGAGAAAGCACCAATTTCTCTGTTGATTTCCTGAACGGAAAACGGGACTTTACATTAATCCAGAATGGGTCTAAGCACTATGGGACTTTGAACATCTGAGGTCATCAGTCCCCTAGACTTAGAAACTACTTAAACCTAACTAACCTAAGAGCATCACAGACATCCATGCCCGAGGCAGGATTCGAACCTGCGACCGTAGTAGCAGCACTGTTCCGGACTGAAGCGCCTAGAACCGCTTGACCACAGCGGCCGGCGACATTAATCCTGTGGTGCACTTTACCACTGCAATGGCCAACTGTCAATGTCACTTATTTGGCGTGTTCAGTCAGTCGTGAGGGTGCAAATGCACGTGGTCCACTGCAGTGGGCGCTCCCTAATGGTGCTGTGCCCCGTGTGCATTTGCGTCCACTGGGCTGAAAACACTAAAGATGCGACTATGGACAGCTTTCCATTGCAGTGGACCACGGGGTTAAACTTTGTCATGTCTGCAGCAGCAAAATCTCCGAACACGTGCAACAGCAATGATGGAAAAAAAAACACCAGTTCAACCTATAACTGACTCTTCTCCGTGAGTGACGGTTCCTCAACGAATTCAGAACTGTGTGTAGTAAAGGTACCCTAAAGCGGTCACTTCGCACTATCACCCTTCCTATTTCCGTCCATTATTCTAATGACCGCTGTGTGTTTCCAAGCATTAAATGACAAATTTATTTAGATGTCCAGAAACAGGCTGTATTCTTATCATCAATGCAAATTTAGAAGCACCAGCATCATTGTATCAATTTACTACTGATGGAGTTCCATTACCAAGTCGACGCACTGGGAACATATGTATACAGAAGGTGCAAGTGACTAAACTAACCAGCGTTTCAGCTGGTTCGAGGAAGGCATGACTGTGAGAACTGCGCTGCTTTCGGACAAGACAAGACTCCACTGTACCAAACTATCGGGTAACAGATGCCACAGCCACGTAATGAGAGTAATGAAGTTCAGAATAAACGTTGTGCGAGCCTGACAGAATTATATACGTATTTATTTTTCATTAAGACATATCTTCTATTTGACAACGTGTAGCTTGGTAAATGTCTGTTCAATGAAAGTGGGTTGCTGTTGATTCGATATACTAATAATAAAAATAAATAAACAAAGTAATATTGATCTAGCTGTTCGCCTGTCTAACCTGACGCAGCCTTACGTAAGCAATATATCCTGCATAGTTAACTACAGTCGGTGCATAACTCAGAAATAACGCAAAATAACGAAAGTGATTTGAGATAACTGTACTATCTCTGTGATCTGTGGGATTTCCAGGTATTCAGCTTAGGTCAAGATACGTAATGTATAGTGCATCAGTATATATTATCTACGGCCCTAGTCCTCCGTGAACAGCATTCTTTGATGCCATACAAACTATATACCTTAGGTTCCCCGTATTTCACCTGTCACAAAGGAATTATATGTGGGAACCACGACAGACTTCTGTGGACGAAGGAATTACTCAGTGACAGGATCTAAATACTGCAGTGGAGCTTTCGCACATGCTCGGTATCGACTATGTTAACACCGAGTGTAGCTCTCCCCCCTAGCGAGAGCTGGAGGCAAGGAAGCATCGCAGGTTGCGGTTTCATGTTTCCCGAGAGAACCCTACATCGCTGCTGCTTTATTTACGCAGTAGCGGCAGAACGCTAATCGAGTGCGAGTCGACCGTTTACCTCCACACCCTGCCTCGAGATTTCAGAATTTACTGGAGCTCTATAACTTAATACCATTCGTTAGACGCAAAGCAATTTTAAATTATAGTATATGTATAACGTCCAAGATGCTACTCCAGGCGGGTGTAAAATGAATGTGCGCAACGGAAAATAATAAACGCTAAAATGATGATTTGGACCTGTCTGATACCCCCTGAAGCAGATCTTAGTGTCTCTTAATTCTATAAATTACAATATAAACATAAATCAATGATGAAGGCAACAAATACTACTAAATGACAAACGTTGTTATTGAATATATTCATTTATTATAGATTAAAATCAACCCTTTAAGTACAATTGTCTATATTTCCTAACTAAAATTATTAATCACTTGCCCGCCTCTGCCCCTTATTAGACTGCATGATCTAATACTAATAACGCGAAATGACTGACATCATCTACGTACCAACACTAGGAGACACTACTTTCGAAGATGATCTATGGTGGTGTGGAACCTCAGTGGAAATTAACGTGATCACAGCTGTTTAGCTTTATAGCTCTGATAAGCCAAAGCAAGTTGCGATATCATTGTATGTACTGCGTCCGGTGCGTCGAAGTGATGGTTCTCATAATCGTCTGAGACGATGGAAGAACTCCAGCCACAAATAAACTCTTTCAAACACTTGGACGGCAGAAGGCGGTCCTCTGACTAGTAAAATCTAATACTGTCTCCTACCCTCTGTGTTCTACAGACGAGAAACGCGAACTCCCAGCTACAAGAACGGAGTTCAGATAACGTCTCAACGCAAGTATAGGCAGAAGAAGTGCTCTCAATTACTGAACGCTGCATACTCAACGACGACTTCCAACCCAGAGGTGAAGTCCAGAATCGTAAAGGTTCGCAACAGTACAGTGCCTAACTGTTCTAACTATAAACTCTCTTGAGAGCAAAGACAGCAAGTCCGTCTGTACCAACAACGCTGACACTGAGCGACCGTCACACACGGACGCTGACAGTGGGAGACTTCGTCTCTCCACCGCTGGCTTCCCAGCAAGGCTCGGCTCCCCACCCTCGTAATTCCGAAAACAAATCATTTTCTCGAAACCACGGAATATTCTCCCTCTCTATAGATTCTTCCGAACGCCAACAAACGCGGAAAGTTTGCGAGGGAAACCTATACTCGTACAATGGTGCGGTTCTGAGTAAAAATCCTTGGAAATAACCCACCCCGCGTGGTTTCTGAGGTGCCGCTTCTTCGTTCCTCTCACCTGCGTCATTTCGGAAGTATTATCCGGTTATCCTTCCGGCCCTACTACAATAGCGGCCAGCCGTCACCCTATTCAGCTCCAGACCTCAGGTGCCACGACGTCCATCTAGCTACTTCCTGTTTTTAAGCAGGACCTACACCTGTGCAGGCCTTCCAACCAGAACTTGAGTTCTGCCTGCCGTTTCATCTCCACTGGCGCTCCAACCGCTACTAGTATAGGCAATAACTCATTACGCCGTTCTGATAATAAAGACACTCCGTCACCTTTCATGCAATAAGCGTTAACAATTATTTACAAGGCGTACATGAAAATGTCAGTCTCCTTTATATATTCATATATACGATGTACAATCTGTCACATGATACCTAATTGTGGTTATAGATCATGGCAAAGTATGTGGATGAGTGCTTGTAGCCACCTTACAAACGATTAAAGAGCCTTGCTTTATTTTCATAATCCATGACTCTGGTACCCCAGATTATAGCTTCTTTATGTCTAAGTTCTCTGATTTATTTCCTTCTTTCTGATCATTCTGGATCCGTAGCCTTATGTTATGATGCGAGTCGGTAATCGTTATATGTTACGTCCTCGCTGCTAATGACAAATGGGTGGAAGGTAGCCAAAGAATCTGTCGCCGTAGGAATGTGAACAGGCAATCAAAATATTAGTTGACATTAGTGTACTTTAAATCAATGTAATGTGCTCAATTTGTGGGTGAAGAAACGCAACAGTTGACAACTTGAGGCATCCGTGGCTAGCTTTACGCAGATGCCCGACACATGGATTTGGCGGTACAGCTAACTAGCAACATCTCGGTGTAACATTTGGCACCAACTAGCAACACGCAAGTAATCTCGACTAGGAGATCGGTGTTCAGGTACCCGACACCTATAACACCGTCCCGGCGGTCTTCCTTGGTTGGCGGCCTGGAGTTTCTTCATTGGCCGCTCGGGGCCACCATCACGAATGTCTGAGGTACCGGCTCCTGCAGTATCGATATGTTACGATACTACACCTGAGATGCCCTTAAGGATCTACCCTATTTTTTCTCCCTGTCTTGTGCATTCTCCTAACATCGATCTTCAGTGAGATTCATCAGCCTTCAGAGTAAACTTCTCAACCACAGGACAAGAGAGTGTCCTTTCTTATTGTGTTAATGAGGAAGGAGAATCCTTGTACCGCCAATCGTTCGGATCTCGCATACGTTGGCCGCCAATGGAGTTTGCCTCCCCCCCCCCCCCCTTTTCCCTATGATGATGTGTAAGTAAGGAGCAGCATTTCATTGGAAATAGGAACTAGTGGCATTTCCTATTTCCTTCGTTCATTAGTAGAGACCGGATTATATGCATATGCGTATTTGGCTCCTTTTCAGCGGTTATTGAATGTTTTAACTAAAAATTAGTGACGATGCATATTTTCGTTCTATGTTTAGAACATTTTAAAAATTTAGACGGGCGCTCTCTAGCTCTATCTAGTTTCGATATTTCACAGAGTGACCGCGACCTATAACTATAACTATAACTATAACTATAACTATAACTGAGGCCACTGCCTAGCGAAATCATTACAGAAAGCAACGCGGTGTGGCCGCGCGGTTTGAGGCGCTATGTCACGGAATGCGCGGCCCCTCCCACCGGAGGTTCGAATCCTCCCTCGGGCATGGGTGTGTGTGTTGTTCTTAGCATAAGTTAGTTTAAGTGTATGTAAGTCTAGGGACCGATGTCCTCAGCAGTTTGGTCCTTTAGGAATTTACACACACATTACAGGAGAGGAACAGGAGCAGACAGAGTCAATGTTCCTGCGCCGGCGCCCCCGTTTCATCCCCTCCGCTGTCACACCGTACCCGTCGGCAACAATTAAATTGAACTACGCAAGCCTTTAGTCGCACGTTCATTGCTTCAGATAGCTTTCTATTTACTTGTACACAGTTGAACATGTTTGCGACGTTTAGGATGTGACGTGTTGTGCGCCATGCCGCCCGAAAAATGAAACGTCGTTTCGTGGATGGATGACCATCCTGGAACATTTACATATCACGGAACTTTTTATATTGTCGAGTTTGTGAGATAAACGTTTCGTGCAAAAAAAAAAGTTTCAAATAGACCAGCAAGTCAGGACAAGTCTTCATATCGCAGGAATGAAGAACAAAGGACCACGAAAACAACCTTTGTAGCGGCGATTTGTCCGAACGTAACCAAAAAAGTGGGTTTAACATGGACCTATGTGAAGCATTCATTGTAAGCAATATTCCTCTTCATAAACTTACAAACCCTGTCCTCAAAGATTTCTTGCACAAATCTTGCTTAAATCAAAATATACCAGATGAATCAATATGCGTGAAAATTACGTACGTTATTTACGTAAATGTTCTGGAAGTAATACGCAATGAACTCAAGGACAGCGTTATCTACATCTCAGTTGACGAAACTACAGACACTTGTGACCGTTACACTGCAAATTTAATTGTTGCTGCTTTAACAGAAGAGCCTTCTTCTTCCTTTTTAGCGACCTGCAAAGAAATTGACAAAGTAAATCATTCTACAATCGCGAGATTTGTGAATGATGGTATGAGAAAAATATTTCCAGAATCTTCTGCAGATGAAAAGGTGTTGGTGTTTATTTCAGATGCTGCTCCCTGTATGATCAAAGCAGGAAAAGCCCTCCGAGTATTTTATCCCAATTTGATTCATGTGACATGCTTTGCTCATGGAGTACATCGCCTTGCTGAAGAAGTACGTTCCACGTTTGTGAATTTAAATATACTAATTTCATCTACAAAGAAGGTGTTTCTAAAGTCTCCTGCTCGCATGAAGACCTACAAAGGAAAACTACCAAACGTACCTTTACCTCCCTAACCAGTGGTAACTCGTTGGAGTACGTGGGTCGAAATTGTGTTGTTTTACAATGAACATTTCGAGGCCATTAGAGGGACAGTAAACGACTTCAATAGTGCAGAGACTTTGGCAGTTTGCTAGTGCAAGAAAGCTTTTAATGATTTCGGTATTAAAACAGACATTTCTGTGATTAGCACTCATTTTTCCCATACTCCTGCAAGTATTAAAAAGCTTGAAGCTCAAAGTTTGGCGTTGAATGAATCTATTCAGTTAATGAATAAAATTGTTCTAGTAAATTCCTCATTGCCGAAGGTATTCCCAAGAAAACTTTGAAAACATTTTAAAGAATAACCCAGGCTTTGAACCCTTGTGCCAAATTGATAGTTTCATTAATGGGACGGGTGAACTTTTGCCAGAAAAATAAGTGACAACATAACACCCAAATTCAAATAGTGCCCAGTTACCTCAGCTGATGCTGAACGATCCTTGTCTGCTTATGAAAACGGTTTGAATGATCGAAGACACAATTTTATTACTGAACATTTGGAATAGTACTTGGTCGTTTATGTTTACAATAGTAGAAAATTGTAAGATAAATTGTAAATTATGCTTTGGTCCAATAGTATTAATTAAAATTTAATGCTGTTAAAAAAATCATGACTGTATGTTGTTTTTTAAATACGAGTAAAATGTTACGGAGTTTTTGAGTATGCCTCTATGCGTGTGATATATATCGAAGTTGGTCCTGTACATACCGATTGTTTCGCTACGACTCACCCACATCGCATTGTTACCGACAACAATAGCAAACAAGGAACAATTCTTAAAACACGGTATGTGTACCCATTTTACAAATTTTTAGGAAGTAATCCCAGAAAGGCCCCCTTCCTAACCTCTCCCAGAAAGTATTCAGAAAGTGATATCAGCTTTTTCAATGTACCGATTTTTCACTTGGCCGGCACTTTTCCTCGTAACTGATATGCACAGGTTCGACTTTCAGATATAATACACGCAGTAACTACCATGTATTTTTATCATCTTGCATATTTCGACACTTTCATTTTTAAGTATTTTTCATGAATATTTGCTTGCATATTTTAAGGTTTTTATGTTGCATGTAATCAGGTCTCTACTCATCAGTATAGAAACAGGAAAGGAATTCATCAAAACATTTATCTGGAGGATGTATTAGGTATTTAGTGTAAGGATGTATCTAGTTTTATTCATTACCTTCCGTTTACTTCGATACTCATTACAATACAAATTTCGCAATCACTGATCACAGCTGGCATCAGACGTAAAAGTTTGACACTTTTTCAACAGGTCAGCTTACGACAATGGCAAACCACACACTCTAGCTCTAGATCGTTCCTGTTAAGGCAGTAAGGGTTTTGCACATTGTCGCTTAAATCAGGCAGTCAGTATGCAAGTTTATTAGGCTACAAAACGACGTCTATACTACGTAAGCCACCTTCTGAGATACGGCGGAACATACTTGGGACAATAGTTTGTTTCATGATACACGGGAAGAACAATTTCCGGCAAAACACAGTACGAGGTATAACTTGATTTTCTGGTTTTTGTCATCTGGTGAGACGTAAGTCAGATTAAACAGCACGTTTCCCGACGCTTTACTGAACGTATGCTCTCTGAATTTCAACCGTATAACACTCCGTGATGAAGGAACCTCTCTTGGAGTGTCATCCACTGGACTTTGTTGAGCACATCCGTAACCTCTAGCGCCGACTAAAGGATCTCGTGACCAGACATGCGGCACTTGGTTGGATCTTCTCTGTCTCTTCTATTAATGTCACTTGGTAAGGATCCCTGACAGAAGAAAAATATTCAAGAGTCGGCCGAATAACTGTTTTGTAAGCAACTTCTTTTTCAGATGCCAAATACATTATATTTATTTACGTTCGGGGTCAATTTCTTGTCTACGCATCAATCATCGATCCCATGCAGATCTTCATGCATTGCACTATAGTCTTTTAGCGTCGCAACCAGCCTACAGACGACAGTACCTTATGCCGTGAATTTTAAAATTTTCTCGGCGAATTGAATGTTCAAACAAATTTGGGGCTTGCAAGCAGTCGTCATTGGTGCAATGAATTAAATGACGACCGTCTGCAAGCCCGAAATTTGTTTGAAAAGTATCTTATGTCAATAACCTGGCGGAGTCTACACCGTTATCCAGTAGGTCATTAACACAAACTGTACACACTCCCATGTGGTACTCCGGAAGCTACCTTTACATGTGTTGATTTTATTTCGGTAACTTCGATGTGCTACGTTCTGTCTGCAGAGAAGTTCTGAATAAGGTCACAAAATCTAGGATGTTACTCGGTAAGATCGTATTTTCTCACTAAACGACTGTACGGTAGCGTGGCGAATGCCTTCCGGAACTCAACGTCAACCTGAGTGCCATTTTGTGCGACCCTTTGCGTCTCATGGACGAACAGAGCAAGCCCAGTTTCGCACGACGTCTGTAGTATTCACGTTGATTTATATATAGAAGATTTTGGTACTCGAAAAAATAATAATCCCTGAGCAGAAAATACGTACCATAATTTTACACCATACTGACGTCGGTGATACATGTCTCCAATTATGTGGATTTCCGAATTTAGCGTTACTTTGAAATCTTGTTGAGAGCTGACTAGATATCTCTGCAAACGCACACGAAGCATAAAAAAAAGAGAGAGAAGGAAAGGTACCACGAAGGAATTATCCGAATGAGACGGAAATCGGTATATGTGATGGAAGCGTACAAACAAACAAATGATTACAAGTTCAGAAAAAATGGATAATTTATTAAAGAGAAAGAGCTTAATAAATTGAGCACGTCAGTAACGCGTTGGTCCACCTCTGTTCCGAATGCAAGCAGTTTTTCGGCTTGACATTGATTGATAGAGCCCTTGGAAGTCATTATGGGGGATATAGTGCCCAATTCTCTCCAACTGGCGAGTTAGATAGTCAAAATCGTGAGATGGTTGCAGGGCCTTGCCCCTACTACTCCAAGTCTTCGCAGTTGGGTAGAGACCCGGCGATCTTGATGGCCAAGGTAAGGTTTTGCAAGCACGAAGACAAGCATCAGAAACGCTCGCTGTGTGCGGTGGGGCATTATCTTGCTGAAGTGAAAGCCCAGGCCGGATTCCTGTGAAGGGCAACAAAACAGGCATACAAATTGGTTACTAACTGATATTTATACAGGTATCGACGTAAAATCCAAAACTCAGAACTTTGGCGGTCGTTGGAAGAATGTGTGACGCTGCAGCGGAATTTCACCGCGCAACTGGCAAGGATAGTACACATGGGGCATGTCGATACCAGGGCATAAAGACTTTGCGAATTTCATTCCGTGAGCTTAGTTGGACAGTAACTATCCCTCGTAGACAAGTGCTTGAATAACATACGTAGATATCAGCATTTGAGACAGGACGCCTAGATGGGCTCAAAGAAATCGAAAGGAGTAATCGGCGAATCGCTCAATATTTCAATAAGAGTGGTGCCACTACTCTACGATGTAGACAGGAACGGGTGAACCATGGCCGAACACAGCGCCAGGAAGGAAGCGCTCGACATAGACAGACAACAGACCATGAGGACCGAGCAGTCGTCAGAGAGGCGCTTGAATCCCCGGATTCATCATTATCACCCAACCGCTGTGCAACTGGTGCTTCAGTGAGCACAAGGACCACTATGAAGCAGGCAAAAAGGAATACAAACGTCTCAAAAATGAGATCGACAGGAAGTGCAAAATGGCTAAGCAGGGATGGCTAGAGGACAAATGTAAGGATGTAGAGGCTTATCTCACTAGGGGTAAGATAGATACTGCCTACAGGAAAATTAAAGAGACCTTTGGAGAAAAGAGAACCACTTGTATGAACATCAAGAGCTCAGATGGAAACCCAGTTCTAAGCAAAGAAGGGAAAACAGAAAGGTGGAAGGAGTATATAGAGGGTCTATACAAGGGCGATGTACTTGAGGACAATATTATGGAAATGGAAGAGGATGTAGATGAAGATGAAATGGGAGATACGATACTGCGTGAAGAGTCTGACAGAGCACTGAAAGACCTGAGTCCAAACAAGGCCCCCGGAGTAGACAACATTCCATTGGAACTACTGACGGCCTTGGGAGAGCCAGTCCTGACAAAACTCTACCATCTGGTGAGCAAGATGTATGAAACAGGCGAAATACCCTCAGACTTCAAGAAGAATATAATAACTCCAATCCCAAAGAAAGCAGGTGTTGATAGATGTGAAAATTACCGAACAGTCAGTTTAATAAGCCACAGCTGCAAAATACTAACACGAATTCTTTACAGACGAATGGAAAAACTAGTAGAAGCCGACCTCGGGGAAGATCAGTTTGGATTCCGTAGAAATACTGGAACACGTGAGGCAATACTAACCTTACGACTTATCTTAGAAGAAAGATTAAGGAAAGGCAAGCCTACGTTTCTAGCATTTGTAGACTTTGAGAAAGCTTTTGACAATGTTGACTGGAATACTCTCTTTCAAATTCTGAAGGTGGCTGTGGTAAAATACGGGGAGCGAAAGGCTATTTACAATTTGTACAGAAATCAGATGGCAGTTATAAGAGTCGAGGGGCATGAAAGGGAAGCAGTGGTTGGGAAAGGAGTGAGACAGGGTTGTAGCCTCTCCCCGATGTTATTCAATCTGTACATTGAGCAAGCAGTAAAAGGAAACAAAAGAAAAATTCGGAGTAGGTATTAAAATCCATGGAGAAGAAATAAAATCTTTGAGGTTCGCCGATGACATTGTAATTCTGTCAGAGACAGCAAAGGACTTGGAAGAGCAGTTGAACGGAACGGATAGCGTCTTGAAAGGAGGATATAACATGAACATCAACAAAAGCAAAACGAGGATAATGGAATGCTGAGGGAATTAGATTAGGAAATGAGACACTTAAAGTAGTAAAGGAGTTTTGCTATTTGGGGAGCAAAATAACTGATGATGGACGAAGTAGAGAGGATATAAAATGTAGACTGACAATGGCAAGGAAAGTGTTTCTGAAGAAGAGAAATTTGTTAACACCGAGTATAGATTTAAGTGTCTGGAAGTCATTTCTGAAAGTATTTGTATGGAGTGCAGCCATGTATGCAAGTGAAACATGGACGATAAATAGTTTGGACAAGAAGAGAATAGAAGCTTTCGAAATGTGGTGCTACAGAAGAATGCTGAAGATTAGATGGGTAGATCACATAACTAATGAAGAAGTATTGAAAAGGATTGGGGAGAAGTTTGTGGCACAACTTGATCAGAAGAAGGGATCGGTTGGTAGGACATGTTCTGAGGCATCAAAGGATCACCAATTTAGTATTGGAGGGCAGCGTGGAAGGTAAAAATCGTAGAGGGAGACCAAGAGATAAATAAACTAAGCAGATTCAGAAGGATGTAGGTTGCAGTACGTACTGGGAGATGAAGAAGCTTGCACAGGATAGAGTAGCATGGAGAGCTGCATCAAACCAGTCTCAGGACTGAAGACCATAACAACAACAACCAATTTGTACAACTCTCTCGTTCTTTTTGTCTTAGAATGTATTTTCAGATGGTACTTAATTACAGATAACTGCATCACCTCCAAAGAATCTGAAAATATTATTAACGTTGTCGCCAAGTGGTTAACATAGACGAACAATGAGAGTCTCACTACATTTCCTGGGGCACGCCAGATATTTACTTCAGTTGATTACACCCCATCCACGATAACATGTGTTCGTTATATCGTAAAATCGTACAATACTTTTATTAATAAAAGTTTATGTGGTACCGAGTTACATGCGTTTCAGACATTAACTACTGCTCCAAACTGATTACACTGATCTAACGACCGACAGAAATTTCAATTTTGGATTTTACGTCGATACCTGTACGAACACCAATTAGTAACAAATTCGTACAACTCTCTCGTTCTTTTTGTCTTCCTCATGGGTCAGTCCTATTCTGTTGAGGAGTTACTTGACAAAGTAAGCTGATTCTTATGTTATATTGTTGATTGCTTTTACGTAACTCATGGCTTGACTTTTTTTTGGATTCATAAACATTTTCTAGGTTATTACTTTTAAGTTGTAATTTCATGTATTGAACACTTTCCATAACATCGGAGACTTGCTCCTGAAATTGGTCCTACGAAAATAGACTTTTAAATAAAATAAAATAAAATCCACGATGTTACTGGATGTCACGTAAAAAAAAAACCGCAATTTATTTCACATGATGATTGTTTTTAGAAAGCATGCTGGTTAGCACGGAGGAGATTATGTCCGAGTTTAGAATGTGTACTAGGATGTGAAGGTGGATGTCAATGAGACTGGGTGGTAGTTTTCGTGGACTATTTCTACTGTCTTAAATATCTTCAACATTTCGCGGCTCTGTCAGCAACTATATAAATATTAATTTTAATTTTAATAATGAACAGCCTTAGTTACACCGTTTATCTAGAATTTACCTAGGTTTCAGTCAGGATAACCCAACATTCTTCAGAATAACAGTATCTATCGTTTGTCCATAGTGGACATCGTCAAGTTACGGATTTGTAGTTTTAGCTTGACGATGTCCACTATCGACAAACGATAGATACTGTTATTCTGAAGAATGTTGGGTTATCCTGACTGAAACCTAGGTAAATTCTAGATAAACGGTGTAACTGAGGCTGTTCATTATTAAAATTAAAATTAATTTCTACTATCCTTCTTGTAGATGGGTGTGACCTTCTCTTTCTTCCAGTCACTGCGCACAGTATTTTGTCCAAGGGATCTACTGTGTATTATGGTTAAAGTGAAACGCTGCAAACTCTGTAAAAGGATACGTAAAAACAGAGTTCAACATTTATACCTTTGCTCCGCTACCCCAAATTTGAGATGGTATGTCATCCATGAGTGTCTGACACTAACTGCAGTCCCACAGTCTCTATACAGTTAAAAAAAAAAAAAAAGATTTCTTTGAGTTTTGTGAGAGATGTCTCGATAAGATTATGTGATTGTAGTCATTGGCGGCTTTGCACATTACCCTCTCGATAACAAAATGCGGCTCGTTTAGAATTTCATTTTTTTATCAATACGTCTATGCCTTGCTTTATGCAAAGCTAAATGCTCAATGCGTTCTCCGGAGCGCACGAGACTGGGGCGCTACTGTTAGGTTACTGGCGTCTCATCCCACTCACCGCCCTGCTTTTTATGAGCACAGAACTGTAACACCGTTTGTAACGCCAGGTTAAAACGCCTTTAAATTTATGATTTATAGTCTGTTGAAAGGAAATGAAAGCGTGAGTAATGTGAATATTATGTGTTGTTGTTGTGGTCTTCAGTCCTGAGACTGGTTTGATGCAGCTGTTCATGCTACTCTATCCTGTGCAAGCTTCTTCATCTCCCAGTACCTACTGCAGCCTAGATTCTTCTGAAACTGCTTAGTGTATTCATCTCTTGGTCTCCCTCTTCGATTTTTACCCTCCACGCTGCCCTCCAATACTAAATTGGTGATCCCTTGATGCCTCAGAACATGTCCTACCAACCGATCCCTTCTTCTAGTTAAGTTGTGCCACAAACTCCTCTTCTCCCCAATTCTATTTAATACCTCCTCATTACTTATGTGATCTACCCATCTAATCTTCAACATTCTCCTGTAGCACCCCATTTCGAAAGCTTCTATTCTCTTCTTGTCTAAACTATTTATCGTCCACGTTTCACTTCCATACATGGCTACACCCCATACAAGTACTTTCAGAAACGACTTCCTGATACTTAAATCTATACTCGATGATAACAAATTTCTCTTCTTCAGAAACGATTTCCTTGCCATTGTCAGTCTACATTTTATATCCTCTCTACTTCGACCATAATCAATTATTTTGCTACCCAAATAGCAAAACTCCTTTACTACTTTAAGTGTCTCATTTCCTAATCTAATTCCCTCAGCATCACCCGACTTAATTCGACTACATTCCATTATCCTCGTTTTGCTTTTGTTGATGTTCATCTTATATCCTCCTTTCAAGACACTGTTCCAAGTCCTATGCTGTCTCTGACAGAATTAGTGAATATTATATTTCCACCATATCTAGGTAACAAATCCTGCTAACACCGCACGTGTGATTACCATTCCGTCTTATCTGTTTCCCGTAGAAAGAGCCTTCCCGCTGAATGCGAGTGGTGTCTGTGGCGCAAGGAAGCGTTGCTGGAGACACGATCACAGAGCTTTCTGCAGTACGTATACGGCCCCAGGGAGCGGTCCGTCGTTGCTGCATTATTTAGGCGTGAGCAGCGGCGCCGCAAGGTGGCTAATCGAGTGACAACCACAGGTGGTGTGGCTGCACTTGCACGCCGCGGCTCAGCGGTCGCTGGAGGCCACACCCTGCTTGATACCACATTCGAGAAACAGAGGACATAAATTTTTACTGCCAGCAGGTGCACTGTTAAAAAAAATGGAACATCGCAGTCGGAGACCAATTACCAACGACATTGCAGATTGGGCACAAGTTCGGACTCCTCAAGGATGAGGGACGACTGTATCCTTTTGGAGGAAACAATCGAGGCATTCCAGCTAAGAAAAACCTATACGTGTTTGCCTCACTACTCCCCACTCTAGCCTCCATGTCTTTAATAAAACTACGAATGTGTTTAACCTCTAAATAAAGAGAGGTATTGTAAATTTTAATTGGTATCGTCACAAGGAAAATCATTTCAATGAGCCAAGTCGAGACCATACATGCGTGTATATATTTATCAACATTCATTGTCCAACACGGCAGTACCCTCTAAGTAAGCAAATGGCCAACATGCATCCTGAAGGCAAATTTAATGTTCTTGAGTTTCTATGGCGCTCCCCGGCGGAGAGTTACAGAATGGAGAAACAGAGGAACCGCCGGGTATAAGTTTCCACCCCCTCCCACTATATTTCAGTCATTGTTAGCGATCGAGAATTTAATTAAAAGACAATCGGATATTATCTGGTTGCGGGTGATAAACACGGATACAGGCAGACAAGGACAGGTTGAGAGCTGTGAGCGTATGAGTAGTACCAAACCCATGTCTCTATTTCCATTTAAATACAAGTTCTTTATATTCCAGTTTCATAAATGGTAGGATGCAAAAGGTTTATATGCAATACTTGTGGTGAACGACACTTGTAGTCAATTTCATTAGATAGTTTCAACCTAATAATACTTCTGTCAGTAGTTACTAATTCACTCAGGTTAGAGCGCTCAGGAAATTTCTCCACAAATATTCCTAAAGTTTGGATTAAATTTCGCGTAGGATCACTTTTCTTGATCATGCACATGCGTTTGATAATCATAAACACATGGAACCACTTCAGTCGAACGTAACTTGCTTAATGACTTCTTGTCCGCTAAATTATTTAATTAATCTGCTTTCTCTTACCGCTCTTCCACTTGTATACCTCTTGTCGGCATTTATCCCGCCTTTAGATTCTCTAGTCTTCAATATAACTTTGCTACACTTTGGTTCTGCTTACCACCTCTCGCGACGCCGTCTTCTGGCTCAATTTTCTTTTCCGTCCTAGAATTCCGACTCTCAGCTGACTTAAAAAACACTCGGACCGAAAAACTCTCATTGTGAAACGTCCCCTTACAAAAATTAATGAATTACTGTGCTGATAAACCTCTTACATTATTTGATTTTCAAACAGCTGAGCAGAACTGAACATACTCAGACATTTCGCTCTTTACCTATTCTGATCAGCACTAAACTGACATACAATGTTTTTAGCGCAACGCAGTCTGACTTTCAATAATCCCTACAAAAGAATGGCCCTGACTAACATTAACCTATACCTTTCACAAATCACTTACCTCACAAAAATCTTCGTTACTCGAACTACTGCAATACAGCGAGCGCCACTACTGCCAGCTAAATAAAAGATTCAAACTACTGAAGGCACTAACTACTGATAGGCATAGTTAGCAAAAGAAAGATTTTGATAGAGAACAAACAATGATTTACCTTAATAGTGTTTAAAAGGCATAATATATATAGCAGTTCATGACATCCAGTCTTACAAATTTACTGTCTCTGATGGACACACGTCCAGATCAGCCGCTCTGAAAACTCCGCCATTTCTCTCCCCACATCCACCACTGCTGGCGGCTCACCTCCAACTGCGCAACGCTACGCGCTGTTCACAGCCAACTGCCCAACACTACAATAGCGAATATTACAACAATGCCAACCAGCCACAGACTGCACACAGCTAAACAGCATACTTACAATTGCCATCACAAAAATACCAAACGCAACTAATTGTAGCTTCTTCTCCACGGTATATTGCCCTGTACTTATCGTGCAGTATTTAGCAGCAGTGTATTGTCTGCTGTTCTGCGTTTTTGTTTGTTTAATCGCGTGCTTTGTTATGTCTGCGTGGTGCTATGGGTTAAAGTAAGGACTGATTTTTCAGCTTCTTGTGGTCCAACTGTCTCTCCGCTTCTAGCGGATTAATTCCCCTCCCAAAGACGACAAATGAAGGAATTTTCGGAGTTCTTCGCCTTGTCATAAATCTTATTTGGTTTCTCCTTGAACCTGTCGAACACGAGTGTTTCTTCTGCTGCGTCATGAAGATCTTCATGGTAATAAGGATGTGACATTAAGTAGGAGGCTAGCGATCATTCTAGTAAATATGCGTAGTTTAGCTGGCTAGACCGCGAAAAAGTCATACGGTAGGTGATGAATGACTTTATCGATCACGAAGTATGCATGACTCATATTGGAATTATTTCCATCTTCAGAAATCCAAGTGCGAAGGTAGCACATGGACAAGAGCGTTACCAGTTGGGTTCGTAACATGCGATGGTACTCTGCAGCAAATTTCCTCGGTACGTGATGTATCCGTCGAAGTGTCTTGTTCTAGAGTTTGGTGAGATGGGCTGCCGTTCCCCAGCCAGGACAAGCATGGTGCATAATAGGTCGGATGTAAGACCTATAAATCTGGAATCCACATTCAAAAGAATCGGTCTTTAATTAATGAGCGGATAGAAGGCGCCCGGGGTGTTGTTCTGGATGTCGTTGACGTGATGCTTAGGTAGGCGGCGGTCACTGCAACGTATTTCATCGTTGGTGTCCACGGGATCGTCATGCTGAGGGGTAGATTGTTGTTGTTTGGCGGATGTCTCAAGGTCAGCAGCATTGCCTGGCATTTGGCGGCATTAAAACCAATGCGTCAATCAGCTGCCCTGCGCTCGAGATCGGTGCAGGCGTCTTGCAGTCGTCGTTGAATGGCTTCCACCCACCGACTCTGGAAAATTAACGCCGCGTCATCGGCTTAAACAAATTTCGTGAGCCGTGGCTGCCTAGGGAGATTGGCGCTATAGGCATTGTACAAGAGAGGGTCCATAACAGACGTGGTGGGACTCCTACTAGCACTTCTCTGATGGTAGATTCGCCGTTGCTGGTCGTGACGACGGTGGTTCTGCCGTGAAAGCTAATCTAATAAAATGATGCCACTGCATTCCTTGTAGATGAAGGACTGCTCGAAGCACTGAAGTGGTGTGGAGTGTCCAGCCCAGGAGCCAAATCGTTGTTCAGGTAGAACGCCTTCTTGTGTCAGATGGTAATTCAGCGTTGGAGGAAGACACGCTTGCTCGGCGTCAGTACCTAACGCATGTCCGTCAGTCATAGAATTTGGCCCCTGTATGTAGAGTATCTTTACACAGGACTTGAACGCTACGTCCAGAAACAGTGCATGGTTGCGTTGAAAATCTAAGTGTAGCTTGGGATGTATGAGATCACTTCCACTTCGAGCAGATTTTAGACAAATTATTGAATAAGTCTGCAGGATTTTCTGTTAGTTGTCATTGATAGTAAAATCTTCCGGATCGTTAAACCGCTTCATGTTCCTCTTCAAACGACTTCCATGATCGGCGTTGCGATTTCTCTGCTAGGATTTTCTTTAGGATGTTACTGACATGGCTGGATAGTTGAAGTCCGTCGAAAGACAGTGTCGCATTCATTTATAAAACACAATTTTCTCGCTCTGACTGACATCGGTATATTGCCCTGACATCGGTAATCATGTCGTACATACTGAAAAATACGGGAAATACAAAATAACATTATTGTTGTGCCGTCTCGATGGTTTCTTGACGGTTGTTCATGTTTCTTGATCGCCCTGGTTGGGTGTTTACGTATTTGATAGCGGATAGTAACGAAACCGGAAACCTGTAGCCGATATATCTAGTGCAGTTGCACACATCTTTCGATATTTGCACTACTTCACGGATTTTCGTTCTATGGATATTATTCTCTTTCACTAGTATACCCTTAAAATCCTTTAAGGGTTCACAATACTCTTGGTCTCAGCCAGTACTGATTTTACATTTGATCTTAAACATGTGTGGTGTTCGTCAGTTTTAAGGCGTGCTTTTATTGTCTTGCCAGTTTCGACAATCTATTTTTTGCCACAACCGCACGTCACTTCATAGACTGCTGCTGTGTGAAGGCGGTGAGGCACGTCTATTGTAGGGCTGTGTTGATTGAAAAATGTGGTCCTCACACCATTCTCCAGAAGGTTTCTGTCTACGCGATCTGTTACTCTAGTCACAAACGGTAACTTTACATGATAGGATAAGATCTTTCGAGACCGCTTCCAGTTACAAATTTTTGTTCTGTTACATAATTATTTAATAAAACAATGTGTATCGAGGCACCAACCTCATCTTCTGGTTACAATGGCAATATAAAACGATTAGAAAAAGGGCACACTGATATTAAAGTTGTTATTTGCAGTCTCAGCATATCCTGTGGCCATTCTGCGGAGAAACAGAAGGAAAACCTAATATGAAGCAATATTTACTTCTTTTTTGGTCTGCTACTCACATAAAAAATTTAAATAATCACTCACTTTGTGCATATGAAATGGCTACCTTCTTGTGGTGTGTTCAGTACATCCATTGCACTGGTTCCATGGATCTGGTTAACTACTGTTCATAAACTTGCAAAGACACTTAAAACAAGTCATCACAATCAGTTTTACTGTGCAACAGAAACAAGATGGCAGTCAAAACAAAGCTTGTTTCGATTTAACAATCGATGTGTCAGTTCTGGTATAGCCTATCACTTTCATTGTTTTCCGAACATCTTGCTTACGCATCTCTGATGTTGTCGGCTAAGTATATTACAATAAGAGAGAGACTATGACAATTTGATGTTGATAATAATAGCATAAATATAATTTTACGTAATTACAAATATATCGTCATTGGAACACAAATTCATATATATATTCTTAATAGCTATGTATTGTTTTATTTTAACAGTACTGACGTGATGTTGGTGAAGAAATGTAATTCCGTTTAGGACCTCGTTTTCCCGTTTTTGCTCGGGGCTGAATATTTATTTCTACTCTAAGATATCCATTTTCCAGGTCTTCTCTAAAGCGTAGAGTACTTTAAGATGTACTGTAATACTGTGTCCTGTCTGGTCTACATGTTTCGCTACAGCTGACTTCTAGCTCTGTCAAATTTGAAACAATCAATATGTTCTTTAACACAGGTTTTAAAATTACTGACCGTTTGGCTAATGTAGTACTTGCTGCAATGACAATAAGTCACTTTATTATAAATTCCTGAAATTTCTTCACCAACTTCGGTTCCGTTCTTGAAATTGAATCACGAAGGACTTTTAAACTGCAATACGAGGTAAAATAATTGCAAGTAACGTATCGAAACTGATTATGATGTATCCTTTGCATTTTAAATGATCTTATCATAATTGTTTATATTACGTTTTGAATTGATTGTATGCCGTTTCTTCTTAATCCACTTTTGCAAACACTTGCACTCCATATTTATGTCAACTGCTGACCCGTCAGTAAATCGTCGTGCCTCGATTTATAAAACCACAATGCTTGTTATCAGCCAAGTAAAATCGGCCGACCGAAAAATTATTCGTGCGCATCCGCCCAAGCGGCTGAGTGCTTCGCAGCCTTATGAGATTTAAGGAAACCTCTAATGAACAACAAAATCTTGATGGTTAAAAATACTACTATTCTTCCCGCGTGTGAGTCCAGTCTCTGGACCGCTACGCCATCTCACTCGGTTTATTACGAACTGTTCACACAGGCAAATAAAAAGATCATAATAAGGAGCCAGTCAGAACTTTTATTCGCTCATAACATACCCGAAGCAATAACGAAAGTACACGTACACTAATGAGAACATTGACCACTTGCTTAAAAACATATGAGTCCACCTTTTGAACGCAGTACAGCAAAGAAATTGCGTAGTGTAGATTCGACAAGTCGTTGGTAGGCTTCCGGAGGCATAAGATATGAGATGTCTACACACGGATCACGCAATTCCCGTAAATTACGGTCCCATGGTTTATTGACTCGGAGTTGGCCAAGACATCAGTGCGACTTGGCTATCACGCTTCTGGCCTTTTCTGCCAGAAGACGTCTTCGCTGTCGAGGAGAACAACGTACATGAAGGGATGCAAGTGATCCGCACACTTCACTTCCGCATGTTCACATAATCCATAGCTGTCATGGTGCCTTCGGTTACTACCACAGGTCGCATGGAAATCCATGCGAATGTCTGCCATAACATGACGCTGCCCCCATCGTCCTGCATCTGTAGCACGGTGCATGTTCCGAACAGCCGTTCGCCGGTATCACAACGGCTTATATGGACAAAACCATCGACCTAGTGTAATAAGAAACGTGATACGTCCGACCAGGAGTCATGTTTCCATTGATCCATGGTCAAATTTCGATAATCCCGTACCCACTACCATTGTAATTGATGGCGTCGTTGCGTCGACAAAGGCCCACGTAGAGGTCATCAGCTGCAGCGGAACAATGTGCAGCGAAACACTTGTGCATGCACCAGCGTTGTACTCCTCGCCGGATCTGCTACAGAACGCCGCCTATCCTGCTTTACAGAGCGAGGAAGTCTTCGATCTCGGCGTTCTGTAATGAGGCGTGGACTTGTAGCGCCTTTTCGTCTACTGGTACGTTCGCCTTCCTTAACAAGCGAACGTCCGAGTAGCTTCACCGTTTCCGAGATGCGTACCCAGGAGCCGGCAAGAAAACTGGATATGAAAGCACGTTTCATCACAATGTTTTGAAAAAAAAAGAAAAAATGGAAGAATCTGGAATACAAAAAGATTAAAAACTGAATGATGAGACGTTTTGTAAAAAAGGGAAATTTAAGGTCAAATCTCGTCGGGACAGTGCAGTTATTTTTTTGTTGTCTGCGAAACGCTACACAATGTGGCCGAGCAGTACATTAAAGTCCGAACGCACTGCAGTGCACGTTCACCTAGCTCGGCCGCCGTAACGTTATTTTTACAGAAAAAATTCCTCGCATGATAGGAAATATCAAGTTTTGTTAAGAGAATTTCTATGTGTGGTACTCTCTGCGAGAACATTCGTAAGTCGTTAACAACAGTTCGTTCTTCGATGTCCGTTTACCCAAGTTGTGTTGTCATGGACTTCATTTAGATATTTTCCGCTTTCTACAGTCTGTGAAGGATGTGAAGATAAGTGGTTCCGTTTCTCGTCAAGCGATCTTTAGGATAACACACACATTGTAACAGCACTCCAAAATGACCTGATTTGTTAGTAACAACAAATAAACATTAAATAAAAGATATGTAACAATTCTATCCGCTCCCATGTTGAACAGAACATTCAGTGAGGAGTTTCATCCTCTCAGATTACTACTCCCCGCCAAAACTTTTTCTTTCCTCTCTGCGTACTGCAGCGCTCGCAAGAGGTTACGTTTGGGGACTGGATCTGCAGAATAAAAGGCGAGTAGTACATTATTCAAGACGTGAGTCGGGATGTTGTAAGTACAAGGGAAACTGTCGGCACAGCACTTTGAGCTGCATGACAAGACCATTTACTGTCTGATAGAGAGATGGCAGTTCGTCCACGGTGTTCAAGAATTTCCCGAGTATTGAAAGCGCACTGCTGGCCACTAAAATTGTATCTCTAGGAGGGACAACAAATGACGAAACTTTACTTATTCTGCCTACGCAATATACTGGGTGATTCAGTTGTCGTTTTATGCAACCTGCAATGTTATATCTGGCCTTCAAAACCCACGCGCATGGTTTTCATATTCTCTTGCTCGCTGCACGCAAACTATTAGTCCCACAGAACAAATGAACAGCTTGTAGGAAATTTAATGTAGTTGTCAATTTTTGTACAGTGGTAGGAGGGAGAGCCATGAAAAACATACGAGAAATCCTCCCAGATGGGAGCTGTGTGGGAATTGAGTGCGTTTGAGGATAATTTTTGTACGTTTTTCTTGAGTAGCTCAACAACTACGCCCTCTAGCGAAAAGGTATCCCACTACCAAATTTAACTCCATTAAATTTCCTACAGAAAGGTCGTGTAGGACTAATAGTTGAAACGTAGCGAGCGAGAGAATATAAAGACCCCATACGTGGTTTTTGAAGGCCGGATGTAGCACTGCGGGTTGCATAAAACCACATCGGTAGGGGCTGCTCAATCACCCTGTATAAGAAACATTTGGCAGTGTGTTGTTGTAGTGGTCTTGATGCAGCTCTCCACGCTAGTGGCTGTGCGCGGCTCTTCATCTCCAAATTACTATCGGAACTTTATCCATCTGAACACTCTTGCTGTACTCATTCCATGGTCGCGAAAATTTTTGCTCCCCACACTTGCCTCCAGTACCAAACTGACGAGTCCTTAATGCCCCAGAATGTGTCTTATCACCCGATCTCTTCTTTTTGTCGACTTGTGCCATAAATTTCCTTTCTCCCCAATTCGATTCACTATGGCCTCATTATTTACACAATAAACCCCTCTAATCTTCTGCAGTATCACATTTCAAAAGCTTCTGTTGTCTTGGTGTCTGAACTGCTGACAGTCCACATTTCACTTCCGCACGAGGCTACACTTCTGACAAAAACCTAAAGAGAAAGACTTGCTCAAAAATCTATGTTAGATATTAACAAATTCCTCTTTTCCAGAAACGCTGCCTTTGCGAAAGTCTGTATTTTATGTCACCTCTGCATTGGGGTATACAAGGTGTGATATCTAGTACACACAACTGCCACCTCTGCAGCAACAACGTGTCTAACCAGGCTGGGTATCGAGTCGAACTGCGCTTGGATGGCAGATATGGGAGCATCATTCCATGCTACTTGAGCTACATGCCGACAAGTAGTTGCGTGTCAGTCTCGGCAGTCCCTGCCCAGTTGTATCCGGCGGCTGAGAGATCTAGAAACGACCAGGTCAGAGAACTGTTGATCGCCCTGTGTTTGGAGGTCAAATGGGCACAGGCAACATTTGGTCTGGCGTTATCCTGTTGAGAGATAATGTCACGGAGACCTCGGTGATAGGATACGGCCTTAGGTCCACCCTTTATACGCCAGAAACATAGCGACTGCTGTCCTAATTACTGGCTATTGTGAACCACAGCTGATAGTGTTGTGTGCCTAAAGATACACCATACTATCACGCCATGTGTTGGTCTTGTATGATGATAGCAAATGAAATCTAGCAACATGCGTTCTCCTCAGACGCCCTACATATGGAACCATTGTGTTAGTGTTTGCTAAATATGGAGTTGTCTGAAAAAAGCGTGTTGGGTCAGTCACTTCTGTGTCCAGTATTGCAACTGGATGCACTACTGTCATTGCGCTTCTCTATACCACAGCATCAAGGGAAGACGTCACAATGGCTGTCGTGTTAAGCAAGCGTTAGTGCTCCAGACCCCGCCACTGTGCCGTGTGGACACTTGCTTGCTGCAAACTAGCCCTATTCAGGATACGCGATGTGGTCGTACGATCCAGCATAGCCAAGCGCATAATGTATCTGTCCTCTCGGGTATTAGTCATGTGGGCCTTTTGAGATTCTGCATGGAGTTAAGTATGGTCTTCGTGAACCCATCACTTCCACATGCGCAGGACAGTCGGGGGATCCCGACCAACGCTAGCAGCAAATATCGCGAAATATGTAGCACCTGCTGCCCAAGTGACTGGTCATGTGAACCACAGGTTACAGCTCGTGCCAAGAGCTGCGCTCTACCGAAACTCCAGTTCGGAAGTAGGATTACTGGTAGCATTGGTAGGAAAAGAAACACTAATGAATGTGTAAGAGAGAAACTGACATCCAACGACTTCTCTATGCCTCTCTATTTCTTTTTTTCCACAAAATTCGAATCACACATCATTCAGTGTGAGCCCAGTGTGTATTTTATATCGACACAGAATATAAATTCCATTATACAAGTAACAAAAATTTGTTGATCGCATTACTTCCGCGCTTATTGTAACCAAAGTAACTACTTTTGATGTAAGTGCAGTTTCCATGCACAAACACACACACAATATATATGGTCCATTGATCGTGACCGGGCCAAATATCTCACGAAATAAGCGTCAAACAAAAAACTACGAAGAACGAAACTTGTCTAGCTTGAAGGGGGAAACCAGATGGCGTTATGGTTGGCCCGCTAGATGGCACTGCCATGGGTCAAACGGACATCAACTGCGTTTTTTAAAAATGGGAACCCCCATTTTTATTACATATTCGTGTAGTACGTAAAGAAATATGAATGGTTTAGTTGGACCACTTTTTTCGCTTTGTGATAGATGGCGCTGTAATATTCACAAACATGTGGCTCACAATTTTAGACGAACAGTTGGTAAAAGGTAGGTTTTTTAAATTAAAATAAAGAACGTAGGTACGTTTGAACATTTTATTTCGGTTGTTCCAATGTGATACATGTACCTTTGTGAACTTGTCATTTCTGAGAACGCATGCTGTTAGAGAGTGATTACCTGCAAATACCACATTAATGCAATAAATGCTCAAAATGATATCCGTCAACCTCAATGCATTTGGCAATACGTGTAACGACATTCCTCTCAACAGCAAGTAGTTCGTCTTCCGTAATGTTCGCACATGCATTGACAATGCGTTGACGCATGGTGTCAGGCGTTGTCGGTGGATCACGATAGCAAATATCCTTGAACTTTCCCCACAGAAAGAAATCCAGGGACGTCAGATCCGGTGAACGTGCGGGCCATGGTATGGTGCTTCGACGACCAGTCCACTTGTCATGAAATATGCTATTCAATACCGCTTCAACGCACGCGAGCTATGTGCCGGACATCCATCATGTTGGAAGTACATCGCCATTCTGTCAAGCAGTGAAACATCTTGCAGTAACATCGGTAGAACATTACGTAGGAAATCAGCATACACTGCACCATTTGGATTGCTATCGATAAAATGGGGGGGGGGAATTATCCTTCCTCTCATAATGCCGCACCATACATTAACCGGCCAAGGTCGCTGATGTTCCACTTGTCGCAACCATCGTGGATTTTCCGTTGTCCAATAGTGCACATTACGCCGGTTTACGTTACCGCTGTTGGTGAGTGATGCTTCGTCGCTAAATAGAACGCGTGATCTTTCATCGCCCCGTAATTTCTCTTGTGACCAGTGGCAGAACTGTACACGACGTTCAAAGTCGTCGCCATGCAATTCCTGGTGCATAGAAATATGGTATGGGTGCAATCGATGTTGATGTACATTCTCAACACCGACGTTTTTGAGATTCCCGATTCTCGCGCAATTTGTCTGCTACTGATGTGCGGATTAGCCGCGACAGCAGCTAAAACACCTACTTGGACATCATTTGTTGCAGGTCGTGGTTGACGTTCCACATGTGTCTGAACACTTCCTGTTTTCTTAAATAACAGAACTACCCGGCGAACGGTCCGGACACTTGGATGATGTCGTCCAGGATACTGAGCAGCATACATAGCACACTCCCGTTGGGCACTTTAATCACAGTAGCAATATATCAAAACGATATCGACCTTTTCCGCAATTGGTAAACGGTCCATTTTAACACGGGTAATGTATCACGAAGCAAATACCGTCCGCACTGGCGAAATGTTACGTGATATCACGTACTTATACGTTTGTGACTATTACAGCGCCCTCTATCACAAAGCGAAACAAGTGGTACAACTAAAACATTTATATTTCTTTACGTACGACACGAATATGCAATAAAAATGGGGGTTCCTATTTTAAAAAACGCAGTTGATATCCGTTTGACCTATGGCAGCACCATCTAGCGGGCCAACCATAGCGCCATCTGGTTTCCCCCTTGAAGCTAGACAAGTTTCGTTCTTTGTAGTTTTTTCGTTTGATGCTTATTTCATGAGATATTTGGCCCGGTCACTATCAATGGACCACCCTGTATACGTATATGTATCTCGAACGCTATTCATCGTCATCAGTGGCTACAGTTTCCTGTTATTATTGACAAGTGTGAAAGTTTCTTATGAATAACAGAAAGTTGAACGAAGTACTGAAGCGATATTTAATATATTTTTGTTTTGCGTTTCTATTATTTCACCATTTTATGATGGAATTGCGCTTTCTAGTACTGTATGATAAATATCGAGTGCTTCCTTTATTTTTACTACAACGTCCTTCTGTTTCACTTACAGTTTTCGAATAAAACCTGAATTAAACTTTGACAGTTCAATTTTGCTACAAATACTATTTATTTTTACGTAAGAGACTAAAGAGTAATATGTACAAGAAAAATATTCAGTGAGTTAATGGCACTTCAAATACTCTCACACAGTTTATAGACAGTTCACCGCTCAGTGTTTCTAAGCGAATCTAGTAAGACACTGATTGCATAAATAAAGAAAGCGACCGTTATAAGTTAACGCTCGATAGGTATGCAACACACTTAACGTACAGGTAATGGGGGTACGACCTTAACTGACGAAAGTTACAGTTGAAACTGCGGTAGCCTACGGTTACGCCGGCCGCGGTGGTCTCGCGGTTCTAGGCGCGCAATCCGGAACCGTGCGACTGCTACGGTCGCAGGTTCGAATCCTGCTTCGGGCATGGATGTGTGTGATGTCCTTAGGTTAGTTAGGTTTAAGTAGTTCTAAGTTCTAGGGGACTGATGACCACAGCAGTTGAGTCCCATAGTCCTCAGAGCCATTTGAACCTACGGTTACTTGTGACAGTTAATGGTGGTCTTAGAACTCCACTTGTGTCTAGTGGCACTCGATGTCATCACGCCTGCTGCTGGGTTACAACCGGGCACAGCTGTGGTTTGTGGTGATACAGCACGAGATAATCCACTCTGATATCGTGCTATACACAGTCGCACATGCCACACGATCTTTCATTGACGAGGATGATTTGTCCACGTCTGTTACAGATCCACTTGAAAATGAGCACGCTCGAAACTAGTAGTGCTTAATAACGTAAAATTTTAAAATGCAGCCTGGTGGAACAATGTCTTCTTTATATTTATTAGGGCTGTGGTAACCACAGAGAAGAGATTGATCAACGTTAAGATTCGTTGCCCTCCGAGACTATTCGTGGGTGACGTAGTCTGATGTAACATGTGCTGTGACAGGAGGATCTCAGGTAAGCATCTGACCTCGCACAAGTACAACATTATGTTCGTAAATCGACTAATAGCTCGATATTCTTTGATTATCCGTACTCCATCGCCGACAACTCACTGTAATCTGTCACGGTGATAAAAAACCTAGGGGTCCTCAACGGGATGATTGGGGTTGAAATGTTCAAATGTGTTTGAATATCTAATGGACCAAACTGCTGAGGTTATCGGTCCCTAGACTTACACACCACTTAAACTAACTTAAACTCTCTTATGCTAAGAATAGCACACACACCCACGCCCGAGAGAGGACTCGAACCTCCGGAGGGGGAGGCCGCGCAATCCGTGACATGGCGCCTCAAACCGCGCGGCCACTCGCGCGGCGATGATTGAGGTGGACGGCGAAAGGTAGAAATGAGATTCACAGAAAACCTGCGTATCATTAAAATTTTAGTGCATGAGATCAGTGCACATATAACTCCAACATTTGACTCTCCTGTATTTATTTGAACATATATTCCAGATCTCTGTTAATGCGTCTTCATACAATCACGTGACACAAATGAAAACTTGTTATCTGCTATCACATACGTGTCGTTTACAAAAAGAATTGAAATGAAAGGAACCATACTGCGAATTACAGAACATAAAACATGTGTTACCTTTATCAAATACAGACCAAACAACAATTAGTAAACCGAAAAATTCAGGAAATAGCCTGCCTGTCTGTTTAAAACTATCGTATACAGAACAAAACTCTTACTTAGTTTTAAATTTGTTTTTACCTCTTAAGGACTTAACATCACTGGGAGGCAAGTTATACGTTTTTGTAGTAATGAACGACTAGGGGTAGCCGCGCGGTCTGGGGCGCCTTGCCACGGTTCGTGCGGCTGCCCCCGTCGGAGGTTAGGGTCCTCCCTTGGACATGAGTGTGTGTGTTGTCCTTAGTGTAAGTTAAGTTAGATTAAGTAGTGTGTAAGCCAAAGGACCGATGACATCAGCAGTTTGGTCCCATAGAACTTACCACAAATTTCCAATTTTTGTAGTAATGAATTTATGTACATTGTCCTACCGACAAATTTCTCAGCTCATACGACTTACCACATTATTTTCTTGCATTGTGAAGGTGATGTAATTCCACTTTTTTCGTAGTGGGAAGGACTGTCGCTTGTAAAAATCATTATCGAGAAGATATACCGCTAGCGTTCATTACATCTACTTCTTCATTAGAATAGGAGGAATTCTTGGAGATATTGCATTTCGTAAAACTTTTCGCTGAACGGTAACGATATTCCTCGTGTCGGTGAATTGCTTCAGAGGGTAGTTCCACAGCTTACAAGCGGAGAGAAATAACCGGAAGAGGTAGAAGTTGAAAGAATGATACACTACTGGCCATTAAAATTGCTACACCACGAAGATGACGTACTACAGACGCGAAATTTAACCGACAGGAAGAAGATGCTGTGATATGCAAATCATTAGCTTTTCAGAGCATTCATACAAGGTTGGCGCCGGTGGCGACACCTACAACGTGCTGACATGAGGAAAATTTCCAACCCATATCTCATACACAAACAGCAGTTGACCGGCGTTGCCTGGTGAAACGTTGTTGTGATGCCTCGTGTAAGGAGGAGAAATGCGTACCATCAAGTTTCCGACTTTGATAAAGGTCGGATTGTAGCCTATCGCGATTGAGGTTTATCGTATCGCGACATTGCTGCTCGCGATGGTCGGGATCCAATGACTGTTAGGAGAATATGGAATTGGTGGGTTCAGGAGGGTAATACGGAATACCGTGCTGGATCCCAACGGCATCGTATCACTAGCAGTCGAGATGACAGGCATCTTATCCGCGTGGCTGTAACGGATCGTGCAGCCACGTCCTGATCCCTGAGTCAACAGATTGGGACGTTTGCAAGACAACAACCGTCCGCACGAACAGTTCGACGACATTTGCAGCAGCATGAACAATCAGCTCGGAGACCATGGCTGCGGTTACCCTTGACGCTGCATCACAGACAGGAGGGTCTGCGGTGGTGTACTCAACGACGAACCTGGGTGCATGAATGGCAAAACGTCATTTTTTCGGGTGAATCCAGGTTCTGTTTACAGCATTAAGATGGTCGCATCCGTCTTTTGCGACATCGCGGTGAACGCACATTGGAAGCGTGTATTCGTCATCGCCATACTGGCGTATCACCCGGCGTGATGGTGTGGCGTGCCATTGGTTACACGTGTCGGTCACCTCTTGTTCACATTGACAGCACTTTGAACAGTGGACGTTTTATTTCAGATTTGTTGCGACCCGTGGCTCTACCTTTCATTCGATCCCTGCGAAACCCTACATTTCAGCAGGATAATGCACGACCGCATGTTTGCAGGTCCGTAACGGGGCTTTCTGGATACAGAAAATGTTCGACTGCTGCCCTGGCCAGCACATTCTCCAGATCTCTCACCAATCGAAAACGTCTGGTCAATGGTGGCCGAGCAACTGGCTCGTCACAATACGCCAGTCACTACTCTTGATGAACTGTGGTATCGTGTTGAAGCTGTATGGGCAGCTGTACCTGTACACGCCATCCAAGCTCTGTTTGATTCAATGCCCAGGCGTATCAAGGCCGTTATTACGGCCAGAGGTGGTTGTTATGGGTACTGATTTCTCAGGACCTATTCACCCAAATTGCGTGAAAATGTAAACACATGTCAGTTCTAGTATAACAGATTTGTCGAATGAATACCCGGTTATCATCTGCATTTCTTCTTGGTGTAGCGATTTTAATGTCCAGTAGTGTACGTCTGATGCGAATGTTATCTAGATTGCAAATGTTCAATGTAAGATCGCATTAGATTTGGAGGATGTGATTCCCCAGCTTATCATGCTGTCTAGGTGGACACACAACATTGTCGAACAATATACCTCTTGTTTATGAAGATACCATACAGTAAAAATCTCTTGGCGGTTTTTGTGTTCAAAACAGAATTGGAAATAATTGATTTTGGAAAGAACTGCTTGACATGTTTTGTTGTATGCCTCCATCAACAGCAACCATTGTGAAGCTGTTCGCTTTCTCAAAGACAGGGGTATCTTACTAACGTAGATTTGAAATATTAGGGAATCAAGCACGAAAGATTACGGGACTGCATAATGTATTGGGATCTGTCCTTGGACTGCTACTGAACTGCCGGAAAAAAGTTAATACACCCTTTTAGAGGTTTCCACGGCACTCAAGATTTATTGTTGCAGTAGTGCATGTGGAGTACATGAAATGATTACATTTACAGATCAGTAGCACACGCGGTTATGAGGTGGCACGTACAGACCCATGCTGAAACACCACAAGCGGCAATGTAGGCCCTCACGCTGGCATCCAGTCAATCGTACAGATGGCGAATGCTGTTATGGGATTGGTTATTTCTCGCCTGCTCGACCTGTGTACTTAGTTCTGTAAGGGGTAGCACGAATCACTTCTCGTCCCATCGTAACCCATACGTGCTCGATTGGAGACAATTCCGGGGATCGTATTGGTCAGGGAAGCTGCTGCATGTCTTGCAGAACACGTTCAGTTTCACGGGTGGTGCGACGGTGAGCGTTATCCTGTTGCAACAACATATCACCTTCAGGTTGTAAGAACGGCAGAATGACAGTTCTAACAACATTCTTCACGTACTGAGCGCTGCTTAGCGTCCCCTCCAGAAAGACAAAAGGTGAACGAGAGTTGTAGCTTATCGCACCCGAGACCATGAGGCCTAAGGTGGGGCAAGTCTGTCTTGTGTGAATCCACTCTACGAGACAGCGCTCACCAGGTCAACGTCGTGGGCGTGAACGACCATCACTCGCCTGCAGGCAGAATCTGCTCTCGTCGCTGAAGACCACAGCGTGCCGTTCCAAATGATGAAACGAGATATCGTGTGGCTAGGGCCTCCCGTCAGATAGATCGGTCGCCTGGTACAAGTCCTTTTTAGTTGGCGCCACTTTGGCGACTTGCGTGTCGATGAGATCATGATGAAGACAACACAACACTCAGTCCCTGAGCGGAGAAAATCTCCTACTCAACCGGGAATCGAACCCGGACCTCTTAGCATGGCACGCCGCCGCGCTGACCGCTCAGCTGTCGAGGCGGACGCTCCGAACGATAATCTGACGGTACTAGTAGAGCCATGCACGTCGATGCTGTGGCATGAGTGGAAGACTGGCTAGAGGTGTGTGTGTGCACCCGTATTCCCACAGCTAATAACCGTTTCGCAACAGCTTGTGTTTACACGTCTGGATTTACAAGCGCTTTCAGGAGTACTGTGGTAGCTGTACGATCTGCCACTGCTGCCCTTACAATACGACGATCCTGGAGCCCGTTTGTGCTTCGTGGACGTCCAGAACCTCGTCTACGTGTGTGAGATTGTTCACGTCACCAGTGATACCAGCATAGCTGCCCAACGGTCGCAGTACGTCTAAATTGTGTGGTAAGTCTCCGAAAGGACTACCCCGCCACTCAGAAGACCACAATTTGATCCCTTTCAACTTCGCTTAGCTGACTGTAGGAAGCACGAGTGCGTCTCTGTGGAATGGTTGCCTGCTTGCTTCACTTGTCTGCACCCCATACCGAGCCTTCTGGCTGTGAGCATTCTCTATTACACGGTAGCCCTGATAGCTAGCTATATCACTACGCTGTCTGTTGGCGGACGACACTGAAAACCGAGCGAGGTGGTGCAGTGGCTAGCACACTGGACTCGTTGGGGGGGGGGAACGTCTCCGGCCATCCTGATTTAGGTTTGCCGTGATTTCCCTAAATCATTCAGGCAAATACCGGGATGGTTCCTTTAAAAGATAACGGACGATTTTCTTCCCCATCCTTACCTAATCCTATGGGATTGATGACCTTGTTATTTGGTCCCCTCCTACCAAACCAACCAACCGATCAATGACGTCATCGGATCAAAATCGACTTCGTCTTCCTAAGCGTACTATTTATTCTTTATTTTTCTTTTGCCGCCAGTGTGCATCTCACATGACAGCCACGATAGCAAAATTAGAAAAACTAAGAACCGAGAGTAATTCACGTGTCTTAGTTCGCAAATGGATCACAAACGGGGTTGGAACGGTAACAAATCATGTATCGACCACTGCAAAATGTATGGGAGCTAGCGGCTTAGAGATGTGAAGTAGCTACGTGAGCACAATAACTCGCACAACCACAGTGGAATAGCACTCGAGATCAGGGACGTACTTTTACGGAAGGCAAGACTAGAGGAGAGCTAGCAGGTTAAGAGTCACGGTGTCCCATTAATTGCCGATAACTGAGCGCGTATCACACGATACGCATGTTAGACTGGCTTTCGACGCTCATTAGTTCCGTGGTTACGCTGTAGGTACGGCGGAGAGGGCTCCCCAACGCGCCAGCAGCTGCTCGCGTTCCCTCTGGCGGCCTGCGCCATAATTAATTTTAATTCCCAGTAGAGCTGTTAGCAGGGGGCGGCATGCGAACGCTCTTACGCACTGAACGCCCTCGCAAGCGGCGAGGGAGCCGCCGTAACAGCTGTCCGAACGCCATCGATGTGCACCGTTACAGTGTAATGGCGCTGCACGAATCGGGCACGTACCTAATTCAGTCCTTAGATGTCGCCAGGTTAAGGAACCGAAGAACTGAAAAGAAAACAGTGGCTCTGCTAATTGACGGTCAGTTTGGCTTTAGGAAGTTGAATGGTATCATCTGTTCCTGTAACAACGCTTCGAAGCACATCAGTTCGTTTGTGATTTGACACGGCTTCTAATAAGAAGTGTCTAATTTTGAATTACCTCTGTGCTTTCTAGTTTAAGCTCTTATTCCCTGCGTGTTTGTGTATTTATTTGTCGCAATTCCGCGTTTTAACAAATGTATAGTGCATAGTACCGCTGTTTGCATCGCGACGGGCATTCGTTTTTGTTTGACGAGCTAGTTAAAGTTGCTAGATACTTTAGTTCAGTGGTAGCTTCCGTCCCTGCAGAAGCGCGTGGAGTGAGTTGACACAACTTATAATAAGAAGCGACTTATTTTAATTTCCTGTGTCCTTTCTAGTTTAAACTCTTTCATTTACGAGGGTCACTCCAAAAGAAATGCACACTATTTTTTTAAAAATCCATCTTTTATTCTACATGTTTGAAAGTTTTACAGTCTGTAGATACATCCTTTAGGAGCAATATTTTCATTTCTCCACATAATTTCCATTCCTGTCAACTGCCTTACCCCGTCTTGGAACCAGCCACTGTATACCCGCACGGTAAAATTCTGGACCAACCTGTTGGAGCCACTGTTTGGCAGCGTGCACAAGGGAGACATCATCTTCAAACCTTGTTCCACGAAGAGAGTCTTTCAGTTTCCCAAAGAGATGATAGTCACATGGAGCCAGGTCAGGACTGTAAGGCGTGTGTTTCAGTGTTGTCCATCCGAGTTTTGTGATCGCTTCCATGGTTTTTTGACGGACATGGGGCCGTGCATTGTCATGCAACAGCAAAACATCCTGCTTTTGCCGATGTGGTCAAACACAGTCGAGCTTGAAGTTTCTACAGTGTCGTCACATATGCATCAGAATTTATGGTGGTTCCACTTGGCATGATGTCCACAAGCAAGAGGCCTTCGGAAACGAAAAACACCATAGCCATAACTTTTCCAGCAGAAGGTGTGGTTTTGAATTTTTTTTCCTTGGGTGAATTTGCCAGATGCCACTCCATTGATTGCCTCCTCGTCTCCGGTGAAAAATGATGGAGCCATGTTTCATCATCTGTCATAATTCTTCCAAGAAATTCATCTCCACCATTCTCGTACTGTTCCAAAAGTTCGCTGCATACCGTTTTTCTTGTTACTTTGTGAGCCACTGACAACATCCTGGGAACACACCTGGCACAAACCTTTTTTAACGCCAACACTTTCAGTATTCTGCAAACACTTCCTTCCCCTATCCCAACGTAGCGTGACAATTCGTTCACTGTGATGCGCCTGTCAGCAGTCACCAATTCGTTAACTCTCTGCACATTGTCAGGAGTGTGTTCAGTACGAGGCCTGCCACTGCGAGGACAATCCTCAATGTTGCCGTGTCCGCTTTCTTCACGTAACCTGCTTGCCCACAGACTAACTGTACTGCAATCGACAGCAGCATCTCCATACACCTTTTTCAACCTCTTGTGGACGTTTCCTACTGTCTCTTTTTCTCAGCACAGGAATTCTATGACAGAACGTTGCTTCTGACGGACGTCAAGTGTAGCAGCCACCATGAAGACATGCTGTGACGGCGCCACTCACGGGAACAGGTTGAACTAAATTTGAAAACAAGCGGGAAGGATGTATCTACACTCTGTAGAACTTTCACACATGCAGAATGAAAACTGTATTTTTATAAAAATAGTGTGCACTTCTTTTGGAGTGACCCTCGTATGTATAGCGAGAACTCTGCACAGCGGACTTCAGTAGCACCACAGCCCGGTATTTTTCTCATTTTCGGGGATCTCTTTGTAGTTTCTCAGTTACTTCTGAATGTTTTTGTTTGTATTTTTGAGATTTTTTTCAGTCTTTTACACAGTATGACATGGATACTGCAGCGTTGCCTAACTGTTACTCTGCTGAGCAACTGCTCTCTAACCAGCAGTCCACACGAGTAAACCAATTGCAAATTCAACTGATGTTGCTCGCACCTTAGGTATTTGGGCTACGCGCGGTTCTATTTAAAAGGAATAGCTCCATAACGTCATAGGATCGAGCCGCACACATTTGCTTTCAGATAATAACCTGAAGCTGTGATCCTTCAGTCAAGTAGTCTATGCATTGGCTAGAGTTGCGAATTAATAAAATACACTGAAACATACGGTAACATAAGAAATATTATACGAATGTAGCGACGCCAGAAGTCAGTATGGATTGGCACAATGATCTGCAGAGGATTGATGAATGGTGGAGGCTCTGAATGTGAATAAATGTAACATATTGCGCATACATAGGAAAAGAAATCGACTGCAGTGCAACGACACTATTGAGAAATTGCTGGAAAGATGATCTACCGTAAAATATCTCTCCAGAGCGACCATAAATGGAATGACCATTTGAAACGAATACCAGAAAAAGCAGGATTCATAGAAATAATCTTAAGGAAATGTAACTCACGCACGAAAGAAATGGCTTACAAGGCGCTTGTTCGACCGAATCTTGAATATTGTTAATCAATATGGAACCCTTACCAAACAGGTCTGACAGAAGAGATAGAGAAGATCCAACGAAGAGCGAGGCATTTCGTCGCGGTATTGTTTGTTCAGCGCGACAGAATCAAAGAGATACTCAACAAACTGCAGTGACAGACGCTACAAGAGGTTTGTTAGTGAAGTTTCGAGAGAGCGCTTTCCGGGAAGAGTCGAACAACATATTACTTCCTCCTACATACATCTCGTGAAATGAACATGCGAGAAAATTCGAGAAATTAGAGCAGTAGATTATATATACTGACCATTAACAGGCGCAACTGGAGTAATTGTTTCGGTATTAGGACTAGCAAAATGATTCCACTTATTTAATGTTAATCTCTTGTAGAATCAGTTAATGGTACTAGAAGAATCCTTCACCACGCACCGTCTGGCGGCTTGCGGAGTACTGATGTAGATGTAGATGCCAGTGTACCAGGGAGCCAAATCTGACTTCGCATTTTATAATAAAACAAGACCTAGGAAAAATCAGGACACAGTCATAGAATTTGTTGGTCTCGAAAAAGCGGTCGTCTATGTAAAATTATGCAAGAAATTCCAGATTGTGAGAAAATAGGAATAAACGATGGGGGAAAGCCAGCTACTATACGCTACGTACAAAAACCAAGAGGCAAAACCAAGAATGGAAGAACGGTTCAGATGGTTCTAAGCACTATGGGACTTAAAATCTGAGGTCATAAGTCTCCTAGACTTAGAACTACCTAAACCTAACTAACCTAAGGACATCACACACATCCATGCCCGAGGCAGGATTCGAACCTGCGACCGTAGCAGAAGCGCGGTTCCGGACTGAAGCGCCTAGAACCGCTCGGTCACAGCGGCCGGCTAAGAATGGAAGACGAAAAGCGAAGTGCTCGGATTAAAAAGGTTGTAAGCATGGAAGTAGTCTTCCGCTACCGCTATTCAGTCTATACATCGAAGGAGCAATGACAGAAATAAAGAAAAGGTTCGAGAGTGGGACTGAAATTCAAGATGAAAGGATATGAATGATTCGGTGATGACCTTTGTATTATCAGTGAAAGAGAGGAAGAATTACAGGGCATAATAAATGGAATAAACAATCGACAGGGCACGGAATATGGACTGAGAGGAAATCTAAGAAAGACAAAAGTAACGAGGAACAGGAGAAAGCCGGCCGAAGGGGCCGCGCGGTTCTGGCACTGCAGTCTGGAACCGCGATACCGCTACGGTCGCAGGTTCGAATCCTGCCTCGGGCATGGATGTGTGTGATGTCCTTAGGTTAGTTAGGTTTAACTAGTTCTAAGTTCTAGGGGACTAATGACCTCAGCAGTTGAGTCCCGTAGTGCTCAGAGTCATTTGAACCATTTTTTTTGAACAGGAGAAAGGAGATAATAGTAATCGAAGTAAAGGAAGTGAAGGAATTCTGCTACCTTGGAAGCAAAATAACAAATGACGGTCGAAGCAAACAAGACTAAAAAGTAAACTAACGCGGCTGAGAGAGAGCGTTCTTGTCCCAAAGAAGCTTGCTGCTCTAAAATCTTGGCCTTTACTTGAGAAATAAATTTTTGAGACTGGGCGTTTGGAACACAGAGTTGTGTGGAAGTGAATCACGGACTGTGGGAACAATCGAAAGGAACAGACTCGAAGCACTTGAAATATGTGTTGAATATTAGGTGGTCTGATAAGAAATGAGGAGGTTCTCCGCGGAATCGGCGAAGAGAGGAACACGTGGAGAACACTGAAAAGAAGAAGGGGGAGGATGATGGAACATGTGTTAAGGTTCAAATGGCTCTGAGCACTATGGGACTTAACATCGATAGTCATCAGTCCCCTAGAACTTAGAACTACTTAAACCTAACTAACCTAAGGACATCACACAACACCCAGCCATCACGAGGCAGAGAAAATCCCTGACCCCGCCGGGAATCGAACCCGGGAACCCGGACGTGGGAAGCGAGAACGCTACCGCACGACCACGAGATGCGGGCTGTGTTGAGGCATCAAAGAGTAACTGCCATGGTACTTTCCGAAACTGTAGAGGGTGAAAATTGTAGGGGCAGGCAGAGATTGGAATTTTTTTTTTATTGATAACATTTCTCTCTTCACGTGCGGCTGTCACCAGCCCGCAGCCTGAAGTCTAGCGTGCATCGGCTGCAGACCTCATCGTTCTTGTTTCACCTGAAAATGTGCTTCTAATCGCACGAAACTGGTCGTTATTGACAAATAAAACTTTTACAACTGAAGCGGCTTGTTATATGATTCCACGATGCAAAGCTGCGGATGTTCTGTCAACCAAATTTCATTTTTATTTATATTTTTATTTTTTTTAAGTCGTCAATCTGCTGACTGGTTTGACGTGGCCCACCACGAATTCCTCTCCAGTGCCAACCTCTTCATCTCAGGGTAGCACATCTCTGTCTTCCTCTACAGTTTTTACCCTCTATAGCTCCATCTAGTACCATGAAAGTTATTCCCTGATATCCTAACATCGTATATGACAAGGCCGTTGGCTGAAAGAGGGTGAGTTCTTATGCCGGAGGTCTTCGGCCGCCAATGCTGATGGTTTTAATTAGAAATTTATCGGTGGTTGTGCTAGAATCCGCGACCGAGGAGGTTTTGATTACTAATCAGAGACGCTCTCCCTGGACAAATAATTGAGGATATTAGTTGCAAGTGCTTCTCTGAAACGAATTTTGCAAGAAAGAGAACTTCACGGTGGGCCGCATCAAACGAGTCAGAATTTTTTTTAAAAAAATCGAAAAAAGAACTTATACCGTTTCTCGCTGCAGAATCTTACAGGAATAATATCATAGTCTTCGTGAAAGCTCTCCGAAGTGTCATAAAAACGCAATAAACAAAGACTTTTCAGAAGGCGTAGAAACACTAAATTTGAGTGAACGTGGCGACGTCGCTCTCTCATAAAGTAAAATTTTCTTCCCGAGAAACGTTGACGTCACTTAGTCGTATGAACAAATATACATTAACACATAGAGTAGGCTATCATATTGTTGAGTGGTGCATTTTAACCTGTAATTAAAATACTTAGAGTTCTGATCAAGGTTTTGGGAATGTTCCCCATGACTGTAAAGAAACTGATGGAACTGGAAATCCCCTCCCAAGTATTCCCAGCTGGAGCTCCTCCTGGCCTGGTATTTAGCCGAAAAAAAACCACTAACTCTGCAATGCGTTGATTACTGCTGTCACCGTTCTGTAAACTTAACGTGAAAATTTTAGCAGGTTTAAATAAAGAGAAGCGGTGTTTGCAACTACAGCATGGGCGCACGCTTGTATTATTGTTTGCAAGCCACTTAAATTAATTACTACGTACCGATAAACAGAATATTGGTAAAGACCTGATATAAATTGATCACTGAACTGGATTAATATCAGACATGTTTCCCTGTATATTCTGCTTTAAATAATTACTAAATTACTGAACTAATTGCGATAGCAGTACGGTTCGATAAATTTTAACCAGTACACACAGACTCCGTCGGCGAGCAAAGTTGTTTACTGTGTCCTGTAATTAATAAGTACCACGGAACGTATTTCAGAGATGGAAAATATACGTCTCACTTACGGTTGGACGCTACTGAAATCATGAGGGCTACGGTAGCTTTTTGAGACGCTGTTGGGAAGGTTTATTAAGCTACAGTTCCTTATGCTGAATCTGTATTATATTATACTAATATAGCCACGAAATTTAACAATGTACACTGACAGAAAAAAGAAATGCAGCAGCAAGAAGAAGCTGTGTGACAAAAAAGAAAGTTGAAATGACCATGAAATACAGATCATTGGCTGCTTACAGGTGTTGATAAATATCAACGGGGACAGTTGAAAATGTGAATGGATACCATTTTCACATAGATAATGCTTACCGGCCAATGATCTTCAGTGCGGTTGCACTCACGTTGCTCAAACTCTTACGGGAATCGGTACATTGACTGCAGCGAGTAATGAGTATAGTGGGCAGGTGCACTACAAATGTAGTGTGTGGACATTACGTTGGAAACGTGGGTCTCACGGGAAGGGTGCCAGAGATAAGTCCCTGCAGTCGTACTATGCTGTGTGCCCTCAATGGGTCAGTCGGATATGCGTCTGCCATGTAAGCAAGAGATCCCAGGTTCCTGGTCGGGGCACATATTTCCAACACATTTTCAACTGTTCCCGTTGATATTTATCAACGCCTGTAAGCAGCTAATCTCTGGGTTTCATGGTCATTTCATTCTTCGAGAGCTCCAAAATCACAAATGGTATCTGTTCTTTCGGACATGTCTTCATACAAAAGAAAGTTGGTAGGCGTGTTTGTACATCTAAAAGATGATATCTGTTCAGATCTCGCGGCAGTCTCATAGGAGTGGCGCTAGTAGAGCCATTATGAGGATGCAAATCAGATTTACTTTAAATACACACTGTAACAGTCGTCAGCGTTAGTTACCCATGAGAGCGGACATGGAGAGTCGAAGACAGTCAAGAATGCCTTTAAGGCGAGGTCGTGTAATAGGGCTACGAGAAGGTGCATGTTCCTTCTACGATATTGAAGAAAGACTTAGCTGGAATGCAGCCACTGTACACGACTGAAGACAGCGGTGGTCACGAGAATGTAGAGTTGCAAGAAGACAGGACTCTGGACGGCCTCGTGACACGGAAGACCATCGTATTCGGCGAATGGTTCTGGCATCGTATTGCATGTCAGCACCTTGTCTGCTTGCCAGCCACACTGGACCTACACCTGGTGTAGTGCTCTGGGGTGCGATTTCGTATGATAGCAGGGGCACTCTCGCGGTTGTCCCACGTAGCCTGGCTGCAAATTTGTCCCTGTATTGACAGGCCAAGTGCAACAGGCATGGAACTCTATGCCACAAACTGACATCCGGCACCTGTACAACGCAACACGTGTTCATTAGAATGCTTACATTCAACATTCTGGCGGTCACACACGTTATTAATGTACCAGCATTTCACATTTGCAATGGCTTAGTTCGCGCTTACGGTACCTGTGATCTTCCAATCTTAATCACATAAATATGTTACCTAGAAGAATGTGTGCCCAAATTTCATCACTCTCCATTAATTATCATCTTGTTTTGCAGTTTTTTTGTTAGTGTATCTACATCTACATCCATACTCCGCAAGCCACCTGACGGTGTGTGGCGGAAGGTACCTTGAGTACCTCTATCGGTTCTCCCTTTTATTCCAGCCTCGTATTGTTCGTGGAAAGAAGGATTGTCGGTATGCCTCTGTGTGGGCTCTAATCCCTCTGATTTTATCCTCATGGTCTCTTCGCGAAATATACGTAGGAGGGAGCAATATACTGCTTGACTCCTCGGTGAAGGTATGTTCTCGAAACTTCTACAAAACCGCTACTGAGCGTCTCTCCTGCAGAGTCTTCCACTGGAGTTTATCTATCATGTCCGTAACGCTTTCGCGATTACTCAATGATCCTGCAACGAAGCGCGCTGCTCTCCGCTTCTCACCTCCAGTTCAGTGCCAGTCGCCCATCGCTGCACGGCCCGGTTCGGCCGCAGACTTCGAGGGAATCAGTACTAATAGGAAGACGTTACTTAACCCGTATGTAGGACACACAGAAAGCGCACGAGTCAAGTTGAGTTATTTTTCTTCTCTTAATAGGATTAGTTTTCTATTAATTAGAATGTGTTTTGTAGATATGACTACCACAACTTCTGTTCTTCCTTGTTCGTGTCGATGCTGACTCCCGCAGTAGCCCGACACAACACTAGGCACATTAAGAGACTGTAATACTAGTACCTATGATTTGGAGGAAGTGTTAATATTACACTTTCCATATGGATGAGTGATGATCAATCGTGTGGCATTAGAAAAATAAAGGGAAGGCTTGAGTCCCTAAAAGTATTTCGTTGTGTCACAAATCGCTAATTAGCTGCAAGTTATACGCACACATTAGACAGTTTTCACGATGCTTTCACTGCAGCGCCATTGCAACTTATTAAACAATGACTTAGCAATACGATTAAGTGCAATACGAAACCTAAAAAAAAGATGATGGTGCCCATCTCGTTTTTACCTACAGGAAGAAAATATAGCAACAGCTGACCTGTGACACCTGATGCAAACAAGGAAGTTTGGAATTTCTCGCTCCAAAGAAATCAAGTTAATTTTAAATAGGAAATACAAATAATAATGCCTTTGAAAAACTTGTAAGAAACCCATAGTATTTTCGATTGGTTCAAATGGCCCCGAACACTATGGGACGTAACATCTGAGATCATCAGTCCCCTACTGGCCATTAAAATTCCTACCAAGAAGAAATGCAGATGATAAACGGGTATTCATTGGACAAATATATTATACTAGAACTGACATGTGATTACATTTTCACGCAATTTGGGTGCATAGATCCTGAGCAATCAGTACCCAGAACAACCACCTCTGGCCGTAATAACAGCCTTGATACGCCTGGGCATTGAGTCAAACAGAGCTTGGATGGCGTGTACAGGTACAGCTGCCCATGCAGCTTCAACACGATACCACAGTTCATCAAGAGTAGTGACTGGCGTATTGTGACGAGCAAGTTGCTCGGCCACCACTGACCAGACGTTTTCAATTGGTGAGAGATCTGGAGAATGTGCTGGCCAGGGCAGCAGTCGAACATTTTCTGCATCCAGAAAGGCCCGTAGAGGACCTGCACCATGCGGTCGTGCATTATCCTACTGAAATGTAGATTTTCGCAGGGATCGAATGAAGGGTAGAGCCGCGGATCGTAACACATCTGAAATGTAGCGTTCACTGTTCAAAGTGCCATCAATGCGAACAAGAGGTGACCGAGATGCGTAACCAATGGCACCCCATACCATCCCGCCGGGTGATACGCCAGTATGGCGATGACGAATACACGTTTCCAATGTGCGTTCACCGCGATGTCGCCAAACACGGATGCGCCCATCATGATGCTGGATTCATCCGAAAAAATGTTTTGCCATTCGTGCACCCAGGTTCGTCGTTGAGTACACCATCGCAGGCGCTCCTGTCTGTGATCCAGCGTCAAGGGTAACCGCAGCCACGCTCTCCGAGCTGATACTCCATGCTGCTGCAAACGTCGTGGAACTGTTCGTGCAGATGGTTGTTGTGTTGCAAACGTCTCCATCTGTTGAATCAGGGATCGAGATGTGGCTGCACGATCCGTTACAGCCATGCGGATAAGATGTCTGTCATCTGGACTGCTAGTGATACGAGGTCGTTGGGATCCAGCACGGCGATCCGTATTATCCTCCTGAACCCACCGATTCCATATTCTGCTAACAGTAATTCAATCTCGACCAACGCGAGCAGCAGTGTCGCGGTACGATAAACCGCATTCGCGATAGGCTACAATCCGACCTTTATCAAAGTCGGAAACGTGATGGTACGCATTTCTCCTCCTTACACGAGGCATCACAACAACGTTTCACCAGGCAACGCCGGTCAGCAGCTGTTTGTGTATGAGAAATCGGTTGGAAACTTTCCTCATGTCAGCAAGTTGTAGGTGTCGCCACTGGCGCCAACCTTGTGTGAATGCTCTGGAAAGCTAATCATTTGCATATCACAGCATCTTCTTCCTGTTGGTTAAATTTCGCGTCTGTAGCACGTCATCTTCGTGGTGTAGCAATTTTAATGGCCAGTAGTGCAGAACTACTTAAACCTAACTAACCTAAGGACATCACACATATCCATGTCCGAGGCAGGATTCGAACCTGCGACCGTAGCGGTCGCGCGGTCCCAGACTGAAGCGCCTAGAACCGCTCGGTGACACGGGCCGGCCGTAGTATTTTCATGTAAGATTTATCTGTATTTGCGATGTAATGACATTACACATTTGCAGAATACTTGCGGGTAAACCTTATGTCGTTGATGACGTAACTTTTCAGGCAATGTACGTTGACTAAAAAATTTCCGTTCTGCGAGAGTGAATCCTCACGCTATTCCTGCACGATGGTAATGTAGTGTTTTCGCGTGAAATGTGAACAAGTGAAAGTCATTATCTGAATTCGTGTAACACGAGGAGAATCGACAACTAGTAGCTGCGTCGGTTCTCGAAAACTCCGAGAAAACGTTAGAATCAAAAGCTTCGCAGTCCTCTGCTTTTTTAATTGCCCGAGACTAGGAACACTCCTTACGCTGCGAAACTGTGGCGTGTGTTGTACAATCGGCTTTACACTCCGCTGAGCTCGAGTACAACGATAACGAAAGGTAAAAAAGATAAATAAAGCGAGTTCATATAAATCGGTAACGAATGCGCGTGGAGAGCCTGTCGCCGTGGGTCGGCAGGCTGTCACGCACCGCGGCTCCGCTCCGGCGCGCTTTAATCACGTACAGCGCGGGATAGGCGGGTCGGCCGCGTACGGCTGGGCGCCTTTTGTACGACGGCGGCGTTTTTCGGATCACTGTGCAATTCCTGCTTTCGTGCTCGAGAGAGCGGAAACTGGGTGGCGAGTTCTGGGCCACGTCACAGCGGCACAACGTCCGCACAGCTTACCTGACTGCGTAGTGCTGCCGAGTTAAGATAACACACACGCGAAACATCAGCGTCGTCTGTAGCGTGATGCTCTATTTATCACGCTAACAGTCCCATTTGTCTTCACAGTAAAAAGTAACTTTTTCTCTAGGAGAAAAAAAGTCAAGTAAATACTGCTTATCTGCTAGGAGGACAAGAATAGCATGAAGACGATTCTTCGAAAGATGTTCAATAACGTATCACTACGTACCATTCACGTAAACATGGCGTTATTAAAAATGTGATATAAAAGTGACAGTGACTCTTCCGTTCTAGCACACACTGCAGGAACCCCGGGTTACGAAACTTGTCCATCTACATCTACATCTACATCCATACTCCCCAAGCCACCTGACGGTGTGTGGCGGAGGGTACCCTGAGTACCTCTATCGGTTCTCTCTTCTATTCCAGTCTCGTATTGTTCGTGGAAAGAAGGATTGTCGGTATGCTTCTGTGTGGGCTCTAATCTCTCTGATTTTATCCTCATGGTCTCTTCGCGAGATATACGTAGGAGGGAGCAATATACTTCTTGACTCTTCGGTGAAGGTATGTTCTCGAAACTTTAACAAAAGCCCGTACCGAGCTACTGAGCGTCTCTCCTGCAGAGTCTTCCACTGGAGTTTATCTATCATCTCCGTAATGCTTTCGCGATTACTAAATGATTCTGTAACGAAGCGCGCTGCTCTCCGTTGGTTCTTCACTATCTCTTCTATCAACCCTATCTGGTACGGATCCCACACTGCTGCGCAGTATTCAAGCAGTGGACGAACAAGCGTACTGTAACCTACTTCCTTTGTTTTCGGATTGCATTTCCTTAGGATTCTTCCAATGAATCTCAGTCTGGCATCTGCTTCACCGACGATCAACTTTATATGATCATTCCATTTTAAATCACTCCTAATGTGTACTCCCAGATAATTTATGGAATTAACTGCTTCCAGTTGCTAACCTGCTATTTTGTAGCTAAATGATAAGGGATCTGTCTTTCTGTGTATTCGCAGCACATTACACTTGTCTACATTGAGATTCAATTGCCATTCCCTGCACCATGCGTCAATTCACTGCAGATCTTCCTGCATTTCAGTACAATTTTCTATTGTTACAACCTCTCGATACACCACAGCATCATCTGCAAAAAGCTTCAGTGAACTTCCGATGTCATTCACCAGGTCATTTATGTATATTGTGAATAGCGACGGTCCTATGACACTCCTCTGCGGCACACCTGAAATCACTCTTACTTCGGAAGACTTCTCTCCATTGAGAATGACATGCTGCGTTCTGTTATCTAGGAACTCCTCAATCCAATCACACAATTGGTCTGATAGTCCACATGCTCTTACTTTGTTCATTAATCGACTGTGGGGAACTGTATCGAACGCCTTGCGGAAGTCAAGAAATACGGCATCTACCTGTGAACCCGTGTCTATGGCCTTTGAGTCTCGTAGATGACTAGCGCGAGCTGGGTTTCACACGACCGTCTTTTTCGAAACCCGTGCTGATTCCTAAGAGTAGATTTCTAGTCTCCAGAAAAGTCATTATACTCGAACATAATACGTGTTCCAAAATTCTACAACTGATCGACGTTAGAGATATAGGTCTAGCTTTGGAGGACTTGCGGTCAAATAAGGCAGAAGGGATAGATAACATTCCATCAGAATTTCTAAAATCATTGGGGAAAGTGGCAACAAAACGACTATTCACGTTGGTGTGTAGAATATATGAGTCTGGTGATATACGATCTGACTTTCGGAAAAGCATCATCCACACAATTCCGAAGACGGCAAGAGCTGACAAGTGCGAGAATTATCGCACAATCAGCTTAACAGCTCATGCATCGAAGCTGCTTACAAAAATAATATACAGAAGAATGGAAAAGAAAATTGAGAATGCGCTAGGTGACGATCAGTTTGGCTTTAGGAAAAGTAAAGGGACGAGAGAGGCAATTCTGACGTTACGGCTAATAATGGAAGCAAGGCTAAAGAAAAATCAAGACACTTTCACAGGATTTGTCGACCTGGAAAAAGCGTTCGACAATATAATATGGTGCAAGCTGTTCGAGATTCTGAAAAAAGTAGGGGTAAGCTATAGGGAGAGACGGGTCATATACAATACGTACAACAACCAAGAGGGAATAATAAGAGTGAACGATCAAGAACGAAGTGCTCGTATTAAGAAGGGTGTAAGACAAGGCTGTAGCCTTTCGCTCCTACTCTTCAATCTGTACATCGAGGAAGCAATGATGGAAATAAAAGAAAGGTTCAGGAGTGGAATTAAAATACAAGGTGAAAGGATATCAATGAAACGATTCGCTGATGACATTGCTATCCTGAGTGAAAGTGAAGAAGAATTAAATGATCTGCTGAATGGAATTAACAGTCTAATGAGTACACAGTATGGTTTGAGAGTAAATCGGAGAAAGACGAAGGTAATGAGAAGTAGTAGAAATGAGAACAGCGAGAAACTTTACATCAGGATTGATGGTCACGAAGTCAATGAAGTTAAGAAATTCTGCTACCTAGGCAGTAAAATAACCAATGACGGACGGAGCAAGGAGGACATCAAAAGCAGACTCGCTCTGGCAAAAAAGGCATTTCTGGCCAAGAGAAGTCTACTAATATCAAATTCCGGCCTTAATTTGAGGAAGAAATTTCTTAGGATGTACGTCTGGAGTACAGCATTGTATGGTAGTGAAACATGGACTGTGGGAAAACCAGAACAGAAGAGAATCGAAGCATTTGAGATGTGGTGCTATAGACGAATGTTGAAAATTAGGTGGACTGATAAGGTAAGGAATGCAGAGGTTCTACGCAGAATCGGAGAGGAAAGGAATATGTGGAAAACACTGATAAGGAGAAGGGACAGGATGATAGGACATGTGTTAAAGACACGAGAGAATGACTTCCATGGTACTAGAGGGAGCTGTAGAGGGCAAAAACTGTAGAGGAAGACCGAGATTGGAATACGTCAAGCAAATAATTGAGGACGTAGGTTGCAAGTGCTACTCTGAGAAGAAGAGGTTAGCACAGGAAAAAGTTCTGCACATCTGTTCGACGTCCGTTCTTGAAAACGGGGATGACCTGTGCCCTTTTCCAATCCTTTGGAACGCTGCGCCCTTCTAGAGACCTAGGTACACCGCTGCAAGAAGGGGGGCAAGTTCCTTCGCGTACTCTGTGTAAAATCGAACTGGTATCCCATCAGGTCCAGCTGCCTTTCCTCTTTTGAGTGATTTTAATTGTTTCTCTATCCCTCTGTCGTCTATTTCGATATCTACCATTTTGTCATCCGTGAGACAATCTAGAGAAGGAACTACAGCGCAGTCTTCCTCTGTGAAACAGCTTTGGAAAAAGACATTTAGTATTTCGGCCTTTAGTCTGTCATCCTCTGTTTCAGTACCATTTTGGTCACAGAGTGTCTGGACATTTTGTTTTGATCCACCTACCGCTTTGACATAAGACCAAAATTTCTTAGGATTTTCTGCCAAGTCAGTACATAGAACTTTACTTTCGAATTCACTGAACGCCTCTCGCATAGCCCTCCTCACACTACGCTTCGCGTAATTTTTGTTTGTCTGCAAGGCTTTGGCTATGTTTATGTTTGTTGTGAAGTTCCCTTTGCTACCGCAACAGTTTCCTAACTCGGTTGTTGTACCACGGTGGCTCTATTCCACCTCTTACGATCTTGCTTGGCACATACTCATCTAACGCATATTATACAATGGTTTTGAATTTTGTCCACTGATCCTCAAAACTATCTGTACTTGAGACAAAACTTTTGTGTTGAGCCGTCAGATACTCTGTAATCTGCTTTTTGTCACTTTTGCTAAACAGATAAATCTTCCTACCTTTTTTTAATATTTCTATTTACGGCTGAAATCATCGATGCCGTAACCGCTTTATGATCGCTGATTCCCTGTTCTGCGTTAACTGTTTCAAATAGTTCGGATCTGCTTGTCACCAGAAGGTCTAATATGTTATCGCCACGAGTCGGTTCTCTGTTTAACTGCTCAAGGCAGTTTTCAGATAAAGCACTTAAAAAAATTTCACTGGATCCTTTGTCCCTGCCACCCGTTATGAACGTTTGAGTCTCCCAGTCTATATCCGGCAAATTAAAATCTCCACCCAGAACTATAACATGGTGGGGAAATCTACTCGAAATATTTTCCAAATTATCCTTCAGGTGCTCAGCCATAACAGCTGCTGAGCCAGGGGGCCTATAGAGACATCCAATTACCATGTCTGAGCCTGCTTTAACCGTGACCTTCACCCAAATCATTTCACATTTCGGATCTCCGTCAATTTCCTTCGATACTATTGCACTTCTCATCGCTAAATACATGCCTCCCCCTTCACTGTCCAGCCTGTCTCTGCGGTATACATTCCAATCTGAGTTCAGGATTTCATTACTGTTTACTTCTGGTTTCAGCCAACTTTCTGTCCCTAGTACTATATGGGCGTTGTGTCCGTTTATTAATGAGAGCAGTTCTGGGACCTTTCTATATACGCTCCGGCAGTTTACTATTAGCACATTAATATTGTTATTCCCTGTTGCATTTTGCCTACACCTACCTTGCCGCGTCTCAGGAGGCGTCTTGTGGGGCCTAGAGAGGGAATTCTCTAACCTAAAAAACCCCCATGTGCACTCCACACATACTCCGCTACCTTTGTAGCCGCTTCCAGCGTGTAGTGCACGCCTGACCTATTCAGGGGGACCCTTCATTTCTCCACCCGATAGCGGAGGTCGAGAAATTTGCACCCCAGATCTCCACAGAATCGTCTGAGCCTCTGGTTTAAGCCTTCCACTCGGCTCCAAACCAGAGGACCGCAATCGGTTCTGGGAACGATACTACAAATAGTTAGCTCTGATTCCACCCCGCGAGCGAGGCTTTCCGCCTTCACCAATTCCGCCAACCACCTGTACGAACTGAGGATGACCTCTGAACCCAGACGGCAGGAGTCATTGGTGCCGACATGAGCAACAATTTGCAGTCGGGTGCACCCAGTGCTCTCTATCGCCGCCGGTAGGGCCTCCTCCACATCTCGGATGAGACCCCCCCGGCAAGCAGACAGAGTGAACACTGGCCTTCTTCCCCGACCTTTCCGCTATTTCCCTAAGGGGCTCCATCACCCGCCTAACGTTGGAGCTCCCAATAACTAATAAACCCCTCCCCCCCGTGTGCCTGCTCAGACCGTGCTGAAGGAGAGCCACATGTCCACTCACAGGCAGACCGGGCGATGCCACACGGCCAGCCTCCACATTTACCCTCCGCCTTCTGCGCCGCGAACGCCGCTGAACCCGCCACTCCCCTTGGGGAGAGGGTGGCCCAATCGCGCCCGGTACCCGCGAAGATGTCTCGACAGCAGGGACAATGGATGAAGCATGTAACACCTGGGGTGTACCATGCGACGCACCAGACTCCCCACTGCCGCTACACTCCGAGGCAGCAGCCTGAAGACGGCTGACCGCGGCCATCAACACGTTCAGCTGTTCGCGAACAGTGGCCAGCTCCTCCTGCGTCCGTACACAGCAGTCACACATCCTATCCATCCTAAGGAATCAATTTACTGCAGAGAGTTAATCAACTTTTAACTAGACTGCTAATTCACTAAAGGCGGCTGATTATTGACTAAACTGTGATTGCTAGCCACTTCTTGTAGAAAACAATGAAAATAGCACTACATGTCTCTGGACTGTATTGAAAACAAACACTAGCACTACTGGCACTATGGTTGACTAAAGGGACTCTCTCTGACTGTATTCAAAACAAACACGAAATCTATGGAACACTATTAATAGCATTCGACAATTAAAGCTTCCTAAAAGCAAAAACACGCGGAAGAAGAAGTGACAAGTAAGAAAAATACAGTTAATACTTAAATTAAGGTAGCTCGCTGCACAGCAGACGTGAAGCAGACGGCGGTTAGAACGGCACATGCTGATGTTGACAGTAAGGGAATGCAAACAAAGGAAAATGCATACCGATCATTCATTCAAACGTTTTCCGCTGAAGGATTGTGACAGAAGTCACACAAACCTTCAAGTAAGTGTGTGCCATCTCGCACAAGATACATATTTACTACGCGACTTATACCGCTTACGATATTCGTGTGGGTATCTGTTGTAATTTGCCCAACAGAATGTCCCAATATCCTCGGACATTCAGGGTCGCTTATAAATCATAATCATTTTGCTTCTATTGTCAACTTACTGAGGTGTATAATGAATCAAATATACCCACCGTTGTCATTCTTTCATCGATCTGTATATTTGGTCCATCACCAATGTTAGTAATATGAATCATATGCTTTTAACGCAAACTATTTTCGACGCTGCAACCGAATGAACAATTGGGTCGCTTAAGATAAGTTCGACGATCATTGTATTAATACCTACTAATCTAAGTTTTGTAATAAACAAGCATCTAGTATTCCAAAGAAAAATAAAACTTTTAAAAACATATACTGCTCCAAAGAATTAGAGGAACAAGTGTATCAACACCTTGTACGTTAAATCTACAGGGTGTTTCAAAAAGAATATAAGTATTTCGAATGCATATATTTATTAAACTTTAAGACATACGAATATGAAACCTTACACACATATTTACGAACCTCTCATGCTCGCCGGCCGCGGTGGTCTCGCGGTTAAGGCGCTCAGTCCGGAACCGCGCGACTGCTACGGTCGCAGGTTCGAATCCTGCCTCGGGCATGGATGTGTGTGATGTCCTTAGGTTAGTTAGGTTTAACTAGTTCTAAGTTCTAGGGGACTGATGACCACAGAAGTTAAGTCCCATAGTGTTCAGAGCCATTTGAACCATTTGAACCTCTCATGCTCAGATTACAGATGTTCAATATGTCCTTCATCAGCGACACGAACAATATCACATCGATACTCGAATTCCTCCCATATTCGTCACTGATGTTATGGCAGTACGGATTCGGTTCTTCAACTCTTTCAGGTTCTGTGATGATGATAATGTTTGGTTTGTGGGGTGCTCAAAAGCGCGGTTATCAGCACCCGTACAAATTACCAATGTTTACTCTGTCCAATGTCGCCCTTTCCATGAATGAAGATGAGATGGTGATGTCAACACAAACACATAGGCCCCTGGGCAGAGAAAATCTCTAACCCGGCCGGGAATCGAACCCAGGACTCTGTGATCCAGACGCAGCAATGCTAGCCTCTAGACCATGAGCTGCGGACGCCAAGTTCTGTGGGAGTGGTGGTACATAAACGTTGTCTTAACGAAACCCCACTGGAAGAAGTCAGAGGTGTCAAATCCGGTGACCATGGAGCCCAGCTGGGACATGCTAAGTCTTTGCACTGTAATTACGGAATTGCATTTCGCAAACTCGAGAACACAAAATGATATCTGCTGCGGAGTAGCCATTTTAAACAATTGACGGTTACCAAGCAAACCAGAAGACAACTGAGATCTAGCGACTACTAATATAAACTAGACTACGTATTCGTTTCTCCAATAGCCTAGCCGAGGCGCAGCGATCGGTAGTTTGGACAAAATAATAGTTTGTAATACGTATATATATTTTTTGAAACACCATGTATTTTGATGGAGGCGTTCTGAGATCTTTTTTAACAAAAAAATGGTTCAAATGGCTCTAAGCGCTATGGGACTTAACATCTGAGGTCATCAGTCCCCTAGGCTTAGAACTACTTAAACCTAACTAACCTAAGGACATCAAACACATCCATGCCCGAGGCAGGATTCGAAGCCGCCATACCGGCTGCTGTTGCCGAGCGGTTCTATGCGCTTCACTCCGGAACCACGCGGCTGCTATGGTCACAGGTTCGAATCCTGACTCGGGCATGGATGTGTGTGATGTCCTTAGGTTAGTTAAATTTACTTAGTACTAAGTCTAGGAGACTGATGACGTCAGTTTCATAGTCATTAGAGCCATTTGAACCATTTGAACCTGCGACCGTAGCAGCCGCGTGGTTCTGGACTGAAGCGCCTACAACCGCTCGGCCACAGCGGCCGGCGTGAGATCTTCGCTTTTAATGTACGAGTATGCAACAACTAGTGATTCGCTATCTATTGGCTACGTCACGTATTACAGTATCAGGTGAGCTTCAGTAGGAAATGAATACCGGTGTCGCCGTGTTCTCTAGTAGGGTACACAGACGTCAGTTGTCATTTGTGGACGTTTTATTTAAGCAAACAACTGCAATGCGACATCTTGATGCTGTGAAAGTTTGAAGGGCAGTCTGTTTGATCCTAGAAGGATGGACTTTTCGTCGTGTTGCTGCAGATGCCAATGTCTCTACATCTGTCAATAGGACAGGGGCACGCTACAAGAAGACTGGTCAGTATAACACAAGGCGAGTTGGAAAAGATCGGCGACGCATTACAGCTCCAAGGGAAGACCGATATCTGGCCACCCTTGTGTTGCGGCGTCGTACTGCACTGCAAGACGATCTCAGAAAGGTAGGTGGAGCTGCTGTATCCGATTGAACTGTAAGGAACAGATATGAGAATAGACCTTACGACCCAGACGTCCTGTTCGAGTACGCTGTTTAACACAAAATCTCGCAGCTCGCCTGCAATTGTGCCGCTCCCATCAATTGGTACATCGCTGGCGAAACGTCATATTCAATGACGTGTCCAGATTTCGTCCGACGCAAGGTGAGGACCATGTTCGTGCGTAGAGACGTCATGATGAGCGGTACCTGCCAAATGTTGTCCAGGAAATGGACAGATTCAGCCAAGGTTCTGTGGGGTGTGGGGAGGCATCAGTGTTGACAGCTGTCGTTGTCCATGGTCACCTTATCGTCAGGCAGTGCGTCGGACAGATCCTGCTGAACCATGTGGTGGCTGCTGCATACGTTGGTGGCCCTGAATTCCTTCTCGTAAACGATTTTGGCAAGGTCTATGTCACTGGCATCACTAGGGACTGAATTAATGGAATTGTCAGCGATTACTGCCGACCTAAACCCCATCGAGCATGTATGGGACGTGGTTGACAGACGCGTTCGTGTTCGTCGGCTTCCACCAAAATCTCTCCAAGAACTCTCAAGAGCTGTTTCTGAAAAAATTAGAACGGATATCAAAGGGTGACCTTCGTAGACTTACAAAGAGGTATCACACGATGATAAACGTCCACGGAGGTCGTAGAAGTTACTGGAGCTCTCAAAGTCTAATTACAAGCGCCCAGGATGACGGGATGAATGATTGTTTCCACTTTGGTTTGGACGCCTGTTGGACACTTCAGTTCTTGTCACGTAAATGTACGAGGATGTAATGATATTTTCTTGTGTACTTAATTTGGAAAGATGAAGATATAACTTGCTAACATAGCCAATTCTCAAGTGTTGCTCCATGTAGTATTCCAGACAACCGAAGTCATAATCCCGTAATTCTTGTGAGCAGTGAATAAAACACAGAGAAGGGCGTGAACTGAAAGAATATGTCAGAATTATCCTAATTTTATTAGTGGAGACGACAACTTACATTCTTAAAACTGTCAGTTCTCAGGTACGGTTCTCGGTGGCGGTGGTACTACGGAATATCAGACCAGCTGTGTGGCTGGATTGAAGAGTTTTTAGCAAACAGAACACAGCATGTTGTTATCAATGGAGAGACCTCTACAGACGTTAAAGTAACATCTGGCGTGCCACAGGGGAGTGTTATGGGACCATTGCTGTTCACAATATATATAAATGACCTAGTAGATAGTGTCGGAAGTTCCATGCGGCTTTTCGCAGATGATGCTGTAGTATACAGAGAAGTTGCAGCATTAGAAAATTGTAGCGAAATGCAGGAAGATCTGCAGCGGATACGCACTTGGTGCAGGGAGTGGCAACTGACCCTTAACATAGACAAATGTAATGTATTGCGAATACATAGAAAGAAGGATCGTTTATTGTATGATTATATGATAGCGGAACAAACACTGGTAGCAGTTACTTCTGTAAAATATCTGGGAGTATGCGTGCGGAACGATTTGAAGTGGAATGATCATATAAAATTAATTGTTGGTAAGGCGGGTACCAGGTTGAGATTCAGTGGGAGAGTCCTTAGAAAATGTAGTCCATCACAAAGGAGGTGGCTTACAAAACACTCGTTCGACCTATACTTGAGTATCAGTGTGGGATCCGTACCAGATCGGGTTGACGGAGGAGATAGAGAAGATCCAAAGAATAGCGGCGCGTTTCGTCGCAGGGTTGTTTGGTAACCGTGATAGCGTTACGGAGCTGTTTAACAAACTCAAGTGGCAGACTCTGCAAGAGAGGCGCTGTGCATCGCGGTGTAGCTTGCTCGCCAGGTTTCGAGATGGTGCGTTTCTGGATGAGGTATCGAATATATTGCTTCCCCCTACTTATACCTCCCGAGGAGATCACGAATGTAAAATTAGAGAGATTCGAGCGCGCACGGAGGCTTTCAGGCAGTCGTTCTTCCCGCGAACCATACGCGACTGGAACAGGAAAGGGAGGTAATGACAGTGGCACGTAAAGTGCCCTCCGCCACACACCGTTGGGTGGCTTGCGGAGTATAAATGTAGATGTAGATATCCAAGAGTTTCTTTCGTACTCGCTCTAGACACCACATCTTAAGGTAAGTGGAATGTGTAATGGAATATTCGCTGTGTCACTAGCTGCGTGACTAGACGACCTACATTGGGTCTTCTTCTTTGACACTCAAATTCAGGTCCATATACTACTTGAGGATATACTAGAGCTATTTCCCCACATTTGTTCATAGTTTCTATCTTATGATCGAGCTGCCCCCTTCCTTCACGAGACGTCATATCCTTTGGCATGCATTAACTGGTCATCAAGCTCTCACTTGAACGTATCTAAAACAATTGTGGCAGTAGCTTCCATGAGGCTAAATTTCCTAAGGCGCTGCAGTCATGGACTGTGCTGCTGGTCCCGGCGGAGATTCGAGTCCCCCCTCGGGCATGGCTGTGTGTGTTTGTCCTTAGGATAATTTATACTACTGGCCATTAAAATTGCTACACCACGAAGATGACGTGCTACAGACGCGAAATTTAACCGACAGCAAGAAGGTGCTGTGATATGCAAATGATTAGCTTTTCATAGCATTCACACAAGGTTGGCGCCGGTGGCGACACCTACAACATGCTGACATGAGGGAAGTTTCCAACCGATTTGTCATACACAAACAGCTGTTCACCGGCGTTGCCTGGTGAAACGTTGTTGTGATGCCTCGTGTAAGGAGGAGAAATGCGTACCATCACGTTTCCGACTTTGATAAAGGTCGGATTGTAGCTTATCGCGATTGCGGTTTATCGTATTGCGACATTGCTGCTCGTGTTGGTCGAGATCCAATGACTGTTAGCAGAATATAGAATCGGTGAGTTCAGGAGGGTAATACGGAACGCCGCGCTGGATCCCAACGGCCTCATATCACTAGCAGTCGAGATGACATGCATCTTATCCGCATGGCTGTAACGGATCGTGCAGCCACGTCTCGATCCCTGAGTCAACAGATGGGGACGCTTGCAGGACAATAACCATCTGCACGAACAGTTCGACGACGTTTGCAGCAGCATGGACTCTCAGCTCGGCGACCATGGCTGCGGTTACCCTCGACGCTGCATCACAGACAGGAGCGCCTGCGATGGTGTACTCAACGACGAACCAGGGTGCACGAATGGCAAAACGTCATTTTTTCGGATGAATCCAGGTTCTGTTTACAGCATCATGACGGTCTCATCCGTGTTTGGCGACATCGCGGTGAACGCATATTGGAAGCGTGTATTCGTCAGCGCCATGCTGGCGTATCACCCAGCGTGATGGTATGGGGTGCCATTGGTTACACGTCTCGGTTACCTCTTGTTCGCATTGACGGCACTTTGAACAGTGGACGTTACATTTCAGATGTGTTACGGCCCGTGGCTCTACCCTTCATACGATCCCTGCGAAACCCTACATTTCAGCAAGATAATGCACGACCGCATGTTGCAGGTCCTGTACGGGCCTTTCTGGATACAGAAAATGTTCGACTGCTGCCCTGGCCAGCACATTCTCCAGATCTCTCACCAATTGAAAACGTCTGGTCAATGGTGGTCCAGCAACTGGCTCGTCACAATACGGCAGTCACTACTCTTGATGGACTGTGGTATCGTGTTGAAGCTGCATGGACAGGTGTACCTGTACACGCCATCCAAGCTCTGTTTGTCTAAATGCCAAGGTGTATCAAGGTCATTATTACGGCCAGAGGTTGTTGTTCTGTGTACTGATTTCTCATTATCTATGCACCCAAATTGCGTGAAAATGTAATCACATGTCAGTTCTAGTATAATATATTTGTCCAATGTATATCCGTTTATCATCGGCATTTCTTCTTGGTGTAGCAATTTTAATGGCAAGTAGTGTGTAAGCTTAGGGACTGATGACCTTAGCAGTTGAGTCCCGTAAGATTTCACAGATATTTGAACATTTTTTTTTGCTAAATTCCACCTCACCGTGCAAAACAGAGTGACACGTCGTATCTCACCCATACTGAATGTGACAGTAATTCCAGCCACGCACTGTCATCTGCCTAGGCGACAGGATATGTATCTTTGCAACATAGCAGTTATTTCTTTCATGCATTCTTCTGCTTCATGTTTCTATTCTGCACAATGAATCCTAGTTCTTTTCTGTTAAATACAGGGTGTTACAATAAGGTACGGCCAAACTTTCAGGAAACATTCCTTACACACAAAGAAAGAAAATAAGTTATGTTATGTGGACACGTGTCCGGAAACGCTTACTTTCCACGTTAGAGCTCATTTTATTACCTCGCTTCAAATCACATTAATCATGGAATGGGAACATACAGCAACAGAACGTACCAGTGTGACTTCAAACACTTTGTTACAGGAAATGTTCAAAATGTCCTCCGTTAGCGAGGATACATGCATCCACCCTCCGTCGCATGGAATCCCTGATGCGCTGATGCAGCCCTGGAGAATGGTGTATTGTATCACAACCGTCCACAATACGAGCACGAACAGTCTCTACATTTGGTACCGTGGTTGCGTAGACAAGAGCTTTCAAATGCCCCCATAAATGAAAGTCAAGAGGGTTGAGGTCAGGAGAGCGTGGAGGCCATAGAACTGGTCCGCTTCTACCAATCCATCGGTCACCGAATCTGTTGTTGAGAAGCGTACGAACACCGACTGAAATGTGCAGGAGCTCCATCGTGCATGAACCACATGTTGTGTCGTATTCGTAAAGGCACATGTTCTAGCAGCACGGGTAGAATATCCCGTATGAAATCATGGCGGTGAATCGAGGAAGTACAGTACATACTGACGAAACTAAAATGAGCTCTAACATGGAAATTAGGCGTTTCCGGACACATGTCCACATAACATCTTTTCTTTATTTGTGTGTGAGGAATGTTTCCTGAAAGTTTGGCTGTACCTTTTTGTAACACCCTGTATAGTGCTACGGAAAATGCTTGACGCTTTCAGTCAACTCCCGTTCTGTACAGCGTGACCGTAGGGCAGAGTGCAGGTAACAGCGTGATAGGTCTCGGCGGCCCCAAGCAAACACGAAGGCGCCCCTCCGCCGGCCGTGGCCGGCTGATCGATGCCTCTGCGTGGGCTCTGGCTCTGCTTGTGGCGGCCACACGTCTCCAGAGGGCGACTCGCCTCGCGCGCCGTTGCCCACACCGCACAGCTCCACTTTGTACCAAAGCAGGGGCCGGCCGCCTTTGCGTATTCATCCACGCATAGGAACAGGGAGGTGCTCTAACTTTGAGGTACAGTCAGCTTCGACGTCTTCAAGGGCGTGTGTGATGGGGAAGGGTGAGAAGCGGAGCCAGATTTCCTCATGTTGCGCTACCTTGCCCCCCTACTCAACCCAAGGCCGGGCCCTCTCACAATGAAGTTGGGCAGAGCCGCTATAAACAATCACCACTCACATGCTAGCAGCTAGAAGTCTCGGACTTCAAGACTTACTCCATGCCATTCGGTTTCACATGGGTCAATCATCTTCGTCTATGTCTAGCCGCTTCATCGGCTAGCTGCTGGCGAACGAGCCACAGATAGCCGGAGACACTAACAAGGGGACCCTCTATACTGTAAATCACTGATTTTGATGCGCTTCAAATATGTTGCAGAGACACTTACCCTGAGGACCTAGCTATCCGGTTTTTTAGCGACGGGCCTTGTTTTTTGAGAAAATCGATTTCGAAGTTCATTGCGTGCTTTGTATTCCGTAACATTACAATTATTCCGAGCAAGTCAGCGTAGTGCAGTGGGAAAGGTTCACGGCTGCCTTGTTGGAGGTACCGTGTTCGTATTTTGCTCGTGTAGTTTTCTTTTCTTTTTTTTTGTTTCAAAATCGTCCGAATTTTTCAATTTTATTTCAAAGAATATAAACAAACAGTGTAAGGTGTGCGAAATTATAAAGATATATTCAATTATTAATTTTTTCTGTCATACAATATTACAAAAACTTATTTTTCAAAAATGATTCAAATGGCTCGGAGCACTAAGGGACTTAACATCTAAGTCCCCTAGAACTTAGAACTAATTAAACCTAACTAACCTAAGGACATCATCCACATTCATGCCCGAGGCAGGATTCGAACCTGCGACCTTAGCGGTCGCGCGGTTCCAGACTGTAGCGCCTAGAACCGCTCGGCCACTCGGGCCGGCACTTATTTTTCATCGTCCACATTGCTTAATGTGCCAGAACAATATTGTGGGCGACACTTATAATAGAAACACCCGAAGCACAAATTTTCTCAGCAGCACGTACATTTTATGAAAGCAACCGTCTTGCAGGCGCACGGTTTCTTCATGGGCGACACCGGAAAACACACTTCTTTTGGTAATTTCGATGCGAACCATGGATATCTAATCATGCTTGCAAAATTAGGTGCGCTGGATTGATGTAGGATTAGGGAATGTAATTCTATCGAATTTTCCCTAGAAGCGATCTCTCTATCATCTTTCGTCAAGTCGGGAGCATTCTGAATAGTTTTCGTGAAGATTTTCACCTGTCGGTAAAAATAAACATCGCCGGGCTGGCAATAAGGGGTGCACTTTGGTGGGACCACTTTTAGGGTGCAGGTGCTCGCTTTCCTTTCATCAGTGAATTGATGTTCGTATAAAGTTGAATCGGTTTGCCCTCCCCAGGAATCGATAATGTACAAAAAACATTTCTGACCCACGTACGGAAGTATTACAGAACGCAAAAATTCTTCCTACACCAGTTTCGTGAACTTCCAGGATTTCGTGCAGAACACGACTACATTTCTGTATTTCCCAGTTAATTCGTTTACTCGTTTTTGAACGTTGGGACCAAATTTTCCGGACGGATCCTGCATACATAAAAAAGATATGAGATCGTCCTCTGTTAGAATATTGCTGCGCGGTGTGGGATCCTTACCAGGTTGGATTGACGGAGGACATCGAAAGGGTGCAAAAAGGGCAGCTCGTTTTGTATTATCACGTAGTAGGGGAGAGAGTGTGGCAGATATGATACGCGAATTGGGAAGGAAGTCATTACAGCAAAGACGTTTTTCGTCGCGGCGAGATCTATTTACGAAATTTCAGTCACCAACTTTCTCTTCCGAATGCGAAAATATTTTGTCGAGCCCAACCTACATAGGTAGGAATGCTCATCAAAATAAAATAAGAGAAATCAGAGCTCGAACAGAAAGGTTTAGGTGTTCGTTTTTCCCGCGCGCTGTTCGGGAGTGGAATGGTAGAGAGATAGTATGATTGTGGTTCGACGAACCCTCTGCCAAGCACTTAAATGTGAATTGTAGAGTAGTCATGTAGATGTAGATGTAGATCACCTTCCCTCAGGCTGTTATGGTATACTGGGCCGTATAAGAATGAGTAGTCTTGTTTAAATCTTTTTTCGGACGAGAACGGTTTTCGTTCCTTTTTCCGAAAGTGATCCTGATTCTGGCAGCCAGTTTGATAACTGTTGATTTCGAAGTCAAGGTCGAAATCCTCCGTAAGTATTGTCGTTTGTATCCGGAATTGTTCGGCAGCTTCTAAAACTTCGTCTATCGTCGCAAATTCTTTAGAGCTGACGAACTTTCTAATTTTGAAAAAAAAAAAAAGTACACGAGCATGATTCGAAAACGGAATCTCCAGCGCGGAAACAATTAACCTTAACCGCTGCGCTACGCTGATTTGCTCGCAATATATATGTAATGTTACGGGTATACAAAGCACGCAATGAACTTCAAAATCGATTTTCTGAAAAACCAAGGCCCGTCGCTAAAAAACCGGATAGTCAGGTATTCAGGGTAAGTGCCTCTACAACATATTTGAAGCTCATCAAAATCCGTGAAATACAGTATGGAGGATCCCCTTGTAAGAGGAAGACCCTCTGGGCAGTGCACCACACAACTGACTGATGCCGGTCGGGGTGGCCGAGCGGTTCTAGGCGCTACAGTCTGGAACCGCGAGACCGCTACGGTCGTAGGTTCGAATCCAGCCTCGGGCATGAATGTGTGTGATGTCCTTAGGTTAGTTAGGTTCAAGTAGTTCTAAGTTATAGGGGACTGATGACCTTAGACGTTGAGTCCCATAGTGCTCAGAAACATTTGAACTGACTGATGGCTGGTGAAACACGTATGTAACGTAGCAGCGATGGTGAGGCACGTTAAAATCTTTGACCAGAGAGCCTTTTATCGTGGTTAGTCTGCGCTTGACCGCGCGAGTGTTGCGAGCAGTTCGCTAGTAGTCGTCATGTAGAGCAGTACGCGAGTAGCAGTAGGCCAGTGCAGTCTGTCGATAGCAGTAGCTCAGTTCAGTTGCGTCCAGTAGTACGCTAGTAATCGTCATACAGAGCAGTCGGTCATTAGTAGCAGCCCAGTGCAGTTGTGGGATGTAGTCTGTCGGCAGTAGTGGTTTAGTCCTGTCACGGTCGCAAGCGGGACGCAGTCGGCGAGCGTCGACATGGCATTCTGGTCAAGATGCTGAATGAGGTATATTGTTAATTAAGGTAATCATCAGATAATGTAAAGTTTATTTATTGTAATTAATTTCCAACAAGTGCCCCAATAATAATTTTGATTTCAAAGCAATTTTTACAAAAAAAATTTTATTTAATTGAACTAACGATTTTGTTCCACTTCCCATAAAGAAAAGTTTCAGTTAAGTTTCAAAAAAAAAAAAAAATATTATTTGCAATGCAGTTCCTCCAAGCCGGTGCGCAACAATAAGAGCAGAAATTTGACAAGCAGTTTCAATGAGGTAAGAAATTAATTCTGATTTTTACACAAGGGCCAAAGACCGATATTTCGGTTTAATTGAATTATCATTATCACTGAGATTTTCTTATCACTGAATTGACTTTAATTTTTTTGTGAAGAACTTATATTTGAGTCAGATTGCGATTCTCACTTTTATTGTCATTAAATTTAATTGCTAGGGAGGTTACGTTTGGCTCCCATTCATTTATTATTTCTGTCTTTAAAATTTCAGTGGAGAGGTTACACTTAGCGCAATGTCCATTAGCATTCATAATTAAATATTGTCATATTTTAAATTATTGTGGGGAAGTTACACTTGGCGACACCCAGTCCAGGATCGAATTTCGTTGAGAATCTTTTGAACAACAGTCAGATATCTGCTCTTATTTGCTTAAGTATAATTAGGATTTGGCGCTACGCTTTTACTAATTTTGTGACTTTCTTTCCACAGATCAACGACAATTCGTTTGCTCTGTTGTATTTGTGTGTTGTTTTTGCATTGTGCTTCTTTGTTTTGTGAATATTTGTGACTATTGTAAAAATGCCGCGAAAGACTGTGAATAGTGTATCGCGAGGTATTACGAACGAAATTACCGGCTCAAACGACTTTACCGATAGGACATGTGACACGCAGTGCAATGATGACAATCCTGCGTTCACTAACAACCAGTGCATTACAACCACTAATGATGACTTTTATCTTCATGATGAACAAACGAACTCAATTGTCTCGTCTGTTAATTTGACGACAATTGATGACGCGAGACGCTCTATTGTAATGAGCGCTGCCGAGCCTAACACAACCGGTTTGGAAAACTCAAGTAACGTACAGACAAATTTGTCTAATGAAAATGAACAGGATACACATAGTACGACGGATTTATTTAATTCCGAAATAGTGAGTGACAGTGTAGGTCCGACTGATAATCCTTTTTGTAAATTGCAGAATGACCAAATGGTCACACAAAGCGCGACAATTCCAGGTACACAATCAAACAGCACAGATAATGGAGTAGGTAATGTTACTTTGGAACAATTTATGGCAATAATGCTACAGTTTAGGAACGAACAGAACGAAAAACAAGACAAACTTAGTGAACAGGTCAAACAACAGAACGAAAAACAAGACAACAGTAGTAAAGATCTCAAACAACTTAGTGAACAGGTCAAACAACAGAACGAAAAACAAGACAAACTTAGTGAACAGGTCAAACAAGATAACGAAAAACTCAAACAACACTTAAATGAAAAATTAGATGACAATTCCAGACAGCTTAGTGAACAAATTAGAGCCGTTGCCACGCAGTGCCATGACACTAAGGAACAGTTGCGCGTGGAAATTGAGGCTTGTTCAAAAAAAAGCAGCGAAGAAATTAGGTCTGTTGCTCAGGAATTAAGGGAAATGCAAACAGCCGCAACAGAAACACTCAGAGACGAAATTAGCGGAGTCGCTAAACAATGCTCTGAAAAAGCTACACAATTACGGGACGAGTTTAAAGCAATGACAGCAGAACTTTCGCGCACAATGGAAGAAAAGATCGACGCGAAATTCGACCAACAGAACACTCAGATTGACGAACGCTTTAATCTTCACATACAAAACAGTGATACGCGTTTCCGTAAATTTATTCAGGATCAAAACAAAGTTAAACGACAAGTAATGGAAACAATCACAGCACAGAGACAGGAAGACAAACGTAAAATGTTTGCGAAGGCAAAAACGTATGTAGACAATAATATTACTACAGTGTCCGACAAAATTAATACCATAGAACAGTTGAATGCGGAATTACGTGATGAGATTTCCGATCTTAAATCGAAAACAGACACATACACAACCGATTTTCAAACAGTGACTGACAGACTCGAACAATTAGAACTAACACAGGATTCCGATGTCGCCAAAGCTGATGTTAAAAAACTGAGCGAAACTACACGTAAGTTGCAAAAACAGATTAATGCGTCCGATTCTAAAACCGATGAACAGGCAAAAATACTGACTGAAAAATATGATGAATTGGCCAGTCGTATTGATGCTATCGAAAGTAGTAATGACAACAAATCAGACGATACTTCACCGGTTTCATTTAACCAAACACCTGAATTTCAAAATTTGCAGCAGACAATTAATGAGATCGATTCGTCTAATAACACGTTGCGTAGAAAGTTATCGAGTTTACAACAAGAAGTAACAGAAATGAAAAGTATTTCAGTTAATAACACATCACAGCAGACGCCACTTCGCGAACATCTGTCAGACTCGCGCAACGCGTATAATTTGGATAATCTACAGAGAGTACGGGACTTAGATTCCGAACAACCACAGTTCAATAGATTCTCTTACAATCCTGAACCTGCTCCATCACACAGAGACGATAATTTTGATTACAAACATTTTCTGTCAGTGAGAAAGTTTAAAGTGTTTAAAAACGACAGAACACAGATTCACCCACTTGATTGGATACAACAGTTTAGCTTTGCTTTTCCACCGACTTGGCCTGTAACACATAAACTTGAATTTATTTGCAGTTTTTTGGAAGGCGAACCGGCAACTCGTATGAGACCGATCGCGAGACAATGTTACTCGGTAGAGGAATTTCAGAATGCTTTTCTGTCAGCGTACTGGTCGAAGACGACACAGCGTGGAATTAAAGATCAGCTAATTAGTTTACCAAATTATGAGAACTCCAATTTTCCCAGTGTCACGCAATTTTTTGAGCGTATGGTCCAACAAAACCAGTACCTAAGTGAACCGTACAGTGAATCTGCACTTATACAATTATGCATTTCCAAATTACCACGGTCATTACGAGTGTCACTTCTAACGGGGCAGCAAAAGGAAAACATTTCAGCATTCAGAGATCTTTTACAGCTCTTGGAAGTACAACAATCTGATTATTCTTTTGTAAACAAAAATTTTTCTTATAATAACCAAGGTCAACAAAAGTACAGCAATTACGATCAGACACGTAATTTCAATAGGAAAGATAACAGACGCTTTAGGAACGACAACTACCAAAACTCTAATAACAGCCAAAATTCTAATTATCAATATCGTCAAAATTTTCAGCAACAGGAACCACACTTTAGTAACAATAGAAGTGTTTCACAACAACAACATCAAAACCAGCCGGTTAGCATACCTAACCAACAATGGAATGCACAAGGTCAACCAGGCTTTAATGTTTCGCCGCGTGCACGTATAGTCCCTGATACAAGAAATAGTAACGTACGGCAGCAAGGAAACAACTACGTACAAAGAAGGGAGTATTTCAATTCCTATCGTAATGCACCGTATAGGAATGACTTTCACGACAGACGTAAAAACGATGAGCACAATTATCAGCGTACATATAATAACAGTCGGTCTCACCAACAGCAAAATTATCCGCAAGAACCTATTCTCATGAATGAACCGGACAGTAGGTATCATCCAGAGCGTAACACGTCTGGAAGAAGTAATAGGACAGTTCAAATAGTCGAAATGCCACAGAATCCTCCTAATAATAATAACACGTCAGATAGAATCTGACTAGATACTGTACAGATCGCATCTTCCAATAATACAAGCACTACTTTAGACACGCAAAATGTTGTTCACGAAAATGTAATTACTTTTGACGATATCAGAGACACTCTCTTGCAGGAAAGACCATTTGTTCAGAAAACTATTTCACATCCTGTCATCGAAATTAAAATTGGTTCATCGAAATTCTCAGCAGTAATTGATTCCGGATCACCTATATCAGTAATAAATGAAGAAACTTTCAACGAGTGCAACAAAGAGAATACTTATCCGACGTTACCTTTAGGCAAAACCAAAGTGAAGGGAGCAGTATCGAGTAAAGGAGTAGACGTTAAATTACAGACGCATTTATCATTTTGTATTGCAGGTCATACTTTTCACTCTAATTTTTGGATTGTTCCTTTATTGACAACAGACGTAATTTTAGGTACGAATTTTCTGGTACAACACGACGCAGTTATTGATTTTCAGAATTCTTATTTAATGGTGAAGGATGAAAATATACAATTTGCTATAGAATTTCAGCACTCACTATCCGCGGAAGAGCAAACAATTAATCGCACAGAGGTCATTTCCGCAACACGCAACATAGACTGTAATTCTGCATTGTTCACGGATACATACGTACATAACTATAATACTCCAGAGGAAGTTGACTACGACGTAATGCAAATGATTTCCGATAAAGTTAGATAAAGCAGTGCAACTACAGACGACGAACGAACGCAATTACACGAAATTCTTTTACAGCAAGCTCCAGTTTTTGACAACATTCCTGGTACTATGTCCGGATTTATGTATGAATTTCAAGTCAAACAGCACGATACATTTAAAGCTAAGCATTATCCTATTCCGTATATTCATAGAGAACAAGTTAAAAAAGAATTGCAGGATATGCTCGACCAAGGAATTATAGAACCAGCAGTTAGTCCGTACATAAACCCGTTGCATATTGTTAAGAAAAAAGATGGCTCACTTCGCCTTGTACTTGATTCACGTCACATTAATTACATTATTATTAATGAAACAGACCGACCACAGACATTAGAGGAACTTTTACAGAAATTTCACGGTACTGCTATTTATTCCACATTAGATTTGAAATCGGGATTTTGGCAAATTCAACTTCATCCGAATTGTAGAAAATATACAGCTTTTCTCTGTTTTGGCGACTGTTATCAATTTTGCAAATTACCATTCGGGTTAACTATTTCTTCTGCAACTTTTATTCGCGGTTTGAACACTGTACTTCCGACAGAACTTAAAGACAGAATTACGACGTACGTAGACGATATTCTTATCGCAGAAGCTAACTGGTCTGAACACAATCTGATTCTTGAACAACTGTTACAAACTTTTCGTGCACAAGGACTTACAGTTAATCTTAGTAAATCGCACTTTGGCAAAACTTCTATAAAATTTCTTGGACACGTAATTTCAGCAGAAGGCATTGCACCTGATCCGGAAAAACTTCAAGCTCTACGTGACATTACTGTTCCTACGACAAAAAAGCAATTACGCAGTTTTTTGGGCTTAATTAACTTTTTTCGTAAATTTATTCATCACTCTGCTTTAGACACACCCAGATTATGCCAATTAACGGGTAAAAACAGTATTTGGTCTTGGGATAAGCAAGCACATTCTGAATTCATGAACCTGAAACATGCTCTGTTGAATGCACCACTTTTGTCACACCCAGATCTTACTAGAAATTTTTCTATTGCCACCGACAGTTCCAACACCGCTTTAGGCGTACATATTTTCCAGGAAATTGAAGAAGATGGTTCAACAGTAATTAAAAACATCGCATTTGCAAGTCGCATTCTGTCACCTGCTGAGCGAAATTATTCCGTTACAGAACTGGAAACATTATGTGTTGTATGGGCTTTTACGAGATTTCGGCACTTTCTTTATGGCAGACACACCACCGTTTACACAGACCACAGAGCGATACAATTTTTACTTTCGGCCAAATTCACGCACAACAGATTAAGCAGATGGAAACTTTATTTACAAGAATTTAATTTTACAATAGTTCACATTCCCGGCACACAAAATGTTATAGCAGACGCACTATCGCGTTCTCTGAGCAACAATCAGCAAGACGTAGCAACCAACTTCTGCAAAACAAATTTCAGTGTCATGTACATTCAGCAAGTTGCATTTGAAAATTTTATTTCATCGTCATTACAGGACATAGCACAAGAACAAAATAAAGACAATGTGTGGAAAGAAATTAAACACCTTTGGCAAGATAAGAATAATGTTACGATTAGAAATCATTACACTGTACGCAATGACATTCTGTTTCGCCGCTCTCATCCTGACAGCAACAATTGGTTATTATGCATTCCTGACGAACTGGTTAACAAATTAATTTGGTACACTCATTTAAGTTACGCACATTACGGAGCACGAAAATGTTTTCTTATACTGAGACAGAACTGTTATTTTACTAACATGGAAAAACGTATACGACGAGTTTTAGCGTCTTGTAAAATTTGCCAGAAAGCTAAATCAGACACCACTTCACATATTCCTCCATTATATCCCATTATACCTGTTAAATTAAGACATATGGCCGCAGTAGACATTTTTGGTCCAATTCCGAGAACTAACAGAGGTTTTTGCTACATCTTTGTCGCTGTTGAGCTCACTTCAAAATTTGTTACTTTCACTCCATTACGCAAAGCTACTGCTAAAACTGTTTCGAAAGCATTTGTAAAATATTTTCTATTTCATGTAGGGCATGTGATGAGAGTAATTTCTGACAATGGATCTCAATTTCGTAGTACCATATGGACACGCATGTTACGAGCTAGAAACATTTCTCCGATTTATATATCCAAGTACCATGCTTCTTCGAACCCTTGTGAACGGTTAATGAAAGAAATTGGTAAGCTGTGCCGAATATACTGCCACAAAAGACATATTGATTGGGATACACACATACTCTCATTCCAAGATGTAATTAATTCCATTCCAAATGAATCCACTATGCTATCTCCGTCTGTTATATTGAAAAATGTTGAACCACCAAACAAAATTAAAGAATTAGTAAACTTCCCTAAATGTCGTCGACCAAGACACCACGAAATAATTGACATTGCGCTGAACAACATCAAACGTGCCGCAGAGCGCTGGAGAAGACAGCAAAAACAGGTTTGTAGACGCCGAGACTTTCACATTGGACAGAAGATATTAGTACGTACACACTATTTATCCAGCAAAATAAAAGGTAAGTGCAGTAAATTTGAACTTCTATACGCAGGTCCATATCGGATTCGCAGCATCCCTCACCCCAATGTTGTACACGTCGAAACTTTGAGAACCAGAAAATCGAAAGGCAATCACCATATCTCAAACATTAAACCATTTATTGAGTGAAACCACTTTATGATGTAACATGCTATGATGCCATTTACTTATGCAATTATATTCACATGACTAATTACTGATGATTAGCGTATTTTTTCTTGGCAAGTGCCCGGCAAGGTAAGGTTAGCAGGTCGCTTTTCTTGTCGTTACACATCAGACCGTGCATATTTTTTCAGAGACACTTACGTATTTTATGACTAATTATGCAATGTTAGGTAATGACATGTTAATTTCATTACATTTTTTTTCATTAAAGGCTTTAATTCTCGCCTCTATTAACTACACTCTATACAAGCTGAACACTACGAACGTCACATTTTGTCTTTTTATGTACGATTGTTTTCATGTTTTGTTTGTATGCACTGTGAAATAGTTAAGATATAACACACAGCAGTTGACTTTGACATTTTTGTTGCCCTATGACACCTCAATATCGTGACTGTTTTACATTTTTTGCTGCTGCATTGTATTGTTCTGTGTACATTTTTGCATCTGAACACTGTCAATGTCTTTGACATATTACGTTTTCTGTCATGTTATGCTGTATGGTTAATTATGTTACCATAAACCAGTCATTATTTAGTGGGTATATGATTTAAATGCAAGACATTAATCTTTGTTCATCAATTTCAGAAAGAAATGATGCGTGTAAGAAATAAATTCAACAGAAACGGGAATTTCACCTACGGAATAAACGAAAGAAGATGCAATAACTTTATGAGGAAGAGTAAATGGATCAGGATTAACAAACATTAACAAGAATATACTATACTCATCATAGAATAGCAGTCTTAACTAATTTCTTCTTTCAGAATACAAGGTGATTGATGCAGGCTGTCAGACAGAACTACACATCTTAGTTTTAGTGATGAAATATGCTAGAGATAAGGAATAGTTATGTAATGAGTAATGAAGTGATATTTTGCAGATGATAATGAATGCTGATGAATAATGATGAAGAATATGCTATTATGAATAATGAAGTTTTTCTTTACAGGTGATGATAATAATGAAGTTATGATAATATGGATAATGAAGTGATTGATAATGAAGTTTTTTCTTTACAGATGAGGATAATGTTGAAGTTATGTATTTATGCTATGTAGTTATTTAAGTATTTGTTGCAGTTTGTTTTGACAGCAGGCGTTATATTGCATAGTAGGATGACGGAAAGTTTTGGGAAGGACAGCTATGGAACACATTTTTATACACATTTCACTACCTGTTAATTTGAAGTTCACTACTTTTCAGCATAGTGTGCGTTTCTTCTTTCAGGTCAATAATCCATTTTGTATTTTTTCCAGGAGAAGCTTTTCATGATACTTACTAAACCTGTTACTTATTATACCTGTTCTAGTACTTGCATTTTTATTTTTTACCCATTTGTGTTTATCATTTATAAATGTGATCACATGTACTGCCTTGTTACATAACCTTGCTACAGCTGACTCATGACGAATGACGTTACCTATCCTCATTTGCAGCAATAGGTCAAAAGCAAATAGTGTTATGCCTCAGCAATTAATTATCGATCCCAACGCAATGCATTGCTAAAAGAGGTATTACCAGTCCCACATAATGTCACTAGTTTATGATAATTCTGAATAATACTGATTAGCTCTGAATAGTATGTCACTTGAGTAATGACTTCTTAATGAGACAAAATATATATATATATATATATATATATATATATATATATATATATATATATATATATATAAAATAATGCTTTGTAACTGGCTAATAACTGCCACTGTTTATTGTAATGAGACTACTTATAATGCCCATGATTATTAATGCTATGACTGTAATTAACTGATTTTTAATAATGACTTCGTAATGATTTGAATAATACTGCATGATGAACAATGTTTTATTCTATTCAATACTTGCTGGCCACTGAGTGCCAATAATTAATGTCACTCAATGAATTATGTTATTAATTATGCCATTAATTAGCTCTTGTTTTCAATGTTGATGCTTTGTAACTGGAAAAGAATGTGATTGTTTAATAATGCTTTGTAATTAGGAAAAAGCTAATGATTATTACTATTGGAATGACAAATGATTGATTAACTATGCTTTATAATTGGAAATGAATGTGATTGTTTAATAATGCTTTGTAATTAGGAAAAAGCTAATGATTATTACTATTGAAATGACAAATGATGCTATGCTTTGTAATTAGAAGAAGGCTAATGATTCTTAATTATGCTTTGTAAAGAATGCGATTATTTAATAATGCTTTGTAACTAGGAAAAGAAGGTTACTGATTCTATGTAAAACAATTAATGAACATTTTTCTGTAATACTACATACTTGGTACAGAAATGTTCAATAACTGGGCTATGAATGCCGCAAACTGCTAATGAAGAATGGTATGTGACTTAATGTCCTTCACCTTATGAGCTAACTACCCTGAATTACTGCAATGTCCATTTGTCCTGTCCATCCTCATGATCATGGAGCACTATCTTTGGTTTTGCACTAATTCTACCTTGGTATGCCTTGTAAGAGCGTGGTGTTGACACGACATGCTGTCCACCACTGTGAGCGATGAAGACGTTATTATGGTCCCACTGTTTGGTGTACCTAATGTACTGCCAAAATGAAAACATGGAATATTACTACGACAGTTCAGTGTCTTGGCTACGCTGATAAATTCTGATGGGAAAAGAACTTCAAGTTGTGTCACTTGGTGTTGTACTTCTGTGGAAAGATATGGACTTTCAGAACAGCTGTGTGCAATCTAAAGTGCTACAACCATGATGCAATCCTTCCCTTTCCTATCCTAATTCTTGTCACATAGTGAAAATCATTTTTGCTAACATCATTTATGTTCATGGCTATACATTTTTTTCTATTCGCTGAACTCCAGTGCGAGTACACTTATGTCACTGGTCGACATGATTTTTTGCTATTATGTTTATTTATTGCGAAAATGCCTAAGACATTTTTTCGATTTGTTCTGAAGTATAGTATATGTGCACTCTTGTCTTTTATTTTGATGATATGTTCTGAACTACAGTGCATGTGCACTTATGTTAGGTGTTAATATATTTTCTACTGAACTTCAGTGCCTGTGCACTTTTCTCATTTTTCAATATGATTTGTACTCATTCTGTATATTCAATACTTCAGTGCGTATGCACTTATGTCATTTGTTACTCATTGTATATACATTTCATCATTTACTGATATGTTCTCAACTGCAGTGCATGTGCACTCATGTCACTTGTCAACATGATTTTTTTTGCCAGTCTGTTTACTTGTTCTGAATATGCTAAAGAATTTCTTCAGTGCCTGTGCACTTTATCTGTCAAATAATTTTTATATAGATTTTTCTGATTTGCTACTATGTTTTGTACTCACATTTTGTCTTTGTCTGATATATTTTGTACTCGGTGCGTGTGCACCACATTTAATTTATGTACTAAATTTGAATATTCTGTAAATTGTAAAAATTTCTTGCGATGGCAAGTCCAAATGACTCACCATCGCTGCCAAATTTTTGCCCTCCCCCCAGTGGAGGGTTATGAAACACGTATGTAACGTAGCAGCGATGGTGAGGCACGTTAAAATCTTTGACCAGAGAGCCTTTTATCGTGGTTAGTCTGCGCTTGACCGCGCGAGTGTTGCGAGCAGTTCGCTAGTAGTCGTCATGTAGAGCAGTACGCGAGTAGCAGTAGGCCAGTGCAGTCTGTCGATAGCAGTAGCTCAGTTCAGTTGCGTCCAGTAGTACGCTAGTAGTCGTCATACAGAGCAGTCGGTCATTAGTAGCAGCCCAGTGCAGTTGTGGGATGTAGTCTGTCGGCAGTAGTGGTTTAGTCCTGTCACGGTCGCGAGCGGGACGCGGTCGGCGAGCGTCGACATGGCATTCTGGTCAAGATGCTGAATGAGGTATATTGTTAATTAAGGTAATCATCAGATAATGTAAAATTTATTTATTGTAATTAATTTCCAACAAGTGCCCCAATAATAATTTTGATTTCAAAGCAATTTTTACAAAAAAAAATTTTATTTAATTGAACTAACGATTTTGTTCCACTTCCCTTAAAGAAAAGTTTCAGTTAAATTTCAAAAAAAAAAAAATATATATTATTTGCAATGCAGTTCCTCCAAGCCAGTGCGCAACAATAAGAGCAGAAATTTGACATGCAGTTTCAATGAGGTAAGAAATTAATTCTGATTTTTACACAAGGGCCAAAGACCGATATTTCGGTTTAATTGAATTATCATTATCACTGAGATTTTCTTATCACTGAATTGACTTTAATTTTTTTGTGAAGAACTTATATTTGAGTCAGATTGCGATTCTCACTTTTATTGTCATTAAATTTAATTGCTAGGGAGGTTACGTTTGGCTCCCATTCATTTATTATTTCTGTCTTTAAAATTTCAGTGGAGAGGTTACACTTAGCGCAATGTCCATTAGCATTCATAATTAAATATTGTCATATTTTAAATTATTGTGGGGAAGTTACACTGGAACAGCCGACTGTCCGGCGCATGTGCGCCTACTGCCTGCCGACATCTGACGCCAGGCCCACATTCATTTGATAGACAACCACCAGCCGCCACTTTGCTGAGCCAGCGATTCTGTCAAAGAGTCCACCACACGCTGCCACGGTCAAGCACTTTGCCTTGCTCTACGCTGAAGCAGCCACCACCCCAGGGTGTTAACACACGCCATCGACTTGCCGCCATCTGCCACTGCACGAGTGTCTTACTGAATAAGGAATGTATTTGGCAACTGATCTCTTCTGATTCCACGACCACCGTGTTGCTGGTGCTACGCGACCCATCGATGTTGTACACGCCATTCCTGAGTTAGAGGTGACCAACATGGCAACAATAATACACTACTGGCCATTAAAATTGCTACACCAAGAAGATGACGTGCTACAGACGCGAAATTTAACCGACACGAAGAAGATGCTGTGATATGCAAATGATTAGCTTTTCAGAGCATTCACACAAGGTAGGCGCCGGTGGCGACACCTACAATCTGCTAACATGAGGAAAGTTTCCAACCGATTTCTCATACACAAACAGCAGTGGACCGGCGTTGCCTGGTGAAACGTTGTTGTGATGCCTTGTGTAAGGAAGACAAATGCGTACCATCACGTTTAAGACTTAGATAAAGGTCGGATTGTAGCCTATCGCTCGCGGTGGTCGAGATCCAATGACCGTTAGCAGAGTATGGAATCGGTCGTTACAGGAGGGTAATACGGAACGCCGTGCTGGATCCCAACGGCCTCGTATCACTAGCAGTCGAGATGACAGGCATCTTATCCGCATGGCTGCAAGGGATCGTGCAGCCACGTCTCGATCCCTGAGTCAAGAGATGGGGACATTTGCAAGACAACAATCATCTGCTCGAACAATTCGACGACGTTTTTAGCAGCATGGAGCGTCAGCTCGGAGACCATGGCTGCGGTTACCCTTGACGCTGCATCGCAGACAGGAGCGCCTGCGATGGTGTACTCAACGACGAACCTGGGTGCACGAATGGCAAAACGTCATTTTTTCGGATGAATCCAGGTTCTGTTTAGAGCATCATGACGGTCGCATTCGTGTTTCGCAACATCACAGTGAACGCACATTGGAAGCGTGTATTCGTCATCGCCATACTGGCATATCACCTAGCGTGATGGTATGGGGTGCCATTGGTTACACGTCTCGGTCACCTCTTGTTCGCATTGACGGAACTTTGAACAGTGGACGTTACATTTCAGATATGTTTCGACCCATGGCTCTATCCCTCATTCGATCCCTGCGAAACCCTACATTTCAGCAGGATAATGCACGACAGCATGTTGCAGGTCCTGGATACAGAAAATGATCGACTGCTGCCCTTGCCAGCACATTCTCCAGATCTCTCACCAACTGAAAACGTCTGGTCAATGGTGGCCGAGCAACTGGCTCGTCACAATACGCCAGTCACTACTCATAATGAACTGTGTTATCGTGTTCAAGCTGCATGGGCAGCTGTACCTGTACACGCCATCCAAGCTCTGTTTGACTCAATACCCAGGCGTATCAAGGTCGTTATTACGGCCAGAGGTGGTTGTTCTGGGTACTGATCTTTCAGGATCTATGCACCCAAATTGCGTGAAAATGTAATCACATGTCAGTTCTAGTATAATATATTTGTCCAATAAATACCCGTTTATCATCAGCATTTATTCTTGGTGTAGCAATTTTAATGGCCAGAAGTGTATAATAGCCTCAGAGCACAAGAAAGGTGAATATTCTCCTGTGTAAATTTGACAGAAATGTCTTTTTAACATGCAACTCACCTCTCACTCCCGCAAGCTCCCCTAACTGTCGCCCACAGCCACTAACCCATCGCTGTAAGTCGCTCATACCTAGCCACTCCCACTTACCCATTCTCACTCACTCATTCAGCCCAACTTGGTGTCATTATTTCTTAGTGTCTCTCTAACTGTAAATGTCCTGTCTCGCACTCACAGACTCCTTCGTTCTGAGCTACTACTACTCTTGTCGCCTCTCACTGTCATTGTCTGTCTCTTATTACAGCATCTCGCCCATTCCTTCCCACTGTTGCTTGTCTCTTCTTACAGTCACTGCCCCTCTCTTGCTGTCTCCCTGGCTCTCACTCACGTCTTCATACCTCTCCCATTGGCACTGTCTGCTTCATTCATTCCGTAGCACTTTCCGCCAAGTCATTGTCAACGACGTTCCATTGCCACTCTGTCCTCTTTTTCTCGCACTGCCATTTTCTCCTTCGCTTTTTCTATACAACAACCACCGTCTACTATCTTCCAGTATTTATTATTCTTCCATCTCTTTCCCATTGCCTCTCTCTCCTTCTCTCTCAGCACAAAAAGCGTGAATATGTTCGCACGCCAAATCCCTGGAAATTTTTTTAAAGGTACCGAGGAAGGTAAGATGAGGCTGCTGGTACCCCAGTTTCGAGACCTCTAATAAACAGGAGCATATTCGCCTTTTTTGTGCTCCTACAGAGATATTTTCCGCTTGTTCCCTCCTTTTCCCTGTTGAAGATGGCATGTCAGTCATACGAAAATAAATTTATGGGTCCGTAAAATTTTGGTACGTAACTTACGAGAAATTGAAATAGCGCAAAAGTATATAATTTTACACCCCAGACAGGATTTTATGTTCACAAAAATTTTGCATTTGGTTCAGTACTACAACGACAGGACCTTTCTGATGATAACGCGGACACTCTACAGCATATTTCTCCGTGCTCGGTCAGTTTATAAACTACATTTTCGCCTCGCACCCCCTATTTCACATGTACATGTAGGGTAACTTTGAACCCCTGTATCTCGGAAATGGAAAAAGAAATCAAGAAAATTTCCAAGGTAGTTCGTGATCGGGATCTTGAAAATATATCATAAAAATTTCAGCCATTTGCTGTACATAGCCGTCTTGGAATCCGCGGCTACCCAAAAGCCATGTTTTTTAGGTTTTCTTAGGAACCGCTCATGAACTAAGCCCCACAAGGCGCACCGTAGTCCACATCTTATGCAAAAAGAACAAGCCGATATGTTCCATTTGCCTAAGCTGGAGGGAATGTGAAATATTCAAACTTTGGCGCTCTAATGTAGGAAGGTTACAGTACGACGATACTTCTGTCGGGCATGCAAATAGCCCCAAGCCAAAAGGATATCCAAGACACTTGACTTTATGTTTCTAGCAGCAATATAATACAACGTAGGACCCTCGGAAAATCCCTCTTTTATGCGCGGCGTTTTGGAGCATATTAGGTAGCGCATGCTGTCACATGCGTACCGATATCATCAACCTAGAAGCAGACAATACAAAAGTAAATAACGCATGGAAAGTAATCAAAGGAATGCGAACGCAACATAAAGACGATGCGAGAATGAGTTTCATCTCTATGAAGGAGTGGAAACCAATTACGAAAATCTCCTGACGGAAAAAAAGTGCAGAATTCACAGCCGATTATATAAGCCATCCTGCCACTCAACACATAGCGAAAACAAACATTAGTAGACTATGCATGTCAACAGACCTAGCGAAAATGATAGCACTTGTTCCAGGTCGCAATAAAAGCTTTTCTTACTTCTATTGTAGCATCTGAAGATGACCAGAATAGGCCGAAACCGGTTATGATTGTATTAGAAGAAAAGAGATTGTGCCAAAAATAAAAAGAATAATACCTTACAGTAAGTTAGTCACCGTCTCCGCAAACGGACTGTCGTTCTTTCCGAAATTTAGACATGCCATTTTAAGCACCCCCAGCAGAGTTTAAGCAGTCATAAAGGCGAAGGATGAGCACAACTCATATTAATGATCACAAATAGTTGTCTGGGTACTTCAGACCATGTAGATGTAGAAAGTGTACGTCTCGGAATATCGTCGAACTCAAAATCTGCTGTTGCGGAACTTCCAGTATAGTGTTGCTCAACCCTAAGCACTATGATATGGTCGAGACGTTACTGCGTCAGCTTGTCTCATCTACGGCGGCTGTCGCCCTGAGGCCATCCACAGTGTGAAGAGGGTTCCTGCAACAACTTGCTGCAAGTTTCAGTGGCCGTAGTCATGCCACGTTCATGCCAGTAGGTACCACTCGGTAAATTCCTGCATTTTAGAGAAAGTTATTATCGAGCTGGGTACAGTGTGCTTTTAACATCTTGAAAGGAAAACCCGTCGCCAAATATTGACTTTACGGCTGACGACAATACATTGCTGTTTCCTATCCCGATACTGCACAACCCTCAAAGTACCCTTCATAGGGTCGAGAGGCGTCTGACAGCCGTACATGATCCTGGACCCAAACGTGACTGACTGTCCTGTTGAACCCATGGGACTATGTACCGGATACGTGCACTACTATCTGGCTGCCTCACACGCTCCTGCGACGATCGTCAGACAAATTCTGCCGACTGAGAGGAGCCAGAAGGGCTTCTGAAGACGCCCAACGCAACTCTTGGCGAAACGTTAAGAACGAAAAGAATTTTGGTCTACGACTATACAACCCGAAACAGTTGCCTGTTGCTACTGCCCGCATCTCGTGGTCGTGCGGTAGCGTTCTCGCTTCCCACACCCGGGTTCCCGGGTTCGATTCCCGGCGGGGTCAGGGATTTTCTCTGCCTCGTGATGGCTGGGTGTTGTGTGATGTCCTTAGGTTAGTTAGGTTTAAGTAGTTCTAAGTTCTAGGGGACTGATGACCATGGATGTTAAGTCCCATAGTGCTCAGAGCCATTCATTCCTGTTGCTACTACTGGTGTTTTAGCGTTTGTGTTCGACTGAGGAAATTAACAATACGCTCAGGTAAGGATTCCTCGCAACGTGCGTTGGAAGGTCTTCTTTTATATGTTAGAAATATTTATTCAAGTGCGACAGACTGAACCTTGTGTTAAACATTTTTTGAAAACGATTTCCAATAGCTGTTAAGTATTTTATGAAATGCATGACACGCAGCTGTCTGTTTGTACGTTATTGTCACCACCAGTACTCATGCGTTGTCAATTAAACATAAAACCAGCGAATTATATACATAGAACCAAGTATACTTTTTCTTCCCTGTTCTTTGCACTAGGTCTTCTACAAGACAATCTTCAATCGTAAAAATCATAAAATTGACAAATATTATAATATTTCAATCAGTTATTCTTAAAATATGAAAAAAAAAAACAGATCGCTAAAACAGTAAAACCAATTTAAAGCAGAATGAGATCTTTACAATAAAAGAGGGAGAGGAGCAATCTTTATAACATATTTTTCGGTGTCAGGTGGTTTCGCAGGAAGGCCCTATCATCAGCTGGAGCATATATGCAGGAAGCAGCGACTACCTCAGCTAGCTAAATCTTCGTAAGTATTAAACATGCATTAGTTGTTAACTCATTATGCTCACTGAGCATTTTATCCAGTTCCTTGCGTTTTGCGACGTGAATCTTCAGTTCTTCTAAAATGTCGATATTTTTCTTTAATGTGGCTTTTTCTGTCATCAGCTGCTCTCCTTGAACCTAAGCCTACACACGGTCGCTGATACAAAAACATGTCAGAATTATTTTGTGCAGTTTCATTCGTCTATTTCAGTAAGTCTTGAACATCTGTACGGGACCTGAACCGACGTGCTCATCCGGTCATATCTGACGCGTTGACTGTATCATAGGATCTGTTGAGCGATGACGCGTCCTTCGAGCAGAGAGAAGCAGATAACAGAGGCGGCGCCGCCATATTGATTTGCGTCCTGTAGGCGCCATCCGGACGGCGCAATCACAGGCAGCTTCCGCTCCTGCAGAACCGTTTGCCCAGCAGGTTACGTCCTCTCCAGACGTCACTCGTGACTTATCCACTGTTGAAGCAACGCTTCAAATGTAATATCACTAACACTAGTAATAAATATCCCTGTGTATGTGTGCTTATAAGTTTCGGTATAGCTCTGGAACGCCTGGAGCAGTTACAAACAAACTTGGTACGAATGGTGATCATTGCGCGACTTGAAAGTTGATGGCAATAATATATACTCTACATGCTCGGCGAAGATTGGATTTCGGAATTTAGCCCCTTCCGTTCAGCGCGTCATCTATCTGTAAGTGTGTCCCACTTAACACTTTCTACGAGATCTGTAACGCTCTCTCGATGGCTAAATCTACCTGTGACGAATCTTGCCACTCTTCTTTGGACCTTCTCAATCTCCTGAATCAGACCCCACTGGTAAGGGTCCCATACAGACGAACAATACTCTAATACTGGACGAACTAACTTATTGTAAGCAATTTCCTTTGTTGAAGGGCTGCATCGCTTCAGGATTCTACCAATAAACCGAAATCTAGAGTTCGCCTTACCCGTTACTTGTGTAATCTGATAATTCCATTTGAGATCATTTCGAATAGTCACACCCAACTACTTGACGGATGTTATTGTTTCCAAAGACTGGACATTTATTTTGTACTCGTTCATTAATGGGGATTTTCGTCTTGTTATACGCAGTAGGTTACACTTACTAATATTGAGAGATAACTGCCAGTCATTACACCACGCATTTATTTTCTGCAAATCCTCATTGATTCGTTCACAACTTTCGTGTGTACTACTTTCCTGTAGACTACAGCATCTCCGGCAAACAGTCCAATGCCGCTGTCAATACCATGAACCAGATCGTTTATGTAAATCGTAAAAAGCAATGGTCCTATTACTCTGCCCTGGGGCACACCTTAAGTTACGCTTGTTTCTGTTGAAGGCACCCCATTCAGGACGACATGCTGCTCTCTGTCTGTTAGAAAACTTTCTATCCAACCGCATATGTCTTTGGATAGACCGTAAGCGCGCACTTCTTGGAGCAAGCGAAAGTGCGGAACGCCTTTCGAAAGTCGAGAAATATGGCATCAACCTGGAAGCCGGTATCTAGCCGGTATATCATGGACAAAGAGGGCCAGCTGTGTCTAAAACCGTGCTGGTTTCTGCAGATGAGTCTAGAAAGGTCATTATGTCTGAACACAAAATGTGTTCCATGATTCTACAACAAATCGATGTCCGATGACACTTCAGCCCAAGGGGTTAGTGTGGGTTTGGATAGGCGTGGAGATGTTAGTGGGGAGGAAATAACATAAAAGTGGTCAAAATCAATGAATATCAGTGTCGGATTCGTAATATTCGCGGTTGCCAGGCTGAACAAAAATAGTCCTGATGAAGAGTGAGCCGTAGCGGTAGAAGTGGCGTCCGCAGCTCGTGGTCGTGCGGTAGCGTTCTCGCTTCCCACGCCCGGGTTCCCGGGTTCGATTCCCGGCGGGGTCAGGGATTTTCTCTGCCTCGTGATGACTGGATGTTGTGTGATGTCTTTAGGTTTAAGTAGTTCTAAGTACTAGGGGACTGATGACCATAGATGTTAAGTCCCATAGTGCTCAGAGCCATTTGGTAGAAGTGGCTGTGCGTAATGGGAAGGGTGGACAAGATATTTAATCGGTAATATCACGTAATCCGATTGTATTAGGTAGAGGTCTCCATCAGCCATCCATAAAGTGAGTCCGTTAATGAAATAACAACAGCGATTCAGGTTTCTTAAGCCATCGTATACCCAGAGTTTTAAAAAATACCAGAGCACTTTTTATGGAGCGAACTACGGCAATGTGAAGTTAGATTTTTGAAAAATCGTGATTTGAGCAAAGCATGATTTTTCAAAAAATATCTAAAAGTTGTCGGCTGGTCCCGGCGGAGGTTCGAGTCCTTCCTCGGGCATGTGTGTGTGTTTGTCCTTAGGATAATTTAGGTTAAGTAGTAGTGTGTAAGCTTAGGGACTGATTACCTTAGCAGTTAAGTCCCATAAGATTTCACATACATCTGAACATTTTTTTTCTAAAAGTTGTAAATAACTGCCTCCTTAACATAGTGTGAATAATCGATATGCTGTCTAGCGTTCAAAATCAAAATTTCAGCGTCTACAAGCTGCCCAAGCAAACTTACACGGTACAAACAACCTGATGAAAAGCACCCAGGTACCACTATGTAAGGCGCAGCTGACGACTGGATGATACTAGAGGTGGATCCGCCGGTATAAAAGGAGGAAGCGAGTATTGTGTTGTCAGTACAGAGGCAGCAGCAGCGCAATTAGTCGACCTGGAAGACTGAGTGATTTCAAACGTGGATTAGTCATTAGATGTCACCTGAGTTAAAGATCCATCGGGGACTTTTCAACTCTGAGGGTGTGATCTCGAAGTGAAAATGCGAAGGTAGAAGCACGGCGAAACAACGACTACGCAGGCCTCATTTACTGACGGACAGGGACCGTCGAGAGTCGTGGAGGGAAGTTGTGAAAAACTGCAAGAAATCCACAGTACGAATCACTCCGAAGTGCTACCAGCTGTCCACGTCGCAGAATGGAAGGGTACAATGACTGAGTGTTTCCTCATAAGCCACACATTTCTGTAGCCGTTCTAAGCAACGCCTGAGGTGATGTAAACCGCGGCGTGACTTGTCAGCAGACGAGTGGAACCGAGTGATTTGGAGAGGTGAATCACACCATATCTTATGGCAGTCCGATGGAGGGGTTTGGCCGGCCGGAGTGGCGAGCGGTTCTAGGCGCTGCAGTCTGGTTCGAATCCTTCCTCGGGCATGGATGTGTGTGATGTCCTTAGGTTAGTTAGGTTCATGTAGTTCTAAGTCTAGGGGACTGATGACCTCAGATGTTCAGTCCCATAGTGCTTAGAGCCATTTGAACCCCATATTAATGTCACTAATGGGTATCCTGCTACTTCTGATCTGGTACTGTACAAATCGATACGTATTTGAGTTTTTTCGGTCTTCTAAGAAAAGAGGCCTCTTCGCGGCCTACGGCATTCCGGGCGGTCAATAGTTACAATGTTATTCTCCTTTGTGACTCAGCGCTTCCCGTTACAAGAAAATCCATAACATTTGCTATTAAAAGACTTAAATACACACACTCAGAGCAAACTGGGGCAAGCAAATACGTGTTGATGGGCAGCCGCACTCCATTTGACCTCTGTTACACCTTCACTTCATGTGAAACCCCATGAATCAACAGTTTTTTCCGAACATGACCTATTGATACCACAGAAAGCAGCGTATGCAGACGCCCTACTTCGTATTATAACAATACGAGTCTGAATTGCGTATATACTAAAATGTATTGAATTCACAGTAAACCTAAGTTAGTAGTGAACGCAGATGTTTTTACGCTCACCGAACGGTCTAACAAGGGGAGGCCGCCAATTGTGAAATTCGCAGATTCGATTCATACTGCGCATAATAAAGGCTCATGGCCAGAGGTGTAATGTGGCAAAGCACCAAGATGCACTTCTCAGCCGTCGTCGAGAAAATCGACAGTTAAAAGAAACCGTTGCGGTGAAATACTCTCTACGATTAATGGTTTTCTACAGTGTCGTGGCGCAGCGGTAAGCGCTCAGGTTCGTAATCCGAAGGTCGCCGGATCGAATCTCGCGCCATGCAACTTTTTTTTATTATTAGTTTTTTATAATTCAAATATATATATATATATATATATATATATATATATATATATATATATATATATATATAAATTATTAATGAATTGCTTATGCATGTTGGTGAAGGCGGATCGCTCTCCAATTGTACCGCCTCCATTTTTCCGTTTTTTTAACAGGGTGTACCAAAGCTCTCCCGTCCGCACTGATTTTCGACGATGTTATAAGTTGCGCTAGGGACCGCATCTACCTTCTTCCGAAGTTAGCAGGCAACTACGCTGTTATGCGGTGGCTCGTTGCGGCCCATTCAACATCTGTCCTTCAAGTGTAACGAGCGAGTAACGGAGTTTATATTTCATACCTGCCACAGCAAATTTGTGTTCGTGGGGTCTCTATTCTAATCCGAACGTTTGACTTACGCTATACGTATTCGTTTCGGAATATCGTTTCTACGTCTTCCGTTAACTATACGTGGTTAACATTATGAAGACAATTAATAACATTTGTGAAATACAACTTTGTTAGCGGAAAACATAATGATGTTCGAAGTCGCCAGTTTTTCCACGACAAACGACTTTCAACAACTTATTATATGCATAATTGTTGCAACTGATTGCCGGGAATTATATATATATACATTTGAATTACAAAAAACAAATGCTAAAAAATAAATAAAAGGTCGCATGCCGCGAGATTCGATCCGGCGACCTTCGGATTACGAACTCGAGCACTTACCGCTGCGCCACGACGCTGTAGAAAATTATTAATGGTAGAGAGTATTTCACCGCAACGGTTTCTTTCAACTGTCGATTTTCTCGACAACGGCTGAGAAGTGCGTCTTGGTCCTTTGCCACATTACACCTCTGGCCATGAGCTTTCATTATGCGCAGTATGAATCGAATCTGAATTTCACAATTGGCGGCCTCCCCTTGTAAGTGTGGAGATATGAGTGATTGTAGCGGAGATTGTTCTGTAAACTCAGTGGAGATTACAAAACGCAGGAAAGAATTTGTTAAGAACGGGTCTGGAAAAAGAGACAATGAAGTATTATAAAGTAAAAGATCTCCAAAACACAAACACAGAGTGAAAGCTATAGCGGCAGGGAAGTAAAGATATTCGTACATATAAGTAAGTTACTTTTAGGTCGTACTGTATTGGTCATGAAGCTGTCATTTTAATTCTGAATATTTTTTATATGGGGTACATAAGGCTTGTACAAATGAACGACATATTTTCCACTGAAATGCGAGACTTAAAGATCCCTGCTTGCATTTAGTACCGCAAAGAAAGAAATAACTGTTTCGGGTATTTTTTGCTAACGAAAACAAACGCATTCCAGTTTATGGAAAAGACTGAAATCAGTCTTCATGGAGTCACTGTTTTCCCTGTATGCTGTTTGTGCAACGTCATTCACAAAGGAGGGCTTACCGTGGACAAGCGTGGGAAACTTCTTGTTCATGAGCAATCGATGGAGAGACTTGTCGGTTTTTAAGGGAACGTTAGAGTCATTACCGACGAAGGAAGCTCGGTATGGTAGTTGAGCTATTACTTGCCCGCATGAAAGACTTGCCGACGCATTACAAGAAAGTAAATACCCACCTATCATTATTAGCTATACGTTGTACCTGGAATATTTCATGGAAAAGCTTTTTAGCCAGCCTCTGAAGAACTAGGTCACAAAATAGTAATTATACATTTTAATGGTATCAGAATAAGCCTAGCGGGTTCGAATCCCAGTACGGCACAAATTTTCAGCTCTCCCATTCATGTAGATCAGTAGGCAATAGCAGCTAAATGTCATTAATTTCTTCGCATCTTGATCAAACAAATAATCTCAGCAACAGAACATATAGTATGCAGGAGAATGACTAAAACGTTCTACACAGGCATGAAAAGTATCCGACAAGTTTGTAACAACAGTCATGAAATCATGGCACTTTCATTCCATTATATGAAAAAGCTGTAAATTCCTGATGTGAAGATATGGGAAATACTATACTAACGATAATTACGAGTGGTAATTTTCGTGAGCACAGCTTCAACACCACAACATAATTTTACTCCGTCCTTCAGGTGATGGGAATAAGAATTCAGTTGATGTTTGTCCAGTTTCTATGACGTACAGTAATGGTGAGAGTTCACACAGAAAGAACTTTATGCCTTCGCAGTTGCGTCTAGTAGGCAGAAGAGAAACTATGCAGATGTGATTTTTCTTGTTACTTTAGACCTGTTAAACGACTCATAAATACTGCATTATTATACAGCACCTCTTCGTTCCCCAGACGACGTTTCTCGCTACATGGTTCTGATTTTAAAACCAAAGAAGAAAAATAAATTTATGTGAATGAAAGCGTACTTTGAATATGTTTAAATTTCAGACATGAGTGACCCCCGTATTGCATACACTGATTCTATTCTTTCGTTGCTTGTATCGAAAGACGTGAAGAAACAGTACGAAACGAAAGTAGATCAGGGAAATTTTAGCTTGAACTTCGTAGAAAGCACCCTTGTTTACTGGAATGTCCGAGTGTACGTGTAATATTGATGTACATGTAATACTGCTGTGTTATCAACACCGAATTTCTACAAGGAAAATATATCGTGGTGAGACATAATTGTACTTTTTTATTACACGTTAAAATATGGAAGTCCGATTTCCGTTCAAGAGGGGTTCCCTAGCCGGCTTCGGATGCATTATACAGGGTCGTCAGAAAATGTCTGAAACGCTCGTAGGGATGTTGCAGGGCAGGTTGCACTGAGACACGAATGTTAAGAAAAAAATTCGATAACATTGAAGTTAGCCAATCGGGGCGTCAGCGTCCACATTCAAGCGGCCTGCCGGGGGCGGTGTTGTCGAATCGGGTGCTTTGTTTAGTTATCTGAAACTTTAACTTGCGCTCCCGACGAACCGATTGGCTAACTTCAGCGTTAAATGACTCGGAAACGGCGCAACGTATGGAATTTTGTTTCTGAACATTTATGTCTCAGTACAACCTGCCCTGCAACATCCGTATGAGCATTTCACACATTTTCTGACCATCTTGTATATCAGTTACATATGATAATCCATTGTAGAACTTGAAATGGAAATGCTCTATGTGGTTAATGGTTTAGTATTCTAAATAGCAAGCACTTGCCAATACAGCGAAAGACAGAAGTTTATGAAATATATAGAAAAAAATCAGAAGAGATATTACGTATTTAATGCTTCTCATGTGAAAGGTTTTACTCCATTTTTCCCCTCGTGTGTTTTTGTTTTCTTATTTTCTTTTTACTATGGCAAGCATTAAAAAAACTGTACTCTACGTAGATTTTCCAAGTATCTCAAACTCTACATTGTGTAATTCACAGGTTTTTACATACAGGATTATGCGTAAGTATCCCCGGGGTTTCAATAGACGACTGCACGAATAGTTCAAGACACACATAAAAATAGCACGTATCAGTGTACAGGGCAATTCCTCAAGTTTCGATCCTTAAGATGCCTCGTGGCGCTGTTGCAAAGCGTTTCACTATGGGGAAGATGTGCCCCAGAACATAGCGTGTGATGGAGTGAAGTGTGCATTTCGTATCGTGAATGTGAGTCAGCTGTGACGGTCCAGCAACGATTTCATACCAGATCGCAAGTGAAAGGTGTGTAGAAAGGTGGAGGGAATATACACAAGGGCGATGTACGTACTTGAGGGCAATGTTATGGAAATGGAAGAGGACGTGGGTGTAGATGAGATGGGAGATATGATTTTGCGTGAAGAAATTGACAGAGCACGAAAGACCTTAGTCGAAACAAGGCCCCGGGAGTAGAAAACATTCCCTTAGAGCTACTGATAGTCTTGAGAGAGCCATCCATGACAAAACTCTTCCATCTGGTCAGCAAGATGTATGAGACAGGCGAAATACCCTCAGACTTCAAGAAGAACACAACAATTCCAATTCCATAGAAAGTAGGTGCTGAAAGGTGTGAAAAGTCACGGTTGCAAAAAACTAACACGAATTCTATACAGACGAGTCGAAAAACTGGTAGAAGCCGACCTTGGTTCAAATGGTTCAAATGGCTCTGAGCACTATGCGACTTAACATCTGAGGTCATCAGTCGCCTAGAACTTAGAACTAATTAAATCTAACTAACCTAAGGACATCATACACATCCATGCCCGAGGCAGGATTCGAACCTGCGACCGTAGCGGTCGTTCGGTTCCAGACTGTAGCGCCTAGAACCGCACGGCAGCCGACCTTGGGTAAGATCAATTTGGATTCCGAAGAAATGTAGGAACACGCGAGGCAGTACTGACCCAGTGTCTTATCTTAGAAGAGAGGTTAAGGAAACGTAAATCTACGTTCATAGCATTTGCAGACGTAGAGAAAGCGTTTGACAATGTTGACTGGAATACTCACTTTCAAATCCTGAAGGTGGCAGGGGTAAAATACAGGGAACGAAAGGGTATTTATAATTTGTACAGAAACCAGATGGCAGTTATAAGAGTAGAAGGGACGAGAGGAAAGCAATGATTGGGAAAGTAGTAAGACAGAGTTGTAGCCTATCCCCGATGTTATTCAATCTCTATATTGCACAAGGAGTAAAGGAAACAAAAGAAAAATTTGGAGTAGGAATTAAAATCCAAGGAGAAGAAATAAAAACCTTGAGGTTTGCATATGACATTGTAATTCTGTCAGAGACAGCATAGGACTTGGAAGAGTAATTGAACGGAATGGACAGTGTCGTGAAAGAACGATATAAGATGAACACCAACAAAAGCAACACAAGGATAGTGGAATGTAGTCGACTTAAATCAGGTGATGCTGAGGGAATTTGGTTACGAACTGAGACATTTAAAGTATCAGATTGATTTTGCTATTTGGGCAGTAAAATAACTGCTGATGGTCGAAGTAGAGAGGATATAAAATGTGGACTGGCGATGGCAAGAAAAGCGTTTCTGAAGAAGAGAAATTTGTTAACAACGAGTATAGATTTAGTGTCAGGAAGTCTTTTCTGAAAGTGTTTGTGTGGAGTGTAGCGATGTATGGAAGTTAAACCGTGAATTTACTTTCAAAATCTTTTCTTAAAGAATTTACTTTATTTACTAACGATTCATTAAGAACATTAATACATTTAATCACACTATGTGAGCGTGGAAGTAGTTGCCAGTGGGTAACTGATGAAAACAAATTAAATTTCAACTGATGGAAATTTTATTCTTAAAAACACTTTTCTTTTTTTTTTTTAAAAAAAAACGGATTTAAAAATTATAATCAGAAAGCGCCTTCTAAATATCAAGTTACAATTTATTCAGAGACAGAAATAATTATTTTTTGACAGTATGAGCTTTCGGGCTGAGAAGCTTGCCACCCCCCTTTAATACGGCCGTAGTCACGACCGCTCACAACAACCTCTGAAAGACTACACTGGTGCAAATCTGCAGCACACCAGATTACTTCAAACTAAAAATTTTAACATCTCACACAAACACATAAACTATGCACCCCGTAGGAGGGATGGAAATGGTACAAACACTCACATTAAAAAAAAAAAATACTTGCCACCGAAAGTGCAACTTGTTTTTAAAAGAAAACTCTTACGATGGAAGGGTGGCAACTTTATATACTAAAATGACGATTTAAATAAAAACCCATGAAATGCAGTCTTACATAAAATGTAGAAACATGCTCTACATCACACATATACCGCCTGTCAAGATGATAGGCAAGATAAAAACATATTTCAGGAATTCGGTCATTCTCTCTAATCCGTCCGGGAACCTGTGAATTTCAGTGTAAAACTCCCAGTAATACATCATATTAAGATCACCTATGATTTGTTACTTAATGGAACCGAAGTCATGACCGTATCGCGCGAAAAGCACGGACCTTACTTTGTATTTTGAACTAGCTGAGTACCCGGCATTGTACGGATATGTATTTATTCCAATCCTCCGTTAGTTATCCTCTGCTTCCCCCCCTCTCTGTCCATCTCGTCCTCCCCTCCCTGTTCTTCTCCTCTGTCTATCTCCTCCTCTCCCCCCTCTATTTCCATCTCCTCGTCTTCTGTCTGTCCATTCAGCATTTCCTCATCCCCTCCCTCTCTTCATCTCCTCCTTTTCCCTCTCTCTGTCTCTCTCTTCCTCCCCACGACTCTATCCATCTCCTCCTTTCCCTTTCTCTGTCTATCTCCTTTTCGCACCTTCTCTCTCTACATTTTTACGCTCACCACAATTGGAGGCTGGTGGTTTTTAGTATTTCTTACCAGATCGAAATTAATATGTTACAAAATTCGGTAGATCATTCTAGGGATTTAGCCTTAGCTTTTTACCCGTTGTTTTTCCCGCGTACACACATATAAAATATATCTGATATGAATTTAACACATGTATTTGTACGCACACTTCCCGTGTATCTCTTGTGAATTTTGCCCTGCGGTTTCGTCTTCACGCAGCTCAATGTTTATCACGTGTCACCTGAAGTATCATATAATTTTACAGCTACATCTAGTAGATGTGTGGCTACTGTGTACGAAATGTCTGTGAACAGAGTTAGTAGTAAATACGCAATAAATTAAAACGTCATACATGATAGCGCAGTTGTCTCACATCTCAGTATTTTAAGTCATATCGCGCGAAATATATGTCGTACAATGATATAAATTAGCTAGTACACTCAGCGGTATGTGTGAGTACTGTCCGCTGAATGTTTTGCGAATAGGGTTAGTAGTAAGGAAGTAATAAATTAAAACGTCATGCTTCTTGAGGCAGTTTTACTGCACGAACAGCGAAAATGTGGTAAGCGTTGAACATTTTCGTTTCGTCACTTTGTAGGGGCTTCTCGGTAAGAAAAACTTTCTTAAGGGTTTGAAATTTAAACTTTGTTACAAGTCAGTAAGTGATCTCGTCCTTAAATACTGGATGAGTAAAGCATGGGTACTCGCGCGTCATGGGCTGCACTGCTTCTTCACCTCCACGCGCACCCCTTTGATGGGTAGGTGGTTCTCATCCGTCCGCAGCTCGTGGTTGTGCGTAGCGTTCTCGCTTCCCACGTCCGGGTTCCCGGGTTCGATTCCCGGCGGGGTCAGGGATTTTCTTTGCCTCGAGATAACTGGGTGTTGTGTGCTGTCCTTAGGTTAGTTAGGTTTAAGTAGTTCTAAGTTCTAGGGGACTGATGACCATAGATGTTAAGTCCCATAGCGCTCAGAGCCATTTGAACCATTTGGTTCTTATCCCCACAGATATTCTTTCCGGACAGTAAGTGATACGTGCATCAAGTTTGGTTGAAATAGGTGGAGGAGCTGTGGATTGTATGTATAGAGTCATATATACGTAAATACATTTTTATAATATTATGGATACAAAGAAGGGAAAGCAGAAAGGTGGAAGGAATATATAGAGGGTCAATACAAGGGCGATGTACTTGAGGACAATATTATGGAACTGGAAGAGGATGTAGATGAAGATGAAATGGGAGATATGATACTGCGTGAAGAGTTTGACAGAGCACTGAAAGACCTAAGCCGAAACAAGGCCCCCAGAGTAGACAACATTCCATTAGAACTACTGACAGCCTTGGGAGAGCCAGTCCTGACAAAACTCTACCATCTGGTGAGCAAGATGTATGAGACAGGCGAAATACCCTCATCAAGAAGAATGTAATAATACCAATCCCAAAGAAAGCAGGTGTTGACGGATGTGAATATTACTGAACTATGAATTTAATAAGCCACGGCTGCAAAATACTAACGCGAATTCTTTACAGACGAATGGAAAATCTGGTAGAAGCCGTCCTCGGGGAAGATCAGTTTGGATTCCGTAGAAATGTTGGGACACGTGAGGCAATACTGACCCTACGACTTATCTTAGAAGAAAGATTAAGGAAAGGCAAACCTACATTTCTAGCATTTGTGGACTTAGAGAAAGATTTTGACAATGTTGATTGGAATCCACCAGAAACAAACGCAAATAATTTTATTTTAAAAAGCGGATAAAGTGTCACTAGAAGCCTTCCTAAGAGACACTCTCCATTCCTTCCGATCTGACTATGCAAATGTAGACGAGATGTGGCTCAAATTCAAAGATATAGTAGCAACAGCAATTGAGAGATTCATACCTAATAAATTGGTAAGAGATGGAACTGATACCCCATGGTACACAAAATAGGTCCGAACGCTGTTGCAGAGGCAACGGAAAAAGCATGCGAAGTTCAGAAAAACGCGAAATCCCGAAGATTGGCTAAAATTTACAGACGCGCGATATTTGGCACGGACTTCAATGCGAGATGCCTTTAATAGGTTCCACAACGAAACATTGTCTCGAAATTTGGTAGAAAATCCGAAGAAATTCTGGTCGTATGTAAAGTACACAAGCGGCAAGACGCAGTCAATACCTTCGCTGCGCAGTGCCGATGGTGCTGTTACCGACGACTGTGCCGCTAAAGCGGAGTTACTGAACGCAGTTTTCCGAAATTCCTTCACCAGGGAAGACGAATGGAATATTCCAGAATTTGAAACATGAACAGCTGCTAGCATGGGTTTCTTAGAAGTAGATACCTTAGGGGTTGCGAAGCAACTCAAATCGCTTGATACGGGCAAGTCTTCAGGTCCAGATTGTATACCGATTAGGTTCCTTTCAGATTACGCTGATACAATAGCTCCCTACTTAGCAATCATATACAACCGCTCCCTCACCGATAGATCTGTACCTACAGATTGGAAAATTGCGCACGTCGCACCAGTGTTTAAAAAGGGTATTAGGAGTAATCCATCGAACTACAGACCTATATCATTGACGTCGGTTTGCAGTAGGGTTTTGGAGCATATTCTGTATTCAAACATTATGAATCACCTCGAAGGGAACGATCTATTGATACGTAATCAGCATGGTTTCAGAAAACATCGCTCTTGTGCAACGCAGCTAGCCCTTTATTCGCACGAAGTAATGGCCGCTATCGACAGGGGATCTCAAGTTGATTCAGTATTTCTAGATTTCCGGAAGGCTTTTGACACCGTTCCTCACAAGCGACTTCTAATCAAGCTGCGGGCCTATGGGGTATCGTCTCAGTTGTGCGACTGGATTCGTGATTTCCTGTCAGGAAGGTCGCAGTTCGTAGTAATAGACGGCAAATAATCGAGTAAAACTGAAGTGATATCAGGTGTTCCCCAGGGAAGCGTCCTGGGACCTCTGCTGTCCCTGATGTATATAAATGACCTGGGTGACAATCTGAGCAGTTCTCTTAGGTTGTTCGCAGATGATGCTGTAATTTACCGTCTAGTAAGGTCATCCGAAGACCAGTATCAGCTGCAAAACGATTTAGAAAAGATTGCTGTATGGTGTGGCAGGTGGCAATTGACGTTAAATAACGAAAAGTGTGAGGCGATCCACTTGAGTTCCAAAAGAAATCCGTTAGAATTCGATTACTCGATAAATAGTACAATTCTCAAGGCTGTCAATTCAACTAAGTACCTGGGTGTTAAAATTACGAACAACTTCAGTTGGAAAGACCACATAGATAATATTGTGGGGAAGGCGAGCCAAAGGTTGCGTTTCATTGGCAGGACACTTAGAAGATGCAACAAGTCCACTAAAGAGACAGCTTACACTACACTCGTTCGTCCTCTGTTAGAATATTGCTGCTCGGTGTGGGATCCTTACCAGGTGGGACTGACGGAGGATATCGAAAGGGTGCAAAAAAGGGCAGCTCGTTTTGTATCATCACGTAATAGCGGAGAGAGTGTGGCAGATATGATACGCGAGTTGGGATGGAAGTCATTAAAGTAAAGACGTTTTTCGTCGCGGCGAGATCTATTTACGAAATTTCAGTCACCAACTTTCTCTTCCGAATGCGAAAATATTTTGTTGAGCCCAACCTACATAGGTAGGAATGATTATCAAAATAAAATAAGCTCGAACAGAAAGGTTTAGGTGTTCGTTTTTCCCGCGCGCTGTTCGGGAGTGGAATGGTAGAGAGATAGTATGATTGTGGTTCGATGAACCCTCTGCGAAGCACTTAAATGTGAATTACAGAGTAGTCATGTAGATGTAGATGTAGATGTAGAATACTCTGTTTCAAATTCTGAAGATGGTAGGGGTAAAATGCAGGGAGCGAAAGGCTATTTACAATTTTTGTACAGAAACCAGATGGCAGTTATAAGAGTCGAGGGACATGCAAGCAGATTCAGAAGGATGTAGGCTGCAGTAGGTACTGGGAGATGAAGAGGCCTGCACAGGATAGAGTAGCATGGAGCGCTGCATCAAACCAGTCTCGGAACTGAAGACCACAACAACAACATGGATACAAAGAAGAAGGTCTGGCAGGCTTGTGTGTGTGTGGGGGGGGGGGGGGAGGGGGGGGGGGGACGTATACCATATGAAAATTGACCGCACTGCTGTGTGTGTGTGTGTGTGTGTGTGTGTGTGTGTGTGTGTGTGTGTGGAGGTATACACTATGCAAATTGATCGCAATACCTCTTAATATGAAATACGAAGCACTGTGCAAGGCTCGTCTTACTGCTCCCCGAATACGAAACATCAAAACGTAAATTTTCGTGTAACAGCACCTGTCGGCAGACGGCCACCACAGCCGGTCCTGCTCGATGCAGGAAATGGAACGCGCCGAAGCGGCCGATGGTGCTCCGCCCGTCCCCTCGCATGGCCATCACCCCGAGAATCGACACGTAATCCGGCAGCAGCCGCAGCCCTGTCGCCCGACGCCCGAGTTATGTACGTATCATATCGCCGCCCTCCAGCAGCACAACCTCCCCTCCACAGGCGGCGGTCGGCGTACCTTGATCCCTGCAGGAGCCGCCACAGCTGAAGGGGATCTGCCGATACAGCTGGGATTTCTACATATAATGCTGTGTCTGTATACTTTGCCGCAACGACATGTCGATAACTATAAAAATCTGTGGGACAGTCTCACCAAACGGTGGCATAGTCGGGAAGAAGGGATACTGTGAGTTACGTCGAAATGAAAGCAAACAACAAGTTATGTGAAGGGCTACGGGGAAATCACACCATCTCGTTGATGCTGTACAGATATACAGATCTTCGTCACTTAGGGTCGATGGGAGTACTGTCTGTAACAATGAGAAATCTCAACTGTAGGATATCCGACTACTGTGGTCCCCAGACGCGGTAATGAAGTAGTAAGCGCACAGGATAACATATTAGTCACTCCCAGGGGACGACACACTAACGTGGAGTAGTACCAGCTCTAGAGTTGGTAATGGCCTCAGTTCGCCAAGGAAGAGAGTCCGCAGGTTTTTTTGTTGTATCATATGCAGGTATAGCCACTCAGCGGTAACAAACTGCGGATATGTTATTGCTACGTTTCATGTGTAGTCGCCGATAACACTTCCCATTTTTTGTGGTGTTTTAAAGAATTGACATTTTATCAAATGAAAGTAAAGAACCTTTTAATCACCAATCAATAATTTAATATGTCAATATCGCCACTAATTACTATTAACACACATTATCGCTTTCGACATATTAATTGCCTTCTTTAGATCTGAGAATAATACACAAGTGCACTGAAACTTCCTGACAGATTAAAACTGTGTGCCGGACCGAGACTCGAACTCGGGACCTTTGCCTTTCGCGGGAAAGTGCTCTACCAACTGAGCTACCCAAGCACGACTCACGACACGTCCTCACAGCTTCAATTCTGCAAGTACGTCGTCTCCTACCCTCCAAACTTTCACAGAAGCTCTTGTGCGAACCTTGCAGAACTAGCACTCCTGGAAGAAAGGACCCTTTCTGTGAAGTTTGGAAGGTAGGAGACGAGGTACTGGCAGAATTGAAGCTGTGAGGACGGGTCGTGAGTCGTGCTTGGGTAGCTCAGTTGGTGGAGCACTTGCTGGCGAAAGGGAAAGGCCCCGAGTTCGGGTCTCGGTCCAGCACACAGTTTTAATCTGTCAGGAAGTTTCATATCAGCGCACACTCCACTGCAGAGCGAAAATCTCATTCTGGAAACATCCCCCAGGCTGTGGCTAAGCCATGTCTCCGCAGTATCCTTTCTTCCAGGAGTGCTAGTTTTGCAAGGTTTGCAGGAGAGCTTCTGTGAAAGTTTGGAAGGTAGGAGACGAGGTACTGGCAAAATTGAAGCTGTGAGGACGTGTCGTGAGTCGTGCTTGGGTAGCTCAGTTGGTAGAGCACTTGCCCGCGAAAGGCAAAGGTCCCAAGTTCGAGTCTCGGTCCGGCACACAGTTTTAATCTGTCAGGAAGTTTCATATCAGCGCACACTCCGCTGCAGAGTGAAAATCTCATTCTGGTACAAGTGCACTGCCGGAAAAAAGCAACACAATCAAGGACTGTGCTCTGTGACACCAGCATGAGGGATTAAGTTGTTAACGATTCGTCTGTCACAGGCAGCTGACGCTTGGCAGGCCTGTCTTTTCACCTTCTGCTTTGACTCTGCAGGCAATAGCTGTGCTGAGTTTCGAGGTAAACAGTGTTTGCAACATTCATTGTAGGATACAACCATGTCCCACTGACGTATGTACTCCTGTTGAACAGCTTCAGTCATCTGTACGGGATCGCACTGTTTCCCTGCGGGAAGCTGGATGGACGTACCGACCGCTTGCTGCACAACGGTTATGTGTCGCTGCTTCCAGCGGAGACCTGTCGAACGTTCCCACTCCTGTAGACCAGGTTCTGGACGTCCGCCTAGTACAGACGCACGTCACGATCGGAGCATTATGCGAGCAACGATGGTCGTTCGACATCATCCAGGGACAAAATCCGGGCACACGTTGCACCTACTGTGTCATCAGGGATCACTGGGAACCGTGTGCTTGCAGCAGGATTAAGATCACGTGTGGCTCCGGCGAGGCCACCAGACATCACGACACGGCGAAGCGTGGTTATACTAGTGTTATGAAAGAGTTTACTGGAGAGTGGAATGACGTTCGCTTGATGAGAGTAGGTTCTGTCTACACGCAAGTGATGAACGTACACGTCTATAGTGTAGACCTGGTGAACTACCTCTTCCAGAGTGTATTAGCCGACGACACCCAAGTCCCGTCCCAGGCTTCATGGCGTGGGGGGTATCACTTAGAATTCGCGGTTATGTTTGGTGCATCTGCAGGGTAAATTAACCAGTGCACGCTACACTGTTAGTCTCGAGTTACAGCCATTTCTTCGTCAGGAAGGTGATTTAGTTTCTCAGCAGGACAAGGCCAGTCCACATACGGCTGCTGCACGCAAGGTGCTCACCGTGGTGTACAACAAACGCACTGGAAGCAAGATCTCCAGATCTCTGTGCAGCATAACACACATGGAACAGAAACTCACTCGTTCTCTAGGGCCTGGAAGAACCATTACCAAAGTGCAAGAAAAGGTGCAAGATGCTTGGGACATTCTATCACAGGATGCCTTTTTTATCGTTTTGATGTGAGAATTCAAGAATGCTTTGCTGTCAGAGGGGAGTACGTTGTGTATCGATGCGACTGTTGGGCTTCTTTTACTTTGACGTGTATGTTTCATCTGGTCTGAAAGTGTTATCGTATACTGCTACAACGATAAACTGTATAAATACTGGCAATTAAAATTGCTACACCACGAAGATGACTTGCTACAGACGCGAAATTTAACCGACAGGAAGTAGATGCTGTGATATGCAAATGATTAGCTTTTCGGAGCATTCACACAACGTTTGCGCCGGTGGCGACACCTACAACGTGATGACATGAGGAAAGTTTCAAACCGATTTCTCATACACAAACAGCAGTTGACCGGCGTTGCCTGGTGAAACGTTGTTGTGATGCCGCGTGTAAGGAGGAGAAATGCGTACCATCACGTTTCCGACTTTGATAAAGGTCGGATTGTAGCCCATCGCGATTGCGGTTTATATACAGTTTTAATTCATTACTTAATTTTGAAACACTATGGTTAACCATCTGTTCTGTAGCACATAATATGTTTTTTGTGTCACCTATAAAATTTAGTTCGTGTGGTATGACACATCTCGAAATTCACCAATTCATTTATATATCTGCGGACAGCCATGCATGTAACTAGTGTTTATGCATTATGACGAAACTACACCGCAGGAAAAAATTAACAAGGGCATTTTGCCGTCAAGTGAGGTGGAGGTACACAACTGGCCATTAAAATTGCTACACCTAGATGAAATGCAGATGATAAACGGGTATTCATTGGACAAATATACTAGAACTGACATGTGATTACATTTTCACGCAATTTGGGCGCATAGATCCTGAGAAATCAGTAGCCAGAAAAACCAACTCTGGCCGCAATAACGGCCTTGATATGCCTGGTCATTGAGTCAAACAGAGCTTGGATGGCGTGTACAGAAGCTGTCCATGCAGCTTCAACACGGTACTTCAGTTCATCAAGAGTAGTGACTGGCGTATTGTGACGAACCAGTTGCTCGACACCACTGACCAGACGTTTTCAATTGGTGAGAGATCTGGAGAATGTGCTGGCCAGGGCAGCAGTCGAACATTTTCTGTATCCAGAAAGGCCCGTACAGGACCTGCAACGTGCGGTCGTGCATTATCCTGCTGAAAAGTAGGGTCTCGCAGGGATCGAATGAAGGCTAGAGCCACGGGTCGTAACACATCTGAAATGTAACGACCACTGTTCAAAGTGCCGGCAATACGAACAAGAGGTGACCGAGACGTGTAACCAGTGGCACCCCATACCGTCACGCCGGGTGATACGCCAGTATGGCGATGACGAATACACGCTTCCAATGTGCGTTCACCGCGATGTCGCCAAACACGGATGCGACCATCATGATGCTGTAAACAGAACCTGGATTCACCCAAAAAATGGCGTTTTGCCTTTCGTGCACCCAGGTTCGTCGTTGAGTACACCATCGCAGGCGCTCCTCTCTGTGATGCAGCGTCATGGGTAACCGCAGCCATGGTCTCCGAGCTGATAGTCCATGCTCCTGCAAACGTCGTCGAACTGTTCGTGCAGATGGTTGCTGTCTTGCAAACTTCCCCATCTGTTGACTCAGGGATCGAGATGTGGCTGCGCGGTCCGTTACAACCATGCAGATCAGATGCTTGTCATTGTCATCTCGACTGCTAGTGATACTAGGCCGGTGGGATCCAGCACGGCGTTCCCTATTACCCTCCTGAAGCCAGCGATTCCATATTCTGCTAACAGTCATTGGATCTTGACCAACGCGAGCAGTAATGTCGCGATACGATAGACCGCAATCGCGATAGGCTACGATCCGACCTTTATCAATGTCGGAGACGTGATGGTACGCATTTCTCCTCCTTACACGAGACATCACAACAACGTTTCACCAGGTACCGCCGGTCAACTACTGTTTGGGTATGAAAAATCGGTTGGAAACTTTCCTCATGTCAGCACGTTGCAGGTGTCGCCACCGGCGCCAACCTGTGTGAATGTTCTGAAAAGCTTATCAATTGCATATCACAGCATCTTCTTCCTGTCGGTTAAATTTCGCGTCTGTAGCACGTTATCTTCGTGGTGTAGCAATTTTAATGGCCACTAGTGTAGTAACTGTTAGCTTGCTCAATTACCGCTATTAAAATCTCATGCAACGTCTAGTACCATCTTATAAATTGCATATGTGAACAAATGTCGGCCCCATTAGCTGAATGGTCAGCTCGTTGGAATGCCATGCGTGGGGTCCCAGGTTCGATTCCAGGCTGGGGAGGGAGATTTTCTCCCCTCAGGGACTGGGTGCTGGCTCTTAGCTGTCCTACATAGACCAAGTGATACATTCCGAGTAATTTTATAGTTTTTTCCTTACTGCAGGTGTGACAATTTGCTGAAAGTCTGGCTGAGAATTGGAAACCATGAGCCACCATTAAATAATGTTTCCATTACGTAACTACAATGTGTTTGTTGTATGTACGTGTGTGAATACAACATTTTAACTACCAGATTACCACTCCATTTAAGCTGATTTCACTACTCTTGCCCTATGGCACAAGACAGTTCTGATACATCAAGAAAAGTAGGGAGAGTATTTGGTGCACGCAACATTATTAAGCTGTGGATTAAGAAATTGCGTGGGTGCATTTTTCTGTTCTCCCGTGTCGCAGGAAGCCAGTGGACTGAGAAAAATAAATCTTTAAGCCGCGCTACGGCATATACACGAGCGAGGGTAGGGGAAGAGACGAAAAGTGCGTGACGCAACGCCGCTACACAAGGCCGGCCCTCCAGTTTGGAGTGACGTGGGTGGAGCAGGTGCCGCGAAGTGGGGAGCAGCGCCATCGCTCACACCTGTCGTCACGGGATGATGGCGGAGCAGCAAGAGCAGCGAAACAATAACACCTCCACCCTTTCACTTTTCCTGAGAGCTCTTCGCCCGCGACCATAACTGCTGATAAACAACTCTATCTCCAATACAATGCCATAAAGGAAAAGTTGAAAATGAAGTTAAACCTTCAGAAAATCTGCAATGGTGGCAAAGGAACAAACATAAAAACGAACTTTGCTTTTCTCAATGTACGTCAAAGATATTTTGTCTATGCTACATTGTTGTTTCCAGCAAAAGCTCACGGCGCCTGGAACTGTTAATGAATTCCCCTGTTCGTTATGTTCGACTCTTTGATCTCTTTTCACCATCATATGGACAGCTATTCTGGCTTCCAGCACGCAGCAGTAGAGATTTCCATGCTCTGTGTATTCTCTACTCTGTTACCAACGTACGCAGTTCCTCATCTCTCTCCTCGACCTTAACGGCCTTCTCTGAACAATACGGCAGGAACACCCATTCCCATCACAATACAATCCTTTCTGTCGCACTCCATCGTTCAGGCATTTTCTCGAGGTCCTTGTCGGTAGCGGGGACCCGACTATGGAATAACCTCTCGCATTATATTAAAGAAATGAATAACATCTCCAGTTTCAGAGGATAGGTAATGACATATCTATTAAAGCAACAATAATGACTGCAGTTGACCCTGTATGCACTCGTTACTCCCGTACATCCTTCTTTCCAACCAGATCTTTCTCAATTCCCAGTGTTCTCAGTTTGTGCAGTCTCCTTAAATTTCATTTTCCCCAGGACTCGCTATATCACAAAACATCTATTTTGTACACCTATAAATAACTGTTATATCCCCCACTGTCAATATTGTTATTATTTTCATTATTATTATTAGTACTGGTAGCAGCAGCAGCGGCAGCAGCAAGAGAAGTACTGCCAATATTGACTTTATTAGTTCATAGTCGGTATTATTTACTCACACTGTCAATATATAGACACTGAAATCATTTTAATACTATTTGTCATGCGAAAATTGTTATTTATTAGGTAACTACACTGCACTGTATGTATGAAACCGCGGTCCGATGTAAGAGATAGCCTGGTGGCCCTAATGAGATGAGGTTAAATAAATTAAAAAATCATATACTGACGACATCCAGCTGTAGTTAGGCGCCCATCTAAGAACATCGCTCTGCTGCTGCTGGAAATAAGACACTCAAAGTAGTAGATGAGCTTTGCTATTTGGGCTCCAAAATAACTTTAAATGTTAGGAAGTCCTTCCTGAATGTATTTGTCTGTAGTATAGCCCTGTACGAGAGTGAAATGTGGATGACAAACAGTTTAGGCAAGAGGACAATACAAGTGTTTGAAATGTACTGCTACATGTTAAAGATTAGGGGGGTAGATTGGATAACTACTGAGAGAAGAAATTTACGGCAGAGCTTGACTAAGAGAAGGGATTGGTTGATAGGACACATTCTGAGCATCAACATTGGTTATAGAGGGAAGTGTTGGGGTAAAAACTGTAGAGGGAAACCAAGGCTTAACTACAGTTAGAAGGTTCAAATGGACGTAGGTTGCACAGACGAAGAGACTTGCACAATATAGACTAGCATACGGAGATGGGTCCCGCTGAGTACCACAACGACAACAACAACAACAACAACAACAACAATAACAATTACTACTACTATTACAACTATTAATACTACTACTATTTCTGCTGCTACTGGTACTCCTGCTACTTCTAAACTGTATGAACAGCGTGACTCATTGTGACGCAAGACCAGAGGAGTCATATAAAGAATGGGAGAACAGATGGCTGAATGTGGAGCGACGCGCTACTGTCACGGGAGATGAGAACAGCCGTCCACTGATTTCGGCGGAGATGAGCCGCTGTGGCCGCAGAAAGGAGCGGATGTGCCCCCCCCCCCCCCCCCCCCCCCCCCCCGCTGGCCTCTCTTAACCTACCGGCGCAGTCGATTTCCCTGCGAAACGAATGCTCGATAGGTCACTGGTTTCAATCAGTCTGATGGTATCCCGATGGAAATCATGCACAAGAAGCTTGGGTGTTCCTCGCTCACGTTATTTTCCCGGAGGAAAAAAGTTCTCGGTTTCTAATCGCTCCTCCGAAACTGGTGAGATGTTTGATTTTTATGCATCTCGTACGTGCCTTGCGTCTTCTAATAATAATGCTGACCATATTGCTATAGCTTTCAGCTCTTATGCTGGTGTGCTCAGATCCTCCGAAGCATCTCACAACAATCGGAGATCGTAGTGGCCCTGCATAAAGATAGGACTAAAGTGCGCTTACGGTGTATCAGTTTTTTCCGCTGCTTTTGACAATTTGTTTTCGTACGTTCCCAAGCGGGTGGCAACATATGGTATCCAACGGGAATATCTGAATCTACAGGTTCCTTTCTGCTGATTATGCGAACCGATTAATGTCCGATATAGAGACTAGAAAGAACACTACGTGCGCCGGTGGACTGTCCTGCAGCGTAAGCCCGAGACCTAATAGGAATGTGACAATTTGGTTGTGGCGAAGTTAACGAATGTGAACGGAGGAAAAGTAGATTTACTGACAGACTGATCTGTAGCGAAGCCCGTAGCCTAGGCTAGGTTGTAACGCGACAATTTTGTTGACAGTTGGCGAACCCAAAAAATCTCTACACGAAAATACATTGATCAGCCAGAACATTATGACCACCTACCTAAGAGCCGGCAAGCCCACCTTTGGCACGGATAGCGGCGGCGATGCGTCGTTGTATAGAAGCAATGACGCCTTAATAGGTCGCTGGAGGGGGCTACCACCACATCTGCACACACAAGTCACTTAATTCCCGTAAATTCCCGGGGAGTAGGGCGATGAACTCTGACGCCACGTTCAATCACATGCCAAATGAGTTCGATCGAGTGCAGATCCGTCGAGCTGGGAGCCAACGCATCAATTGGAACTCACCACTGTGTTCCTCGAACCACTCCATCACACTCCTGGCCTTGTGATATGGAGCATTATCTTGTTGAAAAATGCCACTGTCTTCGGGAACATGATCGTCATGAAGGGGTGTACGTGGTCTGCAACCAGTGTACGATACTCCTTGGCCGTCATGCTGCCTTGCACAAGTTCCACTGAACCCATGGATGTCCATGTGGATGTTCCCCAGAGCACAATGGAGTCGTTGCCATCTTGTATGCGTCCAGCAGTACAGGTGTCAAGCAGCTGTTCCTTTGGAAGACGACGGATTGGTGCCCTTCCATCGACATGGTGAAGAAGGTATCGGGATTCATCAGACCATGCAACGATCTGCCACTGCACCCACGTGCAGTGCCGATGGTCATGTGCCCATTTCAGTCGTAGTTGCCGATGTGGTGTAAACATTGGCACATGCATGGGTCGGCGGCGGCAGAGGCCCGTCGCTATGAGTGTTGGGTGCACTGCGTGCTGAGAGACACTTTTACTCTGCCCAGCACTTAAGCTTGATGTTAGTTCCGTCACATTTCGCAGCCTGTCCTTTTTTACCAGTCTGCCCGGCCTACGACGTCCAACACCTGTAATGAGGGGTAGCCGCTCAAACCCACGACGTCTGGACGTGGTTTCACATTGGTTTCACCCCCTGTTGAAGACGCTCACCACAGCACTTCTCGAGCACCCGACAAGTCGTGCAGTTTCCGAAATGTTCTTGCCGAGCCTCCGGGCCGTCACAATTTGCTCTGGGTCACATTCAGATAGGTCGTGCGCCTTTCCCGTTCTACACACGGACAGAACGATCACTGATAGTACACGGACCATGCGTGTACCTAATATTCATTCCTCGCCAGGTGACGCTGCTATCGCCTGTAAGGTTTATATAGATAGTAGGTCGGTGGTCATAAAGTTCTGGCTGATAGGTGTAAAATTGCCGTAATAGATCGATGGACGCACAACTGACTCACAATTCCTCGTGTTCACTTCACGTCATTCAGCGCATCAACAGTTACCAAAAGCAGCATACAGTGGAAAGGCCACGATACACAGTAGGCGCACTTTCACCCCCCCCCCCCCCCCCATGAGAGAACGTTTACTTCGTTTACTGATTTGGTACTAACACAAAGAACATAAATAATCACTCACTCTGTTCATATGAAATGGCCTTCTATGTCCTTCTTCTCGTGGCGTATTCAGTTTCATACACTTCTTTGTTTATTGCGGTCGGCACAACTTTGCAGCAGAAACAAGATGCGGCCAAAACGAAGCTATGGTTCGACTGCAAATGGTTCAAATGGCTCTCAGCACCATGGATCTTAACATCTGAGGTCATCAGTCCCCTAGAACTTAGAACTACTTAAACCTAATTAACCTAAGGACATCACACACATCCATGCCCGAGGCAGGATTCGAACCTGCGGCCGCAGCGGTCACGCAGTTGCAGAGTTCGACTGCACTATCGATGGATCGACCCTGGTGTTATGAGTCGCTTTTTAATTTCTTCTGCAGTATTTGGCGAAGTTTCATTGATGTTAATAGACGGAACTTGTTACGAATAAGAGAGAACGTATCTGACGTTTATAGTGACAACGTAAAACTACTGTAAAAATTACAGATATTTAGCTATTGAACGTACAGATCCATACATGTTATTGATCATTACGGATTTTATAATTTAACAGTATTGAGAATAAGTTGGTGAAGAACATTGAGTTCTTAAAATCTTTCATTTCGTTCAGGATTTCATTTTTCCTACTTTCGCTATTAATGAATTTTTTCATTTCCTTCAATATGCCCATTTTCCAGCTCATTTGTAATGTAGTACTTGAGGATGGCTATCTATTGTAACATTGTGTCCTGTTTCGTCTATGTGTTTAGCTACATCTGATTTGCTGTATTTGCAAAGTCTGAACACACAATGTGCTCTTGGAACATCTCACAGACAACAGAGAAACTTCGCTAGTCAGACATTTATAAAGTGGCATGCAATAATTGCAACAAATATCACATGAGTCAAACGGGAAGGAATTTTGACTCCCATTTCCAAGACCATATTAACCGTTTTCGACTTAGCAAATGCAACAAATCAGCTATAGCTAAAGATACAGACGAAACAGGACACATTTTTACAACAGATAGCGATTTTCAAGCACCACATGCTTTAGAGCAAAGAGGGAAGATTAACATCTCCGAGAAAATGGAAATATTCAGTCACGGTCAAACGTGGAGAAACGAAATACAGAACAAATGACAGATTTCAGGAAATCACAATGAATCATTGCAAGGTTTTGTACGCCTTTGCGTTTGCTATGTCTAAGCTTCGGAAAACGATTCTTTTTTACATTGTTGCCATTACTTAACTCGTAAAAGGAATATAGTTTAAAGTCTACAAAAATAGCGTAAAATCCTGATATTCGCAAACGCTAGAGAGGTGAATGTCTTTAAGAATGCCAAACATCTGGTTTTTAACTTTAATCACGGCATGTTTGTTCTCGGAACAGTTGAAATTTTCGTGTCTACTGGAGAAGTATCCTACTTGAGAACTGGCACGCACGGTGCCTTGAGCAGGGGTAGTGCCCATACTTCGGTATCTTGCTGGCGGGGCAGTCCGGCACGCTAGCTGTGATATGCCAACTAATTTGAATATGATTATAGCCGTGAACTCCGACCTTCGGTAAAAACGTTCCACGTCTACTTTGTTGGACTTCAGATGACTTACTACGAAGATCTCACTGTATGTTCACAGAACACAACCCTTCGTCAAATTGTTCTGTACTATTCTCTCATAAAGTTTGAAAACCACGCAATCAATATCACTAACGAAAGTCAAAAACCACACTGAAATTTGTGTTTGGCTCTAAGCTAATGTCGTAATTACATACATGGACAAAAGATTTTCTACACGGCTCCAAAAAAAGGGGAAACGGCACAGTCGAAATAAAAAAAATGTTCATGACCCAAGGAACAATGAAATGGAAAGTAAACGAAATTACAGGCTTTTGACACCAATCAAAGCTTAACACATTCGGTTCAGTAACGACACGGAGTCTTTATGGATGGAACAAATGAAGTAAACAAAATTTCTTTCCTATCATTGATGTAGGTACCATCCGCATATCCCTCTAATGAAATTGCGTGCCGAAGGAGTGTAGTCTCACATATGTGACTGGATTCTTGGTTTTCGGTCAGAAAGGTCACAGTTCGTAATAACTGTTGTAAAGTTATCGAGTAAACAGAGGTAATATCTGGCGACCCCATGGAAGTTTATAGGTCCTTTGCAGTTCCTAATGTATATGAACGATTTAGGAGACAATGTAAGCAAACCTCCTAGATTGTTGCAGGTGACGCTGTCATTCACCGTCATGTAAAGTTATCATATGATCAAAACGAATTGGAAAATGATTTAGACAATATATCTGTATATGGTGCAAAAGTGGGAATTGACTGTAAACCGTGAAAAGTGTGAAGTAATCTTCATGAGAACAAAAAAGAATCGGCTAAATTTCAGTTACCCGATAAATCGCGCAAATCTAAAGGTTATAAACTCAACTAAACTCTTAGGGATTATAATTACGATAGCTTAAATTCGAGCGATCACATAGATAACGTTGTGGGGAAAGCAAATCAAAGACTGCGAGTTTTTGGCAGAACACTTAGAAAATGTGACAGGGCTACTAAAGAGACTGCTTACTCTACGCTTGCCCGCTCTCCTCTTGAGCACTGGTGTGCAGTGTGTGATCCGCATCAGAAAGGATCGACGGAGGTCATCGAAGAAGTTCAAAGAAAGGCAGCTTGTTTTGTATAATTCCGAAATAAGGGAGAGAGAGCCACGGATATGATACACGAATTGGGGTGGCCGTCATTGAAACTAAGACGCTTTTGCTGCGGCAGGACCTTCTCATGAAATTTCAATCACAAACTTTGGCCTCAGTCTGGTGGCCACGTATATATAGAGAAGTGATCATAATAATAAAATAAGAGAAATCAGAGCTCGCACGGAAAGTTTAAACTGTTCGTTTTTCCCGCGCGCTATTCTGGAGCAGAACGATACAGAAGTAGCCGAAATGTGATTGGATGAACCCACTGACAAGCACTTAATTGTGAATTGTAGAGTAATAATGTAGATGAGTATCTATTCAAGAGGAAGCGAGTATCGCTTTACTGAGTAATAACATCATTCGTAGGCTTATAGTGACGTAATATTTAAAATTTTTTGGAGGACCAAAAGGAATTCGTTACACATTTGAACTTCTTGTTATTACTTTTCCATTTGGTTGTTTCCCAGCTACACAGGGCCATTGCGGTCAAAATTATTCAGCTATTATCGTATTTGACGCTGGTTTTCTTGCTTAGTTTGTATGTGCAGGGACGTCGGTGTACACTTTTGGATTATTACGTTTTGATTATCCGTGTTCAGTTTGCTGTTCTGTCTTTTCAGTTTTGAATTAACTTCCATCGATCTTTTTTTTTTTTTTTTTTTTTTTTTTTTTTTTTTTTTTTTTTTTTTTTTTTTTGCTTAGGTTTTGCAAGTTCAATTGCAACCTCCGTGTATTCTTACATAAGATACACAGTGTCTCCTCAACACGAAAAGCATTGTAATTTAAGTTTGAATATTTTATTTTATATTCTAAGTAGGAATTATGGGATTGCAAGCTAATGAATGTTTCGGTGTTATTCTTTTCATTTTTTTTCTGCTGAGAGATACTATCCAAGAGAAAGATGTCGATGCCAATGCCATCTGGTCGTGACCGCCGGAAACTTGAGGTACCGTGAAGATTTTTAGCGACAGTTTAATCTCGTAGCTTCGCTGACTCCATAATACTGCAATCTTTTAGCTATACTACTAAATATGGTATTTGCTAGCTGTATACAGAGGTTGTGAGCAGCGAAAATCTTTTTATTTTCAGCAATGCTAAAGGTAAAATCAAAACAAAATTTGCTGTTAACGTCATTAATGGTGAAGAAAAACCGTGAAAGTCTACTAAGACACTTGGTTATAAAGTGTGGGGTGCCTTATAATTTCTGTCCTGCAATACGCTATAAGTTGCTGAAAAGCGCTATTATTTACTCACCAGATTGCAGCTTGCTATTTTGAAAGTCTTCATTTATAGCTTTCTTAAGGGTGGTGTTTCCTGAAGCTGACGAGTTCAAAAATGGTTCAAATGGCTCTGAGCACTATGGGACTTAACTTCTGAGGTCATCAGTCCCCTAGAACTTAGAACTACTTAAACCTAACTAACCTGAGGACATCACACACATCCATGCCCGAGGCAGGATTCGAACCTGCGACCGTAGCGGTCGCGCGGCTCCAGACTGTAAGCGCCTAGAACCGCTCGGCCACTCTGGCCGGCAGCTGACGAGTGTGTATAGTCTCTTGGGTTTGGTGTAACTGCAACAGATTAATTTTAGAACCAAACGCTCTCTGGCAGAACGGTTCTGGAAGTGCTGTTGCTGGAAAGATTTGTTTTATGGAGTGACTCTGAAAGTGGATGTAATTTCGAGTCGGAGCACCACACTGCACTTACGCGTGCGAATTAGTCTTTTCCAGATAATAGCGTAGCTTATCATTTTGTCACGTAAATAAAGAAAAAAATGAAGTTCACGAGATTTGGCTGGAACTATATTCCGTGTCGAGACAGGGGTAATGCAATATTCTCTTGCACCTATGTGTAAGTTTGCTAGTCGGGTACTTTCTATTACAACAGATATCCGCATGCTTTCCTGTAACCTGATTACTTGCGGAAGTGGTTAACTTTTATGATGGTGAAATATTACTCAAACATGAATGCATTTTATGAACTTTGTTACTAGCAGATTGCTTCTCTTTTAAGCAACCGCATAAATACTACTAGTGAAACCCGTATCACAATAGCTAAATATTTAATTACGTTGAATACGTCACGACAATCTCAGTTCAGCTGATTGTTTCGGGCTGGCATTTATACCTTCCATCAGCACATTCACTTTATTTCTGATACAGGTCTATTGGCCACTTGTGCTCTGAGGAGCGCATTGTTGATTTCAGTATTTCGTTTATTTAAAACGGTTCTTCGCTTCACGGTTGAAGTTCGATTTGGGCGATTACCATTGTTCATTTCTTCTGATGCTGTGAACACTGATACTTGGCGTCAACAAAAATAAAAAAAAAACAAAGAAAAGGTTCAAATGGCTCTGAGCACTATGGGACTTAACTTCTGAGGTCATCAGTCCCCTAGAACTTAGAACTACTTAAACCTAACTAACCTAAGGACATCACACACATGCATGCCCGAGGCAGGATTCGAACCTGCGACCGTAGCGGTCACGTTGTTCCAGACTGCAGCGCCTAGAACCGCTCAGCCACTTCGACCGGCTTGGCGTCAGCAGCTCGCGCTCTTGTGGCCAACTCTACTGACTCACGGTCGCGGTGGTCAGGGTTCGATTCCCGGCCGGGCGGGACATTTTTGTCCGCACGGGACTGTGTGTGTGTTGTCTTCATCATGATCAACGCGTAAGTCGTCGAAGTGGCGTCAAATAAACAGACGTGTATCGGGTGGCCCAAGGACATTTCATTACATAGTAGTTGTTATCTGCCGGTATCTGAACTCATTCAATACTCGTACGGAAGCAGTAAATTTTAAACATACCTTACTCTTCGAATAAGTGGCCATTGTCGATCATCTTTGGAAGCAGAGTCACTGAAGCGTTGTATTGCCCTAATGCACCATCACCGCAGAACAGGGACGATCGACAGCCCCGTCTGTGGGGAAGAGATTGGGAACCGCAGCTGCGAGGGCGCAGCGCCGGGTACGCTTCTGGAACCTTGAGTAACACGTTCGCCAAGCAGGTTACATTTCCCCAGGGAACAACGCCTTATGCCACAGCAGCAAGGGGAACGGGCCAGAGTCATGAAAGGCAAGGCCGCCCCCAGCCAGAGGGGAGGCTTTCCCGGGGAGAAAAATCAGGAGGAATGAGCAGAGAGATAGTGCGGGGGTAGGCAGGAGCGGAGCGCGCTGCGCTGCAGTTGGCTGCCGCTGCGATATGCGCGTTTGGTGCTGCCACTGCAATGGTCGTCCGTAGCACCACACACCACTCACACAGTCTGACCATTCTATGAGCAAACAAGGAGTACACGCTGGTATTATCTGAAATTGTATGAAGGGTAGTCATAAAGTTTTATCAACAACTGGAAAAAATGAATTTACGAATTTAATTTTTTGTTTATGTATAAAATTTTTCTTCGTGTGTTATCGCATTGTCAATATACAGAATCCTCTGACGTTTCAGCCACTTTTGCAAATGGCTCTCCTCGGGGTATTCTCATCAAGGCAGTTTGTAATAGTGGCCTAAACGTCGAAGAATTTTACATGTTGACAATGCTATCACACACACTGAAGAATTTTGTGGACAGTGAGAACTTGCGCTAGAGGAGACAAAACAAAATGGCGCAGAACTTTGATACAGTCGAGTATCTTATCTTAGTTCTTTTATTCTGCATTTCAAGCGGAACAATATTGCAATATCATGTTGATTAATCGGCTGGTTATTCGCGTCTTTCCTGCACGATATTTCAACTGTGTGACTCGCATTCTTCTTCAGGTGCTGTCTGATACTGATTCCAATGTTGAACGAGTCCGGTATTTATGCCTATTTTGTGATAGGCGTTCCCTCTGCGTCCGGGCCGCGTCTGGCGCTCTGTCCGTGGTGTGCGCCGACCAATAGCAACGGCTGTAGCGTTTTCTTCTAGCTGCGGCTGTTCCAAACGCTCTCCGCGTACTTTGCAGTTATTATCCGTTGCCAGTATAGCTGAATTAAGTTCTGAATGGCGTCCAAGCTGTGCTAGACATTTGATCTTCCGATTGTCGTCATTTGACTCCTGTGAATTAGGACGTTCTGTTACTGTGCTGTATCGTGTTAGGCGTTCCGTAAGAAGTTCTTGCCCACCAGGAGCGGCTGCAGTGTTATTTTCAGGCCGATTGTGTTCAAATTATTGCTCGAGACTCAGAAGAGCGTCCTCACATACTGTCTGTTGTCCACGTACGTCCTTAGTTACATGTACTGGGCTGTTATCTCTAATTCCATCTTTATACACTACTGGCCATTAAAATTGCTACACCACGAAGATGACGTGCTACAACGCGAAATTTAACCGACAGGAAGAAGAATGCTGCGACATGCAAATGATTAGCTTTCAGAGCATTCACACAAGGTTGGTGCCGGTGGCGAAACCTACAACGTGCTGACATGAAGAAAGTTTCCAACCCATTTCTCATACACAAACAGCAGTTGACCGGCGTTGCGTGGTGAATCGTTGTTGTGATGCCTCGTGTACGGAGGAGAAATGCGTACCATCACATTTCCGACTTTGATAACGGTCGGATTGTAGCCTATCGCGATTGCGGTTTATCGTATCGCGACATTTCTGCTCGCCTTAGTCGAGATCCAATGACTGTTAGCAGAATATGGAATCGGTGGATTCAGGAGGGTAATACGGAACGCCGTGTTGGATCCCAACGGCCTCGTATCACTAGCAGTCGAGATCAAAGGCATCTTATCCGCATGCCTGTAACGGATCGTGCAGCCACGTCTCTATCCCAGAGTCAACAGATGGGGACGATTGCAAGACAACTTCCATCTACACGAACTGTTCGACAACGTTTGCAGCAGCATGGAGTATTAGCTCGGAGACCATGGCTGCGGTTACCCTTGACGCTGTATCACAGACAGGAGCGCCTGCGATGGTGTACTCAACAACGAACCTGGGTGCACGAATGGCAGAACGTCATTTTTTCGGATGAATCAGGTTCTGTTTACAGCATCGTCATGGTCGCACCCGTGTTTGGCAACATCACGGTGAACGCACATTGGAAACGTATATTCGTCATCGCCATATTGGCGTATCACCCTTCGTGATGGTATGGGGTGCCATTGTTTAGACGTCTCGGTCACCTCTTGTTTGAACTGACGGCACTTTGAACAGTGGACATCACATTTCAGATGTGTTACGACCCGTGGCTCTACCCTTCATTCGGTCCCTACGAAACCCTACATTTCAGCAGGAGAATGCACGACCGCATGTTGCAGGTCCTGTACGGGCCTTTCTGGATACAGAAAATGTTCGACTGCTGCCCCGGCCAGCACATTCTCCAGATCTCTCACCAATTGAAAACGTCTGGTCAATGATGGCCGAGCAACTGGCTCCTCACAATACGCCTCTTGATGAACTGTGGTATCGTGTTGAAGTTGCATGGGCAGATGTACCTGTACACGCCATCCAAGCTCTGTTTGACTCAATGCCCAGGCGTATCAAGGCCGTTATTACGGCCAGAGGTGGTTGTTCTGGGTACTGATTTCTCATGATCTATGCACCCAAATTGCGTGAAAATGTAATCACATGTCAGTTCTAGTATAATATATTTGTCCAATGAATACCCGTTTATCATTTGCATTTCTTCTTGGTGTAGCAATTTTAATGGTCAGTTGTGTAATTCCAGTGTGGAACGAGTCCGGTATTTACGCCTGCGTTGGACTAGGCGTTCCCTCTGCGGTCCGCGCCGCATCTGGCGCTCTGTCCGTGGTGTGTGGCGACCAATAGCAACGGCTCTAGCGTTGTCTTCTAGCCGCGGCTGTTCCGAACGCTCTGCGCGTACTTTGCGGTTATTATACGTTCTCAGTGTAGCCGAATTAAGTTCTGAATGGCGTCCAAGCTGTGCTAGACGTTTCATCTTCCGATTGTCGTGCCGGCCGGTGTGGCCGAGCGGTTCTAGGCGCTTCAGTCTGGAACCGCGCGACCACTACGCTAGCTGAAGATGGCTGAACGGTTGCCAGTCGAAATATAGTGGCAAGAAGTCAACATGGTCCTACTGCGATCTCGAAACCTTATAGAAAATTTTGGCTATTGTTAATTTATTTTGGGCTCTCTTACGTCCATGGAGATGGAATAGGTGGAAAACCATATCAAACTGAATAGCGGATATCATCTGCGTAAGGCATGGAATCCCTGTATTTAGACGATTTGCTCTGAGCGAAGACGCCAGAGTACATTGAGAGCCATAGCTAACGGGAACCAACCTGACATCCGAGTGTCGCGTACCACTGCTATCAGTCTGGTCGCTCTCGCTATTATGATCACGACGCAAGTGCGAATCGCATACAGCCATCTAATAAGCTGTACGTCGTGGGTAGCCGATATCAGTCTTCGGTGGCTCCCCTGAGCGTGCTTGGCAGGTGCCCGAACCTTACAGTTGGAGGTACGAGACAACGACCAGCCGGATACCCGAAACAGGACGCCGGGAAAATGTCAAGAGTCATACCAAAAAAAGGCTGTATGTTTCTGGTGATCGCTAGCGCTATCTAATCTGGACGAGGATGGAAATAAGAGGTCCTAATTACGTTGTAAGGAAAAGCGGACGAATGTCTCCAAGAAAGCCGACAAGTTTCAGTTATGTGCCGGATCCCCTGCTACTACTATCAGCGTAACGTGGCGCGTTCGGAAGTGGTTTGTTTTCCTCGTGATAACTTCGCTTCCCTGGGGTAACAGAGAGACCGGAGGGGTCTGCCCGATTGCGTTCCTATATCACACCTGCGCCCACTGATCCTCCCAAGTTACCGACACAGTCATCTGCTACAGCTTTATTTACGCTCCCTTTTCGCTCAAAGTATCTTAATGTAGTATGACAATGTCGTGTGGTATTAGCTTGAATATCTCATAGGGCTTCATATGTCCACATCGAAAAAGCTCTCTTTGTTTGCATTCACTGGCCTACTTTCCTCTGAGAAACGCTGCGATCTGTTATGTGAGTGGTGTAAGGGGATTGGTGTGTGTGTGTGTGTGTGTGTGTGTGTGTGTGTGTGTGTGTGTGTGTGTGTGTGTATGTGTGTGTGTTTGAGTATTTCTGATGGCGTTGGTGAAGGAGAAGCGGAAGGGTGAAGACCATTGCCGACACGTAGAACAATCCTTTCAGTCAGCACCAAGGAGGCAGCCTAACTTCATCGTTCGACGGACGGATAAAATGAGCTCCGTCGAATTAACCTACTCCGTGACACAATGGACAGAGGTTTAGAATTTAATGCAGGACGTTGAGGCTAAGTCCAATGATGAGATAATTTACGTACCTCTTCCCCCGCTGACGGTCAATACCTGACGAAGAAAAAACAATTATTCCACGTTGTGATTTGAATGACTATCTATCGTTTGGTCACCTCGGCTAAGGTAAAGACACTGTACTATTGACTGTGTAAATTAAGACTACCTATAACTGCGCTCTGTTCACTACAGCATCATTTCCCATACCTATTAAGTGGCGCGACATTCAAGACAACACCTGTGCGTTAACAGTATTCGAATTGCGTCTTAGGTCGAGTATCATTGACTGCCGAAGTGTGAGCCAACAGCCGGCTGGAGTGGCAGAGCGGTTCTAGGCGCTATAGACTGGAGCTGCGCGACCGCTACGGTCGCAGATTCGAATCCTGCCTCAGGTTAGTTAGGTTTAAGTAGTTGTAAATTCTAGGGGACTGATGACCTTCAGAAGTTAAGTCCCATAGTGCTCAGAGCCATTTTTTGTGAGCCAGCAGCTACAATGCATGCACTTATTCTAATCATAAGCAATCATCAGTAGACGCAATTACAGTTCTCGCGTAATATTGCCGCTAAAGCCTTAAATACCCGTATCTGTGACTACGATACAAAGCATTGCTCAAAGAAAAAAAAAATAATTCACACAGAAAGACATTGTGTCTGTACAAAATTAATTACACACTGTTACGTTAGCATTGTTACTGTGCTCCAGGATCGCAAGTCCAATCCTTTTATAGGATTAACAGTTTAGTCGCATTTCAGAAACCATTACCACCTTCAAAAAAATGAAGTTACGAAACTACACTACTGACCATTAAAATTGCTACACCACGAAGATGACGTGTTACAGACGCGAAATTTAACCGACAGGAAGAAGATGCTGTGATATGCAAATGATTAGCTTTTCAGAGCATTCACGCAAGGTTGGCGCCGGTGACGACACCTACAACGTGATGACATGAAGAAAGTTTCCACCCGATTTCTCATACACAAACAGCAGTTGACCGGCGTTGCCTGGTGAAACGTTGTTGTGATGCCTCGTGTGAGGAGGAGAAATGTGTACCATCAAGTTTCCGACTTTGACAAAGGTCGGATTGTAGCCTATCGCGATTGCGGTTTATCGTATCGCGACATTGCTGGTCGCGTTGGTCCACATCCAATGACTGTTAGAAGAATATGGAATCGGTGGGTTCAGGAGGGTAATACGGAACGCCGTGATGGATCCCAACAGCCTCGTATCACTGGCATGGCTGTAACGGATGGTGCAGCCACTTTTCGATCCCTGAGTCAACACATGGGGACAATTGCAAGACAATAACCATCTGCACGAACAGTTTGACGACGTTTGCAGCAGCATGGACTATCAGCTCGGCGACCACGGCTGCGGTTATCCTTGACGCTGCATCACAGACAGGAGCGCCTGCGATGGTGTACTCAACGACGATCCTGGGTGCACGAATGGCAAAACGTCATTTTTTCGGATGAATCTAGGTTCTGTTTACAGCATCATGATGGTCGCATCCGTGTTTGGTGACATCGCGGTGAACGCACATTGGAAGCGTGTATTCCTCTTCGCCATACTGGTGTATCACCCGGCGTGACGGTATGGGGTGCCACTGGTTACACGTCTCGGTCACCTCTTGTTCGCATTGACGGCACTTTGGACGTTACATTTCAGATGTGTTACAACCCGTGGCTCTACCCTTCATTCGATCCCTGCAAAACCCTACATTTCAGCAGGATAATGCACGACCGCAGGTTTGCAGGTCCGTAACGGGCCTTTCTGGATACAGAAAATGTTCGATTGCTGCCCTGGCCAGAACGTCCTCCAGATCTCTCGCCAACTGAAAACGTCTGGTCAATGATGGCCGAGCAACTGGCTCGTCACAGTACGCCAGTCACTACTCTTGATGAACTGTGGTATCGTGTTGAATCTGCATGGGCAGCTGTTCCTGTACACGCCATCCAAGCTCTGTTTGACTCAACTCCCATGCGCATCAAGGCCGTTATTACGGCCAGAGGTGGTTGTTCTGGGTACTGATTTCTCAGGATCTATGCACTCAAATTGCTTGAAAATATAATCACATGTCAGTTCTAGTATAATATATTTGTCCGATGAATACCTGTTTATCATCTACATTTCTTCTTGGTGTAGCAATTTTAATGGTTGGTTGGTTGTTTCGGTGAAGGAGACCAGAAAGCGAGGTCATCGGTCTCATCGGATTAGGGAAGGACGGGGAAGGAAGTCGACCCTGCCCTTTGAAAGGAACCATCCCGGCATATGCCTGGAGCGATTTAGGGAAACCACGGAAAATCTAAATCAGGATGGCCGGACGCGGGATTGAACCGTCGTCCTCCCGAATATGAGTCCAGTGTCTAACCACTGCGCCACCTCGCTCGGTCAATTTTAATGGCCAGTAGTGTACTTTTTGTTTGTTCTCAGGTACGTTTGCACTCTTAGTACGCAACTAAATCCTCGCACCACAGGACAGTAATATGCTGCTACAGAAGCCAAAACGACATGACGCTGCTTGTTGACAATGTGGAGTATGTAGCGTTTATTCGCCTTTTTCATTTGAAGGTGAATAACGCTGCAGGAATGCATGGCGATTTGGTGGAAGTGTACAACGTAGTACCAACCTGTGACACTGTGTTTGGCTGTGCAGGCGCCAGACCTTTCTGAACGAAGAAACACACAGCACAACATCTCTCACTGAAGAGACGGGAGTTGCAAGAGAAATAGGACCCCTAGTGCTCGAAGACTGGATTATCACAGTCTAGGTAATAGTGGAAAAACTGAAAATCAGTCGTAGATCAGTTTTTCTTTCACAAATACTTAACATCGCGATGTTCGTCCTTGCTGGATTCCCAGCCTGTTCAAACCCATTCAAAAAAACCACCGAACCGAGGCAGCAGTGGAAATGTTGCGGTTGTGTCACGCCAATCCAGATGATTCCTCTAACCTCCTAATCCCCATGGACGATTTCCTAGTGTATCACTGTGACTCTGAGGTGAAGTAGCAGTGAGTTCAGTAAAGCTCAATAAAGAGCAAGATCCAGACGTCATCGTGTAAGGAGACGCTAAGTAGCTTTGGCACTGCCATGGCGTGGTGCAAACACATTACGACCGTAACAGAGCAAACTCACACAAGATCACACTATCGAAATAATCTGATGAGGTTACGGGAGGCAGTCAAGACGATGTGTCCCACAAAGCTGAATCAGGGTGTGTTTCCCTCTACGAAAGACGTCGCCCTCAAATTAACGTCGGAACCGAGAGCTCTCTAAAACACGGTGCATAAAGCTCTGAAATATTTTGCAAGGCATGAGCGTATAACGAAATACCGAAAAGATAGATTAAACGCCGCAGGAAGGCCAGTGTTAATTGCAGTTGACAAAAACATTGTGTCTATCGAGGTCGAAACTGAATCTGACTGTGAACTTATCTGGACGCGTGTAATACGTCTAGGTGAAATGAAGTTAAATTTTGGATGTTGTTACCGGTCACCCGTTTCATTACAACCATTCAATGAAAATCAACTCTCAGTATCGCTGAAATACCCAGGTCGTGCAATATTAGTCGGTGACGACTTTAACCTATCGACGCTGTGACATTTATGGATTCATTGCAGGTGTACGGACAGGCAGTCTTATGTTGTACTTTTGAACACGATTGTAGAAAACTATATTGAGCAAGTAGTTCGACAGCCCACACTAAATGGAAATATTTTACAGATTGAGACTAAACAGGCCTGACCTTGTCGACGGTGTCACTGTAGAGAAAGGGATTTGTGATCATGATATGATAGCGACGATTGTTACTAAAGTTAATAAATCCATCACGAATGCTAGGAAAGTATTTCTGCCAGAATGAACAGACAAGCATTTGTTAGCATCCCACTTAGAAGATGAATGGATACGATTTAGTTCCAATATGGTGGACTTAGACGAATTAGGGCAAAGTTTAAACAGGCAGTAAATCGCGCTCTGAAGTATGGGTTAAGCAAGCAGATTAAGGATGGAGAAGGCTCACGGTGGTTTAATAACAAAATTCTGAGGAAGCAGAGACTGTAGCACTCCCGGTTCAAAAAAGAACGCGCAAATCACGACAGACAAAAGTTAATATCTGGGCGTCTGAAAAAGATAGACACGCGAAGCATACAATAACTACCATATCAGACCTTAGCAAAAGAGCTTGCCAAGAACCCGGCGAAATTCTGTTCCTAAGTGGATCGAAGGCTTCTGCCCAGTCACTTGTTGACGAGGCCGGTGTAGTAATAGAAGACAGCAAAAGAGACAAAGAACTCATTCATGCAGGAGGATCATACAAACATACGGTTGTCTGACCGTCGCACGCACTCCATATCGAGGGCGTAGTAATAGGCATCCATGGTGTAGAGAACTGAAAACAAACAAGGGCCCGGGTGAGGCTGGAACAACAGTTCGGTTTTACACAGATAAGTCTACTGCACTGGCTCCTTACTTGGCTTGCATTTATTGCGAATCTCTCGTCCGGCCCTATCCCACGCGACTGGAAAACAGCGCAAGTGACTCCTGTACATAAGAAAGGCGAAGGAACGGACCATAAAAATTGCAGGCCAATATCGTCAACATCCCTTTTCCACAGCATTCTTGTACATATTCCCATATTCTCAGTTCCAATACAATAAATTTCCTTGAGGTGGAGAAGTTTCTGTCTACAAATCAGGAGAATTTAGAACGCATCGCTCGTGCGAAACTCGGCTTGGCCTTTTTTCGCATTATATACTACTAACGTCGGATAAACGGCAACAGGCATATTCCATATTCCTTCATTTCCGGAAAAAGTCTGACACTGTGCCATAGTGCAGACTGTTACCGAATTTATGAGTACACGTAAAAGGTTCCCAGGTATGAGAGTGGCTCGAAGATTGTTTATCAGAGACAAGGCTATCGTCAGCAGTATTCCAGGGAAGTGTGATAAGATAACTATTACTCTCTACGCATAAATATCTGTTTGCTGATGACATTGTGGTGCACGAGAAGATGTCGTCGTTGAGTGACTGTAGGAGGATAGAAGACGAGTTAGACAAGATTTTTAGTTGGTACGATGAATGGCTGCTTGCTGTAAATGTAGAAAAATGTATGTTAATGCAGTTGAGTAAGAAAATGAATCCTAAAATTTTCTAACACAGCGTCAGTAGTGGGTTGCTTCACACAATCAGGTCGATTAAATGTCTAGACGTAAGTCGCGGAGCGATACGAAAGGATGTTAACAGGGAAGGCGAGTGGTCAGCTTTGCCTTACTGGGAGAATTTTATGAAAGTGTTGTTCATCCGTAAACGAGGCCGTGTGTAAATACTAATGCAATCCATTATTGAGTACTGCTCGAGTGTTTGGAACCGCCACCAGATCGGACTGAAGGAAGATAACGCAGCAGTGCAGACGCGGGCTGCAGTATTTATTACCGGGAGGGTCAGTCAGCACGCGGGTATTAGGGACATGCTTCGAGAACTCAAACGGGAATCCCTGGGGTGAAGTCTACGTTATTTTCGCGAGGCATTTGAAGTAGGCTGCAAAACGACTCTACTACCGCTACGAATATAAAATAAGAGAAATAAGACATACCTCGCTCTATTTGCGAGTGGAACACGAAAGGAAATGAGCAGTCGGGGAACAGCGTACCCCCTGCCATGCACCGTACCGTGGCTTGCGGAGTATGTTTGTAGATGTGCATGTATTGTGGCTCAAGATCAGCAGCTCAGCTCATTCTACACAAAAAAATGTTCAAATGTGTGTGAAATCTTATGGGAATTAACTGCTAAGGTCATCAGTCCCTAAGCTTACACAATACTTAACCTAAATTATCCTAATGACAGTCACACACACCCATGCCCGAGGGAGGACTCGAACCTCCGCCGGGACCAGGTGCACAGTCCATGACTGCAGCGCCTAAGACCGCTCGGCTAATCCCGCACGGCCATTCTACACAGAATACACACATGCTGCTTCTTTCAGATATCGAAGTTTAGCTTACAGCCTATTCTCCTGGCATCGAGCCCACAGTTTGCTTCCTCTTTTCACAGATGAGGATAGGATTGTGAAGAAGCACTTCCGGAATGAAGACGACATAATTTTCAAGATGAACCTTTTGACGAACAACAAAAATTCAGACACCTGCAACCACGGCTCCCGCCAAGTCATCTAAAGTTGGGAAAAATTGTGGAACTGTTGGAAGAGTAAAACCATCAGCAAGTTTAGTGGTACAAACTTAATTTTTTAGATGATTTTTCAAGGACCCCCGTATAGGGGAACGTCGTGTCGAAACCCGTAAGGTGTTATTTCGGTTTTCCACACACTGAATGCAAACTTCATTAAAGACTGGCTTATACTGTTTTCAATGCGGGTCGCTCAGTAAGGAACACGAATATATGCCAAAATGTTGTCTGTGCATGCCAAACAATGAAAGCAGTTGCTCGTTACCTTTTTGTCTTCGAAGGACCGCAACGTCAGCACAGATGAAGCCACTGAGAATTTTGATCTTTTTCAAAGCGGACACTGTGAACGGAGGCTAATTACGTCTTGCAGGCGGCGAACGCGTAGCTAATTACAGGTTCGCTTTCGTGTGCACCCAGCGCTACGAGTCGCCTCCTCCCTTCAGAATGCACGGCAGGAGACGGCTAGCGGAGCGTGGAGCCGACGCTCCCGTGTGCCGCGCACTCCGAGCTTCCTGGGGCGTAAAGATGTCCCTGCTCTCACGCAGGCGTAGGATCTGGAGGAAAGAGCACACTCCACTACCGACCTACGGCGTGCGGGTGGCAGTTCCGAGGGACACGAGCGCATGCCACAGGAAGACCTATAGCCAGGCGGTGAACCGTAGCCGCTCGGCGGAAGACACCCCTTTGTTAATCAGTTGGCGGTTCTGGCTGCCTCTAGCTGCCGTGTCAAAAAAGGAACGTTTCAATTAGTGGTCTGCACAGATAAGAGAAACGCTACCCGCAGCCTCAACTCCATCCGCGTGTCCCGTATCCGCATGCGTAGTTTTTCATCTGCATCCGAGGATGGTTCAATTATTGTCAACTACGTTAACCCACCCTGAGTGTATCGCTCGCCCCTCGTAATTTACTGACAAGGAGACGGCACGACCGTGGGGTCGGGGATTTGTTCGAAATTTTGTGTGGTGAAAGAGGACCCCTAACACCTCAAGTGGTTAAAATATTAGGACGCACTACTTGGAAAATCCCGGGAAAAATCAATCCAAAGTTTCTTAGGTGCCTTATGAGTATAAAATGTTAGTCCATTGCCGACCCGCCGTCTGGCCTACATGGTTAGCGCTCGGACCCTTACGCCAGAGGTCTTGGGCTCGATTCCTCCTGCGGCATTTTTTTTTCTTCTGTTGCTTGCAAAATTGCAGCGCATTGTTACAAAAGAATAGTGAAATTAATTCCCGGGAAGATTGTATAAAAATTCATTCTATAATTCACCGTCAATTATCGTCACCAATATTCCGAGACATGATTCAATATGCCTGGTTTGCCACAAAATTATGAGAAACTCAAAACATTTTCGTAAATGTTAATGGGGCATGTTTTTGTACAGATTTATTGCAAACGCCCTGTGATTGAAAAATATCCGCCTTTATATGTTCCGCAAGATGTCGAAAAAATTACTGCTTTGTGTGTTTTTACGATAATTACCACTGCGGTTCTTGTTTATAATTATTATATGTATGACAACTAAATGTTTCCCAATCGACTTTGTTATTCTGATTCAAAACCCAATGTTTCCCCTCATACAATTTACAATTAAAAATGGAAAACACAACACCATGAATTGTGTCGTTGGACAAAAAGAAAATAATTTTTAATCAATAATGTAACTAATTTGTTAAAGATAATGTAGGTTCGCAAAACTTTCTGAATAATTGGTGGAATAACAAAAGAAAATGAATGAGATGAAAAAAAAAGTGCCAGAGGAGGAATCGAACCCGAGACCTCTGGCGTAAGACTCCGAGGCCTAAACATCTACGCCAGACGGCGGCTCGGCAATAGACTAACATTTTATACTTATGAGGCACCTAAGAAACTTTGGATCGATTTTTCCCGGGATTTTCCGGGTAGTGCGTCCTAATATTTTAAGCACGTGAGTTGTTAGAGGTCCTCTTTCACCACACAAAATTTCGGACAAATCCCCGACCCCACGGTCGTGCCGTCTCCTTGTGAGTGGTGAACCATCCATATGCAGCGTGAACCAGAACTCCAACGACAAACTTTCAGACGTTGCTCAGTGACACCTCGTGAGTGTTTCGGTATAAGGGAACTACGGTCACCGGATGCTCGTTACTGATTTATTGCATATGGTTTAGTTTTTTATCACAGTTACCTTTGTATCTATTCTGCACTGAACATAGTGTCACCACAGTATGCTTGTGTATAGAAGAAATTAAAACATGCACGCAGTGAAACAGCTGAGCGCCAAGTTTTCACTTTCCATCGAAAATCATTGTGTAGGCTTGCAGTCCTTGAGAAGTTACCCCGGACCCTGTAACGAGCGTCCTACGCGAAGCGATTGCTGCCACCCCCCTTCCCTCTCTGCCGCCCTGGCAGTATGCGTTTTCGCCCCACCCTCTTCCCCGTTTCGCCCTGTCAGACGCAGACGAGGCCGGGCTCTCTCCGGAGGCTGCTATCGACAGCGAGATCGGTGAGCGCCGCGCCGTCTCAATACGTGAAGACCAGCAGTGGCCTGGGAGTCGAGACCGCGAGTGTTGCTTTTCACATACACATGGACTAGTCTGGACGTAAATCCCTGTTGAATTCTACTGTGGGACTTGCTGTTCCACGCTAAGACCACTGCGCAACAGGAGTGGCGCACTGTCAGAAGAGAGTACGTATTCTAGCTTTACAGCTGAGACACTTCTGCTGCGCTGCGGACTGTAGATGTATCACAGTGCGGGAGTGAAACGGCGCCGTAACTGGAAATGTACTCCGAAGCTAAAGTACGCGGAACCGTGCGATTATTGTGCGAAAAACGTCTAAATTTCCAAGAGTTTAGCCGTGAAATTCTGTCGGCGTAGGACTAAACGCAATGTCGCGTCCAGGCGTAGTCAAATGGTGTTAACAATTTTGCAAAGGTCGCACAGGCGTCGGTCATGTTGATCGGGAAGGAAGGCCATCGACATCGGCCACAGACGACAATCTCCAGGCAGTCGACGAACTGATTCGCAGCAACCGCAGATTATCCAACGATTAGGAGATGGCACAGCGGTTCTCCAAAGCCTCCGTGATTGGGGAGCGGCTTTCTGTCGTCGAACTAAATGACTGGTAGAGCGTAACGACCGTTGTTTACAGGGTTTAATGACCGCCGAAAAATAGTGTCATGTAGCTGTGGCACTTTGAAGTGTAGCGCGGAGTTCAAGAAAACATACTAGGTCCGCCATAATACAAAAAATGGTTCAAATGGCTCTGAGCACTATGGGACTCAACTGCTGAGGTCATTAGTCCCCTAGAACTTAGAACTAGTTAAACCTAACTAACCTAAGGACATCACAAACATCCATGCCCGAGGCAGGATTCGAACCTGCGACCGGAGCGGTCTTGCGGTTCCAGACTGCAGCGCCTTTAACCGCACGGCCACTTCGGCCGGCGCCATAATACAATACTGGGCATTAACATTGCTACACCACGAAGATGACATGCTACACACGGTAAATTTAACCTACAGGGAGAAGATGCTGTGATATGCAAATGATTAGCTTTTCAGAGCATTCACACAAGGTTGGCGCCGGTGGCGACACCTACAACGTGCTGGCATAAGGAAAGTTTCCAACCCATTTCTCATACACAAACAGCAGTTGACCGGCGTTGCCTAGTGAAACGTTGTTGTGAAGCCTCGTGTGAGGAGCAGAAATGCGTACCATCACGTTCCCGACTTTGATAAAGGTCGGATTCTAGCCTATCGCGATTGCGGTTTATCGTATCGCGACATGTTGCTCGCGTTGGTCGAGATCCAATGACTGTTAGCAGAATATGGAATCTGTGGGTTCAGCAGGGTAATACGGAACGCCGTGCTGGATCCCAACGGCCTCGTATCACTAGCAGTCGAGATGACAGGCATCTGATCCGCATTGCTGCAACGGATCGTGCACCAGCGTCTCGATCCCTGAGTCAACACATGGGGACAATTGCAAGACAACAACCATCTGCACGAACAGTTCGACGACGTTTGCAGCAGCATGGACTATCAGCTCGGAGACCATCGTCATCGCCGTACTGGCGTATCACCCGGCGTGAAGGTATGGGGTGCCATTCGTTACACGTCTCGGTCACATCTTGTTCGCATTGACGGCACTTTGAACAGTGGACGTTACATTTCAGAAGTGTTACGACCCGTGGCTTTACCCTTCAATCGATCCCTGCGAAACCCTACATTTCAGCAGGATAATGCACGACCGCATGTTGCAAGTGCTGTACGGGCCTTTCTGGATACAGAAAATGTTCGACTGCTGGCGAGAGTAGCACATTCTCCAGATCTCTCACCAATCGAAAACGTCTGGTCAATCAATGGTGGTCGAGCAACTGGCTCGTCACAATACGCCAGCCACTACTCTGAACTGTGGTATCGTGCATGTGCAGCTGTACCTGTACACGCCATCCAAGCTGTGTTTGACGTAATACCCAGGCGTATCAAGGCCGTTATTACGGCCAGAGGTGGTTGTTCTCGGTACTGATTTCTCAGGATCTATGCACCCAAATTGCGTGAAAATGTAATCACATGTAAGTTGTAGTGTAATATATTTGTCCAATGACAACCCGATTATCATCTGCATTTCTTCTTGTTGTAGCAGTTTTAATGGCCAGTAGTGTAATTTGTGACTCAATTTTTTTGAAGCCGTCTCGTACTTTTGGCTTCTGTGTATTGCAAGGATGTTGGTCACAACAAGAAAAATCACAGAGCGAGGTGGCACAGTTGCTAGACCACTGGAGTCGCATTCGGGAGGACGACGGTTCGAACCCGCGTCCGGCCATCCTGATTTAGGTTTTCCGTGATTTCCCTAAATCGCTTCAGGCAAATGCTGGGATGGTTCCTTTGAAAGGACACGGCAGATTTCCTTCTCCATCCTTCCCTAACGATTGGACCGATGACCTCACTGCTTGGCCCCCTCCCCCAAATCAACGAACCAATCAAGAAAAATCTGTGAAGTTCTTTATTCGTTCTTGCGGCACAATTAAATGATAAATACTGCAGTATACCAAAGAATGCTCTCGTAGCACGTTTTGCTTTACTTATTGTTTCCGTGTCCTAATGGACGTGTTTGGAATTAATACACAGGGCGCTCACATATTTTATCTCTTAAAAAGATCGAAACAAAGTTACTAGCGAGCGATACGACGTGAGGAAGCGGTATGTCGTTACAGAGCCGACAAGCGTAGCCTCTCATTTACATAAATTTCAAGCAGTAATGGTTCTTTTAAAAAATGGCTCCGAGCGCTATGGGACTTAACTTCTGAGGTCATCAGTCCCCTAGAACTTAGAACTACTTAAACATATTCATCCGAAGGACATCACACACATCCATGCCCGAGACAGGATTCGAACCTGCGACCGTAGCGGTCGCTCGGTTCCAGACTGTAGCGCCTAGGACCGCTCGGCCACATCGGCCGGCAGGTTCTTTTAATGCTACTACTTGAGACACTTTAGACAAATAATGTAACTGGACCAACGCTTGTTGCGTGTCGAGTAAAACGATTTGGCAAAACTGAATATCAGGGCTAGAAGTGCACAACAGTTTAATACGCTGTGCTTCGTAAACGCCAGTCTGAAACCGTACTGTGTCTACGGCGTTCAAGGTCACATTGCGAGTATGACAGATATTCCTGAAAAAACAAAAAAAAAAAAAAAACATGGACAGCCACTATTAACGTGAAGTGAAATAACACTGTACCAACAGCCGTTATTTTGATATTGTTTTATTAGGCAACCAGTCTGAAACCATACTGTGTCTACAGCGTTCAAGGTCACATTGCGAGTATGACACATATTCCTGGAAAAAAAACATGGACAGCCACTATTAACGTGAAATGAAATAACACTGTACCAACAGCCGTTATTTTGCTATTGTTTTATTAGGCAACCAGTTACGATGTTCCAATCACGTCGTTTTCAGGCCTATAGCGTGAATGGCACGAAGTATCACTAGTGCATGTATAATACGAGGCACAAATATTGGTATTTAGTTCCATAGATATCCGAACTTAATGAATACGTGTGTTGTAACTTGTGTGAAGAGCACATACGCTCATGAAGTTCGAAGACGACGTGATTGTAACGTCGAAACTGGTTGCCTAGTAAAACAATATCAAAATAACGGCTGTTGGCACAGTATTATCACATTTCATCGACCAGCCGCTGTCCCATACTCCTGACCCTAAGATGGGGCTATATTTTCTGGTCACTAACGTGTGACATCCCAACGTATTTCTTTCGAAATCCTTAGTAGACGTTAAAAATGTGCATTGTAGCATTTAAAATGTCACAGCTGCTTTAGTTACAGCTTTAAGCAATACAGCAACATAATACCGTTGACAGATATTTTGAATCTTTTGTAAAACGTGAGGGGTATGTAGGACTGCGCGTTGTGTAGGTATCACTGTAGACAATAGGTGTGTGAAATGTAGGTTTGTAGCACTTGCTTACGCTTAGTTTTTACAGCTACATTTCTTTTTAGGCTTTTAATACCTGCTGGCGTATAAATTTTCCTTTCTGTAAACTCTTATTCAATTCTCCTACATTTTCTGTAGCGTGGGCACTACAGAAATAAATGAGTTGAATGGAGGCGATATTATTCCACTCAGGCTGTTAATACTTACTGCGAAGCTCTTCGTGGTCCCGTCACACACACACGTCTCTATTGGTAAATTATCTATTAGATTTATATAGTAACTGCACCAACATTCCACTCATTATACGATGAATATTCGGAAAGTAACTTCTTGTCTTGTAGCTTCGTAAGTAGTGGAGGTGGTAGTGTAAGATAGGGGTGTGTGGAGCAGTCGCTGCGTGCACTCATGGATTAGGTCAGTGTGCTAAGAGCTGCGACCGCGAAAAAGCCACTTGGCTTCTCTTTCGCCGCCGCGCGGGGTAGCCGTGCGGTCTATTGCGCCTTGCCACGGTTCGCGCGGCTCTCCCCGTCGGAGGTTCGAGTCTTCCCACGGGCATTGATGCGTGTCTAGTACATAGCGTAAGTTAGTTGAAGTTAGATTAAGTAGTGTGTAGGCTTAGGGGCCGATGACCTCAGCAGTTTGGTCCCATAAGACCTTACCACAAATTTCCAATTTCTCTTTCGCCTACAGTAGACCCTCGGAATGAAGGTTACAACTGAAAATTTCGCCAAATATGAAATCTATTTTCTAATATGGTTTCTGGTATCATAAATATCAGAATTCTTATTAATCACCAAATTTGAGCTATATAGGAATCAAATTTGATGAATGAAGGTGATATGTGTCAACGATATAGTTCAGGAATGGAAGGACGAATGTTCATAATGATCACGAAAGTGGTCGTCGATCTGCAGTCAGTAACGAACTGGCATTGGAATATTGCGTAAAAAAAATCTTGAAAATCGGCGATTAATGATATCTCATCTGTCGGACAACAACCGCAGATTTCTCCGTTTTGTATGAAACAGTGACTAAGCAGTTAGTTCGATTTTATTGTGTTTTCATTGGGTTCTAAAATTCATTTCCGAGAACTACAGAACTCAACGAGTAATTGGAATTATTAATTTAAGAGGAAAAGCCGTACTGGACAGTGAGACATCGAAAACAGAGAAGAGACGTTTAAAACGAAAGATGAGGTCATGTGATAACCGGAAACACAAGAATTGCTACCTCATTTCAAATGGGACGTTTATGAACATCCGTCCTACGGCGCAATCTTGGTTCCAGTTGATTCCCACCTCTTTGGCTGCTCTCAACGGTTTGATTCTGACGAGGATCATCATAGTGATATCACGGGCTGGCTGCAATCTTATGCAGAGGCTATTTGCCAACTGTTAAAGAGTTTTTAAATGTTTTTAGCATGGTGCAGCAGAGTCAGCAACTGTAAAATATAATTATGTTTGACAAGGCTAATATCTGGGATGTTATAATTTTAATTTTATATTGTGACATTTCTGAAGAAGGCAACATTATTATAGCCGTAATCTAGGTAAAGTTTCTTTGCTTATGCAACTGGAGGCTGAAGGTTAACATAATTAGATTTTAAATCTGTATGGTAAATATGTAGAGAAATAACAAAGTTTTTGATTTACGATTTTTCTAATCTTCTTTAACTATTCCATTGCGTAATGGAGAGCATTTTCCGTACAGCCCACGTAATAAACCTCTCCTGACGCACACATACACGCATACATGCCTACTGTACACACATGCAGGCTAATGACAGCAGAGGATGAACTGCGCCTTCTGACACCAAACAGAAGCAAAAAGACACCAGAAAAGCTCAATACGACAATCAGTGACATCACTGCGTTTTCAGTAAAGAGAAAACAGACCTTTGTATATGGGTTAATGTGTTAGTAAACATTACAAAACCTAATTAAAACTGCTACCAGGTCAGGAACAGAGATCCCACACAGAAAATGTGACATGTGATTGTTGTAGTCTTCAGTCCTGAACTAGTTTGATGCAGCTCTGCACGCTAATCTATTCTTTTGAAGACTCTTCATCTATGCGTAGCTGTCGTCAGCCTCATCCCTCTGAAACTGATTTCTGTCGTCAAGTCTTACTCTCCCTCGCCTACTTTTACCCCCACACTTTCCTCACATACGTCCTCTCAAAAGAACTATTCCTTGATGCCTTAGGATGTGTACCATCAACCCATTTCTTTCAGCAAAATCGTAAATGAGAGCCATAAAACATGAAAAAATCGATAATAATTAACATCAGAACGGAACAATCATTTAAAGTGTAACCTGGTGTAAGGAAGGTGTTGCTGACGGAAATTCTTCGTTGGATAGAGAGCAACTGTAACAGACCATAGATAACACCAACCTATTTCATACAAAGACTATCCTATAAATTCCACCTATACCTGTAGCCTTTTGTGACGTCAAACATGATAACATGCCCGGACAAAACGGCTTCTCTGTAGCAAAGGACGATTCCTGACGTCAGTATATGAGGTCTGCATCATCTAATTTTCCCTGTAGTTGCTCCTTTGTGTTTCCACTTCACGAGAACATTACCAACAGTCGACTAGGGCAGCTTTAGAAGGTCTGAAACATCTCTGATTGATTTGTCACTCAGGTGACATCCAATGACCATTTCATGCTCGAAATCACTGAACGCTCCTGACCGACTCATTGTATTGATACTGCTTGTCTACTGACAAAAGAATAATCCCACCCTCCTTTTATACTGTAGGATCGACCTCTCTTGACGTCTAGTGGTCAATTCCGCAATACATCGGGCTGTCGCAATTTTCCTCTGCGACCAGTGTGCTCGTTTAAGCGGTTGACTATTATTTTGTTCTGTGTACAGCGTTCTGTGTCGCACGCCTTATTGTGTTCCCTATATTGCAAGTATCACCTCAGTTGCTGCGTAGAATCTTAACTGTAGGCTGGACAACGTTTGTCCCGTGTAAATCCTGCTGACTGCTCCATAGGAAAACTTTTGCGAAGCAGCTGAGTATGTGGCAGGTCCAGTTACGTGTTCCAGTCCAAGGCAAAAAGTGAGGACTATTGCAGTTTCTATGCCTGTGCTTTCTGCAGTCTAGCTTGAAGCGGCCCCAGGGTATCCCACGATACTTAACGGCGGTCAGGCAGCACTTGCGAACGCTGCGGCGCGATAAGACGCCCGTTGTTAAGAGTCCGGATCGGGCATTCTTTTCGGCTAACACAGCTACCGCAGCCGTCGTGACGGGTATATTTATTTCGGCTGTTTCCAGCTTGCACATTCCGTCACGAATCTTTGTACAAAAGGAGCCAACCAATCTATTTAGAGGAAAAGAATTTACAGAATGCGGTACTGCCATGCAGTGACTTTATCTACCTTAAAACGATTGTATTTGTCTTTATTATCGCCCTGTATTTATCACCACGATCACAATTACAAATACTTAATTTGACTCTTGAAAATGAAGAAAGGGGAAACCGGTATGTCATTTAAATTACGTATGCTGAACCTACTTTTAATGAAAGAACTTAATTTTAAGACAGTAAGTAAAGGCTGAGTGCAATACACGTAGTGTCTCTCTTATGATTGGATCCTTTAAACGAAAACTGGGCATTTGCAATGTAACTCACATTGTTTTTGTTGTGTCGAACAAAATGACATTCGTCGGCACAGTTCAAAAATGCTCAAATGTGTGTGAAATCTTATTGGACTTAACTGATAAGGTCATCAGTCCCTAAGCTTACACGCTACATAACTTAAATTATCCTAAGGACAAACACACACACTCATGCCCGAGGGAGGACTCGAACCTCCGCAGGGACCAGCCGTACATTCCATGACTGCAGCGCCTTAAACCGCCGGAACAGTGAAGGGTTCTCAGATTACTTCTGTAGGAGGCCAAGTTGATACGATAACACATACAAAATATTAGATCACTTTATCAGAACTAGAACAAGATAAAGTACTTAATTTTGTAACAACTCAAGGCCGCGGGAATGCCATGTGTATCACTGAACACGAACGTATCAACCGATAAAGTACAAGATAACAGGCTCTTCTCCTCTACTTGCAATTGAATATAAGGTATGCTACATAGTCCTGCCTCATGAAAGTCTCGCCTTGCTGGCTCTGTAGTGAGACGATGCTGTCGCCTTCGGGATAATTGCAGACTGCTCAGACAAGGGGCCGTACGAACTTCCTCTCACCGATTTAATTCATATTGGCAGGATGTGTAGGGAACGACTAGGACTTACATAAACAGAATGACGCAGCTCCCAAACGTTTTCGATAAAATTGAGTTTGTAAATTTTGAGCGTGCTTATACAGGGTGTTACAAAAAGGTACGGCCAAACTTTCACGAAACGTTCCTCACACACAAATAAAGAAAAGATGTTATACGGACATGTGTCCGGGAAACGCTTAATTTCCATGTTAGAGCTCATTTTAGTTTCGTCAGTATGTACTGTACTTCCTCGATTCACCACCAGTTGGAGCCGGCCGCGGTGGTCTCGCGGTTCTAGGCGCGCAGTCCGGAACCGTGCGACTGCTACGGTCGCAGGTTCGAATCCTGCCTCGGGCATGGATGTGTGTGATGTCCTTAGGTTAGTTAGGTTTAAGTAGTTCTAAGTTCTAGGGGACTGATAACCACAGCAGTTGAGTCCCATAGTGCTCAGAGCCATTTGAACCATTTTGAACCACCAGTTGGCCCAATTGAAGGTAGGTAATGTTGACTTCGGTGCTTGTGTTGACATGCGACTCATTGCTCTACAGTACTAGCATCAAGCACATCAGTACGTAGATCAACAGGTTAGTGTTCATCACGAACGTGGTTTTGCAGTCAGTGCAATGCGGAGTTGGCAGATGCCAATTTGATGTATGGATTAGCACGGGGCAATAGCCGTGGCGCGGTACGTTTGTATCGAGACAGATTTCCAGAACGAAGGTGTCCCGACAGGAAGACGTTCGAAGCAATTGATTGGCGTCTTAGGGAGCACGGAACATTCCAGCCTATGACTCGCGATTGGGGAAGACCTAGAACGACGAGGACACCTGCAATGGACGAGGCAATTCTTCGTGCAGTTGACGATAACCCTAATGTCAGCGTCAGACAAGTTGCTGCTGTAAAAGGAAACGTTGACCACGTCACTATATGGAGAGTGCTAAGGGAGAACCAGTTGTTTCCGTACCATGTACAGCGTGTGCAGGCACTATCAGCAGCTGATTGGCCTCCACAGGCCTCCACAGGTACACTTCTGCGAATGGTTCATCCAACAATGTGTCAACCCTCATTTCAGTGCAAATGTTCTCTTTACGGATGAGGCTTCATTCCAACGTGATCAAATTGTAAATTTTCACAATCAACATGTGTTGGCTGACGAGAATCCGCACGCAATTGTGCAATCACGTCATCAACACAGATTTTCTGTGAACGTTTGCGCAGGCATTGTTGCTGATGTCTTGATTGGGCCGCATGTTCTTCCACCTACGTTCAATGGAGCACGTTATCATGATTTCATACGGGATACTCTACCTGTGCTGCTAGAACAAGTGCCTTTACGACACAACATGTGGTTCATGCACGATGGAGCTCCTGCACATTTCAGTCGAAGTGTTCGTACGCTTCTCAACAACAGATACGGTGACCGATGGATTGGTAGGGGCGGACCAATTCCATGGCCTCCACGCTCTCCTGACCTCAACCCTCTTGACTTTCATTTATGGGGGCATTTGAAAGCTCTTGTCTACGCAACCCCGGTACCAAATGTAGAGACTCTTCGTGCTCGTATTGTGGACGGCTGTGATACAATACGCCATTCTCCAGGGCTACATCAGCGCATCAGGCATTCCATGCGACGGATGGTGGATGCATGTATCCTTGATAATGGAGGACATTTTGAACATTTGCTGTAACAAAGTGTACGCTGGTACGTTCTGTTGCTGTGTGTTTCCATTCCATGATTAACGTGATTTGAAGAGAAGTAATAAAATGAGCTCTAACATGGAAAGTAAGCGTTTTCGGACACATGTCCACATAACATATTTCTTTCTTTGTGTGTGAGGAATGTTTCCTGAAAGTTTGGCCGTACCTTTTTGTAACACTCTGTAGACTTTCTATGACCGCTAGTGTTCAAGGAGTCCGCAGCTGAGCGGGGAGGAGCTAGTTACATAAGCACGAGGTCTCTGGGTGGAATCTCGCTGCCGGTACTTCCTTTTCATTCCCACGTAATTCAAACGATTTAGCGTGATTGGGCAGATTAGCAATATTTAATGATTCAATTATTATTTTCGTAATCTTTATTCTTAAAAATGGCGAAAATTTACTTCTTAAGATGACTGGATATAAGAAAAGAATACGGAAGAACTTCAATCAAATCAGTTCAGTCATTTTATTTAAATTATTATATCTGCATTAGTAACAAGTATACTTTGTAACCTATGGAGCACTGCGTGAATCACGATAACACTGATCGTGGAAACATAGAAAACAATAGTTATTGCTACATACACAGCTGTGCTTCGGAATACAAGTTAAACTGTAGGTTTCGCTGTAACCGGTTGGGTAAGTCAGTTCGAAGGTCAGAGTAAAGCAATGGCTTACCATCTCAAACAGAACAGTGCGTAATAAAGCATTGTAGTGTTCAAAGCCATTTTCGGAATTTTCGCATGCGCTTGGTTTTCTCAGTGTGTATATTGCAAAACAAACTCGTTTTACATTCATAAACGGTTTTCGATCATCGCATAATTTCGGGGCGTACCATACATATCTGTTGTTAGAATTATGTGGGAATGAAAAAAATGTACCAGCAGAGAGATTCGATCCAGAAAACTAGCACTCATGAAACTAAGTGCTTACTGTCTCTTCTGCAAATTCGTTGAAAACCAGCGACCATACAAAGTACATTAGTACGCCTAAAATTTTCGAATTCGATTTTCTCGAAAGCAGTTGAGAGTTGTGTTTTCTTGTTTGTATGTGGTGCAGTCCTAGTCGCGCAGTACACAGCCTGTCAATATGAATCAAATCGGTGAGGGGAAGTTCGTAAGGTCCCTTACAAGTGGCATTCCGCTGTGACGTAAGCAAGCATGCTGGAGCGCTGATATATGGAACTCTTGAGGATGTGCCTACGCCGAAGTCTCTCATTCGTCGTTGCGTCTGGCAGCAAATGTGCTTACTTGTGGTTCCGTAACGAAGTACCAACCTTATGACAACTAAAATGAGTCTCAAAATTGAAATTTCGTGTAAACAAGCAACATTCTTCCCCTTTTGGCACCGCAATACGCTCATGTGCTACTGGATTTAGGATAGTTCCTTTGTTGGGGAAAGAAGGGTCAGTAAGGAAAAAAGAAGTGTGGAGGGAGAGGGGTGGGGGAGGGAGTGTTACCCTCGCTCTGAGCTACTCACGTACCATTTGTCAAGGGTCCCCACCAGATTCAGGTTTATTTATCGCGTTCCGTATGGCCATGTTAGCTCAAGCTGCGTGCTTATGGAACACGTCAATGTTTACAGAAAGCTGTTTACAAAATTTATAAACAGAAGAACTAACAAAACACGAAAAGAAATCGTTACAGAATATACGAATAAATAACACATTAAAGAGAAAAGCTGGAACTACTGCGGGGAACTCTTGTACAGAACGGAAGGAGAGTGGCACAGGGAAACCTTTCATCTAAATTTTGTGGGCTTCGGGAGTATCACGCATTTTTTTCTGGATCCTACAGAAAACGAGTCCTGCTGAAAAGCGCAAGCCTTTCTATGTAATTCTTAAGCGGTTTTTTCCGTCTAGTGTTCAATGAATGAATATTGCAGCTTCTTTTGAATAAATAAGTATCGTCAAGAATATATTTCTTAATGGTTGGTTGATTGCCTGGTTGATTGGCTGGGCGAGAAGACCAAACAGCGAGGTTATCGCTCCCATCGGATGAGGGAAGGATGGGGAAGGAAACCGGCCGTGCCCTTTCAAAGAAACCATCCCGGCATTTGCCTGAAGCGATTTAGGGAAATGACGGAAAACCTAAATGAGGACGGCTGGACGCCGGTTTGTACTGTAGTCCTCCCGAATGCGACTCCAGTGTGCTAGCCACTGCGCCACCTCGCTCGGTCGTACCCCTTGATGGAATTTGTGTACACGGATGGCTGAGTCAAAATTCCGCGGGCAACGAAGTGTTTGCGATAGGCTATACGTCTACTGTAGTAGATATCAACAGATTTTCATAGTGGTTATGCACCCTACAATCTAATGGTGGACAGCAACAAGAAGGGTAAGTCGCTTCCATACAGAACCGACAGAAGCTGATCGAGGATTGATTATGAGGGGAGGGGGCAGGGGGGGGGGGGGCGGGAGGGTTGGAGGCGGTGGTAACAGGTTTTTACTGTCTCCTTCTATTACTTTCCCTCCCCCATCCGCCAATCCTCGGATATATTTATTGCATTCACTCATACTTTTAATATGCCACACATGCATCTGTTTTAAAAATAACAATAAAATATTTAACGTGTATTATTAAAACAATATAATATATCTTCTCTGCATTAGTACTTAGTATATCGCTTTAGTATAACTAAGTAGGCACCGTTGGAGAAAGGCTATGGCTGACTGAATCTATGAGTTTGCTCACGAGGAGTGTGCGGGTTATTCGCTAGAGCAGGCGTCTCCAAACTTTTTAATCCGCGGGCCACATTGACTCCTCCACGAAGTCATAAGGGCCAAGATCTACCTAGTGGGATTAAAGCACCCTAGCACTCCATGAGCACCGTAATGTAACGCTAAAGGAAAGATGAAATCGCAAAAATCTAAGGTTGTGGGAATAGGTAGCACTGAAACGAACTACAATTTTTATTTAATTACATAATTTTGATTGGTGGACGTACCTGACCGAAATTCTGGCGTATTTTATTCTGGCGAATTTCACCGACAAAAAAGTATGTCACTGCACATTCTTCACGAAAGCGTCCTGCAAGTTAACGAAATCACAAAATCATTGTTAGCAACACTACTATTGCAAGACGTAACAGAGATAGAGTATGTCGTCGCAATGTTATTTAAAGCGGCGCAACAATAAGTTTAGTTATGTAGTCTTGTGGCGAGTAGCAGAGCCAGAGCATATATTTGATAGCTCTGTTGCATGACTGTGGCTATGTTGCGAGTGTCTCACGAGTTTTTTAGTGATTTATGCGCTGTACTAGTAGGTGAGACGACAAAGTGTGGGACAATTCAAAGTCTGAATTCGAAGAGACAAGGAAAATCTGAAAATCGGAGAATGGTCTGTCTGTTTATTGTGGATAGCCACAAGTTTAACCACGACCTTCCGCTTTGTAAAGATAGAGCTCCGACAATGTAGCGGTGTATTGGTCGCGATAGGCCTCGAAACTCAATTGTTGGCAGTATAGGTACCACCTCAAATATTTGGCGGGCCGGGTACCGGGGATGTCCGGCCAGCTAACGTGGGCCGGTTTGCCGGCTCTCTCGGGCCGGTTTCGGCCCGCGGGCCGTAGTTTGGAGACCCCTGCGCTAGAGCGTTGTCCAGACATTACGTTAGATTTATCAGCTGAGTCAACATCGCCCAGCCCTCTGCCAGATAGCTGAAGTTACGAAGCGGTGGGGCTGATACACAAGCATCTAAATGGATTCGATTCGAAGTACTTGCGCTACTATCTGCACAGTATTTCTAATCACAGTATCTTATTAAGCGTGACTTCAATAAACAGTGTTTCACTTCTTTTCTCTTTCATGTAAGGTACATAAGCAACTTCGATCTTGTAGGATAAGTCTCCTCAATTTTGAGGCTAAAAATCTAAAATTAGTATAGCAACGAGCTATTGCCAAATCTTTAATGAAAAGGGGGTATTTACTAAACACACCAAAAAATAAGAAACCCCAGGACTGTCTACGTTCAAATATATACCGCTTCTCCACTCATAAAACTCAAGCAAAACTATTTTATGTATTTTTATTCAAGTTAATACGCGTTCTGGGGTTTCACCCATCTTCAATTAGCGTAGTACATATTTGGCCTTCAGTCAGCAAATAGTTACAAACTCGTCAGCAAATTGGATGCTACAGCTCACCTGTGAATAATAATAATAATAATAATAATATAATAATAATAATAATAATAATATAATCCACAGCCAAGGAATACAACAGCCAGTAAAATCGATAAATACGACACAATGCGCCAAACGCCCTGCAGTAAAACGTCGCCCCCGATTACAGATCAGTGGCTCATGATCATTTCCTTACGTAGTTCCTTTTTTTGCGAGCTACAAAATTACGGATAAGAAGATCGATATATGTCATTTTTTTAAGAAATTTAAATGAAACTTATCTCAAGAACAGAGTCAGCTTTTCTTCTTGCCTTGGTATTCGGGCACTACAGTATTCAGAAAATATATATTTCTGCACAAGCTCGTGAACTTCCTGGAACTAACACCGATCTTATCAAATGTAGTTAGTGAACCCTTTATCACATACCTCAGGCGTTAAAACGAATTCTCAGCAAGTTTTTATGTTGATGTTTCCGATTTCCCGTTCCGATATCTTCCATTTTCAAGTGTCATAGTAACATGTCCATTTCCTCACCAAAATCCCACTGTGAACTGGAATTCATCATTTTTAAATGAAATCATTGTCCCTGCTTGACTCAAAATTTTTATTGTTTATTTATTTCACTATCGCGATATCGGCTGTAGATCCCTTTTCAAATAAAAACTGAAACCAATAAAACGTCTGTATGACGAAGTGCAAGACATAATATCCCAACATTTGATAAACACAATTTAAGGAGCGTTACGTACAAAATGAGGAAATATCAGACATGTCTGGATGGCATGTCGTTGTCGAAATATTACGAAACATATGTGGACACATTTAATAGTCGTTTCATCATGCGATCTAAGTGCTAATTTAAAAACCGGGACTACAGCTAATATTAGGCACGACAGACACACTTTAACGTCGTGTGCTGTGATAACGTTGGTCAGCGAAGTGTTGCGGTAAGCACAAACCACATCGAGACAGGAAATGACACTGATATTCGTCTGTACCTTTTCAGAGATTATTATTCAGGTAACAACCGCTGTATAAGCTATATAATCTATGGAGAGCTAGAGCCGTATTGAGGAAGGGAAACAGGTTATTTATTCTATTGTTCAAAATGGTTCAAATGGCTCTGAGCACTATGGGACTCAACTGCTGAGGTCATAAGTCCCCTAGAACTTAGAACTACTTAAACCTAACTAACCTAAGGACAACACACACATCCATGCCCGAGGCAGGATTCAAATGGCTCTGAGCACTATGGGACTTAACATCAATGGTCATCAGTCCCCTAGAACTTAGGACTACTTAAACCTAACTAACCTAAGGACAGCACACAACACCCAGCCATCACGAGGCAGAGAAAATCCCTGACCCCGCCGGGAATCGAACCCGGGAGCCCGGGCGTGGGAAGCGAGAACGCTACCGCACGACCACGAGATGCGGGCAGGCAGGATTCGAACCTACGACCGTAGCTATTCTATTGTACCTGGCGTTCGACTGACTCTTTTAAATTCATAATCATACTAGCTTCTCACATAAGCTCGTGCCATAAACGCGTCCCTTATCCTTACAGATAACTATTGTAAATTAAACAAATCATAGTCCTTCAACAATATGTTTACATGTCACAGTATAAAATCCTGATTCATTCCGCTCCGGTTCACGTATTTTTAACTGGCACTCATATAATATGATGAAACGACTGGTATATATCCATATGTTTTATAATCCACGACGACATGTTATTCAGACATGTCTGATATTGTAAGAACGCAGCGTTTCGCGGCAGTGACGTTGAATAAAACATTCTCGTGTTTCCAATTGCACAATGTGATTAAAATTACACGAGCTTTCTGCCAGGCATTCCTTGGCCATTATCAAGTGACAGGACTGTTAGTGGGCTGTTGGTACGTCCTTATATACATTAGATGCCGGCTGTGAAGTCACTAGTCCTAAGGTGACTCGGCGTTCGATGTGCCCGCTTCAACAGCACGCTCGCTGGATCTCACGCCGCGCTGAACCTCAGGCACCCACCTCTATTAACGGTGTTACTGGTTGACAGCGTCATCGAGAATCTCTCTCTATCCCGCGTCGGGCCATCCTGATTTAGGTTTTCCGTGATTTCCCTAAATCGCTCCTGGCAAATGCCGGGATGGTTGCTTTCAAAGGGCACGGCCGACTTCCTTCCCCATCCTTCCCTAATCCGATGAGACCGATGACTTCGCTGTCTAGTCTTCTCCCCCCAAAAACAACAACAACAACAACAATCTCTCTCTCAGGCACCTAGACTGCCTACTGCTTGTGTTTTACGGAAGATCGGCAAGGCTGGGACGCCATTCTGCCTCACTTCTAAATTGTTAACTATCATTATGGCAAGTTTTGATATGGTAGCGCTGTTTATGAACGTACCTGTCAAAGTCTTTGCACCTAGTATCCCAGTTCTTTGTGAGTTACGTAATCGAACTTTTTACGCACAGTCTTACGTCTTCTTGTTTTCTATACTATCCATTATTACGATCAGAGGGACGGCGTTGCTATGGGAAGGCCATTAGCTCCAGCTGTTGCAAACCTCTTCCTGGAGAATTTAGAGGGTATTGCCTTAGACACGGCGCCATTAACGTCTAGTTTTTCTTTCAGTACGTTGATAATACTTTCATCATTTGGTACCAAGGGCGTGAGAAACTTGACGAGTTCTTGAAACACTTCAACAGAATTAACAGCAACATCCAGTTCACCATGGAGATAGAGAAAGACAGTGCATTGCCCTTTCTCGACGTCCTCGTTCGCCGTAAACGAAATGGATGGCTTGACCAGAGCGTCTATAGAAAACCTACTCACACCGATCCGTACCTGAACGTTATCAGCCATTGTCACTCGGCACTGTGTTACAAATATTGGTGCATAATGCAATAATGATATCAAACTATGGTCAACTGCCCCACGAGTTGAGCCACTTACGCAAGATCTTCAGGAAAAACGGCTTAAACGTTTATCAAATGAATGAATTTGGTTCAATCAAGAATCACAATAAGACCACCGTCGAGGAGCAAGAAAAGAAACTTGCTTTCGTCTCGTTCTGCGACTCCGTGTCGGGCAAGATAAGCCGCCTACTGAAAATATACAAGATCAAATCGAACTTCAGATCTCCAACGAAAGTCCAAGGGTTTCTGTAACCTGTTAAAGATGCAGCAGGTCTTAGAACACTTGGGGCCTATAAGATAACTTGCGAGAGTAGCCAGTCTTACGTCGAACAAACAGTACGCACTGTAGAACAACTCAGGAAGAATTATGAGATGCTTTATCATCTAAGCTAGCCCGAGAAATCCGCTTTAGCTGAACGTGCTTTAGGAAACGGATACCAGATAAAATTTTACAAAACCTCTCTCGTGGCACGCACTAACGGCTTATGGATCTGTGTAATTAAAGAATGCACTGAAATAAAAATCACCGATAACAGTCTTAGTAGAGGCAGCAGTCCGCTGTTCATTGCGGCGTGTGATCCACCAGCGGTTGCATGGCAGAAGGGGACACATCGAAGGCAGATACCCATATATGGCGATGCCACGAGCACTAGTGACGTCACAGTCGGCAGTTAGTGCATGTAATGGGGCGTACTAGCATATGGTTCAAATGGCTCTGAGCACTATGGGACTTAACTCCAGTGGTCATCAGTCCCCTAGAACTTAGAACTACTTAAACCTAACTAACCTAAGGACATAACACACATCCATGCCCGAGGCAGGATTCGAACCTGCGACCGTAGCGGTCACGCGGTTCCAGACTGTAGCGCCTAGAACCGCTCGGCCAGCCCCGACCGGCGGGCGTACTAGCAGTCCACTGGCAACCATACCACTTGACAGTGGCCAAAGAGTGCTTGGCCGGAAGCTCATGCAATTTTAATCGTCTGATTCGGCTGGAAAACCGAGAAATTTTCATTTAATATCTCATGCTCCTGTGGTCTATGGATAGGGTCGTTGATTCATTTTCAAAACGTCTTCGGTTCCGGGTTCGAATCCCGCCGCTACTTAAATTTTGATTGCTAATCAGCATTGGCGGCCGAAGACTGCCGGCATAAGAAGTCAGCCTCATTCTGCCAACAGCCTTGTCAAAGAGGGCGGAGGAGCGGACAGGGGATCAGGGCACTCTCTTGTTCTACGGGTGGGAAACTGCCCCTAAAGGCGGAAGAATGAGCAATGACCAATGGCATGAAGATGCGGAAGACAATGGAAACCACTGCATTAAAGACACGTAACGTGTATCCACAGCATATGTGGCCTGTAATGGAAGAGGTGTCATGTTGATCCGTCCAGTGGCAAAAGATTCCGCAATAGCTCTCCATCCGGATCTCCAGGAGGGGACTGCCAAGAGGGGGGGGGGGGGGGGGGGGAAGGTTACGATGAGGAAAAGAGTGAATAATCAATGGAAGGATAACGTTCAAAGAGTAGCGGCCTGGAATGTCAGAAGCTTGAACGTGGTAGGGAAACTAGAAAATTTGACAAGGGAAATGCAAAGGCTCAATCTAGATATAGTAGGGGTCTGTGAAGTGACGTGGAAAGAAGACAAGGACTTCTGGTCAGATGGGTATAGGGTGATGGCAACAGCAGCAGAAAATGGTATAACGGGAGTAGGATTCGTTATGAATAGGAAGGTACGGCAGAAAGTGTGTTACTGTGAACAGTTCAGTGATAGGGTTGTTCTTATCAGAATCGACAGCGAACCAACACCAATAACGGTAGTTCAGGTATACATGCCGATGTCGCAAGCTGAAGATGAAGTGGTAAAGTAAATGAGGAGATTGAAAGGGTAATACAGTATGTAAAGGGATATGAAAATCTAATAGTCATGCGAGTCTGGAATGCAGCTGTAGGGGAAAGAGTAAAAGAAAAGGTTACAGGAGATTATGGGATTGGGACAAGGAATGAGAGACGAGAAACACTAATTTGAGTTCTGTATCAAGTTTCAGCTAGTAGCAGAGAATGCTGTGTTCAAGAATCACAAAAGGAGGAGGTGTACTTGGAAAAGGCCTAGTGATACGGGAAGATTTCAGTTAGATTACATCATGGTCAGACAGAGATTCAGAAATCAGATACTGCATTGTAAGACGTATCCAGGAGCAGTCATAGACTCAGATCACAATACATTAGTGATGAAGAGTAGGCTGAAGTTTAAGGCATTATTCAGGGAGAAGAAATACGCAAAGAAGTGGGAGACGGAAGTACTAAGGAATGACGAGATACACTTGAAGTTCTGGAACGAATAGCTCAGTAGGCAGTACAGCTGAAGAGGAATCGACATCTCTAAAAAAGGCCATCACAGAAGTTGGGAGGGGGGGGGGGGGGGAGCAGAGGTACAAAGAAGGTAACTGCGAGGAAAACGTGGGTAACAGAAGAAATACTTCAATTGATTGATGAAAGGTGGAAGTATAAAAATGTTCCGGGAAACATAGGAATAGAGAAATACAAGTCGCTGAGGAATGAAATAAATAGGAAGTGCAGGGAAACTATGACGAAATGGCTGCAGGAAAAATGTGAAGACATCGAAAAAGAAATGAGAAACGATTGTCAGAAGGACAGACTCAGCATGCAGGAAAGCCAAAACAACCTTCGGTGACATTAAAAGCAAGGGTAATAACATTAAGAGCGCAACGCGAATTCCACTGTTAAATGCAGTAGAGAGAGCGCATAGGTGGAAACAATATATTGAAAGCCTCTATGAGGCACAAGATTCGTCTGATATGACAGAAGAAGAAACAGGAGTAGATTTAGAAACGATAGGGTATCCAGTATTAGAATCCGATTTAAAAGAGCTTTGGAGGAATTAAGATCAAATAAGGCAGAAGGGATAGATAATATTCCATCAGAATTTCTAAAATCATTGGAGGAAGTGGCAACAAATAGACTATTCACGATGGTGTGTAGAATGCAGGAGTCTAGCGCCATACCATCTAACAATCAGATGCATCCAAGTTGCTTACAAGAATAATATACAGAAGAATGGAAAAGAAAATGAGGATGCGCTAGATAACGATCAGTTTGGCTTTAGGAAAGGTAAAGGCACGAGAGAGGCAATTCCGAGTTGCGGTTAATAATGGAAGCAAGACTGAAGAAAAATCAAGACACGTTCATAGGATTTGTCGACATGGAAAAATCTTTCGACAATTTTAAAATTGTGCAAGATGTTCAAAATTCTGAGAAAAGTAGGGATAAACTATGGAGAGAGACGGGCCATATACAATATGTACCACAGGCAAGGGGGGAATAATAAGAGTGAACGACCAAGATCGAAGTGCTTATATTCAAAGGGCGTAAGACAAGGATGTAGTATGTTGCCTCTACTGTTCAATCTGTACATCGAGGAAGCAATGATGGAAATAAAAGAAAGATTCAGGAGTGGAATTAAAATTCAAAGAGAAAGTATATCAAAGATACGATTCGCTGATGACATTGCTATCCTGAGTGAAAGTGAAGAAGAATTACATGCTCTGCTGAATGGAATGAATAGTCTAATAAGTACACAATATGGATTGAGAGTAAATCGAAGAAAGACGAAGGTAGTGAGAATAGTAGAAATGAGAACAGCGAGGAACTTATCAGGAATGATGGTCACGAAGTAGATGAAGTTAAGGAATTTTGCTACCTAGGCAGTAAAATAACCAATGACGGACGGAGGAGGAGGCCATCAAAAGCGGACTCGCTATGGCAAAAAGGGCATTCCTGGCCAAGAGAAGCCTACTAATATCAAATATCGGCCTTAATTTGAGGAAGAAATTTCTGAGAATGTACGTCTGGAGTACAGCATTGTATGGTAGTGAAACATGGACTGTGAGAAACCGGAAAACAAGAGAATCGAAGGAGGAGGAGGAGGAGGAGATTAGTGTTTAACGTCCCGTCGACAACGAGTTCATTAGAGACGGAGCGCAAGCTCGGCTGAGAGAAGGATGGGGAAGGAAATCGGCCGTGCCCTTTCAAAGGAACCGTCCCGGCATTTGCCTGAAGCGATTTAGGGAAATCACGGAAAACCTAAATCTGGATGGCCGGAGACGGGATTGAACCATCGTCCTCCCGAATGCGAGTCCAGTGTGCTAACCACTGCACCACCTCGCTCGGTGAGAGAATCGAAGCATTTGAGATGTTGTGCTACAGACGAATGTTGAAAATTAGGTGGACTGATAAGGTAAGGAATGAGGAGGTTCTGCGCAGAACCGGAGAGGAAAGGAATATGTGGAAAACATTGATAAGGAGAAGGGACAGGATGATAGGACATGTGTTAAAGACATGAGGGAATGACTTCCATGGTACTAGAGGGAGCTGTAGAGGGGAGAAACTGTAGAGGAAGACAGAGATTAGAAAACATCCAGCAAATAATTGAGGACGTAGGTTGCAAGTGCTACTCTGAGATGAAGAGGTTGGCACAGTAGGGGAATTCGTGGCTGGGCGCATCAAACCAGTCAGAAGACTGATGAGCCAAAAAAACTGATATTTACTGACTTTATCAGTTATACTCTTTAAATTGTGTTTGCCAGATGTTGTTACATTATAACGTGCTCTTCTTTATGCCTATCTTTTATTGCTTTCAGTTTTCATCTTGCTCTTGAAAATGGCTCTGCAGCCGAAAAAGCGATAGTGAAACAAATAAATAATAAAAGCTACAGTCACAAGTCGGCAATGATTTAGTTTAAAAACTGTCGTTAGCATTCATCAGTCCGATCATTGCTTCACAAGGAAATCCTGATCCTTACGTGTATGGCTCGGCGGCACAGTGACACAGGACGGATCTAAAGATCTTGGATTCGATCCCCGGACAGTACTAGGATTTTTATCTCTCATCTCTGGCAAGGCTTGTTGAGCTGAAAAATGGGGAGGAAGGCATGCCACCTCCAATAGGAGCCTAACTTGTGTCCGCTTTGACTTTTACTGCCTAAAAAAACTATCCTCCCAATGCGCGCTCGCACTGTGTCTCTAGTTTTTCCTCCACTCCGCTGCCGTACCGGAGACTTAATGTGTACCTGGCCAACACCTGTTGACTGCGACGGAATCGTAGCCATCCGTAAGAGGAAGTCGCGCGTGCACAGCAGACTGCACTTCGCGCGCGAAGCGTGACGTAACTCGGCCAGTTCGTCAAACAGAACGTAAGCATTCTCAGGGTCAGCAAGCGCCAGTTGTACTTAGTACGGCAGCTAACGTCTGCCTCAATCAACTTAGGTATGAAGAAAAGAGGCTAACGTGTATAACGCCGCGTAGTGTCTTCGAGGGTACAAAGCTGTTTCGGGCACGGGTATTCTAGCAAGGCGTGTAGTGCTCTCGCTGGTTAGCTGTGAACACAGCTACCATACTGTGAATCGCAGAAAGTACAGTGGTGCGCAAAACTCCAGGGCGAAAGGAACGTTCGCATGATGTGTCGCTGCCAAGCTCGATGAAACCATAAATAAGAAGAACTGCTGCAGTATAGTGCAGGCAACTGAAAGAAATACGTAATGAGACGAACGGAAATGATACTTTCATCCAAAGACAATAATTATACCGAAGTCGCCGCGATTTATGATGGTCACTTTCACATTCAAAAAGGTTGGACGTGGTTCTTAATACGATGCCTGATAACGATGGACGGCAGCGCTCCGAAACGTCCTTCCATGCTGGCCACAAGGTTGGCAAGCAGTTCTTGTGCCAGGACGTTCCATTCCTCCATCAGAGCGGTTGAAAACTGCTGGATGGTTGTTGGTGCTTATGGACGTGCTGCAAAACGTCTCCCCATTGCGTCCCACACGGGATCGATGGGATATACAGTATTGGCCATTAAAATTGCTACACCAAGAAGAAATGCAGATGATAAACTGGTATTCATTGGACAAATATATTATACTTGAACTGACATGTGGTTACATTTTCACACAATTTGGGTGCATAGATCCTCAGAAATCAGTACCTCTGGCCGTACTAAGGGCCTGGATACGCATGGGCATTGAGTCAAACAGAGCGTGGATGGCGTGTACAGGTACAGCTGCCCATGTAGTTTCAACACGATACCACAGTTCATCAAGAGTAGTGACTGGCGTATTGTGACGAGCCAGTTGCTCGGCCACCATTGACCAGACGTTTTCAGCTGGTGAGAGATCTGGAGAATGTGCTGGCCAGGGCAGCAGTCGAACATTTTCTGTATCCAGATAGGCCAGTACAGGACCTGCAACATGCGGTCGTGCATTATCCTACTGAAATGTAGGGTTTCGCAGAGATCGAATGACGGGTAGAGCCACGGGTCGTAACACATCTGAAATGTAACGTCCACTGTTCAAAGTGCCGTCAATGCGAACAAGAGGTGACCGAGACGTGTAACCAATGGCACTCCATACCATCACGCCTGGTGATATGTAAGTATGGCGATGACGAATACACGCTTCCAATGTGCGTTCACCGTGATGTCACCAAACACGTATGCGACCATCATGATGGTGTCAACAGATCCTGGATTCATCCGAAAAAATGACGTTTTGCCATTCGTGCATCCAGGTTCGTCGTTGAGTACACCATCGCAGGCGCTCCTGTCTGTAATGCAGCGTCAGGGGTAGCCGCAGCCATGGTTTCCGAGCTGATAGTCCATGCAGCTGTAAACGTTGTCGAACTGTTCGTGCAGATGGTTGTTGTCTTGCAAACGCTCCCATCTGTGGACTCAGGGATCGAGACGTGGCTGAACGATCCGTTACAGCCATGCGGATAAGATGCCTTGCCTGTCATCTCGACTGCTACTGATACGATGCCGTTGGGATCCAGCACGGCGTTCCGTATTACCCTCCTGAACCCACCGATTCCATATTCTGCTAACAGTCATTGGACCTCGACCAACGCGAGCAGCAATGTTGCAATACGATAAACCACAATCGCGATAGGCTACAATCCGACCTTTATCAAAGTCGGAAACGTGATGGTACGCATTTCTCCTCCTTACACGAGGCATCACAACAACGTTTCACCAAGCAACGCCGGTCAACTGCTGTTTGTGTATGAGAAATCGGTTGGGAACTTTCCTTATGTCAGCACGTTGTAGGTGTCGCCACCGGCGCCAACCTTGTGTAAATGCTCTGAAAAGCTAAAAATTTGTATATCACAGCATCTTCTTCCTGTCGGTTAAATTTGGCGTCTGTAGCACGTCATCTTCGTGGTGTAGCAATTTTAATGGCCAGTAGCGTGATTCGGGGGGAACGGACAAAAGAGCCCATTCACAAAATATCCTGTCGTTCAGAGAGCTCCTCCACCTGCACTGTTTGATGCGGTGGCGATCTGCCGTCCATAAAAATGAAGTGAAAGCCGAATGCATCCCCGAGAAGACGCACAGGGGGAGGAGTGCAGCGTCACAATAAAATTGATCGCTGAGTGTGCCGTGTTCAGAGGTTTGAAAGTCAGTACGCCCATCTAACATTTTGCCTGCTCACACCCATGATCTGGACCACCAAAACCATCATGTTCGACAAGTTCCCTGGGAGCATTACGTGTTACCGTCTCCCGTCATACGTGATTACGTCCAGCACGGTCGAACATGTTCTTTTCGGTGGTCCAAGTGTTATGGTTTGGGAAATATAAGACGTAACTAAGGGAAATTGTGAACTGATTCTTTCTTTGCTGCTTGGTAGAACGGCTCCTTAATTATAAATGAGAAGCATCTATTGTGAATTTTGTAATTAATTTACTTCGTCAACACGTTTTCACGCTGCAACATTGTAGTTTGATGATGGCCTTGTAAGCTAAAAAAGCAGGTTAAATACGACGGTGAGTCAAATGAAAACCTAAAATTTGTAATAACAAATCGAAATTTCCCGCCGTTATCTTGTAAGCTGGTAAGCGTGCTACAAACAGCCTGCAGAATGGCCTGTAGGTGGCAGCATAGTGCAGATGCACACATACCGTCCCAGTATCAGTATAAAAATGGCCGCCCCATTTGCGACTTGCACCAGGAAAGAACAGCGTTCTGTTATTCGGTTTTTGCGTAGTGAAGGTTTCAAACCTACTGAAATTCATCGACGAATGAAGGTTCAGTACGGTGATGCATGTTTGTCACAGCAGCATGTCTACGAATGGAGTAGCAAGTTCGCAAATGGTGTGACTTCAGTGGAAGATGCTCCTCGTCCAGGTCAGGCACGAGTTGTGACTCCACAGAACATTGCAGCAGTTGAAGCCATAGTGAAGGAAAACCGCCGAATGACACTGAATGACATTGCAGCATGTTTACAGTTAATCATGGGTCAGCACACCACATTGTGCATGATGTGCTCCAGTTTCACAAAGTGTCTCCAAGATTGGTGCCACGGCAGCTGACTCCTGAAACGAGAGAACGACGTGTTGATGCTTGTGAAGAATTTCTTCGGCGCTTTGAACGAGAAGGTGATGGCTTCCTTGTAAGAATCGTTACTGGGGACGAAACCTGGGTTCATTTTCACCAACCGGAAACGAAGAGAGCGAGGAAGGAATGGCGCCATTCCTCATCACCAAAACCAAAGAAATTTCGAATAGAACCATCAGCATGCTGACTCTCTTTTGGGACGAAAAAGGCGTCATTTTGGAGCATTACACGCCCAGAGCGACCACTGTCACCAGTGCATCATACACAGATCTCCTAAAAAATCATCTGCGGCCGGCAATCAAATGAAAGCGAAGTGCATTGCTGTCAGCAGGTGTCCTTTTGCAACGTGACAATGCAAGGCCCCACAATGCCCGTACAACAGTTGCAACAATCACAGACCTGCATTTTGAGTGTCTTCCTCATCCACCATTCTCACAAGACCTTGCCCCAAGTGATTTCCATATGTTTGGACCACTCAAAGACCCAATGGAGGATAGAAGTTCCGTTCTGATGAAGAGGTACGCCACGCAGTGCATGAGTGGTTGCGCGGACTACCAAAAGAATTTTTTTCGAAAGGAATTTAAGCACTTTGTAACCGCTGGAGGACTTGCATTGAGCGTGGGGGAGATTATGTTGAAAAATGATAGAGCTTTGTAACACTTCTGCACAATAAATAATATTTAGAAAAATATTTAAGGTTTTCATTTGACCCACCCTCGTATAGACATTAATATTACTGCAGATCCACAATACATATTTCTCATTTACAAATAACAGAAATGACCCGCAGCAGGACCCAGATACTGCACATTTCCCTCCATAGTATTCCATGTCTACTCAGTGTCTGTGTACTCGATATTAATCCGGCAGGGAATACTTTTAGTCTTCGTGTCAGGCGGCGATAGTACACTGATTCTTAGGGTTATCGAGCAGCAGAACGCTGGGGAAAGCTTTGTAAACAGCTTCTACACTGGCCGAGAAACTGAAGTTTTATAGACAGAACATTTGGTAGGCGTAATAGAAGGTCGGAGAAGACATAATTGTTTCTTGTACTTATATCATTACAGGTAAATTTTTGAAAGTTCTGTTTTCGGTACAGTCTCTTACTACATGCTAATAATATATTGATTTCATTCATATTACCTGTTTGCACTCCGCAGCGCGCAGCGTGATAGATTGCTAGACAGGGAGGTGGGCCACAGCTGGGTCGAATTCACGCGGCGGATTAACGAGCGGGGTCTGGCACACCGACCAACGTAAGTGGGGTGTTTGTGCAGTTTTCGCCATCTCGTTTACGAAGTGCTAGGCTGGTCCCCAACTTCCGCCTGAGGGAATATCGTACGCTGACAGTTAAAGTAACACATAGAACAAGGACTACACAATTGAGAGACAGACGGCAAATACGACTTTTCTACCCTAGGTTACCTTGACGAGTGTGGCGTCAGGAAGCGCATCCAGCCACCAAGTTAAATAATAAAATGAAATTTGAAATGTGAAGAATTGGATCCCGTGCTAGACGGGATAGAAAGGAAAAGATAGAATGTGTAAGTGTGGGATACTAGTGGCCAGTAATACTACTATTCGTTGAGTTTTACGTAACCGCTACATCCTCTGGTTCTGAATCTGTACTACACGGAAGACTATAGACTAAAATTGTTTTGCATCAGCCACTGACAACTTTACAGGTCTTTGTGTAGCATTTTACGAGCCACTGAAGTAGTAAATGATATATCGCACTGCCTGATTTATTTGTTTAAAAATGTGTGGAGCATCAGTTCCAAGCCTATACAAGAAGCTTCCTAAGACTTCACGGAGAAGCTTTTATAGATGCAAGGTAATTTGGTCAGTGATCTGTTAGTGTGAAAGTACCAAACTGCACCATGGTTGGCGGTCTGCATTAAACTGCAGGTCCCCCACAACTGGCCTGGTAAGTCAGTTCGAAGTTCGGGGGATGGCAGGGGTGTACCATCTACTATGGAAGCACTGTGGTTACCTACAGTAACTGCAGTTTCATTTACACTTCGGTTCGACAGTACCGCTTGTACGCTGTCGCTTTGGCGGCGATTATACACACTGCTTTGTTTCTGAAACCACATTCAAATTAGAGGGTGGTGATGACCAAAATTCCAGTTTTAAAACGCTGTAACAAAAGAACCGCTACTCAGAATCATGTCAAATTTGAACGGAATATTATCCAAGAAGAGAGAAACGTTATGGAAACGGAAACATTTCAAGAAAATTTTACGACTAGGTGATGCTGGGTTAGGCTACAACTGACAGATGAATCGCTGTGTGACGGCTATGGTGTGCGTTGCTCATTAAATCAACCGTGCTGTGCAATGCGCGTGACCGCAAAAATTTGGCATTCAACAGTAGTGGAACTTTTAGTTAGGAAAGACCATTCAGGGGAGGGGAAAAAATCAGTTTTTAATTATTATGAGATCAAAAACCGCATAAAAAGCAACAATGAAATCGGTTTTTGATTGGCATGAGACGGACGCAAGACATGTTCACATGTTCAGTATGCTGCAATTTTCTGCCACAAAAGGGGGGGGGGGGGAGGGGATGGGATGGTCTCGGGAGTCACGTTCAGAATATGTTGCGCAGAAGACTCTCACGGCGTTTACCAGGGACGGTATTGGTAACGGGACCCGAAGGTCCCATCAGATCGCAAAAATATGGCCCTACGATAAACGATGCCGTCAACACGCACCATCCAGTTACCTTTGCAGAATGAAACTGTACAAGTTGATGAGCGAGCTGATTTTCCGTTGCTTACATTCTACAACTCTATGCACTGACGCGTCCTTGAAGATAGAAATGGGCTTCATCTTTCCACAAAATGTCGCATGGTCATTCATTGCCCGCTTCCATGCGAGCAAGAAATTCTAGAGCAAGCGTTTGTTTCACGGGCAGGTCAGCATGACTCGACTCCTGGACATGGGTGATTTTATATTGATAGCAATGCAGGATGATTCGTAGAATTACGTGGTCCGTGCTGAAAGGCATGTCCAAAGTTCAGGTAATTCGCACTGCATGATTGCACGCCACCGCTCGATCCCTCCTGCAATGCTTAAGTCACATCTGCTACTGGTATCGGATCAGCTGGTTTCCTCCGTCTTACACACTGCGCTTCAAAAGAACCTGTTCTTTCGAATTGGGTAATTGTTCTCTCCAGACCCTTTTTTTTTATCCTTGAGTGTCCGGAAATTCTGCAGAACTACTGACGCACAGTCACAGTTCTTGTAAAAGCGCTTTGCCAGCAGCAGGCGATCTTGCATTGAAACAATCATGGCGAGTGTCTGACACGCAAAGTGAGGAACAGTCGTGTACTAGCGTCTTTTATTTTGCATATTCTGCCGATTACAGCATCTAGTGCTAAAATTTTCGTTAATTTTTTTGTTTCCATAACGTTACCCCCTTCTTCGAAAATATTCCATTCAGTTTTGACGTCATTCTGAGCAAGGGTTCCTTTTTTACAGCGTTCTGAAATTGGGACTATAATTACAATCACCCTATACATCAGTTACTAACGTAAGTGAATAGTGAGCTTCACTTTTCCGTATCAAGACAACGTTTGTGAACGAGACTGTATCAAGCGTTAAGAAAACCCGATTAAAAGCTCCTGTCAGAATACGAAACTACATACAACCTTCCCACATCATTAGCAAATGGGGTAATTTGCTGAAAGCTGCGGTGTTTGTATGTAACAATTTTCACGGTGTATGTAGATTTTTAAATTCTTTGACTGGCTGTTCTTCATCTGCAATAAAGAGCTATTAGCTAAACAAGCATTGCGAGATGGACTGTGTCGTGTACAGGAAATCCTTCCTCATAGCAGCCATGAGCAAACTGGAGGAGGTTGTTTTGGGATAACACACCATTTTGGCAGACGAAAAGGATGCACTTGAAGTTATTAGAAAACCGCTGTTCTGGCAGAACCCCTGATGCGAAGGTCGTGAGAGCATACAGGGATATTGATTACCATTTAAAAACAAAGGCCGCAGCTCTTGTGTGTGTTGTTACAGGGTGCACACTGTAACGAGCGTAAACAAACGAGAACTTTGTCTGGCCGAGGGGAAGGGAGGGGTGAGGTGGGGAGTGGTGGGCAGTAGTGGAGTGGGAAGGGCTGGGGAGGGGTGGGAGGGGAGTGGTGCAGAGGAAGGAGCCTCCCTGCCCTCTAACACTGACGTGAGGCCACGCGGACTACTGATACCTTCTGGTGTTACGAGTGTTGTAATTAGCGTTGCTAAGTGGCCGGATTTTTACGGTCGTACCCATACAGTTATATACAAGTCTGGTCTGTCCGATTTTTGTTAGGCTTTTTAGCGATGAATTAGATAACGCATACATAAAAGAAACCATTAACCTCCATCCAAGCTAGTGACTTAAGCGCGACCAACACGTATAACGACAAAAAGAGGAATAAGGAGATAAGTTAATAGAAAAGACCAAAGTTACTTAATATCTTTTCGTTTACCATCCCAAAAGAATAGATAACTCTCCATTTTATTTCACGAAAAAATTCCGATTAACTATAACGCCGAGTCCGGATTTTCTATTTTTGGACATGGCAACCCTAGGTGCACTCGAACCCTTTTGTGAACCAGAATTAATCTCTTCACTTCACTTTCACAATCAGATAAGAAAGCAATGAGCAACGCTCAGCATTAAACAAAGCGAAATACACGGTGTTTATAAATGAATATCGGGGTTTTAACGCTTTATAATATTTATTACATTAAACTTAAAGTTATAAATGATATGTCAAATGAAATAACATCTAAAACAGTTGTGTTTGGCACCAGTGTGCATGTGCAGCGCGCAATGTTTCCGCCGCAATCCGCTAGACAGCGGTAGTAGCGAAGATGGCGAATAGTGAACAGAAAGTGTTTTGTGTTTTGCAGTTTGCAAAGACCGAAGCTGCAGTTACTGTGCAACGTGTGTTCCGGCTGAAGTTCAGTTGTGATCCTCCAAGTGATAATAACATTTGTAGATGGTATCATCAATTTGAAGATACCAACTGCCTTTGTAAAGGGAAGAGCACAGGACGACCAAGAGTTTGTGAAGAGACTGTTGAATGAGTGAGAGAGTCATTCACTCGTAACCCAAAAAAATCAGTCCGGAAGGCTAGTCGTGAATTACAAGTTCCCATGTCAACTGTATGGAAAGTTTTAAGAAAACGCATACAACTACATTCTTAACATTTAAAGTTATTACAGGCTCTAAAGCCGGCAGACCATGGATTACGTGCCAAGTTTGTAAACGAAATATTGTTTCATGAAGATGAAGATTTTCTGGATCATGTTGTCATCAGTGATGAATCGACCTTTCATCGTAGTGGACATGTTAACATGTGCGTATCTGGGGCTCAGAAAATCCTCACGAGGTGGTACAAATACAACAATATTTCCCTAAATTGACTGTTTTTTTGTGCTGTATCCCAGTGGAAAGTTTATGGGCGTTTCTTTTTTGGTGAACCTACTGTAACTGACACTTCTTACCTTAATACACTAGAGCAATGGCTCTTCCCCCAGTTGGAAGAAGATGAGCCAGAGAACTTCATTTTCCAGCAAGATGGTGCGCCATCTCACTGGCATAGCGAAGTATGCGATTGGTTGAACTTCACTGTATCCAAGTGCTGGATAGGCCGCAAGGGGCAGAATGACAGGGCTTGCTTTGCATGGTCTCCACATTCACCTGACCTAACGCCATGCGATTTTTTCCTTTGGGACTTCATCAAGGATCGTGTGTACGTCCCTCCACTACCAGCAGGCCTCCCTGAATTAAGAAACCGGATTGAAGCAGCTGTTGCTATAATCACTGAAGACACACTTATCGGGCTATAGACTCGATGTGTACCGTGTGACAAATGGTGCTAACATTGAACATTTATGAGGTTCTTGGTAAAACTGTTTGAGTTGCTCTTTCATTTGACTTATCATTTATAACTGTGAGTTTAATATAATAAATATTATACAGCGTTAAAACCCCGATATTCATTTATAAACACCCTGTATATCCGGTCCGGTACCAAAAATGTCACCACTGCCTGTGTTCGACACCAATGTGCAATTACCTTCCACAGAATGCAGGTGCCAGTAGTGGCAGTGGAGGGTATATAAAACGTATCGGGCAGGGTGGGGTGAGAGGATGTGGGTAGGGACGCGACGAACAGTTTTGTCGCTGTTCAAACAAATTTCGGGCTTGCAGCCGGTCGTCGTTCAATACTTCGCACGATATTTCAACTGGGCAACTGCCAGTCATCTTCAGGTGAGCCGTCGCAGACTGGCGAAAACCTCCTCCGTTCCATAATATATAGCGTACTGTAACTATTCTGCGCATGCGTCGAAAACTTGATAGTTGAACCACACTGCCCACCGACAGCGCCCTCGCTGGTGGAATAGCGGAACTCAAGTCGCCCTCTGCGTTGCTGTTTGCCACGGCCGTCGACGCACTCTGTCGTCTTCGATTTGAGCAAGTCGTGGGGATGATGGGATTCCATGCACTGTCCAGCTGGTAGCCGCTGTCTCAATGCGGAAACGGAACGAATTATTTGACGTCCAAAAGGGCACAATCATTGGCTTTCGGGCCAAGGGTTCTGCCATGGTTAAAGTATACCGTGCTTGGCAAAAAAGGTGTCATCCACAACTGGCGCCGAGGCAACTGTGGTGCAACACAGGCCGTAGACTACAGGGTGGACGACGGCTGCGGAACTGTGTGCAGGCGAACAGACGCACAACTACAGAGCAACTGACCGCCCAGATGAACAGTGTCTCCTCAACGACCGTTCAGCGGAAGTTGCTGTGACTGGGCCTCTGTAACAGACGCCTGGTTCGTGTACACACGCTGACAGCTGTTCGTCGGCAATAAAGGATGGAATTTGGATGTCAGTACACTACTGGACATCCACTGAGTGGCCACAGGTGGCGTTTTCAGAGAAATAACGTTGTATGCTCCGTCAGACAGTTGGCCGTTAGCGTGTATGGCGTGAAAACTCCGAAAGCAAAACACCCTGCAACAATCGTCAGAAAGGTGCAGGTCAGAGGATGGAGCTGTATGCTGTGGGGAATGTTCTCGTGGCATTCCCTGGGTGATCACATTATGGAAGCCACAATGAATCAGCACAAATATGCATCTGCCCTTGGAGACCATGGCCACCCCTACGTACATTTTGTTTTTCCTCGCATGGTGACACCAACCAGCAGGATAATACGACACGTCACTCAGTCTGTCTTAGTCTCAGTCTCTTCCCGCACGTCTCGCTGCAGTCCGTGCTGCAAAAGATGGTTATTCAGGCTTTTGACGGGTGGTTACATTTATACGACTGGACCGTCTTGCTACAGTCCACTGAGGCCTTTTGTGGATGATGCTGTGGTGTATCGAGAGGTTGTAACAATAGAAAATTGTACTGAAATGCAGGAGAATCTGCAACGAATTGACGCATGGTTCAGGGAATAGCACTTGAACCTCAATGTAGACAAGTGTAAGGTACTGCGAATACATAGAAAGAAAGATCCTTTATCATTTAGCTACAATATAGCAGGTCAGCAACTGGAAGCAGTTAATTCCATAAATTATCTGGGAGTAGGCATTAGGGGTGATTTAAAATGGAATGACCACATAAAATTAATCGTCGGTAAAGCAGATGCCAGACTGAGATTCATTGGAAGAACCCTAAGGAAATGCAGTCTGAAAACAAAGGAAGTAGGTTACAGTACGCTTGTTCGCCCACTGCTTGAGTACTGCTCAGCAGTGTGGGATCCGTACCAGATAGGGTTGATTGAAGAGATAGAGAAGATCCAACGGAGAGCAGCGTGCTTCGTTACAGGATCATTTAGTAATCGCGAAAGCGTTACGGAGATGATAGATAAACTACAGTGGAAGACTGCAAGAGAGACGCTCAGTAGCTCGGTACAGGCTTTTGTTGCAGTTTCGAAAACATACCTTCACCGAGGAGTCAAGCAGTATATTGCTCCCTCCTACGTATATCTCGCGAAGAGACGATGAGGATAAAATCTGAGAGATTAGAGCCCACACGAAGGCATACCGACAATCTTTCTTTCCTCGGACAATACGAGACTGGAACAGAAGAGCGAACCGATAGATGTACTCAAGGTACCCTCCGCCACGTACCGTCAGGTGCTTGCGGAGTATGGATGTAGATGTAGATGTAGACAGTATACGAAGCATATGGTAACAGCTATCACGCAATTGCTAGCTGAGGTTGGCACTCGTAAATGGAGTAGTTCAATCATGATCTTTACCAACATTATATGAACGATACCTGGAAACATCCCCACCTGAAACTGTCACGTTAAAGTGCTGCAAAATGTATGAAATATTCCTTTTCCATTTACAATTGAAGACTGGAAACTGAAAACGTTCTAAGTACTACTTTTGTCACAAAACTCATTTTCAGTGCTACTATATTCTCTGTACTCTACTGCATGCCACTACAATTCATTCAGATGCCAAATCGTGGTAAAAGTTTTCCAAACAAGTGTTAGAGCATAGCGCACTGGCTATTTGGCAAGTCTCCTTCCTTCTGGAGTTCCAGGTACCATTCACCAAGGTGTCCTCCATTAGCCTGGGATGGTATGAAGAGATAACACACAAGTTTTCTCGAGTGGTCATAATTTTCTGAGCTGCGACAGAGATTTTTCAACTTCAAAGAAACGAAGAAAGTTAACGAAGGCCATTGTTGCCGTAGATTTATACAAGACGGTTTGTCAGCTAAAGCTAAGTTCCCATTTTAAGGGACACAACTGACTGCTTTTGAAGAGCTGCGTCAACAATGTGGCCACTGCAAGAGTGTAAAACCCCCAAAGGCAGTATGATCAAAGTGTCTCATATTCATCCATCTCAAATAGATGCTGAAAATTCTTACTCTGAAACAGAGTGTTGGAAACATATAAAAAGAGGAAAGACCATGTCTGATGTGTACCATGCCGTACTTCATTTGAAAGACGAGCCAGATTTATCAGTTGCAAAACTGAAAGTTCTGTTGACAATGTTGCATTTCCCCCTCAGGCATGTTGATGCCGTTTCTTCTTCAACAGCACAGCAGCTTTACAGTAAATTTTGCAACATCTGACCATTGGGTATGAAACAAAGGTCCGTATTCAGAGATTTTTCTTAACAAAGCATTTCCTTTCCAATATGTATCATTTTTTGCAGTGACTTGAGCTACATAATTCTGTGGTATCGAAGTAGGTTCTCAATTATTTCGGTACAAATAAATACTGTACAAAGACATACATTGTGTTTTGTTTCTCCTGACAAATATAAGATTTGGCACTTCGAACATTTTCAATTTCCTCTCTTCAAATGCTTTCTGAATGATTGAAAATGCAGTCTCACTAACAAAAAAGTTGAATATTATTTCTATCAACAGTCTTATGAATGACTGAAGTAGATCAGTGTGTTTAATGGTGTGTGTCACTACATTTCACAACGCTTCGGTGATTTCGTTTGCTGGGTCTGCGCTTTTTTGACTTATAGGCACTCCGCATAATATTTTCGCATTTGGAACTGGCACCTTATAAGCACATTTCTTGCTCCATTTCCGTCACACTTTTCAGCTTAAAAATCATAGGTGTTATAACATGAAATGTAATGATGAAGCTACTTATTACCCTCAAATTGTCGCATTCCAACCGAGCCTCGGCCCCTGGCTTCGCTATAGGTCAGTCTGTCAACATATCTAGTTATCTTCCCTCTCTCTATATCCAAAACAAACGCAATCAATCACTTTCCATCACTTACCACGCAGTTACCAACTGCACGCAGCCCACAAAGGAAGAGCTGGGTACATTGTAACTACGGTTTAGCCCCAAAAATACGTAAAATTACAGCAAAGAAGACTGCAATGACGTTTTTAGAAAGACAGGAAGCTTGTCGTAAGAGAATGGAGAACGTCAAACAAAGCGACATCAACTCCCAGCGAAGTGACATTGATTGACATGTGCTGAACGCATGTTTTTAAATCGAAGTAAAAATACAGCTACACAGAATAACAGACAACACAGGGAACAAACAGACCAGTCTGAATGTTCCTTTCAAAGCCACTAATCGATAACTAGCATGTAAGCGCCTGCTAAATGTACATAGGTTGTGAGCATTAGTAAATAACGCAACAATGCACCAACGGTCAGATGGCAACATTAACAAAGACGGGACACGAAAGAGCCTCAAGAGACAACCAATGGACAATCTCATTAACATCACGAAAACATTGCTAAAGCAAAAACCGACAGAGCAATGGGACCTCGACGGGAATAATATAGACGGTGTCAAACAGATTTAAAACGGTGGGAAAATAGGCACCTTCATAAAGGATGCATATGTAACTATAAAATGAGCAGTTGCGTAAAAAAAAAAAAAAAATTGTCATGACTCATTCATTGACTACGATTACTCACAACCCACCTAACCTAGACTAACAGAACGGCCGGCCGCTGTGGTCAAGCGGTTCTAGGCGCTTCAGTCCGGAACCACGCGGCTGCTACGGTCGAAGGTTCGAATCCTGCATCCTTCATTAAAATAAAGTGAGTACCAACAATACGTCAGTAAACGTAACAGATCTGCAGCATCGAAATATTTAAGACTTTCGCTACCTCAGATAAACATATACAGGGTGTTACAAAAAGGTACGGCCAAACTTTCAGGAAACATTCCTCACACACAAATAAAGAAAAGATGTTATGTGAACATGTGTCCGGAAACGCTTAATTTCCATGTTAGAGCTCATTTTAGTTTCGTCAGTATGTACTGTACTTCCTCGATTCACCGCCATGATTTCATACGGGATACTCTACCTGTGCTGCTAGAACATGTGCCTTTACAAGTACGACACAACATGTGGTTCATGCACGATGGAGCTCCTGCACATTTCAGTCGAAGTGTTCGTAGGCTGAGCCGGCCGAAGTGGCCGCGCGTTTCTGGCGCTGCAGTCTGGAACCGCGAGACCGCTACGGTCGCAGGTTCGAATCCTGCCTCTGGCATGGATGTGTGTGATGTCCTTAGGTTAGTTCGGTTTAACTAGTTCGAAGTTCTAGGGGTCTAATGACCTCAGCAGTTGAGTCCCATAGTGCTCAGAGCCATTTGAACCATTTTTTGTTCGTATGCTTCTCAACAACAGATTCGGTGACCGATGGATTGGTAGAGGCGGACCAATTCCATGGCCTCCACGTTCTCCTGACCTCAACCCTCTTGACTTTCATTTATGGGGGCATTTGAAAGCTCTTGTCTACGCAACCCCGGTACCAAATGTAGAGACTCTTCGTGCTCGTATTGTGGACGGCTGTGATACAATACGCCATTCTCCAGGGCTGCATCAGCGCATCAGGGATTCCATGTGACGGAGGGTGGATGCATGTATCCTCGCTAACGGAGGACATTTTGAACATTTGCTGTAACAGAGTGTTTGAAGTCATGCTAGTACGTTCTGTTACTGTGTGTTTCCATTCCATGATTAATGTGATTTGAAGAGAAGTAATAAAATGAGCTCTAACATGGAAAGTAAGCGTTTCCGGGCACATGTCCACATAACATATTTTCTTTCTTTGTGTGTGAGGAATGTTTCCTGAAAGTTTGGCCGTACCTTTTTGAAACACTCTGTATAGATTTAGTATGCTACATGATACAAACCATTGTTTCCTCCATCACTGGATCATCATTCCACTATAAATATGTAGATCTAGTAAACAAGACTAAGTTCACATCTCCAAGAACTAAATGACTACTAAACAGAATATACGAACGACATGTAACATTAAAAAAAAAAAATACAACATAGACATCCAGGTGCCATCTACATTACACATGTCACACTACAAAATGTATATACCGACCGCTCGCACTGTGACTAGACCTTACGTTTTATTTGGCGCAGATATTCCCACTCCTCTTGGTACTGTGTCCAACCGCAATGAGTTGTTAAACTGTGCCGCGTTCTCTGTTGGAAAAGTCACTCCTGTTAATAGCAAGTTGTCTCACTTATCTGCGAAAATATTTTTAGCAATCACTTTCCCCGTTCACTCTTGCGGTGCTAGGTGACAAGGTGTACTTCATCTGTATCGTCGTCACCGGACATCTTCATCTTCAAGTGACTAAGCTAGTTTCCTCTACTGCAGGGACACTAACAATTCTGTGTGGCACGTTACGGCCATTTTCAAACATCAGAGAAATGAAACACGTACTACGCGAAAACGAAAGTGTTAATCCAGACGCAGAGCAGCCAGACAACAAAACGAAAACAGCGGACTGTTAGCCGCATTGTCATCAGCCAGCGCGCACAGTGACGTAAGACGCAGTCTGCTCCCGCGCCGGAACCAGACAGAAGACAGCTGAGAACGACTTACACGTAACTCGAGCGAAACTGCTGGCGCGGCGGTCAGCTGACGCTGCGCTGGCTCACCTTGAGGCGGGGGCCCTTCCACTCCGGTACCTCGCGAGGCGCCACACCCACGTAAACTGTCGCTACACTAGATTCTGGCACGCGAGTCACTACACCGCAAACATTGCACAGTGTATCACGACACCACACTAACGTAAACAAATGGAACCACAACACCCACTGCGCCGGCGCGCGTCTGCGCACTGGCCCGCGACACGTGGAGACTGCCGTTGTCGGTGCTGCTGCGGGCGGACGAGCGGCGAACTACCAGTGCCGGCCACTTTCGAGCTGTGCTTTCACAGCGCTGTCACTGGGGCCGCACTCACAACACTTTTTTTTCTTTTTTAGATCGCTGCTCCACATGGAAAGCAAAAGTCACTTGTTTCTCTAGCTTCTATAGTTCGAGACCTCACGTGGAAAACTACACAGACGCAATGTTAATAATGTGGCTTGATATAACTGATAATGAAGGAAAAAATTCTCCGGGTATCACGCCGGATGTGTCAAAGTGGCGTGATATTTCGACGTCAAGCCGCCCAGACGCAACTATCAGGTGATCTGACGTTCTGATATGCTTAGCGATGTATAGTGAAATGTGATGCCACTTGATACACATCCTGCGTGATATCTGAGAAATTTCTGCGCAAAACATCCGCCAGAAAAGGCTGCAATCTTTATAAGTATTGCTGTAGGACGTTATCATCATGATCAACCATCCGACATCTACTGCTGGGTAAAGATTGCTTCCAGACTTCTCGATGTATTACTTTCTCCAACCACTCCTCTGGCCTACTATCTGCCTTTGGAACAAGCTACTCTGCACTCTCTGAACTATTCACTACCGTGTTGCATTTAAGACAAAGCTGAAGTACTTACTCCCATCAAAAAGTAAAGCAAATGCTCCCACATTCTCCCATATATCCTTCTTTCGTTTTTATTTATCAATTAACCTAGGCCCACTTTCTTTTGAACCATCTTCATTACTTCTGTTTTTTCATGTTCATTGTCTCTCCTTCTTTCACATCTTCTCTCACAGTTTAAATCTACATGTCTGTAATTTGTCTACACTGTTGTTCTTATCATGGACAACTGTGTATTTTTGCTCTATGTATGGCTTAGTAACATCTATATGACGGATTCTACGTTATAGTCAATTTATAACGTATTGCATTGTATGTATTGTATGTTAACCGGGGACCTAGAAACGACGGAGAGGCTCCGTCCCCGCCGCAGCCGCAGTGGTCCACAACCCCACGATGACTACCGCAGTCCAGGGTTATTGTGCGGTTCGGCCCCCGGTTTGCTGGTGAGGAGGTTTTCCTGTGAGCAACACCGAGTGTGTCTATTGCTGAAATTTAGCCGCCACGCGGTGGAATTAATTAGTTTGATTGACTACAATTCGAGTGCACCAGCGGAATTTTCTGCCTTGTGGCCGTTAGTGTTTCGGTTACCTGCCCTGGCCACTAACGTAATTTCAGGCAGCGTCCTTTCCTCACCTGTTGTCGTTGTCCAACGTAATGTGTAATTTTGACAGCTAATACATACTTGATTGTGGAGTATCACGTTTGTAACCTTTTGTGTTTAAGTTCTCATGAAATGATTGATGGGAAGCTAGTCGTTGTGTCGGTCGGTCCGTGTGTCCCCTGGTTGGGTTCCGATGGATCAAGTGTAGTTGGGCTCACCACCTGTCTCACCTAAGTGAACGAAGGCAGACCGGCCTCCCTGGAGACTTCTGAGTGCCGTTGTCTTTATTGTCTTTCTCACCGGTGTTTAATTATGTTTCCAGCTACTTAAAATTTAAGGCTTGTGCTTATATTTTCTTTTTTTTTTTTTAATTTTCCAAAATTAATTGTGGGCTTTTCACCTTGCAACTTATTCTTCAAATTTTCTTTGAAGCTTAAACATTGCTGCCTTCTGCCTTTAAAAGATAATGGTAATATATTTTAAAATTTTTAAACTTAATAGTGGCCTTCAGCCATTTGTATTACACCTTACATATGTTTGTTCTATCTGCTTTGCCTTGAGGCTTTCCACGTAGCTGTGATGTGTTCCTTAATTATTTTACTTGCTATTTTAATTGCATTTTTATCTTGTTGATTTTTAAGATTTCTTGTTTGGAGGCCTACAGCCGTGAAAGAGTTGCATTTGGTAAAGGTTCGGCTATGTGCCGCTTTGTGTTGTAAATGTGTTATTAAATTAAAATAAATTACAATTAGGTTTAACTGACCCCAACCTTATTTGGTCCTTTCCACAATCCTAATTACCTGTTCTGCCCAGCGGGTTTAGCGGGCGTATCAATTACCAGAGCCAATTTCAAATCAATAGTGTTGCATCAGATTGTTTTTGTGTTACGTAAATTCGTTCGGTTTTGGTTTGGTTTAAAGTTACTGACAGTTTACATCCTTGTAGTCAGAAAAGTTCAGTTCAGGGCAAAGCGCATAAGCGACGAGATAAGATAAGCGTTTGCATGCTATTCCTATTTCAAACGTACATGTTTTACTTGACTGTCAGTTACGTGATTTCAATCTTATTACAGACATACATGTTTCACTACACAGCATCGAAGTTATAGGTGTCGGTGCCTGCGACTTGGCCACCGCTCTGGCAGCGAACGTGACTTTCTACGTAGACGAGCCATAGGCGGAAGTCTGGCAATGTTGTTTGTTACGTAGTGATCACAGCTGATTGCCACGATAGCCAGTGGAGAAGTTGGAGCTAGCTGCTGCGTAGAACGACTTTGTCTCCTATGAATCTTCCGTTGCTTTCAGACACGAGTTTCCATCCACAATGTATTTTTCTCCTGGAACCCTGCAAAATCACCAATTTTCTCGGTACACAAGAGGAAAATAAACAGCGGAAACTCCCTGTTTGAAACATTCAACCACCAAGGCAACAGAGATTGACATTCACCAGGAGACGAGGCCTCAACTGTCTCCATCTTCTCCACTGGCGATCGTAGCAGTTAGTCGCGATCACTGAACAACAAACTTTGCGATGCGTAAAAAGTCACGTTTGCTGCCGAAGGGGTCACCTAGTCGTAGGCGCTGGCGTCTACAACTTCGACGCTCTGAAGCGTCGTTGACTAACATTTTGGAGACTGGTACCCGTACTCGGTTTGTCCTCAAGACACTCTCTACAGCCCCTCGAAGTTTGCCGCAACATTTCTAGGACATTCTGTGTATTCAACAGGGGATTTGACATACTTATGAACACATGAAGTGGTAAGGCGGCTTGCGGACAATAGATGTAGACTCAGAATAGTCGTTAAAATTCGCTGTTCCTATTGCAGAGTGGTTATCGTCTATTCTGTGCTACTGAGATTGTAGCTCAGTAATATAGTAATATAAATTAAATCAAACAGTCTTCAGTAAAGAGCGACAGTGAGTATAATATCGGAGTTAGTGGGGGGGGGGGGGGGGGGGCGGAGTGGCTAGTGTGTGGTGAGTGTGTGTGAGTGTGTGGGGGTTGTTTGAAAGAGGGGCAAGGGAAACGAGTTAATTATCTCTTTAAGTCCATTGTATTAAGAGAAAGTCGTTATTAAACAAGAGAGTGTAATCTTCGTTACGACTTATATTCGCTATCTACCTATTTCATTGAAATCATGTAGTAGTGTCATAAACTTGCTAAATTATTCGAAATGTAAGTGCAAACTTGAAAGTTTTTCACCAGTGCGGAAGAGAATTGTTATGTGATCAAATGCAAGTAATATGTAAAATACTTTATTTCTCTACTTAATTTCTTTCATTAAGCCCGCCTGAGAAAGGTTTCTCGTGAAAGTGTGTTGTCATATTAATGTAAGCAAATGTAACATCGATTAAGTCCATTCAACCACTGGAAATTGACTTCTCGCTCAGAAACGGGTTGGAGAATAACTAGAAAATGTGAATATTACGTCTGTTTACTTTGCCAAAAGCACTCTACGGCTATTTCACTGCTCAATTTTTCTTCCCGGTCCATCCAGTCGTCTTCAGTTGACCTAAACACAAAAACTCGTTCACTGGTTCTGTGACGTCATTAGTCATTATTTATCTGTACAATTCTCACCGTAGTCATTATACTTGAGTTTAGCCTTATTGATATCGACTTTCAGGGCACTTTCAAACTTTCTCTGCTAAGTTCTTCCTTTAGTGTTGAAACTTACCTGCATTAGAAGGTAGGGAGATCAGAGTTAACGTTTTGTAACCGAAGAGGTCGTTGGGGTACAAACGTGGATAGGGTGAGGACGGAGAAGGAAGTCTGGCGTATCTTTTGTAAGAAACCAACAAGATCTTATCTCATAAATCAAGAATTTAAACGCTGCTCCTTCGAATTCAAACAGTACCTAACAATGGCATCAGCAATCGAAGTTATGTTTAATTAAAGCGAATTTCTCCTTGCCTCTCCGAATTTAAGGATTCGAATATTTCATTTAGGGCCACTGAGAGTGGTTTAGGTGGTGTGGAGACTCTACATCTGATTTCTGTTTCACTTCTGATTTTATCAATATCCTGATGAGAGCCAAACGGAACTGTAGCATTGTTATACGCGGAGTGGTCGTAAAGTTATAATTATCCCTACGAAAAAATAAAATTACCTAAATATTTTTATTTGTTTGCGGGTACATGACTGCAGTTCTGATATACGTTTAAATCTCCGCGCCGCAGTGTCATAGCACGTCTTTAGAGAAACCAAAATCAAACGGTGCGGTCCATTGATAAATCAGAGTATTGTGCCGTAGTCAATTTTATTCATTTGGTGAGGAACAACACTGTAACAGCCCGTGCTGAGTTACTGCAAGTACACGGGAATAGTGCACCAGCATATGACACGCCAGTTACGTGCCGCAGGCACTTCCAATGTGTAAAAGAAGCGTGTTTTGCCAGAACCAAGGTAGCCCCTGAGGGCCGGCAACCCATATTACATCACAGGCGACGGGGTTGTCTATGTCCAAGGTGTGCCAAAAGCACCATGGTAAATACCTGCTGTTTACATACAAGATAATGGAAACAGACATTCTGAGCACTACTTCCTGCAGGCGGAGCTCGAGCCACGGCCTGCAGGAAGTATCACTACGCCAAAACCTGAGTGGCTGGAGACAACTATTTAGGGGCTAAAACCAGCCCCGAAGCTCAGTTCACTCCCGATGCCGACCTTGTGGACTTTGACTACTGAAGATTACGTCTTCGTCTCTGAATTGGACTTTTACTAGTGTGTCTCTGTGTGTGTTACCTCGGACCTTTGTGACAAATTAGAAGTGAACTTCAGTTTGCCTCAATTAGGAGCCTTTTACCTAGAATCTTTATTGTTACCTTTCTTTTGTTGTTCCGTCATCAACCTTGTAAACTTACATAAATAAGTGATGTTTGTGAAAAATTGCGAATTGGCTGAATGACGAAGAACTAAGTGGCAGAGCATACTTCTGTGAAGAACTGGAAATCGCAAGAGGAGGCCGTGTTGCTCGAATACCGGCGTATCACAATCGAAACGACAATTGAAAAAAAATGAAAATCACACATGGATCAGTTTTCAGCATTTCGAAAGACAACTTAAACATCACAGTGCTCACTTTCCTTTGGATTCCGCGACTGCTCGTACAGGCTGTAAACCAGACTGAAGACTAACGGTCACCTCAAAAAATAAGTTATAGAACGCTGTTGGGCAGGATGTCTCTATGATTTCTAAGTCGTTCGACGGTGGTGAGCCTCATTTCATTCCTTGTATACAGGACTCACACATGCGCGGTCGGTGCCCTGAAGGCAGGCTGGTTGCAGCGTCCTACGTATGTGTATTTCCATTTTGGCGTTGGCAGTGTATCGACGTGTATCATGACCCATCGACTACCTTAATCCGTGGTTCAAACTTATGGTGGCGGGGTTCTAGCACCCTTGCTAATCTGTTATCGCTGGCATGCGGTCTGTGTAAGTACAATGCAGGACGGTGATTCTCGCACGACTAATAAAGTTTCAGTTATAACCCCTATAAACTTAAGTTATGTAATTATTTTACGTTTGTTTTCAGGTACAAGCCTGCAGTTTCGGTAAACAATGAAACCTCCGCGTCACAGCTCCGTAGTACGCAGGTATAGAGGCCAAAACAAAATGACACAACCCACTGACAAAGTGGAGAAATTTTGTCTCTTATAGCAGTATTCTGCAGTTCTGTGGCGCGGGAATCACGATTTATATGAGTGGTTTCTGGTGTAGCTCAAAGTGTTTCTGGACCGAACAGTTTTGTTTCCTGGGCTGCCTATCATAAACCCTAGCTAACTATTCGTTTTGGGAAGAGTATTGCCACAAAGAATTGTTCCCGTGTTCGCTAAAAGAGTAACGTGTTACACAAATGGTTTCAGACGGTGTAATAATTAACTTACAGACTTTGGACTTGTCGCCACTTTGAGGTCTTGCATGTCAATATCACTGCATTTTCATTCAAACAGTTTCTAAGTTGGCACTATGACCCTGGTGAAGACATCATCTTACAAATTTCTCAAAGTGCAACATGTGGTTTCCCGGCCGCGCCTATCGCATCTTCTTGGTCACTATTGTCGATGCTTAAAACGATCCCCAGTATTCGACGTGACAGCGTTTTTTGTTCAGCCTTGAGATGACTGGTCAGTTTTTCCCTAAATAGGTTGTACACTGAGCTGACTACCTGACTAAGTGAAGCAGTGTCTTCTAAAGACGTTCTGCCAGTGGGAATAGGAAGAGCCCAATAAATATATCTACGTTACGCTCGTAAATCTAAACAGCTGAAACTGCTAAATGTTAAATAATTCTTTGGAGGAGTCTGGAGCTTGTGAGAGAGGGAGGTAGAGCGACAGCCTTTGCGGGATTAGGAGGAGTCGTCTTGTGCCCTCTGGACGGAGTTGGTGATAATTTATCTGAAATCGGGAGCTACCCTTCGTGAACAACGAGTTGCTTCTTAATGCGACAGCGAGTTGTGTGATGGTAACTTCAGTGCAGGTTAGCCTTCCCTCTTGCGACGCATGTTACACGGGGTCGTCTACGCGCCAGGCGGAATGAGCCACTAGCAATTCAAGCGGCCGACGAACGAAGCACCACGCGTGCCGACAGGAAATGAGCAGCCCAGCAACAACACAAGACATCGCCAAGGGGCAATGTCTACACCGGGAAGGAGGCAGATGTATTCATCGATTTGGACTTAGTCTCTAGACGGGACGTTGGCACAGGCTAGAACTTTGCCACAATCACATGAATGTTGGGTATTTGTGTTGCTGAATAAATCAAAGAAAACACACAGACATTTGTAGTTATTCCGGTAGTTGCCATTTACATGTGTATGCGTGTGTGATGCCGTTTGTCGGGAGTAGCGCCGCTGTCCCCAAGGCATATCAGTGCATCACGTAGGATGTCATCAATGTACAGAAGTCACAGTAGCGACATCTATTGACAAGGGTACGACACTTTTCAATTACGGAAACTACAAGAATCAGAAGTGTGTTCCCATGCGCGAGCGTGGAATTCCTTATAGTTCTTTTTTCCTAGACGAATGTTGCGTTTTAGCGAGTGAGCACATGCCAAGTAGGCAACGGTGTTATCTCATTATGGATCTACTATCTTGTTGGGGATGGTGTCCAATGAACGAAACGGATTTAGCCATTTAAATTGAAGCCAACAAATTCAGTTCGTTTCCATGGAAATTTGTGTGTTGTTGTTACGTGATTCTTTTCCTGCTGACTTCAAACTGCATTCCAGTTTGGTTATTGTAGAGATTATCGGCGCAAATTGGCAGGAGTCTGTTGGAGACAGCGTATGCACTGTTAATTGTGTTCATTTATCGGATTTTGTGGTCGGATGTTCGGAATCTTTCTGAAAGTTGTTTGATAACTACAGGGCTCAATAACTAGAGAAAAGTTAATTCCTTTCTCCTGGCCAAAGCGAGGCTGGCGACCCTTTTTATTACACTGACTAGCTCAGTACGTTACGTTACATGGCTATGTATTTAGTCCACTAGTCAGTTTCCTCCTTCCACCTCTCTTTATCCATTTCCTCCGCCCCCCTCTCTGTCCTTTTCTCCCTGCACCTCCTCCTTCCCCTCCTCTCTCTGTCCACCACTTACTCTCTGACCGCCTCCTCCTTTCCCCCTCTCCCTCCCCTCTCCCTTTCTCTGTTTCTTTCCCCCTCCCCCGCTCACTATCCTTCTCGTTCCTTCCTCCATCCATCTGCCACTCCCCCCTCTCTCTATCTCCACCTCTTCTCTTTCTCTGCCCATTTCCCCCTCCCTGTCACTGTGTGCATCTCCTCCTCTATCATATCTTTGTCCATATCCTCCTTCCCCCTCTGTCTGTGCATCACTTCATTCCCTCGTCTGTTCCCAACCCCAATAGAAGGTTGCTGCTTCTCACTCCCTCATTATTTCTTCATAGCTGTCCGCCTGCTTAGCTGGGTGGTAACGTACTCGCCTCCCATGCAAGCTTGCCCGGGTTCGATTCCCGGCCGGGTTGGAGATTTTCTCTGCTCGGGGAATGTCCTCATCATCATTTCATCCTCATAATCGGCGTGAAAGTCGCCCAATGCGGCGTCGACTGAAATAAGACTTGCACTTGGCGGCCGAACGTCCCCGAATGGAGCCTCCCGGCCAACAATGACATATTATCACTTCATTTATTCCTAGCTGGTAGTATATATACCAAGTTTGACTGGAGTAGCTTCTTACGAGCGGCTTTGCCAGAGTACGCACATGTTACATATGTTCCACAAATATTTAACATATTTTACACATTTATACCCACATTTCATATGTATCTCTAGCGAATTTCGTCCTGCTGTATCTCTATGACGTCATATATCTTGAACAATATGCCTTATAGTGATATAATTTTTCAGGTACGTTCAGTGATATATTCTGATACCGTCTGCGATTTTTTTTTGGGAAGAGAGTTAATAGTAAAGACAATAAATTAAATCGTGATGCATGGTGTGGTAGTTTTTCATGCATCTTGGTGTTTACGACGCAATATCATCTGAAACCTGTGTGGTGCAACGATGTAATTTTGCAGCTACATTCAGTGGTATATGTCAGTACTGTCTGCAAAAATGTGCAGTGAATGTAATTAGTGGAAAATAAGAAATAAATTAGAACCTTGAGAGCCGGCCGGAGTGGCCGTGCGGTTCTAGACGCTACAGTCTGGAACCGAGCGACCGCTACGGTCGCAGCTTCGAATCCTGCCTCGGGCATGGATGTGTGTGATGTCCTTAGGTTAGTTAGGTTTAATTAGTTCTAAGTTGTAGGCGACTGATGACCTCAGAAGTTAAGTCGCATAGTGCTCAGAGCCATTTGAACCAGCCAGAACCTTGAGGCTGATGTGGCAGTTTTGCTGCATGAACAGCGAAAATGTAGTAAATGATAATCTTTTTTTCCCTTTCATCATTTTGTAAGAGCTGTCAGCGAGAAAAGTTAGGTAGGAGTTTGAAATTACGTGTAAAGTGTGTTATAAGTCACTAAGAGGTCTCTTTCACCAAAACTGGACGAATAAATCCTACGAAATCGCGCGTTGTGAGCTACACTACTTTTTCACACCGATGCCTACCCCTTTGACAGGTATATGGCTCTAACCCCCCTCCCCCGAGATTTTCTCCAGACAGTAAGTGATACGTGTACCAAGTTGGGTTGAAGTCGGTCCATTGTTTTAGGAGGAGATGTGGTACATACATACGTACGTACATATACACACATCGATTTTATAATATCTGTGGACGTAATAGTGGAACAGTACAGAGGATGAATCCGTATTCTCCAAAATACATTTTGAAGGAAATCTATGGAACAATATGTGGCGACGACGTTTGTCTCGCGCGTCTCATATCTCTAAGTGTGTGTGGGTTTTGGCCAGGGCCGCGATTGAGAGGTGGTGTAACGTGGAGGTATCTCTCTGATGGATGAAATAAATGGTAAATGATTAGGAGCAGGCATCTCACCAGAAACACACCCTAAACTACCAGAGCAGGGTACTGTCCTTTTCGTGGAGTTGAAGTTGCTAACCGTGCGTCTCATCGCTGCATCTCATGGCCAGAGAGGCGGTCGAAGCCGCCGTAAGGTTTCAGGGCAAATAATGGAGCCGTAGCGCTGTAGGCGAGGGGGCGTCTCCTGGGGCTGGAGGGGGGGGGGTTGGGTTGGGGGTGCTGTTCTGGAGGCGACACTTAATGGGGGCGGCGGGGGCGACCTTAACTTCATTTGGTTCTCGCCGAACAATAACTCGGCGCCCCCGCGCCTGAGATCTTCACGGTCGATGCGGGCGCATTTAAAAAGCTGGGGGGTGCAGTGAAAACCTGGGAGCCGTCTGGCGTACTCTGTAGCTCAGGTACAGTCGCGCTGATTCTCCTGACTGTCACAAATATTACACTATGACCAGGATCTTGATAATACTCCTTACGGTCTGGACAGACGTTTAATAATCTAAAAGTTTTCTTTTTAATCGTTTCTTCCTCACTGCATGATAAATGTAACAAGAGCAACTGCGAAAGATGGTTTCTCTTGGGAAAAAACCATTCAGTATCCACGAACGCACAAATTAGTCTTTATTACTGACAACAGGTTTCGATAGTTGTAACTGTCATCTTCTGGTCTTCAAAAAAATTTTGTTATAAACCGTGTTCCATTGTGGGATAGTATCTCATGACCTGTTGTCACTATAGTGGATAAAATATAGCACATTATAAAGAGATTTCAGCAATAATACCGTTTACAGTTAAAAAGCGTCTTATACACATGGCCATGTTGTCATACGTAGCTATCACATATGCTTATTAATTCTTAAAACGCACGATACACAGTAAAATGCAGATTTGTACATTTGTTTATGTTTGCGTGACATGTTATATATATATCGCGGATCCACCTTACACAAAGTATAATACTTCGTCTAAGGTGGATCCACAACGTATATAATATGTCACGCAAACATAAACAGATGTACAAATCTGCATTTTACTGTGGATCGTGCGCTTTAAGAATTAAGGAGCCTTTTTGAGCGCTACGTATGATAACATGTCCACGTGTATAAGACACTTTTTAACTGTAAACGGTATTATTGCTGAAATCTCTTTATAATGTGCTAGATTTTATCCACCATAATGACACAATGGAACACGTTTTATAACAAAAATTTTTTTGAAGACTAGAAGATGACAGTTACAACTATCGAAACCGATTGTCAGTAACAAAGATTAATTTATGTGATCTTGGATGCTGAAAGTTTTTTCCGAAGTAAAATACAGATCGCTCCTAAGTTCTGAATATGAGAAAATTCTGAGAGATAATTTATCGTTTTTGTTTTCTGCAAAATATTTTTGTATGTGTCCAAAATTCAGTTTGCGTGGTAGGTGCAAACATCAGCTATAAGGCCGACCAACCCAAGTAGCAGCCAAGGAACGTGCACTCGACAGTACAAAAATAGATGGAGCTTGAATTGAAATTACCCGCCGAGTCACACAGGAGCGAATCACATTGGAGGATGTGCAGCCGTCCTCATAAAAGAAGATTATTTTGAGTATAATTAAACGATTGGCACTTTCTAGATATTCAGCATAAGAACATATTCTTTACACAGTCTTTCAACTCTCAAAACAAACTACACCGGATCATTCATATGTTTGCAGACCCAGAAAAGAGGACAACTCAGGCACAACATTAAAACTCCGCATGCTCTAGTTTCCTTAGCATCACGATATGTAACACCATGACGTTAGGACTTGGCGTGTCATTACACATAAGCTTGTTTGAATGTATAAGGCTCCGTCCCTGGTAGCTGAGTGGTCAGCGCAACGGAATGTCATTCCTAACGGTCCGGGTTCGATTCCCGCCTGGGTCGGAGATTTTCTCCGCTCAGGGACTGGGTGTTGTGTTGTCCTTATCATTTCATCCCCATCGACATGCAAGTCGCCGAAGTGGCGTCAGCTCGAAAGACTTGCACCAGTTGAACGGTCTACCCGACGGGAGACCCTAGCCACACGGCATTTCCGATGTATAAGGAAATTGTTCAAAAATGTTCATTTTTACCTGTTGTTACCGACGTAACAGCTTTTCCTTTCTTTGTACACAGTAATAATGGACAAAAGGGTTTCCAAACTCTGTCTGGAAATGCAGTTAATAGAAAATAAACTTTAGCTGTTCATTCATCTGTCACTGCTTTTACTATCTTATGATTATTTTGCTAACACTTATCTAAACACACTAATTGAAATACAGACTTTGATGAGTTCTCTCATATATTTGTAAGATACACAAGCCGTGCCGTGGGGCTATGTGTAAGGTTGGAAGTGAAGAATTCACTTCGTACGCCGTGACCGCTTTGTAGGCACTTCTATTGTTCCAAGATAACCGGTTTCAACTGTCTTATGCTGCCATAATCTGATCTCATCGAACTTAACGGACGTATACGTGTGGAGTGCCTTTTATGCTTTGATTTCACATGTCGTGTAACTTGTCAATTTTATAGCAAGCTCCATAAGATCAGATAATGACAGGATAAGACTATTGAAACCGATCATCGTGGAACAAAAAAGCTCTCTACACTGGGATCGCGGTGTACAAAGTGTGTTCTTCATTTCCTCGCACATTACTGCCATCGATGGGTGAAGACACATCGACGACAGAGACCGTGGAAATCGCTGATTTAGTGCGTCCGCCACAAGCGGCGGTAACTGTGCCAGTAGAGCGCCAGCTGCACTGGTCTGCCGGCTGCGATCTGCAGAGTCGGGAACGCAAGTGTTCGCAGGGCAGCCGTAAGCCAGCTCTTCGAGCAGCCACCTCAGTTAGCTCATCGCCGGCTACGTTAAGCCATCGCTTCTCAACGCCGCTGCCGCTGGAATCGGATTAAGACACGGTTCGGCTTCGCTCTGCTCCGTAGGATTCTTCCGAATTCCTCGTCTTGTCCTGCTCTTACGAAGCGCGACTTTGTCAGCAGTTCTCGACTACAGCTGACAGACTCGGAAATATTTCCTCCGGATACCAGTACTACCGTAGTATAAATCGTGTCGAAGACTAATGAAATTTGCTCGTGTTATTGTGAAGTGTCATTGATTGCATCCTGTGATAAATGCTTGTAATGTTATGTGAGCCTCACTGCTCTTTTTTTTTTGGCTAATATGTGGAAGAGCAGTTGAACGGAATGGACAGTGTCTTGAAAGGAGGGTATAAGATGAACATCAACAAAAGCAAAACGAAAATAATGGAATGTAGTCGAATTAAGTCGGGTGATTCTGAGGGAATTAGATTATGAAATGAGACACTTAAAGTAGTAAAGGAGTTTTGCTATTTGTGGAGCAAAATAACTGATGATGGTCGAAGTAGAGAGGATATAAAATGTAGACTGGCAATGGCAAGGAAAGCGTTTATGTAGAAGAAAAATCTGTTAACATCGAGTATAGATTTAAGTGTCAGGAATTCGTTTCTGAAAGTATTTGTATGGAATGTAGCCATGTACGGAAGTGAAACGTGGACGATAAATAGTTTAGACAAGAAGAGAATAGAAGCTTTTGAAATGTGGTGCTACAGGAGAATGCTGAAGATTAGATGGGTAGATCTCATAACTAATGAGGAGGTATTGAATAGAATTCGGGAGAAGAGGAGCTTGTGGCACAACTTGATTAGAAGAAGGGATCGGTTGGTAGGACATGTTCTGAGACATCGAGGGATCACCAATTTAGTATTGGAGGGCAGCGTGGAAGGTAAAAATCGAAGAGGGAGACCAAGAGGTGAATACACTAAGCAAATTCAGAAGGATGTGGGCTGCAGTAGGTACTGGGAGATGAAGAAGCTTGCACAGGATAGAGTAGCATGGAGAGCTGCATCAAACCAGTCTCAGGACTGAAGACCACAACAACAACAATAATTTGTGTCTGATTTTATTCTGGGAAGCCCAGTAATGCATGTAAATACCGTAAATGTAAATTTGATTCAGAAAGTACTTGAAGTGAAGTGAAGCGCAGCTGGACAGCAACAAGCTCTTTAGCCGGCCGGTGTGGCCGTGCGGTTAAAGGCGCTTCAGTCTGGAACCGCGTGACCGCTACGGTCGCAGGTTCGAATCCTGCCTCGGGCGTGGATGTGTGTGATGTCCTTAGGTTTAAGTAGTTCTAAGTTCTAGGGGACTGATGACCACAGATGTGAAGTCCCATAGTGCTCAGAGCCATTTGAACCATTTTTTGAACAAACTCTTTAGCGCGCAATCCCAGCAACGGTAGTAGTTGAGAATCTTTGGACTCTAAAAAAAAAAAAAGACGATTGATTTATTAAAAAAAAGAGAACTGTTAATCTGTATTTTGTGGAAAGAGGGCGTGTTGCTAGGCCGCCGTTCAGAACGTATTATTACATTTCATGAAAATTGATATTTTAGTGATAAAACCGAGTAAAGTATGTGTTAGAGCTGCCAAAAGTTTATGTATACAAATTTTCTAGAAGTGAAGAACAGAAATATCTTGTTTTTGGAAAAGGAGGTGAACTTTATTGTCGTCGACGTCTATCAATCGACAGAATTGTAAGTGTACAAAGTTCACTAAAATACAGGAAAAGAAATGCATTCTCTATAGTTTTCATTTAATAAGTAACAACCTCTCATAATTTCTTAATTGCAGTAACTGCATTATGTTCTTGTACAATAGTATGGTGCTGAACTCCACTGACCAATTTTGATGTAGCAGGACGTATAGTTTGAAGGAAGTTTGTGTGCTAAGCAATCTCCTTTTCTCACGAAAAGCAGATTGCTGTTTGATCTTATTAACATATAACAGTGGTCCCTTAGGTATGAAAAGCTGCGAAAACTTGGGTTCAAAGCTATCCGCAATACTGTCAAGTAACTAACAGAGTCGTATTTTAAACCTTAAAGAACAATAACTTCCTCCAAATTGTAATACGTCAACAACTGGTGCAGAAGCTGATCATTCGGGGAGGCAGCAACCAAAATTCAGGTACCAGTTACGACTTAAAGAAAAAATCTCAATCAAAAATCAATCTCTCTCTCTCTCTCTCTCTCTCTCTCTCTCTCTCTCTCTAAACACATATAAATATTCATGTTATAAAAAAAGTCATTTTATATGCTGAAGTTCAGGAAGTTTATATGTCCGTCCTTTCTACTTCGTTTATTTTCTTGCGGACTTCGGTCATGTTTTTGGCATGAAGGATATTGTCAGGGCGTGTTTTGTACTGAGATGGTATAGTAAATTTTATAGGAAGCCATAACGTGCTTTTTTCTTCACTCCTGCGTAGTACGTCACGAATGCGAATGATTTGCCAATCTATGTCTTCGAAATAAGTTCTTAAAGTAGAAAAGAAATAAAATTACCGTACAACGACGAAACAACACAGTGAACCGGTAGCAAATAATTTTTTTAATACATTGACCTTATTTTCGACACCTTGAAGGATGCCTTCATCAGAATGGTCAGGCTGATGTTGTTCATTGCAAGATATACGTACATTTTTAATTTTCAATTTTTGACTCGAGCGTGTCTGCTCGAAACTTTGACTATTGCCTTCTCGTAACGTAACTTCCCGGTTCTTACATTTTCATTATGACGGAGACATCCTTAGAGGTGTCTAAACTTAGGTCAGTGTATTAAAAAATTATTTCCAACCGGTTGGCTGTGTTATTTCACCGTTGAAACTTATATACGGTTGCTGAAAGCCATGATCAGAATTGTAAAATTAGGTTAAATAAGAGGAAGAGACATAGTGATAAATCAACTGAAACTTTCCTTTTTTCTTTATTCGTAAATAACTACACTGGCACACGATGCCGAGTGAAGCTTTCGGCAGTCGTTGGAAGAGCGCGCTATAACATCACGAAAAAAATTAATAATAAAATATTCTGGATACTGCCAACAGGAGGCAACATCTGAGAGAGTGTAAATTTTGATTTTATGCGAAAATTTCAAACTCTTCACACAGCAATCTACCAGCCGTGGAACATGTATTAAAATGATCGCTTTTAATAAGTGAAAGAATATCTAATTGCAAGCGTTTCTTAACTCTAGATGTTTGTTCGGCCTCTCATGGACATTCAAAAACAATAATGTATAAAGAGAAGTAAAATGAATCGGCAATGCCAGGATACTAAAGAATTCTGTGTATAAATATGACTGAAGATTTTTCAAACAAAGTTCATGTATCTTAGATTTTTTAAATTTAATATTTAGTCTTTTCAGTTATTAATTAATGTGTTTAAATACCGTAGTGGTCATAAACTGAAATTTTATGCATTTCTTACGAGTGAAAGCACTGGTGTTTCTTCTGTTACCAAGGCATGCAAGATATCGTCCTTCGCTGTAAGCATTAATTACGAACATAAAATAGAATTTGAGATTTCTTTCGGGTCAATTCGCCTTACTGCAGTTTTCGCAGTGACAAATATTATATGAGTTCTATCACACTGCAGATTCGTGGTCGAGCGTACGGAGCAAAATTGCAGTGAATATTGGTCAATGTGCATTGCTGGAACATTAACATTCGTCTTACGTATTACAGTATCGACAGCTTGGAGTCACAGCCCACAGTCATTCTATGGAACATCGGTTAGGAGTACTTTACTTTCATCTTGATCACTGGTGCATCCGAAAGTCTATACAAGGTGAACATTAATAAAACCGACAAACTGCAGGGAAGAACTCCTCAATGGAAATGGAGGAAAAAAAGTCCTATGAACATGTGCTCGAATATGCATCGTTGCCGCGGTAGATGACGCTGACGAAATAAATGTTCCTCTGACCACGTGCATTGTGTTCCTTGTATGGTGCTGGCTGTGTGATTGACGTAGGGCACTGCAAGCAGCAAAATGGTCCGATGTTCATGTTGGGGACAAGCCGAGATGGTGTTTGTGTACGGCCAAGCAGATGGAAACGGTCGAGACGCAGCACGGTTATACCAAAAGAAGAACCTTCACAGACATCAACCACATTGCATAACATTTCAAGTTCTTTTTGGGCGTTTGTGTGATCATGAGTCCTTCCAGACAGACGAACGTGCAGGGGAGTGGCGGACTGTGCGTGCACCAGATTTAGAGGACCGGGTTCTGTCTCTCGTCCATCTGTTTGGCCGTACTCAGACACCATTTCGGGTTGTTCCTGGCATGAATACCGTATGAATCTGCTGGTTATAGTACGCTGCGTCAGTCACACAGTCTGCAACGCACAAGGAACTTTCATTCGTCAGCGCCATCTTCCGTGGCAGCGATGCACTTTCAGGCGCATTTTTGTAGGACCTTTTTGCTCCTGTCTGCAGTTGATAGGTTTTATTATTGTTCACCCTGTATGTATCATACGCGCTAATAGGGACTGTGTTGACTTGGTTTGTAACTCTAGCGAAGGGTATTGCTAAGTTGTGTTATCACTGTTTCCTTGGCGGTGATGGTCATGCGTACTAGGACAGTTGCTACTTAATCACTTTTCAGTAGAGAGGCAATAATCTGGCGATTCAAGTTTTATTGATGTTTTATTAGTAAATTAGACAGGGCGAAATACCCTCAGACTTTAAGAAGAATGTTAACAGATGTGAAAATTACCGAACTATCAGTTTAATAAGCCACGGCTGCAAAATACTAACACGAATTCTTTACAGACGAATGGAAAAACTGGTAGAAGCCGACCTCGGGGAAGATCAGTTTGGATCCCGTAGAAATGTTGGAACATATGAACCAATACTGACCCTACGACTTATCTTAGAAGATACATTAAGGAAAGGCAAACCCATGTTTCTAGGATTTGTAGACTTAGAGCTTTTGACAATGTTGACTGGAATACTCTCTTTCAAATTCTGAAGGTGGCAGGAGTAAAATACAGAGAGCGAAAGGCTATTTACAATTTGTACAGAAACCAGATGGCAGTTATAAGAGTCGAGGGACATGAAAGGGAAGCAGTGGCTGGGAAGGGAATGAGACAGGGTTGTAGTCTCTCCCCGATGTTATTCAATTTGTATATTGAGCAAGCAGTGAAGAAAACAAAAGAAAAATTCGGAGTAGGTATTAAAATCGATGGAGAAGAAATAAAAACTTTGAGGTTCGCTGATGACATTGTAATTCTGTCAGACACGGCAAAGGACTTGGAAGAGCAGTTGAATGGAATGGATAGTGTCTTGAAAGGAGGGTATAAGATGAACATCAACAAAAGCAAAACGAGGATAATGGAATGTAGTCGAATTAAATCGGGTGATGCTGCGGGAATTAGATTAAAAAATAAGACGCTTAAAGTAGTAAATGGGTTTTGCTATTTGGGGAGCAAAATGACTGATGATAGTCGAAGTAGAGAGGATATAAAATGTAGACTGGCAATGGCGAGGAAAGCGTTTCTGAAGAAGAGAAATTTGATAACATGGAGTATAGATTTAAGTGTCAGGAAGTCGTATTTGTGTGGAGTGTAGTCATGTATGGAAGTGAAACGTGGACGATAAATAGTTTAGACAAGAAGAGAATAGAAGCTTTCGAAATGTGGTGCTACAGAAGAATGCTGAAGATTAGATGGGTAGATCACATAACTAATGAGGAGGTATTGGATAGAATTGGGGAGAAGAGAAGTTTGTGGCACAACTTGGCTAGAAGATGGGATCGGTTGGTAGGGCATATTCTGAGGCATCAAGGGACCACCAATTTAGTATTGGAGGGCAGCGTGGAGGGTAAAAACCGAAGAGGGAGACCAAGAGATGAATACACTAAGCAGATTCAGAAGGATGTAGGTTGCAGAAGGTGCTGGGAGATGAAGAAGGTTGCGCAGGACAGAGTAGCACGGAGAGGTGCATCAAACCAGTCTCTGGAGTGAAGACCACAACAACACCAACAGTAGTAAATATTGCAAAAAAGGTTTCAAATGGCTCTGAGCACTATGGGACTTATCTTCTAAGGTCATCAGTCCCTTAGAACTTAGAACTACTTAAACCTAACCAACCTAAGGACAGCATACACATCGATGCCCAAGGCAGGATTCGAATCTGCGACCGTAGCCGTTGCGCGATTCCAGACTGTAGCGCCTAGAACAGCTCGGCCACCCCGTCCGGCAGTAAATACTGCAACTCTCCGGTTTTATCGGCGTGATTGATGGATACTGTGCTTCCCAGTGTTCTGCCGATTTGTCGTTTCCATTTTATACAGTGGCTCGGCAGAACACCCAGACGCACACCGTTATAACTGTGCAAGTTTTTGATGTAGCAGATTACATCAAGTACATTTTTGTTCTACACGTTGAGTAGTGCTACGAGCAACTTGTTTGGCTGCAATTAGTTTTGTATCGATCCATCACATCTAAACAAAAAGAAGGAATCAGCAACGCTGACTTCCTCGGTGACTTAGAATAACTAAGTGACGTATGGCGGGTGCAAGCATGCGTTTCGAGGGTGGTTACACAGACGAGTGCAGGATTCGTCTAAGACGGAAACTGTGCTTCACGGAGATCCAGCAGCTTCTGAGACAGTCGGCTACGAAGCGAGACGGGCGTGTTTCACACAGTGTGGTGGTGCGTATCGCGGGATGTCGGTGCGCAGACCTAGGCGGTGACGTGGTGACTGTCTCAGTTACCGTGGGCCGCCGCCGCCGCCGCCGCTGCCGGTGCGCCGGACCTGGTCTTCTCCTGGGCGCCAGCGGCCAGGCGCGGCGGCACTGCGCGTGCGCGGCGCTGCTGGAGCTGAGGCTGTAGCTGCCGATGCATAGCGCGCCGGCGGACCGCGCCCGCTTGCTGCCAGACGCCGGCGCCGGCGCCGTCGCTCCCACGTCTGCCCAGCGCTGCGGCCAGGGGGCGACGCGGCTGGAGGACAGCACCACACACCGCCGTCAGACGTCCGCCACTCACCACTAGAGGTCACAAATGGGCTCTGTATACTCGCTCTACACCAGTCAGCGGGTCCTACGAAGTCCTTTCCGAACTCGCCGACTCCCGGCGCTAGGAGACACTTGTCCGCCCTACCCACCCAACAGAGAACTCGTCGCTTGAGTCGCGTATTTGATACACGTGGATTAACCATTAGAGAAAGGGCAGCCAGTACAGGAGTTAGCAACTAAACAGAGGACTCGCGGCATTGCCACTACATATACCGGGTGATCAAAAAGTCAGTATAAATTTGAAAACTGAATAAATCACGGAATAATGTAGATAGAGAAGTACAAATTGACACACATGCTTGGAATGACATGAGGTTTTATTAGAACCAAAGAAATACAAAAGTTCAAAATTGTCCGACAGATGGCGCTTCATCAGATCAGAATAGCAATAATTAGCATAACAAAGTAAGACAAAGCAAAGATGATGTTCTTTACACGAAATGCTCAATATGTCTACCATCATTCCTCAACAATAGCTGTAGTCGAGGAATAATGTTGTGAATAGCACTGTAAAGCATGTCCGGAGTTATGGTGAGGCATTGGCGTCGGATGTTGTCTTTCCTCATCCCTAGAGATGTTGGTCGATCACGATACAGTTGCGACTTCAGGTAACTCAAAGCCAATAATCGCACGGACTGAGGTCTGGGAACCTGGGAGGCCAAGCATGACAAAACTGGCGACTGAGCACACGATCATCAGCAAACGACGCGCACAAGAGATCTTTCACGCGCCTAGCAATATGGGGTCGAGCGCCATCCTGCATAAACATCGTACGTTCCAGCAGGTGTTTATCAGCCAGGCTGGGGATAATGCGATTCTGTAACACATCGGCGTACCTCTAACCCGTCACAGTAGCAGTTACTGACGTTTTGCTGTCCAGCGCCATCTGTCGGGCATTTTGTGAACTTTGTTTTTTTTTGTTCTAATAAAACCCCATGTCATTCCAAGCATGTGTGTCAATTTTTACCTCTCTATCTACATTATTTCGTGGTTTATTAAGTTTTCAAATTTATACTGACTTTTTGATCACTCGGTACAATCACTGGGCATGGTGAGTGTTATACACCAATACAATGACTGACCGGTTAGCAGTGAATGTTGTTCTGTTTATTCATACATATATATTGTAATCTTTGTAACTGAAGACATTGAAATATTGTTAAAACTACTCATAGCATCAAAAAAATTTATCATTACAATTTGTTTGTCTCAGACGGGGACAAATAACGATACCACACTCAACCCCTCCCCCCCCCCTCTCCCCCCCCCCCCTCCAACCCAAATCCGCACTCCTCCCTGTACATGGTGGCAGCCAGTCAAGGAATATTTCAGGGAATTGGTTTAAAAAATTTATTTCAAAGGCCCAGTCAGATCCTTACAAGTGTTCTTACCGAATAACTCAAGCCGTGCCTACGTGACACAACTCGCTTGGCTTTCAAAACCGAGGCAGTTCTGCCCAGTTAAAGCTGCTGACAAGAGATCCTTGAGCCCTCTGCTAGCGAATTCATTCCATTCGTTTTAGCCAGTAGCGTACGTGGGATACCGATCACGTGTGTGAACGCCGGAGCGTCCTGTGGAGCAGAACACAGTTGCTTCTCTCTCTTGTAATCCAGACCTCGAGCAAAACAGACGTCTTTTTGGAAGGCTCTGCTTTTCACGCCCGGCCACCATCCTAAGTTAACGCGAACTGCTTCCCCTTCCGTTGCCCATTTCAATTAATTGTTTGACCTCCTAGACTGGCCTAAACCTGGCACCTTCCGACCCTAGGCGCGCCCCTTGTACACCGTACATTGAAATACATCCTCTTTACGAGTATTGTACCTAATTTCCTGTTCTGTCATTTAACGGCAGCCCTGGATGCCCACTCTCTAATCCTGACCTCTCGACCTCCTGCACCCTGTCGTCACGAGGCATATGTAACAACCGCAACCCTCCCTTTCCCAAACCCTGTATACATTTACAATTGGCGACCGGAAGTGGGATCATAGACATTAACATTGGTGTCGGGGGTCCTATACGTTTACATCCTCGTGTGTGGGTGGCGTGGGGCATCTTCATTGGAAGCCTCCGTTTCTTATTGCAGAGTACGATGCTGCGGCAAAATCTACACACGTTTTGTCTGAAGTATTTTCTTCGTTACGCAACAGATGGCGCTGTAAACGGAGGGATAGAAATGCGTACACAGTCATAATTTACGACATGCCACTCAATAGCTCTTGAATATCTAATGGTACGTGGGACCCCACCTGCATGCTGACGAAATGTGAAAACACACATGTAGTGTAAGAGACTTTTTGTCTACTGCCTCTCTCTAAGAGAGGACTGAGCACTATTGGTCAACCACAGTAATTTGGAGGGTGGGGGGATAAGGGAAATTGATGCAGTTGCTATAGACTTATCATTGGTCGGAACTTTATACTGCTATCGGCTACTGAGATCGTGTCGCTGGCCGCTGGCAGTGCCAGCTTTGGGGACGAGAGGAGACAGACACTTCCTCTCAGGGCATGATACAGTTCACCACTTTGTCCTAGATCTTCAGGCAGAGATGCTACAGTAAAAGTACTGCAATGGGAGATACCTTCGCTTTAGAGCTGACCACAGATGCTGGTGCTAAACTTAAAATTGGCACCCACTAATGCTGCAGCTGTCCTCTGTACCTGAATATTAGTAGAGTGGTAAGCATGGGCCGCATTTGCGCATGTCGTGACAAGGGAACCGTGAAATTATTTGTTCCACGTCAGAGTTTACTTTTTATGAATTAATCCACAGAGGCAGCTACCTGCACTTAATATTCGTTTAGGCGAGTGAACTGGTGCTTGTATCTACTTCTTTAGGCTGTCAACTTATTCAGGAATCATTGGCGATTTTCATGGACACAGTTTTTACATATTTCTATCTCAAACCCACCCATCTATAATGAGAATTTCCAGAATGAGATTTTCACTCTGCAGCGGAGTATGCGCTGATATGAAACTCCTGGCGGATTAAAACTGTGTGCCGGACCGAGACTCGAACTCGGGACCTTTGCCTTTCGCGGGAAAGTGCTCTACCGTCTGAGCTACCCAAGCACGACTCACGCCCCGTCCTCACAGCTTTACTTCTGCCAGTACCTCGTCTCCTACCTTCCAAACTTTACAGAAGCTCTCCTGCTAATCTTGCAGAACTAGCACTCCTGAAAGAAAGGATATTGCGGAGATATGGCTTAGCCACAGCCTGGGGGGATGTTTCCAGAATGAGTTTTTCCGCCAGGAAGTTCCGCCTATCTATGTTTTGTACCCTCTTACCCCTTCGTAATAATTTGGCTAGAATCACATTAACGCATCTATGAATGGATTTTATTTTATAGTGACCTTAAGTGTCATTTAGTTGCTTGACGGAAACCTTTGTCAATATATATATGTGAGCAGTGATGCTCATATGTCACATAAAGTTGTTCTGTCTCTGTTTCATTGAGATATTTCACTAGTTATCCGTTGTGTGGCTTTAATTTTTCATTCTACATAGTCTCATGGGGAGTGATCCCTTCGCTATATCGGTCACCAGGTTTACATCTAACAGCATTTCATGGGTATGCCAAATGGTGGACCAACACCTCACAATATGTGTATGTATATCTATGTATGTATGTAAGTAGTATATTTGTGCATGTATATATGTACGTAGTGTATGTATTTATCTGGTGTATATATGTATGAATATACATAAAACTTTTCATAAGACCGCTGTAAATTTATTTTAATATTTCATCTCTATTCAGAGAATTTGTAACAATTTCCTTAATATCCACACACTGTAGACACTTTACCGAGTCTGTGATGCCAGAAAAAGAAAACAGGAGAGAGTGACGTGTATACTCTAAATAATAATTAATTATTAACAGTAGTTTACTGCTTTTGTATGTCCATCCTTTCAGCAGGAGGTCTCTGGGACGACGGCCGTTTACTATCGTGACAAGTAAATAAAAACACCTACAGCCGTCCTTACGATTTTATTTTATTTTGTCGCTACCAGTTTCAACGCTTCATTGTGTCATCTTCGGGCTGTTTTTTATGCGATACAGGTTGGTATGATCCCCATGCATACCACATCTGTTGCCAGCATTACTGGATACGCATATAATGTGTCAGCACTAGAACCATCAACCACCAACTGACTCTAGAACCATTCAAATACGACATCCAAAGATATGTCCCAGCAATTAGCCTGAAGATGACGCAATGAAGCGTTGAAACTGGTAGTGACAAAATAAAATAAAAACATCAGGACGGCTATAGGTGTTTTTATTTACTTGTCACGGTAATTTACTGCAGTCTTCGAAAAAATTGCAGACATGAGTGATGAGCTACACAACTCGCTACTAGCTCATAAACGCAAGTTGTCATGAACAAAAGACTACACAAAACGCGCGCCTTTCCATGGCAAGGTCACAACAGTGACGTTTCTCTGTGCTCTGTTTTTATTTGATGGAGCGCATATGTTTTCTGAGGGTGGAGTGGAAAAACGAAGATTGCAACCATGTTTTCGTCTGAAGCGTAGACTACGCACCGAACTTTTTCCAGAAATAATGAAGCACATTTGGAACTGCATACATTACGTCATTTAATTATGTCTTACAGTCTCTACAGTCTCACAAGATAGCTTCGTTAAAGGTCACGGACCCAGGCCTACACTAAATCAGCAAGATCCTACACTCAGCTTCCATATTAATTCACGATTAGTCTTCGAGTGCTGCAACTTCACTAAGAGAGAACGAGTCAAGTAGGAAGCAACTACAACGCCGCCGTTCTTAGACTCATCATACTTGCCGAAATGTAGCGGTAAGGAAGGAAAGCACTGACATAAAAGCGATGCATTGATTTCTAGTGTATTCAGCCCTCACCATCACTCTCATATTCGCTTCGTTCCTGATCTCTTGCCAGTACCGGTGAGAGTTGGCTGTGTTTCTCTATGTACGGCAATAAACATTCATCACACTAACGTTCGTCACCGCTGAAACAAAGATATCGCGACAGGATCGATATTCCTGAAACAGGTGACTCTTTTGGAATAAGACACAAATAACTTACATCTTTGTTAAACTGGTCGGGGAATTCGACATAACTTCCGATTGTCTGGAAACGCAAATATGTTGGCGACCGCGAGAAAGAGGTGATTTATTTCGGATGTATTGCGGTGTAATCTGTTAACCTGTGAGTATCGAAACCTCCATCATTCTTAAACATGTTACTTGTAAAACCTCTATTTTTTGTGTCATCAGTCAAGATTTAGCCACTCTGTGGCCATATTACGGTCACAGAACTTCGATTAGTCGTTTTTCACGAAACGTAACATGTGTGATGACTAATTGGTAATTCGACACCTTTTCTGGCCCACAGGGACGTTCTCGATCCCTATATTCTTTCTTTGTGTTCGTTCGTTATTATTGTGCTTTTGAGTGGCTTTTTATACTCGCAATTATTGTAAGAGTTTGCGAGGCTTGCAGTTTCAGTGAAACGTAGCCACACATTGTATGCCTTTAGAATTTGGCTATGCGTATGCAATCACCTGTAACTGAAACCCCCATCGTTTTTGCTATTTTCGACTCATTATGGATTTGTTCGAAACTGTCGTTACGATTTCACACACCTTCTGCATTAACTTGCATACGTTCCTAACAGACTGACCTATGTGCAGTGCAGATGGGTACATAAATGTTCTGGTTCAGCGTAGAGGTACATATGTCGCTGCATGAATCTACAAAACGCGGGACAGGCGCACAGAAAGATTCCATTGCGAAAATTGACTAATCGTGTTGATTCATGTCAGGGCTGTGATCAACAAGATGGTGTTTTAATACACGTAAGTTGAGGGCCTCACTCATTAGTGGAGGTCATGGTATCAGTAAGATGGACTACTAATTGTCAGAAATTGTAATCTGGACTCCTATAGCTCATCAGTCTTTTGTCTTACATTTAATTTCTCTTTCAGTTGCTGGCAATGTACTTTATATGCTAGAGCGCGTTCCAGCTTTGTTAGATACGTCGGAATGTCACATTACGCCATTCTATATTTCGTCTCTTTGCTCTAGGCATAACCTGATTACCGGCAGCTAGTCTCTCCTTGCGGGTTCTAATGTCTCTGAGCACTACGGGACTTAACATCTATGGTCATCAGTCCCCTAGAACTTAGAGCTACTTAAACCTAACTAACCTACGGACATCACACACATCCATGCCCGAGGCAGGATTCTAACCTGCGACCGTAGCAGTCGCGCGTTTCCGGACTGAGCGCCTAGAACCGCTCGGCCACCCCGGCCGGCCCCCTTGCAGGACTAGCACTCCTAGAAGAAAGGATATTGCAGAAAAATGGCTTAGCCACAGCCTAAGGAATTGTTTCCAGGAGAAACATCAAGAGTCCCGATATGGCACACATTTTAATCTGCCAGGAAGTTTCAAAAAGCGCACATCTCGCTGCAGTGTGAAAGATTCTTTCTAGAAACAAAGCCCTGGGCTATGACTAAGTCATTTCCCTGCAATACTCTTTCTGCTAGGAGCATTAGTCGCGTAAAGCGTGCAGGAGAACTATGAACGTTGGCATGTAGGAGATGGGTCCCGTATGGTGTAAAGCTATAAGGACGAGCCGTGAACCTGCGAAAGGCGAGGTTCCTGGTTTGAGTTTCGATCCAGCAAAGAGTTTTAACTTCTCAGGAAGTTGCAAAAGATGTAGAACTGACGTACTGTTCAATTTCGCCACCTCCTCATAGGGTACGGAACCGACCGCCTTTCAAATGTACCCGCTCACCACATGTTGCAGGGAATAGAGGTTACGCGTGATAACACGGAGAAATCCTGTAGCCTGCATGCTGGCTCCCCGAGTGGACCAGCTCAGTCATACTGTATGTGCCTGCAGATGCACAAAGAGAATGCTGCTTGCCCCTTTGAAACTACATTATTCTGTAGTTACTTTTATCGCAATAGATACGAATGTTTGGTATATTAATTCTACATTATCATCTGCCGAAAGCTCGTGTTGATATTTTGAACTGTTGGTGAAATATGAAGGATTCTAAGAATAGTTATCTGTCATCGTATTGTGACACGCGCACGCAGAAGTCAGTGCGCTACTTAAAATCCGTTTTCTCGAGAATGGAGATAAATACAGGTCTCCTCCCTAGCCAAAAAGTAAATTCAATATATTAGCTACATTTCTTGTCAGCGATGTCTGACCTAACGAGCACCAAACATTAGCTCATAGTGACTCCTTTGTTTCATGTGGTGAATTACTTAATTTCGAAATACTACAATATCTACGACCATTGACGAAACGATCGACAATGCACAATGAAGCTGCTATATGAGTCCATAATTCACTGACGTAAATAACTGCAACACCAAGAAAGAATCGTGCGACGTGAACGAAAGTTGGTAGTCATGACTCTACATCTGAAAGATGATATGTATTCATATTTCACGCCAATCGCATAAGAGCGCCGCTATGAAGATGCAAATCATGTTTGCTTTAAATAAATGCTGTAACGGTCGTGAGTGTTGGTCACTTTTGAGATTGGACGTGGCGAGTTGATGTTAGTCAACAATGTCTTTAAGGCGACAAAGACGCCATTATCAGCACCTCACTTAGCTTGAATGAGGTCGTGTGAAAGAGCTACGAGAAGCCGGATGTTCCTTCAGCGATATTGCGGAAAGACTTGGCAGCGATGTAGCTGTCGTAGATGATGTCTGGCAGCGGTAGTCACGAGAACGTAAGGTCGCAAGAAGATCGGGCTTCGGACGGCCACATGGCACTACCAAGAGGGAAGATGATCGTGTTTGGCGTATGGCTCTGGTGTATCGTGCTACACGTGCAGGAGAATTCTGAGCAGCAGTTCGCACCACAGTGACACGACGAACTGTTACAAATCCGTTAATTCGAGGACAGCTCCGAGCCAGATGCCCTGTAGCGTGCATTCCACTGACCACAAACCACCACCGTTAGTGACTTCAGTGGTGTCAAGCGAGAGCTCATTAGAGGGCAGGGTGGAAGGTGGTCTGCCTGTGCCCATGATGGCCTTGTGTTGGTTAGAAGACCTACAACTAACCTGTGTGCGTGCTGGGCAAACTGGACCTACACCTGGAGTTATGGTCTGGGGTGCAACTTCGTATGACAGCAGGAGCTCTCTCGTGGCTATCCCGCGCACCCTGACTGCAAATTTGTACGCTAATCTGCCAGTTAGAGCTGTTGTGCTGGCCGCGGGGGGGTAGCCGCGCGGTCTCGGGCGCCTTGTCACGGTTCGCGCGGCTTCCTCCCGTCGGAAGATCGAGTCCCCCCTCGGGCGTGGATGTGTGTGATGTCCTTAGGTTAATTAGGTTAAAGTAGTTCTAAGTTCTAGGGGACTGATGACCTCAGAAGTTAAGTCCCATAGTGCTCAGAGCCATTTGAACCATTTGAACCTCATTCCAGTTAGTGACTGAGTTTCGTCTGGGGAAGTATTATATGGGATTAAATGAGGTCCCTGGTTCATCTGCCAGCATATCTCACGGATGACCAATGCTTGATGACATGGATCCGCTTGCTCGACCACAGAACCCTGCCGGCCACCTACAACTGCAACAAGGCAACGCACCATCTCATCGCTCACAAACTGTGGCATAGTTACTGGGGGAAGACTCAGCAGACAACAGAGAGCTTCTGTGGCATCGTAGGCAACACGATTTCAGTTTTATTGAGGACGTCTTAGAGGTCACTGAACTAGATGTATGTGTCTTGGATCCCGCTCCAGACCTGTGGGAGGTGGCTGAGCGTCCGTGGATCAGGTTGGTTTTCAAACGGTTTTGGTATCTCCTTTACTAAACTTTAGGCGCCTTCATCAGTACAAGGAGGTTCAATGCCCAATTTATGCTTCATCACTTCCTCTGGAACACAGCACATAAAGATTGTGGGTAAATCAGTCGCAGGCACAAGGAGTACTCGCTTCATATTAGCAGGATGGTGTATGGTAGGTATAGTATCAGACCATATCTTAGAAGAATGATTAACAAACACATAAATGCAATGACTCTGAAATAATGTTCTAAAGAAAAGATAAGAAATATGGCAGCTACTTTCACCATTGTTGTGAGCTATACAGTGGTGTAGAGGAAGTAGAAAAAATGGTTCAAATGGCTCTAAGCACTATCATCAGTCCCCTAGAACTTAGAACTACTTAAACCTGACTAACCTAAGGACATCACACACATCCATGCCCGAGACAGGATTCGAACCTGCGACCGTAGCAGTCGCGCGGTTCCGGACTGAAGAGCCTAGAACCGCTCGGCCACAGCGGCCGGCAGAGAAAGTCGAGACGAACAATTCGATACGGTACACTTGTGGACAAAGAAGTTGAGAAACATCCTCATGTTAGTTTACGAAAGCCATCTAAGCTACAGCGCAAGTACGTCGCATGACATCTGTAACATTCTCTCGCTTTCTGCATGCAAACTATTAGTCCTTCAGAAAAAGTAAACAGGGTATTTTTTATAGGAAATGTGTTGTAGTTTAATTAAGTACTGTGAAACGCTTTCCCTACAGGCCGCAATTTTCAAGTTACTCAAGAAAGCCGTACAAAAGTGATCTTCCAAAGCATCCCCATCCCCACTCTCACTCTTTACCGGTCAGGATTTTTACAACTGTACAAAACTTCGGAACTACACAAAATGTTTCTCATATTTGACTTTTTTGATTTAAGCTGCAGAGCAAACTCATCGTGCGAGATTTTCAGTATTCCCTCACTTTCGTTATCCAAACTGTTAGTGCTAATAGGATCTTCTTTGTAGAAAATTAAATTTCGTTAAATTTTTTACTGTGATATGTTTTCACTTACGGTCGTAGGTTTCGAGTTTTTCAAGGAAAACGTATAAAAGTGGTCTTCAAAAGCACCTCCACGTACACACTCGCACTCACCCTCACCGGTCAGGAGTTTTGGTATGTTGTTCATACCAGTCCCTCCTACCATTGCACAAAAATTTGCAGCGGTACGAATTATTGCCCATATTCGATCTTTCATTGACTGGAATATTACGCCACTGTCTTAGTTGTCCATTTACACATGGTGAAATTGACGTTTAAGTAAACTTTGCCTCACAGTTTTGTGAATTTTAAACGCATGCAATTAAGAATTAAATCGTTTTTTTGTCATGTCCTGTTACAATAAAGTACTATGCTTGTAAGGGTTCAGTTTAGACCGAAATCTGTCTTTGAATAACCTTTGAAAAAGCATTTTTCTTTAAATTATAGTATTTGTCCCTTAAATTAATAATGTTTAATGAAATAGATACCTATCCTGTGCAATACTTTAGTTCATGAAGACCAATGAATGTCGAATATTGGAAATAATTCGTGCAATCACGGTGGTAGAAGGGGATGTTATGAACAACAGATTAAAAATCCTTACATATGGTGGGTGAGTTTGGGGGTGGCAGTACGTTTAAAGTCACTTTATAAATTTTTCTTAAATAACTCGAAAGCAGCGGCCGCTACTGAAAACTTATTTCAGTACAAAATTAAACACATTAAATTTCCTACAAGAAACGTTCTCTCCATTTTTTATGTTGGGCTGATAGTTTGCTCTAAGAGAACCAGAGAATTTTGAAAATCTCCCTCGACGCGCATACGCTGTAACTTCGGAGGTTTTTGTACCCCCACTTTGATGTGGTTTCCCAGTTTGATAGATCACAGGTGTCACATTGTTCGTCCCAGCTTCCACTATGATAGGTGGTAAACAGTTATCGTTTGGACCCTGTACATGCTTAGAGGTCAACGTACTTTGGAGTTTGAGCCAATTACAAAAACGGGCGGTAAATCCCCAGCTAAATCGAAATCAAAGAGCATATATTTATTGTAGCTGTTTTTACTGCCGAAAGCCGGATTAACAAGTGGTGCTTTGTTATTGTACTGTTCACAGCATGTAGATTTTACTAACGCTGTTTAGTGAGAGTGTACCTGAAAAGCGAACAAGCGTGCTGCTTTTGGAACGGCGGTGATTTATTTATATGGCGAACAGGCTGGCTAATTTAACGCTGGCTGCTACAGATCTCATATAGCTCTGTCACTAATTGATTGAAGCGTGTTAGCACGTGACGTCACGCACGGGGTAAGGCCCGATGTTCAAACAAGTCAGAATGCTAACAGGTTCTGTTAGCACGTGTTGCGAAACGTGGTAGATGGAAGGGCGTGCCATGTGCGTATCACAGGCTTCAACATACTCGCGAACTGACACGATGGGACATGTTCGCGGGTGCGTGAAATTATGTCCTAGTACAACGTTCGTAATTCGTGTGCACGTTTTTACTAGCAGAAAGCATTTACGAAAATGTGATAGGGGTCTTTGTAATGAATGTATTAAGATGGTAACACTCGTGAGTGGGCCGAAAATAAAACTAAGGGATGATGACGAAAAACAGGTACTCCAAATAATTTGTGCAATGTGGAAAACATAAAAGGAAAATAGTTGATGAATAACGCGACCAGCCACAAATTACATTTGTACAATTATATACTTGTATGTTAAATTGCAAAGGTAGACTGCTAGCGGTACTTTTGTTTTTGATTTATGTGAACAGCCCGAGGAAATTATTTAGAAAATGTTTATTTGCTAGCTCTAGCTGTTGATTTAGAACGTATTGGGTTGAACTGAGGATGTGAATATATATTTATAGTTCCTCTGAAATGTCCGTCTTCTTGCCTTTGTCGGTGGTTTATGATATATGTAAGTTGTCATTAACTTTAGAAACAGCGTGTCCATACTGCATCATGTGAGTGGCTATTGCTGATTTATTTGAATTTTTTAGTCTAAAGGCATACATGTGTTTTCGATATCTTATCCTGATACTTCTGCCGGTCTGTCCAAGATAAAAGCTGGCGCAATTTTCACAAACAATCTTGTAAACTCCTGATTTTTCTAGGCCTAGGCTGGTGGTCATTGCGCTGTGGATGATATGTTGCACAGCGTTATTGGTGCGGAAACTTATTTGAGCTCCTGTCCATCGGAGAAAATTGGCAGTTTGGTATGAGATTGTACTTACAGGGTGAAAAGTATTTAAACCGACAAACTCTGGGAGGTTGTAGGGGACATCAAAACAAATATTTTTCTCTGTCATTTTTTCCTATGAGGATTATTTAAACCAGTGGAGGCCATATTACGCTCTTCAGTTGTTAGATGCCGTATTACGATCTTCAGTTGTTAGAGGGCGTATTACGCTCTTCAGTTGTAGGCAACTGCTGTCCACCAGTGTAGTAGTGCATTGTCTCTGTTTACTAATGGATCGATACACCTGGAGTAAGTACACTGATATGGTTGTTGTATACTACGTAGCACACCACAACGGACGAGCTACACAGCGGGTTTATCAACAACAATATCCTAATCGCCATATCCCGCATCATACGACCTTTGCTGCTGTGTACCAACATCTGCGTGAGACCTGGTCATTTAGCAGATTACCTGGACAGGGACGCCGTCGCACGGTAAGAACGCTGCAATTTGGGGAAGCTGTCTTGCAGTGCGAGGAGCGGGATCCTTCAATCAGCACTTGTGCAACTGCACGTAACATGAGGACGAATCAGACGAATGTAAGAACAGTCCTTCGAGAGCAACTGTTACGTCCATTTCACTTACAGCGCGTCCACAACCTGGAACCAGTTTTCGCAGTGTTACATGGAACAGTGTGAAATGCATCCTACATTTCCATCCTCTGTGTTGTTTACCGATGAATCAACGTTCGGGCGTGATGGAGTCTTCATGCACAATTCGCATGTTTGGAGTGAGAATAACCCACATGCTACAGTTACTAGCGCTCATCAAGTGCGGTTCTTCGTTACTGTGTGGGTCGGTGTTGTTGGGGACTGTTTAATTGGGCCGTATCTGCTACCTAGGCCATTAAATGGCAGGCACTATTACAATTTTCTCGCCAGAGCATTGCCAGAATTGCTGGAAGACGTCCCGCTCACTACAAGACAACACATGTGGTTCCAACATGACGGGGCGCCGGCACATTTCAGTCGTCGTGTGCGTCGATTCCTGGACCGACGATTCTCAGAAATGTGGGTTGGCAGAGGTGGTCCTGTGCCATGACATGCTCGATCCCCAGATATGTCCCCTCTGGACTTTTTTGTGTGGGGAGAGATGCGCAATCTTGTTTACGCAACTCCTGTTGCATCAGAAGAGGATCTGGTTGCCCAGATAGTAGCAGCAGCAGGAACAATTCAGGATACTCCTGGGGTTTTTGCCCGTGTCAGACAGAACATGATCCGACGGTGTAACCATTGTTTACGTGTCAATGGAGGCATTTTTGAAAATCTACTGTAATTGAAATTGGGTTGTGTTAATGTGTTGTCTGTTGGACATAAAAAAAATGAAAAAGTGTTGGTTGGTTTAATTTATTTGCCGCCAGATAAATCTTCCTCTACCAGTGTAAATACTCCTCATAGGAAAAAATGACTTTAGGGAAAAATATTTGTTTTGATGTCCCCTACAACCTCCCAGAGTTTGTCGGTTTAAATACTTTTCACCCTGTAGAAAGGGTTTCGTTGTTGGTTGTGAAGTTTCTGCAGGTTATTTACTATCTTTAATTTTGTTGTGTAAACTGTCAATTATTTGTGGATTGTAGCCATTATTTTTAGTTACAGTTTTGATAATATTTATTTCTTTCTCTTTGGCAGATGAACTGAGGGGAATTTTATTTATACGGTTTAACATGGATCTGAAATGAGCCATTTTGTCCTGTGTAGGGTGGCATGAAGAATTATTTATAATTACATCTGTGGTGGTTGTTTCCTATGACTTTCAAAGGGATCCTTTGGATTTAACTTTTTTGTTCTAAGATCAAGAAAACTGATACCCACTTCTGTGTGAAGCTCAGCAGTGAATTTAATATTGGGGTGCATGTTACTCGTGGCATTTGCAAAATATTCTATACTTTCTGTAACAAATCAGTTTACTTTTTAAATTGTTATTGACCCTGAAAAATTTATTTTGCAGATTGTTAACGTAAATGTCAGCTGAATGACCCGATCTCTTGCTCATATGGCTGCATATAGATTTTTTTATTGACTGAGTCATTCACCAACTGTCATTAAAGGTGGCGGAGCGCACAAGATCTAAAATGGATAAAATAACATAAAAGGACAAATATCTACTGTATGTAATTATGGATGTACTCAAAAACGGTCATTAAGTAATTCCTTCACGGATAGTTATTTATAAAATGTGTGTGTGTGTATGTGTCAATGATTTCCAGCTAAAGTAATTATTTTATTTTACTCGTGGCAAGGGCCTTATCCATCAAAGCGTGCTGAACGAGCCACCTCCATTTCTTTGTGTCGAATGCACTGTTTATCCATTCGGTGCTGATGCTCATCCTAACTGTGTCCTCCCGTGTGTTATCTCGCCACATAATTCTGGATCTTCCTCTTCCACTCGCATCCTCTATTTTAGGAAGTCTGTTCTCCGTTATTTTTTCATATGGCCTGCCCCTTTCAACCTCCTCTTCTTTATCACTTCGACGATGTCAGTGGGTTTGTACAGCTGTCTTAATTCTTTGTTTTTTTCTTATCCCCATTCCATTTTCTCTTCATAATTTTCCTAGTATTTTTCTTTCCCATAATAATAGTTTTTCCTCTTTTTTCTAAATATTAATGCTTCACATCCGTATAATGTTACCGGTATATAATAATCGATTGATACAAGCAGATTTTGAAGTTAATATTAAGCGATCTTTTATTTAAGACTTTGATAAAACAAAACACGTCTTGTTCGCTGTTGCTAGATGGGCATCTATTTCTATATCCGTTCTACTGTTATTACTAAAAAGAATCCCTAAGTACTTGAAGCGGACAACTGTCTTGAAATTGAATCAAACTACAGCCAAAGGTGCATCATCTTGGATTCTCTTACTTTCGTCATTAACATGTAGTCCCCTTTTCCTCAGCGATTTCTTAAATAATTTTGCTTCATTCTAATTCTGTTCTGAAAATACTTATTAATGATGTATGATCTGTGCAGGCAAGTCCAGTAATGACCAGCCCCTGCGTTTGGATCACTTGTTTGATCTTCTCCAGCTTGATGTCAAATAAAATAGGTGGAATGTCCAGTGAACATCTTAACATTTCCAGTTCCTCCTATAGGTTTCTTTCTACGACACGAAGTTTCGCCTATAAACATTTCTACTAATCTGATTAGCTTTGATGGTATTTCAGATGCCTCCGCTATATATAGGAGTGTTACCGCTTATGCTACCGTACGCCTTTTTGAAACCTAGAAGAAGCTTGTGGACATCTGCATTGAATATCTACGCCTGCTTGATTATTAGAATGAATGATTTAACGTGGATCTATTTCTTCAGAAATAGCGTTGGTAGTCATCAATCAGTTCTTCAGTTACTGGAATCGGTGTGTTCAATAGGCATTTCGCTAAGATTTTATAAATGACATCTACTAAAGCAATTTCTTTGTAGTTGTTCCCCTAAAGAACATGGAACAGAGTTCGTACACTTTTCAGATGATACTATTGTTATAATTAGTCATGTAAGCGACACAGCCACCGAAAAAAACTGTCAATTACGTTTTCTAGAAATGAAATCTCCCATTACACTGATATGGTGTGGTATATGAATTTTTGTACAGCGAGTAAAGCAAAACCAATGACTGCGGCAGATGAATAAATGTAATGACGGTAATATATGGTTGGTTGGTTTAAAAGAGGGGGGGGGGGGGGACCAAACTGCTAGGCCATCGGTCCCTCGTTCCAATTAAAATAATTCCACAAGGGTGGGAGTAAAATAATCGAGACATACAAAACACTGCTGGAAGAAAGGAGAAAACCACAAGAATGACAGAAGGGCAAAAAACACTCAAATGGGCAAAATCGGACAATAAAACCACAGAGGGAGACGCAAGAAACATGTAGACGAGATCAAAACAAGAGAGCCGATTACAACGGCTGGCTGACCAAGAGAATGAAAAGGAGAAGCCAGCCACTTTGCAACACATTAAAACCTCCACCCTAAAAGCACTAGGGTGGAGGACACAAAGGGACAAAGGAAATACACTAAAACTCAGATCAAATGATAAAACCCACCCTCACAAATAAAACGTAAAACTAAAGCTACTGTTGGGGCATTGTCGCCCAACACCGAAGGTAGGGTGCTGGGAAAGTTGAAAGTCTGCGACAGAGCGGCTAAAAGTAGGCAGTCCAGCAAGAGGTGGGCGACCGTCATTTGTGAGCCACAGCGACACCGAGGTGGGTCCTCGCCACGGGGAAGTAACCACGCGTTAGCCACGTATGGCCAATGGAGAGCCAGCAGAGGACAACTGATTCCCTACGAGAGGACGACATGGAAGACTTCCACACATTCGTAATGTATGGTGTTCCACTATAGTCATTCAATAGGGGCCTCTTTGAGTAGTGTACGAGGAGTAGTTGTAAAGTCTTAGCTATTGTCGCGAAAAAATGAAATTGCATAATTGAGCTTTTGTTTGTTTGCGGGTACTTTCTGATGTGTATGTACACACTGGAATTCTTGCTTCATTTTACCATAGTACGCCGCTAGATGGTTCTCAACGACATGTCGCAGCCCACTGGTAACGTGGAGCTTCGTGCGGCAATCCTTTTTCTTAATCTGATGGGGAACAACGGTGCTACAAGCAGTGCTATGTCGGTGCAGGTACACGACAACGATACACCATGGTATGACACAGTCTGATCAAAACAATCTGAACGACGATAAACGAAGTGGTACACCATCTCTGTGATCGCCGGGCTCGCAACTAGGGGCCACCGCCATCGAAGACAGGCGTGTTACACAGGCGGCGATAGTGCAAAAAGGGAAAATCAGTCATGCTGCAGCTTTCAACACCTTGCACGATGTTCTGAAAACGACAAATATCGTTACACGCTGGGTTCTACGACTGCTTGCACCCATTCAAAAAGCCTGCCAAAATGAGGCAGCAGGGGAAAAATTGCAGCCCTGCCAGGCCAATGCAGATGTTTTCTTTAACCGCCTAATCACCAACGACGAGTACTGGGTGTACTACTATGATCCCAAGAGAAAGTATCAGAGCAAGCAGTGGAAATACACTGATGGAAAAAAAGTGTAACGCTCCCAGGATAAGGTGACAGCTAGTTTACCATTGTAGGGATGTATAATAACAAATTCAGGTCAAATGAAACTCAGATGTCACAGTAATGGGTGCCCAAACCCAGTGTAACCCCCCCCCCCCCCTCCCCCCTCTGGCGGCATCGAAGTCGTGTATTCTCGCATGTAAGCTATCATAAAGGTGCTAAATGGCATCCTGCGATGGCTTGTTCCAAGCATTCTGCGTCTTTTGCTGCAATTTGGCAAAGGTTCTTGTTGACCCTTGAGAATGACTAAGTTTCTGTTTCATCATGTCCCATACATGTTCAGCCGGTGAGCGATTTGCTCATATTGCCAGCCATGAAGAGCATGTTGCGCCGCAGCAGCCGCATGTGGATGTGCATTGTCCTGCTGAAAAAGCCGAATAGATTGTAGTAGCCTGTGCAGTGTAGGGGACGATGGTTACTTTACCCTGGAGAAACACGAAATGTGACCGAGAGCTGTAACTGATGCCCCTCCCCCCATCCGCTCCCCCCCCCCACACATACCATGACGCTTGGGATGGAACCCGAGTGTCGTGGGCGAGTGCTCTCAGGAACAGGCAGCTGCCCAGGCCCACGCTCTACACATGTACGTTCATCACCTGCATACCAGAATCTGCTCTCATCACCAAAGACAGCAGAATGCCATTCCAGTCTCTACTCAACTCTCACGACACCAGAGTAGCCATGATTGGTAATGTTGTCGTGTCAGCGGTAGCCTGGCCAGATGCTCTTAGTCTTGGTGCAAGCAGACAGTGCTCAGAGGTCCCTGTTGATGCAAGAGCAACCTGAGACCAGATTTCGTCCCTGGACGATATTCGATCGGCGACTGCCGCTCGCACAACACGTCGATCTTGGTCTGCATCCGTACTAGGCGGTCGTCCAAAACTTGGTCTACAGATGTTGGAATGTTGCACAGATTACTGACGAAATCAAGTACTCACCACTGATACATTGTGCACGACATGTGAAGAAATCCATTGGTACATCTGTCCTGTTTCCTGCAGGCCCAGAATGCGACCCTGTTCAAATGGCTGAAGCCGTTCAACAGGAGTATGTACTTGTCTGTGGGGCATGGTTGTAAGCTATCCTAGAACGAATGTTACAAACACTGTTCGTGCTGGAACTCAGTACAGTTACTGTGTGCAGAGTAAAAACTGAGGGTTCACCAACAGGCCTCCTCAGCGGCGTCGAATCGCCGATGACTATGGCAAATGAACCCCACAGGCAGCACATGATGTATTCTGGTACCACTGAATGCAGTCTTTGAAGATGCTGCATATTTTTCTTTCCGGCGGTGTATGTGCACGCACCATCACCGAAATAGGCGAAGACCCAACCATTATCGAGAAAGTCCTCATGGAATCTACTCTAGTGTATCCCAATGTTCATCTAATAATCGCGTAATAAAACGATTACATGATTTATATGTTCATGGGACTTCCGTAGTGTGGCGCTAATAGGTCACAGTAGTAAAGGGCAAAACTATCTAAGGAGTATACTGCCAAAGTCTTCGCAGATTACGAGAGCCTGCGAGGAAGAAGCGTCATGGGAAAGTTTCTATCCGGGGCGGCTCCTGTATAGGTTTGCAGGTTTTCGCTACCCCCAAGGAATAATTTCGTTCAAATGTGTTTGCCTTCTGAGCGTTCTATACTAGTGGAGAAGTAGGGCGCCGTTTCTCTCTTTTGAAATGCCTGGGCTCTAAACGCCGAACGAAGCGGAGTTGGACGGAATGTGCCGACGGCGACAGCGGGTTGGACTGTGGCTGCAAACGCGGACTTGGGTGTCTCAGAGGGGGTGCGGGGGCAACGCTTGGCAACACTGTACTCGTATGCAGATCTCGTGTGTATAAAAACCTTACACGGGCCACCGTGCCAGCCGCAGGAAGAGGGCCCGAACTCTTCCGAAGGTAAATGGAACTTACGGACATTCGAAGAAAGCGGGATTCTCGCGCCACCTTACCAGTTCAGCGAACTAACTATTTCCTGCATGTTGTGTTAGTTATTTTAGCATGTGCTACAGTGAATTTTGAGGTTCAAGTGACAAGTGAATAAGGGAAATAATGAATCAGGTAATTTCATTGTTCTCTGAACCCTTCAGTTCATCCTGTATAGTTGGTGCAAGTCTGCACTATGATTTTGTTTTATGATGCATACCACTCCAATTGCTATCGGCTTACCAATGACATTGAAGAATTATAAAGCGCAATGGCTTCACTGCGACCACTTTTTAATATGTGGACGAATGTATCGATAAATAAATGTTCATTTTATTCATTTCTTACTATACCTAGTTTATATCTTGCCACTAATGTACCGCTGTGATAATCATTATGGTTGTTGTTCATCTCCGAAGAAATGTGATGTTTTATGGATCAATTGTTTGGTGGAAGATCAGAGAAGGAATGACGTGCCTCGATCGCCAGACCTCCCAGTCTATCGTCCTAGGAAACTGCGCTAACGCTGCTACCCGGTGCCTGACGCTGTAACATTGCATTCTACAGGCTCGCAAAACTGTGAACCTCCATTTCTCGAAACTGTCAGAAAATAGTGTTAGTAAAATGTGCTTATGTGGCTGGTGCAAGTCTGCACTATGATTTTCCGTTGGGTGTATGGTCCACTTGTGTCGATAATTTTCTTGTTTAAAAACATATCTAATATTCTAATACTGTCTCCTAGAAAATGTTAATTATATCACATTAATTAAAAAATTAACAAAATTAAATTTACGAAATGGTATCCCTAGACGTATTTAACTAAGGAAATACACTACACAGACATTGGGCCCCTATTCCTTAGCACAACTACGGTTCCAGCTGCAAGCACAAAGACAAAAAGGAATATTAAGGTCTGGTTTCCACATAGGATATGGTGTTCGGGATGCGTTTCGGCTATGCTTCGACTGTGTCACGAAGCGTGGAACTGAGACAGAAATCGTCCTATTCACTTTGCACAGGCGTCAAGTACCTCATTTCAACATAGCCTGCTGTGTCAATGCCGTGCTCCTGTCGTACTGAGGGCTATCCATCGGGAGAGCGATTCCAAGAAAGACGACAGGTGCACAGCGGGAACCTACTTCAAAGCCCCGGTAAGCTGCCTGTTGGCTGTCGTTCGGTGTTCGTGTCTTTCCGGCTTTGCCCGAACTACGAGTACTAAGAATCTCTCTCGAACGCACGTGTCCTGAGTGACTTCACGCTAGGCTCAGCGTGTTTTCGTGAGCATGGACGAGGAGCCTGTGATACTTGTCGAGTAGCATCCACAACTCTACGATCTGTCGCATAAAGATTAGCACAAAACTCTTGTCAAAGACAGTATACGGAGGGACACAGATGCGAAGCTTAACAAATCCAGTAAGTATAGGTTTTGTTTTCCTGTTCGTGTTACCTTCTGTTTTACTTGCTGAAGGTAACAGTGATAACATTTTTCAGATTCAGCTATACTTGTAATTGATGAATGCAGAAGCAAATGGTCGCTACTCTGGTCGTATTTTATTCCAGCTCGTGCTGGACCCAAAACAGTAACTGGCCATGCTGCAAAGAAGCTAAAGAAATGACTCCCGGAAGATAAAATCCAGTTTTTAATTCAGTTTCTTCAAAACTTTTAGACTTTTACCACCATTGAAAGTTCACTAGAAGATATAAATGGAGAAGAAATCGATGATGTTGAGGTAGGTCAATCCTCGATGGATCGCAGTGCTGCTCTTGTGCGAGTTGTACAACATTAAGAGGTGTTGGCAGGTAAACAGAAGACAAGAGTCTTCGATCTCGCACGAATGCGCTGATAACAGTCTGGAAACTGCACTGACTATGTAAGAGCTCTTCGGTGGTTGCCTCAGTTGGCAGGGGCAATTCACAGGCGACAGAAGCTTCCAGATAAGCTTACAGATGCAGGTGGCATTCTGTAAGTGAAGCTCATAGAAACTTCAGAAACCTCATTAGTATGATATCTACAAAACAGTAAACAGAAACGAACGAATTCCATGGACAATACAATAACAAGTTAATGATAAAGTTGTAAATAAATAATGCCTAAGTATGTATGTGCAGTTGGAAGTTCTTACCTTAGTCTTGCAGTCGGTCTTTCCTCAGCTTAAATACACTTTCTCCATTTCGCATGTTTTTTCTGAAGCTCAGGAAGAAGGGATTTCAATAAATTCTTGTAGGTTGTGAAACTCATTGTGAACAACTTTACGAATTTCACAGGGTCATAAGCGAGCCTGTTAGATATCGTGTGGAATTTTCCCTCTTCTTCTCTAGCTCTGAATAAATGATGGACCCAGTAACGTTCCTTTCTTTCCCGCTCTTGTTTCCTCTTAAAAAAAAAAAGTCCTAAGAGCCCCAACAGCATCCTCGTCTATTTGTTCCGTTGGTGACTGAACACAGCTCTCACACGGTGAGTTATGTGGGAACGCACGCGGCATGACACAGCAGGAGCACAGTCGAAGCACAGTCGGAATACGGTGCCCTATGTGGGAACCGACCCTAAGTATGGTGACGGCTGTAAGCTGACCACCAAAAGACAGCGCGTAACGCACAAAGTCGTGCGTAGTCGATATGTGAGCCCAACAGACAGCTACCACGACGAAGCAAGCACAGCCCAGTATAGCTGTCTTTCAGCTGCGGTGACAGCTGTGCGTAGGAAGCTCAGAATATCGTTTGAGAGGTTTACACAGCTTGAGGCTTGACGCACATATGCCTGCAACTGCTATGGGCTGCCCCTTTACCAGTGCGCCCAGTGGGGATGTAGGTGGGTATGTGGGTGAGGTGGGTGGTTGCAGCAGGTGGCGTGTGCGGCTGGACTGACCTTCGCGAGCTGCTGGGCCGCATGCACTTGGCAGGACGCGCGGACCGCCGCCCTCGGCTCGGCGCCGACCTGCAACACAGCCAACACGACCGCATCAGCACACACTCACTCACGTGGCTCTGTCTGTTCATTCACATAGTGCACAGGGTGATTACAAAGTACTGGACTGTTTCACAAAACTTTTTTACTAATACTGACCTTACTCCAGAATCAGTCACTCCCGTATGGAAGACACTCTAATGAGCATCCCAGACGTAGAGAAACAGCTGAAATAGTGGAAAGCGAACAAGTCACCTGGTCCGGATGGAATCCAATTTCGGTTTTACAGCACTGGCTCCTTACTTGGCTCGCATTTATCGCGAATCTGTCGCCCAACGCAAACTCCCAAGCGAGTGGAAAGAAGTGCAGGTGACTCCCGTAGATCAGAAGGGTAAAAGAAAAGTCTCGCAAAATTACTGGCCAACATCCTTAACATTGGTTTTCTGCGGAATCCTTAAACACATTCTCTGTTCGAATACAATAAATTTCCTAGAGAGGGAAAAGTTTCTGTCCAAAAATCAGCTTACCTTTTTCTCACATGATATCCTGCAAACTATGGATGAAGGGCAATAGATGCATTCCATATTCTTAGATTTCCGTAAAGCATTTGATACGGTGCTACACTACCTACTGTTAACGAAGACACCAGCATACGGGATAGGGTAGGGTTGGGTTTGGTTGGGTTGGGTTGTTTTGAGGGAAGAGACCAAACTACGAGGTCATCGGTCTCATCGGATTAGGGAAGGAAGTCGGCCGTGCCCTTTCAAAGAAACCATCCCGGCATTTGCCTGGAGCGATTTAGGGAAATCACGGAAAACCTAAATCAGGATGGCCGGACCCGGGATTGAAACGTCGTCCTCCCGACTGCGAGTCCAGTGTGCTAACCACTGCACCGCCTCGCTCGGTACGGAATAGTTTCGCAGGTATGTGAATGGCTCGAATACTTTAAGTAACGGAATCCAGTATGTTGTCCTTGACGGCGAGTGTTCACAAGAGACAACTGCCGCAGGGAAGTGTGGTAGTACCGTTGTTATTTTCTATATACATAAATGGCCTGACCGACAGGGTAGGCATCAATCTGCAGTTGTTTGCTGATGATGCTGTGGTATATATGCGGTAAGGTGCCGAAGTTGAGTGACTGTAGGAGGATACAAGATAGACAAAACTTCAAGTTGTTGTATGAAGGAAGACAACGTTTTATTAATTTTTTTTAATTTTTCAGGAGCACTACAAAGAACATTCGGAGAATGGGCATTTGAGGCTGACTGGAGGGTGTTTCTACTGCCGCCAACGTACATTTTACGTACGGAGGCTATAGAAAGACTTTTTCCTCTCGCTCTGTTTGAGAGTGGAACAGGAAAGGCCGCCACACACCATATGGTGTCTTGTGGGGTATGTATGTAGATGCAGATGTAGACTGAAAGTCTCACATTATGATATTTCTGAAAGATTCTGTGTTCCTGGGCCAGAAATCGAACCCAAATCCTTCCCTTGCTGCTATAAACGTTTTCTGCGAATGCCTATATCTTCCTCCCTATCCCTTTCTTTCTTTCTCCCTATCACTTTCTTTCGCTCTTTGTGGTTCGTCTTCTCGACCAGTGCTCTATGCAGGCAAACTGATGTCGTGTAGAATATTAATTTTATTTTGGTTCACAACTCATCCAGTATCAGGTGGCTACCGGAAGCGTTTAATCGCTGCAGATTAGAAATGGGTTGGCGAATGAGAGCTAACAGGTAACAAGTAGCACGTGCTGTGAGTCATAGGCGTTAGGTAATTGAGAACTTAGAACTTCTTAGAAGACGGACGAGGAAGGAAATTTCCAAACCTTACAAGTCATTTGAAAGTTCATCTCACACTTAAGGGGGAGAGGTCCTACGTCACCCAAGGGATACAGAAAGTAAGAATGCTAGAATGGTCACAGAGGTTGTAAGGTGGCAGCTTGAATGAATGTTAATTTCACACCTTATGTGAGATTTTATACATCTTAACAAGTAGATGGATATGTCACCTGACATACTTCGGTGATAGTGAGCACATTTGCCTATCAAAATGTACAGTATGTAATGCCAAAGGGGATGAAACTCGACTGGACGGTATTAACACACCTAACCGAAATCCTGCATGGCAATGAGCAAAAAGTGGAAAAAGCTGCTGGAAGAAACGTTTTAGTTTGGGGGAAGACACGAGTTGCGCTTAACGGCCTGCAGACAACGAAAGGCTTCTAACAGGGGTTGGTGACCTGCGGCGAGAGAGACAACGAACGCGCCGGGCGATACGTCGAGGGGAGCAGGTAGCGGCCCAGCGCTTTCCGCGACGGATAAATTCTTTAGAAAACTGCGTTGGGGAATTTCCAGATGGATAAAAACAGGCCAGAGACGCAGTTGATCACGTGAAAGACACGTGGTGCTCACGTGATGTACGTTTGTAAATTTTAGGAATGAGGAGTGGGCAGAAAATGTCCGATTGGCTGAAATAAACTTGGAAGGAGTAAAAGTGGCGATATTCCGACGCAGTACAAAGGTAGGTCCTTTGCGATTGGTTGGGTAGTTTCCACAAGATGAAAGGAACGCTCCCATTGGTCTGAAAAAGCTGTGACATGAAACACGAAAGGACACAGGTGGGAGACAGTTTGCTACAAAAGACACAATACCAAAAACTTTGGGGACTCTCCTCTGAACCAGCGTCAAGTGTAGAACAGGGCACATCACGCTCTGTACGACGCCAAAAGAGGATTTTTTGGATGAACACTGCGTTCACTTTGGCTGACATTCAGCTAGAAATTAGATGAAGAGTCGTTGAGCCCCAATAGCGGAGAAACTAAACAGCCACGTAGTTAATTGTTCTAACTGAGAGGGCGTTGAAGTATACAGGCTACTCTATCTATGCACGTATATATCGCCATATTTTCCAGACTAGGGATGAGAACATGTGTTCTCGCACAACGAGAAACATACGAAAGTTTCAGCTGATGAAATCAGTAAAGATTTTGATTACGTTTTTATGGGATTTTCAGAGGATGAGAGCAGCCATGCAGCTCACAACACACTGCAACCAAACGTAAATGCCGCTGGCAGAGACGTAAAATTGTTGGATCACCTGCTTGTGTCCACTGTGAACTTGAGCAGCCTTAAGTAATCTTCTGCTCATCTTGTCACAAAAATTAACCATCCTCCATAGACTTGCTTGTCATCCTAAATAGTACCGAACTTAGAACCAGAATCGGATGATTTCTCGTAATATTGACCAACTCAGACAGTGCTTCACTGTTAAGAAGTAAGAAAAATCTTAAAGAGAGCCTTCTATTTAAATTTGATGTTGTGTTCAGTGTTATTTCTGCTAATCTGGACATAACACGTTATCTTGACAACTGTCCTGAATTTGTCATGTCACAATCTATGTAAACCCGTGTGCTTCTTTGACAACAATACAGAAATTAAACAAATTTTGTACAGCTAACACCGAGGTGCTCTGTCATAAAGTAAGGGTCCACTCCTAACCTCAGTAATTTATTCTAGTGGCGCTAACGCACTCACAGGGTGTTTTTGCTGATATCTGACGAATGTGAAATGGAGTGGAGTGTCAGAGGGTTATCAATCGTCGGTAGTATAATCACGGGCAATTCAGCTGAGATTCATTCGGGAGAAGATTCTAGTCTGTTGCTTAGGCAAATTACAGAGCATGTACACAAATTAATCCATTCTAATATGCAGAACGAAAAGAAAACAGTAGCTGTATTTCAATCAGTTGTTATTAACTTTTCTTTAAACTACCAGTTTCGGCACTTCTCTAGTGCCATCATCAGGCCACTATGCACTCTGTGAATGGATGTACCACAAAGCTTGGTGCAATAGAATAGTGCATCAAATACATCTGGATTCCTTGAATATTTTTCTGAAGTGAGTACCCAAACGTTTAGACTACAAATGCGGCTAGACAACTGACAGCCATCTTCAGGTGAGCTGTCGAATACTGACGAAGACTTGCTCTGTTCTTCCGCAATACAGTGGAACCTCGCTTAATGAACACTTCCCATAACGCGCAGTTCGCATAACGGGCAAAACAAATTGTAAAAAAATGACTCGCTGACCGAGCGATGTTACACATAACAAGCGACGACAGTTTAGTGTGAGGTCATCAGCCTTTCGCTCGCGGTGCGGGGGAAACGTTTATCAATGTGACCATCTTTCACAGTCGGCAGCGGCATATGAGCAATGTCTTTAGTACATACTGCAGTCTGAGTTTAGCGCTTTCCCTGCTACCATCTTATTACAGCTTGTAAGGACACATTTTTCTAAACTCGTGTTCACACAGTGTTTTCTTGTATGCAAAGTTGAATAACCTTCGAAGAACGTCCCCAAAGATAAAGCCACAAGAAGACGACCATAAGAGAAAGAAAGTGACCTTAGAGATGAAACGTAAAATCACTGAAAGAAGCGAACGTGGTGTGATTTGCTGAATCAGCAAGCACATACGATCGGTCTACATCAACTATTTGCACTATCAAAAACAAGGAGAAGATTAAGGAGGTAGACGTTTTAAAGGGAGCGACAAGAGTATCTAAACAACGGTTTCGTATTCTGGACGATGTCGAAAAGTTACTCTTTATACGGATAAATGCAAAGCAATTGCTAGGCGTCACTATTAACGAGGACATCATTTGTGAGAAGGCGAGAAGTTCAGGAGAAGAACCGGTATCCACAGCGTTGTGGGCAGAGCGGTTCTAGGCGCTTCAGTCCGGAACTGCGCGACTGCTACGGTCGCAGGTTCGAATCCTGCCTCGGGCATGGATGTATGTGATGTCCTTAGTTAGGTTTAAGTAGTTCTAAGTTCTAGGGGACTGATGACCTCAGAAGTTAAGTCCCATAGTGCTCAGAGCCATTTGAACCATTTTGAACAGCGTTGTGAGGCACGGTGAAGCAGCCAGCTCTGACACAAAGGCAGGAGAGAACTTCATCAGCAACTTAAACATGCTCGTAGATTCTGAGGGTTGTCTTGCGCAACAGGCTTTTAATCATGGCGAGATGGGTCTGTTCTGGAAAAAGATGCTGACGCTTACCTTTGCCGGCCGCTGTGGTAGAGCGGTTCTAGGCGCTTCAGTCCGGAACCGCGCTGCTGCTACGGCCGCAGGTTCGAATCCTGCCTCGGGCATGGATGTGTGTGGTGTCCTTAGGTTAGTTAGGTTTAAGTAGTTCTAAGCCCTGGGGACTGATGACCTCAGATGTTAAATCCCAAAGTGATTAGAGCCATTTGAACCATCTGAGCTTATCTTTGTAACAGCAGGGGAGAATGCATTGCCCGGTCACAGGCCAATGCCAGATCGTCTCGTGCTGCTATTCTGTGCCAATGCAAGCGGCGATTTGAAAAGTAAACATCTGCTTGTTTTCTATTCAGAAAGAAACTTAACGAGCCTACAAGAACTGTGAAATCCAGAAGAGCAGTTGAAATGTGATGTGGATGTCCAACAACAGCTGTAAGTAGGCTGTTTATGTTTTCTTATTGGCAACGTTACGTAGCGCTCTGTATGACAATCACTGGCTGTGCTGTGTGCAGTCTGTGGCTAGTTTGCATTGTTGTCTGCCATTGTAGTGTTGGGCAGCGGCAGCTGAATGTGAACAGCGCGTAGCGTTGCGCAGTTGGAGGTGAGCCGCCAGCAGTGGTGGATGTGGAGAGAGAAATGGTGGAGTTTTGATATTTGTAAGAATGGATGTTATGAACTCCTATATATATTATGACTTTTGATGATATTAAGGTAAATACATTGTTTGTTCTCTATTAATATCTTTCATTTGCTAACTATCCCTATCAGTAGTTAGTGCCTTCCGTAGTTTGAATCTTTTATTTAGCTGGCAGTAATGGTGCTCGCTGTATTGCAGTAGTTCGAGTAACCAAGATTTTTGTGAGGTAAGTGATTTGTGAAACGTATAGGTTAATGTTAGTCAGGGCCATTCTTTTGTAGCGATTATTGAAAGTCAGATTGCGTTGCGCTAAAAAATATTGTGTGTCAGTTTAAGCACAGTCGTGTATAAAATAATTCTAAGGGGACGTTTCATATGTCGACCCTTGGCCGAGGATACCTCACTGGAATCTTCTGATTTTTTTCTTGTAGTTTGTGTAATTAGTGTAGATTTTGTTTATTGCTAGCACGTAATTGTAGAGAGAATCTCCTTTGTAGTTGCAGCCTTTCATTGTTGTACAGTAAAACAGTTGTGGCATGCATGTAGATTTGCACCAAGTATTTCGCAGCTGCGCTTGCAATTAAGTAGACATTATTTCCATTGCTATGTTATTTTATTTTGCTCTTCAAATTGTGCTTTTCTGTGTTATCGTGTGAAATATTGTGACAATTATGGCGTGTGAAAACGTAATACTAGGCTCCAAAGTAAACTGAGAAATGACAGTGAAGACGAAAGCAGTGTGTTAGCGCCGCAGAGTAATGAATTAACTAATGTTCAAAGTAGTAATTTGGTAATTGCGCATAGGGAAATGGAGCGGGTTGCAAATAATGGTGTACACAGTGAAACAATTAATGAACAGGGAAGCATTATCGATCGATCGGTCGGCAACAGCTCGCCTCAGGAATCCGAAATGACAGGAAACAATCTCGGAAATACTGTAGATTCAGGTTTTGGGTCCCCACCGTTTTCTCAAATGAGTCAAGACACGTTTTCTGCTTGTCAAAATGTGAATGTTGCCGGTGCAACTTCACTGCCGAAAAGCACTGAGGAACATGTTTCAGACATCAGTGCACTGTTATTACAGTTAATGCAACAAATGGGACAAAGGCTACAAAAGTTAGACACAATGGAACAAAATCTTCAAAAGTTAGACACAATGGAACAAAATCAGAGACAAACACAGCAACAGTTAGACTCAATGGAAAAATACTAGAGACAAACACAGCAACAGTTAGACGCAATGGAACAAAATCTTCACACCACGCTTGAACAAACACGTGAAGATTTAACTACTGAGTTACATAACATTGAATCGAATTGTCAAAAAGTCTGTAATGACGTAAAAACACAAATTTGTGAGCATTTTCAACCTATTTTTTCGCGGCATTAAAATGCATTACCGAATCACGAAGCAGCCATAAAAGAACTGCAATCCATTGTTCATGAACATCATGAGACCTTGTGGGCTAAAATTGACTCAGTTGCATCTACCGATTCGGTTACGCAACTTGCAAAAACTCAAGAAAACTTAAAGGACACAGTAGATTCGATTTTAACACAAATGGACACTCTGAAACTTGGTTCAGAAAAACACACTGATGAAATGTGTTCACTATCGGAGAAAGTAGCTGAACTTTCGGATCAGGTCACTAACTTATCTACAAAGGTAGATGATGATCTGAATGACACAAGACCCGTAGCCTTCACTGACACAGAAGAGTATGAACAAATTAGAAAATTCAAACAAAATCAAAATCAAATCAATACACAGTACAAAAGAGAAATCCGGGAAGTACAAGATCAGTTGACGCAGGTAATACAAGAATTACGTATTTCAGAGGACACTCGCGCCCCAATACGGGAAGAGGGACATAGAAATACGGAACAGCCACAAAATAATAACACAGGGCACTTCGGAAATTATGAAAGAAATTGGCAAGGTACACCGAATTTTGAGATGGAACCGCCGAAACGACGTAACAAAGACCGACATGCGACTCGCCGACATGATGATTTTGACTATAAGCTGTTCATTACTACACGTAAATTCAAAACATTTAAGAATTCCGGCAACGACATTCATCCAAAAGCGTGGCTTCATCAATTCTTTCATTGTTTTCCTCCCAACTGGTTATTAGAGCACAGATTAGAATTTATGTGTGGCTATTTAGAGAATGAACCAGCTGTAAGAATGCGATCGGTCATTCACGATTGTCACAGTGAAGGAGAATTTTAACATGCCTTCCTCTCAGGATATTTGTCTCAACTACACAAGACCGAGTAAAACATAGCATCATAATGATGAAACAGTTCGAACAATCTGAATTTTCCAGTCTTGTGAAATATTTTGAAGACATGTTGCACAAGAATCAGTACCTGTCAAACCCATACAGCCCCTCAGAACTCATCCGCATTTGCTTAATCAAATTGCCTGAACATTTACAACATATTATTTTGGCAGGACGTTGCAAAGACGACATTGAAGCTTTTCAGGGACTGTTACAAGAATTAGAAATTGACACAGACAGTCGCGGGATGCGAAAACAGGAAAACAATCGCTACAGGTCACATCCGTCACAATTCCGTGACGACAGAAGCAATAAATGGACACGACAAGCCTATTCTTACAACGTAAATCGTGACCAAAACAGACATCACCCGTATGGCAACCACTGGCAGAGTAATAGTTACAGAGAAAGATCGCATTTCCGTAGTAATGAATATGACAGAGACAATCATAGAAACAGACAATTTGGCAACCAGAACTATTATTATCACGGGAGACAGAATAACTTCAGACGCAACGGTCCACCGTGCAGTGATAATTCAGGGAGAAATTCTCCACCACTTAACCGACAAGAAAGAAACTACAGGAACTACCGACATGACGACAGACGATATAATCATAACGACAGACCTGAATTTCATCAGAACTGGCGGGGTTTAAACAGGGCTGGGCCCTCTGGCCAAGGTGAATTTGTAGAAGTTAGACCTCCAAATCCCAATAACGACGCGCGCCAACAAAGGAACAGACAATGACTCGCACCGCAGGCAGCCGCGTGCGCCGGCTGGCTCAGAGAAAAATAACATTGACGCTAACCTTGAGAAAAATTTTAGCACTCCTCACCGACGTATACTGCATGATAATTGCGTTGAAGTTGAAACTCTGCGTACTAGGAAGAGTAAAGGACTGCACCACGTTTCTCATGTAAAACCGTTTATTGAAAGATAATCTGCTTTTTAACTTTGTCTTTGCCATAAAACTCTTAACTTCACATTTCTAGTATGCATTGTCAGACTTAAGAAACTGTTAACATGCAACAATGTTTGAAGTTAAATATCCAGTCAAGAACCAAGAGAACTTATTTCAACAGAAATTATGAATGCATTGTTATAGTGAACAGATGACACAATGTTGTTATTTGTACATTCTTGCTTGTTTGTTGCACGATTACGTAACGACTATAAGGCTCACATACTTAGAACATTTACCAGTACTGCTAATGAGATTTTAATGCAACATTTTGGTTTACTTGAAATTTGGTGTATCACGAGGTAAGTACATTGGCTTCTGCAGAACTTAGCTTTCGGAGGACGATAACTACGATACTTCCAGAAAGATTATCTTACAGCAAGACGCACATTTAGCGCTACAGGACACGTATTTGAGTGATTAATTTTGTACTTAAATCATTTATTTTTAAAGATATTTGAAGTACAATGATACAAAGGTTTTCCGTGATACATTTCATTCCATTGCTGTAATCTGTAACACCTGAGGGTATAATTACATTAATCCTCAGGGGGGTACACGCTTACTTTGTGTATCATGTGTTTGGCAAGCACAAGGAGCCCTAGCTAATATGGTATGTGCTTATACAATTTTACACATCGGTACCATATTTCTCTAACACACAAATTACACAGCTATCTGATCATTTAACTGAGAGAGACAAACTTTTTTACTACGGCAGTGACAGTTGTTTACGTAATTACACCGTTGGATAACTTAACACTTACGAAATTGTATTTCGTCTGTACTTTGTGAACTGTTCAAATATTTTCAGACCCATTGTGATATTATGAGAGCTTTGAATGATATATTTGGTATGGGATCACGATTTTTAAAGTACCTTTGAGGCAGATGACACTTTTCACAGGAGCAGAGAATTTTTTTAGGTTTTGAAATTATTGGAGGAAGCTACGACGATTTTGAAAGTTGACTGAGGTGTTATGATGTTATTATTACGATGACTATGTGTATTATGCTGTTGAGGTATGTTTATGATCAATAAGCTGATGCTGTATGAGTTATTTGATTATGCTACGTATCTGTGATGATGAAATATTGAAGAAGTGTCGACGAATAAGGTAAGGAATAATGAGTAGTGGTTAGGGACTCTGGTTTGTGAAAAAGGATGTTGGAAACCAAGAATCGTACTTTAAGAGTTATGAAATGTGTGTAAATGCGTGAAGGTATCACAATGCCGGCGAAAATTTTTTGGACACTGTTATATTCATAAGATTTTGTATCTACACATTTGCAACGCAAATTCTCGACCTCTGAAATTTTTTATATGAGACTGCCACTGTAGCGGAAACTGCTGTCGTAAATATTTCCGTAAGAAAGTTAAGTGACCACCTGCACATAATGCGTCGTGGGCACCCAGCTGTGTCAGACGCCTGGAGAAAAAGCCATTAGTGTGTGTGCCATTTCAGAGGCACAGGTAGAAAAGACAAAAAAAAGGGAGGCCATTATCGTCGCTATTGACATTCCTTTGTAGAAAGCATCGCAAATACGACACGCTCAAAGTTGAAAACATATGATTATACTGCGGAGCTCTTAATTTATGATATTTACTGAAATGCCTAATGAAATGACGAGAAATATTTTTATGTCTATACACCTGTATATGACTACTGTCATTCGAGAATTGAGAGAATTTCTACTAACTTATGAAATGCCACATGACTATTGAATGATATTTCTATGCTTTGGTTTGCGTAACTGCTTATTTCATTTGATATCTGGTTTCCAGCTATGTTGCAGCATTGGTTTTATAAAATAAAATTAATTGCATTTGCTAATGTGAACACATTCTGTCAACAGATCTATTAAATAATTATTTTATAACCCACATTCTTCGAAAAAGGAGCTCTTGGAATGGAAAGAACAATAAGAAGAGACTAATAACAGTAACTGCATCTATAATTTTGTTTTCAAGTACTTGGTAATTTTTATGGTAGAGTAAGTTGTGGTGCACCACTTTAATTACATAGACATTAAGATGTGATTATACATTTCCTTTATCTGCATTGTTGTCTTTAGTGTACTATTTCTTCTGCTTGAGCTTTGTCATGCTTAGGTATAAGTTATAGCATTTACTGCTGCTGTTTGCCAGGCATAATGTTACTGAATTTGACTTTGTATTATGCTGTTAAGCCAGTTTTACTACGCATTTATTTTTCTTGTTTGCTGCACAGTGCCTTATATTAGTTTTAATATTGCAATTGCTTTGCCAGTTTGATTTTTTTGTCATTGATGTTTGTGTTAATTGTTTTGTACTGCTGCATTGCCTCATCCCTTAGTTTAGCATCTGAGCTCAGTAGATTTAAATTAGCTTAAGAGGGGGTAGACTATATAAGAAACTGACTATGGCCAATAGGGAAAAAATGCCTTGAGAAGTTATATGAAAAAGATTTGGGCCAAAATGAGTATTGTACACTGAGAAATAATTATTTTGAAAGAAATATGAATAGAATACAGAAAGCAGGTATAGATAGGACTTTTTGGAAATAATGAAGAACGAAGGGAGATCCCTGAGAAGTAAAGAAAGTTTTGTTCGCAAAATACTGCAGTAAAACAAACCCTCTCCTTTCCTTGTGTTATCCCAATATGTGTTTGTGTTCCCTTGTGTATTTGTGTTTTTCCTGTCTTTATGTGTTTAGCTAATAAGAGTTATGTTGTAGAATTTTTATATATAATATGTTATTTACTTTGTAAAGATGTTTAGACATTATTTATTCTGTTTTGTTTTAATGCTCATGTCTGAAGATGATGTTTCAATAATTATTCTGATCTTTTATGTATGTACTTATGTCATAATTCCTGTAACACTGATGTATATGTTATTTCGATTCTTTTGTAAAGCCCATATTACTACAAATGTTATCTGTACTATTATGTTCTTTAATGATGTATTTTGTACCTTTGTAATTGTATTTTCATGTTGTAAATTTATAATTGTATAGACACCAGTTCTTCAAATTAAGTTACATTTCACTGCACACGTTTCTGTTGGTCATAGTATATGGACAATATGTGAGAAGTAGGGACTGATAGTGTTTGCACATGTGTTAATAATTCAGCAAGGGACTGGTTAACAGCATTGCTGGTTCTAAGGACAATTCCAGAAACTTTGTGAGTGCACAAGTGGTGGTTTATGGACTTGCTGTATTGTCTGCAAGACTCTTCAATGGTGATTGTGCACCTGCACAGTCACAACAGATGGCTGCTGGCCATTTCTACAAGGACTACAGTGGGTCTACACCTTTGCTGACTCACCAGTACCATTATTTCTACAAGGACTGCAGTGGGTCTGCACCTCTGGTGGCCCACCAGTACCATACTCTCTACCAGGACTACAGTGGGTCTACTCTGTGATGACCTACCTACCAATATTCTTCAAAACGTCGAATGACTCTGCTGTGGGTTTGCTCTGGTGTGGCCCATTATCTGTCAGCATGTCAAGAGTCAGCACTGTCTTTCCGTTGGAAGAACAACACTACTTCTTCAAGACTGCATGGAAATCCACTCCTTCTGCGTGCATTTTCTTTTACTGCTCAGACTTTGAGAAAAACCCTGCAATGTTACTGTGATGAATGATCAGGACTGTCTTTATGGACTGTGAGAAAATTTTAGCTTTTGACCAACATTGTATCAATAAGTGTGTGCCTTTGATTTCTTTTTTATTGTAATTATGAAAAATTTTATCAAATCATTATTGGCCACTGCCCAAAACAATTTGTAAAATTTTTTGTGGGGAGCATGGGGGCTATGTAAGTAGGCTGTTTATGTTTTCTTATTGGCAACGTTACGTAGCGCTCTGTATGACAATCACTGGCTGTGCTGTGTGCAGTCTGTGGCTAGTTTGCATTGTTGTCTGCCATTGTAGTGTTGGGAAGCGGCAGCTGAATGTGCACAGCGCGTAGCGTTGCGCAGTTGGAGGTGAGCCGCCAGCAGTGGTGGATGTGGAGAGAGAAATGGCGGAGTTTTGATATTTGTAAGAATGGATGTTATGAACTCCTATATATATTATGACTTTTGATGATATTAAGGTAAATACATTGTTTGTTCTCTATTAATATCTTTCATTTGCTAACTATCCCTATCAGTAGTTAGTGCCTTCCGTAGTTAGAATCTTTTATTTAGCTGGCAGTAATAGTGCTCGCTGTATTGCAGTAGTTCGAGTAACCAAGAATTTTGTGAGGTAAGTGATTTGTGAAACGTATAGGTTAATGTTAGTCAGGGCCATTCTTTTGTAGGGATTATTGAAAGTCAGATTGCGTTGCGCTAAAAAAATTGTGTGTCAGTTTAAGCACAGTCGTGTATAAAATTGTTCAAAGAGGACGTTTCACAGCGTATGGGTGACACATGGTATTTTTTGTGATTGGATCAATAAATTATTTGGTCCTCCGGTGAAAACATATTTGCTTGAGATGAATCTCGCAATCCATGTCTTGCTTGTTGTGGACAACGCTCCTGCCCATTCTGTAGGCCTACAAGACCGCCTCCTTGAAGAATTTCAATTCGTCAAGATCCAATTTCTGCCTCCCAACACCACTCCGTTACTTCAACCTGTAGACCAGCACATTATTTCTAACTTTACGAAACACTACACTAAAGCACTCTTCGAGCAATGCTTTGAGTTAACTGAAGCTACCTATCTCGCTCCCAGAGACTTCTGGAAATGTCACTTCAACACCGTCGCCTGCGTCAAGATGATCGAAAAGGCTTGGGAAGGGGCTACAAAGACAACTCCTGCTTGGAATAAGACTCGCATTTGAGTCGGTAGTCAACGAGATTGTCTGTGGCCGAGAGCATGGGACTAAAAGTGGATAACAATGATATCAATGAGCTTGCGGAAAATTACAGCCAACAAATGACCACCCCAGAGCTTATGGAGTTGCAGTGTGTTTCGCAGCAGGAAGTTGTGGAGAGGGGTTTTTCAGAGGAGGTGGAGGAGGAGGAGGAGGAGGAGGCGGTAACAGAAAATCACAATCTCCTGGCGCAGTAAAAGAAATGTTGAAAGCATGGGAATCGCTTACATCGTACACTGAAAATCATCACGCAATAAAGCAGTGGCTACGCGCTCTACAAATTTATTTGATGATAATTCTGTGTCGCATTATCGCCAAGTGTTGAAGCGTCTTCAAAATCAAAATGACTATGCATAGCTTCCTAGCAAGAAAGAATATGTTATGTATCGTGAATAAAAAAACACATAATACTGTATGTATAATGTTCGTTGAATAAATGGAATGAATAAGACAAAACATTTAATACTTTTCTGCATGGAATGCATTATCGTATTATAATGTTAATTTATAAAAAAAATTGATAAAAAAATGTTGTCGGCGCTTTCGATCATGCATAAGGAGTTCTGACTTATTTCAGTGGTCCGTTTCCTCTCGTGTCAGCGAATGTGGAACAAATCTTTCAGATAGCTTTCAATAGTTAAAATATTCATGTACGCTGCAAACTCTTTTGGGTATGTTCATCAGTTATACTGTCATCCATATGTCACTCTACCATCCTTTTTCATCAGTTTCGCGCCAGCTGCGATGCTTAATTTACGTCGAGTGACACTATGTCCGTTGGTCTGTAATGCCTGATCGACGCTAAACGAAAACATTTGTCCCCTCAGAAAAGTTTGGCCGACACATTTCTGGCCCACTCTACACTTTCTGGATCAGTTTAAAATGTCTTTGGCGTTGAATAACCAGGTTTGTTACGAAATTTAATAACTATCGTTTAATTAAGTGCTTTTTCCTGTTTGTGGCTGTACAGTTGTTAATATACTGCTCTGCAAAATATAAGGGCGAGATGCATAAAGTACCATGACACACAGTACTAACTATTCGGTGGGAATAAATCGAAGTGCGAGAGCATGCTACTAGAGGTCTCTCAGTTGTGTACGGAAAGTTGGACGTCGTATGACGTGAGGTCAGCGTGACTCTAGCGCCAAATGGGACTGGCTCGCAAAATTTGAAAATCTGTGGTAAGGTCTTGTGGGACCAAACTGCTGAGGTCATCGGTCCCTAAGCTTACACACTACTAAATCTAACTTACGCTAAGGACGACACACACACCCATGCCCGTGGGAGGACTCGAACCTCCGACGGGGGCGACCGTGACAAGTCACCTCAGACCGCGAGGCTACTCCGCGCGGCTGGCTCGCAACACGAGGCAGTTGAAGAAACAGGAAATGACAGTGTGTGTCAGTTAGCGAGCAGTTAAAGATGCGCTGTGGTTGTGTTCTTCATTACAACATGGCTGGGAGACAACAGTTGAATGACTTCACCCGGATGACACATCAGGAGACTGGAAGAAGGACGAAATGTGAGGAGAGTAGCCCAGGAGTTTGGATTGCTCAAAGCATTGTTTCAGGTGCAAGGGGGGCGTTTTGAACCACAAGCACTCCTGCTCGAAGAACATCTGGTAGACCACGGTCGACCACAGAAGCAAGTGACTGTTATCTTGTGCAACAGCAAAGAAGGGACTCACCGCCAAACCGCGGGTGCAATTACAATCTTATCTGACAGGACTATATGACACGCAATCTCAAGCTTCACAGTGGCAAAGCGACTACATGTTAGTGGTCTCTCTTCCCGACGACTCGCACATTGTGTGACATTATTGTTCATATTTTTTAAAAAACTTTATTGTAAATATTTTATTGAAACTGTTAAAGCAGAAGTAGAGACATCTTGTTTGAAGCGAAATCGATACTGAAACTCTTTGAAAGATTAAAATGAATGTACATATTAAGAAAAAGGTTGTAATATTTACAAATATTGTAAAGATATCTATTTGTTATAATTATTAAATGTAAAAAGGTGCTATAATGTACACTCCTGGAAATGGAAAAAAGAACACATTGACACCGGTGTGTCAGACCCACCATACTTGCTCCGGACACTGCGAGAGGGCTGTACAAGCAATGATCACACGCACGGCACAGCGGACACACCAGCAACCGCGTGTTGGCCGTCGAATGGCGCTAGCTGCGCAGCATTTGTGCACCGCCGCCGTCAGTGTCAGCCAGTTTGCCGTGGCATACGGAGCTCCATCGCAGTCTTTAACACTGGTAGCATGCCGCAACAGCGTGAACGTGAACCGTATGTGCAGTTGACGGACTTTGAGCGAGGGTTGATTGCGATATATCGTTGCCAGCAGTGTTTCACTAAGGGCGGTGCCACCTCCCTGTTTTGGAAGGCAGAAACCGTGATGGGCGGCGCATGCACCGTGTACTGAACGGTGGCCTATATAGGACGCCGATTTGCAACCTGGCGTCAGTTCTCAGCGGGACTCATCAGCAGAAGCAGCATTTTCCTGAAGATGGCGACCAGTTGGATCGCCGAAATATCGAGTCAAGTTGATTTTAGGATCCGGCAGCAAACCCGAAGAGACTTTCATGACTTATTACGCCGGGAAAGCCTACGTAATCACAAGAAATGTTTTAGTTTCCAGTGCCAGTTACCTTCGTTGAAAATCGTCAGGCGGCAGGTGCCACGTTCCTTGCCGAGACTGAGTAGCACGTGGTTTGATGCCGCTGACACTGTTCCCATGTGTGCCAAAGCACTCGACACAGTCCGTGACACCTGCCGCCTGATGACGTTCATTCATGTATCCGGTAGTGGAAAATAAAGCATTTCCTGACAGTAGCAGAGGTGGTGTTGCTGTCCGCTAACGTTTTCCTCGTCCACCTCATGAGTCACACACACACACACACACACACACACACACACACACACACAAGAAACTGGGTTGTATCGCACGTCGTCAGATATCACAACAGCTAAGCTGATGGCACTCTACTGTGCTCAATGGCGTTCTTTACTGTCATCTGATAGGTGGGGTTAACGGGAAAACTGCAGAAAACTTGGGTAACACTGGGTATCATGTGATACATGGGTCCCGCAACGAACCTGTGACGTCACACAGTCGTTTTGCACGACCTACATCACATACGGCCGGCTACGTCCGCTGGACCAGGCGGGAAATCAGTATACCAGTCAAAAGGTACACAATAGATTGTTTAACTTTGTCATGTGTTATCGACTGCCTGAGTCCGTTTAAATGCGCAGCTACGAAGTATTAAACTGATATCAAACAGTAACTTATTCCCAGCTGGAGACAGTTGCTGCAACTCTTAAGACCTGTGGTGTCGGTGTGTGGACATTTTACACGCCAGACATTTGCCACGATTTTACCTGCTCCGAAGGGTTGGGTCCCTTCTCTCCCCCTCCTCCTCCTCATCGCTGTCGCGCAGTAAAGGTACTTACTGAGCCTTTCCGCTGGTTTACTTAACATAGGACCAGAATCTCTTTGGATTTTCTGCCACATTTCTAGAGAGATTTTCGTGGTGGAAACTATTAAATGCATCTCGCATTGAAATCGGCACCAAATTTCGAGCCTCAGAAAAATTTCGTCAATCTTGGAGATTTTGCGTTTGTCTAAATTATACGTGCCTTTTTCGGTGCTCCTGCAGCAGCTTTCTGTTGTGTTTTGTGTACCATGGGGGATCAGTCCCGTCTCTTATTTATTTGGTATGAATCTCTCGAGTGCTGTTGATACCATTTCTTTGAACTTAAGCCACATATGGTCTTCACTTACATAGTTTGGAAAGATTGGAGACTGTCTCTTAGAAAGACGTCAACCGAATTTTTAGCTGCTTTTATAAATAGATATATTTCGCGCTTAGTTTTGGTGAATTTCTTTGTTACGGAATTGAGCCTCGCTCGACTGTGTGTTCACTAATCCCTGCATCCGTCGTAATGCTCAGGATTATTTGTAGCTAAGAGGTCAAGTGTGTTTTCGTAACCATGAATGGCCTCGTGATCTAATTGTTCAAAATAATTTTAAAAAAGCATTTAGAACAATTACTGAAGTTGTTTTCTATCTACAATAGGGTCTGAAAATGTATTTTTGTCAACATACGGAAGGTAGATTGAAGTCACTGCCAACTATAATTGTATGAGTAGCGTACCTATTTGTGATGAGACTCAAGTTTTCTTTGAACTGTTCAGCAACTGTTTCATCTGAGACTGGGGGTCGGTAGAAGGAGCCAGTTATTAATTTAATCCGGGTGTCGAATATAACCTCTGCTCATACTGTCACAGGAACTATCTGCTTCAGTGTCGCTTGTGAGCTGAAACACACATTACATTATTTTTCCGTAAGTTGTGCTTCTTGTTTCTGTTGTAGTGCAGATCATTACAATTACGGCTTTTCTCTCCAAAACCTAGGATGCTTTCTCTGTGACCCTGTAAATACCAGAGCTAAACAATGTAGAACAACAACGTACGTTACAAGCATAGCATTCTGTATTACTTCATATCCTTATTTCTAACATTTTAAAATTGTACGTTGACTTTAGATGACATGTCAGTCATATATGTTCTTATCTCTACTTAGTGAACGTATTTTCAGTTATGTTTTGAACATTGTCCCGCTACACTTTATTAACTAATGTTTCGCCGCAAGGAATATCGGATTTTGGAGAGAAAATTAATATGGAGTATGTCGTTTTTCTCTTTAAACGTTCCCATTCCCATTTCTTCTTTCCTTATTGTCTTTTGGGCATGCAGTTGTAGTATTTAAAGTAGGCACAAATGCAGTGATAAAAAAGAAATAATTAGCGTACGTTAGCATTCTCTTTACGTCGTTCCTTTCTTGTTGTTCCCATACCGATGGACTGTTTCTATCGCAATCAGTAAGCTTGAAAAGAAGATACCCTACAGACAGAAGGATCTGTATTTATACTTGGCAGAACTAATTACATACTGATTTAATCGTCGGTATTGCTTTCGTTTCCGAAAAGTAATAAATATTTCGATTTCGGAAAAGAAGCTCTGTATTTCGCCAAGGTCGAAGAAGAAGGTCCCTTACGTACTAATTGTATCGAGTAAGATGTGGAGACGGCGGTTTGAAAGCGGACAGAAGTAGTACGAGGAAGGGCGTCCCTTACCTGAGGGCTTGCTACTCAAGCTACCTGGAGGAGTGGCAAGTGTGGCAAATATCCGCCGTGGCAAATGTCCGGTATTCGTGGTGTCGCATACTGTGACGTACGCCACAGGACCCGTATATCTTGTTGGCTCCGCTCGTGGACCGCAGTGCGTGTACCGCCCACAAGCGGAGGCAGATCCTCCGTGTGAAGAAAGGAAGATTACGGTTCGAAGTGCAGTCGACGACGATATCATTAGAAAGGGAGAGTAAGCTCGGAATCGGAAAGGTTGCGGCAGGAAATTGGTGTGTTATTTCAAAGGCGCTACACCGGACTCAACCTTAAGCGATTTTGGTCTAAACAGTTTGCTACTGCACCCGTTTCAGTATGAACAGTTGATGATGTTGATGATGCTGATGACGACGATCATATCGACGTTGTTATGCCTGCGGCGGCCGGCTATCTCGACTGGCCGCTCGTTCTGCGAACACCACTCGGGACATCTGAAGCGACTGATGCCTGCTTTGTCCTCGCGTTGTAAACGACTTGTCCCCTGTGGAGGGACAGACGCGGGAGCCTGCTGGGGTAGGAGGCGGGAAGGTGGCCGCCGACAGACCGTTTGTCTTCCCGTCCGTCTCACGCTCCGCACCCCCGTCTCCACCCCAGACACTTACGTCGCCACAGAAGATGGATGTTGTTTTCCCAACTCCGTGCCCTATCTGAGATCCAATCCGTGATATCCGCACGGAATAATGCAACTCTCTACCTCCGTTTTCCGCCGCTGTTTTTTTCCAGTCGAAAGATTTTTCGGGAAATGTAGCAGTGCTCCTACTGCCACTGGAAAAGGTTGCGGGGTGCTCGCTTCGTCAAACAGTTGGAGATTGTAGAGGTAGTACGCAGCACACACACTGACTCCCACAGTAACATTTTACTATCATCCATTTTGAGATTGTGTCTCTCATACTGACCACTCCGTGCAAACGTGACAAACACTACCAAGATTCAGGAAACAAATCGCCACCACACGCAGCAATTAGTCTGACATGCACAGTAAAATTTAACAAACGACAGGTTTAGGATGACAGCCATCCATTTTAAAGCTTAGACTGCGTGCCAGATACTTTTCTCCGACCACTTAATGTTACACCGAGCAAAGATGCCACATACTACCGAGACTGTGGAAGTAAATCGGTACCAACCAACATTAAGATTTACTTTTATTTCAGTATACTGAACGAAAATTCAGCCATACTCCAGCAGATATCACGCTAATACCATGTAATACCGACTCTAGCCTTCATAACAGTCTCAGTTCGGCGAGGAAGAGAATCCTCACATTTCATTAGATATGCCATATCCAGTTGAAGCCACTCATTTCAGTGATCAAATCCTCTAGAGCCATCAGGCTGCAGGGAGGTTTTGTTACGTCTCACCCGCTGTTCCAAATAACCAGGGACGTTATATTTAGTTGACAAAAGTCACAGGATAGCGACATGCACATATAGAGACGGCGGCAATACCACGTACATGAGGAATAAAAGGGCAGTGCGTTGACGGAATTGTCATTTGTACCCAGTTAAGACACGCGAAAAGGATTCCGACGTGATTATGACTGCAAGCCGTGAATTATCAAACTTGAACGCGGAATGGTGATTGGAGCTAGACGCTTGATTCCATTTCGAAAGAAAGGTAGGGATTTCAGTGTTTCGCGATCCACAGCGACAAGAGAATGCAGAGAACACAAAATTTGAGGCACTACCTCGCACCACAGACAACGCAGTGGTCGATGGATTTCACTTAATGACGGAGAGCAGCGGCGTTAGCGAGACGTATCAGTGCTAATAGACAAGCAACACTACGGGAGATATGCACTGAAATCAATGTGGGACGTATGGCGAACGTGTCCGTTAGAAAGTGTGGCGAGATTTGCCGTTAATCGGCTGGTGGCAGCAGACTACGGAAGTGAGCGCCTTTGCTAGCAGGCACGATATCGTCTGCAGTGCCTCTCCTGGGCCCGTGAGCAGACCTCACGAGGACATTTACCCAAGTTGTCAACAAGGTACTTTCCAAGTTGGTAGTGGCTCCATAATGATGTGGGCTGTGTTTACACGAAATGGATTGAGTCCTCTGTTCTAACTGAACCGATCATTGACTGGAAATGGTTCTGGTCGGCTACTCGGAGACCATTTGTCGTCATTCATGGACTTCATGTCCCCAACCAACGATGGAATTTTTATGGATGGCAATAGGCCATATCAGCGGGCCCCATTTGATCGCCATTGGTTTGAAGAACATACTGCGCAATACGAGCGAATGGTCTGGTCGCCCAGATCGCACGATATGAATTCTATATAATATTTATGGGACAGAATCGAGAGGTCAGTTCGTGCTCAAAGTACTGCACCGGTAACACTTTCGCAAATATGCACGGATATAGAGGCAGCATGGCCCAATATTTCTGCAGGGGACTTCCCATCTGTTGAGTCAATGCCACGTCGCGTTGCTGCACTACGCCGGGAAAAAGGATATGATGTTAGAAAGTATCCCATGACTTTTGTCACTTCAGTGTATGTATGGGATTAAGAACGGAAGATTTTGGGGCTGTGGAAAGGCTGCCTCACTCACTATTCATTACACCACGAACGTATCCATGTAGCCACGAGAACACGCAGCTGGTGAATCCACAGTACACTCATCTACAGTACGTATACTGTAGAAGAAACGGTAGCCCTTGCCATAACGTTGAAAAATGCCGGTGAACCTTCGCGGCTCTTACATTGGTGAAGGAAGTGTCCGACAATATGTGGCAGTAACTCAATAAAAATTTTATTGCTTAAAATTTTAAATGGTTTCGTTCTCTGGATAGCTCATTCCACATTAATACAAATGGTTCAAATGGCTCTGAGCACTATAGGACTTAACTTCTGAGGTCATCAGTCCCCTAGAACTTAGAACTATTTAAACCTAACTAACCTAAGGTCATCACACACATCAATGCCCGAGGCAGGATTCGAGCCTGCGACCGTAGCGGTCGCTCGGTTCCAGACTGTAGCGTCTAGAACCGCTCGGCCACCACATTAATACGTACAGAAGTTATATTATCAGTATTTTAACTTCTTCTTCAGAAAACTGCGGGTTATCTGTAACCGGTGGCATCACCACTATAGTCTTTGTTTCATTTAGGCAAGTTTCAATCCGAGGAAAACCTTTATCGCGTATAACATCATCACCTAGTTCAATAATTTCAGAATACCAGAATTAGCGCTTCTATAGCTATCAGTGGTCCAGGGCACAGCACCATTTTGAAATGATACATGTAAATCCTGATGGTATGATAGCAACAAGGAAGTTTATTGTGAATATTTTTTGGGGGTGAGAGAATATTAAGGTGAGTCGTCGCACAGTTGTGGACCTTTCACAGTTAATTTCACTGCAGTCTATCATACAAGTACAATTTTCAAAACCTTTCTAAATGAATTTGGCATAGTGTAGGGAAGCAGCCTACTCACGCTATAGTAAATTCACATCAGTTTCCATTATGTGCAAGTCAGTCTGCTGTAACTAGCTCTGACGTCATAAATGTTGCGCAATACCTTAAAAATCAAGCACATGAACTAAAACTTTTCTAGCAGGTCAAAAATAATACTAAATTAATGTGTGTTAAATATCAGTTCGATAACTTCAGCCATTTCCGAGATTTGGACGTTTTTCTAAAAAAATCATTGGCGCAACAGAAAAGAGCTAGAGACTTCCAAATTTATATTTAGATTCATCTTTCATAATGATTTAATAAAAACAGTACTTTGGATTTCACAAATTAAGACTTTAGTGGAAATTCATGATTTTCTGATTTTCATCTCAAAACTGAAGGAAGCAAGATAGATTAAGTAGGCTAGTAAATAAGGCTAGGATGTTTAGATTTAAATAGGTTGGAGGTCCGCTATGATTATGAAGATGTGTAAAGTTTCTTTTTAATACCTATAAAATTATAGCGATAGCGGATCTCAAAAGGGGCAGTTCAGAGCTCATCTGCTGCGTGCAGGGTAATTTAATTAATTCTCTCACCCAAAGTATTTAACTTAGCCACGCCAAAATTTTATTATCAATACTTACCTGCGTGCTGAATGCACGTTTATATTAAGAGCTTCTTCGGCCATCAGCCAAAGAAGCTATAAATTATTATGTAACTTGAAGTGGTGCGTTACTAGCCCAGCGGCTAGTCGGGAGAGCGGATTTGATCAGACGTTCCCTCAGCCGTCCGCACCGCGGCTTTATATATAAGAACACTGCGCGAGGAAGCAAGGCCCCAGTTCTCTCCAGACGCTGAATGACACGCCATCCGTGTCGGTAGTCGCGTCGCATCAGTGTATCTGCTACAAACAGCCTCGGGTGCCGTATTAAGTTACTAGAGATATGCGGAACCATGAAAACATTTCATGCGAAGTGTTAATTCTGGAATGATTTTCATTATCTAGCTTCAGTTTGCGTACTGTCGTGTTTTCACGTGCCGTCGCGGGACAGACATTCTACCAAATATTTAGCGTGGCGTTTGATGAAGTATTTTCATCAAATTATGGCGAGCATTCTTTTTAACATTTGATTCGGACATTTATAGTTGCATCAGCGCATTAGACTCTGAACTGTTCTGTTAGTTAGGTTGTAGGGATACTTGTGGTTTTTATTAGTGAATTTCAGAATATACTCAACTATTTTGGAAAACCGTTTTTGATTAGAAATCCCGGACAATCTCCTAATTCCTCAGAGCTATAAGCTGCAGCTATAAGAACATTCTCAGGTAAAGTGGGCACTAGGATATCTATTTACTGGCTCCAAGTTTTATTAAATCACTTTCTGGGGGTCACGGAGTAAATAGAGAGCCAGTGTTGAGAACGGCAAAAGACAGCTATAGCAACATTCTAAAAGCTAGAAACTGATTCAACACGCAAGCGTTTATACAGCAATAGATTAATTATTAAGACAAACTCATCCGCCGCCCCACATATGGTGCATCGGCCGGGAAACCAACTAAGTGAAAGTGATTTTAACTATTCGGAATCGCGAGTGAAATGCGACACGCAACTGAGAATAGAACAGTGAATGTGTTACGTGTGTATGTGGACGACGCAATTGGATTAACAACGCATCTGGATTGACGGAGCTGGCACTGAGTCTAGCGGTGCTGCCGGCATCGCGAGAAGCCAGTCTCGCCGCACCACAGTCGTTCGCTGGAGCAGCAGGCGCAGAGCCTGCAATTGCGGGCCACGCAAACACACAACAGCCGTCGGAGAGCCGTCTGCAGTTCAACGTGCCACGTCGCATCAGGAATCCTGGTACGCCGCGCCGGCAACGCCATACGTCGTGCAGAAGGAACTAAGTTAAGTGAAAAGCTGTTAAAAATTTTACTAACCTGCACTAAAAGACTGTTGGCGATGGAACCGCCAAAAGAAACTGAGTTTAAACTTAAATTAGAACCTATGTCTGTTGAGGGAACTGTAAATTCAGACAACGGTTCAAGGGTAAACATGCATGAAAGTAGTAATGTTAAAGTGAAAAATGAAGTATTGTCTCCTGACAGTAGTGTGCGAAGGGGCAATGATTCAATAATAGAGACCCCTGTAGTAAAGCGGAAAGTAGAAATTGTAAATTTATTGGATGATAGTTTCTCTGATGAACTAAAAATGAAACAGTCATCAGAAATGGTAGAGTTTAAGAAGGAGAAGTTAGAGATGACTAATCAATCAGAAGTTTCATTTAATTTTGATGATTCGGGTATTGGTGCTAGTTTTATGTCACCTGAGTGTGATAAAAAACCCGCCAGTGAGCAACCCAAAGATGCTGGGGCTGTTGATCTAAATGTTATATTACAAGCAATAGCTGCCAGTAATGCAAAAATGTCAGCCAGTAATGCTAGAATGACAGCTGAATTAAAGTCTGAAATAAGTGAGGTCAAAAACAGTAATGCTGAATTAAAGTCTGAGATTGTGGCCAGCCAAACAAATTTTAATAAACGATTGGAGGTAATGGACGATACCTTCAAGGCTGGTTGCAATAAGTTGAAAGAGGATCTAGACAGTTTGAATTATAAAATTGATTGCAATCATGAGGATATTAAGAAAAAGGTTGCTCAACAATTTTCTGAAATGTATAAGACAATAAAATCCGAAGTCGCTGAGGTTCGCAAAGACTTCCAAATGGAAGATGTGAAGCTGGAGCACAAGTTAACAGAAAAGATCGAGGCGGAGTCTGAACTGTGCTCAGATAGATTTAAAGATGTTAATATAAAAGTAAACATATGTCAAGCAGAAGTAGAAGCAATCAAAACTGACACTACTCATATTGTGCAAAGAGTAGATAATGTTGAAATGAAAGTAGAAAATATAAGTACTAACATTGCGAACATTGAGAGTAAAGTAGCTTCAGTAACTTCTGGTAATGGTAATGTACAACAAGTTGTAGCTGCAAACGCCGCTTTTATCGGGTGTCGGCAGTTCTTGCGGTTCGATCCAGATAAAAATCTCCACCCGCTAGATTTCTGGAACGATTTTGAAGATGTGATTCCACCAACTTGGTCTGAGCGAGAGAAAATCTCATTTATTAGAAGCCATTTAGCAGGTGACGCCATGCGTTGGTCAGCTGATGTTATGTTGAAATGTAAAACATTAGCGGAATTTAAAACAGCTTTTATTAATGAGTATTGGTCTAGCAATAAGCAAAATGAAGTGTTGAGAGAATTTTGGAGTGGGAAACGCTTCAATGCAGGCAAGGAATCAATTAAAGAGTTTGCTAGGTCATGGATTTCACGTTTGTCACATTTGGCGGAAAAGCTGAAACCTGAAATGATTATATTGGGTCTTGAAGCCAAACTGCCATGGTATTGGCAAACTAGAATTATATCTGCCCCTAGAGACAATCTGGATCGTTTCATTGAGTATTTGGAACGTGTAGAACGTGTTGCTGCCAATGAGCAGCAAGCACGTAATAACAGAAATTCCAATAACAATAATAGTAATTTTAGGAACGAGCAAAATGGCAATGTAAACATCAGAACAGTAGGTGTTCGTAATCCTAAGAGAGGTAGGAATTGGGGAAATAATTATCAGAACCAACAATGGCGTCCAAGGGATAATAATTTTGTTCCAAACAGAAATATGCATGTAAACAACAGTACGGAAAGTAAGGCTATGCCAGCTAACTATAATGAAACTAAAGGAAACAGTAGTATGCCGAGACAGGAAAACTAGTTCCCGTCTATGAGGACACTGGCGCTCACCAGGCGGTTACTTTTCCTAAGCCAGTAGTTAAGGGAATTGGTAAGACAGATCAGAATACTCAAACTGAACATGTGGATGAAGAGTCGGTAGCACCTAAGGATACAACAGAAATATTAGATCACTCACAGTATTTGATAGATACCGTGTTAGAGACGCTTTCTAAGTGGGAAGAGAAAGAGAAGGCGCAGCAGTGTAACAGTAGGGATGAGCTACAAAATACTGAATTGACAGGTGAAGAAGCAGAAGAAATTCATGCTTATATTTACGATGAGGATGATGTGCTCTTATCTAAAGTGCCTGTGCAGGATGTTGATAATGTACTAATAGATTTAGGACAGGAGATAAGTGGGAATGTAGAGGGTAGGCTGTTTGGGGTCGATGAGCCCAGTAGCTGTGACCAGTTGTCACTTGAGAAGGAAACCGACGATAATGGTGAAAGTGGTTTAGCTGTAACTAATGTTATGCCCGGTCTGGAGGCGCAGAATCGCTCAGACTACAGTAATTTGGGTTATGTTCAGCAAACTAAATGTAATGAAGTCGTGCGGTGTTTCGATTTAAAATTAATAGACCGACTGGAAAAGGCAGCTGAAAATGTAATTCAGGAAACCCATACACCGTGTGACCTAAATGTAATGAAGACAGATGTCGATCACTTTAGTTGGAGACAAATCCAAAAGGAACTACTAGATGAATGTGAGGAACCACCTGTACAACCTAGAATAAGCCACGCTATAATAATAGTGAATATGTTGGGTATCAATGTACGTTGTCTCTTAGACAGTGGAAGTGAGGTGAGTGCAATATCTCAGTCCTTCTTTGATGCATTACCTGGTAAAGATAAGCTTACAGTAATGAGGGTATCAGGACTAAGAATAATTGGTGCTACTGGCAAGGTGTCAAAAACGGTAAAGCAAGAAGCTTTACTACCCTTTAACATTAATGGTAATTTAATTGATCATCCATGTTTAATTGTAAACAATCTCAGTATTGAGGTTTTAATTGGCATAGATTTCTTGTCAAAATATCAGAGTGTTGTTGACTTTGAAAGAAGCCAGTTAAAAATGGTCTTGCCAATAACCGGAGTAATTATAGTACCTTTTAGTGATAAACATGTAGTAACTGATCATGAAACTTGGGAGCTGCCTATACGAGTTCTGAAAAACAGGAGGTATTGGGACGAGGATGTTAATCTTAATAACAATAAGCTGAATACAGAAGAAGAAGAAGAAGCAATTATTTTAGACAAGATAGAAGCTAAGTTGCAGGAAATCGATAATATTTCCGCCAATCAGAAGGAAGAACTGAGACAGGTTCTAAAAAGGCATCATAAAGTATTTTCAGATCGACCTGGCAGATTCATAGGTAGCCAATGAATGCTGTAGGGAGGAGGTTGTTCTTTAACCTCTACACAGTGTGGCAGCTGTGCAGTCCCAGCTGTGTGAGATCTTCTTTCCCGTTTCAGGTCTCACTCATTCTTCCTCTTTCCTATCTTCAAGAATTTCGACCTCTTCTTTCATACATTAAATTTTCCGTTATGTTTATCAAACTAATATTAAGCTAATGAATGCTGTAGGGAGGAGGTTGTTCTGTAACCTCTACACAGTGTGGCAGCTGTGCAGTCCCAGCTGTGTGAGATCTTCTTTCCCTTTCAGGTCTCACTCATTCTTCATCTTTCCTATCCCCAAAAATTTCGACCTCTACTTTCCAACACAAAATTTTCCATTATGATAATCAAGCCAGCATTAAACTAATGAATGCTGTAGGGAGGAGGTTGTTCTGTAACCTCTACACAGTGTGGCAGCTGTGCAGTCCCAGCTGTGTGAGATCTTCTTTCCATTTCAGGTCTCACTCACTCTTCATCTTTCCTATCTACAAAAATTTCGACCTTTTCTTTCATACATTAAATTTTCTGGTATGGTTATCAATACAGCATTAAGCTAATGAATGCTGTAGGGAGGAGGTTGTTCTTTAACCTCTACACAGTGTGGCAGCTGTGCAGTCCCAGCGGTGTGAGATCTTCTTTCCCTTTCAGGTCTCACTCACTCTTCGTCTTTTCTATCCACCTAAAATTTCTAACTCTTCTTTACAGCATTAAACAAATGAATGCTGTAGGGAGGAGGTTGTTCTGTAACCTCTACACAGTGTGGCAGCTGTGCAGTCCCAGCTGTGTGAGATCTTCTTTCCCATTTCAGGTCTCACTCACTCTTCATCTTTTCTATCCACCTAAAATTTCTAACTCTTCTTTACAGCATTAAATTAATGAATGCTGTAGGGAGGAGGTTGTTCTTTAACCTCTACACTGTGTGGCAGCTGTGCAGTCCCAGCTGTGTGAGATCTTCTTTCCTTTTCAGGTCTCCCTCACTCTTCCTCTTTCCTGTCCACAAAAATTTCGACCTCTTCTTTCCAGACATGAAAATTTTCTGTCATGACTATCAAGCCATGAGTTATGTAACCATTCTATCTACCGATTAGTGACAAAAGAAAATACCTAATGTGACAAACCTAATAGTGACAAACAATAGGGAAGTATGAAGTAATTAAGATATAAAATGTACTTGAGTAACAATTATGTATAGTACCTTGGTAATATAGTAAGTACAAAGTGTTGTGTTATTGGAAATGGTCCACCAACAATAATTTAAAAAGATGTATGAATTCATGTACAAGCAGGATCTGAAGTGGTAGTGAAACCTAGTGTATGCATTAGAGCTAACTAATAAATAGTAAGAAAGAGATTGCTTAGTGTTATGAAAAATATGCAGATAAGTTGTAAGATTAAACTCACCTGGTGTAGCAAGGAAAGGCAGTGTAATAGAATTGAGCAGTGTTTGTGGTTGAGACGTGAAGGACACGTCCCTGAAGTATTTATAAGGTTGGAGCTGGCCATTATTTTAGTGTAGTGTGTGACAGGATACACCTACACATATTGAGGTTATGAGTTGGAGGCGTGAATGCGACCATAGGTACCCTTATGTTAGATGAGACAGAGCAGCTCATGGTGTCCTATAGGTTTAAGAAATTTAGCATTACGCTCGTCCATAATTACTTGATGCACTTTAGTGGTAGGTCCGAGAGAGACTACCTGAGGTTTCAGCGTCCGATTGAGTGGAAATGGATTGCCACGTGAGCAAACTGATCAGCTGCAATACACTAAAGATATGAAATAAATGTGCTATCCTATGCTTTAAATATTAATAGAGTGAGTGTTAAATAAGTACATACACTAGCAAAATAAATAAATAACATACTGACAGACGTGAAATATTATTTTAGCTCAGCATAAATACACTTCAAAGTAAGTAAGTACCTAATTGCAAATGTGGAACTGACAACAGCAGAGGACCAATAAGTGGATTTAGTAGTCAACTAAACGTAGTGTGTTTTGAACACTCAAAACTGTACTATTACCAAAAGTTACTCACATGTACAAAGAAGCTGAGAAAACAACCACTAATCATACTCATACTATCTCTAAGAATAAGGTAATCAAAGATGAGTCAGTTAAGTGCTTAAAATACAAATGTATCAGGAATGTACCGAGCATTGGTTCTGTGTTCCGGCCCAGAACTAATAAATTCAGATTAAATAGGATTTATGATTATATGCCTTGAGCATAAAATTTTTTCTAATACATGACTAAAGGCGTTTTGAGCCATTTGTTTAACGATTTTATGACAGTTAAGTAACCGCGAGAGTAATACTGAAAAAGTTCTGTTAACTTTGTTCCAGCAACATACTGAAGGATAAAATGTATATATCCCCATTTCATTGTGACCCACCCTTAGATATTAAGTGAACAGAGTCTGAGGCACTCTTTTTGTTTGTTCTACAGGACAAACCAGATAATGGCAGCCTGGTAGCTGCGTGAAAGCGTGGAGTGATTTGGACACAACTCACAGTGACCCCTCCCCTTTCCCCCATGTAATTTAGAGAGAACGTGAAGGACGCACACCATAGCAACTTCCCCTCCTCTACCCTTGTGAATGGAAGTGTAGGACGCCAGCCAAAGCGGCTACAACCACGTGTGTAAAATTTATTTGTGAACTTTTCTTTCAGGTTTAGAAAAGACTGCTAAGAGATAAACATCTGTTTATGCATCATGTTATTTTCTTTGAATTTGTGTATGTAAAAGTGTATTTAATGTATCTAATGGATCTAAGATTTTCATAATTTTTCAATTTCTATGTGTTTGTTTGTCTAAGGCAATATGTATGCCAAAATATTTCATGACTTTGCTTTAAAAATTTGAGTAATGACATTGTTTAAAAGGCAGTGAACATGCCTACAATTTAAATAATTAATGTAGGTAATAAGTTTTCTTTAATGTTTCTACAGGTTTATATTTCAATTTTGATTTTTCATCGGAAGTTAAACTGTACTCTTGCTTCCCTTTTTGTAATTAAATTTTTTTTTTCATTCATTAACATTCATAAACAAAAAATTTAAGTAGAGGGTGATGTAGGGAAGCAGCCTACTCACGCTATAGTAAATTCACATCAGTTTCCATTATGTGCAAGTCAGTCTGCTGTAACTAGCTCTGACGTCATAAATGTTGCGCAATACCTTAAAAATCAAGCACATGAACTAAAACTTTTCTAGCAGGTCAAAAATAATACTAAATTAATGTGTGTTAAATATCAGTTCGATAACTTCAGCCATTTCCGAGATTTGGACGTTTTTCTAAAAAAATCATTGGCGCAACAGAAAAGAGCTAGAGACTTCCAAATTTATATTTAGATTCATCTTTCATAATGATTTAATAAAAACAGTACTTTGGATTTCACAAATTAAGACTTTAGTGGAAATTCATGATTTTCTGATTTTCATCTCAAAACTGAAGGAAGCAAGATAGATTAAGTAGGCTAGTAAATAAGGCTAGGATGTTTAGATTTAAATAGGTTGGAGGTCCGCTATGATTATGAAGATGTGTAAAGTTTCTTTTTAATACCTATAAAATTATAGCGATAGCGGATCTCAAAAGGGGCAGTTCAGAGCTCATCTGCTGCGTGCAGGGTAATTTAATTAATTCTCTCACCCAAAGTATTTAACTTAGCCACGCCAAAATTTTATTATCAATACTTACCTGCGTGCTGAATGCACGTTTATATTAAGAGCTTCTTCGGCCATCAGCCAAAGAAGCTATAAATTATTATGTAACTTGAAGTGGTGCGTTACTAGCCCAGCGGCTAGTCGGGAGAGCGGATTTGATCAGACGTTCCCTCAGCCGTCCGCACCGCGGCTTTATATATAAGAACACTGCGCGAGGAAGCAAGGCCCCAGTTCTCTCCAGACGCTGAATGACACGCCATCCGTGTCGGTAGTCGCGTCGCATCAGTGTATCTGCTACAAACAGCCTCGGGTGCCGTATTAAGTTACTAGAGATATGCGGAACCATGAAAACATTTCATGCGAAGTGTTAATTCTGGAATGATTTTCATTATCTAGCTTCAGTTTGCGTACTGTCGTGTTTTCACGTGCCGTCGCGGGACAGACATTCTACCAAATATTTAGCGTGGCGTTTGATGAAGTATTTTCATCAAATTATGGCGAGCATTCTTTTTAACATTTGATTCGGACATTTATAGTTGCATCAGCGCATTAGACTCTGAACTGTTCTGTTAGTTAGGTTGTAGGGATACTTGTGGTTTTTATTAGTGAATTTCAGAATATACTCAACTATTTTGGAAAACCGTTTTTGATTAGAAATCCCGGACAATCTCCTAATTCCTCAGAGCTATAAGCTGCAGCTATAAGAACATTCTCAGGTAAAGTGGGCACTAGGATATCTATTTACTGGCTCCAAGTTTTATTAAATCACTTTCTGGGGGTCACGGAGTAAATAGAGAGCCAGTGTTGAGAACGGCAAAAGACAGCTATAGCAACATTCTAAAAGCTAGAAACTGATTCAACACGCAAGCGTTTATACAGCAATAGATTAATTATTAAGACAAACTCATCCGCCGCCCCACATATGGTGCATCGGCCGGGAAACCAACTAAGTGAAAGTGATTTTAACTATTCGGAATCGCGAGTGAAATGCGACACGCAACTGAGAATAGAACAGTGAATGTGTTACGTGTGTATGTGGACGACGCAATTGGATTAACAACGCATCTGGATTGACGGAGCTGGCACTGAGTCTAGCGGTGCTGCCGGCATCGCGAGAAGCCAGTCTCGCCGCACCACAGTCGTTCGCTGGAGCAGCAGGCGCAGAGCCTGCAATTGCGGGCCACGCAAACACACAACAGCCGTCGGAGAGCCGTCTGCAGTTCAACGTGCCACGTCGCATCAGGAATCCTGGTACGCCGCGCCGGCAACGCCATACGTCGTGCAGAAGGAACTAAGTTAAGTGAAAAGCTGTTAAAAATTTTACTAACCTGCACTAAAAGACTGTTGGCGATGGAACCGCCAAAAGAAACTGAGTTTAAACTTAAATTAGAACCTATGTCTGTTGAGGGAACTGTAAATTCAGACAACGGTTCAAGGGTAAACATGCATGAAAGTAGTAATGTTAAAGTGAAAAATGAAGTATTGTCTCCTGACAGTAGTGTGCGAAGGGGCAATGATTCAATAATAGAGACCCCTGTAGTAAAGCGGAAAGTAGAAATTGTAAATTTATTGGATGATAGTTTCTCTGATGAACTAAAAATGAAACAGTCATCAGAAATGGTAGAGTTTAAGAAGGAGAAGTTAGAGATGACTAATCAATCAGAAGTTTCATTTAATTTTGATGATTCGGGTATTGGTGCTAGTTTTATGTCACCTGAGTGTGATAAAAAACCCGCCAGTGAGCAACCCAAAGATGCTGGGGCTGTTGATCTAAATGTTATATTACAAGCAATAGCTGCCAGTAATGCAAAAATGTCAGCCAGTAATGCTAGAATGACAGCTGAATTAAAGTCTGAAATAAGTGAGGTCAAAAACAGTAATGCTGAATTAAAGTCTGAGATTGTGGCCAGCCAAACAAATTTTAATAAACGATTGGAGGTAATGGACGATACCTTCAAGGCTGGTTGCAATAAGTTGAAAGAGGATCTAGACAGTTTGAATTATAAAATTGATTGCAATCATGAGGATATTAAGAAAAAGGTTGCTCAACAATTTTCTGAAATGTATAAGACAATAAAATCCGAAGTCGCTGAGGTTCGCAAAGACTTCCAAATGGAAGATGTGAAGCTGGAGCACAAGTTAACAGAAAAGATCGAGGCGGAGTCTGAACTGTGCTCAGATAGATTTAAAGATGTTAATATAAAAGTAAACATATGTCAAGCAGAAGTAGAAGCAATCAAAACTGACACTACTCATATTGTGCAAAGAGTAGATAATGTTGAAATGAAAGTAGAAAATATAAGTACTAACATTGCGAACATTGAGAGTAAAGTAGCTTCAGTAACTTCTGGTAATGGTAATGTACAACAAGTTGTAGCTGCAAACGCCGCTTTTATCGGGTGTCGGCAGTTCTTGCGGTTCGATCCAGATAAAAATCTCCACCCGCTAGATTTCTGGAACGATTTTGAAGATGTGATTCCACCAACTTGGTCTGAGCGAGAGAAAATCTCATTTATTAGAAGCCATTTAGCAGGTGACGCCATGCGTTGGTCAGCTGATGTTATGTTGAAATGTAAAACATTAGCGGAATTTAAAACAGCTTTTATTAATGAGTATTGGTCTAGCAATAAGCAAAATGAAGTGTTGAGAGAATTTTGGAGTGGGAAACGCTTCAATGCAGGCAAGGAATCAATTAAAGAGTTTGCTAGGTCATGGATTTCACGTTTGTCACATTTGGCGGAAAAGCTGAAACCTGAAATGATTATATTGGGTCTTGAAGCCAAACTGCCATGGTATTGGCAAACTAGAATTATATCTGCCCCTAGAGACAATCTGGATCGTTTCATTGAGTATTTGGAACGTGTAGAACGTGTTGCTGCCAATGAGCAGCAAGCACGTAATAACAGAAATTCCAATAACAATAATAGTAATTTTAGGAACGAGCAAAATGGCAATGTAAACATCAGAACAGTAGGTGTTCGTAATCCTAAGAGAGGTAGGAATTGGGGAAATAATTATCAGAACCAACAATGGCGTCCAAGGGATAATAATTTTGTTCCAAACAGAAATATGCATGTAAACAACAGTACGGAAAGTAAGGCTATGCCAGCTAACTATAATGAAACTAAAGGAAACAGTAGTATGCCGAGACAGGAAAACTAGTTCCCGTCTATGAGGACACTGGCGCTCACCAGGCGGTTACTTTTCCTAAGCCAGTAGTTAAGGGAATTGGTAAGACAGATCAGAATACTCAAACTGAACATGTGGATGAAGAGTCGGTAGCACCTAAGGATACAACAGAAATATTAGATCACTCACAGTATTTGATAGATACCGTGTTAGAGACGCTTTCTAAGTGGGAAGAGAAAGAGAAGGCGCAGCAGTGTAACAGTAGGGATGAGCTACAAAATACTGAATTGACAGGTGAAGAAGCAGAAGAAATTCATGCTTATATTTACGATGAGGATGATGTGCTCTTATCTAAAGTGCCTGTGCAGGATGTTGATAATGTACTAATAGATTTAGGACAGGAGATAAGTGGGAATGTAGAGGGTAGGCTGTTTGGGGTCGATGAGCCCAGTAGCTGTGACCAGTTGTCACTTGAGAAGGAAACCGACGATAATGGTGAAAGTGGTTTAGCTGTAACTAATGTTATGCCCGGTCTGGAGGCGCAGAATCGCTCAGACTACAGTAATTTGGGTTATGTTCAGCAAACTAAATGTAATGAAGTCGTGCGGTGTTTCGATTTAAAATTAATAGACCGACTGGAAAAGGCAGCTGAAAATGTAATTCAGGAAACCCATACACCGTGTGACCTAAATGTAATGAAGACAGATGTCGATCACTTTAGTTGGAGACAAATCCAAAAGGAACTACTAGATGAATGTGAGGAACCACCTGTACAACCTAGAATAAGCCACGCTATAATAATAGTGAATATGTTGGGTATCAATGTACGTTGTCTCTTAGACAGTGGAAGTGAGGTGAGTGCAATATCTCAGTCCTTCTTTGATGCATTACCTGGTAAAGATAAGCTTACAGTAATGAGGGTATCAGGACTAAGAATAATTGGTGCTACTGGCAAGGTGTCAAAAACGGTAAAGCAAGAAGCTTTACTACCCTTTAACATTAATGGTAATTTAATTGATCATCCATGTTTAATTGTAAACAATCTCAGTATTGAGGTTTTAATTGGCATAGATTTCTTGTCAAAATATCAGAGTGTTGTTGACTTTGAAAGAAGCCAGTTAAAAATGGTCTTGCCAATAACCGGAGTAATTATAGTACCTTTTAGTGATAAACATGTAGTAACTGATCATGAAACTTGGGAGCTGCCTATACGAGTTCTGAAAAACAGGAGGTATTGGGACGAGGATGTTAATCTTAATAACAATAAGCTGAATACAGAAGAAGAAGAAGAAGCAATTATTTTAGACAAGATAGAAGCTAAGTTGCAGGAAATCGATAATATTTCCGCCAATCAGAAGGAAGAACTGAGACAGGTTCTAAAAAGGCATCATAAAGTATTTTCAGATCGACCTGGCAGATTCATAGGTAGCCAATGAATGCTGTAGGGAGGAGGTTGTTCTTTAACCTCTACACAGTGTGGCAGCTGTGCAGTCCCAGCTGTGTGAGATCTTCTTTCCCGTTTCAGGTCTCACTCATTCTTCCTCTTTCCTATCTTCAAGAATTTCGACCTCTTCTTTCATACATTAAATTTTCCGTTATGTTTATCAAACTAATATTAAGCTAATGAATGCTGTAGGGAGGAGGTTGTTCTGTAACCTCTACACAGTGTGGCAGCTGTGCAGTCCCAGCTGTGTGAGATCTTCTTTCCCTTTCAGGTCTCACTCATTCTTCATCTTTCCTATCCCCAAAAATTTCGACCTCTACTTTCCAACACAAAATTTTCCATTATGATAATCAAGCCAGCATTAAACTAATGAATGCTGTAGGGAGGAGGTTGTTCTGTAACCTCTACACAGTGTGGCAGCTGTGCAGTCCCAGCTGTGTGAGATCTTCTTTCCATTTCAGGTCTCACTCACTCTTCATCTTTCCTATCTACAAAAATTTCGACCTTTTCTTTCATACATTAAATTTTCTGGTATGGTTATCAATACAGCATTAAGCTAATGAATGCTGTAGGGAGGAGGTTGTTCTTTAACCTCTACACAGTGTGGCAGCTGTGCAGTCCCAGCGGTGTGAGATCTTCTTTCCCTTTCAGGTCTCACTCACTCTTCGTCTTTTCTATCCACCTAAAATTTCTAACTCTTCTTTACAGCATTAAACAAATGAATGCTGTAGGGAGGAGGTTGTTCTGTAACCTCTACACAGTGTGGCAGCTGTGCAGTCCCAGCTGTGTGAGATCTTCTTTCCCATTTCAGGTCTCACTCACTCTTCATCTTTTCTATCCACCTAAAATTTCTAACTCTTCTTTACAGCATTAAACTAATGAATGCTGTAGGGAGGAGGTTGTTCTTTAACCTCTACACAGTGTGGCAGCTGTGCAGTCCCAGCTGTGTGAGATCTTCTTTCCTTTTCAGGTCTCACTCACTCTTCCTCTTTCCTGTCCACAAAAATTTCGACCTCTTCTTTCCAGACATGAAAATTTTCTGTCATGACTATCAAGCCATGAGTTATGTAACCATTCTATCTACCGATTAGTGACAAAAGAAAATACCTAATGTGACAAACCTAATAGTGACAAACAATAGGGAAGTATGAAGTAATTAAGATATAAAATGTACTTGAGTAACAATTATGTATAGTACCTTGGTAATATAGTAAGTACAAAGTGTTGTTTTATTGGAAATGGTCCACCAACAATAATTTAAAAAGATGTATGAATTCATGTACAAGCAGGATCTGAAGTGGTAGTGAAACCTAGTGTATGCATTAGAGCTAACTAATAAATAGTAAGAAAGAGATTGCTTAGTGTTATGAAAAATATGCAGATAAGTTGTAAGATTAAACTCACCTGGTGTAGCAAGGAAAGGCAGTGTAATAGAATTGAGCAGTGTTTGTGGTTGAGACGTGAAGGACACGTCCCTGAAGTATTTATAAGGTTGGAGCTGGCCATTATTTTAGTGTAGTGTGTGACAGGATACACCTACACATATTGAGGTTATGAGTTGGAGGCGTGAATGCGACCATAGGTACCCTTATGTTAGATGAGACAGAGCAGCTCATGGTGTCCTATAGGTTTAAGAAATTTAGCATTACGCTCGTCCATAATTACTTGATGCACTTTAGTGGTAGGTCCGAGAGAGACTACCTGAGGTTTCAGCGTCCGATTGAGTGGAAATGGATTGCCACGTGAGCAAACTGATCAGCTGCAATACACTAAAGATATGAAATAAATGTGCTATCCTATGCTTTAAATATTAATAGAGTGAGTGTTAAATAAGTACATACACTAGCAAAATAAATAAATAACATACTGACAGACGTGAAATATTATTTTAGCTCAGCATAAATACACTTCAAAGTAAGTAAGTACCTAATTGCAGATGTGGAACTGACAACAGCAGAGGACCAATAAGTGGATTTAGTAGTCAACTAAACGTAGTGTGTTTTGAACACTCAAAACTGTACTATTACCAAAAGTTACTCACATGTACAAAGAAGCTGAGAAAACAACCACTAATCATACTCATACTATCTCTAAGAATAAGGTAATCAAAGATGAGTCAGTTAAGTGCTTAAAATACAAATGTATCAGGAATGTACCGAGCATTGGTTCTGTGTTCCGGCCCAGAACTAATAAATTCAGATTAAATAGGATTTATGATTATATGCCTTGAGCATAAAATTTTTTCTAATACATGACTAAAGGCGTTTTGAGCCATTTGTTTAACGATTTTATGACAGTTAAGTAACCGCGAGAGTAATACTGAAAAAGTTCTGTTAACTTTGTTCCAGCAACATACTGAAGGATAAAATGTATATATCCCCATTTCATTGTGACCCACCCTTAGATATTAAGTGAACAGAATCTGAGGCACTCTTTTTGTTTGTTCTACAGGACAAACCAGATAATGGCAGCCTGGTAGCTGCGTGAAAGCGTGGAGTGATTTGGACACAACTCACAGTGACCCCTCCCCTTTCCCCCATGTAATTTAGAGAGAACGTGAAGGACGCACACCATAGCAACTTCCCCTCCTCTACCCTTGTGAATGGAAGTGTAGGACGCCAGCCAAAGCGGCTACAACCACGTGTGTAAAATTTATTTGTGAACTTTTCTTTCAGGTTTAGAAAAGACTGCTAAGAGATAAACATCTGTTTATGCATCATGTTATTTTCTTTGAATTTGTGTATGTAAAAGTGTATTTAATGTATCTAATGGATCTAAGATTTTCATAATTTTTCAATTTCTATGTGTTTGTTTGTCTAAGGCAATATGTATGCCAAAATATTTCATGACTTTGCTTTAAAAATTTGAGTAATGACATTGTTTAAAAGGCAGTGAACATGCCTACAATTTAAATAATTAATGTAGGTAATAAGTTTTCTTTAATGTTTCTACAGGTTTATATTTCAATTTTGATTTTTCATCGGAAGTTAAACTGTACTCTTGCTTCCCTTTTTGTAATTAAATTTTTTTTTTCATTCATTAACATTCATAAACAAAAAATTTAAGTAGAGGGTGATGTAGGGAAGCAGCCTACTCACGCTATAGTAAATTCACATCAGTTTCCATTATGTGCAAGTCAGTCTGCTGTAACTAGCTCTGACGTCATAAATGTTGCGCAATACCTTAAAAATCAAGCACATGAACTAAAACTTTTCTAGCAGGTCAAAAATAATACTAAATTAATGTGTGTTAAATATCAGTTCGATAACTTCAGCCATTTCCGAGATTTGGACGTTTTTCTAAAAAAATCATTGGCGCAACAGAAAAGAGCTAGAGACTTCCAAATTTATATTTAGATTCATCTTTCATAATGATTTAATAAAAACAGTACTTTGGATTTCACAAATTAAGACTTTAGTGGAAATTCATGATTTTCTGATTTTCATCTCAAAACTGAAGGAAGCAAGATAGATTAAGTAGGCTAGTAAATAAGGCTAGGATGTTTAGATTTAAATAGGTTGGAGGTCCGCTATGATTATGAAGATGTGTAAAGTTTCTTTTTAATACCTATAAAATTATAGCGATAGCGGATCTCAAAAGGGGCAGTTCAGAGCTCATCTGCTGCGTGCAGGGTAATTTAATTAATTCTCTCACCCAAAGTATTTAACTTAGCCACGCCAAAATTTTATTATCAATACTTACCTGCGTGCTGAATGCACGTTTATATTAAGAGCTTCTTCGGCCATCAGCCAAAGAAGCTATAAATTATTATGTAACTTGAAGTGGTGCGTTACTAGCCCAGCGGCTAGTCGGGAGAGCGGATTTGATCAGACGTTCCCTCAGCCGTCCGCACCGCGGCTTTATATATAAGAACACTGCGCGAGGAAGCAAGGCCCCAGTTCTCTCCAGACGCTGAATGACACGCCATCCGTGTCGGTAGTCGCGTCGCATCAGTGTATCTGCTACAAACAGCCTCGGGTGCCGTATTAAGTTACTAGAGATATGCGGAACCATGAAAACATTTCATGCGAAGTGTTAATTCTGGAATGATTTTCATTATCTAGCTTCAGTTTGCGTACTGTCGTGTTTTCACGTGCCGTCGCGGGACAGACATTCTACCAAATATTTAGCGTGGCGTTTGATGAAGTATTTTCATCAAATTATGGCGAGCATTCTTTTTAACATTTGATTCGGACATTTATAGTTGCATCAGCGCATTAGACTCTGAACTGTTCTGTTAGTTAGGTTGTAGGGATACTTGTGGTTTTTATTAGTGAATTTCAGAATATACTCAACTATTTTGGAAAACCGTTTTTGATTAGAAATCCCGGACAATCTCCTAATTCCTCAGAGCTATAAGCTGCAGCTATAAGAACATTCTCAGGTAAAGTGAGCACTAGGATATCTATTTACTGGCTCCAAGTTTTATTAAATCACTTTCTGGGGGTCACGGAGTAAATAGAGAGCCAGTGTTGAGAACGGCAAAAGACAGCTATAGCAACATTCTAAAAGCTAGAAACTGATTCAACACGCAAGCGTTTATACAGCAATAGATTAATTATTAAGACAAACTCATCCGCCGCCCCACAATAGTGTACCATAAATTTTCGAGGTCGAAATTTCCACTCCTTGGTTTTATCATACTCCACCAGCCTTGCCGCAATGGTAACACAGGTTCCCGTCACACCACCGAAGTTAAGCGCTGTCGGGCTGGGCTAGCACTTGGATGGGTGACCGTCCGGTTTGCCGAGCGCTGTTGGCAGGTGGGGCGCACTCAGCCCTTGTGAGGCAAAGTGAAGAGCTACTTGAATGAGAAGTAGCGGCTCCGGTCACGAAAACTGATAACGGCCGGGAGAGTGGTGTGCTAGCCTAACGCCCCTCCGTATCCGCGTGCAGTGACGCCTCTAGGCTAGGCGTTGAGTCTCCCGAGACATGTTCGGACGGACAGTCTTATCACGCAAGCAGCACACAATACATTAGAAACTCTTCGACACTGAGAAACGCTACAAAAACAGCAAAATTAAATCCTAATTCATTTTAATTAAAAAGAGAAGGAGCGTGTTCGTTTGCTTAATGTGCCGTTTGGGTGAACACACTGTAACAGTGAAAGTAAAATATGAAACACTTTTAAATTTTCACGAGCTGTGGCAGTGATGTTTTTCTTTTTGTTTTCTACAGACACCTAACCTCGAAATGGTTTTGAATTTATTAACCCAGCTTGAACGCCACAACCAGTCCTAACTCAAAACATTGTCATACAGTGCTCATATAGCCGTTGTAATTGTAAATTGTTTTGAACTTCTGCCTCATGATAGAGTATGATTATATTATTAGAAGAATTTAAACGACTGTACTCCATCTGGGTACTTGCCCGGGATGTTTAAGATTTACAAAAACTACACAGTTCTAGTTCCTGACAGATTCCTCTTTCCTGCTGTGGCTCTCTATTATTCTTTCGAATCTCGCAGTGATACCATTGTTGCAACCCCCAGGCAAGATAATATTGTTGCCGTATGCCATCTTGATACACATCCTGGGCTAGCAGGTTCTCTTGTGGGCATACCATTGATGAAATGACGACTACAAATGCAAGAATGTTTTGCACGAGTTCACTGCTGACTATCAGCTGTATTATTCTTCATTGCCGTGATCTTAGCCTTCTATCCAGTTGTGTGTCGATTTTCATTTCGACATAAGAAGGTTTCAGGAGTGAAGCTGAGGGGTGGCGTGCCTTTACGATGCACACAGTGATTTGCCCCTCTTATATTTATATCTTACTCTGAGTAATTCGATTTGGGGAAGTATAGCCGAGTATTGTCGTTACAAGGCTGGTATTGAGAACTCAGAAGATATGAATATTTTCCTCTCTAATGGCATACAGTGAAAAGTTGCCATTCCTTCACACGCGAACTTCCCACGCAGCGTCTCTCGTCACCCGGGTGGTCTGGTGACAGGCAGGCTCTGCTAATCTTGAAAGGGTTAAGCCGACGGGTGTGAGGGAGTCGAGTGGATGCTGTCCAGGCGCCGACATTGTCATAAGAGCGGAGGCGACACGACCACAGGGGCCTGAAGGAGCGGCTGGGATTAGAGATTCCGTTACTTCGCAGAAACTTAGTGAAAACACTTTCTGAAGGGCTCCCAGCGAGACGTGGGAATGACTTGTGTTCTCAGGCAGTCTTGGCGGGCAAATTCCCGAGTTTTTCTGCAAAATCATAACTGTGATTGGCTTGCTCAGGGGATAGCTCCGTGAAGTAGCAAAATCGGCGCAGAGATTGGCGTCAAGTATCTCCATTGGTGGCTACTAGTGCTTCAGCAATAGAGTGGAATTTTCCGCCGGTTTTCGATTTGCTGATTGGCGCGTTTTAACCACGGCCACTGTCGTGGAGGCGGGAATGTTCTGTGTTTGGCTTGTACGGGTGCTCTTGATAGAGTCGAGTCTCGCCTTTCGTTTGGAGTAGGTTACAAGACTGAGCTCTCCCTGCTCTGGACAGCCTTCCTTCCTTTGGCTGTCTAATATGCTTTTATTTAATTGCAACTGTTTGACAAAATTGCTGAAGTTTCGACTTCAACGTAACTTTCCGAGTACAGTTGGCAATTGAGCGTTCTGCATACAAGTGGCCTATGTTATCTGTCTTATCACTGTACCGTCAGTGATTGTGTGGCGAGCCTTCTTTGTCTCCCTCAGAGGCGCATTTGTGTTGCTAGGAAGTCTTTAGTCTGGAACTACCAGACTAGGATAATTTGTTTCGGGCTGTACTCGCGACGTTATCATCACCGCGACGGGACGCCGAAGCAACCAGCCATCGCTTCCGGTACACCAGATCGTGTCCTTGCAGTTAAGAAGGCAGCTTGGTAATGTATGTCCGCAGCACCGGCAGGTTAGGAAATTTTGCTATGTGATAATTAGACCACGGATTTTTAGGTCGTAAAAAAGTGTGTTTTAGGCACCTAAAATAGGCTCCTTCAGTAGTTCATTTAGGCTATATAAAACCTAAAATAGGCTCTAATAAAAATAATGCAGAGAAAATAAAAATTAATTAAAATACACACTGTTGACAGTATGAACATCTTATTAGTAATTAAAACAAGGAGAATGAATATTTACACAGTTACAGAGCACAGCAATCTACAACATTAGTATTGAACATAACTCCAAATATTTTTGAGTTCATACAAGATAAAGTTCTCCGTAAAAAAGATGTGGCAATGGTTTAATTAATACATTCGTAGTTTCACATATTCTGACCATAGTTGGTTTCATAATAAATAACCAAAAGCTTTTCTAGGTTTTCTAGTGAAAAACTGTGGCGCTTGTCAGTCAGAATTAATTTATACGCTAAAAAAGAACGTTCTACATCGACAGATGTGACAGGGGCGTACTTCATTTTCGGCACAAGTTGGACAGGAATGCTGCAGTCAGGAGTGCTGGATTTTCCACTAAGTATGTCGGCAGCTGCACACAACTCCTTCAGGCCAGTGTTCTTCTGCAAAACCGTTTGCATTTTTGCCCGTACTTTTTCCCCTACTTCCTTCATTAATTTTCATTTTAACTTCTTCAAGCAAAGAATTATTGTCGTAGATAGGTCTCTCTGAGCCTTCTAATTGTGAAATTATTCTTGCCATAAATGTGTAGTGGGCCCTAATGTACGATAAGTCCCGTTTTAAACAAGAATCTTTGAGTAACTCCATTGCTGCAGTTACGGATGCAGCATACTCCGGTATATTTTCAACCACCTTCTGGACAGCTGAGAGATGCGTACTGTAGTATTCTGCTGCTATCAGCCACGTGCCCCAGCGGGTGACAACAGGCTCTGGCGGCAATGGGACATCTGGAAGACGTTCTTTGAATGCCTGTATTCTTGATGGTGCCTTAACAAAAATTTTCTTCGCCATAGATATTACTTTATTTACTTTAGGAAATTGTAGCCTTACTTGCTCTGCTATGCGGTTGATCCCATACACTACACAAGTTACACGCAGCATCAATGGGTAGAATACTTTTAATAGTTGAAACGCTGCTATCATATATGCAGCAGCATCAGTGACAGCCAGAAGCACCTTATTCTCATCCACTCCGTTTGGTTAAGACACCTTAAGCCCATTGTTCACAAACTGTGCTATTGTTTGTTGGTTAGTTTTTGCAAGCTGTTTTGAGTAAATCAAATGAGCCCTGGAGGGAGCATCTGGATCTAGCTTGCCAATAATCAGGTTTGCAATGTAACGGCCAAGACTGTCAGTAGTTTCATCCACAGAAATCCATCTACAAGATTCTCCAACATCTTCTCGGATTCTGTGCAATGCAGCATTGTAAGCTGAATCCACATAATTCTAACGTGAAGTTGACTCTGCAGGAATAGACTGATGGCAGTACTTCTCAAGAAAACCTCTGAAAATAGGGTTTTCTAGTTTCCGAAAGGGGATGTTTGCTGCCACAAGTGCATGACACAAACCACTGAAAAACTTGTTTTTTCGGAGGATTCATCAGATTTATTGGTTAAAAGAGTTTGCTTCAATTTTGACTTTCGTTCAACATTAGCTTTATGTGCGATTCCATCTGCATACTGAGTTAAGTGAGGTTTCTCAACACTCGAAACCTAATACGAGAGAAAAGGGAAATGCAGTTTAGAATCGCATATAAGAGTATTTCGTATTACTAAAGGATAGCGATAAAAAAGAATCCTAAGTGACAGTCTAAGAAAAACATCAACTAACCTCCTCGTTGCATGCTTGGCAGAAAATAATTTTCCCATCTGTTGTACAATGCGGAACATCTTGCAGCCACTGCCTTATATGAGTAGACTTTGAACTAGCTGTTTTCGGCATGGCGTAGTATTCTCACACAGAAACTAGAATTTATTTTGAACTTAGAACGTCAGTAACACTTAACACGTCGGTTGCTACACATTGTACTGATTTGTTTTCGCTGGGAAAAAGTGAACGATGACCTGCTTTTTTTCCTTTTACTGCGGTGTATGGGAGCGGTAGGGGAAGTACTGTACACGTTGCTGGACATATGGCACCTGACAGATGGCTGCCCCTTCTGAACAAGCGAATGGAATCTACCGGTGCTTCAGACGAAAACATCTCACTACTGGCAAATTATTTTTCGAACCGGAAAATTCACGTATAATACCTTTCACGAAACAGAGTAGTTTGATAGGACTGCCTGTACAGCAGCGAGAAAACGCGCGAAGGGTAGTAATTTAGCTATAGAGGGCGTCTACGATTAACAGTGTGATTTTTTAATCCGTGCTCAGCTTAAGGCCTATGAGACCGTTTCTTTGCGAAAATACACAGCTGGCCAGAATCCTAAGAACGAAATATTTTCAAATATAACATTTAGTACGCCCACGTTCGATTGTAATGTGTAACTCAAATCTTTGACCGGTTCCCATTCGCTCACTGAAGTTAAGCACTGTCGCGCTCGGCGCGTACTTGGGTGGATGGCCATTCAACCGTGCCGAGTGCTGTTGGTAGTAAGGCAAGCAAAGGAATTGTAATCAGTCTCTAACGACCGTCGCCTTCGACGAGACGTAAAACCCAAAGTTTACTTCCTCTTTCTAATCTTTGAAAACACAAGAACTCTATGTGAGATTAACGAAATAGGTACTTTTTAGGATTTTGATGCCGAAATAGGTAAAATTAGGCGTCAACGTCGAAATACGCAATTTTAGGTCCTATAGAACTAACGGTATTCAGTTTAGTTAGTCATGAAACGTGTAAGTACCAACTTATATGCAAATTGGAGCTTAGCAAAAAAAAAGGTTTTAACCCTAAAGATCCGTGATCTATTTTTTACATATGAATAATAAAACACCTAGAAAGAGTATTTGGTATTAACAGGGATAGCGATATAAAAAATAAAAAAAGACCGAAGTGTTAGGCAAATACGAAGCATGAGCGCATATCAACTAGTCACCTTGCTGCACGCTGGGCAGAAAATATTTTTTTCTATCTGTCGTATAGTGTGGAAAAACTTGGAACCACTGTCTTATATGATGAAATAGGCACTTTATAGGATATTAAAGCCGATATAGGCAAAAATAGGCACTAACGTCGAAATAGGCTTTTTTAGGTCTTATAGAATTAACGCTATTAAATGTAAATAGTCATGAAACGCATAAGTACAAATTTTTATGCAAATAGGAACTCAGGAACAAAATAGGTTTTTACCTAAAATCCGCGGTCTAGTGATAATGAGAGGCCAGCAGAGCGCGCCTGTTCCCGTCTTTTCTAACGTGGTTCTGTCTTGGGTGTTCATTGTCTGAGTTCTCACTACTGTAGCAGCAATTAATGTTTGGTTGGCTGGGTGTTTCTCTTAAGATTTGAGTTGCAAGGAATTGGCTCCACATACCACTTGGTCATAAATGTCACAGGCTAGTTTATGGACAACTTCACCTTCACAACATTTATTTGAGTGTCCAATTTGACATGTTGTAAATGTTTCATGTGTTTTGTTTATTATTTTGAGTTTAGTCGTAATAAATCAAATTGTTATTTTGGACAGAACTTACATGCTGTAGAACGTTAGAGCAACCCTTTCATTTCTCACTAAGTTAATGAAATTTTCCTTTATCAAATTAATTTCTATCAAATTAAATTATTGCAGGTGCCAAACTCTTTTCTACTCCACTTGCAGGGTCGATTACAGTCAGTTCGCGTTTCTTCTTAATCAATGTGCAACAGCAAAAGTCGGAGCTAGAAAAGGAGGAGCTTAGAGCATCATTTCCGTATGAAGATTCTAGAAGAATTTAGTGTTAAATACACTGCTAGCCCCGGCACCTCGCAAAGCTGCTACATGTGAAGTTACAAACAACGACAGAAAATTGAAAATATCATTCCTAGAGGTCTGAAAGTTTAAATTAAATCATTTTTACACTGACTAGCTGCTTCGCACGTAACCAGTTACTCCTTCAAGACAAATGGAATGCAGTTGCATGCATCCTATATGAGTAATCGTTATGTAAGGATACTGTAATCTACATCCTTATCAGCGAGGGACCTAAGGCCGCATTCACACGGAGCCACTGCGAAGCACTTCTCAATGGTGCTTCCGCTGACGAAGCGTGGGTTTAAAATGTCGCCTTCAGTGGTGCAGCGCCCCCGTTCTTCTGTGGTGCTTAGTGGCGGCCTAGAAACGCCAATGGGCCACCGCTGGTGGAACATTGCTTCCAACAGCAATTGGCCAAGCAGCGGGTAATGCCGCACGTTAAAAGTCGTCTCGTAAAGTATTGCGATTGCTGCTCGTTATTATTTGGTAATCTTGTCATGTAGGTCATACTGTTACCTAGACATGGAAGTCAGTGCAGAAGATTTCATATGCGAAACTGAAAAACAGCAGTCTGTATGCAACATGCATTGTGAAGAATATTCAGATAAACTGCAGAAAATTAAAGTTTTCACTGGACGTTGGAGGCGACGACCCGTGAGCGCCACTCGCATTTCTTCCCGCTTGTGTTGGGTCTGTTGATATACTGAAAGTGTCTTCAGATCTTTATCTGTCACGGTCACGAATAAAACTGTGCAACACACAGCAAGCTTTTATCATATCTTCAGCAAGTTCTGGATGTAGATAAAAAGGCCGATCAAAAACTCTGCGCCCTTTAGTAAGAGTGCGAAAAGTACGTTCAACATACTTTCTGGCCCTACAGAGACTGCGTCTGAGCCGGCCGGTGTGGCCAAGCGGTTCTAGGTGCTTCAGTCTGGAACCGCGCGACCGCTACGGTCGCAGGTTCGAATCCTGCCTCGGGCATGGATGTGTGTGATGTCCTTAGGTTAACTAGGTTTAAGTAGTTTTAAGTTCTAGGGGACTGATGACCTCAGATGTTAAGTCCCATAGTGCTCAGAGCCATTTAAACCATTTTTTAACTGTGTCAGAAAACTCTTTTGAAAGACGTTGTCTCCGCATTAACGCATTAACAAAGATAACCTACCGAAACTTAATCACTAACGATTACGAGAGGAAAATATAATCGTAGCCCGCTTTGAGGAAATTTAGTTTCATTGTTAATTAACTTATCATGAAGCAATCAATTCTTGAACACAGATAAATCTGGTGAACTTGTATTTGTTCCAACGTTTTCAATGAACATAGGTCTGAGGTGGGAATCACAAGTAGCCAACAGCAAAATTGAAAAATGGCTCTGAGCACTATGGGACTTAACTTCTGAGGTCATCAGTCCCCTAGAACTTAGAACTACTTAAACCTAACTAACCTAAGGACATCACACACATCCATGCTCGAGGCAGGATTCGAACCTGCGACCGTAGCTGTCGCGCGGTTCCAGACCGAAGCGCCTAGAACGGCTCAGCCACCCCGGCCGGCAGCATAATCGAGACGCTTTTGTTGTTGTAATAAAGCCGACCAGAGTCACCTGACTTGATAAATATTCGTTAGCCGTTTGTAGCGGCCACACAACAGCCAGCATAAATTCGGTGCCCTTTTAGCAAACCTCTGTACCTAAGCTTCCTTCGAGAACTAGTGGCACCCAGGACTTACTTTGACATTACCTCTTTTCATTTACGGATTTAGTGAGACAAGTAAAAGAGAAGCGTCCTGCTCATCAGATTCCATGAAAGAACCGAAACACCCCACGATGCCACAGCGGCCGCAGATCAAAGCGGCGCAGCGCGATGAAAAAAAGCCGCCTCTCTTCCCAGTAGCGCCGCACGGGTCAGCGCCGTGTGAATCCACCGTGCGCTACAGAGAAGCGCTTCTCGTTGGCTCGTGGGAAGCGGCCGTGGCAGCGGATGTCAGCTGGCAAGCCTATAAGCTTCTAGAGCCTTCTGTTATCTCCCGACATTTCGGGCGTACTAGGCACTGTCACGTCGCACCGGGAATTCGGGCTTAGTATGGAACCAAGCTGTCAGGCCAAGTTGAGTGAAGATGTAAAGAGTGCAGCGAGTCAGAAATACGCGAAGTTGAATTGTTAAGCTTAAATATTTTCCAGTACAGCACTCGTTGCTGCCGCATCGCGGTCGCGAAGTGGGGCCGAGGCAGTTGCAGATAAGTTTTTACAGTCTGACGATAATTTACGAATTTGTAGTTTTAGCTTGACGATGTCCACCATGGACAAACGGTAGTTACTGTTATTCTGAAGAAGGTAGGGTTATCCCGACTGAAACATAGGTAAATTGTAGGTAAACGGTGCAACCGAGGCTGTTGATTATTAAAATCGAAGTGAATTGTAAAGCGTTGAATAATGCATTAAAAGAAATATTTCGTTGGAATAGGAACGCTGAATTCTCCGTGGATTATTGGAATTTGTCAGGTTAAACAAAGAGAATCAGTGTGATACCGTACGGCTAGGTGTCTTTTACATCGTGTAAAGATGAGTAAATTAAGTTAAAGTACGTCATATTTTATTTCTGAGGAACATTACATATTTTATTATCAATATTGTTGTGCACGATAACGATCACTAAAGCACAATTACACAGGCTATAGCTTAGTTTTCTATGACATCAAGGCTGAAGCAATCTACTATGTTAATGGCCAGGTCTCTCAAAATTACGGGCTGAAAGTTTACAAGTGTCCTGTAGAAATCCAAATACTTTCAGAAACTCGTAAATCTGTCCACGGGATAGGAAAAGCAGCACTGCAAACTATCATTATACCGTTGTGGTGTCACCGCCAGACACCACACTTGCTAGGTGGTGGCCTTTAAATCGGCCGCGGTCCGTTAGTATACGGCGGACCCACGTGTCGCCACCATCAGTGATTGCAGACGAAGCGCCGCCACACGGCAGGTCTAGAGAGACGTCCTAGCACTCGCCCCAGTTGTACAGCCGACTTCGCTAGCTATGGTTCACTGTCTACATACGCTCTCATTTGGAGAGACGATAGTTTAGCATAGCCTTCAGCTACGTCATTTGCTACGACCTAGCAAGGCGCCATATTCAGTTACTAACAGATAATATTGTGAATCGTGTACCGTCAAGAGTGATGTTCACCATTAATGGATTAAAGTTAAGTATCAAACTAATTACTTCCGCTTTCTGAATTCTAATTCCTTGTCATGTTCCAGACCTCACGTCAGTATAGTTCTTCCCTCCTCACGCCAGCCTGCGTGAGCTAAAACGCGTGCATTTCGGCTTCCTCTAGTGTAACAGTTCTGATACTAAATATAACACTTCTGTCATTAAATGTAACTGGGTTTTCTCTTTTGATGCTGTCAATTGTCAGGATGAGCATTCTAAAGCATTCTGTCAGAGTGAAAATATTAAATAAATTAACTTTTCTCTCTTAACAACATGTGGGCAGGGTGGGTTCTTCCTTGGCTCGGCTATGAGGTAGACTGAAACAGCATTTTTACATAAGATAACTTTTATTGAAAGTTTCGTACAATTGTATCTTACTGGATGTTCTGGTTCGGAGAACGGCAGCTGTGTCGTTTGCGTAGCCTTCTGCTGCGGCAGCGGCGGCGGCGGCGTCTGATTACGCGTAGCGGTGTGTATCTCGTGTCGCCGTCTCGCCCAGCTGACTGGGGACGCGCAGCGCGAAGTGGCCCGTTTAATTATTGCGAGCGAAGTCGTGCATCGGATGGTGATACCTTGGATGTGGCGTCCCAGTGTTTCTCTTCTCTAAGCGGCCGCGTGTGTTGTGCGTCGGGCAGCGGAGCGGCGCGGCGGGGGAAGGCCAGTGTCCCGGACTCGAACAACGGACTCCCGCTTGCCAGTCTTCGGTTGTCAGATCTCCATCCCAGCTCACAGGTGACTGCTGATGTGAGGCCGTCTCCTTCCCGTCCTCACGAGTCACCCGGGTACGTAAAAATCGGACTTCAAATACCTTTTAACTTCTGTCTTCTGGCGCCGAGGCTGCTGCTTGCTATTCCATTACAGCGGCGGACTTGGTGCGTCTGTGCATGATGCAGTCTCTTCTTGCATGACGGTCTTCAGCACCGAAACTGACTGAAAACAACTGCTACGCTTCTTCACTTCTTCGTCTTCTTCGTCTCTCGTCTCCGTCTCCGTCTCCGTCCTCGTCTTCGTCTCCCGGGCCCACTGAGTCTCGCGTATTTATTCACTTCAGTTTACTGGAGGTGAACGACTTCACGGTCATTGCCTCTTCTGTCACGTTGAAAAGCTTCTCGAAGAATCTTCTTAACGTCGGTCATTGGCTCTTGGAATATAGGCGAGGGCCTTTGATCACATGTGACGACTGAGAAACACGTGAGCCGGTCATTGCCTCTTCTGTCACGTTGAAAAGCTTCTCGAAGAATCTTCTTAACGTCGGTCATTAGCTCTTGGAATGTAGGCGAGGGCCTTTGCTCACATGCGACAACTGAGAAACACGTGAGGCGGTCGGGCGATGCCCTGACGGCTGAATCGACAGCGCCCGCTTATGTGGAACTTGCTGACTTCACGGTCATTGTCTCTTCTGTTCTGCTGTTTTGCCCGCTGTTTGCCAGTATGTAACTCTCTAAACTAAACCAAGTTTTTCATTTATATTCTAATTTCTACTTCACTTTGATTTCACTAATGTATTTACTTAAGTACCACTCAACACTAGTAACACAGTGTTGGCTCTTCTGCCAACACAACAGCCGTCACCAACTGGTTTCTGACATCTCCTCCTGAACATCACCCGGTCGCAGTCTAAAATGAAAAGGATGAAGACGCACAAAAAACTCCACACTTCAAATTTCCATTGGAGCAAAACGGAATTTATTATGTTCTAATAACCCTCGCCAAGCTCACTTCATTTCTTGAACAGCACCTACAGTGGGCGGGTGCTACCCAATCCCGCACGCTAGCTAATAGCTGCGTACTCTGCAAGGGTCCCTCTTTCTGCTGCATCTGCCTACTAAGCCGCACACTAGATGGCAACACCCGCCTGGAAACAGCCAGACCACTAAGCCGGAACATATGCGAACGGACGGAGTCCTACTCACAAACTCTTTCGATGTTTTCCACAAGGGGAGAAGCATTTCACTGATCTGTGACTGTCGGCTTCCGAAATGCACCCCGCAACACTACTTTCGGCCGTAAGGGTACAGAAATTATTCCGTCCTCCCCACAGGGTTGCCCGCCTACGCCTCAAGTTCGCAACCTCCCAACCGTTCCACGATTTTTTAAACGTAGAGGCATTTTTAGCCGCAACATAATGTAGGAACTTCGACTGGCCATTTTCTGTCATCACTCTTAGTACTGTTGTAAGGTCTGCCGATACTTTCAGAAGTTTATTCCCAAAGAGTGTCAGCAAACACGAGGCGTCCTGTGAAAACAATTCACCTCTGAAAACAACGGCTTCAGGCCAGGCCACCACCATTTAGCCAGAGTAAGGCAGAACTGCCCCTTATCTCCAGGCTGGAGAACAGCCACCGTCCAGCGGTGTTGTCATTCACAGTAGCAACCAACACTAAACGACGGGCACGGCCCAGAAATGTTATATCCGCTGAACGAATACTTCCTAGTGACACGAATATGCTTCAGATGCAGTTTGAATAGCTCCCAGCATCATCGTTTTGACATAAACATCTGGATTACTGGAGAGTTCTTTACGAAGCCAATGAAATTAACGCGTGATTCTAAAATATCTAACAAAAAAAGTGTAGCAGAACTATGGGAATCCATTCAAAATTTGGAGCGTTTTCGGAAGAATATAAAGTATAAGACGGCAGAATTGTTGGTATATGGAATTACGAAAAAAATATGTGTTCTTTAAATAACTTGAGGGTCAACATGAAGTCCCCTGTTAAAATAAAAAAAACAGTTTTACTTGCATACTTTAAACTAACAGAACGATTTCTAACGATTTTCCGGCCGCCAGCAACTCTTTCTCAACTATACGTTACCCATACGCTTAGGAATTGATCGAGAAATTGCCAAGAACAAGAAATACAAAGAGATCACTCGTATCTCGATAACTTAATTACGTAATTTAATATATATATATATATATATATATATATATATATATATATATATATATATATGAAGCTGAACTAGGTGAATAACGCAAGAACTAGCATACAGAGAAATGCTTAGTGAAGACAAAATATAATAGAACAATTGATTAATCAGTTTTTTTTGCATTTTTTCAGTAAAAGTAGATCAAGTTTCCTCACAAGGTATCACTGAAGAAATTAGGAGTTTTTACAAAGCATTGGTAGGATGAACTAACAAGAACCAAGATAACTTTCGAAGTGTCTTTTTTGCCAAAGTAAAATTAGATGTTTCGAATTCCGGGTAGAACAGTGAACAGATATAGGGAGAGACGAGTAGTTTACATAGTATCCATTAATCGCGAAGGAATAATAATAATAATAATAATAATAATAATAATAACAATAATGATAATAATAATAATAATAATAATAATAACAATAGCGAGGAACTAAGAGAAACAGGAAGTTAAAAGCGTATTATTAGTCGGAATTGTGTGTGTGTGTGTGTGTGTGTGTGTGCGTAAAATAAAAAGTAAATTAAGAGAATTACAGATTCTTGCTAATTTCATTTCATCATCTTCTTTTCATCCACAATGATCAACGTACAGTATTTATATTTTTTGGTAATATGATTTTATAGTCATCCAACAGCTTCTTGTGTTTCACGTCTATTTTACAGCGTTTTGTTAGAGAAAAAATGAGTTACACTGCTTACGAATTAACTGTTGGTATCAAAGACCTTTTTAACATAACACATAACATAGTTTCCAGTTTACCTAATCCTCACACACATCCCGACGCACGCTCGCAAGAACCATTTCTGGGTGTGGGGAGGAGGAGAGAGCGAAAGTGTGCTCGTTCCCTCCTTAAAGGGTTTTACTGCCATGTGAGCAGGTCCAACGGGACTACCAGCCTCACTAGAAAAGTGTAGTGGTGCAGAATGGATGCAGCGCAGAGGGCGAGCGAGGGCGCGTCTGTCTGTGCTCTTACACGGTTGCTGGTCGCTGCCGAGTGAGCGGTTGGTTTCCATAGCGACGGGTGGCCCGCGGCGCCAGCTTAAAGCCGATAAGCCCGACAGCGTCTGCCACGCGTCAGCTCGGAAGCTCACTTCGACGGACCATGGCTGCAGTTTAGGGCCTGCCGCACGACACTTCCATCTTTGAGTGTGATCCACTACCAGGTTAGGTTATTTTCGTTGTCGATATTATACGACTGACTCACGGCAGTCGATTGACTTTACGAGGACGATACCATCACCGCATAGTGAAAAAACAAAACAAAAAAAATACCAAAAAACTTAGATGTAAAGGGAGTCTTGAATATCAAATGAGGATAGGAGTTACTGTCCTGAACCATCGTCCAACTGGTCATCCAACTACGCTGCAAAGCGCCGAAGTCGAGAGAGTCAGCGCCTGCAGCTAGGCTACCCCCCTAGCAACAAATGTGCAGTAAGTTGTAGGCTGCCGCTGCCGTAGCGATGTAGTGACAGGTGTGGACGCATCGACGCCGTATAACGTGCTGAATAGCTCCAGGCCCTTCACAAAGAGTTCTGCTTGTGGGCCGTCAGCGTAAGAAACTAGGGTTATCTGCCGAAGCGGTGGCGCCGAGGCAGGCATTCTCTGCAGACATTCTCTGCTGTAGCGTCGTTGTGCGACGTTTCCGGTTACGTGTTTCTATTCTGAATTTGTTCCTCAAGACACCCCATATAAACCCTCGATGTCTGTCGGCGCCGCTTCGATGCTCCCCGTATACTGCAGACTATGCAAACAATCCATCAAAGCCGGTCGTTGTGGCCGAGCGGTTCTAGGCACTTCAGTCTGGAACCACGCGGCCGCTACGGTCGCAGGTTCGAATCCTGCCTCGGGCATGGATGTGCGTGATGTCATTAGGTTAGTTAGGTTTAAGTAGTTCTAAGCTCTAGGGGACTGATGGCCTCAGATGTTAAGTCCCATAGTGCTCAGAGCCGTTTGAACCAAGCTAATCCATCAAACTTACAATAGGGGAGAGAACGGAAAATAATTTTTGAAATGAGTTATTACGACACTCGAATGACAATCCAAGATTTTTTTAACGTTTGGACACGCCATAGTCCATTGGCAGTATAAGGTTCATGTCTCCCACTTAGATGTTTCTGCTCAATGTTAGCTTCTAGTTACTCTACGGAGTCTTTCACAGAGGCATACTTCAATAAAATCTTCACGATTTACAAGCCGCGTTACTTCGAACAAAACACTTGAGCTTTCCATAGTTGTCTCCGCCATCGTCATCATGAGATCATTTAAACTCCTGGTGACGTTGATGAAGGCAGCTGTCGAAAGCTCGTGTATTTTGTAATCCGAGAAGATTTTATTGATAGCTTGTAATGATTTTTTTTGTATAATGGAACACAACGCGTCAAACTTGGAAACGTCTATCAAAACTGCGTAATGTACTAAATAAGTTGTGTAATCGTGCGTGACTGGAGTAGATCCACATCCTGTTGTCCTGGAACGCAGTTTCACGATGTACCTTTGGGTGCACAACACGACCATCTCAGGTTCGCATATGCGGTAATTCTTGACAGCAGCCATTCTAACACGCAGCAGGAAGAGGATGTAAAGGTGTACAAGTATGGGTCATCCAAGGTCAGTTCGCTTCGGTGCCCAGCTGGTGTACAGTCGTTGTTGCTGCCAAAACTGGCAGCTCTGTGTACTAAATTTCTCACCGTGTATCACCCCAGATCACCTACAAACTTAATCGTGTATACGCACAATAAGTACAGGTTCGTTATTTGCTTTTCTTCCACGTGCTTAATGGTCATAGTCGTATGAAAATGAACGTGGTCAGAAAAAAGAATGAGAAACTGATTTGAAACGCCGTATTCCTCCGACAGACATAAGCAAGTAACAGTCACCTCCAACGCTCCCCAGTCAAGTTCCGTTCCAATTTCCTGTCGCAAATTGCCCCGGCAGCTGTGCGCACACACACACACACACACACACACACACACACACACACACACACAGAGACACACATCTCCGCCCCCGCTCCCATTAGTTGGCGATCTGTGCACCAGACACAGCTTCCTCCGCGACCGGCATAAATCGTTCTCCCATCTCCCTTGACACCTTTTTTCACATCTGTGGTGTCACCACCAGACACCACACTTGCTAGTTGGTAGCCTTTAAATCGGCCGCGGTCCGTTAGTATACGTCGGACCCGCGTGTCGCCACTGTCAGTGATTGCAGACCGAGCGCCGCCACACGGCAGGTCTAGAGAGACATCCTAGCATTCGCCCCAGTTGTACAGCCGACTTTGCTAGCGATGGTTCACTGACAAATTACGCTCTCAATTGCCGAGACGATAGTTAGTACAGCATTCAGCTACGTCATTTGCTACGACGTAGCAAGGCACCATTACCATTTGCTATTTATCTTGTGATGCATGTACCGTCAGACCGATGTTCACCAATTATGGATTAAAGTTAAGTATTCCAACAGCTACGTACTTTATTTGCTAGACTCAAATCCTTTAACTGTTCCAGACCTCACGCCAGCCTGCGTGAGCTTAAACGCGTGCCTTTCGGCTACCCGTCACTGTGGATTGGCTGTCTTGCCAGTCCACAACAACATCCGTGCCCTAACTTCTGCTTCGTACATGACTAAGGAGTGGTCCCATCCGACAGGTCGAAAGCCACCCTGAAATATTTTACGCAGGAAGAATACAGCGAAAGAAGTGGACTGTCAAAATTTTAGCTTCTAAGACGCATCTTCTAAACTGTTGAAGTTACTAGTTTTGCGGCACGAAGGACCACTTCTCATAGCGCTTTGTACAGCTCCTTCCTGTCTAGTTCACGATCGGTCGTGACAAGAGAGCATAGCGCCGCGTAGTGCAAATATCCAGGGTGACATGTAGAAATTTTACGTACCTAAACTTTACAAAAAATGTCACGTATCATTAATTTTTTGAGTAAGAGGCAGTTCATGTCGACAGCTAAAGATGTAAGTCTTACAAAGGTGACTAGAAGAGGAAAATAAACCAAAAAAATGTTTGATACATTAAAGACGACTTTCGTCGATCGGGACTGATGAAATGAAACATTTCTTACACATACGTCATTTTATAACAATTCCTGTAGCACAGTTCTTATGATAACTTTTTAATAGTGTCTCTTTTACTAACAAAGGAACTGTTCCTTTTTTATTCCACACAGACGTCACAATAAAGTGAAGTGTCATTTGAATGACGAAAACAAACATTTTCCTTACACGAGGAACAGAAAAATTAATGCATTCAAACACTTGCTAGTATTGTAGAGACATGATTGCAGTGTAGTAAGAACTGGACCTGACCGTTGCACTGCTTATTGTGCTGCATACCAGGCACACTAAATGGAATTCGTAAAACGTGCCGATGCAGACTGATAATGCAAAAATGACTGCTACTTAAGAATACCGTTGCCCAGATAAACCTCAAATGACACGGAGCTACTGGTAGTTATGTTGTTTGACAATTTCCTTAAAAATACTTTACACAGTCGAAACATTTCTTTATCGAGAGGCTGAGTCACATTGGTTGTTCCAGGTAGAATCTGAATTACACCAACAGTCTTTTTGTCGTCTTCCTCTAAGTCAGAAGAGTCGTTATCTCCACCTCAAGACTCCAACGAAAGCAATGAGTTAATTTTTCCAACTGGCTACAAACTATTTCGAATTAAATGTTAAAAATTATTCTTTCCTATTTTTCCAGATTTCCATCTGTCGATTATAAAGTTTTTGCAACTAAAGACTCCTTTTTAAAAATTTTTGTTCCTATTTTGATTTGAGGTGTTTGAAGACATATGTAACCCTGTAACAGAAATCCACTCATTCTCATCACTGCATTGTTTTATGCAAATGCGTCATAGCGTTAACAGATTGCATAACAGACTTTTTTCGCCTCATAAAGTGGAGTTTGCTCGCAGTTCTTCACGAAACTTGACTGATCGGCGTTAGGCAGAGCAAATGTGGGGGTAACAGCAAGTTTCGGCTTCACGTCACCTACAAATTAACAACATCTCGTCCACGCATTTACTTGACGTAGACTTCATACGTACTTTTGCAACTTCCCATAGCGTACGATTTCTTGAACCTGTTTCACCAGGTAGACGAAGTCTTTAAATCTGCAATGTTCGTCTCTGTTGTGGCGTAACAAGCTAGTTACGCCACACTGAGAAGGGAGCCGAAAGGCACGCGTACACACACGCCGACTGGCGTCAAGTCTGGAACAGGATACGTTGTGACTGCTATCAAGAAAATACGTAGCTTTGGAATATACTTAACTTTATTCTTTGTTGGTTTACAACGTTCTTCTTGAGACATTTACACGATAACTCTCAAACTAGGTAAGGCTAATGGCGCCTTGCTAGGTCGTAGCCATGGACTTAGCAGAAGGCTATTCTAACTGTCTCTCGGCAATTTGAGAGGAAGGCTTCGTCCGTATTGTCGCTAGCAATGTCGTCCGTACAACTGGGGCGAGTGCTATCCCGTATCTCGAGACCTGCCTTGTGGTGGCGCTCGGTCTGCGATCACACAGTGGCGACACGCGGGTCCGACATGTACTAAATGGACCGCGGCCGATTTAAGCTACCACCTAGCAAGTGTGGTGTCTGGCGGTGACACCACAGTCTCACTTGTGATTCCGAGGTCCTAGTGTCGTAGATCTCCAGTAGCATAAGTATGTTGTTGAGATCGGGAGAACAGTCAGAGCCTGTGTGACAAGTTGTGGATATTCATCACGAACCCCGAACCAAAAATCATCAAGTGACATTGGTTTGAACAACGAGTACATGCTTGAATCTGATGACCTTTTTAAGAAGGAATTACAGATATCATTTGACATATTTTCTACCTCCTGAAAATTTGATACAAAATGATTCTAAACCTATGAATTCATTTTCAGTTTTGTACTCCGCTCTTCAGGAAAATACGTCTCAAAAGATGCGTGCATATCATGGAGAAACTGGAGCAAGTCTTCAAACATTTCAGTTGGTGATTCTGTTGTCTCACCAGCAAATATTTTGATTGTTAAAAAGCTTATTAGTTCTCCGAAGCCAACACAAACAATCCAAAATTTTAATTAGTATAATGCGGTTATTTTGTTATTAGTGTTGAAAAACTGTGGCCTGTTTTCCTTGTAAAGATAAATTTAATTCATCAATTTTTCCAAATGTGTCTGCCTAAAAAGCTAGTCTGAACAAGGAAGTCACATCGCTCAAACCGTCTTTTAATAAAAGAAATGTCAATGATAAAAGCTTGTAATTCTGCTCTTAATTTGAATAATGTTTCTAACGTCTCATTCACAGATAACCATCTAATCTCGGTTTGCAGCAGTAATGTTTTATGTCTGCCCCCACAAACTTCCCGCAATACTGAAAACAACCGTCACTGAAGATGGTTTGATATAACGTAACTGATCATTTTTACTGCTTCGTGAAGAACTAGATTTAGATCTGGAGGCACCTTCTTTACCGCGAGCGCTTGTCTCTGCAGTATGCAATGGCTGGAACTACAGCTTGGTGCATTACGTTTTATTGGTATTACCGCTCCTGGCGTTTTACCAGTCGCTGCCTTGGCACAGTCCGCACAGTTATCGATACGATAATTGCAAGTCGAGATGGTTGCTTCAAAAAACTGCTAATCGCGTTAAAGTTCCTTTTCTGGTATATTTAGATGGCAGCGGTGAGCACATAACCATGTCTTCTTCGAGTGAGTGTGCGGAGAGGTAGAGAGAGAGAGAGAGAGAGAGGAAGCAAAATAGCGAAAAAGCGTCAGCGCCGCCGCTGTGTGCGCGTGTAGTGACCAGTATCGAGCCCACACATACCAAGCTAATTTATTTTGAAATTTATTTGCAGTTGCAAAATCTTTCTGACATTTGCTGCAATAGGTACGAAAATATTACCTATTGACAACACATGAAAAAATTTATGCCGGATCGGGATTCGAACAAAGATTTGCCTCTTGTCGCGAGTAGTCGCCTTAACCAATTCGGCTGTGCCGTACTCTTCCAGGACCGACACAAAGTTCCATACGTCGTACTCTTCAACCCCATCGCTTGCAGCTTTGCGTAGATTCCCGCCACAGGACATCAAGAATACAAAGGGCTTCTAGAATAGTGAAATTAATAAAAATGTTAGACCAATAAAGAGAATAAAAAGTAAAAGATTAAGATAAATACTCTTCAAAGTAAAATATATTAATGTATCGTAACAAAATCGTGGTAAAGTTCCTCGAATTCAAATGGTATTCAACATTGACACTGCTATCGCCATTTTGCGTGTCGAGGTTTCTAATACTTATTTCTTTAAACGTCTGAAGCCACAGACGTTGATGACGACCCTGCAGCCGTATTAAATTTACTGTGTCATCAGTGGGCGATATAGTCACACATAATGCAGCTATGTCAGAAAGATTTCACAGCTGCCAATAAATTTCGTAAATTTAGTACCTCTGCAGGACCTTTACAAAAGCCTGTTTCTTCAGTCAGTGTTAAAAATGAACTAAATTCTTTTACTTGTAGGTTTTGATCGTAGCATTATTGTAGATTTCTCATGCTGCTTGTCGTCTCATTTTCGGCTATTAAGCACTGGGAGAAAGACAACTTTTACAAACCCGACGTTGATAAGATTTTTGTAAGTGTTGTTTTTCTCAGTGCGTAAAGCCTTGATGTGGTTTGTTCTTAACGTTGACATTATTTTGGCGAAGCCCTCGCAGAGGCCTTCAGAGTCCCAGGACTCCGCGGAGCTCACTGAGTTTCGTTGTGTTAAAAAAACGTTACTGTGGGGCAGAGATTTCACGTTGTACCTGCAAACAAACAACACGGGCGCGAGGCTACAGCCATGTCTCACTCCCTGCTCGCTTACTGCCTCCATTTCAAGTCCGACTCTTGTAACTGCTGTCTGGTTTCCGTAAGAGCTGTAAGCTAGTGACAGTGTTGCAATAGACGCAGGGCCAACGTGACATCGAACTCGTAAATCTCGTACTGTACTCCCACAAATAGTAATAACGTCAGACAGAAAGCAGAACTGGACTACAGTATGGCAGTAATGTATATGCGTAGGTATCTGAAGGCTTTTTCTCTGTGATTAAATAATGATAGCATTATCAACAGAAGGGCTCGCTACGAAAGCGGTTTTTACACTACTGGCTATTAAAATTGCTACACCAACAATAAATGCAGATGATAAACGGGTATTCTTTGAACAAATATATTATACTAGAGCTGACATGTGATTACATTTTCAGGCATTTTAGGTGCATAGATCCTGAGAAACCACCTCCGGCCGTAATAACGGCCTTGATACGCCTGGGCATTGCGTCAAACAGAACTTGGATGGCGTGCACAGGTACAGCTGCCCATGCTGCTTCAACACGATACCACAGTTCATCAAGAGTAGTGATTGGCGTATTGTGAGGAGCCAGTTGCTCGGCCACCATTGACCAGACGTTTTCAATTGGTGCGAGATTTGGAGAATGTGCTGGCCATGGCAGCAGTCTAACATTTCCTGTATCCAGAAAGGCCCGTACAGGACCTGCAACATGCGGTCTTGCATTATCCTGCTGAAATGTAGGGTTTAGCAGGGATGGGTAGAGCAACGGGTCGTAACACATCTGGCACTGTTCAAAGTGCCGTCAATGCGGACAAGACCGAGACGTATAACCAGTGGCACCCCCTACCATCACGCCGGGTGATACGCCAGTATGGCGATGACGAATACACGCTTCCAATGTGCGTTCATCGCGATGTCGCCAAACACGGATGCGACCATTATGATGCTGTAAACAGAACCTGGATTCATCCGAAACAATGACGTTTTGCCTTTCGTGCACCCAGGTTCGTCGTTGAGTACGCCATCGCAGGCGCTCCTGTCTGTGATGCAGCGTCAAGGCTAACCGCAGACATGGTCTCCGAGCTCATAGTCTATGCTGCTGCAAACGTCGTCGAACTGTTCGTGCAGATGGTTGTTGTCTTGCAAACGTCCCCATCTGTTGACTCAGGGATCGAGACGTGGCTGCACGATCCGTTACAGCCATGCGGATAAGATGCCTGCCTTCTCGACTGCTAGTGATACGAGGCCGTTGGGATCCAGCACGGCTTTCCGTATTACCCTCGTCAAACCACCGATTCCATATTCTGCTAACAGTCATTGGATCTGGACCAACTCGAGCAGCAATGTCGCGATACGATAAACCGCAATCGCGATAGGCTACAATCCGACCTATATCAAAGTCGGAAACGTGATGGTACGCATTTCTCCTCCTTACAGGAGGCACCACAACAACGTTTCACCAGGCAACGCAGGTCAACTGCTGTTCGTGTATGAGAAAACGGTTGGAAACTTTCCTCATGTCAGCACGTTGTAGTTGTCGCCACCGGCGTCAGCCTTGTGTGAATTCTCTGAAAAGCTACTCATTTGCGTATCACAGCATCTTCTTCCTGTCGGTTAAATTTCGCGTCTGTAGCACGTCATCTTCGTGGTGTAGCAATTTTAATGGCCAGTATTGTATTTGAAGCTGTTCTAATTCTTGCGGCCTATGATTAGCTACAGAATTGGAAGCTGCGAAAAAGTCATATTTCCAGTTCCTACTGCAGCTTTTGTGGCGTCGCAGCTCTCCCCACACCTCAGTGACCACAATGAAGTGCCACATTGAGTGGCTGTTGGCTGGAGTCAGCGCGCGGACTACGAACGCATTTGTACTCGTCCAGCTGTGTGTCGCAGGAATGTGCCGCAAGCTCATTAACGTCTAATGAGAGCGCTGCTATAGAACGCAGAACCAGTGTCGGAAAAAGGGGCGAAAAGAGGTCGCAAGCTCGCAAAAACGACAGCATTAAAATGGAGGTGCTGGCTCCATAAAGAGAGGGGAAGGTTCTGTGTAACCGCAAACGCGGTAAGTAGGGGCTGTAATTTACAATGGTATTTTTTACATCGGATTCCTCTCTCGTCTGCGAGTTTACTGGCGTGGATGAGCCATACCTGTACATTAATACTACATCCGAGATCTATACTTACGAGGTCTGTTCAAAAACTTCCGTAACTTTGGCCATAACATTTTTCTGCGCTTATCTTTGGTCATTGTGCATGGACTCCTTCGAAATACTCTCCTCCACAATTGATACACCGCTCCCAACGCCGTTTGCTGAAGCAGTCTTGGTTCGCCTCTTGCTGAGTCGCGCGAAGCGCTCTATGCGAATTTTCTTTTATTTCGTCTATCGTTGCAAATGTTCGTCCTTTCAACGACGTTTTCAAGTTTGGAAGTAAAAAAATTCGCCAGGGGCCAGGTCTGGAGAGTACGAAGGATCAAGCAGGACAGTTGAAATCAAATGGGTCTGAGCACTATGGGACTTAACATCTGAGGTCATCAGTCCCCTAGAACTTAGAACTATATAAACCTAACCTAAGGATATCACACACATCCATTTCCGAGGCAGGATTCGAACCTGCGACTGTAGGGGTCGCACGATTTCAGACTGAAGCGCCTAGAACCGCTCGGCCACACCGGCCGGTGAAGCAGGACAGTGATTTCGTGTTTTGTGCAATAGTAACGCACAAATAGGGACGAATGTGCGAGTGCTTATGGTGACGCAAGAGCCAGGGATTGTCTCGCATCATTTCAGGCTGTTTCCTTCTCACATTTTTTCGCAGCCGTCGCAACACGTCCCGATAGTCCCATCGATTAACAGTTTGTCCCTGTGACACAAATTCATGATGAAATAACCCTTCACAGTCAAAGAAAACTGTCAGTATGGCTTTGACATTTGACATGATCTTACGAGCTGTTTTTTGGTCTTGGAGAACGTTGCCCAACCGATTGTTCAAAAATGGTTCAAATGGCTCTGAGCACTATGGGACTTAACATCTTAGGTCATCAGTTCCCTAGAACTTAGAACTACTTAAACCTAACCAAAGGACATCACACACATCCATGCCCGAGGCAAGATTCGAACCTGCGACCGTAGCAGCCCCGCGGTTCCGGACTGTAGCGCCTAGAACCGCACGGCCACCGCGGCCGGCCCAACCGATTGTGAAGATTGGATCTCGGTCTCAACATCATAACCGTAGACCCACATCTCATCACTAGTTATGAGTCTGTTAAGGACCATCTAGTTATCTTCGCGATCCAAAAGCTCTTTACAGATTGCGAAGCGGAGGTCTCCCTGGTCTTGACTCATGAGTCACGGGTGGAGCTTGGTGGCAACACGATGCATTCGAAGATGTTGTGTCAGGATCTCATGAAGTGATCCGACTGAAATGTTACATTTTTCTGCAATCCCTCGGACAGTCAGTCTTGGATTTGCATGCACAATTTCATTGACGTTCCTGACACGATGACACAAGCGTAGTCGGTAGACATAGAAGGGCGTCCTGAACGAGGGTCACCTTTAACTTCCGTCCAACCATTTTTAAACCGTGTGAACCATTCGTAGCAGTGAGTACGGCGTAAGCAATCGTCACCGTAGGATTTCTGCACCATTTGGTGTGTCTCTGTAAAGGTTTTTCGAGATTCACGCAAAATTTAATGCAGACACATTGCTCCTCTAAGTATGCTATTTCGAAATTCGCAAATTGTGCGACACAACGTTCTACTCAATACAGCACCGAACAATAACTAATAGGAAACTTCCTGGCAGATTAAAACTGTTTCCCGGACCGAGACTCGAACTCGGGACCTTTGCCTTTCGCGGGCAAGTGCTCTACCATCTGAGCTATCGAAGCACGACTCACGACCCGTCCTCACAGCTTCAGTTCTATCAGTACCTCGTCTCCTACTTTTCAGGAGTGCTAGCTCTGTAAGGTTCGCAGAAAAGCTTCTCCGAAGTTTGGAAAGTACGAGACGAGGTACTGGCAGAACTGAAGCTGTGAGGGCAGGTCGTGAGTCGTGCTTGGATAGCCCAGATGGTTGAGCATTTGCCCGCGAAAGGCAAAGGTCCCGAGTTCGAGTCTCGGTCCGGCACACAATTTTAATCTGCCAGGAAGTTTCATATCAGCGCACACTCCGCTGCAGAGAGAAAATCTCATTCTAATAACTAATAGACATACTACAATGAAATGTCCGGCAGTCGCACGTTAAAAACACGGATGTTAAGAGATGCCAACCGGATTTCGCCCCAACGCACCTCTAGCGTGCAATTGCCAATGTTAGGGAATTTTTTGAACAAACCTCGTATGCATGTCTCCAGCGCGTTTTGTTATTCGGTGCGCATCTGTTTACTAGCAAAATCTTTCGTACTGTTGAAGCGTATGTAGAGACCAATTGGTAAGAGCACTTTAGTTAAACTTCCTGGTTTGTCACGTCTTTAGAAATGGAACACATCAAAAATTGGACAAGGATGGTATAGGAAATTTTTCCTGACCTTGCTAAGGATATATACGCGCTCCTTCGTTCTGGCTACAGATAAGCCGATCGTGCTCAACCGACTGCCGTGTCATCCATCAGCCAGAAGTGTCACTTGGGTGCGTTGTGGCGGGGCTTGTGGTCGGTACACAGCTCTCCCTACCATTAGCAAACCTGGAGCCGCTACTACTCGGTCAAACAGCTGGCATCATGAGACTGAGTGCGCACCGTTCCATCATCCCACAGGTCCTGGCGGAGGTTCGAGACCTCCCTCGGGCATGGGTGTGTGTGTTTGTCCCTAGGATAATTTAGGTTAAGGAGTGTGTAAGCTTAGGGACTGATGACCTTAGCAGTTAAGTCTCATAAGATTTCACACAAATTTGAATTTGAAAATCATCCTACAAAACAAAAATCCAACCCGGATCCTCCACATGGCAGCCATCTGCACTGACCACAGCTAAGCAGGCGGACCCTTTACCTAGGAACCATCACACTGGGCTTGAATAGCGCTTGGATGGATCATCACGCGGGTCTGCAGAATGCTGTTGGCAAGTGGGGTGCACCCAGCTCTTGTGAGGCCAATTAAGGAGCTACTTCATTAAGAGATAGGGGTTCCAGTCACGAAAACTGACAACAGCCCAGCTGGCCAGAGTGGCCGAGCAGTTCGCGCTACAGTCTGGAACCGCGCGACCACTACAGTCGCAGGTTAGAATCCTGCCTCGGGCATGGATGTGTGTGATGTCCTTAAGTTAGTTAGATTTAAGTAGTTCTAAGTTATAGGGGACTGATGACCTCAGAAGTTAAGTCCCATAGTGCTCAGATCCAATTGAACCATTTAGTATTCATCTGAGGCAAGGGTATCTTCATGAATGTCCAGGGAGGTTACGAGAGTATCGATAGAAGCCAACGACAAAACTCGCTGGAAACGCGCCGCCAACGACCTTGCGGGAATGCGGTGTGCTGACCACACGCTCCTCCGTATCTGCATCGAGTGTCGCCTAAGGGCTGAGGATGACACGGCATTCGGTTGGTACCGTTGGGCCTTCAAGGTTTATTCAGACAAACCTTTTTTTATGTGATATTAATCTTCTGTCGTAGTGCTACATAAGGTCGTGTTTCTTTTGTCATTACAATGTTTAGCTAATTGTCCTACGCTCAGAAAGGTAAATGTATCATCCAGCTATACTGTGTTAACGTTTCAATACAGTACAATTATGTGTATTATGATAATGTTATTACGTCAGTTAACTAAGTTAGAATTATAATGTAAGCTGTAATCTGTTTTACTATAACTAATTGTATATGTTCTGTTGTATAATTTGTAACCCTTATAACAGAGTATCACTACATCAAAATACTGTGTTTGTGGGACCATGTTCAAGAGGCATGAACATGCACGCATAAGTTTGTACATTTATCGCTAGGTTTATATTTAGTACACTAGCATCCGGATTTCAAAAAAAAAAAAAAAAAAAAAAAAAATATTCAAATGTGTGTGAAATCTTATGGGATTTAACTGCTAAGGTCATCAGTCCCTAAGCTTACACACTACTTAACCTAAATTATCCTAAGGACAAACACACACACCCATGCCCGAGGGAGAACTCGAACCTCCGCCGGGATCAGCCGCACAGTCCATGACTGCAACGCCTTAGACCGCTCGGCTAATCCCGCGCGGCATCTGGATTTCGACAGTGGTTCAGAGACAAATCTGTTGTCGAACAGACGTACTGTGTGCTGCGCCAGTTCGGAAAGAGCGCCAAAATCACGAGACGTGGTCTCTATAGTTTCTCACAAAGTTATACAAATTCCGCGACCGCATGGCGCACAACAGCAAGCACGATTAGGCCTCCTTAGCAGTCTAGGCAAAGTGTTTGAAAGATTAATTCAGTCTGCAATGCAAGGGCCTCTCTTCAACGCTGAATAGTTTGGTCTTTGCGTAGACACAAGTCCCAGGCTGACGGAAGAAATTACCAGAAACTTTAATCTTCCCAGGTCATCAGCGGCAGTAGTCCTTGCTGTCGAGAGAGTGTACGACTAGAACTAGTAAGCCAACCACATACGGAAGACACATGAGAAACTTCACTGCCACTAACCTCATCGCCAGCTTTTTAAAGAAGAAAAAATATCAGAAGCTACAAGGGTGCGAGAAGGAAAACTAGAAGATCCTGTCTTATCGTCTATGTTGTACAAAATTTACGTTAGTGAGATGTCGATCATGAATAACATCATGCTGCCACAATTAGACGTTGATAAGGCCATTGTCATTAGCAGGCTCAGTGTTGTCGCAACAACAAGATCAAGAGAAATCCCCAAAAGACAACAACCGTAAAATTTGGTAAGAAACACCGTAGCGTAGACCAAATATTAAAAGGACAGAACATCTCATCAACCTCAAAAATTAGATATGTGGGTGGACAGACAACTTTTATTTCATAACAATCTGCAAGACATCTGGCACGAGGCATCAGAGATGGCAAGAAAACTGCTACACACATTTGCAGTACACATACGTGGTTTCCAACTGACACTGAAGTGCGATTGTTCCGAGCCACTATCCAGTCAAAAATATTATTTGGCGACACCTCCAGGGGCGCGTCCAGCTAAACACAAAGGAAGAAAATACAAATCGTGTAGAACAGTGGTGTCAGGTGAATCCTAAGAGAAACTAGGTAGACCAGAATAAGGGATCTACAAGAAGATATCAACATGGAAACTATAGAAAAGACGATAAAGAGACGGAAAAACGCAATACGCTGAGGACTAGACCAAATTATAAACAGAACTAGATTTGTCCAGAATTCTGAGTCACCGTAGTTGCAGCATGATACACTTCCTTGCTGCCTGACACAAGAAGTAGAATAGGAAACACACACAATTGAATAAACAACGGCACAGGGAACTCGTTGGCCTTCGAAGTTCACCTCAGGCGGATTATGACAATGAATCTTAAAACAGTTACCCTAACTAGGGCGTATTGATAAGAGAAAGTGACGGGATTTCCGACAACCGGAAGAAAAAAAAGGCAACAAGGCATTACTGTCAACCTATGGACATGACCGTCAAGCGTCGTACGTTTGACAGTATACCAATCGTGCTTTACCACTGTCTTCTCTGAAACAGAAATTTGGACTTTGCGTTTACGGCTCTCAACTACTGCTATTCAAGCGATAGTCACTTTACAATGGAGTTCACTTCGTGAATCCCATCGTTGGTGAATCAGATGTTATGTGGCCTGCTGCAGGGCTGCATCGGCCACGTTAACATCGTGCTGTGGTGTCAGAGAACAATATCGAAGTCCTGGGCGATACGGACCCTGACTCCGACCCTGACAGCCAGTGTGCGCTCCTACTGTGTCAGATGATCACCCGTGGAAGAGTAAGGCTGACACAGAAACAGACACCTCCATTCTTGTTGGAAAATTCCCATAACTGTCACCTTGCTTTAAAGATTTGAACATGTTTAAGTGTCTTACATTAAAAGTTAACCACTGTTATGGACACCGCTGTAATAATGTAACTGTGATAGCGCGTTGGCGTGAGAAGTTGAAGCCGAAATGTGATCTTGCATGTTGTGTTTTCGTTTGGTGCTTTGATGTTGATAAAGTGAAATATCTAATGCCACCATATACACTGTCCTGTCACATTAATGTCACCATCTATCAAAAGCCCGAATAGCCACCTCATACATGGCGGACTACTGCGAGACTTGCAGGAAGACAGTCAATGAGATTCTAGAAGGTACCGACAGTGGCGTGGAGCCAAGCCGACTTCATTGTCTTCGCAATCTGAGCTAGGTTTCTCGATTGAGGATCCATACTACGAACAGCCCGATCTAGGTAGTCCCATAGGTTCTCGACTGGGTTTAAATTCAGAGTGTTTGGTGGCCAAGGAAGTACGGTAAACTCATTCTGCTGCTCTTCGAACCACGTACGTACACTGCAAGCTATGTGACACGTTGCATTGTCCTGCTGGTAAATGCCATCTAGGAAAAACAAACACAATTTAGGGGTGGACAAAGTCCCTAACGATAGCTGCATACTTGCTTTGATCCAGGGTGGCTTCCAGAATGACAATATCACCCAGGAAAAGCCCTCTGGCCTGGGCCCTTCCGACAATTATTGCAGGATGTTTGCTTTCAGATGTTTTATTTTATTTTATTTACTTGTCAAGTTCCTTAGGAGCAAACTGAGGAGCAAATCTCCAGGGTCATGGAACGTATCATTACAAGAAATTACCTCATAAAGGTAATAACAGATAAAAAATAAAATGTTTATGAAACCGAAAAAAGTCAATCCATAAGTTTAAGTAAACGCAATCAACAAAACAGCAAGAATCAGCTTAATTTTTTAAGTAACTCCTCTACAGAATAGAAGGAGTGACCCGTGAGGAAAGTCTTCAGTTTCGATTTGAAAGAGTGTGGATTACTGCTAAGATTTTTGAATTCGAGTTGTAGCTTATTGAAAATGGATGCAGCACTATACTGCACACCTTTCTGTACAAGAGTTAAGGAAGTCCGATCCAAATGCAGGTTTGATTTCTGCCGAGTATTAACCGAGTGAAAGCTGGTTATTCTTGGGAATAAGGTAATATTTTTAACAAGAAATGGCACTAAGGAATATATATATTGAGAGGCGAATGTCAAAACACCCAGACTCGTGAACAGGGGTCGACAAAAGGTTCGTGAACTTATACCACATATTGCCCGAACCGCCCGTTTCTGAGACAAAAATATCCTTTTAGAATGGGAAGAGTTACCGGAAAGTATAATACCATACAACATAAGTGAATGAAAATAAGCAAAGTAGACTAATTTTCGTTCGAATAGTAAAAATGGCAGCATTAAATCTTTGAACAAGATCCTGAAAGTGGGCTTTCCACGACAGTTTGCTATCTATCTGAACACCTAGAAATTTGAACTGTTCAATTTCACTAATCATGTGACCATTACATGAAATTAAAACGTCGGGTTTTGTTGAATCGTGTGTTAGAAATTGTAAAAATTGAGTCTTACTGTGATTTAGCGTTAGTTTATTTTCAACAAGCCATGAACTTAGATCATGAACTATACTATTTGAAACCGAGCCAATGTTGCACACAACATCCTTTAATACCGAGCTAGTCTCATCAGCAAACAGAAATATTTTAGAGTTACTCGTAAAACTAGAGGGCATATCATTTATATAAATAAGGAACAGGAATGGCCCCAACACTGATCCCTGGGGCACCCCCCACTTGACTGTACCCCACTCAGACCCCACATCACAGCCATTCTCAACATTGTGAATAATGACCTTTTGATGTCTGTTACTAAAGTAAGAGGTGAACCAATTGTGAGCTACTCCCCGTATTCCGTAATGGTCAAACTTCTGGAGCAATATTTTGTGGTCAGCACAATCAAACGCCTTAGTTAAATAAAAAAAATGTGCCTAGCGTTCGAAACCTGTGGTTTAACCCATCCAGTACGTCACAGAGAAAAGAGAATATAGCATCTTCAGTTGTTAAACGACTTCTGAAGCCGAACTGTACATTTGATAGCAAATCGTGTGATATAAAATGTTCAATTATCCTTACATACACAGCCTTTACAATAGTTTTAGCAAACACTGATGGCATAGAAATAGGTCTAAAAGTATCTACATTATCCCTTTTTCCGTTTTTATTAATCACCTTTACTACTGAGTACTTTAATCGTTCAGGAAACTGACCATTCCTGAAGGAAAAATTACAAATATGGCTAAATACAGGACTGACATGTGAAGCACAGTACTTTAATATTCTGCTAGGCACTCCATCATAACCATGAGAGTCCTTAGTCTTCAGTGATTTAATTATTGACTAAATCTCCCGCCTGTCTGTATCACAGAGGAGTATTTCAGACATCAATCTCGGGAAGGCATTTGCCAAGAAAGTTAGATGATTCCCTGTAGAAACTAAATTTTTATTTAATTCACCAGCAATGCTCAGAAAATGATTGTTAAATACTGTACATACATCCGATTTATCAGTAACAGAAATATTTTTACTACGAATTGACTTTATATCGTCGACCTTGTGTTGTTGACCAGACACTTCCTTCACAATTGACCATATGGCTTTAATTTTATCCTGTGAATTAGCTATTCCATTTGCATACCACATACTCTTTGCCTTCGTAGTAACGTTTTTAAGCACCTTACAGCACTGTTTGGAATGGGCTACCTACATGATATCCTTATCCCACTAGTCAGCCACCCGGGTTGCCTATTACTGCTAGTACCCCGTCAAGAAAGTTCTAATGGAAAGCAACTCTCAAACAGCATGAGAAATGTGTTAAGGAAAGCATTGTATTTATCATATATGTCAGGGCCGCATAAAACACGGAAAAGCGCACGCGTGCAAAGCGAGGAGCAGCGAGTGCCTGCACAGTGCGTCGGTTCAACTCGGCATACTTCGCCTCAACTCGGCTTGCTGGGTGAGGCCGACGCTGTGCGCTGCCGAATGCGCTGCCAGACGGCTTAGTCAACATTGGAATGTGTAAGCGCAAGACAATTACCGGAATTTGCACGAACAACTGGCAGTCAAAATTGAAAACTTATTAGCGTACTCCATCGCACTTGATGAGTCCACGGATATTAACGACACGACTCAGTTAGCAATATTTTTGCGTGGCGTGGACGACGACCTACATGTAACGGAAGAGCTCCTGGATATGATTTCGTTGAAGGACACTGTTACAGGGGCGGATATTTTAGTAGCTGTTGCAATGGCAGCTGAAGGAATAGGACTCCCTTGGGAAAAGCTGTTTTCCGTAACCACAGACGGGGCACCAGCAATGTGCGGTAAAGCAAAAGGGTTTATTGGCCTACTGCGGAAAAAACTTAACATGCCGAATTTACCTTCCGTTAATTGTTTTGCACACCATGAGGCTCTTTGTGCGAAAGTTATCGGTCTTCAAGATGTGATAAAGGTAGTGGTGCGTATCGTGAACTACATTCGTTCTCGTGGACTCACTCATCGTCAATTCAAAGAACTTTTGATTCCCTTTGAAGAGGAGTATCCAGATATTCTCTACCACGCTGAGGTGCGCTGGCTGAGCAAAGGGAAAGTGATTTCCCGAATTTTTCGATTACGCCACACTGTGGCTCAGTTTTTGGAGAGCAAAGGACGTACGGAGCCACTTTTTCGTGACCATGAATAGGTACCTGATTTAGGATTTTTAGCAGACATTATGGCTCTCCTAAATGATTTAAGACTGAAACTCCAAAAAGAAAACAATCTCATCAACGATATGATCAGCGAAATAAACGCTTTCCAGTACAAACTGAAGCTCCTCAAAAACCTTTCAGAGAAAAATACACAACACTTTCCTGAACTAGGTAAGCGAGATATAAATTGTACCTTTATTAAAACAGCCTGATTTTTATAACTGCTCTAATCAAAACGGTACTACGTTTTTGTTTGACAGCATCTGTGCAGGAAGGAGCGCGCTTTGAAAAATACGTCGAGGTGCTACAATCCCTTGAAAATGCGTTTAACGACCGATTCCAGGTAATGTGCCGGTATATGACATACAGCTAAATAAAGGAGATTGCGTTACATATGCAAGTGTAACATTACATTAAAACCAATAGTACACGTTACATGTTTATTAAAATCTATCGCATTTTAGTACTTCGAAACAACGGCTTACATTACTTTCATTTATTAACGTTGGCTTTGTTATTGTTTCAGGTAATTACCTACCTGCAGCCAATTCTCGATGTTTTTGTGCCGGCTGGAGTGGCCGTGCTGTTCTGGGCGCTACAGTCTGGAGCCGAGCGACCGCTACGGTCGCAGGTTCGAATCCTGCCTCGGGCATGGATGTGTGTGATGTCCTTAGGTTAGTTAGGTTTAATTAGTTCTAAGTTCTAGGCGACTAATGACCTCAGAAGTTGAGTCGCATAGTGCTCAGAGCCATTTTTGATGTTTTTGTGAAACCTTTTTCGATGGATATTGAAAGTGCGCCTTCAGATTTACATTTCGAACTAGTTGATTTGCAAAGCGATGTTCGCCGAAAGGATGTGTTTTACAATACAAAAGGTTTGCTCCAATTCTACCAGAATTTGCCGAAGGAAGAATTTCCCAAGTTACACAGAGAAGCAGCGAGGATTATTTCTATGTTTGGTTCCACTTGTGTACGTGAAAGCATTTTTTCTGTTTTGTCTTGTACAAAAACTAGATTGCGTGCGAGTATTTCTAATTGTAATTTAAAAATTCTCTCAGAATTGCTGTCAGCCAATCTCTTGGTCCAGATCTTAGTAGCATAATTGCAAATAAAATAAAGAGCACATAGGAAGATACATTTGTGTTGAAACCAAATTTAAAATTGTTAGCATTACAGTTATTATATAAAATCTCTTTTGTACCGGTACACCAAACTAAGCTCTCCACCTAGTGTACATTAGTATTAGGCAATGACGAAGACAACAGGGTAAAAGCTTTGAAACAGGTCGAGACAGGCAGCGCGAGCGACACAAGCCAAGGAAGTGAGAGGCAGCGCTGTTGTGCAAAGCCGAGGAGTGGGGGGTCTGCACCGTCGTCAACATAGCGCAGCCGTCTTCTGCACTCTGCACTGTGCGATGCACCGGTGCATGCACCTTGTGCGGCCCTGTTCTATGTTATCGGCACTATGAACATCCTGCCACTCTTGTTCCTTGACCAGGTTTAAAAAACTCTCTATTGCTTTTGGATTAACTTTCCTACATAGTTTGTAATTATATATGACATTTGTTTGAGTACAAAAGCCTTTTGGTGTTACGATTCGTGCATCATGGTCTGAAAGGCCATTCACCCTTTTACTAACAGAATGCCCATCTAGTAATGAAGAATGAATAAAACTATTGTCTATGGCTGCGCTACTGTTCCCTTGCATCCTAGTTGGAAAAAACACAGTCTGCATCAGATCATATGAATTTAGGTGATCTACCAACATCCTTTTCCTTGCACCTTCATATGCAAAATTTATATTGAAGTCGCCACATATAACTAATTTCTGGTACTTCCTACAAAGTGAATCAAGAGCCCTCTCTAGCCTGAGCAGAAATGCTCTGAAGTCAGAGTTAGGAGACTTATATACAACAACAATTAGAAGCTTAGCTTCTCTAAATTCAACTGCCCCTGCACAACATTCAAATATCTGTTCAATACAGTGCCGTGATAAGCCTATGGACTCAAATGGAATACTGTTTTTACGCACGTAGCCACTCCTCCACCCCGCTAGGAACTCCTTGGGAAACAGCTAGCTAACCTGTATACTGGTAAAGGAAGCCTCTGAACTGCCAGATTATTTAAGTAGTGCTTCAACATACCAGTAATTTCAGAGTGAAGATCTATAAGCAGTTCACTAACTTTATCTCTAATACCTCTTATACCGGGTGATCAAAAAGTCAGTATAAATTTGAAAACTTAATAAACCACGGAATATATAGATAGAGAGGTAACAATTGACACACATGCTTGGAATGACATGGGGTTTTATTAGAACCACCCCATATTGCTGGACGCGTGAACTCTTGCGCGCGTCGTTTGGTGATGATCGTGTGCTCAGCCGCCACTTTCGTCATGCTTGACCTCCCAGGTCCCCAGACCTCAGTCCGTACGATTATTGGCTTTGGGGTTACCTGAAGTCGCAAGTGTATCGTAATCGACCGACATCTCTACGGATGCCGAAAGACAACATCCGACGCCAATGCCTCACCAAAACTCCGGACATGCTGTACAGTGCTGTTCACAACATTATTCCTCGACTACAGCTCTTGTTGAGGAATGGTGGTGGACATACTGAGCATTTCCTGTAAAGAACATCATCTTTGCTTTGTCTTACTTTGTTATGCTAATTATTGCTATTCTGATCAGATGAAGTGCCATCTGTCGGACATTTTTTTGAAGTTTTGTATTTTTTTGGTTCTAATAAAACGCCATGTCATTCCAAGCATGTGTGTCAATTTGTACCTCTCTATCTACATTATTCCGTGATTTATTCAGTTTTCAAATTTATACTGACTTTTTGATCACCCGGTATTTTGATGAAATATGCTAATTCCTTCTCTAGTTGTGTAAGGTGGCATCATTTTGAGCGACATTACAACTACCTCTCCGGAAGTATAAACATCGAGACAGGAAACCATTAACGATACTGACATCGGCTAGGGATCTTAATTTGTAGCAGGATATCTGCACTTTGGGCGATAGTGAAGCGGACGGAGACGGGAGGCTGGCATGAGAACGGGAAAGACACAAGCGTGGCAGGCAGGCCTGAGAGCTGAAGACAACAGCGCCCGTAAGCTACTCTGGAAACCCCAGGCAGGTGGACCGCGGCTTAGCGAGAGCCACGTGGCCGAGGACAAGGAGAAGACACAGGGGCTCGCTCACAAAACGCGTGGCGGCGTGTAGGTGGTTTTCCCAACGGCCGGAGCGGAAGCTCCTGAAACAGTCTGGAAGCTTCTAGATGCTTCGGTCGGTTGCAAAAATGAGATTGGGCGGCGCTCGGAAACGAACGCCTTCCAGTAACATGATTGGCCACGCACATTAAAAGGGGGAAGAAAAAAGAACAGGAGCTACGAAAAAGCGTAGCGACTGAGAGACTCTTGTTCCTGGAGCGTCGAGGAGAGAGGTTGGTCCTGGCGAGGTGTGCAACCTCGTTACTGGGACAGAGTACTTGTAGCGAGAGCCTGAGGATCGTCTGATGTTCCACGGCAGCCGTGAAGGTGCCCACGGAAGCTTTTGGTGAAGTAGAATTTATGTTATCTCGCTGAGCCGAGAACCTTTGCAGCGATAAGTGTCAGATCACTGTAGTGGTCGTGCGAGGGAAGTAAACTAAATTGCTGATCCCGTGTCTTTTTCGTTCTATACTGAGGCTTCACGTTGCTAGTCGCGAGTGTAGTTCTAAATATAATTGCAATTGCGATAGCTGATGTCAGTATTCCGCGCTTGAATTAACGACCGCGATTATATATCACAGGACAGTGCCAGACAGAGCGATTACCAAATGTGAATAAGCAGAACTATAATGTTTCTCGTACGGTGTAATCTTGAATAGAGTGAATTGCAGAAGAGTAAAGAATTTAACACTACTGAGTGCATCGTTTCATAGCTAGTACTTTTCTTTGTCATTTTATTATGTCTTCATTTGAGTATTTCATGTTTGCAACCACCTGGTGGAGGCAGTGTTTGTAGGTCAGCACATCTGAACATTCTAGCGTATACTGAGGATATGGTTATAAACTAATCAGATTTGCATACGACTAGTTAACGTCACATATAGAGCAAAGGATAAGCTTACCCTTCTGGAGAGCGTATAAGTGTCAGGGCGACAAATTAGCGTTATAAAATCCGTTGTGCAAAATTTTTCACTTATACGTTCGGCTCTCAGGCTTAACCATCAGCACAAAAGAGCAAAACAGAAGCGACAGCTTACAGTTGGAAACGTGACGTCCTCTGAAGGTGAGCCCTCAGTTACAGGGTCTTCCTTTTAGACATGTATACCTATCAGCTGACTTCAATCTAAAATGCTGTATATGTTAATGGCTGATGGAGCATAGACCGTGGAAAGGTCATCTGTCGCTAGTCACTGGACGTCCAGTTGCGATAATGGCGTACAGATTTCAGCCTTCGTCGCCGATGAACAGCAGTCAGCATGGACGTATGGTGAAGGTGCCAGCTGCCGAGGCCCACGTGCAGCGACGTTCTCTGAACGGACACTGTTTGTAGCCCCTTGGTTCATCTGGGCTCACAGTTGCTCATCAGTTGCACGTCTACTCGCCCGTACACTCCTCTGTCATCTATGGCCCGTAGTGAACAACAGTTGCCTCGGCGCCGGTTTAGGTTAACGCCATTTTGGCAAGCACGGTATACTTCAACCACGGCTACTCGCGAACAGTTTACGAAATTAGCTGTTTCGGAAATGTTATCACATTGATCTGGACGCCAATCATCACGCCCTTTCGTACGTGAAATAAATCGCTCCGTTTGCGCATTACTACAACGACTGCACTGTCATACGCACCCCCTCGACATGCGTTATATACCTTCCACTGCCAGTTCTGCCATCTGCATCCTATAACGCTGACGTCGATCATAGGCTGTGGTCACATTAATGAGACTACTGGACCGTGAGATATTTACCTCACTGAGTTTTGTGGGAGATAGCGACTGCACTTCTATGTGTTTGTTGCAGACCGGAGATAACTGTGAATAAACTTCAGTTATTAATTTATGTCCAGACTACGAAATTTATGGATGAAATAGTTAATTAATCCTTCCCAAGTGACACGTTCAACAGTCTTAAATAACACTGTGTCTCGTTATCATTCGGTCCCAAGCTACCTCTCCGGGCAGTCGTGGTTGGATGGTGTACGAGCACTGTCGGGTGCTAATAAGTGGGAGACCCGCGCGTAGTTGCTCAGCTGAACCTTGATGGGACGGTGCCCCAGCGGGCAGCCGCCCTCCGCCAGAGCCGGCGGCGGCTACAACTGGAGCGCTGGAAGCCGTACAGAGCGCCACGGAGCCCCGAGAAGCCCTGGGAGTTCGCCGCGACCTCCTTGGCCACTTTCGCACAGCACCTCGTGCGTGAACGCAGTTCGCGAGCAAAGCTATTCTGCTTACGCAACTCCTGACAACCTACCAACGTTTTCGCAACGAACGTAATCGTTTTAACAAGCAGAAGACCAATAGCCGCTACTTTTACTTCACGTCTTCATTTTGCAACATACGTGCTAAAGTTAAGTCATTTGACCTTTTGCATTTTCTGTAAGTAGGAAATGTTTGAAGGATACTGTTCAGCTACTGATATAATTAACATGAGGACCGCGCCTACTCGTCATCACCGATTTCGTCCAAATTTATGAGGTACTAGCTGACAAACCCAGTATTGCCTGGGTATTCGCGCTGTAAATTTTCTATTAGAAATGAAACCTTATACGTACTACTATAGGAAACTCGGTCTGAGAGGATCTTGGATAGTTGATGTATGCTGGGCGCAGCTTTTGCTATCGGCTACAGCCATTTGCCCGTTTGCGGTTCCCAGTTGAAAGCTGTCAAAAGCACTGCCAGGTGTCAACCATTTACTTAAATTGACTCGACTGTAGAAATCTCTTAATAGTAAAGAATAAAGGTGTTAAAACTTTATATATGATGCAACATTTTTACGCATCTCAATGTTTATAACGTCAACCTCTTGAAGAATGCGTCGTACGACGATACACTGCTGGCCATTAAAATTAATAAACCAAGAAGAAATACAGATGATAAACGGGTATTCATTATACTAGATCTAACATGTCATTACATTTTAAACCGATTTGGGTGCATAGATTCTGAGAAATCAGTACCCAGAACAACCACCTAAGGCAGTAATAACGGCCTTGATACGCCTGGGCATTGAGTCAAACAGAGCTTGGATGGCGTGTACAGGTACAGCTGCCCATGAAGCTTCAACACGATACCACAGTTCATCAAGAGTAGTGGCTGGCGTAGTGTGACGAGCCAGTTGCTCGGCCACCATTGACCAGACGTTTTCAATTGGTGAGAGATCTGGAGAATGTGCTGGCCAGCGCAGCAGTCGAACATTTTCTGCATCCAGAAAGGTCCGTACAGGACCTGCAACATGCGGTCGTGCATTATCCTGCAGAAATGTAGGCTTTCGCAGGGATCGAATGAAGGGTAGAGCCACGGGTCGTAACACATCTGAAATGTAACGTCCACTGTTCAAAGTGCCGTCAATGCGAACAAGAGGTGACCGAGACGTGTAACCAATGGCACCCCATACCATCACGCCGGGTGATACGCCAGTATGTCGATGACGAATACACGCTTCCGATGTGCGTTCACTGCGATGTCGCCAAACACGGATGCGACCATCATGATGCTGTAAACAGAACCTGGATTCATCCGAAAAAATGACGTTTTGCCATTCGTGCTGATAGTCTATGCTGCTGCAAACGTCGTCGAACTGTTCGTGCAGATGGTTGTTGTCTTGCAAACGTCCCCATCTGTTGACTCAGGGATCGAGACGTGGCTGCACGATCCGTTACAGCCATGCGGATAAGATGCCTATCATCTCGACTGCTAGTGATACGAGGCCGTTGGGATACAGAACGGCGTTCCGTATTACCCTCCTGAACCCACCGATTCCATATTTTGCTAACAGTCCTTGTATCTCGACCAACGGGAGCAGCATTGTCGCGATACCATAAACCGCAATCGCGATAAACTACAATTCGACCTTTATCAAACTCGGAAACGTGATGGTACGCATTTATCCTCCTTACACGAGGCACCACAACAACGTTTCACCAGGCAACACCGGTCAACTGCTGTTTGTGTATGAGAAATCGGTTGGAAACTTTCCTCATGTCAGCACGTTGTAGGTGTCGTCACCGGCGCCAATGTTGTGTGAATGCTCTGAAAAGCTAATCATTTGCATATCACAGCATCTTCTTCCTGTCGGTTAAATTTCGCGTCTGAAGCACGTCATCTTCGTGGTGTATTAATTTTAATGGCGAGTGGAGTATATTTGTGTAGGTACATTCAGAGTCATATGTGGGTACTATCTGCGTAATGAGTTGCGAATACAGCTAGTACTACAGAATTCATAAATTTAAATGCCATCCATGATGCGGTAGTTTTTCACGCATCTCATTATTTATGACGCCATATCTTCCGCAGGTGGCTCTTATTCCACAGATTATTGTTCTCTGACACAAAGTGATACGTGTACCAAGTTTCGTTGTAATCGATTCATTGGTTTAGGAGATGTGGAACATATAAACACACCCACCCACCCACCCACCCACACACACACACACACACACACACACACATACACACACACACATACATACATACACACAAACACACACACACACAAAGGGATACATGGACTTGCCAGAAATAATATTGACAGATGTGGGAGCTCAATATGTCCCAGCGTTTCGAAAGAAATGTAGCATTTTTGGCACCGGTCGGGTGGGGCATGAACCAGTTATGTCAGCGCGGTTTCTAGGCAGCGCCTGGCGCAGTAGAAAGATTACGGAACGGTAATGCGAGGGTCGGGCGGTGGAGTCCCTAACCGAAAACCATTTTTTATTTTTAATTTTTACGTTACTTACAACGGAAATAAATCGAAATAATGTTCAATATGTTGTAGTTTCCTAAGACGCACGAAAAGGAAAGGCAAAGGAAAATCAGCACTCACAGCGTCCTCAAGGACTCTGTAAATAATATTTCGAGAAGAGACAGCGATTAAAGGGTCCAGGACTTTCGCTAGTTTGATTTTGAACTTGGAAATGACTGCATCAAAATAGATTTCATTGTTCATCACCAACTGTCAAAATTTTGCGTTGGGCGTGGTTTACTGCCTTTTGTGAATGCGTGGTTTACTGCCGTTTGTGAATGTGAACCACGCCTATGTTTCAACAGAAACTTTGAACAACCATGTAGGCGGCTTTCATGTCGTGTGCAAGCGCCTCGGAAATTTCTGCTTTCGCTATTTTTACTGTGAGTAAACCCCGTACCTGACTTGAGATACCCTGCCGTCGTGTACGCCTTACAATCACTTCTTGCAAATTTCTTTGCAATCACAAATTTTTCTTTGCCTTTTCTTTTCATGCATATTGTGAAAATATTAATAAATAAAATATACTGAGCGTTATATTGGTTTATTTTCAATGTTAGTAAATGCACAAACTGAAAATTAAAAATATAAAAAAGTTTCTGCATCAGAGCTCGGCCTCACGATCCTCGAATTACCGTTCTGCACTCTTTCCGTTGCGCCAAACACTGCCTGAAAACAAGTTAACATAAACGGCTATTGCCTCTCCCGACCCGCGCACCAGATGCTATTTTTTTATATACATGTTATCTGGAGAACTGCTGTAAATTTGTATCGTAGTATTTTTAATAGAACTTCTATAAGTCGATGTCCTTTTTGCCTTGTAACATGCTCATGCTTACTTCAGTTCTTATTGAAGTACACTGCGCACACAACATGATTGGCACACGCACGCTGAAATGTGCGTTTTAATAGAGCTAGCGCAAGAATTTTATGCCTGTCCATTTCGTAAACAGTGTGTCTTGGAGCCGAATACAGTCGACAACCGCGCTGCAGCGTGTTGCGATTGAGTTATCATGTTCAGGCACGAGTACTTTACGCACAAGTCGCACTGTTTTTGGGCGCTCAGCAGCACTGAACTCGGCAGCTCGACTTGACGTTCGGAAGCATACATAACCCGTGTACCGAAGGTCTGGAAGCCCTTCTTCGACTGCGCGAAGGGCAGCTGGGCCTACATTCATGCCAGCTCTCTGCAGTTTTAATGTTATTGCCGGTACACTGTTCCGCGCATCCTCCAAATTTGCATCATCAGAAAATATGGTCTGAATGAATCCAATTTTCACAATGACTGTGAGCAATAATTATTATTGTTTCTGTATTACAAAATCGGACAAATACGATCAGGACTTACGCTCGGAGGATTTCACAGAAACTCAGTTTTGTATGTACACTACTGGCTATTAAAATTACTACACCAAGAAGAAATGCAGATGATAAACGGGTATTCATTTGACAAATATATTATACTAGAACTGACATGTGATTACATTTTCACGCAATTTGGGTGCATAGATCCTGAGAAATCAGTGTCCAGAACAACCTCCTCAGGCCGTAATAACGGCCTTGATACGCCTGGCCATTGAGTCAAACAGAGCTTGGATGGCGTGTACAGGTACATCTGCCCATGTAGCTTCAAGACGATACCGCAGTTCATCAAGAGTAGTGACTGGCGTATTGTGACGAGCCAGTTGCTCGGCCACCATTGACCAGACGCTTTCAATTGGTAAGACATCTGGAGAATGTGCTGGCCAGGACAGCAGTCGAGCATTTTCTGTATCCAAACAGGCCCGTACAGAACCTGCAACATGCGGTCGTGCATTATCCTGCTGAAATGTAGGGTTTCGCAGGGATAGAATGAAGGGTAGACCCACGGGTCGCAACACGTCTGAAATGTAACTTCCACTGTTCAAAGTGCCGTCAATGCGAACGAGAGGTGACCGAGACGTGTAGCCAATGGCACCCCAGACCATCACGCTGGGTGATACGTCAGTATGTCGATGACGAATACACGCTTCCAATGTGCGTTCACCACGATGTTACCAAACACGGATGCGGCCATCATGATACTGTAAACAGAACCTGGATTCATCCGAAAAAATGACGTTTTGCCTTTGGTGCACCCAGGTTCGTCGTTGAGTACACCATCGCAGGTGCTCCTGCGTGTGATGAAGCGTCAAGGGTAACCGCAGCCGTGGTCTCCGAGCTGATAGTTCATGCTGCTGCAAACGTCGTCGAACTGTTCGTCCAGATGGTTGTTGTCTTGCAAACGTCCCCATCTGTTACTCAGGGATCGAGACGTGGTTGCACGATCCGTTACAACCACGCTGATAACATGCCTGTCTTCTCGACTGCTAGTGATAGGAGGCCGTTGGGATCCAGCACGGCGTTCCGTATTACCCTCCTGAACCCACCGATTCCATATTCTGCTAACAGTCATTGGATCTCGACCAACGAGAGCAGCAATGTCGCGATACGATAAACCGCAATTACGATAGGCTACAATCCGACCTTTATCAAAGTCGGAAACTTGATGGTACGCATTTCTCCTCCTTACACGAGGCATCACAACAACGTTTCACCAGGCAACACCGGTCAACTGCTGTTTGTGTATGCGAAATCGGAAACTTTCCTCATGTCAGCACGTTGTAGGTGTCGCCACCGGCGCCAATCGTTTGTGAATGCTCTGAAAAGCTAATCATTTGCATATCACAGCATCTTCTTCCTGTCGGTTAAATTTCACGTCTGAAGCACGTCATCTTCGTGGTGTGCCAATTTTAATGGCCAGTAGTGTAGATTACAATACCAATTTCGTTTGGCTGTACGGCCTGATGCAATCAATTCGACGACTTGTGTGTCCCTAACGACCACTGTGATCCATCTTGGAAAGGGGGGCTTCGGTCTAACTTGGAATTCGAATCACGTGTTGTTTCTGGCGAATGCTCATATCGTTGAGAGGCGAAGGCTAGGTTAAAACAAAGACTGAAAACGTCCGTTTTTCGACGAATATTCGATCCCGCGACCTCTCAGTTATCTAAACATGTGCTCTACCGTTAAATTACCACGCTCAGGTTATAGCTAGCTAGTTCGTCCATAGGTTTTGGTAAGTGAGTTCCCGCGCACCAAAATATGTGACGCATATGACCATATTTTTTTTTATAGTTTGAATTACTTATACGGCCAAAGGACCGTAAAACCTGCTATTTCGCATAAATTTCAACTTGATACCTCCACCCGTTTCTGAGAAAAACGGTCATTACAGCCGGCCGTATCGTTCATAGCATTGACTTAGAATTTCTTAGACCGCCAAGGATCCGTAAACTTTACTACCTGACATACATTTCAACTTCATATTTACGCTCGTTCCTGAGGAAAAGGAGTCTTTACAGACGGGCAGACAGAAGGACAATAAATGGCAAAAATAATGTTTGTGTGATAACAATTTAGGATTTTATCCCTTTAATCGTCCTCTCAAACCTTCCTCCTTGTCAAATTTCATGTTTCTAGATCAACGGGAAGTGTCATACAGGTTTTGATGTGTGTATCAAAATTATGTGTGCTAAATTTCCGTATCTCTTGAGTTCATTGACGTGGAAGCTTACTACACACATCAAAGAAAGTTTTGCATCACCCAAGTTCTCAGAATTCCTAAAGATAGACGTTGACCGTGGATAGTGTATCACAGACTCAGTCCCTTCGACTGCTCAAAGATGCCACTAAACCCGCCTAAACGTGTAAACAACCATGCATGAGCAGCGCCTATTAGACCGAGGGAGCCCGACAGCTGATCTGTTCCAGTCATTCCACCAGGAAGGAGGTACACGGCGTGTGTTGTCTGTAGTTCAAGCATGCCTAGACGGTCAATACCGCTGTTCGATTGCGTCCGCATTGTTACTTTGTGCCAGGAAGGGCTCTCAACAAGAGAAGTGTCCAGGAGTCTCGAAATGAACCAAAGCGATGTTGTTCGGACATGGAGGAACTGTCGATGACATGCCTCGCTCAGGATGCCCAACGGCTACTACTGCAGTGGATGACCGCTACCTATAGATTATGGCTCGGAGGAACCCTGACAGCAACGCCACCATGTTGAAAAATGTTTTTCGTGCAGCCACAGGACGTCGTGTTACGACTCAAACTGTGCGCATGATGCTCAACTTCACTCTCGACGTCCATGGCGAGGCCCATCTTTGCAAACACGACACCATGCAGCGAGGTACAGATGGGCCCAACAACATGCCGAATGGACCGCTCAGGATTGGCATCACGTTCTCTTACCGATGAGTGTCGGATATTCCTTCAAACAGGCATTCGTCGGAGACGTGTTTGGAGGTAACCCGATCAGGCTGAACGCCTTAGACACACTGTCCAGCGAGATTGTTGTGTCACATTGTCGAAACTGTCTATTACAAATGATAATGACAGTTTAGATATTGTTGTGTAACACTGTCGACGGGAAACCTTACAGTAATATAGTATTTCCCTTTACTGTGATTGTTTGTGATCGACTTATAGGGAGGACATTTTTAGTTCAAATGGCTCTGAGCACTATGGGACTTAACAGCTGTGGTCATCAGTCCCCTAGAACTTAGAACTACTTAAACCTAACTAACCTAAGGACATCACACACATCCATGCCCGAGGCAGGATTCGAACCTGCGACCGTAGCAGTCGCGCGGTTCCGGACTGCGCGCCTAGAACCGTGAGACCACCGCGGCCGGCGGACATTTTTAGTTAAGGGGCGGTCGTTTGTCAGGAAAAACGTGGTCATCTTAAAGGGTCTTGTGGAAGTTTATTTCCATTCATTCAAAATATGGTCGCTTCTCGAGAGGTTTCACTGTATTACCGATATGGTATATGGATTTATTAACTCAAAAATTAGATTATACGTCGTCCTTGGGTTGATCGCTATCAGTAGCAGTGCGAGGTTTGAATACCTTATCGGGCTCCTACATTTATGTTTCCCCGTGGCTTCTCTAAGCCCCTGTGGGGAGTGACGGGATGATACATTAAACTAAACCACAACCGAGGCAGCGCCCGTCTCTTACGACCTCTTTGTCTGCGGGTGCTATATTCGAAACAACCGTGTTTTATTTTTAGTAAAAATAGACCAGTTTGTGAAGCCATAATTAACGCTGCGTTTTGCGTCTCGTATAAAACAAGAGTCTTTTTAACAAAGTAGTTGTTTACAACGTACTGAAGTTAGCAGGCTAATTAGTTTGTGGTTACAGGCTCTCCACAGCGGCAATTAAAGCAACATTCAATTTGCGGCTGCTAACTTTTAGAGCCAGTAATTTCCGATACACGCAACAGCCTGGCCGGAAGTAATATCTGAAAAAGCGAGCTTTTAGAAGAGGAGGACAGCAGGTGCTTCACGCCAGATCGTATCCGATGTCCACGAAGATCAGGGAAACGAATTTCTATGTATACGTAATAATTATGTACAGTTTAATTCATTTAAATCTGAAATTAAGAATCGATGTAGTCCAAGACCTCATCCTGAAATACCTTAGCATGTTTGTGTGTGTGTGTGTGTGTGTGTCTGTGTGTGTAGCTACTTGTATTTTACATCCATGTTTATGTAAATTTATACATTTTTATAATTTTATGCTGTTTAATATAGTCGTTAAATAGTGTATAACGATATTTCCAGGGCTCACGGGTCTCCAGCCGGATGCGATCGTTGAAGTCCCACGATATTTCGACGAATAACCTTTCCGCCATCATAAGGTATTTTTGATGGAATGATCTGTCTGCTCTTTGTCGGCGGCCGCAATCGAAGCATCGGCGCAGGGAATCGAAGCCCGGCTGACGGACGTAAATAACACCGACAATGAGCAGACAGACCAGTCGCTTGGTGACAGTCCTAAAGTGCGGATCGTGTGCGGAGCTGCGGGAGAACGTACGATACTGCATCCAGCCATAGGGACTTGCTTACGGGTTACGTCTCGAGGGTCCGCAAAGCTTTGAAACTTCGGCAGACCGAGGACGCAGGAGCGACCAACTGCGTTTTTATTAACATACAATTTGGCGCTCTGGAAGATCACCTGAGGGCAAAGCAGCCTTAGGAAGCCTTTAGAGTGGTATTGTTGTATTTTCGCCGCTTTGGAATATCTTGCGCTAGTAGTGACTTGGGGTCGCAGCAATCTACCGTTGTCGATAAAAGGCGCGTCTTGTTGCCGCGGGCCGCGTCGCCGGCCGTTTCGAGCGTCCCAGCTGCCGCAGAGCTAGGCTCTGCTCCCCCAGGACCTGGAAGTCGGCCGCGGAACCAACGAAAAGGTTTCCGCAGCCCCCGTCCAGACCTCCGCTTCCACCTGCGCAATAGGGCCAGCAATGCAGCCGGGCAACCTAACGGTGCCAATGACGGCTGTAATTGGCACTTGGCAGCAGCCCCTTTTCCGCTCTGGACATTGCTATAAACACACCAAATGCCCTAATACACAGAACACCAACAGAATCATACGTAGTCAGCAATTGCGATCTCACTTCACCTCCCCCTGTCCTAAGGCGGCTCCTGCTTGCCACTGCCACTAACGACCTCCCAAACTACATAGCATCCCTGAATGAAGACAAGCAGAAGACCCGTCAGCCGACCGTAATCCTCCCCAAACCCACCACCTTGACCCAACCCTCCACCTGATCCAAATACCTAAAATCCCCCCCCCTCCCACCCACACAAGTCCTCGTCATCCAAACAGCGGCGTGCAAAAAAGGAGTGCAAGGCTGGACACGCAACGACCAGAAAGAAGTCCACCTCCCCTACCCCGACCACGCCCTCAATCTCTGAGGAGTCCGTGCCCCCAACAGCACCTGTTGTCGCCCTGGGAGGGAACCAGGAAACAATCGCCCTGGAACTAGGTAACAGGGCAGGATTCATATGGATTCTTGCTGACGAAGAAAACCTTTCGCCAGCCGAGGCTTCCACCGGCCCGGAGAGTAGAACCCACTCCAAATAGATTTCAGGCACTGGCTGATGAGCCAGAGACACAACACGTACCAACGACACAAAAGCACGACACACACCACCTTCCCAGCCCCCCCACCCCCATTGTCGCGGAATTTCCCCATAACTATGTGGAACTCTACGACATAATAAAAACGGCTATTAAAGGTACCAACTTTAAAGCCAAGCCAGCTGGAGGAGACAAGATTAAAATAACACTAAACACTATTGAGAACTACAACACCATCAAGGACCTTCTCGCAAACAAGGACATACGTCACTAAACGTTCCCCACAACAAAAACCAGAAACAAAAGCTTAGTCCTCAGGGACCTGTCGAGACGGTTGTCGCCCCAAGCAATCAAAACAGACATGACTGCTCAGGGGTACGTCGTCAAATCTGTCCAACAGATGTTCAGACTCGGAGCGGAAAGTAAGTGGCCATTGTATCAGGTGACTGTCCCTGATATAACACCAGAACAAAAGGCAAATTAAGGAGGTTATGCCCGCCCCTGTCTCCCCAGAGCCCCTACGCCGCAGAAACAAGACAGTGCAGTGCTTCACTTGTCAGGGAATAAATCACATAACTGCATACTGAAATATGGCGGTGCGCAGCACAAAGAGCGCTGAGCGCCACGATACTAGAGTATTTACAGTCAAAGTCACAAACCTGCATAGAAGGTGTGCGCTGTGTGGCAAAAACAGAGGGTTAACAAGGTTGCGAGGTCCACAAAAGACACTCACAGCAGGCAAAGGGCGGAAAGGCCGCCCACACACGCAAACAAGACAACACCACCTTGTCCAGTCACACAAAGAAACAAAACAGGTCTACACACACAGACAAGACTTCCAAGACCAGACACACCAAGGGCAACATATGCGGAAGTGATTTCTCCTCCAAGAAGCCATGAAAACGTAGCCCTATCACCAAAACATCAGACACAGTCGCAACAACAACACCGGGGAAGAGACAACAACAACGACCAGGTTTCCCAAAACAGAGGAAGCTCTAGGGAACCCCAAACACAAACTGCAGCAGCAGTCCCCCAATTCCCCCTCCCCCCTCAGATCAGCTTTTGGGCATTATGGTCCAGACCTAGGAGCCTCGTCATGGAGATGATGAAGGAATTCGAGGATGCCCAGAAGCAGAACCACAGATCCCCGTTGTCCTCCAGGCAGCAGTCCAGCAGTCGCTTCCCTCTGCGACCTTATCAGTGGCAACAAAACCCCATCATGGATAGGTGACCAAATATCCAAGGCCTGACAATGTGCGCCTTTAACGCAGACGGTATTGTTAATCAAGTGGTCAAATTCAGGGAACTCATGAAGGAGTACTCAATCGATATATGCATGATTGTGAAAACCCCCCTCAAGCCAGGAATCAAAAGGACAGTTCCCAATTACAATAGTTACCGTGTAGACAGGCCAACCCAAGGCAGAGGGGTGGCCATATACATAAAAAGGGGGATCCCCCACCACCAGGTATACATACTGGGTACCAATAAAATCGAATCAGTGGCAGTAGAAGTAACCACAGCCATCAGACCCGTAACAGTAGTTGCAATCTACCGACCCTCAAATGACGAGATCGATGAGGGAGATATAGCAGCTTTAGGCCAAATTAAGGGCAAACTCCTACTCGGAAGTGACTTCAGTGGCAAGCACCCAGGCTGGAACTCTAGAATAACCTCCAGAGCAGGCGCCAAACTGTAACACTTAGCGTGCAACCACCACTTTGAAACATCGGGTCTAGTCGAGCCCGCTCACTTTCCTAAAAATTGAGGTAGGCCCGATGTATTAGACATAGCTCTCACTAGGAGGATTACAGGGTTTGTGGCTGCGAGGACAGTCAACAGAATGTCCTCTGACCACAATACTGTCATCTTCGAGGTCGATGTTGGAAATAGGTAGCGCTCGCGCGGTACCAGTTATCACACAGACTGGGAGCGATATCGAGAAACTGTCACCCTGGATATTGCTCGCACTACTGCCAAAACAGTAGAATAAGCGCTACAAGATCTAACAGACGCCGTCCTACAGGCAGCGCAAGAGCCCCCCCCCCCGCAAAGGGAAGGGCCGCCTCTGCAAATACAGCTCCCGGAACACTTGTTAGCTCGAATTCGACTCAAGAACGGAGTGACAAAAGATCACCAGAAATCAGGCCACCAGGAGGCTGCTCAATCGATTACAGAGAGAGGTGAAGGTAACGCTCAATGAGCACAGAAACCAGCAATGGCAAAACAGCCTCACAGCTCTCAAAGTAGACGATCACACACTATGGCAAGCAACCAAGCAATTCACAAAAAGACGCGCTAGGATGCCGCCACTCCACGGCGAGCGGGCTCTGACCCACAGCCATGCTGAGAAGACCAACGACCTCGCCGACTCCTTCAAGAATCAATTTCAAGTGGCAGAACCCCAGGATAAAGCACATCAAAAGGTAGTCCGTCGTCAACTGGCTGTCTTCCTCAATGCTGAGAAGAACCCAGAGGACGAACTCCCACTTTTCGCCCCCGAAAAAGTAATTAGGTCCCTCCCCACAAAAATGGCGCCAGGACCCGACAGTGTCACCAATCAGTTACTTAAAAACCTCCCACCTTTGGCGATCACACACCTCGCGAACGTCTTCAACGAGATTAATCGTTCCTACAAGTTCCCAGCTGCTGTAAACACTCAGAAGTTGTCGCGATACACAAACCAGGGAAAGACCCTCTATTCCCGCAGTATTAAAGGCCGACTAGCCTCTTGCCAACTATCAGCAAGATCTATGAGCGCCTCCTGCTAACACCCATACAGGAACATATTACCAGAGAGAAACTTCTGCCGGATTTCCAATTCGGATTCCAGCAGAACCACTCAGCCCCACAACAACTCATGAGAGTGGTTGAAGCAGTCACAGAGGGCTTCAACCACAGAGGCTACTGCGGGATAGTTCTACTAGACGTAGCCAAAGCCTTCGACTCAGTATGGCATAGAGGGCTACTCTACAAGTTGTACACATAAGGGTTCCCCAGGAGCATAATTAAGCAGATTAAAAGCTATCCCACTGATAGAACTTTCTCTGTCAAAGTATAAACCGCCACCTCCACCAAAAGGCGTATTCGTGCTGAGGTGCCATAGGGACCAGTCCTCGGGCCCGTTCTGTACAGTCTAAACACTGCGGACACTCCCACGGCACCCCTGGTGCACACTGCACAATATGCAGATGACAGCCTTCTACACGCGTAATGCGAACAAGGACCTGGTCATCCATTGGCTACAAAGGGTTTTAGATGACCCGGAAACTTGGGCCCGTCACATGAACTCTGAAAAGACGCAGGCTATGCTGATCACACAGAGGCTCTGAAGGCGCGGACCTCTCCTCAACGCACTGCTCCCCCCCCCCCCCCCCCTCTGGCACAGAACCGCCAACTGTCTTGGCGTAACCCTGGACTCTCGTCTTACGTGGAAACCCCACATAGACGAGGTCCACAGAGAAGTCTGTGCCAGAATGTCTATCCTATACCCAGTCCTCAACACTACCAGCTCCCTTCCCTGCTCTGTAGGAGTGAATGTTTATCAGGCCCTTATACGGCCAGTAATGGAGTATGCATGCCCTGTCTGGGGATAGGCAGCGAAGCAGCACCTATACAAGCTCCAGAAGCTGCAGAACTTCGCCCTCAGGAGAGAATTGCATCTACACCTGGGATTCCCCACAGACAATCCGTATGCCACAGCTGAAATCCCACTCCTGAAAGAGCGTTTCCAAGATCTGGCAAGGACCCTCTATGAAAGCTCTTCCAGATCAGGAAACGTGCTCATCCACTCCCTAGGTCGGTATGAAATTTCCCGCGACAAGCACCACCGCCCAATGACGATCTTCGAGGACTAAGTCGAGGAGAAAATCTCTATATCCAATCCCTAATCCTCCTCCCTCCCCCATAATATCATTCATCTCGTCAGCCTTTCAAGTGAATCACCTGAGCAGAAATGACAGCTCGGCCAATACACTGCCTTTTTATACCTTGTTTATGCAATACTATTGGCATCTGTTGAAACACGTATGTAACATAGCAGCGATGGCGAGGCATTGCAGCGTCTCTGACCAGAGAGTATGCGCTTGACCGCGCGAGTGTTACGAGCAGTACTCTGTCAGTAGTCTGTAGCAGTCAGTAGCTCTGTTCAGTGGCGTGCAGTACGCTAGTAGTCGTCATGCAGAGCGGTCGGTCAGTGGTAGCAGCCCAGTGCGGTTGTGTGATGTAGGCTGTCGGCATTCTGGTCAAGAGGCTGAATGAGGTATATTGTTAATTAACGTAATCATCAGATAATGTAAAGTTTATTTATTGTAATTAATTTCCAACAAGTGCCCCAATAATAATTTTTATTTTTTCAAAAGCATTTTTCAAAAAAATTTTATTTTTTATTGAACTAACGATTTCGTTGCACTTCCCATTTCATTCCACTTCTTTTAAAGAAAAATTTCCGTAAAATCACAGAAAAAAGGAATATTATTATTTGCAATGCAGTTCCTCCAAGCTGTGCGCAAGAATAAGAGCAGAAATTTGACTAGCAGTTACAATGAGGTAAGACTTTAATTCTGATTTTTGCACAGGGCCAAAGACCGATATTTCGGTTTAATTGAATTTCATTAGCACTGAATTGTTTTTCATTATTTTTGTGGGAGCTTACACCAGAGTCAGATTGCGATTCTCATTTTTATTGTCATTAAATTTAATTGCTAGGGAGGTTACATTTGGCTCCCATTCATTTATTATTTCTGTCTTTAAAATTTCAGTGGAGAGGTTACACTTAGCGCAATGTCCATTAGGATTTGTAAATAATATTGGCATTTCTTTCAAAATTTTTGTGGGGAGGTTACACTGTATATGTGCACACCGCTTTTCCACGACTTTTGTTACCTCAGTGTACAGCCACTACCAACTCAGGAAATATCGTTCTTGTGAAGCACAACTAGCTCTCTGTTGTCACGAAGTAAAGATTACTATCGGCAAGGATCTCAAATTGTTTCCATATGTCTAGATTCCCAGAACGCTTTTGATACCGTTCGTAACAATAGGCTGCTAATCAAATTGTGTGCCTATGAAGTATTGCTTGAGCTGTGCGAAATCATCGCATCAAACGAAATGATATCCGGTGTTGCCCGAAGAAGTGTTATAGGCCATAATTAATTTTCTGTTTCTTTGCAGTCCTGATACACTATGAAAAACCCGCGCCGCAGAGGATCGCCAGAACACCCGAAGTAAAATGGCGCAGGCTATAAGTAAGGTGCTATATAATTAGGTAATTGATTCTCGGCAGCAGCTATAATGTTACAGATATGCTAGGCCAAACCGGATGACTTCTGTAACCATTGATATTTTTATGAGTACCTTCCTGGGACGGATTCGTCTAATGTGGTTCGTCTAATGCAACTAAATGAAAGTCTGTTTTTGTTGTGCATTGCGCGTTTCGCTTCATTTTATTTGTGAAGCAACTTCGGTGGCCTGCAATACAGCCTTTTTTTTATAATATCTGTGTTGTGACTGACAATTCACAATTTTTCACAAACACAAATTTTATTTATGTAAGTTTACAAGGTTGATGGCTGAACAGCAAAAGAGAGGTAACAATAACGATGCCAGCAAAACAAAAGTTCACTTCTAATTTTCCACAAAGGTTCATGGTAACACACACACACACTAGTAAAAGTCCAATTAAGAGACGAAGACGTAATCTTCAGCGGTCGAAGTCCACGAGGTCGGCAGCCAGAGTGAACTGAACTTTGGGGCTGGTTCTAGCCCCTAAATAGCTCTCTCCAGCCAATTAGGTTTTGGCGTAGTGATACTTCCTACAGGCTATGGCTCGAACTCCCCCTGCAGGAAGCAGTGCTCGGAATGTCAGTTTCCATTATCTTGCATGCAAATAGCCGGTGTATACCATGGTGCTTTTGGTACGCCTTGGACATAGACAACCCTGTTCTCTGTGGTGTAATATTGGTTGCCGGCCCTCAGGGGCTACCTTGGCTCCGGCATAACAATCTGTGTTATATAATAACTGCGGATTTGTTACTACATTACAGTTTTTTGTTATTCATTTGTTTTTAGGTGAGAATAAACTACATTACAGTTTTATGTTATTCATTTTTAGCTGGAAAACACGTTTTGTAGCACACATTTCGTGAAATTAAATTATTATTTTCTGCTTCCGCTTTGTGGCCTTATTAGTGCACATGTGCCTTCCTGGAGGTCTACTTAGATTGCCTGCGTACCCAGGATGTACGTTTTTCTACGTTTTACGAACACATTTCGACTTAATACCGCGTTTACACTGTGCACTGTGTTTTGTTTGGTTTGTTTACTCTTTGTATACGAAAGTGTTCCTGTAATTTTAGGAGTTTTCTTTTCTTGTTGTTCATCCTAATAATTTTCATGTCCTGTTCCATGTAAGATGGTTCATGTCCATGCTTCATAAGGCATTCAGCAAAAGAAGTTCCATATTTCTTTAAGTCTAATTTTTCTACCTCTCATCCCCAGATATAATGATTTGCAGCACTGGCATTTTAACTGGTGTACACCAACTCCCTTGTTTTTGTCTGGTTTTTCTATTGGTGTCTGTAAATGCGAATGGAGCATGTTTCTTTTCTGTATGCAGTGTGTAACCCTTGTTTGTTCAGTATATTTGCTAGTCTGTGTTTTGATTTGTGTCTGTATGTTTTACGACCACATTCGTAGACGACAGAAGAGAAATGGAGCGTCACTGGTTTGATGTGCTAGATTTATGAAGCATTTCTTTCGTAACATTGCATAAATTGAGTGTGATTTTTATGATGTTTTACTGTTTTCGTGAAATTTCGGTATTATATGGATTACGAAATAATGACCAAATAATTGGATCCAGACGAAGTATCGTGTCTGTGTCTACCGACAGAGGTGTGCCGCACTGTGAAAGTTAACGCTCCGTCACCCCTTGGAGAGCTCACAGCGAGTGGTGTCGTGTCGCAGCGCGGCTGCGTTTGATGTCAGAGACTGCGAGGGGCGTCGACTGCTGGAATATATTGACGCTGCAGGGGGGTCACGGGGAGCGGAAGGCGCTCGAAGATGTGTGTCACGTTTCCCGTAACACCCAGCCAGCGGGATTTGCCCGGAGATCTCGACGAATAATGAAGCAGGATGAACGTGTGGGAACAATGGAGTGATATACGAGTCACGTGGTCCGCTAGAACCGTAAAATTTTTATTGATAGCAGACTGCTATAGACCGCTCCATTATTACGGACTGATCTGGTTTGCATCGCGCCACGTATCTTTCCTCTAGCAATGAAGTGAAACCCCATACCATTGTTCTTCAGAAACACGTAATGAAATCAGAAGGAAGCGTTAAAAGAGCCAATCATGATTCCATATCTTAAATATTTTGAAGTCCATCTTTTCTCATGAAATATGCTAGTAAATTGGAATTAATCTATTATGTAACTTCTCATGGCAGAGCGTATGCACGGTATTAGCTAATGATTGTTACCTACAACATACAGCAAATAATGGAAAGCGTCATACCTCAAGTCGAAGTAGGAGAAAAATATAACCAGGAAAATATTAACTTGAAGTTAAATATATGAAAATTATGTGGTTTAATTCTCCACCTGGAATGGTATGTTTGAAAATACACTTATTGTTGCACGATGTTTCTAAATTATTTGCATACAAATGTTTGTGAAAAGTTAAAACTAATAGTCCAGGTATTGACACAGGTACACCTGCTTATAGTCCCCCTAACAAGTCTCAATGCCCAACTTTAAGCAGCATGTGTCACTAATTAACTCCTAGTGTTCTGAGGTTTACGAGGTACTAGTAATCTATAGGCGCATAAACTCGCTTTGAGGATGTTCCTCCGATGTTGCGAACAACACAAAGAAACAGTAGCTGTGTGGTGAAATTATACATTTTGTAGTACAGAGATGCTCATCAACAATAGAAAAGAAAATTACGAAACTGATTCTGAGAGATCCCATTTCAAAAGGTGCCAGAAAACATAAATACCCCTGTAAAGTACGGCAGACCTTATTTCCTTTACGAAAAATTCAAGTCACTGATGAGATGATGATTCATGCGTTACACGGTGGGTCTCTACTGGTAAAGAAGCAAAACAAAAGTACCAGTCAACATTTAACTGTCGGGTCTTCATCCATGAATTCAACTCGTAACATTTGATAGGAATTATCTCTTATGTCACTAATGTCACATACAGATAATCTCGATTCCGATTTGTATATGTTGGATACAGATGGACGCAAACAAACAATCTAATTTATAATCAGACTTAGTGAAGACGGAGTCCTCTTCAGCAGAATGACTGGAATCGTTAGGGTGTCCTATTCGGTAAAATACAGCATCCGAAGCTTCAGTAAGTCTAGAATATTACTAAATTGTCATTTATTGTTACCATAATGGTGCCTAAGATTCAATTAAATTAGCATATGAACAGACGCTGACCAAGCTTATCACACTGATGTTTCCATAAAATACATAGAGTCGAGATGACCCTGCTTAAACAAGTGATGTATCAGTTGCCCGATCTACCAGCGTTAAGTCGCTTAAGGTTTCATTCGACACATCAGACAACAGCTGGTAGAGCAAGAAAACAATTGTAAATCACTGAACCTGAGATAACTCTGCTTGGACTCTCATTTCGGAAATCCTTCCACCTGGGCATGAATGAAATGGGATCGTGTGGAGGTCACCCAACCGTTCTTGTTCCGGACTTGGAAGACCCAGGAGTAACCTCCAGATGTCACTTCTCTTGGATAACACCAACTGTGACAGCGAATAACCACATAACATGGAGCACTTACTGGATTGTCAACTGTGCCCGGCATCTTGCAAAGAAAAATACCTTCTTCTTGCGACACTGGGTGCTATTGAAGTTGCAAGATTTTGGTCAGCAGCAGTGTTGCTTAGTAATTATTTCTTTTATTTGTTAGTAGTAGTAATTGCCATGTAGTGTGTTTGTTTCCTGACTCGAATAAATAAATAAAGCGACATAAACCTTATGTAGTTATTAATTCGGTAGAGTTATTGAAATCATAATAAAAATGAACGATGCTACTCAAAAAATCTTCTGCTTGCCTAGAAAGAAAGGAAAAATTTATAATAAATCATCTCTGAGCAGAAGATAGTAGCATCATCGTCACCAACTCTCTTTCTGGGTCAATTTAGTAATTATATCCATCACCTTCAATTCGCTTCTTATTCTGTTTAAGCTTGATTGATTATATCAGTACTTTTTAATGCAACCCAAATGTTATATCTCGTTGCATAACCACGGGTTTTTCATAGGAGGCCCTGGAATGGTCAATCATCTATTGGACTCATCGAGCTCACAGTACATAGCTGCAGTAACTTCAGTATCTCAGATTTATCTGTCTAAATAATAAAGGTGAAATGAGAAAATTAAATCTCTTATTTTCACATAGCCCTCACTTCAGTTTCACACAATGTGTTTGCTACTCCTTACAGTGCCACCTTCTTTCACTGATTCGACCATGGTGTTTGAAGACACGAAAGTTCTATAAACCCACCAAACTTCGCTCAAAGCTTTATCATCACCACATTTTGACTCCAAGACTAATTTCCTCTTTAATATGGCCAAAGCGAGAGATATATCTGCATATTTATTATTACCCATATAATTCTCAAATACCCTCTGTATACGTCAAAAGTGGGGAGTGATCACACTGGTTCCTCAACGATGTGCTGTACACACTGGTGGTAATAACTTACAGTAAAATATGATCCTTTATTTTTATTTATTTCTGCACTGACGGCAATGCAAAGCACTACACCACGAAGTACCGGCCTGATGTTTGTCAAACTTTGTGGAGATGTACACTACATAAAAGGTATTAAACGATTAGAGTTTTATTCTATTCGGTTCTGACGTCCATCATCAACCTTTGCAGGAGGTGTGAGCCACACGTGCAGGAATACCCTCTTGTGTTCGTTGTGGCGTGAAAAAAACAGCATTCGAATATCATCTTGAGAAATTTCTGACCGTGTCTGGAGCACATACTGTGTCAGTTGACGAAGATTACTGGCGGAAGGTTGGTATAGAAATATGCGTCTGCATCTGCATCTACATACCCGTCAACAAACTGTACAGTGCGTGGCGAATGGTACCCTGTACCACTGTTAGTCATTTCCTTTCTTGTTCCACATGCAAATAGAAAGCGGGTAAAACAACTATCTATATGCCTCCGTATGAGTCCTAATTCCCTGTATCTTATCTCCGTGATTCTAACGGAAAATGTATACTGGTGGCAGTAGAAATCGTACTGCAGTCATCTGCAAATGCTGTTTCTCTAAATTTTTCTCAAGAGTGTTATCCGAAAACAATGTCTTCTTCCCTCGAGCGATTCCCATTTGAGTTTCCAGAGCATCCCTGTAATGCTTTCGCATTGATCGGACCTACAGGTAACAAATCTAGCAGCCCGATTCTAAATTGCTTCGATGTCCTCCCCCAACCCCACATGGTGAGGATCCATAATAATCAAACAGTCCTCAGAAATAAGTCTCACTAGCGTCCCATATGCGGTCTCCTTTACACGTGAACCACACTTTCCTAGAATCCTCCCAATAAACCAAAGTCGGCTATTCACCTTTTCTATCACAATCCTCACACGCTCGTTCCATTTCATACCGCTTTGCAGCGTTACGCCCAGATATTTAAATGATGTGAGTTTGTCAAGTAACACACTACTAATTCTGTATTCGAAAATTACGGGTTTGTTTTTCCTACTCGCCCGCATTAACTTATATTTTTCTACATTTAGAGTTAGCTGTCGTTCATCACATCAGCGATTTTGTCTAACCATCTTGTATCCTCCTACAGTGACCCAACTACTTATCTTCCCGTGCACCACAGTATCAAAAGCAAACAAACGTAGACTGCTGCCAACCCTGTCAGCTAGATCGTTTATGTATACACAAAATAACAGCAGTCCTATCACATATTCTTGGGCACTCCTGATGATACCCTTGGCTCCGATGAACACTCGCCGCAGAGAACAACGTACAGTGCCTTATTACCTAAGTCTTCGAACCACTCAAATATCTGGGGACCTATTCCATATGTTCGTACCTCTGTTAACAGTCTGCAGTGTGGCAACGTATCAAATGTTTTTTGGAAACCTAGCAATGTGGAATCTGACTGCTGCCGTTCATCATAGGAGGGCTATTCGGAAAGTAAGGAACGATACGTCGCGAAATGGAAACCACAGTGAAAATCAAAACTGTTTTATTTGCAACGGTTAGCTAGACCTTCCATCTACTTCTCTACACAGTCGCCATTCAGACTTAGACATCTGTCGTAGCGTTGTACCAACTTATCAATTCCCTCGTTATAGAAGACAGCCGCCAGTGCTTTTCGACAATTTTCTACTCTGGACTGCAGCTCACTGTCTGTGTCAATATATTGTCTTCACTTCATAGCCAGCGGTTTGTCTGAGCAGAGATGAACCTCAGGGGTAGCCAATTACGGGCTGTATTGTGGGTGATTAAACACTTCCCACTGAAAACGCTGCAGCAGCATCTTCATTGCCCCTGCAGAGTGCGGCCGAGAATTGTCGAGTAGAACGAACCGCATGACAGTTATGTTTTGTGGATTGCATAGCTTCAGGCGAAATCTTTCGCCAGGCCCTCATTCCTAGCCATCTTTATGTTCTCACTGTGACCTCAGAACTGAAAAGAGTGACGGGCGTACTAGACACAATGCCCAACGCATCTGTGAAAAGCTTCATCACGTTTTCACTGTATTTACCACTTCACGACCGATCGTTCCTTACTTTCCGAATATCCCTCGTAGTTTACAGAATATCATGTGAGAAATGGGCAAGTCTTGGTTTTGCACGAGTGATGGTTTCTAAACCCGTACTGATTTGTGGACAGAAGCTTTTCGGTTTCACGGAAATTTACTATATCCGAACTGATAATATGTTCAAGAATTCTGCATGCTAGGGGTATTGGTCTGCAATTTTGCGGGTCCGTGCTTTTACCCATCTTACGTACAGGAATCATCAGTCCTTTTTTTCCAGTCTCTTGGGAGATTGCACTGAGCGAGAGATTCGCAATAAATGCAAGCTAAGTAAGGGACCAATGCCGTAGAGTACAGTTTGTAAAACAGAATTGGAATGCCATCTGGACGAGGCGTTTTATTTATTTTCAACCCTTTCAGTCGTGGCTCTGCGTCGAGGATGCCTGTTACTACATCGTTCATTCGGGAGTCCTTATAGTGGTCAAATGACGCTATGTTTGTACTATTCTCTTACGTGAACGATTTCTTAAACATGAAATTTAAAACTGCTGCGTTCCTTTCGCTATCCTCTACTGCCACACCAGATTGGTCAACGAGTGACAAGATGGAAGCCTTAGATCTACTTATCGATTTTTCACAGGACGAGAATTTTTTCGGGTTGTCGGCCAGATCTTTTTGCTAAGGTATGATGGTGGTAGTTGTGTAAGTCGCGCAGGGATCTTTTTACATATGCACGAATCTCTACTAATGCTTATCTGTCGTCATTTGCATGTTCCGTTATGAACCGAGAGTGCTACAGCGTTCGATTTCCTCAGCACTTCCAGAATTTCGTTATTAAACCACGCGGGTTCTTTTCCGTACTTAATCCAGATACTAGGTACATTCTTCAACAGAGCACGACTTACAGTCTGTTTGAAATTTGTATGTAATTCTATTGTATCCAAACTCTCTCGGACAAATCTGGAGACGGGCAGGCCAGTCAAGTATTCGTACAAGGCGACAGTGGTGTAAGCTGCAATGTGGAGTCTTCCATTATTCTGCTAGAGTAAGCCATATGTTACCCCGCTCATGAAGGTTATGGCACTAATGTTTGCCATCGTTGGCACACACTGGTTAGCATTCAGCCTCCATTCAGTGATTACCAAAACGGTCTTGTTCTCATATGTAATAGGTCCCCACACCAGCATTCCATCAGTTGGAGAGGCATGGGTCTAAGAACACGTTCGCGTCGATCTGGCCACACACACAAAAGCGACACTCTTCTTCACTCAACAACGCAAAATTCGTCTCCCAGTTGACTTTGGCTTTACACCATGGACGTCCCGGTTCTCTGTGGTATGGCGTCAATATGGAAACACACAGCGCATAATTTCAAAAATGTCAGGTGCTGGAACGCATCTCTCTTTAACCATATTACCACGTCATCACCCAGCCGCCCCCCCCCCCCCCCCCCCCCCGCTTCCAGCCATAAAAATCACGTTTCGGCTTTGGAAAAGTTTGTGATAATACTTGCAATGAGAAGTCATTTTTTTACAAAATAATCTTCTGAAGTAAGATTATTCAAACACAATTTCTCATAACCAAAACAAGAGTTAGTATGAACAACATGTGCTACCGTCTGTCCCCGAAGCAGTCTCACGTTGTTCCCTAGTTCTGCTCTACAGATATCGACACAGGTTGGTAGTCTTTGTCACTTTGACGTCGTGTTTTCAACTGCTGCCAGCCACAACGTTCAAGCAGCAATCACAATTTGGAAATTTGTGGTAAGGTCTTATGGGACCAAACTACTTAGGTCATCGGTCCCTAAGCCTACACTCCACTTAAGCTAACTTAAACTGACTTACGCTATGGACAACACACACACCCATGCCCGTGCGATTGCGATTTAATACACGTATACTCCGGTGCCGACTTCTTCTAGTGATAAATAAAAGAAAAAAAATGTTACCGTAAGTTCATGGTACCTGTAAACTCTGCCTGGAGCTCAGCTGTTTTCGTCTGTTTATTTGTCAGTCAGTCGAGCAATCTCACGATTTTGTCGCTTAGTAGTTCTTCCGGAAGCACTCACCCTGCTCCTCTTCCCACACTGTTGTCATCAGTCCATCTTCTCACCATTCGTTCTGGAATCATTATACTACAGTCAGTTGTTTGCGAGGTTTATCGGTATGGTGCTTCCATGTTCCTCACGCCGTGATTTGCCCGTTCTCAAAGCTCGAAATATGGCAATAAGCGGCACGTACACGTCCTCCCCCAATCCTGTTTAGCGATCGTCACTCGAAAAGTTGCAGGAACGTCGAACAAAACGAATAGCTATAATGTACTCACATCATTATTTATCTATACGAATAACATTTTTCTGTATTGAAAGTAAGTTCACACAAAAGTGAAATTTTAAACGAGAAATGCCATATGCATGGAAACACTGGAGAATCAGGTTTTCATAGCATAACATTTCCCATTTACGTGTGCTCCTAGTTCCAACCGTATCGCTCTGAATGTCGTAATACTGACCTCTGTACCCGAACTGTGTAACTGTAATGCAAATATTAGATTATGTAGTTGTAAGTTGTTTGTAGATAATAATCAAATGTCGATATTGTTAATACAGACAATAGACAGAAATCCGCGGAAACGTACATAACCATATACAGTGGTCCGTATTATGTAATCAAGCCTCATGCACATTCTGAAATCTTCGATACTAACTTCATTTATAAGTAAGAAACTGTTTTCTCTAAAACTCATTATTTCGTGCATTTTGAAACTGCAACATTAACATCTGTAAACTTAACTTTTACAAAGTTTTGCTAAACTATGTGTTCCGGCTTAACGACAAGCGCCGGCATGACGATGAAGCACGGACGAGCAGGCAGGGCTGTGACACGACGTCAGCCAATATCACGCTGACTAGGTCGACACCGAGGCAGGAGCGGCCTCTACACGAAGAGAATAGAGGCCTAAGCGCCGCCTAGCCGCGGCCAGTTGTGGCGACGACCCGTCATACGCTCTAGCAGTTTGACTTATGAGCTGTATTGTTTTGTTTGCATTGAAATTGTATATACCGAAGGACATTGATTATTTGCATATCGGCATTTTGTTGCGACACACCTTTGTGAATACGCAAAGTTAAGTATTGTCTATTTAACTTACTGTAATAAACTCCATTAATATGATTTGCTTGAATTGTTGTCTAGCGATCCGAGAAAACAGCTTCCTAGGCACACTATATTAGCCGAGTGGGCAGGATACAAAACTATGTCCAATCGATACAATGTCTTTGAGAACGATATGAATCAAATACGAGTAGTTCAAATGGCTCTGAGCACTATGAGACTCAACTTCTGAGGTCATCAGTCCCCTAGAACTTAGAACTACTTATACCTAACTAACCAAGGACATCACACACATCCATGCCCGAGGCAAGATTCGAACCTGCGACCGTAGCGGTCGCGCGGTTCCAGACTGTAGCGTCTAGAACCGCCCGGCCACTCCGGCCGGCCGATATGAAACGTTTAACCTCTGACCTCAAATGTAATTTTTGTCGTTCTTCTTGTTCGCGCTTGGCGGAATGTTGTGACATGTTGTCACGCTTAATGGTGCTGTAGAAAGGAGAGATGCTTAGTAAGAGTTAGTGGCTCGACGGAGCGAATGGATGTTAAACGTTGACAGTCTGATATTTGAAGAGCTGAAAATGCAAAAGTTAAAAGTGTAGACATTTTATTTCATTTCGTAGTTTGTGATTCATTTCAACATTCACAACCGGAGTACAGAGGGGGTGCATAACTAGGTATACTATAGGCATTATTTTTATTGTTACTTTATATTATAGAAAATACGTTGGTAATGAAATGGTACTGAAAAATGTATATAGAAAATTACTGAAAATAGGTTTGAGACGTCACAATAAGTGCAATGTCTTGAATGTTAAATGTCTTAAGTGCTCAAACTGCCGGTCTTCAGCATTAACGTATTTCTGTATCTGGTTTGTACCCCGAAGTACACTTCGTCACAAAGATTTTTATTGTTACGAATGTCTTTGTTTGCTTCTCCTATGAACTGATGAATGTCGTGAACAGTGCGTGGTTTTCTTGCAAAGATTTTATCTCTGGTAATACCCCAAAAGAAACAGTCCTTTAAAGTACGGTCCTGTGATCGTGGCGGCATTCAAAGGGCCCTCGTCGGCCGCTCCACGTATTGGGTAATTCGTCAACAACACTCTTTCCGAATTACGCCATCACCTTGGATTTCTTGATTGAAAAGAATCTCGAAGATTTCTAAATGGCGATCTGAATCATCCTCTGCTAATCCATGAAGTAACCTTCGCCGATACGCTTGCCAAACTAAACATTGCATTAGACGGTCCAAGATTCTACTGGAAATGTCCAACTCAACACAGGATTTCTTTGGTCTCTGGATAAAGGCCTTCTCAGCTAACATTTCATTTGCATGTGTCACTCACTGGTCGACCGTTCTTTGGTGCATTATTACAGATAGACGTAGCTCGATCAAATTTGTCTCGCAGCCTGTAAATTTATAGCCTACTTGTTGGAGGTGTATTGAATTCTTCGGTCCATTTCTGTCGCAACTGTTCAGTATTCTCTGTCTTCCAGTGTTGTTCAATTATTCACTTCCGTTGGTGGTTGCTTAAGTTACCAGCCATGATTATCGAAATATCTGAAAAAATAGAAAAACGCTCTTAGAACAGATAAAAGTACAATATACCCACTGTGTGCTTACTTGTACACCCCCACCCCCTGGCCGGTATATTCTTCGCACAATGGAGATCTGCAGCAATCGTCTACTCCTGATAAGAAGGCCTGTTCTATCCTAGGATGAGAACTGGTGTGTGTGAATGTGCAGGACGAAAAAGATCGATGGGCTTACCGTCTCCAGAGGTCCATTGGCTAACATTAATCACGCCTACGATTGCTGCATAAGTGCACGCTCCGTCGCTACAACAGAACAATTGGTGGCGATAGCAACATGTGCACTGCATCTGACATGGTGGAACATCTAACGAGTTTTGATAGAACATGTATAAAAGCAGATCTTCCAAGGAACATACACTTTGAACTGAAAAATATCTACAAATTTCCCTTTTATACGAGCGTCAGGGACCTTTATTTCGTTCAGTTTGAAAATCTGTTCCCCGATGCTTAATTATAAAGTAGCAGTTATCGTTAAAATCCTGTGCAATTAAATTATACTGAAGCCATCCGCGCAGACTCAGATAATCCGATAATTTGTTTAATCTGTTTTGTAAGCTTCAGTGCACCTGATCAGCATTATTAAATTGGTTTGTGTAAAACTGGGAACCAAAGCGAAATAGCCACGACTGAGATGTTCTTAACTGTTAGCAATGTTGTCTGTTATTATTTCTAGTTTGATATGCATCTGTATGAATGTTGTATGATTCACTCCCACGTATCAGCACGCATGAAGTTTTTTCTTTTTTTTCCCTCTTGCTACACCTAAAGTGTTGAGAGTCACCTGGTGTTACCTCGACTGATTATTGGTAACAAGGTGTTCTGCTATTTTTTACTGTTATTATGTCTCTTTTCCTGTCAGATTATTATTAAAGCATTATGTTTCGTGGAACTCTTTTCGGGACAAGATGAGTGTTTTAATTGATAGAATCCATATACTCAGTGGAGGAAAAGAAACATCTGGTGTGCCTCAGGGAACCATAGCGGATCTCTAATGTCAGCAATACATATAAATGGCTGATAAGATAGGTTCAGCAACGTTATCGTATTGTTTGATGGCGATGGTGTTGTCTGAAGCAAATTACCGTCTCTGGGTGGTCGTAATCAAATGCAGAAAGAGTTTGACAGAATTTAAAGTTGGTCCAACAAGTGGTTGCTCTATTTAAATGTTGGTTAATTTGCGACAACGCCTGTAACAATGGCAAAGAACTCGAGAGTATCTGATTACAATATTTATTGGGAACATCTCGAGCACATCAATTCTCAGAAGGATTTAGTAATAATACTAAGAAATGATATGAAATGGGACGGACTTCTAAAATGATTACTTGAGGAGGCGAATAGAATATTTTCTAGATTTTTAGGAAAGGTTCTGGGAAAGTGCAGCGCATCTTGTAACCTTCCACCTGCTATGTTATACTAATATTTAGCTGAAACAGTTTTCTTTTGGTGATCGGACATGGGTAAAGGACGGTTAAGGGAGAGAATATGCTTCGGATGAAATCTGACCATGTTGCCGAAGACGAAAATGTTATTCATTTCTCTGCGAATACCAGAGTTCTTAAATTTTAAGTGAAAAATGATGCTTTGAAAAGATGATAGTTAGTACCATTTGCATCGTTTATTGAGTTCACAAGTCACACACTTTCTAAGTATGACTAGATCCCGACCATGCTCATGCTAGAAGTTAAATTTAGCTCCCCTTTGACACTGAAGTTTGCCCTAACTGCTCTGTTCTTCTAGTTTAACTACTACACTACACCAGTTCACGGTAATTATTTAAAAATTTTAAAAATCTATATCGTTTGTTTCTCAGGTCGAATACACACTTTTTTTGCACTATGACTAGCTTGCGTCTCCGTGAATCACCTTCACATCTAAAAACCAAGTAAAACTAAATATAGACTGTCTACTATTTTACAAAAAGTAGAATGGTGTAGTACATAACTGTTAAATTGACCTATGAAGTTGTGTCAGCGGAACTACACATCAGAATATTGTGATATGCAACTGTGGTCTACTTAAATAGGTAACTGGTGGAGAGAGTTGGGAGGGGGGGGGGGGGAAATAGGGGAAAGATAGGAGTGGGGAGGGAGATTTGAGAGTGGAAAGAAGGCAGGGAGGGGCTGTGAGAGGGATGTCATGAGCATAACGAACTTATATTCGACAAAGCATTCTAGTACCTTGCGTAAGAAAGAAAATTGTAAAAAGTAAAATACGTAAAAATTTACTGTCAAAATAAAAAGTAAAATAATAATAATTATTATTATTATTGAAACTTCATGAAAAATTAAAACTGTGTGGCAAACAGAGATTCGAAATCGGGACTTTTGCCTTCTCTACTGACTGAGCTACCGAAGTACGTCTCGCGAGCTGTCCTCACCGTACCTCATCTTCTACCTTCCAAACATCAGAGTTCTGCGAAATTTGCGGGACTAGCTAACCTGGAAGAAAGGATGTTGCGGACACATGGCTTAGCCACAGCCTAGGGAATGTTTGCACAATGAAATTTTCTTTCTGATTGAGTGAAAAACTTTATACTGGATAACAATAATTATTAAAACAAATCGTAAAATTATGTAAAAATTATCGTTAAAATATTAAGAGTGTAGCAGAAGTGTAAGCTGTAAAATGTATAAAATAGTAAAATTATAAAAGTGGAAATATTCAAATAATAATATAGCCCACCAAAGTCTGCTGCATATTAAGAATGACGACACCTATTTAGCCGCTGCTTTAGTATGTAATCAAGCGCGCCCTCCGTGGATAATCCGATTAAAACACTCACTGTTGTACTACTATACGATGGAATACTTCAAAATCTGTATTCAACGACATTTGCCAACTGTACGTATATTGAAACTTCCTGGCAGATTAAAACTGTGTGCCGCACCGAGACTCGAACTCGGGACCTTTCCCTTTCGCGGGCAAGTGCTCTACCAACTGAGCTACCCAAGCACGACTCACGCCCCGTCCTCACAGCTTTACTTCCGCTCAGTCGGTAGAGCACTTGCCTGCGAAAGGCAAAGGTCCCGAGTTCGAGTCTCGGTCCGGCACACAGTTTTAATCTGCCAGGAAGTTTCATATCAGCGCACACTCCGCTGCAGAGTGAAAATCTCATTCTGTACATATATTACTTTTGGTGTGAGTCGTTCCAAGCGAAACCTCAACAGCGTCTGATGTCGCCCCGCGTGAAGGGTACGTCAGCAACAGTGCTTGGACGTTGTTGAAGGAAACAGAAAGACAGTGCGACCTGTGGGAACAGACGTGCTCAGCTACGAACGTTCCACAGAACCAACGATGGTTAACATGTACAACTGACTACCTGTTACTCAGAACGCTAATTCGACTGAGTCTAGACGACTACTCTAATATCTGAATTCTTTTTTGTTTTATCAAGAAGACATAACAACACACATCGAAACAAATCGAAGACAGGCTGTCTTGATCGCAATAGACCGGTATAGCCAATACAAAAGTGTAAGAAAAGTGCTAGGGGGTAATTGTGTCATTGGAAGAATCTCGCGTAAGAACAATGAGAATGCGGGATTTATATGTAGAGGCAGACTTTTTCATGTTCCATTCTGTTCAATCTGGTAATATCCTCTTGGAAAAGCTGAAAGCTAATCTCGAGCACACTCAGTCCTGCTGCCGTTAGTAAATTATAGTAATCTTATCTCTTCGTGACTAGCCCTCCTCCTTCTTTCTTCAAGTGTCGGCATTTCCTTCTTACGTCTTCTTGTTAGGTGCCTCTACTGTCTGTGGTTAGTTTCTAGTTTCTATTTCATCTCTCCATCTCTTTCTTGTTTTACCTACTGATCTTCGCCTTATTAGTCGATAAATTATTATTTTAGCTATTCAACGGGTATTTTCATTCAGTCTTTAAACACAACTTTCCATTTTTCTTATACGCCTTGATCTCTTCTTTAATGTTTTCAAGTTCTTGTCTGATTCTTTTTTTTTTTTTTTTTTTTTTTTTTTTTTTTTTTTTTTTTTTGCATATCGTACCAGGTAATCTATATTGGGTTGCTCTTTTGTGACTTGTCCATGGCATTTATTCAATTTAGCAAATCCAGTGTTATTTAGGGTAATTCATCATAGGGCTACTCAGCGGTACGATTAATATTGAAGTGTCTCTGTGTATTGTATATTTCTTAAAAGTGTACGCACTAGTAGCGAATGGCAGCTCACTGTACGCCGCACTTATAACGGGTATGTATTAAAGGCAGATAATGATTTCAGTAATAGACAACTTAAGGCAGTCTCGAGAGGCATTCATCAAAATTAAATGAAGCGTCCAGTTAGAACGTTCAGGAGAGCCTGTGTACTTCCGGACGGATGAATTCTGCAGCAGTGGCCGGCCATCCGCGCTGCAGACGTCCTGGAGACCACGGCAGCGGGCAACCCCGGCAGCGGCCCCGCTAGCGGCGGTGGCGTATTGATTGGCTCGCCCGGACATTGACATCTCCAGGGACCACAGCTGGAGGACGCCGCGCCAAGCCACTGGAGTAGTCACGTGATCAAGGTGCGAAGGCGCGTCCAATTATCTGATGGCGCCGCAAATCTCCACCCGCGAGACCATCCACCATCAACACAGCTATTATCACAGTAGCGACCACCCGTCATTACGAACACCGCTATAGATGTGGTGCATCCCTTCATCCTGTTACCTTTCGGGTTGTTTATAACAGCTCGGAATTAAAAGGAATCCCCAGTTACAGTTAGCTCAGAGATTGTTTTGTGTATTCGAGTATAATCTAAGCAATAAAAATCCGCTAGGTTATGACGACAAGTGAGCAAGAGAGAACTCCTGCCTGGAAATACATACACTACTGGCCATTAAAATCGCTTCACCACGAAGAAGGCGTGCTACAGACGCGAAATTTAACAGACAGGAAGAAGATGCTGTGATATGCAAATGATTAGCTTTTCTGAGCATTCACACAACGTTGGCGCCGGTGGCGACACCTAAAACGTGCTGGCATGAGGAAAGTTTCCAACTGATTTCTCATACACAAACAGCAGATGACCGGCGTTCCCTGGTGAAACGTTGTTTTCATGCCTCGTGTAAGGAGGAGAAATGCGTGCCATCACGTTTCCGACTCTGGTAAAGGTCGGATTGTAGCCTATCGCGATTGCGGTTTATCGTATCGCGACGTTGCTGCTCGCGTTGGTCGAGATCCAATGACTGTTAGCAGAATATGGAATCGGTGGGTTCAGGAACGCCGTGCTGGATCCCAACGGCCTCGTATCACTAGCAGTCGAGTTGACAGGCATCTTATCCGCATGGCTGTTTCCGACTCTGGTAAAGGTCGGATTGTAGCTTATCGCGATTGCGGTTTATCGTATCGCGACGTTGCTGCTCGCGTTGGTCGAGATCCAATGACTGTTAGCAGAATATGGAATCGGTGGGTTCAGGAACGCCGTGCTGGATCCCAACGGCCTCGTATCACTAGCAGTCGAGTTGACAGGCATCTTATCCGCATGGCTGTAACGGGTCGTGCAACCACGTCTCGACCCCTGTGTCAACAGATGGGGACGTTTCCAAGACAACAACCATCTGCACGAACTGTTCGACGACGTTTGCAGCAGCATGGACTATCAGCTCGGAGACCATGGCTGCGGTTACCCCTGACGCTGCATCACAGACAGTAGCGCCTGCGATGGTGTACTCAACGACGAACCTGGTTGCACGAATGGCAAAACGTCCTCTTTTCGGATGAATCCAGGTTCTGTTTACAGAATCATGATGGTCGCATCGTGTTTGGCGACATCGCGGTGAACGCACATTGGAAGCGTGTATTCGTCATCGCCGTATTGGCGTATCACGCGGCGTGATGGTATGGGGCGCCATTGGTTACACGTCTCGGTCACCTCTTGTTCGCATTGACGGCACTATGAACAGTGGCCGTTACATTTCAGATGTGTTACGACCCGTGGCTCTACCCTACATTCGATCCCTGCGAAATCCTACATTTCAGCAGGATAATGCACGACCGCATGTTGCAGGTCCTGTACGGACCTTTCTGGATACAGAAAATGTTGGACTGCTGCCCTGGCCAGCACATTCTCCAGATCTCTCACCAATTGCAAACGTCTGGTCAATGGTGGCCGAACAACTGGCTCGTCACAATACACCAGTCACTACTTTTGATGAACTGTGGTATCGTGTTGAAGCTGCATGAGCAGCTGTACCTGTACACGCCATCCAAGCTCTGTTTGACTCAATGCCCAGGCGTATCAAGGCCGTCATTACGGCCAGAGGTGGTTGTTCTGGGTACTGATTTCTCAGGATCTATGCACCCAAACTGCGTGAAAATGTAATCACATGTCTGTCTAGTATAATGTATTTGTCTAGTGAATACCCATTTATCATCTGCATTTCTTTTTGGTGTAGCAGTTTTAATGGCCAGTAGTTTAGTTTCGATAGAAATATTACCAAAACTAACTAGATATCAACAGAAATGCGATACAGACATTTGTAGACTAAACTGATGGTTGTCTACTCTACTACGTATCGAACTGGCAGCGTCTGACAAAGAAACAAGGAAGTTTAGGGTTTAACGTTCTGTGAACTGGGAAAAGTGGTGAAGGAATCGGCCCTGCTCGTTACTAAAGAACCATCCCAGGATTTGCCTTAAGTGAGTGAGGAAAATCCATGAAAACATTCTGTGGATGGCCGGACGGAGATTTGAGTTGCCTCTCTCCAGAATGTGAATCCAGCGTCATACCAGGCGCCTCGTAGCTCGATCTTGTAACGACTGGTCTGACTCTCTTCTGTACCAGTTTGAGTAAAACGCGGATGTCAGTCAACCAAATCTCTTGCCGCGTCTCACACCCCCGTGAACTGATGAGAACAGAACGATATGTTGTCAAAATATAGCGCAATTTATATTGTCGTCTATGGCTGGACACCCAGGAGCGAGTCTAGTAGCATAGAAATTCGTTCAAAGATAATCGTAGGTTAACAATCAGAAATGAACAAGTTTCTAGTTCACATAGTCTTCCCTTCTTTTCCCGGTTTCAGGAAAACCATTGCACAGGATCTACCACTTTTTATAAAATTCTTGGGAATTGTAGATCGAATCTTATTGTACAATGATGTTCCACAGTTCAAGAATATGTTACGAAGCCTTCAGACTCGTCAATCGATATACGACCTTACGACAAATTTTATTTACGATCATTGTAAGGAATTACAGTAATGGGAGTAATTACATTGAAATTTACTCTAGGGATTAGTGACATGACAATCACAAATGATAAGAATTACAGACTTCCACATACAATTTCGCTGCTCGAATGCAGTGTGAAGCCGCAACTTGGTGCCTTCAGTGCTCCTGGAGAAAACACAGCCACGCGCTTTTGTATGTGTGGCCACAAAGCATCGAGAGTAGTTGGAGGAGGACCAAAACGAACAGGTTGTCCACCGATCATATCCCAGACATGTTCGATGGGTGACATGTCAAATTATATTCTGCCACTCAGCTCTTGCAGTCTGAAGCGATGCTGGTTTCTGGTCAGTGGGAGCCGATGCAATGGCACACGTGCCAGAAGTCTAGCCTCAACAGACGGAGTCGAACAGTTGAGGTAGACATTCCACGTCCGTTCCAATGCTCCAGCATCGATGCAATGCTATGGACGAAGCTGTTCTGTCGGCAACGGCCATGCGGACAAGATGGCGGTCATCCGGCGCTTTAGTCACATTGTGTGAGCCAGGGTCTCTGTGTTTACGACCCTCTTTTGTTCAGTGCTTCTACACACGCATGGATGCCAAAGCAGCACGCCCTGTACGAACAGCAGTGTCACAGTACAACATAACCTTTATTCAGGGACAAGTACGAGGGTAATCCCAAAAGTAAGGTCTCCTATTTTTTTATAAGTACAGAACTCTGTTTGTGTGACAGTTGGTCACACTGTTATGAAGAGTGCTTTACGCGCTGTGTGTAAACATGCGCACGCCGCGCTGGGGCGTGGCAGCCGTTGAGAATGGAGCTTCCGTTGGATGTTACCGCCAAGTGCGAATTGCGAACAGTTATTCGGTTTTTGAACGCAGAGGGTACTTCGGTGATTGAAATCCATCGCCAATTGAGGGAAGTGTATGGTGAGTCGTGCATGGACGTCAAAAATATTCGTAAGTGGTGCAGAGAGCTTGCAGCTGGACGGACCGAAATTCACGACAAACAAAGAAGCAGGAGACCGTCAATTTCTGAGGAGACAATGTTGAAGGTTGAGCAAAGCATGAGTGAAGCTCGGCGGATCACCCTGGATGAGTTCTGCACGTTGGCTCCTGAGGTTTCACGAAGCACCGCTCACAGAATTTTAACGGGAACATTGAACTACCGGAAGGTGCGCGCAAGATGGGTGTCACGCATGCTGACTGAGAACCACATGCGGCAACGAGTTGATGCTTCCCCCGCATTTCTTCACCGCCTTGCAGCCGAACAGGACAACTTTCTAGAAACCTGGGCATACCACTTTACACCTGAGACCAAGCAACAGTCACGCCAGTGGCGGCATCCTTCTTGGCCAAAGCCGCGGAAATTCAAACAAACACAGTCTGCCGGTAAAGTCATGACAACCGTTTTTTGGGATCGGAAAGGGGTATTGTTGGTCGACTTTATGCCCACTGGGACCACAATTAACGCTGACGGGTACTGTGAGACTCTGAAAAAACTCAAACGGGGAATTCAGAATCGGAGAAGAGGAATGTTGAGCAAGGAGAAGGCTACTTGCAATAGTGGCGGAAACGTCGGTATATCATTTCGCAACATGACGTGGTCTGCAATCGAGAGTACTTTTGTGGAAATTTACTCTGACCACGAAAGCCTGTGAACTCTATGTACGAGGGACAATCAAATGAAGAAGAGACAAACCATATAACGACTATGGCACGGACGTCGGTAACACAGGTAGGTATGTGTTGGGAACCAGCAAGGAACACCACGAACTTTCACCACTGTGCCATTTGTCTGTTTGACATGCTCGACGAATCATGTGAGCGTCCGACTTCACTGTGGAGGCCGGGAAAAAGGTACAGCGAAGTGCAGTGCCATTTTTGACCGCAGAAAGAGTGTCAGGGACTGAAATTCGTGCCCAAATGTCTGCCATGCATGGCGAACGCAGTACCGTATGTCACGTGCGCTTGTATCTGCATGGAACAAGCGATTTCGAGAAGATCGGGTGTTACTGAAAGAAAGCAGTCGGCCAAGACAGACTCATCGTGGATGCTGCCGACAGAAACTGCCGGCTTCACTGTGGAGGCCGGGAAAAAGGTACAGCGAAGTGCAGTGCCATTTTTGACCGCAGAAAGAGTGTCAGGGACTGAAATTCGTGCCCAAATGTCTGCTATGCATGGCGAACGCAGTACCGTATGTCACGTGCGCTTGTATCTGCATGGAACAAGCGATTTCGAGAAGATCGGGTGTCACTGAAAGAAAGCAGTCGGCCAAGACAGACTCATCGTGGATGCTGCCGACAGAAACTGCCGGCTTCACTGTGGAGGCCGGGAAAAAGGTACAGCGAAGTGCAGTGCCATTTTTGACCGCAGAAAGAGTCTCAGGGACTGAAATTCATGCCCAAATGTCTGCTATGCATGGCGAACGCAGTACCGTATGTCACGTGCGCTTGTATCTGCATGGAACAAGCGATTTCGAGAAGATCGGGTGTCACTGAAAGAAAGCAGTCGGCGAAGACAGACTCATCGTGGATGCTGCCGACAGAAACTGCCGGCTTCACTGTGGAGGCCGGGAAAAAGGTACAGCGAAGTGCAGTGCCATTTTTGACCGCAGAAAGAGTCTCAGGGACTGAAATTCATGCCCAAATGTCTGCTATGCATGGCGAACGCAGTACCGTATGTCACGTGCGCTTGTATCTGCATGGAACAAGCGATTTCGAGAAGATCGGGTGTCACTGAAAGAAAGCAGTCGGCCAAGACAGACTCATCGTGGATGCTGCCGACAGAAACTGCCGGCTTCACTGTGGAGGCCGGGAAAAAGGTACAGCGAAGTGCAGTGCCATTTTTGACCGCAGAAAGAGTCTCAGGGACTGAAATTCATGCCCAAATGTCTGCTATGCATGGCGAACGCAGTACCGTATGTCACGTGCGCTTGTATCTGCATGGAACAAGCGATTTCGAGAAGATCGGGTGTCACTGAAAGAAAGCAGTCGGCCAAGACAGACTCATCGTGGATGCTGCCGACAGAAACTGCCGGCGGCTCACGTTGCTCATCAGTCACGCTACCGCTCATCCCACCACAACAGCGTATCTGAAGTAAAGGAAAGTCGATGCGGAGTGGGTTCCCCACAGCCTGACGAACGAGCAGGCATTGAACGGAATGTCATCACTGCAGCACTTGGAACAGTATCACGATGAAGAATGTCACTTCCTGTCCCGTATTCTTGCGGAGATGAAACATGGTGTCATCATTTTGAGCCGAAGAATAAGTGTCAGAACCAGCATGGAAGCACCCCGTACCCTACGACAAAATCTACAGCTGTGCACGTCAGCTCCAGGAAAGTCACGATATCCTTTTTCTTTGCCGCAAGGGCTCGCTGCTCATTGACTTTATGGAACACGGCGTCACAATTAACGCATAGCGGGAGACGAATATGATCTTAGGCTCTCCCAGCGAATCAACTATTTGTCCTGTAGTGGCTCTAAGCACTATGGGACTTAACATCTGAGTTCATCAGTCCCTTAGAACTACTTAAACCTAACTAACCTAAGGACATCACACACATCCATGCCCGAGGCAGGATTCGAACCTGCGCCGTAGCAGCCGCGTGGTTTCGGACTGAAGCGCCTAGAACCACTCAACCACAGCGGCCAGCCTTGTCCTGTAGTCGGGTGTCCAGCCGAGTGCAGTCTTCTATGCAAATGACTGAATCCCGCTGAACACCCGACAACAGCACAAACGTTACATGGACATCTTGCGTAAATTGAAGCACTCTATCAGGATCAAACCACCAAGGATATTGCCAAATGGCTTCATTCTATTGCAAGATAATGACCGCCCACGTGTTGTCAAGAAGTTTCGCTGTGGAAGTCCTTACACGTCCTCCATACAGTTCTGATCCCTCGGCATGCGATTTCCATATTTTTGGAGCCTTGCATTTGTGGCCGTCGATTTGTTTTGGACGAAGAGGTGCACGCCTGGGCATAATTACGGTTCCGTAGGCGACGACAAACATTTTTCCACGAAGGCTTTGACCATCTTGTCTTACAGTAGAACAAATACATTAATAGTTACGGTGATTAGTTTTCAAGTACTAAACAGTTTACTTACTTTTTTCGCATGTGTCTCGCTTTCACTTGACCGCCTCCTGTAACATTCTTTATCTCGCACTCTGTGTTTAAAGATGATCTTGTAGTCTAGAAAAAAAATCCTGAGGAGAGAGCTACTCTGGTTGGAGACGTAATTGACTGTGGCACGTCTTCATATATTTTTCTCTAGAATAATTAAAAAAAAAACTTCTGTGAAGCTGTGAGCACAGAAGGAGGCCTTGCAGAAGTGCCACCCTAGGTCGCAAGAAAAGGCGCGCAGCGGTCGGAAAGCGTCCCCCCCGTGAGGGCGTCGCTTCACGGCAGCCGTAAATCATAACCACGCGCCGTAGTGGGGAGCGACAAAGGTCCGCCAGCAGCCGAGGCGTGGGGTGCACGGCGGGAGGGTCGCGCGCCAGGCGCAGCCACAGCGCTCACCAGGACTTGCACCGTCGGCAGCCGGAGGAGCTCCGACGCCCTGCCACTTTACCCACGAATCGCACGAGGTTCTGTTTTTGGAACCTTTTCTTTTCATAATGTATATACAGTGCATGTCATAACTAATAACGAAAAGTGACACTGGTGAAAGTGCACGGTAACAGGAATACTAGGCTGTAAGGAGGTGTTTATAATACAGAGGGGTCCAAAAAAATGTACCCACTGTTTAAAAGTCCGTAACTGGGAAACCAATTGACAGAGTTGTCTCATCTTTGGTAGTGCAATAGTTTGTAGTTCCGGCAATCGCCACACAAGCGTTGTATTGCGTTGTTTTGTTTTGTCAGACGACAGTCGCCAGATAGTGTTTTATTCTTAGTTGCACCCAGTTAGTCGAGTAAACATGGCTGTCGCAAGGCTTACATTCGATGAAAGGAAGTCACTTTTGAAGTGGTATTTTAAGTACGAAAACATTAATGAGGTTCAACGGCAATGACAAAATGAGTATCAAACAGATCCACCGACACCTTTAACGATTCGTCGCATTCGAGACAAATTTGAAGCCGAAAGCTGCAGTAAAGATGTACACAAACAACGATCTGGACGACCTGTAACAGTAACAAGTCCAGCTAACTCCCGTCGTGTGTTACAACAATTCACTCGCTCACCACAGACGTCTGTGAGACAGTGTGCCCGTGAAACTGGAGTGAGTCGGTCAAGTGTTCGGCGAATTTTGAAGACAGCAAAGTGGAAGTGCTATTCCCACGATTGCTACACGCAGTGAACGAAGACGACCCAAATAGTAGAATGGAGTACTGCGAGTGGTTTACTAACGTGGTGCGCAACGATGAAGTCTTTGCAAAGATGATTGTGTGGTCTGATGGGGCACAGTTCAAACTCAATAATACAGTAAATCGCCACAATTGCATCTACTGGACCGCCGAAAATGCGAACGTCCATGTAGACAACGCAATGACTTTTCCAGGACTAAATGTGTGGTGTGGGTTGTCTTACAGGGGCTTCATTGGGCCATTCTTCTTTGACGGCACAGTTACCGGTGAGGTGTACCTTCAGAATCTTCAGACATCCATTTTACCTGCCATCCGAGACTTGTATGGAGACGGAAGAGTTTGCTTTCAACAAGATGGTGCCCCAGACCACCACCAAAATCGTGTTAGGGCGTATCTCGACGAAAATCTAACAGGAAGATGGATAGGCCGTAGAGGTGCTGTGGAGTATCCACCACGTTCCCCAGACCTAACTCCTCTGGACTTTTACCTGTGGGGAACACTAAAGCACGTCGTTTATCGACAAACGCCACGCACATTGGATGAACTTCGTACATTCATGTGCAAATATCCAACTGAACACGTTGCAGTCAATAGTTCGTGCTGCAGTTCGGCGGGATCGTTTGTGTGTGGATGTTAATGGTGACCATTTCGAACACCTACAGTGATATCTTTAAGTTGGACTTTAGGCTACACTTTCGCCAAAAATGAGACAGCTCCATCAATTAATTTGCAAGTTATAGACTTTTAAACAGTGGATACATTTTTTGGTCCCCTCTGTATCATTGCGAATATGTGGTTGCAATTGGCCACTGACTTCAATACCAAACATTACCTTAGTTGGCACAAACATACTTGAAATGTAAACGTTTCTACGACAGTGAGAGACTTCCTTTGCCTTCTGTAACGCCCCAGAATAGTATCCCCGGCGGATACTAAAAATTCATAAAACATAAATACCCCACCCTTCTTAACAAATATCTCATTGATGAGTGCTGACTGCCGAGTTCTAGCCTGGCAGCTCCTGGAAGGCGAACTGCCTGTGTAATGACCAGTAGACTGCCATTTACGAGGAAATTCTCAGCGAGTTGTGGCAAACACTGTAGGTATTGCGGCACGGGGGAAAGGCCGAGCGCCCAAATTTGCAAATGAAGATTAATGACCTCATGGAAGCAGAGGGATAGCGTCATACTGAAGCAGAGTGTCGTAAAGAAGGCTAGGCACGACGCAGCAATAAAAATTGTGGTGCCGAACCAGCAGAGAAGAGCCTCTGAAAGCTGAAGTTCAGAAATTCTGAAGTCACTAGGAGAGCTGTCAGCGAGAGAAAATCAGGACACATGATGGCATAACCATCCCCACCGCCGCAGAGCGCATTGGAAGGGTCAAACATAAATACCCCACCTTTCTTAACAAATATCTCATTGATGAGTGCTGACTGCCGACTGCCCAGGGCGCAGTGAGTCCTTGTGCCTGCTGCAGCCATCGAGTGAGAGGGAAGGCTGTGGAAGCCGATTGTCGGCACGCCTAGCTGTCTTCTATCATCTACGGAGCTACGAGTCTGATTGGAAGGACGCTCCTGCTGCTGGTTGCACTGCCGAGACCACACTGGTGGGACACGCATGCTGCCATCAACCGGCGGGACTCCTGTAGGCTTGACCTGCGTGATCAGGGGGCTGTCCATCATCCGCCTCCGACTGGGAGACCCAGGGACCGAGAGCCAACCCCTGCAAGTCATCGAGTACTTTAGGTGGACCTGGGTGCATGACTCCTGAGTTCAGGCCTTCGGCCTCAACGAGTACAGTCTGAAGGTCGAAGCGTAGATCTGGAAGATGCCGGTATGTAGAGGTCGACGGCCGGTTTGTGACATAACGGTCTCCAACGGACTCTTCGCTGCGCTGGCGAAACTGCAAATCGAGCGCATTCCGTTCTTCCTCTGCTAACGAGGGCGCTGAACAAGCATGGTGCTTTGGAAGACAATCCTATACTTCTGCCGGATAAATTATGATTATTTCATGGCGCTCTCGAGCGTAACTACGAGGGTTGTTTTTTAAGTAAGGGCCGTTCGTGCTTATAGTCTCGTAGTTCGCGCGGACGCCGCAACAAGCCACCGCGCCACTTGCCGGCATCCTGGGTTAGAGAGTTTAAAAAGGGCCGTCAAAACGTCCATGACGAAGAACGCTCAGGCCGGCCCTCTGTGATCACTGATGATTTGGTGGCTGCAGTCGAAACAAAGATTCGTGAGGACAGAAGATTCACAATTTCCACTCTTCCTTTGGAATTTCCACAAGTTTCAAGATCGGTTTTGTAAAAAATTGTGTCTGAAAACCTAAACTTTAAGAAACTGTGTTCTCGGTGGGTACCCAGACTCCTCACAGAGGACCATAAAGGGAAGAGATTTGCCACCTCATTGGACATTTTGATTCGTTACGAGGAAGAAGGGGATGACATGTTGAGTCAAATTGTCACTGGAGATGAAACATGGGTATCCCATATCACTCCCGAAAGCAAGCGACAATCGATGGAATGGCGACACACAACCTCACCCGTCAAGGTCAAAGCCAAACAGACGCTGTCAAAGCGCAAGATTATGGCAACAGTATTCTGGGACCGGCGCGGTGTTTTGCTAGTAGACTTTATGCCACGAGGAACGACAATCAACTCAGATGCCTACTGTGTAACTCTAAAGAAACTCCGCAGAGCAATTCAAAACAAAAGGCGCGGCATGCTGACAAAAGGAGTTTTGCTCCTGCACGATAACGCTAGGCCTCACACCTCTCAAAAGACTCGGGATTTGATTGATTCTTTTGGCTGGGAAGTTTTGGACCATGCACCATACAGCCCCGACCTTGCTCCTAGCGATTTTCACCTTTTTCGGTACCTGAAACACCATCTTGGCGGGCAGCGCTTCAATGACGACGATGAAGTGAAAGCGGCCGTGAACTCTTGGCTGTCGGAGCAGGGGGCCGAATTCTTTGAAGAGGGAATTAAAAACTTAGTTGTACGATACGACAAGTGCTTAAATAAACAAGGCAACTATGTAGAAAAATAGGTAAAAGTGTGTAGAATCAGACAATAAAAGTTTTTTTACAAAAGTATTTGTATCTTTTTTTAAAAATAAAAACGGCCCTTACTTAAAAAACAACCCTCGTAGGTCCTCACCACCGCATGCCGCCCTTCTCTCTCCTAATGACTGCCGGAGTCTGAGACAGAATTCCTATAATACCAGGGCTGAATGAAAAGTGATGCCTCCACCTCCATTAATTGAGTTTGGATGGGAATATTTTAATAAATCAAACGCAGAAATATTCCTTAGAATGTGATTTTTAATTACCAATACTCACTTTTCCACATAATCACCAGCCAACTGGATACATTTCTGCCAACGATGAACACGTTTTCTGAAGCCGTCACGGAAGAAGTCGACACTCTGTTTCCGCAACCACAGTCTCACAGTTCTCTCAACGTCTTAATCAGAAGCATAACAATGTCCCCGCAGATCGTCTTTCACTATCGGGAACAGATGGAAGTTAGACGGTGCTAAATCTGGACTGTATGGAGGATGCCGTACGGTGGTGAAATTCAGTCTCTGCAGTTCTGCTGTGGTGGCACTTGAAGTGTGTGGTTTGGCATTGTCATGCTGCAGGGAAACTTTCCCTTTTCCTTCCGGACCTTTGTTACCCGTCATTTCAGAGTTCGCAGCGTTGTGATGTAACACTCTGAATTTATTGTTGTTCCACAATCAGGGAAATCAACATGGATAACACCATCTGCATCCCAGAACACTATGGTCGTGATTTTTACAGCTGAGGGCGGCGTCTTTGTTTTTCTGGGGCGAGTCTTCGTGTCGATATTCCATAGACTGACGTTTCGTCTCCGCGTCATAATGGTGTACGCACGTTTCATCTCCTGTGACAATTGAATGGTGAAAGGCGTCACCTTCTTTCCCGTAACGTGAGAGGAATTCGTTGCAAATTTCAAGTCTGTATGCTTTCATTCCAGGAGTCAGCATCCGGGGTACCCATCGTGCACAGATCTTCCGATAGCCAAGCAAAGCAATAATGTGACCACGCGTTCTTGTGAAATGCCGATTATGCTTGCAATTTCTCTCCGAGTGATACGACGATCATCCTGAATCAATCTGTCAACATTTTGCTTGTGAAACTCGGTGGTTGCTGCCACAGGCTGTCCAACTCTTTGTTTGTCACGCAGGTCAGATGTTCCCGCCTCAACATCATTAAACTTACTCGCCCAACGAGGCACAGTACTCAAATCAACACAATCACCAGAAACTACCTTCATTCTCTCAATAATCTCCTGTGGGGTGACACCTTCGGCTGTCAAGAATTCGGTGACTGCACGTTGCTTAAATTGCATTGACCGACTTCCCTCGCAGTGTTCCCCACTTTACACTGTAACAACACAATAGTTCAATGCTAAGGCTTCCCGCCAACTGGAGCTGTAGAGAAGAGGCTACGGAGCAAGCCAGTACCTGTCGCATACCAATGGTGCTAACTGTTGAAGAGTTACGAAGGTGGAGGCATTACTTTTCAGTCAACCCTTGTACATTTTAAGATGCATTTAGAAGGCTTTTTAATAAATATGAATTCCATGAAAGTATTCATGAAATGTACACTATCTGATCAAAATTATCTCAAGTCCTCTATGGTAGTCTGCATCACTACTAGATGTCACGAGAGTAGGACGCACCAGAATAAAAGGAGACGGAGAGTATTGTGTTGACAGTTTAGAAGCAGTAATTTACACTAGCAGCAGAATGGGCGTAAAGAGAACTCAGTGACTTCGAACGTGGACATCGTTGGATGTCACCTGAGTAACAAATCCTTCACGTACACTTAGCCGATCTATAGCTGCCTAAGTCGTTTGGCGGAGATGTGACTGTGAAGTGGAAACGCGACTGAACAACTTCTGGTAGACCAGGACCAGACAGATCTAATGTACTGACAGACAAGACCATCGAGCATTGCGACGTGTGGCTGAAAAAAAAATCTGACAAGATCAATGGAAGAAACCACTCGCGAACCCGGAAGTCCTACCAGCAGTCCAGCTAGCGCAATGACTGTACGCAGGAAGTTACGCTCTGAGTAGGAAGTGGGTTACAGTGGTTGTGAGCTCCTCATAAACCACGCAAATCTGTAGGCAATGCTAGCGATGCCTAGCCGGTACAAAAAGCGACGCCAGTGATTGTGCGTGACTGGAAACGAGTGGTCTGTGATCTGAAATGAGTCACGATACACCATGTGCCAATCGGATGAATAGGTCTGGATTTGGCAAATGCCTGGAGAATGCTACCTAGTATCAAGCGAAGCGCCCACAGTGAGGTATACAGGAAGCGGTGTTACGTATAGCGGTGTTTTTCGTGGTTAGGATGCGCTCCTTGCTGCGCTTAAAAAGCAGTAAATGAGGAAGAATATTACATATTTTACAGCACAGCTGAGGAACGGTTTGGGGACGTTGACTCCTCGCAGCAGCATGGCAGTGTATCCTGTTAAAAATGGCTCTGAACACTGTGGGACTTAACATCTGAGGTCATCAGTCCCCTAGAGCTTAGAACTACTTAAACCTAACTAACCTAAGGACATCACTCACATCCATGCCCGAAGCAGGATTCGAACTTGCGACCGTAGCAGTCGCGCGCTTTCGGACTGAAGCGCCTAGAACAGCTCGGACACAACAGCCGGCTGCATCCTGTTATAGTCTCTGTGAATAATGGTTTGCGGGCAACAACATTCCCCAAATGGACTGGCCCATCTATAGTCCCGACACGAACGCAATGGAACATATTTGAAATGAATTAGAACGTCGACTTCCCTGCAGACCCCAACGTCCCACATCACTATTTTCTCTGGTTTCTGCTGCTGAGGAAGAATGAGCTGCCATGCAATCAAAGACATTTAGATACCTCACTGAAAGTGTCCCCAGCAGGGTTCATCATAAAGACTATTGGGGGGAGGGGGGGGGGGAACCCCATATTTTTGTTTACTAATATGCGTCCGGATATCTTTGATAAGATTGTATACACGTTCAACGTCTACAGACATTAAAGTAACCTTTGGCGTGCCACAGGGGAGTGTTATGGGACCATTGCTTTTCACAGTATATATAAATGACCTAGTAGATAGTGTCGGAAGTCCCATGCGGCTTTTCGCGGATGATGCTGTAGTATACAGAGAAGTTGCAGCATTAGAAAATTGCAGCGATATGCAGGAAGATCTGCAGCGGATAGGCACTTGGTGTAGGGAGTGGAAACTGACCCTTAACGTAGACAAATGTAATGTATTGCGAATACATAGAAAGAAGGATCCTTTATTGTATGATTATATGATAGCGGAACAAACACTGGCAGCAGTTACTTCCGTAAAATATCTGGGAGTATGCGTACGGAACGATTTGAAGTTGAATGATCATATAAAATAGTCCGCCCCCAGTAACTGAATGGTCAGCATGACGGATTGTCAATCCTCTGGGCCCGGGTTCGATTCCCGGCTGGGTCGGGAAATTTTCTCCGCCCAGGGACTGGGTGTTGTGCTGTCCTCATCATCATCCTACCATCCTCATCGACTGCAGGTCGCCCACGTGGCGTCAAATTGAAAGACCGGCACCCGGCGAACGGTCTGCCCCACGGGGGGCCTAGCCATACGATTAAATAAATAAAATCATATAAAATTAGTTGTTGGTAAGGCGAGCGCCAGGTTGAGATTCATTGGGAGAGTCCGTAGAAAATGTAGTCCATCAACAAAGGAGATGGCTTACAAAACACTCGTTCGTCCTATACTTGAGTATTGCTCATGTTTGGGATCCGTACCAGGTCGGGTTGACAGAGGAGGTAGAGAAGATCCAAAGAAGAGCGGCGCGTTTCGTCATAGCGTTACGGAGATGTTTAGCAAACTCAAGTGGCAGACTCTGCAAGAGAGGCGCTCTGCATCGCGGTTTAGCTTGCTGACCAGGTTTCGAGAGGGTGCGTTTCTGGATGTGGTATCGAATGAATGTTTCCCCCTACTTATACTTCCCGAGGGGATAACGAATGTAAAATTAGAGAGATTCGAGCGCGCACGGAGGCTTTCCGGCAGTCGTTCTTCCCGCGAACCATACGCGACTGGAACAGGAAAGGGAGGTAATGACAGTGGCACGTAAAGTGCCCTCCGCCACACACCGTTGGGTGGCTTGTGGAGTATAAATGTAGATGTAGATGTACATGCATATTCAGTTCACTGATAAGATTTTAACTAACTAACGATGTACATCTCAATAATCGTTGGCCAACGACAAGATATTCAATTATAGTCCGCCCCTTCCTGCGGCGGCCGTCTTAGGCAAAAGCATTTGCTTTTCTGTTGTTACAGTTAAGCTCAGAAACTTCATTGTTAAGCTTCATAGCTCAACCAAACCCATCGGTGTCTTGTTAAAAATCTGATGTACTGCCAGTAGAGGAGAGATTACAACTAAATAACTTGGACACAAAATCAAGTAGTGGGACTGAGAAAAAAAAGAAATAATAGGATACAGCTTCCGTAAAAGAAACACTAAACATAAATGGAGTTAAGTAAAAATAGAGAACCTGAAATGCGTGGTAGAATGTGTTACTGGATAACGCTGGACATAAAAGTGAAGAAAATGGGAATACCCTACCGTATGACAAGAAAAAAACAGTAAAATAAATGTATCAGCTGACAAAGACATACAATGTAACAGTGAGGGACATAGTACTACATGTGGCTGTAATGAACGGTATAAAACAACTGAAAAAGATGTTTAATAAAGTAAACAGGACGGTAGACGGGATTGAAAGCTGGAGGGCACATAAAGGATCAACACCGCCACAGCAGAAGGACAGTACCAAAACCAAACAACTAAATACGTCACCATTATTCAATAATTCTACAAGACGCTGGAGGTTACAATGATGGGAGAAGTACTGGAGGTAATAAGTTGGTGTATAAGCTCGTAGCGTTTTTTTTAGTATGTTAATATTCCGGTTGCTATGGGTATGTCATTTTTTATTTGTTGTTCATTGTTGCTATTTGGGTTTGCATATTGTCAATTTGTCATTTGGAGATACACTCCTGGAAATGGAAAAAAGAACACATTGACACCGGTGTGTCAGACCCACCATACTTGCTCCGGACACTGCGAGAGAGCTGTACAAGCAATGGTCACACGCACGGCACAGCGGACACACCAGGAACCGCGGTGTTGGCCGTCGAATGGCGCTAGCTGCGCAGCATTTGTGCACCGCCGCCGTCAGTGTCAGCCAGTTTGCCGTGGCATACGGAGCTCCATCGCAGTCTTTAACACTGGTAGCATGCCGCAACAGCGTGAACGTGAACCGTATGTGCAGTTGACGGACTTTGAGCGAGGGCGTATAGTGGGCATGCGGGAGGCCGGGTGGACGTACCGCCGAATTGCTCAACACGTGGGGCGTGAGGTCTCCACAGTACATCGATGTTGTCGCCAGTGGTCGGCGGAAGGTGCACGTGCCCGTCGACCTGGGATCGGACCGCAGCGACGCACGGATGCACGCCAAGACCGTAGGATCCTACGCAGTGCCGTAGGGGACCGCACCGCCATTTCCCAGCAAATTAGGGACACTGTTGCTCCTGGGGTATCGGCGAGGACCATTCGCAGCCGTCTCCATGAAGCTGGGCTACGGTCCCGCACACCGTTAGGCCGTCTTCCGCTCACGCCCCAACATCGTGCAGCCCGCCTCCAGTGGTGTCGCGACAGGCGTGAATGGAGGGACGAATGGAGACGTGTCGTCTTCAGCAATGAGAGTCGCTTCTGCCTTGGTGCCAATGATGGTCGTATTCGTGTTTGGCGCCGTGCAGGTGAGCGCCACAATCAGGACTGCATACGACCGAGGCACACAGGGCCAACACCCGGCATCATGGTGTGGCCGTACACCACTGGTGATCGTCGAGTGCACGGTACATCCAAACCGTCATCGAACCCATCGTTCTACCATTCCTAGACCGGCAAGGGAACTTGCTGTTCCAACAGGACAATGCACGTCCGCATGTATCCCGTGCCACCCAACGTGCTCTAGAAGGTGTAAGTCAACTACCCTGGCCAGCAAGATCTCCGGATCTGTCCCCCATTGAGCATGTTTGGGACTGGATGAAGCGTCGTCTCACGCGGTCTGCACGTCCAGCACGAACGCTGGTCCAACTGAGGCGCCAGGTGGAAATGGCATGGCGAGCCGTTCCACAGGACTACATCCAGCATCTCTACGATCGTCTCCATGGGAGAATAGCAGCCTGCATTGCTGCGAAAGGTGGATATACACTGTACTAGTGCCGACATTGTGCATGCTCTGTTGCCTGTGTCTATGTGCCTGTGGTTCTGTCAGTGTGATCATGTGATGTATCTGACCCCAGGAATGTGTCAATAAAGTTTCCCCTTCCTGGGACAATGAATTCACGGTGTTCTTATTTCAATTTCCAGGAGTGTAGTTAATGGAGCTGTGGACGCTGAAAAATGGAGTGTCAAGTGCAGAAATCGGAATATTTCCGATGTACTCTTCTATCTGAATTCACTAGAGGGGTGACAGTAGCGGAATCAGCCAGAAACATTTGCGCCTTATGTGGGGATAAAGCCATTCGGCGGAGTACGGCAAGAAAATGATTTTCTCGGTTTAAGGAGGATCGTTCTGACATTACTGACTCTCCACTTTCGGGAAGACCTTCGGGCTCTGATGAAGGTCGTATAAAAGCTTAATCCGCAATTATCCTCGTTAGTGTACTCGAGAACCAGCTAATGTGATGAACTACGGTCATTCCACCATCGTGCGACATTTGCAAGCAATGGAGAAGACTCAAAAATCAGGTGTATGGGTACCGCTTTCTCTCAGCCATCTCTTTTTGCTCTTCAGCAAACTGCCAGTGAACAACACCGACCATTCCTACCCGTATCGTTACTGGTGACGAGAAACTGTGTTGTTATGCTAACATAAAAAAATAAAGGAATGGTTAGGCCCAAACAAGGCAGCAACTCCCCATATGAAGACCTGTGCGCATCCACAAAAGATAATGTTATGGATCTGGTGGAACAGCGGTGCTGCGGTGCACTACGAACCAGGGTGTAACCTTCACTGCTGACGTTGATTGCCAACAACTGAGACGTGTTGCAGACGAACTTATTCACCTGCCCTCAGATTTTAGACTTTTCCACTCTCTATGGAACAACCTTCAAGAAAATTCTTTCTGGATGAAAATGCGCTCCGGACGTGGTTCGACAAGTTCTTCCCTCAAGACCATGTGATTTCTACAGTCGCGGACTCTAAGACTGTTGTAAACAATGAAAGAAAATATATTATTGATGACTAGAGTCTCTGTTATGTGTATCTGTTGTGTTTATTAAACTTACGGGAAAGGGCTACGAAGTGATGTACCAATCCATTAAAAGGAAGAATAAAATGAAAGAAGGAAAACAAGTGAGTTAATTTAGTGAACTGACAAGGGGAGGCCGCCAATTGTGAAATTCAGATTCGATTCATACTGCGCATCATAAAAGCTCATGACCAGAGGTGTAATGTGGTAAAGCACCAAGGTGCACTTCTCAGCCGTTGTCGAGAAAATCGACAGTTAAAAGAAACCGTTGCGGTGAAATACTCTCTACGATTAATAACTTTCTACAGCGTCGTGGTGCAGCGGTAAGCACCGTTGCGGTGAAATACTCTACGATTAATAACTTTCTACAGCGTCGTGGTGCAGCGGTAAGCGCTCGGGTTCGTAATCCGAAGGTCGCCGGATCGAATCTCGCGCCATGCAAACTTTTGTTTTTTAGTATTTGTTTTTTGTTAGGTTAGGTTAGTGTTTTTTAACGTCCCGTCGACAACGAGGTCATTAGAGACGGAGCGCAAGCTCGGGTTAGGAAAGGATGGGGAAGGAAATCGGCCGTGCCCTTTCAAAGGAACCATCCCGGCATTTGCGTGAAACGTTTTTGGGAAATCACGGAAAACCTAAATCAGGATGGCTGGAGACGGGACTGAACCGTCGTCCTCCCGAATGCGAGGCCAGTGTGCTAACCAATGCGCCACCTCGCTCGGTTTGTTTTTTGATATATAATACCTGGCAATCAGTTGCAACAATTATGCATATAATAAGTTGTTGAAAGTCGTTTGTGGTGGAAAAACTGGCGACTTCGAACATCATTATGTTTTCCGTAACCAAAGTTGTATTTCACAAATGTTATTAATTGTCTTCATAATGTTAACCACGTACAGTTAACGGAAGACGTAGAAACGATATTCCGAAACGAATACGTATAGCGTAAGTCAAACGTTCGAATTAGAATAGAGACCCCCACGAACACAAATTTGCTGTGGCGGGTATGAAATATAAACTCCGTTACTCACTCGTTACACTTGAAGAACAGACGTTGAATGGGCCGAAACGAGCCGCCGCATAACTAGCGTAGTTGCCTGCTAACTTCGAAAGAAGGTAGATGCGGTCCCTAGCGCAACTTTTTATAACATCGTCGAAAATCAGTGCGGACGGGAGACCTTTGGTACACCCTGTTAAACAAACGGAAAAATGGAGGCGGTACAATTGGAGACCGATCTGCCTTCACCAACATGCGTAAGCAATTCATTAATAGTATATATATATATATATTTGAATTACAAAAAAATAATTATAAAAAAAATTGCATGGCGCGAGATTCGATCCGGCGACCTTTGGATTATGAACCCGAGCGCTTACCGCCGCGCCACGACGCTGGAGAAAATCATTAATTGTAGAGATTATTTCACCGCCACGGTTTCTTTTAACTGTCGATTTTCTCGACAACGGCTGAGAAGTGCATCTTGGTGCTTTGCCACATTACACCTCTGGCCATGAGCTTTTATTATGCGCAGTATGAATCGAATCTGAATTTCACAATTGGCGGCCTCCCCTTGTGAGATGGGATCAAGGTAAAATAAACAGAAAACTGTATAAATAAATATGCCTCATCCTACATACCACCGCTCAAAGAAAGAGCAGCATAAAGAAAAGAGGCTTCAACAAAACAAAAATAAATAAATAAACAAGCACGAGATGGCATCAAAAACCTCCAGCATCCCAAATAAGGAAATCAGAATAATTTCCTTAAAGAACGTGAGAGCTAATGGGGATCTAATATTTATTAATATTGATACGTGGGTGTGATGCATTGGCTGGCTGCATTCTCAGAGTACTGCGCAAGGGCCGGCCGGTGTGGCCGAGCGGTTCTAGGCGCTTCAGTATGGAACAGCGCATCCGCTACGATCGCAGGTTAAAATCCTGTCTTGGGCATGGATGTTTGTGATGTCCTTAGGTTAGGTTTAAGTAGTTCTAAGTTCTAGGGGACTGATGACCTCATTGTTAAGTCCCATAGTGCTCAGAGCCATTTGGACCATTTGAACTGCCCAAGGATATATATCTTTCTCTCTCGCACTCGGTATTTCATGTTACCCTCTCCAGCTAGTACTGCACAGCTCTTATTGAGACAGCCTTACCGAAAAATAGTCTGTGTGGTTCCTGAAACCAAACCACCCCTCAATTTCCTCTCACATCCTGCCGCAACTGAGCCAATGCTATGATGCTGGGCAGCTTCTGTTTCTTTCCTATTCTTCAGATTCCTAGCGAAAGACGTGTGTTACTTTTGAAGCCACGAAGTATACACTATCTCACAATAAAGTGAAGCACCTGTAAATCAGTGTCGGCTATCACTGTAGCTTTGCGCACATACGCAACATCGGCGGGTATATAAATTATTAGAGCGACAGAAGTCTGTGACAGGTATTTCAGAGACATGAGCAGCATCAGATGTTGAGCGATCATTGTGAAGGAGATGCCATTTACTGGCATGAAACAGTTGTATCAATGCGTGACAGTGTTTGAAAGGGACGTCATTCTGGATCTCCATTTGGCCAACTGATCGGACCGTGCAATAATTAGATCTGGGGGAAGGGGGGGGGGGAGGCACTTAGATATGACACCGGCTCTACGTTGGACTGCATTGGAAGATTCTGGTCGACCACGTCTGACCACCACAAAGAAGGATCGGCAGATGGTATCCAAGCTCATCGTGAGCTCTTCACATCTGCGCCTGCCATCCGAGAACAAGTAATGGACTCCTTGCAACATTCTGTTCCATCCCACACTATTTACAGAAGACTAGTAGCAGACGGACTGGGGTATTACCGTCCCATGCGTAGACTGCCATTTAACAACACAACGCAAACGGCTGTGTCTGAAGTGGTGCCGTAACCAGTAAGCATGGACTGCTGGTGCGTGGCGACACATTATGTTCAACGATGAATCACGGTTCTGCGCTACCTCAGATGACCGTCAGCAGCGAATATGGCTGCGATATGGAGGAGAGGTTCCGTTCTCCTAAAGTTTTGGAGAGAGACTGCGATATTACCCTTGATGTCACGGTGTGGAACTCATCGGGTATGACTTCAGGTGACGTCTGGTAGTGATGAGGGAACTATGGCGGCACAACGGTACGTCTCAAGTGTTACCTCTCGTTAGATAGTACCGTGGTGTCTTTTTTCAGCAGGACATTGCTCGTTCACACATGTCACTTCTCTCTGTGAACTGTCTGCGTGATGTTGAGATACTCCTGTGGCCAGCAAGGTTCCCGTCTGGCCCCGGTAAACATACGTGGGTGCGGATCGGGCATCAATTCCATCCCAGTCTCGGTGTCCAGGATATAAATGATCAGTTACAACATTTGTGGGCCAGCTTCTCTCAGGAGAGGACTTCCCAACCGAATCAGCGCATACATCAAGGCGAGAAGGGGTGCAATATCAAATTGCCAAGTTGTTTGTAAACTTGGTTCGATTTTGTAATCAGTTAAATAACATCACATACAATCGCAACCTGTGAAGTTTCATTCAGTTTCCTCTTCCTCTTTTTGCTGCTTTAATTTTGTTCTCAAGTAGTGTGTAAACATTTCAGTATAGCGAACGGATTCTACAACAAGAATTTCTTGTGCTTAGACACACAGGAGGGATAAAACAAGTGTTTATGTAACACTTGCCGTGTCATTACCAGTCCAGTGGAGCTCTGTCATTACTATTCAACAATTTTTCCAATTATAGCTCGTTTAACTTTGCATACCATTGTGTTTTCAATTGGTCTGGGAAACAACACACCGGAAAAAAATTGTGAGCTGCTATGTGCTGAAACCAGATAATTTATTCTGATGATGAAATCAATGTAATATTAGAATGAAGTTCGAAGAGTCTCTTACACGACCAAAATCCGATTCCAAAATAATTTCCAGAAAAATGTGTTATTAAAACAGTACGCATAATATTATTTCCTCGCTCCGCTTCCCTCTCTGGTTCCCTATTTTGCTAACGAACAGCTCTCGAACACCGTATTTACGGGAGAGCTAACGATAATTGATGAGGTGCAACTTGCTAATAGCTTCGGTAACAGCTTCCAGGCTAGTTATGCCCGATAATCAGCACCATGAGAGCCGTGTTCCGCACGCGACACGTAATTTAACGAACAGCAAGCCTGATAAAAATGCTGTCATCAACGGTATTACGCCATGGCCTAAAGAAGCTGTTCCACCTGCTTGTCGTGGCTCTGCCCTATTTTCTGTTTTCTGTCTCTTACTTTAATTCTTCGTTTAATTAATTAATTAATTAATTAATTAATTTAATTATTTTTTTTACTTTTTGTCTGTGATATATTAAATTGTTTCAGTGACAGATCTATTACTTCACACGTTATGAGTAGGCTGCTACCATATTTTACGGTTTAATATCTTCTATATGTGACGTCTGGTTATGAACACTTGCTACTCGGGTACGAATTACGAGCACTGTACTTTATTTTTGTGTGTTTTGGTGCCTCTTCTTGTAGATTTTACATACTACGTTTTCCTCTTTCGTACTGAAAATGTACAAATTCACGTGTGCAGCTTCTTGTAAATGACGAAATCATTAGGCATGAACAACCTTCTTCGCTTATCTGATATCGAGAAATGAGAAGCCACCCAGGCAGGTGCCCTGAGTGTTTCTGTAAATTCGCATTGAACCTGAAATAGATTAATCTGGGTCTGAACGCTGATCATGCAGAATACGAGTAAAGGAGCGGAAAAACTATGACTTTTCCCACGGTTACGTATGTCGACAAGAAAATCCTTACGCCATGACTCGTAAGGTGCGAATTTTACTATAATTAAATTTCTGTTCATTGACGAAAGAAGGTAGTGCAAAAATGTTAACGGAAATTCAAGAATACAGAAATACAAGTCACTTTGTAACGAAATAAATAGGAAGTGCAGGGAAACTAAGGCGAAACGGTTACGAGAAATATGTGAAGAAAGCGAAAAAGAAATGACTGTCGGAAGGACTGAATCAGAATATACAAAAGTCAAGCAAGGGTGGTAACGTTAAGACTGCAATGGGAATTCCACTGTTAAACATAGAGGAGAGCGGATAGCTGGAAAACAGTACATTGGAGGTCTCTATGAGGGGGAGGAATTACCTGATGACGTGATAGAAGAAGAAAGAGGGAAGAGATGCGAGATGCAGCACCAGAATCAGAATTCAAGAGTCTTGGACGACTTAAAATCAAATAAGGCGGAAGGGACAGATAACATTCCACCAGAATTTCTAACATAATTGGGGAATGTGGGAGCAAAACGACTATTCACGTTGGTGTGTAGAATGTATGACACTGGCGATACACCATCAGACTTTCGGAAAAACATCATCTACACAATTTTGAAGATAGCAAGAACCGACAAGAGCGAGAATTAAATCACACTGTCAACTTAGTAGCTCATGCATCGAAGTTTCTGCCAAGAATAGTACTCGTATGCAGAAGAATGTAAGATAAAATTAAGGATCTGTTAAGTGAAGACCAGTGCGCCTTTACGAAACGCAAAGGCACAGAGAGGCAGTTCCGACGTCGCTGTTGATAACGGAAGCAAGACTAAAGAAAAATCAGCGCATGTTCATAGGACGTGTCAAACTGGAAAAAGCGTTCGACCACGTAACATGGTGCAAGAAGTTCGAAATTCTAAGACAAAGAAGAAGGCATGCTTTAAGAGATATGAGAACTCGTTCGTCTTCGATTTTTTGAAGCACATCTCTTCTACTTAACAAGTGCTCGTAGCTCTTTAAGATATGTATTTTAGCGCCTATGTTTACTGGACATTTTTTCTTATTTTGGTGCAGGGACTCTGATTGCAATTATTAAAAAACACAATCTCCAACACAGAAAGAATATTCAAATAGTAAAAGATGTACAGACTGACAAGGAAACAGTATAACAAAAGAGCAATATCTCGTAACGCAAAACTACTGCACCACAACACGAATGTTTCACCACGAGCAATGTATGCGGCAGAAACTACAGTTATTATAGGACTGACAGAAATTCGTGACATAGGGAAACAAGATCGAAAAATTCTTAGTAAAACCTACGGTGCTGTTCTCTGAGACAGAATTACGGTCATACAACCAACAAAAGAACTCTACGAACACACAGACAGCATCACAGATAAATTTGAGAAAATAACGTCTGTACTTCTATGGACACCTATGTAAGATGTATGAAAACAGGCTCACAAAGAAAATTTTTACATCGTTAATGCAACCAAATTGAAGACCAATTATATAAAAGAGACGCAAGAAGACCTGCAACAACTGAAAATTTCAGAAGAAGTAATTCAGAACAGAAAACAGTTCAGAAGTAAAATTAAAAAACCAGAAACTTGAACAAGTCTCAGTGAGAGAAGCAACGGGAAAAAACTAGACAGACGAGAGGAAGAAAACATAATGAATTAATTAAGAGATTTTGAGAAGAAAGAAAAAGGAAAGGAAGTGAAGCTGTGATTGGCTCAAATTCACAAACTCCACTAAAGGGGATTAATCCAGAATAACAATAACAATAATAATAATAATAATAATGATATATTAAAATATGCACGCTGTGTTTGTCCATACGTTTATTGGAGTATAATGTAAAAATCTGAAGTAAATCGGTGAAGAACTTTTCCAGATTTTCTCATTTATATATTACATATATCCCTATCTAACACATGTATTAAAAATACATGTGACCTATGTGCGTCTCAAGATTTATTAGAGTACTGCAAAAAAAAAAAAAAAAAAAAAAAAAAAAATCGTTCAAGAACTTTTCGAGATATTTGACAGCAAAGTTTCTGTTTTATGTCATATCTATATATTTGTATGTCATGTAGATTAAGAAAGTGTGTATCCGCCTGCTTATCTGGGTGGTAACGTGCTTGCCTCCCATGCAAGCGGGCACGGGTTCGATTCTCGGCCGGGTTGGAGATTTTCTCCGCCCGGAGACTGGGTGTTGTGTTGTCCTCATCACCGGCGCCCAAGTCGCCCAATGTGGCGTCGAATGAATTAGACTTGCACTTGGCGGCCGAACTTCCCCGAATAGGGGCCTCCTGGTCAACGATGCCATACGCCCAAATCCACTTTTTTAAGAAAATGCGTGGCACATATCTGTCTGTTTACCGAAATATTGTGTGAAAATTTGAAGTAATTCGTTGAAGAATTTTTCGAGAGTTTTGCTAACAACCTTTCCCCTTTATACAATATATACGTACTTATATACCATGTATATTAAAAAATATGTATCCTATGTCCGTTCAAACCTTTAATAGAGTACTGCGTAAAATTTTGGAGTAAACCGGTTAATAACTTTTCAAGACTTTTGGTAATAACGTTAAACTACAACTTGTCTGTATATAGTAGCATAGGTGTACAAGAATCAAGAGGGAGCAATGGAAAATCAAGAACGAAATACTGAAATTGCTATCCTCAGTGAAAGTGAAAAAGAATTATAGAATGTGTTAAACTGAATGAACCGTTTAATGAGTTCAGAATACGGATTGAGAGTAAATCGAAGAAAGATGAAAGTGATGAGAAATAGCAGAAATGAGAACGGCGAGAAACTTAATATCAGCATTGGGAATCACGAAGCAGACGAAGTTAAGGAATTCTGCTATCTAGGCAGCAAAATAAAGCATGATGGACGGAGGAAGGGGGCCGTAAAAAGCATACTAGCACTGGCAAAAAGGGAATTCAGGCCAAGAGATGGCTACTAGTATCAAACATAGCCTTAATTTGAGGAAGAAATTTCTCAGAACGTACGTTTGGAGAACAGCAATGTATTGTAGTGAAACATGAACTGTGAGAAAACCGAAACTGAAGCATCCGAGATGTGGTACTACAAAAGAATGCTGAAAATTAAATGGACTGATACAATAAAGAATGAGGAGATTCTCTCCAGAATCGACGAGGAAAGCAATATATGGAGAACACTGAGAAGAAGAAGGGACATTATGATAAGACATTTACTAAGACATTAGGGAATAACCCCCGTAGCAAAAGAGGAGGCTGTAGAGGGTAAAAGTTATAGGGGAGGAAAGAGGTTGGAATACATGTAGCAAAGTAATGTAGGCGTAGAATGAGATTTTCACTCTGCAGCGGAGTGTGCGCTGATATGAAACTTCCTGGCAGATTAAAACTGTGTGACAGACCGAGATTGGAACTCGGGACCTTTGCCTTTCGCTGGCAAGTGCTCTACTATCTTAGCTACCCAAGCACGACTGACGTCCCGTCCTCACAGCTTCACTTCTGCCAGTACCTCGTCTTCTACCTTCCAAATTTTACAGAAGCTCTCCTGTGAACCTTGCAAAACTAGCATCCCTGAAAGAAAGGATATTGCAGAGACATGGCTTAGCCACAGTCTGGGGCATGTTTCCAGAATGAGATTTTCACGCTGCAAGGAAGTGTGGGCTGATATTAAACTTCCTGGCAGATTAAAACTGTGTGCCGGACCGAGACTCAAACTCGGGACCTTTGCATTTCGCGGGCAAGTGCTCTACCAACTGAGCTACCGAAGCACGACTCACGCCCCGTCCTCACAGCTTCCTCACACGTCCCGTGTTCGAGTCTCGGTCCGGCACACAGTTTTAATCTGCCAGGAAGTTTCTTATTGTAGACGTAGATTAAAGTTCTACTTTGAAATGAAAAGGTTGGCACAGGAGAGGAATTCGTTGCGGGCCTCATGAAATCAGTCCGAGGACTGATGACTAAAAGAAATACGTTTACCCCTGGTCTCCCCTCCCAAGGCTCAATACTGACGATTGGTAGCTGTAGGCTGCAGTGCGTTGACCACCGGAACCTGTGATTACCGTCAGACTGTTTGTTAACTTTCACTTTCGGCTCAGTTTCGCATGGCAGTTCATTGTTGTTGATGTGCTCTTCCTGATACTCAAGGCGGGCCCAATAATACACTTTAAGACAAGAAAAAAGGAGGCGCACCACGATGGAATTATCCGAGTGGGACGCAAATCAGTAGATGTGATGCACTTATGCAGACGGACAAATAATTATAACTTCAGAAAAATTGGATGATTTGTTCAAGAGAAAGAGTTTCACAAATTGAGAAAGTCAATTACGCATAAGGGCCAGAGGTGTCTGCAGTGCAAGCAATTATTCGGCTTTTATCACTGGTTACAGAGTTGGTGGCTGCCCTCCGGAGGGATATAGTGGAAAATTCTGCCCAATTGACGTGTTAGATCGTCAAAATCCTGAAATTGGAGGACTCTGCCTATAATGGTATAAGCATTCTCAATTGGCAGGGGATCTGGTGAACTTGTTGGCCAAGGTAAGCTTTGGCCAGTATGAAGACAAGTAGTAGAAACTCTCGCCGTGTACTCACGTAATGTAACCCTAGGATATGGTAGACGCACCACTGTACTGTAAGGTCGCCGCAAATGACAAGCACAGGAGTCCTACTATGAAATGAAATGGCACCCCAGACCACCACTCCTGGTTCTTGGCCCGTATGGCGGGCGACGGTCGGGTGGGTATCCCACCACTCTCCGTGGCATCTCTAGACACTTCTTCGGCCTGGAATTTCACTACGTGGAGTAAATTGTCTTCCATGATGAGTCCCGTTTCGAATGGAGCCCCGATGATCAGCGAAGACGTGTCTGGAGACGCCTCAGACAGTAGTGGGATACCAACCTGACCTTCACCCACCATGCGGCCCGAAGTGAAGTGGAAAGAAGACGAGGATTTCTGATCAGAAGAGTATAGTGTAATATCAACAGCATCAGAAAATGATATAACAGGAATAGGATTCGTTATGAATAGGAAGGTAGGGCAGAGAGTGTGTTACTGTGACCAGTTCAGTGACAGGGTTCTTCTTATCAGAATCGACAGCAAGCCAACACCGACAACTATAGTTCAGGTATACATGCCAACGTCACAAGCTGAAGATGAAGAGATAGAGAAAGTGTATGAGGATATTGAAAGGGTAATACAGTATGTAAAGGGGGATGAAAATCTAATAGTCATTGGGGACTGGAATGCAGTTGTAGGGGAAGGAGTAGAAGAAAAAGTTACAGGAGGATATGGGTTTGGGACAAGGAATGAGAAAGGAGAAAGCCTGATTGAGTCCTGTTAGAAGTTTCAGCTAGTAATAGCGAATAGCCGGCCGCGCTAGCCGAGCGGTTCTAGGCGCTTCAGTCCGGAACCGCGCGACTGCTACGGTCGCAGGTTCAAATCCTGCCTCGGGTATGGATGTGTGTGATGTCCTTAGGTTAGTTAGGTTTAAGTATGTCGAAGTTCTAGGGGACTGATGACCTCTGCTGTCAAGTCCCATAGTGCTCAGAGCCATTTGAACCAACAGCGAATACCGTGTTCAAGAATCACAAGAGGAGGAGGTACATTTGGAAAAGGCCGGGAGATACTGGTAGAATTCAGTTAGATCACATCATGGTCAAACAGAGATGCCAAATTAGATACTGGATTGCAAGGCGCACCCAGGAGCAGATATAGACTGAGATCATAATATAGTAGTGGTGAAGAGTAGGCTGAAGTTTAAGACATTAGTCAGGAAGAATAAATACGCAAAGAAGTGGGATACGGAAGTACTAAGGAATGACGAGATACACTTGAAGTTCTGGAAGGCTATAGATACAGCAATAAGGAATAGCTGAGTAGGAAGTCTCTAAAAAAGGCCATCACCGAACTTTGGAAGGAAAATGTAGGTACAAAGAAGGTAACTGCGAAGAAACCGTGGGTAACAGAAGAAATACTTCAGTTGACTGATGAAAGGAGGAAGTACAAAAATGTTCCGGGAAACTCAGGAATACAGAAATACAAGTCGCTGAAGAATGAAATAAACAGGAAGGGCAGGGAAGCTGAGACGAAATGGCTGCAGACCTTACAACACCCAAACCTACTCTCGACCAAATCTACACATCTAAAAGTGAATTTTTGAGGGGAAACGTGGAAGGTTTGTAGGAAGTATGTGGTACACAGTTCACTCGTACAGTAAAATTTAACAGACGACTGGTTTCCGAAGTCAAACATCCAGTTTGTAGTTGACACTGTGTATAAATACCATTTTATAGTTACTTGCCTGTACTCCTGGCAACTATGCCAAATATTACCAAGATTCTGGAGATTAACCGGTGCCAAGTGACTTAAGGTTTACTTTTTTGTCATATATGTTATTTGTCGGCTGAAAGCAAGGAGAAACTACAGCCGTAATTTTTCCCGAGGGCATGCAGCTTTACTGTATGATTACATGATGATGGCGTCCTCTTGGGTAAAATATTCCGGAGGTAAAATAGTCCCCCATTCGGATCTCCGGGCGGGGACTACTCAAGAGGATGTCGTTATCAGGAGAAAGAAAACTGGCGTTCTACGGATCGGAGCGTGGAATGTCAGATCCCTTAATCGGGCAGGTAGGTTAGAAAATTTAAAAAGGGAAATGGATAGGTTGAAGTTAGATATAGTGGGAATTAGTGAAGTTCGGTGGCAGGAGGAACAAGACTTCTGGTCAGGTGACTACAGGGTTATAAACACAAAATCAAATAGGGGTAATGCAGGAGTAGGTTTAATAATGAATAGGAAAATAGGAATGCGGGTAAGCTACTACAAACAGCATAGTGAACGCATTATTGTGGCCAAGATAGATACGAAGCCCACGCCTACTACAGTAGTACAAGTTTATATGCCAACTAGCTCTGCAGATGACGAAGAAATTGAAGAAATGTATGATGAAATAAAAGAAATTATTCAGGTAGTGAAGGGAGACGAAAATTTAATAGTAATGGGTGACTGGAATTCGTCAGTAGGAAAAGGGAGAGAAGGAAACATAGTAGGTGAATATGGATTGGGGGACAGAAATGAAAGAGGAAGCCGCCTGGTCGAATTTTGCACAGAGCACAACATAATCATAACTAACACCTGGTTTAAGAATCATGAAAGAAGGTTGTATACATGGAAGAACCCTGGAGATACTAAAAGGTATCAGATAGATTATATAATGGTAAGACAGAGATTTAGGAACCAGGTTTTAAATTGTAAGACATTTCCAGGGGCAGATGTGGACTCTGACCACAATCTATTGGTTATGACCTGTAGATTAAAACTGAAGAAACTGCAAAAAGGTGGGAATTTAAGGAGATGGGACCTGGATAAACTAAAAGAACCAGAGGTTGTACAGAGATTCAGGGAGAGCATAAGGGAGCAATTGACAGGAATGGGGGAAATAAATACAGTAGAAGAAGAATGGGTAGCTTTGAGGGATGAAGTAGTGAAGGCAGCAGAGGATCAAGTAGGTAAAAAGACTAGGGCTAGTAGAAATCCTTGGGTAACAGAAGAAATATTAAATTTAATTGATGAAAGGAGAAAATATAAAAATGCAGTAAGTGAAACAGGCAAAAAGGAATACAAACGTCTCAAAAATGAGATCGACAGGAAGTGCAAAATGGCTAAGCAGGGATGGCTAGAGGACAAATGTAAGGATGTAGAGGCCTATCTCACTAGGGGTAAGATAGATACCGCCTACAGGAAAATTAAAGAGACCTTTGGAGATAAGAGAACGACTTGTATGAATATCAAGAGCTCCGATGGAAACCCAGTTCTAAGCAAAGAAGGGAAAGCAGAAAGGTGGAAGGAGTATATAGAGGGTCTATACAAGGGCTATGTACTTGAGGACAATATTATGGAAATGGAAGAGGATGTAGATGAAGATGAAATGGGAGATATGATACTGCGTGAAGAGTTTGACAGAGCACTGAAAGACCTGAGTCGAAACAAGGCCCCCGGAGTAGACAATATTCCATTGGAACTACTGACGGCCGTGGGAGAGCCAGTCCTGACAAAACTCTACCATCTGGTGAGCAAGATGTATGAAACAGGCGAAATACCCTCAGACTTCAAGAAGAATATAATAATTCCAATCCCAAAGAAAGCAGATGTTGACAGATGTGAAAATTACCGAACTATCAGCTTAATAAGTCACAGCTGCAAAATACTAACACGAATTCTTTACAGACGAATGGAAAAACTAGTAGAAGCCAACCTCGGGGAAGATCAGTTTGGATTCCGTAGAAACACTGGAACACGTGAGGCAATACTGACCTTACGACTTATCTTAGAAGAAAGATTAAGGAAAGGCAAACCTACGTTTCTAGCATTTGTAGACTTAGAGAAAGCTTTTGACAATGTTGACTGGAATACTCTCTTTCAAATTCTAAAGGTGGCAGGGGTAAAATACAGGGAGCGAAAGGCTATTTACAATTTGTACAGAAACCAGATGGCAGTTATAAGAGTCGAGGGACATGAAAGGGAAGCAGTGGTTGGGAAGGGAGTAAGACAGGGTTGTAGCCTCTCCCCGATGTTGTTCAATCTGTATATTGAGCAAGCTATAAAGGAAACAAAAGAAAAATTCGGAGTAGGTATTAAAATTCATGGAGAAGAAATAAAAACTTTGAGGTTCGCCGATGACATTGTAATTCTGTCAGAGACAGCAAAGGACTTGGAAGAGCAGTTGAATGGAATGGACAGTGTCTTGAAAGGAGGATATAAGATGAACATCAACAAAAGCAAAACAAGGATAATGGAATGTAGTCTAATCAAGTCGGGTGATGCTGAGGGAATTAGATTAGGAAATGAGGCACTTAAAGTAGTAAAGGAGTTTTGCTATTTGGGGAACAAAATAACTGATGATGGTCGAAGTAGAGAGGATATAAAATGTAGGCTGGCAATGGCAAGGAAAGCGTTTCTGAAGAAGAGAAATTTGTTAACATCGAGTATAGATTTAAGTGTCAGGAAGTCATTTCTGAAAGTATTCGTATGGAGCGTAGCCATGTATGGAAGTGAAACATGGACGATAAATAGTTTGGACAAGAAGAGAATAGAAGCTTTCGAAATGTGGTACTACAGAAGAATGCTGAAGATTAGATGGGTAGATCACATAACTAATGAGGAAGTATTGAATAGGATTGGGGAGAAGAGAAGTTTGTGGCACAACTTGACCAGAAGAAGGGATCGGTTGGTAGGACATGTTCTGAGGCATCAAGGGATCACCAATTTAGTATTGGAGGGCAGCGTGGAGGGTAAAAATCGTAGAGGGAGACCAAGAGATGAATACACTAAGCAGATTCAGAAGGATGTAGGTTGCAGTAGGTACTGGGAGATGAAAAAGCTTGCACAGGATAGAGTAGCATGGAGAGCTGCATCAAACCAGTCTCAGGACTGAAGACCACAACAACAACAACAACATGTTATTTGTAGTTGAAATTGTGGAAGCGTGTAACAACGTACATCTCATGTAAGAAAATAACAATTTGATTGGAAGCAATAATTCCTAAATCAATATGCAGAATTTAGGATATGAGAAAATCGGTAAGGAGTGACAAGAGATACAGGAATAGGGGAATACTGGTTGAAGGGAATTCGTTCTTGCCGAACGTAATAGACTTTTGTAGAATCAGGTATTCGCAACCATTTTGGGATATGATACGTTTCATCACTTGGCACGGCTCGTAGCTGGCGCATTTATATAAATCATGCAGGAACCGCAGCTCAAATACGATGATATCAGGATCCCATAGCATTCAGTGCGACGATGGGAGCGTAAATACTGAGAGGAAAGAGGTTCTCCTCGTAATCAAGAACCTATACGACATCTAAACCATAGTGAGGTGCACGAAGTACTAAATGTATTAAGAAATTAACATTCAAGTAAAGATCTAAATCTGCTCCTACGTGATGATACAGACAGTGATACTAAGAACAGGCGGCTGCAGATGCCCGGATACAATATTTCCTTACATCAAAAGAAGTATCAGTACCTCCCAGGGACAGCATCTAGAATATTTTCTCAGGTGGGTAAATGAGGTTTGATCTATATGATATTAATCTCAATACAATGAAGAGTTTAGTATCAGCTCAATATTGTCAGAAATAGGAGTATCTCGCTTTTCTTCTCTCATGATCGCATGAAGTTAAGCCCTACAAGCTCACAGGACGAAATACTAGTGAACCCCTTAAAAAAAGAGCATAATTGTTTTGCAGCAGTGGTAACACCGGTTCCCATCAGATCACTGAAGTTAAGCGATCTGTCCCGTTAGGACGTTGTAATGACAACACTGTTAATGAAATATACCCACTTGTAGGCATACCAACACACATTGTCCAAAGTGTCGACAATGCATGTTGTAACTTTCGTAACCATGTAACATGGCGTTAGAACAGTGGTTGTAAAAATATACTAATCAACAGGGACCGGAGACAACTGAAGCGCCCTGTTAACAACAAACAGTTTCAAACACGACCGGATATCTGCTGTTCGTTTCCCAGCGGACATTAAGCTGAGAATTGCATGCATTGACATCTGCAATCGATTGCCTCGCAAAAATCCATTCCTCACACCAGCACATTAAGGGGCCAAAAATACAGAAACTGGACATCAGCTGGCTGTAGGCCTCTAGTGTGGGCAATCGAGTCGCAATTCTGGTTCTTTTCAAATGACGCAATGTGTCGAGGGCAATGGCCCCTGAATGAGGCGCTTAACACGAGTACGTGGAGTGTGAAGTTTAGGCTGGATGTGGTTCTGTGATGTTTTTGGTGTGGTTGTAATACTATGACTTGGGTCGACTCATTGACATTAGTGTTAACACGGACCAGGATACTTATGTCAACATTCTCGGTGACCAAGCGTTGCCATTTCTTTGCATCTTCATGATGGGCATTTTATACACAGGTCACTAAAGCACGAGGCGGTACATCAGCGATAGCTGATTCGTCTGCAAAGCAGGCATTGCAGTGGGACCACACTGTGCTTCTGTTCCGGCATACAGAAGGTCAAGTAAAGACGCACAGCGCCGTTTGTGGCGCACTGTTTTGCTGTGCCGGTCACAGGGGCGGAACTAGAAGTTCACTCAGTATCGTCCGTAGAGCATTTAGAGAACGCTAGCACAGCGAAGTAGGGAGTCAAGTGCAGCTCAACTACGGACTCTGCGGGTCTAATTGCGGGCCCAACGTCCTGCCAATTGGTACCACAGCCGCAACACCCCCCTATTCATCGCTCAGTGTTCATTTTTTTGTTCAAATGTGTGTGAAATCTTATGGAACTTAACTGCTAAGGTCATCAGTCCCTAAGCTTACACACTACTTAATCTAAATTATCCTAAGGACAAACACACACACCCATACCCGAGGGAGGACTCGAACCTCCGCCGGGATCAGCCGCACAGTCCATGACTGCAGCGCCTGAGACCGCTCGGCTAATCCCGCGCGGCTTCGCTCAATGAATGGATGCACTTCTTGGAACTGCAGCTTAACCTCATTAGGAATTTATACCAAAATGTTTACTAATCACATATTGTGTATAATGTAGATGCTCTTCATAAGAGAATAAAGTATTGTTCATGCTTTACACAGTAATAAACGTTGTGAACTATTATGCAGATGATGAACACTGAAGTGACAAAAGTCATGATACCTCCTTTCGCCCTGCATCTCGACGTGACACGAACTCATTAAGTCGTTGGAAGTTCCCTGCAGAGATACTGAGCCGTGCTGCCTCTAAAGCCGTGCATAATTGAGAAAGTATTGCCGGTGCAGGATTTTGCGTACGTACTGACCTCTCGATTATGTCCCATAAATGTTCGATGGGATTTATGTCTGATATTCTGGGTAGTCAAATAATTCCCTCGAACTGTCTAGAATGTTCCTCAAAGCAATCGCGAGCAATTTCCGGCCGGTGACACGGCGCATTGTCATCCATAAAAATTTCATCATTTTTTGGGAACGTGAAGTCTATGAGTATGGTTCAAATGGCTCCGAGCACTATGGGACTTAACTTCTGTGGTCATCAGTCCCCTAGAACTTAGAACTACTTAAACCTAACTAACCTAAGGACATCATACACATCCATGCCCGAGGCAGGATTCGAACCTGCGACCGTAGCAGTCGCGCGGCTGCGGACTGAGCGCCTAGAACCGCGGCCGGCTAAACTAGATGTAAGATTTTATTTAATGTTTTCTCTAAGTTTAAAGTTAAAAAGGAACTTTCTTAAGATCATGGAGAGAGAACGATTATCTGGCAAGAACCATAATACAAAATTTCACACACCAGTCTGTACGTCGTAAATAGGAATATCCTACGGATCTTTCGTGCTGCCCCCGCAGTTAGCGTGAAGAATAGATCCACTGCAGTCTTAGAGTGACGGGTCAGATGATCGAGGAAGTAAACTGTAATGCTGCAATGTATTAAACAGCAGTTCTATGGAGTGCATACTACACTACTGGCCATTAGAATTGCAACACCAAGAAGAAATGCAGATGATAAACAGGTATTCATTGGACAAATATATTATACTAGAACTGACATGTGATTACATTTTCACGCAATTTGGGTGCATAGATCCTAATAAATCAGTACCCATAACAACCACCTCTGGCCTTAATAACGGGCTTGATACGCCTGGGCATTGAGTCAAACAGAGCCTGAATGGCGTGTACAGGTACAGCTGCCCATGCAGCTTCAACACGATACCACAGTCCATCAAGAGTACTGACTGGCCTATTGTGACGAGCCAGTAGCCCGGCCACCATTGACCAGACGTTTTCAGTTGGTGAGAGATCTGGAGAATGTGCTGGCCAGGGCAGTAGTCGAACATTTTCTGTATCCAGAAAGGCCCGTACAGGACCTGCAACATGCGGTCGTGCATTATCCTGCTGAAATGTAGGGTTTCGCAGGGATCGAATGAAGGGTAGAGCCACGGGTCGTAACACATCTGAAATGTAACGTCCAGTGTTCAAAGTGACGTCAGTGCGAACAAGTGGTGACCGAGACGTGTAACCAATGGCACACCATACTATCACGCCGGGTGATACGCCAGTATCACTACGCTTCCAATGTGCGTTCAGCGTTCACCGCGATGTCGCCAAACACGGATGCGACCATCATGATGCCGTAAACAGAACCTGGATTCATCCGAAAAAATGACGTTTTGCCATCCGTGCATCCAGGTTCGTCGTTGAGTACACCATCGCAGGCGCTCCTGTCTTTGATGTAGCGTCAAGGGTCACCGCAGCCGTGGTCTCCGAGCTGATAGTCCATGCTGCTGCAAACGTCGTCGAACTGTTCCTGCATATGGTTGTTGTCTTGCAAACGTCCCCATCTGTTGACTCAGAGATCGAGACGTGGCTGCACGATCCGTTACAGCCACGCGGATAAGATGCCTTTCATGTCGACTGCTAGTGATACGAGGCCATTGGGTTCCAGCTCGGCGTTCCGTATTACCCTCCTGAACCCACCGATTCCATAGTCTGCTAATAATCATTGAATCTCGACCAACGCGAGCAGCAATGTCGCGATACGATAAACCGCAATCGTGATAGGCTACAATCCGACCTTTATCAAAGTCGGAAACGTGATGGTACGCATTTCTCCTCCTTACACGAGGCATCACAACGTTTCACCAGGGAACGCCGGTCAACTGCTGTTTGTGTATGAGAAATCGGTTGGAAACTTTCCTGATGTAAGTACGTTGTAGGTGTCACCACCGGCGCCAACCTTGTGTGAATGCTCTGAGAAGTTAATCATTTGCATATCACACCATCTTCTTGCTGTCGGTCAAATTTCGCGTCTGTAGCACGTCATCATCGTGGTGTAGCAATTTTAATGGCCAGTAGTGTAAAAGGGGCATCTTAAATCTAAAGTAATTGTTTTTAGTCTTCGTTGCAATTTCAATGAACATTACATAGCTACGAGTGCAAAGATTAAATAAAGGAATGGTAAAGCGCGGGACACTTCAAAAGAAAAACAACGTTGAACAACATCAAATCCAATAAGTAGACTGTTTGTCAAGACAATCCGATTTGAAATTTGAGATTTTCTGAAAGTCATTTTTGGAATAATCTTAAAACCCAAATTTTCATATTAATATATTATGGTAAACCCTGGGGGAAAGAAGAATCATGCCATTATCGAGGAAGTTTAGATAGGTTGAGGCTGAAATCTGCAAAAGAAGTTTATTGGCCCCAACATTTCCCTCACGTAGGCATTGTTAAGACAAAATAACAAAATAAGAGATATTAGGGCGCGTGGAGAGGCATACGGGTAGTCAGTTTTCATTTGTAACTTTTGCAACCGGAACAGGAACGGGAATGATTAGCATTCTGTAGAGTGGCTTGTGCATTATACAGAGTATCCCAGAAGGGCTGGTCAATAGCTAGGGATATGACAGGAACGACCACCCGAAGCAAAAATGCCTAGTAAACATGGGCTCTTAAATGCATACCCTAAGGGCTGTGTTTTTCATCTGCGGTACTGTGAAACAAATATCTTCTACTGCAAGCTCTTTGCTTTTCCATTTTTTGGGACGAGGTAGTATTGACCAGAAAAGGAGAAAATTTTCTAGAAGATATGGGCTCTAAAATGCATGCTTTTAGAGCTATGAGCATTGCTTGACATTAGCGAAGATGAACAAATGCTCATAGCTCCGAAGACATGCACTTTAGAGTCCATGTTTCTGGACTTTTTTTCTTATTTTGGTCCGTACTACTGCCGCTCAAACCATGGAAAGCAAAGAACTTCCACTAGAAGAGATTTGTTTCACAGTAGCGAAGATGAAGAAGTGCTCATGCATTTTAGAGACCATGTTTATTAGACTTTTCTGCTTCGAATGATCATTCCTGTCATATCCCTAAGTATTGACCAACTCTCCTGCTATATCCTGAATAATCAGACGTAAAAGTAGGAGTTAAGGGAAATATACCATGTCTTTATTGCAAGTGAATAGGAAATGCGTTTGTTTCCATTCTGACTAACCGCCATGATTCGCGAGGGCGTTTCTAACAGTACGTTGTAATTCACAAGCGCGCTGAAGAGGGTTCAGCGCGGTTCACTTTCTCTTGATGATCTCGAGAATTCGGCTGTTTGTCTCGAGACACTCGAGCGAGAGTAATCGCCGTCCCTAGTTCTTCGTAAATTTACGAGCACATTGCTTACGCTGTGCAAAACTTACTTTGTTCTAAGTTTTCGGGATATTCAGCTTTCAGTTATTGTGGAGACATTCGTGGTAACTTGGAGCCCACCCAAGCACTCTTGGCAATTAATTATTATAATAATTATCCCAATCATCTTAGCGCCAGTCTTTACTCATCAAATGTTTAAAATTGTGAATGAATTCTAATATGTCATTACTTACCACTTAAGTGACACTTTCATTTGGAATGTTTCTGAGCGTTTACGAAGTTTAAGCTTTTTCGTGTAACGTAATTTTTACAAACACTTTATCGTGAGATTTATGTCGAAACTGTTGTGCGATGAATTAATTACGAAGATCTTTTAAAGGTATTGAGATTTTAAAAAGAATAAAACAAGTTTTTAAAAGCAGTGGCTTCGAAGGAGCGTATATAAAGAATATAAACGAAACTTCACTGCTCAAGAGGCACATCAGTTTTCATCCAGCCGTTGTATTATGAGAGTATACCGTTAGGAATGGTTATGGAAGAGAGTAAAGCTGACGAGAATGTGATGTGCTCTCTGAAACTTTACCTCTCTGCAGACTGCTTAATGGATGAGCCTCGTTTATCAATTTATCTGCGGAGGCGGCTACGACTGGTGGTTGGAGAGATCCATAACTCTTTCACGTATAGCGTATCTCAAAGCGTAAAATATTATTATTCAGCCCAGAAGCTTCAATTTTCGTTTCAGGTAACAGGAAATTAATAAGTTCACTGGAAAACACCCACTGCCTCTACTGGACGATCATACACATTGAGGGACGATGAATGGCTGATTCAGTGTGAAAACAGAGAAAGATATCGAAGACGACTAAATAACATGATTAATGATACTCTTTCGAAGTCGGGAACAAAGTTATATAATGAAATATGAAGTGGAATGAGAATTTAAAATGAACTGGAAAGAAAGCGTACACAGGAATAGCTCACGAATGTCAGGGGGTAGCACTCTGAGGAAGAAAATAAATCTTTTATAAACGTTTCACTGTGAAATGTTCGCAGCTCTCGATTATTCAGGAAAAGAGATTTTGAAATGTTTAACTTCAAAGCTACTGTCTATTTACTTGCTGACTAGTTTCGAGTTTTGGCCATTTTCAGAAGCCATTTGTTATAGAGAGCAAAATTTGTTATGAGTGGACGTGTCGCATGTGGATAATAAAGGTATTAGTGATGAAACGGTTCATACGGTAACTACTTACGTATTTGTATTTAGGATATGTTTGGTGTGGGCACTTCAGTGTATGTCATCACACTTAAGCATACCTCATATCCACGTTAGTCCTTCCAAGCTTAAAATTTGTGATAAATAATACACTTCCAAAAAAGTTTTGTGGTGACAGATTTCGAAAATCGGTGAAATAACTACACGCAAGTTTTCATGTTAACCTAGGATTTTCAGAGATAATTTTTTAACTTTAGGGTGATTTCATCAGAATGGCAATTATGAAAAAAGTATAACAAATCAGTATCAAAACACTTTTTTGTCCTGACAACGGAAAACATGAAATATCGCACACAGGTTTACAACATAAAATTTTGAAGATGGCGATGACATACCACATACCATTGTTTTCTACGTTCTATGAAGTTTTCTGCGACATACACGCCCCACTGCATACAAATTCAAAATATTGATTTTGATACATAATAAAATACAGTTAGTTACTTCAGCCATTCTTGGAATAGAGAAATTGGTGATTTGATTTGGCTTTCCTGAAACAGGCACACTGTGCCACTTAAAAACACAGTCAGTCCCATTTGATCGCTCACAGTCTTCTATGTGTGATATAAAACGTTCGATACCACACTTGTTAGGGGTTGCAGCTATCGACCATGGTCCGTATTAGTATCGTTGGACCCGCGAGTCGCGACCAGCGCCTCTAGCACCGCTCCGCGGCTTGTATCAAGTTTCTAGTGAGTTGTCGTCCACTCTTGCTCGGGACGTCAAGTAGTAAAGTAGCATAGCCTTCAGCTGATAGGAAGTAGCCTCTAACAAGGTGCTTAGTAACGTATGGCCTAAGTGAGGCCTCAATAGCTATCTGTTTATAATTATCTGTATGCAGCAAAGAAGAAGCCTGTACAACCAGTTAAGTACAATACATATTTTTTACCAATGACTTCTAATTTTTTTAGTCGTTGCAGATGCAGACCACACAGCCAGAACCTTATCGACGTTACTGACAAGCCTGCTGTGATTTATATGTTTCTGTTTAGCATTGGCCACCAGTCAACATTGGCGACGACTCGTTCGTCGTCATCATAACACTGTGTATCCACCCCATGATTCGTTGTATTTTTCTCCAAGTTCTGCAAGCATCTTGCAGCATGAAAAATATGAGATACAGGTGTCCAAACGCTCAAAACTGCATATTACTTTAGTCGGACATACATTTGCCATCAATCACGAAACGGTTAAATGACGTCACAATTGTAGTTACACCTTACTCTGTTGTGTTAATATATGTCCATAATATATGTTTGTCTTAGTGGTACCTCCATTATTCAGTATGATGTGATCCACGTGACTACGATATTATGTATTGGAGAATTTGTTCTTATTGGATTAGACTGTGTGTCATGCTTGGTTACTTACCGTAGGTATTACAGAAACTTTTAACAGGTGTTGGTGCAAAGAACTTTATTGCAACGTCTGATATAATCTCTGTATTGTACTGAGGAAGCATGAAGAATGCACGTTTATGAACGACTGAATTAAATGTATCTGTTCATCTGTTCTCTCTTTCAAAGCATTAATCCCTCCGTATGCGATTCAGCGGTTTTTCATGATTTGGAAAATTTATTTTATTTTAAATTTATGGCCAGATGCCCTTCCTGCTGCCACAGTCGCTAACCAACCTAAAGGACGGACGTAATGTGTGCCATTTATCTGTGAATCATGCGAACTTTGTTCTGTGTGTTGCAGTATTTTAACTGCTTATCTTATTCTTCGAAGCTGAGGTTGGGGACCAAAGTGGAAAGACACAGGAAACTACCCTCAGATCGGCTAGCTTGCAGTAACAACGGTCGTTAATCTGATGAGCAAATTCGATCCAGGTCTATTCACTTATCTGTCTCTTAAGCTACGAATCCCCTTAAGCTAAGGTCTATGTGGGAAAAAAGTGTTCTTGTTGCCAGGGCACATCGAATGATCTGGAGTAGCTTATTGCTGAGATGTTCTACAAGGGGTAGCCAAAATATTTTAATTATCACCTAGAAAAACTAATTTACATGTTTAATGTTCTTCTTATTTGCAACCCAAGCAAGATTTCCGCGCCACAATACCTTAGCACGCCGCTCGAAGTGATTAAACAAAATTGGCGATCAAGCTGAGTATCATGCTGCAGTTAGATTTCTGAATTTGAACGGTACAGCACTGCAACGATCTGTGCCCACCTGGTTGAAGCATATAACAATAAATCGTAATACGGCAGTGCAGAGGTTTCAGTGCTGTTAAACGAGACTGAATCACGAAGAACGAAGTGGCAACTATCTTTATATAGAGAACCGAAAATAAGAAAAGATGCGCAGACGCCAGCGATCGAAGAACGCCATATTACAATCGAAGTGATAGTGGAAAATGTGAAAATATCATGGATTAGTTTGAACAACTTCACGACATTTTGACCATGAAAACAGGTCGCCGCTCACTGGGTTCTACGACTGCCTTCACCCAGCAAAACAACCCGCCGATCAAAGGCGGCAGCGAAAATGTTGCGACTGTGTCAGATCAACCTGCATGACTGTTTTAGGAGCCTAATGACCGTGGATGAGTAGTGGGTGTGCCGCTGTGACCTCGAGACGGATGATCTTGGCAAGCAGTGGAGAACGTGATTTCAGCGCCGCCGAAAAGCGTGAATACCCGATCATTATCGAGCAAGGATTTTTTTGGGATTGCCATGGTGTGGTACTAACAGCTTATGATCATAAAGGGCAAACAATCTCAGGCGAACAGTACCGAAATCTATTGACGAGGTCACGGGTGGATGTCAAGACGAAGCGTAGCGGCGAGCTGTCCAAGGGGTTGTTTTTGCTCCACAACACCCAGGTCATTCTGCACACGCAACTTCTTTTGGTTATTAAATTTTGCTTCATTCCCTTATTATTCTGACATGGCTCTCAGTGGATTTATCCTCTTTATTCGGATAAGGAATGAACTGCGTTGAAGGTTTTTTCAGATTGATGACGAGGTGATTTTCTAATCAAACGATTCCTGAAAAGTCAAAATGCAGACTTCTACAATCAAGGTCTCTGTCAGGTCATCTAGTATTTGGAAGAACGTGTATTGAAGCGTGAACGTTTAAGTAAGGACCACTATCAATTTTCGTGGTTGCAGGTTGATTTGTTCGGAGTGACAAAAAGCTTTGTGACTACTAGAGGGAATGGCTGTGAGCGTGGCACTAGTTCTGGATGGATAAGACGAGCAGTATCAGTGCATTTGATCGCCGTCTGATTTGGCGTATCAGATGATTGGAACATTGATCTTCCTGATCGTGCAGGCGCTGGGGCCAATGTGTCAAGGCCGTACCATGAGAACTCGATTTGGAGAAGCCATAGCCGAGAGTATTAACTGCTATGGGTAGTAGTGTTTACCACTACATTGCACTTAAGTAGTTGGCATTGTTCATTCTGATTATTGTGTTGCGTACCACTATCTACACAAATGTACCGGGACACCTATTCGTGGACATTAATAGGGGGTGCCTTTATATCGGCTAGAATTTTGCTGGGGACATTTTAAAAGAGGTGTCTGAATGCCCGTAAGGAATGGCAGTCACGTCCGAACTCATCCTAGCGGTGTTTCACTGAATTCAGGTCGGGATTCTGGGTAGAACAGCCAATTCTAGGAATTGTATTGTGCCTAACGATTGCCCCACACGTGCTGATTTATGGCTAGCTGCAGTGTCGTACTGATACAATTAGTCATCGTCTCGGAATTGTTTCTCTACTATAAGCAGCACACAATTCTGTGAAATGTATTCGTATCCTTCCGTATTTAGCGCTTTCTGAAGCGTCAGAAGGAGACCATATCCTAACCACGAAAAACTCACCTTCTCGTCCACACTTCACTGTCGGAAGTACAAATAATGACAGATTACTTCTCCAGGCTTTCACCAAACCCAAACCCTTGCATTGGATTGCCACTTGGTGCAGCGCGATGCATCAATCCGAATCACTCCTTTCCACTCATCCAATGCCCAGTGGCGTAGCTCCTTCACCACCACTGAGCGTCGTTTAGCGCTGAGTACAGAAATACGTGGCTTATAAAGAACTTTTCTACTATTGTACCCAGTTCTTTTTAACTCCCTGCGCACATTGAGCTAGCTGGCCTGCTGGTAATACTTAGCAACTCAGGAGTCATTCCTTCCGATGAATTCGTGTGAATTCTTACAACCACCCTCCACTGTGTTACACGGCCACTGCCCGTAAATATTTGAGATCTGCCTTATTTTGATATATCTGTGATTCTTCCTATGATTTCCACTTCACACTCACGTCAGCTGTAGTCGACTTATGCAGCTTAAGTAGGGTTGAAATGTTCCTCATGGATCTGTTATTCAGGTGATATAAAATGACTAGTCAGCGTTTGAAGTCACTGAGCTCTGCTGATCTACACAGTCTGCTGTTAGTGTTTCTCTAAAGGCAACATAATACTCCCCGCATCCTTATACTGACGCGTCCGCCTCTTGTGTTACCTCGTTGTCAATTACGCATTAGATACAGGTGTCCGGTTACTTTTGATCAGTGTATTTAGATCTGTGTGATTTCAGAGGCATAACTGAAATGCATCGGTGCTCAAATGTGTGTTTCTTATTCAGGTTGTTTGCTGAGTTCCGTCTGATAAGATACACTACTGACCATCAGAACGCAACGGCCCATATACAATACAATAGGAAGAATACGTAATGAAATATGTAGGTGTAACGTGTCGTGGCTGTACGATCCTGCTCGGCCAAGTGAACAATATCTCCGTCCTCTCAGGCTGCTGGTCGCGTGAAGTCGATGAGATCCTGCAGGGTTGGTTGGTCGATTCAGGGGAGGGAATGAACGGCGAGGTCATCGGTCCCATCGGATTAGGGAAGGACGGGAAAGGAAATCGGCCGTGCCCTTTCAAGGGAACCATCCCGGCATTTGCCTGAAGCTATTTAGCGAAATCGCGGAAAACCTAAATCACGACGACCGGACGCGGGTTTGAACCGTCTTCCTCCCCAACGCGAGTCCAGTATGCTAACCACTGCACCATCTCACTGAGTCATATTCATATGACAGTCGTGATATCAATGAGTCTCGATTGGATACGGTACTGTCCTGTTGAGATCTAGCGTTTTTCCTTCTTGCACGACAGATCACACAACGTCTCTGTCAGTCCATTATGGCCAGGGGACATCGGCTGGTACGTACGTCGCACTTCAATAAACTTTGGTAAAGTTTATTGAATTGAGAAGCATCACACAATGCTCTGTGAAACAAAAAACATTCAGATACGATTTCTGAATGAGGAACCAGCTGCATAATCTTCGACTATTTACAGAATATACATCTTATTACGCGTTCTGACTTTGTGCGGTTGTGCTGAAATCTGGTCATCTGATTTGCGTATTTTAAAAGAAAAAAGCTTGATGCCAGTTTGATGTTGTTGCATGCAACCGTCATGGTGCTGTAGTTTTAATGGTCAGCAGTTTATTAGAGCTTGCAATACGGCGTTGTGAAACAGTGTCGACGAGATTCGTGCTCTGACATTTTGTTTCAACTTCAGTACAAAGGTGCTACACTGATTTTGCATATTTCACAGTGTTGTGTGAATATTTCGGATGCGAAATTTTATATTTTATTACAGTGCCTGCGACTCTGATTGACAATGGAATAGTTACTATAGCAGGGGCCCCTACCAGCGAGTGTTAAACTTTTATTTTCAAATGGTTCAAATGGCTCTGAGCACTATGGGACTCAACGTCTGAGGTCATTAGTCCCCTAGAACTTAGAACTAGTTAAATCTAACTAACTAAGGACATCACACACATCCACGCCCGAGGCAGGATTCGAACCTGCGACCGTAGCGGTCTCGCGGTTCCAGACTGCAGCGCCTAGAACCGCACGGCCACTTCGGCCGGCACTTTTATTTTATTTACACGTAAATTCAGTAGGACCAGATTGTGGAGCAAATCTCCAAGGTCATGGAACGTGTCAGTACATCAAATTCCAACATAAAAGTAACTAGAGATAAAAATAAATATTTATGAACCCTAAAAATGTCATTCCATAAGTTTAAGTAAACGCAATCAACAAAACAGCAAGAATCAGCTTAATTTTTCAAGGAACTCCTCGACAGAATAGAAGGAGTGACCCATGAGGAAACTATTCAGTTTCGATTTGAAAGTGCGTGGATTACTGCTAAGATTTTTGAATTCGAGTGGTACCTTACTGAAACTGGATGCAACGGTATACTGCATACCTTTTTGCACAAGAGTTAAGGAAGTCCGATCCAAATGCAGGTTTGATTTCTGCCGAGTATTAACCGAGTGAAAGTTGCTTATTCTTGAGAATAAGCTAATACTGTTATATATATATATATATATATATATATATATATATATATATATATATATATATATATATATATATATATATAGAGAGAGAGAGAGAGAGAGAGAGAGAGAGGCCAATGTCAAAATACCCAGACTCGTGAACAGGGATCGACTACTTACACCACTCATTGCCCGAACCGACGTTTCTGAGTCAAAAAAAAAAAAAAAACCTTTTAGAATGGAAAGAGGTGCTCCAAAATATAATACCATACGACATAAGCCAATGAAAATAAGCAAAGTAGACTAATTTTCGTGCCGAACGATCACTTACTTCAGATACCGTTCGAATAGTAAAAATGGCAGTATGAAGTCTTTGAATAAGATCCTGAACGTGGGCTTTCCACGACAGCTTACCATCTATCTAAACACCTAGAAATTTGAACTTTTTATTTTCACTAATCAAATGCCCATTCTTTGAAATTAAAACATCAGGTTTTGTTGAATTGTGTGTCAGAAACTGTCAAGACTGAGTCTTACTGTCCTTCAGCGTTAGTTTATTTTCTACAAGCCATGAACTTAGATCATGTACTGCACTATTTGAAACTGAGCCTATGTTGAACACAGCATTCTTTACTACCAAGCTAGTATCATCAGCAAACAGAAATATTTTAGAGTTACTCGTAAAACTAGAGGGCATATCATTTATATAAATAAGGAACAGGAGTGGTCCCAACACTGATACCTGGGGCACCCCCTCACTTGACTGTACCCTACTCAGACCCCACATCACAGCCATTATCAACATTGTGAATAATGACCCTTTTGCTTTAATTAAGAATTAAGGTAATCACATGCAGTAGACAGGTTTTCAGTGAGAACCAAAGTACACGTATTCGCAATTACGAATATGGACAACCAACAGCTGTAGAATGGAATGACGACAATGAAAATTTATGGCGGACCGGGACGTGAAGCCGGATTTCCCGCTTTGCGCGAATGGTCGCCTTCCCATTTGTTCTATTCGTGCATGACTTAGGGCCACTTCCGAACTTCCATATGTTGTCAATCTGTGCTCGTACATCCATTATGCACAGTTCCATACGGGTGAGACATTTAACTTGAAAGTCACTTGCCTGGTGACGGTGGATAATTACCATACTGCAATGCCTGTGTTATTCTGAATTACTATGCGAAGTTCCTTTGGACATGCTTGTATGATAACACAGGCACAGCAATATCGTATTGTCCGCCGACACCGGACAAGTGCCTATAAAGTAAAATGTCTCACTAGCACGGGAATGTGCATAATGGATGTACAAGAACATGTTGTAGACGCATTGTCGACGACGTACGGTAGTTTGGGTCTCACCGCGACTGCTGCGCGGATAGCCAAATATTAAGGGCGACAGTTGGCAATTATCGGGAAATCCGGGTTCGTATCCCGGTCCAGCACAAAATTTTCATCGTCATTTCGGTCTACAGCTGATGGTTGTCTGTATTCACAACTGTAAATACATTTAGTGTATTTCATAACGACTGTAGTCGCCGCAGTGCCTCTTCCTTTGGATATATGTGTAAATCCGAAGGAATTTTGCATCGTACTTCAGAATAACACAGGCACTATAGTATCAAAGAGTAAATGGGAGTCACTGTATTGCAGGTTACTCTTACTTAGACACGGAAGTAGTGACAGTACCTCTCGATATTTCAGCTCGGGAGGTTTTGCAGGACGCAGACGTGGTCGCATTTTTTCGTCAGCCAACTCGAAACAAGGACCTTACTTGGCATTCACTGAATAATTTTATTTTGTGTTTGTACCCCTGTAAATAGCTGTCGTTATTCATCCAGGTAAAAATTCTTCCACTCTAACCAGAGAGTTTTGATTGAATTTCGTAGAAAGATTTCGCCACAATTAAAAGTGCATATGTTTTGACTGTCATCCCAATGCGCTTATCATTTTCATGACTCTCTCTCCCCTTTATGGTGACAGCAGTAAAACTGCTCTTTTCTGATTCTCTGCAGAGGTGCTGACAGCTGGTACTGGGATTCGCTGTTTGGGAACTGAAAAGCGAGTGAGCCGCTTGCCGTACTGCGTTCTCCGCTACAGGGCGGGCAATCTGGCGCGCCCCTCGTGAGCTATAAATACAAGCCAGCAGGCGGCACGCTGCCCGTGCGAGAGGTGCGCGTCGAGAGATCGATACACGCGCAGGCGACCAAGCGGCTGCGAGCGCTCGACATCGCTTGCGTGCAAACACGCCTGCTCGCCGCCAGGGGAGTTTCACGCGACAGAACTGCCGCAGCTGATATCGTGTGTTCTACACACGTCATCCAGTTCTCTCAGTACTAGGTGCTGTGAATGCTTGGATACAAGTCGTCCGTGAATATGTCTACTCGTTCGATGTCAGTGATGACAGCTATGGAAACAGGCGCGTCTGACAATAGAAGCCTCCGACTTAGACATCGGCCATCAAGGAGTGGGAAAAAACCTCGATGCAGGGCGCTATGAACGAAGCGAGACTGCAAAATTTAAGCGTTTCCGACCAGCGGTTTGTTTATAGAGCGCGTTTAATTTTATACATTTGAAGGTAGTAGTAGCAACGTTCATGTTTCGCTCGTGACAGTCCTAGCATTCCACCGTACATGTGCTTTTTTATCTCCATTTTGAGTAGTAACGCTAGTTCGATGTGTCACGATCTTTTGCTGAGCGGGCTGCAAGCAGGGGGTTATCGTGTTACTAATTCACTATCGTCATCATCATCACCACCATGTCCAATTTTGGCTTAATCATTCTTATCTGTGCCAGTTTCAAGTATACTGCAGCTGATCTTTCCACCTCTTCTTAGGACGCCCAACGTTCCTTTTCCTTAGAGGTATATATTTGTATATTATTATAGGTATTTGTTTTTCTGGGATCCTTTGAATCTGTTCATGTCATTTGTTTCTGTACGCCTCTATTTTCTGAAGTGTGCTTTCGAGACCCATTTCATTCCCTATTTCACTATTTTACATCCGATCTTCGAGTTTGTAACCAGCTAGCAGTCTTAGGAGTCTCATATCTGCTGCATCAATCCGTCTCCTCTGACTGGCCGCTACAAACGAAGTCTGTGAGCTATACATTAGAACTGGCTATGTCATCACATTACAAAATTTTAGTATTTGTCGCTTTTCTAACATTTTTGAGGAGAATGCGATTTGCAGTATCTACCAGCTGCTCGAAGTTTTGTAGTTTGTGTTCTTGATATTGTGTGTGTTATATAAGACCTCTCATCCTGGGTGTTTAAAAGTATTTATTTATTCCAGCGGCTTATCATCAATTATTATCTTTGCTCCTCAATGCTACTTAACATCGAATGACATTAACTTAGTTTTACTTTTAGATATTGTCATACTATAATCATTTGCCACCTTGTGCAGGAACCAAATTCCTCTCTGTAATTTATCATCTGATTCAGCTAAGCTTATTTGATCGTCTACAAAGAGAAGTGTATTATAACTTTTTTATTAAGCTTATAATGGTGCACTACTCTATTCTGTCATGTCTTTATGACATCGTCCATGTATGTATTAAATGATGTGGGTGATAAACGACACACTTGTCACACTGCTTGACAGAAGTTTCTTGCAAACGGACTTCCTTTTTCTACCTTGATTTTGTTGTAAGTATACATTCTTTGAAGTACATTTATTAGATGCTACGGTATACCATTCTTTTCTAAAATTTCCCATAATTTAAGTCTGTTAACTTTATCAAAAGCTTTCTCATAGTCAGTAAAAGCTGTGTATGTGGGATGATTCTATTCTCTTTGTTTTACAGTAATTTGGCAGACTGGAAGAACACTGTCTTAACAAGACCTTCCCATCCGAAACCAATACTGTTCTTCGGTAAGAGATGTTTCCGAAATTACTTTTAGTTTATTTGTTATTAGTTTTGCGTACATCCAGGTGTTAAAAAACTAATACCTCGATAGCTGCTACACTTTCTGCGACTCCATTTTTTTAAAATAATGCGACAACAAGTGCTGTTTGCCAATCCTCTGGTATGTTGCTGTGTTTCCAACAAGTATTTACAAGATTCCATGGTTTTGTGAGTAATGATTCCGAAGTATATTTCAATAATTCCACATTCTGGTTGTCTTCCCCAGAGGTCTTCTGTTTTTGGATATTTTTAACACAACCTTCAGTTCTTCCATTGATATAAGAACAACAAGTTCGTCACTTACTGCAGTTTTCACATCTTTCCATAGTTTTTGGAAATAGTCCAACCACTCACACTCTGAAATGGGGTTAGTTTGAACCATATCTTTCACCTTTGTTGTTTAAACATCCTATAGGCTTTAGTTTGTTTCCCTTGTACACCATTCTCCATTTCACTCAAAAAGTGTTACCAGCTTTATTAATTATTCTTGAAATTCTGTTGCATTTGAGTTTACGAACCACCATTCAGCATTTCAATCCAGGTGATTGGGTAGCTGGACAGAGGAAGCGTGAGCGGTATAGGCGACATAACAATTGTCCGGGCAGCGTAGAATGTATAGAAGCTGTCGCTTAGCAAAAAGAAAAATTGAACTTAATTAACGCTACACTTTGTATTGTGTTCATTCGTGACTGACGTGGACTTTTTACATGTGCCAGTCGGGACTAATACACATTGATTTAAACTGAATTTCATTGAAAGAAAGATACTAGGGTTACACAGAAAGTAACTTACCTTTCGCTGCTGCGTGGCGAGAGATGGCGTTATTGTCCCCGTCTCGGTTTCGCAGTATCTAATGAATCATTACGCTCTTGGCTATGATCTTTGTAGCCCGTTTTGCCTCTGCTTTGTTCCTGGGAATGTTTCAAATGTCTGCTCTACTAGAAAATCCCGCGAGTTGTGAAGTGCGATCATTGATTAGATGATTGTTCTCAAATATACGGAGTAGATTTTAAATTTATTGGGAACATCAAGAAAGTTCATGGCGACTGCTTTTCGGCACACAGAGGGTGCGATTCGGGTGGACTTTTTCGAACGTAGAGAAACAATAAATAGAGATATTTTGAAACTTATGAGAAATGAAGAAGACTGATACAAAACAAGCGTCGAGGAAAGTTGCATTCCCTGTTTTCTTTCATCCCTGACAATTCATGAGTCCACACAGTCATTCGAACTCGGTGGAAATTGGATGGCTTCGGATGGGAGCACTAAATCATCCATCGTACAGTCCGGACCTTGCTCTGAGTGATTTTCACTTCGTTTCGCACTTGAAGACCTGGCTCGCAACACAGCGCTTCGACAACGACGAAGAACTACAATCAGGTGTCCGTGCGTGGTTGAAGTCTCAGGCGGCAACGTTCTGTGACGATGGAATTAACAAACTGGTTAACGCCATGAGAAGTGTCCTACTTTATACGGAGAGTAGCTGACAAATCCAGCATTTCCCGAGTATTTATTTTGCCAATTTTCTATCAGACGCGATAAATTATGTGCACTGCTGCAGTCGACTCGGTGTGAGATGATCCCGCAGCTGCTTCGCGAACCTACAACGCGATTTTGTAAGCATCTCTATGGCAACGTCTCTTCGTAGTTCTATAGGCGGCTATTTTCGCCTACAGCCGTTTGCGCTGCGCAGTTGAAAGCTGTCAAAAGCGCAGCCAGGTATCAGGGATCTCCTTGAATCGAGTGTAGGAGTGTGTTAGTGGAATTAAAACTTCATGTATGATGCGAAATTTCTTCAGGCTTCTCAGTGTTTATGACGTCATACGTCTTGAAATACAATCCGTACAATTATATATTCGTGTAAGTATATTCAGTGATATAAGTGTATACTATCTGCGAAATACGTTGCAAAAAGACTTATTAGTAAAGAAGTAATCAATTTAAACGTCGTGTATGATAAAGCAGGTTTTCACTTATCTCATTGTTTATGACGTCATATTTCCTCAGAATATGTGTGGAGTATTAGTTAAAGTAATTTTCTGTTGTTCTTCGACGACAATGTGAGGATTAGATAACTGAACTTTCATTTCCTCTAGAGTGTAGGATAAAATGTCTTCTTATTTAATGAACGTCCACCCTCGGTAGCTGAGTGGGCAGCTCTACAGAATGTCAACCCTAAGGGCCTGGGTTCGATTCCCGGCTGGGTCGCAGATTTTCTCCGCTCAAGGAGTGGGTGTTGTGTTGTCCTAATCACCATCATTTCATCCCCATCGACGCGCAAGTCGCCGAAGTGGCGTGAAATCGAAAGACTTGCGCCCGGCGAACGGTCTACCCGACTGGAGGCCCTAGTCACACGACACTTATTATGTAATTAACATTTCGTATGTAGGTAGAGATAACTCAAAATGGCTCAAATGGCTCTGAGCACTATGGGACTTAACTTCTAAGGTCATCAGTCCCCTAGAACTTAGAACTACTTAAACCTAACTAACCTAAGGACATCACACACGTCCATGCCCGAGGCAGGATTCGAACCTGCGACCATAGCGGTCACGCGGTTCCAGACTGTAGCGCCTTTAACCGCTTGGCCACTCCGGCCGGCGGTAGAGATAACTATTCCTAGTCCGTCGTGGATTGCTCTGTGCATTATTATACGTCCTGAACGGTGGATCTTTTATTACTGTAGGAGGTAGAAGAACTTGCAGCCGATGCAGAGTTAGGGCCCCAGTATGCCTTTATACACTGGGTCGGAGATTTTTATGTTTGACCCCTTTCACGGACGGTTCACCCGAGACGGAACAGGAGAACTGGTATTATGTGTGAAATGAGCACTCGGGAACTTATGGTTCGACTAAATACCAAACTTCTGTCGAGGCATAAATAAGAAGATCCGCCACACTATATCATTTATATAACGTCGATAGCAACAGAAAAGCACAATAATATTTTAATCTACGGCAGCAGTTCACTTAACAAACTGTGTGTTTCTGCTCTGCTCTGCTCTGCTCTGCGCTGTGTCGCTGGCGTTAGCGTAGTGGCAGCAAGAGCGAGAGAGACGGAGCAATAGTAAGGCACTGGGCTCGTGTTCAGTACGACTGAGGCTCAAACCCCGCCCGACCATCCAAATTTAGTATTTTCGTGATTTCCTTCAGTCTTAAAGGCTTCCGTTATTCTTCAAAAACAGCATGGTCGATTTCCTCCTCATCAGTTCTTCTCTAACGACCTCCTCTTTTTCGTTATTGTCATCCCAACACGCTTATCATGTCCTTGACGCTGTCTCCCTTATTTTGTGATAACACTAGAGCAATTCAACCTTCTTTGAAACAACCAGCAACAGGCTACACGAAAAACTATACATACAACTGACTTTGCCGGCCGGAGTGGCGGAGCGGTTCTAGGCGCTACAGTCTGGAACCGCGCGACCGATACGATTCTACATAGAGTATGAGAAACAATTCCCTCCTCTTACAACAGAAGTGTGCCATTGGTCACTATTGGAACGCAGCGTCGTAGCGATTGGAAGAAAGCGCAGGCCACTCCCACTTTCAGGAAGGATAAGTCTCACAGTTCCACACAACTATGGGCCTAAATCGCCAACAAAGAACTGTTATAGAATTGTGGAACTTATTTTATGGTCGTATATTGTGATATTTATTGAGACCGAAAATCTCTTTAGGAATCAACATGAATTCCGAAAACAACGATCGTGTGAAATCCGGCTCGTTCTTTTTGCCCACGAGATTCAGAAAGCAGTCGATACCAGCGCTCATTCTTCCTGTTTTCCTTGACTTGTAGAAAGCGTTAGATATAGGTCCTCACTGCCATGTAATGAACAAAAAACAGCTTACGGGATATCAGACCAACTGTGTGATTGTATTGAAGAGTTCTCGCAAACAGAACAGAACATCACAAAATTATTTCAAGCTTCCAGCGGCATCAAGTTGTATAAAGCCCACAAGCTTTCTGCCAAGTACTCCACGCCCATTGTAAATGGTGAACGTCTTCTGGTTGCTGCTACCATCCTCATATGATCACGCTGCCATCTGTGACGTCACTTGGGCTCGCTGCAGCGTCATATAATGCGCGCTTCAACCTTCCGATGGCCTTGTCCCAAGCCGTGCTTAACTGCAGGCTGCCGTCTTTATTGAGAGTGTTGTCACAAATTCTTGATTTAGATTAAACGACGAAACGAAACAGGCGGTGATGTATCATTGCGATATGCAAGGATTGGAAAAAATATGGAAACATCACGAGAAATGCATACTTCTACATAAATGCAGGTTGCGCTGTTGTAGTTGACCATGAACGGCAGCTTACAGTGTCCTCAACATGTTCCAAATATCATTTCGTTATGGCGGAGCTAAGTGAAATCGAACGTGGGCAAATTGTTGGCGCTTGTGTGGTGCGTGCTTCCGCAACCAAGGTAGTGAAGTGGCTGGTGTTTCAAGAGGCGCATACAGGGAAATCGTTATATAATATCTGGCATTATTTCGCTCAGTGCACTGTGACACGCAAAGTGGAAGAAATCAAACAAAGGAAGAAAAGAAAATTGTTTAAAAAAATTCTTTGGACGATGATATATGGATATGGTGGTTCCATATTAAGATGCTGAACTTCATAGAGATCTTCAAAAACTCTCAGAATTAATCGTATAGAAGGCGCTTTTTGCGTGTAACATCGATTACTCAAACAATTGTTTTCGTATTTCAGTAATGAGAAAAGTAAAAATAAGACGATCTGTCTAATTCCAAAAAATTAAGAGGTGTCTATACTGGATCAAATCATTTAAAGTATAGAAGTATTCAGAACAGAACTCAAATAATTCTCAAAATTTTCAACAGGAGTAGGAAAAGCCTTCTATAAGGTGCGTCGCAGAGGAAAAGGTAAGAAAACAGCATGCAAGAATCAAAAATGGTTACGAAGAATGGAAAAAGGCGGCAAAGAAAGAGACTACACTGTAAGAAATTGTTTTGCGCTTGTCTGAGCAGGACAGGATTGAAACAAGAACAACAACAATAAAATAATCTTGTTTAAATATGACAAACCAAAAAATCCGTGAAGAACGAATAGTAGCAATGATACAGTCATCACACAAAAAAGGGAATTAAGATAGATACAAACAAGAATCACACTACTTTGTTATATACAAAATTTCTTGCTAAACCTTCTCAGAACATCGAGTAGACTCTCAGCTGGGTGAATACAAGGGGTGTGGTGTATAGAATAATTTCTTAAACTGGAGAATTCAGTGAAACACAGTGATGTGGAAGCTTAAGAACGAAAGTTACTGTCGCATAATATTTGTCTCTCTACGTATTTCTTTCAGTTACCTTATGTGCTACACTGTAGCAGTTCGTTCCACGTACGATCCCAGTTTCATCGAACTACACTATGTGATCAAAAGTATCCGGACACACCCAAAAAGCATACGTTTTTCATATTAGGTGGATTGTGCTGCCACCTACTGCCAGGTACTTCATATCAGTGACCTCACTAGTCATTAGACAACGTGAGACAACAGAATGGGGCTTTCCGCGGAACTCACGAACTTCGATCGTTATCAGTTGATTGGATGTCACTTGTGTCATACGTCTGTACGCGAGATTTCTACAATCCTAAACATCCCTAGGTCCACTGTTTCCGATGTGAGAGTGAAGTGGAAACGTGAAGGGACACGTACAGCACAAAAGTGTACTGGCCGACCTCGTCTGTTGACTGACAGAGACCGCCGACAGTTGAAGAGGGTCGTAATGTGTAATAGTCAGACATCTATCCAGACCATCACACAGGAATTCCAAACTGCGTCAGGATCCACTGCAAGTACTATGACAGATAAGCGGGACTTGAGAAAACTTGGATTTCATAGTCGAGCGGCTGCTCATACGCCACACATCACGCCAGTAAATGCCAAACAACGTCTCGCTTGGTGTAAGGAGGGTAAACATTGGACGACTGAACAGTGGAAAAACGTGACGAATCACGGTACACAGTGTGGCGATCCGATGGCAGGGTGTAGGTATGGATAGTGCCCTGTGAACGTCATCTGCCAGCGTGTGTAGTGCCAACAGTAAAATTCGGAGGCGGTGGTGTTATTGTGTGGTCGTGTTTTTCATGGAGGGGGCTTGTTCCCCTTGTTGTTTTGCGTGGACTATCGCAGCACACGCCTGCATTGATGTTTTAAGCGTCTTCTTCTTTCCCGCTGTTCAAGAGCAATTCGGGGATGGCCACTGCATCTTTCAACACGATCGAGCACCTGTTCATAATGCACGGCCAGTGGCGGAGTGGTTACACGACAATAACATCCCTGTAATGGACTGACCGGAATCCTATAGAACACCTTTGTGATGTTTTGGAACGGCGACTTCGTGCCAGGCCTCACCGACCGGCATCGATACCTCTCCTCAGTGCAGCACCCCGTGGAGAATGGGCTGCCATTCCCCAAGAAACCTTCCAGCACCTGATTGAACGTATGCCTGCGAGAGTGGAAGCTACATCGAGGCTAAGGGTGGCTCAACATGATATTGAATTCCGGCATTACCAACAGAGGGCGCCACGAAGTTTGTAAGTCATTTTCAGCCAGGTGTCCGGATACTTTTGATCACATAGTGTATGTTACTTGGCTGTGACTCATCATGCGAAAGTTATTTTCGTCCTTAACGTTTTGCATACCAGTGTATTTCTGCAGCACAGCAAACAGAGTATGTCATTATTAAAAAAAAGACTGGACAGGTGCGAGTAAGACTCGTGCACTGAGGGTTCGGTCAAATTTAGTTATTTGTATAAACAGTTCATCCAATCCAAGAATCAAGAATCTCGATCATTTGTGCCTATTATTAATACTAGCAAGACAACAGTCCCAGGGATTCCAAGATTTTCGAGGATGTTTTAATTTCAATAACATAAGTGCGAAATAAACTTATGCAGCAGGCAGGCGACCATTTTTATAACAGACAGTAGTTCTCCATTCGTGTCGCTATGGTAAAAGTCAAACATCAGACGAAGAATACTTTGCGTTTTGAAATTCATCCATCATCAGATTTACACAAGCGATTACTGCACGTACAATGTTGTTTCACATACAACTCGAAACGCCATACGTATTGCAGTAATCGTTCCTGGATATCTGATGAAGGATAAATTCCGAAACGTATCATGTTAGCAATAAAGTCATTTCTTGCCTGATGTTTGACTTTTACCACTGCGCCCCAGTCAGCCTGAAAACAGAATGTTTTAATTTCAAATATGACGTAGGATAACAAACGACAAAAGAAATAATGTGATGTTGTTACAGTTTAAAAATTTTCAGATTTTTTTTCCTTTACTTGTTCTGTCAAACCCTGCCTTTTGCCAAATTTCTTGACTAGTTCAATGGGAAGTATCCTATAGGTTTCTGAGGAGTGAGTTTGCAAGTATCAATATATGTGTTATAAATGGCCCTGCCTTTTGATTGCATTGACTTAGAAGCTAATGTTTGTTATACAGCCAAGGGACCATAGACACTAGTATGTGATATAAATTTCAGCTTGATACATCTACCCGCTCCTGAGAAAAAGGGGTCTTAACAGACGGACGAACAGACAGTGTCAGATGATAAATAAGAAATAAAATTTTTCCTCTGATATAATTACAGATTTATAGTTTTCGGATTTTTTTCCTTTGGTTGTACTGTGAAGCCTTTCTTTTTGCCAAATTTCATGATACTATGCTAAGGGGAAATAGCCTTTAGTTTTCGCTGAGTGAGTTTGCGAGTATCAAGATATGTGACATAAACGGCCATATATTTTGGCTACGTTGACGTAGAAGGTTCAACTTTTTCACCACAAAGGGACCGTAGGCTTTAGTATTTGACACAAATTTCAACTTGATATGTTTACCCGTTCCTGAGGAAAAAGGTTTTAAACGGTCAGACGGACAGATAGAAAGAGAGACAGACGGACATTAAAGTGATCCTGTAACGTTTCTGTTTTTATCCATCGAGTCACCGGACCCTAAAAAGGAACATAACAGCATAGATCGAGAAGGCTAACTGAATTTGAGTTGGAACAAAGGACTACTAACGTCATAAAGGGGCACACTGAGACAAAATCAAAATATAACCTTTTGCTATACTGAGCAAAAAATTCAAAACAGACGCAGTAGTACCATTATACGACAGCCATCAAACCAAAAGCGCTCTATGCATCACTTATTCTCCAACACGAAACATTAAAACAGCAATTATAAGTAACAGAACGTGAAATAATCAGAAAAATTTTAGGAACAAGAATAAAAGTTGGGATTCATCTTCTAAACCCCAATGCGGAAATTTACAGGAAGAAGAAACTCGTAGAATCAGTAATACTCCCCATCCTTAATTATGGTGATAGACTTTCGTGTGAGAGCTCAAGTCGGCTGGAACTGGCGATGAATCCTTGTATGCGATACATTTGTAATGTACGTTGTTTCGACTGTATCATTACTACCTATGGACAGTTACCATAGCTATGAGGTGATAAGCGTAGAGATTATTATACCCTGTGTTTTCCGTATCATCTTCTCAATCATTGCAGTCCTTCCTCTCTACCTTCAAGCCTTACACTACTGTCTGAATAACACAGAAGAAATACCCGTTCTCGACAAGGTAAAATCCTTTCTGTACCACTACAAAACACTGCCATGTTAAATAAATCATTTTATGTATCAGAAACATGACTTTTGAACTGTCTTCCTCAGAATATTAGAGGAATTAAAATCCTTTCAAACCTGAAAAGACAGCTAATGACCCACCTTCTATCACAATAGCTATCTCTTCTGCAACTCACTCTCGTCAACTCTCCCTCCTCCACCACTTTTCTCTCTCCTTCCCTACAGAGTTCTCTATTGAAATTCTCTTCTTTGCTAGCAGCCATTATGACTTTTATTTCAATCTGCTCCTCTTTCATTATCCCTTGACTTCCTCTAATACCAAACAAGGCTTCAAGAGCTCTAATCTGATCAATCCTTCCATTATTTTATTATTATTATTATTAGTGTTACTGTTATTAGTATTGTTATTGGCAATTAGTACTTTTATTAATAATGCAGATTATTAGCATTGAGTATGTTATGTAATAATTAATCAGTAACATTCTTAATTCCTCCGTTATTTGATCATAATTATTAGTGCTACTATTATTATTTTTACGATCACTGTATAATATTATTATTGCGACTGTTATGTAATATTTTTTATGTTATGCCTGGTCAGATGTGAGAAAGGGCCTTAAGGACCTAATTTAGCCGATATAAATAGGTTAATAAATAAATAACTAAATAACTCCTAAAATCACATTTGTAATGTGTTTGCGGAGAATCCAACGTAAGGGACATCTAGAAAGTATGGACCAAACAAGCTAACTTTTCGGGTTCATACGTACCTCAAAAATTGAATTACTAGACCCAACTAGTACAAACAAACAGAAAAAGACCTTAAGGAATTATGATCGCCAAATTTACAAAACAGACAAGCAATCAAGAAATTCAAGTAACACTGGGCTTCAAGACCCAGGTCCAAACAACAGACACGGACGAAGCAACGGAAACAATGGGGTCTCCATAGAAGGATACTGGGTTAAAAGGAAGTCCGACAAATGTTGATTTTACTTGGTCTTAAAGTAGTAGTTCGCGAAGGAAGAAGAATATATATATATATATATATATATATATATATATATATATATATATATATATGTTGTGTTGGCAGAAGAGCGAACACCGTGTTACGAATGGAGGCCGAAATGCACGCGTTTAAGCTCACGCAGGCTAGCGTGAGGAGGGAAGAACTATACTGATGTGAGGTGTGGAACATGACAAGAAATTAGAATTCAGAAAGCGGACGTAATTAGTCTGATACTTAACTTTAATCCACTAGTGATGAACGTCGCTTTTGACGGTAAATGATTCACAATATCAATATCAATAGTAACTGAATATGGCGCCTTGCTAGGTCGTAGCAAATGACGTAGCTGAAGGCTATGCTAAACTGTCGTCTCTGCAAATGAGAGCGTATGTAGACAGTGAACCATCACTAGCAAAGTCGGCTGTCCAACTGGGGCGAGTGCTAGGGAGTCTCTCTAGACTAGACCTGTCGTGTGGCGGCGCTCGGTCTGCAATCACTCATAGTGGCGACACGCGGGTCCGACGTATACCAACGGACCGCGGCCGATTTAAAGGCTACCACCTAGCAAGTGTGGTGTCTGGCTTTGATACCACAATATATATATATATATATATATATATATATATATATATAATTCAGACAGTGAAAAATAATCTTGTTCCATTGATTTAGTTCAGGAGCGTATGAAAGGGTGGAGACAGCTCGGCGGTCTATGTGTTGGCGTTAAAATGGGCATGAGTATGAGCATAAGCAAAGCTGGGCGCTGACGGCCCCGCTTGTCTCAGAATTTTCTAACGCACGTTTGTCCGGTAGAGAAGCTCCTATGATCATTCAAGGATAGATACAGGAAGAAGCAGATTCTAATATCTCCCGTGTCTCACAACACTCTCGTCTATTATCTACAAACTCAGGGTAAACGCCAATGAGACAAAAAATAAAAATAAAGAAAGAGAAATAGATGCTCACTGGCCACGACGCCTTACACCCGTGCTGATTTCCAAAGAGGAAAGTCTGCCGCAGACGTAACGAGGCTCAGCTCCGTATTGTGCGGCAAGGAGCCATCGACGCCAGGAGAAGCGCGCGCGAAGGGCCGGTAATCAGCTTGAAACAAAGGAGAGCTCCTTCCCTCGGGAGATGGGCGCCGGCGATTGTTTGAGGACGCTGGATCAGCCGGCGCTTTCGGCGTCGCCGTCGCAGACGGCGCCAGTAATTACGCGGACCACGGCGCTCCCCCCACCTGTTAACGACAGGGGACGCCGGCCTGCGCAACGCGTCTCGCTGGCGCCCAAAAGTAGACAAGACAGCGGAAAACACACACGTGAAACTACCCTGCTGGTCGTTAATAATGCTACATAGGGAATGGTGGCAAATAACGAAATTTTAATTTTTTTGCATGTACAGTGTACTAGGAAGAGTAAGTGATTAAATTTTTAGGTGGTTTGAGGTATGTATGGTGAGAAATTTAGCACACAAGGTTTTTAGCTCTGCCTGCAACAACGGTTCTAACCTGGATGGTTGTCGAATGGAACTCAGATTGCGTGGTTTAAATGGCTCTGAGCACTATGGGACTTAACTTCTGAGGTCATCATCACCGAGCGAGGTGGCGCAGTGGTTAGACACTGGACTCGCATTCGGGAGGACGACGGTTCAATCCTGCGTCCGGCCATCCTGATTTAGGTTTTCCGTGATTTTCCTAAATCGCTCCAGGCAAATGCCGGGATGGTTCCTTTCAAAGGGCACGGCAGACTTCCTTCCCCGTCCTTCCCTAATCCGATGAGACCGATGACCTCGCTGTCTGGTCTCCTTCCCCGAACCAACCAACCAACCTGAGGTCATCAGTCCCCTAGAACTTAGAACTACTTAAACCTTACTAACCTAAGGACATCACACACAGCTATGCCCGAAGCAGGATTCGAACCTGCGACCGTAGCGGTCGCACGGTTCCAGACTGTAGCGCCTAGAACCGCTCGGCCACTCCGGTCGGTCTCAGATTGCATGACAGGTACAAATATATCATAGAACGATGCTGTCACTCATTAAGAGAAACCACTCTGATGTGTGGTCGCGTTCCTAAGAATCTAGCAAGCAAGACGCTGAGGCAAGGTTATTCAAAAGGGAGGTTGGGCTCGAAGCTAAATCGGCTGTGATTGGCTGGCGCAGTGACGTCACTGTAGGAGCAAAGCGAGGCAGCGCCTAGGGCAGCAAGCGACTCTTACTAAGGACAAGCAACTACTTATAACAGCAATAACTTCTCAGGAAATTATTTAAAACAGTTCATTTACTTGTTTAGATGTTTGCATTGGAAGAAGAGTGCCACTGTCTTTATTTCCGCTTCTGTGCTGCTGCTGCTTTCTGCATTTTATGCTTCGTATTGAGGAACCGTATACGAATGAAAAGTCGTGTTCTGACATACAGTTTTATAACTTGTGACGAAAATTCCGGATATTTAGTTTGGACAGCAGTGCATATTGTTTTCACTATATTTTTTTCCTTGGAAATACTATCCAATCCATTAAATTAATTAAAAATTAGTTCAAACTGAGACACCTTATGTAGCCACTCATCTGTTGGAACTGTAAACCCACCGCGAGATAGGGCTTCAATCCAACCATAATTTTCATTTGTTGGAGGACTTAAAATATCAGCAAACGGCGTTCCCAGTGTCTTGTCACAGTTCTTTGTACGATATGCAATGTAGCCAGACAGGTAACGGAATCCTTCTGCAGAGCAGTCACATCCCTCTTTGACAGCAGATTCTTCTGGTGCAGGTTGAAGAGGATAGTTAATATCTCGTAGCTCTGTTTCACCATCTATCATTTGCAGTGCTTCGCTCATGTCAAGCAAAATTCCTGTGAACAGATGTGACGTCAAAAATCCGTCACATTCATCTGCCTCTACTGATGTGTCACTTGACAGAGGAATGTCATGAGCATTGTGTCCCAGCAGTAACAGCCGTAATGGATATTCTACTTCTGTTGGAGAAGGGTTCAAATGCAAATGACCAATTCCTCTGATATGTGAGAAAAAGTTTTCCAGTTCATCCTGGTTCAATCTAGCAGTTAAAATACATGTCATTTGTAGTGGCTGAAAGTCTGAAAACAGTCCAAATAATGGCCGAACAGTTGTCATAATGCCTTTCTGGAATGGGAGCAAGTGATTTGCATTACCTACGCGCATTTTTTCGGCACACGTATACAGTTCTCTCAATATTCTTTCTTGAACATCCTTATGTATCCCATAACCACATGATAACCCATTCTTATTGTACCTCCGAGCATTCAGGACGTCAAATACGTCGTTTACTAACTTAAAAAAAATTGCTGCTGCCTCTTCTTCAGGCATTAGGTACTTTATGGCTTTAGATGTGGTACTCGAAAAAAAGTTGCATTGCCGAATAAACCCTTTGACGCTCTCTCCCCTTGACACTGAGATGAAGCTATGACAGTTTAGGACACAACTTCATTTCACTCCTGTCTAATGCGAGCAGTCTTTCTACAATAGATTTATTAACAATTTTCCTACTTGGAAGCTTTAGTCCGTCATCCAGAAGGTGGTTCCTCATTAATTTAAACAGATGCGGAACATCTGAAAACACCCAGATTCGTTTCTTTTCATACTGCGGATTGGAGAAGCAGGAATTTGTTTCTGACACATTAAAATCTTTTCACACAGATCGATTTTTTGTTCCAAGATCGCACAGTACCGCAACAACATCGTAACCAACATCTTGTACAGAGCAGATAAACCTATTTAACCGATCAGCTGTTATTTGTGTGTCAAAATCATAGTAAATGGGTTGCTTCCATCCAGAAAACAAACCACGTATCATAACAAATAGCACGTTACTGTGTGGCCCTACTACACGATCTTCAACAGGATCATAAGTAATATTGCTATCTACATTCATTTCGTCGAATGATAGCACACACACACACGTTCAGTTTTTGTCAATACAGATGAGTGGGCTTTCATTAGTTGCAAAACGTCTGTCAGCACACCAGGAAAGCATCTGAGAGAGCGTGACGTTCATCTCTTAAGTGTTGACAGTCCTGGAAGTGGGAAACCGACCTGATTTCTTAAAAACAAATAACACTTCATAAACACAGCACGAAGTGTAACCGCCTTACAAATATCTTCCCTTTGCCATTTGCCTCGTTTCTTTCCACTCAAAAAGTAGTTTATCTGTGTTTTTGAAAACAATTTGCCTAATATTTGAGTCACTTTCTCCTGCACTTGCTTCTTTTGACACTTTTGTTGATATTTTATTTTCTCACCACAAGCTTTCACTTTGAGTTTCAAACAATTCTCACTACACCTGTGTTTGCACACATAGCTGTCAGTCTGCGGTTCCTGTATTCTAATTCTTCTATACGTTTACGGAGTTCGCTGATCTGTTTACTATCAGTGTCACAGTCATCTGTCGCTGTTGACTGGTCTATTTTTCTTTTTTTCAGAGACACACTAGCCAGGTGCTCAATTGCATTTTTCATTGTCTTTCTTGCCTGCAACCTGTCTACCCTATTCGGAGAAACTATGTCATCAGGGCCTGAATTTCCACTAACACTGGGTACACTTCGTGGTATATTTACACTCGGCACTGCGTCTGGTTTAAGTGTTTTCTTCGGCGGTAGATTGAGAAGTTCTGCTCGCAAGTCACGTAGACAATCATCGGATGTGAAATGCAACGAAGAAACAGTTGACGTCGCAACACTGAAGCGATCTTTTCGGTGGCACTTCATTATCCAGGCCATCTGCACTTTAACGTCTTTTGGGAACGAATGATAAATTATATCCGTGCCTTTTGTCTTTCGGCTGTACGGCAGACACCCTGATACGACACACCCAGACATTTTAACGCAAACCTTTTACAAAGCAACGCAACATCATAAACTAAAGCCCGACATAACGTGCTCCTATGCTGACGTCAAGCGCAGAGCGACGAAATATTCGCCGATCTGCGCAGGCCATTTGGGCCAAACAACAGCACCGATAAAAGGGCCCTTTTGGCGCCTCGACACAACATGGTCCAATGTTGGCGTCATGCGCAGAACGACGAAATATTCGCCGATCTGCGCAGGCCACCCCCCGCTCCCCCCCCCCCCGCCTGCGCTGAGGTAGGAAATAGGAAAACTTCCGACTATATATGGGGAAATGTACACAACTCCCTGCAAGAAAGGAAATAATGACAACTCACTCAACTGCAGTAATACTTTTGATGTGGAATTACTCTCTAAGGAAAAAAAAAAGAACGCACCAAGAAGAATTATCCGAACGGGACGGAAAACAGTTGAAGTGATGTACATGTACAGCCAAACAAACGACTACAATTCAGAAAAATTGGATGATTTTTTTCAAGAGAAATATCTTCACAAATTGAGCAAGTCAGTAGCGCGTTGGTCCATATCTCGTCCTTGCACAACAGTTTATAGGATACCCTCCTGAGGGATATCGTGCCAAATTATGTCCAATTAGCCAGTTCAATTTTCCGAGATGGTTGGAGCTCCCTGCCTATAATGCTCCACACGTTCTCAATTCGGATAGATCCGGCGAGCTTGCTGACCAAGGTACGGTTTGGCAAGCATGAAGTCAAGCATCAGAAACCATCGCCGTGTGCGGGAGGGAATTAATTATCTTGCTGAAATGTAAGGAGAGGATGGCTTGCCATGTGGGGCAAAAAAACGGTGCGTTGAATATCGTCGACGTGCCGCTGTACTCTAGGGGTGCCGCAGAGGACAACTAAAGGGGTCCTGCCATGAAATAGAAACGACACCCCAGACCATTACTGCTGGTCGGCAGACGCCCGTCACGTTGGTAATCCACCGCTGTCGGGGCGCCTCCAGACTCGACTTCAACCTGGAATCTCACTGACTGGAGTAGAATTACCTTCAGTGACGAGTCCCGCTTGAACTGAGCACCAGAGAATTACGTCTGGAGACACCCAGACAGGATACCGACCTGACCGCCGGCCGCCGTACGGCCCGATAACCAGGAGTGTTGGTTTAGAATGCTGTTTCTTTTCATAGCAAGGCCCCTGTGGTTGTCATCCGCGGCACTCATACAGCACAGTGGTGCGTCGTCGATACTATATGCCCCGTTTTGTTGCCTTCATGGCAACCCATCCTGAACTTACATTTTAGCAAGATAAATCCAGCGCGCGCACGAGAGTTTCTATTGCTACATTGACCAGCAAGGTCGACGGATCTCCCGAAATTGAGAACTTTGTGAGCAACCATCTCGGGATTTTCACAATCTAATGCACCAATTGGGCACAATCTGGCGAGATATCCCTCAGAAGCATGTCCAACAACTCTATCAACTAGCACCAAGCAGACAAGCCGACAAGGCCCTGAGGTAGATCAACGTGTTGTTGACTTGCTCAACATGTGGAGCTCTTTCTCTTGAATAAACCACCCACGTACATCACATCAACCGATTTTCGTCCCATTCGTATAATTCTTGCGTGGTGCGTCGTCTTTATTTTTTTTCCTTTGGGTGTGTTAATGAATATGAGCGTTACAGTTGGTACTGACCTTTAGAAGAAATAAATATTTACACTGCCTGAGTAATTTAGTTGCTTATATACAACTTGGACAATTTTGAAATAATAATGTCGCCAGCTGAATTCATCAAACTTCACTGTACAACTAACTGGTTACAACAGAGCCATACGTAAGGAACGGACCAAGATTGGTGTTTAACGTTCCGTCAACATCGAGGTCATTAGAGACGAAAAACAAGCTAGGATTAAGGAAGAAAATCGATTGCGCCCTTTCGAAAGAACCATCCCGGCACTTGTCTTAAGCGATAAACCGTCACCCTCTCGAAATCGGGTCCGGTGTCTCCGTACGTAATCTTCAGTTCCTGTACCGCTCGATTATGCAGTTTTTTTTATCACCGCTGCTGATGCAGATATTCCTCGCGATTACTGAATTTATAATGCCTGTATCGCTCTGCTCAATAAATTTGAAATAATGCGATGAAACATATAGTGATTACTGTAACGTTGAAATGACCTCGAATACGTCAGTACACAGACGTCACGAATTTAATTCTAGATAAATAAGAGGAACAGAAAAATAATACTTTCAGACCACTGGAAGTCACTACAATCACAATATAGAACAAAAATCACATTTCTTTCAATATTTAACTTGTTTAGCACCGGCATTCAAATTAAATTACATTATATCTTTCAAATAAATGATACTATCTTGAAGGCCTGTTACAATGCAAACTGGTTGTCAGTTAAATTAGATTTACTCGTGGATTTTTGAAGGGAACAATATGTGATATAATTTTATTAAAGTGTGTTACATATTTACTATACCCGGTTAGGCAAGTCAGAATCTTGGAGTCGTGAAACTGTCCTACGTAATAATAATGTAAATGACAAGAATGTAGTTTACCGCACACTGTATGCACTGATAGGAAACACTAATTTAGTGGATAGTTACTGTTTTCGAATTTATAATTTAAATTAGTGATCACTCTGAGCAACAGTCTCACATTCCGTGATTCTGGCATCATCGAAAGTCGCAATCTCGTGGAGAGGTTGCGTTATATTCACCAAAACAACTCTGATGTCTAACGTCTAAAGTAGCAACAAGAGAACACAGTACCGCAAAAAAAAAAAAAAAGAAAAACTAGCTGCTGTGCAGTGTAGCTGGTTACTGCGCTAGCAACTAATGTAGCAACAGGGCGATATATGTAAAGCATCGGTAACCTCTGCATCACAAATTGAAACACGTCATAAATATTTATTGACATAAGATGCTTTTATAAAATCAGCTTTGAGTGATGAGTGATGGTCTACACGCTAATCTAACCTAACACATCGAAAGACAACTATCTGATCTATAGAATTCAGTGTGGACGAACTACTTATAGGCATGGCTCTGAATATGAATATCACTTTCACACTCGGCGTTTACTGTCCGATCACCACATGTTTATAGCGACTGCGATGTAACGGCTGCAACTGATGCTGTGCGCTGGCGGAGGATAATTGGAGACTGGAGCTCCAAGTGTGCTAACTGAAGAGCCGCAACATGCCGAGTGTAGCTGCACGTCCGTGGGTAGCGGAGTGATGTCCACGTGTGCTCTGTTTCGCAGAACAGGAAAGCAGTTCTAGGTATCAGCGCCCTATGTGGCGACTGGTGTAAATATCGACGGATGGAGCGGAGGCTAAAAGCTCTCGTGATGGAAGTATAAACCGGTTCCAGTCTATGAGCGCCATCTGAGTGGCGGCAGATGGAAATGGAGTGGCGACTGGCGTGCAGAGCCCTTATGCTAATATACCTCTGTGTACCACTGCAGGTTGGTCGGTGGAAACGACCGTCCAGAACTGCTCCAATATGAAGTTTGTGACAACACATTAATATTGTGCAATGGCATAAAATGTTGTCACAGTTTTCTTCTCTGCCCACTGCAACCCAAGATCGTCGCATTTCTGACAAACGCGCATGCTGACACACAGCACCTTGCAAATGCACGCGAGTGCAGACCACTGCCTCATTTCTCAGTAGCTATTGGAATATAGGGTGCTCCCTAGCGCTATGCCATTATTTTCCTCTCACCTACCTTACTGTCCCGCATAGACTGGTATGGGTACTCCCCTATGCTTCACACCAGTACCTGTGCGAGTTTGCAGTTTATTCATATCTTCGGGACTTCCTCTATGTGTGTGCGTGTGCCCTCATCGACACTTAGAGGGTGATTGTCACTGTCACGGTCTACATCTCACCTCTGTCTCATCGCCATTCCCGCCGCCGCAATCGTATCGTCGCTGGCGCCCCGCCGCCGCAGTTGCCTCGCTGCCTTCGTCGCCGCCACCTTCATATGCCGTCGTCATCACCGCATCACCACGGTTGTTGCTGCTGTCGTCCCCCACCATCTCAGCAACACTCCATCGCTGGTAAGCACTATTAACTATCAGTTCCCTGTCTCCTTACCCCACAATGAATACTCCAAACACCTCTGTCATTACTGTGCGGCTGATCCCGGCGGAGGTTCGAGTCCTCCCTCAGGCATTGGGTGTGTGTGTGTCTCAGTCTTTAGGATAATTTAGGTTAAGTAGTGTGCAAGCTTAGGGACTGATGACCTTAGCAGTAAAGTCCCATAAGATTTCACACACATTTGAACATTTTTTTGAACCTCTGTCATTTATACCATCCCTTTCCCTGTTCCAACAGTCACTGCACACTTTCTCTCGCCCACCACGCTAGTCCACTCTCCCCTTCCCACAGTCTTGTCCCCATCCATCGTCTACCCTTCCTATGACTCTTCCACAACTTTTACCACATTCTTTGTTCATCCTCCACTTCCAACTTATCCCAAACCGACCATTCCTCCCGCAACACCATCAAAATTAACAACTCACCAAGTTACTGTGTTAGCACAAGAAACCACAATACAGACAACAAGCAGCCAAACCTAGTCAAGCCAAATGGAACGACCTGCACTACGCCATACCCCAACTTCTCAAATTCCCCAACCCCCACTCTAACCCATTATTTCCAAAATATCTCAGAAGCCGCTTAATGCAGACCCTTCTACCGGCACTGCAACCAAAAAGCCCCATACATATTCCGATCCAAATATCTCACTATGGAAATCGGGAAGTACTTCCCTCACATGCGCACCACCCAAATCATAATCGACTATGATTGAGATATCCCTACTTCTATCCAGACCTCACCTACAAAATCTCATACTACCTTCGGCCCTCACGCCTTACCCACTCTCTTTCACACTGCCTTCCCATCCAAACAACACCAGCCTCCTCGCCTTCTTCCTCACGATTACTGCCATGATAACCAAGGTTGCGACTGAGAGGAAGTGGTCTCCAAACTGAGTTCCAGTCCTGCCTTAGAAACCAGCGCAGCCCGACGTATCTAAGGTCCCACTTACCTGATGCGAGTCATCACAAATTCTTCATTCTACCATCGATCACCTCCTCACGGAGTTGCCCCTAATTTATAACTGCTGTAATAAAGTCGAGCCCTTCAAACCGCTCCCCCAGTGTTGCGTTGCCAAAAATGCCTCCGTTATAATGGCCACCCAACTGTCCTCACTGTAAAGCCTTCCACTTCCTCAAACTATAACCTCGCATCACCTCCCACCTGCAGCACGTGCAATGATTCCTGCCCAACCTACTCCACCAAGCCGGCCGGAGTGGCCGAGCGTTTCTAGGCGCTTCAGTCTGGAACCACGCAACCACTGCGGTCGCAGGTTCGAATCCGGCCTCGGGCATGGATGTGTGTGATGTCCTTAGTTTAGTTAGGTTTAATTAGTTCTAAGTTCTAGGCGACTGATGACCTCAGAAGTTAAGTCGCATAGTGCTCAGATCCATTTGATGGCTCCTCCTACTGCTCCATCTGTCGCACCTCAGAGTTCAGCAAGGTCTTCGAAACTTGTCTGATACTTCCATCAATACCTGAACGAACACCACCTCCTTCCCATTAACCAGTGTGGTTTTCATCCCACCTTCTCCACTGATGACCAGATCCTGCACATGACCCATCTCCTACCCTACCAGATCAACACCCATAAATCTGTTATTTTTGTCTCCCTCGACATTGAGTATGCCTACGACAATATATAGCATTCCGGACTCCTTTCCGAAGACCAAACTTAGGCACTTCCAATTAATTATGTGAATCTTATTAGATTGTTCCTCTCTAATCACCCATCCATTGTCACAGTTAACAACTCCCCCACCTTCCTTCCCACTGCAGGCGTGCCCCAAGGCTCCATCCTCTCTCCTTTCCTCTCCTCTCCTCCCTTTTACGTAGCTGATATGCCCAAACCAACTCCACCAGTCCACCTCCTTCAGTAAGCTGATGATACCGCTTTCCTCGTCGTCTGTCCCGCATTCCAAAAATACCTCCAAATCCGCCTCAGTCACTTTACCTCCTGATTAACCAATGGCTTCTCAAGTCTAATTTTCAGCATTCGTATGTTGCACCGCATCTCAAACGCTTCGATTTTCTTCTGTTTCGGTTTTCCCTCAGTCTGTGTTTCACTACCATACAATGCCGTGGTCCAAAAGTACATTCTCGGAAATTTCTTCCTCAAATTATGGCTTATGTTTGATACCAATAGATTTCTCTTGGTCAGGAATTCCCTTTTTGGCAGTGCTAGTCTGCTTTTGATGTCCTCCTTGCTCCAACCGTCATGGGCGATTTTGCTGTTTAGGTAGATCAGTACCTTAACTTCATCTGCTTCGTGTAGCTGAGTGGTGAGCGCGACAAAAATGTCAATCCTAAGGGCCCGGGTTCGATTCCAGACTGGGTCGGAGATTTTCTCCGCTCAGGGACTGGGTGTTGTGTTGTCCTAATCATCATCATTTAATCCCCATCGACGCGCAAGTCGCCGAAGTGGCGTCAGATCGAAAGACTTGCACCCGACGAACGGCCTACCCGACGGGAGGCCAGAGTCACACGACATCTATTTCGTGACCATCAATTCTGATGTTAAGTTTCTCGCTGTTCTCATTTCTGCTACTTCTTTGTAAATACTTCACCTTTATGTTATTGTTTCAACGTCTTTCCCCCAGGTGGTGATCTCCGCCCTGCCTATGTGGGGATGCGGTGGGGGGGGGGGGGGGGGGGGAGGGAGGGAGGGGGAGCTAAGAAAAGGAAAAAAAAAAGAAAAATGACACCGTCTAAGAGTCCGCCTGGTGTCTCAAACGTGCTGCTAACGATACTTCCAGCGGCCAAGTCCTTCCTCTGCAAGCAGTATGCAGTCGGTAAGTTTCAAAGTAATTGTTTGAAAAATGTACCAGCTCTAACCTTTACAATTCTCTTTGCCCAGTCGTATCCCAGTGATAATATTACTTCACATTACAGGATTACATTCACAGAATTTTTTGATGAAGTACACAACATCCAAAATGCACAGGATATCTTACAGTTTTGCTTTATGTTTAAGAAACAAACTGACGCAGTATAGGGGCGCCACTAGCTCATCAGTCATGCTGGCTGGTAAACGGTGCTGCGCCACCCTCTTGGCAACCCACGATAACCTGTTTTCATGGAGGACACGTCTGGAGAATGTACTGGCCATGGCAACACTCGAGCGCCCTCGGTATCGAGGTAGGTCAAGGCAGTAATTCACTGATTCACTGACAGTCATGGCATAGTTCATTCAACTGTGGACAAAGCCTGACCAACAGGCATTACATGCGTTGACCAAAATTGATAGTGCATTGAGAATGGCTAGTTTCTAGCTGAAATCTAGATCTGCCAATAAAAATTCCAAAGGACGACTGGTGGCTGAAATCTATTATTTACAAATATAATGGTTCTATTTACAAGAAGGATGAGTGAGAGAGAGAGAGAGAGAGAGAGAGAGAGAGAGAGACAGAGAGGAAGAAAGAGAAAGAGAAGGAGAAGGTCTAAAAAAAAAGAAATTCTCGTAAGTGGAAGATGTCGTATTTCAAAATATCTATTTTGTATTTATTGCTGAGTAAACATTGGAAAACAGAACTACAGAAATGCAGCCACTCGCGGAGATCCAGTGTGAGCTGTAATTATGGTATCACAACGAAACTTGGTAGATATATTAATGCATTAATACAAAACAGATTTAAAATTTTGGCCGCTAGGTACAAATCTGACACTTCACACCATTTCGTCGACGTCTCCAGTGCTCGTATTAAACAAATTGTGTAAGCATCAGCTGATAATGAAATCAAAATTATGCCTTTCTCACTTGTTTGACCTTTTTTACCAACATCTCATTCCTAATCCTTCATGCACTGAAGCATTTCTATACTTCTTTTTGCATTCAAGGCGCCAGATTGCATTTGGTGGCCAAAATTGGAACTAATTTTTTTTCAGCATTAACATTAGCATATGTACCAAGTTTCGCTGCCATACTACAAATGCAACCAAAATTTGGCCACCATGAGTAACTGCAGTTCACTTATGGCCGCCCAGTGTTATCAGGTATTTTTCCGTGTTTAAAATGAGAAACGGTAGACCCGTTTTCTGGAACGCTACAGGCTCATTCCTGTTTCCTGCCAAGAGCTGCACACTCAGCGCACGATATTAAAAAGAAAATAGAACCTCGATGAGAGGAGGCGGTGGAAACAGAGACGCTCCAGCGAGGCCTCAGTGGGACGAGTGCTCGCTGTGTGTAGCTGCACGCCCGACGCCTGCCGACAGCGGCGCTGAATGGCGGGGCTGCGAGGCGCAGGCCGATGAGGCGCCGTGTTTGCACTTCGCCGGCGGCCACGCGTCGGCCTTTGTCCGCCCCCGCCAGCGGCCCCGCTCCCCTCGCTCACGTATCGGCTGGGACAGGGCGGCAGCGCACGCATATCTGCGCTTTTCTCTCCACCTTTCAGCTGCCTCGTTCTCGATTTCCAACTAGCAGTCGACTTCAGGAGAATAACTCATCTAATAGTAACGATATAGAGGCTTATCTCACTAGGGGTAAGATAGATACTGCCTACAGGAAAATTAAAGAGACCTTTGGAGAAAAGAGAACCATTTGTATGAATATCAAGAGCTCAGACTGAAACCCAGTTCTAAGCAAAGAAGGGAAAGCAGAAAGGTGGAAGGAGTATATAGAGGGTCTATACAAGGGTGATGTACTTGAGGACAATATTACGGAAATGGAAGAGGATGTAGATGAAGATGAAATGGGAGATATGATACTGCGGGAAGAGTTTGACAGAGCACTGAAACACCTGAGTCGAAACAAGGCCCCGGGAGTAGACAACATTCCATTGGAACTACTGACGGCCTTGGGAGAGCCAGTCCTGACAAAACTCTACCATCTGGTGAGCAAGATGTATGAGACGGGTGAAATACCCTCAGACTTCAAGAAGAGTATAATAATATCAATCCCAAAGAAAACAGGTGTTGACAAGTGTGAAAATTACCGAACTATCAGTTTGATAAGTCACGGCTGCAAAATACTAACGCGAATTATTTACAGACGAATGGAAAAACTAGTAGAAGCCGACCTCGGGGAAGATCAATTCGGATTCCGCAGAAATGTTGGAACACGTGAGGCAATACTGACCCTACGACTTATCTTAGAAGCTAGATTAAGGAAAGGCGAACCTACGTTTCTAGCATTTGTTGACTAGAATACTCTCTTTCAAATTCTGAAGGTGACAGGGGTAAAATACAGGGAGCGAAAGGCTATTTACAATTTGTACAGAAACCAGATGGCAGTTATAAGACTCGAGGGACACGAAAGGGAAGCAGTGGTTGGGAAGGGACTGAGACAGGGTTGTAGCCTCTCCCCGGTGTTATTTAATCTATATATTGAGCAAGCAGTAAAGGAAACGAAAGAAAAATTTGGAGTAGGTATTAAAATCCATGGAGAAGAAATAAAAACTTGAGGTTCGCCGATGACATTGTAATTCTGTCAGAGACAGCAAAGGACTTGGAAGAGCAGTTGAACGGAATGGATAGTGTCTTGAAAGGAGGATATAAGATGAACATCAACAAAAGCAAAACGAGGATATTGGAATGTAGTCGAATTAAGTCGGGTGATGCTGAGGGTATTAGATTAGGAAATTGAGACACTTAAAGTAGTGAAGGAGTTTTGCTATTTGGGGAGTAAAATAACTGATGATGGTCGAAGTAGAGAGGATATAAAATGTAGACTCGCAATGGGAAGGAAAGCGTTTCTGGAGAAGAGAAATTTGTTAACATCGAGTATAGATTTAAGTGTCAGGAAGTCGTTTCTGAAAGTATTTGTATGGAGTGTAGCCATGTATGGAAGTGAAACGTGGTCGATAAATAGTTTAGACAAGAAGAGAAGTAAAGAAAAATAGAGCTTTTTCTGTTACACTTGACATTTATTACAGTGATAAGGTGATTGCTAATCGAGATAATGTCTCATCCCACAGTTCCAAGTCAGCCCTGTTTACGGAATATTGATTTTCACGATTGATATATGTTGTTGTTTCGTCATGCTTATAGTTTATTCCCGCTCATTTGGTGCAGTGTATTATAAATTGCTCATCCGAAGTGCGAAATTCGAATCTATGGAAAAGCATTGTCATACGCCTATTGTTACGGTTTTTAAAAAATATTAAAAAGTGGTGCTTATGCTTTGACTGAATTAAGGGCCTTTGTGTGCTAGCGTATGATAAAATAAAACTTCTAACACTTGTGGATCGTTATGGGGCACTGTTGTGCCGATATGTTCATTTATAATGTGGTACGTCGCCTTTTTTGTGTTACAGAAAAAATTCACTTCTCTCTCGTTGTTTCATTAGGTAATGACGGAGCCTCGAGAGGAAATACGCAATACATTCATTACTATAATATAAACATAAGTTTTGCATCCACAGTCTGTATCACTACGCTTAAAATATATCAGATCTTCTCTTTAATTCCTACGAAATGTCACGGATATACTTCCAAAAATACTTAATTCCGATTATTTAACACCTACTAATACGATTTATACCCTTCCTTCATGCAGTACCCACATTGCCTCAGTGTTGGTTCAGTCAAGACAGTTTTATTCCCACTCGTAATTATTTTCACATTGAATGTTGAATAGATAACGCATAGCAGCAGCACATTCACATATTGCTATATCGTATTGATAAACAAACACTTCCACAAGCATGAAAAATTAAATGTCTCCTACATTGTTTACTTGGATCTAGTGTCAAAACTTTCACTTCACTTCGTGACCGGTAGTAAACAGAAGAAAGGTAGTTTCCTTTATGCGAAACAACCAGATTTTTAGTGAAATTACTATCATAGTGCCAAAATAGATTTTTATGGATTTGTTTTGAATGCTTTTTGTACTGAAGAACAAAGATTGAAGTATTACTTTGGACAGAGCTGCTATTAAATTATGAGACATTTGGCACTTCGAACAAACAGTAAATCATTTTCACAAATCACTGTCTTCCCTGTTTCATACTGGAATAGAAGAGAGAACCGATAGAGGTACACAAGGTACCCTCCGCCACACCCCGTCAGGTCACTTGCGGAGTATGGATGTAGATGTAGATGTAGAATAGAAGCTTTCGAAATGTGGTGCTACAGAAGAATGCTGAAGATAAGGTGGGTAGATCACATAACTAATGAGGAGGTGTTGAATAGGATTGGGGAGAAGAGAAGTTTGTGGCACAACTTGACTAGAAGAAGGGATCGGTTGGTAGGACATGTTCTGGGGCATCAAGGGATCACGAATTTAGTATTGGAGGGTAGCGTGGAGGGTAAAAGTCGTAGAGGGAGACCAAGAGATGAATACACCAAGCAGATTCAGAAGGATGTAGGTTGCAGTAGGTACTGGGAGATGAAGAAGCTTGCACAGGATAGAGTAGCATGGAGAGCTGGATCAAACCAGTCTCAGCACTGAAGACCACAACAACAACAACAACAGTAGAAACTCACCGTAACTGCGAAGTGTAGTACACGGTGCAGAAAATTACTTCCCTCTTCTCCCAAGAGATATAATGGCGAATGCCGGACATTTGCCACGCCGGACGTTTGCCACGCTGGACATTTGCCACACTTCCTCCTTCGCCAGGGAGCGATCCCTCAGGTAAGGGACGCCCTTCCTCGTACTACTTCTGTCCGCTTCCAAATCGCTGTCTACACATCTTACTCGATACGACCAGTACGTAAGGGACCTTCTTCTTCGGATCTTGGCGAAATACAGACCTTCTTTTCCGAAATCGAAATATTTATAACTTTTAGTAAACGAAAGAAATACCGACGATTATGTCAGTATGTAATTAATTCTGCTAAGTATAAATATAGATCCCTCTATCTGTACGGTAGCTCCCATTCACGCTTACTGATTGCGATAGAAAACAGTCCATCGCCATGGGAGCAACAAGAAAGGAACGATGTAAAGAGAATGTGAATGTACGCTAATCATTTATTTTTGATCACTACATTTGTGACTACTTTAATTACTACAACTGCATTCCCTAAAAGACAATAGGGAACGAAGAAATGGGTATGTGAATGTTTGAAAAGAAAAACGACATACTCCATATTAATTTACTCTTAAGAACATCTACGACTGACATGTCATCTAAAGTCGACGTATAATTTTAAAATGTTACAAATAACGAAATGAAGTAATACAGAATGCTATGCTTGTAACATACATTGTTGTTCTACATTGTTTAGGTCTGGTATTTACAGGGTCACAGAGAAAGCGTCCTAGGTTTTGGAGGGAAAAGCCGTAATTGTAATGATCTGCACAACAACAGAAACAAGAAGCACAACTTAAGGAAAAATAATGTAATGTGTGTTCCAGTTCACAAGCGACATTGAAGCAGATAGTTCCTGTGACTTAGTATGAGCAGAGGCTATATTCGACAACCAGAATAAATTAATAACTGTGTCCTCTTACCGACCCCCAGTCTGAGATGAAACAGTTGCTGAACAATTCAAAGAAAACTTGAGTCTCATCATAAATAGGTACCCTACTCATACAATTATAGTTGGCAGTGACTTCAATCTACCTTCCGTATGTTGACAAAAATACGTTTTCAGACCCCATTGTAGATAGAAAACAACTTCAGTAATTGATCTAAATGCTTTTTTAAAATTATTTTGAACAATTAGTTCACGAGGCCATTCAAATTGTAAATGGTTACGAAAACACACTTGACCTCTTAGCCAGAAATAATCCTGAGCATCACGACGGATATATGGATTAGAGAACACACAGGCGTAGCGAGGCTCAATTCCGTAACAAAGAAATTGAACAAAACTAAACGCGAAATATATCTATTTATAAAAGCAACTAAAAATTCGGTTGACGTCTTTCTAAGAGACAGTCTCCAATCCTTTCAAACTATGTAAGTGAAGACCATATGTGGCTTATGTTCAGAGAAATAGTATCAACAGCACTCGAGAGATTCATACCAAATAAATTAATAAGAGACGGAACTGATCGCCCATGGTACACAAAACACGACAGAAAGCTGCTGCAGGAGCACCGAAAAAGGCACGTATAATTTACGCGAACGCAAAATCTCCAAGATTGGCGAAATTTTACTGAGGCTTGAAATTTGGTGCGGATTTCAATGCGAGATGCATTTAATAGTTTCCACAACGAAACTCTCTGGTGGAAAATCCAAAAGGATTCAGGTTCTATGTTAAGTAAACCAGCGGAAAGTCTCAGTAAGCGATGAGGAGGAGGAGGAGGAGGAGGAGGAGGAGGAGGGGGAGACAAGGGACCCAACCCTTCGGAGCAGGTAAAATCGTGGCAAAAGTCCGGCGTGGCAAATGTCCGCACACCATTATGGCGACCCGGATTGGCCAAGCTTGTTACAGGTCAGGATGCAACACCTGGAGTCGTCAGTAACACAGTGGTATTTGGATTGACATTCTACTCGTATTGTCAGTACGAATACACAGAGTAATGTGGCTGCTTCGCAGCGCACGCGCCTCAGGGCCGCGCACCTCGTCACCGGCACTCACCGAACATTGTCGATACTGTATCAATTGCGGCTGGTAAAAACAGAGTTTCTACAATCTTATCCGAAGTCTGATAAAAGCCTACATGAGGCCTAGAAGTCAAATTCGTCTTTTTTAGCAAAGCTCTTCTGCGTAGACAATAAAACGTTTACTTTCTCGACAAAAAATTTTACTGGTGTTTCCCCCTTAATTCAGGATTCATGCTAGTAGCGGCTAAAATACTTAAACAAATTATACACTGCGGATGTTCTTCATCATTGATTGTAGTTTTTGGTGAATCATAGCAATAAATAGTTCTCATCATTCCTTTTTGTTTTCGCCTTGCCACGGCTCGCGTGGCCTCCCCCCTGTCGGGGGTTCGAGTCCGCCCTCGGGCATGGGTGTGTGTGTTGTCCTTAGCGTAAGTTAGTTTAAGCTAGATTAAGTAGTGCGTAAGCCTAGGGACCGATGACATCAGCAGTTTGGTCCCATAGGAACTTACCACCACCACCACCACCACCGTCACTAACCATGAACCGCTTCATACTGCAGTCATGTCTTCCTCGCGAAGACTGAGAGAAGTCTGTAAGGAGGCGTCAAGACAGACGAGCCACCCAGCTCGCCCGATCATATCAAAAAATGTCAAAATTATGACCGCTGTTCCATTGTCGTCCACTGTGTCTGACGAAACAACGACCTCAGGCGAAATTCAATAAAGGTCAACGGCATCTTCTTTGTTCGAAGGAAAAAAAATGTAAGTGATTATTAGTACGACCTCCCTCCCCACCCCCGTTCCCCCACCCTCACCCCCCAGGAACCGCGCCCTACATTTGACAGCCACTGCGGTGGAGAACCCACTGTCCTCTGCGCGCATCTGTGCCAACATCAAGTCATATGACATCTGAAGAATGGATAAAGCCTGGAATGATTATCTGTATTAGAAGCTGGTATACTGCGAAATTATTAAATAGACTTTAAAGATAACGTAAGGCTACTCAAAAATATTCACTGGTTTTTTGTAACTTTTTTTATTGTTTCTTGTCGTGACGTTTGTACAACACAACTTGGACCAATCAGTCATGTATCCTCAATCGAAAAACTTAATGGCAACAAGAAGCTTATCAGGCATAACGCTAGAACTCTAAGATTTTTCATCCGGTTTAGATTTGTATATGCCATTGGCAGGATACAAACATGTTATACTTGACACTCCTTCATAAATGCAGGGTTATTCGTAAATACGCTCACAGTTCAAGAAGATGACTGCATGAAAACTACAAGGCATACACAAAATGGACACGCATCAGATGATAGAGCATATCTCCAAGTTCTCAACTCACATTACAGGTGCTGAGTATGGGCACCAGTTGCGACGCAGCAAACACCACCTCACTGCATTTCATTGAAGTCACTGACACGAACTCTCTGGGAACGTATGACAGCGGCCCGTTTGCGAACCTGCTTACCGGATTGCCTACCTGGAGCCGACAACTAATTCGATGCGATAATACGGAGGAGAAAATTTGTCCACACGTTCTGACACGCTTGTCCTCCCCCCTCCCAGTCCAACCAGGCCGTGGCGTGTATTACAAATCGAGACTTGGAGTGGTGCTCTATTCACTGATGTGTATCATTTTTCAGTATATCGTGTAGTTCCTGCGCAGTCATCTTCTGAATGCGCGGTGGTACTTTAACACTGTACTCATGTGTAACATGCTCCAGTACAAATGTATAATGAAGGATGTATTTTATGTGGTTAACATCCTCAGATCTTCTAATCATGCACTTACGGTCTCCTATCAATGTTGTCTTGCTGCTTCACTCCACAACACAGTTAAAGATCACTTTTTCGAACAAGCGTAGTTGTCTCTCAATAGGGCGCAGAAGTTTGAAATTTGGCTCGAAGGTGCCTACACGGTACGCGGTCCCTCTGAGGCAACACTCCCCGCCCAACTTTACTGAGAATATTAGAATTTTAAAAATGTTCCTGCGAAGTAGTCCTAGACGCCTGCTGGCAGAGGGGTTTCCAAGGGTTCACAGTTTGTCTCATTACAGGCATAGTATTAAAATTATCAGTAAGTTGGGCAGGTGGCAGGAGGGTGTTACCGAACTGCGTGCGGGGTTTGTGAGGGGGGGGGGGGGGGTTGGTCCTCATAGAGGGATCACCACAAGGGAGTGTTCTTTCCTCTAATTTTTGTACAATATGTACACAAATGACCAGCCGCATCAGTCGGAAATAAAGACGACACTGTTTTTACTTATAAAGGACGAACAGTTCAAGAGTTTGACAGAAAACTGACGGAAGCTTTGCATACCTTCGGGAACTACTATGAAGAACATCACCTGCGACCTAATCCAGAAAAAACGTAAGTATGTGCATTCTACTTGTGCAGTGGAGAAGCCTCAAGACAGTTGGAAATGGAATGGAGAGAAGTTAGTCTACAACACTGTATCAAACCAAAACACTTGGAAGTCACCCCATACCGTACACTGGCACCGGTATGAGAGCTGTGTAGCCACTCCAAAGAAGTAGACGTCGCTTTATGTGAGACTCTCAAGATTGTCACCGGATGCCTGAGGCTAAAACTATTAGGAATGTCACCGGATGCCCGAGGCCTAAATCTGTCAGGATTATCACCGGATGCCTGTCCACAAAATTTACCCACTTTCCATGTTGTTGTTCTGCTCTTCAGTCCTGAGACTGGTTTGATGCAGCTCTCCATGCTACTCTACCCTGTGCAAGCTGCTTCATCTCCCAGTACGTACTGCAGCTTACATCCTTCTGAATCTGCTTAGTGTGTTCATCTCTAGGTTTCCCTCTACGACTTTTACCCTCCACGCTACCCTCCAATACTAAATTGGTGATCCCTTGATGCCTCAGAACATGTCCTACCAACCGATCACTTCTTCTAGTCAAGTTGTGCCACAAACTCCTGCCGGCCGAAGTGGCCGCGCGGTTCTGGCGCTGCAGTCTGGAACCGCGAGACCGCTACGGTCGCAGGTTCGAATCCTGCCTCGGGCGTGGATGTGTGTGATGTCCTTAGGTTAGTTAGGTTTAACTAGTTCTAAGTTCTAGGGGACTAATGACCTCAGCAGTTGAGTCCCATAGTGCTCAGAGCCACAAACTCCTCTTCTCCCCAATTCTATTCAATACCTCCTCATTAGTTATGTGATCTACCTATTTAATCTTCAGCATTCTTCTGTAGCACCACATTTCGAAAGCTTCTATTCTCTTCTTGTCCAAACCATTATCGTCCATGCTTCGCTTCCATACATGGCTACACTGCATACAAATACTTTCAGAAACGACTTCCTGACACTTCAATCCATGCTCGATGTTAACAATTTTCTCTTCTTCAGAAACGCTTTCCTTGCCGTTGTCAGTCTACATTTTATATCCCCTCTACTTCGACCATCAACAGTTATTTTGCTCCCCAAATAGCAAAACTCCTTTACTACTTTAAGTGTCTCATTTCCTAATCTAATACCCTCATCATCACCCGATTTAATTCGACTACATTCCATTATCCTCGTTTTTCTTTTGTTGATGTTCATCTTATACCCTCCTTTCAAGACACTATCCATTCCGTTCAACTTCTCTTCCAAGTCCTTTGCTGTCTCTGACAGAATTACAATGTCATCGGCGAACCTCAAAGTTTTTATTTCTTCTACATGGATTTTAATACCTACTCCCAATTTTTCTTTTGTTTCCTTTACTGCTTGCGCAGTATATAGATTGAATAACATTGGTAAGAGGCTACAACTCTGTCTCACTCCCTTCTCAACCACTGCTTCCCTTTCGTGCCCCTCGACTCTTATAACTGCCATCTGATTTCTGTACAAATTGTAAATAGCCTTTCGATCCCTGTATTTTACCCCCGCCACCTTCAGAAGTTGAAAGAGAGTATTCCAGTCAACATTGTCAAAAGCTTTCTCTAAGTCTACAAATGCTAGAAATGTAGGTTTGCCTTTTCTTAATCTAGCTTCTAAGATACGTCAAAGGGTCAGTATTGCCTCACGTGTTCCAACACTTCTACGGAATTCAAACTGATCTTCCCCGAGGTCGTCTTCTGCCAGTCTTTCCATTCGTCCGTAAAGAATTCGTGTTAGTATTTTGCAGGTGTAACTTATTAAACTGACAGTTCGGTAATTTTCACATCTGTCAACACCTGCTTTCTTTGCGATTGGGATTGGAATTATTATATTCTTCTTAAAGTCTGAAGGTATTTCACCTGTCTAATACATCTTGCTCACCAGATGGTAGAGTTTTGTCAGGACTGGCTCTCCCAATGCCGTCAGTAGTTCTAACGGAATGTTGTCTACTCCCGGGGCCTTGTTTCGACTCAGGTCTTTCAGTGCTCTGTCAAACTCTTCACGCAGTATCATATCACCCATTTCATCTTCATCTACATCCTCTTCCATTTTCATAATATTGCCCTGAAGTATATCGCCCTTGTATAGACCTTCTGTATACTCCTTTCACCTTTCTGCTTTCCCTTCTTTGCTTAGAACTGGGTTTCCATCTGAGGTCTTGATACTAATGCAAGTGGTTTTCTATTCTCCAAAGGTCTCTTTAATTTTCCTGTAGGCAGTATCTATCTTACCCCTAGTGAGATAAGCCTCTACATCCTTACGTTTGTCCTCTAGCCATCCCTGCTTAGCCACTTTGCACTTCCTGTCGACATCATTTTTGAGTCGTTTGCATTCCTCTTTGCCTGCTTCACTTGCTGCATTTTTGTAATTTCTCCTTTCATCAGCTAAATTCAGATCTCTTCTGTTACCCAAGGATTTCTACTAGCCCTCGTCTTTTTACCTACTTGATCCTCTGCTGCCTTCACTATTTGATTCCTCAAAGCTACCCATTCTTCTTCTACTGTATTTCTTTCTCCCATTCTCGTCAATTATTCCCTTATGCTCTCCCTGAAACTCTGCACAACCTGTGGTTCTTTCAGTTCATCCAGGACCCATATCCTTAAATTCCCACCTTTCTGCAGTTTCTTCAGTTTTAATCTACAGTTCATAGCCAATAGATTGTGGTCAGAGTCCACATCTGCCCCTGGAAATGTCTTAAAATTTATAACCTGGTTCCTAAATCTCTGTCTTACCATTATATAGTCTATCTGAAACCTGTCAGTATCTCCAGGCTTCTTTCATGTATACAATCTTCTTTTGCGATTCTTGAACCAAGTGTTAGCTATGAATAAGTTATGCTCTGTGCAAAATTCTACCAGGCGGCTTCCTCTTTCATTTCTACCTCCCCCCCCCCCCCCATCCATATTCACCTACTACGTTTCCTTCTCTTCCTTTTCCTACTATCGAATTCCAGTCACCCATGACTATTAAATTTTCGTCTCCCTTCACTATCTGAATAATTTCTTTTATCTCATCATACATTTCTTCAATTTCTTCGTCATCTGCAGAGCTAGTTGGCATATAAACTTGTACTACTCTAGTAGGCGTGGGCTTCGTGTCTGTCTTGGCCACAATAATGCGTTCACTATGCTGTTTGTAGTAGCTTACCCGCACTCCTATGTTTTTTATTCATTATTAAACCTACTCCTGCATTACCCCTATTTGATTTTGTATTTATAGCCCTGTATTCACCAGACCAAAAGTCTTGTTCCTCCTGCCACCGAACTTCGCTAATTCCTACTATATCTAACTTTAACCTATCCATTTCCCTTTTTCAATTTTCTAACCTACCTGCCCGATTAAGGGATCTGACATTCCACGCTGCGATCCGTACGATCCGTAGAACGCCAGTTTTCTTCCTCCTAATAACGACGTACTCTTGTCTCATACATTTTGCTTACCAGATGGTAGAGTTTTGTCAGGGCTGGTTCTCCCAAGGCTGTCAGCAGTTCTTTCCATAGCACCACCAAATATCAGACACCAAGTAGCCAGTTAAATAGAAAGGAAAGAGCAGCAAATAGACCCACAGCATTTCATGTATGACTCTGAAACAATTCCAACTCGTCTTAAGTCAAGCAAGAACTCTACCTAACGGACACTACCGCTAGAAGTCCGATCTGTAACCCGCCGCCTATCTTTTGGTTGGACACTGCAAAATACAAACATGCACTATATTTAGATTGAGCCTTAGCATTTTCCTTTTCAGATTTTCTAACTTCACTACTACGTTCAAACTTCCAAAGAGGAAATCACATAAGGGCAGCAGCTACAGTATAGTACATGGAGAACATTGAATAGATTAAGACAAGAAGTCGCAACATGTAAAGTAAACATGGTTAAGTGCGGCTGCTCTGAAAACGGAGAAAAACAGACGATTGAACATATGCTCATATGCCCGCGGATGGAGTTTGTTTGCACAGCGGAAGATGTATTTTTGTTCTGTGACAATGAAAGGGTCCTGTGGTCCCCTTTTATTATCATTATATTTGCTTTCCAGTGATACAAACTCTCTGGCATGCGTGAGTGAAAGAATGTGGGTGTGTTTCATTTTGCTATACGGTGGTTTAGTCTGGTGCAGAGAATCAGCGGTAGTCGTACAGAATGGCCAACCCTTGTAGTTTTCAAGTAGGCAGAAAGGTTTGCTCCCCTTGTGTGAAAGTTACCGGTGTTAGGTTGATGGCGGAAGCCTCATATCTGGGTTTTCCTGGCCACGGGGTGGCATGGGAGACGTTGGAGTGTGTAGACGGTCAGTCTGCTTCCAGCTCGTCCACGATCTGCAGCCGAAGTCTCTTCGAAGAAGGGTGAATTGACTTAACCGCGTGGCGCGTTGTCTCATAGCAAGAGGGGAGCTTTTAGCTTTTGGTCTCGTGTTTCATCTTATAAAGATTGATTTTCTGGGTCGCAGAAAGGAATGCAAGGCTTTTGCAGACTTTCAGTTTGATTCCTAATGCAGACTTGACTTTGATCCGTGAGAAGAACGTAGCACAAAGGTGTCGCATATGTTGAAGTGCCCTCGGTTCAGTGTGAATGTTTGTGTGCCTGCAACTGCGTGTGTATGCATTCTAATCTTTTCCGAATCTTGGTAATTTTTGCTTTTTTGTGAATTTTCTTTGTCTCATTACTTTATGTCCGGTGGAAACCATCCACATGGTTTAATATTATTGTTGGCCCTCTGCCATTATCCTTTGTCTATGCAAATGTGTCCTCTGTAAGATGTTAATTGATCGCTACTGCATGGTTTGATATTACTAAAATTTGGCCACGGTACGTAGAAATTGTGTCTCCACAAACCACGTGGGCACACGAGTGTGTTGTGAAACGTATAGTGTTTCACAAGCAATCCTACTTACAAGGGAACCTCCCCATCGCACCCTCCTCAGATTTAGTTATAGGTTGGCACAGTGGATAGGCCTTGAGAAACTGAACACGGATCAATCGAGAAAACAGGAAGAAGTTGTGTGGAACTATGAAAAAAATAAGCAAAATATACAAACTGTAGTCCATGTGTAACATAGGCAACATTAACGTCACTGTGAGCTCAGGAGCGCCGTGGTCCCGTGGTTAGCGTGAGCACCTGCGGAGCGAGAGGTCCTTGGTTCAAGTCTTCCCTCGAGTGAAAAGTTTACATTCTTTATTTTTGCAAAGTTATGATGTGTCCGTTCGTTCATTGACGTCTCTGTTCAGTGTAATAAGTTTAGCGTCTGTGTTTTGCGACCGCACCGCAAAACTGTGCGATTAGTAGACGAAAGGACGTGCCTCTCCAATGGGAACCGAAAACATTTGATCGCAAGGTCATAGGTCAACCGATTTCTCCACAGAAAAACACGTCTGATATATTCTATACGACACTGGTGACGGCATGTGCGTCACATGACAGATAATAATTGTCTGAAAATAAAAAATTAAACTTTTCACTCGAGGGAAGACTTGAACCAATGACGTCTCATTCCGCAGGTGCGCACGCTAACCACGGGACCACGGCACTGCCGAGCTCATACTATTCTTGATGTTGCCTGTCTTACGCATGGACTACTCAGTTTGTATATTTTGCTTATTTTTTTCATAGTTCCACACAGCTTCTTCCTGATTTCTCGATTGATCTGTGTTCAGTTTTTCAAGGCCTATCCACTGTGCCAACTTATAACTAAATCTGAGGGGCAGTGCGATGGGGAGGTTCCCTTGTTAGTTACCACGCAACAGCAGTCTGTAGATGCATTACATCAATGTTTTAAGGAATAAATAATTTTGCCTCCAATCTTATCCAGTGTACCGATGTTACGTCTCCATTACCTACGCCATGTCCCTATTAGTTTTCCTTGTTAGCCCACCCATAGCGTTTCCATGTGCACCGATCCTATAATTAGTGTCCCTTTTTATTTAAAACAAATGCTTTGAAATAGATCTTGTTTTCAGGAATGTTGCTGCAAGCTGCACATACGCACAGTGTTCACGCGCTCTTTACTTTATTCAATATTTGATTCACGTAACCATGCCTGGATCATATTAATAATTACATTCCATTCTTTATCAGTGACTTTACAATTAATGTTCTTTTGTGAGTTTTTCTTATGAATAAATTAATTAATTTTCCGACTCATCGCAACCATTTATTTGTCGTTTGGCTAGAGTTGGTGGCGACACAATCTTTTACGTTGATTTCGATGTCAGATATCATTTTCTTATTCAAAGTGCGCTTGGCTCTTTTAGCCATCAGAATACATTCAAAGTGCGCTTCACGCTTCTTACAGCAAGGCCATTAAAGCTGCGGAGTTTTGGAGAAAGAGAGTTTAGATGGTGTGGTCGGACACGGATTGTAAAATAGGTACCCCAACCTTCCAGTAATCACGCCACAGAAGGGCGCGAAACAGGACAGCTGAAAAAGCATAAACAACCTTCACTGCTTCGGATACCGCTCAGATTTCGTCAAATGGTTTTGTACATTCCCTAGTGGTTCCAATCTGAACACGAGAGCAAAAATTTGGGACGCGGTACTTTACAAAGTTGTGCGATCACGTCGAATGGCGATTCAAACGAGCGATGTCCTTAGAGCAGTGCTGGAACTTCCGAGGGTGTCTGCACTGTCAAATATCGGCAAAAGCGTCGTCATGTTGTTCGTCGTACTGCAAATCGTCGTCTTCGACCGCGGAATGTGTGGGAATCAACCCTCCAACGAAAGGAGTGGTTTCATTGATGCTCTTTGTACAACTCACTGAGATCTTTCCGCGTCGCTTCTGAGCGGCAATGTGTCTCAAATATTTTCCTCTGCCACCCATAAGAAAACCGTGCCATTTCGGCGCTGGTTGTTGCTGTTCAGACGTCCATCTCAGGAGCGTCAAAAGAAGGGGAAAATGTTGGCGAGAGACAGCGTGACGGCCTGCCCTTCGTGTGACACTTCCACGGCGACGCTGGGCAGAAGGCAGAATTGTGGAAAAATCAGTGCTGATATGACATCACTAACCCTCCTCACCCGTCGCATGAACTACTGAGCTGTGGCCTTTTCTTCGCATGGGCCGACACCGTGCTGTTTGGAGTGTCGACGAGATCGGGGGTGATGTCACAGGGCGCCACGGGTTTTCATCTTTGAGCCAAATTTCCAACTTCTGCGTCATAATGGGAGAAAACTACGGGGCTTCGAAAAAGTTATCCTTTCATTGTTTTGCACAGTTTATTAGTCCTTGCATATTACATTTTAGGCCGTGAGTACTGACAACCATGCTATGCGTAAAAGTGGATGGCACTTACTTTTAGTAGTTTTATTCTGCTTACAAGTACGATATATCCACAACTGATTACTGTGTTTTAGATGCTACATCCACTGCACATACAGAGGCTCTTTTTTTCTTATCCCGGCCGTTGTGGCCGAGCGGTTCTAGGCGCTTCAGGCTGGAACCGTGCGACCGCTGCCGTCGCAGGTTCGATTCGAATCCTGCCTCGGGCATGGATGTGTGTGATGTCCTTAGGTTGGTTAGGTTTAGGTAGTTCTGAGTTCTAGGGGACTGATGACCTCAAATGTTAAGTCCCATAGTGCTCAGAGCCATTTTTTTATTGACCAACTAGGATCACGAAACAATTTCAATTTCTCTTCTTTCCTTGCTTTTCCATTTTTCCATTACTCTTTCATCTTCTACACATGCTGTCTTTTCCTTCCTTCTGTCCACATTCTTTCTGATTTCTTACTTCTGTGTTAAATGCCTTTTAAACTTAATGTTGTGTTGGCAGAAGAGTCAACACCGTGTTACTAGTGGAGGCCGAAATGCACGCGTTTTAGCTCACGCAGGCTGGCGTGAGGAGGGAAGAACTATACTGACGTGAGGTCTAGAACATGACAAGGAATTAGAATTCAGAAAGCGGACGTAATTAGTTTGATACTTAACTTTAATCCATTAATGATGAACGTCGCTCTTGACGGTACATGATTCACAATATTATCTGTTCAGAATACATTCGTAGTAACTGAATATGGTGCCTTGCCAGGTCGTAGCAAATGACGTAGCTGAAGGCTATGCTAAACTGTCGTCTCTGCAAATGAGAGCGTATGTAGTCAGTGAACCATCGCTAGCAAAGTCGCCTCTACAACTGGGGCGAGTGCTAGGGAGTCTACCTAGACTAGACCTGCCGTGTGGCGGCGCTCGGTGTGCAATCACTGATAGTGGCGACACGCGGGTCCGACGTATACTAACGGATCGCGGCCGATTTAAAGGCTACCACCTACCAAGTGTGGTGTCTGGCGGTGACACCACCCTTAAGATTTTATTCTTGAAAAGATTTCGTCTGTTATTTCCGATTCTTTGATGTTGTTCCTTTCTACATTTTGTCTTATATATGTAATCCATGCTGTTTTCAATTTCTTCCTCCAAAAATACAGAAATATTTCTTTTCGTGAGTCTGTTCTCATTCATTCGCTAGAGGTGGCCAAAAAGGTTAATCTTCTTTTAGCCATTACTTCGGATATTTTCTCAATATTTTTGTAAATCTCCTTATTACTTCTCATTTTTCGTCCATGTAAAGTTTGTATTGCACGCACTATTTTTCTAACTATAAGTCTTCGAAGTACCTCTGATCTGTGCTGCTTATAGTTCATTGTTTGACTTCACTTGCGTACAAACATTCTGGTCGTACCACCGTAGTATAGTGTTCTAGTTTTGTTTTTCCAGATACGCATTCCTTTTTGCAAATATTCTTTGTCAAGCAATATGCTGTCTCCAGTTTGTTAAGTTTTACACTTACTGCAGATTTTCTAGTCCATTCTGTTGTACAGTTTCTCCATGATATTTGAATTTATTTACTCCCACTATTTTACCTATTTGTGTTTCCTACGCTTATGGTGCACTTTTTATGCTTGTAAGAATTTTGTTTTGGATCTGAAGTTTTGAGACCAGTTCTATTTGCTATTTATTCCAGAAGATTTATTTGAATAACAGTGTTTGTTACATTTTGTGAAAGTATTGAAAAACCGCCTGCAAATGCCAGGCAGTTTACCTTAATTCCATTTGCTTTTCTTCCCAGAATTATTTTTCCGTTTTGTGATTCTTTAACTCCAAATTCGAGATTCTTACAGTTTTTTCTAGAAAGAAGTTAGACACGGAAGGTGATAAACCATCCCCTTATCCCCATGTCTAACACCAATTGTTATTTCAAATAGCTGAGACAGTTCTTCCATATATTTGATGTTAGATATCGACTTTGTTAGAGTTTCATGAATTATGTTTGCTTATTTTGCTTTAACACGAAATTCTCTAATGATTTTATCTATTGCCTCCTGTCTACCGAATCAAATGCTTTTTTCGGATCAATAAATGATACTATTATAGGTTTGCTTGTTAACATTCCGTGGCTTTAATATTTTGGCTTCCGTTTAATTCTGATGTGTTATTATTTTTTCGATGGGTAGATCACGTAACTAATTAGGAGGTATTGAATAGAATTGGGGAGAAGGGGAGTTTGTGGCACAACTTGACTAGAAGGTCGGATCGGTTGGTAGGACATGTTCTGAGGCATCACCAATTTAGTATTGGAGGGCAGCGTGGAGGGTAAAAATCGTAGAGGGAGACCAAGAGATGAATACACTAAGCAGATTCAGACGGATGTAGGTTGCAGTAGGTATTTGGAGATGAAGAAGCTTGCACAGGATAGAGTAGTATGGATAGCTGCATCAAACCAGTCTCAGGACTGAAGACCACCACAACAACAACAAGAGATGGATGTGACTAATGAACGACGCTTCAAACTAGCTAGTAGTGCTTAATGAAGTGCTGTTTTAAAATAGCAGCCTGTTGGAAACGATGTCATTTTGTCCCAAATGAATGGCTCGTAAATGAGTTTTACATGACAGTACGCATAAACTCAGTAAAGACGCGAAGACGCAGTGCATGCTAACTAAAGCGATCGAAGTGTCCGTGTGTACTAGTTACTAGATCAGTATGATAAACATTACGTCACTCTCATGAATGAAACCAGTCTACGCACAGACAATCACCGGTATTCAAATATGCGTCTCCTTACATCAGATTCCAGAAAAACAAAATGAAATGAACGTAAAAGAAAAGTCAACAACGGGAATGCAGTGGGAGGAAGGCAGAGATAGAAAGCTCTTCCTTTGCGTTGCCGGCATCGCCAGTGACAAAGGGTAGAGGGCATCACTGGTAATATCATCGCTCTTAAAATGGAAAAGGGCGAGGGACGCACTGGCCGACCTTTACAGAGTATCATAGCCGCCACGTGCCTCGTTAGAAAACCAGGCAGCACCCAGTAGTAACGACTGCATCTCACTCAGCATTCAGCTTCGACAACAGCGTCTGCAGTCGTGGTGTGAAGCGCACAGAGGCTCCCTGTGCTGCTAGAGTGATATGGTAGCGAGCTTTGTATAATATCAATATCTAGAAACTAGTGACGAATTGCTTGTGTGAGAAGACGTGAAGAACGACATGAAAAAGAGACAGCTGGGTAAAAACATTATGACCACCTGCTCTATGGCGTGTTGGTTCATATTAGGACGAAATACTGCAGCTATTGTCCGTGGTGTGAATTCAACAAGTCCTTTGTATGTTTCCATCGAGTTCATATCACGCTAATTTTGTGGCCATGACATTATCGTGAGTTCACTATTATTGTCTTCAAACCACTGTAGCACAATTTTGGCATATCGCCGCTTACCCAGCTTTACACGGCGGGCAAGCCTCAGAGCTCCACGCTCTGTGATGAGGCCTGGTCGTCCAGTACAGTACGTTGCAGCCTACTCATTGTTTTCCCCTCCAACATCCACTTTCCGTAGACGAGACGACCACGACAGTATCAAAAAGTCATTTATGTCAGTGGACCATAATGGTGCCAGAACAATTTCCCACTCATCTCTGCTCAGCTTATATACTCTCCGTAAGTGCCCGCAACGCCACCTAGAAGGTGGCATTCAGTCTCGCAGTGGTCATAATGATATGACTCGACAGTGTATATGTTTTTGTTCCAATGACGGAAATTAAAATTGGTGTGCCATTAAGCAACAGTTCAATATTTATGAAACTTTGTGGACGTGACCTTCACATAACGGGAAATAAACGGTTAATCTTTCATGGAGTTTACGGTCGCTGGTTCGAATCCTGCCTCGGACATGGATGTGTGTGATGTCCTTAGGTTAGTTAGATTTAATTAGTTCTAAGTTCTAGGCGACTGATGACCTCAGAAGTTAAGTCGCATAGTGCTCACAGCCATTTTTTTTTCATGTCGTTCGGAACTGACATCCATCACCAATATCAGTACGAGTTGCGCCCCACACTGGCACTCTTGTAATCGTTGCGACGTCGAAGAAAGCATCAACTTTAGGAATTTCTTGTCACGTCTAAGACACCTGTTCTGTCAGTTCATGAAGACTACTGACTGTGAATGAGAGTAGGGGACGCGGCAGGCCTGTCAACGATTCGTAAATTCCTCAAAGTTTTTGTGTACGGTCTTGCACTATCCTGCTGGAGTATGCTATTTGATATCTTGCTCATGAATTTTGAGACACCAAGGTTTATTAATCTTGCCACATACTGGTGAGTACTCAGCAGTTCTTCAAAAAGTACCGTCAGTCCTGTAGTCATGTACGACAGTTGCCCACAGCACGATTCCATGAGTTGGAGTAGTATAGATCTGGAGAATCGAAGTTTCTCTTGTCTTTTCATTACGTCGTCCATGAATATGTTGACGTCGATCTCATCGTCACAGACAGAAGCGAGACATCGTTGGACAGTACAGAATCCTATCCAAAGCTCCTTTTCATTATGGTTACACACCATGCAAGTGTCTGTTTTCTGAAATGTGGTGTAAGCATTGAATAACACATGGCAAATGGGGATCTCAACCGATCTACCACTAACCTTTTCTCGAAGGTTCATGGTGACATTCCGTCTATAATCTGAGTTGTTGTTCAACCATCCTTCGATATTCACGTCGTGCTGCAGTTCTGGAAGGACGTATGACAAATGTTATACTGAACCCATGTCGTCACCACTCTTTCTGCAGCCATTACACTACGGCCAACTGTCTATGAAATTCGTCGGTATCATGATCTCATGTGCCTCGCGCCAGTGATTTGACCTGCCTCAGACTTCGAAAGGTGCACGTCCCCTGGGCATGTAAGTTCCACATACAAAGCTCCAGTGGCACCCAAAAGCCACAGCATACTCACACCGTTCTTCATCTGTATGGAAAATAAGCTCACATAAGTATGAAACTTTATACCACCGGCACGTAAATACCGGAGCATCAGTTTAATAGATCCAAGTGTTCAAAGTATAGCACTTTCCATTCTCGTCACTGTATTTTGTTCCGTAAGCACAATAAACTGACTCCTTCGGAAGTCACGGAATATGATAGTAACCAGGACACTGCTAACTTTTTTTTCTGTCGTATCCTTAAGTCACTTTACTAATTACTGATTATTGTTTGTTGCTACGATTGAGTTGTAGATGCTGGCGATAACCTCTCTCTCATTCTATTTCGTTGATTTTTAACTGAAGCAATTTTCACTGCGGCGACCATAGGTAGGGGTTGTAAATAGAGAGATCACGCTCCGAACAAAATCTGACGCTGTTGACCAGATCGAAAACGTCTCTATTTTCTTTATGAATAATTCCTCATTTTTAAGTGAAGAGAGTTTACTGAATTCGTAAGTAACACAGCCCCTATAGATGGCTAAAACGAATCAAGCTTATATTGTCAGTTAAGGGCAGACGCTCGATTTTGGACCCGATATTCATGTTTTTTTCAATAAAATAACAAAATAATTACAAAACTGACTTTAGACCTTTATCGTATTGCAGCGGGGCGGGGTCGGTCGTCTGCGTTATTGTTATGCTATCGTTCAGTCCACTACCTCGATAGGATTCTTGCCGATGTCCCTTCACTCTGTGGGAGCAGATACGTGCTAGGCAGTGTATAGCAGCATTTATGAAACCACCATCTAATACCTACCACACAGAGGCCGCGTAACTATAGTTGAAAGTCTGTTCCCGAAAGTTCATGGTTAAAAAAATCGGGCTTTCGGGATCTTCAGTCTACTTGCAGAAAAGAATTTAAAATCAGATTAACTCTGCTTTTTATTCATATTGAAACATGAAAACACATGAAATGGCTATCAAGTCCGTATTTAATATGGTAAAACGTCATCATTCAAAGTTCACTGTCTGTATAACAAATGTTCATTCGAAAAGCAGCCAGAATTTTAGTAAGTCCTACCCGACTAATTTTCACGTTCTACCAGTCACAGACGCACAACTATTCGCGAGTTAACCCTTTCACGTACATGGGACACATTTGTCCCACATATAAATCACCTTACTAATTGGACTGTAATCACAGTTGATGTGCTGCAGATGCTCTACTTGAAGCAGAGATATTTGTTTTCTTTAATATCGTACCTCTTTGGTGGCAACAAATACTGTAACAACCATTAGTCGTCGGTTATTGTTGGTGGTTCTCACTTCGAGCAGACACACAAATTTATTCACTTATTGTGTGTGTATTGTGTTCTCTGCCTTACTGTCAAAGCTTGAAAGTATATTCAAGTAAGTTTCTCTTTTACGTTAGACCATTCATTTAGAAAATAACTGTATTTCATCAGTGGAAATCTTTATATTCATTCTTTGGGACATAGTTGTCCCAATGTACCACAATGGTAATTTGTGTACTTGTTTTTGAATGTCATGAAATCGTTACTATTACGTAAAAAATTGAGAAGAATGGTATTTAAAATTCGGTTGAAAATATATTAGCTTTCATTTTATTAAATAAGCGGAAAAATCTGTACTGGTATAATTTCAAATCTGCTTTTAGGTCATGTGCTCCAGAAAAAGAGAATTTTTCATCACTGATGACAGTGTTATGCAGATTTTGGAGGCTTGCAGTAGTAATGACGAAGATAATCTGTTACTGGATGAAGAAAATAAATTTTTTCTTGAAGGAGATATGGAAGATGAAAGAGAATATGTTATTATAGAAGATCCTGAAAAAGAAATACGTAGCACAACCAAATGCTGAGGTACCTGATTCCCTTCCAGATTTAGCAGAATTTAAATGGTGCAGAACTTACCAACCAAGACAGTTCAGTGATAACATGAATCATGAATTTGGGAAGTGCTTTTGTTTAGTGTCAGTGAAAATCGTGAAATGCCACAGCCATTTGAAATTTTTTCTTCCACTATTGGCCTAAAAGATTTGGTGCATGATATATTAATTCCTGAAAGTATTCGGTATGCAGGACAATCAGGCAATGCATTCAGCACAATGAAGATGAAATCAAGGTAATGGGGTACCATATTTTACCTACATTTAGAAGCAACTGGGAAACTGAACCCGATTTAGGTGTTTCTTATATAGCTCAGATTATGCCACTACATTGGTTTGAAGAGATTCGAAAGGACTTACATTTTTCCAACAATGCAGATCAGGCAATAAAGGAAGACCGCACATACAAAGTGAGACCGGTAATTACCCATTTGAACAAGACCTTCCAGGAACCTCTTAATGCAACTAGGACTCAATCTGTAGATGAGCATATGATCAGATTCAAAGGACATAATATTATGCGACAGTATGTCAAAAATAAGCCAGTCAAATGGGGTTTCAAAATGTGGTGCAGATGTGATTCGGAAACTGATTACCTATTTGAGTGTGATTTATACACTGGCAAAAAAAACTCAGGTCCTGAAGTAGGGCTTGGTGAGCCAGTAGTTCTGCAACTGACAAAATCACTATCCGGACTGGGATGTGAAATTTACATAGATAACTTTTTTAACTCTCCAGCTTTGCAGTATTACCTTGGTTTACAAAATATCAGATCATGTGGAACAGTGCGCACCAATCGTAAAGACATTCCCTCCAGACAAGAAAATGAAAAGAGGTGATTCATACAGTCTCAGTAGCAATGGTCTGACAATCCTCAAATGGACGGATAACAAGCCAGTTTTTCCTCTGACTAATTTTATTTCCCCAATACCATGTATGACAGTGAAGAGGCGTCAGTCTGGTTCTTCTGAAAAGATCAATGTTCAGTGTCCTCTTATGATAAGAAAGTACAAGTGGATGGGAGGGGTGGACCTTATGGCCCAGAAGAAATGAGATCGACAGGAAGGCAAAGATTAGGAAGCGCTTAGAACCGCTGGGCCACCACGGCCGGCCTAGGCGCTTCAGTCTGGAACAGCGCTACCGCTACCGTCGCAGGTTCGAATCGTGCCTCGGGCACGGATGTGTGTGATGTCCTTAGGTTAGTTAGATTTAAGTAGTTCTAAGTTCTAGGGGACTGATTACCCCAGATGTTAAGTCCCATAGTGCTCGGAGCCATTTGAACCAGTAGGGAGGGGCCACGCAGCCCGTGACATGACGCCTGAAATCGCGCGGCCACTCGTCGCGGCGAATCGTGGTACGAACAGAAGTGCTATTGAGAACAGTATTTTAGTTGATACTAATGCCCTCTGTGGTACTGCACGAAGTGATACTATCCGAAGCTAACACGGCACCTATTCCATCTGTAGCTATCACAGCATTACATCGATTGCATTCGAGCGCTCGGATGCGACAGAGCCCCGTACATTAAATCGAAGTTTTAGCAATTTTTAACATTTGTGGCAAGTTATTATGAATGAATCTTGAAAAAATTCTCTAAGGAACATTCCATGACAATAAAAAAAAGGCTAAAAATTTCTATCCTGGTCCACCCCCATTAAATTTATTTCAGTAAACACTCTGAAGTTTGTCGTATTACTTTCCCAAATTATGAATTTATAACATTTGACGGCAGCTTTAATGACTTTGAAGCTAATAATATTGCCCACCAACGTGTACTACAAACTAAGAATAACGATATTGATTTATTCACTTATTTCGTGTGTATTTACGCGCACCCTCCGCGAATAACCCGATTAATCTCACTGTTGCCCTACCATTAGACGGAAAATATAACATCTGCAAATTGTTCACATATTTTTTGTGCGACTCAACTGGACATGATCGTTCCACGCGAAACCTGAACACTGTCCCACCTCGTGTAAAAACACATGAACGGTAGCACTTGTACGTTGTGGAACGAAGCAGCAAGACTATGCCCCATGCCATAATAGGCGTGCTGAGCTCCCTATGTAAGGCGTTCGGGTGTCTACCTCAAAGCACTGTCGGTAGTAGTATCTAGTACAAGATGCAGGCTGAGATTTATCAGAAGAATCTTATCTAAATGTAAGTCTACATAATAGATTGACCAATTCATACAGTATGTAGGTGTTTACATAGAGGTGTTAAAACTAATAAAATGTAAAACTGAATGAAAATTCCAGTAGCCTTCTGCAACAGTATTTATTTCAGTGGATTAGAGACTTACGGTCTAAGGCGCTGCAGTCATAGACTATGCGGCTGATCCCGGCGGAGGTTCGAGTCCTCCCTCGGGCATGGGTGTGTGTGTTTGTCCATAGGGTGATTTAGGTTAAGTAGTGTATAAACTTAGGGACTGATGACCTTAGCAGTTAAGTCTCATAAGATTTCACACACATTTGATTAACGACTTAAATAAATACAGCTACACTCGACTACTGAACTTGTCATTCAAATGGTTCAAATGGCTCTGAGCACAATGGGACTTAACTTCTGAGGTCATCAGTCCTCTAGAACTTAGAACTACTTAAACCTAACTAACCTAAGGACATCACACACATCCATGCCCGAGGCAGGAGTCGAACCTGCGACCGTAGCGGTCGCGCGGTTCGAGACTGTAGCGCCTAGAACCGCTCGGCCATTCCGGCCGGCACTTATAATTCAGTTTTATTTGTTGTAACAGTTTGAACACCTGTAAGTAAACTGCTAATATTGGTCAATCAATTATGATAAACTACTTTAGCTGCGGCTGCCCTAGTTTTAAAATACGTTATTCATCTATAAAATACGTTATTCATCTATAAAAGAAGTGACTTGTAAAACATTAGTTTACAGATTCTGGAGTACTGAACATCAGCCCCTGACCTTTACCTGGTTAGATTAATACGAGAGGCAGAAAAGATGCGGAGCAGCGCGCTTTGTCACGAGAATGTTTAACCAGCGCGAGAGCATTACGGATATGCACAACGAACTGCAGTGGCAGACGCTACAAGAGAAGCATTGTGCATCACTGAGAGATCTACTGTTGATGTTCAGAGAGAGAGAGAGAGAGAGAGAGAGAGAGAGAGAGAGAGAGAGAGAGAGAGTACGTTCGCAGACGAGTCGAATGGCATACTACTTCCTTCCACAAACTACTTCCTTCCTTCCTTCCTAAATGAGCACAACGAGGAAATTCGAGAAATTAGAGCTAATACGGAGTTTTATCGACATTCATTCTTCCTGTCAGGAAGGTCGCAGTTCCTAGTAATAGACGGCAAGTCATCGAGTAAAACTGAAGTGATATCAGGTGTTCCCCAGGGAAGCGTCCAGGGACCTCTGCTGTTTCTGATCTATATAAATGACCTGGGTGACAATCTGAGCAGTTCTCTTAGATTGTTCGCAGATGATGCTGTAATTTACCGTCTAGTAAGGTCATCCGAAGACTAGTATCAGTTGCAAAGCGATTTAGAAAAGATTGCTGTATGGTGTGGCAGGTGGCAGTTGACGCTAAATAACGAAAAGTGTGAGGTGATCCACATGAGTTCCAAAAGAAATCCGTTGGAATTCGATTACTCGATAAATAGTACAATTCTCAAGGCTGTCAATTCAACTAAGTACCTGAGTGTTAAAATTACGAACAACTTCAGTTGGAAAGAGCACATAGATAATATTGTGAGGAAGGCAAGCCAAAGGTTGCGTTTCATTGGCAGGACACTTAGAAGATGCAACAAATCCACTAAAGAGACAGCTTACACTACACTCGTTCGTCCTCTGTTAGAATATTGCTGTGCGGTGTGGGATCCTTACCAGGTGGGATTGACGGAGGACATCGAAAGGGTGCAAAAAAGGGCAGCTCGTTTCGTATTATCACGTAATAGGGGAGAGAGTGTGGCAGATATGATACGCGAGTTGGGATGGAAGTCATTAAAGCAAAGACGTTTTTCGTCGCGGCGAGATCTATTTACGAAATTTCAGTCACCAACTTTCTCTTCCAAATGCGAAAATATTTTGTTGAGCCCAACCTACATAGGTAGAAATGATCATCAAAATAAAATAAGAGGAATCAGAGCTCGAACAGAAAGGTTTAGGTGTTCGTTTTTGCCGCGCGCTGTTCGGGAGTGGAATGGTAGAGATATAGTATGATTGTGGTTCGATGAACCCTCTGCCGAGCACTTAAATGTGAATTGCAGGGTAATCATGTAGATGTAGATGTAGATGCGCCGTTCGCGAGTGAAAGAGGGAAGGGGGGACCACATATTGGTATCATAAATACCCTCCGCCACTCGCCGCAATTTGGCTGGCGGACCATAGATGTAAATGTAGGTGTAGACTGAACAAGTGGGCCTGGACGTGACTCCACGGCTCGCTGCCTGTGGACCCCACTCTGGCGCTCTGGTGGCCAGTACATAGCTCGTTTCCGGACGTCGCCGCCAAGGACGACCGCAGACGTACCGGCAGAGAGGTCGTGGTGTCGTGAAATTGAAACGGGCCACTCAGCGCACCACAATGGGCCGTGTGGCAGAAACAGCGCCGCCTTTATTTATACCCCCGCGGGGATCGATTGCCGGATCCCCGACCGCTCGTTTGGAGCTCCGAGTGGCTCCTTCCGGGCGTGGTCTCTATGCTCTGCGGAGCGCTCTCCCCGTGTGCCGTGTCCCCTCATTTCTGTCACACTGAAATGGCGTGCACCTTACGCAGCATTTATGGCTCCTGGAGCTATTACTTTATTTCTACAGATTAAACCCGAGTTTAGCGAGGCAGATGTGCGACGTTGGATGGTGGTCTGGAGCAACCATGACCGACGCTGCCACCTTGGAGCAGCACTGGTGGGAAATTGCCCCAACAGAAACTGACTGCGCTCAGATTGGCTGTTGTACAGATAGTTAGACGAAATTATCATTACAGTCTGGAACCGAGCGACCGCTACGGTCGCAGGTTCGAATGCTGCATCGGGCATGGATGTGTGTGATGTCCTTAGGTTAGTTAGCTTTAAGTAGTTCTAAGTTCTAGGGGACTGATGACCTCAGAAGTTAAGTCGCATAGTGCTCAGAGCCATTTGAACGGTTTTTTGAAATTAGCATCTTATACGAATGCACGTTTTCGCGGCGATTTGTACTGATAAAATTCTCTCGAGCTTGCAGCCACGTCAAGTGATTTAAAATAAAGAGATTTCGGCCGGGTACTCCTCGGGCATTGTCAAGTGATCACTATATTTTAGTTGCTGCTACCGTCCTTATATAGCCACGATGCCTTCTACGTCTACATCTACATCTACATCCATAATCCGCAAGCCACCTGACGGTGTGTGGCGGAGGGTACCTTGAGTACCTCTAACGGTTCTCCCTTCTATTACAGTCTCGTATTGTTCGTGTAAAGAAAGATTGTCGGTATGTCTCTGTGTGGCCTCTAATCTCTCTGACTGTATCCTCACGGTCTCTTCGCGAGATATACGTAGAAGGGAACAATGTACTTCTTGATTCCCCGGTGAAGGTATGTTCTCGAAACTTCAACAAAAGCCCGTACCGAGCTACTGAGCGTCTCTCCTGCAGAGTCTTCCACTGGAGTTTCTCTATCATCTCCGTAACGCTTTCGGGATTACCAAATGATCCTGTAACAAAGCGCGCTGCTCTCCGTTGGATCTTCTCTATCTCTTCTATCAACCCTATCTGGTACGGATACCACACCGCTGAGCAGTATTCAAGCTGTGGGTGAACAAGCGTACTGTAACCTACTTCCTTTGTTTTTCCTTAGGATTCTTCCAATGAATCTCAGTCTGGCCTCTGCTTTACCGACGATCAACTTTATATGATCATTCCATTTTAAATCACTCCTAATGCGTACTCCCAGATAATTTTATGGAATTAATTGCTTCCAGTTGCTGACCTGCTATACTGTAGCTAAATGATATGGCATCTTTCTTTCGATGTATTCGCAGCACATTACACTTGTCTACATTGAGATTCAATTGCCATTCCCTGCACCATGCGTCAATTCGCTGCAGAACCTCCTGCATTTCAGTACAATTTTCCATTGTTACAACCTCTCGATATACCACAGCATCATCCGCAAAAAGCCTCAGTGAACTTACGATGTCATACACAAGGTCATTTATGTATATAGTGAATAGCAACGGTCCGACGACACTCCCCTGTGCCACACCTGAAATCACTCTTACTTCGGAAGACTTCTCTCCATTGAGAATGACATGCTGCGTTCTGTTATCTAGGAACTCTTCAATCCAATCGCATAATTTGTCTGATAGTCCATATGCTCTTACTTTGTTCATTAAACGACTGTGGGGAACTGTATCGAACGCCTTGCGGAAGTCAAGAAACACGGCATCTACCTGGGAACCCGTGTCTATGGCCCTCTGAGTCTCGTGGACGAATAGCGCAAGCTGGGTTTCACACGATCGTCTCTTTCGAAACCCATGCTGATTCCTACAGAGCAGATTTCTAGTCTCCAGAAAAATCATTATACTCGAACATAATCGTGTCGTCGATGGTGCCCGCTCCACCGCCATACAGGGTAGTCGTAAAATTTTTGAAAACATAATCAGCGATCTTTTAAAATTAAAATTTAAAGATTAAAAACTGTCTTGATCGCAACGTTTTATTTGTATTGGAGTGACCGGTTTAGATTCTGTTTAAGAACCATCTTCAGACCAGAACGGTTGGGTGGACTCTGTGGAGCAAGCTGCTGAGCAGTTATTCCAGCGTCGAAGGTCGCCGCAACTTGCTTCACGGAGTCCACCCACCGTTCTGGTCTGAAGATGGTTCTTAAATAGAATCGAAACCGGTCACTCCAATGCAAATAAAAAGTTGCGATCAAGACTGTTTTTAATCTTGAAATATAGGGTAATGTTTTCGTTGCGCGCCCGCTACAGCCTTCCGATGGCCGAGGTCCTGCCAGTGCTTGGCTATAGGACACCAATTTTTGTTGAGTGTGTTGTCACAAATTTTCTATCTCCGTCGCTTTTTTTAATTGCACTGTCCCAGAAACTAGTAGCGCGTGTAATAAATGATGTCTCTTCGAATGCATTACGATGTCCGTTTTCTACACCTTGCTTCGCCAGGAATATACAAAATATCGTGTGGGTCTGGACACTTTTATGTCGGACAGACTGTGCGTACTATCGAACAGCGATGTGTAGAACACGAGAGCTGCTTTCGCCTTAGGTAGCCTGAGAAACCAGTGGCAGCGGAGCATGCTCTACAAAACGGACATCGTACTGCAATCGAAGAGACATCAGTTTGAAACTTCTTTGTGTCCACTGAAATAACTGAATAGATGAAACTTCTTAGTATTTACTGAAACTGCTGAGTGCAACTGCTGCTACTGGGTAAAACTTCTGGTTAAACTACTGAGTGAAACTGAACCTACTGTCTCGTTACTTATTTTTATCATTTCAGCACTGACATACGGAATTTTTCCTGACAATGACAACGCAAACTTAACCTATTCATTTATTACCCACAATATACAAGCCAAACACAATCTAACTGCTCTGAAATGACAACATGACTTCAAATAATTAACCTAAAAGAATGGCCCTGAATTGGAAGAAATCCTAACAATAACCCACGCTTTTCATAAGTCACTTACCTCACAGAAAATCTTCATTACACGAACCACAGCAATTACAGCAAGCAGCAACTACAGCCAGCTGAATAAAACGATTCTAACTACTATAGACTCTAACTACTAGAAGCCATATGGTTAGCAAAAGAAAGATTTTGTTGAAAGAAAGATTTTGTTGAAGAGCAAACAATGTATTTGGCAGTTTTTATCTTATTCATGTGACATCCAGTTCCAAAAATGATATAGTCGTTAATAATTCCACTACCCAAACATTACCCACTACATCCATCTTCATTTTACAATTGATGTCCTACCAACACTGAGTCTCCACGAAGGACACATGTCCAAGCTGTTCGCTCGCTAACTGCTAACTGCTAGTCCGTCCAAGCACAGAGTTTCTTACCGAGGACGCAGAGCGCTGTCAGCGATATTAATACAGTCTATAGCGTTGCCAACATACAAAAACATAAAGGGGCTACTCACAAGTTATTACACGGACTAGCAGTTTCTGACATGGCGTAATTAAAAGAAGCGATCGAGAGAAAAATTTGTGACAACACCTTCAATAAAGACGGCGCCTTACAACTTAGCACTGTTTTGGACACGGCCATCGGAAGGCTGTTCTTTTTAAACTACTTGACGCCGCTGCAAGCTCGAGAGAATTTTTACCATCTTGTCTGTGCAATAAACCACTTGTTTTCATTTGTTAATACCAGCTAATTTAATCTTCAGATATAGTCCAAAATAGCAACAGAACCCTCTCAGTACTGCACTGCTGTGACGAAAGAAAAAGCTAACTGAGTCATGCATGCTAAAAAAAAAAAAATGTTCAAATGGCTCTGAGCACTATGGGACTTAACATCTGAGGTCATCAGTCCCCTAGAACTTAGAACTACTTAAACCTAACTAACCTAAGGACATCACACACATTCGAACCTGTGACTATAGCGGTCGCGTGGTTCCAGACTGAAGCGCCTAGAACCACTCGGCCACCACGGCCGGCTCGTGCACGCTCCTTTCGATCTTATTTCCCGACGTTAGTCGTGACCTTCGACTGAGAGCCACGCCTGGGTTGTCTAGAAGGCATACATGGGAGGTGGTCGTGGAGTGACGGGTGAGCCAAGCACCTGTATCTTTCAGCCATTGTGCCGATCGTTTCGGTACTCAAGAGCACCGAACGGTCTAGTACTCGATTTAGAGTCCCATCTTTTTCAGTATGAATTTCGGTAGCGATACCGTTCGGGCCTAGAGAACCGAAGCGCTGTTGTCGGTTCGCGTCGCGCAAGCCAATCAAAAGCAAGCGGCTACAGATCCGCGCATGCGCACTGCAGCGCACTCAGCGCCACTAACACAAAGCGACTAGCAGACGACACAGGCGCGCTATTCTTCGGTGTACCGAACATGCTTCCTCCGTAACAGTATCAGGCGCGGTATATCCATTTCCATGATTCTCAGCTGAAGTGCATAGAAATTTTTACAGTTTCACTGACCGCATGTTTCCATGCATGCATAATAACGATAGCGTTTTTGACTGTATTCTGCAGATTGTCGTAAATTCCGCATGATGTCATCTTATTCTCATTCACACTGACATCGTGGTTTGGATTTTACGTTTCGGAAAATGAATTAGGAATAGTGTGTAGTACCACATTGCACTGATACATCTATAAAAACACCCGAAAAATTGATTGAGAGTTTCAAAGAATAAGAAGATAAATAGAATGTGGTTATAACTCGCTCCTAGAGATCCAAATGATTAAGTAGTCCATTTCCCTATATGATACGACAACGATTTCGGTCTTAAAAACAAAATTGAAAAAAAACGCGTTTTCGAGAGCTGCTGCAGTTCGTCGAAGTTTATAACATGCATCTCATGAATGAAAATGTTTCGTACATGGTGCTACAGTCTAAAAATATTACAGCGGAGATCTTTCATCTCTGTTTGCTGTTGTTGAGGATTCGATCGCAGATAAAGACTTGTGACAAGCAAGATTATGAAGATGACTGCTGGGCGCCCAGTAAGAACGTAAAGATGCGTAGAACTACAGTGTCTCCCGACAAGTGCCAGCTGTCATTCGATTTCTTTGTGCTGAGGCGTTCCGCCAGATTTCATGCAGCCCACGTAACTTAAATTTCATCCATGACCTCAGAGTGTGCCAACGGTGCAGGAACTTTGAAGCCGGACGTACAAACGTTCAAGATGCAGGCGGTCAGGGAAGGTAGCGAGTGTCAACCGATGGTCCTATTCAGCGAGAAGATCGTGAACGAAGAACAATTCAGAATAAGCAAAGAGGAATGTTGTCATGGACTGTCGTTCCTCACGACAATGCTTGGCAGGACACTGCAGCTGCAACGAAGACGCTCCTGTGACGTTTTCGATGCGGAATGTTTGATCACCCAACATACATCCCGGGCTTGGCTCCCTCTGATTTTCATTTGTTTCCTCATCTGAACCACTGGCTATGAGGACATCAGTTCGGCACAGACGAGCGCAGAGAATCTGCTGAAAGCTCAGGTGGCTGCCTTCTTCGACAAGCGGATTGGAGAGTTGGTACAACTCTAGGACATATGTCTAAGTCGGAGAGGCAACTATACAGGGAAGTAGCTGGACTTTGTAGCACTGTGGTTTTCATTTCACGACCTGTCGCACCTTGGAAAAAAGTAGCCCTCGTACTGAGGAGACGCGAATAACTTCATGCGTCATAGACGCGAAGGGTGGAAGCATATCATTTTGATGTTCTCTGATAAATGTCAGGATACTTTTGATGAGATAGTGTATGTCTGCCCTCACGGCAGCTAGTCGTGTGAGGTCGTTGATGTCGTGTAAGGTGCTGAGTTTGAACTTTCTAAGGCCACCATTTCACATTCGCATGACAGTCGCGGGGTCTTCATCGCCAAGAGCAGCATTTTCTGATTGTGAAATACGCTGTGTAATCTTTCTTTGTGTACAGAATGTAGGTGGTGTTACTCCTACCTACTTTACGCGGTTGCGCTGAAAAAAAAAATCACTCCGTCATCAGGCCAAAAGTGGCCCATCGGGACCACTCGACCGCCATGTCATCCTCAACGGAGGATGCGGATAGGAAGGGCATGCGGTCAGCACACCGCTCTCCTGGTCGTTATGATGGTTTTCTTTGACCGAAGCCGCTACTATTCGGTCGAGTAGCTCCTCAATTGTCATCACAAGGCTGAGTGCACCCCGAAAAATGGCAACAGTGCATGGCGGCCCGGATGGTCACTCATCCAAGTGACGGCCACTCCCGACAGCGCTTAACTTCGATGATCTGAAAGGAACCGGTGTATCCACTGCTGCAAGGCCGTTGCTGCGGTTGGGATGAAGTCCTGATCATTTGCATATCGAAGCATTTGATACATTTTGTGCCAGCTTGACAGTTGTTGCATGTCGCTATTATTGTGTTGCAGTTTTAACCCTTTGGCTACAAATTTTATTTCAAGAACATTAATCTATGATTATTTTAAGTAACGTCTTAGTCATAGGTAACAACATGAATGAAGATTTCCCGCCGTTTAGTTTTCCTAGGGGCTTCCATCGGCAGGGGGGGGGGGGGTAGGACATACAGGATTATTCAAAGTACGTTCAAGGTTTCAGACAAACTGAAAACAGACAACCCTCAATGGAAGAGCATTTCTTCAAGTGTGTAATTCATACTACAAGTACTCAATATGGGCTTCGTTTGTGATGTGGCAAGCGTCAGTTCCTCAGGTCGTTGACGCGATGCGCCCCCAGAAGCGCGAAGACAGGTCGCCTTGCGAATCTGGTAATTGGAATGCTTATCTGCAGTTGCTAACTAATTCGATGTGACAATACAGAGAGGAGAATTAACAATGAAACTTGACGACAGCACACCCTTTAGGCGCAGTCTGTAATTACAAGAATCCTGCTAACCATTTGTAGGCTGCCCTTTCCAGTGGGACATTGATACATACGTAGCAGTTACATGCAGCAGTTCGCTATACCCTATCGTGAGAAACATACATCTCATTGGTAGTCAAACGATTGATGACCAGCAGTACTGTCGCAGTACTCACATAAAAGCAATAGTTTATATACCTCACCTAATCAAATGATGAAGATACGCAGTTTAGATTTATGGTACTGAAGATACATAGAAAGTTCCATTAAAAGTCTTACATTCACGAGTTTTTGGATGAAATGTATGTTGCCGACGTCACCCACACAACATGCCGTGTTATTGGTGATAGAGTTAAGTGACACACTGTGTGTGGTCGTACTGAAAGAATAATAACAGCGTTTTGACACAAAATGACAACCTAACCTATTTAAGAACGTTGACTATCCTTCAAAGTCCACACTTTTCAATAACGTACAATAGTATTTTACATTATTTAATTGAAGTTTTTCTGCAAATGTGTTTACACGACAAAATGACAAAATAATATGTGCCATGCAGTTCCTCCAAAGAAAAGTTACTGTTAGCAGTCAAACTATTTAATAACACGAAACTTAAACATCACTGTGGAATCTCTAAGCAACAATTTCCTCTGCAAGGCGGTAATTCTGAAAACCTAATAAAGAATGATTAAGGTTGGTTTTCGTCTTGTTGATATGAAGGAAGATCAGGATTCGAAATACTAGACATAATTAAAAGACTGACATACATGTACGGTGCTATTTAAAGAAGGCTTTTTTGTCATAAATCTGTCTGCACCAGAATAAATCATTACAAGCATTAAGGTAGCTGAAACTACTGATGCGCTTTGTTTAAATCCACACACCCACACACAGGCACACATAAACACACACACACACACACACACACACACACACACACACACACACAAACATACACGTGCGCGCACACACACACACACACATTTACTCTCTCTCTCTCTCTCTCTCTCTCTCTCTCTCTCTCTCTCACACACACACACACACACACACACACACACACACACACACACACAAAGAACGTACATTGATGAGAACGGAAACAGTACGCAACAACCGCGTTCTTGTTGGGTAACTAATTTGAAGTGTTTTCACATGTAACTGTAATAATTTTTTTTTAATTCTATAATTTCACCCTGAATTTCATGTTGTTGGAGGATACTTGCGTTTGGCTGTGAAAGTGCCCGTGATCACTTTATATTTTAGTCTCCTGTTGTATTTCGTCTTACTGATGACCATCTGTCCGAGGATGCTTTAGCTTCAGTCGTTGTGGGAGCAAAAGACCAAGTTGACAAGACGGCATCTGAGCTAAAGACCACGGTGACAAGCTTTCTGAGCAGCGACAAAACGCAGATCTCAAAATAGTACATTATGCGTCAACGTTCTGCGATAAATTCGAGACTTTTTCCCGGATGCTCTTCGTAGATGGCACCTCAGCCATGAGTTTATTGAATGAAAGTCGCGTTTTTTCACTTAGGTTGGTAATAAATATTATTATTTGCGCAGAAAAATAACTGGCGATCACCAAGTAGAGAGAACAGAAAATGTACACTGGCGGTAGCAAGATCAGAGTTTCTGAAAAAGAGAAATTTGTTAACATCGAAGATAAAGTTTAGCAGCTCTTTTCTGAAGACACTCCTACAGAGTTTAGCCTTCTTCGGAAGCGAAATGTGGCCGAATTGCAGTTTAGACAAGAAGACGGTTCTAGGCGCTGCAGTCTGGAACGCACGACCGCTGCGGTAGCAGGTTCGAATCCTGCCTCGGGCATGGATGTGTTTGATGTCCTTAGGTTAGTTAGGTTTAAGTAGTTCTAAGCTCTAGGGGACTGATGACCTCAGCTGTTAAGTCCCATAGTGCTCAGAGCCATTTGAACCATTGAAGACAAGAAGAAAGTAGAAGCTATGGAGTACGGTGCTACAGTAAAATCTTGAAGGCAACGTGGGTAGATTGAATAACTAAATGAGGAGATACTGAGCACAATAGAAGAAGAAAATAAATTCCTGGCACTACTTGACTAAAAGAAGGGATCAGATGATGGGACACGTCGTGCGTCAAGCAATAGTCAATAAGTTCATGGGGCAAAAATTGTAGAGGGAGGTTAAGGTAAAGGTTCAAATTATGTTAGTTACAGTAGTTCAGCAGAAATGAAGCAGCTTGCACAGAAGAGTCTAGATCTGCAGATGATTCGAACTAGGCTTTGGATTGAAGTCCACAACAACATCAACAGCAACAAAAACAGGCTGCGTTTATTTGGATCTCTTCTTCGCTCCAAAAGTAGTATCTTTCTTAAGCTATTAACGAGTGTTTGGATAGAACAATATGCTATTCATATGAAAATGACAGCATATTCTCATGGTGCCATTCGGTTGGTCCTGGTTTGCAAATTCTACAATTTGTAAAGAAAAACGAAAAGAAGCACGCGTGTGAATACGTTGTCACGAATCATACTCCAGCTAAACACTAGATAAAAGCTTAAAAAAACTGAAACGAGTGATACGGCGAAGAAGAGAGCTAAATAAATACAGACTGAGTGGGAAAATGGCAGCTTTATTTCTCGCAGTGGATTTTACAGTGAGAGCACAAGACACCGTGTTTGACGAACTAGAACATGAATGGGAACGTTAAGTTCCACGTCGTCGTTGACTTTTCCACATAAAACTATACAAAAAGGAGCTAACGGAGCTGACAGCGTAATAAACCGTGCGTAAAATAAGCTAGAAACGTCCCGCTCGAGGCGAGTCAATGTGAACAAACCAACTGTAAAGCCTAACACAAATATTTGCCCTGATGTTAGTAAACAACAGAGAGTGAACGAAGAGAAACGCGACTTGCCTGGTCACGATAAAATGTGTGCAGCCTTTTTAAACGGACAACGTGTATTTGTTAGGCCAATGCGATAGACTGCGATATTCTGTCAGCATATAAAGTTGGCTGCGAACACCACGGGCGACGTGAGAGGTCGCCACCCACAAGCCATTCATATCGGCCGAGTGTGCTGCGTAAAGCGCAGTGTCTCCCTGCATGATGTACTGTCCAAACAAGCGTAATGGCTTCGCAAACAGGGCACCAGGAGCACCGGTTCCGTGATATGCGAGAGATATACGAGTATAGCGCCGTTCGCAACTGGGTATAAATAATGAGCGACCGTCACCAGAGATGAGAAAGGCACCACACAGTGTGCGTCGGGGGGATGCGTAGCACTACAATGTCCCGATCCTTTACGGTAGCCCACGAGCTAAACATGTTTGAATGTAGGCCCATTCACTCGTTACCGCGTAGTATATCATCTTCTCGTCCGTATAGGCTTTCTGAAAACTACACAACAGATAACAGTATTTTGAAACATTGTCGACAAAATATAAGTTCTCTAAATGGATCAAATGGCTCTGAGCACTATGGGACTCAACAGCTGAGGTCATAAGTCCCCTAGAACTTAGAACTACTTAAACCTAACTAACCTAAGGACAACACACACATCCATGCCCGAGGCAGGATTCGAACCTGCGACCGTAGCGGTCGCGCGGTTCCAGACTGCAGCGCCTAGAAACGCTCGGCCACCAGCGGCCGGCTAGCATTCTCAACACCGACGTTTATGAGATTCCCGATTTTCACGCCATTTGTCTGCTACTGATGTGCGGATTAGCCGCGACAGCAGCTAAAACACCTACTTGGGCATCATCATTTGCTGCAGGTCGTGGTTGACGTTTCACCTGTTGCTGAACACTTCCTGTTTCCTTAAATAACGTAACTATCCATCTAACGGTCCGGACACTTGGATGATGTCGTCCAGGATACCGAGCAGCATACATAGCACACGCCCATTGGACATTTTGATCACAATTGCCATACATCAACAGGATATCGACCTTTTCCGCAATTGGTAAACGGTCCATTTTAACACGGGTAATGTATCACGAAGAAAATACCGACCGCACTGGCGGAATGTTACGTGATACCACGTACTTATACGTTTGTGACTATTACAGCGCCATCTATCACAAAGGGAAAAAAGTGGTCCGAATAAAACATTCATATTTCTTTACGTACTACACGAATATGTAACAAAAATTTGGGTTCCTATTTAAAAAGACATAGTTGATATCCGTTTGACCTATGGTGGCGCTATCTAGCGGGCCAACCATAGCGCCATCTGGTTTCTCCACGTTATGGCCTCCCTACACCGTAACATTTGGACCGCCAAAACAACAATGATCGACTGTGTTCCTGGATGCGTGATGTGTTCGCCATATTAGGCTACGCCCACGTTTGCCCAATATGTTCGTTTTTGTGGTATAGATGCTATAATATGGGGAGACATCGGCATGCTGACCTCCAACTCACTGAACACGGTACAGTCACCAGTAAACGTTACTGCGACCCTACCCTTCCTCATGTGCGTTTTGTAAGGGTGCATTCGGATCTGGATTTATTTTTATGGATGGCAACACACGACCGCAGGTGATGGAGCTCTTGAAACTAGAGGATATTCCGCGAATGAAGCAACGCCCTGCCAGAAGAACCCCTTACAAACCTTGAGACCAGTATGAGACCAAGTTACAAAGCATGCTTTGCCGACCATGGTGATCGCACACCTTATTAAGACCCATGACTTGCCTTTCGTAATGTCAAGGGGTCCAACATAAATTGCGATGGCTTCAGCGTAATTACTATCTTAGAATATAAGCGTCATTTCTGTTCGTCTCATAGTGTATTTGTTTCCGTTACGTTCTGTGCTAAATTGCAACAGTCCTTTCTACGTACGGTCTTAGTTTCACCGAACTCTGTTACTTGGCACTGACACATTACGCGAAAGCAACTTCCATCCTTAAATTCAACCGCATTAATTTGATCACCTATCAAAAGCTTGAATAGGAAAAGAATCAGTGAGTTTCTGAAAGGTACTGACAGAGATGCGGAGCTATGCCGCGCGTAGTGGCCGAGCGGTTCTAGGCGCTTCAGTCCGGAACCACGCGGTTGCTACGGTCGCAGGTTCGAATTCTGCCTCGGGCATGGCTGTGTGTGATGTTCTTAGGTTAGTTAGGTTTCAGTAGTTCTATGGGACTGATGACCTCAGATGTTAAGTCCCATAGTGCTCAGAGCCATTTGAACCATTTTTTTTGTGGAGCTATGCCGACTACAGTGCCGAGGCCAGCAGCACTAGGTTTCTTAGAATCCATGCTGCAAACAGCACGCTCGAGGTGATCCCACAGCTTCTCGACCGGGTTCCAATTCGGGGACTTTGGTGGCCAGGGGAGTACGATAAACTCGTCCTGGTGCTCTTCGAACCTCGCACGTATACTGCGAGATGTGTGAAACTTAGCATTGTCCTGCTGGTAAATGCCGTCACGTCGAGGAAAAAGCAAATTCCATTTAGGAGTGGACGTGGTCCACAAGCATAGATGCATACTTATTTTGATCCATTGTACCTTCCATACTGACAAGATCACCCAGGAAAAGCCAATGATTATGCACTTTTGGACGCCAGATGACTCGCTACGTTACAACAACGACTGCACCACGTTCCCCTGACACACTTTGTATTACTCCAATGCTAATGCTGCCATATGCCGTCTGCCAGTGGTTATTGCACGTTGACGTCGAACATAGGCGGTGGTCTCATTAATGTGACTGGACCCTATGTATGTATGCACGTTAAGACGAGTAAGAGGATGCACCGCTAAGGGATTACTCGAATGGGACAGAAATCGGTAGACGTGATGTACATGTACTGAAAAACAAATGATTACAGTTTTAGAAAAACTGGATGATTTATTCAAGAGAATGAGCGTCACAAACCGAGCAAGTCCTTAATGTGTTGGTCCTTCTCTAGCCCTTATGCAAGAAGATACTGGGCTTGGTATTGATTGATTCAGTCGTTTGATGTCCTCCTGAGGGATATCGTGCCAAATTATGTCCAAGTGACCCCTTAAATCTTCAAAATTACTAGATCGTTGGAGATCCCTGCCCGCAATGGTCGAAACGTTCTAAATTGGGCACAGGTCCAGCGATCTTGCTGGGCAAGCTAGTGTTTGCCAAACACGAAGACAAGCAGTACAGCCTCTCGCTGTGTGCGGGCGGGCATTATATTGCTGAAAAATAAGCCCAGGATGGTTTGCCATGAAGGGCAACAAAACATGCCGTAGAATGTCGTCGACGTATCCCTGTGCTGTAAAGGTGTCGCGGATGACGACGAAAAGGGTCATGCTATGAAAAGTAATGGCATCTCTGACCATTGGATCCGACAGTCGGCATTTCAAACCACAACATTGCTTTGAAACAGAAGAAGAGGAACGGCACCAAAAATGGAACAGAAACGTGATACGTAGAAAACCGTCCACGCAACCTGCTACAGAAGATGCCTTGCAGAGAATAAAGGCGGAACGCGTATGGCACGAAAACTATGTTTCATTCAGTTGTGGTCAGACGGTCCAAAAAGTAAAAATTATCAATATACCTTAAAATGCCAAACACTACTTTCACCATCAGGGTCACTGGATCTCTTCCCAATTCAGAACGTTTGAACCACTATGGACAGGGCCCTCCAATCACCTCGAGATTTGACGATCTAACGTGCCAATTGGACAGAATTTTTCACGATATCCCTCACTATAACATCCAACAACTATCAGTGCCAATACGAATAACTGCTTGCATAAGGGTCAGATGTGGATCGACGTGTCATTGACTTGCTCAATTTACGAAGCAATTTCTCTCGAATAAATCATCGAATTTTTCTTAAACAGTAATCAATCGTTCGTCAGTACATGTACATCACATCTATCGATTTCCGGCCCAGTCAGATGATTCCTTTGTGGTGCTTTGTTTTTATTTTTGTGGTAGAAGGTATATATGAAAACTGCATGTAATTAACGCCAAACTGCAGTGAAGTGTTTCACACGGACAGAAATAATGCCATGTACAGTCAGTTTGTAAAGGAAAAACTATGCAACGGGTAATCTTTGCAATGTTGCTTGTTTGTGAGAAGATCATATTATGCCTCGTGTAAGAAGAAGGAACGTCTACCAGGAAGTTTCCCATTTCGACAGTGGCAGGAGCGTGGCCTATCGCGACCACGGTTTGTGTTCTGCGATATTAGCGATCACATTGGTCGACATCAGACGACTATCTGACCTTGAGAATGAAACAAATAAGTATTCAGTACTTCAGGGAGGTACCGACGCCAGCCGCAATTGGGCGCTGAAATAATTTGGTGGTGTAACTCGAAAATTTGTGCCAGCCTGGGATTCGAACCGGATTTCCCTCTACACGTGAGTGCTCGCTTTAAGCGTTTCGGCTTTCCGAGCACGCTTTATATCCGATCCAATTCCCAAGTTAACGTACCGCACACTACTAAGTAGCGTCCCTGTCCATTTACCACATTTGATCGTAGCGTTTCCTGCATTCTGCCAGAGGTTCAGACCCTACTGTGCATCCGCAATGAGGATATCACAGCACTCGAGCTTACAGATATGAGGATTTGGATTGGACAGAATGCGTGATCGGATAGCCAAAGTAATTAAAGTGAGTGCTCCCGTAAAGCGGAAAATCCGGTTTCGAGTACCGGTTCGGCACAAATTCTCAACTTTCGCCACTGAATTTTTCCAGTGCCCATTTGCGGCTGACGTCGGTACCTCAACCGAAATATTAATATTTACGACTGCTGTACCAAAAGCAGTTGAGCCGTGTGCGGCTCGCGGTTATACCGTTTATTGCTCGTCATCTTGTTTTTATGCTTCTGTCGCCTCGTCACTACGTAGCTCGTTTGCTTGTCCGTGAGTGGCAGCAGCAGCACTTATCGATAATTGCACAGTCGTACTATCTCTGGAGCGACCCCGAGTATTTCCGGGTCGTCGTGTGTCTGGAGTTCAGCGGGGGATCTCAGTCGGGACGCAGCAGCAGTGAAGTCGGGGACGGAGCGCCAGTGAGGCGCGGACAGCCAGTGCTCACCGACCACTGGCGAAACACATGAACTGTCCAACGGAAGGGGATTGGAGCGGGACGACCGTTGATTGGTCGTTCGGTTGGTCGTCTCATCGTTTCTGGGCCTCGTCAGTTGGTCATCTTGCCGGACGTGGGTCGGTCCCTGCCTTGTGCAGAGATGTCGTGGCCAATGGGCAAGAGTTACCTCTGCGTGGTTGGGTCGGAGCCAGTGTGCCCGGATCGCCGTGTCTCCGAGTTCCAAACGGACATCGAGTTGAGTCGGGTTGGAGCTGCAGTCAGCTTCTGACAGCCAAGACTCACCCGACGGTTTCCGACACACGTAACTTGAGTGGGAACGACCTGGGTTGGTCGTTCGGTCGGTCGTCTCATTGGACGACGTGTATTTGGTCGCTGACCACTTCTGGAAACTCTCTGTGTGTCGAATTGATTCGTCCTTGTCGTTCCACAGTGATTGCTTTTGCGATTGTTCGCGTTCTTGTGCAAGTGTGTTTACGTGGAACCGTGTGTAGCTTCTGTGATTTCCACTGAGCAGATGAATGCTGTCTGCGTACTGGAGTAGTCAGTCGGTCGGTTGACGTAGAGCAGCAAGTGTGTCGGGTGGAAGGGAGTTGATTAGGCTGTTGGTTGGTTCTTCAGCCGTCCCTTGGTGGTGTTGCCACCCGATTGTTTAGTGTTACGCTCGGCTGCCTGTCTCACCTAAGCTGTGCTTAGAGTTTCCTCCCCAGGCCGACCCTTGGAACACTCCTGAGAACCACTGTTTGTTGTTTGTGATTGTCATTTTATTTGGTCGTAGGTACTGTGCCAGGCCTTTCATCCGTGTATTAATATTGTCTGTTTTATGTTTAGTATATGGCTTTGAGCCGAACTTCATGTCAAATATTTTAAGATAAGGCCTTCAGCCGTGTTTCATTTAAAATTCTTCTTGCTCTATATTTAGGTCTTGAGCCGCGTTTGTTTCAGAGTCTGTGGCTTTAATATGTAAATCCTTGTCTGTAAGGTTTCTCTTTAATTATCTTGAATTTTTGAAACGGCCTTCAGCCGTGTTCTGTAAATATTTACCTTAAGGTTGTGTTTAATTATTCTTGAGTAATTGTTTGGGCCTTCAGCCGACAAGATACTCCAAATTTTCGTAAGACGTTTTTTCTGTTGTACTCTGTAAAAGCTTATCTTTAAAGCCTCTTTTTTATTATAAAAAAAAATTATTGAGCTTTCAGCCGAAGAATTAATTTGGATTTTCCTTAATATGGCCTTTAGCCGAAATCTGTAAATGCTTGGCTTTTAAAGAATTTCCTTGGCTGATCCGAAATATTATTTCGGCCTTTAGCCGAGAAAATATTGTAATTTTACTTAAGTAAGGCCGTTACTCTAAATCCTGGTGTTTTAGAAAGAATCAGTGAAACCTATTTTGGAGAAGTTACGTAGGCCCTGAGCCATGAATTGATTTTTGTTGTTTTAAAGAGAAAACTGTGCATTGGTTCGAGGAATAAAGTTGTGTGTTATTGTATAACTAACAGTAATTGACCTTGGCCCCTTTCCACAGCCTGATTCGCTCTGTCCTGCGAAACTAAGTATCGTGAGTTGATACCCATCATTTATAACTCAACCACTCAGCCCTAAGTTAGTCAACATTACAGTAGTAGGAGCATAACACCGATAGAATTTCTGGAATGTAGGGTGGTGGTGTCAGGACTCCCAGTCTAACGGGCAGTGAACGAAATTTGACCACACATTGTCATACCATCCGTAGAGCGGAGAGAACTGTACAGACCTGCGCAGCATCGCAAACTGAGTGGTGCGCCGCAGGCAGTGCACTGATCCAGTGCCCTTGGGGACTCCCCAGCATCAGCCCAGCAAGAAAATCCTTGCCGGAGTAAACAGCTTGATCCTCCAGGGGAGAGGCGGCCGCCAACCACCAGGCGCCAACCGGCTGTTTGTGTGCTGGAGGCGCGCCATTCTGGAACGGATGTTTGCTCTGCAATCCCCAATCACCACCTCAAACAGCGCGCCACTGCGCCCTACATGCACGGGGGTGTTTCCACAGAACAGACAAAAACAGCTCGTAGAAGCAGCCTCAGCAGTAGCAATCACCACCAGAGGGAAAACCAACGCAGAGCTTGCGTTGTATGAGTATCCACAACATTTTCAATCAAATTTTATGTAAGCGAGTAATCTACCAGTTACAAAGAAATAATGGAAAAGAAATGATTTACTATCAGCATCGCCAGCCAAAGAGACTCTGACGAGCCTGCTGCAAGATCTCAACTGATTGTGTACTTGTCGAGTAAATACCGCCCATGAAAACTTTTTGCTCCGCCACGTTTCTAATTGGCAACCTCTCAGCAAAACACTGTCGTTGAAGTGTGCGTTCACTTCTTCTTAACACCTGCGTACTTTCTTTTATTTTCGTCACCCTTTTTTTTAATTTATCAGTCTTCTGAGTGGTTTGATGCGACCCGCCACAAATTTCCCTTGTGCCAACCTCTTCATTTCAGAGCAGTACTTGCAACTTACGCCCTAAATTATTTGCTGAATGTTTTCCGATCCCTGTTGTCCTCTTCAATTTTTACCCTCTATAGATCCCTTTAGTACCATGGAAGTTATTTTGTGATATATTAACAGATGTTCTACCATCCTGTCCCTTCTTCTTGTCAGTGTGTTATATTCCTTTCCTCGTCGATTCTGCGGAGAAGCTCTTTATTGCAGACTCTATCAGTCCACCTAATTTTCAACATCCTCCTGTAGCACCACATCTCAAATGTTTCGATTCTCTTCTGTTACGGTTTTCCCATACTCCATTTTGCACTACCATAGAATGCAGTGCTCCAAATGTATATTCTCGTAAAATTCTTCCTCAAATTAATGCCTGTGTTTGATTTTAGCAGGCTTATCTTGGCCAGGAATGGCTTTTTTGCCAGTGCTACTCTGATTTTTATGTCCTAACTCCGTCTACCATGGATTACTTTGCTATCTTTCTTTCTCTTTCTCTCTTTTTTTATGCGGCCCACCACGAATTCCTCACCTATGCCAACCTCTTCATCTCAGAGTAGCACTTGCAACCTACGTCCTCAATTGTCTGCTGGATGTATTCCAATCTCTTTCTTCCTCTACAGTTTATGCCCTCTACAGCTCCCTCTGGTACCATGGAAGTCATTCCCTCATGTCTAAAACAGACGTCCTATCATCCTTCCCTTCTCCTTGTCAGTGTTTTCCACATGTTCCTTTCCTATCCGATTCTGTGCAGAACCTCCTACCTGCCAAGGTAGCAGAAGTCCTTTACTCCATATCCATCACCAGTCCTCTTTTCTGCTGCTTCTCATTACTTTCGTCTTTCTTCGGTTTACATTTAATCCTTATTCTTTACTCATTCTATTCAGCAGATCCTGGAATTCTTCTCTTTCACTGAGAATAACAATGTCATTTACCAATCTTATCACTGATATCCTTTGGGTTGAATTCTAATTCCATTCTTGAATCTTTCTTTTATTTCCGTCATTGCTTCTTCAATGTACAGATTAAACAGTAGGGGCGAAATCTACGTCCCTGTCTTACACCCTTTTTGATCCGAGCACTTTGTTTTTGGTCTTCCACTCTTATTGTTTCCTCTTGGTTGTCGCACATATTGTATATTACCCGACATTCCTCATAGCTTACCTCTCCTTTTTTCAAACATCTTGCACCATTTGACATTGTCTAACTCTTTTCTAGGTCGACAAATCCTGTGAATGTGTCTTGATTTTTCTTTAGTCTTGCTTCCATTACCAATTACAACGTCGGAACTGCCTTTCTGGTTCGTTTACCTTTCCTAAAGCCAAACTGAACGACATGTAACAGTCACTCAATTTTCTTCTGTACATTATTCTTATCATCAACTTGGATACATGAGCTGTTAAGTTCATTGTGCCATCATTCCCGCACTTGTCAGCTCTTGCGATCTTGGGAATTGCATGGATGATGTTTTTTTCCCCGAAAGCCAGATGGTATATCGCCAGACTCATACATTCTTCACACCAACGTGAATAGTTCAAATGGTTCAAATGGCTCTGAGAACTATGGGACTTACCAATGTGAATAGTCTTTTTTGTGATGGAATGTTATCTATATCTTTTGCCTTATTTGATCTTAAGTGTTAGAAATTTCTTAGCTGATTCTACACTACTGGCCATTAAAATTGCTACACCAAGAAGAAATGCAGATGAGAAACGGGTATTCATTGGAAAAATATATTATACTAGAACTGACATTGTGAGTAGGCTGTTTAGGTTTTCTTAGCGCTCTGTATGAAAATCACTGGCTGTGCTGTGTGCAGTCTGTGGCTGCTTTGCATTGTTGTAATACTCGCCATTGTAGCGTTGGGCAACTGTATGTTAACATTGCGTAGAGTTGCGCAATTGGAGATGAGTCGCCAGCAGTGGTGGATGTGGGGAGAGAAATGGCGGAATTTTGAAATTTGTAAGACTGGATGTCATGAACTGCTATATATATTATGACTTTTGATGACTATTAAGGTAAATACATTGTTTGTTCTCTATTAAAATCTTTCATTTGCTAACTATGCCTATCAGTAGTTAGTGCCTTCAGTAGTTTGAATCTTTTATTTAGCTGGCAGTAGTGGCGCTCGCTGTATTGCAGTGGCTTGAGTAACGAAGATTTTTGTGAGGTAAGTGATTTGTGAAACGTATAGGTTAATGTTAGTCATGGCCATTCTTTTGTAGGGATTTTTGAAAGTCAGATTGCGTTGCGCTAAAAATATTGTGTCAGTTTAAGCACAGTCATGTATAATTGTTCTAAGGAGACGTTTCAACATGTGATTACATTTTCACGCAATTTGGGTGCATAGATCCTGAGAAATCAGCACCCAGAACAACCACCTTCTGATCGTAATAACGGCCTTGATACGTCTGGGCATTGAGTCAGACAGAGCTTGGATGGCGTGTACAGGTACAGATGCCCATGCAGCTTCAACACGATACCACAGTTCATCAAGAGTAGTGATTGGTGTATAGTGACGAGCCAGTTGTTCGGTCACCATTGACCAGACGTTTCAATTGGTGAGAGATCTGGAGAATGTGCTAGCCAGGGCAGCAGTCGAACATTTTCGGTGTCCAGAAAGGGCTGTATAGGACCTGCAACATGTGGTCGTGCATTATCCTGCTGAAATGTAGGGTTTTGCAAGGGATCGAATGAAGGGTAGACCCACGGGTCGTAACACATCTGAAATGTAACGTTCACTGTTAAAAGTGCCATCAATGCGGACAAGAGGTGAACGAGACGTGTAACCAATGGCACCCCATACCATCACGTCGGGTGATACTCCAGTATGGCGATGACGAATACACGCTTCCAATGTGCATTCACCGCTATGTCGCCAAAAACGGATGCGACCATCATGATGCTGTAAACAGAACCTGGATTCATCCGAAAAAATGACGTTTTCCCATTCGTGCACCCAGGTTCGTCGTTGAGTACACCATCGCAGGCGCTCCTGTCTGTGATGCAGCGTCAAGGGTAACCGCAGCCATTGTCTCCGAGCTGATACGGTAGTCCATGCTGCTGCAAACGTCGTCGAACTGTTCGTGCAGATAGTTGTTGTCTTGGAAAGGTCCCCATCTGTTGACTCAGGGATCGAGACGTGGCTGCACGATCCGTTACAGCCATGCGGATAAGATGCCTGTCATCTCGACTGCTAGTAATACGAGGCCGTTGGGATCCAGCACGGCGTTCCGTATTACCCTCCTGAACCCACCGATTCTATATTCTGTTAACCAACGCGAGCAGCAATGCCGCGATACAATAAACCGCAATCGCGATAGGCTACAATCCGACATTTATCAAAGTCGGAAACGTGATGGTACGCATTTCTCCTCCTTACACGAGGCATCACAACAACGTTTCACCAGTCTTCTCCAGACAACTGCTGTTTGTGTATGAGAAATCGGTTGGAAACTTTCCTCATGTCAGCACGTTGTAGGCGCCGCCACCGGCGCCAACCTTGTGTGAATGCTCTGAAAAGCTTATCATTTGCATATCACAGCATCTTCTTCTTGTCGGTTAAATTTCGCGCGTCATCTTCGTGGTGTAGCAATTTTAATGGCCAGTAGTGTAATACTGAGTCCTCTATGTCTTCTATATCGACTGCTGTTTCTTCTTCTATCATGCCATTAGATAAGTCTTATCCCGCATAGAGTCCTTCAGCGTACTCTTTCCATTTATCTGCTCTCTCTCCTGTGCATTTAACAGTGGAATTCCAATTGCACTCTTTACATGCAGCCATCTTAACCATCTCCCTTTACGTACTGAATTACACTTTCAGTATCATCATGTACTCTATCTCTTCCTCTTCAACTTGTGATGTCGGCTTGCAAACGTGAATGATGGTTGTCGGTGTTCGTTTTCAGTCGATTCTGATGAGAACAACCCTGTCAATGAGCTGTTCGCAGTAAATCACTCTCTGCCCTACCTTCCTTTCAGAACGTATCCTACACCCGTTATAGTATTTTCTGTTGCTCTAGATGGTATTCTGGAGCAACAGGACAGCACGGACTTGAAGAGGCACTTGATGGAGCCGAGTGGTGGTTGGCGACTGACAATAAGGGCTTGGAGCCCTGAGGGCTAGAAGAACAGCTCGTCCAGTGTTTCTTGCTGTCCGAAAGTCGGTTCTCTGCTGTTTCTGGAGACAACGGATTGGAGCAGTGTGTTGGGCTGTGTGTGTGTGTGTGTGTGTGTGTGTGTGTGTGTGTGTGTGTGTATGTGTGTGTGTGTGTGCGCACGCGCGTGTAGTTGTATGTGTGTGTGTCTTGCATACAGTGCTTCACAAAGGCTTGTTTTTTTGGATATAGGATCGGCAGTTGTGCGACATAGCGCCCCCGTTTGTGTACTGCGTTAAACTGATGTTCTTAGTTTTCAATCTGCTGGGTAACAGTATTTCGTGCAGCCCTTCCAGCATCACTGAGTGGGGCAAATTTTTTATACGTGATCTAATTATCTATTTGCAATTAGAAGTTAATATTATTTTGGTTGTAAATTGGTAGTGACGGTTATGTTGTTACTCCGATGCTCATTTCATTATGTCATTCAGAGGGGCTTGTGAGTACGACAAAGTATCGTGTGCATTTGATTGACAGGGTCTGGCGTGGTTAGATTTGCTGCTCGGGGACGATGAGTATTGACATTCTACATAAAATTTTATTTACTCATTGTGAACTGCAATTCTCTGGCGTGGGCTAGTGGAAATTAATTCTGTTGTTTTTAGTATTGTTCTTGCATTCTCTAGGACGTATTGTTTTCATTCTGGATCTTAATCATTCAAGGACTGGTTCCTGTGATTCTGTTTTATTTGGCAAGCCTTTAGTGCTGTTCCTGAATACCTGACTTGAAAGCTGCTATTCTTGTGAATTGCTTAAACACTTATTTTAGGGTTCTATATTTATAGAGAATGGCATCACTTGTTGTAAACTGTTTTTGTGTTTCTGTTGTGAATAAATTGTGAATTCTGATAATAAATCTACGAGGGTTATTCAGAAAGTAATCGTAAGTTCCGATAAGTCGCGAAATGGAAACCACTGGGAAAACCCGGTGAATATTTACACAGATGTGTTGGACAGTGTCTCTAGTATGCCCGTCGATTGTGTCGCGTCGCTGGTTTCAGTTTTGAGTGAACAGTAAGCACGTAAAGATGCGTAGGGAATAGCGTCTCCCGCCAACTATGAGTGCCTGGTTAGAGATTTCGGCTGTCATGCAGCCCACATAACACGACTGTCGAGTAGTTCCTTCTTCATGCCAATTCTCGGCCACACACTGCAGGGGCAATGAAGACGCTCCTGCAGCTTTTCCGATACAGTGCGTAATTGGCTCCCCCTGAGTCTCATCTCTGCTCACAAGAACCGCTGGCTATGAAGACAAAATTTTTCCACAGACAACGAGCTTCAGACCAGTGCAGATAACTGGCCGAAAGCACAGGCGGCTGCTTTCTATGACGAGGATACTGGAAAGTTGATACAACACTACGAAAACACTCGAAGTTGGCTCAATGGCTCTGAGCACTATGGGACTTAACAGCTATGGTCATCAGTCCCCTAGAACTACTTAAACCTAACTAACCTAAGGACACCACACAACACCCAGTCATCACGAGGCAGAGAAAATCCCTGACCCCGCCGGGAATCGAACCCGGAAACCCGGGCGTGGGAAGCGAGAACGCTACCGCACGACCACGAGCTGCGGACCTCGAAGTTGGAACGGCGACTATGTAGAGAAGTAGGTGGAAGGTGTACCTAACTGTTGCAAATAAAACGTTTCTGGTTTTCACTGCGGTTTCCATTTCGCGAGCGATCTGAACTGTCATACTGGACAATCCTCGCATACGCCTTCAGAATCCATAGTCGTTTCGTGGCCGTGCGGTTCTAGGCGCTACAGTCTGGTACCTAGCGACCGCTACGGTCGCAGGTTCGAATCATGCATCGGGTATGGATGTGTGTGATGTCGTTAGGTTAGTTAGGTTTAATTAGTTCTACGTTCTAGGTGACTGATGACCTCAGAAGTTAAGTCGCATAGTGCTCAGAGCCATAGTCGTTTCGACTCCCCAACCTAAGTCGCTGCTGACTATATCATTGCGTCTGTATAACAGTAAAATACCTACAGAAAGCATGAGGAACAAGAAGACAGCATTAGCCGGCCGAAACAGTATTCAAAAACGCATTTTACATGTCTGTTCATTTCTCGTTTGGCTATCCCAATCATTTTCCAAAAAGTATGCACATCACGTTGAATGCAACGATGCATAATGATACGCTAGATGCCTTGGCAGATGACAACGACATGGTGTGATAAAAATTTCATAGAAATGTGAGTCAAACAAGATTTGATATAATTACGTAAATGGGACTTGAAACCCACGGTATTCTGGAGGTATGTTGATGACACCTTTGTAGTTTGGCCCCATGATGAAGACAACTTGCAAGACTTCTTAAGACATCTGAACTCCCTCCACGATCAAATAAAGTTCACAATGGAAATTGAAAAGGAGGGATGCCTTCCATTCTAGGATGTTTTGGTTCGGCGCAGAGAGGATGGCACTTTGGGACATCAAGTGTATAGGAAGCCGACGCACACCGATCTGTATTTACGTGCAAATAGCTGCCACCATCCTGCGCAGACAATGAGTGTTCTCCGAACTTTGACTCACAGAGCGCATATTATTTCTGACGAAAGCAGTCTGCAAGATGAACTTTTCCACTTACAAAGAGTGTTTGAAGACAATGGGTACTCTCCACAACAAATACAGACGGCACTGAAAATGAAACCGAAAGAGGCCACAAAGAAAGCAGAAGAAGATGAAGAAACCTTTAAATCGATGGCCTTCCTGCCATATGTGGGTAGCCTCTCATCATAAATAGGACGCATTCTCGGCAGACACAAAGTAAAAGTGATTTTTCGTCCTCCACCTAAGACAGCTACACTCGTGGGCTCTGTCAAAGATGATTTGCTGCTCCAAAAATCTGGGGTTTACAAAATTCCATGTGGATGTGGCCTTTCTTACATCGGACAAACAACTCGTACTGTCCAAGAAAGATGTACAGAACACCAGAGGTACACACGACTTTCGCAACCTAACAAGTCTGCAGTGGCAGAGCACTGTAATGATAATGGTCACAGTATGTTGTATGACAACGTCGAAATTTTGGCAACTACATCGTCCTTTTGGGACTCGATAGTAAAGGAGGCAATTGAAATTCGCCTGACGACGAACTTAATTAATAGAGATAGTGATTTTAATATTGATAAATCATGGAATCCGGCACTTGCTGTAATAAACTCGCAAAGACGTCGTCACAGCGCAGCTCACAATGATATATCGATATGCCAACAAAGATCAACTGCGGAGTCATAGATACAACTCGCGCATTGTGCACGTCTCTGCCGCCGACCAACGTCTCTGGCGCATTTGCATCTGTGGCCGCATGCGCAGTCACGCGGTACAACAATATAAAGGGACGAAGCGAGCACTGGAGCGGCAGTCTTGCGGCTCACCCTAAAGATGGCTGAACGTTATACAGCCGAAACATTAGAAGAAGAATGAGATTTCTTGCGGCTACAGACCCGAAACATAATGGAACAGTCTTTGCGCCGCCAAAACCTGAAGATTCACAATAATTTTGTAGTTCGACGAAGAGCAAATATTATAATGTTTGCACGAGCTATAACGTCACTTGCTGTCGCGTATCTGTTTGTTACCTGCGGGTGCACTCACATTTGATAATCAAATTCAGCCTCACTCTCTTTAAAAGTCTCTCACTTTCTACAATAAAAACCACGACGCTTGTCTGTTTGTGGTACAGCATTTAAATGACATCATCATTGTGCGTCTTCAAGCGTCTGAGAAACTATAAGGGACGCGTGACGCTCAGCCGCTAAAATGTGACAGGCTTGTGGCTGATATTACTATGTAAGTAAGGACTAAAAATGTTGGAGATTGACTGAACAGTGTATTCATTACATTGAGTCGCATTATGTTCAGTAGAACGTATCAAAAAATAAAAGCAGTATCACAAATACGACAAAATTCAAAAGTCATGGAGTAAATAGCTTTTCAAAGACTGCTTTTTGTTCCATATTTCACGTTATATTCTTCAAATCAATAAATATCCTTTACTACTCACTTTTTAAAGTAGCCTATGTTTTTCCTCGGCTTTCAAGCTAGCTTCATACCAAACTTCATCAAAATTGGTTCAGCTGTTTAGTTGTGAAATCATAAGTCAGAGCTACTTTATTATATATTATATTAGTATGGATTAATGAAAGTAAGGTAACACTCAAGTAATAGTCAGTGAAAATGATTTAAAACTGTTCAAGAAAATACCTCACACATAATGTGGTATTCCGGTGCGATGCCCCTTGAAAGTTCGGCTGTACCGCAATACATTCAGCCTGCCGATGAGTGTCTCGCCACAACTCGATCCCCGGTAACAAGACACCATTTGTTGACCACAGTGTTATTGCACTTGGGAGTGAGGTCACTTTGGTCGGTTTACTGTAAGATATTATCGTGATATTTCACGAGGACACTCTGAAACAATTGACGGTATATATGCAACTGGCTTTTCCCGGCAATGGTCACTGGAGGCCAAGTGCAATAATATGGTGGCTGAGTAGTGGACTCCACGTCGTCTGCCACTAATCATAAGCGTATTCACTACAGACTTACGGAAAGCTCCACACAACACCGCTGCGCCACCATGGCTCCAGGGGTGCAACAATCACAAAATTATTTTTCCTACACCAGTCACATGCTGCCTGGAAATCGATTGTGTAATATTCCGCTGGACGTGCATATAACTAGCCGACCGACGCATAGCCAGTTCTACCTGCTTCAGTATACTAATTACGCCACTTTCCTCGCGCCCTACCCTACACTGCAGAAATCTCAACGATCCCCCAAAATCCAAAATCCACCTCAGTCAGTTGGTGTAACCAATGGCTTCTCAAGATCAACCCCCCCCCCCCCCAAAAAAAAAACTCAGGCAACAACTATAGGGTGAACCACCCGCACCTTCTACCTCCATGACTTCTACCTTACCAGTCACGACCGTTCTATCCAGATAACTAAGACAATGAAATATCTTGGACTAACCATCAACTGGCAACTAACATGAGAACCTCATCTATTAACCATCAAACAGAAGGCCACCAATAGACTAAAACCACTAAAGCTACTATCTGGCCGAAAATGGGGGACTCCACTACTCCACAGTCCTCCACAACTACAAAACCTTGATCTGACCCATACTTTGTTATGCAAATGTTGCCTCCTTCTAAGTAAGTCCATCCAGATCCTTTAACGCCATGCACTCCGCCTCGCCTTCCACGTTCGTCTACCTTCCCCTTTACCAACTTATCAAATTCGCACATCTACTCATTCACATTTAACACTTCCGAACAATTTACACCATTCACATCTCGATTCCAGTAACCATGTAGTTTCCATTCTACTTTCCAACTCTAATACGCTGCCGCGCCTGTAGCAACACAACCCACCAACCCTTCATCTACACACCCTCCACATATTCTCCCAAAGGAACTTCAATCGTCTGCGCCTCCCATATCATGAACTCCGTCGCGACATTTACTGCTATTACCAATTTTCAATCCACCCCAGATGTTCCACCACTTCAGTTCTGCCTCTCTCTCCCTTTCCCATATTTTCCCTACCTCCTTTATACCCTTCCATCCTCCTTTCCCTATCCCCTTTTTCTCATCATATTTTACGTCACTAATACCCCCTTTACTCCAACCACTGTTGTATCCCAACAACCACTCCTACCACATCGGTTTGTCCGCACCAATCCTCCATACATATACCACCTAAATTCTACCCTTTTCAACGACCAACCTTTCGCCTTCAACAACAGTATACCTACCCAAAAACAGGTCCTTCCAGCTTTAGTGCCAGCAAAGTGCCTCTTTTTAAGTATTTACTATTAAAAACAGTCTTGATCACGATTTATTTATCAAGGTGACCGGTTTCGACCACTGCTGTGGTCATCTTCAGACCTACAAGTTGTACACAAAGCTATAATTATAGGGCTAATACATTAAAGAAAATACATAAAGTAAGAAAGCAATAAAACGATGAATTACGATTGAGTAGGAACCTCTTTCTGTAGGAGAATCACTTCTGGAGAAACCAGAGCACGTCTTACTATATATAATGGCGGCTCCGCCCACTTCTGATAGCATGATGTCATTACTAACCAATGTATTATAAGTCGAATAAAAATGTAAAATTTCTTAGTTAAAAGAACATTGTCAAGAATTAAGAATAAATACATACTAAACTTAGCTTATTAAACAGCTATTGTCAATTAAAAAGCGTTAAAAATATTTAAATATGTAGGATAAATGAACTTCGGTTTGGCAGTACATGGGTTGCCCTCTCAAGGCCTATTAGTGAACCATTTGGAACCACTGGTTGCCATGGTGAAGTTGGAGGCTACAGGCTTCTTTCCACTTAAGTTGTTGTAAAGTCGATAGGCGAACTAGTGGTTGCCATGGTGAGGACAAACGCCAGTGCAAAGATGTGGCAGCAGGCTTCTTTCTAACGAAATCGTCGCGAAAGTGGAATGGCGAAGACTGTCACGTCAGACGATATATTATTGAGCAGCATCATGTCTTTATTAAAACGATTTTCGATGAGTAGGCTGCTATAATCTTTAGCTGATATGTATACTACATGCTGCACAAATATGATACGAAGTAGTTGTCCGTATTTATGAAATATGGTCTATGAAGTTCGTATGTAAATTACATGTGATATTTTTAAAAGGCATTGCTATTCCTTAAGTTGTATGCCAGTCTTATAAACAAATAAAAATAATGAAAATGGAAGTAATTTAAAATTATAATACTATGAGCCATAGTGTCAAAAATAAAAGGATGTGAATTAGCAATAGGCAGTCTAAAAGCATATAAGCAAAAATTCTGAAACAGATAGTCAGTCATAAAATAATGTTTGGTGAAATAAAATTACAATGTAAAGATAAAATATTTCCTAAAAGTCTTAATAATTTAAAAAAAACAAAGGACAGAAGAGTGAACATTCTAAAGCAGATCATCGAAAAGCTCAAAGAAATGTTTGTCTTTGAAGTTGTTCGTTTAAAACAGATAATGGATTACTTTTGTGAAGTGAAAAGATTTCAATTTCTTCTAAAGTATTTAGCAGTAGTCCTCTTGGCACAGTATGTAATATTTCCAAATTGTTAGAAATGCAACCCTCAGAATGATTTTATGCAAATATTGATTTGGTACGTGCAGTACCAGTAGTATGTTCTTTAAAACGTGTTAGAAAGTTTTTTCAATATACTGTTTCTCACAGTCATTACATATTATTTTGTAAACGCCTGACTTTTGGTATAAATTTGAGTCCCCAGTTGTGTGTTTCAGTTTCATCTGTAGGGGGTTATTGGTTTTAAATGCTATTGTCACGCTTGTATTCTTAAATTATTTATTTATTTTATCTGAAATAGATCCCAGGTATGTCATTTTTGTAAATCTCTTCTTGGAATTAATAACAGCATCATTTGTTTCTTGTAATTTTTGAAATAACAGATCAACCTGATGGGAATTATAATTGTTAGCAAACTGCTATCTGTTTTAATGTATCAATTTCCTTCTGGATTGCAACAGGTTGAAGAGGTAATTTCAGTATCCTATGTATCATAGTTTTAATCTTTTTAAGATCAGTGTTCTGTGTCAAGGTCTTTTAAAACGTTTCTAAAAATAATCTTATTGTGTTTCTTATTTTTTACCTTTTATTGCAGCTGTTTTTAAGTAAAAGCAATGGAAGTGATGTCTCTTATATATGAAAGCATCCGTTTTATTTTCGTCTATAAAAAGTTTTGAACTCATTGTAAATAAAACAACTTTCTGTTATATTATTCTTTCATTTCATTTAGACCTTCTTGTCAACTGACTGGAGAGCGTTGACAGCCTCCCTTCCCGCCCATATGAGGACGATGGGATTGAATAACAATGGAAAGAAAGCATAGCCAGCAGAGTTACCGCCGAGCTCCGGTTCTGGACACCAGCCGTCCACACGAGCGGCCAAGATGTCAGCACCGTCAACCAAAACCTCGAAGAACTCAGCTCGCAGCACGCTCCCAATCGCCTCGCCGTCGCCCCGAACGGTCGCTGCCTGCCATCGATCGACCTCAGCCTCGTAGGTCCAGCTGCCTACACTCCGCGAGCCGCTATACCGTGAACCGCCGTTCACCCGACGACTACCCCTCGCCGGATGCCGCCTGCCTTACTTTCTTCGACCCACCAACTGCTCACCGCTGATAACCGCTGATAGCTGCCTTGTGGGACTCGGCAACTATGGTCAGCGTGAGACATGTCCTACTTGTATGTCAGTGATTAAGCTTAGATTCTCGGCGAATTTCCTGTTAGTGGATACAGTGTTAACCTTATTTATTGTTGTCAAGCAGTGACTCTTATTTTCTTGTTAATCATATTCCATTTTCAGTAACATAATAGAGCGCTGTTTATCACTGCAGATGGCATGTCAATAAGAGTGCTGTTCCCCTTGGAGTCCCAACCGTAAAACATCATACATGAAACACGTATGATGACGACAAAACACTACATGCTACAAGCCCATAATTTACGAAACAGTGACATTTTGTAAATTTAAAACGTGGATTACGCTAATCAAGTAATAACGTGAGATCTAGAGATGGTACCACTGAGGTCTCCAAATATGAGATCTGAGGTGTCCAAATATGTCATGTGAACTAAATGCTTTATTTCACACTACTGACCAATTTCGACTGCTCACTCACTTTCAAGTGGACGTGTGGTAACGTTTGAATCTACAGCTGTAATACAGGTCATTATGTTATACAAGATACAAAACATGTGGAGACACTGCAAGAATATGGGAATTTCGTAAACTACACTAAAAAGCGTACCATTAAATCAGCTTACAATGTGCATATTTTTGGTCACTAAATCAGCTTACAATGTGCATATTTTTGGTCAGATTGAGAATGAAGTAGGTCCACCTAGTACTATGCTTTTAATAGTGTTCTGGGATGTCAATTTTCCTGCAATATCTCTCATGAATCGTTAATTACTATCATCCCATACGATGTATTAATGTCATATTTACGAGGAAGTGAAAGTGGTTAATATGTTGATTGCCACACGCTTAGTGTTGGATGTGTTGAACCCCAGGCCGGTCCAAATGGTTCAAATGTCTCTGAGCACTATGGGACTTAACATATGAGGTCATCAGACCCCTAGAACTTAGAACTACTTCAACCTAACTAACCTAAGGACATCACACACATCCATGCCCGAGGCACGATTCGAACCTGCGACCGTAGCGGTCGCGCGGTTCCACACTGAAGCGCCTAGAACCGCTCGGCCACATGGGCCGGCTAGGCCGGTTCAAGTAAACGGCGTTAGGCGTGAGGCTCTGCCGCGGCTAATTGCAGTCAACGTGTTAATAGAAATTAAGAGAACAGTTGAAACTACGCGACAGCGCGTAATGAAGCATTTTCTGCCAAACAAATTGACGCCGTCAGCCAAAGGCAGTAGGCCACTGGAACTGATCAGTGAACGCCAAGCGTGAAAAAAATCAGTTTCACAAAAGCGAAATTTATGTAGCAGACTGATAAAAATAACTTCAACGTTCTACAAATTTGTTAATGTTTACTTTGCTAAAGCAGTGGTTGGGAAGGGAGTGAGACAGGGTTGTAGTCTCTCCCCGATGTTATTCAATCTGTACATTGAGCAAGCAGTGAAGGAAACAAAAGAAAAATTCGGAGTAGTTATTAAAATCCATGGAGAAGAAACAAAAACTTTGAGGTTCGCCGATGACATCGTAATTCTGTCAGAGACAGCAAAGGACTTGGAAGAGCAATTGAACGGAATGGATAGTGTCTTGAAGGAGGATATAAGATGAACATCAACAAAAGAAAAACGAGGATAATGGAATGTAGTCGAATTAAGTCGGGTGATGCTGAGGGAATTAGATTAGGAAATGAGACACTTAAAGTAGTAAAGGAGTTTTGCTATTTGGGGAGCAAAATAACTGATGATGGTCGAAGTAGAGAGGATATAAAATGTAGACTGGCAATGGCAAGGAAAGAGTTTCTGAAGAAGAGAAATTTGTTAACATCACGTATAGATTTAAGTGTCAGGAAGTCATTTCTGAAAGTATTTGTATGGAGTGTAGCCATGTATGGAAGTGAAACATGGACGATAAATAGTTTGGACAAGAAGAGAATAGAAGCTTTCGAAATGTGGTGCTACAGAAGAATGCCGAAAATTAGATGTGTAGATCACATAACTAATGAGGAAGTATTGAATAGGATTGGGGAGAAGAGAAGTTTGTCGCACAACTTGACCAGAAGAAGGGATCGGTTGTTAGGACATGTTCTGAGGCATCAAAGGATCACCAATTTAGTATTGGAGGGCAGCTTGGAGGGTAAAAATCGTAGAGGGAGACCAAGAGATGACTACACTAAGCAGATTCAGAAGGATGTAGGTTGCAGTAGGTACTGGGAGTTGAAGAAGCTTGCACAGGATAGAATAGCATGGAGAGCTGCATCAAACCAGTCTCAGGACTGAAGACCACAACAAGAAACAACAACTTTGCTAAAAACGTGTAAATAAACTGAAACCAGAGAATTGAAAGAAGTCACTGTAACGCACAACATTAATTCAGTCTAACGATACTATGTGAATATTTGAAGTCCCTTGACAGCTCCCAGTCATGAATGTCTGATTTATATTCATTTGATGGGAGAGCTGCCGCACTGTATGTACAACCTAATTAGAAGTAACTGGACACCTTATGACAGCTTGAACTCTGTTAGGGATATTTTCAGTGGGTTGTGTGAACGTCTGTGAAGACATGGTAGTCCATTCTTCAAGAGCAGAAACCAGAAATGGTAGTGGAATTGTAAGCTGGGATCTGAAACGGAGGTGTTCCGTTGCGTTCAGGACGGGAGTCTGGGCAGGCCAGTCATTTCAGGAATCTTACTGTCCACAAGACCCTTACAGGTGCTGCTTTCTGACAGTGTTCATTGTATGTTGATATAATCATCATCTTTGACAGTTCCTCTACCGTAAGCTGTACACACTGCCACAAAATTTGTTGATATCCTTCTGCAGTTTGCATTTCTAAGCGCAATAAGAGAACTGCCCTATAACCACGTAAAACATCCAAGTACCTCCACTGTTCCCACCACGCATGATGGCAGAAAACGTTCTCCATGCGTTCGCCAAGCCCTTCCATTGGACTGCCATAAGGTATAGCTTTAATCATCACTCCAGATCACTCTTTTCCAGTCATCCACTGTTCAGTGGCATCGCTCTTTAAGCCATCTCAAGCGTCGTTTAGCACTGACTACAAAATGTGTGGCTTACGAGGAGCAAGCCTTTCTGAAGAAGAAAAATTCGTTAACATTGAATATAGATTTAAGTGTTAGGGAGTCTTTTTTGAAGGTATTTGTTTGGAGTGTAGCCATGTATGCGAGTGAAACATGATTAATAACAGTTTAGACAAGAAGAAGGTGCTACATAAGAATGTTGAAGATGGGTAGATCGCGTAACTAACGAGGAGGTACTGAATATAATTATAGACACAGGAAATTTGTGGTACTAGTTGACTAAAAAGGGATCGGTTGGCGCCCGGGTTCCCGGGTTCGATTCCCGGCGGGGTCAGGGATTTTCTCTGCCTCGTGATGACTGGGTGTTGTGTGCTGTCCTTAGGTTCGTTAGGTTTAAGTAGTTCTAAGTTCTAGGGGACTGATGACCATAGATGTTAAGTCCCATAGTGCTCAGAGCCATTTGAACCATTTGGATCGGTTGGTAGGACATGTTCTGAGGCATCAAGGGATCACCAATTTAGTATTGGAGGGCAGGGTAGAGGGTAAAAATCGTAGAGGGAGACCAAGAGATGAATACACTAAACAGATTCAGAAGGATGTAGGTTGCAGTAGGTACTGGGAGATGAAGAAGCTTGCACAGGATAGAATAGCATGGAGAGCTGCATCAAACTAGTCTCAGGACTGAAGACTACATCAACAACAACAACAGTGTAACATTACTTTGCCCATGGGCGGCTTTTGCTGTTTTGTCACTGGAAGAATTTTCTCTGGCAGTTTCCCATTGCAGCAGTAGGTTGGAAAGCACAAGCGGCCACCGCTCGAACAGCTTATGGCCGGTCATAAGCGCTAGAATTCACTGCTTGAACGTAACTTTCAGAACACGTATGCGTGTTACTGTTGAAGAGCGCTACTCAACCCACCTTACGCACGGCCTTAGAGAGGGGCTTGGTGAGCTAAGCGAAATGTGGGCACCTGAACGGTTTTTTTCCAAAGAAACAGTTACTCGTAAGTTAATCAACTCACTGTATTCAGTTTATGCGATACATATGGACGCGCCCAGTTTGGTTTGTCAGGCCATTAGCCAGTCTTGGCGGTCATTGGAACATATCATTGCTACCTGAAAGCCATGCGTGTACATGGTGCGCATGTTGTCAGCAGATCACATTGCTTCAGCAAAGGTTGTTTGCCCCGGTGCAAAGACCATACTCAGCACATAGGCCACAATGAATTGTGCTTGATCATTAGACGAGAATATTAAAATAAATATTTAAAAAAATACAGTAATGATTTTATGTGCCAAACAGACTTGATAGGCGACCTGCAGACTGTAGGTGCTGAGTTAGGACACTGACAGTAAAGCCGCATGTCTCAGTGCGAAGGAGTCCAGGAGCGGTGACTGTCGTGGTTGCTGCACGACCGAAACGAGCGCAGCGCCCTTCAGCGGCAGTTCTTGATTGCATATGTGGCGCAAATCACAGTGTTTTTACGAAAATGGACGAGCGTAAAATAGCTGCGCTAATTATGTTAGCGATTGTCGAAAAACAGTGGAGAAAATCTCGAAGATTTTGGACTTGTCGATGGCTTGAAAAGCATATTTCTGGTAGAGAAATGCTACATAACGCTTTACAAAGATCTGAGATCATCCGTTATCCCAACTGAGTCTCCATCTCATTTTCGGATTTAAATTGCAGTTAGGTTACAATATCTAATGTCAGCCTGCACGTGCCTAATATCCATATTCACTGTGAAACATAAGCTTTTCTACCGCACACCCGCGCGACGGCTACGGTTGCAGGTTCGAATCCTGCCTCGGGCATAGACGTGAGTGATGTCCTCAGGTTAGTTAGGTTTAAGTAATTCTAAGTTCTAGGGGACTGATGACCTCAGATCTCAGGTCCCATAGTGCTCAGAGCCAATTGAACCATTTGAACCTAGCGTACACGACGTTCAAGTAACTTACGGAAATGCAGCCGGGTGACGACGTTGACAATTAAACTTAACCTTGCTTAAGTCCTGCTTGGAATTCTGCTCTCTCTCTTGTCAAAAACAGAGAGAAAGAGTTAGTGCTACCTCACCAGTTGATTGGTAATTTTCACTATCGATAACTCCTGGCGCCGGTCACCTTTGACAGGTGTGGTTGCGTTAGTGTTTCCAGCTTGTGTGTGTGTGTGTGTGTGTGTGTGTGTGTGTGTGTGTGTGTGAACTTTTCCGGAATTACTCTATAACCGTGCTTTCAAACTTCCTTGCATAGCGCTTTCCTACTGCGGTTTCGAGAATGATTGGGTGGTCTCCTGTCGAAGTATTAGGGGTTGTCGCCAAAGTCAACCTGCTGCATTGCCCTAAGTTACCTGAACACCCATAGCCTCGATGCTGCATTGATTACCATCACTCCTAAGTTACGCACTTAATCACATACATTTCAAGAAATGGACTCGTTTTGCAATTTCATTTGAATGGAAGAGGAGGTAATTTCTAAGCTGCTGACCGTCACTGAAAAAGATATGTACTGACAAGGTACAAACACAAGACATCTACGAAACCAAAGCTTCATAATAGCAGAGGATTCCCATGTTTAATTTGTCTTTAATTTCTGATGTAAACAGGCAGTGACAAAAATGGTTCAAATGGCTCTAAGCACTATGGGACATAACATCTGAGGTCATCAGTCCCCCAGACTTAGAACTACCTAAATCTAACTAACCTAAGGACATCACACACATCCATGCCCGAGGCAGGATTCGAGCCTGCGCCCGTAGCAGCAGAGTGGTTCCGGACTGAAGCGCCTAGAACTGCTCGGCCACAGCGCAGGTAGTGATATTAAGATTTCTGGCCACTGAAAAAACATTCCAGTTGTTGGCCTGTGTAACAAGAATTGCGTTATTTATAATAAATAACATCGACTATTATAGATAATACTTCTGTTAAATTAATAAGGAAGACTCAGAATCTTTTAGCAAACAGGAATTTATAAGTAGCTACACGCTAGCCAACGACCTTTCTCTTTACAGTTCACGACGCTATCAAATACAGTACAGCTTTGTGATTCTAAGGCCGGCCGCTGTGGCTGAACGGTTCTAGGCGCTACAGTCCGGAACCGCGCTGCTGCTACGGTCGCAGGTTCGAATCCTGCCTCGGGTATGGATGTGTATGATGTCCTTAGGTTAGTTAGGGTTAAGTGGCTCTAAGTCTAGGGGACTGATGACCTGCGATGTTAAGTCCCATAGTGCTTAGAGCCATTTGAATTTGAATTTTGAGATTCTAAATATAGACTTTACTACTTGTTTGATAATTAAAACTGCCTTTTCCTGCTGCCAGTTTCTTTATGTGTCCCATACGTGTTTCGCCTTCTCCCGTTCAAAGTATCGTCAGTGGGATCTATAACGATACAGTTTTGTTAGTTATAGATTATCAAACAGTTCACTTCCCGATTTTTTGCAAAAAAATTAATTACTTACGATTTGCTGATCTGCGTTTCCTCACATCTGGTCTGGAGGTCGCACTACCACTTTTATCGCTGTCATATGATCACATCTTTATGTTCTCGCCTTCCACCGACTGTTCACAATGTTTCTCACTCTATTTTGTGGTGGACTATTGTTCTTTTGTCACTTCATACAACTATTTCGTCGTACACTGTTTTTCACAACGTATATATTGCGAATCCATTACGTGTTTCATCTTCTTTGGTATGTTTACCTGTTTATTGGCAACCTAACGAAGTATATGTTCGAGACTAACTTTTATTTATGATTTTTATACCGTGTGTGTATGAGTGAGAGACCAATGTGGGGAAACGCAGATCAGCAAATCATAAGTAATTACTTTTTTTACAAAAAAAATCGCGAAGTGCACTGTTTAGTAATTTAAAACTAACAAAACTGTATCGTTATAGATCCCACTGATGATACTTAGAACAGGAGAAGGCGAAACGCATATGGGATAAAGAAAGCAACTAGCAGCAGGAAAAGGCAGTTTTATTTACCAAACAAGTGTTTATATGCTTGCTGCTGAGGATGGCCACACAAAAAAACTTGTTATACACTTTACTGTATAACAACTGTATCTACAACGTCATTATTTGATATTTAAACATGAAATTGTACAGAAAAAGGCACGCTTTTGATAGACTACCATTGTCCTGTAGCACTGAATCGGTATATAGCACATAAGTTATGATACTAAAGTCATCGAACGCTGGAAGCCTTTAACTACCGATATGTAGCTTCTTGTCGTTTTATTGTAACGCATCGTACGCGTTTTCGAGATATCCTCAATGTGCCGATGCTTGGAAACAGCTTATACCATGTACTCTGCCCCACTGCAGACTCCTAAGGTATGAGCATATGGGATTGGTTCCCAAATATGTAAGTGGCTCGAAGACTTCTTAAATAATAGAACGCAGTACGTTGTCCTCTATGGTGAGTGTTCATCGGAGTGTCCCAGGGAAGTGTGGTAGGTCCGCTGTTGTTTTCTATCTACATAAATGATCTTTTGGTTAGGGTGGATAGCAATGTGCGGCTGTTTGCTGATGATGCTGTGGTGTACGGGAAGGTGTCGTCGTTGAGTGACTGTAGGAGGATGCAAGATGACTTGGACAGGATTTATGATTGGTGTAAAGAATGGGAGCTATCTCTAAATATAGATAAATGTAAATTAATGCAGATGAATAGGAAAAAGAATCCCGTAATGTTTGAATACTCCATTAGTAGTGTAGCGCTTGACACAGTCACGTCGATTAAATATTTGGGCGTAACATTGCAGAGCGATATGAAGTGGGACAAGCATGTAATGGCAGTTGTGGGGAAGGCGGATAGTCGTCTTCGGTTCATTGGTAGAATTTTGGGAAGATGTGGTTCATCTGTAAAATCTGTAAAGGAGACCGCTTATAAGACACTAATATGACCTATTCTTGAGTACTGCTCGAACGTTTGGGATCCCTATCAGGTCGGATTGAGGGAGGACATAGAAGCAATTCAGAGGCGGGCTGCTAGATTTGTTACTGGTAGGTTTGATTATCACGCGAGTGTTACGGAAATGCTTCAGGAACTCTGGTGGGAGTCTCTAGAGGAAAGGAGGCGTTCTTTTCGTGAGTCGCTACAGAGGAAATTTAGAGAACCAGCATTTGAGGCTGACTGCAGTACAATTTTACTGCCGCCAACTTATATTTCGCGGAAAGACCACAAAGATAAGATAAGAGAGATTAGGGCTCGTACAGAGGCATATAGGTAGTCATTTTTCCCTCGTTCAGTTTGGGAGTGGAATAGAGAGAGAAGATGCTAGTTGTGGTACGAGGTACCCTCCACCACGCACCGTATCGTGGATTGCGGAGTATGTTTGTAAATGTAGATGTAGATGTACTCTATAATAAAAAAAGCCGGCAAATACGGTGTTTAACTCTATGCAATATGTTGACTCCTAAGTTCTGCTTGTGACGTAAATCCAATGTCGCGTCTCCCTGGCCACGTTACCCTCCATAAGCCAAAAATCTGATATGCCAGCTTTTTCATTTCACACTCTGCAGTGTAGTGGAACGTGAAATTCCACGCTGTGAAGTCGCCAGCTCCTCGTCCACGTACATTATCACATCCCTTAAGAGGACTGCTTAAGTGCAGTGTCGGGCAAATTGCGGCAGTCGCTGGATACCTTCACAGGACTGCTGCAGGTGGAGAGTTGCACCTGTGCTGGCAGCGAAAGGTCTTTGTTGCGAGCGTGCACCGTTGCCGGCTGACAGCCGGCCGCGTGTCGCGCCGCAGCGGCGAGTGCGTGCGTCGAGGGTACGAGGGGAGAGCCCTAGCAGGAGCCGGACCTGGGGTGCCGCTGATTTGAATGCAGAGGCCGGAAGGGAGGGGCAGCCGTGCTGGACGCGCGCGGTCGCCAGGGGCCCTCCCGTGTCTGGCCGCGCTCCACCGCTGTACCACTACTCAGAGCGCACTCTTCCGGAACGCCCTCCTTACCAATCCGGATGGCTTCCACGGTAATTTACACTCCTCCTGTCGCTCAGTACGCAAAGCTTAAAGCTGCAGGCGTATTTAAGCCGGATGTTGCTTCGACGACCACGGAGGATTATCGGGACACGGCCCCTGTGCACGATGGTCCACTGTTCTTGGGTGATCGTTAAGGGTGCTATTGGTGGCGAGTGTGGGAGGTGGGGGAGGTGGGGGATGGGTGGTGGTGGTTGGGAGGGGGAGGGGGTTGGAAGAGCGCTTGATGCGAGTCGAGTGGGGGATTTGTGGCGAGGAGGGGTGGGGGGGGGGATGGAGGTGCGGAGTGCTACTGTCCAGTACGGAATGCAAGTCGTAAATCTAGATTGAACTCGGCACTTATGATCTATTTCACTTATTTTCGTTGGCAACAAACGAAATTTTTGTTTTTTGCGGGAGTGGACAGTGAGCAGTAAAGAATTAGCTTTTCTTGTCTATAATTACTAAGTGGCACTTAAAACAGGTATTAACTTGATTGTTCCAATATTCGTACGCAAATTCTCGTTATGCTGTGAATCAATCAACCCTCTGTGCTAACTATACATAAAGGTGATTACACTGTCTTCACTTTAATAACTTGAACAATAGAACAATAATGTAAACTATTGTAAGACGTGTATATTTCTATTCTCAAACCACAATTTATGAAAGCTGTTTATATTTTATTAATAGGATTAGGTAGGAATAATTAATATTTGTCATTTTGGAAATAATTGTGGTAGCAGGGAGTGTCTGCACCAAAGTATCGTTGGCGGGAGAGACCGCAAATTGATATAATTTTAAAAAGGGCGGGAGAGACCGCGTATGGATACATTTTAAGATAAGAGCGGGAAAGACCGCGCATTGATACATTTGGTAATGGTAGCAGGGATTGTCTGCAGCAGAAAGGATTGTTGGCGGGAGAGACGGCACTTTAGCGTTCGTAGGAAGTCAGTAGTAAGCGACATGTGAAGCGAGTCGGTAGCAGGTCTGAAGCGAGAGGTTGAGAGGAGAGGTGTGCATTCCAACCACCAGCTATGATTTACAAGAAATTATAAACGGATGTACAGAGACATCAACTAACTATTATCATAAGAGGAACTAATATTATTGAATAATTTTCTTTGAGAAACTCAAGACTACTGAAGGTATGTTTGCGCAACACTAGTTGTAAGATTATTGTAAAAAGCAAATCCCATTTGAACGTTTGTAAAATCATTACATTACCAACAGTAAATATTTGAAGAATCGTTTTCAGAATATAATTAATTTTTGCCAGCAATATTGCATTACTGATTATAATCCATCTCAAAAACCATCTACGTGAAAATTTGCAAAATTTTATTGTTGTCAAGAAAAAGTTTAACTATGAATTACGTAACTTCAGTCAAATTAATTAAAGAATAACGTCAGCTTTGGTAATAAATACAGCCACTTATTATGGCAGCCCACCAGCAGTTAATAGAGTATAGTAAACCAGAGTAAGTATATTCATGTCGCAGTTCGATGTAGCAGTCAGATGGCGATCCAGTAACAGTACAAAAGGTAAGGAAGAGTTTTGGGTTATGCAGGTAACGACTGAGGGCCACGACGACAACACATTCTATGTTTCGTCGAAATAATCAGCAAATCACTTTTAATATGCAGCATTTAAATTTGTATGCGAAGATTGCTCTTATTATTATTGAGAAAGAGAATTAATTTCAAAGGGAAGATTTCATTTGTTATTATTAAGCAAGAGATAGAAATCCTAAGGGAAGGTTTCATAGGTTATTGTAGAAGGAAAGGTTGCGTAACAAAAGAGATAAAGAGGAGACGGGAAGGTTTCATTATGAATTTCGAGCGGCAAGGTGTGGCCGCGTGAACAGAGGCGCCATGTCACGAATGCCGGAGGTTCGAGTCCTCCCTCGGGCATGTGTGTGTGTGTGTTGTTCTTAGCATCAGTTAGTTTAAGTAGTGTGTAAGTCTACGGACCGATGACCTCAGCAGTTTGGTCCCTTAGGAATTCACACACATTTGAATTTTTATGAATTCCGAAATTACTTGGATGGCCACGACATTCTAATGTTTTATTATTGAAGATGTTGGTAAAGTACTCCATCGGTAGTTTGCATCGCTGCGGAACAGATCGACATATGTCTTATGGTTGCCATTGGAATGGCAGTCACAATAGCCTCTTTCGTGTTGTGCTGCTTTATGGCATAGACGATGCTCTTCAGAGTTTCCCATAGAAAGAAATCGGGAGATCTAGGTAGAAGCTATATACTTCCCCGTCGGCCTATCCGCCTCACAATTTTTCCATCCGGGAATTGCCGTATGTCGCAATGGTAATGTGATGGTGCACCGCTTTGTTGAAAAAACCAAGCTACATCTAGGTACAGTTGGTGACCAGCTGGAATAATTCGTACCTGTGACATGGTAAGGTACATCCCTTCCCAAAAAAAAAAAAAAATGCCCCTCCAAGTCCTCTGACAGGCAATCACACCACACCGATAAGCCAGGAAGATTGACGACTTTTTCTTCCGTAACATGAGGATTACCTTTTGTCCAGTAAGTACAGTTATGGTGATTGATAGCTCCATCCAATTTAAACGTCGTCTCATCAGACCAAACAACGACGTCAATCTACTGCTTTAGAACACTGAACTCGCATTCGGAAGGACGACGGTTCAATCCCGCGTCCGGCCATCCAGATTTAGGTTTTCCGTGATTTCCCTTTGGAAGTAGGCTGTTTATGTTTTCTCTATGTAAGTAGGCTGTTTATGTTTTCTCTATGTAAGTAGGCTGTTTATGTTTTCTTATTGGCAACGTTACGTAGCGCTCAATATGAAAATCACTGGCTGTGCTGTGTGCAGTCTGTGTCTAGTTTGCACGTGTGTTAATAACTCAGCAAGGGACTGGATAACAGCATTGCTGGATCTAAGGACAATTCCAGAAACTTTGTGAGTGCACAAGTGGTGGTTTATGGACTTGCTATATTCTCCGCAAGACTCTTCGATGGTGAATGTGCACCTGCACAATCGCAACAGATGGCTGCTGGCCATTTCTACAAGGACTGCAGTGGGTCTGCACCTCTGGTGGCCCACCAATACCACAATCTCTACCAGGACTACAGTGGGTCTGCTCTGTGATGACCTACCTACCAATATTCTTCCAAACTACGACTGACTCTGCTGTGGGTTTGCTCTGTTGTGGCCCATTACCTGCATGCATGTCGAGAGTCAGCACTGTCTTTCCATTGGAAGGACAACACTACTTCTTCAAGACTGCATGGAAATCCACTACTTCTGTGTGCATTTTCTTTTACTGCTCAGACTTTGAGAAAAACACTGCTATTCTCCTGTTATGTACGATTAGGACTGTCTTTATGGACTGTGAGACAATTTTAGCTTTTGACCAAGATTGTATCAATAAGTGTGTGCATTTGATTTCTTTGTTATTGTAATTATGAAAAATTTTATCAAATCATTATTGGCCACTGCCCAAAAAAAAATTTGTAAAATTTTGTGTGGGGAGCATGGGGGCTATGGAAGTAGGCTGTTTATGTTTTCTCTATGTAAGTAGGCTGTTTATGTTTTCTCTATGTAAGTAGGCTGTTTATGTTTTCTTATTGGCAACGTTACGTAGCGCTCAATATGAAAATCACTGGCTGTGCTGTGTGCAGTCTGTGTCTAGTTTGCATTGTTGTAATACTCGCCATTGTAGTGTTAGGCAGCTGGCTGTGATCAGCGCATAGCGTTGCGCAGTTGGAGGTGAGCCGCCAGCAGTGGTGGATGTGGGGAGAGAGATGGCGGAGGTTTGCAATTTGTCATGAACTGATATATATATTATGACTTGTGATGATATTAAGGTAAATACATTGTTTGTTCTCTATTAATATCTTTCATTTGCTAACTATCCCTATCAGTAGTTAGTGCCTTCAGTAGTTTGAATCTTTTATTTAGCTGGTAGTAGTGGCGCTCGCTGTATTGCAGTAGCTTGAGCAGCGAAGATTTTTGTGAGGTAAGTGATTTGTGAAAGGTATAGGTTAATGTTAGTCAGGGCCCATTCTTTTGTACGAATTATTGAAAGTCAGATTGCGTTGCGCTAACAAAATATTGTGTGTCAGGTTAAGCACAGTCATGTAGAAATGTTCAAAGGGGAAGTTTCACCTTAATCGCACCAGGCAAATGCCGGGATGGTTCCATTGAAGTGGCACGGCCGTCATCCTTACCCGTCCTTCCCTAACGCGATGAGACCGATGATCTCGCTATCTGATCTCTTCCACCAAACAACCCAACCCAACCCAACGCAGTCTACTGCTCATTGTCGCAAATCCAGTCATAAAATACGAAGCCCCTATCCGCCATTCATCGTGTGAAGTAACCTGGGAGTGTCTGGTTTCCACTTTGCCTGCTTTTAAAATGCGACGAACACTTGATTTCTCAACACCCGATTGACCAGTAATTTGTCCGCTAGTAAATTCTTCTTGGCACAACGTCCATTCTTAAAATCGCGCAAACTTCCTCTCCTCTCAGATTTGTCTCCTATTTTGTTATTGTTTCACGTGACGGTGGCATTGTCCCCTATCGTCTGTGTACTTCATACACTACTGGCCATTAAAATTGCTACACCAAGAAGAAATGCAGATGATAAACGGGTATTCATTGGACAAACATATTATACTAGAACTGACATGTGATTACATTTTCACGCAATTTGGGTGCATAGATCCTGAGAAATCAGTACCCAGTACAAACACCTCTTGCCGTAATAACGGCCTTGATACGCCTGGGCATTGAGTCAAACAGAGCTTGGATGGCGTGTACAGGTACAGCTACCCATGCAGCTCCAACACGAGACCACAGTTCATCAAGAGTAGTGACTGGCGTATTGTGATGAGCCAGTTGCTCGGCCACCATTGACCAGACGTTTTCAATTGGTGAGAGATCTGGAGAATGTGCTGACCAGGGTAGCAGTCGAACATTTCCTGTATCCAGAAAGGCCCGTATAGGACTTACAACATGCGGTCGTGCATTATCCAGGTGAAATGTAGGATTTCGCAGGTATCGAATAAAGGGTAGAGCCACGGCTCGTAACACATCTGAAATGTAACGTCCACTGTTCAAAGTGCCGTAAATGCGAATAAGAGGTGACCGAGACGTGTAACCAATGGCACCCCATACCATCACACCGGGTGATACGCCAGTATGGCGATGACGAATACATGCTTCCAATGTGCGTTCACCGCGATGTCGCCAAACACGGATGCGACCGTCATGATGCTGTAAACAGAACCTGGATTCATCCGAAAAAATGACGTTTTGCCATTCTTGCACCCAGGTTCGTCGTTGAGTACATCATCGCAGGCGCTCCTGTCTGTGATGCAGCGTCAAAGGTAACCGCAGCCATGGTCTCCGAGCTGATAGTCCATGCAGCTGCAAACGTCGTCGAACTGTTCGTGCAGATGGTTATTGTCTTGCAAACGTCCCCATCTGTTGACTCAGGGATCGAGACGTGGCTGCACGATCCGTTACAGCCATGCGGATAAGATGCCTGTCATCTCGACTGCTAGTGATACGAGGCCGTTGGGATCCAGCACGGCGTTCCGTATTACCCTCCTGAACCCATCGATTCCATATTCCGCCAACAGTCATTGGATCTCGACCAACGCGAGCAGCAATATCGCGATACGATAAACCGCAATCGCGATAGGCTACAATACGACCTTTATCAAAGTCGGAAACGTGATGGTACTCATTTCTTCTCCTTACACGAGGCATTACATCAACGTTTCACCAGGCAACGCCGGTCAACTGCTGTTTGTGTATGAGAAATCGGTTGGAAAGTTTCCTCATGTCAGCACGTTGTAGGTGTCGCCACCGGCGCCTACCTTGTGTGAATGCTCTGAAAAGCTAATCATTTGCATATCACAGCATCTTCTTCCTCTCGGTTAAATTTCGCGTCTGTAGCAAGTCATCTTCGTGGTGTAGCAATTTTAATGGCCAGTAGTGTATATTCACATTTCCAATAACACATTAAAATCCACTTCCTTTGCTCCAAAGACAAGTTTTCAGCTATCTTGTTATTTACATGTAGTTAGTCATTCCAGTTATTTTTAAAACCTCTTCACTTATTTAAGTTCAAACAGTGTAAACCTATTGGTGTTACACCCGGTATATGTCCGAGAAGAAATTGAGATCCATCTAACATTACCGAAAAGCAGGCTATCCGCCGAACACATCCCCCGAGGCTCATTCTACAATTACATTGATGTCCAAAATTAAAGCAACGAACCATGATTTCTCCGTACTGTGTCTAATTCACGATATAATCATACAAACGGTCAACAGATACCCATATCGATCGTATCCTGCACGGAAGATGGCGTTCTGATCAACGGACAACCACGCCAGGCGCATTTCAAATTGGATAGTATGTGGCAGGTAGCCCAGCATCCACAATCGGTGTGGACACAGCCGTAGACAGTATGGCACAGACGGCTACCAGGTTCTCTGTGGTGGACGGCCACGGGAAGAATGAAAGCAGGACAGTTGCAAACTGATGTGACCCGGTGGCTTAGTGTGAATCGTTCTGTTGTTTTCCGGATGTGGCAGTTTATAGAGATCGAAACTGTATCTCGAAGACCAGGGCGGGACCAACCTGACGTAACCTCAGAAAGAGAGAACCGTTATTTAGCCGTAAGGGCACAACGGTACCCTCTTAGTACTTCACGGCAACTGGCATCTGATCTCGCAGCATCCACTGGACGTGTTGTATCGAGGCAAACGGTGTACAGAAGACTTCGGAAGAGTGGCCTTTATTGTTGGAGACCTGCTGTATGTGTACCACTGACGCGTCTTCACAGGAGAGTGCAGCCTTCAACCTGCCACCCGGACGGTCGAGCACTGGGCCAAAGTTCTTTTGATGGATGGGACCCGATATCCCGATATAGTCTGCATGGTTATTCTCGACGGATTCGCATCTGAAGGGATAGTGGAACATGATTTCGGGACCCAACCATTGTGGAAAAAGAATGATATCGAAGGATGATCGCTAATGATGTGAGCAGGGATTATGTTGACCACTCGAATACCTCTTCATGAAATTGTCGGCTAAATCGGCAAGGATTACCTAGCGTAAGGTATTGTGACGGGATCTTGGGACCTCATACTCGATTGTTGCTAGGTCATGTGAGCCCAGACTTCGTATTGCTGGATGATAATACTCGACCTCATAGAGCACAGATCTTGATTTAAATCCCTTAGAGCTGGGATTCATTAGGAATATGGGTAGCATCACGTCAGCATCCAACAACCACTTTCCAAGACCTGCGAGCAGCGCTGCAGGAAGAATGGGCGTTATTGCCTCAACATGAGATTGATGACATCATTCAAAGCATGCCCCGTAATTTATCAGGCCTGGTAGTCACACCTCATACTGAGCGCATTAACCAGTTTTCGGAATGTGTGTATACGAGTAAGTCCGTTAAGTTGGAAAAAACGAAGAACATTTTTGTCTGCCGTTATGCTTGTTGCAGTTATGTTCTGTGTTCTTTATGTTGCTTCTACTTTACTATCATCTGACTACACTGTTTTGTGTAAAAATAAACGCAACCTTGCAAAATTTCTGTTTACTGTTTTTTCATTTTGGACACCAGTGCACACTGAATTATGCTGTTGATCATGCTTTATGTCTGCATTTTCCAGTTTTTTTTCTGCACAAGATGATGCAGCCAGGGAGAATAATTATATCAACAAGTTAATAGGATACACTGTTATTTAGCTCCATGTTCCGTGGATCGTATTAACGATAAACGTTATGATATAGAGCGCAGATGCAGGTACTCTCGATGCTTAGTTCATCATATAATTCGGCGTACGGCCACCAGTTTAAACTGATGGGAAGGCTTGCTTTCCCTCATGACATGAAGGTGTTCTTGGTTAACGTTTACAGTACTTTCTAACGTGAAGGACAGTAAATTAATCTTCCTCCTAAGACTGGACACTGTAACACACTCAATTCAGGTATGTGCCAAAAAGTTGGATGAGTCTTCACGCTACAGATGAAATTGATGGCCGAAAACCACGTGGCCAATGCATAGTCTGCAGAGTTCGATAGACTACTTCCAGGAATCCAAGAGGGATGACCGCCAAATATCAGTGGTCTTTTTAACAGTTCTTACTTTGTTAGGGGCGGTGGTGGATTCCGCCTCTATGAAACAAGTTTTACGATGAAGCCCCTTAGTCGTAGTCATAGGTAACCACTGGTAATTCCCCTGTGGAGGGTAATTTCCATGTGTAGGCTTTCCTGGTCTCTAAGGCGGGGAGCTGATTTTCTGGGATGTTCATATGCCCTGGTAGCTATATAAAGGTTGCCATAGTACCCTGCTGTGTGAAGATCGTGCAGAATATCTTGGGCAAGTGGATAACATAATATTTATTACATGGCTAACATTAGCCACATGCTGTAAAGCTGCTCGTCGACTTCATAGAACACTAGGAAATTTAGAGTCAGTGTGCCTGTTGCTAGCAAACATCATAGTCTCAAAAGTTTTTTTTCGACATCACAGTAGCTGCTGGGGTCAGGTAATATCATTAACTGCTTTTTGTCGATGGTTTAGACAGCAAATCTATTTCTCAAACATTTCACTCGAATTGCTATTTCCTCATCATCTGCTAATTATAATCCAACAATTATATAATATCCTAAAAACTCAAAACCTCTGTAGTTGAGGTCAATGCAGCGTTAAGTTTTATCTGGAAGGGATGTAGGGTACAAAAATTTTGAAAATTGTACAGTTTCTTATAAACGCAGTTTTTACGTAAAAATGTTGACAACAGATTCTTCTACGTCCATCCAAGAGAAAATAAATGAATGAAAAAATAGGTAGCCATAGTGCCAGTAAACTTGAAGTCTGTGCAGCTCACCGTTTTCCTTATAGTAGCAGTAGTTGTTTATAACGCTACCTGGCACTTGCTAGTTACGCAGTACTCACAAAAGGAGAGAAGAGTTTAGGTGGAATACCAAATGGGCGTGAGACGCGAATGGAATTTGGATTAAGGAGGTAGGCGTGCTGGGGTAGTCCACAGAGTTGTGTAAGGCCAATGTGCTATGGTGGCGTAGTGGTCAGCGCATCTGCTTAGTGGACGGGAGACCGGGTTCGAATCCCTGCCTTGGTAAAAACTTTCATTCGTTGTTTCAGCTTGCATACATACACCACAGATGTATGTATGCTGTTTCATACATCACAAATGTTTGAGACTTGAAGATGTCTCTGGAACCATATAGCTATATTTGATTAAAACAGAAAATTCACTGTCTTAACACTCTGAGTACCATGCCCGTAACTTTACGTTGTCGTCAATGTTGGAAAGAAAACGTCATGACCGTAATATTACAGGCACATCATCTTAGCGAGGACTTCCATATTACGGGTATGGCATTTTTTTCCAACACTGAAGAGAAAGTAACATTACAGGCATGGCACTCGAAGTGTTAAGTTTATGCTATTTGTAGTCGGGTCGGTGTAAGATGATGCTTGACAGCTGATAGTGCTGTGAGCAGCTTTCAAGTATAAAGCGCAAACGGTTGCAGGCGACAGCAGTAGTCGTCAATAGAACCGTGACAACACTGAGGCGTTGCCATAGAGACGTTTACAAAATCGCGTTACGTGGTTGGTGAGGCGGGCGCGCAGAGCTGCTGCGCCCAGCCCACTGCAACTATCGGGATCAGATTACACCGACTCAGCTATAGGAAAAGAGAGAGAGAGAGAGAGAGAGAGAGAGAGGGGGGGTGGGGGGTGGGGGGAGAGAACGGTCACAACATAGAAAGTAGGTACTTCAAAAATTACAATAAATTCGCGAATTCTGCAATTTTTGACATTCTATTAGATCTACAACTCTGGTTCCGCCGTTTTGCAATAGACGGCAGTAGCGGCAAGTGGGGTTCGGGTGGTTGGTCATAGGTGCAATACAATAAGCTTAGGCATCTGTAAACATAATGCCATAAAAATACTAGTCTATTTGCGATTGCATCATAAGGTTATTCTCGATTAAGTACGTCAACTTACGTACCCATTTCTCGTCGTTTCTGGGAAGTTTTAATTTTCTGCTTTAACATGAAGAAATCTGCGGTTGTGGCTCTTAACATGTTGGGTGAGACCAATGGTGAGGGAACTATTAGTAGAAGAACGTGCAGAGAATGTTTTCAACGCCTTAAGAACGGTGATTTTGATGTCGAAGACTGGCATGGCGGTGGAAGACAGAACGATTTCGTAGCTACTGAAACAGACAAAGACAGTCACAGGACATCATTATCGAAAGCAATTGACGCGTTCGAGCCCAGCAGTGAAACACAAACGGCCACAATACAGCGATATACACGTAAGGGTAATTTTGCAGCAGGTCAGTGCTCGACCCCACGTCGCAAAACCCGTCAAAATATACATGGAAACGTTGACATGAGAAGTCCTATCCCTCCCGCCGTATTCTCCATACGTTGCTCTCTCTCTGACTACCACCTTTTTCGATCATTGGCGTACACTCTGGCTGACCAGCACTTCCGATCATATGAACAAATGCAAAATTGAATAGATTCATGGATCCCCACAGAAGTCGCCCAGTCCTTCCGCCACGGGATTCGTATCCTATCCGAAAGATGGGAGAATGTAGTGGCCAGCGATGGGCAATACTATGAATCATAATATTTTTGTAAGTTTTTCGCAATAAAGCCCCGAACTTTGAGAAAAAATGGCGGAAGCAAAGTTGTAGACCTAGTTAGATATTCTTAATTGCTACACTTAGTTGTTCCTGATTGAAATAAAATTATTATATTCTACTGATAGGGGAAAATTCTTCACAATGTATGCCGCATAGATGCAATCCCGCTCACATTGCCTAGGAGTTTGAATATGCGGTGGTGACACATGACTTGCGCCGTCTATTAGAAATTACACGTGTAATGTTAATGTTATATGCTATTGTTTGGTTCCACTGGGAAGGGTGGGGAAAGGGGGGGGGGGGACACTATAACATGGTTAATAACGTCAAATCTCAATTGACATAGAGGCCTGGTATTGAATTTAATGCGAACAAAACTTCATTTCCTAGTCAGTTAAGTTTCGTTATCTCATGAAATGTAGTTGTCTGAAGATTATTCCAAGGAGTTTATCATTTCTTTTTTTTTACAGATATATTATTGATAGCTTATTACTTTGTTAAGTTTTAATTATATGCGTTATTAAACTGTTAAGTTATTAGCAGATGACGAGGAAATACCAGTTCGAGTGAAACGTTTGAGAATTAAGTTTGGCTGCTACAACATCGATTAAATATGGAGACCAAAATTAAAATTTATTTTACTTCGTAGATTCAACATGAATTTCTGAACAGAAAGACGAAAACAACTTCGGTGAGTGTTTCAAGACATTAAAATAAAGAAGAAACAGTATTTACAAACAGCATGCTAAATGGATGAAGGTTCTCAGAACAATCGAATTGTTAATGGTTCCACGTTACTAGAAAGTATCTTTTTCACACTTACTCGAATTATCTCTGTATATTATATAGTTCTCAAGACCAGGGAAAAATTATCAGCTTCTTTCTCTTTTTAGTTTAGAAATTTATTATTCGTTGATTGTGGTCAAAGATTTACTTTCCTCGTAAGTAGTCTTGCTTCAAAATTACTCAAGCTGAACAGTTTAAAATATCTGAAGTATCGATTGAATGTGTATTTTGGCTTTTATCTAATTATCAGGTGGTGCACCTGATATTCTAAAAGATTATTGGAAGTTTTTTTTTTGCTGTTTACTTTACTGTGTCTCTGTGTCTACATATCGGCACTGCTGCAGACAGTGGCTGCATTGACAATATTCTTTTCTATCATTTATTTTACACTCGAGTAAAACGAAGAATAAATTGAGCATCTGACTTAGAACATGACGTACTGGTCAGAGACCCCGGAAGAAACCGAAAATGGATGGGCAGCAACTAATCACACAACCTTTGGTTACAGTCTCTGCTACTTTATAGTAAGGCAGGCAGTAATAGGCCGAGAAAGTCACGTTCATAGCTGTGACTAAGGAAACGTTTCTAGGGAAACTCATGCAGTTGATTCTGATCCCTTGAGGACGCCTTTGTGTAAGAGACTATGACCTCTAGCAGACATACCAGTGGAAATACTATTTGATGTATTCGTTCTTAGTAATACGAACTCTTTCGTAAGAGACCGGGAATTCACCCCATATAATCCTTGGTGCACTTGCCGACGGTGAACTGTACCCCGCGTCTGAGACTCAGATTCTGATATCACGCAGAACATTCAGCGGCGTTGCAGACTATGTTAGTAGTACTTACCACTTTCCTGCCACATGTTATTACTGCAGTGGAGTACTGGAGAGAAACCATCGCTGACTTATCATATTTCCTCGAATTCTGTGTTTTCGTACCTGAAAATAAAACAACATTGCGGTTACATAGAAAACTCCTTCTAAGAAATTAACATTTCATTTCTTTTATTATCTTTTTATTTTGAACGTTTGTTAGATATAGAGCAACCGGCGGAGTTGTTTTTGGGACACTTCTATTGTGTCACACTTTTATGATTCTGACTCTATTGTATTATGAAATAAATTTGAATTAGAGAAATCTGCGGTATTTGAAACAGAGCACCGATGTGGGCACGGTGAACGAAACAGTTCGGCGTGTCACGTGACTGGATTGTGGTCAGACGTTATACTCGTACTAACCCGTGCGTGACAGTTAACCGTAGCGTGAGTAAGACGCCTGCTATCAACACATCTCATTGTCGACAAATCATGGGTGCACGACGAATAGGACTCTAAGTAGCGGTGTAGGTGACGGGCTTTTCACCAGTGACTCTCTCAAAGTGAACAGCGAGTACGTCAGCTCTGGGAAACTCGATGCCGCCTCGGTCAAATATGGTGGGCGATAATGTGTTGATGGCAGCAGAGTATGTAAACTATCACGAATCGCGACTAGAATCTTTCCGCGACTGAGACCATAAACGAACTTTAATGTTTTCACAGGGAAGTGTGTCAATACACATTGTAGAATAAACAGCTTGATCAGTTATACATGAATTATGAGGGGTACTTTGAGTCCACCTTTGTGAATTTCGCTGTCAGCTAGAGATGCTGAGATAACCCACGCCGCTATAAAAGTTATATTTTAATTATAAACCAGTGACTTTCAATGATATTTCTTGTGATTTGATATAATCAGGTCCCGCTACTTTCGTTTATGTGTAATGAGTTAACAAGTCTGCAAGTAACTGACAAACTTGAAACATTTTCTAAAAAATGGGAACTGTTTTTGAGGGGTGTGCGATCGGTCTGTAGACTGCAACTGGTGAACCAGAGTCAATTCTGGTGTACCCGCTCGTGCATTTATGTCTCTTCCAAGATACATGTATAAAAACAGAGCTAATGATTCGTTTCAGCGCTCTGTCAAGTTCTTTTAGGAGAATCATATCTCACCTTTCTATTTCCTCTTGGCTTTCTGTAATATTCTCAAATCCATGCCCATGTTTAGTTTTACTATATATGTGAGATGCAAAGCAGAAAGGAGGCTCTTGTCGGAGAAGTAAAATTTTCAGTACAAAAAAAAAAAATAACGATCGATAATGTCCAACACATCTATTTTCAAACTGCCTATTGGCTTCTGTCTCGGGTTCTTCGGCCGACGTTCATCTAATGATTTTTCTGACGTTTCGCCAGCACGAGTGGCTGGCATTGTCAAAGCTTCACCCTCCATTGCCGGTGGAGGGTGAAGCATTGACAATGCCAACCACTCGTGCTGGCGAAACGCCAGTAAAATCATTAGATGAACGTCGGCCGAAGAACCCGAGACAGAAGCCAATAGGTAGTTTGCCAACAAGTGGCCACGAAAGCCTTAAGAATTTTTTACATCTATTTTCGTTTTGCGAATATTGCAGTAATTTACTTCATAGATTTGAAAGTTGTCTGAATCCAAAAAGAGTCAATAATATCATTAAAAAGCTATCGATGTCCATCTTCTGAAAAAGTATCTGTCGTTATGGGGAAATAAAATTGGCCAGACAAGAGGCCCATTTCCTAAATCTCGCAGCTACCAATGCAGTGCCTCATAGAATAGTATCTCTTAAATTTTACGTGCCTCTTAAGCAGATCAGACTAGCTTGGTATAAAAGAATGTTTTGTGCATACAATAATACTAAACAAGACAAATGGTCCCTTTTTATACGAGTGTCATAAATGCCGACAGATGTTAGCTGCTTGGAGTTGGCACCCTTAAATCGCCAAACAGCTGACATTACCGTAGCAACAGATCTACGCCTACAACGTTTGTTAACTGGGCTGTTGCTGCTAGAAATGGAAAATGTGAAGATACTGTGGAAACATACGACTGACTTAATGTCTTGAGGAATTGTAATGCTGATAAAGTACCTCACGTAACTAAATATATCCATTTTGAGTTCATCATTAGTGACAAAGAGTACATTGCTAAATGGACAATGATGGAAATTAATTTGCACACCGCATCTTTCCCGAAGAAAATGGACCTGTTGGCTTTCCTGGCACAGTAAGTCCAGCAGGAATGACAAGACAATGAAATGTTTGTCTTTTTACAAACATATTGCACCTATTCCAAAGAGGAATAAAAAGACAATCTGTGTCCTGAAGTAGGAACAGACACTCAAGTCAGTTACAATGAGGATACTGAGAAGAACATGACCAGCCTGATATTCCAGAACACGTTGTTTGTGAACGACTTCGAATGCCTTGAGAGAAGTATTTTAGAAGTAGAAAATCAAATCATTTGGCAGCTATAAAGTATAGTATCTGAGTAATTAAAATTTTTGGTAGTTTGGGGACCGTTAATGGCCTCGAAATCAAAACGTGGTGTAAATGATACTATAATACAGAATAAAAATAACAATATTTGCCAGAACAAAGGCTGTGCAATTTTTCTCAATTTGGGGCTAATTTTTTTGGTTTTAAGTTTTTTACACTACAATGGGTTGTAGGTCTCTAGGGGTTAACCACTCAATCTGTAATGTTACTTAAAAAAACTCTGTATCATTTGTCGAAGCACATTTTAAGGGTAATATATATTCAGAATATGTTCCTCAAATATTTCAAAGTAAACAATGGTAGTAAAGTGAAACATTACAGTAGATTATCTCAAATCACGTATTTTCCATCACCAAAATTCTACCTAATATAACTCATTCACATCTAGAGATAGAAAACTATATTTTCTACAGATTTTTCAGAGTTTAATGCTGACTGCAAAAATTATAACAGGTCAAAAGCCAAAATTTTCGACAAGAGATCCCTTTTCAATTTCCGTCCCACCTATTACTTTCCTCTTTCAGCATTCTCCTCTTTTCTGTGATTACTACATGGAATCCTTTCGTCTTTTCAGCAGGGTTCAGCACTGACTACTTGCTGACACAAAAGATTCCTCACAACGTGCTGCGGGGTTATTCCTGGCGAATGTTGCGCATCCTCACTGGAGAATTTTTCAGAATTATACTATTTAGTAGTACTCTAGCGTTATGGTGATGGCTAATTATAAATACATTACACAGCAGTTGTATCCAATGGCTAGAAGCGTAGTTACGTAAGCTTCGGTAGCTCACCAGTGGTCACCACTTAGCAGGGGGTGGCACGTGGCAGGCAGTACCTATGTATAGCAGCCTCTGTGTGTGTGTGTGTGTGTGTGTGTGTGCTGCCCCGCAGGCAGCCGCAGCGCAGGGGGGGACAACGTGATTAAATGCGGGGGCGGTAATGTAATGGCCGCAGCGGAGGGGTGCGGGCCGCGGAATCGCAGGGACGAGATGAAAACCGCGGCCACTGTTGCTCAACACATGCTCCGCGTCGGCGAAGTTGCTCTCAGCCACGAGAGGCGACATAGCGCCTACACTGCTTAAAAAACTACTCTTCTCTTACAAGCCTGTAACACTCTGTGCCTGATGTACCTAGACTTCTGAAGTACCTCAGAAGATTACTGATATTCCAGACAAGTCTTGTCGATTGAGATGAATAAAATGTATACTCACTGGAAAAAAATAGTACACACTTTTAGAGGTTTGCAGTTCACTCAAGATTTATTGTTGCAACAGTGCATATGGACAGCATGTAATGATTACATTTACAGACTAATAGCACAATCGATTCTGAGTTACCATGTGTCGACCCATGCTGAAACACCCATGTTAATATGTGACGTAGCTTCCACAAGGCTGGCAACGCAGGTAGTGACTCGGGCATCCAGTGTATCGTACAAATAGCGAGTACTGTCCTGGAATACGTTGTAAGTAGGCTGTTTAGGTTTTTATGTTGATAACGTCATATAGCGTTCTGTATGAAAATCACTGACTGTGCTGTGTGCAGTCTGTGGCTGGTTTGCATTGTTGGAATATTTCGCTATTGTAGTGTTGGGCAGTTGGATGTGAACAGCGCTTAGCGTTGCGCAGTTGGAGGTGAGCCGCCAGCGGTGGTGGATGTGGGGAGAGAGATGGCAGAATTTTAAGAGCGGACGATCTGGACGTGTGTCCGCCAGAAAGAGTAAATTTGTAATACAGGATATCATGAACTGATATATATATTATGACTTTTGAACATTATTAAGGTAAATACATTGTTTGTTCTCTATCAAAATCTTTCATTTCATGACTATGCCTATCAGCAGTTAGTGCCTTCCGTAGTTAGAATCTTTCATTTAGCTGGCAGTATTGGCACTCGCTGAATTGCAGTATGCCGAGTAACGAAGATTTTTGTGATGTAAGTGATTCATGAAAGGTAAAGGTTATTGTTAGTCAGGGCCATTCTTTTGTAGGGATTTTTGAAAGTCAGATTGCGTTGCGCTAAAAATATCGTGTGTCAGTTTAGTGTTGATCAGAATAAGTAAAGAGAGTAATGTCTGAGTACGTTCAGTTTTGCTCAGCTGTTTGAAAATCAAATAACGTAGAGGTTTATAAGCACAGTAATTCATTAATTTTTCAAAGGTGATGTTTCAACGTCATGCCACGCCTGTTCGACCTGATCACGTAGTTCTGTAAAAGTCGCTGGTTGACTGCTCGCACATGTCATTTCTCGTCCCATCATATTCCACACGTGCTCGATTGGAGGTACATTCGGAGATCATGCTAGCCAGCACGTTGAGTTTGACGGGTAGTGTGTCGGTGACCACTATCCTGCTGGAACAACACATCACTTTCCTGTTATAAGAACAGCTACAGAACGAGTCTAATAACATTCTGCGTGTACCGAGTGCTGGTTAGCGTCCCATTCAGAAACACCAAGGTGTCCTACAGCTGTAGTGTATCGTACCTCACACCATAAAGCCTAGGATGAGGCCAGTGTGTCTTGGACGAATGCACTCAAAGAGACAACGCTCACCAGTCTATGTTTTACGCGCGAATGACCATCACTTGCATGCAGGCAGAATCTGCTTACATCACCGAAGGCCGCTGTTCGCCGCAGTCTAACAATATTCTCCAGAAAAGCCAAAGATGAACGAGAGATGTAGCTTATCGGGCCTTAGAGCGTAAGGTCTGGGGTGGGGACAGTGAGTGTCTCACGAATGCACTGTAGAGGACTGCGCTCACCAGATCTTAGTCGTACATGCAAACAACTATGCAGGTAGAATCTGCTTACATCGCTGAAAATCGCGGCGCGCCATTCCGTCTTCCAAGTGAACCTCTGACGGCACAATTCGAGCCATGCACATCGATACTATGCCATGAGTGGAAGATGGGCTACAGGTGTGCGTGCCTGTAGAATCCACTGCTAATAACAAGTTCGCGGTAGTTCGTGTTGACACGGCCGGGCTCACAAGCCCTATTATCTGTCCAGTGGTAGCTGTACGATCTGCCACTGCCTTACAATACGACGATCCTTGTGGGCGTCTGTGCTGCGTGGACGTCCAGACCTCGTCTACGGGTCTGAGAATGTTCACGTGAGCATTGAGAACGGCATCGTTGCACAACAGGGGCAGCACATACAACTTGTGTTCAAAAATGGTTCAAATCGCTCTAAGCACTAGACTTAGAACTGCTTAAACCTAACTAACCTAAGGACATCACACACAGCCATGCCCGAGGCAGGATTCGAACCTGCGACCGTAGCAGCAGCGCGGATCCGGACTAAAGCGCCTAGAACCGCTTGGCCACAGCGGCAGGCCCAGTTTGTGTGGCTGTTCTTCCAAGGACCATCCAGCCTCTCGGAAGGCCACTATTTGATTGCTTTCAAACTGTAGGAACCACGAATGCGTCTCCGTGACATGGTTGCCAGCTTTCTTGGTACGTTTGCACCACACTGAGTCTTCTGGCTGTGAGCATACCCTACTGAACGGTAGACACAGACGGCGCACTGGTAGATGCGCCACTACGCTATGTCTTGACAGACGACAATGAAACCATTATCAGTACGGCTACTGTCCTCCAGGTGGCATATACCGTCAATGGATTAAAATCGACATCTTCCTTCCAGGTGTACTAATTTTTTTCCGGCAGTGTATTATTAGTAACTGAGGAGCTGAGATTACGTGTGAAACAAGTGGTATTTTTAAAAAAAATTTATTGCCTTCTTTGGACCACTGTAGTCAATATTATGAACTAGGTTTTTCTGTTTTTTGTTGAACCAATGCTTTTTCGTTCTTTCAGATCGTGCCCTTCTCCCCTCATCCGCAATCACCCTTCCCATTCTCTGTTTGTTAATTTTTATTGGTAGTGACATATGTTTGTCCTGAAGTATCTCGAGTGCGTCTGTCTAGTCTTTCAATTCCTCCATCGTAATCTGTAATTTGATCTACATCTACATCTACATCCATACTCTGCAAGCCACCTGACGGTGCGTGGCGGAGGGTACCTTGAGTATCTCTATCGGTTCTCCCTCCTATTCCATTCTCGTATTGTTAGTGGAAAGAAGGATTGTCGGTATGCCTCTGTGTGGGCTCTAATCTCTCTGATTTTATCCTCATGGTCTCTTCGCGAGATATACGTAGGAGGGAGCAATATACTGCTTGACTCTTCGGTGAAGGTATGTTCTCGAAACTTTGACAAAAGCCCGTACCGAGCTACTGAGCGTCTCTCCTGCAGAGTCTTCCACTGGAGTTTATCTATCATCTCCGTAACGCTTTCGCGATTACTAAATGATCCTGTAACGAAGCGCGCTGCTCTCCGTTGGATCTTCTCTATATCTTCTATCAACCCTATCTGGTACGGATCCCACACTGCTGAGCAGTATTCAAGCAGTGGGCGAACAAGCGTACTGTAACCTACTTCCTTTGTTTTCGGATTGCATTTCCTTAGGATTCTTCCAATGAATCTCAGTCTGGCATCTGCTTTACCGACGATCAACATTATATGATCATTCCATTTTAAATCACTCCTAATGCGTACTCCCAGATAATTTATGGTATTAACTGCTTCCAGTTGCTGACCTGCTATATTGTAGCTAAATGATAAAGGATCTATCTTTCTGTGTATTCGCAGCACATTACACTTGTCTACATTGAGATTCAATTGCCATTCCCTGCACCATGCGTTAATTCGCTGCAGATCCTCCTGCATTTCAGTACAATTTTCCATTGTTACAACCTCTCGATACACCACAGCATCATCCGCAAAAAGCCTCAGTGAACTTCCGATGTCATCCACAAGGTCATTTATGTATATTGTGAATAGCAACGGTCATACGACACTCCCCTGCGGCACACCTGAAATCACTCTTACTTCGGAAGACTTCTCTCCATTGAGAATGACATGCTGCGTCCTGTTATCTAGGAACTCCTCAATCCAATCACACAATTGGTCTGATAGTCCATATGCTCTTACTTTGTTCATTAAACGACTGTGGGGAACTGTATCGAACGCCTTGCGGAAGTCAAGAAACACGGCATCTACCTGTGAACCCGTATTTATGGCCCTCTGAGTCTCGTGGACGAATAGCGCGAGCTGGGTTTCACATGACCGTCTTTTTCGAAACCCATGCTGATTCCTACAGAGTAGATTTCTAGTTTCCAGAAAAGTCATTATACTCGAACACAATACGTGTTCCAAAATTCTACAACTGATCGACGTTAGAGATATAGGTCTATAGTTCTGCACATCTGCTCGACGTCCCTTTTTGAAAACGGGGATGACCTGTGCCCTTTTCCAATCCTTTGGAACGCTACGCTCTTCTAGAGACCTATGGTACACCGCTGCAAGAAGGGGGGCAAGATCCTTCGCGTACTCTGTGTAAAATTGAACTGGTATCCCATCAGGTCCAGAAGCCTTTCCTCTTTTGAGCGATTTTAATTGTTTCTCTATCCCTCTGTCGTCTATTTCGATATCTACCATTTTGTCATCTGTGCGACAATCTAGAGAAGGAACTACAGTGCAATCTTCCCCTGTGAAACAACTTTGGAAAAAGACATTTAGTATTTCGGCCTGTAGTCTGTCATCCTCTGTTTCAGTACCATTTTGGTTACAGAGTGTCTGGACATTTTGTTTTGATCCACCTACCGCTTTGACATAAGACCAAAATTTCTTAGGATTTTCTGCCAAGTCAGTACATAGAACTTTACTTTCGAATTCATTGAACGCCTCTCGCATAGCCCTCCTCACACTACATTTCGCTTCGCGTAATTTTTGTTTGTCTGCAAGGCTTTGGCTATGTTTATGTTTGCTGTGAAGTTCCCTTTGCTTCCGCAGCAGTTTTCTAACTCGGTTGTTGTACCACGGTGGCTCTTTGCCATCTCTTACGATCTTGCTTGGCACATACTCATCTAACGCATTATGTACGACTGTTTTGAACTTTGTCCACTGATCCTCAACACTATCTGTACTTGAGACAAAACTTTTGTGTTGAGCCAACAGGTACTCTGAAATCTGCTTTTTGTCACTTTTTCTAAACAGAAAAATCTTCCTACCCTTTTTAATATTCCTATTTACGGCTGAAATCATCGATGCCGTAACCGCTTTATGATCGCTGATTCCCTGTTCTGCGTTAACTTTTTCAAATAGTTCGGGTCTGTTTGTCACCAGAAGGTCTAATATGTTATCGCCACGAGTCGGTTCTCTGTTTAACTGCTCAAGTAGTTTTCAGATAAAGCACTGGATTCTTTGTCCCTGCCACCCGTTATGATCGTCTGAGTCTCCTAGTCTATATCCGGCAATTTAAAATCTCCACCCAGAACCATAACATGGTGGGGAAATCTACTCGAAATATTTTCCAAATTATCCTTAAGGTGCTCAGCCACAACAGCTGCTGAGCCAGGGGGCCTATAGAGACATCCAATTACCATGTCTGATCCTGCTTTAACCGTGACCTTCACCCAAATCATTTCACATGTCATCCTTGATTTCTGCGATCCGTCTAATGCCGCTCTTACCATTTCATAACTTCTCAATTATTCTCCTGCGAATTCTATTTTCTGTTGTCCTCATCAAATGTTCTAGGAAACAGATCCGACTCTTTTTTATTGTACTTGTCACTGGTTCTATTTCTCCAAATTCAGTCTTTGTGGTATTTTTTATTTATAAGTGTTCCGACTATCCTTTTTTCTATTTTGAGTACTCTGTCTATTGCTACAGTGTTGGTTGTTTTAAATATAGTTTCGCTAGCATATGTTATTTTGGACTGTGTGACTGTTTTGTAGTGTTTCAGTTTTGTGGCTATTGAGAGGCATTTTTTGTTATATGTGTTCTTGGTAACATGATGTGTTTCAATCAATTTGTTTATCCTATTTTGTCATGACGGTTTCTCGTTCAGGTTGTATGTTATTATGTCTCCCAAGTATTTAAACTTTTCAACAATATTTATGTCGTGTTCTCCAATTCTAATTTTGTTTGCCAGTGGCCGTTCCGTGAGCATTATTTCTGTTTTTTTTTCCAAAAGATATTTTAAGGCCAATACTCTGGGTAATTTCCTGTAATGACTGTTTTTGTTGTTTGGTTTTTTGAATGTTGTTGGCGAGAAGAGCGACGCCATCAGCAAGTTCTAAACATTTCAACTTAATGTCGTCTTTTTGTGTTGCAGTCTTAATGTTCTTTGATTGTACTTGTACCTATCCCTCATTATGTATTCAAGCGCACAATTAAAAAGAAGTGGTGACAAGCCATATCCCTGCCTTAAACCAGTTTTTACCAAGAATGATTCCGACAGTTCCCCCGTGAACTTAGTTCTCGAATTTGTATTTGTTAAGATAAGCTCTATCAATTTAATTAATTTCGGATGGAGTCCAATACATCTCAAAATTTTTAACAGTTATGATCTATATATAAAATTACATGCTTTCTTAAAATCTATAAATGTAATTGGGAGAGGATTGTTTCGTTTGCGGTAATAAGTCATGATTAATTTCAGGGTAATTGTTTGTTCGGCACAGCTTCTCCAAGGTCTGAAGCCTCCTTGACATCCCCCCAGTTCCTTATCCATTTGTACTTTGATCCTACGGTGTAAAATCCTGGAAAAAGTCTTGTACGTGCAGTCCAAGAGCGAGATTCCTCTATAGTTGTCTGGATGAATTTTGTCTCCTTTCTCATAAAGTGCATTAATTACGTACAGCTGTGGTCCATTCCTCTGGGAATTCTTCTGTTGTCCAATTCTTTTGTAAAATAATATGTAAAGATATCCGAGTTCTTTTACCAGCATACATCCACATTTCCGCAAACATATGATTTTCCCCACATGCTTTGTAGTTTTTCATTTCTTTAAGTACGATTTCTATTTGCTGTACTTTAGGTGGGAGATACTAGAAGGTATCAGATAGATTATATAATGGTAAGACAGAGATTTAGGAACCAGGTTTTAAATTGTAAGATATTTCCAGGGGCAGATGTGGACTCTGACCACAATCTATTGGTTATTAACTGTAGATTAAAACTGAAGAAACTGCAAAAAGGTGGGAATTTAAGGAGATGGGACCTGGAGAAACTGACTAAACCAGAGGTTGTACAGAGTTTCGGGAAGAGCATAAGGGAACAACTGACAGGAATGGGGGAAAGAAGTACAGTAGAAGAAGAATGGGTAGCTCTGAGGTATGAAGTAGTGAAGGCAGCAAAGGACCAAGTAGGTAAAAAGACGAGGGCTAGTAGAACTCCTTGGGTAACAGAAGAAATATTGAATTTAATTGATGAAAGGAGAAAATATAAAAATGCAGTAAGTGAAACAGGCAAAAAGGAATACAAACGTCTCAAAAATGAGATCGACAGGAAGTGCAAAATGGCTAAGCAGGGATTGCTAGAGGACAAATGTAAGGATGTAGAGGCTTATCTCACTAGGGGTAAGATAGATACTGCCTACAGGAAAATTAAAGAGACCTTTGGAGAAAAGAGAACCACTTGTACGAATATCAAGAGCTCAGATGGAAACCCAGTTCTAAGCAAAGAAGAGAAAGCAGAAAGGTGGAAGGAGTGTATAGAGGGTCTATACAATGGCGATGTACTTGAGGACAATATTATGGAAATGGAAGAGGAAGTAGATGAAGATGAAATGGGAGATAGGATACTGCGTGAAGAGTTTGACAGAGCACTGAAAGACTTGAGTCTAAACAAGGCCCTAGGAGTAGACAACATTCCATTAGAACTACTGATGGCCTTGGGAGAGCCAGTCCTGACAAAACTCAACCATCTGGTGTGCAAGATGTATGAGACAGGCGAAATACCCTCAGACTTCAAGAAGAATATATTAATTCCAATCCCAAAGAAAGCAGATGTTGACAGATGTGAAAATTACCGAACTATCGATTTAATAAATCACAGCTGCAAAATACTAACACGAATTCTTTACAGACGAATGGAAAAACTGGTAGAAGCCGATCTCGGGGAAGATCAGTTTGTATTCGGTAGAAATATTGGAACACGTGAGGCAATACTGACCTTACAACTCATCTTAGAAGATTAAGGAAAGGCAAACCTACGTTTCTAGCATTTGTAGAATTAGGGAAGCAGTGGTTGGGAAGGGAGTGAGTCAGGGTTGTAGCCTCTCCCCGATGTTATTCAATCTGTATATTGAGCAAGCAGTACAGGAAACAAGAGAAAATTTCGTAGTAGGTCTTAAAATCCATGGAGAAGAAATAAAAACTTTGAGATTCGCCGATGACATTGTAATTCTATCAGAGACAGCTAAGGACTTGGAAGAGCAGTTGAACGGAATGGACAGTGTCTTGAAAGGAGGATATAAGATGAACATCAACAAAAGCAAAACGTGGATAATGGAATGTGGTCGAATTAAGTCGGTGATGCTGAGGGAATTAGATTAAGAAATGAGACACTTAAAGTAGTAAAGGAGTTTTGCTATTTGGGGAGTAAAATAACTGATGATGGTCGAAGTAGAGAAGATATAAAATGTAGACTGGCAATGGCTAGGAAAGCGTTTGTAAAGAAGAGAAATTTGTTAACATCGAGTATGGATTTAAGTGTCAGGAAGTCGTTTCTGAAAGTGTTTGTATGGAGTGTGGCCACGTATGGAAGTGAAATGCGGACAGTAAACAGTTTGGACAAGAAGAGAATAGAAGCTTTTGAAATGTGGTGCTACAGAAGAATGCTGAAGATTAGATGGGTAGATCACATAACTAATGATGAAGTATTGAATAGAATTGGGGAGAAAAGGAATATGTGGCACAACTTGACAAAAAGAAGGGACCGGTTAGTAGGACATGTTCTGAGGCATCAAGGGATCACAAATTTAGCATTGGAGGGCAGCGTGGAGGGTAAAAATCGTAGAGGGAGACCAAGAGATGAATACACCAAGCAGATTCAGAAGGATGTGGGTTGCAGTAAGTACTGGGAGATGAAGAAGCTTGCACAGGATAGCGTAGCATGGAGAGCTGCATCAAACCAGTCTCAGGACTGAAGACCACAACAACAACAGGTGGGTGTATATTTTCTGATTTGGTTTTTACAGGTGTGATTGTGTCTATTGTCAAACCTTTTCAGGTTCATCGCAGTTCAAGAGCTTGTTTAATGCTTCTCCCATTATTTCTGTGTTTTCCTTGTTATTATGGGCTATTCTTCCATCTTCATTTCTCAGCAATAGTGTGGGAGGGTTATAATTACGTCACCGTTGATCAAAGGCTTGGAAATACTCTCTGGAATTGGTTTTGAAGAAGTTTTTTTCTATGGCACTCAATAAATCCTTTTGAAATTGCCGCTTTGTTTTTCTAGTAATTTGAGAGAATTTTTTCTGATCTCTTTCAGGTTAGTAGCATTTTCTTCTGTTTTGTGAGTTTCAAATTTTGTCCAAGATTGATGTCTTTGATCATGAATTTCGTCACATTTTGTAGTCCGCCATGCATGTTTTTTACGTTGGCTTAGTGGGCCCGGTTCTCCAGCACGCTGTTTTAAAATTGGTATTAGTTACTCAAGATTATCGGTTGCTACTGTATTTTTTTTGTTTTGTTTTTCTGATATTTGTTATTTTTGATTAATTTATGTGAGTCATACTTTCCCTAACCTCGAATTTTTCTCTGTCTTTTTTTCCTTAATGGGGTGAATTTGATTTTGATTTTGACCAAATAATGATCTGAACCTGTGTCTGTTCCTCTCAGTACTTTAACATTTAGAATCTCTTTATGAAAGAATTTGTCCATGCAGACATGGTTCAGCTGCCACTCTCCTCTTGTCCAATCAGGATGTTTCAATGTCAGACGTTTGCTTGTTTTTTTTATATATTATTGTTGATTTAGGGATGAGCCATGCGTGCTGCAAATTTCAACGAGTCTTTGTCCATTTCACCGGTTTATGCGGACCCCATTTTCGAAGTGTATCTCTGTGCTTCTTTTCCTTTCCCAGTTGGAGATTAAAATCTCTTTTAAGATATTTACGTTGTTTTTATTTACTTTATTTATTGTCTGATCCAAAACATTTGAGTGGGACTCCATGTGAGCTTACCCGAGGCTGGCTTCGAGTGATACGGAGTTGGCGTCCCAACGGTCTGACAGACCTTCCTGAGTACGAAAATCCGGAGTTTTTCTAAGAATTGTGGCGGCGCTCTGTTCCTCCCATCCGTAATCGACCCGCTGATCCAATGACAGTTCAACGGCCTCGGCCTATCTGGCGTGCTATAGGGTGCTTCTGGCCAACCACTTTAGACTAACAAATTGAATGTTTGGTAGTAACAGCATTCAGCTGAATGCTAAACGTAGCTGTCCTTTCTAATATGACTATCATAACAGTGTTTTGTGTCAGTTTGCCGCTCCAGAATGGTGGAGACTTCTCCTACGAGAGTGGGGACCACTATTCCAGCAATTCTACTCATTTTCTGTATCACTGCGTCGCTTCTCTCAGAGGTAAGATCATGCCTGCTGTGTAAGCTAAGACGTTCCTCTTTGCGATTAACGTTTACTGCACCACCTTACAACAATGTCTAGGCGGTGTATGGACCTACCAATTAATTTCCTGAACCGAAGCTCATACCCTGGGACAACTGCTAGAAGCATCTGCAGTTCGCATGCTCCTCCCGTTACTGTTTATCTTGTGTAATCTAAACGCTACCGTCTATGGTGCCCATCTGCATTGTCTCTCTGGTTTTCTATCCTAGAGCGCCCTCGCTGGCTTCCTATAACCTCAAGCTTAACAGTGCAATACTCAGTGAGCCGTCAGCACATAACATTTCCGCGTTTCCTTTTTGAACCGAAAGTGCAACATTCTGTGATTCCTTAGCATTTTCCGAATTTTGTTATTAAACCGCGGCGGGTCTTTTCGATCTTAAATCCACTTACTGTAACTCCCATACCTCTATCAGACTGGAAATAAACGATGTCCGTTCATCGTCTAAGTAGGATGCTAACAACTGCTTATCTGCTCTCTTACCACGCAAACTCTTCTAGATTTTAGGATGGATTTGTTAATTTTAGAAACCATCGTCGCTGTGAAACTATAATGATCCCTGTCTCTTTATTGACAGTGCCGACATGAAGAGGCTTGTTTGTAGCTACAGAGTCCAAAATATTCCCCTCCAATTTTTTCTGAGCAGATCCAGCCTATACGCAGCATCCTCCAGGAGACGCCACGTGTCCAAGCAATTGTAAGAATGGGGAGAAACTCATACGTACGTACGTGATCATCGATGGGGAGTATTCATCAGAGGCAAGGGTATCTTCGTGAGTGCCGCAGGGAAGTGTGATAGCACCCCTTTTGTTCTCTGTAGGTCCTGGCGTACGCTGACGCCAGCGCATCATACGGCATAGAGGTTGCGGGAGTATCGATAGAGGCCAAGGACAAAACTCGCTGGAAACGCGCCGCCATCGTCCTTTCAGCCACCACTATGTAGGATCGCCACTGGTGACCGGAGGGCCAGTTTAGCCAGTCAGTTTATCCAGTTAGTTCGAGTCTGTACGCCGTGGAGTTCCAGTGTCTCACCGAGACGGAGCCGCAGACTTAGCCTCTAACACAAAGACAGGCATCACATAGCAGCCTTGTAGTGAACATAGCTGACTTCTACTTCAACAGCATTCAGGCTACATGGACTACACAGAAGAGAGCTTGTACCGCAGTACATGGAAACTAAAGTTAAGTAGCTCTTTGTTTATGAATAAAGAACCCAGTTATTACTTGCCTGCAGTTTGTGGTATAGAACGAGGATACCGGCCACCAACCAACATCTTCTCCTTGCTTCCCATGCTACAGCTCTACAAAGACAACGAAACGACATCAAAGCGGCTAAAGAGAATACAACGCTATACACGTAAATGACGTGTTGGACAGGCTGAGCGGCAATTTACGATTGTTTTCTGACGATGCTGTCGTGTATGGGAATCTGTTGTCGTTGGGTGACTGTAGGAATATACAAGATGACTTAGACAAAATTTCTGGTTGGTGTATAGTATGGTAGTTTGTTGTAAATGTAGAAAAATGTAAGTTAGTGCGGATGAGTAGGAAAAGAAGTATTGCAACAATCGAATACAGCATTAACAGCGTGCAGTTTGACACACATTAAATATCTAGGTGTAAGATTGCAAAGAGATATGAAATGAGATGAGGACATTAGGTTGGTAGTATGGAAGGCGAATGCTAGACTTCGTTTTATTGGGAGAATTTTAGGAAAGTGTAGCTCGTCCATGAAGGAGATGGCATACAAAACACAAGTGCCTCCCATTCTTGAGTACCTTTCGAATGTTTGCGATTCGCACTAGGCAGGATTAAAGGAAGACATCGAAGAGATTTAGAGGCGGGCTGCTAGATTTGTTACCGGGGGTTCGATCAGATCAGCACGCAAATATTGCGGAGACGCTTCATGAATTGAATAGGGAATCCCTGGAGGGAAGACGATGCTCTTTCCACATAGCACTATTGCGCAGATTTAGAGAACCGACGTTTGAGGCCGCCTGGAGATCGATTCTCCTGCCGCCAGCGTAAATTTCGCGTAAGGACTATGAAGAAAAGATGCGAGAAATGAGGGCTTGTTAGGAGACTTTTAGACAGTCATTCTTTCGTCACTCTGTTTGCGAGTAGAACGGGAGAGGAAATTAGTAGTAGTAGGGGTACAAGGTACCTTCCGCCATGCGCCTTATTATGATCTGCGGAGTTGTAGAGATTGTACTCCTAATTCTACAGAAGAAACAGATATACAGGGTGAAAAGTATTTAAACCGACAAACTCTGGGAGGTTGAAGGGGACATCAAAACAAATATTTTTCCTTAATGTCATATTTTCCTATGAGGATTATTTAAACTGGTGGAGGCCGGATTACGCTCTTCAGTTGTAGGCAAATGCTGTCCACCAGTGTAGTAGTGCATTGTCTCTGTTTACTAATGGAGCGATACACCTGGAGTAAGTACACTGATATGGTTGGTGCGTACTACGTAGCACCGAGCGAGGTGGCGCAGTGGCTAGCACACTGGACTCGCATTCGGGAGGACGACGGTTCAATCCCGCGTCCGGCCATCCTGATTTAGGTTTTCCGTGATTTCCCTAAATCGCTCCAGGCAAATGCCGTGATGGTTCCTTTGAAAGGGCACGGCCGACTTCCTTCTCCGTCCTTCCCTAATCCGATGAGACCGATGACCTCGCTGTCTGGTCTTCCCCAAACAACCCAACCCCGTACTACGTTGCGCACCACAACGGACAAGCTGCACAGCGGGGTTATCAACAACAATATCCTAATCGCCGTATCCCGCATCATACGACCTTGCTACTGTGTACCTGTCATTTAGCAGATTACCTGGACAGGGACGCCGTCGCACGTTAAAAACGCTGCAATTGCACGTAACATGGGGACGAATCAGACGAATGTAAGAAAAGTCCATCGAGAGCAATTGTTACGTCCATTTCACTTACAGCGTGTCCACATCCTGGAACTAGTTGATTATCCGTCCAGAGCACAGTTTTCGCAGTGGTACCTGGAACAGTGTGAAATGCATCCTACATTTCAATCCTCTGTGTTGTTTACCGATGAAGCAACGTTCGGGCGTGATGGAGTCTTCATCATGCACAATTCGCATGTTTGGAGTAAGGATAACCCACATGCCACAGCTACTAGCGCTCATCAAGTGCGGTTCTTGGTTAATGTATGGGTCGGTGTTGTTGGGGACTGTTTAATTGGATCGTATCTGCTATCTAGGCCATTAAATGACAGGCACTATTACAATTTTCTCGCCAGAGCATTGCCAGAATTGCTGGAAGACGTCCCACTCGCTACAAGACAACGCATGTGGTACCAACTTGACGGGGCGCCGGCACATTTCAGTCGTCGTGTGCGTCGATTCCTGGTCCGACGGTTCTCAGAAATGTGGGTTGGCAGAGGTGGTCCTGTACCATGACATGCTCGATCCCCGGATATGTCCCCTCTGGACTTTTTTGTGTGGGGAGAGATGCGCAACCTTGTTTACGCAACTCTTGTTGCATCAGAAGAGGATCTGGTTGCCCGGATAGTAGCAGCAGCAGCAGGAACAATTCAGGATACTCCTGGGGTTTTTGCCCGTGTCAGACAGAACATGATCCGACGGTGTAACCTTTATTTATGTATCTATGGAGGCATTTTTGAAAATATGCTGTAATTGAAATTGGGTTGTGTTAATGTGTTGTCTCTTGGTCATAAAAAATGGAAAAGTATTTGTTGGTTTAATTAATTTGCCACCAGAGAAATCTTCCTCTACCGGTTTAAATACTCCTCATAGGAAAAAATGACATTAGGGAAAAATATTTGTTTTGATGTCCCCTACAACCTCCCAGAGTTTTTCGGTTTAAATACTTTTCACCCTGTATGATTTGCGCTCGTCCTCGAGTATTTCTTCCGAAAGACGCGATTGGACAGCTTTCAGAAGCCTTGAGTGAGTTAGTGCGTAAAATGCTTCGCACACGACCTTGCAAGGTTCTTGTCTGTTCCGCAGATTTTCATCAGCAAGTGAGCCACTGTAAGCAGTGGGTTAGTAGTAATGTGCTGGTCTATACAAAGATAAAATTACCGCACTGCCTCACTATCTTGTCTGTTTGTAACTAAACAAAAATAATTATGTAACTTTTTTTAAGAGCTGATACTTAAAAATTTATGAGTGCATCTTGGATGCACTCTTTTGATCCGTCTGCTGTGTTTCACTGCTAGGCCTGGTATGATTCACCTAGCTTTTGTAAACAGTAATGAGTACTGGTATACTGAACCTGACCATGAGTGGTACTTCTTCCCACTTTTCACAAGCTGCGACATCGTCGCGGAAAAACACATTGACCCGTATATGTAATAAGTTTCCTTTAATTTACGTGTATGGTCACAATCTTTTTTGTTTAACAGATTACCGGTTTCGGTCTTTAATGACCATCATCAGATCTGTTTCATAAATCATTAGGACTTTGTTTTTACGAAACAGATCTGATGATAGTCATTAAAGACCGAAACCGGTAATCTGTTAAACAAAAAAGATTGTGACCATAGATGTAAATTAAAGGAAACTTTTTCCCACGGTTGACAGATGGAGCAAGCGGTCGTCACGAAGACCTCGATAGTAATGAGGCATTAATGTCTGACTCTAGTGCCAGTTTTTCTTTCCTTTTAAATTAACGTAAAACATATGCAGACGTAAAGCCAGGGCCATGTTTTCAAACAGTGTGCACGCAACTCCCCCGGGTCGTATTGGGTGCGGCTAATGACAGCGGTAAAGCCCACTTCGCCGTATCGGGGAGGGCGGAGGGCGGAGTGCACGCGTTGCGGGCTGAAAGGGTAGCGACCGCCGGAGGCACAAGTGCGGGGGAGCAGGAGCGGCGCTGATTAAACGCGCAGACGGGGTCGCCCGCCCGCCGCAGCTCTCGATGCGTGAACTATACGCGCGCCACACTGCGACTGCCGAGCGACTGCACGGGGCCGAGCCGTGCACGAAAAACTCGCTCCAGAAGCGATAACTGCAAACGCGGTGAATTCCCTAGCGCGTGAAATGCGCAGGGATCAAAGAGGCACGGACTTAGCAAGAGGAAACTTTCTACGCTAATACGGTTTGCCTTTTTTAATCACAATCAGAATCTGAGTTTATTCGTGCAGAAAATATGATACGGTGTTGCATACTGCGCAGTCCTTCATTTATCTTCTTGTCGTACAGCGGGCTATTATTTGCCGGTCGTCTGCGCACAAAAATGCACGCTAAGTCATGAAAGCCGGCCGCTGTGGCCGAGCGGTTCGGAACCGTGCTGTTGCTACGGCCGCAGGTTCGAATCCTGCCTCGGGCACGGATGTGTGTGATGTCCTTAGGTTTGTATTGCATTGTATGTTAACCGGAGGCCTAGAAACGACGGAGAGGCTTCGTCCCCGCCGCAGCCGCAGTGGTGCACAACCCCACAACGACTACGGCAGTCCACTTCACCTCTCCGCCGCCCCACACCGAATCCAGTGTTATTGTGCGCTTCGGCCCCCGGTGGAACCCCCCCCCCCCCCCCCCCCCCACACACACCAGACGAGTGTAACCCTATGTTTGCGTGGTAGGGTAATTGTGGTGTATGCGTACGTCGATAACTTGTTTGCCCAGCAATCGCCGACATAGTGTAACTGAGGCGGAATAAGGGGAACCAGCCCGCATTCGCCGAGGCCGATGGAAAACCCCCTAAAAACCATCCACAGACTGGTCGGCTCACCGGACCTCGACACAAATATGCCGGGCGGATTTGTGCCGGGGACCAGGCGCTCCTTCCTGCCAGGAAAGCCGTGCGTTAGACCGCACCGCCAAGCGGGCGGGCTTGTCCTTAGGTTAGTTAGGTTTAAGTAGTTCTAAGTCTAGGGGACTGATGACCTCAGATGTTAAGTCCCATAGTGCTTAGAGCCATTTGAACAATTTTTAAGACATAAAAAAACGACGCTAGGCAAAGGAATTTTCCGAATGGGACAAATCCGTAGGTGGACTGTACATATACCAAAGAAACGATTAAGATTTCAGAAAAACTAGATCAGCTACTCAACAGAAAGAACTTCACAAATAGAGTTACACAATAACGCGTTGGTCCGCGTTTGGCTCTTATGCAAGAAATTATTCGGCTTAGCATTGATTGATAGAGAAGGATGGCCTTCTGAGGGATATTGTGCCAAACTCTGTCCAGTTGGCTCAGGATGTGTTTTTTTTTTTTTTTATTCCTTTCCTCATCGATTATGCACAGAACATCCCCATTCCTTACTCTATGTGTCCACGTAATTTTCAACATTCATCTGTAGCATCACATCCCAAATGCTTAGATTCTCTCCCTGTTTAACTAACACAAAATGCTCTGCTCACGTTCTCAGAAATTTCCTTCTCAAATTGAGGCAGATGTTTGATACCAGTAGACTTCTCTTGGCCAGGAATGTCATTTTTGCCACGGTAGTCTGCTTGTGATGTCCTCCTTGCTCCGTCCGTCGTTGGTTATTTTGCTGCTCAGGTAGTACAATTTCTGATCTTCATCTACTTCGTGAACATCAGTCCTGATATTAAGTTTCTCGCTGTTCTCATTTCTACTACTTGTCATTACTTTCGTCTTCCTCCAATTTACTCTCAATCCAATTCTATACTCATTAGACCGTCCATTCTCAGAGTAGCACTTGCAACCTACTTCCTCAATTATCTGCTGGATGTATTCCAATCTCTGTCTTCCTCTACAGTTTTTGCCCATTACAGTTCTCTCTATTACCATGGAAGTCAGTCCCTGATGTCTCAACAGATGTCTTATCATCCTGTCCCTTCTCCTTGTGAGTGTTTCCCACCTATTCCTTTCCTCTTCGATTTTGCACGGTACTTCCTCATTCCTTACCTTATCAATCCACCTAATTTTCAACATTCTTCTGTAGCACCAGATTTCAGATGCTTCTGTTCTCTTCTGTTTCGGTTTTTCCAAACTCCATTTTTCACTACGTTACAATGCTGTGCTCCAAACGTATATTCTCATAAATTCCTTCCTCAATTAAGGCCTGTGTTAGATACTAGTGGACTTCTCTTGGCCCGGAATGTCTTTTTTGCCATTGCTAGTCTGCTTTGGATGTCCTCTTTCTTCCGTCCTTCATTGGTTATTTTGCTGCCTAGGTAGCAGAACTCCTTAACTTCATTTACTGCGTGGCAGTACTACCTGTGCTAGCGCGTATTCTCATTTCGGTAACCTTTGTACAAGTACAGTCGATAACTCAGTGCGATGGTCTCTGCTGGGGTACCATACTTGTAAGGACAAAGCACTGTTATAAAACTCAATTTTCTTGCAACAAAATAATATTTAATTTCCAGATATGTTTCGGCTATTTGTATTAAAGACAAATTCACTGCATTTTTTCGAGTTGTTGATTGCACAGTCTTCCACTTCATTTACACAGTCTATAGATTATAACGAGCAATTTTGAATAACGGACTGCTAACATAGTATATCAAATTGTACAACACTTTTCCCCCTTTATGTACTAACTGTGTCCATCGCTCAAATCTATTAGTTCCACAAGAGTAAGCTTAGAGCTGCGTAGATATGCAGTGAATCTGACACTCTGGCAGATTAAAACTGTGTGCCGGAGTGGGACTCGAACCCGGAATCTTTGCCTTTCGTGGGCAAATAATATAGATATACGACTCAACACCAGCGCTAATAGCTTTGATATGTATGTGCAGACTGAAGCGACAAATGAAAATTTGTAAAAGGCCGGGATTCGAACCCGTGACTCCTGCTCACAAGGCAGATGCGCTTACCACTACTCCACCCCGGCACAGTGGCTTGGGACAGCGCCACGGACTACCCTAGCGCACCTTCCTCCTTAGTTCTAATACCCACCCACGCCTCATACCACTTGGTGTTCCCCCTAGACTCGAACGGCATTGCAGAGGTTCTCCAACTGTATTGGAATTGCAGCTCAGCATCGAACGAAACGGGGGATCCTACCTAAAAGATAGGCATAGATGCTTTAATCAAATGAAACTATATGGGTCCAGAGACTTTTCCGAGTCTCAGACATCTTTGATGTATATATGACCCTACGACGTATCCTAGAAAATAGATTAAGGAAAGGCAAACCTACGTTTCTAGCATTTGTAGACTTAGAGAAAGCTTTTGACATTGTTGACTGGAATACTCTCTTTCAAATTCTGAAGGTAGCAGGGGTAAAATACAGGGAGCGAAAGGCTATTTACAATTTGTACAGAAACCCGATGGCAGTTATAAGAGTCGAGGGACATTAAAGGGAAGCAGTGGTTGGGAAGGGAGTGAGACAGAGTTGTAGCCTCTCCCCGATGTTATTCAATCTGTATGTTGAGCAAGCAGTAAAGTAAACAAAAGAAAAATTTGGAGTAGGAATTAAAATCCATGGAGAAGAAATAAAAACTTTGTGGTTCGCCGATGACATTGTAATTCTGTCAGAGACAGCAAAGGACCTGGAAGAGCAGCTAAACGGAATGGACATGGTCTTGAAGGACGATATAAGATGAACAGCAACAAAAGCAAAACGAGGATAATGGAATGTAGTTGAATTAAATCGGGTGATGCTGAGGGAATTAGAATAGGAAATGAGACGCTTAAAGTAGTAAAGGAGTTTTGCTATTTGGGGAGCAAAATAACTGATGATGGTCGAAGTAGAGAGGATATAAAATGTAGACTGGCAATGGTAAGGAAAGGGTTTCTGAAGGAGAGACATTTGTTAACATCGAGTATGGATTTAAGTGTCAGGAAGTCGTTTCTGTAAGTATTTGTATAGAGTGTGGCCACGTATGGAAGTGAAATGCGGACAGTAAATAGTTTGGACAAGAAGAGAATAGAAGCTTTCGAAATGTGGTGCTACAGAAGAATGCTGAAGATTAGATGGGTAGATCACATAACTAATGAGGAGGAATTGAACAGAATAACGGAGAAGAGGAGTTTGTGGCACACCTTGACTAGAAGAAGGGATCGGTTGGTAGGACATGTTCTGAGGCATCAAGGGATCACCGGTTTAGTATTGGAGGGCAGCGTGGAGGGTAAAAATCGTAGTGGGAGACCAAGAGATGGGAGACACTAAGCAGATTCAGAAGGATGTAGGTTGCAGTAGGTACTGGAAGATGACAAAGCTTGCACAGGATAGAGTAGCATGGAGAGCTGCATCAAACCAGTCTCTTAACTGAAGACCACAAAAACAACAACAAGAACACGCAGACTGAAACGAAGACTGAAAATTTGTACCAAGGCCTGCCTGCGTACAAATTTTCATTCGTCACTTGAGTCTGCATATACACGTCATAGATGTTTAAAAATTGAAACGATATCTCGAATGGTGTTGCTTCATTTAATTCGCCTAGTAACTTTATTTTCGCCAATACGACTGTCCTACTTTCCAAACTTCATAGAAGTTTTACATATCTTTCGGGACTATCGCTCACGGAAAAAAGGATACTGCTGAGAAATTGATTTGATTCCTGCCATTCACTGGCTGTGCACCACTCTTACAGGTACGTAAGGCTTACCAGTTACGCAATTGTCTCGCCTGTTTACTCTTCTGTTTGCTTTCAGGCCCGCTACCTGAGAGCCGGTAGATAGAGAGGAATCTCGAGACGACCCGGCACTCCGCAGGCGGCGTGCGCGAACACTTTGTTCTCCCCCTCGCTACTCGGCGCCGCCAGACACGGGCCCTCAGCGTATCTGGGCAGCCACTTTAGGGCCGCGAAAGCGCAGCAAACTGCCGCGGGTCACGAAGTGGGCGGCACGCGATCCCAAACACGGCTGTGCGCGCTTCTGCCAAAACCTGTTGCGAGCAGTACTTCCAGAAGGCCCCGTGCCCATTGCACCTACGGTCGCGTGTCACTGGCACAGAAAGTGACTCATTCATTCCAGCTGGTTGCGCAGCAGGTAAGGCGCGGTTTCTGCCACAACTAAAAAATGTTCAAATGTGTGTGAAATCTTATGGGACTTAATTGCTAAGGTCATCAGTCCCTAAGCTTACACACTACTTAACCTAAACTATCCTAAGGACAAACACAGACACCCATTCCCGAGGGAGGACTCGAACCTCCTCCACAACTAAGCGTGCCAGTAAACAGAGCTCTGTGAAGATGCATCCACGTGCCCAATGTCCGTATCCACAACTGCAAGCCCCTTATCCGCATGCACATGTCCCTCATCTGAATCTGCATGTCCCTTACAGAGGTGGCAAAAGTCATCGAATAGCGATATATACATATGCAGATGGCGATGTTATCAAATACATAAAATATAAAAGGACGTTGCATTGCCGGAGCTGTCATTTGTGCTCGGGTGAGTCATGTGATAAGGTTTCCGACTTGATTATGGCCGCACGACGGGGGTTAACAGACTTTGAAGGCAGGACGGTAGCTGGAGCTGGACGCATGGAACATTCCATCAAGGAAACATAGAATTGGATTGAAGAGTTCCTAGATAACAGAACGCTGCATGTCATTCTCAATGGAGAGAAGTCTTCCGAAGTAAGAGTGATTTCAGGTGTGCCGCAGGGGAGTGTCGTAGGACCGTTGCTATTCACTGTATACATAAATGACCTTGTGGATGACATCGGAAGTTCACTGAGGCTTTTTGCGGATGATGCTGTGGTATATCGAGAGGTTGTAACAATGGAAAATTGTACTGAAATGCAAGAGGATCTGCAACGAATAGACGCATGGTGCAGGGAATGGCAATTGAATCTCAATGTAGTAAAATGTAATGTGCTGCAAATACATAGAAAGAAAGATCCTTTATCATTTAGCTACAATATAGCAGGTGAGCAACTGGAAACAGTTAATTCCAAAAATTATCCGGGAGTAGGCAATAGGAGTGATTTAAAATGGAATGATCATATAAAGTTGATCGTCGGTAAAGCATATGCCAGACTGAGATTCATTGGAAGAATCCTAAGGAAAAACAAAGGAAGTAGGTACACTGCTTGAATACTGCTCAGCAGTGTGGGATCCGTACGAGATAGGGTTGATAGAAGAGATAGAGAAGATCCAACGGAGAGCAGCGCGCTTCGTTACAGGATCATTTAGTAATCGCGAAAGCGTCACGGAGATGATGGATAAACTCCAGTGGAAGACTCTGCAGGAGAGACGCTCAGTAGCTCGGTACGGGCTTTTGATGAAGTTTCGAGAACATACCTTCACTGCTCCCTCCTACGTATATCTCGCGAAGAGACCATGAGGATAAAATCAGAGAGATTAGAGCCCACACAGAGGCATATCGACAATCTTTCTTTCCACGAACAATACGAGACTAGAATAGACGGGAGAACCGATGGAGGTACTCAAAGTACCCTCCTCCACACACCGTCGGTTGGGTTGCGGAGTATGGATGTAGATGTAGATTCAATATTCCGAGACCCACAGTGTCAAGAGCGTACCGAGAATGCAAAGTTTCAACGCAGTAGCCGACGGTCTTCACCTAACGACAGAGAGCAGCGGCGTTTGGGTTGAGTTGTTAGTGCTCACAGACAAGCGACACTGCGTGAAATAACCGTAGAAATCAATTTGGGACGTACGATGAACGTAGCTGTTAGGACAGTGTGGAGAAATGTGGCGTTAATGTGCTATGGCAGCACACGACCGACGTGAGTGCCTTTGCTAACAGCACGACATCGCATGCAGCAGCTCTCTTGGGCTCATGATCATATCGATTAGACGCTAGACTATTGGAAACCAGCGTCCTGGTCCTATGAGTCCCCATATCAGTTGTTAAGAGCTGACTGTGGTGTAGACCCCACGAAGCCATGGACCCAACTTGTCAACAAGGTACCGTTCAAGTTAACGGTGGCTCCATAATCGTGTGGACTACGTTTACATGGAATGGACTGGGTCGTCTGGTCCAACTGATCATTAGCTGGAAGTGATCATGTTTGGCTATTTGGAGACCATCTGCAGTCATTCATGGACTTCATGTTTCCAAATAACGGTGGAATTTTTATGGGGGACAATGCGCCGAGTCACTGGGCCACAATTTTTCACGACTGGTTTGAAGAACATTCTGGACAGTTCGACCGAATGATTTGGCCACCCGTCGAACATTTATGGAACATAATTGAGGGACCAATTCGTGCACAGAATCCTGCACTGGGAACACTTTTGTAATTATGGACGGCTATAGAGGCACCAGGACTCAGAATTTCTGCAGGGTTCTTCCAACGACTTACTTGTGAAGTCCATGACACGTTGAGTTGCTTCAGTGCGCTGGGCATTAAGGAGGAATTCCATGACCTTTGTCACCTCAGTGTATCTCCATCTGAATGTCAACTGTCTTCATCCACAAAACCCTTATCCACATCAACAATTTCCTTTTGGGATCTTTGCAGTCCCAGCGCATACATGCATCAACAGGCTCCGAGGTCTTATCGCCATGCAGGCACCGATACATGTGCAAACATCTGGCTGCCACGGCAAATTTGTGCTCAACGCTCGACATTTCTTCTATCTTCCCTTCTCCCTCAACTTCCTCTTTTTTCCCCTCGGCGACCTCCTGTTTTTGCATTTTCTGCATCACGATCGGTTGCCGTGAGAGAAGCTGCACACAGCACTTGAAAAGATGGCCGATAGCTTGACTTTTTACCAGCGAGCACTGATTGCTGCACGCTACGAAGTGTGTAATTCCGTCGTCCTGGTACAGAGACGGGGACATACTGTGAATGGAGTGAATTTCACTTCATAACAGAGAATTGTCACAGAAAGTTTATTACCACAGGCTTGGTGAAGATGTAAGAAGAATCCACTACTGGGTTAGATGACAAAGTGGCGACTCTGCAGAAAATGTCTGTACGCTGCCCTTCAATATCATCATACCAGGCAGCACGTGAAAGTGGACTTGCAAGGTACGCGGTTTGTCAGATCTTGCATAAAGAACTGAATTATCGAACGTGTAAATCTCATCATGTGCAGCAGCTGACACCTAAAAACTATAATCACAGAATGGATTATGAGGAGTCGACGTTGGGTTGGCACGAAGGTTAGCGTCAATTGTTTAATAACTTCCTCTGGAGTGACGAGGCAGTATTCCATCTGAGAGGTTTTATCAATCGACACAATTGCCGTTATTGGGCCGAACAGGGTCCTGATGTTACTGTGGAGAAGATGCAGTCTCGTCCAGAAGAGACTGTGTTGTGAAATGACTGCCACAGATGTTATCGAACCATTTATCCTGCGCGACAAAATGATTGCAAAACGCTACATGCAGGTGCTTGAAAATTATTTTTGCTCCAGAGTATCTTCATGGGGTAACATCGGAGACGTTATTTTTATGCAAGATGGCTCACTGCCTTGTTTTGCAAAATGTCGTGGATGCAGGGATGAGGGTTTTCAGGATACTGACGGACCTCATGAGTAGTACGCGACAAGTCCAGGCCTGACATCGTGTGTCTTATTTTTATGAGGCTGGGAAAAAAGTGAGTGTGTCGGTCGAAACCTTCGGGACATTAGCAAAAAAGTCCGACGTAACTTCCCTCAGACGACTGTGGATCTCATAGGCAGCAGTTTGAGACGACTGGTCTGCATCACAGGCGCCTACATTGTATTTTGGAGTACGCATCCACATTACTGTATGACAATGTATGCATGATATCAATTTCAATAAATTCAATACCTAGTTATTTTCCAGACAACCCGTAGACAGTAATTTTCCCTCATTCTGTACACAAATGGAATATTTCGAAAGTTGTTAATAATAGTACGATGTATCCTCTGACATGCATGTTCAGAGGCTTGCAGAATATATAGGTGCATTGATGCATGTTATAACATCGCGATACAGCTGTTCAGATGATACTAAATTACTTCGGTACTCTACATCATTATCACATCGAGCGTCCTTCATTGACACTTTTATTTGTCTTATCAGTCAGATGACAGTGGTGAGTAAACAGGGGAGGACGAGTAATTGGACGCGACGGTTCATTCCATTTCGTCTCCATCCCAATCACAGAACACATTTCTTTTCGTGACTGCTTTTGACCGTACATTGACCATCTACAGAAACTGCACTCCCAGAGAAAATGAGGGATGCAGCCAGAAGTGAAGTAGGAAACGAAACCAAACTTAAAGATTTCAGAGGGCATGTGATGTTATTTCAGTGACTAAAAAATCAAGTCAAATTTAGAAAGAAATTGTCTGAGATTACTTGGCAGTATGACGTTGAACCCCTGGAGCACTGATTCGGTTGGGAAGGGTGCATCCTTTCCAGAGGTAAGCTGGTACAAAATTGTTGTAAATGGTCCCCGATAACGTGGATACTAGCGCTGGGATGGAGTTGACTGTCCAAGCCCGTCATACACATGTTCTATCGGGCACAGATTGGGATCTTGCTAGCTACGGGAGTACCTCATCACCCTGGAGACAGTTCATAGAGACACGTGCCAAATGTCGACGAGCATTACGCTGCTGGAAAATGGCACCACGATATTTTCACATGACAGGTTTACATACAAGGATGCAGGATGTCGGTGACATGGCGTTGTAACGTCAGAGTCCCCACATTCAATACCAGCCGTGATCTGAGGTCATACCCGATGGCTCCCTACACCATGACGCCAGGAATAACACTGCTGTGTCTCCCCAAAACGCTGGAGGAATGGGACCTCTCCCAAGGTCACCGCCCTACTCGCCGACTGTGGTCGGCTTGAGTAGTGCAAAACCTTGATTCACCAGTCAACACAGTGCGACGCCATTATCAGCACTCCATACTTCCTGGTCTCGGCAACACTCCAAACATAGCCATTCCTGTTGTTGTGTGAAGAGCAAACTGCACACTGAACGGTAATTCCCTGTTCTAGCTGCTGCTGGTTCCCGACCAATGGCGAGGGATAACATGATATGAAGCAGGGAGGTTACTGCTTGCTCTCGGATGACAGCTGCAGATGTGAAGGGTTAGGATACGCCGACGCTCCATGTGGGCAACAGGAGCGTTCATGACCAGTACGCCTGCCCTCACGTTCCCAAACAGTCCAACATCGGGCCACTGTCACGTATAAATGCTTCTCAGATCTGGATATTGCATGATTCAAACTTGTGGCCTAATGCAAACCCACAGTGAGGCCTCTTTCAAAGTCTGTGAAATGCTGATAACTTTGTCTCTTACAAGTATTTGGCATCTCCGTGCCCTCTGCAGTGATCGCTCAACATACGATGCTGTTTACATACATTATGTACCCACAAAGTCTGGCGTCAACACTCAACATTAACAACACTAATGCAGTCTGGTGGCCATAACACCTGTCACAGTGAGTTCATAATTTCTCAAACTCAATTCAGTCATCATTTACATAAGCTTGGGTAGTTACTTTCTTAGGAAATGTGCAATGGAGGGATACACTAAAATACTAAAAATATTGTCATACTTGCATGTCCGAAAGAACAGACACCATTGTGGATCGTGACAGTCGTGAACAATGAAATTTCAATGAATTACAAACATCAGCTGTGTACGGGACATTGATAAAGAAGTCAACGGGGAGAGTTGAAAATGTGTGCCCGACTGGTTCAAATGTCTCTGAGCACTATGGGACTTAACATCTGAGGTCATCAGTCCCCTAGAACTTAGAACTACTTAAACCTAACTAACCTAAGGACATCACACACATCCATGCCCGAGGCAGGATTCGAACCTGCGACCGTAGCGGTCACGCGGTTCCAAACTGACGCGCTTAGAACCGCACGGGCCCGACTGGTATTCGAAACCGGGATATCCTGCTTACTAGACAGCCGCTCTCCGAACGAACAGACACCATACACATAATTACGGTGATCCCAGGCCAAGAATCACTTCTGTGTGGATGCATAAATACGCTCGATCTCATGCGGGAATAGACCTTGCGTCGAACATTGAGATTAACGGCAGGGAGCCCTACTTTCGGAGTGTGTGGAGTAAGTTGAGAATGTGTGTCTGCTGTGGGAAAGGGGGGAGGGGGGGGGTGCTTGGGATAATTCCGCGCAGCCGCCCTAATTCGTGTGTTCTCGGTGGCTTATGGGTTAGAGCGCTTACCTAGTCAGCAGGAGATCCCGGATACGAATGCCGGTCGCGCACACACTTTCAACTCCCCCGTTGACTACTGTCACATCCCGTATACAGCAGATGTTTATAACTCATTGAAATTTCAAATATATGTATGGCTGATATCCATCAGTTCCAAGCAATAATTTTTGAGACTTTTAAGATCTTTATGTAGAAATTTTCTCCTTAAATGGAAGTTCATGAAGATATCCAAAGAACGGGCGAAACCAACAAAAAACTTGTTCTGAGACTGTGTATAGGAAGAAAAGATAAGTGCGTAATAGATACCGCTCACTTTTCTACATAGTCAGTTGATATTACTGTCATAAATCGCAATACGATGTTAGTTCAATTAATAGTCAGTATTTTGCCATTACATTTGTGGACACTTAGACTGTTAGCTGCAAGATAAAGCACCGTGACCTGTTGGCATCTCAGATCAGGCACGGAGTCCTTTAGTCAACAAAGAGCTCCACCAGGAAATCTCACGGCACTAATCACGCCTCCTTGAAGGTGAACTAGCCTTGGCGTAAGTCAAGACGGCCCACCCTGTGTAGGTGAGCGGCACCAGTCTGAGTGGTAGCCACCACTTAAGCCTTATTAACGCTGGGAAACAAATAGAGTACAGGAACTTGGGTTCTCTGCGCTCGCTTCTAAAGGCTCTGACACCGCTATGCCAGCCAGCTAGTGTGGGAGAGTTGTTGTCTGTTTTCGCTCCAAACATTTGGTTGACTCTATGAGATTGCATCGTGTCACCTAACACAGGGTGCCAACGAGGCGACAGATCCAAACAACATTGCGTCCATTCACTGCCAACGACTTGAAGGTAAAAATTGAGTCGTGTGTGCAAAGAGTGGAAATTTTCTCTTATTTCTCCAATTTCTCGAAAAATTTTGAGACCTTTATCAGCCATCATGTTGGCAACAGTATAGAGTCGGCCCCACCACCTGCAGAGGCGGGAAGCTGAGCAGGAGGATTGAATTTTGCAGGTATCCAGGGACGGACTTTCGACCGACACGGTAACTGATTGTGGGAGATGGAAGCTGACGGCCATCTTGGGCTATTTGGGACACACTGCTGACTTGGAGCAGAGATAAGTTTTCGCAGTCCGTAATAACGCGACCCGTAGTTTGACCAGTTCACTTCTAATGTAACACGGGTGTTTATTTAATCTTGCATGAGCAATATGTACAGATAATGAGATATTGGTGCTTTTGCTCCCGTGCTGTCTTCCTTCCATAGAATTCCTCCCACAGTGCTAGTCTCCCTTTCAGTTAACATAATTCGAGGCTCAGTTAATTTTGTTTCACTTCTACCTTGTGATTAACTTTCGTTTCCTTTAAGAGAAAACGACATTCCGTTAAATCCAGATTATATTTGATTAACCTTTGTTTCATTTAAGAGTAAATGAGATTCTATTAAAAGTAGATTATGTTGTATTAACTTTTGTTTAATTTAAGAGTAAACGAAATTCTGTTAAAGGCAGATAACTTTTGATGAACCTTTTCTCAACTTAAGTGTAAATAATATTATGTTAAAAGTAGACATGACTTCCGTTACAAGATTACTAATTTTTGTTGTTTATTTGTTTTATTTACAACATACTCTGTTACGCAATATTTATAATATTACACGTATGTATGTCGTGTAAGGAAAATTTTTGCCAGATCCATTTTTATGTAGCGTAAAATAAGAACAAAGTATATGCACCTCATACTTGTACGTCGTAGGCGGCATTTGGTGAGCAAAGTGTTCACAAAAAACATGCAATCGCGACTTTAACAAGTGATGCCTCGCTACCCTTACTCTTCGTTGTCCAAGGCAAAACATAACTTGGTAAATCTTTGATGTAGAAAACATAAAAATGTATAAAAGATTCAAACAGAAAATTAACAGCATGCTTACAAAGATTAAATTATTATATTAGGTGAATGTGTTCAAAATAAAAAGAAGGGAAGTCAGTTAGTTATTTAGTTAGTTTCATGTTGAGTAGATTATTTGTCCGCCCCCAGTAGCTGAGTGGTCAACGCGACAGACTGTCAATCCTAAGAGCCCAGGTTCGATTCCCGGCTGGGTCGGAGATTTTTCTCCTCTCATGGACTGGGTGTTGTGTTGTCTTAATCATCATCCTTTCATCCCCATCAACGCGCAAGTCGCCGAAGTGGCGTCAAATCGAAAGACTTGCACCAGGTGAACGGTCTACCCGACGGGAGGCCTTAGTCACACGACCCACCAACCCCATTGAAAAGTTGTCGACAGATCAGTTTACAGGATACGCAATCACGATTAGTCTCAACATTAATGAACACATTGTTTTTTGTCCTAATCATGCACTTAAAAACAAGTTTTTCTTCTTTTAACAGAATAAATGTCGTTTATTTCAAAACGTACCCTCAAAAAGAGCTGAGAAACATGCTACACGTGAACGGTGACGCTAGCGGTACCATACAAGTTATTCATCATTGGTGCCTGGGTCCACACGTCCACAAAACATTCGGAATATATTTGCTGCCAACATTAACGAGCATAATGTAACTGTAGTCAAATTTTCAGCAGCTCTGGAATTTCCTTAAAATTACATCGTTCCCTTTAGTAAAAGAGACTCCGCAATAAGTTGTTCTACAAAAAAATACGCGTTGCCATACATTAAAATGTTTTCGCTGGCTGAAAACTTTGTTTCGATATCTTAAACACTTTATGAAGTATAACTGGTCCCCAAGACACATGTGCCACCTTATTTTTCTTCGTTTCTTTCAGTCTAGAAATATGTCAGTGGTTTAATCCTCCTAGAGTTAGCCTTCGAGGCAAAGAAATGACCCGACAGGAATGAAATTAGCCTCTTGAGGCCTCATAGCAAGAAGACGGTGTCAAACACAAAAAGTCTGAAAAGAAGAGGAAGGAGACTCCTACACAAGTACGTAATTAATGTGAAATTTTCAATGCAGATTTACGAAATCAAAGCCGTGGATGAGTGGCAGTTTATGTTACTCTTCAAAAAGTGATTTCCAGATACAAAATTTCAAATACCAAATCACCATGAAGATAATTACACAGCATTTTTCAATAAGCTATTGTAAATTAATTTCTCACTTAAAATTATTTATTTCCCTAGTCTTTTAAATTATTACTTCCGTTTTCATTTTCTGAAGGTAAAATTAGCCGCCTAGAAAAGCTTAGGATTGTGGGATTATATGACGATCACGTTTTCTGGTGAAGAATATGTTGCAGAACTATTTTTAGTGATTGTATGTGATTATTGTGTGATAGTAAAACGCTACACTTTATCTCCGGAATTCACACACATTCACGGTGGGATTTTAGAGCACAGTAATTCAAATTCCGCTAAGAACTGTCAAACGTTCTTTACTTTATTTCGACTGCATCACCCCACTTTGTTGTACGCGGAAACTATGAAAATTCATAGTTTACCTACAAACATCTTGGAGTTGAATAGAACTACTATAATAGAATCAGATGAGTGAAACAGGTAATTCCAAAGGTCAACATTTGCCTTCTCTCCTCGGAAAATATTCGTTGAGTTCTCCTAATACATTTGAGGTACGCGAAGTCTATTACTTAATAGCTAATCACTATAATGTGTCGTTACTGTGTGGTACGCCATGTCGTGCACGGCCGACACCTGACTATCAAGGGCATGAGAGACGCATCAGATTAATTACTTACTCAGTAATGCGATTTTGAAACATGTAAACTCCTCCTACTATCCTCACAACTTCTGCATCACACCTATATCCTGCTCGTCTTGCAACGTCGTTTGCATATTCACTGACCAAATTTCACAAGAATTAAATAACAAGACAGCACCGGCTGCTATTTTCTGTGACCTATCTAAGGCTTTTGGCTGTGTGAATCACAATATTTTTCTAGCTGAACGGACAGTTTGTGGAATTGATGGTACAGTCATCCAATGGATAATGTCATATCTAACAAAGAGAATCGAGAAAGTTGTACATAATAATCCAACCAAAATAGCGGAAGACATTCTTCTGATGGAGAGATGTTGCAGTTATGGGCCCGCATCTCGTGGTCGTGCGGTAGCGTTCTCGCTTCCCACGCCCGGGTTCCCGTGTTCGATTCCCGGCGGGGTCAGGGATTTTCTCTGCCTCGTGATGGCTGGGTGTTGTGTGATGCCCTTAGGTTAGTTAGGTTTAGGTAGTTTTAAGTTCTAGGGGACTGATGACCATAGATGTTAAGTCCCATAGTGTTCAGAGCCATTTGAACCAGCCATTTGCAGTTATGGGATTCCACAGGGCTCGTTCTTAGGTTCACTATTGCTCACTATACGTAAATGACATTACGTAAAATATACAACAAGCGGAATTAGTTCTTTTTATAGATGACAACAGTACTGTGATCAATCCAAGCATACATACAGCAACAGAAAGATAGTAGATAATATTCTTAAAAACATTATTCAGCTGTTTTCTTGAAATGGTCTCATTCTGCATTTCAAAGAGACAAAACAGGTTTAGTTCTGCGTACTCAGAAGTGCTACACCAATAATAAACATTATACATGGTGAGGAAATAATAAGTATGACGGAAGCTTCAGTAATTTTAAGCTCCATACTGAGAAGATTTCAAATTGAAAAAACTGAAGTACTATAACAAATCAGTGTAGTCATAGTTGCACTTCGAATCATTGTCAATCCTGGGGAGAGGCATATTTGTAAGTTAGCACATTTTGCATATTTTCATTTAATAATGTTGCACGGAATCTATACCCTTAAGCCAGCTTGTACAGTGGAGGCTTAAGGAAGAAAGTTTTTATTGCTCAGGAACGTGTTGTGGGATTAACATGTGGTTCTCACTTATGATCATCTTGAAGACATCTGTTTAAGAAGTATGTGTATCCTCTCATAAAGCGTGTTGTAAATAAGACACTTCGCTTCAAAAGGAACAATGACGTACAGAACTATATTACCATAAGGAAACATGGCATTCATCACCCCACACTAAGGTTGTCTATAGCACAAAAATGGATGCACAATACTGAAACCGAAATTTTTGATCACTTAGCCCATTGATATAAAATGTCTTACAGACACCAAAGCTAAATTTGAACACAAACTGAGAAAGTTTCTCATGTAAAACCGCTTCTATTCTGTAAAAGAATTTGTATCTGTCTACTACATAAAAGACAGGATGGGAATGACTAATTCACATCTGTATAACAAGAAATGAAAAATATAAATTTATCTTTCAATGTCTAATATGAATGTAAAACTACGACATCATTGTGATAAATTGTTCAAATGATCCATGTAACGGAAAACTATATGGCTGAGTTTGTGTCACCCTGCTCAGTCACAAGTTCGACCGGTACCAGAATTTTCACAAAACTTCCTACCTCGCTAATAACAGTCAGGACGTACGGTTGCTTCTAAAGGCTATTGTTTTAACCTCACTGCTTTTTGCAATTGTTTGTATACTATGCTTCTACAACAGCTAATTTCAGATCAGCTGCTTCGGTTGCGTTACACTAATAATGATTGTCCTTGAAGCTTCCTATCCGGCTACGTAAACGTCAGCTGATTTTTTTTACTTGATAATTTTTATTTACTTTTACTTGTAACACTAACTTCTTTCGAAGTTTTGTAGTGGACGTGTCTAGATAGAGACTTGTGATTCTGCACAAGACAGATGTGCTTGAAGAATTATGATATATGTCGACATTAGTTAATTATTTAGTATTATGGGCTCAGGCAGACTTACTGTTTTGAAAATACTTTAGCGAACAGATCTCTAAACATCAGTTGTACAAGTGTAAATCTTCCTGAAGAAGTAACGTTGCCTACAATAATGTGCTTTGAACCTGGGAATATGGCTTTCGCAGGGGACGCTACACCTTGTGAGCACTTTGCAGATTCTAATCCAGATGGCAGCTCTGATCTGGCGGCAGCATCGAACACTATATGTAAATCCAATGTGAAGGGGAGGGGGGGGGGGGGAGGAAAGGAATTATTGATACCAGATGCATCGATACATTACGCAGAATCAGCGGCGGCGAGTGAAAATGTGTGCCGCACTGGGATTTGAAACTAAATCTCTTGCTTGCTAAGCAGGTTAACCGCTGCGCCATCCATGCCACAGTGATGCAGCAGCTGCGTGGCGTACCTCGGCACGCCTCACGGCTGGCCCACACTTTCACCGAGCGCCACCTGCCGCAGTCGCTGTCCACTTCCTCCGTGTTCTCTACTCTCAGATTCCCGCAGAAGGTCGGACAGACTTGTACATCCGCAACTTAAGAATTTGGATCCATTGCCAATCTAGGCGAATCAGTTATATGAATACGTGTTCTCTGTTCTTCCGGACACGTCCAAAAGAACGGACACGGCACATTCATGTAACACTGGACACACCGCACGCTCTGCTGTATAGGTATTCACCTGGCGGAATCAACAAACCCATGTAGACGTATCAGAACATTTTTGGACACAAAAAAACAGCATTTTCAACTCAAAGTATTCCGCAAAAATGATGTGAACCTTCGTTAGCTCTTTTGGGTATTAGGCCCTGTTAATTTGTACAAAAATCGCTATTAAAACTGCCATTTCGAGAGTTTTTGTTGTGGTTTTATAACAATATGGCGCAACCTAATGCCCGAAAGGATTTTATTGAAATTTGCACTGTGCATGGAAAACGTCGTTCTTGTATCACCTATCTATTTTCACCCATGAGACTCAGAAAGCAGTGTACAATAACGCTCTAGTTGACGCTGAATTCATGGACATCTCGAAGGCATTCGATAGAGCACGCCGTTCTTAATGGTATTATAAATCACAATATCCATAAACGACTTGTTGGATAATATTGGATGCTCAGTGAGAATGTTCAACGCTGAGGCTATCGTGTGTTGTCCTTAGGTTAGTTGGGTTTAAGTAGTTCTAAGTTCTAGGGGACTGATGACCACAGCTGTTAAGTCTCATAGTGCTCAGAGCCATTTCTGAGGCTATCGTATATCACGAAATCGTAACGACAGAAAATTGTACCGAAATACAGAAAGGAAGACTAGCGCCCTGTGGACGAGAATATCATTAGTGGCAAAGTGCAAGAGGCAACGGGAAAGGAATTCGACCTGTTCAAGCCGACCGAAATGGTCGAGCGGTTCTAGGCGCTTCAGTCTAGAACCACGCGACCGCTGCGGTAGCAGGTTCGAATCCTGCCTCGGACATGGATGTGTGTGATGTCCTTAGGTTAGTTAGGTTTAAGTAGTTCTACGTTCTAGGGGACTGATGACCTCAGATGTTAAGTCCCATAGTGCTCAGAGCCATTTGAACCATTTTTGACCTGTTCAAAAAGCTCTCCCGAAATTTGCTTTAATAGATTTGCAGAAATCATGGAAGACCTAAATCTGTATGGCTAGACGGGGTTTTGAACCTCAGTTCTCCCGAATACGAGCCTAATTACTTAAACAACTTACGTGGTCGTAATACTTCAGGACAGACGTCTAAATTACGCCCTTCGGAGAGACTAGTAGCTCACCATCAATACAAACAAATGTCATTATTGTGCATAAATACGCAGTATGTTCTATTATTATTTCCTTTAAAGAATTAACCATGCATTACTGGGTTGAGACAACCTTAAAATACAGGGTGGCAATTATTGAACTATATAAAAAGAAAATTTAAATTATTTACAAACTACGGAATGCACACACATATTCAACATGTAAACGACGCTACAGATGTTCGGATTTAGGTTATGACATGTTCGATATGCCTCCCATCATTGGCATCATTGGCGTTGATGTGACGCAAACGAATAGCGAAATTCTCCATGACCCGCTGAAGTATCGATGTTGTCGATGACCTCCTCAATGGCTGTTTTCAGCTCAGCAATGGCCTTGCAGTTATTGCTGTATTCCTTGTCTTTAATATAGCCCCACAAAAAGGAATCGCACCTGTTCGGATCCGGCATACATAGCGGCCAATCGAGGCCAATGCCAGTGGCCTCTGGGCACCCCAGAACCAGAATGAGGGCCGGCCATTGTGGCCGAGCGGTTCTAGGCGCTTCAGTCTGGAACCGCGAGACCACTGCGGTCGCAGGTTCGAATCCTGCCTCGGGCATGGATGTGTGATGTCCTTAGGTTAGTTAGATTTAAGTAGTTCTAAGTTCTAGGGGACTGATGATTTCAGATGTTAAGTCCCATAGTGCACAGAGCCATTTGAACCAACCAAAATGTGGTCCCTGAAGTGGTCCTCCAGGACATCACACACACTCCTTCTTCGTTGGGGTCGAGATCCGTATTGATGAACCACTTCTTGTCGAAATCAAGGTCACTTCGAATAATGGGGATGAAATCATCTTCCAAAACCTTCACGTACCGTTCGGTAGTCACCGTGCCATCAAGGAATATCGCAGCGATTATTCCGTGGTTGGACATGCGTACCACACAGTCAGCCGTTGAGGGTGAAGAGACTTCTCGATCGTGAAATGCGGATTCGCAGTCCCCCAAACGAGCCAGTTTTGCTTATTGGCACCCAACGACAGTGGGCTTCGTCGCTAAAGCAAACCATTCTAATTCCCACCATGCCCCGCGGCCAACCGTGCAGTTTGAAGTCCTAATGCAAACCGTTCAGAAGTTATGACGATTTTATTTCATATAGTTCAATAAATGTCACACTGTAAATAAGAGAAAGCTATCGAAGTGTTGTAGGGGAGTTGTGGGGAAAGGAGTTGGTAGGATCAGATTAATTGGAAGAATTCTAATGAACTGTAGTTCGTCCACAGTTGAGTTCGCTCACAAAACACTCATTCTGCCGGTTCTCCTGTGTATGGGACACTCACAATGTATGATTAATCGAGGAGATGGAGAAAATCTAAAGAAGACCAGCGTGTTTCATCATGGGTTCACTTAGGAAGTGTGAGAGAATCACGGAGGTGATCATTCAACTACAGAGGCAGATATTAGAAGAAAAGCATAGTGCAGAACCTCACGAAGAGGCTTATGGTAAAAATTTTGATATGGTACATTCAAAAAAGAATCAAGAAGTCTATTAATTTCTCCCACACACATCTTGTGAAATGAGTACGTCGGTAAAATGAAAAAGAAAAAGTGGTCATATGGAGTATACCAGAAAGTCGTTCTTCAGACTCACCATTCGCGAATGTGACATCTACATCTACATGGTTACTCTGCAGTTTACACTTAAGTGCCTGGCAGAGGGTTTATCGAACCATTTTCATACTACTTCTCCACCGTTCCACTCTCGAATGGCGCGTGGGAAAAAGGAACACCTAAATCTTTCCGTTCGAGCTCTGATTTCTCTTATTTTATTATGATGATCATTTTTCCCTACGTAGGTGGGTGCCCACAAAATATTTTCGCATTCGGAAGAGAAAGTTGGTGATTGAAATTTCGTAAATAGATCTCGCCGCAAAGAAAACCACCGTTGTTTCAGTGACTGCCACCCCAACTCGCGTATCATATCACTGACACTCTCACCCCTATTGTGCGATAACACGAAACGGGCTGCCCTTCTTTGCACTTTTTCACTGTCCTCTGTCAATCCTACCTGGTAAGGATCCCACACCGCGCAGCAATATTCCAGCAGAGAACGGACAAGTGTTATGTAGGCTGTCTCTTTAGTGGGTTTGTCGTATCTTCTAAGTGTTCTGCCAACAAAGCGCAGTCTTTGTTTCGCCTTCCCCACAATATTATCTATGTAGTCTTTCCAATTTAAGTTGCTCGTAATTATAATTTCTAGGTATTTAGTCGAATTGACAGCCCTTAGATTTATGCGATTTATCGTATACCCAAAATTTATCCGATTTCTTTTAGTACCCATGCGGATGAACTCGCATTTTTCTTTGTTTAGTGCCAATTGCCACTTTTCGCACCATACAGAAATTCTCTGTAGATCATTTTGTAATTGGAATTGATCGTCTGATGATTTTACTAGACGGTAAATTACAGCATCATATGCAAACAATCTAAGGGGGCTGCTCAGATTATCACCTAGACCATTTATGTAAATCAGGAACAGCAGAGGGCCTATGACATTACCTTGCGGAACGGCAGATATCACTTCTGTTCTAATCGATGATCTACCGTCTATCACTACGAAATGTGACCTCTTTGAGAGGAAATCACGAATCCAGTCAAACAACAGAGACGATACTCCATATGCACGCAGTTTGATTAATAGTCGCTTGTGCGGAACGATATCAAGAGCCTTCTGGAAATCTAGGAATATCGATTCGATCTGAGATGCCTTGTCGACAGCACTCATTACTTCGTGGGAATAAAGAGATAGCCGTGTTGCACCAGAACGATAGTTTCTGAATCCGTGTTGTTTATGTATCAGTAAGTCATTTTCTTCAAGATGATTCATAATGTTCGAGTACAGGTGAAGAAGGGATTGTACAGCGTGCACAAAGGGTCCTCTGCTGCACACAGTATGGTGGTTTCGTGGTGTAGGTGTCGATAGATGTACGTGAAAGTGTATAATATTACGTACTCATTTACTCGTGCCGCACACGGAATTTAGCAAGTAAACACCTTTTACGAGCAGTCCCTGGGTAAAGTGATGCGGCCTGTGGCTGCAGAAGAAAGAATTACGGCCCCTGGTTGCCCTTTGTAATCTGCCCTCCGCCTGTCAGTCCCGAGCGGCCACGGCCTATCAATAAATCGCGAACCCATTAAGTGACGGTGGCGCCTACTGGCTGTTCGACACAGGCGGCTAACCGCAGCGCTGGCGCGGCACGTGAGCTACGAGCGGGTGCAGGCCGGGCTCACCGCTGCGTTCAGTATACAGGAAGGGAGGGGGGACAATGAATATCCTAGGAGGTGGTAGTAACTGCTAATTCTAATATAACATTCTATACAACATGTGTGCAATTTTTATTGGTTACAGAGATGCACCTGTCAGAGACACAGTTTTCCATTTTGCAGTTCATACACCAGTTGTTATATTTCTTTATTGATGGTCATGTTTGTTTTTTAGTTCAGTTTGTAAAAGTATGAGTGTATATAAATGAATTTTTAAAATGTGACTGTGATTTGTAAGCCAATTTCACGGCATCGTTTAAGAACGTTCCGCTTACACAGGGTGTTACAAAAAGGTACGGCCAAACTTTCAGGAAACATTCCTCACACACAAATGAAGAAAAGATATTATGTGGACATGTGTCCGGAAACGCGTAATTTCCATGTTAGAGCTCATTTTAGTTTCGTCAGTATGTACTGTACTTCCTCGATTCACCGCCAGTTGGCCCAATTGAAGGAAGGTAATGTTGACTTCGGTGCTTGTGTTGACATGCAACTCATTGCTCTACAGTACTAGCATCAAGCACATCAGTACGTAGCATCAACAGGTTAGTGTTCATCACGAACGTGGTTTTGCAGTCAGTGCAATGTTTACAAATGCGGAGTTGTCAGATGCCCATTTGATGTATGGATTATCACGGGGCAATAGCCGTGGCGCGGTACGTTTGTATCGAGACAGATTTCCAGAACGAAGGTGTCCCGACAGGAAGACGTTCGAAGCAATTGATCGGCGTCTTAGGGAGCACGGAACATTCCAGCCTATGACTCGCGACTGGGGAAGACCTAGAACGACGAAGACACCTGCAATGGACGAGGCAATTCTTCGTGCAGTTGACGATAACCCTAATGTCAGCGTCAGAGAAGTAGCTGCTGTACAAGGTAACGTTGACCACGTCACTGTATGGAGAGTGCTACGGGAGAACCAGTTGTTTCCGTACCATGTACAGCGTGTGCAGGCACTATCAGCAGCTGACTGGCCTCCACGGGTACGCTTCTGCGAATGGTTCATCCAACACTGTGTCAATCCTCATTTCAGTGCAAATGTTCTCTTTACGGATGAGGCTTCATTCCAACGTGATCAAATTGTAAATTTTCACAATCAAAATGTGTGGGCTGACGAGAATCCGCACGCAATTGTGCAATCACGTCATCAACACAGAGTTTCTGTGAACGTTTGGGCAGGTATTGTTGGTGATGTCTTGATTGGGCCACATGTTCTTCCACCTACGCTCAATGGAGCACGTTATCATGATTTCATACGGGGTACTCTACCTGTGCTGCTAGAACATGTGCCTTTACAAGTACGACACAACATGTGGATCATGCACGATGGAGCTCCTGCACATTTCAGTCGAAGTGTTCGTACGCTTCTCAACAACAGATTCGGTGACCGGTGGATTGGTAGAGGAGGACCAATTTCGTGGCCTCCACGCTCTCATGACCTCAACCCTCTTGACTTTCATTTATGGGGGCATTTGAAAGCTCTTGTCTACGCAATCCTGGTACCAAATGTAGAGACTCTTCGTGCTCGTATTGTGGACGGCTGTGATACAATACGCCATTCTCCAGGGCTGCATCAGCGCATCAGGGATTCCATGCGACGGAGGGTGGATGCATGTATCCTCGCTAACGGAGGACATTTTGAACATTTCCTGTAGCAAAGTGTTTGAAGTCACGCTGGTACGTTCTGTTGCTGTGTGTTTCCATTCCATGATTAATGTGATTTGAAGAGAAGTAATAAAATGAGCTCTAACATGGAAAGTAAGCGTTTCCGGACACATGTCCACATAACATATTTTCTTTCTTTGTGTGTGAGGAATGTTTCCTGAAAGTTTGGCCGTACCTTTTTGTAACACCCTATATACAAGTGCTGAGAATGTCGAATTGGTATTTGTGAACAAGTTATGTAAAAATATACGTTAGGGCGGTAGACGATTTTATGAATTCAGAATACGAGATTCAAGGGTGTTTGCTAAAGTTATTGCTAAACTGCACCAGACTGGAGCTTATAAGAATACGGCGAACATTACTTGTAAACGGCCGCTGTCCGTATCATTTACAGCAGATTCCATGCCTTCGACAAAGAGATGAGGGAACACAATGAAAACTTTGTCGTTGGCTAATTGCAAATTTCCGAGTAATCTCATTAATACTGCTTACTGATGAAACCATTTTCACTCGTAGCGGTATCAATAGGAGTCGAACCTCATGTGGGTGCTCTTAAGAAAACTCATCGGAGTAATCCGTTGAATTAAGGTCCCCATCAGTAACGTCAATTTGCAGCAGGCTTTTGGAATATATATTTTCGAATATTTTGCATTTCGTCGAAGAAAACGATTTATTGACAAACGGCACGGGGTTCAGAAAATATCGCTCTTTTGAAACACACCTATCTCTTTTTTCTCACGAAGTAATGAGTGCTACCGACAGGGGATGTCAAATTATTCCATAGTTTTAGATTTCTAGAAGGCTTTCGACACCGTTCCTCATAAGCGTCTTCTAATCAAATCGCGTGCCTATGGAGTGTCGCCACAGCTGTGTGAATGGAGTCTTGATTTCCTGTCAGAAGGGTCACTGTTCTTAGAAATCGATGGAAAGCTGTCGAGTAAAACAGAAGTACCGTCTGGCGTTGCCCACGGAAGTGTTGTAGGCCATCTGCTGTTCCTGACCTACATAAGAGACATAGAAGCCAATCTGAGCAGCTTGCAAAGTCAACAGATGATCAGAACCAATTACAAAATGACTTAGATAAGAAGTCTGTGAGGTGCAAAAAGTGGCAGTGACTCTAAGTAATGACAAGTGTGAATTCATCCACGTGAGTACTAAAAGAAGTCGCTAAATTTCGATTACGCGATAAATCACATAGATCTAAAGGCTGTAAATCCAACTAGGTACTTAGGGATTACAGCTACGAATAAAACATAAGACTACACTGTTTTTGTTCTAATGTAGAACAAAAACAGTACTTGTTATTCAACCTTAAATATAGAATTGTTCTACCAAGAAGTAACGAAAGAATCGATAAATAAGACGAATAACTTAAATTGGAACGATCACATAGATAATTTTGTGGTTAAAGCAAACCAAAGGCTGTGATTTATTGGCAGAACATTTACAAAGTACAACAGGTCTACTAAAGAAAATCCTTACACCATGCTTGTCGGTCCTTTATTTATCTATTTTTATTTACACGTCAAGTTCCGTAGGAGCAGATTAAGGAGCAAATCTCCAACGTCATGGAACGTGTCAGTACATGAAATTACACCATATAAGTAATAACAGATAAAAATAAAATGTTTGTGAATCCGAAAAAAGTCAAGCCATAAGTTTAAGTAAACGCAATCAACAATACAACAAGAATCAGCTTAATTTTTCAATGAACACCTCGGCAGCATAGAAGTAGCGATCCATGAGGAAAGTCTTCAGTTTCGGTTTGAAAGCGCGTGGATTACTGCTAAGATTTTTGAACTCTAGTGGTAGCTAATCGAAAACGGATGCAGCAGTATACTGCAGACCTTTCTGCATAAGAGTTAAGGAAGTCCGATCCAAATGGAGGTTTGATTTCTGCCGAGTATTAACTGAGTGAGAGCTGCTTATTCTTTAATTTACGCTGCTAACAAGCGGTCGAGATGTTCAGTAGGAGATGTCCAGTTTGTGGGACTTTCCCTTGAGGAACGCCAGTATATGTTTAACGGTTATTGCTCTAAAAGTGCTGCGGCTTTACAGATGCAGAACTGGATGGCTCAGATATTACTCTACCTCGCACCACTTTCGAGGAAGAAATACACGGCTAGAATTTCTTACATCTCGTCTCTGTCGCGCTCATTATCGGCAGCGTAGCAGCTCGTCTGGGTGAGGATAAGGAGGGAACTGACTGTCTATCGAAGGAATCATTGCAGTATTCGACTAGTGTGATTTTTTTGAGAGTTGCAGGGAAATCTAGCTCTGGACGCAAGGCTAACGGCTGTCTAACGGTTCTGCTTAATACGAGTCACCATTTCCAGTGCCGACTGACGATCTGTAGAATCGCGCTGCATCGATCTGGCAGCTTCTGGCTGCGTTAAAAAATTAAAAGCGGCTTCTCTGTGTCATGTCTTGTAGGAGCTCAAATCACAACATGTGTGGAATCATTCACAATCAGTTTTCCCGTTTGTCCCTTTTTGTGTATTGCTGAAAATAAAATGACAAAAGAATTTATCACACTCAGTAGACATCACGCTCATACCGTGTAACACCGTCGCTTGCCTTGATAATGGGCTCACACAGGCGAAGGAGAGGTGTCCCCCCTACCCTCCATCTCTACACCCTCCATCTCCTTTCCCAAGGTGGCTTCCGTCAACTCCCCCTCCCGGATGATGCCCTCTCTCCCTCCATTTATCCTTCCTATCAACTCTGATCCTCCCTCCCCCTCCTTTCCTCTGTCCTTTCCCTGGGCTCCCTCTTCCCCCCCCTTCCGTCCTGTTTCCTCCCCACTACACCTCTCCCTACCTCCCTTCTCCCCCCCAGTCCTTTTGTATTCCCCTCCTCTGCCTACCCCCCCTCCCTGTCGCGTCTGCCCCCCACCCCTCTTATGGGTCCTCATCCTCCATCAGCTCCTTTCCCGGTTCCCCCCCCCCCTTCGCTTTTACTCTCCTTTCCCCCCCTTTTTGTTTTCCCATCTCCTGTTCCGTTTCCCCCCACCTGCTCTCGACTGTGGTGTCACCTTTGCCGACTTTTTCGTGCTGTGTTCTAGTGACTATTCAGTGTTGTGTTGCGAACAGAAACCATGCTGTCGCTGGGTGTGCGTTTTATATACTTTGCGAACAGAATCCAGACTGTCGCCGTGTTTTTTTAATTGTCTATTGTTTCCCCTGTCTGCTCCGTATGTATTTTTATTCGCTTCATCATCCCTCTGTTGTTTGTTTTCATTTCCCCATTTTCTTTTCACCTTGTTACTCAATGAGTCCCCGATTTTATCGCCTGTTTTTTATTATTATTTATTCTCCTGCTCTTTGTCAGAAAACCTGTAGGCTGCAGAGCGGCGTCCTAAGCTGCTGCCAGCCCGCCCCCTTCGGGGGGAATTGAAATTCAATAAAGAAAAAAAAAAAAAAAAAAAAAAAGCGAAGCAGAGAGGTCGCAAGTTCTTCAAGTATGCCACATCCAGCTGAAGCCTCTCACTGATGATTATATAAGGTAGACTCTCAATGAGAGTCGTAGAAATACCACATTGTCACGATGATAACTGATGTTCGAAATGTTGAAATAAAAGTCCTAGTTCATGTTCGCTGCAGCCTGAAATAGTGGGCGCAACTCGTGGTACGGAAAAACCTCCAAAACATCACAGAAAAACCTCCGAGCTGAACTGCAACTTCCACACGTGGCCGGTTAAACGCCTCACTGGGCCATCGGCGCACTCTATGCCGTAAATCATTTAAAAAGAGGCATAATCGCTTCTCTTCGGACCAAACTACAGACCTTCATTCATCTGACTTCCAGTTTCTGTGTTGTTTGGATCATTACGGATGTGCAGATTTATGTGTTACTGTCGCTAAATGCCGTTTACGAGGAACCCACTTTCAAATATACTTTGTATGCAGTTCCCTTCACAGTGTTCGCCCCGAACCTGAGGAGGACCTGCATTCACTGGCAGCGGCAGTTCCTGTCGTGTTTGAAACCGACTGTCATTGAGAATGAGTGACACTCTTCTCCAGTCACTGTAGGTTAGGATTTTTTTAACACCAAGCAGCATCGTGTTCAATGGCTGCGACTTGTTCACCATTCCTGGTAGACACATTCGACAATCCACGTAGATACACCAACAGACTGGCTACTTCATTCACGGTGCGTTCACTCCTTTCTGCTATTCTGTCACGTGTAAACGTCAGCCCATATTACTGCGTCGATTCCGTGCAGCTGACAGGTACACACACCACTTCACCGCCACTATTTTGGTCACAAAATGAGTTCACCAGACGGAATATACTGATACCAAGCAGTAATGTGGTCCTCCACCGCTGACTAAATCATAGCAATGAAATTATGTGTACTCGTACTGTACTCGCAATATAACTTGACAGTTTTCTGGAAGCTAAGGAATCAATGGAAGTCAGATGATTTTGGACCTCTGCAGAATATTCCGTCCCCAGTTTCCAAAGCTATTAAACACTATAACTCGCCGAAGCATTGTAGTACCCACTGGCAATGTAATTTCAACTCAAGAACGCTGCCTGCCGTGCAAAAACGAGACTTAGCTTATATCCTCCACATTCCGGGCAGTAGCCCATAAGGATTCCCTGCAAACGGTCAAGATATGTTGTGCTTGTAGCACACATCGTTTCACTGCGATGGCTTACGTCAGTTTCTCTTTAGTGTACCATTTCGATTAGGTTTCGCCGGCCGGGGTGGCCGAGCAGTTCTAGGCGCTACAGTCTGGAACCGCGCGACCGCTACCGTCGCAGGTTCGAATCCTGCCTCGGGCATGGATGTGTGTGATGTCCTTAGGTTAGTTAGGGTTTAAGTAGTTGTAAGTTCTAGGGGACTGATGACCACAGCAGTTAAGTCCCATAATGCTCAGAGCCATTTGAACCATTTGATTAGGTTTCGTGTTATTGTTGTTGTCTTCAGTCCGATGTCTGGTTTCATGCAGCTGACCACGCTATTCTGTCCTGTGCAAGCCTCTTCATATTTACATAGCTACACCAACCTGCATCCTTATGAACCTGGAAACTGTCTTCGTCTCCCTCTACATTTTTTCGCCACACTTCCTTCCACTGCCATTTTAACGATTCCTTGATTCCTCGGGATGAGTCATTTCTACCGCTCCGTTCTTTTAGTGTTGTTGTGCCAGAAATTTCTTTTTCCTTATTAGTTATTAGATCTACTTATGTAATTTTCAGTACTGTCCTGTTGCACCGCTTCTTAAGAGCTTCTATTCCCTGCTTGTCTGAACTGCTTTTCGTCCACATTTCACTCCCATACAGGGCTACACTCCATACAAATACATTCAAAGAAGAACTTTTACACTTAAATTTGTGTTAGATGCTAGCAAATTTCGCTGTTTCAGAACCTCTTTTCTTGAAATTGCCCTTCTGTATTTTACATCCCCTTTACTTCGGTCATACTCAGTAATTACACTGCTCAAACAGCAAAACTCATCTACTACTTTTATTGTGTCGTTTTGTACTCTAATTATATCAGCATCACCTGATTTAATACGAGTGCATTCCATTACCCTTGTTGATATTCATCTTACACTCCCTTTTCAAGAAACGTTATTTCATGTTTAATTGCTACTTGAGACCAATGCGTCTCCGACGGAATTACATTGTCATAAAACATTTGCAAACTTTTCATTTCTTCTCCCTAAACTTTAATTGTCTTTCCACCTTCTTCTTGGTTTCCCTTACAGTTGGCTCAGCGTACGGATTGAATAACATCGGGGGTAGACAACAACCTGGTCTCACTCCCTCCTCTACCATTGCTTTGCTTTCATATCCTTCCACTCTTACAATGCAATGTGGTTCTGTAAAAGATGTAGAAAATTTTTCTCTCTGTATTTTAAAGAGTGTATTCCAGCGAACACTGTCCAAAGATTTCTCTAAATTTACGAAAGCTTTAAACATAGATTTGCCTTTCTCGACTCAATCTTGTAAGAAAAATCGTGGGGTCAGTATTGCGCCGTGTGTTCCTACTTATCTCCGGAACCCAAACTCATCTTTCCTGAGGTCGGCCTCTACCAGTTTTCCCACATTTCTTTAAGTAATTCGTGTCAGTGCTTTGCAGTCATGACTCACTGAACCGATAATTCTATAGTATTCAAACCTGTTAGCGTCTGTCGCCTTTGGAATAGGAATCATTACATATATCTTGCAAATACGGAAGGATCTCAATATTTGTGAGGGAATTTCGTCAACAAGGAACGTTTTGTAGGCGCCTTAGCTTTCAAAAATAGCAGTGTGTTTGTCACGAGCAACGAAATCGGTTCCGGCTCTTAGACCTACTGTATTGATCCTGGGCAGCAAGTACTAGTTTATTGACGCGGTTATTTGGCTGGTATCTAGCGAAGCGGCACCTGTTGAGCGGCACGGCCGGACAGTAGCAGTGCACTAGAGTTTAAGGCGGAGCGTCAGTGTGGCACTAACAGCGGCCCACGGGAAATGCACCCCGCCACGTAACTAACTTGTGACGTCACAACAGTTGTGTCGCCCGTACCTCTGTTCCTCAGTGCTTTGGGCTGCAGTGTATAGAACACTTGTGTGTTAAGTGTTCACTGTTTATTATGTCTTTTGTGTGAACGTTCAAACAACAACCTGCTTAACTTGCTAGTTTTGTTGTATTTACAGTGCTCATGGCATGAATGAAAAATATAACACTTTTGCTAATAAAGTGCTTACCTTATTCGAACTCTGTTGTCCCCCAAAACTTACTAAGGTTGGAGCAAAGTCTACAAAGAAGCCATGGATTACTCAAGGAATAGGGGTATCTTGTAAAACAAAAAGAAAACTGTATGTGTCAGTCCGAAACAGTTCCGATGTTGATGCTATAGCACATTACAAGAAATACTGCAAAATATTAAAGACTGTAATACGGACATCAAAGCAAATATATTACAAGGAAAAGATAGTCATATCAACTACAAAATAAAGACAATATTGGATATAGTGAAGGAGGAGACCGGTAGAACCAGACATGAAGAGGAACAAATAGCATTAAGAGTAAATGATACATTGATGACAGATCTGTATAGTGTTGCAGAACTTTTTAACAAACAATTTATAACTGTTACTGAAAAGATGGGGTTTTCAGGTTCAATAGATGCTGCTATGGAATACCTCAGACCAGACATTTCAAGTAAGTTTCATAATATGAATTTGACCCTCACTACCCCAGCAGAAATGATGTCCATCATAAAATCTTTAACATAAAAAAAACTAGTGGATATGATAAAATATCAATAAAGTTAATTAAAGAATGTGATTCTGAGCTAAGTAACATATTAAGCTATCTGTGTAACCAGTCGTTTATCAGTGGAATATTTCCTGAATGGTTGAAATATGCTGAAGTTAAGCCACTGTTTAAGAAGGGACATAAGGAAACAGCATCAGATTTCCGTCCAATTTCACTGTTGCTCAAAAATTTTAGAAAAGGTAATGTACAATCGGCTTTATAACCATCTTATCTCAAATAACATACTGTCAAAGTCACAGTTTGGATTTCTGAAGGGTTCTGATATTGAAAAGGCTATCTACACTTACAATGAAAATGTGCTTAATTCATTAGACAAAAAATTGCAGGCAAGTGGTATATTTTGTGATCTGTCAAAGGCATTTGACTGTGTAAATCACAATATCCTTTTAAATAAATTATTGTGTAACAGGAAACGGTGCAAAATGGTACAAATCTTATATCTCTGGCAGGAAACAAAGGGTGTTATCAGGAAAGAGACATGTATCAAGCTATCAGGCATCATCCAAATGGGAACTAATTACATGTGGGATCCCACAAGGTTTCATTTTGGGGCCCTTACGTTTTCTTGTGTATATCAATGACCTTTCATCAGTAACATTACCAGATGCCAAGTTCGTTTTGTTTGCTGATGATACAAACATTGCAATAAATATCAAATCAAATGTAGTCTCAAAAGATCAGCTAATAAAATATTTGTGGACATTAATCACTGGTTCCTAGCCAATTCTTTGTCACTAAACTTTGTAAAAACACACTACATGCAGTTCAGAACTTGTAAGGGGTGTCCCACGAGTATATGCATAACATACGATGACAAGCAGATAGAAGAAGTGGACTGTGTTAAATTCTTGGGATTACAGCTTGATAATGAATTCAACTAGGAGGAGCACACCACAGAACTGCTGAAGCGTCTTAACAAATCTCTATTTGCAATGGGAATTGTGTCAGACATAGGAGATATAAAAATGAAAAAGCTGGCATACTATGCTTACTTTCATTCCATAATGTCATATGGGATTATTTTTTGGGGTAATTCACAAGCCAAGCTAATGTTTTCCGGGCACAAAAACGTGCAGTAAGAGTTATATGTGGTGTGAACTCATGAACATCCTACAGAAGCCTGTTTAGGGAACTAGGGATACTAACTACTGCTTCCCAATATATTTATTCCCTAATGAAATTTGTCATTAAAAATATGTCACTTTTTCAAACCAACAGCTCAATTCATGGAATGAATACTAGAAATAAGAATAATCTTCACAAAGATTTAAAGTCACTTAATCTTGTACAAAAAGGTGTGCATTATTCAGGTACACACATTTTCAGCAGCCATAAAAAGCTTAACAACCAATGAAATTCAGTTTAAGAGAAGCCTAAAGGATTTATTGGTGGACAACACCTTCTACTCCATTGATGAATTTCTCAGTAAAAGAAACTAATATAACTCCTGCACAATTTCAGTGCAGTAATGTGGTCATTGTAAATATGTGTGTGTGTGTGTGTGTGTGTGTGTGTGTGTGTGTGTGTGTATGTGTGTAAGTAAGTACAATCTAACTTCTGCACCATTTCTGTGCAGTAGTGTGTTCATTGTATTATAATAGTTGTATTACACGTTTATTACCTTATAAATAAATTAGAAAAACTTTTTTATTTTAAATTCAATGCATTAGTGTTTGTAAAATGATTCTTTCATATAGTGTTCATTAAAAAATGACTATAATTCTACTTGGGACCTGTGGAATGGTACATTAGCTTATTTGTTTTAGTTGTAAATATTTGTCATGTATTGTTGTTTTTCTGACATGTTCTACATCCTGGAGGACCTCCTCACTAAGGATCAATTGGAATGAAAGTAAATCTAAATCTAATCTCATCTAATCTGGCAGAGTGTACATATCGTTTTTACGTCTTCGAAGAAGGTTTCTGGAACTGGTGAGACCTGAAGTCCCGCGTGCCCCTACCGCTGTGACGCACACATTAGGGCCACTATATCCCGTTGGCTTTCAGAACTTTAAGAGCCACTCAGCGGTAAATAAGTATTAAAATGTAGCACTCCTTCCTGTTGAGAACATCATGGTAATGGTATACCATGACCCCAGAAAAAAGCCGGAGAGTCGAGACTCGGGCGCACTCTAGTTCAGCAATTCTCAACCCTTGAGACGCTCTAGAGGTTGAGGGATTCGGGTACGATAACACTAAATGGGGGGAGAGGGTCGAGTTTACTGAAAAGAAAAAAATATGAATTCAAAAAATGATTAATTTACTATGAGGAAAGCAAAGAAAAATACAATCTGACGCAATAAATAAATTCACATTCAAACTGATGTAATGCATTTATAAAAAGGAGTGTATCAGTACTGCACAATGCATTTAATAATCAACTTTTCGATATTAACTTAAAAAAAGTTAAGTAACTGAGTTGTGCCTCGCTTGCACAGCAAAGTTTCTCGAAGGGAGGGGGGGTTAATGTCGTAAACGTACATTCTGAGTTCTCTTTCTATGTTCAGCTGAGACCTACATTTGTCTTCAAAGCAGCCAACGCAGAAAATCCGTTTTCGGAAGGACAGCATGTTCTACATCTAGGTCGATACCCCGTAATCCACCTGACGATGCGTGGTGGGGGGCATCCGTACCATTAATAGTCATTTCCTTTCCTGTCCCACTCAAACAGAATGAAGGAAAAATGACTTTCAGAAAAAATGACTATCTACATGCCTCTGCATGAGCCATAATTTCTCGTATCTTATCTTAGGCGCAATGAATGTTGGAGGCAGCAGAATCTGCTGCAGTCAGCTTCAAATGCCGGTTCTCTAAATTTTCTCCACAGCGTTCCTCGAAAAGAACGTCGCCTTCCCTCCAGGGATTCCCATTTGAGTTCTTGAAAGATCTCAGTAATACTCGCGTGATTTTCGAACCCACCAGTAATAAATTTAGCAGCCCGCCTCTGAATAGCTTCGATGTATTTCTTTAATTCGACTTGGTACGGATCCCAAACATTTCAGCAGTACTCAAATGGGGATCGCATTAGCGTCCTATATGCGGTCTCCTTTACAGATGAACCACTCCTTCCCAAAATTCTACGAACAAATTGAAGTCGACGATTCGCTTTTCCAGCCACAATCCTCACATGTTCGTTCCATTTCATATCGCTTTGCAACGTTACGCCCTGAACATTACGGGTTTGTTTCTGATGCTCATCCGCCTCGTCTACCAAATAGAAATTTTGCCTAAGTCACTTTGTATCGTCCTACAGTCACTCAGTTTCGACATCTTACCGTACACCACAGCATCATCAGCAATCAAACGCGGATTGGCGCCCACCCTGTTCGCCAAATGCTTCAGTCTGGAACCGCGTGACCGCTACGGTCGCAGGTTCGAATCCTGCCTCGGGCATGGATGTGTGTGATGTCCTTAGGTTAGTTAGGTTTAAGTAGTTCTAAGTTCTAGGGGACTGATGACCTCAGATGTTAAGTCCCATAGTTGTTGTTCGCCAAATAATTTATGTATATAGAGAATAATAGGGATCTTATCACACTTTCCTGTGGCGCTCCTGACGATACCCCAGTCTCTGATGACGCTCGGAGTCTAAGACAATATACTGGGTTCTATAATTTAAGAAGTATTCGAGAACTCATATATATGTGAACCTATTCCATATTCTCGTACCTTATTTAAAAGCCTGAACAGGGCACGTGAGAAAAGGGCAAGCTGACTTCCACACGAGCGATGCTTTCTAAAATCATGTTGATTGTGGACATAAGATTCTAGGTCTCAAGAAAATTTAATGTAGTCGAACTCAGAATATGTTCAAGGATTCTTCAGCAAACCGATATTAGGGATACTGGTCTGTAATTTTGTGAGTCCTTTCTTTTGCCATTTTTATACAAAGGAGTCATCTGCACTTTTTCCAGTCACTTTGGACTTTGCTCTGGCCGACAGATTCGCGATAAGTGGTGTTAGTAAAGGAAATGCTCTTGCTTTCAGTTCATAATGCTGATAATACACCACTGCCGAACATTCAAAGAGCGATTTCATATTAAATTCGGTAATACAATGTCTTTTGATTTTGCCATTTGTCGTGAAGTATGTGAAGATTTTTTCTTCAGTTGTTGAGACACCTTCAGGAGAATTTTCAAATGGACCGCTAACACTCTCGTAGTTTGCTACCAAGTTTTCGTCTGCAAAAAAAATTTTTAAATTACTTTTGGAGTGTGGTTAAACGGATTTCAATGGTTACAAGAACCGTTTTTACACGTGTTTCTTCAGAATTTTAAATTTTAACAGATTCTCCACATTTGTAAACATTTCTATGTTTTCTTGCTTTAAATATCTGCTCCAAATCCCAATTTTCTACAAAAACTATTAGCTTTATCATTCGTTTCTTATACATGTCTAGTTACTGCTTGGAGCTGAAAATACAAGGTATCTAATTTCTCGAATATGCCGATCAAGTAAGTGAATTTCAGCAAAAATAAACCATCTCGAAACTTCTCGGTTTCCGGTCGGTTTTCCTCTTCTAGAAAAATGGCAGTTTCATTTCTTAATTCATAAACACGTTGCAACAGTTGCCCTCGCAATAAAATAGAAACGCGGAGTGTGCTGCACCCATGATTTTAACAAAGCACTGAAAAAATTCTTGGTGAACTCGTTTATTTGGAATTCAGAGTTGTTCTGTGGATCATGAAATGTGTCCATTCACACTGTGGAGATTTTTGTTTCGGAAGTGCTTGTGTACTATGGAATCTATCAGATACTGGACGAGCACCGTCGGTGCATATTCCGACGCAATTTTTCCGTTCTGTGTTTGCTCGTTTATAAAATCGTTTAACATAGTATATTATGAAAATGCTGCTGCTTTCAGTTGTATTGGTTTGCAGAAAACTAACTGGTTTTAAAGTACGTCAGGATACCATTTCGAATGCAATAGTCAGGGTTGCGCAAGTGAAGAGGATCGAAATTACGAAATGAACATGTCGTAGTCAAACTCCATTACATCCAGAGAGGTATATAACTCAAGCTGATGGGTTCTTTTGGTACGACGCCAGTCGAAGCACTATTGGTATTGTTAGTAATTAGCCCTTTGGACGTGAAAGTAAGGTATCTAGGAGCTTGTCAGTGGTTGCATAGAAATAATGCAGCAAAAGTACAAGGCTAAACTAGCCAGAACAATACTGACAAGGAACGATTAAGGAATGTACGTATCTACATCTACAACAACATGATATTTCCTACATGAAGCCAGGATAGGATCAGCAACTTGGAAAAAGATTTACTGTAATTCCGTCACAGTAGCCTTTTATTATGCTTTCGAACTACCAAGCTCATTTTCAAGCCAGGCCGACTAAAGCCGCACTAATAGTTCTTGGTTAGGCGATAATCAGTTCACACATAGATAACATACACATAATACACAGTCACACTGTAGATGTATCCATGAAGTCTGTGCTTCATGAGTACATCTACATTGCGAACTTGGTCTGATACTCCTTTTCATTATGTATTAAGTATATATTACCCACGTGTGAATTGATTGTCGCCTAACTAAGCACTGTTAATGAAGCTGTAGTATGCCTGGCTTGAAGCCGGCCGGAGTGGCCGTGCGGTTCTAGGCGCTACAGTTTGGAACCGAGCGACCGCTACGGTCGCAGGTTCGAATCCTGCATCGGGCATGGATGTGTGTGATGTCCTTAGGTTAGTTAGGTTTAATTAGTTCTAAGTTCTAGGCAACTGATGACCTCGGAGATTAAGTCGCATAGTGCTTAGAGCCATTTGAACCTGGCTTGAAAACGAGCTTGGTAGTTCGAAACTAGTAGCCACCATAACAAAACGCAGCTGTGAGGAAATTACAATAAATAATTCAATTTAAGGAATGGATGATTTGCGGCCAAAGTGACTGGGGCATCGGAAATACAGCACAGTTGATGCATGGAATTTTCCTAAGCTCTTTTGAAAGACCTGAACTACATTATACAAGGTCAGAGACTGTCTGAATATCTTGTAAGTGTGTCGCAGGGTACGTTGTGCTCAGAAATAATTGTTAAGAAGAATATTCCATACATAGCGACATTTCCGAGCTAATTAGCACTGAAGTTAGTCAGGCTGTTACGTACGAAAATACAAGTGGCCCGCCAGAGATGGTGTCACCATACGTTCCTCGTTTTGGTTTCCCAAAACCGAACAGGAGAGCGATACAAAAATTGGACATGGGACGGCAGTACGAATCGAATCAGAGCCAAAGGCTGATCAGCTTCGTGCGCTATTATCTACGCTTTGAGAACAACTGACTCTAGTTGATGGCAGCTTGAATCTGCGGATGCAGCGGCCTGATTGGTTAATTCCTTGCTAATTTACTCGGAAACGGCGTAAAGTTATCGAATTATTTCTTAACAACCAATTCTTAGCACAACTTACCCTGCAACAATCTTGCAAGCTTTTGAAATTGTTTGTGACCACCCTGTATAAACACTTCTGAATGGATGGTACATTTCTAACAGAATTTGGCCGATATTATTGCATTTATTTAGAATTTGCAAGATTAGGACGCAACGGATAACTGTGGACTGGGAAGCCAACCAGTAGATACTTCATTTGAATGTGATGCATGTACTGAATTTAGGCAGAGTGGGCATAACATTAGTCAGTGTTGCAGCATAGTCCGTGATGGAGAAAGGTGACAACTACTTGACACTATAGCGAATAATATATCCAAACTTAAACTCGATGAGTATCAAAATATAATGCTTGACATGCGTCGTGGCGGCTCATAACGATAGCCCTTCTCCATAGTTTTTTGTGCTGGTTGCCTAGCAACGGTTTTGGGAGCGTCTCCCGAGAGGGCGCGGCCTGTCCACCTTCGAGGCTTCGAAGCGTTCGCCCCGCCGGTTGGAGTGGTTCTGTGTTCAGTGCGGGGCAGTGCGGCGCTACAGGTCAAAGTGGGCGTGCTGGCTGGACGCTACGTGGCTGAAGTACGTAGTGGGCTAGGTGGCACGATCGGCCGCAGCTTATTCTTCCAGTTATTGATTAAAACAATGTTACTGTGCAAGGCCTTTCTCCGTAAGCTCTCAGCACCTGGAACGTCTTATGAATGCCTGTGTTTATTATATCTCTGATCTTAGACTCTTTGCTCATATTTCACCATCATATGCACAGATGCATTGGCTGCGTGCAGCCAGGCGCAGAGATGTCTATACCGCTTGTCTTCTCTACTGTCTTATCATTGATCAAAAAAATGGTTCAAATGGCTCTGAGCACTATGGGACTTAACATCTGTGGTCATCAATCCCCTAGTACTTAGAACTACTTAAACCTAACTAACCTAAGGACATGACACAACACCCAGCCATCACGAGGCAAAGAAAATCCCTGACCCCGCCGGGAATCGAACCCGGGAACCCGGGCCATTGATCAGAGTCCCTCATATCTCTCCTCGAGCTTAACCCTCTTGTCTGAAAAAAATGTCCTAAACATCCCCTCCCATCAGAACAAAATCTTCTCTGTCCCAATCCATCATTCAGCCACTTTCTTAATGTCTTTTTCAGAAGCAAGAACTCAACTCTGAAATAACCTCTCTCACTGTATCAGAGAACTGAATAACATCTCCAGTTTCAAAAGGCGTTTCATGACATATCTATTAAAATAACAGTAAGGATTACCATTGTCCTGTACGCACTCGTTACCCTTGCACATCCTTCTTTCCAACCACATCCTCCCAACTTTCTTAGCCAATGCAGTCTCCTAAAATTCCCTTTCCGCTGTATCAGAAAAGATGCGTTTCGTACACCTAAATTTTTTTATACCTCACACTGTCATTGTTGTTATGGTCGTTATTATTATTATTATCACTATCCTGGCAGTAGCAGCAGTAGTACATATACTGCCAGTACTAACTTATTAGTTCGTAGTCGGAATTACTTACTCACATTGTCAGTACAGACACTCGAATCATTTTAATATTATTCGTCATATTAAAATTATTATTCCTTAGGTAGCTATGATGTAAAAAAGGTACTGTATGAGTGAAAACCTGGTCCGATGTAAGAGAGGGCCTGTAGGCCCTAATCACAACAGATTAAAATGGTTCAAATGGCTCTGAGCACTATGGGACTTAACATCTTAGGTCATCGGTCCCTGTCGGCCGGGGTGGCCGAGCGGTTCTAGGCGCTACAGTATGGAACCGCGCGACCGCTACGGTCGCAGGTTCGAATCCTGCCTCGGGCATGGGTGTGTGTGATGTCCTTAGGTTAGTTAGGTTTAAGTAGTTCTAAGTTCTAGGGGACTGATGACCTTAGAAGTTAAGTCCCATAGTGCTCAGAGACATATTTTTGTTCAATATGTACACAAATGACCAGCCGCATCAGTCCCCTAGAAACTAGAACCACTTAAACCTAACTAACCTAAGGACATCACACACATACATGCCCGAGGCAGGATTCGAACCTGCGACCGTAGCAGTCCCGCGGTTCCGGACTGCAGCGCCTAGAACCGCCCGGCCACGGCGGCTGGCCACATCAGATTAAATAAATTACAGGAGGAATGTAATATAGTAAGAAGGTTTCTGTTTTACTCTATATTGTGGATTATTGTACCTAAATTCCATGGTGTTTATCAAAAGCTGTGAATTTGTTGTTCTTATCATATTTCAGAATTTTGCGGATCCTTACTAGTCAACTAACATATTTCAAGATTAATTTAAACCTCTTAGCAGCTTTCACAAAGTTGCCGAGGTTCCTATGGTCCTACAAGCAAAATAGTTGGTGTTGTACTTAAAATTCATATTACCATTTTATTGACGTGTTTAATGTTAACCGTTTCTTTTTTTTACTAGTATATTTATCATATTGTAAAATAGTGTGGACTGCCAGTGTTTCCCATAGCTTATTAATTCTCATCAATGTTGGGGAATTAGGAATCAATAAAGAGATCGCCCTGATTATTATGTAAATATACTTTAGTTTAACGTATTCCTTTCTGAATGATACATCAGGGCCAGTGACTGAGAGAACAGATCTATCAAACCGTGTAAGGGACACATACAGTAGTGGTGACCAGCGCCGATTTCTTGTTGGGTGCATTACCAGCTTATTGTGAAAGTTTACGCCGGTCGTGTCAGCATATTCTTTTATACACTACTGGCCATTAAAATTGCTACACCACGAAGATGACGTGCTACAGATGCCAAAGTTAACCGACAGGAAGAATATGCTGTGATATGCAAACGATTACCTTTTCAGAGCATTCACACAAGGTTGGCGCCGGTGGCGACACCTACAATGTGCTGACATGAGTAAAGTTTCCAACCGATTTCTCATACACAAACAGCAGTTGACCGGCGTTGCCTGGTGCAACGTTGTTGTGATGCCTCGTGTAAGGAGGAGAAATATGTACCATCACGTTTGCGACTTTGATAAGGGTCGTATCGCGACATTGCTGCTCGCGTTGGTCGAGATCCAATGACTGTTAACAGAATATGGAATTGCTGGGTTCAGGAGGGTAATACGGAACGCCGTGCTGGATCCCAACGGCCTCGTATCACTAGCAGTGGAGATGACAGGCATCTTATCCGCATGGCTGTAACGGATCGTGCAGCCACGTCTCGATCCCCGAGTCCACAGATGGGGACGTTTGCAAGACAACAACAGTTCGACGACGTTTGCAGCAGCATGGACTATCAGCTCGGAGACCGTGGCTGCGGTTACCCTTGACGCTGCATCACAGACAGGAGCGCCTGTGATGGTGTACTCATCGACGAACCTGGGTGCACGAATGGAAAAACGTCATTTTTTCGGATGAATCCAGGTTCTGTTTACAGCATCATGATGGTCGCATCCGTGTTTGGCGACATCGCGGTGAACGCACATTGGAAGCGTGTATTCGTCATCGCCATACTGGCATATCACCCGGCGTGATGGTATGTGGTGCCATTGGTTACACGTCTCGGTCACCTCTTGTTCGCATTTACGGCACTTTGAACAGTGGACGTTACATTTCAAATGTGGTACGACACGTGGCACTACCCTTCATTCGATACCTGCGAAATCCTACATTTCAGCAGGATAATGCGCGACCGCATGTTGCAGGTCCTGTACGGGCCTTTCTGGATAGAGAAAATGTTCGACTGCTATCCTGGCCAGCACATTCTCCAGATCCCTCACCAACTGAAAACGTCTGGTCAATGGTGGCCGAGCAACTCGTTCGTCACAATACGCCAGTCACTACTCTTGATGAAGTGTGGTATCGTGTTGAAGCTGCATGGGCAGCTGTACCTGTACACGCCATCCAAGCTCTGTTTTACTCAATGCCCAGGCGTATCAAGGCCGTTATTATGGCCAGAGGTGATTGTTCTGGGTACTGATTTCTCAGGATCAATGCACACAAATTGCTTGAAAATGTAATCACATGTCAGTTGTAGTATAATATATTTGTCCAATGAATACCCGTTTATCATCTGCATTTCTTCTTGGTGTAGCAATTTTAATGGCCAGTAGTGTAGTTGTACGCCTTTTGGCAGCTGTTTGTGTATTAATTCAATTACTGCAATCCTGGCTTGAGTGAATAAGATTTTGTTGTTTTACTGGAATGATGTTTATTTGGTCACTCTCAGCTCCTCGCGCTCTACGATTCAACAAGTGATGCATCAAGAAGACACGGTCAGATATCAGTGTAAGTTGGTACGCATACACACCAAGGCGGCTATGTAAAATATTAGAATTGCAGTTCTGTGTAAGAGGAAGAATGGCCACCAGAATTTGTTAGTGTTTGTCGTGTTTAGTGTCGTTACCATGCTTGTTAGGGAATATAAGGGGTGTGAACAAGGTCAGATGTAGAGAGATCACTTTGAAGAACATGGAGCTGTTACTTACTTGTATGAGATAGCTTTATCAGCTCATGAGAGAGTTTTAAAAGGGCCTTATTGCGTGTCTCGATTGCCCGGCTGGTCGAATGGTGCAGTTAGCGGATTTATGAGGCATTCGGATTTGACAGTGAACAAAGCTGGACTAAATGCGAATGTGAAGGCAGCCTTACTGGTCGTGAACTTTCCGGTCGACCATGTCTGATCACCACAAGGCATGATCGCCGTATGCTAACGCCTTCACATCTGCAGCTGTCATCCGAGAACGTTGTTATCCCGCACTATTGGTCGGAGACTGACAGCAGGTTGACTACAGAACTATCTTCACACGCGTAGTCTCCTCTTGACGGCTGGTTCTGGAGTGGTGCCATGGACAGTAAGCATGGACTGCTGATGAACGACGTTGCACTGTTTTCATATATGAGTCGTAGCTCTGCCATACCCCTGAAAACCATCGTCGGCGAGTAAGGAGGCAACTGGGGGGACTTCCCATTCTTCAAGCGTTTTGGAGAGGCAGACTTGTGGTACTCCTAGCGTCGTAGTGTGGGAAGCCATCGGGTACGATTCGAGTCACGGCTGGCAGTGATTCAAAGGGCTTTAACGGCACAACAGTACCTCACGAATATCCTGCGTCCTCATGTGTTACCTCACATGCAATAGTACCGTAGTGCCACATTTCAAGAGGACAATGCCCGTCTACACATTGGACATGTCTCTATGAACTGTCTCTGTGATGCTGAGGTACTCCAGTGGCGAGCAAGGTCCCGGATCTGTTCACGATAGAACGTGTGTGCCACCAACTCCTACGTCAACTCCATCCCTGGATATTACCACAGTTGCGGGCCAACTTGCCTTAGTGGAGGATACAACGGCTTGATGACGCCCTTACCAATCGAACCAGTGCAACCACGTAGGCCAGAGCGTGTGCAGCGTCATACTCACAAGTGGCCTCATACTTCCAAGTTCTTTCTAAGTCTGACTCGATTTTATAATCACTGGGGTGATATCGTATACATTCTCAAGCCGTTAACTTCCATTTCCCTACATTCTTATGAATGCTTCAATTTTTTTGTGAGGAAGTGTACATGTGGAGGCAATTGAAAAGAAATGTTTTTGAAGGGAACAAGCGTTTATCTATCGACAGGGAAAGTGTAAAATCTATAAAAATCGTAGATGCCGTGCTGTTTTTGGCTATAGATGAGGTGGAAATGTACATAATTGTAGATGAGCTGAGTGCAGCAGCATGCCAAGACTATAGGATGATAATTAATAGTAAGAAAAGCATGGTCACTGGTGCAGATGAAAAGAACGAATCTCTAACGTTAAGACTGGATCTAACTGAACAAATAAAATACTTCAAATACTGAGTCACCTTAGTAAAGCAGGATATCACCCGCATCCAAGAAATCACAATCAGAATTGCAGTGGGTAACTAAGCATTCAACAGGATGAAACAGCTGCTATGTGGGAAACTGAACAGACAACTGATTAAGTGTTTTATGTGGAGGTATACGTGTGTATGTGTGTGTGTGTGTATGTGTGTGTGTGTGTGTGCGCGCGGCGCAAAGACGTGAACATTGGAGAATGGAGATGAAGAAATATTGGAGACTTTTGAGGTGTGGATATAGAAGAAGATGTAAAAGATAATCATAAGGTGGACAGAAAGAGTTGAGATTAAAGAAATATCGGCGAAAGAAATCTTACAGGAGATGTTAAGAGAAAAAATAACTGCTTAAGACACTCTCAGAAGACAGTGTCTTGCAAGGAATGGTGCAAGAAAACATAAATGAGTGAGGAAAAGGTACCAGTTCATAGATAAACAAATGTAAACCGGTTACGTAATGACGAAAAGGATGACAGAAAACAAAGATGGAGAGCCAATATTAAGTAAAGACGTGCCTAACAGGCAGAACATTATTTTTTTTTCTTTACAGTTGGATGTACTTCGTTTTCAATGTTGCCGTCCCCTTTGCGTACCTGTCGTCAGTTACAGGTGGATTGCGTTGATCAAGCGACGTTTCAGATCTGCCTCCCTCACTTACTGCTGCATTAAAATACATTAAGAGCCCCTAGCAGCGTACGGCCCCTGCACCAATGGTCAATAAATATCCTGACACAGTGATGGGCTCCTACTTGGGTAGGGAATCGAAATATCGTCTTGAACACGCGGTAACTAGTCGTACACTTGGATGCAAATTCGCTGGTGCTTGCACCTGTTTCTTTTTCTTTTTTTTAATTGTAACCTACTTGCTGTGTAGCATTTGCACCCACGCTTCCTCATATACTTCCGCCTGTTTATGTTCCATTTAGAATACGCAAGTATATTTTCCGTCCTTATCGAGACCGTTCGGCAGGATGGTTATCCGTAAAGTATTGGCAAGTCGGTGATAATCGACGCAGCTCGAGGTGGCGGAGAGGCGACATGCATATTCAGCGGCGCATCAAGGATGTCTTCCGCTCAGATCGAAGCGTAGATGGCGGCATCCTGTGATTCTCTTTGGAAACTCGCCACGCCAATCTGAAACAATTTTCTCGGAAAAGCCGATTCCATATGGAGAATACAGCCTTATATTGCTGGGGAATGGTCTTGTATTTGTCAACGAAGTGCAGCTCACAGGCACCCAAGGTAACTAATTTTGGTTTTTAGACAATTCTTCGCTTAGACCTGCACAAATCGTTTTTGATTATAACCAATATCCATAGTATTTTCTCTGTTGGCTTTAGCTTTTTTGCGACGTTCATTATTAAAATGCGTGGATAAAAATCCTAGGTCAGGATCGCTAAAATTTCTTTACTGATTAAAAGTTTCAGCTCATTGACGAGCCATCTTCTGATCAATAAAAATTATTACTTAATTCAGTGTACATCACCCAGCATGCACTACACATCGTCACAATCTATTGAGCTGAATCGCTCTTATTGTCATGTACTAACTAAAGTAGGTCGTCATTGTTACATAATTTACGACGTTAGTGCTCTTATTGCCACACTTGTGTTTAAATGCAAGATGACTGACGGCGGTAACTATCATAAAGTGCATGTATGGATGTTAATGTAGCCTGTCAATCTCATAGTTAGCTACAGGAACAAGGAAGCAGCTGTATTACGGCTGACAGAGAACTGGCAACACATGAAGCGTCATTGTCATACGAAATCTCTAACTGCCCTAAATGTCAAATAAAAACGTTCATTACGTTTCATTCTGGATCTCTTATGTACTTTCTGATTTATCTTACCGTAAAAAGTGATTTCTGTGTTTGAGGTATCAGCAGAAATATAGGTTACATCGAAAGAGGATTTAAAAGAGGAATACTGTGGAGCGTGCAAATCACTGAACTAGGAACTGCATTCGTAATTTTAAGAACGAAACGTTGTCATACGGACGTGAAACCATCCACATTGATGAGAACTTAGTACACCGCTTCCATCACACAAATCGGATCTTCTGCCTTAGACGGTAGGAGTGCCATCGATGGCCAGTGGACAAATGACAGCTTAATGAGAGCGCAGGGCAGGGAGGGAACTTCTCCCTCATGGCAGCCTAAATTCCACAGCGGATGGCGGCCAGAGCCTCTTAATGCGCCCGTTCCCCTGTCGACAGTTTGCTGGCTTAGCAGACCGGCAAATTCTGCAGGGCTTTCCCTCCGAGACGCTCCACTCTGAATTCGGATACAGAACAATATTCTTGCTGACAGAAAGGCTCACCATATGCTTGTCCTCCTGTTTGAAAGATACTTTTTTTCAGCTTTCTTCTGTGGAAACGTACAGGTTTTTACTTAAATGCAAAGCTAACAAAAGTATATAGAACTTTCTCTGTTTTTTGCCACAGATTAAAGCTCTATCTTTTAATGATCACCACGATAATTTTCGTCAGGCTTCTGTATTGGTATACAGTAATTGTCGAACTTTTTGCGCAGGTGGCAGCACTGATGTTGTGGGGCGGCACCTCGGAACACATATCTACCTATCTTGTTTCAGGCTGCTGCCGTCCGCAGCCACGTCAAAGTTATAAGACTGTAATTGCCCGACGAGATGTTGCTCTGTCGTATGTGAAAACGGACGAGTAATTAATTGTCAACAGTAAGAGTGCTTATATTTAAATGCTTTATGCAATATAAAACAGGATCACAGATGTTTGCTAAATGTTTTGAATGTCACTTTCAGGGTTCCGTGCCTGAGTCTGTAAAAACGGAACCCTTACAGGATTTCTTCGTTCTCCACATCACATGGCTCCAAGCACTATGGGACTTAACATCTGAGGTCATCAGTCCCCTAGAACTTAGAACTACTTAAACCTAACTAACCTAAGAACATCACACACATCCATGCCCGAGGCAGGATTCGAACCTGCGACCGTAGGGTCGCGCGGTTAGCGGTCGCGCGGTTCCACACTGTAGCGCCTAGAACCTCTCGGCCACTTCGGCCGGCTCTTCGTTCTCGACTGACTATCTGTCTGCTATCTGTTCGACTGTCAAGACTCCTTTTTCTCAGGAACAAGTAGACGTATCACTTTCAAGTACACGTAACGTGCTAAGGCTATGGTTCCTTGGCGATAGAAAAATTTTAAGCTTCCCAGTCATTTAAATCAAAAGATACGGCCATTTATGTTACATGCATGTATACTCGGAAACTCACTCATAAAAATCTACGGGGTACTTCCCGTTGACATAGGATCATGAAATTTGGAAATAAACAAGGTTTCCCAGTACTAGTAAAGGGAAAAATCCGAAATTGTTAATAAACTGTTAACTTGTGACTACATCAAATTAAAATATTTTCTTTTGTCGTTTGTCATCCGACTTCAGACTTGACGTTAAATCTTTTTCGGAAGTCTTGGAACTCCTGGGACCGATATCTTGTCAGTATCAGTGTCGATAACTGGCAAAAATCGTCAATACCCCCGACTGCCGGAGTGGATGGTTCAAAAATTGTTCAAATGGCTCCGAGCACTATGCGACTTAACTTCTGAGGTCATCAGTTCCCTAGATCTTAGAACTACTTAAACCTAACTAACCTAAGGACATCACACACATCCATGCCCGAGGCAGGATTCGAACCTGCGACCGTAGCGGTCTTGCGGTTCCAGACTGCAGCGCCTAGAACCGCTCGGCCACTCCGGCCGGCAGCAGCTCTTCGATACGACTTGCATGCACCTCTGAGTTGTTAGTGCCGGAAACGAACAATGAAGTATTTGCCCCTCTCATGCCCCTGAGATAAGAGGCCAACTTCACTTACTCCACGGCCGAGCTCACTAACATCAGTTAAAATTAATAACATCTTAAAATATTGCTGTCGCTGTAAGGATTTGTATTTGTTACTGAGCAGGAAAACCACACTTTGAAGCAGCTGTTAACGTTAGTCGACATTTCTCGATTCGACTGTACGGTGCTAGATGCAAGTTATTATAAAATAATGCTGGGAACCACGAGCTCTTCGAATACGGTACTTGATTCGGGGTGTGCAATTTTACAGCCACTGGTATATCGAGGTAAAACTGTTTCTGACTACTTGTGTAACGAAATTAAGCCGGCTGGTAGGGCCGAGCGGTTCTAGGTGCTTAAGTATGGAACCGCGCGACCGCTACAGTCGCAGGTTCGAATCCTGCCTAGGGCATGGATGTGTGTGATGTCCTTAGGTTAGTTAGGTTTGAGTAGTTCTAAGTTCTAGGGGACTGATAACCTCAGATGTTAAGTTCCATAGTGCTGAGAGCCATTTGAACCATTTTGTAAAGAAATTAAACCTGTGATGAACATATTCCGAAAGAACTGCTATGGAATTTTTTGTGTTGTCTCGTTGTCACTGTAGCACTATAGGCTTATACCATGGGAAGCAAGGAGAGGATGTTGTTTGGTGGCCATTATCCTCTTTCTATAACTCAACTGCACGCATATATTAACATGGTTCTTTATGAGCCAGAACGAAAGCTGCTTAACTTAACCTAGTTGTTGTGGTACAAGCTCCTCCGTAATAGTGCACGTTAGCCTCAGTGCTGGTGAAGTACAAGTCCGCTATGTACGCAACTCGGGTCGTTATGTGCTGGTTGACTCTGAGCTAGAGGCTGAGCTAACTACGACTGCGACTCTCGCTGGCCTGCAACTGATGACTCGCAAGAAACGCGCCTCCAACGCCCTCTCGGCCGCCAGTATTTAGATCGCCGCCACGGGTCGGAGGACCCAGTCAGTCAGTCATCAGTCGCAGCCCAGTGGGAGTCGCAGTCGCAGTAAGCTCAGCCTCTAGCTCAGAGTCAGCCAGACGTAGCGACCAGAGCTGTGTACATAGTGGACTTTTACTTCACCAGCAGTGAGGCTAATGTGGACTATTACGGAGGAGCTTGTACCACAACAACTAGGTTAAGTTAAGCAGCTTTCGTTCTGGCTAATAAAAAACCCAGTTAATACATGCGTGGAGTTGTGTTATAGAAAGAGGATAATGGCCACCAAACAACATCCTGTCCTTGCTTCACGTTGTACAAGCCTACAGTGACAGCGAGACGACTCAAAAGATTTCGAGATATGTTTGGTCGTACCGCGGTTGATGCCAACGGGTTGGTCGATACTATGACAGAGAGCACAAGAGTGAGATTCACAGGCAGTTTCCAGTGACAGGTCCAAATCACTAAACAGTACAAGTCTGTGTGCCAGACCAAGTATATGCAGTGTTGTAGCTGAGCCTGTGTCGAGGCGCCACGATTAGACCGCGAGCTAGAGTGGGTAGGAGGGACGTGCGTCAGCCTTGGCCACGCGGGCTGATGCGGGCGAGCGTCGGAGGCGGCCGCAGAGCGGCGGTGCGGTCTCGTGATTGCTGACAACTTCGGAACGTCGACTGGCTTGGTGTGGCGTCGATGGTAAACGAAGCCAAAAGATATAACGTTGGCGCCGTCCAAGAAACAAAGACGCAAAAATACAAAACAGTCACCCTATCACGCACCTTCCTTTCTGTGGATCTACATCTAGCAAAATAGGTAGGTTCGTGGAAAATGAGGCATAACATCAATTTCCCGACAAACTCCGATGAGTAAGGAGATGCTGTCTCCGGTTAAGGACATTCGCAGCCTCGGGATCCCTCGAACTTACAACATTCTTTGTGAGTGTTGAAGCAACTACATCGATCAGGCCATCCACACCATTTCCTATCGCTGAACAGAAAACCTACGGCGTGTTAAAAGTCGGAAACACGAGAAATCAACAGCCGCTGAGCGCAGCCTCTCAGATACACGCGAAATAGTATTTGATGAAACTAAAATCACAGTCTCACACATACAGTCGAGACTCTCACTGCTGTGAAAATTGTTACTGTCTGAATGTTGGAACGAGACTAGCGCCCCTAGAGGCGAGAGAACACCCGCAACGTTAACGTTTGTATTTAATTATTTTTCTACTTAGCCGGCCGCGGTGGTCTCGCGGTTCTACGCGCGCAGTCCGGAACCGCGTGACTGCTACGGTCGCAGGTTCGAATCCTGCCTCGGGCATGGATGTGTGTGATGTCCTTAGGTTAGTTAGGTTTAAGTAGTTCTAAGTTCTAGGGGACTGATGACCACAGCTGTTAAGTCCTATAGTGCTCAGAGCCATTTAAATTTTTCTACTTAACGAAATAGTTTCTATACTTTTGCCTTCCAAGGATTAGTAAATCATCGACAGATAAGAATGATCGTGAAATAAATGTAAAAACAGCCAAATCTCACTGAATTAGTGCTATAAGCAACAGCGTATTGTTGCTTAGAGTATGTGTACAATTGTAGCTTACATCGCTAAAATCAAGGGTATGTAACTACATATTTCAGGCAGAGGAGCATGTATTTCTGTTTCCAGAATGAGACTTTCACTCTGCCGCGAAGCGAGCGCTGATTTGAAACTTCCTGGCAGATTAGAACAGTGTGCCGGACCGAGACTCGAACTCGGGACCTTTGCCTTTCGCAGGCAAGTGATCTACCGACTTTTTTTTTCTTTTTTAATCTCATTTTGTTCGATTTTGTTCGTTGCGTCTGCTCGGGGCGGACGTCGTAAGACATCCATTTATTTCAGAGGGCACATAACCTTCTGACCGAACACGCTGAGCTACCGTGCCGGCGACTGAGCTACCCAAACACTCCTCCCGACCACTCCCCACAGCCTCAATTCTGCCAGTACCTCGTCTCCTACCTTCCAAACTTCTTAGAAGCTCTTCTGCGAACCTGCAGGTACCTGCATTCTGGAAAAATCCCCCAGGCTGTGTCTAAGCCATGTCTCCGCAATATCCTTTCCAGGAGTGCTAGTTCTGCAGATTCGCGGAAGAGCTTCTGTGAAGTCTGGAAGTTATGAGACGAGGTACTGGCAGAATTGAAGCTATGGGGACGGGTCTTGAGTCGTGCATGGGTAGCTCAGTCTCGGTCCGCCCCACAGTTTTAATCTGCCAGGAAGTTTCAAATACTACTGCCGGCTCGGTAGTTCAGCGTGTTCGGTCAGAGGGTGTCACCGGACGTCCGCTCCGAACCAAGTCAATAAACAATGTAGAACAAAATGAGATCAACAAAAGAAAAAAAGTCGAAGAGCACTTGCCCGTGAAAGACAAAGATCCCGAGTTCGAGTCTCGGTCCACCACAAAGTTTTAATCTCCAAGGAAATTTCATATATTTCTGTTGTCTGCTCTTATTTTGATAGACATTTTACTTGACACGTAACAGTTTTGTACAGCGTCTAACGATTCGCACAGTCTTACACTTCACACGACTTTCCACTGAAGGCATATTGTCATAAATTTAACTAATTTTACTTCGAGAGCGAATGTATCGAATATACTTGCCGTCTGTGGCTTACATGTAGCATCAGTTGTGGAATTTAATTACTTTTGGGGTTTTATTATTACGTCCGTGTGGCTTTCCTTTCAGGTGAACTGGCTTATTTGGTACGTTAACTGTGGTAGGTATTGTATTCCATGCACGTTTCCTGGTTCCACATTCACTTATTTGACTGGAAGTGCAGTGATGAAAACTTCACGTTATTGAGTAGACGTACGACGTCTGTCTGCAAAGCGTCAGGTCTTCTGCTCTTTACTACCCATTTCTTTGTTCTTAAAAGAAAACGACATATCTGTAGGTTACAAGAGAATCGTAAATAAACTGCTCTGTACTGTACGGTTTCATTCTCCAAGGTTCCTAGGAAACTAAAGAAAGACAAACATGGTGTCATTTTATAGTTATTGTATATTCTTATGGCATTACATACGCTCTCCTTTACAAAAATAGTGTTACATATCAATATAAACGATACTATTTGCTCACATCCGATATCGTATGTCAAGTGTAGCTTGCTGGCCGCTTGGAGCTCTGCTTTTGCAGAGTATAACAAAAATGAGCAGCTGTGTAGCTACCGTACATGTTAGACTGTGCTACAACCTTGTCTCTCGCCTCTACATACTGGGATTGTGTTATTAAAGAGTCCCTTAAAGTTGTAGTATGTGAGCACAAAGTCAAGCGGTACAGCAGATATAATATCAGTGGGGCATAGAATCGAGCTCTCATCGGTGAAAAATGCAGAGAAATTCACCGAATTTTTGCGGCCCTACGGTAGCTGTAGCGCCACCAGTACAGATGTTCACACAATCTTTGTCTGCCTGATATAATGATGACTTACGCTGACGAATAAGAAGCTGCCTATTGTCAATAAAATGGCACCACAGCAGAAATGACAGTGAAGTGTTCCTTTCGAAGACAATTGTTGTGAACGTCGAAACTTGAGGTTTTACTCAGATCTGACGCAGAAACAAAACCTAGACTAGTTTATGTAAGGTCGTCGCTATAAACTTCGTTCTGAGCTAACAATAGCACTCCGGAACAAACAGATTCATGTTTGCGGTTGTCTGTAGCTGGTGCAGCAGTGTGAAACTCACGAAAAATAAACGTAAAATATACCTATTTGAAAAAGCTGATAAAAATTCGCTTGGCACCTTCCTAGAACACGTTTTCCATACTCTCCAAACTATAAAGAGCTATGAAAAAATTTCAGTTCGAAGGCCGTACAGATCAGAATTAGTATGTCAGTCAGGAAAAATCGCATTCATTGGAGCAATCATTCCATCGACGCATCAATTGAAGATACCCGTTTGGTAAAACACCGTGTCCTGTGCGTGAAGAAGCCCTTAACTGCCTACTGCACATCCTCGTACCAAAGGAATTGTCGACCATTTAAGATCTCTTTTGCTGAACTGAAAGAGTAGTAATCGCATGGAGAGAGATCAGGACTATAGGGCGGGCGCTCAAATATCTCCCACATGATTTGGCATAACTTTTACTTTACGACATTTTCAATACAGGGGCCTAGAAAGAACGTGGCGTACTACTCCACAATGGTGATTTTCGATAGACATGCTGCCCCTACAAACTCTTCATTCTCACCTGGATGTCTACCGCTGTGTGTCCTTCGGCAGCCAGCACGTTGGTACCATCTGGACGCGTTTGGTAATAACGTCTCCATAGTGCACGTGTCCGCATTTACCGCAAGCAAGTCGGAAAGACACGAATGCCACACTAATTCCTTGCTTACCTGTCTGTGCTTTTTATCCGCACTGAAGTCGTACTATGTTGCATATAAGCTGTAGCAACGTTCTCAAACGAAAACTTTTTGATCGTCTCTTATAACTATGTAAACGTAGAACAGATGTGACTTGTATTCAAGGAAATAGTATCGAGAGCGACTTTGAAATACGTAGGTACGATTAGGCGCGAAATGGAAACCTTTGTGAAAATCCAATGGAACTTTGCACAGATGTGTTGGGCAGTGTCTTTGTGTGCCTGCCGATCGCTTCACGTCCCTCTTTTTAGTTCAGAGCGCAAAGTCACCACGTAGAAATGCCCAAACCTGCAGTGTCTCCCCCCAAATATGTGGATCTGCTGAGAGATTTCGACTGGAGTTGTGCAGCCCATATAACGTAAATGCCATGCGTTTCTTTCTTCAAGACAATTTTCAGCCGAATTCTGCAGGAGCAATGAAAATACTACTGCAGCGTTTTCGATTGGGCGCGTTTGATCACCCACAATGCAGCCCTTAATTGGCTCCCTCCGTTGTTCATTTCTGCTCACACGATCCGATGGTTACGAAAAGAATTCTGGCACGAACAACGAAAGGCAGACCAGCCTACAGAATTAGCGGAATGCACAGGCGGTTGCTTTCTATGAGGAGGGCACTGGAAAGTTTGTACAATGCCACGACAGATATCTAAGTCTGAGCTGCGACTATTTAGAGAGGTAACTGGAAGGTGTGGCTAACTGATGCGAATAAAAAAATTTTTATTTTCACTGTGGATTTCATTTCGCGACCGACTGTACCGATTCGTATATACCAATAAGTTAATAAGGGATTGAACTGATCCCCGATGGTACACAAAACAGGTCAGAACAAAATTGTAGAAACAACACAAAATCGTGCCAAATATAAAAGAACCAAAAAATGGTGAAGTTTTACGGAAGATCGTAATTTAGCACGGACTTCAATAAGAGATGCTATTAGTCATTTCCACAAAGAAACTCTGTCTCGAAATCTGACAGGCAATCCGAAGAAATTAATATCTTCAAAGCGCGATAGCAACGGTAATGTTACCGGTAGTGTCACGAAAGCGGAGTAACTAAATATGGTTTCGCAAATTCCTTCAAAAAGAAGTGTTAAATGTTCCAGAATTCGAATCAAGAACAGGTGCCACCCTGAATAACTTAAAAGTAGTTGTCCTCGGTGTAGCAAAGCAACTCAAACCACTTAATAAAAGGAATCCTTCCGGTGAAAATTGTTTATCAATTACTTTGCTTTCAGAATATGATGATATAATACACTCCTGGAAATTGAAATAAGAACACCGTGAATTCATTGTCCCAGGAAGGGGAAACTTTATTGACACATTCCTGGGGTCAGATACATCACATGATCACACTGACAGAACCACAGGCACATAGACACAGGCAACAGAGCATGCACAATGTCGGCACTAGTACAGTGTATATCCACCTTTCGCAGCAATGCAGGCTGCTATTCTCCCATGGAGACGATCGTAGAGATGCTGGATGTAGTCCTGTGGAACGGCTTGCCATGCCATTTCCACCTGGCGCCTCAGTTGGACCAGCGTTCGTGCTGGACGTGCAGACCGCGTGAGACGACGCTTCATCCAGTCCCAAACATGCTCAATGGGGGACAGATCCGGAGATCTTGCTGGCCAGGGTAGTTGACTTACACCTTCTAGAGCACGTTGGGTGGCACGGGATACATGCGGACGTGCACTGTCCTGTTGGAACAGCAAGTTCCCTTGCCGGTCTAGGAATGGTAGAACGATGGGTTCGATGACGGTTTGGATGTACCGTGCACTATTCAGGGTCCCCTCGACGATCACCAGTGGTATACGGCCAGTGTAGGAGATCGCTCCCCACACCATGATGCCGGGTGTTGGCCCTGTGTGCCTCGGTCGTATGCAGTCCTGATTGTGGCGCTCACCTGCACGGCGCCAAACACGCATACGACCATCATTGGCACCAAGGCAGAAGCGACTCTCATCGCTGAAGACGACACGTCTCCATTCGTCCCTCCATTCACACCTGTCGCGACACCACTGGAGGCGGGCTGCACGATGTTGGGGCGTGAGCGGAAGACGGCCTAACGGTGTGCGGGACCGTAGCCCAGCTTCATGGAGACGGTTGCGAATGGTCCTTGCCGATACCCCAGGAGCAACAGTGTCCCTAATTTGCTGGGAAGTGGCGGTGCGGTCCCCTACGGCACTGCGTAGGATCCTACGGTCTTGGCGTGCATCCGTGCGTCGCTGCGGTCCGGTCCCAGGTCGACGGGGACGTGCACCTTCCGCCGACCACTGGCGACAACATCGATGTACTGTGGAGACCTCACGTCCCACGTGTTGAGCAATTCGGCGGTACGTCCACCCGGCCTCCCGCATGCCCACTATACGCCCTTGCTCAAAGTCCGCCAACTGCACATACGGTTCACGTTCACGCTGTCGCGGCATGCTACCAGTGTTAAAGACTGCGATGGAGCTTCGTATGCCACGGCAAACTGGCTGACACTGACGGCGGCGGTGCACAAATGCTGCGCAGCTAGCGCCATTCGACGGCCAACACCGCGGTTCCTGGTGTGTCCGCTGTGCCGTGCGTGTAATAATTGCTTGCACAGCCCTCTCGCAGTGTCCGGAGCAAGTATGGTGGGTTTGACACACCGGTGTCAATGTGTTCTTTTTTGCATTTCCAGGAGTGTAGTTCCATAATAATTAGGAAACACGTACAACCGCTCACTGTGCAAAATGTCCGTACCTAAATACTGGAAAGTTTCCCAGGTCACAATAACACACAACAAACGAAATTGGAATAATTCGATGAATTATAGACTCATATTACTCACGTCGATTTGCAGTAGGATTTTGGAATGTATACCACGTTCCTCGAAGAAAACGATCTATTGACATATAATCAGTAGGGTTCCAAAAATTACAGCTCATGCGTAACACAACTAGTTCTTTATTCTCACGAAGTAAAGGATGTTACTGACAGGGGATGTCAAATTGATTCCATATTTTTAGATTCCCAGAAGGCTTTTGACATTGTTCCTCACAAGCAGATTCTAATGAAACTGCCTATAGACTCTCGCCTCAGTTGTGCGACTGGATTAGTGAGTTCCTGTCAGAAAGGTCACTATTCATAGTAAATGAGGGATAGTCATGGAGTAAAACAGAATTGCTATCTGGCGTTCTCGAAGCAAGTGTTGTAGGCCCTCTGCTGTTTCTAAGGTACATAAATAATTAAACGGACAATCTGAGTAGTCCCCTTGTATTATTTGTCGATGATGCTGTTGTTTACCGTCTAGTAAAATCATCAAGAGAACAAAAACAATTACGTAATGTTTCAGAAGAAATATCTGTGCAGTATGCAAAATGGCATTTGGCACTAAATAATGAAAAGTGTGAGGTCATCCACATGGATACTAAAGGGAATCCGTTAAATTTTGCTTACACGATAAATCTCAGAAATAGAAAGGCTGTCAATTCAACTGAATACGTAGGCATTATAATTATGAACAACTTAAGTTGGAACAGTCACATAGATGTTGCGGGTGGTGCGATCCAAAGATTGAGTTTATTTGGCAGATCACATACAAGACGGAAAGAAAAAAAATCCACTAAAGAGGCAGCCTACATTAGGCTTGTCCGTCCACTGCTAGAGTACTGTTGTGCGGTGTGGGATCCATACCAGATAGGATTGACGAAGGACGTTGAGAAAGATGAAAAAAGGCAGCTCGTTTTGTATTATCACGAAATAGGGAGAGAATGTCACGGATATGACGCGCGAGTCCAGGAGGCAATCATTAAAACAAAGGCGTTTCTCGTTGCGGCGAGATATTTTCAAGAAATTTCAATCACCAACATTCTCCCCAGAATGCGAAAATATTCTGTTGACGGCCGCTTACAAAGGGAGGAGTGATCATCGTAATAAAACAAGAGAAATCAGAGCTCGCACTGAAAGATTTAAGTGTTCGTTTTATCTGAGTGCTGTTCGAGAGTGATAAGGCAGTAAAATAGAGTGAAAGGGGTTCGATGAACCCCTCTGACGGGCACCAAAGTGTGAATTGCAGAGCAGTGATGTAGATGTAGATGTTAAAGCCATGTCGATGTAGATGTCTCCTCTCAGGTTTTGAGACAAACATGAGTTACGAAGTGAGAGAAGGCTGAGAGCTGGTGGTTACGACTTGAGACGACTTTTTTCTCTGGAAAGAAATACACTGGAAGAATTTGAAATTTGATGTGACAGAATGGCGATGAAAATAAAATAATGGTAAAAGAATGAAATGTAAAGATGTGAGAGAGTATAACTAAAGGAGGAATTCAGTAGAAGTCTCATGGGCTAAAATATCCAATGACAGACAAGCTGAAACTATAGACGTCTGGGACTGGGAACAAGTAGTAGGGTTGGTAAATACAGGAATGTGTATTACCACATCTCAGGGAGACATTGTGTGACTGAAATAAAGGAATAAAAATTTGACGAATAGAAATGAGTTTTAAAGACTCGCAATGTGAATTTTATTGCAAACGTTACACCAGAATAAAGCGCTCTGTCCGTGCGCAACACTAAAGACAATTCTAAACAGCGGCCATTATAACAATTCCTAAAACAAATAAAATTTTAGGCAAAACGTTGCAGAAGTTCCGAGATTTCGTTTCTAGAATGGCATTTATAGCTGTATAATAAGAAGCTTATCTGTAACGACTTCTTGACACTGTGATCAGCTCTGCGTGTTTGAACGCGGCTACCACGCAGCTGATGCCGACCTATACGTGCAGGGATTTCTGCTGGAGAGCAGGCCGTCACTGGCCATTAGTTGCATCCCACATTCATTACTGGCCGCTGAAAGTGCGCTGTACGGCGCGTGTCCCTAAATGGATCGGCTCTCAATCGAGGGCGTGGGCCACACAAATTATGGGGCAATAAACTATGTTCCGGCGGATTAATATCGACGCTTTTTGGTCGAGGTCACAACGCTGCTTCGTGATGTACGGGAAGCTCAGTAAAGTAAAATCAGTAGATAAATTATCATTCCTGCTACTGAGTACACCCGTCGATCAATATAGGTAATGAGTGATTACTTAAACAATCTGTAATATCTTTCAAAAGTAAAGGATGAAATTGGCGATTTTATAACGCTGTTTTTTCACCACATACATACGATTATGAGTAGCGGAATTAAAGACAACTAACTAGTGGCGTGTAGCACACTCACAACGGGAAATGAACAGAGTGAAACCGATTGCTGTTACCAATGAGTATACTGCTGTGCTCAACACTGGAAAAAGTAAAGAAACATCGAGATCCAAACACCACTAAAAGAAAAAGATAAAAACCATTTTATAAGGAGTGATTAAAAAGTTGCTGCAGCTTACGTGCAACCACGTGGATATATAAACAGCGACAAGTAGGGAAGGTGTCTGTGTGGCCTCCGAACGGAATTTTCTTTATCACCTCTTATGTTGTCAATGTACGGAATGCTAGGTATACATCCCAAAGTCTAAGTGTCATCGCCGGCCAGAGTGGCCGAGCGGTTCTAGGCGCTTCAGTCTGGAACCGCGCCACCGCTACTGTGGCAGGTTCGAATCCTGCCTCGGGGATGGATGTGTGTGATGTCCTTAGGTTAGTTAGGTTTAAGTAGTTCTAAGTTCTAGGGGAGTGATGACCTCAGATGTTAATTCCCATAGTGCTCAGAGCCATTTGAACCAAAGTGTCATCCTGACCATGCATAGCAGTCTGCAGAATCGTCCAGATGAGACAAGCAAACTTATCTCATCGTTCAGTAAGGAATTTGTTTTCAACTTCGACCAGTTGTGATTTGAAGAGGATATGCATAAGAAAGGAACCCTGGAAATTAGAGGAATCCAGAGAATTGTATCAATATCAGCTAACATCAGTGCCTTAATGCATGCCGACAGTTAATCTGATTGGGAAATTGGCTGCAAAGTTATTTACTGCGCTGCGAGAAGTTGGAGGTGCTCTGTCCCCTACGATTCTTTCTCATCTGGGTGATCTTGCAAGGGCAGTTGAGAGTACTTACGCCACAGCAAGCGAGAGTGGAGAAAATAAGCGTAAGAGAACTACAGCTACGGTATGAACACTGCTTTTGGCTAACAGCCGGTCAAAACAACATGCTTTTGCTTGATTCCTGGTCTGCGTATAAAAATCATGCTCCTTCAGAGCAAAATATCCCTTCCGAAAAGTGCATGTCTTCGTAATTCATACCACCTGAAACCACTGGACAAATTCAGCCTCTGGATGTTTGTTGTTTCCTTACCTATAAAACATATTATCGTACTATGTGCAACTACACTTTGAAGGCTAGCCAGTTTCACGATAAGCTCCACGACAGACTGTTTCGCATTCGATTGCGTGCCATCACATTCCATCAGTTTTCGTCATCCCGATACGCCAATATGACGCTACATGCATTGTTTAAGAGTGGCTACCTAGCTGAACATCCTTCAAGGTTTGTAAATCTCAAGGAGTTCGCCTTCGATCTTGACAGTGTGAATCTTTGGAATCACAATGGTGCACCATCTTTCATTAGGTATTCATGGTGCAAGTTAATGGTTTGTTCTTAACATTTCTTGAATGTCGACGATGTCCATTTTGCGAAGTGTAATAAATACATCCGGTAGAAGGTTGATCTCTGCACCTCCCGGACACTCATAATCTATCGACCTTCTGATGCACATGATGAAATGATGAATCATTAGCAGCTGATACTTTTCCTGTCATTATTGTCAGCATAATACTTTCAAATGAGCCTTACTAAAGATTGAACTTGCGAACTTGTACTCAAGGGGTTTCTTGTGACTCATTTGCCAGTTTTCTCTCTTTACACTTTTTGTGATGTGAACATATCTCCAGTTCTTCCGACGCATCTATTTTATGAGCTTTATTTGGTTGGTGGGGCACTCTGACATTTTACTGTACATTTCCTTTATGGTGTATGTGTGTGGCTATTTCTGATGTTGTGTGTCTGTTGTGTGTTTAGACTCTAATATGCTCTGTATTCCTGGTGTGGAAATCTCGGCTTGTTTGTCCTAGGTGTGTATTCTGTACATATTATTATATAGCCAAGAATCTGAATGTTGTTGCTGTTGTGGCCTTCAGTCCTGACACTGGTTTGATGCAGCTCTCCATGCTACTCTATCCTGTGCAAGCTTCTTCATCTCCCAATACGTACTGCAGCCTACATCCTTCTGAATCTGCGTACTGTATTCATCTCTTGGTCTCCCTCTACGATTTTTACCCTCCACGCTGCCCTCCAATACTAAATTGGTGATCCCTTGATGCCTCAGAACATGTCCTACCAACCGATCCCTTCTTCTTGTCAAGTTGTGTCAAAAAACTCCTCTTCTCCCCAATCCTATTCAATACCTCCTCATTAGTTATGTGGTCTACCCATTTAATCTTCAGCATTCTTCTGTAGCACTACATTTCGAAAGCTTCTATTCTCTTCTTGTCTAAACTATTTATCGTCCACGTTTCACTTCCATACATGGCTACACTCCATACAAATACTTTCAGAAACGACTTCCTGACACTTAAATCTATACTCGATGTTAGAAAACTTCTCTTCTTCAGAAACGCTTTCCTTGCCATTGCCAGTCTACATTTTACATCCTCTCTACTTCGACCATCATCAGTTATTTTGCTCCCCTTAGTGTCTCATTTCCTAATCTAATTCCCTCAGCATTACCCGACTTAATTCGACTACATTCCATTATCCTCGTTTTGCTTTTATTGATGTTCATCTTATACCCTCCTTTCAATCTGAATATGGATCATGATCACACCTTATATCGTGTAGTAGCGTCTATTGCAGCACTGTTGTCAGTGACTCGTCGACTAAGCAGTTCAACTACGCTCCGTCGCATCACGTTGTTCTCACCATTGGGTACCTCCAGTCCCGTCCCCTGTTGCCACTGGCATCCAATATTGCGGTTGCATGACAGGCAGTATGTGGGCCGTCGAGTGCCGTTAACATCATTGGTCTTTTGTGACCGCACACTCAGGGTATTCCTTGTCAGTAAATTTCTTTAAATGGGTCGATAGCTACGTTAAATAAGCAAACTAAATAGTGATAATCAACTGTAAATTATAAAAATTTTAAAAACTTTCTACAAACCCTAATAAAACTTTCGAAATTTTTCTATATAGTCTTTTAATTGTACTTAACATAAAAAATTATCCATATGATGACCAGTTTCTTTAGCTTCACTACCATCTTCAGACCTGAGAACAGACAAACCAAGAGAAATATTAAAAAATGCTTCAAATGGCTCTGAGCACTATGGGACTTAACAGCTGATGTCATCAGTCCCCTAGAACTTAGAACTACTTAAACCTAACTAACCCAAGGACATCACACACATCCATGCCCGAGGCAGGATTCGAACCTGCGCCCGTAGCGGTCGCGCGGTTCCAGACTGAAGCGCCTAGAAACGCTCATCCACACCGGCCGGCAGAGAAATATTCCCTTAAGTAACATAATTATGTAAAAATTGCTATTGGCATACTTTTAAAGATTTTTTCATAGAGAATTAATATACCACGGGTAATATACTGAGAAATAAGTACCACAGTAACTAATTTCTTAGCAAATGGCGATTCAGATCACATACGAAAAATACCCTCAGAGCTAAACAATAGTTAACATGCTCTGTCGACAACCTGTAGCATCCTACCTCCGTTAATATATGTGTGATTGTGTGTTGTTGTACATTGCTATTATTAAAGTGTATGTGTGCTGTGAACTGTGAAAGTGATGTTTAACATGTGTGAGTTTCTGTACAAGAGAACCGTAATAAAAGCTTTTTTCCCAAATCTACCTTTACTATGTAGAAAGACCCACTACTCACTTTAACCCTCGAATTACCAAGGAGGGAAGGAGTACTGTATGCTTACCTTTTCCAAATATTATAATTTAGTCAGTTACTTCATATTTTAAAAATGTGAAAAAATTATTGTTTTTAATGAATTCTTCTACCAGATTCCGTAACTGTTTTAAATTTTTCGGATAAACTTATCCCAAAAGATTAAGTCTCAGTAGTAGACGTCGCTTCTCACAATGAACGTCAGTTCCAATATTTTCAATTTCGGGATCTTACTTTCGCGGTAGTATCTCTAAAAAGTATGCTGAGAGTAAAACTCAACAATAGCTTACGAAATCTATAATTTTTAAATTTTGTGTGGTGGTCATGAATAACCCCAGCTTGCCAATACACGTTGTTGCTCATGCGTTGATACTGCTAAGCGTGCTCTAAAAGATATTTTCAGGGTCTGTACCCTATTTACATATCAGTACCTCTTTAAAAATTTCGTTATTAACGTAAGCCAACAACAGTTAATAAATTTGGCTTTTTAAATTCTTTTAGGGTGCACACTAAGTAACCCCCCCCTCACCCTCGTTAAAGCATGTTATAGAAAATACATTGGTAGAGCGAGGGTTAAAATTGCGTGTGTTTACATACTACAATGAACGCAACAGAATAATCCAGAAGCTCATACATCGCAAACATCATTCGTAAATATACGCCGATAATACACGAAAAACGCACTTTGAACTTATTTAACTTCAGAATTGTATCTAAAAAAGTCTCTTAACAGAAGTACGTGAAAGAAATTTGTGACTGACAGCAGAAAAACTTATTTGACAACAAAGAGAACCAACTAAAACAGTCATTTCAGTATTACAAAGTTTCCCCACAAAACGAATACTATCTAAGTCTGTGGCTTCGCCTTATGGACGGTAAAATCTTGTAGGTTGTTAGCCCGCTTCATTTTTTTCTTCTGTTCCTTCTTACATGATCGACATTTCGGCCCCTACGGTGGGATGTTCTTCTGGAGCAGCCAAACAGTTTTGCGATTAGCTGAGCAGCTAATCGGGAGCTCTAGAAGACCCTCAAGGAGATACCAGCGAAACAAGAAATCGAAGAGGAACATGACACTAGCTAACAAACTACGTGATTTTTCCCTAAGAAATAAATGTTTATTTAGTATTACCGGTATCACATTGATATATGACCACTAATCTCGTCTGTGTTATCAAGTAGGTAATTAGTTTTTAATAAAATAATTTTGAGTTATGGACGTTCTAGATACATCACATGTATTCATGTCTCTCAATGTATATAAGCAATGAACAGCACTGACTGCCAGTGTATTTGAAACTGCCCAGTTAATGAACCCATTATCTACCTTTCCCCATGGTGGCAACAACTCCTCCGCTGGTCTGAGATCGCCACGGGCCTCCATTTATTTCGAATCTCATTCTCAATGAAGAGAAGTCTTCCGAAGTAAGAGTGATTTCAGGTGTGCCGCAGGGGAGTGTCATAGGACCGTTGCTATTCACAATATACATAAATGACCTTGTGGATGACATCGGAAGTTCACTGAGGCTTTTTGCAGATGATGCTGTGGTGTATCGAGAGGTTGTAACAATGGAAAATTGTACTGAAATGCAGGAGGATCTGCAGCGAATTGACGCATGGTGCAGGGAATGGCAATTGAATCTCAATGTAGACAAGTGTAATGTGCTGCGAATACATAGAAAGAAAGATCCCGTATCATTTAGCTACAAAATAGCAGGTCAGCAACTGGAAGCAGTTAATTCCATAAGTTATCTGGGAGTACGCATTAGGAGTGATTTAAAATGGAATGATCATATAAAGTTTATCGACGGTAAAGCAGATGCCAGACAGATTCATTGGAAGAATCCTAAAGAAATGCAATCCGAAAACAAAGGAAGTAGGTTACAGTACACTTGTTCGCCCACTGCTTGAATACTGCTCAGCAGTGTGGAATCCGTACCAGATAGGGTTGATAGGAGAGATAGAGAAGATCGAACGGAGAGCAGCGCGCTTCGTTACAGGATCATTTAGTAATCGCGAAAGCGTTACGGAGATGATAAACTCCAGTGGAAGACTCTGCAGGAGAGACGCTCAGTAGCTCAGTACGGCCTTTTGTTGAAGTTTCGAGAACATACCTTCACCGAAGAGTCAAGCAGTATATTGCTCCCTCCTACGTATATCTCGCGAAGAGACCATGAGGATAAAATCAGAGAGATTAGAGCTCACACAGAAGCATACCGACAATCATTTTTTCCACGAACAATACGAGACTGGAATAGAAGGGAGAACCGATAGAGGTACTCAAGGTACCCTCCGCCACACACCGTCAGGTGGCTTGCGGAGTATGGATGTAGCTGTAGATGTAGATGATTCTTTAGCCGATTTCTTGTGGTGTGTATCAATTACAGATCAGCACTTGCAAAAAAAAAAAATGACGTATCGCAGTACTGCATCTTTTGTTGACTTTTTTAATAATGATAAAAATGATTCAAGTTACGAAGCCAATGTAATGAAGCTCCTTCGCTCCTAAAATTGTGTATGGATACAGTTGCCTCAAATACAGTCTGTAACAGTCGTGAACGTTAGTTACCTTTGAGATTTGTCGTGGTGAAATGATGTTACTCAAGAACGCCTTTAAGGCCACGAAGACGCCATTATCAACACTTCAGTTTGAACGAGGTTGTGCAATAGGTTTGTGAGAAGCTGGATGTTTCTTCTACAATACTGGAGAAACACTTGGCAGGTAATGTTGCCACTGTACATGATTCCTGGTAGCGGTGGTCACGATAATGTACAGTCGCAAAAAGACCGGGCTCCGAACGACCACGTGGCACAACTGAAAGGGAAGATCACAGTGTTCGACGTATGGCTATGGCGCATCGTATTGCATCTGCAGCAGCAATTTGAGAAGCGGCAGGCACCACAATGACACAACGAACTGTTACGATTCTGTTACACCAAGGACTGTACAGAGCCAGTCGCCCTGTAGAGTACGTTCCACTGACCCCAAACTACAGCCATTAGTGACTTAAGGAGTGTCAAGGGAAAGCCCAATGGAGGGCAGGGTGAAGGTCAGTTCTGTTTTCTGATGAAAGCTGCTTCTGCCTTTAAGACTGGTCCTGTCTCGGTGTCAGTAATGGGCTTGTGTTGGTTAGAAGGGGGCCAGCTGAGGACATACAACCAATCCGTCTGACCTGGCCTGTGGTGGTGTGATTTCGTATGACAGCAGGAGCACTCTCGTGGTTATCCCGCGCACCCTGACTGCAAATCTATACGTCAGTCTGGTAGTTAGATCTGTTGGGCTGCCATTCTTGAACAGCAGTCCAGGGGGTGCTTTTGAACAGAATAACTACACATACTGCTTTTGAAACCCAACACGCTCTACAAAGTGTCGACGTGTTGCCTTGGCCTGCTCTATCGCCAGTTCTGTTTCCACTCGAGCACATATGGGACAACATCGGGCGGCAGCTCCAACGTCATCCATAAAAAGTATTAACCGTCCCTGTATTGACCGAGCAAGTGATACAGGCATGAAATCTATCCCAGAGCCTGACATCCAGCACCTGCGCAGCACAATTAATGCACGTTTGCATGCTTGCATTCAGCATCCTGGCGGCTACACCTCTTATTAATGTATCAGCATTTCTCATTTTCAATGGCTTATCCCGTGCCTACATTAACCTGTGATGCTGCAATGTTAATCACTTAAATAAGTTACCTTTTCGGTGCAGCAATTCTTTTCGTCAGTGTATAAGTTTAAGAATTGTATTGTATGTTAACCGAGGACCTAGAAACGACGGAGAGGCTCTGTCCCCGCCGCGGCCGCAGTGGTCCACAACCTCACGATGACTAGCGCAGTCCACTTCACCCCTCCGCCGCCCCACAACGAACCCAGCGTTATTATACGGTTCGGCCCTCGTTGGACCCCCCAGGGAACGTCTCACACCAGACGAGTGTAACCCCTAAGTTTGCGTGGTAGAGTAATGGTGGTGTACCCGTACGTGGAGAACTTCTTTGTGCAGCAATCGCCTACGTAGTGAAACTGAGGCGTAATAAGGGGAACCAGCCCCCATTCGACGAGGCAGATGGAAAACCGCCTAAAAACCATCCACTGGCCGGTGCACCGGACCTCGACACAAATCCGCCGGGCGGATTCGGGCTGGGGACCAGGCGGACCAGGCGCTCCTTCCCGCCGGGAAAGCTTTGCGTTAGACCGCACGGCCAACCGCGCGGGCAAGTTTAAGAATACTCACAATGGATAATTTATCGTGAGAAAAAGCCTTCTAAAAGTAAAAACTAGAGAAAATATGCTTAACTAATGGTGAAGATCAGCTAGACGTTGAGTGGAAGTAGGATAGATTACGTGATCCGCGAGAAGAAAATTGGTGGCTGGCAGTCACAAGTGTACATTAAACAGCGAGAATGAAACAAATGTCAAACCAAGCTACGAGCCGACCGGAAAACGAAAGATATACATCTGAAGGGACACATGTGAATTTGTACGAGCACCATGACCTGAAGCTGAGTTTCCTGCTTTGCATAAGCTGTCACCTTAATCATAAGGTTATCGAACCACATCTATGGAATGGTTCTGTTTCTCAATATCAATCGATGGTTCCCTCATCGTTTTCGAACTTAATCTCAGAGCTCCTTCCGTCACGGGAGTACCACCGCAGCTAAGAATGATGGCGCAGGGTGTATCTGCTAGCCAGGGATACGGGAATATTATGCATTTGAAGACTTTTATTGCAGTGAAGATGTTTATCAATGTGATCACTGCGACAGGTGCAGAGATTCACGAAATTCTTACTGCATTGTTCACAAGAGTAACTTTTCTGGTCCTGAGCTGTCAGACGGACCTTCCGCCACCATTCCTATCACTGATGCTGCTGCCGAGGTGGATGAATTTCAGAACTTGGGAGGGGAAAGTCGAGTGACAGAGAATTTGGGTTAGTTCCGGAGGCGTACTAGGATGCCAGATAATCAGGGGGACTGCTCATTAAAGCAAGAATCCCAGCTTAGAGTACAGGTCCAGGTAAAAATATACTTGTGTCGTTTTAGATATTCATAAACATAGCTTTCATGAAGGTTGTAATGCCTTGAACAGTGTACAACAGAGCGCTACATACTGTGGATAAACTTTTAAGAAGTTTTTCATTTGTGTTTCCATAGTATCCGTAGCTACTGTACCATCAGTTTAGGTAACTAAAACCTGAATTACGTCGAAATGTTAAATAACTTGATGGTATTCAAAATGCCTAACTGTATTTGTTAATATATCTGTACGAAACTTTTTGGTGGATTAAACACGTCTGAAGATTGAAATTAGTTTTCAAAACATGGAATATCTTTTTATGTCCATAAGCCATCGTGACATAACAAGTTATTATTCAAATCTTTACAAAGGCGGCATACTTCCAATTGACAGTATGTCAGTTTTTTAGAAACCCTTGCCTCCCGATTTACCACGTGTCGAGGAGACGACATTGAAACTAAAATTACGTAACAACATTCCTTCTGTAAAGGAATAATTTTGGGTCAGGTTAATTTTACTGCTGCACCTTTCAGACTGTCATTATTAGTGGTCATTGAGATGACCGTGAGTGTTAGAGAGACTTCTCGGCGTGAAGAAGGAAGCCAGGAGCTCAGGGATAACTTCAGGGAAGGTAGTTGGCCATTAGCAGCAGCCACGTAATGCTGACCTAACATATCTGCAGAGTTCCCTCAGAACTCGCTCGTAAGACGAGTAACGGTAATTTAGGGTGGCAATAGAGCATAGTGCCCACCCTGACAGTCTGGTGTTTCCCTTCTGTGACCGAGTTTAAACAAAAGTTAGTATGGTAACTAACAAGGAGACGGCACGAGCTTGGGGTCGGGGATTTGTTCGAAATTTTGTGTGGTGAAAGAGGACCCCTAACACCTCACGTGGTTAAAATATTAGGACGCACTACCCGGAAAATCCCGGGAAAAATCGATCCAAAGTTTCTTAGGTGCCTTATGAGTATAAAATGTCAGTCCATTGCCGAACCGCCGTCTGGCGTTAAAAAAAAAAAAAAAAATGTTTAGGGCTCGGACTCTTACGCCAGAGGTCTCGGGTTCGGGTTCTATTCCTCCTCTGGCACTTTTTTTCCTTCTGTTTCATTTTCTTTTGTTAGTCCACCAATTATTCAGAAAGTTTCCCAAACCTACATTATCTTTAACAAATTAGTTACATTACTGAATAAAAAGTATTTTCTTTTTGTCCAACAACACATTCATGGCGGTAGGTTTTCCATTTTCCATTGTAAAGTATATAAGGAGAATCATTGGGTTTTTAATCATAATAACAAATTCGATTGGGAAACATTCAATTTTTATACATATAATAATTATAAACAAGAACCGCAGTGGTAATTATCGTAAAAACAAACAAAGCAATAATTTTTGCGACATCTTGCGGAACATATAAAAGCGGATTTTTTTTACAATCACAGGGCGTTTACAATAAATCTGTACAAAAATATGCCCCATTATCATTTATGAAAATGTTTTGAGTTTCTGATAATTTTGAGCCAAACCAGGCATATTGAATCATGTCTCGGAATATTGGTGACGATAACTGATGGAGAATTATAGAATGAATTTTTATACAGTCTTCCTGTAACAATGCGCTGCAATTTTGCAAGCAACAGAAGGAAAAAAATGTGCCAGAGGAGGAATCGAACCCGAGACCTCTGGCGTAAGGGTCCGACTGTTAACCGTGTAGGCCAGACGGCGGCTCGGCAATGGACTAACATTTTATACTCATAAGGCACCTAAGAAACTTTGGACCGATTTTTCTCGGGACTTTCCTAGTAGTGCGTCCTAATACGAGGGTTATTCCAAAAGTAAGGTCCGATTGATTGCCAAATTGAAACCACAGTGAACATCAGAAATGTTTTACTTGTAACAATTAGCTACACCTTTCAGCTACTTCTCTACGTAGTCGCCGTTCTGACTTAGACTTTTGTCATAGCGTTGTACCAACTTTTCAATAGCCTCATCATAGAAGGCAGCCGCCAGTGCTTTCCGCCAATTCTCCACGCTGGCCTACACCTCGTTGTCTGTGTCAAAATGTTGTCTTCAAAGACAGCGGTTCATGTGACCAGAGATGAAACTCAGGGGGAGACAATTGCGGACTGTATTGTGGGTAATCTAACACTTCCATTTGAAAACGATGCAGGAGCATCTTCATTGCCCCTGCAGAATGCGGCTGAGAATTGTCGTGAAGACGAAACAGCACGACAGTTATGTAATGTTGGCTGCATAGCTTCAGGCGAAATTTCTCACCAGGCCCTCGTACTTGGCGGCAGACACTATTTTCTAGACATCTTTACGCACTCACTGCGAGCTCAGAAATGAGAAGAGCGACGTGATGCTAACTGGGGTTATACTAGAGACACTACCCAACACATCTGTGCAAAGCTTTATCGTATTTTCATAGTCGTTTCCATTTCGCGACCGATCGGACCTTACTTTTGGAATAACCCTCGTATTTTAACCATGTGAGATGTTAGGGGTCCTCTTTGACCACACAAAATTTCGGACAAATCCCGGACCCCAGGGTCGTGCCGTCTCCTTGTAAGTCTCGCCTTAACGGCGAGCTCGAGCAGTCGAGACGTAGCGTCCGTGTATTCTATGTCCACCAGACTGAACAACAGGGTAGGCACGATGCTGACAAAAGGCGGGTCCTACGGCTTCACGCACTTGAAGTTGTGGGAGTGTTTGAAAATCGCGTAACGTCTTTCCTATTCGTAAGTGATCTACGTCTTTCTCGTTATCGGATGACAACCTCCGGCCACCGTCTGTATAACACGGCGAGACGCAGCGATCAACAGGCTAACTGACACGCCATCACACTCCACTGCGGCTGCTCATTGCTAGTATTTCTTCACTCGTCTTAGCCCCATAGTGGCTTCATTGATGTCATTTTGTAATATTTATCTCTAGTTGACACTTGATCGCTTTTGAGACGCGATATTGAGTACCGGTGCACTCTTTCCTGCCGGCCGCGGTGGTCTAGCGGTTCAGGCGCTCAGTCCGGAACCGCGCGACTGCTACGGTCGCAGGTTCGAATCCTGCCTCGGGCATGGATGTGTGTGATATCCTTAGGTTAGTTAGGTTTAAGTAGTTCTAAGCTCTAGGGGACTTATGACCGCAGATGTTAAGTCCCATAGTGCTCAGAGCCATTTGAACCATTTTGCACTCTTTCCTCCCGATTACGGTTCTTCATCTACATCTACATCTTCATCTACATCTATATGATTACATGCAGTTCACAATTAAGTGCCTGGCGGATGGTTCATCGAAACACTTTCAAGCTATTTCTCTACCGTTCCACTCTCCCGCGGGAAAAACGAGCATTTCAACTTTCTGTGCGTGCTCTGATTTGTCTTATTTTTTTATGATGATCATTTCTCCCTGCGTAGGTGGGAGCCAACAAAATATTTTCGCAATCGTAGGAGAAAGATTGTGATTGAAATTTCACGAGGAGACTCTACCGCAACGAAAAATGCCTTTGTTTTAATGGTTGCCACCAAAATTCACGTATCATGTCCGTGGAAATCTCGCCCGTATTTCGCGATAATACTAAACCAACTGCCCTCCTTTGAAATTTTTCGATATCCTTCGTCGATCCTCTCTGATGCGGATCCCACACCACACAGCAATATTCGAGAAAAAGGCGGACAAGCGAAGTGTAAACAGTCTCTTTAGGGAATTTATTGCGTCTGCTAATGGTTCTGCCATTTTTCTTTTTGCATATATGAAGAGGAAAAAAAAATTTTGCACCCATCTGTGCGCGTACCCGAGTCCTTCGTATTGCAATCCCGTGCGCTAATCACTTTTTTCCCTATTTTTTATTTTTTGTATTTATCCATCTTTTTTTTAAATTTTTTTAATGATCTGGCGCCTTAGACCGCTTTTTTTTTTAAGAAAACAAATACTACAATTATACTGGTTTCTCCTTCCAGTAAACAAAAATTAGTCTCCTTCGTCTTGATGGCGAAGAAGCAATCTTTTGGAACAAAAAAACGTTACTCAAAGCCAAAATCAAATTTCATTTTCCTTTAAGAAGAAATTATGAGGAATAAATAAGGAAAAGTTTTATTTTATTTCTTTTTAATTTTATTTATTTATTTATTTTTATATATAAAGTCGTCGTGCGACTTGTAGTTAAAGACCAGTTCTTACAGGAGCGCCTGAAGTGTCTCCGCCTACAGCAGGCCAGCTCGTCCAAACGTGTCTTCTCATTGCGTAGGCGTGGGTTCTGGGTAGCAGATCTATTCAGTTCGGTTCGGTTAATACAGTTTTCAGCTTCTCAGGGCTTGGACGTTCCAGCTACGTGGTGGGTCATCGAAGGTGCTCCGTAAGAAATTGGAAAAATATTGCTTATAGCGTGGGTTGCTATCAGGACGCAGTGTCGTTCGTTGAGATAAGTCCAATATCCTAGCGTAGACTTGTCGCCAGAAGTAAAAAGATAGCGGATCGTGTGGCCACAGATCCAATTCACAGAGTGAGTTTTGGCGGAGGGGTAGAAAATCTTATCGGGGTACAAAAGCATGTGGACGTCGACCTGAGCTGGTGTCTGTCGAGTAAGAAACGCCAAAATTCGCCGCGCAAGTGTCCAGACGTCGAACGCTGTGCCACAGTGGAACCGGTGGACATCCGTGTCATCCACTCCACAGTGGGTGCAGAGGGATGAATCGGCGAGATGGATGCGGTGTAGACGATCTCGGTTAACTTGTTTGCCATTCACGGTGATGTACCACGCTGATTGAACGTCTGATTCGAGAAAACGCGCATGGATCGCCTTCCATATGTGTCGCCACACGTACTGTGGATACTTACGTTCGATGGGGTTGGACGGGCGGCACTGTTGTAACAATTCGGAGACTGTTTTCGTGAGATACATACGTGTAAGTGGTAAGGACCGGTAGACGCAACTGAACTCCAGGAAAAATCGTTGGATGTAATAAAAGGGGGTTGGAATGGTCGATACCAGTACTGGGGCGGAGAAGGAGGCGGCGCAAAGTTGTGAAGCAGGAGGCTAGTAAGGCTCTACGGGCAACGATGCCAAAGTTTTAGTTGGGAGCTGACATAAAGTGCCTTGACACGAGTCGGCACGTGGATGAGTCCCACCCCGCCACGATCTCGTGGCAGTGCAAGGGATTCATATTGCACCTTGAATAACATCCCCGAGCTGACGAAGGACCCGAAAGCCATCAACAGTCGTCGGGCCAGGAGATTTGGGACTGGTAGTACTTGAGCCACGTGTGGTATACGGAAAGCATGATACATATTCACGTATTGCGCGCGTTGGATAACGTCGAGAGCTCGTAGCCGGTGATCTGCGAGGTTTGCTCCGATTGTCTGTACCAAGCGTCTACCATTGATAGTCACTGAGCGGCGCAGATCTGCTGCAAAATCAAGTCCAAGACATCGTATGGTGGCGGCGACACTAAGGGTGGCAACGCATCTCTCCGGCAAGCGCTCACCAATGAGCGGGACCTTGGATTTTGACACGTTGAGGCAGCTCCCCGACGCTTCGCCGTAAGTCGCCACCCATGTCAGTGCTGCTCGTACTTCATCTTCACTGGCAGATACAGTACTATGTCGTCTGCGTAGGCTGTACAACAAAAACGGTGGCCGTGCACGGCCATACCTTCCAAACGTTGGTGCATGCCCTGGAGCAGGGGTTCCAAGGCGAAAGCATACAAAATCGTGGAAAGAGGGCAGCCTTGTCGTACAGATTGTGCGATGACCAGGGGCGGTGTGAGGCGACCATTGTACATGATTTTAGAGGTTGCACTACTCAACAGACGCATAACGGCTGTGACAATACCGCCTAGAAATCCCATATGCTGAAGAACTGTCCGTAAATAGAAGTGGTCAACACGTTCGAAAGCCTGCCTTAAGTCCAGTGAAGCCAAGGCGCCAGGGAGACGTTGATAATGCGCCAATTCTATCATGTCTCTGTAACGGCAAAGGGCCGTACGGATGTTGTTGTCGCCTCCTAGGGAAGTCTGGTCGCAGGATGTGACGTAACGTGCGACCTTCTTGAGTCGCGATGCCAATAGCCGTGTGAATATTTTCATGTCGCTGTTGAGCAAAGTAATTGGTCGATAGTCCTGGACCCTCGATAACCCGTGCGGTTTATGCACGGGGATAATAATGCCATCTAGAAAGACGCTCGGGACCACTGTCATCGGTGACATCAACTCTTGTGCAATTGCCGTCCACGTGGAAGCCAACAAATAGTGAACACTTTTATAAAATTCGATGGGTATACCGTCAGGTCCAGATCTGTTATCGGCACCCGCCTTGATAGCATCTACCACTTCATCTGTGGTTACGTCGTCTTGGAGGTCATGCACTGCATCCTCCGGAAGAGTGTTCGTAGTAAGCTGAGCGACTTCTGTGATCAGTGCTGCAGAATGCGGTACGGCTGCGTATAGCCCGGCAAAATGAGCATGGAGAGCACGACCGATGCTTTGCTGGGTGTCGTGCCGGCGCCCTTCCACATCAGTGAGTACTTGGATCTGAGCTCGTCGTCGTCGTTGTCGTTCCTGAAGGAGGTGGTACATCGACGGACGTTCTTGAGGTATACGATTAGAAGCACGAGAACGGACTACAGTTCCTTCCAAGTAACGCCGCATGATCAAGGAGATCTGCGCCTTCGTGCGATGGACCATCGACTGCCGGGCTGGTGAGAAAGGCATCGTCGCACAGTCACGTAGTATGGTGTAGTAGAAGTGCAGGGTATTAGTTTGCCACGCCTTAAATTCCTTCCCATAACTCATCAGTGTCTTCTTGAGGGTCGGCTTTGCACAGGAGAGCCACCATGATAAGGTGGAGTCATAGGCTTCTCGACGATGGCGGCAGCGTGCTCACGCTTCTTCGACCATACGGCGACAGACCACGACTATGCCACACTCGCTGTCGGGAGAGAGTGACGTCACAGAGGTACGCATCATGGTCTGAAAAGGCCAAAGGCCAGACTTCCGTATGACGTGTGCCATCAGCAAGGGAGCGAGTAACGTAGATGCGATCTATGCGGCTCGACGAGTGAGAGGTGTAGAATGTAGAGCCCGGTTGAATTCCGTGGAGCTTCTTCCATGTGTCAACAAGTCGTAGACGGTCGATGATCACCGAGAGAGATGCACAAGGTGAATGTCGCGGGAGTTGGTCCGCGTGCTCTTGCGTCGAGTTAAAATCCCCACCGAGTACCAAATCGTCCTGTGGACCTGTGAAGAGGGGTGTGACACTTTCGGCAAAAAAAAGTTTGTCAGTCATGACGGCGGCCAGTTCCGGACGGAGCGTAGATATTAATAATACGCACGCCGAACAGTGTGAGGGCCATACCTCGCGCAGTGGGGAGGTAGATGACGTCCTCTGCAGGGAGTCCGTCGCGTAGCAGGATGGCGACGCCGCTACCGGTGTCGGATGCGGGGGAAACATGTGCGTTGTATCCGGTGGGAACTAGGAAGTCAGCCACAAACACCTCTTGTAAGAGTGCTATATCAACACCCGCAGAGTAAATAGTGTCTCGGAACATGGCCAGTTTGTGGGGGGCACGAATGGTGGCAAGATTCATCGTGGCGATACGATATTGCTGTGTACGGCCATCATCAGTATTTGCCGAACGTGCGGTAGAAGTAGCCGGCAGGTGGAGACCCGCCGATGGCGCCGCAATGGTGGTAATTACTGTCGGGGCGCCAGCCCCAGTGTCGCCGTGGTGGACTCCTGTGCAGACACGCTGGCAGTCTGTTCCACTTCTTCTTCAACGTCATCGGCCCAGGAAGCTGACGACGTGGACATGTGACGGTCACGTACTTCCGGAACTGGTGTTGTGGATTCCGCAACATGAGTGGCAGGGGGACCGCCGTCATCATTCGTTGACAACGGCGAGGACACGTCCTTGGCTGGGAGAGGAGGCGTCACAGGAGGGGTGCCTGTTGCTGCCACATCACGTGACTGGACGCAATGTGGGAGATCACCGTCAGACATCAGGTCGACATCTCGCGGGGCCGTCTGAGAAAGGGCGTCATCAGAAGGCGTTCGTCGTCGTTTCCTGTGTTTGCGAGGCGACCGCTGTTTTCTGATGTGGCCTTCTGAATCAGAATGTGGTCGCCCGTCATCTGACGCCTAACCTGTCTCGACAGAGGCAGACGTCGGCACGACACCGAGGTCGACGTCCATGGTTCCAACAGGAACATCGGTTTCGGTCTGCAACCCGGACGGCCCTAAAGCGAGCACTGGATGGGACGCCGTGCCTGTGTCGTCGGTGCGTTGTGCTGCGGCGGGTGGGGTTGACGATGCTGCTGGCGCAATCGGGAGTGGCACGACGGGGTCCTGTGCAACCTTGGCGTAGGTGATGTGTAAGGACGTGACCGTCGAAGCCTGGGTCTCTTCACGTAACGGCGTCTGTATTAAACGGTGGTGTAAGCATTCGGAACGTACATGTCCCTCCTGGCCACATCCAGCGCACGTTCGTGGCTGTCCATCGTACATGACGCTGGCCCTCATACCGCCAATCAGCAGGTACGATGGGACATGTTTCGTGAGCTCAATTTTTATTTGCCGGATGCCATTTAGTACGGGGTAGGTGGTAAATGTTTGCCACTTCTCCGCGACGTGACCCAAGACGGTGCCATATGGTTGGAAAGCGGCAATGACCACATTCTGAGGCACCTCGAACGGGAGCTCAAACACCCGCAATGTCCGGAGACCGAATCCAGCATGGGCGACTGTCACAGCACCCATATGTCCATCAGAGTGTTTAAATTTTAGTCCGGTGGCATGACGGTGAATTATGTCAGTGCAAATTTCCTCCGTCGACATCTTGATGTAGACAACACTTCCAGTGATGGAAAAGTGTATGCCGATTACGTCCTGGGGGTTCAAACGTAGATCCTCTCGGATGAACTGTTCGACTTCGAAAGTTCTGGGTCGTGGATGTTCGGCCGGAAACGTTACTCTGATAGTAGCACGGCGGTACGAGTGCGCCATGGAGTACGTTAGTACTGGACTCGATAGACACAAACACCGCGACGCGGAAGTAAACACCACCGAGAGCGGAGCGTCGGACGGCGCGCGGAGCAGCTCCGCACGCTAACACGGCTGTAAGCCGACTGATCCATTAAATCACAGTCTTAAGTTTGCTTTCCCCACAACATTATCTACGTGATCGTTCCCATTCAGTTATTCGTAATTGTAATCCCTAAGTGTTTAACTGAATTTACAGCCTTTACATTTGTGTGGTTTATTGTGTAACCGAAATATAGCGGCTTCCTTTTGGTACTCATATGGATGACTTCACACTTTTCATTATTTAGAGTCGACTGCCATTTTTCGCACCTTACAGTTACCTTATCTAAATCGTTTTACAATTTGTTTTTCTCTTCTGATGACTTTGCAAGACGGGTAAATGACAGCATCATCTGCAAATAAAACTAGTTAACAAATTTAAACTTTTTTCTGCATCTGGTTCGTAAATGGGAGGATTTACCTAATCTTCGAGTGCTGAAACACTGGTAAAATCACTTTTTCTCTATGACGTCACATTTACTAGATACACAGCAGAATAAAAAATGGTAACAGCGAAAATTGCCACAATTAAGTCAAACAAAAATACACATACAGAACGTTTAAAATCAAAACTATTTTGTATGTATATATGGGCAGGATGACAATAAAAGGTCTAAATTAGTTCAGAAGATATTTTCACCTTTAATCGTATTTGGTTTTTGAAAAATGCGACAACAGAGCTCTTGTTTTGTTTGCCGTTTCATCACTCTCCCTAACAAGACCCCAGGAGTAGTCACCCATCATCGAAGGGTTCTAATGGCCTTGGTAACGGTGTTCCATGGTAAGATTGTCTTGGTGAAAGCGTTCACCATGATAATCGCTTACAGCTCCCAAATTTTCCGGGAAGAAATCAAGGTGAGAATGTAAAAAGTGAATTTTAAGCGACGTTCTACATCCCATGTTTTTATGGTTGTCCAACAGATCATTCACAATGGTAACATTGTTTTTGTCTTTTCTGTTACCCAAAAAGCCCTTCACAATTGCTTTAAAAGAAGACCAAGCAGCTAATAGGATATCTGTGAGTTTGGTATCAAAGGTTGGATCTTTAAGCAATTTTCTTATTCCAACAAATATACCCTCTTTCAGCTTTGCCTCAATTTGGGAAAATTTTCTTTTAAGTGATTGAAGGCCTCACCTTCTTTATCCAGAGCTTTTATAAAGTTCTTGATAAGGCCCAACATGATATGAAGGGGAGGCAAAATGATTTTACCTGGCTCAACGAATGGGGTACTGCTCACATTTACGTTTCCAGGGACATATGACTTCCTTATAGGCCATTCCTTGACTGTATAGTGGTTCTTGGTGTCAGGGCTCTCCCAAAGGCACAAAAATCAGCAGTATTTCGTGAATCCAGCCTGTAAACCCGTAAGGAGTGGAACAACTTTTAAATCGCAGCAAAGCTGCCATTCATGATCCTTATATTTGATTTCCTCTAGGAGCAAAGCCATGGTTTCATAAGTTTCTTCCATGTCTACTGGTAAGCCAAAGGTACCGATCGAAATGCATTGCCATTACGCAGTAGTACTGCTTTAAAGCTGGTTTTACTGGAATCAATAAATAGTCGCCACTCCTGTGGATTATGTTTTACACCTAACTGCATCATCAAACCATTGACATCTCTATATACACACATTGAATTCTGCATATCGAAATATTGAGCGAAGGAAGCACCTCTTTATGTGAAACAGGAAATTTTTGTCCCTGGAGCAGTTGTTGCAGTCTCGACCCTAAGAGTTCAGCTTGCTGTTTCGAAAGCTTTAGATCAGGAACAAAATCGTTCAGTTCCTTTGATTAAAGAGCTGAGGTGAAGTGTCATGATATTGAGGGCAGTACTAGTCTATATGTTCAATATTTTCTGATTCACTTGACATTGTGTCTGATTCCGTGGCTTTAAAGTTACAGGAAGGAACAGGCAACCCCTCGTCATGGGGCATGGGCAAATGCACTGAAGATACATTTGGATACTTTATTTTATATCTAGTTTTGCTTGAATGTCCCGAAATATTTGTTAGACAGAAGTAAAAGTCTGAATAATTGTCAGTAGCTCACACCACACCATCGGAACAGCTAATATCATGGCTCGGCGTTTTCCTTTCAACCTCTCGGTTAAAGTTGTAGTAGAGGTTATGCAGGGCAAAATGAGGTGCAAAATTTTTATCTTGATCACCACCAAGACAATCAAAATACAATCAGTGACTGGTTTTGTTTATGCTTTTGGAGTGAATTTGCCACACACATAACAAAAGCTGTCGGGGTGGTTTAGACAGCAACGAGATTTACTAGTTGCCATTTTTCTTAGTGAAAGTTTTAAGCACAAAAAATTTACACTATCTTTCACAGGAAACACTCACTGAGGTTCTCTTTCACACCACCGGATTAGCACACCAACCATTTACTGACGATTTCTAGACCTTCTAGCTCTCTTCTGCAAATCAAAAACAAACAATTAAACATCAAAAGAGAAGAACAGTAAAAAGCGAAATACTGAATACGAAAAATAAAAAACCTTTAAAAACTCAAAAATGGCACGCTCTAGAACATTTTGAAAGGTATATTGGGATTCTACACACCAAAATAAAACTAGTTGATGTATCACATCCCAGATGCAAAATGGCTGTTGACTAGTGTAATCTAAGGGAGCCCCTCAGATTGTCTCATAAAACATTTATGGAGGAACAGCAGACGGCCTGCAACACTTTCTTAGGGAACGCGGGTATTACTTCTGTGTTTCTGGATGACTTTCTGTCAGTTATTACGAGTTCTGAACTTCCTGACAGGAACTCCCGAATCCAGTGGCTTAACTGAGACGATTCTCCACAGGCACTCATTTTGATTAACGTCGCTTGTGAAGAACGGTATCAAAAGCCCTCTGGAAATTTAGAAGTGTGGAATCAATATGAGATCCCTTGTCGATAGCACTGATTTCCTCATGAGGATAAAGACCTAGCTGTGTTTTACAAGATCGACATTTTCTGAATCCATGCTGATTATTCGTCAATAAATCGTTTTCTTCGAGGTAATTCATAATGTTCCAACGCACTGTATGTTCCAAAATCCTACTACAAATCGACGTTAGTGATGTCGGTCTGTAATTCAGCGGATTACTCCTGTTTCGTTTCTTGGGTACTGGTGTGAGTTGTGCAACTTCCCAATTTTTAGGTACGGATCTTTCGACGAGCGAGCAGCTGTATTTGATTGTTAAGTATGGAGTTATTGTATCAGCATACTGTGAAAGGAACATGACTGGTATACAGTACGAACCGAATGGCTTGCTTTTCTTAAGTCTTTTAAGCTGCTTCGCTACCTGAGGATATCTGCTTGTAATTTGCTCATATTGACAGTTGCTCTTGATTCGAATTCCGGAGTGTTTACTCCGTCTACTTTTGTGAAGAGAATTCGGAAAACCGTGATTAGTGACTCTGCTTTAGAGCACTGTTATCAACGACATCACCATCTTTATCGCGCAGTGAAGGTTTGCTTGCATCTTGCCGCTGATGTACTTTACACACACTGATGTCCAAAATTAATGCAAAAAACGGAAATTTTGCAAAGTTGCATTTATTTTGCCTCGAAACAGTGCAAACAGGTGATAGTATAGCAGAAACATTGTAAAAGATATAGATCATAAACAGCTGCAACATTCATAATGGTAGACAAAGATGTTCGTGGTTTTCTCGAACTTAGCGGATTTGAACACACATTCGGACAACTGGTTAATGTGCTCAGTACGAGGTGTGACCACCGACATAATGCACTTGTGTTCAGAAGGGAGGAATTCCGAACTCTGTCGCATTGGGCAATGAAAGAATTCATTGGCCACAAATGAAAATTTGCATCAAGGCCGGGACTCGAACTCGTGTCTCCTGCTTATTTGTTAGCCACAACTGCACGGACTACCCAAGCATGCCTCCTGCTCAGACCATATTCCCATTTGCCGTACACTATCAAAGTTGCGTCCCCTAGCCCTTTTTCCTCTTTTTGCTCGTCGCATCACGCGAAGTCCCGCGCGAGTTCGAGCGAAGAGTGCTCTGCACTGAGTGATCGTATTAGTCATCATGGCGCATACAGGGTGAGGCAGTTAAGTCATAACACCAGTTGTATCTCCCCAATCGTAATAGATACAAAGATGCCGTTTGGACAGTGAATTGCAGGGACAGGGGCTACTTGAATACGTCACATTTCATGTTAGTGCTATTTTTTATTACGGAGATATGAGGCCATCTTTGGTTTTTTTAAATGGAACCCTATGTTAAATTTTAGCGTAACATGATGGGCGTGAAAAGACCGTTTCAAATATGTGTATATCATAATATTTAGGCGAATAGTTTTTGAGACACAGATATGTTCTCGTATCGTGTTCGTCCTTCGAAGCGGCGCTGTCCAATGCAACCTCTCCTGTTGTGTAGAGTACATGGTAAACGTCGCGAGTCCGTCCTTACACAAAGACGCCCATTTACCCGACAATGGTAATATATACTGCGATATTTTGCGCAAAAATTAATTGATGACGTCGCGCACATATTATTCAGTTATTTGACAAATGTGATACCAAAACAGTAGACAACATACAGTATTAAAATACTACAATATGTTAATACATTTTAAGTAACAGAAATGGATATGTAAACGAGGAGGCCCTTATTGGTCACAATTATTTCGTACGTATTTTTTTTTATTTGAAAATATTTGCTACTGACCACAATACGAAGCAAATATAAAGATGCAAAATACATACTGTACATGATACAAAACTGAAGCATGTGCTCAAAATGCATCCCCCCTGCTGCAAATGCACATTTGCAGTCGCCGTTCGAGTGATTTGTGAACGGCTGCGAGGGTGTTACGTGAGATATTAGCGCAAGCTTCGATGATACGTTGCGTCATATCGTCTGGCGTAGTTGGTATATGAGCATACACTTTATGTTTGATTGCTCCCCACAGAAAAAAAATCAAGAGGGGTCAAACCAGGAGACCGAGCTGGCCACTTCACTTCAGCACGTCGCCCTATCCAACAATGTTTCATTTAACAGCTCTGTAGCCACACGGAAAGAGTGAGCAGGAGAACCGGAATGTTGGAATCACATGCACTGACGTGTAGTTAGTAGTACATCTTCCAGCAAAATGAGCAGAACGTTTCGCAGGAACTATGCATAGTTATTGCTATTTACTATACCTGGAACTACGTACGGCCCCATAATGACATTTCCGACGATGCCGCACCACACGTTAACATTCCACGGTTGCTGATGCTGTACCTGTCGAAGCCAATGAGGGTTCTCTACTGACCAGTAATGCATATTATGCAAATGGTTCCAATGGCTCTGAGCACTATGGGACTTAACTTCCGTGGTCATCAGTCCCCTAGAACTCAGAACTACTTAAACCTAACTAACCTAAGGACATCACACACATCCATGCCCGAGGCAGGATTCGAACTTGCGCCCGTAGCGGTAGCGCGGCTCCAGACTGTAGCGCCTAGAACCGCTCGGCCACTCCGGCCGGTCATATTATGCAAATTCACATTACCGTGGTTGGTGGTCGCTTCATCAGTAAAAAACACCTGTTGAATAAAAGGTTGGATCATTTTGTAGGCGCTGCAGAGCAAATTGGCAAAATTCCTGGCGCCGTTAGAAATCCACACTGGAGAGTGCTTGATGTAATGATAGGTGAAACGGGTGAAATCTATGGCGGTGCAATATGCGTAGAACACTTCTCTGACTTATATCTCATTCTGAGGTGATACGTCGCAACGGAACAGTAGGGTCATTACGCGCCAACTCTAGAACGCCCCCTTCATGTACTTCGCCAGTTGCAGTTTTCTGCCTCGTCCTCTGTATGGCGTTCCATGATCCCGATTCAAGTAGTTTCTTGCAAATACGTGCAAGAAGCTGGCCCGTAGGACGCTCAAGATCAGGATACAGCTCTCCATATCGCAGCATTTCTTCTGCTTTCGCCATACTCTAGAAGCATGTCTAACTTTTCTTCGTTGGTGTACATGTCTGCTCGAGGAAACTGTGACGGAAATGCGATGTCTCATTACCCCAGCAGCACATTTATCCCTTCTCTCCAGCTACCTCGTGCGTCACCTTGTGGCGTTATCGAGAAGCAGGAAAACAACGCCTTGCCTGTTAAGTTCCTCAGTGATCAACAGTAAAGGTCGCATTGGACAACGCCGCTTCGAAGAACGAATACGATATGGGAACATATCTGTGTCTCAAAAACTATTCGCCTAAATATTATGATATACACATATTTGAAGCGGTGTTTTTAAGCCCATCATGTTACGTTAAAATTTAACATAGGGTTCCATTTAAAAAAAAAAAAAAACAAAGATGGCCTCATATCTCTGTAATAAAAGATAGCACAAACATGAAATGTGACGTATTCAAGTAGCCCCTGTCCGTGAAATTCACTGTCCAAACGGCATCTTTATATCTATTACAATTGGGGAGATACAAGGGGTGTTATGATGGTTCAAATGTCTCTGAGCACTATGGGACTTAATATCTGAGGTCATGAGTCCCCTAGAACTTAGAACTACTTAAACCTAACTAACCTAAGGACATCACGCACATCCATGCCCGAGGCAGGATTCGAACCTGAGACCGTAGCGGTTGCGCGGTTCCACACTGAAGCGCCTAGAACCGCTCGGCCATACCGGCCGGCGGGTGTTATGACTTAGCTGTCTCACCCTGTATATGTCTAAATGAGTGACACGTCCGAAAGAGCAGACGTCACTCATATAGACATAATCCGCTTGCTTAAAGCATCAATCACTGGATTATACAGAGTGGTCCATTGATCTTGACCGGGCTAAATATCTCACGAAATAAGCGTCAAACGAAAAAACTACAAAGAACGAAACTTGTCCAGCTTGAAGGGGGAAACCAGACGGCGCTATGGTTGGTCCGCTAGATGACGCTGCCATAGGTCAAACGGATATGAACTGCGTTTTTTTAAATAGGAACCCCCATTTTTTATTACATATTCGTGTAGTACGTAAAGAAATATGAATGTTTTAGTTGGACCACTTTTTTCGATTTGTGATAGATGGCGCTGTAATAGTCACAAACACATGGTTCACAATTTTAGACCAACAGTTGGTAACAGGTAGGTTTTTTGAATTAAAATACAGAACGTAGGTACGTTTGAACATTTCATTTCGGTTGTTCCAATGTGATACATGTACCTTTGTGAACTTACCATTTGTGAGAACGCATGCTGTTACAACGCGATTACCTGTAAATACCACATTAATGCAATAAATGCTCAAAATGATGTCCGTCAACCTGAATGCATTTGGCAATACGTGTAACGACATTCCTCTCAACAGCGAGTAGTTCACCTTCCGTAATGTTCGCACAAGCATTGACAATGCGCTGACGCATGTTGTCAACGTTGTCGGTGGATCACGATAGCAAATATCCTTCAACTTTCCCCACAGAAAGAAATTCGGAGGCGTCGGATCCGGTGAACGTGCGGACGACCAATCCACCTGTCATGAAATATGCTATTCAGTAGCGCTTCAACCGCACGCGAGCTATGCGCCGGACATCCATCATGTTGGAAGTACATCGCCATTGTGTCATGCAGTGAAACATCTTGTAGTAACACCGGTAGAACATTACGTAGGAAATCAGCATACATTGCACCATTTAGATTGCCATCGATAAAATGGGGGCCAATTATCCTTCCTCCCTTGTCGCAGCCATCGTGTATTTTCTGTTGCCCAATAGTGCATGTTATGCCGGTTTACATTACCGCTGTTGGTGAGTGACGCTTCGTCCTAAATAGAACGCGTGCAAAAAATCTGTCATCGTCCCGCATTTTCTCTTGTGTCCGGTGGCAGAACTGTACACGACGTTCAAAGTCGTGGCCATGCAATCCCTGGTGCATAGAAATATGGTACAGGTGCAATCGATGTTGACTAGTATTCTCAACACCGACGTTTTTGAGATTCCCGATTGTCGCGCATTTTGTCTGCTACTGATGTGCGGATTAGACGCGACAGCAGCTAAAACACCTGCTTGGGCATCATCATTTGTTGCGTAACTATCGGGCGAACGGTTCGGACACTTGGGTGATGTCGTCCAGGATACCGAGCAGCATACATAGCAGACGCCCGTTGGGCATTTTGATTACGATAGCCATACATCAACACGATATCGACCTTTTCCGCAATTGGTAAATGGTCCATTTCAACACGGGTAATGTATCACGAAGCAAATACCGTCCTCACTGGCGGAATGTTACGTGATACCACGTAGTTATACGTTTGTGACTATTACAGCGCCATCCTGTCACAAAGCGAAAAAAGTGGTCCACCTTAAACATTCATATTTCTTCACGTACTACATGAATATGTAATAAAAATGGGGGTTCCTATTTATATTTAAAAAAACGCAGTTGATATCCGTTTGACCTACGGCAGCGTCATCTAGCGGGCCAACCATAGCGCCATCTGGTTTCCCCCTTCAAGCTAGACGAGTTTCGTTCTTTGTAGTTCTTTCGTTTGATGCTTATTTCGTGAGATATTTGGCCCGGTCACTATCAATGGACAACCCTGTATGTCTCTTAATGAATGTTGTTCAGACAGGCAGCAGTATCGTCGTGGTTATAGCGTCTCCATCGCCGTCCCGTTAGAAGCTTTGTGCACTAAATTTTGCACGCTTTATAGCTCCAGATCGCCTAAAAATTTAATAACGTTTTCTGTCACTCTACTGTATAAGAAGAACAATTAAAATACTTCGTGTTGTTGCTATTTTGCCGGCCAGTGTGGCCGAGCGGTTGTAGGCGCGTCAGTCTGGAACCGCGCGACCGCTACGGTCGCAGGTTCGAATCCTGCCTCGAGCATCGATGTGCGTGGTGTCCTTAGGTTAGTTATGTTTAAGTAGTTCTAAGTTCTAGGGGACTGATGACCTCAGATGTTAAGTCCCATAGAGCTCAGAGCCATTTGAACCATTTTTTTTTTGCTATTTTTATAGCTATTAATCGTCTTCGTAGTTTCCTCCTTGAGTAGAGATACGCGGGATTCGCCTGAGCTGTCCTGTCTGCGCGTGGCTGCCAAGCTACCGTGTTATGGTGTGGGCGCCGACCCACTCGACTGGCGGTGTTCCGTGCTGCCCACACTAGCGGCCAGCACTCGTGGGTCCCGGTAATGGAGCGGCGGTGTCCCGGCGCTCGCGGCCCGGCGCGGCCTGTGTGTGAGGCCCGCTGCTTATTGATCTGTCGGCGCGAGCAGAGTGGAGCACAGGACTCTGCCCTGCACCAAGGAGGCCGCGGACCGCCTCCCACGCGTTGGTCCGCACACCCTGCATCTCCCCACATGACGTCCCCCGCCTCTGGGCACAGCAGGTACGAGGACTACGTGCTAAGTAACCACCGTTACACTATACCGCAGTTATCTAAGTTAATTTATTATAAAAATGGTAGACCTATTACTAGTATCAGTTCTACATAATCACAATTCAGAATTAAGATTTTTTTACACGAGCGATAACCATGATATTTTAATTACCAACTCGTAAAAATAAAATTACGTACTTGATTTTTTGTTTGTTGTGGGTACTAGAGATCAGTAATGAGATCTGTGTATTCGTTCTAATCTCGCCAGCGGGTCGTATGCCGTCATCTCCGAACTCGTCGTCTCTGTACGCTCGCAGACTGTACTCGCCTGGCTACGTCGCTGCCCACATTAATGAAAACTGAGATCTACCGTCGGGTACAATTGCGCTATAGCCGCGTAGAAAGAATAGCGAGTACACGACTTAGCAGGTATAACAGACGACTTTAACAGCATTGTCGCTGGCTACGCAACCGCTGGGCATGACGATTATTCTATACCATTACAATGACTGACTGGTTACCAGTGGATATTGGCCTCCTTAAGTGTGTATGTAAGTACAGGGTGTTTCAAAAATGACCGGTATATTTGAAACGGCAATAAAAACTAAACGAGCAGCGATAGAAATACACCGTTTGTTGCAATATGCTTGGGACAACAGTACATTTTCAGGCAGACAAACTTTCGAAATTACAGTAGTTACAATTTTCAACAACAGATGGCGCTGCGGTCTGGGAAACTCTATAGTACGATATTTTCCACATATCCACCATGCGTAGCAATAATATGGCGTAGTCTCTGAATGAAATTACCCGAAACCTTTGACAACGTGTCTGGCGGAATGGCTTCACATGCAGATGAGATGTACTGCTTCAGCTGTTCAATTGTTTCTGGATTCTGGCGGTACACCTGGTCTTTCAAGTCTCCCCACAGAAAGAAGTCACAGGGGTTCATGTCTGGCGAATAGGGAGGCCAATCCACGCCACCTCCTGTATGTTTCAGATAGCCCAAAGCAATCACACGATCATCGAAATATTCATTCAGGAAATTAAAGACGTCGGCCGTGCGATGTGGCCGGGCACCATCTTGCATAAACCACGAGGTGTTCGCAGTGTCGTCTAAGGCAGTTTTTACCGCCACAAATTCACGAAGAATGTCCAGATAGCGTGATGCAGTAATCGTTTCGGATCTGAAAAATGTGCCAATGATTCCTTTGGAAGAAATGGCGGCCCAGACCAGTACTTTTTGAGGATGCAGGGATGATGGGACTGCAACATGAGGCTTTTCGGTTCCCCATATGCGCCAGTTCTGTTTATTAACGAAGCCGTCCAGGTAAAAATAAGCTTCGTCAGTAAACCAAATGCTGCCCACATGCATATCGCCGTCATCAATCCTGTGCACTATATCGTTAGCGAATGTCCTTCGTGCAGCAATGGTAGCGGCGCTGAGGGGTTGCCGCGTTTGAATTTTGTATGGATAGAGGTGTAAACTCTGGCGCATGAGACGATACGTGGACGTTGGGGTCATTTGGACCGCAGCTGCAACACGGCGAACGAAAACCCGAGGCCGCTGTTGGATCACCTGCTGCACTAGCTGCGCGTTGCCCTCTGTGGTTGCCGTACGCGGTCGCCCTACCTTTCTAGCACGTTCATCCGTCACGTTCCCAGTCCGCTGAAATTTTTCAAACAGATCCTTTATTGTATCGCTTTTCGGTCCTTTGGTTACATTAAACCTCCGTTGAAAACTTCGTCTTGTTGCAACAACACTGTGTTCTAGGCGGTGGAATTCCAACACCAGAAAAATCCTCTGTTCTAAGGAATAAACCATGTTGTCTACAGCACACTTGCACGTTGTGAACAGCACACGCTTACAGCAGAAAGACGACGTACAGAATGGCACACCCACAGACTGCGTTATCTTCTATATCTTTCACATCAATTGCAGCGCCATCTGTTGTTAAAAATTGTAACTACTGTAATTTCGAAAGTTTGTCCGCCTGAAAATGTACTGTTGTCTCAAGCATATTGCAACAAACGGTGTATTTCTATCGCTGCTCGTTTAGTTTTTATTGCCGTTTCAAATATACCGGTCATTTTTGAAACACCCTGTACGTATTAATATTTATCTATTTGTATATGTGTATGTGTATGTACATACTTACATCCCCTGCAGCACCTGCAGACAACGTAAGGCCAGAACGGCAGTAACTGCGTACATCTGCATTCTAAATCTATACTTCGCAGCCCACCTTATTGCGTATCGTGGAGGGTAGTGCGCGTACAACTGTCACCCACCAACTTTTCTGTTCCAGTTGCGAATGTTTAGCGGGATCAACGATTTTTGGTATCCCTCTGTGTGAACTCAACTTTCACCTTGACGGCCTTTTGTCAAGACGAATGTAAATGAAAGTTATGGTTCGGCTGACTCTTGGAGTTTTACACTTCTGTCCATCAAAATTGCTACACCAAGAAGAAATGCAGATGATAAACGGGTACTCATTGGACAAATATATTATACTAGAACTGACATGTGATTACATTTTCACCCAATTTAGGTGCATAGATCCAGAGAAATCAGTACCCAGAACAACCACCTCTGGCCGTAATAACGGCGTTGATACGCCTGGGCATTGAGTCAAACAGAGCTTGGATGGCGTGTACAGCTGCCCATGCAGCTTCAACACCATACCACAGTTCATCAAGAGTAATGACTGGCGCATTGTGACGAGCCAGTTGCTCGCCCACCATTGACCAGACGTTTTCAATTGGTGAGACATCTGGAGAATGTGCTGGCCAGGGCAGCAATCGATCATTTTCTGTATCCATAAAGTCCCGTACAGGACCTGCAACATGCGGTCGTGCATTATCCTGCTGAAATGAAGGGTTTCGCAGGGATCAAATGAAGGGTAGAGCAACGGGCCGTAGCACATCTGAAATGCAACTTCCACTGTTCAAATTGCCGTCAATGTGAACAAGAGGTGACCGAGACGTGTAACCAATGGCACCCCATACCATCACGCCAGGTGATAAGCCAGTATGGCGATGACGAATACACGCTTCCAATGTACGTTCACCGCGATGTCGCCAAACACGGATGCGACCATCATGATGTTGTAAACAGAACTTGGATTCATCCGAAAAAATGACGTTTAGCTATTCGTGCACCCAGGTTCGTCGTTGAGGACAACCATCGCAGACGCTCCTGCCTGTGATACAGCGTCAAGGGTAACCGCAGCCATGGTCTCCGAGCTCATAGTCCATGCTGCTGCAAACGTCGTCGAACTGTTCGTGCAGATGGTTGTTGTCTAGCAAACGTCCCCATCTGTTGACTCAGGGATCGAGACGTGGCTGCACGATCCGTTACAGCCATGCGGATAAGATGCCTGTCATCTCGATTGCTAGTGACACGAGGCCGTTGGGATCCAGCACGACGTTCCGTATTACTCTCCTGAACCCACCGATTCCATATTCTGCTAACAGTCATTGGATCTCGATCAATGCGAGCAGCAATGTCGCGATACGATAAACCGCAATCGCGAAAGGCTACAATCCGACCTTTATCAAAGTCGGAAACGTGATGGTACGCATTTCTCCTCCTTACACGAGGCATCACAACAACGTTTCACCAGGCAACGCCGGTCAACTGCTGTTTGTGTATGAGAAATGGGTTGGAAACTTTCCCCATGTCAGCACGTTGTAGGTGTCGCCACCGGCGCCAACCTTGTGTGAATGCTCTGGAAAGCTAATCATTTGCATATCACAGCATCTTCTTCCTGTCGGTTAATTTTCGCGTCTGAAGGACGTCATCTTCCTGGTGTAGTAATTTTAATGCCCAGTAGTGTAACAGTAGACCGCATCGAGATGCAATACGTCTCTTGGTCTGCCACTGGAGTTGTCCTTGACTCTTTCGCACTTGCTAAATGAACCTGTCACGAGTCCGCTGCTTCTCTCTGGATCTCCTTTATTTCCTCTAAGAATGTTATCTGTTACGGATCCCATACTGAAAATAAATATTCATGTGTAGTCAAAAGAGAGCTTACAACGCTCCCTCCTCCGTAAATCGACTATACTTTGTGAGGTTTCTTCCAACAGAACTCCGTCTGGCATCTGTCTTAATCCGCAATGCGCTCGTGCCACACTAAATCGCTCCGCACTTACAACTCCAAATATTTAAAACCGAGCGAGGTGGCGCAGTGGTTAGCACACTGGACTCGCATTCGGAAGGACGACGGTTCAATCCCGTCTCCAGCCATCCTGATTTAGGTTTACCGTGATTTCCCTAAATCGTTTCAGGCAAATGCCGGGATGGTTCCTTTGAAAGGGCACGGCCGAATTCCTTCCCCATTCTTCCCTAACCCGAGCTTGCGCTCCGTCTCTAATGACTTCGTTGTCGACGGGACGTTAGACACTAACTTCCTCCTCCTCCTCCTCCTCCTCCAAATATTTAATGGATATGACTGCTTCCAGTGATGGTTCTGCAATCGTTTAATCATACGTCATCAGGTCTTTTCTACATTCTCGGAAAAAATCGCGGCAGTAGGAAGAAACTGTGAGACATGAACGAAAGTTAGTAGGCGTGTTTCTACATCTGAAAGATGATGTCCACTCAAATTCCGCGCCAGCCGCATAAGAGTGATGCTAGTAGCGCCACTAAAAAGATGCAAATCAGGTTTACTACGAGCAGCTGAATGTTCGTTCGGCTATATTGCACAAAGACTTGGCAAAAGTGTAGCCACTGCACATGGTTGCTGCCAGCTGTGCTCAGCCGGCCGGAGTGGCCGAGCTGTCTTAGGCACTTCAGTCTGGAACCGCGCGACTGCTACGGTCGCAGGTTCGAATCCTGCCTCGGGCATTGATGTGTGTGATGTCCTTAGGTTAGTTAGGATTAAGTAGTTCTAAGTTCTAGGGGACTGATGACCTCAGCTGTTAAGTCCCATAGTGCTCAGAGCCATTTGAACCAGCTGCGGTTACGAGAATGTTCGGTCGCAAGAAGATAGGGCTCTGGGCAGCCACGTGACACTACCGAGAGGGAAGACCAATGGTGTTCGGTGTATGGCTGTGTCGCATGCTACTGCATCTGCAGCAATGATCTGAGCAGCAGTTGGCACCACAGTGACACACTGACTGTTACAAATCAATTACTTCAGGGACAGTTCCGTGTCAGACACCTTGTAATGTGAATTCTGCTAACCACGATCACCGCTATTTACAGTGGTCTGAAGCGAGAGCCCATTCGAAGGCAGGGTGGACGACTGTTGCATTTTCTGATGAAAGCTGGTTCTGCCTTGGTGCCTGTGATGGCCGGATGTTGGTTAGAAGGAGGTCAGTTGAGGACCTGCAACCAACCAGTTTGCGTTCTACACACACTGCACCTACACCTGGAGTTATGGTCTGGGATGTAGGTTCGTTTGAAAGCATTAGCACTCTCGTGGTTATCCCACGCACCCTGACATATCTAGTGATTCGACCTGTTGTGCTGCCATACATGAACAACACTCCATGGGATGCTTTCCGAAAGGACAACGCTCACCTACATACCCAAAATTCTCTACAAAGTGTCGACATGTTGCCTAGGCCTGCTCGACCATCACATCTGTCTCCATTCGAGCACATATGGGACAACTCTAGCGTCATCCACCGTCCGTGTATTGACCGACCAAGTACAACAGGAATGGAATTCCATCCCACTGCCTGACATTCGAAACGTATACAACACAATGCATGCACGTTTCCATGCTTTCATTCAATATTGTGGAGGTTACACCGGTTATTAATGCACCCGCGTTCTCATTTGCAACGGTTTTTCTCGCTCTTACATTAACCCGTAACATTTCAATGTTAAAAAAAATGGTACAAATGGCTCTGAGCACTATGCACTATGGGACATCTGAGGTCATCAGTCCCCTAGAACTTAGAACTACTTAAACCTAACTAACCTAAGGACATCACACACAACCATGCCCGAGGCAGGATTCGAACCTGCGACCGTAGCGGTCTCGCGGTTCCAGAATGTAGCGCCTAGAACCACTCGGCCACCCTGGCCGGCTTGCAATGTTAATCACTCATTTGTATTTGTACGAGGGTTGGAACTTTAATAGTGACAACTATTTATTCACAGCTCGTACAAAATAGATATGTGTTTCAAAGTTTTACTGGCCTTCAGAGTAGTCATCAGCATTATGTATAACCCGTTGCCAGCGATGTGAAAGTCGTAGGATACTCTTAGCAGTGCCAGTTGTGTTGACAGTTCGAGCGGCGCTGTCTATTGCCCGACGAATTTGTAGCAGTTCTGAAGCGAATGCCGTGAAGTGTTTCCTTCAGGAATCGAGTAGAACTCACAAGGGTTTAAGTCAGGTGAGTGCAGTAGGTGGTACAGCACTTAGCAGCCCCATCAGGCAAACAAATCAGTAACAACTTGCACTGTACGTGCTTGAGCAATGTCCTGAAAATGATGGTCAGGTCCTGCAGAAAGTGTCATCACTTCTGTCTGTATGCTGTGCATTTTTGGTACACAACCTACGACCAGCATACAGACAGAAGTGATGACACTTTCTGCAGGACCTGACCATCATTTTGCAGGACATTGCTCAAGCACGTACAGTGCAAGCTGTTACTGATTTGTTTGACTGATGGGGCTGCTGAGTGCTATACTACCTACTGCACTCCCCTGACTTAGGCCTCGTGAGCTCAACTCGACTCCTAAACTGAAGGAAACACTTCACGGCATTCGCTTCAGAACTGCTACAAATTCGTCTGACAATAGACCGCGGCGCTCGAACTGTCAACACAACTGGCCTGCTAAGAGTATCCTACGACTTCCACGTCGCTGGCAACGGATTATACTCAATGCTAGTGACTACTTTGAAGGTCAGAAAAACTTTGAAACACGTATCTATTTTGTACGAGCTGTAAATAAATAGTTGCCACTATTAAAGTTCCAACCCACGTATGTTGCCTAGACCAATGTATTTTCGAAATTTCATTACTCTACAGTAATTATTTTTTAGTGTTGCGATTCTTTTCCGTCAATGTATTTATGCACAGTACGCTATATTTGTGTTTGTTGAGGATCAAATGCCAATCCCTGCACCGACCGTGGATCATCTGCAGCTTTTCCTGGATTTCGGATCAGTTCTAGCGTTGCGACGTCTCTACATACAACATCATCATCCGTGAAAAGCCTCATAGGACTTCCGAAGTTATTCCACAGGACATTTATTTACATTTTGAAAGTAATGGACCTATCTAACACTTCTGTGTGGTACCCACAACGTTACTTTCACAATGTCTAAAGATGTATCTCCGTTGAGACCGACGTACTCCATTCTGTTTGGCAGGAAACCTCCTTCACTCCAGTTCATGAACATGATTTTGGTATTCAGTAAGTTCTTATTTCGTTTATTAGGTGAAAGTGCGGAACTGTATCAAACGCCTTCTGGAAGACAACGAATACGGCGTCAACTTGGGCGTCGATATCGACTACCATCTGGCCCTCGTGGACGAACAAAGCAAACCGGGTTTCATACGATCGTTGTTTGCAGAATCCATGTTGATTCCTACAGAGGACATTTTCTGCCTCAAGAAATGTCATAATACTCGAGCCAAGCACGTGTTCTAAAATTCTACCACTTATTTTCGTCAGAGATAAAGGTCAACTGTTTTGTGCTTCTGTTCGACGATATTGCTCGATAACGAGAATGACGTGCTCGTTATTCCAATGCGTATAGGTATCGTATCAGCAGCAGTCGCCTTTCTTCCAGTGAGTGATTTCAGTTGATTTTCTATCCCGTGGACATTTATTTCGATATACAGGGTGACTCACGAAGATAAGGAAATATTTTAATGTTATTCTACAAGTAAAACTAAAGAAAAATGTTCGTATAAACATAGGTCCGCAACTGTTCAGTTGCGGAGTTTCGGCTAAAAAAGATTTTGGCTGAGATTTAGCAACTTCGCTAAAATGAAGCCATCGCAAAACTGTACGAGGTTAAAGCAAAGTATGATTTCCATTTATTTCTTGTTACTGACCAGATGAGTCTAATAAAAAATGCTCCACACAAGTATCTGCAGTAGTTTTCCAGAACATCCAGAGAAGCAAAGAAGTAATTTCGTAAAATTTTTAATTTATTTACTACTTGGCCCAATCTGTTTTTTAAATTCCAGACAATTGCACAAAGTTTTCAACAGAAGTTGAAGAAAATTTAATTTTTGAAAAATGATGGTAATAACGTTAACAAACTCCATGAATGTGTCAGATAATCTACTTTTATTAATACCATAGCACACGTGAATTCATGTTAAACCGGAAAAAACAAAGCTCAATGTTAAGGAAGTTGTACAGCGTACATACAATTTCACAAAACATGCATAATAAATGTTCAAAAAATGTCTCCACCGAGTTCAAGGCATTTAGCTGCAGGTGTATTAACAGATTTTATAGCTCGTTTTAGTTTCACAGGGTTGCTCTTAAGTTCTTCTAAGGGATTCATAATGCGAGCAAGTAAAGCCTCACGTGTATTGACTTTGTCCTCATAAACTATGACTGTCATCCATCCCCATACACAAAAATCCATTGTTATTAAATCGGGCGGTCTGGGTGGCCACAGGCATGTAGCACCACGACCAATCCATTTCTGGAGAAAATGTTCATTTAAATGTGTAGTAACGGCGTTGGTGAAATGTGGAGGCACGTCGTCATGTTGAAAATACATTTGCAATCGCGTAGCAAGTGGAACTTCTTCGAGCAAACGGGGCATTTCTTCTTGAATGAATTGTAAGTACGTCTCGCCAGTTAGACGTCTTGGGAAAATGAATGGTCCAATAAGCGTGTGTTGATTATACCACACCACACATTTATCCTAAATCGCTGCTGGAAATTTCATTGCACTGTTGCATGTGGCTTTGCTTCCGACCATACGTACTCGTTATGTAAATTATTTATACCATCTCGAATAAACTGTGCCTCATCAGTAAGTAAAATGTATTTGTGTAACCGCTGATTAGTATTTAACCAGTTGCACAACACCAAGCGTAGGGCAGGATCTGCCGGATGTAAATGATGCACTTTTTGTTTATGATAAGGATGCAGATTGTTGTACTTACGAGTACGCCATATCTTAGATTGTTAAATGCCTAATCGTTGAGAGATACATCGTTGAACGGCATCCATAATTTCCTCATCATCGTCTTCACGTATCGAGCACTCGTACTGATTATGAACGGTGGGTAGAGAACCTGTCTCCTGTAACATTCTTAATACTCCAGTAATGGTTCAATCATTCGGAATCCGAGCTGCCGGCCGGGGTGGCCGAGCGGTTCTAGGCGCTACAGTCTGGAACCGCGCGATCGCTACGGTCTCAGGTTCGAATTCTGCCCCGGGCATGGGTGTGTGTGATGTCCTAAGGTTAGTTAGGTTTAAGTAGTTCTAAGTTCTAGGGGACTGATGACCTCAGAAGTTAAGTCCCATAGTGCTCAGAGCCATTTGAACCATTTGAGCCAATCCTCCGAGTTGGATAAGGTACGCGATATTCGTTAACTGTAGCCGTAGCATTACCATCACATTTGCCATAAATACACATCATATCGGCGTATTCCTCTGTCTGAAATTTGAAAGGGATCCCTATTTCATAAATAATCTACAAACTACAACAATTACTATGTGGTTACACTTAAATACACTGTTGTTACTATGTTATTTCATTGAATAATATAGAAAACTAACTCGTTTCAAGGTTAGGAAACGACTGAAACAACTCACTAACGATTGCCAACAATGACATACACGTTTCTACATTCTTAATGGAAAATAAACAAATTTACTTGTATAATAATCTTTGCTTCTTTGAATGTTCTGGAAAACTACTGCAGATACACGTTTAGGACATCTTTTGTCAGATCCACCAGACCAATAACAGCAAAATAAATGGAAATCGTGCTTTAACCTCGTACAGTTTTGCGATGGCTTCATATTAGCAAAGTTGCTAAATTTCAGGCTAAATCTTTTATTAGCCGTAACTCCATAACTAAGCATTTTCTTTACTTTTATTTCTAGAATAACATATTAAAATATTTACATAGCTTGGTTAATAACCCTATATATCATTTGACGTCCGTGCAACGATGTAAAGGAGGAACCGCAGTAGTACATTCAGAAGTAACCAGTACAACGAATAAACTATCAACACACACATGTCCGCCAAGAATAATAGCGAGAGATGCGAAGAGGTGGAACAACTATGCAGCGCTCTTATCATACGTTCAAGGCGTCACTGACAACCGAGAGGGCATTAAACAACGTTAGACACTTTTGCAGAGGCAACCGAAGATGCCTTTCGCTGCACAAGCCATGCGTTTAAAACGGTAGCTGCGAGTGCGACGTAGTTCACATTGGACAGATGAGGCGACCTGTCAGAACACGGCCATAAGAGCACAAGAGCCACGTAAGGATCGGACAACATCACAAATCTGCAGCGGCAGAACGTCAAAATGAATGCGTGTGTCACGCATGTTGGCGAGGCAATCACTTACCTTCGAGAGGAAGATACGGAAAGCGACTTCGACGTGAACCACGTTTATATCTATAGGCATTCATCTCCTTCACTAGCAACATCAGTCAACAGCCAGCAGACGAACAGACTGCGTCCCCAAGGTTGGCGCAGCTCGCGCCGCCGGAAACACTTCCGCAGAAGGAACACAGCGTACTGACCCGTCCTAACCGTCACCGGATGCGGGAGACGCTCTATGTAGCAAAACTAGCTTCTTCCTCATGCGCTACTGTAGAGCAGTAAAATTTCATGTTAAATCGTAAGCAATAAGCAACATCTGCTCCCTTCATCCATACTTGACAGCCGGCCGGTGTGACCGAGCGTTCCTAGGCGCTACAGTCTGGGACCGCGTGACCGCTACGGTCGCAGGTTCGAATCCTGCCTCGGGCATGGATGTGTGTGTTGTCCTTAGGTTAGTTAGGCTTAAGTAGTTCTAAGTTCTAGGGGACTGATGACCTCAGATGTTAAGTCCCATAGTGCTCAGACCCAGCCATACTTGACATACAGCAACCTAGAGGACAACTCTTAAAAACACGGACGAAAACAATGTTCTACACTCATCAATGTTTTAAAATAGGTTGGTTGGTTGATTTGGAGGGAGGAGCCAAACAGCAAGGCCATCGGTCCCATTGGATTATGGAAGTATCGGGAAGGAAACCGGCTATACCTTCTCAAAGAAACCTTTCCGGCATTCGCCTGAAGCGATTTAGAGAAATCACGAAAAACCTAAATCAGGATGGTCGGGCGCGGGCTTGAACTGTCTTCCAGTCGTACGAGAGTCCATTGTGTTAAGCTTTAAAATTACTACTGTCGTAGTGGCACACTTACTTGAACATAACTACTCGCACGGGAGACTGTCGTGCCCAGGATAATGAGACGCTCTCCAGTTTACAGCAAACAGCTGTTCAAAGATATACCGACGAACAGTCACCATCGCCCAGTTGATCGCACCTATCGATATATGCCGGGATATGGTGCCTCACTGTTAAATATTTTTTATTTGTGTGTTTAAAATTTTTACTATACAGGGCTACTCAGCTGATTTTTATGCCACTTGCAACAGCTTCAAAAACCTCATGCGAGATTTTCGTATCCGCTCGCTCACCATGCGCAAACTACACTCCTGGAAATGGAAAAAAGAACACATTGACACCGGTGTGTCAGACCCACCATACTTGCTCCGGACACTGCGAGAGGGCTGTACAAGCAATGATCACACGCACGGCACAGCGGACACACCAGGAACCGCGGTGTTGGCCGTCGAATGGCGCTAGCTGCGCAGCATTTGTGCACCGCCGCCGTCAGTGTCAGCCAGTTTGCCGTGGCATACGGAGCTCCATCGCAGTTTTTAACACTGGTAGTATGCCGCGACAGCGTGGACGTGAACCGTATGTGCAGTTGACGGACTTTGAGCGAGGGTGTATAGTGGGCATGCGGGAGGCCGGGTGGACGTACCGCCGAATTGCTCAACACGTGGGGCGTGAGGTCTCCACAGTACATCGATGTTGTCGCCAGTGGTCGGCGGAAGGTGCACGTGCCCGTCGACCTGGGACCGGACCGCAGCGACGCACGGATGCACGCCATGACCATAGGATCCTACGCAGTGCCGTAGGGGACCGCACCGCCACTTCCCAGCAAATTAGGGACACTGTTGCTCCTGGGGTATCGGCGAGGACCGTTCGCAACCGTCTCCATGAAGCTGGGCTACGGTCCCGCACACCGTTAGGCCGTCTTCCGCTCACGCCCCAACATCGTGCAGCCCGCCTCCAGTGGTGTCGCGACAGGCGTGAATGGAGGGACGAATGGAGACGTGTCGTCTTCAGCGATGAGAGTCGCTACTGCCTTGGTGCCAATGATGGTCGTATGCGTGTTTGGCGCCGTGCAGGTGAGCGCCACAATCAGGACTGCATACGACCGAGGCACACAGGGCATACACCCGGCATCATGGTGTGGGGAGCGATCTCCTACACTGGCCGTACACCACTGGTGATCGTCGAGGGGACACTGAATAGTGCACGGTACATCCAAACCGTCATCGAACCCATCGTTCTACCATTCCTAGACCGGCAAGGGAACTTGCTGTTCCAACAGGACAATGCACGTCCGCATGTATCCCGTGCCACCCAACGTGCTCTAGAAGGTGTAAGTCAACTACCCTGGCCAGCAAGATCTCCGGATCTGTCCCCCATTGAGCATGTTTGGGACTGGATGAAGCGTCGTCTCACGCGGTCTGCACGTCCAGCACGAACGCTGGTCCAACTGAGGCGCCAGGTGGAAATGGCATGGCAAGCCGTTCCACAGGACTACATCCATCATCTCTACGATCGTCTCCATGGGAGAATAGCAGCCTGCATTGCTGCGAAAGGTGGATATACACTGTACTAGTGCCGACATTGTGCATGCTCTGTTGCCTGTGTCTATGTGCCTGTGGTTCTGTCAGTGTGATCATGTGATGTATCTGACCCCAGGAATGTGTCAATGAAGTTTCCCCTTCCTGGGACAATGAATTCACGGTGTTCTTATTTCAATTTCCAGGAGTGTATTTGAAGTTTTTTTTTTAATATTGAGGTCAATACAATTTTACTTTCACTGTGTAAAGGAGTCTTTTCACTATTTGAGCTTCCGTCACGTCCAGCCTTTCTCTTTGACAGTGTGAAGCAAGAATAGATGGCACAAAGAAGTAGTCTGATTGCACTGGTGAGTGACGGTGTGAGTGGAATAATAAGATAACAGATGTGACGAAATAGCACACCATTTCCGTTAATAAACAATTTTTAAGAGAACTAATGTATAATAGGTTTGTTTATAAATAAATAAATCTTCTGCTACCAGTCACGATTTTCTTTATTTTACTATTTGCACGACGCGTTTCGAGAAATAATTCCCATTTTCAAGTGCGTTTTTATGATGTGTGTTAAGCCATTTCTTTTGATGTTGTCAGTGTGTGTGAGTCTGCTTCGCACTTGAAAATGGGAATTATTTCTCGAAACGCGTCGTGCAAATAGTAAAATAAAGAAAATCGTGACTGGTAGCAGAAGATTTATTTATTTATAAACAAACCTATTGTATCTACAGTCGCAGGCTTTCAAAAACCATTTATAATGGATCAAATCAGAACTAATGTATAATTTCTTGAGATCGGTATTCTTTCAAAAACAGTTGCTGAAACTAATGAACAAAAACCGAAATGACAAGACTACTCCTTGCGATGGTCGGAGACGTGTGAGGGGAAATGCTGACGTAATCGGCGCTCGGTGGTACCAACAGAAACTGCGGCGTTTAACTTCACCGTGCAATTTTGACATTACAACTGTTAGGTCGCTGGTGTTTGCAGAAATGAAGAAACAGCGAAGTGGACTTGAAGAGTTCCAGACAAATGCAATATGTGACGAGACAGAAACTCGGACCCGTCGGTCATCTATTGTGACACTTACCTGCAGTTACCATTGTTAGCAAAGCGGTTATCGCCACACGCGAACGTGCATCGTATACCTTTCAGTTCTTATTTAAAGGGAATAAGCAAGCTGCTAGCTTGTTGAAGTACAGAATATCTAATAATAATTCAATATCTTTTTGGTTGGGTCGATATATCGGTAAGTTTTTTCAACATATTGAGGGCCGATAATGATATGTTTTAAATATCGATGTATCGGATCCCCGATATTTTAATCAGTCCTAGTTACTTCCTGCCCCTTGTTCTGCTCTGAGGACGGATCCACTATGTCGCATACTCTAGGAGATTCCTGAGCAGCAGAGCCTGTGGGCGAAACAAGCGATACCTGAGGTGTCCCATGCGACACGCTAGATTCTCCGACACTCATCCCGAGGCAGCAGCTTAAAGGTGACTGATCCTAGCCAAAAACGCATTGAGCTGTTTGAGGACTGTAGCCAGCTCCTCCTGCGTCCGCACACTGCACGCCCACATCCTAACCATTCTAGAAAAACTAACTGAAGACGTGAACTAGAAAAGTAGACAGAATCCTAGATAAGTAACTAGCTACCTTCGCGCTGTGTCACCAATCGACGCTGATGCCTTAATGAGCTATGTAGCTGGCTGTTCAGAAGAAATGAAAACTGCGCTACAGACTGCCCGAATTTACACTTACAGAATGCGAGCTTACACCTCTTAAACGGAAGCACGCACGAAATTTAGTAAACAGACTACAAGAAAAAGACAGGAAAAGGTAAACGCTTAACTTGCGCTGTGTGGATCTGTTTCAAGATGGAGTAATCAGTGACCTTTTCTTTCGAATTGTTCACTGTTGCTGGAGGTGCACCTATTTCTATATCCGTCCTATTGTTGCTTTTGAAAAGCCTTCCTAATTATTTAAAGCATTCAAGTCTTCAAAGTGACAGCTAGCCAGCCCGGTTAGCCGTGTGGTCCAACGCATTACTTTCCGGGCGGGAAGGCGTGCCGGTCCCCAGCACGAATCCGCCCGGCGGATTGGTGTCGAGGTCCGGTGTGCCGGCCAGTCTGTGGATGGTTTTTAGGGCGGTTTTCCATATGCCTCGGCGAATGCGCGCAGGTTTCCCTCCTTCCGCCTCAGTTACACTATGTCGGCGATTGCTGCGCAAACACTCTCTCGACGAACCCGTACACCATAATTACTACTCTACCACGCAAACATTGGGGTTACAGTCGCCTGGTGTGAGACGTTCGGGGAGGGGGGGTTTCCACTGGGGGCAGAACCGCACAATAGCACTGGGTTCGGTGTGGGGCGGTGGGGCGGCGGTGGGATGAGTGGACTGCTGTAACCTGTTTTGGGGTTGTGAACCGCTGAGGGCTAGCAATGTTGCGTCCTGCAGTTGGCTCCCTTGTGGATTAATTTAGTAAATTCATTGTCGATCTTCTCTTAGACGGGGTTAAGTAAAATGGATGAAACGGTGTCCGTTTATCTGAGTCCACTGTACACCTTAAAGTTTTCAGTTTCTCCTACAGGTATCCTAAAACACAAGGATATTGTGGTATCAACTGAACCAACAAGCAATCAGAAATATTGCGCTGTTGTCATAAATATGTCTTATGCATACCAAAAAAAAATGGAGTTCGCTTGATATAAATTTTTGTTAGGATCAAAGAGTTTGTCGTTAGGTGCCGCAATCGACTTCGTTGCGACGATGGATAGTCGATGATGAAATAATGTCACAATCGCTACCCCTGGGACCGAGAAGAAAAGATTGCAGTAATTTTATTTCGCTGAAAGGCATTTAAGGAGGCTTCCTTCCCGCACTCCATTCGTTAATGGAATGGGGAGAAGTCCGAATAAGTGGTACACTGGCACGTGCCCCCTACTACGCACAGCACAGTATAGACGTGTATGTAGGAGAGGTGCTGGCGCCTGGTACCTGCTCCTCTGGCCTCCCGGCGCCACTTGGCCGCCGGCTGCAGCACTCTGCAGGATGAGCTGCGGACGGGGGCGGGATGAATGCGCCGTGTCGCGCCCCCCTCTGCTGCTGTGAAAGCAGCGGCCTCCACTTGCCAGCCAGCCGATGCTGCTGCTACTGTCGCCGTGTCGCCCCGCCATATCCCGGCGGAGGCGCCGAGACGGGCGCAGCTGCACACACATCGCCCTCCTCAGCTGCGTGAGCACCGTGTCCGCCCCAACTCACATGTCACTACCTTCGCGGACGCTGTTTTCGTTCAGCTCTATTGTAGTCGCGCCGCTCATTATTTTGAAAGTTCTTATCATTCGGCACCTTGGCCGACACTAGCGGTCAAAGTGCTCAGAAAACAGGCCATCTGTTAACGTCATTTATCTTTTAACAATGCCTTTGACCTTTTTGCTGTGTAATTTACACAACGATATTTATTTTTAGTTTTGCCTCCCAATCGTTCGTATAATACGAGGGCCTGCTGACAAGTTGTTGTGGTCTTCAGTCCTGAGACTGGTTTGATGCAGTTCTCCATGCTACTCTATCCTGTGCAAGCTTCTTCATCTCCCAGTACCTACTGCAGCTTACATCCTTCTGAATCTGCTTAGTGTATTCATCTCTTAGTCTCCCTCTACGATTTTTACCCTCCACGCTGCCCTCCAATACTAAATTGGTGATCCCTCGATGTCTCAGAACATGTCCTACCAACCGATCCCTTCTTCTAGTCAAGTTGTGCCACATATTCCTCTTCTCCCCAATTCTATTCAATACCTCCTCATTAGTTATGTGAGCTACCCATCTAATTTTCAGCATTCTTCTGTAGCACCACATATCGAAAGCTTCTATTCTCTTCTTGTCTAAACTATTTATCGTCCACGTTTCATTTCCAAACATGGCTACACTCCATACAAATACTTTCAGAAACGACTTCCTGACATTTAAATCTATACTCGATGTTAACAAATTTTTCTTCTTCAGAAACGCTTTCCTTGCCATTGCTATTCTACATTTTGTATCCTCTCTACTTCGACCATCATCAGTTATTTTGCTCCCCAAATAGCAAAACTCCTTTACTACTTTAAGTGTCTCATTTCCTAATCTAATTCCCTCAGCATCTACATCTACATCTACATCTACATTGATACTCCGCAAGCCACCCAACGGTGTGTGGCGGAGGGCACTTTACGTGCCACTGTCATTACCTCCCTTTCCTGTTCCAGTCGCGTATGGTTCGCGGGAAGAACGACTGTCTGAAAGCCTCCGTGCGCGCTCTAATCTCTCTAATTTTACATTCGTGATCTCCTCGGGAAGTATAAGTAGGGGGAAGCAATATATTCGATACCTCATCCAGAAACGCACCCGACTTAATTCGACTTCATTCCATTATCTCGTTTTGCTTATGTTGATGTTCATCTTATATCCTCCTTTCAAGACACTGTCCATTCCGTTCAGCTAATGCCTCCGAATTTTGTAGCTGAAAGCTCTTACAGCTTTTTAAGTGAAACGAACCTTATTAACATTCTACATCTTTATTCTTCACGTCTACATATTTATTTCTCAACATTGTATTTAATTGTGTTGTATGGAACTGGGGACCTAGAAGCGACGGAGAGGCTTCGTCCCCGCCGTAGCCCGTAGTGGTACACAACCCCACAACAGGCTACAGCAGCGCACTCACCTCATCGCCCTCCCACACCGAACCCAGGGTTATTGTGCGGTTCGGCCCCCAATGGACTCCACCGGGAACGTCTCACACCAGACGAGTGTATCACCGATGTTTGCGTGGTAGAGTAATGATTGTGTACGCGTACGTGGAGAAACTGTTTGCGCGGCAATCGCCGACATAGTGATGCGGAATAAGGGGAACCAGCCCGCATTCGCCGAGGCAGATGGAAAACCGCCTTAAAAACCATTGAAAGACGTCCACTTCATTCACCATTCAGTGCTCGTATTTCATATTTCGAATCCCAGCATTCTGGTATTCGGTAAAATAATAATTCAGGCAATATTAATAATTTCTATGGCTTGCCTGATTTATTTGACGATTTTTACAGCCTGCCTCACACTGATCTGTGAGATGAGCTTGGCGCCAGGAATTTTCTTTATTTATGGGCGAGGGCAGCGGTCTTCCTAGCAGCCATGATGGATTCCCGTTTCCCATCCTTTTTCTGATCGCCAGGGTAGCACGTGGTGTCGTTTGAAAGTTCAGTAGTGGCCAAAGATTCTCCTGTTCTCAGTTCCCCAACCTCCCTTACCAACCTTGTAACTGCTATTTCTCCTCGATTTTAACGTCGCGGGGTCGCCTCCCTGTGAAATTCCGGCATTATGTTTGGCCAGTTCAGGTGCGCGCCCGTTTTCGCGGGTAGGTGCCAACCGCCCTCGGCGGGTGGATAGTGGACAAAGGGGCAGCAGGAGCTCTAGTGTGACCGTGCCGGAGACCGAAGGTGGTGCTTCCAGGAGATGAAGCCGACGTGCCGTGTAGGTTCACGCCCTGCGGCCCAGAGGGAACCTGATAGGTCATTGTGAATAGATTCGCGTCTTGCGGGTTTTATTCCTTTAGTACGGGAGGCTACCTAGCCATTCACGCACAGTAGCATCTTTCTTAGTCTTTGGCTGATTCATGGTGGTGGTCGTTGCATGCCTGCAACCCCTTCCTTTAGTAAATTGGGCTCCATTTGATAATACGGCGATCGTTCCAAAAATTCCTTTTCTCCTGCTATCGTGGCTTGTTATGAACGTACGTTGGGGCAGGGTGCTGAACCCGAATCCTTCTTCTCCCACCCCCATTTGGTTGTATTATTGTTCAGTTTTCAACTGTTCAATAAATTAGTCCTTTAATCTTACATTCTCCCTTTCATTACGTGAAATCATCCCTAGGGTCACAGAATAACGCAGAACTATAACGGTTGCTATAAGGTCGTGCTGGTCTCGCGCCATTAACGATAGGATAAAGATTCAATATCGTGCGCCTGGCACGACCATTGCACGCATGACACCGATAATCGTAATAATAATTTTCAGTTATTCTCCATTGATAAACTGGGAAGTGTTCACGGCTCAGTGTCAGTACGTGAGCACTAAATCCACTTGATGTGGTGGAAGTAGTGGCGTCTGTTTTACCTTGCTGGTTTAGACAAAATATCAAAAATCACAGCCCCTACAGCAAGGAATAACCTGTAAAATAAAACGAGCCAACGCATTTACCATCCACATACTGGCCGGCACACCGGACCTCGACATTAATCCGACGGGCGGATTCGTGCCGGGCACCGGGACGCCTTCCCGCCCGGAAAGCAGTGCGTTAGACCGCACGGCTAACGGGGCGGGCATTTCTCAACACAGTTACCCTGGTGACCAACACATTTCTCCCAACGACACACCAGTTTATTGACATCGTCACTGTACATTGTTTGTTGACGGATCCACGACAACTCCGCTTGCACTGCTTCATCCGCACCAAAGTTAAGTCTCGAAGGTGTTCTTTAAGTTTTGCAAACGGACGAAAATCCGATGGCGCCAAGTTGGGACTGTACGGAGGGTAATCATTGACAGTAAACCCAAGGCGCCGGACTGTTCCAGATGTCGCAGCGCTCCTGTGTGGTCTGCCATTGTCAAGCTGAAGGAGAGGCTACTCCACCTGTGGACGAATTCTTACAGTTCTAAATTTGATTACAGCAAGCTGTTTCTCCGCACTGACATAGCTACGTTACTCACCGCCACGTTACACGCTACAATTCGGAGTTCTCTGACTGCAGAGGGCTGCAAATACACTGCCGCAAAAAAATCGCAACAGCAAGAAAGAGTTTTGCGACATAAACGAAAGTTGTAGGCGTGTTTCTACATCTGTAAGATGGTTTATATTCAGATTTCGTGCCAGTCGCATAAAGGTGGCTCTAGTAGCTTCACTATGAGGTTGCAAATCAGATTTGCTTTAATTACCCGCTGTAGCGGTCGTGCGTATTAGTTACCTTTGACGCTAGATGTGGTGAGTTGATGTTAGTCAATAATTCTTTTAAGGCCATTATCAACACCGCACTGAGTTTTAACGAGGTCGTGCCATTGGGTTACGAGGAGCTGGATGTTCCTTCTGCCTTAGCAGGGATGTAGCCACTGTACGTGATTCTAGGGGCACTGGCTACGAGTATGTACGGTCGCAAGAAGACCGGACTCCGGACAGCTAGGCGGTACTGCTGGGAAAGAAGACCATCGTGTTTGGCGTATAGCTCTCGTACATCGTACTGCCTCTCCAGCAGCAATTTGAGCAGCACTTCGCACCAGAGTGACACAACGAACTGTTACAAATCAGTTACTTCAATGACAGCTCCGAGTCAGTCGTCCTGTAGCGAGAATTCCATTGGCCCAAACCATCACCGTTTGCGACTTCAGTGGTGTCAAGTGAGAGCTCATTGGAGGGCCGGGTGCAGATCTGTCGTGTTTTCTGATTAAAGCCATTTTCTTTTTTTTTTCGGTATAAGCGATGGCCCTGTGTTGGTTAGAAGCAGGCCTGCAGTCAGCCCGACTGCGTGCTACACACACTGGACCTACACCTGGGGTTATGATCTGAGGTGCAGTTTTGTGTGACAGCGGGAGCAGCCGGCCGGTGTGGCCGTGCGGTTCTAGGCGCTTCAGTCTGGAACCGCGTGACCGCTACGGTCGCAGGTTCGAATCCTGCCTCGGGCATGGATGTGTGTGATGTCCTTAGGTTTAAGTAGTTCTAAGTTCTAGAGAACTGATGACCTCAGAAGTTAAGTCCCATAGTGCTCAGAGGCATTTTTTTGACAGCGAGAGCGCTCTCGTGATTATCCCACGCAACCTGGCCAGATCTGTACCTCACTCTTGTGATTCGAGCTGTTGTGGTGCCACTCATAAACAAAATTCAAGGAGGTGTTTCCAACAGGATAATGCTCGCCGACATATCGCTATTGTAACCCAAAGACGTTCCACAGAGTCTCCACACAGTGCTTTGTAGCCTGCTCGATCGCCAGGTCTGTCTTCAATCGAGCACATATGGCTCATTATTGAACGACAACTCCACTGACATCCACGTCGCACGGACGCCAAAATGGAAAATATTGAAATAAACGATATCGGAATTGAAAAACAACTGCTATCACTTAGTAGCGGAAAAGCATGCGGACCAGACGAGATACCCTTAAGATTCTACAGTGATTATGCTAAAGAACTTGCCCCCTTTCTATCAGCAATTTATCGTAGATCGCTGGAAGAACGTAAAGTACCTAGCGACTGGAAGAAAGCGCAGGTCGTTCCCATTTTCAAGAAGGGTCATAAATCAGATGCGAATAATTATAGGCCTATTTCGCTTACGTCAATCTGTTGTAGAATAATGGAACATGTTTTGTGTTCTCGTATTATGACGTTCTTAGATAATACAAATCTCCTTCATCATAACCAACATGGATTCCGCAAACAGAGATCATGTGAAACTCAGCTCGCTCTATTTGCCCAAGAAATTCACAGTGCCGTAGACACTGGCGAGCAGATTGATGCCGTATTCCTGGACTTCAGGAAGGCATTTGATACGGTTCCGCACTTACGTTTAGTGAAAAAAATACGAGCTTACGGAATATCGGACCAGGTTTGTGATTGGATTCAGGATTTCCTAGAAGAAAGAACACAACATGTCATTCTTAACGGTTCAAAATCTGCGGATGTAGAGGTAATTTCGGGAGTACCGCAGGGAAGCGTGATAGGACCTTTATTGTTTACAATATACATAAATGACTTAGTTGACAACATCGGTAGCTCCGTGAGGCTATTTGCAGATGACACGGTTGTCTACAAGAAAGTGGCAACATCAGAAGACTCGTACGTACTCCAGGAGGACCTGCAGAGGATTAATGCATGGTGCGACAGCTGGCAGCTTTCCCTAAACGTAGATAAATGTAATATAATGCGCATACATAGGGGCAGAAATCCATTCCAGTACGATTATGCCATAGGTGGTAAATCATTGGAAGCGGTAACGACCGTAAAATACTTAGAAGTTACTATCCGGAGCGATCTGAAGTGGAATGATCACATAAAACAAATAGTGGGAAAAGCAGGCGCCAGGTTGAGATTCATAGGAAGAATTCTAAGAAAATGTGACTCATCGACGAAAGAAGTAGCTTACAAAACGCTTGTTCGTCCGATTCTTGAGTATTGCTCATCAGTATGGGACCCTTACCAGGTTGGATTAATAGAAGAGATAGACATGATCCAGCGAAAAGCAGCTCGATTCGTCATGGGGACATTTAGTCAGCGCGAGAGCGTTACGGAGATGCTGAACAAGCTCCAGTGGCGGACACTTCAAGAAAGGCGTTACGCAATACGGAGAGGTTTATTATCGAAATTACGAGAGAGCACATTCCGGGAAGAGATGGGCAACATATTACTACCGCCCACATATATCTCGCGTAATGATCACAACGAAAAGATCCGAGAAATTAGAGCAAATACGGAGACTTACAAGCAGTCGTTCTTCCCACGCACAATTCGTGAATGGAACAGGGAAGGGGGGATCAGATAGTGGTACAATAAGTACCCTCCGCCACACACCGTAAGGTGGCTCGCGGAGTATAGATGTAGATGTAGATGTAGAATGGAACTCCGTCCCACAAACTGACATCTGCACCTGCGCAGCACACTGCATGCAACATTCTGGCGATCAAAAATGGTTCAAATGGCTCTGAGCACTATGGGACTTAACATCTGTGGTCATCAGTCCCCTAGAACTTAGAACTACTTAAACCTAACTAACCTAAGGACATTGCCGAGGCAGGATTCGGATCTGTAACCGTAGCGGTCACGCGGTTCCAGAGTGAAGCTACTAGAACCGCACGGTCACGTCAGTTATTAATGTACCAGAATTTCACGTTTGCAGTGGGTTATCTCACACTTGCATCAATCTGTGATCTTGCAGTGTTACATACTCAAATGTATTCCCGAAATTTCATTACTTTACTTTAATTACTTCTGGTGTTCAGATTTTTTCCATTAATGTATGAATAAATGAAGAATAAAGATCTAAATGTGAATAGCACGTGTTTCATTTAAAAGGCTTTAAGAGTTGTCACATAAAAGTTTCAAAGGCGTTACTTTTCAGCATTTCCTGGTCTCAGGATACTTGGACGATCCTAAAGTAAGCGTGAATGGAACTGGAACTTCTGAATCATTTTCCGAACAAGTTCCGGAGCTGAATAATTTTTGCAGCCTACGCTGTCGAATCAGTAGTATACGCACACTGCCTATTTGACTCCGAAAAAACTTTAAGATATATTCTGACATGAAAAAAATTCGTTTTACCGCACTTCTGCGAACGCTGAAAGTTACGCAACATCGTCACGTTACTGAAAATATAATTTTAAATTCACTAATAATCTCCGTAAGCGTGGTAAAGACGTAGATATTTCTTTTCGGAAGCTTGAAATGGACAGTGAGCAACAAAAATAACTGTTTATCAAGGAAGGCATTGTATACCTACAAAGAACGATATTTAGTCGCTACAACTAAATAAAGACTAGTTTCTCAAGTCGGAAAAATACGAAACTGAGATGAAATGCAATGTCTACATTGTATGGCATCAAAACTAGTCGCCAAAACTGTCACTAAAGAGGAAATTGCCACAACGGTATGATTACTTCGCGAATGTTTCAGTCGCCTGCCTCTGAATTCGCATCTCACTAAATACTGAACTGTTACTGTAATATTCTACAGCAAACAAGCTCCCGGTTGTAAAATCCATAATACGAACTATAGTACGACGCGTTTGCCGTATCCTGAATGTGTCAAATTAAGTTAATCATCGACCATCGTCCTTGAGTTGGAAGCACCTGTTGATGTACTTTTTCTCGTGTTTGCTAATAAATTTAAAGTCCGCCTTCTGCAAAACACAACTATTTCTTCTCGTATTTTCCCAAACATGAAATGATGGTATGCTATTATAGACCGGGAGAGGCAATCTGGGGTTGTTGCGCAGCCTGCTGCAGTCTTCCTATTGGACGCCACTTCCGAAACTAGACGACATTGCAGAACTTTAGATGGTTCAAATGGTTCTGAGCACTATGGGACTTAACAGCTATGGTCATCAGTCCCCTAGAACTTAGAACTACTTAAACCTAACTAACCTAAGGACATCACACAACACCCAGTCATCAGAACTTTAGATCTTCCTATAAACGGCGAGGTAAGGGAGTCCAAGGATCGGAGAAAACAATAGAAACATTTCGGACAACCATTTGAACCTGCTTATTGTTTCAAGCCTTCGTCTCCCTTTACAATTTCGAAACCCTCTTACTTCCTTCCATTACCAAAATGAATATTCCGTGATTCCTCACCGTATATCCTATCATCCAATCGCTTCCTTTAGTCAAGTTCTACCTATTCGGTTCAGTAGATCTTTTACGGTACCATATTTTAAAAGCTTTTATTGTGTTCTTGTCTGACATTATCATCCTGGATTGACTCCTGTACAACTCTACATTTCAGACAAATACCTTCTGAAACACTTCAGTTTACATTCGATGTAAACAAAATTCTCTTTGTCAGAAAAGCTGCCAAAACAGCAAAATTAATGTTCTAGGTTTAGTGTCTCATTTCCTAGTCTAATTCCCTCTGCATTGCGTGGTTAAATTAAACTTCATGCCATTCCTCATGTTTTACTTTTCTTAATTTTCATCTGATAACTTTTTTGTAAGAAAATATCCGTTTCGATAAACTGATCTTCCAAGTATTTTTTCCGTCTTTGACAGAAAATTTGAAGTTTAATATGTAATTATTGCTAAAACAGAATAATACCGCTCCTTGTTGTACAATTATGGAGAAATACACTGTACGGACAAATAAAGGAAAGGTATTTCTGCTGGTATCATGTAATATGGTTATCCCAAGTGTCTCTTAAGGAGAACATGAAAAATTTTAATAAACTTCTATACGCAGGTCTAGTTGAGCTGTTTATACTTTCTCCTCCAATGGATGGGGTGGCACAGTGACTAACGCACTGCGCTCGCATTCGGGAGGAAGTGGTTTCACATCTCTATCATCCACATTTAAGTTTAATGTGATTTCTGTAAATCATGTTACACGTTGACTGCTATGTGGCTGCCGAGGACTACAACAGAGCCTTTATGCCTGACCCTGTGGACTGCCCTGGCATGGCGGTGAAACATCTGTCACTAGATGTGCGGTAGTCGACGTGTTAATGCGAATTCCGAGGTGACTCCCACGTAAAACACGTGTGCGACATCCCCTCTCAGCTTCACCCGCCCCGAGTCTGTGCTCCGTCCCTAATGACCTAGTCGTAGACACGACGCGAAACCCTGATCATCCTTCACGTCTTTGCTTTACGCTACGCCAACAGTCTTCCATATTCCTAGGTCACAGGCGTGGTGTTTGTGAAACTTCCTCTGGAAGGCACTGATGTTCTAAAAATAGGTTGCTTCGGTGTCTGCCTTAAATGAGATTGCTCGCTAAGGCAGCACCAGGAGGGCTTCGGGTCACTCAAGAGCACTTTCACGTTTCTGGAACCTCCTGTTACTTCTATGCCACTGCAAAATGGGTTGCAGAGACTATTTTGGGTCGTGAAAAATCTTTTAATACGAACAAGACGAGCGGTGGTTTATGGCTAAATACCTTCTCCGGGTTTCTTCGCACAATGTCACTAATAAAGTTTTTTTGCAAACTTAAAATCAGTTTTCAATATCCCTACCTCCGTCTACGAATTTTCCGTATATACTTTCTAAATTACGGCCGGCACATTTTCTAGGAGATACTGATACACAGATAGACGAAGAAACGTTTTAAAAACGTAAAAAAGACTGAATTCTTTTATGGTATGTACAACAAATACAAAATCTCGCACAAATGAAGAAAATTGTTGTTAAAGGTGACGGGATGAAGACCGACTGACGGGTGAAGCAAATGGTGATTTAAAAACATTTCTGACAGAGCTATCTGTTTTTCCATTCTAGTAAGCGAATATGACTTTTTTAAACAACTGTTCCACTCTTCATGTGACTATGTGATAAAGCGCCTATTGTTGCTTTCTTGCTGATGTATGCATCGCGGTGTGAGTTGTATATTTTGCGAAACTGGATTGACCTATTATGGTAACGTTGTGCATTATTATGGGGAAGGTTTTGTAATATCTTTGGTATGTATTGCACCTGGTCAGATGTAAAAGGCTCTTAAGGCCCTGTTCTACTCAGGCCAAATAATAAATAAAAAAATTTCCGAATACGAGCCATAAAAACGTCGATTCTTGAAGAACAGTATGTTAATTTTTAAATGTTCTTAAAAATTCATCATCTTTATCTTGTATAACTTTGCAACTGTATTCCTACTTACTTGCCAAGTCAACTCCAAAATATAATTTTTTCAGAGACGATTAAATAGAATTATTTTAAAAGAACATTAATTTCAGAGAAATTAGACTGTATGGTTCCACGCAGCTTCAGTTGGATAACTATTATATTAGCAGCGATGAGGCTGCACAACGGAATTCTGATCAGGAGTACATCTCCTTAAAGCCGATTTTGTGGTCTAACTTAATAGCACGAAACGTAGGTTGTGTATGGCCCAACTATACATTAAATTACAGCTATTCTCAGAAAACTGTCATTTTTGTGCTTGATACGTTGCTTTAAAGCGCAGAAACGTTCACACACATCAACGTACGTCGCTGACTGGTTTTACACAGCACGTAACGCCGTAGAGTACGAGATAATTTTCCAGGATGTAACAGAGTCCTAATGTGATTACACTACTGGCCATTAAAATTACTACACCACGAAGATGACGTGCTACAGACGCGAAATTTAACCGACGGAAAGAAGAAGCTGTGATATGCAAATGATTAGCTTTTCAGAACATTCACACAACGTTGGCGCCGGTGGCGACACCTACAACGTGCTGACATGAGGGAAGTTTCCTACCGATTTCTTATACACAAACAGCAGTTGATCGGCGTTGCCTGGTGAAACGTTGTTGTGATGCCTCGTGTAAGGTGGAGAAAAGCGTACCATCACGTTTCCGACTTTGATAAAGGTCGGATTGTAGCCTATCGCGATTGCAGTTTATCGTATCGCGACATTGCTGCTCGCATTTGTCCAGATCCAGTGACTGTTAGCAGAATATGGAATCGGTGGATTCAGGAGGGTAATACGGAACGCCGTGCTGGATCCCAACGGCCTCGTATCACTAGCAGTCGAGATGACAGGCATCTTATCCGCATGGCTGTAACGGATCGTGCAGCCACGTCTCGATCCCCGAGTCAACAGATGGGGACGTTTGCAAGACAACAACCATCTGGACGAACAGTTCGACGACGTTTGCAGCAGCATGGACTACCAGCTCGGAGACCATGGCCGCGGTTACCCTTGACGCTGCATCACAGACAGGAGCGCCTGCGGTGGTGTACTCAACGACGAACCTGGGTGCAAGAATGGCAAAACGTCATTTTTTTGGATGAATCCAGGTTCTGTTTACAGCATCATGATGGTTGCATCCGTGTTTGGCGACATCGCGGTGAACGCACATTGGAAGCGTGTATTCGTCGTCGCCATACTGGCTTATCACCTGGCGTGATGGTATGGGGTGCCATTGGTTACACGTCTCGGTCACCTCTTGTTCGCATTGACGGCATTTTGAACATTGGACGTTACATTTCAGATGTGTTACGACCCGTGGCTTTACCCTTCATTTGATCCCTGCGAAACCCTACAGGATAATGCACGACCGCATGTTACAGGTCCTGTACGGGCCTTTCTGGATACAGAAAATGTTCGACTGCTGCCCCGGTCAGCACATTCTCCAGATCTCTTACCAATTTAAAACGTCTGGACAATGGTGGCCGAGCAACTGGCTCGTCACAATACACCAGTCACTACTCTTGATGAACTGTGGTATCGTGTTGAAGCTGCATGGGCAGCTGAACCTGTACACGCCATCCAAGCTCTGTTTAACTCAATACCCAGGCGTATCAAGGCCGTTATTACGACCAGAGGTGGTTGTTCTGGGTACTGATTTCTCTGGATCTATGCACCCAAATTGCGTGAAAATGGAATCACATGTCAGTTCTGGTATAATATATTTGTCCAGTGAATACCCGTTTATCATCTTACATTTCTTCTTGTTGTAGAAATTTTAATGGCCAGTAATGTAATAGGTGCGCGGTTCTGAACGAATTTATACGGTACGTTTTGATACCTAAAATTGTTCATCCAAATATACTCTATAAGTTCAATTAAATTTATCGACATAATCCTACGCAGCTTTAAGGACTTTAATCCCTTTTAGTGTGTGTGTGTGTGTGTGTGTGTGTGTGTGTGTGTGTGTGTGTGTGTGAGAGAGAGAGAGAGAGAGAGAGAGAGAGAGAGAGAGAGAGGAGAGAGAGAGAGAGACGACGTGTGGCGCGGACGTGCCTGCGGGTAGACATCCCCCATCCCCTAGTGCAAGTCTTTTGAGGTGACGCCACTTCAGCGACTTGCGTGTCTATGAGGGTGAAATTATGATGATGAAGACGACACAAATACACAGTCCCTAAGTGGAGAAAACCTCCAACCGAGCCAGGAATCGAGCCCAGGCCCCCCGGTATGAAAAGCCGGGGCGCTGTTCACTCAGCTACGGTGGCGGACATCCCTTTTAGTGAAACATTCGCAGGAAAATACTGCATCCGTGTTAGACTTTGGCGAGTAATTACACTTAACGGATGTGTTCACTTTCTCCTTTTTTTGCCTTTGGAGTAAGTGTCAAGTAGCCTGAGAAGCAGTTAAAATTATCTTCCTCCATGACGGAAGTACTATGTAAGGTACATTGCTATTATAGCCCTTAGAAACCAATTGGTCCAACCTTTTCACACAGAAGTCTCCATCAACAGACATCATACAGTATGTTAAGAACACTTTGAGGGGGTATAAAAACACACATGGTAGCATCTCTGTATGCTTGAAGTACACTCAGCAATAACTCTAGCCATTGCCTCAGGAACACCGAGTTTTCCAATGTCTTAGAAAATCTCCGGAAGTCGTGAAGAATTTATGAAGTACTGTCAAACGCATATCGTTGGCCTCGAACTTGGACTTTATACGGTTTAACTCGTTACGTTCTTTTGTTATATTAGTATATACTTCCGTTACATGTATTATTTACCACACCCGGGTTTCTCTCTACTCTTGGTTGTACCTACTGATGTGTTACTGATGGAATGACAATTTATTATTTACTGCGGTAGAGTCTTGCCTCTCCTTCTAGCGTCATGACTTCTCTAATTTCACAAGCTGCGACATCGTCGCGAGAGAACAGTGACCCGTATATGTAGTAAGTTTCCTTTAATTTACGTCTATGGTCACAAACGTTTTGTCAACAGATTATCGGTTTCGGTCTTAGATGACCATCATCGGATCTGTTTCATTAGGACTGTTTTTATTAAACATATCTGATGATGGTCATTAAAGACCGAAACCGGTAATCTGTTGACAAAAAGTTTGTGACCATAGACGTAAATAAAAGGAAACTTATTAGTTATCTAATTGTTTCTATGTTACTTAACCTGCTTTTTAATACTTGTAGTTTCTGTGTCGTCCCTGTGTTCTTACAGCCTCATATTTGTAGCAAACAAAATTTCTTCGCAAACTTACCTTCACTAGTTCTATATGCATCCCTTTACTGCTGTTCGTGTTAAATTCCCACTGTAATATTCCTGTATCAAGCGTCCGAACTTCGCTTAGAGGAAAAACGGGAGCAACACACTTTCGCTTTCTGTTTGAACGCATCGGAAAGGCGACCTTGAATGACTCCAACTAAGTGCAAAAGCTGCCCCATGCACGAGTTCTACATGCTAATTTTTATTACTGAAAGGTATAGGCCAATAATAATGTTCAATGGTTGCGACATTATAGGTAAATATGAGTAATACAGAAGTGATGATTCTGTTATTAACAGTTTACATGATTGGCTCACTCCCAATATGTACCCGGTCCTCAGCATCATGTGAAAAACGCGGCCACCGATATTATCATTATTCGTAACATAAATCGTCCATCAGTATTTACAGTTGTTAATAAAGTAGACAAAGGTTATTTCACAATCGCTAAATCTCTCTGCTAACGCGTATTCTAACCCGTCGCACTCAAAACTATGCAAGAAAATGTTTTAATGAATCATACCGAAATATTTGTTTCCCTATACAGAAAGTGTAGCTATTTAACAATTGGCGTCGCTAGCCAGGTATTTTTATATGCTACACACTTTTCTTCGCTACACTTTGTCAACTACAGCCTTCTCAGTCTATATGTGTAATATACACGGTACACCTAAACCACGCCGACAAAATTTCCAAGGTTGGTCCGGGGTATTTTCTGAGTACTTTGAGACAAGAGACCCATCGCCTTCGGTGGCGCTTTACAGAGTAATTTAATTTCGTTTGATTCCTTACACCCTTTTATCCCTACATTACACTGAAACTATCTGCAGAACAGTCCAAATGTCGGCGGTATTCGCTGTGTGTCTTGTTTCGAAGGAAAACGTTCTCCATTCAATCATGGGACATGCCGTGGGCAACAATAACGTCCACTTTAGTCAGCACCCTCAACGCTTCCAATCAGTGTTAGTCGCATGGTAACATTCTTACAGAGCGGTATGGGTGAGCTCATTAATGAACAGTTGGCCGATATACACACTGGATGCAGTGGAACAGCGAAACAACGACGCTATGCTGAACGGTTCCCGCAACGACTGCAGCCTCGTTACAGTACTTTTGCACCTGAGGGTTGTTTCATCACTCTGCGGTTCCCGTCGAACGTTTCGAACAAAGGTAACTGGAGTGAATCTATACCATAATTCCATTATTACTCTGTAACAAATCACCAGATAAAATCCTTGAACAAGCTTGTCAGTAGATTCGTTGCATTTTGAAGGTGTTGCCAGGTAACATAAAAATAAAAATTACTGTCTTTTACTTTCTACTCTTCATCAGTTGATCTTTAAATAAAACAATTTCATTTAAAAGTCTGTCAGCTAGCACACGGTTGTTGACACACTTCTGAGGAGCTGACATAAGAAAGCCTCGGAAACGCTTCCTTCCATAAATTATCCGCGAAAAACGCAAAGTCATCTAGAGCGTTGCCTCAGTATACAACTGAAGTCCTTTTAGGGTTCCAATCACGTCAGAGGTTTACAAGTTATCCTTCAAATGCAGTTGTTAAACACTGCTTTTTGGGAATGTTTTCTGGTACGCTGTTTAACTCTTCTGTTGTAACTGTACGTTGGCAGAATAACAAATGGCCTGGATCGCCCAACACGTTTACCGACCAGGAGGGACCTTTCAGATTATTTCGCTGCCAAACACCGTGCTAGTTCCGTGTTGTGTTGGAAAGCTCGGCCAGACGCCCGACCTCCCACCGTGCACTCACCTTGCTGCCTGAGGCGACGGAATCCGCCAGGGCGCGACAGCGCGGCTAATCCCACGGCACAGGCTGGTCCCCGCAGGCCGCGTCGCACACAACGCACAGGCGTGCTCACGCGCCGCGCCTCACACACCGACTGCCCGCACAACGGCGGCGCGGTGCGGGTCGCCAGCCCGCGCCGCCAGCGCCCCTGGCGGCGGCGCCGTCAAAGTCGATGCGCGTCGTCGTCACGCATTGCGTTCATTTGTTTCGCTGGCGGTTCCATTACAGAGAATTAACAAGAATACGAAGGGTAAGGTGGCTCGATACAGCTAAATGTTGACACTGAAAACTTTCTGGAACCATCCTCGCTTAAACCAAACTCGTGATGCCGAATGCAACAAGCGTCAAATTGACGGGAAGCGTACCACGTAAATGAATATGCTAATGATCAGTGTCTTAGCGCAGTCAAATGTTCAAATGTGTTGTGAATTCCTAAGGGACCAGACTGCTTAGATCATCGGTCCCTAGACTTACACACTACTTAAACTAACTTATACTAAGAACAACACACACACACCCATGCCCGAGGGAGGACTCCAACCTCCGGCGGGAGGGGCCGCGATCGCAGTAGTATAAAGTAAGCAGGAGTAATGCCATCTGTTATTGTGATCTTCAGTCCTAATGGTTGGGATTACAGTTGCTCTCTACCAAAATTACTGTTCGGTAGCTTTAGTACACATCAAATGACATCCCTCTCAAGAGCCACCGCCTTAGCGAAACACGTCCCTGTGGACGAAGGGTTTGTGCGTTCCACTGAAGTGGAGGGCTATACAGGCGATAGTGTAACTGCCGGCAGGGTCTCCCAAGACGGCCAGGTCTCCACAGAGGATCCAGACAAATTGTGTCTCATAACGTTCTGTCTAGTATCCTGTCCTTTCCTTTTCCTCTCTGTGGTTGTGTGACAATAGGCATAGCCCCCTAATGTGGGCAGCGGGAAGATTCTTGGTAACCAGGACAACGGTATTCCACATATTATTCACTGTGGAGGGATAGATAGCCTCCTGTAGTTGAGGTGAAGACAAGGTATCTAAGGAGTTTGGCTTTGAAATGAGACCTTGGTAAGGGTCTAGGCCAGAGGCGGCAGCCCCACGAGAACACCACGTGGCTCTAAGTTTACAACCCGCACCGCCAAAAATTCAAATGACAGAACTAAAAGGTGAAGTAGCCGGATAAATATTAAGGATATGACCTTCGGTCCGAAAACGAAAAAAAAAAAAATGATGTAGAAAATGGTAGAATTACCGGTAGTATTGGTAGCATTAGTAGGGAAAGAAGCATGAATGAATGTGTGAGGGGAACGTGGACCAGACGACTTCTCTTTGTTTCCTGTTTGGCATAACATAATTAGTCCCGCACATCGTCATCATTAGTCCATTGTGTATTTTATATGTTTTTAAAATATATATTGCATTTTATAAATAATGATAATTAGTTAATGTAACTTCTGCACTTGTATGTAACTAAAGCAATTACTTTTGACGCAAGTACAGCTTACCTGCACAAATATAAAAATCTATTTAATAATTGTTGCCATTTTGTACTCACTATAATGTTCTTAATCATGATCAAAGGCGAGAGCTTCCCGTTATTATTGTTGTTACTATAAAGTGCGAAAGTTGTAAATGAATAACAGAAACATTTTTTACATAAGCTCCACGAAGTATTGAAGCGACGTTTAATATGTTTCTGTTTTGCATTTTTTTAAGTTTCTTTTTTTGAGGAAATTGCATTATGTAGCGCTAGATGAAAAATCTAATATATTTTTATTTTTGTTATACGTCCCTGTTTCACGTCATACAACAACAATTTTCGAATAAAATCTGAACTAAACAATGACAGTTTCAATTTACTATAAATAACATTTATTTTTAAGTTACAGACAGGAGGGTAACTATGTAGAATAAAAGTGTTCTGTAGGTTATGCGGTCCTTCATACAGTATGAGTTAAAAAGGATTTTACAACTTTGGAATGATATAGAAATATATTGACATAACTTACGGAATCACTAGATGTGCCATTTTATTGCAAACCAGCTCAAGTTTCACATAAAAGTGTCAAGTGTTATTCTGGTTCGACGTGATTACCTTTTGTGATGTGGCAAACATGCTCCGCGTAATCAGTTTCTTCCCACACTCGTTGCAGCAAATCGGGCGTAACTTGTGCAACGGTAGTGTAGATTCGAATTTTCAGGTCACCTGAAATGTTTTGTAGAGGGAGGACATACACACGCCTTTAATGAAACCCCAAAGAAATAAATCCAATGGTGCCAAGTCTGTAGAGCGATGTGGCCATGCGATTGACCCTTCTTGGCCAGTTCACCGACCCGGGAAGCGATTATCGAGACCTAGACTTCCGTGACAAAATCAGGTGGCGCACCGTCTTGTTGATAGTAAACCACCCCATCTCTGTTATTTTCATCGATATGTGGAATTAAAAAGTTTAAGCCTATTCAGATACACAATAAAAGTGACAGTTTTCTCCATGAAGAAGAAATAACCGCACACCTAATTTGCTAAGGGTACAAAACACATCAACAAAGTTCTTGTGCCGAGAATAAATTGTAGGCCTGCTTGGAGGTTCTATAGAGAATTCGGTGCGAAATTTACACCGAGCAGTTGTTACAGAGTTCGTTTCATGAAGTTAAAATACATAGCAAGCACGCTCCGCACCAGTGAAAGAAGCCATTTTAACTTTGCACTACGCTGGCGCTCCTCGTAGCGGATGGGGTATTGATGCGCAATGTAAATCAAACTTTAGGCTGTTTGCTACAAAATGACACATCTACTTGTCTGCAAGTAATCTCAATAAATTTCTATATCCAGAATGAGATTTTCACTCTGCAGCGGACTGTGCGCTGATATGAAACTTCTTGGCTGATTAAAACTGTGTGCCGGACCGAGACTCGAACTCGGTACCTTTGCCTCCCGCGGGCAAGTGCTCTACCAGGCAAAGGTCCCGAGTTCGAATCTCGGTCCGGCACACAGTTTCAATTTCTATATCGTTCCAAAGTTGTGATCTCCTTTTTGACTCAGCCGTACATCCACACTCAGTTTCTAGACTGTTCACCATTTTCTGTTTTTAGGGGAATCGTGTAAGACAGTGGTGGCGTACGCACACAAAGTGATCGAAGTGAGGGAACGCCGGATAAGTATGCAACACGCCTTACGGACAGGTACACAGTTACGTTCCTAAATGACCAGTGGTACTAGGAAAACTACCTTAGACTACGCTTGCTTACGACAGTCTACGATAGCCTACGATAGTTTTACAACTTTGGCTGATATACACGTGACAGTTCCTTACTCTCAGACAGTTTGGTACTCTCAAATACTACTCGCAGACGGTAAACACAACAAGGGGCGAATTTTCACTGGTAGTTACTGTCTGACGGTTTGTTGCAAGTGTTTCAATGAAGAACAGAGAGTCTTGCAAGATCGGATGTCGGAAGCGTTTACACACAGCAGTGTGAGAAAGTGTTTTGACAGCTGATAGATCACTCCCGTGAGATTTTTCTGTCATAGATCTGTTCGTTAAGGAAGAGATTGTGACGGAAGAGCGCTTCCATTTGGCTGCAGCTGCACTTTCAGTACTTTTATTGGCAAAGAAAAACGGAAACGACCTGTTCATGTTGCATAACAGAGCGGATTAGGCGGCAGAATTATTTTGGAGCATGCAAGAATCACATTGTAGAGCTCATGGAAAATCAACAACATCGAAATTTTACGAGAATGATAGCGATGGAGATGGAAGTAATACTCTTTGTAACTGCATCCAAAATTTCCATTCTAGATACTAGTATGAGTACTGTCCATTAGTGTAAAAAAACAACGTGTAGCGTCGGCTACATCTATGCTCTTTATTATTGGGTAAAATAACAATTCCAAAGAAATAACATTATACCAATTTCATGTTGATATCCATAGACGTTCAAAAGTCAATTACGGCGGGTATCTGACGAATGAAGCACTACTGGAACCGCATTTATTCGTTTCTACGTGTATTGACTTAATGAACAACCCGTGAATCCCTGAAGATCTGTTCTTCAACATCCAATATTATACCATAATCAGTAAATGCATCATATAAAATTATAGATACAATATAATTACTTGAAGTTAAATACCAATTTTACGAGTTCCAAAACGATTACTTTCAAATATAACTTCACTTGTTTCTCTATGGTAATTAATCTATGCTATAAAACTACTTTGCCTGATTACTCGAATTGTGTATATTCTGGTAAATTTCTTCTGTAAAGGTGTTAAATCGTAGCCATTTCAGCCAATAAACTTTGACTCTTAATTTAGTTTCTATAGTTCCGTAGTTGTACAGTCCATAACGCTGGCCTTTCCTTGTAAGAACTAATAAAGTGCGCGACAAGTTTCTCAGCTGTCCCGAAACTGCCGCTACATATTTACAGAGCAAGTACTTAGAGTGCTGAAGTGGTGCAGTGGATAGCGCTAAGTCTTAAATTCGTATTTTCACATTCACATGGGATCGAGTCTCATCAGTGACAATTTCATTTATCTTTGTTTGCTAGTTCTATATAATATGTCTATGACATTTTCATACGTTATTTGCTGCGTAACATTGCTTAAGTCTAGAACGTTCCAAATAGGCTAACTGCTCATACTATTTGTTTATGAAGTAAAACGGGAGATCTCTTCGCTCAGAAAGCTGCCACGGCTAGATATTATAGCTCAAAATAAGCAGTTTCGTCGACAATTTTATTTAATGTGTGAATGAGGATGGCAAAATATATTACAAAGACATGGTAGTATACAAACTGTGAAAAATGGCACATATCTGGGACACAAAATGGCCGCTCAACGCTCTCAGAGTACTCTCTGTTCTCTCGACAATGCCGGTATAGTTTTTCTTGTCCGACAGCGACAATGAGCAGCTATCGAGATGTGGAGGTTGCCGTATACAAGAGGTCTAAATTCGTAGAGAACCACTATCTAAGATCTTGCTGCATTCTCGGACAATGCCGGTGAATTGATTTCGCCGCTGTTTAAACGACGTGTATTACTCTAGGTGTATTCCTAGTTTCAGACTGGCTTGATGCTGCTTTCCATGCTAGGCTCTACTGTGCGAGCATCTTCATCTTTTCATAACTACTGCAAGCTACAGCCATTAGCACCTTGGTCTCTCTCTACAAATTTTACCCTTCATACTTCCTTTCATTACCTTAATGTGTCAGTGTGTGTTCTGTCAGCCGGTTCCTTCTTTTAATCAAACTGCGCTCAGACTTAATTTTTCCTCAGTTCAGCACTTCAGTAGTTACTCCATTTAATCTTCAACATTCTTCTGTAGCGCCATAGTTCAAAAGCTTCTGTTCTCCTCATATCTCAACTGTTTTCGTCTACGTTTCACTTCCGCACATGGCTGCAATCTAGAGAACTATTTTCAGAATAGACCAGGTAACACCCGAGATGGCAGATGTATTGTTCGCTTCGCTGTGCGGGAACGTATATCCACGTCACGTACACTGAGTGAAGCAATGGTCTTGTTTGCAACAAGATAAATATCCACATGGTCAGCGCAACAACTTGTAACTACCATGGACTATCGGATCAGTGACAGTTGTTGCAGTTTCCCCTGACACAGCAACAGAGAAAGGTAGGCTGGCGGTGGTACGCCTAAAGACAAAATTAGACACGCGAATTGCGTCACGATTTCTTGTCGTACGGTAACGGTTCTGCATACAGAATTACGGCACGATGGACGTATCCGTGTACGTACGGTTATTCGGAGGAGTACAAACGTTGCTGGATTGCATTCGTCATCGCCAAACGGGACCATCATATACATCTACATCTACATCCATACTCCGCAAGCCACCTGACGGTGTGTGGCGGAGGGTACCCTGAGTACCTCTATCGGTTCTCCCTTCTATTCCAGTCTCGTATTGTTCGTGGAAAGAAGGATTGTCGGTATGCTTCTGTGTGGGCTCTAATCTCTCTGATTTTATCCTCATGGTCACCTGGCGCGATGGCGCCTGTTGCCATTGGGTTTATAATAGACGTTTGGTTCGCTTAGTAAGTCATTTGGACACCAGCAGTTACACTTCTGTCATGCTATGGGCGGTGTCTGCGAGTTGTTTACGAATTCTCTGTTGCGTCACCTTTCTACAAGATAACGCAAGACCACATGTTGCCCATGCTGTCCTGTTCTTCAGTTGTTGCCCTTTCCAGTACATTCTTCAGTTCTCTCGCCCTATGAAAAAAATCTATCCATCCTATCTGCTATAACAGCCCCTACCTCTTCCTTTTCCACACGATGGCTCCAGCCGAATCTTTAATTGCATTACTGCAATCTTACTCAATTCCCACGACATACGTTCCATCTCTAGGCCCTCCCCAATAATTATCCCTCATCCCTCTTCATACTGCTTCCTTTCCAGTACTATTCGCATTCAAATCTCTTGCCTAAAAAATGTTAACAGTAGTACGCAGCAGCACCATCTTTACAGATTTCAAGACCGCACACATCACGTCATTAAGCATAAAGTCATTTTTTCTATACGTATATAAGAATTCGTAAGTATTAAATGATTTTAAGAATGGAATAAATGCTAGAAACGGGCGTCAAGATAGATACGTTTGTGGGCCACGGAAATGGAGAAACAAGAAAAGCAGTACTGTGCCTACGATTTACTTTTGAACAAACATTTATAAAAGCCAAAGCTATATTTATAGAATCTATAAGTTTCGATAACACTTTTTAAAATTTTAACTGCATTATATATTTCGAAATTGTGGAGATAATATGGATAAAGTATGGGCATAAGGTTATCTACAACATATACAGAAACTATAAACTTCTGTTATAAGTATCGAAGGACATAAAAGGTAGGCTATAGTTGAGAAGTCAGTGAGGCAGAGTTGCTATCTATCCCTCATATTATACAATCTGTACATTGAGCGAACAGTAAAAGATACCCTTTCCGTCCACTACTCTGCATACGTGTCGTGTTCGAGTCATCTAAACGAAGTACCAGGCGTAATATTAATGCCAACGGCTTCTACTTCATTTCCTACATCGACCATCGACCATCGACTCGTCGTTACTGCTCAAGATTTTAAAACCAACGTTGCTATAGAAGACAATAATGACACTAAAGGAAACAAGAGAGAAATTTTGTAAAGGAATTAAAGTTCAGGGGGGGGGGGGGGGGGAACAATGAGTGATGAGATTTGCTTATGACACTACGATTCTTTCAGAAACAGCATAGGACTTTGAACAACAGTTGAAGGGACTGGATAGTGCCTTGGAAAGAGATTATAAGATGAACATCAACACATGTAATTAAGGTTATGGAATTTGGTAGAAGTAAATCAGGTGAAGCTAGGGAATTGGATTAATATAAGAGACAGTAAAAGAAGGAGACGAATTTTGCTATTTTGGCAATAAAATAACTGCTGATGACGGAATCAAGAGGATATTAATTGGAACTGGAAAGAGAAAAAAATTCCGTGAAAAAGAGAAATATATTAATATCCAGTTTAAGTATTAGAAAGTCTTTTCTGAAAGGATTTGTCTGGAATGTGCCCTGTACGGAAGTGAAACGTGGACAATAAACAGAGACCAGGAATTTTGAAATTAGCGCTACATAAGGATACTGAAGATCAGTCAATTAGATCGGATCAGTTAGTTATCTGTTTTGTGTTAGCATAAGAGCCAACACCGTTTTAGCTCACGCAAGTTGGCGTGAGGAGGGGAGAACTATACTGACGTGAGGTCTGGAACATGACAAGGAATGAGAATTCAGAAAGCGGACGTAATTAGTTTGATACTTAACTTTAATCCATTAATGATGAACGTCGCTCTTGACGGTACATGATTCACAATATTATCTGTTCAGAATACATTCTTGAAGATAGTAATTATAGTAACTGAATATGGCGCCTTGCTAGGTCGTAGCAAATGACGTAGCTGAAGGCTATGCTAAATTGTCGTCTCTGCAAATGAGAGCGCATGTAACAGTGAACCATCGCTAGCAAAGTCGGCTATACAACTGGGGCGAGTGCTAGGGAGTCTCTCTAGACTAGACCTGCCGTGTGGCGGCGCTCGGTCTGCAGTCACTGATAGTGGCGACACGCGGGTCCGACGTACACTAACAGACGGCGGCCGATTTAAGGGCTACCACCTAGCAAGTGTGGTGTCTGGCGGTGACACCACAATCTGGTTCAAATGGCTCTGAGCACTATGGGACTCAACATCTTAGGCCATAAGTCCCCTAGAACTTAGAACTACTTAAACCTAACTAACCTAAGGACATCACACACACCCATGCCCGAGGCAGGATTCGAACCTGCGACCGTAGCAGTCCCGCGGTTCCAGACTGCAGCACCAGAACCGCTAGACCACCGCGGCCGGCACACCACAATCTGTATAATGTATATTCAGACAAACTGTTGTGTCTGACTTTCTATAGGGAGACAAATGATAAAAACCGAAATTTAGCACTTCTATCTCTCTCTTTCAGTGAAGCAGACATACTTGTACTCACAGAGGATTTCATGCTGATGAAACAAATATAAACTGGTGAGTTAAAAATCATGTCTCAGCCAACTCCTCAATCTTGTTCACCTTCTGTCCCTCCACCTCAACTCCCGTCGCTCCGCCATTTTTGTTTCCCTTTACCTCCAAAATGCCTATGACTGTGTATGGCATCCCGGTCTCCTCTTTAAACTCCAAACCTACGCCCTGCCTATCAATTTTGTCCGTCTGGTCGCTTCCTTCCTCTCGCACCGTCCTTCCTATGTCACCCTCCACAACACCAACTCCCGTATCTTTTATCCCACAGCTGGCGTCCCCCAGGGTTCTGTCCTCTCCCCTCTCCTTTATCTTTTGTATACAGCTGATATGCCCAAGCCACCCCCACCAGTCCACCTTCTCCAGTATGCTGATGACACCGCCTTCCTGGCTCTCTATCCTACCCTTCAACAGTCTCAACGTACCCTCCAAACCCACCTTAACCAGTTCACCACTTGGTGTAACCAGTGGTTCCTCCGTCTCAACCCCTCCAAAACCCAGGCGATCATCATAGGCTGCACCACTCGCTCCTTTCGCCTCCATGATTTCTACCTCACCCTTTATGATCGTCCTATCCAGCTCACCCTCACCCTGAAATACCTTGCCCTCACCCTCGACCGACACCTCACCTGGACCCCTCATCTCCAGACCATCCAGCAGAAAGCCCATTCCTGCCTCCACCTTCTGAAACTCCTGTCTGGCCGGATATGGGGATTGCATCCTTCTACCATCCTCCACACCTACAAATCCCTCATCTGTCCTATCCTCTGTTATGCCAGCGTTGCCTGGATCTCCGCCCCCACCCGCTTTTACAAGGCCCTCCAAATCCTTGAACGCCATGCGCTCCGCCTTGCCTTCCGTATCCGCCTTCCTTCCTCCACACGGCTCCTGTATGAACTGATCCCCTTTCCCCACCTCCTCCTGTTCCTCCAACATCTCCGCATCCTTTACATTGTTCACAGGCTTGATCCCCCCCACCCTCTAGTTTCCTCCTTCCTCTCCACCCCCCGCCCGTTGCCGCGCCTCTATCGCTGTATCCCTCCTTCTCTCCACCTCCACACCATCCATCTCCTTCATCAGGGCAATTTCCAACACCTCCCCCTCCCGGATGACGAACTTCGCCATGACATCTACCCTTCCTTCCAACTGTAACCTGGCCTTGTCCCCCCCCCCCTCCCCAGGGCCCCCTTTTTTCCTCTTCCTTCCTTCTCCCAGAGCGGATTTTCCTCCATTCCCCCCTCCCCTGAGGCCCTGCACCTCATACTTGCCTCTTTCCTTCCCACATCCCTCCCTACCTGGCCCTCCTCCGTGCGCCCCCCGCTCATCTCCCCCATCTCTTCCCCTCCCTCCCTTCTTCAGGTCTCCCTCATCTCCTTGCGCCTGGCAGATCCTTTGTATGGATCATCATCAGTGTGCCTCGTCAGTGTTGTGTTTAGTGCTGTTTCTCCTGTGCGTCGAGAGGTGTGATTTTAATTGTGTATTGCCTTGGTCCGCCGTCAGTGTTACGTTCTGTGCTACGCCATCCGTCGATACCTTATGCTCCAGTCATACTGTGCCTTGTGTTCTTTTAATCGTCGCAGTGTGTGGCTTTTTGTGTGTGCTACTTTTAAACAGTTTTTTATCTCCATTTTACAGTCACCCCGTTTTTTGTCTATTGCCTTCCATGATGTTCCCCCTTTGTTGTATCTATGTTCACCTTATTCTCTCCTTTGCTGTTTTTATATGTCTTCTATTGTTTTGTTCTATGTCTTTCGGCTGAAGAGCAGCGCATATGCTGCTGCACCCCCCCCCCCCCCCCCCCCGATTGGGAATTGAAATACAATAAAGAAAAAAAAATCATGTCTCAGCTAAATTATTCACTAATAATCCATCTTTTTTTTGCTTACAAGTGATGGGTTCACCTGTCTGGAATCCACTACACAACAAATTTTTAGGAGGATGCTATGTTTCAATAAAAATGTGTAACAGTGGGCCACAGTGACAGGTTACGACAGCAGTCTTCGGATTTGAAGTGTTTTGTGAGTTAATTTAGCCATAAAGACAGTATCTGTAATAGTATGTACTAAACCATGTTATGAAATTTCTGTTTCATGTTTAACCGCCACCAGTCTACCTAATCTGATGACGACATAAAAACTGTAAAACGTATAAGTGACATTCTTGCTTCTAAGGCTCTCGCTCCGTCTTACGACACCAACACCATAATGGGTATAACATCGTATTTTTTAATTATTGTACAGCACGAAGATGACGTGCTACAGACGCGAAATTTAACCGACAGGAAGAAAATGCTGTGATAATCAAATGATTAGCTTTTCGGAGCATTCACACAAAGTTGGCGCCGGTGGCGATACCTACAACGTGCTCACATGAGGGAAGTTTCCAACCGATTTCTCATACACAGACAGCAGTTGACCGGCGTTGCCTGGTGAAACGTTGTTGTGATGCCTCGTGTAAGGAGGAGAAATGCGTACAATCACGTTTCCGACTTTGATAAAGGTCGGATTGTAGCCTATCGCGATTGCGGTTTATTGTATCGCGACATTGCTGCTCGCGTTGGTTAGCAGAATATGGAATCGGTGGGTTCCGGAGGGTAATACGGAACGCCGTGCTGGATCCCAACGACCTCGTATCACTAGCAGTCGAGATGACAGGCATCTTATCCTCATGGCTGTAACGGATCGTGCAACACGTCTCCATCCCTGAGTCAACAGGTGGGGACGTTTTCAAGACAACAACAATCTGCACGAACAGTTCGACGACGTTTGCAGCAGCATGGACTATCAGCTCGGAGACCATGGCTGCGGTTACCCTTGACGCTGCATCACAGACAGGAGCGCCTGCGATGGTGTACATGGTGTACTCAACGACGAACCTGGGTGCACGAATGGCAAAACGTCATTTTTTTGGATGAGTCCAGGTTCTGTTTACAGCATCATGATGGTCGCATCCGTGTTTGGCGACATCGCGGTGAACGCACTTTGGAAGCGTGTATTCGTCATCGTCATACTGGCCTATCACACAGCGTGATGGTATGGGGTGCCATTGGTTACACGTCTCGGTCACCTCTTGTTCGCATTGACGGCACTTTGAACATTGGACGTTACATTTCAGATGTGTTACGACCCGTGGCTCTACCCTTCATTTGATCCCTGCGAAACCCTACAGGATAATGCACGACCGCTTGTTGTAGGTCCTGTACGGGCCTTTCTGGATACAGAAAATGTTCGACTGCTGCCCTCGCCAGCACATTCTCCAGATCTCTCACCAACTGAAAACGTCTAGTCAATGGTGGCCGAGCAACTGGCACGTCACAATACGCCAGTCGCTACTGTTGATGAACTGTGGTACCGTGTTGAACCTGCATGGGCAGCTGTACCTGTACACGCCATCCAAACTCTGTTTGACTCAAATCCCAGGCGTATCACGGCCGTTATTACGGCGAGAGGTGGTTGTTCTGGGCACTGATTTCGCAGGATCTATGCACCCAAGCTGCGTGAAAATGTAATCAAAATGGTTCAAATGGCTCTGAGCACTATGCGACTTATCTTCTGAGGTCATCAGTCGCCTAGAACTTAGATCTACTTAAACCTAACTAACCTAAGGACATCACACACATCCATGCCCGAGGCAGGATTCGAACCTGCGACCGTAGCGGTCGCTCGGCTCCAGACTGTAGCGCCTAGAACCACACGACCACCGCGGCCGGCAAATGTAATCACATGCCAGTTCTAGTATAATATGTTTTTGTCCAATGAATACCCGTTTATCATCTGCATTTCTTCTTGGTGTAGCAATTTTAATGGCCAGTAGTGTAGTTTATATTATAGACATTGGTTAGCCATATTTTTATCTCTCTATACTGAATATGTATTATTACTATTGTGGGGAACAAGTGTAAAGACGGTCTGAGGGAAGGGCCTAAACCAGTTTCTAACGAATAAAAATCTGTAAATGCGACTGAGACTGTTTTTACTTGGTTTTTAAGGTATAGGTAAGCAACTACAAAGATAAATCCAAATGTATAAAATATAGCGACGCCAGTAAATGGACGCAGATTATGTACACTGTAAAACAAAATTGAAGGATTACTTTTTTGAAACCTCGTAATTGTCTCCCATTACGACGCATAAGCTTTAAATTTCGCTCCAAGGTGGCAGCTGCGACGTCACGTTAAGTCTTGGCGACACTTCAGAAAAAAAACGGTAGGTTTGATAATGTCACATTGGCACCAAATTTCACCACAATTCTGCTCAACTCCACGATCGACGTGTGACATGACGGAAAGGTCGTCACACCGCGTCTTACCAACATTTAAGACTTCTTTCGACACCATTCATACGTTTGCGAAACAGGATGGTTGAAAAAGCATGAACTCTCTTTGTTGCTTCGGATCACATCCAAATTTCGTTGAATGGTTTTGTACGGTCACTAGTGGTTGCATCCTGTATACCAGTCCAAAAACTGCGCTTGCACTACACTCCAGAGGGTTGAGATCACGTTCACTGTGGCTGCAGCCTCACGATATAGTTAGAGTAAGCTTGAAAAGCCCAGGCGGTGGCAGCAGTGCCGAATGTTGCCAAGAACGTTCTCACTGCGAACTGTCGTTTAAGGCCGCGAAACGTGTGGGAACCAACGCCTCAAGGGAAGGGGTGGTTTCATTGATACCCTTTACGGTATCACTTGAGACCATTTCTTACCGATTCTGAGCGGCGGTGTATCTGAAATGTTTTCCCGGCCACCTGGTATTTTTCGCATGTTCCGAGACCTTGCTGTCTGAAGCATCGCCGAGCCCGAGGGTGACGTCACAAACGCCACGTTTTTGCACCATTACAGAGGAAGTATGTAGCCACCTTCGAGCGAAATTTGAAAGTCATGCGGCGCAATGGGAGGCAGTTACGGGGATTCGAAAAAGTGATCCTTTAATTCTGTTGTGCAGCGTTATTTGTATAGGGCAGCAAAGCAAAAGCATGAATGCTTGTAGTTATTCAGTAGTTAAGTATTTCTTATTAATTTTTTAAAAGTTGATTGGTGCCTCATAAGCGCAAGTTAAACTTTTTGGTTGTTTAACTGCATGTATTATGGCGGATCAGATACACTAACGCTTCGTTATAGCTGAGCGACGTTAGATTGTTTAGTATAGGGCATTTCTGGATTGGCTGAGCGGGGGTGTTGCATATCTCGACATTGTTACACTGGCCAATGTACTTCGGTGCAGTATTGATTAGTACTGATTCAGAGCACACCATTTTTATCCAAAGGGCAAATACACTGCTCTGAATATCGTCAATTTAGAACGGAATATGATCGTAGAAGGAGTAAGGGTTATGGAAATAAAAAATAACGAAAGTTTTATTACTAGCTAGTGCTGTAAAAAGCAAAATACGCGAAATAAAAAGCGCGAGGTACGCGTCTGTTTCTCAATCTCCGTCTGAGACGTTTGGCGTGGTTGCCTAACGCAGCATCGCTTGCTGCTTGTAAGGCTCTTTCACAAGGACGTTGACTGTGCACCAATAGCGCTGCAGAAGTTTTGGACACTCAGGGGTATGAAAAAAAGCACTGGTACGAGGCTGCTAAGCGTCTCGAGAAAATGGATACGAAATTCGAAACGACGGGCTGTTTTGAAGTGCATTGTGGCAGATGGAGCAAAACAAGTGATCCGACTTCAGCAGACGATGTGGCCACTGCGCTGCATTAGAGGCCCAGCGGTGGTGTAGAAACCTGTAGTGTACGGGAAACAGTCCGAACTTTGGACACGCCTGTAAACTTGTTGTATAAACTTCTATGAAACATCCTACATTGTTATCCATATGAAATTAATCATGTCCAGGAGTTGCTTCCAGCTGACCTGCCAGCAAGGCAAACAACATTTTCTCTGGAATTTCTTGCTCTCGTGGAAATGGACAATGAACGGCCAGGGACAAATGATGCCTGTTTCCGCCTCCAAGGATGTGCCAGTACACAGAATTGCAGAATATGGGCAACGGAAAATCTCGCACATAAACTGGCACTGCTTCATTCTGCAGAGGTAGCTGAGTTGTGCTGATAAACGGCATCGTTTATCCTAGGGTCACATATTTTCGAGGAGATGGTTCAAATGGCTCTGAGCACTATGGGACTTAACTCCTGAGGTCATCAGTCCCCTAGAACTTAGAACTACTGAAACCTAACTAACCTAAGGACATCAGACACATCCATGCCCGAGGCAGGACTCGAACCTGCGATCGTAGCGGTCCCTCAGTTCCAAACTGACGCGCCTAGAACTGCTCGGCCACACCGGCCGGCTTCGAGCAGATGAGTCCTGCGGATTATGTTACGTGTACCATCACTGATAAATGCTGTGAGGGCATTTTGTGGACGAACGTCATTCCAACCCTTCCCCGGATCAGGTATGCGTGTGTCTTCCGATTGCCCTAATAATTATCGACCGGATACGCCGATGGAGTGTCACAAGAGCGATCTTAAGTTCGACGAATGTGTAAAGTTAGCAGTGGGTAAGGCTCTTAATGGCTGATAGTGGCACCAACGTTAACGTCCAGGCACATGAGGATAAGACGGGAGGGCAGCAAAGCAAAAGCATGAATGCTTGTTTACAGACATACCTTTGCAAAGGAAACCAACTGGTACTGCCCCAATTTATTCCTCGAACCACTGAAATGATGAGTGAAATAAGTGTTAGTGCCACTGACAGACAGCTGAAATCATTAGCATTAACAAAGTTCCAGAACCCGATGGAATCCCGATCAGCTTCTATACCGAATTTACGGCTGAGTTACCCCTCCCTTCTATCTGTAATCCATCGTAGATCCCAGAACAGAAATCGTCCCCAGTAGCTACAAGGAAGCACATGTCACACACATTTACAAGAAGAATAGCACGTAGAAGTGGTCCACAAAACTACCGACCAATATCCATAACATCAATTTGTTGTAGAATCTTGGAACATAAGCTGGGCTCAAACGTGATAAGATATTTCAAACAGAAAGCCTTCCAACAGGCCAACCAGCATGGATACCGAAATTTGGAAATTTGTGGTAAGGTCTTATGGGACCAAACTGCTGATGTCATCGGTCCCTAAGCCTACACACTATTTAATCTAACTTACGCTGTTGACAACACACACCCATGCCCGAGGGAGGACTCGAACCTCTGATGGGGGGAGCCTCACGGACCGTGACCGTGCGGCTACCCCGCGTGGCCATGGATTCCGAAAACATCGATAATATGAAACACAACTCACACTTTTCCACATGACAATTTAAAAGCCATTGATCAAAGTAGTCAGGTAAATATAGTAATTCTTTTTGTCTGAAAGGCATTTGACTCAATACCGTACCTATGCTTATTATCGAAAGTACGATCATATTGCGCATCAACCGAAATTTGTGAATGAATTAAGAATTTCTTGGTAGGAAGGACGCCGCATGTTATTTTGGATGAAGAGTCATCGACGGAAATGGAAGTAACTTCAAGTGTGCCCAAGGAAGTGTGTTGGGCCCTTGCTGTTCATACTGGATGTTAATGAACCTGCAGACAATATTAATAGTAATCTCATTCTTTATGCAGATAATGCAGTTATCTCCAACGAAGAACAGTCTGAACGGAGATGTACAAATATTCAGTCTGATCTTGATAAGATTTCAAAGTGCTGCAGTGATTGACAACTTACTTCAAATGTTGAAAAATGTAAAACTGTACACTTCACAAAACGAGAAACATAGTATCCTATGAATCTAATATTAGTGAATCACAGTTGGAATGGGTTAACTCATGCAAATAACTAGGTGTGACATTTTGTATGGACATGAAATAGAATTAGAACAAACGCTAAGCGATGGGTAATGCAAGTGGTAGACTTTGGTTTATTGTTAGAACACTGGGGAAACTCAGTCAGTGTACAAAGGAGATTGCTTATAAATCACTCGTACGATCCACTCTAGAATACTGCGTAACTGTGTGGGACCCGTAGCGAATAGGACTAACAGGAGAACTGAACTATTCATAATAGAGCAGCACGAATGATCACAGGTTTGCTTGAGTAGTGGGAGAGTGTCACAGAGATGCTGAAGAAACTGATTTGGCCGAAAGTTGAAGATAGACGTGAACTATCGTGAGAAAGTTTACTTCACAAAGATTAAAGAATCAGCTTTAAATGAGTATTCAGGCAATATAGTACAACCCCATAGATATCGCTCTCGCCATGGTCATAAGGACAAGATTAAGTTAATTACGGAGGCATTTGAAAAATGAGTCTTCCCGCGCTCTTTAGGTGAAAGGAATGGAAAAAAACGCTAATAACTTGTACTATTGGACGAATCCTCTGCCATGCACTTCACCCGTGGTTTGCAGAGTATATATATAGATTTAGCCGTAGAAGGCAGATGGCAGCTTTATAGGAACAATGATTAAGTGTAATCATTTTCTGAAAACACTTTGGTCGTATTCCTGAGTATTGCTCGTTAATCTACATTGAAGCGCCAAAGGAACTGGTATAGGCATGCGTATTCAAATACAGAGATATGTAAACAGGTAGACTATGGCGTTGCGGAAGGGAACATCTATATAAGACAACAAGTGTCTGGCACAGTTGTCATGTCGGTTACTGCTGCTACAATGGCAGATTATCAAGATTTAAGTGAATTTGAACGTGGTGTTACAGTCGGCACACGAACAGTAGGACAGAGCATCTACGAGATAGCGATGAAGTGGAGATTTTCCCTTACGACCATTTCACGAGAGTACCGTCAATATCAGGAATCCAGTAAAACATCAAACCTTCGACATCACTGTGGTCGGAAAAAGATCCTGGAAGAACGGGACCAACGACAACTGAAGAGAAACGTTCACCGTGACAGAAGTGCAATCCTCCCGCAAATTGCTGCAGATTTTAGAGCTGGGCCATCAACAAGTGTCAGCATACGAACCAGTCAACGAAACGTCGTCGATATAGTCAACGAAACGTCGTCTATATGGGCTTTCGGAGCCGAAGGCCCTCTCGTGTACCTTTGATGACTGCACGACACAAATCTTTACGCCTCTCCTGGGCCCCTCAACACCGACATTGGATTGGTGATGACTGGAGACATGTTGTATCGAGCGGATGGACGTGTACGGGTATGGAGACAACCTCAAGAATCCATGGACCCTGCAAGTCATCAGGGGACTATTCAAGCCTATGGAGGCTCTGTAATTGTGTGGGGCGTGTGCAGTTAGTGTGATAAAGGACCCCTGATACGTCTAGATACGACTCTGACAGGTGATACGTACGTAAGCATCCTGTATGATCACCTACATCCACTCATGTCCACTGTACATTCTAATGCACTTGGGCAAGCAGGACAAGGAGACTCCACACGTCCAGTATTTCCACAGGTTGGTTCCAAGAACAGTCTTCTGAGGTTAAACACTTCCGCTGGCCACCAAACTCTCCAGACACGAACATTATTAAGCATATCTGGGATGCCTTGCAACGTGCTATTCAGAAGAGATCTCCACCCCCTCGTACTCTTACGGATTTGTGGACAGCCATACAGCATTCATAGTTTCAATTCCCTAAAGCACTACTTCAGACATTAGTCGAGTCCATGCCACGTCGTGTTGCGGCACATCTGCGTGCTCGCGGTAGCCCTACACGATATTAGGCTGGTGTACCGGTTTCTTTGGCTCTCCAGTGTAGACTATTTATCAAATTACATGACGGTGCAAACAGAAAAGGTTCAAAGAAGAAAGGAGCGCTTCGTCTAGTGCCTGTTTACAGTGAGTGTGTCAACGAAATGTTGAAAAAACTGTAACGGGAGTCGCACTGTATATCGCGGAGAACCTTACAGAATTCGGAGAGGTCACTTTCCATTATTGTACGGCTTAAGATACACGGGAGCCCTACACGATATTAGACCGGTGTACCGATTTCTTTGGCTCTCCAGTGTAGACTGTTTATCAAATTAGATGACGGTGCAAACAGAAAAGGTTCAAAGAAGAAAGGAGCGCTTCGTCTAGTGCCTGTTTACAGTGAGTGCGTCAACGAAATGTTGAAAAAACTGTAACGAGAGTCACACTGTATATCGCGGAGAAACTTACAGAATTCGGAGAGGTCACTTTCCATTATTGTACGGCTTAAGATACACGGGAGCCCTACACGATATTAGACCGGTGTACCGATTTCTTTGGCTCTCCAGTGTAGACTGTTTATCAAATTAGATGACGGTGCAAACAGAAAAGGTTCAAAGAAGAAAGGAGCGCTTCGTCTAGTGCCTGTTTACAGTGAGTGCGTCAACGAAATGTTGAAAAAACTGTAACGGGAGTCGCACTGTATATCGCGGAGAACCTTACAGAATTCGGAGAGGTCACTTTCCATTATTGTACGGCTTAAGATACACGGGAGCCCTACACGATATTAGACCGGTGTACCGATTTCTTTGGCTCTCCAGTGTAGACTGTTTATCAAATTAGATGATGGTGCAAACAGAAAAGGTTCAAAGAAGAAAGGAGCGCTTCGTCTAGTGCCTGTTTACAGTGAGTGCGTCAACGAAATGTTGAAAAAACTGTAACGGGAGTCGCACTGTATATCGCGGAGAACCTTACAGAATTCGGAGAGGTCACTTTCCATTATTGTACGGCTTAAGTAACACGGGAGCCCTACACGATATTAGACCGGTGTACCGATTTCTTTGGCTCTCCAGTGTAGACTGTTTATCAAATTAGATGACGGTGCAAACAGAAAAGGTTCAAAGAAGAAAGGAGCGCTTCGTCTAGTGCCTGTTTACAGTGAGTGCGTCAACGAAATGTTGAAAAAACTGTAACGGGAGTCGCACTGTATATCGCGGAGAACCTTACAGAATTCGGAGAGGTCACTTTCCATTATTGTACGGCTTAAGATACACGGGAGCCCTACACGTTATTAGACCGGTGTACCGATTTCTTTGGCTCTCCAGTGTAGACTGTTTATCAAATTAGATGACGGTGCAAACAGAAAAGGTTCAAAGAAGAAAGGAGCGCTTCGTCTAGTGCCTGTTTACAGTGAGTGCGTCAACGAAATGTTGAAAAAACTGTAACGGGAGTCGAACTGTATATCGCGGAGAACCTTACAGAATTCGGAGAGGTCACTTTCCATTATTGTACGGCTTAAGATACACGGGAGCCCTACACGATATTAGACCGGTGTACCGATTTCTTTGGCTCTCCAGTGTAGATTGTTTATCAAATTAGATGACGGTGCAAACAGAAAAGGTTCAAAGAAGAAAGGAGCGCTTCGTCTAGTGCCTGTTTACAGTGAGTGCGTCAACGAAATGTTGAAAAAACTGTAACGGGAGTCGCACTGTATATCGCGGAGAACCTTACAGAATTCGGAGAGGTCACTTTCCATTATTGTACGGCTTAAGATACGCGGGAGCCCTACACGATATTAGACCGGTGTACCGATTTCTTTGGCTCTCCAGTGTAGACTGTTTATCAAATTAGATGACGGTGCAAACAGAAAAGGTTCAAAGAAGAAAGGAGCGCTTCGTCTAGTGCCTGTTTACAGTGAGTGCGTCAACGAAATGTTGAAAAAACTGTAACGGGAGTCGCACTGTATATCGCGGAGAACCTTACAGAATTCGGAGAGGTCACTTTCCATTATTGTACGGCTTAAGATACACGGGAGCCCTACACGATATTAGACCGGTGTACCGATTTCTTTGGCTCTCCAGTGTAGACTGTTTATCAAATTAGACGACGGTGCAAACAGAAAAGGTTCAAAGAAGAAAGGAGCGCTTCGTCTAGTGCCTGTTTACAGTGAGTGCGTCAACGAAATGTTGAAAAAACTGTAACGGGAGTCGCACTGTATATCGCGGAGAACCTTACAGAATTCGGAGAGGTCACTTTCCATTATTGTACGGCTTAAGATACACGGGAGCCCTACACGATATTAGACCGGTGTACCGATTTCTTTGGCTCTCCAGTGTAGACTGTTTATCAAATTAGATGACGGTGCAAACAGAAAAGGTTCAAAGAAGAAAGGAGCGCTTCGTCTAGTGCCTGTTTACAGTGAGTGCGTCAACGAAATGTTGAAAAAACTGTAACGGGAGTCGCACTGTATATCGCGGAGAACCTTACAGAATTCGGAGAGGTCACTTTCCATTATTGTACGGCTTAAGATACACGGGAGCCCTACACGATATTAGACCGGTGTACCGATTTCTTTGGCTCTCCAGTGTAGACTGTTTATCAAATTAGATGACGGTGCAAACAGAAAAGGTTCAAAGAAGAAAGGAGCGCTTCGTCTAGTGCCTGTTTACAGTGAGTGCGTCAACGAAATGTTGAAAAAACTGTAACGGGAGTCGCACTGTATATCGCGGAGAACCTTACAGAATTCGGAGAGGTCACTTTCCATTATTGTACGGCTTAAGATACACGGGAGCCCTACACGATATTAGACCGGTGTACCGATTTCTTTGGCTCTCCAGTGTAGACTGTTTATCAAATTAGACGACGGTGCAAACAGAAAAGGTTCAAAGAAGAAAGGAGCGCTTCGTCTAGTGCCTGTTTACAGTGAGTGCGTCAACGAAATGTTGAAAAAACTGTAACGGGAGTCGCACTGTATATCGCGGAGAACCTTACAGAATTCGGAGAGGTCACTTTCCATTATTGTACGGCTTAAGATACACGGGAGCCCTACACGATATTAGACCGGTGTACCGATTTCTTTGGCTCTCCAGTGTAGACTGTTTATCAAATTAGATGACGGTGCAAACAGAAAAGGTTCAAAGAAGAAAGGAGCGCTTCGTCTAGTGCCTGTTTACAGTGAGTGCGTCAACGAAATGTTGAAAAAACTGTAACGGGAGTCGCACTGTATATCGCGGAGAACCTTACAGAATTCGGAGAGGTCACTTTCCATTATTGTACGGCTTAAGATACACGGGAGCCCTACACGATATTAGACCGGTGTACCGATTTCTTTGGCTCTCCAGTGTAGACTGTTTATCAAATTAGATGACGGTGCAAACAGAAAAGGTTCAAAGAAGAAAGGAGCGCTTCGTCTAGTGCCTGTTTACAGTGAGTGCGTCAACGAAATGTTGAAAAAACTGTAACGGGAGTCGCACTGTATATCACGGAGAACCTTACAGAATTCGGAGAGGTCACTTTCCATTATTGTACGGCTTAAGATACGCGGGAGCCCTACACGATATTAGACCGGTGTACCGATTTCTTTGGCTCTCCAGTGTAGACTGTTTATCAAATTAGATGACGGTGCAAACAGAAAAGGTTCAAAGAAGAAAGGAGCGCTTCGTCTAGTGCCTGTTTACAGTGAGTGCGTCAACGAAATGTTGAAAAAACTGTAACGGGAGTCGCACTGTATATCGCGGAGAACCTTACAGAATTCGGAGAGGTCACTTTCCATTATTGTACGGCTTAAGATACGCGGGAGCCCTACACGATATTAGACCGGTGTACCGATTTCTTTGGCTCTCCAGTGTAGACTGTTTATCAAATTAGATGACGGTGCAAACAGAAAAGGTTCAAAGAAGAAAGGAGCGCTTCGTCTAGTGCCTGTTTACAGTGAGTGCGTCAACGAAATGTTGAAAAAACTGTAACGGGAGTCGCACTGTATATCGCGGAGAACCTTACAGAATTCGGAGAGGTCACTTTCCATTATTGTACGGCTTAAGATACGCATTATTTCTTCCAGTATACCTCTCGCGTAATACTCGCGAGGATAAAAATCAGAGAAACTCCGGCATAGGCGGAGGGCTACTGCGAAACTTTCTTCCCTCGTACTATCCTTGGATGGAGCAGAAATGCCGAAAAAACGATCATTTACTCTCCGCCACACACCGTACAGTGTCCTGTAGATGTGGAGAAACACAAATTATCGTTTTCGTCCGTCCATACGTTCTATCAGACATCGATTCCGTATTTAAATCCCTTTCTGTTTTATGGCCATACACACCTACCTATCGTTTGTTTAAACAAAATCTGACTTATTCTGAGACGAGTAGTATTCTGTTGACTTGTTAATAGATGCATGATAATGATTTTGAACATTACCAGTTCTTCCAACATTTTTTAAAGTTTTCCAATGGTTCAAATGGTTCAAATGGCTCTCAGCACTATGGGACTCAACTTCTGAGGTCATTAGTCCCCTAGAACTTAGAACTAATTAAACCTAACTAACCTAAGGACATCACACACATCCATGCCCGAGGCAGGATTCGAACCTGTGACCGTAGCGGTCTCGCGGTTCCAGACTGCAGCGCCTAGAACCGCACGGCCACTTCTGCCGGCAAAGTTTTCCAATGAATTGTTATTATTTTACTGCAGCATTAAGTAAAAAGATGGGGCTATGGGGCTCGTATCCTCCGTCATTACGAGCCCTGAAGCACGTGGTGAATTAAAATCTGTCACCTGGAGCTCCGCTCTTTACCTTTCGTGGATTATGCCATTACCAATTATTTTTTCATTTTTTTGGGTTAGCATGCGCCCAGCTTTAATCTCTTCAACTGAAACATCTTCATCTTCTGGTGGTTTTCTTTCAGAATACCTCGACTTGCTTCGTACAGCTCACATAGCATTAATTCCGAAATGCTTTTGTCTTTGTTCGTAACTATGTTGGAGATAGCCAGGGATAATTGTACGTCGACTGGCGCTCGTTGTGCGAGATGATGGAATCCATATTACCCGCTCACCATTTAAGGCTGTGGCTGGGATTAATATTTCTTGCCTAGCAGTAAATCCCTGATTCTTTAAATAATCGAACTCTCGTGTATAAAACAGATACACAAGTGCGATTTATTGTTAATGTGTTAAATGTTTCACTTTCAGTAACTAAGAGAGAAAAATTTTAGGAATTGTTTGAAATCATGCTTAAAATTTGTTGGAAGTCGCAAAGTGCTCTCATTATGAAATACTGGATGAATGTAGTCGGGGTAATATGCATTCCATTTTAAGCAGAAGCAAGGTTTTCACGCATCTCAAAGTTTTTGACGATTATCTCCTGAACTGTGTGTCGTACAATGATATATTTTCGCAGATACATTTGTGATACGTGTCTGCAAAGTGTGTTGCCAATAGGGACGCTACTAAATAAGTAACAAAATAAATCGTCATTCTTGGTGATGAAATTTGACTGCATGAACAGCGAAAATATTGTAAGAAATAAACTTTTTTCCATTCGTCATTTGTTGGTGTTGTCAGCGAGAAAAAGATTCGAAAGGTTTGAAATTATGCGTAAAATTTGTTGGAAGTCGTTTAGTGCTCTCACTCTCAAATAGTGCATCAATTAAGTTCGGGTATTTGCGGATCTGTCAGTTACGCTGCCTTAATACGAGCATATAGTTTCTAACTGTAACTTGTCTTATTGTGTTACACTGTTGAGATAAGATCATACCTCTTAATGAGTGGATTCTGATATCATTTTAAAATTTTAATTTGGCCAATAATTATATGACATATTGAAAATACACTACTGGCCATTCAAATTGCTACACCACGAAGATGACGTGCTACAGACGAGAAATTTAACCGACAGGAAGTAGATGCTGTGATATGCAAATGATTAGCTATCCAGAGCATTCACACAAGGTTGGCGCCGGTGGCGATACCTACAACGTGCTGATATGAGGAAAGTTTCCAACCGATTTCTCATACACAAACAGCGTTTGACCGACGTTGCCTGGTGAAACGTTGTTGTGGGGCCTCGTGTAAGGAGGAGAAATGCCTACCATCACGTTTCCGACTTTGATAAAACTCGGATTGTAGCCATCGGGTTTGCGGTTTATCGTATCGCGACATTGCTGTTCGCGTTGGTCGAGATCCAATGACTGTTAGCAGAATATGGAATCGGTGGGTTCATGAGGGTAATACGGATCGCCGTGCTGGATCCCAACGGCCTCCTATCACTAGCAGTCGACATGACAGGCATCTTATCCGCATGGCAGTAACGGATCGTGCAGCAACGTCTCGATCCCTGAGTCAACACATGGGGACGTTTGCAAGACAACAACCATCTGCACCAACAGTTCGACGACGTTTGCAGCAGCATGGACTATCAGATCCTAGACCATGGCTGCGGTTACCCTCGACGCTGCAGCACAGACAGGAGCGCCTGCGATGGTGTACTCATCTACATCTACATCTACATTTATACTCCGCAAGCCACCCAACGGTGTGTGGCGGAGGGCACTTTACGTGCCACTGTCATTACCTCCCTTTCCTGTTCCAGTCGCGTATGGTTCGCGGGAAGAACGACTGTCTGAAAGCCTCCGTGCGCGCTCTAATCTCTCTAATTTTACATTCGTGATCTCCTCGGGAGGTATAAGTAGGGGGAAGCGATATATTCGATACCTCATCCAGAAACGCACCCTCTCGAAACCTGGCGAGCAAGCTACACCGCGACGCAGAGCGCCTCTCTTGTAGAGTCTGCCACTTGAGTTTGTTAAACATCTCCGTAACGCTATCACGGTTACCAAATAACACTGTGACGAAACGCGCCGCTCTTCTTTGGATGTTCTCTATCTCCTCCGTCAACCCGATCTGGTACGGATCCCACACTGATGAGCAATACTCAAGTATAGATCGAACGAGTGTTTTGTAAGCCACCTCCTTTGTTGATGGACTACATTTTCTAAGGACTCTCCCAATGAATCTCAACCTTGTACCCGCCTTACCAACAATTAATTTTATATGATCATTCCACTTCAAATCGTTCCGTACGCATACTCCCAGATATTTTACAGAAGTAACTGCTACCAGTGTTTGTTCCGCTATCATATAATCATACAATAAAGGATCCTTCTTTCTATGTATTCGCAATACATTACATTAGTCTATGTTAAGGGTCAGTTGCCACTCCCTGCACCAAGTGCCTATCCGCTGCAGATCTTCCTGCATTTCGCTACAATTTTCTAATGCTGCAACTTCTCTGTATACTAGAGCATCATCCGCGAAAAGCCGCATGGAACTTCCGACACTATCTACTAGGTCATTTATATATATTGTCAAAAGCAATGGTCCCATAACACTCCCCTGTGGCACGCCAGAGGTTTCTTTAACGTCTGTAGACGTCTCTCCATTGATAACAACATGCTGTGTTCTGTTTGCTAAAAACTCTTCAATCCAGCCACACAGCTGGTCTGATATTCCGTAGGCTCTTACTTTGTTTATCAGGCGACAGTGCGGAACTGTATCGAACGCCTTCCGGAAGTCAAGAAAAATAGCATCTAACTGGGAGCCTGTATCTAACATTTTCTGGGTCTCATGAACAAATAAAGCGAGTTGGGTCTCACACGATCGCTGTTTCCGGAATCCATGTTGATTCCTACATAGTAGATTCTGGGTTTCCAAAAACGACATGATACTCGAGCGAAAAACATGTTCTAAAATTCTACAACAACGACGAACCTGGATGCACGAATGGCAAAACGTCATTTTTGCGGATGAATCCAGGTTCATGATGGTCGCATCCGTGTGTGGCGAGATCGCGGTGAACGCACATTGGAAGCGTGTATTCGTCATCACCATACTGGCGTATCACCCGGCGTGATGGTATGGGGTGCCATTGGTTACACGTCTCGGTCACCTCTTGTTCGCATTGACAGCACTTTGAACAGTGGACGTTACATTTCAGATGTGTTACGACCCGTGGCTCTATCCTTCATTCGATCCCTGATAAACCCTACATTTCAGCAGGATAATGCACGACCGCTTGTTGCAGATCTTATACGGGCCTTTTTGGATACAGAAAATGTTCGACTGCTGCCCTTGCCAGCACATTCTCCAGATCTCTCACCAATTGGAAACGTCTGATCAATGGTTTCCGAGCAACTGGCTCGTCACAATACGCCAGTCAGTACTCTTGATGAACTGTGGTATCGTGTTGAAGCTGCATGGGCAGCTGTACCTGTACACGCCATCCAAGCTCTGTTTGACTCAATGCCCAAGCGTATCAATGCCGTTATTACGGCCAGACGTGGTTGTTCTGGGTACTGATTTCTCAGGATCTATGCACCCCAATTGTGTGAAAATTTAATCACATGTCAGTTCTAGTATAATATATTTGTCCAATGAATGCCCGTTTATCATCTGCATTACTTCTTTGTGTTGCAATTTTAATGGCCAGTAGTGTAAATCATTTGTTGCCCTTGGAAGCCGTTAGATAGGCAATCTGCAACTGGATAGTGGTTCCGGGATAGAGGTTTAGTAATGTAAACTGACGGGAAAAAACTCGCACCATCAAAAAATGAAATTTCGGGAATACATTTGTATAGGTAACACATTTTAGCTAGATCACAAGTTAATGCGAGCGCGAGATAAGCCATTGCAAGTGTCAAGTGTTGGTACATTAATAACAGGTGTAACCTTGAATGCAAACGGGAAAACGTGCGTGCATTGTGTTGTTTAGGTGTCGTCAGTCTGTGGTATAGCGTTCCATGCCTGTTGCACTCGGTCGGTCAATAAAGGTACGGTTAATGCTGGTTGTGGGTGACGCTGGAGTTCTCGTCCGGTAATGTCCCGTATGTACTCGATTGGAGAAAGATCTGGTGATCTAATAGGCCGAGACATGTCGAACTCTGTATAACATGTTACACGTTACGATAGCGGTTTGTGGGCGGGTGTTATCCTGTTGGGAAACATTCCCTGGAATGCTGTACATAAATGGTAGCAGAACTGGTCGAATCACCTGACTGGCGTATAGAATTGCACTCAGGGTGCGTGAGATAACCACGAGAGCGCCCCTGCTGTCATAAGAAATCGCACCCCAGACCATGACTCCAGGTGTAGTTCCGGTGTGATAGCAAGCAGACACATTGTTGAAGGCCCTCAAATGGTCTTCTTCTAACCAACACACGGACATCCCTGGCACCGAATTAGAAGCGACTTTCATCAGAAAACACAATATACCTCCACACCACCCCCCACTGAGCTTTCGTTTAACGCCATTGAAGTCCTAAATGGCGGTGTTTTGGGACCAGTGGAACGCTCGCTGTAGGGCGTCTGGCTCGGTTTCCTTGAAGTAACCACCGGTAACAGTAAGCTGTGTCGCTGTCGTGCCAATTGCAGATCACATTGCAGCTGTAGAGCCATACTCCGAAGTTGATGGTCTTCCTTCTCGATAGTTCCACATGGCAGCCCGGTCATCTTGCGACCGCTCATTATCGTGACCACCGCTGCCAGCGATCGTGTGCAGTGGCTACATTCCTGTCAGGTCTTTCTGCAGAATCGCCGAAGGAAAACCCAACTTCTAATAGCTCTAGTACACGACCTAGTTCAAACTCAGTGGGGTGTTGATTATGGCGACTTTAAGTAAATTAAAGGAGGAGGGGGTAATTTGTATTACAGTTGAGGATTACGCATGTTGTCTTTTCTTTCTGGCGTGTCCGAAAAAATAATAGACACCACGCATTCATATAATGGCGTCTTTGTCGCCTTAAAGGCATTCTTGACTAACCTCACTTCACCACATTCAATCTCAAAGATAACTAACGCTCACGACCGTTACAGGGAGTATTTAAAGTAAATCCGATATGCAGCCTCATAGTGGCGCTACTGGCACACTTTTATGTGACTGGCGCGCAATTGTAATAGACATCATCTTTCAGATGTAGAAAGACGCTCACCATCTTTTATGTCTCACAGTTCCTTCTTGGCGTTGCGATTCTTTTTCCGTCAAGGTGGGTATTGACATCTACGTGCATGCTCTGCTAACTACTTTGAAGTACAGAGCGGAACATACTTACCACTGTACCAGTTATTAGGACTTCCGTTCTATTCATGTATAGAGATCAGAAAAAAGAATATTTGAACGCCTCTGTGCGTGAAGTAATTAGTCTAGTCTTCAATTCTCGGTCCCTACGGGAGCGATACGTGGGGGACTGTAGTACATTCATAGATTCACCACTTAAAGCTGATTCTTGAAATTTTGTAAATAGCCTTTCTCTTGTAGTTTAGTCTGCTTTTAAGAGTTTGTCAGGTGACACTCCCCCACCGACGAAGTAAACTTGCGATCATTGGTGCTGCCCTACTCTGTATAGTGCAGTTCCCCCCTTAATCCTATTTGCTACACGTCTCACACAATAAGGAATATTCTAGAATGGTAGTTTGTAACCTGGCCTGCTGGAGTGCTTTCTGTCCGAGATACGTGATTATGTTGGAGCTAAGAATACATATATTCTAATATCCTACATGAAATGGATGTCATAATATTGGACGGTATTTTTGTGGATCAATTGTACTATCGCTTTTGTGATCCCTTTTCTCTTCAAACTACTGGACAACGTTTTTTTGTTCGAGGTATCTGCGGTACATTATGCTTAAAACATGGACTAACTCAGCCGACAATTCATTTTAGAATGCGATAGTAATTCCATTGGGCCGTGGTGTTTTGTTCAATTTCAGCGCTTTCAGCTGTTTCTCAACACAATTTCACTCATGTTTCCAGTTCTTTGAGAACCATGCCCGGGAAATACCTCTAGGTTTTTGTTTTTGAAGGATCATTGGAAAACTTGGTTCAACACTTCTGCTTTTACTTTGCTGCTCTCGATTTCAGTTTCTATTTCGTCTATGAATGTCTGGAAACTAACTTTAGTATCACTAAAATCCTTTCACTATCTCTGGTACCAGTAACAGCCTCAACATAAAGCAGAAAAGTTTTTGAGTTTTCCGTATGATCAGATTTTCTTTGGGGTTCATGTCGGGAGTTAAGTTCGTTTTTCTAAAAGGTGGATTCTACTGCTTCATATTCAATACTTCTCCGACATACCGCGAGCGGCTTTTTGCACTGCTCAGTCAGTTTCGTTTGTTGGTACGTCCTTGCGACTTTTGCCAGTTAGGTAAATGCGAGACTCTTTACGACGGTGTATGCTTCTGAGAGCACCTGCTGCAGAGAGTACTGCAGTGTTTCAGGATTAGAAACAGTCTTCCGTAAAGACTTATATATGGTAAAGTGTCACAGGCTTTTTACTTACATCAATATCTCCGTACTTTCACAGTAGTTTGATTTTTGTTTTGCAATTATCGCATCTTCTTTTTGAAATTTTCATTTGTGAATATACAAATAACAACTATTTCGTGATTTATAAAGCATATTTAAACTGACTTATTTGTTGTCGTTGATGTAGCCATCAGGTCGATGAACGGTTCGCTGTATCTCTCTACGCTAGTTCAAATCGCTCCAGGAAACTGCGAGATGGTTCCCGTTGAAAGGGCACAGCCTATTCTTCCTCTGTCCATGAAATAATCCACGCTTGTTCCCCGTTTCTAATGACCTCGTTGTCGGCAGCACGTTAAACCCCAATTTTCCTTCCTTTTTCCACGGTACTGACCCGCATACAAATCTCTCAATCTCTGTGTAACTGCTGCAGCCTTCATCCTTTTGAACGTGCTTACTTTATTCAAGTCTTGGTTTTCTCCTCCAATTTTTTGCTCTCTCTCCACGCCACTTCCCTTCATCACCAAAGTAACTGGACATTGTCACCTCTACTTGTACCCATCCGCAACTCGTGGTCTCGCGGTCGCATTCTCGCTTCACGAGCACGGGCTCCCGGGTTCGATTCCCGGCGGGGTCAGGTATTTTCACCTGCCTCGAGATGACTGGGTGTTTGTGCTGTCCTCATCATTCATGAAAGTGGCGAGACTGGACTGAGCAAAGGTTGGGAATTTGTACAGGCGCTGATAACCGCGCAGTTGAACGCCCCACAAACCAAACATCATCACCATCATCTACTTGTACCTATCAACATGTCCCTTCTTTTAAATAAATTATGCCACAAAGCTACAATGAGGGGTGTTCAATAAGTAATGCAATAGTTTTTTTCTAAAAGCGGGGTGGTTTTATATAGGTTTCCAATCCACCATATTATTTTCCACCCTTTGGCAACAAAACCCTATTTTTCAAGATAATCTTCTTTCAATGAGACGGCCTTACTGTGGTGTCACCGCCAGACACCACACTTGCTACTTGCTAGGTGGTAGCCTTTAAATCGGCCGCAGTCCGTTAGTATACGTCGGACCCGCGTGTCGCCACTATCAGTGATTGCAGACCGAGCGCCGCCGCACGGCAGGTCTAGAGAGACTTCCTAGCACTCGCCCCAGTTGTACAACCGACTTTGCTAGCGATGGTTCACTGGCAAAATACGCGCTCATTTGCCGAGACGATAGTTAGCATAGCCTTCAGCTACGTCATTTGCTACGACCTAGCAAGGCGCCAGTACCAGTTACTATTGATACTGTAATAATGTACCGTCAAGACCGACGTTCACCATTTATGGATTAAAGTTAAGTATTCCACCAGCTACGTCCGTTTTTTCTAAAGTCTAATTTCCCTGTCCTGTTCCAGACCTCACGCCAGCCTGCGTGAGCTAAAACGCGTGCCTTTCGGCTTCCTCTTATAACCCGGTGTTGGCTCTCCTGCCAACCCACAACACTTACGCCACCTGTGTGGGAGGTACTGTATGCCCGCATGGTACCGCTCTACTGGTCGACGTCGGAGCCAACGTCTTGTTGCATCAATAACCTCCGCATCATCCACGTACTGCTTCCCGCGGCGGGCATCCTTCATTGGTATATGAAGATGGTATCTGTTCTTTCTGACATGTCCGAAAGAACAGATACCATCGGTGACCATGCAGATCCTTAGAATGGAATTACAATGAAATGAATACCCCTAGCTGCATACAGGCGTTGATATACGTCAACGGGGACAGCTGAAAATGTGTGCCCCGACCGGGACTCAAAGCCGGAATCTCCTGCTTACATGGCAGACTCTCTATCCTTCTGAGCCACTGAGGACACAGAGGATAGTGCGACTGCAAGGACTTATCACTGGCACACCTCCCGTGAGACCCACATTCCGAACTTAATGTCCCGAGCTATAGTGCCCCTGCCCATTAATACTCATTACTTGCGGCTTTTTGCCGATTCCCGTAAGAGTTCGGGCATTGCTTTTGCATACGCACAGAAGAAGAAGATGGTCAAATGGCAGGTGAGCCTTAACTATATTTGTATATATGATCCTTCATTGGATCAGACAGATGGAAGCTGGAAGGTACGAGATCCAGACTGTGGAGTCAATGAGGAAGAACAGTCCAATGAAGTTTTATGAGTTCCTCTCGGGTGAGCAGAGTTGTGTGAAGCCTTGAGTTGTCACGGAGCAGGAGAAGTTCGTTTACATTCGGCACAAGAGAGATAGGACACGTTCGTGCGACCTTGTTGCGATGATGATAGACGCCTCGCCCAACGACTCACGGTTCTTATGTTCAATGCCAGGTCTCTGCAGACATTCCACATGCGCCTATGAATATCTGCTATGCTCTGGTTTTCCGCCAAAAGAAACTCAATGACAGCTCTCTGCTTGGAATGCACCACCGTTACAGACGCCATTTTGAGAGGTACTTACAGGTCCACCACCTATCAGATCTGTCCGCCCCGATAGCTGAGTGGTCAACGTGTCGGATTGCCGTGTAACGGGTCCGGGTTCGATTCTCGGCTGGGTCGCAGATTTTCTCCGCTCAGGGATTGGGTGTTGTGTTGTCTTCGTCATCATTTCGTCCCCATCCGGCGCGCAGGTCGCCCAATGTGGCGTCGAATGTAATAAGACCTGTACCAAGGCGGCCGGACGTGCCCGGCAAAGGGCCTCCCTGCGAATTACGCCAAACGCTCATTTCCATTACCTATCAGAACTTCATGACACTGTAGGGGCTGAAGCGGGAATATTCCACGCTGTCCCACAACAAATTCCGCATTTTTGAACGGAAATTGGCCGACAAAAAAAGTGTGTTGCCTTACTTACTGAACGCCCCTCGGATGTACCTGGTTTGCTTCAGAACCTCTTCATTAGTTATCCGTTCTACCCATATAATTTTTCAGAAAAAGTTTTTTTCTTTCTATAGCCAGCCTACATTTCAAACACTCTTGTTTCAGCCGTCGTTAGATATTTTGTTGAGCAAATAACAAATCCAGTTTACTACTAATTAATTTTCTGGGTTTAATCGGACTTAATTTTACTTTTTTCCACCTAATAACTTCTCTTCAAGGCTCCGTCTCTTCCGTTCTAATGATCTTACAAGACCGTTGCCGTCTCTGGTAAAATTACAAGGGTATCGGCAAACCGTTATGTTTATATTTCTTTTCCCTGAACTTAAACTCTTTTTCCTTATATCTGCTTAGTTCCCTTTAGTGTAGTTACTGCCTTCCAGATCAAAATATTTTTGAAAATATAATCTCCACCAACAGCTGATAAGATATCAGGATCTTTTGGCCACTCGATGTCATGGTCTTTAGCTGTAAGTAGGCTGTTTAGGTTTTTATGCTGGTAACGCCACGTAGCGCTCTGTATGAAAATCACTGTGCTGTGTGCAGTCTGTGGCTAGTTGGCATTGTTGGAATATTCGCTTGTGTAGTGTTGGGCAGCTGGAAGTGAACAGCGCGTAGCGTTGCTCAGTTGGAGGTGAGCCGCCAGCAGTGGTGGATGTCGGGAGAGAGATGGCGGAGTTTTGAGAGCGGATGATCTGGCTGTGTGTCCGTCAGAAAAAGGAAGTTTGTTTAATTGGATGACACAAAATTATATAGATATATATTATGACTTTTGAACGCTATTAAGGTAAATACATTGTTTGTTCTCTATCAAAATCTTTCATTTACTAACTATACGTCTATTAGTAGTTAGTGCCTTCAGTAGTTAGAATCTGTTATTTAGCTGGCAGTATTGGTGCTCGCTGTGTTGCAGTAGTTCGAGTAACGAAGATTTTTGTGAGGTAAGTGATCCATGAAAGGTATATGTTATTGTTAGTCAGGGCCATTCTTTTGTAGGGATTATTGAAAGTCAGATTGCGTTGCGCTAAAAAAAATATTGTGTGTCAGTTTAGTGATGATCAGAATAAGTAAAGAGAGAACTGTCTGAGTACGTTCAGTTTTACTCAGCTGTCTTTGTATCAAATAACGTAGAAGTTTACCAGCACATTCATTCATAATTTTTTCTAAGGGGACGTTTCACAGCGTTCGTACGAAAATCTGATCACACGATTGAGGTTGTAGTGCTTTAACGTTGAACATTTGCACTGAAATAGAAAAGAATTTTGTTCGTTTAAGGTTATTGGTGTAGCTTTATGCATGCTATACGCAAGCTCTCTCTGTCTTTCTCACAAACACACACACACACACACACACACACACACACACACACACACATGCACACACACATTCAACACAAAAACTATTCATATTTCGATTGTTAAAAGTTTGGTTTCAGGAAGAGACATATCCGACGCAGAAGTAATTAAGAGACTATGGGAGATATATGTGGCTAGCTGATCGCCAGAGAAAAAAAGGATGAGACAGCCACTCTGCCAAAGGCTAAAACCTCCCACTTACGGCCAGACCTGCCTGGCGTCCGGACACAAATACGGTACAGGTGCAGAGCACCTGACGGAAATGGAGGCGCTCTCTTTGGCAACAAACAGCGCCCTTGCGGGTCCCAGCGTGGGCGCCGGTGGGCTGATGGCTGTCGGCGTGAAGGGAGCGTGGCGTATTGATTTATTAGCAACCAAGCCTCCCCTACCCCGTGTCCCGTTCGCTTAATTAAGGCAACACGGGAGCAGTCACCGCTAAGCCGCCCAGCAGCCAGCTCAAAGTCCCGCCTCCTACCTGTTACTGCTTGTAAACTGAGGCCTCGATCAATTCGGCGGTTAGTGTCAAACTGGTCCTGGAAGGGGCAACAGCTGTGTCTGACAGTAACTGTGAGTGAGGAAGCCAAGGGAGGTGCTGTACATAAATTTTGGACGAAAATTGTGGTAATACTCATCGAAATCTAGCAGCCTACAATGGAAATCGAACTTTGGCTCTTTAAAGTCAATTACACATTTCTCGTTGAGATCAAACACTTGGAAGCGCATTAACACTATGATTAGAATCGACTACATCATGTTAGTCAAATCTACACTATTGGCCGTTGAAATTGTAACATCACGAAGACAAATGGTTCACATGGCTCTAAGCACTATGGGACTTAACATCTGAGGTCATCAGTCCCCTAGACTTAGAATTACTTAAACCTGACTAACCTAAAGGCATCACACACATCCCTGCCCGAGGCAGGATTCGAACCTGCGACCGTAGCAGCAGCGCGGTTCCGTACTGAAGCGCCTAGAACTGCTCGGCCACATTATGAAGGCAGCTTATAACAAATTTCAAACTGACGTGTTTGGAAATGCAAACGATTAGCGTTTCAGTACAACCGGAGAAAGTAGCTAGGAGTATTGCCTCCTGCATTATGCACACTGCCGACAAAGAAAGTGAGACATTGTTGGTTGTTATTGAAACTTGGCACACCTTCCCTAACATCGGCGAGTATGTAAATGGTTGGAGTTGTCCTCACGTGTGGCACGTAGAGCAGCCTCCAGAATAGCGGCGACATGTAGTGCCATGGAAGCAATGACGCTTTGGAAGGTCACTGCAGGTAGTTGGCACCACATCTGTACACACAAGTTCAAAACGGCTCTGAGCGCTATGGGACTTAACTTCTGAGGTCACCAGTCCCATAGAACTTAGAACTACTTAAACCGAACTAACCTAAGGACATCACACACATCCATTCCCGAGGCAGGATTCGAACCTGCGACCGTAGCGGGCGCGCGGTTCCGGACTGTAGCGCCTAGAACCGCTCGGCCACTCCGGCTGGCTACACACAAGTCACCTAATTCCTGTAACTTTCGTGGAGGCAGCGATGAGCTCTGACACCAGGTTCAATCACATCCCAGACGTGTTCGATCGGCTTTAGATCTGGCGAGTTCTGGGGCAGCAAATCAATTGGGACTCGCCATTGTGTTAGTCGAACCACTCCATCACATTCATGGCCTTGTTACATGGCACATTGTCTGGTGCAAAATGGCCACTGCAGGCAGGAAACATGATCGTATTAAAGAGGTATACGTGGTCTGCAACCCGTGTACGATACTCCTTAGCCGTCATGGTACCTTTCACGAGCTCCACTGCACCCATGTATGCCCACTTGAATGTTCCCCAAAATAGTCGAGCCGCCGCCAGTTTGTGTGTTCCTTTTGATGACGACAGATTCGCGCCCTCCCATCATCGTGATGAAGAAGGTATGGGGATTCATGAGACTATGCAATGCGCTGACACTGCGCCAACGCCCAGTGCTGACGGTCACGTGACCCTTTCAGTCTCGGTTGCCGATGTCGTGGTGTAAACATTGGCACATGCATGGGTCGTCGTCAGCGGCGGCTCATCTTAAGGAGTTTTCGGTGCACTGTGTGTTCAGCCACACCTGTACTCTGCCCAGCATTAAAGTCTGACTTCTGATGTTAGTTCCGGCACAGTTCTCTGCCTGGTCCGTTTACCAGTCTGCCAAGCCTACGACGTCTGATATCCGTAATGAGGGGTGGCCGCGCAGCACCACGTCGTCTGTAGGTGGTTACACCTTCCACATTCTACACACAGTCAACACGCTCACTGATACTACTTGCATCGTGCGTGGGCCAGCCTCACAGTCACTCTTCGCAACGAGACGCTGCATTCACGTGGATGTGCTTATATCGATAGCAGGTCAGTGGCCATAATGGTCTGGCTGGTCAGCGTAATATTGCACATACATTCAGCGGCATATGTAGATACTGTCAGCGAAATTTGTTAGTAACAGTTTACTAATAAATTTAAATGTCATGCATGATGCCGCAGGTTTTCACGCATCTCATTGATTATTGCGTCATATCTCCAGATATTTGTGTCGTGCAGTGAAATAATCTTGCACATACATTCAGTGGCGTATGCCCATAACGTCTGTAAAAGGTGTCACGAATACACTTAGTAGTAAAGAAGTAATAATTTATAAAGCTTTGAAATTATATGTAAAATTACTTGCAAGTCACTAAGTGCGACAAAGTATGTACGAAAAATGACGCATGAATGCGGGATTTTTCCTTTGATGTATTTTCCTCTGACGTGAAAGCACATTGCAAATATATGAACCGGTGTGTGTGTGTATTTCGTCTCGAGTAAGTGTTAACACTGTTTAAAAATTCCAAATGCAACAATCATGGCTGATTACTTATAATCCATCTTGTTTTCAAAAATGTTTATTCACATGACCGGTTTCGGCTCCTCTAGAACCATCTTCAGATCTTAAATTTCGGTTACAGGAGTAACCCGTCCACACTCAGCTACCTTCACATACTGCGTCACATTCAACGCTGTGACGCAGCATGTGAAGGTTGCTGAGTGTGGACGGGTTACTCCTGTAACCGAAACTGCAGATCTGAAGATGGTTCTAGAGGAACTGAAACCGGTCATGTGAATAAACATTTTTGCAGTCAAGACGGATTATAAGTAACAGTGTATAAAAAGTGATTGCGGTATCCCTGCAGACATTATGTCGGTTTTTGCAAAATCATGGCTGAAGAAACACATCCTTCCCCACCAAACTAACCAGATGTGCTGATTAAGAAACGAATGCATAAATGGGGGAAATAGTCCACGAAGAAAAGACTGTGTCTGTCTTAGTATGTTTAAAGAGAAATTTCAGGATTTGAAGGTTAAAGATTTAGATTTCATAGCAAAAATTCCACATTGTGAGATTCCCAGATTGTATCCTGTAAACTAAAAAAAAGAAGCTATTGGGATGAACTTGACACTAGAACAGAGATTCACGTTTTTGAATTAGCTGAAGATAACATTGTCTTGATAATCGACGATGGGGATTTTCCTAACGAAAGAAAACAGTGTTTGGTTTTGAAATACTGGAGAACAGCTTGTGTGATAATGAAACCGTTGTTATGGATAGGATATTTGTCAGTTGTTCGAATCAGTTCCAACAGCTATACACCACATATGTTGACACCAGAAACACAGAAGAATAGACAAAGGTACTTCCTGCTTCATTTGCACTGTTCCCAGACAAAACCCAAAATACATATGAATGACTTTCTCGTGGACAGAAAATTATTTTAGGTGCTTGGCCACTGCAAAAGACAGTACTGTACTTTGAAGTGGATACAATTAAAGCTAGGAAACAGTGACTCCCGAATCATCCCATTCTGGCTACACTTTTCACTTCATCCTATGTATGCTTAAGGAAATACAACAACTGGGACTATCGGAAGAACGGAGAGATTAAGAAGAAGACCGATTGTATTGCCGCAGTGCCATAGATTCCACTAAACTGATTGATGAAACGTGGGTGATACTAATGGACAAAATACCCACTGGAGAAAAGGTGCACTTGACATCAAAAAATATTTGCCACTGCTGAATGCAACCAACATAGCTGTGTCGCAGGAACCCTAAACGCTCAAACACTACGGGGTACAGTCTTTTGACTGTACACAATGGTTACCACAAGAGACCACTAGAGAACACTGCTCATTATGGCAAACTAACACCACGATGAAATAAATAATAGAAAACAAGTTATTAGAGATGAGACAGTCCCTACTGCTTGTAAATTAAACTTCATTACAAGAGCTGACACTTGAGAAGTCTTATCACACCAATTAAGTGACAAGACAAATTTTTGGCCGGCCGGGCTGGCCGAGCGGTTCTAGGAGCTACAGTCTGGAACCGCGCGACCGCTACTGTCGCAGGTTCGAATCCTGCCTCGAGCATGGATGTGTGTGATGCCCTTAGGTTAGTTAGGTTTAAGTAGTTCTAAGTTCTAGGGGACTGATGACCTCAGAAATTAAGTCCCATAGTGCTCAGAGCCATTTGAACCATTTTTGAACAAATTTTTGTTCATGATTTGAATTTGAACGCACTGGTAACCAAACAGGGCATGTGTGTCTGATCAAGACTGGACAAAGAGTAAGTAGACATAAAATATTGATGTTTTCACCAGTATCAGTTTGAGGGTGGATATCTGAAACTGGAAATAAATGTCTTTTATGTTGAGCACTGCGCAAACAATCCCTTGAAGCTTGTATTGGCCCTGAGAAGGAACCGTGATAGGTATGTGATAAAGTTCAACGCACAATTGTGAAATGCATGAAGTAAAGTTGTGGTAATGGATGGGGAGTTGTACCCACTATCTATATGAGTTGTCAACTAGGATCAATCAGATGTCAGATATTAAATATGTTCACCAATAGTGTCATATTGCAACCTGAAATGGCGATACAAATGATTGTTGCATGGTAGGGTATCGATACAGGAACCAATCGCTATTGTCTTATAGGTACGAATACACATGAACTATTCTCCAATAGTGACATGTGCACTTGTTCGTCTATAGATGCCTAGGACTCCAACCCTGCACAGATCGTTGTTGTTGACCCCACACAAAGAGGTGTCAATTATCAAATTCCCTTTCACTAGTAGTTCGGATCGCAGGCTTCATAGGGACCTGAAGAAATTCGGCATCGTGAAAAACAACTAAATGAAGGGACAATATCATCTCAAAGGGTTCAAATCCAGAGAAAAATTGGAATTGCAGTTCCAATCTTAGTCCAATGCCAATAATTTCAAAACTCAAGGTCACATAAAATAAGAAATGAAGGTCCAAAGACCTTACTTGTTAAATGGTTCATGAACTAAAATAACGTTACTAGTGTAAGAAAGTTTACTTGAGACAAAGTTTATGCAAGCAGCGACGTCCGCATCTGGCGCTCAAATCTCAGCCATCTCTGTTCCACTCGTTAGCGAATGGACATGTTTAACGTTGATTTGGAACCGGGTCACAGTCTTCTGTTCTTTACTTGTCGTTGCTGGAGGTGAAGAGGTATGTTTCTGGCTGTTAAAAACTGGTAACCCCAGTGGAAATCGAACACACATCTTAGCCATTACAAGCTAGCTTCAGACCATCCAACCTCCGAAGTTCCCATGTGTTGTAATCATATTTTTGTCATAATGCGGTTCATAGCACACGGTGCAAGTGCAAGAAGTATTGACTTTCACTTGAGTTGTTGTTGTGAATAATCTATTTGTGGTCTGGCAATCATCTTCATCTTGTGTGATATCAAATATATCTTGTTCATTTCATTTTTGAACCGTATTTCGTCTGTCTGCTTAGATCATCAGTCTGACAGAAGATCACAGGCAAAATCGTTCATTGGAAACATGTTTGTGGAAGGACTCGTGGGTGTCTGTCATGGTAAGACCAATTTCAGCGTCATCACCCAGCGGGTGTTTGTCACGGACTGGGGTCCGGCCATGTGATCGGGTATCTCCAGCGCACTTTTCTGTTTTCATATTAGCAAATATAACATTTTGTAACTCGTGTATGATATAATAATACGTTACAGCATGTTCCATGGCGAGTTTGTTTGGCATATTGCTCTAAGCGTCTTTGTCTATGCTGTCGTTTTGTTCAAGTTTGTAATATGGCTTCCACCATGACAATTTTAATATTTTTCACTTTTGACGTTACGAAGAGTGTAGTTTATGCATTAGAAAACGCAGCCTAAACTGGAGTAAAGTCTAACAGTTATGACATTGCGGTCTGTATGTGTTTAACAAAAAGATGGAAGCAGTGGAGTCGATGTGAAATACCCGTGCCGTTTACGGTGTGACTGCTATCGATGAAGTCAAGATGTATCATTTCAAGTACGATCGTTTTTAGATACATTAAGCACCACATTCAGGATGATAAACAGGAGTTGATGAAGGACGTTCCCGCATTTTACTACTATGTTCAATGCTAGTGTATCCAATAAATGGCAAGTGTGACGACCAGTTAACCTTTGTCCAGCATTTCCCTTCAGTAGTCATACTGAGGTTAAAAAAATGGAAGCAAGATTACGGTACAACGTCTCATCGAAGACGACATTAGCTGCGAAGAGAATCTCGAACTGGGAAACATGCTGAAGGAAGTCGTCTGTGCCCTTTGAAAGGGTTGATGCAGGCATTTGCGTTAATAGATTTAAGTAGGTCACCGTAAACCTAGTTGAGCGCGGCCTGATGGCGATTGAAGTACAGTACGGTAACCTAATAAACAGAAAATAGTGGGTAAGCTAAACAAATATTACCTTGAACGATAGTGTGTACAGGTCCACAAAGTGTAATGTCATTGATATACATATGGTGGCATCCAGAAGGTGCTTTGTGTTACAAACTGCTTCACTGCAGCTGATGTCTTACAGTCGTGGAGGAACAAATGCCAAGTGGAAGACAGAATAAGGAACTTTGTCAGCAATCACACCTACCGCACGTCTTCTGATCTGACATCCACATATGTTTCATTATCTCATGACATCAACCTGCATTACCTCGTCATCAGAAAATGGTTCTAACTGTGCAGTAACATTGAAATTCAATTCAGATTCTACATTTCAAAAATCACACGCTGATTTTCGATTTATTACTTCGAAGGAACCATGCTCATTAATTTCAGTTTCTGATTCTCAGGATTCATCCTCAGGGTCTGCTTCCAAGTTACCTTTCACATTATTCTCATCAATATTTTCCATTTCTAGTAGCTTATTAGCATCAACTAACAAATACTTTAAATATTCTTGACTTGACTTAATTGCTTGACCTCGACGAATGAGGCCAGTGCTGAGTACCAGCGAACGTGATGTAGAGCGTCGCGACGTAATGCGGACAACAGCAGCGGCTGTGGCGCTGAGACTCGCACCGAGTATCACCTACTGCGGTAGCTTCAGGGGGGGGGGGGGGGAGCTGGGTACCGGTGAGCGCACTCAGCAGCTTGCAGGTAACTCGTAGGTCCACGCAGATCAGTGATGATGCACCGCGTCCTCAGCGCCGGTGGCAGCTACGATCTAGTGTCGTCCTCTTCCCTCCTTCCGCCACGATGAAGGTGACTGTGGCTAACATTCACACCTTATCTTCCACACTCGCGAATAAGTCTTAGCACTGTTCTCGCACTTGTTTCTGCCTATTTCACTTCGGCATCCTGTTGGTGCTTACCGAGTTCGTTGTTTTCTATCGATCACTTTCACTGTTGAATTTCCCAATCAATGCACCATATTTGGGGAATCATCGCCGTCTTTTTGGGAGAGCCTGAAAACTATATTTGCGGTCAACCATAAAGCGATGGGGAACATACTGACCATAATTTGCAGTCAGGAAGTCTACATTCTTCTTATACCCACTGAAATAAATGTTTCTAATATCTGTTTACTCAGAGGCATCGGGAACTATAATTGTAAATACAAGTTTTGAGTTCCAACTGATTCAAATATATTTAAGAAAATTTCACTTGTATAAGACAAATACACTACGTGATTAAAAGTATCTGGACACCTGGCTAAAAATGACTTACAAATTTGTGGCGGCCTCCATCGGTAATGCTGGAATTCTTAATGTTGTTGGCCACCCACCCTTAGCCTTGATGACAGCTTCCAGTCTCGCAGGTATACGTTCTGTCAGGTGATGGAAGGTTTCTTGGGGAATGGCAGCCCATTCTTCACGGGTTTCTGCACTGAGGAGTGGTATCGATGTCGGTCGGTGAGGCCTGGCACGAAGTCGGCGTTCCAAAACATCCCAAAGGTGTTCTATAGAATTCAGATCAGAACTCTGTGTAAGCTAGCGCATTACGGGAATGTTATTGTCGTGTAACCACTCCGCATTATGAACAGGTACTCGATCATGTTGAAAGATGCAATCGCCGTTCCCGAATTGCTATTCAACAGTGTGAAGCTAGAAGGTGCTTAAAACCTCAATGTAGGCCTGTGCTGTGATAGTGCCACGCAAAACAAGGGGTGCAAGCCCCCTCTATGAAAAACACGACCACACCGTAATACCAACGCCTCCGAATTTTACTGTTGGCACTGCATATGCTGAAAGATAAAGTTCACCAGGCATTGGCCATACCCATACCCTATCGTCGGACCGCCACATGTGTATCGTCAGTCCATACAATGTTTTTCCACTACTCAATCGTCCAATGTTTACGCTCCTTACACCAAGCGAGGTGTCGTTTGGCATTTACCGTCGTGATGTGTGGCTTATGAGCACCAGCTCGGCCATGGAATCCAAGTTTTCTCACCTCCCCCCCGACTGTCATAGTACTTGCAGTGGACCGTGATGCAGATGGAATTCCTGTGTGATGGTCTGCGTATTACACATTACGACCCTCTTCAACTGTCGGCGGTCTCTGTCAGTCACCAGACGAGGTCGGCCTGTACGCTTTTGTGCTGTACGTGCCCTTCACGTTTCCGCGTCACTAACACATAGGAAACAGTGGACCTAGGGATGTTTAGGAGTGTGGAAAAAATGGTTCAAATGGCTCTTAACACTATGGGACTTAACATCTGAGGTCTTCAGTCCACTAGACGTAGAACTACTTACACCTAACTAACCTTAGAACATCACACTCATCCATGCCCGAGGCAGGATTCGAACCTGCAACCGTAGCAGCAGCGCGGTTCCGGACTGAAGCGCCTAGAACCGCTCGGCCACAGCGGCCGGCAAGGTGTGTGGAAATCTCGCGTACAGAAGCATGAGACAACCGACACCCAATCACCTGGCGACATTCGAATTCCGTGAGTTCGGCGGAGCGCCCCATTCTGCTCTCTCATGATATCTAATGACTAGTGAGGTCGCTGATATGGAGTAACTGGCAATAGGTGGCAGCACAATGCAGCTAATATGAAAAACATATGTTTTGGGGGGTGTCGGATACTTTGATCACATAGTGTATATTGTATTGCGCCATAATCTAAGGATTAAACTACAAATTAAAGTTGCTTTTCCAAGCTTGTCAGCTTATGCTTCAGTATATTAATATTTAAGTCATTAAATCTCATAGTGATCATATGAATATGTTTCCCTAAATACATCGTTTTAAATTAAAAACATGTCGGTCTTCAGCAAGGTCCTGGAATCTATCCTCACCCGACGCATCCACCAGCATCTCCGCCAGCACCGCCTCCTTCCCGTTACCCAGTGTGGCTTTCGGCCGTCCTTCTCTTCCGACGATCTTCTCCTTCACCTCACTCATCTCCTTTCCGAACAGCTCAATTCCCGTCACTCCGCAATCTTCCTCTCTCTTGACCTCGAACGCGCTTATGACCGCGTATGGCATTCCGGTCTCCTCTTCAAGCTCCAAACCTTCGCCCTTCCCATTAACTACGTCCGTCTGATCGGTTCCTTTCTCTCCCGCCGTCCTTCCTATGTCACCATCCATAACACAGATTCCTACACCTTTTTCCCCTCCGCCGGTGTGCCCCAAGGCTCCGTCCTCTCCCCCCCTTCTGTACCTTTTGTACTCGGCGGACATGCCGCCGCCGTCACCCCCCGTCCACCTTCTCCAGTTTGCCGATGACACCGCCTTCCTTGCCCTTGCCCCCACCCTGCAACCCTCCCAACACCTTCTCCAATCCCATCTTGACCGGTTCACCGCTTGGTGCGACCAGTGGTTGCTCAAGGTCAATCCTTCCAAATCCCAGGCGATCATTGTAGGCAAAACCACCCCTTCCTTCCGCCTCCTTGATTTCTATCTCACCGTCTATGGCCGTCCCATCGCCCTCACTCCCACCCTTAAGTACCTTGGCGTCACCCTCGACCGTCGCCTCTCCTGGACTCCCCATCTCCAGACAATCCAAGCCAAGGCACGTTCCCGACTCCATCTCCTCAAGCTCCTTTCCGGCCGTATGTGGAGTCTGGACCCCTCCACAATCCTCCACACCTATACATCCCTCCTCCGCCCTATCCTTTGTTACTCCCATACAGCCTGGATCTCCGCCCCCCTACCTTTTATAAATCCCTCCAAATCCTTGAACGCCATGCTCTCCGCCTTGCCTATCGCATCCGTCTCCCCTCCCCCACGCGGATCCTGTATGATCTCATCCCCTTCCCCCACCTCCTCCTTTTCCTTGAAAGGATACGGATCCTGTACACCTCTCGTAAACTTGATCCTCCTCACCCGCTCGTATCCCCGATCCTCTCCCGCCCCTGCCCGCTGCCGCGCCTGTATTCCCACGTCCCGCCCGGTCTCCATCTCTCCACCCTCCTTACCCTCTCCCAAGGTGGTTTCCGCCAGCTCCCTCTCCCTGATGATGTCCTCGTCCCCTCCATCTACCCCTCCTATCAACTTTGACCCTGCCCCACCCCCCACTTCCGGTGTCCTTTCCTTTCGGCACCCTCCCTCCCTTCTCTTCTCTTCCCTTCTTTTTCCTTTTCCCCGTCCCCTCCCTCCCCCCTCTTCCCCCGGGCTTCCTCTCCCCCTTCCTCCCTCCCCCCTATCTCCCCTGCCCGTGGCATCTCTGCTCTCCCCTCTCGCTCTCCCACTCCCCTTCCTCCTCCTCCTCTCTTGGCTGGTCCCCTGACTCGCACACGCATAGTGAACATCCGCGCGCCAGAGATCATCGCCTTCTGTGTCTCGTGTGTGTGACGTCGTTTAGTGTTTTTGGTGTCCGCCATCCCACTACTACGTTCACTTGTGCCGTCGGATTCATCAGTGTTCTGTGCGCCGTGCCAACGTGTTTTCAGTGTTGTTATCGTCACGTGTGAACGACTCCGTGTTTTTTGTGTCTCTGTGACCTCTCTCTTTTGCCCGTCACTTTGTTCATTATCATTCTCCATTCTTATACTATTGTAAACACTATGGCTGAAGAGCGGCGTAGTGTGCCGCTGCCAGCCTACCTGATTTGTACAGGTATTAAAATAACAATAAAGTAAAAAAAAAATTAAGAACATGTGGCGCCAAATAATAAAGCTCGAAAGTCAAAAATTGGTCAGTATATTCCCGATAATAATGATAATGATGATGTGTCTATCATAAATAGCTCTAGGAGCAGTTCAGAGGCGACCTCTACGGTAAGTTCTCATTAAATGGTCTTTCGTCCTGACTTGTGATAAACAAAGTTAAATGGTCCCACAAAAGTAGAAAAATAATATTACCACTTGCACGCGGTTTTGTTAGCGTTACGGGCGGCACACTTACAGTTACTTCCGCGAAATCTAAGCGCTCCAGGACGGTGCACAGTGCTCGCGCTTTCTAGTCCTATTTGTACCGAACATGCATTTAGCAGCAGCATAGCTGTGACGTCACCCGGGGCAGCGCGTCAGTCGGCGTTTGACTGACGCGGAAATATTGATAGCTGGGTGCGAAGTGAAGTCGTCACTGCCTCTCAGGCCGTATTTATATGTGGGCGTAGCGGACGGCCGAAGGGATCACCTGCCGGCATCCGCTCCATGCTCCGGTAGCAGCCTCTAAATGGCCACTTTCATATTATTTTATAGCGCCGTCATGAAACAATTTAGAATCTTCATAATTTCTGTATGGATGGAGTTAAGGTAGTTTTAAACTCTAAAAAATATTAAGCTCACGTGAAATTAAGTTTTATCATCTCGAATTTTTAGAACGGAACTGACAGCAGAACATGACCTCTGAACTTTAGGAGACCCTGTATTGATTGGTATTTGCATCGAAGTCCTGTAACTTGCCATAGCCCAATTATTTAATGGGTTTCATCAGATGCTGTAATCAAAACTTTCTGTCGTTAATACAAATGATACTCAATCTATTACAAATAAGGACGTTATTGTTCCAATTTTAGTTTTCAGTAAATTGCTTGAAAACTATTAGAGGTAGCTTAATGGAGACTCTTTGTTAATGTTTTTACATCAAACTTAAACTTCATACGAATGTTCATCTTTCTAAGCCTAATATCTAGCGCCTTCAGTTTTTCGTGATAACGTGTATTTCGACAAATATATTGTTCCTATCAAGTTAATACTTGCAACAGTTGATTTTGACATATATTTGTACATTCTGACCAATTCTTAGCTTTCTAGCTTTATTGTTTAACGCCACATGTTTTTTTTAGTTTAAAACAATGTATTTTGGGAAACATTCATTTGATCACTATGAGATTTAACAATTTAAACATTAAGTACTGGAGCATATGTTGACGAAGTTTGGAAAAGGAACTTTAATTTTTAATTTCGTCCTTAGATTTGGGCTTAATGCATTGTGTGCTACGTACAGGCTCGTGCGTTGTGTTAGTAGCAGTGAACTAAAAAATGGCTGTGAGCACTATGGGACTTAACATCTCAGGTCATCAGTCCCCTAGAACTTAGAACTACTTAAACCTAACTAACCTAAGGACATCACACACATCCATGCCCGAGGCATGATTCGAACCCGCGACCGTAGCGGTCGCGCGGTTCCAGACTGAAGCGCCTAGAACCGCTCAGCCACACCGGTCGGCAGCAGTGAACTTCGGTAATTCCCAGCACACTCACTCGCCTCTGTGTCTCTCAAATCATACAGCGCTTGTATCACCACACTAGCAGGATGATTATATTTCTACAGTCAATGTCTTTTTTGAGTGGGCTAAAAGTTTAAGAGTGCATCTTGTACATCACCGATGCAGTGCCTTAATTAATTTTCCTACAACTTCATGAAGAATGTATTAGACTTAGAAAAATGAAAATACGTATGAAGTTTCAGTTTCATATAAGAACATTAGGTGTATGACCCCATTACGCTGCCTCTAATAGTTTTCAAGAAATTTACTGGAAAATAAATTTGGAACAAAAACGGCCTTTTTTTCTAATAGATTAAGTATCATTTATGTTAGTGACAGAAAATTTTGGTTACAGCACCTGATGAAACCCACTAAATAATATAGATATGTAATGTTAACAAAACCGCGTTGCAAGTGATGATATAATTTTTCCACTTTTGTGGCGAGCAACTAACTTTGACTATCAGAAGTCAGGGCGAAAGATGATTTAATGGGAACTTACCGTAGGGGTCACCTCTGAATTGCTCATAGTGCTGTTTATGATAGAAACATCATTATTATTACTGTAGCAGTATTATTACTACGTCATACGCGTGAAATTCTCTGAAACATAATTATATCAGTTAGAACCCAAAATTTTAATTTATAATTATAGTTCTTGATCCTACTGAGCAAACAGAGAGTAGCAACATTGCTATCAGCGAGTATAAGAATAATATGGACTTCCTGACTGCAAATTATGGTCAGTATGTTCCCCATCGCTTTATGGTTGACCGCAAAAATAGTTTTCAGGCTCTCCCAAAAAGACGGCGATGATTCCCCACATATGGTGCATTGGTTGGGAAATTCAACAGTGAAAGTGATCGATGGAAAACAACGAACTCGGTAAGCACTAACAGGATGACAAAGTGAAATAGGCAGAAACAAGTGCGAGAACAGTGCTAAGACTTATTCGCGAGTGTGGAAGATAAGGTGTGAATGTTAGGCACAGTAACCTTCATCGTGGCGGAAGGAGGGAAGAGGACGACACTAGATCGTGGCTGCCACCGGCGCTGAGGTTGGAAGAAAACGCGGTGCACAATCACTAAGCTGCGTGGACCTACGAGTTACCTGCAAGCTGCTGAGCGCACTCACCGGTACCCAGCCTGCCCTGAAGCTACTGCAGTAGGTGATACTCGACGCGATTCTCACCGCCAAAGCCGCTGCTGTTGTCCACATTACGTCGCGATGCTCTACATCACGTTCGCTGGTACTCAGCACTGGCCTCATTCGTCGAGGTCAAGCAATTAAGTCAAGTCAAGAATATTTAAAGTATTTGTTAGTTGCTGCTAATAAGCTACTAGAAATGGAAAATATTGATGAGAATAATGTGAAAGGTAACTTGGAAGCAGACCCTGAGGATGAATCCTGAGAATCAGAAACTGAAATTAATGAGCACGGTTCCTTCGCAGTAATCAATCGAAAATCGGCGTGTGATTTTTGAAATGTAGAATCTGAATTGAATCTCAATGTTACTGCACAGTTAGAACTATTTTGTGATGATGAGGTAATGGAAGTTGAGATCAAAAAGGAAACGGTAGAATTACTTCAGTCATCAGATAATGAAACATATGCGGGTGTCAGATTAGAAGACGTGCAGTAGGTGTGATTGCCGACAAAGCTCCTTAGTGCTGTCTTCCAACGTCGCATTTGTTCCTCCACAACTGTAAGACATCGGCTGTAGTGAAGCAGTTCGTAATACAAAACACCTCCTGGATGCCACCAGATGTATATCAATAACAATACACTTTGTGGACCTGTATACACCATCGTTCAAGGTAATATTTGTTTGGCTTACCCACTATTTTCTACTTATTAAGTTACCATACTGTACTTGAATCGCCATCAGCCCCCACTGATCTAGGTTTATGGTGACCTCCTTAAATCTGTTACCGCAAATGCCTGCATCAACCCTTTCAAAGGGCACAGGCGACTTCCTTGAGCATGTTTCCCAGTTCGATATTCTGCTTCGCATCTAATGTCGTTTTCGATGAGACGTTGTACCGTAATTCTCCTTCCTTTTTTTTTAACCTCAGTATGACTCCTGAAGGAAAATGTTGGACGAAGGTTAACTGATCGTCACATTTGCCATTTATTGGATACACTAGCATTGAACATAGTAGTAAAACGCAAAAACGTCCCTCATCAACTCCTGTTTGTCTTCCTGAATGTGTTGATTATCGTATCTCAAAACGATCGTACTTGAAATTATACATCTTGACTTTCTCGATAGCAGTCACACCATACAGGGCACGGGTGTTTCAAATCGACTCCACTGCTTTCATCATTTTGTTAAACACATATAAAACACGTCACAAATATTAGATTTTACTCCATTGTAGGTTCCGTTTTCAAATTCATAAACTACGCTCTTCCTAACGTCAAAAGGGAAAAATATTCAAGTTCTCATGGTATAAGCAATACTAAAATCTTAGAACAACACGATAGCATAGACAAAGACACGTAGAGCACCAGGCCAAACAAACTCGCCACGGAGTATGCTGGAACATAGTATTATGTCATACACGAGTTACATAATGTTCTACTTGCTAATTCGTAAACAGAAAAGTTCGCTGGAGATGCCCGATCACATGGGCGTAAACTAGACCGTATCAAGCAGCGGCTGACTGTTGGCGCTGAAATTGGTCTTACCATGAAAGACATCCACGAGCCGTTCCACAAACATGTTTCCACTAGATTTATCGTCCGCGTGCTTAGCTAGGTGGTAACGTGCTTGCCTCCCATCCACCGGGCCCCAGTTCGATTCCAGGCCGGGTCAGAGATTTTCTCCGCTCGTGTTGTGTTGTCCTCTACATCATTTCATCCTCATCATCGGCCGCAAGTCGCCCAATGTGGCACCGAATCAAATAAGACTTGCACTTTGGAGCCGAACCAGAGTGGGACATCCCGATGAACAATGCCATACGATCATTTCATTTTTCACTAGCTTTTTATTACTGGCTCGTTAGAAAATGAGTGAATCCGCCTGTGACCTTCTAACAGACTGATGCTCTGAGCAGACATACGGAATAAGGTTTAAAAAAGAAATGAACAATATGTATTTAGTATCACCACTTTATTGTCACACTGCATGACGTCGACTACCAGACAACAAATAGGTTATTCACAACAACAACTCAAGTGGTAGCCAACTCTTCTCGTACCACTTGCTGTGTACCACATTATAACAAAAACATGATGCTAACACACGGGAATTTCGGAGGTTGGATGGACTGAGGCTAGCTTGTAATGGTTAAGGTGTGTGTTCGATTCCAACTGGGGCTACCAGTTTTTAAAAGCCGGAAACATACCTCTTCATCTTCAGCAACGACAAGTAACGAACAGAGGACTGTGTCCCGATTCCTAATCAACATTAAACATGTCCATTCGCTAACGACTGCAACAGAGAGGGATTAGTTCTGTCCGCCAGAGGCAGAAGTCACTTCATGCAGAAACTCTGTCTCTAGTAAGCTTTCTTATACTAGTAATGTTATTTAGTTCATGAACCAGTCGTTATGTAAGGTCTTAGGACCCTCATTTCTTATTTTATGTGACCTTGAGATTTTGAAAATATTGGCACTGAAGATTAGAGCTCCAATTCCAATTTTCCTCTAGATTTGAACCCTTTGAGATGATACCGTCCCTTCATTTAGTTGTTTCCTCACGATGCAAAACTCCTCCAGGTCCCTGTGGATGGCGAGATCCTAACTACTAGTGAAAGAGAAATTGATAGGTGACACCTCTTTGTGTGGGGTCAACAACGACGATATGTGCGGGGTTGGAGTCCCAAGCGTCTCTGGGCGAACATGTGCATATGTCACTACTGGCGAGTATTTCATGTGTATTCGTACTTATAAGACAGTAGCGAAAAGCGCCGTGTTCGGTACCCTACCATGCCACAATTATTTGTATCGCCATTTCAGGTTGCAATATGACACTATTGGTGAACATATTTAATATCTGACATCTGATTGATCCTAGTTGACAACTCATATAGATAGTCGGAGCTACTCCTTATTCATCACCACAACTTCATACATTTCACACTTGAGCGTTGAACTTTATCACATACCCTTCACGGTTCCTTCTCAGGGACAATACAAGCTTTCATGAATTGTTGGTGCAGTGCTCAACATAAAGACATTTATTTCCAGGTTCAGACATTTACCCTCGACCTGATACTGGTGAAAACTGCGATATTTTACGTCTACTTCTTCTTACATCTACATCTACATTTATACTCCGCAAGCCACCCAACGGTGTGTGGCGGAGGGCACTTTACGTGCCACTGTCATTACCTCCGTTTCCTGTTCCAGTCGCGTATGGTTCGCGGGAAGAACTACTGCCGGAAAGCCTCCGTGCGCGCTCGAATCTCTCTAATTTTACATTCGTGATCTCTTCTGGAGGTATAAGTAGGGGGAAGTAATATAATCGATACCTCATCCAGAAACGCACCCTCTCGAAACCTGGACAGCAAGCTACACCGCGATGCAGAGGGCCTCTCTTGCAGTGTCTGCCACTTGAGTTTGCTAAACATCTCCGTAACGCTATCACGCTTACCAAATAACCCTGTGAGGAAACGCGCCGCTCTTCTTTGGATCTTCTCTATCTCCTCCGGCAACCCGTCCTGGTACGGATCCCACACTGATGAGCAATACTCACGTATAGGTCGAACGAGCGTTTTGTAAGCCACCTCCTTTGTTGATGGACTACATTTTCTAAGGACTCTCCCAATGAATCTCAACCTGGTACCCGCCGTACCAACAATTAATTTTATATGATCATTCCAATCAAATCGTTCCGCACACATACTACCAGATACTTTACAGAAGTAACTGCTACCAGTGTTTGTTCCGCTATCATATAATCATACAATAAAGGATCCTTCTTTCTATGTATTCGCAATACATTACATTTGTCTATGTTAAGGGTCAGTTGCCACTCCCTGCACCAAGTGCGTATCCGCTGCAGATCTTCCTGCATTTCGCTACAATTTTCTAATGCTGCAACTTCTCTGTATACTAGAGCATCATCCGCGAAAAGCCACATGGAACTTCCGACACTATCTACTAGGTCATTTATGTATATTGTGAAAAGCAATGGTCCCATAACACTCCCCTGTGGCACGCCAGAGGTTACTTTAACGTCCTTATACGTTTCTCCATTGAGAACAACATGCTGTGTTCTGTTTGCTAAAAACTCTTCAATCCAGCCACACAGCTGGTCTGATATTCCGTAGGCTCTTACTTTGTTTATCAGGCGACAGTACGGAACTGTATCGAACGCCTTCCGGAAGTCAAGGAAAATGGCATCTACCTGGGAGCCTGTATCTAATATTTTCTGGGTCTCATGAACAAATAAAGCGAGTTGGGTCTCACACGATCGCTGTTTCCGGAATCCATGTTGATTCCTACAGAGTAGATTCTGGGTTTCAAGAAATGACATGATACTCGAGCAAAAAACATGTTCTAAAATTCTACAACAGATCGACGTCAGAGATATAGGTCTATGGTTTTGCGCATCTGCTCGACGACCCTTCTTCAAGACTGGGACTACCTGTGCTCTTTTCCAATCACTTGGAACTTTCCGTTCCTCTAGAGACATGCGGTACACGGCTGTTAGAAGGGGGGCAGGCTCTTTCGCGTACTCTGTGTAGAATCGAATTGGTATTCCGTCAGGTCCACTGGACTTTCCTCTGTTGAGTGATTCCAGTTGCTTTTCTATTCCTTGGACACTTATTTCGATGTCAGCCATTTTTTCGTTTGTGCGAGGATTTAGAGAAGGAACTGCAGTGCTATCTTCCTCTGTTAAACAGCTTTGGAAAAAGGTGTTTAGCATTTCAGCTTTACGCGTGTCATCCTCTGTTTCAATGCCATCATCATCCCGGAGTGTCTGGATATGCTGTTTCGAGCCACTTACTGATTTAACGTAAGACCAGAACTTTCTAGGATTTTCTGTCAAGTCGGTACATAGACTTTTACTTCCGAATTCACTGAACGCTTCACGCATAGCCCTCCGTACGCTAACTTTGACATCGTTTAGCTTCTGTTTGTCTGTTTTGGCTGCGTTTAAACTTGCAGTGAAGCTCTCTTTGCTTTCGCAGTAGTTTCCTAACTTTGTTGTTGAACCACGGCGGGTTTTTCCCGTCCCTCACAGTTTTACTCGGCACGTACCTGTCTAAAACGCATTTTACAATTGGCTTGAACTTTTTCCATAAACACTCAACATTATCAGTGTCGGAACAGAAATTTTCGTTTTGATCTGTTAGGTAGTTTGTAATCTGCCTTCTATTACTCTTGCTAAATAGATAAACCTCCTCCCTTTTTTTATATTCCTATTTACTTCCATATTCAGGAATGCTGCAACGGCCTTATAATCACTGATTGCCTGTTCTGCGCTTACAGAGTCGAAAAGTTTGGGTCTGTTTGTTATCAGTAGGTCCAAGATGTTATCTCCACGAGTCGGTTCTCTGTTTAATTGCTCAAGGTAATTTTCGGATAGTGCACTCAGTATAATGTCACTCGATGCTCTGTCCTTACCACCAGTCGTAAACATCTGAGTGTCCCCGTCTATAACTGGTAAATTGAAATCTCCACCTAAGACTATAACATGCTGAGAAAATTTATGTGAAATGTATTCCAGATTTTCTCTCAGTTGTTCTGCCACTAATGCTGCTGAGTCGGGAGGTCGGTAAAAGGAGCCAATTATTAACCTAGCTCGGTTGTTGAGTGTAACCTCCACCCATAATAATTCACAGGAACTATCCACTTCTTTTTCACTACAGGATAAACTACTACTAACAGTGACAAACACGCGACCACCGGTTGCATGCAATCTATCCTTTCTAAACACCGTCTGCGCCTTTGTAAAAATTTCGGCAGAATTTATCTTAGTCGAGTCTTGATCAGAAACACAAGCCCTGTTTGGTTAACAGTGCGTTCGAATTCAAATCGTGAACAAAAGTTTGTCCTGTCACTTAATTGGTGTGATAAGACTTCTCAAGTGTCAGCTGTTGTAATGAAGTTTACTTTACAAGCATTAGGGACTGCTTCATCTCTAATAACGTGTTTTGTAATATTTGTTGCATTGTGGTATTAGTTTACATATGGACCTACTGCCATAATGAAAAGTGTTCTCTAATGGTCTCTTGTGGTAACCATTGTGTTAGCCAAAAGACTGTAACCCATAGTGTTTGAGCGTTCAGATGACCTTGTGAGGTAATGGGTGAATTGTGGCGCCCTGAAAATATTGTAAGTTTTCGTGGCCGCCGGGGCCCGGCAACAGCCGGACGAGAGGGGTAGCCTCAGCGCATCGTCCAGCTGCGTGGCTGGGAATTCCAGGGTGACGCTTTGCAATGAAAGACTTGTATGCCGAGAGTGCCAAAGAAGGCGAACTTTGTGAAACCATCAAGGCAGACATTTCACAGTTCGTATAGAAATTAATAGTAGCCAGATGAATCAAGATACCTCAAAAAGAAAAATGTGTATTACCATTATTTGCACGACAATTCTGATGGTGTAATCAGATTTCCAATATCTTTAGTAGTTTAAAGTTTAGTATCTGACAGTAAATCATACAAGTAACACCCAACAACGAATTTCCAAAATCTAAACAGTTCATTCGATTTCGTCGATCTATGCGTCTTTAGAAATCTATTAGTGTAAACCTAAATTGATATGGATTACAGGCATGTAGCCGGCCGCGGTGGTCTCGCGGTTCTAGGCGCGCAGTCCGGAACCGTGCGATTGCTACGGTCGCAGGTTCGAATCCTGCCTCGGGCATGGATGTGTGTGATGTCCTTAGGTTAGTTAGGTTTAAGTAGTTCTAAGTTCTAGGGGACTAATGACCACAGCAGTTGAGTCCCATAGTGCTCAGAGCCATTTGAACCATTTTTGAACAGGCATGTAACTTGAATAGTACATGAGTTATTGGAGGTCAAACTGCCCGATTACTATCGATCGCGTCAGGCCATAAGTACTCCACAGTTCCACGAAAAAACGGTAGCAGCATTCTTATAAATATATTTATTCATCTATGTCTTTGTTTATATCCGATATATACTATTCATGAAGAAATTGGTTAAATATTTACTGTGTTTTAGAAAGCACAGAGACATTAGGCTACTGCCCTACCTTTTGTTCTATTCCTTTGATATATGTTTATTTAATTGTATATGTATCTAATAATGTGTGTTAATCGTGTTTATGGTCCAGCCGTAGGAATATTTATTTAATTTCAAGTTATTTAAATGAAAATCCAATATATAGAAAGTGTTTCATTATGTTTGTGAATGTGCGTTCGCTTGAAAAAATGTTCAAATGTGTGTGAAATCTTATGGGACTTAACTGCTAAGGTCATCAGTTCCTAAGCTTACACACTACTTAACCTAAATTATTCTAAGGACAAACACACACACCCATGCCCGAGGGAGGAGTCGAACCTCAGCCGGGATCAGCCGCACAGTCCATGACTGCAGCACCTCAGACCGCTCGGCTAATCCCGAAATGGGGAGACTGGATGGAAGTGGGAGAAGAGCATGGTTTCCGCAGACGACACGAGGTAGTTCTGGGCACGACGGCACAGGACACAGACGGTACGGCACACTACACGGAAAGTGCTGGACGTGAAGGCGCGACGGTCAGTCGCGAGAGGGACGTGGAAAGTGTGGAGCGGTTTGCGCGTGGTCGCGGCAGATAGAAATATTTTGTAGTGCTGACTTGTGCACTTGTGAGATTTCCGTGGCTTCTACAGTGAAGACGTAGTGTGCGTTTAGAAATGAATATCTCACGAGCTATGTCGTCGTTCATAACTAATTACGTGCAGTAGGACTCTATCATTTCCCTGTTATTCAACTTATATTTTATTTACTTGCTGGGCCATAGACACCAATAAGTGTTTTGCAGAAATGTATCGCATTCTCAAAAGTACTTCTACTATCGTACTCATTATTTAAAGTCGTTAAGATAATACCTGCAGATTTTACTTAATTGCAATCTTTCATTTATAAATTTATATGTTACTTTCATAATTCGCAATTGCTGAGTGATAGAAACCTTCGACCATTCGATTCATGTGTGTATTCTTATCGTATACTGTAGACTCAGTAGAATTTGGCCTGTAATGTGGCAACTACGTATCCCAGTCCATAGACAAGGAAACCAGCCAAAACTTTTAATATTTCAACGTTGAGTCGGAGGGTGCGTAGTTATTTGAAAGCCCGCAACCTGTGACACAGGTATGTTACATTGGTCGCATTCAGCAATGGCCCACTTTTTTTGCTGTCAAGTTTACCTTTCCTCCAGTGGGCATTCTGTCCATTAGTATCACCTACGTCTCATCATTCTGTTTAGTGGAAGGTATGGCACTGTGGCACCCATGCAACAAAACAGTCGGTCTTCTTCTCTGTCAATCCATTCCCCCATTAATCCCACTTCTTGTATTTTCTTAAAGAACACAGTGTGAAGTGAGAAGTGCAAACAGAATGAGAAGTTTCGGGAGTCATTGTTTCCTAGCTTCTATTGTAGCCACTTCGAAGTACAGTACTGTAGTTTCCAGTGGCCACCCATGTAAAGTAATTTTCCATCCAGAAGAAAGTTATTCATAAGTATTTTGGCTTGGTAATAAACTGCAGTGCACAAGTGTGAACCGTCATGAAGTAAACTTCTGGGCACAATGTAAATGAAGCAGGAAGAACCTTTGTCTGTTCTTCCATGTTACTGATGTCAATGTGCATGGTGTACAGCAGTTGGAACTGTTTTGAGCAACTGTCAAATATCTTGTTTATAATAATGGTTTCATTATCACATAGGACCTCCTCCGGTTCTTCGAAACCAAACTTTTTTTTTGTCAGGATAAGGACCATTGTCAATTATGAAGACACTGTTGTGTAAAAACTGTTATATGTAAAATTACTTGCAAGTCACTAAGTGAGGCAAAATATGTACGAAAAATGTCGCAGGAAGGCAGGATTTATCCTTTGATGTATTTTCCTCTGACGTGAAGGCAAATTTCAAGTATATGAATCGGTATGTGTGAATTTCGTCTCGAGTGAGTGCCAACTCCTTTTAAAAATTCCAAATGCAAGAATCATGGCTGAATAAATACATCCTTCCCCACCAAACGAACCAGATGTGCTGTTTAAGAAACGAATGTTTAAAGGGGGAAATAGTCCACGAAGAAAAGACTGTGCCTGTCTTTGTATGTTTAAAGAGAAATTTCAGCATTTTAAGCTTAAAGATTTATATTTCGTAGAAAAACTGTGCCTGTATTAGTATGTTTAAAGAGAAATTTCAGCATTTGAAGCTTAAAGATTTATATTTCGTAGAAAAAGTCCAGACTGTGAGATTCCCAGACTGTATCATGTAAACTAAAAAAGGAAGCTATTGGGATGAACCCGACACTAGTATGGAGTTCACGGTTTGGAATTAGTTGAAGATAACAGTTTCTTGAAGAAAACCGGAGAACATCATGTGTGATAATGAAACCGTTGTTATGGGTAGGATATTTGACACTTGTTCGAAACAGTAGCAACTGCTGTACACCATACACGTTGACATCAGTAACACAGAAGAATAGATAGATGTACTTCCTGCTTCATTTGCATTGTTCCCACAACTTTTCTCCAAGGCGACTCACACTTGTGCATTGCACTCTAATACATACCTTTGGTGGTTACCTCTCGGGTCCGCAGCTCGTGGTCGTGCGGTAGCGTTCCCGCTTCCCGCGCCCAGGTTCCCGGCTTCGATTCCCGGCGGGGTCAGGGATTTTCTCTGTCTCGTGATGAATGGGTGTTGTGTGATGTCCTTAGGTTAGTTAGGTTTAAGTAGTTCTAAGTTCTAGGGGACTGATGACCATAGATGTTAAGTCCCATAGTGCTCAGAGCCATTTGAACCATTTTTTTGTTACCTCTCGGGGTCAGTATAAGCTTAATAGGGTTCTCAGTGCGGTGCTAAACTTATCGTCATTTATTTGCAAGTTCTGATATTCGGCCTTGTAAACTGATACCGGTGAAGACTTCGATATTTTAGTCTATTTATGCCTACTCGAGGCTCGATCAGACATGCAAGCTCTGTTTAGTTAACAGTGGTTTCAAATTCGTATTACGGACAGGAACTACTCATGTCATTTAATGACTTCTGTAGTGTCACATACTGTAACGAAGTTAAATTTACGAGAGTTAAGGCTGTCTCATCTCTAATAACGTGTTTAATATATATTTATATTTTGGTATTGGTTTACATCTGTGCTGAGTGTCGTAAAGGGCGTGTTCTATAGTGGTTTCTTGCAGTTCCGATTGTGTATAGTTGGTTGCATACAGTCAGGTGCGGATAACACATTATTAACCCGCTTTTTGTGCTGTCAGAAGCTTCGATACCCATTTAGCTGAGTGGTGTCCTGCTGCTGCTCTAGCGCCCGGTGGCAGGCAACCCCACCTAGGCCTGTGTTAGGGGTTTTCTGCCCTCAGGTGATTGGCTTTGAGCAAAATTTCAAAGACGCATCAGAGGGGGAGACAATAACAGTGTTCGAAAAGCTACATTTTTTGCACGGTGTATATGACGTGTTGAACACTCCCAGTATTTTGTCCTCCACATGTTTTATCTACTATCTTCTAGCTTATGCACTTCCTTTATAATACAGAATTCCCACTAATTGTCTATACTGATTGATACAACGACTTATTCCCCAATAACTTATATCTACACGTGCCTTGTGTTTTCCCATGAATGAAAGGGAAATCTCCAATGGTTGAAAGTTTCATAACAACAGCTTTCCGTCTTGAATCAAAAAACGTCGGAATTTACCTCTCACTTGAAGTAATTGTGGTATCTTCATTCTTGTCTGTGGTTGATAATCAGTACGGCCGAGAACATCCAACATCGGAATGTGTATTTTTCTAAAAATTTCTCCGTGGTAATGATTTACTTAGCTGACCGTGCTATAAGTTGCATGTGATTCAAAAATGGCTCTGAGCACTATGGGACTTAACATCTATGGTCATCAGTCCCCTACAACTTAGAACTACTTAAACCTAACGAACCTAAGGACATCACACAACACCCAGTCATCACGAGGCAGAGAAAATCCCTGACCCCGCCGGGAATCGAACGCGGGAACCCGGGAGCGGGAAGCGAGAACGCTACCGCAAGAGCACGAGCTGCGGACTTGCATGTGGAATTTAAGAATGAAATGCCGTTACTGTGAAGTGCTAGTGCACGCAGTTTCCACTGCAATCAAGCGGATCTAAATCTGGTTTGTAATGCGGAAGCACAAATGTGGCCAGCCCATACTTTCACCTATGTGCCATACCGCACAATGAATGTTCCGAGAACTCCGCATCCAACATCAGCAGGAAATAATAAAATGCCAAGGTCGCCACCGCGTCCCAGCCCGGAATAAACAAAGCTAAGTCAGAATATGACTGTATTTTGTTATAATAATCACGCCCCATTTACACAATAAATGTAACGTTTGCTTTTGGGAAGCAATAATACATTCGTACCCCGCCTATACGAGGTCCGTTTTCTTTTCTTTTTTTTTTCTTTTTTTTCCAACCTCTATCGGTCGAAAGCCACAGCGAAATTCCGATGAAGCTTTGCACAGATGTGTTGTCCAGTGTCTCTAATATGCCCGTCGATTGCGTCACGTTGCACTTTCCATTTCTGAGATCACATTCAGCACGTAAAGACGGTTGTAATTGTCTTCCGCGAAGTGTTGGATGTCTGCTGAGGGGTCTGCCTGATTTCATGGCGCTCATATAACGTAACTGCCATACGTTTCCTTCTTCAAAATGTTCAAATGTGTATGAAATGTAATGGGACGTAACTGCTAAGGTCATCAGCCCTTAAGCTTACACACTACTTAACCTAAATTATCCTAAGGACAAACACACACGCCCATACCCGAGGGAGGACTCGAACCTCCGCCGGGACCACCCGCACAGTTCATGACTGCAGCGCCTGAGACCGCTCGGCTAATCCCGCGGGCGTTTCCTTCTTCGTGTCAAGTCCCTGCCGCACACTGCAGATGCCACAACTATGCTCCTGGAGCGTTTTAGATGGGAGGTATTTCATCACACAGCTTACTGTATGCCTTTGTAGTACAGTATAAAATGTAACTGAAAGAAATACGCAGTGAGACAAACAGAAATGACACTTTTATTCGAAGACAGTAATTACACTGAAGTCACCACGGTTATGGTGATCAACTGGACATTAAATAATGCGGGACATGGCTCTTAATAGGGTGAGTGATCATCACGACTGCAATGCTTGCTCTCATGCTCGCCACGAGATTGCTAAGTGTTCTTGTGGCAGGCGTCTGATTCCTCTACCAGTGCTGGATGATCACTGGTGCACGTGGACATGCTGCGATACGTCTCCCCAACCCATCCCACACGTGCTCGATGGGAATTAAGTCGAGGGAACGCACAGGCCACTCCATTCGGTGAATATCCTCTTGTTCCAAGAGCTACTCTGATCGATGCGGTCGCGCATTGTCATTCATAAAAATGAAATCGGGGTCGCATGCACCCCTGAAAAGTCAGTCATTGGAAGGGTTATAGTGTCAGAATGACGTTGACCGATGAGTGTAGCGTGTTCAAAAATTTTTATTTCAGTACATCCATGCAACATTATGTCTCCACGCACCATAGCAACTGGACTACCGTAACGATCACGATCCACAATGTTTCTGGGCGCATCACGCGCTCACACCTCTTGCTGTACTAGGATACGTCCACGATTGTACAGCTTGATCGTTTTTATGGTCCAGATGATGTGGTGTGGGAAGGCATAACGCTGCATGGGCCTACAGACCTACAACTCTTTGAGTACGATACAATCACTGGTCGGCGTTCGACGTTACTATGGTACTGTTCTCCTTCGCCATTTGCGTATTTTCGGCGGTGCATTCGCTCCTGACTTAACTTGTATGGACGACAATGCGCGACGCCATCGAATAATGCAGGTACAGAAGCTCTTGGAACGAGAGGATATTCAACGAACAGAGTAGCGTCCCGACATAAATCCCATACAGCACGCGCTGGATAGGCTGGGGAGACATGGCAGCACGTCACATGCACCAATGATCATCCAGCATTTGTCAACCGCTGTGGTACAGAAATGGAATGCCTTACCACAAGAACGCCCTACTAACCTTGTGGCTCAGATGGGAGCACGTTGCATTGTCAGTGGTGATCACACACCCTATTAAGAACCATGTCCCGTCTTCTGTAATTTCCGGGTGACCATCATGAATCGCGGTGACATCAGTGTAATTATTGTCTTCGAATAAAACTGTCATTTCTGTTCGTGTCATTGTGTTTTTCTGTAAGTTATATTTTGTACTACACTATAGCATATGTATAGTCCAAGTCCCATCAAGCTATGTTACGTGGTAGAGATCACATCATGCGAAAGTTTATTTCGTCCTTGGGTTTTGCACACTAGAGCACGTAACTATTCCGCAAGTCACTGTGCGATGGATTACGAAGGGTACATCGTATCAGTATTTTCGAATTTCTTCCTTACTACCTTCGTGTACTGAGCGAGGAGAAAAAGAGTAAAAGTTTCTCACAGGCCCTGAGCCGTGGTGACTTCGTTTCATCTTTTCTTTTTCCTTCATTTTCTGGCGCGCCGTTGAGTGCCACGAATTACCCTTAGCTTCCTGTGTGTTGCCACTGGTTTGGAGTCTTGAAAACACGCCAGAGCGTGTGAAATTAGGAAGTGTCCAGGTACGTGGCGAGAGGGCAACACCACCAGTCGTCGGCCCATCATTTGTGTGCGCCGTCCGCTCTGTTTGTGCGGAGACAGATTAGTTAAGAGTGTACCGTTAGTGTCTGCATCGGAGTTTTCACAACGCTCTTCAGTATTCTTCAGCTGAATTATCTTCCCTTATGTCCATGCTGTGCGAGTTTGGATGCTGGCGTTTTGCATTGAGCTGAAATTATGGAACAACGACTTCTTGATGTAGCAATGGTTGTTATCGCTCGCACTGTGATATGCCCGCCTCTGTAATTCTCGCCTTATGGATCTCAAAAAATTCTTCACTCTCTGTAGCTGTTGTTAATCACAGTTGGTCTGACTTTGATCAATTCAAGGATTTTATGTATTGTATTGTATGTTAACCGTGGACCTAGAAACAACTGAGAGGCTCCGTCCCCGCCGCAGCCGCAGTGGTCCACAACCCCACGACGACTACTGCAGTCCACTTCACCCCTCCGCCGCCCCACAACGAACCCAGGGTTATTGTGCGGTTCGGTCCCGCACGGCCAACCAGGCGGGCACATTTAATGATTAGTGCTTCTCCACACGTGTAACGGTGGCTGCTTCCCATTATAGGTGCTAGCTGAATTTTTGCCATACTGTTACATGTTTACGCCACAAGCTGTCTGGTACTTTAAACCTGGGTGCTTTCAAATCAGTGTTGTTTTCCTGTGAACTGTGAGGTCATTTGTTGTTACTCTAGTGTGTAATGAAATTTGATATTTAGTGCTGTTAAACAGTTTTTAAGTCCTGTGGGAAATCTGGTTTTTTAAGTGGTTGTTGTTTATAAGTCCTGTAGGAAATCTGGTTTTTTAAAGTGATTGTTCGCCTTGGGATATTTTCTTGGATTTATTATTTAATCTTTTAATTGTTTTAAGGAAATTTGTTGAACTAATGTACGCTGTCAAATTTTGTTTTAGATCGTTCTGAAATCTGAGTGCCATAGAAGAGCGCCTTACTTGTAAATGCTAGTAATTAAGTACCACCTCTTAGAGGTAAGCTTCTGTTTCTCATAGAAATTTCAATTTGGCTCAAACAAGTCTCTGGATGCGTAGTCTGGGTGACTTACTGTTTTTCAATAAGAACTAACTGTGAGATTAGTGATCTCACTATGTTCAATGAAATTGTTTTGGGAGAGACATTTATTACGTCATCATTTTACAGTTTTATGTTAGTAAGTGGTGTTTGCTCTGTGCCATTTTGGGTAACGTTACCGTTTGATTGTTATGACAGATTTGAAGGTTTTATGTCATTAAGAAAATCTTTCTGGTTCGTAACTGTTGGCACGTGACTTAACTTTCATGGTTGGTCTGTTCTGAAAATTGAATTTTGGACTTGTGATTTGGTAATTAGCAACCACAGCAGCAGATGTTCCTTTAAACGGCTAGTTGATTAATATTGGAATTAATTTGAATTTTTAAAATCGCTTTTAAAGTCATAAATGACGATTTGCTCTCAAATTTTGGAAGACTAATTCTTATGATTATTCCAAAGCCAAATTGCTTTGATTAAGATATATCTTACATTATTATCTTGCAGTTTTGATTTGTTACTGATTTCTTGCTTGTGGATTGGGTCCTTCGATCAGTGGGTTAAATTAATTACTTGTAAAAAAATCCTGTTCTCATTCTTTGGCATAATTAACATTGTACTCGGTTTGTTAGACTAATGGGTTCTGTAAATAAATCTGAACTGTCCAAGGAAAAATGAGGCGATTATCGTGGGTCCACTCTTCTATGTATCCTTTTCTTTTACAATCTTATGTAAGGGGATTTCTGACCCTAATCTCCCTCATCTTTTTGTCGGATTCCTACGGGATGTATACGATGGTAATAGTATAAACATCGGTCTTCTTCGTGAATAGAAACTGTGGATTTACTCAATAAAGTTTTACGAGATTTCTTTCAGTCAAGAATTCTCATTTAATTCCCCGAGCATTATCGTTACACTTTTGTATGAGCTATAACGCCCTGTTAGGATAATAGCAGTATGGCTCCAAATTTGATCCACGTTTTTTGTTATGTCTACTTGAAAAAAAAACTCCATTGGTACCATACTCTATAACTTGTAGCACTGTGCGCAATTTCCTCTTCTGATGCACTGTTCCTTCCATGAACCCTTCCAACAAACATAATTCTTCCATTCGTCTTTCCTGATACAGATTTTAGATCATCATCATATTTCATATTCCTAAATATCTATAGGTAATGTGCTTAAGATGGTCTTCATTAATTTTGTAATGAGATACTGTACCATTTTCTTTGTTACCCCCCAATATATTATACCAGGGCCGGCCAAATGCCGCACAGTGTGCAGACGTGCGGAAGTGCTACCCAAGTGCGCACGTGTGCGACAGCGACATCTTTTATTAGACATGTGTCCTAAATGAACGGCGGCGGCTCCACTTCCCTGTTTATGTGGTACAAGCAAGAACGCAACATATCCAGTCTCGTTTACCCCTGGTGACCGTAACCTTAACAGAGAAGTACTGGGAAATGGCAAGTACTGCGAAAAAGCAAAGGACGGGAGATCTATGTTCTCAGTCGTTTAAAAATGACTGGGAACTGCAATTCTTTTTTTGTAGCCGTCGGTGAAAACTCACAGTGTTTGCTGTGCCGCCGAATAATAGGCGGCCAGCGTAAGTTTTCAATTGAAAGACATTACAGTACATATCACAAAGACGAGTGTAGTGTACTCAACAGTGAAGAACGGCAAGCAAAATTAAATGTCCTTCAGAAAATGGATGAGACACATCAACTCGATTTTACTGTACGTCAAAGTAACTGATACTTCTTGAATTCTTAGTTTCTTGTGTTACATTTATGTCTGTTTTACTGTACGCTGTACAATGTACTGTTTCCAATTTTCCAGAATGACAACCACATTAAATCTTCACTGCGAGCAAGTTTTAAAATCGCATTAAGAATTGCACAATCTGGGAAACCATTTTCCGAAGGGGAGTTTGTGAAACGGTGTCTGAATGATGCTGCAGAACTTGTGTGTCCCACGAACGTTAGCAGGTTTCAAGAAATCAGTCTATCCAAACAAACAGTGACAAGACGTATCAGTGCTATGGCCGGCGATCTGCATAGGCAGCTAATAAATAAGGCTAAATACTTTGTTGCTTTCTCTGTTGCGCTCGATGAAGCAACAGATCTTACAGTTACAGCCCAGGTTGTGATATACATACGAGGTGTCGATAACGCACTTTGTTCAAATGGCTCTGAGCACTATGGGACTCAACTGCTGAGGTCATTAGTCCCCTAGAACTTAGAACTAGTTAAACCTAACTAACCTAAGGACATCACAAACATCCATGCCCGAGGCAGGATTCGAACCTGCGACCGTAGCGGTCTTGCGGTTCCAGACTGCAGCGCCTTTAACCGCACGGCCACTTCGGCAGGCTAACGCACTTTGTGTAACAGAGGAGCGACATCTGTGCGTAGAAACATGCACTACATGTACGCTGACGGCTGCGGCGTGCACGCTGTGACCCGGAAGTTGCACATGTACAAGAGCACTGCACGCGTGCAGAATTTCTGGCCGGCCCTGTATTATACTTACCCTCATTTAAAGAGAGATATCATTCACTATACCAAGTGTTAATTTCGTCCAGTTGTTTCCTGTACGCAACTGCGCCGGCAGCAAACACTAAAAGTGATGCCTATCACATCTGACAAATCGTTTATTATATTGAAAACATGACGGGTCCTATTACGCTTCCATGAGGCACAACCTATATAATTTTCTTTTCTGTGCAATATTCGTCGTCCACTTTAACATACTAGATTCTATTAGCGGAATACTCAGAGGACCAATCACATATTTGAGAAGATATTCCGCATGGCCGTTGATAGTCATGTATGAATCAAGAAAGCTGTGGTTCATATGAGTGTTTTCTTTCTGAATCCGTGTGGATTCTTGAAGATTAGTTTGTTTTCCTCCAGGAACGTCATGATTTTTTAGTTTAGAATATACTCTAGGATACTGCAACAGGCGGATGTTTATAATTCCGTCCATCCAATCTATTACCCTGTTGCTCTTTTGCTGTCATACGGAATTACTCGTTGTGCAAGAGATTTTCGGTAATTACGAGTATGAGCCAGGAAAGAGATAATTCTGCAGCATATTCAACGAAGAATCTAACTGGAGTACATCACGGGTTGGTGTCCTGTTTACGTTGCGTGGTTTTAATTGTTTATCAGTATGAAGTTTGCTAATAGAGACAGCTTTCATTTGTGAGTCTATTCGGAGGTCAAACATCGATACAATGGCATCCACTTGCGACAATACATTTTTAAAAGCGGAATTTTATATTTCTGCTTTTTGCCTATCTTTGCTCACTTGGCTGGACAGAGACGCTGTTGCGCAGGCCAACACTCTGACCCACTGAAAACGTGGCATAACAAGAGACTTCCACGTATCCATTGGCCAGCCACTACTGTGGTACGACGCTGCCTCCAGACCACAGGGTCTCGGGATTCCAGACTGGGTCGGAGATTTTCTTCGCTTTGAGCTGGTCATTCGTGTTTTCCTAATCACTTTATCTCATCTTCATCACAAAATCGCTCAATTCGCCGAAGTTGCGTTGAAGAGAGAGACTCGCTCCAGATGGCTGAACAAGCACAGATCAGTTTATTTCTGTCACCCAATCTCAGATCGACTGTATTCCACCCAGTCACTTACAGGTTCAATCAAGTGTTTGTTCCACTATTTATATGCACGTAAAATAAAACTTCGTTATTTTCTATACTTCCTCATGTTGTAATTTTAAAAGGCAGCAGTGTATTTGATCATTAATTACATTAATTAGCTATTAATAACTGTACATCGCTATTTAAATGTTGAGTTGGAACGGGTACTATCGTCTAACAGCCCTGGAAACAGACCCACTTTCTTGTAACTACAGTCTTACACTCGCATTGTATTTTTCTTAAGATGTATTGTAATTTTTACTGGGTATATAGATGAGTGTAGACTGATGTACAGTCAGTCATCGACTATTTCATAAATGTTTTTAACACCTCTGTATTTTACTATTGGTACGAAAATTTCCAAAATGTGGAGACAAACTTATAGCTATAATAATCAAAGTAATTATTAGAGTAGTACTAGTCATCTGTATATAAACTCAACGAAAACGAAATACTATAAAGAAGTTAACAAATGACAAAGGTAACTTAGTAAATTAATGCAAAGCTTACTATAACCACAATCTTGTTTTTCAGATGCTGCTCCACAGGATAAAGGGTTTTGACGTATTATGACAGCACCTGAGGGACATGTGAGCAACTTTGCTACATTAATTCAATTGCTTCCGCTGAACGTAAGGCAAATGTTGAACACTGGTTGGGTATGGAGCAGCATTGCTATGAACTGACTCTTTCCGACATAAGACGATTGCTTTTGCAGTTGAATATCCTTTTATCGAGAAAATCACGTTTTTCCACGAAAACTAAGTTTGGACTACTTTTTAAATGTCATTCACAGCTTTCTCGACGACTGTATAGTATGTCAGTGACTACACTAGGCACTTCCACGTTATGAAGGCCTAAAGTTGAAAAAAATACATTTTGAACCTCAAAAATGTTTAGTGCAGATGACGCTATGGTGTGTCATCAGCCTACCAACGGTGCGTGGGAGTACAGCCCACGTTGATTACCTTTGTGTCTGCTACAGGTGACTATATTTTCCTCAGACAATATTTCATCAGTAAAGGCGTAGGGAAACACACTTTTGGAAATTTGAAAATTTGTCGTAGGTTCCCATGGGATCAAACTGCTGAGGCCATCTGCCCTTGGTTTATACACTACTTAATCTAAGTTAAACTAACTTACGCTAAGGACAACATACACAACTATGCCCGAAAAGCCACTTTATCGGGCTCCTCCGGGGTAGATACAGTTCTTTTGGGACTGAATTGATCTACTGTTCCTCAAGTGGCCTAATTTTTACTGCGAAATCCTCAAAATAGGAGCCCAACAGCTCATCTTCGGTGGTCACTATTTCAACATCAGAAAATTACAATTGGCCGATTGGACTTCGTGGTAATCAGACATTTAACGTAACATTTTTTTCTCTCGTCAATGTTTGGTCTCCAACTCAAATGCAGCTGTGAGAGAACTACAAGTACAGAGTTAGTTTCATTGCGAATTTTGTCTCTCTTGGTTTATCTGTTTGGTACTAAGTAGGATGTCGGCTTTGGTTGGGTATTTTTGGAATCTGGTTTAGAGGTGAGCGCTCTTACTGTCTCGTATTCTTTCACTGTGCGTTTTTATTTGAAACTACAGTCAACGGATTTAGACAAACTGTAATGGGTATTTACGATGTGGTTGAAGAACATGACTAGACTAGTAGAAGATGCAGAGGGCCTTGTCAACTGAGAAAATAGTGACAACTAGAACATTCTATCTTTATCTGAGGTAATAAATCTAAACAAAATCTAGAAAATTCCAATAATCTGAGAACAGGAAGGATGTTTCTAGAAAAGTATAAAGACAAAGACAATGGACGATTTCAGAAGTGAAGAAATGTCTCATTTTAGGAGATAAAAATTAGCCAAGAACATTAAGTACAAAAACTATCCACAGAAGTATACTCTGAGATAAAAACACGACGCGCCACGAAGGAATCAACTGAATGGCTCGGAAATCCGTATTTGTCACGTACATGTACAGAAATGCAAATGACAGTTTGAGAAACATTGGATGATTTATCCAAGAGAAAGGGCTTCGCAAACTGAGCGAGTCAATGAGGCGTTGGTCTAACTCTGGCACTTATGCAAGCAGCTGTTCGGCTTGGCATTGATTATCAGACTTATTGGATGTCTTCCTGAGGGACAAAGTGCCAAATTCTGACCATTGGTGCGTTAGATCGTCAAAATCCCGAGCTGGTAGGAGAGTCCTGCCCATAATGCTCCAAATGTTTCCAATTGGACAGGGATCTAGCGACCTTGCTGGCCAAGGTAGGTTTGGCGAGCACGAAGACAAGGAGTAGAAACTCTCGCCGGGTGTTATCTTGCTGAAATGTAAGCCCAGGATGGCTTTCTATGAAGAGCAACAAAACGAGACTTAGAATATAGTCGATAACCACTGGGCTGTAAGGATGCCGCGAAGACAACCAAAGGGGTTCTGCTAAGGAAAAATAAGTGGCTGCCCAAACCTTCACTCCTTGTTGTTGGACCTTATGGTGGGAGAACGTCACGTTGGTATTCCACTGTTGTTCGAGGCGTCTCCAGACACGTCTTCGGGCTGGAATCTCATTAATTGCAGCAGAATTGTCTTCAGTGATGACTCACGCTTGAAACTGAGCCCTGATGACAAGCAAAGACTTATCTGGAGACAACCCAGACAGCGGTGGGTCCGGGGTATCATTTCTCTTAAAACAGGACCCCTAGAGCATAGCGGTACGTCCACTATATTCTACGTCCCGTTTTGTTGCAATCCATGGTAAACCATCCTAGGCCTACATTTCAGCAAGATAATGGCCGCCTGCGCATCATGAGCAAGGCCCTCAAACCAACTCGGGATTTTAATCATCTAATTCGATAATTGGACAGAATTTGACACGATATCCCTCAGGAGGACAGTCAATAGCTCTGCCAGTCAATGCAAAGTCGAATAACTGCTTGCAAAAGGACCATAGTTGGGCAGGCGTGCTATTGACTAGCTCAATTTGTGAAGTTCTTTCTCTTCAACAAATCATCCAGTTTTTCTGAAATTGTAATCATTTTTTTATCTGTACATTTTTTCGAGTGTATGTGTCGACTTCAACCAACTGTAAGGATAAAACTCAAGTCACTGCGACATCTAGGGATTTCGAAGAGACTTTAAGTGGCAAGATGTATCATGTGCCATTTGTTGCAAGAGTTTTTTTGACAACGTAAGTGAAGACAGAAGTTGGAAATGCGTTGGAAATGCTTAAGGCAGTTTCACAAGATGCGTCGCATCTTCTACAAAAAAAAAAAAAAAAAAAAAAAAAAAAAAAAAAAAAAAAAAAAAAAAAAAAAAAGTGTCTTCCAGTATTTGTTCCTATTGGCAATTAATTGTAACATGTGCGTAGAAAGATATATAAACAATCTTTTGAAAGACAATGTGCCCCGATGCCTGTCGTTACTTGGATTGGAATATAATTTTATTTTGTGCTAGTCGCTACTGCAATATTTCGGCTGTGCACTGTTTTCGAGAGTATAGCGTAGCACTTCAGACGAATATATTTGGTTACACTCAAAACTTAGGTTGCTCGTACATCCTTCAAATACAGTTGGAGACCCAGACTTTAAAATAAACAACATGGCAACGCCTAGTGTCATGTGTATTTTTAATAGTCACCACTTGATAACGGCCGAGGAGCATTCGTCCCACAGCTCGTGATACTTTGTTTATACTGTCGTGAGACCATGCATTCGACCAAGAATTTTTTCACTTTCTAGGCTTTCACTAGCATGCCTGAATAAAAACGTCTCGGTACAGTGGGGCAGGAACTAATAGGAGTTGTTAGTGACTGGGGGGGTTTGCGTTTTCATAACTTTTTAAGCAAATGGAATTTAGTTTATTAATAGTTCAAACAATCCAGACTATACAGAACAAACAACTTCCAGAGAACTCAGCACACAGAAAACAAAATATGACTTATGCACTAATACAGATAAATTCCGCAGCTCGTGGTCTAGTGGCTAGCATTGCTGCCCCAGGATCACAGGGTCCCGGGTTCGATTCCCGGCCGGGTTGAGAATTTTCTCCGCCCGGGAACTGGGTGTTTGTGTTGTCCTCGTCATTTCATCCTCATCATCATGATTCGTGACAGTGGCTCGATTGGACTGTGAAAAAAATTGTACTGTGTAAAAACTGGGACTTCGTACGGGCGCCGATGACCGCGCAGTTGAGCGTCCCGCAAACCAAACATCATCATCGTCATAAAACAGATAATGCACTATTAATTAAAATGACTCAACAGACTCAACCCAAGTTACAGAAAGAGGGCACAAATGAATATTCAGTTTACCAAAATAATCGAATCTAATACAGTAGACAGAATGTAAATAAATCAGACCGTCAGAGTTCATTCAGACTACATTCAAAGGGTCCGATTTAAGGTACAGAAACAACAATGCACAGTGAGATAATACAAGACATTAAATAACAGATCTCACCTCAAAACCAAATTCCAAAAATAAGCAACGAAAGCCGACGCCCTGCTTGATAGCAAACAGACGAAGCAAGAGAGACAAAATTCACAATAGGGCTAACGGCCTATACGTTCCACAGCACACAGAATACCTGAACGGTACACCAATGTAGTCCAACAGCAATGACAATTTAATATTCACTAGCCATACTTCCTTCATCTAGTACTCTACAAATTGAATACACCAGGCCCAATAGCTGTCTCCTTGTGTTTCACTTTGTTATCAGTAGGCAACACAAGTAGACCTGCCCTGCCTCACTGGCATGCACTACAACCAGCCTTATCACCGAAAACACACCGTAGCAGTCTGCTCTTCACTCCCGGTCGCACGACATTCCTTGGATCTGCGATGCCCAGCGCCGGCTGCTGCCTGCTGCTCCAGCCAGAACGGTCCCTCGTGTTGTCAGCAAACGCCTATCAGCCTCAGCCGTCCGTCCGTCAGGCTGCCTCAATTTACCACTGCCGTGGCTGGAAGGACGAATGTGGCGCAGTTCGTGGCTCAGTTTTCAACCAGCGAAATTTCGAATAAAAAACTCGAGCTTTTGACAACCATCGTCATCAGGAGTGAACCTACCAGACATGAACAGAAAGGTGAGCTGAGCAGCTCATAGCAACTTCGGCCCGTGGAGGGACTAAGTGACGTCATGTAGAGCGAGGGCCCGCCGCCACGTTTGAAACTGTCCCTCCCGCCTCCGTACATGCGTCAGGCGTCCATCTCTTTTTCCGCTCGATATCTAAAGCCCAGTCCCATGTCTTACTCGGGGTATATCCCTGGTCTCAGTTACAATTGTTGTAATCTGTGTTAATCTCACAAGGGGACCGCGCCCACTCGTCAACACCGATTTCATCCAAATTTGAGGTATATGCAGGACTTGGAGAAAATGAAAGTGACAGAAGTTGTAACTTCAGATGGACAAGGGTTTAGAAAAAAATAGCATACTTGGTGCTGGTAGGAGGAGGCATTAGCCATTTATGACAGCGTAATTTACAGACAGCCATTGGCGCAACGGGAAACGCATCGAACGGTTATCTCAGGATCGGGGGTTCGAGTCCTTATGCGTAAACTCATTTTATTATTTTATTTTCAATTATTATGTTACAAATAAATTGAAATATGAACAAAGTAATCCACTCATGTACAGCGCAATATGCTACAACCCTTTCTTCAAAATTATTATCAGCAGACTACGTATGCTTACAAGTAAGTACTGGCTCTTTTGAACTGAGGATTCAGAAAATGGCCGATTAGTACGCTGCTAAATATAGAAATGACGTCAGTACTTCGTCAAAATTCAGGAACTTAGAACAGTCCTGTACTCCGAGCGAGGTGGTGCAGTGGTTAGCACACTGAACTCACATTCGGGAGGACGACAGTTCAATCCTGCGTCCGGCCATCCTAATTTAGGTTTTCCGTGATTTCCCTAAATCGCTTCAGGCAAATACAGGGTTGATTCTTTTGAAAGGGCACGGCTGACTTCCTTCCCCATCCCTCCCTAATCCGACGAGAGCGGTGACATCGCTGTTTGGGCTCCTACCCCAAATCAAACCAAACCAGTCCTGTATAAAAATGTTTTGACTGATGTGATGAAGACCTACGTAAAGGAGAACAAATTTCTCCTGTTAACTGACTCATGGGGAAGACAAACAAATGAACAACTATACGACGAGATTTTTCAAGATGAAGAAGGATTGATTGCCATCATGCAGTATTACAGTGATCCTTCCCCCCTCCCCCTACCACCTCAAGTGTACCCCACTTGAACAATCCTGCGATTCCTGAATTGTGTAACACAGCCAACTGGTTGCGACAAGATTTTACTTTAACCTCGTTTCGAATCCAACAATGGGTGTCTTCATCAGAAAATACAAGCAATTACGTCTAGTAACAAATGAATAGATTTACGAACAAAATGCTCTCGTCTTTTAAAATACTTTATAAGGAGAAAACATTTAAACCATAAAAAATAATAGACGTTGGAACTGACATGAAATTAGTAACTGTCAGTAAAATTATCACTACATGGCGTAGCACAGTATATGCTGCCAAGTGCTGTAAGAGGAAACAGGCACTCTAGTCTTACAAATACCATAGGTTCCGAGGAAATCAGTGATGATGAAAAGGTGGGGTCACAGTATGATGAGGCATCCGTCAAGAGTCTCGTCTTTCGAAACAGTATTTTGTGTCTGTTCTCCAGGCACTTTTCAGCTGAATTCACAAGCTCCCTTTTCTTAAAGTGTCTGGTGTGCTCAGCACAATGTCCAACAACGTTGCGAACAGTTCAGCCTACGTAGATGCTGCCACATTCCCAGAGGACACCATACACCCTGGGCACTCTAAAACCTACGTCCTCTTTAACACGGAGAAACATTTCTCGTATCTTGGAGGCAGACAAAGGCACTGGAGTTAGTGCAGCGTCACTGCACCTCGCGTACTATCTCATTAGACGTTGCCCCAATTCACGATGTGCCCTTCGTCGCTGGGACCTGAACGTGTTTTCAGATCCTCCCTTGTTGTAACCATTTTTTCTGAACATGAGTCTCAAATGTTACCATAGAGACTGTAGATGGTGGTCGTCAGACATAATCCTTGCTCTGAGTACTACCAAGTTCAGGACCGCCTTCTTGTGTGCAGAGTGGTTAAAACTATTTTCGTTCAAGTACCTGTCAGTGTGCGTTGGTTTATTGCACACAGATTGACCAAGCCGGCTTTCTCCTGAACAATATCCAAAATGGTAGCTGCTATGTGCTCCCCAACACGCCTTCCCGAGCACAGGCGTCACTTCGGCCCTCTCTGTAAGGTTCCGAACAATGAAATCGCTGCTGTATATACGGAGCACTGTGCCAGCCGAGACATTAGCGGAGACAGCTATCGAAATTTTGAATATTTTATTAGAAATTGAAAACCTTGAAGATTTTATTCAGGCATGCGAAAGACTCGGAGGACACACGGTTTTATGTTGTTTGTATCAACTATTTAATTATCGTGTAGAGCTACATTTGGAGCATTGCACTGTATGGAGCAGAGACATGGACCATGAGGAAGAAGGAGAAAAAATACTTAGAGACCTTTGAAACGTGGTGCTGGAGGAGAATGGAAAAGATCAAGTGGACAGATCGCATAAAAAATGACGATGTACTGCGAACAGTAGGAGAGAAGAGAAGTATTCTGCGTACAATTCTTCAGAGAAAGGCCAACTGGATTGGACATGTACTTGGACATGAGGGACTCATACATGATGTCATCGAAGGGAAACTCAGAGGAAACGCAGGACGAGGAAGAAGAAGAATTCAACATCTGGACGACATGAAAGATGGAAGGATATACAACAGACTGAAGGAAGAAGCTGAAGACGGGGAATAGTGGAATCAGAAATCCTCCGTACGAAGTCATGGACCTGCCACTAGGCAGAATGCTACATAATAATAATAGTGAATTTTTGGGATGTATGATATTGCTCATGGGATGATATTTGGTTACCTTATCTTGGGGAAATCTCCCATATCGTTAACTGTAAGGGTAATGCACCTCCAGACATCAATTTCGCTTCCGCTATACTCTTCCTCTGCTTTTCTCCTGGATCCTTAACTGTCTGATTTAAATTTATAGGTCATTGATCTACAGCTCGAACAAGAACGCTGTATAGACATTATCTAGGACAGTGTTCTAAGTTAATTAGCGTTATATTTATACTTGCCACAATTTATGATACTCAAGATTTCCGTTTGGATTAGTGGACAGCGAACTAGGGTAACTATATCTACAGTACATTTGTTGTGCGCCATCGAGCCCAAACCATTGCCACAACATCTTCACTCAATAATTGAATGGTTGCTTGATCTGTGGAATGGGGTCGATGAACCACTCGCTCCCACAATCGGCTAAGAATACTCCTGACACGTCTGCGGCCCTGCAAACAAGTGTGATATCTCAGAATCAAAACAGGAACGACGCACCTAATACTCCATTTTTTGTGTTGGTGAAGTTCTTTTTCTTCTTTTACCTCTTTCTCCTCCTTTTGTAATGGTTCGATTGATTTTTCCTTCTCCATGAATGCTTCTCGTTCTGCTTCTCCACGCTCTGTGCCTGCTATTTCTTGCTCAAAGCCTGGCTGTGCTTCTCCGTGGACCAATCCTTCTTCTTTGATTGTCTGGCTAACCACTGCATCCACCTGCTGTTCCTCCAGACGTGCTTTCACCTCAAGTTTTAAGTTTACAACCAACTGCTCCTCACCTGCAAGTGCCCCTACGCCATCCTTTGGCGTACTTGCCTGACCTTCTCGCTTCTCTCGACACGGTTCCATTTCTCCTTCTCCTGTGACAGTCCCCACTATACGCTGCCCGTGGCCCAATTGAGCTTCACCTCGTCCTGACCGTAGCTCGAGATCCTTTTGCCCCAGATTCGTGTGACGCTCTTCTTGCTTTATCCTTGCCCCTACTTCTCCTTCCCTTTCTATTAAGTTCATTTTCTTCCCTCTCCGTTTTATAATCCCCAACTTTTCCATTATTCCCATGCTGAGTTCAGCTTCTGAAAGCGATACAGAACAATGCATTCCGACCTGCTCTTTTAGCCTACCTTTCGCTATACCTCCCTCTTTCTTCAAACACCTCCATTTCCCAATTTCTGGCCATTGTCTTTCTCGCTCTTTTCTTTGTCCTAATTCTTGTTCCTCTTTCTCTAATACCGATTTCTGTTCACCTTTTATTTGTCCCAATTCGTGTTTACATTTTCCTTGTCTTTGCCTTCGTTCTTCCTTTTCTTGCCCTGATCTATTCTCAGTTTTACCATTTTCCGACGCTGGGTCGTGGAGCACATTCATATGTGTTTCTGGCGGGTCTTCTGAGAGAGAGAGTGTTGAATCTTTGCCTGTAATCCACAACAGAAATTCATGAAAACATCAATCACAAATCATTTATTTCGAAAAACGTCAAAAAATTTTTCGTGCTGCATTAGTTACATGAAATTCAAGTACAAAATTTTTTAGTTAATCGTTCTTATTGCACTATGAAATATGGTTTTACTTCCATAGAAACTGCACCTATTGATCTTAAAATAGATAAGCAGTCAAAGAATAGTTTTGTTTGTTTTAGTCTACGTTAAATAAAGAAAACAAAATAAGGCGTAAAGACGTTTCACTATTACTGAAGGTGTATAATACATTTATAGACATCTTTCGACTTGTGCGTCCTTTTAGGTTCTTGAGGAATAACTAGCTCAGCACTGTCAACATTACTATCAACTGCTGCAATGAACATTTAGCCACTACTACATAATGTAAATTCAGCTAACAGGGAGATAAAACGAATCATTTTGAAATGTAAATAGGTGCAAAATTTACTAGATTCCAGAAATCAAGTAAAAACAGACATATATTGTATTTAACAAATTATTAAGTTGGAATCCGTAACTAGAACCACAGTCCATACTATTAAATAAATGTTGTTCACTCCATAGCGTTGAAAATAGTTGAAATCGTTAAAATTAAATGCTCCAGGGGCGAATGGAATCCTACTAGATTTTCGACAGAATTTTTCGTTGAGTTAGCTCCTCTTTAAACTATAATAAATCATCATAACAGTGGAGGTAGCCAATTCATCGTAAACACATCCCACATCATCACAGAGCACCAGCAGCTTGCATAGTGCCGTGTTGACAACTTGGGTCAATGGCTTCTTGGGGTTTGTGCCACGCACGAACACTAGCATTAGCTCCTGCCAACCGAAACCGGGACTTATCTGACCAGGCCACGGTTTTCCAGTCATCTAGCACCCAACTAAAAAGGGCACGAGTGCAGGAGAGCCGCTGCTGGCGGAATCGTGCTGTTAGCAAAGGCACACGCATCGGTCATCTGATAACGTAGTCTCTTAACGCCAAATTTCGCCGTGTTGTCCTAACGGATATGTTCGTCGTAAGTCCCACATTGATTTCTGCTTTTTTTTTCACGTAGTCTTGCTTGTCTTGACTGACAACTCCACGCAGACGCCGCTGCTCTCGGTCGTTAACCAAAGGCCGTCGACCACTGCATTGTTCGTGCTGAGAGGTAATGCCTGAAATTTGGCGTTTCCAGCACACTCTTGACACTGTGGATCTCGGAATATTGATTTCCGAAATCGAAAGTCCCATTCGCCTAGCTCCAACTACCGTTCCGCGATCAATGCCTTTTAATTACCCGTCGTGCGGCCGTTATCACGTCGGACACCTTTTCGCAAGAATCACCTGAGTACAAATTACCTCTCTGTCAATGCCGTCTTTATACACTACTGGCCATTAAAATTGCTACACCACGAAAATGACGTGCATCAGACGCGAAATTTAACCGACTGGAAGAAGATGCTGTGTTATGCGAATGATTAGCTTTTCCGAGCATTCACACAAGTTTCCAACCGATTTCTCGTACACAGCCGGCCGGTCTAGCCGTGCGGTTCTAAGCGCGTCAGTTTGGAACCGCGTGACCGCTACGGTCGCAGGTTCGAATCCGGCCTCGGGCATGGATGTGTGTGATGTCCTTAGGTTAGTTAGGTTTAAGTAGTTCTAAGTTCTAGGGGACTGATGACCTCAGTAGTTAAGTCCCATAGTGCTCAGAGCCATTTGAACCATTTGAATTTCTCATACACAAATAGCAGTTGACCGACGTTGCCTGGTGAAACGTTGTTGTGATGCCTCGTGTAAGGAGCAGAAATGCGTACCAACACGTTTCCGACTTTGATAAAGGTCGGATTGTAGCCTATCGCGATTGCGGTTTATCATATCGCGACATTGCTGCGCGCGTTGGTCGAGATCCAATGACTGTTTGCAGAATATGGAATCGGTCGGTTCAGGAGGGTAATACGGAACGCCGTGCTGGATACCAATGGCCTCGTATCACTAGCAGTCGAGATGACAGGCATCTTATCCGCATGGCTGTAACGGATCGTGCAACCACGTCTCGATCCCTGAGTCCACAGATGGGGACGTTTGCAAGACAACAACCATCTGCACGAACAGTTTGCAGCAGCATGGACTACCGTATCAGCTCGGAGACAATGGCTGCGGTTACCCTTGACGCTGCATCACAGACAGGAGCGCCTGCGATGGTGTACTCAACGACGAACCTGGGTGCACGAACAGTGGTCGCATCCGTGTCTGGCGACATCACAATGAACGCACATTGGAAGCGTGTATTCGTCATCGCCATACTGGCGTATCACCTGGCGTGATGGTTACACGTCTCGGTCACCTCTTGTTCGGATTGACGGCACTTTGAACAGTGGACGTTACATTTCAGATGTGTTACGACCCGTGGCTCTACGCTTCATTCGATGCCTGCGAAACCCTACATTCCAGCAGGATAATGCACGGCCGCATGTTGCAGGTCCTGTACGGGCCTTTCCGGATACAGAAAATGTTCGACTGCTACCCTGGCCAGCACATTCTCCAGATCTCTCACCAATTGAAAACGTCTGGTCAATGGTGGCCGAGCAACTGGCTCGTCACAACACGCCAGTCACTACTCCTGATGAACTGTGGTATCGTGTTGAAGCTGCATGGGCAGCTGTACCTATACACGCCACCCAAGCTCTGTTTGACTCAATGCCCAGGCGTATCACGGCCGTTATTACGGCCAGAGGTGGTTGTTCTGGGTACTGAGTTCTCAGGATGTATGCACTCAAATTGCGTGAAAACGTAATCACATGTCAATTCTAGTGTAATATATTTGTCCAATGAATACCCGTTTATCATCTGCGTTTCTTCTTGGTGTAGCAATTTTAATGGCCAGTAGTGTAACTTGTGTACGCGATACTACCGCCAACTGTATATGTGTACACCTCTATCCCATGACTTTTGTCAGCTCAGTGTAACTCCGCAGCTCTGCAACAGTGCTGTAGCAGCACCTTGCAACATGATGTTCCACCTCAGTGGTGGACAGGATTACTACATCCAGCAGCACAATATGGTGTTTCCAGACCCTTCTATGGTACGGGTGCCTACCTCCCATCTCAACACACCCGGCCAAAGAGAGTATAAACGCTTACCTCTCAGCTGGTAGTGCATTCCATCTGCACTGTGCATTGCACTGGCGCAGTCTCCATTCCCGTCATCGGTTGGATACGCATCGAAGCTACTACAGCAGCATCGGGCAGCGTCATCAGCCAGACGAAGCCATTGATCTATAAGTCATCAGTTAGCCCTGGTGGTTCCAGTATTCTAAATGGATCCGCTGAGGTGAGGCTGCTCTTGGATGCCATCACCTGACACTCCAGCTAGTCTCCGAGGGTTCAGGGTTCAGCGTAGGATGTCCGCACATTTCTGCCAGACACCTCGGCTGCAGATGATATAAGTCCAGCTGCCTAACCTAGCTCTGTCACAGTGATGATGCAAGACTTGTGTCAGGATGGACACGACGGCGCCAGGCCCTCCGGCACTGCCGCAACATTATGCTGGGGACTTCACCCACTGTTAATAGCCTCGACCGACTCCTGGACCAGTATCATCATCGGATTGCTGTATGAGGGCAATTAATGTTAAAAAAAAGAAAAAGAAAAAAAACATTCTTGACTCCATAATCATCGCAATACTGGAGAATTCTTCCCTCAGCTTCTTGTACATGTCAATCTGGAGTCCGAAATGGGCATTCTGCATCACTGATACCAGCCAGCCAATGTCCTATATCTTTAATACGAGTATCATCTGTTCATCTGTTGTAAAATCTTATAAAACTTATTATTAGTTAAAACATAATGAGGTATCTCAAACAGAATGACCTCGTCCATGCCTACCAGCAGGGATTCCAAAAACAACAATCGTACAAAACCCAACTTGCACTTTTCAAACATGACATCCTGAAAGACAGATAGACGTCATATTTATTGACCTCCGAAAATCGTTTCACTCTGTACCGCGTCGACGATCATTTGGCTTAAAGCGCACATGTCAAGGCAGCGGCATCCGTCCAGACCAGTCCTCACCACAAAGGAAGAGAGAGTAATAAAATTAATCCTTTAATTCTAAAAACCGGTTCGAACTCCAAACAAAATTCTGAATAAACTGATGCCTAACTCATACTAGTCCATTAATTAACTAACAGTTCATTGAACTTAATTGCTAAATTGATACTATTAAAGTAATTTTCACAAGTCCACAGACACTACCGGGGTACTGTCAACATAGAGGACCAGTGGTCGGGGGGGGGGGGGGGGGGGGGGGGGCAAGACAAAATAAAATCCCCGTTTCATTAATACGGAAAACGCCAACGGTGGTGAAATCCAGTTTGGTTTCCTGGCCATTATTTCGAATCGTCGTTCAAGCGACGCTGTGGTGGAGGCACACAAAGTTCTCCCGCTTTCTGAGAATTAGCTCCAGTTCAGGTCACCCAACTTGAGGGCCGGAACTATGCCACTCCAGGCAGCCAGGACGTTGGGAACAGCCGGCCGCTGTGGCCGAGCGGTTGTAGGCGCTTCAGTCCGGAACTGCGCTGCTGCTACGTTCGCAGATTCGAATCCTGCCTCCGGCATGGATGTATGTGATGTCCTTAGGCTAGTTAGGTTTAAGTAGCTCTAAGTCTAGGGGACTGATGACCTCAGATGTTAAGTCCCATCGTGCTTAGAGCCATTTGAACCATTTTTTTTGACATTGGGAACTGTTGGTTACAAGAACCTTTTCGTGAACCGCGGAGGTGCACCGTAGCTCATCACCCGAGTCTTTAAATAACCTGGGGAGAAAGTCTCCAGTCCATTCCGTTGTAGTTCCTAGAGGTATCAACATCGCGAGGTTCGTTGAACGCCAGTTACCGCCATTTAGTGCTTATGGCTTGCCATTATCTTGGGAACAGCCTAAGTTAGTCATCAGCGAAACACTCATGATGCTTAGAGTTACTAAGCATGTCGCTGTTATAGTGGATCCGACTGTACTATTGCTACGTCTGCGCCGCAAGATACTGGCGCTGCAGATCGACATGTAGCGAGTAAGCAGTTTTGGCCGACTCCTGTTAGTGTTATCGCAAGCATGACCAGATATTTCATTTCTGTGTGCTCTCTCTGGGGACTAGTCTTTATTCTGAAGACGATTTTGCTGTGTGAACTTCTGGACTTTCGACTGGTCTTACAGCGAGTTAATTGCTCGCCGGCCGTTACATTCTATGAGTGATGATTTATGGGAATTTGTGACACGGCTACCTCTCATTTACGTGTTCATTTTTCTCCGGATTATCCCAGCTTTCATTGTCTGTAGCTTCCCTGCTGCGCCTTTTGTAAATCAGTTCCTTACTAGGCGATGAAAGACCTACTGCACGGGGCGAAGTCTGACGCCTGGGACAGAAGATCCGCAGGTGAGTGACCTGCTAGGGAGCAATGTTGGTCGCTGCTTCTTTGCTAATCTGCTTCAGTTACATCCACCAACACCCAAAGACTACACGTTCAAGTTAGTGACCTATCAGACAATATTAAGAGTAATCTCAGACTATTGACATACATTTGAATAAAGCTGTACAAACTATCATACAAAGATTGGCAACTTGTTTTAACTGTTCAAAAATGTACATGTGTATGCTTAACAAAACAAAATAATGTAATATATTATGACTGCAACATCAATGAGTCAGTTAGAATCAGTCAACTCTTACTATATGCCAATATCTTTTCAAATCAGCATCTGTAACAAGCGGCCAGGCAAGCTTCAAGGCTTCCGACCACATTTCACTATAATGGCTAAAATGTGCTGAACTGTCATAACAGAAGCCTTCGTTCCGCCAGGGGGTTCAGTTCAATTGTCACACACCGGGCCCTGCTTCATGCTGCCAGGGCTGGAATATCGTCGACGCAGCATGTTGAGAAGGCCAAGCCGCCGAAATGGTGAACTGGATTACACTATGCTGGGACCTAGCGCTGCTCCACTTCTATAGTGTACTGACCAAAAGTGACGTCCTATCACAATAAAGCCAGGTCGAGCGGCTATAAATACCGTCAACCGCAGCCCTGCAGTATCTGTCGCCGAATACAGCCTACACCGAGAGGCGCTCCTCACCAGCTGTCAACCCGAAGTAGGCCATCCCGTCTCAACTACATTTAGGTCCTGCCTCTACTGACCCCAGGTGTACGAGCTGTGCTGATGCCACCGAGAGCTGAACTGGAGCCTCCCAGCTGGGAGCCTCTTTCCGGCTGACTTCATTCGATTCTGGGTGCCTTTCAAGGGTCCTTGGTTCGCCGTCCACACTTGTGTGCCTTCTGCAGCACGTCTACTGCCAGCTACTGGCTGATCGCTGCACAAGCACAAACAGCGTGACCGCCTACAATGGAGTTTGCTGCCACTGCGTGCTTGGCATCGGCACGTATGACATATCTCTGCGCTTCTTCTGCAGTGGCCTGTTCGCCTTGGCATCTTCGTTCCAGTGGCCGTCTCCTGCTGCTAAGTGCTGAGCCAAGCAAGTACCACCGCCCACAGACAACACACGTCATTTGTGCGTTGACTACTAATGTTGTATAAATTCTGCTAAATAAATTCAGTTATTATTTTCGCTCCCTTTGTGATCTAGGAATGGCTAGAGGACAAACGTGAGGATGCAGAAGCATATATCACTAGGAGTAAGATAGGTACTGCCTACAGGAAAATTAAACAGACATTTGGAGAAAAGAGAACCATCTTTATGAATATCTAGAGCTCAGATGGAAAACCAGTCCTAAGCGAAGAAGGGAAAGCAGAAATGTGGATGGAGTATACAGAGAGGCTGTACAGGGAAGATATACTTGCAGGCAATGTTATGGAAATGAAAGAGAACGTAGAGGAAGAGGAGAAGGGAGATTTGACACTGCGTGAAGAATTTGATAAAGCACTGGAAGACTTAAGTTTAAAAGAAGCCCCAGGAGTAGACACCATTCTGTCAGAGCTACGGATATCCTTGGGAGATCCATCGATGACAAAACTCTACCATCTGGTGAGCAAGATGTATGAGACAAGGGAAATACCCTCAGACTTCAAGAAGAATATAATAATTCTAATTCCAAAGAAAGCAGGTGCTGACAGGCGTGAAAATTACCGAACTATCAGCTTAATAAGTCACGGCTGCAAAATAATAACACGAATCCTTTACAGAAGAATGGAAAAACTGGCCGAGGTCGACGTTGATGGCGGTCAATTTGGATTTCGAAGACACGTAGGAACACGCGAGACAATACTGACGCTACGACTTTTCACAGAAGATAGGTTAAGGAAAGGCAAGCCTACGTTTATAGCATTTGCAGACTTAGAGTAAACTTTTGACAATGTTGACTGGAATACTGTTTTTCAAATTCTAAAAGTGGCGAGGGTAAAATACAGGGAGCGAAATGCTATTTACAATTTGTACAGAAACCAGGTGGCAGTTAGTAGAGTCGAGGGGCACGAAAGGGAAGCAGTGGTTGAGAAGGGAGTGAGACATGGTTGTAGCCTATCTCCGATGTTATTCAATGTGTATATTAAGCAAGCAATAAAGGAAACAAAAGAAAAATTTTGAGTAGGAGAGTCCATGGAAAAGAAATAAAAACTTTGTTGTTGCCGATGACATCGTAATTCTGTGAGAGGCAGCAAAGGACTTGGAAGAGCAGCTGAACTGAATAGATAGTATCTTGAAAGGAGGATATAAGATGAACATCAACAAAAGCAAAACGAGGAAATGGAATGTAATCAAATTAAATCAGGTTATGCTGAGGGGATTAGATGAGGAAATGATATGCTTTAAGTAGTAAATGAGTTTTGCTATTTGGGAAGCAAATTAACTGATGATGGTCGAAGTAGGGAGGATATAAAATGTAGACTAGATGGCAAGGAAAGGATTTCTGAAGAAGAGAAATTTGTTAACATCGAGTATAGATTTAAGTGTCAGGAAGTCCTTTCTAGAAGTATTTGTATGGAGTGTAGCTATGTATGGAAGTGAAACATGGACGATAAACAGTTTAGACAAGAAGAGATTAGAAGCTTTTGAAATGTCGTGCTATAGAATAATGTTTGAGATTAGATGAATAGACCACATAACTAATGAAGAGGTTCTGAACAGAATTGGGGAGAAGAGAAATTTGTGGTATAGCCTGACTAAATGAAGGGATCGGTTGATAGGACACATTCTGAGGCATCAAGGGATCACCAATTTAGTACTGGAGGAAGGCGTGGGAGGGGGGGGGGGGTAAACCTCGTAGAAAGAGACCAAGAGATGAATACATTAAGCCGATTCAGAGGGATGTAGGTTGCGGTAGTTATTCACAGATGAAGAGGCTTGCACAGGATAGAGTGGCATGGAGAGCTGGACTGAAGACCACAACAACAACAAATGGTTCAAATGGCTCTGAGCACTATGCGACTTAACTTCTGAGGTCATTAGATGCCCAGAACTTAGAACTAGTTAAACCTAACCAACCTAAGGACATCACACACATCCATGCCCGAGGCAGGATTCGAACCTGCGACCGTAGCGGTCGCCCGGTTCCAGATTGTAGCGCCTAGAACCGCACGGCCACTCTGGCCGGCTAACAACAACAAGTGTACATAATTTAGGATCAAACTCGCTATAGTTACTTTTAAAACTGGTCATCCATTAACTCCAGTGAACTAGAACAATTCCACTTTTCAAATGTACATGTGACCAGCATGTTGCTAAAACGTTAGCAAACGGCAAGAGGCATGTACAGTGTCTATATTGCACCATATATGTAATTATGAGACAAAAATCGGAGAGACTACACTGTGCATGGGATTATTCAATAGAGTGTAAACCGAATAATGAGCTATATCAGCCTTTGGAGGGGGCTGTCCTCTTCTGTCAGTGACATAAAACAGTTGGCACATAACGATAACGCGCCCATTAAGTGTTGTAGTATTCGAAATTATTACAATACAGAAATGTAACATATAGCTAATGTAGTTAAATTAGTTTCGTCGCCGGCCGGAGTGGCCGAGCGGTTCTAGGTGCTACAGTCTTAACCGCGCGACCGCTACGGTCGCAGTTTGGAATCCTACCTCGGGCATGGATGTGTGTGATGTCCTTAGCTTAGTTAGGTTTAAGTAGTTCTAAGTTCTAGGGGACTGATGACCTCAGAAGTTAAGTCCCATAGTGCTCAGAGCCATTTGAACCATTTAGTTTCGTCGTATGGTGAAGCCTGTCACTGTGGGGTAGAGTCATTATTGTACTGTAATAGGTTACAAATAGCTATTTTCAATCTTCTATCTAATGAAATATCATTCAGGTCCTTGAGAAAGCAACTGATGACTGAAATTTTATTCTGAGAAAGAAAGTTATAACCGAAACCCAATTTCTTTTGTATACAGAGATGAGTCATGGGTGAGCGACGTGCACATATACAGGCGATGGTAGTACCGCGTACACATAGTATAAAAGGGCAGTGCATTGCCGGAAAGGTAATTTGTACTCAAGTGATTCGTGTCAAAAGGTGTCCGGCGCTATTACGGCCGCACGACGGGAATTAATAGACTTTGAACGGAGAGTGGTAGTTGGCGCTAGACGCATGGGGCATTCCATTGCGAAAGTCATTAGGAAATTCAATGTCGCGAAATCCACAGTGCAAGGAGTGTGCCGAGAATACCGAATTTCGGGCATTACCTTTCGCCACCGACAACGCAGTGACCGGAGGCCTTCACTTAACGACCGAGAACAGCGGCATTTGCGTAGAGTTGTCAGTGCTGACAAGCAACTCTGCGTGAAATAACCACAGAAATCAATGTTGGACGTACGACGAACCTATCCGTTAGGTTAATGCGGCGAAATCAGGCGTTAATGGGCTGTGGTAGCGTACGATCGACGCGAAAGCCTCTGCTAAACTGCACGACATCGCCTGCAGCGCATCTCCTGTGCTCGCGACCGTATCGATTGGACCATAGATAACTGAACTGGAAAACCGTGCTCTGGTCAGATGAGTCCCAGCTTTCGGCGGTAAGAGCTAATGGTGGGGTTCGAGTGTGGCGCAGACCCCACGAAACATGGAGCCAAGTTGTCAACAAGGCACTCTGCAAACTGGTGGTGGCTCCGTAATTGCGTGGACTGTGTTTACATAGAATAGACTGGGTTCTCTGGTCCAGCTGAACCGATCAGTGCCTGGGAATGTCATTTATAAATTTCAAGTCCCAAAACAACGATGTCATGTCACCGGACCACAAGTGTTCCCGATTTGTTTGAAGAACATTCTGGACATTTCGAGCGAATGATTTGGCACTCAGATCGACCGACGTCAATCTAAATGGCTCTAAGCACTATGGGACTTAACATCTGAGGTCATCAGTCCCCTAGAACTTAGAACTACTTAAACCTAACTAACCTAAGGACATCACACACTTCCATGCTCGAGGCAGGATTCGAACCTGCGACCGTAGCAGCAGCGCGGTTCCAGACTGAGTCGCCTAGAACCGCTCGGCCACAACGGCCGGCGACATGAATCTCATCGAACATTTATGGGACATAATCGAAATGTCAGTTCATGTACAAAATCCTGCACACGAAACACTTACATAATTATGGACGGCTATAGAGGCAACATGGTTCATTATTTCTTCAGGGGACTTTCACCGACTTGTTGTGTCCATGCCACGTCGAACTGCTGCACTACGGCGGGCAAAAGGAGGTCCGACATGACAGCAGGGGGTGTCCCATGACTTTTGTCCCCTCAGCGTAATGTTGGAGACTAAGAAGGGGATTCCTGAACAGTGACCTCTGTTTTCAAATATGGCAAACAGGATCGCATGTAGATAATCTTGAAAGTAACGTATCTGCAAAACCGTAGGCGTTTTCAGCTATCGATTTGTTTACAAGACACGTTTAATTGTTTAAATTCAAACTTCGTCGCGAGTTTTCGTATAAAGTTAGATTTAGTCGATATGGACAAGAAAGAATAACTATATTTTGGTCTTGGAACAATAGTTTGGTTGTTGACACAATCGTCACTTCGTTGTGTCATTGGCGTTAACGGAGCGACAAGCTGGCCGCGTAGCCATGAGACGAGTGACTCGGTTTCTGATGACGAATGTCAGCCCAAGGTGTAAACCAAGCGCTTCGACGTTCCACCCGCCGTATTTTATTACGAATGAAGGAAAACTGTGGGTACTTATACGAGACGACTATCATAATGAAACTGTTTAATGTTAAAAGACTGTGATCGTATCCTGCGTATTTGGTGTTGTCAGATCGGCCTGGATGACTGTTTAACTGACGTATCACCATAAGTTAAAATAGTGGAGTCTACTACGGAATGCAAAAGAGACTTCTCTACATTTGCGTTTTAGTGCACCCGATTATGCGGGCAATGAACATCTTAAATGTCACAGAAGTTTTTTTCTTCTTTTCCTTTTTGTAACCATTATATCTATGCTCACCTGCTGTAACTATAGGTGATAATAGCTAATGATGAATTAATGAGTGTGTCCGTATCTTTTCGACCTGTAACTTCTTTATTTTGGGTAATTAACTCTGTAGCCGTTTTTAATTTCCTCCGAAAATTTTTCTCTCGCCGGTTGAAACATGCGCCGCATGGCTGACACAAAGCAGATGCTACTTTCTAGGTACAAGTCGTCACTTTTCTTCTCCCAGATTGTACAACAACTCGTCGTATGAAATGGTGAAACGTCCCCTTTTGAAAAATTATACATGACTGTGCTTAAACTGACACACAATATTTTTTTAGCGCAACGCAATCTGACTTTCAGAAATCCCTACAAAAGAATGGCCCTGACTAACATTAACCTATACCTTTCACAAATCACTTACCTCACAAAAATCTTCGTTACTCAAGCTACTGCAATACAGCGAGCGCCACTACTGTCAGCTAAATAAAAGATTCAAACTACGGAAGGCACTAACTATTGATAGGCATAGTTAGCAAATGAAAGATTTTGATAGAGAACAAACAATGTATTTACCCTAATAGTGTTGAAAAGTCATAATATACATAGCAGTTTTACAAATTTCAAAACTCCGCCATTTCTCTCCCCGCATCCACCACTGCTGGCGGCTCACCTCCAACTGCCCAACGCTATGGGCTGTTCACATCCAGCTGCCCAACACTACAATGGCAGACAACAATGCAAACTGGCCACAGACTGCACACAGCACAGCCAGTGATTTTCATACAGAGCGCTACGTAACGTTGCCAATAAGAAAACATAAACAGCCTACTTACAATGGGAGTTCTTCGATCAGCATTGCTAAGCTTTCCTTTAAAATATATGGTTTTAGAACAATCGTAAGTAATTTTTCATCTGACGTCGCCTATAATTTTCCGCAACTGGTGCATCCCACATGCACATTACCCAACTCGTCTTGCTGCCTCTGAAAGTTTTACCCAACTCTTCCTCCAAAGTACCCTTCTCATTCTCGAATGTTACAGAAAAACTGTCGGAAACAACTTTCCAGAGTGCGTAATCGCATACTGGACCGTCTACTAATGGGTCATCTTATTTGAACTGGTTACAGCAAATTCTATAACTTTCCTTATTGAAACCAGTAGCTACTTTTCGGCTGCATTTTGTACACTCATGCCCTTTGATCCTTTATGATGACCTACTCGTATTCAGGAGGACGGCGCCTCAAATATCTTTCAGACAATCCAGATTTTGATTTTCCGTGGTTTCCCAAAATCCGCTTTTGACAAGCACCGGAATGGTTCCTTTGAAAGGGCACGACCTATTTTCTTCCTGAATAAGCTTGTGCTCCATCTCTAATGACATCGTCGTAGACGGAGCGTTAAATTGCAGTCTTCCTTTTTACGAGGATGTGAAACTTAATGTGTCCGAAATTAATTGATTAGTACCTCGAGGAAACTTGATACGGCAGTGTCCGCCGTAAGGTGTTGGTACCTCGTCTAACCATTACTTCCTAATTCGTACCTTGTACCCTAGTCTTGTACCTTTCTTTTACAATCCGTAAACTGACATGTAGGATGCATGTGTCGCATGAATTTTTGGTGAGTCGCTTCTGAAGTGCCACATCCTTCGCGCTCACTTCCCAGATTAAGCAAGAAGGCGCCAATGAATGTTATCCCAATCGCCGTACCAACGAGTGCGGTGATACGTCGGTGCGTTAACGCCAATGAAATAAGGCAAAGACAAAACATGTATCCGAATTTATTAAATAATTTGTCGATCCTAGACTTGAATGTTATATACTTCTTATTGATGCTGACAAAAAAGCCCCTATCTACGAACATTTTTAAGTTTAAACTATCAAAAGCATTTCGTAAACAGAGCGCTGGTGTAAAATGCGTGCAATTTTGAAGATATGGTACGTTCATAATCCCTCTACAAGCAGTTTTTTTTTTCGAAAGGTGACGTCGAAATCGGTAACTACGCATGTAAGACAAATAATCGACTTAACACATGGACTGTTCAGTTGATTAGCTCAACAAACAAACATTAGTCACCTCCTTAAACGTGCGCTGTAGGTGGTGGAAAACCGGTACCAAGAATTCATGTGCCTCCCGGTGCTGATGTGTCTCAAGACAGGGAAGTGGTACATATGTACCTAACGGTTAATATAGAATTGGCGCAATACAATTATCAACGTGGAGACAGGACAGAACGGCAGAAAGGAGCTATCGTATTTGGGCATGCTCATGACCACACCGTGAATGAAGATCCCAAATTTGTTGGTGTATCAACGCAGGCTGTCCAAAGCATCTACAAGTAATGGAGCACCACTCGCAACTATTTAGCAGAGTGTAAGTACAGTGGTCATAAAAAAATCTTAACCGACAAGGCCTTCTCAATGACAATCGGTTTCAAAATGGCTAGGAATTATTGTTATCAGTGGACGCAGGTCCATCTCAACCAGTTTCTGAGCCAACGTCGCGAAGGGAATTCCATGCGATGGTCAATTTGAGTCGAGTACCATTGGTCGCAGTGAGACATAAAATTGCACCTTCTCAATGACCGAGGCAAGAAGTCAACTAGACAGTAGCTGAGTGGAGGTATGTAGTGTAGTTGTAGTTGTTGTGGTAGTTTTATTCATCTGGTGCTCTGTTTTACGAGGATATTGGACGTGTGTTGTTATTACAATTAAAGAACAATAAAAATAAAGTAATTAACTTAATATGTGAACTGATTTATTTTTGTTCTTTTTAAATTACACTCATGCTCAGAAAGAAACAAAACACTTTAAACACTATAAATAGGACATTCATATTCACAGGACATGTACATTATTATGTTCTGCAGAAATGATTAGTATGCCAATCACCTCGGTTCATCATGTGTCCTATTGCCTAGCACGCACACGGTCCGCCATGGGCACTGATAACTTGTTCTATGCGTGATGGCATCGGCGCGTATAAGGCGCGAATGGCATCCTGTTACACTTAAGGGGACATTGTACGTGAAATCCGATGAAATTTGACATTTTCTGTTTTCTACTCCATAATGTACTTTGGACTTTCCTGAACATATTGGTGTAAAATACATTAAAATCAGACAATTGTGAGACCTATAAAATTTTTTTTGAAAGTTGACATGTGACTGTTAAATTACGCGGCTACGCATATACTGCCACAGTAGAGCAGTCATATCATAGGAACTACACAGTCTAGAAGGCTGTGAATTGCTTTGTTTTGTGCCTACTGCTACGTCTCAGAAGTTGGCATTACGCATAAACCTAAAAACCAAGCTGGGTAACACAAAACTGTCTGATGGCAAGACAATAAAATGTGCTGGAAGACTAACGGACAAAGTAATTGATGAATTACAGGAATATTATGGGAAGGCCATTAGAGATAACTGTGACAATTTAGAGAAGATGAAAAGAGCTGTGTGGAGCACTTTTTTTCATCGAATATCAACCGACGAAAAGCCATGTCATGCTTTGTGTCCACCTCCACCAAACACTTGGTGTAAATATAGGCAAGCTGAATTTTCTGGCACCCTGCTTGAATTTACACATAAACATTCTCTTCCTTTGGCAGTAATGGAGGCAATGAAACCTATTTACAGAAATTTGACAAATCCTGAGCTACTAAAGAAAATGGTTCAAATGGCTCTGAGCACTATGCGACTTAACTTCTGAGGTCATCAGTCGCCTAGAACTTAGAACTAATTAAACCTAACTAACATAAGGACATCACACATCCATGCCCGAGGCAGGATTCGAACCTGCGATCGTAGCAGCAGCGTGGTTCCAGACTGTAGCGCCTAGAACCTCCGGCCACTCCGGCCGGCAACTACTAAAGAAGTGTTCACATGGGGAGACCCAGAATGTGAATGAGTCCTTCAATAATGTTGTGTGGTGCCGAGTGCCAAAAAGGTATTTGTTGGCCTTATGGCTCTAAAGTTAGCAGTATGTGATACTTTTTTTTGTTATGGTTTTAGGGCGCAAAGAGTATGTGATACTGTAATGACTTTTAATGGTAGGAACTATGAAAGACTTAAGGTTCTGGAGAAGTTAGGGGTAAGATTTGGACAGAACACAGCTAAAGGACTGCTGGAACTGGATGAGCTTCGATTACGTGAAGCAGAGTTAGTTGCTCAGTAAATGACAAAAGAAGCAAGAAAGAAAAGGAGACGGAAAGCATTGGGCTGTTGTGACACTGAAGAAGACACAGACTATGGGCCAGGGCAATTCTAGTCCATAAAAGACGCTGAAATGTATGTATAATAATTTGTAAGAAAAATGTTTTAAACCTCAATATCTCTGAACTACAGTTTTTGCAATAAATGACCTGTTTTCATGGAGACATGAAATTTTCACAGCATGCCAAGTGCAAGACTCAACACATATTGAACTAGAGTAGTTAAAATATCTTGAGTTGTTTTGTTTTTATGTTCATTTATTTACAAAATTCTGCCAAAAAATTGAGAGTTTGAAAAAAAAGGTAACATGCCCCATAATACAATTTTATTAATAATTCTAGTTCAGTGTATCTAGAAAGGTGCATCCAATAATTATGGAAAATTGTAAGTTGGTGTCTTAAAAAGTTTCCAAGATAATGGGTCACAAAATTCGATAATTTAACATTGGCGGCATAGGACATACAATGTTCCCTTAACACGGCCTCCTTTGGAATAGCCGTCCATGTTGCATTCACCTGGTTCCAAAGTTCATTTGGGTCGGCATTGGGTCACAGTGCTGCGCTCGTTGTTTCACCATATCCTACACGTTTTCGGTTGGCGAAAAGTCTGATGATCTCGCAGCCCGGGGCAAAAGGCTGACTTCCTGCGACACCAAGAAGGCACGTGTTCGTGCAGCAACATATGGTCGTGCATTGGCTTGCTGAAAAATGGCGTCTGGGGTGTTGTGGAGAATGGGTATGCCTAGGGGTCGCTAGAAGTCATTCACGTAAGTCACACTGGTCACTGTGCTCAAGATTTGCAGCAACTGTGATTCGTGGTTGTGCTCAATAGCACCCCACACCATAAGGCCTCGAGTTGGCACTGTATGTCTTGTACTAATGCAGTCACTGTGATGCCGCACCCCTTGTCAGCAGGGAACCAAAATGTGGCTATCAATTTCAAACAAACAGAAGCTGGATTCGTCTGAAAACACTATCTGATGCTATTCCTGTCCACAGTGACGTCGTTCCGTACACCATTGCCCTCTAGGATTTTTCTGCAAATCCGTCAGAGGTAGGCGGAGAACTGGACGACGCGCACTGTTATCTCTGATAGTGTACGATGTGTTTAATTGTTCCACTACTGCGTCAGAACCAAAGAGGACGCAGACCTATCCTGCAATGTCATTCGGATGAGGTGTCAATCTTCTCGAGGGTGGTGTGGGTGGTGCTATCTGATCTGTGGTCTTCCGTGAACCATTCTGCACACATCTGTTGCACTGCCGAAACGCTCGGTCTTACACGAGCAGCAATTTTCCGCATGGATGCACTACATTCTCTCATGCCAATAATGCGCCCTCTTTCAAACTCACTGATTTCACGGTACGGTTCGCACATATGTCTGCAAGGCATGCTACACGTCTGCTTAAGTCGCGCTGATCCATTACCTTCAGTTAACAGCGACAACGAGAGCCACAGGCACATTTTACAAGTTGCGCCGCGATATCGATGTTGGCCTAGAACTGCGGGCCGACATGGTTCAAATGCTAACCATTTCTGCAGAACATACTAATGTACATGCCCTGTGAATATTAACGTCCCACCTCTAGTCGGTCAAGGTGTTCTGGTTTTTTTTTTCTGAACATGAGTGTATGTTATACACTACTGGCCATTAAAATTGCTACACCAAGAAGAAATGCAGATGATAAAAGGGTATTCATTGGACAAATATAATTTACTGGAAATGACACGTGATTACACTTTCAAGCAATTTCGGTTCATAGATACTGAGAAATCAGTACCCAGAAAAACCACCTCTGGCCGTAATAACGGCCTTGATACGCCTGGGCATTGAGTCAAATAGAGCTTGGATGGCGTGTACAGGTACAGCTGCCCATGCAGCTTCAACACGATACCACAGTTCATCAAGAGTAGTGACTGGCGTATTGTGACGAGACAGTTGCTCGGCCACCATTGACCAGACGTTTTCAATTGGTGAGACATCTGGAGAATGTGCTGGCCAGGGCAGCAGTCGAACATTTTCTGCATCCAGAAAGGCCCGTACAGGACCTGCAACATGCGGCCGTGCATTATCCTGCTGAAATGTAGGGTTTCACAGGGATCGAATGAAGGGTAGAGCCACGGGTCGCAACACATCTGAAATTTAACGTCCACCGATCAAAGTGCCGTCAGTGCGACTAAGAGGTGACCGAGACGTGTAACCAATGGCACCCCAAACCATCACGCCGGGTGACACGCCAGTATGACGATGACGAATACACGCTTCCATGTGCGTTCACCGCGATGTCGCCAAACACGGATACGACCATCATGATGCTGCAAACAGAACCTGGATTCATCCGAAAAAATGACGTTTTGGCATTCGTGCACCCAGGTTCGTCGTTGAGTACACCATCACTTGCGCTGCTGTCTGTGATGCAGCGTCAAGGATAACCGAAGCCGTGGTCTCCGAGCTGATAGTCCATGCTGATGCAAACGTCGTCGAACTGTTCTTGCAGATTGTTGTTGTCTTGCAAACGTCCCCATCTGTTGACTCAAGGATTGAGACGTGGCTGCACGATCCGTTACAGTCATGCGGATAAGATGGCTGTCATCTCGACTGCTAGTGATACGAGGCCGTTGGGATCCAGCACGGCGTTCCGTATTACCCTCCTGAACCCACCGATTCCATATTCTGCTAACAGTCATTGGATCTCGACCAACGCGAGCAGCAATGTCGCGATACGATAAACCGCAATCGCGATAGACTACAATCCGACCTTTATCAAAGTCGGAAACGTGATGGTACGCATTTCTGCTTCTTACACGAGGCATCACAACAACGTTTCACCAGACAACGGCGGTCAACTGCTGTTTGTGTATGAGAAATCGATTGGAAATTTTCCTCATGTCAGCAGGTTGTAGGTGTCGCCACCGGTGCCAACCTTGTGTGAATGATCTGTAAAGCTAATCATTTGCATTCACAGCATCTTCTGCCTGTCGGTTACATTTCGCGTCTGTAGCATGTCATCTTCGAGGTGTAGCAATTTTAATGGCTAGTAGTGTGCAAACGTTTACAGGCATACGGGTCTAGTATGACAAGGATGGGATGAGTAGGCAGCTGTGGCCCTATATTAGGAACCACTCCGGCATTTACCTGAAATAATTTAGTAAGGCCACCGGGATCCTAAATCAGGATGGGTGGATGAAGACTGGAACCTCCACCCTCCCACTCACAAGGTTACTCTCTTCAAAACAATCGGTTTACCCTTAGTGCACAATACCGTTTAACAAATAAGTTATTTAATAACGAAAAAGACTAATGCTACATTGCTCATTCATTTCTCACTCCCAGTCACTGCACACGTTACACACCCTGTATAGACATTGTTACATAACATTACACACACTATAAGCTGATGTGAGGACCATCTTGTGCACCGCAACTTCCCATTTGCTAGCTTGAAAAACTGAGTCAGTAGTCCTTTATAATGAGTGAAGTGTTGCATCCAAAAAGAGGATAAAGTGGTAGCTTTGGGAGTAATCTTTTCCAGAAAAGGAAAAAGAAGGAAAAATATTGTGCTAGTATGGGAAGTGTTATATGGAATGTTAAATGTTTTATTATCTTAATTATTAGTTTTTTGTGTTACAGCTTTTACAAACTCATACTCTGCGTTAGCTCAGTAACCCTTCAGTGCATATAATATATTGATTAACAACTACCTTTTAACTGCCTTAAAAGTTTGTTCTGCCAATTTCTATAATCTCCCTCGGTAATTTATTGTACGGTTTTATTCCTTGCAGAAAACTGTTTTGAACTGGCAAAAGTAAGATCAGCGTAGATCTTGTTCTAAGCTTATGGACAGAGCTGTTATCAAGGTTATTTTTGATATGTTCAGTTTATTGATAAATGTATTCACATGGTACTGTTAAAATTCCCAGTGTTCTGAACTACTATTTCTTGTTATTATTCTTATGGCCGTTTTGTGCAGTTTGGAAATTGTGGTCATGCTTTGTGCATTTGTTCCCCAGAAAAGAACGCCATAGTTAAGAACTGAGTGAAAAATGAATAGTATGTAAACTAAGAGGCATTGGCTGTTATACACTGACGACAGAGCTCTAAGTGTATAACATGCTGATGACATTCTGTTTGTAAGTATCTTTGTGCGTTCCAACACCTCAGCTGAGAATCAGTTTCTATTCCCAGAAATTTTGCGTTTGCTTCGCAGTCTCTAGAGGTGCCATCTACATTTAATTTAACAGTGTAATTTTCCCTCTTGAAGCTGGAATTCATGGCATTTGTTTTCTTTGTGTTCAATGTCACATCATTGCTTCTTGACTAATTGTAAATATCCTTAATGGTTTCGACTGCTTTCTCTACAATAAGTTCTCTTGTTTTCTCAGCGACTAGCTGTCATCAGAGAAGAGAATTCTTTCCCTGTGGCTAACACTACTGCAAAAATTAATTGATGTATATCATGTACAGTACTGACCCAAAAATGCTACCCTGAGGAATTCCCTGATTAATATATGTTGGTTCTAATAAGTGCTTTATTAAAAGTTTAAACTTGTTTGAAGTATGTTATGTCTACCCTTTGTACCCTATCTGCTAGGCATGACTGGAACCAGTCATTAGCTACCCCTCCTAATGTTTCTATAGTACAATCTAATGGTCAACATTATCAAAAATCTTTGAAAATTCTAAAAATATTCGTGTGACATAACCATTTTTGTCAAGAGCATCAAGAACCACTTTTGTGGATTCTACTGTGGCTGGTTCCGTACATATACCACTTCGGAAACCAAAGTGTGATTCATTTAAAAGGTTGTATGTATTCAAACAATTCATTAATCCGTCTTTCATAACGGATTCTATTATTTTTGAGAATGGTGGCAGCAGATAAATGGGCCAGTAATTTTTCTACATCTTCTGCATTACCTTTCCTTAGCAGAGGTTCAACTCTACATCGACATCTATATCGATATTTCGCAATCCACCTGACGGCGCGTGGCAGAGGGTACCCCGTACCACTGAGAGTCATTTCCTTTCCTGTTCTACATGCAAACATAACGAGGAAAGAACAACTATCTATATGCCTCCATATGAGTCTTAATTTCTCGTGGCTTATCTTTGTGGACCTCACGCGCAATGTATGTTGGACGCAACAGAATCGTTCTGCAGTTAGCTTCAAATGCTGCTTCTCTACATTTTCTCAGTAGTGTTCCTCGAAAAGCGAAAAGCTTTGAACCTTCCTCTATCCAGTGACATGCTCAATGTGTGTATATCTTTTATAGTTCATCTGTAATAAACAATTGAAATGTGTTCTCCCTTTTTGAATCATTCGGTATACTGTAGAATTTTTCATGGGTTTTATGCTTGTGTATGACATTTATGGAAACTAAAAATTTCCTCTGTAGGAATCCTTATGGATTCCGTAAACTACAATTGTATGAAACCTCAGTCCGTCCTGGCGACCTTTATAGCAATAGATACCGACACCCAGGTTGATGCCGTGTCCCTTTACTTGTATAAGGCATTCGGTATAGTTCCGCGATGTCGCTTGATGACCAAAATACCAGATCGGTTTTGTTCTTGGGTTGGCGAGTTCCTGGAAAACAGAACACACCATGTTATTCTCAACCCAGATAAATCTTCGGACACAAAATGAATTTTGAATGCACCCAGAGAAGTGTTGTAGGACTCTAACATTTACAGATGACGTAGCGAATGAAGCTGGATGTTCCATGAGGTCTATCGCGGATGATGCTGCTACATACACACAAATTGCAACGCTACAGAAATGTACAGAAATACTGGAAGGGCTACAGAGAATCGACACTCGCTGCAGGGACTGGCAGTTGAGCCTCAGCATAAACAAATGTAACCTCTTGCATAATTAGACAGAAATAACCATTAAAATATAATTATTGATAGCAGAACATCCACTGGAAGCAGTCACGTCCATCAATTGTCTGGGAGTATTCGAAAGGAGCGATTTAAAGTGTACCGACCACATAAAACTAATCATAGGAAGGATCAGCCAGTCAGATTTTTTGCAAGAATCTCAAAGAAGTATAGTCCACCCACGGAGGAGGTAGTTTATAAAATCCTCTTTCGACTAACGCAGTTTACACAAGCCTCGTTTCACTGGTATGTGAATAATTCTCTCCCGTCTGAGATCAAGACTAGATAGAATTGATAAAGGAAACAGGGAATGAAAATCAGCAAGTTTCGTCATTTAGCGAAAGCGTCACGAAGATGCTAATCAAACTCTAGTGGCAGACGCTATAGGAGAGGCATTGTGGATCACGGTGTAGTTTACCGCAAAGACTCTGAGGTAGGAAGAGCCAAGAAACATATTATTCGTCTAACACACATCTCTCGAAAAGGTCTTGTGGGTAAAATTAGGGAGATTCGAGCTCACGCGGAGTCTGACAATTGTTGTTCGCTAGACCATTCGTGACTGGAGCAGGAAAGCGGGCAAGTGAAAGTGGTTCACAATATTCCCCGCGCCACACACCTTAACGTAGCTTGCGAATTATAGATCTAAGTTTAGTCAAATAGACAACAACCTGGACACATTCATAAGATCAGTCAAATGAAAAAGAGACAGATGGAAAAAAAGTAAGTAGACTGTTATTTCAAAAGTAATCGCCAAAACTGTTAGTACATTAATCCCAATGTGAGACAGTGCCTTCACGGAAAATTTCTGCAGTCGCCTACGGAACCGTGATTGTACCCTGGCGTCCACCACTCCGTCTTCAGCGATTCGACTGCCACGAATGTCTTTTTTCAGGGCTTCAGAAATATGGAAATCGAAGTTGGAGAGATCGGAACTGTATGGTGAATGCGTACGATCTTCCTCGCGAAACTTCTGTTTCTGCTCGAAACAACCTTGGCTACACATTACTGTCTTCTTGTAGATATTTTGTTTTACACTCACAATCAGCACCTCAAATGCTATGTTTTTAACAATAGCTTTCATGTATTCAAAAACTGCCGCTGTATTTACTTCAGATGACTCTTTCTATAGCCTCTACATTCTAGTAGTGAAGACGTTCTCATATTTTCATTTTGTATACTGTCAAATGTTAGAACAATCATTTCGATCCATCTCAGTGCAGTCTGTTTTTAGAATGTTACCATTATTACTGTTTATACTTTTCCACGTCCAAAAACATTTCAGTTTTACTAGATAGTTGTCCGATCCACATTGGGCTGCTCTATAAGATGTTGCGACATTTACCTTAAAAGTATTTGCTTGTTTATTGATAATATAGTCTATCACTGATTGTAGGTCTCTGGAATTCTGCTGTCAAGGATATCTACGAATTTCTTCGTATTCGAGAAGTGTGTTGGCAATTTGTAAATTTAACTGTTCACCAATTTCAGTTAATCATTCTCCATGGTCATTATATTGTGCCGCTCCGTTTTTGACTACTGTCCCAAACGGTTCTCTTATTCCTACTTTTGCATTCTTGCCCTTAGCACCATCAATTCTTTCCTTCCTGGGAATTTCACAATATGGGAGTTGCCCGGAAAGTATCTTTCTAAGTCGTTTGTGTCATTCGTTGATTCTTCTGTTCCAATAACGACAACTTCCATGGTGAACAATGCCATTCCAACTACACTCATGCTCATAAATTAAGCATACTGCTGATACATGGTGAAACAACGCTCTGAAGGGCGGTTTGCGGGTTTAAATCACCTCGGGGTATGACCACGCGATGCATCTAACCTGCGGTCGTCGCACGGTGGCGCTGGTAGCAGTCCACATACGCAGAGGTGTGTTGGCACATGTCAGAGTACGGTGCAGCGAGTAACTGTGCAGACGTTTTCAGACGTGCTAATGATGACTGTGTGATGAAAATGGCTCAAAGAACACATATTGATGACGTTATGAGGGGTTGAATACCAGGGCGACTGGAGGCTGGTCAAACGCAGCAGGTCGTCGCACGGGCCCTCCGTGTGCCACAAAGTGTGATCTCAAGATTATGGCAACGATTCCAGCAGACAGGAAACGTGTCCAGGCGCTACAGTGCAGGACGTCCACAGTGGACAACACCACAAGAAGACCGATATCTCACCATCAGTGCTCGCACACGGCCACGGAGTACTGCAGGTAGGCTTGCTCGGGACCTTACTGCAGCCACTGGAACAGTTGTCTCCAGACACACAGTCTACAGACGACTGAACAGACATGGTTTATTCGCCCGGAGACATGCAAGGTGCATTCCACTGACCCCTGGTCACAGGAGAGCTCGTAAAGCCTGGTGTCAAGAACACAGTACATTGTCATTGGGACAGTGGTTCCAGGTGATGTTCACGGACGAGTCCAAGTATAATCTGAGCAGTGATTCTCGCCGGGTTTTCACCTGGCGTGAACCAGGAACCAGATACCAAACCCTTAATGTCCTTGAAAGGAACCTGTATAGAGGTCGTGGTTTGGTAGTGTGGGGTGGGATTATGATTGGTGCAAGTGTAACCCTGCATGTCTTTGACAGAGGAACTGTAACAGGTCAGGTGTATCGGGACGTCATTTTGCAACAGTATGTCAGCCTTTTCAGGGGCGCAGTGGGTCCCACATTCCTCCTGATGAATCATAACGCACGGCCCCACCGAGCTGCCATCGTGGAGGAGTGCCTTGAAACAGAAGATATCAGGAGAATGGAGTGGCCTGCCTGTTCTCCAGACCTAAATCCCATCGAGCACCTCTGGGATGCTTTCGGTCGACGTATCGCTGCACGTCTTCAAACCCCTAGGACACTTCAGGAGCTCCGACAGACACTGGTGCAAGAATGGGAGGCTATACCCCAGCAGCTGCTCGACCAGCTCATACAAAGTATTCCAACCAGTTGTGCGGCCTGTGTACGTGCGCATGGTGATCATGTCCCATATTGATGTCGGGGTACATGCGCAGGAAACAGTGGCGTTTCGTAGCACTTGTGTTTCGGGACGGTTTTCTCGACTTATCACCAATACCGTGGACTTAGGGATCTGTGTCCTGTGTGTTCCCTATGTGCCTATGCTATTAGCGCCAGTTTCGTGTAGTGCCACATTCTGCAATTACCCTTAATTTATGAGCATGAGTGTATAACAATACGTACGTTAGTAAATTCTTGATTCTTTTCACCATATTTTCTTTATCAGGATGCCTTGATCCTGGGAGTGTTTCATGTCCTGTCTCAAAATATGTACGTGTTCATCAAGATCTTCCTCCCCATTACCGTTCCGCTTCGTTTCAGAGAATATAGTAACACCCACTTCGAATGTGTCGTTTTCTGTAGGTGATATATTCAGTATAGTGGAAATGTCTTGTATATTCCTACATTCAAACGTAATTTTCGTGTTTTCATCGTGAGCTCGTCGTCTGGAAGAAAATAAAAAGAAGATAACTTGGATAGGACCAAGTGAAACTGAAAATAAAACTAATTACATTTTATCAAACAATACAGTACCGGTAATCGAAAAAATTTAACATCACAAACCATGTCAGAAACTCCATGAGATCATAGAGTAAAAATGGATACCGAGAAGCAGCATAAAACAGATGGAAACATATATACTTGTCAAACATGAAGTCAAAAATGTGGAGTAGGGACATTTATTTAAGAATAAGAACGTAAACCATATTAAATTAAGCAACAAACTTAGCGTCTTAAAACACGAAAAGGACATCCAAAAGTGCAAAAAATGTTGAAGGTATGAAGAAATGCAAACTTCGAATAGAACGTGGCGTCTTTCAATGACAACGCGTGAGTTTCAAAATAACCGTAGTAAGACGATACTGAATTGAACAAAACTCTTCGGGAATGTTTTAGAAATAATGTGAAATGAGAGAATGAAATGTTCTAGTCAAAAACAGTAAGAGTATGAAAATAAAAAAGCAGATTTTTTGGTTCATAAGAACCAAGTGTCATCAGACAAGATGGTAGTAACTAATTAACAAAGAAGAGAAAATTGTACAAGAGTTCCAGATATTCTTTAAATATTGACATAATTTGGGAGCTGAATCAGAAACACAGATAGTTAGCCATAAGCCAGAACAATTGGCAACAAGAGGAGAGAGGTAAGGACATGCTTGAAGCAACCAGCAGAACAGAGACATCCTTGCTGGTACGCAGGTGTAGAGACGCATCACTACATGCTGACAGAAACTAAACTACGTAGCAAAGGCCACACCTGATATGGACAGTGGTAGACTCTTTGATCCATTTACAGCATCTATAATTGGATGACGAGCCAATCTGTTAAGTGTGTGGGCAGTCGTTATACACTGTGTCCAGTTTACAACCCCATCGGTGTGGTTATGTAACAGTGCGCAGTTAGCCCAACGATACTCTTATATTAAGTGCTTTGTATTTTCCCTTATACTTCTCATGAGATGGTTATGTATTCTAGCATCAGGTTTGATATCACTTTCATTTGTTTATGTGGAACACATAAGCAAGCATGAATGACCACTTACCAAGGACGCACATAACTAATCAAAGCAATATATGCCACGTGACGCACGTAATAACACTTATTTAAATTTCAGAATATTTTCAGCTCGACGTAGCACTTAATTGCAGCAGACTGGCAAGAAACATACAAACCGATAGTTGTTACTTTTTTTTCGAGCTTACCTTCCTCCTGGATATGTGGCGTATTCCTTCCTGAGCTCATCCTATTAAGCAAACAACAAAATAACTTTAATATTATGCTGATAAAATAATTTGTAATTTTTTGACAGCAATCAATGAAATTATGCTTGACTAAATTATTTATTCTTTAATATTTTCTGCCATCCAAAAACAAAAAGGAAAAAACTAATACCATGAGATTCTCGCTTACTGGTCTAAAGAGCTAAATTACAGGAATCTGGCGAGGCATTTATCACATACTTAATCCACCTATGAACTACAGGGAAAATAACTTATACATTCGTAAAATTTGTAACATAATAAATAAGTTATTTAAGAAAGCGTAAAATTTACGATTTTTTCAACCGACTATAGTACACATTCGATTTAAGGTCGGCATAGTCACATTAATGGAACAAAATAAACGTTTTGTGAACCTATGCAAGAAACCATAACAATTATTATAACTGTTATAATGACAGATCAAACATACGATAATGCTAAGATCTACAGATGATACAATCCTTCTTGGGGAAGCAAGGAGTTCTTAAGCGAACTAAAAAAAGAAGGGATATTCTGCTTAACGTAGTATTAACAGAACAAAGGTGAAAGTACGAAAGGGTCACCCTATGAAAAGTGAAGGTTCTGTTAGGTCTACAAGACATCGAGTCCCTTTGTTCAGTGACAGATCAACAAATCTCGTTCATCAAAAAGTCAGTGTATACAGTGTCATATTCAGATTTCAGATGTGTGATTTTTATTTCTATGTTAATAATTCATTGTAAATTGAACAAATGTTAAGTCCGTAACCATGGGATGATCCAGATGTGTTATCCGGCATACGATAGCGTGTGTAATAACACCATTAGGAAATAATTTGTGCGTAGTTATGTTTTGCAGAATTAGGAGCATTGTTTATGGGGCAACACTAGGTAAGCTATGAATCAACTGTGGATATGGATAAATCTTATGATTATGAACATAATCACGATACTAGTCTTGAATCAGCAACCATTTTTGTTTTGTATTGTGATTCATTCAGTGTAAATTATATTTACACTAGCTTCGCGCTCAATGTTTCATCTTGTAGACTGTGTTGATTTCAGTTTCCTTTAATCGAATTTTTATGTTGGCCACAAACTGCAACACCTTCTAAGCTTTTGACACTAATTAAGGCCATAGGAGCATGGTCTTTTCCGAATGTACTTCTGACCAAAAAGTGATCCTTGTAGCTACACTCAAAGGTTTTGGTTACCATGCCTTTTGCGTTCTCATGATGATATTTCCATACAAATTTCCATGCTTTAACAAATGTTTATTTATATCTAGTCGAGACATGAAATACCAATTTTTATAGATTTAGCTTTAAATTTTTTTTAATATAACGAAATATTTTCTTAAAATTTTGATCCTTTATTTCATCGCCTTAAAGTTTGAATTTACAAAAACAGCGAAAAAAGTATTTTTTTAATTTCTAACAGAGAAGCCAAATACAATTTCTCATAGATTTAGCTTCTAAAATGTTTTCATAATGAAACAATTTCATAAAAATTTTCTTCCTCTATTTCAATCGCTTAAGGGGTTGAATTTCCATAACAGTGAAACACGTATTTGTTGATTTCTAATTGAAAAGTCAAGCACCAATTCTGACAGATTTAGCTTCAAAAATGCTCTTACAACGAAAAATTTCCATAAAAATTTTCAATTCCTATTTCACCCCCTTAGGGATTAAAATTCCAAAAACGCTCAAACACGTATTTCTTCATTTATTACCGAGAAACCAAATACCAATTTTCGTAAGTATTTCTTAAATATTGCTTTAAAAGCGACGTATTTTCAAAACCCCTTTAATCCCCTGTTTCACCCCATTAGGGGTGGAATTTCGAAAAATTCCTTCTTATACGACGCCTGCACTATAAGCTTAACACCCCTTCAAAATTTCTGGTTTCTATCCTAAGGAGTTTGGACTGGTCAATAATGAGCCAGTCAGCCAGAACATTGCGTTATATTTGAAAATATTAGGGGAAATGATAAATGACGTTGGGTATGTCCTACAGAATTTATTTATTTAGTTAATCGGTTTCCGGCGTAGAAGACAAACATCAGACTTTAACCTTAAAATGTAATGATGGACTTGTAAGCCGAAAACCGGTTACTAAATAAATTAATCTCGTAGAACATATACAAAATTGTACCACTTCATTTATAATTATGTTGTTCTATCAAAAACCGATGGAGAAATTAGTTAACATGATAAGCAGAGTTGCTCAAGGATTTTAACATTCCATACATTCTAAGATGTATCCTTTACTCTTTTATTTCACACTAACACATTAACACTCACTCTCCTGCAGGCGTAATATTCTATATTACATGCTGTGTGTTCACTGCTCACACCAGTGATTAAAGTGTATACATCCTAAGTTAGAAATGTAATTATAGGACAATGTAAGAGGACCATAATTAAGGAATTTATTGCTAGCGCACTCGAGCAGATGTAACTTCGATGGATTGCTCTTGTGTTGCCTATGATATGTAAGCTACAATAGAACCGCAGACCAGAGATCAGTGTCGGCAACAGTAGTAATAGTAGCTTGCGGTCGGGCGGTTGGGTCAGATCGCTCGTAGAGAGCAGTTGTCGAGTTGTATAGCTCACAGAGAGCACTTGTGTGCTGGAGTTCGGACGATGCAGTACAGTAGTGTTGTTTTGTAGCTCGAGAAGAGCAGTACAGTTATGGAATTACCAAGGCCTGTCGTGGAGAACAATGGCGGTGCCTGAGCGATGTAGTATAAGGTAAAAGCAAAATATTATTGCTCTTTATTGCCGCTAGCATACGTTAATTGCTACAACTGATTTTTGTACTATTGTTATATCAAAGTCCCATGTAAATGTTTTCAAAAATCTTTCAATAATAACTTCCTTACAAAGATAACTTTTGACAGTCATTCATCTGAATTTAAAGTTTTTACTGATTTCCCCTATCCATAGTCATGTCGATTATCGTCAAGAAAATCAGTTGTTTTTCATATATAACAAAATCTATCGGCCAGCATTGCACTGAGCTGTGCCAGAAAAATTTCTTATAGGAGCAGATATATACGCTTTATCCGGCGACATCGTTGAGGTAAGAATTTTCAGTTTATTCAGAATGATTTTTCAGGGCCATGACGCGGCACTGCTGACGTCCAGATTTACCAGTTTACATTCACAGTAAGTTAATTATTGAAAGATTACATTACGAGATTCCTTTTGAATGGTTATATATAAGTCACATTTTTATTGGGAGGTTAGTCAGTTTTTTTATTGGGAGGTTACGGAATTTATCTGTTGGGAGGTTACAACCCATTAGTACCTAAACTATGTAGTTGTGTTGACTACCTCCCCTACCACACCGGCAGTGCCGAGTATGTCAATAGCGCTGCTATCTCAAGTCACTAAATATTTTTGAGTCAAACAGTGTCACTGCCAGAACCACACTGCCCTTATAAAGACAGCACCCGAGACCATAAGCAATCTACTTACTTCAGCTAGGTATTATTCAGATGGCACTAGGAAGCCAATCCTTCTACGCCTATAGCCATGGAACAGATTACGAAATAGACACTGATTCTGGTTGGACTTGGCATTGTTTCGTAGCATTGACTCTGAGAATCTAATTCCGTGTAGGATTCAAAACGCATGCGAAACACTGTCTCGCAAAAACCAGATTCAAGATGCAATGTCACGAGCTCATCTGCGTTGCAGTCTATACGCAGGTCTCCAACAGTGAGTCGCAGCTTTGCGTCGCAGTGCGAATCGGGCTTCAGACTACTGTAGGGTACGCTTTCATAATCTCCGTCTATCTCTTTGTCGGACGTAAACACGGTGCTGCAACGAATCTCAAGTCTTCACTTTCTTTGCCTGGTAAAACATAGCGCAATATTGGTGTCCGTGTTAAACTTACTCTGAATAAAGCATATCAATACTGTATTGATGATTTTGAAGTTATGTTCACGTACAGCTAAATACGTGACGTGAGCAGCTCATAAATATATATACGTTTCATGCTACTGAACGTGCTTCATAATAAATTGAGAAGAAATGTATATTGAGAAATATAAATTACATTAATTCAGTCGCAAATAGACATAACGTATTCTTGACTAATGCTCGTAATGTTACATTTTTCGAGTTCTTATTTTTTTTTTTTTTTTTTTTTTTTAAATGCCTTATGATGTCACCCTTGCTCTTGAATATTTTCGCTTCAGACAGTTTTTTCTTCTTTCAGGAGTCATGTCACCAGGTAAAAATATCATAGAAAGATGCTTTACGGTCGTGGGGTTTTACCACGATAGTTTATAAAAGCTAATGAGAAACCTCTGTATGTTCTGTGCAGTGAAGTGCTCACAGCAGAGAGTATGAAACCCAGCCATTTAAAAAAGAAGTCATGCAGAGTTTGCAGGGAAGACATTGAATTCTTCGAAAGCAAAGATATTATACTGAAAAGTTCACGCATGGATTCTTCGAGCTGTTGTTTTCCAGTCAACGGAAGGTGGTCTTGAAGTTTCATCGCTGTTCAAGTCGCTCAAACCAAGAAACCTCTTACAATAGGACAGGATTTCAACAAGTTTTCCTTACTACATACATTGAAGTTAGTTCTAGGAGAGCAACATGTGGAATAAATAAACATTATGTCTTCTCGTGTATAGATGACTTCTTGACTTGTCCATTATTAAGCTTGAGGCTGTTCGTAACGAACGAAGACACTCTGAGCTGGGGAATCAGACACAACACAGAGAGCAGGAAAAAGTGAAAGCGGTTAGGTTATCAGAGGTAAACGGTAACGGTAGAAGCCTGCAAAGCTGCAGACGGTCCCGGCAGCTATTCCAAAATAGAAGTTTCACTTCAGAGAACTAACTGGTAACTTCATACACGGCCTAGTCGCTGTTGTAAGGTGTAACTGTCTCTTCTTTTTAATTGGTTGTGTATCACTCTCCATGTTTCATACCTCCTGATGCAGCCTTGTCTAGTACTAATTTTATCTTATTTTATTAGTTTTGTTTATTAATAGAAACTGTTATGTAGGCATGCTATTCCTATTTTGTGCAAAAGGTTTTCCTGCCAACTCCATTGTTATTTATGTACTGTTCAGTTTTTACTATTTCATTGCAAAGATGTTACTTACTGTATGTTTGTACTTCACTCTAGATGTGTTATTTCTCTTCCAATGTTGTCTGCTAACATTTAACTTCTTTGGTGATAATACTCAGTAAATGTCTGAAGATGGCCTCGTGAGTCGAAAACCGGTTAGCACTAAAGATAAGATTGTAGAACAAAAGCAAACTGTTGCTTCTCATTTATTATTATATAAGACCTACTTTAGAAAGAAGTCAATTTTGTTAACAATATACAAAGAATAAATGATTAGAGGTATTATTGTTGTTTTTTGTTGTCGTTACTACTTGCCGCAGTAGATGTTACAACTTGCCCCAAGCACGAGGTAAGTTGTAACACCGCACTTCTAGCAAATAATTGATTGTAAAATAATGACCAATAGTTATGGTATTATTTTTACTTGATTTGGTAGAGGAAGAGTTACAGCATCCATCCATCTTTATTAAGTAGCAATTTCATCAATGGATCTCAAGATATATTACTTTTCATGAAAACTGTTACAACAAGCCCCTCGCTCCCCTACATCAGATTGGTCGATGACTGCAAAGTGCCAGTTGAATGGCGGGCCGTCTATAGACAGGCAAAAATACTGCATCGCCACAGTCCTTTAAAAATGATTTTTTCTGCATTCAGAGGAGTTATCAGTCAGATCGTTGGGACGCCCACTCCTGGTCGCTCGTCGCTAGCCTTGGGTAAGCTCCAACAAGCCTATTTTCTCACTTTTACTTTACTGTTTTGCTAGTGAGTACTACTTCTGTTAACTCTCACCTCAGCGTCTCAAACACTGACTCCTGATATCCAACCAGTTGCATCCTTTGTTTTATTGGTGCTTAGAATTAGTCTACAGTGTGGTAGTTAGTCTGAAGGAAATAAATACTTGTAAATTTATTCAGACACTTGAGTCTTCTGAGTCTCCTGCGAGTATCTCACCGAGCCCCAAAATCCACGCCTCTCGTGCATTCCCTGCGGCAGTGATTAGTGGTGTACAAGCAATCAACATGCCATCACTGTGGATTTATATCGAATCTGCACAAGGTGTGAAATGCAGTCTTATAAAGGCCCTGATACAAATCATTTGTGGGGTGGCTAGCCTCTCATATAATTTATTCATTAAATTAAATTATGAAAGTTTCACTCCAGAAATTACGATGAGAAAGCTTTCTGGTGAATGTGACTGTTTAACAGATAAACGCTGCTCTATGAATTGAGAATTACATATATTTTCCTTTAACAGAACACAAAATTGAATTCGTACAATGAACAGTCATGTATATTAATGTAAAACCAACATGTAAACAGTCCTCACTTGATAGAGGTGTCGGCAAGAAATTAGTGCAAACGACACCGAATGGGATCTAGTGTGCTTCTCTACTACGAGAAGGGGGAACAAGCGAACAAGCGAAATGTATAACATTTCAAGTTAAATGTATGACAATTATAAAAAGTGAAATGTAGAACAAGTGGGTAATCGGATGCAGTACCACGATATGACCTAAGGAGGCAAAGTGATTCTATGGATGCCATCGCTGAGGAATCTCAATTCGAGTTTTTAGAGGTTGAAATATCAACTGAAACCCTACAGGCCGGAGCTGCGTATATTACCGACAGTACGTCGCAAGGCGGCGTGCTGACGACGGCTGCAACCTGTCGTCGGCTACACTGCATGGAGATGGTCTCCGCCTTGGAGACCGATCGAAGCACGAACGCGAAAGGAAAAAAAAGTCTGAGTGTTTGTCGCGATGGCCGGACAAGTGAAACCTGAATGAAATTACTCTGCAACAAGGGTGGCAAAGCACGCGACCGACTCTTGCGGCGGCCAGACAGCCTAGACGGCGCGCGCCCTGCTTGTGCCAGAACTCGGCCAATCGTCGCCAATAAACTAAACTTTCGCTGTCTAGACTCCCACAACCATAATCCGCCAGACTAGGCACCAAAACGTTCCTTCCTACCAATTCCCGACGATGATTGCAAACGTATGCTGTCGTAACGTCGAAAGGCCTATCATAGCCTCCGCCAGGACTTTGCGCGGAAAGCATTTTGACGACGGGTGTCAACGAAATGTGATATTTGAAGTGCTTTGTGTCGCGCCTTTCTCTGAAGCGTTCGAGACAACACTACAGCCGTGGCGTCGAGCTGGTGCTTTCCTGTGCAAAAAATAGGCATTCGTGAGAAAACTGCACACAGCCATTGTTAAATAGCGAGCTTCCATCTCTCTGGCCCCTGAGACCAGACATCAAAAGAGAAAGCCACTAGCCAGACGTCGGGACTCTGACCACAAAATCTCACTGACTGGACAGCGTCCCACCTCCTGCACGCTTTGCATGACAGTGTAATAAGACATCGAAATGACATTAATATGCATGTATGAAAATTCATACATGCAGGAGACTCAGAGGACTCAAGTGTCTGAATCAATTACCAAGTATTTATTTCCTTCAGACTAACTACCACACTGTAGACTAATTCTAAGCACTAATAAAACAAAGGATGCAACTGGCTGCATATCAGGAGTCAATGTTTGAAACGCCGAGGTGAGAGTCAACAGAAGTAGCAATCACTGGCAACACAGTAAAGTACAAATATTGAAAGCACCACTTCAAGTGAGAAAACAGGGTTGTTATACGAGCTACCAGGAGTGGGCGTCCCAACGATCTGCCTGATAACTCATCTGAATTCAAAAAGAAAAAATCATTTTTAAAGGACTGTGACGACGTCCCGCCAATCCACCGGCAATTTACAGTCATCGGCCAATCTGATGTACGGCTCTGCACCTCCCTTGTATCTCTGGCCAAGCATTTTCAGATCTCCTACTATATAGATGGGGATGTTCCTGGCTTTTATATTAACAAGCTCCAAGTTTGGTAGCAACAGCATTCAGGTGAAATCTAGACGTCACTGCCCGTTCTATTATGGCTGCAAACAATACTGTTTTTACGTCAATTGGCCACATTTGGAGGCCTCTCATCAGTTGGCACAGCTGTTTCAGCAGCTTTACTCATTTCCTATCTCTCTGTAATCCACTGACTTCGCTGTTTTCAGGAGCAAGTACCAAGATTGCTGCCTGTGCTACGACGTACCTGTTTGAGACCATCTCGTAATGTTACACCTTACAACAACGACTAGGCCGTGTATGAAGTTACCAGTTACGTAATTATCTGAAGTGAAACTTCTATTCTGGAATAGCTGCCCGGACCGTCTGTAACTTCGCAGGCTTCTACCGTTACCGTTTACCTCTGATAACCTAACCGCTGTCAGTTTTTCCCGCTATCTGCGTTGTGTCTGATTCCGCAGCTCCAAGTGCATTCGTTCGTTTCGAACAGCCTCAAGCTTAATAATGGACAAGTCAAGAAGTCATCTTTACATGACAAGACATAATTTTTATTTTTTCCACATGTAGCTCTCCTAGAACTAACTTCACTGCATGTAGTAAGGAAAGCTTGATGAAATCCTGTCCTATTGTAAGAGGTTTCTTGGTTTGAGCGACTTGAACAGCGATGAAACTTCAAGACCACCTTCCGTTGACTGGAAAAAAAATAGCCCGAAGAATCCATACGTTAACTTTTCAGTATAATATCTTTGCTTTCGAAGAATTCAATGTCTTCCCTTCAAACTCTGCATGACTTCTTTTTTAAACGGTTTTTTAAATGGTTGCTGTTAGCACTTCACTGCACAGAACATACAGAGGTTTCTCATTAGCTTTTATAAACTATCATGGTAAAACCCCATGACCGAAAAGTATCTTTCTATGATATTTTTACTAGGTGACATGACTCCTGAAAGAAGAAAAAACTGTCTGAAGCGAGAGTATTAAAGAGCAAGGAAGGCTGGTGTTTTGGTCCTGAGTAAGTGTATGAAGGCTCAGAGGGCTTGCCACCTTGCATCCAATGCCAAGACACAAGGATTTCTTTCTAACAACACAATCGGAAGTGGTATCATAGACAAGAGATTCGGTATTTCTTACACATACTCAACGAAATAAGATCAGGTCACTTATTTGTTACATGAATTGAGCTACTTGTTCCCTGCTACTTGTCTATATTCTACACGTAAAAGACGACGGCCTGGAAGAAGAATACTTGTTCACGGAATTACTGGACGCTACTAAACGCGGAGTAGGTGCTTTCTGAACAATGAAGAATTTTGTTGAGAAAAGTGAAATACATTGGTCGAATTTGGTAGGTGTATGTACAGACGAAGCACCTTACATGTGCAACGTTCACTCTAGATTACGCATATTGATTAAAGAAGTTTTAGCAAACACTGCATTCAGCCAGTGCATTATAACATTATATCTTTGTACCTTTGGCAGTGAAAACACTTCCTCCTGATCTGTTGAACGTACTCACTCACGTGGTGACGATGGTAAACTACGACCGAGGTACTACAGTAACCACAAGAGTTCTGAAAGAGTTGTGCAAAAAAGTTGGAGCCAAAATGATATGTTTTGGGTCCACACAGAAATAAGATGGCTATCACATGGCAAGATGTATCATAGAGTGCTTTGTTTTTCGAAAGGGCGAAGTCGGAAAAGCAGAAAGATTCACATACAAAAACAGCAGATAACATATTTATTTCCAAAGTGACCTATCTTTCAAGGATAAATGGCGAATATTTTGACAGCACAGGACAAAGTTGCCAATTTTCGTCATAGATTGGAGCTTTACCAACGTAGGGCTGAAGTTCAGGACATTTCGAATTTCCCAGTACTGATAGCAATGCTCGACGCTCACTCAGTGAAACATGCTCAGTCACGCATGAAATAAGTCATCACTTATGAGCAGTAAGAAATTCTATCAGTACAGATAACTACTTTCATGGACTGGAGAATAGACAAATAATTGCCTCGGTCTTAAGATACTGAAGTTCAAAACCAAAACAGAATTTCTTGGACTATGTGAAGACAAGAGACTAAAAACAGATTTATCAAAAACAGAACCAGCAACATTTAGGAGAAATATTTGTGAAGAGTATGCAGTATCATCAGAAAAAGCGTTAAGAGTAGTGGTTCTATTCGCCGTGACTTAAACGTGCGAAAGTAGATTTACGACTATAGTGGCAAAGAAAAAAAGCAAGGAACCGATTGAACTTGGTACACGATTTACGATGTTGAAAATAAAATTATTATGTGTTTCCAGTAATTATAAAAATAGGACTGTTCAAATATTTCTTTTCAGTGTAAAATTTAATAAGATACTAAATTCTGTTGCGCAGTATTGTCTATTATATGATCTAGTTCAGGAGTAATGGCCTCAGAGAAGTTGGGGACCACCGATATAGTACAACACTCGAAACAGCTCAGAACATCCCACTGTCTCTTAATTTAAATATGCTGAAAATTTGCGGAACATTTTAAAAACTTACACCTACGTTAAGAGCTATGAGCGTTTGTTGCGTAGAGGAGATGAGTTTCACAGAAGTGTTGATAGCTCCTCAGGTATGCATTTTAGAGCCCATGTTTACTGGACACTTTTTTCTTGTTTTTATCCATACTACCGCCTCCGAAGGTTGCCTGCCCTACAATCTCAGCAACAACAGTACCGTTACCTTTTTTTCCACTGTCAGAGGTATGAGAACAATTTTCGCTTATAACTTTCGACTCATTCGTTTCCGGACCAGTGTCCCCTACTTGAGCTTGAGACATTTATCCTTCCCCATCATGCCTGAAAGTTTGTAAACCCATCAAGGAATCATCCTGTATATGCACACACGTACAGGAGCCTGTACCTATAGCTTCGACGCTCTGTAGCGGCGTTGGATGATGTTTCTGGACATGGGTTCTTATTCTCATTTTGTCGCTCTAGACACCTTCTACATCCACTTGACGTCTGTTCGTGTAATTATGAAACACCCTGTATGGAACAATTTCCAGAAAAGTAAAATTAGTATGTCTCAACAGAATGTATAAGGGGACTGAAAACAAGGTAAATGAGCTCCTTGTATGCCTCGAAGATGTGGAAAATTCTGCTCTGAAGAGCTCAGGGACTAGCATCATTTTCGTGTAGAGGAACATCGGAAAAAGGACGAATTGCAACATAGGTAAAAGTTGGACACAAAGTCTATAATGTTCATATAAGCAGTTTTTGTGTAGATTAGAGCCTAGAAGCAAGTGCTTGTGAGCTGTTACTGTAGAATACTTCCACTGTAACTGTAACAGTCTAAAGATCCCCTCTAGGAAACTTACAGTAATTTATGAGAAATCTAGATCCATTACTGAACTGCCAGACAAGAAGAAATCGTTAGATGTATGTGGAGATATCAATGTATTATAGATTTCTTAAACGATTGTGACAAGAGAAATGAACTGAAATCATTGTTTGACCGTTTCAGTCTGACCTCAGTGGTTGGAAATTTTCCATCTCGCATGCAGGAACTTTTTTTTACACAGTCTGCAGACTGAAACAATTAATGTGTGCCCATTTGCTAATGGGCTATCTGATCATAATGCACAGTTAATGGAAATAAACAATGTGGTACTTTACAGCTATGAGACATGTTCATACAATGCAATGAGGCTTATTAATGAGGACAGGGTACACTGTTTTAAGAGTGAGTTAAAAGAGGTACTGCGGAATGAGGTATATGTAGAAAGAGATGCTGATGTGAAATTCGGTATATTCCATCGAATATGTGAGTCAGTATTTGGAAACAGCTTTCCTTTATCGAGAAAGTCCATTTAGAAAACAACTAAACCATAGATAACTAAATGGGTTAAAACTTAATGTAAGAGGAAGTGGGGAATTTGTATAGAGGCTAGAAGAAGTCAAGATCCGAAATTATTAGCATTCTATAAAAAAAAATTCTGTGGTGTTTTAAGGAAAGTAATTATAACGTTCAGAAATAAGCAAAGAAATTGATAATACAGGTATTAAGATCAAAACTATATGGGGTATTGTGAAATGGGAGACAGGACAGCCAGTTAGTGAACAAGATACCAACCAGTTCAACTAAATGGCAGAGTTATCAGTGATAACACATAAGTTGCAAGTATTTTTAATAATAATTTTATAAATGCAGCTGCAGAAATAGGATTAAGTGATTCAGTTGACAAAGCAAGAGAATATATTAAAAATATTGTTTCACATAACTTTAAACAACTATAAGAAACACCAACACCCTTCACTGAAATTAAAAGAATTTTAGAAATTCTAAAAAAACAAAAGTTCATACAGTGTTGATAGAATTTCAGACATAATTCTGAAAGAGAATTCTAAATTGATAAGCAATGTCCTTACTAATACAGTATATGTATTGTATTACAGGAACAGGCAATTTTTCCAGACAGATTACAATATGCAACAGTTAAGCCTCCTTATAAGAAAGGTGATAAGAAAGACTTAAATAATTATCGTCCAGTTCCCTTACCGATGTATTTTTGCAAAATATTCGAAAAAGTATTTTAGTCCTGCATTTAAATAGAAACAACGTAATAAGTACATCACACTTAGGATTCCAGAAGGGCTGCTTTACTGAGAATGCTATGTATATACTCGCTCACTAAATATTACAATCCTTAAATAATAATAAATAATAAATTTTGTGATCTCGCCAATGTGTTTGATTGTGTAGTTCATGTTACTCTCTTTAAAAAAACTTAGAAAAACTTAACTGAAGGGTTTACACAACAACTGGTTTGAATTATACTTAACAAACGGAATGAGAAGTCACATGCCGATCAACTGAAACAACATTGAAAGGAGAGAAAATTTTACTGACTGGCGGGAAATCAAGAAGGGAGTCCTGCAAGGTGCAGTTCTGGGTGCACTCCTATTTCTTATATATATGACTGACTTTCCATTTAAAGCTCATCGAGCAGAACTGACTCATTCTGCAAACGATACTAGTGTTGTAATAAATCCTATTAGGGAGAAAGCAACAGAAGAGACTGTTACTGACTTTTCCAATGAACTGTTGAGTGGTTCTTTGTGAATGGAGTTTCCCCTGATTTTGAGAAAACACACGGTATTCGGATCTGTACAACAAATAGATACACACCAACAACTGGTATAACACATGAAAAGGCGTCAGTAAGTAGGGCAGAATGGTCCAATTTTTAGATGTACATATGGTGAAAGATTTGAACTGGAAGAAGCATTTTACTGAGCTGCTCAAACAGTTGAGCTCAGCTACTTTAACTCTTCTTATAGTTGCTATTCTTGTAAACCAATGAATGAACCACCTTATACATTTTGCGTATTTCCGCACAGTAACGTCTTATGCAATAATTTTCTGGGGTAACTCATCACATAAAAACAAAATACTGATTTCATGAAAGAGAACAGTATCAGACAGTTTCATCATTGGCACAAACAACAGATTTGCCTTGCTACCACAGTCAGCGAAGGAAGAGGCTCAAGTAGTTGTAAGTGTAGTCAGCACTCAACAGACCTTCACTAGGAAACGAACTGTTGCAAAAAAGTAGAAAATATCAGGAACGTTCTGTTGTTAGGTAGTAGCCGTGGAAGAGGTGTTGACCAGATCTTGCAGGAAAAAACAGGTGACAGGTACTAGGACATGAGTATTTTCAAGCTCAGTGCATGTCTTAGCCAAGTGGTAGAGGATGTAGGATCATTGTGCAAGGGTTTTACAAAGCAGGATCATGTTGTGGTAGTGGGTGGAGCAGGAAACAGTATCGATAGGGATCAGGGCTACAATATTGAGTGTGACCTGCTAAAAATAGCATCTGCAACGGACCATACAAATGTTGGCTTGGTTACTGCTTTCATGCACTATGACTGGCCCCAACTGAACAACTCCGTCAGGACGGTCAATATGGAGCTAGATCAACTGATTTGGGCGGCTACTTTGTCAGGCATAGGTTTGGTTCCTGTTGATGGTATTGGTAGTTGGGACTTCAAGAAACATGACCAGCATATCAATGGGAAAGGGCAGGGTAAACTGTCTGGGATGATAGCAAAATCTTTAATGGGGGCACTGAAACTCATGGGAGTACTTTTTTAGGCTAAGATCAGTGTCCAGTCATCCTACATTGATTGAAATTAAGCTTAATGAGAAGTTCAGACAGGCAGGTACTAGAGATGTGAAAATATAACAAGATTCTCGCAACAGTAAAGTGAAAAATTATGTTGGTATGTCACAAGATTCACATAAAAGCACAGTGAAAAATAATGTTAATATATTGCATCAGAATATCAGGAGATTAAAAAACAAATTAGATGAGCTTCTTGTATGTTTAGAAGATTTAGAAACTGAGGGTGGAATAGATGTACTATGCCTGTCTGAACAACATATAGTCAGAGGTATGGAAATGGTAAATGTAGATGGATATAAGCTTTCAGCATATGTAAGTAGAGACACTATGGAGAGAGGAGGAGTTGCCATACATGTTAAAATCAGTCATAGCGTGAAAAATTTGGAAATTAAAATTTTTTGCGTATATCAACATATAGAAGCATGTGCATTTGAGCTTAAACTAAATAATGGCACTTTTATAAATCATTAAAGGAATGTATAGGACCCCACTCGGGAATTTTCAACTATTTTTGAAAAATTTGGATTCTTCGTTGCAGTACCTATACTTAGGAAAGCAAATTTGTGGGGATATCAATGTAGATTTTCTGAAAGAGTCTGATAGATAGCTTGACCTTGAAGTATTCCTTAGTTCTTTCAGTTTGACATCAGTTATTGATTTTGCTACTTGGGTGGTACAGAAAAGCAGCACACTGATAGATAACGTTTTCATAGATCAAGATAAATTTAATCAAATAAAAATTTTTCCTGTTAAGAATGGTCTGTCTGATCCTGATGCACAGCTAGTTGCAGTATATGATATAGCTCCATACATCAATGCAAAACAGTCCTCCAAAACAGTGCATTCCTTTAATGATTTAACAATTCAAAATTTTAAGGAAAGCTTGCAACAGTTAAACTGGGCAGAGGTGTACAGGGAACATGATGCTAATTTAAAATTTAACCTATTTCATGATACCTTTTTGAGTATATTTTAAAACAGTTTCCCTAAGAAAACAGTGTAATATAATTGTAAGAAACCATGTAAAAAGCCATGGCTTACTACAGGGATAAAAATATCTTCTAAACAGAAAAGGGAAATGTATCTTATAACTAGGAGGAATAATGATCCCAAAACAGTGAAACATTATAAAAACTTCTGCACTGTGTTAAGAAAAGTTATTAAAAAGACCAGAAGTATGTGCATTATGTCTAAGCTTAGCATGTCTGATAATAAAATTAAAACAATTTGGAATATTGTGAAAAGAGACACAGGGCAACTGAGAGCACAGGAAGACTGTATTTTAATCAAACACAATAAAAAGTTTGTTAACAAGAAGTCAGAAGTAGAAAACATTTTTAATAATCATTTTTAAATGTTGTAGAGAAAATAGGATCCAGGTATTCATTAGAAAATGTAAGACAATATATAGAAAACGCAGTACCCATGCAATTTAATAAGATTGAAATTCAACCCACCCCTCCTACTGAAATTAGGAAAATAATAAATTCGCTAAAAAGTAAAAGCTCACATGGAATTGATGGCATTTTCAAAAGAGTAATGAAAGCTTGTTCCCAACAAATAAGTAGGATTCTCAGCCACATATGTAGTAGCTCACTGAAACAGGGCATTTTTCCAGACAGACCATTGCTTAAAAAAGGGGATATATCTGATGCTAACAACTACCACCCAATCTCACTTCTGACAGCTTTATCCAAAATTCTTGAGCTAGTAATGTATCCAAGAGTAGCATCACATATTTGTAAAAATGAAGTACTAACAAAATGTCAATTTGGTTTTCTGAAAAGGCTTTTCAATCGAAAATCCTATACATGCTTTCACTGATCAAATACTAAATGCATTGAATAACCGAACATCACCCATTGGGATATTTTGTGATCTCTCAAAGGCTTTTGATTGTGTGAATCATGAAACTCTTCTAGATAAGCTTAAGCTTTGTGGAATGTGTGGGACAGTGCACAAATGGTTTAATTCATACTTAACTGGAAGAATACAGAATGTTGAAATTAACAGTACAGAAAGTCTGCAAAAACCAGCAGAGTCCTCTAACTGGGGAGGTATCAAGAATGGTGTCCCACAGGGTTCAGTCTTGGGTTCCTTATTGTTCTTAATATATATTAAAGACTTGCCACTTTATTTTCATGAAGATGAAAAACTAGTTCTTTTTGCTGATGATACAAGTATAGTAATCACACCCAAAAGCAAGAATCTGCTGAGGAAATTGGAAATAATGTCTTTCAGAAAATTATTACATGGTTCTCTGCAAATGGACTCTCATTAAATTTTGAGAAAACATAGTTTATACAGTTCTGTACAGTAAATGCCATAACACCACTGATAAATATAGACTGCAAACGGAAGTCTGTTGCTAAGGCAGAATACTCAAAATTTCTTGGTGTGTGCATTGATGAGAAATTGAATTGGAAGAAACACATCAATGATCCGCTGAAACGGTTAAGTTCAACTATTTATGCTACTAGGGTGATTGCAAATTTTGGTGATAAACGTATCAGTAAATTTGCCTACTATGCCCATTTTTATTCATTCCTTTCATATGACATATTTTGGGGCAATTAGTCATTAAGAGAGAAAGTATTCATTGCACAAAAGCATGTAATCAGAATAGTAGCTGGAGCCCACCCAAGATCACCTTGCAGACATTTATTTAAGGAATTTGGGATATTCACAGTACCTTCGGTATACACATATTCATTTATGAAATTTGTCATTAATAACCCATCCCAATTAAAAAAATAACAGCGAAATGCATAGCTACAACACTAGAAGAAAGGATGATATTCATTATTCTGGATTAAATCTCACTTTGGGGAAAAGGGGTAAATTATGCTGCCACAAAAATCTTTGGTCATTTGCCAAATAGTATTAAAAGTCTGACAGATAGCCAACCAACATTTAAAAGCAAATTAAAAGAATTTATGAATGACAACTCCTTCTACTCCACAGATGAATTCTTGGATATGAAGTAGTAAATGCAAAAAAAAAATTAATTCATTCATTCATTATTTTATGTAAAGAAAACTTATGTTAAAGTGACACATTCCACATCATTGCAAAATGTCATATTCATGATCTATGGAACAACGATTAATGTATATATGTATGTACATGAGCCATGAGAATAATATGTGGTGTTCACCCACTGTCGTCATGTAGGCACCTCTTCAACGAATCCGGCATTTTATCTACACCATCACAACACATCTATTCCCTAATGAAACTCCTCGTAAACAATGCACCACAATTTCAGCAGTATCTACAACACTAAAGTAAATATTGACCCTCATTAACCATTATTATTAAAGTTGTCAGTGTATCAAAAAGGGATTCAATGTGTAGCAACAAAAATTTTTCATCATTTGCCCAATATCGTAAAATGTCTGACAGATAGCAAAGCAAGTTTTTGATGCAACCTAAATAATTTGTCCTAGACAATTTCATCTATTCCACAGACAAATTTTTATGTAAACAATGGTAGACTGTAAAGTAACAAGTTATTAAATTGTAGTTTCATAATTAGGACATAAAAATTGTGTGTTCTTTAACGTGTTTCGGTAAACGAATCGTTAAAATGATCGAAGGAACATACAACTGACAAATATATTTTATACTTAGTGTTCATAAAGACTGAGAAGAGATATATTAATAAGACAGGAATTGCTTAAGTCCACCACAAAGGAAACCGAATACATGCTGTGTTACATATGGCAACACATTCAAATGATTTTATCCCCAAAGAACATAAGAAATATCTTTCTACCCCCAGAAAATGAATAGGCTCTACCTTACTGTTGTTATTAATTTTACCTATTCTAGTAACCTGCAAAGAAGAGCTAATGCCCGTTATATTTTGATTTTCAAACATAGTAGGCGAGGACCAAAGGTAAAAAAAAAATGTTCAAATGTGTGTGAAATCTTATGGGACTTAACTGCTAAGGTCATCAGTCCCTAAGCTTACACACTACTTAACCTTAATTACCCTAAGGACAAACACACACACGCCCATGCCCCCGAGCGAGGACTCGAACCTCCGCCGGGACCAGCCGCACAGGAGGACCAAATATGACACAGCACTTTATTTTACGAGATATGCGTGAAATATTAACAGGCCCATAATTTAAGTTGCCATCAACATGTACAGTACAGCGTTTAATACAGCTCTTTCCTACTCACACATTATTAATAATGCTGTTAAAAAGAAACGGATTTTTTTTTCATGTGTGTTTGCGTTGCAGGCAGGCCTTGCAGATTAAATATATGCTGTTCGCTGTGGACAAAAGGCCACAGCAACATTTACAACCCAGCGTACCTGCTCATTTCACAAATATTTCGACCCTATTGTTTCCACAGACTCTCAAAAAGTACCCCAGAATCGTAGCATCTTTACGTTCCCGAGTCTCTGGAGGCATGCTTTACGAGAAATGCATCGTTACCTTCCAGAATTCTTCGAGATATGCTTTATCATTTTCCATTTCCACCGCATAGTGTACTGTCCTTCGTGTTTAATAAGCAATATCGTATCTTAGCTCATCACATTTGCTACTGATCCTAGGCGGAGAACATTGTTACACTGTACCTTAACAGCACAGCATTACCAAACGATGTCAGAGATGCATTTCATATTATTATTTTCCTTAACAAATATTTTTCATTAAATCAGATTTGCCTATCAATTGCTTTTTTGTGGCAGTGGAATAGTAATCAGGTAAGAGCACACTTAAATTTAACCTAAAACGAAAGACTCGTCGCCTGACATCTGAAGCTATGAATACTATTTACATTAGGCGAAATTTATTGTTCAACAAGCAGATCGTGAAAAGAAGTTAACGATTTCAGTATTCTAAAACTCAATGTAAGACGCATTCAATATTGATCTAGTTGTTTTGTTAGCTATTCGTATTTATTAAATCATTCAGATTTATGTGTATATCTAGTTACTATTTCATAGTATCTAGATAAGAATGTTCATAGTATTACCTGTATTGTTTGTAAAATTTCTCGTTGACTTTGTTTCTGTTGTCTTTCAGTCGATTAACTTTTCAAGATTTGAAACCATAGTTTTCTTGTGCGTCATGCTTTATTTCTCAGCACCCTGTGAAGTCTTTCGAATAATAACGGATTCACAAACTCTTCCTGATTAATAGCCATTCAGCGTTGTTTCTTCTAGCACCTGTCATTTTGTTACTGAATAATCGCTAACGTGCACACAGCACCTACGTTACGTTACGAAACAATCAGTTAAACTGTTTACTATATTTTCACAACAAATACAATAGACTGAACGAGGCTTCTTACATCTACTTGTAGAAGTGTTGCAGTTTTTTGACAAACCTTTTAAGGTGAGAGGAATTGCTATTTCACTACATGTGTGCACACATGCTGACCAATCGCAACAGCCGCTGTAAAGGGGATAATGTATCGCTCAGCTCTCTTATAACAGTGTGACGTAAACAAACAACGAGCGAAAAGTCACAGATACAACACACTTTGTTCTCGCCCGAATAATAAAATATCTTTGACAGGCGTTGCGTGTATGTACCTTTAAGAGCCCCCACATGAGCAACGGATCGCAGCGATTCGCCGCCTGCGATATCGCCTGCAATCGGTCCTTAGCCTTGACATCCCAAACACTAGCAATTTTCCAAGCACTTTCAAACTGTATAATAAATGTCACTGAGTCGAGAAGCTCCACTATGTAAAATGAATCTTTGCGTTTAGTATCAGTTGCAGCTGATTTCCGTATTCCCAAGAATACTTGCGAAACACAAATTAGAAATAAACGAGATTTGTGATTTATTAATAGGGTTTTGAAACATTTTTCTCGGGATCTGTAGGTTACTTTGTAGAATATATGACGTTCTTCTTTGACGGCAAATGGGTTGTGTACATCTTTAAAGCGCGCCAATACAATTTATTCTACGTTTATTAGTCCTAAATTCCTGTTTTTATTCATTATTCTTCTAATTTAACTGCAAGTATTTACACAATTTGCTCGATGTGTCTACAGAGATGATATCAATAGCAGCACTACTGATTGCCACAACTGTTGTTATAAATTGTATGAAGGAGGACCAGATTATATGAAATAACAAAAGACTTGAGTATAGCTGTGTAATAGATTTTCCCTTAACATTTCAATTAAAATATCCTCTAAACATTACAGTGGGTATCTATGTCATTCTGTTTAGAAGTTAAAAACTTTAATAATCCGTATAATTATTTCATAAATAATTAAAAATCATAAGAGCGAGCCCATTGCATCACGACTATTACTATGAAGTTTCCAGCAAATTTACTTCTATAGCACAAGCTTCAAAATGCTAACCATTGTGAAGTTGTAGAGTACATCTTGTATTACATCTTATAATGGCAACTCAGAGCAGTTCGTGGTCTCTAGATAACTATACATCGTAACATAAATTTCTTACTCACGTGGGCAAAATTGCACATCCACGCTTAATAAATAGAGAAACCAGTCGCAGCCATATTGCCACAAACCGCTGCTAACCAGCGAGCCAGCCATAGTGCGTGCACGAATCGCATGTGATTCATCATATTGCCTGTGATTTCCATGCGATCAGCGATCACCGACCGATTGCTGCGATCTACGAGGATATCGGTCGCCAATGCGACGGATCGCTGCGACCCTCGTTCGTGTGTAGGACCCTTAAGGATGTTTCAGAGAAGGCAACTGGCGCGAATAAGACGAACCAAATAAACTCAAATTGCTGAAAAAAAAGAGAAAAGACAAATCCGCACTAAGTACAAAGAGTCAAGTACAATTTACATGGTAGAGAAAATGGCGCGCTATGAAGAAATGAAGAGAAGAAAGTAGAAAAATTCCAGACTAGCTTATCATAGATGTCGAAGTAATTAAATGATGATGCTAACAGGATTAAGGGCACTGTGGTCTTTAGTTGCCCTCGAAATCAAAAGTGACGCAGCTCTAATTCACATGATGGTGAACCAATGCAGTTGTGGTCTCTTTAAGAAACTAGACTGGTACCACCCTCAAGTAATTTGGGAAAGCAACGTAAACCTAGATCTGCACAGCCGGGCTGCAAGAACTGAGCTGCTTTCCTACGCGATATACACTGAAGAACCAAAGAAACGGGTACACCTGCCTAATATCGTGTAGGGCTCCCGCGAGCACGTGGAAGTGCAGCAGTACGACGTGGCATAGATAGACTAATGTCTGTAGTAGTGCTGGAGGGAACTGACACCATGAATCCTGCAGGGCTGTCCATAAATCCGCAAAAATACGACGGAGTGAAGGTCTCTTTTGAACAGAACGTGGCAAGGCATCCCAGATATGCTCAATAATGTTCATGTCTGGGTAGTTTTATGACCAGCGGAAATGTTTAAACCCAGAAGAGTGTTCCCGGAGCCGCTCTGTAGCAATTATGGACGTATGGGGTTCCCATGAATGGATGCAGGCGATCAGACATGACGCTTACTCACGTGTCGCCTGTCAAAGTAGCATGCAGACATATCAGGTGTCCCATATCAATCCAACTGCACATGCCCCATACCATTACAGAGCCTCCACTAGCTTCAACAACCCCTGCTGACAGGCAGGGTCCATGGATCCATGACGTTGTTTCCATACCCGTACACGTCCATCCGCTCGATATAATTTGAAACGAGACTCGTCCGACCAGGCAACATGTTTCCAGTCATCAATAGTCCAACGTCGATGTTGACGGTCCCAGGCGAGGTACAAAGCTTTATGTTGTGCAGTCATCAAGGGTACACGTGTGAGCCTTCAGCTCTGAAAGCCCATATCGATGATGATTCGTTGAATGGTTCACATGCTGACACTTGTTAATGGCCCATCATTGAAATCTGCAGCAACCTGCAGAAGGGTTGCACTTCCGTCACGTTGAACGATTCTCTTCAGTCGTCGTTGGTCCCGTTCTTGCAGAATCTTTTTCCGGCCGCAGTGATGTCGGAGAATTGATTTTTTACCGGATTCCTGATATTCACGGTACACTCATGAAATGGTCGTCCTGGAAAATCCCCACTTCATCACTACCTTGGAGATGCTGTGTCCTATCCTCGTGTGCCGACTGCGACAGAAAGTTGAAACTCACTTAAATCTTGATAACCTGTCACTGTAGCAGCAGTAACCGATCTAACAACTGCGCCAGACACTTGTTGTCTTATAGAGGCGTTGCCGACCGCAGCGCCGTATTCTGTCTGTTTATATGCCTTTGTATTTGAATACACATGCCTACACCAGTTTCTTTGGTACTTCAGTGTAGATCGGATCCACTGCTTTTCCTGTCAGTGCAACGAAGAAATAAGCTGATTACTCAGCACGCAAATGGGAACATCCGAAGGTATTGCACATCAATATCACGATCGAATGAATAGTACATATTATTATTATTATTAAAGAGCATCCAGCAGAACTATCATTCATTAAAACTTAAAAATATGTTTTATACTCACAAATAATGATTTTTTGGAGTCAGAATAGTAGCTACAGGGTAATTCTCTGATAATGTTACAAACTTTCACGGATGATGGAGAAGGGTAACGCATCAATTTGGGATAAGGGATTCAGTCAGCCGCTGACAGAATCCACGCACGATACAATGGTCGATGTGCAGTGAGCAGTTTTCGTCCAAAGCACTGAGCGAGTTCATTCGTTTGTTTGGAAGGGGAGGCCGTCAGTGTTTGCCACCTTTCGGCCGGTCAGCGATGACAAAATCGAATGCACACTCTGCAGTCCATCTCAAACGATTTTACGGTAACTATTCTGCAAAAATTTCGTTTTTGCGTTACTTCTAGCTTTATATGCCAGATTCATGATGATGTGTCCATCATTTCGTTAATGGTAATTGTTATTGAGATATAAATGTGGAAGTAAGGCACTCCGCGATATTTGAAAAACTTTGCAGTGAAAAGTAGGAGTTGCTATGATTTTCCGTTTGGTGCATATTGTATAATATGTTGCTGTGTATGAAATTTAGCTAAAATACTGAATTTTTCTTTAGAATTGGGGGGATGTCTCTATCTATCACCAACCTCGAGAAAATTAATGTGATGTAGCACACTAATTTGCCATCGTGCTGCCCCAGCGATAAAGCTAGAGTGAAATATTCATAACATTCTTAATATTTCATAAACAGTTCGAGATATTGAAATAAGATTTTAGCACGTGACAGCACACAAAGAGGAGAGTATTTTGCCATATGGTTATTATGCAAAACTTAATTACCTAGTGTGTCATTTCACCAACAACTGACTTTTTTGATGAAAGAATTAATTTTTAAGGCTCATCGATACCTGTTGAAACGAAAAGTGCTAAGGGGTTTTGAAACAACGTAAGTGAAGACTTAATTTGTACCAAGGTTATGCTTTTTCATAAGCTACTGATCTTACATATCCTCAGTTCCTCAATTAATAAACCACTGTTTCAGAATTCTCTCGCAATTGCGGCTGCACAAAATCTTAGTGTTGAGACTGTGTAAACTCCACCTTTTTGGCAAAAGAAGCAAATTTTAACATGGCAACAAGAGAAACTTGTAGGTTTTACTCCAAATTCGCCACTCATGATGCTTCTCTGAAAGTTACAAATGGTTAACTACTCAGGCGAAAATAAATAGCTGCATTCTCAGTGGAATTCATTTTACATACAGTACTAACCAAAGCAGAGGTGACAGATCTTTATGAATGGTCACCATGCAAGTGTGGGAATGGAGGGGCTCCACTTAATATCTAGAAAAAATGTGAGGGGAGGTTTCAGTTTAAAGTGGCACTTCCCCTCCAGCACTCAACATTTCCTCTAAGTACCTGACAGTAACCCCTCACCCCCACCTCCCTCATCTGCCGCTCCCCCCACGCATGCCCTGCCGACTGCGTATCTACAGACCATCGTATTCTGCTGGTCTTTGTGGGCTCTACATGTCACGATGAAAATTATAGTAAGTAAGACTTATTTCAGTAAATAAAAGACATAATCAATCATGCACACACATGGCTCACATTCCATGCATGTGATAGAATAGTTACATTAGGCTGTAAACATTTTGATTAAATCATAATTTGTTCAGCCGTTGAAATGTTCTATATTTAAATAAATATTTATATAGTGACACTTTATTCATTGTAAGTAATATCTCTACTCTGGTGAGAAGCTGTCGTCCACAAAGGATTAAACGCTGTAGTAATAGGTTGTCGTGTGGTATCACAATGGGCAGCCAATAGTGATGTTATTCTTGAAATTTTCCCAGCGTAAAGCGTATTCCATGAAGTTTCAGGACTGTAGCTGGATAACGGTGACTTCCTGCTATGAAAGACATCATGTAGGATGAGGAGATGCTAGGTTTCTTTGGGAGAGAAGGTGAAGGGTGTGGAGATGGAGAGAGGGTGGGACACATCAGTAGAGGAGCAGCAGCAGGCAGGAAGTGGAGAGGAAAAGAGACACCAGGGAGTGAGGGGGATCGATGATGGTGTAGAGGATACCAACATGTTCAAGGAAAAGGAGGAGATGTGGGAAAGGGATGAGGTCATAGAGGATCCTGACAGGGGATGGGAGACAGAGCACATGGCGTTCAAGGATTTGGCGGGCTCTATACAATTTAGGAGGGGCAGAGATCAAGGCTACACTGGTGTAAAAAGGCTGGGACAGTTCAAGAATTTGTAGTTATGAAGGTTGGTGGAAGGATGCACTCCCCATGTCTGGCCAGACAGGAGGTTGAGGAGTTGGAGTCTATTGTGGGCATTGTGCTGGATGGTTAAGGAGATGGGGAGCCCAGGTGAGGTGACGGTCAAGGTTGAGGCCAAAGTATTTCAAGGTGGGAGTAAGTTGTATAGGACAGTCATAGATGGGGAAGTAGAAATTATGGAGCTGGAAGGAGGGGTAATGCATCCTACAACGTTTATTTGGGTTTTGGAAGGATTGATTCGAAGGAGCCACTGGTTGCACCAAGTAAACTGTTGAGGTCAGTTTAGAGGGAGCACTGGGGCCATTGAAGAGTAGGATGGAGGGCAAGAAATACAGTGTCATCAGAGTATTGAAGGAGATGGACGGGTGAGGGCAATTTGGGCATATCAGCAAAGTACAGGAGCTAAAGGACAGGAGAAAGGATGGACCCCTAGGGCACGCCTGTAATAGGGTAGAAGCTATGGGAATTGGTATTATGGACAGTGACATACAAAGGACTGTGGGAGAGGAAGGAGGCATGAGACAGATAAAGTTGATAGAAAGGGCGTAGGTCTGGAGCTTGAAACGGAGCCCAGAATGCCATTCATAGTTATAGGCGTTCTGGATTTCGAGGGGAACAAAAATTGCAGAACGACGGGAGTTTAGGCAGAGGGAGAGGAGATGGGTAACGTTAGGGAGCTGGTTGTCGGCAAAAAAGGAGGGCCAGAAACTACATTGAGTAAGAGGAAGAAAGTGGTGTTGAGTTAGGTGGTGATGGATACGGCAGATGAGGATGGATTCGAAGACCTTGGTGAACACAGAGGTGAGGCATATGGGGGGATAGGAGGTGGTGTCAGAAAGGAATTTGTTGGGTTTAAGGAACAACAGGATGCAGGAGATCTTCCATTGGTCAAGATAAAAGCCAATGGGGAGGATGGTGTTGTACAGAGTGGCAAGGGCGGCGAGGAAGGTGAGAGGGCATTCCTTGAGGTGGCGGTAGGTCATGCAGTTGTGACCATGAGCGATGTTGCATTTGGAGTGGAGGATGAGTTTGATGTCGTGTGCTGTAATAGGAGTGTTCAATTGTGAGAGTGATAACTGGTCCAAGTATCAGCAAGTAAGAACCAGTGAAGGAACAGTGGCATCAGTGTGGTCAAGGACATCAGGGAAGAGGGAGTAATCAAAGTGAAGGTCATTGGGTATGGGAAAGACTTGGGAAAGGTGGGAAGCAAAATGGTTAGCCTTACTGAGGCTCGCATTCGGGAGGACGACGGTTCAATCCCGTCTCCGGCCATCCTGATTTAGGTTTTCTGTGATTTCCCTCAATCGTTTCAGGCAAATGCCGAGATGGTCCCTTTGAAAGGGCACGGCCGATTTCCTTCCACATCCTTCCGTAACCCGAGCTTGCGCTCCGTCTCTAACGACCTCGTTGTCGACGGGACGTTAAACACTAATCACCACCACCACCTTACTGAGGTCAGGGAAGGGGCAGTTGTCATGGAGGAGTGGGTAATGTGGGGCAGGATGGCTACCAGTAAGGTGGGGGAAGTACACCAGTACTTCGAGGTGTTGACAGGGAGGGTGGCGTTGAATCATGTGCATGTATGGCGCCATCCCTGGCGTTTCTTTGCTGTCAGAAGGTTTCGAATGGGTCTTTGTAATTGCCAGTGGCACAGGAGTGTGTCCCGCTCCCAAGTACAGAGGAAGAAACGCTAAAGCCGGTGGGATTCTCGAAGGACAGGATGGCATGTGGAGGAAGGGTAGGACGGTGGTGGTGGATAGGTTTGGTGAGAACATGGGCCACCACAGCTTCAGAGATGGTCAGTAACAGAAATGAAGTACTTGTTTAAGAGGTTTGCAGCACTACATACGCTTGTTACTAAAGTCTCATTTATTTTTAGAGCTAGCTGTTCCTCTTCCTTTTCGGCCCCACCTGTCTCTGTCTTCACTACAACCCATACAGTTCCTATCTTGTTGCCTGATGTAATTATCTTTCTCTCATAATAAAGCTGCTTTGATTTCTGGATTACTTGCTTCAATATTTTGCAGTATTCCTTGTAATGCATTACAATTCTAACATCAGAACTGTTCCTATATAGTAGATAAAGTCTCTTTTTGTCCCACATGATGTCTTTATTCCTTGTGTAATCCAAGTTTTATTTTTTGACATCTGTTTGATTTGAGTTACTTTTATGGGAAAACAATTTTCAAAGTGGAGGTAACTTTATTAATGAATGCATTTGAGTCAGAAGTATTGTAAACATCTATCCAGTTCATGACTTTGAGCAATTCCCTGAAGATTGGTTTAATGCATCTCTCCATGCAACTCTATCCCATGTGAGCATCTTCTTCTACAAATAACTACTTCAACTTACATCCTTCTGAATCTGCCTAATATATTCATCTCTTGGTCTCCCTCTACGATATTTACCTCCCAGAATTTCTTCTAGTACTAAACACTTGATCGTTTGTATCTCATAATGCGTCTTATCAACAGTTTCCTTCTTGTAGTCAGGTTGTGTAGCAAACTTCTTTTCTCCCCAAATCTGTTCTGTACCTCATCAGTTACTTGATCTATCCATCTAATCTTCAGCATTCTCTTGTAGAACCACATTTCAAACGCTTCTATTCTCTTCTTAATTAAACTGTTGTCGCCAATTTTTCACTTCCATACATGGCTACTCTCCTTTTGAGGAAAGACTTCCTGGCCCATAAATTTATATTATACGTTAAAAAATTTCTCTTCTTCATAAACGCTTTTGTTGCCCTTGTCAGTCTACATTTTATATCCTCTCTACTTCGGCCATCACCAGTTATTTTGCTGTCCAAAACTCGTCTACTACTTTTAGTGTCTCGATTCCTAATCTAATTCCCTAGCATCACTGACTTAATTCGATTGCATTCCGTTACTCTTGTTTTGCTTCTGCTGATGTCCATCTTGCATCCTCCTTTCAAGACACAATCCAGTCCGATCAAGTGCTCTTCTAAGTTTTTTGCTGTCTCTGACACAATTACAATGTCATCGGCAAACGTCAGAGTTTATATTTCATCTCCTTGGACTCCTACTCCAAATTTTTATTTATTTTCCTGTACTTCCAGCTCATTGTACAGATTGAAAGACATCAGCTATAGGCTGCAGGCATGTCTCACTCCCTTCTGAACCACAGCCTCCTCTTCATGACCCTCGACTCTTATAACTACCGTCTGGTTTCTGTACAAGACGTCAAGATGTAAATAGCCTTTGGCTCGCTGTATTTTACCGCTGCTGCCTTCAGAATTTCAAAGAAAATATTTCAGTCAGCATTGTCAAAAGCTTTATCTAAGTCTACAAATGTTAAAACTTAGGTATGTCTTTCCTTAACTTGTCTTCTAAAGTAAGTCGTAGGGTGCGTATCGCCAGTGTGTTCCTAAATTTCTCCGGAATCCAAACTGACCTTCCCCGTGCTCGGCTTCTATAAATTTTTCCATTGTTCTGTAAAGAATTCGAGTTAGCATCTTGCAACCATAGCTTATTAAACAGATATTTCGATAATTTTTGCACTTGCCAAAACTTGCTTCCTTTGCAATTGGAATTATTACATTCTTCTTGAAGTCTTAGGTATTTCACCTGTCTCATACATCTTGCACACCAGATGGAAAGGTTTTGTCATGATGTGTTCTCCCAAGGATCTCAGCAGCTGACAGACTGTCGTCTACTCCAGGGTCTTTGTTTTGACTTAGGTCTTTCAGTGCTCTCTCAGATTCTTCTCGCAGGATCATATCTCGCATATCTTGCATGTCATCTTCATCTACGTCCACTTCCATTTCTGTAATATTATCCTCAAGTATATCTCCTAGACCCTCTAAATACACCTCCACCTTTCACCTTTTCCTTCTTTGCTTGGGCCTGGATTTCAATCTAAGTTCTTGATATTCATCCAGCTGCTTCTCTTTTCTCTAAAGGCTTCTTCAATTTTCCTGTAGACGGTATCTATCGTTCCCTTAGAGAAATATGCTTCTAAATCCTGATGTTTGTTCTCTAGCCCATCCTGCTTAACCATTTGCACTTCCAGTTAATTTCAGTTTTTTAGACGTTTTTATTCCCTTTCGCCTCCTACAGTCACTGCATTTTTACATTCTTTCCTTCATCCATCAAATTCAATATCGCCAGCGTTAGCGTTATTCAAATATTTGTACTAGGCCTTGTCCTTTTACCTATTTGATCGTCTGCTGCCTTCACTATTTCATCTCTTAAAGCTACCCCTCCGCCTTCTACTGTATACCTTTTCCCGGTTCTTGTAAATCATTGCCTAATGCCCCTGTGGAAGTCCCAACAACTACTGGTTCCTTAAACTTATCCAGGTCCCATTTCCTTAATTTCCTGACTTTTTGCGCTCTGTATGAAAATCACTGGCTGTGCTGTGTGCAGTCTGTGGCTGGTTTGCATCGTTGTTTGCTATTGTAGTGTTGGGCAGCTGGATGTTAACAGCGCGCAGCGTTGCGGAGTTGGAGGTGAGCCGCCAGCAGTGGTGGATGCGGGGAGTGAGTTCGGAGAGTTTTTAGAGCGGGTGATCTGGACAGAGACAGTAAATTTGTAAGACTGGATGTCATGAACTGATATATATATATTATGACTTTTGAACACTATTAAGGCAAATACATTGTTTGTTCTCTATCAAAATCTTTCATTTGCTAACTATGCCTGTCAGTAGTTAGTGCCTTCAGTAGTTAGAATCTTTTATTTAGCTGGCAGTAGTGGCGCACGCTGTATTGCAGTAGTTTGAGTAACGAAGATTTTTGTGAGGTAAGTGATTCATGAAAGGTATAGGTTATTGTTAGTCAGGGCCATTCTTTTGTAGGGATTATTAAAAGTCAGATTGCGTTGCGCTAAAAATATTGTGTGTCAGTTTAGTGTTGATCAGAATAACTAAAGAGAGAAATGTCTGAGCACGTTCAGTTTTGTTCAGCTGTTTGAAAAGAAAATTATGTAAGAGGTTTATCAGCACAGTCATTCATAAATTTTTCTAAGGGAACGTTTCACGTCTTACATTTTAAAATCTGATTCCGAAATCTCTGTCTTACCGTTATGTAATCAATATGAAACCTTCCGGTGTCTCTAGGTCTCTCTGACATATACGAGACATCCTTCTTTCATGATTCTTAAATCGAAAGTGTTAGCGCTGTGCAAAATTCCCGCAGTCCACACTCACCTACGAGGGGTAACGTGCGGTAATTCGTTACCTAAATTTAAAGGGAGACGACGCTCCAATAATCCATGAACTGGTACAACAACAGCCGGCCGGTGTGGCCGTGCGGTTTAGACGCTTCAGTCTGGAACCGCGTGACCGCTACGGTCGCAGGTTCGAATCCTGCCTCGGGCATGGATGTGTGTGATGTCCTTAGGTTAGTTAGGTTTAATTAGTTCTAAGTTCTCGGCGACTGATGACCTCAGACGTTAAGTCGCATAGTGCTCAGAACCATTTTGTACAACAACAACAACGCAAAATCAAATGTTACAGTGGCTGGGTGGCACAGTCAGTTAACTGTGGTGAGACAAGTCTGAATGGCGAAGAGTGATGTGACAGAATCCAGAACTGCTGTGGTAGAATCTCGAATCGCTAGAGGTTTGGAAACCCCGGAATTCGAAGAGCGACGGGTCATAATTGTGGTGATGGTGGAAAAAAGTGAAAATCAGTTGTGTATCGGCATCTAACACGACGTTTTGAGCATGAGACAGGTCGCCGCTCGATGGGTTCCGCGACTGGTGACACTCTTTCAAAGAAAGCCCGCCGAATCGAGGCAGTAGCGGAAATGCTGCGTTGCAGCCTGATGACCTCTAGCGCTGCCTATCACCAAGGGTAAACGAAGAAGCAAAGCAAGCAGTACAGTATATAGATATACCATAGCCGTAAAACGCGCCGGCTCAGGCATCGGGCAAGCTGACGCTGGGTATTTTTTTGGGGCTGCCGTGGTGCGGCGCTGCAGATTAAGCTTGTAAGAGGCAAACAATCACAGGAGCGCAGTACGGAAATCTCTTTATGGGGTTAAGAAAGGATTTCAAGACGAAGAGTCGCGTGAAGATTCCCAAGGAGTTGCTTTTCCTCGACGACAAAGCCCCAGTTCGCCCTGTTCAATCAAACGTGCTGCTTTTTGGGCTACTGATCTTTACCTAACTTCCCAGCGCCACCGTGTTCCCTGCTATGGCACCCAGCGACTGCTTCCTCCTTCCCCGAAGTAATTTTCGATGTGCAACTTTCCCTGATCAGCCAGAAAGCTGACTTCGAGGTCGCCACCAAGTCATCCACCGCAGATTTTTCCCAGCAATAGATGACATCATGTCGCGTGTAAGGCTAAATATGTACAGGGTGATTCTGTGATGACATTACTAATTTTCACGAATGATGGAAAATTGTAAGTGTATCAATTTGAGGTAAGGGACCTTCGTCCAGAAACGGCCAAATCGAAAGTTATAAGCGAAAATCTTTCTGATACTTCTGACACTGGAATACACGACCGGTACTGTTGGTGCAAAGATTGAAGGGTAAGTATGATCCTGGAACGTTTCTCATATGTTATTCGTCGATGGATGTTGTTCCAATATGATGGAGCCCCACCTCACTTTGGACTGAGGGTTCGTGAGAGCCTGAATCAGACATTCCCTGGAAAGTGAGTAGACTAAGTAAGTCCTGAAACTTCCTGGCAGATTAAAACAGTTTTAATCTGCCAGGAAGTTTCATATCAGCGCACACTCCGCTGCAGAGTGAAAATCTCCTTCTGGTAAGGAGGTCTTATTCCGTTGCCAGCACTTGCACCTGATGTCACCCTATTTGATTTCTTCAAATGTGTTTGAATTCCTAAGGGACCAAACTGCTGAGGTTATCGGCCCCTAGACTTACACACTACTTCAACTAACTTATGCTAGGGACAACACACACACCCATGCCCGAGGGAGGACTCGAACCTCCGGCGGGAAGGACCGCGTAGTCCATGACATGGCGCCGCGTGGCTTTTATTTCTTCTCGTGGGGCCACGTGAAAAGTCTTCGGTACGAGACGCCTGTCGAGACTGAAGGGGACCAAGTGGTAAGAATTCTCGCTGTCTGGGAACTGTTCAAACGACGTCGGACATATAAGAACGGGTACTAAGCCACTTTGTGCGAAGATTCCATGCATGCATTGAGGCAAGGGAACGCCATTTGCAACAATTGTTGTAGATGTTGCAGCTAAATGGAATTAATTATTAATATACCGTACGCACAGAATTTTTCGACTCTGACAAATTACGCGCTCTGTTAATAGACAATCAGCAGGACAAATTATCTGAGGGTATTGGAGAGTATCAAGCGATAATTATGTACGTCATGATCAGGGTTCGGAAGTTGGAGTCCTCTGTTTGAGTACTGCACGAGGCTAAAGAAGAGCTTAACTAGTTTTTCTCGTGTACCTTTCGACTTGGTAGTTGCCATACTGCCGGCCGCTGTGTCCGAGCGGTTCTAGGCGCTTCAGTCTGGAACCGCGCTGCTGCTACGGTCGCAGGTTCGAATCCTGCCTCGGGCATGGATGTGTGTGATATCCTTAGGTTAGTTAGGTTTAAGTAGTTCTAAGGTCTAGGGGACTGATGACCTCTGATGTTAAGTCCCATAGTTCTTGGAGCCATCGTTGCCGTACTAGGGTCCGTTACCTCAAATAATTTACCCTTCTTCATCATTCCCGAAAGTCTGTACCATCATCACGGAATCACCCTGTATAAAAGGACTAACACCAAGTTTCATGTTTGCTTCATGATTTTCGAGACGATAATTAAAGTTTTCTGATTACCTCTCGTAGGTTAACTGAGGACAGCGATGACAGGAAGGAATCATGATCACAAAGTTAAATAAAATAAATTAGTAGAAAAGAGAGGTACATGGAAGTACCAGGTACGGTAAGGTGCGGTGAGTGACGTAGACCGAGGACAACAGATTGCGGAATACGGAAGCGCGTGGCCCCAGCGGCCGGCGTCGTGCCGTGCGTCTCGCGAGCGCCTCGTCTGCCATTGTGCATTGTGGCCGCCGGTGCCGCTCTGTTTGTCGCGGCAGAGAGAGTGTCCGTCGCGTATATAGGGCCACCTGCCGCCGCGGGAGCGCTTCTGCTGCACCATGGCTGCTGGGAAGCTGCCGGCGGCGCTGCTGCTAGTGGCACTACTGGCTTCGAGCCCCGCGCGCGCCATCGTGGCCGGCGCGGCAGCCAACGACTCCGCGAGCGAACCCCCGGCTGCCGAGGACCAACTGCAGCAGCTCCCCTCCTCATACAGGAGCGCTTCCGCCTTCCCAGGTACGTGGCATTTCAGTAGACTGGCCCGAGTGTGGAACAACGAAGTGTTCTGTTGGCAAGGTTCTAATGAACACTTTCAGAGATGTTCAATAAGCAATGCAACTCTTTTTCCTGAAAGCAGGTTGGGTTAATTCAATATACCATACTATTCCCCAGTCTTTTGCTACAAAACCCTGATTCTCAACATAATCTCCGTTCAACGCGACGGCCTTACGCCACCTCACTGGAAGGGCGTCCGCCCCCTGTAACTGAGTGGCCAGCGCGACAAAATGTCAATCTTAAGGGGACCGGGTTCGATTCCCAAAAAGAGAATTAAACTCCTGAATCAAGCACATGAGACAAGGCAAGTACTTCACAGAAAACGCAGCACAGTTTCTGGTTATGGGCACATTACCTATTGACACCTCAAAGAATGCCCTGTCTGCTTTTTAGTTACCATTGCAACCCTTTGCACCACTGTCCTCGCTACATGTTACTATACTGAACTGTGGGAAACGTTCAAAATCCTATTTTTCTTCAAACAGAGCAAACCCCTATTGATGGCTCCTCCTACAACTCCATCTGTCACACCTCAGAGTTCAGCAAGGTCTTCGAAACTTGTCTGATACATTCATCAACACCTGAACCAACACCACCTCCTTCCCATTAACCAGTGTGGTTTTTATCCCACCTTCTCCTCTGATGACCAGATCCTGCACATCACCCGTCTCCTATCCTACCATATCAACACCCATAAATCTGCTATTTTTGTCTCCCTCGACATTGAGTATGCCTAGGACCATGTATGGCATTCCGGACTCCTTTTTGAAGACCAAACTTACGCACTTCCAATTGATTATGTGAATCTTATTAGATTGTTTCCCTCTAATCACCCACCCACTGTCACAGTTAACAACTACTCCCCCACCTTCCTTCCCACTGCAGGCGTGCCCCAAGGCTCCATCCTCTCTCCTTTCCTCTCCTCTCCTCTCTTTCATGAAACTAATATGCCCAAACCAATTCCACCAGCCCACCTCCTTCAGTACGCTGATGATACCGCTTTCGTCGCCTTCTATCCTGCATTCCAGAAATCCCTCCGAATCCGGCTCAGTCATTTTACCTCCTGATTAACCAGTGGCTTCTCAAGTCTAATTTTCAACATTCGTCCGTAGCACCACATCTCAAATGCTTCGATTTTCTTCTGTCCCGGTTTTCCCACAGTCTATGTTTCACTACCATACAATGCTCTGGTCCAAAAGTACATTCTCAGAAATTTCTTCCTCAAATTAAGGCCTATGTTTGATACCAATAGACTTCTCTTGGTCAGGAATTCCCTTTTTGGCAGTGCTAGTCTGCTTTTGATGTTCTCCTTGCTCTAACCATCATGGGCGATTTTGCTGCTTACGTAGGAGAATACCTTAACTTCATCTACTTCGTGTCCACCCCCGGTAGCTGAGTGGTCAGCGCAACAGAATGTCAATCCTAAGGGCCCGGTTTCGATTCCCGGCTGGGTCGGAGATTTTCTCCGCTCAGCGACTGGATGTTGTGTTGTCCTAATCCTAATCATTTCATCCCCATCGACGTGCAAGTCGCCGAAGTGGCGTCAAGTCGAAAGACTTGCTCCCGGCGAACGGTCCACCCGATGGGAGGCCCTAGTCACACGACATTTACATTTACTGGAAGGGCCAGTATACCGGAATGGTACCACTGTGCTGGTCGAAGTCGGAGCCAAGGTCTTACCGCATCAATAATCTTCCCATCAGCCACGTACTGACTCCCGTGGCCGGCCGGTGTGGCCGAGCGGTTCTAGGCGCTGCAGTCTGGAGCCGCGCGACCGCTACTGTTGCAGGTTCGAATCCTGCCTCGGGCATGGGTGTGTGTGATGTCCTTTGGTTAGTTAGGTTTAAGTAGTTCTAAGTTCTAGGGGACTGATGACCTCACCAGTTAAGTCCCATAATGCTCAGAGCCATTTGAACCATTTGACTCCCGTGGAGTGCATTCTTCATTGGAGCAAAGAGCTGGAATTTAGAAGGTGTGAGATACGGACTGTAGGGAGTGTGATGAAGAACGGCGCAGTGAAATTTTGTGAGCTCTGACTCGTGTGAGGCCTTGCGTTGTCATAGAGAAGAAGGATCCTTTATTGTATGATTATATGGTAGCGGAACAAACACTGCTTGCAGTTACTTCTGTAAAATATCTGGGAGTATGCGTACGGAACGATTTGAAGTGGAATAATCATATAAAATCCGCCACACATCGTTGGGTGGCTTTCGGATTATAAATGTAGTTGTAGATGTAGATGTAGAAGGAAAATTTCGTTTGCATTTTTGTGGCGATGAACACGTTGAAGTCGTTTCTTCAATTTCCTGAAGGAATCACAACATACTTCAGAGATAATTGTTGCAACTTGAGGGAGGACATCAAACAGAATAGCCGCTTCAGAGTCCTAGAAGAGAATCGCCACGACTTTACCGGCTAAGGATGCGGCTTTGAACTTTTTTTCCGAAGAGACGTCATGCGGCCTCACTCCATGGATTGCCGTTTTCTTTACGTTTCGAAGTTATGAAACCATGTTTCATTCCCCACCAACTCACCGTGCTTTTGTTTACCGCCATGCCTCCGAAGATATTCTGCAAGCGCCCATGAATATCTGCGCACCTCGAGCTATCGAAAGCACGGTCAAATCGGGTATAAGGGGAAATTTGTAACTGAACTGAGGATTTCGTGGAATACACGTAATGTTCCCTTGGATGGAAAATCATCGACACGTGTAACAGTAACTTCAGTTGTTCTCCAGAGATGTGTATAGGGACCAATACGGTTCATATTGCATATTACTGACCTTAAAGACAATATTAATGCTATCCTCAGACTTCTCACAGATTGCGCAGTTATTTATAATAGTCTCAGCGCAGAAGCGCTGTAACAAATATGCCTGAAAAGGTTGCGTGTAGAATCGCGGTTTGTAGGGGTCTTGGTACTCAGCTTCTGAGCAAGGAAGACGAGGCAAAAAGTTTTTGGTTTGGCCCGGACCAGCGGCCATTTCTACAGCCGTTCGAACATCTGTTTTACTGTAGCTATATCACAGTATTTTAAGCAAGGTTTGAACGACCAACCGGAGCTGGCACCCATGTAAATGGTGCGAATTGATTAATTTCTTTTGCTGTGTTCAGCTAACAGCACTATGTGTATGTACATTGTTCTCATTTTGAGTGCAAAAGCAGTCACTCTCGTTCGGATTTTACATGCGATAACAGTCGCCCTTAAATAACTACGGATTGGGGTGAGACTGAGAGTTCATATTTGGTCCAACTGTGTATCGGACTTTGGTCTAAGATAACTCATAACTGTTGTAAAAAATCTCGCTTAATTTGGATTTTACGTGCATAAAACGCATTTTTCTGAGAGGTTTTTGAAGCGTGCAACTTCTATACTTTAAACTTGTACGAACCGGTTCAAATTTTGTACGAAGGAACAGAAATGGATAAAGTAACAACGAATTTTTTTATCCTATAATCTTTATCCGTTGTCGACACATTATTGTTTACATTCGAGTTAAATGCACCATGTAGAATTCGTTCTTACGTGAATTCAGTGGACGGAAACGTTTAAAGCGAACCAAATAAATAAAATACGGTAAAATTGAAAACTCGCGAGAGGCCATAGATTTCGAGCTATTCAAGATAAACGTGCAAAAGTGACAAGTGACCTTCAAACGCACCTCCACTCCCACCTTCAGTCCACACCGGTCAGGATTTCTAGTATGTTGTTCACGGCACTCCCTCCAATGACTGTACAAATATTTACGACTGCGCGAATTGTTTCCCACGTTCAACCTGTTTAGTCTTCATTGTCTGCTCTTATTATGTCACCGGCATAGTCGAGCACTTAGAAAATGTAAAACTGACGTTTGTGTAAATTTTATCTAACAATTCTGCCAATTTTAACAGCATAAAATAAACAATTACTTAATTTTATTTGGAAGACCTTCTGACTACGAAATTACTGCACTTGTAAGGGTTAAGTCTCGAGCAAACTGGCAACGTAATTAGTTTTAGCATAAAGTTTACAAAAGTGGTTCTTTCATTCATTACACTCACTGGCACATTAAAATTAATAATGTTAACGAAGCAGCCAACTATACTGGTGGCTTAATAGCCCAATCAATAAAGACCAAAAGGATCGAATAACGGGAATAGTTTCTGCAGCCGAAAATTTTTGTACAGTTGTAGCAGGGAGTGCCGCGAACAACGTAGTAGAAATCCTGACTGGTGGGGGTTGAATGTGGGGTAGAAATAAGTTTGAAGGTCACTTTTGTACGTGTTTCCTGAATTACTCGGAAACCTTGGCCTCTAGCGGAAAAGTATCCTAGTACAAAAGTTAACAACGTCAAATTTCCTCCAAAAGGTCCTCTTCATTTTTTCTGAAGAACTAAGAGTTTGTGCGTAGCGAGTGAGAGAATATGAGAATCTCGCACGTGGTTCATGAAGGCCAGCTGCAACGTTACGGTTGCATGAAACGACAGCGGTAGTGGAAGATGAATAATCCTGTATAAATTCGTAGTCTTCTACACCCGATGTCAGCTTCATTAAAATACATTAGCTGAACTGTCCACCATCATCAAGTATAAAATACTAGAATATTAAAACTAGTGAAATTTAACCGTGTTGCGGTTCTAGGCGCTACAGTCTGGACCGACGCGACCGCTACGGTCGCAAGTTCGAATTCTGCCTCGGGCATGGATGTGTGTGATGTCCTTAGGTTAGTTAGGTTTAAGTAGTTCTAAGTTCTATGGGACTGATGGCCTCAGAAGTTAAGTCCCATAGTGCTCAGAGCCATTTGAACCATTTTAACCGTGTTGCAGCATGTTAATCGAGCCAGAAGTACGTGAGTTGTTCTGTTAGAACCTACTGTCAAATAGAGAACCAGACTGAAGTGAGTTTTCAATTCGGAGCACAAGTGACGAATCTTTCCCATTAAAATGCACAATACAGGGTGGTTATTAATTTGCGGGACCATGACTAACGGTGAATATTAACCACAACATGTAGGATAATCTCTGTGGGTCCCATTCACCTTCGTCTGTTTCATTGCTATAGAATGAACAATAATTCGAACAGCGTTCTAGCTGTGCATAGTTGCATCGATTTCTGCGTGCTGGTTCCAACCAGAGCTCACTACCGTCAGATAATACATGAAATTTATCTTCTGTTGTTACCACAGTGGTAGGCGTTGCTACCTCCTCTTGGTCGAATTCATTAATGCACTCCGGGCGTTAACATTTTCACCTACTTTCCACGCCCAATATACAGGGAGATATTCTGCACAAGATCTTGGAAGATTTTTTTTAAATTGCTGAGCTGGCTCGAAAAAAGAGTACACATCACAGGGCCTTATTTTAACCCTCTTGGACATGTAGGTGACTGATTTGTATGCCTCGTCGCGGGACTTCAGTAGAGAGTGTTAGATCTGTATATACAAGGCGATATACCTAAGCTGTTCACCTCAGAATATTTCTGCAATCGCTTAAGATAAGCGTAATTTTGTTTTCAACCAGTTGAGATGTGAGAAACTCCTCTCTGAACGACGTATAATTTTTTTCATAGCCGTATTAATTAAGGAGGTGTCGGTATCAATATCACATTTTCAAGTGGAACTTAGATAATTTCTGCTGCTAGTTTCGCTATTCGGAAAGAGACGAATTCAACAGCGCTTCACTCTTTAAAAACCGATTGCTAGTTTCATAGTAAGTACACCATTTAAAACATGGGATTTAATTATTTTTATGATGAAACCGATTGCCAGCTTGTGCAGAAGTTCGTCATTTCATACCTAAATAAGGAAATACGTCACGACGGATAAGGAGGAAACAGAGTGCCCGTCCGCCCTGATACCGGCATAAAAGGTACACAGAGATAATGGAGCTGTCTGTATCGTTCACGTGTGTCGATTGCTGGTTAATCTGAAAAAAAAATAAGAGAAACTAGACATGCTACTCCTTTATGGAGAACGCAAACGGAACGCAAAGAGAACAGTTGAGTTGTACGCAAAAAGACATCCCGACAGATGGTGTCAATTCATCGAATGTTCTGGAAATTGTTATTGGAAGAGCACTGGAACACAATGTTGAGGCTAAGGAGAAAGCCTGTAACGAGCGGAGCGAAGAAAATAGTCGCTACGGCAGTTATTGCTCATACCATATGTTAGCTCCAGAGAATCGGCGAGTGATTCTGGACAAAATCAGGCCATCGTTGTTGCATTTTGCACTTAGACTGCTTCTGTCCGTGTCACGGGTCACTTCACCAGAGGCTTAACCATCGTAACTACAGAAGATGCACAGAATTCTGTCGCTCGGTTCTGATATGACATCAGGACAATACGTTGTTTCTGTTTAGCGATGAAAATCATGGAAAGCTAAATATAAGAAATATGCGTTAATGGGCCGCTAAGAATCCACACTAGCTGAGGAGTTTGAACACCACAGCCAGTGTATTCTGAATGTTTGGCACAGGGTTGTTGGAGATTACGCAACTGGTCATTACTTCTTTGAAGAATCTTTAGTGGTTAAAAGAGAGGCACAATTTTTTTTACCGAAGTGCTACCGGCTATCCTAGAGGAAGTACTACTTGAAATGCTTGATGTACGTGGTTGTGGTACCAGTTCGATGGGTGACGGGTGGCCGGCTCACTACTCGCTTGTGGCTGGCAAAGAGTGGCCGAGCGGTTAAAGGCGCTACAGTCTGGAACCGCACGACCGCTACGGTCGCAGGTTCGAATCCTGCCTCGGGCATGGATGTGTGTGATGTCCTTAGGTTAGTTAGGTTTAAGTAGTTCTAAGTTCTAGGGGACTTATGACCACAGCAGTTGAGTCCATAGTGCTCAGAGCCATTTGAACCATTTGGCTGGCAAAGAGCTCACCCAGCCCTTTCTTGGTCTCTGAATAGGACATAACGGCAAAATTATTTTGGCCTACACGGTCGCCTCACTTGACGCCAGTCGACCTTTATTCTGGGGTAAACTCAAAGATGAAGTCTCTTCACAAGTTCTGACGATCCAAGAAGATTTAAAACGTCGCCTCGTTGCAGCATGTGCAATGACATGGAAAGAATCTCTTCGAGCGGTCCTGAAGTCCTTGCACCAGAGGAGGGACAAATCGCTTATATCGACCGTCATGGCCTACTTTTTAATGTCTGAGTACGCAATCTACTTCCCAGGTTTTTGAATAACAGGACTGCTGAGAGGCCAACGAACTACCGGAAAGGGAGAGAGTCTAAGGTGTTACAACTGTCTCAGAATGTTGTTAGAGCTATGCTGGCACTCAGGAAGCAACAGCGAGCTTTCCGGCAGCACGGCGATAATGCAGCGGCAATCGAGGAACGCTAAACTGCCCCCGAGGATGTCTGAACGTATTTGATTACTAGCTGACAAACCCAGCGTTGCTCGGGGATTCATGATGCCAGTTTTCTATTAAGAACGAAAACAAAAAGTGAACAGTGTTTGTAGTGAAGCATCGAAAAAAATTATTTGCAATGTATTCGTGAAGACACCTTTCAAATTATGAAACGGTCGTACAAGAAATATGCGTTAGGTATAAATGCATAAGTACAGTAACCATATTAAGGAACACGATCCCGGGCAGTTCCTGTATATTGCGTGCAGCTGACTCGCATATCTACAACGCGATTTTATAAACGTCTCTATGGCAACGCCCCTTCGTAGCCCTATAGATGGCTATCGTTTTCGCATACAGCCATTCACGCTTCGCAGTTAAAACCTGTGAAAAACCCTGCCAGATGTCAAGGATTTCCTTAAATTAACTCGACTGTAGTAGTGTGCGTATGTATACATGTATGCATGTCTGTATGTATGTGTGTCCAACAGTAATAAATTAAAACGTCATGCCTGGTGCAGCAGTTTTACTGCGTGAACAGTGAAAATGTATTTAGCAATATTTCTTTCCTTTCATCATTTTGTAGAGGATGTCAAAGAGAAAAAGTCTCGTAAAGATTTGAAATTGTGTGTGAAGTTTGTAGCAAGCCACTAAGTTCTCTCATGATATGGCATGAATACAGTCCGTGGTATATATGAATACCGTCTGCAAATTTTTTTCCGAATGGAGTTAGTGGTAAAGAAGTAATAAATTAAAACGTCATGCCTGATAGAACAGTTTTGCTGTATAACCAGCAAGTATGTAGTAAGCGATAATTTTGTTTTTCCTTTCATCGTCACATTTCCGCCAGCTTAGCTGGGTGGTAACGTGCTCGCCTCACATGCAAACGGCCCGGGTTCGATTTCCGATAGGGTTGGAGATTTTCTCCGCTCGGGGACTGGGTTTTGTGTTGTCTCCATCATCATTTCATCCTCATCACCGGCGCCCAAGTCCCCCAATGTCGCGTCGACTCAATTAAGACTTGTACTTGGCGGCCGACTTTCCCCGGATGGGGCTGTAACCTCCCCCTCACTTATCGACCTTAATGACAGTGAAAAATTAAACCGCGTGTACCTAATGGAAATTTGGGAAAAGCAATCGTCACCGAAGTTAATCTGTCGGTAAAGAGGGAGGAAAGGGTTACATCTAAATGAAAGGAAAAATGCAAATGAAATTGGTAGAAGTTAATTTTGAGAAAAGGGTAAATTTAATAAAGAGAGTAAATGTGCGTTCGTTACGTTAACAATTAATTGGTGTTAATTAGATATTTGAGATTTGGGGAAAATTACGGTCGCCAGTCCTATGGACAACTACTATAATAACTGAAAATGAAAGATTAATGCACATATAATTAGCATTAAAAGCGTGGCAACTGAAGGTTGACACGTGTTGTGTGAAAACTGAATGTTTGTCAGTAGTAATAAATTTTGCTACACTCTGACTTAATTTAGCAAAAGAATTAATAAAACCGGAAAATTGAAAGTTAATTTAGTGATTGAATTTAATAGAGAACTTTGTTTCTGAAGCACTACGAAATTCAATAAAATAAGGTTAGTCTTGGGCTACCTCAACAACCATTTCAAAATCTACTTGAATCTACGCAATTTAGAAATAAGAGATTTAACTTTGAACTTGAATTAAATGATTCTGAACAATTAACAATAGTAAAATTTAGTACGTACAAAGCTGAGCTCCAGTCACAGGTAAACTAAAATATGGTAACAAAACTCGCACTCTTAATTTGTGCTTGTGTAATCTAAATATTGTAGCCAGCTATGAATACCTTAACTGAACTTTGAAATTAAAGCAGTGAAATCGAATGATATTGCTTTAATGCTGGCGTTTGAATTTTTACGACACTCGGGTTCATTCCGGAAAAGGAAGGGACCCTGCATGGTAATGCAATTGCGACAATGACCAACAAAGGTTCATGCTAAGTTGCTGTATTTTCACTAAAATAATGGTATAGTTTGAAAAGCTGAGGTCTGCCATACAGTTCCAAAACTTTACGTGCTTTCGGTCTTCCTTGTTGGTTGATTGAAGGTTTGAAGTCGTCGATGGAGGAGGTGGCGACAATCACTCATTGTCGGCCATAGCTGTTGAAGAAGCTGGATGTTGGCGCGCCTTCTTCTCGACATGGTCACCAGGCGAAACTGGCTCTTGATGTGCGCCAGCTAATGCTTCCCGTCCGCGACACCGTGTCAGAAACTATCACAGCAAGTCGAGCGCAATTACATGCTGCCAAACACCGAAAGCGCGGCAACTCGCGGGAGCGTCACTCAACACACCTCCTCCACCGCCCTACTCCAGCCAGACTCCGCTCTGCCCGTGCTCCACGCGGCAGAGTTAACACTACCAAAGATCCTAAACACTTTGGTTCTCCACACGACCTATCGATGTAATCGCTCTATAGCATAGTTTTCCCTAGGCAAGACCCAGCGTAAAAATACAAATAATATTTACAAAGCAAACCAATTATACATCGACACACACACACACACACACACACACACACACACACACACACACATATATATATATATATATAAAGACACAGAAATGTCATATCTTCAGGTAACAAATAAAGGAAAAGAATTTATAATACAATAGATGGAAATAGGAGGATATGCATTTCCGGCGTTACAGGGCCTCCCGCCCAACGATGCCATACGCGCATTTCATTTCATCATTTCGTGAAGGGTGTCAACGAGAAAAAGTCTCGTAATTGTTTGAAATTGTGCGTGAAGTTTGTTGGGAGTCATTAGGTGCTCTTATTCTCCAGTATTTCATGAATATAGCCTGACTATTCGCACGCCGTGAACTACGTTCTTTTCACCTCCAGCTCCATTCTTTTGAGAGGTAGGTGAGGTAGGTGGTACTTACCCCGAAAAAAATTCTTTTCCGACAGTTAGCAATATGTGTAGCTAATTTAGTTGAAATCGATCCAGTGGTTTATGAGATGTAGAACATACATACATACACTTTTATATCCACTTTTACAATATTTGTGAAACGGGACAAACATTTATACGGTACTAATTGTAAATTTTGCAGTTGCACTACAAGTCATCCCCATGATACAGATACACAATTATTTCACAAGAAGAAAGCAATGGTGAACCACCTCCACTAGGGCCCTGAGCAGTTCAGCAGCTGTCACAAACGTACACTGCTTGAAGTGTTCTTCTTAAGGGGCAGCCGCAACTGTACAATTCCATTTTGAAAAATGAAGAAACTACAGGACAGTCGCTTAGTCCACAATCTTTTATTGTGTACACGACTAGTTCCGGAACACTTTTCTACACCAGGTGATGGAACTTTAACTGTTCCGAAACCGAGTGTAAACAATAAAAGATTGTGGGTTAAGCAGTTGTCCTACAGTTTCTTCATTTTTCAAAATGTACACTATTTGAATACGGACCTGGCTCTGACTATACTCGATGTACTGATGTTACAGCATCTGGCGGTTATGGGGCGTATGGCAGCGGCGGTCTGGAACACGGCGGCTCCTTCGTCAGTGGTCCGGGAACAGGTGTGAGCTACGGTGACGCCGGTCTGGTCGGCGGCTCCTATGGCTCGTATGGTGTTGAGGGCGGAGGCAGCGTGCATGGGGGATTTGACCACCAGCCCCTGCCGCTGCCGCATCCTCATGTCCCGATCCATCGCCCCCACTACCCGGTAAGCGACACTTCAACTAGTTTAGTCCTTGCTCCTCTCAGATACTCTACTATACATGTGTGTTTGTTGATACATTAGGAGATACATTTATGAGCTTCAAACTTTATGGCTATGGCCCATCGCGAGACTGAATACTGCCTCGAGCACATGATGCGGTAAGGAAACTATACAAGCAGAGCAGAAACCAGTGGAGAACCATTCTAGCGATGATACGGGCCACAAACCAGATATCCACTGACATATTAGACTTCGACAAATGGCAGACCGTTATGGTCCGGCATCTGGAAACGGGCACTTCGGAAACGGAAAAGCTGGTCGACTGTTCACGTGCTACGGTAGACAGCACCTATAGAAAGGGGCTGAAAGATGATGAAACCACGAATAGATGACAGGTTGTTGGATGTCCACGCTTCATTGCAGAACGTGGAGGTCGGACCATGCCTGCTCTGTAATGCAGGAGAGGCGGCGATCTGTGTCATATCTGACGAGAGAATATTATGCTCAATCCAACGACTTCGTCAGCCGTGGTTGCAGTGGATACGGGGTCATCGAGACTGGACTGTGTTCAGACGATTAACTCTTGTTATACCAGGTCAATGGTCGTATCTTGAGACGCCGTTATCCTGGCGAATGGCTGCTCGAAACGTGGAAAGCGCCCCAGATGCAGTCTGGTGGAGGCAGTATTATGCCATGGGGGACATTCACTTGGGCTTTCACAGGTATAATTAAATAACTTGACCTTTGACTTTGAGACAGATAAGACAGCTACTGCGTTTAAACTCTCTTTTGATTTTTTCCCTAGATGCATAGATTTTAAAATTTTGAGGTGTCTAATATAAGAATCTGTGAAAAAAATTGCCTATATGTTTTTTTATGGCTGCTGTAAGGAGAGAACAGGTTAGGTGTAGGATGAGTTGGCGGTCGGAGATTTCCGTTTCTCTGGTTCTCAGAGAACGCCAGGCAAAGTCGGATAAAACTGCTACAACTCGCGATGAAAACCCCGTCTCTCGTGGCAGTTAAAGTGCTCGTAGTCGCCATAAGATTTTCTGGAAACACTTTCAGAATGAGAAGGTTGAACAGCAGTAGCAGTATGATATCTTTTTACTTACAAGCTGGTCGCTTAGGGAACGTCTTTAACACACAAGCTGACGGCGAAATATTTCGCGTCGTTTGGAGTGTGATCGTTGCAAATTTGCCCATTACTGTTAATTTGTGAAGAAATCACTATGCACTGGTTTGCAAAACACACTAATCGTTTTATGAAGGTCCGGGGATCGAACATCGAATAAAGGTTCGTAGATGATATTTACCTTCTTTTTCACAAAATAAATTTTTTATTATTGGTAACTGCGATTACAAGTTGTATCTCATCTGCACTTCAAATTACATCTAGATGCAAACTACGTATCTGACCCCCAAAAAACAATGTCCAATCGCCATTCCTTATCTCCAAAATTACAAAAGGCATAGATCCTCTTTTTCACAGCAAAGAGCGTTGTTATCTCAATTACAGGAGCGCATCATCGCTGGCACTCGCAGCGGGAATATTACAATAATATTAATTAACCGTTCTGCTGCATTGTTATTTTTTTTCATTCACAACCATAACAACATACATATGAGTCGCAGATAGGCACAATAGAAAGATTTTCGCACTTAAAGCTTTCGGCCAATGCCCTTTGTCAACAATAAACAAACATACACACACACTCACGCAAACGCAACTCACACACTTAACTGCAGTCTCCAGCAACTGAAACCACACTGCGAGCAGCAGCACCAGTGCATTATGGGAGTGGCGACTGGTTGGGGGAAATGAGGCTTGGGGGGGGGGAGGGGGAGGGATGTATGGTGGGGATGGCGGACAGTGAAGTGCTGTAGGTTGGGCAGGGGGCAGGGGGCAGGGGGGAGATGAGGAGGGTGGAGGAACTAGTGGAAAAGGAGAGAGAGATAAAAATAAAAAATAAATAAAAAAAGAAAGAGAAAAAGACTGGGTGTGACAGTGGAATGATGGCTCTATAGTGTTGGAATGGGAGCAGGGAAGGGGCTGGATGGGTGAGGACAGTGACTGCCGAAAGTTGAGGCCAGGAGGGTTACGGGAACACAGGATGTATTGCAAGGAAAGTTCCCACCCGTGTACACTCCTGGAAATTGAAATAAGAACACCGTGAATTCATTGTCCCAGGAAGGGGAAACTTTATTGACACATTCCTGGGGTCAGATACATCACATGATCACACTGACAGAACCACAGGCACATAGACACAGGCAACAGAGCATGCACAATGTCGGCACTAGTACAGTGCATATCCACCTTTCGCAGCAATGCAGGCTGCTATTCTCCCATAGAGACGATCGTAGAGATGCTGGATGTAGTCCTGTGGAACGGCTTGCCATGCCATTTCCACCTGGCGCCTCAGTTGGACCAGCGTTCGTGCTGGACGTGCAGACCGCGTGAGACGACGCTTCATCCAGTCCCAAACATGCTCAATGGGGGACAGATCCGGAGATCTTGCTGGCCAGGGTAGTTGACTTACACCTTCTAGAGCACGTTGGGTGGCACGGGATACATGCGGACGTGCAATGTCCTGTTGGAACAGCAAGTTCCCTTGCCGGTCTAGGAATGGTAGAACGATGGGTTCGATGACGGTTTGGATGTACCGTGCACTATTCAGTGTCCCCTCGACGATCACCAGTGGTGTACGGCCAGTGTAGGAGATCGCTCCCCACACCATGATGCCGGGTGTTAGCCCTGTGTGCCTCGGTCGTATGCAGTCCTGATTGTGGCGCTCACCTGCACGGCGCCAAACACGCATACGACCATCATTGGCACCAAGGCAGAAGCGACTCTCATCGCTGAAGACGACACGTCTCCATTCGTCCCTCCATTCACGCCTGTCGCGACACCACTGGAGCCGGGCTGCACGATGTTGGGGCGTGAGCGGAAGACGGCCTAACGGTGTGCGGGACCGTAGCCCAGCTTCATGGAGGCGGTTGCGAATGGTCCTCGCCGATACCCCAGGAGCAACAGTGTACCTAATTTGCTGGGAAGTGGCGGTGCGGTCCCCTACGGCACTGCGTAGGATCCTACGGTCTTAGCGTGCATCCGTGCGTCGCTGCGGTCCGGTCCCAGGTCGACGGGCACGTGCACCTTCCGCCGACCACTGGCGACAACATCGATGTACTGTGGAGACCTCACGCCCCACGTGTTGAGCAATTCGGCGGTACGTCCACCCGGCCTCCCGCATGCCCACTATACGCCCTCGCTCAAAGTCCGTCAACTGCACATACGGTTCACGTCCACGCTGTCACGGCATGCTACCAGTGTTAAAGACTGCGATGGAGCTCCGTATGCCACGGCAAACTGGCTGACACTGACGGCGGCGGTGCACAAATGCTGCGCAGCTAGCGCCATTCGACGGCCAACACCGCGGTTCCTGGTGTGTCCGCTGTGCCGTGCGTGTGATCATTGCTTGTACAGCCCTCTCGCAGTGTCCGGAGCAAGTATGGTGGGTCTGACACACCGGTGTCAATGTGTTCTTTTTTCCATTTCCAGGAGTGTATTTCAGAAAAGCTGGTGTTGGTGGGAAGGATCCATATGGCACAGGCTGTGAAGCAGTCATTCAAATGAAGGATATAATGTTTGGCAGCATGTTCAGCAACAGAGTGGTCCACTTGTTTCTTGGCCACAGTTTGTCGGTGGCCATTCATGCGGACAGACACCTTGTTGGTTGTCATGCCTACATAGAATGCAGCACAGTGGTTGCAGCTTAGCTTGTAGACCACATGACTGGTTTCGCAGGTAAATTAAATTACATTCCATCCTGGATTTTCCATTGTTTGATACATATGAGTCTGTGTTGCATATGCACATTCAATAAAAAAAGCATCGTTTTCCCTTCGCATGACGCAAATAACATAAGCTCATTACTATACACCATAGAACCGTCAATTCACATTACGTGCGGACCACGACAGTTGTGGACTATGTACCATTATTATGGATAACCTATTTGATGTCTTCCCCTACACCGATGGGATCTTCGAGAAGACAACTGGCCCTGTCCTAAGGCCACAATCATGCTGCATTTCTTTGAAGAGCATGGCGGTGAACTCATGTTGGTGTTTTGGCCACCAAATTCACCTGATCTGAACCCAGTGGATCGCATCTGGACATGTGGACCACTAATGCACACCAGCTCTGCCCCCACAAATTACCAGCTCGTAATGTACGGGAACTGCGTGACCTGTGCATTCACATATGGTGCCACGTACCTCTGGAGGCCTACCAATAACTTGCCGAATACGCAGGGCGTCGACCGTACTGGGTTGCAGAGATGAACCAACACGCCATTAAGATTTTCATTAAGTTTTGTATCATCAGTGTATGCTGCATCGCAAGGGCAACTAGGAATTCGGTTCTTGCAATAATAAGAATTTTTCCCATTTAACACTTTGAACATGCCTAAAAGAATCGGATAGCAAGATCTTGCGTCCCATTGACATGGATGTCAGTACGGAAGGAGCACTAGACCTGCAGGGTGAGGATGGGGAAACAAATACGGACGGAGTCTTGTGAAAGGAACTACCCAGGTATTCGCCTGATGTCAGTCCAGAAAAGCGTAATTTCGATAAATCACGACTGCTGGGTATTATACACAGAAGGGTAGAGACATATTTTCACTGTAGCGTCTAGCACCCTCCTTCTCTTCGAGTAACATAAAGAATGCGATAGTTTTAATTATCTCCTCGAATAAATCAAGCAGCGACAATGAAATTTGGTGAAGGTGTCAGTCCTTCTCCACATAGGCTTCCGTCAGTGCAGCATATTTCCCAACAATGGATGACATGGCAGCGATCTTCATTGCAGAAGTCTGTATTTTGGCGGTTCAGGAAACATTCCACCTCCAAATTACGTCGTCGTCACTCTTGAAATGCCTGCGACGCAAAGGTTTCTTCACCCTGAGAAATAGAGAGAAGGCGCTAGGTACCATGTCAAGAGAACATGGTGGAATGGGCTGGGGTGCTGTCGAGACGTGTAACACTCCCGTTATCGCGACAAGAGATTTCGGCAGTAGGAACGAATGTTACATCTAGAGGATAGTGTGCCTAGGAACACATGTTGTTTTCTGGTCAGTACTTCAGTCTAGTGACTGATTCTAGAACCACATGAAAGAATGCAGTTTCCACCATTTCTTTACTGTTTTTGTTTCTGTTAGACATGAGGTTGTGTTTTGTGTAGCATTTGTAATTATTTCCGCTTTACATTCTTGAGTGATGTATAACATATTGAGGTGAAAAAAGTGATGGGATACCGATGTACATACATACAGATGATGGTTGCATTTCGTACACATGGAATAAAAGGGCAGTGCATTGATAGAGCTGTCGTTTGTACTCAAGTGATTCATGCGAAAAGGTTTCCGACATGACTATGGCTTCAAGACAAGAACTAAAAGACTCTGAAAGCGGAATGGTAGTTGGAGCTAGACGCATGGGACATTACATTTCGATAATCGTTAGGGAATTCAATATTCCGAGATGAACAAATCACGACTGTGCTGAGAATAACAAATTTCAGGCTTTACCTCTCACCATGGACAACGCAGTGGCTGTCGGCCTTCGCTTAACGATCTGTAACAGCGGCCTTTGCGTAGAGTTGTCAGAGCTAACAGACAGGCAACAATGCGTGAAACAGCCGCAGAAATCAATGTGGGACGTACGACGAACGTATCCGTTGGGACAGTATGGCGAAATTTGGCGTTAATGTACTATGGCAGCAGATGACCGACGCAACTGCCTTTTCTAACAGCACGACATCGCCTGCAATACCTCTCCTGGGCTCACAACCATATCGGTTGGACCCTAGACGACTGAAAAACCGTGACCTGGTCAGATGAGTCCAGATTTCAGTTGGAAAGAGCTGATGATAGGGTTCGAGTGTAACGCAGATCCCACGAAACCATGGACTCAAGTTGTCAACAAGGCACTGTGCAAGCTGGAGGTGGCTTCATAATGGTGTGGGATTTGTTTGCAGTGGATGGGTTCAGTCATCTCTTCCAAATAAATCGATCATTGGCTGGAAATGGTTATGTTTGGCTACTTGGAGACCATTTGCAGCCATTCATGGACTCCATGTTCCCGAACAACGATTGAATTCTTATCGATGGCGGTGCGCTATGTCACCGGGCCATAATTGTTCTCCACTCGTTTCAAACCATTTTGGACAGTTCGAGCGAAGGATTTGGCCACCCAGATCGCCCGACATGAATCCCATGGAGCATTTATGGGACATAACCGAGAGGTCAAAATCCTGCGCCGGCAACACTTTCGCAATTACGGACGGCTATGGAGGCAGCATGGTTCAATACGTCTGCAGGGGCCTTTCAACGACTTGTTGAGTCCATGCCACGTCAAATTTCTGCACTACGACTGGCAGAAGGAGGTGCCAAACGATATCAGGAGCTATCCCATAACTTTTGCCACCTCAGTGCATATTAAAGCAATTGGGTACATACAGTTAATTCTTCAGGTGCAGAATTTTATAGTGCTATGTTTTATAGAGACCTTTGGAGAAAAGAGAACCACTTGCATGAATATCTAGAGCTCAGATGGAAACCCATTTCTAAGCAAAGAAGGGAAAGCAGAAAGATGGAAGGAGTATATAGAGGGCGTATACAAGGGCGATGTTCTTGAGGATAATATTATGGAAATGGAAGAGGATGTAGATGAAGATGAAATGGGAGATATGATACTGCGTGAAGAGTTTGACAGAGCACTGAAAGACCTAAGTCGAAACAAGGCCCCTGGAGTAGACAGCATTCTATTAGAACTACTGATAGCCTTTGGAGAGCCAGCCCTGACAAAACTCTACCATCTGGTGAGCAAGACGTATGAGACAGGCGAAATACCCTCAGACTTCAAGAAGAATATAACAATCCCAATCCCAAAGAAGGCAGGGGTTGACAAATTTGAAAATTACCGAACTATCAGTTTAATAAGTCACGACTGCGAAATACTAACACGAATTCTTTATAGACGAACGGAAAAACTGGTAGAAGCCAACCTTGGAGAAGATCAGTTTGGATTCCGTAGAAATGTTGGAACACGTGAGGCAATATTGACCCTACGACTTATCTTAGAAAATAGATTAAGGAAAGGCAAACTTAAGTTTCTAGCATTTGTAGACTTAGAGAAAGCTTTGGACAATGTCGACTGGAATACTCTCTTTCAAATTCTGAAGATGGCAGGGGGCGAAAGGCTATTTACAATTTGTACAGAAACCAGATGGCAGTTATAAGAGTCGAGGGGCGTGAAAGGGAAGCAGTGGTTGGAAAGGGAGTGAGACAGGGTTGTGGCCTATCCCCGATGCTTTCAATCTGTATACTAAGCAAGCAGAAAAGGAAAAGAAAGAAAAATTCGGAGTAGGAATTAAAATCCATGGAGAAGAAATAAAAACTTTGAGGTTCGCCGATGACATTGTAATTCTGTCAAGACAGCAAAGGACCTGCAAGAGCAGCTGAACGGAATGGACAGTGTCTTGAAAGGAGGATATAAGATGAACAACAACAAAAGCAAAACGAGGATAATGGAATGTAGTCAAATTACATCGGAAGATTCTCAGGGAATTAGATTAGGAAATGAGATACTTAAAGTAGTAGGAGTTTTGCTATTTGGGGAGCAATATAACTGATGATGGTCGAAGTAGAGAGGATGTATGGAAGTGAAACATGGACGATAAATAGTTTGGACAAGAAGAGAATATAAGCTTTCGAAATGTGGTGCTACAGAAGAATGCTGAAGGTTAGATGGATAGATCACATAACTAATGAGGAGGTATTGAATAGAATTGGGGAGAACTGACATTTGTGGCACAACTTGACTAGAAGAAGGGATCGGTTGGTAGGACATATTCTGAGGCATCCAGGGATCATTGGAAGGCAGTGCGGAGGGTAAAAATCGTAGAGGGAGACCAAGAGATGAATACGCTAAACAGATTCAGAAAGATGTAGGTTGCAGTAGGTACTGGGAGATGAAAAGCTTGCACAGGATAGAGTAGCGTGGAGAGCTGCATCAAACCAGTCTCTGGACTGAAGACCACAACAACAACAACAACATGTTTTATAGTGCTATGTTAATAATTTTAGAACTATTTTATATGATATGTGGACGGTTTATCAATACCTCGTCCGTCATGCGCCTTCTTGTACCTTCGAACAGACGAAGATCTTGCTGTGGAGCATATGATACTTCGAATGAAATGAGTTTCTTTAATGTCTTAAGAATCTTACCATCCTCGAAAATGGAAGTTTGTGTTAGTTCCCTACAGCTCCTATTTCAAAATTTATTTATCCTGTAACATGTTTTTGACCATACTTCTGCTCAATTTGATTTATCTCGCTGATCGTTAGTGTGTAGTAGAGCAATAATGTTACAAATAGAGTATTAAATACCGTATTGACAAGGTTTTCTCTCTACTGCAAAGTTTTTAAATTGCAACAAAATATTTGTTCCTAGGTACATGACCATGTACTTTTGAACATGATTCACACTTGAAAAACCTTTATTTTACAGAGTAATTGTTATAATTTTATAAAAAGACAACAGAACATAAAAATTAAAAATGGAATAAAAAATATACCAGGGGAATAATGCTCCTATTGAAGCACAAAAAATTAGAGTATGTTCCTGTTGATTTAAAAGACTCTGAATGAAAACTGGAGTATCAGCTGTCTCATTTTATTTTTCTCAATACCTTTAAAATTTTCCCACTGATTTCGACATGCGAAAATATTCGCTCTTTTTTTAACATACATGTCAATTCTTCACACTACCTGTTTCAACATATTAGCTCCGGTCATCAGAATAATTCAACTATTCCCATAAATTCATACATGTATTTTATAGTTTAATTATTTATTCCACAGCCCTTGATGTAGGAACGTAGCCTTCTGAACCAGTGGCAAACACTCCTTTCATCACTGCTTGTCGATGTCGAAACACAGTTACGCGTTGCTCCAAAGAGAACCATCCGATTTCACAATAGTGCATGTTTCACATGAATGTAAATAGAAACATGAGGTAATTTTAACTTACGTATATGAGTACAAAGACTTATTTTCAAAAGAATCATCTGATTTTACAAGAGCAACCTTCGGATTGTTTTTGCAATTAGGACCTTGAAGGCTACTGATGCTATGCGAGATCTGTGCGCCCATAACAGCCACAGGTTTAGTGCGGTACTCTCGACGAAAATCGAGAATTGCACCCGTCGAAACGGCGAACGCAAAACACGTTTTGCTGGTATGTCACCTCGGTCTCGACTTGACGCAAATTGGGTAACGAACAAGTCAGCTAGCTGCACCAGGGAGACTCCTAGTGGCAACCGCCGGAGCTGGTAACTTACAAGTGGGGCCAACGTAAAGTTTTAATTTAAATGGGTGAATTAAAATTTATGCAAGTTTCTACGAGGCTTGGACAAAAATACGGAAACAGCAAAACACGACATGTTATCATGCCTAATACGATGTAGCCAAACCACTGGTAGTCAACACAGCTTCCAATCGTTTCGGAATGGATAACTACAGATCCTGTATGGTTTTCAAGGGAATCTTCCTCTAAAATAGTGACAAGTTCGGGTAACGATGATGGAAGTGGAGAGCGATGACGCAGATTTCTCTCCAGATTAGATCACGAAGACTCAATAACACTGAGGTCTAGTGGCTGTGGTGCCCAGGGGGGATACGAAAATTGATCCTCGTGTGAACACAACCGGTGCTATACGATGCGAGCAGTCCGAACAGGGGCAATATCGTCTTCGAACACAGCAACACCATTAGAGAATAGTGTAATAAACAGTGTACTGCACTGTAGTTCCTCCTCTAGATTGTCGCACAGATGACAAAATGGTAGATATCGAAATAGACGATAGAGGGATAGAGAAACAATTAAAATCGCTCAAAAGTGGAAAGGCCGCTGGACCTGATGGGAAACCAGTTCGATTTTACACAGAGTACGCGAAGGAACTTGCCCCCCTTCTTGCAGCGGTGTACCGTAGGTCTCTAGAAGAGCGTAGCGTTCCAAAGGATTGGAAAAGGGCACAGGTCATCCCCGTTTTCAAGAAGGGACGTCGAACAGATGTGCAGAACTATAGACCTATATCTCTAACGTCTATCAGTTGTAGAATATTGGAACACGTATTATGTTCGAGTATAATGACTTTTCTTGAGACTAGAAATCTGATCTGTAGGAATCAGCATGGGTTTCGAAAACGACGATCGTGTGAAACCCAGCTCGCGCTATTCGTCCACGAGACTCAGAGGGCCATAGACACGGGTTCCCAGGTAGATGCCGTGTTTCTTGACTTCCGCAAGCCGTTCGATACAGTTCCCCACAGTCGTTAATTAAAAAAGTAAGAGCATGTGGAGTATCAGACCAATTGTGTAGTTGGATTGAAGAGTTCCTAGATAACAGAACGCAGCACGTCATTCTCAATAGAGAGAAGTCTTCCGAAGTAAGAGTGATTTCAGGTGTGCCACAGGAGAGTGTCGTAGGACCGTTGCTATTCACAATATACATAAATGACATTGTGGATGACATTGGAAGTTCACTGAGGCTTTTTGCGGATGATGCTGTGGTATATCGAGAGGTTGTAACAATGGAAAATTGTACTGAAATGCAGGAGGATCTGCAGCGAATTGACGCATAGTCCATGGAATGGCAATTGAATCTCAATGTAGACAAGTGTAATGTGCTGTGAATACATAGAAAGAAAGATCCCTTATCATTTAGCTACAAAATAGCAGGTCAGCAACTGGAAGCAGTTAATTCCATAAATTATCTGGGAGTAGCCATTAGGAGTGATTTAAAATGGAATGATCATATAAAGATGATCGTCGGTAAAGCGGATGCCAGACTGAGATTCATTGGAAGATTCCTAAGGAAATGCAGTCTGAAAACAAAGGAAGTAGGTTACAGTACGCTTGTTCGCCCACTGCTTGAAAATTGCTCACCAATGTAGGATCTGTGCCAGATAGGGTTGATAGAAGAGATAGAGAAGATTCAACGGAGAGCAGCGCGCTTCGTTACAGGATCATTTAGTAATTGTGAAAGCGTTACGGAGATGATAGATAAACTCCAGTGGAAGACTCTGCAGGAGAGACGCTCAGTAGCTTGGTCCGGGCTTTGTTGAAGTTTCGAGAACATACCTTCACCGAGGAGTCAAGCAGTATATTGTTCCCTCCTACGTATATCTCGCGAAGAGACCATGAGGATAAAATCAGAGAGATTAGAGCCCACACAGAGGCATACCGACAATCTTTTTTTCCACGAACAATACGAGATTGGAATAGAAGGGAGAACCCATAGAGGTACTCAAGGTACCCTCCGCCACACACCGTCAGGTGGCTTGCGGAGTATGGATGTAGATGTAGATGTAGATGTGTACAACTGATCAACCAAATGGGCCACATAGCCCTTGGCAGTAATGCAGCCTTGCAGAGTAACCGTGGGGCACGTAGAATACCACGATATGGCTGCCAAATTCATAACCGAACCCCCGCCATGTTCTGCTCTTGGGACGTAAAGTCGGCCAAAAACTGAAAGCAGTGAGAAACAAGAGTCATCCGACCACAAGACATTCCTCCATTGCTGCATAGCCCAGGTTTCACGGCTTCGGCACCACGTTCTCCTGTTACGGGCGTTTGCATCACTGATGAGTTGCTTTGCAATTCCAGCTCGCCCTGCACTTCCTTGCTTATGGAGATGCCTTCGCGTTGCTTTGATGCTGACAGAGTTCCCGAGTGTATTATCCAGTTCTGCAGAAAACTTTTGCAGATGGCGACCTTTTCTTTTCGTCACATCCCTTCATAATGGCACAACACCTGGGAGGCAATGAGTTCGGGAGCAAAGTGTACGACTGCGGTCGTGGTTTCAGCCGAGGCGACAGCACTTACGATGTGGCACGTGCCTTTCCGCAGTGTGCTCCCACTCGTCCAGACTCAGTCGTAGTGTGGGTGCGACCGTTGCTTACAGAGGTGCTGAACCAACTAAATGGTGTGGCAGATCGCTTATCGGCGAGACTTGCTCCGTCGGTGGAACCATCTGAATCCCCAGCCAAGACGGTGCGTCCTGCTAACGCGGTCATGTACGTGGACGACTCATCTGAGATAAATAGCGACGCAGAGGACCCACCTCCTGGGCCGTGCCGCAGCTGCAGCCTTTCCGAGGAAGTGTGAAAGAAAAGTAAGGCAGCAGCAGCGCTGTTCTGCCTAGACCAGGAGTAGAGAAGCCACTGGAGGACGGAAGCACACTCCTCCAGTAAGAAGCCGTGACCGCTCGCGTTATCGACGACTAGCGGGAAGAAGTGGGGAGTGGTGGACACGAGAGTGGTCTACATCTACATCTACATTTATACTCCGCAAGCCACCCAACGGTGTGTGGCGGAGGGCACTTTACATGCCACTGTCATTGCCCCCCTTTCCTGCTCCAGTCGCGTATGGTTCGCGGGAAGAACGACTGTCGGAAAGCCTCCGTGCGCGCTCGAATCTCTCTAATTTTACATTCGTGATCTCCTCGGGAGGTAAAAGTAGGGGGAAACAATGTATTCGATACCTCATCCAGAAACGCACCCTCTCGAAACCTGGACAGCAAGCTACACCGCGATGCAGAGCGCCTCTCTTGCAAAGTCTGCCACTTGAGTTTGCTAAACATCTCCATAACGCTATCACGCTTACCAAATAACCCCGTGACGAAACGCGCCGCTCTTCTTTGGATCTTCTCTATCTCCTCCGGCAACCCGACCTGGTACGGATCCCACACTGATGAGCAATACTCAAGTATAGGTCGAACGAGTGTTTTGCAAGCCACCTCCTTTGTTGATGGACTACATTTTCTAAGGACTCTCCCTATGAGTCTCAACCTGGCACCCGCCTTACCAACAATTAATTTTATATGATCAATCCACTTCAAATCGTTCCGTACACATACTCCCAGATATTTTACACAAGTAACTGCTACCAGTGTTTGTTCCGCTATCATATAATCATACAATAAAGGATCCTTCTTTCTATGTATTCGGAATACATTACATTTGTCTATGATAAGGGTCAGTTGTCACTCCCTGCACCAAGTGCCTATCCGCTGCAGATCTTCCTGCATTTCGCTGCTATTTTCTAATGCTGCAACTTCTCTGTATACTACAGCATCATCCGCAAAAAGCTGCATGGAACTTCCGACACTATCTACTAGGTTATTTGTATATAATGTGAAAAGCAATGGTCCCATAACACTCCCCTGTGGCACACCAGAGGTTACTTTAACGTCTGTAGACGTCTATCCATGGAGAACAACATGCTGTGTTCTGTTTGCTAAAAACTCTTCAATCCAGCCACACAGCTGGTCTGATATTCCGTGGTGGGGCTAGCATGGACGTCTGTGGTAGCCAATAACGCCACATCCTGCAAGTCCGGTACAGTGAAGATGGCTGGACAAAAGTGAAGAAGGGGTGTGCGGCTCGTTCCGCGCCAGCCACGAAAACTGATGCATCAATAAAGAAGTCTGCCAATTGCTTTACGGCGTTGACGGATCCACATCGCGCTCTGGAACAGCCACAAAACCAGTAGAAAAACACAGCTGCAAATGAAGAACTGAGCACTTCCTAACCGCCAACAGAAACTAGGGGTCATGAGCTGAAACCACCGCCTGGAAGTCAAAAACGATTACAAAGGATTTTGGGCTCGTCTGAAACAGCGATCAACAGCAGACTTCATTGTGAAGACGACAGGGCTGTACACAGTGAGGATACAGATGTCCAAGAGTAGTAGTTGACGAAGGAGATGTCGAATCTTTTGGTGCCTATCTACACACACGCCACCGTGCCGCAACGACTGATCAAGGCAATTTACGAGGCGTTTCCGCAATCGGCAACTGCAGGAGCTCGGCTCCATGCTCCCTACTGTCTCGCGCGTCAAGGATCTTCAATCACAGAAAGAGTCGCCGTCTCTCCTAGTTATAGCTGTGGACAACTTGGAGAACAGGACGCTCTTCCAGCTGACGAGAAGACCCGCAGGGCAATCACACTGTGGGGCCACTAAGACAGAAATGAGTTGTCCAGTACTTTCACTGCCAGGGGGCGGGGCATGTGGCTCACCACTGTTCGTTGCCCGACGCATATATTAGGTGCGCAGGCAATCGCATCAGCAAATAATGTCCGCTTCCGAGGGCGCACGAACCAAAGTGGCGGCGTGCACGTGGCTGTGGCTGTGAATATTTGCAAGCCGCAGCGGCTCGTCAACGCAGCGAGCCACACAAGCCGAAGATTGCCCGCTCCGAACGACGTCCGCGCCCAGTCTCACAGGCTGTGGAGAGAGCGTACACCGACGCTGCGAAGACGGACAGCGCGGCCGTCGACACCGCATCTGCACCAGGAAGTGGAAGAACACGCCGTCTGCGCGCCACAAAGCGCTGTCGTGACAGCACGCTTGACGGCCTGCGTGTCGACCTCACTAAGGAGAAAAACTCGCAGGCAAACAGAAGACACCAGCAGAAGTAAATATACTCAGAGTAGTGAAGCAACTTAAATCACTTAATAAAAGCAAGTCTTCTGGTCCACACTGTATACCAATTAGATTCCTTTCGGAGTATGCTGATGCATTAGCTCCATACTTAACAATCATATACAACCGTTCGCTCGACGAAAGATCCGTACCCAAAGACTGGAAAGTTGCACAGGTCACACCAATATTCAGGAAAGGTAGTAGGAGTAATCCACTAAATTACAAGTCCATATCGTTAACGTCAATATGCAGCATGATTTTAGAACACATATTGTGTTCGAACATTATGAATTTCCTCGAAGAAAACGCTCTATTGACACACAGTCAACATAGGTTTATAAAACATCGTTCTTGTGAAACACAACTAGCTCTTTATTCGCATGAAATGCTGAATGCTATTGACAAGGAATTTCAGATCGATTCCGTATTTCTGGATTTCCGGAAGGCTTTTGACACTGTACCACACATGCGGCTCGTAGTGAAATTGCGTGCTTATGGAATATCGTCTCAGCTATGTGATTGGCTCTGCGATTTCCTGTCAGAGAGGTCACTGTTCGTTGTAATTGACGGAAAGTCATCGAGTAAAACAGAAGTGATTTCTGGCGTTCGCCAAGGTAGTGTTATAGGCCCTTTGCTGTCCCTTATCTATATAAACGATTTGGGAGACAATCTGAGCAGCCGTCTTCGGTTGTTTGCAGATGACGCTGTCGCTTATCGACTAGTAAAGTCATCAGAAGATCAAAACAACCTGCAAAACGATTTAGAAGAATATCGGAATGGTGCGAAAAGTGGCAGTTGACCTTAAATAACGAAAAGTGTGAGGTCATCCACACGAGTGCTAAAAGGAACGAGTTACGCTTCGGTTAAACGATAAATCAGTCTAATCTAAAAGCCGTAAATTCAACTAAATACCTAGGTATTACAATTAGGAACAATGTAAATTGGAAGGAACACATAGAAAATGTTGTGGGGAAGGCTAACCGAAGACTGCGTTTCATTGGCAGGACACTTGGAAAATGTAACAGACCTACTAAGGAGACTGCCTACACTACGCTTGTCCGTCCTCTTTTAGAATTGCTCGGTGTTGGATCCTTACCAGATATGACTGACTGAGTACATCGAAAAAGTTCAAAGAAAGGCAGCACGTTTTCTATTAGCGCGATATATGGGAGAGAGTGTCACAGAACTGATACAGGATTTGGGATGGACATCATTAAAAGAAAGGCGTTTTTCGTTGCGACGGAATCTTCTCACGAAATTCCAATCGCCAACTTTCTCCTCCGAATACAAAAATATTTTCTTGACACCGACTTACATAGGGAGGAACGATCACCAAGGTAAAACAGGGGAAATCAGAGCTCGTACGGAAAGATACAGGTGTTCATTTTTTCCACGCGCTATACGAGATTGGAATAATAGAGAATTGTGAAGGTGGTTCGATGAACCCTCTGCGAGGCACTTAAATGTGATTTGCAGAGTATCCATGTAGATGTAGATGTAGATCTGCAGGCGGTAGGAGCGCGCGTGCTCCGAGCGCCAACCGCTGTGGTGGGGAGCATTGAAGAAAGCACATCTCCTTGCCGGCATTGCTGGGAAAGAGAAGACATATGAACCTGAGAACATCTACTGACACAAGGCAATGTGAAGAAACTCCACACAACAGGCAGATAATGGGAGGAACAGCAACCCTACTTAACCCCCGCAGCAACCAGGGATGAGAGGAACCCTCACGAAATCCTGTCTACAATGGCCGTCTGTGATGATCGCTCGACACACACTTTCGTCCGCCTTGTGACTTAGCGGATGATGTTTTTCTACTACCCCAGTATGCGGTATGAATCTTAGATACGGCGCTGATGAAACACCAACATTTCGGCTCCCTTGGTTACGGAAGCACGCACTGTAAAAACACCAACGATTTGCTCACGTTCGAGGACGTGGTACAGGATCCGTTCGTGGTCAAATACAACAGTGCAACATGCAGGCTTGGCTAGCATCTACATTTACGTTCAGGCATGCATTTCTCGTTGGTTTTCTATATCTTCGTCCACACCTGCATCTTCATACATGTAGAAGATATGAAGAGTGAGAATGGAGAACTTTTCAGAGCCATTTCTTCCAAAAACGTGTTTTCAATGCTGCCGTGTTCTCGGTAGACTGTTGCATGTCCCTATATTTGTTCCAAGTGTCAAATCATCGAGAAAATATTTCGAAGATTCCTTACCAGAAGGTGCGTGGCCTCTGTGCCAAGCAGTGCGTCCTTCGGGAGTTTCAAATGCCATTCCCATGCACACAAGTGGCTACTTTCATTTTATAGATGCTGCAGAAATAGGGCCTTTTCTTGTCAGTGCACGCAAGTAAGATCTCCAAATGCAGTAAGATGAAATTGTGCCATACTTATCCATCAGAAGAGCTATTAAAAGTTCTTACTCTGAAACAGCAGAATGGGAAAACGTCAATGAATTCAAAAGATGGAACACCATGACATATGTTTGTCATGCCGTACTTAATCTGAAAGACAAGTCGTGTTTATCAGCTGCTAAACAGAAAGACCTGTTGACAATTTTGCGATTTCTTCCTCAACAGCACAGGAAGTTGTACAATGAAATTTGTAACATTCGATCCCAAGAATAGAGTTGCACAAGAAACACAAGTGAATACTAAGGAAGTATTGTCATGAACTTACTTCTGTTAATTTCTTGCATAAAATGTAAGAGAAACGAAAAATGATTTTTGTCATTACAGTACTACTAGTTCAAATATTTCTGCTGTGTTCCTGTACTTGTATTATCACAAATAAAATGTAATGCCTCAGCATTAACGGCATTTGAAACAAAAAGTCTCTTACTGGCCCTTAAAACCAATCACTTTACTGGCAAGATACTTAGAACGGTCTTAATAAATAAATTGTTTTATAATTTACCTCATTAGCTTTTGCAGTGATGAGGTAGATAGCAAAACTGTTCGGTATCAGAATATTTTCTCATTTTTTTGGATACAAATATGTACATAGAGCCATGCATTGTGCTTTGATCCTCTCGATAAATGTGAGATTTGGCACTTAGAACGTTTCCCACTTCCACTCTTCACATAACCTTGTAAAATCGGACAGCGTAATTTTTGCTTCTGACATCAATTCTGTTTAATTCCCTCGTGTCTCTTATAAGTTCAATTCTTCTTCCGCTATTGCTTGTAGCAGGCGTAATGTTCCCGTGAACTGTGTACTCTCACATAACATTATTTATAGCAGCCCTAAATACCTTTTGCAGAAAACCTTTTATTGTCACGAATCCACCAATTTAGTGGTCTTTAATTTTCTTTTGTTCGAGTCTGTAAACTCTAATGATCACGGACTGTTGGTTCAGAGGACTTCGAGAAAGAACTTTTTACCGGGGAGCACAGAACACACAATAATTAGAATTTGCCTCTTGCACACTTCCCTCTACTAAAGGCTCCGTTTTCGGAAGATTACACTTGCATCTCTAGGCATGTGTCTTTGCATAATTCTAAGCACATGTCATAGGATGTGTTCCATGCCTACAATTATATTTGCAAATTTCATAGATGTATTTTTAAATTTTTTTATAGTTCCTCTGACTGGTTAGATGCCGCCCTCAACAACTTCCTCTCCTGTGCCAAGCTCTTCATCTCGGAGTAAACTCGCACCCAACGCGCTAGAATATTTAGATTCTGTTCTCTGGCTTCCTCTACAGTTCTGCCTTCTACAACTTTCTCTAAAATCATGTAAGTTATTCCATGTCTTAATACATGCACTCTCATGCTGTCTATGTTTATCGTACGTTTCATACGTACGCCGATTACGCGGAGGACGTCCTCTTCTGGTATAAGTTGACTCGACTTTCGGCGTCCTTCTCCAACACCACACCTCAAACGTTTCGATTCTCTTCGTTTCCCGGTTTTTCCGCAAATTCATATCGATCCAATGCTGTGCTCCAGACGTGAGGCGACTATGTTTTGTTTGAAGCTCCGATCATTCGCGAAATGAAAAAAACATTGAAAAGCCGATGTTTTACACAGATGGATTGTGCAGTGCACCTAGTATGTCCGTCGATTGCGTGTCGTCGCACTTTTCAGTCGTGAGCCCACAGTGAACATGTAAAAATGTCCAGCGCAACAGAGTCCCACGCCGACTGTGGCGTGCGTGCTGTCACTCGATTTCTTCATTCTGACGGGTTTCACCCGATTTTATTCAGCCCGCGTAGCGTGACCGTCATGCGGGACGGCAAAGTGTCGCAATGGTACAGGAACATTCAAGCAAGACGAACAGGCAGTCAGGAAAGAATGCAAGTGTCAATTAATGATTCTATTCAGCGAGTGGATCAGGCGCTTCGAGAAAATCGTCTACGAAGGGCATTAAAGGAATGTTGCCATCACGCATTGTCCGCCTTCATGACACAGTTCGGTCGCACACTGCAGCTGCAACCAAGATACTCATGGAGCGTTTTCGATGGAAAGTGTTTCATCACCCACCATACAGCCCGAACTTTACTGCCACTGATTTTCATCTCTTCGCTCACATGAACTGCTGGTTATGAGGTAAGTGTTTTGTCACAGACAATGAGCTGAAGACCAGCCTAGATAAAGGGCAGAAAGCACAGGAGGCTACCTTCTATAATGAGAGTATTGGAAAGTTGGTACAACACTACAACAGAGGTCCAAGTTGGAGTGGTGACTATGTAGAGAAGTAGCATATTAAGACCTATGGTTTTTTTTTTCTTTTAGCGAGGAATGTCCTTTTACTTGTGCTAATATGGTTCTTATTTCCACGCTTCCTTTTTCTGTCATGGGCTAATTTGCTTACAAGGTACCAGAATTCCATCACTTCGTCTACTATATGGTCCCTCACTTTTATGTTGAGTTTATCGTTAGTTTCACATATTTGGTTTACTCTCAGTCTGTATTCTATACTAAGACACTACGGGTGTATCGGAGACTGCGTCGTAGCAATTCAGGTAAGTCAGAAAACAAAGATCAGAAATTAGCTGTTTACCTTAGAGTGTTATTACGCGTGCTGGCCCAGGCTTCCGTGCTGAAGGGCCTGCTCATCCCACTGGCGGGGGCGGCGCTGCTGGGGGCGGCGGCGGCGCTGGCGGCCAACCCGGTGCTGCTGCAGATAGGCGTCATCTCTGGGAGGCGGCGCCGGAGGCGGAGGGACGCCGCAGCGGGGGCGGAGGCGCAGCGCCGCCTGCAGCAGCTGCGGCTGCTCGAGGACTTCCTCGCCTCCGTGAGTGCCGGCCGTGGCTGCCAACTCTCTGCGCTGGCGCCTTATTGATGACACTTGCGCTGCTCACATCTTCTTCTCCCTCTTCTTGTTCTTTTTTTGTTCTTTACTGTTAGTTCATCCCCCTCGCCCCTTATGCGCTGGGGTTTGGCTGTCAGCGGCACAAGTCCCCGCTCTTTAGCCAAGCGTATAAAAAAAATTATAATGAGAAATCGAAACAAAATTTGGGGCTTATAACACTGCAACTGGATTTACGTAGCTTGTGCAATCAAATACAAAATTTGGTTTATCCTGTCTGTGCCCCAACAGAACAAATAGTCATGTCACGGAAAAGCCACGTATAACACCACCGCCCGCTACTGCTATACTATAACCTCAAAGCTGGAGGCAGTTTGCATAATGAAATTATTTTTATTCAAGCAATTATAGTATAAAGAAGCAGAGCAGTGTTACCCTCTGAGAGGAATTTTGTTATGTTGACCGTGTTATACCTAACGGAGGTGGCTTATCGGAAGTGAAAGTAAAAATTACGTAAATAAAAAAAATGGCTCTGAGCACTATGGGACTCAACTGCTGAGGTCATTAGTCCCCTAGAACTTAGAACTAGTTAAACCTAACTAACCTAAGGACATCACAAACATCCATGCCCGAGGCAGGATTCGAACCTGCGACCGTAGTGGTCTTGCGGTTCCAGACTGCAGCGCCTTTAATCGCACGGCCACTTCGGCCGGCAATTACGTAAATATTTAAACAGTAACAAACAACGTTTCACCTATCTACACTGTTCAAAGAAGAAAGGAAACGGTCGCCAGCGTAATTAGGCATAACAATAAGTAACATACTTATTCAAGAATTGAAAATAACTAACTTCAATGGGCAAACACAGCCTATACTTTTGTCACTCGAGAGTGCAATGAACTCTGACACCTGCATATGTTCACGGTAAGGTTGGATCTGACAGGGCAGAACACACTATTTACATAAATATAACAGATAACCATACATACTATTACTTTCAGGGCTTATTCAAACTGAATGGTCTTTATAACATTACTATTAATATTCACTGTAGAATCATAAATTGGACATAGGTTCAGTTTTACATTTCAAACATTTTCCTATCTGACAAAAAATTGTAAATGTAGTTTACTGCATTAATATGAACTGGTCATAGGTTAAGTCTCTCTCAGCTAAATACTTTTCTATGTGAAATGAAAGTTAAATGTATTTCACTAACAAACAATTTCTCACTGAATTTTGAATAAAAAAAGTTACTGTTTTCATAGATAGTGATCGTTCTATTAATTGTTATTTATCATGAGCATAAAGAATAAACTGTGGATCCTTTTACACTAGCAATATGCACTTTCAATACAAAGCAGGAACCCAATATTGTACAGAATTTGACTTGAATAGCAAGAATAATTAAAACTTTCTATAATTAAGTAACTTTGTGCATTTGAACTACTTTCAAAGGAGGGGGGCCCTTAATCTTGACCACTGTAACAGAGCAAACTAAACACACTTTCAATACACTAGAGAAACAAGTACTTAGCAAGCATGAACATATAATTCTCAACAGTTGCAATTCTGAACTTTAACTGCAGTGAAACACAAATTCGAGATATTTGTAAGATTCTTTCAACAGACAATATTAATTTTAGCACACTCTAATGCGGTAGACACTTTAGCGTGGGAGGGGTCCTAAGTGGATATGTGACTGAGGATAAATCACGGCAGGTACGAGAGTTCAGTCAAATTTTGCCTAATGTTTGGGTACACTATAACATCCTATGAGCTGATCCTTCACTGTACATTACTGTAGTGTTCCTTTACAGTGATTGCGCAATGTGGTGACGATTGCATGTTGGTAGGTGGACCTGCAGTTAGAATTGCTGGACTCTGTCATTTCTTGGTGACGATGATAGATACCAATTTCAGAATAGTTCCAGCTCTTTATCCATCCATCTGAGGCACTGGAAAGCGTCAGGAAAAGCATCTCTCGGAACCAACACAATACAATTTACATGAGTAGTTGATAGTTTGGTAGCTCGTCTCCGACTGACTCTTGGTTCCACCTTTTCTACCTAGGCCAACCACAATTTGCGCGCGCTACACAGTTCCGTTCCCGAGGGGAACCACAACACCTTTTACATACAAAATAATAAGTGAAGGTCAGCAGTTTACATAACAGCAACCAAACATATTAAATAAAACAGAACCTTTTTACATATTGACATTTCTATGAAAAATTATGTAAACAAAATTATTCAACCTTAAAGATAACCAAAGAGATTATGTGAGAAAGACAAAACATATCATTTGCTCATATTGTGCATATTACAAAGATTACACTTCATTACAGTATCGAATTAATCACACACTAATTACAGAAGTTCAACGATGGGATGTTGAACAAAACAGAAAGGTAAATGAATCAATAAAGAGTATGTAGCGTGTAAGCTATGGTGTTACAGACTATCAGCTAAAAACCGAAAATATATACTTTAAAAACACGTTCCAGGAAGGTGACATTCTTGTGAAAAAAAGCACTGAAGCACTGTACTTTCACTTAAAATGTGAAGTAATTTTTGAGAACATATCTCGTGGAGAAACAGGTATCTGGCTAAAAGTACTTTAAAAATGGATTACAAACAGTCTCGACCACAAAAACTTTTTTTCGGTGGTAACCAGTTTCGGTCAGTATTTGACCATCCTCAGACTCTAATTCCAGACGGTAGGCAGTGGCGGTGAACGGAGCAAGTGATATGACTCCACGAGGGTCAAATGCTGCACTGGGTGAGAAGTACTGTCGGAGGAGCAAGTACGTTCCATAGAGGCGAGGGGTGTGGATAAAAAGATAGGGTCCTGTCAGGCAGGAAAACTATGAATGTAACAGGCAGAAATTGAGGTGGATAGTGGTGAATACAGTCGGTGGAAAAGGCAGAGCGTGAGGAGTAGTGTGCTGCGTGGTTGGGTAGTGGCTACAGCAGATGGGGATGGATGGAGAGGAAAAGTTCGTAGGAGGTATAAATATAGGAGCGGATCTCATTTTCAGGGAGAGGGAGATGGTTGAAGCTGCGTTGGGGTAGGATATGGATTGTGTGGAGGTTCTAACAACCCTACCACAACAAAGGTCAAAATTTAATAATGATTGTGGTGTTGCTCATGCTGCTAAATACTGCATTTTCGGGCAACAACAAAGTTATTATGTGGCAGGTGTCATTAGGGCACAGTTAATAAAGTCATTTCATGCAACAATGAATAAACTAGGCACTCATCTTTTCATGTTTCCCACGCTGGTCTCGTTGTAAAATCATGGCTCAATCGTGAAAAATCTAGGTGGTGATGATTCCAAGCTCGGATACAAATAGGCCTAGGTTTTATTCTGCGATATTCAAAAGATTTATAGATGTGTTTCACAAACCATTCTTGAAGATTAAACCTTTGAAAGTTAGCACAATGGTGATGTAAAAAAATAATCAGCACTCCGAATTTAAGTTATACTTCCTTTTTATTGCTTTTGTTGCAATATCACGTAACACACAACACATCACTTCACAATACAAAACATACTTGAAAACATCTTCCTCACTCTTAAAGTTCACATTTTATAAGCTGACTACAATATGCGTCTTTCCCACATGATGTCCAAGACTTGACTTTTTCAAGGTCCGACTCTCTAACTACTAACTAATAATCGCTTACGCGCCCAAAAATCAGAGTTGCAATTACGTCAAAGATCATAGTGACAAAAGAAAGAATACACGTAAGAATAATATCATTGCAACATAAACATATCGATGTATTAAAGTACCTCTACATTAATGAAATCAAATCTGAATGTTGTGTCAGAAATATGTTAACTACTTTACAGAAACACAGTAGAATATTGCTGGTATCGAGAGGTTGAGTTGAGGTGCCGTAATGGTTACGCAATTCAAGTACCATTACAAGGTGTAGGGACAGAAGGATGTGTTTGTGAAGACGCTGCAATATACCAGGGTTGGAAATCAGAGATGAAACAATTGGTTATTGGAATCTAGTTTGAAACCAGCATAGGAGATGTGCAGGTGTTCGATGTCGGTGAGGAGGGGTGGGAAATCTTCCTCTTCTTTTTCTTCTCTACGTATGTACAATAAATCTAAATCTTATGCGTATGTTCAGGCTAATCCCAGGAAATCGGGGAAACAGGGATTATGATATGGTCTTTACTAACAGGTAGATTGATTGACAAGAAAGGTTTGTGTGTATAATTTATCAAGATTTCGTGCGAATTGGCTGACCGACGACGAATTAAAGACAACTGGCGCTATGAAAAGTCATTGCCATCTAGCGGTCAATGGCAGAAGTATAAGTGAAATGACTTTATTCAGTTGCCTAACGTTGCTCTCTGAACCCCATAAATAAAATTATCGCTACGACAGACAAGTCGTCCGGCCGCAGACACTTAGTGACACCCTTGCAAAACCATTGTGATTTGCTAGTTAAGGTCCACTTCCGCGATATGTAAGCTGCACTAAACCACATTTGAAAATAATAAGTTACCAGCCGGTAAATATCTCCGCCTTAGTGGGCTACTGATCAGCACCTGTGAGTTATAGATCTGCGCAGGTAAGTGAAACGACATTTTCAAGTCCCTTAACCGCATCCGTAAACCCTTCCTATGTATCTGTGGATATTTCAAACTTGTATCCATTTTAATCTGTTCGCTATGTCGGTAATTGTAAATTTTCGTCTTCATAAGTCAGGCCTCGTGATTTACATTCAGTTGACCAATAACACAGAAATTGATCAAGACCACATGTTAATACAACATAGCATGTCATACCCGTAATACAGGGTGGCGCAGGGGAACGGGAAATTTTGAACGTTACAGTTGGCAGCACTGTAGCGCCGGCAGATGTTCGAAACTTTGATTTGAACGCATTGCCATTTAGTAATCATGGAGAACTGGACTGGTGCGGAACGTCCAGTAGCTGTGAGAGCGTTTTGCAAAAATGGTGATGGTGCGACTGCCGCGCAGAGAACATTTCGACAGCATTACCAGCTTGGACGTCATGGACGTGTCCCATCTGCGCATGCGATTACAACGTGGGTGCGTAATTTTGAAGAAACAGAATCTGCCTTGAAAAAGAAACCTCCAGGTGGCATTCCAACGGTACGTACCCCAGAGAACATTGCAGCTGCTAGAGCTGCAATCGAGACAAGTCCTCGCCGCTCCGTTCGACAGCATGCACTTCGCTAGGGATTAAGCGACGAAGCTTACAAAGAATACTGCACGAATTAGACTTCCATCCCTATAAGCTGCAGATTGTGCAACACTTACATGAACGAGACCCAGCGTCACGTATGGAGTTTAGTAGCCAGATATTGGCTAAAATCAACGAGGACGCGAATTTCCTTGGTAACTTATGGATATCAGACGAAGCCCATTTCCACCTGAACGGATTCGTGAACAAAAAGAATTTTCGTTATTGGGCACAGGACAATCCTTGTGAGTTTCGCCAGCGACCACCACATAGCGCCAAGGTCACAATATAGTGTGCTGTATCATGTCATGGTGTTATCGGCCCTTATTTTTTTGAACGTGAGGATGGTAGAGCAGTGACAGTAACATCCGCTCGATATGTTGAAATGCTTCAAACATTCTTTACACCGAGACTGTACGAGCCACGTCACACACTGCTCGACAATCGATGGCAGCAGTTCGTCAATTATTTGGAAGACGCATTATTTCACGTAACGGTGACATTGCATGGCCTGCGAGGTCCCCTGATCTTAGTGTGTGCGACTTCTTCCTGTGGGAATATCTTAAAGGCAAGGTGTACCGTACACGTCCTGCAACAATCCACGAACTGAAGGAGAACATTGAAAACGAAATCACTGCCATTCCCCAAGATTTGCTACACTGCGCATTCCAGAGTTTTCATAACAGGCTGTTAGAGTGTGAACGCCGAATGGGAGCACATCTTCCCGATGTCATCTTTTAAAAGTTAAGAGACACTTTTGGACATTTGGATTGTAAAGACATACTGAATAATGGCATACTGAATACATTCACTTTCGTTAATAAATTACTAGTTTTATGAATTTATTCATGGAAATGACGTTATTTCGAAATTTCCCTTTTCCCTGCGCCACCCTATACTTGTCGAAAGCTACAGCTTCCTGAAAACCTCCCCCATAACATTATCCTTTATTGTATGATTATTTGATAGCGGAACAAACACTGGTGGCAGTTACTTCTGTAAAAATCTGGGAGTATGCGTACGGAACGATTTGAAGTAAAATGATCATATGAAATTAATTGTTGGTAGGCGGGTGCCAAGTTGAGATTCATTGGGAGAGTCCTTAGGAAATGTAGTCCATCAACAAAGGAGGTGGCTTACAAAACACTCGTTCGACCTACACTTGAGTATCGCTCATCAGTGTGGGATCCGTACCAGGTCGGGTTGATGGAGGAGATATAGAAGATCCAAAGAAGAGCGGCGCGTTTCGTCACAGGGATATTTGGTAAGCGTGATAGCGTTACGGAGATGTTTAGCAAACTCAAGTGGCAGACTCTGCAAGAGAGGCGCTCTGCATCGCGGTGTAGCTTGCTGTCCAGGTTTCGAGAGGGTGCGTTTCTGGATGAGGTATCGAATATATTGCTTCCCCCTACTTATACCTCCCGAGGAGATCACGAATGTAAAATTAGAGAGATTCGAGCGCGCGCGGAGGCTTTCCGGCAGTCGTTCTTCCCGCGAACCATACGCGACTGGAACAGGAAAGGGAGGTAATGACAATGGCACGTAAAGTGCCCTCCGCCACACACCGTTGGATGGCTTGCGGAGTATAAATGTAGATGTAGATGTAGAACAGCCGAGCGCGTTAAAGCGCCGGTTCTAGAAGACAGGGAGGCGAGTCTGCTTTGGATCGAATACGCCTCACGGGTTAATGACGAGGGCTGCTGAACTAGCCAGCCTAGACGTGATTTTTAGGCGGTTTCCGACATCCAAGTAGGTAAATACCGACCTAGTACCCACGTCCCGTCGCGGTTACACGTTACACAAACATTTAGAAAACGTCCTCACACTTGAGCATCGATTTGCTCTTGACGCCGGCAGATGGATCACATAGATTCTGACCCGGTATGTGTGCGCTGTGTGTGTATGGGAGGGGGGAGTGGTGACGTCAGGACGGTCATCCAGGCATTAACATTGCCTCAACCTAGATAACAATGGCGACCCCGTTGTAGAACCGGGAAAACAAAAAGAAGAGGATGTCGAATGTAGTTGTGGTATAAGTTCTCACCAGTCCAGGGTTAGTCATATAGTTCATTTATTACGGAGCTGAATAATGTTAACGTGCTATACATTCTCCTGTGTGACCTTGAGCTCCGTCTTTGATGACTTCATCACAGGCGGTTCGTTAAAGCCCACTGTTCAGTTCGAATTCCTTCTGAAACTTCCTGTATCGGCCTAAGGCGGTCTTTTAGCAAGCACTGCTTAACTCACGCACGCGCTTTATACTTCCAGTCCGTCTTTGAAAGTTTCGTAATATTCGTCACGTTTGACTGCTTTTACCTTGGTGTCGCCATTTCGAAACTATTCAGGTTTTGTGAGGTATCAGCAACCACGGCAAGAGAAGTGGTTGTTACCGGCAACAAAAAGTTGGAAACTTTCTTGGAGTGTGGAGCCCATTCCGCGACACACTCGAAACCCACGTCACGGTCCGGAGATGACGGCCTCAGAGTGCCTCTCATCGCGTGACACAGGCCGCTACTGTGTGCTTTCTGCAGCGAACCTTCTGTGTGCCTTCTAAAAGGGACACGCAGCTCACGTGAATACCTCGCAGCTACATTCCGAGCCGTGTACTCATGAGAGCACGTCGGGGAAGTTCGAGAAATTAGGAGCATTTCTTTTCACAAAACTTATTGCGGCTTTTCTGTTTGGCCTAAGACTTAGACAGGCCATAGATGTCGCTGAAAAACATAATGCCCTGGTTTTCCATGGCTGATATCGTACAATCTTACGAAAATAAGAACCAAATCGAGGATCTGCAGGAGCGAATAGATTCATACAGTTTCTACAGTAGAGGTAACTGCAAAGTTTGAGGGAACAGAAACCAAAATAACATGTTCCACATACTATACAAGATTACATTCTTCTCTTGCCTGTTTATGTATTTACATACTTTACGCCGACACTGGAGCACTAAAATCAAAGATTACATAACAGAATCTTCGACGAATAAGTTTATACCCTAGCAGTCAACATTTTATTCCTATCCCAAAACTTCTTCACACGAAGTGATCTGGAGGCTCGCTCTTCTGCAGATGTGACATACTTCTTACTTTGTGATATTTTAAATGTAAGTCGTATGTATTTGTACTTCAGCAGCAGCTTCTCTTCCCTGTGTTCCATCTGACGTTTGGTAGCGTTCATTCCATTTACATTCTTTTGCACTTCTTTAAACCAGTTGTTTTTTGTCTTACTGTTTCAGAAGTAGTTAAAAAGTTGTTTCAGGGGTCTAGTATTCGGTAAACGAGGAATGTGTCCGAAAAATGCAACCCTTCTTTTTCGCATTGCATCAGCAACGGATTAACTTTCTTGGTAAACCACTGATTTGGACAAGAATCTCCATTTACCATTAACTTGATGTTTTTATTGATAATCGTTCGGAGTGTTCTTCTATCAACCTCCTGCAATTTATCAGTTGTTGCTTGAGTGTTTAGTTTAAATAACGTTTCACTTCAGTATGTTGCCTGTGGTGTAACAACGTTGGAATAATGCCGAAGTTTAGCATTTAACGAAATAGATCTTTTTTGTAAGTTGGCCACGTAGTTCTCTGCGCTCGATGTAGTTTTAATGTTCTATTACCTATTAATGCTTTTTCATTGGAATGCCAAGCAACGATCTCATCAAGATATTTAAACTTTTTCACTACCTTACTTTTTTGAGCATTATGGAGTATAGTATGGGATGTGCCAACTAGAAAGATGGGCATCATTTCTGTTTTCTCAAAAGAAATTTGCAACCCCACCTTTGCCGCTAATGGTTCTAATACTCCTATCTGAAACTTCGCTTCATCGATTTGTTTGCTATCAACTCAAAATCGTCTGCAAATGCAAGACAGTTAAGTCGAATCATTCTTCCAGTCTTAATAATCTTATCCTGTTCAATTCGCACCTAAATCCTAAGCGAATTAATCGCTGCTTGTACTTCGTCTGGATGTGGCTGATGTAACTTATTTCTCGTGTAAGGGTCAAATTCCAAGTAATATTCAGATTCCGTACTATTTAGTAACTGTTTGAAGTATTCAGCCAAAATCGTTGAACTGTCATAATCGTTATTTACTACCTTGCTGTTCATATCCTTCACCATAAGAGTAGGTGGAGTGTATTTCAATTGGTGCTGTTTAAATACCGGATAGTAATCTTTCGTCTTATGGCGAATGAAAGTCTCCTCAATAGACTTTGGCAAGTCCTGCTGAAATTTCATCTTGACCTTTCTAACTTCTATAACCGTGGATCGTCTATCGTTGATTAATTTCTCCCTGAAACTTTCAGTTTTCTTCTGTTGGTCACTTAACCAAGCCTCATGCTTGCGCAGGATTACCATATCGCTTTCCTCATTCCACCAAGCATGTCACTTCCGTTTCCGTAAGGGAGCAACGTCTTCAACCAAAACTTTTAATCCATTGACAATTACTGCTAGATTGTCACATACAGCTGTTCTAGATCTCTCGTAATGAATCGGATTATTAATAATATAACTAGGATCGTTAGTTCTCCTTCGACCTAACTTTTGAGGTTTGTTTTTCTTTTTCGACGTCAATTTGATTTTGTATTTTTACCTGTAGTGCTCTGAATCAATATCGACTCCACGCGGGACTTTTAACATTATATATTTCTGTACGAGATTTCCGATCCATGGCCACATGATCTATCTGAAACTCTCCTAGCTTGACTTTGGGACATTTCCAACTCATTAACTTACGTGGTCTTCCCTTGAACCTTGTCTCCAAAACCAACCCATGTGTAGTACAAAACTCAGTTAACCGCTCTCCTTTTCTGCTTGTACGTTTATGTGCTGATCATCGCCTCACCACAATTCGAAATTTCTTCCCTCATCCTATCTTCGCATTAAAGTCTCCAAGTAGAGTTTTTATATTAGTTTCCGGTACGGTTGTTATCAATTGTCCCCGGCCGGGTTGGGGGTTTTCTCTGCCCAGGGACTGGGTGTTTGTGTTGTCATCATCATTTCATCATTATCATCATTCGTGATAGAGGTTAGATTCGACTGTGTAAAAAATTGGAATGTGACGAAATTTGGGACTTTGTACGGGCGCTGATGGCTGCGCAATTGAGCGCCCCATAAACCAAACTTCATCATCATCATCATCATCAATTAGTCAAGTTCATTCAAAATTTTTCTGTTCCATCCTCATCAGTTCTGTTTTTAACATTAGCTGGAGCGTGAACATTTATCAGTGTGTAGATTTTGGTGTCCACCTTAATTGTTAACAATTCCATTCGTGGGGGATTAGATGAAAAATCCTCAACGGATTCCAATATTCTATTGTGTACCAAGAGACCCACCCCGAACAGGGGAATATTTCCCATTACCCTTTCTTCTGGTGGTCCCTCATAAAGCCGATATCCTCCCGATTCCATCGTGTCCTGATCAGTGTTACGCACGAGTAACTCCTGAAGGGCTTTTATAACTGTCTTACATTGACATAAGATAGCTGTTAGATGTTTCGACTTACAGACTTTCATTAAAGAAATGATTCTTACTGTTGCAAAATACGCAAAACATCCTAGTTTGTTATAGCCTATTCTTGCGTGCAATATGTTGCATTTTTTTTTTTTTTTTGTTTATTCAAGGCGTCGCTAGGTGCTCCGACTCACCTTAGTCCTCTAGGTGACGCCCCACCGTATCTGAATGGTGTCTCCACCTGGGTAATCTTGATGTGACTATCCACATCGGTGAATTCTTTCGATAGAAGGCTCCTCATGTTCATTTGATTATCCCATCAACGTTCAAGTGTCTTTCCAAGGTCAGGGCTTACAATTCCAGATGTGATCTGGAACGGTGATGGATGAAATATGGAAGGATGAAAAATGAGATTAATGCGATGTGTGTTTAATCCGCGAGAGCTATTTTATTTCGCTCAAGTCCGCCAGCGAAGTTCTTGAGGAGCCCCTATTCGCCACCTGGGATGCGCCACGTGGGAACACCTCTCCTCCGGTATTTTGGGAAGAGGTAGTATAGACCAAAACAAGAAGAAAATGTTCAATAAAGCTGGGCTATAAAGTGCATGCCATATGAGCCATGAGCACATTTGCTCATCTTCGTTACTGTGAAACATATCCCTTCTACTGAACAAGTGTTCGTAGCTCTGAAGGTATACATTTTCGAGCCCATGTTTGCTTGACAATTTTTTCTTGTTTTGGTGTGTTTTACCGCCTCCCAAAGTAGGGAAAACAAAGAGCCTGTAATAGAAGAGATTTGTTTCATAGTACAGAAGATGAAGAAGTGCTCATAGCTCTTAAGGTATGAATTTTAGAGTCTATGTTTGCTACTCTTTGTTGTTTCTAGTATCGTGTACTTTCAACTGAATGCGTTTGCGTCATTAATTATGATACACCCTGTATACATACCTACAGGTCTAGTTTGACAAGCATGAGACAGGTAGTTAACCGTGGCCTTATACTGGGATCCATCCCGGCATTTGGCTGAAGTACAGGGCTATTACAAATGATTGAAGCGATTTCAGAAATTCACTGTAGCTCCATTCATTGACATATGGTCACGACACACTACAGATACGTAGAAAAACTCATAATGTTTTGTTCGGCTGAAGCCGCACTTCAGGTTTCTGCCGCCAGAGCGCTCGAGAGCGCAGTGAGACAAAATGGCGACAGGAGCCGAGAAAGCGTATGTCGTGCTTGAAATGCACTCACATCAGTCAGTCATAACAGTGCAACGACACTTCAGGACGAAGTTCAACAAAGATCTACCAACTGCTAACTCCATTCGGCGATGGTATGCGCAGTTTAAAGCTTCTGGATGCCTCTGTGAGGGTCGGCCTGCAGTGAGCGAAGAAACGGTTGAACGCGTGCTGGCAAGTTACACGCGTAGCCCGCGGAAGTCGGCGAATAAAGCAAGCAGGGAGCTAAACGTACCACATCCGACGGTTTGGAAAATCTTACGGAAAAGGCTAAAGCAGAAGCCTTACCGTTTACAACTGCTACAAGCCCTGACACACGATGACAAATTCAAACGCTTGTGGGAGGAATTTGATTATCGGCTTGATGTTTGCCGAATCACTAAAGGGGCACATATCGAACATTTGTGAATGCCTAAAAAAACTTTTTGAGTTTTTGTATGTGTGTGCAAAGCATTGTGAAAATATCTCAAATAATAAAGTTATTGTAGAGCTGTGAAATCGCTTCAATCATTTGTAATAACAATGTACTTTAGGGTAACTACGGAAAAACCTAAATCAGGATGGCCAGATAAAGACTGGAGTTACACCCTCCCGAATGTAAGAACAGTATGTTTAAAACAGTTCTATCTCATTTGGTCTATCCCTAGTATATAATAGCATTTTGCAAAGAATTTGTTTACTAAGAAAAAGCCAATGCTACACTGTTCATTCATTTCTCACTCCCAGTTGCCGCATACACTACACACTCTAAACACATATTGTTTCATAACATATCACTACACACACTATCAGCTAATGTCATGGTCATAGCGACGATGTCTGTTTCCATTTTGTGAACTGCAACTGCCATTCGGTAGGCTGAAAAAACTGAGTAAGCATTCCTTTATAGCGAGTTAGATGTTAACCTAAGAAAGAGAAAAAGGCGTGCATATTATACACTGGATAGCTTTGGGATCAAGTTTTTTCCAGAAAAGTAAAAGGAATCAATAAATAGTGTGAAAGTGGTAGCTGAAATGATATATGTTTGATTAACGTTATTAGTATTTACATGTGTTCCTTTTTTACCGAACCTTTGTTGCCCGATTAATCCTTCAATGTATAGAATGTATTGATTAACAGATACTTTTTAAACCTCCTTTTAAACTAAATTTGTTTTAGTAGCCTCTTTACTCTTCTTGGACAATTTATTGAACAATTTTATTTCTTGGCAGAAAATGCTGTCTTGAGTTTTGTGTTTATTCTTTCTTGGTAAACGTAATTAATTCAGCATGCATCACCTTACAATTTATCACAAAAAGATTAAATAATAATACGAATCATTGCTCTTGTAATATCTAACAGATTATACAGTGTAGGCTTTCACGGCCGGTACTGACATCACTTGAAAGTTCCTGGCTGATAGGAAGTGGTCAGTGCATAAGACTTTCCCCTTACGTTTCACGTCCGATCTTCATAGGTAAAGCGGTGAACTGCAGTTCGCCATTTTACCTGCGAAGATGTCTGCCGTAGTCGGAGGTGAAACATTAGGGGAAAGTTTTGTGCTTCAACTATTGGCCATCAGCCGGGAAGTTTTAAGTGAAATCAAACAGATTCCTCGTTAAAAATAGAGACTCTCATTATACAATATTGTCAATTGGTTAAATAGATTACAGATTAAATAAGTATGTCTCACTAAGTAACATTAACAATGGGACACTACCTACTACAGAGCAATTAGTAAAGAATGTTTGAGTAATGACCACAGCATCTAGAATCAAGATCTGGGTACAAATAATCTAACAGAACATTACAGGAAGAATGGGAGAGGGAAAAAGCAGAACGAGGTTTTCTTTTATTGGCTTTACAGTATCCAGATGTAGCTAGTAAGAAAAGTAAGTTTGGTCATTCTGTAGCAGTTCTGGGTTGTTATTCTGATGCCGTTCTCTCCTTTTTTAAATGTAATATCTCAGGTCCTAAAAGTATCAGTTCTCTCTGTCCGGAGCTGTATCAAAATACTACGCACAGGATATATGAAACAATAAAACTATAAAACTGGCTTGTTACTCGAAACCTATGACGTGTAAAATAAAACGTTGTGAAAATGTAATACAATGTGTTTCCCTGTGCAATAATGCTAGGAACCCACAATCAAGTTAGTTAAAATATAGGTACTACTATTTCTTTGGCTAGTTTATCCTATAAAACGTTTCTCTTTAAGGCTTTCAACTCAGCCATTTCCAGTTAAGGATTCTGTACCTGAAATTTACATGTTTTCTCTTCTCCACAGTCTTCTTCACCTACATCTACGGTTATACGTTAATACTTAAGTCACCTTACAATGCTTGACGGGGGATACATCTTACACCACTATCATTACCCCTTTCTTCGACCAGTCTCTAAGAACGTCGACCTGGATGCTTCCATATGAACTTCGTATTTCTCTTATATTCTCGTCTTGAGCATTGCGTAAGATTTATGTGGAACGAAGTAATTTTCAGTCTGGATTTTCTTGACACATACGCTCTCGGAATTTGAATAACCAACTTCACCCTGATGTACGTTGCTTCTCATATTGTACATTCATCGTAACAACCTGCGTTTACTACATCAATCTTCTTTGGATCTTCTCTGCCTCTTCTATTGATTCTACCCAGTAAGCCTCCAAGACTGTCAAGAAATGTGTATTACTAAACGTCTAAAACGGTCACCAGCTTCCAGTTGACCGTTTTCTATTTAACGGCAACAGACATGTGGTTTTCATTATATCACATAATAAAAAAATTTAAAATGACGTCATAAACTACTTATTAAGAGGCATAATCTTACGTTCAAGGCTTAACACAATAAGTCAAAAATTAAATTTAGAAACTGTGTATATGTTCTGGGCCAGTGTAACTCATAGCGCGCTAATTACGCAGACTAGATTCATCCTGTATTTGAGAAAGAATGCACGTAGCGACTTCCAAAAATTACACACTCAATTTTAAAGTTTTCGGAACCTTTCCTCTTGGTCATGCCTCACAAAATAATGAAAGGAAAGAAGTTTATCGCTTAAAATAAGGGGAGATCAAAAAGTCCATCTGAAGGTGTTGCCGCAACGTATATGCAACGTAACGCGATTACGATACGGGTGTACAGGGTGATCCAAAAAAACGCTTACAAACGGGCATGCCACATCCGACATACATCAAAGATCAGTAATCACATAGGAACCAAGAGGTGGGGGGTCGCAAAGGCCATCCGGGGCTACTAAACAGCGTTGCAGTTATTTAGTCACATGCTAACCATTGACGCCCAGTACAGGAGATATTCAAAGCTTAATCCTGATGCATCGAGACACGCCTGACATCGACACTGCATTGAACGACGCACTATCTCAAACATACCTGGTGCATCTCGAAGACATCCTCCTGCCGCAACAGTCCTGTCCACTAGGTCCTCCGTCGATCTAACAGGAGCTACACACATACAGCGCCCTTCGGATACCCCCACAGGAAAACATCGATTGGGAACAGAATAGGTGATCGTGATGACCATGGAACTGGCCCACCATGACCAATCCAGTGGTCGGGAAAGGTTACCTGCAGATGTGCCCTCACCCATCTGTTGAAATGCGCGGGGAAGTCCGTCGTGCTGAAATCGAATGCGGCGACGAATAGGAACGTCCCGCAGGAGGATGAGATAGGTGCTACCATCAAGTCGGTCCCGAAGAAAGTACGGCCAAATTAAACTGTCTCCTACGATGCCAGCCCACAAGTTAAGCCGGTCGCTGTGGCCGAGCGGTTCTAGGCGCTTCAGTCTGGAACCGCGCGACCGCTACGGTCGCAGGTTCGAATCCTGCCTCGGGCATGGATGTGTTGATGTCCTTAGGTTAGTTACGTTTAAGTAGTTCTAAATTCTAGGGGACTGATGACCTCAGATGTTAACTCCCATAGTGCTCAGAGGCATTTGAACCACACATTGTGAGGCATGCGTACGTGTAGCATGTGGGCTCACATCCGACCACGTATGTGGGTGGTAAATGTTTATTACACCCTCGAGTCGGAACGCAGGTACATTAGTGAAGAGGACACTCACTGTAAGACTTCGATCTCGTGACCGTAGCGCCCTCTCGTGACGTTTGCGATTCCCGGTTCGTATGTGATTATTGATGCTTGTTGTGGTGCCATGTCAGTTTGTAAACGTCTTTTTGAATCGCCCTGTATAAGCACCCACAGTGAGGCAAGAGACTAGTGTGGCATTCGTGACATTCCGAAGCGCGTGCGGTAAATGTGGAAACGTCAACTAAGACGACGTCATTACCAAATGCGTCCGCATAAGGCCAACGTGCTGTTGTTCTTTTTTTAGCTGCCAAAGGACAAACACTGGTAACAATCCAAAGGAGAACAACAAATAGGTATGGGACGGCATGTTTGTTTGTAGAAAACCACCGTTGTGGAATGGTGAGCGACAATGTCTGCTGCTGCTTCTTGATAACGCACGTCACCATATCGCAAATATGGTAATCCATAAGTTACGCCAACTGAACTGGGAGACACTCGGGCACCCGCTCTGTAGACCTGATCCCGTTCCATATTGTTGTCAAGCCTTTGGTCCCTTAGAAAAGGCCTTGAATGGTCGATTATTCCTGTCTGACGAGGATCTGCAGCAGACAGTTGCAGACTTCTTCACACAGCAGGACAAGGTGTTTTACCAAACAGGTATCTTCAACATGGCGCGTCAGCGGGATGATTGCCTCAATGCTCAAGGCGATTTTGCCTGATTGGCATACCGATTCTGTACTGTACGGCCTTCGATCTAAAAGTTTTTCATCGCTCTTACACACTTTCGCTGTTCATGCAAAAAAATCTCATAATCAGGTGTGTCGCTTTAAGTTCTTGCTTATTTACTACTAACTCTGTTCGCAACATATTTTGAGTGCATTGTTTCCATGTACCACTGAATCTGCCTACAAAATTATATCATTGTATGATACACTGTTCAGGAGATATGAATGAATAATCTGAAACTAATAAAAACAACTTTAATTAGAGTTTTTCGTCTTCAACTATAAAGCTTTTACATGCTTAACATAAGATATTTAACAAATTAACTCATTTACACAATAATTAGTCGTTTGAAGCTCCTTTATAAATGGGAGATCTATTCTTGAAAGAATTGAGTGTGCTGGTAGAGCAGAGTGGGGTGCGTCTGAGTGGCGGCTAAGTCTGCGCAAAGCCTCTCTCTCAGTTTGTAATCACGCACCACTTAGTTACTCTTCTGGGCATGAAAGAACTTCTGTGGCTGTCTCTTCGTTTCCCTAGTGTGGTTGTTGTTCTGGCGCTAAACATTGTGCAACGCTTCAAGATCAGTTTCACGTTACTTTCATATAGAATTTTGTGTTACGAAAATAGGCTACAGCTCAGGCAATAATGTGCCTACGAAATTTAACTCCATACTGTCATGTGCTACAATATCATTCTTGTGATATACACTCCTGGAAATTGAAATAAGAACACCGTGAATTTATTGTCCCAGGAAGGGGAAACTTTATTGACACATTCCTGGGGTCAGATACATCACATGATCACACTGACAGAACCACAGGCACATAGACACAGGCAACAGAGCATGCACAATGTCGGCACTAGTACAGTGTATATCCGCCTTTCGCAGCAATGCAGGCTGCTATTCTCCCATGGAGACGATCGTAGAGATGCTGGATGTAGTCCTGTGGAACGGCTTGCCATGCCATTTCCACCTGGCGCCTCAGTTGGACCAGCGTTCGTGCTGGACGTGCAGACCGCGTGAGACGACGCTTCATCCAGTCCCAAACATGCTCAATGGGGGACAGATCCGGAGATCTTGCTGGCCAGGGTAGTTGACTTACACCTTCTAGAGCACGTTGGGTGGCACGGGATACATGCGGACGTGCATTGTCCTGTTGGAACAGCAAGTTCCCTTGCCGGTCTAGGAATGGTAGAACGATGGGTTCGATGACGGTTTGGATGTACCGTGCACTATTCAGTGTCCCCTCGACGATCACCAGTGGTGTACGGCCAGTGTAGGAGATCGCTCCCCACACCATGATGCCGGGTGTTGGCCCTGTGTGCCTCGGTCATATGCAGTCCTGATTGTGGCGCTCACCTGCACGGCGCCAAACACGCATACGACCATCACTGGCACCAAGGCAGAAGCGACTCTCATCGCTGAAGACGACACGTCTCCATTCGTCCCTCTATTCACGCCTGTCGCGACACCACTGGAGGCGGGCTGCACGATGTTGGGGCGTGAGCGGAAGACGGCCTAACGGTGTGCGGGACCGTAGCCCAGCTTCATGGAGACGGTTGCGAATGGTCCTCGCCGATACCCCAGGAGCAACAGTGTCCCTAATTTGCTGGGAAGTGGCGGTGCGGTCCCCTACGGCACTGCGTAGGATCCTACGGTCTTGGCGTGCATCCGTGCGTCGCTGCGGTCCGGTTCCAGGTCGACGGGCACGTGCACCTTCCGCCGACCACTGGCGACAACATCGATGTACTGTGGAGACCTCACGCCCCACGTGTTGAGCAATTCGGCGGTACGTCCACCCGGCATGCTACCAGTGTTAAAGACTGCGATGGAGCTCCGTATGCCACGGCAAACTGGCTGACACTGACGGCGGCGGTGCACAAATGCTGCGCAGCTAGCGCCATTCGACGGCCAACACCGCGGTTCCTGGTGTGTCCGCTGTGCCGTGCGTGTGATCATTGCTTGTACAGCCCTCTCGCAGTGTCCGGAGCAAGTATGGTGGGTCTGACACACCGGTGTCAATGTGTTCTTTTTTCCATTTCCAGGAGTGTATTAACACACCTACGTTCCTACAAAGTAAACAAAAACTGCTGACGTGGAAAACAGGGCAAATTTATGCGTTGCAAGTGAGTCAAACTTCTGCAGTGCATAATCTTGCACGCGTTACCCTTATATTTTTTCATGGTACAAATCTATAAGTGTCTATGAGCGTTACCAGTGGATGTTATATACCTCCTAGGAGGCAACATTTCCATTTACAAAAGAAAAACAGAACGGAGACTGTACAAGAGCTGAAAGCTGCAAAACAGGTCCTGAAAAAAAGGGAAGTCTCAATGACAAGAACGAGGGAGGTGCAAATAAGTGAAGCTTCACACAGAAACCTGCTTAAAAAGATACGAGTCCATTTCAGATCTAGCTACACCCATTTTCTTGCTTATGTAAACTCAAGCTTGCAATTAAAACTCCTACGGCTGTTTCTTATCGCACGGAGTTAGAGAAAACAAACTGGGAAGATTCAGAATAACTTTTAATGATGAGCAGGAACTCAAAACAGCGGCACACTGCAAATGTCGGGACAGATAATATTATTGTGTGACCCTCAAAGACCTCAGAAAATTAGTTTACGATTGTTCTGAGAGGAAGAAAATGAAACATGTATTTCACAAACATTTAGATGGCTGTGAAGGATTGGGCTTCTGATTTCCTGTATTTAGCCTTAGGACAGCACACAAAACTAGTGATGGGCTCCAACAGTCAGGAAACAAGCATCAGGAAGACGCCACAGAAAAAGGTCAGTTGATTATGGTTGTATGTCTTATGGGACTGTTGGGGATGGGGGAGGACACGCCCTTCCAGGAGTAATATTTCCTCGGAACGGGATGGAAGATTGTTGGATGCATCAACTCAGATCCGTATCTCACATGGTTACAACATATTAAGAAATACAGACAGACAGCTGAGGAAAATCAGTTTTTGTTGATCTTGGACAATCACTTACCACATTTGAGTATGGACGCTATCTTTTACTGCAGGGACTTCAGTATTCATGGATTTACCGAAACGTCCATGTAGCAGCCACAAAACGTACCACCGGATTTCTGCTTTTTTCAAGCCATTGAAGGATCATAATTCATTAACCATCCGGATATTTATTTGCGCAAGAATGTATTGTTGTATTTTTGGAACTACTTATCAAAGGACGGCTACAATGACGACTGCAAGAAAGGCGCTCATGATTTATCTCACGGATGTCACATTTTCACCGAGAAAGATTTCCTATCAGTGATTTAATTGAGCATCCGGAGCTGAAGCTGGATCTCTCCAGAGCCAAAGTTGATAGGCATCTACAATTAACCCACAAACAGGACCAGGTACCTCTGTTTCTTCAAAAGAAGAAAAGGAGGCCAAAACATACAGAAAAAAGGAAATACGTCACAAATGGCATCAGTGACCCCATTCAGAAATCAGCTGTAATCGCAATTAAGAAAACATAAAAGAGCGAAAACAAAATGGAAACCGTTTGATTCTGATCAAGCAAAGCAATAAAAAAAGATCGAGAAAAACTCTACGAGCATATCACTATTCAGGATGTAGTGAAACTCAGTTACCACATCAGCAGAAGGATGGAGTCTGTGTATATAGTGAGAGGACTGGTGACAAAATGAGTCAAATCTAAAGGCCGTAAATTCAACTAAATACCTAGGAATTACAACTGCGAACAACTTAAATTGGAAGGAACACACAGAAAACGTTGTAGGGAAGGCTAACCAAATGGTGCGTTTTATTGGAAGGACACTTAGAAAATGTAACAGATCTACTAAGGAGGCTGCCTACACTACGCTTGTCGTCCTCTTTCAGAATACTGCTGCGCGGTGCGGTATCCTTACCAGATAGGACCGACGGAGTACATCAAAAAAGTTCAAAGAAGGGCAGCAAGTTTTGTATATCGCGAAATATGGGAGAAACCAAATAAGGGAAATCAGAGCTCGTACGGAAAGATAGAGGTTCTAATATGTAAACCACAGAGGTCGATAACGACCCTGTCTAAAATCATAGTAACTATTAGCACATCTTATACCATTAGGCACAAACACATATTCTCTATATGTGTCCCTGAACTGCCTTAACAACTGTTCTAGAAACATGATAGGTTTGTAGTACCATAACTCTTCTATTACAATAACTGCAGCCGACGCATTTATTATGTTTCCATAAAAAATACTTGCGAGGATATCAATCCGTGCCTCCGTGTCAGATATCTGGAATGCAAGCCGGAATGAATCAGGATAGTGTCTGATGTGCTCCCAGTTTTCGTAAAATAATAATAACGCCGACATAATCTGGAATAATATGCCTTTATTTAGAACGATACATTCCCTCCCCTTTTACAAAACGTTAGCGTAACAATATTTTTAGCCATAAATGATACATATTTAACTTCCGCTTGAACATTATCGTCTGCTTTAGGTTCACTACCACTAACAAATACTCCAACATAAAATGAATTAGTCTGAAATACAATATTACCTGCACCGCATTGTCTCTCAATACTAGTCCAATCTGTTACTTTATCCAAAGGCATTGATTTCTCTGGTCTACTATAGGTAACAAAAGATACGAATTTTTACCAGTATACCTCTTCCAAGGAACACCACTACAATCGAACCTTGACAGCTAAAACGCCCTAGTTTATTATTGAGACACAATTTAACTTTTTCCATATCACCTTGTACCTCAAAAAACCTTCTGTTAACACTGTTATCCAACGTTAGTCTCTCAACCCTACCATTTATACGATACATATGTATATGTCTTCCCCTTGTTAAAATTACATTTTGATACTTGCTACTGAAAAATACCATTTCATCCTTAATATTATAATGCCTAAATGAAGGCAATTGCACGGCATATGAATCAAACTTGCCCTCAACATTAGCTGTTCTACCAGAGGATTGAAATGATAGAGAGTTGTGAAAGTGGTTCGATGAACCTTCTGCCAGGCACTTAAATAAGATTTGCAGAGTATCCATGTAGATGTAGATAAGCATCCGGCTCTTATTCTGAAGATTCTGGACGTTGAATTTGTGATCTTTGTTGAATAGCATTTCCTCTGACAGTAATATTTTCGTAGGTTTTTGAATTTTTTACTCTGCCTTGTTGACGAGTCTCGGTAGCGTACACAAAATCTAATTTTATGTTAGTAGTAACTATTAATATGATGTGAAACAAGGTACTTTATATAAAGGTGCACTGTACTCGAAGTCAAATGTAGAAGAAGAAATGAAGGACACTATTGTTTTCTCTTTTTAATAATAACGTGCAATAATTTTTTATTTGGTGCCACAGCTATAAATTTATTAAAAGACAATTCCATTTTCCACCCTGGCTGTGTTATGATCACAATCATTAATTTCATTATTATCAGTTGATCTCGGCGGTGCACCATTTTCAACTCATTACGCATATCCTAGTAATTTTACGCTATCTCGAACATGAGTAAGCACTTGAAAATGGCAAAAATCAGTTGACCGTGCGAAATAAATGACTGCGATCATAATAAAGCCAAGGTGGAAAATGAAATTGTCTTTTAATCAGACGCAGGTTCACCCCACTATAAATGCACTCTTACCCCATTGTTCGGTATATTCAGAAGAAAAGCCAGTTGAAGTGTTATTATAATTGATGAAGTTTCCTTGAGTACACGCTCATTAAGTGTTAAGTGCGCAATTTTGCCATGCTGTTCCCTATTCAAGAATAGGTCGAACGAGCGTTTTTTTAAGCCACTTCTTTCGTAAATTAATTACAAGTGGTAGTTACAAAGCTCTAATTATCACCTCGAGAGAAATCAAGCTACGACCATGAAACTTGATGTTAGTCTCTCCCTGTATATTTGCTCTTCAGTCCGAGACGTTCTTCCCAACGATGGATGACTTGGTGGGGACACCTTGGTTGTCAAAACTGTATTTTTGCTGTTCAGTTAACGTTCCACCTCGAAAATTACTTCAATGTCATTCTGAAAATGCCTGTCACAGTCTGTTTTCTTCATCCGAGGGAAGATCTCACTGGGTGCCATGACAGGCGAATACTTGAACATCCCAAAGAAGCAGCTTATGTGACTATCCTGTGCGGAATGAGCTGGGGCCTTGTCGTGGAACAAAAACGCTACCTTGCACAGCTTTCCGCAATGTTTCGTCTTGACTGTTTCATGAAACCTCATCAGAAGATTTCGGCAGTATGCTTCTGTGACAGATTGTCCCTCAAGAGCGTAATGTGTTACCACCACACCATGGCAGTCCTCCCACCCCAAAAGATAAAAACGACAGAAGCACTTTGACCAATCACGTTTGGGACTTCGCCATTTTAGGCGGTGGTGAACCACTTGTTTCCACTGTTTGCTACGCTCCTTTGTCTCAGGGTCGTAATGATCCACCCCGCACTCGTCCTTGGTGATTAGGCTGCTGAAAAAATCTTCTGGACTGGCAATATTTCAGCTGCTGCCCCAGTTCGACGGTCTCTTCCAACGGGTGTGACCATTCACGGGACCCAGTGGGCAGTGACTTCTGTGATGTTTAAAATGTCGTGCAAGGCCTTGATAACTGATCCACGACTGCTTTTCACTTTTTCCACCATCGCCCCGATTGTTATACGTGGAGCACCAGGGCGCAGTAGACGGTGACCCGATGCTTCAGCCACATTGTTTCTCCTGTGTCCCAGGTGGGCCCCCAGGAGAGGGCGGAGCGCTCCCTACTGGCCAGCTACCTCAGCTGCTCAGGGCAGCGCGAGTCCTCCTGTCTGCAGCGACTCGTCTGCGAGATGCAGCGCCCCGATGCTCCAGAACTCGACCGCCGAGTCATGGATGTGTAAGTACTCAACTTTCATACATACTACACCCAACATCCTTTTGGCTCACCGGGTGTCTATAACTCGGTAGAAGTATTTTCTTTGGTGTTTCAGCTGTTATTTGCCATTTCATTCTTCGTATGTGTAGAAGGACTTAACCGAAACAAATAAAAATCGTCATGCGTTGATAGCTTCCCTTCTGATGATCAGCTTCATCACCTAGTATACAACAAAAGCCTGCGGCGGGGCGATTCGCCACTATGTTCGCTAGCACTGAGTGAAGCAAGCTGCAAAATTAATGTCCGCCTACCTCAGTATAGCGTTCGTTCACCAACCGCTGCTCTGCATTCGTAGGTACTATGCAGGCGATGTTAAAATCAGCGTTGAAGAAAACCATCGTCCATACTTACGATTGCATAGTCCGCGTAACTCAGGTAACAAAATAAACCTGCAAATTACTAGTATTAACGGGCATAAGGGGATCCTTCCCTCCTTCATTGAAAATGTCCGCTTATCGATACTAATGTTTATTATTGTCTTTTAGCTATTGTGTCAACAAGCCCACATTTACGTCAATAGCGCAACCACTACTAAAGTGCGCGTCGTTTATGATGGCGGTCGAGTTTAGGTTCGTTCTGCGCATCAAAAATGGTTCAAATGGCTCTGAGCACTATGGGACTTAACAGCTGTGGTCATCAGTCCCCTAGAACTTAGAACTACTTAAACCTAACTAACCTAAGGACGTCACACACATCCATGCCCGAGGCAGGATTCGAACCTGCGACCGTAGCAGTCGCGTTCTGCGCATCTGATGTCACAAAACACAGTCAGCCAATGAACTGAGAACGACGTTGCCAGACCTCGACTGCAGTGCAGAGCATGGACGAGTGTCCTCAGTTTTAGAAACGTTCAGTCATAAATAAAGTAATTGAACAAAAGCAATGTCTTGATAGCAGACTTTCTTTTATAGAAAGTTTGGAAAAAGCATTCTTTATACCAATTGCTTCATATTCTATTAATGAATTAAACCAAACAAGCAATAAGCCTCCTAATTCAGGCGATACCAAGGAAAGGTGTTTGTATCATTCTCACTAACAGCTTTTTCGCAATAAAGAACAGCGGTAATCGTTTATTTCCTATTATACTTCGACGAAACGTAATTCATAATCATACCAACAGTGTTTGTCGGTATTTTGCGCGGTATTTAAAGTCCTCCGGGAGTTACATTGAATGACAAGCTGTGTTAGTGTAATGGTTAAAGTGTATGGGTGCTAAGTGGAAGGTTCTGAGCTCAAACCTTGATCGGTGGCTAATATTTTCTTTATTTGAAAACAATATCGAAGTGTCTTACTTCATGAATTTTATTCGTTTGAATGCAATTTTTTGAAATTTCTAGTGGCAACTAAAATCGACCATATGGAAAGTATACGCTATGGACTTTTACCTCTGCAAACTCTTCAAAATTTCGTGCAGTGGTTTACTACATCTAATGCTGCACAATAACTGCGTTGAACATCGAAACAAAATTAAGTCATTTATGGGGGGAAGGTATCAGTCGAGAAGATTTGTAAAAATCAAATTTTTGGGCCAAATAGTTTTTGTGAAATCGAATGATAAAGTGTGTCAAAGCAGTTGAAACACCATGTGTCTGCACAGGCGAGCAGTGCAATGATGACAAAATCGCGCACATCGCGGAATGCTGGGAGCACGTCTCTGTAGCAGCGAAAGGGTTAATGCGGCCGTGGTGGCTTTACTTCATAAACTACGCGCTCTCCCCTAAATGTAAGTTTGTGAACTATACTACAGCGCTGTTTCTCTTGGCGCGTACAACTGGCAACGCAGCAATCTCCCGCGTCTGGGCGGGCGTGCGCGAACCGCCAAGATTAAAGAACTGAACTATAGTGCATGCAGCTTATGTCACACACAAGACATCCAGAAATGTGCTAAGTCCAACCCGAAATATTACGAGGTTAATACAGTCAATACTCTGCTACGAAATGAGTTTCACACTCGGTCCTTTTCAGTGGATTCTTCAAATGAAGATGCAAGCCAAAAATGTTCTGTAAATGCATACTGAACACTCTCATTGGTTGATCAAAACGAACAGCCAATCAGATTAATCTTTCATGATCATATTCGCGCTCAAATCTGCTTTACTCCAATCAACATTCGCAGATGCATCTACTTCATTTCATGCTGCAAGTATTAACCAAATGTTCCATCAAACCAAACCAAACGAAAACTAAGAGAAAACTATACTTGAAATATACTTTAGAACTGATTATCATCTTACTACCTTTCTGACTGCCTTATTACAAAAGCAAACGCTCATAGACATACGTCATCCGCCAGTTAGGGGGATTCACAGTTTTTTCATGACATCCTGGTGGCGTAACACTTGCTAGTTACGTAAGGTGTAATACAACACAGAATTGAAATTTGACTTATGTCCCACATACACACTCACATTCACTCTCATTTACTCTCACCCTAACACAAAATATAAATATTTCCTTTTAAACTCTTATCGAAAGTTTAGAATTGAAAATCATTATAAAATAAATCGGCACACTAAGAGTGCTATTACTGTTTTCAAATAACAAAAGAAATGTAAACTGCTATTGTTACTATCTGAATTTATTTCGTAAGTGTCGGTTAGGTACTTTTTAATAGGTTTTTTATACCTCTGAAACAATTATAGGTAGCGGTATCAAATTTCGACACAAAGCTCGTCTGAATAACAAAAGGTCATGTACCTAATTTGGAATAAAACAGCTAATATTTAACGTAGTTATTTAGTTTCTTAGGTGAGATAAATAAGTGGTTTTAGTACGCGCCACAGTGAGCATTCCCACGGTCCACTTTAGCGACAGGTGGGGCTATGACGCATACGGCAGGCCACATGCCGACCGCCATACTGCAGGCTCCCAAAACAGCTTGCCATAACCTAACACACTGCAAAAATCTGTAGTCGCATAATAGCAGCGACTCTACAAAACGTCTCTCCCTCTTCCTGCCCCTAGACATCGAAAAACTCTATGACCCTCTGGCATTCCAGTCTCCTCTTAAAACTCCACTGCTATCGACTTCCTATCAACCACGGCCACCTAACTCCATACTTTCTGTTTCATAATGAATAATCCCAAAAAAGTTGAAATAGTTTCATTAGTAATGTTTCTTTACTACAAGCTTGTATCTGTTATATGGCTTCTGCAACACTACCACGTGCTAACAATCAGAACGAGTATATGAACATTTGCTTACTGCAACACACAGGCAAATGTACATTCAGTTCAGATCAAACGCATATGAATTTGCCCAGGCTGAGAACTCAGTTCCACAAATTAACAGTCTCTTTCAGAAGTAAAGAACTGTCCACACACAATGTCAGTTACCCTTTCGCTGACCAGGCTGTGGTCATCACTATCTTCGTGGGCAGTTTAGCTGTGGGTGGCAGATTCCAGACTGGTTGCTAACCAAAGTTCTGACCTGCATAGCCGATGTCATGTGACCAAGAACTGGTGAACACAGACTTCTGGCTGTCAAAGATGAACTGCTGGTTGTCGAGGACTCCTCATATCTTAGCTCCGCCATTGATGAGGTCCTCCAAGGAACTGGTGCTGACTCGCTGGTTCACAAGTAATAAAGCAGTGTGGGTTCCTACATTAAATCCGCCTGACTGGCTGTCGCTGCAAGCGATAACATGTGCCTCGCTCATTGGCTCCACAAACGGCGTAATGTCATCGTTGTGCATGACTGGTGGAAGTGACGAAGTATAGCAAAACAGTGCATTCTCCGCTGGCCGGATCTAGGGGCAACTGCTGTGACTCTCACCATCCTTGGCCTTGCCTAAATGTAGGCATGATGACACTTGGACTACCCAGAAGGGGTAGCGATTAGAGTGCTGCAACGCTCAGTGTTTGACCGGTCACGGCTCGCCTTTTGACAGGGGGACCGAGCCGCTCGTGTCCGGCCCCACACGACTGGGCTCGGTCACGTACTCGCCCCATGTCTGATGTCCGGATTCCGGACACGCGGATAACCGAGCATGACCGGTCACCACTGACGTCTCACTTCACCTCGCCCCTACTCGCTGCACTGTACTGCACAAATCCAACACCTCTCTCTCTCTCTCTCTCTCTCTCTTTTAATACAAAAGTAACATTTCCAGGAACGGGTACGTGAGACAGCTAAATTCATAAAGAACTTGGAAAGTAAAACGATATTTCAATACAATCGCGGATAGAAGACGAGTCTCATTTCCAAACAAAAGATATATTTTTCCTTTCATTTATAGGAAACATTAAATAAGTGCTTTCCCTGTAATCTAGAAGACAACCATCTTCATAAAGAAATCATACAAAGAACATTAAACATTTACAGACGTAAGTAACTTGTCATACTTTTCAATTGTTTGCAACATAAACAAAATTATAGTTATTGTTGATCAGCAGTAAATCACTAACGCGTTCCGGATTTAATTGGCTGCGGCAATTTGTTAGTAACATGCCGGCTTTACTAAAGCACCTTTCACTAGGTGCGCTTGTTGCCGGGATACATAAAATACATCTTGCATCTGCAGCCAAATCTGGCAGATCTGTTTCATGTCTGCTCCACCACTTTAAGATGTCATCATCATCTCCGGGGTGCATTAAAATGTACAGATCTACTTCATCTGCTGCGGATGATCTGTTGTTCCTCCATTCGTTGAAACGATCTCTCTTTCTGGGTGGTGATGACACAGTACTTGAAGGATCTATGATAATAAACAAAAGAGACAAGTAATACAGAACTGATATGGAAATCATCGAACGTTCCCGTAAGAGACCGATGACCTCTCTGTTTGGTCTCTCCCCCCAAACAACCCGACCCCCGTTCCCATAAAAACGAGATGTTTTACGTTAATGAAATATTATACGAGTCACAACATTCCCGTTTCTCTATAATACACTTTCCACTAACTATGCAAAAACGATTACGTTAATGATTGCATGTTGTACCTGCGTACGTAGCACACATTGTCGCACATTGCTAAGAATTTCCTGCTTTTCACTTATTTCAAGCATATTAAGATCACGGAAGGACGGCCAAAGAAACGATCTTTTTGAGGTTTCCTGCAACTGTGTTTCTTTAAATGAGTGGTTCCCGACTGGAAAAACAATAAAGTGGAGCAGTTTATGTACGATACGTACCCAGTAGACGCAATGTTTTCATCTACAACCAACAGAAATGTAATCCATACTTGGCTTTTTAGACCTTCCCGTGTAAACATTGGTTTCAATCTTACGTCTTACTACACTGGCTTCCTCGCGCTGCTTGACTACAGAGAGAGAGACACCACAAATGAGAAGCCCGTACTGGCTCCAGTGTCTCACGGATAATAACACGTGTAATTTGTCTGAAGTTACGTGCTACGTATTCGGTCACGGCTTCTATGCTCGGTCACCAGAACTAGTGCGGGCAGCCTATCCAGTTAGGGTGTGCTCGCCCCACCTCGTATTTTGTGCTCGCTTACTCGGCCATGCAGGGCTCTAGTAGCGATGTGGGATACAACATCCCTCCCCTTCAATAGAGGGAGGAGAAGCCTCTTCTTCTTTGGCAGGTGCTGTGGTGTAATGGGCAAAGTTCACCCCCATCCTGCCACTGTGTTGACTTTCCTGGAGGCTGCGTCCAAGGGCTCAGATGGTGGCAGAGTGTCATGACTGGGAGGCTGCTCCATTGCTGAAGCTTCCCCTTCTGAGACAGACGCATTGCTGGCACGTGGGACTGAAATGTGGCTAGATCTCGGAAAGAAGAGATGTATTGCCACTTGTCCAGAGCTGGTGGGCATGTTCCCACAGCGTGTCTCCATCTGCCATCAATACAAAGTACATGGGTTGCTTGGATGGCAAACCACCATCCCCAGTTACCATTCTTCTTTTCTCCACTGTACCTCTGAATATGAGATCTTGGCATTGGCCTGAAGACCGTTTTCTGTTGCCAAATCCTCTGGCAGGGTGCCACGAGAGACAGGACGGACTTCATCTACCGAAGATGCAACATATGCTCTGAAGATGCGTCCTTGTGGAGCAAGTTTCTGTAAAAAGAAAGAAAATTTGTAGAAAGTCCTCCAAAGCATAACAGCCATGAATTTCTTCATTTTCTCCTTGAATGTCCAAATAAAGCATCCAACCACGCCACCTTGCCCTGTTGAAATGATACTGTGGAGATGCTGTATACTAAGGGCCATGCAGAAAGACTCAAATTATTGACTAATGAACTGTGTGGCGTAATTTGTAACAATGGCTGTAGGGAGACCCTCCAAGGCAAAAATCTCTTCCAGAGCACGGACCGTTTGAGGTGTCCCCGTACTGTTCATCCTGACAACATAGCAGTAATTGGTGTAGGTATCCACAGACCACAAGAATGAGCCGGTTTGTCCTCATGTAGGGCACAGTGTAACAGAGCTGAAGCTGAATCCAGGGCTCCGTTGCCTCAAGCCAAGGCAAAGTACGCGATCCACATTATCATCAATGAAGCAGATGTATTTGCCCAAATCTTGTACCATGAAGCTCAGCTGCGGGAGAAAGTTCAGTCCCATGAAATTAGCTACAGCATATTGTTGTAACCTGTTGTAACCGCGACCGGAACGGTCGCGGGATGGCCGAGAAAACGCGGCGGGACCAAACGGAGAGCGGCCCGCGAACAAACAAACAAACGGAAAGGACGGACACGAAACAACGACGGACGATGGAAAGAAACCTTACGACGACAACACACAAGAAGCAACGAAGTGACAGAGACAACCAAACGAATCCAAGACGTCCACTAGTAATGAAAACAAAGAACGGTAAACACGCTGTCTCTTATCGAGGCGATATGTTAAGACTGATGCAACGATTAGACTCGCTGGATGAGAGAGATGCAGGCGCTTGAATACTCTATCGGGGGCGCCGTTTTTGGCCGCTGGAACCACGTGTTCCACTGTGACGCCCTCACACTAATTGCGGGCCAGAAGGCGCGCGCCGCCACAGCTTACGGCGCAATGGTGCAGAGGCCTCTAGGGGTCTTCGACGTCCATGACGTCTGGCGGGGATTCAAATTCCACAGCGCGCGGTCCCACACATATGATTTCGCTACTAGAAGGGGATCCTGCACTTTTTTGTTTTTATACAAGACATTCACCATAGAAAGACCTTTGACTTTAATTGTCTGATCACTATAATTCTTTGGCATGCCGTGAAAATTGGATAACTGCGGATCACCAATAAAAGCAAATTTCTGACTGCTATGATAATTTTCGCGAAACCGGTGTCAAGTTGGAACTGAATGTTGCGCCCATTTAGTCAACGCCTACTAACATTGCTTTATTGATGTAAAAAATGAATATGAAAACACTGTTTTCAAAATAGTGAACATCAGGTTCAAACTCATCACCAGTACAAGCAGAGCACTTGACGGTTCGTCTTTGTTTCTGTAAACATTGCCTTTGACATTGTTTCTGACAACATAAGTACTTAACGTTTTTGTAAAAACGCAACTGTCTATCATGACCCAGGACCCTCTGAACACAAAATTTAACTTTAGGAGGCTGATGTCCTAAGGATTTTGATTGGCCTCCAGTTTGAGGAGCGGAGCTGTTCTAAGACCAATGGCAGGTTGACCGTTGTGACTGAGGTGTGCCGCCTTGAACGTCCTCTGTGTTGGAGAAATCGCTCGTTTCCTTAGCCTGTCCAAAGGTTTGAGTAACAGATGAACACTCTGCAAACGTGGGATTACTCAAGCGAATAAAATCACTACGCACTCCTATGTCTGAAGCATGAAAATGAGCATACTGAGTGATTCTATGATTATGTTACAAATTTTCAAGGATTATGGAGAAGGGTAAATGTCTCAATTTGAGGTAAGGGATCCTGGTCCGGAAACGACCGAGCCGAAAGATACAAGCGAAAATCGTTCTGATACCTCTGGCAGTAGGTGTCTCCTGCAGCAAGCTCTTTGCTTTCCGCATTCTGAGAAGAGGTTGCATGGGCCAAAATAAGAAAAAGTTGTCTATGCAGGATAGCGAGTTTCTGGAAAACCTGGTGTTCTCCGAGAATATTTTACCTGAAAATATCAAGGAAATCTCAGGGAATTCTTTGTTTTTAACCTTGCACTGATATTTAATTATTCAGTTTTCTAAATCTTAAATGTTTAAAATAACCCATTTAGTATTTCAAGGTGTGTTAATTATATGAATAGTATTCCGTATAAATTATCGATGTTTTAAAAACTGCGGTTAAACTACTGCTTATGGGTAGCTTATCTCAGGTTAGAGGAAAGGGGAAATTCTCAGAGACCCTTTTTTTTTTCACGTTTGAGTATTCACCTTGCTATTAAACATGGGCTCCAAAATGTATACCTTAAGAGCTATGAGCAGAAGAGACGTGTTTCACAGTAGCAAAAATGAACAAGTGTTCATAGCTCTTAAGATATCCGCTTTACAGTCCATGTTTAATAAATATTTTTTTCTTGTTTTGGTCCATGCCACCATCTCTCATAATACGGAAAGGTTACAGTAGAAGAGCTCCACTGTCAGAGGTACCAAAACGATTTTCTCTTATAAATTTTGACTCGGTCGTTTCCAGACCACAGTCCCTTACCTCAAATTGACACACTTACCCATTTCCATCATCCCCGAAAGTTTGTAACATCAAAACGAAATAACCCTGTTTGCCCTACACAATTTATGGCGTGCCGCCACCACCATAATCCTATTTTCAAAGTATTCAGCTTTCAGATACTTCCCCAGAAAGTTTTTCTGCATGATGCATTTGATAATAAAAAAGCAAGTTTGATAAAATCAACTAAAGTTCCTTATGCTGTAAAGTGTTGTCATAGACTGTCGGTGTATTTGACTCATTGTACCTTTGCCGCGTCAAATGGGCGGACAGCTGATGGCGTCCGTAAATTTGTTGTTGTCGTTTCCGTTCCTGGAAACATTACAATAAATTTTCTTGGGTAGCACTCACCTTTCCTATTGTAGAATTAACGGACTGGAATACGTTCAACATTGTCAAGGTAAAATCAGCCATCTGAAATGTATTGCCGATAGATCAGTTGTCAGCCAACGTGATAGAGTAATGAGATAAGGTTCCAACAAGAATAATACCCAACAAGAATGTTGGTTCCAAAAAGAAAAGTTCCAACAAGAAAACGGTCCATCAAGAAAATTTATAAATTCCCGAGTTCGGAAATATAACGAGCTCAATGCCCTGTAATACTGTCCTCAAGTCAACACCTTGAGTTAGAAAAACGTGAAAATACACTGTACAGTGCACCCTCGAAACGCGAAACAGCTCATCAGTGTGATCCACTCTATTTCCTCTTCAATGGCTGCCAGTGAGTGCTCTTCCCGGTTCAAAGTACCTGGTTGACTGCGAGTGTTTTATAGGTTCGTTAATCCGTACGACTGCAGTATCGTGCTATATGTTCTGCATCACGTTGTCCGCCTGATTAGCTGAGTAGTAACGTGCTACCTCCCTTGCAGCGGGCCCGGGTTCGATTCCCGACCGGGTTGGAGATTTTCCCCGCTCCCGGACTCGGTGTTGTGTCGTCCTCATCATCATTTCATCAGCGGCACTCAAGTAGCCCAACGTGGCGTCGAATGAAATAAGACTTGCACTTGGCGGCCGAACTTCCCCGAATGGGGCCTCCCAGCGAACAATGCCATACGAAGATTTCATTTTTGCATCACGTTACACGTAAGTAATTAAAACAAGTACATGAACATCTGTTTACTGCACCACCCACACAAACGTGTATCCAGTTCAGATTAAACACCTCTGAGACTGTCCAGTCCGAGAACTAAGTTCCAGAAACGTACAGTCACTTCCAGAAGTAAACAATTGTCCAGTCGAAATCAGTTACCACGCGCTGCCCAGGCTGTGGTAGTCACTACCCTCGCGGCCAGTTTACTTGTGGATGGCGGATTTCGGACTGGTGGCAACTCTCTTCCGCATTTTGCTAACACGATCGCCAGCCTATGTAGCTGATGCCCTCTGACCGAGGACTAGTCAGGACAGACTCCTGGCTGCCGATGATAAGTTGCTGGTTGTCGAGGAATCGTCAATTCTTGGCTCCGCTGAAGATGAGCTCCTCCGATGAATTGCCGCTGAATCACCGAGTCGCAGGTCATAAAGCCTCACGCATTACTATACTGCATCCACACACTGGCTGGTGCTGCAGTCAATAACGTGCGCCCAGACTGTTGCTCTACGAGAGGGGCGATGTCCTCATGATGCGCGACTGGCGTGCATGACGAGGCATGACGAAATAGTGTGGTCGTCCCTTGTGGAACTTAGGGACAACCGCCGACGTCCTCGCCTCAATATAGGCGTGGTGACACACTGCTACCTCAGAACTGCAGACTACCCAGCAGGGGTAGTGATGTGGGATACAACTGTATCGTGTGGAACCTGTAATCAAGGAACTGCTTACAAAACACTGCCACAACGGAATTCTATCCTAACATCAGACAAATGAATTAGGTTGGACTAACAGAAGATACTGAGTGTATAGAAATAAGGGTCGCTCAAAAGGGTCACAAGCTTGTTTCACTCATGACAAAGTGTATAGAAACGTTTCAAAATCGTTACTGGAAGACGCTTGTAACACAACACCTGACACTGTAATTTGCGGAACTCTACTAACAAGATTGTGAGAAATTATATTCAGAACAAATCAACGAATTTTCTTCATCCGCCATATATCGTGTTTTTACGGAGGCTGAAAAGAAAATTAAGTTAATACGGAGGCTATTTTTTTTCAACCTCCGTTTGGTTGCGTATTGGAAACCGCAGTGAAATTAAAAGATGTTTTGTTTGCAACATTTAGCTACACCTCCCAGCTGTTTCTCTTCATAATCTCCGCTCCAACTTGAACATTTGTCGTAGCGTGGTACCCACATCCCTATACGTTCGTCATAAAAAGCAGTTACTTGTGCTTTCCGCTGTTTCCCTACACTGCTCTGCAGCTCGGCGTCTGTGCCAAAATGCTGTCCTCATAGCCAGCGATCAAGCGAGCGAAGAGATAAAAATCAGAGGGAGCCAAGTCCAGGCTGTACCGTAATCAAACACTTCCCATCGAAAATGCTGCAGGGAGGAGGGCTGCCCCTGCAGTGTGTGGCCGAGAATTGTGATGTGGGCTGCATGCAATGAGGCGAAACCTCTCACAAGGGAACCGCCCCATCGCATCCCCCTCAGATTTAGTTATAAGTTGGCACAGTGGATAGGCTTTGAAAAACTGAACACAGATCAATCGAGAAAACAGGAAGAAGTTGTGTGGAACTAGGAAAAAAATAAGCAAAATATACAAACTGAGTAGTCCATGCGCAAGATATGCAACATCAAGGATAGTGTGAGCTCAGGAGTGCCGTGGTTAGCGTGAGCAGCTGCGGAACGAGAGGTCCTTGGTTCAAGTCTTCCTTCAAGTGAAAAGATTACTTTCTTTATTTTCGCAAGGTTATGATCTGTCCGTTCGTTCATTGACGTCTCTGTTCACTCTAATAAGTTTAGTGTCTGTGTTTTGCGACCGCACCGCAAAACTGTGCGATTAGTAGACGAAAGGACGTGCCTCTCCAATGGGAAAAGAAAACATTTGATCGCAAGGTCATAGGTCAACCGATTCCTCCACAAGAAAACACGTCCGACATTCTATACGACACTGGTGAGGCATGTGCGTCACATGACAGGAATATGTTGTCGACCCACCTAACTTGTGCACTTGCCGAATGTGTAAAATGATTCTTCTTCCTTGCCCGATTTAGGTTTTCTTGTGGATGTGATAAACACTCCCAAAAAAGTGATGAAAACATAAGAGTTTGTCACATAAACTGCAACTAATGAATGCAACAGTTTCGCAGTAGCACAGTTTTCCCTGTGCTCTGTCAAAACATATGTTTTTAACGTTTTCAAATTTTTCCCTGTGTAGACCGTCAAATCCTGCATGTGTCCAAGCAAATCTGAACATTACCTGGAATTTTGGAGAGCGAAGTTGATTATGTGTGTGTGCCTGAACTTTGATAATTGACACACGATCACGTAAACAGTACTGCTCTGTGTACCTGTGCAGCTTCGCAAAATAATTGTCTGAAAATAAAAAATTAAACTTCTCTGTCGTCGGAAGACTTGAACCAAAGACCTCTCGTTCCGCAGCTGCTCACGCTAACCACGGGACCACGGCGCTCCTGAGCTCAGACTATCCTTGATGTTGCCTATCTTGCGCATGGACTACTCAGTTTGTATATTTTGCTTATTTTTTTCCTAGTTCCACACAACTTCTTCCTGTTTTCTCGATTGATCTGTGTTCAGTTTTTCAAGGCCTATCCTCTGTGCCAACTTATAACTAAATCTGAGGGGGGTGCGATGGGGAGGTTCCCGTGTCAGTAGGCACCTAACACTTGGCGGAAGACGCTATTTCCTAGGCGTCTTTGGGTGTTCACTGAGCACTGAGAAGTGAAAAGTATTACTTAATGCGATGAATAGGCATACTGGAGACACTGCGTGACACATATGTGCGAAGATTCAGCAGATTTTTACTGTGGTTTTAATTTCGCGCCTGATCGGACGTTGAAAAAAAAAAAAAAAAAAAAACTCTCGCAGTACTTCACGCTGAGGGGTACATAACCCTCCACGTTCTATACCAAGGCAATATTCACAGCCCCTTCTTCTCAGTGCAGAAACCCCCTTAACAATTACCCATCCCACCAGCTTATAGCCCTGGGTCCCCATATCCTTCCCTTTCATTAAGGCCTCCCCCGCCACCTGACCCACTAGCGCCTCTTCTAGTTCCAACCTTCATTTACAGATCCCATTTCCCAGGCCAATGTAATGCCCCCACCCCCACATGCAAAGCAACCTACTTATCTGTTACTATCCTATTTCCCCATCCTTCCTTCCTACCCCTACAGCATTTACTGGGACTTCAAGGGACTTGCCACATGCATCGTCGTCATCCTCATTATTGTCTCAGCATCAGCTATGCCTTCACCAACTGTGGTCTGTACTAAATCACCAAAAGGAATGATATTATTCCATTTTAATCCTATTATTTTAATCTTTTAACGCAAAAACTTCCGTTTATGTATTATTATACGGCTGAATAGTACCAATATGTATGGTACCAGCCCCTCCCAATTTGGGGAAGGAGAGGAATGAAATGACCAGTGAGGGGAAAAAGAATGTGAGATGTACACACTTGTTCTTGTAATATCCCACCTGAGAATGGAAGAGGAAGATATCGTAATATGTAGTACAATAAAAGGAATTCTATGCCGCGCACTTTACGGTGATTCACAGGGTAAGGCATAACTGTGGGCTTTGTTGACAGGCCACTTACACCGCAAGAAACGCACGTATTGCCCAGGAAATTCCACTGTTTTCAGTGCCAGCCATAGGGCAGTCTTAAACCAATCAATATTTACAACTGAGTCAGTACATTAAAAGCCCTTGTCACAAACTATTCTCACCAGTGACAGTATAAAAAAAATTGTCTGTTTTTCAGGATAAAAGAAGAGATATTCTCAAACGAACTTGTTCCCGACGCTGTCAAGAAGAGGATCACCCAAGCTTCGGACGTTGGTTTGACAGCGGGAAAATGTGAACAGTTCCCATGCAGTGAGGTGCAGCGCTAAACCAGCGCCGCAAATCATACCAGAATGCCTGCATGGCACTACCAGAGAAAGCATCACAAAAGAAGTGTTACTGTATAAATTCAGTCCTGATGTATTTCAAATAAAATGCTCATTATTACCGGACAGTACAAAACATATTATTTTATTTCCTCTGTTTGATAACGACTTATCCCAGTAGCCAATTCTCTCACTCTCACTCTCACTCTCACTCTCTCTCTCTCTCTCTCTCTCTCTCTCTCTCTCTTTGTGTGTGTGTGTGTGTGTGTGTGTGTGTGTGTGTGTGTGTGTGTGTGTATAAGTTCTGCTCATTACTGTCGAGATTGTAATTTTGACTTGCCGACATTACACAGAGCATAAATTCAGGGGAAACTGGCATACCTGAAAGCATTCACTTATTTATTCCATTCTATTGCTGCTTATTACCTATAATTTACACACAAGGTGTGTTGATTCTTATACAAATTACACAAAACACATTAATACTTAATTTTATCCTACACAATACTACCTCCAGTCATCATGCTATTTCTACCATTAATAACAATAAAAAAAATTAAAAATTGCATTCTCCTATGAATAAAAACTACATCTGCTACCAAATTGAGGTATACTACTATCATAATAACTTCAGTTTTTGTCTGTCACATTCCACAACGCATTCATTGCTCCCTGGTCCATAGGCATGGCCTGCTGGTTCTTAGGCTCATGGAGGGTGTCAGGTTGCATCTGCCACTTCTATTGTTTGTTGGCTCCCTAGTTACAGAGAAGGATTTCCCTATTCCAAGAGAATGTCGTCGGTGCTGGTAAGCGGCGCAGCCACAAGCCGACCCAAGTTACCCCATTTCTAGTTGCTTGGGTGGTGAGACACGGCCCACGGCCACAGCATTAGTGCAAGCAAGCCAACACTGAATGAAAAAAAAAAAAAAAAAAAAACACAACACTAATTATGTGCAATATGGAAAAATAAGTGAACATGACGACCTAAATCCCACCATGGAGGGCAAACAACTTGAAAGAGTACAGTGTGCAAAATTCCTGGGTATGCACATTGATGAGAAGATAAACTGGAAGGAACATTAGGTGAGCTTAGCACCAAAACTAAATTCACCATGTTTTGTACTTGAATAATTTCAAGAGTCTGTACCAGATTAGTATATTTTGGCTATTTTCAGTCCATTGAATCCTATGGGATAGTATTCTGGGGAAAAACAAATTGTCGTCTAAATGAGATTTTCAAATTATAAAAACGCGCTATTTGGATAATGACCCAGAGCACACCTCAAACACATTGTAGGCCCCTTTTTAAGGCATTGAAAATTTTAACAATTCCATCATTATACATTCTGAAAAGTCTGTTGGTGATCAAAAGAAATCAGGACAAAATGAAAAGCAATACAGACTACCATAATTACGATACACGGCAATGTAAAGATCTCCACTTACAAGCTGTAACAAGGACCCAAAGTAAGAAACATGTATGTAATCAAGGCATCAAACTTTTTAATGCACTACCAAAACATATCAAAGAGCTGGAAAATGATGATAAATTTAAAACTGTTATAAAGAATCACATGCTTGACAAATGTTATTACAGTGTAAGTGAATAGCTCTGCTCAACTGTATAAGAATATGACATCATAAATGTGACAAATCACAACATCAAGGAATAGGTCTGTCAAGGACATAAGAAATTATGTTATACAAACACTTATTAATTGTATATTGTATTAAACATAAGATAGATTCATATTAATTCAGCATATAAAAAAAATTTGTAATGATATTATATAGTTGTTGAAATGTATCCTGACAAATCCTATATAACAAATGTAAATGTAAATAAATTTCTCTGGCGTTGTTACGGTGGCTGCGCATACAGTGTTGCCAGTTCTTCTGCCATAACTGCTAATCTCAACTGCCTTCGCTGTGTTGCTTCTCGAACTTTGGTCATAACCTCTCGTAGTGTAGTAGACGGGGGCTGACTGATAAGATCACACGCTGTCCAAGCCTTTCTTGAAACAGCACCAGCAATGTTGTCCAAGGTCTGCCACTCTGTCTTGCAACACAGTATCTCCTTGACATCGAGTCTTCCGTGCCGATTCAGTTGTTGCCAGTCAGTATCATCACTTTTGCATACAGTGGACATTTTCTGACGTACCTTCTTCTCCACAGGCATGTAAAAGATCTGTCTTCTATCAATTCGATGCCAGCAGGCGGCGTGGGGCCCATGACCAGTCAAAAAGTGTGTTAGGCCTGTTGAGGGATTCATGTGACTCATTCCCAGTCTCTGCTGTATATTTGGCAGAAAACTATAGGTGCCCTCACTGTTTGGGCATCACTCCATCGTTTCTGCCACAGGTGGAAGATCTGATTTTGAATATTCTGCTTGCTTGTGGCCCAGATTCCTATTAAATTTAGGATTTCATGATATTGCTCCTTCTTCAGCCACTACATCGCTGCTTTCTTCCGTATCTGGAGATCAAGTGGACATATTCCTAGTATTACTTGCAACACCTCAACTGACGCAGTGCAAAAAGCTACTGTCAACCGAAGAAGTATTCCACGTGACACTCTGTCAAGTATCCGTGCTAGTGTTACAAGCAGAAGTCTGTGGGCCAAAGCACTCGCACGGTATCCCATGACTGTAGTTAAGATAGTGTCACCATACGTTCTAACTCTTTGCATCGGCAGCTTATTATCAACAATGCCGAGACTGAAAGCATATCATAGAAGCAAAAGCGTTCCAGTAAACATGAGTCCGCAAATGAGCTGCCTGCGAGATAATTGTGATTATTTGCTTATGAGGCGTCAGTATGAAATGTTGTCCTCGTTAGTACAAATGTACAGTGCTGGAGAAAATGCAGCACCTTCATGAACTGTGTTCGGTGGTATCTGAGTAAAACATGTGCATACTAAGGGCTTGTAGTGTTAGTGGATTATGTGTGATGGTCAAAGGTGATGAGGCGGTGCTCAGGAGGTCTACCTGTACACCCTCTCTTTTGACTCTGCAGGCAGTAATTGTGGTGAGTTTAGAAGTGAACAGTGTTTGGAACATTCAGTCTAGGGCAGAATCACACCCCACCGACAGGTAGATACTCTTGAATAGTTTCAGTCATTTGAACAGTCGCATGGTGGGCCTGCTAGAAGCTGACTGACTTATTGACAGACTGCAGTAGATGTTGGGCAAAGTGTGTCAGTGATGTATTGCAGTTTACAATAGTCTGTGGAACATTTCCACATCTGTAGACCAGATTCTATATGCCTGTGAAGTACAGATACACATCAAGATTGACACACAGTGTGAGCAGTGGTGGCCGAATGAACATCAACCAGGGTTGTAACCTGGGCACATGTTGAATCAGCTGCGGCATCAGCGGCCATTGCGACACGATTAAAATCACGCTTGCCTCTGGCCAGATTACCAGTGATACTAAAACACCATCAAATGTGGCTACTCTGGTGTCGTGAAATATTTGGCTGGAGAGTGTAATGGCCCTCTATTGCCTTCAGTGATGCCTGTATGCGAGTCATGGAAGCACATGTGTGCGGCACAGACCTGGTGAGATGCCTATTCCAGGGTGCATATGCTCAGGATACATAGGTCCCATCCCAAGCTTCATGGTGTGGGGGTTATCAGTTACGACTCACGGCCACATTTGGTGTTCCTACAAGGTAAAGTAACCAGTGCCTACTACATTGCACAGGCTGTTATCCCCTTGCTACTGTCATTTCTTCAACAAAACAGTGATGTGCTTTTTCAACATGACAATGCACATCCACATACAGCTGCTAGAAGCAATGTGCCCTACGTAGTGTACAACTGCCCTGGCCAACAAGCTCACCAGATCTCTTGACAACGGAACATGTATAGGACATGATGAAGTGGGACACTACTTGTTCTTCAGGCCCTGCAAGAACCGTTACCAAATTACAACAAAAGGCTCAAGCTGTTTGGGGTAGTCTATCACAGGATGCCATTCGACACCACTATGATCGTTTGCATGCCAGAACACACGCCTGCATTGCCGCCAGAGGGGATACACATGAGACTGCTTCAGTACTCTTTACTGTGACAGTCGGTTTCATGTGGTTTGCATTTGTTATCATGAACTCCTACAATTTTGAACTATGGACTAACGAAGTAGTATACAGAATAGGATTCCTGATATGTGAGTAGCTTCAAGACATCTTATGTAATGGAACCCAGTACATTGTACTCTACTATAGTATTCATCAAAGGCACAGGTATCCTCAGCAGTAGTCCTACCCCAGGGAAGTGCGATGGGACCGCCGCTCTTGTTCTCTGTATATATAAATGATTTGATGGACAGGGTGAGCAGCAATCTGCCGCTGTTAGTTGTTGATGATGTGGTGTATCAAGGTGTTGTCGTTGAGTGACTGAAGGAGGCTACAAAATGACTAAGACAAAATTTCTGGTTCTTGTGAAGAATGGCGGCTTGTTCTAAACATAGAAAAATGTAAGTTAAAGCAGATGAGTAGGAAAAACTATTCCGTAATATTCGAATACGGCATTGGTAGTGAGCTGCTTTTGCAGTTACGTCTATTATATATCTAGGCATAATGTTCCAAAGCGATTTAAAGTGAAATCAGCATGTAAGGGCCATAGTATGGATGGTGAATGGTCGACTTAGGTTTATTGGGAGAATTTTAGGGCAGTGTAGCTCATCTATAAAGGAGACCACGTATAGAACACTAGTGCGATCCATGCTTGAGTAATCTTCGAGTGTTTGGGAATCCCACTAGGTTGGATTATAGGAAGACATCGAAGCAACACAGAGAATAACTAGACTTGTTACTCAGAGAGTAACTAGATTTGTTACCAGTAGGTTCGAACAACACGTAAATGTTAGAGAGATGCTTTGGGAACTCATATAGGAAGGAGACATTCTTTTCGAGAAACACACTTGAGAAAATTTAGAGAACCGGCATTTGAAGCTGACTGCAGAACGATTCTACTGCTGCCAACATACATTTCGTGTAAGGAGCACAGACATAAGACAAACCAGGACTTGTACCGAGGCCTATCTATAGTTTCTTTCCCTCGCTCTGTACCATACTGTTTTGCGGAGTATGTCTATATGGGTTACAATAGATTTTAGTTTATAAAGGATTCGATGGTGAAATACTGTTGATGAAGGTGGATTTGATAATTTGATTTATTTAATTTAACTGGTATTGGCTCTGAGCTGTAGATGTACACCTCACTTGTCAATAAAATGGCCTTGTCGTTGAGGGTATCGCATTTTTTCCAGCAGTGTATTTTAAAAGCAAATTTTTCGATTGAGTTCCTTAAACTTCACCGTTGCCCCAAGATGTGGTACATGCATGGTGTAGAACATTTTGCTGCTAGTGTAAGACAACGTTTAACTCGCCAATAAGTTAAAATATGGGTGGGTTGAACGGGGCCAGTTCTTTGCCCTCCCGCATCACCTGATCTAAATCCTGCGGATGAGAGGTCGTCAAACTGCAGCCCAAGGCTCGCGTGCGGCCCGGATCAAGTGTTCATGCGGACTGCGGTTCTCAGCCATATTTTATAGCAGTATGCATCAAGCAACTAACTTCCAAATTCCAAAACGTCAACTAACATTAAGAGCTTCTTAAGAGTGTATTTTGCTTCTTCAGTAACAAACATAAATACTTAAAGACATAGTAATATTTTAAGATATGCTCAATTTTAATTGACATTGGTGGATATGACCGTGGCCTAAGTAAAGTTTGCCGTTTACGTCAGGGACAGAGTGGTGTGTAGCGCAGCCACTGCAGTGTTAATAGAAATGTGAGGGGAATATTTCAGTGTTCGACTTTCAATGGTGACATCCCACAACCGTGTGCCACTAGCAACCATGGGCTGATGTCGCATAAATGTCAAAAAGAAGTAACATGGATTCATGAACACGCACTGTGGAGACGGTCGTCTTCAGATTTGGTACATATTTGTAGCAAGCCGTATGAAATCAAATTAGGGCTGCTGTTATCCAGCGTGAAGAGTAAAAGAAAAATTACATTCAAAGCACTTAGTAAACATTTATGATAGTTTCAAATATTGCAATTACTGTTGTTAAGTAATATAACACACTAATTTATGAAGATTACCGATAGATAGTAATATGGTTAAGGTAATGTATGGTAAAACGGCCATGATGGGAAAAGTGGCCACCGCACTTTTTTTTTCCCTGAATAGCACTGCCGCCTGCCGAGAAGTGGTCAGATTACACACACACACACACACACACACACACACCAAAAAAAGTTTCACATCACTCCAGTTCCCAGAACACCTGAAGATAGACGTTGACTGTGGCTATTGTATCACAAACACAGTCCCTTTGACTGTTCAGAGATGTCACTAAACCCACCCAAAGATGTAAATAACCATGCATGAGCAGCGCCTATTAGACGGAGGGGGTCCGACAGCCAATCAGTTCCAGTCATTCCACCAGGAAGGAGATACACAGCTCGCGTTGTCTGTAGTTCAACCATGCCTAGACAGCCAATACCGCGGTTCGATCGCACCCGCATTGTTACTTTGAGCCAGGAAGGACTCTCAGCAAGGGAAGTGTCCAGGCATCTCGGAGTGAACCAAAGCAATATTGTTCCGACATTTAGGATATACAGAGAGACAGGAACTGTCGATCACATGCCTCGGTGAGGCCGCCCTAGGGTTACTACTGCAGTGGATGACGGCTACCTATGTATTATGGCTTGGAGGAACCCTGACAGCAACGCCACCATGTTGAATAATACTTTTCGTGCAGCCACAGAACGTCATGTTATGAATCGAACTGTGCGCAACAGTCCGCCAGATGCCCAACTTCACTCCCGAAGTCCATGGAGAGGTCCATCTTTGCAACCACAACATCTCTCCCCACAGCGAATGTCACTGCTCAGTAGCGTGCAGGAAATCTACGACAAGCCTTTGGCAGATGTCACTTTGTTCCAGTCAGGGAACTGAGTGTGACCATTATACCATTACGTACATCATTGATCCATATGACTGACAGCCTTACAAGCTAAAATGCTGGTCTATTTATGAAGTGAAGTAGTGGCTAATGTTTACTCAGCATAATATAAGCAAGGCAGCTTCGCTCTGACAGTTGTAAAATTTTAACTGTTTGCTGCCTTATAGAAGGATGGCAGGCAACATTATATATTAGCTATGCTGAAATTACTGTACATCATTCTATGTGGACGTTAACAGCTAACCTACTGTGTACACAAATGAATGGGCACCGTGAAACTGTGACAAGCAAAAATTTCCCATCCAGTTGCTGAACATGCGGCTCACCACAACACAAATGACTGACAGCTGCTTCATTATGTCTGCCATTTGGATGTTCCCTTACAGGACTAGTTTCTCTGAACTACACAAGAGGGAATTGTCCCTCTAAATACCCTGCATTCTCACAATCCCTCTGGCCTACACTTTCATTAACCTGTTTCCCACTGTCTCATCTCACCTTTTCTCTTGTCTCTTCTTTCATTGTCCACACAATTCCTTCCCTGTCCAGATTGTGTACTGTCTTCTCCCACAATTGCTCCTCTCCTACCCTCCCCACCACACAGGCAGTCTCTCTCTCTCTCTCTCTCTCTCTCTCTCCCCCCCCCCCATTCCACACCCTCTCTCTCTCTCTTCCCCCCCCCCTTTCCACACCACACAGTCTCTTTCTTCACCTTTCTCTCTCCCCCCCCCCCCCCCCACTCCCCCTTTGTATCTCTCTTAGATGCTCTACCCCCTCAGAACTCCTTTTGTCTAGCTGTGCACTGTCTCGGTCATCTGTCTTTCCCACACCTGCCTCACACTGTCCTGCTAACACCACCTTGCCTTATGCGTCCCTCCCTCTTCACCACATATTTCGGTTTGGGCAATTCTCTCCAATAATTGGTGCACATGGTTGCATTTTCTGTACTTTGTGTGTACATTAACATAAAACTGATTAGTACTACTTACATGAGGCCCAAACTACAGAATGTAACAACAAGCAACTTTTAAAACTGATTCACTCCATATCTTTTGATATACTCACGTGGATCAAACACACAAACCAAGTAAAGTAATTGGCTTCACATTTTAATTAAAAGGCTGACACAGCTGCTGCTTGTATCTTCAAAGCTTCCTTTGACTTTCCTAGACTTCATCTCTGAATGTTATTAATTCATTTTCCCTCCCCCCCCCCCCCCCCCCCCGCTTTGAATTAGTCTTTGCCTAGTACTGACTTAGAAAGTCTCAACAACCACTGGTGTTTTACCACCTATACATGAACTCATCTTATTAACATTATACTCTTTGCCAATTTCCATTTTCAGAATTATTACTTTGTGACATTATACACAATATTTTTTTACATTTTATAACTCATCATAAGTAATAAACTGCCATTCCAGACTCAATTAAAATATTGATTCTTATACATTACAGAAATTTTGTGTGTTGTACTATGGGACAGATGATGCTGAATATTACTTATTTAAATTATAATAACTATGAAACAGTTTTCGCTTTCCATTCTTACAGGAGCATAAGAGGTTTTAAAGCTTTTGAGTCCATAATTAAATTTACGGGGAAAATTCTTTTCGCTTTTTATCAATTGTAATAATAAACCAAATCCCTGACATTTCCAAGCAGCTAGAACTTAGCTGCTTTCATCATATTAGCAAGTGACCTACAATATGTCTTCAAGTCCATTACTCATTGAGTCCTGAACAATACGTGCAACAATCTTATAACTGGGAGAATGCATACTTTTATTTTCAGTAAGTACTACATCTGCAGAAAAGATTTCCAGCTGGCATAGGCTGTGAAACAGCCACAGAAGTCAAACATGTTGTGCTCAGCAATTGTTCCCCTACTGAGTGGTCAACTCTACTCTTGATCACTGTTTGGGGGTGACTGTTAATTCTGATTGGCAGCTGGTTGGTGGTTAAGCCCAAATAAAAGGCTAAACAGCAGATCTAGAATATGATGAGATTGCTTTCACATGTGGCCCTGCCTCTAAAGGGTACGATACACCTGTAACAGGACTGGAATACGATGTGCTAAGTGGGTGCATGGAACAGGTCTTGTATCAGGTCAGGTTCGTTAATAATATCTTCATGACTGACTAGTAGCCAAGACACTAACTTCATACCTTACAGCCCCTACACCTTCTTTCTCACTGTTTTAACTGGTTCTTCCTGGATGCTTCATTTCTGGTGGTTCCTTAAAAATCTCTGTCCATAGTAGGGCTACTAACCATCAACTGTACCAACATTTTGATCGTTACCATCATGCCTGTCTTAAGAAGTCTCTCCCATACAGTCTGAGCACACATGGACCGGGTATCTGTAAGTGACAAGCTATCCATCGCCTTGCTAGAGCCTTCACATAGAGGCAGTATACCCCAAACCTAGATCACAAAGTGATTCCATGTGCCTGATTCTCTGACCACGCTTATGAATACATCAAAAAGGACAACACTCCATTACTCAGAATTGCCACACGCTAGAACAAGTTAATAATATCATTCACCATTACTTGAACTACTTAGTCATGCCAGGAAAGAGGGCATCATATTCACAATCCTTTTTAAAGTTCAAAAAGTGTATTCTGCCACCCACACAATCTATGAAATACCAGAATCCTTTCTTAAACCAAACCCATTTCCTTTTGGTACATAATTCACACCCCTCTGGAAGACCCAGGAGAAAGCCAGATAAGGTCACAAGTGAAAGCAGTCATATATTTTAGCAGCCTTATTGTGGGCATGACCACCAACCACCTATTCACTTAAATGAATGTCAAACTGTAGCCAAGAGCAGAGTTAACCACCAATTTGTTTAATATGTTGCTGAATGCAGCATACCCAGCAACTTCACAGCTGTTTCATCTGGATCCTGCCCCCCCCCCCCCTGCCCCCACATACCACCATCTCTGAATTATGTAGGTGGGAACTGTCCTTACAACACATCCTTTGATCCCGCAGTCTTCCTGGGTACAATACCTGCTAATCTCTGTCCTGCACCAATCTCCACCTCTGTCAAAATGTCCTTTACTCCCTCTTCCCCTGTTTTTTCTCCCCCATCAGTCCATATCACCATGTCCTTCTGAGCTACAAAGAAATTCTGCCTGGGGCAGACTGAGCTCGCCGGCACCAAATTTCTATCCTGCGAGCTTGCTCCCTCCCCCTCCCCCCCCCCCTCCCCCAGCTGTCAGCTACCTTTCCCTTAAACTAACCTCCCAGTTCCAATTACTTTCTCCTCTCACCCACTCAAACTGCAGAGCTGGTAGCTCACAAGGATAATGTGTAACCATGCTAGTGTGTGTGTGTGTGTGTGTGTGTGTGTGTGTGTGTGTGTGTGTTTGTGTCAGTGTGTTGTGTATTCTTTAGTTCTGGGGGAGAACTCATCCAAATGCTTACCAACATCTTTGATCTTGTTTATGTATCGTCCATTCCATGTCTTTCATTAGTGTTTTGAGTACATCAGCATTCATATGCTGACTGGACAAAGACATGATCTCCTCTAGTATCTTAATCTTTTCAAAAATTGCAAATTCATAAGGACAGAAGAAAGAGGAGCAATTTAAGACAACTCTCATGAGTGTTATAAGCAAGTTCTAAGATGAGTTACACATGTGTCCTTGGGGTAACCACGAAAAAAGTTTTCTGGTTTTAAACCATCGTGTATTCAATACTCTTTAAGTTTGTCAGCATTTTGCAGAAAGAACATGACCTGCACAACAATGAGCTGCATATTCACATTTAATGGACCTTTGAACATATTTTGCAATATGGAAAGGTGCAATACCTTAGTTACAGCACTCTTATTATTCAATCAAATAAACAAATATTTAAGTACTGCTGTCTGAATATCATCCAAGTCTGATTTAAAAGTATTACAGCTACATGGAACAAAATTCTGTATTTACAATTTCAAATAACCATCAAGAGTTCTTGACCCAACAGGTAACCCTCTGTGAGGTGTGTTAGCAACTTCCATAATCCGATGTGATTCCAGCATGGTAGATTTGCAAATAAACCAAGATTGAAATTAACAAACATATCTTTGAAGTATATCCTCAGAGCTCATAAGTACATCTGGAAATTGGACACAAGGTACATTTTTATACAATCCTGCATTTTTAACATTTCATAGTAAGGGGAAACATAACATGATCAACAAACAGTAAGTGGACCATTGCCAGTGAACAGAACACTTAGCAGGCTAACTATTTTACATAGGAAATTGCAAAAATATCTGTAACTGAGCATTATGCATACACCTCCACCCCTCTACACACACACACACACACACACAAAACCTCACATACATAGTGTGCAAGCCAACATATGGTGCATGGCGGAGTGAACCTTGTGCTACTACGGGTCACTTCCTTATCTGTTTCACTAACAAACAGAGCAAAGGAAAATAGACTGTCTATATGCCTCTACACGAGCCCTAATTTCTCTTATTTTACCTTCACAGTCCTTACAGGAAATATATGTTGGCAAAAGTAGAATCTTTATGCAGTCAGCTTCAAATGCTGGTTCTCTAAATTTTCTTTATAATGTTTTGCAGAAAGAACCTTGCCCTCCCTCCAGGGATGCCCAGTTCTTGAAGCATTCTGTAATATTCGTGTGCCGATCGAACCTACTGGTAGCCAGTCTAGCAGCTCATCTCTGAATTATTTCGATGCCTTCCTCTAATCCAACCTGTAAGGGGGAGGGGGTGTTTATAACAAACACTCTAGCAGTACTCAAGAATAGGTTGCACTAGTGTTCAATACACATTCTCCTTTACAGATGAGCTACTCTTCCCAAAAATTCTCTCAATAAACTGAAGTCTACCATTTGCTTTCCCTACTACAGCCTTTACATGCTCATTCCACTTCAAATCACTTTGCAATATTATGTATATATATTTAATCACTATAATTGCAACAAGCAGCTTACTACCAATGCCGTATTCTAACATTACATGATAATTTTTCCAATTCAACTGCTTTAACTTACATTTTTCTACATTTAGAGCAAGCTACTAATCATAACAATGACTAAGAATTTCGCCTTAGTAATGTTGTAACCTCCTACGTCACTCAACGACAACACCTTCTTGTACTCCACAACAACTAACATCCACAGATTGCTGCTCATCCTGTCCATCAGATCATTTATGTATATAAAAAATAAGAGCAGTCCCGTCGAAGATCCCCGAGTTACTACTGATGATACCCGTGTCTCTGATGAACAGTATCATCAAGGACAATATACTGGGATCTACTACATACGAAGTCTCGAAGGCACTCACATATCTGGGAACCTAACCTGTATGGCCCGACTTTTGTAGACAGTCTGCAGTGGGACATCAAGTCAAATGCTTTTCAGAAATCTAGGAATATCTGCCTGTTGTCCATCATCAGCAGTCCACAGTATATCACATGAAAAAAGGGCAAGCTGAGTTTTGCACAAACAATGCTTTATGAATCTGAGCTCATTTGTCGACAGAAGCTTTTCTGTCTCAAGGAAATTTATTACATTCAAAATCAGAATATGTTCAAGAATTCTGCAGAAAACTGATGCTGACATTGGTCTTTAATTTTTCAGGACTTTCCTTCTATCTTGTACACAGGGGTCACTTGCGTTTTTTTCCCAGTTGCCTGGGACTTCGAGCTGGATGAGAGATGCATGATAAATGTGAGCTCAGTAAGGACCAAAGCCATAGATCTGGTGACATTTGTTTTCAACTCTTTCAGTAGCCCTCCCCACCCCCTGCCACACTCACTCACTCACTCAGAGGAGTTGAAAGTTGAACACCACACTTTCACTTATGAGTTTCCATGTAATAAAAAAATGCAAATGCCACATTTCAATTTTACCAACACCATATGAGGGAGATAAGACTCTGCCATGTCCGATTTTCGAAAGCTTTCTCCACTTCATCACCTCATCTCTCACAACAGCCACATGGAAGCACACACAGAACTACTTATCAAGATAAATCAAAAACATGTTTATAGTATGAGAAAGCAGCCAACAGCAAGGGGGTTGAGAGAAACAACAGTCTGTCTATCAATTTCCAGCCGCTTAAGAGATTATTTTACTACATAAACCTTTCACAAGAAATAGGTGTAATCCATAGAAACCAGTTCCTGTTTGGTAATGGGCTTCAAATGGACATATTTATAAAGGTGTTCATCACAATTAAAAAGTAATACATTTTTACGGAAAGAGTTCTTGTAGAGAGAGTGTTGTGTGAATCTTCTTTATAACCATCACAAGATTTCTTTAGAACCATCACAAGAAAATAAATATTTTGTACTCAAATTTATTTAGTTGTCTGTACAAGGAACTCTTGTTAAATCCGAAATATCCTGAGTCAATAAAGTAACTCACTCAATGACAGAGGCAATATTCATACTTGCGGACGTGTACAAATTTGTTTCAGTGTAATCTCCAAATGTTAATTAAGCGCTAGCAGCAGAATTATTTCACTCTTAAAACAAATCACACAAAATCAATAAAATTTGGTCAAAACAAAATTGGAATGAAGTGTGGCACATCATAAATTTAACTGGCAAAATAAAGAGCAGTAAATGCTCCACGAATAGCGAGATGATGCCTGAAAGAGAAAAAAAGGAAAGCCGGTAACATATATAAATATTTTTGGATTTTTCTTGTTTAATTTCAATTTAAGTCCTCTTGCATTCCATAGATAGACTTTCTAATGCTTTTTTTCATGTGTGAGCATCTGATGGCTCTATTCCCCTTAACTACTATAGAATAAAATTCTGCAAAGAAGATGCTGGTGTTCCACACATAAAGATATGGAACTGTAAGACTTTTAAATATATGAGAACTTAGCAACATACCACAGTGATGTTACTGCCACATACTTCTAACCACAGGCTCTGTTTGGCCTGCTGTGGCTAGCAAATTCCTAATGTGTTGAAGCAAATATTCCACAGTCTCCCAATTTAATGTAGCGAAAGTCTATTCATGCAGAGAGGGGGGGAGAGAGAGAGAGAGAGAGAGAGAGAGAGAGAGAGAGAGAGAGAGAGAGAGAGAGAGAGAGAGAGAGAGAGAGATCCCCTAACAACTCCCAAGTTCAGCACTGAAATCCATAAATCCATCGTTTACAGATATAATTGTGTGTGTAAACATTTTTCATATATACAACAATAAATAGGTTCCAAATTAACTTACCGTATTTACTCGAATCTAAGCCGCACTTTTTTTCCGGTTTTTGTAGTCCAAAAAACCACCTGCGGCTTAGAATCGAGTGCAAAGTAAATGGAAGTTCTGAAAAATGTTGGTAGGTGCCGCCACAACTAACTTCTGTCGTCGAATATATGTAGCGCTACGCAGGCATTCTTCGCAGGCACAAAGACAAATACTGGCACCAAAACCTCTGTGTCAGTAAATAAATAAAAAAAAGGTGGAAGACGAGCTTTTTTTTCTCCGCCCCGAGTTTCGACCACTGCATTTTCATACATTATCCAATGAAGTAAATACAAATTCCGTATTGTTCCTCTTTGAACATACCAGCATTTCAATGTACTACGAAAATCTGACTGGCAAAACTGTTTGGGATATTTGTCAATATGGCCAACTCTGCTTTCTGAATTTTTTCCTGTGAGAAGAAATGGTTGCTAATAGGAACTTTTATGAATTGTGAATCACATACAGTATTCTCTTCACCATAAGAATAATACGAATATAAACATTTTGCCATGTATTCTTTCGTGTTTGCTGCTATCTCATTTAAATCCTGTCCGCCTAATAAACTACGAAACTAGAGTGAGACAACAGCAGACTCGGAAGAATATAAATACCATGTCATGTTTATATTCGTATTATTCTTATGCCTAATAGTGATACAGCCAAAAATGAAGCACGGCAATTGACTAGATTTTTAAATCTAAGATGACTCTAATTTCTGTGCACAATGTAATGTACTAAAGAGGCGTCTGTAAAGATTTTCAAACAGAAAAAATTTTCGCTAAATTCTCGTTCAGAACATATTCTATCATACGCAGTCTATTACTTGATTCTTGTTGATCATTATCAAAGAAAGCAGCAGTGTAAGTAGCAACGAATAGCAGTCTCATGCCATTGTTTCGCTAATGAGACGATTCCTCTCTTTTTTTTTTAATTGTAAGCGGTGGTAACGTGCACAAAAGCAAGCCATGCCGCGAGCGGCGACAGGCCGTAAACCCTCATTTTCAGAATGCGACAAACAATGCATGACACAGTACAGTAATGCATTTTCAGCTTTGAGTGACGGAAACACCTATAACAAAGAGAACTGCACTTGTCAGATCAAAGAAAAATAAGCAATCAATTCAAACCAGACGAAGCATGTGAAAAAGGAAGGGTACCTGTATAAATACGGACAGAGCGCCTGACGCATAACAACGGCTACCTGGTAAAACTTAACTGCTAAGCTTACGACTCGAACCAAACTACTACAGCTGTATCGTCATTCATTCAACCTAAATTGTGTCTCATATTACAATGGACCAAGTTTGTTTCGATTTGGAAGTGCGGCCTAAAACTTTTCTCTCCCCTTGAATTTCGAGTCTCAGATTTCAGGTGCGGCTTAGATTCGGGAAAATTTTTTTTCCTTGATTTTGGGTCTCATTTTTCAGGTGCGGCTTAGATTCGAGTGCGGCTTAAATTCGAGTAAATATGGTACTCTATTACAGTGCTCTCACTCTCGTCTAACTTCTTGTTTTTCTTCCTTTTCATTTACCCGTTTTTGAAAACAGTAATACAAGTATAGAATTTTCAAGTTTTAATCATGCTCATGTACAAATAATGGTTTATCCTACAACTAAGTATGATGGATAGAATTATCAAGTGTAAATGTCTGTTTCCTAGTGTGCCTTGAGATAACTTTATTTGCAAGTCTTTCATAAACTATTTGTAACACTCCTTTTTTGACATTACTGCCAAGATAATTCTTACAATATGCTACATGGAACATATCCTTTGTAGCCTAAACAATGTTAAAGAATAAAATACAAATACCATGACTTGCGTATGCAGCTACAAACAAAGCTGTCAGCTATTATTAATTAGAATGAAATATTAAAAACATTCTACAAAATCTAAAAATCTACCTTAGCTGCCAAAAAAATAATCCTGTTCCTTTAATGAAATGTTTATGTGTATTACTTATTAATTCTGCAATTAAGAAAATCTGCTTCTGCAATTTATTTAGAAAAAAACCGTAGTGACAAAATGAGTATTACTTTTCATACAAACACCATTTATTTACTTTTACTCACTACTGCTTTTAAATGTTGTTGTATGAACACTGTTTAACCAGTAAGGTTCTTAGGTGATAAAACAAATACTTTGTACTAACCATAAGAAATTATAGCTTTAAATAAAATCACCATATTTCATATTTGCAAGTAATTTTGTTAAGTATGCTTTCTATCAAGGACTAATGAAAACAATATTTCATTGACATACTATGCATTCTGATGTTTTATGAGACATTTAAGGCACTGTAGTCTGACACTGTGTGTGTGTGTGTGTGTGTGTGTGTGTGTGTGTGTGTGTGTGTGTGTGTGTGTGTGTGTATGTGTGTGTGTGTGTGTGTGTGTGTGTGTGTGTGGTGGGTAAATTCTTAATGGCAAAATATTGAGTGAACAGTACTGATGATTAAAGTTAATCTCACACAAAATGATGATGAGCACTTCATGAAATTCAATTATTAGACTTTTAATCTTCTGAAGAACAGATGCCTTAGGAACACTCAGCTTCAAATCAAATTCTCCATTCCTAACTTACTGAACACCTGTCAAATTATGTTATTTTATGCTCATTAATACTAATGTGGTACAAATATTGTCACAAATATTACAACTCTGTATACAGAAAATGGATTTATAAATATTTCTTCCCAAGGCAGAAATCACAGGACATCATCAGATACAGAACTGAAGACCACATCAACAACTGTACAGAGCACACCCAACGGTATACTTAATTTATAGGTAAACAGACAACCTATCATAGATTCAAGCTTTTTTACTAACATACGATAAATCACAAAATGACAAGTTTTAACAATATACATTTATGAATAAATACAGATGAATTTTTATACATCATGATTTAACAATGATGACCAATAAAGCAATATAATCATGTTGTGGTATCCTTATTGACTACAGGATATCCAAACTGGACTCTGATTTGTAAGACAAGGTTATTGTACTTTATTCAAACTGTGCATTCAGTTTATGCTACACATAATCTATGACTCTTTCCAGAATCTGCTATAAGCAGAGTAACAATTATAACAGGACCATCATGTGCAGTGAAACAGCGATGACATTATGTTTTTTTAACAGAAGTCACCACCAAGCACTGCACAGCTTACAACTTGAAACATATCACAATGAGATATGTGTTAAGTCCCAGGCCACTTACTGCTTGGGTACTATTAACTGTTAATCGCTGGTGACTAGTAGTGAGTGTTTCATGCTGTTAACTGCACATTTATACAAGTGCCTAAGTAATAATAATCTATTAATTATCACACTGCAGGTAAGTCTCTTCAAACATAGCTAGCTCCTGTGCAAGGTAATTTGCTTTATTACGCAAACTCTTAGCAGATGCAGCTGCCTCCTCCAACGTCCTGAGCTCTTTCTCAAGTGACTTTATGGCCTCATCCATGTCAGTTGATGCCTCATCCACTAGGTGACAAAGACGAGCAAATGTGCTTGAAAGCTCCCTAGAAGAAATTAAGATATCTGTCCAGCAAAATTACAAAATACTACTGATATATAAAAAACTACAGTTAATTATGCCAGAGAGACTGAGTGACAATGTAGAAGAAATTTTAAAAAATGAATTACAATCTGGTAACTAAAAATAATCTTCACTGAATTCAAGGCGTCAGTAACAAGATACCCTATAAGAACTATCAGGTCAAAGTGAGTCAAATACCAGTGACACAAAAAATTTATTCTGTTCTCACAAACATGTGAACAAAATGAAGGGATTTTGTCTCAACTCCCAACGTTTCGTCTCAGACTGCGGGAGACATCTTCAAGGGGTCCGTAGGTCGATGGAAGGTCCAACACACCCACTGGCTCGCTACTGACTGCCGCTAAATTCCGCGGTCGCGCGCTCCCGTGCCGCGGTCTGACATCACGTGTTTTGAAAATGTCAGTGCAATTGACCACTGTCCGTCGCCGTTGCCATCACCCAGTAGTGGACGGGTGGTACACATCATCTTTAACACCGGCATCCATATACCGTTTAATTTCACGCCCTCCTCCTTTCAGTTGAAATTATTTGGGCGTTTAGACGATTTCGATTGCCTCCCTGTAGAGCCTTTCGTAGTATCCGCTTGTGGCCGCTAGTACTTGCGTCTCCTCAAAACGAATGTTGTGGTTCCCTGGCTGGAAAGCATGCTCCGCAACAGCTGATCGTTCCATTTCTCCTCTTCTACAATTTCCCTTGTACTCTTCCAAATGTTTAGAAACAGTTCTTTTAGTTGTACCCACATAAACATCACCACAGCTGCATGGGATCCTATACACTCCAGCTTTTTCCAAAGTTTTGCAAGCGTCCTTGGCAGGCTTAAGGTATTCCTGTATCTTCCTGATGGGCTTGTAAATTACGGTAATATTCCGCTTTGTCAAGATCCTCCCTATTCTTTCCGTTACATTTTTAAAAAACGGCAGGAAAACTTTAGATTTTGCAGTAGCCTGTACGTCAGTATGATTTCTGTGTGGCTGCCTCAACGCACGTTTTATTTCGGTGGATGAATATCCGTTCTTCATTAGTGCATTGTGGAGATGTTCCATCTCAGCGTCGAGCAACTCAGGTTCACAAATATTTCTAGCTCTGTCTGCTAACGTCTTGATAACACCCCGCTTCTGTTGTGGGTGGTGGTTCGAATCCCGGTGCAAATAACGGTCCGTGTGCGTGGGTTTGCAGTATACTGAGTGGCCCAAACTACCATTTTCGTTTCTAAAAACAAGCACATCAAGGAAATGTGACTTGCCGTCTACCTCCTCCTCCATTGTAAACTGAATTCTCGAGTTTATGCTGTTTAGATGTTCGTGGAACCGGCTTAGTTCCTCCCTACCATGTCTCCACAGCACAAACGTGTCATCCACGTATCGGAGGCATACATTTGGTTTTTTGCAGGCAGTACCTAAGGCCTGTTCTTCGAATTTCTCCTTAAAGTAGTTTGCAATTACGGGACTTAGGGGGCTTCCCATAGCCACGCCATCCATTTGCTCATAAAACTGTTCATTCCACTTGAAGTATGTGGTCGCCAAACAACACTTTAACAGTTCTAAAATATCGGCAGGAAAAATTCGATCCAGCTGTTCCAATACATCATTAAGTGGAACCACGGTAAACAGCGAGACCACATCGAAGCTGACCAATATGTCATCCGGCTGGACCACTATGCCATTCAATCCGCTGATGAAATGTGTCGAATTCTTTATATAAGAGTCCGAACGGCCCACATGTGGTTTCAACAGCATAGTCAAAAACTTGGCTAACGAATAGGTGGCGAACCAATTGGACTTAGTATTGGTCTTAACGGCACGTTTTCTTTATGAATTTTGGGCAATCCACAAAGCCTTGGTGGTAGCGCAACCGAATTGTGCCAGGGAACCACAATATTCGTTTTGAGGAGACGCAAGTACTAGCGGCCACAAGTGGATATTACGAAAGGCTCTACAGGGAGGCAATCGAAATCGCTAAACACCCAAATAATTTCAACCGAAAGGAGGAGGGCGTGAAATTAAACGGTATATGGATGCCGGTGTTAAAGAAGATGTGTACCACCCGTCCACTACTGGGTGATGGCAACGGCGATCGACGGCGCCGGACAGCGGCCAATTGCACTGACATTTTCAAAACACATGACGTCACACCGCGGCGCGGGAGCGCGCGGACGCGGAATTTAGCGGCAGTCAGTAGCGAGCCAGTGGGTGTGTTGGACCTTCCATTGACCTATGGACCCCCTTGAAGATGTCTCCCGCAGTCTGAGACGAAACGTTGGGAATTGAGGCAAAATTCATCAACCGACCACGGCATAACAGCCCAGATAATTATAATGGACATGATATTTCCAGCCGCGAAAGTGATGAACCTTATTTACTTGAATATAAGATGAGGTTTTTTTCCAAATTTGTCATTTGAAAACTATGAGGTTTCCTAATAATTGCACATTAAATTGTAGCTGCAGATATGAGTAATTTTATGTTTATAGATTTATATAGGGGTTGTCTCACTTTTACAGATGGGGCTTGGGCTACTGAGGTCGTGCAGATTTATTTTGAAGAACTGTTATGGATAGGTAGGGCAAATTATATTTGCACTGAAACAGGTTTGAGATTTTGTAACACACCGAAGCACTTGATAGAGTATCAACCCTGCTCAAACACTCACACTTTTGATTCGCATGGTGCTAGAGCAAGCGATATGCAAGAAACTATGAACTAGCCACCACAACATTCTACTGCTTTGCTTAAAATTTGACAGTTTTGTGAAACAGAGGAGGACATAACACTAAATTCTATTATCTTACAAACTCCTGTTGCATTTGAGCAGGTTTGCAATGAAAGTTCTCAAACATGTGGATACCATATACAAACGTTTTTAGAGATTTTTAAGTAAAGATAACACTGAAAGGTGAAAATGTTGCCCTTCAGAAAACATTATTTGATTCTGAATGTAAGTCAATATTTTATTTGGTTATGAGATACTGTAATGAAAAATGAGAAATTCAGTCACTGTTCACGTATCAGAATACTGGGTAAAAATTTTACTATCTTTTAATCAGCTTTAGAACAAGATGGTGAGATTCAGATGAGACAAGAAAAAAAATTAATCCAGAATTAAATGAGTGTAAAACAAACTAAATCATATTATACTGATGGTAATTGTTATCGTGAGAATAATTTACACTGGCAAGGTCCATTGTGAAGATAGTACCAACGGACATCACTAGATCATGGGACGAGCTAAAGTTTGAGAATTTTATTGAATCCTGAGTGCCATCTTTTATTTATGTATTAGTTGGTGTTGTTAATATGACCTGCACCGTAGAAGACAGTGCAGTCCATGCTTCACAGTTGCTCAAGCACAGCACTATGGAAGGGTTGGAGCGGGAACAGTAACACCAGCTTGGCATAGAACTAGGATGAGTGAGGGGAAAGGAGTGGTTAGCGGCAACAAATTTTATAATTCTGCCAACCAAGGAAACCTATAAACTGTACTTTGGCTTTTTATGAATGTCTACTACATTTAATCTGCAATGTACCTGAATCCATTTTAACTGCCTAAACTAAAACTGGACAAATACACAATAATGGTATACATTTTTGCACGAGATGGTAAAAGTCTAGATAGAGGCCTAGGTGTACTTACATGTTTCCTGCAGCAATTTCAATGACATTCACTGTGAGGTATGACAGGAACAAAATGGGGCATGCCAGCTGCTGGTTCTATGCAGCCAATGAGAGAGCAGCGGGTTGATGATGTGTTTGGAAGCAAGAGAAATTGAAACAGTATCATGTCAGTATACAAGCAAAATCCGATATGCGTTTGACTAAAAACCGCTGCCTCCACAGGTTCCATCACAACCTCAGAAATCACAATGTATTCAGAAGAAACAGCAAAATATTTGTGGCAACGAAGATGTGCAAATCTCCAACTGTCCTATTAGGATGATGGTGACGAATAGAAATAGACACACCACAGACTACAGGCTTAGTAAGTAAGAAAGATAATGAAGATAAAAATTAATGCAAACCACTTTTCTTTTAGTTTATTTTTTCTCCTTTTATTATCAAAATGTAGAAAATCAATAAATGGCCTCAATTTAAAATAGATATAATACTAACCTACATGTAGATAATTAATGTCACTAAAAGAGTTTGAAATTTGATTAGTCGGAATAAGTAAAAATAAATTTTTCTCAAGGAGCCCCTTAAAAGTAGGGGTAAATATGGTAATTGATATCTATTTCTCTATCAGTTACAAAATAAATACGAATGTTCACCAACTTCCAATGCAGACTGCATTAGTTTAATATTTCCCATATGACATGAAAGATCTGCACGATTACCCTGACAGCATATTAATGGGAAACTTGACAGCCTGTGATTTCTAGTTATGGAGTATAATGGAAGAGCTTGTGTACAGCAGGGACATTAATCAAAATATAAAGAGGACAATATGGATCCTGGAATCATACGTCCCAAAAATCTAGATGTTTGGTTTTGAATGTTGTTACCTCTAAGCAGTTCTCATATGGTAATCATAAGGTGAACAGGTGAAAACCACTCAATGAATGGTGGAAAACTTCGTACCATTTAATTACTAGCACAATTCAGAGCCACACTGCATGCGAAATTGCAGTACGCAGATGAAATGCCATCTTGGATTCATAGTGATAATACAGACACCTGTTACAGTCTGCTGACTTTTTACCATTCAAATGAATATCCTACTCTAAAACTTATTATAATATTCAAAATATCCACGGGTGTACTGCCGGTCTACAGTGTCCAAAGGGCACAATATTTCGGCGATCATACATGTCGCCATCATCAGCTGAACTGACGGACTGAGCTCCTGTGAACGTGCCGGTACAGAGATCCGTACGCTATGGCTGCTCAGGAGGAACTGGGTTCGGTCCGGTCGCGGCAGTGGCCGATTTAAATACTCTCTGCCTGCGGCGCACTCCCTCCGCCGTCCGCACCCCAGTCGCGCAGTGGAACAGATAGCGACGGCATCTGAGATGACGTCGGTGTGATGGCTCTGTCCACCGTGGTCGTCACAACTATACGTTTTCTCGATGTAATCTTGATTAACCCAATCGCTGGTTCCCAAGCCTTGCTAAGGTCGTCATTGGTGTGAATTTCGATGGCCTCTCTAACAACGCTGTCCCAGTATCTCAACGTCTGTACCAGAATCCTCGTGCGTTCATACTTCATAGCGTGATTTTCCTACAAACACGCTATAGCGTACGGATCTCCGTACCGGCACGTTCACAGGAGCTCAGTCCGTCAGTTTACCTGATGATGGCGACATGTATGATCGCCAAAATATTGTGCCCGTTGGACACTGTAGACCGGCAGTACACCCGTGGATATTTTGAATATCAAATATGCCGGGAGAAACTCAAGAATCACATCGTAGACCTTTACGGGGAGGAGATGTACCGCAGCATGAAGAAATTTGAAAAGTTGCGCCACCGTAGATGTCGTTTGCTAAGTACTCTTGCCTTTCTAAAGAGATGTCGTTCCGAGAATGTTGTTCCAAATTTTGCTAAGGTTATGCATCACATCGATTCTGCAGCAGCTAAGAGAATCAAGAAAGGAGCCAGCCTCGCATTGGTATGTGAGAGAGTGCAATTCACCTGCTGGAGCCTTGAGTTTATCTCACAGGAATTACTCAAACTACATTTGCAACTGGCTAGTAATTTCACTTCTTTTTCCTGGGATTGGATTGATGGTGTCACCTGGGTTGCAGCTGATTCCGCCCATAAGAAGGCAACAGGACGTCAAACAGCAAATTTCTCACGTCTCCTTGACAAACCATCTCTGTAGGTTCCGTGCAAGACTGTCATCAATTTGAGTGGCATGGTGTTGAGTGATGATGCGATCTTGGTTTTGCAGAAAGGTCTCAACTTCGCTTCCACCCCCAAGTTCACTCCAGTCGCAGAAATTATTAGTGCTGTTGAACAGGTTGCAGCTCAACTTCCGTCTGAATCAGCTGAGGAAATACGTCATGAAACTTGTCGTGCGTTGACGAAATCCAAGCCGATGAAGTCAAATATCACCAGTAAAGAGAGGGCGGCCATTCGTGATCTGAGGGAGCACTCTGAAATTGCTGTCTTACCGGCTGACAAAGGCAATGCTACAGTTGTTGTCTCCCATAAGGACTACACTGATAAGATGCAGAGCCTGCTAAATGACGATTCCTACCGGAAGATCAGCATTGACCCTACAAAGAAGGTCGCTTCTCAAGGACGCAGATTTATCGGCAGGTGACGCTAAGAAATTGTTACCCCAAGGTCCGGTACCGCCTAGACTATATGGACTCCCCAAGGTTCACAAAGAGGGGGTACCATTACGCCCCATTGTCAGCAACATCAGGGCACCTACATATTTGTCGGCCAAATACCTGATGGGAATATTAAGTCCTTATGTGGGTAAATGCCCTCCTCACATCCGTAATTCCGTGGATTTTGTTAAACGCCTCGATAGCTTCAGGTTGGATGAGTCAGATATCATGGTAAGTTTTGACGTCGTTTCCTTGTTTAAGAGGATACCCCTGCGAGAGTCACTAGAATTGATTAGTCAGAAGTTTGACAAGAACACCACTGAACTTTTTAGGCATGTCTTGACTTCCATGTATTTTCTTTTTAATGGAGAATACTATGAACAAACAGAGGGAGTCGCCATGGATAGCCCACTCTCACCGGTGGTAGCAAATTTGTACATGGAGAACTTCGAGGAGGAAGTCCTGTCGTCATCCAAATGAAAACCTACTTGCTTTTTCTGTTACGCAGACGACACGTTCGTCATCTGGCCACATGGTATGGATAAACTCCTTGACTTCCTTACACATCTAAACTCCATACACCCCAACATCAAATTAACTATGGAGACTGACACGGAGGGTAAATTACCTTTCCTTGATGTCTTGGGGTACTTAAAACTGTAGTACATAGGGCACGCACTATCTCTGACGCAGAGAGTCTACCCCAGGAATTGGAACATCTGAGAACTGTATTTCGAAAAAATGGGTACTCAGAGTGGCAGATTCAACGTGCTCTCCACCCAACCACTACAGCACAAACTGTGGAGATGGATGAAATCACGGGGGAGGAGGTAGGCACTGCCTTTATTCCATATACAGGCGCACTCTCGGGGAAAATCACCCACATTTTGAAGAAACACCAAGCCGGAACTGTGTTTTGTCGGAACTGTGTTTTGTCGGCGGTCACTGAACATTGTTTGTCGGAAAATCACGCTATGGAGTATGAACGGACAAGGATTCTGGTAGAGACATCGAGATACTGGGACAGAGTTGTTAGAGAGGCCATCGAAATTCGCACCAATGACGATCTCATAAACCGTGACTGTGGCTATAATCTTAGCAGGGCTTGGGAACCAGTGATTGGGTTAATCGAGAGCACATCGAGCAAACGTATAGTTGTGACGACCACGGTGGACAGAGCCATCACACCGACGTCACCTCAGACGCCGTCGCAATCTGTTCCACCGCGCGACCATGGCGCGGACGGCGGAGGGAGTGCGCCGCAGGCGGAGGGTATTTAAATTGGCCACCTCCGCGACCGAACCCAGTTCCCCCTGAGCAGCCATAGCGTACGGATCTCCGTACCAGCACGTTCACAGGAGCTCAGTCCGTCAGTTCACCTGATGATGGCGACATGTATGATCGCCGAAATATTGCACCCGTTGGACACTGTAGACCGGCAGTACATCCGTGGATATTTTGAGTATCAAATAAGCCAGGAGAAACTCAAGGATCATATTATAATACTGTTTTCCATCTTATTTCAGAATCTACCTTCTCAAACAGTTACTTAGATTACATGAGACTGTTCTTGCCAAATATCCTACATTCAAAGACAAAACAAACAATGCACCACTAAGGAATTAACCAAATGAGATGGAAATTGGTGGGTGTGTTGTACATGTACAGACAAACAAAAGATTACAATTTCAGAAAAATTGGGGTAATTTATTCAAGAGAAAGATTTCCATAAACTGGGAAACAATGTATTAGTCCACCTCTGGCCCTTTGACAAGCAGTTATTTGACTTGGTATTGATTGACAAAGTAGTTGAATGTCGTCCTAAGGGGATATCATGACAAATTCTGTTAACCTGAAACATTAGATCATCAAAATCTCAAAATGGTTGGGGAGCCTTGCCATAGTGCTCCAACATTCTCATCTGGGGAGAGATCCAGGGAACCTGCTGGACAAGTATGGTTTGGCAAGCACAAAGACAAAGCAGCAGAAACTCTCGCAGTGTATGGGCTGACACTATATTGTTGAAATGTAAGCCCACGATGGTTTCCTATGATTGGTAATGAAATGGGGAGTACAATATTGTTGACGGAGCACTGTGCTCTAAGAGCGCCATGGATGACAACTAAAGAGGTCCTCCTGTGAATGAAATGGCAACCCAGACAGTCATTCCTAGTTGTCAGGCCATAAGAGGGCGATGTCACATTGGTATTCCACCACTGTCGAGAGCATCTCCAGACACGTCTTCGTTGGCCATTGGGGCTCAATTCAAAGTGGGCCTAATCACTGAAAACATTTCTAATCCAGTCAATGAGATTCCAGGTCAAAGACATGTCTGGAGACATCGCGGAACACAGTGGGATGCAAACCTGACTGTCACCTGCCATATGGCCTTACTACCAAGAGTGAGTGACTGAAGTGCTATTTTATTTCATAGTGGGACACCTTAGCTTGTCATCTGCGAAACCCTTACAACACAGTAGTATGTCGACAAAACTCTACACTGTTTTGTTGCCCTTCATGGCAAGACATCCTGGACTACATTTCAGCAGGATAATGCCCACCCACAAACGGTGAGAGTTTCTACAGCTTGTCTTCATGCCTGACTGATCTTAACTTGGCCAGCAAGGTCACTAGATCTCTCCCCAATTGATAACGTTTGGAGCATTATGGGATAGAGCCATCCAATGTGATGATTTGGTAAGGGGATGAATACTTAACATGGATGACAGAACACAATTACAACTGTATTCTAGTTCTCTACTGTTCTCCATGGTCTTCCACAGGCATGTTCATTTTGTATTCTCTGCACCGCCCCCCCCCCCAACCTTCTTCCTCTACCAATTCCAGTCTCACAGTATCTGCCTTCCTTTTAACATGTGTCTCATTAAGCACCATCCTCTGGTTTCCTATCATATTTCATTTGTTTAAATTACTTTTTCTTTCCATTTATAAAAAGGTGTTGCTTTCAAGTTTAGCTCTCCCATCCGTTTATCAAGTTATTATAATTATTAATATTGTAATTATAATCATTACCAAATTATCTAAAAAATTGGAAGACATAAAAAGCAAATAACTCAACCAACTTTTCTTCAAGTTCCTCCTGTTGTTCAAATAGGCTTTCATTCTTTCCAAGAAGGCTTGTTTACATTCTTTCAACCACTTCAGTCTGTACTGTTTTTGTTTTGGTTACTCTGATGTCGCTTCCCATTTGTCTACTTTGTGCCTGAAGGTGTCTCTTTCTAAAATGCTAATTTGCCTTATGTTTGCATTTTTGAGGTCCTTCAAATTTTGTTCAGCCAAGATGTTAAGTTCTTAAGTGAGAGTACATAGTCTGTTATCCTTTCTGTCAATAGTTTTTATGGTAGGCTGTTGAGATGAACAAAGAATTTCATTTGCCTTCTCTTAATGTCAATATTGGTATTTGAAAACATTTCTGTTGTTTTCACAGACTGTAGCCTGTAACAGTCTTTGGTATGTCTTGCTCCTAAAATTTTCCTTGTGATCTTTCTCTCTTCTTTTCTGATTTCTTCAAGTTCATATTTTCTGTTAAGTGTCAGTGTTTCACTTGTCTAGATCACTGTTTGTTTAATGACTGTGTTGTAGAGCCAAATTTTTGTCTGCCTTTTCAGTGATAACATGGATTTTTTGTTTAGTGAGTTTTAACTAACCTTAATGTTTTTCTGACTTTTTGGAGGCGGTTTTGCTGAGAGATTTTTTCAGGGCATGTCGGCTCAATGATTTCCCTGAGATATTTAAAGTACGGGACCCCACTGATTTTACTGTATTTTGTTTTCAGCCTCACGAATTTTTGTCTTTGAACATATGAATTCAGTTTTCTCGATTGAGATTTGCAATCCTACTTTTTCTACACAGTCTTCAAGTATCTCAAGCTGTTTAACAATAGTCTCTTCATCATCTGTAAATGCTGCCAAGTTGTCTGCTAACATGAGGTATGGTATGTAGAGCTTGTTTTTGGGAAAGGCCTGTAAGACTGGCTTCCAAAATCTGAGTTATTTCCCCCATTCTTCCATAACCTTGTCTAGGATGATGCTGAACAGAGCTGGAGGGAGTCCATCTCCTTGTCTTGCACGTGTTTGAGGTCTCTATGACTTCCTCCATAAATGTTACTTTCGATATCATTCCATTTAGGAGTTTGTTTTATGAGTTCTCATGCTTTTGGATCTAGTGTCCTCTCTTCTAAAGTTTGGAATAGTGAGTGTCAGTCTACTGTGTCGAGCACCTTTTTGAAATCTACAATTTTGCATACTAAAGGTTTTTCACTGAGAGCTCAAATAGTATGTTTTTGAGGTTAAAAACTGGTTCTGGGTGTGACCTGTTCCGTCTGAATCCTGCTTGATATTCTGCTAATTTGGGTTCTAATTGCTTTTGTGCTCTATTCAAGACACAAGATGATAGGATTTTGTAAGTGACGAATAAGAGGGAGATCCCTCTATGGTTGTTTACATCTGATTTGTTGCTTTTTTATGTGTTGGATGGATTAGAGCAATCTTCACATCATATGGGATATTTTCAATTTCTAAAATGTCTCTGATTATTCTTGTAATATCTTTGACTGAGTTTGGGCATAAACTTTTCAAGGGTTCACCTACAGTTCCATTCTGCATTGATGCTTTGTTGTTTTCAAGTTTCTTGATATGTAAATCAGCTACTACTTTTGGTGGTCCAGATTAACTTCCTGTTATGATTTCAGCATGTATTTTTTGGAATTTCTCTTTGGGTTCCAAGAAAATTAAAAGCTGTGAAAAGTATGAGGATAGTTCTTGGGAATTTTCTTGGGCTAATTTAACAACTTGTTTTCATAAGCAGAGATTCTGTGGTGAGTATCATTTGATTTGTTACAGAAAGGTCTTATAGAAATCATGTGTGTTGCAATTTTTGAATTTGTCTTCAACTGACTCCAGTTGATCAGTGACATATTTTGATTTATTCTGTCTTAAAATCTTGGATGTTCATTTGCAAACTTACAGGAATTTCTTCTGTGTTCCTTCTGACATGTTGCAATAGTAATTTTAAAATACCTTTTTCTTTCTTCTAATGCATACCTACATGCCTCATTCCACCTTGAGTATTTTGTTTTTTTGTGAAGAGGGATCAGTTCTTTTGCTGTTTTGATGATTTTAGGTTGAAATTTCTCCCAGTCTTCTGCAAGTTGTTCCTCCCATTTCCCCTGTACTAATACTACTACTACTACTACTATTATTCCCCTCAATTTAAATCTTGGCTGTTAGTCAAATGTTACTTAAGATTCATTTCCCATATTTTATCTTCTCCTATCCACAGCTCTGAGTGATCTTTCCTTCTTCCAGAACTTTTGAAAATTACTTTATTTTCTTGTCCTCTTTCTTTAACTTCTCACAAAAGAACTTTAAAGCATTCAAAAAAAATTGTCTCTGTTTCAGGAGATGACGACTTGATGTTTCTCATTTGGACAACAATATATCTTATGGAGGAATTCGTAAATTTCAGGGGATCACTGCCATCAGCAGCAGCAGGACATTACGTGGAATCAGCGGCAACGAACAAAAATGTGTACCAGACTGGGATTCTAGCCTGGGGTCTGCTTACTAGGCAAGTGTGTTAACAACTGCGTTTCCGGGACACAGCATTATTGCAACTGCATGGAGTATCCTGGCACGCCTCACAGACAATCGACATTCCCAACAAGTGCCACCTATCTGCAATCCCTGTCAATTTTTCTCAATCTTTGCTACTTTGAGATTCCCAAAGGAGGTCAGATGTATTTGATTCTGTATAATGTCCCACTGGAGCTGACAGTAGTGATCCCCTTCAATTTGCATATAATGTTTCACAGCTGCAGATTCTGCATGGTGTCTGTTCTTCCGGACATGTCCAATCTAAGACTGAAGCACTTTTCATACATTCTTAAATAAGTTTAACCACTTTATATCCACTAAAGTAATGTGATAGACCTGTTGTTCCCACCAATGCCAGCTTATGCTGGTATCTAAAGCTACTGACTCAAAGTGTTAACACTAACAGTACATGCAATTTGTGTATGTACTTTAATTTCACTTTCACCACAATTAATCTTATGTGATGTCAAAACGCCTTTCCCTGTGAACATGGTGGTGGAAATGGCATAATCTGATAAGAACAATATAGCTGAACTTCAAGTATGCAATTTACTACTGCAATGTTTCTGTCATTTCTTAATGAGGAAATCAAAAAGCTATCTATTCCAGAGAGAAAATGAAAATGATGCTGGCTCTGTTATGGTTAAATGTTAGCTCTTCCCACCCCACATTTTCACCTATGGAATTCTTCCGTCAAATGTTATTGGTGAACTGCTCTATATATTTTATAAACACCTCTGACACAAATACCTCTATACATTATACAACAGAAATACATCTATTCATTTTCCTATATTTTTAAACTAATCTTTGGAAATAATGAAAAAGGGAGCCAAATGGTTTTTGCTTCTCAAATGTGACAGCTGTGCAAACTACCACAAAAAGAAAACTTTTGAAAAATGTAGTTGTTTTATTTATGAGTACTGCATTTATACTCACTGTTGTACTTGGTGACTGCAGTTGGCAGAAGTCAAATCAACAATAAGCCGGAGTTTCTTTGTAGCATGTGCAACATACTGCCTTTTGAATGCACGCTCTTTTGCTTTGTTGGTCCACGTCAATCTTTCATATAAGTACAGGCAACCATACACTGCTCCCGTCACCAGTATAAGTCGCCAGCCTACAGTCTTCAGTAACTGCACAGGCACCAAATGTAAGATTATTAACTGAGTGGCATGAAAAAGGAACAATAAAAAATTAAAACTGCTGTTTTTACATTCTCTGCTATTCCTTATTTGCTTCTGTATGTTATGCCTGATGGTGTTGCTGATGATGATAAAATGAAATATCTTTCAGGGTATTAAAATTTTAGTAAATGTCACACACAGGATATAATGTGGAAGCAATAATGATATACTGACAACATGGGAAGCTTCTTTGCCACAGTTTAACTCATGAATTTTTCAGCAGTTTTAAAAATTTAAACTATTGAAGACTGGTTATTAATAAGATAAAATAAAATGTTTGACACTAAAAAATGACATTTTTTGTCATTCATACCAAGCTACTGAAACTGGAATCATCATAATTTACATTCTGGAGACATTCTACACCCTAATTCTGTCGAGCTACAATGCAATTATCTCCACTCACATTTTTCCCTCTCGGATCATGTTGATCTTGCAAAGAGTTAGTCCCTTTAAAAGTTTTTATCATTTCGTCTATTTTTAACATACATTGAGGTTACACTGGTACATTCAGTTTTCCTTAACTGCTTCAGACTAACTCCACCTTTCACTCACATCACTGAAGTGAATTTCATGCAGCTCTAAGTTTTTTTCAACTTATATACCAACCTCTCTTGTATGTACCTTTTTTTATACAGTATCAAAAATATATTCTTCTTAGCTCAGTTAATTCGTCACCTGTTAATAGCTGACTTTTGGCTCCACTAATCAAATATTCACTCTGCAGCAGAGTTAGCGCCGATATGGAACTTTCTCGCAGATTAAAACTGTGTGCAATACCGCGATTTGAACTCGGGACCTTTGCCTTTCATGTGAAAGTGCTCTACCAACTGAGGTGCCCACGCAGGATTCACAACCCGTCCTCACAGCTTCAGTTCTGCAAGTACCTAGTCTCCTACCTTCCAAACTTCATCGAAACTCTTCTACGAACTGTGTAGAACTAGAGCTCCTGGAAGAAAGGATATTGTGGAGACATGGCTTAGCCACAGCCTGTAGGGTGTTTCCAGAATGAAATTTTCGCTCTGCAGCAGAGTGAGCGCAGATATAAAATTTCCTGGCAGATTAATACTGTGTACCGGACCGAGACTCGAATTTGGGACCTTTGCTTTTCATGGGCAATTGCAAGAATCGCAGAAGAGCTTCTGTGAAGTTTGGAAGGTAGGAGACGAAGTTCTGGCAGAACTGAAGTTGTGAGGACGAGCTGTGAGTCGTGCTTGGGTGGCTCAGTTGGTAGATCACTTGCCCACAGAAGGTAAAGGTCCCGAGTTCGAGTCTCGGTCCGGCACACAGTTTTAACTTGTCAGGAAGTTACACTAATTCTGTTTGACAAAATGAACCAAATATTTGCTAGAAAGCCACAAAAGCAATAGAAAACAAATGAATACAGCAGTATATCTTATAAGATAGTAATACGTAATATCTTCAAATGTGCAAATATTTTTATATTTTTATTTATTTTATATTTATTATATTGTATTATTAAATATATTACATTTATTATATTTATTTTATATTTTTCCAATGATATATAATTATGCAGGTGTGTGAAAACTTTCAATGCGTATGTTACATTCTGTTACAAATTCTGTGAGGCACACGCCAAGCCTACCTAGATTATAAAAATAAAATAATTATTTGTGTATTACTTACAAACCCAGCAACCAGAAGCCCACCCATTGTGCCTTGTGAACCAATGGATGCCATCAGTAACCTAGATGGGATAGACCAATCATCGCTTGGTTGGTTAGTAGGAAATTTTATCTGTGCAACATCCAAGGTCTCTGATGGAGAAAGAATGTCACGCGGTACCTGAAAGAATAATAATAATAATAATAATAATAATAATAAATAAAACAAGGACCACAAGGTAAATTAGTATTCATACTGAGATATATGAAGGGCATGGCGTTCTTACCAAAAACATGAGGAAGTACAGAACAGGAAACAATGAAAGAAAGAAAACCACCGATACTTGAATTTCCAGCTTATCATGTACAAAATATTTCAAGACTCCACCACTGTTTTTTTCAACAGCAAGGATTACCTGGCAGAAGGACTCTGCCAGCTGTCACATATTTCCACCTACAAACCTGCCACTTTGATACCATTTCAGAAATACAGTAGGATGTCCAGGCGCTATTAAAATCCTTAGGCCCATCCCACAACCTCTCCCTGGAGTCCACTTCTCTACTCACTCCTACCACTCCCTGAACTCCTATCTTCTGCATGCTTCCTGAATTCCATAAACCGAACCATCCACGATGCCCCATTGTGGCCAGTTACCGTGCCCCCACAGAGAGAATCTCTGCTCTCTTAGACCAACACCTTCAACCTATTACCTGGAACCTACCCTCCTATATAAAAGATACCAACCACTTTCTCCACAGTTCCTGTCCCTTTACCATACGGTGCTCCGTTCGTCGTCATTATTGATGCCACCTCCCTTTACACTAACATTCCTAATGCCCAAGGCCTTGCCACTATTGAACACTACCTTTCCCAATGCCCGACGGATTCGAAACCAACAATCTCCTACCTAGTCACCATGACCAACTACATCCTCACTCACATTTACTTTTCCTCTGAATGTATTACCTACAAACAAATCCGGGGTATGGCCATGGGCACAAACATGGCACCATCCTATGCCAACCCATTCATGGGCCAACTAGAGGAATCCTTCCTAAAAACCTAAGAATCCTAAACCCCTTGCCCACTTCAGATTCATTGATGACATCTTTGCGATCTGGATCGATGGTGAGGACACACTATCCACATTCCTCCACAACCTCAACAATTTCTCCCCCATTTGCTTCACCTGATCCTACTCAACCCAACAAGCCACCTTCCAAGATGGTGACCTCCACCTCAAAGATGGTTACATCAGTACCTCTGTCCATATCAAACCTACTAACCACCACCAATACCTCCAATTTGACAGCTGCTAGCCATTCCATACCAAGAAGTCCTGTGGTCATCGCACCTGCAGTGACTAGTGGTCCCTCTCAAAATACCAAAATACATCGAAGATTTCACTGAAGCCTTCACAGATCGTAATTATCCTCCCAACCTTCTACAAAAACAAATTTCATGTACCTTATCTTTCTAGTCTCCCACCACCTCCCAAAGTCTGGCATTCCCCTCATAGCTCAGCACCACCCAGGACTGGAGCAACTGAATTACATTTTCTGCCAGGGTTTCAATTACCTCTCGTCGTACCCTGAAATGAGAAATGTCCTGCTCACTGCCCTTTCCACCCCCCCCCCCCCCCCAAGTGGTATTCCGCCATCCACTGAAGCTACACAATATCCTCATCCATCCCTACACAACCCACACTTCCAACCCCTTACTTCATGGCTTCAACCCCTTACTTCAGACCTAGATGCAAAACCTGTCCCGTACATCCTCCCACCACCACCTACTCCAGTCAAATCACAAACATTACCTATCCCATCAAAGGCTGGGCTACCTGAGCAACCAGTCATGTGATCTACAAGCTAAGCTGAAATAACTGTGCTGCATTCTATGTGGGCATAACAACCAACAAGCTGTCAGTCCACATGAATGGCCACCGACAAGCTGTGGCCAAGAATAAGTAGAGCACACTGTTGCTGAACATACTGCACAACATAACATCTTTCATTTTAACGACTGCTTCATAGCCTGTGCCATACAGATCCTTCCCACCAACACCAGATTTCCTGTATTGCGCAGCAGGGAACTTTCCCTGCAACACATCCTATGTTTCCATAACGCTCCTGGCCTAAACCTTTGTTAGGCATTGTTCTCATCCATGCAGACCCTTCCCAGTTTCCATTCCAGCACAAAACAGCCATCATTCCACCATCACACCCAGATATTTTACTTCGCTCCTTTTCCTTCTCCCCCCCCCCCCCTCCCCCAACCTTTCCCCTGCCCTCCGTCTAACCCGCATACTTCAATGTCCAATACCCCCACCATACTATCCCTCCCACTCCCTGCCCCAGCCTCCTCCTTACCCTCACCCATTTTCCACTCCCATCATGCACTGGTGCTGCTGCTCGCAGTGTGGTTTCAGTTGCTTGAGGCTGTGTGTGTGTGTGTGTGTGTGTGTGTGTGTGTGTGTGTGTGTGTGTGTTTTGTCTGTTTTTGATGAAGGCCTTAATGGACGAAAGCTTTATTTGTGACTCCGCCTGGGGTCAGTTGCCTTGCAACAGCCACTGCTGGTCCCAAGCCCAGATAAAGGAGGAGGGTTGGGCATTGGGCTAACAGCCCAATCCTGTAAAAAAACTCTGTTACGAAACACAAAAACAACAAGATGGAAACAAAGTCCACGGTACTAAGTGTAGCAGAGGATACACTGGAAAGAAAGAAGGTAATGAAGAAGAGGAAATGGTTCAACGAGGCATGCCAGAAGGCTACTAAAAATGAGGGAGAAGTGGCTAGCTGACAGGGAGAATGAGTGGAAAAGGGCACATTTTATCGACATCAGGAGGGAGACTAACCAAATCCTAAGAGCAGAGAAGAGAATATATCTAACCAGAACAAGCTGAGGCAGAGCGCCAAAACAAGAACTCGAGGCAATTCTTCCAATACATAAAAAATTGGAAATGTGGATTTCAGAGTCCAACTTTTTACATTGGAGATAAGAATGGCAACTTGATAAATGACAAGGGAAAAACTGTAGAAAGATGAAAAGAATACTTCTCAGAACTGTTGAATCGCCCAGGCCAAGATTAGATATTACCTACAAACACTACAGAGGAAACAAAAGAAGAAGAAGAATGGGAAGTTAGTGAAAAAGAATGGGAAGTTTGTGAAGAAGACGTGAAGATTGCAATCAAAGGACGCAGAAACAACAAAGCCCAGGGGAGGACAGAATAACATCAGAATTAATCAAGGAGGGAGGTGAGAACTTACACTTAGAGATATTTAAACTGATCCAGTTGATATGGGAGAAGGAGGCACTGCCAAAAGAATGGAATTGGTTATAATATGACCAATATACAAGAAGGGAAGCAAAATGAAATGCAGTAACTACAGAGGAATCAGTTTGTTGAATGTAACATACAAGGTGCTGGCCATCATTATCCTCAGAAAATTGCGACCATTCACAGAGAAACAACATACAGGCATACCAAGCTGGCTTTCAACCAAACCGACCAACAATAGATCACATTTTCACACTAAGACATTGTTTGAAAAACACTGGGATTATGATAAAGATATCTACAGCCTGTTCGTCAATTTTCAACATGCATATGACAGCATCAACAGGAATAGCCTATACAATGCAATGCGTGACTTCAGAATCCCTGAGAAGATAGTGAGAATAGTGCAAGCTTGTATGGAAGGGTCAAAGGCAGCAGTACATTTCTGAGGAGCCACATCAGAAACATTTGAGATTGAGACAGGCCTCAGACAACGGGATGCTTTCTCAACTGTTCTGTTCAAGGTCATCTTAGAGAAAGTAACAAAAGAGTGTAGGCAACAGAAGTGGGCTGGAGTAGAGACGGATGGTAACTTCAATTGTCTTGCATATGCAGATGACATATTACTACTAAGTGAATCAAAGCACGAGTTGAAAGAAATGTACCAGAAAATGGACAATTATGAACAGAAGGTTTGTGAATTACTTTTCTGGATCAGTGCAGCTACGATCAATGAAGTGTTAGTTTTGTAAAAATCAGCAACATGAACATTACTTTGAACTGATAACCAAATACAATGAGGTCCTTAAGGATCTTGTAATTCTTACTCACACACTCCAATACCTCCTTAAAATTATTCAAGGACAGACTAAAAGTCAGTTTACAATTATTTGCAATCTCCATGACCACAATGCAAGTAACAAGATTAATTTTGTTGTGGATTACCCATCCTTTTCTAGAATAAAGAGTGGAGTAATCTTATCTAGCTGCAAAACATCTTAAGGTTTCTTACTGATTCAATGATCAAAATTAGGAAGTTTCCAAAATTCAAAAGCTATGTTATTGGTTATATGTGAGTACTTCATACTGCTTTGCTTTAATTTACATGGACCACAACCTTCTATTCTGTATCTCAATTGGCTTCATTAATTTCATTCACTAAACATCTAAGACCAAGAACATTATCAGCATGGAGACTCTAATAATATGGGTTCCAGATAATGGCAGAATTATCTGAAAGTTGCAATTAATTGCACAGGTATCAGGCAATTATCACATGAGGCAGTATCATTGTTAGTTACTTCCTTGTTACACAAATTGAGTTTGTGATAAACATTATTCCTTAATTTTCAAACTGACCTATGAAACACAAACAAGCAATAAAGCAAAGATAATCCATGGTTCCCCAAGCCTATGTATTAACTTTTTCACATTTTGATGCTGAAGTAGAACACCTCTATGAATACTAATAACACTTGTAAATCACAATAAATGTTACTAGAAGACAGTATCATGGGGTTTTAATGCAAAAAGGGACATAAATTACAGTACATTTCTTCAGTGAGAAACTTAGCATACAAAAGCAGAAATGGTAAAAGCCATACATTAGAAGGATTTGATGAGGAGAAAAACACGATTTGTTTAATAGATTATTGGAGAACAAAAATAAATAAATAGAGGGAAGACCAGGTCGGAACATCAACAATATTAGGAAAACAATAGATTGAACTCACCATGAAGATGATATGTCGAGTTGCAGACAGACACAACAAACAGACTGTTAAACATTTAGCTCTCAGCCAAAGCCTTCTGTAGAAAAGAAAACACACTCATTCACACAAAAAAGCACACCTCACACACACGACCACTATTTCTGGCAGCTCTGACTGGAATGCAACTTTCACACTGAACAAAAGCAGCAATTTGGAATGTGGCAGGGAAGGAGGAGTAATGGCAGGGAGGGGTGGCGGAGTGCTGTCAGGCGGAGCAGACAGGGATTGGATGGCAGCACAATGCAACTGCCAGGTGCAAATTAGGAAATTGGGGGCCAGGAAGCTGGGGGACGGGGGTGGGGGGGGGGTGGGGGGGGGGGAGAAGATGTGAAATTGGGAGCAGAGAAAGGGAGGAGCAACCACCAGCACTACATGCAATTCAATTCAAAGGATGGCATCCGTTCCACACAAAAATATGCCTCCCACACAACCTGGCCACCTGGGGACAGTGTATTTGTAGTGGCAAGAACACACTTGCTCACTACACTGAAGGTCTCACCAGGGCCTTCACAGACAGGCACTAGTCTGCAAACAAGTCCCCATACACCCCCAGGAACCAGCTACATAGGCATGCCCCCTTCATCCGATTCTGAGAATTTTTCAAATTCTGATGTATAAGCAGTTTCTTGCACATTTGTTAGTAGAAATATGCACTGCAAAAAAGTTAGCAAGTTCCATTCTTAATGAACAATATGAATTTCATCATAAAACAAACCGTAAACTGTTTTGAGATTTATTTTAATAATGTTGCTTTCTGGAAATTTGCTCTATTATCTATATATCTAATAGTTACACTGCCCTAATGTTACTTGTAATATTACATTACATATATGTAATTTTTTCATGTATTTTGGGTTATACACATCATGATTAAGAACCAGTTACCTGGAAACAGAAAGTAAGCTATTGCTGTGGTGGTGTTCCTGGTACAAGCCATCACATGAGGCAATACTGTTATGTAGAAAGAATTTATATTCTGTCCCTTCTCATTTTTAATATTATATCTGTAGAAGTTTGTTTTCTATCTTACTTTGTGGAGCCTTTACGGCCTTTTTTTTGTGGATTTCAGTCTACCATTTGACCTTGTCTATCTTTAAGTTACTCTGCCCTTGTGTTTAATTTAAATGTTTGAATTATTTGTGCTTTTGTGGGTATTTCCTGTAGAGCCCACAAATGATACCGAGTGTGTTTTGTCTAGGCATATAACTCTTTTGTGCTGGTCATGATTAATTATGTAAGGTACAACCATCTTAAAAAATGCAACTGCTAGTTTTACTAACCTTCAGATCTATTTTAATTATCAGAATTGTAGTTTTTTATCTAAGCAAAAAGTTAACTAACAAACATTATTCAACACTAACTCACAAAATGAATATACCAATAGTGAACAAAATATACAAGTTGCTTGAATGTGGGAGACTAGCTATACTGAGCTCACCAATCTTCACAGAATCAGACCAAGACTAGCAGCGTTTTGGCTGCTCATGTGCTTAACATGTGAAACTACATTTTAGGACTTCTCATAGAACAGTTGTGGTGGAGTAAGGTAACAGAGTTCTTGCAGCACTACCAATGTGTTCCAGTTTTATATCTGAAAAGTTATTTGTCTTATTTCAATTATTGTGATCCCACTAAAGTGACAATGTTATTATTATTATTATTACTGTAGTCCATCCGATCGTGCCAAAACTATTGAAACAGATACTGCCAGTGTAAAGAACATATGACTGGGACTGATTAATAAAAATGAATATATATTGCATCAACAGTCACCAAAGCTCTAATCTTTCAATGGTAAACACAAGTATTTACATAATGTATCCAGAGGAGGACAATTATGCAATACTGGAATAGTGGTAAAACTGTATTACTTTGCAAGACAGGAGACAATCAAGACAAAAAATTATACACAGTATTGTACAAGATATTCACTAAAATTATCGCCAATCACAGGAACACCAGGTTTAATAAAGTGAAGAAATGGGCTGGCTTTAAATATGGATAAAGCACAACGGAACTCTTGTAACTTGTTAACAAAAGTACGGAATGCAGAAATGACATTGTTCAGAAGTAAATGAGTTTTGAGAAAGTTTCTGAATATTTTTCAATAAAATCTGCATAAACTGCCTATCAGTAATGATGTACTGATTCAGCCAATCTTATTATATAAAAGAATACACATGTCAGTGCTACAGGATGCATTAAGACTTTAACAAGATACTGAGAAGTTCACATCTGGAAGATGAACCTGGCAAGTAGATTCCATATCATAAAAACTATGCTCAGTCATCCTAAAGGAAGTTATCGTGTTCTTAAAGTGGGAAATTGATGAAGTAATAGATATTAATGGAACATATCTCAAGCACCTTTGATTCGTGAATGATACTGTATGAGGCATGTCCTTAAAGTAAGTTTCCCACTTGTCCTAGCGACAGCAAACCATATGTTGCACAAAGTGACCATGTGTGTGTGACAGAATAATGGCACAGCATGGCGCATTTCCCAAGGTCTCACAGCAGAAGCTGAAATAGGAGGCTTTTTTTCTACTTCCCACTGTAAATGAAGCGCAGTCAGTTTTTGAATGCAAAGAACATGGCACCATTTGAAATTTATCATTAACTGAGGCACGCCTATGGGCCTAATGTCATAAGCAAGCAGATGGTACATTGCTGGTGTAGAGACTTTGCAGCAGGCTGCCAAATTGTTCATCACGAGGAGTATAGTGGGAGGCCATCCATTACTACAGGCAAGCTTGTCTGCGAACACTCAGTTCCCACAGATGTGGTGCCGCTCCTTGTCACACAAAATTGTCACGGAGCACCTGTTATTCCAGAAACTGTGAGCCAGGTGGGTGTCAAAGAAACTGACTCCAGAACACAAAGCAAAGTGTATGGGAGCAGTTTCGACTTTTCTGCCATGGTAAAATGATGACGATGGGTAAAATGACAATGGTGACAACATTCTTGGCCATATCATCAATTGACAAGACATGGGTTGCATAATACAATAATTCAGAATCCAGACAGCAGTTAATGCATTACTGCCACTGTGGCTCTACCTGCAAGACAAAATACATGCAGACTATGATGCTGTGGGAGCTGGTTTTTGACAGACGGGGAGTTTTCCTCATTAACTTCCTGACCAGGGGTGAGACAGTGAATTCGGAGTGTTATTGTGAAACGATGTGGCATTTGTGATGAGCCATTCAGAACAAGTTGTGCAGGATGCTTAGTGTCGGTATTGTCTTGTTAAATGACAATGCTCGGCCACACAGCGCTTCATGAACAACAACGGTCCTACTAATTTTTGGCTGGGAGGTGTTTGATCATCCACTCTACAGACTGGACCTCACTCCCAATGATTTACATTTGGTCTGGAGCCTCAAGAAATTCTCGTCTAATCAGAGTCAGTATTTTCAAGCTCACAGAGAAGCAGAAATGGTTGTTGCAAAATGGTTCCAATCCCAGGTGGCACACTCCTATGACACCAGGATATAAAAGTTGGTCCCACAGTACGACAAATTTCTGAATTCAAGTGGTAAATATCTTGAATAACAGTTCAACACTTCCTGCAAATAGCAGTTCACAGCCCCAGGAAAACTTACTTTATTGATGCCCCTCATACCTTCAACAATGACTGGAAGAACTTGATATAGTATGTTTGATAGTCAATCTGAACATCAATTACAAAAAAAGACTGAAGTTGTGTGTAATCTCAATACATCAAATAGAAAACAGTACCAGTTAACAATGAAGTTGACAAGTCTTTGTTTTCAAATCAGCTGAAGATAATAAATGGACGAACAACAAAAGAATGCAGTTTTCAAAACAAATTATATGCTGCAGGACGACCTGAAAATTTACTATGACCGTGTATTACCACTATTTACTTATGGTAGTAACACATAATCTCTCAATGTGAAAATCATTCAAAAACTGATTGTTGCGCAGTGAGCAATGGAGAGAAGCATTATCAGAATCACTTTAAGAGACACACGGAAACATATAAATGGGTCAAGATATGAACTAGATGGAAGATGTAGCTATTAAGATAATGAACTTAAACAGAGTTGGGCAGTTTATACAGTCAGCTGATTGGATGGCATGTGGACTGAAGAGATAAGGAAAGGAACGAGATGATGACTTAATGGAGGTTGGGTACATGCAGAACCAGCTTACATACATACAGAAAAAGAGCATTATAATGGGAAAGTCTAGCGGAAGCCTTTAGCCAGCAGTGCATGTCAAATGGCAATTGATGATTGTGATTGTCACTGTATATACAGGGATTACACAGAATTTTTAGCCCTTAGCTTGCAGCACTCTCAAATTAGCCGGCTGTCCAGCAACTGCACAGAAATGATTTCCAAAATCTGTTTTATAGTAGACAAACATGCAAAACAAATCACAACATTGCCAACATAATGAGTATTTTTAAAAAATTCAAGAGCACAGCAAACATACTGTTTTACTATCAGGAAGTGAGCACATGATCTCAGTACTTGAGATGCACTCTGCACTCCTACCAAACATAGCTTGTGATATTTTCATAGTTCAGGTACTGCTTAAGTTATGAACACAAAACAACATTTCACTGAACAAATGCAAATAAGTTTCATCCATGTATTTTAGGCAGAATAACATACCATGTGAGCATAATTGTGTAATGCAATTCGATGTCCTTGTTTGCCAGTGAATCTATTTATCAATGCTGTAATGCCCCATGAAAACCGAAATTCCAGATCTTCATGAAAATCTGCACACAGGTTATCACAATTGAGCCGATACAGTATCTCAAAAGGTTCCCTACGGGGTAGGACACTTAATGATACTTGTTTTTTCTCTGGAGGAAGGAGCGATGACATTCTTTCTGTCAAAACAAGAAAAAGCAATTTACAATCTGTAACACATTATTAAATAACAGATTTTGAACATCTAACTACAGGAACTATTGGCTTTATGAAAATGCAATGACTAATACTATGTAACATTGTACAACACAATATCAGAATTCTCAGCAACCAATCTTTATTCCAATTCCACAAGAAGGGATACACCAAGACAAGAAGTAAGGTAGGAATCAGTAAATCACACTTAACCATAGAATACATTAAAGCACAGTCTATCCGCTAAGCATAAACATTAATATGGTTAAGGGACTGGTGCACCAGCTTGTATAAGGTGGTTTTGCACATGGCACAGCACTTGCTGTGCCATTTGTGCCTATGCGAGCCTACTTCTTTAGGCTGTCAATGGCGGTGCGTACTGTTTGATTACGTGTGCTCACTCTATCGGGTTACAATGCTCCTTTTCCTTGGGGAAAAGTTTTCACTCTGGAGATGTTCATATCTTCATCAGAAGATGCTGTCACAAGAGAATACAGTCTGAAATGCCAAAGGGTGTGGACGGGCTTGGCACCCACTCTCCCAAGAGACCATAAAGGAGCACTTGTAATGGAGGCACAGCATCTATGTCCATATCCATGCAGGCACACAGTGATGGAGGCAACAGAGAAGACAGCGACATTGGCAGCAGTGGCAACAGGGGCTGTGGAGATGGAGGCAGCACAGCACTGATTACTCCACCCGGTGGTGGCAACACCCAGAACGAACACAACACAGGAGATGGAGCGGGTATGCATCACGCTGCGGGATCCAGTGCAGATGGTGGAGGCAGCTGCGGGGCCAGAGGGCTCTGCAGTGCATGTTCACTCAAGCCTGGGGGGAGGTGGTCATAGTGTCATTACACCAAGCCATCACAGCGGTGGCCTCAACAACGATGGATGACCACTGGTATCCACTTAAAGAGTGCTGGCCAAACCTTCTGGCAGGTGCCGGCTGGTCATCAGGTATGGGCCAGAGCAGATGGAGCAGTGTAGAGGGCCAGCAGCCATGAAGACACTCCACCAGACTATGGTTGCCAACTAGAGTTAAACCATACGAACTCCAGAACCTATCAAGGGCTTTCTTGCGAGAAGACTGAGTGATTTATTTTTTCACCTGAGTTTTAAATGTATGGACCAGTCACTCTGCCTCACCATTGGCCTGGGGATGAAAGGTAGGAGCCATAATATGCTGATTGCCATTCCTTGTACAAAAATCTTCAAAATCTCAACACAAAAACTGTGGAGCGTGGTCCATCACAAGCTTATACGGCAATCCTTCTAAAGAAAAAAATCTTTGAGAGGCACATGACCATTGCAGCCATGGATGTGGGTGGGCAACAAACCAGATAAGAAATTTTTGAGAAAGCATCAAATACTTGAAGCCAACAGGAGTTAAAGGAACAGACCTGCAAAATCACGGTGAATATGCTCAGAGGCCTAGGGGAAAGAGAGGCCCATGGTGCCACCTAACGGGTGGCATGCTGCAGGCAGGCTGTCACAACACGCATGATCTCATTATCATCTGGCCAAAACACGTGGCAGGGGGGCCAGCAATTCTGTTAAGAGAAACACCCCACTAGTCCAGCTGGAGAAGGTGCATGATATCCCAATGCAATGTGGATGGAATCACAACCATGGGTGCTGACTCTTCAGTAGCCAACAATAGTACACCATCAAGAACAGACAGGAGGTAGGGGAGAGCATAATAATTACGCAAAGGATCTGACGCTCAGCCCAGTGGTTTATCCAGCTGGCTGTGGTGGACAAACTGAACAACCTTGACATAAGACAGGATCAGCCATGGCAGCCACTGAAATCCAAGAACTGGTAATGGGACAATCATCTGCGGTTTTTTGGACTTTGACGTCTAAATGAAAACACAACGGTTCAGCCTGATCAAATGCTGGATCAGGGCTGATTGGCAATCATGACAGAGCATTAGCAGTAGTGTGTTTTGCTGTGGGTCAGAAATGAATCTCTTAGTTATAGCGTGACAAAAACAGAGCCCTTCGTTGCAGGCAATAAGCCATTCTGTCTGGTAAAGATGCTGAAGGACTGAAAAGACAAAACAGGTTAATGATCAGTAATCAAATGAAACTTACAACCATACAGGAAAACATAAAAATTTTTGAGGGCATACACAATAGAAAGAGATTCTTTTTTTTATCTGTGAATAGCACTGTTGTGCCTGATTCACGGTTTTGGAAGCATACACAATAGGGCATTTGGAACATTCTGTATATTTGTGCACAAGAACAGCCCCAAACCCATACTGGGTGGTGTCATTGGCCTAAAAAAGATGTTGGCCTGCTTGGAAGGTAACCAAGCAAAGTGCCGAGTGTAATTTTGACCTTACAGGATAAAAGCCACTCGCAGGTGGCAGGAACATCTTCATGTCAGAGAACATGAAGTGGCTGGGCCAATGTGACTGCACCAACAAGAACTTTATGGTAGTAGAAAATCTTTCACAGAAAGGCCTGCAATTCTTTGATATTGGTAGGATGTGCAAAGCTCTAATGACATTGACATGCTGGCACAAAGGCTTGACTGTGATGGATGACATATGATTGGAAAAATTGTGATTTATCCAAATTACATTTCAAACTGACAGTAGCACCATGAAAAGGTATGAAGTGTTCATTTGTTGAGGAACATGAGACCACAATATCAGAGAAGTACTTAAAGCACCCAACTTTAAAATCAAGACAGAACCAAATGCTGCTGTTACATATTTTGACAATTACCAATGCAGCACACATTCATTCACTAGAGGAGACAGGCGTGATAACACACAGGATCTAAGTTGATCTAGTTCCAATTTGACTTGCTCCCTAAAGCTACCAGGACTGGGTGGGCATGAAAAGAAATGGGGCGCGCCGTCAGCTTCATCGTTATGTGAGCCTTTAACTTAATTGCACACCATAGAGCTTCGGAAAACAGGGAGGAATGTTCTGAGTAGAGTGCATCCAGTTGCTGGTGCAGAATTTGATCCGATACCAAATGCATTTCATCTGAAATAGAAAATCCAAAAGGCTGGTGCAGAATTTGATCCAATACCAGATGCATTTCATCTGAAATAGAAAATCCAAAAGGCACCTAACCCAAATAAGTTCTCAGTGTTGACATCATCCACTACTAGAAAGGTCAAAGGCTTAACAACTGCTTTATACAGTACGCAGCAGGTAAGTGTCCCAAAAAGAGTATTTGCTCTTTATTGTAACTCACCAGACATTGAGATACAGGAAACAATGCTAGACACCCAAGAGCAACACATGTTTGAGAATTTAACACAGCCACTGCTGTGCCTGGGTCCACTTGCATTTATAACATCACACATACTTCACACTGTAAAGCACATTCATGAACTTATCAATGAGAGGCCTGGGGTATTATAGCATCACCAACCATCAAATAGCGTCCGAGTTCTGGTGGGCCTCAGTAACAAACCAGCAATGTCGGCTCAGCCCATGAAGTTCTGCTGCCCGTGCTCTGTACAACTTTTGCAGCCACTTTTGATAATGGTAAAACTCAATGTAAGCAGTGGGAACAAGCTGACACACAAGGAGAGGAGAAATCTATGACAAGAGCTTTACACAAATTGCCGGAGGCACTTTTCATATGCTTCCCAATTTTCCACACAGTCATCGTACAGAAGAAACGGTGAGGTTTTGTCAAACCTGGTGTGCCAAATTGTTTACTGCCCAGGAGAGAGTCTCTGTTGGTCGGTGAGAGCTTGCTGTTGTTCACCAATGCCTGCTGCTGGTCAATGAGAGATCACTGTTTTTCAACAAGAGAGTTAACAACTTCTTCTACTGACATGTTGGCTGTATGTTGAACCAAAGAAATGAAACACACAACAGAGTACTGCACTCATTGCGAAGTATGTTGTAATGTTGTTCACATACAATATCAGAAATCACCAACCAAGTTTTATTCTGTGTCTATATGAAGAGATCCACAATAACACTACATGAATACAGGACAGTACAATGTCTCATAATTATAGAACACATCTGTAGGTGATTATATAATAAGCAAATAAGTGTAAGTGGTGCCTAGGGCCTGGTGTGCTGGGCTTATACTGGGCTGCTGTGCACGAAGCGAAGTGCTTACTGCGACATCTGCTCAGGCTGTAAGGCAAACCTCTCTGGCCCGGCCTTGGAGACACTTTTATCACATCCTGGTTGATTACACACACTCATGCTGTAGGGTTACAACATGATCTGTGCATTAACTTGACTAGATGAGACAACTATACATGTATTTCCTTCTGGACATACTAAAAGATCAAAAAACAGTTCTAAATTTATTCCATCTAAAGGTTGCTGTAAGCAGTGTGACACATGACAAATGCATGGCATGCTGTAGCTTTGTACTAATTTTTATTGGTATTTCAACAAACTGTATCGGTGAACTTTCCATCCAGACAAGAGGTTCCCCTCTCTTTCAATTAGGGCGTACCAACCTCTGCCTAAGACGTAAGAATGAGGAATCTTAACATATGCTATGCACAATAGATGTTTTCTTTTTTAAATAACATTACAAATCTCAGAAATATTTGATTGTTTAAATATGGGCTCCAAGATTTCTCTCATGTCTATTGTGGTCTGTTGTTACTTTATTTTATTTACTGTCTCTCCTCTCCCTTCGAAGCCTATATATTGTCATCCAACTTGTCCAGCTAATTAAAAAACAGTACATAAGAAAAGTCAAGCTAATTAAAAAATAGTACATAAGAAAAATCATTCAAGATGCACACCTTACACTACAAATATTAGGTATTACACAACTGTAACTGTCTGTGGTAATATGTATCCAAGCCAAATAGTACGGCCAAAGTTTTCAGGCAATACTTTCTTAATAAAAGCTACATTACTGTCACAGCTTTTAACAAAACAAAGCAATAAGAACATAAGAGACAAACCTGTCATTTCTCGTTGACTGTTCTCAATGTTCATGGCCAATGCTGTAGAAAGCCGTGCACGAAGATTGCTACCCAGTCCATTTTCCACATGAGCATGCAGTTCTTTCTTGTACACGTTGAGAACCAATTGTTCTGGATGAAATGGTAAGTTGAACTCATCCACAAGGACAGACAAACGACGAATTTCCTCACTGAGTGCTTTTGAGACCTACCAAAATGACCAAAATTGTGTGAATGGCTGTATTAGTAAAGGAAAAATAAATTTAACAGTCATTAACAGACACAATGTGGTCTCCACTCAACCATCTCCAATCTCAGAGAAATTTTGCACAGATATTCCATGTAGAGTAAAATTAAATTTGAGCCCAAGATACAAATACAGCACACTCCCAATTACCTAGGTTTATACAGATCAAGACTGCAGGGGTAGCAGAAAACACACATTCCAAAATACACTGTTTTTAACAGAAACTGCAATTTACTGGGTTAACAAAACATGCTACACATCAAATTTGAAAGCCCACTGTGTTACTTACATATTGTATATCTGAAACACTGTACTGAAAATTACTGACCTTCAGCTCCTAGGGAAAGTTCAAGGCAAACATACTGATCAGAAATTGACCATGGATATGTTACAAGAGTATAGTCCCCATATTTAACTGAAATAAAATGGGGAAAAATTGGAAACATATTTCACAGATATCTGATGGTGGGATTTGGTCTTACATCGTCTTCCAGTGTTAAATACGAGTCATGTGCTTAACGCCATATTCTAAACAAAAATATTTGTCCCCATTACAGCAGAATACATTACATTTCAGTTTTTAAGATTGCTAAACTAGGAATCAATAATTCACAAACTGTACAATCAGCACCCATATAATAGGGAGATTCCTGTAATTCACAGTTTTAGTAGGTTTCCAGTAGAGGGCCGCAATATGTATTATGAGTTTAGGCCACATGCAAGCCAGCTTAAAATTAAAAATTGTAGTAATGTAGGTGATATGTCTGGATTAGACACAAACATTTTTGTGCTCACTGCAGTGACAAAATTTCAAAGCTGAATCATTCATCATTTTCATGCTATGCAAGATGAAAGTTGTGGCAAAATCAGTTACAACAATTTTTTGAACATTTTGTGACTGCAATAATTTTTGTACATGCAAAGTATTCTGAATGACCTTCAGTTGGTTCTGCACGCAAGTTACCCTTGTCATCAATTCTACTAAACTCCAGCAGTTATTTGTGAGTATTCTAGAAATTATTGCTATGTAAACATGCCATCAATTTTTTAATTAAATCTGTGCATTAATGTCATGCTGCAAAATATTATCACAGAACGATATGGTAGATACTTTGCCCAAAAAAGGCAAAGGTCCTGGTTCGAGTTCTAGTAGAGTAAACAATTTTAATCTGCCAGTTAGTTTCCAATAATATGCATCACACTTCTTAACTTTTGTTTCATTAGAAAGTGCCAATGTTTTTTACCAGAAAAGTTATGTTTGTTTTGGAGACCTTCTGGACAAGGTTAGAAAAACTGAGTTTGAAAATGCAACTGCTAAAAGATTTGCAAACCTCACTTTAACATGTGCATTTTATATTTAATTATTGTAGTTAATTCTTTAATCTGTCAATGAAGTATGGCTTCTGCAAAAAGTTTTGTTGTTTTTACATGCAACATTCTATTTAATGCATTTTCATTTTGGCTAAATTCATCATCCTCTAAGAAAGCTAAGACCGTGCCTTTTATGCTACCAAGAACTTTTCCCTTCTTCTCACCAGTCACTGCTAACATAATCAACTACTGTTTAAGCTTTCTAGCATTCTAGTTGAAACTGTGAATTTGGTAATCTCTCATAGGATCAATCAACTTTTTGGGACAAGCACTAATGTTTGCAAATCTTAATATTTAATGACACACACATTTTTTGCTCTAATCATTCAAAAGATCATCATAATCAACACAGTACTGGCATTAGAAATGATTGGTATTTTGCTGTATGGTCATTCCATCTCAAGTGATCATGAGCTTCGCACGCCTTGTGCTTCAAATTTTCCTGGAATTTGCTTTGCATTTAGACCAGCCCTACAATTGAATCTGTGCAAAATTTTAAATTACGAGATTTAAGTATATAAGAAACAGTGGCCTTCTATTTGGATGGCTTTTCAACAAATGTGCTTGAAAAACAAACAAAACCCAATGTTAGAAGTTCTTTCATAGCAAGACAAAAGAAAGAAGGAATTTCTTACTTTCAGGTCTTGGGTAACTTTTGTCTGTGAACCAGAAAAATAGAGTGTGGCAGCATGTAAAGCATTTTGTGAACCATCATAAAACATTAAAGTGGCTCAAAAAACCTGCAGAGAAAATATTACAGTTTTTTTGACCATCTTTGGGATCAGATATCTACAGAAGAAAAAATGCAAAGGTACTACAACTTTGCACAATTCTTAATGGTGCATGGGACATGACTATTAGCGTATCTTTCTGCTTAGTAAATTATTTCTGATTATACCCAATTACAAACATGGCATTGAATTTAAAATCAAGACAAACGAGCACGTTCTGATGCAAATATTGCAAAAAGGTCATTTTAAAAATTATTCTTTCTAGCATCACTGGAAAGAGAACAACTTTCTGTGCTAGCAACATCCTGTTGCATCTTACAAGTCACTTTACCAAAGGGGCCAATTATGAGATTGAACTTCAACAAAAGTCATGTGTAATATGTTATAATCGCACGCAACATGGTATAGGTTGCTGAACCCATAAGTTCAAGACAAGCAAGAATGACAACTGGTAGACCAATGGTGGTGTTCCAAATAGCCATGGTAATCATGGGAATCTGATGGCTCAAACAGTTAAAAACCATTAGCTGAGTCAGTTTCTGTCCCTATTCTGGTAGTGACCATGTATGGCTACAAAGACAAGATGGGCATGATGATGTTATCAAACATTGCTGCAATATTCATGATAATGTGCTGTTCAGGAATCCAATATTTATCTTCACTTTAAGGCCAACAGATTGTGTGAGCTGGACCAAAAGGGTACATGAATTTCACTAAGACACCGTGTTCTTCAGCAGCAACTTCAGACATGTTACCAATTCACCATCGATTGTTGTAGATGCAAGCAATGTATTGGCCAGGAATAAGACTTAAAAATGACACTAAAACCACACTGGTGTCAGTTGATTGATAAACCAAGGTCACAAAACTAGTTGTGTCATTTGAAACCCAGCTAATTGAGTCTGGTTGAAATCCACTGGCTAAAACTGGTGATTTTGGCAAGTTCCAGCTAAAGTACGGCCATTTGCAAATCATCATCTTGTAGCTTTCTTTCATCTTGGCATCAGTTTGCCAATCCCACTGCTGCTTGACCTGGCACTATGCATTGAGCAAGATGGACCATCTTGCAATGGTAGCATACTGGGAGCAATTTTTCTTTTTAAGTTCAACCTTACTTTTCACCCCTTTGCTGAATCAACTTTAAGATACAACAAGACATTTCTAGTGGAGAAAAGTGTGCTCTTTCCAGTGGTGCTGAAAAGAACAACTTCTGAAGTGATCCTTCCGCAAGATTTACATCCAAAATTGGCTTATTTCTGCAGTTTTATATATCACAGCCATATATGTGATTGAGTATGATCAGAGTGTATACACGGACAAGGAAAAAAAATTCCCAGATTTTTCCTGGTTAAAAATACAGTTTCTCCCGAGTGAAAACACATTTGTCCATATTAAATGACAGTAGATTTTTGATTGGAATTGTAAAACTTATCAATCTCTTGAATGGTTATGTTTTTACACACAGGCATAGAATTTCCCGGCACTTTAGAAAACGAAACTCAGGGAAAGAAAAATGTTTTGGAAAGATCTTTGATAGGCAGCAACATGTACACTGCATATTTTTCTATTACGAAAGTATAAATTTGAATTCCACCAAACACCACGTTACTTTCCGAACCACTGAAATAGAGATTGTGATGCGCTTTTGTAAGCCAGTCATAGTTCATGTCATGTGATCTCGCCAGCCGATGACAGCACATATTCAGACCATAGGGCAGCCAATAGCAACATCACTGTTAACTAGTGCGAATACACAAACTGGAAAAGTTAATGTTTTACATTAATATACGTAGTGTTGCTACTAGAAAAGCAAAGGTTCCACATACTGCAAGAGAAACTGAGCTTTCATATATAATGTTAATCTTTTTGCACGTGTTACACATTAGGATATATAACACAAATGTGCCAGCAAAATTTTTAGTCGAGTCCAGTGACGTGTCCTCGAAGTTTTCCCCAAATAAATTAGTTACCAGAGAGGAAAGAGGGCTTCCCGTAGTACTACATCAATTTACTCATAACAACGACATATATGTCTGATCTTCTGGGCTCGAAATTCCTCTAAATGGCTCATCACCAAAGAGTTGTTTTAAAATAAGAGGCAAATGCTCTGTGATTTAAGAAATTCATCGTACATTCTTGCACATAGTCCAACTTCTGTGAAAGGAAATTTATTTTGAAAGTAACTCTTTTCAAACCACCATCTGCAATACTTTCCCGCAACATGTTTCAGTAGTTGCCAGAGAGCGCCAGATAACAGGCGCCACCACGCTTGCGCAGCTACAATGACACAGGTCCAGATTCCCAATGAAGTAGGCCTCGACCTGATATTAAGCTTTTCAGTGTGGTTTTTGGGACTTAAATTTTCTTGGAGTACCAGTACTGTATTGCCTCATGTTTTGGTTCTTTATTATGGTATAATGCCATATGTGCTAGAAGATGAAAACGTGCACTTGAAATGAAGAGAGCGGTTGAAACTAGCCAACAGTGTGGCTTCGTTTCAAATACACTGACTGCCTCAGTGGGAAAGATTAATAAAAGCCAAATTTCTTTAGCAAACCGACAAAAATAACTTCATTGTTCTGTAAGGTGATTAATGTTCCACTGTTGAAAAGGTGGACATAAAATCAAATCTGGAAACTAATAATGTATCTTTGCCTTCCATAATTACGTGAATGTACTTTAATTCACTTGACTGCTCCCCGCCACAGAAATCCGTTTTGTTTTAATTTGATGACAGAGCAGTAAACGAAGAAGAAACAGCAAAATCACTAAATGTAAACACAGGTCACGTGGAGATTACAAAATTTCCCACTATAATTCAGACTGCTCTGCACATCAGCTCCGGATCTATATTTCTGCACCTGGGCAATACTAGATAGTGTAGTAGCAGGATACAGTAATATCTTTTTTTAAGTATTAGTTCATACCAGTCAAAACTACAAAAAATTAACTGAAAACAAACAATGAAAAATTCCCAGAATTCTAAAAAATTTCCAGATTTTTCCCAGTTTTCTCCCGGATGAAATGCTTCCAGGCTTTTTCCCGGATCTCCCGGTTGACCCGGGTCATATACACCCTGATGATCCACAATAAGTGCTTAGGAAGGAAGATACACTGACAGAGTTCTGCCCCAGGTATGGTTAATATATGTGCCAAGTTGTAATTTTTTGAGTTTTGCGTCCTTTTTTTTTTTAGTAGTAAACTTCATGAGATATCTGACTCCAAAGAAGGCCAAAACATTTGAAAATTTTTCTCTGCACTTTTTTTGGGATATTCTGATCCATTACACTGGCGCACAAAGTGTTTTAGACACTGCCACACAGTGTTTTTCTGATTCAAGGCCAGAAGTTGTATAGAATGTGAAAACAAGAGGTTCCTGGTTGCTGTTCCCTACTTTGTGGGCCTACTTACACTGAGGTGACAAAGTCATGGGATACCTCATAATACCGTGCCAGACACAGCTTACCACTCGACATGACATGGACACAACACATCACTGGAAGTCACCTGCAGAAATACTGAGTTATGCTGCCTTTATAGCTGTCCACAAGTGAAAGTGTTGCCGGTGCAGGATTTTGTGCACAAACTGACCTCTCGATTGTGTCCCATAAATGTTTGACAGGATTCACATCGGGCAATCTGGGTGGCCAAATCATTTGCTTGAACTGTCCAGAATGTTCTTCAAATGAATCGCAAATAACTGTGGCCCCGTGACATGTTTGGGAACATGAAGTCCATGAGTGGCTGCAAATAGTCTTCCAGTAGCCGAATATAACAATTTCCAGTCAATGATCAGTTCAGTCGGAACAGATCCAGTGCATTCCATGTAAACACGGCCCAAACCATTTTGGATCTATCACCAGCTTGTACAGTGTCTTGCTGACAATTTGGGTGCATGGCTCTGAGGGATCTGTGTCACACTTTAAACCCACCATCAGCACTTAGCAACTGACTCAACTGACCAGGTCATAGTTTTCCAGTCATCTAGGATACATTCGATATGGTCATGTGCCCAGGATAGGCGTTGCAAGCAATGTCATGTTGTTAGTGAAGACGTTCGCACATGTCATCTGCTGCCATAGCCCATTAACACCAAATTTCACTGTACTGACCTAACGGAGACGTTCATCACAAGACCCACACTGACTTCTGTGGTTATTTCATGCAGTGTTGCTTGTCTGTTAGTGCTAACAAGTCAGAAGCAAGGCTTCATTATAGAATTAGATCACTAAATTTGTGGTTTTTTTTTATATAATTGCAAGTAAGGCCTAGAGACACTCTGAATACTTTCCTTCCATTAGGTATCAAATCATACAAAATTTCTGAAATTACAGGTATTACAGTAAATGAAGGAAATGTAGTTTCCGAAATTCTGGATGACTGAGGTACGAGTCCAAATGAAAGTAACAGATTATTGTCCAGTCAATAAAATAATTACAGCTGATGGTGGAAACATTGTCATTTAAACACTCTGAATACCCCAAACAAACAACTATGAAAGGTGACAAATCAAGGTTGACACCTGCAGCCTTTTGTCATGTGCAAAATCATTGTAATTAGACACCTTTGTGCTAAATTACCTTGAAGTTGCCCATTACACAAAACAAATCTATTTTTATTACAGGCTGGACAATAAAGTTGGCTGCCCATTACACAAACCAAATTATTTTATTGCAGGCTAAACAAGTAAGTCAGCAACAAAAATTGCTCCATGTGTTCTCGAATTCAGAAATAACTCATTCTTGGTTATAATTCAAAAAGGCAAACAGGCTACCAGCCATCTCCAGATACTTGAACAAATGCACTCCTTTAACTACTAGATACGCCCACACAGTCATTTCCAGATACACATTGGCTGATGCATTCTGCATTGGGGTCAGTGGTGGCAGTCACCAGCCAACAATTTTTGCCGTAACAATCAGACTGCCACCAACAATTACAATGCAGCAAGCATTAGCCATCCTGACTTTCTTGTGTCATTGTTCTTTCTTAGTTATGGTTAGATATAGACAAAAAATACAAATATTAGTGAATATACAAAACTGCAGCACATCAAATAACAGCTATTAAACATTACATATAACACAGTTTGCAAATGTTTATTAGTAGTATTTTCAAGCACATTTTTTAAAACTTATCAAGAGGTTCTCCAATATGAACAAACCTGTTCTAGTACAGAAACATTTTCTCTTTTTAATGACAGAGGAATAAAGTTAAAAGTATGACATTTAGCAATATGAAATCAAAATAGGCACAAATTTGATGTTAAAATTTATAGTGTTAGGTTACTTCCAAATCTACTTGGACACATGCTTTGCACACCACTGTGAAGTATGTGTCAGAGAGTACTTCCAATTATACCACATATTTTTCTTTCTGTTCCATTCATGTATGGAGCATGGGAAGACAATTTCTTGTATGTCTCCATACGCTGAAATTAATTGCATCTCATATTTGTGGTCCCTACTGGAGCAATAAATACAGGGATGTCATATACTTCTAGATTATTTACTTAATACCATTTTTGAAACTATGTAATCAGGCTTGGTGTCCATCTTCAAGTGTCTGTCAGTTCAGGTTTTTCCACCATCTCAGTAAGGCTGTCCCAAAGGTCAAAATAATCAGTTAATATTCATGCTCGCCCTATATGTATGCATTCAATATCGCTTCTTAACCCTATTTGGTGGGCGTCCCATATACTTGAGGAATATTCTAGGATGTGCTGCACAAGTATTTTGTAAGCAGTCATCTTCAGACATACTGCAGTTTCCCATTATCCAAACAACGAACTGAAGTCTGCCACCTGCTTTATCTTGGACTCAGCCTATGATTGTTCCATTTCATTTCCCTACAAGTTGTTATGTCCAGTTTATGAGTTAACTAATGTAACACTTTAAGTTAACTGATTCCAGTTGTGAGCCAATTATATTACAGCAGTAAGAGATAATGTTTTTAAGTTTGAAGTGCAAAACTTCATATTTCTGATCATTTAAAGTAAATTGCCAATGTTAGCACCACTTTCAAATCTTATCAAATTCTGTCAGAACATATGCCCAGTTTTTTTCAGACAGTATGGCATTATACATACCTGCATCATTTGCAAAAAGTTTATACTTACTATTCACATTGTCTGCCAAGTCATTAATATATAACATGAACAACTTGGGTCCCAACATGCTTCCTTTGGGTACATATGAAATTACTTCCACATCTGTTAATGACATTTTATCCAACGTAACATACTGTGTCCTCCCTGTGATGAAACTCCTAATCCAGTCACAAATTTCAATTGCTGGCCCACATTATCATAATCTCTTTAATAAGCGTTGGTGTGGTACTGAGTCAACTGTTTTTTGGAAGTCAGATATACTGCAGCTACCTAACTACTGTGGTCTATGACTCTCGGGTGCCACTTGAGAAAGGTGTTTCACATGACTAAGGTTTTTGAAATCCATGCTGACTGTCACGGAAGCAGTGATTCTTTTCACAATACCTCATTATGTTTCAGTTCAGAATATGTTGCAAGATTCTACAACACATGGATGTCAAAGATATGGGTCACGAATTTCATGGATCACTTCTGCTAATCACTTGTCGACATATGAGCTGTTCATTCTTTCAGCTATCTACTGGGCTAAGTTTTTCTTTTTAGGGCTCTATAATGTATTATGATTAAAAAGTGACACATAAATTCCGTATAGAATCTGATACAGATTTTACTGGGCTCTAGCGCTTTGGTCAATTTGAGTGACCTCAGCTGTTTCTCAATGCTAGTGATGCTAATAGCAATATCAATAATGTTTGCAGTACCAGGAAAGTTCTCCTGGATTTTCCTAAAGGGACCCAGCACTACCACTTCAATTTAGCTCGAAATTTGTGTAGAATCTTACTACTGAATGTGCATTAATTTCTGTCAAGTTTCAGTTCCATCTATAACTTCACTGTTGGTTTCACAAAGACCACATTTTTGGAACTGGAAAATCACAAAAATGTCAACAAATCTGGCAAACCAACTTTTCTAACCTAAGAGAACTATAACTCAACATCTTGCCATCTTGACACAACTTTCTGGAAGAGAGAAAAAAAAAAAAAAAAAAAACATGAATGAAGACCAGACGTTGACATGATCTCTCTTCAAAATTGATAAAAAAATTTGTCAAAACAATTTTTTCCTATACTTCAACAAGGAATATGTAGTGAGTAAAGGGCACTCGAAAAATATTAAGCTATCAGTGCGTTGTCTGTCTGCCTGACAGAAAATTACTGACTTACGAACTCCCCTACAATATTATTAGCCTCCAAAGTTACTAAATTTTGCCTGTATTTGTCACCGACTACCTTAATTTTGAGTAATTTTATAACTGCATAAAGCACTGTAAAAAGATCTTTTAGTTCTATCAGATACAACTCTTTTTTGTTGTCATTTCAGTTAAGGTGGAAAAGAGTTGTCTTCATGGTGTTATTGAATACTCTTCATTATTTTAGCGGCCAATAAAGTTTCTGCTACCCATTTCTTTTACAAATATGTTTCAAGCACTGCTATCTTACAGGTTCATTGTTGAATTATATTGAACAATGATTTCAGGATACCAAGATAGGTTGCTGCGCTGTATTGTATGTAGTAACTTCAGACTTGTGATAGTTGTATCAACAGTGAACTTTGTGGTATGGGAGTGAAAAAGAACCCTTAAATCCTCACAGCTTTGAAAATGTTAACAATTCCATTCAGCTATGTACACAATTTTGAAGATCTAAAAGGCAACAAGAATTTAGAGGAACAATCCTTTTAAATCAATTATGTGTTTTATGGTTGGATAAAGATTGCTCAAATACATATTTTATGCTTGGATGAAGATTGTCCAAATATGTGTTTTAGGCTTGGATGAAGAGGGCTCAAATATACAGGGTTATTCTAAATGGTGAACCCATTTTCAAAACTTCGCATTTATCCAAGTACAAATCCAAAACGAACTAGCTTTATACTAAAGAAAAGAGGAAGTTCAAAGTTTTTTTCATAATGTTTGATATCAATTTAATAATTTGTAATTAATCCATCGGACATCATCCTCCGACACACACTGTTGGTCTGTGCTTTTTCCTTTGCACACACTCCCAGTCTGTTTAAATTGCTTTTACGAGTTGGTGGTTGAATACCGAATTTGGTACGAAATGCCCGCTTCACTGCAAACTCACGTTTCGCAAACTCAAGAACACTGAAAACCTTGAACTCAACAGTCGCCACCTTACTCACAACTGACAGTGAAACGGAATGATGGCCCCACTGCCACGCAGACTCTCTCGACTGCTTCTGAAACAATCACCGCCTGCCCGCCAAAAACTTTGAACTTCCTCTTTTCGTTGGTGTGAAGCTTGTTAATTTTGGATTTGTACTTGAATACATGCGAATTTTTGAAAGTGGGTCCATCATTTAGAACAACCCTGTACTTTCATCATGATACACTGCTCTAACAAAGGTATGAATTTTTTCGAAGATAATGCTGTAGCCCTTTTGACAATCAGTTGCTGGCTGACCATGTGAAATGATACCAGCCCAAAAATTGTGCCCACCATGCAGAAAAAGATTTTTTCCACAAAGAGAATCCACATATGTCAATTCCATAACAACGAGATGAAGCTGGTGACTCTAAAATTTCTGAAAACTGGAATGCAAGCTGTCGATTACTGAAATATCAGCACTGAAAGGACAAAAAAAGGATATGCAAAGTAAAAGGTACATCAGGTTGAAGGTGCAATTATTCAGATAGTTGTAACAGTCTGTGGACTTGATCTTAGGAAATTCAACCAACGTAGTGCAAACAATGTCTTCTATGTTTAGATTAAAACAAGATGATCAACGAAATGACAAAATAGTTAACATTCTCAACAGTCAGAAAAATTCTGATTTTGAACATAACACCCTAGAACTGGTCCCTAGAAAATACCACAGAAGAACTGTATGTTTCAGAAAGAGTGACTAAAACAGCATGGAAGTTGAAGAAGGAAAAAAGACTCTCGGCACATTCAAAGAAGATTCCAGAACACACAAGGCAAAATATTTTGGAATTTTATTGAGGAATTTTAATTTAATCTTCTAATTTGCCCATGCAAAAGAGTTTGTGTTTCCATTCAAATAGATGGAGAAAATGTTCAGAAGCAAAAGTACTTTCTAAATGAAGTTATCACTTGACAAAGTAGTGAAGACTGTATGCTTCATAACTGTGAAGAAAGTCTAGGAACATAGGTAAAAAATTATTAACGATGACAATGACAATAAATCTTAAGATGCAATGAAACTTGAAAATATTGATCCTGAAGATATAATTAAATTCAAGCGATGGATTCAAACTATCTGGTATGCACTCGAAGCAGTGAAAGAATTAATTGAAGACCCACTAATAAAATTTTTGGCTTTTTGTAACCATCAGGACACTGCTAAGAATCATCAAAGTAGGAATTTTCTATTGATGAAGATCTCAAAATGCATTAGATAGTTATACTGATCATACTGAAGGATTAGAAAGTATCAGCTACTGCATAATTATAATCAGTGATTGATTATATGATAAAGCTGCAGAGCATGTCTTTGGTTGAATACTAAACCAAGTGCACCTTCCCAGAAATTACACAGATTCACTATCTTAGTGATGGTTTTGTGGCACAACAGAAAAATATTAAGAACTTTCTATATCCTTGCCACCATCAAAGGGTACCCAGGCACTGTGATTAACAAACGCAGTCACCATGGATGAATTACAGGATTCAAATCATTTTTTTTTCTTATTTTTGTAAAACACAAGAGGATTTTGCAGCTCAACAAATGACATCAAAATCAAAGTAAGCATTTCTGAAGTAGATTTTAATGCAACATTTTCACAACTGTTAAAGATTACAAAACCAGAGGAAAAATGTAGTGAATTTAAAGTTTTTGTAACTTTAGACACACAACTTAGTGAATACATTTGTAGGAAAGTTAATTAAGTCATTAATTTTCTGACAGACAGCCAGCCAAAGGTCTGACAAATGAACAGGTTACAATGCTTTTGCTTTTTTTTTACTACCTATTCCTTGTAAAAATAGGGGACAAATTTGTCACAGTAAAGATTGCATATGCTATGTGGCCTGAACAAAATGTTGTGCCAGCATAAAAGTTGAAGAATCTTCGCTGTCAGATCAGAAACAACGGCTTGCAAACTTCAGGGTTTCTTTCCTATACATTTCAAACTCTGACGAATGTGGCTCTTCTGAAAACGGCACTAAAACATCAAGTCACATACAGTGCTGAAACTTGGCAGACGTTAATGCAGCTCCATTTTGTACAAAATTTCATAAATAATGTAAAAAGGTAAGTGAAATATATGAAAAGAATAGTTGCTAAACACCATATAGCAGAGATGCTGAGTCGCAGCTAGGCACAACAAAAAGACTGTCCGAAAGCAAGTTTTTGGCAAATGAGGCCTTCGTTGGAGATAAGACAAAACACACACACACACACACACACACACACACACACACACACACACACATATACACAATCGTTGTCTCTGGCTGCAGAGGTCACAGTAGCCAGACACTGTGGTCGTGTGTGTGTGTGTGTGTGTGTGTGTGTGTGTGTGTGTGTGTGTGTTTCCAATGAAGGCCTTGCTGGCCAAAAGTTCACTTTCCGACAGTTTTTTTTTGTGCTTCTGTGCGAGTCAGCGTCTCCACTATATGGTGTGTAGCAACTATTCTTTTCATAATATTGTTACACTCCATTCTGGAATTTAAATTGTTGAAAACATAAGTACAGTTAGACTTTAACTTCCTGTCAACAATGAGGTCACTGGAGATGGAGCACAAACACAGACTGGGAAGGAAACTGGTTGTGCCCTTTCAATGGAACCATCCCAGCATTTTCTTTAAGCAATTTAGGGAAATCATGGAAATCCTAAATTTGGATCGTCAGGTGGGGATTTGACCTTCATCTTCCTCAATATGAATCCATTAACCTCCTCAATATGAACCCATTGTCGTACCATTGCACCACCTCACTGTCTATCAAAATTGAAGATGATCGAATTGGGAACAACTTTCAGATTGGCTCACTTGGCACATAATAACTGCCGAAGTTCAACAAGCGCACCCCCCCCCCCCCCCCCCCACACACACACACACACACACACACACATATATTGCTCCCATGCTGGCCACAACGTTGGCAAGGAGCTCTCAAGGATCAGCATTCTATTCCTCTACCCCTGCAGTTGACAAATGCTGGATGGTTATTGGTGCATGCTGACATATACAATATGTCTCTCTAATGCATCCCACACACGTTCTGTGATATTTAAGTCGGGGAAATGAGTTGCCCAGTCCATTAGCCAAATATCTTCTCATCCAAGAGCTCCTCCACCCGTGCTGTTAGATGCGGTCATGCCCTATTACCCATTAAAATCAAGTCAGTGCCAAATGTGCATGATCAAAAAAAAAAAAAAATAAATAAATAAATAAATAAATAAAATAAAAATTTAAAAAAATCACAAGTTGATGGAGTACAGTGTCACAATGAAGTTGACCGGTGGGTGAAGCATGTTCAATGATTTGGAGGTCAGCAGGCCCATTCAACATTACGTCACTCCACAACGTAATACTTACAAAAATCATGTTTGACAATGTTCCTGGGTGCATTACATGTTTCCACCTCTTGTGATATAGTGTGGTGAGGTGTAAGGTTGCCTGGGGGCACTGATGTCCAAATCTTTGAACATGGCACCCTCACCCTCACAGAGTCAACGTTCCTGTGACACTGTACTCCTTCCACATGTGTGTCTTTTCAGTGGTGCATTCGGCCCTCATTTCACTTTTATGGATGACAGTGCACGACAACATCAAACAGTGCAGGTGGAGCAGTTCTTGGAAAGAGAGGATATTTGGCAAATAGTCTAGCCTGTGTGTTCCCATATGTGGTGGGGAGACGTTGCAGCATGTCCACATGCACCAACAACCATCCAGCGATTGTTAAATGCACTGGTGGAGGAATGGAACACCATACCACAAGAGCTCTAATCTTGGAACCAGCATGGAAGAACATTGCAGAGCATACACTGCCATCCATGGCAATCACACATCCTGTTAAGAACATTTCCACCTTTTTTAATGTCCAGGGGACCAGCACAAATCAACATGACTTCAGTGTAATTATTGTGTCTTTGAATAAAATATAATTTTTGTTCATTTCTTATCCTTCCTGTACTATACAGTAGAAGTTCCTTCTATACATGGTCCAAGTTTCATCGAGCTATGGTGCTTGGTAGTGACACATGATGTGAAAATTACTTACCTCTATAAGTTTGCAGTTTGTGTGTGTGTGTGTGTGTGTGTGTGTCGGGGAATGCTCAAATTCTGCACAGGTTAATTTAATTCTATAGGGAACATACATGCAAAACTTCATTCAACTTTCAGATGGTCATGTGGGGGCAACTTCTAAGACCATTCACCACACATGGAGTGCCCATAATTTAATAATTTAAACATCATGTCATTTACACTTGTAGAAATGGACAAAGCATTACTTACAAGATGTTTACTAGCAAGTATTCAACTATGAAGGGAAGTAGAAATCAGATCAAACAACAGAAATATATTGTGAAGTTCTTTGGAGGAGGCTTATAAAGATAGTAATAATGATATTAAAAGTTATTACTGCAGCTAGACTACATTTTATGTTTAGTTGTAGTTATGCTCCTAAAGTGGAATTAGTTGAGAAATTTTATTTTATGATTTATCACATAAGAAACAAATTTGTTAAGATGGTGAAAGGACTTATTTTGCTTTGTAAAATCAGAAACACGTAATTAACGTGGTACCAATGAAAACAAACAGTATGGTAAGTCACCATGGACCTTTAAAAATCAGGCTCAGCTACTTTATCATCATTTATCACTTGAAAGAAAAGCTGTCTAATCATTAGATCTTGAAGTTTACAAAAATGCGAGAAGTGAAAGCTGTCCTAAAATCGATACCATCGTTATAATGAACCACTTACCCTTTGCTCTACATCTTCAACCATCTGGTGTATTTTTTCCTTCATTTCCTGAGTAATCATTCGCAGCTGCTGTTCCGTGTAGTTAAGTCTGTCATAAAGTTCCTTTTTTGCCAGAGCTTTTTCAGATTTCAACTGCTCAGCACGCTCATAGACACCATCCATTACTGTGTGTATCTCTGAAGCAATAAGTTTTCCTCTTTGGGAGTGCTGTGCAAATTTTGTTTTCACTGCACTTTTAGAAATGCATTCTTCAAACTTTCGTTCAAAATCCTGAAATTCGAAGTATCGCGTAGGAAATCCTTCTGCCAGAGCACCAGCTGCCAAAAGACACAAAATTAACAAACTGTACTTTATGCAGACAAATTTCATATATTTCTTTCTAAGTCTTGAAGTGTTATTCATAACTTATATTACAAAAACAGTTGATCTATGTGTTGAAATTATATTACAAACCATGAGCAGGTTGTCCCTTTTGTTCCATCAGCCTTGCTTGTAAGACCTCCTTAGCTGACACAAAAAATATCCTCTCATTAGCTTCCTTCTGGGAACAAACTTTCAGCTCTCTCACAAGAAAATCAACTGTTCGTTCCATATGTTGTCCTCTTACCTACATTATTAATAAGAACAAAATATAAAAAACAAGAAGAAACATACAGCACAAATAAGAAATTCAAAATATGAGCATGAAACCTGCTACTGTATACAAAATCAGTAGATACGATGTGCACAGACAATGAACTGCTAGAGGAAAACATTTATCATTTTAAGTCATTGGAGATAGAGATACATATGGATTATTAACACTGTCTAGAAATCAATACATATTTTAAATTCTGTAGTTTCAGTTTACACAAAGGAAATGAGTTTCTGTGTGTGTGTGTGTGTGGGGGGGGGGCTGATTTTCTTACTCTGACGAAGAGTGAAGCTTGTAATGAAAAAGAAGAAAGTAAAGGAAGAGTTTTCCTTCCATTTTTAAAAACTGTCACCGATTGCATCAGCAGGGTACTCAGAATATGTGGTATTGATACAGTGTTAAAAGCAACAAGAAATGTGCGTGAATATTTGAACCTTGCAGAAGTCCTATGCCCACTGTTTGCCAGTTCTTCCCCACAACAAACTCCACAACATACACTGGCACAACTTCGTGATCTTACACAGCAGTCTTCACGATATCATGAACCAACCATTGCATGGCTACATGTCAACAGCTGGGCTCGCTGAACTTGTTTGAATCTGTAATAATTATCTGAATCATTACTGCCTCTGATGATGTCCCCAGCACTGGAAGATGAAACATTGGGCAGGGAGTTGTGCCTTGGACCACGGCCTAATGCTTATTATTCAAATATCAGCAATGTCGATTCTACTGTCAATGCTTTAATTTGCTAGCAAATATGATATACCTTTATAAGCTATTCAGAGATAGTTCAAGGTAAACTGGTGTGTAATTTGTAATAGTTATTAGTTCCCTTCTGAAATACGCAACTGGATAAAATTTAAGATTAATTCTTTAATTTCATGAGGGAACAACGCAACAACACAAAAATTAAAATAGGAAGTAACCTAGCAACATTGATTATACAATTATTAGGAAAAAACTAACTATCTAGTTACTTGTAACAAGTTGTGCATTTTCAACTTCTCGTGGCGTAATGAATAGTCCATTAAATTTCAGACATGCAGCTGTGCAAATAAAATTTCTTTCACTGACATTTCGATCACGTATCATCCAGTCACCCTCAGAGTGAGTCACAAGACTGACAACAAAGTGCCAAGTGCGGTCTTATATGGTACACCATGGTGGTAGTGCGCATGCAAATCACAGACGCTGGTCAGCAGCAAAGAGATATGCTTACACATGTGCTGCCTGTGGCGAAGGCATACAAACATTAGATTCACTTATCGATGTATGTTTGGCAGCGGTGACACCATGACAACTTCTCTGCAGTTCAATTACCCCAAGAGCCGGATTCGATGCTTTGTCCAAATTAAAACCATTCTCTCTGTTAATTAAATTATTAGCTAATCTAATCTCTTTAGCTTGCCTGAAGGCATAATTCCAAAATGAAGAGGTGGATGTCAATATCTTCACATCACTATAGTTCATGGAATGCCCTGTAACAATACAATAATACAATGTTTGGCCATAGCTGACTTGTCTGGCTGTGATATGCATGTGTATCTTTGATATTTCACACATCTCTCATGAACGGTGGATGTCGTTTGACCTATGTATGACTGCTCACAATTTCTGCAAGGAATCTGATACACACCCACATTATGAAGCAATAAATCCTTTACAGAGCCGAGTAAAGCTGCAATCTTCGTGGGAGGCTGGAAGATCACCTTAACACAGTGTTTCTCGAGAATACGGCCTATCTTCATGGAAAGGGCACCCATATAGGGCAAAAATGCACTTGATCTGAAGAAATTACAATCTTCTCCCCCAGCATGTACCTGCATCCTAGGTTTTACACTAAATGCTCTATGAATTTGTTGCGAAGAAAATCCATTCACTTTGAAAATGCTCTTGGGAGTGTGAGAGATCTTCATGCAAATTATCTTTATTGAATATGCAGTTCGCCCTATGTACTAAGGTCTTAAGGACAAAAATGGTTCAAATGACTCTGAGCACTATGGGACTTAACTTCTGAGGTCACCAGTCCCCTAGAACTTAGAACCACTTAAACCTAACTAACCTAAGGACATTACACACATCCATACCCGAGGCAGGATTCGAACCTGCGACCGTAGCGGTCTCGCGGTTCCAGACTGTAGCGCCTAGAACCGCTCGGCCACTCCGGCCGGCTCTTAAGGACAGCTATGGTCTGTGAACAGTGATGGCAGCTACTGCATGTAGATATATATTTGTATGTGTTGGTTTATGATATACAACATGTACTAATGTGCCATAAACTTTACGGCGAACGACAACATCCAAAAAGGGAAGGCAACCGTCTTTTTCTATTTCCCTAGTAAATTTGATGCTAGCACGGGTAGAATTCAAATGCTCAAGAAATTGATGTAATTCATCCAGCCCATGTGGCCATACTACAAAAGTGTCACCCATGTGCCTCCAGAAGACCACTGATTTAAAACCTGCCAAGTCCAGTGCCTTGTGCTCGAAGTCTTCCACAAATAAATTAGCTACCATAGTAACTCCATCGATCAGCTCATAAAATTGACCATTAAACTGAAAATAAGATGACAAAAGCACATGTTTAAATAAGGCTGTGATGTTGTTATCAAGATGTTGGCCGATGAGAGATGAAGAGCCTGGTATATCATGATAACACATCAAAACTAACAAGCACATTCATACTATTTAGCCTGACATTACTAAGTCTCTGAATAAAATCCATAGAATTATGAATAAGGTGACTACATTTACTTACCAATGGTTTCAATAAGGAAGCTAAATATTTGGCAGAAAAATACGTTGGTGAACCAATAGTGCTCATTATAGGCCGCATAGACAAATCCTCTAGACGTTCATCCTTATCCATCTTGTGAACTTTAGGAAGCCCATAAAATCTCGGTGGTACTGCAACTAGCACTTAAACTCCTTACTACTTTCTTTGGTGGTGATGAGGCATCCAGCAAGGCAGCAGTCCTTATTGTCACCTTCTTAGTAGGATCTCTATTAATTTTCCGGTATGCACCAGAACTAAGCAGACCACACTTTTCCTGGTAGACTTCCTGAGCCAAAAGAATGGTAGCATTACCTTTATCAGCAAGCACGCAGGACGACAATGTCAGTATCCTCACGCAGCTTTCGTATCGCAAATCCCTCTTCCTTGAAAACATTACTTCTTTGTGGACGATGTTTCGCAATTGCTTGGCAGTTTTCACATCTGATTTCTTCAGCTGAATCCTCTGATAGTGACCAGACAGCTTCCTCAATGAAAGATGATATTGGCATAGTCTTCGGAGTAGGGGCAAAATTTAGTCATTAACTTAACACAGTTAAGATGACCAGCATCTGTGACCTGCATGTGCAGCACCACCGTGGTGAAGCATATAAAACCGTGCTTGGCACCTTGTCGTCAGTCTTGTGACTCACTCTGAGGATGGCCGGACGATATGTCGCTGAAATATCAGTGGAAGAAATTTTATTTGCGCTGCTGTACGCCTAAAATTTAATGGATTACAACAGATTATTTGAACAGATATGGCAGACAATGAATAGACAAACAGTGAAACAAGTGGCCAGAACAGCTTGAGAATGTGCTAAAAGAATGGAAGAATAGATTAACGATTTCAGCAAAGCAGAATAACTGGGGAATTACAAGAAGAAAAATATTTTAAAAATATGGAGATGGAGTGGGAGTTTGAATAATACAATTAAGAAATGGAAGTTAAAATTAACTTTAGGATGGGAGTTACTGAATTTTTAAGATGCAGTTTGAAAATGAGCTGAGCCAATGAGTTTGCCGATGCTCAGTTATTAGCAGTGAAGGGAGTCTTAGATCTTCCACATATATGTGAGAATGATATGTGAGTACAGCAAATGATTAACTTGAAGAATGGAATACTGGGTTGTAATGCTGATAGCTGCTAAATCTTAGCATGTAAGTTGTGAAGATTTCTATGACAACAAACAAGAAAGAATTTATCATGAAGAAGCAGTTAAATTTTACACAATGGAAGTTGTACAATTAAATAGCATCAAATGACTAGATGAAACAACATTCAGCAGTAATGGAGGTGGTAACAGCTGTTGCAATGACATAATCAATGTTTCTGGGACTATAAGGAGGTTCAAAAGAGAATTATTAATATTTAGTGTAGTTAACGCAAGAGAGATTGCAGAAAACAGAGAAAATGGAATACAGGAGGATGGGGATTTTATAAAAAAGATGAGAGGAAAATCAAAGAAGCAAATAAATGTAAGATTAACTTGAAAGAGAAGACATGTCAAAGTTGATGCAAAAAGAAAGAAATGGATTTTTCAGGTGGCAATAATTAAAGTTAAGGACACAGAAATATGAAGAGCATATCTCAGTGCACAGAGTAAACAGAAAACAGTGACTTCGCAATGTTACTACACTCATTTTGTGGAAAGCTTAGGCCGCATCCACACCAGATGCGTTATGCAAAAATGCATGATACAGAAAAGTGCAGACCAGGCTAGAATCACGCAGAGCCTTGTATGTGCGCAGCAATGTTCCAGTGTGCACACGTGAAGGAACCATTTCCTTTTATGTACCAACACTGTGGAACTTGTTCATTGTTGCACAGAACAGCACAGTTTGTCGTCCACATCGATGCACAACACTGTGCCAAACTTCTCCTTTGGATGGTATGACATAATTCACTTTTTAGTATAAACTGACAAGGCTGTGGAGCTATCTATATTACTTGGTGACTGACAGATTGCAGTGACAGTGGGCTGTGTTGCCAGTGTGGATACAGCCATGCTTCACAAGGCACTGCGTGGACCCACGAAGCAGGCAACATCGTGAGCACATAGTGCTCAAGAAAGAACTACGATTGGGTGGCGGCTGGCTCCTAGCACTCAACATGCTGCAATGTCAATCACAAAGTAATTTTAATCATAGCACAGTACCATGACAGTTACAGGGTAACTAAGAATGTATGATGTACAACAAAATTTCAGTGGATATATTTTACAAAATTTAGCATAGTATTTGGACAAGGGCAGCAGTCATGATATCTGACTAGAATCAAATAATTATGTTCATGGCACATGAAATAGGGAAAAAAGGAAAAGAAAAATCTTAGTTTTCAAGCTGTTATTCACTGGCGGCTCGTGGGCAAACATTCTGGATGTTCACAAATTTTTAGATTCAGATAAATATGATGGTGTGAAATTAATAGCCTCTCCTGTATAAAAGTTATGCTTATCAACATATTTACACAACTACAGCCACTGCCAGTAACAATAATAATATGCACAATGTGCCTGAAAAAAATAAAATATTGTTTTTGGGTAATTTTGTACATAAATAAGTACAGTTTAGGCAAGAACAAAATAACATATAGGCTTTCGTTACCCTATGTTTCGCATTTTTGTGTTAGTGGGAGTTCATGCTTTTTTATTTTTTTGGATGACCATACAATATCCCTAACACACGTAATACATTAACAAATTCACTGGTGGACTGAAAATCAGACATTATTAGGTTGCATCCACACAACAACTTAGGCTTATTATACACTTCTTTGTCTGTTTCTAGTCCCACTTATTTGATTTCGTCACTTTCTCAGTCGATGGATCTGGTCTGGGAGGTCCTAACTCCTTTATGCCTAGCTTTCCCTGGTAATTTCCTTTTCTGTTAGCATGTAAAACAGATTCAACAGAGTTCGTGTTGACACTTCACACAAAAGTAAATTCCAGCGCAGTAAACAACCAACTCCAAACACAAACTGCCATTTGTGGAAATGATTATGTTTATGTAGTTCTATCTACCAACATGATCTCTTAACTAGAACAGAAATCAGGCACTGAGAACCATAAGGGCCAAAAGCACACAGTCATCTATCCCACATTTAACAGAATATCAAAGAAACCAGTGAGACAGCTCTTCGTGAATGTTCATATATACACTGTGGGCCAACAACACTGATAAACCTGACTCACCATAAGCTCAACAGATATGAGAAGCATGAGTAAATGCTACAGCAATCGATGATGACGTACTTTATGTTTCTCAATGCCTCAAATGGATTATTGTATGATAAAATCATAAACTTAATATATTATCTCTCATTCATAATTATCATCCATAGTCCCATATGTATTAATGTCCAATCTATTTTTACTATTTAGTGAGTGAAATGGCATATCTGAGGAGTGCGCTACCATCTAGCAGGATTTATGTGAAGCAAAAGGGGACAAAAATCTGCTGCACCGTGCTGCAGATACAAATCCATATGTATCTGGCCTGCACGGCCGTTACCTCACGGCAGTTGTGCATGCACAAAAGCTCCTTAAAACGTGCACAACTGAAAGTGTGCTCGCAAACCCTGATGCCAAGTTTCATGGAGTGTAGTGGAGTACCAACATAGCATTGCACGGTAGATTTAGTGCTTTGTATTCCAGATCACCACTTTTACATTAAGTTTAACATCATTCAAAGAAAAATAGCCAATAACTTCAAAAAGTGTCAAAAGTTAGGGTGTTCATGTGTTCTTACACAACCAGTTGCCACTGCTGTTTCTTCACATGATATCCTCGAGCTTTTGACAGTTGTTTCCATCGTGCTCATCATCAACATCAGGAATAAAACTACTGTCCGCCAGAATTGACATGGTGATCTCTTTATACAGGCAAAGCAGCAATGTATGGAACATTACAGATGGAATGCTAAAATGAGGCATGTGTGGAAAGGTGTTGGTGACATGTTTTAACTGCTAGTGGCACCTCCCTGCAAGTGTCTGGAAGCCGTCTTTATTCAAAATGTTGCAGCTTGAAATGACTTACTTCTACATATAATGTTACTAATAAATAACTGATAGCACTCTCACTTTTTCACTTTTGCAATGTACTTAAGATATGTCAAACACAAATCCTAAGGTCAGTAAGTTGGCTTACAACTTCCTTTAGTCTTACAACGATTCCAGCAATCAAGTAATTTAATCCTTTCAGATAATGTACACAGCATAACCATAATATACTACAGTACCTCCTATGCATATTAGTATCACATGCAGTGCACGACATGCAAATTAGTGTTTATGGTATCCAAAGCATTAATTTTAAATTCTGACAATGCTAATTGCAAATAATCTAAAAAGTGCTACACACAAAATTCTTGCATTTTAATTATAGTTTTTTGCTTTTTTCAACAGTTTTTACCCAAAGTTCAATGTGTAGTGTTGGTATAAATATACCTGGAGAAAGTTCGTCTGTAGCTGAAAACGACATGCAAAGTTTTCTTTTTGTGAAAAAAGATAATTATGACAATGAAATGGTATCATAACCAGTTTTGACCTTGCAGTAAGTCATCACTGCAGAATATATTTGAAAAGAAAGAAACGAGAGAAATAGTTAACTACTAAGAAAACAAAATGAAATTAACTCCTGCACACACTTGAATATGAAATATAATAATTTCCCAAAGTACAACTGAACAGGCCCAGAGAGGTAATCACAATGTAATCATATCAGCAGCCTGATTCTCTGAATGGAAGTCTACAACTGACTATGTAGTAATATTAAAACTGGTAACCTTTAAATATAGGAGGGAAAAAAAACACATTTATGATGAATCCTGCGATATACCCTTTTCAAAGTGAAAACTTGTAAAATATTTAATAGTAACTACTGGTGTAGGTAAGCTATATGAACACTAAAAGTAGGTAAATGATAACTACCTACAAAAGTATTTTTCAAGTGGCAAACTGGTCACCTGTGACCTGTGGTTGAAAGTATACAGTAACCAGCCAGTATGAAAAAATCTTAAACCAGTTACTATTAGTCTTTTTTTGTTGGGGTTCCTTTGTCTGTTACTCACTTTTGTCTAAGAGTAGCTCGACTTAACAGTTAGGCCACAATGGGTGTTTAGTATGCACCTGCAAACACCAGTGATCAGTTTTCCAATTAGACAATTTTATCAGTTCTAGTTCTTGGTTATACCAGCAGTGATTTAATTTTTTTGTAGAAGGATGTAGCTCACAGTTAATTTTATAGTGTGAATATCTTCTTATATCTGAGATTAAAAACCACCCACCAGGTTAGCCAAGGGTACTAATGCGCTGCTTCCTGGACTCGGGTAGGTGCGCCGGTCCCAGATTGAATCCACCGAGCGGATTAACAACGAGGACCAGAGTGCCAGCTAGCCTGGATGTGGTTTTTAGGCAGTTTTCCACATCTAACTAGGTGAATACTGGGCTTCAGTTACAAAGCACACAGACATTTGAAAAAAATGTTCGCACTATTTCAAGTCTTACACTACACACAAACAGCTGGGGTACACTAATTCTACATCTACATCTACATCCATACTTTGCAAGCCACCTGACGGCGTGTGGTGGAGGGTACTCGTGGCGGAGGGTACCTTGAGTACCTCTAGCGGTTCTCCCTTCTATTCCAGTCTCGTATTGTTCGTAGAAAGAAAGATTGTCGGTATGCCTCTGTGTCGGGTCTAATCTCTCTGATTTTATCCTCATGGTCTCTTCGTGAGGTATACGTAGGGGGGAGCAATATACTGCTTGACTACTCGGTGAAGGTATGTTCTCGAAACTTCAACAAAAGCCCATACTGAGCTACTGAGTGTCTCTCTTGCAGTCTTCCACTGGAGTTTATCTATCATCTCCGTAATGCTCTGTAATGAAGCACGCTGCTCTCCGTTGGATCTTCTCTATCTCTTCTATCAACCCTATCTGGTACGGATCCCACACTGGTGAGCAGTACTCAAGCAGTGGGCGAACAAGTGTACTGTAACCTACTTCCTTTGTTTTCGGACTGCATTTCCTTAGGATTCTTTCAATGACTCTCAGTCTGGCATCTGCTTTACTGACGATTAATTTTATATAGTCATTCCGTTTTAAATCACTCCTAATGCCTACTCCCAGATAATATATGGAATTAACTGCTTCCAGCTGCTGACCTGCTATAAAGTAGCTAAATGATAAAGGATCTTTCTTCCTATGTATTTGCAGCACATTACACTTGTCTACATTGAGATTCAATTGCCATTGTCTGCACCATGCGTCAATTCATTGCAGATCCTCCTGCATTTCAGTACAATTTTCCATTGTTACAACCTCTCGATATACTACAGCATCATCCGCAAACTTCCAATATTATCCATAAGATCATTTATGTATACTGTGAATAGCAACGGTCCTACGACACTCCCCTGTGGCACACCTGAAATCACTCTTACTTCGGAAGACTTCTCTCCATTGAGAATGGCATGCTGCGTTCTGTCATCTAGGAACTCTTCAATTCAATCACACAATTGGTCTGATAGTCCATATGCTCTTACTTTTTTCATTAATGACTGTGGGGAACTGTATCAAACGCCTTGCTGAAGTCAAGAAACACGGCATCTACCTGGGAATCCGTGTCTATGGCCCGCTAAGTCTCGTGGACGAATAGTGCGAGCTTGGTTTCACACGATCGTCTTTTTCGAAACCCATGCTGATTCCTACAGAGTAGATTTCTAGTCTCCAGAAAAGTCATTATACTCGAACATAATACATGTTCCAAAATTCTACAACTGACTGACGTTAGAGATAATTCTGCACATCTGTTCGATGTCCCTTTTTGAAAATGGGGATGACCTGCGCCCTTTTCCAATCTTTTGGAATGCTATGCTCTTCTAGAGGCCTATGGTACACTGCTGCAAGAAGGGGGGAAAGTTCCCTCGCATACTCTGTGTAAAATCAAACTGGTATCCTATCAGGTTCAGCTTCCTTTCATCTTTTGAGTGATTTTAATTGTTTTTCTATCCCTTTGTAAATCTATAGATATCTACCATTTTGTCATCTGTGAGACAATGTAGAGAAGGAACTACAGTGCAGCCTTCCTCTGTAAAACAGCTTTGGAAAAAGACATTTAGTATTTCGGCCTTTAGTCTGTCATCCTCTGTTTCAGTACCATTTTGGTCACAGACTGTCTGGACATTTTGTTTTGATCCACCTACCGCTTTGACATAAGACCAAAATTTCTTAGGATTTTCTGCCAATTCAGTACGTAGAACTTTACTTTCAAATTCATTGAATGCCTCCGCATAGCCCTCCTCACACTACATTTCGTTTCGTGTAATTTTTGTTTCTCTGCAGGGCTTTGGCTCTTTTTATCTTTGCTGTGAAGTTCCCTTTGCTTCCATAGCAGTTTTCTAATTCTGTTGTTGTACCACGGTGGCTCTTTTCCATCTCTTACGATCTTGCTTGGCACATACTCATCTAATGCATATTGTACGATGGTTTTAAACTTTGTCCACTGATCCTCAACACTATCTGTACTTGAGATAAAACTTTTGTGTTGACCCGTCAAGTACTCTGCTTTTTGTCACTTTTGCTAAACGGAAAAATCTTCCTACCTTTTTTAATATTTCTATTTACAGCTGACATCATCAATGCAGTAACTGCTTTATGATCACCTAGTGGGTACAGGGTAGCGACAGGAAGGGCATCCGGCCATCCTTTGACACTGACATCACCAAATCCATAGTAACGAGGCCGACCCCATGTTGAAGTGGGAAAAAAGCCGTAAGGAAATGATGATGATGATGATGATGATGGTGGTGGTGGTGGTGGTGGTGGTGGTGGTGGTGGTGGTGGTGATCTGAGAATAAAAACTCAAAACTTCCTTCTATTAAGATGTAACTTTCAGTTTCAACAATTAGAGTGCTGATTATACATTGCAAGGGCCTCTCCTGGCCTGTTCAGGTATCCTTTGATGAGTTACTACATAACATAGCCAAGTGTATGTTATCATGTATAAAAGTTAGTTTGATTTTGCAGTTTTTTATACAAATAATCTCATGATTACTCTCTTAGAAACTAAAACCAGTTGTGATACCATTTGTTTCACTCAAGGCTTAAAAAATGCAATTAAAGAATATTTCCTATTGCCATGAACTGTGCTGCATGCAATGTTGTAGTAGTAGTCAGTGCCACTGGCCAGCATGTGTGGGTCACCAATCCAAATGTAATCACCAGCAAATATTTGTTATTTTGTACTTATAGCAATAATGGAAATTCCTGCACAGAACAATATGTCAAAGAAGGGAAAGGCACTCACCTATAGCAGACTGATACATGGTGCATAGACACATGTAGCGGAAAATAGTGTTCTCTAGCTTCTGAACTCTGGCTCTTTTCTAGTAGAAAGTACACACATTCACACACACAAATCCAAATACACACTAATGCGGCCATGCAATTTTTCCTCTCTAGTCTTTTTACACTTTCATGAGTTATATCGGAGCCCACAGTAATGTCTTGGGTTTCAGTATGTTAGTTGCATTAATGTGTGTACTTTTTACTAGAAAAAGAGCCAAAGCTCAGAAGATAGTGAATACTGTTCTCCTACTAGGTGTGTGTCTCACACTAGTCTGCAGTTTGTGAGTAAAGGAAACAATTCACTGGTGTGACAGGACAGAGGAAGAGGAAACTTTTATTAACTAACCTCATGCATAACACAGACTATAATTCATCCACTATCATCTGGCATTTGTTACAAATAATATCACAAAGATGCTAGACACTACTGTATCTGCATTGTGCAGGTTGCTGCTACAGCTTGCATCGACAAGGTACAATTTCTCATATCCTGTCTCTTTACACCTTGCTAATCATCATTGCATAATAATTGCATCTATTGTTGCCTACTTGTAAATGTGAACAAGTCATAAACTGTGTGGATGCAACTAACCATCACACCTTCTGCAGTGATGAGTCCCAACAGGGCAGATTAAAAACAAATAAATCTCAATGTCAACTATCTTTAATATACTATTTGAATGCCACGTGCATATAGTAAAAGCAGCACAGCATCAAAGCCTATACGAAACAGTTTAGGAAAAATACCATATTCCAACACTATATTTAATTTCATTATTTCAAGACACTGCTCTTAAGATCAACAGCAATGCTCTCTTCACTGCCACAAACAAAACTGGAGGAAATTTTTCAGAATGTCCAAGAAGCAACAATAGCACTTAAAGACATGAAATACCAAGTCAGCACAAATCAGACACCTTTGTGCAATTAAATCTATAGAAAGATACATGCACGGTGTAAAAATACCTGCTGATTTTCTTACCTCACTCTGTTCATTGCGCTGCATTTAGTGAAGAGACATGATTAAAATCTCTCAACTAATGATGATAAATTATCATACTTCACAAATTCAGTGATGTATTTCACATAACTGTAAGACAGATATCCTTTCTAAATAAGAATCTATTACCTGATCCAAAAATTCAGGTTCTGAAGCTGAGGCATCCCATCGATTGTTCAAAATAAAAATATTTGGCTTAGAGAGTCGAGTTGAGACTTTGTGGAAGAAGTTTTTCTCCTGTAAAGAAAAACAGAACCAAATTAAATTCAGTATCTCTAGATTTTACATCTGAGAACACTGTTGAATAAAGTCACCTCCAAAGTGACACCACGTAACAGTTTAACGTACTAAAGTTATAACACTTAGGAAGGAATGGAGAAGACATGAAGAGGCATATGGGATCAAAATAGCTTGAGTTAGGAAGAGAGAGCCTTATTTAAAGGAGAGGACTAACACTAATAAAGATTTTAAGAAGTACTGCAAGCAGCATTGCAGAATTCTTCACTAGGTCATTAAGAAGATAAAAGAAACTGCATACTAAGCACAAAAAATTAAAAATTCAAAGAACAAGGTTATTACAATTTGGAGCATTATTAGGCATGAAACAAATTAACTAGGTATTGCAAATCGAAATAAACTCTATGATAACAGTAGCAGCAAGAAAGACACTACAACATTCAAGCATCAGCCACGAGTCTCAATGAATTCTCCCCAACAGTATGAGCAAAAAAGGAGGGGCAAAAAATGGTCCATCAAAGGAAGAGCCATTAGATGTACTTAAGGAGACTGGTCCATGGATACCAGGGGAAATCTTGAAAAAACTGTCAGTTTTCTAATCAGTGTAACTCAAAGAGTAAGATTTGTAAGCCTATATAATGCTCACTACCTTTTAGGACATCTTTTGGGAGCATTTATAGCTTTAGCTCTCAGACTTTTTTTTTTAATTTTACTTTTTTGTTGCAACTGAAATAAAACATGCTAATTATTTATGTACATCAAGGTACATATTACTCAAAATGCAAACAAAGTAGAAGGTTTATTTTTTCCTGTAAGTTCTTTACACTATTATCTTTAAAGCAGACTATTGAAAGGATATTGCTGTCATAAATCGTGGTACAAAAAAATGTTAAGAATGATTATAAAAAATTTTTGAAATGAATTCAGGGTTTTTCTTCAAAAAAAGCATTTTATTTTCAAAGTTAAATCACAAGAGCAGTCTACTTTTTAGTTAAGCATGTTTTTCTACTTTTTAGTTAAACATGTTTTAAGACAGTATACAAAATTTCAGCTCTCTATCTTTAATAGTTTTTAGCCGAAGTGTACCAGAACATGAAATAATTTAAATTTCAGGAAATTCAAGTTAAAGTTAAAACTTGCTTTTCTATTAAACTTTCATCGCACTAATGCATCTCAGGTCCATATTCATCTTGTTTCCTGAGTTGTTCTTCCTCCCTTCTCTTTTTCACACTACTACATCTTATTCTTGCTTCTTCGGTGGCTTCCAACACTCCTTTGGTCAGTGGCTATTAGAACTTGTATATTTAGTCCACCAGGCATTCCCATCAGTTCCATAACATTAAGCCTAGACACTGCATTGTCACTGAAACATGGATTAGCGTCTAGCACACCTATTTTCAAAGTATTTAGTCCTACTAGAACAGTTTTTGCTATCCATTCCCATATACAACTGTTGAAACTTCCATTTGGAATTTGAGTCGTCCTAATAAACATTTCTCTAATAATCTTGTGTCACTAAGATCCCTATGCATAGGTTTCATAACTTCCATTACAGCAAATGGCAAAGAATTTTTATGGTTGTAGGTCTCACTGAGTAATAGCCCTCTGGTATCATCATCATAAATCACTGCCACGTGGGCAAAGTGCACAATATGGATTGTCTTCTGTGGAGGATTTATGAAAGAGGGTTATCCCATACTACCTTTTTCTTTCCCTCAAGGTCATTTTTATTTTGTCTTATGGATTGTCCATAATAATACTAAAACCTGTCTATTTCTTCATCTGTAAGCCAACCATGCTCACTAATGCACTTTCCCTTCGAATTCCTCTTCAAGTTCCTCATTGCTGTACCTAACTTTTTCTGGACATGTCCAACACATTCCATTTTTTCAATTTTTGTGTCAGCATACAAACTTTTTGGTACCCTTTTCAGTCTCCATTACTTATGTGAGATGTATACAACACACCATATTTCTCCACTGACCTGTAAAATGTCTTCCCAACACCTTCATATTCCACTATAACCACTAAAACTAATCAGACAATTATGATTTTCAGTTCCATTAGTACAGCCCAGACAGTACATGGTAATAGATGCCACATCATTGACTTTACAATTGTCCAAAGAGATAGCCGTCACTACACCTCTCTGTTGGTGGGATGCATCCAGGGCTGCAGACATACATGTATTGCTGTCATTCATGTCCACATTTTTCTGAACAGCATTTTTCTTACTATCATTTGCTACTTCTTCTAAAGTTTGAAGAATAATTTTATTGCACCTGTCAACCCTTGTAGGGGGAGGTAAGTCCATGAGAGCACAGAAAATTTGAGCACTTCTGTACCCTTTCATATACACCTCATAGCATAAGCAAGTTTAATATTTGTGTTATAACTCTCTGTTTAGTTACACCATAAGAATAACCACATTAGCATAACTCACAAACAATTCTTAATTTTGATGCACAACTTCTTCTAGCATATATCTCCTCAACTACCTTCACACCACTATTGCCACATTCCTTACACTACAAAGCTTTCTTTATTAGTTCAGACAGAGCAGAGTGTTCAACAATAACACAACCTGAATCAATAGTTGGCATCTCTACATTATCAGCATTAATATTTTCAAACCCAATGTCCAAATATTTCAGTTTTAGCTTCAAAGCACGCGTCCCGTGAAACCCACATTCTCAATGTATTGTCCCGCACCACATTCGTAGTGCCCCCGCCCATTACACTCATTACTCGCGGCGCGTTGCAGATTCCTGTAAGAGTTCGGGCACTGTTTGTGCATCTGCACAGAAGAAGAAGATGGTCAAGTGGCCGGTGAGCCTTAACTATATATATACTAAGATGGTATCTGTTCTTTCGGACATGTCCGAAAGAACAGATACCATCTTAGTATATACAAAAATCTTATGCTGCACTTTACTCTTGTAATGAGTCAATGAGTCAAGGTACTTTTCCTGAAAAGAATGGCATAGGCAGCAGTAAAATCCTTTACAAAAGTGGAGATATGGAAGTGATTTCTGATTCTTGACCCATCTCTCTCCTTCCTGTCCAATCAAAAATTTTTGAGACAATAGCTTATAAAAGAATACTGAATCACCTTTCTCAGAGTAATCTGCTGCTCATTTGGTCTTACAAAGATTTATCAACTCTGAAAAAAATGTATGACTTCAAGAACTAAGTTCTAGTAGAACTAAAGAAGAAAATTACTCTGTTGACATGTGTCATCTTGCATAGGAAGGTCTTTGACTGTGGAGATCATAAAATTCTACAGGGGATTAAAATAGTATGGTGTAAAAGGTGAGCTCATGCAAGGATTGTGTTCTACATTAACAACAAAAAACTACAGGTCACATTAGCAAACAATGTGTCAGGAATAATACTAAATTCAAAGTGAGGGAACATCAAATAATCGTCTTGCTCCGGTTCGTGATCTTCAAAACAATTTACTTAAGACATTACAGGAATCTTCAAGTATTGTAATGTTTGCTGATGCAAGTATACTAGAAAGAGCCCACACACTTTTACGCAAACAAAGGCAAGGAGAATAAAGGAAGGAGATTAGAAATTGTTCACGTTTAACACCTTAACTCTTAGTTTCACAAATTTCATGCAATTCCAAACAAATAATAATGACTTTCGAAGCAGTTATCAGTATGCGTAAGTTGGATGAGGCTCCATGTGTGAAGTTCCTGGGCATCCAGATAGATAATAACTGCCATATGGCACAATCTTCTGGGGCAATGCCACTAACTGGAAAAAAGTATTTACAAAAACACTATAGAAACATGCAACAATAATATTGCGTAAGGTTACTAAGCAAAAATCCTACAGAAATCTCTGCAAAGACCTACAGATTCTCACATTTGTGCGCCAATATATGCCAGCTGCACAGATTATCTTATCAGACAGATCACGGAAGACTTCATCAATGCAACCTACCAAAGAAGGTGGAAACCTGACTTGGGAGGTACATAGAGACCAATCGGCACAATGGAAAGCCCAGCGGGATAACTTGGTCATCGGGAGGTGGGAAGGGAATGAGAAAATCAACAGAAAGTGTTCACTATAACACAGGTCATCATGTGGTAGCCAGTGCAAAGACGGAAGAAGGGGAGGGGAAGAGAACGAAAAATCAATGGTGGAACAAGTGCCACATGCAGCATTAACATGAGTAGGAGAACCATCATCAAGAAGGCACATGTCGTGGTCAACAAGAAATTCGTCAATGAGGAACGCCCAACTAGATGAAGAAGCACTGCTCCACAAAGGGTGATGGGCATTAAAATCCCCAAGGAGGAGGAAGCAAGGGGGAGTTGCTGAAGGACAGCAGTTAGAGCACACAGCCAGTCAGCAGGGAGACAGAGATTGCAAACCGTGATGGCTGAGTACAAGTGGACCCCAAATGGCAACCGTTTTCAATGTTGTGCGAAGTGGGATTCATGTACCACCAATATCCATATGGACCAACATGCATACACCGCCAGAAGCCCTCAAAGGGCCAACCAGGTTCCGATCAAAAGCACGAAGAGACAGTTAGTGAGCAGAAGTAAAATGAAATTCCTGAAGTACGACACAAACTACCGGGTGAAAGGCAATATGGGATTGCAACTCTGGGAGGTGACGGTAGAAGCAATTACAGTTCCACTGAATGTTCATGGAGCCGGAATCTAAAGAGGCAGTAAATAGGTTGGACCCAATCATGCCGACAGGTCGCTGTCTGTCACTAATGACAATGGGGTGACATCCATAAATAAGATGACATACTCAGGTTGTGAGGGGGAGATGGCAGCTCTGAGGGCACCAGAGGGAGAGGGAGAGGGGGAGGAGGAGGGGGTAGGAGGGGCTTGTCCTTGGACTTAGATTTCTTCTTCTTCTTTTTCGACGGTTGAGGAGGGCAGGGCACAGAGGGAGAGCAGGCATCTGCAAGATCTGGAACTGAAAGAGAGCGGGTGACCTTGTGGCGCACAGACTGTGTATCCCGTGGTCAAAGTGTGGTAGCAGTCCTCTGGCCTGGTAGACGCTGGGGGAAAGGGTCCTGGGAGGGAGCCCCTTCACCGGCAGGTGCCGAAGATGGGGGGCACTTCTTCAGCCGGGGAGGGCAAGTGACATCAGAGTGGAGAGATGAGAACCACAGGGGAGGGGGAGAGAAGATGTAGGAGGAGGAAAGGATGTAACAGAGGCAAAAGTGGAAGACATCAACACTAGGTGGAGTTAGTCGTATTTTTGACGAGCCTAAGTATAAGACAGATGATACAGGGACTTAAACTCTTGTATCTTCTTTTCTTTCTTGTACGCTGGGAAATCTAATGAGAGTGGTGGTCGTGACAATTTACACAAACAGGTGGCAGAACACAGGGACTTCTCTCATGGTGTGGGTTCCTCAGTCATCAAACAGGGGTTCGCCATACAGCGGGAAGACATAAGCCCAAAATGCAAGCACCAAAACCACCTCATGGGTGGTGGGACGTACAGCTTTACATCATGTTAGTAACACATAACTCTGACCACCTCTGTGAGAGTATCTTCCTTGAAAGCCAGAATAAAGATGCCGGTAAAACAAGGAATGTGACTTCTAAGGCCCTTTTAAGATCTTACCAGACATCGCATGTGATTTCTAAATGCAAGAAACCATGCATGATTGCAGAAATTCTGGTTTTACCAGCAGCAATTGATATAGTATCAACAACGTTTGGTGACTCATTAGCTTAACAGTTGAAAAGTATTCCTCTCTGAAAGTGCTTAGAAGAATTTTAGGCACTTCTGACAATTTACTCAAGAAGTTAATCGATAAATTATGTAACAACTATTTTACACTTAAAGTGAACAAAGTGACTAATATTCATATTCATAAAGATGCTCATTTGACTGCTTATGGTCATTTCACTGATGAGTTTCACATCACAGAGGAATTTCTTTTCTGTTAGCAGATAGTGGAGACAGCTACAGCCAAAGTCTTTCTAAAATGATGAACATTATTTTTAATCAAAATGAGGTATCAGTGAATAAGTGCATTGGATTATGCACGATTTATTCCAAACAAAAGTTAAAGCTGTAGCTTCTGATGCAGTATGGACTCACTGCATGATACACTGGGAAGCTCTGGCCACTAAAGATCTTAGACCACCCCTTCATGAAGTGCTGCAAATGGTTACACAAACAATCAATGCTATTAAGGAAATATCTATAAATTCAAGGTGATTTAAAGTGTTATATTAGGAGACAGGTGCTGAACATGCTCAACTGCTCTATTTTAACAATGCTCGATCATTTTCATGGTGTAAATTAATAAAAAGAATGTTTGAACTGAGGAATGACAAACTTTGTTTCTTAAAGTGAAAAGTCACTCTATGGCAGACTATTTCAGCAACAGAGATTTTCTATTGAAAATGGCTGACATCACTGACATCTCTGAGAAATATGTAATTCAGCAACTGTATTATCTTTGAGCAAAAAATGAAGGTGTTCATAACAAAATTAGAGCTGTGGCAAAACCAAATGGAAAGTGGTACGCCCACCACCTTGTCTGTCTTTTCTTCATTGTGAGCAGCAGACGGTCTGGAAAATGCCTGGCTGTAAGGTATGTTTCTCCTGGTGTTTGAGATGGGCATCTTACTGATGTCCCTTGTTGTGGTGTAGATATGGCCAACTGTTCACCAAGACTAATCATGAAGCTCATTCTACTTTGAATTCCACCATGCTTCTCGTTGAGAACTTATGCATAGAAGCATGCAGGGTCCAACAACTGGTAGAGAAGCTTCTGATACTATTTTTTCAGCCTGCTCCTGGCTATCTGGTAGCTTTGCAACTGAGAATCACACCTATTCATCCCTCTCATATTCTTGTCGTTATCAACAACAACTTAAGGTTGAAAATACCACTTCAGTTGTAAATTTCTTTTATTATCATGAGCGGTTTCGGGCTCTCATAAGCCCGTCCTCAGGTGTCGCAACTGTGCTGTGGCCCCCAAGCGCTGCAGTGGATGTGTACTAGGTGCGCGCTCATAGGTAGCACACCAAGCCTACCTATGAGTGCGCACCTAGAACACGTCCACTGCAGCACTCAGGGGCCACAGCACAGTTGTGACACCTAAGGATGGGCTTATGAGAGCCCGAAACCGCTCGTGATAATAAAAGAAATTTACAACTGAAGCGGTATTTTCAACCTCTAGTATAATGCTCAGTTGTGGATCTTCATCAAACAGGATTGTTTGCAATGGCAACTTGTGACTTTTGAACGATTCCATCCTTTGAGTTTTCATTCAAAAATGTATAATCATCCACAGAAAAACAAAAAACAACTCATCACATCATACTGTTTTAGAGGCATACCTGTACTACTACTATCACTGAACAAATACTGGTCACAAACTAAACTAGTGCACACAAATGCAGTAGGCACCATCAGCTTCAGTATTTTCTCATTGTCAGATGTTTCTAAACTGAAGTCACTCATTAGCCTCAACAACCATATTCTGAAAACTTTCAGCACTGTCACTGAAATTATTGTCACTTTCTATGAACAGCTGCTATATCCTCAAATCTGATAAATGACTTCTTTTGCCGTTGCAATAGATCACTCACTAACGTGGCAGTAAAAACAGATGAAAAAGACGTACTTCTGCGGCTGTTTCACTGAACGCGCGCTGTCAACATGAACTCAAATGGCAAATGTTATAACTAGTCCAGAATATGCTGTGTTGCCTGAAGAGAGATGCTCTTAACTGAGAGAGCAAAGGAAAAAAGTTAAAGTCGGGCCAGATGTTTCTGTGTGTTTCAAAGGGGGGGTCAGTCCACGACCAAGTGGCAAATGTTAAGTGTTAAGAGTGTAGGTTTCTAGAATGCAGAGACACCACTGCAACTGTACCACTATAGATGTTATCTTTACCATGGCTCCACTGTTTTGCTCACTTCTCAGCAAAACTTAAGGACAAGATACAAAAAGTAACATAACATATTAACAACTTGGTGTAAATTAATGAAACTGTGGGAGCAAGTTGCCAGAGATATTCCAGTCATGCACAAAAAGCTTGACACCTATAAAGCCAAATGAGACTGGCTCTCCAACATGAGGCAGCTGAAGGTGAGCAGTGTGAGTCAGTGAGCAATTATGTTGTTGTTCGTTACAACATGACCTGTGAACATTTGGATGACTTCACACAAAGGACCTGAAGAAGGATGAAATGTTACAAGTGCAACCCACGAGTTTGGTACTGCTCACAGCATTAGTTCATGTGCATCGAGATCATTCTGAACCATAGGCACTGCTGACTGAAGAGAGGATGTGGTAGATCGAACTAAATTACAGCAGCAGATGACCACTACATTGTGCAACAGGCAAGAAGGGACCCACGTCAAGGAAAGGGCGGAACTGCAACCATATTTAAGAGAACTCCAAGGAACACAATCTCTTGCTCCACAGTGGCACATACACTATTAAGAACAATTTCCTGCCTTTTGTAATGTCTGAGTCAGCATTGTGAATTGTGGTGACTTCAGTTTAATTATTGTTGTTGAATAAAAGTGTCATTTCTGTTTGTTTCATTGAGTATTTCTTTCAATTAACTTCTGCACTATGCTGTAGCATTTTTTTTTTTTTTTTTTTTTTTTGTTATGTATGGTCCAAGTTTCAATGAGCTATGTCACTTTGCAGGGACACATCATGTGAAAGTCACTTTCATCCTTTCCGAATGTTTATCAGTGTGTTTGATTGGGTGTGTGGGAGGCAGGGGGGGTGGAAGGGGAACAGTCCTTTGAGCTAATGTGTTTCGATGAGAGTTCTTACACCACCACTAAATGTAAATGTCGTGCGACTAGGGCCTTCCATCGGGTAGACCGTTCGCCGAGTGCAAGTCCGAAATAGCACCATTGTCTTTGTGATGTTCATTTTAGCTCCACTGTTTTATTTATGAGAGAGTTTGTATACTTTCAGTTTCCTTAAGAGGTTCATTTGATGCCATGTTATTGTCATGTTTTGTGGCATTTTTTTTCCCCAAAGATAAATTTCTGTTGATTTCTGTTCGGGCAAATTCACACTTCTCATTTTCCATGGATTTCCATAATCATTTTAATTTTCTTTACACTTTAGATTGTTTCGTATCAAAAAACTTATTAGTAATGTTTATGATAGCATGAGTAATTTTATAGTATGACTGCTCTGTTCTGCATTGATTTTTGCCACTCTGAGATAATATTTATGAATGATGAAAAAGTTTATTTTTAAAATGACATATCAGTTTTTGCTTTCTTTCATAAATTGGTTAGTGAGGATATATTATTCAGATATGATTATGTAAATTAGAAATGTATGCCACATTTCCATCTTCGAAGTTTAAAGAGATGCATACCTGGCCTCTGAAAACACCAACTAGCTAGCTATTGTTCCTACATGTTACAGCACTTCAACAGTTTGGCTCCAAGACTTTCATTTTACTGATTAGGAATATTAACATCTGTCACCGAGAAAGGGTGGCTCTGTAAAATTTGTTTTCCCAGTCACTTCTATGAGCTGTTCTGTGGCTACTGCTTACTATAGTTTCTGTTTCTGGGGTGAGGAGGCTTTCTTCAGCTTAGTATTGATAGGCCAAAATTTCCCCAATCCTCCTAAACAGATAGTGGTTTGGACATTTCCTCAGAAAAACTAGTATTTACAGCATCAAATCCAAAGAAACCTGAGGAAGTCCAAGCACCTTACAGTAACACTGTCAATGGGAGCAGGAAATGACAAATGAATATGCCTGCAGTCTGTTCCTGATTCTGACTGGCACACAGACCTGTATGTTAAATTATTTTGTAGAGTGATATGAAGCTCACAAAATTGATGATTTGCCCAGCAGCCTTCACATGGGCCCTCTGAGGCAGAGTTCGTACTTAAATCCTACGCAGCATTCGAAAGTGCATCCCTGTGCGTGTGCGAATTGGATTCTCCTTAGATACTTGCGTGCTTTTATCAGAAAGTGTTGCAGATAGTTTGGTAAAAATAAGAGTCAGATCAGGATGTGAAGCCATTACTTAGCTACAGGTGGTGCTGTACAAAAGTGATGGGTTTGGCTAAGTTCATTCGATACCAATAATTTTAATCTGTTTCAGTGCAAATTTGAGCATGGTTTCTTTTTCTTTTTTTTTATTACTTTTTCTTCAATGACTTAACTGTATTTGCGATTTGTTGTTGTGAAGATTACTGGCAAGAGTTGCTGTTAACCAGTTGGAGGCAGTATAGTGAACAAACATAAGTGAACGTGTTCCAGTCCAGCGGTCAGAGCTTCGAATCTTTCCTGATAGCTGTTAGACAGCTGCAGGGCTTGTAATTATTGACTTTGAGTTGTGGAAAGCTTAACCCTGTTTCACAGATCAAAGTGAGAGTTGGGAGCTTTATTTGAATTGATTTTACAAGTGGGGGAGTGCAGACAATTCATCCAGGTCCACCAGCCAACTTTACTGATTTAATCTGAGAGCAGTACATCACATAATATGTCTTATGCACCACACGCTAAGGAAGCTCAAGGCACAGACAAAAGAAAGATTTCACCAGGCCATGTCTCAATGTAGTACATGGCACATCTTTAACTTTCTAGTAGTCTGTAATTAAAGGGGTCAAGTAATTCATCAGTAATTTATGTCATATGGTGTGAAAGCATAAACAGTCATTTGCAATAATTTCAAAATGACTGGTTCTTCTACAAGACCACACAAGGGAGAAATTGAAAGAAGCCTTCAAAACATGCCGGGACACTGGGTGCTTACTGTCTAGAGTAAGAAACCATGTAATCCACAGTGAAAGGGCACTGAGGGTGCTAGATATTATATGCCATGGATGGCTCTGAAGATGAAATAATATAGGAGAAGTATCATACAATAAGAAAGCACATTAAGCTTACAAACGATTATGATGATGACCAATGATTTTTCCGCAATCAGTAACTGGAAAAAGTTTGGATAATGTGTGTTGTATGGTACTTTATACCAATACGACAATGGTAAATTTAGATCTGTCAGAATTAATTATAATTAAGAGAATCTTCCAGAGGACTCTTCAAAATAATGGGAGAGAGATCATCTTATAGTTGGACGACAAAGGTCTTAGTGAAGCAGTTTCTCAGTGTCTTCACAGACACCGGTATTATGGGCATTAGGCCTTAATGTAAGGCATGTTTCCAAAACACACACACACAAGACATCATCTGAGGCTGTAAAATTATTAACAGTTAATTTTTAAACAGAAACATGTTTAAATAGCCAAACATATGTTACTGAGATTGTACAGTGGAAGAGATGGAGCAGTTTAGTTTATTTAGCAATAAGATCACAGTTGTTCTCCTTCTATGTTAAATTTGGGAGTAAAACTGCTCTTAAGCTGGTTGTTGATGCTTCTTTCAGTGCACTCTACCCCACATGTGCAAGGGATTTGGTATTCTCACGCTGTGGGAAGTAGTGGCCTTAGGCGCTCCACAGTATTAAAGTATTCATATACATTTCTTGTTGGTTTACACACAGTGTCAACACTGTACCTCCTAACGCTTTGACAAAGTGGTCTGTGACCATCTGCAAAAAAGTGAGGAACATATTACCTTTCGGTTGCTGCTTTTTCATCAGAAGCTCCAGGTCTTTTCGGAGTCTAATGCCCTGCTTGTCCATCACAGTAGCCATTTTTGCTTAAGTAATTCTGAAATAACTGAGCTTTTCCTCCCACTACAGCAGATGATAGAATCTTTCAGCCAGGTCCACCACAGTATATTCCTCCACTTCTCTGTTTTGAGATGCCAATTGAAAATTTTGTGAAGGTATGAGCCTTCTGTAGACTTTGTGCCCTGAAATCCCACCAGTTTTTCTAATTCTATGTACATCCAAAAATGAAATTTGACTTCCTTTCTCTTTTTTTCCATTGTGAACTTTGTACGAGGACCATTCAAAAAATTTCAAAACATTTGTCATTTCGCGTCAATGGTTCATTGGTGCGAAATGCTGTTGGCATCCCTGCACACACCTGCATTTAATGTGTAACTGCTGGAAGTTTCATTGTTATAACTCAGTTATTGTTCAGTGCTGTATTGAGTAGAACATTGTGTCACACAGTTTGCGAATTTCGAGATGGCAGAGTTAGTGGAGCAAGATGTCTGCATCAAATTTTGCGTGAAACTCAAGAAAACTTTTACAGAGACACACCAAATGATGCACAAAGCCTATGGTGCTGAGTGCTTAAGCCATACTCAGTGTTACAAATGGTTCACACAGTTTAAAAATGGATGGATGGAAGCTAAAGATGATCCTCATTCAGGACGCCCTTCGGCATCTACCGACGACGCTCATGTGGGGGAGCACCAACAAAATAGTGCATGCCAATCAAAGACTGACTGACAGAGAGTGCACAAGAATGTAACATTTCAGTTGGCTCATGCCATGAAATCTTGGCATACCACAGCTCGTAAGTCAAGATCATAAAGTCCTTTGACTATTGCACAAAAAGTGAAATTACTGTGTTTCCTCATACTTCGTAGTCTCTAGACCTGGCCCCTGTGGACTTTTTTTCCCCCCAAAGTTGGAAACCCCATTGAGAGGATGAAGATTTTCAATGGTAGACAAGATAAAAGAAAATTCACCGATGGCACTTGGCACGGTTCAGCAACAGGTGTACCAAGACTACTTCTGAAAGTGGAAATGGTATTGTGGAGGAGAGTATTTTGAAGCAGTCCATGTACAGTAAGTGAAAGGTATGTTGTTGTTGTGGTCTTCAGTCCAGAGACTGGTTTGATGCAGCTCTGTACAACCTCTGGTTCTGTCAGTTTATCCAGGTCCCATCTCCTTAAATTCCCACCTTTTTGCAGTTCCTTTAGTTTTAATATATAGTTCATAACCAATAGATTGTGGTCAGAGTCCACATCTGCCCCTGGAAATGTCTTACAATTTAAAACCTGGTTCCTAAATCTCTGTCTTACCATTACATAATCTATCTGATACCTTCTAGTATCTCCAGGATTCTTCCATGTATACAGCCTTCTTTCACGATTCTTGAACCAAGTGTTAGCTATGATTAAGTTATGCTCTGTGCAAAATTCTACCATGCGGCTTCCTTTTTCATTCCTTACCCCCATTCCATATTCACCTACTACGTTTCCTTCTCTTCCTTTTCCTACTATCGAATTCCAGTCACCCATGAGCATTAAATTTTCATCTCCCTTCATTATCTGAAGAATTTCTTTTACGTCATCATACATTTCATCAATCTCTTCATCACCTGTGGAGCTAGTCAGCATATAAACTTGTACTACTGTGGTAGGCGTGGGCTTCGTATCTATCTTGGCCACAATAATGCATTCACTACACTGTTTGTATTAGCTTAGCCGTATTCTTATTTTTTTTATTCATTATTAAAGCTACTCTTGCATTACCCCTATTTTGTAAAAGGTAAGTGCAAAAAAAATTTGGGGACGAAGTTCTGGAATTTTCTGAACAGACCTTGCATTAGAATTAATAACATCCAGGAAATGTTGGGGTTCATTTTCTCTGCGTGGTCATATAACAAAAGTGTCATCAACACACCAAAACAAATTGTATTTTGTTCTTGGCCATTGAAAGGACTGCTTCTTCAGTTTTTTTCCAAATGGAAATTCACTGAAACTGTACTAAATGAGTTCCCCCATAACCGCACCACCAGTTTGCACATAGCATATGTTGTCCCACTAAAAGTAAGTTAATGTGAGTTGGTACTTAAAGAGATTTGCAAAATCATTTGCATAAATACATGCCAACTGTGGCATCTCTCATACAGAGGAACTATTATAAATAGTGATACAATATCAAGAGCAGCCATAGTACATCTTGGACTCAACCCGAGGGATTTTAATTTTTCAAGTGAGGACGATCTTTAAAATGAGAGTGTGCTTTTCTACAAATTGCTATAGGATAGTGACTGAATGTTTGGCAATCTCATAGGTCAAGAAATCTGTAGCACTAACCTAAGTCTTAACAGGATGTCTCATCTGTCAGTTTTTGTTTAACAGCGCAGTCTTGATGGCAGGACTTCTGCTTTTATAACATATTTCTCATCAGTGGGAGAAAGCATCATGGGCTGAATATTAACAATTTGAGTAGTGATGAACCATGGACTACTTTTTATGGTACTGACAAATATACGCACCAACTGTCAAATACTTAATTTTTTTATCACAACCTGTTTAGGGACTATATTATCCCATTATCAAGTGCTATAAAACAAGGAAACAAAGTCAATAACTCGCAATACTACATGTACTTACACCCACATAAAAAATATGATAAAACATACCTTCAAACCTCTATACCGTTAAGCACTGTCAAAAATAAAAACCCCAGCATCAAACACATATTGTCAAACATAAAACTCTTCTGGAACATGTTGGTGTGTTATAGTCTCAAAGGGCAGTTGTACACTAAAGGCAGCTGCTTTCACCTACCAGAAATAGTAGTACCCTGCAAGGCATATGTCGCAGTGTCCAATGATGCCACTGTCCTTCCCAAAATTGATGTACATTTTATGCCAATTCCTAGTAAATTCTAAAAACCAATACTAAACCTATGTTTCAACATATGCATCCGTTCAGAACAGAAAATCCGGTCTATTTTGAAAAAGTTGGTGGCAGCTTACCACAGAGGGCATTGCTACAGTGGCACCAGAAAATGCCCTTGGAAACTTCTGTCTTTTCATTCAACACACTGATACATTCCTTTCTTAAAGTGCAAAAAATCTCCATTTTTCTCGAAATAACCACCCTTTATCTTCAAAGGGCAATAGGGCAATACCCCCACGCCGTATGTGATATTACCCAACAAATGATGCTCACTCTTGAGATGCTTTGCCATGAAGAATGAGCCATTCTCTTCATTATTATGCTCTTTACATCTTACTTTAATGTTTCTTCCTGTTTCCCCCAGATGGTTTATTTCACAATCCTAATATTTTATTTTCATAAACTCCCACTTTCCCCAACCAGTTCTGCCCTTGTCAATCTTATGCTTCAACCTCTGCTCCAGTTTGTTGTCCATCCTGACTACAAGTTTCACCACTTTGCTGTCAAATAACCTTGCCAAAATTGGGGAATTATCTCATACTAATAATTTTGCACATCTGACAACTGGCATATTATCTTTCTCAGTACTGTTTTGTGAGACAGTTGTACAATGACATCATGACTGATAATGTTATTTGTTGATTGACAACTACTTGGGGCATCATAATTCTTCTATATAAAGGTTCCACAGTGATTCTGTTGAATCTGCAAGGTGAAATGTCATTCTCAACTATCAGATAATCATATACAAAGTCTATTCCCATGTTTTATATCAGAAATTCACCATTAAGTACAGGGGTGATTCTAAAAGTTGGTCGGGGGAGGGGGGGGGGGAGGTTATGGAGGGGAGAATGGAATATCGCTTAACAAAGGGAGAGTTGGGGTCCTCCACTGATAAATTGGTAAAATTTGGTGTTACTTAAAAAGTAGTTTTTGGTAACTGTGGTGGTGGTTAGTGTTTAACGTCCCGTCGACAACGAGGTCATTAGAGACGGAGCACAAGCTCGGGTTAGGGAAGGATTGGGAAGGAAATTGGCCGTGCCCTTTCAAAGGAACCATCTCGGCATTCGCCTGAAACGATTTAGGGAAATCACGGAAAACCTAAATCAGGATGGCCGGAGACGGGATTGAACCGTCGTCCTCCCGAATGCGAGTCCAGTGTGCTAACCACTGCGCCACCTCGCTCGGTATAGTTTTTGGTAACTGCTTTGGAGCTCAGGGTAAAGAAAAAGAAAACTTATTTTAAGATGGAAGATTTTATAAATTACATAAACCATGAAGGGGTCAATTTACAACAAATAAGTTTTCATTAATTTTCTGGACACAGAAAATGACATAAAAAAAAAAAAAAAAAAAAAAAAAAAAAAAAAAAAAAAAAAAAAATCTGTAACAAAATTCACTGGATATTTCCGTCTTCTGCCCAATTTATCATGCTCATTCATCTCCGTTTCCTTTTATGAATATGTCAATGGTATTTTTAATGTTCAAATCTCTTTCTTTATGGATACTTGCAAGAGCATATTTAGCTTCCTTAATTATTGTAAGTGGTACATTAATATACATCCAATGTATATTAATCAATAACAAGACATCGATTTTAAGTTAAATGATGTTTATTGGTTTAGATAGTAAGCTATTTGCCGCACTTATTCTTTTGTTAAATGCATTTGAAATACAGTGCAACCTATATTGCTACATAATTATAAAAGAAAAGATTGGAAAAGATTGAATCTGTTGCAGTAATATATTCACTGATTTCTGAAGTCATTTTATCCAGCGTAATATGATACTCCATTAGATGGGGGGGGGGGGGGGGGGGGGGCGTTAGGCCCCATAGCCCTCCCCCTTGCCACCGCCCCTGCTTAAGTACAAGGTCTTTGAAACATATCTGAATCCTCCTTTATGTCCATGCTCTGGAGCTTCCTCATATACAGCGTACAAGGCAAATTATGCTACTTGCTCCTCTATAGATGTAGAGTACAAAGTACCAAAGAATTTCAACTGAGCACACTTAGAATTTTTACTTTGCATAGCCTGGGTATTGTGTCAATTAAACCACCCACAGCTCAGCACTATGAAAGAAAGAATACCAAATAACCTTTTTTCTGCCTGTACAGAAGATTATAAGAATTCCAAGAATGAGACTAGGATGGCCTGTTCATACGGCATAATGCAACTCTTCCTCAAAACACGATAAACAGTTAATACACAAAAATGTGCAACTTTCAAATTCACAAATAGTTGACATAAACGACTGTCCTGTGTTTCCACTGAGGTAGCAATGTGGCACTATGAAAGGCATCCAGCTATTAAAATTAATGCTGGAATTGTGATAAGCTCAGGCTCTTCAGTGGTTGACAATAAAGTGAGACAGAGGGATGGAATGGGAGGGGAGGGGAGGGCAGGGGAAGGGGTGGGAGGGGAATGGGTGGGAGGGGAAGGGGAAGGGAGGGAGGAGGAGGAATGAGCTTAGGGCCTGAATTCAGATCTCTGTCCTTTGCTGGCAATGTTCTTCCAGTTCAGCTACCTACACATAACTGATAAAATGAAAAAATCATACCTGTTGCTACACCTTTACACACATAAATAGGGACTTTTCTTAAATGCATGATCAGCAACTAATATAAAAAAAAAAGAAAATACAGAGTATAGTATGGCAACAGGAAGGTTTTTTCCCAGAGCAAAATTTTGTCATTCAGTAAACAGGTTTCCTTTCGCACTAAAAAGTAATGTAATACCAATGTTTAAACAGTCTTTTCATTGGTCCTCTTCAGTTTCAGTTCTCTCAGTTTCATAATAATATAGCCAAATATCCATACAGATATTACTCAGTTTCATGTATAGTAACATTTATTGTATCAACAATAATACAGGGCCAAAAATGAAACAAAGTTAGATGGTATAGCTGAGCAGACAACATTTTTATAGCCCATTCCTACACATACCTATGTTACTGAAAGAAATATATTGACATACATACCGTAACCATAAGAGTAGATTCTGCGTTGGCAACAAGAACAAAGACATCTGCATCAAGGCAGTGACGGTCAATCCACTCATCAAGATTTGGCGACACATCAATACCTGGTGAGTCCACAAATACTACATCATCTCTCAGCAGAAGGCATTTATCTTTTGGCCAGAATATTCTGACAAGTGTACTTTCACCCAAACGTTCTTTGCAGAGAGCATGTGCCAACTGTCCAACAGACTGAAAACAAAATCAGGAGACTAAATTTCACAATAAGCAATAAGACTTAGAGCCTATGCTGACAGCTGCTCCATTTCATTTCCATTTCTAAACAGAATGCAATGTCAACATCCTTACTCTCCTACTGCAAAGACTCAATGCAATGTCTCTTTTTTTTTGCTATCAATAAAAGAATGCTACATTTATGAGAACTGTATACATGAGGCAACTTACACATACACAATGAACACCGTAAGAAAAAGTGAAAAAGTGTAGTTTTGATTCTAGTGCTCTAGGAGGAAATAAAGAAAGCAACTATCATGATTATTAAGGGTGTGCTTTTGGGCATTCAGCTGAGTTGATGATTCCTATTTCCTGCACAATATTTCAACTACAGACCCAGTCGTTTGTCTTCTTCAGGAGCTGTGAGTTGTGCTGTACGCACTCAATGCCTAGTTGGAATCCAGGCAGAGTGTACACATTAAAACACATATCTCAGCACCTGAAAATGATGACTTGGTTTGCAATCAAAATATCACGGTCAAAAACTTGGAAGGACTCTTGAAAGCACACCATTAATGAATTGAACCAAAAAAATCTGAGAGAACTAGCCTGCTGCTGACAGACTACCTTTTATTTTTAGCTATATGTTTGCAATCTGAATTCTTTACTGTTTTCTCATAGGCCTTCACAATATCGAGGCTATTTTCTCTGATTTGATCTCTTCCATGATGGTAGTGCTGTAACTTGAAATTAAATAGAATGTTATTTTTCAAATCATAAATAAATAATTTACCCTTTCATTTATGAAACTGATGATGATAGTTTCATACAAAAATGTGTGTGTGTGTGTGTGTGTGTGTGTGTGTGTGTGTGTGTGTGTGTGTATACACGCGCGCGTGTGTGGGAGAGGGAGAGGGAGAGGGAGAGGGAGAGGGAGGGAGGGAGAGAGAGAGAGAGAGAGAGAGAGAGAGAGAGAGAGAGAGAGAGAGAGATTCCTGCCCAATAAAGTTCAATCTATGTAAGTCCATTTTCAATCATTCCATCAAATGAATTAATATTAAAAAGTAGCAAGTATTAATGACATTTCTCTTGGGATTTCATTAAAAGTAATTATTCACTTCAGTCTACACATCATTTGGCTGTCCAAAATAGTTTTACTCAATATTAATTCCTGAATACCTGTAATGGGTGTGCACCACACTCTCCCATCATTACTTGATCCTGAGCCAATCAACACCAACTGCCTATCACCGTAGATGAATAAGGATGTAACTCTTTGACAACACCTCCCACACTACCACCATATTTAGCCTCTATCAATATTTTTAAGTCCTTTTTACATTTAACAAAAAATTCCTAAACTGAAAGATTTCAAATTAATAACTGTTTTTCGAACAACCCATCAGGAACTGCATTCCTCTAAGTGTTACAAATGTTCATACCTTTACATTCTGCTTCTCTTTTGAGTCTTCAGTCACAAGGTACGCTTCTCCATTTTCTGATCCTTCAACTTGTAGAAAACAGTTGGTTGTATGACCAATGCCACTAGGTAGGATCTTGTCTCTTAACATGGCATTTATCACTGTGCTCTTCCCATTACTTGTCCTGAAAGACTTCATCATTAGTGTGTTCTTATAAAATAGTTCAACAAAATATAAAACAGGAAGAAAAGGATTATGCAATCCTCGTTCAAAGCATGCACAAACAGTATTACAGTGGTAACAGAACACATACTTGACTACAGTTTTAGTGTCAGCATTCAGTGTCACAAATTGCATTTTTTTAAATGATTTAATGAGACAATATATCTGCCTTTGAAAGTATAGATTTCCCAAACAGATCTGCTGAAGAAAAGCTTATCAGGAATCCTGTAATAGTGCCTTGCTCAAAGCACCTGACAATATCCAAAATGTCAAAAGGGCTGTGCCATTTAAATACTTATCAATTGAAATACCCATAAATTGTGTATTCATATTTATGATGATAAAGAAAACTTTGAAATATGATGAGCTTTATTACTTGCCTGTTCCCACTATACTTCTATTTGATTTTTATATATAGATGACAAATATGAAAACAAAACTTGATCAACTAATATCATTTATCATGGGAAATAAAAAGTATTCACTGGGAAAACAATAAAATTAATTATAATGTCTCTATCACCACCTACCTTCCAAAAAAGGCCACTTTCATGTGATCCCTTGTGAGGACATCTCTAATGCCTTTAACTTTTTGAATGTAACTTTCCACCTGCACCCTTTCTTCTGGCTGGATAATATTTTGTTCCTTTTCCAGACCTGCAACATAACAAAGGAATTGCAATTCTCCACTTCATCTGTTTGCCATGGAACGTTTGTGTGTGTGTGTGTGTGTGTGTGTGTGTGTGTGTGTGTGTGTGTGTGAGAGAGAGAGAGAGAGAGAGAGAGAGAGAGAGAGAGAGAGAGAGAGAACGAAATAATGGCTGGCGCATGAAATAACTGAACAGTGTATCAGCTTGCAACCAATTGTTAAGGGATAGCATCTTTGACAGGTAATCAAAATGTACTGGTACCAGGTTCAAACCTCATCATTGTGTAAATTCTGAATAAAAATCATCAGCATCGGTGGGCAAAGACTACTGGAATAGAAAGTCACCCTTGTTCTGCCAACAGTCTTGTCAGAGGGCAGAGGAGAGGACAGATGTTCAGGGCATTCTCTTGCCCTTGGGGCAGGAATCTGCAATGATCAACAGCATGAGGATGCAGAAGACAATGAAAACCACTACATTACAGATGCATATTGTGTATCCACAGTGTACATGGACTGTAATTGAAAAAGTGTCATGATGATCTACCCACTGGCAAAAGATTCCAGATTACTCCCCAACTGTATCCACGGGAAGGGCTGCCAAGAGGGAGATGACCATGAGAAAAAGATTGGACAACCAATAAAAGGATAACGCTCTACAAGTCAGGGTGTGGAATGTCAAAAGTTTGAACTGATAAGAAAGCCAGAAAAATTGAAAAAGGAAATGCTAAGGCTCGCTCTAGATGTAATGAGGGTCAGTGAAGCGAAATGGAAAGACAAGGATTTCTGGTCAGGCGAGTGTAGGGAAATACCAACATTAGCAGAAAAAGGTATTAACTGGAGTAGGATTCGTTGCTGAAGAGGGCATTAGAGCAGAGAATGAGTTATTGTGAATAGTTCAGTGAAAGGGTTGTTGTTATCGGAATTGACAGCAAATCAGCACCGACGACTATTGTTCAGATTTACATGCCGATGTCACAAGCAGAAGACAAAGAGATGGGAAAAGTATATTAGGGTATTGAATGGATAATTCAGTCTGTAAAGGGATATGAAAATTTATAGTCATGGAGGATTGAAATGCCACTGTAGGGGAGGGAGTAGAAGAAAAAGTCATGGGAAAATATGGGCTCGATAGTAGAAACAAGAGAGAAGAAATACTAATCGATTTCTGCAATAAATATCAGTTAGTAACAGCAAATATTCTCTTCAAGAAACACACTATGACAAGACATATTTGGAAAAGGCCCGGAGATACGGGATGATTCCAGTTATATTATATTGTGGTCAGGCAGAGATTCCGAATTCAGATACTGGATTATAAGACATAGCCAGGAGCTGTTACAGACTCAGATCACAATGTAGTAGTGACGAAGAGTAGGCTGAAGTTTAAGAGACCAGCCACGAAGAATCAAAGTGCAAAGAAGTTGGACACACCAATACTGAAGAAAGAATAAATACACTTTAAGTTCTCTGAGGCTGTAGATATTGCAATAACGAACAGCTCAGTCAGCAGTTCAGTTGGAGACTAATGGACATCTCTAAAAAGAACAATCAAAGAAGTTGGGAAAAAAAGAAAGAAACATAGGTACAAGGGAGGTAACTGCGAAGGAACCATGGATGACAGAAGAAATACTCCCACTGATTGATGAAAGAAGGAAGCACAAAAATGTTCAGGGAAAGACAGGAATATAGAAATACTAGTAATTTAGAAACAAAATAAAGAGGAAGAGCAGGGAAGCTAAGGTGAAATGGCTACATGAAAAATGTGAAGAAATAGAAAAAGAAATGATTGTCAGAGGGACTAACTCAGCATGCAGAAAAGGCAGAACAACATTTGGTGAAACTAAATGCAAGGGTGGTAACACTAAGAGTGCAACAAGAATTTCACTGTTAATGCAGAGGGGAGAGCAGAAAGGTGGAAAAGTCATGACAGAAGAAGAAACAGGAGTCAACGAGGAAGAGAAAGGGGATCCAGTATTCGAATTTAAAAGAGCTTTGGAAAACATAAGATCAAATAAGGCAGACAGGATAGGTAACATTCCATTGGAATCTCTAAAATCATTGCGAGAAGTTGCAATGAAACAATGATGTAGAATGTATGGACTGGTGATATACCATCAGATTTTCAGACAAAGATTACAAAGCCAACAAGTGTGAGAATTATTGCACATTACAAAGCCAACAAGTGTGAGAATTATTGCACAATCAGTTTAACAGTTCATGCAACCAAGTTGCTGACAAGAATAATACACAGAAAAATGGAAAAGAAAATTCAGGATCTGTTAGATGAGGATCAGTTTGGCTTTAGGAATGGTAAAACCACCAGTCAGTCAGTTCTGACACTGTGGTTGGCAATGGTAGCAAGACTGAAGAAAGACTGGAAAAAGCATTAGATAATGTACTATGGTGCACGAAGTTCAAAATTTTGAAAAAAATAGAGGTAAGCTATAGGAAAAGATGGGTAATATACAATATGTACAAGAACCAAGAGGGAACAATACGAGTGGGAGATCAGAAATGAAGTGCTTGGATTAAATAGGGTGTAAAGCAAGGGTGTAGTGTTTCGTTCCTATTGTTCAGTCTATACATCAAAGAAGCAATGACAGAAATAAAAGAGAGGTTGAAGAGTGGGATTAAAATTCAAGGGGAAAGGATACCAATGATAAGATTCACTGATGACATTGCTATCTTCAGTGAAAGTAAAGTACAATTACATGATGTACTGAATGGAATCAACAGTCTAATGAGTACAGAATACGGATTAAGAGTAAACCAAAGAAAGATGAAAGTAATGAGAAGTAGCAGGTATGAGAAAAGCCACAAACTTAACATCAGTACTCGGTGTCAAGGAGTAGACAAAGTAAAGTAATTCTGTTACCTAGTCAACAAAATAACCTATGACAAGACAGAGCAAGGAGGACATAAAAAACAGGCCAACACTGGCAAAAAGGGCATTCCTGGCTAAGAGAAATCTACTAGTATCAAACATAGGCCTTGATTTGAGGAAGAAATTTCACAGAATGTATGTTTGGAGCACAGCATTGTACACTAGTGAAACACAGACTAGCCGAAAACCGGAACAGAAGAGAATCTAAGTGTCTGAGACATGGCAAGACGGACAAATACTGAAAATTAGGTAGACTGATAAGGTAAGGTATGAGGAGGTTCTCCACAGAATTTGCAAGGAAAGGGATACATGAGAAACACTGAAAAGAAAAAGGGACAAAATGATAAGACACCTGTTAAAACATCCAAGAATAAATTCCAGTGTACTAGAAGGAGCTATACAGAGCAAAACTGATGAGAAAGACATATATTGGAATACACCCAGTAAATAATAGAGGCCATAGGTTGAAACTGTTATTCTGAGATGAAAAGGTTGGAACAGGAGAGGAATTCACGTCAGGCCACGCCAAACATGTCAGATGACCAATGACTTAAAAAAAAAAAACCACAGCATCTTAACCAATTTCAAAATATAAAATGAGGCTATTTACAAGTTACATATGTGTTACTTGTTTGTGTGTACAACTACATGTTGGTCATTTACATCACTGGATTCTTTTTTTCTTTTACCTATAACCAGAAATTGACATTTCTGTTCTGAAATTCTTCTAAAGAGAAGGAGATGTACAGGAGACATAAATTTCAGTCTGTTTTTAAGTTTTTAATTGTGTGACAGTACCTTTTAATTCACATAGAAGATGGTCAAATATGTTCATGAATACATACTGTGCTCCAGAATGAGATTTTCACTCTGCAGCGGAGTGTGCCCTGATATGAAACTTCCTGGCAGATTAAAACTGTGTGCCTGACCGAGACTCGAACTCGGGACCTTTGCCTTTCGCGGGCAAGTGCTCTACCATCTGAGCTACTGAAGCACGACTCACACCCGGTCCTCACAGCTTTACTTCTGCCGGTATCTCGTCTCCTACCTTCCAAACTTTACAGAATCTCTCCTGGGAACCTTCTGTAAAAGTTTGGAAGGTAGGAGACGAGATACTGGCAGAAGTAAAGCTGTGAGGACCGGGCGTGAGTCGTGCTTCAGTAACTCAGATGGTAGAGCACTTGCCCACGAAAGGCAAAGGTCCCGAGTTCGAGTCTCAGTCAGGCACACAGTTTTAATCTGCCAGGAAGTTCCACATACTGTGCTTTTTTCTGTGCATGGTAGAGCTAAGTTGTGGATAGTGGGGACTATTTTTGCTCAGTTATATTTATGAATCTTGCTATTATTTTTAAATTATGCCAGATTCTTTTCAAATAACTTCATAAGAGAGTAGATGGATTATGAAGCTGTTGTCAGAAATCCCAATTTTTTAAACATAACAACGAAAATAATAAATTTTTGACAATATAATGTAATTGGGTAGATAAAGAAATCTACTCACCAAGATGTGGCAGGAGAACAAACACACATAAAAAATGGTTTCACTTATGCAAGCTTTCAGAGCCAGTGGCTCCTCCTTCCAGCAGAAGGGTTAAAGGGCAAGGAAAGGGGGTGAAGGAAAAGGACTGCAGAGGTTAAGGAAAAGGGGTAGAGTTGTGAAAAGTCACCCACGACTCCGGGTTAGGGGAAACTTACTGGACAAGACAGGAAGAAAAGACTGATTGTTGGGAACTGCAATGAAGGGGATTTGAAAACCCGAGAGCTTAAAGATAGAAGACAGGATAATATGAAAGATAGAGATAACTGCTAAAACAGTGTGCATAAGTTAAGAGTAAAAAGCTAAGTGTACTGTATGTAACAGAGGTGGGATGAGGGCAGTGAAAAATTGACAAGTCAGAAAATGAAAGATGCAGAAAACTAAAATGGAGTATAGAATGGACTAGTTACTGTGAAGATATGGTGCGACAGAATAAATTAAAGTAAATTAAGGTAAGGTGGATGGTAAGAACCAAGGACAGGTTGTAGCACTAGTTCCCACCTGCGGGGTTCCGAGGAACTGGTGTCTGGGGGGAAGAATACAGATGGCGTGTGTGGTGAAACAGGCACCATTGTCATGACTGTCATGTTGTAGAGCATGCTCTGCAACAGGATATTGTATGTTGCCAGATACACTCCCAGCCTATACCCATTTGTCCTAAATGATAACTTGGTGGTAGTATTGCAGATGTAAAAGGCCAAACAGTGTTTACATGTTGTTGTTGTGGTCTTCAGTCCTGAGACTGGTTTGATGCAGCTCTCCATGCTACTCTATCCTGTGCAAGCTTTTTCATCTCCCAGTACCTACTGCAACCTACATCCTTCTGAATCTGCTTGGTGTATTCATCTCTTGGTCTCCCTCTACGATTTTTACCCTCCACGCTGCCCTCCAATACTAAATTGGTGATCCCTTGATGCCTCAGAACATGTCCTACCAACCGATCCCTTCTTCTGGTCAAGTTGTGCCACAAACTTCTCTTCTCCCCAATCCTATTCAATACTTCCTCATTAGTTATGTGATCTACCCATCTAATCTTCAGCATTCTTCTATAGCACCACATTTCGAAAGCTTCTATTCTCTTCTTGTCCAAACTATTTATCGTCCATGTTTCACTTCCATACATGGCTACACTCCATACGAATACTTTCAGAAATGACTTCCTGACACTTAAATCAATACTGGATGTTAACAAATTTCTCTTCTTCAGGAACGCTTTCCTTGCCATTGCCAGCCTACATTTTATATCCTCTCTACTTCGACCATCATCAGTTATTTTGCTCCCCAAATAGCAAAACTCCTTAACTACTTTAAGTGCCTCATTTCCTAATCTAATTCCCTCAGCATCACCCGACTTAATTAGACTACATTCCATTATCCTTGTTTTGCTTTTGTTGACGTTCATCTTATATCCTCCTTTCAAGACACTGTCCATTCCATTCAACTGCTCTTCCAAGTCCTTTGCTGTCTCTGACAGAATTACAAGGTCATCGGCGAACCTCAAAGTTTTTATTTCTTCTCCATGAATTTTAATACCTACTCCGAATTTTTCTTTTGTTTCCTTTACTGCTTGCTCAATATACAGATTGAACAACATCGGGGAGAGGCTACAACCCTGTCTTACTCCCTTCCCAACCACTGCTTCCCTTTCATGTCCCTCGACTCTTATAACTGCCATCTGGTTTCTGTACAAATTGTAAATAGCCTTTCGCTCCCTGTATTTTACCCCTGCCACCTTTAGAATTTGAAAGAGTATTCCAGTCAACATTGTCAAAAGCTTTCTCTAAGTCTACAAATGCTAGAAACGTAGGTTTGCCTTTCCTTAATCTTTCTTCTAAGATAAGTCGTAAGGTCAGTATTGCCTCACGTGTTCCAGTGTTTCTACGGAATCCAAACTGATCTTCCCCGAGGTTGGCTTCTACTAGTTTTTCCATTCGTCTGTAGAGAATTCGTGTTAGTATTTTGCAGCTGTGACTTATTAAGCTGATAGTTCGGTAATTTTCACATCTGTCAACACCTGCTTTCTTTGGGATTGGAATTATTATATTCTTCTTGAAGTCTGAGGGTATTTCGCCTGTTTCATACATCTTGCTCACCAGCTGGTAGAGTTTTGTCAGGACTGGCTCTCCCACGGCCGTCAGTAGTTCCAATGGAATATTGTCTACTCCGGGGGCCTTGTTTCGACTCAGGTCTTTCAGTGCTCTGTCAAACTCTTCACACAGTATCGTATCTCCCATTTCATCTTCATCTACATCCTCTTCCATTTCCATAATATTGTCCTCAAGTACATCGCCCTTGTATAGACCCTCTATATACTCCTTCCACCTTTCTGCTTTCCCTTCTTTGCTTAGAACTGGGTTTCCATCCGAGCTCTTGATATTCATACAAGTCGTTCTCTTATCTCCAAAGGTCTCTTTAATTTTCCTGTAGGCAGTATCTATCTTACCCCTAGTGAGACAAGCCTCTACATCCTTACATTTGTCCTCTAGCCATCCCTGCTTAGCCATTTTGCACTTCCTGTCGATCTCATTTTTGAGACGTTTGTATTCCTTTTTGCCTGTTTCACTTACTGCATTTTTATATTTTCTCCTTTCATCAATTAAATTCAATATTTCTTCTGTTACCCAAGGATTTCTACTAGCCCTCGTCTTTTTACCTACTTGATCCTCTGCTGCCTTCACTACTTCATCCCTCAAAGCTACCCATTCTTCTTCTACTGTATTTATTTCCCCCATTCCTGTCAATTGCTCCCTTATGCTCTCCCTGAATCTCTGTACAACCTCTGGTTCTTTTAGTTTATCCAGGTCCCATCTCCTTGAATTCCCACCTTTTTGCAGTTTCTTCAGTTTTAATCTACAGGTCATAACCAATAGATTGTGGTCAGAGTCCACATCTGCCCCTGGAAATGTCTTACAATTTAAAACCTGGTTCCTAAATCTCTGTCTTACCATTATATAATCTATCTGATACCTTTTAGTATCTCCAGGGTTCTTCCATGTATACAACCTTCTTTCATGATTCTTAAACCAAGTGTTAGTTATGATTATGTTGTGCTCTGTGCAAAATTCTACCAGCCGGCTTCCTCTTTCATTTCTGTCCCCCAATCCATATTCACCTACTATGTTTCCTTCTCTCCCTTTTCCTACACTCGAATTCCAGTCACCCATGACTATTAAATTTTCGTCTCCCTTCACAATCTGAATAATTTCTTTTATTTCATCATACATTTCTTCAATTTCTTCATCATCTGCAGAGCTAGTTGGCATATAAACTTGTACTACTGTAGTAGGTGTGGGCTTCGTATCTATCTTGGCCACAATAATGCGTTCACTATGCTGTTTGTAGTAGCTTACCCGCATTCCTATTTTCCTATTCATTATTAAACCTACTCCTGCATTACCCCTATTTGATTTTGTGTTTATAACCCTGTAGTCACCTGACCAGAAGTCTTGTTCCTCCTGCCACCGAACTTCACTAATTCCCACTATATCTAACTTCAACCTATCCATTTCCCTTTTTAAATTTTCTAACCTACCTGCCCGATTAAGGGATCTGACATTCCACACTCCGATCCGTAGAACGCCAGTTTTCTTTCTCCTGATAACGACAACCTCTTGAGTAGTCCCCGCCCGGAGATCCGAATGGGGGACTATTTTACCTCCGGAATATTTTACCCAAGAGGACACCATCATCATGTAATCATACAGTAAAGCTGCATGCCCTCGGGAAAAATTACGGCTGTAGTTTCCCCTTGCTTTCAGCCGTTCGCAGTACCAGCACAGCAAGGCTGTTTTTGGTTATTGTTACAAGGCCAGATCAGTCAATCATCCAGACTGTTGCCCTTGCAACTACTGAAAAGGCTGCTGCCCCTCTTCAGGAACCACACGTTTGTCTGGCCTCTCAACAGATACCCCTCCGTTGTGGTTGCACCTACGGTACGGCTATCTGTATCGCTGAGGCACGCAAGCCTCCCCACCAACGGCAAGGTCCATGGTTCATGGGGGGGAGTGTTTACATAACAGCTGGTATACACCATATGTCGTGTCACAGAGGAGGGTGCATAGGGTAAGTCGTGCAGAGGGGATGTTCACAGGGGAAGGTGCCATAAGGTAGGGAGATGGGTGCAGAAAGAGCATAGGGTCTGACACGGATATTGTGGAGAGTGGGAGGGCAACAAAAAGGTATTCAAGGTGTGGTGGGCATTATTCTCAAACAGAATGGATCTCATTCCAGGGCATGATTTGTTTTGTTTTAGGGTGCAAAAAACAACTCAGGTCATACACCCAAAACTATAGAATGCAAACACAGAGATGAAGGGAAAAGACTATATGTCAATCCCAATGGAAGGAATAGGAGACATCTAAACAAGACACGTGGAAAAGAGCTAAAAAAACACCATACAAAAATGGAGATCCAAAACCAAAAACATATTGCTTCGGCAGATAAGAAGTAAAACGCGGGCGACAATTCGCGCATCATTTGTTAAAACAGCTGATAAATCAGATGGCAAACCCAAGACAGAACATAAATTAGTAAAAAAAAAAAAAAGGACGTTCCTGCAGGTTGTGGCGGACAGTTAAAATTTGGGCGCAACGCATATAAAGTGGTGGGGCAGCGCCATTGAGTAAATGACAATGGCAAAGGCAGTGCCCAATACGCAGGCGAGTTAAAATAATCTCCTCCCAGCAGGAGGGCAGAGGAGGTCACCCAAGGTGCCGGGAGAGGCTTAAGAAGCCAAAGCTTATTCCCGTGAAGGGAGGACCATTGGCGGTGCCAAAGGGACACCACCGCCTGACAGCAACGCAGAGATCATCGGAGGGAATAGAGGTACTCATGGACTGAGGTAAGAGGACTGCAGCCTTGGCAGCAGTGTCAACAGCCTCATCTAGTGGCAGACTGACATAACCAGAGACCCACAGAAACATGACATTGGCTCCACCAAGAGTGAGCAAATGACAGTTTTCCTGGAGCCACTGTACTAAGGGATGAGCAGTGTACAGCGCACAGAGACTTTGTAGGGCACTGGGTGAGTCTGTGCAGAGGACACAATTGGGAAGGTTGTGTCACCGGATGTACTCCACGACCCGATACAAGGCAAAAAGCTTGGTTGTAAATACTAAGGAGTGGGCCAGAAGCCGATAACGAAAGACATGGGTGCCAATGACGAATGCACACCTGACCCCATGGTCAGTCCGAGAGCCACAAGTTTATACAAAGGTACTATCGCTAAGTTCCATGTGAAGGTCGTGAAACTGGAGGCGATAGACCAAGGATGGGGTAGTGTCTTTAGGAAGCGAATGAAGGCCAAGGTTAACATGGGCTGCTTCAAAAAGCCAAGGTAGTGAAGGATTCACACCCACGGGGAAAGTTGCAGGTAGCGTGAAGTTAAGCAGCTGTATCGTGGAAAAAGCAGACTCCAGGAGGTAACAGGGAAGAGGGACGAGCCCCATACTGGCGATCTAAGGAATCATCAGAGGAAAAGGCATAGGAAGTGTGGTCACACAGGGCCGACAAACGGCATGTATACCTGCCGAGGAGAAAGTCACGGCGGTAGGACAGTGGTAGTTCAGCAGCTTCAGCATACAGACTCTCAACCAGGCTAGTGTAAAAGGCACCCATGGCCAAACGGATGCCACGATGGTGGATAGTGTTGAGACGGCGTAAAAGGGATGGGCGTGCAGATACATAAACAAAGTCGAGTTTTGAACAGACAAGGGACTGGTACAAATGGAGGAAGGTGGTTCGATCGGCACCCCAAGAAGTACCATTGAGGACACGGAGGACATTGAGGGACTGTGTACAGGGGCTACCAGGTAAGAGACATGGGAGGACCAAGAGAGTTTCCTATCGAGCATGAGCATAGTGTCAGCGAACGGAAGGGCAACAGGCCCAAGATGTAGAGATAGTGGGAGAAACCATTTGCACTGCCAGAAATTCATAGAGATGGTTTTGTCATGGGAAAAGCGAAAGCCATTGGCGATGCTCCAGAAGTGAAGACGGTCAAGACAGCACTGAAGACACCGCTCATTGAGAGAGGTCCTTGGAGAACTGCAATAGATGGTAAAATCATTAACAAAAAGGGAGCTGGAGACGCCCGGCGAGAGACAGGCCATGATAGGGTTAATGGCAATAGCAAAGAGGATGATGCTCAGGACGGAACCCTGAGGCACATCATTTTCCTGAATAAAGGTGTCCAACAAAGCAGAACCCACACGCACCTTGAAAACTCGGTCTTGTAAAAAAAAAAAAAAAAAAAAACACACACACACACACACACACACACACACACACACACAGGGCAGGCGCCCACGGAAGGCCCACGTGTAAAGACTAAAGAGTATGGAGGATACCAGTCCTCCAGTAGGTGTCGTACGCCTTCTCCAAATCGAAAAACAACACTGCCACAGTCTGGGATTTCCACAGAAATCCATTTTTGACATGGGTGGACAAAGCAAAGAGATAGTCAACTGCAGAACGCTGCGCTCGAAATCCACACAGTGCATTCGCGAGCAAATGGTGAGATTCGAGCCACCACACCAGCCGAACATGAATCATATGTTCCATCACCTTGCAAACGCAGCTGGTAAGAGAGATGGGGCGGTAGCTGGAAGGATGGTCTTTGTCCTTACCAGGCTTAGGTATGGGTATGACTGTGGCTTCACGCCAGCGTCCAGGAAATGTGCCCGCAGCCCAGATGCAGTTGTATGTGTTAAGCAGTAAATGCTTGCCCACAAGAGAGAGGTGCTGCAACATCTGAATGTGGATAGCGTCTGGCCCCGGGGCGCAAGACCGAGATGAACTGAGAGCATAATCTAGCTCCCTCATAGTGAAGGCAGCGTTGTAGCACTCACAATTCAGAAAAGAGAAGGGTATTGCCCGAGCCTCCTCCATTCGTCTCCTATGGATAAAGGCAGTGTGATAGTGGGAAGAGCTTGATACTTCTGCATAATGGTGGCCCCAGGTTTTGGAGATAGCAACAGGATCCCTGATGACATCAGCACCTAGCGTCAGGCCGGAAATGGGGGAATGGATCTTGGTTCCAGAGAGCCGTTGGAGGTTGGTCCACACAACGAAGCAAAGTGTGGAACTGGTAAAAGAACTAGTGAACGAAATCCAACTAGCTCTTTTGCTATCCCGAAGAGCTCAACGACACTTTGCACACATCTGTTTATTATGAATGCAGTTTTCCAGCGTAGGGTGGCAGTTAAACATGCGGAGAGCACGTCTCTGTGCACGAATTGCATTGCGGCATGCTTCAGTCCACCAAGGGACTGGAACACAATGTGGTAGAGAGGAAGTGGAAGGAATGGAATGTTCTGCAGCAGTGAGGATAACGTTTGTGAGATAGTCCACCTGGTAATCACAACTGAAGAAACCTTGTTCTGTGAAGGTCGCCAGGGAGGAGTAAAGCTGCCAGTCAGCCTTAGTAAGCTGCCATTTGGGCATGCATGTGGATGGGGTAGGAGTCAGCACACGGAGAGCACACGGGAAGTAGTCGCTCGAGTAGGGGTCAGAAAGAATGGACCACTCAAGATGATGGGCAAGCTGGGCAGTGCACAAGGATAGGTCCAAACGCCAAAATAGGTGTGCAAGGAGTCAGAAAGGAAAGTGGGTGCACCAGTATTAAGGCAGAAGAGGTTGAGTTGGTTAAGAATGTCGGTCAAGAGGGCATCTCTCTGGCAGGCCCTTGGAGAACCCCAAAGGGGATGATGCGCATTAAAGTCACCGAGTAGCAAAAACGGTGGAGGTAGCTGCCCAATAAGCTGAAAGAAGTCAGCCCTGGTGACATTGAAGGAAGGAGGTACATAAATGGTACAGAGGGAGAAAGGCAGGCGGGGAAGGAAGAGGCGAACGGCAACAGCTTGAAGATGGGTAGTCAGGGAGATGGGTTGACTATGTAGATCATCCCGTATAAGCAGCATGACACCCCTATGAGATGGGATGCCGACCACAGAGGAAGGTCAAAATGAATCGGTAAGTAATGTGGAAGCTCAAAGCAGTCTTGAGGGCACAATTTCATTTCTTGAAGGCAAAGTACAAGGGGATGCTGTGATGCTAGAAGCAGCCGTAAATCCTCTTTGTGGGACCGAAGGCCGCGAACGTTCCATTGGAGGGCAGTCATGAGGAGGAAGAGATGTAGGGGGTGTCAATTCAATGTCCGCCAAGTGACAGCCAGTGGAGAGTCGCTACTACAGGGCACAGAAGCAGGAGGATCCTGCTCCATGGAGTCCACACAAGCATCAGCGTGCTTGTGTGGTTGGTCGGTGGAGTCCAACGCCGAAAAACGGTTGGTGGTGCGCACTGCCGAAACAGAGGCCAGCTGGGCTAAGCAACCACGAGGCGACACCGTCGAGTAGGATCTTCAAGTTGGTGAAGGGAAGACCGTTTGTCTTTAGCAGACTTCTTTGAGCCCTTCTGCTTGGAGGAAGACTTGGGTGTCGGTTGGCTGGAGTGATGGAGGAAGTCTTCCCGGAAGCACTCCTTGTAGCCTTTCCTGTCTGCCGGTTGTGTAGTGGGTAGCTCCATCTACTACATCTACATCTATACTCCGCGAGCCACCTTACGGTGTGTGGCGGAGGGTATTTATTGTACCACTATCTGATCCCCCCTTCCCTGTTCCATTCACGAATTGTGCGTGGGAAGAACGACTGCTTGTAAGTCTCCGTATTTGCTCTAATTTCTTGGATCTTTTCGTTGTGATCATTACGCGAGATATATGTGGGCGGTAGTAATATGTTGCCCATCTCTTCTCGGAATGTGCTCTCTCGTAATTTCGATAATAAACCTCTCTGTATTGCGTAACGCCTTTCTTGAAGTGTCCGCCACTGGAGCTTGTTCAGCATCTCCGTAACGCTCTCGCGCTGACTAAATGTCCCCATGACGAATCGCGCTGCTTTTCGCTGGATCATGTCTATCTCTTCTATTAATCCAACCTGGTAAGGGTCCCATACTGATGAGCAATACTCAAGAATCGAACGAACAAGCGTTTTGTAAGCTACTTCTTTCGTCGATGAGTCACATTTTCTTAGAATTCTTCCTATGAATCTCAACCTGGCGCCTGCTTTTCCCACTATTTGTTTTATGTGATCATTCCACTTCAGATCGCTCCGGATAGTAACTCCTAAGTATTTTACGGTCGTTACCGCTTCCAATGATTTACCACCTATGGCATAATCGTACTGGAATGGATTTCTGCCCCTATGTATGCGCATTATATTACATTTATCTACGTTTAGGGAAAGCTGCCAGCTGTCGCACCATGCATTAATCCTCTGCAGGTCTTCCTGGAGTACGTACGAGTCTTCTGATGTTGCTACTTTCTTGTAGACAACCGTGTCATCTGCAAATAGCCTCACGGAGCTACCGATGTTGTCAACTAAGTCATTTATGTATATTGTAAACAATAAAGGTCCTATCACGCTTCCTTGTGGTACTCCCGAAATTACCTCTACATCTGCAGATTTTGAACCGTTAAGAATGACATGTTGTGTTCTTTCTTCTAGGAAATCCTGAATCCAATCACAAACCTGGTCCGATATTCCGTAAGCTCGTATTTTTTTCACTAAACGTAAGTGCGGAACCGTATCAAATGCCTTCCTGAAGTCCAGGAATACGGCATCAATCTGCTCGCCAGTGTCTACGGCACTGTGAATTTCTTGGGCAAATAGGGCGAGCTGAGTTTCACATGATCTCTGTTTGCGGAATCCATGTTGGTTATGATGAAGGAGATTTGTATTATCTAAGAACGTCATAATACGAGAACACAAAACATGTTCCATTATTCTACAACAGATTGACGTAAGCGAAATAGGCCTATAATTATTCGCATCTGATTTATGACCCTTCTTGAAAATGGGAACGACCTGCGCTTTCTTCCAGTCGCTAGGTACTTTACGTTCTTCCAGCGATCTACGATAAATTGCTGATAGAAAGGGGGCAAGTTCTTTAGCATAATCACTGTAGAATCTTAAGGGTATCTCGTCTGGTCCGGATGCTTTTCCGCTACTAAGTGATAGCAGTTGTTTTTCAATTCCGATATCGTTTATTTCAATATTTTCCATTTTGGCGTCCGTGCGACGGCTGAAGTCAGGGACCGTGTTACGATTTTCCGCAGTGAAACAGTTTCGGAACACTGAATTCAGTATTTCTGCCTTTCTTCGGTCGTCCTCTGTTTCGGTGCCATCGTGGTCAACGAGTGACTGAATAGGGGATTTAGATCCGCTTACCGATTTTACATATGACCAAAACTTTTTAGGGTTCTTGTTTGGATTGTTTGCCAATGTTTTATGTTCGAATTCGTTGAATGCTTCTCTCATTGCTCTCTTTACGCTCTTTTTCGCTTCGTTCAGCTTTTCCTTATCAGCTATGATTCGACTACTCTTAAACCTATGATGAAGCTTTCTTTGTTTCCGTAGTACCTTTCGTACATGATTGTTATACCACGGTGGATCTTTCCCCTCGCTTTGGACCTTAGTCGGTACGAACTTATCTAAGGCGTACTGGACGATGTTTCTGAATTTTTTCCATTTTTGTTCCACATCCTCTTCCTCAGAAATGAACGTTTGATGGTGGTCACTCAGATATTCTGCGATTTGTGCCCTATCACTCTTGTTAAGCAAATATATTTTCCTTCCTTTCTTGGCATTTCTTATTACACTTGTAGTCATTGATGCAACCACTGACTTATGATCACTGATACCCTCTTCTACATTCACGGAGTCGAAAAGTTCCGGTCTATTTGTTGCTATGAGGTCTAAAACGTGAGCTTCACGAGTTGGTTCTCTAACTATCTGCTCGAAGTAATTCTTGGACAAGGCAGTCAGGATAATGTCACAAGAGTCTCTGTCCCTGGCTCCAGTTCTGATTGTGTGACTATCCCATTCTATACCTGGTAGATTGAAGTCTCCCCCTATTACAATAGTATGATCACGAAACTTCTTCACGACGTTCTGCAGGTTCTCTCTGAGGCGCTCAACTACTACGGTTGCTGATGCAGGTGGTCTATAGAAGCATCCGACTATCATATCTGACCCACCTTTGATACTTAACTTAACCCAGATTATTTCACATTCGCATTCGCTAATAACTTCACTGGATATTATTGAATTCTTTACTGCTATAAATACTCCTCCACCATTGGCGTTTATCCTATCCTTGCGGTATATATTCCATTCTGTGTCTAGGATTTCGTTACTGTTCACTTCCGGTTTTAACCAACTTTCCGTTCCTAATACTATATGCGCACTATTTCCTTCAATAAGAGATACTAATTCAGGAACCTTGCTCCACCTCGTGAGGCAAGAGTCTGACAGTTTGTTGCACAGCAGGACAGGGGGACAGTGATGCTACCTTGACACTGGGCAACTTCACAACCTCAGAGCCAAATTTGAGGTCACATGCCTGTGTAGCCATGGCCTTCATGGAGTGAGGGGTAACAAGAACTGAACTATAAATGCCAGACAGGAGAACACAGGATTTGCACTTAGCCAAGTAACTTGGGAGCTACTGGGTAAGGCACTTTTTCCTTTACCCGAATCTCTTGAACAGCCTGCTCGGCGAGATACACGAGCCAATCCCGGGAGGAGGCGGAATGGCCGCCATTGCAGTTGATACAACGGGGAGAAGGAGGCGGACATTACCCTCGTGTGGATCCCTGCCACAGGTTACGCATTTGGCTGGGTGTCAACAAGATGTTCTAGTGTGATTGAACCGATGACACTGGTAACAGCGCATCAGATTCAGAATGTACGGGTGGACTGTGATGATTTCGTAGCCAGCTTTAATCTTGGATGGCAGCACCAACCTATCAAAGGTGAGGAAAAGATTGCGGGTGGGCACCAAGGAAGAATCGACCTTTTTCATGACACGGTGAATGGCAATGACACCCTGATCGCAGAGGTAAGATTGTATTTCAGCCTTGGTCAGACCATCAAGCAGCCTGGTGTGAACTACACCACGGGAAGAATTGAAAGTTCTACGTGTCTCAGCACAAGCAGGGTAGCCGTGGAGAAGCAAGGCAGCAAGAAGTTGTTGTGCTTGAGTATCAGAAGCCGTCTCCAAAAGCAAAGTGCAATTCCGTAAATGAGAGCAGGGTTTCACAGGGCCAGCAATGGCATCAACACCTTTCTGAATAATAAACGGATTGACCGTGGCAAAGAACTGACCCTCTACAGTACATGATACAACAAGGAACTGCAGTGCAGCAGGAAGGGTCTTCAAATCAGTAGCCTCATTACATTTTCGTTTCATCGACATCGATCGAGAGGATGAGTGACTCATTGCGAGGAAATCCCCCATGACTGCCAGTGTCTCCGATGGAGCACTCCTTCGAACTGGGGGCCCCTACACAATGGGGCATACCCGCTTTAGGTGATTTTTCACACCTCAGGGCACACCTCCCGAACGGGAGGGACCAATGGGCAATCTGGGAAGGTTACAGCTCAGGCAATCACCCCTCCCTGGACTTGGCCTATACCAGAGGGTAAGCACGAACGCTACCTGTTGACCCAGGGCTGGGAATTCCACGTTACCCAGTCACCTTTTACGCGTCAGATGCATGGGCCAGCCTTCTGGAGCGCACAGGGACGAAGAAGAAAGAAGAGGATCCTCAAACGCCGAAGCGGAGGAACGAGAGGAGAAGGGAAACAAAGAAAGGAAGAAAGAAGCCAAAAAGAAAGTTGAGACTGTTTGCAGGTCAGCTACAGAACGCAGAACATTCCCAATAATACCCCAGACATGTTCCCCAAGGGTGGAAAAAGAATAGCAAGAGGATAGACATGCAGCACGGAAGGGAAAAAGTGCTGCAAAGGCTGGGACCCCGTGGTAGCCAAGCACAAACCCGCCAAAGAGTGGCGAGCCCCCTGGGGGGAAACCCTATGCACCCTCCTACCATCACCTGTACCAGCCCTGAAACTGGCAAAACATACACTATCAAAGGCAGAGCAACACAAGAAACAACACAAGACCAGGTGAATACGGTGGGTGCAGAATGACTTCCCAACCCAACACCTGTGTGGAGTTTTTTTGTCATTCTAGCGTAATGTGGGTGTTATATGGAGTAGCATAACTTCACACAGTCTTTTTGGTCATTGTTCTTGAATTCTATCTGCAAGATGTCTCAGCTGTTGACAATAAACGTTGTAGTACACCATTGCTGTTCCACCAGAGGCGTAAGATTATCTTTCGTGGGTGTGCACAGGTTTTTGTGTGGGGAGTTGCTGTTTGTTTGGATTCAACCATTCCTTTATTTTCCTTATGGTAGCAAAAAGATGACATTTCTCGTCACCAATAATGATACAGGATAGATTAGTCAGTGTTGTTCATGAGCCAACTGATAAGGAACAATCAGAGATGCACTTATGGCAACTTACTGATTTTTGTAATTTTGGCTCAGAGCATGCAGTACACATACATCCAATTTATGAACCTTACCCACTGCATGCAAATGTCGCACAATGGTGGAATGATCACAGTTCATCACATTTGCCAGTTCTTGAGTACAATGGCATGGATCACTGTGGATTAAAGCATTTAAATGATTATCATCAAACCCTGAAGGTCTTCCTGAACATGGGGAGTCACTAATGTTAAAACGATCCTCCTTAAAACGAGAAAACCATTTTCTTGTTGTGCTGTACCCAATGGCATTATCCTCACACGACACAAATGTTTCTGGTTGCCTCTGCTGCTATCACCCCTCTACTGAACCCAAATAAAAGAATATGTTTGAGATGTTACAATTTCTTCACTTGGCACTCCATTTTCTAGTATCCACAGCTACACTGACTACCTCCGAATGACAATATGTAAACTCAAATAGTAGCAGTGAACAACAAATAAAAAATGACAATTGATAAATAAACCAATAGTAATCTGAATATGAACATGCAAAATGAAAACACTATGAACATATGTACCAAACCAATATAAAACAATGTTTCACTGTTAAGCCAAGAAATTTTCACCCCTCACATTATCCTCCTGCGACCTTCCCCATACTGCAAACATTCTGGTATGTCACTATTTTTTCCGCAAACAACAGCCATGTATAATGATTAATGTAACTATGATGGTTCCTAGTGAAGAACTGCCATTAAATAATCCAGCATAATCACTGTCAGATGTACTCTTACCAAGAGATGGGATGATCCACATTATATAATGTGAAATGCAATCAATACTAGCTTTCTCTTGTTAGTGTGATAACCACTGCACAATCAACAAGGATGAGATTGCAATTCTTCACAGAGTGTCAATGGACTAAATGTTTTTAATACATTAAGAAAAGACCTTTTAAAAAAATTATCGATGTTCTGATAAAATATCACCATTCAGTTATGACTATCAGAATCATTATCGAGATTCACTTACATTAACTACAATTTTTCCAAGTTTCCTTAAAGGGAGTTGGAACGCCCTATCCTGACAATGTTAAATTTAGTGACTCAGTTTCCCTGTATTTCAGGAACCACTGTAGCCATTGGCATGAAACTTTTACAGAACATTAAACTGTACGTTCTGAGTCTATTGAACTATAATAATTGCATTTCAGCCACTGCTTTCAGAAAGACAATTTTTTAATTACATTGTTAAAATTTTGTGTACTTTTTTGTACATTATCCTAAATAATTTTAATTATACATAACATTATGTTCTTCTTTTAGTTCAGTGGACTCAGGATATGTATGTTATTACTCCCTGAAAATCTGAATACTATAGTTGAACTGGTTTCTGAGGTTTAGGGGAAAATTCAACGGACTATGTAAATTTTCAGGAACGGCTTCTAAAATTTCAGAAGACTGTAACTCACTTAATATATGCTTATTTTTTTATTTTTAGTCACTCAGAAGCACCCTGGACCATAGTGTATATCATCATCTTGATCTTTTTCCAAGTTTTTTTATTTTCTTTTTTCTGGACTCCACAGTGGCCAACTGAGCTGCACACACTGCTTTATCAATGTGAATGTTGTCCATCCATTCAAGTTCTCTGATGCAGTTTGCTCCAGGATTAATTCCCATATGCTGTAACACTTTCACCCTACCAATGTTGCCATCATTAAAAGCAATAACAGTATCACTCACTCCCCCCCCCCCCCCCCCCCACACACACACTTTAGTGTCTTCATTCCAACAAAAACATTTTTTGGTAAGTGAGTCCATATAAGATTATTGAATGACTCATTGGGATTTTGAGTCTGACCATGCAGACACTTCTTCAGTAATTCAAGGATTTGCCAAGTCACTGTAAATAAGTTTTATGATAACCATGACTGCTGCTGGGATGAAATGTTTATGGCTGTATGAAGTGTTTGAGTACTCGGCATTGCAGTAATTGCACCATGAATCAGGTCCAGGAATGCAAAGGTGGTGTACTGGTTTGATAACTTCCTCAACCTGGTGCCCATTCTCTTCTGGACATGACTAACACAGTCCAGTTTTGTGCTTATCTTCTCATCCTAAGGCTGAGCAGCTACTACACTGTTATATGTTTTCGAGTCTCCATCACCTACGACCTTAGTGTAACACACTCCCCTTTTGCTAACGGATCAACTAAAAATTTCAATAGCTGTAGAGGTCTCCATACCACCACTTGTTCCTTCACAATTTCTGTCACAGATAGGCTGTTCTTCATTACCTGATTTACACTTATAACAATGTTTGGTTAAAATCTGGAAATCTATTATCTTTCCAGTATCTACACTGGTCACCATAGCAACAGAATTCTTAGAACTGTAGCCGCACTTCTGCCAAGTGCCACCAAAAGCTACTGGTATGTCACTCAAACCATCACTTATTTCGACAGCTTTGTTTGCAGCACCCTTCATTGATTCGCATGCAACAGATTCCATAGCAGCTCCAATAAATCCTGCATACCTGTTGATTTTACAATGTGGGTGTGGCATATTCATCACATTATAATATTCTTTTAGGTCAGTATACTCAGGGTTATTATGTTATTACTCCCTGAAAATTTGAATACTCTACACAAAGTGCTTCAAAATAATTATCTTTACACGTATCAGAATTCCAAAATGAGTGAGTATATTTACAACTGGCACAATTAATGATAAGTTTCTAGGGTAGTCCATCCGATACCTCACTGTCTTCATGTAAACTAACTGGCCCTCCACATATTTTACAACACACACATTCACCTAACACTCTTGTTAGGATGTGTAAATCTATCACAATATAACCTAACCTACCATTTACATCACTTTTATTTTGAGGAAACTGTGTATCACAGTGTTTTATTTTAATCTTTGAAGTACTAATGGGTGTTTTTCTAGATACTGACAAGTTTGCCTGTATTTCATTGTCTGTAATTTCACACGCCACATGTTGAACCAGTGTTTCCCTTTATTTGAAAATCTATTACCATGAAACCCACATTTCTTAAAAACACTTCGTTTTGGCATCATACTTTACTTTTTGAGAGACTTACCAATTTATTCATCACTTTTCCTTGGAAAAAAATTAGCACTTTGACATACAATGGGTGTTTATACTATGAAATATGATACTGTTTTTGGCAGTGCTACCAATACAAAAATGTAATTTAAACTTTATAACACATCAATCCACAGCCTTCTATATAAAAAATTACCAATTTTATTAGATCTTGAAGTAATGCACTTAAAAATTTTAATGTTTTCAACTGGTGTAGATTATATTTAAAAAATAAAATCCTTCCCATGTGAGTTTGTAAGTGATATATACACACACCATTTTACTTGGAAAATTGCAAATTTTTAATGAGATAAAAATCCAAAAATTTGAAAGAACATTTATTCTATCTCCCCTTAATAAAAGGGATCTGAAAGTCATTAAAACACTGATGTATAATCAAACATTTCTCACTGAAGCTTCCAGTTCAATTTTTGAAAAATTTCCATCTTCAAATGTGGTTCTCCTGAACTTCCACACTCTTAACTCCTACAAAGTCAAACATATATTGATGATTTAAACCAAGAATGGTGAAAGTCATTGTATTAGCAATTGAAGTATTTAATATTCTGCATCTGGTAACAGTGAAAAATTTGGATACATGGTTTCAGCATTACCTGTATCATTTGATCAAAAGATGCATTTTAAACAGCTACTATTATCCAAAAAGAGATACCTTGAGACCATAAAGATCCATGAAGAGCTATGTCTTGAGCACAGCTATGTGGTTGTGAAACATGGGCAACGGGGTACGACAGAAGTGAAGCAATTACATGCCTTTAAAATGTTGTGTGACAGCAGATTGCTGAAGATCAGATGGTTTACAGAAGTAAGGAATGAAGAGGTCCAGCAAGGAATCAAAGAGAAAACAATGATGACGATATAACATAACAAAACTAGGACACAGAATAGCTGGGCAAATATTATGACAAGTTGTTGCTGAAAGCAAATACTGAAGAGATGGTAGAGAGAGAGAGTCAATGTGTTAATTCTGATAGGAACATAGACAGCAGACAGTCACTATGTGACGCAGTACTTACACTTAAATGAAGAGGATAGCTGGCAATGACAAGCGTGAAGAGTTTCATTGAAACAATCTTAGGTTTCATGACAAAAAACAATAACAGATAAATATTGAAACATGGTAAATGTTAAGAGCTGTAGATTAAAACTGAAGAAACTACAAAAAGGTGCTAATTTAAGGAGATGGGACCTGGATAAACTGACTAAACCAGAGGTTGTACAGAGTTTCAGGGAGAGCATAAGGGAACAATTGACAGGAATGGGGGAAAGAAATACAGTAGAAGAAGAGTGGGTAGCTCTGAGGGATGAAGTAGTGCAGGCAGCAGATGATCAAGTAGGTAAAAAGACAAGGGCTAATAGAAATCCTTGGGTAACAGAAGAAATATTGAATTTAATTGATGAAAGGAGAAAATATAAAAATGCAGTAAATGAAGCAGGCAAAAAGGAATACAAACGTCTCAAACATGAGATCGACAGGAAGTGCAAAATGGCTAAGCAGGGATGGCTAGAGGACAAATGTAAGGATGTAGAGGCTTATCTCACTAGGGGTAAGATAGATACTGCCTACAGGAAAATTAAAAGAGACCTTTGGAGAGAAGAGAACTACTTGTATGAACATCAAGAGCTCAGATGGAAACCCAGTTCTAAGCAAAGAAGGGAAAGCAGAAAGCAGGAAGGAGTATATAGAGGGTATATACAAGTCGATGTACTTAAGGACAATATTATGGAAATGGAAGAGGATGTAGATGAAGACGAAATGGGAGATAAGATACTGCGTGAAGAGTTTGACAGAGCACTGACAGACCTGAGTTGAAACAAGGCCCCAGGAGTAGACAACATTCCATTAAAACTACTGACGGCCTTGGGAGAGCCAGTCCTGACAAAACTCTACCATCTGGTGAGCAAGATGTATGAGACAGGTGAAATACCCTCAGACTTCGAGAAGAATATAATAATTCCAATCCCAAAGAAAGCAGGTGTTGACAGATGTGAAAATTACCGAACTATCAGCTTAATAAGTCACAGCTGCAAAATACTAACACGAATTTTTTACAGACGAATGGAAAAACTGGTAGAAGCGGACCTCGGGGAAGATCAGTTTGGATTCCGTACAAATGTTGGAACACGTGAGGCAATATTAACCTTACGACTTATCTTAGAAGAAAGATTAAGGACAGGCAAACCTACGTTTCTAGAGAGAGCTTTTGACAATGTTAACTGGAACATTCTCTTTCAAATTCTGAAGGTGGCAGGGGTAAAATACAGGGAGCGAAAGGCTATTTACAATTTGTACAGAAACCAGATGGCAGTTATAAGAGTCGAGGGGTGTGAAAGGGAAGCAGTGGTTGGGAAGGGAGTAAGACAGGGTTGTAGCCTCTCCCCGATGTTATTCAATCTGTATATTGAGCAAGCAGTAAAGGAAACAAAAGAAAAATTCGGAGTAGGTATTAAAATTCATGGAGAAGAAATAAAAACTTTGAGGTTCGCCGATGACATTGTAATTCTGTCAGAGGCAGCAAAGGACCTGGAAGAGCAGCTGAACGGAATGGACAGTGTCTTGAAAGGAGGATATAAGATGAATATCAACAAAAGCAAAACGAGGATAATGGAATGTAGTCTAATTAAGTCGGGTGATGCTGAGGGAATTAGATTAGGAAATGAGACACTTAAAGTAGTAAAGGAGTTTTGCTATTTCGGGAGTAAAATAACTGATGATGGCCGAAGTAGAGAGGATATAAAATGTAGACTGGCAATGGCAAGGAAAGCATTTCTGAAGAAGAGAAATTTGTTAACATCGAGTATAGATATAAGTGTCAGGAAGTCGTTTCTGAAAGTATTTGTATGGAGTGTAGCTATGTATGGAAGTGAAACATGGACGATAAATAGTTTGGACAAGAAGAGAATAGAAGCTTTCGAAATGTGGTGCTACAGAAGAATGCTGAAAATTAGAAGGGTAGATCACATAACTAACGAGGAGGTACTGAATAGAATTGGGGAGGAGTTTGTGGCACAACTTGACTAGAAGAAGGGACCGGTTGGTAGGACATGTTTTGAGGCATCTAGGGATCACAAATTTAGCATTGGAGGGCAGCGTGGAGGGTAAAAAACGTAGAGGGAGACCAAGAGATGAATATACTAAGCAGATTCAGAAGGATGTAGGTTGCAGTAGGTGCTGGGAGATAAAGAAGCTTGCACAGAATAAGGTAGCATGGAGAGCTGCATCAAACCAGTCCCAGGACTGAAGACCACTACAACAAATGTTAAGATATTTGGTTTGGCGTTTAAGTGGGTGACTGTCAACACCACAAATACACAGATCTGAGGTCAATCATCAGTGAGTCCTAGGAGTTTTTATGATGCTTCTTTCACCTCTCGCAATGATTTGTATAAGTTAAATATTACAAGTTTCACTATGGTTCAGAGTCTATATAAAATAGTAGGTTTCAAACTTCATATTGCTGTCACATTAAGAGTCATTAAAAATGAAAACATATAATACAAGGTATTTCAAAATGAACACACCGGTTTTAAGGTGTTCCAGCATTTAATACATTCACATTACAATTGAAAATAATAAACAACATGAAAGAGCAACTCAAACAGTTTTGTTTGTATACCTGTGCGCAATGTGAAGAGTATGGAATGACAAAGAGTGACTGAAAAACCTGTTTAACGAGTGCGAGTCTTTCACACTTAGCCCCAAGAAACATCCCCAAGGAAAGTTTATAGGTCTTTCTTTTTCAGTGGATCAACTGTAAATAATGTTTCTTATCTCAATGTGCTACAGCTATGGCCCGTGCCTCAATGGGAAGAAGCTGAGCAACACATCTTTATTTGGGAGCAAGATGGTGCTCCACCTCACTGGCATAACTCAGTATGCGACCGGTTAAAAGACATATCCAACTGGTGTATTGGGCACAGGGGGTCGGCTCACACAGCATTTTATGCATGACTTCCACATTCACATGTGATCTGGCGCAATCATGTCTATATGCCTCTGATACCATCCGATCTATCCTGACACTAATCAAGGTTTCAGAACAACTCGCCTATAGACTCAATGTGTGAGATCGATATTCACACTGAATAATTGTAAGAAAAACTGTGTTTCTCTTTCATTTATAATTGCAAGGTGAATGTAATATGTGCTACAAAGCCTTACAACCCGTAAATTCATTTTGAAACACCCTGTATAATGACAAATGCTTCATTATATAAGTGGGCAGGCTTCTGTAACCACTAACTAAGAAACTCAGTGAAGAAGTCACCTCAATGCTGGGCAAAGGCCTTAATTTCATTACCACACCTGAGAGAATACCCCCAGAAGAAACTTCTGGTGCCACCAAAGTATTTTTGTTCTCCATTTTGAAGGTTCACATGGAGAATGTAAGCCTGAACATATCAGGAACCTTGAATAAAGCAAAACCACCCAAGAACATCATATCTGCAGAGAATAGGAAAGTTCTTTACAATCATAAGAGGAATGAACACATTGTGATCACCAAAGCTGTGCTGGCGTAAGCTGTCGCCAACAAAGAGGCTGCGAGAAGGTCGATAGCAGGCGCCGGAGCAAGGGAGCCCATCAGGAGAGGGGCCAAAGACAAAACTCACAAGAAATGCACCGCCAATGCCCTCTCGACTGCCAGTATTTAACCTGCCGTCGTGGACCAGAAGCCCCAGTCCGTCACAGTCATCCAGTCAGGCACAGTCATAGTTTCAGCCAGTGAGTCACAGTCCAGTTACAGGCCCAGTCAGAGTCACAGTCTCTGGCTGAGAGTCAGTCAGTACCTAGTGACCGGAGTACCGTACATAGAAGGACTTGTACTTCACCAGCAGTGAGGCTAACATGGACTGTCACAGATGAGCTTGTACCACAACAACTTGCTTTAAGATAAGTAGCTCTCTGTTTATGTTAATAAAGAACCCTGTTAATACATGCATGCAGTTGTGTTATAGAAAGTGGATATCGGCCACCCAACAACAGCCTCTCCTTGCTTCCGATGGTACAAGATGACAGTGGCAACGAAATGACACAAAAAAGAGCAGATAAGGTAAATGCCACCATTGTTTCTGACACAGTGGATATCACAAAAACATGGAACAACTGTTGGTGACGGTCAAATGTGATCCAATGAACAAGACGGTAAAAAAAGTGAAAAATCTGTTATCTGACTCCAGAGCAGATACCTCTATTATCAAAGTCGGATACCCTGAATAACATCTGTATCCATCAGAATATTTGGTCTACCAAAGATACACAAAGAATGATGTCCATAAAGAATTACTATGAATGGGATTAATTCTCCAATGTGCTTTTATGGTTGGGCATTTGTTGGGGAAACAAACATCCTCTAGGGAAAATGAAGGTCTTATCAGGGAAATGAATACTTTTGTGAAAGATTCAAAACCTTTTTTGCTTTTTACAAGTATCAGTCAAAGTGAAGGTATCTCAAACTGGAATTCTGGCAAACTACTACATAATTCTTTTATTTACTAACAGCCCTGTAGCAGATACTGTGGACATCATCATAGGTGAAATTGCATGTGACATGATAAAATTCTGACTGTGGCCAAGCTATTTTAAATATAAGGGAGAATTTTACAAACAATCTGACGATGTTGCTATGGGTTCACCTTGATCTCCAGTAACAGCTGACATTTTATGGAGCATTTCAAACAACAGGCATTAAGTAATGTGGAACTGAAACAACTATCCTGCTGACTCAACTATGTGGATGACATGTTCGCTCTATGATCACATAAGAAGAAAGAGCAATGCAGATTCCTTGATTTCCTTAACCTTGCATTGAATTCACTGTGCAAGCAGTAAAGGAATCAAAGGAGGAATTTAGGAAGGAAATTAACGTTCAGGGAGAAGAACCAGTGGTATTGTAATTCTGCCAAAGATGGCAAAGGACTGAAGAACAGTTGAAAACATGGATAAGGTCTTCAAAAGAAGTTATTAGATGAACATCAACAAAAGCAAAATGAGGGTAATAGAATGTGGTCAAATTAAATCAGATGCTGCTGAAGGAATTACATTAGGATATGAGACAATGAATGTAGTAGATGAGTTTTACTATTTGGGCAGCAAAACAACTGATCATGGCTGAAACAAAGAGGATATAAAATGCAAATTGACAATAGCAAGAAAAGCATTTCTGAAAAATAGGAATTTGTTAACATCTAACACAAATCAAAGTGTTAAGAAGTCTTTTCTAAAGGTATCTGTATATAATGTAGCCTGGTACAGAAGTGAAACATGGGCAATAAAGAGTTCAGACAAGAAGAGAATAGAAGCTTTTGAAACATGGTGCTACAGAAGAATCCTGAAGATTAGAGGGGTAGTAGATCAAATAACTAATGACTACGTACTGAAATGAATTGGGGGAAAAAGAAATTTACGACATAAATAGACTAGAGAAAGGGATTGGTTGATAGGACACGTCCTGAGACATCAAAGAATAGTCAGTTTGGTAATGGAGGGAAATGTGAGAGTTAAGATTTGTAAACAGAAACCTAGGCAGGAATACAGTAATCAGGAGATGTAAGTTGCAACAGTTACTCAGAGATGAAGGCACTTGCACAGAATAGACTAGGGTGGAGAGCTGCATCAAACCAACTTCAGATTGAAGGCCACAACAACAATATTCAAAACAAATATGCTGAATCAGAAGCCAGTAAATGTATTTTCAATCTGTATTTGACCAACTGCATTTTCAGTTTTATTTATTGATTAAAAAAATCAAACTGCTTCATTACACAGACAACATGTCTTCCTTCTTTGCGTTCGATTAATTGTATTACACAAGAGGACAATACATGCGAAACTTTGTCCTCTGAGGTGTATTAAGTTTTTAAAAAAATGTGACGTTTGTCATGTAGGAATACTGTAAATAAGGAACTAGTGAGCTATACTCCATAGCAGCAAATGGCTCTGAGCACTAAGAGATATACATCTGAGGTCATCAGCCCCCTAGAACTTAGAACTACTTAAACCTAACTAACCTAAGGACATCACACACATCCATGCCCGAGGCAGGATTCAATCCTACGACCATAGCGGTCACGCGGTACCAGACTGAAGCGCCTAGAACTGCTCGGCCACAGCGGCCGGCCTCCATAGTAGCAAATTAATGTAACTTAACATTTTCACCCTCATGAAATATATTTTCAGCTGAAGTCTTTTCCAGTTCATAACTGGTATAGACAATGATGAATCTACAAAGGCTGCTTATTACTCTACATACTTTATTAATCAACAAGTGGTGCCTTTTATGAGACTGTATACCAAAATTTTATCCCAAAACGATGTGAAAGTTTCCACTGAAGACAAATGAAGGCAACTTAAATATTAACAGTATAAACTACATTTGTAGTACACAACCAAAAACACTTGTACTGGGTATGAAAGCTCTATTCCTTGCTGAACGAGAAAACTTAACAGTCTTCAACATTATTATTCCCACATTATGCATAATTTTTCCCAGAAGAGTGTCAATTTTGGCCATCCGTATGTATATATTTTTCCATTCTTCTTCTTCTTCTTTCTTCTTCTTCTCTGTAGGAATCAGCATGTGTTTCAAAAAAGACGATCGTGTGAAACCCAGCTCGCGCTATTTGTCCACAGGACTCAGAGGGCCATAGACACGAGTTCCCAGGTAGATGCCGTGTTTCTTGACTTCCGCAAAGCATTTGATACAGTTCCCCCCAGTCATTTAATGAACAAAGTAAGAGCATATGGACTATCAGGCCAATTGGGTGATTGGACTGAAGAGTTCTTAGATAACAGAACACAATATGTCATTCTCAATGGAGAGAAGCCTTCTGAAGTAAGAGTGGTTTCAGGTGTGCCACAGGGGAGTGTCGTAGGACTGTTGCTATTCACAATATACATAAACGACCTTGTGGATAACATTGGAAGTTCACTGAGGCTTTTTGCGGATGATGCTGTAGTATATCGAGAGGTTGTAACAATGGAAAATTGTACTGAAATGCAGGAGGATCTGCAACGAATCAACAAATGGTGCAGGGAATGGCAATTGAATTTCAATGTAGAAAAGTGTAATGTGCTGCGAATACATAGAAAGAAAGATCCTTTATCATTTAGCTACAATATAGCAGGTCAGCAACTGGAAGCAGTTAATTCCATAAATTATCTGGGAGTACGCATTAGGAGTGATTTAAAATGGAATGATCATATAAAGTTGACCGTCAGTAAAGCAGATGCCAGACAGATTCATCGGAAGAATCCTAAGGAAATGCAATCCGAAAACAAAGGAAGCAGGTTACAGTAGACTTGTTCGCCCACTGCTTGAATATTGCTCGCCTGTTAGGATCCATGCCAGATAGGGTTGATAGAAGAGAGAGAGAAGATCCAACAGAGAGCAGCGCACTTCATTACAGGATCATTTAGTAATTGCGAAAGCGTTATGGAGATGATAGATAAACTCCAGTGGAAGACTCTGCAAGAGAGACGCTCAGTAGTTTGGTCCGGGCTTTTGTTGAAGTTTCGAGAACATACCTTCACCGAGGAGTCAAGCAGTATATTGTTCCCTCCTACGTACATCTCGCGAAGAGACCATGAGGATAAAATCAGAGAGATTAGAGCCCACACAGAGGCATACCGACAATCTTTCTTTCTACGAACAATACGAGACTGGAATAGAAGGGAGAACCGATAGAGGTACTCGAAGTACCCTCCGCCAACCCCGTCAGGTGGCTTGTGGAGTATGGATGTAGATGTAGATGTAGATGCTGTGGCATCAAATTTCTGACAAGAATCTTTGAGGTGTGTAGATGTAGATGACAGGTGACTGAATGTGTATGTTCTGTTGTTAAAAAACATTTCTATAGTTTATTTCTTTGCATGTGGCGTGTTCTTAACCTGTAAAAACTCAACTTCAGATATGTACATTACCTTGATGCTCAGACTCAAAAGTAGGTACTAAAGCTTAGGATCATCACATTACATTCACTGACTTCCATACAACACAAAAGGAAGCAAAGTACAACTTTCAATTGTTCAACTGAAGTCCTGTTCTGAATTGAAGCTTTGCCTCTCAGCTGATCACAGCTAATCTTTCGACATTTTATATCTTCTGTGTATACATTACCCATCTGTACTGATGCATGGAACATCTACCACATGTACTTCTTGCAAACTGTGTTGGTTTGGAGTGACTATAAACATGAATTTATTAGCATATATTTTGGAACAATACCAATCAGTAATTAAATATTCAGAATCATCACATTCATTATGTATTCCTATCAAAACACCCATGAAGAAATCACCTATGGTTACAATACCCATGAACATTAAGAGTTACAGAATTTTCCATGCTGATATATATCACTGTTGCCCAACTCCTGACAAACTCGAATTTCCATCTAATTATGGCTGCCACCATCTTGTAAATATCAAAAATGGTTCAAATGGCTCTGAGCACTATGGGACTTAACATCTATGGTCATCAGTCCCCTAGAACTTAGAACTACTTAAACCTAACTAACCTAAGGACATCACACACATCCATGCCCGAGGCAGGATACGAACCTGCGACCGTAGCGGTCACGCGGTTCCAGACTGAAGCGCCTAGAACGACACGGCCACACCGGCCGGCCGTGTAAATATCAGATCTAAGATGTGTATTGGTACCTAAGTTCACCACCTCCAATAGGACATGGCTAGTGAAACACTGTGATGTTCAAACCAAACATTGGTTTGGTAACAGCTTGGCTTACTATTTCACATGGCTAGGAGAATGAGTCGCTGTTACTCACAAAGAGAGTAAATGAAATTTTTTACTTCAGATGAACGTCAAAGAAAATTCTGAGGAGGTTACTGGTACATGTAACAAAAACTTATGCAGACTACCAAATATATCTTCACGTGAGGCAAAAAAATGGCTTTGCAATTTGATGAAGCACCTTCATAACAATTTGATAACAAAAACTTACAAAAACATCTTTTTGTATGCTGTTGAGGCAAAATAATATAACATGATTCTGATGATATTCCAGTATGTTCCTAAGTTTTGCTTTTGTACTGCACCTTAAATATTCTGCCCTAAACAGATACTTAATAACAAAATTAATTAGACACATACATTTCAAAGATCTAGTTTAATGTTTAAGCTACGAATCCCACAGGCACACCTAGGTAAAAGACGTGTTTAAGTCTTTCTTTAATTAAACTAGTTTCATTAATTTCCTAAATACATAGGTTCATGTTTGACAAGGGCTGTCTCCAGTGTTTCACAGGAACTAACACCCTGCAGGCAGACTTCAATCACTGATCACTGTCCAGCCCTTAGCTTAGCCAGAGTAGTATCTGGCAAAGTATTGATTTAAAAAGAGGAAGGAGGGAGGCTTTGAAAGGAGAGTGAGATACCTGTTGTAGCATTAAGCACTTCACACTTTTGTGTCAGCAGCATCTGGTCTCAAAAGCCTGTACACAAAACCAAACTGAAATCTTACCAAGTAATGGTAGTGTACAGCCTGACCAATTCAGGTAGTTGAAATGTATTCACAGGTGTAAATATGGACAACCATCAGCTGTATAATGGAATGACAACAATGAAAATTTGTTGCCAGACCAAGACTAGAACCCAGATTTACTGCTTATTGTTATCTGAGCCTGCTTCATGGCGATTGTTGTCATTCCATTATACAGCTGATGGTTGTCCATATTCGCAACTGGGAATACATTTTATTTATTTCACAATGGCTGGTAGTTGTCGCAGAGCCTGTTCCTTCGGACATGCATGCAATATCATATCATGTCAAATTCAGAAACTGTCAGGTTCAACATTAGTCCTGCAACTGGCTACTCCAATCTGTGCCTCATGGAGAGGTTGAGCTGAAATGTTCCTTCTTTCTAATGAAGCATAGCTGCAAAAGCCTCTGCATTATGTTAAAATAAAAGTGTCCCATGCAATTAGTTCAAAATGAATTATTCGAACAGCCCTATTCAACAAAACTATAACTTTGGATAAATATGTAAACAATATACCACAACCTCATTGTTTCCAAGGAAATAACAGTTAATGAATAATCCTACTGTTATTTTATGCAGGACAATGCACAGCACACACAGCCAATACATTGGTGTCAGTGTGTGTTTTTGAAGGTAGTATAGTTGACTGGCCTCTTCTATTCCCAGAGTTAAATCGGTGAGATTTTACTCCCTGGAGCATATTAAAAGATATGGTGCACACAAACAATCCTCATACACTTGACAAGATGGGAAACAGTACACTGATCAGGTAGAACATTACAACCACCCATCTAATAGCAGATATATCCACCTTTGGCACAGATAACGCCAGAGAAGTGTCGTGGCATGGGAGCAATGAGGCCTTGGTACATCTCAGAAGGGAGTTGGCACAACATATGCACACACAAATCACGTAATTCCCGTAAATTTCAGAGAGGGGGTGATGAGCTCTGATGCCACATTCAATCACATAACATACGTGTTCAATCACGTTCAGATCTGACGAGTTAGAGAGCCAGCACATCAATTGGCACTCGCCATGGTGTTCCTCAAACCACTCCATCACATTTCTGGCCTTGTGACATGGCCCAGTATCTTACTGAAAAATGCCACTGTTACCAGGAAACATGAACATCATGAAGGGATGCATGTGGTCTACAACCAGTGAACTATACTCCTTGGCCACCATGGTGCCTTGCACGAGCTCCACTGGACCCATGGATGCCCATCTGAATGTTCCCCAGAGCATGAAGGAGCCACCTCCAACTTGTCTCTGTCCCCTGGTACACATGTCAAGGAGCTGTTCCCCTGGAAGATGATGGATTCGCGGCCTCCCATTGGCATGATGAAGAAGGTATTGGGATTCCTCAGACCATCCAACTCACTGCCACTGCACCAGTCCAGTACCAACAGTCAGGTGCACATTTAAGTCATAGTTGCTGATGTCATGGTGGTAACACTGGCACATGAGTGTATCGTCGGTTGCGCAGGCCCATCATTAGGACTGTTTGGTGTACGGTGTGCTTACACACACTTGTATTCTGCCCAGAATTAAAGTCTGATGTTAGGTCCACCACAGAATGCCACCTGTCCTGTTTTACCAGTCTACCCAGCCTGCGATGTCTGACATCCGTAACGAGGGGTGGCCACCCTACTCCGAGACATCTGAACATGGTTTCATCTTGGTCCACCACGTATTGAAGACACTCACCACAGCACTCCTGGAACACCCAACAGGTCGTCCAGTTTCAAAATGCTCATGCCAAGCCTCCAGGCGGTTACAATCTGCCCTCGGTCAAACTCGGATAGATCGTGCGTCTTCCCATTCTACATACGGACAGCACGCTCACTAATACTATGTACATCATGCATGTGTGTGACTAGGAGTCATTCCTTGCTAGGGGACACTAGTGCATGCGTGTATCTATAGTAGATTAGCGGTCATAATGTTCATAACTGATCAGGATATTTGACTTGTGAATTCAAGGATGAAATCTGATGAATGTGTGACAGTGTGTTCACTGAAAGTATCAAGACTGCTTTGGACCCGAGAAATGCCATTTTGAACACTTGCTTTAATTAAAGGAAAGCTTAATTTAATCATATAGGATCTTAGCTCGTGTTAAACATGTGGAAGATGATACGAGCTCCCATTCAACAGCTGTACGGGGAACTAACCGGTACACATTTCGTGCAAACTATGAGCCTGCACTTGCGTCACACATAAAGCACCATACATATGGAAATTTTTATATTTTAATTGTGTGTGACAACCATTCCCATTGCCTTTCACATGAGCAGAACCCTGTCACATAGCTAACAAGACTACTGTGATTTGTTATGATATTTATGTCACTAACTACATATGAAACAGCTTATTTATTCAGTGATGTCAAGGACACCACACACACTAGACAAAGGACCCCACAAAACCACCATCACCATAAATACAATCTGCAATGTGAATTAAATTCAACAAATATGCTGATAACGTGCAAATGGTAACATGACATGACATGTGATAGCAATGATTTAGGTCACCTTTTTTAGAAGTATCTCTTTATATTTCTTTACCAAAGTTTCTTCAGATAAATTTTATTTACACCAAAGAATTCAGAAAAGGTATTTTATTTCTCTCAGATAATGGTTACCACCTTCGTGCCATGTGAATACATTTTTGTGTGTGTGTGGAGCACGCTAAAAATAACACCAAAACACAATAAAGCACTTTACAAAGTCTGTATGTGCAATAAAATACTGAAAACCATTTATTGCATAGAAACAACAGAATAGTGACCAGTATATAAATACAATCAGTACACTGGAACCATACTTACTTTGCATATATGAAGCTGTATTCCTGACATAGTCTTCAATTTCCACAAATATTCCATTGATCTTCTTTTTGGCTTTGACGAATATCTGTAGTGGAGAAGTTGAGTCATGTAAGTTTCTTGTATCACCACCAGGCCCTCCAACCAAAGATGACCCCCTTATTGAAGGGCCATCTCCAGCCATTTGAGACAATGAGCGATTTATATAGGCAGCCATTAAATCACTACTAGGTGCTCATGCAGGTTTGCAAACTGAAAACAAAGAAAGAAAAAGAACTCCACTAAACTCACAACAGATGTTGAAAAATCTGTCACTGTCAAATAGGTGCAGCTGTGTGTGCATGCAGGATATCAAGTTGCACTGTACATTATACACAAATAGCAAAGCATATTTCTGAAACACGTAACACACTTTCACAACCTATGTCTCAGGACATATAAGTGAAATGCCCATTAAAAGCCGATTTCCTTTTTCTACGCACATTCTGATTTATTTACCTAAAGCTTGATCAGTAAGAAATGAGTAACTCTACCACAAATTTTGCTGCTTCTTTACATGTATACTACAACGGAGTCATAATCACATATTATTATATGCTTTTATTATTTTTCATACATTGTAAATAGAAATACTGATGTTTTACCTTTGTCAGGCAATTTTCTGTTGCTAATTTCCATTTCAGTTCATGTCTTTGTCTCTGATAATTTCTATTGATAAAGTAACAGTCAGCAACTTAAGAACTGTGCTCTAAAAACAGTTACTCTTGATAAAATAACTGGTGGAATTTAAGTATGGTAACCTAAGAAGAGAGGAGGGATATGTCGTTCTGATCAGTTTTTATAAGAAAAAGTAAGGAAGAAAAAAATTGGTACAGGCATGAAATACGATTGATCTGTATGGATGTAAACACAGAAGCAATAATTTGCCCCTCAGTGAATAGAAAATTAGAAAGATGCTAGCTTCATAAAACCTCAAAACAATTTCTTCTGAAATGGTAACAAGAGTGAGCACATAAAGAGAGAGAAACTGCTATACCTTTCCCTATTTAACACAAAAAATTGAATTTTATTGAATAATTCACAATGCAAATTTGATGAGAATTGAGACAGAGACAGACAGAGAGAGAGAGAGAGAGAGAGAGAGAGAGAGAGAGAGAGAGAGAAAGTAGTGTCGGCTTTAGTTCAGAGATCGAGAAGTAGAGACGGAATAAAAGAGAAAAACTTAAGTTGTGACAAACTGAGTAAAGAGAGGGAGAGGACGGCAGAGGGGGAGAAACAAGGCATAGAAGTACACAAATAAAAAAGATATCTAAAAATTAAAGATCCAGTGAAGACTAATCAAGGAATTGTGGAGGGTAGGCTAACTCAGGTTTAATCCAAAAGGGTGGCAGAGTGAGAGGATATGTCAGAGACCAAGTTCCCTTGTATGGAGTTCAGGAAAGTGATGCTGGTTGTGAGTATCCAAATGGCCCATGTGGTGCAGCATACAGACAGGTCTCTGGAGTATGCTGCAGTGCGTGCTCAGTAACTGGGTAATGGATGTGTACAATTGTTTTATATTCTGCCATTTTGATGGTGGTGCATGAAGGGACATTAAGAGGGTCGACTGAAAAGTAATGCTTCCACCTTCGTAACTCTTCAACAGTTGGCAGCATTAGTATGCGGCAGGTACTGGCTTGTTCCATAGCCTCTTCTCTACAGCTCTATTTGGTGGGAAGCCTTAGCACTGAACGGTTGTGTTGTTACAGTGTTAAGTATGGAACCCTGTGCAGTCAATCAGTCAATGCGATTTAATCAATGTGCAGACACTGAATTCTTGACAGCAGAAGGTGTCACCCCAAAGGAGATTCATCAGAGAAAGAAAGCAGTTTATGGTGATCGTGTCGATGTGAGTACCGTGTGTCATTGGACGAGTAAATTTAAAGATGTTGAGGTGGGAACATCTGACCCGTGTGACAAACAAAGAGTTGGACGTCCTATGACAGCAACCACCAAGTTTCACAAGCAAAATGTTGACAGATTGTTTCAGGATGATCGTCTATCACTCAGAGAGAAATTGAAAGCACAATCAGCATTTTACAAGAACATGTGGGTCAAATTATTGCTTTACTTGGTTATCTGAAGATCTGTGCATGATGAATACCCCGGATGCTGATTACTGAAATGAAAGTGCACAGATTTGAAATTTGCCAGGAACTCCTCTCACTTTATGAGAATGAAGGTGATGCCTTTCTCCATTCAACTGTAGCAGGAGACGAAACATGGGTACACCATTAAGACCCAGAGACAAAACATCGGTCTATGGAATATCGACACAAAGACTCACCCCAGAAAAGAAATTCAAGACGCATCCCTCAGCTGGAAAAATCACAGTGTTCTGAGACACAGATGGTGTTATCCATGTCGATTTCGTGGAACAGCAATAAATTCAGAGTGTTACATCACAACGCTGTGAACTCTGAAACAACAGCTAACAATGGTCCGAAAGGGAAATGTTTTCCTGCAACATGACAATGCCAAACCATACACTTCACGTGCCACCACAGCAGAACTTCAGAGACTGAATCTCACCACGTACAGCATCCTCCATACAGAACAGATTTAGCACCATCTAACTTCCATCTGTTCCCGATAATGAAAGATGATCTGCAGAAACACCATTATGCTTCTGATGAAGACGTTGAGAGAACTGTGAGACTGTGGTTGCGAAAACAGAGTGTAGACTTCTTCCATGACAGTTTCAGAAAACTTATTCATTGTTGGTAGAAATGTATCCAACTGATTGGTGATTATGTGGAAAAATGAATATTGGTAATTAAAGATCACAGTCTAAGGATTATTTCTGCATCTGATTTATTAAAATATTCCCATCCAAACCCAATTAATGAAGGTAACGCCATTACTTTTCATTCAACCCTCTTAGTTTAGCAGTATGCATTGGGTGTAATCAGTCACTAAACAACATGCTGCCCACATGTTTTTCAAGTGAATGCCGAAACACTGTGGATCAAATAAAAAAATTAAAAAAAAATAAATAAAAAACTGTATGGAACATGTTAATAACAGCCCATTCTCTTCTAATTTTCCATCTATGAATGTTTCAATGAAGTGAGAGGGGCAATGAACAGAAGCCAGCAGAGGTAAAGAACTTAGCTTTAACAAGTGTAAGTCAAAAGTCAATGTATGTGTAAGAGAATAAATTTTGTTAAGGGTTCTTTGTGAGAATACTACCCTGACTGCAGCACATTCAAACTTGATTTTACTAAAAGTACTTGTGAATTAATAACAAATTTATCATATATTACTAGTCCTATAATGAGTATATTCAGTGATTGTTAAGGTTTAATACTCTGTTAAGTGAAAATCCAATTGCCATGCCTGAAGGAGAGAAATGATGGCATAATCAGAGTAATATGAAATGCAGCATGCTTTGACTGCTGAAAACAGCTGGCTGAAATCCTTAATACCATGGCCAAAAAGAGGTTTCTTTCAAAACAATCCACGCAATATCTGCATGGGGGGGGGGGGGGGGGGGGGGGGAAAGTTGCATGGGCTTATTGGTGGTGGTACGCTGATGCCTTCTTCCAACCTTTGAAACAATTTATATAGCTGAGATAAAGGGACTTGCGGCTCAACAGGGGCTCCAATTATGGTGCAACTTGGCACATTTTATATTTACAATCATTGTTAGAGGTGAACAAAGTGACCCGTAACAGATAAAAACCCTAGAAATGGCTGGGGCACAAACCAGAGAACTTGGAATCTGTAGTCCAGTACTTTACCACAGGGTTAAAAAAAATAAATCTAAAGTAAAAAGTGGTCTACTGTATTCATCAGTGATTATTAGTCTGACAACCAAACTGTGGGACTGATAACCATGCAGTTTAGTCCCTTTAAACTACAAACAAACAAGTTTTTAACATTATTCACAGTTGTGTGTGCTCCAATAAATGTTTTCTAATGTATATTTATATAAAAAACACTACACTTGGCTGAACAGTGAGTTATATTTTTATATTACAAATTCAAATGCTGAATCCAAGGCAAAGAGTTTGGGGAACAATCTCCCCCCCCCCAACAGAAACTGAATGTAAAATGAAGCAAACTTCAGTGTAACCAATCTGTACTTTCTAGTACTGAAATTAATGCTAATTATACATGGTACCTTTTAGTTCACAATCAAGTCCCCTGCAAAATAATGAGAACTGAGTGGGATCATTCACTTTCTTGCTGGAGAACATACTACATCTGAGAATAAGTGTGATGTGAGAGTTTACAAGTGACAAATTGGTTGTAGCAATGAAGGAACTTGTCAGCATAATGTGCATGTATTTGTGATGCAGATCACCAGGAAAAGAAGTCTGTGGCATCTACTGATCTTACGGAACAAGTGGATCACAAAACTTGTTAATGATGGCAGGCCACAATTTTCAACACTCCCATCAGTTTTACACATGCCTGCATGAGAAATTTGGGTTTAAGACGTATATTATGTGTGACCATCATATGTACTTACTAGCACAAGCTTAGCATTCCTCCAGCACCATTCTAGGGAAGGCAGGGAAATGGGGGTGGGGGGAGGAAGGGGTAGAGAAAGTGAGAAAATGACGGCTCTTTTCTAACAGTGTATCTGAGGCAACTGTTAAGTAGTATTGCTGTTTATAATGTGGAACCTGGGACAAAAGTCACCATAGTCTTATTCTGCAAAAATCTTTAACACCTATGAAAATTAATCCAGAATAATCACACAGAAATATCAACTTCGCATCCCTTCATGACAGAGCTTGCTTTTACATTGCAGTAGTGACAAGGAACTCTCCCTTAGAGTTTCAGATGGGAGGCCATTCATTAGCTGCCTTGCAATCTACATTTCCACATGGACTTCCATCTGTTTTGTAAAAAAAGGAAAAAGAATTTGAAGTGCAACTTATCAACACAAATGAGGAGTTACAGGCCACAATCAGCAGCTCATTAAATAGTTAGTCTCTTGTTTATTACAATTAATTGAATTCTATGGCACATCAACACTTGGAGAGAGGAAAAGTATAAAAGAAAGCTAGCATCTCATACCACAGTTGGTCTGAAGATTGCACTTTTATTAAATTACATGTATACAAAAGGGAAATTTTGTTTTAAGAATGTTGCTCGAGGACAGTTTACTTCAAGAGTACAAACAAAGCACCTTTCCCGAAAAGTTATCAAACAACAATATAAATTATGTTAGACTGCTGCTCACCACATAGAGGAGGTATCGAGTGGTGGACAAGCACATTTAAAAGTAAATTATACAAACTTCACCCTTAGATTTGGAAAACAAATACATATTCAAACAAACAAACACACACACACACACACACACACACACACACACACACACAGACACAGTAATCTCCAGCACTGAGCCCCAAATGCACTCAACAATGATCTGGGCTGGGGTGAGAAGCAGGGGTACAGAAGAGGCAGGGGATGAGGAGGAGGATGGATAGCAGGTTACAGGTGGAAGAAGATGCTGTAGTGCTGCCTGTGGGACTTGGCAAGGATGCAGTGGGGCAGGATGGTGTGCTTCTAGGCTCCATGTCAGGAGGCTATGCTGTGGGGGAGGGGAAGGGAAGAGGGGAGAACAGAGATGTGGAATGGACTACACAACTGCGTTGGGGGAAGATGGGGGGGTGGGGGCAGAAGAGTGAGTGTGTGTGTGGGGGGGGGGGGGGGGGGGGGCTGGAGTGGGATCAATCAGGCAGAGGACAGGAGGACAGAGACTAGCAAAGAGCAAGGGTTGAGACTGGGACGGTTAACAAAAATGAAGTAGATGTTGCACGAAGAAATCTCCCTGTACAATTCAGAAAAGATGGTGTTGGTGGCAAGAATCTAGACAGTGGAAGCTGTGGAGCATTCACTGAAGCAAAGCACAATGTCCTGTGTGACACACTCAGCAACCAGACAAGCCAGCTGCCTTTTAGCCACAGTTTGGCTGTGGCCATTCATGCAGATGGCCATCTTGTTAGCAGTAGTGTGCACATAGAATGCTGCACAGTGGATTTAGCGAAGTTGGTAGATCACATTCACATGGGTGCTCTCACAGATAGCCCTGCGTTTTAGGGGATTGGAGATTTAACAACAGGTAATATTTGGAGGATGTATGGGATGCCTTGCACCTAGGTCTTTTACAGTGTCATGGAACTTTACTTTCATCATCTTTTCACAAGATATATGTATGAGGAACCAATATATCGGTTGACTTGTAGAAATGTATGCGTTATGAATTTCAACATTAAACCACACGGTCTCTTTTGTGGTGTCTGACAATCGAGTTAGATGAGAACTTCTATAACACCTTTTCAGTTCTTAAAAGTCTTGGTGTCTCAGAGTTACAGTTACAGAATAAAAATCCAAGGGTCACAGGTTCAGTCAGTCCTAATATTTTTTCTGTCACTTACCACTTCTTTAACCTCTGGTACCATCTGTTAATGTGAGAAATGCTGAGCTGCACTATCATTCTGATTCACAATAAACTGTAGGTCCCAGCTAAGCTGGCTGGGTATATAAGTTCAAAGGTGGGAGGAAGGCAACAGCATATCACCACCAGCAGGACTGTGCATAGTACAGCTTTACCTTTTTTCCTTTCTTCAAAGGGAGCTGTGACAAAATGCAGTGTTCTTCTTTGGATCTTTTCTATTTCCTTTATCTCGTGGTATTTGGTGTAGGTCCCAGATATCCAAGTACCAGCTGAAAAAGAGTTTTCTAAGCTACATCCTTTGTGAATGAACAACTTTCTGAGAATTCTTCCAATTAATCTATCTGGCATCTGCCTTTCATGCATGCAGTTTTATGTGGTCACTCCACTTTATTGTTCTGTACACAAATCCCAGATAAGAGGTTTAATGGGTGTTAAATGTTTCCAGTGATTATTTGGCAAATTTGTCAGCAAACAAAATGGAACTTATTGTCTACATACGTAATAATGTTAATTTGTTTATGTTCAGTGTCAACTGCCGTTCCCTAAACCCTGAAGTGTCAATCCTCCAAAGGTCTTCTTGCATTTTGCTACAATTTTCTAGCACTGTGACTTTGTATTATACGAAAGCATCATCCAAAAACAGCTTGATGAAGCTTCTAGCATACTCCACAAGATGCTTTGTATACAATGTGAACAGTAATGGTTCTATAACACTCCATTGCAGCATGTACTAAGTTACTTTCATGTCTGAAGATTTCCCTGTTTCTGTTCTATTAGAAATTTTCCACTGAGTCTCACAAATGTTCTGATAATCCATACATCTGTATTTTGTCACTTCACACGAACTGAGTTATGGAAATTAGAGGAAACCTTATTCTTAATGGTTATATGGCAATTTGAATTCTGTTCTTGCGTAATTATAAACCAGTGCCTTAACCATTGCATAACCTAGTCCAATAACACCAACAGACATATAGGGCGAGTGGCAGGTTGAGATAGAGAGCCTTTGACTGGGACTACCTGTCTGCCCATGCCCATTCATCCAGGGTGGTCAGGTGGCCACTACTTCATTAGGTTCTGACTAGGCACACATGGGGAGGGCTTTGCTAGTTATTTTGAGCTCCTATAGAGAAACTGCATCCATGGCGGGAGTCCAACATGCACTCTGTTTGTCTGTCAGGGGGCCTCATCCAAAATGTGTAGACAGCAATGCTTATGACTATCTAGGGTGTAGTTTGCAATCAACATCTAGTTGTGGTTCATGTCGGCACCAGTGAGGCCTGTTGCTCTAGTTTTCAGACCATCCTCAGTTCATAAAGACAGTGGGCCTCACTCACGGGGTGCAAGCAGTGCTGGCAATTTGCAGTATCCTTCCCAGGACTGGTAGGGGTCTGTTGGCCTGGAGTCTAGCTGATCTAAGCGAACTCAAGTTAATTATCTGATGTTTTTATGAGCCATCCAATTCCACTGTGACAGTTTTAGAATCATTCAAGGAAAGACTTTGCTCAGTAGCATGGAAATACCCAGATCATGCGTTATTAGCTTGAGGCAACTTTAACCTACCAAGTACAGACTGGGACGTCTGTGGATTCATTACAAGTGGTATGTACAGGCAGTCTTGTGAAATATGTTACAACACATTTACCAAAAACTGTCTTGAGAGGTAGTTCGAGAGCTCACATGCAGTGGAAACATTTTAGCTACAAACAGGCCTGATCTCACTGCCGATGTCAGTATTGAGACAGGGATTAGTTATGTCACACAGCAACACCGGTTTCTTAAGTTAACAAAGCCCTCAAGAAGGCTAGGAGAATATTTTTGCTAGAAAGAGCAGATATGCAGTTGTCAGCATCCCACACAGACAATGCATGGACATCATTTAGTTCCAGTATAATGGACGAAGAGGAATTATTGGCCAAGTTTGAATGGATAGTAAAGCAAAAGTTGGTTGAAATTCATGAGTCTGTACAAAGATTGATGCATGAAGCATACAACAATTAGCACTGGTATATCTTAGCAAAAGATCTTGCTGACAACCCGAGAGAATTCTGATTCTATAAGATCGCTAAGTGGATTGAAGGCTTCTATCCAGTCACTTGCTGAACAGTCTGATGCAGCAATAGAAGCCAGCAAAAGAAAAGCTGAACTTTCTAATTTCGCATTTAACAAATCATTCACACAGAAGGATCATAAAAACATACCGTCATCTGATCATCACACTAACTACCATATGGAGGACATAGTAATAGGCATCCCTTGCTTAGAGAAGCAACTGAAAGAGATGAAAACAAGTTGCTAGGTCTGGATGTAATCACAATTTTGTTTTACTGATAGTATTTTATGGCATTGGCCCCTTACTTGGCTTGCATTTATTGCTAATCTGTTGCCTAGCACCGAGTCCAACTGACTGAAAAAAAATGTAGGTGACTCCTGTATATTAGAAAGGCATAAGAATGAATCTGCAAAATTACAGACCATATTTTTAACTTCGGTTTGTTGCTAAATTCTTGAACATATTTTCAGTCCAATGGTAAAGCTTCTGTTCACAAATCAGGAAGTTGAACCTCAGCCAGCCCTTTTTCCATGAAATACAGCAACACATGGATGCAGGGCAACTGGCAGTTTCCATATTCCTCCATTTCTGGAAAGCATTTGACGTGGTGCCCCACTGCAGACTGTTAAAGGTATGAGCATTCATAATAGATTCCAATATATGTGAGTGGCTCAAAGACCTCTTAACTAAATAGAACCTAGTATGTTATCCTCAAGGAAAGTGTTCATCAAAAACAAGGGTATCAACAGAAGGCCCACATGGAAGGGTGATAAGATTCACTCTTATTCTTCATATACATGAATGTTCTGACGTACAGTGACAGCAGCCATCTGCAGATGTTTCTTGATTATGATATAGTGTATGGGAAGGTGCCATTAATGAGTGACTGTAGGAGTATACAAGATTACTTACACAAAATTTGTAATTTGCTGTAAATGTAAGAAATGTTCAAGAGTGGAATAGCAACTTAATTGTGAAATGCAGAGTAGCCATATACATGCAGATGTAGTTGTAAAAAAAAAAATCTAAGTTCATATAGAGGAATAGGAAAAACAATCCAATAATGTTGGGATACAGCATTGGTAGTGAGCTGCTCAACACAGTCTCATTAAATATCTAGGCATAACGTTGCAAAGTGACATTAAATGGAACGATCACGCAAGGATGTAGTAATGAAGATGGATGGTCAAATTTTGTTTTTACTATGAGAATTTTTGGAAAATGTGGTTTATCTGTAAAGGACATCAAGTATAGAGCACTATAGTCTGAACCATGAACGATTGCGGTTCGTGCATGTGGAGGCACGGACGGGGATGGCATTGTTGGCAATTCCAAGTGACAGTTTGGTACGCGCATCATGTGTTTTCCACTTAAAGTATATATTGTTCAAATTATGTCTCTCCCTTACTTATGCGGCATGTACCACTTATCACCACCATCAGTGATGAAAATTCACAACAAATGGAAAAAATTACTAAACAATTTGCTACAATTAGATTTAATGCTCATATTAGCTATGGTATTTAGAGCAGAGTGCTCAGACCACTACTAAACACTCATTGGCTGTCTAAGAATGCATGATGTCGGTGTGCAGAACAAGCCTAAACTCAACTGCAATTGTTCATGACTCCAACTACAGTGTGAGCCATTCTTGAGTACTGCTAGAGTGTTTGTGATCCCCACCAGGTCAGATTGAAGCAAGACACTGAGAGAGAAGTCATTTGAAACTGACTGCAGAATGACTCTACTGCCACTAACGTATATTTTGTGCATGGACAATGAAGTTAAGATAAATTAGGGACTGTAAGGAGGCATGTAAACAGTCACATTTTTCTCACTGTATTTGTGAGTGGAACACGAACGGAAATGAATATTAACGGTACTGGGTACAACTGGCCATACACCATATGGCTGCGTACGGAGTATGCTTGCAAGTGTAGATGTGGATGTGATAGGAGTAGTAGTACTCATTGGCATCAACAAAAATATTGTGTCTATTGAGGTTGAAACCGAGTCTGAATGTGGATTTTTCTGGACGCGAGTAACCAGCCTAAGTGAACTCAAGCTGATCACCGGACGTGTTTATTGGCTCCCCAATTCTGCCATAACAGACTTAGAATCACTCGAAGAAAGTTTCCACTCAGAAACACAGATGTAGCCCATTCATACAATATTAAATGAATGGTGACTTTGACCTATCGAATATAGACTGGGACATCTATGGATTCACTGCAGGCAGCACAGACACACAGACTTGGGAAGTAGCTCTGAAAACATTTTCCACAAACTATCTTGAGCAGTTAGCTCAACAACCTATATGCAATGGAAATATTTTAGACCTTGTAGCTACAAACAGGAGCCTGATTTACTGACAGAGTGAAAGTAGACAGCAATTGGTGACCACGATGTCATCACGGCAACCATGGTTGTTAAAGTTTAAAAAAATCCACCAAGAAGGCTAGCAGTGTTTTTATTATTCAGCAATGGGGCTTTATTCCAGCACACAATCCCAAGCGGCTATGCAAAACCAAGTGACTCCCTTATATAACAAGTGTAAAAGAACAGACCCATAAAATTACAGGCCAATATCCTTAACATCAGTTTGTTGCAGAATTCTTGAGCATCTTCTAAGCTCAAATATAATAAATTTTCTTGAGATAGAAAAACGTCTCTCCACATCATCATGGATTTGGAAAGCGTCACTTTTGCAAAACTCTGCTTGCCCTTTTCTTGCACCATATCCTGTGAACCATGGTTGATGGGCAACAGGCAGATTCCTTAGTCCTCAAGTTCCAGAAAGTGTTTGACACTGCTGCCACTGTAGACTGATAACGAAGGTCAGAGCATGCAAAATAGTTTCTCAGATACACAAGTGACTCTCAAGTCTTTGTATGTTGTCCTGGACGGCGTGTGATTATCAGAGGCAACGGTATCTTCAGGAATGCCTCAGGAAAGTGTAATAGGACCACTCTTGTTCTCTACACACATAAATGACACACAATTTCTACTTGGTGTAATGAATTGCAGCTTGCTCTAAATGTAGAAAAATTTAAGTTAGTGCAGATGAGTAAGGAAAAACAATCTGTAATGTTCAAATACAGTATAAGTGGTGTACTGCTTGACACAGTAACATCAATTAAATATGTAAGCATAATGTTGCAAATCAATATGAAATGGAATGAGCACATAAGGTTAGTAGCAATAACAGTAGTAGTATTAGTACTAATAGGGAAGGTGAATTGTCAACTTCAGTTTTTTTTGGGAGAGTTCTAGGAAAGCCTAATTTGTCTGTAAAGGAGACCTCGTACAGAACCCTACTGCAACCTATCCTTGAGTACAGATTGAGTATTTGGGATCCTCACCAGGTCAGATTGAAGGAAGATGTCAAATCAATTCAGAGGAGTACTGCTAGATTTGTTTCCAGTAGGTTTGATCAATATGAGAGTTTTACAGAGATACTTCAAGAACTCAAATGGGAATCCCTGGATACAAGACAATGTTCTTTTCACGAAATACTATTGAGAAAAATTAGAGAACCAACACTTGCTGCCAATCGCAGTATGATTCTACTGATGCCAATGTACATTTTATGTAAGAACTGTGAAGACAAGATAACAGAAATTAACAATATACACCGTCTTATTCCCTCGCTCCATTTACTAGTGGGACAGGAAATGGAGTGACTAGTAGTGGTACAGAGCATTCTATGGTGGCTTGCAGAGTAGTTGCAGATGAAGCAGACATGTGCGAGACAGACAAAGTGACAGGATAATTATTACAGGAAAGCAGCAACTGAATGATGAAGTTTGTGAGGCCATGATGTAGAGCAACAGTGTTGAGTACCAATACACCCTTATGGATAACATAGGTGCCTTTTCTTGTAAGAGTGTGTTAGCATAACTGTTCTAGTCCTGAACTTTCTGACCAATTAATGAAAAATACTTTTCAGTCCAATCTTTCTAACTACTCCTACTTTTATTTTTCTCACACAATTCACTGACTTTTTTTTAATGTGAGTTATTGACTTTCACCCAGTAAGTAATAGATCCCTGAAAAATTAGTGGCCTTCAAGGTGTTAACACTACTTCCATCATCATATCCAATTAAACCTCTCACATTACTTTCTACATTCTTCAAAATTAATAAGTTCTTTAGAACATAATCTGCTTCATGTTATCTTTATTTAATTCTATTTGTATGCATTTTTAATGAAAAACTGTATTAAGGAGGAGTGGTTAATAAAGTATATTTACTCTGAAGGATTGACATTATGTTGTTCATTTTTACATCTACACCTTAGACTGCGAAACACTGAAGTGCATGGCAGAGGGTATATCCCACTCTACAAGTTGTTATAGTTTCTTCCCGTTCCATTCAGTATGGAGCACAGTTGATATGACTAAATGCCTCTATGCATGCTGCAGTTAGTCTGATCACTTGACCAATATTCTAAGATGGCTCCCATGAGTGATTTGTAAGCAGGCTCCCATGAGTGATTTGTAAGCAATCTCCTTTGTAGACTGGTTGCATTTCCCTAGTATTATATCAATAAGCCAGAGTTTGTTACCTGTTTTATCCATGACTGGGCCTATGTGATCATTCCATTTCATGTCCTTAGTAGGCGTTGTACGAAGATATTTGTATGAGTTTACAGAGTCTAACTGTGACTCAAAGGACACTATTATTTTTTTGTGAAGTGCGCAATTTTACGTTTTTGACAATTTAAATCGAGCTAATTTAAATCAAGCTGCCAATAATTGCACAACTTTGAAATCTTATCAAGATCTGCCTGACTATATGTGCAGCTTCATTCTGACAGTCTTTTGTTGCAGATAATAGCATCATCTACGAAATGTCTGAGGTTATTATTAATATTGCCTACAAAATCATTAATACAACATAGAACATGAACAGCAAGAGTCCCAACACGTTTCCCTGGGGTACTCTCGAATTTACTTCTACATCTGACAATGACTCTCCAGCCAAGATAATATGCAACGTCTGCCCTACCAAGAAATCCTCAATCCAGTAACATATTTTGTCTGATATCCCATTTGACCACAATTTTGATAAAAAGCACAGGTGTGGTACTGAGACAAATGCTTTTCATAAATCACGAAATACTCCATCTACCCGACTTCCTTGATCCATAGCTTTCAGGATGTCATGTGAGAAAAGTGCGAGTTGGGTTTGTGGGACAGAAAACAACCAACGGGTTGTGGCCTGCATTTCGTACATAATCTCTGTGCAGCAGACAATGTAAATCACCTGATGTTTACTGCTCCACTTGGATTACAAAGAACAAATTAACAGAATAACAGATTAATGTGTTCACAGGATAGTTGCTAACTGTAATGAATTCTATTCTTTGTGTAAATACAGGCCATGAGTAATGGTATTTACTCATATGTATTGGCATACTGACGTAATTTAAATAATATGATTCATGTTCTTAATTCTGCAGCATAGACAGTTGAAAATGGACTCAAAGTATGAACCATTTACATTACTATCAAAGTACAAAATATAAAGTTGTAGCTGAAGTGCAAGGATGGTCTTATTTAAACCAATTAAAATTATGCCAATACACTCCCCAGCAATTTTTATGCACATTCAAGTGAAGAGAAATGTTGCGCAAGCCATCTTTCAGCTCAGTGTTTACAACAGGAGATGAAAATGGTAGTACCGAAATTCATACAACTGACTCAATACTGTGGTGGGTTAGAACAGAGAAGAAATGTTCCCACAAATAAAATACGAAAGAACGTGGCTCATATTTTACCACACTATGATGTTGCCACACACTCTGAGGATTGTCATCAGCATTTCAAAATAAGTTAAGCCAACTACTATACTTCAATAAACTGAATAAAGATTGTTGGTCAATTACGCTACCTGTCTAGTAACTTTCCACTCTGTCTTCAACAATTAATTACATTCATTCTCACCGCAGCAGGGTCTGTAATTGAACCATTGCACTCAAAGCAGTAAGAAATAGGAAAATCTAAACATATTATGTACTTCTCCTTCCACATTGTTACTGGATGGGACTTTTAGAGTACGTATGATCATGAGGTGTCTCATAATTATACCACAAAATAAGAAAAAAATATATATTCAACATACATTTGGTACCCAGACATTACATTTTGTAGCTGCTGTCCTGTGCACTCACAGATAGGTGAAACTGTTAATAGAAGTCACCAAAAATACTAAAATAAATAGCATAAATAAACAGAAGTTTAAGCAATAAAATGTGGCAGCATTCAAAGTGCACTGAACAGCAACAATCTGTAACACCTCACTGTACTGCAAACACCTTCAAGCATACATATCACATAACAATGCTCATGCAGTTCTTAAATTTACTTTATAAGTGTTCTGTGAACAACCATTTGAAGTATCCAGATTTTTCTAAACTTTTATAATCACTTTTTTCCCAAACTCAACACCAAGATGCTCCAACAAGCAAAAACTTTATCGTACCATTGTTATAAAAATTGCTGGTGGTAATTATTTTTCTACATTCACTATAGCCCATTACATTTTTCTTTGAATTCACTTATTTCTTTAGTATCAAGTGACAATGTCTTTTTACATGGTTGGATACATTTTATTCATCATGTCATTTTCTGTACGCTACCAGTAATGTTTCCGTAGACAATGGTTTCAAAACCAATCTAATCTAGTCTACCACCACTTATTTTTCCCAGCAGTCACTTTAACACAAGGCTTGAGGATTTTTTTCCTGATTAATTTTGATATATTGCTGAAATTTCATGAGACTTGTTCCCTTATTTTGTAATTTATTCTTTCTACATGCTAATATATTCATAAAATAATACTTATTACACTTCTTTGTCAGTAATAATTTCTAAACTTCATACTCAATACACAATTTGTTCTTTCTTTTACTGCTGTCTCATAAGTATTTCTCCTCTCATACTCGGTGTCTCCAAATACATAAAATACAAATTTTTGTAATGAAAGAACTGATCGTTGAAAGACCTGTTTTTCTTCCCTCACTTCTTCATACAGAAAAATTAAATAAAAAGCTACAAAATTACATTTACAGCTTTCCTAACCACTAAAACTTAGCATGCTACCAGAAAAAACTGGTTTTGTTTAACAAATAGGTCTACCATAATTATTAGCAAACAATTATAACCACTTTTCACTCTTGACTAAAAATCTCTCGGTATACATGCCGTGTCAACTCAGGATAAAACTCCAAGCTTTCGACCACTACCTCCATGGTCGTCGTCAGGGATAAAACTGACTGTCGTAAACTAGCGAGGCTCCCACTTTTATATGCAAAGGACGGCTTCTGATTGGCTGGAATACATCATAGCAACAGCGATATGGCGCATAGTGAAGTGGTGCCCTCTACTTCCATAAATGTGGTTTCTATCCCACGTTGCTTGCAGCACCATCCCTTGAATCAGGAGGTAAAGTGCGGGAAGTTTTCCTCTGCGATTTTTCTTTATCCAATGCACTCTTCCAGGTGTTGCTAAGTGCATAGCAGTTGTCTCTGTCAAACTTACTATCACTAAGTCTAATTTCGACTGCTTCCCGGATCACAGAGTCCCAGTAATTCGATGGGTGGGCTATTGCTATGACGTATTCCAGCCAATCAGAAGCCGTCCTTTGCATATAAAAGTGGGAGCCTCGCTAGTTTACGACAGTCAGTTTTAGCCCTGACAATGACCATGGAGGTAGTGGTTGAAAGCTTGCAGTTTTATCCTGAATTGACGCAGCATGTATACCGAGAGTTTTTTATTCCAGAAATATGTCGCGTAAGACTTCGTAGCCATACTTTTCACTCTTGTTTCGAACACTGCCACCCGTGAGTGCATACATACATACGATTTTCTTTGTACCTATCTTTTGCCTACTATGGATATCTACTCTTAATCTTCATGTACACATTGAAACACATTTGTACATACTTTATCGATTTCTCAACAGCAATTTTCATTCTTGTGTTGTTAGCATCCCTTTTCTTTTAAACTATCTTACTCTTTATTAGTGCTCAATAACATAATCCCAAACTTGATTTTAGACATGCAGATTATTATTACATTAATTTCAGTTTTTTGACATGCCACTGTGTACAAGAGATAATAGGGGCAGTTTAGTGCCATTAAATAACAATTAAATAATAATAATAAAATAATGTAGAAGCATAAGTGCTGTTAAGCAAATGTGTCACAATCATGTAAGCCACTATTGCTTAATGAGTACTAAAGGAAAAGGAAAGATGGGCAGGCTACAAGTTTTAGTTGAAAGTATCAAAAACACAACAGGACGCACACTTGCGGGTAAAGTATCAAGCTTATCACTTGGATATAAATTTCATACTGCAAGCATGCTCTCTTAAATCAGTGACAATTTGTTCCCAGGCACAGCTACTATGTTGCAAAAAAAGAAAAAAAAATAATGGTGAGTGCTAAGAACCTGATATTCCTAACTAATAACCAAAAAAACACATAAGAATGTAAGCCAAAGTCATTATAATGATTCAGAACCTGCTCATTTCGTGGCATCTTCACAACACATATGCATGAAGTGCTCTGAAAGATAAAAATTAAAAACTTTTTTTAAAATGTCCGAGTAGTGTTAGTAATGTTTTACAGAGACATTTGTCTTCTTAAAATATTATAATTTTCTCGGAAAAAATAATAGGCTGAACTGTTACCTGTACTAAAGATATCAATTACACATACAAGCTTACAACTCATAACATTTGCAAGCACAGAATGATTTATGAATGAAGATCTTTGTATCAATTACAACTCACATAACCAGTGAACCACTTATCCATTTTTTTCCAAATCTAGTTTAATGTTTTATGAGTTTATGACTATCTATAGGAGTTTCCTAAACAGATAGGTCTATAAATCCAAGATCATGTTGTATTTTCTTTATGCAAGGAATAACACAAGGTAATTACAACACTAAAATTTTTGATCCAGCATTTCAATTCTTGAACTACAACGAAAGAGCCTGCTTTCCTTTTTATTTTTAATTTTTACTCTACCCTGAAATATCTCTCCCCCCCCCCCTCCCCTGCCCCCCCCCCCCCCACTCAGTTTTTCTAGTTGCCCAGTTTCTGTGCAAAATAGCATAGGCATCAAAAGTTTCACATTTAGAAAGTTACATAACAGTTTTGAACTGTGCTATAATTTTAACAGTCAATACACGGATCTCTAGGACAGACTGCCCCAGGAATACACCACAAAGAGCAGTTACCTATGTGGAGGGCTGTCCAATTACACAAGCATATCTTACTGTACATAATCTGCACTCCAAGTCTAGTTGAGTCTCATGGTTATACATCTTGCACTTTCATGTGGAAAGAGAAGAATGGATAAGTTCCAAAGGAAGTCTACTTTTGTTCTCACATTTCGAGAAGGGTATTTTGTGTTCTCGTCCCAATAAACTAATGACTCTGCCACAGTAGGCAGCTTGCACACATCAACAACACCAATTCCTGCAACCACATCTGGGAGTGTCAGTAAAATACCTGACAAACTAATAGCTGTCACCATGGCCTTGCTACACAGGTATGGAGGCATGGCTGAAAGCAATGGGGAATTATACCGAAGAGCCAAAGACACTGGTATAGGCATGCATATTCAAATACAGAGATATGTAAACAGGCAGAATACGGCACTGCAGTTGGCAATGCCGATATAAGACAAGTGTCTCGCACAGTTGTTAGATCAGTTACTGCTGCTACAATGACAGGTTATCAAGATTTAAGTGAGTTTGAACGTGGTGTTATAGCTGGCACACGAGCGATGGGACACAGGTAGTGATGAAGTGGGCATTTTCCCGTACAACCATTTCACGTGTGTACAGTGAATATCAGGAATCCGAAAAAACATCAAATCTCCGACTTCACCGCGACTGGAAAAATATCCAGCAACAATGGGAATGACAACAACTGAAGAGAACCATTCAACTCAACAGAAATGCAACCCTTTCACAAATTGCTGTAGATTTCAGTGCTGGGCCATCAACAAGTGTCAGTGTGCAAACCATTCAAAAAACATCATCAATATGGGCTTTTGGAGCCGAAGGCCCACTCGTGTTCCTTTGATGACTGCACGACACAAATCTTTACACCTCGCCTAGGCCCGTAAATACTGACATTGGACTGTTTATGACTGGAAACAAGTTGCCTGATTGGATGAGTCTCATTTCAAATTGTATTGAGCAGATGGACATGTATGGGTATGGACACAATCTCAAGAAATCCATGGACCCTGTATGTCAATAGGGGATTGTTCAAGCTGGTAGAGGCTCTGAAATGGTGTGGGGTGTGCAGCTGGAGTGATATGGGACCCCTGATATGTATACATATGACTGACAGGAGACACACATGTAAACATCCTGTCTGATCACCTGCATCCATTCATGTCAGTTGTGCATTCTGACGGACTTGGGTAACTCCAGCAGGACTATGCGACACCTCACACATCCAGAATTGCTACAAAGTGGCTCCAGGAACACTCTTCTGAGTTTAAACACTCCCCAGACATGACATTACTGAGCATATCTGGGACACCTTGCAAAGTGCTGTTCAGAAGAGATCTCCACCCCCTCGTACTCTTACGGATTTACGGACAGCCCTGCAGGATTCAGGGTGTCAATTCCCTCCAGCACTACTACAGACATTGGTCATATCCATGCAACGTCGTGTTGCGGCACTTCTGCGTGCTCAGGGGGCGCTAAATGATATTAGGCAGGGACACCAGTTTCTTTGGCTCTTCAGTGTAGATTATGACGACGACAATGTTGTTGTTGTTGTTGTTGGTGGTGGTGGTGGTGGTGGTGGTGGTGGCGGTGGAGCACTCAGTAGAATCGTCATAAATACCCTTGAAAAGTACCAGCATGCCACTCTCGTGGTGGTGGTGGTGGTGGTGGTGGTGGTGCAAGGGGGGGAGGGGAGAGACACCACAAAGACTGTCTCCAGTGGCAGAGTTACTTAAAACACGTTAAAGTCCATGTATCAATGATAAAAAAGCTGCTGACATGATACACTAAACTATGACTGTGGAAATAGTGTATAAAAAGGCTTAACTTCTTGGGCTATCCATTCAGAGCACACTAATCTCATGACCCTGGCACTTTAGAGATGAGACCTGACAGTTCACAAAATTTCAAAATTCATGTTACACTGGTGTCGGCATCAGCGAGGGTGGTGAGCAGATCTCCAGCCAAACTGAGGGTTTCCCTTATGTCAGTTTACAAACACATATAGCCAAAACATGTCTAACAGGACACGCTACCCACCACAAACTTCAAAGACTGTTGGAGCCTCCCACAGAGGAAGGAACCTTGTGTTAATGGGCAGTTTCAAATGTGCAATATGGTGAGCTGCCCTTCTTTCCATCGACTTGATTGACATGAAGTCCACCATGCCTGCACAGTCAATTTGAGCTGCTTTCCCACACAATTCTTCAGTCAATGAGATAGTGACATGCAAGGGGACAGCACTTCCAACATACAATACCATCCCTACAAGCTTCTTTGTTTGCTTTGTCAGATGTGTCATTTCCCTGTATTCCAATATGTCCAGGTGACCAGCAAAAGACCATTTCTTTACCTCAGTGTTGCACCTGCTGCAAGCTATCATGGATGATCTGAATCAACTGGTCTACAGGATAGAGTTGATGGACTGCTTGTAGTCTATTGAGTAAGTCAGGATGGACAAGAAACTTTTTACTGTAAAGCTGCTGAATCTACTTGAGTGCCATCTTAATATCATGTAATTCCGCATCATAATCTGCAAGTTGTTCTGAAAGGTGTAGCCTACTTGGAAAGCTTTATCAGAGAAAACAGCTGAACAAGCAAGTGCATTCGCTTGGTGGGATCCATCCACGTACAGATAAAACTGTGGTACATACGTTAAGTTGGTGGGCTCCTGTCCATAAAACCAAATTTGACTGAAACAAGAAAGGAGATTGCCTTTGGGTCCATGGAACAGATGACAGACCATAGTATAATGAATCTGATTTCGCCATGAAGAAGAGTCTCTGGCTATGACCAGATCTGTTTATAATTCCTAAATGGAGAATTGATGATTGTAGATCTTATCAAATAAGAAGAAGTAGAGCCTTCTCATCTCCAGAGTTCTATCATGTGCCTAGAACTCAGAAGTTTGTCCAGATGACAAAGAAATGGTAAAAAAGTGTTCAGCTTAAACCTGAGCCACATCTCTATGTGTGTCCACCAAACTCCCATTTCTCATGAAAAGGCCCTTGCCTAAAATCATCCTTACTGATTCCCAAAATTGTGTGGCGAAGGTGGACCAATTAATGAAGTCGCCAATAACTTCCAGGAGTTCCTCTACCATTCTTTTATTATTTGCCTTGCTTGTGTCCTTGTTGTCCTGAATGCGTGAAGATTTCTAGCTGCTGGATGGTATTTGAATTTCCACAAAGGTGTGTGCCTGGATCTGTTTGTTGAGTGACATTTTCTTTCCTCTCAAGAACAGGCTGATGTCTAAGATGGTTGCTCCCCTGGGGAATGGAATTGAAGGCAGCTCAGTGGATTACACTGGTGATATAATTCAGCATTTCCTGGGCACAATTCTGTTGTTTGAAGATGGCCTGCTAACTGTATAGTATCCACTTTGTCCTTTGGAGCATCCATCTTCGTGGTCTCCTGTGAATTACCACCCTAGTCATCAGGTGGATCCACACCAGAAAGTGGTAACTGGAATGCAAATCTGGCCATTTCCCACTGAACAGAGTCTGCAAGAATTGGAGAGCAAAAACCTTTAGAATCACAAAAGACGATCCTGCAGATGTAGAAAAGTGTGTCATCTGACCAAAATTCAAAAGGCAGATACTCTCTGAATGTATGACATGCTCAATAATTCAACCCCTGGGGCATGCGATAGACAGGCCCCACATTAGAACCAAATTCCCCCCTGAGAAATAATGGGCAGGGGAGTGCCAGGAAAAGCTCTGTCAGTAACTCTGCACCCAGCGAATTGTGGGGTTGAAGGTATTAAGTATGCATTGTTATCTTACCAGGCATGAGAATGTCCATTGCGAATGGGGAACTATAGTAATTGTATTACCGACCGACCTGCAACTATACCACATGGTAAGATGGTGGTGTCATCTGCATCTATAAAATATTTTAAAGGTGATCTACTTCAACATTTAGATCTCACAGTTGGGGGGTGGGGGCAGAAAGGTTACTCAGCAGGATAACATTCTACAGACTGGAGCAAGAAATGATAATTTAATTGTCATGATGAGACAGAAATGAAGTAGTAGCAAAAAGGAGTGAAGGAAAAATTGCAAAATAGCACACAGTGGGGGAAAGGAATGTGGCCTGGTAGGATTTTGTACTAAGCACCATTTAATCACTGAAAGAGACCTGTAGGCAATTAAAGGTTTTTGATAGGTTATTTAATGGTGTAAATTCTGACCATAATTTATAAGTATGAAATGCAGAACAATGCTGAAGAAATTTCAAAAAAGGAAGGAAATTAAGGAGATGGAACCCGACTGGCGATCACTAGATGATTTAAAGAGAGCATTAGGCAATGCCCAACAGAAATACGGGAAAGAACTACAAATAGAAGATGAATGGGTAGCTCTGAAGGATGATGTAGTGAAGGCAGCAGGGGAATTATACAAAAAGACAACCACAGCAGAAATATTTGGATAACACAAAAGATACGAAATCCCATTGATGAAAGGATAAATTATAAAAATGGCGTAAATGAGTAAGGCAAAAGATTACTGAGACCTCTAAGAAGTGAAGAATGGAAAAAACTGTAATAGCTAGAAGACAAATGCAAATCTTTCGAAGCATGCATAACTGTGGACAAGACAGACCTCATGTGAAGGAAAATTCAGAAAACCTTTGAGAACAGAGAAACAGCTGTATAAAAATCAACCACTCAGAAGGAAAGACAATAATAAGCAATCATTATGGACCATTCCTTTGAGAAATGTCACAGTGATAGTTTCCTAACTTTATGTTGTGAGTATACATAATTCAGAAAATTGTACGCGAACATGATTAGCTTTGCAATAGAAGATAATATTCTGTAATTATTATTCATGGAGAACTGACCACATTCACATATCTTACATCTTAACCAACAACTGTTACAGTAAAACATTCTGAGGATTGCACTTTCAATTAGACATTTCCACATAAATACCCTTTAAGGTCACGAAACCTTACACATGAAGGCTTCTTGTCAAGAGGCTTCCACAAGCCACAGGAGTCCGGAGATTGGATACTGTCACTGACCTTGAAATTTCATCATCATATATCAAGTACAACAATGAAACTCAATGCGTCCAAATTGTCTTGCCTTGTCTGATGGCTATTATCTCATAGGAAACACATAAAAAACTTCTCACAATCATATCTACATAGTAAAATTTATTGTGTAATTATATACCACTGACTTAACTGAAATGTTTTTTGATGGCAAAAAATTTAACTATTTTGGTTACAGCTGTTTTCATTTTTCAGACTCTAATCTTTCTGTATTTGCCTTGTCTGGGAACACTCAATTATTTATTGCACAAGAACCGAAAATTGTACAGATATCACACATAGGCCTTATGTCATTTTGAAGAGACAACCTGAAAGTTCCCCCCCCCCCCCCCCCTTCCTCCATGTATACCGCCACAGCGTATTTTCATAATTTGCCGATAGTCAGTGCTAGTTGCAAACATGGCGAGTTCAGGTTCAGAGCGAGCTTTCTGTGTGTTGGAGTTCGACAAAAACACCAGATCTCACTCCATGTGAGTTTTTTCTGTGGGGACACATTAAAGGTCTGGTGTGTGTACCACATCTACCATGTTATGTAGCAGAGTTCTGGGAGAGAATACAGGAAGGGACTGCCACAGTCGACAATGCCATAATGGGACAGGTATGGCAAGAATTCGATTACCATATTGACGTCTGCTGTGTCACTCCTGATTCACATATCAAATGTTTGTGAAAAAAACTTTCAGAGTTTCTCTTCAAAATGCAATGACATCTGTCCAGTGTTTAGTTCTTGTGCAATAAATAATTGAAAGTGTTCCCAGACTTTATGTACACCCTGTATATTCAAAGTGAAAACATTTCATGTCCTTTTGTAAGAGCACTGAACCGATCCTGGATTGTAACAACGTACACCCAAAGCACGGGTGTACACAAAAGAGGGTAAAAAAACTGACTGGGGGTGGGAAGAAAGAAGAAGAAGATACAGAAAGAAAGAAAAAAAGAAAGAACAATAAAGAATTAACTATGACAGGTGTTCTTATCATTTTATTGGCTACATGAAGAACCCTTTCCCTCAACCCACAACTGTAAATGCACCCTGTTGTCACAGTGTCATTTTGTTGAAGTAAAAACATAAAGACCACTACTACTGACCAGACATTTATCATTAACATAGTTTATATGTTAACAGTACACTTGGTTCACACAGCTGCCACCTACACAGCTCAATCATGTTCAATGATGGAGTATTTGCTGCTACTTTGCTTTGGTAATGTGATGTCTCTAATGTCAGCAAGTGCGTTCTGACGCAAATATGCATTCGTTTCTGCCAACTGAGGGCTGGAGCATGAAGCGGCAGTGGAGGATGTAACAAAAAAAAAAAAAAAAAAAAAAAGGTGGAAGGGATACGTAATTTACTGCCAATCCAGCCATTCTTTAGCTGCTACCAAGTTTCATTTGTGCTGTATAAATTAAACAGAACTCAAGAATAAGCCTTCTGCGACATTAACATAATGCAGGAGTTGTTGACCAACATGTCTATAGACAGCTTTGCTCTGTTCATCTAAGTTAAATCCTCATGCAAACAAAAGTGTGCTCTACCATTGGGTTGCACTGCACAAGCACCTGGTATTAGGTATTTTGTCGTCATTCTACTGCGAATAAAAATATGACACATTGTACAACATTGAAAGTTGTAAGTTCCTTTCCTTATTACAGTGCTAACCTTTAAACCCATGTATGAGTAGTTCTTGCACGAAATCTCACTGGATAGTCCGTTCCCAGTGCCTGCTGATTGTACCTATAAGGACCAATGTATATTAGCTGCCATAAACAATAAGATTTTCTTTGTTCCACTTTCCAAATTTTTGGGAAGTTTATACAATTTAGAATTTATTTACTAAAATGATAGGTTTAATTTGATGCAAAATTTTTCATTAGTATATGGTAGTTAATACAAGTAATACTCTTCAATAATTTCTCCTTCTCACTAACCTATTTACAAAATTTACTAATCATTGTAGAAAAAATTGCAGAAAGGTAATTTTGCAGGGAGACGTGGGTGTGTGCGTGTGTAATCTAACTTACTTTTAGATCACCTCAGTAGGGGTTTGAACCCATCAACCTCCAAGCACATTACTGAGTTAAGGATATACAGGGTGAGGCATCTAAGTCATAACACCCTTTGTATCTCCCCAACCATAATAGATACAAAGATGCCATTTGGACAGTGAATTGGAGGGACAGGGGCTACTTGAATACATCACATTTCATGTTTGTGCTATTTTTTATTACAGAGATATGAGGCCATCTTTGGTTTTTAAAATGGAACCATATGGGCTTAAAAATACCGCTTCAAATATGTGTATATCAAAATATTTAGGCAAATAGTTTTTGAGACACATATATGTTCCCGTATCGTATTCGTTCTTCGAAGCGACATTGTCCAATGCGACCTTTACTGCTGACCACTGAGGAACTTAACAGGGAAGGCGTTGTTTTCCTGCTTTCGATAACGCCACGAGGTGACGCACGAGGTAGATGGAGAGAAGGATATAAATGTGCTACAGGGGTAATGAGACATCGCATTTCCGTCACAGTTTCTTGAAGCAGACATTTACGCCAACGAAGAAAAGCTAGATATGCTTCTAGAGTATGGTGAATGCAGAAGAAATGCTATTAGAGCAATAAAGGAATATGGAGAGCTGTATCCTGATTGTGAGCATCCTACGCGCCAGCTTCTTGCTCATATTTGGAAGAAACTAGTTGAATCGAGATCACGGAAAGCCATACAGAGGACAAGGCAGAAAACTGAAACTGGCGAGGTACATGAAGAGGGTGTTCTAGCATTGGCGCTTAACAACCCTACTGTTTTGTCACAACATATCACCTCAGAATGTGGTACAAGTCAGAGAAGTGTTCTAATCGTATTGCACAGGAATAGATTTCACCCATTTCACCTCTCATTACATCAAGCAATCTCCGGTGTGGATTTCTAACAGCGCCAGCAATTTTGCCAAACTGGCCTGCAGCGCCTGCAAAATGATCCAACGTTTTTTTCAACAGGTGCTTTTTACTGATGAAGCGACCACCAACCACAGTAATGTGAATTTGCATAATATGCGTTACTGGTCAGTACAGAACCCTCATTGGCTTTGACAGGTACAGTATCAGCAACTGTGGAGTGTTAACGTGTGGTGCAGCATTGTCGGAAATGTCATTGTGGGGCCATATGTCATTTGGGGTATACTAAATTGCAATAACTATGCACAGTTCCTGCGAAACGTTCTGCCCATTTTGCTGGAAGGGGTACCACTAACTACACGTCAGTGCATGTGGTTCCAACATGACGGCTATCCTGCTCACTCTTCCCATGTGGCTACAGAGCTGTTAAATTAAAAGTTCCTGGATTGTTGGATAGGACAACATGCTGAAGTGAAGTGGCCAGCCCGGTCTCCTGATTTGACCCCTCTTGATTTTTTTTCCATGGGAAGCAATCAAACAAAGTGTATGCTCAAATACCAACTAAGCCAGATGATATGAAGCAACGTGTCATCGAAGCATGCGCTGATATCTCACGTAACACCCTCACAGCCATTCACAAATCATTCAAACGGCGACCACAAATATGCGCTGCAGCAGAGGGGAAGCATTTTGAGCACATGCTTCAGTAAAGTTTTGTATCATGTACAGTATGTATTTTGCATCTTTGTGTGTGTGTGTGTGTGTGTGTGTGTGTGTGTGTGTGTGTGTGTGCACACACTTCGTATTGTGATCAATACGAAATATTTTGAACTAAAAAACAATTATGACCAATATGGGACTCCTCATTTACATTTGTATTCCTGTTACTTAAAATGCATTAACATCTTGTAGTATTTTAAACTGTATTTTGGTATCACAGATGTCAAATAACTGAATAATATTTGCACAAAATATCGCAGTATGTATTAATATGGTTGGGTAAATGGGCGTGCTTGTGTAAGGACGGACTCGCGACGTTTATCATGGACTCTACGCAACAGGAAAGGTCACACTGGACAAACACGATACGAGAACATATCTGTGTCTCAAAAACTATTCACCTAAATATTATGATATGCACATATTTGAAACAGTCTTTTTAAGCCCATCATGTTACGCTGAAATTTAACATAGCGTTCCATTTAAAAAAACCAAAGATGGCCTTATATCTCTGTAATAAAAAACAGCACAAACATGAAATGTGATGTATTCAAGTAGCCCCTGTCCCTGCAATTCACTGTCCAAACAGCATGTTCGTTTCTATTACAGTTGGGGAGATACAAGGGGTGTTATGACTTAGCACCCTGTATATGAAGCCATTATGGAATTAGGAAGTGCCAAGAACAGATCACCAATAATTTTAAAAGGCTCTAAAATAACTGTGGATGAACACAATTGTAAGAACAAACAACTAAAATTCTCTGGAAGAGGCATGTTGCTGGCTAACTGCTACATAAAAAAAAATGGGCGAGTCACTACCAAACATTTAAATTTCCTTCCAAAATCCTTTTTTTTCTAAACCTGCCACATTTATCTCCTTTTCACATGAGAGATGGCTAGTTCTCATTCAGATTTAGAGTTTCCATTTTACAAAACCAAATGCAATCTGTAAAAGTTTACTAAGAACCAAACCATATAGCAGCTGACTCGCTCATAGGCAAAACAAGAAGACTGTCACAAAATAAGCTTTTGGCCAACAAGGCCTTTGTCAAAAGCAGAAGATAGATGAAATCACGCAAATGCAACTCTCACACACGACTGCGATCTCTGGCAGCTGAAGCCACTACTGTTACATTCCATCCTGGATTTTCCATTGTTTGAAAGTGTACAACAACGTACACCAGAAGTAGCATAAACTTGAGTGTTTCCTCTGTGGGGTAAAAGTCCAAGCACCAGAGGCGTATATCACACAAGGAAATAGGTGATAACGACTTTATCCAAAGTGACCCAACAAAATCACACTACACAAGGGTTGGTGGTCTTGCTGACCACAATTCTCTGGCACTGCCAACCTCTCTTCAAATTCTGCTGCCTGAGAAAGGAGTTCTGAAAGTTCTGCACGACATGTAAGCTGCCGGGGGTATTTTTTGAATTGCTTGGATTATGGAGAGGAAACCATAAGAAACAAAGCAATCCTGAAACTTGGAAGATTATAACTTTGTGCTGGACTGGGATTTTAAACCAGAACATTGCCTTTTGTTGGCTGCTCTTACCAGCTGAGCTATGACGCATGACACATAACCCAACCTTACAGCTTCAATTCTACTGGTATGAGTACGTCTCTCCTACCATCAAAATTTCAAAGACACCTTGCTTGACCAGAACTCCTGGAAGAGAGGATATTGCAGAGAAATGACTTAGTTACAGCCTAGGGGTTGTTTCCAAATTTAATGTTTCACTCTGTTGAAGCAGTGAGAGAGGATAACAAGTCATGCCTTAATAGCTCTCAATTAAGCGTACCGCCTAAAAAAAGCAATCTGCTCACACTTTTAATTCAAGAAAGAAGTCACCTAGTCATATCTTCAGCACATTCCAGATCTGACAAACTTCTCTGCTACATACAAACAACTCAAATAGGACATAAATTTTGTAGACTCATGCGAGCTAAACAAGAAGTTTAGGAAGATAATTTGGCTAACACCATCAGTATATACAGTATTAAAATAATCGCTCTTTTCTGAAATGTATAAAGTAACACGGGGTGCCTCAGGAGGAATGGTCAATATTCAGGGATTTGACAACAGTGATCTTCAGAATGAGATTTTCACTCTGCAGCGGAGTGTGCACTGATATGAAACTTCCTGGCAGATTAAAACTGTGTGCCGGACCGAGACTTGAACTCGGGACCATTGCCTTTCGCGGGCAAGTGCTCTACCAACTGAGCTACCCAAGGATGACTCACGACCCATCCTCACAGCTTTACTTCTGCCAGTACCTCGTCTCCTACCTTCCAAACTTTACAGAAGCTCTCCTGTGAACCCTGCAGCACTAGCACTCCTGAAAGAAAGGATATTGCGGAGACATGGCTTAGCCACAGCCTGGGGGATGTTTCCAGAATGAGATTTTCACTCTCCAGTGGAGTGTGCGCTGATATGAAACTTCCTGGCAGATTAAAACTGTGTGCCAGACTGAGACTCGAACTTGGGACCTTTGCCTTTCGTGGGCAAGTGCTCTACCAACTGAGCTGCCCAAGCACGACTCACGACCCGTCCTCACAGCTTTACTTCTGCCAGTACCTCGTCTCCTACCTTCCAAACTTCATATCAGCGCACACTCCGCTGCAGAGTGAAAATCTCATTCTGGAAACATCCCCCAGGCTGTGGCTAAGCCATGTCTCCGCAATATCCTTTCTTTCAGGAGTGCTAGTTCTGAAGGGTTCGCAGGAGAGATTCTGTAAAGTTTGGAAGGTAGGAGACGAGGTTCTGGCAGAAGTAAAGCTGTGAGTACAGGTTGTGAGTCGTGCTTGGGTAGCTCAGTTGGTAGAGCACTTGCCCGCAAAAGGCAAAGGTCCCGAGTTTGAGTCTCTGTCTGGTACACAGCTTTAATCTGCCAGGAAGTTTCATAACAATGGTCTTTTGAAACAAATATGTCTAATAAACATGGGCTCTTATTTCTTAGAAGCTATGAGCACTTGCTCAGTAAAAGAGGTGCATTTCACAGTACCACAGCAAAGATGAACAAATGCTTACAGCTCATTAAGATACACTTTTTAGAGCTAACGTTTACTAGACTTTTCTGCTTCAAATGATCAATCCCGTCATACCCCTCAATACTGATTATTCCTCCTGTGACACCCTGCATAAAGAGTAGATTTGAACAGCATCACCCGCTTCATTTCAACACAGTTCCCTGTGTGATTTCCAAAGAATTTCAAAATCGGGAAACAAGCATAACAAAAATCAGTATTTGGAAGAGATAAATGATATGGTATGCAGGAGTCTGAGGAATGTCACACATATAGTATGCTTATTGCCTCATGAAGATTTTCCACCAGGTAAGTCATGACATAGCACCCTCATATTCGTCAGATGAGAATAGCACAGAACATGAGGGTACTTTCATGAAAAAGGAAACCAAAATGCAAAGTTTTGAAATTGTAATAGATTTTGCCTTATTGTAAACCTATTCAAAAGACAGAATGTACGATTATAATTTCTAAACTGCACAACACTTCACACCAAAAAGATGTACATATTAAGTTTGAACAAAGATGATCTACTCAACATGTACAAAATTCATGATATTATATTGCGATACAAAATTTATTACTTTACTTTTCATTGTTCCCAAAAAAATAATTAAGGCATCAAACAATTTTAAAATATTTGCAAACACTTTTTACATTTAAGATACAAAAGAATAAATTAGGCCAAGAAACTCATATACTGTGATATCCATGACAAATTAGATGGAAAATTTTATATTTAATGGAATTATTTTACTCTTTGAATTAGCTAGGATAGATAAAATTCCCTTGAGAAAATATTTTACAGCATATCACAGTTGCCAGAAATGCTGTAACACTTGATTTTTCTCTCATGTTTGAGATGATTGAAATAGCAGTAGCTAAAAAGTAATCATGTCAATGGTCATAGTGAAATTGCAAAGGATGTGGTGATAAGTTTCTATGAATAAGATGATGTAACACATCAGACCCCTACAAAAGAAGTGTAAGAATTATTTAAAATGTAACATTTTTTGTTTTACATTCAGACAGTACTGCTTGAAATTCAATGTATGGTCAAGAGTGATCCAGGACATTTGGGCTGGAAACTCTGTTCCAGTTGCACTCCTCTCCAAGCCACTCAAAGTTTCATAAGGGCCTGTCTGTTCCTCGGATGGAGTGTGCGCACTTTTGTTTTGTTGGGATTTCATTTTAACTGGTTGTTATGGTGGTATTCATCTAACATCTTTGAGGCAGCATGGTACCATCAATCTTCTACTGTCCAGCACAAACGAGAGTATTAAAAGTTTTACAAGTAAAAGCAGACAGTTGTAAAGTCTGTGATACGTCCACAAGTTTCTGACCAAGCTCTCTTCAGCCATCGTCAAGTGATGTGAGTGACAGTGGGCTGCCGGAACACCCTTATATACAATAGCTGCCGATTGTGATGTCACTGGTGCTCACTGCATTGCCATATAAGGGGCCTATGTTGACTGTGTTCAACGTGCCCGCTTTAGTTTCATGTTGGCCGGATCCCACATGATGTTGAGCTGCAGGTTGCCGTCTATTACAGGGGTGTTATTTTTGACGGTTTCTTCAGTTAAAGAGTCTCAAAAGTCGTTAGCGCAAGCCACGACAGAAGTTTCATCACATCTGATGCAGTAATCATTTTTAAAGCATGCTCAGCTCAAGCAGGTTTCTCAGGGGGTGGGGGTTACGCCTGAAGTGTGGAAATTTAAAGTAAAGTAGTATGAAGAATTCGCCAACTCGTTGCCTCCTTGCTCTTATGAACTCATCAGTGGTATTAATGAAATAATGATGAGACAGCAAGAGTAGTTAAAGTGGCACTAGAAGATTCTATAGATGTTGATTCCAGTTGTTGGAGAATAAATTATGAAAGTCTGTTCTCCACCATTTTATTAAAAAAAAAAAAAAAAAAAAAAAAAAGAGTAAGTTTTTTTCTTTGGAATGACAGAAGCAAAAAATGTTTCAGATGCCATCTGTGTTTTCCAGAGGGATCTCAGTGAGAACTTCACTACTGCTCATCAGGATGAGGTTCAGAGCATACACTGGAGTAATGAACAAATCACTATAACACAAACTCTGACCCCACTGCAAAAATCATATTAACAAACTACTGACATCCATAAGTAAACTCTCTCTTTTCCAGTGTACACTACATTAATAATTACAACAACTGTGAATACAGACAGTGTTGGAAAAGATCAAAACTGAAATTAGTTGCATAGTTAGTTGCTGATAATTATGTTGGATTGTGATCGGTAGGTATTGTGGCGTGTGCTTTGCCTGCACTGGTAAGGTTAAGTTTTCAATATTAGCTATACGGGCAAGTTATGATTTTGTGGTACTACACACTTCATTTTAGCTATAAAGGTAGAGTGAAGTGTTAGATACTGGAATTGTCAAGTTGTGTGTGGTTTTGTGGTATTGTGGATTTCGTTTGCGCTATAGGCTGTGTATTAAGTGAAATTTCCGATACCGGTTTTTTCAGGTTTTTTAATTGTAGTTTTGTCAATCAGTGAGGATTTTGTCTGCTTGATTTTTGTCTTTGTATTTGTTCTGGTATGTCTTCATTATTAGTACTGTCATATATTTGTTTGTCCCCACACAAAACCACTCAATTTATGCAGTTATCCCATTAGTTTCATAGTATTTCTGCAATTAAATATTTTTCATTTTTTGTATCTGTTCGCATGTGTAATAAGTAACATCATTGTAGCCATAATGTACAAGTTTGAAATAGGGTATCATCTATCCTGATGATGTCTTAGGTCACAGCTCACAGGTGGTATTGAATCTTCAGTTCTGTCTGACTCTGATCACAATTTATTGGTTATGAACTGAAGATTAAAACCAAAGAAACTGTAAAAACATAGAAATTAACATGGCGAGACCTAGATAAATTGAAAGAACTAGAGACCGTCAAAGAGTTTTTAGGGGAGCATTAGGCAACCGTAGACTGAGACAGAGGAAATGAATCCAATAGAAGATAAATGTTTAGTGTTAATTGATGAAATAGTGAAGGCAGCGTATGATCAAATGCCAAAACAAGAAGACATAGCTTAAGTTCTTGAATAATACACAAGGTATTAAATTTAACTGATTAAAGGAGAGAATATAAATATGCAGGAAATGAAGCAGCAAAAAGAATATAGTTGTCTAAAAATCACACTGATATAGCTGCAGAAGTATCAATCTCATTTTTAGACATCTGCAGGAGTATGTTTGCATGAATATTGTAAAGATAGATGTCCATATAAACTTGTACTACTGTAGTAGGTGTGGGCTTCGTATCTATCTTGGCCACAATAATGCGTTCACTATGCTGTTTGTAGTAGCTTACCCGCATTCCAGCTTTACTGTATGATTACATGATGATGGCGTCCTCTTGGGTAAAATATTCCGGAGGTAAAATAGTCCCCCATTCGGATCTCCGCGTGGGGACTACTCAAGAGGATGTCGTTATCAGGAGAAAGAAAACTGGCGTTCTACGGATCGGAGCGTGGAATGTCAGATCCCTTAATCGGGCAGGTAGGTTAGAAAATTTAAAAAGGGAAATGGATAGGTTGAAGTTAGATATAGTGGGAATTAGTGAAGTTCGGTGGCAGGAGGAACAAGACTTCTGGTCAGGTGACTACAGGGTTATAAACACAAAATCAAATAGGGGTAATGCAGGAGTAGGTTTAATAATGAATAGGAAAATAGGAATGCGGGTAAGCTACTACAAACAGCATAGTGAACGCATTATTGTGGCCAAGATAGATACGAAGCCCACACCTACTACAGTAGTACAAGTTTATATGCCAACTAGCTCTGCAGATGATGAAGAAATTGAAGAAATGTATGATGAAATAAAAGAAATTATTCAGATTGTGAAGGGAGACGAAAATTTAATAGTCATGGGTGACTGGAATTCGAGTGTAGGAAAAGGGAGAGAAGGAAACATAGTAGGTGAATATGGATTGGGGGACAGAAATGAAAGAGGAAGCCGCCTGGTAGAATTTTGCACAGAGCACAACATAATCATAACTAACACTTGGTTTAAGAATCATGAAAGAAGGTTGTATACATGGAAGAACCCTGGAGATACTGAAAGGTATCAGATAGATTATATAATGGTAAGACAGAGATTTAGGAACCAGGTTTTAAATTGTAAGACATTTCCAGGGGCAGATGTGGACTCTGACCACAATCTATTGGTTATGACCTGTAGATTAAAACTGAAGAAACTGCAAAAAGTTGGGAATTTAAGGAGATGGGACCTGGATAAACTAAAAGAACCAGAGGTTGTACAGAGATTCAGGGAGAGCATAAGGGAGCAATTGACAGGAATGGGGGAAATAAATACAGTAGAAGAAGAATGGGTAGCTTTGAGGGATGAAGTAGTGAAGGCAGCAGAGGATCAAGTAGGTAAAAAGACGAGGGCTAGTAGAAATCCTTGGGTAACAGAAGAAATATTGAATTTAATTGATGAAAGGAGAAAATATAAAAATGCAGTAAGTGAAACAGGCAAAAAGGAATACAAACGTCTCAAAAATGAGATCGACAGGAAGTGCAAAATGACTAAGCAGGGATGGTTAGAGGACAAATGTAAGGATGTAGAGGCCTATCTCACTAGGGGTAAGATAGATACCGCCTACAGGAAAATTAAAGAGACCTTTGGAGATAAGAGAACGACTTGTATGAATATCAAGAGCTCAGATGGAAAGCCAGTTCTAAGCAAAGAAGGGAAAGCAGAAAGGTGGAAGGAGTATATAGAGGGTCTATACAAGGGCGATGTACTTGAGGACAATATTATGGAAATGGAAGAGGATGTAGATGAAGATGAAATGGGAGATATGATACTGCGTGAAGAGTTTGACAGAGCACTGAAAGACCTGAATCGAAACAAAGCCCCCGGAGTAGACAATATTCCGTTGGTACTACTGACGGCCGTGGGAGAGCCTGTCCTGACAAAACTCTACCATCTGGTGAGGAAGGTGTATGAGACAGGCGAAATACCCTCAGACTTCAAGAAGAATATAATAATTCCAATCCCAAAGAAAGCAGGTGTTGACAGATGTGAAAATTACCGAACTATCAGCTTAATAAGTCACAGCTGCAAAATACTAACACGAATTCTTTACAGACAAATGGAAAAACTAGTAGAAGCCAACCTCGGGGAAGATCAGTTTGGATTCCGTAGAAACACTGGAACACGTGAGGCAATACTGACCCTACGACTTATCTTAGAAGAAAGATTAAGGAAAGGCAAACCTACGTTTCTAGCATTTGTAGACTTAGAGAAAGCTTTTGACAATGTTGACTGGAATACTATCTTTCAAATTCTAAAGGTGGCAGGGGTAAAATACAGGGAGCGAAAGGCTATTTACAATTTGTACAGAAACCAGATGGCAGTTATAAGAGTCGAGGGACATGAAAGGGAAGCAGTGGTTGGGAAGGGAGTAAGACAGGGTTGTAGCCTCTCCCCGATGTTGTTCAATCTGTATATTGAGCAAGCAGTAAAGGAAACAAAAGAAAAATTCGGAGTAGGTATTAAAATTCATGGAGAAGAAATAAAAACTTTGAGGTTCGCCGATGACATTGTAATTCTGTCAGAGACAGCAAAGGACTTGGAAGAGCAGTTGAATGGAATGGACAGTGTCTTGAAAGGAGGATATAAGATGAACATCAACAAAAGCAAAACAAGGATAATGGAATGTAGTCTAATTAAGTCGGGTGATGCTGAGGGAATTAGATTAGGAAATGAGGCACTTAAAGTAGTAAAGGAGTTTTGCTATTTGGGGAGCAAAATAACTGATGATGGTCGAAGTAGAGAGGATATAAAATGTAGGCTGGCAATGGCAAGGAAAGCGTTTCTGAAGAAGAGAAATTTGTTAACATCCAGTATTGATTTAAGTGTCAGGAAGTCATTTCTGAAAGTATTCGGATGGAGTGTAGCCATGTATGGAAGTGAAACATGGACGATAAATAGTTTGGACAAGAAGAGAATAGAAGCTTTCAAAATGTGGTGCTACAGAAGAATGCTGAAGATTAGATGGGTAGATCACATAACTAATGAGGAAGTATTGAATAGGATTGGGGAGAAGAGAAGTTTGTGGCACAACTTGACCAGAAGAAGGGATCGGTTGGTAGGACATGTTCTGAGGCATCAAGGGATCACCAATTTAGTATTGGAGGGCAGCGTGGAGGGTAAAAATCGTAGAGGGAGACCAAGAGATGAATACACTAAGCAGATTCAGAAGGATGTAGGTTGCAGTAGGTACTGGGAGATGAAAAAGCTTGCACAGGATAGAGTAGCATGGAGAGCTGCATCAAACCAGTCTCAGGACTGAAGACCACAACAACAACAACAACAACAACAGATGTCCATTAGATCCAGAGCGCCAACGACATTTTTGTGCTGGGCAATGCTGCATTCCTTGACTTCAGGACATGTTTGACAGTTCTGTACAGTCATTCAGAGAACAAAAAACAAGATTACCAGATTTGTGACTGGATTCAGGACTTCCTTACAGATAGAGATCAACATGTCACTAACAATGGAAGAAAATCAACAGATGTATTGGTCCGGAGCATTCCAAGGAAATGCCATTGCCATTTACAATACAAACAATCTCGATGAAACTATGGTAAACTCCAAGAAGTTGTTCTGTAATGATTCAACTGGCTGTAAGATAATATCAACGATAGAGGACTTGAGTGAACTGCATGAATACCTGCAGAGAATGAATGACTGGTACTGGGCCCTGGCGATTGATCCTGAATGTAAATAAATGTAACACTGTGCATAAATAGGCAAAGAAACACATTATTAAATGATTAAAGAATTGGTGACATCACTGAAAATATCAACTTCTGTAAATTACCTAGGAGTAGCCACCAAGAGTGAATTAAAATGGAATGACCACATAAAACCAACAGTAGGAAAAGCAGATGTCAGGCTTACGAAACACTTGTTCATCCAGTTCTGGAGTATTACTCACCAGTCTGGGAACCTTACCAGGCTGAATTACTGGATGACTTAGACAGGATTCAACAAAGAGTGGCCTGTTTTTTGTCAGGGATCATTTAGTGATGATGATAAGGACAACACAACACCCAGTCCCTGAGATGAGAAAATCCCCGACCTAGCCGGGAATCGAACCTGGGCCATTAGGCATGACATTCTGTCGTGCTGACCACTCAGCTACCAGGGGCGGACAATCCAAGACATTAGAGTTAATATTAAGGTTTACCAACAATCATTATTTACATGTGCTATTTGTGAATAGAACAGGGAAGGAGGGAAAAGAAAATGGTACTAGGCATACCCTCTGCCACACACAGTAAGATGGTTTGCAGGATATAGATGTAAATGTCACACACAGAAAAATTAAAAGAGAGTTTTGAAGAAAAGAGAAGTGCCATATGCATATCAAGAGTATAGATAGTAAGCCAGTACTACACAGAGAAGGCTGAAAAGTGGATGGAATATTAGAGGGGCTATGCAAGGAAACATCTAAAGAAAATGCTATGGAAAGGGACATCGAAGTAGATGAAGATGAGATGGAAGATATGATACAGTGAGAAGAATTTGAAAGAATGCCGAAAGACATAAGTCGAAACAAGGACCTGGTGTAAACGAGACTCCTCCAGAATTACTGAGAATCCTTTGAAGAAATCGCAATGAGAGAACTACCCCACCTGATATGCAAGATACACAAGACTGAAAATACACACTTAGACTTCAAGAGGAATGGAATAATTCAATATACAAAAAAGACTAATGCCGACAGACGCAAATATTACATACTTAACTATCAGTTTAATAAACCATGAAAGCAAATCACTAACACAAATTAATGACAGGAGACTGAAATACTGGTAGAAGCCGACCTCAGATTTGGACTTTGTAGAAATGAAGGAGGCAGTACTTACCCTGGGACTTACCTTATAATATAAATTGGGAAAAGGCAAACAAAGATATATAGCTTCTGTAGATTTCTACAGAAGAGAAATTTGTTAGCACTGAACATAAATTTATAAGTTAGCAAGTCATTTCTAAAGATATTTGTCTGCAGTACAGCCTGGGACAATAGTGGAATGCTAATGATAAAAGAAAAGAATAGATACTTCTGAAATGTGGTGCCACAGAAAAATTCTTAAGATTAAGTGGGTAGGTCAGAAATCTAATGAGAAAGCACTGTCTGAATTGGGGAGAAAAGAAAATTATGGAATGATTAAAAGCAGTCAGTTGACACAACAAATCTTGCAGTGGCATAAAGGAATGGGCAATCTGGTATTGAGGGGGGGGGGGGGGTGTATTGGGGATAAAGGGTAGAAACTAACTGTTGACTGTTGGGAGCAAGGCTTAGGCCTAGTCAAGTAGGTTCAAATGTAGGTCATGGTAGTTAGACAGAGATATATAGGCTTGCACAGGATGGATTGGCTAGGAGAACAGCATCAAATCAGTCTTTGGACTGCTGACAATGACAGTGCTGCCACTGCCAACAGCTCCACATCATCCAAAACTGTAATTAAAATTTGGAAACATGGAAGTTTCTAAACATTTAGCAGCGACAGCAGAAGATTACCACCTAGGGAAACGCCACGAAGTTTTGTTGCTATCTGGAAGATTATCCTCATGTATCAGTACAGTTATATGTTACAGCACAGAGGGTCATTCTATGTCAAAACACGCAATAATTCAAGTATTTGTAAACCTCTATCTCAGATTTTCACAAAACTTTGCACATTTACTTATACTTATAATGTAGGAACCTCTGCAAAATCTTTTTGGTCTCAGTGATATTCTGATAACTGGGCTCTGCAAGAATGTCAATGCAAAATGGTACTTACCTACATAAGTGTCCTTAACTCTGGTGTTTATGAAGCTTTTGATTTGGAATTTTTTCTGAAGTAAGACATAGTTAACAGATATCCAGTTACTAAAGCAGTAAAGTTACAAAGAAAATTTAAAAAAAATATTACAGTATGTCAATTTTTGATTTTACAAAAACTGCGAGGATGTGAAAAAATGCTTACATCACATTTCTCCAACCTGCTGGGAACCTGATTTTGGTCTTAAATAATCCCCTAGATTGTAAACTTTCTAAAAAAATAAAAATTTTAATGGGTCTTCTGCCAATTGACACACACATCTGAAATCAAAATACTTTTTGCTGTGATTGAAAAGGATCATTTTAAGTATGTTCATCCACTCACTTTCCCAATGCCTTAGACGCAAGGGTATCAAATTATCATATTTAAGTATAACTCATTCTAGACAGGCATGTTAACTTTCAGTGTGTAAAACTATTTCCTTTCATTTGACTAGTTCAGTAATTTTTTAAAGAATATATTAAAGAGTTATATGTTCTGCTAATCACCTGCTCACAGTCATTTAAAAAAGTGTTCTTGGACAGCAGTAGCTTGTTTGAAATCTTTATAGGAACGAAAACAATGCAACAATTGCTGAAATTCTCTGTTGAGAATAACTGGCATGCAACAATTAGTCTATCTGGCCTCAGTTTTCTTTGTCATTCTGTGAGACAGGTCACACCTGTTTGTTGTGTGGCCCTATAATTCAACTTGTACAATGTACGTTTTAAGTGAATTAGTGGTCTATTAATAGCAATGGAAAATGTGAATTCATGCACTGCTGGAACATTACTAAAAGCATCATGTCACTTGACAATCTATATCTTAGTAAAAATGCTACAAAAAATTGAAGAGCTGAGTGTAGACCAATGAGATTTGATATTTCTGCAAATCCAATATAAGCTTTCGACAAGATTAAGAAAGTGCTACAGTATGTGGACATCACACATACCATTACTTAAAAGTTTATGGAAGTCAAAGAACTTCTTGTGACTCTTTCAAAGAACACAGAAGTGCTATAAGAATCTATGCAAAAATCAGGCCAAAAACTGTGCAAAACATGGCTTAAGATTTGTGAACAGAAAACTGACATAAGTGATTGAAATGAAAGTGAGGCATATGACCTTGAGGTAACATATTGTGAATCAGTACAAAAAGTCAAAGTATTGAGGATCCAAATAAAATTGTACATGACTTTGGATGCTCTCTCATCACAACTCACAGCAAGGCAAAAAGAAGCTAGAAAAAGTGAAGCATGTTTTGGAAAGAAAAATGTGCCGGGCATTAGATTGTAGTATTGAAGATTCTGATAGTTTTAACTTTAGTTCCACCCCCTTGGTAAAAAAAGGCAGAATTCAGTGTTAGTGAGTATGTGGTTCAACAAGCAAGGAAACTGAAAACAGAAATGGGTATTTTAAGTTCCAAAACCAAAAGGATGGAAAGTTATTGCTGATGGAATGGCAAAGATTGCCACCGATTTCTACCAAAATGACGAATATAGTCAAATGTTACCAGAACTAAAAGACAAAGTTAGCATTCAGAAGAAGCTGTATATGCATAAAAGACTCATTCTTTGCAACTTAAGAGAACTACTCTTGCTTTAAATGGGACAATCCAAACATAGCGCCCCAAGTGGTGTATTGTAGCTGGCCCTGCCAGCACTCATTCAGTGTGTGTGAGTGTGAGAGAGAGAGTATGTGAGTGTGTGTGTGTGTGTGTGTGTGGGGGGGGGGGGGGGGGGGGGGGGTATCCACCAAAATGTAAAACTGCTTTGGATATGGAACACATTACAGAAACATACAAAGAACTTATAACATTTCTTGTATGTGACTCTGAAAACTATGACTGCATACTTAATGACTGATAACTGTCCCAATGGTGACAAGCTGTCAGAATTATTGAAACAGAAATTAGCTTACAAAAATGCTGGTGATGAAATTGAGTTCAGCCATTAGATAAACACAGATTCGGCATAACTGGTAAACCAGTCTGCAACTGTTAGTGAATACATACACTTGGTGGTAACAAAACTACAGGCACTTAAACCACATTCATATATATCTACTAAGTGTCAGTCAAAATCATTGAAAAAATTGAAAGAAAATCTAACCCCTGAAAAAGCAATTATGTTAACGGACTTTGCTGAAAACTAGTTTTGTAATTCAAAATTAAATGCTGGAAAAGAAGCAGCTGTAGAATCCATCCCGTGTTTGGTTGGTTGGTTCAAAGGGAGGAGGGGGAGGGGGAGGGAGGGGAGACCAAACTGCAAGGTCATCAGTCCCTTGTTCCCAGTAGAACAATTACCCAAAGGAAGGAAGAATGCAAAGAAGATGTACGGCACAATAACAGGAGAAAGGAAGGACCAGAGAAACGACAGGACAACAAACATTACAATGGACAAAACAGGACATGAAAAGCACAGGAAGAAGCTAGAAACAGGGAGGAGAGACAAAAAACAAGAGAGCAGATTACCATGGCTGGCTGACTATGAGAATAATAAAGGTGAAGCTTGCCACTCTGCAACACATTAAAACCTCCACCCTAAAAGCCCTAGGGTGGAAGACATCGAGGGACAAAGGACATGCACTAAAACTCAGATAAAATGATAAAACCCACCCTCACAAATAAAATGTAAAACTAAAGCTGCTGTTGAGGCAGTGTTGCCCGGCAACAAAGGTAGGGTACTGGGAAAGTCAAAAGTATGCCACAGAGCAGCTAAAAGTGGGCAGTCCAGCAAGAGGTGGACGACTGTCATTTGGGAGCCACAGCGACATTGAGGTGGGTCCTTGCAACAGAGGAGGTAACCATGTGTGAGCCACGTATGGCCAATGTGAAGCCGACAGAGGACAACTGATTCCCTGTGAGAAGCTTGCAGGGAAGACTTCCACACATTTGCAGTCTCCGTAATGACACGCAGTTTGTTGTGCAAGCTGTTATGCTACTCTGTCTCCAAAAGCTGAAAAACCTTGCGGCATAAAACAGAACGCAGGTTAGTTTCAGAGATGCCCATCTCCAGGAGCGGTGTCCGCATAGCCTGTTTGGCCAGCCTGTCAGCAAGTTCGTTGCCTGGGATGCCAACGTGTCCTGGGGTCCACACAAATACCACTGAACCACTGGACCCTTCCAGGGCAGAGATGGACTCCTGGATGTTCGCTACCAAAGGATGGTGAGGGTAGCACTGGTTGATAGCTTGTAAGCTGCTCAGGGGGGTCAGAACACAGAAGAAACAACTCACCAGAACAGGAATGGATATACTGAAGTACATGAGATATGGCCACAAGCTCTGCAGTAAATACACTGCAACCAGCATGCAAGGAATGCTGTTCAAAATGGCCTCTATGGACATAGGGGAAGCCAACATTAGCCTACCATCAGCTATTGAGCCATTGGTGTAAACAACTTCGGAGACCCAGAACATGTCACGAATCGAGAGGAAGTGACAGCAGAGAGTGGCAGGGTTAATGGAGTCCTTAGAGCTGCGCAAAAGGTCCAGACGAAGCTTCAGCCCGGGTGTACACCATGGAGGTATACGTGAATGGACCTCAAGCAGAGATGGTAGAGAGATGCTCAAGAGAACTACGAATGTGTGCAACATAACTGGCTAGCAGTTGTGCATGTCAGATCCGCAATGGAGGGACTATAGACTCCACCAGGATGCTGGTCACCGGACTCGTTCTAAAAGCTCCCGTCCCTAGGCGAACGCCACAGTAGTGCACTGAGTCAAATAAACACAATTCTGAGGGTGCTGCCAAACTGTAAACCAGACTCCCATAGTCAATGCGGGACTGAACAAGGGCTCTGTAGAGCTTTAGCAGCGTAGAGCGGTCTGCACCCCAGTTGGCGTTGCTCAGGCAGCAGAGAGCATTGAGGTGCTGTCAGCACTCCCGCTTAAGCTGACAAAGGTGAGGTAGCCAAGTCAATTGGGCATCAAAAACCAGTCCTAAGAATCGATACGTCTCCACTACAGTGAGTGGATCATCATTGAAATAACGTTCTGGTTCCGGATGAACGATACGACGTCGACAGAAGCGCATGACAGATGACTTCACGGCCAAAAACCGGAAGCCGTGAGCTAGAGCCCATGACTGCACCTTGTGAATGACTCCCTTCACGTGCCGCTCATCTACACCAGTACTGGGGGAGCAATACGAAATGCAGAAGGGTAGACCGACAGCCCTACAGCTGCTGCTAGGCCGTTAATGGCCACTAAAAACAGAGATACATACAATACAGAGCCCTGCGGAACACCATTCTCCTGAATACAGGGGGAATTATGGGAAGCACCAACTTGGTTGGTTGGATTAAAAGAGGAGGAAAGGGACCAAACTATAAGATCATCAGTTCCTTGTTCCGAATGAAACAATGCCACAAGTGTGAGAATAAAATGAATGAGACTGACAACTCAAAACGGAATGAAAGAAAAAATATCAAGAACAATGAAGGGCAACAAATAAGTAAATGGACAAAAGGGGAGAAGAAAACCACAGAAACGCAAGAAATGGGATGAAGAGAGTAAAACAACAAAGCAGATTACCATGGCTGGCTGACCATGAGAATAAAAAAGGAGAAGCCAGCCACTCTGCAACACATTAAAACCTCCACCCTAAAGCACTATGGTGGAGGACACAGAGGGACAAAGGACATGTGCTAAAACTTAGATCAAATGTTATAACCCACCCTCACGAATAAAACGTACAACTAAATCAGCCGATTAGGCATTGTCAGATAAAATTAGCGGCAACAAGTCCGGTAACCCAAGATTTCGTCACTAGGCAGTCAAAGTGGGACAGTGCACCAAAATATGGGCCACCGTCAACAGGGCACCACACCAACACTCAGGCGGGTCTTCACGGTGCAGGAGGTAACCATGGGTTGCCCAAGCGTCGCCAATGCAAAGCCAGCAGAGGACAACTGATTCCCTGCGAGAGGTCCGCATGGAAGACTTCCACACGTTTTTAGTCTCCTTAATCAGACACGTACCCGACTCATATGATAATAGTTGGTGGTGACTTTAATTTACCCTTGATAAGTTGGAGAAAATACATGTTTAATTCCAGAGGTTCACATAAAATATCATCCGAAATTGTGTTAAACACATTCTCTGAAAATTATTTCAGAGCAGATAGTTCATAAGCCCACGCGAATAGTAAATGGTTGTGAAAATACACTTGACCTCTTAGCAACAAATAATCCTGAGTTAATAACGAGCATTAAAACTGATTCAGGGATTAGTGAACACAGGGTTGTCGTAGCGAGACTGAATATTGTAATCCCCGAAAAATAAGTGAAAAATATATCTATTCATAAAAGCAGATAAAAATTCACTTGACGTCTTCCTGAGAGACAATCTCCACTCATTCCAAATTAATAATATAAGTGTAGACCAGATGCGGCTTCGATTCAAAGAAATAGTATCGGCAGCAATTGAGAGATTTATACCAAATAAACTAACAAACAATGGAGCTGATCCTCCTTGGTACACAAAATGGGTTAGAACACTGTTGCAGAAACAACGAAACAAATATGCCAAATTTAAACAGATGCAAAATCCCCAAGATTGGCGATCTTTTACAGACGTTCTAAATTTAGCACGGACTTCAATGTGAGATGCTTGTAACAGTTTCCACAATAAACTTTGGCCCGAAACCTGGCAGAAAATCCAAAAAGATTCTGGTCGTATGTGAAGTAGGTTAGTGGCAAGAAACAATCAATGCCTTCTCTGTGTGATAGCAATGGAGATACTATCGAAGGTAGTGCTGCCAAAACAGAGTTACTAAAGACTGCCTTCCGAAATCCTTCACTAAAGAAGACAAAGTAAATATTCCAGAATTCAAATCGAGAACAGCTGCCAACATGAGTAACGTAGAAGTGAATATCCTTGGAGTAGTGAAGCAACTTAAATCACATAATAAAAGCAAGTCTTCTGGTCCAGACTGTATACCAATTAAGTTCCTTTTGGAGTATACTGATGCAATAGCTCCATACTTAACAACATATACAACCGTTTGCTGGACAGAAGATCCGTACCCAAAGACTGGAAAGCTGCACAGGTCACACCAATATTCAAGAAAGGTAGTAGGAGTAACCCACTAAATTACAGGCCCATATCATTAACTTCGATATACAGCAAGAGTTTGGAACATAAATTGTGTTAAAACATCATGAATTACCTCGAAGAAAATGGTCTATTGACACACAGTCAACATAGGTTTTAGAAAACATTGTTCCTGTCAAAAACAACTAGCTCTTTATTCACATGAAGTGTTGAGTGCTACTGGCAAGGGATTTCAGATCAATTCCGTATTTCTGGATGGCTTTTGACACTGTACCCCACAAGCAGCTTATAGTCGAATTTCCGTACTTATGGAATATCGTCTCAGTTACGTGACTGGATTTGTGATTTCCTGTCAGAGAGGTCACAGTTCATAGTAACTGACGAAAAGTCATTGTGTAAAACAGAAGTGATTTCTGGCATTCCCCAAGGTAGCGTTATAGACCCTTTGCTCTTCCTTATCTACATAAACGATTTGGGAGACAATCTGAGCAGTCGTCTTCGGTTGTTTGCAGATGACGCTGTCATTTATCGACTAGTAAAGTCATCAGAAGATCAAAACAAACTGCAAAACAATTTAGAAAAAAATATCTGAACGGTGCAAAAAGTGGCAGTTGACACTAAATAACGAAAAGTGTGAGGTCATCCACTTGGACACAGAAAGTAAAGAGCGGCAGCAAATTCTGGATAAAAATCAGGAGCAGGACTCTGAGACCCCACCCGTATAATGTGGCAATGATAGATGTAGCCAAGTGGTGTCTTACGCTTTGCGTAGATCAAAAAAAGACGGCAACAAGGTGTTGGCGTCTGGAAAAGGCTGCTTGGATGGCAGACTCCAGTGACACTAGATTATCATTGGTACAGTGCCCCTGACGGAAGCCGCCCTGATATGGAGCCAGTACGCCACGTGACACCAGGACCCAACTCAACTGCCGACACACCATATGTTCCAGAAGCTTACAGACAACGTTGGTGAGGCTGATAGCTATCCACATCAAGTGGGTTTATGCCGGGTTTGCCATTGCGATGGAAAGACGCCATCACACCAGATCCAGTTGAAGATGACGAGGAGATGGCGCTTGTAGTCAGATGAGAGATGCTTAATCATCTGACTGTGGATCCGATCCAGCCCAGCTGTGTCGGGGCAATGTGCAAGGGCACTGAGGAGCTCCCACTCTGTAAATGGGGCGTTATAGCATTCACTGTGGCATGTAGTGAACGAGAGGACTTTCCTTTCAATCCACCGTTTGACGGTGCGAAAGGCTGGGAGGGTGGGGGGGAAGTTCTCTGACGCAGAGGCTTGAGCATAGTGTTCAGCAATCCCATTTGCATCGGTACATAGCACGCCATTGATGGTAACACCAGGGACACTTGTTGGGATCTGGTACCCAAAAAGATGTCTGATCTTCGTCCAGACTTGGGAAGGGACGTATGGCACCCAATGGTCGACACGTACCTCTCCCAACACTCCTGTTTCTGTCATTTTATAAGCTGGCGTACACAGGCACAGAGACACTTAAAGGCTATCAGATGCTCTAGAGAAGGGTGTCACTTATGTCGCTATAGAGCTTGCCGACCCTCTGTAATTGGCTCAGCGACTTCCGGCAACCACCAAGGGACTATCTTTCACCAGGGCACACTAAAGAGCGAGGAATCACATTTTCTGCCGTAGATACGATTGTGGTAGTCACCTGCTCAACCAAGTGGGAGAGAGTCAACGGCGATATCTGAGGTGAAAGTTTCCAAGTCCACCTTGTTTACAGCCCATCTGGTCGGATGTCCGTGGGCCTGATGGCGGGACAGTGATAGGAAGATGGGGAAGTGGTCACTACCACACAGGTCATCACAGGTTCTCCAGTGGATAGATGGGAGAAGACCTGGGCTGGAAATTAATAAATCAATGGCCGAGTAACTACCTCAAGCCACACCGAAATGTATGGCGGCCCCAGTATTTAAGAGGCAGAGGTCGAACTGAGACAGTGAAGTTTCGACATCTCTGTCTCGGCCAGTAAGCACAGTGTCACTGCACAAGGGGTTATGGGCATTAAAATCTCCCGAAAGTAGGAAAGGTGCAGCTAATACATTCTGGGGTACTGCACTGTCTGGAGGAAGGTATACATTGCGGACAGTTATTTCCTGTGTCAGCCATATTCTGACAGTCACAGCTTCAAGAGGGGTTTGAAGGGGCACCATTTCACTACAGACTGAGTTTAGGACATAAACACAAACTTCACCTTACACTCGATTATAGTCACTAAGGGTCCTATAATATCCCTTATAGCCGCAGAGGGCAGGGGTCTGCACTGCCGGGAACCAAGGTTTCCTGGAGGGCAATGCAGAAAGCAGGTGTAATGCTTAACAGCTGCTGTAGCTCAGCCAGATGGTGGAAAAAACAGTTGCAATTCCACTGGAGGATGACATCATCATGAGACTGGGAAGGCATGGAACATTCAATGAGGCAGTTTACGCCTCAGGGTCACCTGCTGCCACCAATTTTTTGCCTGAGCAGTCTATATCCATCGTATCTGAGGGTCCGGCGAGATCCAGATCCTCAGCGGATGCCAAAATCTCCACCCCATCCTCAGACGCAGAGCTTGTAGGTAGCGGTGGTGTGGGTGCCACCGCATGTTGCTTGTTCTTAGGGGCCAGCTGCTTTTGGGCTTTTCAGCCACTGGCGGGTGTCATCTTATCCACTAACAGAAACCTAAGAAGGGAGTGACCCAAGTGCCCCTTCATAGTGAGAGGAGCCAAAGAAGACTTACACTTCTCTGGCTCAGAAGTGAGGACTGAAATCCCCGATGGTTTGGGGGGGGGGGGGGGGGGGGGGCGAGGTTGCTCCCATAGTAGTAGGTGGTGCAGGAGCAACAAGTAGGGAAGTGCCCCCCACCAAAATAGGAGCAGGTGTAGTCTCCCAGTTCTGAGAGGCGACAGGAATTTGAGGAACTGATTGGGCGACAACTGTTCTCGTAGCGGCGGCGTATGAGGAGGTCGTAGCCACAAGATGTAGGTGCTCAAATTTCCTCTTAGCCTCAGTGTAGTTCAGTCAGTCCAGGGTCTTATATTCCATCATTTTCCTCTCTTTCTGTAAAATCTTGCAGTCTGGTGAGCAAGATGAATGATGCTCTCCACAATTGACACAAGATGGGAGACGGGGCACATGGAGTATTGGGATGCAATGGATGTCCACAAAATTGAGAGGTGGGACTGGAAGTACAGCAGGAAGACATATGGCCGAACTTCTAGCACTTAAAGTACCGCATCGGGGGAGGGATATATGGCTTGACGCCACAGTGGTAGACCATCAACTTGACCTTCTCGGGCAATGTGTCATCCTCAAAGGCCAAGATGAAGGCACCAGTGGCAACTTGGTTACCCCTCAGACCCTGATGGACACACCAGATGAAATGAACACTTCACCGCTCTAAATTGGCATGCAGCTCGTCGTTAGACTGCAAAAGAATGTCCCTGTGGAATATAATACCCTGGACCATATTTAAGCTCTTATGAGGCGTGATGGTAACAGAAACATCCCTCAACTTGCCACAAGTGAGTAATGCCTGTGACTGGGCAGAGGATGCTGTTTTTATCAAAACTCACCCAGAGCACATTTTGGACAAGCCCTCCAGCTCCCCAAACTTGTCCTCCAAATGCTCCACAAAAAACTGAGGCTTCATGGACATGAAAGAGTCCCCATCAACTCTCGTATACAGGAGGTACCGGGGCAAATAAGCTTCACTGCCATCTTTAGCCTGGCATTCCACCCATGGTGTGGTCAGGGAGGGGAATGACTTGGGGTCATATTTCTCAGCATTAAAGTTAGACTTTGCCCACTTAGAGACTGCCAACGGCGGACCACCAGCAAGACATGACATACTACACTTCATTGCTTGTCATCCACCCTCATGTCACCTACTATGACCAAAGGCGCTCCCCACGTGTGCCACCCAGCTGCAGCCAAGGCCACCTGGCAGGATGGCCAGTACCGGGAGTCCCGATGCCCCAGGGAGATGGGCATCTACTCCTTGGCATATGTGGGGAGTTCACGGCGCAGGTATCAGCAGAGCGGTCCCTATGTTGTCAAGGGGCTGCAACCAACAGGGTACATGGTGGCCCCACCACAACAGACTGGCTACCATGCTGGATATGATGTGCAAAGAAGTCCATGGTCATTGTCGGCACAGAAAGTGACACTGCATGGTGGAAAATGCACCCGGGAAGGTGCCCTTGCCCAAGAGATGGAGAATGGGTGGGACAGCAATGCGACGATGAGACAGTGGGCTAAAGATCTCAATGCACAATGGACACAATGCACAATGGACACAATGCACCATTTAAGGCGCCAATCCCCAATTAGCTCACTCTATGGAAAAATCTTAAAGTATGGAGGTCAAACCCTATAGGGGACCATCACAAAGGCTGAAATGTGAGAGACTCCTTTTAGTCGCCTCTTATGACAGGCAGGAATACCCTAGACCTATTCACACCCCCCCCCCCCCCCCCCCCCCCCCCCCCCCCCCCCCCCCACACACACACACACACAAATAACAACTGCATCTGGTGTTTACGATTTCTGCGGAGCTATGTTGACAAATGTTTTTTTTCACTTCTTAGAGAAAGTCAATGTGGATTTCCCTATGCAAGAACCTCGTGAAGAGATTTTTGACAGCTGCACAATACCTGGTATGAAGAATTTTCACCCATTACAAACCAATTTCTTGTGATTCTTTAGAGATTAGAAAAGTAAATTCTTCCGAAAAAGCCTTCCTTGATTTTTTCATTCAATGAAAATGCCTCACAATGGAGATGCATTCGTACTCAGCAAAATTCTTTTGTTGCAGCTCTATATGATGACTGGTGGTCCTTTGCCTTCATCAGAAATGTATGTGGTGAAGGAGGGAGACAAATTACTTTTTCTCCACGTGCCTGGAGCAGCAGTGTCATTCTTTTGGCCTCAGAAAGAAGACTCTTGTTTTGTGCCTTTGCAAAACATTTTATGTGCTGTTGGAATATCAAAATCTACATCATTAGGCAGAATGTATTAGGCTACTTTATGAAAAACATGTGAAGTTAACAGAATATAATTTGTCACAGTGAATTAAAAACAGACATTCTCTTAAGAAGTTTCATTGATAATTTCAGGGATCTTCACTGCTCAACATACATATTTTAAATTAACATTGGTGTAGCTAGATTAATTGTTTTTTAAAGATGCTGATTTGACACCCTAAAAAAGTTAACCCATGTGATGAAAATGTTTCAATTAAATTCATAACTTTTGGCTCTGTACTTTCATGAGGCAGCCTTACTACAGGTTGTCAGCTTACATTATCTGATTTGAATGAACTTCTGATCAATGACATGACATGTTAAATGAATATCCAATATCTATCAGGACTCAAGGTGCTGCTTCTTTTTTTCATTTTTTAAAATATAACAGAGTTTTGATAAAAATAAAACTTATGAGAGCTGTCAAAGTGTTTTTACATATTTAAAAATCACTGTTTGGACCACAACAGCTTAAGTTGATTTTCTATACTTCCGTAAATCAAGTATAGTTATTAATTTTTTTCAAAAAAACATTCATCCTTTCCGTGACATTTGAGTAAATATGGCAGTGATGTGTTGAAAATAAGGTTCTTTCTGTTGTTATTATTATTGCCTGAAGTAATGCAATCCAAATGATCAACATCAGTTTGGCATTTACGTTTGTAAAAAATTTCCACTTTTCCCCCCTCAACTACATGAAGTATTTGGAGAAATTTTGCACTGATTACTGCCATGCAGAAAGTAACAAGTAGAAAAAGTTTTGTGAAAATCTGAAGTAGTGGATGTCAGGTGTGGAAGATCTTACTTAGAATTCTCTCTCTCTCTCTCTCTCTCTCTCTCTCTCTCTTCCCCCCCCCCCCCCCCCAATCACAACATGCAGTATTGTGATTTCAGATTTGTGTGTGTCCGTTCATAGAAAACCCAATAATAATTTTATTTTATTGCAAATTGTACTGTCTTGGGAATTATTTAAGACCAATTATAAGTTCCCACCACCTTGGAGAAACGTGATCTAGGTCTAAGTATTTTTCAATGCATGTGTACTTTTCTGGAAATTGGAAAGTGACACACATTAAATTTTTTGTACTGTTCAAAAAATGGTTCAAATGGCTCTGAGCACTATGGGACTTAACATCTGTGGTCATCAATCCCCTAGAACTTAGAACTACTTAAACTTAACTAACCTAAGGACATCACACACATCCATGCCCGAGGCAAGATTCGAACCTGCGACCGTAGCGGCCACGCGGTTCCAGACTGAAGCGCCTAGAACTGTTCTTTGTACCTTTAATTACTGCTTAAATAAATACATGTCTGTTACGTATGTGCTTCTCTTAACTCACGAAAAAGATTCCAACTCAAAAGAGCAAAAAGATTTTACACAAATTCTTATATTCTATGAATAAGCAAATATGCAAAGTTTCATGAAAATCTGAGATGATGGGTGACATGACCTGTGTGATTTGATGTGGAATGATGCCGGACAAAAGAGTACGGGTATTACATTTTGCTGAAACTAAGCTTGTCGAAGCATTCAGTCATATTTCATCATATGGATGTACATCACAACCATCATCAACACTTATTACTAACAACAACAAACAGAAAATGGGATTATAAGTTGTCTGACAAGTCCTTACCACTGAGTGGTGTGTGCACTAGTCTCTGTGGATATGAAACGGGGGAACTGTTAATGGAGTGTAGTCTGCAGACACCATCTTGTTTAAAACATTGTTGATATTGGCTCACATTATCTGCATAAATACCACTACTTGTAAGTAACTAGCTGCAATGTAATACTTACAAACAAGTCTTAATTGCACACTACACACAATTTATGGTGTTGCACAAAGATACCTGCAGTATGTATACAGCTCACAATACACGACTACCCCGACACCTTTCTTTACCTTTACAGCTCAAATCGGTAGTTCTTATGGGGGTACAAACTATGGAGCTGTCTTGCCATTCTCCTCTGACACCTGATTCTGACCTGAGGACATACAGCTGGTGTCTCTACTTTCCCTTCTTTCAGTTCATTTCTCATATTTGTGCACGCAAATCCCATCCTAGGTGATATCGCTCCACCAACATTGTGAAAGGAATTACTATGTAAGAGATAGACATTGGTCCTGGCAAGCAAGTAGCCTCTGATGATTAACATGGTTAAGATCTTCAGAATCTTTAGTTTTGGCTTCAACATCGAGTGGCTTGAATATAAAAAAAAAAATTTTACAAACAGAGACTGCTGCCAAAATCTTTTGTGTTTATGCGAGTTACACACATTCCAAATTACACTACACAGCCGTATGTTAAACTGACTCAATTTCAGAAAATACTGGAAATGTTTATTACATGGCAACTTTTGATCCACCGTTTAGTAAGAAAGTCTTACCATAATAATTCCTTTAGCTGTGGTATCAAAAGATATGCCAGCGTAGAACATAGTTCAAAGTTTTCACCACAGAAACTTCTTTCATTCGCCATTCTGTATAATTGGCAAAATATATAACAAGAATGCTACATTGTCAGTTTATCTAGCAATGCAGACTGATTACATTACATATTTTGCTTGCTTTTGGTATGAACCAATTTAGCCAAATCATATGCAAAGACTACAAGCCTTTATGTATGGTGTACTTTTGGATCACAACATAACTGGTCAGGGTTTCTAATGTCACATGTTAAATAAATGCAGCACCAATATATCTGATGTTGCCACAGAGGCACATAAAACATGTCCTGGTAGAGATATAGAACAGAACACCACAGTTTTAAAAAGCAAGATGAATGATTTTCCATGATCACTTCTGAAAACAATTATTAGATAATGGGAAAAATCAAAGCATCAGTCACCATAATGGCTGGTACGATACCACACACACAGATAGCTATAGTATTACTTTACTAACTGATCTACAACCCCACAAAAATTTCATTTCAAGAGTTGTTCTACACCACACTACCTCACTAAATTCACAATAAGCTCATTTGACTGAGTATTATGATTCAGCTCTACTGGTGTCAGTCAATTCAAATGATTCTTGTGCTTTTCATCACCACACATGTATCACACTACTATCAGCTTGGTCTGATTTCATTGTTTATTTGTCAACTGATTACTTGATAATGCTATATAATTTTTTGTCATAACGCAATGAAAACAAACAATTAAAAAGAATTGGGTGTGGTCACAGGTCAAAAGCTGTAGTAACTTCTGAGGAGGGGCAAAATTAAACTCCTTCAAGCTACTATGAAGTATTTTGAATTTAACTTATCTAGCCTATGTTAAATATCAGGGAACTCTGATATTTTCTATGACTAAAACTCGCAGTGATGGAACCGCCAGTAACATTTAATTGGATTTTCTTTTGTTTCAACATTTTTCTATCAATTTAAACAAATATCTGCACATATTGTATAATCGTTATCAGGGCTCTTTTTAATTGCATCATCATCATTATGTGTATGACTTCGCTCCATGTGGAAGGATTTGTAAGGGCAATTATTTACTTCCCCTCTGTGAAAATTTACAGTAACACAACGAAGTAAATTTTCACATCAAATGCACCGGTATCTAAGAATAGCACACTGCAATGCAGCTTCTACGTAAAGTGGTGGCTTTCTTAAGTTCCCAATTTTTCTGACATCCTCAGCATTTCACTTGGGGTAATTTGTCATTCATCTACATTTCCTTACATTTTCAAAACAAGGGGCTTTTTATTTTGAAACTTCATTACTACGAACCAGAGTTAAAAACACGGGCAATTTCTTCAGGGAGGAGGCACTCCGGCCAGTGCGGCTTACGGCTTGAAGCCTTCTACACTATTAAATGTTCATGAACGATTGAACAATTATGTCACAGTTTTAAATTTTTATATTCATTTTTTTCGCAGTACGGAACTTCGATACACATTCATGTTCCGGTCTCTCCGGTATGACGAAACACGTATCACAAATTGGTTCATTTAAAGCATTCAACGCTATTAGATAATGATATCAACTAGTTATTACTGATTACGAACCTTTAATTACTATTTACTGCCATACTACGCACATACTACCACACTGCTTCACCGCATATTTTGCAAAAGACTATCGCAACAAACAATGATGCCAATATGCTAAACAAAGCTATGACGCCAACCTCCGCGTACCAACTGTAGCTGCAAAAGTTTGACTGCGAATGTACGAGAAACGAAAATGAGCGTGCTTATTTTAATACCAGGTTTAGGCTTAAAAATTCTACCATAGTTATTTTAAACAGTTAGCAGAATTAAAACTGGAGCAATACATCGCCAACTTTAGTTGCTTGTAAATTAAGGAATAGAACTAATAAAGAACGTTTCAGTCCTCTCTGGTTCTATTTTTTGTCATCACCTGTTTCATTGTCTTTTCATCTCTGCACGCTGCACATCTACTACGGTATACCACAGTCTATCATTAGACAATATTAGTGGCTGGATGTCGGATCGCGTGTCCCACAAATCAGACCCTCCTTCTCATAAGGTTTTCTGAAAAGCCTGTTCTAGTATTAAACTGGCAAATCCTGTATCATTTGTAAAAATTATTCATGGATGAATTAATTACATGTTGTACTACTGCTAACTCATTTCGTTCCCACCGTCTCAACGTAATTTTTGGCATAGCTAAAGGCACGTCCACACGCAACGATCCATCTAGAGGGTTGGATCCCCTCCTTCGAAAGCGTCAGATTGCAAAGCCTGGGCTACTCTCAGGGTGGAATCTCCGTCTTCGAAGATTGTGTGTGTGTGTGTTTGTCTGTCTGTCTGTCTGCCCGCTGCTGTCGCTGTTCGTTCGTTCGTTCGTTCGTCCGTCCGTCTGTCCGTCCGCCTGCTGGCTGTCCATCGCCGTCGTCGTAACCGCTGCCGTCGCCGCCGCCGCCTGCTGTTCGTCCGTCTGTTCGCCGCCGACGCCGCCTGCTGTTCGTCCGTCTGTTCGCCGCTGCCCATCGCCGGCGCCGACGCCGCCTGCTGCCCGTCCGTCTGTCCGTCGCCGTTCGTCTGCAATGAGTACTCCCACCTCCACCGTCATCTACACCTCCCCCTCCCCCTCTCCCACGGTCACTTCCTGGAGTGCCGCCTCTGGCCTCCCTCCTTCCACCTCCCCTTCCCTTCCCCCACTTACCCACCCCCTATCTCCTCCCCTGCCGTATACCCCCACCTCTACACCCTTCCTCCAGCCTCCACACCCTCAACAGCTCCCACTACTACCCCCGCCCTCACGTACGCCTCTGCTGCCGCCCCTCAGGTGGTTGGCTTCCCCTCTCTCACCGACCCCGTCGCTTCGTCTTCTGCATCTCCCGCACGAATCACATCGCACCGAGCCACCATCGCCACCACTGAACCAGCTGCTTCTCCCGGTGCCTCCACTACGCCACAGGGATCTGCCACCCGCCACCTCCCTCTCCTCCCCGTCCCTCTCCCCTCCTCCCAGCCTCCAGTCTCCAAAAAACCCCAAAAGCGCGTCCTTACCGACTCTGCTCCCGCCACTTCCCACAAAAAATCAACACCACCTCCCCCTCCCCCTGCCGTCACCATGGACACCACCCCTCCTCCTGCCACCCCTACCTTGGCCCCCACCCTCCACACCTTTGTCCTGTCAACTCCTGATCCTAAATTCCTCGATGCTCGTACCCTCACCAAGGAAATACGAAAGTACTTACCTGGTGCTCCCATCTCCCAACTCATTCCCCGCAGGGACTCAGTTCTTATCAAGTCCCCGTCCCCATCCTTTCACACAGACCTCCTGCGAAAACTCCCACGAGTTATGTTTGGCCCCCACGCCTCTCTGACACCCTTCCTTTCCGCTTCCACTCCTCGTCAGCCCCAGCCTCCCCGTCGCCCCCCACCTACACCGCTGTGATCACCAAGCTCAGCCCGGTGATCACAGAGGATGAAGTGTTGGTAGAACTGAACTCCCACCCGGACTTGGAAATCCGCTCTGCCCGCCGTATCCACAATGCCTCTGGTCCCACCTACCTCATGCGGGTATTCTCAGAGTCCGCCCCATCCATAGACCATCTCCTCACCCAGGGTGCCCTGATATACCACCGTCGCCACCCTGTTGAATCCTCCAAATCCCCTCCCCAATCCTACCGTTGCCAGTGGTGCCTGATGTACAATGACCACCTGACTCCCAACTGCAAAAACCCCCCCCACCTGTCCCCATTGCAAGGCCTCCCACTTTCTCAAGAACTGCCCCAACCTCGCTGCTCCTCCTTCCTGTAATACCTGCAATGGCCCCCATCCCACATACTCCCACAAGTGTAAAGCTAAATCCCCTCCAGCCACCCCTGAACTTACAGTCCCAGTTCGTCCCGTCGATCCTCCTGTCCATCCTAACAATTCCCTCCGTCCACCCCCCACGGCCGAGGACATCATCCGGTTCATTACCGTTGTACTCCAAAACATTCACCCTTTTCAGCGCCCGCACACCTTCCAACAAATATCCCTTGCTGCTCGCTCTGTTTTCCACCTGAACACCTTCGCCACTTACTCCCACAACCAAGCCCACTTCACCTTCACCCGTCTCGACACCCTAGTTTAAGTCTCTTCCCTTCCCTCTCTTCCCCCCCTCCTTCCCGTCATGGCGCGGCACGAGCCTCGCATCCTCTTCCAGAACATTCGCTCCTTCTGCTCCAACAAATACCTCCTCATGCACACCCTCTCCCACCACCAGGTTGACACCTTCCTCTTGAACGAAACCTTTCTCCAGCCCCACCATTCTATCCGCACCTCCCCCTATATCCTCCACCGCACTGATGCTCCTGGTCCTCGTGCGCAGGGTGGAGTCGCGATTGGCCACCTTAAGCATATCCCCGTCCGGCCACAACCTCTCCTCAATGACCCCACTGAACACCTTATCCTTAGCGTCTTCTTCCCCTCCCTCACCATTACCTGTGCCACCATCTATGTCCGCTCCACTGCTCCTCTTCCTTATGACTTCATCTCACACATTGACCACACCTTCTCCACCTATGTGATTGCCGCCGACCTCAACATCCATAGCCGCACCCCTGCTGCCCTTCGGCGGTGGCATCAGTTCCTCTCCACAATCCAGGGTGACCTTGTTCCCATTCCTCAGCACACCCGACCCGATAGCAACACCACCCCCGATGTTGTCATTGCCTCCGCCAACCTCCTTGGGCGTATCACTGTCGCCGTCCTTGACCCCACAGGTAGCGATCACCTCCCTGTCCTTCTCACCATAACATCTGCAAATCGCCCCCCTCTGGCTCCGCAACCTGCACCCCCTCCCAAGGTCGTCCATGACTATCGCCGTGCCAACTGGGATGCCTACCGGGACTCCATCTCCACCCAGGTCGAAAGCCATCCACTTACCTATCGCCATCCTGACGACATCATCCGCGCCTCGTCCTTCCTTCAGACGGTAATTACTGACGCCATGGAGGCCCATGTTCCTACTAAAACCATCCACCCACACCGTCCCACTCTCCCTCCGCGGGCTGTCCTCCTCCTCCGTGAATCCCGCCGCCTCTATCGCTCCTTCCTCCGCACTCGTGACAGGGATACACTCCAACGCCACCGGCAAATACAGTGACACGTACGGAACCTTATTACAGCAACAAAACGCCGGGACTGGCGCCAGACCTGCACATGACTCAATGCCACCCTCCCTATCAACTCCTCCAAGTACTGGTCCGCCTTCCATCGTCTTACTGGTTCCCTTTCCCCTCCCCACTACCCCCTTCTCCATAACGATCGCCCCCTTCCAGACAACCTCAGTAAGGCCAACCACTTCGCTTCCCACCTTTCCGAGGTCTTCTCCATCCCCGATGATCCCCACTTTGATTATTCTCTTTTCCCCACCGTCATGGACCGTGCTGATACCTCAGTCGCTCCACTTGCTCCTAGTCTCCAGTACTTGGGGCAGTTGCCCCCTTCCGACGTCAACACTCCCATCACGGCACAAGACATTAAACTTCTCCTCCAGTCCAAACACAACAAGGCCCCTGGTTACGACTGTGTCACCTACCGTCACCTTCGAGAAAGCCCCTATTCCTTCCTAACTGTCCTCGCCCATCTCTATAATGTCATCCTCTCTACTGGCTTCTACCCCGACCTGTGGAAGACCTCCCACGTCCTCCTATTCCTCAAACCCAACAAACCCCCTTCTGCTGCCTCTTCCTATCGTCCCATCTGCCTCACCTCCGTCTTCAGTAAGGTCTTTGAATCCATCCTCTCCCACCGTATCCATCGACACCTTGCTCAACACCACCTCCTCCCCCTTACCCAGTGTGGCTTCCGACCCTCCTTCTCTGCTGACGACCAACTCCTCAACCTTGTTCACCTTCTGTCCCTCCAGCTCAACTCCCGTCGCTCCGCCATTTTTGTTTCCCTTGACCTCCAAAATGCCTACGACCGTGTATGGCATCCCGGTCTCCTCTTTAAACTCCAAACCTACGCCCTGCCTATCAATTTTGTCCGTCTGGTCGCTTCCTTCCTCTCGCACCGTCCTTCCTATGTCACCCTCCACAACACCAACTCCCGTATCTTTTATCCCATGGCTGGCGTCCCCCGGGGTTCTGTCCTCTCCCCTCTCCTTTATCTCTTGTATACAGCTGATATGCCCAAGCCACCCCCACCAGTCCACCTTCTCCAATATGCTGATGACACTGCCTTCCTGGCTCTCTATCCTACCCTTCAACGGTCTCAACGTAACCTCCAAACCCACCTTAACCAGTTCACCACTTGGTGTAACCAGTGGCTCCTCCGTCTCAACCCCTCCAAAACCCAGGCAATCATCATAGGCCGCACCACTCGCTCCTTTCGCCTCCATGATTTCTACCTCACCCTCTATGGTCGTCCTATCCAACTCACCCCCACCCTGAAATACCTTGGCCTCACCCTTGACCGACACCTCACCTGGACCCCTCATCTCCTGACCATCCAGCAGAAAGCCCATTCCCGCCTCCGCCTGCTGAAACTCCTGTCCGGCCGGACATGGGGATTGCATCCTTCTACCATCCTCCACACCTACAAATCCCTCATCCGTCCTATCCTCTGTTATGCCAGCGTCGCCTGGATCTCCACCCCCACCCGCTTTTACAAGGCCCTCCAAATCCTTGAACGCCATGCGCTTCGCCTTGCCTTCCGTATCCGCCTTCCTTCCCCCACACGGCTCCTGTATGAACTGATCCCCTTCCCCCACCTCCTCTTGTTCCTCCAACATCTCAGCATCCTTTACATTGTTCGCAGGGTTGATCCCCCCCACCCTCTGGTTTCCTCCTTCATCTCCACCCCCCGCCCGTTGCCGCGCCTCTATCGCTGTATCCCTCCCTCTCTCCACCTCCACACCCTCCATCTCCTTCATCAGGGCAATTTCCAACGCCTCCCCCTCCCGGATGACGAACTTTGCCGTGACATATACCCTTCCTTCCAACTATAACCCGGCCTTGTTCCCCCCCCCCTCCCCAGGGCCCCCTTCTCCTCTTTCCTCCTTCTCCCAGAGCGGATTTTCCTCCATCCCCCCCTCCCCTGAGACCCTGCACCCCATAGTTGCCTCGCTCCTTCCCACATCCCTCCCTACCTGGCCCTCTTGCGCATGCCCCCCATTCCCCTCCCCCATCTCTTCCCCTCCCTCCCTTCTTCAGGTCTCCCTCATCTCCTTGAACCTGGCAGATCCTCTGTATTGATCATCGTCAGTGTGCCACATCAGTGTTGTGTTTAGTGCTGTTTCTCGTGTGCGTCAAGAGGTGTGATTTTAATTGTGTACTGCCTTGGGGTTCGCCGTCAGTGTTACGTTGTGTGCTATGCCATCCGTCAACACCTTTATGCTCCAGTCGTACTGTGCATTGTGTTCTTTTACTCGTCGCAGTGTGTGGCTTTTTGTGTGTGCTACTTTTAAACAGTTTTTTATCTCCATTTTACAGTCACCCCGTTTTTTTCTTTGTCTCTTGCCTTCCATGATGTTCTCCCTTTTATATCTATGTTCGCCTTCTTCTCTCCTTTGCTGTTTTTAAATGTCTTCTATTGTTTTGTTCTATGTCTTTCGGCTGATGAGCAGCGCATATGCTGCTGGCAGCCCGCCCCGATGGGGAATTGAAATACAGTAAAGAAAAAAAAAACGCAACGATCTGTCTGCGCAAATGTCTGCGCACATCGCATCTGCGTAGACAGATCGTTGCGTGTGGACAGAAGATTTGCACCAACCTGAGGTGTGTACAAACCTGGAAGTTGGAGTTGGAGGTTTGAGCGAAACCTCTCAAATCTGTGGGTTCAAACCACATCTGAGCAGACAAGTTGGAGCGTGTGGACAGGAGATCGCCGCAAATCTGGCGCGAAACAGCTGTTTGCTCAGTCTAGTGTTTGTATTTGTGCGCACAGGGCATTAAAATGGCTGATACTCGTCAGTGTTCTCGAGAGTTTGTTAGTGAATTCATTGAAATATATAGAAACCACTCATGTTTGTGGAAGATTAAAAGTAAAGAATATAGTGACCGAGACAAAAAGACAGCACCATACAATGCTCTAATTGAAAAACTGCAGGCAGTTGACGCCTCGGCAAACAGAGAAAAAAAAAAAAAAAAAGAAAGAAAATTCGTTGCGAACTGTTCACCGAAAAGAGTTATCCAAAGTTCAGAAATCTAGAAGATCTGGTGTAGGAGTAGATCAAGTATACCAGCCAACGTTATGGTATTTTGACCTGCTTGGCTTTCTCAAGAGTCGCCCTGCAAATCTCGCAGTAAATTTACGTGAGAAAACTGTTTTCGCTTTAGCAGCCACTGTCTACACCATTTTGACCGCTTTCTCTGTTTCCTGCGGTTGGTCTGAATGTTTTTTGCCACACAAGTTGCGAACACAGACCACAACAGAACTTGCTCCATTTCTATATTTCAAAATAACTGAATTAAATTTTTGACGTTTACGGGGAGCGTAGTCGCTTGCCACTGATATTTCTTTTCTACACCGACAGATAGCGGGCGAGTAGTAGATTGGGGTTTGTGTCGTGTGAACACACCACATTTGCAGCGATCTTTTGCATGTACAGATATCTGCGCCGATGTCTGCGCAGACAGATCGTTGCGTGTGGACCGGGCTTAAGCCCTCTTTACACCGAGGTGATGACAAACGATTAAAACTGGATGCGCACTCTTGTGAACAATGCACAAGGACTCGCAAGTACTTTTTACCCGCGAATAGGCATTTACAATGGAACTAACGGAACAGAACGCGAGATAACCAAGCAACTGACATGTTGATTTCACTGTTTGCGATGTTAATATGCCATATTTGGTGGCTATTTATCCCTTAATTGAAGCAGTCTGTGTCAAGAGGACCCGAAGCTCAGATGTAAATCATTGACCCCGGGGGCATCATAGTTGATCGTTAAGATCAGTACGTTATTCACTGTTGAAGACTTTTACATCACTGGCAGTTTTCGGGAAGGTAGACCTACCTGAGGGTCCGACTCCTCCAATTAAGTAAGTTTTCTGTTTTCAGATTTGTAATGAGTACAGAATGCTAATAACATAATTATCTATTCTTATGACTTATTTAAGATTATTTATTTTTTAAATAACATAATAGTACATTCTAATAAAATTATTTTACATTTCAATGGGCAGATTAGAGACAGCTGAGAAAATGTCTGTAAATGGCCCTTGTTTCCCTGATTTATAGCAAACACTTTAAAGGAATTACATGTGATATTAATGATTGTGAAAGTGAATTCACAACTGAAAATGAACACAAGTCAGACAGTGACCAGGATGTAGACAACAGTAATGTAGAACCGACCAGAGTGGAAGAGCGGTTCTAGGCGCTACAGTCTGGAACCGCGCGACCGCTATGGTCGCAGGTTCGAATCCTGCCTCGGACATGGATGTGTGTGATGTCCTTAGGTTAGTTAGGTTTAAGTAGTTCTAAGTTATAGGGGACTGATGACCTCAGAAGTTAAGTCCCATAGTCCTCAGAGCCATTTGAACCATTTGAACACTTCCTATTACTACTGAAAATAAGCGTTTTGTAACAGTCTATCTCTGATTTCATCCGAGGCAGCGCGCACTCTGGCGTTTGACTTACGCGGATCCTGCAGTAGCTGGGTGAGAAGTGACGCCTAGTCTTGCCTCTCAGGCTTATTTATATATGTGGCCGAACGGATAGCCAAGGGAACACCTGCTGCCATCCGTCCTATGCCCATGGTAGTGGCCTCTAAATGGCCTCTTTCTCAGACCTATAATATTTCATAACACGGTTGTATATTAATTTTGTATTTTCGTAATTTTTATATGCCTCTAGGTAAGTTGGTTAAAATCACAGAAAAAGTTTTAGCTGGCCAGGATTTAAGCTTTACAGTCTAGAATTTTCAGAATAGAACTAACAGTTAGAATCTGACCTTTGGACTATGACTTTGAGAGACCTTGTACTTATTATTATTTACATCCAGGCCTTGAAACTCGTTATAACTCTATTATTTAATAGGTCTACCACGTGCTGTAATCAAAACTTTCTAGCATTAATTAACAGATACTTAATCTACTACAAATAATGATGTTTTAGTTCCAAATTTAGTTTTTTGCAAATTACTCGAAAACTATTAGTATTAGCTCAATGGGGTTACACAATTAATGTTTTTATGTTGTGCTGAAGCTTCTACAAATTTACATATTTCTAAGTCTAAAATTTAGCGCCTTAAATTTTTCTTAAAAACACGGATTCTGACCAAAATATTTGTTAAATCACGTCGACGCTTGCACCAGTTAATTTTGCCATACATCTGCACATTATGACCAATTTTTGAGTTTCTAGCTTTATTTTTAGCGCCACTTATTTTTTCTTAAAATGATGTATTTAGGTAAAATATTGACCTGATCATTCAGAAATTTGACTGTTTACAAATTAAAATACTAAAGCACTTGCTAACAAAGTTTGGAAAAGCAACTTTAACTTTTAATTCCATTCTTAAATTATGGTGCAATACTTGTGTGCTACGCACAAATGCGTCATGGTGATGTGGCACTACTAGCAGTGAACTAGGGTAATCCAAGTTCACTCGCTCGCCTCTGTATTTCTTCAATGGTAAAGCGCTTGTTTCGCCACAGGAAGTTGATGTATGGCCTTATGAAGACACTGTCTGCTTCTGGTGTCACTTGGGTCATGCTGCACATGCACGGCAGAACAAATGAAAGTGGTCAATGATTGGGCTGCCGCTGACAGTGGTCTTGGGTAGCTATTGGCTTGCTGTTTGAATGTTGGCATGCACTACACTTGTCATTATGGCCCAACTCACGTCCTCTGTGCGTAGTAGGTGTAGTAACTACTGGTAACTAGAATTTGAATATGCCTTGATTCACATATGCTGATGAGCCAAAACATTACGACCGCCTGCTTAATGGCTTGCTTGTCCGTCTTTGGAAAGAAATCCATCACTTATTGTGCATATCAGGGATCCGACAGTTTGTTAGTAGGTTTGCGGAGGTATTTGGTATTAGATGTCTACACACAGGTCATGTAACTTGCGTAAATAATGGTCCACCGACCGGTGTACGAAGTGATGCTATCTGATAGTGACCCATATGGGTTTCATAGGATTTACATCAGGCGAATTTGGTCGCTGAGACATCAACGTGAGTTCGCTATAATGCTCCTTAAACCACTGTAGCACGGTCCTGTCTCTGAGACACAAGACAATCATCTGCTGAGAGGTGACATTGCCATCAGGTAAGACATCAAACATGAAGGGATGCAGGTGGTTCAAAGCTGTCAACGTGTCTTTAATTACTACCACAGGTCCAATGCAAGTACAGGAGAATGTCCCCCTTGGCATAATACTGCTCCCATCAGCCTGTGTCCATAGTGCACTAAACGTTTCGAGCTGCCGTTCACATCGATGATGGCATTTGCGGAGACGCAAATCGACCTAGTGCAGCAAAAATGTGACTCACCTGAAGTTCCAACATGTTTTCATTAATCGACTGTCGAATCTCGACAGTCCTGTGCCCACTGCAATCATAATTCACGGTGTCGTTGGGTTAACATATGAACAGGTAGGGGTGTACTGCTGCAGAGCTCGATGTTCAACAATGAATGATGAACACTTGTGCGTGCACCAGCATTTTCCTCTTTTGACAGAGATGCTACAGATCACCATCTATCCCACTTTACAGAGCAGACAAGCCTTCGAACCCCACGTTTTGTGAAGAGTTGTGGATGTCTTACCATTAAGCGTGTATTGGTAGTTTCACTGTTCCTCTACCTCTTTCCATAGATGCTCACTGCAGTAGCACATGAACTTTCTACCAGCTTCGCCATTTTCGAGGTACTTGTTCATGGGCACTACGTAATAATAATTTGCCCCTTGTCAAAGTCACTTATCTCAATGTATTTCCCCAATTGCAACACATATCTATGCTAGGGTGATACCCCATCCATGTCCGCTCTGCTGACATACTTTTATTACCGCACCATGTGCCCTAAACACCACCAAGTGGCACTTGCCTCACAGTGGTCAACTGTCACAGTGTTTTGGCTGATCAGTGTATACAGACATTTACATACTGGTGTGACAAGGATGGCCAGGTAGTAGGCCATGGCGGTATTGTAGGAACACCCCAGTATTTGCCTGAAGTAATTTACGGGAAACCACAGAAAACCTAAATCAGGATCACAGGAAAGACTGGAGCCTACATCTTCCCAAATACGAGGCTACTCTGTTTATAACAACAATTGGTTGATTCCTAATGTACAATACCGGTTTACAAGTAAGTTATTTAATAATATAAAATGTTATTTGTACACTGCCCACTCGTTTTTCACTTCCAGTGACTGTGCACACTACACATGCAATACACATATTGTTTCATAACATCATACACACTATCAGCTGATTTAAGAACAATTTTGTATGGCTACTGAAACTTCCCATTTCCTAGCCTATAAATTCCTGTTCCATGTTGTCTAAGCAATCTTTCAATATATCGAATGTACTGCTTACCAGATACCTTTAAAATGCCTTTTTAAATAATTGTGTTTTGGCAATTTCTTGAAACTACTTTGGCAATTTATTTTACGTTTTATTCTTCGATAGAAAATCCAGTTTAGTGTTTTATATTTATTCTCTCCTGATAAATGTAAGTTCAATCTAAATGTTTTTCCATGGTCATGGGCAGACATGATTGTGTACTAGTTATCAATGTCATTTATGATGTGAACAGCTGATTGGTAAATGTACTCATATAGTGCAACTAAAACCACAGTATTTTGAACAGATCTTTGCAATGAGCTTGACTGATGTTTTTAGTTATTACTCTCAAGGCCCTTTTCTGTGGTTTAAAAGTTGTGTTTATATCTTGTCCATTTGTTTCCCAGAAAAGAATGCCATAGCTAAGAACTGAATGTACATATGAATAATATATGACTAAAAGACACATAGATGACAAATATAATGCTTTCCTTAACACTTTTCTCATGCTCTTTGAGAGTTGCTTTCCATTAGAACATTCTAAATGGGGTACTAGCAGTAAAAGGCAGCCTGGGTGACTGACTAGTGGGATAAGGATATCATGTAAAACAAAGTGGGAGTTATATAATAATGTTAGTAGTCACAATCAAACTACAGTAGCCCATTTCAAACAGTACTGTAAGATGCTTAAAATGTTATTAGTAAGGCAAAGAGTATGTGGTACACAGACAGAATAGCTAGTTCACAGGATAAAATTAAAACCACATGATCAGTTATGAAGGAAGTGTCTGGTCAGCAGCAAAAGTTCGACAATATAAAGCTAGTACATAGTAAAAATATTTCTGTTACTGATAAATGAGATATATGTACAGTATTTAACAATCATTTTCTCAGCATTGCTGCTGAATTAAATAAAAATGTAATTTCTACAGGGAATCATATAACTCTCTTGGCAAATGCCATTTCAAGACTGAAGTACTCCTCTGTGATACAGACAATGGGGAGATTGAGGCAATAATTAAATCACCGAAGACTAAGGACTCTCATGGATATGATGTAGTGCCTAGCAGAGTATTAAAGTACTGTGCTGCACATGTTACCCCTGTATTTAGCCATATTTGTAGTCTTTCCATCAGGAATGGCCAGTTTCCTGAACGATTAAAGTATTCAGTAGTAAATCAGCTTTATAGAAAGGGAGAAAGGGATAATGTAGACAATTTTAGACCTATTTCTATGCCATCAGTCTATGCTAAAGTTATTGAAAAGGCTGTGTATGTAAGTACAACTGATCATTTTAAATCACATAATTTGATATCAAATGTACAGTTCGGCTTTAGAGGTCATTTAACAACTGCAAATGCTGTATTCTCTTTTCTCTGTGAGGTACTGAATGGTTTAAGCAAAAGGTTTTGAACACTAGGCGTATTTTTTGATTTAACTAAGGCATTTGATTGTGTTGATCACAAAATATTGCTCCAGAAGTTGCACCATTATGGAATATGGGGAGTAGCTCACAATTGGTTCACCTCTTACTTAAGCAACAGACAGCAAAAGGTCATCATTCACTGTGGTGGGAATGGCTGTGATGTGTGGTCTGAATGGGGTACTGTCAAAAGGGGGATGCCCCAGGGATCAGTGTTGGAGCCACTCCTATTCGTTATTTGTGTAAATGATATGCCCTCTAGTATTATGGGTAACTCTAAAATATTTCTGTTTGCTGATGACATTAGCTTGGTAGTAAAGGATGTTGTGTGCAACATTGGCTTGGTTTCAAATAGTGCAATTCATGACATAAGTTTATGGCTTGTAGAAAATAAACTAACGCTAAATCACAGCAAGACTCAATTTTTACAGTTTCTAACACACAATTCAACAAAATTTGACTTTTTAATTTCACAGAATATTCAGCTGATTAGTGAAACTAAGCAGTTATATTATAATAAAATAATGAAATAGATGATAATAAAATGCGTGGCTTCTTAAAATGTATTGAATTAATGAGATTAATTTTTCGGCGTGAATGACAAGCACAATAAGCTGAGCTGTGCCTGGAAATAAGTCCGTATTAGTTCATATTATTTTGCAGGGCGGAGTAGTTTCTTTCTCCGCTGTAGATTTGTGCTTACCATTCTTTATAATACTATGTTTGGTCGCCGCGTTCACCTTTGAAGTCTTGACCGTGTTCCTATTAAGCTTATCGGATCTTCGTAATTTTCCAAAGTACACAGGTGGGCTTCAGTGATTGTAATTATTGTACTATTTGAAATAACAACTCACACGACCTTTCTGTTAATAAAACAATACTGTATTTTTCTAAACGGTGCACATATGAAATCCACACTCCTCACTTATTCATAGCGACCCCAAAATGGCGGTCTACAATTACTCGCTAAAAAATTGACGTGCTTCTCACTCTTTCACTAGCTGAGCGCGAATCCCTCCTTCCTCCTACCGGTACCAGAAAAAATCCTCTGTTTATTAACAACTGAAAGTCAAAAAACACATGACGGTAGGCATAGGCTCTATGATGGGCTACCGCTTCATCTTGTCTCTTTGCCTTTAAGGAAGACGAAAACATAAAGGAAATGCAAAAGGTTTATCACAAATGCCCCCCTACTGTATACTGTCGGAAATAAGTCTCTTTATTTAGGGAGACAGTATACAGTAGGCTTATTAACCTTGGGGCTCATAGTTCAGTCACTTGGTGCACGTCAATGGAGTTTTAATACCCTTATGTTACTACAAATATATCTAAAAAGCTCATTTTCTTGGCCATTACAAATTCATACATATAAATACATTCACATATACTTATATCACGTAATTACATTCACATATATTCATATTACATATCGCACGTCCATGGCGTGCTAACGTCGTAGTCTCTTATTTCTCCTTACATTTATTAAGTAGTATTATCAGGAGGAAAATGTTACATTTCTTACATTGTCCTTTCACCATATTTTAATAATTGTTTTTCTCCTTGGTGTTTGGTTTATTAGCCATTCTGATAAGCTGCCCTTTCGACACACGTTATCTCATTGTTCGCTGCACTTACGGCCAGCAGCAGCTCATTGTTTAACGCGCCCTACTCAGTGACGCAAACGCCACGCGAGCAGCAGCACTGCCCGCGCCCACACTGTAATGTCGCTCCAGGCTCGTGAAGTCGGTGTTGTATTTGCCCTCCAGTCCGGAGACTGGATACGACGGATTCAGCTCCAACGCTCAACCGAAGAACACCAATACCTCATCTCGCGCCTGGGCGAGGATTTCGGCCAGTGACATTGAAGGTAAGAGCCGCACTGCAGGATACGGCATTATCTTCCGTCGTGCATTATAGTTAGCGGTTCTCACACCTCAACTCGTGGTCATACTGATTTCCTCTGATATCTCCGTCGCACACGCATCACACTCTCTGTATTCACTTTGCTAGACTGCAGCGTTTACTCATATTACGGCTGAGCCGTTATTTTCAATATTATTACGCCTTAATATTTTTGTATCACTTCACACGTGCGAGTATTTTACTCGTCCGTCGCGTTGCACTTCACATACATACATAAGTTGTTCTTCTTCAAGTATAAAATCTCACATAAGATTGATAATAGTACATACATAGACATAAACATTGACAATAATAGAGTTGACACATAAATTTACAATTCACATCCACATTTCATATACGGACTCCATGACATGCACCCTCTTACACACTAATACGTAAATCAGGAAGTATCTTTCATTTATCCTGAACATTCGCATTTTCTATTCTTGTCTTGCAGGACCGACCTCCTGCGCGTTTTTACGTCCACAAATACACATAGAAAAGAAGAAAAGAGTACATACATACATTTTATATGGACATCGACATTAACAATTATATAGTTGGCAAATAAATGTCCAATTCACATTCACATTTCGTATATGGACTCTATGTTAAGCAGCATCTGACACAGCAATAAGTATATTAGAAGGAATCTTGCATTTGTTCTGAATGTTTGCTCTTTCTTGTTATTGTCTTGCAGGACCGACCTCCTGCGCGTTTTTACATCCAATACTACATACATATTTTCATAGACATCGACATTGACAATAGCAAAGTTGACACATAAATGTACAAGTCACCTTCACATTTCCTATATGGGTTCCATGTTAGGCATCATCCATCTTACACACTAATAAGTAAATTAGAAGGAATCTCTCATTTGTTCTGAATTTTTGTTTTTCTCTTGACTTGCAGGTCCAACCTCCTGCGTCTTTTTAGCATCAAAAATACACATAGAAAATACGTTCCAGCACTACTCACTACATGGAAAACAGGATTTGCTAAGGTCTGCTTCAGAGATCAAGCTACTTCTAGGATTGCTATTTGTAGTGCGTCGTTAGTGTACTTATTCTATCCTTGGCATTTGATAAATCTTCATACTATGTATAATATTTACAAATGCTCGTTTGTGAGCGAGTGTGGGGAATGTTTTATCCCTTGACAAACCTGACTTCATCACTGCTTGTTAATCGTCGTAATATTCCACATTCGTGAATATATACACTCCTGGAAATGGAAAAAAGAACACATTGACACCGGTGTGTCAGACCCACCATACTTGCTCCGGACACTGCGAGAGGGCTGTACAAGCAATGATCACACGCACGGCACAGCGGGCACGCCAGGAACCGCGGTGTTGGCCGTCGAATGGCGCTAGCTGCGCAGCATTTGTGCACCGCCGCCGTCAGTGTCAGCCAGTTTGCCGTGGCATACGGAGCTCCATCGCAGTCTTTAACACTGGTAGCATGCCGCGACAGCGTGGACGTGAACCGTATGTGCAGTTGACGGACTTTGAGCGAGGGCGTGTAGTGGGCATGCGGGAGGCCGGGTGGACGTACCGCCGAATTGCTCAACACGTGGGGCGTGAGGTCTCCACAGTACATCGATGTTGTCGCCAGTGGTCGGCGGAAGGTGCACGTGCCCGTCGACCTGGGACCGGACCGCAGCGACGCACGGATGCACGCCAAGACCGTAGGATCCTACGCAGTGCCGTAGGGGACCGCACCGCCACTTCCCAGCAAATTAGGGACACTGTTGCTCCTGGGGTATCGGCGAGGACCATTCGCAACCGTCTCCATGAAGCTGGGCTACGGTCCCGCACACCGTTAGGCCGTCTTCCCCTCACGCCCCAACATCGTGCAGCCCGCCTCCAGTGGTCGCGCGACAGGCGTGAATGGAGGGACGAATGGAGACGTGTCGTCTTCAGCGATGAGAGTCGCTTCTGCCTTGGTGCCAATGATGGTCGTATGCATGTTTGGCGCCGTGCAGGTGAGCGCCACATCAGGACTGCATACGACTGAGGCACACAGGGCCAACACCCGGCATCATGGTGTGGGGAGCGATCTCCTACACTGGCCGTACACCACTGGTGATCGTCGAGGGGACACTGAATAGTGCACGGTACATCCAAACCGTCATCGAACCCATCGTTCTACCATTCCTAGACCGGCAAGGGAACTTGCTGTTCCAACAGGACAATGCACGTCCGCATGTATCCCGTGCCACCCAACGTGCTCTAGAAGGTGTAAGTCAACTACCCTGGCCAGCAAGATCTCCGGATCTGTCCCCCATTGAGCATGTTTGGGACTGGATGAAGCGTCGTCTCATGCGGTCTGCACGTCCAGCACGAACGCTGGTCCAACTGAGGCGCCAGGTGGAAATGGCATGGCAAGCCGTTTCACAGGACTACATCCAGCATCTCTACGATCGTCTCCATGGGAGAATAGCAGCCTGCATTGCTGCGAAAGGTGGATATACACTGTACTAGTGCCGACATTGTGCATGCTCTGTTGCCTGTGTCTATGTGCCTGTGGTTCTGTCAGTGTGATCATGTGATGTATCTGACCCCAAGAATGTGTCAATAAAGTTTCCCCTTCCTGGAACAATGAATTCACGGTGTTCTTATTTCAATTTCCAGGAGTGTATTTCAAGCCATATTTCTGCCTTATTGATTCGACGACATGTACATGTTTACCTTTGTGACGTGTGACCGATAATTTTACCGTATTTTTGTCATGTGTTGCTCCACTCATAATTCATTACCGATAGATAAGAACGCGCAAGTGCTAAAATGATGCTTTCGCTTCTGCGTGCGAGAACTCAGTGTAGAAAATATTGTTTCACTGCATTTTGTGTTCATTCCTCATACGAATCGTGTATCATATTTTCATTTATATTAACCTTATAGTTTCTCGAGCTGTAACAGTTAGTCGCTAAGGAAATATTTTTCATACTGGGTGGTTTTACATTCTGATGTCTGTGTAGCAAATCACTGTGCTGTGGTGTGTTTTAAATGTTTACCATGTACCATTGTTACTATCGACTTCACTGTTTCTCCTATACTACTCACTGCTTCTTCGTGATGTTCGTTTTCATAATTACTTACCGTACATGCATCATCATACTTTGCTTTCCCCACTCATACAACCATTCATTCTAAGGCTTAAAACTATATAGTGTATTCTTTCTTACGTCAGCTTCGTGGCCCTTTCCTAGGTACCCTTGTAACATTAATCTTCATATTCGTCGCCGTATACCCATATAATTATTCATTAAAAATATTCCACATAAATCGCCATTTATACTCATGTACTACCTACCGGGTTCTCACACTAGAACCACCGCACTATTTATTTCTTTCCACAAATATAAATAAACTCGTATTACTCTAATACACTTTCATTCTCTTCCTAGATTCACTCCATGCACGGTAAGTCACCACAAACGTAGATTAACTAATTAATACCTTCAATCGAATCTAATAAAACCTTTCACTCTCTCTACTTCAAAATATTATCCAGCAGTGAAATTTCATTTTTTTCTCCATATCGCTTTTGTAAACATACAGTACTTACCTCAGTTCTTTTGTTTTAAGTTCATGCAATTACGTTGTGTGCGTATTGGTTGGTGTTTGTAGTTACTTAGCTTATCTCCCGCGTGTTGTTCAATTCATGTTTACAGCTTTATTTTGCTGCTTATACTATAAGGTATCGTGTAATTAATAGCAACTAACATAGGTGAGCTCTGTAATAACAAATTTGTGGATATGTATTCTCCCTGTACATTAAGCTCACTACTTCTAATGTTGTCTGTAAAGAAGTGTAGTTCTACGATATGTTATTTTACAGTTTATGCCTCAGTCACACGCACGTCTCAGTCACACGCATTTTTCTATGTTTATGTCTCATTCTACCTTTCACGTCGTCGCTCGCGTATGTGTTGTATGTAAGTCGCTTAGTTCTTAAGTTATGTGCTAATCGCGTTCTTTCAAGTGTACATGTTGTTACTTCCTTTTTCAACTTGTCTTAGTCCTGTTGTATATAGTCGGATAGGTCATTTCCTGTATATATTCTCTTCTACTTCGAATACTTATACTTATTCCTAGCTATGTACATTCAATAGAATATGTTGAGTTCACAAATTTAGCGTATTCTACTCTCCTTATAGCTTACTTGCGTCCATGTGCTCATTTTCTTAAAGCTGCATATGCTTAAACTAATGATTTGCTCTTAACATTAATGCTCTTTACAGTATAGTCACCGACTTAGGAATAAATGTCTCTGTTCGTTTAGTTTGTGTTGCTCACCTACGTCAGAGTAACTAGCTGATAGGTACTCTATTTCCTATTGCTCCTATTTTGTCCAGCTGGTTAGGCGGTGTGGATGCCGATTCGCTTAAATTCTAGAATGGTTTCCGTCGCGGTGCGCAGTGTGTCTTTGCGCATCGTACAGGGGACACTGAACTCAACCTTGCTTTTTGCCTACTTGGCCCCTACGATCAGCTGTTAAGCCGCTCCGTATATAATTGTTGAAGTACGCTCTGCTTTAAGCGCGGCAGCACGGCTCAGTATACCCCATCGCTCTTGCCTCTCGCTTAAAGCTCGCGCGCTGTGAATTAAATCTTAAGAAAGTACAATATCAAAATACAAGAAAAGTTTATTTTCACTAGGCTGAATCTCACTCTCTGCATGTTAGATAGTAAAAGAAGATTGAACATTCCTTATTGATTAAGCAGGATAGTAGAAGAGGGAGAGGGCACCGGAAATATAAATATTGTACCCCCTAGCTGGAGAGGAACCGAGCGCCAGTCGGTTTATTCGTCAAAGAGCGACAAACCTCCTACCTTCAATAGGTATGCTGGCCTGTAATTTTATAACTTTAGATTTACTTCCCGTCGCCGTTACGATCTTACAGTTCTCTACAGGTAGTGTGGGAACATTTACTTCCCTCGCTATCTCTTTGAACAAGCTAGTAGACATCAGGCTTGTCGACGCGCCAGTATCCAAAACAACTAGTACATCTATGTTTCCCACCTTTACCTTTATTATTGCTTGAATAATTTCACTTACCTTGCGTGTTGTTTCTTTCTCTTCGATAAACAAGTCTTCTTTCATTTCTGCGCCCTTATCATACCTTAAAAATAGATTCCGGATATGCTGTATGTGTAGGTTTGTTTCAGTGTCTGCTTCCTCCTTTCCGTTCCTGTTCGCTTTAGTGTTTAAGTCTCTCATATTAGTACTGTGGCACACTGACAGTTCATTACCTTCTTCCTCTAGTCACGCTCGATTATTATTTCCTGGGGCCGGTAAAGGTATTGTTTCATTTTCTGCCGTCACTTCTACTATGTTTACTGTATGTTCGCGTGCTCGCCAGTTCGTGTCCCGGTTGTTTCGATTTGACTGTACGGGCTGCCTGTTATCTCTCGGATCCCTGTGTTGCATATTCCGTTCCTGGTAATTTGCATTTCCTTGTCGCCCATTGTCGAAGTTTTCCCTCGAGTTTCTATTGTCTCTGCCATTACCGTACCTATACGGCTGATATTTAGTTTCGTACGACCCTCGGCCACTCTGTGGCTGGTAGGTAGACCGATTGTACGGATTTCCGTTGTGGCGCGGCGGTACATACGGATGCCATTTATTCATACGCACACGACCGTTATAATTTCCAAAGCCGTTGCCGTTACCGTAGTTCTTCCCGTTTGGGTTGTGCTCATTACCGTTACGATAACTAGGTGTGGCTTGCCCATCCTCATGAATCAGATCTATTGAGTCGAGCACTGAAAGAAAATACTCCAGATCATATTCGGGAACAGTTATTAATTTTTACCTAACATTTGCAGGTAACTTGTTCTTTAAGATTTTCAGTACATCGACATGAGATATCGGATTATTCCAGTAACGGGTCTTGTTTAGGTATTTTTCAAAATAGCTTCTTAGCCCCCCGAATTTTGAATGATATGGTACTGGGTTAAATACCTCTCGTCTTAACCTCTCCTGGATAGCTGTTGACCAGTATTTATCTAAAAATGCATTCTCAAACTGCTCATATGTCTCGCAAAGTTCTGACATCTCCGTAGCCCACAAAAGGGCATCACCCTCGGTGTGTCCTACTACATATTTAATTTTTTGAGCTTCTGTCCAAGTCCTGGGCAGTACGTTTCTAAAGGCTCGGACAAACACCACTGGGTGCGTTCGCTTTTTCTCATTTGAGAATACGGGAAACTGTCGATGTTTTATTAAGCTCTCATCCATTAACAACGCTGTCCAGCACGGCGGAACAGCATTTCCCTGCGGTGATGGTATATTTGTTTCAGCAAAGTTTTGCCCGCTGCTCGCGTCGCGTGTCGACATGCGGCCGCGCGGCGTGGGTTGGGCATTGTTGTCCGCGCCACTGATTCCTCCCACTGGCGAATGGCTGTTTATCGCTCCGCTTACCGCCCCAGGCGATGATATTACCGTACTTTGTTTGTTAACTATTTCGTCTCTTAACCGTTGTTCTAACTGCCTGATATCATGTTCTACGCGTTTTAAGATTTCTTCTTCCTTATCCCCCATTACTTCCTTTACTGCTTCCACATAGGTACGCTGTTCACGTACGCATTTTTCTGCGAACGTTGTATTGTCGTCCTTTGCATTGCTCTTTACCGATTCATAAAGGTGCACAATGTCTGAGTTGATCCTCTTGTGTTCTAACTTAAGTAATCCTACCTCCAATGTGATTTTTTCTACATTTTCTGGCAAGTCGTTACAGAAAGAATGTAGTTTCGCTACATCTGATTGTACATTGTCTAAGTTGACCTGCGTATTCTTTTGCATTGCCTGTAAATTCTCTTGGGTTTCTCTAATTCCGGATAGCTCCTGTCGATACGTGTGTGTTAGTGTTTCAAATTTTTCGCCCACTATGCCTTTTAATTTCTCACCCATATCGTGAACCGAAATTTGTACTTGTTCATTAATTTTACTATCCACCTCCGTGGAGATTTGTGAAATCTGCTGTGTGAACTTCGTGTCCAGACTATTGAGTTCTGTGCGCAAATTTTTTACGTCGTCTGAAATGTGTGTCATGTTTGTATTAACCTTCTCGATCTCGGACTTCACTGTGGTCATGTCTGCTTTCATGTTAGTCATGTCTGCTTGTATCGTTTGTAAACTTGACATTTTAGTCTCTAAGCCCGACATTTTTGAATTTATGTCTGCTTTCATTGCATTCATGCTTGTTTGTATGGATTCTGTTAAGGCTCGAAATAAGGCTTGCATATCTTCCGTATTCACTTCCGGCCTCCGCCTGTCAGCATCTGCGTCCGTACTACGCGTACTGCTCTCATTTAAAATATTCTCTGGCCTCGAGGTGCCGTTAGTTACGTCTACTGTAATTAACGTATTGCTTGTAATTAAATGTTCTGTACTCACGGGCGTCGAATGCAACAATGGCATGTCGCGCCCAGCATCCAAATAATCACCGTTAAACAGTTCCAAACCACTCATTGTTGCATTTTGCAAATGAACATCCACTACATTCGCATTATGATTTTCGAATGACATTTCCTTATTGTTTTGACCCTCCATTATAGAAATCCTTATACCACTGCAGTTATCAAAATAAAAATTTTCTTTTTTAAGATTTTACTTCCGCGCTACTTCTCACGCGAGAAAAAAATGCATATACAGTTGTATGTAATTATAGTCTCAGCTATTCTTTAGTCAATATACTTTCTATACTAATAAAGAAATGTCATTATCTCCACTTGACTACAATAGCGTTAATATCTGAAGCTTTAGGTTCTGGAATTTAGGAAATGGGTGGATGGATTTTCTAATAGGTCTACTGGGAACGCATTCTCTATATGCATTGCGCAGTCCTACCTGATTGTTGTCTTGTAAATCGTACAGCTATTCTTTAGTCAATATACTTTCTATACTAATAAAGAAATGTCATTATCTCCACTTGACTACAATAGCGTTAATATCTGAAGCTTTAGGTTCTGGAATTTAGGAAATAGGTGGATGGATTTTCTAATAGGTCTACTGGGAACGCATTCTCTATATACATTGCGCAGTCCTACCTGATTGTTGTCTTGTAAATCGTACTTCCTCTATTGTGCTTTGTTGTGTGCTCTCGGTACTGTCGCCTTTTTTCCTTCTAATTTATTTATTATTTCCTTTTTATAGCATTTCTTCAGTACCACATCATCGTCTCCGTCACATCATCAGCGTACATGGAACATAAAGAAATCGTTAACATACATGTATATTCATTTTCCTAACAATACTAGTACTCACAGTTTTGCCCACTGCGTATCGTGCCTGTCACCTGTCGCCACTTTATAGTATAATAAAATAATGAAATAGATGATAATAAAATGCGTGGCTTCTTAAAATGTATTGAATTAATGAGATTAATTTTTCGGCGTGAATGACAAGCACAATAAGCTGAGCTGTGCCTGGAAATAAGTCCGTATTAGTTCATATTATTTTGCAGGGCGGAGTAGTTTCTTTCTCCGCTGTAGATTTGTGCTTACCATTCTTTATAATACTATGTTTGGTCGCCGCGTTCACCTTTGAAGTCTTGACCGTGTTCCTATTAAGCTTATCGGATCTTCGTAATTTTCCAAAGTACACAGGTGGGCTTCAGTGATTGTAATTATTGTACTATTTGAAATAACAACTCACGCGACCTTTCTGTTAATAAAACAATACTGTATTTTTCTAAACGGTGCACATATGAAATCCACACTCCTCACTTATTCATAGCGACCCCAAAATGGCGGTCTACAATTACTCGCTAAAAAATTGACGTGCTTCTCACTCTTTCACTAGCTGAGCGCGAATCCCTCCTTCCTCCTACCGGTACCAGAAAAAATCCTCTGTTTATTAACAACTGAAAGTCAAAAAATACATGACGGTAGGCATAGGCTCTATGATGGGCTACCGCTTCATCTTGTCTCTTTGCCTTTAAGGAAGACGAAAACATAAAGGAAATGCAAAAGGTTTATCACACAGTTCAAATTTCTACATGTTCAGATAGATAGTAAACAGTCATGGAAAACACACATTCAGGATCTTAATGCTGCCATTTTTACTGTTCGAACGGTATCTGAAGTGAGTGATCGTTTGACACGAAAATAAATCTATCTTGCTTATTTGCATTCGTTTATGTCGTATGGAATTATATTTTGGGTTAACTCTTCCCATTCTGAAAGGATATTTTTGGCTCAGAAATGGGTGGTTCGGGCAATAAGTGGGGTAAGTTCACAAACTTCTTGCTGACCCCTGTTGATGAGTCTGGGTATTATGACATTGGCCTCTCAATATGTACACACACATCAAAAAAAGTTTTGCATCACCTCTATTCCCAGAACTCCTGAAAATAGTCGTCGAATGTGGATACTGTATTACAGACATAGCCCCCCCCCCCCCCCTGGTCTGTTCAGAGATGTCACTAAACCCGACCAAAGATGTAAACAACCATGCATGAGCAGCGCCTATTAGACGCAGGGGGTCCGACAGCCAGTCATTTCCAGTCATTCCACCAGGAAGGAGGTACACAGCTTGTGTTGTCTGTAGTTAAACCATGCCTAGATGGTCAATACTGCAGTTCGATCGCCTCCGCATTGTTACTTTGTGCCACGAAGGGCTCTTAAAAAGGGAAGTGTCCAGGCACCTCGGAGTGAACTGGGGTTTCCACATGGAGGACATACAGAGAGACAGGAACTGTAGATCACATCCCTCGCTCAGGCCGCCCAAGGGCTACTGCTGCAGTGGATGACCACTACCTACGGATTATGGCTCGGAGGAATCCTGACAGCAACGCCACCATGTTGAACAATGCTTTTAGTGCATCTACGAGACGTAGTATTACGACTGAAACTGTGCACAATAGGCTGCATGATGAGAAACTTCACTCCCGACGTCCATGGCGAGGTCCATCTTTGCAACCACGACGCCATGCAGCGCCGCACAGATGGGCCCAACCAACGAGTTAAAATTTCATAGAGTGGCTGAGATACTAGTTACAGAGCTCCTAGCGGCAACCAACGCTAACTCGGCCGCCATGCTCTCCTTAGTCAAAACATTAGGAAAGCGTTACTGTTGTTTGAGTTGGAAGTGTGTCAGCTGTTGTGATATTACTGCAATATTTAACTTTTCTAGTTGAAAATATAAAGTCAACATGCCTGCAGTGTGTTCAGCGTTCAACTGCACAAATCGCAGCGATAAAACAACAAATATTTCATATTATAAGTAAGTATATTAGTACCGAAATACGACACACGTTTTTTAATGTTTATTAAAGAGTCATTTGCATTGGAACTGTAATTATGCTTAAGACAAATGCAGGAAGTAATTTATTTATCGTTGATTACAGATTTCCTTTAAAAGATAAGGAAATTACGAAAAGATGGGTTATAAATATGAAGCGAGAAAACTGGTTTCCTACTACAGCCAGTTACCTCTGTTCAGCTCATTTTGAAGAGAAATATATGTACCACACAAATGTCCAGAGGCGCCTTTTGTCAAAAGCAGTACCTACTATCTTTAACTTTCCACCACATTTACAAAAGCAAGATAAAGTATTACGACCACAACCCAGAAAGCGATCTTTCGACAATTTGCAAGATAGTGCTATTACAGTGACATCATTAGCACAAAGTAAGTCAATAATTTAATTTTACTCCGTGTTCTTATTACTTTGAATTACATACTTTCTATTATAATCTTATGGTGTAACTCTGTTATAAACTTATGATGTAACTGCATTCTTTCAGTGCCTGTCGGACCCACATCTGTTTCTGCTGACCACAATTACTGTCTACCAAGCCCTAAGAAGTACAAGCAGAGCATGTGCGACTAAAGAAGCGGATAAAGCAAATGAAGCAACTTAGTGTACGACACAAAAGAAGAATAGTGCAGTTACAGACTTTAGTTGCTGGTTTGAGAAGAAGGCTATGTAGTTCAGTTTCTGATATGTTAAACAGTGAACATGTTGTTGGTTTGTTGAAGGAGCTATTGGAACTTCAGTGCAGCGCTAAAGTATGTCATTATTCTCAGCAAATAAGGAAATTTGCCCTGACCCTACACTTTTATTCTGCCAAGGCATACAGCTACTTACGAAAATTTGTGAAATTACCCCACCCAAGAACGCTTCGACTTTGTTATTGAATTACTATGCTTGTGTTAACTACTTCTGACACATATTTCAAATAAATTCTCGTTCACAGTGTACTGGTTTTTGAGGCTTTGACTGTTTACTTTGAAATAGCGACAAAAATATCGCATTTCTGCGCCCGTTACTGTTTCTAATAGTTAACCACAGCATGTTTAGATGTTTCACTGTAATATTCTGGTGGTACCTGCTCTAATTGCATTAATTTATGGGCAACAAGTAACGTTATAGTGGATGGACAGACTTATTTGAGTTGTCTTGTAGTGTTATCTACATCGAAAAGTTTAACCATATTTCGACAAAAACATCCCTTTTTGCTGCCAGTGTACACTGAAATCACTGCTGTCTATTGCTTGTTTTAGAAAAAATAAAGCTAGTAGGGGCTATTTCAAGTAAGTCAAATGCAGTTACAAGGGGGCGGAACACAGCATACGAATGCCTTGACTAAAGAAAACATGGCGGCCAGAACTTCAATTTGCTTCAAACATGGCGGACCTATAGCCACTCTATGAAATTTTAACTCGTTGGGCCCAACAACATGCCGAATGGACAGCTCAGGATTGGCATTATGTTCTCTTCATCAATGAGTGTCGATTGTGCCTTCAACCAAAGAATAGTTGGAGATGTGTTTGGAGGCAATCTGGTCAGGCTGAACGCCTTACACACACTGTCCAGCGAGTGCAGTAAGGTGGAGGTTCCTTGCTGTTTTGGGGTGACATTGTGTGTGGCTGATGTACGCCGCTGGTGGTCATGGAAGGCGCTTTAACAGCTGTACGATACATGAATGTCATCCTCCGTCCGATAGTGCAAACATACCGGCAGCATATTGGCGAAGCATTCGTCTTCATGGACGACAATTCACGCTCCGGTCGTGCACATCTTGTGAATGACTTCCTTCAGGATAAAGACATTCGCTCGACTAGAGTGGCCAGCATGTTCTCCAGACATGAACCCTATCGACAGCCTGGGATAAATTGAAAAGGGTTGTTTATGGACGACGTGACCCACCAACCACTTTGAGGGATTTACGCTGAGTCGCCATTGAGAAGTGAGACAATCTGGACCAACAGTGCTTTGATGACCTTGTGGATAGTATGCCACGACGAATATAGGCATACATCACTGCAAGAGAACGTGCTATTGGGTATTAGAGGTACTGGTGTGTACAGAAATCTGGACCACCACCTCTGAAGGTTTCGCTGTGTCTTTCATGAACAATAAAAAGGGCTGAAACGATGTTTATGTTGATCTCTACTCCAATTTTCTGTGCAGCTTCCGGAACTCTCGGAACCGAGGTGATGCAAACCTTTTTTTTGGTGTGTGTATATTCCTTATTGTCAATTCTTGTTAACAATATTAGCTTATTCTCAAGTATAACCAGCTTACACTCAGTTAATACCTGGCAGAAATCAAGCCTGCATTTGGATCGGACTTCCTTAATCCTTGTGCAGAAAGGTATGCAGCATACTGCTGGATCCATTTGCAATAAGCTACCACAAGAATTCAAATATCTTAGCAGTAATCCACGCACTTTCAAATCGAAGTTGAAGAATTTCCTCATGGGTCACTCCTTCTATTCTGTTGAGGATTTTCTTGAAAAATTAAGCTGATTGTTGTTGTATTGTTGATTGCGTTTACTTAAACTTATGGCTTGACTTTTTTGGGTTCATAAATATTTTATTTTTATCTGTTATTATTTTTATGTTGTAATTTCATGTAGTGACACATTCCACGAAGTTGGAGATGTGCTCCTCAATTTCAGTTCTACGGAACTTGATGTCTAAATAAATAAATAAAAATACACAGTGATGACAGGATTCTAAAGGCATAGCATGCTGATGACATCCTCTTTGCAATTATCTATGTCTGTTCATGCTGCTTCCAGTTAAAATCAATATTCGTTTCCAGAAATTCCAGATTTGTTATGCATTATATAGCGATGCCATCTACCTTTAATTTATTAGTGTTTGTTGCTTATTGATCAATTGTAAGTTTCCCTGAGGATTCCATTTGCTGTCTCTGCAAGGAGTTATCTTCTTTCCTCAGTGGTTACAACTTACAGTCGTCAGGAAAGAGAATTTTTTACCCATGACCAACACTACTGGGGAAGTCATATGTCAGGAATGGCATTGGTCCAGATGTGCTACCATGATGAACTCGTATATTAAGGTCTTGTGGTTCTGGTATCTGTTTTACTAAAAGTTTAAACTTATTTGAGGTATGTGTTACCTGTATTCTTTGTATCCTATCTGCCAGGTACAGTCTGACCTAGTCATTCTCTTGTTCTTACTGATTCCAGTTTATGTAGTAGAATCTTACGGTCAATATTGTCAAATGCTTAGACAGATCGAAAAATATGGCTTTGACCCACTCATCTTTGTCAAGAGCATGAAGTACCACTTTTATGAATTCTACTAGGGCTGAGTTCATAATTCTGCTACTTCAAAAACCAAACTGTGATTAACTTAAAGGCTTTAATGTATTCAAATAGTTCATTACTCTGTCTTTCATAACTGATTCTGATATTTCTGAGAATGGTGACAACAGGTAAATGGATTAGTAATTTTCTGCATCTTCTTCATTACCTTTCTTTAGCAGATGTACTACTCTTGCCTGTTTCGAATACTCTGGAAATTTCGCTGATTTGGATTCTTTGTTATGTTAGTTAAGGGAGCTTGTATACTCTCAGTGGATTGTTTCAGCATGCACATTGATACCTCATCCAAGCCTACAAACTTTTTATTTTTTAGGTTTTTGTACAGTATTGCTGGCTTCATGCTCTGTGGTTGGTTGTAAAATCATTGTATCATTGTATGCAGTGCATAATTATTTATTGTCGTTTTATTTGTTTTTGGGAATATTTGTTTTAACTTCACTGCAATACTTGAAAAATACTCATTTACATACTTTGCCATGTGATGTAGATCATTTATTGCTTCATCCAGTTCCCTTCTCAGAATGTTATTAAGCCTTTCTTTGTCTCTCCCTGTTTCCTTTTTATGACATCCCTGACTGCTTTGTTATTATTTTCTAGATCGTACACTATTTTGTCATTAAGTTAGATTTTTGAGGCAGCCAACATCTTCCTATAAATCTTTTTGTATCTGTGGCTGAAATTTAAGAACTCTGCTTCATTATGAACCTTTTTCATGTAACTGACATACTTAAGGATTTGGGAGGACTTCTTAATACCTGCTGTTATCGATTTGTTTTTGTGAGACATTGATAGTGAAGTTGGTAGTTTTGGAAATGACTTTTCAAAGGTCAACTAAATAATATTGAGAATTTACAGAATGTCACACTTACATTGGTTTTTCTGTACTTCACCCCAGCTTTGGACTGCTATTTCGTTCGAAAAATTTTGTACTTTGGTTTCTGACAAACGTCATTTGTAGGCCTGCAGTTTAGGAATTTTTCCACAACTGATCTGACTGTTATTGTTTGGAAGAAATGGGCTGATAGTCCAAGATCTTCCACAGCTACATCACACTTTTTCCTGTCCATATTTATGGCCATGTGGTCAATTGTTGGAATAGTCACTGTTGTACTACTGACCAACAAGGACAAGCTAAAACTCTGAACGATATTTATGTGGGTGGTATTGGTTTCATTAGTTCTGCTAATGTATGAAGATAAATACATAAACCTGAAACCCGCTGAGGTAGTGCAGTTGACACTGATTTACGGTTCCAGCTTTCCTTAACAGTAGTCAAAGGTTTGCACATATGCTGGATGTCTCGTCTAAGTGTCATCAGGCATATTTTCTCTGGTGGTTTGGCAGATATTTGCAATTTCGCTTTTGTGTTGTGTAGCTGGAGTCAGGCCAAATAATTACTGCTTGTCACGTGTTTCATGCGACGCCCAGTGACAACAGAAAGAGCCGGTTTCTTTCCTATTACAAAGAAAACGATTTTTAAAGGGGAATTTTACGTGCCCATTCGATAGAGAGCTCCCAGATTAGTCTAGTCCGACATGTATTAATTATAAGAAAGCCACAAAGAATAAACAGCAATCTCAGTAGCGCTGAATGCTTGGTGTTTGCAGACACTGTGGGCCAGGGCAGTGCTGTCGATACTGGTGTACTGGTTATTCTTCCTCTTTTACTGCCCTGTTAATAAATATCAATCGAACGAATATCGCACAAGACTAATTTGGGACGTCTCTACCGAATGGCCGCGTAAAATTCCACTTTAAAAATCATTTTGTTTGAAATGGGAAAGAAACCGACTGTTTTCGTCGACATTAGGCGTCGCATGAAAGAGTGATGAGCACTATATGTTTGGCTTAGTTCCAGTTCCACAATGTAAAAACGCAATTGCAAATATTTGATGAAACGCCAGGGAAAATGCGCCTGACGACTCTTAGGAGTGACACCCTTTACAGGTTGACCCGTTTTGCCGGCCTCTCATTACATCAGAGGAAATTTAAAACATAAGCGTTAGTGGACGTTTTGCAGATCAGCAGCTGATGTATATCAGATAGTTTTTGATGTCTATAGTTACATATTTGAAGCACTTCCAGAGTTTTATTAAAGTACATGTAAGGAAGATAGTGTCAATAAATCATGATTAATGAAATTTATAATATAAATACCGAACGACCTGTCACATATGTCACTTGATAAATTTTACGATATAGTTTGATAGAGGGCAGACAGCATGACCCCAGGTAAACCATTTTATCATCAAACATCGCTAACAGTAATACAGCAACCATGTAATTACAATCAGCATGTCCGTAAGCAATGATCAGATCTTTCATATATTTTTAATTTTAATCAGCATAATAGGTATGCATTTGCACATGCTTACATTCACAGGAATTTATTGTGCTTTTCCTTTTTAATAAAAAGAATGTTGAAGCTCGCCTGGTACAAGCACCTAATGAATTTATTGCCTTTCTGACGTCCCCATTTGGAGTGTTTTTCTACCAACCATAGCCCTTTTTCTTTGACATTTACGCTGTGTGTCTCTTCGACCACAGAAGCTTATATATCCATACAAATTATAAAAATGGATGTACCTGTTTATATCTGTAAGTATGTCCCATATCGCCTCCTAAGCCACTACAGCGATTTCAACCAAACATGGAATACATTCAATTTACTGACTGGAAAAAAATCACTAAGGGTGTAAGAATCACCCTCCTGTCAAAGGGGTGGGGCTGAGGGGTGAAAAGCAGTGTAATCCACAACTTGAGAATACCCATACTTTAGTCACCCAATATTTGAGAATGAGAGCGCTTAGAGACTTACAACAAACATTACACATAATTCCAAACCTTTGTGAAACTTTTTCTCTCTCACGACCCCCACAAAATGATGAACAGAAAAAACTTGTCTCTAACTAAATTTTCGCTGCTCAAGCAGTACAACTGCCACATGAAGCACTACATTTTAATTTATTCATTCCTTACTGCTAACTGTATTCATAACACATTTTGCAGATAGTATTCAAGTACGCCAATGAATCTACAAGAAAAATTACATGATTGTTCGACTCTAAGTTCAAGAGATACTTCGTCATAATCACTGAATCTGTGAAAAACTGTCGCATCATACAACACATTTAAATTTATTATATTACTTCGGTGCTATTAAATGTATTCATAACACATTTCGAAGGCAGTAGGAACATATACCACTAGATGTACTTGCAAAATCATGTAGTTGTACAGCACGTAGTTCAGAACATACGATGTAATAAACTTTACGCTGCTTGAAAATGAAACTGTAGAACAAAGTTCGCTAGACATATGAATTAAATATGTGTACAAATTCTCATGAAATATGTGTGAAATGTACTTGACATGTGTTTATGCTTGCAAAACCATGTGTAATAAGCTCGTCATAAACCGCTGGAACGATTTTAGTCAAATCTGGTACACATATTAGTTAAAACCAGGAAAGAAATACTCTTGGTCTAAAAACCGCCAGCCTCCTATTGAGGCGAGTAGGATAAAGTGTAGAGAAAAATGGGGATGAGGAGATGCACAGACAGTGAGGGGGAAGGAGAAGATAGGCACAGATAAGAAAGGGGAGGAAACGGACATAGATAGGGGAGGGGCAAATGGACAGAGAGAAGGGAAGAGGAAAAGATGGACAGAGAAAGAAAAGAGGAGGAGATGGACAGAGACAGGGTAAGGAAGAGAAAGGCAGAGGGATGGAGGAGGAGAAGATGAACAGACAGAGGGGGAGAAGGCTAGAGAAAGAGAAGAGGAGAGAGGAGGAGATGGACATGGAATGGAAAGGAGATGGACCGAGAGAGGGGGGAGGAGAAGGCTGACAGAGAGACGGGAGGAGAAAATTGACAAAGAGAGGTGGAGCAGGAGACTGACAAAGAGAGGGGTAGGAGGAAATGGAATTGAAGGGGGAAGAGGAGATAAAGAGAGGGGGAAGGAGCAGATGAACAGAGGGGGGATGAGCAGATTGAGAGAGAGGGAGAAGGAGGAGATGGAGATGGACAGAGAGAGGAGTATGAGGATATGGGCAAAGAGAGAGAGGCAGGAGGAGATGGACAGAAAGGGGGTTGGAGGAGGTTGGACAGGGAGAAGGGCTGATGCAGATGAACAGAGAGAGGGAGGATTGAAATAATGAAACATCCAGATGACACCACGTTTCTTGGCTAGTATATATAACTCTTCTGTTAGCAACATTACATTTTATTCAGCCCACTCCATGCCGCACATGATACATGCCAACTATAACAGAAGTGGACAAGATAGCAGATAAAATGTTTCTGGTAACACTGAAGTGGCGAGAATAAACTCCCTTTGATGGGTCTTTCAAAACCATAACGTAGGCGAACACTTGCAAATAAAACCTGCCTGAGATCAAATGCCATTAGTTTGTACATGCCTAGCATTTGCATCAGAGAGAATTTTCGTTCGCTCTCGGACATTTTCTTGTGTTCACTTCAGTGCAATAGGGACTTAAAGTGATCTATCCTATATGTTTGTAAAAATTATTCCTGGACGCATTAATTACTATAGTGTGCTGTACTACTACTAACTCGTTTTGTTCTCTCTGTGTCTTTATAATCTTTGACACTGATATATACAACCAAATTTCAAATGTTAATAAATCATTGTGGCTGCCTGAATAGCGAAATCAGAATCATCTATGAGTTGTTTAAACAACTGATCTTCAATATCATAAACGATATCGAGTGTTCGACGACTAAGAATGTTGTCTGACAAAGGCACACTTGTCAGTTTCTTTGGAGCTGAATCACCTTGTCATTATAGGTAACATGTTTAGAGTAGCTGGTAAAATAAGGTAATATCAGCTTTTTGCACTTTGCTACAGCATAGGGAACACTGTGAAGGAAAAGAAGAGGCTTTGTGGGAACTTTAGCTTGTTTTGTGAAAGTTTTTTTGTTCTTTCATTTCTATAATTTGTGGACAAATATTCTCATGGTTCTTTTATCAAAATACTGTGATTTGACTCTAAATGTCGTTTCATTTTATTAAACTGCACGCTTTCAGTAGCCTAGGAATTCGAAACAAGTGACATACTGGTCGTATTCCATTTCTTAAGTAGCCCACATAAAACCGAAATTCAAGTAACTGTCGTCACATTTCTCGCATTTTCGTCTATTCATATGTTTAGAACAGCTTGGCAATAAATTTCACAAGGATATTTTCTGCAGGAAAGTAACTCTTGGAACAAAAGTAAGAGACCTCTTTGAAATACTTCACTCTTTGTTAGAAGAAAACAACATTAACTGGGAAAACTGCATAGCCACGTGTAGAGATGGAGGCCATGCACATCTTCCGGAGGAATTTCGGAAATCGTTTTCCACTGTCGTCTTTACATGCTAAGGCTTGAAGTGGATTTGTAGCCCAGACAAATATGGCATATGGAAAACAGCTGCTCCAGTTTCTGATTTAGTCAGTACAATCTCTATTTATTTCAATTAAATATTAGAAGTAGACAGCTTCATGCCTAGTCTAATATTTCCACCTCTCCTTCGCTATGCAAAAAGTTACTATGCCCATATTAGTGGAACATTTTTGAAAACAAGACGTAACCTGGTAACCTAAACACATTTCAAACCATTTGTGCATTAACATGGATGTGCCTTTACTAGTGTATACGTCAAGAGAGATACTATGGCTGCCATAGACCATAGACAGTCTATGATGGCTGCACTCCTTCCAAAGATATACTTTGGCTTCATTGAAGACATCGATAGATGTTTCCGTTGTCAAGGTGTCACAAATATGGCAGCCTCACTAGTGGAAGAATTAAAGGAGAAGCTCTTTATATGTTGAGCCGGCTCATTCATTGCAAAATTTGGAAACTATTGCTGTCTTTTCTTTGAATGTGACAACCTGTCCACTTCACACTCATTATTTATGTGACAGTGTATAGTACGATAAGTGCTCAAGAAGCCTCTCCAAAGCTAAACAAGTGGGCTGGTTGTCTGAAGAAAATAGAGCGAAAATTACAGCTGTTGCTGTATTTTATTTCATTGAAAGCGAGAACTTGTCAACGAAATAATAATTCTTTATGTAGTGGTATGTACTGTAGAAAGTACTTGAGGAGAAGCTCCCTCACTGTTAAATAAATGTGCTGGTGATTTGTCTTATAATGTATATAATCTAAATCATTTGATTTAGGTGCAGGAGACTCATCAAATAGTGGTAAAATTTCACCATAAGCAAAGAACAGCTGATATTAACAGCTTCATAATAATAATAATACAGTTTTATTATATATACATACAATAAAATCTAACACTTAATTACCCCTTGCTCAAATTATCATTTCATCTTCTGTGCATTCTTTTATTGAATAGTAGCATTTCTCCCACAAAATCTGCTGTAGCCTCGTTTTCAAAATTTCTGGCTTCATTTTAAATATGTTTTTGCCCATTAATATTGTATATTGTCACCCCCATATATGGTGGTGTCCAGTCATATAATTTCAACTGGTGTGTGGGTAGCATAAAATAATTTTTATTTCTTGTGTTATATGTATGCTTAAACTGAGTCTCCTCAAATAATTTTTGTCTGCTATGTAGGAAGATTATAATTTCATAAATGTATATGTAGGGAACAGTTAGGATTTTTCGTTTCCAAAATAATGGGCGATTTGAAACTGTTTGCTGTGCAGAGCACATGTATCAGACAATTTTCTTTTGAAGTTTCAGTATTTGATATAGACTATTCGAATTTCCCCAGAAAATTATCTCATGTCTAGTGACAGATTCAAAGTAACTATGATAAGCAATTTTTCGTACACTAAAGTTAGTGGAATTTGCTAGTATTTGCATTGTAAATGCAAAACTGCTTAGTTTATTTGGTAGGAAGTCAAAGTACTTTCAGTTCCACACATTTTGATTGTTTGGTTTTGAAATGTACCATATGGGTTTTTGCAATATTCAGTTTCAACACATTTAACTGGAACCAGTTTTCTAAGGTATCCAATGTGATTACAGTGAAGCTCAGAATTTTTTCTGCATTGTCATTTTCAATTAAAACAGAAGTATCTTCTGCAAACAGAACTGATTGGGAATTTGTATTTATGTGTAAGTCGTTTATGTAGAACAGGAACAGGATTGGCCCCAAAATGGAGCCTTGAGGCACACCTTGTGATACTGTACCTCATTTAGAATAATAATTCACTGCATCTGAGATGATAGTTAACCTTTGTTTTCTGTTGTGTAAGTATTATGGTAGCCAATTTAGACCATTGTCCTTAATCCTATATTCGTCTAATTTGTAGATGAACAAGTCATGGTTCATGGAAACAAATGCATTCATGAGGTCACAGAAGATACCTGCAACTTTGCTCCTCTGATCTAGTGATCTGCGTATCGTTTCAATAAAGCTATTCACTGCATCCACAGTGTTTTTTCCTGGTTGAAATCCAAATTGATTACTTATAATAATATCATTTTTTACCATAAAGTATTGATCTGGTTTGCAGCAACTTTCTCTAACACTTATGGCAGGACTGGAGGAATAGAAACAGCCTGATAGCTTCCCATGTCTTCCCTCGACCCTTCCTTGAACGGAGGTCTGACTTAGGCACACTTCAAAACATTGGGAAAGCTTTCCTGTTCAAAAAACTGGTTTACTTTTTTAGTTAGGGGAGGTGCTATTATGCCACACACCATTTTAATCTCTTTAGTCAGCATCCCATCCCAACCAGCAGAGTTTTTATTTTTTCAGTGATAATATAACATTTTCAACATGTTTTATTGTGAGTTTTTTAAAAATCCATAAGATAATGAGCTTCTTGGTGGATTCCTTAGGGATTTACTTTACTCTGATACTCTGCTACATAAACATCTGACTTTGCCACATTTATGAAGAATTCATTTAAACACTCTGATATTTGAGCTGGGTTTACAATAAAGCTATCATCTACTTTACTCCTAGATATTTCATTACTCCTAACTCTAACACCTTACTCTGATTCGACAATAGACCACATTGCTTTTGTTTTACTTTTATGTTGTGCAATGAATTTCTTGTTTGCCATTTGTTTGGCTGATGTCACAACTTCTTTAAACATAGCTTTATAATTACTGATATTCTCAGTAAAACGCCTGTTTTTATTATATTTCAGTTCATTGCGGAGTTTCCTCTTCCTAGCACTAGAAATTTTTATAAACTGGGTTATCCATTTAAATTTCCTAGTCGTTTTGTTGCATGTGGTTCTAAATGGGGAAGTTTCATTAAATATTTCGAGAAAGCTACTTAAAAAATAGTTAATGCTGGTATTACTCGATATACAGCTGTTGTAAGGCCATTCAACCTCTCTTAACTTATTTCTAAATGGAATTTAATTTTTTTCATTGAATTTCCTTTTCACTTGGCTTTTGTTACATGAAATGTTTTTTCTTAATTTTAGGTAGTTCAGTGAATAATGCAGAGTGGACAGGGATTCCTAAAGCCATACAAAATTTATAAATATATTCAAATACATAATTTGTTAGACTATTATCAATACAGGTAGCTGACTGTGCATGTACTCTAGTGGGTAGCATGAAGTTCATTTTGAAGGCAAAGTGTTTTATTAAGTTAGTGAATTTGGACACATCATTGCTTTCAACTATGTCATTAATATTGAAGTCAGTAACTATTACCATCTTTTTTTCTTTACTGCATTTTTCAATCAGACCATGAAATTTCACCAGGATAGCTTCAATTGTAACTTTCTCTGGTACTCTGTAAATAGAAACTATTATGCCATTTAGGTTCTTCAACTCGACACAGCAGCTTCCAAATACACACTCTTCATTCAAATGTCAAAATCATTTCTTATTTCATATTTTATATCAGAATGAGTAAATATGCAAGAGCCTCGACATGATTTCTCTCGTCTACAAAAGCTGTTGGCTAATTCGAAATTTTCAATTTTATTAAGAATTTTAATATTGTCAGATGAAGCCAGTGTTCATTGAGGCAAATAACTTTGATATTTCTACATTCACATAGAATAATGTGTAACTCATCCACTTTATGACTTGTGTTTGAAAAGTCAGTACTTAGACCATTTATGTTCAGGTCCATTATGTCGGGACATTCTTTTCTATTTAAGGTCTCAAGCATACTCTTTCTTGGGTACCATTTCGGTCTTGCCATTTTTCTTTATGAAACACTGTTTCTCACCCCCATCATTTCTTATAAGTTTCCCCTATTTTGCAGAATTTTACAAGTATCAGCAAACATTTTACTAAAAATTTTCAGTCATGACCTATTCAAATGCAGACAATCTTTACCCAAATATTTATTACTTAAGAATTTATTTGGATTTATGAAGTATGTTCTAATTTTATAATTCACTGCCAGGAATGTAAACTTCTTCCTTTTCTGTTCAAAGAAACTGAAACACCAGCAGAAATACATGTGCACCAGTCCCAGAATACTATTTGTCTGCATAAGTGATGAATTTGAAGACATTCTTGTTTGGAAAAGAAGCCTCCTAAAATAACTAGCCTGTAAATTTTCTCTTATACTTTATAGGCAACATACAGTGAGACTGAGTCCGCTTTTATTCTTTCTCACATATGTTAGTCTTTTTCACATTTTTGTTCTGATGATGAGTGGTAGTTTGTTTTTGCAACATAATCAACATGTATTGAATATTCACTCACAGTGCTATGTTTCATGTTTAATTAGTAAATTAAGCCCTTGGAAATCTGAAGGTGGTAATAAAATTTTTGCAGATTGCAGGACTCAAACCAAAACAACCAACATCATGCTTCAACTTCCTTTTTGGCTGTTGCTGTCGTTATCCACTGCACTATAGCGACCCATTTTGCTGTATCACTTTCTCCTGTGTCATTCAGTCCTGAAACACTGAAACACTAGTAACTTATTATCTGGTATTTAATATTAAAAAATTTTACCTTTCTGGGAGATTCTCAATGTGCTAGTGTTTTGGAGCAGTATTTGTTTATAGGACGTAAATTATAATATAATTGCTATATAAAACACACCAAATATGAGCTTTAAGAAATCCAGTATGGCCTCACACAGGTGCTTCAGCCAAAGTATATCTTTGAAATGAGCATAGCCACCATAGACTTACTAAAAATAAGGCAGCCACAGTACCATTCCTCATGTATATGCAAAGAAAGGCAAGTTTTACAAGGTAGCGAAAATAGATAGATGGCTGATTTCCATAACCGATTTTGGAGTATATTTGTTTTGTAAATAAAAAACGCCCTCTCTTGCTGCACTGAATTTATACTCCCAGGCGCTTTTCACCTTTTTTCACTTTAAGACACCATCAGTGGGACTATGACGATACAGTTATGATACACTTTTGTTTTGGTATGTGTTATTCGTAGATAAGAAAACAGCTCACTTCTCGCTCTTATGTAAATAAATGATTACTTACAGTTCTTCATGTTTTTAGTTGCCATCGGTGTTTCCTCTCACCTGGTCATATCGAGGTCGCGCTACTATTCTGTTTATGGAACATAGGCTTATTTCTGCGTTTAAAACATTATTTTTCCCTCTTCTCATTTGTTTGAAACACAAAAACATGCTTATGTTTCGTAAATAGAGCAGTAGTGTGACCTTCATGTGACCAAGTGAGAGGAAACACCGATGCCAACTAAAAACATGAAGAACTGTAAGTAATCACTTATTTATATAAAAAGCGAGATGTTGGGGTTGGGTTATTTGGGGGAGGAGACCAGACAGAGAGGTCATTGGTCTCGTCGGATTAGGAAAGGACTGGGAAGGAAGTCGGCCATGACCATCCCAGCATTTGCCTGGAGCGATGTAGGGAAATCACGGAAAACCTAAATCAAGATGGCTGGACATGGGATTGAACCGTCGTCCTCCCGAATGCGAGTCCAGTGTGCTAGCCACTGCGAAGCCAGAAGTGAATGGTTTTATAATCTACGAATAATACATAGCAAAACAAAAGTGTAATGTAACTGTATCATTATAAATCCCACTGGTGATGCCTTAAAGGCGAAATGCGTCTGTGAGAATAAAATACAGTGCAACAAGAGAAGGCGTTTTTTATTTACAAAACGAATACTTCTATGCTTACTGCGGAGCATGGTTACGCAAACCATCTCTACTTGGAGTGTTTACATGACAAGTGAGAAGTGTTATTGAGAAATCGGTTTATGAAATCCTGTTGTGGGAGCCCCCACACAAAGATATGGCTTCCTGTTATGCTGGATAGCAAGCACCAATCCGTTTAGAAGCGCCTCATGCTATTTGGACATATTGTTTTATTCACAAAGACGCACTTGCTCCAAAAATCATAAGCCATGTCCTTAATGAGGTTTGTCAATTAGTGGATCAGTGAATTTCATTCAACATTGGCAGAATGTCTTAAAAAGGGTGTATGAATTGAGGAATGAACTTTACTCTTAGCTTATTCAGGAGAAACATTTGAGTTCTGAGAAATTTGTAGACAATAATTTTTTTCTGAAGCTGGCATATCTTTGTGATATCTTCTGAAAAACTCAGTTTATTGAATTTATTTCTTCAAGGTAACGAGATTAACGTTCTGCAACTGTCAGACAGTGTTTCAGACTTCAGAAAGGAACTACTGTTGTGAATTGAGAAACAAACTGCTATGGTGAAAGAAGCAGTTGGATGATAATGATATAAATTACATTATACTTGCTCTTCACACAGTTTTTGAAGACTATGACTTTCATTTGAATGAAGAAATGAGCACTTGCGACTGAAGAACAAATCCCAATTTACTGATATTTCCTCAAACTGCATGCTGAAATTGAAGTTCATTTCCTTGTCACTGCCTGAGTTTTATATCTTAGTGAATATAGAGTTTCCACAAGTGGGTAACGAGCTCCTACGAGTTTTATACATTTTTCGACATCCTACTTATGTGAGCTAGATTTTCAGCATTGGCAGTCATTAACACAAAATACAAATTTCGAATGAATGTGAACAAAAAGATGTGAGTCGTAATTTCTACTCTTGTACCAAGTTTTGTAGAACTGACGATGAAGAGAGAAACCTATTGTTTCCATTTATTTCATTGGAAGAATAAGATGCAATTACATTAGAGTTGATTAAAATGTCTTAAGTCATCAGCTAATAAAGAAATAACTAATCTTATTAATTTTTCTGAAGTTAAGTATATTTACTCCACATTTAAGAGTCAGATATATGTGCAAAGAGCAATGGATGTTATGTTCAGGTCAATGCTGGTGGGAACCCAAAAAGTTTGAAAACCACAGATATAGTTTATCGCACAAAAGTGATGTCACATGTGATAAATTGCGCATTTAAAAGGAAGATTTGTACAAACATACATGGAAAATATTCCTGAAAAACCTCTGAAATTTTTTCGATGATGCTTGGATTTACCTGGTACAGAAGAACAGTACTTATACTGACTCAGTGTTCTGAGACACATCAGTAAAATAAAATAAATAATATTATTTTCATATCTACAGATGAATACATACAAACGCATTTTCTTTAAAAACCATCAAGATGGTACTAAATGAAAAGCTTTCCAAATTAATTAACTATTGTGCAATGTGATTTATAACAACTTCATGGCAAAGTATTGGCTAATATGACATCCATCCACTGGTATGAATATGTATTGTTGATTCATTTAGCTGCAATTAGTTGCAAATAATTGAACAAAAAAAGAAGCACCACTTATACTGTATTTTATAACGCTGGAAACCTGTAACAACTCTATCTGTCATACTGTCAACTCGATATACTATTGTTTAACATAATGGCATCTAATTACATCATAAATATTGTATTTCATAATATAAAACTAACTGACAACCTAAACAAATTGTTTGTTTAGGTACTGGATTGCATATTGAAATTCTGTCTACACTAGAAAATAATGTACTATAGTTGAATCATGAAAGATCAAAGGAATACTTGGAACAATGAGGTTTCAGTGCAGTTAACGAAAATGCAATCAGCATTACTTAACTCAATCATTTCACTAAATTTTTCCTTCAAATGAACAAATATGTATTTGAATTTGTATCCTGTTTCGTATAGTTTAATAGTAATCTCCAAATGATGATATTTTCTCTAATTTTAAACAACTTTCGTGATTGTAATTAGCGAAATCACAGCATGAAACAATGTTCAAATAGTTAGTGAGAGTATATAAGACCCATGAAAACTCGTGTGTGTGGGGGTGGGGGGGGGGGAGGGGGAGGGCAGCATAATGTGAGATTTTGATCTTACTTGTGTGATGCAATGTCAAATAAATATGTGCAAACGTGAAATTTTCATGTTATTAGGGAGGGGGTCACAGTGTTCTCTGGCCTATATCATTTAAGAAATTTATTGGAAGAATCAACTGCAATTTAGCAACGAAAAGGAGTTAGATTTTAAATCCTCACCAAATTTTTTTTTCTTTTTTTGAACCATCTGATTTACCCTCATGTATCTTCAAGAACTTTCATTTCATCTATTTTTTTTTAAGAATCAGGTTTGTAAAGACTTTTGCTTTGAAACTTCCTGGCAGATTAAAACTGTGTGCCGGACCGAGACTCGAACTCGGGACCTTTGCCTTTTGCGGGCAAGTGCTCTAACTAACTGAGCTACCCAAGCACGACTCACGCCCCGTCCTCACAGGTTTACTTCTGCCAGTACCTCGTCTCCTACCTTCCAAACTTTACAGAAGCTCTCCTGCGAACCTTGCAGAACTAGCACTCCTGAAAGAAAGGATATTGCGGAGACATGGCTTAGCCACAGCCTGGGGGATGTTCCTAGAATGAAATTTTCGCTCTTACAGCGGAGTGTGCACTGATATGAAACTTCCTGGCAGATTAAAACTGTGTGCCGGACCGAGACTCGAACTCGGGACCTTTGCCTGGAAGTTTCATATCAGCGCACACTCCGCTGTAGAGTGAAAATTTCATTCTAGAAACATCCCCCAGACTGTGGCTAAGCCATGTCTCCGCAATATCCTTTCTTTCAGGAGTGCTAGTTCTGCAAGGTTCGCAGGAGAGCTTCTGTAAAGTTTGGAAGGTATGAGACGAGGTACTGGCAGAAGTAAAGCTGTGAGGACGGGGCGTGAGTCGTGATTGGGTAGCTCAGTTGGTTAGAGCACTTGCTCGCGAAAGGCAAAGGTCCCGAGTTCGAGTCTGGGTCTGGCACACAGTTTTAATCTGCCAGGAAGTTTCATATCAGCGCACACTCCGCTGTAGAGTGAAAATTTCATTCTAGAGACTTTTACTTTGATTTACTGTTATTTGACAATTATTATCTGCAGGAAGGCGGTTCGCCAGCGGAACTTCCGGGGGCGCGTTGCCCACCTACAACCCCGAATTGCTCGCGAGGGGGCGGGGAAAATGCTCCGTGGAAAACATGACCAGGCCGCACACTGCCACTGGGTATGCTCGGATGAGGAGGCAGAGCAGCGACCTCCATGGGCGATGGCGGCGGCGTGACGGCAGCCTCAGTGTCCATTGGTTCCGGCACCGTGGAGGAACACGGCGGCGGTGACGTCCGGAGATGGGGCCGTGGCGGCGGCGAGAGGCGCCTGTCCGGTGCAGGTGACCGGACCGGCAGCGGCGACGATGGCAGGCACGCCCGCGGCGGAGGCCCTGTCGGTGGCGTCGCGGCCTGAGGCGGCGGAAGCTGCCAAGCCTCCAATTCTTCCGGAAAACAACCAGGGGCAGAAAACCGAGGACGGCACGAACGAATCTGGTTCCAGTGTCACTTGACAGTGCCGGAAGGACCAGAAATGAGAAATAAGGTGCGGCAAGCTGGCGAAGAATGTGCCCCTGCTCCCAGCCCTGCCTGCCAGAGAAAATGCGATAGAACAGCAAATCATGCGGCGCCAAACCAGAACGAGGCGAAGCAGCGGGAGCGTGTGGCGGTGGGTACAATAGCTGCAGGAGCGACCGATGGGCGCGGCCATGTAGCAATTCTGCTGGCGAACGGGTGCCGCGCGGCTGGGAGCGATCTGAAGCGAGGAAAGTCCATAGCGTTATGGCAAGAAAAAGGAATAAAAGTGAGATAGTGTTAATACTTTCATCCTTCTTTACCTCCTCTGCATTACTGCAGATGACGTGTCACTAAGCACATTTGTACTGTGCCTGCAGTACACATGAGGTGCCTACTTCTTTCCACTGCCCTGTGTGGAATACATAAGTTCTTGTACACTTCACTAACTTGCTGTCTTCATGATGATGATGCCCCCAGCGCAGAAGACAGCACGCAAGTCGTGGATTTTTTCCTTGAGGCTGAAATTAACTTCACAAGGAACTGCTGCTACGAATAAACTATAACTCATTTGGGATGCCACTCGCGTTTTTATTGATATAGACACGAGAAACTATTCTTGATCGCGTTTTGAACATATCTTTCCACAGTCATTATGAAATACATCCTGCCACAGACAACATGTCTGTCTACTGGAACCGTCAGAACTGGAGAATAAAATTACATGAATCAAATACTACTATTACAGACAACATGTCTGTACCTAGCGACGGTCGGAACTGTAGTAAATAAAATTGCATGAAACAAATACTGCTATAACAGACAACATGTCTGTCTACTGGAACGGTCAGAACCGGAGAGCCAGACTGCCCGAGACACTTCGCGCGACAAGCCAGCAAGGCGTGACCTGACCGCCACCGAAGTGCATTGGCAATAATATCGTCAGTCTTTTGTTTTAGTAATGCTTTGATTTTAATAATTTTGAAATGACTGATTGATAGCTGGCTGTTGAGAGATGTTTACTTAAAAATGAAGCAATTTGGATGACAGGTTTAATTAATAATAGCAACTAAAGTTTAACGTTTTGGCGCCCTACCGACGAACACAGCAGCCAATCACAGAGCAGCAGCATCATGCAGGCGGTCTTTCTCACGGGAATGGTACCGAATGTAACATCTGTCACCGGTACCTCATCCCACATTGCGTCATCTCTATGCTCCTTGAATCTCCACTCCCCTGGGAATAGCTTCCTGGAGCCTAATATAATGGCTGAATAAGCCAGAAATATTACAGCGTGCACTCACGAGAGTGCGTGGAGCGCAACTTGCTCATCTGCGACAAACGTACGCACAAAACGTTCAGCCTCACCGTTCGACTGGGGGTGGAAGGGGGCTGAGGTCAGATGACGAATGCCACTAGCAGCACAGAACGCTTCAAACTCTGAGGACACGAATTGGGGGCCATTGTCGGAGACAATAACTCCAGGAAGGCCCTCAATGCAAAAAATAGACGCCGAAGCCCGAACAAGGGTGTTCCAGAAAGGACCCGCAAAATCAAAAATGAACGCGCTGCCAAGGCGCAGTAGGAGTCGGCCACACAAAGAAGCGCTGGCGGGGAGCAGATTGATGCTCCGCGTAAGAGCGACAATTAGCAAGCCAATTCTCAATTTGTTTATCAATGCCGCCCAAGTGCAGTGACGACGCGCTAATTGCTTCGTCCGCACTATATCCCAATGACCAGCGCGCAGTAATCGGAGGATTTCCGACTGCAACGAACGAGGTACAACCACACGAGGCTGATCATTGTCAATTCGTAACAAGATAACACCGTGGTGTACAGACAAGTTGTGACGTTGCGCAGAGTAAAGTCGAACGAGTGGATCACGAATCTGCGCAGCAGATGGAGGCCATTGAGTACGTATATACTACAACATAATCTGCAAAGAAGCATCGGAAGCGGTCGCGGCAGCAATGCGACGAAAATCCACCGGAAAACCATCAGCTAATTCCTTATCCTACGAATCAATAAACATGCAGGACAGTTCGGAAGAATCGAACACTTCGTAAGGACCTATAGGTAGACGAGACAAAGCATCAGCATTGCCATTCTGGGTCGTAGGCCGAAACAAGATTTTCTAATTGTAGTTACACAGAAACAAAGACCAACGTTGCAACTTTTGTGCCGTACGGGCTGGAACTGGCTTTGACGGGTGGAACAATGACGACAAAACCTTATGGTCGGTGACCAGATAGAACTTGCGACCATACAAAAAAAATCATGAAACTTTGTCACTCCATATACAATAGCTAAAGCTTCTTTCTCAATTTGAGAATAGTGATGCTGGGCAGAATTGAGCAATTTAGACGCAAAAGCGATACGACGATCGACAGAATGAATGCGGTGCGATCGAACCCCTCCGATGACGTGAGAAGATGCATCGACAGCCAAAACAACAGGTTTGGAGGGATCGAAAGGAATCAAACAGCGATCACTCAACAAAGCAGATTCGAGCTAGTGGAAAGCAGCGTCACATTCCGAAGACCAAACAAAGGAACGTTCTTACGCCGAAGGCACTGCATTTGGTATAAACCGAATATAACATGTAATTTTGCCAAACACAGGCTGAAGTTCTTTCGAGTTCCTGGGTGCTGGCAAGTCTCTAATCGCACTGAGATGGGACGGCGAGGGGTGGATAACCTGTCCGTTAATCATGTGCCCCAAATACTGAATCTCAGATTTAAAAATTTGCACTTGTCTCTGTTACACTTTAGTCCTGCCTGCAAAAGTACAGGAAATAAGGCACGCAAATTTTGCAAATGTTCGTCAGTGGTGCGACCTGATACAACTACATCGTCCAGATAATGGGAACAACCAAGGACAGTGGCACACAACTGCACCAAGTAAGACTGAAAAATAGAAGGTGCCGAAGGACAACCGAACGGAAGGGGGCGAAACTTGCACAAGCTAAGGTGGGTGTTGATCACAAAATAACGCTGCGACTGTTCGCAGGTCTGAAATTGCCTATGTTTTATAGGTCTTTCCTATAATTTCTTATCTGCGTAGGTCAGTTTTTGTTCCTCAGCTACAACTACGACCCTGTCTGCAGCCGGACTTTAATTGCTCCGCTCCTGGAAAGCTATCGATTCATAATAACTATGGTTCCCCTATCTTTCACTATCTTGCGTCACATTTTGATCACTATCCTGCACATTAGATTCCTTTCGTTCTAGACGTGCAATGCATGCTGTAATTTCGTTTTTCCACTATGGAAAATACTCATCTACCGTTTGCTGAACCTGGTTTAATTCGGTTGCAGATTCACCACTACCGAATGCGGCTTCAACCGTGACTCTCTGCACTACCGCTTGCACTTCAGTGGTTACGTGTTCACTGATCTCAACGTCTTTCTTCGCTAACCAATGAAGTTATTTCAGTTCCTATTTTCTCAGTCTGACCCCTCATGTGCTCTGCTACTGCTCAATTTGCTGTGGAGGAAGCGATTTAAAATCTACCAGTGATCTCCTGTACTTTAGTGTCCAAGCCATTTTATGCATATTAAAATTTCATTTAAATGACGGATCATGTTTTCAGCCCGCAGTTTCCCTCTAGCCTCCAACCTCTCATCGCGTTCTTTTTTTTCTTTAAGAGCTAACCTTTCTTCTCGTTCCCTTTCTTTACTGGCTAATTTATTTTCACGTTCCCTTTCTTTAAGTGCTTACTTCACGTTCCCTTTCCTTAAGGGCTAATGTTTCACCCACGTGCATTTGACCTCCCTCTGCAGAGGTCGGTGCTACTGATTTATAACCTGCTAACATATTTTGGTTTCGGACTCACTGTGTATCAGCTGTTCCGATTCCGTCCCATCATGTTTTCTTGGGAAAAAGGTTCAGCTTGTAATTCCTGTAAATTACCTAGAGATTCGGATTCAGACATTTGTTTCCTTTCTTGGTTGCTGACGTTTGTTAGCACGGTTCATAATACGAATAAATACAAAATTTATTGTCCTAGCTGTAGCGTATAAATCCTGTCAACTGTTCAGTCATCTGTTACTTGCCTGCGAGCGAGACTCGCTACTAATCGCAGTGAAAATGTAACTCAAGCTTCCCATGGGTTACAGCCTATTGCTGTTATACACTCTAGGTACACACAGTACAGTCTAACATACAATAAATGAAAGTGTACCATGGGCTGTCACAGTAACTTCTTGAAGTATCACCACACAGTAGAGCCTTTACCGTATTTACGTGCAGCAATAGCTCCACGGCGTTTGGGATTTAGCCTTGCCCAGTAATATTTAGTTCCTTGCAGTACAATTTATCTCGTCAGTGCAGGAAAGATTCCCGTTAGTTTTTCATTCAAGTATAAGTCGAAGAACATGCGGAAAAAATATGCACAAATTAATTTCAAGTACAGTACAATACAATTTATTAGTTTTGGTAAACATTTTTTGGAATACAGTGATCAATGGATTATTATATTTTAACTAAAGTTCAGTCTTGATCACAACGCTTATGTCTCAATAACATAGGTGACCGGTTTCGGTTATATTTATATAACCATTGTAACGCCGGAAATGCATATACTCCTATTTCCATCTATTGTACTATTATTTTTTTTCCTTGTTTTGTTACCTCAAGATATGACATTTCTGTCTCTTTATATATTGTAATTGTTTTACTGTTTGTATATATATATTTATGCACTCATGTCGATGTATAATTGGTTTGTTTCGTAAATATTATTTGTATTTTTACGCTGGGTCTTGCCTAGGGAAAACTGCTATCGAACGATTACGTCGATAGGTCGTGTGACGAATCAAAGTGTGTAGGATCTTTGGTAGTGTTAACTCTGCCGCGTGGAGCGCGGGCAGAACAGCAAGAGAGAGTCTGGCGGGAGTAGCGAGTGGAGCAGGTGTTGTGTGACGCTCCCGCGAGTTGCCGCGCTTTCGGGGTTTGGCAGCATGTAATTGCGCTCGACTCGCGATGATAGTTTCTGACATGGTGTCGCGGACGGGAAGCATTAGCTGGCGCACATCAAGAGCCCGTTTCGCCTGGTGACCGTGTCGAGAAGAAGGCGCGCCAACATCCAGCTTCTGCAACAGCGACGGCCGACAATGAGTGACTGTCGCCACCTCCTCGATCGACGGCTTCAAACCTTCAATCAACCAACAAGGAAGACTAAAAGCACGTAAAGTTTCAGAACTGTATGGCAGACCTCAGCTTTTCAAATTGTTCCATTTGCCTCGCAAAATTACAGCAACTTAGCATGAACCTTTGTTGCTCATTGTCCCAATTGCATTGCCAAGTAGGGTCCCTTCCTTTTCCGAAATGAACCCGAGTGTCGTTGAAATTCAAACGCCAGCATTAAAATAATATAATTAGATTTCACTGCTTTAATTTCAAAGTGCAGTAGCTGGCTACAATATTTAGGTTACACGAGCACAAATTTAGAGTGCGAGTTTTGTTAGCATATTTTAGCTTACCTGTGACTGCAGCTCAGCTTGGTACGTACTAAATTTTACTATTGTTAATAGTTCAGAATCATTTAATTCAAGTTCAAAGTAAAATCTCTTGTTTCTAAATTGCGTAGAGTCAAGTTGCTTTTGAAATGATTGTTGAGGTAGTCCAAGACTAACCGTATTTTACTGAATTTCGATGTGCTTCAGAAAGAAAGCTCACTATTAACTTCAGTCACTAAATTAACTTTCAGTTTTCCGGTTTTATTAATTCTTTTGCTAAATTAAGTCAGAGTGTAGCGAAATTTATTACTTCTGACAAACTTTCAGTTTTCACACTACACGTGTCAACCTTCAGTTGCCACGCTTCTAGTGTTAATTATATGTGTAATAACCTTTCTTTTTCAGTTACTATAGTAGTTGTCCTTAGGACTGGCGACCGTGATTTCCCCCAAATCTCAAATATCTAATTACCGCTAGTTAATTGTTAACGTAACGGCCGCACATTTACTTTCCTTATTAACTTTACCCCTTTTCAAAATTAATTTCCACCAGTCATTTGCATTTTTCCTTTCATTTAGATGTAACCCTTTCCTCCCTCTTTACCGACAGGTTAACTTCGGTGACGATTGCTTTTCCAAAACTCCCATTAGGTACACGCGGTTTCATTTTTCACTGTCATTAAGGTCGGTAAGTGAGGGGGAGGTTACACCATCTTCAGACCGATGGCTCCCTTGGAGGATGGTAGGCGGAGCTCTCTTCAGCTGCTATGAAGTCAGCTGATGACTTCATAGCAGCTGAAGAGAGCTCCGCCTACCATCCTCCAAGGGAGCCATCGGTCTGAAGATGGTTATATAAATATAACCGAAACCGGTCACCTATGTTATTGAGACATAAGTGTTGTGATCAAGATTGAACTTTAGTTAAAATACAACAATTTATTAGTGTATTTTCTTTTCTGTCCTTTCTGTTCCATCATTGACTACACATTTACGTATATAAACACTTAATTTTGCTTCTTACTGACAAATTTAGCTTATGCTTATCGTAACATTTTACTACGGTTTTTAGAAGCCTTTCCAGGTGACGATACAAACTTTAAGTGCAGGTGTACTGTTTCCCAACAGATCCACCCATTTAAAAGTCTTAGTGATAAAGCAGGGAACAATAACAGTGAAATGGACATAAAAGATGTGTCCAGAAAAGAAGTAAGACTTTAGGAAGGCGTAACTTCAAGAAATGATTCCCCAAAGATCACAGAGAGCATTTCCGGAATTCACGCGTAGGCGCGAGGCACATTACAGAACCAGCGTTAAACACTGCTAATTTGCCCACGTAACATCCCCACCGTTCTCTGTCGCCTACTTGGCCAATGTGAAAAAGGATCAAGGTTTCATGGCTCGATTTCACGTCTCTGTTTCCAATTGTTTATGTGTAAAAAGCTGTCACAGTGGAAACTACGTCAGCATAATGTGAGGAGACTTCAAAAAGTAAGTTACTCATTGTTACTGAAGGCCAAGTAACTTTTCTTGAACGTCGCACTGCACTTTTCAAAGTGACACAAATACATGACGTTTTTGAACATAGCTATCAAATCTTTGCAAACAACGACTGAAACCGTTCTACCAATTGTTCAACATTCCGCGACTAAAGAAATCCCCTCCTTGGTCACGGTGTCGCTCGAGAACCACTGTCTAACGCCCTCGTCGTTCGAAAATATTTTTTCCCCTGAAGTTCTTCCTTGATTGCTTTGGTATTGTCGTCTGCGACGTCGATGGCCTTCCTTCCGGACCAGCGTCATCCACGTCTGTGAAGCCGTAGTCATATTGTTGGTATCATTTCCCTATGGCTGGACGCGGCACTGCATTTGGTCATATACTGCCAGAATTTCACGGAGAACTGTGTTCAGTTTTGACTTTTTGCTCACAACAATCGCACTGTTCCGCGTGCTTCAGTTTTGGAGTACGTGTTTGCAAGAAACCCAGAGCATGTACTCTCTTGATGCGCAATGGCTTAGCGTGCAACTTACTTTTTGAAGTGGCCTCATATAAGCCGTAATGACGAACGCTGAGCTCACAATGTTGCAACCCTTGCTGACAGATTAAAAATATGTCTGCGCGGGATTCGAACCCAGACTCTTTCTTTTTGCTTACAATGAGCTCTCGACCTCCGACTGACGGGCCTTCTCCACACTCGCCGCTTTACAACCCCCCCTTCACAGTTTGTCTGCTAACGTGTAATGACACAGTTAAGTCAGTAACACATATTTAAATACAATCACTTTTAGAATATGAAGACATAGCACAAATTTTATGAATATTTTAGACGCATAAAGAATCTACCTACATAAATGTTGTCGCTTTCCTGTATGAAGAAACTCGTAAATGCTGACATTATTTTCGCGATTAATTCTTTCAAAATATTAATAATTTAGAAACCATTAATATGTGATGAAATCAAATTCAACACATGTAGCAAATTAACGTAGCTGTACGGTAGCTGCACTCACTAGGCAGAGACTATTTTTACAATAGCTTCGAGTACAGTTACAGTCTGCGGCAGCTGATTGGTTGTTGTGTGATGTGCTCGAAATACAGCAGCAGCAGCACGTGTTTATGACGAAGGAATGCACAAGAGAAATTCAGCTTGAACATTGCAGTATAGGGATTATTAGAAGAAGAGGGACACTATGGAACAATTGATGTGACATTGCCATAAAATGGATGATGAAGGACATGAAGGTTATCTGCCACTAAAACACGACCACGACAACACCCATCTAAGTGACTATTCTCTTTGTAAAGTGCAGTTTCCCGAGAAATAAGAATCTCTTTATTACTAATGTAGACAATGCCGTTCATTGAAATCAGTAAAATGGATCCGTGTGTTACTTGACTATTTTTCTAAACCATTCTCGTAAAACATTTGAGATTGACTAGAATAGAACTTGCTGTTTTCGCACTGCAGTAAGCTGATAGGATTAAAAACTGCACAGTATTCTTTGCACAAATAATTATCTTCCCCAATTCATAATTAAGAGTTTAGTTGCATGTGTGACAGTTTGAGTGATTATTGCGTGTACTGTGACTGTCAGTTTTGTGTAGTTCAAAGCGACATAAATAAGATCGATTGGAAACTTTCACCAATACTGAAATGCTGTCGACGTTTTATTTATTATTGATTTCGGAATTGTAGGAGGAAGAGATTAATGTTAAACGTCCCGTCGACAGCGAGGCCATTAGATACGGAGAAGAAACGCGGATTAGGGAAGGATGGAGAAGGAAAGTGGCCTTACCCTTTCGAAGGAACTGTCCCGTAATTTGCCTTAAGCGATGTAGGAAAATTAGAACGACCAGATGCGGGTTTGAACTGTCATCCTCCCGAAAGTTAACCGCTATTTCGGAATTTTCAGTGCATGCGTAAAAACAGTATTTTTCCGTGTACTTGAAATTTAGTAATAGCACGATGTCGGGTAGTCCGATGCCCGTGGTCACATTCTTGCACAGATCGGTACTATTAAATTTAAAATTTCGGCAGCTACATTATGAGCGCCTGTTCCATTTCTAAAAGTGGGAGAAAGGATATCGTGAAGAAATGTGTAAGGTGTCGGGCAAATCCAACACCTTCCATGAAAACCCTGACATGATAAGCAAATCCAGTAGTATGTCACATAGCTCCGAATAAATCGTGACATTAATTTAACCAAAGTAATACGAGTAACGAGTGAGCAAATGGAATACCACAGACTAACACAAGAATGCCTAAATGCATGTCATACCTTCCCACCGTGAGACAGACGCAGTTCCGGGGGGAGAAACGAGAACAGAAGCCGAGAGAAGAACCGTGTTCCTACGATAAGGGACACACCCACGTCGCCAGCTAACCGCTAGGACCACCCCCCAGCCCATGTTAAAAGCCAGAGCCCTCCAGAAGAACAGTATAGATCTTACGATAACACAAAAAGAGCTACCCCAGCCACAAGTTTTAGTGCGAGACTTTTTCGCGTCTGTGTTACGTGAGGACCACCCCCCAGCCCACGTTAAAAGCTAGAGCCCTCCAGAAGAACAGTATAGATCTTACGATAACACAAAAAGGGCCACAACAGCTGCAAGTTTTAGCGTGAGACTTTTTCGCGTCTCTGTTACGTCAGGACCACCCCCCAGCCCATGTTAAAAGATAGAGCCCTCCAGAAGAACAGTATAGATCTTACGATAACACAAAAAGAGCTACCCCAGCCACAAGTTTTAGTGTGAGACTTTTTCGCGTCTGTGTTACGTCAGGACCACCCCCCAGCCCACGTTAAAAGCTAGAGCCCTCCAGAAGAACAGTATAGATCTTACGATAACACAAAAAGGGCCACAACAGCTGCAAGTTTTAGCGTGAGACTTTTTCGCGTCTCTGTTACGTCAGGACCACCCCCCAGCCCATGTTAAAAGATAGAGCCCTCCAGAAGAACAGTATAGATCTTACGATAACACTAAAAGGACCACACTAGCTGCAAGTTTTAGCGTGAGACTTTTTCGCGTCTCTGTTACGTTGCAAACGTTAAAGACATTGCCCCACCACGAAAAGTATAACGTTTCTCATTGGATAGACAGAATTTTTGTAGGCGGAACTTAAGGTTAACATTGAGACCCTGATTGGTCAGATGAAAACACAGCCAGATAGTTTTTTTAAACCAAATTCGATAAATTATAGTAAGGAGAAGTTAGGAGAGAGTTGCTTCTGAGACGGCGAGATGAGCGGTGCTGTGCTGCCCGCTGCCCCCTGACGAACACCGACAAGGTAATGAACGCACGCGATGCCGCATTTTTGAGCGCATAAGGCTTCGCTCAGAACTGCAGAAGTCTCATCTGTTGCATCCCCTTTTTGCGTAATACTAGTGTCGATCGTCAATTAAAGCTCATGGTGTTCACATTTGCCACTTGAAGTAAAAATCTGAAACGCGATGATTTTTATGTTATATAGTTATTGAGACGCCACATCAGCCACTGTAATTTACGACAAGTTAGATAAATAATTAAAGATAATTGAGGGTCACTGTAGACCATTTTGATAGTTTTCTCTTTTGTGAAACTTAATTTAAACCTAGATTATAGATGTGATATGGCATAGGTCATCCTTCGATCCATTGTAGAACTTGGAAACCCATTCAAGGAATATTCGTTCACATTTTTGTTGAACGCAGTTGGTTTTTACCATCCTGTATTAAAACATTTCCTTTTATCAATAGTGCAATTTATAAACAATGTTTTGTGAGTAGAATAAAATTTCCAATGGTAAACTTAACTGCTTTTTCGACGTTATTTTACCAGATAACTAAAAATAGGAAAGCCTTCAACCCCTTCCACTAAATTTAGTTAGTATTAAGATTCTTTTACAGGGAGTGCAGTGGAGCTGACGCTGAAATCATTAAGTATTTGGTTATATCATCGCTAGTCTCACTGAACTCTTCCGAACTCTTCATGTCATGTGTGGTCTGGCGTCTCCTTACCAGCAACAGGTCCCAGGTTCAAACTAGTCAATTCCCTAAAAAACACGCTCAGAGCGTCGTTGCGCGAAAGTGGTAGGGAGACACGATATAGAACAAACAGAGACCACGCAGAATGTTAGAAATGCTTTACCCACAACGCAAGTAAAGTTTCAAGGATTATTTCATTCTGGAGCGGAATATTTGGTATGGTGAAGTTTTCTGATGCTACGACTGTGGTTTTGATCCGCACTCGAGACACGACCCTTTCTTTTACCCTTGAGTACTTCAAGGCATGACTTGCGACCCTCCTTCAAAACTTCAATTCTGTCTATACCTCCCTCCTGCACTGTTCGCTAATGGCAAGAGTCCTGTTCCGGGAGAACTATCTGGAATGATTTTTTCTTTCGACAGCCAATGGTCGCTTATGTCCGTAACTGTACAGGAAGTTCGAGAAGTCACCGTACCCATAGGCATTCACAAGGGGCCGCACTTGCCCCCGTCTTGGAATTTGGATAGAGGCCTTTTATTTATTACAATATTTGAATGAATTTCTAGCAATAATTGTTTTCTGCCCTACTAAACTGCAGGTTACAGAAACGTTCTCTACGTAGTTTGAATTTATACTTTCTCAAACTCAGCTAAGCGCCACATGCAGTCCGACGAATTCTACAGTCCATTTGACATGGCTGACAATAAGGTTACAAATTTCAGATGACTGCTCTGGTCCAGCCGTTGAAGGTCAGTTCTACCGTACAATTTGAGGGTAATTTTGAGAGATCTGCTACGTTCAGTTAGTCGTGTACTGGCCCTACATACTTACATTACACTTTACCTGACGAACCGAAAACAGTATGGCTTTCAAAACACATTTTCTTCAACTTTAGCTACGCTAGTCAACATTAAGAACTAGAAAGCACGATCTACTAACGTGATCAGATGTGAAGTTTTGTAATCATAATGCTGTAGGCGCCACCAAAGTTAAATAGGCCTCTTCTAAAATTTGTTCCCTGTTTCTCCACTTCGAGGAGTGTAATTCTGCTATTCTTTGTTGGGTACGTTTCTTGATATTCAACAGGATTTTCTCAGTCGTTCTGACTTTTTTCTATAACAGATTTTTAATTTACAGTTTTCGCTTTATATTATAGGAATGTAATATTTTATAGCTTTATTTCGTGAGTCGTTGGATACCCTTCATGAAATCGTATAAGAATGTTTTCAGATAGTTCAATTAAAAAAGTGGCATCCAAATTCATGTTAGTAACATAAGATGTTCTTTGCATGTGGACCATTTAGGTAGCAAATCTACCTTAAATACTAAGTAGATAACTATCAGTTGTCTGAAATAGTATAATTCTTTTGTTTCTAGTCAAATTTAGTTACTGGAGCACGACACATTTTCAACACTCCAATTAATTATTTGAAAACTGCCAATTTTAGAATTTTGTGCCTTCTTGGACAAATTTATGCGGATGCCCTTAGCCGTATCCCTTGGAAAATGCGAGACGAAATGTGTGCCGCTGTCGCTCAATCCAGTGCGATCCACTTGCAAAAGAGCAGCCTAATTTCAAGTACCGCGGTCGACAGTGCATGACCACATTAAGAGCAGATTTGAAAATGAAAGGGTTTAGACTAATGTTTGTGAATGAATACTTGATAACGATACGGAGTAGCAAGTTGCAGTCTGCCGTGCTTTGTTGGCACAATATCCAAGAGCGCTACTTTCTGTGCGTCATGCCACCGTTCACTCAGAAACATTGCGGTCTTCTGGTCTAAGGAAAATCCTCATTATTTGCAAGGGTAGTAAAGGAACCTGGATACGGGTCGAGGTGTCATCACGCTATATGTCTGGGTTGTGTTACGCCAATCAACTATTATGCAGAATAATCTGGTCCCAGGCGATTCAACATCGTTACAAGACCGATGAAGCATTGCCCAGAAGTGTTGAAGCCTTTCGATGCGTAGCTCCTGTGATGCTCCGCAAGATGTCAACAAGTCACGTAGATCACTGTGGAAGGCATAATGACGCACATACTGGTCCGTTGTATACATAGGTTTTGCATGTAAGTACTGCAGTATACACTAAACTGCTTTGACTTCGGTGTACTAGACTTCACGGACACACTGCATTTTAACCTTGGAATTCATCTATTCGAACAACTGACAAAGCCGCTTTACAAGGAAAAATAGTTAAATAAATAAAAAAATAAGTAAACATGCAGTCGTATCTGGTAGATGTGTTAGGCTGTAGGCCACAAACATACCAACACCTGTATTAAGATGAACATGTCGTGGCTACTGCACTGTGCTACAATTAGTGTAAAACTACCGTTGGCTACCGTAGACTATAGTAAGTAAGTGGTTAGTTACGATTGTAACCACGTTACCTGTACACTGGTGTGTTGCGCACCTACCAGGCGTTACCTAATTTTGATCACTTTGTTTGCGCATGTGATCAGTGTCTTACAAGATTCCTTAGAAACTGGAAGCATTGAACCAGGTAGAAACTGAGTGAGGATATGTAAAGGGCAGTGTAACCTAAGGAACATTTTTATACTACATAGTTTTCCTCCTGTCTGTTACTTAAAGATAAAAAGTATTAATAGAAAAAATTGAAACTGTCCATGATTAATTCAACTTTTATTAGAAAATTGTTGATTAATAACATGAAACAGAGGACTGGTACAGTAAAAATTTAAAAATGTTCAGATTTATCATATAGCTCCAGAAAACGCACTTTCCTAAAAAAAGGGTAAAATTAAAAGAAAACAGTAAAATCAAAATCTCAAACATTGCTTCAATACTCGGTTGAGATTATAAAAATTTGTTTCTTCTCTTCATAAACAACTTTCACACTTATCGGTAATAATAAGAAACTCTTGTCTTTGATCATGATCAAGACCGTCGTATTGATTGCAAATTAACACAATAATTATACAGATTTTTATGCTTGTGGTTATTACCTATACTTGCATCAAAATTAACTGCTTTGGTTACAAAAAAGCGCAGAAGTTAGTACAAAATGGTTCAAATGGCTTGAGCACTATGGGACTTACTGCTGTGGTCATCAGTCCCTCTAGAACTTAGAACTACTTAAAACTAACTAACCTAAGGACATCACACACATCCATGCCCGAGGCAGGATTCGAACCTGCGACCGTAGCTGTCACGCGGCTCAAGACTGTAGCGCCTAGAACCGCACGGCCACTCTGAAGTTAGTACACTATCAACTAATTTTTAATACTTATAAAATGCAAATTATATTTTTTAAGAATATAAAATACACAGTGGACTAAGACAGAATGACGTGCGGTTCTAGTTACGTCGGCTCCTATTTTCTCTGCCACACATTCGTTTGTTTCTTCTCCTGACAATACTACCAGTAATCATACAGTTTACTACGTCATTTATGTACTGTTCCAAAACTACCGAACCACAGTTTTGGTAGAGCGCAACTCCAGCTGCAGTTAGCTCCGGTACAGTATTGTGATTTGTGCTTGTGCACACGCCAGTTCTTCGCTCTAGTTACTCTCAGTTCTTCTGGAGCTAACATGTTGATTAGGAGCAACAGCTATCATAACACGTATTTCGTTCACTCCGCTTGTTGCTTCCTTGCTCCTCAACCTGTGCGCAATATTCCAGTGCCCTTATAACAACAATATGAAGACTGAAAGTGGGAAATGATGAACGTGCCAAAAATAAATATGTAGAAAAAGTTACATTACAAACAGCTTGTATATGATGAAATCTAAATTATAATGTTTGACGTTACTGTTAGTACTTCACCCAAACACCTTGTAAAAAGGAACATTTGATACTGAGCATGGACTCCCATAAGACTTAACATTTCAGCAAGGATAGCGATGCTATGTTACTTAGCCAAGGAAACGGTGAATGTCCACTCAGATTCTTACACTCTGATATCACTTACGCAATTATTCATAAAATGTTCTGTATGTCACACCAAGAAATGGAGTCATGGAAAGTAGGTCCTTTCTTCTCGTCGCTTAATTTGCTTGACAGTGGAAGTTGGGCCACATTTCCTAAGCACGGCAGATCACGGAAGTTCTGTCCCTTTTTGGAGACAAAGAACTCAGTCCAGTCTTATTCACAAAACGATATTTCATTAAAAGCTTGTCTTTCTCGTCTGAAGTGAAACGTTGTGTTGAAGCTTTGGTTATTTTTAGTTTACTGGTGTTAAGATATGAAGTAGCTAAGGAAGACAGATTCAAGAAATCACCTTCACCCCTGTCGTGTTGGTCACCATGAAAGGTATTTTACCCTAGCTTTGGCTACCATAGTTTCCAGTACTTCAAGTACCATGCATTTAACATTCTTTTCCTTTTCTCTATAATACCAAAGTGTTGACCGAAAGGCATATAACTCTGACCAGACACTAAAGACTTGAATTCAACAATTTCAAAGATAGCTGCAACATTGTACGATTTTTTTCTGTCCTTCACAGTTGTCGCACCACAAAATGAAGTCATACAGTATTCAGAATAGTACGATTGTATGAGCTCATACCAGACACAGGTTACAATAACTGCCTTCAGGCGCGTGGCACATTGTGTTCTCCGTTCCGCTACCGATGTAACATCCATTCCCGTACATCTATCGGATGTCTTGTGAACTAAAAGGAAAACTTTGTGGCAGTTCAAGGCTTTTCGAAGTTATTCGCCTTGGCACATACAACAGCTTCTATGAATAATCTGACATTGTACAATTTTGGCACTTTCAGCGTTTCCCGCTTCCGATCTTCAGTTCTTTGCACATTCGCTGAATTGTCATTCTCGTTGGACACTGTCTGCAGTGAAACCATTGTGCCTATTGTAACACCCCACCCGTTGCTTGTCCGTTTTTTGCGTGTGTTCGCCCCTGAAAAACAACTTACAGAGAAATTGAGAGTGGAACTGTACGCAAAATTGGATAGCGCTAGATTTAAATGTGGCCCTGTCACCCGTAATTAATCTGCAGTGGTAGCGTTGACGATGAATCACACCTGTTTTTACTTCCAAACATGAATGATCATGAACACTTAAAGTGTTCAATGACATCAAACACATACACAAAAATAAAATAACGCAAAAGGGTGAATTCAGGATCAACTACTGAAAGTAAAGGCTCTACTGAATCACAATAATTTTGTTATAACCTTAAGATCAATGCTGAATAAAACATAATGAACAATTTACAAATTATCCTCCTGACTGGCATTGATAATGAACTGTGTTAAAATTGGTTCAAAACGCGATCTCTTATAACTTGGCTGACAGACTGACATCGACACAAAACGTAAAATACGAAGAACCACTACAACCCAAAGTACCGTGAAACCTCTGTGGAAACAGAAATTCCACGTGATCCAACTATTTAACGTTACTCCTAACACAGGGCGAAGCGGGGGCGATCTCACCATAAAGTTCCTGTTGCAGCGGCGGTCTCCGACGCCGACAGCGCAGCTGTGCGGTAGGCGTGTGGCGTCTCGGAAAGTACACTCCTACACTACTCGGACAACAGACTGCTGTACATAAACTTCTCTATTTGCAACGATCTTCCTGGCAGCAAAGAGCTGGCGCGGATAACGTCCACTCAGAACGAAAGACCAAGACGGGAGACGACTTGGCTAACGTCCTCTCAGTACGAGAGCCAAGAAGAGAAGACCATTACCGAGAGTCCAGCAAGATCACTCTTCGCCTTTGTTTTCTCCCCTAAACTTTTACCGAGCGAATCACATCACTAGAAGCTTTCAAAATACCCAGTTTGCCAGTGCCGACCAATGTACGGCCTGGGAACAGAACTCTTTTCCACCATTATTTTATTTCTACAAAATTTCGCAAGTAAACTCCGCCCGCGCCGGCTGGGAAGAACCACAGCTGTGGGCAATAACACGTTTACTGGAAGTTTTCTCCCAAGAGACCACTCGAGATTTTCCCGGCAAGATTCCCCATCGTAGCGAACACAGATTCTTGCATTGAAAGTTTGTTATTCGGAACTCCTGGCCTGCCCCACTTGAGTTACTCGAAGGCGTAAAATTAGTGGGACATAGGCGAATGCACGCACTGGAAAGCCCGTCTAGCTATCCACTTCTTTGTTTTGGTAAACACCTGAACACCTGTAGCTGCACGTCCTTCAGAGGTTGGCAACCGCTGTGGCCTCTCTAAATGGATTACAGAAATCCCCCAGTTCACCTTCATACCGTTAGGCTGTGGCCTTCGGCGGCTAGGTGGGGAGGTAGCCGAACTCTGTCTCGCGTACTGCCTTTCCGCAAAATCTTATAATTACAAAATCGCGGAATTCTCGCGTGCCGATGCGTTTCCACATAGATTTCCTACACTGTAATTTAGAGTATTACTCCAACAAAACCTAAAGTACCATGTTAAATGGACTCATGTAAGGTGCAAGGCTGTTGCCACCTTACACTATAACTATACATTTCCCTTCACGTTCCTTCTGCATTATCGTAAAGAAGTAGCTATCTAGTTTCTCTTGGTTTCTGAAACACATTTTTTTCAAATTACCCAGCGCTCGACACGCGAGCGAGGCAGACGGAATGAAAGCTATATTTCCTCGGTGTAAGGTTGTTAAGTGTTCCGGTTTCAGATTAAAGAAATCGGTGTCCCGAAAATTACTTACGGGACGGCAGTTTGTCCCGGATTTCGGATTTATGAGAAATGTTCTCACACTACCTATTTTTCTCCAAATTTTTGCTTGAATCTGTCTTTCAACTCCAGCTGTTAAGCTAGATAACAAAAGTTTTCATTTTCACAGCTGGCTAAGTCTCTTAAGGAGTATTATTGCATGGTAACGCTGCTGGGTTTCCATTATAGTCCCTTTGCAGCAACGTGGTTCACCTTTTCTCGGTATGGATCGTATCTCGGTTAATTTGTTGCATGGTTAACTGTTTCAAGTGAAATCAAAATGCAAAAGAGGAAGTGTGCATACCAAGAAAAATATTAAGAGAATGATTCTTCAGAAAAAGAAGTGACTATAAAGTAGAATGTGTATTTTGTAAGTGTTATGTCTTCATTGCATAAGGGGAGGGAAGGATATTAAGAAGCACTTAGCTAGCGTGAAGCATAAATCACAGTTGTACGCCGCAAGAACTTCAAAAACATTGCTAGATTCCATTGTCCGTGCTTAATAATCTCTGTTCAATTCGAAATGAAACAACACATTCCTTTGCTGTAACAATCTGTGGTGTCGATAAGATTTCGTCTCTGTTGAAATTGTCTCTAAAGTCGCGAAGAAATTAGTATACTTTGTAAACTACTCGCTTTGTTTGCATCCTCTTGTCTTGAAACTGTCATCCTATCTCGCAACCAAAAATACCAATTCTACCTGACGAAATTCACTGCTCTTCGTAAACGTACACTTCCACCCAGGAACACATAAGCGAATGCAGGAAAGCGGACAGCAACAAAGTTGCAAAGCCATGCCAGCAGCAACATGAATAAAGTGCTTCCGAGTGAAGCTGATCGGCAAAACAATAAATGTGTTTCAAAATGGCTCTGAGCACTATGGGACTCAACTGCTGAGGTCATTAGTCCCCTAGAACTTAGAACTAGTTAAACCTAACTAACCTAAGGACATCACAAACATCCATGCCCGAGGCAGGATTCGAACCTGCGACCGTAGCGGTCTTGCGGTTCCAGACTGCAGCGCCTTTAACCGCACGGCCACTTCGGCCGGCTCAATAAATGTGCAAATGTACCTTTTGCTCTAAATCTTTTATTCAGCTACATCCCATACAGTCGTATGACAGTAATGTGGTGACTCCACAACTTTCTTCTCCTCTTCTTTTTGTAGTATGGTCACAGCCGCAACAGCTTCCCCCTCCTACATAGTGTGACTCACTGACTGAAGGGCAGCCGTTATCTGAGCTGCCTGAGCAAAGGAACTGCTTGCGTGAGCCTCTGCTCTCCTTGGATGAACGGTTCGCAGTCTACCGACTAAAAGGGACAATTTGTCTGCATTTTTCGTTTTTTAAATTTAAAAGAAATGTCCTGGTCTGTTCCGGTTTCTAATTACCTCCATTTTTAGTCAGTTTAAAAGAAAGATTCTGGTTCGTCAGACAGAAATTATGACAACACTACCTCGGTACCCCTTTTCCCTTTTATAACAGTATCGCGGTAGTGCAACACTCTGTTCCCTTCTTATTCGATGTGAGGCATAGCTGTATTTGGATATGATATTATGAAATTCTGCGTAAGACAGAATTACGTTTCACGTTGAAAACAGAGAAATCGTAAGTTCTAAATATTGAAATCACTCCGAAAATAGTAATCGGATTTTTGAGAGTGAAACGCAGCTGAATTCCTCTCTTGTAGAACTCCTACCAGTAAACATCCGATTCTTTCGAATCGAACTCCCAGGTATAAAACAGCTTCAAACGTCTGACTACTTTACAATTGAGTTAATGTATTACACTAAAAAAAAAAAAAAAAAAAAAAAAAAAAAGAGCACCCCGTCTTCAGGCCACGACTGGCCTACCGGGACCATCCGACAGCCGTGTCATCCTCAGTGGAGGATGTGGATAGCCCACCTCTCCCGGTCGTTATGATGGTATTCTTGACCGAAGCCGCTACTATTCGGTCGAGTAGCTCCTCAATTGGCATTACGAGGCCGAGAGCACCCCGAAAAATGGCAACAGCGCATGGCGGCCTGGATGGTCACCCATCCAAGTGCCGACCACACCCGACAGCGCTTAACTTCGGTGATCTCACGGGAACCGGTGTATCCGCTGCGACAAGGCAGGTGCCTTAATGTATTACACTGATGAACCAAAACATAATGACCACCTGCTTAATAGCTTGTTTGTCCGTCTTCGGAACGAAATACATCACTGATTCCGTGTATCAGGGATCCGACAATTTGTTAGTAGGTTTGTGGAGGTATGTGGCGTCAGATGTCTACGCAAAGATCGTGTAATTCGCAAATAACGTGCGGCTGATTTGCGTACGCGGCGATGGTGCCCAATAGCGACCTAGATGGTAGGATTTACATCAGACGAATTTGGTCACCGAGACAACTTGAGTTCGCTGTAATGCTCATCAAACTACTGTAGCACGGTTCTGGCTCCGAGACGCGCACAACCATACCGCTGAAAAATGGCATCGCCGTCGGGGAAGACGCCAAGCTTGAAGCGATAAAGGTGGTACGTGACTATCATCGTGTCTTCGATTACAACCACAGGTCCCATGCAAGCGCAGGAGAATGTCTCCCATAGCATAATACTGCTCTCACCAGTCTGCGTGCATGGCGCGCTGCACTTTTCGAGCCGCCGTTCACCTCGATGACGGCGTTTGTGGAAACGACCATCGACCTAGTGTAGCAGAAATGTGATTCACCATCGAATGCCGATGGTCCAATGCCCACTGCAGTCTTAATTGACGATGTCGTTGGATCAATATGTGAACGCGAAGGGGTGGTCTGCTGTGGAGCTCCATGTTCAACAATGTACGATGAACGCTGTGCTCCGAAACACTTGCGGGTGCACCAGTATTGTCCTTTCGGAAGAGATGCTACAGAATACCACCTGTCCCACTTTATAGAGCACACAAGCCTCCGAACCCCACGTTCTGTGAAGAGTTGTGGACGTCCAACCATTTAGCGCCTAGTGGTAGTTTCTCTGTCCTTCTACCCCTCCCCGTACATGCTCACGACAGTAGCACGTGAACATTCGACCAGCTTCGCCGTTTTCGAGATACCCGTTCGCAGGCTCTGTGTAATAATGATCTGCACTTTGTCAAAGTCACTTATCTCATGGATTCTCCATTTGTAGTCCGTGTCTTCGCTACGGTGATCCCCCATCCGTGTCTGCTCCGCTTACATACTTTTGTTACCGCGTCACGTGCCTGCAACACCACAAGGCGGCATCCGACGTTGCGGAGGGCAGTGGTCATGATGATTTGACTTATCATTGTATACACTTGCCTTTAAGCATTTTAGAGAGAAAAAGTTTAGGAAAGGTTTGACATTATGCCTAAAGTTTGTTGGAAGTCACCAAGTGTTCTCATTATGAACCGATGGATGAATATAAACTGGGTGCCGGGTGCCTACACATGTCCAATTCGCCGTGTGGCTGATCGTCCGTTGGATGTCCACTTCCGTGGCATCTTGCAAGAGTGGCCAGCTTCTTGGGCTAGGAAGGAGGCTGGAGCCGTGCGGGCAGTGTGTGAGAAACAGGACGGTGGGCAGTGGACCAGGTCTGGGAGCACACCGCGACGAAAACAACCGTTGTCGGAGTGGATAGGAGGAACTGCTCTGAGAACTACTAACCGATGCTGTGGGACGGCTGTTGGAGTCTTGTTGCCGCACTGGACTCACACCGGAGCGAAACAGATCGTGGAAGACGAATGGTTACTGTTTTATAAAGAGACATAGGCGGCGTGGGGTTTACGGTTTTAATTAGGGGTGGACTGTGAACTCCTATATACTCTGGCTATGGATGCCGGCTCCAGGTGTATTTATGTTGTGGGAGTCAAATGTTGGAATTGGTTATCATTCGTCCTGTGCCAGAAAGTACCACATTGCACCTTTTAAATTGACTGCAGAACGCAAGAGATAAAATTTCTAGTTGGTATGATGAGTGGCATCTAGCTCCAAATGTAAAAAAATGTAAGTTAATGCGGATGAGTAGGAAAAACAAAGCAATAATGTCCGCTTACAGCATTAGTAACGTCCTGTTTGATACATTTGCGTCATTTAACTATCTGGGTGTAACGTTGCAAAGCGATATGAAATGGAACGAGCATGCGAGGATTATGGTAGGAAAGATGAATGATCGACGTCGGTTTACTGTGAGAATTCTGGGAAAATGCGGTTCATCTGTAAAGAAGACTGCTTACAGAACGCTACTGCGACCTATTCTTGAGTACTGCTCTAGTGTTTGGGATCCGTACAAGGTCGGATTAAAGGAAGACATCGAAGCATTTCAGAGGCAGACTGCTAGATTTGTTACTGCTGGGTGTAACACTCCGGTTTATTCTACTGACTTATCCCGCTCGATCGGGATCTGATAGCAGCCCAAATAGATATTAATTAATGTGACCGTGTGCCTAATGGGGCTGGCAATCGGATTGGACTGCTACGGAGTTGTTACATTCCTTTTTGTCCTTCGCAAATACTGTAATAATGTACTGTTTGGTGGCAAGAAGAGCGACAAACACAGCTTCACTAAACAAAACCTATATTCTTATCAAAAACCACAAAGATAAGGAGACAGCCACTGCCTTCGTCAATACACTGTTAATAACGGCTAATCTCAGCACAGGCCCTTCCGTTATTCATTATCGTCACACGCAAATTTTAATCACTGTATCCAACACTGCAATCCAACACTGCAATCCAAATAATGCCGGCGCGGTAGACGCGTAATTACAAATATCGGCACAAAAATATCACTGAATCACACTAGTAATTATACTTTATCACTTTCCCGTATAATACTAACACAAAAGGGTTGAACCGCGGCGATGGGCACTCCCTTTGTCGGTAATTTCTATCAATTGCTGGCTTCTGCTCAGCTCTGCCCGCCTCGCGGGAACCCACAACACGCACTGACTTGACTCAACTCTCGCTCTCGCGACCCGACACACTAATCGATAGTTGCCCTGTCGACCTGTGTGAGTGCAAACCTAGTAGTAAGGGCCTGCGGACCCCTTACATGGGCCTGAACACGCAAATATTACGGAAATGCTTCGGGAACTCAAAAGGGAATCCCTGGAGAGAAGGCGACACTATTTCGAGGAACACTATTGAGAAAATTTAGAGACCCGGCATTTCAAGCTGACTGCAGAACGATTCTGTTGCCTCCAACATACACTGCACTCAAAGACCACGACGATAAGATAAAAGAAATTATGGCTCATTCGGAGGCATATAGACTGTCGTTTTTAATCGGTTTTATTTGAGAGTGGAACAGGAAGGGAAATGACTATTAGTGATACAGGGTACCCTTCGCCGCGCGCCTAAGGTAGATTGCGGAATATCGATGTAGATATAGATGGTGAGAGCACAGCAATAATCCGGGGTTAAAGTTTTCTAAGTGTGGGTAGCCTGCCGGTGGTATTTATTAGAAGGATGAACTGCACTTGATGATATGTGATGAATTCGTTTGCTTGATCGACTTCATTTGTAACCAAACTGCTTCATCACACAACGGCAAGTCCTCCGATCAAAGGAAAAACAAGTAACTTGTCGGTGCTTTAACTTGTAAACTACGTTTTGAGGCAATATGGCAAAGCGTTTGTTTGTGAGACTTGTCTATTGCAATCATAACAGACATTTACTTGTGAGAGTCCCTGTTATTGCATGATATTTACTCATATCTTATCTTTTGATAACAGCTTGATTAAGATTAAATTAATTAGCTCTTTTGATAAATAAATATTAAAATTCAGTGTTGTGTGTTACCTTTTGGATACGAGAGAGATGTTAAGATTAAATATAATTTTATGCTTTGATAAGAGAAAGATGTAGATCTGATGAGATTTTTGTCTTGCTGAGCTAGTAGTAGTGCTTCATTAACAGATTATGTTATAACTTTATCGTGTTCCTTTTAAAAGAACAGAAATTTTATGGAAAATTGTATTTCCTTAACTTAAGTAAAGTCTGGACATTAATCGCATTCAAGTGTTGCGTTTATTTGCTTGTGTTAAGAAGGATTTTACCTTCCAAGTTATGTTAAGAGAAACACTGTAGCATGATGGCATTCCTTGTGAATAAATTCACAGAATAAGGTTAAACCTGTGTGTGTGTGTGTGTGTGTGTGTGTGTGTGTGTGTGTGTGTGTGTGTCTGTGTGTGTCTGTGTCAGTCCAGTCCACCACGCATACTTGGATAATAATACGGATCTTTCTTCTTAATGCTATATCGGTTAAATGCATCTAGTTGTTTTCAGCTGGGTATTTTCTGCTCCATTATATACAAAAACTAGTTTTTCACGCGTCTCGATGTTCATAACGTTATGTCTACTGAACCATGTATCGTACAATGAAATAATTTTGCGCATCCGAATTTTTGTGCGAAACTCGGAGAGTTTTTAAATAAAACAGACATTATTAATAATCAACATCTATATTCTTCTTGTCTACATATTTATTGCTCAATATAGTCATCCTGACGACGAACACATTTATCCCAACGAGAGACCAGTTTGTTGATGTCGTCTCTGTTGACTGTCTGACTGCGTTGACGGAGACACAGCCACACTTCCAATTGCACCGCTTCATCATTATCATGTCTCTGGCACTATCTCCCTTATTTCGCGTCAATAAAAAACGAACTGCCCTTCTTTGTACTTTTTCGATGTCATCCGTCAGTCCTACCAGATGCGGATCCCACACCGCGCAGCAATAGTTCAGAACAGGGCGGACATGCGTGGTGTAAGCAGTCTTTATAGTAGACCTGTTGCACCTTCTAAGTGTTCTGACAATGAATCGCAGTCTTTGGTTTGCTCTATGTGATCGTTCCAACTTAGGGTAGTTGTAATTGTAATCCCTAAGTATTTAGTTGAATTTGCAGCCTTCAGACTTGTGTGACTTATCACGTGATCGAAATTTAGTGCGTTACTTTTAATACTCATGTGAATAACCTCACACTTAGCTGCATTCAGGGTCAATTGCCACTTTACGCACCATACAGATGTCTTATCTAAATCATTTTGCATTTCGTTTTTGTCGTCTGATGACTTTACAAGACGATAAATGACAGCATCATCTGCAAATAATTTAAGACGGCTACTCAGATTGTCTCCTATGTCGTTAATATAGATCAGGAAGAATAGGGCCTGTAATATTTCTTTGGGGAACGCCAGATATTACTTCTGTTTTACTAGATGACTTTCCGTCTGTTATTACGAACTGTGAACTTTCTGACAGGAAATCACGAATCCAGTCCCACAAATGACGCGATACTGTATAGGCACACAGTTCGGTTAGAGGATGATTGTGAGGAACGGTGTCTAAAGCATTCTGGAAATCTAAAAATATGGAATCAGTTTGACATCCCCTGTCGATAGGACTCATTACTTCATAGTATAAAGTGCTAGTTGTGTTTCGCAAGAACGATATTTTCTGAATCCGTGCTGACTATGTGTCAATAAATCATTTTCTTCGAGGTAGATCATAATGTTCGAACACAGTATATGTTCCAGAACCCTACTGCAAATTGATATTACTGATATGGGCTTCTAAATCAGCGGTTACTCCTACTTCCCCTTTTGGGTATTGGTGTGACTCGAGCAATTTTCCAGTCTTTAGGTACGGATATTTCTGTGAGCGAGCGGTTGTATATAATTGCTAAATATGGAGCTACTGTATCAGTATACCGTGTGAGGAACCTGACTGGTATACAATCTGGAACGGCGGCCTTGCCTTTATTAAGTGATTTAAGCTGCTTCGTTACACTGGGGATATCAACTTCTAGGGTTCTCATCTTGGCAGTTGTTCTTGATTGGAATTCAGGAATATTTAATTCGTCTTATATGGTGAAGGAGTTTCGGAAAACCGTGTTTAATATCTCTGCTTTAGTGGCACTGTCATCAGTGACTTCACCGTTGTTATCGCGCAGTGAAGGTATTGATTGCGTCTTTCCAGAATCTATTTGAGTTTTCTGCCAGATTTCGAGACAGAATTTCGTTGTGGAAATTATTAAATCATCTCGTATTGAAGTACGCACTATATTTCGAACTTCTGCAAAACTTTGTCAATCTTGGGGATTTTTCGTTCTTTTAAATTTGGCATGCTCTTTTCGCTGCTTCTGCAACAGCGATCTGATCAGTTTTGTGTACCATATGGGATCAGTACCATCACTTATTAATTTATGTGGTACATATTTCTCAATTGCCGTCGATACTATCTCTTAGAAATCATTCCACAACTTTTTTGCTCTTACATGATCAGATCGGAAGGAGTGAAGACTCTCTCTTAAAATACGTTAAGAGCATTTTTATCAGCTGTTTTAAATAGATATACTCGTACTTTGCGTTTCTTTTTGATGCTTCTAGGTGTTACGGTATTGAGCCTAGCAGCAACTGCCTTGTGGTCGCTAATCCCTGTATTCGTCACGATACTCACTATTTGTCCAGGATTATTTGTTGCTAAGAATGACAACTCAAGAGCGAAGTATACAACGACGGACCCAGGAAAGAACCTTGCGATACGCCAACATGGTCATGGAATACACAGTTCCCCAATTACGAGTGGAGACACACGACAGGCATCGCTGGAACGCCAGTGCCACACTTTGCTACAAAAGATCCACTGTCACGTGGAAACAAAGATTCGTGACTTGAAAAACAAAACCGAGCAACTCTCTAGGGCTTGGTGCTTCCGTAATGCTACCCACGAGAGACAGCTTCTGATGCATCTCTTTCATTTCTGTGCACCGCGTTAGCACTCGTAGACTGACACTTCTGGAAACAGGCGTACATGGAAATAGTTCTGCGATCACTCCATGTTCCACCAATCTCTAGACAAATGTCTTGTACGTTTGGAGCTCTGCTGCTTGTAGAGATTGTAAATATGTCATCTTATTAATTAATTGTTCGACAGAAGCTGCTTTGTTTCGTACACACATAAAAGAACAAAACCACACAGCTAGTGGCATGAAACACTGACTTATCTGTCCTACATATTTCCGAGAAAGGCAGTTTACTAAATATTTTGAAAGAAATAGAAATTTTCACATATTTAACGAAACATCCTGACGTTATTTCAAACGAACAGACCGATCTAAAAAACAAAAATATCGTCGAAAATTTCGTTAGTGTACCTTAATGAAAACACGTTTCTTTCTTCTTCTAAATAGAACGCATTAGAAATAGCATTATATACATTTTGTGATGTATAGTAAATATAATCTTTGCATGTACAGCAATTGCCAATGACAACTACATATATTTCGTAAAAAATTCCTTATGCTGCTTACATATATGTATACACAAATCACGTATTAAATGAACTTTACGAACTATTGTCATTGGAATAATCTAGATAACGTTACATACAAGGGAAGTCGAATTACAATGAACTGAAAAACCGCAGATATGTAAACTCTGCAATATACACTGTACGTAATTTATTATAAGGAATATTTGTGTTTTGTGTAATGTGTAATACAGACACCGCTGATGATGGGCAACGTTCGAAATTAGTCCGGTGAAATAAAATACTACGACAAAGCAGCTTTTGTAGAACTGTTAATTAATAAGATGACATATTTACAATATCTGCACGCTTCCAGTAGCTCTTCAAAACGGCATTGAAATTAGCGTCCATTCTTGCGGCGACGACAGATGGCTCCTGGTTGATGAACTGATTCGCCAATCCGCTCACCAGCTTTGGTGGTGCTGAGGCGGCAGCGCTCCTCTTCCACGTCCTCGCAGACACGGGATCGATGGCGGCTCGTAACGCTGGCCAGATAGGAGGCGCGGGTCGTGGGTCTTTTACTGCCGCGATGTGGCCGGGTCCGAAGGGGGCCATCACCCGGTCCGCAGTTTCTCGAGAACGAACCGGCAAAGGCGGCGCTCTCGGCCTCGGCTTCGCTGCCTGTCACGTTATCCAGCTTTTGCGTCGAAGCAGCATTTGGAGTTCACCAACTTCGGTTATGTTCCAGTGCAAACGATAACCGTGTTTCTGCCCTCATGAGTTTTGTTCTTATTTTTCTTTACTTATGGCTAATGCTTATAGTTCCTGAACTTTAAAAGCAACATTCCATCTCTTCGCTGCCGGCAGCTAGTTGTCAAACTACAGTCTTTTCTCTTGCAGATGATAAACGAGTATTCATTGGACAAATATATTATACTAGAAATGACATGTGATTACATTTTCACGTAATTTGGGTGCATAGACCCTGAGAAATCAGTACAAAGAACAACCACCTCTGGCCGTAATAACGGCTTTGATACACCTGGGCATTGACTCAAACAGAGCTTGGATGGCGTGTACAGGTACAGCTGCCCATGCAGCTTCAATACGATACCACAGTTCAGCAAGAGCAATGACTGGCGTATTGTGACGAGCCAGTTGCTCGGCCACCATTGACCAGACGTTTTCAGTTGGTGAGAGATCTGGAGAATGTGCTGGCCAGGGCAGCAGTCGAACATTTTCTGTATCCAGAAAGGCCCGTACAGGACGTGCAACATGCGGTCGTGCATTATCCTGCTGAAATGTAGGGTTTCGCAGGGATCGAATGAAGGGTAGAGCCACAGGTCGTAACACACCTGAAATGTAGCGTCCACTGTTCAAAGTGCCGTCAATGCGAACAAAAGATGACCGAGACGTGTAACCAATAGCGCCCCATATCATCACGCCGGGTGATAGCCAGTATGGCGATGACGAATACACGCTTCCAATGTACGTTCACCGCGATGTCGCCAAACACGGATGCGACCATCATGATGCTGTAAACAGAACCTGGATTCATCCGAAAAAATGACGTTTTGCCATTCGTGCACACAGGTTCGTCGTTGAGTACACCATCGCAGGCGCTCCTGTCTGTAATGCAGCGTCAAGGGTAACCGCAGCCATGGTCTCCGAACTGATAGTCCATACTGCTGCAAACGTCGTCGAACTGTTCGTGCAGATGGTTGTTGTCTTGCAAATGTCCCCATCTGTTGACTCAGGGATCGAGAAGTGGCTGGACGATCCGTTACAGCCATGCGGATAAGATGCCTGTCACCTGGACTGCTAGTGATACGAGGCCGTTGGGATCCAGCACGGCGTTCCGTATTACCCTCCTGAATCCACCGACTCCATATTCTGGTAACAGTCATTGGATCTCGACCAGCGCGAGCAGCAATGTCGCGATACTATAAACCGCAATCGCGATAGGCTACAATCCGACCTTTATCAACCTCGGAAACGTGATGGTACGCATTTCTTCTCCTTACACGAGGCATCACAACGACGTTTCACCAGGCAATGCCGGTCAACTGCTGTTTGTGTATGAGAAATCGGTTGGAAACTTCCCTCGTGTCAGCAGGTTGTAGGTGTCACCACCGGCGCCAACCTTGTGTGAATGCTCTGAAAAGCTAGTCATTTGCATATCACAGCATCTTTATTTTTCTCGTCAGGTATCTTTTACAAATGGTAGATGCAGACATTTTTCTCCCGAGGGATGTTCAGCTAAGCGTCAGAGAGGCATCCTGATATTTTTGTTTAAAATTTCCTTAAAGGGCATGGTGTTAAGTCATCTTGCTGTGGACTACATTAACTGTCAACCTGTTGAAGCACTTTATGTTAGTAGATGCGCAAAGAAAGTGTTATCCAACTGAGCAACGAGAAGATAAGGGGCAGTCGCATTAAAATGAGACAGAAGGAAAAAAGTACATGGAGCGTCCAATAAGTAATGCTACACATATTTTTCTGAAAACACGAAGGTTTTGTTCCATTTTTCAGTACACCATATTACTTCCCACTCTTTTGTCTCAATACATTATTTTCAACATAATCACCGATCAACGCGACAGCCTTACACCATCTTACTGGGAGAGCCTGTATCCCCGCAGAATACCACTCCACTGTTCGATGTCGGAACCAACGTCTTATTTCATTAATAATTTCCCGATCATCCAAGTACTGTTTCACGCGTCGTGCATTCTCCAGTGACCAGATGGATGGAAGTGAAAAGGTGCGCCGGCCAGTGTGGCCGAGCGGTTCTAGGCGCTTCAGTCTGGAACCACGCGACCGCTAGGGTCGCAGGTTCGAATCCTGCCTCGGGCATGGATGTGTGTGATGTCATTATGTTAGTTAGGTTTAAGTAGTTCAAAGTTCTAGGGGACTGATTGCCTCAGAAGTTAAGTGCCATAGTGCTCAGAGCCATTTGGACCATCAAAAGGTGCAAGATCCAGGCTGTACGGTGAACGAGCAAGAACAGTCCAATAAAGTACTGTGAGCTCCTCTTGGGTGCGCTGGCTTGTGTGAAGCCTTGCGTTGTCACTGAGTAAGAGAGGTTCGTTTGCGTTTTTGTGATCGAACACGATGAAGTCGACTCTTCTATTTCCTGAGGCTATCACAATACCTTCAGAGTTGATCGTTTCACGATGAGGGAGGACATCGAACAGATTAACCCCTTCAGAGTCCCAGAAGACCGTAGCCATGACTTTACTGGCGGAGGGTGTGGCTTTCAACCTTTTCTTCGGAGGACAGGTGGTGTCGTGTCACTCTGTGGATTGCTGTTTTGTTTCCAGTTCGATGTCATGAACCCATGTTTCATCGCCTATGATCGACAAAAAAATGTCACGATCAGTCTCGAAATGCGTAGTTCCGCCAAATAGGTCCTTCGTTTCTCTCCATGGTCTTCAGTCAGGTGACGAGGAACCCAGCGGGAACACGTCTTTGAGTACCCCAGCTGGTGGACGCGTATGTCAGCATTGCCTTCGGTACAGGAACTCGAGACACTCGAACAGTCCTTTCATCTTTTCTCTGGGGAACTATGATCACAACAACAGGTGGAAGCACAAGCGACCAAATACACCAAGTACGGCGAGCTAAGCCTCTCACAAGCGACAACATCGGCGAGCCCTGCACGTCAGAAGAACTGATTGGACATGCCAGCTTGTTGTGACCGTAGAAAATTTTAATTTTTATTCTTGCTTTTGTGACCATAATAAGAGTCCAGGCTCCATAGGCAAACAGCCAGCCGACATTATGAAATAGTCCACCAGGATGTAGGGATAAGACAAGCGGCGGAGGCTGCCAAGTATGGGCTGTTGATCAAATAACTTAGTGTTTGACTTCCAGTCAGAGGAAGCAGCATGAATCAAACTTGCGCAATGGAAGACACAAACACCAGGGCTAATACAGCAAGAGACAGTGTCAGTCACGTGCGGAAAAGACTCGTGTGGAACCAAATTAAGTTGTGTGCAGCTAGAAACGAAAGTGCCGTGTGGAACCGAAGGCATTCTTGTGCAAGCCGACCAATTAGAAACGAGAGTGTCGTGTGGAACAATGGGCATTCTTGTGCAATCCGATCACTTAGAAATGAAAGGGTCGTATGAAACAAATTAACTCTTGTGCACCCAAGTACATGAGAAACGAAATAAAAGGTCAGGCAGCGGAATATCTAGAAGCAGAGATTCAGATGCAGCTTCAGAGCCAGTGCCGGAAGATTGGAGATTCCGCAGCGAGACGCCAGCGGGGCCGAGTAGGCCCATAGCAGCTGATACAGCTGATAAAGATTTCAGCTGCGAGAAGACGGTGATAGACTCTGGTGGACACTCAGGAACTGCAGGTCAAGTAGGATTTTTACAGTTTCATTGGAATAGTGTTCAACAGAGGCTGTCAGTCATTGTCTCAATTACTTAGAGAGATTTCAGTGCTAACCAAGAATAAGTGATTGCTTTGTACTTGTTTGTTATATGTACCAGCAATTAGCTTTGAAGTAGCAAGTCCGAATAAATAGACTGAATCTTACTAAGGGGTTTATGGTCCAACACCTCACATAAGTATATGTGAGAGTAAACTTGATAGAAACTAACCAGTCTTTTCTGCCTATTGCAATTCTGTAACCTATTTTCAGGAAACGTATTTGCTTCAAACCAAGGAGATTCTCTCCCTCTCATCTCCGATATAAAGGTTGACAGCAATTTATAACCAACCCATTGTCGTTAACGTCCCGATTGCGCTACACAGTTCACACTTACTTCATTCTGGTATAGTGAGGCTATTCCGGGATGCGAAAAGCTGCTATCAAAGCCGACCATCAGGTAACAGCAGGGAAGCCGACAAACTCGAACATTAACGCACAAACTGACTACACAACTTTACGCTGTGCTACACTGTGAATCCGGTATATGACCTTTCAAACACTAACCGACGACGAACAGGTACGCTGATGCTGGCCGAGTGACAATGAACGTAGCGCCAAAGGTATTCGCTGCATTATATCCACTACTAACTTATCTAACGCTTGCACGATCTGTCGCAGATAGCAAGCAATCCACTACTGCTCTTCCTACCCGACTCTTGCCTCGGCACTTTTTTTTCCCTCTGGCCTTCAAACCGCTACCCTTCGCTCAATTTTCGACCCATCTATCTCCAGATGACAGCGTATTAATGGCTAATCATAACCAGACGTAAGAGAAAATAGCAGTACCCGAATCCTGCCAAGACATCACTAAGTCAAAACTAACCCCCGAAAGCAGAGATGGCAGTAGAGCTTTTGCGTAGGCCATCATATCGCTGTGGATGCGGAGGGGCTCCAACCTATATAAAAAGTTCCAGTTGTGCAGCGAGATCTTTGTGATCTGCCGATCAACTCTAATGTGAGTGCACGCGGCTTCCAACTTTGCAGGAGTCACAGCTATGTGCAGTCGGCCGGCATGAGGAAGATCGGACGGATTTGTTCGACCTTGGTGCGATAAAGGTAGACGCCTCGCCCAATGACTCTCCGTGCATTTGTTCACTGTCAGGTGTCCGTAGACGTTCCGCAAGTGCCTATGGTATCTGTGGTGCTCTGGTTTTCCGACATGAGAAACTCAATGACTGCTCTCTGCTTGGAACGCACCTCCTTTCCAGACTCCACTTTGAACGCTACGAACAGCGTCGCCACCTATCGGAACTTCATGAAACTGTAGGGTCTGAAGCGGGAATATTTCACGATAGTACAAAAAATATTCGTAATTTTTTTCAACCGAAATTGGCCGAGAAAAAATGCGTTGCATTACTTACTGAATGGCCTCGTAAGGTATCCCCATAACTGGTAATAGATTTATCCCACTGTCAGACAAGATGGTCAGTACCTTCAGCAGCAGTTGACTTCAGTTCATTTGTAGGATACTGTGCAAATGCAGTCAGTGTACAAATACGATTGCTTACAAATCTCTCGTGCGATTCATCGTAGATCATTGATCAAGTATGTAGGACATATGCCATATACGATTGACAGTGGATACACTGAACGCTTATGATGAATGGCAGCACAGGTGCTCACAGGTTCGGTTGACCCACGTGAGAGCCCTACGAAAGTGCTGTAAACTCTTAAATGACAGATGCTTAAAGTAGATCCCAACTATCCCAAGAAAGGCTACAATAAGAATCTTGCCACGAAGGCTGTTGTCAATAATTTTATAGTACCTAAAGGGCAGAAGGCAACAGATAATAATTAATGAACAATTATTTCATTGTCAAGTCTTGGCGTTTCTGAGATGTTACTGCATTCAACTATGTACAAATTTTCAAGAAACATTGTTGATGAATCTAGAAATATACTGCAATTTCGTACGTATCGCTCGAGTAGAAACTATTAATTCAAAATTAAACTAATTGGTGTACACACAGAGGCAAGTAGGCAGTGATCGTTCTGGCGCTCTGTCTGCAAATAGAACAGGGAAAAAATACTTAACGCACAGTGCGAGGTCGCAGGCCTGCCAGGCTGTTCATTCACTTATTCATGGCCATCGAACCAGCCTATCTTGCATTTCAAAAATCTGAATTTAGAAGCATGCAAATTAATGTCATTTCACTACCATATTACACTGTCATGCAAAGCATGTAATTGTCCGGTTGCCTAGGGGACCATGATAGTACCCAACCGCGCACGTCTTTGTCCGAAGTAAATCGACGACCACGAAGCTCTGAAGGGCTCCAGAAATGTGGAAATCGCATGGAGAGAAATCGTGGCTTATGGGGGATGTGTAAGAGTTTCTCAGGGAAACTTCTGCGGCGTAGTATAAACAATCTTTGTAACATGTGGGGGGGGGGGGGGGGGCTTGTGCGATTTTCATATTTTTGGAGCCCTGAAGAAAGACATTCGTGATCGTCGATTTACTTCGGATGAAGAGATGAATGATTGCACCCAGGCGTGCAATCATTGTTCCATAAGCAACTTCTGACATTTCTCCATGAAAGCATTGACCATCTTGTCTCACAGCGGGATAAATGTATAAACAGCTATGGCAGTTATTTTTTAAATAATAAATACGAACGTATTTTTCACGTGTCTCGTTTCGTTTTGACTACCTCTTATATATCCTTCGCGAGTCCGCTGAAGGTCGTATGAGAAGAATGACATTTCCTTTGAAATTTGCATCTCGTGCCTTTTCAGACGGCCCCCAGTATTTGTCTGATTCTTCTCTTTTTCTTTCCATCTTTCTAAGAGAAGATCTGGTAGTTCATAGCCCAAACTGGTAACAGGGGATGCAAATCTCGGTCCCTTAACAGCCTCGCCTTACTCCTTGTCAGCATTCAGAACTGAATGACATTACAGCAACGAGACTGACTGAAGCAACAACGGGTCTAATAGTCTATCATTCTTCTCTCTACAAAAATCAAAGAAACTTTTCTCCTCCAAAAATAACACATACCCAAGAAGAAATCTTAGACAAGTTAACGACGCTGTTCACGGTGCTGATTTATGACAATCATCATCAACGTGGTGCAGAAACCGCAAAACCATGAGTAAAAATGGAAGGTAATCCGCTAAATAAAAAGATAAAGAAAACGTAAAGATAAGCACACAGCGCTGCCAAATTAAATCTACCGAGAATCTAAAAGAAAATTCAGGTGATTGATGAAGGAGGGAAAAAAGAGAAGCCGCGTGGGATTAGCCGAGCGGTCTCTGGCGCTACAGTTATGGACTGTGCGGCTGGTCCCGGCGGCGGTTCGAGTCCTCCCTCGGGCATGGGTGTGTGTGTTTGTCCTTAGGATAATTTAGGTTAATTAGTGTGTAAGCTTAGGGACTGATGACCTTAGCAGTTAAGTCCAATAAGATTTCACACACATTTGAACATTTGAAAAGAGAAACTAAATTCTTTCAGTGTGATCCGTAGGGTACGAATACTATGGCAAGAGTTGCCAAAACGGAAACTAGCAGCGCGTTTGCTATCATGGGACCCTTCACTGATATGCAAGTTAGGGGGCAGAATCACGATGTTGCCCAAATCACATCCAAGTGGGTTTATACTGAATCTGCACAAGGTGTGTAACACAATCTTATAATGGCTCTGATATAAATCCTGTGCAGGGTGGTTGGACTCTCATATGATTTATTCATTAAATTAGTTGATCGAAGTTCTCATCAGCCGGCCTCTGTAGCCAAGCGGTTCTAGGCGCATCAGTCTGGAACCGCGCGTCCGCTACGGTCGCAGGTTCTAATCCTGCCTCGGGCATGGATGTGTGTGATGTCCTTAGGTTAGTTAGGTTTAAGTAGTTCTAAGTTCTCGGGGACTGACGACCTCAGATGTTGAGTCCCATAGTGCTCACAAGGGAACCTCCCCATCGCATCCCCCTCAAATTTAGTTATAAGTTGGCACAGTGGATAGGTCTTAAAAAACTGAACACAGATGAATCGAGAAAACAGGAAGAAGTTGTGTGGAACTATGAAAAAAATAAGCAAAATATACAAACTGAGTAGTCCATGCGCAAGATAGGCAACATCAAGGATATTGTGAGCTCAGGAGCGCCGTGGTCCTGTGGTTAGCATGAGCACCTACGGAACGAAAGATCCTTGGTTCAAGTCTTCCCTCGAGTGAAAAGTTTACTTTCTTCATTATCGCATCATAACCAACTGTAGGAGATGCGCCGACTCCTTACACATATGGGGTAAACTTTTTTCGGCCGCTTGCGACTGTGGCGCTGAGAGACAGACGGTCAAACACATCGTGCAGGAATGCCCACTAAGGGCTTATGAGGGTGACCCACAGGATTTCCTAATGGCGACCCAAGAGGCAATCGACTATGTATTATCTAAGCTGGACGTCTGCTTGTGATTGCTCTTCTGTGAGTATAAATTTACAATTGGTCGTGTCTTTATATACAAACTGTTACTTATTGCTTTGTTTATAAATATGTGATTTTTTATTTAAATCGTGTTGCTTCTGTAATTTTTACGGCGATGTTATGAGCCATACGCTAAATAAAATAAATAATCATCTGTCCGTTCGTCCACTGACGTCTCTGTTCACTGTAATAAGTTTAGTGTCTGCACCGCAAAACCGTGCGATTAGTAGACGAAAGGACGTGCCTCTCCAATGGGAACCCGAAAACATTTGATCGCAAGGTCATAGGTCAACCGATTCCTCCACAGGAAAACACGTCTGATATATTCTATACGACACTGGTTTCGGCATGTGCGTTACATGACAAGAATATGTTGTCGACCCACCTAACTTGTACACTTGGCGAATGGGTAAAAAGATTCTTCTACCTTGCCCGATTTAGGTTATCTTGTGGATGTGATTATCACTCCCAAAAAAGTGATGAGAACATAAGAGTTTGTCACATAAACTGCAACAAATGATTGCAACAGTTTCACAGTCTTACAGTTTTCCCTGTGCTCTGTCATAACATATGTTTTTAACGTTTTCAAATTCTTTCGTGTGTAGCCCGTCAAATCCTGCATATGTCCAAGCAAATCTGAACATGTCCTGGAATTTTGGAGAGCGAAGTTGATTATGTCTGAGTGCCTGAACTTTGAAAATTGACACACGATCTCGTAAACAATACTGCTCTGTGTACCTGTGCAGCTTCGCAAAAACATTGTCTGAAAAATAAAAAATTAAACTTTTCACTCGAGGGAAAACTTGAACCAAGGACCACTCGCTGCGCAGCTGCTCGCGCCAACCACGTGTCCACGGTGCTCCTCGGGTAATACTATCCTTTATGTTACCTATCTTGCACATCGGCTACTCAGTTTGTATATTTTGCTTATTTTTTTCACAGTTCCACACAACTTCTTCCTGTTTTCTCGAGTGATCTGTGTTCAGTTTTAAAGGCCTAACCACTGTGCCAACTTATAACTAAATCTGAGGGGGGTGCGATGGGGAGGTTCCCCTGTCTGAACCATTTGAAGTTATCATCCAAAAAATGATGATGGGAAAGTATTTTGCTGAATGTGACTGTTGAACAGATAAATGCGTCCTACAGTTTTACAATTACATTTATTTTCTTCAAATGAAACGTAAAATTGATCAATAATTTGTACAAGGACAATCATGTATCTTAAGGTAAACCAAACATGTAAATATACTTATATGGATATGGTGTCTGCTCTTACGGGACTTAGTAAGAATGTCTTCCACGAGTAATGAGTGTGTTGGGTAGGGGCACTACGAATGTAGTGTGTGGACATATAAGGTGAGAATGTGAGTCACGCGGGAGGCGTGTGCGAGGTAGTCCCTGCAGTCTCTGTGGCCTCGGTGGCTCAGGTGGATAGAGCGTCTTTCATGTAAGTAGGAGATCCCTGGTTCGAGTCCCGGTCGGAGTACACATTTTCACCTGCCCTGTTGATATATCAACGCCCGTCAACAGCTGAAGGTATTAATATATAATTCTAAACATGTAAATAGTCCTGATATTCATTTTGGCAAGAACCTAACACAAACGACACCACATGCAATGTAGTGTGCTTCTGTAATACGAGGAGGGGGAGCAAAGAGAAGAAGTCAAATGTATAATATCTATAAACAAGTCGGCATTCGGATGCAGTGCCACGATACCACCTAAGGCGGCGTGCTGATGACAGCTGCTAGCCGTTGTCGGCTGCACTGCATCGAAATGGGGCTCCGCCTTGGAGACTGGTCGAAGCGCAAGCGCGAGAGAAGTGCTAAGTGTTTGTCTGGTTGGCTGGACTAGTGCGAAAGTACTCGACCGTCTCCTGCAGCGAGCAGGAACCAAAGCCAAATGCTCTTCTGCCCCGTGCCCAGAAAATGGCTGCTACGCTGTGCCAGAACTCGACCATCCGTCGCCCATAAACAAAGCTATCGCCCATCATGGCTTTACAATAAATTCGTCTAGACTCCCACTAATAAACTCCGTCAACCTAGGTCCCAATACTGTTCTTACGTAGCAGCCAATTACATTCTTTGCATGACAGTGTAATATGGTAGTGAAATGACATTAATTTGCATGCTTCTAAATTCAGATTTTTGAAATGCAAGATAGGCTGGTTCGATGGCCATGAATAAGTGAATGAACAGCCTAGCAGGCCTGCGACCTCGCACTGTGCGTTAAGTATTTTTTCCCTGTTCTATTTGTAGATAGAGCGCCAGAACGATCACTGCCTACTTGCCTCTGTGTGTACACCAATTAGTTTAATTTTGAATTAATAGTTTCTACTCGAGCGATACGTACGAAATTGCAGTATATTTCTAGATTCATCAACAATGTTTCTTGAAAATTTGTACATAGTTGAATGCAGTAATATCTCAGAAACGCCAAGACTTGACAATGAAATAATTGTTCATTAATTATTATCTGTTGTCGTCTGCCATTTAGGTACTATAAAATTATTCACAACAGCCTTCGTGGCAAGATTCTTATTGTAGCCTTTCTTGGGATAGTTGGAATCTACTTTAAGCATCTGTCATTTAAGAGTTTACAGCATTTTCGTAGGACTCTCACATGGATCAACCGAACCTGTGAGCACCTGTGCTGCCATTTATCATAAGCGTTCAGTGTATCCACTGTCAATCGTATATGGCATATGTCCCACATACTTGATCAACGATCTACGATGAATCACACGAGTGATTTGTAAGCAATCGTATTTGTACACTGACTGCATTTGCACAGTATCCTACCAATGAACTGAAGTCAACTGCTTGCGACTGAACCTATGTGATCATTTCATTTCATATACCTAAAAATTGTACACAAAGGTTTTTGTATAAATTGACAAATTACTTCTGTGACTTATTATATTGTTGTCATAGGTATTAGGTTTTAGCGGTTTTTGTAGCGCAAAATCTCAATTGTTAGGGTGTGGTAGGAGAAGGCGTTGATTTTGAGGAAAGTAAGAGGAGGTCTGCGTACACTACTTGATCAAATGTGCGCAGACACCAGTTAGTGGATGTTAGTATGGGATACACCCACCTTTAACTTTCATGACGACTTGAGTAGTATGGCAAGGGCAGCACCATCCCACTCTGCATTGTTACCAAATTTATTCAAGATGTCGGATCCAAGACGGCGGCCAAGGATGTGGCAATTTCTCAATGACGTCATGGTGGGAAGTTCAAATTATGGCGGGAAAATAGGTAAACTGCGCTACCTCCACTAACCTAGTGCCTCCCAGTCACCCCCCACTCTACTCCCACCCCCCATTCGCCTCCCCTCCCCTTCACTCCCCTCCCCTATCTAGAAATTGGTAGGAAAAGGACTAAGCTTGTGCTGAACTGCCAGATAGGACAGACAAAGTCTTTACTTTGTATGCATTGCTCCCCTCGCCCCCTCCTCCCCCTCCCCCATCTGGAAATTGGGGGGAAAAGGACTCAGTCTGCGTCTAGCTGCTGGACTGGGAGGATGGACTTCATTGTTTACTGTGTTCAATGGACGAGATGTCTGTGCTGAAGGAGAAAGAGCATATTAGCATCTGAGGACTGTGTCGATAGCATTGATATTTGGTGAAGACGAATACAGGCTAAGTTACGTTTCGCAACTCATACTGATAAATGCATATGCTGTAAACGTAGATTGTTTGATAAAAGTTCAGGGAATTTCGAAATTTGACGGGAATTTCGAACTTTGGCGGAACTTCCGAATTTTGGTAGGAATTTCTTCATGCCAGGGCTGTGCTGACGTTCCACCCCAGCCACCAGCTGGGAATTGGTGGGAAATTAAAAATGGCGGTACCCTTTCTGGGACTTGAACACTAGTCCTTCTGGATGGAAAACCCAAGCGCATCCCCGCCTCCAACACAATTATAGCGCCAGGGACACTTTGAACTGATGGGGAATGAAAAATGACAGTGCCCTTTCTGGGACTCCAACCCGGATCCTTATGGATGGAAGGCCCAGGTGTTATCCCAACATATAAAAACTGCCCAGATGCAAGAGAGGAAGATTAGGTTAGTGTACTTTATTTATTTTGCCTAGCACTGCACAAGGACTGCCTAAAATCGCAATATAGCTCAAAACTTGATGACGTCGTACAACTGGTGTTATACTCCTGGGAAAAAATTTCGCAGTACTATTTGAAACCAGTGACGGACACACTCAAACTTTACCCTTCACCTACAAGCTGGTGAGAAAAAAGGCTGGGGTGTAAGGTACTGTCTTTACTCTTTTTGGTGGGGAGTGTGTTCAACTGATGAGGTGCTGGTGTTGGACAGAGAGGAATTTAAAAAGTGTATTACCTGTAAGTATACAGCTGAGATCAGTATCTATCAATGTTTGATGTTGGAGATCATTACAAGTGTTGCCCACTCAAAAATCACCGTGCAGTCCAGATAATCAGAGTCAATACACACTACTACAACTGATGGAAAAAATGCATCACTGCTCTACTAACACATCGAAATTGTTGTGAAAAAATCAACACTCATAATGAACAGGTCATAATGCAACAAATGTACTGGGGAAAATCGTCTTCACATAAGACTGCAGAGGGGGCAGTAGTTGAACGTGCATTCGCCTCGATAGGCGTTCACAAACTGCCGAAAATCGAGGTTCTCTTACTTCCCTTCATCCCTGCTCTCCCTCCTTCCCTCCCTCCATCCATCCACCCATCCAGCTGTGGGGAGGATACAAGCTTTTTCAAATTGTCAGCTGCTCTGGCCAAGCACCTCGCAGTCGCTGGATGCTGGCCGTCTTGAGGTGATGGTCCTCCGCCGACACAAAAGCAGTTATAACTTACTAAACAATAGGAGATAAAAGTATGGCCCCTAATGGTCAGAGGGCACACCTATGGCAGTGACCTGGAGAGACTAGATAAGCCCCCAACGTCTCCAATAGGTCTGTCACTCTGTGATAGGAAAGTCAGCACAACTGTTTTTTGCAATCTGTTACGCTTAGAAATATTGGATCCCTTTGCAACAAAGATATTCCAGAGAATGGTCCAGATGGTCTGCAGTGTTCTCAGTACAATGCGCCACTGTGAGCATGTGGTTGGGCTGTCAGCATTATCGATGCCAACAAAAGCTACACATACAATACAGTGCGACAACCGCATCCTTCAGCACAAAACCATGGTAAATGAGGGCTATCCTGACCATGGGTTGTTTGTCTAAAGGGACAGCTTTGACCTCTTAGAAAACTTGGTCCACAATGCTGTTCTGAGCACTCGACTGTAACATTTGTATTTAACATCAATCCATCTCCTATAATCAAGCATCTATTAAAAAATGGAAAACACAATTGCAATGATAATAAATGTCCTCTTCCCAAAAAATAGGTGCAGTCCCTTTTCTTTTAGTTTTATGAGCAAAATTGATGTATTTTTTATGTTCAACTGCTGGATACAATTCGCATCTCATTATTTTGCGACGTCCAATGAAGATCATTGCCGCCGATTATAGATGGTCAGAGATATATGTTCACTCTGTGTAAAATCGGGAAAAAATTTCCACTTCTTTTGATGCAAAAACTACTGATGATTGCAGAATGTCTTCGTTATTTTAAAACCATCATTGGAGTAAATAAAAAGCGAGAATTTAAAGTCTGAAGAAAAAACATTTGTGTTAAGCAATTTCTTTCAACTTGATGGACAAATTACACGACATGAGAGCATGTCTCACGTTCAGATCAGTGTCTGTAAATAAACTGTCATCCATGTGTGTATTACAGACGTTTCAGACATGTGAAATAACATTAGAGAATACAATATTTCACGGAATTGGCTCACATGTCGGGAAAAAACACAATCATTTTATGTTTGATAACAACAAGCTATAATTCAAGAGAACATAGCTGTTTTGTACACTGTGGCAGGTCCCATTTTACCAATGCGATGCTATATCATACTAGCGTTTACGAAACAAATTGTGGGAGCCTGTCTCGCCCTGTGTAAGTGGGAGATTGAAATTTCGTTAAAAGATATAGCCACAACAAAACACAAAAAAGAAACGCCTGTAAGAATCATTCCTTGGTGCCCTCGTCATCTCTTCCACCCACCAGGCGGCAAGTCATTGATATCAAATCGATAGGCTAATTAATTAAATTGATCATGAAAGTCACTTTGCGTGACAAGTAATTTTCTTCTTCAGCAGTCACCAGGCAGGTCAAATGGGAATCCATGGAGAAAAGGCGATGTTCTTTTCGAGAGACGCTACTGAGAATCAACATTTGAAGCTGACCACAGAGGGATTCTACAGCCCCTAACATACATTTCTCGTAAGGACTGCGCTATTACAAACACGATCATAACGACTATGTTACCCACACCCTGCAAAAAAGCGATCTTGAGTCTACACGCACACATGGCTCGCTGATAGCGTTATGTTTTCTAGTAGAAATGCTGTCTGCAATTTGGAATCAAGTCTATCCATTCAATCACATACTTGTGTTGAATGCTGTAGAGACGTCTTTTAATGATTACAGCCACTGAAGAATTATATTCTTGCCACTCTCATATCTAGAAACGAGTCACCTTTTTCGAACCTATCTGCTAAGGATCCCATATAGCAAAAACTCCAGCGCTGTTTTTTAGACAGTCCCTCTGCATCTTGTAGCTGCTCTTCAGTCTCTGTCCCACCATCCCTGCAGCTTCGTCCATCTGATCGTCCTAATTTAAGTTGGACCTGAATGGAAATCGGAGAACGCTATACCTAATACCTTCTGCATGCCATGGAGAACCAGGACGAGCTGAGTTGATGCAACAGGACTGTGGTGTGTTTCTTCCATCAGTTATGGTAGTGTGGATTGGCTTCGATCACCTGGGCTGCAGATAGATTTTTGAACAGGCATCTGTAGCAAACTCTGGCATCAAACAATGATAGATACTGTCCTCAGCTGTATTCTTACAGGTAATATACTTTTTAATCTCCTCTCTGTCCAACACTAGCATCATCATGTCAGTTGAACATATTTCCAGCCAAAAAGAATAAAGATAGTACCTCACATCCCTGCCTTTTTCCCGCCAGCTTGTAGATAAAGGGTAAAGTTTGAGTGTGTCAGTCACTAGTTTCGAGCGGCTTTGCGAATTTTTTCCCAGGAGGATAACACCAGTTGTATGGTATCGTTAGTTTTTGAGCTATATTGCGATTTTAGGCCATACTTGTGTAGCACTACACACATAGTTGTGTAATTAGTTCCAATCTTTGTGATCAATTATGTAATTCAGACCTATCTTTGCTTCATTTTCCTCACTAAAATAAATAAAGTACACTAATCTAAGCTAACCTTCTTTTCCTGCATCTGGACCATTTCCATGTGATGAGCAGAACACTTGTACTTTCCATCCAGAACGACCAGGGTTCGAGTCCCAGAAAGGGCACTGCCATTTTTAATTCCCCAGCAATTCCAGTTGTTTTAGGGAGTACACTTGGGCTATCCATACAGGAGGAATGGGATTCTAGTCCTGGAAGAGTTACCTCCATTTTTAATTTCCTGCCACTTCTGGCTGGTGGGTGGGGTGGGACGTCAGCACAGCCCTTGGACAAATAAATTCCTATTAAAAGTCGAAATTCCCCTGAGCTTTTAACTAATGATCTACATTTACCGCACATGCACTTATCAGTATGAACTGCAAAGCGTAACTTAGCCCACATTCGTCTTTACCATATATCAATGTTATCAACACAGATACTAATATACTCCTTCTTCTCCAGCACGGAAATCTCATCCATTGAAACAATATACAATTACGTCCATTCTCCAAGTCCAGCACATAAACACAGATTGAGTCCTTTTCCCACCATTTTTCCCTAGACTGCTATCTTGGATTATGTCATGGAAGAGGAGAGGGGGAGAGATGACAGCGCTCTCTGGTGGTGGTACTGTGAACTAGGTCAGTTTGGAACTCATGGTGAACACACTGGATGGAGCTACTGCCAGTGACAACTCAAATTGTTTAAATAAACAATGCATGCAAAATAAAGACTTACATCCATCATGTCCAGCAGCTCAGCACAGACTAAGCCCACTTCCTGCCAATTTCGAGATGTGGGAGGTGATGGGTGGGGAGGGGAGGGGAAGTGGAGGAAGGGGAAGGGGTTAGGTTAGTGGAGGTAGCCCAAATGACCTCTTTTGTGACCAAAATTTCAACTGCCACATCTATGGTCAGCATCTTGGATCCGCATGTTGAATAAATTTGGCTACAGTGCAGAGTGGGGTGGTGCTGCCCTTGCCCTACTACTGACTTGGACTCCACTGGGGACACTTTCAGTGAGGTCTGAATGCCTGCAGAGGAATGTCAGCCCGTTCCCCCTCAAGAGTTGAGACCAGAGAAGCTAGTCAATCTAGATGATGTGGTCTGGAGTGTAGATGACTCATTCCAGACGTGTTCCATTGCGTTCAGACAGGAACTCTGGGAAGTTTAGTCCATTTCTGAAATGTTTCTGTCCACAAAGCAATACCCTGCAGATGTTGCTTTATAACATGGTGGATTGTCATGCTGATGCAAACAATCATGGTTTCCAAACAATTCCTGTAATGTATACAGCACACAAAGCTGTAACATGTGTTTATATCCTTCCATACTTAACGTTTTCTTAAGTGCAGTAAGAAAACCACCCATTAAGAACGAAAAACATCCCCATACTGTAACATATCTCCTCCGTACTTCACTGTTGTCACTACACATAACGGCAGATAACGTTCCCCATACATTCGCCAAACCCAAACTCTTCCATCGGATTACACGCTTCAAATCACTTGTGTCCAATCATCCTCATTCTAGTGACGTCTCTCTTTGCACCTCCTCAAGTATCGCTTTGTGCTGACTACAGAGCTGTGTGGCATATATGGAGCTGCTCGACCATTTTACCCCATTCTTCTTAACTCCTTGCGTACGGTCACCGTTCTTTCTGGACTGTTGGTATCACTTTGGAACTCACGAGTGGTTCGTTCCGCTGATTTCAGGTAACTTTTACAGCCATCTTCCACAGTTCCCGACGGTTTCTGTCTGCCATTCAATGATTTTGATTTAGATGTGGTTGTTTTTAAGCATTTCCGAATTACAAAAAAAAATGTTCAAATGGCTCTAAGCACTATGGGACTTTACATTTGAGGTCATCAGTCCCCTAGACTTAGAACTACTGAAACCTAACTAACCTAAGGACATAACACACATACATGCACGAGGCTGGATTGGAACCTGTGACCGTAGCAGCATCACGGTTCTGGACTGAAGTGCCTAGAACCGCTTGGCTACAGCGGCCGGCTCCGATTTACAGTCACAACACCAACAGTAGTCTTGGTGCAGCTTTAGAAAGGTTGAAACGTCCCAAGGACATCAAACGAGCAGCCCATATTCGAAGTGACTGAGATCTCTTGACCGAAAGTTCTGCTGTTTCGGCTTCTCTACTGACAACACAATACTACTCGCCTCCTATTACAATGGCGGGTCGGCCTCTAGTGACATCTTTTTGTCGATTCCCCGTTACATAGGTAGGTCCAGATACTTTTGGCCGTGTACTATGTAATTCTTCATGCACGTTTATGAAATGTATTTGAAAAATTAATTACTGGAAGTGATGTAACAGGCGAGCTTCAGTTTTAAGAGTACCTACTTTTAACCCTTTCGCATCTTTTAATTTTCGACGAAATCGTGCATGTTGAGTTCGGCTATTAAGAAAAATTCATTTTTTCCCAAATTGTGGTTTGCAGACGATTTGTGTAGTTAGGCCGTGGTCACAACACGTTAATGGTGGGTAGGCTGTTGTTTGACGGATTTTTGACTAAAAACGATGGAAGTTCTCTAACAAATACACAGACGAAAAAAAATCACTATACCAAGGAGGAGTTCTGGGACATAAATGAAAGTTGGTAGGCGTGTTTCAACATCTGAAAGATGATATCTATTTAAATTTTGCGACAGTCGCGTAAGAGTGACGCTAATAGTGCAGCTACGAGGAAGCAAATCAGGTTTACTTTAAATACACGCTATAACGGTCGTGAGCGTTAGTTACCTTTGAAATTGGACATGGTGAGTTGATGTTAGTCAACAATGCCTTTAAAGTGACAAAGACGCTATTATCAACACCTCACTGACTTTGATCGCTGTCTTGTAATAGAGCTACGTAAAGACTGATGTTCCTTCTGCGATATTGCAGAAAGGCTTGGCAGGGATGTAGCCACTGTGCATGACTACTTGCACCGGTGGTCAGTAGACTGTGCGGTCGCAAGAAGATCGTGCTCCAGACGTAACACAATGAGAGGAAAGACTATCGTGTTCGGCGTATGGCTCTCGTGCATCGTAATGCGTCTGCAGCAGCTGTTTCAGCAACTGTTGCAAATTGATTACTTCAAGAACAGCTCCGAGCCAGCCTGTAGCGTGCGTTCCACTGACCTCAAACCACCATCATTTGCGACTTCAGTTGTGTCAAGCGATAGCCCATTGTAGGACAGCGTTGGAGGTCTGTTGCGTTTTCTCACGAAGGTTCATTTTGCCTCGGTGCTGGCAGTGGCCATGTTTTGATTAGAAGGAGGCCAGTTGAGAGACTGCAGCCAACCTGCTTGTGTGCTAAACACACTGGACCCACACGTAGAGTAATGTTCTGGCGCGCGATTTTTTTATGACAGCAAGAGCACTCTCGTGGTTATCTCGGTTATCTCACGCACCCTGACTGCAAATAACGGGTGATCAAAAAGTCAGTATAAATTTGAAAACTAAATAAATCACGGAATAATGTAGAGGTTCAAATTGACAGTCGTGCGGTAGCGTTCTCGCTTCCCACGCCCGGCTTCCCGGGTTCGATTCCCGGCGGGGTCAGAGATTTTCTCTGCCTCGTGATGGCTGGGTGTTGTTTGATGTCCTTAGGTTAGTTAGGTTTAAGTAGTTCTAAGTTCTAGGGGACTGATGACCATAGATGTTAAGTCCCATAGTGCTCAGAGCCATTTGAACCATTTGAGCCAATCAAATTGACACACATACTTGGAATGACATGGGGTTTTATTAGAACCAAAAAAATACAAAAGTTTAAAAAATGTCCGGCAGATAGCGCTTCATCTGATCAGAATAGCAATAATTAGCATAGCAAAGTAAGTCGAAGCAAAGATGATTTTCTTTACAGGAAATGCTCAGTATGTCCACCATGATTCCTCAACAATAGCTATAGTCGAATAATAATGTTGTGAACAGCACTGTAAAGCATGTCCAGAGTTATTGTGAGGCATTGGCGTCGGATGTTGTCTTTCAGCATCCCTAGAGATGTCGGTCGATCACGATATAGTTGCGACTTCAGGTAACCCCAAAGCCAATAACCCCACGGACTGAGGTCTGGGGACCTGGGAGGCCAAGCATGACGAAAGTGGCGGCTGAACACACGATCATCACCAAACGACGCGCGCAAGAGATCTTTCACGCGTCTGGCAATATGGGGTGAAGCGCCATCCTGCATAAACATCGTACATTCCACCAGGTGTTTATCAACCAGGTTGGGGATGATGCGATTCTGTAACACATCGGGGTACCTCTCACACGACACGGTAGCGGTTACAAAACCAGAATCACGCATTTCTTCGAAGAAAAAAGGCCCGATAACGGTAGATGTGGTAAATCCAACCCATACCGTGACTTTCTCGTCGTGCAATGGAGTTTCCACGACAGTTCTAGGATTTTCGGTAGCCCAAATTCTGCAGCTGTGGGCGTTGACAGACCATCGGAGCGTGAAATGAGCTTCGTCGGTCCACAACACGTTACTCAACCAATCGTCATCTCCCGCCATCTTTTGAAACGCCCACACCGCAAATGCCCTCCGCTTCACTAAATCGCCAGGTAACAGTTCATGATGCCGATGGATTTTGTACGGATAGCATCGGAGGGTACGCCTAAGTGCCAACCAAACAGTAGTGTATGGAATGCCGGTGCGACGTGTGACTGCACGAACGCTGACTTCCCCGTGCATAGACGCACCTGCAACAGTCTCCATTTCTTCCTGAACTGTGTCAGCAGCATTGCGCCCTGTGCTCGGTCGGCCACTACGGGGTCTATCGTCTAAACAACCCGTGGCTTCGAACATCGAAATCATTCTCGCCACAGCTGCATTTGTCAACGGACCTTTACCCGTTCGAATCCCCTTCCTATGGCAGTAGGATCGTAACGCTGAACTAGCAAGTTCCCCATTCTCATAATACAGCTTCACTAAAGGCACCTTTTCAGGTAACAACATGCTGCGACTGCTGACGCATCTGATTCTCTCCTCATTACAGCTCCTTTTATACATGATTGTCATGTGCAGTCACTGACGTTTTGCTGTCCAGCGTCATCTGTCGGACATTTTGTGAACTTATTTTTTTGTTATAATAAAACCCCATGTCATTCCAAACATGTGTGTCAATTTTTACCTCTCTATCTACATTATTCCGTGGTTTATTAAGTTTTCAAATTTGTACTGACTTTTTGATCGCCCGATACATACGTCAGTCTGGTAATTCGATCTGTTGCGCTGCCATTCATGAACAGCATCCAGGGTGTGTTTTCCAAAGCTCGCCCACACACCAATGTTGTAATACAATATTCTCTACAGAGGGTCGACATGTTGCCTCGACCTGCTCCATCACCAGATCTGTCTCCAGTCGAGACAACATCGGACGTCAACTTCAACGTCATCCACAAACAGCTTTAACGTTCCCTTGTATTGACCGACCAAGCGCAACAAGCATGGAACTCCATCTCACAAACTGACATCCGACACCTGTACCACACAATTCATGTATGCTTGAACGACGATAGCACATTGGAGGGCAGCGTTAGAGGTCTGTTGCGTTTTCTCACGAAGGCTCATTTTGCCTCGGTGAAATGTACCAGCGTTTCACATCTGCAATGGCTTACCTTGTGCTTACATTCACCTGTGATTTTGTAATGTTAATCACTTCGTTACTCTACATTAACTATTTCTTGCAGTTGTGATTTTTTTCCGTCAGGATATGAGTGTAACACACGGATGTGTCTTTCACAGCGCTTAGCCAAATATGATCCCACATACGTTTGTTCGCAAATGTTTGGCTACATTATGCATACATAACAGTCACATTTCAACACACAAAGCGGTGGTTAAACAGTGGATATTCTGTGTGGTATAGAGAGACACATCAGCTGGTTGCTGCGTTTACATTTAAGTGGCACCCTCTCTGCATCTTTATATTTTCAGTTGAGTTACGAGTTCTGCTTATTCTGTTGTCGATTCTCTACTGTTATTTAATTCATTGTCCAATTGTCGCTGATATCTGCATTTTTCTCAGATTACAGTATATACATGGCCACTGTCTTAAAAATGTCCGACAGAACAAACACCACACATATATTAATAAGTATACTCCTTGATGGTAATGATAACTTCAGTGTGTATGCACACTATGTCCGAACTCTTGCGGGAATCAGGTAAAGCTGCGAGCAAAGAGAATAATGGATGGTGGACGCCAGATGTGCAGTATGCGAGAAGTTGAGAATTAGAGTTGGACAGAAAGCGTGTCCAGATAGCCGAAGTGGTTAAGGCGACCACTCACGTAAAGCTGGAAATTCAGGTTCGAGTCGTGGTCCGGAACAAATTTTCAATAGTCGCCAATGAATTTAATTCAGTGCCCAGGGTGCGCCTGAGATCTGTAATACCCTTAAATGAAAGACGATGTATGTGTTACACAGAAATGTTATATTAAATTAGGAGAAAAAATTCAGTCTGGACACCATTCTCCACAATACCATCAAATGTAGATATTGCCGGTTTTAGTCTGGTACCAATAAACAATTTTATTCCACAAATTTCACTACGAAAAAGGGAAGAGGTCGAATTACACTATTGGCCATTAAAATTGCTACACCACGAAGATGACGTGCTACAGACGGGAAATTTAACCTACAGGAAGAAGATGCTGTGATATGCAAATGATTACCTTTTCAGAGCATTCACACAAGGTTGGCGCCGGTGGCGACACCTACAACGTGCTGACATGAGAAAAGTTTCCAACCGATTTCTCATACATAAACAGCAGTTGACCGGCGTTGCCTGGTGAAACGTTGTTGTGATGCCTCGTGTAAGGAGGAGAAATGCGTACCATCACGTTTCCGACTTTGATAAAGGTCGAATTGTAGCCTATCGCGATTGCGGTTATCGTATCGCGACATTGCTGTTCGCGTTGGTCGAGATCCAATGACTGTTAGCAGAATATGGAATCGGTAGGTTCAGGAGCGTTATACGGAACTCGTGCTGGATCCAAACGGCCTCGTATCACTAGCACTCGAGATGACAGGCATCTTATCCACATGGCTGTAACGGATCGGGCAGCCACGTCTCGATCCCTGAGTCAACAGATGGGGACGTTTGCAAGACAACAACCATCTGCACGAACAATTCGACGACGTTTGCAGCAGCATGGACTATCAGCTCGGAGACCATGGCTGCGGTTACCCTTGACGCTGCATCACAGGCAGGAGCGCCTGCGATGGTGTACTCAATGACGAACCTGTGTGCACGAATGGCAAAACGTCATTTTTTCGGATGAATCCAGGTTCTGTGATGGTCGCACCCGTGTTTGGCGACATCGCGGTGAACGCACATTGGAAGCGTGTATTCGTCATCGCCATACTGGCGTATCACCCAGCGTGATGGTATGGGGTGCCATTGGTTACACGTCTCGGACGCCTCTTGTTTGCATTGATGGCACTTTGAACAGTGGACGTTATATTTCGGATGTTTTACGACCCGTGATTCTACCCTTCATTCGATCTACATCTACATCTACATTTATACTCCGCCAGCCACCCAACGGTGTGAGTCGGAGGGCACTTTACGTGCCACTGTCATTACCTCCCTTTCCTGTTCCAGTCCCGTATGGTTCGCGGGAAGAACGACTGCCGGAAAGCCTTCGTGCGCGCTCGAATCTCTCTAATTTTACATTCGTGATCTCCTCGGGAGGTATTAGTGGGAGGAAGCAATATATTCGATACCTCTTCCAGAAACGCACCCTCTCGAAACCTGGACAGCAAGCTACACTGCGATGCAGAGAGCCTCTCTTGCAGAGTCTGCCACTTGTGTTTGCTAAACATCTCCGTAACTCTATCACGCTTACCAAATAACCCTGTGACGAAACGCGCCGCTCTTCTTTGGATCTTCTCTATCTCCTCTGTCAATCCAACCTGGTACGGATTCCACACTGATCAGCAATACTCAAGTATAGGTCGAACGAGTGTTTTGTAAGCCATCCCTGCGAAACCCTACATTTCAGCAAGATAATGCACGACCGCATGTTGCAGGTCCTGTACGGACCTTTCTGGGTACAGAAAATGTTCGACGGCTGCCCTGGCCAGCGCATTCTCCAGATCTCTCACCAACTGAAAACGTCTGGTCAATGGTGACCGAGCAACTGGCTCGTCACAATATGCCAGTCACTACTCTTGATGAACTGTGGTATCGTGTTGAAGCTGCATGGGCAGCTGTACCTGTACACGCCATCCAAGCTCTGTTTGACTCAATGCCCAGGCGTATCAAGGCCGTTATTACGGTCAGAGGTGGTTGTTCTTGGTACTGATTTCTCAGGATCTATGCACCCAAATTGCGTGAAAATGTAATCACATGTCAATTCTAGTATAATATATTTGTCCGATGAATACCCGTTTATCATCTGCATTTCTTTTTGGTGAAGCAATTTTAATGGCCAGTAGTGTAAAAAAAGAGGAAACTGGAGTATACGGTTGAGGTGGTGGTGGTTAGTGTTTAACGTCCCGTCGACAACGAGGTCATTAGACACGGAGCGCAATCTCTGGTTAGGGAAGGATTGGGAAGGAAATTGGCCGTGCCCTTTCAAAGGAACCATCCCGGCATTTGCCTGAAACGATTTAGGAAAATCACGGAAAACCTAAATCAGGATGGCTGGAGACGGGATTGAACCGTCGTCCTCCCGAATGCGAGTCCAGTGTGCTAACCACAGCGCCACCTCGCTCGGTAGTATACGGTTGAAAATGTGCCATAAAGGAATAATACAAACTGCAGTTGGTAGAAGAAGAAGCAAAATTCACGTATGGTTTTAAACACAATGTTTGAAGAAATCTGGTTACAGGTGAAGAATATAAGATTCCTGCATATAGTACGTAAAGCAATCGCAAGTGGCCTTACGTTGGAGTGTTCGCCGACAAGACGGATTCGAGCACCGTTACTGCATTAAAGGAAGCACGAAAAATCAGTTTATAAAGCCTCACTCTTTTTTTTTTTTTGGATCAGCTTAATAAGGATGGTTACATTGTATCTAAATGTGGCTAATTGGTCGTTGTGCACCTACCATCAGAGCAGCTATTTGTGGAGTTTAAAGCTGATGGAATAATTACATTTAATGCACACTGTTTTTCGAAAGTTGTAAACTTTAAGTTCTATGCAGATATTTCACAAGATTGTCTCGGAGGTGAGATGTCACTGTGCACACAAGGACATGTGGAACGCTTTAACACTAGTGCCAGGGAATAAGAGGCAAAATTAAAATCCCCAAATGCTCTCGCCCTGAAGAACTGTAGGAAGAAACGAAGCTAACCGTTAGAGATATAAAACAGATATTTTCAGGAACAAAATTAGATACGTTTTGAATTCGAGAACATACATTCTTTGTAGTTGTCAGATCATCGGCTGGAGAATGAATTAGAACATTCCAACGTTAATTGTAAGTTAAAAATTAAACCGGATATTATTAAAACTACACTAAGAAAAAAATAAAGAGTTGATTTCTGTGCGTAAATACTTATGCAGAATTTAATAAAGATGTTGCACAAGAATATTTGTTTTTGTGTTCACTACCTCGCCAAAATTCCTAAAAGAAGACTGCTATTTACGATTATCTATGTATGTGGGGGAGGGGGAGGGGGGGGCGGGAAGAAGCTGTTGCAAGTGCCAAGCAAGGTTTATGTACAGAGTGTCCAAGTTCCAGTTTCAAAACGCTGTGGAGGGGAACCACTGCGCAGAATGACGTCAAATCCGCACAGCATATTATTGACACAGGAGGGAACGTCATGGAACAAAAAAATTTAACGAAGATTTGATCAATAATGCGGGCGCTGTAAGCGATAGAATGTGCACACCTACAGGTGCGCAGCACACGGCTAGCGACGGGGCGTGGTCGGTCGTCTGCATTCTCTCTTTCACTTATCGACAGTCCACCTACTTCGATATGCTTCTTTCCGACATCTCTTCACTCTGTGGTAGCAGATACGTGTTAGGCAGTGTAAAGCAGCGTTGATGAAACCTCTTCCTAATACCTACCACACATAGGCCGCGTAACTCGAGTTGAAACTCAGTTCTTGAAAGTTAAATTTTAAAAAATCGGGCATTCGGAGGAAGCAGTCTACTTGCAGTTAGCATTTAAAATTAGATTGAATTTGCTTTTATTCATATGGAAGCACATGAAATGGCTATGAAACCCGTATTTACTATGGTAATACTGTATCATTCAAAGTTAACTGTCTGTACAACATAGTTTCACTCGGAAAGCAGCCAGAATTTTTGCAAGTCCGACCCGACTAATTTTCATGTTCTAACAGTCACAGACCCACAACTATTCGCGAGTTAAACATTTAGTCGTTTGAGTGGTCTTCTTAGTAAGAAGTGCTCGCCAAAGTATTCCGTACAGACCACGAAGTATGCCACACGGAAAGTTCACACGTTCATAAATCTCTAACTATTTAATTTAGAAACAACAAACATTCATTAAAATGTTTGTAACTCCAATCGCTTCAGTCACAACACTATCTAACCGAAATGAACTCACTAGGTCTTCATCTTAAAGACTATTTTTACGGAGCTATCTAACCTGGTGTTATCCGTAGGCCAGTCAGCAAGTGACTCTCTCGAACTATTCTATTCACTACCCACTCCACTATATGCGTGTGGGAACAGCTTAATTCTGATTGTCTGTCGATCTAAACGACCAATCAGAATGTTCCTTCCAGATCATTCTCGCGGTAAAACTTGCCTTATTCAGTCACTAATCTGATAGTAATTATCGTCATTAAAACTTCAATTTCTAGTATATTGTTTAATCAAAATAAGCAAAGTGCAAAATATCCTCCAAATTGATATTTAAAATTATTGCGCCTCTAACATTCATTCTGGCTGCTTTTATACAAAAGCAAACTCATACCGACATACGTCATCCGAATCGCGGTTGCACCATAACTTTCCCACGGTTCGTTTGTACCAGGTTTTACATAAAATGACATATTAAGTTTTTATGTATGTCCCACATACACTTTCTCACTCATGCTCATGCACTCACACAGAAGAATTATAAGCAAATAATAATTTTGAGCGATTTTTGTATTACGTGATGTAAAGTAACTAAAGTTTTTAAAGGAAAATTCTAAGTAATTGATTTTACGCGCTGATAAATTTGTAATGGCTTCAAATGATAATGAAAGCCGATTTGTTATTGTTTCTAACTGGGTTTTAAAACATAAGCGTCGGTTTTAGGACTTTCAGATAATTTTCATTATCTCTGGAACTTGTTGTTGTTGTTGTGGTCTTCAGTCCTGAGACTGGTTTGATGCAGCTCTCCATGCTACTCTATCCTGTGCAAGCTTCTTCATCTCCCATTACGTACTGCAGCCTACAGCCTTCTCAAACTGCTTAGAGTATTCATCTCTTGGTCTCCCTCTACGATTTTTACCCTCCACGCTGCCCTCCAATACTAAATTGATCATCCCTTGATGCCTCAGAACATGTCCTACCAACCGATCCCTTCTTCTAGTCAAGTTGTGCCACAAACTCCTCTTCTCCCCAATCCTATTCAGTACCTCCTCATTAGTTATGTGATCTACCCATCTAATCTTCAGTATTCTTCTGTAGCACCACATTTCGAAAGCTTCTATTCTCTTCTTGTCCGATCTATTTATCGTCCATGTTTCCAGCTATTTTGCTCCCCAAATAGCAAAACTCCTTTACTGCTTTAAGTGTCTCATTTCCCAATCTAATTCCCTCAGCATCACCCGACTTAATTCGACTACATTCCATTATCCTCGTTTTGCTTTTGTTGATGTTCATCTTATATCCTCCTTTCAAGACACTGTCCATTCCGTTCAACTGCTCTTCCAAGTCTTTTGCTGTCTCTGACAGAATTACAATGTCATCGGCGAACCTTAAAGTTTTTATTTCTTCTCCATGGATTTTAATACCTATTCCGAATTTTTCTTTTGTTTCCTTTACTTCTTGCTCAATATACAGATTGAACAACATCGGGGAGAGGCTACAACCCTGTCTCACTCCCTTCCCAACCACTGCTTCCCTTTCATGTCCCTCGACCCTTATGACTGCCATCTGATTTCTGTACAAATTGTAAATAGCCTTTCGCTCCCTGTATTTTATCCCTGCCACCTTCAGAATTTGAAAGAGAGTATTCCAGCCAACATTGTCAAAAGCTTTCTCTAAGTCTACAAATGCTAGAAACGTAGGTTGGCTTTTTATTAATCTAGCTTCTAAAATTAGTCGTAGAGTCAGTACTGCCTCACGTGTTCCAATATTTCTTCGGAATCCAAACTGATCTTCCCCGAGGTCAGCTTCTACCAGTTTTCCCATTCGTCTGTAAAGAATTCGCGTTAGTATTTTGCAGCCATACCAAATAAAAATCTGAAATTTTGACAGCATCATTCCATTAATAACATAACGCTGTGTACCAAATTTGAACAAAATCGAATAATAACTAATATGAATTATTTAGATTCGTGGAGGGTATGAATTTTCGTACCGACTGAATGTTGCTCTATGCAGTTCTCGCGGCAGGCAGCCTCAGCTGCGCTGTGAACAAACCGTAAAAAAATGTAGCCATCCTGCGGCCACCGTACCAAACGGCTGCGTGCCTTACTGCAGCAAATGTCATCTCGCAATAACTTACTACATTACACACCCCTTACGAACCTAAAATTACTATTAAGTTCATTTAAGGTTCATATAACGGCAATGTTATTACTGAATTCTTTAATTGAACCAACAAATTTAACTATTGCATTTCTAATGAAAATTGTTCGTACTTACCAAACTTTTTCTAATGAATGAAATATCAAAATTACGTTACAGTTTTTTACTATGTCACATCAGATATCTAAGGCCTGGACTTGATAGCGAACAACAAATTTGATTTACAAAATTTCCTTTTTTTCCTTCAGAAATAATATCTTTCGTACAAAATTCAGCATTTTAACATTTTCCAAAAAAACATTATTAATCAAACCATTTACATTAGTAAATATTCAAGTTTTGCTCGAAATTAAACATTTCTTTGAAGAATTACTTTACGAATTTCTATATCGTTTTGAAATGAATTAAACACTTTACAGTCGGTATGTTAATATTCATGAAACCAAATATTTTATTTTAACAGCTTTGGGATGCTTCCCTTTTATAAATTAAAAAAAACGCTTTCTGTAGCAGCACTGGGGTATAACAATTTTCTTTTTCACACTTACACTTGGGTTGCTTTAAAGCACTTCAATGTGATACAGCGTCCAGCCCTCAGTCCTCGATCTGGTTTCTTATAGTCTCGTGTCAGGTTTTTCAAAATTTCGTACCTGCAAAATACAGTACATCTAAGCCACCATTTTTAATTTCTGCACCCTAACTTTACACATACACACACATCATTTTTTGTAATTTTTTTCTCAAATTTAAAGGAAAAACTTTGTGAGGAACCTTCCAGAATTTTAGTGTACTCAAAAATTATTGCTTATTTTCACAAAACTTTTTTTTTTCAAGAAACTCAATATTCATTGAAATTCATCATCCTTTATCAAATAGTCCTCTATAGTACTTATTATTTTCCATAAAGAATGAATTACCATTATCCAGAAATAATAGCAGTATCCAAATTGGCACTATTACTTTACGTTTTTTCAAAAAATCATTATAAGTATTTTATAGTGAGAGAATTTCTAAGCAAGTTCCTGTCGAAAGTAATACTTTTTTCTATATAAGCTAGCCAGCCTCTCCAGGGGACACCACTTTGACGAAGCACTGTCCGTGTGGGTGGAGAGGCTTGCATATCCGCGGGAAGCTGAGGGCTATGCCAAAGGTACAGGACCTACTGCTGGAAAGGCCTCAGCCGATGGATCAGACTAAGAGTGTCCCACAACGTTCCATCTTCCCTATCCACTCCTGGTCCTACCCTGTTCCCTGACCCAACCCAAGGTGTGATGCGATCCGTGCTGAGGGTTGCGTGGCACATGGGAAGATGTGTCACAAACGGAGCCTCAGGGATACCAGGCGATCTCCCTGAGTAATAAGCCTTACACCGCGTGGGATATTCGTGGTGTGGACCTTCTAGATCCCCAAATCTCGTGGGACCAACATGGACGCGACTATAGAAAAAGAAAAAGAAACTGAGTGGCAAATTGAGACCTCAGATACCCAAACATCGGGGACTGAACCGATGGAAGGCATTTACACTACTGAATCAGGGTTTAGACCTGAGCCAGAAGTGGGAACTGTAACCGAGAAGCTAGACCAGATTAAGATCAAAGGCTTGTCTGGAGCCCAAAGGAGGAAGCTACTCAGGGAACAGAGGGAAAAGGAAGGAAAAGAATGGCTTCCTAAACGCAAATGGAGGGAAGTAAAGGGACTAGAACCCAAGACCCCCAGGAAAAAACTGTCTCAGGTTGAAGGGGACACGCATACCCCCACAACGTTAAAGACAGGTAGCAAGCTGGTAAGGGAGGAATCAAAGACTCCCTCCTCCTTGGATAAGCGAGTCCAGAAAAAACCAAGGCAAGAAGTAGGGAAACAGATCTATAGTACCGCAGTCTCGGTTTTTAGGATGGCAGTTATCCAGGAAGGTTATCCACTGGTGGCCATCACCTCACAGTAGGAGGAACTAGTACAAATGACCCTCTTTGAAAAGATTGGGGGGCGGGGGGACGCTGGCCCAGGTCCCAACTTCAGGAGCGTCTATCTAGATCGTAGTGCACTCATTTTTGTCTGCAAGGGGGTGCACACAGTATAATGGCTCAAGGACAAGGTGCCCATGATATCCCCATGGGAAGATGCGAAGCTGCTGGCCAAGATGGGAGCGGAGCTTCTTAAGACCGCGAAGATATCATTATGGGCACCCAAGATCCTTAAGGAAGTCTCTCCCAAGACTCTGTTCGGGAAAATAGGGGCCCAGAACCTAAAAGTCTCGACAGAAGACTGGAGAGTGATTAACCAGAAGGTTGCTGCGGAAGGACGAACCCTGGTGGTGGAGGCTGGTGAGAAGTCCCTGAAGGTGATGCGGGAGCAGGACCTCAAACTGTTTTTAGGTCACTGTCAGGGTTCTCAAAGACCTCAAAGATGGCAGTAAGACGGAGCCTGGAGGTGCTGCAGATTAATCTGCAGCACAGTAAAGGGGCCTCTGCTGCCCTGAGCGGCTGCCTGGGGAGACAGGAAGTGGACATGACCCTGATACAAGAACCCTATTTATACAAAGGGGGTGTATCAGACCTCGGAGGCACTGGAGGTAAGCTGATCTATGCTAGGAATCTAAGAAACTCCAGAACATGCATATATGTTAGAAATGGCATTTCTTTCATGTCAGTGATGGATTTCTGCTCTAGGGACTTAGTGACTATCAAAATGTAGCAATGTGAGGAAGGTATCATGAGGGAAATTATTTTGGCCTCAGCATACCTTCCATTTGAAGACAGTTCTCCCCCGCCCTTGGAGGTGAGGAGACTGGTAGAGACTTGCCATTGGCAAGGTACCAACTGCTGGTGGGGTGTGACGCCAATGCCCAGAACCTAGTGTGGGGCAGCAAGGACACCAACAGTAGAGGTGAGTACCTTCTTGAATTCCTCTTAGCTAACAACTTAGACCCCCGGAATAGGGGCAATGAACCTACATTCAGGAATAGCAGAAGGGAAGAAGTAATTGACATAAAATTTGGTTCCATGACGATGGGTAGCTATGTCATCAATGGCATGTAGTGTTGGAGCCATCCTCATTGGACCACATGTACATTAAATTCAAGGTTGAAATGGGAATCAGACAGACCATGACTTATAGAAATCCCTGGAAAACAGACTGGGAGACATATAGGAGGGACCTTGACTTAGGCTTATTGGAAATTAAAACCACGATAAGGAAGCCAGTAGAATTTGAGGAAGTAGCAGAGGCTGTTACCTCTGCCATAGTGGCCTTATATCAGGACAAATGCACAGCCACCAGGAAGTGCACAAAAAGGAGTGTTCCTTGGTGGAATGCAAAAGAAACACGTACGGAGACTGTTTAGTATTGCGAGATGTAAAGGACAACGGGCTAAATATCGTGAGGTCCTTGACAGTTACAATCTTGCAATAAGACAAGCAAAGGAGGCATCCTGGAAGGCATTCTGTGGCAGGCACAGCTGCATAAGCTGCACAAGATTCTCACTAGAGTACCAACTAATCCAGGAGGTACGTTGAGGAAGGAGGATGGGGAGTATACAGACAGCACATGAGACGCTGGAATTGCTCCTCAAAACTCACTTTCCTCAATATGCTCTGCCGGATAACACATCTACATCTACATCCATACTCCGCAAGCTACCTGACGGTGTGTGGCGGAGGGCACTTCCTCTATCGGTTCTCCCTTCTATTCCAGTCTCGTATTGTTCGTGGGAAGAAGGATTGTCGGTATGCCTCTGTGTGGGCTCTAATCTCTCTGACTGTATCCTCACGGTCTCTTCGCGAGATATACGTAGGAGGGAGCAATATACTGCTTGACTCCTCGGTGAAGGTATGTTCTCGAAATTTCAACAAAAGCCCGTACCGAGCTACTGAGCGTCTCTCCTGTAGAGTCTTCCACTGGAGTTTATCTATCATCTCCGTAACGCTTTCGCGTTTACAAAATGATCCTGTAACGAAGCGCGCTGCTCTCCGTTGGATCTTCTCTATCTCCTCTATCAACCCTATCTGGTACGGATCCCACACTGGTGAGCAATATTCAAGCACAGGGCGAACAAGTGTACTGTAACCTACTTCCTTTGTTTTAGGATTGCATTTCCTTAGGATTCTTCCAATGAATCTCAGTCTGGTATGTGCTTTACCGACGATCAACTTTATATGATCATTCCATTTTAAATCACTCCTAATGCGTACTCCCAGATAATTTATGGAATTAACTGCTTCCAGTTGCTGACCTGCTATATTGTAGCTAAATGATAAGGGATCTTTCTTTCTATGTATTCGCAGCACATTACACTTGTCTACATTGAGATTCAATTGCCATTCCCTGAACCATGCGTCAATTCGCTGCAGATCCTCCTGCATTTCAGTAGAATTTTCCATTCTTACAACCTCTCGATATACCACAGCATCATCCGCAAAAAGCCTCAGTGAACCTCCGACGTCATCCACAAAGTCATTTATGTATATTGTGAATAGCAACAGCCTTACGACACTCCCCTGCGGCACGCCTGAAATCACTCTTATTTCGGAAGACTTCTCTCCATTGAGGATGGCAAGCTGCGTTCTGTTATATAGGAACTTTTCAATCCAATCACACAATTGACCTGATAGTCCATATGCTCTTACTTCGTTCATTAAACGACTGTGGGGAACTGTATCGAACGCCTTGCGGAAGTCAAGAAACACGGCATCTACCTGGGAACCCGTGTCTATGGCCCTCTGAGTCTCGTGGACGAATAGCGCGAGCTGGGTTTCACACGATCGTCTTTTTCGAAACCCATGCTGATTCATACAGAGTAGATTTCTAGTCTCCAGAAAAGTCATTATACTCGAACATAATACGTGTTCCAAAATTCTACAACTGATCGACGTTAGAGATATAGGTCTATAGTTCTACACATATGTTCGACGTACCTTCTTGAAAACGGGGATGACCTGTGCCTTTTTCCAATCCTTTGTAACGCTACGCTCTTCTAGAGACCTACGGTACACCGCTGCAAGAAGGGGGGCAAGTTCCTTCGCGTACTCTGTGTAAAATCGAACTGGTATCCCATCAGGTCCAGCGGCCTTTCATCTTTTGCGCGATTTTAAATGTTTCTCTATCCCTCTGTCGTCTATTTCGATATCTACCATTTTGTCATTTGTGCGACAATCTAGAGAAGGAAGTACAGTGCAGTCGTCCTCTGTGAAACAGCTTTGGAAATAGACATTTAGTATTTCGGTCTAGTTTGGCATCCCCTGTTTCAGTACTATTTTGGTCACAGAGTGTCTGGACATTTTGTTTTGATCCATCTACCGCTTTGACATAAGACCAAAATTTCTTACGATTTTCTGCCAAGTCAGTACATAGAACATTACTTTCGAATTCATTGAGCGCCTCTCGCATGGCCCTCCTCACACGACATTTTGCTTCGCGTAATTTTTGTTTGTCTGCAATACTTTGGCTTTGTTTATGTTTGCTGTGAAGTTCCCTTTGCTTCCGCAGCAGTTTTCTAACTTTGTTGTTCTACCACGGTGGCTCTTTTCCTTCTCTTACAATCTTGCTTGGCACATACTCATCTAACGCATATTGTACAATGGTTTTGAACATTGTCCACTTATCCTAAACACTATCTGAACTTGAGACAAAACTTTTGTGTTGAGCCGTCAGGTACTCTGTAACCTGCTTTTTGTCACTTTTGCTAAACAGAAAAATCTTCCTACCTTTTTTTAATATTTCTATTTACGGCTGAAATCATCGATGCAGTAACCGCTTTATGATCGCTGATTCCCTGTTCTGCGTTAACTGTTTCAAATAGTTCGGGTCTGTTTGTCACCAGAAGATCTAATATGTTATCGCCACGAGTCGATTCTCTGTTTAACTGCTCAAGGTAGTTTTCAGATAAAGCACTTAAAAAAATTTCACTGGGTTCTTTGTCCCTGCCACCCGTTATGAACGTTTGAGTCTCCCAGTCTATATCTGGCAAATTAAAATCTCCACCCAGAACTATAACATGGTGGGGAAATCTACTCGAAATATTTTCTAAATTATCCTTCAGGTGATCAGCCACAACAGCTGCTGAGCCAGGGGGCCTATAGAGACATTCAATTACCATGTCTGAGCCTGCTTTAACCGTGACCTTCACCCAAATTATTTCACTTTTCGGATCTCCGTCAATTGCCTTCGATACTATTGCACTTCTTATCGCTATAAACACGCCTCCCCCTTCACTGTCCAGCCTGTCTCTGCGATATACAGTCCGACCTGAGTTTAGACCCCAGAGAGACAACGGTTCTCAAGCACTCGAAGAGAGGACTGGGATTCGGCCAAAGAGTGTGTGAACTTCAATAAAATCCTGTGGGCGGTGAGAAAACTCCAACTATTCAAGCCACCTGGCCCAGATGGAATTTTTCCATCTCTTCTGCAACAGGCAGGAGGAAAGCTTATAAGCGTCCTATGCAGGCTATTCAGGGTTAGCTTAGCAGTAGGAATCATTCCCAACGTTTGGAGGGCACTTAAGGTTGTCTTCATTCCAAAGCCAGGGAGAATTGATCATACCAAGGCCAAGAATATGATACCAATCAGTCTGTCCTCCTTCATTCTCAAAACATTGGAAAAACTGGTTAATGTATATGTTGGGGAGAGGAGGCTAAGTAGGGTCCCTCTACACCTAAACCAACACGCATACCAACCAGGTAAATCATGTGAGACAGCTCTCCTCCAGCTCGTTGGGAAGGTAGAAAAAGCACTTCACTTCCAAGAAATAGCCCTCTGCATCTTCCTGGATATCGAGGGGGCCTTTAGTAACACGACCTTAGATTCCATGGTAAGGGCAGCAGAGGTGCATGACCTGCTGACCATTATATGTAGGTGGACCAGAGCCATGCTTAGTGGAAGGAAGGTAGAGGCTACTATGATGAATGAAAATATGGTAATTAAGACCACTAGAGGCTGCCCAGGAGTTTTGTCTCCTCTATTGTGGAATCTAGTGGTGAACCAACTCATTGAGGAATTAAATTGCAGACAATGCTTCTGCCAAGGATACGCAGATGACCTTTCATAGTAATACTTGGCAAATTTACTAACACAGTCAGGAATATGGCACAAGGAGGGTTGGACATTATGCAAAATGGCGCATTAAACAGAATCTAAGAGTTAATCCTAAGAAGACTGTTGTAGTGCCCTTTACGAAGAGACCTATTCCACATGCAAGTTGGAAACTAAAGCTCTTCGATGAAACTCTACTTGTGAAGGCGTCAGCGAAATATCTAGGGGTAACCTTGGATGAGAAGCTAACTTGGGTCCCTCATATTAAGAGTAGCTGCTCCAAGGCAAAAAGCACTTTAGTGAGTACTAGGAGGGCTTGTGGTAAAAACTGGGGCCTAAGCCCCAGGCGTATGCTCTGGGTATACACCACAGTGATTAGACCTAGGATTTCCTATGGGGCCGTAGTGTGGTGGAAGAAGGTAGAACAACGGGTTGTTGCAAAAGAGCTTGCTAAAGTGCAGGGATCGGCCTGCTTAGCCATAACGGGAGGAATTAGCAGCACACCAACCGCTAGAATGGAAGCCATGCTGGATATGCCTCCACTTCAGCTTAGGGTTTAGGTGGAGGCAGCAGCTGGGGCATACAGACTTAAAACTGGCCAAAACTGGGTCTCATTCGGATATCCAGAATCACACACTAACATAGTGAGTGAGGTAAATATAGGTATGGCTGGGGAAATGCCCGCCGACTATATAATAACTCCCAACTGCTTTGACAAGCCTTACAACATAATAATTGGAAGTAGGGAGCAGCGGGAGAAAACAGTTCGACAGCATATGGGGGACATCGTTTGGTTCACCGATGGGTCGAAAACAGATCAATCCTTACAACATAACAATTGGAAGTAGGGAGTAGTGGGAGAAAACAGTTCGACACCGTACAGGGGACATCATTTGGTTCACTGATGAGTCGAAAACAGATCAAGGCATTGGGGCAGGGTTGTACAGGGTTCAGCCAAGACTGGAGAGCAGCATCTCTCTAGGGAAACTGGCCTCTGTATTCCAAGCCGAAATTACTGCAATCAGGGCATGTGTGGAATATGAGTAGGTGCTACAATGACCGTAGCATCTACATCTATTCAGACAGCCAGGCAGACCTGAAATCATTGGCAGCTCCTGCAACAAGACCTAAGATTGTTGCAGATTGTCACAGGGCTCTGGTGGAGCTAGGGGAAAAGAATAGCGTGTACCTAGTGTGGATCCCTGGCCACTCAGGAATCTGTAGCAATGAACAAGCCGATAGATTGGCAACAACTTCATTTATTGGACCAGAACCTGTCTTGACAATCACCAAGGCTATGATCAAATTAGAACTACAGAACTGGCTTAGGAAACAGCATGTAGGATATTGGACCAATGTCCATAAACAAAAACATGGTAAGGTAATGATGCCCAAGCCATGTTTTAAAAGAAGCTCTGTAATCCTGGGATTGAACAGGAAAGAAATCAATCTCATGACTGGACTGATGACCGGCCATGGGAACTTCAAAAAACACCTACACACAATGGATATAATGGAAGAGGACCCTAAATGTAGGATATGTGATGAGGGTGAAGAAACTGCATCACACCTATTCTTTGAATGCATGGCATCGGAGAGTAAAAGATACAGAATCTTCGGGACAACTAGACCTGAAGAAGTTTTGTCTAACAAAAGCTGGTAGAGGGACTCTTTGCACTATTTTAGGGCACTGATTGGATTTACTGGATATACAGGGAGCGATACCGCACAATAAACCTAGTTTCGGTAAGGGCAGTGGCGGGTCAGATCTAAGCTGTTTTAGCTCTCCTGTTAAAATCAATCAATCAATCAAGCCAAAAATTTACAAACATTTTCTTCATTAACTTTTCTTTCCAGAAAATATATTTACTTTACAATTACTATTAAAATCTCATGACTTTACATAAAATAAGCTATTATACACATATAATGCAAAATTACTGGAAAGGTTGAAAATATTTATACCAGTTTATGTGGCTCTCAGAAACACATCAGATACATAATCTATTTACTTACTTCTAGTAGGCACTTTCTTTATACTTTTACCACAAACATCTTCCAACAATATTTCTACATGTTCCAAAAATTGCTTTGAAATCACTTATTACACAGTCACATTACATTATTCCCTTCAGTATCCCTTTTTCCATCACTTTCATTCCACATTCATTCATGTTAGCTTTTCAGTCATCATTTACTTCCAATAATGTCCTTCTTTTACCCATTCCCTTATTTTCTGATGGCATCTGCTCTCTATGTACATTTTATATACATTATTTACTACGATAGAGAAGAAGGAAAGAAAATAGCAAAAAAGTTCCAAATGATGCAGAGTTAGGTTTACAATATGAAACGAAAAGGAAATAATATTGACAACAACTCGTGATGCCTGGTGTTTGTCAAACACCTGACAAAGCTAAGAATGCGTGTCCCCTGAGGCCTGTCAATTACTACTGTCCCCGTCATCCTTCTGTATGTACTTCTTCCAATCACTGACATTTCGCAATCCCTCTACCTCAGAAGGATCTACTTCCTTACTTTCGCCATACTCGTTATACCCCACAGCATCCTCTTTCTTTCTGCAGTAACGTATAGGCATCTCACTTTGCTCATTGGATTCATATTGCCTTTTTTCCAATAAATGGAATAGATACTGTTCTTCCCTGTACCACAATGCCCACTTCATTACGTCAAAAATCCACTTTTTCTTGGTATTTTTGTAAGAAATCTGCTCCCACCAGCATTTCCACGCTTCATGCATTTATTATCAAAAAAATTTGGTCCAATTCTACCTTACTGATCCTGACCGGTAGCATAACTTCCTGTTTAACTACTTTCTTACTTTTCCCTGTGGCTACAATAATATTTATGCCACTCACTGCCATTATAATCACATCCTTACTAGCAGGGAGAGCATTCTCAAAACCCTGTGGCAGTGCACATAAATCGAAACCACTATCGACTAAACAAGGAACATTCTCATTAAAAATGGTAACTTCTATTATAGGCTGTCCGGCAGTTTTATCTCTGAATTCAGAATCAGGTTCATCTAACAAATCTTGCACTACATCACGTCTATTGAATGCTACACCTTCTGTGGAAATTATGCACATATGCACTAGGTCTTCTTCCTTTTTAACTGTGGCAGCTTTAAATAGTCTGTTCACTACTGACAAATCAAAACACTTCTCCAAATACTCTCCTTCTTTAATAATAATATCACATTCTGCAACCTTTCCTATCATGTTGTCAGAATTATCAAAATAACCCCCTTCTGTTCCGTCTTTGTCATTATCAGAAACTACTACTTCTAATCTATGTAAAACTTCTCTACATGCTTGTAGAATTGCATCTTCTTCTTCTTCTCCTCTGACAAAACCTGTCGAGAATTTTTGTATCAAATGTTAGGCATACCTGGCATAGGGCCTGGAATTACTTTTTGTTCCATGCTGACATGTATATCACTTTTTGTCAACAATGATCTAGCAGTTTCATTAATGCAGCCTTAATGATATGCATGTATTTACAACTTCTGTTGGAATTTACTTATCTTTAGGCAAAAACGCTTTGCTTATGAGCATTGGTAGCTTTGAGGATTTGATCATAATTTTCAAGAGCTCAAGTTGTGTAACGCTTTTCAGGGTTTTATTTTAAACAATACTTTACATAATTCTATCATTCCTGGGCATTTTACATTGCGAATTATTAAATCATCTCCATCAACATCTGCAAGAGAATCACCAATTATCCACGCTTTTGCTGTTGGTTCAAGTCTGATGCCATTATATTTTGTCCATTGGTTCAACAAAAAAAGATGCTGCTGATTGTGGCTGTGTCTTCTTCGTCTCCATCGTATATGTCGTACTCATCATCATCACAGTCATCATCATCATAACCATCACCATCATCATCATCTTCTTCTTCTCCAATACCTCTGCCTTCTTCTTTCATAAATACATTGTTTTTAACATCTTCATGCTTCCTCTTTCCCAATAGCTGCCCCAATCTCTGTAGCAGTTGAGAAACTAGTTTGAATACATTTTCCAGTAAAGAGTTCGGAGCTTCAGCTTGTCTTTTTTGCTGCAATGCCTGCAGACATTCCTTCAAAATTTCAACACCTGATTCTTAAGACTGCTCTTTCGTCCAGTCGATCTGAGACAAATATTGACAGCTACAATGCTCAATCACAGCTCAGAGGATTATAAGCAAACGTCTCAACTTGCACAACTCACAGCGTTAGACAGTAGACAGTGGCCGTTTTCTGGGTACTAAATAATATTCTAATTCTAGATCGATGTCAGCTTCTGCTATTTGCAAATGGTGGTGGTGTAAAAAGTGTGGGAGACGACATAGAATGTGCAATAAATTCGTATACTTCCACTTTGTGTAGCAGTCGAAGTTTTAACTGTGAATTTTTTTATAATAGAATTAGTGTTTTTTATATATTGATTTTTCCCTTTCATACCCTCAGTAATATGTAATAACGATGAGGCAGGTGTGTGTAGAAAGAGAGAGAGAGAGAGAGAGAGAGAGATAGAGATCACATGTGCAGTGAGTACAGTATTTCACATACGAAATACAAAGATATGTGTGTTTGTGTGTGCATGCGAGAGAGAGGTCACAGTTGCGTAAGCAGCACAGTATTTTGATTTAAAAAATACGGATAAAGCACACATTTGCAACGACTACAGTATTTGATCTATGAAGTAAGAGATATATCTGTATGTGTGCTATTTTACGTATGTGATACATATCTTTTACCTTGGAGTATTTTTCAAAATTACACCAGAAACTTTTATGTAAATAATGTTTAATTTTGACCTTGCCAATACTTTAATTTAATGTCAGAGATATGTACCTGTACTTACATAATGTTAGTTGACACCATTTTAATGCGAGAAACAATGCTATCTTTGACTTTCAAGTGGAGATCATTTAATTTTTTACTTCATTTAAAAATCATTTAAACTCTATGCTCCGATTGGTTGCAAACAGTAAGGGGGTTATAAAGCACAATTGGTCTATTTACATCATGTTGGATTCTTTTTTCATTTTAATACTGAACTATGAATGGGTGAGAATAAGGAGAAGGGTTGAGAGGGAGGGGGAGGGGAGAGGGTTTCTCGTTTCCTGTTGTTGATTGATTGATTTTATTGATAGTGAGCTGAGGAGTTCACCGTCGTTGATGTGCTGCATGACGTTCGTGATCATGTGATGCTCACAGGATGATCTTCAACGTCATTTGAAATGTCATAGTGATCTGAAAAGTGTTCTGATGTGAGTCGGTAACGGTTATATTCCGAGGAACCAAATGTTACGTCGTAGCTGCTGATGATAAATGAGTGGAAGGCAGCCAAAGGATCTGTCGCCGTGGGAATCTGGACAGGCAAGCAAAAGATTAGTTGACACAAGTGCACTTCAAATAAATATAATTTACTCAGCTTATGCAAATGATTTGCTACACTGTTGACAACTTGTGACAGACGCGGCTAACTACAAGCAGAGTCCCGACACGGGCGTGCATCTAATGAGAAGAACACGGCAAGTACCATCATCCGATTTTCCAGGAATTTGGCTCAGAGGAAGAAGAGCCAAAATAAGCGAACACGTGTCTCGGCTTATTCGTAGATACTCGACCGCTTCTGAAAAAACGACGGTCAACGTTTTCGAGGTGTTTTCCATGCACATTATGTGTCTTTTACCGTGCTTTATCTTCAGACGAAGTGGTTAGTGTCGCGGCTTGTTAATTTTGCGCAGTCTGCATTGCGTAGAGGCGCGACTCGGACGCGCGTGGAAGAGAAATTGTTTACATCGCAGATACTCGCGCATGTTTTTGTCTGAACAGATCGCCAAGGCACATAATTTCAGAAGACTACGGTCCAATGTAGGTTTGACAACGATGTATCAGACCCAAGGCCTTTGAAATAGCTCGTTTTTTGAGGTAGGAAGTTCTTTTACCTGCTAAGGACATAGTTAGGATACACCTATCCATTGTAAGCAGCACAAAGTACGTCAAGATGACCGATGAAGCTGCATTTCATCGCTGTTGCTCAAAGGCGATTTAAACTTCGACACTCTGATGGCCATATCAACGATGTCACAGTACCTACTTCTGGCTTCGAGAGTGAGAGTCATTCGGATCTTTGAACTGCCGTTTGAGGTACCAGAATCCATGGTTGTTGAATCGCTGAGACCATATGGGACGGTATTCAGTCATATGTCTGAATGCTGGTGAGTTTTAGCACCCATTTTGTGATAATCAGTGTCTGACAGGTGCGGACCTTCCTTAACAAACATTATTATATTTACATATTGTGATTTACGATGGCCAACCGCGGACATGTTCTGGCTGCGGTGGAGAAGAACATACCCGCTCAGAGCGCGTACAACGCGGCATCATGCTACTGCCACATGGAGCAGCGTCACAGCAAGAAGTTCCAAAGCAACTGCCGTTGTCGTACTCGTCGGTGGCCCGCCGGGAGGTGTTGTGACGAAGGAACCTTCCGCAGTCTCGCAAGTAACACGCAGCGTGAAAGTGGAGGTCGAGAATGAGGCGACAGCAATGCACCAACGAGCTTGCTCCACTGTTTTTGTCCTTGATGTGAATCCTGCAAATTAGCCATCACAAGTGGAGATGCCGACCCCAGTACCTCGTCAGCTTGATCTGTCCAGTCACATTTGTCATCTCAACCACAAACGCCCTCTGCTGCATTTCCATGCAACTGCCAGGATGCAGTCACTGAGTCCTCCATTGGCATCACCAGGTCCATCAGCATCTGTGAAGAGGGACCATCTCAAAGGCAGGGCATCGGCTTACCATCTGAAGGAATCCTGTCAACAACAGTGTTGGACAAAGAGAGATTCAGCACAGTTTGTTCGTGTGGGTTGCCTACATCACTGGCAAGCATACATTCAGGGGCAAACCTATTGCTCTTTTGATTGACAGGACCTTAACCTATTCTTCTGCTAAGAGGATTATGACCCCCTGGGGATAACACATACTCTTGACAGGTCCTTAACCTATTGTTCCCCCCTCTCCCTCCTCCTTCAAATCCCTCAGGAAACTTCCAACCTTCCACCCTCCCTTTCGCCTCTCAGCCCTGAGCTATTCGAAAGACCCCTCTCACATCTTCTATTTGACTGACTACTTACTTAAATTGTTCAATTAATCAACCCCTCCCCCTCTGCTAATCCCCCCATACTCCCTTCCAGTCCCCCTCCCCTACCTGGAAATTGATGGCTCTGTGCTGAAGAGGAAGGATCTCGCAACAGGAAATTCAATAACATAGCAGAAGTTGTATTATACGGTTTGCAAAGGTTGGCTCTCTCTTGTTCATCATTCTCTAATGTTTGGGAGGATGCATATTTTGTAAAATACATTGAAAAGAATTAATTAAATCGATTTTTCTCATCCCATTTGCATAAAGAAATATGTAATTACACTGTTAAAAATCTTTTGATTGCGAAGCATGCACCTTCTGCTGTCCCTTCTCCACGGGCTTGCACCCAGTGCTGACCACCATACATGCAGCTCGCTCAGGGTCCTGCAAAGTGACACATCTGTCAGTGGCCATGCCATGCTCTTGTCCAAGAGTGCCTGGTTGGTCCCTGAGTCTGACAGACCGGATGTCACACTAATCGCTGAACAAAAGCACCTGAGAAACTCCTATCAACACATGTGCCCCTGCAGAACACCAATGCCTGCAAGAACTCCTTCCAAGGCAAATGACTGACTGAGAATGGAATCCGCCATGGACTCTAAGCTGCCATCTGTGCTGGATCTCATGACAAGAAATTCAATTATATAGCATAGGATATATACTTTTATATATAAAATTCAATTACCATTGGCTGGAACTCACTTTCATATAGTGGAAAAAGCTCACAACCAGCTTCTACATGACCTAATTACGTAATTCCACTGCTGCAGATTAGAAGTGTCATAGTGTTTGTAATGCATTCTATCTCTATGCCATGTCAGAGACTCTGCGATATATCCACTGGGTTATAGATGAGGGAGGATGATGGTTGATTGAGAATAATCACGTACGATAGATGGTGTGCTATACGACACATTGAGGGCATAAGAAATGTACAAAAGACACTGGCTTTTCAGATCTATAGTGCTATGCTTTTCGGTAGAAATGCTGAATGCAATTTGGATTCAAGTCTTTCCATCCATCCATATACCTGTGTTGGATCCTATGGAGATGTCTTTTTATGATTAAAGCCACTGGTGAATCGTATTCGTTGCACTCTCAGGTCTCGAAACGAGTCACCCTTTTCGAATCTATCTGCTACAGTAAAATTCCAACATAGTATTGTACAGTTTCTATAAATCTTGTAACTGCTCCTCAGACTCTGCCCCGCCATCCCTGCAACTTTGTGCATGTGATTATTCCAATTAAAATCGGAACTGAGCAGAGGTCAGAGAGTGGTACATCTACCACCTTCTGAACCCGCGTAGAAACAGGGTGAGCTGAGTTAACGTGACACGATCGTGTTTTGACCACTTGGTGGAAATGGGAATATGTTGTCGTACCTCTGCCAACCGTGTACAATCTGTAAGGTCAGCGCCAAACGGAGATTTCTCCTGCAATATGATGTAGTATAAAAGACAGTACAAGTAGTTACGGGAATTGGAAAAAGGATGAGAATTTGGTACTGCACTGCGGTGAGTCCCCAGACTGCAACAGGTACTGCAGTCCAAAGCACATGTCCATTGACATCTGTCACCCAAACATCCTATCTATCACATACCTCTTAACACAGAATAAAAAACTACAAAAGCTTCACTAACTTTGTCCAACAGAGAACTCGACACATATATTGAAACCAGAGACTGCCTGTGTGCTGGCAACTAGAATATGTGCCATCACCCATTAACTATACAGGTATTGATCCACTTAGTCGGCTGCACAAACCAGCGTAAAGTACCATCGCCTGTACTGTAGGAGGAGAATCACATCATACAGGCTATCAGTTGCAAGAGAAGGTCCCTGTGTCCCTGTGTTGTTATTTGAAACATTGCTTTTTTTCTGCTCCAACATGACCAAGCAGTGTATGACAGCTTTGTACACCACCATATATTTTGTTTTTTCCACAACGACTTCGAGGCCTACGTCAGGTTCTAAACTTACATTAACGTGTTTTGAGCCATTGATTCCAACTGAAAGCTGGACACCGCATAGTGTAAAATATGTTGCTGCTGCTCCCACAAAACACATACTGGATGATTCAAATAAAAGACAGCAACAGTATAAGGAAACTGGAAGAGTTTTTCGCCGTTGTGGAGCATTTACAAAGAGGTGCCCAAAGGTTATTGATGACCTCTACATTTAAACTCATGTTTCACGGTGATGGGATAGCAAATGGCTCGATGTTCTGTTTCGACTGATTCCTGATACTGCAGTCATGTACGTGACCACTGTTTCAATGCTAGTCATCCCCGGAAGGCGTTGTTTCTCCACCAATACTCTTTCTCCATCTCAAACAAGTGGTGTCAGTCAATCATTATGTGATAATCAACAACATACCTGTGGACAGATGGGATGGAACAGATACTGCCATTGTAATTTAACCAACATCAGATCTGATAGTGCAATCAATTTTATTAATTTAAACCAGTATTTTTCCATAATTTCAACGCTGATCAATGACATGGCACCATACTTCCCAGTTTCTATATCGTCTATAAAACTGGCCCTCTCCTACTATGCGAGAACCATGAACTAGATTGGGAATGTAGATAGATGACTGTGCAGTAAATCCATTCATAACTAATTTGCGAACATATACACCAAAGTATATATATTTCTAGCACTCGATCATAGTGCGTAATTTATGATTACGACTGCCCATCTTGCCCTATATGTATGGGAGTCACAGAGCATTCTCGCATTCTTAGGATAAAGTTAGAGATCGAAAGATCTCCTCACATAGTGTTTGAAGATCTCCTCACATTGTGTGGCCTTTCCCCCCTGTAACGCTGTTTAATCTGCAGATAGCTAGAAGTGGACCACATCTTGTGAAGGAACAGAGCGAACCGAGCCTGTAGCTCCTGTTCCGCGCCAATCTCATTCACGGTACCCACCCAAGTGCACAATATCTCTCCAGATGCGAGCATGTCGAGGAGGTTAGTACCCCTTCTCGATGTGTGGTAATACATATGAAAGTGTTGTGATGTAGCAGCAGATGGTTAAGAAGAAGAAACGTGTGGCTTTAATGCATGATGGAGCTTCAGACGGATCGAGTTTGAAGCATTTTATGTAAATCGACTCTACTATCAATTCTACAGTATTGTTCTAGTGTATGGGATCAGTACCAAGAAGGTATTGGTAAGAGAGAACATAAACATATGCACTCCTAAGCCTACACCATTCTGCACTTAAAACATGCTATAATATTAGAGCGGTGCACTTTCCGACCTATCAGACATGTAGAACGCAATGCTGTTACTATTCTAATGTAAGAAACATATTTCCAGCAGATGACGTAAATCCTCCTTGCAAGTTTCTCTACAATAAACTATGGTGTCAAACCATAAAATGAAAAAAACTATTCCTTAAAACATCGATTCTTTGTGATACATGCCAATATACCCTTCCAGAGGTGTAGAACGCCTAGCACCAACAATCGTTAGGAACGGAGGATGCCTCTTACAAGGGAAGAGAGAAACGCGTAGCAGCTGTGTTTGACGTGTGAAATTACATGTCACGCTGCCACTAACTCCGTAAACAGGATATCTGTCAAGCAGAGGGATTGCAGTACGTCGCAAACACCTGTCGCTAACTTACAATCGCCATAGTTGTGAAAGCTAAGACTCATTTTTATGGTAAGATGTGGCAGTGGAATGGAGCACGTCCCATAAACCTTCGTTCATCCAGAGGAATGTGCCGAAACAGGATGGAAATGTTACATCACCGTCACACATGAGATGGAAGGCCTCTGATGACTCAGAGAGGTTTTTTGTTAACGATCGCAAGTAGATAGTGATCTAAGCCACACAGGCAATTTTATACAAGTCGAACACACGTTATGCCACACAACTGATACACACAGACAGAACAACTGAAAAAAATGGTTAAGTGATCTGCGGCAACATCTCCTTCTCTCTCTTAATGGCATCATCAGTCTACCATTAAATCATACCTCGTTTCGACTCTGTCTCAATCAATCACTCCATCCACTTTCTGTCATCCTTCAACGCAGACGCAAATAAGTTAGATGGTTCTCTTTTGTCCCGGAAAGCATCAAAGACTGCAATCATCTTGTGTGCATAGTTATTACCTCAACTGAGATACAGTAGAATGATGCCATACAGCAGCTGTTTGTTAGCTCAGACCATAAGGTTGTGGTTGGCTAAGAGTACAGAGAACCACATCGTAAATACTGTTTGTCAGAGTTTAAAACACCTAATCTGTACCGCACAGGGTGAAACACACGATCCATTCTGTAGTTGTATATTGCAGTCACCCTAGATCGTAAAACAACGCTCTTTAGATAAGACAACATAGTGTCTTGCAACCTGCTGGCCTGCAACACGAGGCAGAAATACGAGGAAATGCAGGAGTACATGCGTGTCTTCTGCTTGGTGCAGGACAACTCTTCTGTGTTCCAGCAAGATGAAGACATGCATCTACTCCCGCATTTTGGTGTATTTGTCCCTCAATTTATATGTATTATCCTCAGTTCTTTCTTAATTTTATGTCACATATGGCGACGCCATCACATCACTTCGCGCCACGTATTTTAAAATTGCTTGTAAATGACGCAGTATAGCCCTCAACACCTACCACAAGTGCACTATTGTCTGTTCGGACGGTATAATATAGCACTGTACTCGAACTTGGTTGCATAGCATTTACTCTGTTTTCTGTATGTCTGTGTATCACAGATAGTTCATGGGGGAAGGCATAGTGGCTTCAAATCTGTTGCCGGCTTCATTTGGTCACAAGGAAGGAAGGTTGAGGTATTTCCTGAGAGGCAGGAAGTGTGTCTAGGATTAGCGCCTGACCGAGCACGCACCCCGACCAGTGTCGCGGGGCCTGGTAAAAGACGCGTGTTGCAGGCCGGCAGACTGCGAGACGCTGTGTGTCCTTAGATAGAGAGCGTTGGGTCACGAGCGGCAGTGTCTGCAATATACAACTACTGAATGGATCGCATGTTTGACCTTGTGCAGGGCTGATTTGGTGTTTTAAACCCTAACAAACAGTATTTACTATGTGGTTCTCTGTACTCTCCGCCAATTACAACCCTGCAGTACCAGCTAACAAACAGTTTCTGTATAGCAACATTCTAATGTATTTCTATTGAAGTAATAGTGATACACGATAGTTGATTGCTGTCTTTGATGCTTTCCTGAACAAAAAAGAACCATCTGCCTCTAAACTTATTTGCATCTGCATTGAAATATGGCAGAAAGTGGATGGAATGATTGGTTGAGACAGTCGAAACGATGCATGATTTAATGGTAGACTGATGATGCCATTTAGAGAGAGAAGGAGATGTTGCCGCAGATCACTTAACCATTTTTTTTCAGTTGTTCTGTCAGGTTGCGTCACTTGTGTGTCATAACCTGCATGCGACTTTTATACAACTGCGTGTTCTCTGTGTATGTGTTTGTGTGTGACTTACATCACCAATTACTTGCGATCGTTAACAGAAAATCTCTCTGAGACAGCAGACTACTTCCACGTCATATGTGATGATGATGAAACATGCCCATTCTGTTTTGAGCCTTTCCTCTGGACAAACGAAAATTTATGTCACGTGCACCATTCCCCTGCCGCATCTTGGCATATAATCGAGTCTTCGGTTTCGTAACTTTCGTGGCTGCAAGTTAGCGACATGTGCTTATGGCGTACGGCAATCCCCAGTATACATCTGCTGGACAGATGTCCTGTTTACGGAGATAGTGGCAGCACGACATCTAATTTCACATGTCAAACACCGCTGTTATGTGTACCTCTCTTTCCTTGTAAGAGGCATCCTCTGTTACTAACGATTATTTATTTATATGACTGATGCGAGCACAGTATAATTTCTGAACTGTGATCAGTCGCGAACACTGGGCGCTACATACCTTAGGAAGGCTATATTGTGCATCTTTTCCACCCCATCCGTCCTCAGGTATGTTTTTGATTATAACATAATGATTGGCTGACACCACTTTTTTCAGATGGAGTAAGAATATTGGTGGAGGGCAATACCTCCAGGGGATGGCTAGCATTGAAACAGTGATCACGTACATGACTACAATATAAGGAATCAGTCGAAACAGAACACCGAGCCATTTGCTTCCCTGTCACTGTGAAACATGAGTTTAAATGTAGAGGTCATCAATAACCTCTGGACACCTGTTTGGAAATGCTCCACAACGCCACAAACCTCTTCCAGTTTCCTTATAGTGTTACTGTCTTTTATTTGAATCATCCAGTATGTGTTTTGTGGGAGCAGCAGCAACATGTTTTACACTATGCGGTGTCCAGCTTTCAGTTGGAATCAATGGCTCAAAAGACGTTAATGTCAGTTTAGAACCTGACGTAGGCCTCGAAGTCGTTGTGGAAAAAACGAAATGTATGGTGGTGTACAAAGCTGTCATACACTGCTTGGTCATGTTGGAGCAGAAAAAAAGCAATGTTTCAAATAACAACACAGGGACACAGGGACCTTCTCTTGCAACTGATAGCCTGTATGATGTGATTCACCTCCTACAGTACAGGCAATGGTACTTTACACTGGGCTGTGCAGGCGACTGAGTGGATCAATACCTGTATAGTTAATGGGTGATGGCACATATTCTAGTTGCCAGCACACAGGCAGTCTTTGGTTTCGATATATGTGTCGAGTTCTCTGTTGGACAAAGTTAGTGAAGCTTTTGTAGTTTTTATTCTCTGTTAAGAGGTACATGGTAGACAGGATGTTTGGGTGACAGATGTCAATGGACTCTGAGAGACACAGATGTGCTTTGGACTGCAGTACCTGTATGTAGGTCGGAGACTCACGGTAATGCAGTACCAAATCTTCATCCTTCTCCCAATTCCCGTAAGTTCTTGTACCGTCTTTTATACTACATCATATTGCAGGAGAAAGCTCCGTTTGGCGCTGACCTTATAGATCGTAGACGGTTGGCAGAGGTATGACAACATATTCCCATTACCACCAAGTGGTCAAAACATGGTCGTGTTACATTAATTCAGCTCACCCTGTTTCTACACAAGTTGCAGAAGGTGGTAGATATAACACTCTCTGACCTCTGCTCAATTATGACTTAAATTGGAATAATCACATGCACAAAGCTGCAGGGATGGCGGGGCAGAGTCTGAGGAGCAGTTAAAGATTGATAGCAACTGTCCAATACCAACTTGGAATTTTACAGTAGCAGAGAGGTACGGAAAGAGTTATTCGTTTCGAGACCTGAGAGTGCAACAAATATGATTCACCAGTGGCAGTAATCATTAAATGACATCTCCATAGGATCCAACGCAGGTATATGGCTAGATTGAAAGACTTGATTCCAAATCGCACACAGCATTTCTACCAGAAAGCGTAACACTATAGATCTGAAAAGCCAGTGTATTTTGTATATTTTTTACAAGTCTTATGACCTCAATCTAGTGATGTGACGCATAGCACACCATCTACTGTACATGATTATCTCAATCTGCCTTCATCCTCCATCTATAACCCAGTGGATATATCGTAGAACCTCTGACATGGCACTGAGATAGAATACTATGACACTTCCAATCTGCAGCAGTGTAATTACCTAATTAGATCATGTAGTTGCTGGATGTGAGCTATTCCCACCAAATGAAAGTGAGTTCCAGCCCCTGGTAATTGAATTTTATAAATAAACAGCATATATATACTATGCTATAATATTGAATTTCTTGTCATGAGGTCCAGCACAGACAGCTGCTTAGAGTCCACGGCGGAATCCATTCTCAGTTAGGCATTTGTCTTGGAAGGAAATCTCGCATGTATTGGTGTTCTGCAGGGGCACATGTTTTGACAGGAATTTCTCGGGTGCTTTTCTTTGGGGATTGGTGTGAGATCTGGTCTGTAAGTCACGGCATGGCCACTGATGGATGCGTCGCTTTGCAGGACCTCAAGTAGGCTGCATGTGCAGTGGGCAAGGAAGCATTAGATGCGGGTCAAGGGACAGGGGATGGCGGACGGGGCGTGCTTCGCAACCAAAAGATTTTTAACAGTGTAATTAAATGTTTCCTTATGCGATTGGGATGACAAAAATCGATGGATTTAATTAATTCTCTTCAATGTATTTTACAGAACCTGCATCTTCCTAAACAGCAGAGAATGATTAGCGAGAGCGATCCAACCCCTGGAAACTGAGTTTTTAACAAATAAATTATATACCTTCACCATCTGCGATATAATCGCGAATATGAACAGTGATCCAATACTGTCAAATGTTTTTTATTCCAGTCTTTGATCACAGTATCAGTTCTTCTGATGATGACCGGTTTCAGTGTGTAATTACCATCCTCAGATCTACAATACAAAAATATATCCCCCTCGTGGGCAGTGTGTCTTTCAACACAATACAGCATAACGTATCACAATATACTAGACATATATATTGTGATACGTTATGCTGGATTGTGTTGAAAGACACACTGCCCACTAGGTGTATATATTTTTGTATTGTAGATCTGAGGAGGGTCATTACGGATTGAAACTGGTCATCATTAAAAGAACTGATATTCTGATCAAAGACTGGAATAAAAAACATTTAATATACCTTCTGTAATGTAGTTGTATTTCCTGTCATGAGATCCTTTCTCCCTAGCTCAGAGCCATCAATTTCCAGGTAGGGTAGGGGGGATGGAAAGGAAGGGTTGGGCGTTTACCAGAGGGGGAGTGTTTAATTAATTGAACAATTTAATTAAGTAGTCGATCAAATTGATAAAGTGAGAGTGTGCTGTTCGAATAGCTCAGGGCTGAAAGTGTACCTGTATCAGTGAGGAGGAGGGTGGAGGGTTGGAAGTTTCCTGAGGAAGTGGGAGGAGGAGGGGGAGGCAGAACAATATGTTATGGACCTGTCAGTTGAAAGGGTGTATTATCCCCAGGGGGTCAAATGGTTCAAATGGCTCTGAGCACTATGGGACTCAACTGCTGAGGTCATTAGTCCCCTAGAGCTTAGAACTAGTTAAACCTAACTAACCTAAGGACATCACACACATCCATGCCCGAGGCAGGATTCGAACCTGCGACCGTAGCAGTCGCGCGGTTCCCGACTGCGCGCCTAGAACCGCTAGACCAATGCGGCCGGCCCCAGGGGGTCATAATCCTCTCAGTGCAACAATAGGTTAAGGACCTGTCAATCAAAGGAGAGCGATAGGTTTGCCCCTGAATGTATGATTGCCCATGATGTAGGCAACCTGTACTAACAAACTGAACTGATTCTTTATTTGTCCCACTATTGACATCAACAGGATTCCGTCAGATGGTGACCCAGTGTCCTGCCTTTCAGACGGGTCCTCTTCACTGACACTGATGGACACAGTGATGCTGATGGAGGATTCAGTTACTGTATCCTGGCAATTACATCGAAATGTGGCAGAGGGCGTTTGTGGTTTACATGACAAATGTGACTGGATGGAGCAAGCTGACGAGATAATGGGGTTGGAACCCTACTTATGACAGCTCACTTACAGGATTCACATCAAGGACTAAAACTATGGAGGCAAGCACACTCTGAGCATGAATAGTTGACTACTGCCTTTGGAGTTTCAATGGTATGACAAGAGCATGACGATGGCTACAGACTATGCATATAAGGTGGGAACAGTGAACATGATTACCATGCGATCACTTACAAAGTTGCAACTTTTCCAGGACACGATCTACGCCACAGATGAGGATACTCTGCTGTTGCAGGAAACCTGCAATGCTGCCCTTCGAGATGTGTGTGGTTATAACGCATCCCTAGCGCCGACTCCGGATGTAGGACGTGGTATGGCGATCTTGTTCTGGGAAGGGATTCCGGTGTGTTTGGCGATGACTGTGAATGGCAATAGTATTGTCAACATGTATGCATCCTCCAGATGTGACGGTCGCAGTCGCATGTGCAGTTCTGCTTGGAGGTGATTGCGCCCCTATTCCATGACAGACATGATCACATCTTGGCAGGAAGGTATTTTAATTGTGTTCTCACGCCGAAGATTCAAATCCCTAATTTAAGTCCTGCTATGCGCTGCCCACGATCTACCGAGATATGATACTAAGGGACACATGAGAAAAGATCCATGGGCAGCGTGAGGGCTACACTTTTTTTTACTAACCAGTTGGGTGGATCGGATTTATGTTTCTGACGGATTACGAGATCACATGTTCGATGCTAAACGTTGGTCTGCAGTTTTTACGGATCACGTTACATATTCAAGCACATCAACCCCAAGGCAGCAGATGAGGCGGAGCCGCAGTTCGTGGAAATTTAATTCATCCTTATTGGTGGATCCCGAATGTCGCCTGCGGATCGAAGAAGCGTGGAAGACATGTACTCGCCGTCTCCCAATGAACCGTAGGGTTCTTTCATGGTGGCTGCAATGTGCAAAACCGGCGATACGAAGGGCTCTAATAACTTACGGAAAGGAAGAAGCGAGATGGCTCAAAGATACTGTTAAATATTACTACATAGTGCTTCGTGACCTACCCTTCAGGGCTCCATCGCCTGGGCGTCAATCGGAAGTCCATCCCTTTCAGGCCTGCATTTTATCGATCACGAGACGTCGATGGAGGGACTTTCGATTCATGCTCGGTGCTTGGACAACGTCGATGGAGAACATATTTCCATGCATCGTGTGTCCAGAGGTCATACACGTAACCGCCAGTCGTTGGTCACAGAGCTCCATGATGGGAATGATCGACCATTGATTTCACAACAGGACATTGCTGCTGGGTTTCTGGAGCATTACCGCCTTCTTTTCGGCAGGACGTCGACGGACGATCGGATGGGAGAAGACATATTGCGACAGATGCATATGGAGGTGGATGTTTCAGATGCAACGGCGTTATTGGAACCCGTAACGGAAGATGACGTAACGATAGCACTCAAGAAGGGCGCGGTGGGCAAATCCCCTAAGCCAAATGGGTTGACAGTCGAATTTTATCACGAATTTGCAGATCTAATCATGTCCCAATCGTTGCTGATGTATAATGAACTATTCCGCCCTGACACGACGCCCCGTCGCAATTCATGGCGGGAATATTTATACCAGTCCCGAAAGCGGCAGGGAGTGACAGCTCCCACCAATTTTGACCGCTTACAATGCTCAATACGGACTACAAAATCCCTGTGCGAATGTTGACGGAAAGCCTCAAGACTGTAATTTCCAAGACATCACCATCAGATCAAGTTTGTCTAAGAGTTCAGAGCAACATCCACTCTGTTCTTGGTGAGTACCGTGATATCGTTCCCCTGGTGGAAGCATGTCGCATGCGAGCCGGCCTTCATATCAGTGGATTTTGATCATGCCTTTGACAGGATCAACCATGATTTCCTTGGCTCAGCCATGCACGCATGGTGATACCCCAGACTTCATTACAGTCCTCATGCGCCTCGTTCACGACGCTCCTTCGATGGTGAGAGCTAATGGCAGGGAAGTAGCCATGATTCCTGTTTACGGCTCAGTTAGCCAAGTATGTCGTTTGTCGATAGTACTGTTGCAATAACACTCGAACCACTGATGCAGACTCTTCGACGGACCCTTACAGGCATCCGGCTCCGTGTTAGTTCCTTCACGAGTTGTGCATATGTCGACGACTTGATGACACTCTTCCGATCGGAGAACGAAGTACATAAGGTGATTGCTCCTCTCACTACATATGGCGTGGCGGCGGGTAGCAGGGTCAATACAAATAAAGCCAAGATTACGCACATCGGTCGCGGGCCGGACGCTCTGCACAGTGCGTATACGACGGTGGACATTACGCGATACTTACTGGTTTTGTTCACCCGACCACTACGGCAATCAGCGGCGGTGAGCTACCAGCGCCTGCTCCAGCACGTCCGATTGCGCATACGCAACAGTTCGCTACGAACGCTCGACCTGCTCCAAAGATGGAATGTACTAATGTTCATCGTGCCTCATGACTGCAACATCTGGTACAGGTATTGCCAATGCCACATGGTACTCCTGACAAGTTAAGGGCGGCTTTTGGATGCCTTATTGGCCGAGGGATGCTGTTTAAGGTCAAATAGGCAACTTCAACTCTCCAGCAACATTCTGGAGGACTTAATCTCACGAATGTGCGTAACAAAACTTTCGCTCTATACCTGCAAGCGACGGTACGGACCTGGAACAGACGGAAACTCGCCATCAGGTCGGCGATCCTGGACGTTCTTCTTCCTCCGTCCGTTGAACCGCCGATGGCGGTAGGCACAATATCACCTTCTTCTTCCCAAAACGCGCGATTCTTCATTGATTTTAGTCATGTCCAGTTACAAACGATTCCCATCACCCGTGAGATATATCGATACTTGAGGCGTCATCATGGCTACAATGTTATCGAACTTAAATACCTAACGAGGGATTGGCGACAGATTTGCCGAGCTGTCCATACGCCTCTCCTCCCCAGGGCAGCGAGATCTTCTTGGTACACATTTATCAGCTGCAAGAGTGTCACTCGCCTACGACTGTACGATATTCACATGGTGGATTTCCCACTCTGCCTTATATGCGGCAAGCAGGACACCGACGAACATTGTCTGCAGTGTGGTGAGAGGAAGGATGTTTGGCCACTGATGTAACGAATCGGGGCACTCGAACGCACCGACGACTCCGCGATCACGACGGAAGATTTATTCTTCCCAGGCGCGGCCTTTTTCCCTTCACAGGAAACGTCGGCAATCCGCTGGACTGCAAGAAACGCATCGCACTACGTACTCTCACGGACCAAGATATCCGGCATGGTTTATAGGCTCTATCTATTAGCCGCGCGGGGTAGCCGAGAGGTCCGAGGCGCCTTGTCACGGTCCGCTCTGCTCCCCCGGTCGGAGGTTCGAGTTCTCCCTCGGGCATGGATGCGTGTGTTGTCCTTAGAGTAAGTTAAAGTTAGATTAAGTAGTGTGTAAGCTTAGGGACCGATGACCTCAGCAGTTTGGTCCAATAAGACTTACCACAAATTTCCAAATTTCTATCAACTAAAATAGCATGAGATCATCCGACGTCGCTCTAAATATAAAACGCACTTTGCGAACTTTCTAGGCAACATGTTTCATGACCCTCAGGAGCGGTAGGGAGTTCCAGGTTTGCGCAGTTTCACAGGCTAGGATATTCCTCCTAGTGGAGTGACGTGGATGTCACTCCGGCCCTATTTTTCTTTCTTTTCTTTTTAAGATCTGATTGGTTTTCCTTTTTTTCCTAGGATATAAAAATTAAAATTAAAATAAATAACTAAAAAAGAATTTAAATGAAGGTGCAATGTTTCCTTCCCGCTGCCTCTTCTCCCTTATCCTGTCAGCAGACGAGGACATCGTGGCCAGGCCTCCAAGCACATCTGCCCACTCGCCCCCCGCCCCCCGCCCCCCCCCCCCGAGCTATTCCCCCCCACCCCCTCCCTAAAACAAGGTTAGTGTCGCTGCTTGTTAATTTTGCGCCCCGTGTACGAAACCCGATTACTGTTTTTGTTTTATTTTATTTTATTGTTTTCATGTATCTACTCATGTCCCTGGAAGGTTACTTCATGAATGTTTCTTATTAAATTAGAGAATATATTAACTGTGAAATTGAAACTGAATTTCTCATTAAGTACCGCATATTTATTGTATAATACACTATGTGATCAAAAGTATCCGGACACCTGGCTGAAAAGACAAGTTCGTGGCGCCCTCCATCGGAAATGCTAGAATTCAATATGATGTTGGCCCACCCTTAGCCTTGATGACAGCTTCCACTCTCGCAGGCAAACGTTCAATAAGGTGCTGGAAGGTTCTTGGGGAATGGCAGCCCATTCTTCACGGAGTGCTGCACTGGGGAGAGGTATCCATGTCGGTCGATGAGGCCTGACGTGAAGTCGGCGTTCCAAAACATCCCAAAGGTGTTCTACAGAAATTCAGGCCAGGACTCTGTGCAGGCCAGTCCATTACAGGGATGTTATTGTCGTGTAACCAATCCGCCACAGGCCGTTCATTACGAAGGTGGTCGATCTTGAAGAAAGATGCAATCGCCATCCCCAAATTGCTCTTCAATAGTGGGAAGCAACAAGGTGCTTAAAACATCAATGTAGGCCTGCGCTGTGATAATGCCACGCAAAACAACAAGGGGTGCAAGCCCAACTCCACGAATAACACGACCACACCGTAACACCATCGCCTCCGAATTTCACTGTTGGCACTACACAAGCTGGCAGATGACGTTCACCGGGCATTCGTCATAGCCTCACCCTACCATCGTATCGCCACATTGTGTACCGTGATTCGTCACTCCAAACAACGTTTTCCCACTGTTCAATCTTCTAATGTTTATGCTCCTTACACCAAGCGATGCGTCGTTTGGCATTCACCGGCGTGATGTCTGGCTTATGAGCAGTCGCTCGACCATGAAATCCAAGTTTTCACACCTCCCGCCTAACTGTCAAAGTACTTGCAGTGGATCCTGGTGCAGCTTTGGAATTCCTGTATGATGGTCTGGATAGATGTCTGCCTATTACACATTACGACCCAGTTCAACTGTCAACGGTCTCTGTCGGTCAACAGACGAGGTCGGCTTGTACGCTTTTGTGCTGTACGTGTCCTTCCACGTTTCCACTTCACTATCACATCGGAAACAGGAGACCTAGGGATGTTTCGGAGTGTGGAAATCTCGCGTACAGACGTATGACACAAGTGACACCAAATCACCTGACCACGTTCGAAGTCCGTGAGTTCCGCGGAACGCCCCATTCTGCTCTCTCACAATGTCTAACGACTACTGAGATCGCTAATATGGAGTAACTGGTAGTAGGTGGCAGCACAATGCACCTAATACGACAACGTATGTTTTCGGGGGTGTCCGGATACTTCTGATCACATAGTGTATATATGTGTATGGTATGTTGATGCGTTACAATCTTTTTAAATTCCCGTATTCTGATATTTCATTCTAGTTTCAATTCTTAAATTAATTCTTACATTTTATTCATATACTCCTCAGAACGATTCGATGCGCTCCCTTGGGTGATACTGATCGTAGAAACATTCGAAACACAGATATTCCGAACACCAGTTGCATCGCGAGAAGGCAGGTTTGTCACAGTGAAATTTCTTCGTATAAATCTCATTCGGTAAAGTAATGTCGTTAACTTAGGTGAAGATTTCGGGCATTGGCAATAATTTCGCGCAAACCATGCATAATAGATCACTTTTTCTAAAACGGGCCTTGCAGTTGGTTATGAATCAACATACTATACAGGAATTTCGGCCAAAACAGTTTGAAATGGCTTTCTTATTGTTTTTTCTTGAGTCATTGATGCGACATACAGTTAATAGACCAATAAGGACAACGTTGTATCAATATACACTGGAAAACATTTGTTTAGTAATCTAATGTTTGCACCTGTTACAGTCCTTCAAAGTAGTCGCCAGTGTTGTGTGGAAACCGTTACCAGTGATGTGAAAGGCGTAGTATACCGTTAGCAGAGCTTGTTCTGTTGATGGTGCGAATGGAGCGGTCTAATGCCTGTCGAATCTCTGGAACAGTTCTGAAGCGAATGCCACGAAGTGATACCTTCATCTTCGGAATCAAATCAAAATCACAAGTAGTTAAGTCCGAGGAATATGGTGGATTGTACAATATTTCCCACTCCCATCGACCGAAAAGAGCAGCCAAAGCTTGCGCTTAAGGCGCCCGAACATTGTCGCGCAAAATGATGGGTGGGTTGCGCAGGAAGTGTCGCCGCTTCTTTCGCAAAGCTGGTCGCAGGTGATGCTCCAAAAACGAACAGTAATACTGTGCATTGACGGTCTGCCGAGGAGGAACGTAATGCGTTCGATAACATCACAGTTATCCACGAGAATTACCATGACTTTATACCGCTCCATTCGCACCATCAACAGAACAGGCTCTGGTAACGCTATATTAATCCTTCCACATCGCTAGCAACGAGTTCTACACAGCACAGTAACAGGTGCAAACATGTAACTCTTTTGTATAGTTGTGTATTTTTCTTTCTGCGTATTTTTAGATGCTTTGGTATAACTTTTTTATTTGTTTTCTGAAATTTCTCCAGTTATATTTAAAATAATGTGTAATAAAACAATCTTATTTTATTAATTCATAAAACCCATACCTCGTAGTTTCAAGTAACATTTGTAATCACAACGTATAATCTGAATTTTATAATAAAATTTTGGGCACCTATGTATCGAAATATCGACATGTGTCATTCGATTAATCATCGATAACGATATTTAGTACTGCGTTGTCCTTTATATCAAACACTGATATTTATAATTCAATGTCCCATCCAAAGTTTGAAGTGGAACAACGTTGCAACAATCTATCCTGAGTTGGTCTAAGTGTACAATAATAATGCACCATCAAATGAGCTAGCGATTAGGTGGCACAGACTGGTATGTCACAAACGAGGTGATCCCGGATAAAATGAAAATTAAGGTTGAAAAACTGTCGTAGGCTACAGTAGATAGTAAAACTGCCCCTTCCCTTGGGCCGTTGATTCCCACATCATTTCGCGCTCGAAAACGTCAGTTCACACCACAATGAGCAACAGAAAGACGTTGTACACTGCTGCCACCCGCAGAGCGTTTCAACTCTACTGTAAGGACATCGCGAGGTTGCATGAACATCATCTGACTCTTTTTATGTGTAGTGCGACAGCAAATTTTGTTGCAATGTACAGTGTGGAACCACTACAGACCGTTGAATACCATTCGACGAAATCTGAACGTGATCCGAAGCAGGAAGGGTTTCTTATGCTTTTTCATCCCTTTTTTCCGCATCCTTTTGTAGCGTGGTCACGGGGGTTGTAACATGCGCATGAGGAAAAGGGTAAAGAGTCCCGCTAAGACCCCTAACTTTGGCAACACGCTCGGTGCCATCCAAGTTCCTTAGTTGAGCACATTAAAAATGTACCTGTCAGAAACTACGACACACATTCAGTCTTGCGGCTGCTCTAGCGGTTCGATGAAAGTTCATATGTAAAGTACTCAACTAACGTGTATGGGCGGCACCGAGGGTGTTGCTCAACTGAGGGGTCTTATAGCGACCCTTTGCCGTTTTATTATCACACAACAGCAGCAAAAACGTTGCGGCAGTTTCAGGCGATTCCAGTTGAATTATTTAACTGCCTATTCCACAAGAACAGGCGTTGGCTGTTTTCCTGTAACTCGGAGTCAAACGAGCAAAGCAAGCAGAGAAAATATAGGGATTCACCATCGCTACAAAAGGCGTAGACTCAGTCGTCATCAAACAATTTGGTTTTGTTTTCTTTTTTGGGGGAGGGAGGAGGGGGGGCTGGGGCTGCCACGATGCGGTTCTAACAGGTTATGGACGCAAAGGGCAAAAGGTCACAAGAGCCTACAAGAGCCTTGTATCGAAATCTCCTAACGAGGCTGCGGGTGGCTGCCAAGATGGAGCGCCGCGGGAAGCTGTCAACGGGACTGTTTCCGCTCTACGACAAAGTCCCAGCTCGGTCTATTTATTTATTTCTTGTTCTGGTGATCAATGTTGTGACACTATCACAGGAATTGGAATGTGTCAGAAATCTATGGTAGCACATAAAAAGAAAACAAAATGATTTCATATTACAGTAAACAGTAACTTAGGTTCTACTACACCAAATCAAATTTGAAAGATAAATAAATATTGCAAAGTAATAAGTGTTACAGAAAATAAATATTGCCAAATGTTGGTTTACAATATAGAATAGTCAGGATTACAAATGTAGATTTGGGCATATATTTGCAGTTAACAATACAAGAAATTCTAAACACTTTAGTTCAGGAACTCTTCTATCGTATAAAATGATCCTTGTAATAGGTACCAGAGCTCATCTTCTACCAAACACTTAATTCTTGGAAGGAGGACATTTTTAAATCTTACTGCCAGTGAAATGGACTCCTGTACCATACTTAGATATGCCTGTTCATAGTGGATGTTTTCTTCCCGTCTCATGACTATGATACTCACTATTCAGTTTAAAATTGAATTTTTGTTTCCTTATTAAGCACATCAAAGAGATTATATATTTCGCAGTGGATGTAAGAATTCCTAGTTTCTTAAAAAGATTCCTGCATGTGGCTCTAGGATGGACTCCAAAGTGATACTTATGGATCTTTTTTATGCACACAGTACTTTTTTAGCCAGTGACTGATTTCCCCAAAATATAATTCCATATGTCATGACGGCGTGAAAATAACCATAATAGGCTGACTTCATGTTTCCATAGTTCTGTAAGAAGAAACAATGCGTAATACATAAGTTGCCGAACTCAATCTTTTGCATAGATCCAGGATGTAGATTGAACAGTTCAGTTTGCTGTCAATATGCAAGCCTAGGTATTTTGGGTATCTACCCTGGTTGTCACCTGATCACCTATTTTTTAACTATTTCTTCATCTTTGAATGTTGTGTGGAACTGAATGTAGCTTGTTTTAGTGTAATTTACTGTAATTTAGAGAAAGGCCATTAATGTTAAAACAGTTTACTGTTTCACTTAAAACCTTTTTTGCTGTTTCCTCAAGTTTATCTTCTGAATTATCAATAAACAGTGTAGTGTCATCAGCAAAAATGACGAATCTACAATATTCCATACAGAAAGGCAGATCATTCATAAAGATAATAAGAAGTAGGGGCTCCAGAACTGAGCCTTGAGGCACTCCACATGTAATGGTACCCCATTCTGAAGATATTGGTACTCCATTTTCACTATCCACTACAACTTTGTGTTTCCTGTCTAACAGGTACAAATCAAGCCATTTCCCTGATGAACCACTTATATCGAGATGTGCAGTTTTTTGTAAAAGATTCTGGTGACTGACATAGTCAAACACTTTTGTTAATAGATTCCAATACTTTGTCACTAAATGCAAATATTGCCCCTTCTGTTGACAAACCTTTCTGAAATCCAGACTGACTTTTGCTGAGGATATTTTGATCCCTGAGATGCTTAACTATCCTGGCATGCATTAGTTTCTCTAAAACCATTGAAAAACTTGTCAGTAGTGATATTGACCGATAGTTAGCAGCATCCATCTTATTTGTCTTCTTATACAGCAGTTTTACGGCTGCATACTTAAGCCTCTCAGGAACTATTCCTTGCTTAAGTGATGCATCAAAAATGTGGCAAAGGACTTTACTTACATGGCTGCAGCAATATTTTCATAATTTGTTAGGAATCTTGACAATTCCAGTAGAGTTTTTACTTTTCAGGGATTTAATAACTCTTTCAATTTCTTGAATAGTGACTGTTATTACCTTCATGTGTTGTACTGAGCTAGGTACTCTGGCTTTCAAAAGATTGACGGCTTGGTTCATGGATCCTTGTAAACCTATTTTTTCTGTTACTGTTAAAATGTTTGTTTAATGTGTCTGCAACTACTTTTGTATTGCTAACAAGATGACCCTCACTTTCTATTTGGATATTTTCACAACAAATTGCGTTTTTACTTGTTTCCTTCTTTACAAAATTCCAAATAGTTTTTACTTTGTTGCTCTAGTAATCAATTTCTGCCATCAAGCACATATACTTTGCTGCTTGTACAGTCTTATTCAGAACTTTATTTTAGAGATTCTAGTGCATTCTCCTACTGGGATCATTTGATATCTTGGCTGCTTCTTCTTTTACAAGAAATTGTGATGGCTTTATTAATCCAAGGCTTGTTTCCAGATTTCAACAGGTTTTCTCTCACTGACTTTTTTGGAAAAGTTTCTTCAGAAAGACTTGTAACTTCATTGATAAATATATTAAATTTTGAGTTAACATCAATTGCAACATGTACAGGAGACCAGTCTAGCTGTAATTGCTGATCAAAGCTTTCAGTGGTGTGTTCATTTATAATCCTAAAGTTTTTCCAAATGAAAGTTTCTTTCCTTTGTACATTTATTTGGTTTAGAGTGAGGAATTGTCCTTCATAATCAGAGAGGTCATTTATAATATTTTTCACTGTTGAATTATTGCACTACCCTAATCTACAAATACATTATTTATTAAAGTGCTAGAACCGGCTGTTACTCTAGTTGGAGTGTCCGCCACTGGTGCTAAGCTGTAGCAGTACATCTGGTGTTCAAAGTCCGTTTTGTTTCTATTTTCTTTTAAAAACTCCACATTGAAGCCACCCATAACAATGGTTGATTTAGTTTTCCTACATAAGTGGAACAGAAATGATTCCATTTTCAAAAACAAGGAACACGTTTGCTTTATTTTAATGTTAGTTTTTCGACTTTCTTTATTGACACACAAGTGATACATTAGATTATATCTGTGTGGTAAAGTTTCAACTATTGTATTTTGTTGTTTATTGCGTTCCCTAAACTGTTTTAGTTCCATTAGGCAGTTATTTGCTTCGTTTTTTTGCAATATCATTTGCACCCGCTACACAAACGACATAGTCACTTCTCCCGAAATTTTATCGTGTAAGTCGACACCAATAGTGTTTTTCGTTGTTGCTCCTGGCTTCACAATACCTGTTGCGTCGTATTTCATGTTTTCTTCGAAAAGTCTCCTCATGTTTTTGCGTGACTGCCCGTTAAAAATAATACACTACTTCCGCGTTTGCAGTGTTGTACGGTTTTGTTGATATTGCCTTTCTCATTCGTCCCATTACTACGTGCAAAAGATGGCATGCTCAATTTCTCACCGTCACTGTTTGCCTTAATGCTGAACTCGGAGCCTGTATCACCATTCTGTTGATAAGGTTTGTTCAAAAGTTCATGTTCCCTTACCGATGTTAGGCGTAAATCCACCTCTTCACTCACAGAAAGAACATGAAATTTGTTTTTAACCGCCAACTGGTGTTCTCACTCCCTGGCGATGTTTTCGTCTTTAAATTTCTGTTTTTATACGGTATTTTTGTCCACTCGTTAGTTTTCTTGCGGAAGAGTAATGGACTTTTGTATGACTAATGGCTCATGTATTTCTTTTCGAAGTTTAGACATCTCGCCACTTAATACACTGATGATTTGCTGAAGGCTAGAAATACGCTCATTCAGCTTCATAATTTAGTCCCTACAGTTTACACACACTGTATTTTTACCGACATTATTTTCGATTTTCGCAAGAAGACTACTCACTTGTACACACAATGTCTCCGCCATCCTCTGCACACTTGCTGATTTTTAGGGAATTAAATTTCGCCTCCCCCAGTGTTTTCCTGACATGGGGACCAACGACTTCTTCGTCTTTCCTCAATAAAGAAACCATTGCGTGGGAGATGATTTTCGAGATGAAATATTTCGTGAATGCCACAATGCAGTCCTACCAGAGGAAGGCCTCCCATAAGTCATCCATCGTTCGAATAAATGTTCCAACTGAATAGCGTGTACCAGGTGTAGAAGTGTGAAATAGGAATTTCCCTATAGACGGTGCAAGCCGTCAGTGTAGGGTCCGTGAGGCGGTGTCTGCAGCGCAGTCTGCTTCCTGTAACTGGTGACGAATGTCAACACACAGTAACCCAAGTTCCATACATCGGTATCTGTTTCAAACCCATAAACATGTCAAATTTTGTGTCTACGTACTACGATTTGCCGGCACTATTGGTTATCTGTTATCGTTCGAAGGAAACTGCTGCAGAATCGCACCGAATGCTTGTCGAAGCTTTCAGCGAACATGCTCTTGGGAAAACACAGTGTTTCGAGTGGTTCAAAAAATACGAACGTGTTGATTTTTAACGTGAGAAACGACGAGCGTCGGAAACCACCGAAAAAGTTCGAAGCCAACGAATTGCAGGCCTTATTGGATGAATATGATGCTCAAACTCAACAGGAACTCGCGGAACAATAGAACGTGACGCAGAAAGCCGTTTCTCTTCGGTTGAAAGCAATGAGAAATGTGCAGAATGTGGCAAAATAGTGTTACGCATGAACTGAATGGAAGACAGCAAACAAATCGAAAGACCTCTTGTGAAATTCTGCTCGACAGATACAAAAGAAGGTCGTTTCTCCATCGAATAGTGATAGTTGATGAAAAATGGATTTATTTTGAGAATACTAAGCGTCGTAAATCATGGATGAATCCAGGCAAACCATCGACATCCACTGCAAGACCAAATTGCTTTGGAAAGAAGACAATGCTCTGTGTTTGGTGAGATCAGAAGGGTGTCGTCTATTATGAGCTGCTAAAACCTGGTGAAACCGATAACTGATCGCTAACGACGGCAAAGGATCGATTTAAATCGAACATTACGTGAAAAACGAGCGGAATATGGAAAAAGGCAGCACAAAATCGTATTGCTCCTTGATAACGCCCCATCACACACAGCAAAATGAGTCAGGGAAACGATCGAGGTGTTCAGTTGGCAAATACTGGGGCATGCGGCTTATTCTCCAGAGTTGGCTCCGTCCGATTGTCATCTATTTGCATCACTGGGACACGCTCTCACTGAACAGCGCTTCAGTTCTTACGAAAATGTACGAAAAAGGCTCGTTGAATGGTTCGCTTCAAAAGAAGCCTGTCAGAGAGGTGGGAGAAATATATAAATACACTACTGGCCATTAATATTGCTATACCAAGAAGAAATGGAGATGATAAACGGGTATTCATTGGACAAATAATTTATGTTAGAACTGACATGTGATTACATTTTCACGCAATTTTGTTGCATAGATCCTGAGAAATCAGTACCCAGAACAACCACCTCCGGCCGTAATAACGGCCTTGATACGCCTGGGCACTTAGTCAAACAGAGCTTGGATGGCGTGTACAGGTAGTACAGCTGCCCATGCAGCTTCAACACGATACCACAGTTCATCAAGAGTAGTGACTGGCGTATTGTGACGAGCCAGTTGCTCGGCCACCATTGACCAGACGTTTTCAATTGGTGAGACATCTGGAGAATGTGCTGGCCAGGGCAGCAGTCGAACATTTTCTGTATCCAGAAAGGCCCGCACAGGTCCTGCAACATGCGGTCGTGCATTGTCCTGCTGAAATGTAGGGTTTCGCAGGGATCGAATGAAGGGTAGAGCGACGGGTCGTAACAGATCTGAAATGTAACGTCCACTGTTCAAAGTGCCGTCAATGCGAACAAGAGGTGACCGAGATGTGTAACCAATGGCACCCCATACCATCACGCCAGGTGATACGCTTCCAATGTGGGTTCACCGCAATGTCGCCAAACACGGATGCGACCATCATGATGCTGTAAACAGAACCTAGATTCACCTGAAAAAATGACGTTTTGCCATTCGTGCACCCAGGTTCGTCGTCGAGTACACCATCGCAGGCGCTCCTGTCTGTGAAGCAGCGTCAAGGGTAACGGCAACCATTGTCTTCGAGCTGATAGTCCATGCTGCTGCAAACGTCGTCGAACTGTTGGTGTAGATGGTTGTTGTCTTGCAAACATCCCCATCTGTTGACTCAGGGATCGAGCTGCACGATCCATTACAGCCATGTGGATAAGATGCCTGTCATCTCGAGTGCTAGTGATACGATGCCGTTGGGATCCAGCACGAGTTCCGTATTACGCTCCTGAACCTACCGATTCCATATTCTGCTAACAGTCATTGGATCTCGACCAACGCGAACAGCAATGTCGCGATACTATAAACCGCAATCGCGATAGGCTACAATCCGACCTTTATCAAAGTCGGGAACGTGATGGTATGCATTTCTCCTCCTTACACGAGGCATCACAACAACGTTTCACCAGGCAACGCCGGTCAACTGCTGTTTATGTATGAGAAATCGGTTGGAAACTTTCCTCATGTCAGCACGTTGTAGGTGTCGCCACCGGCGCCAACCTTGTGTGAATGCTCTGAAAAGGTAATCATTTGCATATCACAGCATCTTCTTCCTGTCGGTTAAATTTCGCGTCTGTAGCACGTCATCTTCGTGGTGTAGCAATTTTAGTGGCCAGTAGTGTATAAACAGCAATGGAGATTGTTTTGAATAAAATATTGTTTACCAGTTTCAAACAACAGACGTGTAATTATTGCAACTACAAAAAAAAATGGCTCTGATCACTGTGGGACTTAACATCTGAGGTCATCAGTCCCGTAGAACTTAGAACTAGCTAAACCTAAGTAACCTAAGGACATCACACACATTCATGCCCGAGGCAGGATTCGAGTCTGCGACCGTAGCAGTCGCGCGGTTCCGGACTGAAGCGCCTAGAACCACTCGGCCACCGCGGCCGGCTATTGCAACCACTTTTCGGTTTCATACTTCTACACCTGGTATTTGGAGAAGGACTGACAGTAAGTGTCATAGTTGCAGTTTGATTTTTCGAGGTGATAATTAAAGCCTTATGAGTACCCCTTGTTATTTTGACTCTAAGGGCTTGGAAAGTCCCATGTTTCCTTGCTTTATGGAGTCCAGTGTATAGCGTGCAGAGGCTATTAATGGAGGTACAGATTCTGCCAGGGTGGGGACCGAGGGTTTCGTTGTGGTGCTCAATTTCAGGTTGCGTCAGAGGGACGTGTGGGCGTGTGTCGGGGGCGGGCAGGTGCCGCTGCCGACGGCGTGGGCGTGGGGCCGGCACGGGGCACGGGGCGCGTGCGCGGTGGCCCGGCGGCACCTGTCGTGTCCTCCGGCAGCCGGGCATCATTGATCGCGCCCAGCTGGGAGCACCCGGGCCTGCGCGCTCAGCTCAGTGCCGCCGCCTCTTCCGTAGACGCCGCACGCAGCACCAGCACCCAGGTAAGGCTGCCTTCCCTCGCACCATTTCCCTCCTCGCCGTGCGCATCTTTTCACCACCCGACGCACACTACACGCCTCCCTGTCACAACCTAGTGTAATACATAAACAATTCTTCTGATGATTCACGACTCCGAAACGAACTGCGCCATTATCCCGTTGTTCGCGCCACTAATCACTCCCAACCATTTACTGTCCACCTTCCTATATCCTTCGCAATTTTCACATTTAGAAAACGAAACGTCTGAATGACTCCCAGGGAGTGCACTCGGCACTCTGAAGTGTCCTCTAAATCGTTCACAGTCGTACCATATGGTTGCTCTCCGAGTGTCTCAGACAATGTTTTCGATCACGCCAGCTGTGACAGTTGCAATTTGTTAATCGAAACTCACAGAAAGTATTGTCGCCAGCCGAGGTTCTGTTTGTTATCTGGACTGGCACAATCGTAGAAGTTGTGGCTTTGCGATGAGGACACCTGTTGCGAGCAGCAATGTGGCAATGGACTCGCTTTAAATTTGTCGATTTAATGTTCTGGACGAGGGAGGGCCTGGGTCGCGACGTATACTCTGTCAGAAACGACACTATTTTCTACGTGACTGATATCGTTATGGGGAATATAACTCGTAATCTTACTACTTTCCTTCCACACACTTGTGTTTATTGTTTTAACTTTTTGCAATGGTTTTTGAAGCAACTACGTTTCATTATCAGGGGCTTGAGTACTGTTAATAGTCTCACATACTACCACAAGTATATCCTGTTAATGTATTGTTACATCCTCCCCCTAGTGTGGTAAATAGAGGATGTCTCTCCTATGAGTCACCAGGCGCATTTTCTCTGGTGTTTCGGCAGATATCCGCAATTTCTTTTTTTGCAACGTGTGGCAGAAGTCAGCCCAAACAGTTAAAACTTAACACGTATATAATGCGACGCCTAGCGTCGATATAAAGCACCTGTTTGTTTTGCGTTACAAGGAAAATGATTTTTAAAGTGGGATTTTAAGTGTCCATTCGACAGTTTACTACGATATTCCTTTCATCGATGTGTGTTAACAGTGCTAATAAAATACCAAGAATGACCAGTCCTGTAGCAGCGAAGGCACCGCCCTAGACTGCACTGATTGCTACCGCCATGCAGAAGCGCTGCTCAGTCGCTACTGCAGTACTGGCTATTCTTCGTGTTTTACTGTTGCCGTTAATATAAATCGATAAAACGAACAACTCACTAGACTAAGTGGGGATCGCACGTAAACTACCACTTCAAAAATCATTTTGTTTGTAATGGGAAACAAACTGACGCTTTCGGTCGACAATGGACGCTGGACATGATGAGCAGGATTTGTTTGGACTGACTCCACCTACACGTTGTAGAAACAGTATTGCAGACATCTACCGAAAAACCACAGAAAATGCGCCTGACGACCCATAGGAAAGACACTCGGTATAATACTCTTATAGTTACCACACTTTTGCACACATTAACACTGTGTACATGCGGTAGCATATCACGGAGATAACAGTGATAAAGTGCCTGTAGATGAAAATGCAGTTTCCAGGATGAGAATTTCCACTCTGCAGCGGAATGTGCGCTGTTATGAAACTTCCTGGCAGATTAAAACTGTGTGCCGGACCGAGACTCGAAATCGGGACCTTTGCCTTTCGCGGACAAGTGCTCTACCATCTGTACTACCCTAGCACGACTCACGCCCCGTCCTCACAGCTTCGCTTCTGCCAGTAGAGCACTTCTGATTGAGCACTTGCCCGCGAAAGGCAAAGGTCCCGAGTTCGAGTCTTGGTCCGGCACACAGTTTTGATCTGCCAGGAAGTTTCGGAAATGCAGTTGCTTCGAAATCGACTTAAAATAAATTAAAACAATGAACACAGCTGAGGGGAAGAAAAGTGGTAAGAGAATAACCTTTGTTCTCTATAACAAAATATTTCACAGCTGACGTCTTTCCAGTGCTAACGAAACAACAAGACTATTAATATCCTTCTCATATAAATGCAAAATTATTGGTTCATCATCATTGCCGGTATCCATCTGTTAGCCAATATTCGTCCAGTAACTCAGGCTTACTGTTTTCCAGTAATACAGTGGTATGAGCAATAGCCTTTCTTTCCGTACAACAAATAGGCAGGCAATTGATGCCCATATGCAATGTGCTGTGCTATGGAATTAAAGGAACCTTTTTTTGGTAATTGTCTCCCATTTCGAGTCAGAAGTTTGAAATTTGGTTCAAGGGGTGCCAACAATCTTCCCCTGTAACGGTGCGAAAGCGTGGCGCCTTGCGACGTCACCCTCGGGCCCGACTACCCTTCAGAAAGCAAGGTATCCACATTTTCGAAAAAGAAAGGTCAGGCTCAGAAGTTCATTGACTGGTAAATTCGTTTAATAATAATACATTAGCACCTAGTTTCACCACAATGCTGCCAATTGCCGTCGTCACACACCCTTCTTCTTTTGAGGTCTCTGCAATGGAGGTCAGATCCGCGACACCCAGCGTTGAAATCACTCGTTTTCTTATGGGTGGCCGAGGAAAACATGTCATATACATCGCCGCTTAGAATCGACACCAGAAGGCTTCAAGGGGTGGCATGAAGGGCGTCAACGAAACCACCCCTTTTCCTTGGGACGTTTATTCCCATGCATTTCGCAATCAGAAGCTACAGTTCCCAGTGCGGTGAGTAACATGAAGCCGTTCTTGACAGCCTCTGACACTACTGAGCCCCTCCGACGTTTCACCCCTTCGGTATGGAGACTGTTGCGCTGCATCTCCACTGAACATAACCACGCCGCTTTGGACTGCAGTGCGAACGCAATTTTTGATCTGGTGTACAGGGTGGAACAATTAAGGACCGTTTAAACCCATTGGACGAAATTCGAACTTGATCAGAAGCAGCGAAGCGTCATTATGTTTTTTCAGTGCCCCTGTTTCACGCCTTCCTGCGATGTGACTATGGAGGGGTACGACTTTGACACATACGAGAATAAAACGGCAAAGGGTCTCTCTGAGACCCTCTACTTTGGCAAAACCTTCGACGGTACCAACTCACATTTATTATTTCAAAAATGTGCCTTTGCAGAGAAAACCGGCGAGGTATTTCTAGACGCCTGTAGGCAGGCGACTGGTCTCAGAGGTCTGGCAAGTGATTGCCTACCTGTAGGTGTCTCAGTCTACTTTGCAGGTTCTCTCTTTAAAAGTACATTTTTAAAATTCTCAATTAATGCCGGTGTATGCCATTGAAGAGGACCTTTGCCATCTTATTCTCACACGTATCAATGTCGTGCCCCTCTGTGATCGTGCTACAGGAGGGTGTGAAACAGGAGCCTGAAAAAGCATAGGAACCCTTTGCTGCTTCGAATCGCGTTCAAATTTCGTCGAATGGTTTTGAACGGTCCCTAATGGTTCCATGCTTTACACAGGAGAAAAAATTGCGCTGACGCTGCACTCCAAAAGGGTATGATCATGTTCAGTGGGGAAGCAGTCGCACAGTCTCCATACAGAAAGGTTGAAACGTCCGAGGGTGTCAGCAGTGTCAGAGGCTGTCAAGAACGGCTTCCTGTTGCTCATCGCAGTGCGAACTGTCGTTTTCGGCCGCAAAATGTGTGGGAATCAACTTCCCAAGGAAAGGGGGGCTTCATTGAAGTCCTTCATCCCACCCCCTGAGGCCTCTTCGTGTCGATTATGAGCGGCGATGTAAATGAAATGTTTTCCTCGGCCACCCATAAGAAAACGCGTGACTTAAACGCTGGGTGTCGCAGATCTGACCTCCACTGCAGAGGCCTCAAAAGGAGGGGTGAAATGTCGATAAGAGGGTGTGTGACGATGGGCATCACCAGCCGTCAACCGTCGTAGTGTCTGGGGCCGCTGCACACAGAGACTGTTTCAGTTAGCGTATGGGAATTGTGGAAACTTCACGTCTGCAATTCAACTTCTTCTCACGCCTGGGCGGTGGGTCCATAAATGACGACCCCAAATAGTTAACAAAAAGGTTCCGGTATTGCGTTCTGTTCAGAAAGACCGTGAACTCGTCCATCGTGTATTGCCACAAATCGAAGACTTGCTTTTCGCCGTCGCGGTACATGTATTGTATCGCCATTCCTTATACCTAACTGTCAGTATTCATTCGAGTCATCGGGAAACCGACTACGTCGGGATGAAAGAGGTCCAGGGGCACAATCGAAACGAAGAGGCGGCGTAGGAGGTAAGCCAGTATCTGGCGGATCAGTTTCCAGCACTCGCGTTCAGTCTGTGTTAGTCTCTATATATAATCGCGCAACGGGGGCACAATGGATCGTCATTTAGGAGAATGGCATGTATCCTTTCATCGGGTCGGAAATTTCTCGTTAATGACCACATAATACGTCGACCGCACAGGAAGGGCGCGTGGATGGTTCGCCAAACCCGTATCCAGTTGACCGTTGGGTCGCGTCGTACAATGTCGTTGGCCGGATTCCAGCGTTGGAGAACACTATAGCAAATCTTTGCTGTCTGATTCTGTGTCTCCGGTATAACCCCCAACATATAGCTGTGTTCCGCGAAAAACGTCCTAGTATGCAATAGTGAGGCCGATAAATGTCCAATAGGTACTGGTGGGCAGAGCGTGTTTAGGGCCACCTCTGCTATCAGGCCGCCATGAAGACTGTCTGTAGATAAAAGTCAGAGTCGCCGCATTGAGCGAAGGTACAGCGCCAACGCTCTATGCCTGACGTGAGTCCAACACCTCCTTTCGAATGGTTCAAATGGCTCTGAGCACTATGGGCCTTAACTGCTGAGGTCATCAGTCCCCAAGAACTTAGAACTACTTAAACCTAACTAACCTAAGGCCACACACATATCCATGCCCGAGGCAGGATTCGAACCTGCGACCGTAGCGGTCGCGCGGTTCCAGACTGAAGCGCCTATAACCGCTCGGCCACTCCGGCCGGCCCAACACCACCTTTATCGAAGGGTAAAGAAAGAGTAACAAAACGGATCATAAAAACTGCACCAGCGTTCACCATGTGTCCGAACACTGCCTGTATCCTGGAAGCCATCATATCTGTCATCGATAACACGTGGTCTAAGGATAGCGTCTTTGATTCATAATCGAAACGTCCACGGTCCCGGGTTCGAAATTCTCCACCACTTAAATTCTGATTAGTAATCAGCATTGGCGGACGAAGACTCCCGGCATACGAAGTCACCCTCACTCTGCCAACGGCCCTGACAAAGAGGGCGGAGTAGTGAACAGAGGTTCAGGGCACTCTCTTGCCCTTGGGGTTGGAAACTGCCCCAAAAGGCGGAAGAATCAGCAATGATCAATGGCAAGAGGATGCAGAAAACACTGGAAACCACTGCACTAAACACACGTAACGTGTATCCGCAGGACATGTGGCCTGAATTGAAAAATTATCATGATGATCTCTCCACTGGCAAAAGATTTCGGAATATTCCCCCATTCGGATCTCTGGGAGGGGGCTGCAAAGGGGAGGTGACAATGAGAAAAAGATTGAATAATCAAAGGAAGGATAACGTTCTGCGAGTCGGGGCGTGGAATGTCAGAAGCTTGAACGTGGTAGGAAAGCTAGAAAATCTGATAAGGGAAATACAAAAGCTCAATCTAGATATAGTAAGGGTAAGTGAAGTGAAATAGAAAGAAGACAAGGATTTCTGGTCAGATGAGTATAGGGTTATATCAACAGAAGCGAAAATGGTATAATGGGAATAGGATTCGTTATGAATAGGAAGGTAGGGCAGAGAGTGTGTTACTGTGAACAGTTCAGTGATATTGTTATTCTTATCAGAATTGACAGCAAACCAACACCGACAACGATAGTTCAAGTATAAATGTCGACATCGCAAGATGAAGCTAAAGAGATAAAGTAATAAGGATACTGAAAGGGTAACGCAATATGAAATGGGAGATGAAAATCTAATAGTCATGGGGGACTGGAATGCAATTCTAGGGGAAGGAGTAGAAGAAAATGTTACAGGAGAGTATGGGCTTGGGACAAGGAATGGAGGAGGAGAAAGACTAATTGAGGCGGTAATAAATTTCAGCAAGTAATAGCAAATACTCTGTTCAGGAATCACAAGAGGAGGAGGTATACTTGGAAAATGCCGGGAGATACGGGAAGATTTCAGTTATGTTACATCATGGTCAGACAGAGATTCCGAATTCAGATTCTGGATTGTAAGGCGTACCAAGGAGCAGATATAGACTCAGATCACAATGTAGTAGTGATGAACAGTAGGCTGAACTTTACGAGATTAGTCACGAAGAATCAATACGCAAAGAAGTGGGATACGGAAGTACTAAGGAATGACGAAAAACGCTTGAAGTTCTCTAAGGCCGTAGGTGCAGCAATAAAGAATAGTCCAGCAGGCAATACAGTTGAATTGACATCTCTAAAATGGGCAATCACAGAAGCTGGAAAGAAAAACATAGGTACAAAGAAGGTAACCGTAAAGAAACCATGGGTAGTAGAAGAAATACTTCGGCTGATCGATGAAAGAGAGAAGTACAAAAATGTTCAGATAAATTCAGGCATACAGAAACATACGTCGCTGAGGAATGAAATAAATAGGAGGTGCAGGGAACTAAAACTATATGGCTGCATGAAAATTGTGGAGAAATCGGAAAAGAAATGATTGTCGGAAGGATTGACTCAGCATATAGGAAACTCAAAACAACCTTCGATGAAATTAAAAGCATGGGTGGTAACATTAAGTGTGTAATCGGAATTCCATTGTTATATGCAGAGAAGACCGGATAAGTGGAAAGAGTATCTTGAAGGCCTCTTTGAGAGGGAAGATTTGTCTGATGTGATAGAAGAAAAAGGAGTCGATTTAGAAGAGACAGGGGATGTAGCATTAGAACCAGAATTTAAGATAGCTTTGGAGGACTTAAGATCAAATAAAGCAGAAAGGATCCATAACTTTACATCAGAATTTCTAAAATCATTAGGGGAAGTGACAACGAAACGACTATTCACGTTAGTGTGTAGAATGTATGAGACTGGCAATATACCGTCTGACTTTCGGAAAAGCATCATCCACACAATTCCGAAAACTGCAAGAGCTGACAAGTGCGAGAATTATCGCACAATCGGCTTAACAGTTCGTGCATCCAAAAAGTTGCTGACGAGAATAATATACAGAAGAATGGAAAAGCAAATGAGGATGGGTTAGGGAACAATTAGTTTGGCGTTAGGAGAGGTAAAGGCATCATAGAGAGAATTCTGACGTTGCGGTTGATGATGGAAACAAGACTAAAGATAAATCAAGACACGTTCATAGGATTTGTGGACGTAGAAAAAGCGTTCGACAATGTAAAATGGTTCAAGATGTTCGAAATTCTGAGAAAAATAGGTGTAAACTATACGGAGAGGCGGGTAATTTACAATTTAGACAAGAACCATGAGGGAATAATAAGAGTGAACGACCAAGAACGAAAGGCTGGGATCAAGAAGGTTGTGAGACAGGGATGTAGTCTTTCGCCCCTACTGTTCAATTTGTACATCGAAGAAGCAATGATGGAAAATAAAGAAAAGTTCGGGAGTGAAATTAAAATTCAAGGTGAAAGGGTATCAATGATACGATTCGCTGATGACATTACTATCCAAAGTGAAAATGAAGAAGAATTTCATGATCTGCTGTACGGAATGGATTGTCTAATGAGTACAGGAGATGTATTAAGAGTAAACAGAAGAAAGACGAAAGTAATGAGAAGTAGCAGAAATGAGAACAGCGAGAAACTTAACATCAGGATTGATGGTCACGAGGTAGACGAAGTTAAGGAATTCTGATACCTAGACAGCAAAATGACCAATGACGGACGGAGCAAGGAAGACATCAAAAGCAGACTAGCACTGGCAAAAATGGCATTCCTGGGTAAGAGAAGTCCGCGAGTATCAAACATAGGCCTTAATTTGAGGAAGTAATTTCTGATAATATGCGTTTGGAGCACAGTATTGCATGGTAGTGAAACATGAGAAACTGTGGGAAAACCAGAACAGAAGAGAATCAAAGCATTTGAGATGTGGTGCTAGAGACGAATGTTGAAAATTAGGTGGACTGATAAGGTAAGGAATGAGGAGATTCTGTGCAGAATCGGAGAGGAGAGGACTTTGTAGAAAACACTCACAAGGAGAAGGGACAAGATGACAGGACATCTGTTAAGACATCAGAGACTTCCATGGTACTAGAGGGAGCTGTAGAGAACAAAAACTTGGAGGAAGACAGAGATTGGAATACATCCAGCAGGTAATTGAGGACGTAGGTTGCAAGTGCTACTCTGAGATAAAGAGGTTGGCACAGAGGAGAAATTCGTGGCGGGCGGCATCAAACCAGTCAGAAGCCTGATGCCTCAAAAAAAAAAAAAAGCAAAAGGTCAAGTTGAGAGGCCATGTACACATTGACATACTGAGCTCGTTGCAAAATGTCCAACGATGTAAGTTTGTTGAGGCGAGCCTATGTGCGGAGTCGTCGCAAGACCTTACGATATGTAAAGGCCGTCGTACGTTGTATTTGGCGATGGAACGATATCCCCAAACATTTGAGCATTGGGAGCTTGTCAGGGGTACATACAGTTCTGCAGGCATGCCACGTCCCACCTCCATGTAGCATGATTTCCGTAGGTTGAACACACTGCCTGCCACCGCCCCATACTGTTGGAGCCAGGAAAGCGCCGTTCGTATTTCGTCACCAGTCCGTGCTAAGAACATCACGTCATAGGCGTACACGCCACATCGAAAGGTCATGGAGTGGAGCCTAAGAGCTTCCAAGCGTCTCTGCAGTCCGTGAAGAGCTGGTTCGAGGGCAATGGCGAATAATATAGCAGAAAGTTTAGTGTTTCCTCCGGAGCAGTTTCGATCAGTGTGAATGGCCACCACGTCCGGAGATGTGAGCCTCTCATGGAGGATGAGTGTCAACAATTTGTAGTCATTGTTTAGCATTGTCATTGGTTGCAACTCAAGTGGGTGACAACCTCCATCAGGCTTGGGCACCAGAATCAAGAGGCCCTCAGTGAATTCAGATGGCACTTGAAAATCGGGATTCAGGAGTTCTCTGTACATCCTGACCACATTGGGTCCATAGGATCAAAAAAACCTTTCGTAAAATTTAAGAGGGAGTACGTCAGGGCTGCCATTTTGTTGGGAGCACAACGCAACATAGCCTCTCGTAGTTCTTCCAAAGTCACCTCCGACAAGAGTGTAGCATCATAGAGTGGCTTCCGAGAGACGGGTTGGTCGGATAGGTCTTCCTTGACTGCTACTTCCATGTTGAACTCTCGCTCGCAGAGAATTGTGTATGACTGCTCGCAGATAATTGTATATGACTGTGTGAACGCTCGGACGATGTCCATTTGCATCTCAGCTCGTCGTCCATCCTCCGTCTCGACCTGCGTAATTTGCTCCCTCTTGTGTCTTCTCCTGTCTTGAATGATATGGTGGAGGAAAGGTCATTCTCCATTAACATAATCGATTGTTCTCTCCCACACCCGCACATTAGCGAGACGTACCGCGGTGATAAGTAGCAGCTGTGCCTTAACGTGGTGTTCTGCCAACTGTCGTTGCGGCGACGGCAATTGCACAGCCAATTTGCGGAGCGTATTGTACTAGAATTCAGTGGTCGCGGTATACCAGCGCCCTTTATCTCGTCCATAGCTGGCTAATGTTTGGCACAAGGCGGATTTGACACAGCCTAACCACCACTGAAGTGTGGTAATCGCCGTTGGCATCTGCTCCAAGTGGACTCAATTTCGCGTCTGCAGTTTACCTCAGCAAGAAGGGCCACATTGGGGTGCCATGAACCTCTACTCCGTCGGACGCGTTGGCGGGGGCGGGGGAGGGTGAGGGTACACGCTCACGATAGGTTGTCCGTGAATACTGCCGGCCACATCTCAGTGTCGACAGCTGCCGATCGCAGACCGCGTGTAACGTAAACTCGATCTAAACGGCTCGCCACGTTGGGTGACCCATGTGTCTGACAAAGTCAAGTCCTTCACAAGCGCCCGAAGTGCTAGGCAGGTGGTATAGTGCGGCATCTGATCGGATGGTCTGAGCACACAACTGAAATCTCCGCCTGCTGCCAAGTAGTCGACATTGCCCTGGAAGAGCAGTCTTGTCTTCGTCATAAAACGTGCTGCGTTCTCTCCTTCTGTCGGTGCCGGAAGGAGCATACAGGTTCACCAGACGAACTGTATCAACCGTGAATGCGACCCCTCAGGGCGACGGTAAATAGGATATATAAACTGTCATAATCCCTTCCCTGAGAAGAATAGCAGTATCTCCTCCGCCCACATTGAAAGCATAGCGTAGGCGTCATATCCGTAGGTATCGATACAGAGTCCTGATCGGACTTCTTGAAGTAAGGTACGTAATGTATCTTGCAGCATTCAGGTTTTGAGAACAGAAGTAACGACGCTGACATTGATAGTGGTGAGGCGGTATGCCTGTTCCATCAAGTCGCGAGGGCTGTCCTTGCTATTACAGGTGGGCAGTAGCCGCGGTGTGGAGCGTCTTTAGGGCGAAGAAATAGGAAGCAGCGTGTGTAGGTCATGCCGGCCTAGGCTTCGGTAGCCGTCAACGTAGACGCTACCAACGGCATCGGTGTATCGTCATGGTCCTGAAACGCAACCTGCACCTCAATATCCTGCGGCCAGTCCCCCAGGGAGGTCATTAACACTGGGTCTCGAGAGGAAGATGTATCGTGGGTGCATCCCTGGAGGCGGGGCTTCACTGAACTCCGGCATCCCCACTGCGCTCGGTCCCGCAGGTTGGGGGGGGGGGCGGGGGGGGGGGGGGGGAATCATCGAGCGCCATGTGTTGCGTTAGGATCGGCAGATTCGGATCGTCGGTACATTGGGCCGTTCTTCTGCCTCGGTCGTTATGAACCATTTCTTATGGCGCTTCGGCGATTTCTGTTTACGCTGTCTCGCCTCTGTGTACGGCGCAGGGCAGGTGGTGGATGCGCCATCCTGTTCTTCAACTTCCATCGCAACGTCGTCTTGTCGTTGTAGCGGTGAGACTGGGCCCGACAAGAGGGCAACAGAAGCATCGATGCTAGAAGACGGTGGGGGCTCCTCAGGAACCGTCGCAGGGGCCTCCAAGGCTTGAACCAATATAGAAGGGTCGTCGTAGACAGTTGGCGTCTTCCGTCTCGCCGCCGCAACATACGTAATCGTCAAAGAGGTCGCTCTCGACGGTCGAATCTGGTCGTCTGAGGGCGTCTGCACGAGACGGCGTTGCAGGTATTCCGTACGTATGTGGCCTACCTGTCCACATCCAGAGCAGGTCCTCGGCTGACCATCGTAAATAATTATCGCCCGGCAACCAGCGATCGTGAGATACGAAAGTATAAAGCGCTGCAATTCAATACCGATCTGTCGCTCCCCGTTAAGAACAGCGTAAGTTTGGAAGATCTTATATTTTTCGGCCGTATGGCCAAGGACTTTGTCATATGGTCAAGAGTAAGGGTGACCAAATCCGCTGGAACTTCAAATGGTAGCTCAAACACGAGCACATTTTGCATTCCCAGTCCAGTACGTTCAAGTGTTTCCACACCCACGTTTCCGTCAGAGTGGCAGAATCTGTAACCTCCCGCTGAGCGTCTGAGAAGTTTGTCGCAGACCTCATCGTCAGTGAACTTAACCATATACAACGCTGGAGATAATAGACAAGTGGATTCCCAGCAGCTCTTTCGGTCGTGGGCCTTGGATCTAGAGTACGTTGCGTCAAACTGCAGCTTGATAACCGCTTTCCGATACGAAAGAGCCATCGGATGTCACGACCGTAACTATAACACTAGCGCGGTGGCGCGGTGAACAACAGACCCGGAAATGAGACACGGAATGGCCGGGACGTACCGCACCGCTCCACAGCCTAAGGCCGACTGCCGACTGAGCTATCCAAACAAAACTCACGACCCCCTCCTCACAGCTTTACCTTCCAAACTTCACAGAAGCTCTCCTGCGCATTTGCAAGACTAGCGCTCCTGCTAGAAATGATACTGCGGGGACATGACTTTCGCGGAATATCTTCTGTGAATTTTGGAATGTAGGAGACGAGATACTGGCGGAAGTAAAGCTCTAAGGAGGGGTCGTCAGTCGTGCTCAGGTAGCTCAGTCGTTAGAACAATTACCGACAGAAGACACTGGTCCCGAGTTCGAGTCTCGATCCGGTATACAGTTTTAATCTACCATGAAGTTTCATATCAGCGCACTTTCCGCTACACAGTGAAAATTTCACTCAGGAAACCTTCTCGCTCTAGTCTTGCTAAGTTCACAGGAGTTCTCTGGAGTCTGGAAGGTAGGAGACGAGGTACTGGCGGAAGTAAAGCAGTGAGGACGGATAGTGAGTCGACTGGCGGTAGCAGCCGATCAGTGCGGAAGTCCCGTATTACCGCCAACGGAGAGCGCTTGCTAATTCTGTTCACCTCCTGCGGTCGCTACTTGCGCGCCGTCCAGTATTCCAGAGCAATGGCGAATAGATTCCGTAAATCAGTACCCCATTTCACGTGCTGCAATGACAATGCAAGACCAAAGACGCTCGACGTAGAGCGCTTTCTGCGTGATGTAGTCAAAATCCCGGCGAACGACGTAGTGGACATCCACTTATCAATACTGCACAGCACAGCGTATGTAAAAATCATCTCTGTAGCGACTTGTCGTAAGATCCTTCGGAACACGCAACCGGTGACGGTCGACCGTGCAGGATTAGGCACGCGGACAATTCAGGTCTTTGAACTGCCTTTCGAACTTCCAGAGGCCGACGTCGTGGACGCCTTGCGTCCTTATGGCACTGTTCGCGGCCATGTATCCGAACGGTGGATACCATTCCGAACATGCCCGGCCCTCAAAGACGTCCGCCAGATAACCATAGGCTTCCATCAACATGCGCTATCCAACCTCCACAAATGCGGCTGCCACGCGGTCGTAATTTATGGCGACCAGTTCTGGACTTACTCAGGAACTGGCGAGGAAGGGCGAGTACGAACAGAATGTCTCCAGTGTCACATTACACAACTGCGGGCCTCTGACGCGATGCCCGCATGACATCTGATGTCCCTTCCAATCTCCTACGCAATGGCTTTCGTTGTTCCTGGAACTTCGCACCACTGCCTGTATCCTGTATCAGAGCCATTATCGGACACCACTGACATAGCCATTGCACAACCTCCACAGCAACAAACGGCCCTATCGACACCACCGGCACCACTGCCTGAGGAAGCCTGTTATCTCTCCGATGACACGATGAAGTTTACATCAACGATAGTACAGGTGACAGCTTTGTGCCGGAACGACGCGAGTCATTCCCGTCTTCCGACGTTGAAGGCCGGTCATGGAGGCAGCAGTCACCCAAGCCTGTAGACACAGACGTCGTACGGTCTCAGATGCCTCTCCTCTCGATGACACCGCGCTTGCAGTGCCCATGCAGGACGACCGCGAGTTGACTGCAGTCGAGAACAGCAAAGTAACCCAACTCTGACGAACAGCCCCAAGTCCTGACAGCAAGTCAAAGGATTGTAGAACGGAGAATGCGTCCGTCCCTTTTGCCGCTTCTTCATCAGTCAAGCACCCCATATCGCAGGAGCGAACCGACGATTTACCGGGACTCCACAGTTCCGCGTGGAGTGATGACATCGAAATTGATTCTGACCCCAGTTGGTGGTGGGACCTCAAGCAGCCACGACTTAAACAAATCTGGGCTGCAACTTTGCTGGCTGGACGGGATAATCAGTGACCTTCTTGTTCACCCTCGATTACCTACAAAGTAATACCAAACCTCACCTTAATTGCCGATATCATACAGGATTGCAACGATCAATACCAACGACATCAGTTCGCCCTCGAAGTTATCTCTGTGACAAGACATGATCTGGGCATCTGACGTTGACATTGAATTCCTACAAGAAGCACAACTGGCTGCTCCGTCCCGCACTGTCGGATACATATCTTACACCTCTGCCAGTGACCCCCTTGGCAAAGGCGTGGTTGCATATGTTCATAAAGGAACCTCCATTATCGATCTCAACATTCTCCCAACAGCACGAAGCATGGTCTTCACCACCATGGGCACACATATCATCAGCATCTATGCATCATCTGGTTCCAGCCACCAGCAGCAGGGAGCCACATTCTACTCCAAAGATATTGCCCTGTTGTTCTTAGGGCATTATGATAGTTGCATATGTGGAGGCGACTTCAGCTATGTATTACAACAGAAAGATCAAGGGCCTCAGTTTAATACTTCCGATTGATCGTTAGAGACCTCCAGCTCAGCGACACATGTGAAGAGAAGGCAATACCCACGGCCCCACACATGAAACGAGCCATTAGAAAAGTCTACTTAATAGGGTTTACGTCTCTTGGAAATTAGCACCTGATATCCAAGACGCTGAGCTGTGGACGCTGCTTTCTCTGACCACAGTGCATACATCTGCACGATTCTCCTCAAATCGCAACCAGTATGGTGTAGTCGTACACCGTGGAAATTACACATCTCCAGGAAGCCGAATGTAAAAGCGTGTGAAGTGGTGTACTAACTGGCCATCAAAATGGAAGCAGACAGATTGACACTAACAGAAAAAAGCCGTCCATACTGTCGCAGTAAGTAAAAAACTAAATTTTGCATCCACATCGACAGATAAACAATACTCGTGGCGATACATTAAAGCACGTTCCATCTTCTTATCACAGAGCCAGCACCCAGCATTACGCTAGAAATAGTGATGTAACTGCCGCGCGGGATTAGCTGAGCGGTCTTAGGCGCTGCAGTCATGGACTGTGCGGCTGGTCCCGGCGAAGGTTCGGGTCCTCCCTCGGGCATGGGTGTGTGTGTTTGTTCTTAGGATAATTTAGGTTAAGTAGTGTGTAAGCTTAGGGACTAATGACCTTAGCAGTTAAGTCCCATAAGATTTCACACATATTAAAAAAATGATGTAACTTCCAGAAAACATTCTGAAGATGAACCTGAAAGGTTAGAAAACCGGTTCATGGAATGCTAAATAACTATTCAAAAAAGTGAATGGCTGCAGTTTTATGTACTTACATTCTTCTGCTATCGTTGTACGGATGCGAAAGGTGGACTCTTTAACTTCTGAACAACAAAGACGAAGTGAAACGAAGTTTCTCCGCTATATAGCGGCATAATTGTATCTAGATCGTAAGAGAAACATTGGTATAAGACAGGAATTAAATGTGCAGTCAGTTACGGACCTTGTAAAGAAATACATAAAAATCGGAGGGATAACGTTACGTGTGTGGAAGACAATAGGATCAAAAAGATTGCTTTGTAAAACAGGGTATTTCAAACCTCGACGGCAACACTAGAGGAACTGATTCCTCAAATAACAAGGAAAAAATGCTATGTCAACATGGGTTCGGAAATGAATCATTATAGACTTATTCGTCCGTCAGTTCCTAGAAACTGCACTGCATGTCTGTAACGCCAGCTGGTGCCCACTGGCTACGAATCAGAGGAAACGATAAAATTCACCTTCTGCCTGAATACAGGTCTCCGTTAGTCGCGTCATCGAATTCCAAACACGAGTGAAAACGCCTGGTGTATTTCGTACTGTCTGCAAGGCTGCTACGATGCGTGAATGGAGAGTAGGTTGGTCCACAACAGCAGCTGAATACACGAGAGACTTTACATATCCCCACAGGTGGAAGTCCAGGAGACTTAAGTCAAGTGAACGGGGTGACCAAGCAGTCGGTCCACCGCTGCCTATCCAACACTAAGTAAAACGTGCGTTCAGGTGCCTCGGGGCAGACACCGAAATGTGCGGGAACACCATTGTACATGACATACAGTTATTGACGAGATGCAAGTAGCTGTCCTCTAAGTACTCAGGCAATGCAATACACAAGAAATCTGTGAAGACTGCCCAGTAAGTCTCCCTGGAAGGACGTAGGGTCCAAACGAGCAATCGTCAACAATGGTTGCTCACATGTTAATGAAGAACCTCTTTTGGTGAGACGATTGGATACTTGAGAGCTGCATAGGGATTTTTATCCGCCCATATGTGCTGGTTATGAAATATGTATAACAAAAGACATAAAAATAAGAGACATTCAATCCAAAATTAAAGTTATCACAACCATAGCACCATTTAAATTAAAAAGTTTCTTGTGAATATCGCTTCATCCATGAATAAAACAACAGCCGCGAAATTGGGTATTAGAACACATTGCTGCAGGAACCACTGATAAAACGTTACTCTTTGAGGTTAATCCGCAGGAGACAAGGCTTGTACACGCTGCAAAAGGAATGGATACAGGACGTTTTCACGTAAACGTCTCCAGATATGATGTTCGGCATATTCCTCTGCAAGTCTGACCGCCTTATGCTGATGCCAGGAGTTTCCCCCAAAGCGTTGAGTAGGCTTCCTCACCCTGTGCTCCCTCACCTCTGCCTCTGGTCCCGGGTTCGATTCCTGGACGAATTGGAGATTTTCTCTGCACAGGTACTGGCTGTTTGTGTTGCCCTCATCATTTCATCATCATCATCATAATTCGTGACGGTGGCTAGACTGGACTGTGCAAAAAACTGGACTGTGTAAAAATTGGGACTTTGGTAGCGTTCCTGGTACAAGCGACGTGCCTTCCATGCATTGCCATCCACAAAACCGTACATGTAATGCATGATCGCGAGCTCTTTGTCGGTGTACGTTTCTGCAGTGCAAACCACAGGCGCAGGCTGTTCCTAACCAACCCTACACAATTTTGCTGATGGCTACGGATACATCTAACGTTCCTCGTGCTTACGAGTTACTTCAGAGCAAATACACACCACTATTACAAACTACGGATATGCTGACAGCTACGTATTTAACTGGCGAACACTGTACTTCCTCTGCGCATGCTGCAGATATTTAGACCCATATCACACTGATTAATGATTTGATCCTTATGTAAAACTTGTAACCGGCGTCGTACCTATTTCTCCTGCAAACAATACTTTTCAGCATACACTAGGTAACAGTAACATACTCTAATAACTCGGTAATTATGCTTTTCCAGGCCCATGTGGATGATATAGCCTTTTTTTTCTTCTTGTTATATGAGGAATCCATTCGTGAAGTTTTGCCGTCGTGTTTTAAAATACCCTGTAGAATTCTAGTAACCCTCTAAGAAATGGTATGTCCAATTCTGAGGCGTAACGTCCAGTCCGTGTCGTCGGTGACGAACAAAAATGTTTATAAAATTTCTTTTTGTCACCTGAAAAATGGTACAGCACTGATTTTTTGATAAACTCTTTACATTTCCTTTTAAATTCGTTTCCTGCGTATTTATATTCAATAGCTATGAGTACACCATAACCGTAGAGAATGAAGCATCGTCAACACCGAGCTGCTGAAGAAGGCCGGAGGACAGCATCAGCGAGACCTTATCAAGGGAACAACCTCCATGTAAATGGAGATGGGTATTGGGTTACCTTGAATCCCTGTTGCCCAGTAATTGTCATTTTTTCTTCTTCTTTTCCCGTTCCGTTTTGGTCAATTAAGAACCACATGACAATTTCAGTTCCTTCTCACTTGTTCTTTTCTTTTCCTCCTTCAGTATTCTTTAATCTTTTCAGCATGTCTCTTTTTATTCTTTCTTCAGACCCTTTCACTCCAGTCCTCTTACTGCTTTTGCCTTATGATTCATCTAAATTTAACACTTTTCTTCTGAAAATATCTTTTCTGCTGTTGTGTATTTCTGCTGTTGTGTATTTCGAAATCTTTAACTTCTATGATCCTGCTTGTCATTATTTGTTCCCAGAGCTTTGTCAGCCTGTTGTAATTCATCCTATATAAATGTAAAAAAAACATCAATCTTCTTTTACTTATTGTTTCCGTTATTTTTTTTTCTACACTTTGATGTATCTCATAACTGCTTCTTAGTTTCCAGACTTCTGTGTTCCTTATTGGACCAATAACTTTGCTCGTGCTTCTTCTCTCTAATATTTCTTGTTTGTCTAAGTTAAAATACTTCAGTGCCACGCATTCCTATGTGTATTGGCATGCTGGTTTCACTACCATGTTGTAATGTCTACTGGGTACCTAAAGTTTTTGACCTTTCTATTTGACCAATGACTGTAAAACCTTTGTTACATTTTATATATTGGCGATAAATTTGCTTTTTTTTCAGAGATTATTCAACGTGGTCTACTGACTATCTGTTCTAAGAGATTGACTTGCACTTCTGAATCCTCATGATTTATAGGTAATATAGAAAAAGTCATTCTGAATGTCAGATAGTTTGCTTCAATATTCTCTTTCTTTCTTCCGAGTTTTACTGATAGTACTTGATGTTCCTTTAATTTCTTGATATTTTTCATAGCTTTAACTGCTTTTTTAATGCCTTCAGTATTTGGCGTCATGTCTCCTTTATTCTCACAAAGTCTGAAAATTCTAATTTATAACTTGAGTCATGGCAGTATAACGGTTTATGAAAATATTTTTAAAGTAATGAAAATATTTTGCAAGTAATTCACAATTTTCCGTATTTCTTTATGCCAGTGTTACCTCTTTCTGCGACTGCCTTTTGAAGCAAATTCTTAGTGACTGCAAGGCCTTTAATTTGTTACATTACCCGAATTTTCTGTCAGTTCTTGGAAGAACAGGACAAAAAATATTAAATAGGAAACACTATCCTAATGTTCTGCAAAATAATTGTGCAAAGTGTTGCATTATTTTTGTGAAGTTTTTTTGCGTCTCATCAAGTTGTCATTTTTCAAACAATGTTTTGATTCTCTGTGTTATTCTAAATGTTTCTTTTCGTTGTTGTTGAAATGCTCGTAGTTTTCAATGTTTCTCGACCTATTCCATTTTTCTATTTCTGTGATTTTCTTTTTGTTTCTGCCTAATCGAAGTGTAGAGTTTTCTGTAGTACTGATTTTCCTTGTATGTGCCAGATGATATAATACTGTTCTACTTTTTTTTCTTTGGTATTTGTGGGTTCGAGTCACCTAACTGTGTGATTTTAGATTTTTCGGTTCGCACAGGATCTCAGAATAATTCTTTTTTTTTCTCGATTCTTCCTACTGCCTTTATTTATTGGTGCATGACACTTAAGGAATGTGCATGCCTTTCTTTTCTTTTTTTCATTTAACTGTGAGAAGAGATATTTTTAAGATCTAGTTTAAGTTATGTTATACTGTCTATTATCTCTTCGTGAAAGTTAAGAGCCTTACCTAATAACGCCATTCCTTTCATAATCTGATACTGGTTTATCTTAAAAAAATTCTGTAATTTTGAGTATGCCGTAAGTTTTATTCTATGAATCTTATTTCCTATATTGCTAAAATCAGGATTTCATTATTAAGCAAAAGTATTAGCTTCTATTGTTTGTCAGTCTTTAGCAAATTATTTACGTTTAAAATTCCTTTTTATATTTAAATCTCGAGTGATTCCCAGGGTATTCCGACTCACCCTGAGTACACATATCAGGAATTATTTTTGTTTTTTACTTATCTATTTTTAAGAGGTGTTCAACTGCACAAATAGTTCAGTCCACGTTACTCACAACATATTCAGAGAAGAAATTGTTTTCTTTTACTGAGAGAACGCTACGTGCAATAAAAATAGACCGCCTCGGCTGGGACAGAAGTATGCTGAGATCTGACATCAGACAGAACACGGTCAAGTTCTTCGGTATCATCAAATAGTTTGTTTCCATCAGTTACAGGTAAGTGTTCGACAACCTTGCGGTCAGTGGATTGTGTTATATGTAGCTAAGTGTTGGAAGAACCTACACTCTAAGAAAGAAAGAAAAAGAAAAACCGCACCGCGAAGGAATTATCCGAATGGGGCGGAAATCGGTACAAATCTGTCGAATTGGCGCGTTGGATCGTCAAAATACCGAGATGGTGATTGGAGGGTCGTGCCCGTAATGTTTCAAATGTTTTCAATTGGGGAGAGGTCACGCGACCTTGCTGGCCAAGGTAGAGTTTGGCAAGGACTCAGACAAACAGTAGAAACTTTCGCCTTGTGCGGGCGTGCTTAACCTTGCTGAAATGTAAGCCCAATATGGCTTGCCATGAAGGGCAACAAAACGGGGTGACGACGTACCGTTGTGCTATAAGGGTGACGCGGATGACAACTGAAAGGACCCTGCTGTGAAAATAAATGGCACACCAGAACGTCACACTTGGTTGTCGGACGCTACAGCGGGCTACAGTCAGGTTGATACTCCACTGCCGTCAGAGGCGTCCCCAGACGCGTCTTCGGCCGAGAATCTCGTTGGAGTACAACTGTCGTCAGTGATGACCCCCGCTTCTAATTGACCCCGACGACCAATGAAGGCGGGTCTGGAGACGTCCTGGACAGCGGCGGGATACCAACTTGACTCGCCCGCCGTACGGCCCGACAACCACGTGTGATGTTCTGGGGTGCCATTTCTTTTCATAGTAGGATGCTTTTGGTTGTCTTCGGCTTAGAATCTCATTGACTAGGGTAGAATTGTCTTCAGTGATGAGTCCTGCTTCGAACTGAATTCCGATGACCAGCGAAGGCGTGTGTGGAGATTTCCTGGACAAATACTCGCCCTCTCTACGTCCTGACAACCATGAGTGATGGATGGTCTGGGGTGCCATTTTGTTTCATAACAGGACACCTTTCGTTATTGTCCGCGGTACCTACAACACAGCGGTATGTCAGTGATATTCTACGCCCCGTTTTGTTGCCCTTCATGGAAAACCATCGTGGGTCTACATTTCAGCATGATAATGCTCACCCACACACGGCGAGAACGTCTACTGCTTGTCAAAGCCTACTGTGACCAGAAGGGTCACCCGAACTCTCCTCAATTAGGGGCGTTGGGGGCGCTATGGACAGGGCCCTCGAACCTGCTTGAGCTTTTGAGGATCTAAGGTGCCACAGATTTTGGCACGACTATGCTTCAGGAGAATTGGGAACGTTGGGGGCGCTATGGTCAACGCCCTCGAACCTGCTTGGGCTTTTGAGGATCTAAGGCGCCTGGCACAACAGTGCTTCAGGAGTGCATCCAACAACTGTCAATCAATGCCAGAGTGAATGGCTGCTTGCATTGGGACCAGAGCTGAGCAGTCACGTTATGGAGTTGCTAATCCGATCTCTCCTCAATTAGTGGCGTTAGGGGCCCTATGGACAGGGCCCTCGAACCTGCTTGGGCTTTTGAGGATCTAAGGCGCCTGGCACAACAATGCTTCAGGAGTGCATCCAACAACTGTCAATCAATGCCAAGCTGAATGGCTGCTTGCATTGGGGCCAGAGCTGAGCAGTCACGCTATGGAGTTGCTAATCCGATCTCTCCTCAATTAGTGGCGTTAGGGGTGCTATGGACAGGGCCCTCGAACCTGCTTGAGCTTTTGAGGATTTAAGGCGCCGCAGAATTTGGCACGAGTATTCTTCAGGAGGATTGGGAGTCTTAGGGGCGCTTTGGTCAGGGCCCTCAAGCCTGCTTGGGCTTTTGAGGATCTAAGGTGCCTGGCACGACTATACTCCAGGAGGGCATCCAACGACTGTCAATCAATGCCAAGCTGAATGGCTGCTTGCATTGGGACCAGGGCTGTGCATTAACGTCATGGAGTTGCTAAATTTGAGGCGTTATTTCTCTTGAATGAATTATCCACTTTGTCTGAAAATTTTATTTGTCTGAGGGCTTTTACGGCCATCAGATTTGTGGTTAGGTTCGTAGCTAAATAGTTTTTCTAGCAACAATGTACGATTGCGAGAAAGACAGTGGTACAACTCTCAACATTTCGTTCGTTATACGATGCGATTTCTGATTGTAATCATATGTAACAGTTTGTTTAACCAAAGTGAGTTGACTATACAATAATTTTCACGTGTAAAAAATAAATAGTTCATCCGACTGAGTTCAAACTTTGAACAGTTGTTGTTGCTTTCTCCGTGAAAATAGCATGCCTCCCAAAACTCGCATCGATTGGTAGATCTACCGGCCAGGCACGAAAGAGAAGGAGGCGATGATTGCCAAACAAGCAACGATCAGTTTGTCTACAGGTTGCTGAGTCACGTGCATCAGACTCGGAAGACCAACGCACAACAAGAAATTCATTTGATCGTTTACGAGCACCCCGATGGCGTACTTTGGAGTTTGGAATTAGAAGTGCAACGCGCAGCAAAAGATTTAGCACCTCGATCTCGACTTACAGTGCACGTCGACTTACCTCTTTCTGCATTCCAATACAATATGAATTACGAGTCTAGTCTGCACCAAGTGTAGACATCGGCGCCATGGATAAAGTGTGTGCGCATTGTGGTGCACGGAAGTTTTACATTGAAACACCACGAACGTGCTGCGCAATGGCAAAAATTTCCGACTTTGCGTACACCATCTGAACCTCGGTCGTCATTGCTTTCTAGCGACTCTGCCGATTCCAAGCACTTTCTCAGCACATTAGCAAATACATTTTGACGTTTTTATTGATATCGCTTGGACCTGACAAATTATTCAGAGACCAATATACGACAGTTTTTAAAAATTCAAGGGCATCTATGTCATTGCATATGAGCTCTTCTTCCAGTTCCCGGCGATGAACATAAATTTCTACAAAACTACTTCATACGCGACGATAATGTGCAATTTTATGAGCCATGCGATAAGATTCCAGGCACCAGACGTCATATATCATCTAGTTTGCAAACTTCTTTGCACCGACACAGCGTCCTGATAAAATTTTACAAATCAGCAATTGAATATATGCCACCAGATAATTGTGCAATCTATATAAAAGCCAACAAAACACAAATTACACAGTATATAAGACGCCACATTGCATCTACCATCAATGAAATAAATTTTATGAATGGACAAGAACGTGATAAGCGTGATATAATTCTACAGTGGCGTTATAACAGACATTGATGTTACTTTGCGTTGCAGTTTCTCCATAGTATTTTGGGAAGGGGTGGACTGTTATCACTCTGATAATATGCAAACTAATCCAACTACAGGTAAGTACATTCATTATTACTTGCAGATATTTCATCACATAAAACAAAAAGCTATCACTGCACAATTTCGCACATCTGATTTCCATTTTTCTAATCGCTTCTTATGTTTTTCCTTCTTACAGGTCACGAACTTAATATAAAAAAAGTATCAGGAATGAAATATTATTCATACCGCTTAATGATACGTCAAAACGGAACAAATCATATTCCGCAATGTCAACTGTTTCACCAATGCGTGGTAGATAAATGTGCAAAATTTAAATCTGAACGTGTCCTCTTTATTCGATTAAATAAAAAAATCATTGTGTTCAGAGTAGTACATTCACTTCGAGATGCGACTGAAACCGACGTAAAGATCAACTACAATGGTAAAGTTGTGATACTTCCATCGACGTTGACTGGCAGTCCGCGACACGTGAATATGCGCAAGACGCCGTCACATACGTGCGTTCAAATGGACGTCTCGACTTATTCATCACATTTACACGCAATCCATCATGGGATGAGATAGAATAATGTCTATTTCCAGGTCAAGCTCCATCTGATCGACACTATTTGACTGCACGCGTTTTTAAATAGAATCTCATTAAACTGATGGCTTTAATTGGTAAAACTGTGCTGGATGTATTTCGCGGTCTTCGATATTGTCATCAAACATATGGTGCATGGAGTTTGTGGTGCTATGAACCCACAACCACCATGCATGGCAGCAAATAAATACAAGAATAAGTAGTTAAGAGAATTGAGTCATGTAACTCGCATTGCTGGTAAAGAGTATCCTCAATACAGGCGCCACGAACCAGATGATAAGAGGTCTCACAGCTACAATCAAAAAGAGAAATGCCGGTATTGAAATTGACGACAGAAAGGTTGTACCATATTCACCTTTGTTATAAAAAACATTGAAAGCGCATATAAATGTGGAATACTGCAATTCAGTTAAATCAATAAACTACTCACGCAAATACGTGAACAAGGACGGCGATATGTCGGTATTCAGTTTCGATAATGCCGACGCCTGCACAGACGAAGTTAATTTCAAACCGGTCGATACATCAGCAGCAACGAGGCAATGTCGCCCATTTTGAGTTTCCCAATTCACAGTCGGCACATAAATGTTTCCTGTCTTACTAATCACTTTGAAATTGGACAAAGCGTGTATTTCACAGAAGAGAACACACGTAACTCAATGGCTCTGAGCACTATGGGACTTAACTGCTGAGGTCATCAGTCCCCTAGAACTTAGGACTACCTAAACCTAGCTAACCTAAGGACATCACACACATCCATGCTCGAGGCAGGATTCGAACCTGCGACCGTAGCGGTCGCGCGGTTCCAGACTGTAGCACCTAGAACCGCTCGGCCACCCCGGCTGGCGAACACACGTAGTGTACTCAATTTAGCCATCGGCAACACATAGTGACAATGTACACATAATTGAATAAACAAATACAGAAATGCATATTTACAAGAATAAAAAGCTTAACTGTTACAGTTTTGTACACGTAGTGTTCCTGCTGTACCAGCGCACACAATTCTGACTGCGTGTTTTGCGCTGTGCCAAAAAGATGTATCTGTCAAAACATTAATTTATGCAGAGGTGCCAAAGTACCACACATGGAAAACTACCCAAAAAGTTTCAGTGACATAAACAAGACAGGCCGTCAAAACCTATATTCCACTGATACACTGGGCTGTATTTATATAGTATATCCAGATAATTCCGAATACCGCCGTTTGAGAATGTTCCTAATTAAAGTGAAAAGTCAAGTTTCATTTGCAAACTTGACGGCTTAGAATACCATACAAACAGAGGAGCTACTCGAAAATTTAATTTACTCGAAAGAGATGAATATTGGGAAGTTACAATGATTGAGGCCAATGTCTTTCGCTACAGGGAATAAATGTGCTTTGACCAGTGTTGTGCATTAAGTTTTAGATTGTTTGTAAATTGGCAAAAAATGTTAGAGCAAGAAACAGAGAATTTTCTTGTACTGCGTATTTTGTATTAATGAAAACTGTTGCTTTAGTTTGAGACACTCTGTTTAGTACTGCAGACATTTTAAATGATACATTTCCGTTTTAACAGTTTATAATTTATACTGTGTGACGAGTACCATACCTGAGGATGCAAGACAGAGCTCTTCACATTGCGACAGTGTTAGGAAAAGCAAGTAGGTGGGGGAATGAGTGCAGTCAGGAAGAAATTAAAGGTTGAGTCGCACGAACTAGGAGAAGACTGCCAGTTAGTGTCTTGAGGAAGTGCTGAAGAAAGATCAAATGTTATAAAAAATTTAATGATTTGGAAGACTAGTATGAACAATCGTTGCAACTGACAGACATCATTACAATAATTCCAGTTCACAGACGGCGATTAAGGAAGAATGATGATGGAGTTCAGTTTCGAGAGTTTAATTTGAACTACAGAGTGAGAGCGAAATGTGACGACATTGTACATGAAGCCTCTACATGCAGAAAAGCCTTCATGGCAAGGTGATGATTAATAGCTGTTCAAAAATTTATGAAGTCGTGCGAGTCTCCTTATGATGAAAGGGGGAAGCATTGAAAAAGGCCATGGAAAACTGAGCAAGAACTAGGAAGGAAAGTTTATGATCACACTGATTTATTGAAGGGTGGCTCAAGTGACGACAGCAATGAAAAGACCAAGTAGTTCTACCTCAGAGAGGAACCCTCGGTGAAAAGAAAATTAGTGAAATGCTCCAGGAAAAATACCCGAATTTTGACATTTCATATGAAACGTTCAGAGCACTATAGGTTTTGTATATCCGAGGAGTGATACATGCTCAACCGGCGATAAGTATAATGTTGAGATGGAACTGCTGAATGTAAGATTATCTGAAAATTTCGATAGTGATATGAAAAAACAAGTCTTGAAAGAAATTAATAAGATCACCATTGACCATAAGGTACAGAAAGTCAAAGCTGAAATATTTCATTCCAGAAACAGCAACGCTGGTTTAAGGGGCCGAATGTCTAATGAAACACAAAGAATCTGCGTGGACTACCACAAAACTTGATGCTTACCAAGTACTACCATAATAACTAGTGATGTCTATTACAAAAGGCAGTTAACTGTTTATTCTTTCAGTATTCATAGACATTCAACTGCAGGTTTAGTGTTATACATTTACTCTGGAGCCCAATGAAGCTGTTTCCTTTTTAAGTCACTTTATGACAGAATTATTGGGCAAGAAAGTCAAACATCTTGAAGTTTTTTATGATTCGTGTTCAGATCAGAACAAGTATTACACTGTTCTAATGTAACTTAATTGCCTTGTGAGTGAACTGAACCTCTTAGAGACAGCAGAACAACCTTCTCTGTTAGGGACACTCTTTGATAGAGTGTGATAAGAATATGGGACTGATTAACACAGAAGTTGCGATGACTGGGTACGAATCTTGGTTGAAGCTCGGTATAAACCTAGCTGTGGTGGTCACTCAACTTTTGACAGGAAATTGGGAATGATTAATGTTATGAAGGAGGAGTATTTGAGGAAATGCTAAAGAGCCCCTTTCAGAGCGGTATTCATCACAAAAAGTTTCTCCGCCTCATTCGGAGAAAACTTATAATGGAGTTTGGACTTCACCGGTGATGAGAGCTTCAAGGTGGCTTCTAGAGCAGTAACCTGGAGAATACGAGTGCATCTCCTGCTTACAAAGGTAAAATATAAAAATGTAATAAAATATTATTTTAGAATAATTGTGTATAATAATAATAATAATAATAATAACGATTTTCTTCACAGGTCCTCTGGCAATATCGAAAGAAAAGTACTAGGATCTCCAGGTTTTTAAGAATTATTCCGGACCAGAGGCAAGAGTATTTTACACAAACCTTTTACAACAGCTGAGAAGTGCATGTTGGGACAAAGTGATATACTTTATTCGTATTACCACTTTATCACACGATGTTGTAATAGCAAACACAATTTCTTTTTAAAAAGAACTATCTATATTGTTTCAGACATTTGTATTCTTACACATCATATTTAACAAAAATTGCAGTTTTACTTTCAATATGTTTTATTCAACTACATAATAGTAGCAAGTTTTTTCCTTGTAACTGATGACTTTAATTTAAGTATTACGCCAACAAAACCACAATTTAATATAAACGTAGGCTTCCGCGGCCATTGTCACATTCAGTAAAATTTTTCTGGGTTTGTGACCGGATTGTCAATATTGACAATGCGGTCACAAACCAAGAAAAATGTATTGAATGATACAATTTAATGCTTACAGCATGTGCTTCCAAATGACTTTAGTATTCATGAATTTTATCAATTAGTACCGATGAAAGTCGGTTTGAAACTTAACCATTGCTCTCCTGATCAATTTGGTTATGTGGACAAAGCATGCTCTTTTCCTATGCTCTTCATATGCTTAACCGTATACAACAAAGCACTCGTTCAACTTGGCGTGGTTGCACCACAACGTCTGTGCGTGACTATTATGATCGAGATTTATTGACAGAACAACAGTTCAGTGCTGATGGCTTGCGTGCATTTGTCGTAACAAATGAGCAACTCTTACTTGCAGATCAAAAATTGATCTACGAAACCATTACAGCGTGGAGGCCAGTGGTAGAGGATGTCTGTTTTTTCTTGATGTGCCCGGCGACACAGGATAAACATCCCTCATCAGTTCGCTGTTAGCTAAAACTCTCTCTCAAAATGGAATTGCTTCGGCTCTTGCGTCATCAGATAATGCAACTACATTATTGGATTGTGACCGGACAGCGCATTCGGCGCTCAAATTGCTTTTGAATATACATTTTACGGAAGCTCATACACGCGGTATTTCAAAAGGTTCTGGCATGGCGAAAAACAAACATATTGTTGGGATTAAAGTACTAAGGCACATAGAAAATCACTTGTAGCACTTGATCAAACTTTTCGGGATTTACGTGAAAATACAAACAGGTTCAGTGGCGTTCTCATTTTATAAGTAGGCGATTTCCGACAAACTGTACCAATTAGACCAAAATAAACGACTGATGAACTCAAGCCTTGCCTCAAAGCATCACGTCTTTGGCGACACGTGTATAAATTCACATTAAAGATCAATACGCACATATCTACAGCGGAATGTGCCAGCCATATTTTCAAAACAGCTATTGGACATTTGACAGTGTAGAAGTTCCAGTTGATACCGCCGAAAAAAATCTATTTCATTTCCATCGAATTTTTGTCATTGTTTCAGCGAACAACCAATGAGAAAGTTCTCTCAGAAATTGCCACAAATTACAAAAATCATCAATGGCTTTGCGAACGTGCTATTTTCGCATCAAAAAACCCAGACGTCAATGCAGTCAACTACTCGATCCATGGACAAACTGCGGGCGAGCCTGTCTCCTACAAATCGACGGACAGCATCAGTTTTTTGAACTATCCAATTGCTTCGGCAAATTCCGCCATTGTTCCTGTGAAAAGACACGGCCGACTTCCATCCATAATCCGATGGGACCGATGACCTCGATGTTTGGTCCCCTCCCCCAAGTCAACAAACCAACCAATGCTAATGGATGCTAATCCACCCGTTGCGAAACATTTTCTTGCTGACACTCCCCACAAAATGACGGAAGGGAAAAACTTATGCTTACTACGTTTTCGCTATTCACGCAGTAGAGCTGAGGCATCAGGCATGTCGTTTTAATTTATTACTTCTTCACTACTAATTCTACTCGCAACACGTTTTGCAGACGGTATCCTCAAATACCACAGAAAATACCTGCAAAGTTATATCATTGTTCGGCACATAGTTCAGGATATATGACGTCATAAACATTGAGATGCATGAAAAACTAACTTTTGCAGAAAAGAGATTACTCAGACTACACACATTCAGTGTTTGATGATGATGAAAGGACTTTGCGACTTACGATAAAAGTAAAAGTTTTCTAAAGCTTTTTCGCTTACATGCTTAACGTCAAACATTTAACGCTTTAACTCATTTGTAAGGTATTCAGAAAAATGAAGTTGTTGTATGTATGGTAGTTTCATTCTTCAAAGAACTGGGAGTTTACTGGTTAACAGCTAAGCGAGGTGTAAATGGAAGGCTACACTTTTGCGAAATATTTTATTCAAATGCATTGCGTTTCTTCCGGTGTTCTTGAAATGTGTTAGGTCGGTCCACAAGTTCGTAGCGTTTTTTCATAATTTCAGCAAACACGACAGATATACATAACAGAGACTTAAGTCATCAGCAATATAGTATCCTGCACTATTTACAACAGTCTGCCAGACTGGAGTAACTTTAAGATTCCGAGGCTGTAGAAATCACGTGGTTTTCAGGCGAACTCGTCGCGCCATTTTTGGAGCGCATTTCCATCCAGAAAACAAGTTCCTTGAAAGCTGCTCGACAGAGAGTAGAAAAGACAACAATCTGAGGGCACAAGATCAGATAAATAAGGTGGGTGCAGAGTGAGTCCAGTATAGAGCATTTTTCGGTCTAGCGTTAATGCGGGCGTTATCGTAGATAGCATTACCAGATCATCTCACGCGGAGTTGCTGCTTTGTTTGGGCTCAACATAGAGACACAAATTCTCGTCACCAGTAACAATACAGGATAGAAATGATAGATGTTGTCCTGGAGCCAATTGAAGGCAAGTAAGCAGAGATGCGTGCCCGTCCGGCTAGCCGCTCTGTCTACCGCTCTGCTTCCCGAGAGGGAAAGCGTGCCGCCGCCCAGCACGAATCCGTGCGGCGGATTACTGTCGAGGTCCAGTATGCCGGCCAGCCTGTGGATGGTGTTTAAGGCGGTTTCCCATCTACCTCGGAGAATGCGGGCTGGTTCCCCTTATTCCGCCTCAGTTACACTGTGTCGGCGATTGGCGATTGTTGCGCAAACACCGTTTCCACGTACGCGTACACCCTAATTATTCTACCACGCAAACATTTGGTGTTACACTCATCTGGCATGAGACGTTGTCGCACAATAACCCACTTTGTGGGGCGGCGGTGGGGTGGGTGGATTGTTGTGACCTGTTGTGGGCTCGTGAACCATTGAGGACAACGGCGGGACGAAGCCTCTCCGTCGTTTCTAGGTCCCCGGTTTAATACATACATACATGCAAGCAGAGACGCACATATGGCCACCCACTAATTTTTGTGATTCTGGCTACCCACATACCTGATTTTTGAACCTTCCCCAATGCATGAAAATGGTGGAGTGATCACAGTTCATCAGATTTGTCATTTTCTGTATGCCCTGACTTGTATCATTGTGGATTAATGCGTTTAAACGATTATCATCAAATCCCGAAGGTCTTCGTGAACGCGGAGGGACAGTAATGTCAAAACAACCTTTTTTAAAACGAGAAAACCATTTTCTTGACGTGCCCTGTCCAGTGGCATTATCCCCACACACGGCGCAACTGTTCCTGGTTGCTTCTGCTGCCGTCACACCTCTACTGAAGTCAAACAGAAGAGTATGTCGGAAACGTTTCGATGTCTCCACTTTGCACTCCATGCTCTAGCTTCCACAGCTCCACCCACTATCTCCAAATGACAAAACGACGATCTCTCTCTCTCTCTCTCTCTCTCTCTCTCTCTCTCTCTCTCTCTCTATTCGATTACTCGGTTCCGACTCTTCGTGACCCCATGAACCAAATCACGCCACTTTTTCCTGTCTTGCACTTTCTCCCGTAGACCTTCCAGGTTGGAACACATTGCTTCTGTGATGCCATCGATCCATCTCATCTTCTGACGTCCTCTTCTTCTAGTTGCTTCAATCTTCCCCAGCATTAAGGTTTTTTCCAACGAGGCATGCCTTCGCATTGTGTGTCCAAAGTAGGTCAGCTTTTGTTTTAACATTAGACCTTCCAGGGAGAAATCTGGTTTTATTTGATCCAGTATTGATCTGTTGGTTCTTTGCAGTCCATGGAACACTAAGAAGTTTCCTCCAACACCACAATTCGAAGGAGTCAATTCTTCGCCGTTCAGCCTTTTTAATGGTCCAGGTCTCACATCCATAAATCACAACTGGAAAGACCATAGCCCTCACAATACGGATCTTTGTTGCTAGTGTTATATCTCTGGACCTTATAACCTTGTCAAGGTTTGACATCGCCTGTCTACCGAGCAACAGGCGTCTCCGGATTTCATGTCTGCAGTCGCCATCAGCAGAGATCTGGGAACCGAGATAACTGAATGTGGTCACTACCTCCATGGTTTCTCCTGCTATATGCCACGAATTGGTAGGTATAGTTGCCATAATTTTCTTTTTCTTAACATTCAGCCTAAGGCCGGCTTTTTCACTTTCGTCTTTCACCTTCAGCAAGAGTGTTCTCAATTCTTCTTCCCTCTCTGCCAACAGGATCGTATCATCCGCGTACCTCAGGTTATTTACATTTATTGCAGCTATTTTAATTCCTGTTTCTCCTTCATCTAGCCTCGCGTTCCTCATAACATGTTCTGCATACAGATTGAATAAGTACGGTGACAGTATGCAGCCTTGCCGGACCCCTTTCTGAATCTTTATCCATTTCGTTGTTCCATACATAGTTCTCACCGTGGCTTCTTGGTCAAGGTATAAACTCCGTACCAGATGAATGAGGTGATCTGGTACACCGATGTTTTTCAGTACGTTCCATAATTTGTTGTGATCGACGCAGTCAAAGGCTTTGGCGTAGTCAATAAAGCAGAGGTACACATCTCTCTGGAATTCTCTTGCTCTTTCCATAATCCACCGAATGTTAGCAATTTGATCTCTAGTTCCTCTTCCCTTCCTAAATCCAGCTTGTTCTTCTGGTAGCTCTCGATCTAGATATTGGCGATGTCTATTTTGTAAAATTTTCAACATGACTTTGCTAGCATGTGAGATAAGTGAGATTGTTCCGTAATCTGAACATTCTTTAGAACTTCTCTTCTTTGGATGGGGATGAATACCGATCTTTTCCAGTCTTCTGGCCACTGCTGCGTGATCCATATTTTTTGACATATTGAGTGCAGCACTTTCACTGCATCCTTTCCAGTGACTTTAAACAATTCTGCTGGTATTTCATCATGTCCACTAGTTTTGTTATCAGCCATATTTTCAAGGGCCCACTGGATTTCGCTCTCCAAAATATCTGGCTCTAGTTCTAAATTAACATTAACATCATCAGTAGGAGCCCTGTCCTTACGCAATTCGTTCTTGCATAGGTCTTCTACATATTCTGCCCATCTATCCTTAACATCCTCTGCTTCACTCAGATATTTCACGTTTCTATCTTTTATCATTCCAATTTTTGCCTGGAATTTTCCTTTAATTTCTCTAATTTTCTTATAAAGATCTCTTGTCTTCCCCATTCCGTTACTATCTTCAACTTCCTTGCACTGTTCATTAAAGAATATTATTTTTATCTCTTCTAGCTAATTTCTGAAAATCTTTATTTAATTCAAACATAGCTGATCTATCTCCTTGATTTTTGCTTTCCTTCGTTCTTCTGCAACTTGCAGTGCCTCAACTGATAGCCATCTAGCCTTCTTACTGTTCCTTTTCTTGGGAATGTGTTTCTCTGCGGCCTCCTTGACAGTATTAGCTACTTCTGTCAACATCTCTTGTGAGCTTTTGTCCTCCAGCTCTAATGCATTAAATCTGTTTTGCACCTCTACAGGCAAACTCAAATAGCAACAATGAACTACAAATAAAAAATGACGATCGATAAATAAACCCATAAAATGAAAATACCAACATGCAAAACAAAAACGGTACGAACTTACACACCGACCTAATAATACCAAGACATGTCCAGTATCCATGTAAAAGAGATCTACTCATGGTTTAAACTACTATTGCTACTACTACTATTGCACTTTTACCCAGGCGATGAGATCTGGGCTCTTATATACATCAAAATACCATCTGCTAATGTCACTGCTTTTGCATTGGAGAGGAAAGAAATGACAGTAACATCCATTTAATGTAGGGAAATATATTTGAGGACAAATGCCAATATCAGCTTCCCCATTTCAAGCATTTATTCGGTAACAATTAAACCGTTTTATAAGATTCTCTACGTCATACCTATTGAACGCCACCAGTTTCTGCTGCAGTCATACGGAGAAACTTATTACATTAGAACTTGGAGGAGATTTAGGATACGAAAAGAGCGTGTTTTTATTAATTGAAAATCGAAGTTTGTTCAATACATACCACCAAATAGGTTTATTGCTTTAAACAAATAGTGAAACTGAGTCTTAAAAATCATATTAAAAGCATCAACAAGTACTGAAATCAACACAAGAAACTTATATTTTTGGCTTGATATCGCCTTACTGTTAAAGTAAATCGTTAGCAGTCACCATGGTTGCGGACGTTTCAGACGTATAAGTGTGTAGTATGGATAACTATATTTTTTTTTTAGGTTCTTTGATTTAATCATGGATGAATATGGAAATGAAAAGCACGGAGGTGCACGTAACCAGTTCGTCTAAAGAGACAGGAAGGAGGCGCCAAGTTTAGTTTTTTACCGTTGTCGCTTACACTGTAATCAGCGATTGGTTTGCAGACATCTTCCCGGTTTTACGCAGCACCCCTTTTCACTCTGATATCGACAATGACTGCGCAAGACACCAAAAGCGGTAGGAAACTACACTGTATGACTGCTCAAGACTCTTGATTATTTTATTTACGTAGCAAAGTTCCGATCACTGGGAAGAATTGGCTAGCCTCTAATGTTGTAGTATATTAGTTGCACCTACAGTGATTTAGAGAAGTACAATGCTATTCAAAACTTAAATATGAGCTAGATAAAGCAACGTAACATATTAGCTGCCTGGTAGAGACGAGTGAAAGTGCAGGAGCATGTTGCCAGAGGCCTCCCACTCGAGCACAGGAAGTTGGATGTCGCGTGGCATGAGGTAAATACGAGGGCCACTCCAAAAGAAATGCACACTATTTTTGTAAAAATGCAGTTTTCATTCTGCATGTGTGAAAGTTTTACAGTGTGTAGATACATTCTTCCCGCTTGTTTTCAAACTTAGTTCAACTTGTTCCCGTGTGTGGCGCCGTCACAGCATGTCTTCAATATGGCTGCTACGCATGACGTTCGTCAGAGGCAACGTGCTGTCATAAAATTCCAGTGCTGTGAGATCGAGACAATGGGAAACATTTACGTAGCAAAGTTCCGATCACTGGGAAGAATTGGCTAGCCTCTAATGTTGTAGTATATTAGTTGCACCTACAGTGATTTAGAGAAGTACAATGCTATTCAAAACTTAAATATGAGCTAGATAAAGCAACGTAACATATTAGCTGCCTGGTAGAGACGAGTGAAAGTGCAGGAGCATGTTGCCAGAGGCCTCCCACTCGAGCACAGGAAGTTGGATGTCGCGTGGCATGAGGTAAATACGAGGGTCACTCCAAAAGAAATGCACACTATTTTCGTAAAAATGCAGTTTTCATTCTGCATGTGTGAAAGTTTTACAGTGTGTAGATACATTCTTCCCGCTTGTTTTCAAACTTAGTTCAACTTGTTCCCGTGTGTGGCGCCGTCACAGCATGTCTTCAATATGGCTGCTACGCATGACGTTCGTCAGAGGCAACGTGCTGTCATAAAATTCCAGTGCTGTGAGATCGAGACAATGGGAAACATCCACAAGAGGTTGAAAAAGATGTGTATGGAGATGCTGCTGTCGATCGCAGTACAGTTAGTCGGTGGGCAAGCAGGTTACGTGATGAAAGCGGGCTAGGCAATATTGAGGATTGTCCTCGCATCGGCAGGCCTCGTACTGCACACACTCCTGACAATGTGCAGAGAGTTAACGAATTGGTGACTGCTGACAGACGCATCACAGTGAACGAATTGTCACACTACGTTGGGATAGGGGAAGGAAGTGTTTGCAGAATACTGAAATTGTTTGCGTTAAAAAGGTTTGTGCCAGGTGGGTTCCCAGGATGTTGACAGTGGCTCACGAAGAAACATGAAAAACGGTATGCAGCGAACTTTTGGAACAGTGCGAGAATGGTGGAGATGAACTTCTTGGAAGAATTGTGACAGGTGGTGAAACATGACTCCATCATTTTTCACCAGAGACGAAGAGGCAATCAATGGAGTGGCATCATGCAATTTCACCCAAGAAAAAAAAATTCAAAACCACACCTTCTGCTGGAAAAGTTATGGCTTCGGTGTTTTTCGATTCCGAAGAACTCTTTCTTGTGGACATCACGCCAAGTGGAACCACATCAATTCTGATGCATATGTGACGACACTGAAGAAACTTCAAGCTCGATTAAGTCGTGTTCGACCACATCGGCAAAATCAGGATGTTTTGCTGTTGCACGACAATGAACGGCCACATGTCAATAAAAAACCTTGGAAGCGATCACAAAACTCGGATGGACAACACTGAAACACCCGCCTTACAATTCTGACCTGACTCCATGTGACCATCATCTCTTTGGGAAACTGAAAGACTCTCTTCGTGGAACAAGGTTTGAAGATGATGAGTTCCTTGTGCACGCTGCCAGACAGTGGCTCCAACAGGTTGGTCCAGAATTTTGCCGTGCGGGTATACAGGGGCTGGTTCCAAGATGGCGTAAGGCAGTTGACAGGGATGGAAATTATGTGGAGAAATGAAAATATTGTTCCTAAAGGATATATCTACACATTGTAAAACTCTCAGACGTGTAGAATAGAAGATGGATTTTAAAAAAATAGTGTGCATTTCTTTTGGAGTGACCCTCGTATGATTACTACGTCTCACGAGGCTGGCCCCACAGCACAAGACAGTTGAAGCAACGAGATAAGACTGCGCGTGTCAGCCAGAGAGCAGTTTCGGTGCAATGTGGTGGTGTTCTTCATTAAGACACAGCCCAGAAACAACGCTTCATGTCTTCACACGGAAAAGAATGATCAGAAGAAAATCGAAGTGTGACGAGTGTAGCCCAGGAGCTCGGTATTGCTCACAGCATTGTTTCACGTGCGTGGCGAACGTTCCGAACCACAGGCTGTGCTACCCGAAGGAGAGGAGGTGGTCCACCACGGTCAACTATAGCAATAGATGATCGCAATGTTGTGCAACAGCTCAGAAGAGATCCACGTCAGAAGCGCGGAGTGAGCACGCGGTTTGAGGCGCCATATCACGGACTGCGCGACCCCTCCCGCCGGAGGTTCGAATCCTCCCTCAGCACGGCTGTGTGTGTTGTTCTTAGCAAAAGTTAGTTTAAGTAGTGAGTAAGTCTAGGAACCGATGACCTCAGCAGTTTGGTCCCTTAGGAAGTAACACACATTTGAACATTTGAACCTCGTCAAACAGCGGGTGCAGTTGTAACCACATTTAACAGGACGTCAAGAAACGCAAACTCACGCTCCACAGTGGCACGGTGACTGCGTGCGGATGGTCTCTTTGCCGGACGACCAGTATGCTGTGTTCCGTTAACACCCACACATCGACAGCACCGCTTGTGACGGTGCAAAGAGCATAGGAACTCTTATCGGATGAGAGTAGATTCAGTCTGAGTAGTGATTTTAGACGTATCCTAATATGGCGAGAGGTGGGAACACGTAATGCGCCCGGGAACGTTGTCACACGTGATCCTTTTGATTGTTCCGGTGTTATGGTGTGCGGAGGCGTAATGCTGCCAGGGCGTACTGAGCTCCAAATTTTTTTTTAACACCATACTCTCAAGGGTCAATGTTACTGTGATAATGTACTTCTTCCCAAAATGCGTTACCTCGAGGATGCTTTCGGTCCTAATTTCATTTATATGGATGACAATAGGCGACCACGTCTAACATTGCAGGTGGAGGGCCTCTTGGAACGAGAATAGATTAACTTGCCGGTTCCCCCGACTTAATCTCATCGACCAGGGATCGTTTGCGTTGGAGAGACGTACACTACTGGCCATTAAAATTGCTACACTAAGAATAAATGCAGATGATAAACGGGTATTCATTGGACAAATATATTATACTAGAACTGACATGTGATTACATTTTCACACAATTTGGGTGCATAGATCCTGAGAAATCAGTAATAACGGCCTTGATGCGCCTGGGCATTGAGTCAAACAGAGCTTGGATGGCGTGAGTCACTATCTTGATGGTTCATGCGGTCAGCGTAGTTTTCTATCGAGTTACATTTTAGAGACGAGGCACTAGACTAGCGTGGTTTCTATACTCACTGTGTGTATAGACCCCCAAACAAGCCCATTAATGCTGTAGATGTAGAGTGTGTTACGAAAACTTTCAGACTCAGAAGGTTGCTGCAGTCACCGATGCCCCGTGGGCCCCTATCACCACGGCACAGCGCGTCCCCAGGTTGCGGATAGGGGATAAGGCCTTCAGATATGAAGGGTAGCAGCGACTACAAAAAAATAAGCAGTCGCGGACAGCTGGTGGGGAGCATGCGATGGCGTGATGAACCATCCATGTTTCTTCTTCTCTTACTATCAAATATATTCATCAAGAATCAGCAACATAAATGGGCATGGGTCCCTTTGAAGTAAAATATTCCGGAGGTAAACTAGGTTCCCATTCGGACCTCCGGGCGGAACCTACTTCGAAGAGATTCAGGCCGAAAGGAACTTCCAGGTTGGGAACATGGAACGTTAAAAGTTTGAACAGGTCAGGAACGTTCCAGACATTATTAGACGAATTAGATAGATACGATGTAGACATTACAGCTATTCAAGAAACTCGGCGGCAGGGGGAGGGTAGCATAAAGAGGGGTAACTATACATTTTTCTATGGAGGTGCGGAAGCTCACAGTTTCGGAACAGATTTCGCAGTACAGAGAAAAGTGCTTCACGCAATCAGAGATATAAGGTTCATCAGTGACCGACTATCAGTTATAGTGTTGTCCGGCAGCTGGAGTAGACTAGTAGTAATTAATGTACACGCACCAACTGAGGACACTGAAGAGGTTGTTAAAGGCGGCTTTCATGAAGAACTAGATCAACTGTGGGATGAGTTCTCCTCGTACGATACAAAATTAATCATAGGTGATTTTAATGCGAAGATAGGGAAGGAGGAAGCATTCCGGCCTACAATTGGGAAAGAAAGTTTGCATAACATTTCGAATGATAATGGCACAAGGGTGATTAATTTTGCTGTTTCAAAAGACATGATTGTTGAGAGCACATATTTCAAAAGAAAGGACATTCATAAAGCAACTTGGGTCTCTCCGGATGGAAACACCCGAAACCAAATTGATCATGTTCTTGTAGATCGGAGATGGCACACTAGTATAGAAAATGTTAGGACTTTCAGGGGAGCAGACTGCGATTCTGATCATTTTCTTTTAGTTGCCAAAGTTCACCAACGGCTATCTACAGCAACATCAAGGTGTCACAATGCAGAACTTGTTAGGTTCGAGCCTGACAAGCTAAATGATGAAAACTTTAGAAGAAGGTACATGATAGAAATTTCAAATAGGTTTGATGCTCTCAGGACACACGAAGGTCAAGACGAGGATGTAAATAAACAGTGGATCACTGTGAGGAATAATATCAAAGAGGCAGCGAAGGTCACAATAGGTACAATTAATAAGAACAGGAGGAAACCGTGGTTTGATGAGGAATACAAGAAATTGGTAGAGGAAAGGAGAAAAGCGCGATTAGATTGGGATAGAATGGGAGACAGAAAACGAGAGGAGTTCTTGAACTTGAGAAGGGAAGTTGGTCGTAGGCTACGGGCAACGAAAAGGGATTATTTGAACAATCAAATTACAAAAATGGAAACAAACAGTAAAACAAAAAACATTAGGGAACTTTACCTAGACATGAATGGGTATAGGAAGGGCTTCAAGGCTAGGACAAATGTACTTCTAGGGGATGCTGGGGGAATACTGACAGACCCCAGTGCTTTATTAAGTAAATGGAGGGTGTATTTTGAGCATCTATTAAATGTACACCAGGCAGCAGGAAATGAGCAGGCATACGAAATACATACAGCAGAACCCCAGATACCTGAGCCAACGTTAAAGGAAGTAAGAGAAGCAATCAACAAATTGAAAAACCGTAAAGCACCAGGATCAGATTGCATAACTGCAGAATGGCTCGAATGGATGAGGGCAGGGCAGCGCACAGAGTACCGGTAGGCATCTAAAGGGAAAACGTCTTGTGGGGAGACCGAGGCGTAGATGGGAGGACAATGTGAAGGCTGATTTGAGGAGCCTAGGCATTGACGGTGAATGGAAGGAAATAGCCCAAGACAGGGACAGATGGCGAAAATACGTTGCTGCGGTAATGGACTCTCGAGTCCGGTAAATTTGCAAGCGTCAGGATTTGGAAAGGGAGTTATTGGGAAATATAATAACTAGCAGGAAACTGGATGTAAAGCAAGACTTCAGATAAAAATATTAAAACTGGCAAGACGCGGTGCAAAGAAAGATAGGAAAATCAAGCTCTACGATCAAGTAAAAAATATTTGGTGAAGGTTATAGTTTGAGGAAGGAAGTAGCTGGAATGGAATGTTACCTACGCGACTTAACCGAAAGAAGAAGATTCCCGTAGGAATAACGAGACAGGTGCTAAACTCCTCCTAGCTGCTTATTTTTTTTTAATGAAAAAAAGCCAGATGAGCTGGCGCTGTGTGCTTCTGACCTTTCTCCCATCAGAGCAAGTTCCAGCTGCATCAATTGCCCCGGCGAAGCAGCTGCGCATACGCCGTTGAGGTAAAAATAGCCACGCCAGGAGCGGTCGATATCAGACGCTCCATTCAGTGATACGCCGCCACCGATCAATGCAACGCTCTCTCCAGTGTCCTATGCACGTCCCCACACAACTGCCCGGCCAGGAATAAACGCTGCTAATTTACAGACTGTTATTAGCGTTTATTTCGGAGCAGAAGCAACGTAGAATAAATACAAGCATTATTTGAAGGTTTGTGAAGTACAGTTATTTGAAATTGTATTAAAAAGGCAGAGGTAATTAATTCAAGTACATGCTACGGGCTAGCGCTGTCAAGGGGCACGCCGCCACACTGCCCAATTCTTTGGGGGAAAATCAGCCGTTATCAATTGTTAGTTTAAAATAATAATTCAGTTTATGGTTATGTGTTCATGATTATGCACAATCTTTAAAACGCTGGGAATGATATATCATTGTGTATTTTTCGAGCGTTTGAAGAATACTTTCGTCATAATTCTACCATCTTAAACCAAATTTATAAATTGCAAATAAGACTTATTTGCCTTATCTGTTCACCCTTGTCTGCTGCACACTATTTCGAATTTGCGCCACACTATTGCCGACAGAAACTGTTTGCTTTACATTTTTTTAACTCGTCTGGGCCATCCGTGAATTACATTGCTTGCGTTTTTGCTGCGCTGTTGTCGTCTGCTGTTTCTGTTGTTCTTGGTGAAGTTTAGTAGCTGTTTTCCGTAGGTTAGTTAGCTTTAAGTAGTTCTAGCGGACTGATGACCTAAGATGTTAAGTCCCATAGTACTCAGAGCCAAAGCAGTGCTTAGAGTTGCGTAGAAGTTTGTTACACGTTATTTGACATCAAGTTCACATCATCAGCAAAGGCCAGGCATGGTATTCGTACGTTGTCTGCTTTGATCCCCATTCTTAATAGGGTGTTCGCTGGTACAGATCTGGTCCATTCCCTGTTGAGTTATTCCAGTACACACTTAAACAATATACGAGTACGTGACCTTACCTGACTCCTGTACTGATCGGGAGTTGTCCTCCAAACTTTACTTTGGATTTGGTGTCGTAAAGGGTGGCCTACACCAACCTATTAATTTTTTCGTTGAGTCCTCGTTCTCTTAGTATTCAAAGAAGAGTGGCTCTACCCACGGAGTCTACGAAAGTAGCTATCCGCTTCCTGGCTCTTTTCTTGATCTTGGGATTTTGTATTTGTTCAGTACAGAATCTCGACGCTCTGAAACTTCCTTGATACTACTCTAACTCATTGACTGGCAGTCTCGGTATGTTTCATTCGAGGATCCTGGAAAAGGTTTCCTGTGTGACTGCAAGGAGCTATATTCCACCGTAGTTATCGAGATCTGTTTTACTTCCTTTTTTGTGAATTGAGTGGATAGCGTCTCAATTCCAATCGTCTGGCCATATCTCGCTAGCTCATATGTCCAGGATTCTAATACGCTAACACGATGTTTACATTAAAACGGGGACATATTACCAAACAGGATCCTCGCAACTCATCAGTGCTGCAGGACCGCGCGATCTTGAACCGGCTCTGGGGAAGTTACAGCGTAATTAAATTAACAGACCGCTACTTGGTTGTATATCTTAAAATTGTTTTCTGGCAGCTGTGGCTGAGCGGTTCTAGGCGCTTCAGTCTGGAACCACGCTGCTGCTACGGTCACAGGTTCGAATCCTGCCTCGGGCATGGATATGTGTGATTTCCTTACGTTAGTTAGGTTTAAGTAGTTCTAAGTCTAGGGGACTGATGACCTCAGATGTTAAGTCCCATAGTGCTTAGAGCCATTTGAACCATTTGAAATTTTAAAGTTGTTTGATACCCACATATAGTATTACATACGAGTGACTGGACATCCACAATACATTACCTCGAAGGATAAACAACATAAAACCAGGACTGACAATATTTTTTCGTAGCCAACTGGTGTGGAACTATTCGTCGATACCTGCGTGTTCTTTACATCGAAACTTTTGAGCGTACCTGCGAACCTGCAAAAACCGAGTCACTTTTTTTCATTTTGTCTACCGTACTTAAAGAATTTATTAGAGAATGTTTATTAACCCAAATCTGAAATTGTCATAAAAAGGAATCACAGCGTCTAAGTCGAAAATTTTAAAGAAAAAATGCATTACTGAAATCTTGCTAAATACAAAAAATTTATTAGTGTTGCTGAAACACTTATAAGGGTTGAAAAGTGCGTACTGAGGTTTATATGATTATTTAAATTCTGCTGTTCTTGTTAGCCTTCAGTCTGCCGCGCGGGGTAGCCGTGCGGTCTGAGGCGGTTTGTCACGGTTCGCGCGGCTGGTCCCGTCGGAGGTTCGAGTCCCCCCGGGCGTGGGTGTGGTGTGTTGTCTTTAGCGTAAGTTAGTTCAAGTTAGATTAAGTAGTGTGTAAGCTTAGGGACCGATAACCTCAGCAGTTTGGTCCCGTAAGACCTTACCACAAATTTCCATTTAGCCTTCAGTCTGAAGACTGGTATGATGCAGCTCTCCATGCTAGTTTGTCTTGTGTAACTCTCCTCATCTCTACATATGTAATGCAACTGACGTCCAATCGAATCAGCGTGTTGTATTCCAAGTACTGCTCTTCCTCTGCAACTGTAACCACCCCCACTCTTCCTTCGATTACCAAATCAAATAATCCTTGCTGTCTCAAATGTATCCTATCTACCTGTTTCATCTTTTTGTCCCGTTGCGCCATCCCTCTTGTCATAGCCCAACGTGGGAAAGTAGATACCCAGGTAGACACTGGATAACAAATTTATTGATAAAGCATAAAAGCTTCTCTTCTCCCTCTTTGGAGCTTGATTACGGAAACACAAGAAATTTTTCTCAATCATTTCTCCGTTTTGAATTGGTTGAGACCGGCAAATCCGGTGGACTGTCAGCCATAGAAGACTGAATCACAATTACTAAACTCACAGTTGATGTCTCAAAAAAGAGCACTAACTGTCTCTGAGTGCACGAACACTACGACGCACCATAATATCAAACTCCTGAAGGTCCATTTTCATAGAGGCCAGGTCACAGGTAGGATGATGGAGACTGCGGACAGCTCCACGTAGCATCGGAGGAGAAGATCCGACGACGGTAGCGTGCGTGGCGTTGGACAGCAGGCCGCTAAGGATACCAGGAGGTAGACTGCGGCAGTGTTAGCGTGAAGCCTAGCGGACTCGGCCGTGGAGAGTTCGATGTGAACTGCCGTTCCGTGATTGTTTGCCAGCATAAACATGGTCACGGCACACGGGTATGGTGCGACCTACTTGCTGGCACGTGACGTGCGGTGATGAAATAGTGCCCGCAGTAGCAGCGCTGCGGTTGTGGATGCGTGCGCTGTCGATGGCGAGCCTGGCGCCTCTCGGTTGACAGCTGCTGAAATTCTGTGAACAACAGACCAGCCAGTTTGGTTGCTGTCTGGGATATTTACTAATAAGCGAAGCAAGTGGTGGTCGGCGACGGGATTGCAGGCGAGGAAACTGGCTGCAGAAGATGACGTCTGATGCTTGCCCACCTGTGAGATGTGGGTGTGTGACTGGTTACTTTCTAGCAAGCGATATAGATGCAGATACAGAACCTCCAATTTTCTATTTCAACATAGGAGAATGGTAAAACGCTAATCTTGTATTTGGGTAGATGGTGTTCAAATCTCTGCCAGATTTTGTTGTCCATGGCTTCCTTAGCTCACTTAACCCTATGGTGCAGCTGTCCACTGCAGTGGACAACTGTTACTTCGCGTTTTTAATTAGTCCCGAAGTTTAAAATCCGTGCAGTCCACTCCAGTGGACACTCCCTAATGGTGATGTGCCCTGCGTGCATTTTCAGCCTCAGGACTGATTAAGAACGCGAAAGAAGTGACATTAACAGCTACACCACAGGGTTAAGATAAATGCTGAGACATTTTCTTTCAAGAAAAACACGCCCGATTTTCTTTCCCATCGCTCTCTAAAGACTGTCATTGATGGCACATTAAACCCTAATCTTTTTTCCTCCCTTTCTTCCGCCAATCCTGTACAATACCTCTTTATTACTCATCTTATACTTCAGTCGAACGATGAAAGAAAAAATACAAAAAAGTTCAGGGAAATTTGGGTATTCAGAAATACAACTCACCGAGGAATGAAGTAAATAGGAAGTGCAAGGAAGCTAAGACGAAATGTATGTATGAAAAATGTGAAAAAATCGAAAAAGAATTATTCTTGGAAGGACTGATTCAGCATATAGGAAAGTCGAAACAACCTTTGGTGAAATTAAAAGCAAGGTTGGTAAAATTAAGACTGCAACGAGAATTCCACTGTTAAAAACAGAGGGAGAAGATTGGTCTGATGTAATAGAAGAAGAGGCAGTAGCCGATTTAGATGAGATAGGGGGTCCAGTATTAGAATCAGGACTTAAGCTCAAAAGAGGCAGAAATGATAGATAACATTCGATCAGAATTTCAAAAATCATTGGGGGAAGTGGCAACAAAACGACTATTCACCTTGGTGTGTAGAATGTATGAGTCTGGCGACACACCAACTGACTTTCAGAAAAATATCATCTACTCAATTCCGAAGACTGTAAGAGCTGACAAGTGCGAGAATTATCGCACAACCAGCATCACAGCTCGTGCATCCAAGTTGCTTACAAGAATAATATACAGAAGAATGGAAAAGAAAATCGAGAGTGTGTTAGATGACGACCAGTTTGGCTTTAGGGAAGGTAAAGGTACCAGTGAGGTAATTCTGGCGTTGCGGTTGATATTGGAAGAAAGACTAAAGAGAAATCAAGATACATTCGTAGGATTTGTCGACCTGGAAAAAGGCGTTCGACAATGTAAAATGGTGCAAAATGTTTGGAATTTTGAGACAAGTAGGGGGAAGCTATAGTGAGAGACGGATAATATGCAATATGTACAGGAGCCAAGAGGGGATAATAAGAGTGGACGACCAAGAATGAAGTGCTCGGACTAAAAAGGCGAAAGACACTGGTGGTTTCTTTCTCCCTTAATGTTCACTCTGTACATGGAAGAAGCAATGATGGAAATAAAAGAAAGGTTCAGGAGTGGTATTAAAATAGAAGGTGAAAAGATATCATTGATACGATTCTCTGATGACATTGTTATCCTGAATGAAACTGAGGAGGAATTACGTGATCCTCTCAATGGAATGGTCTAATGACTACAGAATATGGACTGAGAATAAATCGAAGAAATACGAAGGTAACGAGAAGTAACAGAAACGAGAACAGTGAGAAACTTAACATCAGGATTGATGGACAAGAAGTCGATGGAATTAAAGAATTTTGCTACCTAGACAGCAAAACAACCATCGATAGACGGAGCAAGGAGAACATCAAAAGCGGGCTAGCACTGGCAAAAAGGGCATTCCTGGCCGAGAGAAGTCTACTAGCATCAAACATAGGCTTTAATTTGAGGAAGAAATTTCTGAGAATATACGTTTGGAGCACAGCATTGTATGGTAGTGAAACATGGAGTGCGGGAAAACCGGAACAGAACAGAAGCGAAGCATGTGACGGTGCTAGAGACGAATGTTGAAAATTAAAAAATGGTTCAAATGGCTCTAAGCACTATGGGACGATATCTGAGGTCATCAGTCCCCTAGACTTAGAACTACTTAAACCTAACTAATCTAAGGACATCACACACATCCGTGCCCGAAGCAAGATTCGAACCTGCGACCGTAGCAACCGCGTAGTTCCGGACTGAAGCGCCTAGTACCGCTCGGCCACAGCGGCCGGCGTTGACAATTAGATGGTCTGATAAGGTAAGGAATGAAGATGTTCCGCGCAGAGTCAGAGAGTTGAGGGATATGTGGAAAACACTGACAAGGAGAAAGGACAGGATGATGGGACATCTGTTAAGACACCAGGGCAGTGACATAATATTATGCAGCTGAATACTCAAGTGGAATTTTGGCATTACATAGCGCATCTGCATTTGTACCCCAGTAGTTACCTGCTTTTTCATTTAGTAATTTTACTCTTGGTCCAATCTTCTGCCACATGTTTGGGCAGTATTTATTAAATTTTGAAGCACGTAATTACGGGAAACTACGATCTCATAATTTTCATTGAGATAGGGCCTGCATCTGCGATGAATTTTTCTGAATGATTTCACGATGCCTTCAGCTGCCATTCTCTTTATTTCACATAAGATTGAGCAGTATCTAAAAAACCGAAGCATTATACATTGGATACATTAGTTACACTTATGCTTTTAATATACTTGTAGATATATTACGTGCGTTATAACTTACTTTAGGGACGATTCTTCAGTGGTATATTTGCGCCATGTACGTCCTTGCTCTTGCGATTGTATGTAATGATCATAAAATAAATATCAATGAGAACAAAGGCATGTGTTGGTTAATTAACAAATTTCTATTAGCTAATTATTATCTTCCAAGTGTTAAGTTCGTTAAAACATCGCCCTTGTATATAAGAGCTTCACAACAACCGATAGAAAGTAACGTGCTACTAACATAGCGAAAAACCTTTTCTAAATTATTTTATGACCGTTACATGCAGTCATAGGGGCAAGGACGCACATGGCATAATATACCACCAAAGAATCGTCCATAAAGTAAGTTACAATGCGACTAGTTATAATACGCCTACTGTATCTACAGACGTGTTAAAATTTGTTAAAATCAGGTATATTAAAATCACGAGTGTCACTAATGTATCCAATGTATAATGCTTTCGTTTTGAAAATAGCGTAAGGCCGAAATTTTACAATCGTACATGAAATAAAGAGAGTGGCAGCTGATGGCACCACGAAATGATTCAAAAACCTAATATCCCTTCAGAAAGATCGTGTTATCTATTATATGCCTCTTTATTATGTACACTCCTGGAAATGGAAAAAAGAACACATTGACACCGGTGTGTCAGACCCACCATACTTGCTCCGGACACTGCGAGAGGGCTGTACAAGCAATGATCACACGCACGGCACAGCGGACACACCAGGAACCGCGGTGTTGGCCGTCGAATGGCGCTAGCTGCGCAGCATTTGTGCACCGCCGCCGTCAGTGTCAGCCAGTTTGCCGTGGCATACGGAGCTCCATCGCAGTCTTTAACACTGGTAGCATGCTTCGACAGCGTGGACGTGAACCGTATGTGCAGTTGACGGACTTTGAGCGAGGGCGTATAGTGGGCATGCGGGAGGCCGGGTGGACGTACCGCCGAATTGCTCAACACGTGGGGCGTGAGGTCTCCACAGTACATCGATGTTGTCGCCAGTGGTCGGCGGAAGGTGCACGTGCCCGTCGACCTGGGACCGGACCGCAGCGACGCACGGATGCACGCCAAGACCGTAGGATCCTACGCAGTGCCGTAGGGGACCGCACCGCCACTTCCCAGCAAATTAGGGACACTGTTGCTCCTGGGGTATCGGCGAGGACCATTCGCAACCGTCTCCATGAAGCTGGGCTACGGTCCCGCACACCGTTAGGCCGTCTTCCGCTCACGCCCCAACATCGTGCAGCCCGCCTCCAGTGGTGTCGCGACAGGCGTGAATGGAGGGACGAATGGAGACGTGTCGTCTTCAGCGATGAGAGTCGCTTCTGCCTTGGTGCCAATGATGGTCATATGCGTGTTTGGCGCCGTGCAGGTGAGCGCCACAATCAGGACTGCATACGACCGAGGCACACAGGGCCAACACCCGGCATCATGGTGTGGGGAGCGATCTCCTACACTGGCCGTACACCACTGGTGATCGTCGAGGGGACACTGAATAGTGCACGGTACATGCAAACCGTCATCGAACTCATCGTTCTACCATTCCTAGACCGGCAAGGGAAGTTGCTGTTCCAACAGGACAATGCACGTCCGCATGTATCCCGTGCCACCCAACGTGCTCTAGAAGGTGTAAGTCAACTACCCTGGCCAGCAAGATCTCCGGATCTGTCCCCCATTGAGCATGTTTGGGACTGGATGAAGCGTCGTCTCACGCGGTCTGCACGTCCAGCTCGAACGCTGGTCCAACTGAGGCGCCAGGTGGAAATGGCATGGCAAGCCGTTCCACAGGACTACATCCAGCATCTCTACGATCGTCTCCACGGGAGAATAGCAGCCTGCATTGCTGCGAAAGGTGGATATACACTGTACTAGTGCCGACATTGTGCATGCTCTGTTGCCTGTGTCTATGTGCCTGTGGTTCTGTCAGTGTGATCATGTGATGTATCTGACCCCAGGAATGTGTCAATAAAGTTTCTCCTTCCTGGGACAATGAATTCACGGTGTTCTTATTTCAATTTCCAGGAGTGTATATGGAATGTGGTAACTTCTATTTTGCTTGGATCTGGCGAAAGTCTCCATTTGCAAAAGTGCTTATTCAATATTAAACGTCACTTGAGAGAGCCCTCTCAAAATGTTTGGTATTCTTTTCTGATATATTATCATAATGTTATTCGGGTACTAGATTTTCTTTGACGTAACTGCTGTCATGTCTTGGACATACAAATTAAATAGTACGAGAGGCAGGACTGACCCTTGCCGCAGACAATTGTTCAGGTTTCACCATCTCGTAGCTTTTCCATTCAGGAAATCTGAATAAAACGTCGATCAGAGCACATACTGAGTACACGTACTAGTTTTTAACATGAAATTACATCAACGAACGTTTAGCGCCAGGCCTTCTCTCCATATTATCGTCAGTTCTAAAAACGCTGCTGCCGATTTAAGGTGTGTCAGAAATTCAGATTAAACCAATGTTGTAAGTGTCAGCACTCGACATAAGAAACTCTGAATTATTGCGAAGCCGGTCTGCTCGACTGGGATGATTTTATCAATGGCTCCCCTCTCTGGTGATTTATGGTCATACTCAGCAGAGAGACAGGCCGATAGCTGCCTTCTCTATCTATTTTCAAAATGCAATTGCTTTTACATTCTTATCATCTTGGTATCTTCCCAACGTGCAGTATGTCATTGAAGAATTCTAGAGGCCACTCTTTCGTCGAGGAGAGGGAGGGGGGAGGGTGGCTTTCAGCTTTAAGGAATTCCGAATATACTTCAGCAGTCCACCAGAAGCTTTTTTAGTCTTCAGAGCGCCGTTACGTCACAGTCACGTGTGCTTAGTGACGGAGAGGCAGTAAACAAGATCTCTTTGCATACTGCTGTTCCAGTACAGTTCGTTTACGTTTCTTACCCAGTTTCGATTGAGAAACTTGCATTAGGCTAGCAGCAACTGTATCAGAGTTTAAAAATGGTTCAGTTGTCTCTGAGCACTATGGGACTTAATATCTGAGGTCATCAGTCCCCTAGAACTTAGAACTACTTAAACCTAACTAACCTAAGGACATCACATACATCCATGAACGAGACAGGATTCGAACCTGCGACCGTAGCAGCAGCGCGGTTCCGGACTGAAGCGCCTAGAACCGCTCGGCCACCGCGGTCGGCTATCAGAGTTTACATGCGCACTTCGCCTTGTCTCATAGGGCTATTCAAAACGAAGGAAAGGTTTCGAACATTTATTGCTTCCAAACTACAAAAGATAAAAACACAGTTACAACGTTCGTGAAAAGAGAAAAGTTTCAATTTTTATGCATTCAATGTAAACACCGTCTGTGACACGATAAATATCAAAACGGTGGATCATTTACTGCTACACGCAAAGCATCTGGTCTCTCGTTATCGAATTCACAGGTTCAAAAAAGCTGTGTCGTAGACTTTCAAGAGAGTCAGGCACAGGGGTTGTGGGGGGTGGGGGGTGGGGAGGGAGGCAAAAACGCGGTCTGTTTCGCAACCCTAAAGATAAAAGTTACAATGTGTGAGGTCCGGAGACCTGGGAGACCACATCCGATGAAGTTCATTTTCTGCTCCTTGTCTTCCAATCCAACGTCCCAGACCTCACCCATTGTTATGTTCATCTATGGGGCTAGGTAAAAGACCGCGTTTTTATCCCCACTCCTGAAAGTCAGCGACATCGTGTAACTGAACCTGTGAATTCGATAACGAGAGATCAGCTGCTTCGTGTGTGGCAGAAAATGAGCCACCGTTTCGATATTAGTCGTGTGACACACGGTGCTCACATTGAATGTATAAAAATTTGAACTTTTCTCTTTCCAGGATCGCTGGAATTTTATTTCTAACTTTTTGTAGTTTGGAAGCAATAAATGTTTAAAATCTGTTCCTTCGTTTTGAATAGTCCTGTAAAACAAGACGAAATGCACATGTTAACGCTAACACAGTTGCTGCTAGCCTAATGTAAGTTTCGTAATCAAAAACTGAATAAGACACATAAACCAACTGTGGAGGAACAGCAGTATGCAAAAAGATCTTGTTTGCAGCCTCTCCGTCACTAAGCACACGTGACTGTGACGTAACTAACCCCAAGGCGCTCTGAAGACTAAAAAAAGCTGCTGGACCGCTGAATTTATGTTCGGAATTCCTTAAAGCTGAAAGCCACCCCGCCCCATCGCCCCCCCCCCCCCCCCTCGACGGAACAAGAATTCTTCAATGACATACTACACATAGGGAAGATACCAAGATGTTTAAGAATATAAAAGCAATCGCATTTTGAAAATAGATAGAGAAGGCAGCTATCGACCTGTCTGTCTGCTGAGTATGACCATAAATCACCTGAGAGCCTAATTCTCAGTTGCACCCAAAGAGCCATTGATAAAATCATCCCAGGCGAGCGGACGCTTCGCAATAATTCGGAGTTGCTACTGTCAAGTCCTAACACTTACAACATTGGTTTACTCTGAATTTCAGAGAGACCTTAAATCGGCAGCAGCGTTTTTAGATCTGACGGTAATATGGAGAGAAGGCCTGGCGCGAAAATTTTATTGATGTAATTTCATGTTGAAAACTACCACGTGCACTCAGTATGTGCTGTGATCGAGGTTTTATTCAGATTTCCTGAATGGAGAAGCTACGGGATGGTGAAACCTGAACAACTGTCTGCGGCAAGGGTCAGTCCTGCCTCTCGTACTACTTAATTTGTATGCCCATGACTTGAGAGTAGTTAAATAAAAAAAATCCAGTACCCGGATAACATGGTGTTACTCGTAATACGTCAGAAAAGAATACCAAGCATTTTGGGAGTACCCTCCCAAGTGACTCTTAATGTTGAATAAGTACTTTTCGGCTGGTCCCGGCGGAGGTTCGAGTCCTCCCTAGAGCATGGGTGTGTGTGTTTGCGCTTAGGATAATTTAGGATAAGTAGTGTGTAAGCTTAGGGACTGATGATCTTAAGATTTCACACACATTTGAACATAAGTACTTTTGCAAATGGAGACTTTCGCCAGATCCAAGCAAAAAATTCACAATAAAGATGCACATAATAGATAACTCGTGCTTTCTGAGGAGATCATAGTTTTTTGAATCATTTCGTCATGCCCTCAGCTGCCACTCTTTATTTCGTGTACGATTGTACAATTTCGGACTTAGGCCATTTTAAAAACGGAAGTATTATACATTGGATTCATTAGTGACACTTGTGATTTTATCATATTTCAACATAGCTGTAGATATAGAAGGCGTATTATAACTACACTCATTGTGGCTTACTTTATGGACGATTCTTTAGTAGTATATTATGCCATTTGCGTCATTGCCCCTATGACTCCATGTAACTGTCATGAAATAATTTAGAAAAGGTTCTGAATCAGCATTAAGTCTCCACGCAAGGTTCCAGGCTTTTCTGGTGGAATAAATAACATTCAATCCAACTATTATGTTACCGGCACTGATAATATGTACACCACATCACATTATTGCGTCAGTCCAGTTATGTACAGACGTCGAAATCCATCTAGTATAATCTTTCTGTGATTTGACTTTACGGCACTCACAAATCGATTCATGTTATATAAATGGAGCTTTGTATCTACATACACTACTGGCCAGTAAAATTGCTACACCAAGAAGAAATGCAGATGATAAAGGGGTATTCATTGGACAAATATATTATAGTATAACTGGCATGTGATTACATTTTCACGCAATTTAGGTGCATAGATCCTGAGAAATCAGTACCCAGAACAACCACCTCTGGCCGTAATAACGGCCTTGATACGCCTGGGCATTGAGTCAAACAGAGCTTGGATGGCTTGTACAGGTACAGCTGCCCATGCAGCATCAACGCGATACCACAGTTCATCAAGAGTAGTGACTGGCGTATTCTGACGAGCCAATTGCTCGGCCACCATTGACCAGACGTTTTCAGTTGGTGAAACATCTGGAGAATGTGCTGGCCAGGGCAGCAGTCGAACATTTTCTGTATCCAGAAAGGCCCATACAGGACCTGCAGCATGCGGTCGTGCATTATCCTGCTGAAATGTAGGGTTTCGCAGGGATCGAATGAAGGATGGAGCCACGGGTCATAACACATCTGAAATGTAACGTCCACTGTTCAAAGTGCTGTCAATGCGAACAAGAGGCGACCGAGACGTGTAACCGATGGCATCCCAGTATGGCGATGACGAATACACGCTTCCAATGTGCGTTCACCGCGATGTCGCCAAACACGGATGCGACCATCGTGATGCTGTAAACAGAACCTGGATTCATCCGAAAAAATGACGTTTTGCCATTCGTGCACCCAGGTTCGTCGTTGAGTACACCATCGCAGGCGCTCCTGTCTGTGATGCAGCGTCAAGGGTAACCGCAGCCGTGGTCTCCGAGCTGACAGTCCATGCTACTGCAAACGTCGTCGAACTGTTCGTGCAGATGGTTGTTGTCTTGCAAACATCCCCATCTGTTGACTCAGGGATCGAGACGTGGCTGCCCGATCCGTTACAGCCATGCGGATAAGATGCTTGTCATCTCGATTGCTAGTAATACGAGACAGTTGGGATCCAGCACGGCGTTCCGTATTACCCTCCTGAACCCACCGATTCCATATTCTGCTAACAGTCATTGGATCTCGACCAACGCGAGCAGCAATGTCTCGATACGATAAACCGCAATCGCGATAGGCTACAATCCGACCTTTATCAATGTCGGAAACGTGCTGGTACGCATTTCTCCTCCTTACACGAGGCATGACAACAACGTTTCACCAGGCAACGCCGGTCAACTGCTGTTTGTGTATGAGAAATCGGCTGGAAACTTTCCTCATGTCAGCACGTTGTAGGTGTCGCCACTGGCTCCAACCTTGTGTGAATGCTCTGAAAAGGTAATCTTTTGCATATCACAGCATCTTCTTCCTGTCGGTTAAATTTCGCGTCTGTAGCACGTCATCTTCGTGGTGTAGCAATTGTAATGGCCAGTAGTGTATATATGTTCCATATCTGCTCTTAAACCACCGTACCTATTTCAACGAGCCTTGGTACATCTATCGCTTACCGTGTAGAAAGAATCGCTGGGGAGTATAACCAGTTATCTATCAAAGGGGTAGTGGTGAAAAAGAAGTGTAGCTCACGAAGTGTGAATACCGAGACTTTATTCACACGGTATTTGAGAATCAGGGCACTTAGTGTCTTATAACGAACATTACGCATAAATTCAAACGTTTAAGAAACATTTTTCACTAAACACTCCACAAAACGATGAAAGGAAAATAATTTATCGCTTACTACGTTTCCACTGTTTATGCAGTGAACCTGCTGCATCAGACATATCTTTTAACTCACTGTTTCTTTACTACTAACAGTATTCGCGACACGCTTTGCAGATAAGATTCACATATGTAACTCAATGTACTTACAAAACTACGAATACCGGTATATCATTCTGCGACACATAGTTAGAAGATATCACGTTGGAAACATTGAGCTGCGTGCAAGTGAAACTGCAGAATGAAATCTACTAGAGATACAAGTGAAATATATGTACAAGTATGCGTGAAATATGTTAAATATAATGAAATAAATCTGAAATTTGAGTATGCGGGCGAAGGCGCGGATAAAACTTTCCTCCTAAGCCCCTGGATCGATATCAACCAAACTTGGTACTCATATTACTTACAATATGGGAAGAAATAGTCTTGGGCACGAACCAGCAACATCCTATTGGGGAGGAACGTGATACCGTAGAGAGAGAATGGAATGAGGAAAAGGTGGACAGACAGAGAGCGGGAAGGAGGAGATGGACACAAAAATGTGGCAGGAAGAGATGGACCGAGGGAGGGGAAATGGACAGAGAAAGGAAAGGAGATGGACAAGCGAAAGAAAGAGGAGGGGATGGGCAGAGGAGAAAGGTACAGATGGACAGAGAGTGGGAGGTGGACAGAGAGGGGGCGAGGAGGAAATGGACAGAGAGAGGCGGCAGGAGGAGATGGACTAATAGAACTGGAATATATCATACCGGGAAACGCCGGTTACTCAGCTTCTATCATAATTGGATGGTTCTGGGAGATCCATTGGACAGTATCATCAGATCCCTTCTTAAACTGACCCCACCCGCTAGTTAAAAATATCCCGGAGATTGTGGGACTTTGGCAACACTGGGAATTTTTAAATTATACTGGATAAAATTTCATGGCACATCGAAGCTGTGTGCCGGGCCGAGACTCGAACTCTGCAGCTTTGCCTCTCCCGGGTAAGTGCTCTACCAACTGAACACTACTCACGAAGCGTCCTCACAGCTTTACTTCCGCCGTTACCTCATCTCTCACCTTCCAAAGCACGCAGAAGTTCTTCAGCAAAACTTGTGGTACTAGTAGCCTACTCCTGGATGAAATGATATTGAAAAGACGTGGCTTAACCGAAGCCTAGGTTATGTTCCCAGAGTGAATTTTTCACTCTGCAGCGGAGAGCCCGGTGGTATGAAACTTCCTGGCAGGTTGAAAACAGACCGACGTCCCGAGTTAGAATCTCGATCCGGCACAAGTTTTAATCTGCCAGGAAGTTTCATACCAGTGCACACTCCGTTGCAGAGTGGAAATTTCATTCTGGAAACATCCTCCACGTTTTGGTTAAGCCATATCTTCGTAGTATCCTTTCTTCCAGGAGTGCTTGTCCTGCAAGTTTCGCGGAAGAACTTCTGTGAAGGAAACGGGTTATAAGCGGAAGCAAAGCAGTGAGGATGCGTCATGAATTGTGTTTGGATAGCTCAGTTGGTAGAGCACTCCCGCGATACGCAAACGTCCCGAGTCTCACAAGGGGAAGGCCTCAGACACGGCCAACCGATTCGGCTCAAATTTGGCAGGTGGCTTGAGTACAACCTAAAACCAAGGACTCTAAGATATTTTGGGTTAACACCACCGCAATTTTGAGAAAATCACCCCTAAAGGTTATGACGAGCAATCGACTCAGAATTGGAGGAATCGATAGATAATAGTGAATAGAGCATTTTTCATCATCAGGTATGGGGTCTGCAAGCGCAAACTTTTCCAGAAATCGAGGTAAGAAACTTTTACAGCTGCCGCTTCTGTACCCACATGGTAAACGCTTCTTACCGACAGCGCCGATAGCGCAACGGCTATGGCAACTGGCTGGGTATCGGAAAACCCGGGTTCGAATCTCGTGGAAGCATAGCGGATGTTATTCTTTTCGTTTGTATTTTTCCATATCTCAATCGATAGGGACAAGAGGGTTAATAAGGCAAGTAAATCAATAAGGAATGATAATAATGAGGTAGGCAAGCAAATTTCCCAAACGCCGTGAGTTAGTAAAGTATTAAACTTTTAAGCCTTGTCATATGAAAACAACTCCGAGTAGGAGTGCTGCGAATTCCTCACGAGGGATCACAGATAGCCAACCGTGCGACGCTTGTTTACAGCGAGGCACGGGATAGGATGCACGTGGGGAGAGTTACATTGTCCCGGTTGCCTCTTCGTCATATCATAGTTGTGAACCTGGAAGACTGAAGGTGTCCAGCACGAACCTTATAGAAGTCAATCTGAAAGAGTTGTTTTCCGTCAGTAGGCTGCCGCGAACCTCGCTGATAGATGTAGTGAGTTTTCCATCGTTAATGCGCAGAATGAAATACGTTTTGTGAATGAATACAGTGTTCTACCGTAAGTAACATATGACGAGGATAAGCCGACGTGCACAGTAAAAGTAATACCGCCAAACTGCAAACCTGTGTGCCAGCCGTGTGATGTTAATTTCTATCGCCAGGTTATAAAACTTTATTTCCAAGCTTCAGAATTGCAGTGTGCTTCTGGAAACCCAGCGGGAATGCCACAACCGCACGGATACAATAACTATTCATAGCATAATTCATAACCAACTTTCAGCACCGATTTTTCAGTCAATGATATCGCGTGCGTGGTGTGCATCAAAATCAATTCCCGAAAAAGACATATTTTTAAATGAAAACCAAGTTTGTTTTCCGCCGACTCTTCGGAAGGAACAGTGTAGCTGTCGAAAGATTGCATTCATTATACGTTCTTGGTTCCGTGAGCATATTTGTTTCGAATGTTTATGTGACAAGTAACATCCATGCAGTTGTTCGAAGAAAAGTGAGGACACGTAACAGTGAATGGAAGAGCCATTGTAAAGTGACCTGGAGTAACATTTTAGTTGTTTACTATCCCAAGAGGTTTGAGAACTTTATTTGTCTACCTTATTATTATCATTCCTTATTGATACTTACCTTATTATCCCTCCTATCCCTATCAACTGAGATATGGAAAAATACAAACGAAAAGAATAACATCCGCTATGCTTCCACGAGATTCGAACACGGGTTTTCCCATACCCAGCCAGTTGCCATAGCCGTTGCGCTATCGGCGCTGTCGGTGAGAAGCGTTTACCATGTGGGTACAGAAGCGGCAGTTGTAAAAGTTTCTTACCTCGATTTCTGGAAAAGTTTGCGTTTGCGGACCCCATACCTGATGATGAAAAATGCTCTGTTCACTATTATCTATCGATTCCTCCAATTCTGAGTCGATTGCTCGTCATAACCTTTAGGGATAATTTTCTCAAAATTTCGGGGCTGTTGACCCAAAATATCTTAAGAGTCCTTGGTTTTAGGTTGTACTCAAGCCACCTGCCAAATTTGAGCTGAATCGGTTGGCCGTGTCTGAGGCCTTCCCCTTGTCAGTCGGGCGTACAGTTACGTGCACGAAGCTCCGCTGCAGATTGAAAAATTCAGTCTCTATACTGGATGATTTTCTTATACGTTCGACATGATGACGCAGGGAATCCGCAACTGTATTAATAATTTGAAAAAAATTTCAGTACCAGCTGCAATTTCATTTTACGCACAAACATTACGGCATCACGGCTGGAACCGCACCACTAGGCAATTTCCCCATAAGAGCACGTTCTCATTCTCCGTGGAATCGGGGGAAACTGTGGTTGATGACGTTGGGAAGCTAACAACCTCCACCAACTAGCTAAGGCGGGTAGTTCGCACTCTCCTATAAAGATCCGCATTGACATCCTGTAGTAGTATTACATCTGCACTGTTCTCCCTCATGAGACAAGGGAGTTATTCGATGTTTGGATGTGAGATCGACTCAATGTTTAAGTGCCAGATGCATAAGCTGCAACCAATGTTAATCGAGTAGCATGTGTTTCACTGTGTACCCTGTGTTTATGTGTAGTAGTGCCTGTTTTCAGGATGGACGTCCGACTGTAGTTTCTACAATTTTAGGGGAAGCTTCTTCTATGTCTAAAACTATAATCTAATATTTCTATCGTCCGCCCTCATGAGGTCTCATTGATGGAACGTAAAGCCTGGTAAATATCGCACTACAATTTTCCGATTATGTCAAAGTGATTAGGGAAAATTTGAGTCTTATCTGCAAACTGGAAGACACAGGCTTTTAGATCGGTCATCTGTACTCAACGTACTCTGCGAAAATTATTAAGACTTACTGGTGAAACAATTGCACCAGCCTCGAAAACGCACTGGGTCTGCTGGCAATGAACGGATCTGAATTCATCTATTTAGTCAATATAGAGACAGGAATCAACTAGTTCCAAGGGTGTTATAGTATCATTGATATTTCTGCTTAACAGATACATCAGAACAATGATTTTTGAAATCAGTAGCAGAGGAGACTTTGAAGCACAAATTCGGATTGTTGTGTAGGAAATGTCCAAGATAAGACAGTGCTATTGAAGATAATAAGAGGTGAAATACAATGAGGATGGCCAGGACTCTCCAACCAGGTCGGGATTTTGACGATCTAACGCGCGAATTGGACATAATTTGGCAAGATATCCCTCAGGAGGACATCCAACAATTCCATCAATCAGCGCCAAGCAAAATTACTGCTTACATAAGAACCGGAAGTAGACAAACGCGTTGTTGGCTTGCTCAATTCGCAAAGCTCAACTTCTCGAATAAATCATCTAATTTCTCTGAATTTATCTGTACATGTACATCACATTTGCCGATATCCGTCCCATTCAGATAATTCCTTCGTGGCGCGCCTTTTTTCTGAGGTGGTATAAGGACATTCAAATGAAAACCGGACTGATGGAAAAAATAAGAAAAACTGTTTATTATTTAAAAAAATAATAGCCATAACAGTTAATATATTTATCCCGGTGAGACAAGACAGCCAGTGCCTTCGTGGTAAAATTATAATACCTAGGAGTGCAGCTCTTCGTCCGAAGCGAATCGAATCCCACGAATGTCTTTCTTCAGGGCTCATAAAATATGGAAATCATATGTAGAGAGACCAGGACTGTATAGAGGGTGTGTAAGGCCCGTCCACATGTAGCAAAGGTTGTTTCGAGTATGTTGCAGAAGTTTAGCTGGGAAGCTCTTACGCATCCCCCATACAGTTCTGATTTCTCCTTATTTTTGTGCCATGGTTACGGAAATTCGTGGCCGTCGATTTGTTTCGAACGAAGACGTCCACACCTGCGTAAAATCATGGTTCCATAGGAAACCGCAAATATTTTTCCCATGAAGGCACTGACCTCTTGTCTCGCAGTGGGACAAATGTGTTAACAGTTACGGCGATTACTTTTGAAACAATGAACGGTTTATCTACTTATTTTATATTTTTCGTTTTCATTTGACTGTCCCTTTTGCTTGCAAGCACGTTTATCGAAAACTGTTTATCCAGTTGTTTTAGGCGAAATGCCAATGGAATGGTGAACCCTACGTTGCTAGGAAACTGCTAGGAATTGGAGGAAACTAACTCAAACTCATAATTTTAAGTGTCAAGGTACACATTGCAAGGCAGTTCCAGATATCTCAAAGACTGGATGCTGAAATGTTGCACGGTGAAGAAACGCGTCCATGTCATTACACGTGAACACAGGCGACCAGAAGACCGCATTCGAGGAGTACAGTTTTCTGAATTTATACCCCTTGTCTGTCGAATGCCTTCACCCAATCGCTAAAACTAACATACAACTTATATATATTCCATATTGACTAACATTAATGGTGCGCCATCTGACTCATCATTACAGTTGCGAGTGTTTAGTACTTTTTTTTTTTTTTTTTTTTTTGTCATCAGTCAACTGACTGGTTTGATGCGGCCCGCCACAAATTCCTTTCCTGTGTTAACCTCTTCATCTCAGAGTAGCACTTGCAACCTACGTCCTCAATTATTTGCTTGACGTATTCCAATCTCTGTCTTCCTCTAGTTTTTGCCCTCTACAGCTCCCTCTAGTACCATGGAAGTCATTCCCTCATGTCTTAGCAGATGTCCTATCATCCTGTCCCTTCTCCTTATCAGTGTTTTCCACATATTCCTTTCCTCTCCGATTCTGCGTAGAACCTCCTCATTCCTTATCTTATCAGTCCACCTAATTTTCAACATTCGTCTATAGCACCACATCTCAAATGCTTCGATTCTCTTCTGTTCCGGTTTTCCAACAGTCCATGTTTCACTACCATACAATGCTGTACTCCAGACGTACATCCTCAGAAATTTCTTCCTCAAATTAAGGCAGGTATTTGATATTAGTAGACTTCTCTTGGCCAGAAATGCCTTTTTTGCCATAGCGAGTCTGCTTTTGATGTCCTCCTTGCTCCGTCCGTCATTGGTTATTTTACTGCCTAGGAAGCAGAATTCCTTAACTTCATTGACTTCGTGACCATCAATCCTGATGTTAAGTTTCTCGCTGTTCTCATTTCTACTACTTCTCATTACCTTCGACTTTCTCCGATTTACTCTCAAACCATACTGTGTACTCATTAGACTGTTCATTCCGTTCAGCAGATCATTTAATTCTTCTTCACTTTCACTCAGGATAGCAATGTCATCAGCGAAGCGTATCATTGATATCCTTTCACCTTGTATTTTAATTCCACTCCTGAACCTTTCTTTTATTTCCATCATTGCTTTCTCGATGTACAGATTGAAGAGTAGGGGTGAAAGGCTACAGCCTTGTCTTACACCCTTCTTAATACGAGCACTTCATTCTTGATCGTCCACTCTTATTATTCCCTATTGGTTGTTGTACATATTGTGTATGACCCGTCTCTCCCTATAGCTTACCCCTACTTTTTTCAGAATCTCGAACAGCTTGCACCATTTTATATTGTCGAACGCTTTTTCCAGGTCGACAAATCCTATGAAAGTGTCTTGATTTTTCTTTAGCCTTGCTTCCATTATTAGACGTAACGTCAGAATTGCCTCTCTCGTCCCTTTACTTCTCCTAAAGCCAAACTGATCGTCACCTAGCGCATTCTCAATTTTCTTTTCCATTCTTCTGTATATTATTCTTGTAAGCAGCTTCGATGCATGAGCTGTTAAGCTGATTGTGTGATAATTCTCGCACTTGTCAGCTCTTGCCGTCTTCGGAATTGTGTGGATGATGCTTTTCCAAAAGTCAGATGGTATATCGCCAGACTCATATATTCTACACACCAACGTGAATAGTCGTTTTGTTGCCACTTCCCCCAATGATTTTAGAAATTCTGATGGAATGTTATCTATCCCTTCTGCCTTATTTGACCGTAAGTCCTCCAAAGCTCTTTTAAATTCCGATTCTAACACTGGATCCCCTATATCTTCTAAATCGACTCCTGTTTCTTCTTCTATCACATCAGACAAATCTTCAGCCTCATAGAGGCTTTCAAGGTATTCTTTCCACCTATCTGCTCTCTCCTCTGCATTTAACAGTGGAATTCCCGTTGCACTCTTAATGTTACCACCGTTGCTTTTAATGCCACCAAAGATTGTTTTGACTTTCCTGTATGCTGAGTCTGTCCTTCCAACAATCATATCTTTTTCGATGTCTTCACATTTTTCCTGCAGCCATTTCGTCTTAGCTTCCCTGCACTTCCTACACACTACTGGCCATTAAAATTGCTACTCCAATAAGAAATGCAGATGATAAACGGGTATTCATTGGACAAATATATTATACTAGAACTGATATGTGATTACATTTTCACGCAATTTGGGTGCATAGATTCTGAGAAATCAGTACCCAGAGCAACCACCTCTGGCCGTAATAACGGCCTTGATACGCCTAGGCATTGAGTCAGAGCTTGGATGGCGTGTACAGGTACAGCTGCCCATGCACCTTCAACACGATACCATGGTTCATCAAGAGTAGTGACTGGAGTATTGTGACGAGCCAGTTGCTCGGCCACCATTGACCAGACATTTTCAGTTGGTGAAAGATCTGGAGAATGTGCTGCCAGGGCAGCAGTCGAACATTTTCTGTATCCAGAAAGGCCCATACAGGACCTGCAACATGCGGTCGTGCATTATCCTGCTCAAATGTAGGGTTTCGCAGGGATCGAATGAAATGTAACGTCCACTGTTCAAAGTGCCGTCAATGCGAACAAGAGGTGACCGAGACGTGTAACCAATGGCACCCATACCATCACGCCGGGTGATACGCCAGTATGGCTATGACGAATACACGCTTCCAATGTGCGTTCAGCGCGATGTCGCGAAACACGGACGCGTCCATCATGATGCTGTAAACAGAACCTGGATTCATCCGAAAAAATGACGTTTTGCCATTCGTGCATCCAGGTTCGTCGTTGAGTACACCATCGCAGGCGCTCCTGTCTGTGATGCAGCGTCAAGGATAACCGCAGCCATGGTCTCCGAGCTGATAGTACATGCTGCTGCAAACGTCGTCTAACTGTTCGTGCAGATGTTTGTTTTCTCTTGCAAACGTCCCCATCTGTTGACTCAGGGATCGAGACGTGGGTACACGATCCGATACACCCATGCGGATAAGATGCCCGTCATCTCGACTGCTAGTGATACGAGGCCGTTGGGATCCAGCACGGCGTTCCGTATTACCCTCCTGAACCCACTGATTCCATATACTGTTAACAGTCATTGGATGTCGACCAACGCGAGCAGCAATGTCTCAATACGATAAACCGCAATCGCGATAGGCTACAATCCGACCTTTATCAAAGTCGGAAACGTGATGGTACGCGTTTCTCCTCCTTACACGAGGCATCACAACAACGTTTCACCGGGCAACGCCGGTCAACTGCTGTTTGTGCATGAGAAATCGGTTTTAAACTTTCCTCATGTCAGCACGTTGTAGGTGTCGCCACCGGCTCCAATCTTGTGTGAATGCTCTGAAAAGCTAATCATTTGCATATCACAGCATCTTCTTCCTGTCGGTTAAATTTCGCGTCTGTAGCACGTCATCTTCGTGGTGTAGCAATTTTAATGGCCAGTAGTGTAACTTGGTCTAGCCGTAGATGGTAGAGCAATCACTAAAAGTGTAATCCGAGAGTAGTAGCGCCCGTTTTTCCAACTGTTGTTACTGTGAGAGCGGACCACCTGGATTGTGATCATCAACGACAGCGCTGGATGTCGTGGCTTCACAGGCGACTGATGGCAGTGTGTGGAAAACGTGCGCTGCCACGAAGAGTGCTGTTGCAGCACGACAACATCGTCTCCACACGAGTCGGACAACCACAGCGGCCATCGCTGAAATGGGTTTCACATACTTCCACACACACCGTATTTTCCTGACTTAGCCCTTTCTAATTACCACCCACTCAGCGCTATAAAGAAACCCTTGCTAGGACATAGTTTCGCTGATTTCCAGGCATTGCCAGCCGCTGTCCTGCGGTGGGTGCGACTGATTCCTGAAAACCTTGTCCTAGGAGGGCTTATAAACATTAGAGGGGACAAATCAGGAGAATACAGCGAGTGCAGCAGTAGCTGGAACCCCACTTCAGCTATGGCAGGCGTGGTTTTCCGTCTGGTATAGGGATGATAATTGTTATGCTGCAAGAGCACCTTTCCCTGACGGTGCGCAATCTGCACAAGCTGCCACCAGTCGCCCATGAATATCTGCAGTGTTTATACCGTGCTTCCACAGAAGACACGTCGTCCAGTACTGTTCTCGATGTTCACACTCCATGTTGTTCACTCACGTAGTAATAGCCGTAGGCAAAATGGGTTGTACTATGCACGGATTACACTTCCTGCCAGCGATGGTTCGACAAAAGTACTCTGTACTTGCAACTATCTTGTTCCTTTATGCTTTATGAACCCGAAATGGTCTCCCCAGCACTTTCCTCAATTTTTTTCAGTTGTCATTAATATGACTCTTATCAGTAACCTGAATACACACTGTCGATGTTCTTACGCCATCTTTAGATACCTTAATGTTAACTGACGGTGGCCTAAGAAGCCAAAAGGCTGTTCATAACAAACTATTAAATAAATATTATCGTAAAACATTAATACTGTGTATTCAAGTTATTAATATGTCAAGTTCCTCGAAGAACCAGTGAAATATTCCACAAGTATTAATATGCCTCTCGTTACAGCATTTGTAACTTGACTGATAAAACTAATTTTCCTGCAGTCTTTGCATTCTTTTTTGTTCTACTTTTTAAGTAAGTTTTCTAGACTGGTCTTAAGTCGTCTTGGGCCAGATTCTTGGGTCGTACTACGTCAGTCAACCTAGCTATTGAATTTGGATCTGAGACTTTCAGTCCTCAGGTTATATTATTTTACAGACCAGTGCTTCTTTTCCCTGAGCCCCTGAACTGCATTCTTTAATTCTCGTTCCAATAACTTAGGACATCGGTCTTCTTCATTCTTTTTTCCTTCATTTTCAAAATACTAGTCTGGTATTCTCCACCTTCGCACTGTATAAAACTTCCACATAATCCATCCAAGCGTTCTTCTCCTCTTCTATACATACTCTCTTCTTCCCGAGCTTATTTTAACATTCCTTGTTGGCTTACTTTTCTTCCTTTTGGTTAAAGTTTTCACTGTTCTGTTCATTTCTTTCAATTTTCCTTTCTTTGCCAATTCTTCTAATTCGTCACATTGTTTTCTCATCCAGTCCTCTCTAGCCTGATCAGTTAACTTTCGTAGTTCATTGTTCGTGGGACACCTGCTAAGACAGTCACGAGAAGGTAATAGAATAACTAAATTAACTGTGTTACTCGTATATGGGGAACAAGACTCTACAGAATGTGAGGAACAGGAAGACATTAGAAGCAAAGAAATCTTGCGTCGACAAAAGGTCGCCACTACCAGCAAATTCTGATGTGTAAATGAGAAATTATTATCTATAACTGTAAGTCCCAAACACAGAGATGTATGGAAGTGTGGAACATCGCAAAGAAAGGAAGGAAGAAACTCTTAGCACTGAAATGTAGTGTTATTGGACCGTGTTAAGAATAGTGTATAAAATGAAAGACATTGTGAAGAGTACGTGGATAATTGTTGCGGTGAAAGTTGGAGGGGGCTAGAGAAAGAGGGAGCGGAGTCATGGTACATCTACTAAGACAGTCAGGAGAAGTTAGCAATATTGACAAAAGAAGGATCAGTAATGGAAGTTATGGGGAAACACCCAGGTATGAAAGTTCCATAAAATTCCGGGAGAACTACCGCATGTCATTCCGGAATTTCATGAAACGGTATATTAGTCGAGAAAGTTTAGCAAACGTAAAAACAGACCTCGAAGGAAGTTCGATATAGCAGTGTACAGAGACAAGGATAGTAAGACATGACGCTACGAGATTAACTACATTTTTTAAAAAAGTTTTCATGTTTAAAATAAGCGGTGCACATTAAAAACGTTGTTTTCTGTCACATACTAAGACTTCAATTTTCTATTTTCAATAAGACTGCCAATGTGGTGAAATATCCTACACAGCACTTATTTAATAATCAGCTTGTAATTTATTTGTTGTATACTAGAACTTTTATTTTTTTACTTACAAGTCAAATTCCTTAGGACCAAATTGAGGAGCAAATCTCCAAGGTCATGGAACTTGTCAGTACATGAAATTGCAACGTAAAAGTAATAACAGATAAAAATAAAATGTTGATGAACCCAATAAATGTCAAGCCATAAGTTTAAGTAAACGCAATCAACAATACAACGTAAGAAACAGCTTAATTTTTCAAGGAACTCCTTGTCAGAATAGAAGACTTGACCCATGAGGAAACTCTTCAGTTTCGATTCGAAAGCGCGTGGGTTACTGCTAAGATTTTTGAATTCTTGTGGTAGTTTATTGAAAATGGATGCAGCAGTGTACTGCACACCCTTCTGCACAAGAGTTAAGGAAGTCCGATCCATATGCAGGTTTCATTTCTGGCGAGTATTAACTAGTTTGCAACATTTCGCGCTTTCAGTGGAATAGAGGCAAAAGGGACATAGAATTTAAGAAACGTAACTATGTAGATGGCTCTCCTTATTACCACATTGACTATTAGTACTAAATGCATCTTAAACACGCAATCGCGGTTTCATTCTGGACCTGAACAAATAGATGTATAGGCCTCCTTGTACTTAAAAATTCATATATTTCTTTCTGTAAGAAGCGACAAGATTTCTTAAATTACTAAGCATAGTTTTCCGTCAAATTTGCTTGTAAAACAGCGCAAATCTTTCTTTCAAATCTTTCTTTGTAAGTTGTCAACGCACCAGCGCTTATCATTTCTGTAATAGATAATATCGACTACTTTTATCCGAGTGTAGAAAGCATTCATGACATTTCCGGAGTTATTATGAACTGCTGAAGGTATCTAAGAGAACGATAGAAACTCACCCCTTTGCGCAAAGTCATATTAAAGCAATTCCTCTCCGCATTCCAATATAAGAATTTAATATCGCCTTTCATATCGGACATCCGTCCGTGACGTTATAGTATGACATTCGACGAAGCGCAGCGCCGTAAGGAATCTCGATATTGTTTTGTGACGTCTTATTTATTTATTTTATTTATTTATTTATTGTTCCGTGGGACCACATTTAGGAGAAGTCTCCATGGTCATGGAACGAGTCAATACATGAAATTATAACACGATTGTAGAAACACATAAAATGAAACAAGTCGTTAGTTTAAATAAAGAAAATCAAGAATGTAACACTGGAATTTGCTTAATTTTTTATCTCTTCCAGGAGCTCCTCGACAGAATAGAAGGAGTGAGCCATGAGGAAACTCTTCAGTTTAGACTTAAAAGTGTTTGGGCTACTGCTAAGATTTTTGAGTTCTTGTGGTAGCTTATTGAAAATGGATGCAGCAGAATACTGCACTCCTTTCTGCACAAGAGTCAAGGAAGTGCATTCCACATGCAGATTTGATTTCTGCCTAGTATTAACTGAGTGAAAGCTGCTAACTCTTGGGAATAAGCTAATATTGCTAACAACAAACGACATTAAAGAAAATACATACTGTGAGGGCAATGTCAAAATTCCCAGACTATTGAATAGGGGTCGACAAGAGGTTTTCGAACTTACACCATACATAGCTCGAACAGCCCGTTTTTGAGCCAAAAATACCCTTTTTGAATCAGAAGAATTACCCCAAAAAATAATACCATATGACATAAGCGTATGAAAATATGCGAAGTATACTACTTTTCGTGTTGAAATGTCACTTATTTCAGATACTGTTCTAATGGTAAATAAAGCGGCATTTAGTTTCTGAACAAGATCCTGAACATGGGCTTTCCACAACAGCTTACTATCTATCCGTACGCCTAGGAACTTGAACTGTTCCGTCTCGCTTATAACATGCCCATTCTGTCTGATTAAAATGTCAGTTCTTGTTGAATTGTGGGTTAGAAACTGTAAAAACTGAGTCTTACTGTGATTTAGCATCAAATTATTTTCCACAAGCCACGAACTTACTTCATGAACTACATTATTTGATAATGTTTCAATATTACACACAAGATCCTTCACTACCAAGGTGGTGTCATCAGCAAACAGAAATATTTTTGAATCACCTGTAATACTAGAAGGCATATCATTTACATAAATAAGGAACAGCAGTGGCCCCAGCACCGACCCTTGGGGAACGCCCCATTTAACAGTGCCCCATTGGGACTGAACATCATTACCACTCTCAATATTGCGGAGGATTACCTTCTGCTTTCTGTTCTTAAAGTAGGAGACGAACCAATTGTAAGCTACTCCCCTTACTCCATAATGTTCCAACTTCTGCAGTAATATTTTGTGGTCAACACAGTCAAAAGCCTTCGTTAGATCAAAGAAAACACCTAACGTTCTCAACCTTTTATTTAATCCGTCCAAAACCTCACAGAGAAAAGAGAATATAGCATTTTCAGTTGTTAAGCCATTTCTAAAACCAAACTGTACATTTGACAGCAAATTATGTGAATTTAAATGCTGCAGTAACCTTGTATATACAAGCCTCTCGATAACTTTAGCAAACACCGATGGCATAGAAATAGGTCTATAATTGTCAACATTATCCCTGTCTCCCTTTTTATAAAGTGGCTTCACTACCGAGTACTTTAATCGGTCAGGAAACCGACCACTGCTAAAGGAAAAGTTACAGATATGGCTAAGTACTGAGCTAATATACGTGGAACAATACTTCAGTATTCTGCTAGATACCCCGTCATATCCATGAGAGTTCTTGGTCTTTAGTGATTTAATTATTAACTCAATCTCCCTCTTGTCAGTATCATGGAGGAGCATTTCAGGTAACAGTCTCGGAACACTTTTTTCTAAGAGCGCTATATGATTCCCTGTTGGGACTAGGTTTCTATTTAGTTCACCTGCTATATTCAGAAAGTGATTATTAAGTACTGTACATATATGCGACTTATCAGCAACACGGACATCCCCACTACGCACTGATTCTATATCCTCGACCTGTCTCTGCAGACCAGCCACTTCCTTTACGACTGACCATATGGTTTTAATTTTATCCTGAGACTTAGCTATTCTATCTGCATACCACATACTTTTTGCCTTCCTAATAACTTTTTTAAGCACCTTACAATACTGTTTGTAATGGGCTGCTGCATTTAGATTTTGACTGTTTCTAACGTTTTGATATAATTGCCACTTTGTTCTACAAGATATTCTTATCCCTTTAGTCAGCCACCCAGGCTGCCTGTTTGTGCTAGTACCCTGTTTTAAACGTTCTAACGGAAAGCAACTTTCAAAGAGCACGAGAAAAGTCTTGAGGAAAGCATTATATTTATCGTCTACTGTATCAGCACTATAAACATCTTGCCAATCTTGTTCCTTGATAAGGTTTACAAAAGTCTGTACAGCAACTGGATCAGCTTTCCTAAAAAGTTGGTAACTATATTTAACATGTGTTGAAGCACAAAAATCTTTTAGACTTAAAATTTGTGCATCATGATCTGAAAGGCCATTCACCTTTTTGCTAACAGAATGCCCTTCTAATAATGACGAATGAACAAAAATATTGTCTATGGTTGTTCTACTGTTCCCTTGCACTCTCGTTGGAAAGAATACGGTTTGCATAAGATTATATGAATTGAGGAGGTCTACCAGCATCCTTTTCCTTGCACAATCACTTATACAATTAATATTGAAGTCACCACATATAACTAACTTTTTGTATTTCCTATAAAGTGAACCAAGAACCTCCTCTAGCTTTAGCAAAAATGTTGTGAAATCGGAGTCTGGGGATCTATAAATAACAACAGTAAGAAGTTTAGCTCCACTAAATTTAACCACACCTGCACAACATTCAAACACCTTTTCAGTGCAGTACTTTGAAACATCAATTTGCTGGATCTCAAATCTGGCGGTAACGTCTATGCCGCGACAGTGCAACAGTTGAAATATTATCTATACTACGAGCGAGGCTCTGAGAAATGTCAGAATGCCATTCTTCTAAAAACAAATGAAATTCGTTTATATTTGATAGCTACTTTGTAATGTTTAGTGAGTCGATTGATTTGATGTTTGTTCGATTTGCTCTAATAGATTGTTAATTATCGTCGTTTAAATTTTTTGTGTGAATTTGACTACAGAAAATTTCCACGCTACGATTTTTTTACGATTTTAAATCGACATTAACGGCTAAATAACGTGAACATCGTCGCAGAAATGCATTTGCTGAAGAAGCCCATCCAAGGCATCAATTTATAATAGGTTCAGTGAATCCAAAAGAGATCGGTTTTTTCTTAGAGGTGAATCTCTTTGGGGGCCCAAGAACTGCTGTTTCTGATGAAAATATTACCGCCGTTCCAGTAAAGCTTGAAAAAGATCGACGGACGTCTTAGGACTTTATTCGTGCGACGTTGGGCGTTGGCATTGGTCAAATCCATAACACAATACATCAAAAGTCAGACGCGAGAAAACTTTGTTCTCAATGAATTCCACATAATCTTGACTCTCGATCAAAAACAACAACGCACTGATAGGGGAAGAAAAGCTCTGGAAAAATTCCACGGCAGCACTTAAAATTTGGTTCCGAATATTGTTACTGGTAATGAATCATATACTTATTGTTAAGATCCGTGAAGTCAAATCAGTCACCTCAGTGGGGCTTTCGAACACAACTCAAGCCTAGAAGAGTCCGACAAATCCACATTGCTGGTAAGAAAATGATTACTAGTTTTTTCTAAAGCGGATCATATTACTACTATATCCTCAAACTACAGACATAACGTTTCTACCGATTAATACACGTTGTCTGTTTACTGCAATTTTTTGAAAAAGTTCGTGAAATATGCCCAAGAGGAAAGATAATTTTACATAATGAGAACGCATCGTGGCACAAAGGTCAGAACAATGGACCCAACACTATACAGCCCCGACCTAGCATTTTGTGATTTTGTTTCCAAAAATTGAAGATAAATTGCGTGTAATCACTTTTTAAGTACCGGGTTTCTGAAGTACCTCAGCAAAAATGGCCACATTGCTTTAAGGACTGGTTTCATGAATGCAAAAATGTATGATGTTAAAGGGGGATATTTAGAAAAACAATAAAAATCATTTAATTTTTGAAAACAATCCTTGTTTGATTTTCTAAAAATTTTGTGTCGGCCTTGTACACTCTAAAAGTCACGTAGGGGGTAGTGCAGTGGTCTCGTACTCATCCTCCATTCCTTGGTTTTTCAAAATCTCCTTAAATGAACGCCACAATGATTCCATCAAATACGCGTCGACTGAGTACTTTTCTCATTATTTGCGTCCAGACTGAGTACCGTAGAGCTCCATATCTAACAAAGGGACCGCGCTGTCGAGCAGACGTTAGACCCTAGCTTTTCTTCCCCCTTTTTTCTTCGCACTGTGGATGAGTGTGGTTCAGATACACCCACCCCTGCAGTAAAGCACATCATGGATGCAGGGGGTGAACTCGAATGCCACCAGAAAATTTTCGGAGAATCTTAAGGGATATTTTCTCATATGAAAATAGTTTTTGTTGGTTGTGTTCCACAGCATTAATAAATCGTAGAAATAACCTATTGTAACACGTAAAACTGATGAATAATTAATTTTTAATTATATTACCGGTTTTTGTCAGAGACTATTTTCCAGTTCCCGTTGTACAACACAGGACAAGTTTCACGAAAAAAGGATTTTTGTAGCAAGATATACACAGTACTAACAGATTTTATTAATAGGTCGCATATATCTGATACAACAGTTCCCAAAATGTATCATTTGAAATTATATTTTGTTACGCAGAGAATGTATAAAGACTACGTAAAATGAAATGACAAATAATTGTTATTATGAACAGTGTTATATTTGTAATACAATATAACGAAAATATTGAGTATATTCATTATTTTCCAGTTCAGGTTGTTCAGTTAAAGAGATATTTGGATCTTTAACACAACGTGAAAAAATTTCAGTCTCTTCCATGAGATCCACATATCTACTTCTCTCTGTTTTGTGTAGATTAGTAACACTGTTCTCAGTTTTGTTTACTACATGTTCTTCGTGCCTTAAATGTGTAGCAAATGGCGATGGATTACAAAGTTATTTATATCGTAAACCTAATTTTCTACCTATTTGCCCAATGTAAAATTCATTGCAAGAAATCGGTCTTGTATCCACAACTTTGTACAACAGATAGGGTAAAATGATCTCTGACCGAAACCGATCGTACAGTTAAAAATAAATTATTCAACGGCTGCACGTGCTACAATATGTCATTTCTATAATAATTTCTGGGTATTTTGACACAAGGGACCCATGTTCTCATACAGCCTGTTACACAGCAATAATTAAATTATGATTTATTCCACTTGTTACCCAATTAACCATTATTTCTGGGAAACATAACAGTGAAAAATACTGTAGTATACCATCACAAAAACAATCAACACAGATCGTGGAGTAATACAGACAGATGAAAAAGTACTATGATGTGGCTGCCGTCGCTGCGGGAACAGCTCGCCATAGCATCGTTGTGCCACTATTCCATTGCAAAAGGGATGAAGATTAAACATCCCGTCGACAGCTAGGTCATTACAGACGCAGCAGAAGCTCGAACTACGGAAGGATGATGAAGGAAATGGGCCGTGCCCTTTCCGAGGAACAGTCCCGCCATTTTCCTTAAGCGAACTAGGGAAATCACGGAATACTTAAATCGGGATGGTCAGACGGAGATTTGAACCTCCATCCTCCCGAATACGAGTCCAGCGTGCTAACCACGGCGCCATCTCTCTCTCTCTCTCTCTCTCTCTCTCTCTCTCTCTCTCTCTTTCCAATTTTTTCAGTAAACTTGTGGTGTCACAGCCAGACACCACACTTGCTAGGTGGTAGCTTAAATCGGCCGCGGTCCATTTAGTACATGTCGGACCCGCGTGTCGCCACTGTGTGATCGCAGACCGAGCGCCACCACAAGGCAGGTCTCGAGATACGGGATAGCACTCGCCCCAGTTGTACGACGACATTGCTAGCGACTATACGGACGAAGCCTTTGCTCTCATTTGCCGAGAGACAGAATAGCCTTCAGCTAAGTCCATGGCTACGACCTAGCAAGGCGCCATTAGCCTTACATAGTTTGATAGTTATCGTATGAAATGTCTCATCAAGAACGTTGTAAACCAACAAAGAATAAAAGTTAAGTATTCGAGGAGCTGCATACTTTTCTTTATAGCAGTCATAACTTATCCTGTTCCAGACTTCACGCCAGTCGGCGTGTGTGTACGCGTGCCTTTCTTTCGGCTACCCGTCACTGTGGACTAGCTGCCTTGTCAGTCCACTAAAAAAGTAATGTACGAGATATAGATCGACCAAATCTTTATCCATATACCTATAGTCTACATACTGCAGTGTACCGCTGTAAATATACAGTTAACACGGCCGGAAAAATAGATCCGAGACAGGACAGTATGAATATAAACACGAGGGCGAAGAGTAATGCTGCCATTACTGTTGTCGACAACTAACGTGAGTGAGTGGAACAAGTTATTTTTTCCAAACAAGACACACTGCGAAAACCATCGACATTTGCGCTCTTGTGCAGGTGTTTCCAGTGCAATGCAGATACGCAGAAGAAATCTGTAACAGTCCAACAGAACCCACAGACCCCCTATACCAATCCAAAATTTTATCGGCGGCGTTCGGATTCACCCTTTTATTAGATACACTCTTTTATTTTCAAATCAGTCACACATCTACAGCGCATATGGACAAGTAATAATTAATGTACGTAGGGACTTCAGAAAGCAAGTTACACATGTCGTCCCACGCTAAGACCATAGCGCAACCTGAATGGTGCACTGTTACGAGGGCTAATCGGAAAGTAAGGAACGATAGGTCGCTAAATGGAAACCACAGTGAAAATCACAACTGTTTTATTTGCAACGGTTAGCTACACCTTCCTGCTACTTCTCTACACAGTCGTCGCTCAGACTTAGACATCTGTCGTAGCGTTGTACCAACTTTTCAATTCCCTCGTTATAGAAGACAGCCGCCAGTGCTTTACGACAATTTGCTACTCTGGACTGCAGCTCGTTGTCTGTGTCAAAATATTGTCTTTAAAGGCAGCGGTTCATTTGAGCAGAGATGAACTTCAAGGGTAGCCAATTACGGGCTGTATTGTGGGTGATCAAACACTTCCCATCGAAAACGCTGCAGGGGCATCTTCATTGCTCCTGCAGAGAACTGTCGTGTAGAACGAACCGCATGACAGTTAGTTATGTGGATTGCATAGCTTCAGGCGAAATCATTAGCCAGGCCCTCATACTTGGCGGGAGACGCTAATTTCTAGCCATCTTTGCGTTCTCACTGTGAGCTCAGAGCTGAAAAGACTGACATGATGCGATCGACGGGCGTACTAGACACAGCACCCAACGCACCTGTGCAAAGCTTCATCAGATTTTCACTGTATTTTCTATTTCGCGACCTATCGTTCATTACTTTCCGAATAACCCTTGTACAAGACAGAACATGTGATGGGTTTCCTGCAGACAGTCCTGCTACGATATGGATAACAGGTGAATCACAGTGTGCAAGTGTAATGGCGTGGTAACTGGAAACATACTCTTAAGTTGAAATAATCAGGACAGTATTATCCTTGCCAGCAATATGACTAACAAGTAAATTGCGCACAGATTCATCGTGAAATTCTGGCGGTATTAAGGTATGCCAGAAATGTTGCGACGACTTCGAAGGGCTGTAGAGGATTACTTGAGGAACAAATCGAGGATAGGAACTAGTGTCTCAAAATGTCACCCAATGACGCTACAGAGCATCGAAATTAAAGGCGCCGGCGCCTGCCATAAGGCAACCCCTTCGGCAGTAAACGTGTCTTTGTACGCTGAAGGACGTAGACGGAACGTCTCGCAACGTTGTTTGTTGTTCAGTGATCTGGACCGATTGCCACGATCGCCAGTGGAGAAGATAGAGCCAGCTGCTGCGTAGACAACCTTTGTCCCGTACGAATGCGATGCTCTGTTGCCTTGATGGATAATGGTTTCGGACACAGATATCTATCTGCATTTTATTTTTCTTCTGTATACAGAAAAACAACGGATATCTTCGAAGGTTCCAGGAGAAAAATAAACTGCAGATGGAAGCTCGTGTCCGCAACCATCATCCACTGAGGTGACAGATCATTGCATTCATTGGAGACAAAACCTTTCTACGCAGCAGCTAGCTCCACCTTCTCCACTGACGATCGTGGCAATCAGTCCAGATCACTGAACAAGACCAACGTTGCGAGACTTCCGTCTACGTTCCTTCAGCGTACAAAATCACGTTTGCTGCCGAGGGTGTGGCTTAGTGGCAGGTGTCTGCTCCTATATAACTTCGACGCTCTGCAGTGCCGTTGGATGACGTTTCTGGACACGGGTTCCTATTCACGATTTATTCCTCGACACACCCTCTACAACCCTTCGACGTATGTCGCAATATTTCTGGTACAGCCTGTATAAAACCTTCCAAAACTCACAACACGGTTGTCGACACCGATATTCACAGATTGTGGTACAGAATCCATAAGAAAGAGAAAAGCTGTATGGAAGGTACAACTGTTAAGTATTTGCGCCAGCGACATAATCTAAAGTTGTAGAAACACGGTTCTAATGCATCTAACATATTCTGCAATGAAAAGCAATTTTAACTTGTTACAGTGAAATCTATGTTTTCGGTTGAACGTTTATAACTTAACTTCCTCACAAAAGATACCTTAAATCCTGACCAGAGTCGGTCGTTTATGCGGAATCCCCCCCCCCCTTGCTATTAAAACGAGTGACAAATGATGCTCGTTAGTTACCTATCTAGATCTCTGCCCAAGGAACCACGCTGATTAGACTGTGTGCAGCTGAGTAATAAACTCTAATTCGTAGTCCATCACTGGACCAATTGGAACAGGATAATAACAAAGTTTCATTAATTACACGCAGTGATGACAAACTGTGAAATGAAAGTCACAGGTAAGGTACATTCCTGTGTTTATAAACACAAAGTGATTTTGTTACGACATTGTCAAGTAATTTAGTAAAAGTTACTCCAGAGGTAATGACAATAATAATAAACATAAAAAAGATAAAACTGATGGGACTTACTGCTGGCAAAATTCAGAAAGGGAAGCACGTGATAGTAAGTCCTGTTCTCTAAGATGTTAAATTCTAACTGACCCACATACGTGACCTGACAGCAGTGATTGCTTATCATGCTTGGAAAATAAATGAAGTAGTTGCGCAACAGTGCCAACTTCAGTGGCCGAGTAAAACATAACTGTGACGTTATTCCAGGTTATTAAATGCAGTGCGCCTTAAACATCTCGTGCTACCAATAAATCTCGCCTTCATAGTTACTTGAATTTCCTGGCTGTGGGTGTTGCACGCCTCACCTCACGTGTGCATCGCTGCTACTTCGTCCTCTGACGAGGTCTGAACCAGAAATCTGCTGGGCGAAATCTCCGCCTGAAGTCTCCTAACCGAGAAGTGCCCCAGCTATGTGCGCAACGCGAAGTGTCTCTGTCGATTATAAACCGTCAAGTGGCGCTGTTGCAAACGGAGGCAATCAGAGCCTGAAGTCACTCTACCCAGAGCAGAATCCGAAGTGTCGAATAAGCGCAGAGTGCTTCAGTTCTGCGGACGTTCCCGCGCTTCAAGCAGAAATCGTCAATCACAAAAGTAACATTTTTGTCCCACCAATCAAAAACATTAAGCAGACACCTCTGCACTGCCGCCAACTTAGGAACAATGTGGCCCTTCCAGTCAAGTGTACTGAAACACCTCTTCCAAAAACTTGCGTTTAAAAGTGTTACGTCACGACACTCCAACCAATCTACATGTCTTATTTTTCGGCGCGCCTTTTTCTACCATTGAAACATAAAAAGAGAAAAAGAAAAAACGGAAAAAAATATTTTATGGGTACCGGGAAGGCAGGCGAAACGTGTGACTGTCGTTTCCAGGGACTTCCCTCGTCTTTTAGAAGGTTTCCGAGATTGGTAACTCCCCCACAAAATTTTCCGTTAAGGATGCCAACTGGCCGTGTTGTAAGGAAATTATAGGTACAGTAAGCCAAAACGCTATTGTAATCAAAAACTTCTTATGAAGATGTTATTTTCCGCTGCTATAAGCTTCTTTAGGCTCCATGGCCATTGTCAAGCTATCCGCAAACATATGTGGTTGTTAGTTCATCTATCTACACCTGTTCGTAACTAATAACCATTTTGTATGTATCTTTTGTAGTAACGTACTTACATCCATAACATATCGTGAAGCTGTCGCTGTCTAATACCTCGTATTGCTGCGTGGTAGGTGCTTCTAATTGCGGTGAGTGCAAAGCTACTACTAGAGCCATATTGAGCCTGAGTTAGGCACTCCGCACTTACCTACATCTACAGCTATACTCTGCAAGTCACCTTTCGACGCCTGGTGGAGTGCTCTTCTGGTACCACTGACATTTCCTACCTTTCCTGTTCCATTTGCAAATCGTGAGCGGGAATAAGCTATACTGCCCATAAGCCTTTGCATGATTTTACCGTTGTGGTTATTGTTTAATATATTCTTCATGTTAATAACGCAAATTTTTCCTGTGTGTGTCTCTAATTCATTCGGCTTCGATGGGACGTTAAAATTAATCCCTCGTTTTTTCCTTCCACCGCAGAAGGATAGTGGTTTACAGACAGATTATGCACACACTGCGAATCGTTCGGTTAGAATGCTATGAATGAAGGAGAGAATCTCTACCGCTGGACATCATACAGTTCAGTTACTGGATTCCTGATATCCATTAGCACTGCTCGACAGCACGAAAATGTTTGATTTCCACTGCCATCCACTATGAAAAGGGGAAAAAGGGGGGAGGGGTTAGTGAAAGTTTTTAGGTAGCTCAAGTATAATGAATGTAGTCGTCGAAAATGTTATACTATATTCTTTTCGACGCAGTTCGTATTAACATTTGTGTACCTTTACATCATCTGGAGTTACCCGAAAGTGTTTCGTCGACATATAAGACCTCTTTCTTTCGACGAAATGTGACGCCTTCGGATATTAAAAACTGCCTTACGGAGAAAGAAAAAACCCACACGATGTAATATTAGGTAAATAGAATAGGTGGTGTAGTACTCGAATCTGTTCTTTTTGAGAAAAAAGGAAAAAGTTGGCAATTTCTTCTACTGGGAGGGGTAGCAGTGTCTCTTACTTCGGAAGCTGTTGCGCGGCTTTTGACTTCCAGTAATATAGCCAAGATAAAAACCACTTGAGGCAAGCGGAATGCCACAACTCACTCGGGTGTCTCTGTACGTTGGGTATTCAGAAAGAGAGAGTTCATATGTCTGTTTCTCCTAAAGGACGAGGTGATCACTTTCTTCTGACAAATCCGATTCCTTTTCACGTTGGCTGACGGGCTTTCTTCGTGCGTACAAGCAGACAACGGTCTGACGTTCAGCTTCGGCTTCAAGCCCGTATAACCATGTCACGTTATCAATCCATGTGGTGTGTTCTCTGTCGAATGATTCGCTAAACATCCTTGTTTCTGGATTTCTACTGTTTTGTTAGTGAATGTGATTCACAACACCTATATTGCTGCCAAGTTTTTAATGTTGATGTACAGTTGTTGGTAATGCAGTAGATCCCATATTTAGGCTACTCTTAGTCTGTGTATGTGGTACATGCAGGCCGCAATAATTTTTCTCGAAGCATTACTGTTAATGCAAAAATCGTGTGGATGTAAAATGACTCGATCAACATAATTAGCATTTATCGTGCAAATGATCCATGGAAAATGAAACTAAGTAACTAAAAACCACCCCCTTCTAAACTAGACTGATATAGAGTATTAGTCGATGATGACTTTGAGAGAACGCTACTCCAATACGTCCGTGACTGTGATATATGTCAAATAAAATTTCATCCTTAAACGAGCTTATTTTCAGTATTTTCTCTACAGAAAAAAAACATTCGCATACATGAAGAATATTATGAGTACAATTTGTATATTGCTTTTAATATTAGATTGATGCATAAGTTCGTAGTGTTTTCGTTTTGCACGTTGGTATTCCGGTTAGTATGGGTTTATTTATCGATTGTCATTTTTTATTTGTAGTTCACTGAAGGCATTTGAGTTTACATATTGCCATTTTGTCATTTGGAGATAGTGAGTGGAATTGGTGTGCTAAATGGGGAAGTCGGAACATTCCCGCCATATTCTTCTGTTTGAGTTCGGTAGAGGGTGACAGCAGTGAAGGCAGCCAGAATCGTTTGCACCGTGTAGGTGGATAATGTCACTGGGCAGAGCACGGCAATAAAATGGGTTTCTCGCTGTAAGGCGGATGGTTTTGACGTTACTAATTCTCTATGTTTAGGAGAAATTTCGGGATTTGATGAAGATGGTTCAAACGCATTGATCCACGATAATCCACATTAGTGTACTCAAGAATTGGTAAATGTGATGAACTGTGATCACTCCAACATCGTGCGAGGTCTGCATGCACGGGAGAAGGTTCAAAAATCGGCTTCTATGTGTACCGGATGCTCTGAGCCAAAATCATACAAGTCAGCAGGTGGCCATATTTGCATTTCTGCCTGCTTGTCATCAATTGGATCGTGAACAACACCGACCATTCCTATCCTATACCGTTACTAGTAACAAGAAATGGTGTCTTTACCTAACTTCAGGAAAAGGAATGGTTGACCCCAACCAAAGCAGCAACGGCACGTATAAAGACCTGTCTGTATCCACAAAAAATTATGTTATGCATCCGGTGGACAGTGCTGGTGGGCTTCCCAGAGGTGTAACCATCTCTGCTGACTTTTTTTTTTGTCAAAAACTAAGACGTCCTGCGGCCGCAGTCCAAGAAGACTGTATAAAATGGTGTTACATCCACATAATGTCCGCCCGCGTTCTGGTAGTCTGACAAAAACACTATACAGGAGTTAGGTTAAAAAGTCATTGGGTACCGCAGAAATGTTGCTATAACAGTCTCACGTAACACAATGTTCATTTTTGCGAGTAAGCAACACGCAATGAGGAATTTACTTGTTTTAAATGTGATCTAAAGTTCTGAATATCATCCCGTGCACTTAGACGAACTCTCTTCCACACTTTACGGCACTTCTCAAATATTTTGGTACCGAAATATCACAATATAAATAATTTTGAAAGGAGTATATATCGCTAGGTCTGACGACTATGATGTCCAAGCCCCGACTCTGCTCTCTCTACGCAAAAGAAATTTCTAGTTCCCCAAAAAACGCGAGAATATGCTAATTTCTGAATGGAAGAGAAACAGCCAATCAGACTGCAGCATGCAATCCGCTGAATCCCATGCGTATATACAGAACGAATCAAAATTTGTCACTGAATCAGAGCAGTAAAGTGCCCTAAATAAATTTAGAAAACCCATAAATATAAAATAAATTCTCTCTTAACAGAACGAGTTTTCAATATCATAATCTCATTTCCCCAGTAGCATAGAGTGACTAAATACGTTATAACCAATTCCCGGAATGAATGAGTAACACACTCATCATTCTCGAAACTTCCTCACGTGACCAGTTGCTTCACAGTGTAGTATAAAAACTTTACATAAAAAAAGATTTCACATTCATACTTTCATTCACTCTCATTGCTAAGCACAAGTATAGTAGTGATTAATGAACAATTAGAAAATGAAACAAACAGGACCGGAAACAAACCTTTCCTGTGCGTGACTCAAACTGCACATCTGATCATCGCTGTAATGTCACATATAAATAGGTACGATGTAGAGGCGCTATGCCTGAGCACGTCGTCCGAAACACTGTGGAGGATCCAGTTCTCTGTGAGGTAGTACGTCAGGCGCAGATTGGGTGGCCAGCCGACAGGAAACAGCTCCAGCATCCAGATGTACAAGCGTACTGGTGTCGGTGTCACAAACTCTCAGTTGTCAGTGGTGTCGTCCTCCTTCACAGAGACAACGGACGGACTACGGTCGCCATAGCCATTGCTTTTCACATTAGACATAGTGGAGTGGTTCTGACTTAAGACCTGGAGCGACGACACATCTATTGGTGTTGAGTGGTCGTAGACATTATCAATATGATACGCTGTGTTTGTGGGCACTGAAGCAGACAATTTAAAGAGAGGAAGGAGAGGTTTATGATCGATGAGGAGAGTGAATGGGCGACCATAGACATAGTTGTGAAACTTCTCAATGCCAAGAATGAGGGCCAAGGCCTCTTTCTCCACTTGGCTGCAATTTCTTTGCACTAGCGACAGGATTTTGTAATCAAAGGAGATAGGGCGCTGAATGCCATCCATGATATGGGACAGAACTGCCTCTACTCTTTAGTCTGATGCATCTGCTCCCAGGCTCAACGGTCCAGATGGATCATATGCCGCCAAACAAGTGGGGCGCAACTGTGACTGCTTCAAAGCTGGGAAGGCCTTATCGCAACCTGGCGACTAACGCTATTTCACAATCTTACATGGCAGTCGACGTAAGGGATCGACAATGGCAGCTGCCTGTCGTATGAACTTACGGTAATAATGGAGATGACCAAGAATAAACAATAGACTTCTATTGGCAAGTGTCAGAAGAAGAGAATATATGCTGGACAGCCTTGACATATTGTGACAAGCGGCGGATCCTTGCGGTACTGAAGACGTGTCCGAAGTATTTTATTTTTTTGGATGAAAAAAGAACACTTATCTTTATTAAACCTGATAGCTTATAGTACACCACGAAGAGAGAGAGTAGGTTGTACGCCAGATCCTGTACAGTCTTGCCTGTTACAAGTATGTCATCGAGGTAATTTCCTAATCCAGAAATCTCCCTTCTGAGCTGTTCCAGATACCTCTGAAAAATAGCCAGCGCACTTGCAGTGCCAAAAGGAAGACTATTATACTGAATAAGACCGAAAGCAGTGTTGATTACAGAAAGTCCTCGGGATTGCTCATCCAAAGGTAACAGAGGTAACTGTTTTGGCAAATAGTCGCCCAACAGACAACGTGAGAGGATATCCTCGACTTTGGGGACTGGGTAGATGTCTACCATCGATTGTTCGTTAATTTTGTCCTTAAAATACCTACAGATCCGCAGCGCTCCTTTGGGATTCTCGACAAGGGCATTTGGGGAGGCCCATAGACTATTAGTCGCTGGCGTGAGGATGTTCTCCTCTTGCAAGTGCTGTAGCTCAAGGTGCAACGTATCTCTAAGTGCGAATCGGACATTGCAGGGCTTACAAAACTTGGGTGTAGCCGTAGACAGTAGGGTGATATAGGCTTCAAATCTGCATCATGTGTCGCAGGCCAGTCAAAAGTAGAGTGGAACTGGGTAACCAATTTGTGAAGCTACAAATGATCAGTTATCGCCCTGATGCTGAGGGTGTGGTCTTGCACTTCTAGCCTGAGGAATTGAAAAGGCCCATGCCCAGCAAGTTATTTGCCCCAGAGGAGTTAATGACCAGCATGCGTGCTCACAGAACAGTAGAGTAACACTGAATAGAGGCTCAGTACTGAAGACAGACCAGGGGGATATCATTACTAAAAATGCAGAGAGGTGTATCGTATATTTGTGGTGATCTACCCACACTTACGAAGCCCTTAATAGCTACCCCGCACTGATCTGAAAGTCATTGGACACCTCATTAATCCTCAGATTGAGTTCAATCACCTTTCAGGTACGAGGAAAGGCGGATTACACAGGAAACACCCGAGAAATCATCAGACTTGTCCTCCTGTTTAGTAAGCAGAAGGCTCAAGGCTAGTAGCTTCCACCACCATTTTAATGGACGACCGACACACTTCCACTTTACGTTCCCTCTTAACACAGGCATTACACTTGATCCGCCTGTGGGGACAATGGTGGCGTGGGTGCTGAAAGAAATAGTTCTGAGAAGATGGTAAGGGGTGGGGGCACCGAATAAGTGAAAATTACTTGAGAGAGATGGTGGCTTCTAACCTAGGAGTCGGGTGGGAGGGTTTGTAGGATCGACATGCCGGCTGGGCAACAAAGACTGATTCGGATGGATGTAAGCAGTCATATGTAGCTCCTTATGTTAATGAAATGATTCCCATACACGGATCAGATGGTAGCCTATGCACAGATTTGATGAAATTAAAGGACCCATAATCAGATACTTGACTTCCTATTACACAAACATTGATATTAACTACCTCAATGTTTTCTGACGTGATGGTAAGGCTTGGGCAGCGACTAGCTGAAAGTTACTTGGGTGTGATGGTGGCTTCCCACCGAGGAGTCAGGCAAGAAAGTTTGTAGGATCGACGTGCCGGCTGGGTAGCATACATTGACGAAGGATCTTGGATGGAGATAGTCGACCTCAATGACTGTTCAAATGCCTGTATAATAAGAAAAATATCTAATGATCGATCCTTTAACTTCATCAAAACTGTGCATAGGCTATCATCTGTTCCATGCATGAGAATCACGTGGTGAACATAAGGAGCTGCATGTGACTGCTTCCATCGGAGCTGGCACAAAAGAACCAGCCGTCCTTGGGAAAAACGAAGGGGAGCGATCAACTCCCTGCCTGTAAGCCTTATGAAACCTAAGGAATTTGTGCTCTGCAGTTGCCACATGGACCTGAGAATCGAAATAGTCTGAGAGGCCTACGTTCAAATCCTCATAGGGAATGGCATGCGGAGTTCCAGATGGAGCTATTGCAGAAGATGTTAGATGTCGGGACCTGCATAGGCCTAAAGGTATGCGCGCTGCTGAGTATCAGCTTATATGTCACGTGCGATGAAATGTTGTTCCATGTGCACAACGTAATTCGCTCAAGGTTCAGTTTTTGTGTCAAATTGCCAGAAAGGCGGCGGCACCGTCCAGGTGTTCTTCACCAGTGTGTCGATCCGAATCAGACAGTTGGAGATGTCGGGCAGAGAACTTCTGAGCGTCCCCTCTGGACTTGATTGGCCTGCAGCATCTGATCCATAGGGAGTTGACTCGATTGGAGCAACAGCGCAGCCTGGGGGGATACATCCATAGAAAAGTTCAGATATTGTGAATAAACAAGCAAAACTCCAAAGCGAGAAAGTAAACCCTAAACACACGAGTTCTATCAAGCTAAACAAGTAGGTCTCTGCAAAAGTGTGACGGTCCTCGTCGCTCTGTTATGTCTGCGGTCAGTGGGAAAAAATCTAAAGTTACAAAAAGCAAAGTTCATTGCCTGCAAGCAAATATGAGTGGTGACTTGCATCCTGAAGGCCTAATTAAGAAACAATAATTGGACTGAAGGCTGAATTACAACAAGAACAAATAATTTCTGGCTAAAGCCCAGAAAACAAAACAACTCTCAGCAGAATGCCAATTCTGACAACAGTAACAGTTAATACGTCAAGTAATTAGTTCTGATGGAAAGCCAATATTGAAAAGTACTTAAACCAACTGAAATTAGAGAGACAGCTGTCAACATTATCCTGGATACTGACACGTAGGTCAGTTATTATTTCTGTGGTTAAACACCAATCACTGATAGTCAAGGATCGCAATGCGTGAGAGGAATTAATGTTCAGTGTAGGCAAACTTCTCGACCAGTCTTAATTACATGTTTAAACAGCTGATACAGCATCTTAGGCTACACGTCGACTGGTAAGGGTCCCAAGCCTTACGGTTAACAGAGGGGGGCGACTCGGTGGTGTGGCTGGTGTTGGACTGCGAACGCCTTCCTGCATGCACCATAGATAGCCACTGACAGTGGAAAAGCTGTTGCTCTCGGAGCCTTTCCCAGCGGCATACTTGATGAAGACTGCCTCCTGTGCTCTGCTTGTGGTCTTAAATGGGCTTCCCGCGGCAGAATATTCTGCACACTATTTTCAGTCACGTGCCTATGCGTAATAAACACGTTTAAGTCACGACCTCTAGCGGCTGCCGGCGTAACCTGGTTCCTGCTGGACGGCCGACCGGCTGGCCCCTAATTGGCCCGGGGTGCGGCTGACGGATCTGTTCTGCAGGTGGCCGCAGGAATAGGCGCTTCTCCACAAAACGCAACAGATACACATAAAAGAGACATTAGTCATTAACAGTATATTCTCCTTCACTGTTTACAACAGTTTGACAATGATGTGGTAAGTTTTCGATTCCGCCATTGTAGAAATCATGTGGTTCTGAGGCAAAGAACTAGCTGAGCCATGTTCACAGCCCACTTTCATCCGGTACGGAAGTTCCTTGGAGGTTGTTCGACAGAAAGCGCAAAAAGTGAAAATCTGAGGACGCAAGTTCAAGTGAATGACTTTTTAACCTAAATCCTGTATAGTGTTTTTTGTCAGACTACCAGAACGCGGACGGCCATTAAGTGGAGGTAAGATCATTTCGGACAGTCTTCTTGGATTGCGGCCGCAGGACGTCTTAGTTTTTGACAAAAAATGCCAGCAGAGATGGTTACACCTCGGGGAAGCCCACCATCGCTGTCCACCGGATGCGTAACATTATCTTGGTGGATGCAGACGGGTCTTTATACGAGCATTTGCTGCTTTGTTTGAGATCAACCATTCCTTTTCCTAGTGTTGGGTAAAGAAGCAAATTCTTGTTACCAGTAACGATACAGGGAGCACACTGACGTGGATTATTATGGATTAATGCGTTTGAACCATCTTCATCAAACCCCGAAGGTCTTCCTGAACATAGAGAATTAGTGATGTGAAAACCATCCGTTTTACAACGAGAAAACCATTTTATTGCCGTGCTCTGCCCAGTGATATTATCCACCTACACGGTGCAATCGAACAATAACAATAAAATCGTGCAAAGGCTTACGGGCAGTATACGTTATCTCATGCACGATTGGCAAATGGAACAGGGAAGGTAGGAAATGTCAGTGGTACCAGAAGAGCACTCCACCAGGCGTCGAAAGGTGACTTGCAGAGTATAGCTGTAGATGTAGGTAAGTGCGAAGTATCTAAATCAGTCTCAATGCAGCTCAAGTAGTAGCCTTGCATTTAACGCAATTAGAAACACCTACCACACCTCTAGCGCTTCGAGAAATTTCACCCAACGCTTCTGTTATAGCGTAACTGAGTTTCTTGGAATTTATATCGCTTTCCCTCATTTCTGACTTCCTCCTGACTTGCTCGCCATTTTATTTCTGTCTTTCTCTTGGATGCTTTCAACATAAAATTGAGTATCAGTGAGACTATCCGTTACGTATGCCCAACACCCGTGTTATTCCCTTACGAAACATTCTGACCCGTTGGTAAAGGACCCACACCGTTTGTCTCTTTCCCTTTGTTCCCGTAATTTCCCCAGCGAGCGATTTCTCAAGCGTGACAGATTCAGTAGTGGCTGCCGCACGGCCTCGTGACCTGTGAAACGATCTGTGGGTGGCAGTGTTTTGTATTGGCACAATATATTTCCTCATTCCGAATCCAGAACATTCCAGTTGTTGTACTCTCTACACTGTACTACTGATAGTAGTATTTAATGCCGAGTTCCGGCGGGAATGTGGTCAAAATGCGAAATGACGTCAGCATTCCCATTAATTTGCTGACAGAATTTAAAAATTACATAATCATCACGTATTTTGCAAATGTGGGAGGGTCAGTACAGGACGTATTAACGGAGGACGTCGATAGGCACATGGGTGGGAATAAGGCGTTAGGAGTGTGTTAAGTAATGAACTGTTTTGGTTGGTAGCAACCATTGGTGGTTTCTATTGCAAATCCAAGACATTTCGATGCGTATTTGACGCTAGTGACTTATACTTTTTGCAATGTTTTATGTATGTGTAAACACGCCTCCGCTAACGCATGCATGTGCGGTGGCGCTCGACTCGGAGGTAAGCGGGTTCGAATCCTGGTTGTGGATGAAATTTTCACTACTAGTATTTGGCCGGCAAGGGAAGGAGAGGTGGTGGCGTAAAGCTTCTGATCACCAGTCTTTGAGCGAATGTACTGGATTAAATTATCAGTCCCTCTACAGTGTTTCACAGAGCGAGAGCAAGTGACATTGTTGATGGCGTCCGCCTTCGTATCGCAGCAGTAGCGTTACGGCCTACAACGCAAGGGGGGCCGGAATCGATTCCTGGCAGGAGACTGGGTGTTGTGTGTCCTTTGTTATCATTTTCATCATCATTGACAAGCAAGTCGCCAAAGTGGCGTCAACTAAATAGACTTGCAATACGGTGGCCGAACACCGAAGGGGATATCCCGGCCAATAAATGCCATACGTCATTACATTTCATTACTGTTGATGGCGCCCCTCCGTAGGATGGGGACGCTAGTGTCGGCGGCGCGGTTGGTGCTTTTCGAGAGGAATAGGCTATGTGCTGGCAACGACTTTCCCCCTCTCCCTTCCTTCCATCCATTACAATACAAACCCACCACTACACTGCACAGCCTCTCATCACAGCCATCCACAAACAGATATACACTTGACACTCCGTAACAAGTCTGAGGAAGTCAACGGCAAATCAACTTCACGGACCTTGCCATGAAGGGCGGTGCAGGATTCCTGCATCTGCTCCGCCTACGCTCATTCCCTGAGTATGGGACCACCTGTCTATGAACCATCATCAGTGTTTTGCCCTAGGGCAGGTCTTCGCAAGTGGTTCTCCATACGGTCCTTGTCAGTTGCTATCTCTTCGTTTACTCGTAACTGTTTTCTATCCTTACGCTATCCACCATCTGATGTCTTCTGATTCTCTTCTTCTTCTTCCATTCGCAGTTTCTTCCATTTCATCCACCAGTAAATAATCTCTTCTCATCCAAAGTCTCTGCCAATTGTGTTTCCTCTACCACATTACCTTTAAAATTCCTCTCTCTCTCTCCCTACTCGTCTCAACACCTCCTCATTTCTCACTTTGTATACCCATTTTATCCCTACTATTCTCCTCCAAATCCTCTTCTTAAATGTTTCTATTCTTCTTTCTTCCACTTTACTCAGTATCCGTGTCTCAGCTATGAACAACGCAACGCACCGTATAAAGCATTTCGCCAGTCTCTTCCTCAGGTCCCTGTCCATCTACCCGTATAGAAGCCTCCTCTTATTATTGAATGCCTTCTTGGCAACTGGTATACGCTATATCTATGTATGCATAAAAAGCATGCTGCGCCGTGCTTAAAATGTGGGCTGCCTGTAACTGGCTCTGTTATCTGGATCCCAGATACGATGACGTCAAAGGCATACCATCTCCAAAAACAACACATTCAGTAAGGCAGTATCACGTTCAAATTGACCTTCGAGTGGAGGACAGGTTCATCTTCTGTGAGCACCTAGTCTTCTCAGTAACTGAAATAAAAATAAGTCTCATATTTATCTTGTATCACGTTTCTATGGAAAATTATATAATTATCTGTCGATTTCTGCGCTGTGAATTCTACCCCAACTTCACATTACTCTTGGGTAACCTAACTCTGTCTTTTTTAAAATATGTATAATCACTAAAAAATACTTTGAATAGGCGTTATCATTCCACAGGCACTTCTTTAAACTTTCCGACTCATCGTTTTGTTTCTCTGCGCGCTCAGAAAATCAAATAGTTTTCGACTGTGTTATTATTCCTGCCGGTTTTTCAAGAACTTAAGACGTTTCATTCCACGTTAAATAGAAGGACGTTCTCCATCGACAAGCTTTCAGATGTGTGTTGCTCTGCGGGTTAGCGGGCAATTGCAGAGGATTTTTTCTGCCCTTTATCGCTTCTTGCACTTCCGAGAATGACTTGTTAATGCCGGCCGGAGTGGCCGAGCGGTTAAAGGCGCTACAGTCTGGAACCGCGCGACGCTACGGTCGCAGGTTCGAATCCTGCCTCGGGCATGGATGTGAGTGATGTCCTTAGGTTAGTTAGGTTTAAGTAGTTCTAAGTTCTAGGGGACATATGACCGCAGCAGTTGAGTCCCATAGTGCTCAGAGCCATTTGAACCATTTGAGCCAACTTGTTAATGTGATAAACGGAGACTTGCACTGTGCTTCGAAGTTCACGTTGAATTGCAGGTCCCTCAGCAACTGCCTGGGTAGGTCAGTCAGAGTTTAGGAGAAACGCAACGGTACATCACCTCGAACAGAACCTTGCTATATATAGCGCTGTGGTGTCCAAACTAACTTTTGAGTTGAGGAAAGCTTTAATAGAATGTTAAAAGCAAACACATCCTGACTAAACCGCGGTACAAATAGCCGAACGCCAACAAATCTTTTACTATCGGTGGCCCTTCAGTAAAGACAATGTTAAGAACTATGCACGCTCGAAAATTTATTGAAGTCAAAGTCATCTAGATATGTTATCGATGGTTACGCTGCACAAACTCTTTGGCTATCAGTTTGAGCCGTTGTTTACTACACCTGAAGCGCTGAAGTTCACAGCTCCTCTGCATTTCGTATGATCTCAACTGAAAACCTTTCCATCTAGGAAGTTGTAGATCTCGGAGTGGTACATGTCTATTACCACATTTCTGAAAATGTATTCCAACAATCCGCGGCTGTCAACATATAAAAATTGCTCAGTTCTTGTTCTCTGCATGAAAGATAGTGCTTCGTCATTGTACTGTCCCTTCCAATTAAAAATGTCTGTGAGTTCTTAATTCTGCCAATTCGCGCGAGCTGTAAATAGATCGTTGCCACTATTAAAGTTCCAACCCTCGTATGTTGCTCTCACGTTCAGTGAACTATTTTGTCAATATTGAGCACCACTATTCAATTTTAATCTTAATCTTAATTTTGAAGACATAACTCACGAATTTCCACTATTGTGTATGGATACTCAATGTAATACAAGTACAAACGTAACTGGAGTAATAAACCGAGCGAACTATTCAGTTATGAGCGACTGATGACTAAGTCTTCCTTGTATCAAAACCGTCAGCAAATAATCCTGACAAGTGAAGCTGCCCTTAGCCAGAATACAGCTTGCACTGTACGTGAATGAGCATTGTCCTGCAAAATGATGGTCAGGTCCTGCAGAAAGTGTCGTCACTTCTGTCTCTAAGCTGGTCGTAAGTTGTGTTCGAAAAATGAACAGCATAGAGACAGAAGTGATGACACTATCTGTTGGACCTGACCATCATTTTGCAGGACAATGCTCAAGCTAGTACAGTGCAAGCTGTTACTGATTTGTTTGATTGATGGGGCTGCTAAGTGCTATACCACCTACTGCAGTCCCCTGATTTAAGCCCTCGTGAGTTCAACTCTATTTCTAAACTGAAGGGAACACTTTACGGCATTCGCTTCAGAACTGCTACAAATTCGTCGGGCAATAGACCGCGCCGCTTGAACTGTCAACACAACTGGCACTGCTAAGAGTATCCTATGACTTCCACATCTCTGGCAACGGGTTATACACAATGCTGGTGACTACTCTGAAGGTCAGTAAAACTTTGAAACACGTATCTATTTTGTACGAGCTGTAAATAAATAGTTGCCACTATTAAAGTTCCAACCCTCGTATGTTAATTAGCTGCTTTGATAAAGCATAGCACTGTTAAAAGCTAGCTTGTTTGCCGCTAAAGTCAATTACTTCGGGCAACGGTATGGCATTACTATCGGATTACTCCACGTAACCAGTCACTGTAAAAGCAAGCTTTTCACTTGGAAATTTCAGAGATATTCCGAAGTTTCCAGGAAACTTAATCGAATGACATGTACAGTATTAAACCTGTTTCATTATTGAATCAAATGCCTCTGAGCACTATGGGACTCAACTTCTGAGATCATTAGTCCCTAGAACTTAGAACTGGTTAAACCTAACTAACCTAAGGACAGCACACACATCCATGCCCGAGGCAGGATTCGAACCTGCGACCGTAGCGGTCTCGCGGTTCCAGACTGCAGCGCCTAGAACCGCACGGCCACTTCGGCCGGCATTATTGAATCATCTTCCATTAGATATAGTGCGATGTACTTCGCAGTTTCATTAGTTAGCGTAGCCTATGGACGACGAGGCATGCTCATGAGTAAAATGATTGAACTTGAGCAGAGGCGGAGCAGGGTATCTGACCTTGAGCAGAGTATTGTCATTGGCTACTAACGAACGAATAATTCACTTACAGAGAAAACTCATCGCACTGAAATGTCTGAGTATTCTCACTGTTTGTGGGATGTTCAACATGACTCGGTTTTCTTTAAGAGGGTCACTCTATAGTGACGTTTCAGTTCATTTAATGAAGTTAGGTATTTTTACCTACATTTAGTTTCGTTTTTCTGTCATGTTATACGTCCTTTATGTTGCCTATAGAATGAACGGTATACCTAACCTAATCTTTGCAGAAAACCATGAATAAGACATCCTTGACATTTAGTAAGATCTTATACTGTCAGATGATGGAGAAAAGTTATCTTATGCCTGTTAAAAACTTTTTAAAAAATATTACAAAATCTTTTAGTTGTCTTGATTGCAAAAACTATGTTACATCACAACTGATTACTAGTCACGTTGACTAAACAACCATCTTCAGATCTGAAAAGCAACCAGAAACAATAAATAACCTAAGGCTAAATTGGCTTTAATAAGCTTGAAGGTCGTACATATACCAAAATAATAAAGGTATGTAACTCGCGATATAGACTTTGTGTCTACGTACACTGTAGGCTATAATGTCAAGAGTTTGTAAGATTATTTTAAAAGTTATAAGAAAATGCTTGACTTTTGTTGCTCAGTAACATGCATGAATCCGAACATAAATCTCGTTTACCGCCCGAACTGTGTGAAATGCGGCGTACCGAAAAACGTAACATCTGTCAGGAAGTTCGTTGATTCGCCTCCCTCGCTGAAAGCTAACATAGTGACGTGATTCGAGCTCAACTTTCAGCTCCTGGAGAACCAACAACTTGTTTACGCACAGACGCTACTTCCTCCGCAGCTCCTTGTAGACAGTCGCTCGTGACATTTGCGGACCCCGAGAGGACCGGCGAACGACCTTCCTTGGGCTCGGATCAATGTCTGCCGGCCATTCTGTGCCTCCTCGTCAGAGAGGGCTGACCGGCGTCCTCTCCCTTTCTTCTTTGTGCTGTTCGCATCTGAATATCTTCTCTGTAATTCTTTCTTCCTCTTTGTTTCAGCCACTGCCTCCAGTTCCATCAAATGTTCATCCCTTCTGTACATTTAAATCTGTATTACACGATCTGCGAACACTACAGTATGTGCAACTACCATACCTCCGTTGCTACAAAGGAAAAAGAAAATTAAGATTTAACGTCCCATCCACGACAAAGTCATTAGACACGGAGAAGTTATTCGGAGTGGGAGTGAAAATCGCCCGTGTCGTTTTCAAAAGAACTGTCCCGCTATTTGCCTCAGAATATTTAAGGAAATCATGGAAAAACCTAAATCTGGTTGGCTGAGTTGGAATCTGAACAGCTGTCGTCGTCGCCTCCCTCCCCCCCCCCCCCACCCTCTACCCCATCCGAATACGAGTGTAGCGTCTTACCACTGCAACACCGTGCACGTTTCCCCTGTCCCTACCTCACTCCACGAAAGAGCAAGTGTTTGTCTTCCTCTGTTAAATTCTCTAAGTTTTTTACCATCCTGACTTATACATGATACTGCGTTCGAGTAAGTAATACAGGACATGGACAAAAATTATGGGAATACGTACACAACACATTGTTGTTGTTGTTGTTGTGGTCTTCAGTCCTGAGACTGGTTTGATGCAGCTCTCCATGCTACTCTATCCTGTGCAAGCTTCTTCATCTCCCAGTAGTTACTGCAACCTACGTCCTTCTGAATCTGCTTAGTGTATTCATCTCTTGGTCTCCCTCTATGATTTTTACCCTCCACACTGCCCTCCAATGCTAAATTTGTGATCCCTTGATGCCTCAGAACATGTCCTACCAACCGGTCCCTTCTTCTTGTCAAGTTGTGCCACAAACTCCTCTTCTCCCCAATTCTATTCAATACCTCCTCATTAGTTATGTGATCTACCCATCTAATCTTCAACATTCTTCTGTAGCACACATTTCGAAAGCTTCTATTCTCTTCTTGTCCAAACTATTTATTGTCCATGTTTCACTTCCATACATGGCTACACTCCATACAAATACCTTCAGAAACGACTTCCTGACACTTAAATCTATACTCGATGTTAACAAATTTCTCTTCTTCAGAAACGCTTCCCTTGCCATTGCCAGTCTACATTTTATATCCTCTCTACTTCGACCATCATCAGTTATTTTGCTCCCCAAATAGCAAAACTCCTTTACTACTTTAAGTGTCTCATTTCCTAATCTAATTCCCTCAGCATCACCCGACTTAATTCGACTACATTCCATTATCCTCGTTTGTTTTTGTTGATGTTCATCTTATATCCTCCTTTCAAGACACTGTCCATTCCATTCAACTGCTCTTCCAAGTCTTTTGCTGTCTCTGACAGAATTACAATGTCATTGGCGAACCTCAAAGTTTTTATTTCTTCTCCATGGATTTTAATACCTACTCCGAATTTTTCTTTTGTTTCCCATACTGCTTGCTCAATATACATATTGAACAACATGGGGAGAGGCTACAACCCTGTCTCACTCCCTTCCCAACCACTGCTTCCCTTTCGTGCCCCTCGACTCTGATGACTGCCATCTGGTTTCTGTAAAAATTGTAAATAGCCTTTCGCTCCCTGTATTTTACCCCTGCCACCTTCAGAATTTGAAAGAGAGTATTCCAGTCAACATTGTCAAAAGCTTTCTCTAAGTGTACAAATGCTAGAAACGTAGGTTTGCCTTTCCTTAATCTAGCTTCTAAGATAAGTCGTAACGTCAGTATTGCCTCACGTATTCCAATATTTCTACGGAATCCAAACTGATCTTCCCCAAGGTTGGCTTCTACTAGTTTTTCCATTCGTCCGTAAAGAATTCGCGTTAGAATTTTGCAGCTGTGGCTCATTAAACTGATTGTTCGGTAATTGTCACATCTGTCAACACCTGCTTTCTTCGGGATTGGAATTATTATATTCTTCTTGAAGTCTGAGGGTATTTCGCCTGTCTCATACATCTTGCTCACCAGATGGTAGAGTTTTGTCAGGACTGGCTCTCTCAAGGCCGTCAGTAGTTCTAATGGAATGTTGTCTACTCCCGGGGCCTTGTTTCGACTCAGGTCTTTCAGTGCTCTGTCAAACTCTTCACGCAGTATTGTATCTCCGATTTCGTCTTCATCTACATTCTCTTCCATTTCCAGAATATTGTCCTCAAGTACGTCGCCCTTGTATAGACCCTCTATATACTCCTTCCACCGTTCTGCTTTTCCTTCTTTGCTTAGAACTGGGTTTCCATCTGAGCTCTTGATATTCATACAAGTGGTTCTCTTTTCTCCAAAGGTCTCTTTAATTTTCCTGTAGGCAGTATCTATCTTACCCCTAGTGAGATAAGCCTCTACATCCTTACATTTGTCCTCTAACCATCCCTGCTTAGCCATTTTGCGCTTCCTGTCGATCTCATTTTTGAGACGTTTGTATTCCTTTTTGCGTGCTTCATTCACTGCATTTTTATGTTTTCTCCTTTCATCAATTAATTTCAATATTTCTTCTGTTAACCAAGGATTTCTACTAGCCCTCGTCTTTTTACCTACTTGATCCTTTGCTGCCTTCACTACTTCATCCCTCAGAGCTACCCATTCTTCTTCTACTGTATTTCTTTCCCCCATTTGTGACAATTGTTCCCTTTTCCTCCCCCTGAAACTCTGTACAACCTCTAGTTCTGTCAGTTCATCCATATGCCATCTCTTTAAATTCCCACCTTTTTGCAGTTTCTTCAGTTGTAATCTACAGCTCATAGCCAATAGATTGTGGTCAGAGTCCACATCTGCCCCTGGAAATGTCTTACAATTTAAAACCTGGTTCCTAAATCTCTGTCTTACCGCTACATAATTTGTGTGATACCTTCTAGTATTTCCAGGATTCTTCCATGTGTACAATCTTCTTTTATGATTCTTGAACCAAGTGTTAGCTATGATTAAGTTATGCTCGGTGCAAAATTCTACCAGACGGCTTCCTCTCTCATTTCTTTCCCCCAATCCATATTCACCTACTATGTTTCCTTCTCTCCCTTTTCCTACTACACAACACATTACCATGCCTAATACTGTAAACCGTTGCCAGACAAAACAGCTTCGTTTCGCCTCTGAATGGACATAAACTCGGCCTGAAGTTGTAAACAGTGTGAAACAAGAATCATCTGAACAAATGATTTTCCTCTATTGCTTCATAGTCCTGGATTTATGGCTTCGACACCACGTTTTCCTGTTACGGGCATTTGCGTCATTGATGTGTGCTTTTGGAATTCCAGTTTGGCACACAGTTCCCAGATTATGGAGCTCCCTTCGCCTTGTTTTGGCGCCGGCAGGATTCAGTGACTATTACAGCTGCAGTTCTTTTACTTTGTATCATAATCTTCTTCATTTATTATCCGTCACGATCACGCAACACTGTTTCGTCCGCGTTGTGACTTAGCGGATGATGTTTCTTTTCGCTTTCCCTACATGGGATATGATGTCTCGTGAAGCACTAAACATTTTGGCTACCTTCGATTTGCACCCACCGTATGAGCACCAACAATTTGCCCGTGTTCGAATTCATTTAGCTCTGACATAATGTACTCACAACTACGCAGAATACTGTTATGACTACAATGACACTTGCAACGTATTAAGGATATTGCACAAGTGCCGTTAGTGGTCAAATACAACAGCGGAACCTGCAGCGTTGCCTGGCACCTGAATTGTGTTCAAGCATGCGTTTCTCGTAGTTTTCCATATTCTTGTTCAACCACCGTACGTTTTTGCCTCTTTTTTGAGCGTCCTCTCTCGTTGACGTAAAACTCTCTGCGATGCACAACGCCTGTTTTGCTGCGTCTCGCACTGGAGATAGTTGTTGGTTTCCATGACGGTCCAGTACAAATTAAAAATACGCATAGCTCTTCTTTGAATATTTTCTGATTCATCCGACAATTCTACTTGTACGAGGTTCTAGACTGAAGAGCAATATGTAATCATCGGCCAGACTATCTCCAAAGGATGAATTAAGCTTTGTTACCATTCTTAATACTGCAAGGGTAATTCCGCTGATAGACGCAAAGGAGAAAGCGGATTGGTGGAAAGGATACGTTGAAGGCTTGTACGAGGGCGAGGAACTGTCTGACGAACTGATAGAAGAAGAAATTTGAGTCAGCATAGAAGACATAGGGGATGTCGCGCTACAGTGAAAGTTTAACAAAGTTTCGGTTGTCTTACGGTCAAACAAAGCGGAAAACACAGGCAACAGTCGTTTCTAAATGCAAAAATCATAGGCGGAAGTAGAGAGCAAACGATTATTCAAGTGTTTTCTATGATATAACATCAGATTTATGGAAACGTATCATTCACCCAATCCAGATAGCAAGGGCAGATAAATGCGAGAACTGTCGCATAATCAGCTTAATAACTTATGCATCGAAGTTGCTAACAGGAATGATATACAGAAGAATGGGACGCAAAATTTAGGATGTGCTAGATGACGATGAGCTTTGCTTTGCGAAAGGTAAAGGCACCAGAGAGGCAATCCTGACGTTGCGCTTGATAATGGAGACGAGATAAACAAAATCAAGACACGTTAGTAGGATTTGTTGACCTAGAAAAAGCGTTCGAGAGTTTAAATTGACGCAAGGTGTTCGAAATTATCAGGAAAATAGGTATAAGCTCTAGGAAAAGACGGGTAACATACAATATGTACAAGAACCAAGAGGAAACGATAAGACTGCAACACCAAGATGAAGTGTTCGGATTAAACTGTATAAGACAGAAACGTAGTCTTTCACCCGTACTATTCAATCTACACTCCTGGAAATGGAAAAAAGAACACATTGACACCGGTGTGTCAGACCCACCATACTTGCTCCGGACACTGCGAGAGGGCTGTACAAGCAATGATCACACGCACGGCACAGCGGACACACCAGGAACCGCGGCGTTGGCCGTCGAATGGCGCTAGCTGCGCAGCATTTGTGCACCGCCGACGTCAGTGTCAGCCAGTTTGCCGTGGCATACGGAGCTCCATCGCAGTCTTTAACACTGGTAGCATGCCGCGACAGCGTGGACGTGAACCGTATGTGCAGTTGACGGACTTTGAGCGAGGGCGTATAGTGGGCATGCGGGAGGCCGGGTGGACGTACCGCCGAATTGCTCAACACGTGGGGCGTGAGGTCTCCACAGTACATCGATGTTGTCGCCAGTGGTCGGCGGAAGGTGCACGTGCCCGTCGACCTGGGACCGAACCGCAGCGACGCACGGATGCACGCCAAGACCGTAGGATCCTACGCAGTGCCGTAGGGGACCGCACCGCCACTTCCCAGCAAATTAGGGACACTGTTCATCCTGGGGTATCGGCGAGGACCATTCGCAACCGTCTCCATGAAGCTGGGCTACGGTCCCGCACACCGTTAGGCCGTCTTCCGCTCACGCCCCAACATCGTGCAGCCCGCCTCCAGTGGTGTCGCGACAGGCGTGAATGGAGGGACGAATGGAGACGTGTCGTCTTCAGCGATGAGAGTCGCTTCTGCCTTGGTGCCAATGATGGTCGTATGCGTGTTTGGCGCCGTGCAGGTGAGCGCCACAATCAGGACTGCATACGACCGAGGCACACAGGGCCAACACCCGGCATCATGGTGTGGGGAGCGATCTCCTACACTGGCCGTACACCACTGGTGATCGTCGAGGGGACACTGAATAGTGCACGGTACATCCAAACCGTCATCGAACCCATCGTTCTAGCATTCCTAGACCGGCAAGGGAACTTGCTGTTCCAACAGGACAATGCACGTCCGCATGTATCCCGTGCCACCAAACGTGCTCTAGAAGGTGTAAGTCAACTACCCTGGCCAGCAAGATCTCCGGATCTGTCACCCATTGAGCATGTTTGGGACTGGATGAAGCGTCGTCTCACGCGGTCTGCACGTCCAGCACGAACGCTGGTCCAACTGAGGCGCCAGGTGGAAATGGCATGGCAAGCCGTTCCACAGGACTACATCCAGCATCTCTACGATCGTCTCCATGGGAGAATAGCAGCCTGCATTGCTGCGAAAGGTGGATATACACTGTACTAGTGCCGACATTGTGCATGCTCTGTTGCCTGTGTCTATGTGCATGTGGTTCTGTCAGTGTGATCATGTGATTTATCTGACCCCAGGAATGTGTCAATAAATTTTCCCCTTCCTGGGACAACGAATTCACGGTGTTCTTATTTCAATTTCCAGGAGTGTACATCGAACATGCAGTGACGGAAACCAAAAGTTCAAAAGTAGGTTTGAAATTCAGGGCCAAAGGATATCAGTGATAAGATTCGGTGACGAAATTGCTTTTCTCACTGAAAGGGAGGAGGAATTGCAGGACCTGCTGAATGTAATGAACAGTCTGATGAGGGCACGGTCTAGACTGAAAGTAAACCAAAGAAAGACGAATTGTAATGAGGAGTAACGAAAGTAAAATTAGCCACAAATTGGACACCTCTAAATAAAAGAAGCTAAGAAATTTTGATACCTTGGAAGTAAAATAATTCATTACGGACTAAGTAAGGAGGACATAAAAAGAAACTAACACAGGCAAAGAGAGCATTCCTGCTCAAGAGTAGTCTACTGGTATCAGACATAGGCCTTAATTTGAGAAAGAAATTTCCGAGAACGCGCATTTGGAGTACAGCATTCCATGGAAGCCAATCATGAACTGTGGGGAAACCAGAACAGAAGAGAATCGAAGCGTTTGGGGCGTGGTGCACACTTGTAGAAAGGTGTTGAAAATAAGGTGGACGGATAAGGCGGGGAATGAGGAGACTGTCTGCAGAATCGAAGAGGAAATGGAGGCGTGGAAAATATTGACAAGAAAGAAAAACAGAGTAATAGGCTATGTGTCACGACATCTCTACGGCACTAGAGGGAGCTGTAGAGGTTAGAAACTGCATAGAAAGGCAAATATTGGAATACATCCAACAACTGAGAAATTTGTGAGCTAGAACTACTCCGAGACGAAAAGACTACCACAGGTAAGCATTTTGCTGCGAGCTACAGCAAACTAGTGATAAGACTGGTGAAAAACTAAATTATTAAAAAAAATCATTCTTCCAGTAAATGCCTTCTCATGGCCTAGGTTTTTACGGTCGCCCGTGTATGTCTCGATGGATATACACTCCTGGAAATTGAAATAAGAACACCGTGAATTCATTGTCCCAGGAAGGGGAAACTTTATTGACACATTCCTGGGGTCAGATAAATCACATGATCACACTGACAGAACCACAGGCACATAGACACAGGCAACAGAGCATGCACAATGTCGGCACTAGTACAGTGTATATCCACCTTTCGCAGCAATGCAGGCTGCTATTCTCCCATGGAGACGATCGTAGAGATGCTGGATGTAGTCCTGTGGAACGGCTTGCCATGCCATTTCCACCTGGCGCCTCAGTTGGACCAGCGTTCGTGCTGGACGTGCAGACCGCGTGAGACGACGCTTCATCCAGTCCCAAACATGCTCAATGGGTGACAGATCCGGAGATCTTGCTGGCCAGGGTAGTTGACTTACACCTTCTAGAGCACGTTTGGTGGCACGGGATACATGCGGACGTGCATTGTCCTGTTGGAACAGCAAGTTCCCTTGCCGGTCTAGGAATGGTAGAACGATGGGTTCGATGACGGTTTGGATGTACCGTGCACTATTCAGTGTCCCCTCGACGATCACCAGTGGTGTACGGCCAGTGTAGGAGATCGCTCCCCACACCATGATGCTGGGTGTTGGCCCTGTGTGCCTCGGTCGTATGCAGTCCTGATTGTGGCGCTCACCTGCACGGCGCCAAACACGCATACGACCATCATTGGCACCAAGGCAGAAGCGACTCTCATCGCTGAAGACGACACGTCTCCATTCGTCCCTCCATTCACGCTTGTCGCGACACCACTGGAGGCGGGCTGCACGATGTTGGGGCGTGAGCGGAAGACGGCCTAACGGTGTGCGGGACCGTAGCCCAGCTTCATGGAGACGGTTGCGAATGGTCCTCGCCGATACCCCAGGAGCAACAGTGTCCCTAATTTGCTGGGAAGTGGCGGTGCGGTCCCCTACGGCACTGCGTAGGATCCTACGGTCTTGGCGTGCATCCGTGCGTCGCTGCGGTCCGGTCCCAGGTCGACGGGCACGTGCACCTTCCGCCGACCACTGGCGACAACATCGATGTACTGTGGAGACCTCACGCCCCACGTGTTGAGCAATTCGGCGGTACGCCCACCCGGCCTCCCGCATGCCCACTATACGCCCTCGCTCAAAGTCCGTCAACTGCCCATACGGTTCACGTCCACGCTGTCGCGGCATGCTACCAGTGTTAAAGACTGCGATGGAGCTCCGTATGCCACGGCAAACTGGCTGACACTGACGGCGGCGGTGCACAAATGCTGCGCAGCTAGCGCCATTCGACGGCCAACACCGCGGTTCCTGGTGTGTCCGCTGTGCCGTGCGTGTGATCATTGCTTGTACAGCCCTCTCGCAGTGTCCGGAGCAAGTATGGTGGGTCTGACACACCGGTGTCAATGTGTTCTTTTTTCCATTTCCAGGAATGTATTTAGTTACTGAAAGGATGTGACTGGTACTAGTGATCTGTCAGTGACTGTATACGAAAAAACTTTAATATAATTATGCACATTAGGTTACATATTGATGTGTTAACGGTCAACTGCAAATGTTGGGCTCAAACAGCAAGTCTTCCTGTAATTTGCAGCTAATCGATGAAGGTAACAAGTATTGGCTGGCTGTTCAAAGGCAATTCTCCATACATCATATACTCCGGAAAAAATGTTTCGCACTTCTATGACTGCTTTCCCTCCTCCGTAGCCGAGTTCGTTAAAGGAAGCTAGTGTTTTGGCACTTGACTCGAAGGTTCGAATGCTTGAGGCAAAAAAAAAAACTGTTAAGTTATGTATGTTAACCGAGACGTTGAAGCGTGTACTGTTTTTTACTGGAAATATATACAGATTAAAACATTGGAAAGGTCTTGGAAAGACGAGTTCACTGATATAATGCTTGTTAATGCTGGCGTAGAAACTCTTCGCAAAAGAAGCCTAGATCGTTTGATGTCAAATAGTTTATTTCATGCCTAGTTTCCACAGTAAGTAGCTGTCATCCTTGACGTACTGAGAACACGCTTCAGTCATGATAATACAGCTACATCGCAAAAATATTCGAGAAATGTGCTAAATTTGAAAGGTAAGGCTGTTGGTGTTCCCTATTGCGCTGTAAATAACGCCCAATTCGCCTCTATGCCAGGCTCTGTCGTTGTGTCGAGCTTTTCGACTGTTTACTCCTCTCCACAAAAACTTTTCACGTAGACCTCAGAAAGTATACACACGAAATAATTTTCTTATGCCCGTTTTGATTCTCTAGGAGTCAGCTTATAATTCCATTTACAACAGTCAGAAACCACCATCTATCTTTGTCGTAAGAAGTAAGGTCAAAAGGAATGTGTTTTATCTCAACAGCTATGGCTATCTTCTTCGTGTATAACAATTGAGCCTTCGATAAGAGCCCCACCTGCTAGTGTTTACGTCCGCAGCTCGTGGTCGTGCGGTAGCGTTCTCGCTTCCCGCGCCCGGGTTCGATTCCCGGCGGAGTCAGGTATTTTCTCTGCCTCGTGATGACTGGGTGTTATGTGATGTCCTTAGGTTAGTTAGGTTTAAGTAGTTCTAGGGGACTGATGACCATAGATGTTAAGTCCCATAGTGCTCAGAGCCATTTTTTTGCTAGTGTTTACACCGCAATAGCGAATTTCAGATACCTTGCCTTTTGATTTTAGAAAATTGTCTTATACTTTTGGCCGAACGTAGTGGCCGCGCGGTTAGAGGCGCCATGTCACTAACTGAGCGGCCCCTCCCGCCGGAGACTCGAGTCCTCCCTCGAGCATGGGTGGGTGTTGTTCTTAGCATAAGTTAGTATAGGTAGTGTGTAAGTTTAGGGAGTGATGAGCTCAGCAGTTTGGTCCCTTAGGAATTCACACCCATTTGAACATTTTTTCTCATATTTTTGCTAGTCTGTGCTAGTTCTGACCTTTACATGTCACCCAGAGTAAGTAACAGAGCTCGATGAAACATTGTTCATAGATATAAAGAACTGCTACCACGTACACTGAAGAGCCGAAGAAACTGGTGCATCTGCCTCATATCGTATAGGGCTCCCATGGGCACGCAGAAGTGACGCAGCAAGGCGTAGCAACTCGACAAATGTCTGAAATACTGCTGGAGGGAATTGAAACCATGAATCCTGCAGGGCTGTCCATAAATCCATGAGAGTGTGATGGGGTGCAAACCTCTTCTGAACTGCACGTTGCAAGGCATCCAAGACATGCTCAAGAATGTTCATGTCTGGGGAGTTTGGTGGCCAGCGACAGTGTAAGTTCAGACAAGTGTTCCTGGAACCACTCTGTAGCAATTCTGGACGTGTGAGGTGTCGCATTGTGCTGCTGGAATAGCCCAAGTCCAGCGGAATGTACAATGGACATAAATGGATGCAGGTGATAGACAGGATGCTTACGTACGTGTCACCTGTCAGAGTCGTCCCATATCACTCCCAGTGCATACGCCCCACAGCATTACAGAGCATCCACCTGTTTGAACAGCCCCCTGCGAAGATGCAGAGTCCATGGATCCATGAGGTTGTCTCCATAACCATACACCTCCATCCGCTCAATACAGTTTGAAACGAGACTCGTTCGATGAGACAAGTAGTTTTCAGCCATCACCAGTCAAATGTCGGTGTTGACGAGCCCAAGCGAGGCGTAAAGCCTGTGTCGTGCAGTCATCAAGGGTGCACCAGTGGGCCTTTGACTCCGAAAGCCCATATCGGTGATGTTTCGTTGAATGGTTCGCACGCTGACACTTGTTGATGGCCCAGCAGTCAAATCTGCAGCAATCTGAGGAAGGGTTGCACTTCTGTCACGCTGAACGATTCTCTTCAGTCGTCGTTGATCCCGTTCTTGTAGGATCTTTCTCCGGCCGCAGCGATGTCGGAGATTTGATGTTTTACCGGATTCCTGATGTTCACGGTACGCTCGTGGAATGGTCGTACGGGAAAATCCCCAATTCATCTCTACCTCGAAGATTCTGTGTCCCATCGCTCGTGCGGCGACTGTAACACCACGTTCAAACTCACTTAAATGTTGATAACCTGCCACTGTAGCAGCAGTAACCGATCTAACAACTGCGCCAGACACTTGTTGTCCTATATATGTGATGCCGACCGCTGCGCCATATTCTGCCTGTTCACATATCTCTGTATTTGAATACGCGTGTCTATACCAGTTTCTTTGGCACTTCAGTGTTGTACAGAAGGTAATTGAAAGAAATACGCTCTGAGACGAACAGAAATTACACCTTTACTCGCCGCGCGGGGTAGCTGCGCGGTCTATAGTGTCTCGTCACGGCTCGCGAGGCTCCCTTCCGTCGGAGGTTTCGAGTCCTTCCCTCGGGCATGGGGGTATGTGTTGTCCTTAGCGTAAGTTGGTTTAAGTTAGATTAAGTAGTGTAAGCGTAGGGACCGATGACCTCAGCAGTTTGGTCCCATAGAAATTCATCACAACTTTACTCGCAGACTACGATTACACTGTAGTTACCGTGATTTATGGTGTCCCCTGTATATTGCAAAACGAAGGACATAACTCTTAATAGGATGCCTCGTCGCTACAGACAGTAATGCATGCACTGTTACGAGCTCCCGTGATGGCCACAAGGTCGGTAAGGAATTCTTGAGAGTGTATTCCTTTCCTCCACCAAGGAGGTTGACAACTGCTAGATAGTCGCTGCTGCATGGAATGCTACAATAAATCTCCTCAGAGCGCCCCACATGTGATCGATGCGATTTAAGTCGGGGAAACGGGCAGACCAGTCCATTCGGGCATCATCCTGTCGTTCCAAGATCTTCTCGACCTGTTGTGCTATTCACTGCGGTCGTACATTGTCATCCATATAAAGAAAATCAGGGCCCAGTGTCACAACACTGACCGGCGAGTGTACCGCGTTCAAAGATTTGTACGAGGGTCACTCCAAAAGAAATGCACACTATTTTTTTTTAAATCCATCTTCTATTTTACACGTCTGAGAGTTTTACAATGTGTAGATACATCATTTAGGAACAATATTTTCATTTCTCCACATAATTTCTATCCCTCTCAACTGCCGTACGCCATCTTGCAACCAGCGTCTGTATACCCGCACGGTAAAATTCTGGACCAACCTGTTGGAGCCACTGTTTGCCAGCATGCACAAGGGAGTCATCTTCAAACCTTGTTCCACGATGTGAGTCTTTCAGTTTCCCAAAGAGATGATAGTGACATGGTGCCAGGTTAAGACTGTAAGGCGGGTGTTTCAGTGTTGTCCATCCGAGTTTTGCGATCGCTTCCATGGATTTTTGATTGACATGTGGCCGCGCGTTGTCGTGCAACAGCAAAACATCCTGCTTTTGCCGATGTGGTCGAACACGACTCAGTCGAGCTTGAAGTTTCTTCAGTGTCGTCACATATGCATCAGAATTTATGGTGGTTCCACTTGGCATGATGTCCACAAGCAAGAGTCCTTCGGAATCGAAAAACACCGTAGCCATAACTTTTCCAGCAGAAGGTGTGGTTTTGAATTTTTTTTCTTGGGTGAATTTGCAAGATGCCACTCCATTGATTGCATCTTGGTCTCTGGTGAAAAATGATGGAGCCATGTTTCATCACTTGTCATAATTCTTCCAAGAAATTAATCTCCACCATTCTCGTACTGTTCCAAAAGTTCGCTGCATACCGTTTTTCTTGTTTCTTTGTGAGCCACTGTCAACATCCTGGGAACCCACCTGGCACAAACCTTTTTAACGCCAACACTTTCAGTATTCTGCTATTCTGCAAACACTTCCTTCCCCTATCCCAACGTAGCGTGACAGTTCGTTCACTGTGATGCGTCTGTCAGCAGTCACCAATTCGTTAACTCTCTGTACATTGTCTGGAGTGTGTGCAGTACGAGGCCTGCCGCTCCGAGGACAATCCTCCATATTGCCGTGACCGCTTTCATCACGTAACCTGCTTGCTTACCGATTAACTGTACTGCGATCGACAGCAGCATCTCCATACACCTTTTTCAACCTCTTGTGGATGTTTTGCACTGTCTCGTTTTCACAGCACAGGAATTCTATGACAGCACGTTGCTTCTCACGAACGTCAAGTGAAGCAGCCATCTTTAAGACATGCTGTGACGGCGCCACTCACGGGAACAGGTTGAACTAAGTTTGAAAACAAGCGGGAAGAATGTATCTACACACTGTAAAACTTTCACACATGCAGAATGAAAACTGTATTTTTATAAAATTAGTGTGCATTTCTTTTGGAGTGACCCTCGTAGGTCAATACGCCCCTGCAGTTTACGCCTCTCCACACCATAACACGAACGTCGAGCAGCGTGGGGGGACGTCCAGCATTGTCGAACATCATAGTTTTGGTGGTCCAGGTATTATGATTTGGAGATGCAGAATGCTGCATGCCCGTACTAACCGCATACATTTTTCAACACGGTACATTCACTGGTCAAAGTCGTTGTGACTCCTTCTCAACATGCGTCCTTTCAGGGGTGCACGCGACCCTTATTTCTTATTTGTGGATGACTATGCACGACCACATCGAAGAGCGCAGGTGGAGAAGTTCCTGGAATGAGACGATATTCGGCGAATGGACTGGCCTATCCTTTAGCCCGAGTTAAATTCTACTGAGCACGTGTGGGATGCGTTGGGGAGGCGTAATTCAGCACGTCCACATGCACCATCGACCATCCAGCCGATGTCAAACAAGCTGATGGAGGAATGGAACGCTGTACCACAAGAACATTTTACCAACCTTGTGGCCAGCATGGGAGCACGTTGCAGAACGAGCATTGCAGTCCGTGGTGATCACACATCCCGTTAAGAATTGTATCCCTTGCTGCGAAGTCCAGGGGACGAACAGAAATCACTGTCTTCAATGTAATTATTGTCTTTGAGCAGAAGTATTATTTCTGTTCGTCTCACTGCGTGTTTGTTTCAGTTATCTTCTGTACTATACTGTAGCAGTTCTATGTATGGTCCAAGTTTCATCGAGCTATATTACTTGGGAGTTATACATCATGCGACGGTTACTTTTGTCGTTACCTTTTGCATACGAGTGTAAAATATTTGCTTATATTATATTCTGGTTTCTTTGTCTCAGACTTCTGTCTGTCTTAAACTCTATTTGTGTCTTCTAAACGTTATTTCTATTTATTTGCGTGTTAATGCAACTATCTCTGATATGTGATTGTCAAGACAATATTTGGAGCACAGCCTTTGGTAGTCACCCGTGGGACGACTATTAGGTGCCCTTGCTGCTCGCAGTAGCTCACTGCTCCAATATCTTCCGGTTGGCCATTCGGTGTCTTTGATCAGCAAGGTGCACAGGCAGTCGCTCGCGGCAGTCATTTCGCACAGTACAGAAAGCCCAACACAAGGAGTCCAAACATGTAGCTTCTTTAGTGTACTTTAATGGAAAGATTGGGCGACTGTATCGTCACAGTAGGGCCACACTAGAGCAAACAGTGATGAAAATAAAACAGTTATTTTGTACCAGTACTATTAAACAGAATTAATGACATTTCTTCCGTTTTTCTTTTGTTCCTTCGTTGCCTCAAAATTCATGGTGATGTGTTCCGTCTTTGCAACTAAATGAAAGGCAATTTGTTTTTCACCGTACACGTTCGCTGTCTTTTTAATGAAGCGTCTTCAGAGGCCTGTAATACATGTTTGTATCATGTGTTGGCTACAAGTACGGTACTATGCAACGCCTTCTCACGTCCTCTTGTTTTTCAGGCTAGAAACTACTTCTGCAGCATAATTTTCGCGAAGTTAAATTATCATTTTGTTTTACTTACTTGCTAGTTCATGTGTGTGTTTATGGAAATGTGTTTACTCGGTCCCCATACTGCGGATGGCTAATTTCCGGATTTTTTTTCACCCACATTTATTACAACACTTCACTTGTACTTTTCATTCTGCGTTGAACGTGTGTGATTACAGTGTGCAGTGTTGCCGACTGTCGCTGTGTATTAGCTTCTGTCTTTTGTTTGTTTGTGTGTATATATTATTTGTTTTGTGAATATACAGGGTGATCAAAAAGTCAGTATAAATTTGAAAACTGAATAAATCATGGAATAATGTAGATAGAGAGGTACAAATTGACACACATGCTTGGAATGACATGGGGTTTTATTAGATCCAAAAAAATACAAAAGTTCAAAAATTTCCGACAGATGGCGCTTCATCTGATCAGAATAGCAATAATTAACATAAAGTAAGACAAAGCAAAGATGAGATTTTCACTCTGCAGCGGAGTGTGCGCCGACATGAAACTTCCTGGCAGATCAAAACTGTGTGCCGGACCGAGACTCGAACTCGGGACCTTTGCCTTTCACGGGCAAGTGCTCTACCAACTGGAAACATCCCCCGGTCTGTGGCTAAGCCATGTCTCCGCAATATCCTTTCTTTCAGGAGTACTAGTTCTGCAAGGTTCGCAGGAGAGCTTCGGTAAAGTTTGGAAGGTAGGAGACGATGTACTGGCAGAAGTAAAGCTGTGAGGACTGAGCGTGAGTCGTGCTTGGGTAGCTCAGTTGGTAGAGCACTTGACCGCGAAAGGCAAAGGTCCCGAGTTCGAGTCTCGGTCCGGCACACAATTTTGATCTGCCAGGAAGTTTCGAAGATGATGTTCTTTACAGGAAATGCTCAATATGTTCACCATCATACCTCAACAATTGCTGTAGTCGATGAATAAGGTTGTGAACAGCACTGTAAAGCATGTCCGGAGTTATGGTGAGGCACTGGCGTCGGATATTGTCTTTCAGTATTCCTAGAGATGTCGGTCGATCACGATACACTTGCGACTTCAGGTAACCCCACAGCCAATAATCGCACGGCCTGAGGTCTGGGGACCTGGGAGGTCAAGCATGATGAAAGTGGCGGCTGAGCACACGATCATCACCAAACGACGTGCGCAAGAGATTTTTCACGCGTCTAGCAATATGGGGTAGAGCGCCATCCTGCATAAACATCGTACGTTCCAGCAGGTGTTGATCAGCCAGGCTGGGGATGATGCGATTCTGTAACATATCGGCGTACCTCTCACCCGTCACGGTAGCAGTTACAAAACCAGAATCACGCATTTCCTCGAAGAAAAAAGGCCCGATAACGGTAGATGTGGTAAATCTATCCCATACCGTGACTTTCTCGTCGTGCAATGGAGTTTCCACGACAGTTCTAGGATTTTCGGTAGCCCAAATACTACAGTTGTGGGCGTTGACAGACCCTCGGAGCGTGAAATGAGCTTCGTCGGTCCACAACACGTTACTCAACCAATCGTCATCTTCCGCCATCTTTTGAAACGCCCACACCGCAAATGCCCTCCGCTTCACTAAATCGCCAGGTAACAGTTCTTGATGCCGATGGATTTTGTACGGATATCGGAGGGTACGCCTCAGTGCCAACCAAACAATAGTGTATGGAATGCCGGTGCGACGTGCGACTGCACGAGCGCTGACTTCCCCGTGCATAGATGAACCGGCTACGCCGGCTGCGGTGGTCTAGCGGTTCTAGGCGCTCAGTCCGGAACCGCGCGACTGCTACGGTCGCAGGTTCGAATCCTGCCTCGGGCATGGATGTGTGTGATGTCCTTAGATTAGTTAGGTTTAAGTAGTTCTAAGTTCTAGGGGACTGATGACCACAGATGTTAAGTCCCATAGTGCTCAGAGCCATTTGAACCATTTGAACCCGCTACAGTCTCCATTTCTTCCTGAATTGTCTCAGCAGCATTACGCCTTGAGCTCGGTCGGCCACTACGGGGTCTATCGTCTAAACAACCCGTGGCTTCGAACTTGGAAATCATTCTCGCCACAGCTGCATTTGTCAACGGACCTTTACCCATTCGAATCCCTTTCCTATGGCGATAGGATCGTAACGCTGAACGAGCACATTCCCCATTCTGATAATACAGCTTCACTAAAAGCGCCGTTACAGGTAACGTCAACATGCTGCTACTGCTGGCGCATCTGATTCTCTCTCTCATTACAGCTCCTTTTATACACGATTGTCATGCGCAGTCACTGACGTTTTGCTGTCCAGCGCCATCTGTCGGACATTTTGCTAACTTTTTTTTGTTCTAATAAAACCCCATGTCATTCCAAGCATGTGTGTCAATTTTTACCTCTCTATCTACATTATTCCGTGGCTTATTAAGTTTTCAAATTTATACCGACTTTTTGATCACCCGGTATATTATATATACTAAGGTGATGTTTTTCACCTTTAAAATTTCTAATGGTCTTTGCAGCAGCTGAAGCTCACTAGAGAAGAGAAATTAGAGACGTGGGGCGGCAATGCATTGCACACCTCATGTAAGTCTGAAAACTAAAATGTGCTTTACACGTGTTTGCCTACAGGCGAAGCAAGATGCCGAGCACGCGGAAGATGATCCTGCAGCATGTGATGACTGACGTGAGCACCAAGATGAACCGCACCAAGAAAATGGGCATGGACGTGCTGGAGACGCCGCTCAACCGCTGCCTCTCCACGCTGGACATCACCCTCCTGGGTGAGTACCGCTCAGCTTGCGCCACCCGAGTGTTAGGCTCAAATAATTAGTAGAGAAAAAAACATATTTCTACCTGGGAAGAAATAGCAAAAAATTCCAGAACATCCGATTATGGATGCTCCCTTCTCCTCCGCATACGTGATTAACCTTTCCTTTTATCTGAAGATATTTTTCTTTTTACTTCTTGGAGAGGTATTTTGAATAAGACAAACATAAATCGACAACAAAGTAAATATTGTCTTTACGTTCAACAGTAGCCAATAAAGCAATGGTAAAGTAATGTATCATGCTACATATCGAACACATAACAGGAATTAGCAAACGTCATAGTATTTGGAAAGTCCTGGCCGATTAAATATGTGCGCCAGACACGGACTCGAACTTGCGACCCTTTCCTGTCACGGGTGAATACTCTAACTACTGAGCTAGCTTTTATTTTTTGTTATATTTTTCTTTTCTTTCTGTTTCTGTAGTACTCACAGCAGGTTTTTATTATTTTCGAGCCGGCCGCTGGTGGCCGAGCGGTTCTAGGCGCTTCAGTCTGGAACCGCGCGACCGCTCGCAGGTTCGAATCCTGCCTCGGGCATGGATGTGTGTGATGTCCTTAGGATAGTTAAGTAGTTCTAAGTTCTAGGGGACTGATGACCTGAGATGTTAAGTCACATAGTGCTCAGAGCCATTTGAACCATTTGAGCCATTATTTTCGACCAATATTAACTGAAAAAAGAACAACCAGAACATCCTCTGACTCATCTTAATGCTTGATCTGGTTGCATAATTCCGCATTCAGCACATCAAAATACACAACTTCAGCACTCGAAAATAATGACATTTGAATAAGGATTTTACCAATTCGTGAACAAATTATTCTTACTGTACATCCCTTCAAATACTATCTGCAGAAATAAGACCAAGTATCAAATAACCTTGTATTTTCCACGCAACCTCCCTCCTAAACATTTAACTGCGGTAAGAGGCGCCCTGTCACTGATTGCGCGGCCCCTCCCGCCGGAGGATCGAGTCCTCCCTCGCGCATGGGTGTGTGTGTGTTGCTCTTAGCAACAAAGGCACCAATACACAACAATCTACTTTTAGACCTGTAATCCATTATCTTTCATATACAAAATGAAAACGTCTGTACAATTTATGTTTACAGTTTAGTTACTGTCCTTAAAATTGTTTTTATGAAATACCCCATTCCAGTTTTGACATTCCTGTAATCCAACGGCATGCAGCTATGAAGCGTTACCTACTGAACACTTTCGCTGTTCGCAAAACTGAAATTCGATAGTAGAAAAAGGAAGAGGAGAAAAAATTGTGAGTGAACATGGACTTTGGGAAAGGAATGAAAGAGGAAGCCGGCTGGTACAATTTTACACAGAGCATAATTTGATCATCGCCAACATTTCGCTTAAGAATCATGAAAGAAGGTTATGTACGTGGAAGGGACCTGGGTACACTCGAAGGTTTCAGGCTGATTATATAGTGGTAGGACAGAGATTTCGGAAGCAGATTTTAAACTGTCAGACATTTCCACTGGCAGATGTAGACTCTGACCGCAATTGATTGGTTACGAACTGTATGTAAAAGCTGAAAAAATTGCTAAAGGTAGAAAATTAAGGAGATGGAATCTAGATAAGGTGAGAAAACGAGAGATTTTTGAGAGTTTCAAAGAGAGCACTAGGCAACGATCGAATAGAAGGAGGGAAAGGAGTATAGTAGAAGACGAATTGGTCGCTTAGAGAGACCAAATAGTGATCACAGCAGAGAATCAAATAGGTAACAATAAAAGGACTAGTAGAAATCCTTGGATATCACAGGAGATACTGAATTTAATTTATGAAAGGATAAAATATAGCGCGGAGTCGCCGTGCGGTAAGAGGCGCCCTGTCACTGATTGCGCGGCCCCTCCCGCCGGAGGATCGAGTCCTCCCTCGCGCATGGGTGTGTGTGTGTTGCTCTTAGCAGAAGTAGTGTGTAAGTCTAGGGACTGTTGACCTCAGCAGTTTGGTCCCTCAGGAATTCACACACATTTTAACATTTGAACATTTGATAAAATATAAAAATGCAGCCATGGAGCTGGCGAAAGGGAATACAAATGTCTAAAATATGAGATCGACAGGAAGTGCAAAACGGCTACGGAAGAATGGCCAGGGGACAAATGTAAGGATTTACAAGCATATTTCACTAGGGGAAAGGTAGATAATGCATACTGGAAAATTAAAGAGTATTTCGGAGAAAAGAGTAGCAGCTGCATGAAAATCAAGAGCGCGGATGGAAAACCAGTCCTAGGGAAAGATGGGAAAGTTGAAATATGGAAGAATTATATAGGAGGTCTACAGAAGGAAGATGAAGTCAGTATTACAGAAATGGAAGAGGATGTAGATGAAGATGAGATGAGAGATACGATACTATGAGATTAACTTGACAGAGTACTGAAACACCTGAGTCGAAACAAGGCCCCAGGCCCTACTGACAGTCTTGGGAGAGCCAGCCGAGACAAAACTCTTCCATCTGGAGCACAAGATGTATGAGACAAGTGAAATATCCTCAGACTTCAAGAATAATGTAACAATTCCAATTCCAAAGACAGCAGGTGCTGGCAGACGTGAATATTACCAAACAATCAGTCTAATAAGTCATGGTTGCGAAATACTAACCCGAGTTCCTTACATAAGAATGGAAAAACTAGTAGAAGTCGACCTCGGGAAACATCGTTTGTATTCCGAAGATGTATGAATACGCAATGCAATATTGACACTACGACTTATATTAGAAGACAGGTTAAGGAAACGCAAACCTACGTTTATAGCATACGTAGACTTAGAGACAGCCTTTCACAATGTTGACTGAAATACTATCTTTGAAATTCTAAAGGTAGCAGTAGTAAAATACAGTGAGCGAAAGGCTATCTGCAACCTTTACAGTACACAGACGGCATTTATAAGAGTCAAGGAGCATGAAAGGAAAGCAGTGCTTGAGAAGGGACTGACACAGGGTTGTAGCCCATCCCCGACGTTATTCAATCTGTATATTATGCAACCAGTAAAGCAAATCAAAGAAAAACTTGGAGTTTGAGTTAAAGTTCAGGGAGAAGAAATAAAAACTTCGAGGTTTGTCGACGACATTATAATTCTGCCAGAGACAGCAAAGGACCGAGAAGAGAAGTTGAACAGAATGGACACTGCCTTGAAAGGAAAACACAAGATGAGCATCAACAAAAGCAAAATAAGGATAATGGGATGTAGTCAAATTAAATCAGATGATGCTGACGGAATTAAGATTACGAATGAGACATTAAAAGTAGTAGACGAGTTTTGCCGTTTGCGCAGCAAAATAACTGTTATTACCGGAAACAGAATATAAAACATAGACAGGCAATGGCAAGAAAAACGCTTCTGACGAAGCGAAATTTGTTAATATCGAATATAGATTTAAGTATTTCGAAGTCTTTACTGAAGATATTTGAAGTGTAGCCATGTGTGGAAGTGAAACATGGACGACAGAGACTTTAGAGACGGAGAGAACAGAGAATTTTAAAATGTGGCGACATAGAAGAATATTGAAGATTAGTCTATCACGTAACTGATAAGAATGTACTGAATAGAACTGGGGGGACAAGAAATTTGTGGCACAACTTGACCAAACAAAGGGCTAAGTTGATAGGACACATTCTGAGACATTAAGGGATCACCAGTTTAGTGCTGCAGGGAACTGTGGAGGGCATAAGTCTTAGTGGCAGACGAAGAGATGAATACAGGAAGCAGATTCAGAAAACTGTACACTGAAGCGCCAAAGCAACTGATATAGACATGAGTATTCAAATACAGTGATATGTAAAAAGGCAGAATACGGCGCTGCAGTTAGCAACGCCTATATAAGACAACAAATGTCCGGCGCAGTTGTTAGATCGGTCACTGCTGCTATAATGGCAGGTTATCAACATTTAAGTGAGTTTGAACGTGGTGTTATAGGTCGGCGCACGAGCAATGGGTCACAGCATCTCCGAGGAAGCGATGAAGAGGGGATTTTTCCCGTACGATCATTTCACGAGTGTATCTTGAATATCAGGAATCCGACAAAACATCAAATCTCCGAGACCGCTACGGACGGAAAAAGATCCTGCAAAAAGGGGTCCAACGACGACAGAAGAGAATCGTTCAGTGTGTCAGAAGTGCAACCATTCCGCAAATTGCTGCAGATTTCAATGCTGAGCCATCAACAAGTGTCAGCGTGCGAACCATTCAACGAAACATCATCGATATGGACATTCGGAGCCGAAGGCCCACTGGTGTACACTTGATGACTGCACGACACAAGGCTGTACGCCTCGCCTGGGCCTGTCAACACCGACATTGGACTGTTGATGACTGGAAACATGTTGCCTGATCGGACGAGTCTCGTTTCAGATTGTATCGAGCGAATGGACGTATATGGGTATGGAGACAACCTCATGAATCCATGGACACTACATGTCAACAGGGGACTGTTCAAGCTGGTAGAGACTCTGTAATGGTGTGGGGCGTGTGCAGTTGGAGTGATATGGGACGCCTGATACGTCTAGATACGACTCTGACAGGTGACACGTACGTAAGCATCCTGTCTGATCACCTGCATCCATTCATGTCCATTGTGAATTCTGACGGAGGTGGGCAGTTCCAGCAGGACAATGCGACAGCCCAAACGTCCAGAATTGCTACAGAGTGGCTCCAGGAACACTTGTCTGAGTTTAAATATTTACGCTGGCCACCAAACTCCCAAATGTGAACATTCTTGAACATATCAGGGATGCCTTGCAATGTGCTGTTCAGAGGAGATCTCCACCCCGTCGTACTCTTATAGATTTACGGACAGCCATGCAGGATTCATGGTGTCAATTCCCTCCAGCACTACTTCAGACATTGGGCAAGTCCAGGACACGTCGCGCTGCGGCACTTCTGCGTGCTCGCGGGGGCCCTACACGATATTAGGCAGATGTACCAGGTTCTTTGCCTCTTCAGGATAGGTTTCAGTAGTTATTCAGAGACGAAGAGTCTTACACAGAATAGAGTAGCGTGGTGAACTGCACTAAATCAGTCTTGGATCTGAAGACCACAACAACAACAGGATTTAGGACAAACTTCCAATTCAAAATACCAGAAGCTTTGTTGAATGGAAGCACATATCTTTCTAATCAGAAAGAACCGACTTTGCTTCTCTTTCGTTCTACAGATTTATACTCCATAGAATAAGGAATGGTATGGCATTATATAAAATTTATTTCACAGAATGAATGTAAGATGGATTCTTCGACTGCAAAACAGGTGGGACGCTACGTAGCCTTGACAATATACAGGAACCTCTTACAAAAGAAATACCAGTATTCATACTACGATTGCTTTTGTTTGATAAAAACGCTAAAAGACTTCATACTAGTGGTTCAAGCAACTTTATCCAGGACAATGAACAAGAGCTTAAACGTGTGTCAAATTTGTGAATGAATGATCACTAACTTCGCTCACCTTCGAGTAACGCCTCAAGAAATTAAAAATTACACTCTATTAGCAGGAAAAGGTACCGAATTCATATAAACGTAATCCGTTCATACACACTTTTTCCCAAAAAGCATGCTGTGTATATAGAAATATGTAATACATTAATGAAATGAGCCATCCGCCTTCGAATTCCGCATGAAATGATGAGGCGAAATTTCGCACCAAGTAGCTCATTACTTTGCTGTAACAATTAATAAAGCACTAACAGTTCATCTTGCAACTGCACTCTTCGTTCTTCATATAAATCCCAATACCCTTTTTCTGGCATCTCACATTTGTGTTATCCCATATCTTATTTTACTGCACTGAATCAGGAAAGGCTTTCTTTGCCATCGCTCAATAAAGTTTTACACGTCAAAAGTAAATTTAATTCTGAACAACGAAATAAGGGACGGTTCATATACACACAGGCACTCCACATACAATATCAGCTACTGTCCAAGCGCGACTTACACAGCTTCAGATCAGTGCACAATCCGCCACAGAGTGAAAATTCATTCTGGAAATATCCGACAGGTGGTGGCTAAACCACGTCTCCGAAGTATCCATTCTTCCAGATGTGCCAGTCCAGCAAGATTCAATGCAGAACTTCCGTGAAGTGTGGAATGTAGGATATGAGGTAGTAGCAGAAGCAGAGCTGTGAGGGCAGTTCTTGAGTCTTGCTCGGGTAGCTCAGTCGGTAGAGCAGTTGCCCGCGAAAGGCGAGGGTCCTGGGTTTGAATCCAAGTCTGGAACACAGCCTTAATCTGCCAGGAAGTTTCAGATCGGCGCTCACTCCGCTGCAGAGTGAAGAGTCATACTGGAATCATAGAATTACTAAATCTATACTAATATACATAATGATGAAAACAAAAACAAAAAAATTAATTTTAGGAAACGACAGCGCTCAACTACCGTTCCTGTATAAATAATTATCTGCTATCGGAACGGAGAAATTGCTTAGTTGATATATTTACCACCTTTTATTGGTGATTTTTTGTGATGTACAATAGAGTACACCGTTACTTGGACGAAGGGAACTGATTGCGTAAAGGGACATAAATGTGCCTTTTATATGTAGATGTTTTAAGCATCACGTCAAACAATTATCAATAATATTAAATTGAACAGTCAAGGAATACGTTTATACTCTGACGAAATTTGTCACGACTCACTAGCAGTGGGTTCCATTTTAAGGGTCATACAGGCATGCTGAGAAAGAACAGTAGGAAAAAAATTATTTACTTCTTCCTCTATTGTCTGAATGCTTGTAAGTAAAGAAGTAAAGACGAAGAAATGTTTCTAAAAGCAGATTTAAGTTTTTTTTCGCAACAATGATCATTTCATATATACTACGAGGGCATACCTGCAAAGTAAGACCTCCGAATTTATTCTGTTCTCAACATCGGTTCGGTATTGTCATGCATTTTACTCGGTCGACTTTTCCGCTTCGTTGACGAAAGCTGCAATTCTTTGCCGCTAGACGGCTGCTAATTGTAGAGTGTAATACGAGGGCGCATAAAGAAACTATGTCGATGCGAGAGAAAGCTTCAGAAACAGCGCACATGAAGGGCTCTCTCCTTTAGCATGACAGTGTCAGACCACACACGAGCGCTGCGACATGTGCAACAGTCCGTCGCCTTGGGTTCCCTGTCATCGATCAGCCTCCATACAATCCCGGCTTGGACCATTAGATTTTAATCTGCTCCCAAAACTTCACTTTGATAGTGATGAAGCCTGGCAAGCATAGGTGAGGTTTTGGGTCATATCAACAAACTGGTCTCTCGTTGGTAGAACTGTGTTCCTTGTCAGGGTGATTAAGTTGAGAAATAAATGTGTAGACATAAAGAATAAAAATGTAGAATGTTTATAACGTTTTTATTTTAACAAAAGTTTTAAACGTTTTCACATAAAAAATTTCGGAGGCATTACTTTTCAGCTCGCCCTTGTATATTTACAGAAACACCTACAGGTTTACAAACCACTGCAAAGTGCATGGCATCGGCTACTTCCCATTGTACGGCGTATCCAGGTTTCTTCGCGTTGCATCACCGTGTGTGGCACAGAAACAATGATAGCATAAACCCACTCTAAGACAAAAGAAAAAAAACGAGGCACCACAAAAGAGTTAACCGAAAAGGGACAGAAATTGGTAGAATGATGTACATGTACAGACAAACAAATGTTTACAATGTAAGTGTGCAGTCGGCCGAGGTGGCCGAGCGGTTCTAGGCGTTACAGTCTGGACCCGCGCGACCGCTACGGTCGCAGGTTCGAATCCTGACTCGGGCATGGATGTTTGTGATGTCCTTAGGTTAGTTAGGTTTAAGTAGTTCTAAGTTCTAGGGGACTGATGACCTCAGAAGTTAAGTCCCCTAGTGCTCAGAGCCATTTTTTTGTAAGTGTGCAGGCTTTCGTGGTCGTTGTCACTAAAGTTAAAATCTTCTAGGTTGTTAGGCCACGTCATATTTCCTCTAAAATAAGCGACGTTTCCACCCTCTGCTGGGATCTTCTTCAGGATCTTCCGGTGTCCAATACTGCTAGAACATTGTCAGAGACCAGTGTCGCGTTCTCTTATAAAGTGGAGTTTTCCACGTTTGTGCTGGAAATGTTGTAGTATTGGTTAAAATTCTTTTGGCTATCGTCATAGGCTAATATTCCCGCGCTGATGCAGAAGAAGGGGCGTTAGTGACTAAGCTCTTGTGGATACTATTGGTGACCCATCGTCGTTGGATAGGAAGGAACTATTTCACACTTACACTGGAGAAGGGTTATTGATTGGAATTCCTCCTACTGCTGTTGGTTGGCAGTCATCATTGGCTAGATGCGAAACGGACAGAGCAAGAGAGGGGAAATGTTTACCCAAAATATTGTTGTCCGCCGGGGTGACTTGCAGCGCGTTATTTATGTTGCTCGTACACCGCGGCCGCATATTCACTTCCTTGATGGCAGGGAGCCACGATGCCGCAAGCTATAGCCGCTCTCTCTATTGAAATTACATGAATTCTTGGAAATTTCAACTGCTTCTCGGACCATTCTTCTATAAATGTGTGTTTCTTTAGCCAGCACACGTACGTTATTAGAATCGATGTCAGAGCCACAGTTCTCATGATATTCCGCTACTGCTGATTTTACACTTTGTTTTAGCCGCTTGTGCCGTTCGTGGTCTTTAATGCGTTCTTTAACAGTTCTTCCCGTTGCACCTATATACACTTCGCCGCAGCCTCATGTTACTTGATAAACGCCTGCATTGTGGAGGCAATCAGGGACATCCGTCTTTCGCCGGAAAAAATCTTTTATTCTGTTCTGACTAAAGAAAGATGCCTGGATAACATTTTCTGTAGAATTCTTCTTATGCAGTCAGTAACGGAGAGAGAAGGCGGTTCCTCGTCATTATTATTAGCGTGATTAATATTAATATAAGCCCTGTCGATTGAACAACTGTCATAACCATTTTCCTTCAATGTCTTCTTCAAAAAATCCAACTCAGATTCCAAGTTGTCGTCATCGCTGGCACGGAAGGCACGTGAAGACAAAGTGTTGAGCACTGCTTGCTTCTGGGCTGGATTGTGGTGCGAAGTGGCATCTAAATACCTGTTTGTGTTAGTCGGCTTTCTATACACTCTGTGACAGAGTGTTATCAGATCTTCTGTATACCAACAAATCTAGGAACAGGAGACCGACCTCACTTTCAACCTCCAAGGTAAATTTAATTTTTGGGTGAATTTCATTGTAAATGACTACAATTTCCAAAAAAAATGGATAATTTATTCGAGAGAAAGAGCTTCACACATTGAGCAAGTCAGTAACGCATTGGTCCTCCTCTGGCCCTTTCGCAAGCAGTTATTTGGCTTGGCATTGATTGACAGAGTAGTTGGACGTCCTCCTGAGGGATATCAAGCCAAATTCTGTCCAACTGGCGCTTTAGTTCGTCAAAATCCTGAGGGGTTGGAGGGCCCCGCCAAAAACACTTCAAACGTTCTCAGTTTGTGAAAGATTCGACGACCTTTCTGGCCATGTTAGGATTTGACAAGCACAAAAACAAGCAGTAGAAACGCTCGTCGTACGCTAACGGGCATTATCTTGTTGAAATGTAAGCCTAGGATAACCTGCCGCGAAGGGCAACAAAACGGGGTATCGAATATCGTGGACGTACCGCTGTGCTGTAACGTTGCTGCGGATGACAACCAAAGAGGTCCTGCTACGTAAAGAAGTTTCATTCCAGACCATCACTCCTGGTTGTCAGACCGTATGGTGGGTGAGAGTCAGGTTGATATCCCACCACCGTCCAGGGTCATCTTCAGACACGACTTTGTTGGTCATTGAGGCTCAGTTCGAAATGGGGCTCGTCAATGAAGACATTTCTACTTCAATCAAAGAGGTTCTAGATGAAGACGTGTCTCGAAACGTCCCGGACAGCGGTCATCTACTGTTTCAGATTTCTAAACGTTCAAATTAATCTTTGCATGACTTTGAAATCATGTCAAGAACAGACAATTTCTGTGCAGACAGCTCCGTGAATAGTTCAATCGGTAGAGCACTTACCCACGAAAGACAAGGATCCTAGGTTAGAGTCAGTGCACACTATGCTGCACAGTTAAATTTCATTCTGGAGCCTATGGGATTTACAGAGTGAATTTTCATTATGAAGTTTGGAACTTAGGACAACAGATACTAGCCAAAGTGACACTGTGAGTATAGTTCTCAGTTGTGCTTGGATAACTCAGTTAGTAGAGCACTTGCCCGTGAAAGGCAGATGACCTAGTTTCGAGTTCCAGTTCGGCCCACAGTTTTCACATTAAGATTCATTCTGTTTACCAGGCATTGTTTCATAGGAACAGCTTCGGATAACTGTATCCGAGAGACAACTGAATCTTGTACTTCCTCATAATCAAGAAAAATTACAAACATAATTGTTGTTTCTTTTTTTTTGGGAAGATCCAGTAAAAAATGTGAAATTTATTATTAGAGAGTCGGTACAGTATCAAAAATATAATTCAGTTAAAGTCAGTTCGTGAAAGATAGTTAAATATCTGCAATGAACAACAATAATGGCCTAACGCTCTTTAACTCACGATTGCCCAAGAAAATATCTGTAAGTTCCATTTCAAAAGTCCATCTCAGTTCACAGAACTACAGAACTGATCTGAATATATATATATATATATATATATATATATATATATATATATATATATATATATATATGTGTGTGTGTGTGTGTGTGTGTGTGTGTGTGTGTGTGTGTGTGTTTCAAGCTATCAATAATACAGGTCTGCAAAAAAATATTTTTCAAAATTGTTTTAATTTTGATAACTGATTTTTATGCACTTTTTGCCGCTGATTTCAGAAAAGATATTTTTTTTCTATCATACAAGATTTGTCTACAAAAAGAAGTAAAACTTTTAAGAAAAATTCTAAAAATGCTATTTTTATATCAGTATTATTTATATACAAGCACATTAAACGTAAGTTCATCTTGAACACAGAGTGAGGAAAGCTGACAAAGATTTATTACAACACTATTACAAGTTTTTGTTGCTATGTTTCCTTTCTCCTTCCAATCTTCTTTTTGTACTTTTGCTGTGGAGCTGAGGATATTCTCTTTTTAACATCCAACAGTATTCAGCCATCATGTTTATGTCACAGCGTCCTTGATATCTTTATTCCATTTCTTTTATGTCTCGATAGAATCAATCTTGTTCTTCACTGACAACTCCAAGATCTTGCAGAAAATAGTCCAGAAGAGAATGAAGAAAATGAACTTTAAATGATACAGCCCAATAGTTTGTAGTTGGTTAATAGACTGGCAGCAATATTCTTGTAGTTTGCATCTTTTTTATTTCCTAGAAAGCCCGTACCACTTGTTTAAAAGATTTCCTTACCTTCCTTTTCTGGTTTTCCATTTTCAGCTCGAAGTTTTCATCCTTCGTAAGTTTTCTTATATCAGGCCGAATAAATACCCTTTCCTTAAGTTTTGCCTCAGAGAGACTAGAGAATTGTTCACAAAGATATGTAAAACACTCTCTTTCTTTAGGCAGTAAAACACTCTCTTTCTTTAAGCAATGTGTTGCTGAATTGTTTCATCAGTCCCAACTTGATCTGAAGTGGAGAAAGTAAAATCTTTTTAGGATCCGCTAAACTCTCTGTAGTGGTTAATAAAAAAGAAGAAAAAGAAGAGAAGAAAAGAAAAAAAAACGTTGAAAGGTGGGAAAGAAATTGTGAATAAAAAGGGGGTTTTAAAATCGTAAATGATCGTGAAAAAGGGAAAGAATGAAATGCAAATCGGACTTCGTATTATAGAAAAGTTATCGGACTTCGTGATTCGGAAAGGCTATTGCTGGGGTGGTCCTTGTGGCGTTTCTGAGCAAAAGTCAAACCAATTTCCACTACAAAAATTATTTGAAAAAAGACAGAGAACAACAAATGTAACAAATAGGGGGAAATGGTGTAGATAAGAGTTCATCCTTTACCAGGTTAACATGCCTTCTTTCGTGCGGCGTCCATGTCTTCAAAAATCTCCTACTTCATTTCTGCGTGAAAAGTCCGCTCCGAAATCTTGCAATAAGTTTCATTGTCCAGGAATTTCTAATGTATACAAAACCGTCTTGATATTAACTGCAATTTATTTTACGTTGATTCCCTCCTCCAAATGTCATAACAACTTCCACAATATGTCTACAAATTAACAAGTTTTTTTTTTCGTCTTCATCAGATCACGTCTGCATTAAGCTTCCGCTCTCGAGAGACAATAAAGAAACGGATAAAAAAAAAGAGTTACAATTTTAATGTTTTCTCTGCCGTCGAGCGCTCATACCGCTGCTACGGTATAATTTATGTCTGAGGGAACGAGTGTAGCGCGGCGAAATTCAAAGTCCCGCTACATCTCATCCTCAACGTTCGTAGCTCCAGGAACCAAAATTTTTCTTACTGCCCATTCTGTTTTAACATAATGTTGTTTACAGTCATGGTTATTCCATTCACAGAGGAAGTATGGAAACTTTGTGTAACCACTCCGTTGGCCTAGTAGCATAAGGATCACTTTTACATTCCCACAAACGGTCCACTTATGATCAGAGTGCTTAATCTTATTAAGCACCAATTCAAGGTTCTCTCAACATTCTTTGAAATAAATTGAATGTCTTACTGGTACAGATGTGTATTGGTTGCCATTATGCAGAAGAACCGCTTTCAGGCTTCTTTTGGAGGAATCAATGAAAAGTCTCCATTTATCAGTCTGAAATCGATATTAAATATCTCCATCAGCCCATGAACATTAGTACAAAAAACGAGATCACCCACTGAAGCGAAAAAAGGTACAAGCTTTTTTTCTCTATTCCTGTACATTCAACCTCAACCCTAAAACCCTGGCTGCCTCATTGTTGAGGGACTCATAACTACCATCATTTTCATCATCATCACTGCCTTGAGACAACTGATCGTCAAATAAAATATTGTCAAGTCTAGCTGGAGGACAAAGTACAGGTAAATAAAGCCTATGAGGAACGGCGCACACAGCTGAACGAATGTTGGGATACAAAACCTCCTTTCTATTTTTCAAATTAAAACCCTATCACACAGAAAGCGCAAAAATAACAGTCTTCACAGTGATTTTTTGCTTCTCTCCAAATCATAGGTGTTGCAAAACAAAATTATTTCCTTTTACCTTGAAACCATTGTCTCAGTGGTTCTACACACACAGAAAACACTTTGTGAGGAGCCCATGATGTGTCTTGATCACCCAGTTTCATACCACAGTAGCCAAAGTATACCCTTTTGACAAAATCAGAAATGTTTCTCTGCTGCTTTTTAGCAGTGTAAGCACTACAAATATGGCATAAACCATCAGGAGAGTTCACACAACCTCTAGAAGAAACCTAAGTATCACTTCAACGAAGGAACAATGAAGTCTGCTCAGCAGAGTGGTTACATGCACACTGACATAGCTTGACCTTGCAGTGAAGAGCAAACAGCAGGTGGAAGGGGAAGGAGGAAGAGTGGAAGGGGTACTGACACAGCATACTGGCAACAAATCTAGTACGAACTGGATTCTACCAGTTTTACTGTATAGTTTTTTAACAAAAGAAAGGCTGTCTCATGATGGCAACGTAAATTTAGATTGATTACGTTGCTTGAGGCTTTCCCGACGGACATGTTGTATATATGGTTCTCGGGCGAGACGTCGGATGTCATAGTGCAAACTCCACAATATTTCGTCAGCGCAACTGGCCGACATCTTCAGGTGCGACGAACACTGCTAAGGCAGGACCAGGGCCCCCTATTTATGCCAGTTTTAGACAGGAAGTGCGCATGCGTGGAGGCGCCAAATTCGATGGCCAATAGCGACGATATCAGCTAGTAGCTGGAAGGACAATAACGCCACCAACAGGATGAAGAACCAAATACTTCGGCGCACGCGCGGAGGCTGCCGCCGCTGCTCTGCGCTGCCATCGGCCGCCCCAGCGACCTCCGACGGAAGCCGCAAGCAAAACTGCGCGTCCACGTAGGCGCCTTGATTATTCTCCCGTTGTCAACAGAATATTTATGTTGCTGGCGAATCGTCGTCAGTCTCATGACCAATAGTATTCCTCTCTGCTCGAAGCGACTTCAATATGGCCAGTGCTGGATCCCAAGCTGTACTAAGCTGAAAGCCCGTGTCTCTATTTACAAGATTCGTCGAGTTACGTATTTCCACTGCTTCCTTAATAACACTGTCCCAGTACGAACTCGTCGATGCGAGGATTTTTGTATGTTGATAATTCATAGAATGGCCTGTACTGAGACAATGCTCGGCCACTGCAGACTTTTCTGGTTCCTCCAGACGAGTGTAGCGTCGGTGTTCAGAGCATCTCTCTTCTACAGTGCGACAAGTTTGTCCGATGTACGACATGCCGCAGCTACAAGGAATCTCGTAAACACCGGGTTTTCTTAGGCCAAGGCTGTCCTTAGATGAGCCCAAGAGAGCTCTGAGTTTTGCCGGCGGACGAAAAACACATTTAACTTTATGCCTCTTCAATAATCTTCCTATTTTTGAAGAGACACCGCCGATGTATGGCAAGATGACCATTCCCCTTTGTTCTTCGCCTTCTTCCACTTCCTCACGTTGGGTAACCCGCTTCGGTTGTAAGGCACGGCGAATCTCCCGTTCGGAATATCCATTTTGTTGGAAAACGGTGCGCAGATGGAGTAGCTCATTGGATAAGCTGTCTGAGTCTGATATGGCTCGTGCTCTATGGACCAACGTCCTCAGTACGCCACTTCGTTGCGAAGGATGGTGACAGCTGGTGGCCTGTAAGTATAAGTCCGTGTGTGTTGGTTTACGGTACACTGAGTGACCTAACGTGCCATCTTCTTTTCTCCGTACCAACACGTCCAGGAATGGAAGTTCGCCGTTTTTCTCCATCTCCATCGTGAACTTGATGTTGGGATGAAGCGAGTTAAGATGCTCAAGAAAAACATTCAGTGACGCAATGCCGTGAGGCCAGATAACAAAGGTGTCGTCTACATATCGCCAAAAACACGTAGGTTTCAAATCCGACGTCTGGAGTGCTCTCTCCTCGAAGTCTTCCATAAAAAGATTAGCCACAATGGGTGACAGGGGACTACCCATTGCGACGCCGTCAGTCTGTTCAAAGTATTGTCCATTAAATAAAAAGTATGTCGAGGTGAGCACATGTTGAAATAAGTCTAAAAGTTCCCCATCCAGCTTCTCGCTAATGAGCAACAACGATTCCTGCAATGGTACTCGAGTAAAAAGTGAGACTACGTCAAAACTCACGAGTATATCTGATGGTGCGAGTCGTAAGTTCTTGAGCCGACGAATAAAGTCTTGTGAGTTACGGATATGATGCTCACACTTTCCTACTAAAGGGCTCAATTGCGCTGCCAGATGTTTCGCGAGATTATACGTTGGTGCCCCGATATTACTCACAATAGGCCGCAGTGGCACATTATCCTTGTGAATTTTGGGCAATCCGTATAGCCTGGGAGGTACGGGCGCCTGTGTACGCAGTCTCTTAGCAACCACATCGGAGATCGTGCTGTTTTTGAGGAGCTCCAAAGTTTTTCGCTGAATTTTTGCTGTTGGGTCCTTAGTTAGGGTGCGATATGCAGAGTCGTCCAGAAGCTGGTGCATCTTGCTCAGATACATCGACGTGGAAAGGATAACAGTCGCATTTCCCTTATCCGCCGGTAAAATCACAATATCAGGATCTTCTCGTAGGGATCGAACCACTGACCTCTCTGCAGCTGTTAGATTGTTCTTAGGCACTCGAGCCCGTGTCAGAGCACGGCAAGTCTCCCGCCGGATCTCCTCGGCAGATTCCCTGGGAAGTTTCAGGATACCTTGTTCGACGGCGCTAATGATGTCCAGAACAGGTGGTGTCCTCGGAGTGGGTGCGAAGTTTAATCCTTTCTCCAGGACCGATACAGCCACGTCAGGCAAAGGTTTGTCCGCTAGATTGTAAACAGTTCGTCTACGAATTTCGTTGTCCTCTTCTTGTGGTAAACGGTCTCTGAAGCGATGAAACTTATCAATTTGACGTGCTGCGTCTTGTTGTCGTTTCCAGTCTGAGAACGCCCAAGTAGCGCTGTCAACCCACGTCCAGGAGTCAGCGGACAGTCTTGACGAAATTTTCAAATGAAGTGCCAAGAGCTCTCTGGATACGAAGTCCAGTTCTCGCCGAGTATGGTGAATCCTTTCTCTTACCAGTGCATGGCTTGCTCGATTTTTTATCCTTTTAGCTGCTGCAGAGGTTATGAAATGCGTCACCTTAGCGAACGTCGGAATAACTCGATGATCTCGGCATCTTAATAAAAACGTAAGCGCACATAGCAATCTGCTCCTCTGATTCCGTAGTTTATCAAAACTGTTAACTTCTTTTACCATCTCCTCCCCGTACAGGTATCGGATGTGTTGCTTGAGGCTTTCCCGACGGACATGTTGTATATATGGTTCACGGGCGAGACGTCGGATGTCATAGTGCAAACTCCACAATATTTCGTCAGCGCAACTGGCCGACATCTTCAGGTGCGACGAACACTGCTAAGGCAGGACCAGGGCCCCCTATTTATGCCAGTTTTAGACAGGAAGTGCGCATGCGTGGACGCGCCAAATTCGATGGCCAATAGCGACGATATCAGCTAGTAGCTGGAAGGACAATAACGCCACCAACAGGATGAAGAACCAAATACTTCGGCGCACGCGCGGAGGCTGCCGCCGCTGCTCTGCGCTGCCATCGGCCGCCCCAGCGACCTCTGTCGGAGGCCGCAAGCGCGGAGGCTGCCGCTGTTACACTGCGCTGCCATCGGCCGCCCCAGCGACCTCCGACGGAAGCCGCAAGAAAAACTGCGCGTCCACGTAGGCGCCTTGATTATTCTCCCGTTGTCAACAGAATATTTATGTTGCTGGCGAATCGTCGTCAGTCTCATGACCAATAGTATTCCTCTCTGCTCGAAGCGACTTCAATATGGCCAGTGCTGGATCCCAAGCTGTACTAAGCTGAAAGCCCGTGTCTCTATTTACAAGATTCGTCGAGTTACGTGTTTCCACTGCTTCCTTAATAACACTGTCCCAGTACGAACTCGTCGATGCGAGGATTTTTGTATGTTGATAATTCATAGAATGGCCTATACTGAGACAATGCTCGGCCACTGCAGACTTTTCTGGTTGCTCCAGACGAGTGTAGCGTCGGTGTTCAGTGCATCTCTCTTCTACAATGCGACAAGTTTGTCCGATGTACGACATGCCGCAGCTACAAGGAATCTCGTAAACACCGGGTTTTCTTAGGCCAAGGCTGTCCTTAGATGAGCCCAAGAGAGCTCTGAGTTTTGCCGGCGGACGAAAAACACATTTAACTTTATGCCTCTTCAATAATCTTCCTATTTTTGAAGAGACACCGCCGATGTATGGCAAGATGACCATTCCCCTTTGTTCTTCGCCTTCTTCCACTTCCTCACGTTGGGTAACCCGCTTCGGTTGTAAGGCACGGCGAATCTCCCGTTCGGAATATCCATTTTGTTGGAAAACGGTGCGCAGATGGAGTAGCTCATTGGATAAGCTGTCTGAGTCTGATATGGCTCGTGCTCTATGGACCAACGTCCTCAGTACGCCACTTCGTTGCGAAGGATGGTGACAGCTGGTGGCCTGTAAGTATAAGTCCGTGTGTGTTGGTTTACGGTACACTGAGTGACCTAACGTGCCATCTTCTTTTCTCCGTACCAACACGTCCAGGAATGGAAGTTCGCCGTTTTTCTCCATCTCCATCGTGAACTTGATGTTGGGATGAAGCGAGTTAAGATGCTCAAGAAAAACATTCAGTGACGCAATGCCGTGAGGCCAGATAACAAAGGTGTCGTCTACATATCGCCAAAAACAAGTAGGTTTCAAATCCGACGTCTGGAGTGCTCTCTCCTCGAAGTCTTCCATAAAAAGATTAGCCACAATGGGTGACAGGGGACTACCCATTGCGACGCGGTCAGTCTGTTCAAAGTATTGTCCATTAAATAAAAAGTATGTCGAGGTGAGCACATGTTGAAATAAGTCTAAAAGTTCCCCATCCAGCTTCTCGCTAATGAGCAACAACGATTCCTGCAATGGTACTCGAGTAAAAAGTGAGACTACGTCAAAACTCACGAGTATATCTGATGGTGCGAGTCGTAAGTTCTTGAGCCGACGAATAAAGTCTTGTGAGTTACGGATATGATGCTCACACTTTCCTACTAAAGGGCTCAATTGCGCTGCCAGATGTTTCGCGAGATTATACGTTGGTGCCCCGATATTACTCACAATAGGCCGCAGTGGCACATTATCCTTGTGAATTTTGGGCAATCCGTATAGCCTGGGAGGTACGGGCGCCTGTGTACGCAGTCTCTTAGCAACCACATCGGAGATCGTGCTGTTTTTGAGGAGCTCCAAAGTTTTTCGCTGAATTTTTGCTGTTGGGTCCTTAGTTAGGGTGCGATATGCAGAGTCGTCCAGAAGCTGGTGCATCTTGCTCAGATACATCGACGTGGAAAGGATAACAGTCGCATTTCCCTTATCCGCCGGTAAAATCACAATATCAGGATCTTCTCGTAGGGATCGAACCACTGACCTCTCTGCAGCTGTTAGATTGTTCTTAGGCACTCGAGCCCGTGTCAGAGCACGGCAAGTCTCCCGCCGGATCTCCTCGGCAGATTCCCTGGGAAGTTTCAGGATACCTTGTTCGACGGCGCTAATGATGTCCAGAACAGGTGGTGTCCTCGGAGTGGGTGCGAAGTTTAATCCTTTCTCCAGGACCGATACAGCCACGTCAGGCAAAGGTTTGTCCGCTAGATTGTAAACAGTTCGTCTACGAATTTCGTTGTCCTCTTCTTGTGGTAAACGGTCTCTGAAGCGATGAAACTTATCAATTTGACGTGCTGCGTCTTGTTGTCGTTTCCAGTCTGAGAACGCCCAAGTAGCGCTGTCAACCCACGTCCAAGAGTCAGCGGACAGTCTTGACGAAATTTTCAAATGAAGTGCCAAGAGCTCTCTGGATACGAAGTCCAGTTCTCGCCGAGTATGGTGAATCCTTTCTCTTACCAGTGCATGGTTTGCTCGATTTTTTATCCTTTTAGCTGCTGCAGAGGTTATGAAATGCGTCACCTTAGCGAACGTCGGAATAACTCGATGATCTCGGCATCTTAATAAAAACGTAAGGGCACATAGCAGTCTGCTCCTCTTATTCCGTAGTTTATCAAAACTGTTAACTTCTTTTACCATCTCCTCCCCGTACAGGTATCGGATGTGTTGCTTGAGGCTTTCCCGACGGACATGTTGTATATATGGTTCTCGGGCGAGACGTCGGATGTCATAGTGCAAACTCCACAATATTTCGTCAGCGCAACTGGCCGACATCTTCAGGTGCGACGAACACTGCTAAGGCAGGACCAGGGCCCCCTATTTATGCCAGTTTAAGACAGGAAGTGCGCATGCGTGGAGGCGCCAAATTCGATGGCCAATAGCGACGATATCAGCTAGTAGCTGGAAGGACAATAACGCCACCAACAGGATGAAGAACCAAATACTTCGGCGCACGCGCGGAGGCTGCCGCCGCCGCTCTGCGCTGCCATCGGCCGCCCCAGCGACCTCTGTCGGAGGCCGCAAGCGCGGCCTATTGTGAGTAATATCGGGGCACCAACGTATAATCTCGCGAAACATCTGGCAGCGCAATTGAGCCCTTTAGTAGGAAAGTGTGAGCATCATATCCGTAACTCACAAGACTTTATTCGTCGGCTCAAGAACTTACGACTCGCACCATCAGATATACTCGTGAGTTTTGACGTAGTCTCACTTTTTACTCGAGTACCATTGCAGGAATCGTTGTTGCTCATTAGCGAGAAGCTGGATGGGGAACTTTTAGACTTATTTCAACATGTGCTCACCTCGACATACTTTTTATTTAATGGACAATACTTTGAACAGACTGACGGCGTCGCAATGGGTAGTCCCCTGTCACCCATTGTGGCTAATCTTTTTATGGAAGACTTCGAGGAGAGAGCACTCCAGACGTCGGATTTGAAACCTACGGGTTTTTGGCGATATGTAGACGACACCTTTGTTATCTGGCCTCACGGCATTGCGTCACTGAATGTTTTTCTTGAGCATCTTAACTCGCTTCATCCCAACATCAAGTTCACGATGGAGATGGAGAAAAACGGCGAACTTCCATTCCTGGACGTGTTGGTACGGAGAAAAGAAGATGGCACGTTAGGTCACTCAGTGTACCGTAAACCAACACACACGGACTTATACTTACAGGATACCAGCTGTCACCATCCTTCGCAACGAAGTGGCGTACTGAGGACGTTGGTCCATAGAGCACGAGCCATATCAGACTCAGACAGCTTATCCAATGAGCTACTCCATCTGCGCACCGTTTTCCAACAAAATGAATATTCCGAACGTTAGATTCGCCGTGCCTTACAACCGAAGCGGGTTACCCAACGTGAGGAAGTGGAAGAAGGCGAAGAACAAAGGGGAATGGTCATCTTGCCATACATCGGCGGTGTCTCTTCAAAAATAGGAAGATTATTGAAGAGGCATAAAGTTAAATGTGTTTTTCGTCCGCCGGCAAAACTCAAGAGCTCTTTGGGCTCATCTAAGGACAGCCTTGGCCTAAGAAAACCCAGTGTTTACGAGATTCCTTGTAGCTGCGGCATGTCGTACATCGGACAAACTTGTCGCACTGTAGAAGAGAGATGCACTGAACACCGACGCTACACTCGTCTGGAGCAACCAGAAAAGTCTGCAGTGGCCGAGCATTGTCTCAGTACAGGCCATTCTATGAATTATCAACATACAAAAATCCTCGCATCGACGAGTTCGTACTGGGACAGTGTTATTAAGGAAGCAGTGGAAATACGTAACTCGACGAATCTTGTAAATAGAGACACGGGCTTTCAGCTTAGTACAGCTTGGGATCCAGCACTGGCCATATTGAAGTCGCTTCGAGCAGAGAGGAATACTATTGGTCATGAGACTGACGACGATTCGCCAGCAACATAAATATTCTGTTGACAACGGGAGAATAATCAAGGCGCCTACGTGGACGCGCAGTTTTGCTTGCGGCTTCCGTCGGAGGTCGCTGGGGCGGCCGATGGCAGCGCAGTGTAACAGCGGCAGCCTCCGCGCTTGCGGCCTCCGACAGAGGTCGCTGGGGCGGCCGATGGCAGCGCAGAGCGGCGGCGGCAGCCTCCGCGCGTGCGCCGAAGTATTTGGTTCTTCATCCTGTTGGTGGCGTTATTGTCCTTCCAGCTACTAGCTGATATCGTCGCTATTGGCCATCGAATTTGGCGCCTCCACGCATGCGCACTTCCTGTCTAAAACTGGCATAAATAGGGGGCCCTGGTCCTGCCTTAGCAGTGTTCGTCGCACCTGAAGATGTCGGCCAGTTGCGCTGACGAAATATTGTGGAGTTTGCACTATGACATCCGACGTCTCGCCTGAGAACCATATATACAACATGTCCGTCGGGAAAGCCTCAAGCAACACATCCGATACCTGTACGGGGAGGAGATGGTAAAAGAAGTTAACAGTTTTGATAAACTACGGAATAAGAGGAGCAGACTGCTATGTGCCCTTACGTTTTTATTAAGATGCCGAGATCATCGAGTTATTCCGACGTTCGCTAAGGTGACGCATTTCATAACCTCTGCAGCCGCTAAAAGGATAAAAAATCGAGCAAGCCATGCACTGGTAAGAGAAAGGATTCACCATACTCGGCGAGAACTGGACTTCGTATCCAGAGAGCTCTTGGCACTTCATTTGAAAATTTCGTCAAGACTGTCCGCTGACTCTTGGACGTGGGTTGACAGCGCTACTTGGGCGTTCTCAGACTGGAAACGACAACAAGACGCAGCACGTCAAATTGATAAGTTTCATCGCTTCAGAGACCGTTTACCACAAGAAGAGGACAACGAAATTCGTAGACGAACTGTTTACAATCTAGCGGACAAACCTTTGCCTGACGCGGCTGTATCGGTCCTGGAGAAAGGATTAAACTTCGCACCCACTCCGAGGACACCACCTGTTCTGGACATCATTAGCGCCGTCGAACAAGGTATCCTGAAACTTCCCAGGGAATCTGCCGAGGAGATCCGGCGGGAGACTTGCCGTGCTCTGACACGGGCTCGAGTGCCTAAGAACAATCTAACAGCTGCAGAGAGGTCAGTGGTTCGATCCCTACGAGAAGATCCTGATATTGTGATTTTACCGGCGGATAAGGGAAATGCGACTGTTATCCTTTCCACGTCGATGTATCTGAGCAAGATGCACCAGCTTCTGGACGACTCTGCATATCGCACCCTAACTAAGGACCCAACAGCAAAAATTCAGCGAAAAACTTTGGAGCTCCTCAAAAACAGCACGATCTCCGATGTGGTTGCTAAGAGACTGCGTACACAGGCGCCCGTACCTCCCAGGCTATACGGATTGCCCAAAATTCACAAGGATAATGTGCCACTGCGGCCTATTGTGAGTAATATCGGGGCACCAACGTATAATCTCGCGAAACATCTGGCAGCGCAATTGAGCCCTTTAGTAGGAAAGTGTGAGCATCATATCCGTAACTCACAAGACTTTATTCGTCGGCTCAAGAACTTACGACTCGCACCATCAGATATACTCGTGAGTTTTGACGTAGTCTCACTTTTTACTCGAGTACCATTGCAGGAATCGTTGTTGCTCATTAGCGAGAAGCTGGATGGGGAACTTTTAGACTTATTTCAACATGTGCTCACCTCGACATACTTTTTATTTAATGGACAATACTTTGAACAGACTGACGGCGTCGCAATGGGTAGTCCCCTGTCACCCATTGTGGCTAATCTTTTTATGGAAGACTTCGAGGAGAGAGCACTCCAGACGTCGGATTTGAAACCTACGGGTTTTTGGCGATATGTAGACGACACCTTTGTTATCTGGCCTCACGGCATTGCGTCACTGAATGTTTTTCTTGAGCATCTTAACTCGCTTCATCCCAACATCAAGTTCACGATGGAGATGGAGAAAAACGGCGAACTTCCATTCCTGGACGTGTTGGTACGGAGAAAAGAAGATGGCACGTTAGGTCACTCAGTGTACCGTAAACCAACACACACGGACTTATACTTACAGGCCACCAGCTGTCACCATCCTTCGCAACGAAGTGGCGTACTGAGGACGTTGGTCCATAGAGCACGAGCCATATCAGACTCAGACAGCTTATCCAATGAGCTACTCCATCTGCGCACCGTTTTCCAACAAAATGGATATTCCGAACGGGAGATTCGCCGTGCCTTACAACCGAAGCGGGTTACCCAACGTGAGGAAGTGGAAGAAGGCGAAGAACAAAGGGGAATGGTCATCTTGCCATACATCGGCGGTGTCTCTTCAAAAATAGGAAGATTATTGAAGAGGCATAAAGTTAAATGTGTTTTTCGTCCGCCGGCAAAACTCAGAGCTCTCTTGGGCTCATCTAAGGACAGCCTTGGCCTAAGAAAACCCGGTGTTTACGAGATTCCTTGTAGCTGCGGCATGTCGTACATCGGACAAACTTGTCGCACTGTAGAAGAGAGATGCACTGAACACCGACGCTACACTCGTCTGGAGGAACCAGAAAAGTCTGCAGTGGCCGAGCATTGTCTCAGTACAGGCCATTCTATGAATTATCAACATACAAAAATCCTCGCATCGACGAGTTCGTACTGGGACAGTGTTATTAAGGAAGCAGTGGAAATACGTAACTCGACGAATCTTGTAAATAGAGACACGGGCTTTCAGCTTAGTACAGCTTGGGATCCAGCACTGGCCATATTGAAGTCGCTTCGAGCAGAGAGGAATACTATTGGTCATGAGACTGACGACGATTCGCCAGCAACATAAATATTCTGTTGACAACGGGAGAATAATCAAGGCGCCTACGTGGACGCGCAGTTTTGCTTGCGGCTTCCGTCGGAGGTCGCTGGGGCGGCCGATGGCAGCGCAGAGCAGCGGCGGCAGCCTCCGCGCGTGCGCCGAAGTATTTGGTTCTTCATCCTGTTGGTGGCGTTATTGTCCTTCCAGCTACTAGCTGATATCGTCGCTATTGGCCATCGAATTTGGCGCCTCCACGCATGCGCACTTCCTGTCTAAAACTGGCATAAATAGGGGGCCCTGGTCCTGCCTTAGCAGTGTTCGTCGCACCTGAAGATGTCGGCCAGTTGCGCTGACGAAATATTGTGGAGTTTGCACTATGACATCCGACGTCTCGCCCGAGAACCATATACACAACATGTCCGTCGGGAAAGCCTCAAGCAACACATCCGATACCTGTACGGGGAGGAGATGGTAAAAGAAGTTAACAGTTTTGATAAACTACGGAATAAGAGGAGCAGACTGCTATGTGCCCTTACGTTTTTATTAAGATGCCGAGATCATCGAGTTATTCCGACGTTCGCTAAGGTGACGCATTTCATAAACTCTGCAGCCGCTAAAAGGATAAAAAATCGAGCAAGCCATGCACTGGTAAGAGAAAGGATTCACCATACTCGGCGAGAACTGGACTTCGTATCCAGAGAGCTCTTGGCACTTCATTTGAAAATTTCGTCAAGACTGTCTGCTGACTCTTGGACGCGGGTTGACAGCGCTACTTGGGCGTTCTCAGACTGGAAACGACAACAAGACGCAGCACGTCAAATTGATAAGTTTCATCGCTTCAGAGACCGTTTACCACAAGAAGAGGACAACGAAATTCGTAGACGAACTGTTTACAATTTAGCGGACAAACCTTTGCCTGACGCGGCTGTATCGGTCCTGGAGAAAGGATTAAACTTCGCACCCACTCCGAGGACACCACCTGTTCTGGACCTCATTAGCGCCGTCGAACAAGGTATCCTGAAACTTCCCAGGGAATCTGCCGAGGAGATCCGGCGGGAGACTTGCCGTGCTCTGACACGGGCTCGAGTGCCTAAGAACAATCTAACAGCTGCAGAGAGGTCAGTGGTTCGATCCCTACGAGAAGATCCTGTTATTGTGATTTTACCGGCGGATAAGGGAAATGCGACTGTTATCCTTTCCACGTCGATGTATCTGAGCAAGATGCACCAGCTTCTGGACGACTCTGCATATCGCACCCTACCTAAGGACCCAACAGCAAAAATTCAGCGAAAAACTTTGGAGCTCCTCAAAAACAGCACGATCTCCGATGTGGTTGCTAAGAGACTGCGTACACAGGCGCCCGTACCTCCCAGGCTATACGGATTGCCCAAAATTTACAAGGATAATGTGCCACTGCGGCCTATTGTGAGTAATATCGGGGCACCAACGTATAATCTCGCGAAACATCTGGCAGCGCAATTGAGCCCTTTAGTAGGAAAGTGTGAGCATCATATCCGTAACTCACAAGACTTTATTCGTCGGCTCAAGAACTTACGACTCGCACCATCAGATATACTCGTGAGTTTTGACGTAGTCTCACTTTTTACTCGAGTACCATTGCAGGAATCGTTGTTGCTCATTAGCGAGAAGCTGGATGGGGAACTTTTAGACTTATTTCAACATGTGCTCACCTCGACATACTTTTTATTTAATGGACAATACTTTGAACAGACTGACGGCGTCGCAATGGGTAGTCCCCTGTCACCCATTGTGGCTAATCTTTTTATGGAAGACTTCGAGGAGAGAGCACTCCAGACGTCGGATTTGAAACCTACGGGTTTTTGGCGATATGTAGACGACACCTTTGTTATCTGGCCTCACGGCATTGCGTCACTGAATGTTTTTCTTGAGCATCTTAACTCGCTTCATCCCAACATCAAGTTCACGATGGAGATGGAGAAAAACGGCGAACTTCCATTCCTGGACGTGTTGGTACGGAGAAAAGAAGATGGCACGTTAGGTCACTCAGTGTACCGTAAACCAACACACACGGACTTATACTTACAGGCCACCAGCTGTCACCATCCTTCGCAACGAAGTGGCGTACTGAGGACGTTGGTCCATAGAGCACGAGCCATATCAGACTCAGACAGCTTATCCAATGAGCTACTCCATCTGCGCACCGTTTTCCAACAAAATGGATATTCCGAACGGGAGATTCGCCGTGCCTTACAACCGAAGCGGGTTACCCAACGTGAGGAAGTGGAAGAAGGCGAAGAACAAAGGGGAATGGTCATCTTGCCATACATCGGCGGTGTCTCTTCAAAAATAGGAAGATTATTGAAGAGGCATAAAGTTAAATGTGTTTTTCGTCCGCCGGCAAAACTCAGAGCTCTCTTGGGCTCATCTAAGGACAGCCTTGGCCTAAGAAAACCCGGTGTTTACGAGATTCCTTGTAGCTGCGGCATGTCGTACATCGGACAAACTTGTCGCACTGTAGAAGAGAGATGCTCTGAACACCGACGCTACACTCGTCTGGAGGAACCAGAAAAGTCTGCAGTGGCCGAGCATTGTCTCAGTACAGGCCATTCTATGAATTATCAACATACAAAAATCCTCGCATCGACGAGTTCGTACTGGGACAGTGTTATTAAGGAAGCAGTGGAAATACGTAACTCGACGAATCTTGTAAATAGAGACACGGGCTTTCAGCTTAGTACAGCTTGGGATCCAGCACTGGCCATATTGAAGTCGCTTCGAGCAGAGAGGAATACTATTGGTCATGAGACTGACGACGATTCGCCAGCAACATAAATATTCTGTTGACAACGGGAGAATAATCAAGGCGCCTACGTGGACGCGCAGTTTTGCTTGCGGCTTCCGTCGGAGGTCGCTGGGGCGGCCGATGGCAGCGCAGTGTAACAGCGGCAGCCTCCGCGCTTGCGGCCTCCGACAGAGGTCGCTGGGGCGGCCGATGGCAGCGCAGAGCAGCGGCACAGCCTCCGCGCGTGCGCCGAAGTATTTGGTTCTTCATCCTGTTGGTGGCGTTATTGTCCTTCCAGCTACTAGCTGATATCGTCGCTATTGGCCATCGAATTTGGCGCCTCCACGCATGCGCACTTCCTGTCTAAAACTGGCATAAATAGGGGGCCCTGGTCCTGCCTTAGCAGTGTTCGTCGCACCTGAAGATGTCGGCCAGTTGCGCTGACGAAATATTGTGGAGTTTGCACTATGACATCCGACGTCTCGCCCGAGAACCATATATACTAGATTGATTACATTTGCAGTTAACTTATTAGGCTAAAAAAGCTATATTTTAAAATAATTATTTAGATTTTACTGGAAGGTTATAGTTTGTATGATGTTAAAAACACCTCAAAGTAAAAATTTATTGTGTGATTTGTGGGTAAACAAAGGGTGATGGAATTTTTTTACTATTTTTGCTGTAGTCAGCACAACAAATATCGTCAGAATCACTATAAAATTTGAAACAATTTTTTTATTGCAGACCTGTGTAATCTGTGATAGGCAAGTTTGACTGTTCCCCACTGTTTAGTTCGAGGCGATGGTTCTCTCTACTGCAGTCCGTTGAAATAGACTCTAGTTCGCAGCTCAGCTATAGCGATCGAACGAATTGGTGCGGTGGTTAAAAGAGCAGGCTCGTACTGGGGATGAACTGAGTCCCTATCCCTGCTTGACTTTTCTGTTTGATATGGTACACATGCTGTGCTGTGGGCCATCGATATGATAGAAAATGGACACACTTCATACGCCACGATCGCAGTTTAGACACTTCTATTGCTCTAAGATGATTGGTTTCGACAGTCTTATGCTGCGATCATCTGATCTGGAACTTCCTTCAAGTTATGTAAATGTAATGGAATCGAATTTAACATGACAACTTTATAGCTAGGTCCAGAAGATCAGATGATGGCAGCATAAGACTATCTTTACCGGTGAGATTGGAGCAATAAAAAGCGTCTAAACTGCGATCGCGGCGTATGAAATGTGTTTGTTTTCTGTTTTAGGTTTAGCGTACTCCCTCCTAAGAAGTTCAGCTGAATACTCGGATGGCTCTTTCGACAAGGCATCAGGCGATTTTCTTACTGCCTCTGTTTTACACCCGCAGAAAACTTTGTAAGTAGCAGAAGGACCTGGTATGTCATCCGAAATTTCCCCAGTCATCTACGTGTATGTAACCGCCATACAGATAAACCAAGAACGTCTAAATGGCGTGACTACATAGCCTCCGAAGACATTAAGCTGGACAGGGAACGTCGTGGAAGGAGGCAAATCGAATGGACCCGTACTTTGTTTTCTGGCGAGCCTGTCACAATCCAACTCGGGTTCACGTGTAGACTTCCAATGATCAGTCAACGAACTGTGGTTTACAGGTATTTAGAACTTTTCTTTTGTCTTTATGTGCACATAGATTTTTATATAGAGGTCTTTTAATTAAGACGCAGGAGTACTCTCCCCTTTAAATTATTCAATTTTACTTGGAATTGTACGCCTGATTAAGACATACGACAAGTTCGTCTTTTGTGCGAACTTTTGTTAAAGTTTTAGAGTTTTCCACAAATTAAAACTGCGTACTGTATCGGAACTCGAATTCGTACCGTTGTCTTCGTTTTAATGAGTTCAATTCCGCTAGTAGCTTCTTCTACTCTCCAAACTCCACAAAAGCTCTCAAGCTTTGCTCAGCTAGCACTACTGGGAGAAAGAAAGTAGAAACAGGAGGAAGTAGTTTACTAAACCCTCGTTTGAACTAGTTTTGAGTGTTTCTCTGGGATCCTTAGCAGATAGTGCCAACTGAGAAGATGTAGATGATCGAAAGAATTCATAGCGTTTCTTCTCGCCTTCGTTTATTAGGCGTGAGTGCGGCACGGAGATGCGAGGTGCGCCTTAAATTACAAATGCAGACGCTACAAGAGAACCGTTGTGTATAATGGAGAAGGTTATTATTATATTTCTGACAGCGCTCATTCCAAGAGAAACAAAGCAATATGTTTCTTCCGCCTAGAGGTTTTTTGTTGCTACGGTCTTCAGTCCGAAGACTGGTCAGACGCAGCTCTTCACACCAGTTTATGCCGCATAGGTCTCTGAATAACTACTAAAACCTACATCCATATGGACCTGCTTACAATAGTCAAGCATTGGTTTCCCTCTCCAATGTACTCCAATGTAACCACCGCCCCCCCCCCCCCTCCAAACACACACATATACACTTCCATCCGTCACCGAATTGATGATTCCTTGATGAGTCATGTGTATCCCATCAATATTTTAGTTAAGTTCTACAACAATTTTCTCTTCTCATCAGTTCAAATCAGTACCTACTCATCTGTTACCCGATCAATCCATCTAATCTTAAACATTCTTCTGTAGCACCGAGTTTCAAAAGCTTCAACTTTCTTCTCTTCTGTACTCTTTATCGTTCACGTTTCACTTCAGGATTAGGCTGTACTCCAGACAAACTTTTAGAAAACATTTTTGACACATTTATATTCAGGGTTAACAAAATTATCTTATCCAGAAATACTTTTCTTTCTATTGCCTGACTACATTTTATATCCTCTCTGCTTAAGCCATCAATAGTTTTTTTCTGCCCAAACAGCAAAACTCGTTTGCTACTCTTAGCGTCTCTTTTTCCTAATCTAATTCCCTCAACACCACCTGATTTAATTCCACAATATTCCATTACGCCTGTTTTAATTTTGTTGTTGTCGTCTCATATAATCTTTCCAATAGATTGTCCACTCTGCTCAACTTCTTTCCCAAGTTTTTCACCGTCTGTGGCAAAATTATAATGTCATCGGCAAATTTCAAGTAGTTTTTTATAATTATTTCTTGTCCCTGAACCTAAACACCCTTCGGAGTTTCCTCCATACTACTTGCTCAATGTATAGATTAAATAACAACGGCGATGCGCTACATTCTTGTCTCACTCCCTTCTCAATCAATTCCCCTTTCACGTCATTCAGCTACAGTAGTCTGGTTTTTGTACAAGTTGTAAATAACCTTTCACTCCTTTTATTTTATCTTGCTACCTTCAAAATCCCCCCCCCCCCCCCCATGAACCATGGACCTTGCCGTTGGTGGGGAGGCTTGCGTGCCTCAGCGATACAGATAGCCGTACCGTAGGTACAACCACAATGGAGGGGTATCTGTTGAGAGGCCAGACAAACGTGTGGTTCCTGAAGAGGGGCAGCAGCCTTTTCAGTAGTTGCAAGGGCAACAGTCTGGATGATTGACTGATCTGGCCTTGTAACAATAACCAAAACGGCCTTGCTGTGCTGGTACTGCGAACGGCTGAAAGCAAGGGGAAACTACAGCCGTAATTTTTCCCGAGGGCATGCAGCTTTACTGTATGATTACATGATGATGGCGTCCTCTTGGGTAAAATATTCCGGAGGTAAAATAGTCCCCCATTCGGATCTCAAGAGGATGTCGTTATCAGGAGAAAGAAAACTGGCGTTCTACGGATCGGAGTGTGGAATGTCAGATCCCTTAATCGGGCAGGTAGGTTCGAAAATTTAAAAAGGGAAATGGATAGGTTGAAGTTAGATATAGTGGGAATTAGTGAAGTTCGGTGGCAGGAGGAACAAGACTTCTGGTCAGGTGACTACAGGGTTATAAACACAAAATCAAATAGGGGTAATGCAGGAGTAGGTTTAATAATGAATAGGAAAATAGGAATGCGGGTAAGCTACTACAAACAGCATAGTGAACGCATTATTGTGGCCAAGATAGATACGAAGCCCACGCCTACTACAGTAGTACAAGTTTATATGCCAACTAGCTCTGCAGATGACGAAGAAATTGAAGAAATGTATGATGAAATAAAAGAAATTATTCAGATTGTGAAGGGAGACGAAAATTTAATAGTCATGGGTGACTGGAATTCGAGTGTAGGAAAAGGGAGAGAAGGAAACATAGTAGGTGAATATGGATTGGGGGACAGAAATGAAAGAGGAAGCCGCCTGGTCGAATTTTGCACAGAGCACAACATAATCATAACTAACACTTGGTTTAAGAATCATGAAAGAAGGTTGTATACATGGAAGACCCCTGGAGATACTAAAAGGTATCAGATAGATTATATAATGGTAAGACAGAGATTTAGGAACCAGGTTTTAAATTGTAAGACATTTCCAGGGGCAGATGTGGACTCTGACCACAATCTATTGGTTATGACCTGTAGATTAAAACTGAAGAAACTGCAAAAAGGTGGGAATTTAAGGAGATGGGACCTGGATAAACTAAAAGAACCAGAGGTTGTATAGTGATTTAGGGAGAGCATAAGGGAGCAATTGACAGGAATGGGGGAAATAAATACAGTAGAAGAAGAATGGGTAGCTTTGAGGGATGAAGTAGTGAAGGCAGCAGAGGATCAAGTAGGTAAAAAGACAAGGGCTAGTAGAAATCCTTGGGTAACAGAAGAAATATTGAATTTAATTGATGAAAGGAGAAAATATAAAAATGCAGTAAGTGAAACAGGCAAAAAGGAATACAAACGTCTCAAAAATGAGATCGACATGAAGTGCAAAATGGCTAAGCAGGGATGGCTAGAGGACAAATGTAAGGATGTAGAGGCCTATCTCACTAGGGGTAAGATAGATACCGCCTACAGGAAAATTAAAGAGACCTTTGGAGATAAGAGAACGACTTGTATGAATATCAAGAGCTCAGATGGAAACCCAGTTCTAAGCAAAGAAGGGAAAGCAGAAAGGTGGAAGGAGTATATAGAGGGTCTATACAAGGGCGATGTACTTGAGGACAATATTATGGAAATAGAAGAGGATGTAGATGAAGATGAAATGGGAGATATGATACTGCGTGAAGAGTTTGACAGAGCACTGAAAGACCTGAGTCGAAACAAGGCCCCCGGAGTAGACAATATTCCATTGGAACTACTGACGGCCGTGGGAGAGCCAGTCCTGACAAAACTCTACCATCTGGTGAGCAAGATGTATGAAACAGGCGAAATACCCTCAGACTTCAAGAAGAATATAATAATTCCAATCCCGAAGAAAGCAGGTGTTGACAGATGTGAAAATTACCGAACTATCAGCTTAATAAGTCACAGCTGCAAAATACTAACACGAATTCTTTACAGACGAATGGAAAAGCTAGTAGAAGCCAACCTCGGGGAAGATCAGTTTGGATTCCGTAGAAACACTGGAACACGTGAGGCAATACTGACCTTACGACTTATCTTAGAAGAAAGATTAAGGAAAGGCAAACCTACGTTTCTAGCATTTGTACACTTAGAGAAAGCTTTTGACAATGTTGACTGGAATACTCTCTTTCAAATTCTAAAGGTGGCAGGGGTAAAATACAGGGAGCGACAGGCTATTTACAATTTGTACAGAAACCAGATGGCAGTTATAAGAGTCGAGGGACATAAAAGGGAAGCAGTGGTTGGGAAGGGAGTAAGACAGGGTTGTAGCCTCTCCCCGATGTTGTTCAATCTGTATATTGAGCAAGCAGTAAAGGAAACAAAAGAAAAATTCGGAGTAGGTATTAAAATTCATGGAGAAGAAATTAAAACTTTGAGGTTCGCCGATGACATTGTAATTCTGTCAGAGACAGCAAAGGACTTGGAAGAGCAGTTGAATGGAATGGACAGTGTCTTGAAAGGAGGATATAAGATGAACATCAACAAAAGCAAAACAAGGATAATGGAATGTAGTCTAATTAATTCGGGTGATGCTGAGGGAATTAGATTAGGAAATGAGGCACTTAAAGTAGTAAAGGAGTTTTGCTATTTGGGGAGCAAAATAACTGATGATGGTCGAAGTAGAGAGGATATAAAATGTATGCTGGCAATGGCAAGGAAAGCGTTTCTGAAGAAGAGAAATTTGTTAACATCCAGTATAGATTTAAGTGTCAGGAAGTCATTTCTGAAAGTATTCGTATGGAGTGTAGCCATGTATGGAAGTGAAACGTGGACGATAAATAGTTTGGACAAGAAGAGAATAGAAGCTTTCGAAATGTGGTGCTACAGAAGAATGCTGAAGATTAGATGGGTAGATCACATAACTAATGAGGAAGTATTGAATAGGATTGGGGAGAAGAGAAGTTTGTGGCACAACTTGACCAGAAGAAGGGATCGGTTGGTAGGACATGTTCTGAGGCATCAAGGGATCACCAATTTAGTATTGGAGGGCAGCGTGGAGGGTAAAAATCGTAGAGGGAGACCAAGAGATGAATACACTAAGCAGATTCAGAAGGATGTAGGTTGCAGTAGGTACTGGGAGATGAAAAAGCTTGCACAGGATAGAGTAGCATGGAGAGCTGCATCAAACCAGTCTCAGGACTGAAGACCACAACAACAATCTTCAAAATTTCAAAGAACACTTTCCAGTCAACAAATTCAAAAACTTTTTCTAAATCTACCTATGCTATAATCTTAGATTTACCTGCAGCTTATCTTCGAAGATAAGTCGGACGGACAGTATTTTCTTGGCTTGTTCCTACACTTCTCCGGAACCCAAACTGATTTTACTGGAGGTCAGCATGTAAGCTCATGTTCAGAAAAAAAAAAACAGAACACCTTGAACGACTAGAGACAGAACGTTCATATTCGCAGGACATGTACATTAGTATGTTCTGCAGAAACGATTAGCATTCCAGTCACCTCGGTTCTGGCTATGTCCTGTTGCCTAGTAGGCACAGGGTCCGCCATGGGTTCTGATAAGCTGTTCCATGTGGGAGGGCATCGATGCATATAAGGTGCGAATGGCGTCCTGTGGTACAGCCATCCATGCTGCTGTCACCTGGTTCCAAAGTTCATCAGTGGCGGTACGCATTGGGTCACAACACTGCACCCGTCGTTTCACCACATCCTACACATTTTCGATTGGCGACAACCCTGGTAATATGGCGGGGCAGGGCAAAAGGCTGACATCCTGTGACAGCAAGAAGGCATGTGTTCGTGCAGCAACATTTGGTCGTGCGTTGGCTTGCGCCCAGGGCGCAGTACAGGAAGGGTATGGCTACGGGTCGCAGGATGTCGTTCACGTAGGTCACACTAGTCACAGTGACCTGCACACGTACCAACTGCGACTTGTGGTTGTACCAAGTAACACCCCACACCGTCAGCCCTCGAGTTGACGCTAAGCGTCTTGTGCGAATGCTGTCATTGTGATGACGCGCCCACTGTCTGCGGCGAACCAAAATGCGGCCATCACTTCCAAACAAGCAGAACCTGCATTCGTCCGAAAACGCTATGTAATGCCAGTCCTGTCCCCTGCGACTTCGTTTCATACACCGTGTTTTGCACATTCATCAGAGGTAGGCGGAGAAGTGAACGACCCGCACGTACTCCACAACGTAATAAACGGTGAGGTTTGTCACCGCTTATAGTGTACGATGTGTTACGCTGTTCCACTCTTGCGTCAGAGCCGAGGAGGACTCATATCTGTCCTGCAATGCCATTAGGATGAGGTGTCGATATTCTCGGCGGGTGGTCTGGGTGGTGCTATCTGGCCCATCTCGTCGTGTTCTGCGGCCTTCCTTGAACCATTCTACTCACACCCGTTGCGCTGCCGAAACACTTCATCCTACACGAGCAGCAATTTCCCTGAGGGATGGATGGCATTCTCTCATCCCAATAATGCGCTCTCTTTCAAACTCACTGATTTGACGGTACGGTTCGCACATGCGTCTGCGAGGCATCCCGCACGTCTACTCAAGTCACACTGATCCTCTACCTTCGGTTTACAGCTACAACGAGAGCCGCAGGCATGCTTTACCGGTAAGTGATGTTGTGCCGCGATATCGATGTTGATCTTGAACCCGCTAGCCGACATCGTTCAAAGACTAATCAGTTTTGCGGAACATGCTAATGTACGTATCCTGTGGATATGAACGTCCTATCTCTAGTCTTTCAAGGTGTTCTGTTTATTGTGAACATGAGCGTACCAATCTTTCCTCTGTTCTGTAGATAATTCGGGCGAGTATTTTGCAGCCATGATTTATTGAGCTGAAGGTTCAGTAATATTAACACCTGTCAGTCGTGCCTTCCTTGGACTTACAATTATGATATACTTTTTGAAATGTGAGCGTATTTCGCATGTCTCACATGCCGGGCGGTCAAAAAGTCAGTATAAATTTGAAAACTTAGTAAACCACGGAATAATGTAGATAGAGGGGTAAAAATTGACACACATGCTTCGAATGACATGGGGTTTTATTAGAACCAAAAAAAAAAAAAGAAACAAAGAAAGTATTGCTAGAAGCGTGAAAGATCTATTGCGCGCGTCGTTTGGTGATGATCGTGTGCTCAGCCGCCACTTTCATCATGCTTGGCCTCCCAGGTCCCCAGACCTCAGTACGTGCGATTATTGGCTTTGGGGTTACCTGAAGTCGCAAGTGTTTCGTGATCGACCGACATCTCTAGGGATGCTGAAAGACAACATCCGACGCCAATGCCTCACCATAACTCCGGACATGCTTTACAGTACTGTTCACAACATTATTCTCGACTACAGCTATTGTTGAGGAATGATGGTGGACATATTGAGCATTTCCTGTAAAGAACATCATCTTTGCTTTGTCTTGCTTTGTTATGCTAATTATTGCTATTCTGATCAGATGAAGCCACATCTGTCGGACATTTTTTGAGCGTTTGTATTATTTTGGTTCTAATAAAACCCCATGTCATTCCAAGCAAGTATGTCAATTTGTACCTCTCTATCTACATTATTCCGTGATTTATTCAGTTTTCAAATTTATACCGACTTTTTGATCACCCGATATTTTGCACACCAGGCAGAAAGTTGTATGTTTCGTTCTCTCAATGGTTCAAATGGCTCTGAGCACTATGGGACGTAACTTCTGAGGTCATCAGTCCCCTAGAACTTTGAACTACTTAAACCTAACTAACCTAAGGACATCACACACATCCATGCCCGAGGCAGGATTCGAACCTGCGACAGTAGCGATCGCGCGGTTCCACACTGTAGCACCTAGAACCGCTCGGCTACCTCTGCCGGCTGTTCTCTCATAATATGAATAATTATGAGAGAATGTTGTCTACTCCAGACGAACTGCTCCCTGTCAAATTCTTTTCGCAGTATTATGTCTGATGTCTCATCTGCTTCCTCTTCTCTTTTTAATTCTTCAAGTTTGTTTTCCTTGTAAAGACTTCTATATATTTTTCCACTTTCAGCCTACTCTTCTTTGCTTAGTAAGGGCTTCCGTCTGAGCTCTTGATATTGATACAGTTGCTTCTCTTTCCTCCAGTTTTTTCCTCTTCATTCTCATACACATGTCTTGCGAAAGGATCATCACAGTGAAATTAGAGAAATTCGAGCTCATACGGAGACTAGCCCACAGACGTTTTTCATTGAAGGAAAAAGCACACCGCTACGGTCGCGGGTTCGAATCCTGCCTTGGGCATGGATGTGTGTAATGTCCTTAGGTTAGTTAGGTTTAATTAGTTCTCAGTTCTAGGCGACTGATGACCTCCGAAGTTAAGTCGCATAGTGCTCAGAACCATTTGAACAAGCACACACCGTAACGGGGCTTTAGGAGTATGCATGTAGATGGTAGATGTTGATACGTGTTGTGAGCGGGTAGCCACAGAACAAGCGTAGTTCCCAGAACTAGAATTTCATTTTCGATGTGTACCAGATAGATCGTCCACCCAGGAACAAACTTTAATGTTTCTCTTTATTCTGACTTTCCAGTGCTCTATGGTGGAGCGTCTGCTGTCTGTCTTCCACATCCTGGCGAGTCGCTTTGCGTCCTCTGAAATGCGACGCACTCGAAGTGAAGTGGTTGTTCTGTAGGCGTCGAGGTCTTCGCCTTTGTTCAGAAAGAACTGCTGATACAGCTATTAACAGACAAGCGAATTTTTCTTCTGACGTAAGCTTATGACAGAAAAGGAAGGTTAGAGTTTAGAATTCGCCGATATTTTGATCGATACTCATGGATTAGTATCTTATATCAGAAAGATGGTGCGTGGAGCAGCCGCGGGCTTGCAGAAGCAGCTACGATGGCATTAGCTTACCGTGGTTTAGAAAATCCACTGAAAACCGAAAATCTTGTGACTGATTGAGACTTCGAAATGCGCACTTCCCAAACTCACAGTCTTATCCGTGGTGTCTCTTTGGTCTGTCTGCAGCCTTATCAGTTCCAGGCTCGCGATAATGTTGAGAAAAGCAATACCTTTCAAAGGAGACGTATCACGAAAAAAAGAATATATTGATAATACTATTTTGGCTGAATTTAATTCACCACAATCAATGTTTTTCAAAGGCTACAACTGTCTCATTTATGATTTAAATAATAAAACACTGCACCAACTAGTTCTTTCACGCATAGCTTGACGCGTTTGAGGACTTTATTCCTATTTCAATTGCTAGTATTTACGTAAACATTACATCTGATGTCTTGCTTTTGTGTTATTGCGCTTCTCTTAGCCCTCTGTAGTCACTTTTTTTATTTACTGCAATAGGAAACTATAAACCCTGGAAATTTTTAGACACTAATAATGCTATTTCTTGTGTATCTACTTACAGGTATTGAATCTCCTTCAGTAAATTATCACTCACAACGTTTATTTACGTCAAATCAAAACATAATACAAAGACATTAAAACTGTACTACTTCCCAGTGAGATTGAATACGGGCAGTGGTGTTCCATTTAAGTACATTATAATATTTACTGCTAATTGTCACTTGTAACATCTGTCACTAAGGCCACTGACTAAATTAACAGTTATGCTTCACATTCTGTTTTTGTATTATTTTGTTACAAATACTGAGAGCAATGAAGGAAAGAGTAACCGTGAGTGTGAGTTTACTATAGTTATTATGAACAGGAGAAACATTTTAAGAAACTAATTGATTCACTATCTAGCTTCTCACTGAGAATTTTTCCCCCAAACATTTTTTGGTGTACGAATATTTCCAATTCCTCCATTAAATTCACTGTGCGCTGTACATACACTGAATTTAATGAAGGAATTCTAAACGGAATAACCATAAAAAGATGAGTGCATGACAAGAAAAGCACAACACACACTCACAGACTCACATACAATACTAACGTAAATAATTGCACTTGAAAATGGAAATAAATTTCTGAGCCATGACTTGCAATGCATGGATGGTTGGTTAAGTTAGTGGAGAGGGGGGGGGGGGGAAGCAGCGAGGTCATCGGTCTCATTGGATTAGGGAAGGAAGTTAGCCGTGTCCTTTCAAAGGAACCATCCTGATATTTCGCTGAAGCGATTTAGGGAAATTACGAAAAACCTAAATCAGGACGGCCGGACGCCGGTTTGAACCATCGTTCTCCCTAATGAAAGTCCAGTGTGCTAACCACTGCACCACCTCGCTCGGTGCAATGCAGGATAAAGAGTAACTAGAACCACGTTTTACTATCTAAATCTTTACAGTCTTGGATCTTTTACTTTTAGTTGCCAGCATGGCCTCAGAGTAGTAAGTAGTAGGACTGAAAGGTGAAAACAAAACAGAATTTTGCCAAATAAATCAGTTGCAGACCGTCGTGGTATGTATTGTGGATGGTTTTGAACCCAGTGTCATTTGAGCTGCTGAACAGCTCCATCAGAGGTAGCTCCATGGTGTGCACATTCCTATGGCAGCGCTCTGAGTGTGCTCAGTTAGACAGAAAACACTTGTCTCCGGCGCCAGACACATTAGCTCTATTTGCAGCGTTCATCGAAGTTCTCGTACCAAATTTTAGAAGAAAGAAGATGGTTAATTATTCTCGTGAACGCATAGGCTTCTGGGGGAAGTACTAGTAACTTGATCCGCCAGTAAGTTATTACACTACTGGCCATTAAAATAGCTACACCACGAAGATGACGTGCTACAGACGCGAAATTTAACCGACAGGGAGAAGACGCTGCGATATGCAAATGATTAGCTTTTCAGAGCATTCACACAAGGTTGGCACTGGTGGCAACACATCTTATCCGCATGGCTGTAATGGATCGTACAGCCACGACTCGATCCCTGACTCAACAGATGGGGACGTTCACAAGACAACAACCATCTGCACGAACAGTTCGACGACGTTTGCAGCAGCATGGACTATCAGCTCGGAGACCGTGGCTGCGGTTACCCTTGCCGCTGCATCACAGACAGGAGCGCCTGTGATGGTGTACTCAACGACGAACCTGGGTGCACGAATGGCAAAACGTCATTTTTTCGGATGAATCCAAGTTCTGTTTACAGCATCATGATGGTTGCATCTGCGTTTGGCGACATCGCGGTGAACGCACATTGGAAGCATGTATTCGTCATCGCCATACTGGCGTATCACCCAGTGTGATTGTATGGGGAGCCACTGGTTACACGCCTAGGCCACCTCTTGTTCGCATTGTCGGTACTTTGAACAGTGGACGTTACATTTCAGATGTGTTACGACCCGTGGCTCTACCCTTCATTCGATCCCTGCGAAACCCTACATTTCAGCAGGATAATGCACGACCGCATGTTGCAGGTCGGCCTTTCTGGATACAGAAAATGTTCGACTGCTGCCCTGGTCAGCACATTCTCCAGATCTCTCACCAATTGAAAACGTCTGGTCAATGATGGCCGAGCAACTGGCTCGTCACAATACGCCAGTCACTACTCGTGGTGAACTGTGGTATCGTGTTGAAGCTGCATGGGCAGCTGTACCTGTACATGCCATCCAAGCTCTGTTTGAGTCAATACCCAGGCGTATCAAGGCCGCTATTACGGCCAGAGGTGGTAGTTCCGGGTACTGATTTCTCAAGGTCTATGCACCGAAATTGCGTGAAAATGTAATCACATGTCAGTTCTAGTATAATACATTTGTCCACTGAATACTCGTTTATCATCTGCTTTTCTTGTTGGTGTAGCAATTTTAATGGCCAGTAGTGTATTTTGCTTGCGTTCAAGGGTTATTTTTAGGCGTGCCACCGATACTATATCATCTCACGTAAATCCCTGTGTGGTGCTACTGCTAGTGGGCAGCTGACCAGTGGAGCCTCGTTATCGCCGTGATCTGTCATGCACCGCCACTTCTCAGTCTAGGCCAGTGGTAGTCAACCGGGTCCCTATCGTCCGCTAGTGGGCGTTCCAGTTCTCAAGGTGGGCGGTAGGTGGTACGAGTTTTAAAGAATTTCATTAGGTTTTCATAAAGTTCGGCATAAAGTATTTGGTAAGTAATTATTATTAAGTGCTTTAACTCGCTGTATCTCTGTGCTATGAAGTTACTTTTCTATTTTATAGATGATCACCATTACTGAGGAACCTGTGGGCAGTAAGAAAATTGTACTACTAACGGGTATACAAAAATGGGCGGTAGGTAGGAAAGGTTAGCTACCCTTGGTCTAAACAGTTATTTTCTACGTCCGCCAGGAAACGGAGGTCCTGTATCGTGTGGTAAGCAGTGAAACATACGCAGCTGAGAATTTATGTCGAAGTCGAACTCTTTAGAGACGAAGCTATCTCATTTGGACAAGTATGAGCTAAAAAGCCAGGTGCGGCTTCTTTGGAAAGAACAGTCCTTTCATTTGCCGAAAGTAATTTAGTATTGAAGCGAGACAGAAACGGAACAGCATTCATCTGAAGTAAGAATGTAGTGTGTTAATTACTATGCCAACTACAATATGAATCTTCATTTGTCTACTTGTTAGTGCCACTCGCTTCTCTTGTGTCCTGTCTCCCCGCTCTCACAATGCAAGCAGGTGTCATTTCCAACTCTACACGTTTCTTTCCTTTATAGCTCTATTATCAGTTTTCATCATTGCATGCAGTTTTTACTGTACCATCTATTATTGTAAGGGCCTGAAATTTTGCCCTAAGTTTTTACTCAGAAAAATTTTAATAATGAGCTCATTTTAATAATGAGCTGGGAAAAGGGAAGGTGTCAGTCATGGCTTATTAGCAGTCGACATCCCATTACTCACCCTGACTGATTTGGGAAAGAATGGAAACTGAAAACCTGGAAGAGTGGTTCAAGTAAACAATTCAGTACCTACATCATATAAACTGTTTTTCGTGCTGATGAGCTTTCCGGTTGCATGGTCTTAGTCTATGAAACTTTTTTGTTCCTGACGTTTCATCCAGAGCGTTGCTGAACATCTTCAGAGATGCTCTTTCTAATGCTCAGTCTTGAGTCGGCAAAACTCTACGAAGCCAGGAGCAGCTCTGAAGATGTCCAGCGCAGGTCTAGATGAAACTCCCAGAAGATTCACCGGCAGCTAAGACATCCCGTCGTGAAAGGCTTCATTCTACAAGGGTCATTTCAAAAGTACTGCACACTGCGCATTTGGGAGCGTTACAGTGGAGTGATCAAGTTGGAATTCAAGTCAGAGAGACTTTAGGTGGTGGTGGTGGTGGTTAGTGTTTAACGTCCCGTCGACAACGAGGTCATTAGAGACGGAGCGCAAGCTCGGGTTAGGGAAGGATTGGGAAGGAAATCGGCCGTGCCCTTTCAAAGGAACCATCTCGGCATTCGCCTGAAACGATTTAGGGAAATCACGGAAAACCTAAATCAGGATGGCCGGAGACGGGATTGAACCGTCGTCCTCCCGAATGCGAGTCCAGTGTGCTAACCACTGCGCCACCTCGCTCGGTGAAACTTTAGGCATGAAGGTCGTTGATGTGTTTTCTGGTTCACATGGCTGTATCGCAAGTGATCCAGTTTTAAAATGGAAGCTGAAACTGAGTCAGGTTCAGATTACACGTAGTCGCCAGCGTTCCCGCAGCAAAGTCGAATCCATATGTAGAAAGAACCCAACAGAAATTTACAGCGCTTTGAGAGAGGTGCTTGGGAATAGTGTAGTGGATCGTACCATAGTGTCACGATGGTCTGCTCGTTTGCGTGAAGGTAAGGTAAGCACTGAGGAAAACCCAAGAACCAGAAGGCCATCAACTGCAAGAATCTACACCTCTCACGTTAATGATATTTTGAGAGAGGAAGTTGTATATGAAACCAGAATATCTGACACTTCAGTTAACAGATTGATAACTGAGAAGTTGAAGAGAAGAAAATTTGCTGCCAGGTGGGTTCCACATGATATGAGTGAAGATCAGAAAGCAGGTAGATAAATAACTGTAGAAGAATTGCTTCGACATTATCGAACAGAAGGGGAACAATTTCGGAAAAGGACTTTTGCACTTGATGATACCAGGACATTGGATACTGAGCCAGAACTGAAGTCTCAGTCGTCACAATGGAAAAGTTCCGAATCTGTGCATCCGAACAATTTCCACCACCAACCATCAAGGGAGAAACTGATGATGATCTTTCCATATGACATGAATGGTATCATAGCTACAAACAGAGTGCCTCCTGGGACGTCTGTAAAAGGTGCGTACTACACATTGTTTCTGCAAAATGTTCTGGGCCAAAAAATTCGTCGTAGAAGGTCTGATATGATTCCAGCTGGTGTCCTCATTTTGCACGATGATGCAAGACCGCATATTGCCCTACGACTGAGAGAAATGCTCGACAAATATGGATGGGAAACGCTTCTCTACCCACCATGCAGTCCTGATATGAGAACACCAGGCTGTTACTGAAGAAGTCGGGATGAGCATGGAAGATCAAGACCCCTATAATGTCACTCCTTAAACACAACAACTACCAAATCAATAAATTAACAATTTATTCAAGACAATATTTATAAAACAGGTAAGAGACAATCAACACGTAGCCATCTTTAAGGCAATACCAAAATATCACAGATAACTTGCTTCTTAAGCAAGGCAGCAAATTACAGTTACCAAAACTGACTTAAAGAGATGAGCCACAAAGATTTCAATAGTTAAAGGAACAATAAATTACAATCTGGAGGTTATTTAAAGAAATGTGACACAGATAATTCTTTTTTTAAAAGAGCAATAATTTGCAATATGAAAGTGATTTATGGAACGCACACCAGTTCGTTAAGAACCCAAATAACACAAGCAGCAGAAAAAGTTACCAATTAATACAATTCATTCCCAAGCAAATTAAAAAACTTTTTTTTTAAATATACATGAAACATGTAAAATTTTACCAAATGTGCAGTGACGCCAGGCTGCCCTGCGCAAAAGGTGACTTAACTTAAAATGCTGGAAGCAGCAGACCAGGAATCCAAAACAACACCTAAAAGCCGGGGCCCAACCGGGAGTCACTTCCCATTAGACGTGACGTCACAGCTTCTGTGCACCGAAGCGAAACGTGGCGCCGCCCCCACACATCCCAGAAAACTGGGACACAAACAGACCGCAAAACATTAATTAATGTAAGTTAAGAGACCAATAAATAACAATATAAATGAAGAAGCAATTGCTCCTTTACTAATACTGAGTGGGTGCGTTCAATAAATGCACATATATAAAGGAACTATGTATAAATGACTAGCTTTACAGAATACGAGTCTTTACACTAACTGAGTGAGTGCTTTCAAATAAATGCACGTATATAAGTGACCCAGTTTTACAGAAATATACAAAGGACGTCGACTTGATAGCAATCAAAATACACTGAAAATCTCATACAGACAATACATAAACTTCTGGGTACTGTCCCAAAAACCCAAATTGTAACACACACACTTTCGTGCTAATCAGCTTCCTTATTGTACTCCAACCAGCGGATTTTTAAAAGCAAGTAGTAACTGCTGGTCTCCATGCGGCCACGCACTTTGCTAGCTGCTCTTACTTCAACAACGCGTACATTAGAGCAACCAAGAGACAAGTACACTCGATGCAACGCAAATAGTTCAACGAAACGAAGGCACCAAAATCACTTTCACCTTAGATGGAGAGCGTTGTACGAGATGGTCTCCAGCGATGGGTCTCTCCGAGAAAACAGGCACCAAGGCAATGCGACGAACAGCGCCCAAAGTTGACATCAGGCAGCTCCACCACAAACTCGCGACCGTCTTACGAGGTAGGCCCGCCGTGCTGCTGCTGGCCGAGCACGCGTGTCTTCCTCTTTTCGTCCACGCAAGCACGTCCTTGCGCCCCGTAGCGAGTCCAACCAACTGCCGCGGGCGCAAAACACCCCTTGAGATCACAACAGGGGCAAAGATCCTAGTACAGCCGGGTAATCGATAGTTGTGCCAAAGAGCTGGTGTGCCAGAAAAGGCGCACCACAGCTCACAGACTTTGGTTTGTTTCTCAGATTGAGGGTACAACTCTGCGAAAAGCGTTTTGATACAATTGATGAAGCTTCCAGTGAGGTGACCGAAGTAATTGAACAGCTCAGAAATGAAGGTGCCTTATCTAGAATGCACAAGTTTCCAAAACTTACAGAAGTTGTCATAAGCAAGAATGGAGATTATTTTGAAGACTTGTAAAGGTATTTTGTAAAATAAATTATTTTCTTCAGTTCTATCTTACAATGTGCAGAACTTTTGAAATGACTCTCGTATGATCAGTTTTGGGTATATTTCAAAACAAATTAGTGAGTTGCAGTTGTAAAACCTCAATAGAGCCTTCCTGAAATATTCATACACTTACGCGCTCAGTGGGTTGCATCATTTCGTTTTGGTTCTTCTATTGGCATGCTGCGGACTGTGGTGCGGAATTTCAGTGTGTACCAGGGCTGCGGACGTGTAACTTACCTACTAACAAACAAAAACTTAACTGAAACTTCCTGGCAGATTAAAACTGTGTGCCCGACCGAGACTCGAACTCGGGACCTTTGCCTTCCGCGGGCAAGTGCTCTACCATCTGAGCTACCGAAGCACGACTCACTTAACTACATAATTTTATTTTTTTGACGCAATACTTAAAGGTAACGACTGTGACTATTGTGGTCTTCAGTCTTAGGAATCACTAAGAATCACAATGCTCGTTACCTGTATTTCTAGAACCACTGTAATACGGGTTTCCTCTTCATTATCTGTCGTGCTTATAGTCATATACGAATTCAAAGAGAGGGGGGGAGGGGGGCGGGGGTGATGATGTACTTCTTCCCTGCCACAAACACACACACACACACACACACACACACAGAAATTTCATTTTTCTTTAAACGTTTGTGTTTTTACGTATTTCAGTGTCGAAGTTGCTCAGTTAACATTAGGAAAATTAAGTAAAATGAACACTAAGAGTTTCGAAAATGACAAGGAATTCTACAATATTATGACCTATGTTTAACACGAGATTCTTACCACTGTCTTTTATGAAGCCTAGTCCGCATAGGTTGGCATGCAGCCTGACCACCAGCAAAAAACATCTCAGCGAGGTAAACACCGACCGTACCAGCTGCGAGCAACAAATGTGACGCAGTTGTGAGTCCACAAGTAGAACCGGCAAACCACAGGGAGTTCAATAAACTAAGACTGACTTTCTAGAACAAAAGCGGAAATGATTGAAGGATACAGCACCCTCACGCCAACTATTCACATTCGCATATATCTATAGTCTGCACAACTATGTTCAGTGAACCACTAAAAATGGTGAATGAACACTTTCATTTTATGGAATATAAATCATGACATTGCCAAAGTTGTGCGAATTTGTTGCTATCATAGTTCTTAAATCAACTGCATGCCACACGAACTTCTCAACTTTTCTGGAAAAGACTTTGAAAAACATGAACTACTTTCCCTGCAGTGCAACTGCTTATATGTTAAACTAAAGCGATGTACTAAGCACTAACGTAAATAAATTAATATTATGTGTAGTCGGACATGATGATCTAGTAGTATTCCCACTTCGCCCATTGCACGAGTAGATTCTGCCTGATACCGCCTATACCGTAGCGCCTAGACAGATTCCTTGTTTCGCTTCAGTGTCATGTGAGTCGTCATATGCGTCGCATCATTGTTTGTCTCTCTGCGTATCATGTTTGTGACTTAATTTTGAGGCGGCGTTGTCTTGCGCCGTGGTGTCGTCCATGGCCCCCACGAGCATCCCACGTACAGGTACGACAGTATTAGTTTTGCCAAGTCCACGCGGAATGTGCAGCCAGATTCGTTAGAAATTCATGACTGGCTTGTAGACGCGATCGAGGTAACTTCAGAACAGGTTCACATGGCTTCTTTCGATTCTGAATCGTATGTATTTTATGTCAACTTCCTATACCCGCGCTTCAGTCTGGAACCGCGTGACCGCTACGGTCGCAGGTTCGAATCCTGCCTCGGGCATTGATGTGTGTGATGTTCTTAGGTTAGTTAGGTTTAAGTAGTTCAAAGTTCTAGGGGACTGATGACCTCAGATGTTAAGTCCCATAAAGCTCAGAGCCATTTGAACCAGCCTATACCCGCTTCAGGTTGACAGGCACAGACAACAAGTAAGTTCCTTTCACACATCGTGATGGTTCTGGTTGTATGGTCTGAAATATACGAATGTCAGGGTGCTTAACTTTCGGCCAGGAGTTGATGATAGTTTCTTCAAGACCGTCCTGCTTTCGTTTGGATGCATACGGAATACACCGTAGGAACGCTGGTCCGCTCAACATCGTTTACAACTTTATAGTGGTGTTAGATCCGCGGACACCGTGGTAAAACGGAATATCCTCTCTCATTTACAGGTGTGTGGATACCGGGTGTGAGACGTGGAACACACGTTCAAGGATACTTCAACTCACTGATTCAAATTGTTCAAATGGCTCTGAGCTTTATGGGACTTAACATCTGAGGTCATCAGTCCCCTAGAACTTAGAACTATTTAAACCTAACTAACCTAAGGACATCACACACATCCATGTCCGAGGCAGGATTCGAACCTGCGACCGTAGCAGTCGCGCGGTTCCGGACTGAAGCGCCTAGAGCCGCACGGCCATACAGACCGGCAACTCACTGAAGACAAGGCGATAATTACCAATCAAACGCAAACTCTGGCTCGCAATTTCCAACAAATTTTATTTAACAATTGCATGACAACAGCAATCTGCTGTTACCCCAGAATAATATTCATAATTGCCATAGAATTTGAAACATTACTAAACAGACAAAATGTCTACGGGCGTCAAAGCCCACCCCAAACAATAAATAATTCTAAAACCTTTACATAAATCTTAAGATCCATACAAACAATAAATGGTTTACTCAGAAAAAGTTCCACAGAAGCAGGACACCTTTTAAGATATAACAGCAGAAACAACTCACAATTTCTCTTTCTGAATAAGATATTAAAAACCCAGTACGATGAAGGGCATCTTTCAGGTATTACAAAATTTCGGTAACAAGTAATGGCTCATCAGAGGTGAGAGGAAATTACAACTCAGGTCGAGCCTGAATGGAAGCTGAAAGGAACGGTGAAGAAGGAAAGATAGACGCTTCGGTGTCACCGGGAACAAATAATAAAATACTCAACTTAAAATCGCCGAAGAACAGGAGTCTACCGATAATCTCAGCGACCGTGCTATCGGTTACAATTCAAACTGGCCGCCGCCAAGTCGTCGTCCCCTAGTTAAACGACCAGCTACACGGACGACGCGCACAACTGATCATACAACTGAAACAACAACATAAAACCACACAGCAACTGGGCAGTATCCAGAGTAACACAATCCTTAAAACATTAGAAAATTTTCAAAATAGGAATACGGCCATAAGGGTCCCACAAGCCATTCACATTCAGAATTATCCACTTTAGATATCAGCACTACTTTGTCATTAATAATATGTGCAGACAAGCTTATTACGTCCGGAGCAGGAAGTGATAACATACTTACAAGGGAACCTCCTCATCGTACCCCCCTCAGATTTAGTTATAAGTTGGCACAGTGGATAGGCCTTGAAAAACTGAACACAGATCAATCGAGAAAACAGGAAGAAGTTGTATGGAACTATGAAAAAAATTAGTAAAATATACAAACTGAGTAGTCCATGTGCAAGATAGGCAACATCAAGGAGACTGTAACCTCGGGAGCGCCATGGTCCCGTGGTTGGCGTGAGTAACTGCGGTACGAGAGGTCCTTGGTTCAAGTCTTCCCTCGATTGAAAATTTTACTTTCTTTATTTTCGCAAAGTTATGATCTGTCCGTTCGTTCATTGACGTCTCTGTTCACTGTAGTAAGTTTAGTGCCTGTGTTTTGCGACCGCACCGCAAAATCGTGCAATTACTAGACGAAAGGACGTGCCTCTCCAGTGGGAACCGAAAACATTTGATCGCAAGGTCATAGGTCAACCGATTCCTCCACAGGAAAACACGTCTGATATATTCTATACGACACTGGTGACGGCATGTGCGTCACATGAGAGGAATATGTTGTCGACCCACCTAACTCGTACACTTAGCGAATGGGTAAAAAGATTCTTCTACCTGGCCCGATTCAGGTTTTCTTGTGGATGTGATAATCACTCCCAAAAAAGTGATGAAAACATAAGAGTTTGACACATAAACTGAAAATAAAAAATTAAATTTTTCACTCGGGGCAAGACTTGAACCTAGGATCTCTTGTTCCGTAGCTGCTGTCGCTAACCACGGGACCATAGCGCTCCTAGACGTTCGTTCGCCTTGATGTTGCATATCTTCGCATGGACTACTCAGTTTGTATATATTACTAATTTTTTTCATAGTTCCACACAACTTCTTCCTGTTTTCTCTATTGATCTGTGTTCAGTTTTTCAAGGCCTATCCACTGTGCCAACTTATAACTAAATCTGAGGGGGGTGCGATGGGGAGGTTCCCTTGTTAGATACATAAGAAGCTGGTCATAGTGCTAAATCACACACTGGTAACTTAACTCAGAACATAACCCCAGAGCCGATTAATTATGTTATACACATTCCATAAACACACACTCAATATTACAATACGACTGGACTCTAGCACACAGCCGGCCGGAGTGGCCGTGCGGTTCTAGGCGCTACAGTCTGGAGCCGAACGACCGCTACGGTCGCAGGTTCGAATCCTGCCTCGGGCATGGATGTGTGTGATATCCTTAGGTTAGTTAGGTTTAATTAGTTCTAAGTTCTAGGCGACTGATAACGTCAGAAGTTAAGTCGCATAGTGTTCAGAGCCATTTGAACCATCTAGCACACAAAAAATTTTTCATCGTTAAGCCCCTGCTTGTTTACCTCTGAACACATCACCTAAATACCAGCATTCAGCCAGAAAATGGAACCTGTGGTTATTTCGGAGTGCACAGACACGCACTTAGACATACACTCCTAGTCCGTATCTCAAGTGCGTCCAAACGAGGCAAACCCCATTCAATAAGGTAACCACTCTTCAATAAGTTGTGCACCAATGGTCAAAAAAATTTTCAAATGTGTATGAAATCTTATGGGACTTCACTGCTGAGGTCATCAGTCCCTAAGCTTACACACTACTTAACCTAAATTATCCTAAGGACAAACACACACACCCATGCCCGAGGGAGGACTCGAACCTCCGCCGGGACCAGCCGCACAGTCCGCACCAATGGGCGTCCAAACACTGGGAGAGCCATTAACTGCAAACAGCACGAAATTTAATATACATATGAACAGTAGGACTTTAAGAACCTCCTTAATTCCCACCGTTCGATTCTGTAGCACATCTGGTTGCAGGCTGGTACACTCCAAAGCTAGTTTGACATGTTCGCATCGTTTAGCAGCACCGATGAGACCATCGCCCTCTCACTGGACACAGTACACATTCGTCGACCGCACGCACTCGCACGGCTCCGTCCTCAGCCCCACTACCCACACGACAGAAAGAGGCAGAGTATGCGTAAAGAACGACACCCGACAACCAGGCTGCACACTGGAGCGACAACCAACCGACCAAAACCAGCCCTCTCCCATCAGCGTCGTGCGCTTAAGTAGCCAAAAAGCGACCAAAGAGGAAAGCCGCGGCCACGCGATACAGAGTCGATCGCAGAGACGTTAAATGAATATAGAGAAGCGCCTGGCGCCAAAGGCGCATATAATTTACACAGGTCAAGTAGGGACCTGTTCCATATGTAATGAGCGTAGACAACTCCCCACAAAATACCCGCGACAAGTGACGGTCTTAAAGTCCACATATGAACATCGTAATAGGCTAACTTAAACGGACCTCGTTCCCGACGTCAAAGCCACTGTTCAAATGGTTCAAATGGCTCTAAGCACTATGGGACTTAACATCTGAGGTCATGATTCCCCTACACTTAGAACTACTTAAACCTAACTAACCTAAGGACATCACGCACATCCATGCCCGAGGCAGGATTCGAACCTGTGACCGTAGCAGCAGCGCGTTTCCGGACTGAAGCGCCTAGAACCGCTCGACCACCGCGGCCGGCCAAAGTCATTGTCCCTAACCCAGTTCCCGAAGGGCAACGTAAGCCATTGCTTGATGGCTCTAGTGAATTTCGCGTTGAGACCTTACCACTGTAGCTTCCGCGTAGCCGCCACCTCCACTTCAAAACTAGCGTAGACGGCGCAAGACTGTGAGAAGTCAGACGATTCCCCTTCACTTCTCCGCTCCACTGAAAAGATTCCTTTGGAGAAGGCTTCTCCTCTCGCCGAGTTCTGACCGACTGATAGCACGTGAATCTGGTGGAACAGCGACTGTGTGGTCTATAGGAATTGCTTGTCTGATGTGTAACCATCATCGTTGACATTTATTATCAATATCTGAGACGTCTTGAAAACGCAGTACAAGAACAACTAAAAGGAAGACAGCGTGAAGTGATGTTACTCTACGATAACACCCCAGCATTAGCCGGATGTTGTAAATAGTGAAGGAGGATTTACACACATCAAAAAAAGTTTTGCACCACCTCGGTTCTGAGAGTTCCGGAATCTGTACAGAAAAGTGGAATAGAGATCAACATAAACATCATTCCCACCCTTTTTATTGCTCATAAAAACCACACATTGCATGTTGTACCACCATACAGCGAGACCTTCAGAGGTGGTGGTCCAGATTGCTGTACACACCGGTACCTCTGATACCCAATAGCACGTCCTCTTGCATTCATGCATGCCTGTATTCATCGTGGCATACTGTCTACAAGTTGATCAAGGCACTGCTGGTTCTGATTGTCCCACTCCTCAATGGCGATTCAGCGTAGATCCCTCAGAGTGATTGGTGGGTCATGTCGTCCCTAAACAGCCCTTTTCAATCTATCACCGGCATGTTCGATAGGGATAATGTCTGGAGAACATGCTGGCCACTCTAGTCGAGCGATGTCGTTATCCTGAACGAAGTCATTCACAAAATGTGCACGATGGGGGCGCGAATTGTCGTCCATGAAGACGAATGTATCGCCAGTATGCTGCCGATATGGTTGCACTATCGGTTGGAGGATGGCGTTCACGTATCGTACAGCCGTTACGGCGCCTTCCATGAAAACCAGCGGCGTATGGCGGCCCATATAATGCCACCCCAAAACAGTAGGGCACCTACACCTTGCTGCACTCGCCCTGGCAGTGTTCAAATAGCTCTGAGCGCTATGGGACTTAACATCTGAGGTCATCAGTCCCCTAGGACTTAGAACTACTTAAATCTAACTAACCTAAGGACATCATACACATCCATGCCCGAGGCAGGATTCGAACCTGCTACCGTAGCAGTCGTGCGGTTCCCGACTGAAGCGCCTAGAATCTCTCGGCCACCGCGGCCGGCCTGGGCAGTGTGTCTAAGGCGGCCTGATCGGGTTACCTCCAAACACGTCTCTGACAATTGTCTGGTTGAAGATACATGCAACACTCATCGGCGAGGAAAACATGGGTGCCAATCCTGAGCGGTGCATTCGACATGTTGTTGGGCCATCTGTACCGCACTGCATGGTGTCGTGGTTGAATAGATGGACCTCGCCATGTGTAACCTCCCCCTCTCTTATCGACCTTAATGACAGTGAAAAATTAAACCGCGTGTACCTAATGGAAATTTGGGAAAAGCAATCGTCACCGAAGTTAATCTGTCGGTAAAGAGGGAGGAAAGGGTTACATCTAAATGAAAGGGAAAATGCAAATGAAACTGGTGGAAATTAATTTTCAAAAAGGGTAAAGTTAGTAAAGAAACTAAATGTGCGGCTATTACGTTAACAATTAACTAGCGGTAATTAGATATTTGAGAGTAGGGGAAAATTACGGTCGCCAGTCCTATGGACAATTACTATAGTAACTGAAAAGAAAGGTTATTACACATATAATTAGCACTAGAAGCGTGGCAACTGAAGGTTGACACGTGTAGTGTGAAAACTGAAAGTTTGTCAGAAGTAATAAATTTCGCTACACTCTGATTTAATTTAGCAAAAGAATTAATAAAACCGGAAAATTGAAAGTTAATTTAGTGACTGAAATTAATAGTGAGCTTTGTTTCTGAAGCACATCGAAATTCAGTAAAATGCGGTTAGTCTTGGGCTACCTCAACAATCATTTCAAAAGCTACTTGAATCTACGCAATTTAGAAATAAGAGATTTAACTTTGAACTTGAATTAAATGATTCTGAACAATTAACAATAGTAAAATTTAGTACGTACCAAGCTGAGCTGCAGTAACAGGTAAGCTAAAATACGGTAACAAAACTCGCACTCTTAATTTATGCTTGCATAATCTAAATATTGTAGCCAGCTATGAATACCTTAAGTGAACTTTGAAATTAAAGCAGTGAAATCGAATGATATTACTTTAATGCTGGCGTTTGAATTTCAACGACACTCGGGTTCATTCCGGAAAAGGAAGGGGCCCTGCTTGGTAATGCAATTGGGACAATGAGCAACAAAGGTTCATGCTACGTTGCTGTAATTTAGTGAGAAAAATTTAACAGTTTGAAAAGCTGAGGTCTGCCATACAGTTCTAAAACTTTACGTGCTATCAGTCTTCCTTGTTGGTTGATTGAAGGTTTGAAGTCGTCGATCGAGGAGGTGGCGACAGTCACTCATTGTCGGCCGTCGCTGTTGCAGAAGCTGGATGTTGGCGCGCCCTCTTCTCGACACTGTCTCCAGGCGAAACGGGCTCTTGATGTGTGCCAGCTAACGCTTCCCGTCCGCGACACCATGTCAGAAACTAACAAAGCAAGTCGAGCGCAATTACATGCTGCCAAACCCCGAAAGCGCGGCAACTCGCGGGAGCGTCACACAACACACCTGTTCCACTGCCCTCCTCCAGCCAGACTCTCTCTGCCCGCGCTCCACGCGACAGAGTTAAAAATCCCTTAGATCCTAAATACTTTGGTTCTCCACACGACCTATCGATGTATTCGTTCGATAGCATACTTTTCCCTAGGCCAGACCCAGCGTATAAATACAAATAATATTCACAAAACAAACCAATTATACATCGACATAAATGCGTAAATATACAAATAATTAAACAAAAAAAAATGGTTCAAATGGCTCTTAGCACTATGGGACTTAACAACTGTGGTCATCAGTCCCCTAGAACTTAGAATTACTTAAACCTAACTAACCTAAGGACATCACACACATCCATGCCCGAGGCAGGATTCGAACCTGCGACCGTAGCAGTCGCGCGGTTCCGGACTGCGCGCCTAGAACCGCGAGACCACCGCGGCCGGCCAATAATAAAACAATTACAATATACAAAGACACAGAAACGTCATATCTTCAGGTAACAAAATAAGGAAAAAAATTATAGTACTATAGATGTAAATAGGAGGATATGCATTTCCGGCGTTACACATGGACGTCGGGAGTGAAGTTGCGCATCACGCAGCCTATTGCGCACAGTTTGAGTCGTAACACGACGTCCCGTGGCTGCACGAAAAGCATTATTCAACATGGTGGCGTTGCTGTCAGGGTTCCTCCGAGCCATAATCCGTAGGTAGCGGTCATCCACTGCAGTAGTGACCTTTGGGCGGCCTGACCGGGGCATGTCGTCGACAGCTCCTGTCTCTCTGTATTTCCTCCACGTCCGAACAACATCGCTTTGGTTCACTCCGAGACGCGTGGACTCTTCCCTTGTTGAGAGCCCTTCCTGGTACAAAGTAACAACGCGGACGCGATCGAACAGCGGTATTGATCGTCTAGTCATGGCTGGACTACAGATGAGACGAGCCGTATACCTCCTTCCTGGTGGAATGACTGGAACTGATCGGCTTTCGGACCCCCTTCGTCTAACAGGCGCTGCTCATGCTTGGTTGTTTACATCTTTTGGCATGTTTAGTGACATCTCTGAACAGTCAAAGGGACTGTGTCTGTGATAACATATCCACAGTCAACGTCTATCTTCAGGAGTTTTGGGAACCGGTATGATGTAAAACTTTTTAAATGTGTATATTATTGATAAATAAAGTCTACGTTATATGTATCTGTTGTGTTTATTAAAGTTATGGAAAAATGCTACAAATTTATGCACGAACGTATTACAATGATGAGTAAACATGCCGGGTAGGTTCGAGGAAACATTTCCGCAGAAGCGACTTTCCATTAGGCGCTCCCCTCCCCCCTTCCCCTCTAGCCCTTTTCCCTCGCGCACTTTCACCGGCGTCTGTTGTCGCTGCCAATTTTGATACGGACTCTATACAAATCTAGCACTCTCAGCTTGGCGCTCCAAGCAGCCGCTACTAATTGTGGTGCGTCCGGTGCAGAAATCTTACAGCCGAAGCGCCTCTGGCAACCCTCTCAGCTTGGCAACCCAAGCTGTGGCTTTTGCCGCATGGTTCTTAAACCGGCGCCGGCCAGTGTGGCTTAGCGGTTCTAGGCGCTTCAGTCTGGAACCGTGCGTCCGATACGGTCGCAGGTTCGAATCCTGCCTCGGGCATGGACGTGTATGATGTCCTTAGGTTAGTTAGGTTTAAGTAGTTCTAAGTTCTAGGCGACTGATGACCTCAGATGTTAAGTCCCATACTGCTCAGAGCCATTTGAACCATTTTTGTTAAACCGGGCCTGTCAAGCGCGAGATTGAATTCCGCCTAGCGGCGTTGCGGGCACTTGATACATAATGACAGTAGCGGAGCAGAGACTAATGGGGAAACTTTCTACTGGCGATACGAGTAGCAAATGTGGAAATACACTGGCACAAGCCACAAACAGCAGATTGTTATGACTCGGCGCTTGGGAACGAGCACTTGGGAAAAGTCGAAGCTGGTAAACTGTTCGTGTCCTGCTGTCGTGAATATCGATGGAAGGTGGCTGAAGAACGGTGAAACGATGTGTAGGCGCCAAGTTGCTGGATGTCCGCTCCTCATCACAGGTGTCAAGACCACATGGTTGCCCGCTCTATAAAACAGGATAACAGGTGATCTATGGGACAGCTCACGGCAGAGTACAATGCTGGTGCAGACACACGTATCTCTGAATATACAGTTCAGCGCACACTGTTGAAGAAAGGGCACCGTAACAGACGACCCCTACATCTTCCCACGTTGTCCCGAAGACATCGTCAGTTACGTTTGTAGTGGACACGGTATGCTGGACTTTGGATCATTGGAAACGTGTCCCCTGGTCTGACGAAGATTTTTTTTCTTGTTGCACCGAGCCGATGGTCCTGACCGGACACGCAATCATACATGCGAACGGCTACTCTTAACCACCGCGCCATGGACGCATGCCAGTGGCGGCGTTATTTTGCTGTGGGGTACGTTCACTTGGGCTTATACGGCACCTGTGGTAGTAAGTGAAGGCAACGGGATAGCTGTGGGTCACGTGAAAATTACTGCGAACCATCTGAATTCCTTCGAGCTTGATGTCTTTCATGACGATGATGGCATCTTCCACAAAGGTAACTGTGTGTGAGACAAGGCCAGAATCGTACTACAGTGGTTTTCAGAGCATGACAATGAACTCTCTTTGAAGTATTGGCCACCAAGTTCGCCTGATCTAATCCCGGTGGAATACATTTAGTATGCTATGTGTGTCAGTTCGCCGTCCACATGTAAACGCTGCGCTTGTGGGCACACGATACTCATTAAAGCCTGTACTATGGTAAGTTGACGGGCTTCACCTTATGAGAAAGGATTTATGTATAGGAATTGACCACGTGTACCTGAATGGAGGCAAATCAGACATACACCCACTCTGTAATAACAATGATACGTCAAGCAAGTCCGAAATGCAACTACACGTCAGGACGGACAAGAAACAACACAGAAGATGCTACCAATTTGTTAATAATACGGTCGCCAGCCTAATTAGGCATTAACTGAGTTTCTTCCCTGTACGAGTTGATGTACGTGCTTGCCAAACAACACGTAATAACACTGCATAATATGGTAAATTTTAGAACCAGAAAATCTATTAAACTGATAATTTCACTTTCTGTACTGATAGGATAAACGATAAATACATAACACTACACTATAATGTTTACTACAAAACTTCGTACTGTCTATTGATCTGATTAAAATCGGGCATAGGTTACCCTAGATATAGCACTTTCGAATCACACACACAACGTCAATTTTGATGAAGGTAAAACACTGATAAATTTTGGTTTCTATTTTGGCTTTGACTTTGCTGGTCAAATCAGTTTAGAACACTTCAGAATTCAAATGAAGAAAAAAGGGGTGGGGGGGGGACCCTGAAACTGTTATGATCACTGTATTAAAACAATTAATTACTGAAATCATTATGCCCTCAAGATTTCCAATATATGATTTACTATTCTTTTTGTCTTATTTCCTGCTCATTTAAGTACCATTATATCTGTCTCGAAATAATTAAGCTTCATTACTAAATCAATATCAAAATTATCTTCCAACTTTGTCAGACCTTTGTTATTCGTCTATTCATTAACAAAAAAGTTCTTTAAACATCATTCTAACATAGCTAGGTCTGCAGGTAATTATTATTAACATAAACTTTAATTCTTCATTTCGGGACACTCGGATTGCGCAACATTTGGAAAGGACCCTGGCTAGGTTAGTTGTGAGGATAATTAAATGATAGGACAGTTCTGGTAAAATTTAAGTTGTTATTGGACAGTATGGAACAAAAGTAACACTGGTCCACACGAATACAGTACTAAAAGTTTCAACCTGTTCGTATCGATGCGGCGGTTGGCGGGCGGCGAGATGACGAGGTACGGAGCACACATACAACCACAGCAATGGCTCTTGATGTATCGGCACTTTACATCTTCATAGCGTCGCAATACTTTTCCATTTAGTGCCTATGGAATTTTGCCATGCTGTATAGGCGTCGGAACGGCATATCCGAGGCTCAATGAAACTACGTCTTCCAGGAGAGCCTTCTCGATCCAGGACGTGTTGCTCAGACCAATGCCCAACTCCGACTACCACTGCTGAGCCCGATATGCCGTGCAGCGCACCGCCGTGTGCATTTTCCCGCGCTCGCCTGCCATCCACCTTTTACCGCTCCCCTACAGACAGGGTATTCACCCGAGGTTTTGCATTCTACATATCCTAAACATTGCCTATGTATGGACCAGACGCACAATTACAATTTTAACATCTTACAATAGTTTCAACGTTTCTTACATTTCAATTCTGTTATAATATTGCTTGAAATTTGACATAGACATTAATATTCACATCGAAAATTGTTTACAGTTTCTTTAACATAATGGCATGAAACAAAAAAGAAATGAAATCAGAACATCGATTACACTAATTTATCGAAAATCAGAAGAAAAAATTATTATATGTACAATAGTACAGCATTGTCATTGTTACACATGCCCCTGTTTCCAGTAAATTTCACTAAGTGCAAATTTGATGGCAACACTGAACTTTATATTTACACAGGGGTTCTGAATTTTTGCATGAATATGCCATCATAAAATTTTTGTATCACTAAACTTCCTTTCTCGCACATTATAGAGGTCTATAGTTTTTAATATATCGAGAACATTTACTTATCATTTACTTAAGTGCCTTTAGCACAGTCCATCCTCCTATTACAACATTATTTAAGTAGCAAATTACTCATCATTATTAAATTTCTCAGACAAATAAAACCAAAATTTGGAACACAAACACTTATCTACAAAAGCAGATACAATTACCTATATATACTATAAAACAATTTGTTGCTGCTTGCATTGAATGGCAGTCCATTTCCTTATTTACTAATAAACACACAATAATATTTAAAAAATTCACTACATATACACTCCCGGAAATTGAAATAAGAACACCGTGAATTCATTGTCCCAGGAAGGGGAAACTTTATTGACACATTCCTGGGGTCAGATACATCACATGATCACACTGACAGAACCACAGGCACATAGACACAGGCAACAGAGCATGCACAATGTCGGCACTAGTACAGTGTATATCCACCTTTCGCAGCAATGCAGGCTGCTATTCTCCCATGGAGACGATCGTAGAGATGCTGGATGTAGTCCTGTGGAACGGCTTGCCATGCCATTTCCACCTGGCGCCTCAGTTGGACCAGCGTTCGTGCTGGAAGTGCAGACCGCGAGAGACGACGCTTCATCCACTCCCAAACATGCTCAATGGGGGACAGATCCGGAGATCTTGCTGGCCAGGGTAGTTGACTTACACCTTCTAGAGCACGTTGGGTGGCACGGGATACATGCGGACGTGCATTGTCCTGTTGGAACAGCAAGTTCCCTTGCCAGTCTAGGAATGGTAGAACGATGGGTTCGATGACGGTTTGGATGTACCGTGCACTATTCAGTGTCCCCTCGACAATCACCAGTGGTGTACGGCCAGTGTAGGAGATCGCTCCCCATACCATGATGCCGGGTGTTGGCCCTGTGTGCCTCGGTCGTATGCAGTCCTGATTGTGGCGCTCACCTGCACGGCGCCAAGCACGCATACGACCATCATTGGCACCAAGGCAGAAGCGACTCTCATCGCTGAAGACGACACGTCTCCATTCGTCCCTCCATTCACGCCTGTCGCGACACCACTGGAGGCGGGCTGCACGATGTTGGGGCGTGAGCGGAAGACGGCCTAACGGTGTGCGGGACCGTAGCCCAGCTTCATGGAGACGGTTGCGAATGGTCCTCGCCGATACCCCAGGAGCAACAGTGCCCCTAATTTGCTGGGAGGTGGCAGTGCGGTCCCCTACAGCACTGCGTAGGATCCTACGGTCTTGGCGTGCATCCGTGCGTCGCTGCAGTCCGGTCCCAGGTCGACGGGCACGTGCACCTTCCGCCAACCACTGGCGACAACATCGATGTACTGTGGAGACCTCACGCCCCACGTGTTGAGCAATTCGGCGGTACATCCACCCGGCCTCCCGCATGCCCACTATACGCCCTCGCTCAAAGTCCGTCAACTGCACATACGGTTCACGTCCACGCTGTCGCGACATGCTACCAGTGTTAAAGACTGCGATGGAGCTCCGTATGCCACGGCAAACTGGCTGACACTGACGGCGGCGGTGCACAAATGCTGCGCAGCTAGCGCCATTCGACGGCCAACACCGCGGTTCCTGGTGTGTCCGCTGTGCCGTGCGTGTGATCATTGCTTGTACAGCCCTCTCGCAGTGTCCGGAGCAAGTATGGTGGGTCTGACACACCGGTGTCAATGTGTTCTTTTTTCCATTTCCAGGAGTGTATTTGCTGCCTATTATTCAGATTTGGGCAGTCCATTTTGCATCATTTTACCACATCACCTGTACCACACTTACAATTCTCCATTGACTATTTATCTGCCCTCTTTGATTTTTGGCTGTCCTTTATATTATGACTCATATACTGCCCACTTTGGTTTTTGGCAGTCCCATCTTTTATCTGGCTTACAGCATTTGCTTTTTCTTTTCAACCCTTTTCTCCATACATCTTTACATTTTTAGGACATTTGGTTTACATTTAGAATAAAATGGTTTCAGCATAAGATACAGCACATTTACTGCAAATTGCTCTCTGAGTGTACTTAGGTCACTCACTCCTAGGAACATACAGTTTCAGGTCCACAACGTTCCTTACACCTAAAGGTCTCTTGGATTTTGGGTAGATCAGGTAGTAAGCATTATCGTGTGGGATGTTCTGCATTATATACGGTCCATTATAAATATATTTAAATTTGGAAATTTCATGGTTCAGTTCACTAGTTTTTTCGTGGGTTTTAGAAGAACATATCCCCAATTTTAAATTTTGAAACTTTCAGATTTTTATCATGTCTTTTAGATCTAGATTCAGCTTTTTGCTTTCCCCTTTTTCTGACTAATTCTTTCTTTTGACTCAACCCTAAGCTTGTACAAGGTGGAAACTCTAGTTTTTCCTCGATTAAACTTTTACTTCTGCTGCCTAACAAAATTTCTTCCGGTGGGAACCCAGTAGTTTCATGATGTAAGGTGTTCATGACATTCTCGAAGTCTGATATAAATCTGCCCCAGACTCTAAATCATGCCCCTTCCTGTTTTTTCCGCAATGCACCTTGGTCGACTGTGACATCGTCCCAAGATACGTACCTGAACTATCAACCATTCATATCTGGTGGCTTTCTCGGTTTCTGAAGTTCAAAGTCTTTGCTTACTTGAACTCTTTGCAAAATAAACACTGAGTCATCAGGTGGCTCTTTCTTTCTGTGTTCAGTCTCAACATCTGGGTTCTGTTTTGAAACTTCGTCATCAGTATGTACATTATCGCAATTAGCTGCATTCCCATTATTTTTACTAGTACCGAAATACACGTCATCTGAACTATCGTCAGAATCCGACCATTCTGGATCGCTTTCAGGTTCTAACATAAAAGCTTTTCTGAGACAGGCACTAAGTTCTTCCTCTGCATTTTCATCAGGTTTTGATTTTAACTCAGTATCTTCTTTTGACAAAACGTCCTCATTATCAGCTTTACTCACATCCACTGTTACTTCATATTTAGCGTAATCCTCGTGGACTTCCATTACTCGTAGGTAATTACCTGCCTCTTCCCCACGGTGCCTTTCGGTAACAGCGTGTACTGTTGGCAGATCGTTAACAGAAGTTACTTCCTCGTCAATGCTTAGGATTTCATCCTCCAATTCCTTCCTATCTTTAACCTTCGTCCTATCGGCAGCACGCGTACTTTGCACGGCGCTGTTTACTCTCTCCTCTTCAAATTTGGGCCACGTCACCTTATCGACGTCCCTACTATTTCATTTTCCACTAATTAACCTCCTTGCCTCATACTCCTTCTTAAAAAACCTCCCACTCACATTGCTTGAGGACTTTGTATAGATCGTCGATCTGCACACGCCAATCAGTTACTTCTGCTAATTCATTCTCGCCATTTACTTCATTGCTAACACTGCTAACCGCACCTCTCTGTGTATCCACAGTTTCATCTATTATTTCCTTCGCCACGGAATTACCACTCGTAATGTATTCACCAGCTCTTACGGCAATGTTCGTACCTAATGCTACCCCATTGCTAGCGGCTTCTCTCTGAACAGCTGTTCTGCTAGGCTGGGCCGTTGCCCTCTGATGTTCCACTCACCTGTTAACAAGTATTGCTCTGCGCGGCGAAGATGACTCACCAGCGTTCGCACCTGGCGCTTGTTGCGCAACTACACGTTGCGTCGTTCCACGCCTGTCTCTAACCTGTCTCATAACTTTACTGTCAGTCCGGTAACATTTCTTAAATCGGAGCCGGTATGTACTGTCCGCTTCCGTTTGGCCCGCAACGTTCGCGGAAATCAGTTTCCCGCGTCGTTATTATTTAGCGCGGTGTACCCTCTACCGCGACCTAGATAACTCCCTCTTCCTCTGCCTCTGCCTCTTCCTCTCTGTATCACGTTGACGCGAAACCCTTCGCCGTCATTTCTCTCGTCATTATTGCGAATATTTCTGTTACCAAAATTCTGATAATTGGCACGACTTTCGCGCCAATGGTCTTCGTCTTCGACCCTCTCGAGAAACGCTTGGAAGCTACGATGATTGCTTCCCACATATCTCTTTGAATCTTCTGGAAGCTTTTTATATAGCTCCCATATGATTTCAGAATCGGATCTTCTCCCTCTTAAATGCGTCAACTTTCGGTACCAATATTCGCAGAAATCTTTCAAAGAATTCCTGCCCCTGTTATCACGAAGTTTGGCCATGATAAACTCGCGCCACAAATGATCCTGTTTTTGTTCGGACCAATATTCTTCCGTAAACTTTTGCTTAAATTCTTCGAACGTCATTTGTTCGGTATCCAAATTAATTCCCCAGCGCTTAGCGTCACCTGCTATGGCGCTAATTACTACGTTTATCTTTTCCTGACCAGACAAGTGTTCAGGAAACATTCTCTCCCAATTTTTGATGAAATCCAACGGATGCCATCCGTTATGTTTCTTGGCGGGATTGAATCGTTCCTCACCTTCCAACAGCTTCGTAACTGGTGTGCCATTACAGACAACACCAGGCCTATCTTTGATTTTATTCTCGGGATCGAAAATTTTGCCTTGAATTTTCGATGTATTTTGTTCACACTTTTGTACACATCCGGTAACTTTCTCGTCTAAGTCTCTTTCAGTGTCTGAAACTGCCTTTTTCAACTGTGAGATTCTGTGCTGACATTCGTTTACGATCTCAGTTTTAAGACCGAAAACTTTTTCGTCTACTTTTGTTTCAACCAGAGGCTCTACTTTCTCTTGGATGTTGAGAATTTCAACATCAAACCTACTGTTAATGTTGTCAATTTCCCCCTGCATAGTATCCATATTTTTATTAATTGTGTCAATTTCAAACTTCATAGTATTTGCCACAGAACTTAAATTACCCACTTTTTGCTCTACCTGTTCTATTTGTTTACTAATTTTAATTCCTTATTCTTCGACCTGTGCTTTAAGCTGACCAACTTGTGTTTTAAACTGCTCATCAACGTGTGTTTTAAGCTGATCATTCTGAGTTTTGAGCTGCTGATCAACATGTGTTTTAAGCTGATCATTCTGAGTTTTGAGCTGCTGATCAACATGTGTTTTAAGCTGATAATTCTGAGTTTTGAGCTGGTTATTTTGTGTTTTGAGCTGCCGATCAACATGTGTTTTAAGCTGATCAATCTGTCCTGCAATTTGTTTGGTTAATTGTTCAAATAAGTCGTTCATGCTTAAAATTTTCACGCTGTTTTGTTCTACGAAATTGGAGTGTTCCGATCCTACATCAAAATTTTCTTTCGGTTCTTTCTGTATCTGTGGTGAATCAAACATCTCAGCGGATTCGTTCACGTACCCACTATCATCTACAAAGTCATCCTCTACTTCCTGTTTTATTCCTTGCTGTGTTCGAGGCAATCTCGACATTTCAATCTGTTCGTTTACATTTTCATGATATTGTATGTACGCCAATTGTCTTCCGCTAACGCCATCTGTTATCTGGCCGCGTACACTCCTGTCATTGCCAGCCGCATTTTCCATTACGCTCGGCACATCTACTGTTTCTACGTTCCTGTCCATACTGAACGCAAATTACACCACACTACCGTACTTGACGTTCACTGCTATTTATTTTACTAAATATTATTGCAATTCGTGCCACTGAACATCCACTGTTCGGTATTCACGTTAATTTGTGACCGACAACAACTGGATGTCCTGTCACAGTCGCCACTTGTAAACGCTGTGCTTGTGGGCACACGATACTCATTAAAGCCTGTACTATGGTAAGTTGACGGGCTTCACCTTATGAGAAAGGATTTATGTGTAGGAATTGACAGCGTGTACCTGAATGGAGGTAAATCAGACTTACACCCATTCTGTAATAACAATGATACGTCAAGCAAGTCCGAAATGCAACTACACGTCAGGACGGACAAGAAACAACACAGAAGATGCTACCAATTTGTTAATAATACGGTCGCCAGCCTAATTAGGCATTAACTGAGTTTCTTCCCTGTACGAGTTGATGTACGTGCTTGCCAAACAACACGTAATAACACTGCATAATATGGTAAATTTTAGAACCAGAAAATCTATTAAACTGATAATTTCACTTTCTGTACTGATAGGATAAACGATAAATACATAACACTACACTATAATGTTTACTACAAAACTTCGTACTGTCTATTGATCTGATTAAAATCGGGCATAGGTTACCCTAGATATAGCACTTTCGAATCACACACACAACGTCAATTTTGATGAAGGTAAAACACTGATAAATTTTGGTTTCTATTTTGGCTTTGACTTTGCTGGTCAAATCAGTTTAGAACACTTCAGAATTCAAATGAAGAAAAAAGGGGTGGGGGGGGGGACCCTGAAACTGTTATGATCACTGTATTAAAACAATTAATTACTGAAATCATTATGCCCTCAAGATTTCCAATATATGATTTACTATTCTTTTTGTCTTATTTCCTGCTCATTTAAGTACCATTATATCTGTCTCGAAATAATTAAGCTTCATTACTAAATCAATATCAAAATTATCTTCCAACTTTGTCAGACCTTTGTTATTAGTCTATTAGTTCATTAACAAAAAAAGTTCTTTAAACATCATTCTAACATAGCTAGGTCTGCAGGTAATTATTATTAACATAAACTTTAATTCTTCATTTCGGGACACTCGGATTGCACAACATTTGGAAAAGACCCTGGCTAGGTTAGTTGTGAGGATAATTAAATGATAGGACAGTTCTGGTAAAATTTAAGTTGTTATTGGACAGTATGGAACAAAAGTAACACTGGTCCACACGAATACAGTACTAAAAGTTTCAACCTGTTCGTATCGATGCGGCGGTTGGCGGGCGGCGAGATGACGAGGTACGGAGCACACATACAACCACAGCAATGGCTCTTGATGTATCGGCACTTTATTTCTTCATAGCGTCACAATACTTTTCCATTTAGTGCCTATGGAATTTTGCCATGCTGTATAGGCGTCCGAACGGCATATCCGAGGCTCAATGAAACTACGTCTTCCAGGAGAGCCTTCTCGATCCAGGACGTGTTGCTCAGACCAATGCCCAACTCCGACTACCACTGCTGAGCCCGTTATGCCGTGCAGCGCCCGTGTGCATTTTCCCGCGCTCGCCTGCCATCCACCTTTTACCGCTCCCCTACAGACAGGGTATTCACCCGAGGTTTTGCATTCTACATATCCTAAACATTGCCTATGTATAGACCAGACGCACAATTACAATTTTAACATCTTACAATAGTTTCAACGTTTCTTACATTTCAATTCTGTTATAATATTGCTTGAAATTTGACATAGACATTAATATTCACATCGAAAAGTGTTTACAGTTTCTTTAACATAATGGCATGAAATAAAAAAGAAATGAAATCAGAACATCGATTACACTAATTTATCGAAAATCAGAAGAAAAATTATTACAAGCGCAGCCGATGCAGTAATGCGTTCCAAAGGCGGAACAACACGCTACAACGGAAGTGGTCATAATGGTCATAATGGTGGGGTGATTGGGTGATTTGGTGGGGGTGGGGGATGAGGGGGGGGGGGGTGCAAACAGCGAGGTCCCATCTAATTAGGAAGAATGGTGAAGGAAGTCGGCCGTGCCTTTTTAAAGGAACCATCCCTCCTTTTGCCTGAATCGATTTAGGGAAATCACGGTAAACCTAAATCAGGATGGGCGGACGCGGGTTTGAACCGTCGTCGTTTCGAATGCGAATCCAGTGTGCTAACCACTGCGCACTCTCGCTCGGCGGCCATTACGTTTTGGCTCATTAGTGTAAATATATTTGTCTAGGTCAGCTGGGGCGACATTGCTACAGCAATCATAGGACGATGCCATGGGGTAATTTCATATTTTAAAAAGGCGGTACCAGGCATAGTATCTACACATTGTGTTATTCACAGACAACATTTGGTAGCAAAAAACTTTTACGATCGCCTTCATAGCTCTTTAAAGTACGTAATTCTGAGGTTAACAAGGTGAGAAGCGGTGCACTCACTGATAGATTGTTTCAGAATCTGTGTGATGAGAACGACAAAGATTTCAATCATTTGCTCCTGCACACAGAGCTTCCTTGGCTGTCAAAGGGTACATACCTAAAATGATTTCATAGCCTCTTTGATATAGTTTTGACGTTTTTTGAAAACAAAGCTCAACCGTTGATGGATAATTTACTGGTATTCAAGAGTGATACAGCTTATTTGATCGATACATACAATAAATTTAATGACTTGGATTTAAACAATTTCTGTTTTTGTGTCAAAAAATCCCTTGTACAGAAGACACAGTTCGAGTCAAAACGGTTTCATCTGTTTTCCAATCTTTCTACTGTAGAAACAAATGATGATTCCATTTTAGTGTTTTGACAGCACTTGGACACATTTAAAGAAGATTTTATGAGTAGACTCACCATTAAATGACCGTTCCAAATTGCGTGGTGGAATCTTTCTCTGACTCACAAACATCAGAATTAGCGTTGCCGGAAGAGCTGACACAACTTTCAACGAGTGAAGAGTTAAAATTAAAATTCAGAAATGGATAGCAAGGACTCTGGCTTCATAGGCAAATTCCAATATTATATCCAGCTTTATTGCCTGCAGCAAAGAAGTATTTCAGCGCATTCCCACCATCGTATTTAGCGGAAAGAGGTTTTAGCGTGGTTAGCAAGATAGTTACCAAGAACAGGAACAGAATACTAATCGTAGAGCGCGGCGATTTAAGATTTCTTATGATAAAAATGCCAGCAAGTATTGAAAAATTGGTGTCATTATAGCAAGTTCACTCTTCTAACTAAAATTATTTTTAAATTTTTAAATATACATTTGTCAATGAACCTTTGAGATGGACACCAATATTATTAACATATTTTAATGAAGTAATTTTAAAAATATATCCCTTTTCAGTTCGAACTGCACTACCTGTAAGATGAAAATTGCGAACCATCTGGAATTTGAATACGAATGAAGAAGGGGCACACTCTTGAAGAAGGGGCACCGTAGCAGACGACCCGTACATTCTTCCCACGTTGTCCCGAAGACATCGTCAGTTACGTTTGTAGTGGACACGGGATGCTGGACTTTGGATCATTGGAAACGTGTCGCCTGGTCTGACGAATTTTTTTTTTTTTTTTTTCTTGCACCGGGCCGATGGTCCTGACCGGACACGCAATGGTCTTCAAATTCATCAACTGGAGCCTAACTTACGACAGTTCTCAATTTAACCTTCCATTAAATATCTCCATAGTTTCCCAGATTTCTGTAAGACCTCGTCGTGGATGAAGACTGTAGCCATCGAAATATTGTTTTAAAAGTGTGTTGTGCTAAAAGCTCGTTGGAAAATTTTGTGTTATTTATCTGTAGGTCGAGTTTGTTGTTGTGGTCTTCAGTCCTGAGACTGGTTTGATGCAGCTCTCCTGCTACCCTATCCTGTGCAACTTTCTTCATCTGCCAGTACTTACTGCAACCTACATCCTTCTGAATCTGCTTAGTATATTCATCTCTTGGTCTCCCTCTACGATTTTTACCCTCCAATCTGCCCTCCAATGCTAAATTTGTGATCCCTTGATGCCTCAGAACATGTAACATGTCCTACTAACCGGTCCCTTCTTTTTGTCAAGTTGTGCCACAAACTCCTCTTCTCCCCAATTCTGTTCAATACTTCATCATTAGTTATGTGATCTACCCATCTAATCTTCAGCATTCTTCTGTAGCACCACATTTCGAAAGCTTCTATTCTCTTCTTCTCCAAACTATTTATCGTCCATGTTTCATTTCCATATACGCCTACACTCCATACAAATACTTTCAGAAACGACTTCCTGACACTTAAATCTATACTCGATGTTAACAAATTTCTCTTCTTCAGAAACGCTTTCCTTGCCATTGCCAGTCTACATTTTATATCCTCTCTACTTCGACCATTGTCAGTTATTTTGCTCCCCAAATAGCAAAACTCCTTTACTACTTTAAGTGTCTCATTTCCTAATCTAATTCCCTCAGCATCACCCGACTTAATTCGACTACATTCCATTATCCTCGTTTTGCTTTTGTTGATGTTCATCGTATACCCTTCTTTCAAGACACTGTCCATTCCGTTCAACTGCTCTTCCAAGTCCTTTTGCTGCCTCTGACAGAATTACAATGTCATCGGCGAACCTCAAACTTTTTATTTCTTCTCCATGGATTTTAATACCTACTCCGAATTTTTCTTTTGTTTCCTTCACTGCTTGCTCAATATACAGATTGAATAACATCGGGGTAGGCTACAACCCTGTCTCACTCCCTTCCCAATAAATGCTTCCCTTTCGTGCCCCTCGACTCTTATAACTGCCATCTGGTTTCTGTACAAATTGTAAATAGCCTGTCGCTCCCTGTATTTCACCCCTGCCACCTTTAGAATTTGAAAGAAAGTATTCCAGTCAACATTGTCAAAAGCTTTCTCTAAGTCTACAAATACTAGAAACGTAGGTTTGCCTTTCCTTAATCTTTCTGGCAATGGGAAGGAAAGCGTTTCTGAAGAAGAGAAATTTGTTAACATCGAGTATAGATTTAAGTGTCAGGAAGTCATTTCTGAAAGTATTTGTATGGAGTGTAGCCATGTATGGAAGTGAAACATGGACGATAAATAGTTTGGACAAGAAAAGAATAGAAGGTTTCGAAATGTGGTGCTACAGAAGAATGCTGAAGATTAGATGGGTAGATCACATAACTAATGATGAAGTATTGAACAGAATTGGGGAGAAGAAGAGTTTGTGGTACAACTTGACAAAGAGAAGGGACCGGTTAGTAGGACATGTTCTGAGGCATCAAGGGATCACAAGTCAGTATTGCCTCACGTGTTCCCATATTTCTACGGAATCCAAACTGATATTCCCCGAGGTCGGTTTCTACCAGTTTTTCCATTCGTCTGTAAAGAAGTCGTGTTAGTATTTTGCATCTGTGTCTTATTAAACTGATTGTTCGGTAATTGTCACATCTGTCAACACCTGCTTTCTTTGGGAATGGAATTATTACATTCTTCTTGACGTCTGAGGGAATTTCGTCTGTGTCATACATCTTGCTCACCAGATGGTAGAGTTTTGTCAGGAATGGCTCTCCCAAGGCCGTCAGTAGTTCTAATGGAATGTTGTCTACTCCCGGGGCCTTGTTTCTACTCAGGTCTTTCAGTGCTCTGTCAAACTCTTCACGCAGTATCGTATCTCCCATTTCATCATCATCTACATCCTCTTCCATTTCCATAATATTGTCCTCAAGTACATCTCCCTTGTATAGACCCTCTATATACTCCTTCCACCTTTCTGCTTTCCCTTGTTTGCTTAGAACTGGGTTTCCATCTGAGCTCTTGATATTCATAGAAGTGGTTCTCTTTTCTTCAAAGATCTCTTTAATTTTTCTGTAGATCGAGACTGTTTCTGATTTCTTTTCCATGAAAAAAGGGGTAGGGTGCTGAGTAATTTTTTCTTCGAAAGGACGGCGGTGGGCCGGAAAAGACTGAGAACCTGTGGTCTAGGTGCTCGAGGGGAGTACTGTCTGCTGTGCCTCTCTAATGTGTATACGTGTTTGTGTCGGTGTGCAGGAGTGGGGCACATGGTGGGCGCGGGCATCTACGTGATGATCGGGCCGGTGGCGCGCGACATCGCGGGCCCCGGCATCGTGCTGTCCTTCATGCTGGCCGGCCTCACCTCGCTGCTCGCGGCCCTGTGCTACGCAGAGTTCGGCACGCGCATCCCCAAGGCGGGCTCCGCCTACGTCTACACCTACATCAGCATCGGCGAGTTCTGGGCCTTCATCATCGGCTGGAACATCATCCTCGAGCACATGATAGGTTCGTCTCGACGCAGGCGCACCACTATCTTACTGCACTGAACTCCGTTACTTAGTCACTTATCCTTACTCTCCGTAGCATTAATAAAGACCTAAAAATAGATTTTAAGTTGAACTAGATTTCTTGCAACGATGTTTGAAATGAATGATTGATTCATCTACTCAAGCAATTTAAACTGACCTGTGCAAGCCTCTTCATCTTTCCATAACTACTGAAATCTGCATTCGTTTGAACCTGCTCTCTGCAATCAATCCGTGGTCTCCTTCCATAATCCCTAAGCCTCCCTACCCTACTCTTCTCTCCATTACCAAATTAGTGATACCTTGATGCCTTAGGACATGTTCTGTGAACCGATTACCTATTGTGGTCAAATTGTACGATAAATTTCTTTCTTCCTCAGTTGCGATCAGTCCCTCCTCATTGGTTATGCGATATACCAGTCCAAGTTTCAGCATCCTCCTGTAGCGCTACGTTTCAAACCCCTCTCCTCATGGATTATGTGTTATGAGGCTGCTGCAGGCAGTACCGTGAATGTCGCCAAACTTCTGCAATCAGACGAGGCCTCTAGCAAGGTGAAGTGGCACCCCTACCATTAGTGCAGACATTACGGTACCTGGGCATTACCTTTACCCCCACCATCGTATACGCAGCCACGACGAATTTCCGTCGTCTGTTACAACGACGTCTTCCAGAATCTCCTGTGTCCGAGAACACACCTCAAAACATTGAGCTCCTTAATTCTTAGGTAGCATCAAAATTGGTCCACGTAGATTAAGTGCTTTCTCTGACGACACCGACTGGGCGCACCCTCAGCTGGTTCCATTTTTAAAATTCTACACTTAGCCTACCCCAATGGGATTGTGGTCCCAGAATCGTCTCTGTATGCAAGCAGCTGCCTTATATATGGGTACTATGAGAAAATAATGGACCAGACGGAGCACATCCCTAATCCGCAGCTTGCTTGTGGTCGACCTTCTTGCTTCTACCTCACCGTCGTTGTCTGTTGGCCACATCGCATCTCATTTGTCTCACTTTTCAACCATTTTCGTCAACTAAAGTTACACAGATACCAGCTTCCCAGGTACCCATCCACGCAGGACCAAGGATTTTTACAACCTATTATTGCGCCGTATTCCTCGTAACGTCTTGGATACCAGATATCCCTCCATCCCAGTGGCCCACACTGTGGAGTACCATCCTCCAGCTCTTACTCCTTATGAATGTCTTGGCAAAGTGGTATCACATAGTCAACAGGAAATTTGCAACAAACAGCGACTGCACGACATCGGTTTGTCGAATTCCACTCTTTGTCTCCTTTGCCAGCAACACAACATTGTGACCACCATCTGACCTGTGCCTCTCCACACGGCGGCTGGCTATTCATGACTGCCTGCTACATCCAAGTGCCACTACATTCGATCGGACCGCGATTTTTCCTGTAACTGGAGGACTCATATTTTGCCGCCGCCAAATATCATGCCATTAATTAGATTAAGGGGTAGGTGGTCAGTTACCTATTTCGTTAGGGACCAAAATCTCGCCTCGACTTCTGTATCTGTTTACAAATAGGCCATGCAGCGCTCGAGCACTTGCCACTTTACGGAGGGGTCTTTGTTTGACCTCCACTTAGTTGGGGAACGCCGGGAGCTGAGGACACCTACCCCCAACCGGGCGGTGTCTGAGTTTCAGCTGCCTATGGTCGATTCTTCCCCCGATCTCTGCCGATGGGAGAGCACGCCATAAATGCGCGTAATTTTTTGTGTCCTGTCTTTTGTTTTTATTTTTCCCTAATAGGTGACGTCTGTTCCACATAATTTCATAATAATAGTAAAAATTAAAAAGTAAATAAATAAATAAGAAGAGAAGCCTTCCACTTCTATTGATTCCCATGTCTCCCACTTTCCTACGCTCCACAGGCTTGGTGGAGGTGAGAGGGACACTGTGGCCACGCCCCGGAATTCGACCGCTGCCCACTGACCCATTCCTGTAAAAATAAATTAATTAATTAATTAAATAAAAAGGCCAGTTAAGAAAACCACTTGTGTAAATCAGGAAATCCGGGTTTGAGTCCCGGTCCTGCAAAAAATTTCACTGTAGTCATACCCTTATACAGCTTTACGAATACATTTCATGTACTTTAATTTTACTCTACCCAGCCTCCTTCACGTTGAGTAGATGACTGCATTCTGACGCAGTAGAGCGCGTTAACCCTGCCGCCTCGAAGGCGCATAACCGATACATAAGGATGCCTAGCATCGCTGGCAAATATGAATGAACATCTTGTCTGTAGCAAAAATTCTTCCCCATAACATGATCTATCGCAGCTTGATGTCTCGTGCAGAGATTTTGAACAGTATGTACATATGAAATAAAAGAGTATTTTATTTTCTGTTTCATGTTTCACGTTTTTGTACCAAATTTTAATTTAGTGTGAATACTTACATTTTCATTCGATTTAATAATTACAGATAAAATATGTTACCATTCGAGAACTACGCTCATGTTCAGAAAAAAACAGAACCCCCTGAACGACTTGAGATAGGACGTTCATATTCGCAGAGCATGTACATTAGTATGTTCAGCAGAAATGATTAGTATTTCAGTTACCTTCGTTCAGCCTGTGTCCTGTTGCCTTGTAGGCAGAAGGACCGACCACCATCGGCCCTGATAATCTGTTCCACGTGTGACGGTATCGACGCATATAAGGCGCGAATGGCGTCCTGTGGTATAGCCACCCATGCTGCATTCACCTTGTTCCAAAGTACATCTGAGGTGGTTGGCATTGGGTCACAGCACTGCACCCGTCATTTCACCATATCTTAAACATTTTTGTTTGGTAACAAGCCCAGTGATGTAGCGGACCTGGGCAAAAGGCTGACACCCCGTGACACCAAGAACGCATATGTACGTGCAGCTACATAGGGTCGTGCATTGGCTTGCTGAAAAATGGCGTCTAGGGTGTTTTACAGGAAGGGTATGGCTACGGGTAGCATCACGTAGGTCACACTGATCACAGTGCCGTGTACACATACTAACTGTAATTTCTAGTTGTACCCAACAGCACCCCATGCCATAACGCCTTTAATTGGCGCTGTATGTCTTGTGCGAATGCAGTCACTGTGATGCCGCTCCCCATGTATGCAGTGAATCAAAATGGAGCCATGGTTTTCATACAAACAGAGCCTGGATTCGTCCGAAAAGACTATCTGATGCCACTCCTGTCTGCAGTGACGTCATTCTGTACACCATTGCACTCTAACATGTCATTCGTCAAAGGCAAGCGGAGAAGTGGGTGATGCGCACGTAACCCATGACATAATAAATGGTGACGGTCTGTCACCCCTGACAGTGTACGATGTGTTACACTGTTCCACTGTTCAGCGAGAGCCGAGGAGGACGCAGATCTGTTCTGCAGCGCCATTCGTATGAGATGTCGATCTCCTCGGCGGGTGGTCTGTGTGGTGCGACCTGACCCATCTCGTGGTTTTCTACGACCTTCCATGAACCATTCTGCTCACACCCGTTGCACTCCCGAAAAACTTCGTCCCACACGAGCAGTAATTTCCCAGATGGATGCATCACATTCTCTCATGCTGATAATGCGCCCTCTTTCAAACTGACTGATTTGACGGTACGGTTTGCACATATGTCTGTGAGGCATCCCGCACATCTGCTTAAGTCACACTGATCCATTAAATTCGGTTTGTATTGACAACTAGAGCCGCAGCCGCATTTTACCGGTAGGTGGTGTTGCGCCGCGATATCGATGTTGACCTTGAACCCGCGGGCCGACATGGTTCAAATGCTAATTATTTCTGCAGAACATACTAATGTAGGTGTCCTGGGAATATGAACGTCCTGTCTCTAGTCTTTCAAGGTGATTTGTTTTTCTGAACATGAGTGTATGTTTTAATATTTGTCAATTACTTTTTCGATTTGATAATAAATACAGAATTGAAATGAAAATAAAAAAAAGTTGCGCTTAGCGAGAATAGAACCTGCACCATCATAAAGAAGACTAGGATATTAGGTACAGTCACATGCTGATCTGTTAATACCTCGAATTTTTGTACTTAACAGCCAATGGAGATCTTCAAAATTACATACTGCTTTAGCAAAATGATGCCTGGGCTCTGACCCTCAGATCACGTTTTTATAAGGGATATCGAAGATGGCCAATCTGTCAGTTCTCCCTCTTAATACCATTGTTTTTTTACTTTATGTATACAGGGTGTATCCTAGTTAATGACGTAAACGCAAATAGTTGAAAGTACACAGTCCTAGAAGCAAAAAGTCTCGTTAGACATAGGTCCGTAAACGAACTGTTTGCGAGATAATTGCGACATGACTGTATTTAAAATTCATTCCAGTTTGGAAAAGGTAACAATACTGTGCAAAATTAAGAAAAGTTATTAGAGATAATTTGGTAGAAGCGCAGTTGTTTTGAATGAAGACATCAACAGTTACATGGCTGTAGTCATAGTTGAAGTGTTCAAAACGCCGTCCTTGTACCCGAATGCAAGCCCTTCCCCGTCGCCACAGAGTTTCGTATCCTTTTAAACACGCCTGGATCATTTCAGAATTCTTGACAGTCACTGATAAGTCTCTGCTCCAAGTTTTCAGCCATGGTAACTGGAGTGGTGTACGCTACACCATTAAGACGACCCGAAACACAGAAATATGGGGGGCTCAGATCAGGTGTTCTTGGAGACCACAGTGCAGGTCCTCCTCGCCCCTTCCACCTTTGGCCACATCAACGCTTTAGACGTCGTCTCACTACAGCAGCAAAACATGCCGGTGTTTCACCAGGCATATTCCACATCCTCTGGCGCTGCTCTAACGTAACATCCTCAAGCAATCCTAAACGATGTGGCCGCAGAAACCGAAGGCAATTCCGTCCAGTGATTTTTTTTTTGTGTTAAACATGTACGCTCCAATTAGACGATCACCTAGTACCCACAACCATGCGTTCACTGAGGAAGGTCACTGGTGTTGAAAATCATGCGTAGCGTATGGGTTGGGGCATAGATGACTCCAAATGTGAGAATTGTGATAATTAAACACACCATTACGTGTGAAACCTGCTTCATCTGTAATTAAAATGTTATTGTCAAACGTAGGGTTGCCTACAGCTTGTTGTCACATGCGCTGACTGAACGTTTGTTTTCCTCACTAAGATACTGAAGATTTGGAGATGGTACAGGTACATAGCACAGTGATGCATTTTTCTGCAAACACTGCTATGGCTCATTACAGGGGTTTGTGCGGCACGTCTGCTTGTCGAGACTCCTGAAGAATGATCGACTGTTCCCAGCTCCACATTTTCAAGCACAGATGTAATTCGTGCATGCCTACCCGCTCCCAAAGCAAGTGCAAAGCTCCCAGTTTCTCGGAAGTTCTGCTGCACCCTTATAAAGATTTGATACTCAAGGTGACTTTGGGCAGGGTATGGTTCTTGGTACAAGCATGCTGCCTCCCGTGCATTGCTTACCACATGCGACATGCATATCCTGATACTCCTCATTACTGTAATGTTCCATGTTAGCACCAACATCCCTAGAACACAGCTGACATTCTGCGAACAACTGATGGGAGTGGCACAGTTAATGTGTACTGGTACTGTCGTGTCCGGTTTGTTTACAGCTCTGACATATCGAATATGTAAACAAATATCACATCATTCAACATGCCATGTCTACACAGAATCACATCAATAGTGTTTAAATGAAAGTTCCGCCATTTGTCTTTACAGTTTGTTTATTCTATTGTTCAATGTTTTGCATACCGCACTGAAAAGATATCTGTATAAAGAATGCTTAAAAAATACAATGGACCAGAAACTAGGTAATATTATGGAAATACAATGTACGATCAAAATTTTTCAAATTTTTTAAAAATTATAGAAATTATGTTACGTACACTTCAAACATGATCAGATTCCTGGAAACAAAGTCATCGTCAAGATACATTAAACTTCATTATATGATTCAGGTGTCGCAGTATAAAAGTGAGAACGTACAAAGTCTCTGGCAGAGATAGAACCAACATGTCCGACATAAACTGAATAACTGTGCCATAAAATGATCACTAAAAACAGTTATTATATGTAAAGGCCCCATTATTTGCCAAGTTTAGTCATTTAATTGAAGCCAAAGATGAACATCGTATGATGTCAATTTATGTGGGGTAATCTATGGCTGAATCCCAGGTTTGCCGAGAGCACTAATGCGCTGCTTCCTGGACTCGGGTAGGTGCGCTGGACCCGGATCGAATCCGCCTGGTGGATTAACGACGACGGCCGGTGTGCCGATCAGCCTGGATGTGGTTTTAGGCAGTTTTCCACATCCCCCTAAGTGAATACTGGGATGGTCCCCACATCTCGCCTCAGTTACACGGCTCGCAGACATTTGAACACTTTCGTACTATTCCATGGATTACACTAGTCGCAGACAGTTGGGGTACACTAATTCCGTCCCGTGGGGTATGGGGTGGCGGCAGGAAGGGCATCCGGCCACCCCTTCCACTAACATTGCCAAATCCGATTAACCGTGCTGACCCTGCCTAACTGTGGGAAAAGGCACAAGCAAAAGAAAGAAAGAAAGAAAGAATCTATGGCTGAATCCATTGAAGACCAGAGTTACATAAACTGGACAAGGTTCATAGGCCTATATCTTTGCATGGTCGTTCTAAAGTTGTGAATATGTAATGTAAACAAATGTGGTTATACCAAAAAATGCAACAATGGTAGGAAGGGACTGTTATATGTCATATACTATACTTAATATGAAATGCACTATGAAAATACATAATTAGGCTGATCATGCTTAATGTGTAAGTAACACAATTTCAATAATTTTTTAAATTCCAAAAAAACATTTAAAGAATTTTAATCCTACAGTGTATTGGCATAATGTTGCCACTTTCTGAACTATTGCATTTTTCATGCATTTAGTATACATATATCTTTTCATTGTGCCACTTTAAGGGGGGTAGGACGTCAAAAATTAAAAAGAAAACAGATTTTTCAAAAATATGCCTATTTTGTGACGCACATCTTCCTGAATAGTTTGGTGTATAAAACATATATGTTTGAGAGATTATAAGGAACGTTATTTGCTCCTAAGTGTACCGTAATGCAGCGCCACACTCCTTTGGACAGTATTCTTCTGTCATACATAAGTGTATTTCGCTCTGTAGAATTCGAATGTTTATATTTGTGCCATAGATTGTCATCAAACTGATATTCAGGGACCTTGCAAATGAAAACTTATTGAAGAAATGTCTTCATGGCGGTACCAAAAACCCAAATGAAAGTTTCAACCAACGTGTATGGGAAAGATTGCCAAAAAGCAGGAAATATGTTTTAGAAAAAATGGGAATTAGGTCCAGCATGAACTGCATCAAAGCTTTGTATGCGATAGGCAGAGAGCATGTAGTGAAAACAGATAAATCATTTTTGGAGGTGATAAAATCAAGAGGCGTGCATCATAGGGATGTGAAAAGGATGGAAACTGATTTAGAAAATGAAAAATGGTGCTGGACATTTCTCAAAACATGCCAAATACCAGCAGAAACTTTAATGGCCATTTTCTGGAAAACACAAATTTCTGTACTTAGGTACATGTAACATTCAAAATATATAACTTATTACTTTCGAGCTAGGTATACTTACTAAACACAAACTCTTTAATGAAAAACTCTAGAATTTTCCAAATCTATTAAAAACTGTGGCAAAAATTTAGGTAATTAACTGTAGAATTTGAGTTTTTTCTAAACATGAAGTTTAAAATGTACGTAGATCATTCATTTAACTATTAATTAAATACATTCTACAGTTTCATACGCCTGTAAGTATGGTTTGTATGCTGTGCCAAATTCATCGAAGAATCTCTCTTACTTACGAAGAAAAGTGTACCTACAGCAACAAATGCAGCCAATAGTAAGTGAAAAAATGATGAAATTTCACATGTAAAAAATTTTATTTTGTTATGTTTTTGAACTTCCACTGTTATGAGTGTGAATCCTGAATCCTTCCTGGTCATCCTGCCAAAGTTTTATGAATTTATTTGCAAAAGTATAGACAGGGGAAATTAAAATGTCCTGTAGTGTCTCTCCTGCTCCAAGTCGGCCCATTTGACGTCCTACCCCCCTTAAAATGTCCACAGGCCGAAATCATGATTGTACAGTAGAATAAACTGTCTATACAGTCAAATGGCGGAAGTGTCGTTTAAACAGTATTATATGACTGCGGCCCTACGCTATGGAAATGTTATCATATCAGCAGTGGCTGGTAACGGTCGTAGTTATCCTGCAAACGGTTTTTTATTGCTGTTTTTTATTATTATTATTATTATTATTATTATTATTATTATTATTATTATTTATTTTATGGCCTTCATTGGACCACTCTAGTCAAAAATACAAAGTTCTAAACAAGTTGTTACACAGGGATACAATTTGGTTCAACAGTATCTTAATATGATATTTAGGTAATATAATCATTAGAGTCTATTCTTATATGGAAGATGTTTTGCTCTTCTGTCTGTCCAATATTTCTTTATTGTTTCAGATATTTTCTTTCTTTCTTCATCTGAGACAACTCTTCCTGTACTCCTTTTATTGATTTTTATTTGTAGTCTGGTTTGCGGGTCTTGCAGTATTCTGGTTTTCTCTGTCTTGTTTTTTAGGTCATCTACTGTAATTTGAAGTTCTTTTATATCTTCCTTAATTTCTGTGATCAATTTAATGTCGCTCTTGCTATTCCACAATTTTTATATTATTTTTTTTTACTAATTCTGTTTTCTGGAGTCCTCATCAGATGTCCAAAGAATGAGATGCGTTTCTTCCTGATTGTACTCATGACTGGTTCTATTGTTTTATATACTGTTTCATTTGATGCTATTCGCCAATGTCCATTTATTTTATACTGTTTATTTATACATGTCCTAATTATTCTTCTTTCTATTTTTAGTATTCTGTCAATTTCTGCTGTATTAGTTGTTTTGAAGATAGTTTCAGCTGCATACGTTATTTCTGGTTGTGTAACTGTTTTATAGTGTTTTAATTTTGCATCTATAGATAGGCTTTTTTTGTTGTATGTAGTTTTGGTAATGTAATTTGCATAGTTCAGTTTTTTTATTCTATTCTGCCATGATGGCTTCTCATTTAGAGTGTATATTATTATTTCGCCTAAATATTTCAATTTATCAACAATTTTGATTTCCTGTTCTCCTATTGTAATTTTGTTTGCAAGTGGTGGATCAGTTAGCATAATCTCCGTTTTTTCAAATGATATTTTAAGGACTACTTTCTCTGCTATTTCTTGTAGTGATTTCACTTGTTGCCTGGCTTCTTGAACGGTGTTGGCTAGGAGAGCAAGATCATCAGCGAATCCCAAGCAGTTTAAGCTAATATCAACTTTTGCACTTCCAATTCTTATCCTCTTTGGATTGTCCTTGTACCATTCTCTCATTATGTATTCCAGTGCACAGTTGAACAGTAATGGTGATAGGCAGTCACCTTGTCTTAAGCCTGTTTTTATGAGGAATGGTTCCGAAATTTCTCCTCTAAACTTCACTTTTGATTTGGTGTTGGTTAGAGTGAGTTGTATTATTTTAATTAGTTTTGGGTGGAGTCCTAGATTTCTTAAAATTTTTAATACTGAAGGTCTGTGGAGACAGTCATATGCTGACTTACATTTGCTGAGATTTTCTTGCTTCAACCATCGTGTACTTTCAGCTGTATGCGTTTACATCTTTAATTATGATACACCCTGTATATTTTATTAGAATCGTTTGGGTGAAGAGCACCAGTAAGGCTGCCGCCAGCCAGTTCCTCCACCCCTCCCTAGTCCCCCCCCTCTCCTTTTTTTTGGGGGGAGGGGGGAGATGGGGGAAGGAGCATAGAAGCATAGAGTAAATATCTCTGGAGTGAGCATTCACATGCGCAGAACAGATTTTCTGTTGTCAACATACATTGCCGGCGTGGTCACGTGTTCTCGGGACGTCGTGTGTTTGTCCGTATAGCGCCCTGTATATTTAGAATGTCACTACATGCCTAGTACAGACGGATTCTTTTCGAACGTGTCGTGGATTATTTATATATGTTGCGCAGACATTTTAACAGTATCCATTTGATACCAGGAATAAAGCAGCTGCGTAACTTTCAAGGGCAAGTGATATTACATCCTGCTTCTTTGCGATGGGTGTCACAGTTCAGATGCACTCACTTTTTGGTAGTTTTCGGTATGATACGGCACTTTTTAGTATTACAGAACCTGACGTACATTTTTTCAGTGATAGTCTTGCAAAATGACTTGACAGTACGCTACTACTTCTGCAAGTGTCCGAAAAACACCGAATTTGCCACACATTAGCGATTATATGCCTGCTAATTCGTCCTTTTTTCTGCTATTTCTGGGTATTTATTTTCTCGTTTTTGCGACCTAAAGCACAAGTTTTCTTACTGGTGACACTTTGAAGTATTTATTTAACGCATTTTACGTACTTGCTCCCAGTTTATTAAATAAATAGTAGACTGCGTAATCTATATACATAATCGACAAGTCACTGATAAATGCATGGAGGATAATATTGACTGAAACAACTAACCATTCCCTTTCCCCCTGTTCCACTAGCAAATTTACGAGAGGAAGCGATTGTTTGTAAGCTTTTGTACGAGCCGTAATATCTATTATATAGTCATAAAATCGTAGAAAAATAGGTCTACAGAATCAAGCATTAATTATAATGCGTCTCGAAATTTTTAAACATATAGAGTGTCTCTTAATTATATGATAACTATAATTAGAGCTACATGATACACCCTGTATATTTTATTAGAATCGTCTGGGTGAAGAGCACCAGTAAGTTACTATCCCTGCTTTCACATATTTTTCTTTGCATCCGTAGCTACAACACCAATTCACCCTCGCTATTACACTATCAATCTACGATGAAACACAACAAAAACTCTTGATATTATAAACTTCAAACGCTGCAGAAAGCACACACGCACAGCGAAGTCCTGAAAACATGTGACAATCCTGGTTTAACGTTGACAACATGCGCAGAACGCAGTGCTCACTGCAGAGATATTTACTCTATGGGAAGGACCCTGTTAGTGTTCTGCACTTCCCTCCATAGAGTAGAAATATCTCTGGAGTGAGCATTCAGAAGCGTAGAATTGAATTTGTGTTGTCAACATACTTTGCTACAATTGTCACGTGATCTCGCTACGCCGTAGATTTGTGTGACATTTGTCCTATAAATTTTGAATGTTGTCATATCGCTATAGTTCAATTCTTTTATCATGGCGGTTCACGCATGCCCGCCCAGATGCGGGAGATTGCTGCGTTGCCAGTTGTACGCGCCAAGAGAAGCAGTGCCATAGTATAGTATAGTTTGCAAACCTACGTTTAGAGGGGAGCACCCAGTTTATGAAGTAAAGCCACCACGGCAGCATTAACCCTTTCGCTGCTACAGAGACGTGCTCCCCGCATTCCGTGCTGTGTGCGATATTGTCATCATTGCACTGCTCGCCTGTGCAGACACATGGTGTTTCGACTGCTTTGATACACTTTATCATTCGATTTCACACAACCTATTTGGCCCAAAAATTTGATTTTTACACATCTTCTTCACTAATACCTTTCCTCCCATAAATGACTTAATTTTGTTTCTATGTTTAACGCAGTTATTGTGCAGCGTTAAATGCAGTAAACCATTGCACGAAATTTTGAAGAGTTTGCAGAGGTAAAAGTCCATAGCATATACTTTCCGTATGGTCAATTTTAGATGCCACTAGAAATTTCAAAAAATTACATTCAAACGAATAAAATTCATGAAGTAAGACACTTCGATATTGTTTTTAAATAAAGAAAATATTAAGCACCCATTAAGGTTTGAAGTCAGAACCGTTCACTTGGCAGCCATACACTTTAACCATTACACTAATGCAGCTCTTCGTTCAATGTATCTCCCGGAGGACTTAAAAATATCACGCAAAATACCGACAAACACTGTTGGTATGGCTATGAATTACTCACGCTTTGTCGAACTACAATAGGAAATAAACAATTACCGGTGTTCTTTATTGCGAAAAAGCGGTTAGTGAGAATGATACAAACACCTTTCCTTGCTATCGCCTGAATTAGGAGGCTTATTGCTTGTTTGGTTTAATTAATTAATAGAATATGAAGCAATTGGTATAAAGAATGCTTTTTCCAAACTTTCTATAAAAGAAAGTCTGCTATCAAGACATTGCTTTCATTCAATTACTTTATTTATGACTGAACGTTTCTAAAACTGAAGACACTCGTCTGTGCTCTGCACTGCAGTCGAGCTCTGGCAACGTCGTTCTCTGTTCATTGGCTGACTGTGTTTTGTGACGTCAGATGCGCAGAACGAACCTAAACTCGGCCGCCGTCATAAATGACGCGCACTTTAGTAAATACAGATTCCCTTCGTAAGTGCTCTGGATTTAGTATAGACGTTTTGCAGGCACCATAGCAGCTTACATCTGATATTTGAAATAAATTGTGCTCTTAGCTTTGAAGAGCAAAATGAACGAGCGTGACGTCACAGAAGCTTCACGTCAGCATGTATTTACAATGTCTTTCATGTCACATCTCGTCAAGTCGCTTAACACAGTACTGAACGGCAAAATTGGGGTTGTGAGTCACCATCCCTAATATGCATAAAATGTTAGAGTATAGTATCAGAACTGAGGAGCTAACAATGACAAAAGTTTATCAATGGCTGAAGCAAACTTTATAACCTATGTTCTTGAGCAGTTATGTTCGGTAAATTACTGAGAAGTGAGACAACGTTTCAAAACATCGACAATTATCTGCTAGTGAAAGTATGTACATTCATACACATCAAAGAAACCTTTAAACGAATTAATGAAGCCTGTTAAACTTATCCATTGTTTTTTCTTACGTAATTAATAACGTCATAAACAACTGTATTTTACTACTTCATTAAAGCTGACTTTTTTGCTTAAAAGTCATATGGTGGAATTAGCTTCGTCTACTTATGTTCTTATACATATATATTGTGGGCGTCAGCGCTGTTGTGTTATCGTAAAACCTAAATAACTTTTCGCCTTCAGATATACGACCTCGGTTGTGTAAGAAAGTGGAAAAAATATCCCACTCGTCATGGAACATCTCCAATTTGTCACTAAAACAAAGCGCTATTATAAAATAAAGATTATGAAGATACAACAGTGCAAAATCCACTATTATAAGGAGAATGAGCGCAGCGAAAATAGGTTAACTTAAGATGTTAACAGACTGGTACCGTCAAAATTTTCTTCCCGACAAACCTTGACGTACCGTGAAATGACGTGACGTTCCGTTGACGACCTGTGCAAATGCCTCCATTCGAAAGGTACTGTAGAATAATTTGATGTTATGTGACAACACGTGACGTCACCTGATGGCGGACGTGAATTGGCGTTAAACAATCGACGTCGTCCCTAGATCACGTGAAAATTCCAGTTTAATGTTGACAGCATGCGCAGGACGCAATGCTCACTCCAGATATATTTCTGCTCTACGCTTCCCTCCTGGCCGCTGCTGCCGCTCCGCCGCGTGACGTGTTCTGAGTGTGCGTGTGCGAGCAGGGGCTGCGTCGGTGGCGCGCGCCTGGTCGGGCTACGTGGACTCGCTGTCGGGGCGCGCCATCAGCAACGCCACGCTGGCGCTGACGGGCGGCATGCACGAGCCGCTGCTCGCGCCCTACCCGGACTTCCTGGCCGCCGCCGTCTGCGTCGCGTTCGCCGCGCTGCTCGCCGCCGGCGTCAAGGGCTCGGCGCTCGTCAACAGCCTGCTCACCGTCGTCAACCTGGCCGTCATGGCCGTCATCGTCGTCGTCGGCTTCTGGTACGCCCGCTTCGAGAACTGGGTAATGGGCGGCTTCCTGCCCTACGGCCTGGCTGGCGTCACCACAGGCGCCGCTACGCTCTTCTACGCGTTCGTCGGATTCGACAGCATCGGTAAGCCGTGATGCAGCAACCGGCTATGCAGCTGCACAGTTGAAAATTAGGACACAGATTGGGAGCTTAGAAGTCCCCCGTTTTGCATGGAAAATTTCACAGTATATGAGGTGTGTTCAGTAAGTAATGTAGAACATTTTTTTCTGAAAGTCTTTTGGTTTTACACCGTATTATTTCCCACTCTTTTGGCTACAAAAACCATATTTTTCGTCATAATCTCCGCTCAATGCGACAGCCTATCGCCATCTTACATGAAGTAAGAGTGATTTCAGGTGTGCCTCAGGGGAGTGTCGTAGGGCCGCTGCTATTCACAATATACATAAATGACCTTGTGGATGACATCAGAAGTTCACTGAGGCTTTTTGTGCATGATGCTGTGGTATATCGAGAGGTTGTAACAATGGAAAATTGAACTGAAATGCAGGAGGATCTGTAGCGAATTGACGCATGGTGCAGGGAATGGCAATTGAATCTCAATGTGGAGAAGTGTAATGTGCTGCAAATACGCAGAAAGATAGATCTCTTATCATTTAGCTACAATATAGCAGGTCAGCAACTGGAAGCAGTTAATTCCATAAATTATCTGGGAGTAGGCATTAGGAGTGATTTAAAATGGAATGATCATAAAAAGTTGATCTTCGGTAAAGCAGATGCCAGACTGAGATTAATTGGAAGAATCCTAAGGAAATGCAATCCGAAAACAAAGTAAGTAGGCTACAGTACGCTTGTTCGCCCACTGCTTGAGTACTGCTCGGCAGTGTGGGATCCATACCAGATAGGCTCGATAGAAGAGATAGAGAAGATCCAACGGAGAGCAGCGCGCTTCGTTACAGGATCATTTAGTAATCGCGAAAGCGTTACGGAGATGGTAGATAAACTGCAGTGGAAGACTCTGCAGGAGAGACGCTCAGTAGCTCGGTACGGGCTTTTGTTGAAGTTTCGAGAACATACCTTCACCGAAGAGTCAAACAGTATATTGCTCCCTCCTACGTTTATCTCGCGAAGAGACCATGAGGACAAAATCAGAGAGATTAGAGTCCTACCAACCGGTCCCTTCTTTTTGTCAAGTTGTGCCACAAACTCCTCTTCTCCCCAATTCTATTCAATACCTCCTCATTAGTTATGTGATCTACCCATCTAATCTTCAGCATTCTTCTGTAGCACCACATTTCGAAAGATTATATTCTCTTCTTGTCCAAACTATTTATCGTCCACGTTTCACTTCCATACATGGCTACACTCCATACAAATACTTTCAGAAACGACTTCCTGACACTTAAATCTATGCTCGATGTTAACAAATTTCTCTTCTTCAGAAACGATTTCCTTGCCATTGCAAGTCTACATTTTATATCCTCTCTACTTCGACCATCATCAGTTATTTTACTCCCTAAATAGCAAAACGCCTTTACTACTTTAAGTGTCTCAATATATTTTTTTGTGGAGGTTGGGAAATTACCCACTTACTATATCCAAAAATTCATCTAATGAGTAGAAGGAGTTGCCATTAAGAAATTCTTTTAATTTCCTTTTAAATGCTATATGGCTAACTGTCAGACTTTTGATGCTATTAGGTAAGTGACCAAAGACTTTTGTGGCAGCATAATTTACCCCCTTCTGAGCCAAAGTTAGATTTAACCTTGAGTAGTGAAGATCATCCTTTCTCCTAGTGTTGTAGTCATGTACACTGCTATTACTTTTGAATTCGTTCGGATTGTTAATAACAAATTTCCTAAGTGAATATATATATTGTGAGGCTACAGTGAAGATTTCTAGCTCTTTAAATAAGTGTCTGCAGGATGATCTTGGATGAGCTCCAGCAATTATTCTCATCACACGCTTTTGTGCAATGAACACTCTTTTACTCAATGATGAGTTACCTCAGAATATGATGCCATACGGAAGCAGAGAATAAAAATAGGCGTGGTAAGCTATTTTACTCAGATGTCTATCGCCAAAATTTGCAATGACCCTAATAGCAGATGGAAGTCAGAAGGCGTGAGATCCGGGCTGTAGGGCGGATGAGGAAAAACAGTCAGATCAAGTTTTGTCAGCTCCCCTCGTTTCTTCAATTTCCAGAGGTTAGCACAATACGCTTCAAAGTTTATTGTTGCATCGTGAGGGAGGATGTCAAACAGAATAACCCATTCAGAGTCCCAGAAAACCGTCGACATGACTTTACCGGCCGAGGGTGGAGTTCTGAAGTTTTTCTTCAGAGGAGAGGTGACGTGGCACCAATCCTTGTGTTTCCGTTTTGTTGCCGGTTCGAAGGCATGAAGCCATGTTTCATTTCCTGTGACTTACTTCGACCTGCTGATTTTTTTGATTTTGACTTAGAGCATTCACTTGTCCATTGTGAGCAAACATCGTGCAATGGTGGAATGACCACAGTTCATCATATTTGCAAAAAATAAAATAAAAAAAAAATGGCTCTGAGCACTATGGGACCCAACTTCTGAGGTCATTAGTCCCCTAGAACTTAGAACTAGTTAAACCTAACTAACCTAAGGACATCACACACATCCATGCCCGAGGCGGGATTCGAACCTGCGACCCTAGTGGTCTCGCGGTTCCAAACTGCAGTGCCTAGAACCACACGGCCACTTCGGCCGGCCATCATATTTGCAGTTCTTGAGTACAGTAACATGGGTCATTCTACCTTAACGCGTTTAGACGATCTTCATCAAACTCCAAAGATCTTCCTCAGTGTAGAGAGTCACTCATGTCAAAACGATCCTACTTAAAACGAGAAAAACCCTTTTCTTGCAATGCTCTGTCCAGTGGCATTATTCCCATGCACAGTGCAAATGTTTCTGGCTGCTCCGCAACTGTACCTCTCTACTGAACTCATAGAATAGAATATGTCGCAAACCTTCCGCATTTCTCCACCTGAAATTCCATTTTCAAACGTCCACACCTCCATTCACTATCTACAAATGAGGAAAATGACAATATGCAAACTCAAATAGCAAGAGTGAACTACAAATAAAAAATGACAATCGATAAAGAAACCCATAGCAAACGGAATACCAACATGCAAAACAAAAACGCCGTGAACTTACGCACCAACCTAACAATATACGCTATGTGATCAAAAGTATCCGGACACCTGACTGACTTACAAGTTCGTTGCGCCCTCCATCGGTAATGCTGGAATTCAATATCGCGTTGGCCCACCCTTAGCCTTGATGACAGCTTCCACTCTCGCAGGCATACATTCAGTCAGATGCTGGAAGGTTTCTTGGGGAATGGCAGCCCAATTGCAGTGAGGAGAGGTATCGATGTCGGTAGGTGAGGCCTGGCACGAGGTCGGCGTTCCAAACCATCCCAAAGGTGTTCTATAGGATTCATTCAGGACTTTGTGTGCAGACCAGTCCATTACAGGGATGTTATTGTCGTGTAACCACTCCGCTGCAGGCCGTGCATTATGAACAGTTGCTCGATCGTTTTGAAAGATGCAATTACCATCCCCGAATAGCTCTTCAGCAGTGAGAAGCAAGAAGGTGCTTAAAACATCAATGTAGGCCTGTGCTGTGATAGTGCCACGCAAAACAAAAAGGGGTGCAAACACCCTCCATGAAAAACACGACCACACCATAACACCACCACCTCCGAATTTTACTGTTAGCACTACACATGCTAGCAGATGACGTTCACTGGGCATTCATCATACCCACACGCTGCCATTCGATCGCTACATTGTGTACCATCACTCCACACTGTTCAATCGTCCAATGTTTACACTCCTTACACCAAGCGAGGTGTCGTTTGGCATTTACCGGCGTGATGTATGGCTTATGAGCAGCCGCTCGCCCATAAAATCCAAGTTTTGTCACCTCCTAAGGTGCTTAAAACATCAATGTAGGCCTGTGCTGTGATAGTGCCACGCAAAACAACAAAGGGTGCAAACACCCTCCATGAAAAACACGACCACACCATAACACCACCACCTCCGAATTTTACTGTTAGCACTACACATGCTAGCAGATGACGTTCACTGGGCATTTATCATACTCACACGCTGCTATTGGATCGCCACATTGTGTACCGTCACTCCACACTGTTCAATCGTCCAATGTGTACCTTCTCACACAAAGTGAGGCGCCGTTTGGCATTTACCGACGTGATGTATGGCTTATGAGCAGCCGCTCGACCATGAAATCCAAGTTTTCTCACGTCCTGCCTAACTGTAATAGTAGTTGCAGTGGATCCTGATGCAATTTGGAATTCCTGTGTGATGGTCTGAATAGATGTCTGCCTATTACACACTACAACCCTCTTCAACTGTCGGCAGTCTCTGTCAGATGAGGTCGGCCTGTACGCTTTTGTGCTGTACGCGTGTCTTCACATCGGAAACAGTAGACCTAAGGATGTTTTGGGGGTGAAAATTGTGGTATCAATGATGCCATGGCATAGTTTCAAAGGTTGTCAACTACCACGAGACACCGACGACAGCGCCCTCTAGCTGGTGCTGTGCAGCTCTATGAGCATCGCTACAGATTCAGCCCATTTCATCAGGCGCAGCCAGCCAGGACAATTCACTTCAGCTTCGCACCTCATTCCAAGTTATGTATTCTTATTACTTGAGTAAAGGGGATTTAAATTCATACAGCAGTACCGAGGTGATGTACCTTTTCCTGTTCCTGTTCCTTACCCACGTGCGGTCTCCCAGGGGGGATACAAAAAAAAAAATCTCGCTTACAGACGTATGCCACAAGTGATCCGCATCACCTGACCACTCTCGAAGTTCGTGAGTTCCGCAGAGCGCCCCATTCTGCTCTCTCATGATGTCTAATTACTACTGAGGTCGCTGATATGGAGTACCTGGCGTTAGGTGGCAGCAAAATGCACCTAATATGTTTTAGGGGTATCTGGATACTTTTGATCACATGGTGTAGGTTCCCTAGGAGCTCAGATTGGGACTGTGCAGATGGTGCTCAACAAGCTTGAGGAATGGTAATACGGTACGACTGTGCCCGCAGCGACGTCAGGCGAGGAGGCGATGGACCCGAGCGTGTCGATCCCGAAGGCGACGATCGTGTCGATGTCGGTGGTGACGCTGAGCTACGTGCTGGTGAGCGCGGCGCTGACTATGGTGCAGCCCTTCTCGAGCATCGTGCCGGACGCGGCGCTGCCCGAGGCGTTCGCGAGCCTGGGCCTGCCCTGGGTTCGCTGGGCCGTGGCCCTGGGCGCGCTGTCCGGCATGACCACGACGCTGTTTGGCTCGCTGTTCGCGCTGCCGCGCTGCATGTACGCCATGGCCGCTGACGGGCTGCTCTTCTCCTGCCTCGGCCGCATCAACCAGCGGACGCAGGTGAGCGGTGTCTATCGTACTCACTGCAGCACCACCTTCTCCTCACTCCTAGCTGTACAAAACTAGCCGCCAATGACCCATGGGCGTCTGCAGATATTTTCCCAAGAGGAGCAAGATTCTAAAATTGCGATCTTTCTTACAAAGCTGATTCGTTGAGTTTGACAAGATATCACGCCCTAAGAACGAAATTTGACTGGAAGCACGACAAATTTATTGCATGTGGAACTACAGATTGGTGTCCAGTCAGTGTTTTTAGGATAGACTGCTCTGATGCCACATTAATACTAATGAAAGTGAAAAGACAAAAAATTAACTTTAAATAAAGAAGGCGTTGCAGCTTTAACGCCCTTTAATAATACTTTGTTTACTAATAGGACTTTACATCTGACCTTGTTCATGGATTTATTGCTTTATTTCATGCCTTCTAAAACTGGACGATGTCTATACACAGAGGTGACCGAAGTCAGGGGACAGCGATACGCAAGTATATAGATGGCAGTGATATGGCATACACATGGTACGAGAGTAATCCCAAAAGTAAGGTGTCCTATTATTTTTATAAGTACATGTTGCTGTTGTTGTGGTCTTCAGTCCTGAAACTGGTTTGATGCAGCTCTCCATGCTACTCTATCCTGTGCAAGCTTCTTCATCTCCCAGTACCTACTGCAACCGACATCCCTCTGAATCTGCTTAGTGTATTCATCTCTTGGTCTCCCTCTACGATTTTTACCCTCCACGCTGCCCTCCAACACTAAATTGGTGATCCCTTGATGCCTCAGAACGTGTCCTACCAACCGATCCCTTCCACTAGTCAAGTTGTGCCACAAACTCCTCTTCTCCCCAATTCTATTCAATACTTCCTCATTAGTTATGTGATCTACCTATCTAACCTTCAGCATTCTTCTGTAGCACCACATTTCGAAAGCTTCTATTCTCTTCTTGTCCAAACTATTTATTGTCCATGTTTCACTTCCATATACGCCTACACTCCATACAAATACTTTCAGAAACGACTTCCTGACACTTAAATCTATACTCGATGTTAACAAATTTCTCTTCTTTAGAAACGCTTTCTTTCCCATTGCCAGTCTACATTTTATATCCTCTCTACTTCGACCATCATCAGTTAGTTTGCTCCCCAAATAGCAAAACTCCTTTACTACTTTAAGTGTCTCATTTCCTAATCTAATTCCCTCAGCATCACCCGACTTAATTCGACTACATTCCATTATCCTCGATTTGCTTTTGTTGATGTTCATCTTATATCCTCCTTTCATGACACTATCCATTCCGTTCAACTGCTCTTCCAAGTCCTTTGCTGTCTCTGACAGAATTACAATATCATCAGCGAACCTCAAAGTTCTTATTTCTTCTCCATGGATTTTAATACCTACTCCAAATTTTTCTTTTGTTTCCTTTACTGCTTGCTCAATATACAGACTGAATAACATCGGGGAGAGGCTACAACCCTGTCTCACTCCCTTCCCAACCACTACTTCCCTTTCATGTCCCTCGACTCTTATAACTCCCATCTGGTTTCTGTACAAATTGCAAATACCCTTTCGCTCCCTGTATTTTACCCCTGCCACTTACACAATTTGGAAGAGAGTATTCCAGTCAGCATTGTCAAAAACTTTCTCTAAGTCTGCAAATGCTAGAAAGGTAGGTTTGCCTTAATCTAGCTTCTAATATAAGTCGTAGGGTCAGTATTGCCTCACGTGTTCCAATATTTCTACAGAATCCAAACTGACCTGTTTATTTCTACAATGGTTTACATCAGTTTACAGCTTGAACATTAAGCTATTTTTCGACATAATCACCATTTCTGTCGACGCATTTTTGTAGACGTTGTGGCAGTTTTTGTATGCCCATGTCATACCAGCTCGCCGCCATGCTGTTCAGAAAGTTATGAACCTCTTCTTTCACCTCGTAGTTGGAGCTGAATCGCTTTCTGGCCAAACGTTCTTTTAACCTAGGGAACAGGTGATAGTCACTGGGCGCCAAGTCAGGACTATAGGGTGGGTGGGTGCTTATGTTCCACTGAAACTGTTGCAACGATTTGCCGAGCGATGTGTGGGCGAGCGTTGTCATGGAGAAAGTGTACGCCCTTGCTCAACATTTCTCTTCTCCGGTTCTGAATAGCCCGTTTGAGCTTTTTGAGAGTCTCACAGTACCTGTCAGCGTTAATTGTGGTCCCAGTGGGCATAAAGTCGACCAACAATACCCCTTTCCGATCCCAAAAAATTGTTGTCGTAACTTTACCGGCAGACTGTAAACTCTCTACACAACTTACGAACATTTTTGACATCCATGCACGACTCACCGTACACTTCCGTCAATTGGCGATGGATTTCAATCGGCGCAGTGTCCTTTGCGTTCAAAAACCGAATAACTACGTGCAAATCGCATTTGGCGGTAACATCCAACGGAAGCTCTATTCTCAACGGCTGCCAAGCCAAGACAGCGCCTCAGCGCGGAGTGCGCACGTTTACACACAGCGCGTGAAGCACTCTTCATAACAGTGTAACCAACTGCCACACAGAGTTCTGTATTTATAAAAAAAAAAATAGGAGACCTTAATTTTGGGATTACCCTCGTATAAAAGGGCAGTGCATTGGCGGAGCTGTCATTTATACTGAGCTGATTCGCGTGGAAAGGTTTCTGACGCGATTGTGGCCGCACTATGGGAATGAACAGACTCTGCACACGGAATGGTAGTTGGAGCTAGAGGCATGGAACAATCAGTTTCGGAAATCGTTGGAGAATTCAGTATTTCGAGATGCAAAGTGTCAAGAGTGTGGCAAGAATACCATATTTCACCCATTACCTCTAACCACAGACAACACAGTGGCAGAGGACCTTCACTTAATGGCCGAGGGCAATGGCGCTTTCATAGAGTTGTCAGTGCTAACAAACAGGCAACACTGCACGAAATAATCTCAGAAATCAATGTGGGACGTACGACGAACGTATCCGTTAGGACAGTGCGGGAAGTTTGGCGTTAATAGGCTACGGCCGCAGACGACCAACGTGAATGCCTTTTCTAACGGCACGACATCACCCGTACTGCCTCCCCTGGAATTGTAAACACATCGGTTGGAACCTAGACGACTCAAAAACGGCCTGGTCGGATGAGTCCTGACTACAGTTGATAAGAGCTGATGGTAGGTTTTGAGTGTGGGCGGAAACCCCATGAAGCCACGGACCAAAGCTGTCAACAAGGCACTGTGTAAGCTGCTGGTGGCTCCATAATGGTGTGGACTGTGTTTTCGTGGAATGGATTGGCTCTTCTGGTCCAACTGAACCCCAGAGCTTTTAAAAACTGCAACATGAAGTCCGTGCCCGTATATTATCACAACCAGAAAAAAGCGTGGATGGATGGTAAGCTGTTCAAAGAATGGTTTGATAGCCAGTTTGTTCCTTCTGTTCGATAATTTTCTAAGGGAAATCATTTGTGTCTCCGTGCAATCCTTTCGACTGATGACGCGCCATCTCATCCCAGCACCGAGGATTTATGTGATGGAGAAATTGTGGCAAAGTTCTTGCCGCTGAATATTGTACCACATCTACAGCCGATGGACCTGGGTGTACTGCAAATATTAAAACTGATTTACAGAAAACATTTTTTAAGAATGCTGATCCAAGATGCTAGCATTCCTTTAGTGGGCAAAATAAAAAAGACCAATGTGAAGTATGTTGTTTATTGGACCGCTGAGGCATGGCAGAATATTTCAGAAAATACTCTGAGAAAATCGTGGAGAAAACTGTGTATATCTCTTGAATTTCAAGGCAACCTAGCTGAAAATGAAGAGGAAAATCTACTACAAATGATACAGACAATCCATGGATGTGAAGAAGCTAGTGAAGGAGACATAGATGAGTGGATGGCAGCGTATGGGGCATGTGTGGAGAACCTCACTGACGCTGATTTAGTTGCTGCTGTTACTCAAGACCAGGAAGAAGTGGACTGCTGTGACGGAAGTAACAAAGAGCCTGAAAGTGACAAAGGCGAGCTGGTGACACACAGTAATGTAGCACAAGCCCTTGACCTCGCGCTACAATCTGACTAGATGTTTATGAGACGATAGCGTAACTATGCGTCAATAACAGACTGTCTTCACTATGCCAAAAAACAATGACTGAGTTTTTGTCATCTAAAAGGTAGGGATAAAATATCCGCGGTATTTTAGTAAATTTGGCAGTTGTTTTTTCGTTGTAATGCATTATTTACGTCTAATGTTTTCTTGCCAATTTTTCTAATACATGTTTGCTGTGCTGTGTTTGTACAGCAGTTTACCGCACAGTTATCCATACTTAGACTAACATTTTTCATGTTCGGATTAACCGAATGTTCGGCTTACCGGGGTTCGGATTAGCAGGACTCTACTGTCTTTGTTTTACCGACGTGAATTAATGGAGCCAGTAAAGTATGAAGAATAACCAGTAGACCTCAAATGAAATCCAGCAGTGATAGCACTGCCTTGGCCTGTGCTCACTGCTACTGTCAGGCACGCAGTGCTATTGAGGCACTGTTGTACTGCACTTTATTCTTCAAGTTTTACTGTCCCTGTTAATACATATCGACGAAACAAATATCGCACTGAATTAAACTTGGACCGCGCTATCGAATGGGCACGTAAAATTCCACTTTAAAAATAATTTTGTTTGTATCAGGCAACAATCCAAAGCTCTCTGTCAACAACGGGGGGTCACGTGAAAGGAACAATGAGCTCTATTTGCTTGGTCTGATGCCAGTTACACAATGCAAAAGCAAAAGTGCCAACATCTGCTGAAACACCAGAGAAAATATGCCTCATGACTCCTAGGAGAACCAACAGCCTTGCCACAGTGGTAACACCACTTCTCATCAGATCACAAAGTTAAGCATTGTCGGGCTGGGCTAGCATTTGGATGGGTGACCATCCAGTCTGTTGAGTGCTGTTGGCAAGTGGGGTGCACTGAGCCCTTGTGACATAAATTGAGGAGATGCTTGATTGACATGTAGTGGCTCTGGTCTCATAAACTGACATACGGCTGGAAGAGTGGTCTGCTGACCACGTGCCCCTCCGTATCTGCATCCAGTGACACCTAAGGTCTGAGGATGACACTGTGGCCAGTCAGTACCATTAGGCCTTCATAGCCTGTTTGGGCAGAGTTTTTAGACTCTTAGGAGAGACACACTTTATCAATGGGAAAAGTTGCTAGCAAAAATTTCGAAAAGTGCTTACTTCAGATGTTTTTACGATACTCTATTGTAAATTCAGATGGCCAAGGGCTTTTTTTTACGACAGGGTACAGGTTTTCTGTTAAAATTAACTATGAGGAAAACAATGGTGTGCTGTCAAAATGTGTGGTTTCATTTTCTTTGTCAGAGTTCAAACTGTGATAGCAGGGCATATGAACCATTAGACAAATTGTTTCTCTCATATATATTCTCTCTCTTTATGTATAACTTTAAACAAAAATTGTATACACAACAATGTGGTAGCCATCAGTTAAACAGAAAAAAAGGGAATTGTACTTATGGCTTACCGGCTTATGATTAGAATATTACTACTGAATTTCAATTGACCAAAACTTTGTAGTATTACTCAGTCACAGGTTAAAACAATGTGAACTACTGCGACTGAAGTTACTACCATCACAGGGCAGCTAGAGAGATCTCTCTCTCTCTCTCATACTTTGTATACCAATGACCCCAACCAATTTACCCAATCATTCTAAATGACTTCAATTCAAAGTTTCATGTGCAATAACAATAAGGCTCAAAGTCAGAGAAAGGGTGAAGAGGAGATAGACAGAGAATGATGGGGAAGGAAATGAATATAGAGATGGACAGAAAAAGGAAGAAAGAGATGGCCAGAGAGAGAGGGGGGAGGTGGAGATGGACAGATAGAGGGGAATGAGATGATACTCAGAGAGACTGTGGGAAGGAGAAAGAAATATAGAGATGGACAGAAAAAGGAAGAAAGAGATGGCCAGAGAGAGAGGGGGGAGGTGGAGATGGACAGATAGAGGGGAATGAGATGATACTCAGAGAGACTGTGGGAAGGAGAAAGAAATGGGAAAAAAGTGTGGGTAGGAAGAGGAGGACAGAGGGAGGGGGGGGGGGGGGAGGGGTTTAGGATGTATAGCCAATTTCCATACATATTTAACAACTGTGAAGGACTGCCAGGTTCACTACCATACCATTTTATAAGATGAATAATTGGTTTAATGGAATGATGCAGTCTACACCAATGTAATTCTAAAGCTCACTGATTTTTCTTTATATAGTATATGGTACACAGATGCAAATGCCTTTCTTTGTATCTACTCTATTATGCAGCTTACACAGCTACCATAAGAAAACCCCATAGGTCTGGCTTTCATCATGTGTTTTGAGGCAAATGAAAATGGGATGTCAACAGAGGTGAAATTCCTCAAGTGAGTGCCTAAATAATAATTAGGAATAGTTTATGAGAAAAAATATGAATAAAATTATATCCAAAACAAAAGCTAAACAGAAAGAGTTATGTCACAGTCAGGGCAGATGTAAAATATTACAAGCAGTAAGAATATTGGGTAAATCAGTTTCAGCTGAAATGCAGTTTACACAGTCACAATATAAGACACAAAAATGATTTTCATGTAGACTTTGCCTCCTTGTACAGGGTTCAAATGAAGTTACATGTTCTGCTGAGGAAGATATTCAAAAAGCCCTCTCTTATACAAAGCATAAAATTGGGAATCTCTGCCAATCCAATGAAAATTAAAAACATACATTAGCCACTCTACAAATTATCTGAATACAAATATTGAAAAGTTCTGTTAGCTACCTGGAAAGTAATAGTGTCAATTGTAGAGCTGCATAGCTTGTAGTATTTACTTTAAATAGAACTCATATTCTTTGAAAAATATCACCGTAGTTAAGTAATGTGCTACCAATAGCTCTTGAAAAGCATTTGTATATGGACACAGCAGTTTGTTTCAAAATAGTACCTTTTTTTGTAATATATTCATTTACATTTAGCTGCCATAACTTCTCAATGAGGAACTTGAAACTTTCAGCACAAGTCAGGAACATGTAGAGGAACTCTGGCATAAGTTTGAAAGAATAATTGACCACACACTGGTTAGATACATACCCAGTAGAACAGTTCACAATGGAAAGGAACCTCCATGATACATAGTTACTGTAAAGAAACTTCTAAAGAAAAGAGATTACTGCATAATAGATGTAAGACAATGTGCAGGGCTACAGATAGAGAGATGCTGAATGACATGTGTTTGGCTGTCAAGAGAGGAATGCATGGTGCCTTCATTGACTACCACAGCAGAATATTGTCAGATGACATTTTACAAAATCCAAAGAAATTGTGGTCATATGTAAAGGTTGTTAGTGGCACCAAAGTTAGCCCCTTGTGAATGAGACAGGAACTGAAATTGAGGGTGCAAAGCAGAAGCTGAAATTCTTAACTCCATTTCAAAATGTTTCTGCACAAAACTGAGGAGAATTTCCCCAGTTTAGTCCTCTTATCATTGAAAAGATGAATGAAGTAAGTATTAGTGTCAGAGGTGTTGAGAAACAGCTGAAATTGTTAAAATTGAACAAAGCTTCAGTCTCCAATCAAATCTCTATCAGATTCTATGCTGAATTTGAGGATGAGTTAGTCCCTCTTCTAACTATAATCTATCATAGATCGGTAGAACAGTTCTTGGAAAAAGGCACAGATCACACCCACCCACAAGAAAGGTAGCAAAAGTGATCCACAAAGCTACCATCCAATATCCTTGACATCAATTTGCCGTAGAATCTTAGAAAATATTCTGAACTCAAACATAGTGAAGTATCTTGAACAGAATGGAATCTTCAGTGCCAACTAGCAAGTATTTCGAAAATATTGATCATGTGAAACCCAACTCACCCCACTTGCCTTGGAGCAAGGCAACCAGGTAGATGCAATGTTTCGTGATTTCTGAAAAGCATTCGACTCAGTACCTCACCTACACTTATTGTCAAAAATATGATCATATGGGCTATCAAGTAAAATTTGTGACTGAATTGAAGCCTCTCTGATAGGGAGGACACAACATGTTACCTTGGATGGAGAGTCACTGTCAGATGTAGAAGTAACTTTGGGAGTGCCCCAGGGAAGTGTGTTCATGTTGTATGCTAATAACCTTGCAGACAATATTAATAATAAAATTAGGCTTTTTGCAATGGATACAGTCACCTATAATGAAGTACTATCTGAAAGAAGCTGCATAAATATGCAGTCAGAGCTTGATAAGATATCAACATGGTGCAGAGATTGGGAACTTGCTCCAAATGTTGAGACATCTAAAATTTTGCACTACACAAAACAAAAAAACGTAGTATCCTCTGACTATAATATCAATGAGCCACTGTTGGAATTGCCCAATTCATGCAAATATCTGAGTGTAACACTCTGTAGGGATATGAAATGGAATGCTCATGTCGATTCAGTCTTGGGTAAAGCAGGTGGCAGATGTCAGCTTATTGGCAGAATACTGGGGACATGTAATCAGTCCACAAAAGAGGTTGCTGAGAAATCACTCATGTGACCCATCCTAGAACATTGCTCAAGTGTGTGGGACTTATACCAGATAGGACTAACAGGGGATATTGAACATATACAGAGATGGGCAGCATAAATGGTCACAGGTCAGTTTAATCTGTGGGAGAGTGTCACAGAGATACTGAAGGAACTGAACTGGCAGACTCTTGAAGACAGGCATCAACTATCCGGAGAAAGTCTATTAACAAATTTTCAAGAACTGGCTTTAAATGATTTCTCTAGGGATATACTACAACCCCCTATGTATTACTTACACAGGGATCTGTAGGATAAGATTAGAATAATTGCTGCATGCACAGAGGCATTCAAACAATCATTCTTCCCACACTCCATATGCATATGGAACAGGAAGAAACCCTTATAACTGGTACAATGGGACGTGCCCTCTGCCATGCATCTCACGGTTGTTTCAAAGAGTATAGATGTAGATGAAGAACAGCATTAAGCAGTACAGAAACAGTTTTCTACTATTACAGTATATAGATTAAATGTCTATAATTTGCTTGTCTTTTGTTAAAGTATACCTTGACTTTTTCCACATCTCTGATAGTTCTCCTTCCTGACAGAATCTGCGAAATAAAGTGAATGAATGAATTTGAGATGAAGTTGTCGTCTTCTTACCTTCAATATACGAGAGCAAATGCTGGTCACAGTCGTGCCCCATAGTCATAGGTGTGCCTCATAGCCCTAATAAGATCACCAGACAAAAAAATTAGTCACCCCTAGAGACATCATTACAAGCATCATTTAATAACATTTAGTTCTGCCCCTGGACTTGATAGCCAGCTTCATTTGTCTAGGAATTGAATCCACAAGATTGTGTAGGTATGTCACATACAGATCAAGCCACTCAGGATTTGGTTCCATAATTTAATCAAATTGTGGAGGTGCTGATTTCGAAATTTTACCTGCTGTTCCAACATGTCCCACAGATTTTCTATGAGATTCAAGTCATATCATTTTGCAGACCAGTCAAGATGTAATAGAGTGGAGAAGTGTCCAGAAAATCAGTTGCATATTCTTTTACCCCAGTGAACTTCCCCATTATCATCTTTATGAGCCTGTGTCAGCTATGGCCTCATGTGAGATGACTGACTTGAAATGTTCATTGCATGCAGTTCCTGTCACAATGTTCCCTTGCTGATAGGTTGAAAGGGACTTTCATTCGCTCATTCGCTGCCTGCAGCAATTCCTGTCAGGTTTGGAAGCAATTGTGATTCACCAGCTGTGAACTGCTTCCCCAATCCCTCTCAGTCATGATCTTTTTCCAATCACAATTCTGACATTGTGTTTTGGGGCCACATGTGTTACACCACTGCTTATAGACATGTTGAACAGTCCATCATGAAACACCAACAAACCCAGCAACTTCATGGCCACAAGTACATCCAAACACCATTGATCCTTTCTGCCACTCTGTCATTTACCTGTGTTTATGTACAATGTCCACTTGAAACATAAATATCTGACTGATAGCTACCGCCTTATGCTCACATAGAGACAGTGCATGTGCAGTTGAGCCTGTGACTTGACTGCTGTGCTATCTGTAAAAATGAACATTTAACAACCTGCCCATTTGTTCTCAACTGTGACCACCTCCAAACTGCCAATGGCCCTGCATCACAGTTTGACCAGTAAACAATAAGTCAACATGATTTGACCAACTTGGCTAGTCCAGTTCTTTCCCCTAACTTACATAGTATTGACACCTGTTCTCAAACATGTACTGTCTGCTATGAATAGGTGACATGATGAGTTCTAATACCATTGGGTTGTATGCTATGAGATAATTCTAAACTACACTAGTGGTGGTAACAATATATTCAATGTTCACATTAATTCATTTGTTTTATGCCTATTTATTTCTGTTGTTATGATTTGATTTTATTTATACTAGCCAGCAAGAGATTATAGTTACACAAAAAACAACAAGTCTCTCTCTCTGTTTCAGGTTCCCATAATTAATTTAGCCATATCAGGTATATGCACTGGACTTATTGCTGCATTATTCGACTTAAAGAAACTTGTTGAATTCATGTCCATTGGTACACTGCTGGCCTACACCATTGTGAGTGCATCAGTAATTGTTCTTCGCTATCGACCACCCACTCCTGAGGAAACTGCTGTCTTGGGGCTGGAAATACCATCAGATGACAGCTCACAATCCAGTTTTGATCTGAGCTGGCCACAAGCTGAGGTAAAACCTACATGCACAGGATACATTGATAAGTTATGGAAGCTGTCTTGTCCTTATTAGCATAGTAAATTTAATTTAGATATAAGTTGCAGCAAGTAACTTTCCCGGACCATGATTCAAAACCACATCACTGCCTTTTATGCATACAGTTCATTCAGTTTAGCCAGTTGCAAGAGATAGTTATAGACAGAATATTTGAGATTGCTTGTGAGGCAAACTCAAGTGGCTCGACTGAAGAGCACCATCCCTAAAAGTAGTAATCTGTGTTTGAGCGTAAATCTAGAATTAAAATTTAATCTACCACAAAGTTCGGTCCATATCATGATTTAGATTTTGCTACACAGCATATGATAAAGAAAAAGTTCTATCTTTACTACATTGTTGTCAACTTGTAACAGGTCTATGATTACCACATTGCTATAGTTAACTTCTAATAGAATTGTAATTGTAATTGTAATTTTGTTTATCCTGTAGGTCATACAATGTGTGCAGAGAAGCACATGATGATATAGGACAAGTCGAAAATGGAGACACATGGATAAAATGATTTTGACAGTGATTTTATAATGATACAAGTGTGCCAAGAAACAGAAAGGGTATAGGTGGATATGTTGTGAAAATTCAGAATTTCACACTATTTCTAAATAAGTTCACTTTATTAAGGGAAAGAAACATATATAAGTAAATAACATGGAAATTCAAAAGGACCATATACATTTAAAAATCCATTACTAAAGTAAAACAGAAAAGGTGACACACTTCTGTATTAAGGTGTTCAGATTTACACACAAGGTACAGAACATGGGCAGAACAAATTTTTATGTTTCAGGATATTCATCTATACTATGACAAAACTTCTGCAAGAAATTCTTATGGACAGCAGTTTTAAATTTTGAAGTGTCTTTTATTGTTTTAATGTTATTAGGTAGCTTACTATACAATCTGTTTCCTGTTTGCAATGGTCCTTTCTGTTTTAGTATTGTGTATGCATGTTCAAAATGTGTATCCTATTCTCTCCTTGTGTTATACACATGGATACTCTGGTTAGTCAATACAATCCTTTTGCTAGTTTCTAAGACTTTCCTAAGAAATACTATTACTTGTAAGATATATAGGGGTGGTAGTGGAAAGATATGAAGTTTCTTAAATAAGGGCTTGCATGAGCTTCTTGTGGCAGCATTTTCTATGGTTCTTACAATTCTCTGTTGGCATATAAAACAACTTTTACTGGTAGGTGCATTTCCCCAAAAGATTATGCCATATCACAACAAAGATTCTGCTTGAGTGAATTATACATTTTTCAGTGTCTCTTTTGATGTGCAACCAGAAAGAATTTTGATTGTATAACAAATGGTATTCAATTGATTTGTAATGTATTTTGCATGTTGGATTCATCTTAGATCTTCTGGGATCCATATTCCAATAAATTTTGTAGAGCTTACATTTTCAAGAGCTCTGGTAAACAACTCTATCTCTCATGTTAGAGGGCATTTATTTTGCACTGTGTGTAAGTGCATGGTAACTGTTTTTTCTACGTTTATTATTAAATTGTTTATAAAAAGCCAGCCTGTAATATGGGAGGTACACTTTTTAATCTCATGCAGTAATTTTTCTCTGGTCTCTTCTTTTATTATCACATTTGTGTCATCTGTGAATCTTATGTAATTGTGGTGTGGACTGGTCGGTTCCAAGTCATTTGGTACACCGTACTTAATGCTTTGCTTTTATGAGAAGTAGGACTTTATCTTGTTGCTTTCTTGGATAGCAAGCTCAACTACTTGCTCTCTATTTTGGAGATATTATTTGATCGACTCACAGGCTGGGCCCCTAATACCTACAGATTCAAGTTTCTTAAGCAAGATGTTGTGGTTGATGACATTAAATAAGTTAGAGAGGTCTAGAAATATGGCTGAGATATGCTCTTTGCTGTCTATTGCATTTAAGGCTTCATTTAGGAATGCAAAAACAACAGTCTCAGTAGATTTAGAGTTTTGGAATCCATGTTGCATATTTGAGAAGTAATTACTTTTTCTTTGAAACTGATTAGTCTTTTACAATAGAGTTTTTCAATTATTTTGGTAAACTCCGATAGTAGTGAAATAGACCTGTAGTTTGATACTTCTGTTTTAATCCCTTACTTGAACAGAGGTCTTACTTTAGCTGTCTTCAATTTTTCTGGGGCACCCCTTCTGACAGAGAACAGTTACAGATGTTTCTTCAAGACATAGTCGGGGATATTGTCAATACCAACAGAGAATTTGGGCTTCAGCTCTATGATTATAGCAAATATTTCCTTTTCATTGGTTGGGTATAGAAAAACAGATTTATTATTTACACTACATCTGGAATGATTTCTGGGAGTACACTGTAAATTTTGGTTTATGGGATGTTCATCTATCCCTATAAAGTAGGAATTATATTTATTTGCAATTTTTGTAGGTTCAGTTATCACAGCTGACTTCTCCATTACACAGTTAATATTATGGAAATCTGTCTGTTCTGCTGCAGTTTCCTTCCTTACAATATTCCATATGGCTTTCATCTTATTGGTGGAATTTTTTATGCATATGTCATTTGCCATTATCTTTGCTTGTTTAGCAACATTTTTGGAGATCTTTTTTCAGGTTTAGTAATAAGTATCAAATTCTGGTGACATGATCGTTTGGACAATCTGTGTTGTAATCTGTTTTTGTTTGAGGATACCAGAATCCCAGAAGTTATCCATTCATTTTTTGTTTTCCTTGTGTATATTTTCCTCTGTGTTGGAGGAAAGCACAATTCAAAATAGTAGGAAAAATTATTGATAAAGTTATTATATTTTCCATTTGTGTGCTTGCAGTTATAAATCTCTTACCAGTTTCCTTTCCTCAGGTAATGGATAAAGTGATTTATATTTTCATTACTGTGTTTTCTACTGGAGGTAGCTGCAGCCCATTTTCTGTACTCAAAGAGAGTTTTTGAGTTGTGTGGTCCCAAAGCCTGTGTTTAGTGTTTCTATTTTATGGTTCATTTCTACATTTACAGACATCTGATCAATGGTGGTAGATGAAGTCTTTGTGACATGAGTTGCTGTTTCTATAGTAGATTTCATGTTAAATGTTTGTAAGATATTCAGTAATTCATTCTTTTCTTTGGTGCCCTTTGCAAAGTCAGTATTAAAATCACCACATAGAATAACTCTTATGTCTCTTTGTGTTAGCCTGTTAAGTAAATATTCCAAACTTTTTAGTAAAGTATTTATGTCACCAGTTGGAGCTCTGTATAAACAAATAATGACTAGTTTAGTGTACACTATCTCAACTCTTGACAGCTCTACATCTTTTTCCTTCATTACATCAACAGTAAATTTTTATATTTACAAAGTTTATGTTATTTCTTACAAATATACAACTGCCACCACGTTTAAGAATTTTTCTACAGATATAACCACCTAGCACAAAGTTAGGTAGGGACACAATATGTAACTTGTCCTCATCAAGCCAGTGTTCTGTGAGACACAATAAGGAGGTACTTTTTAATTCGTTTTCTAAGAGGATTTGTATTTCACTTATTTTACTAGTTAGTGATTGCACATTTTGATGAAAAAGAACCAAGTTCATATTTTTCTGTTTTACCTGAGTTTAGAAATAAGATGTTACTGTGACTAATCTGTGAGTTGGCAGACTGGTTTTTCAAATTTGTATTTTGCCTTTTGCTCCTCCTTAAGCTGTGCTGTATTGTTGCTCTAGTTGTTGTTTGGTTCTGCTACTGCTACTGTTGTTGTTGTTGCTGCTGCTGTTGCTGCTACAGCTTCTGATGGTGGTGTTGCTGGTGTTTCACTTATTGCTGGTGTTTGGCCCATTTGGGGTGTTCACTTGCATTAACAAAATCTCACATTTGTCTTGGAGGGTTGTAGCTTCACTGACAGCAGATTTCCCATTTCAGTCTGCAGGTAACACACACTTCTTGTCCTGGAGAAGTATGACTCCTTTATTATCACACTGCACATCTGAGATTTTATTTACTACATGTAAAATTTTTGTTACCATAACATTTTTTTCCAAGTTTATTTAGATGAACGAATGCATGTATTGTGCTACTAGTATAATGCACACAAATATAATGTTGCAGATATTAGATGGAACAGTCCAAATGAACATAGGACATTTTCATACAATAATTTATTATAAGTATAAGAATCATTTAGATTTGACAGAACTGCATGTCATTTTAGAACAATACCCTTGTGCTTGCCACACTGCTCATTTACATTTCTCAATTCAGGTATTCCTTAAGGATACAATGAGTTGTAGAATCCAGTGAAATGCAGCTACTGTACAGAAAAGTAAACTGACAAGTCATAAAATTATACCCCAGGAAACTTAGACAACAGTGCAGAAAATGCTATTAAAACATTACATAGTTCCCTCATATTCAAAACATTCTATTATGTAAGGAACCTAAATCTCTCAGATGGTGTACAAGGGCAATAGCTGAGATATTGTAAATAAATGATTCATTGTTTCAGTAATGGTGTATCTTATTGTGTTTATAAAATTGGAAATTGTAGGGAAAATGAGTTTACTAATATTATATAGATCCAAATTATCAATGATGGAACACACAAATTGATAGGAAAAGGGAAAAAATTTCTGAGAAGAAAATGGCTATAGCAATTTCTGTCACAGGTTGTTGTGTCTTCTTATTTATTTATTTATTTTTCAATTTGCTTCGGTCTACTAGGAACCAAGGGGCTATAAATGGTGGTTATATCTGTTGATGGCATCAACAGCAGAACACATGAAATTTACTGCAACTGGCAGCCAACTTAAAACCCAGCAAAGAAGCAGTTACTATATTATCTGAAATGAGAAATTAAAGCCATTGTTGGCAATCACAGGAGTAGGCTACCAAAATCTCCATGCCCTGACTAGAGGACATCATGGCCTGACAGCTGATGGAAACTCTTCTTCGCTGCAATCAGAAGATACTTCCACTTCAAGTTGGAAGTAAGTTTATGAGCAAGTCAAATTCCAGCACTATAACAAGTGTCTTCATCATGACACATATTCTGGATGTATAGGATGCCACTTTGTGATCAACCTGAAGAATCCAGAGGAGATAGAATAACAGCTTTGCTATCTTGATACCAACCAAAACCTAAAGCAGCTGCCTTCAGTTGTGCCCCACTACACTGTAGCTGCCTTCAGTAACATGCTCTGCACTAGTCACTATCTGGAGGTATAGAAAGACAAAAATCTGCAGTTGCCATCTGATAAATTATAACCGCAGAAACTATTGCTGCATGTGCAAGCAGAACACATTGTCCCCTTCAAGCAGTTTGTGTTTCAGTACAGGCGCTCCACAACATGAAATATTTAGCTGGATGAAGAGACAATTGACATAACAAATAACTAGGAGCTTTTACAGACTGTCTTCCTGTCACCTCTAACACTTCTGTCAGTGTGTGGCACATTGGCTTTCTCTTCATAATTTTTATTTAGGGGTTGCAATGCCCAACCACATTCATGGAAGTCCATTGTGATGGAGCAGAATTGCACACTATCTCACACATTGGACACTCAGCTAATATAACATCATCACATCTAAGAACTACAAGGGAAGGTACTGGGTTACTTCAACATCAACGTAACTGAAACACATTGGCAGCATCCCTTTTCATGTCACTGCTCCATACCAACTTAGAATATGCTGCCATAGTGTGGATAAATGCAGAGTATGCCATTTACTTCTTTCATACAAATGTAAATGACAGTAAATTTTGCAAATATTTAGAATTATTTTGATAAATTGTTCTCCATAGTACAGGAGATGTTTACATGAAAATAATAGCTGGATATAGTTTGACCATGTGTGGGTTATGTCTTGTTATCTTACCAGAAATGAATAATTTTTAATATAATATATGTAACTTGTAATAGTGTTGCAACGGATTTTTACGTGCGTACGTGCAATGCACCAATTGCGACGGATTATACGTTACTGCTGCAATGCAATTTCTTTTATAATTTTTGTTCACCTACCTCTTTACAGCAGTAGATCTTCTACGTAAAACTCCTGACTGCAGCTACTTACGAGATCACAGAAAAGCAGTGTTGAGGAAACTGTAACCTCATACCTACACGCCGGAGGCTGCTATAAGAAAAATTTGCCGAAAATTTTCTATGTACTTTAAAGAACTGATTCGGAAAAGGGATGTCACTCGTACTTTAAACATGAAGTTCAAATTTAAACCTTCAATAGCTCTTTATTGCCATTAAGCAAGATCATCAGCCCACATTTACGAAAATTACTAAAGTGTCCGCTCACAGTTATCACCATACCTAAAAGAGCCAGAACTTTTACCTTCCCAAATTCCTAAACCAATTACTTGTAACACAGTCAATGATTCGCCAATTACTTCTACACATGATATTCAGTGGTTACCTTTAGTTAAAGTTTATGCTCGCCATAAAGTACTCAGTAAGAATATACTCAGTACTGCCACGCTATATAATTCAAAGTTCACTCGCGATTTTCGTTGGAACGAATTATCACAACACTCTAAAGTTTTCATAAACAGTTTCAGGTCACTACCAGATACCATTAGCGCTGGACCATAACGCAGAAGTCATTCCAAGACTTCATCTCACACATAATGCGAAAAGTCACATCCAGCATAACAGCCTCCAATCAAAGCTAGCTCGCGACTCCCCTCTCACTCTCCCACACTCAAAACTATATCTCCTCACTAGGCGGCCAACCGTCTCCCTTCTCATTAGCTGTCAGCACTTACGACCAATGAGAACTCATTTCTAGGGTGCGGCTCGCGCCAAAATCTAGCAAGCACCAACCAATTCTCTAGGCTCATTGACGTCATCAAATTAAGTAACACAAAACTCTCTAATTAAATAAACAAAATAAAATGAACTATAAGCCTTACTCTACAACTGGAAATTTATTATGTAGTCGTGAATGTTCTGGCTGTCTTACACATAAGCATACATACTTGGACATCCGACATTCACTAGTAGGGGAACCACTAGTGGATTCGTTCCCATGTTACAGAGTTGGAACACTTGCCAGTTCCTGTAGAGAATTACATGAATGATTTTTAGTAATGCCAAACGTCCCACATACTCTCACACACACATTCTCATTCACATGCACCCTAACATACAATACTCATATTTATCTAAAACCAAAGATGATGTGACTTACCAAACAAAAACACTGGCAGGTCAATAGACACACAAACAAATGCAAACATACACACAAAACTTGAGCTTTCGCAACCAACGGCTGCTTCATCAGGAAAGAGGGAGGGAGAGGGAAAGATGAAAGGATGTGGGTTTTAAGGGAGAGGGTAAGGAGTCAGTCCAATCCTGGGAGCGGAAAGACTTACCTTAGGGGGAAAAAAGGACAGGTATACACTCGCACACACACACATATCCATCCGCACATACACAGACACAAGCAGACATTTGTAAAGGCAAAGAGTTTGGGCAGAGATGTCAGTCGAGGCGGAAGTACAGAGGCAAAGATGTTGTTGAAAGACAGGTGAGGTATGAGCGGCAGCAACTTGAAATTAGCGGAGGTTGAGGCCTGGCGGATAACGAGAAGAGTGGATATACTGAAGGGCAAGTTCCCATCTCCGGAGTTCTGACAGGTTGGTGTTAGTGGGAAGTATCCAGATAACCCGGACGGTGTAACACTGTGCCAAGATGTGCTGGCCGTGCACCAAGGCATGTTTAGCCACAGGCTGATCCTCATTACCAACAAACACTGTCTGCCTGTGTCCATTCATGCGAATGGACAGTTTGTTGCTGGTCATTCCCACATAGAAAGCTTCACAGTGTAGGCAGGTCAGTTGGTAAATCACGTGGGTGCTTTCACACATGGCTCTGCCTTTGATTGTGTACACCTTCCGGGTTACAGGACTGGAGTAGGTGGTGGTGGGAGGGTGCATGGGACAGGTTTTACACTGGGGGCGGTTACAAGGGTAGGAGCCAGAGGGTAGGGAAGATAGTTTGGGGATTTCATAGGGATGAACTAAGAGGTTACAAAGGTTAGGTGGACGGCAGAAAGACATTCTTGGTGGAGTGGGGAGGATTTCATGAAGGATGGATCTCATTTCAGAGCAGGATTTGAGGAAGTCGTATCCCTGCTGGAGAGCCACATTCAGAGTCTGATCCAGTCCCGGAAAGTATCCTGTCACAAGTGGGGCACTTTTGTGGTTCTTCTGTGGGAGGTTCTGGGCTTGAGGGAAAGAGGAAGTGGCTCTGTTTATTTGCTTCTGTACCAGGTCTGGACGGTAGTTGCGGGATGTGAAAGCTGTTTTCAGATTGTTGGTGTAATGGTTCAGGGATTCCGGACTGGAGCAGATTCATTTGCCACGAAGACCTAGGCTGTAGGGAAGGGACCGTTTAACGTGGAATGGGTGGCAGCTGTCATAATGGTGGTACTGTTGCTTGTTGGTGGGTTTGATGTGGACGGAGGTGTGAAGCTGGCCATTGGACAGGTGGAGGTCAACGTCAAGGAAAGTGGCATGGGATTTGGAGTAGGACCAGGTGAATCTGATGGAACCAAAGGAGTTGAGGTTGGAGAGGAAATTCTGGAGTTCTTCTTCACTGTGGGTCCAGATCATGAAGATGTCATCAATAAATCTGTACCAAACTTTGGGTTGGCAGGCCTGGGTAACCAAGAAGGCTTCCTCTAAGCGACCCATGAATAGGTTGGTGTACGAGGGGGCCATCCTGGTACCCATGGATGTTCCCTTTAATTGTTGGTATGTCTGGCCTTCAAAAGTGAAGAAGTTGTGGGTCAGGATGAAGCTGGCTAAGGTAATGAGGAAAGAGGTTTTAGGTAGGGTGGCAGGTGATCGGCGTGAAAGGAAGTGCTCCATCACAGCAAGGCCCTGAACGTGTGGAATATTTGTGTATAAGGAAGTGGCATCAATGGTCACAAGGATGGTTTCCGGGGGTAACAGATTGGGTAAGGATTCCAGGTGTTCGAGAAAGGGGTTGGTGTCTTTGATGAAGGATGGGAGACTGCATGTAATGGGTTGAAGGTGTTTATCTACGTAGGCAGAGATACATTCTGTGGGGGCTTGGTAACCAGCTACAATGGGGCGGCCGGGATGATTGGGTTTGTGAATTTTAGGAAGAAGGTAGAAGATAGGAGTGCGGGGTGTCGGTGGGGTCAGGAGGTTGATGGAGTCAGGTGAAAGGTTTTGTAGGGGGCCTAAGGTTCTGAGGATTCCTTGAAGCTCCGCCTGGACATCAGGAATGGGATTACCTTGGCAAACTTTGTATGTGGTGTTGTCTGAAAGCTCCACAGTCCCTCAGCCACATACTCCTGACGACCAAGTACCACGGTCATTGAACCCTTGTCCGCTGGAAGAATGATGATGGATCGGTCAGCCCTCAGATCACGGATAGCGTGGGCTTCAGCAGTGGTGATGTTGGGAGTAGGATTAAGGTTTTTTAAGAAGGATTGAGAAGCAAGGCTGGAAGTCAGAAATTCCTCGAAGGTTTGGAGAGGGTGGTTTTGAGGAAGAGGAGATAGATCCCGCTGTGACGGAGGATGGAACTGTTCCAGGCAGGGTTCAATTTGGATAGTGTCTTGGGGATTTGGATCATTGGGAGTAGGATTAGGATCATTTTTCTTCATGGCAAAGTGATATTTCCAGCAGAGAGTACGAGTGTAGGACAGTAAATCTTCGACAAGGGCTGTTTGGCTGAATCTGGAAGTGGGGCTGAAGGTGAGGCCATTGGATAGGACAGAGGTTTCAGATTGGGAGAGAGGTTTGGAGGAAAGGAAAGGTTAACTACTGAATTAGGGTGTTGTGGTTCCAGATTGTGTTGATTGGAATTTTGATGTTTTGGAGGGAGTGGAGCTGGAAGTGGGATATTGAGTAGATAGGAGAGACTGGGTTTGTGTGCAATGAGAGGAGGTTGAGGTTTGTTGGAAAGGTTGTGAAGGGTGAGTGAGTTGCCTTTCCAGAGGTGGGAAACCAGGAGATTGAATAGTTTTTTGAGGTGGAGGTTGGCATGCTGTTCTAATTTGCGGTTGGCCTGTAGGAGGATGCTCTGAACAGCCGGTGTGGATGTGGGAGAGGAAAGACTGAGGACTTTTATTAAGGATAGGAGTTGACGGGTGTGTTCATTGGCTGAGTTGATGTGTAGGTGAAGGATTAGGTGGGTGAGGGCAATGGATTGTTCAGTTTGGAATTGGCATAGGGACTGATGGAAAGAAGGGTTGCAGCCAGAGATAGGAACTTTAAGCATGAGGCCTTTGGGGGTAATGCCAAATGTCAGACAAGCATGAGAAAACAAAATATGGGAGCGTAACCTGGCTAGCGCGAAGGCATGTTTGCAGAGGGAATGTAAATAAAACTTAATGGGGTCGTTGTGGGGGTGTTGTGAGGGTGACATGGTATTAGAAGGTGGAAAGTGTAACATGAGGCTGAAATGAAAATGAAAATAAAAATATATGGCGAGAGATAAAGGTGAACTAGAAAGCAACTGGAGATCTGGTGTGAAAAAAGGCGAAAAAGTGTTGGTTAAAGCTGGGCTATGTTGATCCTGTGGTGAACTTGGGTTGGTAGACAACGATGTGCACAAAGGTTAGGTGGTTGTGTTGCCGCCAAAACACGTTAAAGGACGGAGAAATTCGGGAAAATTTCGAAAAAACTGCGTGTAATGTATTAAAAGAAGTGATTTTGTGGTGGCAGATTATGAAAATGAGGCTAACAATTGTCTGACGAAGAAATAATGACGTTAAAACCTGTGGGAAGCGGCTAAAAATGATCAGTGATGTGAGAAAAACGGAAATGGAAATAAAGCAAAAGTTATTAGAACCGGCCGAAATGATTGTTTAATAGGTGAAAGGAACTGTTTGTGAACTAGAAACGGTGGATTTTATAGCAGCGGTAGTGATGAAAGCGGAAAATTTTTTTTTGGTTATGGTTTTGAAGTGGATTACGTATTATTGAGTATATATAGGCGGGATAAAATTGTATAGTAGATAACGGTAAAAAGGAGAAGGTGAATACGAAGTGAAACTAGTGGCAAAAACAGAGAGAGAAAATAAGATGACAGAAAAGATTTCGAAATGCAACAGTGACAATAACAAACGTAATTGTTGGGTTCAAATTAATGATATGGATATAATAGAGGGAAACATTCCACGTGGGAAAAATATATCTAAAAACAAAGATGATGTGACTTACCAAACGAAAACACTGGCAGGTCGATAGACACACAAACAAACACAAACATACACACAAAATTCAAGCTTTCGCAACCAACGGCTGCTTCATCAGGAAAGCAAATCAAAGGCAGAGCCACGTGTGAAAGCACCCACGTGATTTACCAACTGACCTGCCTACACTGTGAAGCTTTCTATGTGGGAATGACCAGCAACAAACTGTCCATTCGCATGAATGGACACAGGCAGACAGTGTTTGTTGGTAATGAGGATCAGCCTGTGGCTAAACATGCCTTGGTGCACGGCCAGCACATCTTGGCACAGTGTTACACCGTCCGGGTTATCTGGATACTTCCCACTAACACCAACCTGTCAGAACTCCGGAGATGGGAACTTGCCCTTCAGTATATCCACTCTTCTCGTTATCCGCCAGGCCTCAACCTCCGCTAATTTCAAGTTGCTGCCACTCATACCTCACCTGTCTTTCAACAACATCTTTGCGTCTGTACTTCCGCCTCGACTGACATCTCTGCCCCAACTCTTTGCCTTTACAAATGTCTGCTTGTGTCTGTGTATGTGCGGATGGATATGTGTGTGTGTGCGAGTGTATACCTGTCCTTTTTTCCCCCTAAGGTAAGTCTTTCTGCTCCCGGGATTGGAATGACTCCTTACCCTCTCCCTTAAAACCCACATCCTTTCATCTTTCCCTCTCCCTCCCTCTTTCCTGATGAAGCAGCCGTTGGTTGCAAAAGCTTGAATTTTGTGTGTATGTTTGTGTTTGTTTGTGTGTCTATCGACCTGCCAGCGTTTTCATTTGGTAAGTCACATCATCTTTGTTTTTAGATATATTTTTCCCATGTGGAATGTTTCCCTCTATTATATCCATATCATTAATACACATATTTACTTAGAATTCTTGAAATTATTATTATAGAAAAGTCACAGAGGTTTTCTGAAACTAAAAACTTTCCAAATTTATATATGAACACTGAAAGTGTTATCAGATCATCGTACATTGTCACTTAAGGTGAACTATTACATCACTGTATTTATTTAAATTCTTGACTGTCGGAAAATTAGTTTTTTTTGGAATTTTACTAACTTCCAAAATACAACTATTTTTGATCTCAGACTTTGACATATTGTTTTTTTGTCACAACAGAAGGATGTACATCAAATATGACATTTCTCAGGTTATTCCTTTATTAGTTATTAATATTTTTAGTTTCGTATAATGTAAGTGGCCTGCCAGCGCTACTCCACTGCTTTTACACGCGCAGCTGCAACAGATGGTCATGACGTCAGTCTGCAGTACACAACTCGTCCGTTACTGACTGTATAATACTCTACCGGCTTACATTGCGGCCCACATACATTCTTAAGTAAAGCTTTTAATAGACAAATGGGCGATTGCGCACTAGTTGCGATGCCACACACCTCCTGAGGAACTAAAATTTTTAATTTCTTAACAAATTTTTGTTTCTCAATATTTTTCTATTAAAGATTTACTTTAACCATTATTATTTGTCATTTCTGGTTCTGTATATATTTCATTCATCAATATCTAGGGCTGATGTCCTACAATCAGTTAACTCTAGACATATATGTTAAATCGTCAACACTAAAATAAAAAAGTTACAATCTTCATAAGGTTTTTTTTTTTTCCTTTTACAAATTGCTGAAAAAGAAACAAACCTACAATACATTCTTTTTACATCACATGCACATTAACAACATAATCGCTTTGGTGAGTGTCACCTCTGAACTCTTACACTTTTCACTTCTGCTAGCACTTGTTGTCTGACTCGGTCCTGCTTTGGAGGTCCATATGAGTCTCGTGCGACTACAACCTTACACCAGCGCACCTGAAAAATTCAGCTGGCCTCAGTTTCCATCCTTAAATGCTACGTCTTAACCTAACACAATAACCCTCTCAAAATTATTTTAATCATAGTTTTCATGACTTCTACTGAATAACTCTACTTTTCCAAGTCATCATGCAAAATTTTCTTTTTAATATTTCCATTTACAAATACCCTTTTTTTAGTTAAAAGAGAACTAACTTTCCTACAAGCAGTGCCAAAGTGGCACATTTACTATTAATTTTTCTTCAATTGTTTTCATTGCAATGAATCAAACAAGTTACTGTTACATATAAATATATACAAATTATTTCTAACAAATAGTACACAAATACCCTTCAAATTTCAGCCAGTGCTTATGGCTCTCCATATCCAGTACACCACGTAACCTTACAAAACACAAAATTATTCATATATATACAATTTCTCTTCAGGCAGTCTCCTGCTGTCCTGTACAAGAAAAACAACATCTGAAAAAACATATAACTACTACACATTCCTTAAAACTACTAATCTTAAATTTGTTCTATTGACTTCTGGCGCACTTGAATCGTTCAGATTCCGGGTTCCAAATGATTGGAAAAGAGCACAGGCAGTTCCAGTCTTCAAGAAGGGTCGTCGAGCAGATGTGCAAAACTATAGACCTATATCTCTGACATCGATCTGTTGTAGAATTTTAGAACATGTTTTTTGCTCGAGTATCATGTCATTTTTGGAAACCCAGAATCTACTCTGTAGGAATCAGCATGGATTCTGGAAACAGCGATTGTGTGAGACCTAACTCGCTTTATTTGTTCGTGAGACCCAAAAAATATTAGATACAGGCTCCCAGGCAGATGCTATTTTCCTTGACTTCCGGAAGGCGTTCGATACAGTTCCGCACTGTCGCCTGATAAACAATGTAAGAGCCTATGGAATATCAGACCAGCTGTGTGGCTGGATTGAAGAGTTTTTAGCAAACAGAACACAGCATGTTGTTATCAATGGAGAGACGTCTACAGACATTAAAGTAACCTCTGGCGTGCCACAGGGGAGTGTTATGGGACCATTGCTTTTCACAATATATATATAAATGACCTAGTAGATAGTGTCGGAAGTTCCATGCGGCTTTTCGCGGATGATGCTGTAGTGTACAGAGAAGTTGCAGCATTAGAAAGTTGTAGCGAAGTACAGGAAGATCTGCAGCGGATAGGCACTTGGAGCAGGGAGTGGAAACTGACCCTTAACATAGACAAATGTAATGTATTGCGAATACATAGAAAGAAGGGTCCTTTATTGTATGATTATATGATAGCGGAACAAACACTGGTAGCAGTTAATTATGTAATATATATCTGGGAGTATGTGTGCGGAACGATTTGAAGTGGAATGATCATATAAAATTAATTGTTGGTAAGGTGGGTACCAGGTTGAGATTCATTGGGAGAGTCCTTAGAAAATGTAGTCCATCAACAAAGGAGGTGGCTTACAAAACACTCGTTCGACCTATACTTGAGTATTGCTCATCAGTGTGGGATCCGTACCAGATCGGGTTGACGGAGGAGATAGAGAAGATCCAAAGAAGAGCGGCACATTTCGTCACGGGGGTATTTGGTAACCGTGACAGCATTACAGAAATGTTTAGCAAACTCAAGTGGCAGACTCTGCAAGAGAGGTGCTCTGCATCGCGGTGTAGCTCCCTCGCCAGGTTTCAAGAGGGTGCGTTTCTGGATGAGGTATCGAATATATTGCTTCCCCCTACTTATACCTCCCGAGGAGATCACAAATGTAAAATTAGAGAGATTCGAGCACGCACGGAGGCTTTCAGACAGTTGTTCTTCCCGCGAACCATACGCGACTGGAACAGAAAAGGGAGGTAATGACAGTGGCACGTAAAGTGCCCTCCACCACACACCATTGGGTGACTTGCGGAGTATGAATGTAGATGTAGATATGGGTTCCTCTTGACTAAAGTCAGAACCACCACACACCATTGGGTGGCTTGCGGAGTATAAATGTAGATGTAGATATGGGTTCCTCTTGGCTAAAGTCAATTTAGGGTTTCTCAAGCCAGCCTTTTGCTGCTCTGTTACAATAACCTCCAACTCAGGTTTCACAAAATTCAAGATCAGGTTTCTCTAGTCACATTCAGTATTTGTTACATAGTCATCTCCATACTACACTCACTCATGTTAGTAATGGTTAATAACGTCTTAATTTATTCTGGGTTACGTCAGGTTCCTTCTCACTTCTCTCATTTGTACATCCACCTGTTTTTAAGCTTTGATCCCATTTTCGTTTACTTACATTACCTCACTCTGTTTAAAAACATAGCCTCTCCTTCTTTTACCAACATTGAGCAGGCAACACCTTGCCTCTCACTCCTTTGTTTATTACTATTTAGCAGGCAACACTTTTAATGCTCTGTTACACATTACCATCGTTTTACAGCCAGCCTTACTGCTCTGTAATTATTTCCTCACAAACGTTCTTATTGAAATATTTTCTCATTACCTTACACAAATATTGTTCTTACAACATATTATCATTATTTTACAGACAGCCTTGCTGCTCTGTATCGTACCTTAACCTCCCTTACCAAAACAACCTCCCAAGGTTCTCACACCATTTATTCACATGCTTAATACTATGATTGAGCAGGCAACACGTAACCTCTCACTCCTTTACTGACATTATGTAGGCCACACCCTGCCTCTCTTCCCAACACAACCTCCTGGTACTCTCTCTAATGCTAGATAGTGAAGAAAGAAAGAAGATAGTAAAAAGTTCTGAATGAAATAAGGGGAAGATTGACAATACAAAATGAAAGGAAATAGCATTGTCATACGACTCGAGACCTAGTGTTCATCATGCACTTAGCTCTGCAAAGAGTGCAAAGCCCTCTGAGGTATCGCTTAATTCCTGCAATTTGTCATCAATCCTTTCTCTGACGCTATCCAGCTCAGACGGATCCACTTCTTTACCTCCACCATACTCATTGTAGCCTTCCATCAGTTTTGTGGTCTTGCAAATACGGACTGGAAAGTCATTCAGATCTGTATCGTCACATGGTCTCTTACCTATGAAGGGTATTGTTATAAGGTTACCGTCAATTCTAACCATTACATCATTTGTCCCGAAATTTACCCATCCTTCATGTTTACTAAGAAAATCAGCACCCATCAGCATGTCTATGCTTAGTCCACTTATTACTAAGAAGTTCTGCTTAATTACTACCCCCTTTGCAACTATGGGTAGGATACTTCTTGCTTTACCACCTTCTTGGATTTTTCCTGTTGCTACAATTATATTTCAGCCACTTACTGGCGTCTTTACTACTTGTTTATTATCTGGGAGTCCATTTACAAAATTTTGTGACATAGCACACACCTCTGATCCTGTATCTATTAAACACTTTACCTTTTCATTTAATACACTTAACTCTATTATTGGCTGTCCTAAGTACTCTTTTTTGATTTCAGGTTTTACTTCGTCTAATAAATCCTGCACCGTTTCCCTTCTGTTAAAGCTGTTTTCTGGGTGGATATCACATTCATGCTTACAGGGTCTCCCTCATGCTTAATATTATCCCTATTATTACTGGCAGCTCCTACCAGTCTGTCCACTAGTGCTAAATCGAAACATCTCTCTAGTGTTTCTCTTCCTCTACTCACCTCTGTTTCTGCGACCCTAACCCAGGTGTTATCAGCAATATATATATCCTCCACTTCTTCCTTCTTCTCTTCTTCTTCACAACCCTCAACTACTTCAAATAACCTATTAAGCACATCTTTGACCTCTGCTTCATTTCTGTTTCCACCACTGTCAGACAGATCCTCATCTCTTTTCGCTGTGCAGATTTATCTTCACCTCCTGATTCAAAACCTTATTATCAGTACGTATTTCTTTGACAAGCGTGTTGTTATTCTTATTGTTAATATTACTGTGCCCCATTAACTCTACTTTAATTAATTCTGCTGTCTCTTGTTGCTCCCCATTATTCTTCCCTTCTTTTGTAGCAACTATATTAATGCTAGGTGGTTTTACTGGTGCCTTTCTTATGGATGGTTTTGCCAGCGGGTTTAACTGGGAATGCCATTGTCTACGAATGCTAGCATAATCGTAGACAGCTACAAGTTTTCCGACCATGGTGCGTCACCGCTAACTGACGTCCTTCGCCAGCTGGTTGCATCACCCCCTGACATCTGTCAGCCGTCTCCGAACTGCCCCCGGTCACTGACCCGATTATCATATGTCCTGCCTCTCCCTCGTGACCTACCTCGATATCCGCCTCCTCTCTGCACACTCATTCTGCTTATGTTTACACCAGTGTGATTGTCATTCTGCCTAACAGGAGGGCGATACTCTCTTCTCGCACTTTCCTCCTCTTTGAGTACTGATTCAACATGTTCTAGATATTGTACAAATTTATCTACATTGTCTCTAGGTGCAGATATTATTTTATTCTTTCAATTCCAAGGTAACTTATTTTCTACCCCCAAAATGATGTACTCTGTTTCTACTTTATTACTAAGATAGGATAGAGCAGTTACCCACCTTTGTACAAATCTTTTTATTCCTTCTTTCTTGGGGTCGTATTTTTCCCCAGACCAGAAATGGTTAAGTACATCCATTTGCTTTCACTTACCCCAGTACTCCTCAAAGGAAGCGCATTTAAATTCCTGTAATTTAGTATATTTTTCTGAGGCCAAGTTCCCCCAAATTCTTGACTCCCCCATTAAGTTTGAAATAATTAATCCGATCTTCTGCTTATCACTCCACACTTTAGGCAACATATCCTCAAAGTCATTCCAAAACTCACGTGGATGTACACTTTTATTGGGATCAAACTTGAGAAACTGTCAATGGGTGACATAAACAATCTCAGTGGATGCTACTATTCCACTAGACATAATGCTACCACTATTGCTAGTAACACACAGTTCTAGTTTTGTTAGCCAACAGTCATTCTCACACAATTGCTCATTCATACTTTCACTGAATTGATTCATATGAGTTTCCAAGCCAGTGACTTTATTTATTACCTGAGCCCCAAGTTGTCACACTTATCTTTATTTCCCTTCAATTTACATTCTAAGGCAGCGTGATTTATTTCACTATAATTTTCTACCCCTTTGATGTATTCATGAGCCTTGACTATTTCTGAATGTATACGCACTTTAAATTTCTGGTGGTCATCAGTAACTTGTTCGATTTGTGTAGTTAATTCACTTTTTACTTGAACAATAGTTTGCGTACATTCCTGTTCAACCTGATTTATTTCAATTTTTACATTATTACTAAGCACTGCCATGTCGTGCTTCCAACAGTCTCTTGGATCTGAAATTTTTGAATCCAGCTTAGATTCTATTTCCTCTCCCATATTACTCATTTTTGACTCTAACCCACTCATTTTTGAATCTATCTCAGAACCCATTTTTGTCATATCAGAACCTAATTTGGTCATATTAGCTTCCATTTCCTCACTTAATGAGGTACCCATTTTCGTCATTTTAGCTTCCATCTCATCACTTAATGAGGTACCCATTTTCGTCATATTAGAATCCATTTTCATCATATTAGCATCTAAACCATTCAGTTTTGCCAAAAGACTCATTAACATATCTGCCACACTATCTTTCGCCCCATCATTTACTGATACAATGTCTCCATTAATATTAGCTACTGCCACAGGTAGATCTGAAACACTGGGATCTGATACACTCTGTTCCACCTCCGATCCATAATTAACACTTAGTGACTCTGTCAAACTACTACTGAAATTGGGTTGGGACACATCCAAGCTAAAGTTCATGGGATCAAAAATCTCTTCCCCTTGTTCTTTCCCCCTGTCTACCCTCAGTTCATCCTCTATGTTTGTTTGCTTACACTCAGCCACTTTATTCAGTTTTTTTCACACACACACACAAAGTTTTGAAAAACACACTACTTAACTTTGCACTTCTGATGTCTCCAACACGGCTAGCTGAGGCTGCAGGTCCGATCACCATACACTGGGCCGCCGTACCAGTTTACGGGCCACTACTCTGGTCAGCGCTGCCAACTGCTTCCACTGCCGCCATCGTATCGTCTTGTAGCTCGTAGTCTGCCATATGTCGCCGTTATCAGCTACTTCAGTTGGCACGATATAACCACAAAATACATCTGCCAAGCACATCAAACATGGGTTATCACTGTCTTTCTGTCCATGTGGCGATAGTTCACTCTTAATATTTGTCCTTTCCCCAGTTCCTATTTATTCGCGACCACTTTTTTTGTTGTCTGGTTACACACACACTACTGCTTTTAATGAAATGTTTCATTATCGTTTCCCAGCCGATGCACCAACTGCGACGGATTTTTACGTGCATACATGCGATGCACCAATTGCAACGGGTTATACCTTGCTGCTGCAATGCAATTTCTTTTATAATTTTTATTCACCTACCTCTTTACAGTGGTAGATCTTTGCACGTAAAACTCCTGACTGCAGCTACTTATGAGATCACAGAAAAGCAGTGTTGAGGAAACTGTAACCTTATAGCTACACACCGCAGGCCACTATAAGTAAAATTTTCTGAAAATTTTCTATGTACTTTAAAGAACTGATTTGGAAAAGGGATGCCATTAAGCAAGATCATCATCCCACATTTACGAAAATTACTAAAGTGTCTGCTCACAGTTATCACCATACCTAAAACAGCCAGAACTTTTACCTCCCAAATTCCTAAACCAATTACTTGTAACACAGTCAATGATTTGCCAATTACTTCTACACATGATATTCAGTGGTTACCTTTAGTTAAAGTTTATGCTCGCCATAAAATACTCAGTAAGAATATACTCAGTACTTCCACGCTATATAATTCAAAGTTCACTCGCGATTTTCGTTGGAACGAATTATCACAACACTCTAAAGTTTTCATAAACAGTTTCTGGTCACTACCAGATACCATTAGCACTGGACCATAACGCAGAAGTCATTCCAAGACTTCATCTCACACATAATGCGAAAAGTCACATCCAGCATAACAGCCTCCAATCAAAGCTAGCTCGCGACTCCCCTCTCACTCTCCCACACTCAAAACTATATCTCCTCACTAGGCGGCCAACCGTCTCCCTTCTCATTAGCTGTCAGCACTTACGACCAATGAGAACTCATTTCTAGGGAGCGGCTCGCGCCAAAATCTAGCAAGCACCAACCAATTCTCTAGGCTCATTGACGTCATCAAATTAAGTAACACAAAACTCTCTAATTAAATAAACAAAACAAAATGAACTATAAGCCTTACTCTACAACTGGAAATTTATTATGTAGTCGCGAATGTTCTGGCTGTCTTATACATAAGCATACATACTTGGACATCTGACATTCACTAGTAGGGGAACCACTAGTGGATTCGTTCCCATGTTACAGAGTTGGAACACTTGCCAGTTCCTGTAGAGAATTACATGAATGATTTTTAATAATGCCAAATGTCCCACATACTCTCACGCATGCATTCTCATTCACACGCACCCTAACACACAATACACATATTTACTTAGAATTCTTGAAATTATTATTATAGAAAAGTCACAGAGGTTTTCTGAAACTAAAAACTTTCCAAATTTATATATGAACACTGAAAGTGTTATCAGATCATCGTACATAGTCACTTAAGGTGAACTATTACATCACTGTATTTATTTAAATTCTTGACTGTCGGAAAATTAGTTTTTTTTGGAATTTTACTAACTTCCAAAATACAACTATTTTTGATCTCAGACTTTGACATATTGTTTTTTGTCACAACAGAAGGATGTACATCAAATATGACATTTCTCAGGTTATTCCTTTATTAGTTATTAATATTTTTAGTTTCGTATAATGTAAGTGGCCTGCCAGTGCTACTCCACTGCTTTCACACGCGCAGCTGCAACAGATGGTCGTGACGTCAGTCTGCAGTACACAATTTGTCCGTTACTGACCGTATAATACTCTACTGGCTTACATTGCAGCCCACATACATTCTGAAGTAAAGCTTTTAATAGGCAAATGGGCAATCGCGCACTAGTTGCGACGCCACAGTGTTATGTCTTTAATGGTTTTAGAACAAATAATATGTCAAGCAATGAGAAAAATCTTGTTTTGGAGTATTCTTTTTTACTTGTGAATTATAGAAAGTAGTGACCCTTTGTTTAATGTGACTGGACAACTTAAATTTATTTTTAAGAAATCAGAATTTATTGAAAAATTCTCAACATATGTTGTCAGTGGCAACAAAGAATCAAAACTGTTCAGTAGCGGCTCTGATATAAAATGAGAGAAATCAGAGTACAATGCAGGAAATAATTACTCCCCCACCCCCACCCCCTCCTCTCCCTCTCTCTCTCTCCCTCTCTCTCTCTCTCTCTCTCTCTCTCTCTCTCTCTCTCTCTCTGTCACTGTCTATATATATCACACTCACTCACTCACAGTAGCCATCTTAGGCATATTTGTATGCTCAACATTGACACTATCATGTTACAAAATACATATGTACATATGTTTGAAGGATAAAACTTAACTTTTTAGTGTATGTTCACTACTTGGCACTTCTACTTGTCAGTGCTCCACTTTCTTCTCCTTTTATGTAGTGGAAGCTGTCAGAATTGAACAATGTGCAGTAGTTTTATGATGGTATCAAGTTCTGATTCTTTCTAAAATATACAGTATGTACTCAATTACTTTTGTCCTATGTTGGTAGAATATCAATCTCTCTGTTTCAGATGTTGGAGCTGGTGTCAGCAGGGCACCTTAAGTCCAGTTGCAATTGGATGAGGCCATTGGTTGGTGGCTGTTCCCCAGGCAGTGCTGTGTCAGGAGCAATCTTTGTGTTCATTTGCCTCAGTGTAGCATTTGCTGTACAAGTTCAGCTTTGTGAGAATGAGCTTCGTGCAGGAGTTTGGTGGGCTGTTCTGATGACTTCCTTCTTGTTTTTCTGCCTCTGTGGATGTGAGTTGTATGTCTTGTATACTACACTGCACAATTTTTAAATCACAAGTACATTCTCTATACATAGCAATGTTAGTATACGTGCCATGGCTGAAGCCTTCTACTTTAAATTTAGTATGTGTATGAGAACTGATATTTCTATTGGAGCAGAACAATCCATCATGTACCGCACAGTATTTACAAATTTGTAAGACCTGTGAGCCATGTGTGCTCAACTTGAAGTTGAAAATGAAAATCTGATTTTTTTCCTGTTAGATGTACTAGATGACTGTGTTGGCGACTAAGCTTTCCATTCATCTTTGTCTCTGCCACACTCGTTGCACATTGTATACTAATAGATCAAAAGCATCAAGACCCTCCCATGTAATGTAGAACTAACCACTAGATGTCATGAGAGGCAGACCCAGCAGTATAAAAGGAGTTGGGGAGTATTGTATTATCAGCAGAGAACCAATAACAGCAGACTGGGTCAGTCAGGGGAGCTCAGAGGCTTTGGACATGAACTATTCATTGGATGTCATCTGGGTAATAAATCCACAACACTTATACAACACTTGTACAACACTTGTAAAGATCCCATATCAACTGCTAGTGACATGACTGTGAAGTGGCAACATGAAGGTACAAACCACAGCTGAATGAAGACCAAGCAGACCTCATGTACTGGCAGACACGGACTGTCAAGCATTGTAGAGGGTAGTTGTAAAAAAAATCGAATGAGATCAGCCAGAGGAATCCTTGAAAAGTTTCAAAATGCTACCAGCAGTCTGGCTAAGACAATGACTGTGAGCAGGGAATAAAAGGAATAGTTGTGCAGCTGCTCTTGCCACACATATCTGTAGTCGGTGCTAAGCAGATTTGAGATGGCATAAAGAGTAACACCACTGGATAGCAGATGACTGGACACAAATGACATGAGTGCTGAATCATGCTATACCCTGTGACAATCTTGTGGGAGGAAATGTGTTGCAGTAGAGGGGAGATTTTCTTGATTAGGATGTGGTCGCCTCTGCCAAACACTTGGGTGTGACTTGCAGAGGGGTGATATGGATTCAGATGTAGATTGTGCTTAAGAAAATGCTAGATGAGAAAGGATATGAACACATATTATAGCAGTGTGTACTGTGTACAGTAGAGCAATATTTATGAGATGATGATGTGCACATGAAGTGCACATGAAGTGCACCCAGCCATAAAGCAATATCTGTGAGATAATGGTTTGTGGACAATAACATTCCTGAACTAGACTGACCTTCTCTGAGCCCCAACCTGAACCCCAACTTTGGGATGAGTTGGAATGTTGACTTTACTCTCGATCCTAGGGGCCAACATCCAGCTCCTGAGGAAAAATGGGCTTGTATTCTTCCACAAACATTCAGACACCTCACTGAAAGTGTTCCCAGCAGAGTTAAAGCTGTTATAAAGGTGAAGAATGGTGGACATACCTCATACAAATGTCCACTAAGAAGTGTGTGGAACCACTTGATCACACAGTGTACCTCATTATTAGCCAGAAAAAAAAAATATTTTAAATGACAGGTTAGAACTCTAATTCATGAAGGAAGGAAGAAAGACTAGGATTTAATACATAGTCAGTGATGAGGCAACCAGAGATGGGTTAGATGTACAGATTGGACAGTATGTGGAAGAAATTAGCCATGTCCTTTTCAAATTAACCATCCTGGCATTATCTGAAGTGATTAAGAATAACCACAAAAATCCTAAATGTGAGATCTCATTCAAACTAGGCCACTTGGAACACCATACATTTGCTCTACATTTCTGTCTACAGTGGAAAACCGTTTTGAAAGTTGTCCCCTGGAAAGACCTTCATGTCTAAAACCACATTCTGCATTATCTCCTCTCTAGCCCCAAAACTGAACCCTTATGGGGTCATTTTTAGTTTGAAAACTAGAAATGTGTCAAGGAGACGTGACTGGAGAGCAAGAAGCTTGACATACAAATGGAATTCCATTTTATTACCATGAAAAACTGGACTAACTGTGATGAATGAGTTGGAGCATTGATGTGATGCAGAGGTGAGTCTTACTCCTTTGAGAGGTATTTTATGCCAAACTGCAACATAAGATCATTAGAGAACTCCTTGATAATACATTTTGTTATCGTTTGTCTTACCAGTGCATATTCATATTGTATAGTTCCATGGGTTTCAGAGAACACACTCAGCATTGTCTTAGTCTTTCATTACATCTATTATAGCTTTTCTGGCCTTCAAGAAAAGAAACTCATAGATTTTATTTTCTGTACCTGTGAGTCCAGCCCACAAACACACTCTTGTGAAAGATTAGAATTGTTATAGTTTTCAGAAACTCTGTGAATTTTTAAATTCTCAAGTAAAAATCATGTACAAAATCTTGGCTCATTTGAACCTCTTAAACAATATCTTGTGTGGTCGCGTGTGACTTATTGTTATTAGATTGTGCACCTTTTCATCAAAACCTGCAGTGCAAGCAATTTACAAGTTCCACCTCGAGTTATGACAATGTTGCCTTTTTATCTAGTTGGCCGAACATGTAACTCTTTCTACATGTTTTAGTTGCCCTTTGTACTTTGGCAATCATTCATCACCGAAGCAATTCAACATGAATGTCCTCAAAGAGATCAAGTCTATTTGTTGATAATAGTTCCAATATAATTTCATCATGAGCTGTCTTCTTAGGTCTCTTTTCTAGGTAATTTTTGACAAAATCATTTAGTATTGGGTTGTTTGTTGGATGATTAAAGTCTCCTCCAATGATGATGGTGTGAATGAACAATATATTTACTAGGTATCTCAGGTTTTCTGTAGGCCTAATGTTTTCTCTTACATTTGGGGATGAGTCTGATTGTTAATAGAAGAATCCAGTTATGAAGTTGTGTCCATCCTTGATATTGTGTTTTGCCCACATAACCTTGTAAGCAACTTCAGTACACATCCTGAAGGATTTGCATTTCTTGCTTATGGTTGGTGAATGTATCACTTCCATTTCTTATCAGTCTTCCCTTTTGATATACATTTAAATTCACCAAAAATAACTCACTGCTATCACTTTCAGGTTTTAGCCCATTTTCTGTATCTGGTATTACGTGAGTTCCATTGTCTTTTTAGGAGCACTTCAAAACCTGGTTAAACAGTTGACCAAAAGGCTTTTAATAGTTCCAGCTTTACAGCACATACTTTGGCCTTTACACTAACACCATTTTGGGTTCTCATACAGCTCTCATTGTATCATCTGGATGGAGGTACATTTAATCTAAAAACCTCTGGTGTGTACTCCACACAAAGTCAGCTGCCTGGGTATCAGCCTTGCCTATAAAGTTTACCGCTGACCCACTTAGGCGGACAATGGTGCAAGGCTAGCAAGTAGCAGCAGCCTAACATGGCACAGAATCTTCAAAGTCTCTGTTTGAAACCAATCAATTGACTCAGAACCAGGGGTCATAATCAGTTCTCGATACAATACAACAGACTGTTAGCTTCCTAGAAATATGAAGAGGCTGGTGTTCTCAGCCATCTCTGCCAGTCACTAGAATGATCCAAGTATGACCTCAGAGGTGAGATGATGTACATTATTTTTTCCTAAGTGTGCACAACCTACTGTTTGTTGCAACTTGTTTTCTCAATGCTGGAAAAGTCTCTTTAACATGTAGAATGAAGTGTCCAGGCATACATACTAAGTGTGCACAACCTACTGTTTGTTGCAACTTGTTTTCTCAATGCTGGAAAAGTCTCTTTAACATGTAGAATGAAGTGTCCAGGCATACATACTAAGTACCTATGGTGATGTTGTTCACTTGAATTGCTGACAGTCAACAGACCCCTACTCTCTTGTGCTTTCTTTCCCTGGACACAGGCCACAGCAAGCGCCCCAGCAGGTGAAGTGTGTCTCACTGAATCAGTTTCAGTTTCATTGGGAGACAGCATCTCAAATTTGTTAGTTGCAACTATGGGTGAAATGCCTTGAGTTCAGTCATTGTATAAAGTTCTCATATTACTGTCCTTGAAATCTAACAGTCATATTAATATATTAATACGTAAATAATGTGCACAGTAATTGTCATTGTGAATAATACAGTTCACAGTCTGACCCTATTTTTACAGTTAGCATTACTGAAGTTTGACATAGTCCATGATACTAATTACACATTCACTACCCATTTAATCATTTTAAACCCTCATTGAGTTACTGAATAAAGTCCTAGACATGAAATCTAGATGAACTCTAGAATATTTCTGACCTACAATTTATACTACTATGCATTGTCTGCAGGATATTTCCACATATTAATGGACTTAGGTCTTGCTCCATTCAAACTCATTGCAGACTGATTTAAAATGGCTTCCAACCTGCCTCTTGTATAGGTTTATAATAAGTACTACTGAATTTAGATATTGTTGTTCTTCTGAATTTTCATAAATTATAATTAAAGATTTACACTTTGAGTAACTGAATATGAGGGAAATTTGTTTTAAAAAAGACCTTTAGATACAGAAATCATTTCTATTAAATCACACTAGCTGGTTTGACAAAATATGGGATTCTATTTCAGTAACAATGTTTTTACTAAGTAAGCTAATTACTCTGTAATTAAGTGAGTGCAAATGTTGCTAAAACATTTTCATCTTTGACTGGAGGGATACATTGTTATTTATACATCTTTCTCATCTACTTTATCAGGAAATTAGTAATCAGGTTTACACTTAAATATGAACAATCACAACAAAAACCAAAATTACTGATGTTTTGTACTTAGCACAGTTTTTAGGCAACCTAGCTAGCCCATTAACTCCTGATAACCATAGGAATGTAGTAGATAATGAAGTTAAGTTGACTAGGCCCTGGGTCAATATTTGAGATCTTTAGATGACATCACAAAATTTGAACAAAGAAATTGTAATAATTTCTGGGAGAAGAAAAGCATAACAGCTGGAAGGAATCATCAGCTTTGTTACAAGTAGGGCTGAATTATGACCAGTGCAATGTTTTATTTAACAGCAAACAACTAACTTTAAACTAAGCTTGTATTTAATATAGAAATTTGTTGGTTACTTCTTCATCAAACAACAGAGCAACCTGTCTTTCACTATTTGAAATTGCTGTTGTGTTTGCAGTTTCAGCAGTTAACAGATATCATGTTTCTGTCTGTCTAAATATAGTTTGTTATATTAGTTTTAAATTTTTAATTTAAGTTTCCAAAGATCTTTCCAATATTAATCAAGAGAAATAAGAGCATATCATCTCCTTAAAGTTCCACAAGTGGTCTGCCAGAGAGCTGCTTGGCTCAGAGGAGTATTGAGGGAGCTTCTGTACCAGGTCTTTGATACCTCTATTTATAGAATTTGCCATAAGGATACCAAGAGTCTACTTTAAGATGATCAACAATCCCTCTTTAAAAAGCCTGCACTCTTCCCAGGAACTAATACCTAAATCCTATCTCACCAAAACCATACACTCCCACCTTCTTCAAAAGTTACAAATCCTCCCAGAGCCTTGTATAGTTGTCCTTCCAAAACACTGTACATGATATCTTATTACTGTTACAGGTGTTTTGGTTATGGGCTCTCATCAACAAAATACATTAGGTCTGCGTTTCAAGGTGCCCTACGTTCCTATAATACCATCACTGAGTATTTTCTTCAACATTGCTCTCATGGTGAATCTTCCTTCACTTACCTGGGTACGATTTGTAGTGTGGATGGCAGTTGGTGAGTAATGACTTATTATGGATTACTTTTGAATTTAAACTAACAGAATGTTTTACAGTATGGTTGTTGATGCTATTGTTACAGTTTTCACAACAATGTGGAAGAATAAATTGCTACTGAACACACAGAAGAAGCATTGAGTCACAGACAGGCAGAGTGAAACAGAAAGCTAGAAATTATCAGCTTTCAAACTAGGTCCTTCTTTGAGAAGTATGAAATTTATGGACAACAACTTACACACACATGGCCACTCTCTCTGGCGTTAAGGCCTGACTACAATTGTGACTGTGTCTGGTGTTAGCGGCAATGTAGCATGGTTGGGCACTGGGAATAAGGAAGAGGAGTGGGTGGGGAGGGAGAGGGTTAGCAACATAATGCTTGGGGAAGGTTCTGGCGCTATCTGTGGAAGCATGCAGGGATGTGGTAGGGACAGGATATGGCTGCTACGTACAGCATCTAGAGGCTTAAGAAAGAGGAGTAGAGGAAAGAACTGTTTAAATGTGCTGGCAGCATAGAAGGTATGCATAGTACTGGAGTGGGAACAAGGAGGGTTGTAGATAGGTAGATCACAGGGACTAATGAATGTCGAGGCCAGGAGGGTTATGGAAATGAAGGATATGTTGTACGGAGATTTCCCACCAACACAATTCAGAAAATTTGGTGTCGGTTGGAAGGATAAACATGGCACAGGCTGTGAATCAGTCATAAAACTGAAGCACATCATGTTGTGAGGCATGTTTAGCAATTGTGTGATCCAGCTGTCCCTTAGTCACAGTTTTGTGGTGGCCATTCATGTGTGCCAACTGCTTTTTTGTTGTCATGCCTGATAGACTGCAGCACTGTGGTTGATAAATCAAGTGGCTGCTTGCACAGGTGGCCCTGCCTGTAATGGGGTAGGAGATGTCACTGACAGGACAGTAATAGGTGATAGTGGGAGGATGTATGGGGCAGGTCTTGCATCTGAGTGTATTGCAGGGATGTATGCCATGCGGTAGGAGGCTTGGAGAAGGAGTGGAGCAGGATTTGACAGTGATATTCATACCCTGGTAGGGCAGTGGAATACCACTATGACAGGGGTAGGGAGGATAGTGCAGAGGATATTTCTAATTTCAGGGCGCAATCCTGGTGGAGCATGTGGTTCAGTTGCTCCAGTCCTTTGTAGTACTGTGTCACAAGAGAAATGTTACTTTGTGGCTGGACAGTTGGTATGTGAAGGGTAGCAGGGGACTGGTGAGGCAAGGCATGGGAGATATGTTTGTGGACAGGGCTGTGAGGATAATTTAGGCCTGTGAAGGTGTCAATGAGATCTTTGGAATATTTGGAGAGGAACTGCTTACCACTGCAGATGCAATGACTATGGATGGCTAACCTATATGGAACAGACTTCTTGGTATGGAATGGGTGGCAGCTGTCAAAGTGGAAGTATAGATTCAAGTTCATGGTTGGTAGGTTTGTTGTCGACAGAGGTAGCCATCCTCAAGGTGAAGGTCAACATTGAAGAAAGTAACTAGTTGGGCTGAGGGGACCAGGTGAAGCAAATTGGGGAGAAAATATTGAGCTTCTGGAGGAATGTGAATAATGTGTCCTCACCCTCTGTTCAGATCATGAAATGACACCAATGAATCCCAGCCAATTGAGAATTTGGTATTCTGGGTGGTTAGTAAAGGTTCTTCCAGATGGCCCATGAATAGGTTAGCATAGGACAGTGCCATGTGGGTGCCAATTGCTGTACCAGGCCAGTCCTAGGTCATGGCTTTAAAGGAGAAGTAATTATAGGTGACCAGGAAGGATGTGTAGGTTTGAAGTCAGTCAGGCATTGGAAAAGGCAGTGCTCAATAAAGGCTAGATGTTGACTGAGTATGTTAGTGTAGATGTAGAGGGAGGTTGCATCAACAGTAACAAACAGGGCACTGAATAGGTAAAGGAACAGGAAGTGTGCAGAGTCATTGAAGGAAATGGTTGATGTCTTTTACACATGAGAGTAGCTTACAGTTAAGCTGAAGGTGTTGGTCCACAGGGCAGAGATTCTCTCTTTGGGGGACAATGGTGCATTCTGGGTGGTTGTTGGGTTTATGAAATTTAAGAAGCATGTAGGAGATAAGGATGTGGGGATTCTTTGTTGGCAGGTAGGTATACAATGCAGGCATCAGTTTTAGATGGTGAGTTGTAGGCCTTTCTGCAGATGTGAGGTTGGTTTCCATGTTGAGGTATTTTGAGAATTACTATGAAGCAGGGTTAAAGGTTATAAAATTCTGGAAAGTTAACATGGAGTGATTTGGGGGCAGCAGAGATGAGTCATGGTTGAATGGAGGAGTAAGTTGAGTCAGGCAGGACTCAGTATTGGTTTCGGATTGAGTCTATGACAGTGATGAAAAATGTCTCTGCTGTAGATGACAGAAGATAGAGAGAAGGTTTTTAACAAGCCCTGCACAACTGAATTTGGGAGTGCAATGAAAGATAATGTGTTTGGAATGGGCTAATACTTCTGTGGGACTGAGGCTTTTTGAGGAGAGATTCATGACTATTTTATGGGTCTGTTTAGGTTCTGGGTTCTAAAGGGTGGTGGGAGGCAGTTTCTGAGGCTATGTTAAATGTAGCAGGTCTACATGGTGGGGTTTGGCGGCTTTTGGGGATGCAGGGGAAGTTTGATGGAGGCTCTTGTGGTGTGGTGGATAGTGGTAGAAGGTGATGCGACTGGACAGTTTCTTGAGGTGACATCATGCATGCTGCTCTAGATTCTGGAGGGCAAGTGTTTCCCTCTGGGATATGAGATTCAGGAATTTAGGACTGCAGTCCAGGAGAATTTTATAGCTGGAGCACTGGCATCTTCCCATGATTCTCTCCTGCCATCCCTCACTCTCCCCATCTGATACCTCTTCCATACACCCACTATCCACCACAATTAGACTGCTGTTCCCATCAGGTACAGATACAATCATAATTGTGTCTGAGTGCCCTGACACAGTGGACATATGTATATGAGTTGTTGTGTGAATGTGGAGAGTAGCAATCTATCCTTCCTGTATTGTTATTATTCAGTCCTGGACTTTCCACTGTTTGTAATTGTTTTTATTTTGTTGAAAATATGGTTGGGTATGATGTTCTGTGCACGGTTAGCATTTTGTGAATCTTTTCATATGGGGCATTTCTCTTCTTCTTTTTCTTCTTCTTCTTTTTTTTTTTTTTTTTTTTTTTTTTTTTTTTTTTTTTTTTTTTTTTTTTTACCCTATGTATTCTTTTCTATTAAGCTGATATCTAAAATAAAAATTGTTGTATATCTTTGACATTACCAATGAATTCTATTTCTATCACTGAGATCCCTAAGTCTTTTCTAGTGACAAACTGCCTATTGGCTTCTGTCTCGGGTTCTTCGGCCAACGTTCATCTAATGATTTTTCTGACATTTTGCCAACACGAGTGGCTGGCATTGTCAAAGCTTCACCTTCCATTGCCGGTGGTGAACTGGAGGCGAGCTCGCGGCCGCAGACTATATGTACCTGGCACGCCAACATCCGAGGGCTTCTCTGCGGTCATTTCCGGTGCGGTTCTCCTCTTACTGCCTGCGATGGTCATTCGCTGCAGTACAGGAAGCCAGGATCCGTTTACCTTAAGGCTTTCCTCTTTCTTGTTGAAACTGTTCAGGTGTTTTTGGAATTCTACAGTTTCTCTGAACAAGTGCGTGTGATAGTGCTTCTCTACAGCCAGAACTTCCGCGTCGGCGAATTTTATTACATGGACAGTCTCATTCAGTGCGTGCTCTGCCACGGCCAATTTCTCCACCTGCCCCAACCTGCAATGTCACTTATGCTATTTGATCCTGGTGTTAATTGATCGTCCAGTCATTCTGACATAAACTTTTCCGCATGTGCACGGCGTACGGTATATTCCCGACATTGCAAGTGGGTCTCTTTTCTCCTTCACCGATCTAAGACACTCTTTGATCTTGAACAGCCTCCAAGCCAACATAACATTTACCATGGAAGTAGAAAAGGACAAGAAACTGCCATTTCTAGATGTGCTGGTCACAAGGGACGGTGAAAACCTGGGACACAGCGTGTATCGAAAACCAACACATATGGACTGATACCTGCACAAACTGTCAAACCACCACCCGAGCCAGAAAAGAGGCATGATTAGTATGCTCGTAACGAGAGCAGGACGAATATGTGAGCCTCAACACCTCAAACAGGAAATGCAACACCTGTAAACTGTTCTGAGGAGCAATGGGTACTCCACAAATTACATTAGAAGTGTAACAGAGCCAAACACTCGACGAAGTAAGGAACCAGAAAAAGAAATGTCGGGTACGGCCTTTCTGCCATACATTCCCAGAGTGATGGACAGAATCGGCCGTGTATTGCACAAACACGGCGTAAAGATGATTTTCAAACTGACAAGGAAGATCAAAGAGTGTCTTAGATCGGCGAAAGAGAAAAGAGACCCACTTGCAATGTCGAGAATATACCGTATACCATGCACATGCGGAAAAGTTTATGTCGGAATGACTGGACGATCAATTAACACCAGGATCAAAGAGCATAAGTGACATTGCAGGTTGGGGCAGGTGGAGAAATCGGCTGTGGCAGAGCACGCACTGAATGAGACCGACCACGTAATAAAATTCGCTGACGCGGAAGTTCTGGCTGTAGAGAAGCACTATCACACGCGCTTGTTCAGAGAAGCTGTAGAAATCCAAAAACACGTGAACAGTTTCAACAAGAAAGAGGAAAGCCTTAAGGTAAACGGATCCTGGCTTCCCGTACTGCAGTGAATGACCATCGCAGGTAGCAAGAGGAGAACCGCACCGGAAATGACCGCGGAGAAGCCCTCGGACGTTGGCGCGCCAGGTACATATAGTCTGCGGCCGCGAGCTCGCCTCCAGTTCACCACCGGCAATGGAGGGTGAAGCTTTGACAATGCCAGCCACTCGTGCTGGCAAAATGTCAGAAAAATCATTAGATGAACGTCGGGCGAAGAACCCGAGACAGAAGCCAATAGGCAGTTTGTCAACAAGTGGCCACGAAAGCCTTAACAATTTTGTCTTTTCTTGTGGTATTAACTTCCAGAGATTCATTTATACTAATTCAGCTAGGAGATTTTTAGAGATTATTGCAAAGTCATATCTAAATATAAGGCCGTTTATTTCATTACATCTTTTCTATTTTCCCAACTTTATTGCTGATAGTGTAATTTTTTATAGAGAATATCATCCATGTGCCAATACTTTCAAAAGTATGTATGTAAGCATTATCCAGGTTAGATGAGCAAATTTAATGTTTATGTTTAATAAATTTCTTAATATATTCTACCATTAACTGATAAAAAGAGCCAGTCATCTGTGTTTACCAACATAGCTGCCCCAGAGGGTACAGGTTTGGATACTTGTGGCCATCCCTCAGGCAGGTGCAATGAGTATAGATTACCCACCAGGTGGTCCTGTTGCACACATTCTATACATATGCAGGCTACATGGCCACCCCTGCCTGCATGCACTTGGACAATTCAGCACTTTTGCATAGGCTGCCTAACTGCCCCTAGGTCAGCTGTTTGTCCACGTCTGCCCACCTGTGTCTTTTGGCATCTGGCTGCCCAGTTGCAGATATTTGATCTCAAACAAACATCAGCTGTATAATGGACTGACAACAATGATGGTTGTCCATGTTTGCAATTGTGAATACATTTCATGTATTTCATAATGGCTGTAGCTGCCACAGTGCCTGTTCCTTTGGACATGCATGCATGGCTAAAAAACATGCATTGTACTTCTGAACACCACAGGCACTGCAATATAATATTTACCTGCTGACACCAGGCAAGTGACTTTCAATTAAAATGTCTCCTCTGTATGGGAATATATGTAATGGATGTATGAGTGCAGGTTGTACACACAGGGTTGATGACATATGGAACTTTGGGTTTGGATGTGATCCATGCTCAGATAGCTTGATAGTTAAGGCAACCATTCACAATAAGCGGGAAAGTTGGGTTCAAGTCCCAGTCCGGCACAAATTTTCATTGTTGTTATTCCTTTATACAGCTTATAGTTGTTCATATTCACAACTGCAAATACATTTCATGTATTATAGAATTGTTTTTCCTGCTCATCTTGTAGAGGGTTGCCTACTTGTATTTATTTCTTCATTTCTTGTCCTTGGTGTTGATGTACTGGCTGAAAAAATAGGAGTTGGATGTGCAACTACTGTCTACTGTAAATGATGTAGCTGACAGGTGCACAGTTGCATTTCATAGTCTTTTACTATCAATTTTCACAACCCCCCAATAATACACAGTTATATATGGCCAGTGCACTATTGTTCTAACTTCCTATAAGCCTCATTAATAGTTAGCAGGTGAACCATCCACATACTCCTACAATAGTTTACTGTTGAAGACCTACAAGCAGTAAAAGCCTAACCACAAAGTTCACAGTTCTTGAAGAATAGAAAGGTACATATGGAGCAGACACTGTCACTGTTACAACACACGGCCTAAATGTCTAACACTTACTACACTGTTAGGTTGATGCAATGTTGTCATTCTAACCAACACAGGTTCCTCGTCTGCAACTCAGCCATGGACTGACTGTCTTGTGACCAAAAATCAGGCCCTTATACATCATCACAATAATAGATACTCAAACTACATTTTGTTTAAAGTTAAATTTACAGAAATTACAATTAAAACTTAACCCATTGAATCAAATGAATACATCAAAAAATTCCATCTTCTTAATATTTTCTCCTACTACAAGTGTTAAGTCAAATTATTTGTTTTAATCATGAAATTAACAAATATTATTATGTAAACAATACTTTTGACACAACTGTTAATTACTTTGGAAATAACTAAGGGCTGGTTTTGTTAACATGTCTCCAACTAGAGCCAAATAGATACTTTAAGAATAAAAGCATTTCATCTTCCAGATGATTACAATTAGTACAGAATTTATGTTTGTTTATACATCAACACCAGAATGTAACTTATGAAGCAATTACTGATTTTGCCCTATAATGAAAGATACTAACTAGTAATAACCAAAATATATTAGAAAATCAATGACATATATAAAAATTAGGCACAAAGTTAGATCTGGTGTCCTTACTTTAAAACTGAGGGCCAACCTACCTCTTTTATGAAAATGCAGATTATACTCACGTATGTTAATAGTAATTATTTAAAAGTGAAAAAACGAATTTCAGCAGGCGAATGGCAAAACAAGAGAGGAAGTAAAAATATCCCAGTTTGCTTCGTCACATCACCCCGTCATTGGATTGACCAGACAGATATGGCAAATAGCTCACTGGGCAATTCAATGACCACAAGTGACCCCAGACAGTGGGCTAAAAATCTACACAAAAAATATTACATCAGAAAATGTATCAAAACTACGACACATATGTTTTTCAAATTTATACTTATGTGAACTGGCCATACGAAAATCTGCATACAAAATAATTACATACAGTGTACAATATCACAAAATATCTAAAAGTTATACTTTCAACAAAAAATTGGGCATCTTGATCATAAGTGATGTCCTTCTTGGTAAATAAAGATTACATTTTAAGATAAATATCATTTTATACAAATCCTGTCTTGCTAAACAAAATACATCCTCATGGGTTGAAAATTTATACTGCACATTGCAGTTCATGTTTAGACAAAAGATTTCCCTTGCTCAATGTTTAGTACTTTTTGCAACCACTTTCACACTTTTAATGAGCTTTAAAACACTTTCTCACCAAGCTGTCCAAGCCTTCAAGAGGTCCATGTGGCACTTAGCAAGGATGTGCACTGCTATCAGTTCCCTTGGAGGTGGTTCTCATCCACCAAAGTACATGAAAAAATTAGACAAAGTATCCTACTTTAGTACACTTACTTTTACTTCTAACTTAAGTCAAAAAAATATTTAACACTAACGGCAAATTATAGTTATTACATCATATATAAATACATTATATAGTTCTCATAACATTACAATAATTAGCTTTAAAAATGACTATAGTACAAAAGGTGGTGACTATAAAGTTTACAATCAATTGCACATTACACTACAAAACATTACTCTAAGTCATAATTGTCTGAAACTGGTTAAACTCAAAGGATTTGGATCTCTTCTCCATTTGCAAAATAGCAAAAACTCAAGATGTGCAACATCATAGATTTACTATTCATTACATTACAGAAAAAGCATAGACCCACCATCACATAACTTAATTACTACTCAAATCAGAATGAAGGGGATGAAAGTTGTATCAAATCATAGGCCCATTTGTCTACTCAACTCTTAGTATTACTCTCATTCAACCAGAAAATTAAATTCTCACAAAATCACACAATGTTACCAAATAGTTGACCTGTCAGAATATTCACATCAGCCTAGCATCACAGTTATCAGTTAATCAGCACAATTACTCTTCTTCATCCCAGTATTCCTCAGAACACAAATTAAAGTTCTCAGATAACCTGTAGATCCAATGATGCAGCATCACATGACTTGTAAATATTGCTCTTTTTGTTAATCTCTCATTCCAGCTGCTGTGTCATGAATTGCACAATATGAACTGCCTGATTTTGCCTAATTTAAAACTAGATCATCATTACAGTTACATCACATTTGTTTGTAAACAGTTATCTTTTCCATTGCTCAATCTTGTCTGTGGAAGGTGGCAGGAGTACGTAGAGGGTCTATACAAGGGCGATGTACTTGAGGGCAATGTTATAGAAATGGAAGAGGATGTAGATGCAGATGAAATGGAAGATATGATACTGTGTGAAGAGTTTGATAGAGCACTGAAAGACCTAAGTTGAAATAAGGCCCTGGGAGTAGACAGCATTCCATTAGAACTACTAACGGCCTTGGGAGAGCCAGTCCTGACAAAACTCTACCATCTGGTGAGCAAAATGTATGAGACAGGCGAAATACCCTCAGACTTCAAGAAGAATATAATAATTCCAATCCCAAAGAAAGCAGGCGCTGACAGATGTGAAAATTACCGAACTATCAGTTTAATAAGTCACGGATGCAAAATACTAAGGCGAATTCTTTACAGACAAATGGAAAAACTGTTAGAAGCCAACCTCGGGGAAGATCAGTTTGGATTCCATAGAAATATGGGAACACGTGAGGCAATACTGACTCTATGACTTATTTTAGAAGCTAGATTAAGAAAAGGCAAACCTACGTTTATAGCATTTGTAGACTTTTGACAATGTTGACTGGAATACTCTCTTTCTAATTCTGAAGGTGGCAGGGGTAAAATACAGGGAGCGAAAGGCTATTTACAATTTGTACAGAAATCAGATGGCAGTCATAAGAGTCGAGGGGCATGAAAGGGAAGCAGTGGTTGGGAAGGGAGTGAGACAGGGTTGTAGCCTCTCCCCATGTTGTTCAATCTGTATATTGAGGAAGCAGTAAAGGAAACAAAAGAAAAATTCGGAGTAGGTATTAAAATCCATGGAGAAGAAATAAAAACTTTGAGGTTCGCCAATGACATTGTAATTCTGTCAGAGACAGCAAAGGACTTGGAAGAGCAGTTGAACGGAATGGATAGTGTCTTGAAAGGAGGGTACAAGATGAACATCAACAAAAGCAAAACAAGGATAATGGAATGTAGTCGAATTAAGTCAGGTGATGCTGAGGAATTAGATTAGGAAATGAGACACTTAAAGTAGTAAAGGAGTTTTGCTATTTGGGGAGCAAAATAACTGATGATAGCTGAAGTAGAGAGGATATCAAATGTAGACTGGCAATGGCTAGGAAAGCATTACTGAAGAAGAGAAATTTGTTAACATCGAGTATCGATTTAAGTGTCAGGAAGTCGTTTCTGAAAGTTTTTGTATGGAATGTAGCCATGTATGGAAGTGAAACATGGACGATAACTAGTTTGGACAAGAAGAGAATAGAAGCTTTCAAAATGTGGTGCTACAGAAGAATGCTGAAAATTAGATGGATAGATCATATAACTAATGAAGTTGTATTGAATAGGATTGGGGAGAAGAGGAGCTTGTGGCACAACTTGACTACAAGAAGGGACCGGTTGGTAGGACATGTTCTGAGGCATCAGGGGATCACCAATTTAGTATTGGAGGGCAGCGTGGAGGGTAAAAATCATAGAGGGAGACCAAGAGATGAATACACTAAGCAGATTCAGAAGGATGTAGGCTGCAGTACCTACTGGGAGATGAAGAAGCTTGTACAGGATAGAGTAGCATGGAGAGCTGCATCAAACTAGTCTCAGGACTGAAGACCACAACAACAACATCTTTTCCATTACTCAATCTTGTCTGTCAGCTCCATTAGTTTACTTACATTTCTTACCTTGTTAGCTAGTGGAGTGCATTCCCAAAAAATATCCCTAACGCAGAGACAGGCTCCCTAACCATTAAGACCCTAACATTATTCATTATTTTATTATTTCATTATTGTTTCATTATCTAATAAATAAATACCTACTCTTCTTATCTAATGCAAAACTGACTCTACTGAAAAACATTCCACAGTAACAGTTCCTTATGTTAAGGCAAACTTAATTCTCATTAATGACCAGACAAAATTATCATTAGCAAAACTATTACTTCACTGTATTACATCAAACTACTTAAGATTCTAGCCGGAAGGTTGATATACATACAAACCTTGCTTACTATTTCCTCACACATTACTCCAGGCAACTATGTCTAAAGTTGGAATTTCTTAATGTTAGAAAAGGCTATAGCATGACAAACTTCTATAGTCTAATAGTTATCTCCATATCCTGATTGCACTTAACAAAAACACTTCTATTATACCACAAGTAATATTGATACCCAGTATTCAAGATGGTTTATACTGCATATTGTCTCTGCTACTACACCAATGAGTTGATTACTTCAGATATTAATTATAGTCCACATATGCTGACACCTTTAATTTTCAGTTTACCTTAACTCTTTCTCCGACATAAATTCTTTTTACCATGGTACCAATTTATTTTCTTCCATCCTGTTACGATTCCATCACTTATAACTAACGCAACATAATATACATATACACATACACACAGATAACACTAGAGAAACCTTTTCTACAATATTTCTATATTACTACATAAAATTATATGAAAGTCAAAGACAGTGTTTCTGATTTACTTATAAACTACAGATAGGATAAGAGAAGAGTTTGACTGCCTCAGGAAACATGAAAAATGAGACAGACAGGGGGAGTAATCATTATTGCCACATAATTAATCAAACACAGAATGTTGAACCCCCTACTTGCTGTTTGCATGGGAAATTAGTCTCAAATATTACATCAATGCTGAGATTTTGAATCACCAACAAATTGCACTCCAACAGCTGTCCTACCAATTCCATAGTTAATAGCACCTCTTGTTTCACACTGTTTAATTGCTTACCAGTAGCACCAACAATTTTTATTCTAGAAACACGCATCACTACTATACCCTCTGTGTTTTTAATAGATTAAAAAAAAGGCCAATCAAATCACTACCAATGGCCAGTAAACACTTAACATGTGTATATTGTATACTTGCTGTTATTACAGGTTGACACACTTGCTTTTTACTTACCATGTGATCTTCATACAACAAATCCTCATTAATCCTTTCTTAACTTAACACATTGCCCTCATTATTAACTATAGTTTCAAATACCCCATTCTCATCATTACTGGATTCATCATTTCTATCATCATTATACTTACAGTCAGAATTAGTCACACTTTCACTTACACTATGCTTTAGATTTGGTACCTCTTCCATTTTTTTTCTCTGTTTTAGTCAATTTTGAATCTACATTTTTATTTACTTTTTTCAGTTTTTCCTCTACCACTAATGTACACTTGGTTTCTACCTCAGTTTTTGAATCATTTTTAATGTGGCGATTTGTTTCCCAAGTTTAACCCTATTTTCAGCACATTGTTTCTCGAAAACCTCCACGTTCATACTATTGTCATCACAAAGCTCCTTTCTTTCTTTCACACATTTACAACCCTATGTTAATTTCTCATTAGTATTATCACAGTCTTTAACTAGCATACCAAATATCTTATTTAATTCTGAAACATTAGGACTAACTACCTTAATTTCCTTTTTAATTTCTTTCTTCAGTTCATCTTTTAAGCTAACGATGTCAGTTCTAATGCTATCAGTTTTCTTTTCCACCCTATTAATGTCTTCTTTCATACTACTTTCCATCCTATTCATGTCTTCTTTCGTACTCATATTACTCAAACAATTCAAACTACTCACAATTTGCCTTAAAATTGCTCTCAAATTTTCATCTGCCATAAACTTTTGCCCTTGCTGACTTTCGCTACTAGGTTCCTCCTCCCTGACCTTAATGATCTCATGTACTTCAGTACTGTTTTCGTCCATTCTGCTCACCTCAATATACACTGTAGATGATACTTTTATCATTTCATCTACAATATTACTTTCGTCCCCATCATTCAAAGTTACATTCTTGTCTGATTTATAAGTACTAGCGTCTATAGAACCAGTCTCCTGTTACCCTTGTCTACCATCACGTCTTGTTCATTAAGGTCACTCATTATGTATCAAAACAGCTTTTGCAATGAATTACCTTGTTTTTAATCACTTGTCTGCTGCTGCTCTGTTATGGTTCTCAGGGTGTCATCTGGATCTGCACAGCTGCGGCCAATTATAATTCTCTTGGCAAGACATCTTGCTTATCTCCTCGTCAGCTGTGTCCACCTGCATGCTGATTCGCTGCTCCTATACTCAGTGACTGCTTCCTTAGAACCCATTCGCTGATTGGCTGCTGCACCTTCTTCATTTAGAAACCCCAGCGCTGATTGATTGTATCATCTCTTCCATTTAAATTCCTGTAAACTGCTCAAGTTCACACTTCACTGTCACAGTTTGTGAGTTCTAGTTTACTGTACTCACATACAATAATCCTCATGTCAGGGTACCACATGTAGTGGTTTGCCTATTTTTATTTATTTCTTCATTTCTCATCCTCGGCGTCAATGTACTGGCTGAAAAAATATGCGTTGGATGTGCAGTTACTGTCTACTGTAAATGATGCAGCTGACAGATGAAGCTATCACTTTTCACAACCCCCCAATAATACACAGTTATATATGTCCAGTGCACTGCAGCTGATAGATGAAGCTATCACTTTTCACAACCCCCCAATAATACACAGTTATATATGGCCAGTGCACTATTGTTCTAACTTCCTATAAGCCTCGTTAATAGTTAGCAGATGAACCATCCACATACTGCTACAATAGTTTACTGTTGAAGATCTATGAGCTGTAAAAGCCTAACCACAACGTTCACAGTTCTCGAAGAATAGAAAGGTATGTATGGAGCAGACACTGCCACACATAGCCTAATTGTGTAACTCTTATTACACTGTTAAATTGATGCATTGTTGTCATTCTAACCAGCACAGGTTCCTCGTCTGAAACCCGGCCATGGACTGACTGTCTCATGAGCAAAAATCAGGACCTTATATATCATCATGATAATATGTACTGAAACTACACAGTGCTTAAAGTTAAATTTACAGAAATTACAATTAAAACTTAACTCATTAAATCAAATGAATACATTGAACAATTCCATCTTTTTAACAGTTTCTTCTACTACAAGGGTTAAACCAAATTATTTGTTTTAATTGTGAAATTAACAAATATCATTATGTAAACAATACTTTTGACAAAACTGTTAATTACTTTGGAATTAATTGAGGGCTGGTTTTCCTAACATGTCTCCAACTAGAGCCAAATAGATATTTTAAGAATACTAGCATTTCATCTTCCAAATGTTTACAATTAGTACAGAATTTATATTTGTTTATATGTCAACAACTGAATGTAACTTACGAAACAATTACTGATTTTGCCCTATAATGAAAGATACTAACTAGTAATAGTCAAAATATATTAGAAAATCAATTACATATATAAAACTAGGTACTAAGTTAGATCATGTGTTCTTTACTTTAAAACTGAGGGCCAACCTTTCTCTTTTATGAAAATGCAGATTATACTCAAGTATGTTAATAGTAATTATTTAAAACTGAAAAAACGAGTTTAAGGAGGTGGATGGCAAAACAAGAGGGGAAGTAAAAATATCCCAGCTTGCTTAATCACTATCTGAACTGACACACATTTTTCTACATTTAGAGGTAGCTGCCATTCATCACACCAATTAGAAATTCTAGGTCACCCTGTGTTTCCTATAGTCATCAATAAAGAAACTTTCCTGTATATGACAGGATCATCAGCAAACGGTTGCAGAGTGCTGCTCACCATGTCCATCAGATCATTTATGTATATAGAGTATGATAGCAGTTCTATCACACTTCCCAGGGGCACTCTGATGATACCCTTGTCTCTGATGCAAACTCACCATTGAGGACAAGATATTGAGTTCTATTACTTAAGAAGTCTTTGAGCCATTTACATGTTTGGGTGCCTATTCCATTGCTGGTACCTTCGTCAATAGTTTAACAGTCTGCAGGGAGTTCCATGTCAAATGCTTTTCAGAAATCCAAGGATATGGACTCTGCCTGTTGCCCTTCATCCATAGTTTCCAACACACCATGTGAGAAAAGGGAAGCTGAGTTTCACACAATCAATCCTTTCTAAAACCATGCTGATCTGTGGATAGAAGCAGTAAATTTATTGTATTCAAACTCAGAATATGTTCAAGAATACTGCAGCAAACTTATGTTAAGGATATTGATCTCTAATTTTTCAGATCTGTTCTTCTATCTTGTGTACAGGAGTCATTGCACTTTTTTCCAGTTGCTTGGGACTTTTGGTTGGGAAATAGATTTGTGATAAATACAAGCAAAGTAAAGGCCCAGTACTGTAGAACATTCTTTGTATAACTGAACAGTGATTCCATCTGGACTTGGTAACTCACTTGTTTTCAACTCTTTCCATTGTTTCTTTATGCTGTGGATGCCTACTCCCATGCATTCCTTACAGGAGTCTGTGCGATGATCAAACAATGGTATGTTTATATGATTCTCCTCTATGACAGATTTCTTAAATGCAAAGTTTAAAAATTCAGCTCACCTTTTGCTGTCTTCTACCTGACACACCGGACTGATCAATGATGCCTTTTATACTTTACTGATTTTACATAGGACCAGGATTTTCTTTGGTTCTTGGCAAGATCTCTTCTTGAGGTGTGATGCTGGCAGTTGTTGTATGCTTCATGCATCAACCTTCAAACAAATGCAAGAATCTCTACTAACGTTTGCTTATCATCATTCGTGCATTCTCTTTTGAACCAAGAGTGTAGCAGTCTTTGCTTCCACACCATTTTCTGAATGTTGTTGTTAAACCACTGCGGATCTTTCCCATCCTAAGTCTGCTTACTCATCACATACTTCTCAAGTGCACATTTTACAGTTCGTTTAAACTTTGCCCACAACTCCTCTACATCCATTGTACTGGAACTAAATGTTGTCATTTCATTGTCTCAGTGGGATACTAACAACTGCTGATCTGCCCTTTCCAGCAAAAACACTCTTCTAGCCTTCTTGATTGATTTATTAAATTTTGTCACCTTCATCACTATGATGACATCTTGATCACTAATGCCTGTCTCTGCACTCATACAGTCAGGCATGTTTGTAGCTATAAGTTCTAAAACTTAGCTGCTCAAGGTGAGTTTTAGAAAATGCATTAAAAATTACTTCACTAGATTGTCTGAACTCCAAGTCTGCAGTTGGGAGGTTAAAGTCACCTCCAACTAGTATTTCATGATCTGGATATTTCTGCTCTACTGACTGTATTTAAATGGTTCTGAAATCATGTGACCAGTAAAAATGTCCAACAAATAATTTGATTTTACCTAGAACTGTTATACCCATCCAGGTAACTTCACTGTCATACTCAAATTCAACCTCAATAGAGACAGTATTTTTGTCAACGGCAATCAACACTACCCTTCCTATAGTGTCTAATCTGCCTTTCCAACAAACATTGCATGACTTGCTAAATATCTGACAGCCTTCTACTTTGTATTTCAGCCAGCTCTCAGTCCCAAAAATAATTTGAGCAGGAGAAATTTCCAGGACCACAGAAAATTTGTGAACTTTGTTACAAATATTTTGACAATTTACTGACAAATTTTTGACAGTTAAAGCATATTTACTCTGAACATGGTCTGATTTCCCTATCTGTGTGTCGAATGGCAACCATTCATCAGAGTACCTCAAGCTACTGCCTAGCCTAAAAACCCCTATCTCCACTTTATAAGTAATCTGCTACCTGAGAAGTTGTTTCCTTTGTGTAGTGTGCATCTGACTTTTCAAGAGGAGTGCTACAACGTTCCAGCTAATAATGCAGATCCAGAAATCTGCAGCCAAGACTGTCACAGAGTCAGCAAAGCTTTAGCAAAGATCCTCCATGTGGCTCTGAAACAAAGGACCCCATTCAACTCTGTGAACAATTCTGCAAATTTTGAGCTCTGCTTGCACCCCACTTGCAAGGCCAATAGCCTTCACCACCTCCTCTAGCTTCTCTAGCTTTTGTATGAACTGAGGATGGTCTCACAATCCAAGCAACAAGCATCATTGGTGATGACATGAGCCACAACTTGCAGACAAGTGCACCCTGCATGCTCAATAGTTACAGGAAGGACTCCTCCACATCTTGGGTGAGGCTGCCCAGCAGACAAACCAAGTGCACATTGGCTTTCTTTCCAGTTTCCTAAGGGGCAATATAATGCACCTAACATTGGAGCTTCCAATAACTAGCAAATCCCTTCCCCCCCCCTCCCCCCTCCCCCCCCCCCCCCCCTGCCCTCCGGTATGCCTGCTCAGACTCTGCTAAAGGTGCAGTCACCTGTCAACTCACAGGATGAATCGGTGAGGCCTGATGGTCAGTTTCTACATTGACCATCTGCCTCAAGTGACCAAAACACATTATCGCCCACCACTCATCGTGCTATGAGGATTGATACACCACACCTGGCGGGCATGTCATGCCATAATCTAGTCCCTGCATGTTCTGCCAGACAGCACTCTTCTCTTCTTTCACCTGTACCCTGCTGTCTTGGCCCCATTCCAACATGACAATTGCATTCCTACCAGAGCTGCCAGGGATAGCATTCATGTGTGTGTTTGAGGTGTGATTGCTTGTGTGAATGTGTGTGCATTTTATTTTATGAAGGAAGCTTTGGCCTCAAGCTAAATCTGTAACAGTGTTTTCATTGCACCTGTCTGCAGCTCTATGTGTCAACTTTATTGTGAGTAGCAATCTATCCTTTTCCTAATATTGTTGATATTTCAACCCAAACTTTCTATTGTTTGATTTTCATACAGACTCTGCTGGCCACCAAATGGTGCTTGGCTCTGGTACCACGTACCACTACCAGTCATTTCCTTTCTTGTTCCATTCGCAAACAGAATGAGGGAAAAATGACTATATGCCTCCATATGTGACCTACTTTCTCTCATTTTTGCAGCTCTGATGTAAAATTTACATCGGCAGCAGTAGAATCATTCCGCACTTGGCCTCAAATGCCAGTTCTCCAGATTAACTGGAAAGTGCCCCATGGAAAGAATGTTGTCTTCATTCCAATGATTCCCACTTGAGTTCATGAAGCATTTGTATAATACTTCTGTGCTGATCAAACCTATTTGTAACAAATCTAGCAGCATGGCTCTGAATTCATCCAGTGTCTTCCTCTAATCTGACTTGGTGGAGATCCCAAACACTTGAGCAGTACTCAAGAATTTGTAGGACTAGTTCTGTGTATGCCATCTCCTTTACACTTTCCCAAACTCTCTCCCAATAAAAAGAAGTTGACCATTCACCTTTCCTACAACCAGCCTTATACACTCATTCGATTTCATATCACTTTTCAATGTTAAACACAGGTTTATAATGAGTGTGACTATGTCAAGCAGTGTATTACTAATGATATCAATGTAATGGAAGGAAACATTCCACGTGGGAAAAATTATATATAAAAACAAAGATGAGGTAACTTACCGAACAAAAGCGCTGGCAGGTCGATAGACACACAAACAAACACAAACATACACACAAAATTCAAGCTTTCGCAACAAACTGTTGCCTCATCAGGAAAGAGGGAAGGAGAGGGGAAGACGAAAGGAAGTGGGTTTTAAGGGAGAGGGTAAGGAGTCATTCCAATCCCGGGAGCGGAAAGACTTACCTTAGGGGGAAAAAAGGACAGGTATACACTCGCACACACGCACATATCCATCCACACATACAGACACAAGCAGACATATTTCATGTCTGCTTGTGTCTGTATGTGTGGATGGATATGTGCGTGTGTGCGAGTGTATACCTGTCCTTTTTTCCCCCTAAGGTAAGTCTTTCCACTCCCGGGATTGGAATGACTCCTTACCCTCTCCCTTAAAACCCACTTCCTTTCGTCTTCCCCTCTCCTTCCCTCTTTCCTGATGAGGCAACAGTTTGTTGCGAAAGCTTGAATTTTGTGTGTATGTTTGTGTTTGTTTGTGTGTCTATCGACCTGCCAGCGCTTTTGTTCGGTAAGTTACCTCATCTTTGTTTTTATATATAGTGTATTACTAATGCTATATTCAAATATTATAGGAATGTTTCTCCTGCTCACCCACATTAACTTACATATTTATACATTTAGAGGAAGCCATCATTAATCTCACCAACTAGAAATTCTGTCTAAATCATTTTGTATCCTCCTAGAGTCACTCAACAATGACACCTTCCTATACACCACAGTGTCATCAGCAAACAGCCATAAATTGCTACCCACTTTGTCTGTCCAGTCATTTATTTATATAAATTTGTATGTACTGGAAATTTCTTGGGAAGGAGGACATAATGGGTCATCTTGGACAAAAAGTGAGTTTAAGTGTGACATAGGGAAGTTTATTGGGATCCTTGCTGTTCATATGGCATGTTAATGACCTGACAGACAATACTAGTGGTAACCTCAGACTTTTTGTATATGATACTGTTATCTACAATGAAGAGCTATCTAAAATAATCTGTAAAATTATCCAGTCAGATCTTGATAAATTTTGAAACTAGTGCAAAGATAGAAAACTTGCATTAACTGTTTAGAAACTTAAAATTATGCCCTTCATGAAACACAGAAAAGTAGTATCTCTTGACTATAATATCAGTGAGTCACAGTTGCAATCAGTCAACTCTTAAAAATACCTAGATGTAACAGTTTATTTGGATATGAAAGGAAATGGTCACATAGGCTCTGTCATGGGTAATGCAGATGGCAGAATTCAGTTCTTTGACTACATACTGAAAAATCGCAGTTAGTCTGGAAAGGAGACTGTCTACAAAACACTTTTGCATACCATCCTACAATATTTGCAATGTGTGTGGGACATTAAATATATTCCAGGGCAGCTTAATGGCTACAGGTTTACAGAATGAATTTTCGATCTGCAGCAGAGTGTGTGTTGATTTGAAACTTTGTAGCAAATGAAAATTTTTTGCCAGGCCGAGACTCAAACCTGGCATCTTTGCCTGTCATGAGCAAGTGCTCATCAACTGAGCAGCCAAGCAAAACTCATAGCTTCAATTTTGCCAGTACTTCACCTCTTACCTTACAATCTTCATGGAAATTATTCTGTACACCTTGTAGGACTAGCAAGGAACAAAGGATATTACAGAGAAAGGGTTTAGCCACAACCTAGGAGATTATTTCTAGAATTAATTTTCACTGTGCAGTCGACTGTGTGCTAATTTGAAACATCCTGGTAGATTAAAAATGTGACAAATCATGATTCAAATTTGGGACGTATTGTATACAAATAAGATATTAAATTATTTGGTATAAACAACAATTGCACAAAAACAACATCTACAAATGTAATACAATGATTCTCTGGAGCTTAATTACTGCTGCTGTTGCTACTGCTGGTGACAGCGGTGATATTCTGCATACTATTTAGAGTAGTTGACCTGGTTAAAATTTCTCTTTCATATGGTCTTCCATCGATGCTTACTGTAAAAGTTCAGGAACAAATAAAGAACACCTTTTGCAAGTCCTCTGCTCCTTTTTTCCATCTATTTAATTATAGATCACATTTTGGAAGACCCTCTTGTTTCTGGAATGATTTACAATATGTATTGCTGCAGGAATACAGGTATACTAAGTTACTTCTACAATCAGCATCAGAATATACCAGTAATGATATTGTGCATACATTACTAGTTAAATACCCCCATCATAATCTATTTAGACGTAAAAGAGCTGCAGATCACTTTCTTTTAAAATCAGCAAAAGGCCTTTACTTTGGAAAAACATGCTCCTCTTTCCATTGCATGGTACAGTTCACATATTAATTCAAGCAGTTGACATGGACATATTGATTATTGTTGAAAGATAACTGCTAGTATGTACTGTAAGAATTAGGAGCCAGCGCAGGTGTGGTGGGGAGGGGGGATGAGTACAGGGCAGGGTGGCAGGGGCGCAGAAGGGATGGACAACATTTCCTACAGTTCTTATGGAGATATGCGTACTCAGTACCCAAACATTCAAACAGATATACTGACTAATGAGGTAAACTTCTAATTTAATTTTGAATTTTGCTACAAAACTCAATAGCTTGACATGTGGCTGAGAATAGAAAGTCCAGAAAATGGAGCTTTGCTTTGTACCCTATGCAGAAATAGAGAGTCTACATGAGAATACTTTTTATATCTTTTATGTCAGTCTTGTATGACACAGATAATTTTGATATGTTTTTTACCATTTTCTTATTAGTATTACAGAAGTCTAATGCATTGTAAAGTAAGTGTAAGAATTCCAAGATACTGCAGGAGGTCTCTGCAAGAAATCAGGCTGTCTAGAGATAGAAGAGGTTGACAGTCTTAAATTACTGGGATTACAACTTGATAATAAATTCAGTTGGGAGGAGCACACCACAGAACTGCAGAAACACCTTAACAAATCTGTATTTGCAATTCGAGTGTTAGCAGACATAGGCGACATAAAAATGAAAAAGCTTGCATACTTTGCCTACTTTCATTCCATAATGTCATATGGTATAATATTTTGGGGTAACTCTTCAAGTCAAACAAATGTTTTCAGAGTCCAAAAGCATGTAATGCGTATTATTTGTGGAGTAAATTCATGGACGTCCTGTAGAAACCTCTTCAAAGAACTGGGTATACTAACTACTGCCTCTCAGTATATTTACTCCTTAATGAAATTTGTCCTAAATAATATATATCTTTTTCCAACAAACAGCTCAGTTCATACATACAATACCAGGAACAAAAATGCTCTGCACATGGACTTAAAAGCACTTACTTTAGTTCAAAAAGGGGTCCACTACTCAGGAACTCTCATCTTCAATAATTTGCCAGCAAACATAAAATATTCAGTTACAAATAAAGATCAGTTTAAAAGGAGCCTGAAAGACTTACTAGTGGCCAACTCATTCTACTCCAGTGATGAATTTTTTAATAGAAACAAATAATGTATGTATATATTCATACTATTAGTATTGTTATTTCAGCTTTAAAAAAAATTTAAAAAAATAATTTACATGTTCCACTTCCATGAGGAGCTCCTCAGTACGGATCTATGGAACGAAAAAATAATCTAATCTAATCTAATCTAATCTCTATTCCCCATAATACTCTTGATGATTATTTTTGCACAATAATTACATTATTGAGGTTAGCTGATTTGCCCCAGAAGATTACTCTGCTAGATGTAAGGAAATCAATAAATGCAAAATGTGAAAAAAACATTATTTCCAGAAGTCATTGTGGAAATAGACAGTTTTCAGTACAAAGCAGTCTAAGCTGAGTATTTCTTCAGTGTATCAATACACTCATTAAATTTGATCTTGTCCATCTGGATGTCAGTGTTTATCGTCTAATGATCAATATCATGTTAAGAACTTGTAAATCAATGTAATCATTTTGCAATTGCAAAGTTGGGTTTTTTCAACATTAATGTGAACCTGTATGGTTGATGTGAAGTTGACAGCAGAAATAATTGCACCTCTATTGGATACTGTCATCTGCTCATTCCAAAAAGGAGTATTTCCTGATCAACCTAAATTAATTAAAGTAGTGCCTGTATACAAAAAGGGGAAAAGATGCCAATCCTAACAATTACAGACCAGTATATTTAGTATCTGGCTTCTCCACAATATTAGAAATGCTTATACTAAACAGACTAGGTGCTCACCTGGAAAAGAATGATGTAGTAACTTCAGAGTAGTACAGGTGCCAGATATGGAAATCAATGAAAAGAGAAGTTGAATCATTAACAGAATTTCTGGTACAGGCCTTGGAGAACAGGATTGCAATGTCTGGAGTTTTTCTTGACCTATCCAAGGTGTTTGACACAATTAATCTTTCAATCCTAGTAAAGAAACCAGAGAATACTAGTCTTCATGGATGTGCAGCAGACTGGGTAACATCATATCTCAGCATCAGGAAGTAATATGAAATCATGAACAACTTATACAGACCACAAGTTAGGAGCATTATGTATACCATACCTCAAGGATCTGTAATGCAACCTGTCCTCTTCAATTTCTTTGTAAATAATACAATGTTGTTGTGGTCTTCAGTCCTGAGACTGGTTTGATGCAGCTCTCCATGCTACTCTATCCTGTGCAAGCTTCTTCATCTCCCAGTACCTACTGCAACCTACATCCTTCTGAATCTGTTTAGTGTATTCATCTCTTGGCCTCCCTCTACGATTTTTACCCTCCACGCTGCCTTCCAATACTAAATTGGTGATCCCCTGATGCCTCAGAACATGTCCTACCAACCGGTCCCTTCTTGTAGTCAAGTTGTGCCACAAGCTCCTCTTCTCCCCAATCCTATTCAATACAACTTCATTAGTTATATGATCTATCCATCTAATTTTCAGCATTCTTCTGTAGCACCACATTTTGAAAGCTTCTATTCTCTTCTTGTCCAAACTAGTTATCGTCCATGTTTCACTTCCATACATGGCTACATTCCATACAAAAACTTTCAGAAACGACTTCCTGACACTTAAATCGATACTCGATGTTAACAAATTTCTCTTCTTCAGTAATGCTTTCCTAGCCATTGCCAGTCTACATTTGATATCCTCTCTACTTCAGCTATCATCAGTTATTTTGCTCCCCAAATAGCAAAACTCCTTTACTACTTTAAGTGTCTCATTTCCTAATCTAATTCCTCAGCATCACCTGACTTAATCCTTGTTTTGCTTTTGTTGATGTTCATCTTGTACCCTCCTTTCAAGACACTATCCATTCCGTTCAACTGCTCTTCCAAGTCCTTTGCTGTCTCTGGCAGAATTACAATGTCATTGGCGAACCTCAAAGTTTTTATTTCTTCTCCATGGATTTTAATACCTACTCCGAATTTTTCTTTTGTTTCCTTTACTGCTTGCTCAATATACAGATTGAATAACATCAGGGATAGACTACAACCCTGTCTCACTCCCTTCCCAACCACTGCTTCCCTTTCATGTCCCTCGACTCTTATAACTGCCATCTGGTTTCTGTACAAATTGTTAATAGCCTTTCGCTCCCTGTATTTTACCCCTGTCACCTTCAGAATTTGAAAGAGAGTATTCCAGTCAACATCGTCAAAAGCTTTCTCTAAGTCTACAAATGCTAGAAACGTAGGTTTGCCTTTCCTTAATGTAGCTTCCAAGATAAGTCGTACGGTCAGTATTGACTCACATGTTCCAATATTTCTATGGAATCCAAACTGATCTTCCCCGAGGTTGGCTTCTAACAGTTTTTCCATTTGTCTGTAAAGAATTCGCCTTAGTATTTTGCATCCGTGACTTATTAAACTGATTGTTCGGTAATTTTCACATCTGTCAGCACCTGCTTTCTTTGGGATTGGAATTATTATATTCTTCTTGAAGTCTGAGGGTATTTTGCCTGTCTCATACATCTTGCTCACCAGATGGTAGAGTTTTGTCAGGACTGCCTCTCCCAAGGCCGTCAGTAGTTCTAATGGAATGTTGTCTATTCCTGGGGCCTTGTTTTGACTCAGGTCTTTCAGTGCTCTGTCAACCTCTTCACGCAGTATCGTATCTCCCATTTCATCTACATCCTCTTCCATTTCCATAATATTATCCTCAAGTACATTGCCCTTGTATAGACCCTCTATATACTCCTTCCACCTTTCTGCTTTCCCTTCTTTGCTTAGAACTGGGATTCCATCTTAGCTCTTGATATTCATACAAGTGGTTCTCTTTTCTCCAAAGGTCTCTCTAATTTTCCTGTAGGCAGTATCTATCTTACCCCTAGTGAGATATGCCTCTACATCCTTACATTTGTCCTCTAGCCATCCCTGCTTAGCCATTTTGCACTTCCTGTTGATCTCATTATTGAGACGTTTGTATTCCTTTTTGCCTGCTTCACATACTGCATTTTTATATTTTCTCCTTTCATCAATTAAATTCAATATTTCTTCTGTTACCCAAGGATTTCTACTAGCCCTCGTCTTTTTACCTACTAGATCCTCTGCTGCCTTCACTACTTCATCTCTCAAAGCTACCCTTTCTTCTTCTACTGTATTTCTTTCTCCCATTCTTGTCAATTGTTCCCTTATGCTCTCCCTGAAACTCTGTACAACCTCTGGTTTAGACAGTTTATCCAGGTCCCATCTCCTTAAACTCCCACCTTTTTGCAGTTTCTTCAGTTTTAATCTACAGTTCATAACCAATTGATTGTGGTCAGAGTCCACATCTGCCCCTGGAAATGTCTTACAATTCAAAACCTGGCTGCTAAATCTCTGTCTGACCATTATATAATCTATCTGAAACCTGTCAGTATCTCCAGGCTTCTTCCATGTATAGAACCTTCTTTTATCATTCTTGAACCAAGTGTTAGCTATGATTAAGTTGTGCTCTGTGCAAAATTCTATCAGGCGGCTTCCTCTTTCATTTCTTAGCCCGAATCCATATTCACCTACTATGTTTCCTTCTCTCCCTTTTCCTACTACCAAATCCCAGTCACCCATGACTATTAAATTTTCATCTCCCTTCACTATCTGAATAATTTCTTTTATTTCATCATACATTTCTTCAATTTCTTTGTCATCTGCAGAGCTAGTTGGCATATAAACTTGTACTACTGTAGTAGGCGTGGGCTTCGGTCTATCTTGTCCACAATAATGTGTTCACTATGCTGTTTGTAGTAGCTTACCCACACTCCTATTTCTTTATTCATTATTAAACCGACTCCTGCATTACCCCCATTTGATTTTGTATTTATAACCCTGTATTCGCCTGACCAAAAGTCTTGTTCCTCCTGCCACCGAACTTCACTAATTCCTACTATATCTAACTTTAACCTATCCATTTCCCTTTTTAAATTTTCTAACCTACCTGCTCGATTAAGGGATCTGATATTCCACGCTCCGATCAGTAGAACGCCAGTTTTCTTTCTCCTCATAACGATGTCCTCCTGAGTAGTCCCCACCCGGAGATCCAAATGGGGGACTATTTTACCTCCGGAATATTTTACCCAAGAGGATACCATCATCATTTAGCCATACAGTAAAGCTGCATGCCCTCGGGAAAATTTACGGCTGTAGTTTCCCCTTGCTTTCAGCTGTTCGCAGTACCAGCACAGCAATAGTACAAATGCATGTGAAAATAAAGACCCTGTATGTAGATACTATGACTATGCTCAATGTTTCCAACAGTTCTGAAGCACTTGAGAAAAACACTTTCATATCAGTCGACAAAGCAACATAATTTCTAACAGAAAGTGAGTTAATAATTAATTTAAAAAATTTGTACACGATTCAACAATAAACAAAAAGGAGAGCACATGGGTGTTTTCTAAATGAAAAAGGACTGGAAGAAGCAACTTCCATTCAGTTTTTAGATATAATGATAGACAGTGAGCTAAATTGGAGCCAGAAGATAAACACTGTTTCCAATAAGTTAAGAACAGTGTTATTTGTATTGAAACAGCTGGGTCAGTATTCTTATCAAGACCTTCTGTGCACTGCCTATCATGGACTTTTCGAACCATATATGCAATATGGAATCACAGCATGGGAAAACTAAACCATGACAGGAATGAACTACAGAAGAAAGCTATTTGAATTATATTGAAAAAGGGGCAGAAACAATCTTATAGAAATTGTTTCAACGATCTTAATAGTTTGACATTTCCATCACTGTATATATTTAAGACCACTGGAACTGCGATACAATATCCCTCAAAACTGGTGACCAATGACACTATTTGTCCCCATAATGCAAGGAACAGAAACCAATTGCAGCACTTTCCACATAGACTTCAAATTTTCGAAAAAGGAGCTAAATACTCTGGAATCAAGTTAATAAAAGATTTCCAAGAGAATTACAAAACCTCAAAACTGATAGGATTTTCCATGAAACCCTAAAAAAGTTTGTAATGGACGAAAAATTCTATAGCACGGCCGAGTACATGAGCTGACAGTGAGCAAAAAGTCACCCTGTGAGGGATAAGTTCTTTTTACGTGATACTACATTAAGAGAAACTAGCATTAGAAATTGATGTTAGAAAATGAACTATACTTATACTCATTGATGCACATTTTCTATCTCTTTTCTCTATTCATAAATGGAAGTCACCTCCAAAAGGTTTTGGTATATAATCTGTAAACAATTTGTACATATTGTCTGAATTACAATGAATTAAAGTTCAGTTGTGAAAACGATGTCACTGTCACCTACTGAACAGTGGCCATAACTTGAGAGAGTAGCAGTGCTTTGAGTTAGCAGAAAGCATGACCACATTTAAATCTGGTTGATAGTTTACTGGTAGAGCACTTGGCTAGTAATTGAAAGGTTGCAGAATCAAATCCCAGCTAGGTCATTTTTTTTTTTTTTTTTTTTACACTGCCTTTTAACCTAGTATTCATCTCTTGATGATGTGGAGATTTGTCAGAAAGAAGACGTGACTCAGATTCCACTTTACACTGCTACTTTCCTTTTTACAGTTTGATAACTAGTTAGGAGAATGCAAGCCACCTTCATGACATCAAACTGATTGCAATCACATACAACTCCACTCACTTAAGTGAGGCACCACAGATATCACAATATCTCATTTCCCCAAGCAAAATTTCATGGTCTTTACAATGAGCAGTCTTGAGACAGCCACAGAAAATGGGATATTTTTTCCTAATAAACTCTGCCACAAATGCTTTTTGAATGCTGTTATGATATTCTAACTGAAAAGCTTAACAATCTATTGATCTATTGCTAGGAAGGTAAGTAGGTACAGACAGATTTTTCAAAACTGCATCAAACAACTGAAATGAGTAAGATGTAATAATGGTTTACTTACTTACCTGCATTTTTATTAATGTTGTTCAGTCATCCAGAAAAGTTTCATGTTAGCATATACTCAAGACTCTTTCTGAAAGCTGTCCATGGACAATAGCTAAGCCATTTCCCACAACTTCCAATGCCTCAGAGGTGTTAGTCCAGCACATAAGAGGTCTACAGAAAGGCCTTTGTGGAGATTACAAAGAAAGAGGTACTAAAAGACAGAAGCCATAAGTTGAGTTGTCAGGCATGCCTAGGTAGTATACTCAGAAAGAACTTTTGTTGTGTAAGGGGAGGATACAGGTCTGAGGCACAATTGAGTACACAGCATTAACCTGCCATAAACAATAGATATTTAGTGTGTCTATCTCACCAATGTATCATTTCTGAGTTAGGAGAAAAAAGGCAGGTAAGAAAATACAAAATGCATAACCAGTAGAGAGGAAAATAAGCATTTTTGAATGACAGGGTTTTGACCTGTGTGTGTGTGTGTGTGTGTGTGTGTGTGTGTGTGAACACTTCCAACTTATAGCTATATAATAATAATGGAAACCCATTCTTATTTGTTCTTGTCCTTGATTTTTTGCCTGATATTGAATTTTAACCATTCAGTTTAGATTATTAATGTGCCTCTACTTGTGAACGAACAGTGCTGGCTCTAAGATTAATGATTTATTCACATTTCAGGTCTACTGGTCTATTTTCTTTATGGCATTCATCACAGCAAAGAAAGTGATCATGCCAGCTCATATTCAATCCTGATGACTTCATCAGAAGCTGGTAAGATTAAATGGGGATCTACATATAACACACAGCAAATCAATCCAGTGGTATTATCACAAATTAAAATTGCCCCAAGTGCAAAAGATATTACTACTGATGAAAAGAAGCCTATAGTGGCTCAGGAAGAAGTGCCAAAGTAATTATATTGATACTCAATTATGCTTTCATGGGGATGGGAAACAGAAAGCAGCAAAGAATTCTTTAATGTTTCCAGTGTGATATATTTTAAAAATGTATTATTGTTATTGTTGGAAGCCCAATCTGACTCTTAAATGTTGTTTAAAATTAGTAATTTATATAACAAGGAAAAGTACATAATATATACATTACAGTTAAGTTTTTAGACATGTGTGTTATAGATTAACAAATTGACGATATTTACACAAAATTAGTTATGGGGAATGTACACTGGTATCCAAAATTAAAGCAACAAATGGAAAAGTTGCAAGTTTGTGTTTATTTTGCCACAAAACAGTACAAACAGCTGATAGCAAAGTAGAAACAGTGTAAAGAATACAGAATGTGAACAACTGCAACCTAATTAACAGTAGATGAGAATTTTCTCCATTTTTTCTAACTTAACAGATTTGCACACACATTGCAACAACTGGTTAACGTGCTCATCGTGGCATGTGACCACCTCTGGCAGCAATAAAGGCCTGACAACAATGGAGCATGTTGTGAATAATGTCATCAGTGCCATGTTGAGGCAATAATGCCCATTCTTCCTGCAGAGCCACTCTTAAGTCTTGAAGAGTGGTTGGTGGATGTTGATGTGATGAAACGTGTGTCCCTAGTGTATCCCAGACATGCTCTATAGGATTCAAATCGAGAAAGCAAGCAGACACCATGAGTACAGATCTTCCATTTCCAAGAAAACATCAACCATTCATTCCCTATGAGTTCGAGCAGTATTGTCCATCAATATGAAGTCTGGGTACACAGCACCTCACAACAACTGTAGATGAGGTCCTAAGACTCGTCATGGTACCTGACAGCAGCTAAACCTTTCCGATTCACCCATACAATTTCTTGAAGAGGAGTTTGATTGGTGATTCTCCTAGATATCAGTCTCTTTCCACAATGTTTGGGTCTCAAAATCATATTCCACATTCCCTTCACACGTGAATCCCTCAAGAATTGCTCTCCATACTAAACTGGGACTCATCTGTACATAGCACATCAGCCTACTTTTCAACTGTCCAGGTGGCATGTTGACAACTCCAATCTAGGCATTCCTTTTGTGAAGACATGTTAAAGGCACACTTGCAGCAGGTCTCTGACTAAGTGTCACTCTGGTGGAGGCCTTATCTACATAGTTTTCCTTGATACAACATGTCCAGTGGATGCTACAAGGTCTGATGCCAGTTGCTGTGCAGTACTAAGGCAGTATTGTCTTGCCCTTACCACCAAATAACAGTCCTCTCTGTCTGATGTCACACGTGGCTGCCCTAGCCTAGTCTCGGGGATACAGTTTCAGTCTCTATAAGCTGTTGCCACATCCAAGAAACAACAGATTGATTCATGTTAAGTCAGCAGGCCCCATGAGTTAGTGACTGCCGTCCTTCCATTCTTCCTATGGCCCTCCACTGCAGAGAGCCTGGTGGGGATCTTCTCTGTGTCATACTGCACTGTCTGTGACTGTGCACATAGTAATTGTGGCTCTGACAGTACCTGGCACCAACAAGTGCCATTTTTGGCATCATTTTCCATTGACCAAATGCTACCTTCTGTGCAGAACACAGTTGTACAGACATCTATTGACAGTTTGTATGATTAAATCATGAATTAGACTCAGGATGGGGAAATAGTGGTTTGTGGCATTAATTTTGAACATCAGTGTATATTTCTATTATAACCATAACAAACCATTTAGCTCAGTGTCTGAAATGAATTGGTGTTGACTGTAACTATAGTAATCACCTTTTTTTAAATAACATAAGTGTATTGAAGCTATACAAATAATCACTTTGCAATTCTGTGTTTAGTTGCAGACTGAAGGTTATACGTGACAGTGGTACATCTTAAAACACAGCTTTTATTCGTGTTTGCACAGTTTCATAGATAGCTACTGAATGTGATAGTATATAATTTGATTGATATAGGCCATAAGGGTACACCTAACATAAACTATAATGACAGGATAAAATGAAGAGGGGATACAAAAAGTCATTTCAAGATACAAATATACCCAAGCACAAAAGGAAGGACAGTCAATGTTATCCTCTCTCTACTACCTTAGTAATGTAATAACACTGTTTATTTTATTTCCTTCCAATCTTGTCTATTCAAGTATTGGTGACATATGTACCTTCTTCTATACTTTCCCAACTATCGCTTAGTGAGTAGTAGAGAAAAGGCTCTAAATAATTCAAATTTAATGAATTTTTTTTTTCTTTCTTTACTCCACTACTCTTCTGTCAATAGTCCCAAGTTTTACTTCATTGAATGTGTAGATGTATCAGTGAAATGCATGATCAACATATGCTCAAAGTGTGCAGTATAATGTAAAATATATAAATAAACAAGGAAAAATATTTTGTATTTGAAAGATAAATTGTGTTGTATTTTTTATTTGTAATAAGGAATTAATCCCCCCTTCAGTAGAGTTCCTGAATTACACCAAAGAATGGTAAAATCTAGGCATCTGCAGGTGAAATGATTAGCAAAGAAAATAGATCACCAAATGACAATATTACGCACTCTTCCAATAACTATTCTTGGATGCAAAAACACATAAATGATTAAAAAATGTAATAAGAGGGTGAAGACAAAATGACATGCTGAATGATTACATGTGGACAGAATTACCTAATAAACTGATTTCAGAGGTACTGAAGAGGAACCCAAAATGAAAAATGCATATGTTTTGAATAGGAAGAGGACAGGACCATACTGCATAAATTCACATAAATGTGGCAAGACTATGATTCTATATGCCAGGAAACAAACTCCTGCTGCACATAGTGACAAAATGAGGGTAATAAAGAGAGGATATAACCCAGGGGAATTATTAATCTCATTGAACTTCGGTGACCAAAAGATAATCTGTACAATCCTTGAGATTTCCAGTGTTTTCAACAGCATGTTTTAGGACAAATGAATTAGAAAGACAGACCAATTAGACAAGTATAAACAAATATTATAAGTCACAACATAATTTCCTGCAATTTCAGGAGCCCAGAAAATTTAATGGATGTTGGACATACATTTCATTAAAAGAGGAACAGAGTCTTCTATGTAAAACAGAAGTGTACATTAATGCATGAGACAATATAAATGAAGGTGTCCTCAGCCTTGTAAGTTACCAACTTGGTTCTGCCATCTCTACCTCATAAGTCTCATGGGACTTCTGATAGTCTTCTTCCTGTGGTTATTAATTATGATGAACCATTATTAAGTGATGTACAGAAAACTTTGAAATTTGTTTTAATTTCTCTTTACATTTATCATAAAACATTTAAGTTTTATGATCAGCTTCTAAAATAATTAAGCACCTATATTTTAGCACTGGTCAGTAAGCTACATAAACTTAAAGATTTTTCAAATATTTCACAAGCAGCAATAATTAATCAAATAGCAGTACATATATGAGACTCACATAATACAGATACACTTCGACCATCCAACCATAACTTAGAAGTTCACTTTTTTGGTACATGGCACTGTCTGACTAACACGATTGACTGACAACTATATGATTTTACATTTACAGTCCTGTGCACTGATTGACCTGTTCATAGACATGCGTTATTACAGAAATTACAAAATGGCAGAACACCAAGCTATTCTATTTTAGATATTAACATAAAAGACAAGAAAATTAATAGAGACAAAGATACAATAGGAAGTGAAGTAAGTATGTTTAATTGAAAAATAGCAAAATTATCATATAGGCCTACTATTTAATGAGAGAGCAGTTTTAATGTGCATGGAGAGTCCCATATTTCACCAAAATGTTTCAAAAAAGTGGAATTCTCAAACTGGAACAATTAACAAAGTAACATGTTATCTAAATAAAAGAAATGGAAATAGAAAAATTAGGCCTACGAAACAATGGCACTGGATTTAGGAAAGAATTACATTTTGAGATTGGAACATTCTAGAACACAACAATCTTCAGTATGAGTAACTAATGAAATAAAGCATAAAGTCTGTGTAAGAAATTAAATATTTGTTGAAAAGGGAAGAATGAGGGCTTTTAAATAAGGTAGGTCAATCCTGAAATAAACAATTTTTAGCATCATTGAATTTTTTTTCATTAACGTGGTTTGCAGGTATCATGAATATTCCTTTAATGTTCCCATAAGAACTAAATGCATGGTTGTCATAAGCAATAATTAAATTATAAAGTGAATAACACAGTTTAATGAAATATTGCATGAATAAGAAATTAGTTATTTCATGTAACTGTTGTATATACACCATTAATGTAAAGATACCAGAATAAACAATATTAGAATCACAAGTGGTATAAGAACAAGTAGGATAATTCCACCTTGCTCTGTTATAACGTGATGGTTGGAGTGAATGCTTCAGTGCTGTACTAGGTTGGATCCTATTGAATGCAGTATTCTTGATTTCTCAAGAACTTTAAACTGACTTACCCAGCCTGTTTTATGGAGACTTACAGTTTAACATGGACTGCAAACCACTGTGTAACTTGGTATTCTTTATGATACAAAACGAGTGACAGAGGTAAAAGAAGTGATCTGTGACATAAAAAAAATCCCAAGACCAACTGAGAATTCAAATTTTAACCTTTGTATTGATTGTCTAACACTTCCTCACTTTGCTACAGAAAGACAAAAGATAGACCTGTAAATAAATTACATTCAGAGCATTATAAATCAACAAAGATATGATCTTATTTGCCATCAGTGTAATACCATAACAATTAAATGAACGCACTTAGCAATACAAAGATTATTTTTGTGATCCAGGTCATACAACCCAATGAATATTATACTGACCAACTCTCTTGATATTATGTCTCACACTAATAATATATAAGACAGTAGTTTACTTGGGGCACAGTTGATTAACAGTAGCTTTTTCAGTGCACAGTTAATTAACAGTGAACTTTGTGAAAAAATATTTACTACAAAAGTGGGGAATTTTTTGCCAGCTGCTGAAAAAGAAACAAATTAATCTGGGTTGAAACTCACACAATCTGAAAAAAATGTAGATGAATTTCAAGATTTTACAATTTTATAAAATTATATTATCAAAAATGAAGGAAAAGAAACTTTGCTGAGATGGGGGCTATTCACTTCAAACTCTGACTCAGGAGAGGTGTAAGGTTCAGGATCTAACAGCAAGAAACAATAGATTAACAGCCCAGGCTCACATTTTGAAAGTACCCTCCAGTGTTATATGTTCCATCTCCAAGAATAGCAGAACATATTGTTTGAAGGTCACCAAGGACAGCAACACTATAATTTTACAACTTCACTTTAACTTTTGTAAAGAATTTTTCACCAGCATCATCAGAAGCAACACTTCAGCCAGAATGAACAGCCAGACACAATGTTTCAACACTGAAAAAACCTTTTGTCCTCCTACAATGTGTGCTATGTGACAAAACATTTGGAACTTGTGCATCTGTTTCATCATGCATATCTTCTGAATTTTGTCTCCCAGCACCAATACTAGCAAGCTGCGGAGATCAAAACTGGCTCTCTTCGATATTCATTCAATGTGTTCTGTAGTTTTCATCAAGGAAGGCTTCAGGGATGTGGAACTAGACAAGGTACACACTGGCAAGAAATAAGCAACAACTTAATCTATACACTGCATTAACTATAAACTATCTCTATATTGCTTTATATTACTGTAGCTTAGGCCAGTGTAATGTAATCTAATAAATTAGATGGAGAGTTTCTACTTTCATGTTGAATCATATTCTGGTAATGTTAGCTGAAGGTGCCTATAGTTATATCTGTATTTGATTTCTCAGTGCTCACAATTAAGCTATCAACAATCATACAAAGAGGTAATCCAACAGCAACTGCTAAAAAATAATAGATTCAACCATCTTTAGTGACAAATAAAAAGGCAATCATAACTTATCTGCCTGATAAAAAACTGTCAGTTTATAGAAATAAAACATGTTGTTGGTTCTGTGTTGTAGCATTGTCTCCAAAAAAAGATCACGGCCCTCTGGTTCTGAGTTGAGGGAAAGGACTGAGCCGGAGACTTTGGAGGTTCTGTAACAAGCTACACTGCAACTTCCTGAACTTTCACCACTGAAGAGACCCCCTAAATGGGTCAGGTGTGCATTACACATCAAAGGCTGCTACCCTTTTTTTATTATTACTAAAATCCTACAGTTTAACTGCCAAAGCATTTGCAACAAAGTTCCAATGTTTGAAGTGCTCCTGAAAAGCAGTGATGCTCAAATAATACTAGGTACAGAAAGCTAATTAAAACCAGAAATTGATAGCAGTGAGATTTTTGGGGAAAATTTAATTGTATATTGCAAGGACAGACTAGTGGGAAATGGAGGTGGTGTATTTGTTGCTGTGGATAAGAACCTCAAATCCAACAAGTCAAAAATTGAAAATGCATGTGAGATTGTTTGGGCAAGACACAATATCGGGGATGGACATAAAATAGTAACTTAATCCTTCTATTGCCCTCCAGACTTGTCTCCTGATGTAAACAAAAAATTTAGAGAAAACCTCAGTTCACTTATATGTAATTTCCCCAATTGTACTGTAATCATATGTGGAGACTTTAATCATCCAACAATCAATTGGGAAAATTATAGTTTTGTTAGTGGTGTGTGTGATAAGACATCCTGTGAAACATTACTAAATGTCTTCCCTGAAAACTACCTGGAGCAGATAGTTTCAAACCCCAATCATGATGGAAATATATTGAATCTAATGGCAACACACAGATCTCACCTCCTTGTGGATATCCACATCAAAATTGGTATCAGTGACCATGTTAAGGTAGTGTGCAACAATGATTACCAAAGTACAAAGGACAGCTAAAACAATCAGAAAGATATATATGATCAGTAAACTAGATAAACAATCAGTAGTGTCATATCTCAATAAGGAACTTGAAACTTTCAGCATAAGGCAGGAGCCTGTGGAGAAACTATGGCTCACATTTAAAAGAATAGTTGATGATGCACTGGATAGATATGTACCCAGTAGAACAGTTCATAATGGGAAGGGCCCTTCATGTCAATGTAAAGAAACTTTTAAAGAAAAGAGACTACTGCAGAATAGGTGTAAGACAAAGAGTAGGGCTATGGATAGAGAGATGCTGAATGAAATGCATTTGGCTTTCAAGAAAGCAATGTGTGAAGCCTTCTGTAGCAGAATATTGTCAAACGATCTTCCACAACACCCAAACAAATTCTGGTCATATAAAAAGGCTGTTACTGGCACCAAAGTTAGTGTCCAGTCCCTAGTGAATCAGACAGCAATTGAAACTGAGGTTAACAATGCAAAAACTGAAATGTTTGATTCTGTTTTCAAATGTTCCTTTACAAAAGAAAACCCCAGAGAATTGCCCCAATTTAATCCTTGTATCAGTGAAATCAGTGTAATTGTCAATAATGTTGAGAAACAGCTGAAACCATTAAAATTGAACAAAGCTCCGGGGCTCAATGGAATACCTATCAAATTCTAAGATGAGTACATGCTCTGTGCAGATGCAGGAGGAGCTGGGTGCAGTTCACCAACAGCTGAACATGCTTTTGATTACGGTCAGTCACCTTCAGTCTGCTGCCTCAAGGTGTAGCGGTATCAGAATCTGGCTTGTCACATGGGACACCTCAAGTGTCACTTGTTTTGCCCATAGGCTCTGCTTCTGAGCACCTCCTAGTGTACCTCAGTGATGCAGTGGATCTGCTCTCACAGCAGGGTGAGCAGCAGATGGTAATGCATTTGCGTTGCTTGAGTCAGAGTACCAATGTGGAGACTGGCCACCTGTCCTTACTCATTCACACTGTGTGTGGACAGGTGCCCATTCCTACAGCAGGTCCAAGCAGGCTCCCAGGGGGAGTGGTTTATTAAGAGTTTTTGGAAGCTCCAACATTAGAGAGATAGTGCTCAGGGCTGGAAAGAAACCCAGTGTGCACTTGGTATGTCTGCCAGGTGGGCTCATCTGAGATGTGGAAGTAGCCTTGCCTGCAGCTATCGAGCCTGCAGGGTGTAGTCATCTGCAAATTGTAGCTCATGTCAGCACCAATGATGCTTTTTACATGGACTCTGAGGCCATCCTCAGTCCATACAAGTAGCTGTCAGAATTGGTGAAGATTGCTGGCCTTGCATGCAGGGTGCAAGTAGAGCTCGCAATTTGCAGCGTTGTTCCCAGAGTTGCTGTTCATGTTGTATTTTAATGACCTTGCGTATAATATTTATAGTAACCTCAGACTGTTTGCAGATGATGCTGTTATCTACAATGAGTGCTGTCTGAAAGAGGCTGCACAAATATTCAATCAGATCATGATAAGATTTCAAAGTGGTGCAAAGATTGGCAATTTGCTTTAAATGTTCAGAGATGTAAAACCGTGCACTTCAAAAACAAAAAAACATAGTAAACATAGTATCCTATGACTGTATTATCAATGAGTCACAGTTGTAATCAGCCAGGTCATGCAAGCATCTGGGTGTAAAGCTTTGTAGGGATGTAAAATGGAATGATCACATAGACCCATTCTAGAATATTGCTCAAGTATGTGGGACCCATATCAGATAGGACTAACAGAGCGTATTGAGTGTATACAGAGAAGGGCAGCACAAATGGTCACAGGTTTGTTTGACAGGTGGAAAAGTGTTACAGAGGTGCTGAAGAAAGTGAACTGGGAGTCTCTTGAAGAAAGATGTAAACTATCCTGAGAAAGTCTATTAACAAAGTTTCAAAAACTGACTTTAAATGATGATTCTATGAATATACTACAACCCGCTATGTATTGCTCACATGGGGATCATGAGGACAAGACTAGAATAATTACAGTATGCACAGTATGTGAATGGAATGAGAAGAAACACTAATAACTGGTACAATGGGATATGCCCTCTGCCATGTACTTCATGGTGGATTGCAGAGTGTGGATGTAGATGTACATGTTGTTATGGTCTTCTGTCTGAAGACTAATTTGATGCAGCTCTCCATGCTACTCTGTCCTGCATAAGCACCTTTGTCTCCAAATAACTATTGCAAGCTACATCCTCTTGAATCTGCTTCCTATCTTCAACTTCTGGTCTTCCTCGGCAATTTTTAACCCACACACTTCCTTCAATAATAAACTGATGATTCTTTGAAAGTGTTTATCAACTGATGCTTCTTCTAGTGAAGTTTTGCCACAAATTTCTTTTCTCCCCAATTCCATTCAGTACTCCCTCATTATGTAGGAGAGCTACCCCTCTGATCTTCAGCATTCTTCTGTAGTACCACATTTCAAAAGCTTATTTTCTCTTCATGTCTAAACTGCTTATCATCCACATTTCACTTGCATTCAAGCCTATTCTCCTGATGAATACCTCCAGAAAAGACTTCCAAGCACTTAAATTTGTAGTTGATGTTAACAAATTTCTCTTCTCGATAAACGCTTTTTTTGCTGTTGCCTGTCTACATTTTATATTTTCTCTGCTTCAGCCATCATCAGTTATTTTACTTCCCAAACAGAAAAGCTCATCAACTACTTTTACTGCCTCATTTCTTACTATAATTCCCTCAGCATCGCCTGTTTTAATTTGAGCATTCCATTACCCTGGTTTTGCTTTTGTTGATGTTCATCTTACATCATCCTTTCAGGACAATGTCCATGCCATTCAACTGCTCTTCCGAGTTCTTTGCTAGCTGTAACAGAACTGCAAAGTCACTGGAAAACCTTAAAGCTCTTATTTCTTCTTCCTGAACTTTAATTCTCTTTCCAAATTGATCTTGTGATTAATTTACCACTTGTTCTATGCAGAGATTGAACAATATTGGTGATAGGTTACAACCCTGTCTCACTTCCTTCTCAACTACTGCTTCCCTTTCACATCCTCTGATTCTTTATAAGTGGCCTGTATTTACCCCTACTGTTTTCTGAATTCCAAAGTGTTTTCCAGTCAACATTGTCAAAAGATTTCTCCAAGCCTACAAATGCTGTAAATGTAGGTTTGCCTATCTTCTCATATACGTCATAGGATCAACATTGCCTTTTGTATTGCCTTCTGTATTTCTGAACCAAAATGGATGTTCCCTGAAGTCAATTTTTATCAGTGTTTCGATTCTTCTGCAAAGAATCTGTGTCAGTATTTTGTAGCCATGACTTTTTGATCTGATAGCTTGTTAATATTCACATCTGTTAGCGCCCACTTTCTTTGGAAATGAAATTATTTCATTGTTCTTGAAATTTGAAGGTATTTCCCCTGTCTTATACATCTTGCTCATTAGGTAGAACAAGTTTGTAATGGGCTTCTTTTGAAATCCATAGTTCTGTGAGAGTGTTGTCTACTCCAGGAACTTTGTTTTGACTTAGGTCCTTTAGCGCTCTGTCAAATTCTTCATACAGTACCCTATCTCCCATCTCAACTTCATCTCCTTCCATTTCACTCTCTATAATATTGCCTTCAACTTCATTTCTCTTGAACAATCTCTCCACATATTCCTTCCACCTTTCCCTTTTTTGCTTAGTACTGGTTTGCCATCTGGCCTCTTGATATTTAAATAGCTGTTTCTCTTTTCTCCAAAGGTCTCTTTAATTTTCTTAACTGCAGTCTCTATCTTTTCCCTTGTTATGTGTGCTTCTAAGGACCTGCATTTGTCCTACAGCCATTGCTGCTTAGTCATTTTGCACTGCCTCATTTGATGCATTTTTATATTTTCTACTTTCATCAGTCAAATGTAATATCTCCTGTGATACTCAATGATTTCTATTAGGCCTTGACTATTTGCCTATTTGATTCTCTGCTGCCTTTGTAATTTCATCTCTCAAAACTACCCATTCCTCTTCTTCCATGTATACAACATTCTGTCATGATTCTTAAACCAAGTGTTAGTAACCATTAAATTACAAGCTGTGCAAAATTATACCAGGCACATTCCCCTCTCATCCCTTTTCCTCAATCCATATTCTTGTACTATTTCTCATCCTCTTTCTTTTCCTACTACTGAATTCCAGTCCACCATCACAATAATTTTTTCCTCTCCCTTAACTATCTAAATAATTTCTGGTATCTCATCATACATTCTTTCAATCTCTTCTCCATCTGTGGAGTTAGTTGGCACATAAACTTGTCTCCTTGTGGTGCATTTTGAGTTTGTGCTTGTCTTCACTATGATAAAGCATTTGTTACACTGCTTGTAGTAGCTTACTTGCACTCCTGTTTCCTTATCCATTATCAGATCTACCCCTGCATTACCTCTATTTAATTTTGTATTTATAACTCTGTACTCACCTGATCAGAAGTCCTGTTCATCCTGCTACAGAACTTCTCTAATTCTCACTCCATTTAACTTCAAGCCTATCCATTTCCTTTTTTTAAGTCTTCTGGCCTATCTACCCAATAAGGGGATACAACATAATACACTCCGATCCATAAAATGCCAGCTTTGTCTTCCCTAATCACAATATCCTCCTGAGTAGTCCGCACATGGAGAACCAAATGGGGTATTGTTTTACCTCAAGTGTTTTACCTTTGAGGATACTGGCATCATTTAACCATATGGTATAGTTGCCTGTGCTCAGAAAAAGTAACAGCTGGTTGCCCCTACAGTTTGGCCCTCTGTATCATTGAGACATGCAGGCTATTTTAATTTTGGGCAATATCTTTTTTTCATACAGGGTTTCTGTCACATTTATTGCAGATGGTGCAACACAGTTTACAGCCATAGAATCCAAGATATTCCTACAGTCAACCAGAACAAAATTTTGGAAATGGACAATACCATATCATCTAGCAACTATTCAAGCAGAATATTACTCTCTGTCTCATGTCTGCAATTCAAGAATCTTTACAAGCAAATTTAAGTAAATTTCTTCAGCAATACAGAAAAGTCACACACACTACAATGAGATGATCACTCGCTCATTTGTTTATTGGATACAGCACACAGATCAGAATAGACCTAGTCCAACCTACTGCCACATGTACAAAGATGATGGAAAAACAAGAAACCACATTCACTTATTCATTGGAAGAATTTCACCCTAAGAAAGTAGTCTGTTTTCTGTCAAACAATCCATGTATGGATCAGAGATGGAGTCATCAAATGTTTAGGTGATCTTTACTGTGAGATCAGTTGTGAAGGCAACTGAATGAATAGAGGTGTTGAGCAAATTTATAGTATGTATTGGGGAGAAGCAACCTGAGACTACTATATCACAGGAGAAGAAGTGACCAAAGGCCATCTTATCACAGGTAAAGGATAAATCTTGTTGAGTTCATTTCTGTGGTAACAACTTCAACAGGGTTACAGATACACTCTTCACTTCAGCATACATACATTTTAAAATGTCCACAGATAGCTAAATAAATAAATTAAAAAAAAAAAACACCTTTACTTCTAGTCTCATCTACAGACACACTTGGATATTGAAGGCAAGATGGCGGCTAGTGTTGATATACATAGTGTTCATGCAAAAAAAGTGAAAATTACACTGATAAAAACAGCGTGTGCACGAATTGTAGTGATGAAATCAGAAAGTTAAATATTGTGTAAGTAGTCTGCAACTAACCATTAATACTCTGATGAGCGAACTAAAAAAACTTACGTCTGGAAAGTGTGAACATACATCAAACTTGCCTCACAATAACCACGAAATTCCAGGCAAAGTGAAAAACAAAGTGCCTCATTCTCAACGAAGCTTATTGTATGAGCCTAATATCGTGGTTACAAGCAGGTTCAGTGTGCAATCAACTGTGCAAGATAAAAAACATTGTGCATGTGATAAAACTAACTTCCGAGCTGAATATGAAACTACAAATACGCCGAGTGATACATCCAAAAGAATGCCTAACAACTCAACTACTGTTATGAAAGGAAATGAAACTGAAAGACCTGAACACTTGTGTGACCTAAATATCAAGTGTTTGTCCAGTGCTGATAATGCCAGTGGGCCTTCTAAACATGCAGAGAAACCTAAACGAACAAAAGTAGTTATGATGGCAGACAGTCATGGTCGTGGATTTGCTCGCCTTCTGAACGGTCAGTCCAGTGTACAAACAATTGCTTATATAAAGCCTGGTGCTTCTATGTCGGAAGTTTGAAAGCATGTACGATCCAGAGACGTTACTGACTTATCCTCTGAAGACTTTGTTGTGCTAATTGGTGGGTCAAATGACATATATAAAAATGAAACACACAAAGCAAAACAAGAACTAAAAAGGTGCTTAGGACAGTTGACACACACAAATGTTTTAGTGCTGAACATCCCACACCGGCATGACTTACCGTCTTGGTCATGCGTAAATAAAGAAATAATCAATGCCAAACAACAAATTTCATTACTTTGCAAACATTTCAGAAACGTAGAACTCGTAAATGTTAACAATATTGTGCACAGATTCCACACATTACATGGATTGCACGTTAACAACATGGGGAAAAAACTGCTCGTTGGAAAAATTGAAGAAATTATCATCAAGAGGCATCAAACACTCAAAAGCAAAATCATTCTGGATTGGCCCCCCAAATATCTGAAGGAAACAATGGCAGCAAGACCTCACTCACCAACATCAACAACAAAAGAAGGAACAAGGTGCCTCCAATATTCAGGCACAGCAACAACAATGAATGCAGTAACAGCTCTATCAATTGCAGGCCCAGCTCTAACACCAGCAGCAATATTATCAACAGTAGGATCAGCAGCTGAACAACTACCAGGGGAGCCAGACACAGAAGAAAATCCTGCTGCAGATGATAACAGAATAGGTGCAGTCAGGAAAAGAAAAGCAGTACTTCCAGCACACCTGAATGATTTTTTATTAACAAGGTAAAGGTAAGTGCTCAATTAAATATGCCAAAGTCTAACAATATGCCAAAGCCTAACAAATCCTTTAATTTCATGCTGATTCATCAAAATGTCCAATCATTGCTAAACAAATTAAGTGAAGTTGAAATTTTATGTACTGATGAGCTAAAAAACGCTTCTGTAATGTGTATAACTGAACACTGGCTGCCTAAAGATGCAATGTCAGTCACAAAACTTGCAGACTTCAATCTTTCATCATCATTCTATAGAATTACATCCAGTCATGGAGGGTCATGTATATTTGTTAAAAGTGGCATTGATTATTGTGACATAAAACCCATTGAACTGTTAGCTGAAGAGAAAGTTTTTGAAGTAGCTGCAGTTGAACTCTCTGCATTAAAATTAATAATCATCTGTGCATATAGGAGCCCTGATGGGAACTTAAATGATTTCTGTCATCAACTAGAAGAAGCTTTAAATACTATAAAAAACTTCAACAAAACAGTGATCATATGTGGAGATTTTAATATTGATTTTCAAGAAATCTCAAAAGATGAGCAAAGCTTGATGCCCCTACTGGAAACATATAACATAAAAGCCACCGTAGACTCTCCTACAAGAGTTACACCAACAACTAGCTCAACAATTGATCAGATATTAATAAACACAAATGTAAATCATAATTTCTGTGCCGGAAATCCCAATACTGGCTTCAGTGATCACTATGCACAGTTTATTACTTTGCACACCCCAAGTGAAACAACTGAGAAAGAGGAACTTGTAAAGGAAGCAAGGAAATTCACTAACAAACAAATAAACCGTTTTGTACAGAGACTAAGTGAAGAAACTTGGTATGAAGTGCATACTTGTGAAAATACTAACAAAAAGTAAGAAAAATTCATGGAAATCTTCATGTCATACTTTGAAGCTGCATTTCCATTAAAAAAACAAAAATGTCAACCTAACTTAAAAAAGAACAAATTGATTACAACAGGTATTAGAATCTCTTCCACAGAGAAAAGAAGATTACACGATATAGCAAAGACACAGAACATGCCTTATGAATCTCATTTGTACCTGAAGAATTATAAGAGGATCCTCAAAAATGTTGTAAGGAAAGCTAAAACAATGGCAAATGACAAATACATTGAAAATTCAAAAAACAAATCTAAAGCTATATGGGAAGTTATAAAAAATAAAACAACAAGTGAAACTGAACAATATAAAAATATGAACTTATGTTATGAAGGACAAATGATTTCTTGCCCAACAGAAATTGCAGGGACCTTCAACAAATATTTTGCAAACGTAAGTGAACAGTTGGTGATTGGACTGGAAGAACATAACAAAATATCACCTCCATCATGCAATAGTGTGAGAAATGTGTCTACATGTTTGTTCCCTTCACCCACAAATAATGAAGAAATGTTATCAGTTATAAAAACCTTGAAAACAGGGTACTCATATGGAACTGATGGAATACCAGATGCAATTATTAAAAAATTCTGTCTTGCCTTAGCTGGACCCTTGACACACTTGTGCAACAGCTCACTGGCATCAGGAACCTTCCCTTCATGCTTAAAAACAGCAAAACTGAAACCACTGTTCATAAAGGGAAATCCAAAATATGTTTCAAATTATAGACCAATAGCCCTACTGCCTGTATTTTCAAAAATTTTAGAAATTTTTTTTTATAAGAGATTGTCTGATTTCCTAAATAAAAATAAAATTCTCTCTCCTTCACAGTATGGCTTCAGGAAAGGCTATCCAACTGAAAGTGCAATATTTGAATTTCTTAATGAAATATATACTAAACTGGATGCAAGTCAGTTTGTGACAGGCATATGTCTTGATTTATTTAAAGCTTTTGATGTCATTGACCATAATGCCCCACTGCAGAAGCTTGACCAATTAGGAATTAGAGGTATATCCAATGAGTGGCTCAAGACATACCTATGTGGTCGCAAACAGGTGGTTGAAGTGCAATATACTGACCATAACAAAATCAGCTACTACTATTCAGGATATGAAAATGTGAAATATGGCGTCCCTCAAGGATCAGTATGAGGACCCATTCTGTTTCTCCTCTATGTAAATGATCTTATGTACAACAAGTATTGCCAAACTACCCTCCAATTTACAGACGATAAAAGCTTCCTTATTAGTGGTAAAACAGAAGAAAAACTAAAAGACTCTGCTATCCAAACAATTAACAGTGTAGAACAGTGGTTCAGCTATAACAAGCTAATTATAAACAAAGAAAAGACAGTAGCACTGAACTTCTATAATGTAAAAGGAAGACACCACACAAACATTGAAATAGAACTTAGGGAACAGAGTTCTTGAAAGTGTTGACAGCACTAAATTTCTGGGACCCTGGCTCCAGAACAACACAAAATGGGAGGTATACATTGAATATTTGCAAAGAAAACTAAGCAAAACCTGCTACATGATACGGATCTTAAAAACTTGTTGCAGCAAAGCCAGCCTGTTAAATGTATACTACTCCTATGTGCATTCTGTAATTAAATATGGCATAATCGTCTGGGGAAATACAACAACAAATATTAAATTTTTCAGGATGCAAAAGAGAATATTAAGAATTATTGAAGGGGTAAACAATAAGAAATCATGCAGATCCATATTCAAAAAACTGTCCGTTCTTCCTCATCCTTGCATTTTTATCTATGAAACACCAGTTTTCATCAAACAATATATTGATAGACACCCAGATATCTTAATTAAAAAAAAATGAAGATATAGATGTACACAATACAAGGCAAAAATCTGACCTTCATATGAAACAGGCGAGAACATCATTGTGCCAAAACAGCACACTACATACTGGGATAAAGATTTTCAATAATCTACCTAACCATATTAAATCAATAGGTAAACTCTGTAGTTTTAAGGCTGAAGTAAAGGCATATTTAATTGATCACTGCTTTCACAGTCTGACAATATATAAAAGCCAAACAACATAAATAAAGATGCATTATTAATATTCTACTTTGTATGTTGCCTGTAATGTTTGTTGTATGTATGAATCTTTGCTAAATTATTTCAATATCTAGTCCTTAGGATTGCAATACAAACTGTATTTTATCTTGTAAATACCTAATCATGTCCAATATCCTTGTATATATTCTACACATATAGGATTTGAAGGACTACATAAATAAATAAATAACATCTTCAAAATCAGTAAATGTGTCTTGTCGATCTTCGAAGCTACTCCAGTGGAGAGGCACCAAGTTAGGCTACCTCACACAACTCCTTCACCAACAAGACTTTACCACAATAAATCCAGCCCATTCATGCCTTACAGTCATCAATGAGACTGTGACATTTACCCACTTTAATTCTTTGTTGATTGTCCTCAGTGCTGATGTACTTCATTGTGATACTGGCTGAAAAAATAGTGGGTGGAAGTGCAGTACTGTCTACTGTAAATGATGCAGCCTACAGATGCACAGTTGCATTTCACAGTTGTTTACTTTCACTGTTCACAACCCCTCAATAACACACAGTTATAGGGTCAGTGCGTTATTGTTTAACTTTCGATAAGCTTCATTAATAGGTTGCAGACAAACATTCACATACTGCTACAATAGTTTACTGTTGAACATCTGCGAGCAGCAAAAGCCTACCCACACAGTTCACAGTTATTGTAGAATGATACGGCACATACTGAACCGACTCTATCATTGTTTTTACACACAGCCTAGTTGTGTTCCACTTATTTCACAGTTAATTTGATGCATTATTGTTGATTTAACCCATGCAGGTTCCTCGTCTGAAACTCGGCCCTGGACTAACTGACTTGGGACCAAAAATCAGGTTCTTATATATCCTCACAATAGTAGGTGCTGGAACTTCACATTGTTTGAAGTTCAATTTACAGAAATTACAACTAAAACTTGCATACACTGAAAACTTCTGTCTTTTAACAGTTTCTTCTGCTGCAAGAGTTAGGCTGGATTATTTGTTTATATCATGAAATTAACAAATATTGTTACACAAACAATACTTTTGACAAAACTGTTAATTACTTTGGAATTAATTAAGGGCTAGATTTGCTGACACATTTTCGAATAGAGTCAAATAGATCATTTAGGAATACTATTAGTTGTTCCTCCAAATGTTTATAATTAGTACAGAAGTTATATTTGTTTACACGTCAACAATAGAATTTAAGTTATGAAACAATTACTGATTTCACCCTACAACAAAAGCTACTAACTAGGAATAATCAAAATAAATTATAAAATCAATCACACACATACAACTAAGCACAATATTAGATCTGGTGTTACATTCTTTAACACTGAGGGTCAACCTTTCTCTTTTATGGAAATGCAGATTATACTCATGTATGTTAATGATAATTAGTTAAAACTGAAAAAAAATGAATTTAAGAAGACAGATGGCAAAACAAGAGGGGAAGTAAAAAATATCTCAACTTGCTTTTTCACAAGACCTTGTTATCCTCCTCAGTGTGTGAGATGATTAGCTTGTATTTTTCAAAGTGACCTTTTATCTTCAGTCAGTAAGGGGGAAAGAGTGTCAGGTATACAATTTAAGTTTGGTACTAACTTTGTGACTGTTGTGTAGATATTTCTCTGACTGCTCTTTTCTTTCTTTTTTAATATATCTGACTGTGTAAGCTATGCTGATCATTTTAGTTGAGAATAAGTGTGTGTTCTAAATGCAGTGAGTTCTAATTACTTCAAGTAGTGTTCTAATTTATTACTGCAAGTGCAGCAATAAAGAAAATTAATTATAAACATAACACTGAATAATTTCCCAGAATACTCCTGAATAAAGGAAATTATTCTAACAGTTATGAGAGATGAAAACTTAATTTTGATGGGGCACTCACATTCAGTAGTAGGAGTAGGAAGAGAAGGAAAAATATTAATAGAACATGGCCTGGGAGAAACAAATGAAAGAGAAAGCTACATGGCAAAATTTTTGCACAGATCACGATTTAATCATTGCTAACATTTGGTTTAAGGATCATGAAAAGAGACTGAACATGTGAAAAAGACCTGGGAACACTGGAAGATTTCAGACTGATTATATAATGGTAAGACTGATATTTCAAAACCAGATTTCAAACTATAAAATGTTTACAAGGGCAGATTGGGACTCTGTGCATAATTTATTGGTTATGAACAGCAAATTAAAACTGAAGAAACTGCAAAAAGGTAGGAAATAAAGGAGTTGGGGCCTGGATAAATTGAATCAACCACAGGTTATTGAGAGTTTCAGACAGAGCATTAGGCAAAGTTGAACTGAAACAGGAGAAAGGAATACGATAAAATCAAATGGGTAGCTTCAAGAAATTGAATAGAGACAGCAGCAGAGGAACACATAGCTAGAAACACAAAGCCTCAATCCTGGATAATGCAGAATGCATTGAATTTCACTGAAAAAAGGAGAAAATATAAAACTGTAGCAAATGAAGCAGACAAAAGTGAATACATATGTCTAAAAATGAAATGGACAGAAAATACAATATGGCACAATAGGAAGGGCTAGGAAAAATGGAAGGCTGTAGAAGCATGCACAACTAGGGGAAAGATAGGTCCCACCTAAAGGAAATGTAATGTGACCTTTGGAGCAATAAGAAGCAACTGTACGAAAATCAGGAGCTCAGTGGCAAGTCAGTACTGAGCAAGGAAGGAATGGCTGAAAGATGGAAGGAATATAAAGAGAGTTTACATAAAGGAAACAAACTGGAGGACAATGTTATAGAAAGAGAAGAGAGACTGGATGAAAATAAATAGGAGATATGAAACTGTGAGAAGAATTTGACAGAGCACTGGAATACCCAAGTTGAAAAGCGACCCCTGGAGTTGACGACATTCCCTCGGAACTACTGGTACCCTTACGAGTTCCAGTCATGAGACGACTATTCCATCTGATGTGCAAGATGTATGAGGCAGATGAAATACCATCAGACTTCAAGACAAATGTAATAATTCCAGTACCATAGAAGGATGATGCTGACAAGTGTGACCACTGCTGAACTATCAGTTTAGTAAGTTACACTTACAAAATATCTGGACAAATCATTTATATAAGAATGGAAAACTGGATAGGAGTCAATGTCAGGAATGATCATTTGGGTTCCTGGGAAATTTAGGAACAAACAAGGCAATACTGATCATACAACTTATCCTAGAAGATAGGTTTAAGGTAGGCAAATCTATGTATATAGGATTTGCAGATTTAGAGAAAGCTTTTGAAAGTGTTGAGCAGATTTGAAGGTAGCAAGGATAAAATACAGAGAGTGAAAAATTAATTACAATTTGTACAAAAATCAGGCTGCAGGTGTAATAGTAAAAGAGATGAAAGGGAAACTGTAGTTGATATGGGAATGAGGCAGATTTGTAGCATAACCCCAGTGTTATTAAAAGTGTACACTGAGCAACCTGTGAAGGAAACCAGGAAAAATTTGGAAAGGGAACTGAAGTTCAGAGGGAAGAAATAAAAACCTTGAGGTTGGCTGATAACATTTTAATAATCAAAGGACTTGGAAGAGCAGTTGAATGGAATGAGCAGTGTCTTGAAAAGAGATCATAAGATGAACATTAAAAAGTAAAACAAGGGTAATGGAATACAGCTAAATTAAATAAGGCAACAATGAGCGAATGAAATTATGAGAGTAGAAAGTAAAAGTAATAGATGAGTTTTGCTATTTGTGCAGTAAAATAATTGATGATGGCAGAAGCAGAGAGAATAACAAACACTGTCTGGTTACAGCCATTTCTGAAAATGAAGAATCCGTTAACATCTAATATCAGTTTAAGTGTTCAGAAGTTTTTTCTGGTGGTGTTTGCCTGGAGAATGGTCTTGTATGGAGGTGAGACATTGATAATAAGCTGTTCAGATAAGAAGAAAATAGGAGGTTTCAAAATGTGAAGCTCAAATAACAAAAGAGGAAGTACTGAATCAAATTGGGGAGAAACAAATTCATGGTGCAATTTGAATAAAAGAAAGAATTGGTTAATAGGACACACACACTTCGGCATCAAGAAAGAATCAGTTTGGTAATGGAAGGAGGGATGGGAGGTAAAAACCGTAAGTGAAAACTTAGACTTGACTACAGCAATCAGCTTCAGCTGGATGCAGGTTGCAGTAGAGATGAAGAGACTTCACAGCATGGCGAACTGTATCAAATTGGTCTTTGGACTGAAGACCACAACAACAACATTCCTTCCTAAATCTGTACTCATAAATGCCTTTAAGCTAGCTGTCCTGTGGGACAGGCGTTAAATGAATCAGAATATTGTAAAAAGGGGAAGGGATATTAGAAGATATATAACTTCTTGAATCGAAACAGCAGGTGACCAGAAAGGAAAAGATTGCTCAACTTTGTGGACCTACAGTTATCAATTGAGAGTGTACTACAAGCAGAATTACAAAAGCTGGAAATTTGTCACTGATAAAAGTTGAAGCATGTAACACAAGCAAACAGGTCACTCCTCAATGAAGAAAACCTATTTGGAGTACTGGGTGCAATGAATGAGCTGAACAAGGAAGACAGGAAGAAGAGAAGGTTAAGGCAAGGGTAGGGGTAGCAAGTGAAATGATAAGAACAGGGGATTAGAGAGACACTGATCAAGTGCAGGCAGGTGAAATAGTGTGGTTGTACATGGTGAAAAATAAGGGGCAGTAGACCATAACAGAGTGAGATGGACAGCTCTGAGTATATAATGTGGAGGCATATTTATACTCTCTTAGAATTGTGATTTAGAGTGGGGGGAGGGGGGGGGGGGGAGTTATGCAGTGAAGAGAAATAGAGGCAGGTGTGGAAGGGGTTGAAGGATAAGGCTGAACAGAGAAAGAAGTTAGGGATTTCCAAGCTGTAGGATGTGTTGGAGGCCACTAGTAACAGCACTAGCCTATTTGGGCACAGATGGGGAAGTAAATTGCAGTGACCTTGTTGAAATAACCAGCCATACATTTCTTTAATCTGTGTTCCTCAGTCCAATAGGACCAACAGAGCTTCTAAATATCATGAAGTCACTGAAGAGTAGTTATTCAACTGGTATTGATGATATTCCAGATTATATTATGAAAATAACAGCAAGACAGATACTCTCTCCTTTATTATACATATGCAATTCATTGTTATCATTTGGTGTCTTCCTACAGCAACTGAAAAAGGCAAAAGTAGTACCCACTTTTAAAAACGTGATCAGCAATGTATGGGTAACCATTGGCTTGTGTCACTACTGTCAGGGTTTCAAAAATTATTGGAAATGTGTTCCTTTCACAACTAACTAGATTCTTCAAGAAGAAGAATATTATTTCTGGATGTCAACATGCCTTCAGATCACAGCAATCAACTGAAACAGCCACTTTCAGCCTGATAAACCATGTATTAAATGCAGTGGACAACCACAGCAAAATCTCACATTTCTTCTTGGATCCAACAAAAGCTTTTGATGTGATTGATCATTTTGTGCTCCTGAGAAAGCTTGAATGGTATGGTGTAAGAGGCACGCCAAATCAGGGGATTAAATCATATAACGAATATTGCTCTCAGGTCACAGAAATTAAGAACATGGAAGGACATGAACTCCAGGTACACCTTTCAGAACCATGTGGACTAAGTCATGGTGTTCCACAGGGCTTTATATTAGATCCCATTCTTTTTTCGGTATACATTCCCCATCACATTAGGGATTCTGAATCATTACTGTTTGCAGAGGACACCAGTCTATTGATTGAAGGAAATAAAGAAGAAAATCTAACCACATCCGCAAACAATATTGCAAAAGAAGTATCTGAATGGTTTACCAGAAACAGGGTAATGGTTAATCCCCATAAAACAGCACTGAATGTACATGAGCAAAGTATACAGTGCACAGAGCAAAATAAAAATGTGACACAACCCATAACATGCATAGATAACCAAAATATTAGTGCTGTAACTGAAACTAAATTTCTTGGGATTCATATCCAGGAAAATCTTAAATAGAGCGCTCATATCACATCCCTAAATTCAAAACTAGTAAAAATGAACTATGTAGTAAGGTTTCTTTGCAACAATACTAGTGCAGAAACAGTTAGCACTGTATACTTTGCTCATGTACATTCAGTGCTGATGTACAGTATCATTTTCTGTGGAATTGCACACAAGCCCATAATAGTTTTCTGGAAACAATAGGCAATTATAAGAATAAGGAAAGAAACAAGCAAGCAACAGAAGATCATGCAAACCATTCTTTAAAGATCTAAAGATCTTACTCCTTCAATGCATTTATATACTGGAAGTAGTCATGCATGTCAAAAAAGTATAATGAGAAAAGAAAACCTTTTTCCTCAAAACAAGTGTCCGTGATTACAGTATCAGGTCAGACAGTGACATATAGGCTCAAACAGTCCATGGGTGTACTCCCAGTTGATAGTGTCCAACGGGCACAATATTTCGGCGATCAGACACGTCACCATCATCAAGTGCGCTGAGGAACTGAGTTCCTGAGGGTGGGCGGCCATCTTAAATCCCCTCCCCTTGCGAGGCGTTCTCTCTGCAGCCCACGCCAGCATATCAGCGGTTGGTGAGACACTGACATCAGCGTCTGTGGTGACGTCGGTGTAATTGCATCGTCCACCCTAGTCGCTCATTCATTTCCTTTGCTGAGCATCTTCTTAATTAGACTCAATGCTGGTTCCCATGCTCTGCTGAGGTTGTAGCCGCAATCTTGGTTGATAAATCCATCCCTGGTACAAATTTTGTTAGCTTCTCTAATGACGCTGTCCCAGTATTTAGATATCTGTGCCAAGACCCTTGTATGTTGGTAGTCCATTATGTGATTTTCAGACAAACAGTGCTCTGCGACCGCCGACTTGTTGGGGTACCCAAGTAGAGTGTGCCTCTGATGTTCTTGGCAATGCTCTTCGATGGTGCCCACTGTCTGTCCAATATAAGTCTTCCCACACTGACACGGAATCTCGTATATGCCAGCCTTCCACAAACCGAGTTCGTCTTTGACACTTCCCAATAATGCTTGCGTTTTATTTGGTGGGCAAAAGACAGTTCCTGCTTGGTGTTTCCTCAATATCTGTCCTATTTTCCCCCAATAATGTGCCAGTATATGGTATATAGACAGTGGATATCTCTTTCTCCGTGACTTCTTCCATCTCCATATGCTGTACTGTGGAAGAGGGACGAACAGCGGGTCTGATCTGCCATTCCGAGTACCCATTTTTCTGAAATACAGTTTTGAGGTGTTCCAGCTCTTGGGGCAGACTCTCTGCATAAGAGATGGTGTGTACCCCGTGCACCAGTATTTTTAGTACCCCATTCTTCGGTGCAGGGTGGTGGCACCTATCCACTTGCAAATACAGGTCAGTGTGTGTTTTCTTCCTGTATACCCTGTGGCACAGGATGCCATCTGCTCTTCTTTTGACCATGATGTCTAGGAATGGTAATCTTCCTTCTGCTTCAGTTTCCATAGTGAATTTGATGTTCGGATATATGGAGTTTGGGTGTGTAAGGAAGTCTAGGAGCTTTTCCTTCCATGGGGCCAGATCACGAATGTGTCATCCACATAATGTAGAAAACAAGTAGGTTTCCATTTGGATGATGACAAAGCTTCCTCCTCAGAGTACTCCATATAGAAATTTGCAACCACATGCGAGAGTGGGCTCCACATTGCAACTCCTTCTGTTTGTTCATAGAATTCTCCATTAAAGAGAAAATATGAGGAGGCCAGAACATGCTTGAAAAGGTCGGTTGTCTTCTCATCAAATTTCTGTGCAATAAGCTCAACTGCCTCTTGAAGAGACACCCTGGTGAATAATGAAACAACGTCAAAACTCACCAGGATATCTGACTGTTTCAGCTTGAAGTTGTCGAGGTGTTTTACGAAATTCACATAATTACGAACGTGTTGAGGGCATTTACCCACCCACATAAGGGCTTAGTAATTCTGCCAGGTATTTGGCCAGCAAATATGTAGGTGCCCTAATGTTGCTGACAATTGGGCGTAATGGCACCCCTTCTTTGTGGACTATAGGGAGTCCAAAAAGTCTTGTCAGTACAGGTCCTTGATGAGTCATTTTTTGGCGACACCCTCTGCTAAATCTGCATCCTTGAGAAGAGCTCTAGGTTTATTCTCCACCTTCTTTGTGGGGTCAGCGATGATCTTCCTGTAAGATTCATCATTTAGTAGGCTCTGCATCTTCTCAATGTAGTCCTTAAGGGGAAAGAACAACCATAGCACTGCCTTTGTCAGCCGGTAAGACAACAATCTCAGGGCTCTGTCTCAGGTCTCAGATGGCTGCCCTCCCCTGCTGGTAATATTCGACTTGATCGGTTTAGTTCTCGTCAGAGCACAGCAGGTTTCCCGGCATACTTCTTCAGCTGGTAGTCGCGCAGCAACCTGTTCAACTGCACTGACCATGTCTGCTACCGGTGTGAACCTAGGTGTGGGAGCAAAATTAAGTCCCTTCTCCAGAACAGAAACTGCATCCCCAGTCAGCTCAATGCCTGTGAGATTGATGACCATCTTGCATGGAGCCTCCAGTGATGGTTTGTCAGAGAGACAAAAGAATTTAAATATCTGACACCCCAAGGTCTTCTTATGTGCAGGATCAGCGGTCAGTCCAGTCCCAGCTCTCGGAATTAAAATGATTGGCTAGTTGCAGATGTAGTTTAAGTAGTTCCTGGGAGTTGTACTCAAGGCTGCGTCTGGTAAAGTGTACCCTCTCACGAACAAAGGTGACACTAGCATGCTTCATAATTCTCTTAGCTGCTGCAGAATCAATGTGATGCATGACCTTAGCAAAGTTTGGCACAACTGAAGCAGAAAGAAGATTACCATTCCTGGACATCATGGTCAAAAGATGAGTGGATGGCACCCTGTGCCACAGGGTATACAGGAAGAAAACACACACCAACCTGTATTTGCAAGTGGATAGCTGCCACCACCGTGTGCAGAAGAATGGGGTGATAAAAACACTGGTGTGCAGGATGTGCACCATCTCTGATGCAGAGAGTCTGCCCCAAGAACTGGAACACCTCAAAACTGTATTCCGGAAAAATGGGTACTCGGAATGGCAGAACAGATGCGCTCTCCACCCCATCTCTACAGTACAGCATGTGGAGATGGAAGAAGTCATGGAAAAAGAGGTAGCCACTGCCTGTATACCATATACTGGTGCTCTATTGGGGGAATATAGGACGAATATTGAGGAAACACCGAGTAGGAACTATCTTTTGCCCACCAACTAAAACACAAGCATTATCGGCAAGTGTCAAAGATGATCTCAGTTTGTGAAAGGCCGGCATATACCAGATCCCGTGTCAATGTGGGAAGACTTATATTGGACAGACAGTGCACACCATCGAAGATCATTGCCAAGAACATCAGAGGCACACTCTACTTGGGTACCCCAACAAGTCGGCAGTCGCACTGTTTGTCTGAAAAATCAAGAAATGGACTACCAACATACCAGGGTCTTGGCACAGACATCTAAATACTGGGACAGCATCATTAGAGAAGCTAACAAAAATTGTACCAGGGATTGATTTATCAACCAAGATTGCGGCTACAACCTCAGCAGAGCATGGGAACCAGCATTGAGTCTAATTACGAAGATGCTCAGCAAAGGAAATGAATGAGCGACTAGGGTGGACGATGCAATTACACCGACGCCAATGCCAGTTTCTCACCGACCGCTGACGCGCGGGTGAGGACCATGGAGAGAACGCCTCGCAAGGGGAGGGGATCTAAGATGGCCACCTGCCCTCAGGAGCTCAGTTCATCAGCGCACCTGACAATGGCAACATGTCTGATCACCAAAATATTGTGCCCATTGGACACTATGGACCGGCAGTACACCCGTGGACTCTTCGAGCAAGAAATACACTGGGAGAAACTGAAGAATCACAGTGATATATATGTTAATCATTGTAATGCCACATTATGCTAAAAAGGTGTATATCAAGCAGGAACAAAACTATACAACAGATTACCAAGACATATAAAATCTCTTCTTGAACTACAGGGCTTTAGTCTGTGACAGCCTACCTTCTGAAAAACTGTTACTATTCAATCTCACACTACCTTATTGATGTAATTATTTAATTGGATAGATAAAAAATCTACTCACCAAGCAACGGAAGAGCACACACATAAAAGACTGTTGTGATTAGCAAGCTTTTTGAGCCAGTGGCCCCTTCTTCAGGCAGAAGGGTTGAAGGGGAAGGAAGAAGGATGAAGGAAAAGGACTGGAGAGGTCTACGGAAAGGGGTAGATTTTGGGAAAGTCACCCACAACTGCGTGTCAGGGGAGATTCACCATACGAATGAGAAGGAAAGACTGATTGTTGGGGACTGCATCGGATGAGATTTGAAAATCTGAGAGCTTAAATGTGGAAGACAGGGTAATATGCAAGACAGAGATTACTACTGAAACATTGTGCATGAGTTAATAAGAGTGAGAAAGCTAAGTGCACTGTACATAACTGAAGTGGGAGGGGAAGGTAAAAAATAGATGGGAAAGACAATTAAAGATGCAGAAAACAAAAATGGAGTGAAGCAAAGAAAAAATGTAATTTGTCTCTTTGACTAAAGAAATAAGTTGTAAATATAAATTATTTAAAAATTTGTAATTATTAACTGTATAAATCCAATTTGTTATAAAAATTTAAATGATGTATGTTTGGAGTTTGAAAAACTACCAGATAAAAAGGTTTTCTGTCCAATACCCTGTGTACGATATATGTAATGAAAAAGAGATTTATATGGACAAATAACTAAATAGTATCTGTTAATCTATTGTGGACATGGGACAACAGCTGGTCAAATATTTAACAAAGAAATGTGCCAGACAGCTGCTGCAAATTGAGAAGTTTATTTTATTTTATTTTCACTACCAGTTTTCGTAATTCAGTATGCCATTTCAGGCCTCTGTACAATAAAAACAGTATACACGTAGTGTACAGGGTTATTACAAATGATTGAAGCGATTTCACAGCTCTACAATAACTTCATTATTTGAGATATTTTCACAATGCTTTGCACACACATACAAAGACTCAAAAAGTTTTTTTAGGCATTCACAAATGTTTGATATGTGCCCCTTTAGTGATTCGGCAGACATCAAGCCGATAATCAAGTTCCTCCCACACTCGGCGCAGCATGTCCCCATCAATGAGTTCGAAAGCATCGTTGATGCGAGCTCGCAGTTCTGGCACGTTTCTTGGTAGAGGAGGTTTAAACACTGAATCTTTCACACAACTCCACAGATAGAAATCGCATGGGGTTAAGTCGGGAGATCTCGACCACGACCGATCCATCGGTTTTCCAATCTCCTGTTTAAGAAATGCCGAACATCATGATGGAAGTGCGGTGGAGCACCATCCTGTTGAAAGATGAAGTCGGCGCTGTCAATCTCCAGTTGTGGCATGAGCCAATATTCCAGCATGTCCAGATACACGTGTCCTGTAACGTTTATTTCGCAGAAGAAAAAGGGGCCGTAAACTTTAAACCGTGAGATTGCACAAAACACGTTAACTTTTGGTGAATTGCGAATTTGCTGCACGAATGCGTGAGGATTCTCTACCGCCCAGACCCGCACATTGTGTCTGTTCACTTCACCATTAAGAAAAAATGTTGCTTCATCACTGAAAACAAGTTTCGCATTGAACGCATCCTCTTCCATGAGCTGTTGCAGCCGCGCCGAAAATTCAAAGCGTTTGACTTTGTCATCGGGTGTCAGGGCTTGTAGTAATTGTAAACGGTAAGGCTTCTGCTTTAGCCTTTTACGTAAGATTTTCCAAACTGTCAGCTGTGGTACGTTTAGGTCCCTGCTTGTTTTATTCGTCGACTTCCGCAGGCTACGCGTGAAACTTGCCCGCACGCGTTCAACCGTTTCTTCGCTCACTGCAGGCCGACCCGTTGATTTCCCCTTACAGAGGCATCCAGAAGCTTTAAACTGTGCATACCATCGCCGAATGGAGTTATCAGTTGGTGGATCTTTGTTGAACTTCATTCTGAAGTGTCGTTGCACTGTTATGAGTGACTGATGTGAGTGCATTTCAAGCACGACATACGCTTTCTCGGCTCCTGTCGCCATTTTGTCTCACTGCGCTCTCGAGCGCTCTGGCGGCAGAAACCTGAAGTGCGGCTTCAGCCGAACAAAACTCTATGAGTTTTTCTACGTATCTGTAGTGTGTCGTGACCATATGTCAATGAATGGAGCTACAGTGAATTTATGAAATCGCTTCAATCATTTGTAATAGCCCTGTATATCAAGGTGTACTACAGCAAGCTTTACAGAAAGTGATGGATAATAATAAAGGTACTTAAAAACTACATAATGCAAGCACCAGCGTTAAGACAAAGCATAACAAAATAGAATATGTGTCTATATTGGTTAGCATTGAAACTGTTTTAACATCACAGAGTCATAAGAGAACATGCCAAACATAAAAAATACCAAAAATAGACAATATAAAAACGAAGGTTCAACTGAACAAAGCTTGTCTTTTTTTAATGTAAAAAACCTATCTAATTCTTATAGATGAGAAAAACTCCAGTTCATATGAGGACCTATCCTCATTCAAAGTAAAATGCCACACAATATCTATAAAGTGCACAACAGTGTTAATATCTGTGGCCTAAGTATTATCACTACTGGTGATATATCATAATTAGTTGTCACAGCATCAAAATGCAACCTGGTGCAAAACCTAACGGCAGACAACATAGTAAGTGAATAATGACGTGCAAAGAACATGCAAAGAATACTCAAAAATACCTTGAGAACACACATTATACACCAAATCAAAGAAAAAAGATATGGCTTGGTGTCCCTTAAATCACTCAAAAGGCAGGCAATATAAGAGTGGGACAGACAAGGATCTCAAATCCATATAACTACGGGCAGTTTTCCTAAATTTCAGCTGACAATAGCATAGTATTTCCCTGGGGTATCACACTAACGACCTATCTATAAAATGATGACCCATACAAACAGAAACTGACAAATAGCAAGCTGTATTGCAATAGGTAGTGCGGGGATTGACAAAGCTAAAAGATAGGTAAGTGTGCAAAGACCAACAAAAGATCGAAGTACAAACCCACTGATTAAGTAATATGCTTGTGCGCAAAAGGGTAGCACCAATTGTGACCAAAAAGGAGTTATTAAATGGCATCATATTACACACATAAAAAAAGTTTTGCATCACCTCAGTTCCAAGAGTTCCAGAACCTGTATAGAAAACTGGAATAGAGATCAACATAAACATCATTTCCACCCTTTTTATTACTCATGAAAACCACACATTGCGTGTTATACCACGATACAGCGAGACCTTCAGAGTTGGTGGTCCAGATTGGTGTATACACACTGGTACTTCTGATACTCAGTAACACATCCTCTTGCATTGATGCATGCCTGTATTCACCATGGCATACTATCCACAAGTTCATCAAGGCACTGTTGGTTCTGATTGTCCCACTGCTCAATGCCGATTCAGTGTAGATCCCTGAAAGTGGTTGGTGGGTCATAACGTCCATAACAGTACTTTTCAATCTATCCTAGGCATGTTCAATAGGGTTCGTGTCTGGAGAACATGCTGGCCACTCTAGTCGAGCAATGACATTATCCTGAAGAAAGTCATTCACAAGATGTGCAGGATGGAGGCGCGAATAGTCACCCATGAAGACGAATGCCTTACTAATATGCTGCTGATATGGTTGCACTATCGGTCGAGGATGGCATTCACATATCGTACAGCCTTTATGGCACCTTCCATGACCACCAGCAGCATACATCAGACCTACATAATGCCACCCCAAAACAACACGGAACCCCCACCTTGCTGCACTCGCTGGACAATGTGTCTAAGGTATTCAGCCTGACCAGGTTGCCTCCAAACACGTCTCCGACAGTTGTCTCGTTGAAGGCATATGTGACACTCATCGGTGAAGATAACATGATGCCAACCCTGAGCAGTCCATTCAGCTTGTTGCTGGGCCCATCTGTACCGTGCTGCATGGTGTCGTGGTTGCAAAGATGGACCTCACCATGGACGTTGGGAGTGAAGTTGCACATCATGCAGCCTATTGTGCACAGTTTGAGTCATAACACGATGTCCTGTGACTGCACAAAAAGCATTATTCAACATGGTGGCATTGATGTCAGGGTTCCTCTGAGCCATATTCCATAGGCAACGGTCATCCACTGCAGTAGTAGCTCTTGGGCAGCCTGAGCATAGCAAGTCATTGACAGTTCCTGTTTCTCTGTATTTCTCTGGTTCACCCCGAGACTCAGGGACACTTACCTTGTTGAGAGCTCTTCCTGGCATAAAGTAAAAATGCGGACGCAATTGAACCATGGTATTGACTGTCTAGGCATGGTTAAACTACAGACAACATGAGCTGTGTACCTTCTACCTGGTGGAATGACTGGAACTGATCAGCTGTTGGACCCCGTCTGTCTAATACGCGCTGCTCATGCATGGTTTTTTACATCTTTTGGCGGGTTTAGTGACATCTCTGAACAGTCAAAGGGACTGTGTCTGAGATACAATATCCACAGTCAACGTCTATCTTCAGGAGTTCTGGGAACCGGGGTGATGCAAAACTTTTTTTGATGTGTGTATAAACTAATCATGGAGTGGAACAACACTACTGAAAACACTGCAAGTGATGGAGCAGCTTAAGGTGATGAAAGGATGTGCTGGTCAAGCATGAATATGTCAGGAGCGTCAAGCCACTTGTGGGACACAACAGTAGTCCATAAACTCAAAAATCATAACAGTCATAAGGTTGACCTCAATCAGAAATCCATAAACACCATAACTGTTATGATGTTCTTACCAGATACATGTTTTATGATGTTTAAGGATTTATGATGATGGTAGTTATGAGTTTTGAGTTTATGGACTACTGCTACAGGCCGTAAGTGACTTGAGATACCTAGCAAATTTATGCTTGTACCAACACATTCTTTCATCACCTTGGGTTTCTCCATCACTTGCAATGAGTAGTATTGCCCCAATCCATGATTAGTCTATAATATGATGCCATTTAATAACTCCTTTTTTGCTTACAATTGTTGCCCCCTTTTGTGCACAAGTATGTTACCTAATCAGTGTGCTTATACTTTGGTGTTTAGTTTGTCTTTACAAATTTACCTATATTTTAGCTTTGTCCATTCCACATTACTTATCATTATACAACTTGCTATGTGTCAGTTCCTATGTGGATGGGTTCTTCATTTTATAGATAGGTTGTTAAAGTAATACCTTTTACTCCCATGGAAACAGTATGACATTGTCAGCTGAGATTTTGCAGGACTCCCCTTATTTGAGGTCCTTGTTTGTTCCACTCTTGTACTGCACACCTGTTAAGTGATTTACAGGACACCAAGCCATGTATTTTTCTTTGATTTGGTGGCTAATGTATGTTTTCAAGGTGATTTTTAGCATTCTTCACGTGTTTTTTTTGCATTTTGATATTCACTTAATATGTCCTCTGCCACTGGGTTTTGCATAAAGTTGCATTTTTGCTGCCGTGACAACTAATTATAATATTTCACCAGTAGTGATAGTACTTAGTCTGCAGATATGCACACTGTTGCATAGTTTAATTGTATATACAGGGTGTTTGAAAAAGAACTCCCTAGTTTTAAGTATAAATTTAATGGGGAAATTAAAGAAAATTTACATCAATCTACATCTACATCTACATCTACATCTATACTCCGCGAGCCACCTTACGGTGTGTGGCGGAGGGTACTTATTGTACCACTATCTGATCCCCCCTTCCCTGTTCCATTCACGAATTGTGCGTGGGAAGAACGACTGCTTGTAAGTCTCCGTATTTGCTCTAATTTCTCGGATCTTTTCGTTGTGATCATTACGCGAGATATATGTGGGCGGTAGTAATATGTTGCCCATCTCTTCCTGGAATGTGCTCTCTCGTAATTTCGATAATAAACCTCTCCGTATTGCGTAACGCCTTTCTTGAAGTGTCCGCCACTGGAGCTTGTTCAGCATCTCCGTAACGCTCTCGCGCTGACTAAATGTCCCCATGACGAATCGCGCTGCTTTTCGCTGGATCATGTCTATCTCTTCTATTAATCCAACCTGGTAAGGGTCCCATACTGATGAGCAATACTCAAGAATCGGACGAACAAGCGTTTTGTAAGCTACTTCTTTCGTCGATGAGTCATATTTTCTTAGAATTCTTCCTATGAATCTCAACCTGGCGCCTGCTTTTCCCACTATTTGTTTTATGTGATCATTCCACTTCAGATCGCTCCGGATAGTAACTCCTAAGTATTTTACGGTCGTTACCGCTTCCAATGATTTACCACCTATGGCATAATCGTACTGGAATGGATTTCTGCCCCTATGTATGCGCATTATATTACATTTATCTACGTTTAGGGAAAGCTGCCAGCTGTCGCACCATGCATTAATCCTCTGCAGGTCCTCCTGGAGTACGTACGAGTCTTCTGATGTTGCTACTTTCTTGTAGACAACCGTGTCATCTGCAAATAGCCTCACGGAGCTACCGATGTTGTCAACTAAGTCATTTATGTATATTGTAAACAATAAAGGTCCTATCACGCTTCCCTGCAGTACTCCCGAAATTACCTCTACATCTGCAGATTTTGAACCATTAAGAATGACATGTTGTGTTCTTTCTTCTAGGAAATCCTGAATCCAATCACAAACCTGGTCCGATATTCCGTAAGCTCATATTTTTTTCACTAAACGTAAGTGCGGAACCGTATCAAACGCCTTCCTGAAGTCCAGGAATACGGCATCAATCTGCTCGCCAGTGTCTACGGCACTGTGAATTTCTTGGGCAAATAGGGCGAGCTGAGTTTCACATGATCTCTGTTTGCGGAATCCATGTTGGTTATGACGAAGGAGATTTGTATTATCTAAGAACGTCATAATACGAGAACACAAAACATGTTCCATTATTCTACAACAGATTGACGTAAGCGAAATAGGCCTATAATTATTCGCATCTGATTTATGACCCTTCTTGAAAATGGGAACGACCTGCGCTTTCTTCCAGTCGCTAGGTACTTTACGTTCTTCCAGCGATCTACGATAAATTGCTGATAGAAAGGGGGCAAGTTCTTTAGCATAATCACTGTAGAATCTTAAGGGTATCTCGTCTGGTCCGGATGCTTTTCCGCTACTAAGTGATAGCAGTTGTTTTTCAATTCCGATATCGTTTATTTCAATATTTTCCATTTTGGCGTCTGTGCGACGACTGAAGTCAGGGACCGTGTTACGACTTTCCGCAGTGAAACAGTTTCGGAACACTGAATTCAGTATTTCTGCCTTTCTTCGGTCGTCCTCTGTTTCGGTGCCATCGTGGTCAACGAGTGACTGAATAGGGGATTTAGATCCGCTTACCGATTTTACATATGACCAAAACTTTTTAGGGTTCTTGTTTAGATTGTTTGCCAATGTTTTATGTTCGAATTCGTTGAATGCTTCTCTCATTGCTCTCTTTACGCTCTTTTTCGCTTCGTTCAGCTTTTCCTTATCAGCTATGATTCGACTACTCTTAAACCTATGATGAAGCTTTCTTTGTTTCCGTAGTACCTTTCGTACATGATTGTTATACCATGGTGGATCTTTCCCCTCGCTTTGGACCTTAGTCGGTACGAACTTATCTAAGGCGTACTGGACGATGTTTCTGAATTTTTTCCATTTTTGTTCCACATCCTCTTCCTCAGAAATGAACGTTTGATGGTGGTCACTCAGATATTCTGCGATTTGTGCCCTATCACTCTTGTTAAGCAAATATATTTTCCTTCCTTTCTTGGCATTTCTTATTACACTTGTAGTCATTGATGCAACCACTGACCTATGATCACTGATACCCTCTTCTACATTCACGGAGTCGAAAAGTTCCGGTCTATTTGTTGCTATGAGGTCTAAAACGTTAGCTTCACGAGTTGGTTCTCTAACTATCTGCTCGAAGTAATTCTCGGACAAGGCAGTCAGGATAATGTCACAAGAGTCTCTGTCCCTGGCTCCAGTTCTGATTGTGTGACTATCCCATTCTATACCTGGTAGATTGAAGTCTCCCCCTATTACAATAGTATGATCACGAAACTTCTTCACGATGTTCTGCAGGTTCTCTCTGAGGCGCTCAACTACTACGGTTGCTGATGCAGCTGGTCTATAGAAGCATCCGACTATCATATCTGACCCACCTTTGATACTTAACTTAACCCAGATTATTTCACATTCGCATTCGCTAATAACTTCACTGGATATTATTGAATTCTTTACTGCTATAAATACTCCTCCACCATTGGCGTTTATCCTATCCTTGCGGTATATATTCCATTCTGTGTCTAGGATTTCGTTACTGTTCACTTCCGGTTTTAACCAACTTTCCGTTCCTAATACTATATGCGCACTATTTCCTTCAATAAGAGATACTAATTCAGGAACCTTGCCCTGGATACTCCTGCAGTTTACCAATATTACGTTAACTTTTCCTGTTTTTGGTCTCTGAGGACGGACGTTCTTTATCAACGATGATAATGTCCTCTCTGGTAAGCCGTCAGGTATTTTATCGTTTCGCCCAAGGGGGGTCCCTCTAACCTAAAAAACCCCCGTGTGCGCGCCACACGTACTCTGCTACCCTAGTAGCTGCTTCCGGTGTGTAGTGCACACCTGACCTGTCTAGGGGGGCCCTACAGTTCTCCACCCAATAACGGAGGTCGATGAATTTGCAACCATTATAGTCGCAGAGTCGTCTGAGCCTCTGGTTTAGACCCTCCACACGGCTCCAAACCAGAGGACCGCGATCGACTCTGGGCACTATGCTGCAGATATTAAGCTCAGCTTGCACTCCGCGTGCGATGCTGGTTGTCTTCACCAAATCAGCCAGCCGCCGGAAGGAACCGAGGATGGCCTCAGAACCCAAGCGGCAGGCGTCATTCGTTCCGACATGTGCTACTATCTGCAGCCGGTCACACCCAGTGCGTTCAATAGCTGCCGGAAGGGCCTTCTCCACATTACGGACGAGACCCCCCGGCAAGCACACCGAGTGCACACTGGCATTCTTCCCCGACCAACCCGCTATTTTCCTGAGGGGCTCCATAACCCGCCTAACGTTGGAGCTCCCTATAACTAATAGGCCCGCCCTCTGTGACTGTCGGGACCTTGCCGGAGAATCGACCACTGGCCCAACAGGCGAGGCATCCTGTGGTGGCTCGGAAACGATGTTATCACCACTAGGAAGCACCCCGTACCTGTTGGAAAGGGGTAAGGCAGCTGCCACGCGGCCAGATCCCACCTTCGCCTTTCGGGCAGGCACGCGCGAGCCCACCACTGTCCGCCATTCACCCTGGAGTGATGGCTGACCGGTAAGATGCTCACTGCCAGAAGACGCAGCGACATCAGGGGTTCCATGTGATTCCAAGGCCACCGAAGTAGGCATAGGTCTCACCACAGTTGCCCCAACGCCACTACGAGCCGACGCCTGCGCCTCGAGCTCGATGAGCCTAACAGACAAAGCCTCCACCTGCCCCCGAAGAGTGGCCAATTCTCCTTGCGTCTGCTCACAACAACCACAGTCCCTACACATGACTATGTTTACCCTACTCTATACGGTGACAAATTCCCAAGATAAACTTCTGATGAGCTACTCTGATAATCAAGAAACACTCACTGAAATACGAGACGCGAAAGCTACGCTAGGTTTTTCCAGAAAAACTATTTAAAAGCTAAGCGCAGCAAATAAGTACAAAAACGCTTTATACAAACAGTACTCGCTGCTGCTGGTGATCTCGCTCTGGCTGTCACAAGACATATCATGAAAGAGAATTCTTTCAAGTTTTGTTTAATGTTAGTAGACGTCAATGTGGGATCCATTTGTTGCCTTGCACATGTTGAGATGATATTCCACTTTGTGCCATGTATTCACAAAAATTTCAGGTGTAACTGAACCAACCACCATGACAATTCATTCCTGTAAATGATTGATGTCTCTGATCTTTTCACTGTACACAGTATTTTTTATGTGATCTCAAGAGAAAAAGTCCAGTGGTTAAGTCTGGGCTTCGTGGTGGCCAAGGTATTGGGCCAGCCCTGCCTATCCACCTTCCTGGAAAGCGAGTGTCACGAGCTGCATGCACATGGTTACTGCAATGAGGTGGGGGTGCCACCTTGTTGGAAAAACACAAGCCCCTTTCCCAGCTCAATATCATCCATTTGGGAAAAGATGCACCCTGTCAACATGTCATAGTAAATGTCCCAGTTTATTGTTTTTTCTACAAAAATGAAGTGACCAATGACATGATCTCCCATCAAACCGCACCAGACTTTAACTTTGGGAGAGTCACGTTAGCGCTGAATAATGTTGCACTGTTATAACTGACTCAGTTTTCGCAAGCCAAATAACACACTGCAATTTCTCCTGTGGAGTACACATTGTTGCAGAGTTGCTCTGCACTGCACTGCATGCACGGCTGGACTGAACTGAGGGAACAGAGGAAAAAACCAGCACTTGTGCCGTCTCAAGGTCAAGCAGACCTGCCAACTGCAGAGGAGCCAAACTTGGAGAGTTGATGAATCAAACACCACAAACTAGAATAGTGTATATCACTTTGTATAGATTCTAGGGCACATTAAAACTAGGGAGTTATTTTTCAAACACACTGTATGCATTCTCTTATAACACTGTGATGTTATAATAGTTTCAATGCTAACCAGCATGTACACATATTATATTTTGTTGTGTTGTGTGTACACATGGGTTACCTTAACATTGCTACTTGCATTTGTAGTTTTTAAGTATCTTTATTATCACCTGTCACTTTCCGTAAAGCTTGCTGTGGTACAACTTGACATGCGCTACATGTATACTCTTTTTTTATTATGCAGGGGCCTGAAGATGGTGTATTGAATTGCCAAAACTGGTAGCAAAAATAAAATATCTTCTCAATTCGCATGGCAGTTTGGCAAATTTCTTTGTTAAATAAAAGCCATATATTTAGCTGAAGCAACTTTGGAAATGTTTATAAAACTTAAAATTTGGGTTGTCATGTAGTGATTTGAATCCTGTCCCTCTTGACTCTTGAGCAATAGGGCAATGTCTTAAATACTACACAGTCTCAGTCAGTAGTAGATATACATGCCAAATGTTACTTACAGGAATATTAGATTATGTGGTGCTACCTATACTTAATAAGTGCTCAATCACATGCTGAAAATAGGTTTGAACAGTTTTATTAATGTGAAGAACAGAAGGGAAAGGATCAGTTGCTGTAGATGATCTGTCAATACACAGAAAACAGAATAAACAGAAAGTAAATGAGTTACAACTCCAAGGAGTAAGTAATAAACATTAACACAGCACTCCAAGTGGCAGCCACAAACTTGGTGTTTGATGCCATTCATATGTCACTGTACAGTCACTCTACACACTTGTCTGGATGGAGAGAATGAAGCTAATGTGTGTGACCAAGCAGTCAACTTGTGTAGCAGTCACTTCAGGAGCCCCCTTGGTGAAAGTGAAGCATGGAATATCTTCACTGAATCAGACCAAGGAGTGGACATGTCATCCGAGGGCAGGTAGTGCATGTAGATTCTGTCAACTTATTGTGACAGCAGGGTTGGAAGTCGAGGAGTCGCATCTGCCTGGCTGCCACACTTTGTCCATCCATTGCCGGAGGACTGCACCAATGGCTAACTGACTGGTGTCCACCACTAATGCCATTGGAGCTTGAAGCTAGGGGTGCATGAGCAGGGCTGCTTGTGCTAGGCTCTTTTTGGTCATTTCTGAAGCTTCATTCATCTCCTTGGTCCACTGCAGAAGAGACTTGTTCTTAACCTTGGGACTAGCCAGTGCTGCATTCAATTGTGCCTTTTGTTCTGCAGTGGGTGTTAAATGCTGGCACAAAAAATTGAGCTTTTCTATGTATTTACATAGTTTTTTTTTATTGCAGAAGGCTTAGATAGCTGTCTAAAACACAAATTTCACCACATCAAACACCATGCTGCACTTTTCAAAACGCTCAAAAACTTTTCTCAGTTGCTGGCAGTGTTGAACATTGGACATTGACTACACTTTCACATTATCCAAATAGGCCAAACAAAATGTCAACCTGCACAAGACAGTTTGATGAGCCTCTGCCAGGTTTGTGCAGCATTATGTAGGCCAAAAACCATAAACTCGCTCTCATAAAACCCAAATGGCATAATAATTGTGGTCTTAGGAATGTCCTCTGAATCTGGGTATATGCCTTCATGCAGTCTCTAACACTGTATGCAGTGTCTCCGTGCAGCATTTGGTTATAACCTCTTAATAGTGGCACTGGGTAGTAATCAGGCATGATTTGTGAGTTAGGCATTCCATCATCACCTCCTCCCCTTTTGGGTACTAAATGCAGTGCAGAAGCCCATGGGCTACTGAATGGTTGGATGATGCCTTCTCACAATACATTGTTGAATTCAGCATTAGCAATGGCAAAGTGTCCTGGAGCCAACCTTCTCAGGAGTCCATCCATGGCTTTTATGTAGTGCACAGCATCATGCAAGACTTGCTGTGGTACACCTGGAGGTCTTGTTAAGGTTTAGAACACATGAAGCATTGGGCAGTACTCCTCATCCGCAACCTCTGTGACCTCGATGTTGTACATTCTGGCATCATGATATCCAGTGGCCATAAGTCCAGTACTATTGTCCACAAGGCAGGCATTTGCCATGTCTGGCAGAACTGGTAGTGAGATAGGACATCAGCATCTGTAACTGCTTCGACCACATTTGCTGCAGTAAAATCGCATGTGAATTGATGGCAGAGTTCCAAATTCAACTCTTCACACCCTGTGTCTTATGCTGCAGTTGTTTAGTTATTAGTGACAGACTAGTCTAACGCTGCGGGCAGCCTGAAACAGTGCAGTGACACTCTGGGAAGGTTATTTATGTTGGCCTCTGCATCTATTAAATACTTCCAACTTGATACCCTGCCAGTAATGAATACGTGCTGGGATGTAGTTGGGCAATCAGCGGCACCTACAACCAACTGCCATTTGGATTTGGGTAGGTGAAGGGGCTAATGTGTTCTGTGGTACCAGCAAGTTGGTGGATTAGCATCTGATATGGACTGAGCCAAAGAATGACTCCTAGATCACGTATGGCTATGTCCTCTGTAGAGACTAGGCCTCCTTGGGACATGAGTGTGTCAATGTGTGCGCTCAGTGCATCAGCTTTGGTAGACAGATCATTGTAATCTACACCTGAGTTGGGAAGAGTCACAATGCCCCACTACCAGACATAGTCACAGCACTAACTAGTTGTTTCAGAGCTATCGCTTCTTGGATGCAGTCAGCCAGTTGCGCAACAGCATCAAGAGACATCTCTGCCTGTGAAGCGATGATCACCTTCACCTGCAGCGCGGCAGACAGATGCTCCATAGAGTGTGCAAGAGATTGTCAGGCACTGTTTTGATGTCCCCCTTGTTGAAGAAGTGTCACAGATACTGTGGCAGTTTTCTGTCACCTATGTCTTCCTGAGTCAGCACCTGTCATACAGTCTTCCTGCCGCACTGTGACTCTACAAATAAGCTCTGTTTTCAATCTTTCATAGGCATTCTCTTCTGGTGGAGCTGTGATCATATCCGGAATCACGGAAGTGTAGTGTTGATCCGGCTGATTCACTATCAATGGAAATTTAGTTGTATCTGTTGTTATTCTGGCATATCAAAAGCTGGACTTGACCTGGGCAAACCAGAGAACTGGATTATGTGGCCAAAATGGTTGGAGGTGAATGACTAGCCGTGATACTGCAGGTGGTTCAATACTGTAATCAGTATTATTACAGGACCAGTCTTCTCAGAGTTAATCATGTCACGGTCACCATTGAAGGGAATGTTAGATGGTGTCGTGCTGTCTGTACTTAATAAGTGGTCAATCACATGCCGAGAATAGGCTTGAATAGTTTTATTAATGCAAAAAAAAAAAACACAGAAGAAAAAGAATCAGTTCCTACAGGAGACTTGTCAATATACAGAAAGCAGAGAACGGAATAAATATGAAAGTAAAAGTAAATGAGTTACAACTCCAAGGAGTAGGTAATAAACATTAATACAGCACTCCAAGTGGTGGACACAAACTTGGCAGTTGATGCTATTCACTTGTCACCGTACTATCACTCAACTTGGGCCACAACTGCGTCTCTGGATGGCGCAAACAGAGCCGATGTGTGTGACCACAGCAGCCGATGTGTGTAGCAATCAATTTAGCAGTCACTGCCTTACTAACAATGCCCAGCACCCACAGGGGACTTTCATTAGTCCCTCAGTCTTAATGTCCCTCTCCCGGGTTTGTTAACGTTTAAAAACTGATAGGCCCATGATTAAGAATAAAAGTATTCTGCAACTGTAGAAGTACATTAACTCCAGTTGTAACATGATTTATTCTCAAACCTCCATGTATGTTCTTTGCTCATTAACATTTCACTGTAGCATGAAAGGATTTTGTCTTCCGTATCCCCTCTGTGAGTAGGAAAACCTATATCTGAAGGAGGAGAAATGAAAGAACTTGTGGGTTCATTCAAGTAGTTCTGATAATCTGAAATAATAGATGACACATAAGGTCTACTTATTTTTGCTAGTTTCCTAGCATTGCATCGGTTAGCTTATGTTTTCACATTTTTCTTAGGCTGGAGCTTCCTTTTCTTTGGACGTTTCTTTTTTGCTTCTTGAGTTGCAACTTCAGATGCTAGAGCTAGTTTGAAGTCAACAGTAGGCTAACTGTAAACTTTCCTTTCTCAGATGCGCTTCCATGAGTATTTGTTTGTGTTACTATCATGGTAAGACTTGTTTTCCCAAGATTGTCCTGAGAGCAACTATAAACACATTAAAAATGTAGGAGACCTAGGGGACATTTATGCCATTGTTGCCTCAGTAATGTACATTAAGTTGTGTTTGCCTTGTTAAACTCTTTTCTCTTCCAGAAAAAAGGGCCTGTACCTGCTCCACACTTGGTGTTTATCTGAGCAGCTCTCACAGCAATTGGTGGCAGTGAATTTGGTTTCATCGGCATAAGCAGCCACTCCGCATGGTATTTGACACATCCCTGAGTGCTACACCAAAAATTCTGGCATTTAAAACATTCATGGAATTTGTGATGTATGGTCTTACCATGAGCCTAATGAATTTCTCTCTCATATAATTTGCAACCTTTATTATACTTAAAGATATGGTGTAGTTTTGCTGCAAGGGTTTACTCTTCTATTTAGATTTCAGGTCCATGGCAGCTTGCTGTGGTGCTGGTGATCACTTGCAATGTACCATTTCACTCTCTTAACAGATTTTTGAGAACCAGCTAGATTTATGAGGCCCCTTTAGTAACAAAGAGGGAAACTTTTTCAAGCATACTTTTGTGCACTTAATAACTGTGAATACATTTTAACATGCCTTGTTTACAATAAGTTATTTTTACTCGACTGCTCTCCCAGGCTAGTTGGTGACTAAGGCATAACTGTATGAAGTGGCTGATTTGAAACAGCATAGTCAGATCAAGACAAACATGGAAATCTGCAGTGTTTAATTGTTGTCACAGATAATTTTGCTGTGAACTGCTGTCAACTTTGACTAACAAAATTTCACGAATCAAGTCAAGTTCAGTTGCAGTCATCATTTCATAGTCTAGTGACACATTAAATCAACAGATTTCGTTTTGCACTAACAGAAGTAGGAAAGAAGTAAGCTACAAAGAATAAAAGCAAAGTGTACAAATATTAACTTAAAAAAGTTTACTATGTCTCTACAATGTAACTACAGTTTAACTTTGAATTGTGTTTCTGAATTTTATACTCGGTTATACTGGGCCTTTACCTGACGAAATCTGAAATAAAATTAAAAATTAAATATCTACATAAATAAAAATTTAAGTATTCATTTGTCGAAATCTTAAATCTTCAAACGTTATTCGCCAATTTCTTCAAAATTTTGACACAATGTTATATTCAAATATGTTTGTGTTAGTTTACACCTACTTTTAACATATATAGTACATAAATAAATATGTAATATATAAAGGGGACATATAAATAAAAATGTAAACGGTCACTTGTTCAAAATGTTGAATCTCCAAAAAATTTTCACAGATTGCTTTGAAATTTTGACATAACATTGCTTTCGAGTATGCATGTTTTTATGTACCAATTATAATATATGTAATTAAATATGTAATCTGTAAATTAAAAACATTTTTACCAAAAGTCGTCAAATTCTTGACAGATTTACTTAAAATTTTACGTGATACTCTAATGAACATTCAGATGGACAATAGGCTATATATTTTTAATATATAAATATGTATGTAATACACAGAACGAAAACATTACAAAAAAATTTAAAACAGTACTTGAGTGATTCATTTCAAATTTTTACATATTATGCTAATCAACATTTGAATGCATATAGGGATATATTTTTTAATGTATGTGATATATAAATATGTATAAAATATACAATAGTGAAACATTGTTAACAAAAAATCTCAAAAAGTTCTTGACCAATCTACGTCAAATTTTAAATGGCACTCTATTAAACATTCAGACAGACATAAGCTGTATATTTTTTTAAACAACAGTATACACGTTTTCTATTAAAACCAACTGCGACAAAGAAAATGCTCTGCCGTAAAAACATGTGGTTTTGTTTTCATTCTCACAGCCAGTTTTAACTGTGATTGTGTGGCATTTAAGCCATTAGACAAATTGTTTCTCTCATTATAAATATTTTAAACATAAATTGTATACACAACTATGTGTTGTTTTGTTTTCATTCTCACATATGCTTTCACAGAAAACAGGACAGTTGTATTTATGGCTTATCAGCTTAGGATTAGAATTTGCAATAACAATAAATGAGACTGAAAGTCATAGACAAGAGGGAAGAGGAGGTGGGCAGAGTAGTGGGAGTAAATGGACATACAGACAGAGAGAGGGTCCAGGAGGAGCTGGAGAGAGGAAACAGAAGAGAATATGGACAGAGAGAGTGGGGAAGAGGTGATGTACAGAGAGAGGGGGAAGGAGGAGGAGATGGGCAAAGAGAGGGGGAAGAGGTGATGGACAGAGACAAGGGAAACAGAGATTAGGATGTACAGGGTGTCCATAACTAAAGCTCCATTTCCAAAACATTGCAGAAACAGAATCACTGCTCAGAATGACGTCAAATGTGAATAGCATATTATTGACACATGGGAAAACATCATGGAACAAAAAAAAAATTTGAAATGCTCTTCCTTTCGGAAACCAATTTATTCACTACGATCACTCTGTTAATGTAATTACTAGTAACTGGCAAACAAATTGGTTTTCAAAAGAAGACTACATTACAAAATTATAGATCACTTCCTGCACTGAATGATCATGATACGAAAAAAAACGCACACATTTTACCAATGGCTGCATCTTAAGGTAAATGGTGTCAGTTTAAAATGATTGATGAATCACAGTACAATGGCTGTGGTTTGAATTGCACATCGCACCATCCATACCGTTCAGTGTGCATGACTGCAAGTTCCACAATCAATAGTTGTAGCACTGTTAGTTAGTTATGTTCATCCGCCATGGCAAGGTCATACAATGTCAGATGGGATAAATTGATTTTTAATCATCCTGAGGCAAAAAACTGCATAAAAATTAAAATGCATTGGTTTTTAATTGCTCTGGGGCCAAAAACCACAATAAAGCAAAATGACATCAGTTTCCAATCGTCATGAGACTGGCACAAGACATGTTCAACATGCTGTGCGTTGTTTCCTGCGACAAGTTGAAATCAAGAAACCACAACAGATTGGAGTGTCTTGGGGGTCCCGTTCAGAATGCATTATGCAATTTGCGTATTCAATGTTCCTAGCTGAGCAGTGAACACAACATCTTTCAGATAACCCCACAGCCAGAAGTTACACAGATTAAGGTCACATGATCTGGATGGCCAGGCTGTAGGACAATGATGACATTTCCGAAATGTCTCTGCAGCAACCACTTCACTGGCTGTTCAATGTGGGGAGGAAGGCATCTTGCACAAAAATGATTCTATCCTTACATCCATGCTGTTGAAGTGTTGGAATGATGTTGGTGTGCAAAACACTCTCATAATGTTTACCAGTCATGGTACAGGTAACAGGACCCAGAGGACTTGTTTCCTTAAAAAATATGGACCTACAATAAATGATGCTGTCAAACTGCACCACAGTCACGTTTGCAGTATGAAGTGGTATCGGTTGATAAGCAAGAAATTCCAGAACGAATGTTTGTCTTGCTGGCAGGTCAACAGGAAGCAACTACTGAACATAGGTGATTTTGTATGGATAACAACACAGGAGACTTAATGGGATTTTGTGCACCATCCTCACAGGCATGTCCAGGTTTCTGGCAATTCCCCATGCACTGCATGTTTGCACACCACTGCTCGACCCCCCCAGCGTAATGCTGTGGCAACGACTTTGACAGATGCTGGACCAACTGGTTTCCTCCCTCTGCCACATTGCACTTCAAAAGAACCCATCTTTTTGAATTTTGTTACAATTTTCTCCAGATCCTTAGGAGACATTGCACCAATACCTTTTTTCATACCCTTGAGTGCCCAGAACCTCTGCTGGGCTACTGACACACAGTCACCATTCTTGTAAAAGAGCTTTACCAGCAGTGCATGATCCTTCATGGAGACAGTCATGTTGGGCATCTTGGATGCAAACTCAGGAACAGTTATGTGTCGCGCATCTGTCTGTGTGCATATTCTGCATCAATAATATGCTGTTCAAATCCAACGTCATACTGAGCAATTTACCAGTGTTTTGAAACTGGGACTTTAATCATGGACACTCTGTACATCCAATTCTCATACTTATTAGAAACATGTGCCTTCTCTTTTCTTTCTTTTCCATTTAACCAGACTGAGCCACAGCAACACATGCCTAGATACACCTAGTATAAATAAAAGGTAAACTGACCACACCACAAAACAGCTACTGTCAGTTGGCCATGATCTATCAGCTGCCATATGTATTCTCTATGGTATCTGTCATAAGGATATTTAAGACACTATGTTTTGAAATCTTAGCATCTGAATAAGCCACTTACTGTTTCACTAATGTCCTGAGCAAGTGGGACGGACTGTGTTCTTTGTGCAAGAGCCTAATAAGTGTTGACATTTATAATACTTCTTTTCATTTACTTTACAGATATCTGTATAGTCTCCCTTACCCCTTTCTTCATCTTTATGTAGTCTTAACACACTTCTAAACTTTAGTGCTGTACAACACTGCAAATGTGGACAAAGGTCACCTGACACTATTGAGGGAGATGTGTACTTCCTGGCTCCAGCTCTGGAGAATCTCTCCAATAGGGCAAAAAGAAGTTTGCTACATACTATTAGGTACTAATTTATGATTCAGTTGTTCTTAATTGTATATTTATGTTTCTGTTATTCATGAGAAACAATTAATATCAGTTTCAAATTAAATATGATACACATAATCTCACAATAAGACATAAAATATAAAATTTGTAGGAATACAAATATATAGAAATCTATAATGGGGATCACATATACAATATCTTGCAAATAAATTAAACAGCCTAGCATTTGCAATGAAGATATTGTACAATGCTACCAGTATGCGCATAAGAATAGTAGTATATCACAGCTACTTTGAGTCAGTAGTAAGGTATGGAATTGTATTCTGAGATAACTCAAACCATATGTGTCGAATACTAAAACTTCAGAAAACCTCATTAGATATGTACAATGTAGGGCGAAGGAAATCATGTCGCTCAGTTCAAAAATATCGAAGTATATTAAGTGTTCCCTCACTATACATATATGAGCTGATTATCTTGTATATATTAACTCTGATTTATTTGTAGCAAATCATTTTCAACATGATTACAACACCAGAAATCAAAATAATTTTATGCTGCCCACCCTACATTTAAAATTTTATGCTCAAACTCCACATTGGGTATGAAAACTTGTAACAAAGTGAAAGGAAGAGACTTGCTCAGCATCAAGTTAGAAACACTGAAAAAAACCATATGTGAGAAACTAGTGCAGAAATGTTACTATTCAGTAGAAGAATTCATAAATGACAACCTGAAAATTTGAGCAGGAGAGAGCAAGTACTTAGGGCTGTTAATTTTTAAAAGTTTGTTACTTTTGAAGAAAAATTATTAACTGCTTAATTAAGTAATTATACAGTAATGTATATTGTATTACTGATATTAAAAGAAAATTGTAAACCAGCTCTTGTGTTTTGAGAAGTCTCCTGTATGTTAAGTCAATGGCTTGAAATTGCATGTTATGAGACTATAAACTTCTATTCTACTGTTCTAAAAACTGGTTACTTTCCTTTTAAACAAATTGGTGTTCTGTAGTCTGGTTCAGTAGTTTTACAAAATTTCCAGAAACTTAAGGTGGGAAACTGAGCATTCTTGGAAAATCAAGAATTTAAAATGTACCTGAGTAGCCATTCCTATTTATTAAAATAATATTTGTGTCAGATAATCATTATTAGCACACTGCAATATATTCTTGTTACGAAGCAAGTCTCTAGTCATACGTTATACAGCAAGTGTTATCTTTCAACGGTTAGTAGCATCAATCATTTTGTAATTGATATGTATGCAGTAACAGAATGAGCTGAGTGGTACATATGGTAAACTAGATTCTTTTCTCATAGGTGTAACAGTTCCATCAACTAGGTGAAAAAACTGTTTTAGGTATAAACTGAGGATTGTTAATGTTCTAGATATACAGCACACTTGGTTAACACTAATGGTGGTTTGGTAGAGTGTAATGAAGGTACACAGTTTATAACAGCTTCATATCTGTAATAATATACTGTACTTATTCATAAAGTAATGGGAAGTCCTCAGTGGAGTATATATAATGGAAGGACTGAGGGATAACAACTCGCTGTATAGGTGAGGCTTTCTGTGCTCTATAGATACATAAGCAAGATTGAGATATTCCCTAAGCTTTCAGATGATTTCCAATTTCAGAGCTAACTAGAAGAGAATACACACATACAGCTGCATTGTCTCTACTTACTACACTTGTTTCATATCCAAGAGGGATCTCCCTAATCGAACACAGCATATTAATTCATAAAATGAATTAATAAATTAATTATCTTAATCTGAGCACAAAAGTGGCTAAAATGAATCTCACCATAGAATAGTAATACTTTGGTGACCCTGCCTGTGAGCAGCTGCAGTCGCCATGAAACTGTGTTCGGTGGACTTCCTCTGAGTATATCTCCAATTGTGTAGTTTCACAATGTGTGAAATGTACGAGTCAAAAAGTTGATTGCTTTCATATAAAAGCAATGTATCGCTGTCTTACTACTTGTGCCTTGACAGGTGTTGTTCTGTGTTGTCATTTTATAGAATTACTTCATAAGAAGCAAGAACGAACATAAGAGCTGCAGTCATGACTGACAGAGCCATTGTATGCTTGCATTATCGTGAGATTATTGCATGAGATTAGGTTTTAATATTTTCCGTAATTCTGATACAAATATGCCATGGTTTTTGGGTGAGTAAGAATGTTTGGAAACTCTAAAGGAAGCATTGAGTAACTCTGTATTTGACGGAGGTAAATCCGAGTGGGACTCTTCCAAAAAGGCACAACACTGGCTGATGAAATTGTTCCTAGCGCACCTGTCAGCAACAGGCTTGGAGAACAATACTTCCCTGATAAAATTTCTGCAAGTGAGATGAAGTAGCACTGAACATGGATTTACAAGATTTGTTTGGAGAGGATGAAACAATCTGATAAAGCAAGTAGGGAAGGAACTAGCTAGCATTGCCCTCATCCAAAACAATTCTCTGGATGCCAGTATGTTTCAAAATTTTCCGTATTTTGTATGTACAATGGCCAATTATGTGTGAAATTGCTTAAGAACTGAGCTCACACTATTTTTCTATTTCTGCAATCATTATTACAAAATTTGTAATCTATCACAGAACTAAAATGAAGATGAAAAGTAAACCTTGAGGGTTAAGTCTTTTTTTTTGGTGTGTATTGCCCTTTACGAATTTCATCAAAGATATACCAGTAACGTTTTGAATAATGGCACAAATAGCTGGTTTTCTGAACAAGAAATATTTTAAGTGACTGAACATCAAATTGTTAAATGTGTTTCCTACAATTCATTTTCTCTCATCCTCTGACAGCTGCTGACACATTGAGTCTTATTTACATTTATATGCCATCTACTGGTGACCTACACCGTGAAGCAGCACTGACTCACCCCCAGTATGCTCTTTTAGTTTGTACTGCTCACATCAGTTGTTCTGTGTATCATTTATGTTGAACCTTCTGTATGATTCTTTTGTCTTCTTGTTATGTGTGGAGTCATGAGAAGTTTACTTCTGTTATTGTTCATTGGTTTATGAGTAAAGCCATATTTCTATTACTTTGACCTGATCATGTATTATTTGGTTACTACACGACTGGTGACGAGAGTAATGGTATTTAAGGTTGATTATGGGCATAAAATATTGGCAATGAAACTTACAACTACCTTCTACCAAAAGAGAACAATGGTAAAGGAAAACAAAAAACCAAAATCAGAAAGCATTACTGTAACCTAAGACATTTATCTGGATGGTGCAATGAGCTTCATGTGAAAAATACAGAGTAGCTGATCTCAGTTCACCATCCAGATATAGAGAGAATTACTAGCACACAGAGGGTGCTCATCTATGCAATAAAATTTATTGAAAACACAGCTACATAGCACAACATTTCTGACATGATAGCTAGATTCCTAGCTTTGTATTTTGGAAATCCATACTCCTATTTTACAATAGCACACATTAAATTTTTAGCTCATTTTACGGGCAAATACAACTTCTTGTGATTGCTGACTCCTGCTACTAGTGCATGTGAGTGTGAGTGTGCTGTGCATGTATACTTAAATCAACTGCCAACTGTATCACTGCAGATCAGACATAGAGGCCGCTGTAGGGACTACACACAAGGCACAATTCTCCACTGTGCCATCTACCAGTGACTTGCACCTATATACTTGCGGAGCAGCACTGACTCACCCTCACTATGTTCTGTTTGTACTGCTCACATCAGTTGTTTTGTGTACCACTTATGTTGAACATTCTGTATGATTCTTTTGTATTGTGATGGTGTGGAGTCACGAGAGGCTTACTTCTATTATTGTTCACAGGTTTACGAATAAAGCCTTATTTGTATACGCGACTGTAGGCTTTCCCGGTGTATACAGCTGATGGAGGTTTCTCAGGTCTACAGCTGGGTGGCAGCATTGATATATTGTGACATTTCAGGAAATGTCATCTTCTGGCAGTGTCGAGATTCACAAGGTATTTATACGCTTAATCTCCCCGCTCCACTAGTCCTCGGGAGGCTGCAGTGGTATGATCGCAGGTGCACATTGGTGGGGGTATTAGCCGCCCCCGGTAGCCGCATTCGGCAATTGGTGTGGGCATTCTGTCTGTGTCTGTGGTGGGGGATGTTGGTGGGTGCGCTCCTGACGGATTGCCACTATCACAGGGTTCCATTCTGTGCTTAGTTGGTACCCTTCTTCCCTGTTAACAAGGTTGTCATAAATCCTTATTTCTAGGGATTGTTTGATGATACTTTTCCATAAGCCAGATACTTGACACAGCACCCTCGTATTTTCGAAGTTGAAGGTGTGTTCTTCCTTTATAGTGTGTTCTGCTATGGCTGATTTTTCTGTGTCCTAGTCGCACACATCTGATATGTTCTCCACAGCGTTTAGATATACAGCACTGTGTTTGTCCAATGTACTGTTTTTCGCATTCACATGGGATGCTGTATATTCCTGGCGTGTTAAGCTTCAGCGAGTCTTTGGCAGAGCCTAGGAGCTCCCTCATCTTCAGTGGTGGGCGGAGAGCGGTTTTGATATTGAGTTTGCCTAGAAGTTGTAAAATTTTGGCAAAGAGCAGACACTCATACGGAAGGCACGTGAGTTTTTTTCTTCTTCTTCTGGGGTTGCCACTGCTTCTTTCTTCCTTTTTGGCACCCTGTTGATCTGTGTTTTGCTGTAGCCATTTTGGCGGAAGACGTCCCACAAGTGTTGCAGCTTGGATGGTAGGATGTCTTTGTCGCAGATGGTGTCTGCCCTATGTACCAGGCTGGTCAGCACTGTCTTTGTGCTGGATGGTGGCAGCTTGTTGCCTGATGGTATAGGTCTGTGTGTGTCTTCTTACTATGCACTGTATGGCCTACTGAACCATATGCCTTCCTCTTAATTAGTATGTCAAGGAAGGGGAGGCTTCCAGTTTTCTCTATTTCCAATGTAAATTTGATATTTAGATGGATGCTGTTGAAGCGCTCGGGAGACTCATCTAGCGCCTGTCTGCCATGCCCCTACACGACAAAAGTGTCATTGACATAGCGGAAGAAGTACTTTGGTTTCTGTCTAGTGGTTTGAAGGGCCACTTCCTCAAAATGTTCCACATAGAGGTTTGCAATCGCCATGGCAGAACCCAGCATAATGGAAGAACACACCTTCAACTTCGAAAACACGAATGTGCCATACCAAGCATCTGGCTTCTCGAAAAGTATCATCAAAGAATCCCTAGAAATAAGGATTCACGACAACCTTGTCAACAGGGGAGAAGGATACCAACTAAGTGAAGCATGGAACCCTGTGCGCCAACATCCTGCGGCACAGACGCAGACAGAATGCTCACACCAAGAGCAGAATACTGCCGCCAGGGGCGGCCGCTAACCCCACCACCGCGCGCCCACAGCCTGACCGCCTCAGCCTCCCGAGGACTAGTGGAGAAGGGAGACTGCACTTATAAATACCCCACACTCTGCAAATCTCGTCACTTCACCAGAAGATGGGTAGTATGACACGTCCCAAAACGTCACAACATATCAACGCTACCACCCAGCTGGAGATCCGAGAAACCTTCGAAAGCCATAATGTTTTACTTGGATCGGTTGTTGTGTGTTACTACACAATTGGCAATGAGTTTGGAACAGTTCCTGCATGTGCAGTCTTTACGTGCGGTTTCATCAGGTTTAGTCATTATGGACACTGTGTTACTGGTCCTTACTGAACAGCTTACTTCAGCAGTGACCATTTTGTCAGCTTCCATTAACAGAAAGGGTGCCGTTCCACCAGTCTATCCACTAACTTTTCCTCCATATAATGATTCAGCAAGGATTAGGAAATTTACAAAAAAAAAAGTCAGACAGCATTTTTTGGCTTTTAGTGTGACAGACTCGGATTTCAGCAAGGCCTTATTCCTCTCGTGGATTGCCCCTGTACAAGAAGCGGCAGCTCTTACTTTTGGTCACATGTGCAGTTTGTTGTACAACTATCATCGCAAATGTACAAATGTACACTTGTCATAGCAGTGTAGGTTGAATTCTACTGATACCATGAGAAAGCAAACAAGTCATACAGGGCCAGGGCAAAAAAACTTCACAGCCTTAGCTGTAAGTGTCAGTTCATACCCATAATGACTCTTATGCAGACTCCATGGTGTGTGTCACAATTATCTGTTTAGCTCTGGACAAAGAAGTGCACCAGAAAGCTTTACTCTGCGAAAACCCATGATGGCAGAAGTTTTGCGAATAGCATAATCTTCTGACGTTTCTCAGGCAGTAGGTGACAAAATTGAAGTGTGGGGTGATGTGGCAGTAGTGTCACAAGATGTGCCCACTAGGACAACAGATGGCTTACACAAGGAAGCTAAAGTGGTAGAGGTAAACGTCCAGGCCAAGTGCTGATCAGACTATGGCCAACCAAAGCAGCTGTGACGGCCACAGTGCCAGTGTCAGCATTCTCTGTTTCGGTATTGGCCTTTCTGTTTTGTCCAGCATGAATGTTCAGCATGCCCTAAGTGTTGGGCTACTTGTAATGCTTGCCAGAAGAAAGGCAACATGACCTCTGTGTGTTGTACGCCGAAGATTACTCAGGATAGGGACATAGATGTAAACTGGGTGATCCCAATTTATGTGACTTCTCCCAAGTTGTTTAACATGTTACGTTTCTTTTTTGCCAAGTGCCCTGGCTAAAGGTTGACACAGGTGCTTCAGTGACATTATTTAATTCTCAATCCTATGTTAGTTTAGACTTGCCTCTACTGACACCTGTCATGTGGAAGCTGGTCAGTTATAACAAACAGAACATTGTGCTGTTGGGGCCATTTATGACATTTGCCTCTAACAAATCAGTGGTTCTATCCATTATATTTTTGTTGATAGCAGATGTCGATGTTAAGAACTTTTTTGGGATTGACACATTTCAGGCATTTGGACTTTCTATCACTGACGCAATTCACCTTGTGTCTGATCAGGTAGCATATTCTCAATTGAAAAAACATTGTGAGGAGTTTTCGGACTTGTTCTTCGAAAGTATAGGGCGTACTACAAATTTTTCAGCTCATATTCCTTTGAAATCTATCGCCTGACCTTGTTTTTGTCGTGCATGTCCTATTCCTGTCACCCTGAAAGATCAAGTAAAAGCAGAATTGGACAGACTTTAATCTCTTATGGCAGTGTACCCAGTTTTGGATAGTGATTGTTCATCTTTACTGGTTGTAGTTTGGAAGGCATCGGGAGTACTTTGCCTCTGTGGCGACTTCAGTAAGACTTCCAACATGCAGTCAATCATGGATATGTATCCACTCCCATGACAGGAAGAACTGCTGGTAAAAATATCGGGTAGCCAGTACTTTTCTAAAATTGATCTGTCTCAAGCATATCTGCAGATTCCTGCATATGAAGAGTCTCAGCGAGTTCTGGTTTTGAGTACTCCTTTTGGTCTCTATCAATATTTGTGCCTTCCATTTGGTGTGGCTAGCACCCCTGCTAGTTTCCAACGATTTTTATAGCAACTGACTATGCATATCCTGGGTTGTGTTAATTATCTGGATTATACTGTTGTCAGGGGATTCTCCATGGCTAATCATTTGAAAAATTTGCACACTTTGTTTTCTGTCTTACAGTCCGCAAGCTTATGGTGTAACCAACCCTCTATTGTTTATTTGGGATTCGAGGATTTGCGGGATGGGATTTGCCCTCTGCCAGACCGCATCCCCAATGTTAAGTCTATGCCTCACCCTTTGTCTGCAAAGGAACTTCAGGCCTTCCTAGGGACGATGGCCTACCATCATAAATTCCTGCTGGGGGCAATAACATTGGCTCATCTGTTGCATGCCTTGTTATGTAGGAATGTACCTTTTTTACTGGAGCCTGGATTGCAGACATGCTTTTCAAATATTGAAATCCAAACTACTCTCGGCCCCTTGTTTAGCTACGTTCTCTCAAGACAAGCACAAAGTTTTGACGACTGGTGTGTCACACTATGGGCTCAGCGCTGCCCTAGGACACCGATATGCTGACGGCTCTGAATGATGTTGTTTTTGCCTCTAAATCTCTCACTCTGGCATAGCAGCATCTCTATCAGGTGGAAAACGAGGCTGTTGCCATAGTCTATGCTCTGCAGAAATTTCATGCTTTTTTTGCACGGCTCCAAGTTTCACATTATTACTGAACATAAATCCTTGGTTTCCTTGTTTAACCCTCACCCTTCTGTGTCTGACAAGACAGCACACCACCTACAACGCAAGGCACTGATCTTGTGTCACTACAATTACAAAATCCATTTTTGACCTACATCTAAACACGGTAAAGCCGACAACAGACATCTCCCAGGGTGTCTCTGGTCTTATGGCCTGCTCCATGCCAGGTATGGGAACACATTCATGCAGATTTTGTAGGGCCTTTCTTGAATTCATTATGGCTCTTGGTTATGGATGCATTTACCCTGTTTTCTTACATTGTCCAACGTGCGGGTGTGCGTTCACATCATCTGAGGTCACAATTTGTAAGCTTTTGAGGGTTTTTTCTATTGAGGGGTTGCATTGTACCTAAGTTTTCAATAATGGGACCCCGTTCATTGCTCACACCTTTCAATTGTTTTGTTCCCGTCACTGCATTCATCATGTTACAGCTCAGCCATTCTGCTCTGAATCAAATGGCGAGCTGGAGCAATGGTGCGTATATTCAAGACCCAAATGAAGAAGTTTATTGTGGCTTCTTCACAGGACGATGCCGTCTCCATTTTCTGAGCACCTATCACTTCACACCTATGGGAGAGCAGAGCTTGGCTGAGATGCTGCATGGCTGGCATCCCTGCACACTATTCCAGCTTCTGCAATTTGCACTCCACCTGCCACAGTAGGGTTCGTATGGCCGCATTGCGCTGGGATCACCAGTGTTGGTGTCTGGGTTTGATCGCCTGCTGAGGTGGATACTGGTCACTGTTGCCTGCTGCCAGGGACACTCTCTCTGTGACGTCCGTAAGGCCGATTGACTAGTCGCGCACTACTTTGAACAGTTGTGCCCCCACTCGCTCCTGGAAGCTACCAGTTCATGGGTGCAGCCCGTCACCGCAGCCCATCCTGCCACCCTCCACCTCAAGCCCGTTGTGGCCTGCTCTAGCGGTGTCCCCATCCCATTGACTGCCTCCCCTATGTGCAGCACCCACAGTTGACACTTCCCAGTGCTGGGTGCCAGTCCATCTCTGGCCTCGGGTCCATTGTCACAGCCTGCTATTCCAGTCAGGCTGCCTCCACCATCCCGATCACCAACATCGCTCAGTAATTGTTGCCGGTGGGTCCAGCCCTGTCTCCTCCAGGGACCTGCCTGCAGATGATGATGTAAAGATGAGAATCACTCACATCAGTTGTTCTGTGTATCACTTATGTTGAACCTTCTGTACGATTCCCCTCTCTTGTTACATGTGGAGTCATGAGAGGATTATTTCTGTTATTGTTAAGAGGTGTATGAATAAAGCCATATTAGTGTTACTTGAATCAGTTTCGCGTATTACTACAGTGACAGCCACTTATTTATTGGTCACCTATGCATAGTAGAGACAAAATGCTTACCCAATGTCAATTATTTTGGGCTGTTGTTCAGAATAAGAATTCTTCATAGTTCAGATGACTGACTTGAAAAATTTACATTCATATTGTAGTTTTGTTGGTACCTAGTTTTCATGGATCTTAATCTCAAAATAACCAAAAGGTTCACATTTTGTAGGCTGGCATAAGGTAATAATATAGGTTACGTTTTGCTCATATGGTGGGTATGGCACTGCTCTAAGGTCTCTATTGTGTTCGAATTTTCTGGTGCCATTGAGGAGACTACTGTGTAAACAAAACTCGATATACACTGATGGAAATGGAAAGTATACACCCCACAGCTTATTACCATCTTTTGGATTTTAAGAACAACTGGATTTTATTGGCAAAACACTTAGAAGGCGCAACAAATCTACTAAAGAGACTGCCTACACAAAACTTGTCAATCCTCTTCTGGAGTATAGCTGCACGATGTGGGATGCGCATCAAACAGGATTGATGGGGGATAATGAAAAAATTCATGAAAGACAGGGAAGTTTGCACTTTCATGAAATAGAGGAGAGAGTATTACAGATAAAACATCTGAATTGCAGTGGCAATCGTTAAAACCAAGACATTTTTGCTGTGGAGAGATTCTTACACAAAATTACAATTACCAACTGTCTCCTACAAAGGTTAAAATATGTTACTGACTCCCATCTATAAAGAGTGAAAATTAATAAAACTGACAAACTGCAGGGACGTATTGCTGACTGGAAATGGAGGAAAAAAAGGATCTACGAAGAACATGTGTCCTGAAATGCACTGTTGACGTGGTAGATGGTGCTGATGAACAGATGTTCCTCTGACCATGTGCCATGTGTTCCTTGCGTTGCAGGCTGCATGATTGACACACAGTGTACTGGTATTCATGTCTGGAACAAGCCAAGATGGTGTTCGTGTACAGCCAAGCAGAAGGAAGCAGTTGAAAGGCAGCATGGCTATACCAAAACAACTACCCTCAGAGACATCAACCACATCACACACCATTTCAAGCCCTTTTTGCGTGTTTATGTGATCATGGGTCCTTCCAGACAGACGAATGAGCAAGGAGGTGGCTGACGGTGTGTACATCAGATTTGGAGGACCTGATATGCAGCCTCTTCAGCAGTGTGTCCCCAATGCTTGTGCTATTCGGTGAGAGACCGGAATGTGCAAAAGAGTGTAGCAATCCATGATGTGGTGTGTGAATGCTTGCACTGCATCTCATGGAGCCCACTCTAAACATCTCTTCTGATGTGGATGTGATGCAGCTCTGTACTGCATTCCAGGAAGATTTGTCATCATTGCATGCACACCGTCCATTTCAAGAGAATGTTCATATGGCCTTTCGTCCTCCGTTTCCAGTCAGGAATCCGTTACTGCAGTTTGTTGGTTTTATTAATGCTCACCCTTTACAAGGAGAAATGACCAGCATTATACATTAAGAGAAATCACAGCATGTACAGGAAGACTTAGATGTACACTTTTTCCATGTGTTACTCAAGACCAGAAAGGTAGTGAAACAGCCTAAAAGTTGTTCTATGGACTCTCCGGCAAACACTTAAGTGTGGATTCCAAAGTAATTGTGTAGATGCAAATGGTCAAATCACTGATACAAGGGATGGACCTAGGAATATCTTTGTGACAGATAGCATGGATAGTTGACTGTAGTGCAATGACTGCAGAACAACTGGTGATAAGAAGGACTCAGGACAACAGTGGCCAACAAGAGTAGATATGGGTCCTCCCGAAAGGATCTTCATTCTCACTGCAGGTACGTCTCTATCATCATGGGACCTGGGTGCCCTGCCATTCCTTCTTAACTTTCTCCAACTTATCCCTCTCTCCTCACTACTGGTCCCGAAAGGTAAGTAGTATTTTACTTTTACATTTATATGTGTCTATCAGTGGTACTACATATGTCTCTTCCTGAATGTAAGTGATGGATAGCAATTCTGTCTCCTAATTTATTATTTTCTGCAGCCACGCTACAATATGCCCAACAGTTCTGTAGGTATTTCAGGGCAGTCTGATCAAGCTATTACTTATGTTAAATGAGAGATATTGATCTGACATGAGATAAAGGATCTAATTTTGTAATTTCCATACTGTTAGACATCTTACATTATGTTTGATAGCATCACAATGTTTAAAATAAATAGAAACCTAACTAAATGGTGGCTCCTATGGATTGAGTAATTGAATTGGTAGGTACTTCTCTTCCAACCACATATGAACTTGTGGTGTCACCGCCAGACACCACACTTGCTAGGTGGTAGCTTTAAATCGGCCGCGGTCCATTAGTACATGTCGGACCCGCGTGTCGCCACTTTCAGTGATAGCAGACCAAGCGCCACCACACGGCAGGTCTAGAGAGACGTACTAGCACTCGCCCCAGTTGTACGGACGACGTAGCTAGCGATGCACACTGACGAAGCCTCGCTCATTTGCAGAGCAGATAGTTAGAATAGCCTTCAGCTAAGTCAATGGCTATGACCTAGCAAGGCGCCATTAGCCGTATATTGTCTGAAACTATAGAGTCTCACTTGTATTGTCAATAGCGATGTACCAAGGATGGATTAAAGTTAAGTATTCCAGAAGCTACGTACTTTTCTTTATAGCATTCATTACGTATCCTGTTTCAGACCTCATGCCATCCTTCGTGAGCTTATAGCGTGCATTGCGGTCCCCTCAAACCACACTGTGTCGGCTCTTCTGTCGACACATCAGAACTCGTGTCATTTTGACTGATACAAACTACATCATATTTCAACCAATTAACACAACTCGTGGCAAGAGAGTGTTCCCCACATGTATTCAGCATTTGATGTGTATTGCAAAAAAATGTATTTTCAGATTCCTGCACAAAATTCAATAATTTATGATTACAATAAAGAAAAGTAACACAATTTCAACAACTTGTATTCCACATGTTTTTTATTGTTTAATTCACACATCACCACTGATGGTGACATACAAAATAAAATTTTGCTGAAGCACTCAAAAAATATTAGCATTGCTATTTTTTGTATGAAACCAGGTACTATAATAAATACTTTCTGGACAGAGTTACCCTGAACCTTACTTGACAAAACAGGCAACAAATTCATAGAACCTTCTACATATTTTTTTCCCAATACAGAATTTGTGCTCAAAATAGTTGCACCTTGAATGCATGGCACACTGATGGGAGGTGCACTGCAGCACATTTCTTAAATAAGTCGAACTGTAACACAAACTTAACAACACAAAAGATGAAACAAAAGTCAAGTAGTAAATAACAAAACACATGTAACAAAATACTGAGTAGCACCACACCATTGCACAGAAATAAAACGGTGCACTTATGTTGATAACATGGCATGAAGACCACCACACAACAACATTTTGCTACAAGCTGTTATAGCAGCCTTAAGCAGCATTTCATTGTCAATTTAAACTTTCATATAACTGCATTATTTAAAAAATGACAGTGTCATGACAGTAAAAGAGTAGGAAGTATTAAGTGCACATATATAACATGCAATAATTTTGATAAAACGACAAATTATCAAACATAGTTTATAACTTCTTTTCAAATAACAATTCTGCAAGAGAAGTACATTTCATATAAGAATCTGAAATGTGCATGACAGAGGCATGGAACGTAGATGTCTATGTTTATACTTCCATTTTCATACAAAAATATTTCTTGTTACACACACACTCGCCATGTCACAGAACAAAAGTGTTTCCCTAAACACAAGCCAACTGTTATCTAGTCCTCATTCGTACAACTTTCCACGCATTGTCACCTCTTGACTGAAGATAATTAACCCTTTTCTTGCCCCACAGTAGCCAAAGGAAACCTATCACTACACATACTGCACTTTCTACATAGTAGCCATCCAACACTGTTTCACAAGAGCCTCCTTGGGAAATGCAAGCCTGAAACAGTAAAATAAAAAATAAGTATCAAATACAAAAATGGCTGATGACAGAGGGACAAATCATCATACTAAATATAATGTCAAAGAAGATTAGCAGATGTGCTTAACATTGATCTCCATGAACAACTGACTCTTATTCTTGAAATGGACAATGAGATAACGTTTCATATATTATTAAAAGGACAGAATGAATGAAGAAAACAGACAAGCAGATGAAAGCAGTGGCTACATACACTAATTCCACAATTAAAGAAAAACCAAAAAAGTTGACCGTAAAAATAAAATGGTTGAGGTGACACATAATATGAGGGTGTGCAAAAAAAGACCAGAATTATTTATTTAGTGGAAAATACTGATCACCTTTATTCAAATTCCATTAAAGACTCTCAAACTAATTTCCCTTGGATCTAATACAACGAATCCAGCATTCAGTGCAACGTCCAAAACACTACCTGAAGCCCCTTTTTGACAGTCCGTTGAGTACACACAAAATTTGATTGTTTAGCTCTCGATCAAGCTGAAAATAACAACCCCCAAGATCTTTTTTCACTGCATGAATTAGATGGAAGTCACATGGTACTAGGTCTGGTGAATAACATGGATGGGTTATGACCTCAATGCCTCGTTCATATTGTTTCTTGAGTCTTGATGGCACAATGAGCCAGTGCATTATCCATCCCAGTTGAGCAAGAGGTGGTCTTTCTGTTGCAGTTTTCCTCCTTATGGCTCCTTCAGTAAGCCACAACAGTAATTTCATAATAACAGTACGTTGCTCATCCACCACATGATAGTACACAATGACTTGCATATTGAAGACACGATGCATGACTTTTCAAGGACTTGGTTGAACTTTGGCCTTTTTAGTTCTTGGACTTTTGCCCAAAAAGTCTGGTTCTCATTGATTCCTTCCCTTCCATTGTCGATGTGCTGTTGCACGGTGAGCCTTCTGTTCATCACTGATCACTGGAGGCATCCACTTCGCTACAACTTTTCTATACCCTAGAACATTTCATACAATATTGCCATCTGATCCATAGAATATGTTCATAATCTCTGCAATCTTTGTTAACAATGAATGATGGTCTTCCTGTAACATGACATCAGTTGTGTTGACACTGGTTTCAGTCTTCGAAGCTGAGGGCCTTCTGGGTTGTGGAACACTAGCAAGTCATTTTTACTCTCTCAAGACCGTTTATGCCACTCAAAAATTTGTGTTTTCCACATGGCTTGCTCTTTGTAGACTTGCTGCAACATTTCAAATGTTTGTGATGGAGTTTTGTCAAGAAGAACGCAAAATCTAATTGACACATACTGCTGCAACTTGAGATCCATGTTGGGTACAGTAAACACACCTGTATACTTTCCCTGCTTCCCTCCAACTGCATGCTGCCAGGTAACCTCCCTGGTACTGCCTACACCAATCTCAAGCGTGGGTGCATTAAAATTCAAAAAAATAATTCCGATCATTTTTGACACCCCCTCATAATAATAATAATAATAATAATAATAAGCTGATGCTTTGTTTGGGTGTATGAATTTCAAACTGAAGGAAAAAACCTAAGAAAAAAGGAAGCAGTATGGTGAACATATGAAGGAGTATTCGAGACAGGGCAAACTTTGGACAAAGCAAAATAAAAACAAAGCTTTAAATTATTTTAGATGGTCAAATTTGCTTATAACAACAACAACAACAACAACAGGAGAGGGGAAACAAACTAGTCTACAAAATGGGATGTTAACTGGCAATGATAAAGACCAATACTGCAGAGTTGGCAGAACAGACATGGCAAAGAGGTCAGTGTCTCATCACTAGAGGTGCAGCTCAAATTCTTGTTCTGAAACTAGCACTCCAGTCCAAAACCTGGACTATGTCCGAAACTTGTGATAATCAAGTACCATGACATGTGGCAGGAAACAAACTATTAGCCCAAGCAGTAATCAATCCACAATTGTCAAAACCAGCACAACCAGACTATCAGATTCTGGGGTGTCTGGATGGACACACAAACAGCGGGATTCGGATTCCTCTAACCAACTTTTTCAACACCCTCAGGAAGGTTGTATGAACCAAAGCATACCCTAAATGAATAAAAAAATATAAATATTGGCACTCCAAGAAACAAAACTGACTGACACAAAAATGCAATCGATTTTTGGAATTACACTCTTTTCAAAAGCAAAACAGACAAACAAAAACTGTAACCCACATTAGTTCTAGGGGTAGCTTTAGCATTCAAGAGAAGCATATCACCTTCATAATGAATATGAAGCATGTCAGCAGCAGACTTTCAAGAGAAGCATATCACCTTCATAATGAATATGAAGCATGTCAGCAGCAGACTAATGACAATCAGCTTGAAGTGTGCAAAGAAAAGATATACACTAATCAAGGCCCACATGCCAAGCAATATTGAAAATAAAATCAACCACAAAAAGGTAGAGAAATCAAGAAACAATGGGAGACACTGGAAAAAATAGTATCGACAATTCCACAAAACCTTGTCAAAATGTGACTTGGCAATTTCAATGCCCAGCTAGGCGAAGAAAGAAAGTACAGGAAAACGAGTAAAAAATTCCAAGCATATTTATGGACCAATCAGAATGGATGAATAGTAGTTGAACTCAGCAAAATATTCAGCCTTAAAATCATGTCAATACACTTCAAAAAGAAACCATCAAAAGAGATGAAATGGAAGTCACCGAATTCACTCACCAGTGACTTCCAAATGTACCAATCTCTTGTTCAAACCAGGGAGAAATTATGAATATCCAGGGTGCAAAAATAGACTAAGACCATTTATCTGACAAGAAAAAAATTACGTTCAAAATCTTATGGAAAGGTGAACAGAATATAAAGCAAGATCTTATTTTGGTTCCCTTAATGAAGAATGTATATTTGAAAGCTGCTGTGTACAGTTGGCCTAACTGTAATTGTAATTTTAATTCCAGGCACAGATATAACAAAACACTTATTGTCAAAATTTTCAGTATCGAACAACAAGAAAATTCATTGATATGATTCAAATATTGGGCTTTAGTGCTTATTTCACCGATTTTACTCAAGTAAACGAAATGACAGCAACATGTATAGATAATATTTTAATCAATTATATTGAGACAAGTATTACTGAGACACTTGGTTTTGTTTAGATTTAGGGCTTTCTGATCACTGCACTCTGTTTATGGAGTTACCAAAAACAATGGAACCTTGCCCAAAAATACTACACTGAACACCAGTCCAGGAAAAAAGAAAAAAAAGACTTATTCTATCATAGAATAAATAAGGTGGAGTGGGCTATAGATCATAGTATTTCATGTTCTGGATATTTTGCCACTTTCTCGGAAAACTTCCTACATGTTTTTAATAAAATTTTCCCCCTTACTGTACATAATAAAAAGTAGGAAATAAAGTAAAGTGGATTACTGAAGGAACAAAAACCTCTAGCACAAGAAAAAGTCAGCTACATAGGGAACTGAAACATAACAAAAGTCCTGATTTTGTTACCTTTAAAAGATTACAAAAATATTTTTACAAAAGTTGTAAAAGCAGCAAAAGAACTGGGAAATAATAGATTTATTTTGGATAGTGAAAACAAATCAAAGGCATTGCGGTCATGATCAAAGCTGAAACAGGTGCCACAGCTAGAGGCCATGATATTTCTGAAAACAAGACAGTGGACAAAAGTATTGTAAATACTACTAAAATTCCTGAATTATTTAATGATTTTTTATAAATGTAATCAAATCTAACCATCAATGTAGAAAATTATCCAGATCAGGTAAATTTCCTTAACAGTGAGCAATTTGGCAGTGAACTTTTTAGTACATTTACCAAAACTACTGTAAAAGATATGGAAGATGTGATACTATCACTAGAAAGTAAAACATCAGCAGAATGGGATGGAATGCCACAAAAACTGTTAAAAACAGCCTCTAAAATAATTTAACAGCCATTATCTGCAGTTAACCAGTCCCTTCAAGAAGGTTATTTTCCAGACACACTTAAGTAGGCTGTAGTTAAGCCACTATTCAAAATACGCACAAAACATATGGGAAACTATCGCCCCATCTCTCTTCTTCCATCACTATCAAAAATATATGAAAAGGTAGTCACCACACAAATTCAAAATTTTATAGAAAAAAATAAAATAATCTCAAAAAATCGGTATGGATTTCAAAATGGCAAAACCACAGTATCTGGTATAAACATGGAAAGACTTAGTTAATGTAGTTTAAAACAAAAAAGGCAAAAGTAAATGATAGTCAGATCAGTCACAGAAACCAGGATTTTCAGGAAGCTAGCTGTGTGAAATTCTTAGGAATGCAACTGGATAAACATCTATTGTGGGATTCACATATACAGTACCTTGTAAATAAATTAAATAGCCTAGCATCTGCAATCAGGATATTGTACAATACTACCAGTATGGACATAAAAGAATTTGTATATCATGGCTACTTCGAGTCAATAATAAGGTATGGAACTGTATTTTGAGGTAACTTAAACAATATGTGTCAAATACTTAAATTCCAGAAAATCATCATTAGAAATATGCACAATGTTGTGTGAGGAAAACCATGTCGCCCACTCCTAAAAAGTTTAAGTATATTAAGTGTTCCCTCACTATACATCTATGAGCTGATTATCTTTGTACATAGTAACCCTGATTTATTTGCAGCAAATCATTTTCAATATGATTACAACACCAGGAATCAAAATAATTTCATGGTCAAACTCCATAGTATATGGGTATGAAAATTTATAACAAAAGTGAAAGGAAGAGAATAGCTCTGCATAAATTTAGAAACACTGAAAAAAACCTTGTATGTGAAACTAGTACAGAGATGTTATTATTCAGCAGCAGGATTCATGAATGACAACCTGAAAATTTGAGCAGGAGAAAGCAACTACTTAGGACCATTAATTTTTAAAAGTGTGTTAGTTTCTAAGAAAAATGATTAATTGCCTGATTAATTAATTATCCAGTACAGTATATTATATTAATGAAAAAATAATTTAATTTGATAGATAAAAAAATCTACTCACCAAGTGGCGGCAGAACTCACACATAAAAGAAGGTTACAATTAGGCAAGTTTTCTGAGGTAGTGGCTCCTTCTTCAGGCAGAAGGGTTGAAGGGGAGGGAATAGGAGTGAAGGTAAAGGACTAGAGAGGTCTACGAAAAGGGGTAGATTTTGAGAAAGTCAGCCAGAACTGCGGGTCAAGTAAGTCTCCCCTGACCTGAGGTTCTCGGTGACTTTCACGAAATCTACCCCTTTACCTCTCCAGTCCTTCTCTGCAATCCTTTTCAACTAATTTCTGGAGAAAATCATAAGAACATTGTGTGGAAATAATTCCCAGATCATAAAATTTCCCAAATAATGCTATGGGGAGAATGAGGTAAATTGCTTGGCATTTTCTGATGATTCTGCTATGCTTCCAGACAGTCTAACACATGCAGTGATGCAAATCAATTTCTTTATGGAGTTAGCCAACAATGCAGTGACATAAACAATTCTCTAAAATTTTTATTTTTTATATATCTGGGAGAAATAGTCTACTATAAAAGGTTTAGAAAAATCTGCCATACAGGAAAGAATCCACAAGATGGAAGGAGTTTATGATATCATAAAGAATGCTTACAACAAAAAATGCTTATTTAAGAACTCTAAATTAAAACAGTAACTAACACAGAATGACTATATGCCAAATATTCGATTCAGATGTTGGATAAACTAGAAGCATTAGAGAGAAGAATAATAAGAAAAATACTAGGTCCGATGAAAACGACAGACTCATGGAAATTAAGAAGTAATGCTGCAGTATATACTGGCAATAAGAAAGATGAGACTGATAATCTTGCTCATTTATATAGAATGGACAACAACAGTTTAAGTAAACATATTCCCAAATATCTATGGCAAAAATAGTCAACTACAAGCTGGATTCAAGAAGTCAAGTAAGATTTACAAAGAAAGAACAGAAGAGAAGAAGAAACAACAGACAGGGACAGTTTTACAGTAAAGGAATTCTGAGGCATGAAAGAAAATAAAACAGATTCGAAATGACTGAGGAGAGGAATAAGCAACACAGTGAAAGAACGCATGAATATTAAAAGAAGCAATGAGAGAATAACAATAGATGAAGAAATGCAATTGATTACTGATTCTTGGAAGGCCTATGTGAGAGGAAAAATAAATAATAGTAATAATTAATAATAATAATGGCAAGACAACAATGGCCAATAAAATTATCACTTAACAGGCAAAATAGAAAGAATTCATCTCCCTCCCCATTGGCTGGTCTGCATCTCATGAATTGATCTGGAGCCCATCATTCCACTGGGCACATCTCATCTCTCCATGAAATCCTCCTATTTGCCTCCTAATTAACTGATGTTTATGGTGTTCTGAACAGACATTATAATCCTTCGTTTTAATTCATAATTCTACAATCGTCATTCCTCTCTACTAAAAGACTACAATATTATCGACACTTGGCCAGCCTTTGAGTCCTCATAGCTTCATAAATCTATACTTGATTGCATAAGGAAACTCTCCATACTATCAGGAACAGTTTGCATTCAAAGAAATCTTGACAAATTTATATGGTATGAAGAATCTTCTTTAAACAATGGAAAGTCCAAGACACAGTAACAACAATACGGAAATGATAGATTGCTACTCACCATATACAGGGATGTTGAGTTGCAGACAGAACAGCCTTTAGTACCCTGAGCCAATGACCATGTGTGTGTGAGTTGTTCTGGTATGAATGTGTGGGAGCTTTCTACTTCTACATCTACATGTGTACTCTGCAAATCACTATGAATGGCAGAGGATACGTTCCACTGCACAAGTTATTACAGTTTCTTCCCATTCCATTCACATACGAAGTGTGGGAAGGATTGATATTTAAATGCCTCTAAGTGTGCTGTAATTAATATAATCTTGTCCTCAAAATCCCAAGGGGAGTGATACACAGGGGGGGTTTCAGTATATTCCTAGTTATCATCTAAAGACAGCTCTTGAAACTTCATAAGCAAGCATTCACAGGGTAGTTTACACCTATCTTCAAGAGTCAATGAGTTCCGTTTCTTCAGCATCTCTGTAACACTCTTCTGCGCATCAAGCGAACCTGTGACCATTCGTGCTGCCCCCCTCCATAATAAGCAATATCCCCTGTCACTCATAGTTAGTATTGGTCCCACATATTTCAGCAATATCTTAGGATGGGTCGCACAATTGATCTGTAAGCAATCTCCTTTACAGACGGATTGCACATCCACAGTATTCTATCAATAAACCTAATTCACCCACCTGCCTTATCCATGACTGAGCCTATGTGATCATTCCATTTCATATCCCTACAAATGGTTACACCTACGTATTTGTATTAGTTGACTGAATTCAATGGCGACTCATTTATATCATACTCATAGGATAATATGTCTTTTTTCTGAATTGCGTAATTTTACATTTTTGAATATTTAAAGCAAGTAGCCAATCATTGCACCACTTTGAAATCTTATCAAGGTCTGTCTCAATATTTATGTTGCTTCTTTCAGATAGTATCGCACTACAGATAGCTTTGTCATCTGCAAAAGTCTTAAGTTTCTAACAATATTGTCCATTAAGGTCAATAATATACAAAATGAACAGCAAGGGGCCCAATGCACTTTCCTCGGGCACACTCAAAGTTACTTCTACATCTGTTGATGACCCTCCATCCAGGATAAAACGCCTTGTCCTCCCTACCAAGAAATCCTCAGTCCAGTCACAAATTTTGCTAGATACTCCATACAATCATACTTTTGATAATAATTGTAGATGTGGTACTGAGTCAGGTGCTTTTTAGAAATCACGAAATACTGCATCTATTGGACTGCTTTGATCCAAAGCTTTCCGTATGTCATGTGTGAGTTGGACTTCATATAACTGATGTTTTCGGCATCCATGCTGACTGGCATGGAGGTGGGATTTCTGTTTGAGATCCCTCATTATGTTTGACCTCAGAATATGTTCTAAGATTCCACAACAAATTGACGTCAAAGATAATGGACAGTGGTTTTGTGGATCACTTCTACTACCATTTGTGTGTGACCTGTGCTTTCTTCCACCTACTGGACATCGTTTTCTGTTCAAGAACAAAAAAAGGGGGCCAACTCAACTGCGAATTCAGTATAGAATCTTATAAAAGGATTTGATCTGGCCCTTGAGCTTTGTTCAATTTTAATTATTTTAGCTGTTTCTCAACATGACTGAAACTGACACTTATTTCACTCATCTTTTTAATAGTGTGATGATTAAATTGGGGGTAGTTCTCCTTTATTTTCCTCTGTAACGGAACAGAGTTAAGCTTATCTGCTTTTGCTTTGCCACCCCCAATTTCAGTTTCTGTCTGCACCTTTGGTGCCATTAACAGCCTTTATATATGGCCACAATTACTTTGAGTTTCGTGGAAGATCATTTGGCAAAATTCTGCAATGGGAGTGGTTGAAGTCTCTACACATTGGTCTCATGACAACCGAATGCGTTTCATTCAGTATCTCTCTATCCATAACCCGATGCTTTGTTTTAGACCTATTATGCAGCAGTCTCTGCTTATTCAGAAGTTTCTTGACAGTTAGTATATACCATGTATGGTCCCGCCCATTATGAACTGTTCCACTGGGTATATATCTATCCAGAACACTGTCAACTATTAGTTTAAATTTGAGCCATAGCTCCTCTATATTCTCCTGTCCTGTGCCAAAAGTTTCAAGTTCCTCACTGAGATACTACAGTGGTGCTTTTTATCTAGTCTACCGAACATATATAACCTCCTACCTGTTGAAGTTGCCCTTTTTATTTTGGTATTCATTATCACCACAAATGTTTCATGGTCACTGATACTAGTTTCGATGTGGACATCCTCATAGTGGATAGGTCTATTTGTAGTCATTAGCTCTAACGTAATTCCATCATCAGTGAGGGTCTGATCCACTTGTTCTAGGTAGTTTCCAAGAAGGCATTTAGTAATGTTTCAAAGGATGTCCTGTCACAGCCACCACTAACAAAACTGTAGCTTTCGCAATTGATTGTTAGGTGATTAAAATCTCCACTAATGATTACAGCACAGTTGGGGAAATTAGGTACAAATGAACTGAGCTTCTGTCTACTTAGTTGGCGACAGAAGGATCCAATTATCATTTTATGCTCTTCCTTGATACTGAGTCTTGCCCAAACAATCTCACATGCAGCTTTAATTTCTGTTTCAGTGGATATGAGTGTCTTGTCTACGGTGACAAATATGCCATCTCCATTTCCCAGTAACCTAACACTTAAATTTTCATCGAAAATCTCACTGCTACCAATTTTATGTTTTAACCAGCTCTCTGTACCTAGTTATATTTGAGCTTCACTGCTTTTCAGGAGCATTTCAAACTCTGGCACTTTGTTGTGAAGGCTGGCACTTTGCTGTGAATGCTTTGGCAGTTAACTACTAAGTTTCAATACTCCTTCCTATGGAGAAGGGGGCATCCCTTTGGATCTCACACTGATATTTCTGAGTCTCCTACAGCTATTGTTACCTGGACTGGATGGAGAGTCATCTAATTTAAAAAGAAAACCCTTTTGTGCACCCACCACACAGTCAGCTACTTAGGTATCAGCCTCTGATGTGTAGTGGATAGCAGACCCATTTAGGGGAACCCTAAAGTTCCCAATCCTATGGCACAAATCCAGGAAGTCACAGACTACCTTCTCACAGAAACTTCTCTGATTCAGTCCTTCTGATAACTGCAATATTTCTGGCATTCTTTCTCAATGTGCCTGCCACCAACTCATCGCCTCCTATACGTGGTGAGCAGCAATCTACCCTTTCCATATTAAGTATAATTTTTATTATCCAATCCACCAACTCCTAAACAGTGACACAATAGTAGCAATGAACTTCCTCACACTGGCTGTATACACTCATGGTATGTGTGTTTCCACATCTTGGTCACCTGTCCTATGGAAGTTGCTGATTGTCTCACAGGTGACAGCATAGCGTGTCCCAATCTGCTACACTAGGGGATGCCAGGCATTCCTAAACACTGACCTAATTGAAGCAGCCATATTGCCTCATTGCCATATTGTAGACACATGGTTGATGGTGTATGGAAGTTTGGGTCTGGCCATGAGGCATGCTCGGATAGCCTAGTGGTACAGTGATCGCTCACAATAAGTGGGAAATTGACTGATGTCTCATTTCCACTCCTTGGTCACTCTTCCAATAGCAGTTGCTGATGCCCAGCTGACTGACACACTGTGTCATGCTCACACGTAAAAACAGTGTGTATCAGATGCTACTGCAACTTGGAATGCCAGGAATTGCCATCTAGGCCTCATTTAAGCATAACTCAAATAGCAGCAAGGCATACATAGCCTGGACTTCCTCTATAAGTACAGTCTATGCCACCTGTCACCACTTCTATCTACGGTGCCACCATGCTAACCACACTATTTACTACAGCCAGTAAGGTAGGAGTCACATTATATGAAACAACCTCTTCCGGGCATTTGAGTTACAATTCAACAAATTCATGGCAGAACATGTCACCGTATGATCTTACTGGTGTATAGGCAAACTCAATTTCCTTCTGCCTATACACAAGGTTGTCCTATGATGTAATGATATAGAAACTGCACATTAAGTTGGTATTGAGTGGAGAGATAATAAGTGGTATGTATCTTTTACAAAGATGGCCATCGCACCTTTAATCTCTCCCCAAAGAGGTCATCCTTTCTGTAGAGGCAGTCCTACTTAGTACAAAAGCATCAGGATTTCTGAAATGTGTTTTTTGATTAGAATGTTCCCTAGCTATAAGTTTTGAATTTTTTACGTATGTGATGAACATATTTATGTTCCTGTAATGCAATGGAACCATTTTCTTGATACTGCTTTTTATTTTACTTACATATTAACCAAAATATTGATCTCTGAAGGTTGAAGATAAACTTAATATTATTTATTCTTTGCAGAGAAGTTGTAGTAACACTTACCACACAACAATTTCACAAAGTTGGACATGAAATGTCTAAACAACATATGGTTGTCATTACAACTGCTGACTCTGCCCAACGCCTTCCAAATTTCCCAGCCTTACTCACTACACAAAACAGAGACTAACTGAATCAATCAGGGCGATCACACAAATCTATCAAACAAGGATATTGTCTGAGAAATAAGCTTATCCTATACTATGTTATGAATCATTAACACAAAACAATTTGTGAACCACTTTGCACCAAATTCTGTCAATAAAAATATTATTCTCAAAGTTTCCAGGTATATTTGAAAGACTTTAGAGCCAAGAATATTAATCCAATTTAGAAATCTTCGTATGAAACTATTCCTAGTCTAGTAGCATGTTAGGATAATCACACAAAAGGGAAAATTTAATTCACAAACTGTCAAATTCACTGAGAGGCATGTGAGCAGCCAGCACCTGCTTTCCGGAGGCACAATTCCTTTCACTCTTTTGAAAAATCACCCATAAAATTGAAAACATACCTGCTTTTCTGATTCAGAACTACAGTTATTGTCTTGGGCCATACTGCATGCCTTGTAAGTTAGTCCATCAACAAACCACAAAGCTACTGTTGCTGGCCAGTTTCCACCCAAATTTGCCACTGTATTAAGCAAGGTCATGTACGTTCCTCCAACAGCTGGATCACTTATACGTGCAAAGAATGCCATCACAGCAACAAACATGCTGTACAAAGCCACCTGCAAATTTTTTTAAGGGATGGTAATAAAAATATTAGAAACAAAACAGTAGTGAAAATTTAGGTGACTGACTTCCGTATGAAAATTACATTAACAATACAAGAAAATATGGCACTTATCCAATGAAGCACAGTCCGCTGAAAATCAGCAACTTTAAAAACACTGTGTGTGTGTGTGTGTGTGTGTGTGTGTGTGTGTGTGTGTGTGTGTGTGTGTGTGTGTTCATTTACATAAATGTCAGGAAAGTGTGACATTCTCAAAAAAAATATATTAATGTAGCTAACACAACATTTCCAGGTACCATTTGGTTATCCAACTTATGAAATCACACACGAGTATGCCTTATGAAGGCAGGTGTGTATAAAATCATGTGTGAGATGGAAAAATGACCATGCCGTTCCAGACTGATGCGTAGAACATCAATGTTATATCTTGCTACTGCAGCAATACACTACATTGAAAAACGCTCTCTATGGACTGTGGAAATGTCAAAATTTTCGCATCGACATCACCTTTCTGGGACACAGTCATCAGGAATGCTATCCCTCTACAGACTTTGGAAACGTCAAAATTTTCATGTTGACATCACCTTTTTGGGATACAATCATCAAGGATGCTACTGAAGTCTACCTGACAAAGGACTTACTCTATTATGCTGTATAAACATTTCATTATTGTTATGACCTACACTCTTGCTCTCCTTGGCAACAATTAAATGTGTTTTCATCTTATTTTGATAAACAAAATAACACTCACTATAGACTTTCTGAAATTTTTTATTACCCAAAATTCTACAGCATGACAAATTACTACTAACTAAATAAAGGTTTTAGAAATCTAGACCTTAGAATTGCATACACTTGAAATAATCACAAAAGGTTAGATGTTTTTATTTAACTTTAACTGAATTTCTCATTAGAGCTTGACACAAAGTGGCAATGCAGGGCTAAGAAGCTGAGTCAGTTCGGGATCCAAAAATAATCTTTGGCACAATACCAAACAAATGCTTCCTTTTAAATTTGTATTTGGAGCCTCTCTCATTGCACAACAAGATAAAGAATCAATTCAGTTCTTAAAATGACAACTATGCAACAAAGATAATATGGAACCTGGGAATGCCACTGAACCACACTTTGTAGTGCCTAACATTTGTATGTGAATGGTAAACTGCAATGCAGTTTTGCCGAATAAAACATAAGCTACCATAGTGCAAGAACCCAGGTTCACTCCCAATGTGGTACACAATTATACTTTTTTCCGAAACAGGACAATGTTTGAATTCCACATTTTCAGTCATACGGCTCTGGAGCACTTCCTTTGGGATAACAATATCTGTTATCTCATGTACAAGGCATCTCTGTGTTCCTGCCATCCAACTTCTTGTAAGAATTTGCATCACACCAAGCTTCATGAGTGTGGTAAGTAGTCCACCACTATTTCACGGTTTCCTATTTTCAGCAAGAATTTCTCTCTTCTTCTTGCTTTTTGATTATTTTCTAACAGCACTAATTCTTCTTCTTCTTCTTCTTCTTCTTCTACTTCTTTTTTGTTTTTGAACTATTTGTATCTGAAGCTCAATTTCCAAACAATGTATCAAAGGACTGGTTCAGTCATATAAAGACAGTCATCCATTTCAGTTTTCAACTTTTTGAAGAGGTCATAGATTTTCCTTCTGCTGATTCCTTGCATAAAACTGTTTGATACTAACATGTGTTGCATGTTGGAACGCCTTTTTTTCTTTTTTTCTGATAAAAACGACTTAAAAATTCTTTTAAAATCTCTTTGTAGTCTCTTGACATTCCTTTCAGTATACTTTTGCTAATACTCAGCCATTCAGCAGTTCTTGGTGGAGTATGTGATATGGAACAGCTCATGTCCCCCTTTTTTGGCTCAAAATACACAAATCACAACATTTTAAAAGAGGCATGGTCTCTCATATGTACAAGGGGGTGGAATGGTGGGGTGGGCGTGGGGGGGAGAGAACCACAATGCCTATCAGACACAAGTGGAGGTGTGGGAAACCACAATGCCTATCACACACAAGTAAACAATGCAAACAGTAGCACATGTAATATTTATCTAACAAGAAACTGCATCATAAATAAGGTAGCAATTTCCAAGGAAATTAAAAGTGTTATATTTACTACAGCAGAGCTTGTATATTCACTTTTTGTCTTCTTCGTATCATTCACATTAACCTAATTGACTATAATCTAAATAATGGCAAACAGGAGAACACCAAAGTCTACCAATAAACAAAGAAGGCTTCTACCTCCTAACTGTGCAAAGGTGAGGTCCATGAAAATATGCTCTGATAACTGAATCTCCAATGTTAGCAGTTCCCAAAATAGAACACTTTCATATACATGTTAACTCTTTCCAGATATGTCACTCCCTTTTAACCAAAAATAAATGAAGACACTTTTACAATTTTGATGAGGTGTGACACCCCAATGCTCATCATGCAATGGAGCCACAAGACATTATTGAAGCCAAGGCATTATAACATAGAAAATATATGAAAATATTCCACACTGCATGAATACAAATCATGTAAATAAAAACTGAAGGTGAAAAACTACTAAAGATGCTGAAAAATGCCTGTAAATTAGATGCCACTATACTGTGAAATATTTCTGCAAGTATTTGCATGTAAAATATGTGTAACTGTACCCACTGATTTAGTTAACCAGTTCTGCAAAACCTTACAGTCAGGCATCTGCAGAGCAAAATTAACATTTATTATGACCTTGGATTAACTCTGCTAGTCTGTATTTAATTTTATAATTGAGAAGCTACCAATGTCACAATCCCTGTGATTGTATGCAGTGTAAAAAAGTTTTGATTTAACTGATGATGACGTCTGGTTTGTGGGGCACTCAACTGCACGGTTATCAGTGCCTGTACAAATTCCCAATCTATGCTCGGTCCAGACTTGCCACTTTCATGAATGATGATGAAATGATGAGGAGAACACAAACACCCAGTCATCTTGAGGCAGGTGAAAATCCCTGACCCCGCTGGGAATCTAACCCGGGACTCCGTAATAGGGAAGCAAGAATGGGACCGTAAGACCGCGAGCTGCGGACTTGATTTTACTGATCTTATTATGATTAAGTGCAATCTACATTCTTGCTGAATTTTAGTGATAAAATCTTTTCAGGTTATCAGCCATGTAACAGATGCACTCCGCTTAATGAATTTTATGAACAGGAAATTTGTTGAAATGTATCAGACTGATGATGTTATTTGGCTAAGAGTCGCAAGAAATAGTCACTGAAGACACTATTTACATGCCAGCACTGCGAGGTAGGCACCAACGTGCAAACATACATATTGGCTTGCTACAGGACCCTGGGTTACTCACAAGAAATGACAGCAGAATAAAGCAAAGTAACATTAGCAGAAATTCTTTCTCAACCAGGGACTTACCTGATGCAATCCATAAACAATAATTACCATAACATAGTAATGTATTGGTATACTGCCATCATGAATGAAGCTAGGTGTGATCCACACTAAAAGTGCAGCAATAAGGCCACATAGCAATCTGAAAATAAAAGTGCAAGTTGTGAGTCACGGAACTTCACATTGTAACAAAGAGATTTCATCTTCTTCTCTCTCTCTCTCTCTCTCTCTCTCTCTCTCTCTCTGTGTGTGTGTGTGTGTGTGTGTGTGTGTGTGTGTGTGTGTGTGTGTGTGCATGCCTCCCTCTAACTCTCCCCCTCAGATACACACACTACTCAGCTGGATACAATTTTGAACAAAGATTACACTCAGGAAGTGATATTCAACAAAGATAGAGACAAAAATAAAAAGACTGTATGTACATAATATATGTAATTGCACTCTAGTGATTAAAGACATTAGCAGTTAAGACACAATTATCTCATTTAAGTTTGAAGAACAACCTTTTACCCTTCCAGACTGGGACTGACCACAACTGCACCTACGTCGTTCTGCATTATCGTGGTCTGTGCACATCCCCAATAGCAAGAGAATTCTATTCTCATTAAACAACTTTACATTGAGTCAAATAACAAAAGAAGCGCACACAGCCTCTCACTGCATAGTTGAGGCATTGTAGGGTGAACAGGCACACAAATAGAACTGAGAATGTTGCTGAGATTGCGGACAATGTCCTTTGGAACTAACTCGTACAAAAAATGAAATACAGTAGTTGGGTGGGTCAGCGAGAAAGTGCACTGCAGTCAAAACAGCTACGACTGGTGCAATGGAATGCCACAAAAGTACAGTTCAACTGCACTCATAATGGGTGGTAATATCTACAGTTACATGCGTACTCCGCAAGCCACCATATAGCGCATGGCGGAGTATACCTTCTACCACTAATAATCACTTCTTTTCTCGTTCCACTCCCAAATGAAGTAAGGTCTGAACAGTTGTCTGTATGCCTACATATGAGCCTTAATTTCTCTTATCTTGTCTTTGTGGTTCTTAAGTGAAAAGTATGTTGGCAGCAGCAGAATTGATGTGCAGTCAGCTGCAAATGTCAGTTCTCTAGATTGTCTAAATAGTTTTTTGCAAAAAGAGTGTCATTTTCCCTCCAGGGATTCCCATTTCAGTTCAAAAAGCACCTAAAAGCGCTCAAGTGTGCACTGAGACTATCAATAACAATTCTAGCAGCATGCCTCTGAATTGGTTCAACGTCTTCCAATAATTCGATCTGGTGGGAATTCCGAACACTCGAGGAAAACTCAAAAATGGGTTGCACTACTGTTCTATATGCAGTCTTCTTTAAACATGATCTAACTAACTAACTCAGGCTAAAGAGGCTTCGAAGGCCCAACGGTACTGACCGACAGCTGTGTCATCCTCAGCTGACATGCCTCATTGGATGCAGACATGGAAGAGGAAACGGTCAGCACACCGCTCTCTTGGCTAGTATCAGTTTTTGTGATCAAGGGCTGAGTGCTCCCCACTTGCCAGTAGCACTTGGCAGACACAGATGGTCACCCACTCAAGTGCTGGCCAAGCTCAACAGCGCATAACTTCGGTAGTCTGACAGCAACCGGTGTTAGCACTGCAGCAAGGCAGTTGGCTTGTGGATGAGCTAGACTTTCCTAAAATTCTCCCAAGAAAGTGAAGCAACTTTTCACCTTCCCCACTGCCAACATTATGTGCTCATTCCATTTCATACTGCTTTGCAATGTTACACCTAGATACGTAATCTAAAGGACTGTGTGAAGAAGCACTGCACTCAAATATTACTGTAATGTTTTTCCTACTCATGTGCACAGCTTACATTTTTCTACATTTAGGTCAAGCTCCCATTCATCAGACCAAAGAGAAATTCTGTCAACTCCTCCTGTATTCTTCTAGAGTCACTTAACGACAAAACTTTCTCGTACACTACAGTGTCATCAGTGAACAGTTAGAGATTTATGTTAACCATACCCAACACATCATTTGTGTGTATAAAGAACAAGAGTGCCTATTGTACTTCCCTGGGCACTCCTGATGATACCCTTATCTCTGACAAACTCTCACAAACGAGGATAACATAATGGTTCAAATGGTTCTGAGCACTATGCGACTTAACTTCTGAGGTCATGAGTCGCCTAGAACTTAGAACTAATTAAACCTAACTAACCTATGGGCATCACACACATCCATGCCCGAGGCAGGATTTGAACCTGCGACCGTAGCTTTCGCTCGGTTCCAGACTGTAGTGCCTAGAACCGCACGGCCACTCCGGCCGGCGAGGATAACATACTGTGTTCTGTAACTCATGAAGTCTTTCAGCCCCTCACATATTTGGGAATCTACCCTGTACGATTGGACCTTTGTTAACCGTCTGTGTGTGGTAAATCAGATACTCAAGTTTTAAAAAGTCACGTAGTTTCCGGTGGTTCAAAATCCACATAAAAATGGCTCCTTATAACTGGCTGGATAAGTCAGTCTTTGATTTGTTTTAAATCAGCTTCCTATTTCTGAATTATTACAAGCCTGAAGACTTCATGCTGCCAGTGTTTCGTAACCTACCCACTGCTAAATTTACCTATCAAACAACAGTGTGTGCAATACGAGTTTAAAGACCACTGTTGAATACCATTTGTAAGTGATGTAACTTCCGACTCCTTGGAAAACGCTCATTATCCACAATAATTTTTGAAGCAGGGGCAGTCCCCTCTGTAGTGCTATTTTATAGCAATTTACGTGACAGGCAGAGTTTGCTTCCCTTGTCCACAGACATGCATCAGGCAGGTCTTCCTAGCATCTTTGAAGAAGAAGTGCATGCTGTTGCCGCATTAGTGGACAGTGATTGACGCCATACGATTCGTGAGCTTGCCCAAGAAACCGGATTAGCGCATACAACTGTGCTTCACATCCTGAAGGAACGCCTGGGCGTGCAGAAAATTGCATCACGATAGGTTTCGCATAACTTGACGGAAATGCAGAAATGGATGCATTACAATGCTGCTCAGATGCACTCGGAGCTCTATGAGTGCGAAGGAGAGGCTTTCTTACACCATATCGTAACACTGGATGAGACATGGGCCACATCATACGATCCAAAACTGTAAAGCCAATCCAACGAATGGTGTCATTATGGATCGCTGGAAAAGTCAAAAGTGCATCAGAGCCCCAGTATGGTGAAAGTTATGGTGATTCTCGTCTACGGCTGTGATGGTGTTAGCCTAACGCATTACTTTCCTCCACGGCAGATCATCAATGCACAATATTACTGTTCATTTTTGGAGCATCACCTGCAACCAGCTTTGCGGAAGAAGTGGCGACACTTTCTGCGCAACCCACCCATCATTTTGCACAACAATGCGTAGGTACATACTGCACAAGCTGTGGCTGCTCTGTTTGGTTGATGGAACTGGGTAGTACTGTACCATCCACCATACTTCCCGGACTTAAGTTCTTGTTACTTTGATTTGATTCCGAAGATGAAAGAACCACTTCATGGCATTCACTTCAGAACTGTTCCTGCGAGTCAACAGGCAGTAGACCAGTCCATTCACACCATCAACAGAACAGGCTCTGCTAACGGTATACTACACCTTCCACATTGCTGGCAATGGGTTCTACACAATACTGGTGACTACTCTGAAGGACAGTCACAGGTGCAAACATGTAACTCTTTTGTATCAACTGTGAATAAATAGTTGCCACTATTTAAGTTCCAACCTTTGTATTTACATTTCTAGCATTGTGGATTTGATGATGGCTGTAAAACTGAAACCAAATATCTTCTTCTTCTTCTTCTTCTTATTGCCACCCTATTACCCCCCCCCCCCCCCCCCCCCCCACCCCGTCTCCAGACTGAATGTGTGTACCCAAAACATCTGCAAATAGTGTTATTCAGGTAAACATGAGTGAGTGTTTTCTGAATGTTTGTGAATTATCTCACTGAAAATGATAGCCCATGTAAAAAGCTATAGAAATCACAGCTGTTGGAATATCATTTTTACAATTTATCGATTAGCCACAGTCTCACACTCCATAACTACAAGATGGAATTATATTTATTTTTTATTTGTTTTGATTATAGGGGTGGATGCAACTGTTGTCTTAAAAATGAAACAGAGGATAATGTTGTTCACATTATCAGCTGAACATTTCATTTCACTGAACATATATTCACAAAACTTACAACAAAAATAAAAGTAGCAGGTCTCTCAATGTACAGGGCTAAATCCGTATCATACAAATTAATGTGCAAGAAAAATTACCTTGATTAAAAGTAGTTCTGTCTATGGTATTTTTAACAACACAGAAGGATGGCATAGTCCTAGAATTAAGAAACAGCAGCCTATATGCCAGAAACCTATAAATAATGCCAGCCATCCTGTTGCTGTACATACAAATTCTGCAATAACATTTCTTTCTTGACCTGTTAGTCAGTGTATCAACAAAGCTGTTACAGGTATTTAACATCCTGAATTTAATGACAAATATAATACCAACATTCATCACAAACATATGAGCAAATAGTTCAGAAGTACACAAAGGAACAGTGATAAAAACTACCATAAAAGGGCTGGCAAGGAAATAACAGTTTTACTTGCCACAAATAATGTACCTTGCAATAAAATCTTTCAACAAAAAACTATCAATTATGTACTTGCGGTGTGTGTAAAATATTTGTCACAGGAGTAATAAACAGTAGCAAATATGCCTCACAAAATTAATCTCCTAGCACCTAAGTTCATACACTACCTTTTTCTTAGGTGTGTTATACTGTCACACAACACTGCAGGACTGGGTGCACTGTATACTACAAAATAACCTGCATAGTTTACATAGCCTGACATCAGCTTGATTTTGCTTATTTAGTAATACAATTAATTGAAGAATGTTAGGCATAACTCTGAAGCATTTTACTTCATCTAAAACCTACATATAAATTGTTATTGTTGTTAAAATAATTTCCATTCACTATTGTCTGAATCTCCAACAATGGGGCCACTACAGTACCAGAGAGCATTATATAGGTTCATCTGTCACAGAGAGAAAACTTGTTTCAAATGTAGCATTAAAGTATATTCTGTAATCACTGAAGTCCTCACAGAGATGATGTACTATTTTTAAGAATAAGTGACTACATATTTTTAAAAAGTTATTTCCATCTCAGTAAACAATTATCCTCAGGCATTTTTTAAATGTTTCTCATGAGATGGAGTCATTCAAAATGGCCATACCATAACTTTGATTACGGGAATGATGATAGGTTAGGGCTCTTGATACCAGGGTCTTTAGCAACCTTACTACTCAAAAAACATGAAGAGAAGTGTGGTTAAAACTTCAAAAGTTAAAATTTTCCACAAAACTCAAAATTTAAATGAACAGTCACACTTACAGACACATAATCAACCCAACTGTAAAAAAACTTTACTATGCCAAGCATGAAAAGGTGGGATAATATGACAATAGAAATCAACAGAGAAAAATCTAAAATGTTTTAACAGAAAGTCTGAGTGGCTGATCACTAATTGAAAATGGATAAGTCAAATACTCTGCAATACACCAAACTTAAAAGCCTAGGCTGGAGTAAAAAAAAAAAAAAAAAAAAAAAAAAAAAAAAAAAAAAAAAAAAAAAAAAGTTGTATCAAACTTACCTCATCAATGCGAAGTATAAAGGGGAGGTGCCTGGTTGAATTTCCTTTTGCCCTCTTGTCAGAATATAAATGTACTCCATTAAAACTGGGCATATGACAGGTGCCACAAAGGGATGGGACATCAAGCTGCAGTAAATAGCCATATGTGATAGAACTATGTCCTATACCTTCTCTCCTGCCCTCCGTCTAAACTGAGACTGCAGATGTGTGTGCAAGTTGCATTTACGTGTGTGTTTTTATTGTGCCTATCGCGACTCAGCATCTCCGCTATATGGTGAGTAGCAACTTTCCTTCTCTGGTATTGTTACATTTTTAAGCATTTTATTTTCTAAAATCAGTCAAATTTAAAACAATTATGGGCATCTTTAGAAGCTGAGGTAGTACTTTACTGTAACCTTAGTGTAAAATATTAATATTCATCTTACCAGCAATATGGAAAGGATAGATTGCTACTCAGCACATTGGAGAGACAGTGGGTTGCAGACAGATGCAATGAAAAAGAAAAAAACACATTCAGACAACACACACACATATGGCTATTGCCGTATCTCAGTGCAAGGCTAAGTGCAAGGCCTTAGCACTCATGGATGACAGTGGCCATGTTGTGTGTGTGTGTGTGTGTGTGTGTGTGTGTGTGTGTGTGTGTGTGTATGTCTGATGAAGGACTTAGTCTAAATGCTGAATATTTCTTGTATCCTTTCTATTTGTACCTGTCTGCATCTCTGTGCATCTTCTATGTAATGTGTAACAACCTATCATTTCCATATTTTTGCAACTGCATCCTGGACTTTTCATTGTTTAATAGTCACCACAACAATCTTCAAAAGACAACCCTTTGTGTCACTTCCTTAGAAACTCATTGCTTGCACACAATTATTGAAAAGGCACTCCATGGTTGGGCAAGAAATGGAATGGTATTTATGTAGTTCACTGTAGTATCTTGAAACATAATTGATCCTGTACCCTACTATCATCTAGTAACAGACTCTTTCTCAGTTTTTTTCAGCGCATATAGAAGGCTATCAAGACACTAGGGATGTCTAAGTTTTGGAACATAGCACGAGATGACTGATCATTCATGTATTGCTACTGTCATTTGTTATTCCAAAACATAATTTAGTTCGAGTGTGCTGTTAGGCAGAGCTCCTGCCTGCCCAAGTTATATGCCCAGCTGCTTTTCAGGTATAAATTTTGTGCATATGTTTCCTCTATAGCCACAGATAAGGCGATGTGAAACAAACCTGTTTACAGAAACACAAGGCAATCAAATTTTAGTCAATATTCATCAAACTGTGAATTTCAGAAACCCATGGGGTACACAGTAATAAAGTAGAAACTGAAATTTCACACATACACTTTCAAATCTACAGTTCCAGTTGCTTCTGAGCTGCAGTTTCATCTTTATTCAAATAATGTCTTACTATTTTGTACTCTTCTACTATCCTTCTATTTCTCTCCACATTCTGAAGCTGTATGCAGCTTATGGCCATCATTATATTCTTAAAGTCCCACTAATGACAGCGCTAATGTATAATATCGGGAATAGCTACACTTTAAGAACAGCGACCAGGTGCCACTGTCAGTATACCTCTGCCGAATACCCTTTAAATCTTATCTGCAAAGCTATTTGCATTTACTAATTTATGAATACAAAGAAGACACTGTTAAAATGTGTTAGAAATTATTTCTTTGGTGTTTAAGAAGACAATGGAGGCAATTATCAAATGTTGGATATCTTAGTTGCATCTGATGAGTAAATATCCTAAGAATACCTGGTCTAAACCACACATTAATCATCAACTAAAATGGATAGTAGACTATTTGTTAACCTACCAAATGAATTCTTAGTAATACATGCATTCCTTAAAATCTGTTTAATGAGACTTGTAAAGAAAAAGAGCTGTGCACTGATGCCTTTTGGGCACAACAAAATGTATTGCACTGTAACAAAGTTATGTCAGTTTCTTACATTCCCTGCGATCCAGTACTAACAAAAGAGTCTTATTCTGCAGCTTTTGGGCTACAATAATGGAGTCTTGGACGTTACAATTATCTCCTTTAACAAAACAATTTACTGCGCTGCTTGCCTGTTAAATTCGAGCCACTCAGAAAATTCTTCCCTTTATAAGAAATTCAATGGTTTCAACATTATTTGTCTTTAAAGTTGACACTTCCTTAAGATAAATATAAGTTTTACAAGATTTATATTTTTCATGTCATGGGTATTCCTTCCAAATATATTATACGCAATTCAATCAGATGTACAAATGGCAGGTTCAAGTCTTGATGCAGCCTTGGTTTTCAATTATCAAGAATGTTCAACCATCAAACTCTTCAACAGAAGTAAAATAATTCAAACTATATAACAAATATACTTCTTCCACTCACCGATAGGGAATCGCAGTCAGGTAAACATCCATTGGACGTGGTCCAACAGTATACTTGCTTAACACCAATGGCAAAATTATCTGCAGTGGAACAAGTGGTATGGCTATTAGTGCCAGCTTCTCCTTGGGAACACCAGCATCCACTAGTTTTAAGCTAGTCACAGCATCACACGCAGAAAATCCAATCTACAAGTAAAAATAAGTAAAAAACATAAAATCCAGAAAATAAAACTATACAAAATTACACAAAAGCCCCTAAATTACTTAATACAGAATGCTATTTGAAATGGAGTCACCAGAACAAGGCAATAAATTAATTCTCTTGTGATAAATAACCATTACAAACACCACACCACACCACACGCACGCGCGCACACACACACACACACACACACACACACACACACACACACACATTTTCAGTTAGTAGTGTCAGTTGTTGATTTAGAGGACAGGATAAGCAGACCACTTGCTGAAAGTTACTGGTATTTCTATAACACTTCCAAACTTAAAAGTTAATAAAACTTAGAACGGTGTTTTAACTGCATCTAAATAAATAACATTGCTGTAGCAAAGGAGTATTTACTGTTCTCCTGTTCACAGTATGTTCTTCAAAACAAATGAACATATTTTTACTTTTCTGGGTCATAAGCCCTCTGACAGGTTTGACGCAGCGTGCCACAAATTCCTTTCCTGTGCCAGCCAGTCTCTTCATTTCTGATTGCCACTTACAAGCTACATCTCAATTATTTGTTGGGTGCATTTCCAACTCCATATCTGTGCAGACAGCTGAGTGCATTAAAGTGTCCTCTTCCAGGACATGAGGAGGTGCGCCAGCCCCCCCCACTGAATCCACCTCATGGATGAATGTCAGGGCCTGGTATACTAACCAGCTCGGATGTGGTTTTTAGGCAGTTTCCCACATCTACTTAGTTAAATACTCAGCTAGTTTCTAGGTTCAATCTTAAGTTACATGATACAAAAGCTCTTTGAACAATAATATAGTATTTGGTCATGCAATAAACCCTAGATGCAGACAGAACGGGTAAACGTAATTCCTCCCAGAGGGAAGCTGGAAGTAACTTCAAAATGTCTTTGGGAGAGACAAGCTCATAATAGTACACTATATAGGTACAGTGCTTTGCAAAAATTGGAAAGGTATCATACTGGAAATTGGGCACCATAATGGATGGATGGACTTCTATTTCTGTATTCTCCTGCAGTTTTTACATTCTGCTGTTCCTCTAGTACCATGACAGTTACTACTTGATGCCTTAACACATGTCCTATCATACTGATGTTTTCCAAATGTTCCTCTCCTCTATGATTCTGGGAAGAATCTTTTCATTCCTTGTTTTAACAATCCAACTAATTTTCAGCAACCTTCTGTAGCACCACATCTCAAACACTTCAATTATCTTCTTTTACGGTTTCCCCATAGTCCATAGCCCACTAACATACACTGCTGAGTTCCATGGGATAACAACATAATCAGCAAATGCTAGCATCGATATCCTGTCACCACAGGCTTTTAATCCCATTCCTATGCCTTTCTTTTATCCCATTGTTGTTTCTTCTATGTATAGTAGGGACAAAAGAATTCATCCTTGTCTTACATCCTTTTTAATCTGAGCACTTTGTTCTTGATCTTCCATTCTTACTGCTCCATCTTGGTATTTGTGCTACTGTATGCTATCTGTCTGTCCCTAAAGTTTACTCATTTTTCAGAAGTTCGAACATCTTGAACCATTTCACACTGCTGAACACATTTTTTAGGTCAACAAATCCTAAGAAACACAACTCGATTTTCTTAAGGCTCACTTCCATTACCAAGTGCATCAGAACTGCCTCTGTGATGTATAAGCTGTTAAGCTGATTGTGCGATAGTTCTCACACTTATCTGCCCTTGCTATCTTCAGGGTTATGTTAATGATATTGTTCCAAAAGTCCCCAAAATATGTCTGCAGTCTCACAGATTCCACCCAGTAACTTCAACTGTCATTTGGTTGCCACTTCCTGAATGTTTGTACAAATTCTGAATGGATGTCATCTATCCCTTCTGCCTTATTTGACTACAAGTCTTCTAAAGCTCTTTTATACTTTGGCTCTAATACTGGATCCCCTAAATCTTAAACATTGACTACCATTTCTTCTTCAGTCATGTCATTAGACAATTCCACCCTCTCGTAGAGGCCTTCAATGTACAGTTTCCTCCTACCTACTCTCTCCTCTGCATTTAACAGTGGAATTTCCATTCCGCTCTGAACGTTGATATTACTGCTTTTAATTGCAACAAAAGTTATTTTGATTTTGCTACATGCTGAGTCAGTCCTGATGATCAGTTTTTATTCAATTTGTTTGCATTTTTCCTATAACCATTTTATTGTGGCTTCCTGAACATACTATGTACTGTATTTCATACCTAAGTGACTCATATTATTGTATTCCTGTCTTTCCCAGGACATTTTGTACTTCCTTCTTCCACTGATCAACTAAAGTATTTCTTCTGTTACCCAAGATTTCTTCATCATATATACCTTCCTTGTAGCTACATTTGACTGTCCGACACCTCTGATTGCCATCATTAGAGATGTCCATTCTTCATCAACTGAAGTACCTACAGTGGTACTCCTTATCACAATATCAACAGCCTTAGAGAGCGTCAAACACCCCTTTTATCAGTCCTCAATGTTACATTATCCCATATATATATATTTTTCCCCATTCTGCTCCACCTGGACGAATCTCTTAAGCTTAGCCTACTCTTCATCATTACTAAATTATGACCAGAGTCTATATCTGCTCCTGAGTATCCAATATTTGATTTTGGAATATGTCTGACCACAATGTAATCCAGATGGAATCTTCCTGTGTCTTTGGGTCTTTTCCAAGTACACCTCCTCTTCTTATGATTTTAGAACAGTGTATTCACTACTACTTGGTGAAATCTATTGCTGATCTCATTAAGTTTTCTCCTCTCTCGTTCCTATTACTGCAGCGCTATTCTCCCATAAATCAGTTTTCTGTTCCTTCTCCTACTACTGCATTCCAATGATCCATGCTTATTAGATTATCATCTCCCTTTACATACTGAATTACTGGTTCAATAGCTTCACATACTTTCTCTACATCTTCATCTTCTGCTTGTAACATCAGCATGTACACCTGAACTATTTTTTGCTGGTTTGCTGCAGAGAATGGCAAGAACACCCTACCTCTAAACTGTACACAGAAACTCATTCTCTGGACCTCATAGTATTTATGTTGAGCCTTTGCACTTCCCTATTCAGATTTTATCACTTCCCTACCACATTCAAACTTCAGACATACCCCAGTCTGACTCACAGAATGTTATCCTTTCACTGATTTTTACAATTCCAGATGTTAAATAAGTGAGCAGTAAGGCACAAAAATGAGTCACGTATGAGGAAACAGTACTTACATCTGCAAATATTAGTACTTTGGCTTTATTTTCCTGTTTCTTACACAATGTTCAAAAAGGTATGGATGGTGGTGACAAAGACTGGAAAGAAAATTAGATGCAGATATTGTAACTGGCTTGAATGAGGGTTCTTAGAGAAACATTATACATTATTATACAAAGAGACAAACATTCTCCCCGTGTATCTCAACTTTTTATTTTAAATTATCTAAGTATCGGGTTAAAAGGCCATTTTCTACTGTTTCAAAGATGTTATTCATACTTGCTGGTGCACTATGAAACATAGAAGTATATAGCTCAGAAACAAAATTCCTAAATGTATGAGTGAAAGGTGATCTAAATTAGGTCAAACATGTTAATAACAAGCTAAGTAAACTTATGTCTTAAGAGCACTGAAACTTTGTGCCACAACAATTATGAGTGCTTACTGTGCCTACATTCAGTCTCCCATGAAATTATTGTGTAACATTATGGAGAAACTCTCCAGCATCACTTAATATTTACAGAATGCAGAAGGATGTCATTAGAATAACAAATGAAAGTAGAACAAACGAATCATGCAAACTTGCTTTCTCAACAATTAATGTACTTCATCTGGCACATATTTAAATTATAGAAGCATTCCTGTTCTATAAAGTAAATTAAATGGAAAAGATAGAAGACTACAAAGGAACTGTGATGTACCACAAACACACTACTAGACTAAACAAAAACCTTCACCTAACTCACAACAACACTTTCCAATGCCATGGAGGCATATTTGACAAGAGTTTGAAGCTTTTAAGCAAACGCCTTGAAAACATAAAAACCCTCAAGGAAGTAAATCTGCTTTAAAAACCTTTACAACCATCCTCCATTACTACCCAGGGGTAATGTCCGCCTGCTTAGCTGGGTGGCAACATGCTCTTCTCCCATGCAAGCCGGCCCAGGTTCGATTCCTGGCTGGGTTGGAGATTTTCTCTGCTCATGGACTGGGTGTTGTGTTGTCCTCATCATCACCTCAATCTCATCACTGTTGCGCAAGTAGCCAAATGTGGCATTGCACGAAATAAGACTTGCACTTGGCAGCCAAACTTCCCCGCATGGGGCCTCCCTGCCAACTATGGCGTACGCTCATTTCATTTTTTTTTTTTCAGTGATAATGTGCAACTACATTTACACCTTGCAAATGACCATAAGGTGCATGGATGACGTCCATTCTCAATGCACAATCTTAAATTTCCTATTCACTTACATATACAAGTGGAATACAGTTACAGACTTTGAATTGTAATGGAAGTTTAATGTACGTAGAAATTTTAAAAAATTCCTTTTGTAAATGGTTGTGCACAATTTCACTGCATTTGACACATGCAATATCGATTTCACTCAGTGCTATTAAAATAAAAAGGACTAATACTTAAATAAATATTAACAAGAATCTGCAACAACCAAATAAGTTTAGTAATATTTGTCTCCTATTCATAGCTTAACGTTTACATGACTACAATGGCATTTTTCAAAGAAAATAGTTACCTATATCTGTAACAACCGAGTCCAATTTACAGTACATTAGTACATGTTGTGCAGCTTTACAACGAACACTAGTACTTGCATGTAGCTAACAAACTTTGCAGTTCTTGAATAAAGATATTCAGACGGTTTGTAGGAAAAGTAACTAATTATGTTTATTTTTAATTTTCTTTCAAACTAGTACAGACTCCATTTTCTTGTTTTATGTCAGATAGGAGCTTGTTGTAGGCATAAGTGAAAATTATTTTTCTGTCTTCTATTGTAACTGTGTTGATCAGAGTTCAGCTGAGGTGGTGGTGGTTGTTGGTATGTTTAAGGGGGACTAAACAGCGAAGGTCATCAGTCCCCCATTCCAAAATCAGCCGAGCCGAAAATCTACGAAGCAGATAAAAACCAAAGGGGGAGGAGACGTCCCCCCAGGCGCTAAAAGCACACAAATTCAGCAACAAACACTACAGACAAGAACAGGACAGAGGAACACCAGACAGAAAGAAACAGAAGAAAGGAAGATGGCCGGAGACTGGTTGACTGACCACGAGATCAAAAATGGGAAAGAGTCAACAATCTCACGGCACACCAGAACAGCAACAGACACAAGGACAATAGACACAGAAAGGGAAAGGCGCAGGACCTCCCTAAATCGAACCATAAAACGGACTACCACGGATAAAATTTAAAACGGTATCAGCCATGGAGGCATCGTCGGATAAAACCAAAGCCAAAGTGCCCGGGAGATTAAAAGATTGCCGGAGTGTGCGCAGTCGAGGACACTCCAGCAAAATGTGGCCGACAGTCAGCCGGGACCCACACTGACACAAGGGGGGATCCTCCTGACGTAACAGATGGCCGTGCGTCAGGTAGGTATGGCCGATGCGCAGCCGACACAAGACTACCGAGTCCCTGCGAGAAGCCCGCAGGGAGGAACGCCACACATCGGTCGTCCCCTTGACAGCCCGTAGTTTATTCGGGGCTGTCATGCCACGCCACTCAGCAGCCCACATCCCAAGTACCTTACGGCGCAACACCAGCTGCTGGTCGCGAGCCGTAAGGCCGATCTCCAAAGCTGGGGCGTCTATCGCCCCTTTGGCCAGCCTGTCAACACGTTCGTTCCCCGGGATGCCAACGTGACCTGGCGTCCAAACAAAAACCACCGAACGACCAGAGTGGGTAATGGTGGAAACAGACTCCCGAATAGAGGACACCAGAGGAGAAGAGGGATAGCAGCGGTCGATGGCCTGGAGGCTGCTCAGGGAGTCACTGCAGATGACGACGGACGCATCTGAGCAGGAACGCATATGCTCAAGAGCTCGCAAGATGGCCACCAGCTCTGCAGTAAAAATACTGCTGCCAGCCGGCAAGGAGCGTTGCTCAACATGGGCAGCGTGAACAAAAGCGTAGGCAGTGCGACCATCAACCAGGGAACCATCAGTGTAGACAGGCTCACAGCCCGGAAATGAGTCGAGGAGCGCAAGAAAACGGCGACGGAGGGCCACAGGCGGAACCGAGTCCTTGGGTCCCTGTGCCAAGTCCAGACGGACGGACGGCCGGGACAAACACCAGGGAGGCGTAGGTGCACGGACCCGGAAGGGAGGCGGAAGAGGGAATGAACCCAATTCCGACAGCAGGGACTGAACGCGGACAGCGACGGAAAGCCCAGACCTAGGTCGCCGTTCGGGCAGAGGGAGGACCATAGCAGGGAAAAGCAGGCGACGATTGGGATGATCTGGCGAGCAATGAACGTGGACAGCATAGTCGACGAGCAGACGATGGCGGCGAATCCGCAGCGGGGGAACCCCGGCCTCCACCAGTAGACTATCCACGGGGCTGGTGCGAAAAGCGCCAGTGGCAAGCCTAACCCCACAGTGGTGTATGGGGTCTAACAACTTCAACACTGAGGGGGACGCAGACCCATAGGCCAGGCTCCCATAATCAAGCCGGGACTGCACAAGGGCGCGGTACAACCGCAGCAGCGTGCAGCGATCTGCACCCCAAGACGTGTGGCTAAGGCAGCGGAGGGCGTTGAGGTGCCGCCAGCATTTTTGCTTCAGCCGAGTAACATGAGGAACCCATGTGAGCCGGGCATCAAACACGAGTCCCAAGAAGCGGCAAGTGTCCACCACTTCAAGCAGGTGGCCGTCGAGGTAAAGTGCAGGATGAGGGTGGACCGTCCGACGCCTGCAGAAGTGCATAACTCGAGTCTTGGCAGCAGAGAACTGAAAGCCATGAGTCAGAGCCCATGATGCTGCCTTGCGAACGGCGACTTGCAGCCTGCGTTCGGCGACTCCCGTAGTCGTGGAGCTAAATGAGATGCAGAAGTCGTCGGCATACAAAGAAGGAGACACCGACGACCCCACTGCTGCAGCCAGACCATTAATGGCCACTAGGAATAAGGACACACTCAACACCGAGCCCTGTGGGACCCCATTTTCCTGTGTATAAGAGGAACTAGAGACGGCACCGATGTGCACCCTGAAAGAGCGGTGCAATAGAAAGGTTTGAATAAAAGCCGGGAGCCGACCACGAAGACCCCACCCATGCAACGTGGCGAGGATGTGATGCCTCCATGTGGTGTCATACGCCTTCCGCAGATCGAAAAATACAGCAACAAGATGCTGACGTCGGGCAAAAGCCGTACGGACAGCAGATTCCAGCCGCACCAAATTGTCCACTGCAGACCGGCCCCGACGGAAGCCACCCTGGGATGGAGCGAGGAGACCGCGCGACTCAAGGACCCAACACAAACGCCGCCCCACCATACGTTCGAGCAATTTGCACAAAACGTTGGTGAGGGTAATGGGACGATAGCTGTCCACCGCCAGTGGGTCCGCACCGGGTTTCAAGATGGGGACAATAACGCCCTCCCGCCATTGCGACGGGAACACGCCTTCTCTCCAAACGCGATTAAATATCGCGAGAATGTGTCTCTGGCAGTCCCTGGAGAGATGCTTCAGCATCTGCGCATGGATGCAGTCTGGGCCTGGTGCTGTATCAGGGCAATCGGCGAGGGCGGCGAGGAATTCCCTCTCGCTGAAAGGAGCATTGTATGTTTCAGAACGACGCGTGTGGAATGAGAACGGCGTCCGTTCGGCTCGCTCCTTTAGAGAGCGAAAGGCGGGGGGATAGGATGCAGTCGCAGAGCTCTGAGCAAAGTGCGCGGCGAGCCGTTCAGCAATGGCGGCAGCGTCCGTGCAGACAGCGCCGTCCAAGGAGAGCCCAGGGACACCCACAAGGGTCTGGGAGCCATAAATCCGCCGGATCCGGGACCACACGTGCGAGGACGAGACACGGGAGCCCAGGGAGGAGACGTACCTCTCCCAGCACTCCTGCTTACGCCGTGCAATAAGTCGACGGGCGAAGGCACGGAGCCTCTTAAAGGCGATGAGGGTCTCCAGAGACGGGTGCCGCCTATGACGCTGGAGAGCCCGCCTACGGTCGCGAATAGCCTCAGCAATCTCCGGCCACCACCAGGGGACAGCCTTCCGCCGAGGGAGGCCAGAGGAACGGGGGATGGTAGCCTCGGCCGCTGAAATGATGGACATGGTTAAAACACGGACCACCTCGTCAATGTCACCCTGTGGGGGAGACGCTATGGTTACAGCGGAAGTAAAAGCTGGCCAGTCAGCCCTGTGGAAAGCCCAGGGGGGCAAGCGCCCAGAAGAATGACACTGTGGCAGTGACAAATAGATGGGAAAATGGTCACTACCACATAGGTCAGGATGCACCCTCCAGTGGAGGGATGGGACAAGTCCAGGGCTGCAAATAGAGAGATCGATGGCCGAGAACGAGCCATGGGCCACACTGAAATGCGTGGGAGCACCGGTGTTTAAGAGGCTAAGGTCGAGCTGAGCCAACACATGTTCCACGGCCCAACCACGATCATCGGAGACAGTCCCACCCCATAGAGGGTTGTGGGCATTGAAATCGCCCAGCAGCAAAAAAGGTGGCGGCAGTTGTGCTATCAGAGCAGCCAGGACATGCTGCGCGACAGTACCATCAGGTGGAAGGTAAATACTGCAGACGGTAATGGCCCGGGGCGTCCACACCCGAACAGCGACAGCCTCTAAAGCTGTTTGTAGAGGCACAAACTCGCTGTGAAGAGAGTTCAGGACATATATGCAGACGCCACCAGACACCCTTGCATAAGCTGCCCGGTTCTTAAAATAACCCCGATAGCCACGGAGGGCGGGGGTTCGCATTGCTGGAAACCAAGTTTCCTGCAGAGCAATGCAAAGGAAAGGATGACGGCTGATAAGGTGGCGGAGCTCAGCGAGATGGTGGAAGAAACCGCTGCAGTTCCACTGCAGGATGTTATTAGCCATGGATGGGAAAGGCGTGAAGGGACTGGGGAGGCAGATTACGCCTCCGGGGCCCCTGCTGCTACTGAGTCACCACCTGGACAACAGCCATCTACTGCATCCGAGGGACTGGCGAGATCCATGTCCTCAGCGGACGCCAGAATCTCCACCTCATCCTCAGACGCAGAGCTTGTAGGAAGTGGTGGAATGGGTGCCACCGCAATGTCGGTAGCCTTGGGGAGTTTCTTCTTCTTCTGCTTCTCGCGCTGTGCCTTTGGTGGCGCAGGCTGGGAGGGCGCAACTGGGTCGGTCGCAGGGACAGACGACGACCGTGTGTCCCTACGACCAGGGACTGGCGGTTGTTTAAGCCACTGGCGGCTGTCGGCCTTTGTACCGGACGGAACTTGGGAAGGGAGGTCCCCAAGGGACCCCTTCCTTACGAGAGTAGCCGAAGAAGTCTTACGCTTCTCCGGCCGGGAAGGGGGGACTGATGTCCCCGATGGTTGGGGGGGTGTTGCTCCTGAAGTAGATGGAGCAGGAGCAACAGGAGGTTTAGTGCCCCCCACCATCAAGGGGGCAGGTGTGGGACTTCGACTCTGAGAGCTGACCAGAGCGGATGGAAGTGGAGAAGGAGTGACAGTGGCGGCATAAGAAACTGGCATGCGCACCGGATGAAGCCGATCATATTTCCGCTTCGCCTCAGTGTACGTCAGGCGGTCGATAGTCTTTATTTCCATGATCTTCCGCTCCTTCTGCAGGATCGGACAGTCTGGCGAGCAAGGCGGATGGTGCGCACCACAGTTCACACAGATTGGAGGCGGCGCACAGGGATGATCAGGATGGGAAGGTCGACCGCAATCGCGACAGACGAGGTCGGAAGCACAGCGTGAAGACATGTGGCCGAACTTCCAACACTTGAAGCACCGCATCGGGGGAGGGATATACGGCTTGACATCACAACGGTACACCATCACCTTGACCTTCTCAGGTAACGTGTCACCCTCGAAGGCCAAGATGAAGGCACCGGTGGCAACTTGACGATCCCTCGGACCCCGGTGGACGCGCCGGACGAAATGGACACCTCGGCGCTCCAAGTTGGCGCGCAGCTCGTCGTCGGACTGTAAAAGCAGATCCCTGTGAAAGATAATGCCCTGGACCATGTTCAGACTCTTATGGGGCGTGATAGTGACGGAGACATCCCCCAGCTTAGTACAAGCGAGCAAGGCCCGCGACTGGGCGGAGGATGCCGTTTTGATCAACACCGATCCGGACTGCATCTTGGACAAGCCCTCCACCTCCCCAAACTTGTCCTCTAAATGCTCTACAAAGAACTGAGGCTTCACGGATATAAAGGATTCCCCATCAGCTCTGGTACAGACAAGATATCTGGGCGAATACGTCTCAGTGTCACGCAATGCCTGTCGTTCCTCCCATGGTGTGGCGAGGGAGGGGAACGATTTGGGGTCATAAACGTTACCTTTAAAATGGGCTCTCGAACGCTTAGAGACTGCTGACGGCTGGCCGCCAGCGACAGATGATGTACCACGCTTCATTGCGAGTCATCCGCCCTGATGCCACCTACTCCGACCAAGGGCCCTCCCCACGGGCGCCACCCAGCCACAGCAAAGGCCACCTGGCAGGATGGCCATTGCCGGGAGTCCTGATGCCCCAGGGAGATGGGCATCTACTCCTTGGCATACGTGGGGAGTGAACGGCGCAGGCATCAGTAGAGCGATCCCTGTGTTGTCAGGGGGCTACAACCAAGAGGGTACATGGCGACCCCACCACAACGGACTGGCTACCGTGCTGGATCTTAGGTGCAAAAATGGCCAACGTCGTCGTCACAGTTAAAAGAAACACTGCAGAGTGCAGCGTGGTAATCGCCCAAGAGATCGAAAATGAGCGGGACACCATTGCAACGACGAGAAAGACGGCTATAGGTCTAATTGCACGAAGGATACAGTGCACCATGTAAGGTGCCCTTCCCCAATTGGCTCGCTCTTCGGAATAATTTAGATAGATGGAGGTCAAACCCGAGAGGGGACCATCACATAAGGCCGAAACGTTTGAGACTCCTTTTAGTCGCCTCTTACGACAGGCAGGAATACCGCGGGCCTATTCTTACCCCCGAACCCGCAGGGGGCAGTTCAGCTGAAACTGATGTTACTGTCAGTGATAAAAACCTCAAGGAGTAAATGCGTTGGGAAGAGGATGTAACTATTCCCAGTTACTTAAAAGACTTCTACAAAATGATCTACTTTAGACAATATTCTTACTGCTCACTTCTGCTGAACAAGCACTTTATCTATTTTACACACACCACCACAGAAGATAATTTCATAAGACAACAGGAATTGAAAATATGCCACATAATCCAACATTTTAGTCTTTCAGTCAATTAAATGAGAAAAGTTTCAAAGACCAAGACAAGCTGAAATGAGTTTCTGGATTTGTTCCTGTGAAGTTTCAAAGACCAAGACAAGCTGAAATGAGTTTCTGGATTTGTTCCTGTATGTGTTGAGTTCATTTTAACTTTTTACTAAACTTGACACAAAAGATTTTTACACAGTATTACCATTACTGCTTATCTGTAATCAAGTAATACAAGTCTTTGTGAAATTAAAACTTAAATTGTTAGCTGTAAACCACCCGTCAGAGTGTTCAGCTGTCATCCGAGCTGTCTCTTCTCAGCTTGTATTTGGACTTTTAATTAGTATACTTGTGCCATTGGCAAACACAACCGTCTATGAACTGCCCTTTAAAGTCACTGAAGATCATTTATGTAGGTCAAGAACTAGAGTGGTCATATACTGACCATTTCCAGACTTCATCTGTTACATTCCCCCCAATCTGTTGTCAGTTTTTTGCCTGTGACATTGTCTGTCAATGAGACCCCCTGCTGTTACAAGGCAAGACTACAACCTTGCTATGAGAATTTAGTTTGCCTACCAGGATTTTTCAATCCACACAGTTGAAGGGTTTGGCAAGGTGACAAAGTATATGAACAGGATAAATTTTCTTGCTTAGCCCTATCAAGACATTTGTGACATCTTGTATTGCTTTCTCTGTGGAGAATCCTTTATGAAAGTGACAGAAACAGTTAACAAGTTCTGGCTAGTAAAGTGTGTCAGTATTCTATCACAGTCCACTGTCTCAACCATTTTTAAATGACTGGAAGGAGTGAACAGGTCTGCAAATAAAGGTTGTTCAATTATTTCCAGTTTCATAGATGTGTTTTACTACAGCTAGTTTAAGTCTCTTAGGAACTCCTGTCAAGTCAGCAAGTGATTTTAATACTGAAACAAAAACACTATTATAGACAGCAGAATGATTTCATTTTAGTAACCTGATTAATCTTTGTAACTTCTTTAGGGCTAAATGATAGAGCCAACACTCTTGAATGCCTATAGTTTAATAATGTTCAGCTTCTTTCCTCAATCTTGGAGTGCTTCATCATTTAATAATACAGCATTTGTTTTGCTTTCTGAATAACTTGAATAACTTTTTGAACAACATGAATATTTTACAATACTGGTGGGAAAAAGTGATCCATAATTACTTGAAGAAATGCTGAAAGACACATCACAGTGATGAAATCCATGGTAGAATTATTATAGTATCATTATATTTATTCAGAGTATATGAAGTCAAACACTACTTTTCTAATTGTTTCCTCATCAACTACATAAAGTGACAGGAAGCATTACCAGGAGGTTTCAAAGATGCAGTCAGCAGTTACAACCACATAACCACAAAACAATATGAGTAAAGGTCAATGTCATTTAAGAATACAAATTACTGTAAAAAACACACTAGTTAGCAAACAGGGTTATAAAATCATACGTGAAGTAAATGCAGATTTCTGTAGGTGAAACGGATGCAACCACATTAGTATCACTTGACTTTCCGTGTTTGTGAACAAATATCTGATATGTTACTGCTGTATGCCACATATACAAACACTACAATCTGTCTTCTGCAATTCCTTCAAATAATTTACAGTGCATTTACTGTACATGTTTTACCTTTTTTTAGTGTTTGGATCTAGGGATTACAATATTTTTCAAGAACAAAAACCACCTCTACAGGAATCATCACAGATTTCAATAATAGCTGTCTTGCAAAACTTGACTTGCTGTGTTCATCCATGAGAGCCATATGGCAGGAGAAAATGATACCCCAGTTACTGATATGTTCCTTGAGTTCCAGAAAGTTTCCCATACAGTTCTGGTCTGACATATAGTGAACAACAAAGTACCAGAATACTGGATCAGTTCTGTCACTGTATTCTGAAGTTCCCAGTAGACAGAATTCAGTGAGGATGTTTGCGGATGAAGCTGTTGTATATATGAATGTTGCAATGCCAGAAAACTCTACAAAAATACAGGAAGACTTGCTGAAGATTGATGCTTTGGTAGTTGATTCTTACTGTAGATAATGTAAAGTATTGCACATTAATAGGCAGGAAAAAACATTATTGCTTAATTGCACAATTGGCAATAAATCAATAAAAACAATCACAATTGTAAAATATCTGAAAGTAATCATATTGAGTGATCAGAAGTGTAACAGACACATAAGAGTGGATACAGGAAAAGCAAATGCAAGACATACAAATTGGAAAAATCCTTAGGAAATTTAGCTCACTCAAAAATGACAAGAGTTTACACAATCCTTGTCAGAACAGTTCTTGGACACTGTTCGTCAGCTCTTGAGGCCCTTGCCAATAGAATTAATAGAGGAGGAGAGAGAGAGAGAGAGAGAGAGAGAGAGAGAGAGAGAGAGAGTCTGAAGAACATAGGTACATTTCATAATAGGTTTGTTTGATAAGTGTGAGAGTGTCAGAGAGATGCTTATCAGACTCCAGTAGCAAATGCTACGAAAGAGGTGTTATAATATATCTCGGCAGATAAAAAAATCTACTCACCAAACTGCAACAGGAGAATACAACATATAAAGGTATTTAAATTTGCGACCTTGCAGAGCGAGTGGCTCGTCCTCCTGGCAGGAGGAGGAGCCAGTGGCTCCACCTTCTGGCGGAAGGGTTGAAGGAGAAGGAATACGGGTGAAGGAAAGGGACTGGTGAGGTTTAGGAAATGGGAAGAGTTAGGAAAAGCCACAAACAACCCTGGGTCAGGGAAAACTTACTGGACGTGAGTCTGAATATTGTGATTTTTTTACTAATTGATATCCATCGCAGAATATGAATGCAAGACAATGAGGGTAAAGTGGACACCCAGGTATTCCATCACGTTGTCAGATCACTGGGTAGCGATTCATTTCAGAAAATTCCGTTTCACCACGTTTCTCGGAACAATAGTTTCACCATGATTGAGACAGGACAGAACAGTCCTAGTGACTCACAAAATTCAGCTACTGCCTGTAGTCATTTCCTTTTGGTAGTAGGTCCATCAGGTAATTTTTGTGTGACATTATCCAAGTTAACATAAAAGCTGTCCATTTCTGTGTACTTATATGCCTAAAGCACATATCTGTAGTAATCTCTCACCCTTCAGTTACCAATAAGTCTTGTAACAGATTTGAAGTAGTGGTCCATTTCACTAATCAAAAGTTCAATAATTTCATGAGGGTCGTTAGTCCATAATACATAATGATAGTTTCATTGCTGTTATTTGCACCAAAAATGAAGTCATCCATAAAAACATTGTTGGCTGGTATTTGAGAAAGCCGGAAAATGCAGTATCATGTCTAGAAGCATGTTCTTTCAGTGTTGCTTAATGCAAGAATGGACTGAATGTAAGGCCAGATGGAAGCCTAGTGAAATGGTAGTTTCCGTGACTACTTCAAAAAAATACTGTGCCATAAAAATCTTTTCAAATCCCTGTTATCTTCATGCAAGAGAAGTTACAGGAATGCTTGCATAATGTCACTAATAATAGGCACAGGATGTAATTGAAACTACAAAAAAAAACAAAAAGTATTTCTGGCAGAAGATATAGTTCCACCTCTGATGTGTTGTTGAGAGAAGGAGCGTTTATCTCGTGAGGAGGCGCATCAAAAATTGTACTCGCGTTATTCTGCCAAGTTTTTCTTTTTTAACTGCCTGATACAGAAGATAAAACATGGTGTTACTGCGTTTTCTTGAGCTATCCATGGTTCTTTGTAATGTAGTCCGACAAGATTAAGTGGTAAGTATCCTTTAAGGAGTGGTTACTAAGAACTCTCTTAAGTAACTAATAGATCTACTTTCTGCATCAGTCTGTTAGTAGAATATAAGATAATATTTCATTTCTTAGGTAGACAAATGACTCTTTGAGTATCATGCACAAGACAAGATGCTCGAAATTCTTGGAGGAGGACAGAATCTTTGTGGGTCTTTATTGTAACATGCTGCACAGTTATGGCAGTTGTCTCTAAACCCCAGAATGGTGTTAATTGGTCATATGTGGGCATATGAGCCTGAAGTACAAAGTTAACAGCTAAATTTGCAAAAATAGCAGATTTGCTCCCATTGAGGATCTAACTGAGTATGCTGGGAAATAGAACAATGAATTTAGAAATCAAGTTGGTAGACCATCAGCGACAAACTTCTAGTAATTATCACTGTCAATTAAAACCTCCATGGGCATATCTTCTTTGGAATCTATCTGTGGATCAGCTAACTGCAGTGGGTGGACACAAGATATATTCTTAATATCTTGAACTCTGGGCTGTGTTGTGAAGCAGTGGTCTCCTTCACATGCGCCAATGTAAGTCATCTTCTAACTTTGAAACTGACAATGCTACACCATCGCAAGGAGCTAGTACGAGACTCAAACATGCAAACACTAAGTTGTTGTTCATCAATGGCAGGCAGTTTCAAATCTTTTATTAAAGTATTTGCTGCAAGGGATGCTTGGCTTCTTTTGTCCAGCACGCACAGAGTAAGTTTACTTAGTCCTGTTGGTCCTATGGTTCACACCTGAGCTATTTGCAACAATACGAAGGTTAAGACATGACGGAATTACAGGCATTGGCTCCAAGGGAGCATTGATTTAAATCAAAGGGGAAAGTTGAAAATTTGTGCCAGACCAGGATTCAAGCCCAGGTCTCTTGCGTACTAGGCTGACCACTGTGCCATCCGGATACAGGGTTGTCGCAACTGCGTGGACTACCCTAGCACACCTCCTGTCAGATCCAAATTCTCAAAATATCCACACAATTCTAATGCAGTGCCCTTTGTCTATTATCATCATAACTCTTGGCATTTTACCAATTTCCATAAGAGTTCGAGACCAATGTGCATCTGCACTGAAGAGATCACTTGCTGCCCCTACTTTAATTATACACACATGGTGTCTGTTATTAAGGACATATGAAGGTTGGTTTAGTTGCATTTGTATTACTAACAGAAGTGATACTCTGTGATGCTGAGACTTCATGTGCCTTACTGTCGACACATACTGACTTGTGATGTGGTTTTTATAGCTAGTACAAAATCCCCTATCCTTCTTCCTGCAATCTGACACTTTATGTCTTTTGTTCATACAAAACATTAGTTAATACTTTTCAATATCTGTTCTCATTTTGTGACATCAGTAATTTTATTACATTCTTGATCCAATGTCCACATTCTTCGAAAATGACACAAAATGGACCACAATTTTTATTGCCCTTGGGTACTGGTTGTTTCAGATTAGCACAGACATGCAGTGCTGCAGCCACAGGAGTCTAACTCAGTGTTTTATTCTTCTGTGAGGCAAATGCTGTGTCAGTTTCCATTGCTATAAATTCAATCAATAAATTCAATCAACTGAAGTATGTCCCCCATATGAAAGAAAAGTTTCCCTGAAAGAATAAGACAGCATTGGCAAGTATCCTCAGGAAAAGTTCTCGGAATTTGTGGCGCTGATACAAGAATATAAGTATTTGTGTCTTTGCTGAGTCCGTAGAAAGCACGGACATGGCAGATACAACTGATAAATGTAGAATTAAGTGGTTCTGGATTCGGAAAGTGTATAAGTTTAATAGATTCCAAATAATCCAGGTGAGCTTATATAATTCTATTTTTATTGTCATGGTGTGCTTTGAAGATGCTCTTGAGTTCTTCAAATGTGTCAGAGATCACAGTAATGCCATCAACTAAATCCTTTGGCTTCCCTTCTAAGCAGCCAAACAAAAACATGTGCTAATGAATAGTGGATACTGTGTGATCCTGTTCTACCAATAGCTGGAACTGTTCCAAAAAATGACCCCAAGTCTCGACACCTCCAGGAAACATCTCAAGTTCTATACTGCTACAGAACTACCTAACATTAGATAGTGGAGCAACAGAAGTGACAGTCATAGCAGGTTGTTTATCACTGATGATAATGCGAGCCATGGATTTCAGCAGTTCCCCCTTTACTGCCCATGATGTGTATAAAATCCTGCACTCGGCTGCCTCTACATACACATTTGGACATGTCAGCAGTGGAATCAGTATCACCAAGAACATTATGTATTTTGTTATCAAGATCTCTTTGTGTACACAATAGTCTCTGTAATCAATCTTTAGAATATTCATAATCTTCAGTGGGGATTGTGTCAGTAAAGTTGTGAACTTCATTCAAAATGCATGTAGTGTTAGCTCTTGCTCTCACTCCTATTCTTTTCTGGCACTGTAATTGATTGTGCTATCAGCGTTTTCTGTGCCACATGTCGTCAGATAATTGTAACTGTCTGGATGGACCAAGATAGTACATAGTTTGATAAACTTACAGATGGCAGCATCAGTCATAAAAAATCTACAGGCCGTAGTGTAAGGTTTGACAACCCGTTAACGTGCCAACCAAGCAGCTACAATAGCAGTATAGAATATAATAATGGGATCTACTGTGGTTACAAATGGCAATACAAAATGCATTGTATGATAATTAGTTAAATTTCAATGCGTATGCAGATGGTCGTTGTAAGAAGAGTTTGTTGCCTGGCATGACGAATCGCTGCAGTGAGCCCTTGTGACAGTGCATGTTAAGTGCGTTCAAAAATACTACATAAATTCCAACATTCAAATTCAGAGGGCGTATGTTCCAAGAAGAGTAAGGCAACATATTATTTCTTTTCACAAACATCCCAAGAATACTGAAATTGCAGAAATTCGAACTCATAAAGAGGCTTATCAAGGTTTTTTATTCTCATGGATCATTCATGATTAGAACAGGAAAGGGAGCACGCCATGTGATAGCAGAAGTATCCTTACCACACACCAAAAAGTGACTGCAGAGTATAGAGGTAGATCTAGGATGATGATAATCAAAATCAGTTGTTAAATGAATTTTTAATGAGCACAACTCCCCAAGAAATATTTTCCGGGTTCTAAAACATTATCGTCAGACATTTCTAAAACCCCTCAGGAAACACAGTCTTAATGAAACAGTGGCTGTGTGCACAAGGGGTTTTGTGTGTGCCACTGAAGTGAAGGTCTATATATGATGGTAGAGAAACTGTTGGCAGTGTCTCCACAGAGGATCCAGACAAAGTGTGTCTCACACCATCCTGTCTTATATCATTTCCTTCTCTGATTGTGGGGCAGCAGGCACAGTCCCCTTGTGTCTGTGGAATTTCCTTGGTGACCATGACAATGGTCATGAACATATGTCTTACTGCAGAAGGATGGATAGTTGATTGTAGCCATGGTGAAAACAAGCTGTCTAAGGGGTAAGACCCTGAAATATAAACTTAGCAGGTGCCCAGGCCTTGAGGTGGCATGCCCACCAAGGTACTCGCGGGCTATGGGCCAATAATAATCAGCACCACTAAAAATCTTTAAACCACAGAGACTAAAAGGACAATAACCAGGTGAATCCTTTGGCCCAAAAAGGAAAACCCTTATTCAATTTTGGAACATAAGAATGTTGAAAGAGGCAGGAAGATTAAGACAAGTCAAAATGACTTGGAGAACTACCAGTTGGGTACACTGAGACAAAGTGAAATAAGATGGCCAGAATCTGGGGAAGTTCAGACACAAAATGGTGAACTACAGCTGTATGCAGAGCAATGCACAGAAATGGTGTAGAGCAAAAGGAGCTTACTGGAGAGAGAACCAGTCTCTGAATGGATAATAACTACATGCTTTAAAACAAATGTGCAAAATATTACTGTCATTCAGCACTACACACCAATCGAAGTGGCTGAAAGAAAGCTATAAGATGCATTTCCTACAGAGCTAAATGGAGTACTTAGACAAGCTTACTGTAGAAACAAAAATATTTTAATGGGAGACTTGAATGTCAACATTGGTTCAGATAATGAAATGCTTAAACACACCACACATGTCCACAGCAGTAGAAACAGAAATGTAACTGCTGAACTGCTTATAGATATATGCACTGAGCATGATCTAGTCATTGAAGGTACACTGTTTCCACATCATAACTGCCGTAACATAATGTGAGTTTCATCAGATAAGACCAATGCAGCCAATAAGCTTTAAGTTTCAACACTCTCTGTTAAATGTGAGAAGTATGCGAGGAACAGACAATGGAAGTGACCACCACCTAGGTTTGCCGGAGTTCAGACTGAAAAGAGGACCTAGCTCAATCATAGGTTAAAAGAACAAGACTAACAGGTCAAAGACAGAATGGCTGTTGCACTATGAAACTGATTTCTGGCCCTCTCTGAAGAAAACTTTAAGCGGGAAAGAACTGAAGAAGATCAGCAGAAACTCAGAGACATTTATCTAGATGTTGCAGAGATATCTTACATTATACGACATATCAGAAAAGAGAGTGGGTCTCTGATGAAATGATGAATGAGATTAACTACAGGAAAGAACTCAAACAAAAATTAAATGTCTGTAAGGCAAGAGCATAGAAGATTGAAGAGCATAAAGAATACACTGAGGTGAACAAAAGCATGGAAATAGGGACAAGATAATATAAAAGGAAGTTGATAATAGCAGAAGAGAGAGCAAAGTGGGATAATACAAAGGAGCTGTACAATATTACCAAATGGTTATCAATGAAGAATTTTAGATGTGGAGGGCCGGTTAACAGGAATGATGGAGTGATGATTATGACCCAACAGGCACAGCTACAAAGACTGTAGGAGTACTTCAAAAGGTTATTAAATTGTGAAGACAACCAAAATAAATAGGTGAGAGATGTTCCAGAGAAAGTCAAAGTGGTCAAGATATAAATACACGGCATCCCATAATGAACGAAAAAGGCAAAGGCTCCAGGGCTAGACAATATAGCACGGAAGCTCTTAAAATTCAATTCAGAAACTACTGTTAAAATGCTCCATCCCTCATTGAAGAATATCTGTCTCGAAGTGAAATCCCCAAACGAGTGGATAAGCGGATTGGTGGATAAGTCAACCAAAAATGGAAATTTGTCAGATTGTAGGAACTGGTGTGATATTACATTTATGCCAACACCCAGCAGGGGCACCAATGTCATTGTACGTAGCATTAAAGATTGACGAAAACTGACTGCGTAAAGAAGCCAGTCTCTGGGCACAAAACAATTGTGTTGATCTTATGAATACTGTTCAAAATGGTTCAAATGGCTCTGAGCACTATGGGACTTAACATCTGTGGTCATCAGTCCCCTAGAACTTAGAACTACTTAAACCTAACTAACCTAAGGACATCACACACATCCATGCCCGAGGCAGGATTCGAACCTGCGACCGGAGCGGTCACGCGGTTCCAGACTGAAGCGCCTAGACCGCACGGCCACACCGGCCGGCATGAATACTGTGATGATCATCTTAGAGCAAAGTAAAGAATTCCTGGCAACCGTGTACCCGGGATTCATTGATTTTGAAAACACCTTAGATTCTGTAAACATCGAGTAGTGTGGTTGGTGTTGTGGAGGTGTGGTATACCACAGAAAATTGCTGGTCTCAAGGCAAATATAAGTAAAGTAAAGAAAATGAGAGTACCAGTATATTCTCAGAACATGGAAAAGCCCCTGTTTGTTGGGTTGGAGCAGGTTGATATATAATTTCAAAATCCATTCTTGCAACGTCTAGCAACAGACCCTTTGACTTTAACATAAATTGATATTACATAAATTCAATTTTTTTTTATTTAATACGGAAGACATGTTTATAATAACAGCACAACATTGCTGATTGCTTGCCGATTCCACAAATTCCATACAATCCTCTCGGAATTGTATTTTAGGATTCCTAAAAGATATCCATATTTTGAAAGTTGAAACAAGTTAAATTCATTGCCATACATTCTGATAACATGAACTGATGATCACTGACTCCTGAAAGCACAAGGGAATTGGAGGAGAAGGAGACTTGAGGATACATAACAACTGATGACCATAACAGGATAACACATTTCATGGGGGACCTACTCATTTGGCTAATTTCAACATTCCATCACGTATTAAAGGAGGAAGGAGATGAACCTCACAGACCTATTATAAATGTAAAAATAAGTACTTGGGAAATAAAATGTAGATACTAGATGTTTGGTGTCCACTCTTTAGAAGCTTCGAGTGATAAGATTAATGACTTCAAGGTTTATGTAGAGCTGCCAATGACAGTTGTCAGCATTAGAACAGTCATGGAGACGAGCTGCAAACTAAATGAACGGTGCTTAAATGCATCCTGTCTAAGTGAACTTCTTAGCAAAAATGCAATTTGGGTTGGGGCAGTAATTGTCAGAAAGCATTTACTGCTATAAAAGAGCCCCTGTGTAACAGCAACATTTCTACTACTCTGTTCTCTTGGCTGACCACAGTTGCCAGCAGTGTTAGGCTGGAAATTCATTTGTTCCAAGAAAATAAAGAAACTGTGAATACAGACAATAAACACTCTCTTGGAAGCAGGATGCTGCTAAAGCATGAAAAGATACATACAGTGACTGAAAATGAGTTATTGGCAGTTCATTAAGGGTTCATAAAATTTAAATGTTTTCTGTTAGGTCATCATGTAATTAGATATACTACACTAATCTACCTACAAGATCGTCATAGCCGATTGGCTAGATGTGCACGATTTTGAAAGGAATTTTGTTTATAAGAACAAATCTGGATTCTGAAAAACAGATATTGAGCTTTCCTGAATGGCATGCAAACAAATTAATAAATTATGTTCATTAGAGTCATGGGAATTATGAAGTCAAGAAATGCTGCAAGAAAATGTGTTCTGCTTTACATTTTCACTCTGCAGTGGATTGTGCACTATTAGAAACTTCATGGTGGGTTAAAACTGTGTGCCGTATTGAGACTCAAATTCGAGACCTTTGCCTTTTGTGGGCAAGTGCTTTAACATCTGACTTACCCTCAGCTTGACACATGACCTGTTCTCACAGCTCTACTTCCACCAGTATGTTGTCTCCTACCTTCCAACTTCATAGAATCTCTCCTGTGAAACGTGCATGACTAGCAGTCCTGGAAGAAGCCCAAGGCTGTGGCTAAGCCATGTCTCCACAAGAGCCACTTTTCCACGAGTTTGCAAGGTGTGTGTGTGTGTGGGGGAGGGGGGGGGGGGGGGGGGGGGGAGTCAGTGATCATCAGTTCATGTTATCAGAATGTATGGCAATGAATTTAACTTGTTTCAACATTCAAAATATGGGCAAGGCACTGGCAGAAGTAGAGCTGTGAGGACGAGTTGTGAGTTGTGCTTGGGTAGTTCAGTCAGTAAACCACTTGCCCGCGAAAGCAAAGGATCTGAGTTCACGTCACACACAGTTTTAATCTGCCAGAAAGTTTCAAGAAAATATGTATTTTTATAATATGAGAAAGACGATCTGGAAACATGCAAACAGTTAGCTACAAATGACTGATGTCATGAGAGCAAAGCCGTCTAATAGGACCAACCAAGGATACATGCAGAGTACCATGCCAAAGAAAGCCTCTGAGACTACATACTTTGGATCTATATGGACCACTAGCCAGGCCTAGAGGGTGTTCTGCTTTATTTTTTGTCATAGTTGACTTATTTTAGAAATTTATTAAATTATGCCCTACATAAAACTACCAGTAAAAACATAATTCAAAAGTTAGGGATAGATTATTTTACCCACATAGGAAAACAGAAAACAGTCATGTCAGACAATGGATTCCAGTTTGTATCCAAAACTAGGAAATCTTTCAATGAGGGTAGTAGTACTGAATGCATACTAATCTATGTGTATCATCCTGAAAGTAACTTTGCAGAGAAAGACATGAAAGAAATTGGACATCTATGTCAAACCAACTGTTGATGAAAGTATGCCAGTTGGATTAAATACATGGGCTACCTAGTTTTGAGATCATGTCCTACAAGCACCCCACAATTCTGATTTCAGAATGTACAGAATTCCATCCATGCACTCCAATGTCAGTTGAAAAAAGGGAAGCATTAGTCAAGGAGATTATTAAAAAGGCATCAGCACAAGGAGCCATAATAGAAAAATATGAGCTGCCCAGGTACTAGAAAAAGTTATGCCAGATGAATGCTGAACTCGGAAAATTTTTTGACATATATATTGAACCTTGCCAATGCATATAGACTAGTATATCCGAAACATAAGAAACTTTTTGGATGCTGAAACATTACTAAATTAAAACAATATAAGCAAGCTGGTAGTTAAAAGCCTGATTGTCTTTTAGCATCTAAATGTGTTTCGTTTACTGTCTCACATTAGATGATTGACCTGTTTATTTTATATTGTGCCTAATAGAGGTAATGAAGACTGCAGCAGTTTACCACATGACCTTTCCTGATAAGAAATATGAGTATTTTACTTGGTGCAAATGAACCTTGTGAATTTTTATCATTGTTTGCATATGAATAAGAATAATATTCAATGTTGCACATGTCTTATATGTACAGTTAAAGTAAATACTAATTCTTTCCTATTCACCCTACGGCTGCATCATCATATATAAAAATACTGTGTAATCTAAAGGGCCATACATGCATGATAATAGTAAAATTCATTAATCTTCAATTAAAACACTGTGGTAAAGCAAAACAAAAGATTATGTGCACCAATGATTCATTACATATTGGTAGGTAATCCAGTCAATCAAGTAAAGCAATTAATTTTATTCTTAAGTACTCTTCAGACATATATAGGGTTATATGTTTTATTTTATACATTAGTGATGTGACAGATTTTCTTATAAAGAAAATATGAACATCTACTCTGCAGCACACTCTATGAATGCTGTTAAGACCTTAAGCTGTCAGTATGCTCTTCAAAAGTCAATCCATGCTTCACTCATTCTGTGATGCTTTTCAAGTCATGGGCTTAAACAGTGACCCCTACAATGATACCATGATTGACTTGGTACTGATACCCACCTGTGTTTTGTAGGGAAAACTACATCTGAAAGTAGTCCAAGTAAGGAATGGCATCTGCTGCGCAATCAGCCCACAAGGCAAAGATGGAACAATACTAACAAATAATGGGATTTCAATGAGTGTTGTACACAAGGATTGAAATATTGTACAACCATTTCACAAACTGATACTACAAGAAAATTTAATTTAAAATCATCCAATTCTGTCAAAAAAGAAAATTTGTTTAACTTAAGGCTTTTATTTATAGATTTACAAATTATATTGCTTGTTTGCATATTAACTATGTTCTTGTGCTGTCACCAATATAAAAAATGTCTCATAAAATTCACTGAACAAGAAGATGAGAGAGATCTTAATATCATATGCAAACATACTCATTTTTGTTTGCCTGTTTATGCTGCAGCTTATTACAGATATTTTGTCTGTGTGTATATTAATCATGTTTTTTGATTACGTCATCAGTTTACAAAATATCTATTGAACAAGAACACAAGTGATAAATCTGTTAGTCCTTTCTTAATACCATATGTGAATATACTCATTTTTTTTGTTTGAAAATTCTTTTATGCTACAGATTATTATTATTATCAATTTGGAATGTATCTTAGTTACATTTATTTCCATGAAAATAATAGTTACATTATGGACTGCATCTCACTGTTCAGTGCTTGGTGTTATAATGGTCTCAGTCCTTCGCCTGGGCATTCAGGATCTGTATGCAAGCCAGCTATCTTGCCTTCCGCAGTCCTGGAGATGAGGTGTACACATAGTAATCCTTAGTATAGTCCAGTTCAACAGGAACTGGTGTATCCACGTCACTTCAGTATAGTGACCATGGAGCAGGAAGCATGGTGTGAAGCCTGTAGTGTTTTGCTTCACTGTTTCGTAAGCGAATATCGAGTCGGGCAGAATTGTATGATTCTCTTTGCTTGATATAAGCGTTCATTGAGAGCATATCTGCCAACACTTATTAAAGCATTATGTGAGATCATTCATCTTTGGGTGGTAAGCAGCTGTCATTCTGTGTGTAATGTCATAATGTGCAATTACCTCTGACATGAGACTCGACTTGAAACCTTGTCCACAATCAGAGATCATCACATGGGATGTCCTGTACTTCAAAAGTCTGTCTTCTACAAGTAAACTTAATTTCCAAAGGTTCAGCACTCATTACAGCTTTGATGACTCTGTGGCAGGTGTCACAGATATTTTGTAAACCCTTTCACCTTCCATTCATGTTCACACACAGAGTTCTACATATTACATGGAAAGTACAAAACATGCGATGTCTCTACCAAAAAGAACAGGCCACAGTGACAGCAGGCTTAGTTAAAAGTACTCTTTAAGTCTTATGCTGAACTGGATCCATCTGCTCACTGCTGCCATTCAGTCTACATAAGTGATGCTGCGGTCTGTAAACTCAATTGTCTTACTTCAACTGTCACCAAGTTCAGATGCCATGCTCCCACAGATGATATGTGCATGACCTTAATTGTGTGCCTGGGACAATATCTATTGGCCAGAAAATAAGTACCCAACATGTCTGATACAAACAGACTATATTATTGAGGCCCTGTGACCTATAATTAAGTTGGTGTAAACAAGTAACAATTTCAAATCAAACATAAATGTTCATCACACCAGAATTCAAGGATTTTTATTTAAAGGCAAGAAACATAGCTCTCGCTGTAGAAAGTTAAAACCATGATACGTTTCGTGCCAGTTTAGGCATGTCATCAGGTGGTCAAAAAAAGAGATTAGAAAAGAAGTATTTTACAATTTTTCTTTTTACACAGGCTTCGTGCATACTATTACATTAGGTACTTACTTAATTGCATCTGCAACATTATTTAACACTTTTCTTGAAGCCTCTCACTGTACTTCATGTCATTAATAAAAATAAAACCCACTAGAACTATTTATCAAATACATAAAACAGGATGTCCCTACAACAACATAAAACGAGTATTTGATGTGAAGGGAGTTCAATAAGCTCTTCAAAGTGTGCGACATTGTATACAACCAACATAAAAAAATACCACAATATCATCTGGAGATGATTCACGCTCAGCTGTAAGGAACAATGAACTATCTAGGTCCCTATGCAAGCAACCAAGAGGACAACTGCATTGGCCATGGTATCCGAAAACCCAGTGAGATGGCAATAGAGAAAGTAGAGCTAGTGCACCAAAAGACGAAAGGTAAAATAGGGGAAGGTCCCGTACAATATAAAAAATAAATTACAATCGAAATAAAAGTTTGTACTGATAGCAAAATACATTGCCAAAAATTAGAACAATTGGCTATCAGGATAGACAGTCAAAATTTTCTAAAATATTTCTGTATCTCATTTCTGTCTGGGTGTTCAAGGTGAGCTCAGGAGACTTTTGTAAGACTCGGAAAATCGCTCTCTCTTCTAAAATATTAAGGTAGTTACCCTCATTCTCCAAATTTATGATCTGCATTTTCTCATTTATGTCCATGATCCAATGTCCTGTGTCATGTATATTTGCACTTAGTGCTGATCGTGAATTTGCACAATTGGTTTGTTCTTTAAACTGAGTTGGAAAACTTCTGTCAATATGGCCTATATATTTGACACCACAATGCTGACGAGAGATGCAGTAGCCACCTAATAACTTAGACATATCACAAAGCATACTTTCCTTATGTCTAACTTTCTGGACGTTGTTCTTAGGAATATAAGACGCCGAGGTATTGTTTTATGAAACCAGGGATTTGCCTATTCTATCAGAAACACTTCCAAAGAAAGGAATCCTGTAGTACTTTCTTCTAGTGGAATCTGTATTATCGGTTGTGATAAGAGAGCTGAAGGTCTTTGAACGGGATGAAAGTTCTGCCTCATTGTGATTCCTATTTAGTCTCCATACAATATACCGGTTAATGGTACGTACAAAAATGTTGCAAACATTCGAGGCTTCTATTATTTGCGTTGTTAGAACTCACATTCGAAAGCCTCGGCAGATAACTGACACTATGCAGCCTGTGCAGAAGTGCTCTGAATGTCACCCTCTTCTCCATTCCATAGTAAACTGAATATTGTGTTATATTTTGTTTAATCCCTCCAAAAAATTTTCACAGTCCTGAAAAGAGCCTCTATATAATTAAAATAATGTCATCAACGTACCTTGATATTAGCAAGGCAGTAGTATCATGGAGAACCTATTTCTGTATGGATGCAGTATCTTCGAACATGAAATAATTGAAATTAAAGACTAGTTTGAGGAACTGGACTACTTCGTTGATGTCATCCCATGGTCTTCCGCTATGCTCAGTAAGATTACTACTTATTATTTGATGCAGTTGGTTGTTTGGGTTGCTGGAATACATGTTCTTATGTCAAAGAGTACCAACAAAGTGCCCTCAGGTATGGAAAGGTCTGAAAATTATTTTAAATGATGTCATCTCTATTGGAAATATTAAAATTCAGCAGATGTTTGAAATACTTAAAAAATTTTTTTGTCCTTTAGTGTTTTCTTAATGTTAGCTACATACTTTGCAGTAGAGTCACACCTACTTTCCTTTATGTTATTTACCTCAATAAACTGGTTAACTTTATCAATGTATTGATCTTGTATAAACTGTCATGAAATCAGTTGTGGTTCCATAAAACTTTCTACAGCCAGAGCACTATCTGATGCCTATATATAAAAATGTGGACATCTGGCTGTCGTTGCCTGCAATTCAAGATAATACGTATAGAATTTAAGTATCTTACATGCAAGGCACTAACTCAAAGTAATGATCTTCCAAATATAACTTTGATGAACTAGTGACTGCAGTGGAATATCACACAAAATGACCACATGGGACTTTATATCTGAAGTGCCAGGATAGTTCCAATACTGCTTAACACATTGTTTCACAAGATTCTCTACAACAATTAAATTTTCACACCCAGTCATGATCAAAAGGCCACATGCAATTATCTACCATAACACCCAGCAAGTAGACAGTAAGATAATAAGCACAGCCCTATGTACCAGAGTGAGCCATGGGAAAAGCTTTGATCATCTGATCTAACCACTTCTAAACCTGTAGTTACTGTGGCAACTTTTGAGCACTGATCAAAGTCACTCCCTACAGAACTTTATACTTTGTAAACATCAGATGACCTAACAATAAAGGTGCTGCTAAGGATGAACTGCCAACATGGTCTGCCTGGAGCCAACACCCATAGACGTCTGCTCAAAACAACAGAACACAACCTGTATTTGTAACTTCTGCTCAGCCTGTTACATCAGACATGTCACTTTTCCTCATGTTAGATGACCATTGGATTGTCTCCCATATAGAGTGAACTGAGACATACAGGCGACAGTAGATTTGTTGAATTAACTTCTTTATTCCAGCCCTCGGCCATAGTACACCACGAACAGCTTGGTGGAGATGTCCATTTGCCTCTCAGACGAAACAATAAATGACCAGCATTGCTAACAGTGCAAAGAGTGGGGCCAAGCGTGGCATCACTCAAATGCCACTGTCAGTAATGTCTCCGGCTGCGACTGTGATGACAGTGCGGCAGTGTAGTCAACAAATCCACGGAGGTGGCCGGATTGCCCTCCAACAAGCAGGCAGCTCTCTGCTCCAGCAGCAACTGCTTTCATGACTCAGGGCAGGCTGCCCTGCCCCGTGGTCAAACAGTGGACCCCGTACTGCATTCCACGATGTCACTCTGAGTGTCACAGACTCATGGCATAGGCTGTGATACTGAGATGAAAATATTTTAGTGCACAAATGGCTGAGTACTTATTTGCTCCAGACTATGTTCATTTAGGGCTTAATGTACGCACTCTGAACACTTCCGTGGTGGCAAGTGAGGAGAGGCTTCCGTCCTTCCACTAGTGTATTGCAGTGTTGGCTGTTGCTGTACTGCATCCAGCTGGCTCTGTTTCAAAATGCTTGTCAGCCGTGTTTTGCTTTGCAATGCATAACACTCTTACCTGCCTGTGGCTGGCTCTGCTGCAACTCGCTTCCAAAATGGTGTACTTTTTGACCGAATATAATCAACACATTGCACTAATATTCAGAATTAAGCTACTTTTATGGGCCACAACAGTAACCCACAATTACAACTCACTAGGAGACCTCCTTTTAGTAATTTTAGGATTGACCTGTCTAGTACAAAAAGTATTTTTATAGGTGGGCTATTTCTTCTCTCCCACCTTGCAACAGCAGGGATGAGACCATCCTGCTATTGGCAAGGGTAACTGGTCCTAAAACATTCATGGCGCCTCTTTTTCATCCTTCTCTGGAACCCAGCTTTTACCCATTCAAGCGGACTCATGTATCTCGTGGCCACATCTTGTCTGTGGTGTCAGTGCCAGACACCACACTTGCTAGGTGGTAGTTTTAAATCGGCCGCGGTCCATTAGTACATGTCCAACCCGCATGTCGCCACTGTCAGTGATCGCAGACCGAGCGCCACCACAAGGCAGGTCTCGAGATACAGACTAGCACTCGCCCAGTTGTACGGACGACTTAGCTAGCGATGCAACACTGAAGAAGCCTCGTTTATTTGCAGAGAAGATAGTTAGAATAGCCTTCAGCTAAGTCAATGGCTACGACCTAGCAAGGCGCCATAGCAATTGATAGTTATCGTATGAAGCATGTCTCATCAAGAACGATGTATACAAATGATGGATTAAAGTTAAGTATTCCAGCAGCTACATACTTTTCTTTATAGCATTCATTACATATCCTGTTTCAGACCTAACACCCGCCTGCTTGAGTTAGCGCGTGCATCTTGGCCGCCTCTTTCAATTAGTGTGCGTAGTGTTGGCAAGTCTGCCGACACTACATTGTCAATATGCATGACAATGGTCAAACACAGCTTTCGCTCACCTTCATGAATTCTGATGCGATGATTGATTAAAATCATACAGCACTTAAAACCAATGTCGGATTTAAATGTGGACTGCTTCAATAGTTTGCAAAATTCCAGTAGCCTATTTTACACTCCGTTCTACAACAAGTTATACTTTCCCTTAACTTAAGACACTAACGTGAACTAGGTTCCTACATGAGCATGGACAGGGAAATAACATGACACTGCTACGTCTCGCATGCAGACTACTGTCTAACGATTCCCACTCGTTGACTTTGGGAACCTCCAGAGTGGTCAACTCCAGTTCAGTGCAATGGTGCTGCTGCTGATGGAATTCGTACCGCACACCTCAGAGGTAATTGTGGTGAGTGCTTTCAGCCAGTGATATGTCTGATTCTGTCTACAGCCTTCATGCATCAAAGGTGACCAGATGCTGGAGTACCATGGAAAAACTTCACTATAGCTGGTCACTGATGAGGTGGGATGATGAGCAATCTTTTTCACAACATCGAATAATACTTCCTCTCATACAGTCTTCCATTTATTAAGTGAAATTCTCCTTTGTCAGTAAAAGGATTCTATGGTTTTCAGCAATGCTGTATATTACCTCTGTTCAACAGCAATTCCACTTAATGCAGGAATGATTCAGATTTTGTCCACGACCCTGTGTTCCACGACAAGACTTCTTTAAAGGTAGTTAGTGTTCTTGTGAATATGTTTCTTGTCATATACCACTGTGACATATTCCTAAAGCTCCAGTGCCAATCTCACTAGTTGACTTGTAAGGTTCTTCACACTTGTTAGTTATCATAGAGAATGATGGTCCTTCAAAATGGTGAATGGTTTTACAGATAAATACGGCTGGAACTCACTGATGGCCCAAACAACTTCAAGGCACTCTTTCTTGGTTGTAGAGTAGTTCATACCAGATATCGACAGTGCTCTGCAACCATAAGCTATTAGTTTTTCAGCACCTTCTTTAATTTGTAATAGAACTGCACCTATCTCATAACCATTAGCATCAATGTGAAGTTCTGACTTGGCATTCTCATCATATAATGCTTGGACAGGAGATGTTAGTGCCCCCTTAAGGGTAAGGTAATATTTTACTTGCACCATGTTACAGGGAAATCCAGCATCTCCTTGCAGCAGTTCTTGCAAAGCAGTGCCTTGGCACAGAAGTTTTACATGAAACAGTGGTAATACGAGCAAATTAATACTTTAATGTGCCGAGGAGTTAGAAAGTCGGTGACCGCTATTATTTTCTCCGATACAGGATGGCATCCTCTGTCACACACTGGAAGCGCTAAGATTTGTATTTCTTGGGCAACGAAGAGGCAATCTTTTGGACTCAGGCAGTTGTCTGAACACACTTCAACACAGTTGTTATTGACTTAGTTGTTGTTCAAATATCTTTGAAAACACAAAAATGTCACCCAGATAGAAAATAGATGTTTATTTAAGGTGTCAAAGCAAGGTGTCCACACACACTCGAAGTTGGCAGGAGCATTCCATTGTCCAAACAGCATGACATTGAATATGTAAGGGCCACCAGGAGTTGTGGAAAACAGTCTTTTCCATCATCCTCATCAACTTTGATTTGCCAATAGCCTTACTAAATGTACACAGTTGAGTCTTAATTTGCTCCTCTCCAGCAGTCTAGGTAATCATCAATGCCTGGCAATGTTTAGATGCATTATTTTTGTGATTTTGTTCATTCACAGATAGTCAGTGCACAAATGCCATGTGCAACCCCCCTCCTTCATGAAGACCAATACAGAGGAACAAGGACTCTTAACACCGAATGGTCTCATCTTGCAGTATCTTCTCTACTTCCTCCAGGATTATCCATCATTCAGTTGGTGGCTTCCTATGCAATTACTGGCTAACTGGCAGATAATACCCAGTGTTGACATGGTGTTTTACCGTAAGCCTCTTGGTCTGTCTTTTCTCCACTTTGGATCTGAAAACATCCAAAAATAGGCAAAAAACAGTTAACACTCACTCACATTGTTCCTCGGTCAGATTAGATACTTTTAGCAGTTCTATACTAGTTTCATCTTCATTGTCTGTACTGGTTGTGGAACACAATTTTTCCTTGTCTATGGCATTAAGGCGCTCTTCTTGGACACACACAGATTTAAGGATGAGCTGTGGCTGCTCATAACAATTTGATCCAAAGTTCTCCTTGATCACCTACAATGTTTACGGCCATCGCTGGCAGGTTATTTCTTCTGTGAGCCAGAGTAGCTTTTTGCAATTGACAAAAGCTTCACAGTTTAATTGAGCATCTAGATTGATGACTGGAACATGTCTCATTGATGACAATGAGTTAACAATGTCTTCAATGCCAAACAAACATCCAGAGCAATCTTTGTTATATGTGCTCGCTGCAATAGCTTTGTTGGTCTGGGCCTCTGATCTTCCAGTCTATGACTGATAACATTATGAATACACTCTGACAAGAACACAGATTCACAGGACTCTGTTCTGTTGTTGGCACTCTTGCAATAGATGTTCCTGTTGGCTGGACATAATTCTCATTTGTGACTTTCTGCACATTCACTTCTGTACCATAGAATGTACTCTTCTTTAAATGTTGCCAATGAGTATTCAACACTACCGAAAAGGAAGCCCGAGCTGACTAGCACCTGGACAGGTTAGCTGTCGATGATGATGTCAATGAGATTTCCTGACATGTTTATGACTGTCATCCATGGAAGATATCCATCCGTAGTGGCCTCACCATTGGATATAGTTGCTCAGCTTAGAATCCTCAATTCTGACGTCTATGCAAGCAGCTGATACCTCTGTATGATGACAAGGAATGGCCATGGCGAGTTGGAGAACTACCTCGTCCTGGGCACAGCAACAGACTTCATCAAACTGGTTGACAATTATTGTCTGCAGTTAATTGGTGAGAACAGAACTGTCATGATAGTTGACATCTGCTAACGTAGTTGTCATTAAAAAACCTCTTCTCCTTTTTGTGCAATAGTGTACAACATATACAAGGTGTCCACAGTGAAAAAGTATGTTTTCCTCTGCCCTCCAAATGTCTGTTCTGTGGGGCATTATACTTGGAGTAGAAGTTGGTTGAACCTGCGTTGTTTGTGTACAAGGTTGTCATTCAATGGCTGTGGCATTGAGTTGGCAGAGTATGTTCTGGTGGGGGTGATCGGTGTTAAAGACTGATACATGTCTTCTTCAACATCTTCTATTACTTCCTGATGTACAGGGTCAACATTTATGGCTGCTATCTTGTGCTTACTCAGCCTGACATTTCTGGCTCTCTCTATCTCTTCTCTTACAACCTGGCATATGAGAGAGGAAAGATCACTGTGGTCTTCTACAACTGCCATAGGGATCACAATTGGGAGTTGGTCATATTTTTTTTGTCCAATTCTTTTCTGTTGAGTTTCCGCACTGCACTGGCAAAACATGATGAATCCCTCTGTGGTTGTGACCAGCTTTTATCAGAAGGAAGAGCTTGTTACATGTCTTCTGAAACTCTTTCATCAAATGTGAGATATTGTAAGCTTCACAATTCAAATTTGCAGTTCAGTCTGAAATTTATCTCACTTACTGAGCTTCTCTTCCCTCTTCTCAAATCACTGCTGAGCTCTGCTGTGAAGTAGAAGTAAACATTTGGAAAGAATAGTGGAATCAAGTATGTGTGAAAAAATTAAGGACGAAATTAACTTTCACATGATGTATCACTGCCACATACTTAGTTCGATAAAACTTGCACCATACATAAAAACAACTGGTACGGTACGGTATAGAAGGTAACTGGAAGAAATACAAAATGAGACAAACAGAAATGATACATTTATTCAGAGGTAATAGCTACAATGAAACCCCCTGAACATCACAAGATGTGGGAAGTGGTTCTTAAAAGGATGTGTGATCACCACAGATGGTGATGCATGCTCTGCAGTGTGCTCCCTTACTGGTCACAAGGTTAGTTAGGAGTTCTTGTTGTAGGGTGTTCTATATCACCACCAGTGCAACTGACAACTGCTGGATGATCACTGGCACATGTGGCTGTGCAGAAATGTGTTTCCCCAATGCATACCAAACATGCTGAACAAGCCAGGAGAATGCGCAGGCCACAACATTCACAAAAATCCACTTTGTTCCAAGAGCCTGTGCAGTTCAATGTGGTTCGCACATTGTCATCCACAAAAATGAAGTCAGGGCTGAATGAACCCCTGAAAAGCGGTAAGTAGTACAGTGTCAAAATAACATTTAGCAGTGGGTATACCATGTTCACAAATTTGGAAGTCAGTATGCTCATGCAACATTATGCCTCTCCACACCGTAGCACTTTAACCACCAAAACGATCATGTTAGACAATGTTCCTTGGTGTTTCACATGTTCCCATTTCTCCCAGCGTGAGAGCACATCCAGAATTACTACTCAGACTAAATCTGTTTCCATACAAGAAGACCGCTCCACTCTTCTTTGGTCTAGTTCCTATCCACCTGGCACCATTGCAAACAGTTCTGTTTATGTACAAGTGTCTATGGAACAGAACATCCAGGTTGCCGGACAAAGAGACCACATCCATGCAGTTGCCGTGTCACTGGAGAGCACAAAATTTTGTGCCATGCATTCCTGTTACATGTGGTTGCAACTACATCTGTTATTTGATGCGGGTCCCTTCTTGCCGGCTGCACATTGTAGTGATCATCTGCTGCTGTAGTTGACAGTGATTGATAACTTTTTTCCTTCTGGCAGCTGTGCCCATTGTTAGGAATGTTTCCCAAGCATGTGAAACAATGCTGAGCAGTACCAAATTCTTGGGGTTACACTTGCCACACATCATCCTTCTTCCAGTTTCCTGATGTTTCTTCGCCATGTGAAGTCATCCAAATGCTGTCTCAAGGCAACGGTGAAATGAAGAACACCATCAAAGGTTCACTGATTGACACAGTTTTTCCCCATTTCTCCTACTGGCTTGTGTTGCAGGGAACACCCCATTTGGCACTGTTTTCACTCAGACCTCATGTGGTGTTACGTTCAGCTTTCTGTGCATGACTGGGAAACCTCTGGCAACATGCTCATTCAATTTCAGTCATGTTCTCAAAGTTGGTAACATGTTATGTTATTGTATCTGTATCACACTTAAGTTTTGCAGAGCAGTGTATTTCTATGCAGTTTCTGTGACCTCACATCTGTTAAACTGATGAGGAGTGGCATGTTTATAAATAAAGGTTAGAGAGATGCTTAAGCCAGTTCAGAGTGAGCTGATGTTAAGGTAGGTCACTCAGACCTACAATACTTTGATTTCTAAGAATACCTTCCAAAAGTATGTAGGAAACAATGGGAAAACAAGGTTTATGGCTGTTGTTACTGTTAACTTCTATAGTGAACTATGTTTGTGAAACAAATACTGTGGTATTATTACATGGTTAATATTCACACAGACCAAGCAACTCTAGGACCAGACTCTTGGAATGGATTGTAGTCAGTTTACTTTATTATTTATTACTGATGATCCATATGTTAGATTTGTGGTGTCATAGAAAGGGGCCTCAGAATTTAAGTTTTTATCAGCCTCCAGCATAGAAAACATCACAAGATGGAGACTGTCAACTCATTCTTATACCTTGGTACAGTGCTGACAGAAAATGGTGGGTCTGGAGAAGACGTGAAGAACCATATAAAGAAGGCAAATGCTGCCTTCGTACAACTGTATCCAATACGTTAAACAGAATCATCTCATACAAAACAAAACTTTGTATTTTTAATACAAATGTGGATGCTGGCCTCTATATCGGCGAAGGCTGCAAAGTAGACAAGAACATAATGTCACAGCTTCAGAGCTTCATAAATAGCTGTCTCTTGCAGACCGTGAATGTTTGATGGCTGGAAAAAATAAATAATGAGGAACTCTGGAGGAGAACAAATCAGATACATGAGAGAAAGTGGTGGTAGTTGGGTACACACTAAGAAAGTGAGATGGAGGAATTGAGAAGCAGGCACTGGAATGAAATCCCCAGGAAACAATTAAGAGAGGCAGGTCCAGAAATAAATATAAGAACACACCAGAAGGGAAAGCAAAGAGAGTTTGCAAGACCAGATCAGAATTGAGGGACATGGCCAAAGATGGGGGGGGGGGGGGATGGCAAGTTCTTGGGGCCACAGCAATTAAATTGGGTAAGTCAAAATATTTCAAAATTGCAAAGCCATGTGTTACTCACCTTGCTAGTTAACAGAACAACAATGGTTGTACGGACTGCAGGCAGACGTACTATATCCCACAACAACTTGTATGTCTCTTTGACACCTAAATCAGTGTCATGTGGTTCATTTCCTTCACGACATGGAATCTCATGTTTGAATAGGCCAACAAGTGTTGTTGTGACTAGAAATACTAGTCCCCAGAAGTACAGAAAACCTGTAACACACAAACGTACCATTATATTCATTTTGCAAAGCAACAAGTATTGCTAACAGAATGGATAAATGTATCATTGTTTCAATTATTTTTGTTATGTCCAGCCTGAAGGATACAACAACAATAAATTAAAAATTAAGTTACCAGAAGTAAGATGGCAATCAGGTGTCACCAGCATGGCTACAAAACACTACAAAACACCAAAAGAAAAATTCACTTGATAAAACTACAATTACAATGAGATAGAAAGGCTGACCAAGACTTACATTCAGGAGGAGAAATTCCAAATACAGTTGACAATCACAAATAAAAGGTAGGTATGGAGAAGGGGGCGGAGGGCCTTGCTTTGGAACAGTTAGTTCCTTTGCAAGGGGAGGGAAGAGGAATAGGTTGGAGAAGAAGAGCAAGTCACTTAGGCTCCAGTTTGAGAAGAATCTATCTGTAGTGATGACAGGGGTGACAAAGATGAGCAGCTTTACTGCACTGTGGAGAAAATTGGGTTGGACTGAAAGGATAGAAGAACAGTTTATGAATTGTACAAACATCAGAGAACAAAAATTGGTTTGAATACAGTAAAGAAGATCCAATGCTGATCAAAAATCCACAGGGGAAAATAAATCTAAACCACCTCTTTCATGTCCTTTCAGCTGCATTCATGTGTGTCAAATTTACATGCTATCAATTTCAGAGCCCAGTGGATCCATCTTCAGGAACTTAAAAAGGATGAAGAAATCAATAAATTTATTGATTAAGCACATGACAGAACTGTTTTTCATATACTTTTCCATGGGGCATTTAACAACAGTACAGGACATATCAAAACTAGACAGCAAAAAATATAATGGCTTATAAGTGTAAAGGAAAATAACGTAAAAGTAAGAGGGCAAAGCACTTACTACAAGGATGTGGAAGTAAAAGTATCAATTCACGCCCAAAGACTCCTCAATAATGACAATTTATTACTATTATCACTCAAAAGCTTTTAAATTTGTTCTGGCACTACAGATAGAACAATATAGCTGCGCATGTGTAGGTGTGTCTACTAGGAAGGACACTCCAAAATCTTAGTAACATTTTTAATCTTCTTTGTTCTTTGAGATGCAGTCTGTCAATCTTTTTTATCTACCTACCAACCACTCAATGTCTCAAGTAGGGTGTATATGGTGGATAGTTACCTTTACTTCTTCAATTAGTTGTCTTACACACAGGATTTTCAAGGAACATAAACACAGCTGTAGATTGGGAATGACAGCGTAATAACATATCTTGTAAAGGAATATGTCTATATAATTTACAAAAAGTATGTTCACAAGACTAAAAGGGTAAGTTCTTACCAAACTAAAGGAAGTTTTAACAATGTGATTGAAAATAAGTAAATAGAGAAACATCATTTCTTGCACCTGCTTCTCTCTCTTTCTGCTTGCATTATGTGGGTCTCTCTTATCCTGGATCCTGGTTAACCATTAAGAAGGAACTTCTTGACCCAAAAGCTGTAACTGCTGTTATATAGTTTTATATGTTTGGATTAGCTGTGCAGGAAATTTTGTTCCCTGAAAGTACATATTGGCCACCCCCAACTGCCTCTTTGTGAATAGAAGTGATGTCTTTCCAAGAACGTAACGACACATAAAACAAAAATGGTGTACCTTGCTTCCACAATGTCAATAACCCCACAGCAGAATCTAGTCTCATTCACTTCTACTTTGTCAGTACCTACATAGCAAAACCTTTCTTCCTTGTTTAAAAAATAATCTTTTCCACTAATGTTCCTTTACTTCAATTTTGACTGCTGTTTGCCACGAAAACTAGATTTGACATAAGGCAATAAAGTAGATCTAAAACTGCGATGCTATGTCACAGTTCCTGAAGCTTTCAGCTGTCATTCCTTTATGGTTCCATGTGAATCTTTATTTTCGTTTCTTGTATGTCATAAGATTAGAAGAGAACAACAGGATCAGTTTTTTTCCCCGATAGTACGTATATAGTTAATTTGTATACAATACCTGATAATGTTACTAATCCCTGAGGTTCTGGCTCAGATCTAAGGTATGCATTACAGAACTCAGCTGATTCTAATCCCATAAACACAACATATCCTAAGAAATATCCAGCAGTCTGTCCAACACTGTTGCAAGTTGAGGCATGTCCTACATTGTTCCTGCAAGATTGTAGAGGAAGTCACATTAATTTAAATAGCAGAAGAAACAGTAAATAATTACAATTAACTTGTTGCTGCAGCATAACTACCTCTTGAGCATGGTGAGAGCCCATCCATCAACTGCAATATCTTGTGTGGCCGCTAAGAAGTTGAGACAGAAGAAAAATGCTGTCAAGGTCCCAGTACTAGGGCCATTTGTTCCTGCAGATTCTCCTTCAAGCCAGTGTTCTACATTAGCTGATAAGAACATCATGAAAAAACCAATCAGGTACTGAGTTGGTACCAGCCATGACTTCCGTCGACCAAAGCGTGTGGAGAAAACTGAGTCCACAATTGGGGCCCACAAAAGCTTCAGGCTAAATGGCCAATGCGCAAAACTAAATTCAGCCTACAAAAATACACAAGAAGAATTTTATGTAAAAAGTTAATAGACTGACCAAACCATCTTATTAAAAAGTTTGCTAATTACTATTTACCTCCTGAAGAAGAGAATAAGCTTTAGACATTTACACTGCTTTACTAACATTATGCTAAGGAGTGTTCCACAGACAGAATACTCATAACTTTTACTCACACAGCAAAGAAGTTACTTATACTTAAATAGTTGACTTCAGCACTGAAGGGAAGCTATTACATTGACATTACAGTAACCAGTGTTTCTATTGCAGAATATTGCTTAAGGGGAGCCGGAACAATGAAAATGACAAAATTAATGTTTTTTGGGTTTTTTCCATTATAAAATTATTGGAATTATCTGAATAAAACAAATCAAGAAATATCCAGCAGTCTGTCCAACACTGTTGCAAGTTGAAGCATGTCCTACATTGTTCCTGCACCCTTCTAAGTGAATTCTAAGTGTGTTTTTTATCACTGCAAAGTTGACGTGCTGCGTAAACGGTTGCAGCGACTTGGTGTGTGACCTCTGATGGCACCACTTGCTGGTTGCAAGCAGGGTATCTTTGAGGAATTAGACAGTGTTTTGTTTTCCAACATTGTATGGCTTTATCTCTGTGACAAGTGACTGTTCATATTGGTACACATAAACGCTATACCATGTGTGTTGACTTGGTGGAGTTTGCTTTGTGCTGTTTAGCTGTTCAAATTTGCATATTTGACTAATTTTGCTCGTTCTGTTTTACGTATTTGGTTTGTGGATATCAATATGCCCCGTTTCAGCAATTGAGTGTTTAAGAAAAAGCACAATGAGTGGAAGAAGAAATCTTTTGTTGTTTCGAAGGGAGATGCTGCTCAGACTGCTTTGCCAACTACTCCAGATGAATGTGATAGACCTTCTTCCAGCAAGAAACTTTGTGACAGCAAAGAAAAATTTGAAAACTATGAAAGTGACAGTAATGATGTGAATGAAATAATTAACATTTCTTTGCTCTCTAATATTTTGAAACATAACGTATTATGCCAAGCTTGCAAAGAAAGAGGACTGGAATTGAAAATAACTACACACATTGGTTTGGCATGTAAAATGTTACTGAAGTGTAACAAATGTGCTGCAGAAGTTTCAGTTGAAGAAGCTGTGACAGATAACGTGAATTGTAGAGATTTAACTGTTGCTTTACATGGATCATGGCAACGCAGAAGGCATAAATCTGTAAATGGAGTTGTGACAGCTACCAGTGGCGACAGTTGCAAAGTAATTGACGTTGCTATTCTCTCAAAACATTGTAGAGGGCAATACCAAGGATGAACATAGTGAAAGTTATGAAGCAAATTTTCACGGCACAAGTGGAGCGATGGAAGTAGAGGGAGAGAAAGCAATTTTTTCCAGATCACAGAAGCGGTAAAATGTACAATACACTAACTATCTAGGAGATGGTGATTCTAAGGGATATAAAGCTGTCGACGAACTCAAACCTTATAGCAATGAAATTCACATTAAAAAACAGGAGAGCATTGGACATGTGCAGAAGCGCATGGGGGATCACCTGCGCAAACTAAAGCAGACATTAGGATCCCAGAAGCTTAGTGATGGTAAGACCCTTGGAGGAAGACGAAGATTGACAGATGAAGCAATTGACAGATTGCAGAGGTATTATGGGTGTGCAATTAGGCAAAATACAAGAAGCATTGAGCATATGAGGAGAGCAGTATGAGCATTATTTTTTCACACTGCATCAACAAATGAGCACCCACAACATGCACTGTGCCCCACAGGTGATGATATTCAGAGATTTATTACAGCCAAGTTTATTGGAAAAGTGTTTACATGGGAAAACACAAAATCCAAATGAAAGTGTAAATAATTTAATTTGGATTAGGATTCCGAAAAGAGTGTTTGTACAGATAAAAACATTGCATTTAGGAATGTATAATGCAGTAGCAACGTGCAGTGAAGGAAACCTTATCAAATGTGATGTGCTGAAACGTTTAGGTTTCCAACCAGAACACAACACCATTTCCACAATGCGCCTAATTGATGAAGAAAGACTAAGACGTGCAGGAGAGACAAACGCCTACAACATGCAGCAAAAGGGAAGAAAAGACCAGTGAAAAGGAAACTAACACTGGAAAAAGAAGAGGATGCTGATAATCCATCATATGGGGCAGGAATGTATCAAAAAACTTTGGAAGCCGTTTCCCGTAACTTTAAAATTTTCATCTTTGAGGAACATTTTCTCAAAAACTGCTAACAGTATATCAATGAAATTTATACACAATATTGTTTACTTCTTTTCCTTCATTTTTATAACAAATTCTAATTCTGTATAATTCAAGAATTATGGAAGAAAAAGTGTAAAATTTTAGAGAAAAAAAAGCATCTGTTTTAAAAAATTGTAAAACAAAAACCAATAAATATTTCTTAACATGGCATTTTAACTTCGTAGAGAAATATTCACTGAAAATGTAGTCCAAATTTCAGAGCAATATATTTAATGGTTTTAGAAAAAATGTTCCTTCTATTTGCTAAAATTAACATGGAGGAGATTGATCATTCTGGCTCCCCTTAAATGTGTGGGGAAAACAGTCATAGGTTTGTTTGACGCAAGGGAGATTGTCACAAAGAAGCTGAATAGCCCTAACCTGGCAGCTGATTAAAACCAGATGCCAACTATCTTGTTTCAAGTGTAAGTATTAAAAGAGAAATCTAGGAATATATTACACAGGGACCATGGAGACAAGATTAAACTACATTATATCGAGCACGAAGGCTTTTAAGATATCATCCTTCCTGTGCTCCATATGTGATTGGAACAGAAAGATGTGTGGCTCAATCGAAATTTGCAGTACCACCCTTTGTTCTGACCCATGATGTAACTGTGTTGTGTGACATCATTATGGTATGGAAACTTTGAAATGGATTGTGTTTACAGAGGGCAAGTTGGAGTAAGTGGTGATGCTCTCTAGTGAGGGATCTTCATATTTCTAAGTTGTTTGTGAGTGATTTTCGTTTGGTGTTGGACTTAGTGTGTGTGTTTTGGAAGTTTGTTTTTGTTGACTTCTCAGTGAGTTATTTTACTGTTGTTAGTTATTGTCCACTAATTTGTTTTTAGTTTTGGAATTGTAAGCTCACTGTGCTGTTAATGGTTTGAAATTTAATTGTTTTTCATTTGGTACTAGGTACGGGTCTGCAGTAATTACCAACTTTGGACGGTGATTGAAAACACATATATTATTCTTTGGACAGTCATCTGGGTTTGCTTCACATTCATGCCCAGTTCTAATTTTTGACAGTTCACTTTTACTGTTGGTTGTCATGTGAGAATCTAACAAATTAAGAGATTAAACCTTGTTAACGTGTGTCATGTGAATCTCAGCATTTTTATGTCTGAAATGATGAAAGCAGGCATTTAAGTGGCACAAAAGCAGACCATAAGCAATACACAGAGTGTAACAGTGATTTTGCGTAGCTATGTTAAGTGAAACTAGACAAATGAACAGCTTTTATGCCTGAAGAGGCCTTACAGAAGCAAATTAAGCATCTGCAAAATTAAATTGCTGCAGCAAATGACCTAAATTTATACAAGTACAACAGTTTGCCCGCTGCGTCTTACGTGGTTCCCATTCCTAAGATGAAAACACAGATACCGAAGTTCCTCCCACAGAAAGCTGAACTGGTTCACAATGTGAGAATTGACATTTACGTAAAACAGAGTTACTAATGTATCTAAAAACAAAGATGATGTGACTTACCAAACGAAAGCGCTGGCACGTCGATAGACACACAAACAAACACAAACATACACGCAAAATTCAAGCTTTCGCAACAAACTGTTGCCTCAACAGGAAAGAGGGAAGGAGAGGGAAAGACGAAAGGAAGTGGGTTTTAAGGGAGAGGGTAAGGAGTCATTCCAATCCCGGGAGCGGAAAGACTTACCTTAGGGGGAAAAAGGACGGGTATACACTCGCGCACACACACACACATATCCATCTACACATATACAGACACAAGCAGACATATTTAAAGACCAATGGTTACACAAAGACTGCGGTAGCAGTTAACAGCTTGGATGCTCGAGCAGTCGAAATGGTGTCTGATGTTACTTTGAAACCACCCTCACAACAATATCTTCAGCTGATGAACACTTTGGTTTGATGTAAATGTAAGTCACTGGATCAATGAAAAGTGCTTCAGTTCAAGTGTATCGGCAATAGAATGCAATCTGAATTGTGGTGACATCTGAGGAACATTGTGGAAGAGGAAGCAATGTAAGGTAAAACTCTATGACATGTATGGCTGCTGCAAGTATCACTTTCAATGAACAAAAAGGGGGCATTCTACTGTGGGGCAGGTGAGTACCTCAGCATTAACTCAACTAGCTAGATAGATCACCACAGTGGAGACCAGGGATATATGGCATATGCAACAGATTAAGATCCATGAGCAGCTCCTAAGTCTTAAATACCAGATGGGCGCAATGCATAAGCAAATGCTAGGACTGGTGATGAGTAAACGGACCTGCACAAGATAAAAGATGAGGGGTATCCATCCAACCAGCAGAATCAAACAGTTGGCCAGATAGTAAATAGAGAACAAAACCACCACATACATTGGCACCAAAAGCATTTTGGTAATCAGATCACGTGATGCACATCTCCCTGCCCATTCCGAAACTGCCTCAGCAGTCTGCAGTAGGCACAGCAGGCCAAACAATTCCATACAAGTTCCAAAGTGTAGGTGAAGGAATTGATACCGCATCTGCAGATGCCAGTAGGAAGTAGTGAGACTCAGCACTCAAGATTGGCCCAGTTATTTTTGAGCAATTGACAGCATCCATACAGTGAAGTAAGCGTGCCCACTCACATTATGGCATCTGTCCAGGCAAAATAAGACTGCCTGGTGGGTGCAATTCTCTATCTTGCAATAGTTAACAACTCACCCATCTTATTTTGAGTGTGAAGTGACAGTGAACCTGGGCTACAGTAAAAAGTTCAAGTGGCAGGTGTTAATGAGTCAATATTAGATACAGACTTCATATGCTACCGATGACTGGAGATAAAGCTAGGAACAGTGAAGTGGTAACAGGCGTTACAGACAGAAATGCTAACAATGGTTCGATTGGTCCAGAAGCTAGACAAGAGATTGTTGGTCGATTACAGAAAGTATTGCATACCACAGCACATCACATTAAGAAGATGACTGGTCAACCCGTCTCACCGGCCAATGAGACTAGCACCAGGCTGCTTCTTTGCAGCGAAGAAAGAATATGAAGTGATGTTGCAGGCAGGCGTCATGTGAAGGTCTGACAGCTCCTCTGCATTACCATTACACCTAGTGAAAAAGAAAGATGACTCCTGGAGACCCTGCGGGAATTATAGCATTCTAAATACACAAACAATTCCCGACTGCTATCCAGTACACAGCCTAAGATATTTCACGAATGTGTCAGCTGGTGCTACAGTTTTCAGTGTGATGGGCTCTCTTTGAATATCTACATATGCCATTTGGTTTAAAGAATGCTGCTCAGTCATGGCGGAGGTTTGTAAATAAAGTACTAAGGGGCTTTGATTTCTGCCTAAATGATATTTTGATATTTTTGATTACGGCTGAATTACACGAGGAACATCTTAAGACAGCGTCAGACAGAATACATAAATATGGCCTGGTAAAAAATGAGGCAAAATGTGTTCTGCATCAAGAACAGGTGGCCTCAGCTACTGATTTAAACCTCTTAAAGAGAAATATAGGTCATTAAGTGCATTTCTCAGCTGAAAGTTTACTAGCAATTAAGATGAATCTTGGGGGTCATCAACTGTTACCGACGTCACCTAGCCAGAGCAGCAGAGATACATGCACAGCTGACAGAAGCACTGGCAGGTAACAACACTACAGGCAGGTGTCCCTACCATGGACAACCGCAAGGCAGCAAGCCTTTGAAATGGTAAGGGCTAGTTTGTAAACAGCAATCCTCTTATCCCATCTGGTCCACAATGCAACATTAGCAATAGTGGTGGATGCCAGCCAACAGGCTATCGAGGGAGCTCTCCATCAGTATGTCAAGAATAGTTGAAAAACTTTGGGGTTTTTCTTTCAGAAGCTGATGAAGTCCCAGACTAATTGGATTGCATAAATTAAGAGCTGCTTGCCATTTATTAAACCATATGACACTTCTGTCCTTATGCTGAAGCTACACCATAAGCCAATCTTCACTTATAGATTTGTGGACAAAGATTGTTCACCCTGGCAGTTCTGCCAGCTTGAATTCATTAGGCAGGCAACTACAGATATAGTAAGACACATAAGAGAGGCACGAAATGTGGTGACCAATTTTTTTTCTAGAGTCAGGAAATCTCTTTGGCAATAAATTATGTTCAACTAAGGACAGCACAAGCTATGGAAGAGTAGCTACAACAGTACTTGCATGATGGTTCCATAGCTGTTCAGCTCAAACAAGTGCGGTTGCTAGGTACAAAGGATATTATTTGACGTGATGTGTCTAGATCCTCACCTAGCCTATCCGTGCCTGGAATGCTACAAAGAGCAGATTTTGACAGTGTTCACAACCACATCCATCCCATTGCAAATTCCACCATTAAACTGATGATCAAGAAATTTGAGTGCTCAAATATTTAAAAAAAGACTGTTACCACTGATCAAGAGCATGTCAGCAATGCAAAGTTGGCAAACATATTCATGCCAATGGAAGAATTTCCTGAGACAAGAAGTCATTTCTCTCACATTCACACAGATCTTATTGGCCCACTTCTGCCATCAAATGAATATCTTTATATATTTACAGCTACAGACAGATATACATGTTGGGGGGAGGCAATGTCAACTGTCATATTTCAGCAGAAATCACAGCAGAGGCCTTCCTTAAAACACTGATTTCCCGTTTCAATTGCCCGGCAGACATCATGAAAGACCACGGCCAGCAATTTCTATCGATACTGTTTTTGGGACTGTCTAGATTGTGGAGGCCCCAGCATCATCATACAACATACTATCAATGCGCAAACAACAGGATGATAGAGCGATGACATAGAACACTGAAAGCTGCACTTAGGTGTCTTAAGAACACATGGACAGCTGTACTACCACTGGTTTTGCTGGGGCATCAGATAGCCTTTAAGCTGGCCATTGAGGCATCTACCATAAAGAGGGTTTATGGAGAGGGACACCTGCCATCGGAATTTTTTCAGTGACACTGATGCAAACAGAGATGGAGCTACCATATATGCTGCAACAAGTCAAGCCCAAATAGCTAAGCAGCACTACACTCGAGCATCCCATTGTGGAGATCTGAGAGCACTGATGCTGTGAACAAAAACAGTACATCCACCTTGGCAACCACGGTGCTCTGGCCTTTTCCAGGTGCTAATATGTGAGGAACATAAGGTCAGATAATTTACAATGACAAGCCAATGATGGTGTCATGAGAACAGGTGAAACCATCACATTTGCTACTCCATGTGTACCCACACAAAAACAAGATACTTTGATTCTACACCAGCAACCTTGAGTCAACTGACTAGTGTTACTTGTCTGCCTAAAGCAACATAACACTCACCTCAGCCAACAAGACCAGATGAATTGCGAAAGACACTAGTTACTTACACGAGAACAGGTTAACAGATATGACATAAATACCTGCACATCATAGGAGCTCCCTCTACCACAGGGAGGTGGTACATGAAAAATTATCACCACTGAAAAGATTGTGGTAGTTATCTGATGGCGTGTACACTGAAATATGCATTTATGGTGACAAACATACATCTCACAGTGAGTTGTCTCTCGGATGTAGAAAGCCAACAGAGTTCTTCAATTAAAAACAGTGCAATGACTTAACATTACATGTGGCTATTTTATCGACAGTGAATTCTAACACAACCTAAAATACTAAATTTCTGGCTAAAAGTCATGAAGTGACCCCTCTTTGCATTTTTCATATATTATGTAACTATATCTGTACATAACATGCATCAAAACACTATTCTGAGGCTTGTTCACCATCTAATGCACTGTTACCGAATCTGCCATCCAGTTTTAGCTTTTATCATGAAAAGTGGGTTTGAATAAGACATGAACGTAAACATTAGGCAATGTTACAGATAGATCTGCTACCTCAACTTTATTTAGCATTCAAATTCGTTAGCTTTCCCAATTAACAACCAAACTGTAGGCTTCCAACCTAACCCACACATCACTGTGCTGTGCTACACATCATGCAGTCTTTACAACCAAAATTTTGTGTGTGGGTATCTGGGTGGGGGAGGGGCTTCTAATATCACACTTTAGCCAGTTTATGTGAAGAGACATTTCAATGGACTGGAAGAAATCGCCGATCAGATTGTTGCTTAATTTAGTCTTTATCTCGACCACAACATCTACATGATGTTTAATGTGTTATGATATGTTGCTGAAGACACATCCCGTGCTGCTTGAACTCTTTGCAGAGGTTGTTGTAGTCCTAGTAGGCTATATTATTGACATTTTTCACTATCTTTTTGAGGAAAATACTGGTAATGACAAAGGACATTTAACTGCATAGTTAGGCCTACATGAATTCAAGGTTTCTGTTTTTTCCTTACATGAATAAAGAAAACTAGAAATCACTGCCATAAGTATCAGTTTTATTAATTACCGCTAGCCAAAATACACTTGTATACTTTACAAAAGTGGCAGCAGTGGTCGCTTCTGCCTGTTACTATACAGCTTGGACCTTCCACATCATAGAGAGCTCTACTTCAGTAAGGACTTTACAGAACAGAGTAACGAGCAAAGATACACAATCGTATTTTCCACATGATACATATCAAGTCTTTTGAGGTGGTACAACTTTTATTCTAATTTCTGCTGAATGCAAAGCATAACACTGAAACGCTGGTTGTCGGTCTTTTTCTCTGTTGGCCTGTTAAACCCTGTAAGTATCGGTAAAAACAGTACCTGCTGCTGTCAGTTATTTGAACTAACGACAATATACACGTCAGCGAAGAGATAATTTTATTTTTGGACGGAACAGCTGTTTCCGTTTATTACTATGCAGCGTAAACAATACCAAAATATTTTTATTTTATTTATCGTTTCGGCGAGTTGTGGTCATGTCTGTCCAACTCATATCGAACTGAAATTTTTCTGTATTAATTTCGCATTAATGTGAAAAAAAACACGAATTAAAACTATATTTGGTAGCAATTAGCTTACTTGTTGTCGATAGCTCACGCCTCTGTTACGGAGATACATAGGGATTGCCGCAGTAAGCCCAATAGGGATTCCTTGTAACAAGTACAGAAAGAACAGAATAGCGATATTTTTTTCATCTCCTTTGATGTCACTTCTCCTTTCTGGTAGATATCCGTCTTCTATATCAGTGGAGTGATTCCTCACTTCCGTCCCTGTTCGTTTACGGGTGCTCATCTTGTTATTCGCTGAGTAACTTTCAGTATCGTCGTACTCCACCTGTCAACTAAGTACACGTAATCAATGCACACCGATATATGTCAGCAACAATCCACGCCTGCAATATACATCACTCCAGTATCCAAACTAACATGTTATCACATCATGCATCCTTGTCAGGGTGAAATTTGCTTATTGTCTGACACACACATTAGCAAATGCCACTGAAAACATAAATCCCCAACAACACATTACAACTTCTCTCCCACTCTCTCTCAAACCAAAACATTATCACATGTGTATAGAGCGACGAACATGAATCAGTGCTGCCAACGTCAACTTCTGCGTTCTCAAAACAGCCAGTGTCAAGATTTCTGAACTCGTTCTTCGCGTCAGGCAACAAACTTGTCTCATTTACCAAAGATTCGTATTTTCTAGGGACTGAAACCTAAAACAGTACAATGTTTTCAACTTTATTGTATAACTGTATAATTTACACGTCCAAAGTTTGTTGTCTACGTATCCAATAAACGTAAATAAACCGAAAATACATGTTCACGATTTCATATCTTTACAGTTATAATCTGTTTAAAACGCATAATTTTGTGAGCAAATTGGAGGTTCTAGCTGTGACCAACAAAGGACAGGCGTTACGCGAATAATCGAAAATTGTAACAGTTGCCAACTGTATACGCGGAAAATATTCTTTGTGTGCATTGCACAAAATCATACAGCACATTCAACACTAGAGTGAGTCAAAAGCTCTAAGTCGATACTAGAGATGGGCAAACTGAAACACGTAACTGTTTCGAAACAAATGAAACAGTACAATGTAATGTTTCGATACGCTGTTTCGAAACAGTGAAACAGTTTGTGTTTTGTAATCTAATAAACCTACACATTTTATCATCTTGAATGTCTACTGTATAAGTATGTCCACATAAACACAAATGAGTTGCGAGAGCGCTAATCATATCCCAGAAAGTATGAAATTATCACTTAGGCGTCTTGGCAGTTTCGTATTTCTGCAGAAAATGCGCTGCTTTCGTGTCGTGTGGCTTTCATACTTTTCAATTGGCTGAGGACAGCCATAGCTGAAGACAGAAAGGCCACCACGAACGGAACTGGAGGTGGGAGCAAACTGCAGAAACAACGGATATGCTACTGGAATTCCCACATTCCGTTAGTATGGGTAATATACCCATCCTGCTAATTGCCATGCACACAAAGGGAATCATTTAGGATAATAGGCACAGTGACTATAGACTCACAAATAACGCCAAATAATTCGAATAAATAACAAAATATAACAGAAAAAAATTTTGTCTTTCAAGGTGTTTCGAACCGTTACTATAAATTCACCATGCTTCCTAGTCCTTCCCGTTCACCATTACACTATCAGTGATATGTCAAACAGATTGCTTGCAATTATACCTACATCAGATTTATGTATATGTCTAATAACTGTCACTCTACGCCTTTTTTTATTCAAAATGTTGTAGGCTTACTTACGTTTCTTAATATGATTACTGTACATGAACAGAGAAGCGTCTGTTATCAAAAAGTGTAATTTAACTGAATGATTTTCACATATTTATTATTTTGAATGTGAATAGTGTGGTGTCACCGCCAGACACCACAGTTGCTAGGTGGTAGCCTTTAAATCGGCCGCAGTCCATTAGTACATGTCGGACCCGCGTGTCGCCACTGTCAGTGATCGCAGACCGAGCGCCACCACACGGCAGGTCTCGAGAGACTTACTAGCACTCGCCCCAGTTGTACACCCGACGTTGCTAGCCATGGTTCACTGAGAATTACGCTCCCATTTGCCGAGACTATAGTTAGCATAGCCTTCAGCTAAGTCAATGGCTACGACCTAGCAAGGCGCCATAGCAATTGATAGTTATCGTATGAAGCATGTCTCATCAAAAACGCTGTATACAAATGATGGATTAAAGTTAAGTATTCCAGAAGCTACGTACTTTTCTTTATAGCATTCATTACGCATCCTGTTTCAGACCCGACAGTCAGCTAGAAACGAAGCTTTATTTTCGGATATCTTAAGCTTCATGCTATTGTTTGTCACAAAGATTTTGACACTCTTGAAAGTGTTTCATGAAGTGGTATGTTAAATGTGTTTCAGTACCTGTGGTGAGCCCGAATCTCGTCCGACACAGAGGGGAATGAAACATCACTGTTTCGATACAATTAGTCCGTTCCAAGCACTGGTGGACTGAAACAGCCTTATTCTGAAACAACGATACAGTTTCTGTGTCTGGCTCGAGACCGAATGTGGCCCAGTTAACCGAGACAGGGGTGGAATGAAACACCACTGTTTCGAAACAGTGAACCGTAGCCGTTCCGAAACACTGAAACAGTTCCACGTATCGATACTGTATCGAAACATAGAAACAGTGGCCAAGTCTAGTCGATATAATGATTAGCACACGTGTATTAGGTCACACATTAACTTTTTGTGTCCCTTTCCAACAATTTTGTTCCATCATAAACGCGTAAGCTCCTTCGCAAGGCCCATTGTTGCTTATTAAAACCTCTCTCAATGGCTGTATTTCGCCCTATCTGGAATAAAGGCTACTATCACCTCTGTACAACTCTGGCATCGAGGTGAGCCATTCATCACTCAGAATTGGTGCACGGACAACTAAGTACAAGGAGGAGTCGAGGAAATTCGTGTGTTTCGCTACTGAATAACTACTGCTGTTTTATTTACAGAAAAATGTTTTAAAGTAAATAATGTTGTTGCAATTTTCAAATCAACACACCGGTACATTAATTGAATCTTACATTTGAAAACGGGTATCAGTTCGTAATTCGGTGCTATTAAGTTTGCTGTTGCCCCGTGGAAATGCCTCAATTCAATTTTTATCATCACATAACATGTCTTATACAATCAAAGATTGTGACATAGGTGACTTGTCAGTTATACAAAATATATATATATACACTAAAAATAGACAATAAACTAATAATATATATGGTGTAACATCTTCAGAGAGGTATTTTAATTAGAATTATAATGCATTGTTGCCATTCATGAAATCTTCTACAGTATAGTAACATTTATCTTTCAGATATTTTTCCAGGTCTCTTTTGGTACCTTTTACATTTGGGTCATCCATATATTTCCATATTTTATTTACAAATTTCATGCCCATATAGTACGGGGTTTTTTCATATGATTTTAAACGGTGGGTAGGTAACATGTGGCTCGTTCTATATCTAGTATCATATTGATGCAAGAAGAAGTTGCCCTCAAAAAGTTGTGGGTTTCTTTTCGTGAAAGTGAGAGTTTCATTGATGTATATGCTTGGAATGTTCATTAGATCTAGTTTTACAAATAAAGGTTTGCAATGTTGCTTTGGTTTTGCTCCCACCATTGCTCGGATGATTCCTTTTTGTAGTCTAAAAGCTCTAAGTAAATTTGTTTTTTCAGACCCCCAGAAAATTATACTATACCTAATGACTGAAACAAAATATGCATTGTATACAGTTTTTCTTACAGCTAAATCAGTAATACTATACCAGATATTCATAATATATACAAGGCTATTCAGTCGACCCAGTATGTTGTCCACATGGGGACTCCATAACAGGTTTTTATTGACTAACACGCCAAGGAATTTGACACAGTCTGCAGTCTCTAATTTTTTGTCCATATACCTTATTTAAGTTATAGACTGTGCAGATTGTTTTGTGGTAAAATGAACAATTTCTGTTTTTGTAAAATTTAATGTCAAGTTATTGTTTTTGACCCATGCCTCCACTTCCCCAAGTGTTTGTTCAATATGACGAATTAGGTCTACCTCATTTTTACAATAGACTACAGCTGTTGAGTCATCTGCATAGAGGATAGTATCAGACTGGACCTGACATTAATATAATACAGAAAAAGCAGTGGCCCTAATATTGAACCTTGTGGAACACCTAATTGAGTGTAAACACCATTTGATGGTTTCGCAATACAACACTAATATGAATGGTAAGACTAGTATCATTGAATCAAGCAAATGTGAATGATGTATTCCTTCAAAGAGCAAATCGATATGTTTCTCATTTACGAAGAATACCAACAAAATTCAGTGAGAGCTAGAGACTCATACGCTTAAAGATATCCTCAGCATAGTCAACCTACACACCGTACTTTTAAATATGTGTATGATAAATTGAGAACAACTGGATCCTTAACACTTTGGAAACATATCCGGCAAATGAAAGCTACTAACAAGGAAACGGCAATTGGTACTCTTGCCACTATGGTTCGAGATCCTTGTGTTAGGTCTCGTCAAATCGCAAGGGATTCTGGCATGAGCCAGAGTACTGTTGTTAGTGTTCTGCATCGCCATAAATATTATCCTTACCATATCAGTCTCTACCAAGAATTAACTGGTGTGGATTGTATGTGTTGCATTGAGTTCTGCCAATGTGCGGGATTCAGATTCAAAAGGATGACACATTTATTAATTTTATTTCATTTACTGACAAGGCTACATTCACAAGCCATGGAACTGTTGATTTGCATAATGTGTTATTGGGCAACTGAAAATCCATGTTGGCTGTGGCAAGTTCCACACCAAAAACCGTGGTCGGTGAATGTATGGTGTGTGATTCTGGAGGACAGAATTGTAGGCCCTTATTTCATTGAAGAAAATCCTAATAGTAGGAAGTACACCACATTCCTGCAAGAAACATTAGGTCTGTTATTGTAAGGAACGAGGAACAGAATGTGGTATCAACATGATGAGTGCCTGGCACATTTTTCACTGATGCCTAGAAATGAGTTGCAATACAGTTCCCAAATCATTGGATTGGATGTGGAGGAGATGTCTCATGACCGGCTTGTTTGCCAGACTTTACGCTTCCGGATTTTTTTCTTGTGGGGATTCATTGTTTATAAAGACGTTCCAACTACACCTGAAAATATGTGAGAGAGAATTGTCAGAGCATGTGCTTCTATAAGTGCGAATGTGATAAGGAATACCACTCAATCCATGATAAGAAGATTGCAGCAATGCATTGATATCAATGGTCATCACTTCGAACACCTTCTGTAAATGGATGTTCATGCCAGCTTTATGACCTTTAAAGACCTTACTGTTACACATCATCGGATTCATCTTGATAGCTGTTATCAGAAAATAAGTACCAAACTATAGCATCCCATTTAAAAAAACAAAGTTGACTTTCATATCTCTGAAGCGACCCCACCCAGCAACAAAAAAACCAATGTCATATCATGGCCCCCATTGTTCCATGAAACTTTTGTCCCACAAAGTTTTCAGCTCCTATCATACTTTCGGAGTTATTCTTGGTGGCAATAGTTAGTAACTCACCCTGTATATTAAACATATATGATTGAGGAAATGTAAGCCATGTTATTTGGTCTTAAGTGTGCCAAAGTACAATGCCACTCCTCTTCAAACAGCATTTTTCTGTTGCATGTCACTGTATTTTGCTTCATGGAAGTCAAACGTTTATTTTTTGTAATGAAAGCTATCAAACCTATATTCAGGACAGCAGAAATTAAATTACCCGGTGGTTCCTCTCCTGCTCCCAGTTTGCCGGTTTGACCCCCTCCCTCCCTTAAAAAACCTCACAATTAATACTGGGTGGGATCATTTGTAACCGGGAAAATAAGAACTCTTCAGAAAATTTGCACTTTTTATTGCCTATTAGCTAATAACTTTGTCTTTTGTGAGATATAAAATCAAACAAAGGAAACATGAAACCACTAAAGATAAGAGACAAGCAAGACAGTAAACATTTCTTCAATCCTTAGGTCCCACCATTTTTTTCTCTCTAATCTTGCTACAGCTTTACATGGCATCCTTTCCTTTCCGTGAAAGAATCTGTTACTCATCAAAGGCTGCCAAACGTTTTGCTACATAAAAAATCAAAATGTCGTTTTCTGATACTAACGAAGATGTTAATATGAATAGTACCCAAGACTGGTGTGGTTTCTCAATTTGATTAGGTCTATTTTGTCACTGCCTGGCAGATAAAATGAAATAGCCTTTTCTAATATTGCTGGATTTGTAACACACGCCAAACAGGCAAGACTGTTTTGACACAAATGGTCATTTTTGCTTACCTCATTTACACACAAAAAAAACACGACAGAATATAATTCATGAAGTACCAGTATCAAATGCCTATTTGGCCTATTACAAGCAAAAAGTTTTGTTTGGAAATAGTTTCACATTTCCCTCATACACTTGCAGTTTATGAAGCATGCGATCGGTATGTTCCTAGTAGTAAGAAATTTTTAAATAAATTTGGAATCATCATATTCCTCAACGTAATTTGTGTGTGTCCCTGTTTCTTCTCCTTCCTCATTCTAACAAACAACCTTGTCATCAGTAATTCTCTATTCCTGCCATTGTCAAATCTTATTCTCTTGTTAACTTCACTAACCCTGACAGAATCACCAGTTTCGTTATCCTGCATTTATTCTCTGGTTAGAAGAATTCATACAACACACTTACCACACTATTCCGAGAATAGAACTTAAGCAGCTGCTAACGAGGGATTGCACAACTGGCCCTTAGTAGTGTAGCGATCTGGTAAAAATTTTCGGGATACATCAAGAAGATTAATATGGAATCTTTCTCAGCTGTTATTTCTGTTAGTCATTTATTTCAACTCTGGTAGTGTAAATCCATGAATTTTGCTAATCGGGTTCGATTCCCGGCTGGGTCGGAGATTTTCTCCGCTCAGGGACTGGGTGTTGTGTTGTCCTAATCATCATTATTTCATCCCCATCGACGCGCAGGTCGCCGAAGTGGCGTCAAATCGAAAGACCTGCACCAGGCGAACGGTCTACCCGACGGGAGGCCCTAGCCACACGACATTTCATTTCATTTGCACAGCCAGTCAACCACATAAATAAACAGCGATTGGTGCGCACAAGTTCGGGTTAATTCGGCTCAGCTCGTATTGTTCTGTCGCCTTTTGTCTGCAGGGAAGTATTTTTATTTCTAGACGTGACTGGGATTTGCCTGGCAGAGACATCACATACACTATACATGGATGCGAAAATCAACTTATGATTCGATGAGGAATGAACTTAGAATGTGTTCAAAAATGTTAAAAAACCAACAGGAATGCTTTTCAAAATCATACGAATTATCGATAGGCCAATGTGTGCTGGATGCTAGGTGCTTTGGGAAACAAGGGTTTTTTTCTTCAAGAATATGAATTTGGCAGCCTGTCAAATTGCCGCCTGTGGGAGATACCTCAGTTTGACCCCGCTCCTCCCCCTTAGATCTGGGTCTGTCTCCCGTCAGGAATTTAGTATTTTCCATGTTGCGGGAAGGCATGACATCCAACATTGCTGCGCTGCCAGTCAATGCAAGTATGGTGCCTCTTCCTGCAATTGGCTATAACATTAGGCCACACGAAATACTCCGTGGCTAACTCAGCGGTAGGGTGGATGGTGGAATATGACAAGTTCTACACCTACGGCTACACTCTGTGAATCACTACAAAGTATATGGCAAGAGGTACAAATGACGGTAGAATTACTAGCACTTTTACCCATTCCTCACACATATGGAGTGTGGGAAAAAATGAGTGTTTAACTGCCTCTGTGTGTGCTTTAATTAATCTAATCTTATCCCCATAATCCCTGTTTTATGTAAATTGTGAAAAATAACTCTGCAGAACTGTAATGGGACCAGTGGGTGGCCTCTGCATTGTGAAATATCACACTGTACATACAAGCTCATGCCAGGAATACATAATGGTTGCACAGTGAACATGGTGTTGCTGTGCATCAAGAGTGCTGTTATCTGTTGAACTGCCCCTTGTTCCTTCACCATTTCAAAAGCCTACTGTGGCATTCAGAGTGTTGATCCAAGACAGAAAGTCAGCAACCATATTTTGAACACATCAATGTGACAAATTGTAGTGAATTGTCCAATGTAATCCATATGATGAAAATGGACAGGGAGCAGTTCTTGTTGGGGTTGCAAAGTGTACTTACAAGTGGTTAGTGGGCAGTGAATGTACAGGTAGTTAGTGGGTGTCCCTCAATGTCCTCACAGGAAAGTTTAATTGCTTTGTACACAGCCAAAAGCTCATAGTCATAAACTGACCACAGTTGTTGACTTGGTGATCTTACACAAAAATAACTGGAATGGTTGTTGTTGGATATCTACTAGTTGTCACAGGACTGCCCCAATTGCAGTGTCACTGGTGTCCACTGTTATGGACAATTGCACTGAAGGCAAAGGGGATACCAAAGCAATGGCACTGTGAAGTCAATCTTTGATAGTATCAAATGCATGCATGTTGTATCTCTGAGGCCAACTGCAGAGGCTGTTGACCCTGAGCAACTTTACCCACCAAGATATTACTTAAGTGGGCTTGAATCTTTGCAGCTTCAGGAGTGAGATGCCTATAAACATTTGTCGTTCCAGGAAATGTCCAAATTCATGAAATACAATTGGACATGTTGTCTGTCTGATGAGTTCTGTACATTCGTGCATGGATCTGATTCTGTCCCACATCATCAAGTGGCCCAAGAATGTAACCTCCTGCTTACACAGCTGGCATTTGTCCTTGTTTACTACAATTCTGAATTTTTCCATCTCACTGAAGAACAGGTACAAGTGCTCTTCATATTATTCAGGAGAAAAAGAGAAACACGTATATCATCTAAGTATGGGAAGCAGAAAGGAAGATCACTGAGGCCGCTATCAATGAAATCCTCCCGAGTTTGGGTGGCATTTTCTGACCCAAATGGCATGTACAGGAATTCATATAGTCTGAAAGGAGTAATGACAGCAGTTTTAGTGATGTCCTCTGGTGCCACTGGAATCTGTAGGTATGCCATTTCAAAGTCAACAACACTAAATATGGGAGCACCAGCCAAGAGTGGACAATGTCTTCTTGAATATTAGGGATAAAATATCTGTTAAGTACCATTTAGGCATTTGTTACCTGGCAGTCACAGCCCATTCTATATGTGCCATCGTTTTTAGGCATCAATTGGATGGGGGAAGCCCATGCAGTGTCCAATAGTTGCACGATACTAGAATTTAACAGTTCTTCAATAATGCCACATTGCATAGGAAAAAGGGAAACACAAGACAAAGCTTTTGTAACACTGAATATGGTGATTTCCTCTTGTCCCTGTCACTGTTCTGTAATTGCTCCATAATTACCTCTAGAAGTCCATGGCTGGGACGAGTAGGAATCGTCTCTGATAATTCCAAGTGTTCAATACATTTGAGAATGTTTCAAGCCACATCTTTACACAACTCTTTTACATCCTCTCTAGCCTGTGTCCACAGCATCAAACTTCAATGAAATCAGAGTTAGTTTCTTGTCTAGGTAAACAAACTCTTGGTTTTGCCTGGAAGAGTCACTATATTTGTTTGTCATGCACTTTTGTTTCTCCACATCTTGTAGAATTATGCTGAACTGGGGTTTTGCAGGTGGAGGTCATCCAATATTGGAAATCATTCTAATCCTTAACTGTGATAGCTTGTGCTTGACCTTAGGTAGCTAGCTGCTTTTGTCCCTCAAATTTTTGTGCAAAACCAAGTTTTCAACCACTAAAATTGGAATGTTTAACCTTGATGTCTGCACATATTTGTTTCTTTAGTGAATAATACATGGGGCCTGAGGCTCTTTTGTTGATAAAGTGTAGGAATTTGTCAACATCAGATATTTAGGAAAAGGTGCTTTGCTGATAATCTAAGATGTGGAATCACTGCTGTTACTGTAGTGAAGTATTCCACGTGTTAAATCAGGGCAGAGGTGGAAGTGAAGTAGAAAATTAGCACCTACCACCAGTTTCTCGATGTCAGCCAGGTGAATATAATATAAAAGGGGTGCTCAGACCTAAATCAGCTGTGCAACTGGTAGTACCAAACAGCCTAATAGATGTGTCGTTCAAAGCCTGGAGGTGTCAAAAAGAATCAAAGATATGAGATAGAGCAGTTGTCTTCAGGATTGTGTGTACTTCAGTGCCTGAATCAATGGAAAAATACTGATCAATTTTTCTGTAAAGAATGTATAATCTGCCACTTTCCTCAGAAAACTGAGACTAACTTTTTGGCTCACAGACGTAAGACACAGGAGTCCTTGCATCGTATCATGACCCGTGATGCTTGTTGGACATCATGATTAGTATTTGGTAGTGAACATGGTGTAACGCACTCACAAGTGTCTGCTCCAAAATGCAAATTAAACCAACAGCAGCGAGCCACCTGCCAGCTGCAGTTGGAATCCTCCATAATGTCAGCCAGGGCCTGATCCACAGCACATATATTACTGTAAGGAATCCTGAGAGACAGCTGTTGTTTACATCTGGCAGCCACATCATGTTCATGTGGATGCATCTGTCTCAATTTGATTGTAGGTCACTGTGATGAGGTGAACAATGGCTGCCGGTGCTGTATGTCACAGTTGGTTCTTACATAGTAATGATGGTGATATGGAAGTGCAGAACTTTGGTCAATAATCCATATGAGGAGGAAGTTTGGGTCAGTTACAGCAAACAACACTCCCATTTTGCAGTAGTTCGTTTATTCACCTGAACACATCAAAGGCTTACACAGAACTGACATGGTGGAACTGCACAAAGATAATGTTTAGCTTAGTTCAAAGACGATACTCAGATTGATGCTGGTGTCAACCTCATTGGCACCACACAGCCTCTCCCCCCCCCCCCCCCCTGCCTCCCCGCAGTATGGAGGACTCTTGAGTGGCCGGGGGGGAGGGGGTGACTATGGCATCAGCAAGGGTGGTCCGCGGGAGCCGGACTACGGTCAGCTCGAGAGCGTCGTCAGGGAGCTGTGTCGGTAGATGTCGTGAAGGAAGGTTCGGCCTCTGAACCTGGAAGTCGTTGAAGTGAGCTGGGTGTCGTACTGGGCATGCTGGTTGTGCGGCGACAGGTAGACCCGCGGTTTGCAGGTGGAACGGAGCGATGACAATGTCTCTGATGGGCGTGGCGAACACATGAAGCATGACCAGTTCGATGTCGGGCGAGAGGGGAACACATTTCACCAAGTGGCAGGGAATGGCAGAGGTCGTGTCATGAGCACTGGATGATGGGAAACACATGACGAACAGTGTATCATCACACAGTATTATTGAGATGTCGGGGGGACAGGCACAAAAACCTCGAGTGAGGGCACGTTCAAGATGATGATGATGGGGGGGGGGGGGGGGGAGGCGTGAGAAACCTCAACAGGGCGAGGCAGGCGACGGGGGAGAGGTTGAAGGAACCGGTGAAGGGCCCGGCAGCGAGGGTGTGATCGTAGGTAAGCTCGACGTGGGGAGCATGTGATCACTCGACGGTGTGCGTGAGAGCAGAGTAGAGGGAGAGGTTGGAGACGAGCTCGATGATTGGAGCTGGAAGTCACTCGACCGAGTGTGTAAGTCCAATGTGGAAGGAGTGGCCAGAGTGTCGTGAGCCACTACTGTGGGTGGCGTGGTCGTGGCCTGAAGGGGGGTAGAAGCAGGCTCGACATGAGCAGGCTTAAGTCTGTTGAGAGAGACTGTAACAGCTAAATCTTTTATCTGGATGTCATAGGTGTTGGCTGAGCGCCAGAGAACTCGGTACAGGCCAGTATATGGAGGTTGGAGGGGAGCACAGACAGTGTCATCTCGGAGCATGATGTATTCGCAACTGTCAGAGATTTCGGGATGTGAACCTTAGGGAGGGGGTGGCTGGCAGGCAGAGGGATGTGGAGGTTGATGAAGTGGCGTCTGATGCGGTCCACGAAGGAAGGTAAGTCAGACTGAGGGAGAGAAGCGGAAGGACTCACAAGTTTGCCAGGGGAACAATGTTCCGGCTGTATACGAACTGGGCTATTGTGCCTTTGAGGTCTTCCTTATAGATCGCACGAATGCTGAGTAGCACAAGGGGAAGGGCCTCTGTCCATAGAGAGTCATGGCATCGAAGAGCCGCCTTGAAAGTGCAGTGCCAGCACTCAACTAGCCCGTTACTTTGCAGGTGATATGCTGTTGTATGGATGCGCCGGATGCTGCAGATGTTACAAATCTCGTTGAACAGGGCTGACTCAAACTGTTTGCCCTGGTCAGTCATGATGATAGCTGGATATCCGAAACACGATACCCATGACTTGACGAAAGCTCGAGCAACAGTTTCTGATCTAATGTTGGGGAGGGGGACAGCCTCGACCCAGCAAGTTGTTCGGTTGATAGACGAGAGAACATAACGAAAGCTGTTACAGGGGGAGAGGGTCGACAATGTCAACATGAATATGCTGGAAATGCCCAGGAGGGATCAAAAAGGCGCCAAAGGGGGGGGGGGGGGGAGGTGAAGTGTGCTTGTATACTTTGCAGCATTGGCACGCGACACAGGAGTGTGCCCATAGCTGGCAGCCCTTGTTGACATTTCTCCACACAAAGCGCTCCGATACGAGGCGGGCGGACCCACGAACACCGGGAAGGGCTAAATTATGCAATGCGTTGAAGACAGCTCGACAGAGCATGGTTGGGATGAGGGGGCCTAACATGCCCGTACTGTCATCGCACCAGATATCACCAGAAATGCCAGGGAAGGTAGTGCAGATGAAGTGTAGTGAAGAGGTAGAGTCTGAAATCAGGTTTTGTGTTTCCTCGTTGGCAGGTTGGAGGTTAGGCAGTTCAGAGAGGTCTAACAGCGAATGGACGGCGTTGACTCATGAAAGGAAATCAGCAACTATATTGTCAGCACCCTTTATGAGTCTGACATCGGTGGTGAACTGAGATATGAAGTCCATGTATCTGAAGCGGTGAGGAGGCAGGTCAGCTGGCAGGTTTGTAATGGCCACAGCCAGGGGTTTGTGATCTGTTAAAACATAGAAAGGCGTCCTTCAATGTCAGTCTTAAAATTCTGGATTGTTTTGTAGACCGCGAACGACTCCCGAACATACCCGGAATATTTCTGTTGTGCATTGCTGAGCTTGCACGAGAAGAACTGCAGAAATGAAGTTTGGCCGTCGACTGTCTGGGTAAGGACAGCGCCGATGGCAGTATCGCTCGCATCTGTGGTGATGAAAAGCTGTGCATTGGGATGAGGATGAGCGATGGTGCAGGCTTCGGCAAGAAGATTTCTGAGGGCAGTGAAAGAGGCAGTCATAGCAGGGGTCCATGGAATGGGCCGAGATCCAGAAGTGTTCGTGCTTGCCAAGGCGTCCGTCAGTGGAGCCTGAATCTCTGCAGCCTGAGTTAGATGTCGGTGATAATAATTAACCGTCCCCAGAAAGCGCCGGAGCTCTTTGAATGACGAAGGTCTGGGTAAGTTTAGTATTGTTTGTACTTTATCAGGGGGCGGTGAAATGCCATCGGCAGAGACCCGAAAACCAAGAAAAGTGACAGCGGGTTGATGTAGCTGCAATTTGTCCTGGTTGCTCTCGATGCCTGCTGCCGCGAGAATGTTCATAACAGTTTGCACATGTCGAATGTTGTCCTCGACGGAGGAGCTGAACACAAGAATGTCATCAAGATATGCAAAGCAGAATTTTAGTTCGAATAGCACTTCGTTGATGAAGCATTGCCAGGTCTAAACTGAAATAACCCGATCGGGGTGGTGATTGCTGTCTTCTCGATGTCTTCAGGTGCTATGGGGATCTGGTGGTAGGCCCATTTGCAATCAATGACAGAGAACATGGTCGCACCTGCGAGGGAACTGGTAAAGTCGGCAATGTTGGGTATGGAGTAGGTGTCCATAATTGTTTGCGCGTTTAGTTGACGGTAGTCTCTGCACATGCGCCACGACCCGTCTTTCTTGGGTGTCATGTGTATGGGCATAGACCAGCTACTGGCAGAGGGTTCAATGACGCTCGAACTTAGTAGTTCAGAAATCTATTTTTAAGGTCGGAGAGGCACTCGGGACAAAGTCGATGAGGCTTACTGGAGATCAGGGAGGCCTGTCGTGAGGCGAATTCTTGTGAACATGCCATTGGTGACGATGGAAATGTTGCCGGCGGCACGGGAGGTGGTTTGTTTACAATGTGTGGCAGTCAGGGCAGGTGAAGCGTGGTCATGGTGTTCGGAGCCACTCGGCGGATCCGACGGGAGCCGAGGCGGCGAACTGTCCCAGGAATCAACGTGCAAAGATGGCCGCCGGCCCGAAGCAGTGGCACCATGGTCGGGTGCGCTCGGTAGAGCTTGTGAAGTGTTAGTAAGTCCATTGTCGGAGGGCGCGGCCTGTGGCAGCATGGTCGCGGGCGAAACTCTCGGTGCGAGTGCACTGTTTGTGTTGTCAGTGGGGGTCGCATGGTGGCGCGCAGGAGCTGAAGTTGCATTGTTTGAGGTGCTGTCCGTGAGGGGTGGGGTAAGAGCTGTCAGTTCGGGAACACGTGATGCTCGTCTCACATGCACACTTGTGTCTGGCCGAGTGTCAAACGCTGCCGTGTTAGGAGGGTGTGGCCCTGCAGAACTGTCAGTACACGTTATGGCAGTCTTGATAGCATAATTGCGAGGGGTAGTGGGAGGTAAACACATGGTAGCTCGATTGCTGGGATTGCAAGCAGATTCGGCGCACTTACTGACCTTGCTTTGTCCTTGCTGTAGTGTCTGTAATTCCTTTGCTGCATCGGAGAGCTGGAGCTGTGTTTCGTGGTGCCGGAGGAAGAGCTCTAAGTTTTCCTTGCGTAGGCGAGCGACGATGTGTTCCAGCTCGACAAGGCACTTATGCGTGGTTTCTTGTAACGTCGTCAACAGAGACAAGCATGTACGGATGAGATGAGCCCGGTCCTATGTGTCACGGAGGGGGTGCGGGGGTTGCTGGATGGAGCACAGGGGAACTGAGTCTTGGACAGATGGTGAAACACAGTATTTCGCACTAGGTCCAGTGAAAGCTTGTAGTGTCGCAAGAAGTCAATGCCTAGTATAGGTTCGTCAATTTCGCACACTAAAAAAGTCCACTCGAGTTTGCAGTTTGCGGAGAGTGAGACAATGTGGGAAGTTGAACCCGAGCATTGTAGTTTAGTTGAATTCACGGTTTGCAGTGAGGTATGATGAGGGCGGATGTTCGACGACGCTAGGGACGTGGGCAGCAGTGAAACATCGGCGCCTGTGTCCACTAGGAAAAGGCATCCTGACGAAATGTCTTTAATGTAAAGTCGTCCACAATTATCCGGTCATTCCCAGACAGAATGGAGCACTGGGGGGTGCCTGTCATGTTGTGCGCAGGAGGCGGCACCCGAACCTACCTGCGATTGGCGTTTGGGAAGTAGCAGGGTGGTCTGCAGTTCTGTGCCGCCTCACCAAACCGTGTGCGGAAGTAACAGTACAGGTAGTGTGGTTGCATTTCCTGTGGAAAGTTCGTTGCCAGTGGTGGTGGCAGAGGTTCGGTGGCCACAGCAGGTTCGGTTGCAGGAGGGGGCGTGACTGCGGGAAGAACCGGTGACGTCCCAGTTGCTTGTTTACTGCTTCCTGGAGCGAGTGGAACGGTCGGCACAGTACGGCCCCGGCCGTGTCCAGCCACAGGGTGATGCGCCTGAACCTGAGACTTGTCAGGTAGAAAGTGGCTGGCGAAGTGGAGCAGAGATTCATCGTGTAGCTTGTCAGCAATCGTCATTCTTTGCTCGACAGGTTCAGGAGGCCTTTGAGCCAGAGCAAAGCAGATGTGAGGAGATCTGACCAGATCTGACCAGATGGCGAGGAGAGCTGTGTCAGAGAATAGATTGGCTCTGACCAGGGCATGTAGCCGTCTCAAGAGCTGGGAAGGTTTGTCATTGCCTAGTTGCTTGACATGGAGCACATGCCGAATTGCTGCCTCAGTTGAGTGTGCAAGCTGACGTAGAACTGTCTCTTTGGCCAGAGTGCACCAGGTAGATGAGTCCGTGGCGTTGACCAGGTCAGCAATCAAGTCCTCCTGGTCGTGCAGGTGGGTGATGAGGCACAGAAATCTGGTTGACTCTTTGAGTTTGTAATGCTCAAACACTTCGTCTGCAATTTTGAACCAGGTTGTAGCTCCGTCAGGATTAAACGGTGGCAGCGTCGGTAAACATTGTAGAATGTTCGGAAGAACAGGTTGAGTTGAGTTCGTCGGGGCACTGCCTGAAACGAGCTGTTGTTGCTGTGGTATTCCAGGAGAGTGTGCCTCCAGGGGATGTGTCAACGATGGCTGTTCGGCAGGCAGCATGAAGGTGACACATTGTGGTTGAGCACGATCCATCGCGACGTAGAAGGCCGACGCGGGTGAGACACCATAATGTGTCGATTGTGGTTGCGGAAGCTCAAAACGTTGCAGGTGTGTTCGAATTGACACACACATCACGGAAGATGAGGCACCAAGATGTGCCGAGAACGGTAGCGGAAGCACGACTGGAGCCAGCGTGTGGGCGACAGGTGAGAAAAAGTTCAAAGTTTGAGAACGTGTGTTAGTCCACAGAATGCTTGATGTAGGATCAGAGCCGGGGCCACCTGTGTTGCAGGAAGGCTGCAGAGGTGTGGGCTGTCCAGAAGCACAGTGTGGGAAATGATGTCGAATGTGGGATGGGATGTGTGAAAGTTAACTGTTCATAGTCACTCCACTGAAAATGGTGTGCGGATAAGGTGAATGTCGTGGCACAAAACACTGAGGCATAGCAGTGGAACGGAGGTGAAGGTCAGACACAGATAACAAGTTATTGTTCCTGTTGCAGGCCGAGGTATCGAAGTAGGAAGTCTAGTGCTGATGCTGAACCGAGGCAGGTGCGGGCGTGGTCGGATGCTGAGTAGGTTGACCTGTGAACAAAGCAGTTCCGGCCACGTGGCAGGTGTCCGAGGGGTACTGCACAGATTGCAGCATGGCAAATCGTTGTCCTAGCAGTGGTAGGTTGTCCAACAAAGCATTTGCAGAAATCATCATTGGTCCTGCACTGCACGGAGATCCATAAGAGGTAACTGCACAGTCGATGAGGGAGGGCACATGTGGTGGGAACAAAGGCATTTGATAGCAGGAGTCATGCACACTCCTAACATCACTTATTGTTGCAGGCTTGAAAACATCCGGCGGAATCAGCATAATCATCAAGTGAGAGGCATTGTGTTGCAGTCCTGGCAGGTGTACATCGCCCGCAACATGATGCATGTCGATCACAAAATCCAGCGTTAGGCACTGGGCCAAAGTGATTGTTCGAATGCTGTGTCGATGTAATACACACAAAAATAACCAACACGGATGTCGCAGACACAGTAAAACAGCGAAAACGAAAGACGTTACAACTCGAGGTTACCAGTGAGGGGGAAGTTCGGGTCGGTTACATCAAACAACACTCTGATTTTGCAGTATTTCGTTTATTCAGCTGAACACATCGAAGGCTTACACAGAACTGACATGGCGGAACTGCACAAAGATAATGTTTAGCTTAGTTCAAAGACGATACTCAGATCGATGCTGGTTTCGACCTCATCGGGGCCACACACAGTTTGTTCTCACAGATGTCACAGTCATTTGAAATCAAAGAAATTTAGATTTGAGGACATAACTTGCTTGTCAGCATCACCCACAAGGCATCATCACTGAAGGAAAACAGATTTGTAGGCACAGAAGCACTTGTGTACCATTGTAATGAAATTAAATAAAGCAAATTAATTAGCATAAATACCAGACCAAAAAAAAAACAACACACACACGAGCATGAGCTGGGCTCCATGAACAGACTGAACAAACAACTTGAAACAAAAATATAAAAACACACATTTTGTTCCTTAGTCTCTGATTTCAGATGCAACATTGACCTTTGCAGGTTGTTGTCCCCACAAGCACTTATAAAAGTAATACACTGAGGTGACAAAAGTCATGGGATAGCGATACACACATGTACAGATAGTGGTAGTAACACATACACAAGGTGTAAAATGCAGTGCATTGGTGGAGTTTTCATTTGTATTAAGGTGATTCATGTGAAAAAATATTTCTAATGTGATTCTGGCTGCATGACAGGAATTAATAGAGTTTGAATGCAGAATAGAAGTTGGAGCTAGATGCATGGGACATTCCACTGCAGAAACTGATAGAGAATTAAATATTCTGAGATCCGTAGTGTCAAGAGTGTGCTGAGAATACCAAATTTTGGGTATTACCCTGATGCGAGTGCCTTTTCTAACAGCATAGCTTCATTTGCAGCATCTCTCCTGGGCTTGTGACCATATCAATTGGACGCTAGATACTGTAAAACTGCGGCCTGATCAGATGAGTCCCAATTTCAGTTAGTAAGAGCTGATGGTAGGGCAGTGTGGCACAGACCCCATGGTCTGAACACATGGACCCAAGTTTGTCAACAATGCACAGTGAAAGCTAGTGGTGGCTACATAATGGTTTGGGCTGTGCTTACATGGAATGGATTGGGTCGTCTGGTCCAACTGAACTGATCACTGACTGGAAACAGTTATGTTTGGCTACTTGGAGACCATTTGCAGTCATTTGTGGACTTCATATTCCCAAACAATGATGAATTTTTGTGGATGACAGTGCACCATGTTGTTGGGCCACAATTGTCTGTGGTTGGTTTGAAGAACGTTATGGACAATCGTGAATGATTTGGCCACAGAGATTGCTCGACATGAATCCCATCGAACATTTTGCACAGGTGAGTTTGTGCACAATATCCTGTGCTTTTACACCGGAAAAAAGAAAGTCTGACACAATATTAGGAGGTATCACATGATGTATATTAATGTTGTAGAGCAGTGCTGTAATTTGGAAAAATGAAGGAAGACTAAAGAACTAGCATCTTACAAGGGCAGTAAAATCCAATTTTATACAAGGTGAACGTCTCATGAATCATTGAGGGAAAAGTATTCCAATAAGAATGGACAAAGAAAATAAGACTGATTGTTTACCGCACATGTCGTCACAGACATGATTCTTAGAAGTTTGATACCAGGCAAATTTCTTGTTAGAGAGGTCACTGCTGCTGAAATACTGGACCTCAAATCATTGTGACAGTGTACTAGAGGAAGAACAGAATTTCTGAAGGAAAAAACCTGAAGTACTGGAGCTCGTTCACATTTTGTTTTTTATAACACAAGAAATGGTTGCATTACAGCTTCTGCAATCATCAATCAACTGACTATTTACATTTTTCTTCTGGGGCTCCAACATATTTCACGACTGTGCCATAAAAACTAGCTTATCCATCAGGAAAGGTTCCAATTAGTTCCATTACGACTGAGGACATGGAAAATTCTGTGGAGAGGATCCAGGTGAGGATGCTCCAATTAAAATGATTAAGACTGTGAGTGTAGAATAAATACATTTTATATCTTGGCAGCTATACATCCAAATACATGCACATGCAACAAAAGCTCAGAACAAACTGACTCTAAACATGATCATGCTGCAGAGCAGAGATGCTGAGATACTGTATCAGCCAACTTAATCATGCTAGGTCACTGTAGAGTTCCCCTCCCTCCTGGTCATGCAGAGCACTGGGAGAAAGGGGGATGGATGATACTGCTATTGACTTCTTCTTCATGTCCACGCTGTGTGTGGCTACCTAAGCAGAGCACGGCTGGATGGTTTATCATCACATCGAGTGGGTGGAGAAAGGTGTAATTGCTGATTGTCGGCAGAGATTATATTAAGCAATGTGAGGCAGCAGTCACTGTGGTTGTCCATAAAGCAATTGTTGATCACCATCGGAGTGAGGTGGAACCATGAGTACAGGTGTATCCTATTTGTGAGTGCTGAAGTCATAATTGTTTCTTAGAGACCATGGCAATGAGCATTCCACCCTCTGACAACTGAGATGAGTTAGTGTCTCAGCACTATCCTGCACAAGTCTGTAATGGCGAGAGGTAGTGCCAGAAATGTCCCTTTGTCACCCTCCTATTCACCATATTGTCATTCCACCACCAGAATGTTGTCAGTGAGTTTGACTAAGATCTCTTTAGGTTGAAATTGTTGCTTGTCTACTCACACTACAATCACATTGGAGAACTAATGTCGAGAGGAGTCCAGTAAAATCAATGGGATGTTCAATGTAGAACAAATACACTTTATAGCCTGGCAGCAATATGTAAGAACATGTACACATACTACAAACACACAGAACAAACTGACACTAAAGATCATTAAGCCACAGGGCTCAGCAAATGATCCAGTGTGTTTTCTGTATCAGCTGACATAATAGCTGCTGGGTTGCTCCAAATCCCACATTATTTGCTTGATGAAGATTTATCATTCCATGAAGGAATTTTATAGTGGCCTGTATAGAACATCAGCCAAGATACAAGTGAATGGACTATCAAATACTGATAACTGTTGTAGAAGGACACATTAGCATTGTGAAATTTTGAACTGTATATGTTATGTTATATTGTATGCAATCATGATAGTGTTAGCAAAAAGAAGTGTGTGATTTCAATATGTTTTACATGTATTCTTTAAAAAGCAACCGGTTTAAATTTTTTAATTATTCTTTACGTTACCAAAATTGAGCCATGCTGCAACTCACATTGGTGCTGTTTGTAGGATTCCTTCCTCTGTTGGATGCCAGACTCTATCGTTTAGCTGACATGATTGCGGTTGTGTCTTCTTCTCATGTTGACTGGCGCCACTTGGTTTCGCAAGCATTGCCTCTCCACTAGTGGCAGCAGCAGCGGTTATCGATATGTAGTAACTGTGGCCTTATCTTTGGGGCAACGTCATTGTTCTTCCGGGTTGCATCAGTGTGCAGTTCGGTTGGGGACTCGAGGAGCCAGGTCCACGCAGTGTGAGAACACGCCGGGACCGTTGGCGGTGGGCATGGACTGCCAGATCAAAGGCCTATGGTTACGAGGGTGCATGATCTCACTGTAAACCAGATCCTGCAAGCTTTAAGTTGAGTGCATTTGGATTCAAGTAGAGAAACTTCCACAATTGCGAGATCTTGAGATTCTCCAGTAACTTGGGTTCATGTTTCTGCTTGTAGTGTTGCCGAGGCGAAGAGTAGCGAGTGTAGTACTTGAGGAAGGCAGATCTGATTAGCTCTCCTGGACTTCTAATTACTATTTATTGCGTTCAGTTTGTTATTATTTGTTAAGTTCAACCAGCGGTATTTTTCCTGCTTCATGGCCGCTAACATCCCAGTTACCTGCCCTGGGGGTTAGTGTATGTAACGGCAGTGTATGTTTCCTCACTTTGCCGCTGCTGTGCAGTGAGTCGCCTTCATGCTGCTGTCCAGTGAGGCATGTAGTTTTGACAGCTTTCTTGATTGTAGGTTGGTTCGCGATTCTTCTACTCTGGTGGTAGTGATTCCTTTCTCTTTCTGGGTGCTCTAAGCACAGTATTCTGCGGGCGGAGTCCAGACTGCCGGTTCCAGGTTTCCTTGCCTACCGGGTTTCAAAAATATAACATCAGAGATTCAATCTCTTGTCCTTCAGTCATGTTTAATAATATAACATAAAAATGCTAATCAGTATGCCAATATAAAGTTACTATACAATTTAAACAGTTTTTCTCAATTTGCACATACACTGTTCAGTTATGTTCAGAAAATGATGTTATTAAGATGATGACCTTGTTGCATGCAAATTCAGAGACTTTCCTCGAAAATCAGCTTACTCCAATATTTCATTTGGCTTAACCTAAATTTCTTGACAAATGGAAATGTTCAAGTCATCGATGTGCATGGATTGTTCATGTACACTCTCGATTTCATGTGTCTTCATGAAAAAAAGTCACAAATCAATAGATCGGGACAGTGTGCGGATTAAGAAACATCACGAAGTCATAAAATGATGTGTCTAGGACACATTTGTCAAACTCTCGCCTTGTGAACTATGCCACATTCCTGTTGAAACCACATTTCTTTCATGATCATCTGATGCCTTTCCAGTTCAGGAGCAAGGAAGATGCCTAATGTTTTGATGTAATGCATCTTCAAAAAAGTAAGGATCAACAATCCCTGTTTTGGAGACACCACACCACACTGTTACTTCTGAGTTGTGAGAGATAATTGGTGTGGTTCACATTGGTTCTCTAACACCCAATACATTTAGTTATGTACATTATCATACTCACCCAGATGGAAATGGGCTTCATCATGCATCATTTTAGGATGTCTGCACCTTCTGTAAGAATGGCACCCATTGTGCCATAAAGTTCTTTGCCTTGCACAAAATCCCTTTCACTTAGCTGCTGGATGATCACTACTTTGTATGGGTGAAATTTGGGATCATCATGCATGAGGCAACCAAACAAACAATGTGATATATCCAGTGCTACAGCCTGCCACCTTGGGAATCATTTCAGACTTGCAGGAACTGGTACAATGGGATGCACCCTCTGCTATGCACCTCACTGTGGTTTGCAGAATATAGATGTAGATGTACACTACTGGCCATTAAAATTGCTACACCATGAAAATGAGGTGCTACAGACGCAAAATTTAACCGACAGGAAGAAGATGCTGTGATATGCAAATGATTAGCTTTTCAGAGCATTCACACAAGATTGGTGCCAGTGGCGACACCTACAACGTGCTGACATGATGAAAGTTTCCAACCGATTTCTCATACACAAACAGCAGTTGAGTGGTGTTGTCTGGTGAAATGTTGTTGTGATGCCTCGTGTAAATGTGTACCATCATGTTTCCGACTTTGATAAAGGTCGGATTGTAGCCTATCGCAATTGTGGTTTATCGTATCATGACATTGCTGCTCACGTTGGTCGAGATCCAATGACTGTTAGCAGAATATGGAATTGGTGGGTTCAGGAGGGTAATACGGAACGCCGTGCTGGATCCCAACAGCCTCGTATCACTAGCAGTCGAGATGACAGACATCTTATCCGCATGGCTGTAACGGATCATGCAGCCACGTCTCAATCCCTGAGTCAACAGATGGGGACGTTGACAACAACCATCTGCACGAACAGTTCGACGACATTTGCAGCAGCATGGACTATCAGCTCGGAGACCATGGCTGCGGTTACCCTTGATACTGCATTACAGACAGGAGTGCCTGGGATGGTATACTCAATGACAAACCTGGGTGCACAAGTGGCAAAACGTCATTTTTTTTGGATGAATCCAGGTTCTGTTTACAGCATCATGATGGTCGCATCCGTGTTTGGCGACATCGCGGTGAACACACTTCGGAAGTGTGTATTCGTCATCGCCATCACCATACTGGCGTATCACCTGGCGTGATGGTATGGGGTGCCATTGTTACACGTCTCGGTCACCCCTTGTTTGCATTGACGGCACTTTGAACAGTGGACATTATGTTTCAGATGTGTTACGGCCCATGGCTCTACCCTTCATTCGATCCCTGCGAAACCGTACGGAAAATGTTCAACTGCTGCCCTGGCCAGCACATTCTCCAGATCTCTCACCGATGGAAAATGTCTGGTCAGTGGTGGCCGAGCAACTGTCTCGTCACAATATGCCAGTCACTACTCTTGATGAACTGTGGTATCGTGTTGAAGCTGCATGGGCAGCTGTACCTGTACACACCATCCAAGCTCTGTTTGACTCAATGCCCATGTGTATCAAGGCCATTATTATGCCCAGAGGTGGTTGTTCTGGGTACTGATTTCTCAGGATCTATGCACCCAAATTACGTAATCACATGTCAGTTATAGTATAATATATTTGTCCAATGAATACCCATTTATCATCTGCATTTCTTTTTGGTGTAGCAATTTTAATGGCCAGTAGTGTAAATATAGAACTGCTTTTCTCACACTGTCTGCATTTTATGTAGTTTGTATTGAATGGGGATGGCCAGAAATGCCTCAACCCACCAGAGTAGCATGTTTCTGGCACTGCTCGTCAGTGTTTCACATTAAAATGTCTAAAGAAAAATATTGAACATTGACCACAGAAACATTGTTTTTAAGAACTGCGTGAGAGCAAACACACGATGCTCTAACCACCAGTGCTCTGTAGTGACTAAAACTGCAGTTTATGAGCTGTCTGCTAGGGGTTGCCAAGGTCAATACCCCTCCCTGCTGAGTACTAGTGGTTTAAAAAACGCACATTTCCTCATCCCCCACTGCATATAATACCCTAATCATCCAATAGTTAATATATAAAACATACTAAAAAACAGAGCAAGACAGTCTGACTTTAAAGGAGTGGGGTACAAGGAGAGGGGAGGAGGGTTATGTACACTATGCGAAAATTTATGTTTGGCTGTGGAAATGTGGCTTATTATCAAGAATAGCTTAGGCTTCATATTAACATTCATACTTCGTATCATCTATCCCCTCATAGCACCACATCTGTTCATGTTGGAGTATTATGTGGTGAATTTTTAACTCCTTGTACAATCTATCACCCCGCTGCATATCTATAAACTCTACCTTATTTTATTTCTGGTTTCCATTCTCAAAGTTAGTTTGTTTCATTATTCCAGTATGGAGTGCCACAGAGCTGTACAGTCAGACTTCTTCCCCTCACTGCATTGTGCTAGTACTGGAAGAGATCTTAAGTCAGTCCAAGCTACTAAATGACGTAAACAGTTTTGCATCAACTCTTCTGTTTATATATGAAATGTTGTCCTTGTACAACTTCATCTACAATAATGGTTGAACAGATCTACCTTCAACTTCCTGGCAGATTAAAAATGTGTGCCAGACCAAGACTCGAACTTGGGACCTTCGCCTTTCGCAGGCAAGTGCTCTACCATCTGAGCTACCCAAGAATGACTCACAACCCATCCTGACAGCTTCAGTTCTGCCATTACCTCATATCCTATCTTCCAAACTTCACAGAAGCTCTTCTGCAAACCTTGCAGAACTAGCACTCCCGTAAGAAAGGATATTGCGGAGACATGGCTTAGCCACAGCCTGGGGGATGTTTCCAGAATAAGGTTTTCGCTCTGCAGTGGAGTGTGCGCTGATATGAAACTTCCTGGCAGATTAAAAATGTGTGCCAGACCGAGATTTGAACTCGGGACCATTGCCTTTCGTGGGCAAGTGCTCTACCATCTGAGCTACCCAAGCATGACTCACAACCCATCCTCACAGTTTCAATTCTGCCAGTATCTTGTCTCCTACCTTCCAAACTTCACATCAGCTCTTCTGCAAACCTTGCAGAACTAGCACTCCTGGAAGAAAGGATATTGCGGAGACATGGCTTAGCCACAGCTTGAGAAATGTTTCCAGACTGAGATTTTCACTCTGCAGCGGAGTGTGTGGTGGTCCCTCCTGCTTTATTTATTTCATTTGTTGTTGATTGTCCTTGGTGTCATCATACTGCATTGCTACACTGGCTGAAAAATGGGCTGTGGATTCCAACACAGACTACTGTAAATCATGTAGCACAGTTACGTTTTTCAGTACTTTAATTTCACTGTTCACAACCCCTTAATAATACACAGTTATACGGCCAGTTCCCTGTTGTGATAAGCCTCATTAATAGTTTGCAGGTGAAACTCCACATACTGCTACAATAGTTTACTGTTGAACATGTACGAGCAGTAAAACCTAACCACAAAGTTCACATATCCTGAAGAATAATCAGGTATATATGGAGCAGACACTGTTGCTGTTTTTACACATGGCCTAATTGTTTAACACTTAGTTCACAGTTAATTTGAAGCAGTGTTGTTGTTCTAACCAGCACATGTTACTCATCTGAAACTTGGCCGTGGACTGACTGTCTCGTGAGGAAAAAATCGAGCCCTTATATATCTCCACAATAATAGGTACCGAAACTACACATTGTTTGAAGTTAAATTCACAGAAATTACAATTAAAATGTAACTCACTCAATTACATTGAAAAATTGTGTCTTTTTAACAGTTTCTTCCACTACAAGGTTTAGGCCAAATTATTTATTTAAATCATGAAATTACCAAATATAGTTATGAAACCAATACTTTTGACAAGACTTAATTACTGTGGAATTAATGAAGGGCTGGTTTTGCTATCATATTTTCGAATAGACCCAAATAAACACTTTAAGATTGCTATTGTTTCATCTTCCAAATGTTTATAATTAGTACAGGATGTATACTTGTTTACATGTCAACAATAGAATTTAAGCTACAAAACAATTACTAATTTTGTCCTACAATGAAAGTTACTAACTAGGAATAACCAAAATAAATTAGAAAACCAAGTACTTACATAAAACAAAGCACAAAAACTTTAAAACTGAGGGCCAATCCTTCTCTCATCTGAAAATGCAGATTATACCCACATATGCTAATGGTAATCAGTTAAAAGTAACAAAACAAATTTTAAGGAGGCAGATGACAAAACAAGAGGGAAACTAAAATCATCCCAGCTTCCTTCATCACAAGTGTGGGCTGATATGAAACTTCCTGGCAGATTAAAATTGTTTGCCGGACTGAGACTCAAACGGGAATTTTGGCTTTCGCGGGCAAGTGCTCTACCATGTTTTATTTGAAGGGATTGAGGGATGAAAAAAATATTAGGCATATTTGTAGAAACATGAGGAGGGAACAAAACAAAAATCAAAATTTGAGATTGTTGAAACAATATTAAAATTCAGATCATTAGGTCAAGGTTAAACAGGAACACACAATATACCAAGGTTTACTACTCATGAGAAAGTCTTTAGATAAACAGAGATCAAAATTGTGTTTCCATGAGCGACATAAGGCTACATTACTTCATTGCCTACATGAAAATCATGGTCACTAGGGTAATAGAAAAATTGTAACAAGGATTCAGGAAACTGTAGTTTTCAATAACTTGAAGAGAAGAGTAAAGTGGTGATTGGCTGGGTTTGATGAGTGCCAGAGAGTGAAGACCACTCCACTACTGTTCCATCTTACAGGGAAACATCACCAACTTGACCACATATTTTAAGGAGTAAAAAAAAAAAAAAAAGCTGCAAGATATCTGCCACAGCAATAGATCCCCTGCAAAAATATGGGCCATAAATCTGATAGTGTATAACTCTAATCTTGTGAAAGTGCAGCTTAAAAACTTTTATGCACACTAATTGTTTTTAGTTGCTCTGCCCACTGCAGCCACTCAATGCTTAAACACAAAGTAATATACACTGGAGTGACCAAGGGGCTGTGAATTACTGTACTGCTTTGTTATTGGTAACATACTTTGTTCACTGTGTGAAAGTGGTTCTTTCTTGTACTATTTCTAAAGCATTATCAATTGTTCCAGCTTCACACGTCCGTCCACATCAGACCCACCAACAAGCAAAAGTACCTCCATTATGACGGCTGCCACCCATTCCACATCAAACGGTCCCTTCCCTACAGCCTAGGTCTTTATGGCAAACGAATCTGCTCCAGTCCAGAATCCCTGAACCATTACACCAACCACCTGAAAACAGCTTTCGTATCCCTTAACTACCCTCCCAACCTGCTACAGAAGCAAATAACCAGAGCCACTTCCTCATCTCCTCAAACCCAGAACCTCCCACAGAAGAACCCCAAAAGTGCCTCACTTGTGGCAGGATACTTTCCGGGACTGGATCAGACTCTGAATGTGGCTCTCCAGCAGGGATACGACTTCCTCAAATCCTGCCCTGAAATGAGATCCATCCTTCATGAAATCCTCCCCACTCCACCAAGAGTGTCTTTCCGCCGTCCACCTAACCTTTGTAACCTGTTAGTTCATCCCTATGAAATCCCCAAACCACCTTCCCTACCCTCTGGCTCTTACCCTTGTAACCGCCCCCGGTGTAAAACATGTCCCATGCACCCTCCCACCACCACCGTCTCCAGTCCTGTAACCCGGAAGGCGTACACAATCAAAGGCAGAGCCACGTGTGAAAGCACCCACGTGATTTACCAACTGACCTGCCTACACTGTGAAGCTTTCTCTGTCGGAATGACCAGCAACAAACTGTCCATTCGCATGAATGGACACAGGCAGACAGTGTTTGTTGGTAATGAGGATCACCCTGTGGCTAAACATGCCTTGGTGCACGGCCAGCACATCTTGGCACAGTGTTACACCGTCCGGGTTATCTGGATACTTCCCACTAACACCAACCTGTCAGAACTCCGGAGATGGGAACTTGCCCTTCAACATTTCCTCTCTTCTCGTTATCCGCCAGGCCTCAATCTCCGCTAATTTCTAATTTCAATTTGCTGCCGCTCATACCTCACCTGTCTTCCAACAACATCTTTGCCTCTGTACTTCCACCTCGACTGACATCTCTGCCCAAACTCTTTGCCTTTACATATGTCTGCTTGTGTCTGTGTATGTGCGGATGGATATGTGTGTGTGTACGAGGGTATACCCGTCCTTTTTCCCCCCTAAGGTAAGTCTTTCCGCTCCTGGGATTGGAATGACTCCATACCCTCTCCCTTAAAACCCACATCCTTTCGTCTTTCCCTCTCCTTACCTCTTTCCTGACGAAGCAACCGTTGGTTGTGAAAGCTTGAATTTTGTGTGTATGTTTGTGTTTGTTTGTGTGTCTATCGACCTGCCAGCACTTTCGTTTGGTAAGTCACATCATCTTTGTTTTTATAATAGAGGGAAACATTCCACGTGGGAAAAATATATCTAAAAAGAAAGATGATGAAACTTACCAAACAAAAGCGCTGGCAGGTCGATAGACACACAAACAAACACAAACATACACACAAAATTCTAGCTTTCGCAACCAATGGTTGCCTCGTCAGGAAAGAGGGAAGGAGAAGGAAAGACAAAAGGATATGGGTTTTAAGGGAGAGGGTAAGGAGTCATTCCAATCCCGGGAGCGGAAAGACTTACCTTAGGGGGAAAAAAGGACAGGTATACACTCGCACACACACACATATCCATCCACACATACACAGACACAAGCAGACATTTCAGTCTGCTTGTGTCTGTGTATGTGTGGATGGATATGTGTGTGTGTGCGAGTGTATACCTGTCCTTTTTTCCCCCTAAGGTAAGTCTTTCCGCTCCCGGGATTGGAATGACTCCTTACCCTCTCCCTTAAAACCCATATCCTTTTGTCTTTCCTTCTCCTTCCCTCTTTCCTGACGAGGCAACCATTGGTTGCGAAAGCTAGAATTTTGTGTGTATGTTTGTGTTTGTTTGTGTGTCTATCGACCTGCCAGCGCTTTTGTTTGGTAAGTTTCATCATCTTTCTTTTTAGATACATCATTGTTTTTAGATATATATTGATATTCAGTTTCATCAAGATAACAATGATCCAGATATTTTAATTACAAATAAAAGACAAGTACATACTTACGAAATATATGGTCACCATTGTCCAAAGGATCTAGATGGAAATGGTAACATGTGAACTCATGCTTTTTTTTGCAGATATGACTAATGATCCTGCGGAAATACGGATGATGAAGAGTTGTAGTACTTGTAGATTGATCATACATCAAAAGATAAAACATATCAATTTGAAGAATTGGTCCTTGAAATTGGCCATGCAGTAGGTTTAGAAAACACACATGTTGATGGAGTAGTAATCCATACTATAATGTTCATATTTAGAATTATCTCAAGATGGTATCAATGCTGTTCAAAGCTTTTGCGGTATTTGTCAAGTTAAGAAGCTGATTCACTTATTATCTGTGAATGGAATTGTGTATATTTTTTTTATCAGAACTAGATATGGATAGCTAATAACTAGTTGGTTAACATTTTTACCACAAGATTTACAAAAAATAGATGGAATATATCAATAACCAAGTGGTGAAGTTGTTTTATTTGTTGACAATATGATACATATGATAAATTTGAATGCACTATAATTTATCCCAGGATATCCTAAGCAAATATCTAGTATGGCATTATGCAAAAATTTTTTATTAAATAGTGTAGTCAACACACATATGGGAAGAACATTTTTATTCTTTTATGAGCTTATCTATTTGGTGATAGATGAATGTGATTTTAAATTTGAAAGCTGAAGTGTTACAACTAGAGGATTTCCAGGAGTGTCTACTGGAATGAATTCTGTGTTTAGGTAAATTAATGGTTCAAATGGCTCTGAGCACTATGGGACTCAACTGCTGAGATCATTAGTCCCCTAGAACTTAGAACTAGTTAAACCTAACTAACCTAAGGACATCACAAACAGCCATGCCCGAGGCAGGATTCGAACCTGCGACCATAGCGGGTAAATTAATGGCTTCTATTTTTCCAAGGATTATGCTTTGTATGGATATAAAGAATACACATAAAAGTAGTTAGAGCTGGTACAGCTGATTTATATTTATCTGGTGTTGATTGCAATAAACCATCAGCATTGGTTCCTGATGTTAAGATAGACATTGCAATAATAAGAAACTTTTACTTTTTCCTAATAAAAATTTTCTATATAAATGGAGTAGGTTCAACCTAAACATGTGTAAATATTGCAAAACTGAAAGTTAATTGATAATTTTACATCATAGAAATATACAAAAGATTGTTATAGGACAATGTGTAGACAATATATAAATGAATATCTTATAAGCGTATGCAATAGTAAACGAGTTCCTTGTGTGTGTGGAAAATTTTTTTCTATGTACTATTATAAAAAATCACTTCCAATGAATTCCAAATGAATAAAATTTGAAGATATTGCTGTTGATGAAAAATGATGAACAGACTGAAGGTAAACAACATGTTGACTGTCAAGCAATTAAAGACTTAGATAGTGTTTACCCAAATCTGTCATGTAAAGACAAACATGCAAGTAATTGTAAGAAATGTACTCAAGAATGTATAAAAATAAAGAAAATTGGCTGGCCTTTTTTTAAAGACCCTTAATAATTTTTCTTTATATTCTGCATCATCTAAATCTAAACTGTGCAAACCACTGCGAGATGCATGGCTAAGGGTTTGTCTCATTGTACCATTATTAGGGTTTCTTCCCACTCCATCCATGTATGGAGCATGGGAAGAATGATTGTTTGAATGCCTCTGTGCATGCAGTAATTATTATAACCTTAGCCTCACAATCACTATGTGAGCAATACATGGGGGTAGTAGTATATCCCTAGAGTTAGCATCGAAGCCAGTTCTTGAAACTTTGTTAATAGACTTTCTCAGGATAGTGTACGTCTGCCTTCAAGAGTCTGCCCCCTAAGTTCCTTCAGTATATCTCTGACACTAGCCCATGGATTAAAACCTGTGACCATTCATGCTGCCTTTCTCTGTACACTTTCAACATCCCCTGTTAGTCCTATCTGGAAAGGGTCCCACACTTGAGCAATATTCTATAACCAGTCACACAAGTTATTTGTAAGCAATCTCCTTTGTAGACTAATTGCACTGCCACAGTATTGTACCAACAAATGAAAGTCTACCACCTGACTTACCCATGACTGAACCTATGTGATCATTCCATTTAATAATCCTACAGTGTGTTACACCCAGATTTTTGTAAGAGTTGGCCGATTCCAACAGTGACTCATTGATATTATAGTATTAGGATACTACATTTTTTCATTTTGTAAAATGCAAAATTTTACATTTCTGAACATTTTGAGCAAGTTGCCAATATCTGCATGTTGAAATCTTATGAAGACATCACTAGCTTCTCACATATAGTACTTCATTATACATAACTGCATCATCTACAAAAAGGCCTGATTTTACTATTAATATTCTCTGCAAGGTAATTAATATAGAACATGAACAGCAAAGGTCCCAGCATACTTTCCTGTGATACACTCAAAGTTACTACTACATCTGATGATGACTCTCCATCTGAGATAACACGCTGTGTCTTCCCTATCAAAAAGTCCTCAATCCACTAATGAATTTCACTTGATACACCAGATGATCATACTTTTGATGATAAGTGTAGGTGCAGTACTGAGTCAAATGCTTTACAGAAATCAGGAAACACTGCATCTGCCTGGTTGCCGTGGTCCAAAGCTTTCAGTACGTCATGTGAGAAAAGTGCGAAATGGTTTTCACATGATGGATGTTTTCAAAATCCATGCTAGATGGCAATGAGGAAGTCACTCTGTTCAATATAGCTCATTATATTCGAGCTCTGAATATCTTCTAAGATTCTACAACAAATTGATGTCAGTGATATTGGATGGTAATTTTTGTGGATCACTTCTGCTACCATTCTTGTAGACGGATGTGACCTATGCCTTTTTACAAGAACCGGGCATGGTTTTTTGTTTGAGGGATCTGTGATACATTATGGTTAGAAGAGGGGCTAACTCGGTCACAAATTCAGTATAGAATTAGAAAGGCATTCCATTGGGCACTGGAGCTTTGTTCAGTTTTAATGATTTTGGCTGTTTCTCAACACCACTGACACTAATACTTATTTCATTCAACTTTTTAGTGGCATGAGGATAAAATTGTGGCAGTTCTCCTGGGTTTTCCTTTGTAAAGGAACATTTGAAAATGGAGTTTAGCATTTCAGCTTTTGGTTTGCTACACTCAATTTCAGTTCCTGTCTCATTCACTAGGGACTGAACACTAATTTTTGTGCCATTAACAGCCCTTACATACAACTAGAATTTCTTTTGGTTCTGCAAAAGATCACTTGACAACATTCTGCTATGGTAGTAATTGAAGGTATCACGTATTGCTCTCTTGACAACCAAACATATTTCACTGAGCATCTCTCTATCTATCTATAGCCCTTCACTTTGTTTTACACCTTTTATGCAGTAATTTATGTTTCTTTAGAAGTTTCTTTACCGTGACTGTATACCATGGAGGTTCTTTCCCATTATGAACTGTTCTACTTGGTACATATATATCTGTGTATGGTCAACTAGTTTTAAATTTGAGCTGGAGTTCCTCTACATGCTCCTGCCCTGTGCTGGAAGTTTCAAGTTTCTCATTGAGATATGATACAACTGATTTTTTATCTAGTTTACTGAACATATCTTTCTGCTTGCTTTAGTTGTCCTTTGTACTTTGGTAATCATTGTTGCCACAAACGCATCATGGTCATTGATACCAGTTCCAATGTAGACATCCTCTTGTTGCCATTAGATCCAATATATTTCCATCATGAGTAGGGTTCCTTACTATAGGTCCCCCGTAGTTTTCAGAGAACACGTTTATTAAAGATGCACAGGATGCCTTATCATGCTCACCACTGACAAAACTGTAAGTTTCCCAGTTAACTGTTGGATGGTCAAAGTCTTCACTGATGATTACAGTATGATTGGGAAACTTAACATACAAGTGAACTGAGGGTTTCTCTAAAGTTTCCAGTCACATCAGGAGATGAGTCTGGGGGAAATAGAAGGATCCATTACCATTTTATGTCAACCCCTGATACTGAGTCTTGTCCATACGCTCTCACATGCAGCTTCAGTTTATGTCTCAGTGGATTTGACTTTCTTGTCTACTGCGACAAATACAGCACCTCCAATTCTTAATTAATAAGAGATTAAAATGGAGCAATTCATAATTGCCCAACTTTGTGATGAATTAAATAATATAATCATATCACATGATTTATCTATTTCTATAATGACCCTTAATAGTATGACAGTAGTTGAACTCAAAACCTGAGCTAAAAATCTTGGTATTAGAGGCTGCAGTAAATTAAAGAAACCAGAGTTAATTAATTCTGTTATTTTACAAGATTTACCATTTCATCAAGAATAATTCCAAAAGGCTAAAACACCAAAACCTATACCTAATATAAATTACTTTTACAGATCTGGCGGTTATGTTTTTGAAAAAACACGGCCAGTAAGACAAGAAAAAATAGTGAGACTAGATCAAACTTATCCATTCAGCAGTAAACTACTTGAGCAAGAAAAACAGAACACACTGTCAAAAAAAAAATTATTTGAGATTAAAGAAATGAAATCCAAATTTGATAAAAAATTTAAAGCTTGATCTGTTGACTATAAAATGGTCTTATGATAATATTAGTAAACTCAATAATGACAGTGAGGAAACAATTATATAATGCAAACTTAAATCTGTGGTAGAAGCAGCTAAAAAGAGAACTAATTTTAGAAAAGGGCATAAGTTGAATATGAAAACAGCAAATACAAGTAAGTTTTATCCAATTTCTACAGGATATAAAGCATCCGATAATACTAAAAATCTGTTCAAATTTTGTGCAATAAAATCAGATATATACCAACATCTGACAAGTCTGTTGATACAGTAAATACTACATTTAATATTCAAATGTTAGCAATTCTGAGAGGTAGAAAAGGTAATATAATAATAATTTTAGCTGGTTGAGTTGAGTTGAGTTGAGTTGGTCCTGGTAATCATATAGTACACAACTAGTGCATTCTAACGTAAGACATGTCAATGTATAAAAAATATAATATTAAATTTGCATTAATTTCATTATTTCTACATTAAATTTGATTTGAATTGATTTGATTTATTGAGCACCCATTTTATCATGTACAATGATATGGGATTTGTCATGTGTTACATACAGAAAAAATATGAATAACAACATATTATGTAAAAAATATCAGTGAACAAATCTGAATTAAATATATAGGCAAAAACAATTATAGCTTACATGATATAAATTTGTAACAATATAGTACCCAAATAAGTTACATATAGTCTGTGTATAATGGACAGCAACAAGGAACAATGATTATAACACTCTATATTGAAAAATTAATTAATTTTTGTGTGTACATAAAAGAGTCTACCCCACAGCACAAGTCTGTATATGAGTGAATTATAAGATAGGTGAAGGCACGCTATCTTTCTGAAGAATTCATGTATTCACTAACACTGTAAAAACTATTACTAATTAACATTCTTTTGAGTTCACTTTTAAAACTGCTCAGCTTCTGAATCCTTTTAATTTTTAAGGGAAGAGCACTATAGAGAATTTTTGGGTGGTATATTGCACTCTTGTGTACTGGGCTTTCTTATGCACTTCTCTGTGAAAGTTATTACTCTGTATTGTTGTATAGGCATGGAACTCACTGTTTAAAGAAGAAAGCTGGGGTTGAGACTTCAGAAAGCATATACTTCCATGGATGTAAATGGATGGAAGAGTCATGATTTTATATTCCTTGAAAAATTCCCTACATGGATCTCTAAGTGCAGCTCCTTTTATGATCCCTATCGCTCGTTTTTGAAAAATAAGAGTGTTTTGCCTGACTTGAATTGCCCCAAAATATGACACCACATCGCAAAAGACTATGCATAAATGCATAATGTGTACACAATACTGTGTGTTCACTGCAGCAATTTTTGAGCATTCTAAATACATAGCAACATTTACTTAATTTTTTACTGAGCACATCTATATGCTTGTCCCACTTTAGATGCTCATCTATCCGAGTTCCTAAGAATGTTGTATTTGGCATTTGTAGTATATTCTGTTGGCCTAGCTTCACATTATTTGACACATGTCTGTAATTCATCCATAATGTTTTTTCTCATTCACAAATAAACTGTTGTCACTGAACCATTTACTTGCTTCAACTGTTGTTGTTTCAATTTTCCTGTTAAGGTCAGTCTCATTCTGAGCTTTAATCAAGGGACTTGTATCATCAGCAAAAAGTACACAATCAGCTTGTGTTAAATAGTTTGGCAAGTCATTTATAAAGATCAAGAACAACAGGGGTCCCAACACCGAACCTTGGGGCACCCCATAACTAACTGCCTTATAACCAGAAAAGTATGACTTTCCATCATGAACTATTTCTACTTTCTGTCATTTGCCAGATAAGTATGACTTAAACCATGCATGAGCAGTACCATGGACTCCATAGCAACTAAGTTTTTCGAGCAGTAGTTTATGATCAAGAACGTCAAAGGCCTTTGATAAATATAAAAAGACCCCACAATTTACTTCATTATTATCAATGGAATTTAGGACAAGTTTCAGAAAGTTGTATATAGCTGTTTCAGTTGATCTATTCTTTTGAAAGCCATTTTGTTCATTGACCAATATTTCACTTTTTTTTAGGAAAGTAGAGAGTCTTTCATACATTACTCTTTCTATAATTTTTGAAAAACAAGATAACATTGATAAAGGCCTGTAGTTTTTTACAACATAACGATCCCCATTTTTGTATAATGGTTTTATAATTGATTGTTTTAGCTTTCTAGGGAAAGTGCCAGTACTGAAAGATGCATTAATTATATCTACAAGAAGAGGAGTAATATATCTGCTGTGTTTAATGATTTTGTCTGGAATGCCATCGGTGCCACAGGATAATTTATTTTTTAGTTTGCTGATAGCATTCTCTACCTCATGTACTGTTACAGGATACAAAAACATAGTTTTGGGATTTAATGTGATGTTATGACTGATGTCTGTACTACTTTGGGTTTGTATGAGGTTTTGAACTACACTTGTATAATGACAGTTGAATATATTGGCAATGTGTAATGGATCATTTATAGTTTTGTCCTCAGTTTTAATAACAATGTTGTTGTTTCTTACTTTGCTTCTTCCTAAGTTACTATTGATCACTTTCCAAACTGATTTCATTTTTTTGTTGCCATTATTTTTACTGATATATGAATCATTATTTAACTTTTTTGCTCCAGTAATTACTTTCTTGTATAATTTCCTATAACACTTAACACGGCATTTCAAAGCAGGATTTTGCCTTGCTGATTTACTTAACATTCTGAGTTGCTCTCCAGATTTTCTTATGCCCTGTGTTATCCATGAGTTAATTTTGACTTTTTCTTTCATTTTCTTAAGGGGAAAAGCAATTTCAAAGTTATGTTTGTAATCAGCTAGAAATGACTCAAATTTCATGTCTATACTATCATGTTTATCTAGATCCCAACTTGTATTTTTTTAACAAGGAATTAAAAATCCTAATGTTGTCCTCATTAATACATCTCCTGTGGATGTGTTTCTCACTTGGCCTAGAGTGATAAAAAGACTAAAAAATGCGTTACTAGAATTAATAAAAGTGATAACCTGTGTTGTTCTAGAGCAATAAAAGTTGCATTAACATATCACATACATTTTACCTTAGGCAGTGAACTGACTACTGGTGAAATTAAGAAAATTAGAGGAGGAGATAAATACAAATTACTAAATGATTTAACCAGGATATTATGTAACCAATTAGGTAATAAGGATTTACTCTAGACAATATGAAAAATGTTGAGCAATGACTGGATATTCAAATAAATGTTGTATGTGCTGAAAATTTCAATTCAGTTATCTATCATGGTCCTGAGAAAGCAATATAAACGTATCTGTATAAAAACTGCAACCATTTTGATGCATTTAACAGTATTTCAGCATTTGTAGGATCTTCATATTTCTTTGATTAATGTAACAAAGTATATACCAACAATCATAATATAAATGCAAGATGTAAAGAAAAATATGTAAATTATGCAATGGTACAGAACACAATACAGTGGAAAATAAGATATATTGTGAAAACTGTAATAGATAGTGCTATAATGAATAATGCTTAAATGATCATGAAGAAGTTCATGATATTGATTATAAATGTTGAGAATTTAAAAGGATTTGTTTGAGATCTAAAGTACATAACTGTGGCTTTGAAAGATGTAGAGACTGTGATCTAGATGTAGAAATTAAAAATCATAAAAGTTACATGCAATACAAAATTCGAAAGGTGGTATATGTGAAAGAACATTTACTGAAGGATATACAGTCAAAGATTGTCAAAAATGTAGTAAAATGGTTGTTTTGTTAGTGAAGAATACAAGAATTATTATGTTTTCGAATGTTTGAAATGCAATAATATAGTTACAGGAAAAGAATTTACGCGTTGTACAAAAGGATCCCTAAAGAGAATTCCTTGTACCTATACTGCAAAATACATGTGGTGGATTATGAAGCTCAACAAGAAAAAGGTATACATATTCCAAATCTCATAATAGTTCATAATTTTACTGATGCCTCTTGATAAATTTAAAAGAAATTATGATTTCTGTAGGTGGATGATATCTAATAAACTTATTGATTTACACTTACAGCTCATTATGCTAAAGATTATGATCCACAATTCATTCTGAAGTACCGTGTTGAAAACAGAATAAAGCTATATATACTATCTACAGAGGAATTAATTAATGTTATTGGAGATACAGGGATTAGGTTTAAAAATTATAGATTGTAGCAATTTTATAGAAGGAAAACAAAGTAAATATACAGAAACATTTGATTTGAAAGAATTAATGAAAGGTTACTTCATACTTTATTCAGTACACAGGAAAATAAAAATTACATAGGTCTAATTCCTGATATCAAATATTATTGTGCAGGTACTGTGAAACCAAAGACAGGAAAATATTTCTCAAACAGCATAGTTAAAAAGTTAAAGAAACTTACGTGTTCAATATTAGGAAAAAAATTAATGAGTACTGTAATTTTCATGTAGATGTGTTAAGAAGAGGTTGTTTATAACTAAGAAAATAATTCCTAAAAATACCTAATATGAATCCATTCTGTTATTTAACAACTGCTGGAGTCTGTATGATTATATACGTACCTAAACATACATCTAATACAACTGTTTTTTTAATAACATTATCTGTTGTAGCTATTTGAGTACTAGACATGGAAATAAAGTATGCTTGGAACTGAATAATAAATTTAAAATTATTTTTCCAGACAGATATTTGAAATTAATTAGTGGTTGGGATTTTCAGCCCCCCCCCCCCCCCCCCCAATGATCCATGGACCTTGCCGTTGGTGGGGAGGCTTGCGTGCCTCAGCGATACAGATAGCCATACCGTAGGTGCAACCACAACGGAGGAATATCTGTTGAGAGGCCAGACAAACGTGTGGTTCCTGAAGAGGGGCAGCAGCCTTTTCAGTAGTTGCAAGGGCAACAGTCTGGATGATTGTCTGATCTGGCCTTGTAACACCTTTACTGTATGGTTAATGATGATGGCGTCCTCTTGGGTAAAATATTCTGGAGGTAAAATAGTCCCCCATTCGGATCTCTGGGCAGGGACTACTCAAGAGGACGTCATTATCAGGAGAAAGAAAACTGGCGTTCTATGGATCGGACCGTGGAATGTCGGATCCCTTAATCGGACAGGTAGGTTAGAAAATTTAAAAAGGGAAATGGATAGGTTAAAGTTAGATATAGTGGGAATTAGTGAAGTTCGGTGGCAGGAGGAACAAGACTTTTGGTCAGGCGAATACAGGGTTATAAATACAAAGTCAAATAGGGGTAATGCAAGAGTAGGTTTAACAATGAATAAAAAAATAAGAACGCGGGTAAGCTACTACAAACAGCATAGTGAACGCATTATTATGGTCAAGATAGACATGAAGCCCTCACCTACTACAGTAGTACAAGTTTATATGCCAACTAGCTCTGCAGATGACGAAGAAATTGATGAAATGTATAACAAAATAAAAGAAATTATTCAGATAGTGAAGGGAGAAGAAAATTTAATAGTCATGGGTGACTGGAATTCGGTAGTAGGAAAAGGGAGAGAAGGAGACATAGTAGGTGAATATGGATTGGGCTTAAGAAATGAATGAGGAAGCCGCCTGGTAGAATTTTGCACAGAGCACAACTTAATCACAGCTAACACTTGGTTCAAGAATCATAAAAGAAGGTTGTATACATGGAAGAAGCCTGGAGATACTGACAGGATCCAGATAGATTATATAATGGTATGACAGAGATTTAGGAACCAGGTTTTAAATTGTAAGACATTTCCAGGGGCAGATGTGGACTCTGACCACACTCTATTGGTTACAAACTGTAGATTAAAACTGAAGAAACTGCAAAAAGGTGGGAAGTTAAGGAGATGGGATCTGGATAAACTGACTAAACCAGAGGTTGTACAGAGTTTCAGGGAGAGCGTAAGGGAACAAATGGCAGGAATGGGGGAAAGAAATACAGTAGAAGAAGAATGGGTAGCTTTGAGGGATGAAGTAGTGAAGGCAGCAGAGGATCAAGTAGGTAAAAAGACGAGGGCTAGTAGAAATCCTTGGGTAACAGAAGATATATTGAATTTAATTGATGAAAGGAGAATATATAAAAATGCAGTAAATGAAGCAGGCAAAAAGGAATACAAATGTCTCAAAAATGAGATTGACAGGAAGTTCAAAGTGGCTAAGCAGGGATGGCTAGAGGTTAAATGTAAGGATGTAGAGGCAATCTCACTAGGGGGTAAGATAGATACTGCCTACAGGAAAATTAAAGAGACCTTTGGAGAAAAGAGAACCACTTGCATGAATTTCAAGAGTTCAGATGGAAACCCAGTTCTAAGCAAAGAAGGGAAAGCAGAAAGGTGGAAGGAGTATATAGAGGGTCTATACAGGGGCGATGTACTTGAGGACAATATTATGGAAATGGAAGAGGATGTAGATGAAAATTAAATGGGAGATATGATACTGCTGTAGAGTTTGACAGAGCACTGAAAGACCTGAGTCGAAACAAGGCCCCGGGAGTAGACAACATTCCATTAGAACTACTGACGACCTTGGGAGAGCCAGTCCTGACAAAACTCTACCATCTGGTGAGCAAGATGTATGAGACAGGCGAAATACCCTCAGACTTCAAGAAGAATATAATAATTCCAATCCCAAAGAAAGCAGGTGTCGACAGATGTGAAAATTACCGAACTACCAGTTTAATAAGTCACAGCTGCATAATACTAATGCGAATTCTTTAAAGACGAATGGAAAAAATAGTAGAAGTCAACCAAGGGGAAGATCAGTTTGGATTCCGTAGAAATATTGGAACACGTGAGGCAATACTGACCCTACGACTTATCTTAGAAGCTAGATTAAGGAAAGGCAAACCTACGTTTCTAGCACTTGTAGACTTAGAGAAAGCTTTTGACAATGTTGATTGGAATACTCTCTTTCAAATTTTGAAGGTGGCAGGGGTAAAATATAGGGAGCGAAAGGCTATTTACAATTTGTATAGAAACCAAATGGCAGTTATAAGAGTTGAGGGGCATTAAAGGGAAGCAGTGGTTGGGAAGGGAGTGAGATAGGGTTGTAGCCACTCCCCAATGTTATTCAATCTGTATATTGAGCAAGCAGTGAAGGAAACAAAAGAAAAATTCGGAGTAGGTATTAAAATCCATGGAGAAGAAATAAAAACTTTGAGGTTCGCCGATGACATTGTAATTCTGTCAGAGACAGCAAAGGACTTGGAAGAGCTGTTGAATGGAATGGATAGTGTCTTGAAGGGAGGATTTAAGATGAACATCAACAAAAGCAAAACGAGGATAATGGAATGTAGTCGAATCAAGTCGGGTGATGCTAAGGGAATTAGATTAGGAAATGAGACACTTTAAGTAGTAAAGGAGTTTTGCAAAATAACTGACGAGGGTCGAAGTAGAGAGGATATAATTTCTTTGACGCAAAACTGCTATGGTTATTAGCGCCCGGTCTGTGACTTAGGAAAATGTAAAAAACGAAAATGGAAACCAGCAAGCAATGGGAACGAAACTCAAAAAATTGGAGAAACTAAAAGCAGAAGGAAAGCTTAAAAAACCACTACAGAAAAGGGGTTGGTTGTCCCCAAAAAGAGCTTCAAATGACTGACATCATCTCATTGGCACTAATAAACTCGAGAACGTGATCGGCTGAGCGCCTGTCATCTGCTAAAATGGACGGTATTTCAGGCAACAGCTGTAGACAGGCGCATAACGGAGTAAAATAGGGGCACTCAAGTAAAAGGTGTCTTACCGTCCACAGCTGAGAGCAGTGGGGACAGAGTGGGGGAGGATCGCCGCTTAAAAGATGTCGATGGCTAAAAAGACAGTGCCCTATCCGGAGTCTAGTTAAAATTACCTCCTCCCGACGACGCATTCGGGAGGAAGAAGTCGAAGCTTTCACGTCCCGCAATTTATTCTGGGGAAGTGTCGACCAATGTGCATGCCATAAAAGAACAACACAACGACATAAAACATTCCGTAGATCGGCGAAAGGAATCGTGCGAATAGCCGGCCGGAGAAGAGAGACAGCAGCCTTGGCCGCTATATCGGCCACCTCATTTCCACAGATACCAACGTGTCCTGGGATCCAGAGGAACGTCCCCAAAGTCGAGCAAGCGCAGGCAGTCCTGAATCCAGTGGACCAGAGGGTGGACAGGGTAGAGAGCTTGGAGACTGAGGAGAGAGCTGAGAGAATCTGAACAGATAACATACTGTATCCGCTGATGGTGATGGATGTATTGGACAGCCTGGAGAACAGCGTAAAGCTCCACAGTATAAACCGAACACTGGTCGGGAAGCCAAAATCGATTTGGGGTGTCACCAACAATATAGGCACTCCCTACACCAAACGGTGTTTTTGAGCCATCAGTGTAAATAAATGTGGCATCCTTCATTTATTCACATAGAGCAGAAAATGCCTGACGATAAACAAGTGAAGGGGTACCATCCTTGGGAAACTGACAAAGATCACGGAGCAGGCAAGTCTGGGGACGGAACCAAGGCGGTGCTGTATCCCAAGTTGTCAAGAAAGTCTTAGGAAAGCGGAAGGAAAGAGAATGGAGCAGTTGATGGAAGCGGACTCCCAGTGGTAGTAGGGAGGAAGGGCGGCCTGCATACCCTAAATCCAAGGAGGCATCGAAAAACATGTCATGGACCAGATTAGCAGGCATGGAAGACAAAAGGCTAGCATAACAACTCAGAAGGACAGCTCGCCGATTGGACAGTGGAGGTTCAGCAGTCTCAGCGTAAAGGCTTTCCACAGGGCTGGTGTAAAAAGCTCCAGACACTAAACGTAATCCACAGTGGTGGATAGAGTCGAGACGCTGAAGAATAGACGGCCGAGTAGAGGAGTAAACTATGCTTCCATATTCAAATTTCGAGTGCACTAAGGCGCGATAGAGGCGGAGAAGGACCACTTGGTCCACTCCCCAGGAGGTACCATTCAGGACACGGAGGGTATTGAGGGATCGCAGACAGCGAGCCGAAAGATAGGAAACGTGGGAGGACCAGCACAGTTTTCTGTCAAACATAAGACCCAAGAATTTGGCGACGTCCGAAAATGGAAGGTTGACAGTTCCTAGATGTAAGGAAGGTGGAAGAAACTCCGTACGATGCCAAAAATTAACACAAACGGTCTTACTTGGAGAAAAGCGGAAGCCTGTTTCGATGCTCCAAGAGTGGAGGCGATCGAGACAACCTTGAAGACGTCATTCAAGAAGGCTGATCCATTGAGAGCTGTAGTAGATCGCAAAATCATCCACAAAGAGGGAGCCTGAGACATCAGGAAGGAGGCAGTCCATAATTGGATTTATGGCAATGGCAAACAGCACAACACTTAGCACGGAGCCCTGGGGTACCCCGTTTTCTTGTAAGAAAGTACGGGAGAGAGTAGTGTTCACCCGCACTCTAAATGTGCGCTCTGCCATAAATTTGTGAAGAAAAAGGGGCAGCCGACCTCGAAAGCCCCAAGAGAACAGTGTGCAGAGGATGCCTGTCCTTCAACAGGTATCGTATGCTCTCTCCAGATCAAAAAATACTGCTACTGTTTGGCATTTCCGTAGAAAATTGTTCATGATATAAGTGGAGAGAGCAACAAGATGGTCAACTGCAGGACGATGCTTTCGGAAACCGCATTGGGCAGGTGTTAAAAGACTGCGGGATTCCAGCCACCAAGCTAAACAGCAATTCACCATACGCTCCAAATCCTTACATACACTACTCGTGAGAGAAATGGGGCGATAGCTAGAGGAGAGATGTTTATCCTTTCCAGGTTTTGGAACAGGAATGACGATAGCTTCCCGCCATCGTCTGGGAAAAGTACTGTCGGTCCAAATTCGATTATAAAGGCGAAGGAGGTAACGCAGACTATGGTATGATAAATGCAGCAACATTTGGATGTGGATACCATCTGGTCCTGGGGCAGAGGAGCGAGAAGAAGAGAGTGCATATTGGAGTTCCTGCATGGAGAAAACAGTATTGTAGCTTTCGCGATTTTGAGAGGAAAAAGCAAGAGGTCGCACTTCCGCTGCACGTTTCTTCGGGAGAAATGCTGGCAAGTAATTTGAAGAGCTCAAAATCTCAGCAAAGTGTTGAGCCAATGAGGTAGAAATTGCGATGGGGTCCACTAAGGTATCATGCGCGACAGTGAGCCCAGAGACCGGGGAGAAACTAGGCGCGCCTGATAACTGTTGAATCCGACTCCAAACTTCCGAGGAGGGAGTGAAGGTGCTAAATGAGCTAGTAAAGAAGTCCCAGCTTGCCTTCTTGCTATCGCGGATGATGGGATGGCACTGCGCACGGAACTGCTTATAGCGGATACAGTTGGCCAAAGTAGGATCGTGTCTGAAAACGCAAAGAGCAAAGTCGCCGCTCACGTATTGCGTCACGGCATGCCTCGTTCCACCAAGGAACTGGGAGGCGCCAGGGCAATTCAGAGGTGCGAGGTATTGAATGTTCCACAGCTGTAAGAATAACGTCTGTAATATGAGTGACCGCATCATTGACGCTAGCAAAGTGATGGTCATTGAATGTCGCTAGAGAAGAAAAAAGTGTCCAATCGGCTTGGGCAAACTTCCAGTGTCGCGGGCGCATATAGGGCAGTTGTGGCTGCAATCGAAGGACACATGGAAAGTGGTCACTCGAGTGTGTATCATCAAGGGCGAACCATTCGGAGCTCCGAGCTAGCGGAACAGTACCGACCCAAAGGTCCAAATGAGAGAAATTTGTCGTGGAGGCAGACAAAAATGTAGGGTCCCCAGTGTTGACGCAAACAAGATCCGCTTGGTGGAAGATGTCTAGTAATAGTGAGCCACGCGGACAAGGATGTGGAGATCCCCAAAGTGGGTGGTGGGCATTTAAGTCCCCAACCAGCAAATAGGGGGGTGGAAGCTGACCAAGAAGATGAAGGAGATCAGCCCATGCCATTGATGTGGACGATGGAATGTATACAGTACAAAGAGAGAAGGTGTATCCAGAAAGGGAAAGGTGGACAGCGACTGCTTGGAAGGAAGTGTTTAAGGGGATTGGGTGATAATGGAGAGTATTATGGAGAAGAATCATGAGTCCTCCATGTGCTGGAGTGCCTTCAACAGAGGGGAGATCAAATCAGACTGACTGAAAATGAGGGAAAACAAAGTGGTTGTGGGGACGCAGCTTTGTTTCCTGAAGACAGAAGATGACCGGTGAGTAGGATCATAAGAGGATCATCAATTTATCCCGATTGGCTCGAATGCTGCGGATATTCCAGGGATAATGGACATAGGGTGGACAGAAAATGGAAGAATGTGACCAAGGTTGCCGTCAACTCAATGACTGCTCAGAGCTTGCGGCCGACAGCGTGGAACGGCACTCAGCCGAAGGCAGAAGATCCTGATCCATAGGTTGTTCAGAAGCAGCTCCTGCCACCGGCGATCGGCTGGTTCATCGGCCGCCAGCAGTGCGCCTCGGCGACACAGAAGATGGCCGAGGGCAGTTACCGCTAGGTGGTGCTGTAAAGGAGACACGCCGTGGCGGAGAAGGAGAGGAACTGGGTTTCTTATTAGCCTTCTCGGAAACATGATGTTTAGATGAAGGAGGAACCGATGGTTGTGAAGTTGGGGTACGTAAAAAATCTTCACGAATATGCTCATTTTTGGAAGTCCGGGTGTCTGACTTTTGGGATCGAGATTTAACAGAACCTGATGAAGGGTGAGCCATAGAGTGAGCAGGCGAAAGTGGGGAGGTTGAACGGGCGATCTTTGCACTGGCTGATCTGACAACCGTGTCAGTAAAGGTGAGATCACAAGTCTGCGTGGCCACCTCCTTCGTTGGCCGAGGAGAGGCAAGGACAGTGCTGTATTTTCCTGTCTAAGGCACAGTGGGCTTTCGACTGGCGAATAATTTTCGAGCAGCAAAGGTCGACACCTTTTCCTTCACTCTGATTTCCTGAATGAGCTTTTCGTCTTTAAAAACTGGGCAATCTCGAGAGGAAGCAGCGTGTTCACCCATACAGTTGATGCAATGAGGGGATGGAGGTGGACAAGCACCCTCATGGGCATCCTTGCCACACGTAACACATTTGGCCGGGTTGGAACAGGACTGGCTGGTATGATTGAACCACTGACACCGATACCAACGCGTAGGGTTTGGGATGTAGGGGCGAACGGAAATTATCTCATAGCCTGCTTTGATTTTGGATAGGAGTTGAACTTTGTCAAATGTCTAGAAGACAGTGTGGGCTGGAATGATGTTCGTGTCAACCCTTTTCATAACTCTATGAACAGCCATTACGCCCTGGTCAGACAGGTAGTGTTGAATTTCCTCGTCGGACAATCCGTCGAGGGAGCGCATATAAATGACTCCACGTGAGGAATTTAATGTGCGGTGCGCTTCCATTAGGACAGGGAAGGTGTGGAGCAGTGAAGTACGCATCAATTTTTGTGCCTGGAGGGCACTGACTGTTTCTGGAACAAGACTTTACAGGACCTGCAATTGCATCGACACCTTTCTGAATAATGAAAGGGTTGACCGTGGAGAAGCCGTGACCTTCGTTAGACCGAGGAACAACAAGGAACTGTGGCATTGATGGAAGAACTGTCTGTGGCTGAGACTCAGTGAACTTATGCTTGTGAGCAGACATAGTGGAAGATGAGGAAACCATTGCGGAAGAATCCCCCATGATTACCGACGTCTCTGATGGCGCGCTCCTCCCTTGTGGGGGCCCTCTCTGAGGGCACTCCCGCCTTAGGTGATTGTTCACACCTCAGGTCACACCTCCCGAGAAATGGACAGAGGGACCAATCAGCACTTTCAGAAGGTATCAGCTCGGGTAATCACCCCTCCCTGGGCCTGCCCGTTACCAGGGAGCACGTACGTGTCCTACCTGTCTACCCGGGGCGGGGAATTACGTGTTACCACGTCACCGGCTACGCATGAAAATGCGTGGGTCAGCCTTCAGACACACACAGGGAGGAAAAAAGAGAAAGGGAAAGGAAAGAAGAGAGGTCTCAAACGCCGCAGTGGAGAAAAGGGTAAAGAGAGGAGGTAAGGAAAAGAGAAGGACAGAGGAAGGATGAAGATGTGCAAGCAGAGAAAGCGAAAATGTGTTACATATTTGAGCGTCCGTCTCCGAACGTAGGCACAAAACATACTCCCAGAGGGGGAGAAAGGGAAGGAAAGAGCCAGAGGTGAGGGGAGGGGGGCGAAGATGGGGGATAGGGAAGGATGCGGAAAAGGAAGGTATGCAGCCCGGAAAGGAAGGAGGGCCACATTAGCTCGGGGTCCCATGCTCACTACACACGTATCCACAAAAGAGTTGTGGACCCCCTGGGGGGAGGATATAAAATGCAGACTGGCAATGGCAAGGAAAGTGTTTCTGAAGAAAAGAAATTTGTTAACATCGAGTATTGATTTAAGTGTCGGGAAGTCATTTCTGAAAGTATTTGTATGGAGTGTAGCCATGTATGGAAGTGAAACATGGACGATAAATAGTTTAGACAAGAAGAGAATAGAAGCTTTCGAAATGTGGTGCTACAGAAGAATGCTGAAGATTAGATGGGTAGATCACATAACTAATGAGGAGGTGTTGAATAGGATTGGGGAGAAGAGAAGTGTGTGGCACAACTTGACTAGAAGAAGGGATCGGTTGGTAGGACATGTTCTGAGGTGCCAAGGGATCACCAATTTAGTATTGGAGGGCAGCGTGGAGGATAAAAATCATAGAGAGAGACCAAGAGATGAATACACCAAGCAGATTCAGAAGGGTGTAGGTTGCAGTAGGTACTGGGAGATGAAGAAGCTTGCAGAGGATAGAGTAGCATGGAGAGCTGCATCAAACCAGTCTCAGGACTGAAGGCCACAACAATGGGATTTTCAGTTTTTTGAAGGGAGGAATATTAAACTGAGATATAAAGAAGAACTGAAGAAACTTAAAAATAATGATAATGAATTTCATGACCTAGAATTTTTTTCTTTATATTCTCTGATCTTTTCATGATAAACATATGAGGTATGGCCAACCCCTCCCTCCCTCCCCCCCCCCCCCCCCCCAGATAATTTAGTATTACATGACCATCCAGTACTGAATCTGACACACCTAAATGAATTTTTAAAATTTAATTCTAGTGCACTCAGAATGCCCATTATTATTTTTAACTAAATTTTTGTTTCATTGTATATAGATTTTAATTAGATCTACATCTACATCTACGTCCATACTCCGCAAGCCACCTGACGGTGTGTGGCGGAGGGTACCTTCAGTACCTCTATCGGTTCTCCCTTCTATTCCAGTCTCGTATTGTTCGTGGAAAGAAGGACTGTCGGTATGCCTCTGTGTGGGCTCTAATCTCTCTGGTTTTATCCTCATGGTCTCTTCGCGAGATATACGTAGGAGGGAGCAATATACTGCTTGACTCTTCGGTGAAGGTATGTTCTCGAAACTTCAATAAAAGCCCGTACCGAGCTACTGAGCGTCTCTCCTGCAGAGTCTTCCACTGGAGTTTATCTATCATCTCCGTAACGCTTTCGCGATTACTAAATGATCCTGTAACGAAGCGCGCTGCTCTCCGTTGGATCTTCTCTATCTCTTCTATCAACCCTATCTGGTACGGATCCCACACTGCTGAGCAGTATTCAAGCAGTGGGCGAACAAGCGTACTGTAACCTACTTCCTTTGTTTTCGGATTGCATTTCCTTAGGATTCTTCCAATGAATCTCAGTCTGGCATCTGCTTTACCGACGATCAACATTATATGATCATTCCATTTTAAATCACTCCTAATGCGTACTCCCAGATAATTTATGGTATTAACTGCTTCCAGTTGCTGACCTGCTATTTTGTAGCTAAATGATAAAGGATCTATCTTTCTGTATATTCGCAGCACATTACACTTGTCTACATTGAGATTCAATTGCCATTCCCTGCACCATGCGTCAATTCGCTGCAGATCCTCCTGCATTTCAATACAATTTTCCATTGTTACAACCTCTCGGTACACCACAGCATCATCTGCAAAAAGCCTCAGTGAACTTCCGATGTCATCCACCAGGTCATTTATGTATATTGTGAATAGCAACGGTCCTATGACACTCCCCTGCGGCACACCTGAAATCACTCTTACTTCGGAAGACTTCTCTCCATTGAGAATAACATGCTGCGTCCTGTTATCTAGGAACTCCTCAATCCAATCACACAATTGGTCTGATAGTCCATATGCTCTTACTTTGTTCATTAAACGACTGTGGGGAACTGTATCGAACGCCTTGCGGAAGTCAAGAAACACGGCATCTACCTGTGAACCCGTGTCTATGGCCCTCTGAGTCTCGTGGACGAATAGCGCGAGCTGGGTTTCACATGACCGTCTTTTTCGAAACCCATGCTGATTCCTACAGAGTAGATTTCTAGTCTCCAGAAAAGTCATTATACTCGAACACAATACGTGTTCCAAAATTCTGCAACTGATCGACGTTAGAGATATAGGTCTATAGTTGTGCACATCTGTTCGACGTCCCTTCTTGAAAACGGGGATGACCTGTGCCCTTTTCCAATCCTTTGGAACGCTACGCTCTTCTAGAGACCTACGGTACACCGCTGCAAGAAGGGGGGCAAGTTCCTTCGCGTACTCTGTGTAAAATTGAACTGGTATCCCATCAGGTCCAGAGGCCTTTCCTCTTTTGAGCGATTTTAATTGTTTCTCTATCCCTCTGTCGTCTATTTCGATATCTACCATTTTGTCATCTGTGCGACAATCTAGAGAAGGAACTACAGTGCAATCTTCCTCTGTGAAACAACTTTGGAAAAAGACATTTAGTATTTCGGCCTTTAGTCTGTCATCCTCTGTTTCAGTATCATTTTGGTCACAGAGTGTCTGGACATTTTGTTTTGATCCACCTACCGCTTTGACATAAGACCAAAATTTCTTAGGATTTTCTGCCAAGTCAGTACATAGAACTTTACTTTCGAATTCATTGAACGCCTCTCGCATAGCCCTCCTCACACTACATTTCGCTTCGCGTAATTTTTGTTTGTCTGCAAGGCTTTGGCTATGTTTATGTTTGCTGTGAAGTTCCCTTTGCTTCCGCAGCAGTTTTCTAACTCGGTTGTTGTACCACGGTGGCTCTTTCCCATCTCTTACGATCTTGCTTGGCACATACTCATCTAACGCATAATGTACGACGGTTTTGAACTTCGTCCACTGATCCTCAACACTATCTGTACTTGAGACAAAACTTTTGTGTTGAGCCAACAGGTACTCTGAAATCTGCTTTTTGTCACTTTTTCTAAACAGAAAAATCTTCCTACCCTTTTTAATATTCCTATTTACGGCTGAAATCATCGATGCCGTAACCGCTTTATGATCGCTGATTCCCTGTTCTGCGTTAACTTTTTCAAATAGTTCGGGTCTGTTTGTCACCAGAAGGTCTAATATGTTATCCCCACGAGTCGGTTCTCTGTTTAACTGCTCAAGGTAGTTTTCAGATAAAGCACTTAAAAAAATTTCACAGGATTCTTTGTCCCTGCCACCCGTTATGAACGTTTGAGTCTCCCAGTCTATATCTGGCAAATTAAAATCTCCACCCAGAACTATAACATGGTGGGGAAATCTACTCGAAATATTTTCCAAATTATCCTTCAGGTGCTCAGCCACAACAGCTGTTGAGCCAGGGGGCCTATAGAGACATCCAATTACCATGTCTGAGCCTGCTTTAACCGTGACCTTCACCCAAATCATTTCACATTTCGGATCTCCGTCAATTTCCTTCGATACTATTGCACTTCTTATCGCTATAAACACGCCTCCCCCTTCACTATTCAGCCTGTCTCTACGGTATACATTCCAATCTGAGTTTAGGATTTCATTACTGTTTACGTCAGGTTTCAGCCAACTTTCTGTCCCTAGTACTATATGGGCATTGTGACCGTTTATTAATGAGAGCAGTTCTGGGACCTTTCTATAGACGCTCCTGCAGTTTACTATTAGCACATTAATATTGTTATTCCCTGTTGCATTTTGCCTACTCCTACCTTGCCGCGTCTCAGGAGGCGTCTTGTCGGGCCTAGGGAGGGGATTCTCTAACCTAAAAAACCCCCATGTGCACTCCACACGTACTCCGCTACCCTTGTAGCCGCTTCCGGCGTGTAGTGCACGCCTGACCTATTCAGGGGGACCCTACATTTCTCCACCCGATAGCGGAGGTCGAGAAATTTGCACCCCAGATCTCCGCAGAATCGTCTGAGCCTCTGGTTTAAGCCTTCCACTCGGCTCCAAACCAGAGGACCGCGATCGGTCATGTAACCTTTTCAGTTCACTCAAAATCGATGTGAATTGATATATGTAAGTAGTACGTGAGTGCACTTGGCATGTTTTTATTGCACAATCTTTTTATATGAATTAATTAATTATATTATACAGGGTGTTACAAAAAGGTACGGCCAAACTTTCAGGAAACATTCCTCGCACACGAATGAAGAAAAGATGTTATGTGGACATGTGTCCGGAAACACTTAATTTCCATGTTAGAGCTCATTTTAGTTTCATCAGTATGTACTGTGCTTCCTCGATTCACCACCAGTTGGCCCAATTGCCAAGCCACTTCGGTGTTTGTGTTGACATGCGACTCATTGCTCTACAGTACTAGCTTCAAGCACATCAGTACGTAGCATCAACAGGTTGTTGTTCATCACGAACGTGGTTTTGCAGTCAGTGCAATGTTTACAAATGCGGAGTTGGCAGATGCCCATTTGATGTATGGATTATCACGGGGCAATAGCCGTGGTGCGGTACGTTTGTATCGAGACAGATTTCCAGAACGAAGGTGTCCCGACAGGAAGACGTTCGAAGCAATTGATCGGCGACTTAGGGAGCACGGAACATTCCAGCCTATGACTCGTGACTGGGGAAGGCCTAGAACGATGAGGACTCCTGCAATGGACGAGACAATTCTTCGTGCAGTTGACGATAACCCTAATGTCAGCGTCAGAGAAGTTGCTGCTGTACAAGGTAACGGTGACCACGTCACTGTATAGAGAGTGCTACGGGAGAACAAGTTGTTTCCGTACCATGTACAGTGCGTGCAGGCACTATCAGCAGCTGATTGTCCTCCACGGGTACACTTCTGCGAATGGTTCATCCAACAATGTGTCAATCCTCATTTCAGTGCAAATGTTCTCTTTACGTATGAGGCTTCATTCCAACGTGATCAAATTGTAAATTTTCACAATCAACACGTGTGGGCTGACGAGAATCTGCACGCAATTGTGCAATCACGTCATCAACACAGATTTTCTGTGAACGTTTGGGCAGGCATTGTTGGTGATTTCTTGATTGGGCCCCATGTTCTTCCACCTATGCTCAATGGAGCACGTTATCATGATTTCATACGGGATACTCTACCTGTGCTGCTAGAACATGTGCCTTTACAAGAACGACACAACATGTGGTTCATGCACGATGGAGCTCCTGCACATTTCAGTCGAAGTGTTCGTACGCTTCTCAACAACAGATTCAGTGACCGTTGGATTGGTAGAGGCGGACCAATTCCATGGCCTCCACAATCTCCTGACCTCAACCCTCTTTACTTTCATTTATGGGGGCATTTGAAAGCTCTTGTCTACGCAACCCCGGTACCAAATGTAGAGACTCTTCGTGCTCGTAATGTGGACGGTTGTGATACAATGCGCCATTCTCCAGGGCTGTATCAGCGCATCAGGGATTCCATGCGACAGAGGGTGGATGCATGTATCCTCGCTAACGGAGGACATTTTGAACATTTCCTGTAACAAAGTGTTTGAAGTCACGCTGGTACGTTCTGTTGCTGTGTGTTTCCATTCTATGATTAATGTGATTTGATGAGAAGTAATAAAATGAGCTCTGACATGGAAAGTAAGCGTTTCCAGACACATGTCCACATAACATATTTTCTTTCTTTGTGTGTGAGGAATGTTTCCTGAAAGTTTGGCCATACCTTTTTGTAACACCCTGTATAAGAGATTTTCAGGTGTGTACCTACACGTTTTCTCTTCAGGAATCACTGGAATTTGTAAACTGGGCTGCATTGTGTGAAGCCACCTACCGTATGTCCACAGGATATCTTGCAAGGTCGATGTGAAGTGTCTTATGGAATGGCATTGATTTTGTTCAGGTAGAGAACAGTAATCTGCCATAACGCATTGCTTCACTTTTATTGAAATACCTGAAGTTCGTAGTTCTGTTGCAGAGGACATCAGTTTAAGCTTCTCAGCCTCTTCAGATGTTGGGAGAGCTGAGCCTGTGGTGATGCATGTGATATTCTTCACACTTTGAAAAGTATTCCAACCAGTGTTAGTGGAGACAATGAAATTGACATCGTAGAATACATATTGACAGCATGTTACATTGGGGGACTGTATCTTCAGTGTGGTGAACAATTGACAGCTCCAGCTGTTAAGCTTTATTATGTGAGAGCTCACTTCACAACTGCAAATAAGTAGTCACTTAAAACACTCAAAATAACACTATTAAGCAAACACAAGTTCAGGGAAGTTATGTAGCCTACTCACATAAGAGAACAGGACAGGAAATGTTGGGCAGCTATAGTCTGTAAACTGAAAAGCAAGCAAGTTTCATGATAGGGGAGTATGTGTTTTTGTGTTAATATTATTAGTAACTCATATCTCAATTCCGTATAGTGTTAATGCACTTTGAGGAAAATAACTCCCCAGCCCCTCCTCCCCCACGTATATGTACGTGTATTCTGCTGCCAATGGATGACCCTTTTGTTGCTGCTTGCGACATAGGGGGGAAGAGAGAGAGGTAAATATCCTGCTCACTCTTTAGTTTGCAGGCACATGAAGGAAGGAAGTACATGATCACAATCTGGCAACCTGCCTATTAAATTTCTGCTCTTAATCCACTTAAATTAAAAATAAACAGTAATTTCATACCATTAAAGCACTACTTTTAATAACCTGTAATTTTTCTATCCCCTGCAATACAGAAACTATTAGTCTTAGGGAAAAAATGACTAGAACCTTTTTTGGAGGAAATTTAATTTTTCATCGGGAAACATTTTCACTAGAAACTGGTGTTTTCAGGTTATTCAAGAAAAACAGAAGAAAGTGATCTTTAAAGCTTTCCCTCCCCCCCCCCCCCCACCCGCCCCCCCCCCCCCCTTCCACCTCCCACTCACATCATGGTGTTCCCTTTCCTTCATTGACCAGAATAAATATGGAAGTAGATGCAGATCAGAAGAAAGGGTAAATAATAGTCTTAAAAGAACTACTGAGTACTTTACTGCAAACGGTCTCACACTTAGTTTCAAAAAGAAACAACTTATTCAGTTGTGCACATCCAGAGATACTACACCAATGATAAGTGTAACATTAACAACTAGGATTGAAATTTCAAAATTTTTAAGGTCCATATTGATGAGAATCTAAACCAAACTTAGCTTTAAGAAAGGAACTCTGCCTTAAGAATAGTATGTGGTGCTCACTCATGATCATCTTATAGACATTTTTTTATGTAGTAGGGCATTTTGACTACAACTTCATGTACATTTATCCCCAATGAAGTTTGTTGAAGTAACCCACTACTGTTCAAAAGAAACAATGACACCCACAATTACAATAACACAAGAAAAAAATGACATTCTTTGTTCCACAAAAGCAGGTGCATAGTGCCACCACCAAGATTTTTGCTATAAAATATCTGCCAGCCAACAAAGTCAAAAAAACGAAAAAAGTTTCCATTCACAAAGAAAGACATTGCTTGTAAATGGTTAACCTGTAGATATATTTACACATGAATGTGTAATGTGAATGTAAAACAACTTGTCAAACATCATTACAATTAGTCATGGTTCAAATGGCTCTGAGCACTATGGGACGCAACATCTTAGGTCATAAGTCCCCTAGAACTTAGAACTACTTAAACCTAACTAACCTAAGGACATCACACACACCCATGCCCGAGGCAGGATTCGAACCTGCGACCGTAGCAGTCCCGCGGTTCCGGACTGCAGTGCCAGAACCGCTAGACCACCGCGGCCGGCTACAATTAGTCATCCAAATGATACATGGAACAAGAACCTAACTAGCTAGACTTTATGTATGTTATAGGCAAGAATGCCCTAGTATGACATATTGAGTTACATGTTCCCTTGAAGAGGAGTAGCCATATATATTATCTGCATTTGTCGTAAATTAACTCTCTTTTTGATTTTGATAACAACTATAACTAACATCAAAACATTTCAGGAAACGTAATTTTTACCACAGGTTTTTGGGTTTCCTTAATAGAAATCTCATTTTGTGTATCTGCTTCAGTTGTAGGGAATTAGCAACTCTTTAGCTCAACAGATTAAAAAATAATCAGTTGGTTTAATTTAAAGTAATTTGTTCACTGCCTTGTAATATGTTGCACCAGTCAAAATGCAGCCCCACTGTAAATGCTGTTCTTGAACATGGTATGCATTGGTTGACATTCATAAGCAGCTGGAAATCATCCAGACTACTGTCGAATAATTGGCAGCTGCTGTGAATAGGTGTGTTGGAAGAGCTCCTGAGAGTCGTGTATCTGTGATACCGTTAGCAGAGGTACCTCAAAGTACTATCCTCTCCTGTGGATCCTGTCCCTCTGCAGAAAGTACATGCTGTTATTATCTGTCTACTTGACTGTAAGTGGCATGTCGATGGTACAGGGTGGAGAGGGATGAGTGAAGACTCAGGGTGGTGTTGGGAAAATTACAGTTTTCTTAGTGGTGGGCACGGCAAGACATCCTGTAAAATTTACTAAATGCCTTCTCTGAAAACTGAAATTGAGGGTAGCAAAGCAAAAGCTGAAACGCTAAAGTCTGTTTTCAAATGTTCCTATACACAAGAAAACCTGTGAGAATTGCACCAATTTAATCCTTGTACCACTGAAAAAATGAATGAAATAAGTGTTAGTGTCAGCAGTGTTGAGAAACAGCTGAAATTGTTAAAACTGAACAAAGCTCTAGGCCCCTATGGGATCATTTAATCTCTTGTAGATCCCTAAAAAAAAAAAAAAAAAAAAAAAAAAAAAAAAAAAAAAAAAAAAAAAAAAAAAAAAAAAACCGTACCCGGTTCTTGCAAAAAAGCACAGGTCCCATCTGTCTACAATAAGGTTAGTAGAAGTGATCTACAAAAATACCATCCAATATCATCATCAATTTGTTGTAGAATCTTAGAACATATTCTCAGCTCAAACATAATGAGGTATCTTGAACAGATTGACTTCCTCAATTCCAACCAGCATGGATTTCAAAAAAATCAATCATGTGAAACCCAACTTTTATCCTATGACTTACTGAAAGCTTTGGATCAAGACAACCAGATAGATGCAGTGTTTCCTGATTTTAGTAAAGCATTTGACTCAGTACTCCACCTATGCTTATCGTCAAAAGTATGTTCATGTGGGGTTTCAACTGAAATTTGTGAATGGACTGAGGGCTTTTCAGTAAGGAGGACACAGCATGTTAACATGGATGGAGAGTCATCGTCAGATGTAGAAGTAACTTTGGGTGTGCCCCAGCGAAGTGTGTTGGGACCCTTACTGCTCATGTTGTATATTAATGACCTTGCAGACAATATTAATAGTAAAATAAGACTTTTTGCAGATGTTACAGTCATCTATAATGAAGTACTATCTGAAAGAAGTTGCATAACTATTCAGTCAGATATTGATAGAATTTCAACGTGGTGCAGACATTAGCAACTTGCTCTAAGTGTTCAGAAATGTAACATTTTGCACTTCACAAATGAAAAAAAATGTAGTATCCTATGGCTATAATATCAGTGAGTCACAGTAGGAATTGGTCAACTCAAACAAATACCTGGGTGTAACACTTTGTAGGGATATGAAATGGAATGATCATGTAGGGTCAGTCGTGGGTAAAGCAGGTGGTAGACATCAGTTTATTGGTAGAATACTAGGGAAATGCAATCAGTCTACAAAGGCGATTGCTTACAAATCACTTGTGTGACCATTTCTGGAATATTGCTCAAGTGTGTTGGAACAGTACCAATGGGACTAACAGGTAATATTGAACATATACAGAGAAGGGCAGCACGATTTATCATGGGTTTGTTTAATCCATTGGAGAGTGTCACATACTGAAGAAACTGAACTGGAAGATTCTTGAAGATAGGTGTAAACTATCCCGAGAAAGTCTATTAACAAAGTTTCAGGAACCGGATTTAAATGTTTACTCTAGGAATATATTACAACCCTGTACATATCACTCACATAAGGATTGTAAGGATAAGATTAGAATAATTACTGCATGCACAAAGGCATTCAAACGACCATTCTTGCCTCAGGAACTACATGAACGGAACAAGAAGAAACCATTATAACTGGTACAATGGGATGTACCCTCTGCCATGCACCTCAGAGTGGTTTGCAGAGTAGATATTAATCTTTGCAGAACCCCACATGACGTGTTCCCTCATTCTGAAGCCAGTTTAATTACTGCGACAGTGTAACCCTGTGACACTCTGCAAATTTTTTTTGAATGGGGATAAGGAGCTAACCATGCAAAAGGTATGACATTTACGCTTTAAAAGTTTCCACCTCCTACATCACATTTAGATCTCTATGTGGAGAATCATTTACAACTACCAAATTAAAAAGCAGTTAGCAAATTCTGTTCAGAAAAATCGGTATTCGATCATACTACTACTTTCTCTCAAACTTTTGCAAGGATTGAACCTCAGACATTTTGCAGTTGATACAGCTGTTTATAATGAAATTGTGCTCAAATATTCAGTCAATGCATCACAATCTTTTAAAGTAGCATAAAGTTTGGCAATTTGAACTAAATTCAGCAGAAATAAAAATTGTGCACCTCATGAATCGTAGAAAAGTAGTACCATAAGACTATAACATAAATGTGTCACAGCTGGAATCTGGTAACTCATACAGATACCTGTGTGTAACAATTTGTGATGATTTGAAATTGGATGATCACATACTTTCAGTTGCAGCTAAAGCAGGTGGCAGATTTCAGTTCACCTGTAGGATAATGAGAAAATCAGTCTCCAAAAGCAATTGCTTAAAAGTCATTCATGTAACCCACCCCAGAATATTACTCAAGTGTGTGACTCCATATATAATAGGGCGAACACCAGGTACTGGACATACACAGAGTAATGGAGTGGAAATGATCACTGACTTAAGAATCAAATTTCCACTCTGCAGCAGAGTGTGCACTGATTTGAAACTTCTTGGCAGATTAAAACTGTGTGCTGGACCAAGACTTGAACTTGGGACCTTTGCCTCTTGCAAGCATGTGCTCTACAGACTGAGCTATCCAAGCACAACTCACCTCTTACTTTCCAAACTTCACAGAAGCTCTCCTGCGAACCTTGTACAACTAGCACACCTGGAAGAAAGGATATCGAGGAGACAGCGCTTAGCCACAGCCTGGGGGATGTTTCCAGAATGAAATTTTCACTCTGCAGGGAAGTGTGTGCTGATTTGAAACTTCCTGGTAAATTAAAACTGTAAGCCGGACCAAGACTCGAACTCGGAACCTCTGCCTCTCACGGGCAAGTGCTCAAGTAGAGCAAAAGTCCTGAGTTTGAGTCTCAGACCATCACACGTTTTAATCTGCCTGGAAGTTTCGATCACTGATTTGTTTGACATATGGGAAAGCATAATGAAACAATGGAAAATCCATGATAGAATGTAACAATCTTATGGAAAGGGTAGTTGCTACTCACCATATATTAGAGATTCTGAGTCACAAGTAGGCACAACAAAAAGACTGTCAGAAAGTGAGCTTTCGGCCAACAAGGCCGTCATTGAAAATAGATCCCCCCCCCCCCCCCTCTCTCTCTCTCTCTCTCTCTCTCTCTCTCTCTCTCACACACACACACACACACACACCGCGCGCAAACACAACTCACATACACATGACCACCGTCTCTGGCTGCCTGATGCCAGATTCTGGCAGCCAGAGACTGTGGTCAAGTGTGTGCGAGTTACATTCGTGTGTGTGTGTGTGTGTGTGTGTGTGTGTGTGTGTGTCCTGCTTTTGATGGCCTTGTTGGCTGAAAGTTCACTTCCTGAGCGCCTTTTTGTTGTGCCTATCTGTGATTCAACAACTTCGCTATATGGAAAGCGTAATAGTAATGCTGAAAAATCTGAAATGACAGCTGTTTGATGATAGATGCCAAGTGTCAAGCAAAAGTATACTTACAAAGTTTCAAGAATCAGCATTGAGTGAGGAATCTAGCAACATATAGCGATCCCTATGTATTGCTCCTTAGTGACTACAAAGACAAATTAGAATAAATAAAATATACACTGAGGTATTGAAGCAGGAAGTCATCCTGAACTCCATACGTTAATGGAATGGGAAATAATCCTAATATGCAGTACAATGGGAATACCCTCTCCTATATACTTTACAGGGTTTGTAGAGTATGCATATGGATGTAGACGTAAATAGGTCTGTATTTAGAGTTGGTTTGCTCATCTCCGGGTTTATATGTGGGTGTCACTACAGCATATTTAAGTCAGGAAATGTGTGCTGAGTTGCTGCGTGAATAGAAAAGTAGCTTAAGGGTATCATGTAAGCACAAGATTTCAATACTGTCATAGAGACAGCACCATAGCTAGTGGAATGTTAGTTTTCAGTAACCTGGTGAATTTTGTAATCCCCTTTAGATTATAGTTATGGAACTAATGTTTGTCGGTGGTGCATACAGTACCCGACAACATAAATTTAATGAATTTGGTTGTTTACCAGTGGATGCAATATTTGCTGCCACTGTGAGGAAGTAAACATCGAATTTGCTAGACAATGATTTCAGTGAGTTGTCGTTTCTTCTACAGTTATTTTCTGGATATCAATTTCAGTTGTGCTGCTATTTTTCTTTGTTTATTTATTGCTTAACAATATTGCACATGATTATTGCTTTATTTTTATGAGTGTTCTATTGTTTGACCATGCAGCATGAGTTTCACTTCTTTAATAACTTACAGGTATATTTTATGATACTGGCAGTGATGGATTTTCAGCTTGTATTCTGAAGTAGATAGTTTTCTTTTCTTAGCACAAGATACTTTAATCCCAAGAGTTAGCAATCCCTTGTCCTTGCTTCTGTTCATTTGTACATATTTTAGGGTGAAACAAAACTCATTGTACCGTACATGTATGTTTAACAAAGAGCTAAATTTTCCAGCTAGTTTTTCACTTAAAAATCTCTTCCCATAACACTTGTTAAATGTTTGTGAGTCAGAGGTACAATACATTTTTTTTTGTCTTTAGTTAACTGGTCAATATATTTTATTGTCCACATTTCATCATGGTCAGATAAAACAGTGCCTATTTATTTTGCATTTGAATCAATAAAAGTTGGGTCTAAAAACAAATTGTCAATGGCTGTTGTATAATATCCTTCAGTCCCTATAATTCATTCATACCTTATGTTCTTTAAATGCCATCATGAAGGAGAGCATTCTCGGATGTGGAATGAGACAAGTGTCATGTTAACAGACTCTGCAGGCTGCTTCTGTAAAGTATACTAGTAACAAATATGGCTACAGTTAACCTACTTGTACACGTAATTGTAGAAATTTTTTCTCAATTACTTTGACTCACTGCTTACCATTAAGGCCAGTATGACATTTTAACCAATGGAAGGAAAATCCCAGAGATGGTCTCTTGAGAATATTGATGTCTTAAGACACTTCTCAGTCCTAAATATCAGACAGCTATCAACTGGCACTCAAACCTTTGCAATGCTATCCAAAGGGGTCTAAGCAAAGCAAAGGCAATTGGTCAGCGCACAGCCCATAATTGCATTAACATGTACTGGGAGAAACTTTATATAAGTATACGGTAATGTTTTGACATTGGAAACTTTGGTGGCGTTTATTTGGGTATCAAAGCAACCATTGGACCCATTCCTAAGATGACTACCTTATTGAGGAGATTTTGGGACAGTCATCACAGATTGTAATGATCGTTTGCAGTTCTAGCCTCTACTCACACCTGGTCAACATCAGCCCAAAAGCAGCAGGAGAAATTACTCAGCTGTCAACTTGCCATTAGCTGAACGCCACATCTAGTAACGATGAGCTTCAGAGAGCTGGTGTGTAGCTTAAATGTGGGAAATGCCCTGGCAAAGACAACATCCACGCAGAACTTATCAAACTGACTCTGCTTCTCCCAGTGCTCTACAACATTTTATTGAAATGCTAGGCTGAAGTTATTGTGCCGCAGGATATGTTTTATTTTGTTTTACTGTACTTTGTTTTAGGGCGTAAAAAAACTAGGGTCATATGTGCCCATGTCAGGACTGTATAACATGAAGAGAAAGAGAGGAGTTAAAATGACTACACGTTAATCCCAGTCGTCAAGAGAGAAGACAACTAAAAACAGGGATGTGGAGAAAGGTCTATCTATAAAATATGCCACAGAGAAACAGAGGTCCCAAACTAAAAACTAAATGTGCTTCACCACATTGCTACGAAGTAAAACGTGTTCAACAGCCAGCGCGTTGTTTGCTAAAACAGCTGATAACTCAGATGGCAACCATGAATAAAAACATAAATGGTTAAAAAAAGGCATTCTGTCAGGAAATTGTGTACTGTTAAAGGTTCAGCACAATGAGGTTGGGAAGCATCACTTAACAAATTGTGATGGCTATAAAGACAGTGACCGATATGCAACTTAGGTAAAATGATCTCCTCATGGTGAGATGGCTGAGAGGAGGTCATCCAAGCCACTGGGAAAGGCTTAATAGGCTGGAGCTTGTTCCCATGAAGGGAGGACCAGTGATGATGCCAAAGTGACACCATGGCAACGCAGAGATCATCAGAGGAAATGTAAGATCTAGCAGGCTGAGGTACAAGACCTGCAGCCGTGGCAGCATCATCATTGGCATCGTTTCCTGTCAGACAGATGTGACCAGTAATCCACCTAAACATCACAATGGCTTCATCAAGAGTGAGCAAGTGTCAGCTTTCCTGGACTTGTTGCACTAAGGGATGGATGGTTATAGCACACAGAGGCTCTGAAGTGCACTGAGAGAATCAGAGCAGATGATGCAATTGATAAGCCTGTGTCGCTGTATGTACTGTGTGGCCTGGTACAGGGCAAAGAGCTCTGCTGTAAATACTGAGCAGTGTTCCCAAAACCGATATCGAAAATGTCAGTGCCAATGACAAAGGCACACCCGACACCATGGTCGGTCTGAGAGTCATCAGCACACACAAAGGTACTATCGTGAAGTTCTGTGCAAAGGTCATGAAACTGAAGGCAACAGAGTGAGGCTGGTGGAGTAGTGTCCTTAGGAGGCGAATGGAGGCCAAGGTGAACACCGGCCGTCGCACAAAGCCAAGGTAGTGAAGGGTTCACACCCCTTGGGAAGGTGGCAGGTAGTGTGAAGTTAAGCTGTCGGGGGAGGAACCAAAAGCAAACTCTACGAGATAACAGAGAAGAAGGATGCGTCCCATACTGGCAGTCACAGGAGTCATCAAAGAAGGTGGCATAGGATGGATGGCCACACATGGCAGAAAAACGGCATCATGTCTGCTGAGAAGAAACTCACAACAGGAACACCACCTTGGTGAAGCACTGTCCATGTGGGTGGAGAGGCTTGCATATCTGCGTGAAGCTGAGGGCTACGCCGAAGGTAGAGGACCTACTGCCGGAAAGGCCTTAGCTGATGGATCACGCTAAGAGTGTCCCACAACATCCTGTCTTTCTTATCCACTCCTAGTCCTTTTCCCAATTCAAGGTGTGATGCAATCCACGCCGAGGGTTGCATGGCACATGGGATGATGTGTCACAAATGGAGCCTCACGGATACCGGACGACCTCCCTGAGTAAGTAGCCTTACACCACGTGTTGTTTCCGTGGTGTGGACCGCGTAGATCCCCAAATCTTGTGGCACAAAGATGGACACAACTGATGAAAATAATTTAAAACAAACTGAGGGGCAAACTGAGACCTCAGACACCCAAACACCAGGGTCAGGACAGATTGAAGGCACTCAGACTACTGAATCAGGGTCTAGACCTGAGCAAGAAATGGGAACTGTAACAGAGAAGTTGGACTAGATCAAGATTAAAGCCTTGTCTGGGGCCCAGAGGAAGAAACTTCTCAGGAAACAGAAACAAAAGGAAGGTAAAGAATAGCTTCCCAAACAAAAGTGGAGGGAATTAAAAGGGCTTGAGCCCAAGACATCCCAAGAAAAAACTGTCTCAGGTTGAGGGGGATATGCAGACCCCCTCAATGTCGAAGACAGGTAACAAGAGGATAAGGGAGGAATTTAAGACACTCTCCTCTCAGGATAACTGAGTCCAGAAAAAGCTGAGGCAAGGAATAGGAAAACAGACCTATAGTGTTGCAGTCTTGTTTTTTAGGATGGTAATTACCCACGAAGGCTATCCACTGGTAATCATCACCTCACAGCAGGAGGAGCTCCTTGAAAAGACTGGGGAGGGGGGACAATTAACTGGTCCAGGACCCAATTTCAAGAGGGTCTACCTAGATCGTGGCATCCTCAGTTTTGTCTGTGAGGGGTTTCATACGGTGGAATGGCTCAAGGACAAGGTACCCATGAGATCACCATCGGAGGATGTGAAACTGCTGGTCATGACGGTAGCTGAGCTACTTAAGACCACAAAGCCCAAAGGTATCAATATGGATGGCAAAGATCCTTAAGGATGTCTCCCAAAGACTCTGTCTGAGACACTAGGGGTCCAGAACCCAAAAGTCTTGACAGAGGATTGGAGAGAAATCAACCAGAAGGCTGTACCAGAAGGAGGAACCCTGCTGTTGGAGGTCGGCAAGAAGTCCATGAAGGCGGTGCAAGAGCAAGATCTGAAATTCCAGAAAGAGATTTTCACTCTGCAGCGGAGTGAGTGCTGATATGAAACTTCCTGGCAGATTAAAACTGTGTGCCAGACCAAGACTCGAATTTGGGATCTTTGCCTTCGGCGGGCAAGTGCTCTACCAACTGAGCTACCCAAGCACGACTCACGCCCCGTCCTCACAGCTTTACTTCTGCCAGTACCTCGTATCCTACTTTCCAAACTTCACTGAAGCTCTCCTGCGAACCTTGCAGACCTAGCACTCCTGGAAGAAAGGATATTGCGGATACATGGCTTAGCCACAGCCTGGGGGATGTTTCCAGACTGAGATTTTCACTCTGCAGCAGAGTGTGCCCAGGCTGTGGTTAAGCCATGTCTCCGCAATATCCTTTCTTCCAGGAGTGCTAGTTCTGCAAGGTTCGCAGGAGAGCTTCCGTGAAGTTTGGAATGTAGAAGACGAGGTACTGGCGGAAGTAAAGCTGTGAGGATGGGGCGTGAGTCGTGCTTGGGTAGCTCAGTTGGTAGAGCACTTGCCAATGAAAGGCAAAGGTCCTGAGTTAGAGTCTCGGTCTGGCACACAGTTTCAATCTGCCATGAAGTTTCAGACCTGCAATTGTCTTTAGTGTTCTCGCAGGTCACTGTCAGGGCAATCAAAGACCTCAAAAGCAATGATGGCAGCAAGATGGAGCCTTGAGGTGCTGCGCATTAATCTGCAGCACAGTAATGAGTCCACTGATGCCCTGAGCCATCGCCTGAGGAGACAGGAAGTGGACGTGGACCTGATACAAGGACCCTACTTATATAAAGGGGTTGTATCGAGCCTCAGTGGCACTTGAGGTAAGCTGATTTGTGCTAGAAATCTAAGAAACTCCAGAACATGCATTTATGTGAGAAATGGAATTTCTTTCATGCCAGTGATGGATTTCTGTTCCAGGGACCTGATGACCATCAGGATGCAGGAATGCGAGGAAGGTATCACAAGAGAAATTAAAAATTGTTTTGGTCTCAGCATACCATCCTTACAAAGATATCTTCTCCCCCCCCCCCCCCTCCCCCCTCCCTCCTTTGAAGGTGAGGAGACTGACGGAAGCTTGCCATCGGCAAGGCGATGAACTGTTGTTTGGATTTGATGCCAATGCCCACAACCTAGTGTGGGGCAGCAAGGGCCCCAATAGTAGAGGTGAGTACTTTCTTGAATTTCTCTTGTCTAACAACTTGGAGTTCCTGAATAGGGGTGACGAACCTACATTCAGGAAGAGCAGAAGGGAAGAAGTAATTGACATAACCTTTGATTCCATGATGATGGACAGCTATGTCAAACAATGGCATATGGTGTTGGAGCCATCCTCATCAGATCAAATGTGTATTAAATTCAAAGTTGAAATGGGCATCAGACAGGCCACGGCCTATAGGAATCCTAGGAAAACAGACTGGGAGACATATAGGAGGGACCTTGACTTAAACTTATCGGAAATTAAAACTTGATAAGGAATCCAGTAGAGTTTGAGGAAGTGGCAGAGGCTGCTACCTCTGCCATAGTGACCTCATTCCAGGATAACTGCTCAATCACCAAGAAGTGCACAAATAAGAGTGTGCCTTGGTGGAACAACAACTTGGAAGTGCAAAGAAGACAGGTATGAAGACTGTTTAACATTGCTAGATGTAAAGGACAGTGGGCAAAATATTGTGAGAACCTTGTCAATTACAAGCTTGCAATTAGACAAGAAAAGGAGGCATCCTAGAAGGCTTTCTGTGAGGAACTGGAGGGCATGGCTTCTCAGGTCAGATATCGCAAAATCCACACTTGAGTACCAACTACTTCAGGAGGTACATTGAGGGAGGAGGATGGGGAATATACAAAGACAGCACATGAGATGCTGGAATTACTTCTCAAAACTCACTTCCCTCAGTATGCTCTGGTGGATAACATAGACCAGAGTGTGATCCCTGAGAGACCATGGTTCTCACGCATTCAAAGATAGGATTGCGAATCGTTCATGAATTGTGTTGACTTCAGCAAAATCCAATGGGCGGTGGGAACATTTCAACCATTCAAGTCATCGGGCACACATGGAATCTGCAACAAGCAGGAGAGAATCTTATAATAGTCCTATGCAGGTTATTCAGGGTAAGCCTGGCAGCAGGAATCATTACCAATGCCTGGAGGGCAGTAAGGTTGTCTTTATTCCAAAGCCAGGGAGAATTGATCATACCAAGGCCAAGGATATGAGACCAATCAGTTGTGAGGCAACGGGCGAGTTGTGGTGCCCTGGAAATATTCTAAATTTCGGAGTTGGCGTGGCCGCGCTGGGGTATCTTGGCAGGCCGCGACCACGTGGTGCCGAATGTTAGCTGGGGTCCAGTGGCCACATGGCTGGGAATTCCATAGTGATGCTGTGTTGATGAAAGAGACTTGTATGCCGAGAGTGCCAAAGTTGGTGGACTTTGTGAAACCATCATGGCCATTTCACAGTTCATATGGAAATTAATAGTAGCCAGAGGAATCAAGATACCTCAAAAAGAAACATGTACTTTAAGATTGTTTGCACAATGATTCTGATGGTGTAATCAGATCTTCAATATCTTTATTAGTTTAAAGTTTAGTCTCAGACTGTGAATTATACAAGCAACACCCAGCAACGAATTTCCAAAATAAAAATGGTTCATTCGATTTCATTGATCGACATGTCTTTAGAAAGCTATTAGTGTAAACCTAAATTGGTGTGTAACTTGCATAATACACAAGTTATTGGAGGTCAAAGTGGCCGATTACTATCAGTCGTGTCAGGCCATAAGTACTCCATAGTTACATGAAAAAATGGTAGCAGCATGCTTATAAATATATTCTTTCATCTATGTCTTTGTTTATATCTGATATATACTGTTCATGAAGAAATTGGTCAAATATTTACCGTGGTTTAGAAAGCACAGAGACATTAGGCTACTGGCCTACTTTTGCTTGCTATTCCTGTGATACATGTGTATTTAATTTGTTTATGTATTTAATGATGTATGTTAGAGCGTGTTTATGGTCCAGCCATAGGAATATTTATTTAATTTCAAGTTATTTGAATGTAAATCCAGTATCTCAAATGTGTTTCATTATGTTTGTGTGGGTGCATTGGCTTGAAGACATGGCGCGAGCACTCTAGCCAGTCACAGCGCTCATAAATGGGGAGACTGGATGGAAGCAAGAGAAGAGTTCTAGGAGTAAGGGAGAAGACACAGGAGTGAGTGCTGGATGCGGAGATGTGACAGGGATGCACAGTCACGGGAGAGACTTGGGGAGTGTGGACTGGTTTGCACGTGGTCGCGGGAGATAGAAATATTTCGGAGTGCCGACTTGTGCTCTTTTGTGATTTCCGTGGCTTCTGCAGTGAAGACGTAGTATGCATTTAGAAGTGAATATCTTGCAAGCTATGTTTTGTTCATAACTAATTATGTGAAGTAGGAATCTATTGTTTACCTGTTATTCAACTTATATTTTATGTAATTGCTGGACCATCAATACCAATAAGTGTTTTGCAGAAATATACTGCATTCTCAAAAGTACATCTACTATCGTACTCATCATTTAAAGTCGTTAAGATAGTACCTGCAGATTTTATTTAATTAAATCTTTCATTTATAAATTCAGCCTCTGGATGTTTGTTTCTTCCGTGCCTATAAAACATATTATTGCAGTATCTACACCTACACCTTAAAGGACAGCCAGTTTCACAACAAGCTAAACGACAGACTGTTTTGCATTCAGTTGCACACCATCACATTCCATCAAATCTCATCACCCCATTACATCAATATGATTCTATATGCATTCTTTAACAGTGAATACCTAGCTGAACATCCTGCACAGTCTGTAACTCCCACAGAGGTAGCCTTCAATCTTGATTGTGCAAACCTTAGTGATGACTGTGGAACGCCTTTTTTTCATTTAGTGTTCATGGTGCAAGTTTGTTTTGAACATTTCTTGAATCTCAATAATGCCCATTTTGTGAAGTGTGATACATACATCCCGTGGAGGGTTGATCTCTGCATCTCTCAGACACACTTTTTCTGTTGCCATCCTGATGCACATGGCGAGTCATTAGCAGCTAATATTTTTCTTGTCATAACTGTTAACAGAACACTTTCAAATGAATCTTACTAAAGACTGAAATTGTGACCTCGCACTCAAGGGGTTTCATGCAAGAGCTGGACATCATATGCCAAATAAGAATGCAAGCTACACCTTCAATCTGAAGTGCTTACAAAATGTTCTAGGCATAATGCTGAGGGACCATGTGACTATCGAAATGGTCCTGAATGCTGCAAATTTACCTAGTATCACTGCCACACTCAGGGAATGTTGCCTCCAGTGGCAAAGATACTTACATTGTATGGATCACTCTCATCTTACCGGACACACACTACTTACTCAGACAGCATATGCCATGAGACCTGGTATGCACTTTAAAGATCACATCAAGCAGCATGACTGAATGCATTTCATATTGACTGTGACAAATGGGAGGAGCTCACTGAGGACTGCAGCAGATACAGGAAACTCATCAAAGATAGCAGCAAGTTTCACGATGCCACCTGGCTCAACAACTTAGCTTTGAAATGCACATGTAGACAAGAGCCTCTGATGAACCATTATTTTGGTGTGGTACATACTTGCCCCACCTGTGTATGTTAAGTGAGTTCTTGCATTGGACTTCTGAGTCACCACAGAAAGTACCTGAGTGATGCTACTTGAATCTTCCATAGGAAGTATAGGCCACTGGTGACTTTGCCATTTGATTACATATTGGCACAACAAAGATATGTTTTATACAAGCATTTAAAAAGTGGAAAGTTCAGATTGGAATATGAAAAAGTGTGAAAAGGATAGATTGCTCCTCAGTATAAGATGATGCATTGAATTGCACGCATTCACAACGAAATGACTGTTACACAATGAGCTTTCAGCCAAAGCCGTTTTGAGGAATGATAGGAAAACACAAACACACAAGCAGGCACACTTCATGCACAGTTGACCACCATCTTCGACCAATATGGCCAGGCTGTAACTGCTACGTTGAACAAATAACTGCTATGTTGAACAAAAGCAACAATCTGGAATGGGTCAGAGAAGGGGGAGGGGGGGGGGGGGCAGCAAGGTATGGGTGGAGAGAGAGAATAGTGCTGGTCTCAAGGAGCATGCAAAGACTAGAAGGTGGCAGGACAAAGCTGTCAAAGGCAGCATCACAAGACTGTAGGCTGGTGGTGGTGGTGGTGGTGGTGGTGAGAGGGAGGGGGGAGAGGGGGATGAAAAGTGGAGTGGAATAGCAGAGAGGGAAGTGGAATAACAGAGAAGGGAAAAGACCGGAGGGTGTGATACCAGGGAGTGGCACATAGTGAGGGTGAAGGAACGTGAACTGGGAGGAAGTGCCAGGACAGACATGGCAGAAATTAGTTTCATGGAGTGTGTGGTATCAATAGATTACCACAGTAGGCCAGGATAATTTCAGGGCTGGAGAAAGCATTGTAAAAACATTTGCATTATGTGGAATATACAGGGTGTTTCAAAAATGACCGGTATATTTGAAACGGCAATAAAAACTAAACGAGCAGCGATAGAAATACACCGTTTGTTGCAATATGCTTGGGACAACAGTACATTTTCAGGCGGACAAACTTTCGAAATTACAGTAGTTACAATTTTCAACAACAGATGGCGGCAAGTGATGTGAAAGATATAGAAGACAACGCAGTCTGTGGGTGCACCATTCTGTACGTCGTCTTTCAGCTGTAAGCGTGTACTGTTCACAACGTGCAAGTGTGCTGTAGACAACATGGTTTATTCCTTAGAACAGAGGATTTTTCTGGTGTTGGAATTCCACCGCCTAGAATACAGTGTTGTTGCAACAAGACGAAGTTTTCAACGGAGGTTTAATGTAACCAAAGGACCGAAAAGCGATACAATAAAGGATCTGTTTGAAAAATTTCAACGGACTGGGAACGTGACGGATGAACGTGCTGGAAAGGTTGGGCGACCGCGTACGGCAACCACAGAGGGCAACGCGCAGCTAGTGCAGCAGGTGATCCAACAGCGGCCTCGGGTTTCCGTTCGCCGTGTTGCAGCTGCGGTCCAAATGACGCCAACGTCCACGTATCGTCTCATGCTCCAGAGTTTACACCTCTATCCATACAAAATTCAAACGCGGCAACCCCTCAGCGCCGCTACCATTGCTGCACGAGAGACATTCACTAACGATATAGTGCACAGGATTGATGACGGCGATATGCATGTGGGCAGCATTTGATTTACTGACGAAGCTTATTTTTACCTGGACGGCTTCGTCAATAAACAGAACTGGCGCATATGGGGAACCGAAAAGCCCCATGTTGCAGTCCCATCGTCCCTGCATCCTCAGAAAGTACTGGTCTGGGCCGCCATTTCTTCCAAAGGAATCATTGGCCCATTTTTCAGATCCGAAACGATTACTGCATCACGCTATCTGGACATTCTTCGTGAATTTGTGGCGGTACAAACTACCTTAGACGACACTGCGAACACCTCGTGGTTTATGCAAGATGGTGCCCGGCCACATCGCACGGCCGACGTCTTTAATTTCCTGAATGAATTTTTCGATGATCGTGTGATTGCTTTGGGCTATCCGAAACATACAGGAGGCGGCGTGGATTGGCCTCCCTATTCGCCAGACATGAACCCCTGTGACTTCTTTCTGTGGGGAGACTTAAAAGACCAGGTGTACCGCCAGAATCCAGAAACAATTGAACAGCTGAAGCAGTACATCTCATCTGCATGTGAAGCCATTCCACCAGACACGTTGTCAAAGGTTTCGGGTAATTTCATTCAGAGACTACGCCATATTATTGCTACGCATGGTGGATATGTGGAAAATATCGTACTATAGAGTTTCCCAGACCGCAGCGCCATCTGTTGTTGAAAATTGTAACTACTGTAATTTCGAAAGTTTGTCTGCCTGAAAATGTACTGTTGTCCCAAGCATATTGCAACAAACGGTGTATTTCTATCGCTGCTCGTTTAGTTTTTATTGCCGTTTCAAATATACCGGTCATTTTTGAAACACCCTGTACTTCCCAAGTCCAAATATTGCGATAAATTGTAGGTGTAGTTAACAAGGTATTCTTTTTCTTTGTTTTTCACTATCCAGAGATTTTCAATTTCTTGCTTGATGTCTGTTAATAATTGTTATAAACTTTGCACCAGACTATAAAACTCCATTCTGAGCCATATGCAGGGATGCATAGCATATATGGATGTAGTTTTTACTTCAAGTAATTTAATTATGAATTCCACAGTTCATTCTAAATCTACTTGTGTTATTAACCACAAATGCCTGTAACGAATAAATGTATTCTAACGTAAGCGCAAAAATCTTTAGGTCCTTCAACAACTTCTGCAGGATGGCTGCTTATGAACTTCTCACAGTATTCTCATTACATGCTTCTATAGAATGGGTACTTTTCTTTTCTTAGCTGCATTGCCCCAGAAGACTATTTCATGGCACAGTACTGAGTGAAATTAAGGAAAATATGTTAACAGTATTATCTGCACATCAATATAATGAAAGATATTCCTAAGTGCAAGTCACTCAGCACTGGGCTTTCTGGTCAGCTTACCAACGTGTTAACTTCAGTGTTCAACTGTTTGATGTGAACAAATGGTAAGCCTTATCCATCACTTTCCTAGCTGTGCCCAGAATGACTGTGTTTGGACCAGTATATCAGCAAACATCACAAGTTTTTGAAGAGTGCTCCTATGTCCCACATAAATTTTTCATGCAGAGCAAGAGTGGGCCAAGCACCAAACATCGCAAGACACTATATTTAATTTTTCCCCAGTTTGAGTAAGTCTTATTCCTGTCTTGCCACTTCTTAATGTTACCCTCTGGTTTCTACTGTCAAGACAGAAAGCCATCCATATACGGGGAATGCCTATAACACCACAATTTTAGTTTCCTTAATACAGTTTTATTATCTACACCATTAGAAGCCTTGAATACAGCACGGGGGGAGGGGGTGATAGGTTTATAATTAGAGGTCACTTCCTCAGCTACATTTTAATATGTAAGATTATTACTGCATCCTTCAGGAAACATACCTCCTAAATTAAATGTAGAGGTATTTTTGTAATGAATTTTTTGAACACAAAGAATTGTCAAAACAAAACAGGTGAGGCATTGGCGACCATTTTTTTGTGCATAATGACGTGTGTCTTGAGTTCTCATACCTGGACAGACTGGACTAGCTTCACCTTACAGTTGAGGATCTGACATCCTTGCACCACATCACTCAGAAGACAGGTAGAACTGAACACATGGATATTAGACAACAAGCTTGAACTTATTCACAACAGAAATTTGTAAGAGTAATGATGCAAGTCATTTTCAATAATACTTTGACATGATAATACTTTGATTCCGCTTGTACAGGTAACTGAAGTCACATTCATGTTTAACTTTTCTACAAGCTTTCACTCGAGAAATGTTTTCTGATGTTTATACTAATTTTGGAGAGTTTCTTAATTCTCTCCTTGCTGTTTACACTATGCTATCATGTTACGCTGGAAATCTTTTGGGGTCAGTTTTGTTTTGGATATCCTGTGCTATTTTTAACACAAGTGATATAGAACTAAAACTGAGCTGCCTAAAAGAAAGTATTCTGTATAATTATTAAAATTTTATTGTAATAGGAAAGCTTGTGAAATGGATAACCAAAGACCACAGACTTAATTAAACAATATATAGGAAGATCTGCATGGGTGATATACGGCAGCTGGTGAAAAGTGAGCGTTAAGGAAGACAAAGTTTACTCAACTCAGAAAATTTATGACATTATCTGTGTCTGACAATCGTCAAGAATGTTGGCTACAGTAACTTAGACTTATTAACGAAGTAACAACGATTCTTCCAGAGAAAATTCCACATGTTGTAAACAACGCAAATGTTAATATGTTAACAACAAATTTACAGTTAAAAATAAAAATAGAACCCACTGCAATAGCACAAAACTGCTGAAACATGTATGGGTGAAACAAAAAGAAAAAAGGTGTCTTGCATAAGGCGGAACTTTTCATCCCATACCCTTGACTGACGATCAGAAGCAGGCATGTTTAGAGGCTTCACAGGAATTTGTCGAAACGGTGGATGCGACACCCAATTTCTTGAACCGTATTGTCACAGTTAATGAAATCAACTCATCAGAAAAAGGTCAGAGCTGAAAAGTCACACATCAAAATGATGCTCATCACCTTTTTTGATACTCAAGGCATTACCCACAAGGAATTTCTACCTGAGGGAATTATGTTGAATGCAGCATGGTACAATGAAATTTTGACCCGTTTCACGCAACTTCTACGCAGGATATGACGCCAGTACACACGACAAGGATCCTGTTTTTTTTTGTTCACGATAACACTCACCCACACAAAGCCAATATCATCAAACAGTTCCTGGCAAAAAAGGGGGTGGTGGAACCTGAACATCCACCATACTCATCGGATCTCAATCCTCCAGACTTCTTCCTATTCCCTTGACTCAAACTCGCTTTGAAAGGAGAGAGATTTTATGATATTCCCGGCTTTTGAACACCATCCCAAAGGAAGACTTTGTACAAAGTTTCCAAGACATGTATCGCAGAGCTCTGCGGTGCATAAAACATAATGTGCCAAAAACATCTAACTTTCTGTTGAAAGTGATGTTTGTTGACCTATATGAATTATGTATTCCTGCCCAGTATGTGGGGCCCTGTCATAGGTGAAACCCCGGCCAACTGCATGTTGTTTCTTTTTGGAAATATATGAGGTGGCAGGGTTAGGTGGGACATCCTATATTTCTTCCTCTGCCTTTAAAATCTATGATGCTTTTAGTTTTAAATTAAAGCAAATTTTCCAGTTTGAGGCCAATATAATCTAAATGAAACCATACTAACAAATCTAAGACTGACAGTATTTATGGAGTCACACTGGATTCCAGTTCCTGAAAGCGTTGAGAAAAAGCCATTACTGTATTTATATCTCTCATTCCATGAAAGATAGTTGAAATAATCCAAATATGTACATCTGGTGGACACACCAATAACCAAATGTAGGAGACTGTAGTCTTTGAGCATATGAATCATTTACTTACTCCCATAAAAGATATGAAATCAGGCTGCAGAATTCTTGCACAATCAAAAACTTTCTTATTTCCTAGATTCTCATAAATAAGTGAAAATATCTGCAGTATCTCAAGCACTCTTATGTCTCAGGTACAACTGATTACAATCTAAATTGCTTGTAGAACTGATTTCTAACCACAACTTGAAATACTGTCAATTCATTTGGAAGAATACCAACTTACATTAAATGACATAAAGCAGCTCTGGTACAATAATTTAGTTGGATGATAAAGATATGAACCATTGAACTGATACAGTCCCTGTATAATTTAGTACTAAATCTTAATTTCACACATAATTAATAACTAATCACATTTGTCATTTTGAAAGGGTGCTTCATTTATTTAACATTGGAATCAGAAGTTTTAACAAATCTACAAATTAATCAGAGGTAATAGGGCTATCCAAAATTTTTATTCAACCAATATATGGATATTATTATGTGCTATATGTATCTGAAGATACATGCAGCCACTCATTCACACACACATGTACATATGACACCCCTTCCATAACAGTCTTTATCACGAACACCATTAACACATATCAGTATTTCTCATAGCACCAATAACTTCACTCATCACACAATAAAGTTCCCTGGATAAACATATATACAAGTTAGAAAAAAAGCAATGCCAAGGAAACCTTGAAGACTGTAATCTCTTTCAGGAAGCAATGTTCTTCACAAAGATATTGACATTATCACTCAATTTTGGTCTTCTTTTATATGAAAAACAGATCGTTCCTCACAATGTTTGATTATTGCATTTTTTTTCAATGGTTAACCCATCAGTTTTTGTATTCTCAGCAAATCAGTGCAATTATTTTAGGCCTCCATATTAATCTAACATATTTAAATAAGTTAAAAATAAATACATGTAATGTGGACTACTCATTGAGTCAGGAATGTAGTGCGTAGTGTTTTCATATAAAAGTTATTACCGACACAAGGAAAGCCAACTTGTGGTCTCTGTCTCTAGTCTGTAATGATATTTCTACTGCACAGAAAATTAAAAGCCTATCAAAACTTAGGCTGCAATTGTAAGTTTCAAATGAGACACTGTGTGTGTGTGTGTGTGTGTGTGTGTGTGTGTGTGTGTGTGTACGTGCGTGCGTGTGCGCGCACACATTTTTGCTTGATAATGAACAAATAAATTTTGCAAGCTTGTCACGTAACACCCAATATTTTAAATAATAAGAAACAATTTTTTTACTGCCTAGCAGAATTTTAAACATAAAGGGATTGAGTTGTATGTCTAAGATAAACAATACTGAATTAAAAATTGTTGAGTCACACATGATGTTTGGCACTAACTTTATTTAAAACATATGTAAGAGCTACTGGATTAACACTACACTATTATCTCTAGTTATGAGTCAAGCTTCCATCTGTCATAAAACATCACCAATTCAAAATTTGCCTAATGCTATTCATGATGAAACCAATTTTCGTGTAAGGTGGCAGTGAAAAGAATGGCAACTGATTGTCTAAATAAACTGCTAGGAGAAAGAAAAGGATTCAAAACTAAGCTGAAGCAATAAATGTATTTCAAGTCTTGTTTGAGCGCAGCCAGGATGTGTTGCAATAAAAGTTCAAATATTACATTTCTATGCAGAGAAGGGTGTGGAAATGTGCTTGTACAGCACAAAATTCAAGAAAAGGAAAGCAAACTTAGCAAACAAATATTTGATTATTGGTGAACATGTTGTGTGCTAGAGTATCTGATTTAACTGAATTTCAGATGAAAATTTTGAATGGCGCACTTGAACACAAACAAATCCCAGAAATAAGATTCATCACAGACACTAAATGGTAGATAATTTTTACACTGCAAAATATTCTCTTAAACAACTCTAGCAATAAATGAATGCTATTCAGGTGAGCACCTCCACTATATTATTATTTTGTTCCCTCATTCCACTCCCTCAATTTTCTGTTCTCATATTAAATTAGTGCTTAGATGTTTAAAATGATGTTTGATACAACTGACTAAAATGAAGAAGAATCTGCAGGAAATGCCTAAAGCCTGTAAATTTTTAATAATGTACAAAAATCCAGGTACACTAAACCTGTTTATGAAATGTCACTTACTCTGCCCCAATTAAAATGATATTAACATTATTTTTTCTACCTTCTTTCAAATAACTCAGCATTACTTTAAAGTAAATTGCTTAGTGAAATCTGTGACCTACGTGGCAACTATGATATTTGATGAAAAACTGAAAACAAGACATCATCATCAAAGATTTGTAAGGGTGTATGTGAGCTCAATGGCTTCAAATGACTTATTGAGCATTTAGAAGAGAGTAATGCACCAGAGTGGATAGAAAACTTTTACTGTTATACAGTAGTTAACTCACTGCACACTCTTATGTTACACATAATAACCACCCAAGAGGAAATAAAGAGAAGTACTTCTGAAGAAGTCATCTCACTATCAAAATTTGCCAAATACCTGATATACTTTCTGGAGGTGACATGTTTACAGAAGTCAAGAATTAACTGATGATGATGGAGGAGGAAGAATTTTGCAGTTGCAATGATTAACATTCTGCTACACCTGCACATATATCTATAACAGTGAAATTTAACACTATCTCTGATTTCCTGTGGGGCATGTGGTCTTTTATATAAGTGCTGTATGTTCTACGTCACCATACGCCTTTTTGTCCTTCAGTGGAGTACAACTGGCATTTTCTATCATAATTTGCAATGAACAACATAAGCAACTAATCTAATGGCACTTACAAATAACTTTGCATTTATTTGTCTTCCATACTGTGGATACTATCAACACGGCTTAAATGTTAAATTCTCTGTAAACTGAAATCTCTGCTGAGATACAAAATGGGATTTCATTCTTGTTTAGTTTCCATTTTCTCTCTCTTCAATTATTTCACTTGATAAACATCCAGAAACTGCTTTGAAAAATGGCAGTATCAATACCCATAATAACAGCTCTTTGAAGACAAGACAAACATCAACTGAAATGTGAACTCTCATATGCTGCTGGGTGAAGAGCCAAAGCAAAGGGTACTGCTAACCACCAGAAAAGTAATTACAACTGTGCATCTTGTTACCAGCAATTGCTACCTAACATATGCACTGATGAGAAAAACAGACAGGCAATTACAACTAACCACAAAAATACAGTTGGTAGTTAATTTGCAGATAACATTGAAAATAAAAGAGAGGAAAACAACCATTTGTGTGTGTGTGTGTGGGGGGGGGGGGGGTGCGCGCACATGTTGGAGGGAGGGGGAGGGAGAAGATTGGGGTTGGTAGCAAGATAGGAGTGCAACTAAGGTACAATAATATATAGAAAGCAAAAAATAGTTATCAAAATTAATAAGGTAATTGAAAATGTTCGCTCTCTTCACACACTGAAAATGTTAGCTCTCTTCACACATTCCAATAACATTGCTACAAGCAATCAGAATATTAAAACACCACCAGCCACCTAAGGTTTAATAACTGTCTTGCATCTCTTCATTAATTTCTTTCTGCTGCAGCAGTACAAAATTTTCCTTTTCCTTTAAAAAATATCTATCTTATAATTTTCTTGATCCCCTTGAAGACAGAAATTTCATTAGGGGTATTCCTATTAGATAATCAGTGATCTGCAGCAACACAGTTACATTCACTATTTTCAGATCAATTTCTTGTAATTTATCCATGAAAAATGTGACTCTTAATTTTTTTCTTTCAAAATTATAACTGACATTTTCACCATATCAAATTTCTGGCCTAACTGGAAAAAGTGGAGGAAAGTGAGAAAGCTCAAATCTATTTACTCTGATAATCAGATCTCCAAGTGGTTTTTCACCACCACTACTCTCTCATTTTTAGTGTAATGAACGCAAATATGCATTCTATTGACAATCTTTATAGTTCTCTCTTCCATACCTGAGAACAAATGAAGAGTGAGAAGACAACACAGCCACAATATAGTCAACATTTTCAATGAATACATATCAGCCACCACTGAAGCTTTTAAAATTTGTATCATGACCCAAGGACTGTAACATGACAAGGTAATATAATGAATAATGATGAAAATTATCAGAAAGTACTGTCTACAAAATTACAATCCTCCAAACTACAATAGAATACACAAGTAAAGACATCATCACTCAAGTTTTCTCTGTTTGATGTTCAATTATTATCATCTGCCATAAAGAAATTCTGTCCTAAAGATTCTAGTCTATATAGTTCGATCACAGCCAGACAAAGAGAGCTGAACCAAAGAACCACAACACCTTCTAACAATTTTCCACATATATGGGTACACAGATTGACAAACAGAGTGGGTGTTGCAGTCAAAATCAACACTGTCTGAGACCGCAGTTGGACAGAAAAAGCAAAGATAAGAATCATCTTATGCTGGCCCAGTCTCAGGAAAGACTGGTTGATTCCTACAGAAAAATGGCATTAAATGTATTACACTCACATCAATAAAGATTAAAAGTCATATTAGTAATGTTTAAGATGTTTTAGGACTTTGAAATATGTGTGTAAAATGGCAGGTTATATATGGATTAGACTATTAAACAGTTGAGGAGATGTGCAAGGAACATCATTGACACACTATACTAAAACAACAAGGAAAATGCAGCTTTGGCACTGTCTTGAATATAATCATGAAAGAAATATTATGTACCCAGTATTATGGTGAAAGTGCAAAGTGTCCAGGGCAGATGCCTAAGGAATGTTTTAAAATAAAGATTAAGTAAATCTAATAAAATGGGATGGAGGTTCCAATTTACTTAAAGCTTGGGATATGAGACTCTATTTAGTAAGATATCACTGGCCTTCTCATCTGTGAGGTCTGGGAAATACTGAGAAAATGTGTATTTCATGGAATAACTATGTGGGTTCAGAAAAGTAAATGAGCATCAAAGGGTGTAGCCAGTACTGGGAGACAAACTCTGGTGTAAGTGGCAGTATGGCACCAACAATACTTCACAGTCTGCCTGGAGAGCACGCAGCGAGTACACTAATTGCACAGCTTGCTGTTCCTGAAGAAAGGGAGTGGTTTGGTCATCGAAATATTGTTCAAATATGGAATCAACAACTCATTTGAACACATCAAAGAACATAACTAAAGAATAAGGCAATTGTTTATCCAGTCTCTAACCACATTAGAAAGTCTTATCAATGAATCTATGTTTATAGCTTTCCTTCACAACCACCCACTTTTTAGACTTCTCTACTTTTCTAAGTGCACCCCAAATTTATGTAGATAGTAAATGTTTCCTATTCAGTAGAATGATTTGTTGGTGTAAATGTTTTTGTTTGGAAACTATGTTTGACTACTGTATCACTTCTTTAATAATAAATTTGGTGCAGTTTTGCCTATAGAGCATAGACTGACACAAAGGCTCTTACCCAAACATAAATCAATAATGGCTGGCTGGACAGACTACCACACAGTAACAAGGAGAAGTTCTGATTGGTGGACAGATGCATATAAGGTACATGCACATGAATAAAGAGTTAAATAATTTAGAAGAAGTTATGTTTACTTGTGTTTATCCACAAATCAGTCCAACTACTTTAAAATGATTGTTGGTCTGTCAGCTGAATCGCACACTATTGTTAACCGCAGGCTTTTCATTATCCAAATTAGAAATCTTTTCTAAACCAAATCAATTTCAAAGAGAGAGAGAGAGAGAGAGAGAGAGAGAGAGAGAGAGAGAGAGAGAGAGAGAGAGAGAGTGTGTGTGTCTGTGTGTGTGTGTGTGTGTGTGTGTGTTGCAGATGTGACTGAGTGTACAAGTGTATCGACATAATGATGTTACGACAAGCTAACTGTGGTGGAATGTGTGAACAAAGAGCAATATTTATTGAATAATGTTCTTTTAAGCTTTCGATTGTCAGTAAACTGAACAGATATGTACAATCAATATAACAAAAATGACCCCTCTATCAGTACAAATTACCAGTGAACTGCTAAACTCTTAACAACAGTGACAGAACTAAAAGTAAATTTATGGTCTGCATACAGTCTTCACTTTCCTTAAGAAAACATTACCTGACTGTTCTATTACACTGATGTGTATTCCAAAAATTTTAGAATCAAGTTTACTACTTCATGGGCAATAAACACTGGTTTGATTAATCATGACAGATTAAAAATGGGATTTAGCCATATACACATTGTTCACTGACAGTTCTATTTCTACGATGCCTTCTGCAAATGATTCACAAACAGAATGACAGCTCCAGGCTGTAATTACACCTTGCCTTTCAATTTCAACTTCACAGGGCCTTCAAAAATATCTGGTTCATAGGGTCAGTAATGATGATTTTCACAGCTTATGATTGTTGTGGCTACCACATGGTACTGTCCATAAAATCTGAGAACTGTGTTTGTGAGATACAAAAGACTATCATAAAACACAATTTCATTCATTACATTTCCTGCAGATTGGCAACATGCACTTTACATTTTTGTAGTTTTGTTAGGGCTAAACAAATACTGTTCAAGCACATGAAAGTGCAATTAAAGTGGTACATTTCTAACCAGAAGGAAGAAGAAAAAAAGACTAAAATGTACAATACTCTGAATTTAAGAGAATGACAACTAAAATTAATTTTAGTCTGATGTCCCTTGGATGTGAAATGCTTACATACAAATATCACCACCAAATAATATTGGCTGATTTTATAAACCAACATTATTTACACACAAGGCTTCATTTCTAAAACAAATTATTGCATAGGAAGGATGTACTGCGAGTACAAAGGAATGTTTGTGCCAACATAAACAAACTGTTGTTCCTTTGAAACAAGTTATCAGAATACTGCCAACAAATGCAGAGTCTGATGCATTAAAAAGAGCAAAAAATACCACATACATAAAACTTAGTCAAATTATGAATATTAACTAGAAAATAGTGATAAGCATGTACCAGGAAAAGAATTCTGCTTTCACAACAATATAATGAGTCCTTATACTGGACTTATTAAATGCACTGTACAGGACAACAATATTAAACAGAACAAATAATGAATACGTATATGATATAACACATTAAGACCATTTCCATAACATTTGATATGCTCATAAATAAATAAATCATTAAATAAAAATAAAAATGTGTACTTGAAAGTTACAAAAATATATTAAAAAAGACTGTACAAATAATAAACTTTCATTTTTTTACAAGAGTAAAAACAGTTCATAGGATAAATAATTACATCAATGGTTACTTCAGATCCTTTAGTTCATTTTCTGAAATTGAGTATTTTGTTATCATCTCTCTCCACTTTGAAAAATATTGTAAAGTTTGTGACAACAATATGAAAAGGTATCAAACTGAATAAAGGTAGTTACAAATGTGTACATAACAACAGTAGATAATGCTGTGTAGTCACAATATACAAAGTAAATACTAAAGGTTGTATAAAGGAAAGTTCCCATCATGGAAATAAACAAACAACAAAGACAGGGAAAAGATAAAAAAGAGGGAAGGCAGCAAAAATGAGACACTTCATCAATATAGGACATTAAGTACACAACAGAAACATCTGAAGAACAAATGCCAGAAACCACACTTATGTACCATAGGAGCCAATAAGAGTTATCCATTTACAATAATATGTTGCCGACAAACACTAGGACAAGGACAAGGCAAAAAGTCAAAAGAGAAACAATAAAATGGAAAAGAAAAACAAGACCCTGCATAACAAAAATGCTATTACAAATAATGAAAACATAAAACCAACAGACAGAAAAATATTTACATGCACAGACAAAAAGAAAAGTAAAATAATAAAAATTAGTTTATCACAGTTAAAGACAAATTTTGGGGGTAAAGCAGTGAAAGGAGAAAGAGGACAGGGTGAAATTAAATAAATGTGTCAGAGATAAGGATAACAAACTTAATTTCCCCTTAAGGTCTGGTGAATAACATATGAAAGAAATATCTTCAGAAATGGAAAATCCAGGTTGGAATGTAACAATATTATGAAAAGGATAGTTGCTATTCACCATACAGTGGAAATGCTGATTCGCAGACAGGCACAACAAACAGACCGTCAGAAAATGAGCTACGGCCAACAAGGCCTTCGTCACACACACACACACACACACACACACACAGACTGCGGCCATATGTGTGTGAGTTGTGTTTGCATTTGTGTGTGTGTGTGTGTGTTTTCTATCTCTGACGAAGGCCTTGTTGGCCAAAAACTCATTTTTTAAGAGTCTTTTTGTTGTGCCTATCTGCGACTCAACATCTCCGCTATATGGTGAGTAGCAACTATCCTTTTCACAATATTGTTAAATATCTTCAGAAGATACGTAAGACATTAGTAGTTGAAAGTGAGCCCCAGCGCCTTACATAGAGCAACAAATATTGATAGTTCTGGCACTGGGGAGCACTTATGTGACTGGAGAACAAATACCGAATTTCACTCGTTTTTGTAAACTTCTAAGAACTTCTAAGGAGCACACAACTATCTGCTGTTCATGGTGCAAGCTTCCTTAACACCAGTATACATATATTTACCATCAGGGACAGGCAATGAGAAGTAGTAAGTGGCTATGTAGTATAAGCATATATAATGCATACATATATCCAATTATACCATTGCTCTGATAGTGAGACACGTCATTACATAAGAGAGAGAAAGTAAGCACAAGGTTTTTATGGGGACACAATATCCTGGAGGATAATAAAGTGAATAATTTTTTAGAGAAAAAAATGCCTGAGTGTACATGCTCTAGTCACAGTGGTATGTTCCCCAAAAGACCCTTGATGTATGGAGCCTCTATACATCAGCACTCACATGCAATGTTAATTGAGTAACTTTTTGTTATAACATATCATTACAACTGCCATAACAATCACCAACATTTCAACTTCTATACAGAAACTGCCCCTTTAACTGCAGGCTCTACTTCAACCAGCATCTCAAGTCTGCACCTTCTGTAAAGGAGATAATCCTAAAGCATTTACTCATAGACCCTGTTCTCTTGTTGAAGATTTGCCCTGATGACTGACACAACAAAAGGTATTTGGTACATTTACCTCACAAACTGAGTACTTACTACTACTGGAACATTGAATGCTACTATTTACTACTGACAAAAGCTTCATTTAGTTATTCCATGGTCTCAAAACTTTCTGGCTAATGTGGCATAGTAGGATAGTATGTGTATGATATTACATTGCATATTATCCCAATTCTATTAATTTCAGTCATTTTAATATTATCAGCTATTGGGGGCAGTGGGCAAAGGTCTGGTCTATGTTACTGTACCCATCTCAGATCAAATTGTGTATCTCTCACACATGTAACTGCTTCATTAGAGTATTACCCTGCTTGGTTCCACAATGCACGCATCAGTTATGAAAGAGACATAAGAAGTTTACAACAGCTGCTAGACTTACTATAGAGAAAACTGTGGTCACACACTATTTGTAAAATTTTAAATCTGGCAGGCATTCAAGGGAACTGAAGACTGTACAAGAATACCACTGGAGGATATACACTAAGACATCTGTTATCTCAAATGGCACACATTACTACAACATCCAATTAAACTCTATAGTGGATGCATGTGACAAGGGAATATGTTTTTGTAACAATCATGACACAATCAAACCAGTGGTGCTCTGTCACTATAATATTAATAGGGGGGCAATTTTATATAAAAGAAGGACTAACAGTGGAAACTGCATTCTGTGTAATCCTCAAACAGGTAAACCGTGACAGTCAATGTTAAATTTATAATTGAATATTGTTGTAATCTGGACTGCACAAGTGAATGGAGTGTAAGAACAAAGACTGTGGGCAGCTCCCCTCCCTTGTGGACATCTTTTTAGTGTTAACTTATACCCTAAATGATAATTTCATCACTGGAGTCTATATACTGGAGATAAGTATGTTACTATGTCAGAGCACAGAATCATAACTGAAGGGATTTTCATCATGAGTAAAAACAGTAACAGAATTTACAAGCTTGGACTGCTTATTTTGAAGCAAATTTTCAATAATGCCAGAATCAATCACAAAGTTAGTCATAACTTCATAAGATTTTAAATGTGTACGCTTATTATAAGTGACCAAATAACATCACTTTAAAAGCAAGTGTACACTTAGTGAAAAGCAAATTTAATTATGGCTAATGAAAGTTTTACAGGAAATTTGTCATTTTTAATAGTAGGCTATATAACAGCCTTCACCTGCCCAGTTACTGATGTTAAATTTTACAAAAAGTCTGAGAAGAATTTTGGAAGATGTGATATTTCTGTTTCAGCATCCTCTTCACCAAGAATTGTATCATCTAAAGAATATTACCACCTAATATGCGCAAGGATTGTTTGGTATTCCATGTCCACAACTTCAATATTCTTTCAAATTACTTATGAGCAGTTTCTCTTCAACAAATGACCAGCTACAAATTCAGAACTATCCAACATCCTTCCTCTGGTCTTTGTCCTGTTTTAACTGTTCATAGATCACATTCTCACAGTATAAATACAAAATATTCATAATTTCTTTTTAAATTGTTCTCTCTAGACCTATTTCTTTTTGATTATACACTACCCTCCCCCCTGAGTGGGAATTTTGTTGTACTCTTTAACACACTCTCAAATCTTGTCGTTCCTAGAATGATGTACTGAAGAGTTCAGTTAATTTTTTAGAGTGCTGTATTAATGTCTCTGACAGTCATCACATGTACCAAAACTATGCACTATGTCTCATGCCCATACTTAGTTCTTATTACTGACCAGCTTGTCCAGGGATAATTACCTTCCCTCTCCATTATTAATTACTGAAATGATCTCTGCAGCTATAGGTATTCAGCTGACAACATTTATAATTGTCTTTTGACTTACTGAAATTTGTTCTTTCATCTACCTTTACTCAAGTTCGATATCCCTATTTTAATTTCACATTTAGATTATATAAAAAGATATCACTTTCTCTTAAGAGAATGGAAGTCTTATGCTTTGCAGGAAATGCAAATAATTATAAGAATAATGATACATTAAATTACTAATCAGTCCATTAGATAACACCGGGAGAGAGGATTGCAAAAAGGGGACGCACCAGCACATAGGATGGTAAGTGAACACTTAACATTAGTCTTTTGACTAGATTCCTTTTTTTCTTAAAAAACTTAATACCTAGCACACTGTCTTGTAGAAAACAGAAGAAATCCTTTGGATTAGACACCAGTTTGTTGATTCACACGATCAGCTAAACTAATGACACAGCAAGAATCTTGTGGCATGCTACACTATCACAGCTTGCTCACTCTGCACACATTAGTGCTGAATGAGAACTTCACGAAATAGCCAACTTGGGACTGCTGAAGATATGACGCTATATACAGCTGTCAGGATGCTGACTTGAAAGAGATTTTCGAGATTTTGCCTTTGCTTCAGTTTTTCCTGTAGGATCTATGCTCACTTTCCTTGGGTTTCCAAGAGTCACCAGGGCCGATGCAACTGCTAATCCAGCTGAAAACAAGAGTAGTATATTTGTGTGTATAACTTTTAATTCTATTAATTAATTAATTCTATTAATTAATATTCACATTATTCTACATAAAAAATAAAAGAACTTTATAAGTAACATAATTTCAAGTAAAGTAGTCCAATTATTACGATATCATAAGAAGATTGGGCTAGTCATAATTTTTTTAACTATCATTTTGTGTAGGAAAAGCCATGTGTTTACCTGACTGCCCTGGAGGCGTATACATTTCGCCACCTGTTGGAAGCCTGACCAGCAGGGACAAAACTGCTGCTCTGTTTCCACAACAAGGCTCAAGTGCTATGGGACTTGGTGAATCCTGTAACAAATAAATTCTTACAAGAATGTCTACAATGATGTTTGGCAACCCATTTCATTTCAAATAAAGAACAAGGCAACAAAGAAGGCATCAAACACACAACAATGTTTAACAGTGCTGGATGGGGCACTGATTGGAATTTGTGGAGTAGTGGCAGCAGTAGATATCGTGTGTTTAAAAAAATTAGACAATTTGTGGGCCTCAGTGCTAAATAAAGAAAACAGCACCAACACTTCCAAACCACAAGCTCCATAACAACCAGCAACATGGCTCCATGATCTTAGGCCTTGGTTTGATGACATCATGTTACATGCATAAGTATAAACAGTTCATCTTGCTGGGATTGTTTAAGTCAGGAACTGCTATGTTAGTCTTTATAGTCTCTGGTTATGTACCAGCATTGGGGAATCAAAATTTCGGTACAGAAATATGACTTGAACCACAGCCTAATGTCCATAAAACAAAAAACGCCATGGACACAGAAACTGGCTATGAAAACCTGCACTGTGTTAACCAGTAATCATTCTTCCTGCAGATCATTCACAACTAGCAGGACGGGGTAAATAGCAGTGGCACGCAAAGTACACTTCACTATATACCATACACGGCTTGTGAATACCCCTAACTTACGTGATATGTGGGACCAAGAGATAACCATGTAAGTTGAACTTGCATAAGCCGGGATCCAATTTTGCATATAAATCCAAACAAATTATGTTCAGTTGGAATTGGAGACTAACAAAAACAACATATTAGAAAAAAAGTTTAATAAAATGTTCAACAATACAAGAAATTATATTACAGTACAGTACCATGGATTACGACAATGTAAACTGAAGTTATTGTGATGTAGAAGGCTGCCTAAAATGTCATGTGATGAGTCAATTTTTTTTCTTCTTCCTACTCAAAATTTCCTCAAGAAACACTAATAAACTTTTTATTCACCGTTCTGTAGCTTAAATGAGCATTTCATTGAAGTCTGTGTGTTCTAAAATTTGTAATCCATTTCCAACTAACTCAGGCCTTCTGTCAAATTTGCAACTGTCATTTAATCTTCTGACTGAAATTATTCTCAGGTTTCAGGTTGTTCATTGTTTTGTTCTTGCTCATGCATTTCTACAAACTTATCAATTGTCTCAGCTCATGACTGTGTGACTTCAGCAGTTCTTGAATTTCATGACCATCCAACTCTTAAATTTAACTCTCTGACACAACTGATCACTTCTTCACTCACATTATGAATTTGATCAGGATGTAGTACCGATTCCCCCTGGGTTTCAGATAGGGGTGGGTTGGTGTTGAGGTTGGGAATAGGGTGTGAGAGTATAGGGAAGGGGAAGAAAGAAAACTGGACAGTTTTTCCCGATGCCATTTAAAGTTTTTTGTGAAATTTCATTCCAAGACTATTCAAAAATTCCCATTAGATCAAAAACATTGAACTGCTCTCAAAAGTCTTTAGCGGAGGGCTCACTGTTTTGTCTAATAGCTTCACATAGAAGCACAAACTATCTTCTCATCTAGTAAGCTTTAAATGTTTTAATGACTCCATAGTCCATCAGCTGAAGCATGGTGGTTACATCTGGTGACAAAAATACAACTTTCACTAATGTCAAAATTGATTAGAGTAACAGGAGGATCACCTCATGCACTGTCCATTAACAACATCACTTTAAATGGGTTTTGTTTTAATTGGCAATAATGTTCAACTTCAGGTATGAAGCGATGACCAAACCAGTCCTCAAAAAGGAAAGCTCTCACCCTAGCTTTAGCATTCAACTACTAAATCAAAGCCAACCCAGCTTTAGATGTATTTTTTTATAAATTTTGGGTTTTCTGAGTGATAAACTAAGAGAGATTTTAATTTACAATCACCAGCTTCATTCACGTCAACTGTTGTTGTGGTCTTCAGTCCTGAGACTGGTTTGATGCAGATCTCCATCCTACTCTATCCTGTGGAAGCTGCTTCATCTCCCAGTACGTACTGCAACCCACAGCCTTCTGAATCTGCTTAGTGTATTCATCTCTTGGTCTCCCTCTATGATTTTTACCCTCCATGCTGCCCTCCAATGCTAAATTTGCGATCCCTTGATGCCTCAGAACATGTCCTACCAACGGGTCCCTTCTTCTTGTCAAGTTGTGCCACAAACTCCTCTTCTCCCCAATTCTATTCAATACCTCCTCATTAGTTATGTGATCTACCCATCTAATCTTCAGCATTCTTCTGTAGCACCACATTCTGAAAGCTTCTATTCTCTTCTTGTCCAAACTAGTTATTGTCCATGTTTCACTTCCATACGTGGCTACACTCCATACAAATACTTTCAGAAACGACTTCCTGACACTTAAATCGATGCTCGATGTTAACAAATTTCTCTTCTTCAGAAACGCTTTCCTTGCCATTGTCAGTCTACATTTTATATCCTCTCTACTTAGAAGACCATCATCAGTTATTTTACTCCCCAAATAGCAAAACTCGTTTACTACTTTAAGTGTCTCATTCCCTAATCTAATTCCCTCAGCATCACCCAAGTTAACTTGACTACATTCCATTATCCTCGTTTTGCTTTTGTTGATGTTCATCTTATATCCCCCTTTCAAGACACTGTCCATTCCGTTCAACTGCTCTTCCAAGACCTTTGCTGTATCTGACAGAATTACAATGTCATCGGTGAACCTCAAGGTTTTTATTTCTTCTTCACGGATTTTAATACCTACTCCGAATTTTCTTTAGTTTCCTTTATTGCTTGCTCAATATACAGAATGAATAACATCGAGGAGAGGCTACAACCCTGTCTCACTCCCTTCCCAACCAATGCTTCCCTTTCATGTCCCTCGACGCTCATAACTGCCATCTGGTTTCTGTACAAATTGTAAATAGCCTTTCACTCCCTGTATTTTACCCCTGGCACCTTCAGAATTTGAAAGAGAGTATTCCAGTCAACATTGTAAAACACCTTCTCTGAGTCTACTAATGCTAGAAACGTAGGTTTGCCTTTTCTTAATCTAGCTTCTAAGATATGTCATAGGGTCAGTATTGCCTCACATGTTCCAACATTTCTAGGGAATCCAAACGATCTTCCCCGAAGTTGGCTTTTACCAGTTTTTCCATTCGTCTGCAAAGAATTCGTGTAAGTATTTTGCAGCCGTGACTTATCAAACTAATGGTTCGGTAATTTTCACATCTGTCAACACCTGCTTTCTTTGGGATTGGAATTATTATATTCTTCTTGAAGTCTGAGGGTATTTCACCTGTCTCATACATTTTACTCACCAGATGGTAGAGTTTTGACAGGACTGCCTCTCCCAAGGCTGTTAGTAGTTCTAATGGAATGTTGTCTACTCCTGGGGCCATGTTTTGACTCAGGTCTTTCAATGCTCTGTCAAACTCTTCACGCAGTATCATATCTCCCATTTCATCTTCATCTACACCCTCTTCCATTTCCATAATATTGCCCTCAAGTACCTTGCCCTTGTATAGACCCTCTATATACTCCTTCCATCTTAAGCTTTCCCTTCTTTTCTTAGAACTGGGTTTCCATCTGAGCTCTTGATATTCATACAAGTGGTTCTCTTTTCTCCAAAGGTCTCTTTCATTTCCTGTAGGTAGTATCTATCTTACCCCTAGTGAGATATGCCTCTACATCCTTACATTTGTCCTCTAGCCATGCCTGCTTAGCCATTTTGCACTTCCTGTCAATCTCATTTTTGAGACGTTTGTATTCCTTTTTGCCTGCTTCATTTACTGCATTTTTATATTTTCTCCTTTCATCAATTAAATTCAATATATCTTCTGTTACCCAAGGATTTCTACTAGCCCTCGTCTTTTTTACCTACTTGATCCTCTGCTGCCTTCACTACTTCATCCCTCAAAGCTACCCATTCTTCTTCTACTGTATTTCTTTCCCCAATTCTTGTCCATTGTTCCCTTATGCTCTCCCTGAAACTCTGTACAACCTCTGGTTTAGTCAGTTTATCCTGGTCCCATCTCCTAAAATTCCAACCTTTTTGCAGTTTCTTCAGTTTTAATCTGCAGTTCATAAGCAATAGATTGTGGTCAGAGTCCACATCTGCCCCTGGAAATGTCTTACAATTTAATACCTGGTTCCTAAATCTCTGTCTTACCATTACATAATCCATCTGAAACCTGTCAGTATCTCCAGGCTTCTTACATGTATACAACCTCCTTTTATGATTCCTGAACCAACTGATAGCTATGATTAAGTTATGCTCTGTGCAAAATTCTACCAGACGGCTTCCTCTTTCATTTCTTACCCCCAATCCATATTCACCTACTACGTTTCCTTCTCTTCCTTTTCCTACTATCGAATTTCAGTCACCCATGACTATTAAATTTTTGTCTCCCTTCACTAACTGAATAATTTCTTTTATCTCATCATACATTTCGTCAATTTCTTCGTCATCTGCAGAGCTAGTTGGCTTATAAACTTGTACTACTGTAGTAGGCGTGGGCTTCGTGTCTATCTTCGCCACAATAATACATTCACTATGCTGTTTGTAGTAGCTTACCCGCACTCCAATTTTTTATTCATTATTAAACCTACTCCTGCATTACCCCTATTTGATTTTGTATTTATAACCCTGTATTCACCTGACCAAAAGTCTTGTTCCTCTTGCCACTGAACTTTTTCCCTTTTTAAATTTTCTAACCTACCTGTCTGATTAAGGGATCTGACATTCCATGCTCCGATCCGTAGAACGCCAGTTTTCTTTCTCCTGTAACGACGTCCTCTTGAGTAGTCCCCACCCAGAGATCCGAACGGGGGGGCTATTTTACCTCCGGAATATTTTACCCAAGAGGACGCCATTATCATTTAACCATACAGTAAAGCTGCATGCCCTCGGGAAAAATTACAGCTGTAGTTTCCCCTTGCTTTCAGCCGTTTGCAGGACCAGCACAGCAAGGCCGTTTTGGTTAGTGTTACAAGGCCAGATCAGTCAATCATCCAGACTGTTGCCCCTGCAACTGCTGAAAAGGCTGCTGCCCCTCTTCAGGAACCACATGTTTGTCTGGCCTCTCGACAGATACCCCTCCGTTGTGGTTGCACCTACGGTACGGCTATCTGTATTGCTGAGGCACGCAAGCCTCCCCACCAATGGCAAGGTCTATGGTTCATGGGGGAAGGGGGGCGGGGGGTCACTCCGACTATCACTGTCAATTGACCTTTCGTGGCTTTAAAATCTGGAAAGGAAATCTTTATTCATGATGAAAGTTCTTTTAAATCAGAACAGACCAGTTTCATCTACATTGAATATTGTTTGGCTGCTCTAGCCACCTTCTTCTATCACTACCTTGAGTTTCGTAGGATAGACTGATGCTGTCTCTCATCAGCTCTCCACTTTCAGCATGCTATCTATGCCAATAACAATAACTTGTGAGTTGGTTAAACCAACCATTAATAGCTTTAAACAGATCATCTTTGGCCATTTCCCCAGCCTCTTCTTTCAATCTCTGAAAAATCAGATTGGTTGCTTGGTTGGTTGATTGGTTGGGTGATTGATTGATTCAGGGGAGGGACAAAACAGCAAGGTCACTGGTCTAAGCAGGTTAGGGAACGATGGGGAAGGAAGTTGGCTATGCCCTTTCGAAGGAACCATCCCAGCATTTGCCTGAAGTGATTTAGGGAAATAATGGAAAATCTAAGTCAGGATGGCTGGACGTTGAGTTTGAACCATCGTCGTCCTGAATGCGAGTCTAGTGAGCTACCCACTGTGCCACCTCACTCTGTCAGCTTAGTTTGAGAGCACACCATGTTCTGATCAACATGAGAATCTTTCACTCTTACTTGAGTATCACACCATTATTTTAACACTGGTTCCATCTGAGCAATAATATCATGACGTTTATAAATGATTGATTCCCAGACTGAGCATTTTTAATAGCTTAGAGAATTTTTTCTTTGCCTTTTATAACTGTTGTGACTGTTGATTCTGGCAGACCAAACTTGTTTGCCAATTCCTAAATTTTAATTTTTTCCATTGGAGTCTCTGATAAGCTTGGGTTCACATTCTAAAGATAATGATTTTCACACAAATGAATCAGTTCTCTTTTGTTTGGATGACGTCAATGAAGACAGCTCATCTGAACCTGTTGTCAGCTGTACACTGTGTGGGCACAGTGTAAGAACAGAGGTGTGCAGTACTCAAACAGATGAATCGTGCAACTTCAGATTTGGGTAACATGGGGTAGTGTAATTCGGGGTATTACTGCATAGAAGTGATAACATCTTCTTTTCCATTAAATCCTTATCTTAAATATTGACTGGTAACACAAACTCAGCAGCCTTTGAAACAAGGCACTAAAAATTATACCTGCATATTCTGGATGACACATTCAAGCAGTTGAAATGAGAGAGGAATTGAATAGAAGGGGAGAGCTCTGTGCAATGTACAACATCAAAAAGACAGAATATGCTGAATTAAGCTAACAATCTTTTCTAAATTCTGTGAAAAGATAGTAAGAAAATATGGTAAAAAAATGGAAAACAATAAAAGTCTGGAGAATACAAAACTGACCTAAGTGTTTCGTAGACATAACAGTTCATTATTTAAGACAAAAAATTTTAAAGTAACTAACAACAGAAACTTGCATGTTGAAATATCACAATATAAGGAAACGGATAGATTGCTACTCACCATGAAGGTGATGTGTTAAATTGCAGACAGCCACAATGAAGTGACTGTTATGATTTAGCTTTCGGCTAAAGCCTTTTTCAGAAAAGAAAACACTTATATACGCAGTCATTCACACAAGCAAGCATACCTCTAATGCAACTGTCACATTGAATGAAAGCAGGAATCTGGAGCGGAAGGGGTAGGAGAAGGGATAGCAGGGAACGGGCGGGGGAAGAGAAGAGCATTGTCTGGCGGAGCATGCTTGGGTTAAATGGAGACATGAAGACCGCCAGGCACAGTGTCAGGCAAGACAGTGGTGCAGGATGAATGGGGAGAGGGTGATAGGACAGAGGGTGTGGAGGGTGTGTGGACAGTAGGTTACCATAGGTCGAGGCCGGGATAATCTTGGGAGCGGAGAATGTGTCGTAAGGATAACTCCCATGTGTGCAGTTCAGAAAAGCTGGTGGTGGAGAGGAGAAGACAGATGATCCAGGTAGGGAAGCAGCCAATGAAATCAAACATGTCATGTACAGCTGCATGTTGTGCTGATGGACTGCAATATAAAAAGCTGTGCAATGATTTCAGCAGAAGTTCTTTATGACTTGACTGGTCTCACAGTTGATGGGGGAGTATAAGCCTGTTGCAGGACTGGCATAGGAACTGCTGGGTGGGTGGATCTGGCAAGTCTTGCACCTGGGTCTTCCACACGGATATGACCCATGTGGCATGGGGTTAGCACTGGGAGCGGTGTAGGGATGGAACATTATTTTAGGAGGGATGAGGAGGATCTTGAGTAGGATTACCCTCATTTGAGGCATAATTATTTCAGTTGTTCCAGTCCATGGTGGTACTGGGTGATGAAGGGAGCACTACTTTGTAGCTGGTTCTTGGGAGTGTTGGGGGTATTAGGGGTTTGTGCGCAAATGGCACATGAGATCTGTTTGCGGACAACATCTGGGGGATAGTGCCTGTCTGTGAAGGCCTTGGTAAGACCAAGGTGAGCCCAGTATGCTGCACGTCTCACCAAGACTTTCACTGACAGTCGCTATCCCTCAGGCCCAGCCTGCAAACAGATCTCCCATGCTATTTCAACACAAATCCCCAATCCTCCCACCATCTCCAAAACCCAGCTACGTAGACATGGTCCATCATCACCCAGTGCCACCCCAGATTGGAACAACTGAAACGAGGGACATACCATCGAAGATCCTCTCCACCCCGTGACGAAGGAAGCTGGGATATTTTTACTTCCCCTCTTGTTTTGCTATCTGCCTCCTTAAAATTCATTTTTTCTTTCATTTTGAATAATTACTATTAACATATGTGAGTATAATGTGCATTTATATAAAAGAGAAAGGTTGGCCCTCAGTTTTAAACAATATAACACAAGATCTAATTTTGTGCTTAGTTTTATGTATGTAATTGATTTTCTAATTTATTTTGACTATTCCTAGTTAGTATCTTTTGTTACAGAGTGAAATCAGTAACTGTTTTGTAACTTTCATTCTACTGTTGACTTATAAACAAATATAAATTCTGTACTAATTATAAACATTTGGAGGAACAACTAATAGTATTGTTAAAGAATGTATAATGGCTCTATTTGAAAACATGTTAGCACAGCCAGCCCTTAATTAAATCCAAAGTAATTAACAGTTTCATCAAAAGTATTGTTTGCATAACTATATTTGTTAATTTCATCATTTAAACAAATAATTTGGCCTAACTCTCATGGTAGAAGAAACTGTTAAAAAGACAGACGTTTTTGATGTTTCAGTTAACTGAATGAGTTAAGTTTTAATTGTGTTTTCTGTAAATTAAACATCAAACAATGAGTCGTTTCAGTGCCTAGTACTGTAATAATATATAAGGGCCCAATTTTTGGTCCCGACACAGTCAGTCCACGGCCGAGTTTCAGATGCGGAACCCGTACTGGTTAGATTAAAAACAATGCATAAACTTAACTGTGAAATAAGTGTTACACCAATAGGACCATGTGTTAAAGCAATGACAATGTGTGTTCAATTTATTTGAAAGACTGGGAAATGTGTGGAGAGGTTTTTACTGCTCGTAGATGTTCAACAGTAAACTATTGTAGCAGTATGTGGATGTTTGCCTGCAACCTATTAATGAGGCTTATCGAAAGTTAAACAATAGTTAACTGGCCATAATAGCTGTGTATTACAGGGCGTTGTGAACAGTGAAAGTAGAGAACTGTGAAATGCAAATGTGCCCCTGTCAGCTACATCATTTAAAGTAGTCAGTGTTGAACTTACCTCCCATTTTTTAGCCAGTATAGCAACACAGTATGTCAACACTGAGTGAGGACAATCAAGGATGAAATAACAGAACTAATTATAGTAGAAATTCAAGAAATGGTTGAGTGGAGGATAGCCAGAATGGGCATGGAAATGGTAGGAGAAATACAAGTAAAAGAAATGGAGGAGATGACTTTAATTCTGGATCAAACCATTTACACCAGATAATGCTTCAGTTTTGGCTCACACTCGACCAGGTAGTGATGAAAAGCCACTTGTATATAAATGTGCTATAATCACAGGTAAGGGTAATGTAAATGATAGTAGTAAGACAAGAGAAATTTCTACTTCTAGTGAGATGTTGAATGATGGTGTGGGTAGCAATGTTTATCCCATAAAAGGAGAGGAGGAACTTACTATAATAAAATCAAGTGATGAAACAGAGAGAGTGGCTATTGTTCAGGATGTCCGAAGTGTCAAAATGGATGTTAAATTTTTAAGAGAACATAAGAATTCAGGCGTTTCATTTGGTGATCTAATACTGGAAACAAGGATCAACTAATTAGCCAAGTATTTGAGGACAATGAAAGTGACAATGGGTCTGATTGTGACAGTAGGGGTAATCATGATAGCAGTGGCAAATCCAGTAGTGATAAAGATGAGGTATTTGAATTTATAATTGATAATGATGGCAATGTGTCAAGTAAAGAAAGAATAAAGGAGGATAATACTAGGCCTACTGAAGAGTTAACAGTTTGAGAGTGGGAATGAGGGAGAGGACCATGCTATCTGTCAGTTGATGTGTCTGATAATCATTCTGGTAAGCAGGATGATAGTTTTTCCAGGGAAAGGCTTAATGAGGATTTGTAGTACGAAGAAGATCACATGGCAAGTAAGGAGGAAGTGAGGCACCCTGTAATAATAGCAAGGGTACAAGGTATACATGTTAAGTGTTTACTGGACAGTGGTAGTGATTTGAATGGTATTTCACAGGCATTTTCTGAAACTATTAAGAACACAGAGGGTATAGTAGTGATGCATATTTCTGGAATAAAAATTATTGGTGCTACTGGTAAGCTATGAAAGAGTGTGAAACAAGAGGTAATATTAACTGTGGAATTGGCAGGACAACTGTTGGAGTGCAATTTCTTGGTAATTCAAAATCTCAGCATTGATGTAATATTTGGAACTAATTTCTTGTGTAATGGTGGGTAAATATTGATTTTGCTAGTGGTAAGTTTAATTTTAAGTGCAATGGAAGTAGGTACGAAGTATCATCTTTGTGAGGTATGGATGAGTGTGTGCAAACTGAATTAGATTTGCCATTAAGAGTTTTGACCACTGAGCAGGTTACTGACGAAGAAGAGGAGGAGAGAGAGTAAGGTTGGAAATAATAGAGACAGTTGAGGATATTGAAGGTATTACAAATAGTCAAGGGGAGGAATTAAAAGGTATTCTCCTGAGCAACTGTAAGGCATTTTCAGACAGGCCAGGTTTGATAAAAGATTTTGAGTACAAATTAAAAGCTTAAGGATCATGAACATCATTTTTCAAAAACCTTATATTATTCCATTTTCAAAAAAAGGAAAGAAATTCAAAAGATGGTCTCATGGGGGATAGTCGAAAGGTCAAACAAGAGGTATAATAAACCACTTGTAGGTGTAAAGAAGAAGAACGGTGGTATCAGGTTGGTTCTACATGCCAGGAAGTTGAATGAAATTGTAATAGAGGAGAGTGACAGACCAGCTAACATATATGAAAGTTTGCAAAGGTTCCGTGGATGTAAATTTCTGATTTCTTTTGATGTGACTTGTGTCTATTGGAATATCTGTTAAGGTAAGTGTTACCAATGCTGTGTGGTGCCATTTGGTCTTAACTTGTCTGTGTGTGTGTTTATCAGAGCTATTGCCAAGGTGCTAAGTGAGATATTAACCAATGAAAACATGGTCTATGTAGATGATTACCTCGTAGTGAGTGCAGAATGGTTCAAGCACTAAGATTCTGAATTAAGTGCTGAGAGCTATGTATAGGGGAGGCATGAAACTAAAATTAAGTAAATTTGAATTTGAAATGAAGGAAATTTCATTTTTGGATCACAGGAGGAAGGTATACAGCCTGATAAACAAAAGCTTGCTGCTATTGCAGATCTCACACCCCCAAAGAACAAGAAGGATCTTAAAGCTGTGTTTGGCTTCTAACGAAAGTCTGTATCAGATCAGCCATGTAAACTTCCTTGCCTTGGTAATTTGTTAAAAAAAAAAAGAATGTGGTGTGGAACTAGACAAAGGAGTGTGAAGAGGCATTTCAGAGTCTGATAAAAGAATTAGTAAATAGTAAGATGTTAGGACCCGGTCTCGGAAACTGACATACGGCCCGGAGAGCGGTGTGCTGACCACATGCGCCCCTCCATATCCGCATACAGTGACGCCTGTGTGCTGATAATGACACGGCGGCCAGTCGGTACTGTTGGGCCTTCATGGCCTGTTCGGGACGAGGTAAGATGTTAGGACATCCAAATATTTCACTGCCTTTCTGTATGAGTACCGATGCAAGTTTTTGTGGCTTAGGGGTAGAAATTTTCCGATTAGTACCTACAGAGATGGGGGTCAAACACAAAACTACTGCTTTTGCTAGTAGAACATTACAGCCACATGAAAAGAACTATTACATTTCAGAATTAGATGCTTTGGCAATTACTTTTGGATTTCAAAAGTTTGAGTGCTATTTGCTTGGACATAAGACCATAGAGTATACAGCTAATAAGGCTCTGAGTTGCTTTCAGGACTGCAGGTTGAAACACACCAGGTTAACTAGGTGGGCTTTGTATTTGCATAATTTGATTTGGAGGTAAGGTATGTAAAAGGAAAAGACAATATTGTGGCTGATGCATTATCCAGGATGCCAGCAGGGAAGAAGGATACTGACAGTAGTGAGAACTGTGAAGAACAAGTAAGGTTGTTTTATTTGCAGGGAGTGCAGGATGAGAAGCTTATTAGTTAAATTTGCAAGCAAATGACAAGGGAGCAGAACGAGGATCCAAATTTAAGGTTGGTTAAGCAGTATTACAATTCAGACAACAAGCCAAAGGCGAGACAGTACTATACTATACATAAAGGGTTGTTATTTAGGAGGAAAAATTTGAATGATCAGGACTGTAAGTTATGCTTTCCTGACCAACATGTTGCTAAATTTATTGACTACTTGCGTGAGAGTTATGGACATTATGGACCTAGGAAAGTAGTAGCTAAGATACAGGAGACAGTAAGATTTAACAACTTTTGTAGAAGGTTTAAGCAGAGACTAGAAAAGTGTGATAAGTGTCAGAGAGTAAAGACAATTGGTATGCCATCAAAAGGATTAATGCTTCTGTCCTCCCTAACAAACCTAAAGAGCTTATAGCAGCTGACCTTCTCGGAGCATTGCCTGTATCTACAGGAGGTTGTAAATATATTTTCATTGTTTTGGACACATTCTCAAAATATGTAAAACTGTATCCAATTAAGAAGGCAAATACTAGTACTATAATCGAGAAGTTAACATCTGATTACTATCACAATGTAGGGGTACCAATATCACTTTTGTTGGCAATGGTCCACAATTTGTTTCTGAGAGGTTTGAACACTGTATGGCACTACACAAGATAAAACACACAAATATTTCTACCTATTTTCCACAAGGTAACAAGGCTGAAAGGGTTATGAAGGAGATTAATAGACCTTGCAGGACGTATCATAGTAAGAAACATACTGCTTGGGGTGGTCATACTCGACATTTTGAAAACATTATCAACAACTTGTGGAACGAATCGACAGGATATGCCCGATGTGAGCCTATGTTCAACGAGAGACCCAGCAACATCATCAGAGAAGAAGTTGGATTTCTCTTAGGTAAGTGAAGTAGCACAGGACGAAAAGATCAATTTGGCTAAAGAGATGATGAAAAAGGAAGCAGCTGGAAGGAAGGGAAGGCATGGCAAAGGAGAGAATTCGACTAGTTTTAGAATAGGTGACCTTGTCCTCGTTAAAACCAAAGAAAAATCTAGCAAAGTAAATGATGAGATATAGAAATTTTTGCGAGTGTATCATGGTCCTTTCAGAGTAATATGCATTGCACATGACAACTCTTATGAATTGGCTTACACAAAAACTAACAGGATTTTTGGATTAAAGACCTGAAACCCTATGTATCACCAATTACATGTTTGAATATTGATCCATGACTATTTAAAATGTTTCCAAGCTTGGGTAGTATTGATTTTGTTAGGAGAATGGAGTGCGCATTGAACCAGAAGTAAGACCTACAAGCAAGTAGGGAGTTCAACGTTTTGTATTGGATTCAATATGTGGCGCTAATGCTTACCCAAGCTGTCTGTCTCACTTTTCACGTTTTCTGAGGCAGTCAAACTCTGCTCCTATCCTACCTGTAGTTTATAAGTGAATCAAACATTCTATCTTTGACTTTCATGTGATTTTGTACAGTAGGATACTTTAGTATACAAACATTTTAGAAAAGGTTTTTCCTATGTTATCTATTTACCTATAATATGTTGTGTTCATTATAAGTGACGGAATCATAGGAGGATGGAACAAAGTAAATTGGTACCAAGTAAAAGAATTTATGTCAAACAGAGAGAGGTAAACAGATAATGAAAGGTGTCAGCATGTGTGAACTATAATTAACATCTGAAGTAATCAGCTCATGTGTGAAATTAGTAGAATTTCATGCAGCAGCAGAGACAATATGCAGTAAAAACCATCTTGAATACTAGGTCGTAATATTAGGTGAGCTAACTATCTACATATCTGTGTCATGGTACAGCTTTTTCTAACATTAAGGAATTAAAACTTTAAAAATTGTTGTCTAGAGTAATGTGTCTGGAAAGATAAGCAAGATTTGTGTGTATATCACCCTCCAGGCTAGAATCTCAAGCAGTTTGATAGAAAACAGTGAGACAATGGTTTTTCTGCGTGATAATTTTGTCTGATCGGTAATGACAGTTAAGTCTGCCTTAGCATAAGGATCTGTTACTGTGGAGTGTTTCTCAGTAGAATCAATTTTGCATTGGATAAGCAGAGCGGGTGTGTGGTGTAACTGTATTGAGGATCTAAATTTTGAACTAGGCAACATTGAGTACTGTTTATATTGTGCAATTCATGACACTGCAGCTGGGAATGAGAGCTTAACAGAGAGAGCAATATTTTAGTGAGGTACAAGTCATATAATGCTGCATTATTGGGTCTATAGGTTATCTGAAAACTTCTATTTGTGTTCTGAGGAATTATGAGCTTAAAGTGGTAATACTAGAACACAGAAAAGTAATTTTGCTTATTAACCGATAACTGTGGTGCTAGTGATGTTAATATTCTGACAGGTCAACCATTTGAATAAAAATCTCTCGGTGTACACGCCGCGTAAATTCAGGATAAAACTCCAAGCTTTTGACCACTACCTCCATGGTCATCGTCAGGGCTAAAACTGACTGTCGTAAACTAGCGAGGCTCCCACTATTATATGCAAAGGACAGCTTCTGATTGGCTGGAATACGTCATAGCAACAGCGATATGGCATGTAGTGAAGTGGTGACCTCTACTTCCATACATGTAGTTTCTATCCCGCAAGATAGGCAGAGTCCTAAAGAGGCAAGGAATAAAACCAGTTTTCCGACCACCTAGGAAAATTAAAGAAATGTTGAGACCAGTCAAAGATAGCCTCGGGTTAAGGGTGCTGGGAATTTATATTATTCCTTGTGAATGCGGCAAGAATTACGTGGGCCAGTCTATAAGAACCGTTGCTGACCGTTGCATGGAGCACCAGCGCCACCTGAAATACAGGTATTTGGAAAAATCAGCGGTGGCCGAGCATAGCCTGCTTAACAAGCAAAAGATTTTATTTGAAGAAAAGAGAGTAATAGCCCACACACTGAAATACTGGGACTCCGGGAAGCAGTCGAAATTAAACTTAGCGATAATAACTTTAACAAAGACAATGGCTATGCACTTAGCAACACCTGGAAGAGTGCATTGGATAAAGAAAAATCGCAGAGGAAAAATTCCCGCACTTTACCTCCTGATTCAAGGGATGGCACTGCAAGCAACGTGGGATAGAAACTACATCTATGGAAGTAGAGGGCACCACTTCACTACGTGCCATATCGCTGTTGCTATGACATATTCCAGCCAATCAGAAGCCATCCTTTGCATATAAAAGTGAGAGCCTCACTAGTTTACGACAGTCAGTTTTAGCCCTGATGAAGACCATGGAGATAGTGGCCGAAAGCTTAGAGTTTCATCCTGAATTGACGCGGCATGTATACCGAGAGATTTTTATTCAAGAAATACGTCGTGAAAGACTTCGTAGCCAGGTCAACCATTTGGTAACATTTTGTGATGATATGAGAACTATGTAAGCTTAGAGTTGAGTAGAGAAGTGGGGCAATGATTTGGTACAACTTCCATCCCATTAATTTCGATTTGAATAGTAATTAAGTTACGTGATAGTGACTCTATTCTTTTTTCATAACTTCATGATTAGTAAATCTATGCTACTGCACATCTTGAGTTTTTGCTATTTTGCAAATGGGAGAGAGACCAAAGTCTTTCAGGTTTAACCAGTTTCATCAGTTATGTCTTCGAATAACGTTTTGCAGTGTAATGTGCACTTGATTTTAAATTTTTAGTAGTCACCACCTTTTGTACTATAGTCAATTGTAGTGCTAATTATGGTAAGAGAAATGTGGAATGTATTTATTTATGAAGTAATGACTATAAATTTTAGTGTGAATCATTTTTCTTAGACTTACTTAGATTTAAAAGTAAGTGTACTAAAGTAGGGTATTTTGTCTAATTTTCTGATGTACTGTGGTGGAGGAGAACCACCTCCAAGGGAACTGACAGCAGTGCATTTCCTTACTAACTGACACTTGGACCTATTGAAGGCATGGACAACTTGGGCAGAAAGTGTGTGAAAACCCAATGAAAGTGTGAAAGTGCTTGTGAAAAATACTGAACATTGAGCAAGTGAAATTTTCTGCCTAAAAAGTGAACTGCAATGTGCAGTGTAATTCAACTTTTTGCAACCCATGAGGATTTATTTTGCATAGCAAGACAGGACTTGTACATAGTGATATGTATCTTTGAATGTAATCCTTGTTTGCCCAAAAAGGACATCACTTATGATGAAAATGCCTAAATCTTATTAAAAGTATAACTTGTAGATATTTTGTGCAATTGTACAATACACTGCATGTAAATATTTTGTGTGAGGATTTTCATATGGCCAGTTCATATAAGTAGGAATTTGAAACACACATGTACTGTAGTTTTTGATAAGATTTAGTGTGTAATATTTTTTTGTGTGTAGATTGTTAAAGCCGATATCTGGGGTCAATTGTGGTCACTGAATTGCCCAGTTGGCTATTAGCAATTTCTACCTGGTCAATACAATGAGGGGGTGATGTGACGAAGCGAGCTGAGATATGTTTACTTCCCGCCTGCCTCCTTAAAATTCATTTTTTTTTTTCATTTTTGAACAAGTACTATTAACATACATGAGTATAATCTGCATTTCCATAAAAGAGAAAGGTTGGCCCTCAGTTTTAAACAGTATAACACCAGATCTAATTTTGTACTTAGTTTTATGTATGCAATTGATTTTCTAATTTATTTTGACTATTTCTAGTTATTATCTTTTGTTATGGGGTGAAATCAGTAATTGTTTTGTAACTTAAATTCTATTGCTGACTTATAAACAAATATAAATTCTGTGCTAATTATAAATATTTGGAGGAACAACTAATAGTATTCTAAAAGGATGTATTTGGCTCTATTCGAAAACATGTTAGCAAAGCCAGCCCTTAATTAAATCCAAAGTAATTAACAGTTTCATCAAAAGTATTGTTTGCATAACTATATTTGTTAATTTCATCATTTAAACAAATAATTTGGCCTAACTCTTGTGGTAAAAGAAACTGTTAAAAAGACAAGTTTTCGATGTATGCAGTTAACTGAATGAGTTAAGTTTTCATTGTGTTTTCTGTAAATTAAACATCACACAATGTGCAGTTTCAGTGCCTATTATTGTGATAATATGTAAGGGCCCGATTTTTGATCCCGACACAGTCAGTCCACGACCGAGTTTCAGATGCGTAACCCATATTGGTTAGAACAACAACAATGCATAAACGTGACTGTGAAATAAGTGTTACACCAATAGGACGTGTGTTAAAGCAATGACAATGTATGTTCAATTTATCTGAAAGACTGGGAAATGTGTGGTTAGGTTTTTACTGCTCCTAGATGTAGCAGTATGTGGATGTTTGCCTACAACCTATTAATGAGGCTTATCGAAAGTTAAACAATAGTTAACTGGCCATAATAGCTGTGTATTATTGGGGGTTATGAACAATGAAAGTAAAGAACTGAGAAACGCAAATGTGCACCTGTCGGCTACATCATTTAAAGTAGTCAGTGTTGAACTTACCCCCCATTTTTTTAGCCAGTATAGCAACACAGTATGTCAACACTGAGTGAGGACAATCAAGGATGAAATAAAGCAGGCGAATGTCACAACCCTTCATAAAGTGGCTTTCCATCACCCAACCAACCTCCACGACATCCCAGTCCATTCCTATGCCACTCTGAACCCCTTGCCTCATGAATCACAGCTGTGTGGGATACTCAAGTGCAAGACCTGCCCAATCAACCCATCCAGCATTTCCTATTCCATTCCTGCCATAGGCTTATCCTATCCTATCACAGGCCAGGCCAGTTGTTAAAGCAGTGACATCATATATCACCTCTGCTGCAATCATTTTACAGCTCTATATATTGGTAGGACTACTAACCAGCTGTCCACCAGGATGAATGGCCACCACTAAACTGTCGTCAGGGCCCAGGAAATGACCAGGTGGAGGGGGGGGGGGGGGGGTCTCTGCAGACACCATGACACTCTGGCATAAAATGGGGGTGATACATGATTACAAGAACTTAGCAAGAGGGTTCTCACAGCCTCTGTCACCTCAATTCTCCAACTTCCTACCTTCACGTGGTGCCCCTGTTAAGTCAAGAAACTCAGCGGAACATTGGGTAACCAACCCCAGCGGGAAACTGAGTCAGTGAGCAGATAGGAGTTGGAGGACAGTGGAAGGAACGGGAAACCACCACTGAACTATCCCAAGAAAACCCCATGGCTTCGCTCAGCTCAAAATGTTCCGGAGTTTCAAGTTCCCCAATCAGATCTCCGGGGGTAACCAGGTTGCGAGGAGCTTTATGAAGAGTAAGATGGTGCAAAGAGAAGCACTGCTTAGGAACATGGAATGCAAGATTCATGTATCAAGGAAAACTAGACATAGTGAAAAGATAAATGGAGAAAATCAACATCAACATATTGGGAATAAGTGAAATGAGGTGGACTGGCATGGGAGAATTTGCTTCGGATGGCCATATGGTGTATTATTCTGGGCACAATAACAACAGAAGGAGTAGCCTTCATAGTTAGTGATAAAGTGGGGAAAGCTGTAATGGGATGCAAATATAAAAATGATACAATGATGTCCATCAGACTTCAAGGTCAGCCCGTCAACATCACAGTAATTCAAGTTTATGCGCCACCAACCGATGCTGAAAAGGAAATTATTGACCAGTTCTATGGAGATTTACAAGAATTACTACTGTCAACACCAAAAAAGTATATCGTCTTCATAGTTGGAGATTGGAATGCAAAAGTGGGAAATCATGCTGTAGAAGGTATAACAGGGAAATATGGTCTTGGTACAACAAATGAAGAAGGACAGAGACTCCTAGAATTCTGCCAAGAAAATTCATTGATAATTACTAACACAGTGTTTCAACTACCAAAATGATATGAACCATGGACCTTGCCGTTGGTGGGGAGGCTTGCGTGCCTCAGCGATACAGATAGCCGTACCGTAGGTGCAACCACAACGGAGGGGTGTCTGTTGAGAGGCCAGACAAACGTGTGGTTCCTGAAGAGGGGCAGCAGCCTTTTCAGTAGTTGCAAGGGCAACAGTCTGGATGATTGACTGATCTGGCCTTGTAACAATAACCAAAACGGCCTTGCTGTGCTGGTACTGCGAACGGCTGAAAGCAAGGGGAAACTACAGCCGTAATTTTTCCCGAGGGCATGCAGCTTTACTGTATGATTACATGATGATGGCGTCCTCTTGGGTAAAATATTCCGGAGGTAAAATAGTCCCCCATTCGGATCTCCGGGCGGGGACTACTCAAGAGGATGTCGTTATCAGGAGAAAGAAAACTGGCGTTCTACGGATCGGAGCGTGGAATGTCAGATCCCTTAATCGGGCAGGTAGGTTAGAAAATTTAAAAAGGGAAATGGATAGGTTGAAGTTAGATATAGTGGGAATTAGTGAAGTTCGGTGGCAGGAGGAACAAGACTTCTGGTCAGGTGAATACAGGGTTATAAACACAAAATCAAATAGGGGTAATGCAGGAGTAGGTTTAATAATGAATAGGAAAATAGGAATGCGGGTAAGCTACTACAAACAGCATAGTGAATGCATTATTGTGGCCAAGATGGATACGAAGCCCACACCTACTACAGTAGTACAAGTTTATATGCCAACTAGCTCTGCAGATGACGAAGAAATTGAAGAAATGTATGATGAAATAAAAGAAATTATTCAGATTGTGAAGGGAGACGAAAATTTAATAGTCATGGGTGACTGGAATTCGAGTGTAGGAAAAGGGAGAGAAGGAAACATAGTAGGTGAATATGGATTGGGGGACAGAAATGAAAGAGGAAGCCGCCTGGTAGAATTTTGCACAGAGCACAACATAATCATAACTAACACTTGGTTTAAGAATCATGAAAGAAGGTTGTATACATGGAAGAACCCTGGAGACACTAAAAGGTATCAGATAGATTATATAATGGTAAGACAGAGATTTAGGAACCAGGTTTTAAATTGTAAGACATTTCCAGGGGCAGATGTGGACTCTGACCACAATCTATTGGTTATGACCTGTAGATTAAAACTGAAGAAACTGCAAAAAGGTGGGAATTTAAGGAGATGGGACCTGGACAAACTGAAAGAACCAGAGATTGTACAGAGATTCAGGGAGAGCATAAGGGAGCAATTGACAGGAATGGGGGAAATAAATACAGTAGAAGAAGAATGGGTAGCTTTGAGGGATGAATTAGTGAAGGCAGCAGAGGATCAAGTAGGTAAAAAGACGAGGGCTAGTAGAAATCCTTGGGTAACAGAAGAAATATTGAATTTAATTGATGAAAGGAGAAAATATAAAAATGCAGTAAGTGAAACAGGCAAAAAGGAATACAAACGTCTCAAAAATGAGATCGACAGGAAGTGCAAAATGACTAAGCAGGGATGGCTAGAGGACAAATGTAAGGATGTAGAGGCCTATCTCACTAGAGGTAAGATAGATACCGCCTACAGGAAAATTAAAGAGACCTTTGGAGATAAGAGAACGACTTGTATGAATATCAAGAGCTCAGATGGAAACCCGGTTCTAAGCAAAGAAGGGAAAGCAGAAAGGTGGAAGGAGTATATAGAGGGTCTATACAAGGGCGATGTACTTGAGGACAATATTATGGAAATGGAAGAGGATGTAGATGAAGATGAAATGGGAGATATGATACTGCGTGAAGAGTTTGACAGAGCACTGAAAGACCTGAGTCGAAACAAGGCCCCCGGAGTAGACAATATTCCATTGGAACTACTGACGGCCGTGGGAGAGCCAGTCCTGACAAAACTCTACCATCTGGTGAGCAAGATGTATGAAACAGGCGAAATACCCTCAGACTTCAAGAAGAATATAATAATTCCAATCCCAAAGAAAGCAGGTGTTGACAGATGTGAAAATTACCGAACTATCAGTTTAATAAGTCACAGCTGCAAAATACTAACACAAATTCTTTACAGACGAATGGAAAAACTAGTAGAAGCCAAACTCGGGGAAGATCAGTTTGGATTCCGTAGAAACACTGGAACACGTGAGGCAATACTGGCCTTACGACTTATCTTAGAAGAAAGATTAAGGAAAGGCAAACCTACGTTTCTAGCATTTGTAGACTTAGAGAAAGCTTTTGACAATGTTGACTGGAATACTCTCTTTCAAACTCTAAAGGTGGCAGGGGTAAAATACAGGGAGCGAAAGGCTATTTGCAATTTGTACAGAAACCAGATGGCAGTTATAAGAGTCGAGGGACATGAAAGGGAAGCAGTGGTTGGGAAGGGAGTAAGACAGGGTTGTAGCCTCTCCCCGATGTTGTTCAATCTGTATATTGAGCAAGCAGTAAAGGAAACAAAAGAAAAATTCGGAGTAGGTATTAAAATTCATGGAGAAGAAATAAAAACTTTGAGGTTCGCCGATGACATTGTAATTCTGTCAGAGACAGCAAAGGACTTGGAAGAGCAGTTGAATGGAATGGACAGTGTCTTGAAAGGAGGATATAAGATGAACATCAACAAAAGCAAAACAAGGATAATGGAATGTAGTCTAATTAAGTCGGGTGATGCTGAGGGAATTAGATTAGGAAATGAGACACTTAAAGTAGTAAAGGAGTTTTGCTATTTGGGGAGCAAAATAACTGATGATGGTCGAAGTAGAGAGGATATAAAATGTAGACTGGCAATGGCAAGGAAAGCGTTTCTGAAGAAGAGAAATTTGTTAACATCGAGTATAGATTTAAGTGTCAGGAAGTCCTTTCTGAAAGTATTTGTATGGAGTGTAGCCATGTATGGAAGTGAAACATGGACGATAAATAGTTTGGACAAGAAGAGAATAGAAGCTTTCGAAATGTGGTGCTACAGAAGAATGCTGAAGATTAGATGGGTAGATCACATAACTAATGAGGAAGTATTGAATAGGATTGGGGAGAAGAGAAGTTTGTGGCACAATTTGACCAGAAGAAGGGATCGGTTGGTAGGACATGTTCTGAGGCATCAAGGGATCACCAATTTAGTATTGGAGTGCAGCGTGGAGGGTAAAAATCGTAGAGGGAGACCAAGAGATGAATACACTAAGCAGGTTCAGAAGGATGTAGGTTGCAGTAGGTACTGGGAGATGAAAAAGCTTGCACAGGATAGAGTAGCATGGAGAGCTGCATCAAACCAGTCTCAGGACTGAAGACCACAACAACAACAACATGGTCTTGGTACAACAAATGAAGAAGGACAGAGACTCCTAGAATTCTGCCAAGAAAATTCATTGATAATTACTAATACACTGTTTCAACTACCAAAATGACGCCTATGTACCTGGACTTCGCCAGATGGCCCACACCAGAACCAAATTGATTACATACTTTCTAATGAGAGGTGGAAGAGTGCGGTTCAGTCAGCTACAACCAGACCTGGGGCTGACTGCAGATCAGATCATGAGCTCCTGATTGCAAAATTTCGGCTGAAACTTCAGAATGTAGCAAAAAGTATCCCAACTTGCAGATACGACCTTAACTCTATGCCCTCCGACTACACTGTAGAGGTGCAAAACAGATTTAATGTATTAGAACTGGAGGACAAAAGCTCACGAGAGATGTGGACAGAAGTAGTTAATACTGTCAAGGAAGCCGCAGAGAAACACATTCCGAAGAAAAGAAACAGCAAGAAGGCTAGATGGCTATCAGTTGAGGCACTGCAAGTTAACGAGAACGAAGGAAAGCAAAAATCAAGGGAGATAGATCAGCTATGTTTGAATTGAATAAATATTTTCAGAAATTAGCTAGAAGAGATAAAAATATATTCTTTAATGAACAGTGCAGGAAGTTGAAGATAGTAACGGAATGGGGAAGACAAGAGATCTTTATAAGAAAATTAGAGAAATTAAAGGAAAATTCCAGGCAAAAATTGGAATGATAAAAGATAGAAACGGGAAAGATCTGAGTGAAGGAGAGGATGTTAAGGAAAAATGGGCAGAATATGTAGAAGACCTATGCAAGAAAGAATTGCGTAAGGACAGGGCTCCTACTGCTGATGTTAATGTTAATTTAGAACTAGAGCCACATATTTTGGAGAGCAAAATCCAGTGGGCCCTTGAAAGTATGGCTGATAACAAAACTAGTGGACATGATGAAATACCAGCAGAATTATTTAAAGTCACTGGAAAGGATGCAGTGAAAGTGCTGCACTCAATACGTCAAAAAATATGGATCACGCAGCAGTGACCAGAAGACTGGAAAAGATCAGTATTCATCCCCATTCCAAAGAAGAGAAGTTCTAAAGAATGCTCAGATTATCGAACAATCGCACTTATCTCACATGCTAGCAAAGTCATGTTGAAAATCTTACAAAATAGACTTCACCAATATCTAGATTGAGAGCTACCAGAAGAACAAGCTGGATTTAGGAAAGGAAGAGGAGCTAGAGATCAAATTGCTAACATTCGGTGGATTATGGAAAAAGCAAGAGAATTCCAGAGAGATGTGTACCTCTGCTTTATTGACTATGCCAAAGCCTTTGACTGCGTCAATCACAACAAATTATGGAACATACTGAAAAACACCTCATTAATCTGATACGGAGTTTATACCTTGACCAAGAAGCCACAGTGAAAACTATGCATGGAACAATGAAATGGATAAAGATTCAGAAAGGGCTCCGGCAAGGCTGCATACTGTCACCGTACTTATTCAATCTGTATGCAGAACATGTTATGAGGAATGCGAGGCAAGATGAAGGAGAAACAGGAATTAAAATAGCTGGAATAAATGTAAACAACCTCAGGTACGCGGATGATACGATCCTGTTGGCAGAAAGTGAAGAAGAATTGAAAACACTCTTGCTGAAGGTGAAAGATGAAAGTGAAAAGGCCAGTCTTAGGCTGAATGTGAAGAAAACGAAAATTATGGCAACTACACCTACCAATTTGTGGGATATAGCAGGAGAAACCATGGAGGTAGTGACCACATTCAGTTATCTTGGTTCCCAGATCTCTGCTGACGGCGACTGCAGCCATGAAATCCAGAGAAGCCTGTTGCTCGGTAGACAGGCGATGTCAAACCTTGACAAGGTTATAAGGTCCAGAGATATAACACTAGCAACAAAGATCTATGTTGTGAGGGCTATGATCTTTCCAGTTGTGATGTATGTATGTGAGACCTGGACCATTAGAAAGGCTGAATGGTAAAGAATTGACTCCTTCGAATTATGGTGTTGGAGGAAACTTCTTAGGGTTCCATGGACTGCAGAGAGAACCAACAGATCAATATTGGAGCAAATAATACCAGATTTCTCCCTGGAAGGTCTAATGTTAAAACAAAAGCTGACCTACTTTGGACACACAATGCGAAGGCATGCCTCCCTGGAAAAAACATTAATGCTGGGGAAGATTGAAGGAACTAGAAGAGGACGTCAGAGGATGAGATGGATCGATGGCATCACAGAAGCAACGTGTTCCAACCTGGAAGGTCTACAGGAGAAAGTGCAAGACAGGAAAAAGTGGCGTGATTTGGTTCATGGGGTCACGAAGAGTCGGAACTGACTAAATGAAGAGGAAGAGAGAGAGAGAGAGAGAGAGAGAGAGAGAGAGAGAGAGAGAAACTGTCATCAAGAGCAAAACTGACCCCCTCTGACACAACATGCAGCTGAACCAAACACACTTTATTTCAATGGCTGGTTCACAATCCCAGTTACTGGATCCTACCCTTCATCAGCAGATTTTTTTGAACTGCACAGACAGGAATTAATGTTACAACACATTCTCCACTCCCGAGATCACCCTGGCCTCATCTACAGTAACTTACTGTCCCCACACCATCCCCCCCAACAGTTTCCATCCCGACTGTCCTATCCCTTCCTCCCTACTCATGTGCCCTCACACTCATTGTGTGCTGCCCTCTGCCAATGCACCTGTCCTCCTTTTCCCTTCCCTTCTCTCCTCCCACCTTCAACCCCTCCCCAAACCTCCCTGACTCACAGTCTCCCAAAGCTGCGCCTGGCAGTCTTCGTGAATGCATAGAGGCCCTATAAGCTCTGTCAGATTGGTTGGTTTGGGGGAGGGAACCAAACAGCATGTTCATCAGTCCCATCGGATTAGGGAAGGATGGGAGAGGAAGTTGGCTGTGCCCTTTCAAACTAACCATTCTGACATTTGCCTGGAGCAATTTAGGGAAATCAAACTGGAGGAGGGTAACATGTGACCATGACGGATGGCGGAAGCTCGTTGGGAAGACCAAGGTTCATCCTGGACTGTAGTGCCACAGAAGAAGAAGAAGAAGAAGAAGAAGAAGATTTAGGAAAACCTAAATCAGGATGGCCAGACTTGGGTTTGAACCATAATCCTCCCAAAAGTGAGTCCAGTGTGCTCCGTCAGAACACACTCTTCTCTCCCCATACCTGTACCATGCTATCCCTTCCCCTTCACTGCCCCCTCCATACTGCTGCTTTCATTTGATGTGACAGTTGCATTCCAGTCTGAGGTGCCAGAGATGATGGTGGTCATGTGTGCATGAGGTGTGCTTGTTTGTGTGAATGAAAGTGTGTGCAATATTTATTATTAACTGATGGCTTTTGAAATGAAGACTACTGATATTTTCTCCATTTTTTAAAAGATGATTTTGTTGTGTGTATGTACTGGTATAGCCATAATTATCTCTTTCTCAGATAAATTTTATTTATTTTCTCACAACCAGATTAAAGACTGAAGTCATATTATCAACTGCGTATGTTTGCTCAACTCAGATGCGAAATGAATATTATACAGAGATGTATTGCTGCAATTCACAAAACCACTGAACAGTTGTATTGGAAGTTTTTTTTAAAAAAAAGTTATATACAAGTTGTCATTTAAAGTAAAGTATCATTTCCATGTACATATGTTTCAGAACATATTTTATTTATCAAATGGGATGCACTATGTTGGTTTAGTTCTGTTAATCCATTAGCATTATCACCGCATTATTCTTTACACTACCTTCCCCCTTGGCAAGCAGAGGTGTTAAGAACAATTTTCATAGTTCCTCCTCTCTCTTATCCAGTTACAAAGTTTTGTTTATGTTCAGTGGTCTATAAACAAAAGTGAGAATGATCCCTGCTGCTGAAATTCACAAATTTAATTTACAAAACTTTACTATAATAAACTAAAAAGACTTCTAAATTCTTTATATAATTATCTGCAGAATTCAGTGCAACAATATTTTCAAAAAAATTTAAATCTATTCCATCATACCTTTTTCTTTTTCCTAAGTGTGGATATTGACTCTGAGGAATCTTCTAACTTCTCCCGTTGTTCTATCTCAACTAGTACTTGGGAGAAAGGACGGCTTGCCATTTGTTCCATCTCCACAAACAATCTCTGTCAGAGAAAGAGAAAAATGTTAGATATGCAATAAGAATGTTCCAACTTATAATTTTACTATTACCACAGTTTTATTGTTTTCCATACCTGTCTTCTTCTGTACATATCATACTTCTGCTTGATCTTCCAGAGAATAGCAGCTACAAGAAGTAAGAGTAAAAAACACCTGGAAATAAAATATAAAATTGTGTAAAGTGAGAACAACAATATTTCAACTCAGATGCGGGCAACTCACAGCACCTCTTACTTTAATCTGTACACAATTTTCTTACTGTTTACTTGCTTCTTTGTTTGAACTTCTCCCTATTTTAATTTCCTTCTTGGGTCTAGTACCAGAGCTGAACAGAAGCCAATGTAGTACTCAAAATAAAGAATAAGCTTTATTCTTACATTCACAGATTAGTTGTTACATATCTAAGAAACTAGCTGGGCAAAAATGTCTTCAAAAGTCTTCCTGTACCTTACTAAATGTTAAACACACAGTAACATAATATTGCACAAACAAACTAATTGCACTCTCAAAGCACTAGCCAAAGAGGTTATGAAGTCAAGATATGGAATTCCAGAATGAAACTTTCATTCGAAGTTGAAGGTGTCCTTCAATTTTAACTTATAAAACAGATTAAAAAAGTGTGTCACTTTGGAGATCAAATCTGCTGTCTTTCATCATTGAGTGAAGCTCTTATTGACTGAGCTATCCATATGTGACTTATGACCTGGACCCAAGCTTCAACCAATGCATTCCTCTGCTGCTTACCAAACTCCATGGACAAACTATTTTAAGTGAGTAATATTTCCTGGTTAAACGATCCAATTATCATTCTGTCTCCAAGTCAGTTAGCAAATAATTAAATAACACCAGAGAAGGAAAGTTGCTACTCCCCATATAGCAGAGATGCTGAGTTGCGATAGGCACAACAAAAAGATTCACACAATTATAGCTTTCGGCCATTAAGGCCTTTGTCAGCAGTAGACACACATACACACAGGCTCACACACACTCACGCAAATGCAACTTGCACACACATCTGCAGTCTCAGAACTGAAACCACACTGCGAGCAGCAGCACCAGTGCATGATGGAAGTGGCAACTGGGTGGAGGTAAGGAGGAGGCTGGGGTGGGCAGGGGGAGGGATAGTATGGTGGGAGTGGCGGACAGTGAAGTGTTGCAGTTTACATGGAGGACAGGAGAGAAGGTGCAGAGGGGTCTACTGCTGACAAAGACCTTAATGGCCGAAAACTATAACTGTGTGAATCTATTGTGCCTATCGCGACTCAGCATCTCCGCAATATAGTGAGTACCAACTTTCCTCCTCTGGTATTGTAACATTCCATCATGGATTTTCCATTGTTTGAAATAATTAAATAAAATATTTCATCTTTATATGGATTACAACTAGCTGCTATTTTATCATTCATTTCTTTGTAATATAGTATATGAATGATAATTCAGTGTGAAGATAAGCCTTGTGTACTCAAACTTCAAAATAAGCAATCCTGACAGCAATATTACAAAAGTTTAGGTGTGTAGAATTTCGAAAGTAATTGTATATAATTCTTGCTGACAGTTCTGATCTATTTTCTTTTACTTTTGAAGAGAAAAATTATATTTTCAAATTCACATGTGTACTGGCAAAAAGACAAGATTTGTCTACAAAATGCAGAGAAATTTCCATAGTTTATTCCACCAAATGAACTTTTTAATACTAAACCAAAATACTGACTTTTATTGTTATTTTAACTCCAATGGAAGTCAATATGCTCCTTTTATAAGTTTTTGGCACATTATTTTCCTCATCATCTACAGGACGAGCAAATATGAAGGATCAGAAAACCCTTGATTCTTTAAAGGATCGAACTCCTACGTATAAAACAGCTTCTAAAGTCCGATTACTTCCCAAATGAGTTAATGAGTAAAATATTTGACTTTAAGCATGTAAGTGAGAAAAGTTTAAAATTATGCTTAAAGTTTGTTGGAAGTCATGAACCGCTATCATTATCAAATACTATGTGAATACGGTCCACGTACTCTGCACTTCTTTTTAAGCAAAATCCAGGTTTTCAAGAATCTCCATGTTTATAACACCACATCTCCTGAACTATGTTTCACATAATGCTGTAATTTTGCAGGTACATTCTGTTACAACCTTTAATCACCAATAATTGCGTGGATATTCAAACACACTCACTTAGAAACAATAGCTGGTTACATGATAACAACTCAGTATCTCTTATTCGACTGCCGTGCTGTGACATGCGGCCAGCGCCGTTCGTAGCTAGGTGACGCTCCCACTCTCAGCCGAGTTGCGGAGCGCCTCTATCGCCGTTTGCGCGTACTGCCGTGGCGGCACTGTTAAATGTCGTGGCACTGTCACAACACATTCAGTGCTGTATGTGGATAACAGAGAAAAAGTTTTGTGAAGGTTTGAAACTGTGTATAAAGTTTGTTGGAAGACATTAAGTGCTCTCACTCTCAAATACCAGATGAATATAGTATGGGTACTTACACACAGTCAGTTACGTTGCCTTAAGACAAACATATTGTTTCTAATTGTATTACTTGTCTTATTGTGTCTAACTTTTAATATAAGATAAAAACTCTTATTGAGTATGTTTGTTTGTGCGGCCATCATCTGCAGCAGCTGTTAACATCTGTTATTGTAAGTTATCTGTCTTGAGCTGACTGCAATGTAATTAAAAAGAATTACACCAGACGCGTTTCGCTTTATTTACAAAGCATCTCCTGTAGTGTTCTGTAAACTGGATACATATGTTTGTGCATTTATTTTTTGATTCTTTTAGGTTAAAAACAGCATTTTCTTTATGAAATTCGTCTGTAAACTACTTACAGTGTTTCTTCACATAGTCTAAACCTTCTCCTCTTGCTAGCAGTGGTTGATGTCGACAAGCTTCATTTCACATCTGCTGTTTTTGGCATTTTGTGTTATTTTCTGCACTGCACTATTTATAACTGACTTTCTTAACTGTTTTTCATTCATCACTACTACAGTGTTTATGCCTATTTGTTTGTTTTCGTTCATGTTGTGTGTGTTTCCAACCTATGAAACGATTTGGTGTGTGTGTTTATTTCTGTATCACAAATCAGGAATATACCAACTGAAATGCAATATTTGTGATGGAAGATGCATAGGTCAAACCAGGAGGACATTTGACACCAGATACAAAGAACATGTAAGAGCATGGAATACAGCACAAATCATTCAACTTTTGCAGAACACCTACACCAACATAAAATTACAACCAGATATACAGACATGGAACTCATAAAAAAAAAAAAAAAAAAAAAAAAAAAAAAAAAAAAAAAAAAAAAAAAAAAAAAAAACCACACACACCTCCTCACCTCACACACACACACACACACACACAAAATCATTTCGTAGGTTGGCAACAATCACAACATGAACGAAAACAAACAAATAGGCATAAACACCGTAGTAGTGATGAATGAAAAGCAGTTAAAGTCCATTATAAATAGTGCAGCACAGTAAAACGCCAAAAACTGCAGATGTGAAACGAAGCCTGTCGACATCGACCACTGCTAGCAAGAGGAAAAGGTGCAGACAATTTAAAGAAACACCATAAGTAGCTTATAGCTTGCAGACTAACTTCATAAAGAAAACACTGTTTTTAACCTAAAAGAATCAAAAAATAAATGTACAAACGTACGCATCCAATTAACACAATGCCACAGAAGATGCTTTGTAAATAAAGTGAAACACGTCTGATGTAATTCTTTTTAATTACATTGAAGTCAGCTCAAGACATAACCTATAACAACATATCTTATTGAGTACATTACGATATTGTATTTTTAAATTCGGTCAATAATCATACAACATACTGAAAATCAAATTATTGTTGCCACTGGTAACTGTTAGGTAGGCAACCTGTATGTGGTACTGTGTCCCGGGGTGTACTTTAGTAGTATCAATGTGAAGTCTTTGTGAACCAGCAAACTTCATTCCAAACTGTTCTATTAAAGCCACTAACTCATTACTGTATTAATTATACAGAATAGGTTTGAACCCCTTGAGCAACAAAATGAAAACAATTTTAAGTTTTTAATTGTCTTTTCAAGAACTGTAGCTTTTTACAGATTGCCTTGGCTTCTCTGAAGAGTTCACAAACAAATTCACCTTTGTATTGCAGTTTAAGAGTAAATTTGTTTGAAGTTTCTGCTGGCTTCTATAGGGAATGTTGAACAATACTTCCACTCATAATCTTGTACCCGACTAATTGTTTCCTCTTTTGTCCATAAATTCTACATTTTCTTTTCTTCCATCAATAAACTGTTTCAACGTTTTACCTTTAATCAACTACCCATTTCAAACACTCATTACAATGGCAGTGTTTACATGCAATTTCCAAAACATTTTTTAATTTAATCAATTTTGTATGAAACATATTTGGATTAACATGCTATGAAAACACATTAAAATTTCAAAGATTCATCTCCAGTTCTAGTGCCTCCTTTTCACGAATGACTCCAATCAATCTCTTCCAATCACAACTGAGGTGCAGTGTCAGGACATACTCCAGATAATAAACTCCATTTAAAGCTCACAACATCTGAAAAATGTATTGTTTGTTTAAAACATACATTCACCAGTAGTTTGTCCATTTACTGACAAAATCAACTATAGTTCTCCTGCAATATTCAAGTCTGCAGCAATTCTTCAAATAAACATAGGTACTTGTGCAGTACCAATGCCTCAACACTGTGATCCAAATCAACTATAAATTGTTCCAATCTAGAAATTTACTACTTATTATTCAGAGTGTTATCCAAGTAACTGTTTACAGGACATTATATATGTGCAACATGTGGGAAATTCTTTTACTGAGTTTTTCTGTTCCAAATAGCTGCTTAACAACTTTTTTTAATCACTAAATTGACATTGAGAATGATGTGATATCTTCCTGCTTCAGTAAGTTGTCCTTCAAATATTGCATCTCACCTCTCTTTAGTCCTCCAATTTTTTATAAGCAGAAAATATTTAACTGTTTCTTAAAAATGCATTTGTTGATGATGTATATGGAATTATTGCCTAACCTTTGCTGATATATTTGTAAATCTTACCCAGCGATCATAAGAGCAAGGATACACTCTTAACAAAATAATATTTTTTTCTGTTCAGATATCTTAAAATTGAAGAGTCTTTTGCCTTTTTTCCTCTTTCGTGCCATACATACTGGCATGGGGTAAAACTGGGTAAGTGATAACTAAAACTGTCATATAAAATTATCTCTTACTATAAAGATGCTGAAAAGAATGTAATATCAATGCAGGCACTGAACTGAGGAACTCAGAAATGCAACTAGTGAAACAAAATACCGTAACAATACAACAGGTTTACAATCACTGTTACTTAAAGTGAATAACAAACTGTGGTAGGAGAAAATGTGGCGAGTTTTTCACAGGCCAAATACAGGTGACTTAATGCTAACTGGTAGAACAAATTATGTTTTTTTATAATCACAAACTAAATAAACTATGTGGCCTTAGAGAGAGAGAGAGAGAGAGAGAGAGAGAGAGAGAGAGAGAGAGAGAGAGAGAGAGGCAGGCTTTGGACCAAGTCCTGATGTGCACACTGACAGTGCTGTCAATAACTGCAGTCCAATATTTTCTTCTGGCAGTTGTCAACAGCACACATATTTTCACAAAATTCATACATTACATATTATGGAAATGGAAACTTAGGAATGCAGCTATTGACACCGTCACTGACAAACATCAATCAGGTTCAAGTTGGAAAATAACATTACATGGTATTATAAACTGACAAAAAGCGCAGCATACATATAGCTGATGTATTAATAGGTCAACAGCAACTGTTATTCATTTTGTGAGATAATGTGCAATTGGCAAAACATATTTATGAATCACAGGTTCATAGAATGATACCATGCTCTGTGCTGGTATAATGAATATTAAATATTGTGTACTTCCATTTAATTTTTGGCAAAACTAAGAAATTTTGAGAGCTTCTTCCAGAAACAATCAATGTAGTTCTTCAGAATACGAGGTGTGTTAAAAAAGTATAGAATCTTTGGTTGGCAGAAATACATTTATTAACTTGGGGGCAGAGAACCTTAATCCTTTTGAAGAAGTCTCGTTGGTAATGGACATACTTTTCCCAGCAGACCTGCCATTGTTGGAAATAATACTGGAATGCGTCTTTTAGAATGGTGATCACCTGGGCTGTCTTATCTTGACTAAAATCATGTTACTTTCAGGGGTATTTCCAGCTTGGGAAATAGCCAAAATCTTGGGAAATAGCCAAAATTCACATAGAGCCATGTCAGGAGAATTTGGAGCCTGACTAACCACAGGAATGTTGTGTTTAGTGAGGGAATTATGTATCAGATGCACTGAATGGTGAGTGTATTATCATGATGAAGCTGCCAAGTTTTTGCCGCCCACAGCATCACAAATGTGATTGACTTCCTTTGCGATGGTTTTGCACTGTAGTGAGCACTAATGATGCACCACCCCATGAGAGTAGAAGAAAATGGTCAACTTGACCTTTACACTGCTGCAGACCTGCGTTTCTGTTTTGGCCTCGGAAATGATGTTTCCACTGTGGTGATTGCATGTTGGTTTCTGGGTCACACCAATAAACCAATTTCTCATCCCTGTGATCATGGTGTACACAAAGTTGAGGCCACTGTTTGCACAGTCCAGCATGTCCTGCACAATTTCCAGATGGCAATGCTTTTGATTCATTGTGAGCAGTCTTTGTACATATTTTGTGGACATTCTCCTCATGCACTATTTACCTGTCAAAATTGATTTTACCAATCCAATGCTTAGCCCTACCTCATTCACAAAGTCTCAACTCTTATATGATGTTCTTCCATACCTCAAATCTGCACTTGCTCAACAATATTGTCATGCTGACTTCATGTGGGTCTGCCTAAATGCAATTCACTGTGCACTGATAAGCAGCCATCTTTGAAGTGGTTGTAAACACTCCTTTATCTGTGAGTTTCTCTACATTTCAACCTTGAAAGCCTGTTGAACCTTGTGAATTGGTTACACTTGAGTATCACCAAGTTTATAACAAAATCTGATGCCATATCTCTGCTCAGTTTGTTCTGAAATTTCACCACCTACTAGAAAGTGATGAGCATTCTCTCCATGTTCCCAGTCATGAGCTGACTGCCAGTGACCGACTCTTTCTGATGACGGGGAAAAAAAAAAAAAAATCACGGCTGCACATGGGTGTCCCCTTCCATGTCTCCACTGAAGAAAATCTCCCATACTTCATTGGTTTACACATGAAAGAAGAATGTTCGATACATTTTGAATACCCCTCCTAAAACAAAGACAAGCAAAAGCTAAAATGTTTTAAAATTTTGTGTAATTTGAGATAACTTCCGCTGCAGCTACAACAGAATAAATGGAAAAAGTTTGGAATGGTACTGAGACAACAAGGCTGTGGCACTGCAAAGGCTCCACACAGAGCACTTTAACATAAATCTCAAAAAATTTTAAAATGCTGTTACATTTAAATTGTATGTTGGAATAGGACTGAAACTAAGCCCTTTGTCTCGAATGGGAAACACACTAACCAAACGATACTTCCAAGCACAGCTCATAATCTTACAAAGAGGATGATGATGGAAAGGTGTGGATTTGAAAAATAGTGGGAGACAGTTACTTTAATGCCATAAAGACTGCAAGAACTATGTATATGCTGAGCACCAACTTTTATAGTAACAACACCCAAATGATGACACAGGGAATGGTAAAAGATCTACTGTAAGTATTTTTTACTTCAGACTATTGTATGTCATGTACAGGAACATAAATAAATACCCCCCCCCTCCCCCCAGGATGCCGCTAATTTAATATTTATTTAACAGCAAAGCAAAAATGAAATACCAATCGAACAGACGCATTAGTAGAGACATTAACTAGGAAGGTGCCGACAAATGAAGAAATTTTTTCAGATTCATTTTTTGATGTACTGTTTTTTGTTTTTAGTAGTGGAGTACAGTCGAAGTTTTTCTTGTAAGAGAATGACGTGCATTTTGTAAAGCAGAAAGTACTGCAGTCTAAGTGTATTTAAATGTGCATGAATAATACAATATTTGACCAATATAAAGCATTTGTATTTATGGAAGTATGTGAATTGATTTATATGGCGCCAGTGCCCACGGAGTCCTTTAGCTGCCTGCATCTTCAAATATTTCGGCGAAGTCCGAGCGTCAAAGGAGATTAAGTTAAGCACAGACAATTTTTGCAGATGCATATATATCATACATATAAATATATTTTATTTAATTACATTACAATTGAGACCTGTGTGCCAGGACTTCTGGGCACTGGTCATAAATTGTGTTTGTTAACTATTGTTATAATCAGAAAATTTTAAGACACTGTTATAAACTGCTAAAATTAATTGCCAGTATTTTCTGTTTGCATGAATCACAACGGGGAGTGAGTATTACAAAAAGGCAAAAATTGGACCCAGGTCATGTAAAATTTTCCTTAGTATGCGGTTTTATTCGGCGCAGCAAAAGGTAGGATGGCTACGCAAGTTGCTTGCATGGTTACACTTGGTAGCACATCCTTTAATGTAGATAGAAACCTTTCCTCACTATTTCCTTCCTTCAATTTTATTGGCGAAAAAAGAAAAAAAAAAAATTACAAGAAATTTTCAGTGTGATACGTATTGTCAGTAAAACAAAGAACTGTGACACAACAGTTTGAGCATCATAAAAGATGACAAAACAGGCTTTGACATCACGTAATTTGCATTTATCAAGTGTAATAATTAATGGAGGAAATTTTTAACATTTTGTTGAAATTTCTATTTCTTACAAATTCATATAATATGGCCAAAAAATAGAATCCCATTATTGATAGCGATACCGAAAATGCAGAAGATGGCATAGAATTGCAAGATCAAACAATTAAAGTTCAGGCACCCTGCATGACTAGTGCAGAAGTTTAAAGCAGATCAGAGATGTGTGTTGCATGAGTGACGAATGATAACGACTCTCCAGCACAAAATATCCTTGATGACAGTGTTTACCATCTCCCAAAGCGACATAGCGCTCATGAATGAAACAGTGGAGAGTGAGGAAAATATGAATCTTGACAACATGTTACAAACACCACTTGGTCACAACACAAACATTAACTTGGGAAGCACAGCAGACAGCAACCACAGCAGTACAACTGAAGCACTGCTGTGGCGGCTATTACCTAACATGAACACGAAATTAGATGGTAGCAATACCTTTCAGTGATATAAAATACGATATGAACACCAAAACTGATAATTCGACACAAGATATGAACACTGTTACACATGATCTAAATGCAATGAAGCAAGAACAAAAACAAATATTCAAGGATTTGCAAGACACAGTCTCACAGAAATTCGATGATTTAGCCAAAAGTTTTTGCACTGAAATATACGAAAAATTGCATGATGTGAAAACACAGATAAAGCATGAAGTACTTTTTGAAGTTAACAGTAGCATTACAGAGTTAAAACAGAAGGTAAATTCTTTTAATGACCATCACGACCTAGTAGAACAACAGATAAAGAAAATCACTGACGCAAACATACATATTGAAGCCACGCAAAACCAGCTGTGTTAGACAGTAAAAAAAGTAACCACTGTCATTAACAAAATAAATAAAGACTATGAAGGTGTACCTCTAGCTGTAGAAGAGCTTACTTTAAGGGTAGCGACATTAGAAGTTGACTCAGCATGTGTTAAGGAGAGAGAAGATTAATGAAAATCTGAGTGATATCATTAGTCAAGCTGAAGCAGGTACGTTAGATAAGGTTAACACCATTGCAGAGAAGTTGGTAACCGATTGTTAGATAAGGGTAACACCATTGCAGAGAAGTTGGTAACCAATTGTAAGTTATACACAGATGTAGTAGAAAAGGCTATTCAGAAAAAAGAAAATCAAATTGTGAACAAGGTAAACATAAACATTAACCTGCAAGCTGCAGAAAATAGGATCCGCAATCTTTTGTAGGAAAATATCGCCAGGAGTCGAAATATGAATGTAAATAATATACAAGCTACAGTAAACAAACCACAACGTGTTGCTATATAGTCGCAAATTGTCACGAGTCCTACAGCAGGTACAAATGACAGTTGTAGATTGCAATGTGTAAACATAACCACAGTTCCAATACCTGAACAATTACCAGCCGGAATCACAGGTAACAACCATAACGACATAAATATGACCGAAATTGCCATGCGTTTATCAACTATTTTTGCAGACGACGGTTTGCTGAGGCATCAACCATTTCCTACATTCACTACCAAAGATAAAATAATAAATCCCGTAGTGTTTATCAGTGCTTTTCATCATGTATTTCCACGCAACTGGAAAGAAGCACAGAAAATCAGATTTGTCGTAGGATATACACAAGATGATGTGCTCTTATGGGTAATTGAAGTGGCAGAACGTTGCAACACTTATCTTCAATTTGAAAGAGCTTTCCTCGACAAATACTGGTCTGAGGTAGTGCAAGAAAGACTCAGACACGAGATTTTCAATCCTACACAATTCAATGGCAAATACGATAGTCTCCGTGGTTACTTTGAAAAACACCTGAACAAGACACGCTACTGGACGAACCCAATATTGCAGGTAGACATGTGAAAATTTTTAAAAAGTTATTTACAATCGCACATCAGAGAAAAATTACCCACAACGCCCAAGCATGTCACTGAATATTTCCTGTCAGTGACACTGAATATTTCTCATCAGTGCTCGATTCAATTGACTTAATCTATGAGGGAAGATCTGTACCCCATAGCGCAATAGAAGAACAGGCACCACAACAACATAATTACGTAAATCAGTCAATAAAACGTGATTTAAACATGCAGCAAAGTTGGTACACACAACAGCAAAATTACATACCGAGAGGCAATGAGTGTGGTAAAGGGAATGGAAAAAACAAACGATTTAAAAGAAATTTCCAAAACAACAGGGGTAATTTCAACACACGAGTGAATTACAATTCACCACCAAAAGCCTCTATGCTGAACATAAACAGGAACAGTCAGCCGCAGCAGTGGCCAATGTGTGGCAACAATACCATGCCTTACGGTGTACTGCAGCCAACTTTTGGGCAGCAAAATAACCGCACAGCAGCGAACAACACAAATTGGTGAAGTACACTCACAGTGCAACTCACTAAAATTTCTCCAGGTAATGAACTAAGTCACACTACGCCGTCGGAGAACACCAACCGGTAGTAGTACAGCTCCAGACTATTGACCTCTCACGAAGCGGAGGCAAGGCACAACTACAAACATATTTCATAATATTTGACAAACGTGGTGACATCAAAGACAATTTGTATCAGCATGAGTTAGATAGAGTAGATAAGGTCAAGGAAGATCAAGTACAAGCAATCATTAAGGTAAAAATATTTGGCATTGACACACAGTTAATTTTAGATACAGGTTCAACTACCAACCTAATCTCAAATGCATTTTTTTGTGAATTGAAGAGGAGAGGTAAGTTCCAAATATTTCCTGTACAAAATTGCAAGAAGTAAACTGCTACCGGCAGTAAGACTAAATTGGTTAAGCATCAAGCGCTTATTCCAGTACAAATTGAACATTTCACAGTGAAGTGCAACTTCCCTATAATTGACAAACTAATTGTTAATTGTCTTATTGGGATGAACACGTTTAGAATGTACAAAACACAGATTGACATAGGTAATGGCACAGACCACTTTTATGTAAAGGATCAGATCTTTTCTACAGATTTAGTCAAAACGCTCGATGAAAGTATCAAAAACAAACCAGAGTCAAATGTCAGAGTACAGTATTCCTTTCCAGCTGTGTACTTCACAAACCAAATTGATACTGAACAAGAAGCGAACACTGAGGTTAGTTACGAGATTGTAGAGCAGAAACTAAGTGAATCACAGGTACTAAATGAGGGGCAACGACGAGAACTTTCTAACTTGTTATTTAAGTATGCCAATTTTTTCAGTAAGGAGCCAGGAGTAATCAAAGGCTAAGAATGTAAATTTGAAGTCTATCCACATGAAACATTTTGTGTAATGTCAAATACTATTCAATGGGCAAAACAAGAGGCAGGAAGGGAAGAGATCAATCGTATGATTAAATGGGGAATTATACAGCCCTTATTTTCACACTATTGTAGTCCAATATTACCAGTAAGCAAACCAGATGGTGGTTCTGTAAGATTAGTTCTTGATGCCAGGGGTATCAATAAGATTATAGTACCAATACGCATGTGATCAGACAATTTGTTTTACAATACGAAATATTTCAGTATATTTGATCTCAAAATGTCTTACTGGCAAATAAAGTTCCATGAAGAAAGTCGAAAATATTGTGCATTTGTTTGTGGGGACGGAAGTTACGAATTCCGTGTTCTAACTTTTGGACTGAACATTAGCGCAGGAGTGTTTATATCTGCATTGGACAAGGTTGTGCCCTCCCCTTCTCTCTTTGCTCCATTTCTTTCGCTGATCTTTCCTCTTCTTTCTTCCTTCTTCGTATCGCGGCTCTATCTCAGGGTTTTCAATGCAGAAATGTAGCGAGAAGGGAGCACATGTGTGTGGTGGTTCATGATATCGTAGTGCTGTGAGGGAGCGTCACTCATGCCTCTGGTTTGAGAACACTGATGACTGAAGCACGAACATTTCTCAAAAGGAAAACAGGTACATGCTCTCTTTTCTTTTAAAACTACAAATAGTAGCGAAGCTAGTAGTATCTATCGTTCAACTAAACTGAATGAGCGCGACACCATTGATGAAGTTTCAACCTCAAATGAAGTTTATTAATACCAATTAACCGAAAAAAAAAAACAAAAAACATCCAATCCAGAAGTCACTCACAGTTAGAGTAATTAGTTTCTGATGTGTGTGTAGTGGTCATTGATACTTAAAAGATCATTTCGATAATTCTATCACTGGCCGTTTATGAGTTGCTAAGGAACGTATCAACAAGCTGACTATACAATGTCATATCCCAACAGTAAATTGCTTCTCACTTGCTTCAAGCATCAAGACGATTAGTATGCCACTCATATAAGTCTTTGATAGTTATTATCAAGCTAATGTCCGTAAATTGCGGTTAATGTTACTGAATCATACATGCGACGATAACGACCGATATCCAACCATGTATCTTAAACTCCACGCCGATATTTGAGGATATGCGCGCGATTTGTTTGGACCAAAGTCGGGCCGTGGTTCCCTAGAATAAGTTTTAAATCAACTCCGGGTTGTAAATTAACAGTTCTATGTCCATTCATGAAAGTTACAGCAGATCCACACTCGACAACTACTGGATCGCGCACTCTAGCAACACGGAAGTTTTTGTTCTTACAAACAGAAAACATATCATGCATAAGGCAACAAGGTTATTTGTTATGCCAAAACATATTTATATCTATCTCATTAAAACTCATTACCTATCATATGTTGTACATAATTTAATTCTTTACTCTGTAAATAATCAATAAAATTTAGAAATGAATGACATGTATAAAAAAAAATCTCAAGTTGATAGGACGTCATGGGTCACTACTGGTTTCGACTCCCCTACATTCACGTGATGCAAAGTAGATCCGACTATATTGCACATACTCATGTAATGTCTTAGGACCAGAATTGCTTAGCAAAGTCACTGTATATGTAGATGACCTGCTGATAGCCACACCCAGTTGGTTAGAACATATCAGGCTCATTGAACAGGTGCCTCAATGATTTGCAGATTACGGAGTAACAGCCAATTTAAAAAAGTCTAGTTCTGGTAAGAAGCAAGGCAAATATTTAGGACATGTTGTGTCAGAACAAGGGATATTACCTAATCCGAAAAAACCTGATGCCATACGCAATTGTCCAGCTCCAAGGAATAAAAAACAACTAAGGCCTTTTTAGGGCTAGCTGCCCCCCTTTTTTTTTTTTTTTTTTTACCACAACAACTAATGAAGGGTGATGCATTGCTCAACTTGTTACGAAAAAATAGACTTTGGTTATGGGATGGTAAGTGTCAAGAGGACTTTAATAACATTAAGCAGGCATTGGTAAATGCAAACATTCTTAGGCACTCTGACATGTCCAAGGATTTTTGCCTCATTTCAAGGGCTGGGGACATACTTATTTCAGATATGAGAGGAAGAAGGTAATGAAGTATTCAAGGTCATCATTTTTGCTATTCACACATTATCTGAAGCAGAAAGGTCTTACTTGGTGTCAGAATTGGAAAGTTCAGCGGTGATATGGGCTTTTAAGAAGTTTGAATATTTTTTGTGGGGCAAGAACACCAAAGTGTACTGTGACCACCAGTCACTGTCATTTCCTTTAACATGTAAACTATTGCACTGTATATTAGTAGCTAGGTGGTGTCTATATTTACAGGAATTCAATTTTGAGATCATTTATATCAAAGGAAATCAGAACATTATTGCAGATACCTTGTCTAGGCTACCACTAGGTTTAGAGGAATTTGGTGAATTACCAGACCAAGATGGAGAAATCAAAACATTATTAATGCAAGGTACAACACAACAGTCTGATTACTATAAGTTTATAAGTTTTGTAAGCAGATGAAAATTATACAACAACAGATCACAGATGGAGTTAGGTCATGCAGAACCTTAAGCAAGATTAAGGTGGAAGGGTAAGTAAATGGTATCAGGAGTACAAGGGCGTTTTGTTTCATAGGACACATGAAAAATCTGATCAATAGTGTGTGTGTGTGTGTGTGTGTGTGTGTGTGTGTGTGTGTGTCATGAAGATTACATCGACGAATTTATAAGACACATACATGAAGTATGGGGACATTATTGAGAAGGCAAATGTACTGAAAAAATTGCACCACTTTGTTATTTTCCAAATTTGAGAAGACGGGTCCTACAGGTATTAAGAAAGTGTGGAGTATGTCAAAAATCAAAAGTCAAATGTGTCAAAATATACTGAGCTACACCCAATACTCACAAAAAACCCTCTAGATATGGTATCTCTGGACATAGATGGTCCATATCCAAGAAGTAGAGGAGGAGTAAAATATGTAGTAGCACTATACAACATTTTTTTGAAACATGTCAAAATAAGCCATTAAAAATGCAACAGCCACAAATATCAAGAAAAGAACTGAGAGAAACTATTTGAGAAGAGTAGGTAAACCAAAGGTACTACTAACTGATAATGCTTCATATTTTGTTGGGCAAAAATGGAAACAACTTATGACCTCACAGGGCATAAAGCATATTTTAGTAAACACCATATGAGCACACCAGATGGGTAGAATAGGTAACTCCTTTCATGCAAGTTGTCAATAATGTTCCCCATCTTCAACAGGTTTCACACCTAATGAATTGATGTTCCAGACAAAGCAAACAAAAGAGTGGGCTTCGCCCATACCAAAGGTACCCACTACAGAAATGACACTACAAGATAAAATCAAAACAAAGCCATAGTTATTCTAGAAAACAGGGCCGAGTATAGAAAGAAAATTTATAACAAGAAACTTAAACGTGTTACACAATTCTCTGAAGGGTAACGAGTCCTCTTACGGACGCACCCTAAATTGACAAAAATTGGTAAACTGAATAAGATGTGGCAATTACCCTATTCAGGACCATATGTAATTTCTAAAATACCATACCCAGGGATGTACAGATTAACCTATGAGAAAACAGGAAGAGACAAGAGTCTCTACCCTCACAAGGATATAAAAGCCTTTATAAAATAACGAAGTGTGGTAAGAATTTTTTTTTAATCACAAGACTATTGTATATAGCGTACATAATTCAAAGTATAATTTTCTTCTGGAATGTATTTTAAGACAAAGAAATGTGTATAGGCATAAGTGATTCTTTTGATTTGTAAACGTAGGCAGAAAATTAACAGCAATGAGAAGTAAAACACCGCTTCATGCAAATCGAAATTATAAACAAAATTAGCTTATGGCTCAGTGATCCGCACTCAACAATACGCGCTGATGTCAGTAGCAGGAGAGGAGACACTGACCTGTACGCATGCGTGACAGACTGGCTCAAGGCGCAAACAAATTAGAAACGCAATGTACATTTAGCCTAAATACAAGGTACACAAAATACTATACAAATACACCTACTGTTTAAGAACTAAGGAACCGATTGCTATATTTGCACAGAGATTTAATTAAATACTAAGCTATATACAACATATTTCCAACCAAAAGTAACCATTATATATACACAGACACACACACACACGAGACTTGTAAGCTAAGAACTAACAACAAAATACCATGAGAAATGTCAGATAATTTTCTTTGCAGAGTGACCAGTGCATCATCACGGCACAGAAGAAGAATTACGTCGAGAGTAGCAGGTACCAAATGAAGGAACGGGCCGCACCTTGAGTAAACAATTTAGTTATAAGGATATTTACAGTAAAGGTCATAAGGCAAATGAAAAAATGAAATACGCATCATCACAGTATGTTTCCGTGACAATTGTCACTACCTATTCACTGCAGAGTACACATAATCATTTAAGCAGGAGATCTTACAAAACCCAGTTAAATTTTAATGACATTTCCAGGTATTTAAGAAAGACAAGTCTACGATGGTGAAAACATTAGATTTCACACTAAGCTACACGCAAATTGAAGTATACAGTATTAAAACATGAAGAGATAACATGATACGCTGTCAATGATTTATTTCAGTGAACCAAGGTTCCTTAGCAACTAGTTCATGACTGTACGAGTAACATTTCCTCATAATCCTTGAACCAATAGATGAGTATTTCCTTTCTTCCCTCCCAAACAAAGGAGGCGGCGCCAAGTGTAGTTAGGCCAGCAATGCGCGATGTTTTGGTCCTATTTCCAATGTTCTTTTCTCTCCCTCCTCTAACTACGAAAGAAATGAGCTCACATAAGTGAAAAAGCCTATCAATGAAATGAAGCAGAAATGTATCACATGCTTGTATTGTGTTACAAAAATGTGATATGTAACTAATTTGTATATTTAATGTGATCAAAAATGAGTTGAAACAAACTGTAGTTAATGAAAAATTTTATCACGTTGTAAAACTTAAGAAATTTATGTTTGCAATATGACAAATGAATGGAATGTCAGCCATAGGTATATGGAAGAGGATGTAGATGAAGATGAAATGGGAGATACGATACTGCGTGAAGGGTTTGACAGAGCACTGAAAGACCTGAGTCGAAACAAGGCCCCGGGAGTAGACAACATTCCATTGGAACTACTGACGGTCTTGGGAGAGCCAGTCCTGACAAAACTCTACCATCTGGTGAGCAAGATGTATGAGACAGGCGAAATACCCTCAGACTTCAAGAAGAATATAATAATTCCAATCCCAAAGAAAGCAGGCGTTGACAGATGTGAAAATTACGGAACTATCACTTTAATAAGTCACGGCTGCAAAATACTAACGCGAATTCTTTACTGACGAATGGAAAAACTGGTAGAAGCCGACCTCGGAGAAGATCAGTTTGGATTCCGCAGAAATGTTGGAACATGTGAGGCAATACTGACCCTACGACTTATCTTAGAAAATAGATTAAGGAAAGGCAAACCTACATTTCTAGCATTTGTGGACTTAGAGAAAGCTTTTGACAATGTTGACTGGAATACTCTCTTTCAAATTCTAAAGGTGGCAGGGGTAAAATACCAGGAGCAAAAGGCTATTTACAATTTGTACAGAAACCAGATGGCAGTTATAAGAGTTGAGGGACATGAAAGGGAAGCAGCGGTTGGGAAGGGAGTGAGACAGGGTTGTAGCCTGTCCCCAATGTTATTTAATCTGTATATTGAGCAAGCAGTAAAGGAAACAAAAGAAAAATTCGGTGTAGATATTAAAGTCCATGGAGAAGAAATAAAAACGTTAATGACATTGTAATTCTGTCAGAGACAGCAAAGGACTTAGAAGAGCAGTTGAACAGAATGGACAGTGTCTTGAAAGGAGGATATAAGATGAACATCAACAAAAGCAAAACAAGGATAATGGAATGTAGTCGAATTAAGTCGGGTGATGCTGAGGGAATTAGATTAGGAAATGAGACACTTAAAGTAGTAAAGGAGTTTTGCTATTTGGGGAGCAAAGTAACTGATGATGGTCGAAGTAGAGAGGATATAAAATGTAGACCAGCTATGGCAAGGAAAGCGTTTCTGAAGAAGAGAAATTTGTTAACAACGAGTACAGATTTAAGTGTCAGGAAGTCGTTTCTGAAAGTATTGGTATGGAGTGTAGCCACGTATGGAATTGAAACATGGACGATAAATAGTTTAGACAAGAAGAGAATAGAAGCGTTCGAAATGCGGTGCTATAGAAGAATGTTGAAGATTAGATGGGTAGATCACATAACTAAGGAGGAGGTATTGAATAGAATTGGGGAGAAGAGGAGTTTGTGGCACACCTTGACAAGAAGAAAGGACCGGTTGGTAGGACATGTTCTGAGGCATCAAGGGATCACAAATTTAGCATTGGAGGGCAGTGTGGAGGGTAAAAATTGTAGAGGGAGACCAAGAGATGAATACACTAAGCAGATTCAGAAGGATGTAGGTTGCAGTAAGTACGGGGAGATGAAGAATCTTGCGCAGGATAGAGTAGGATGGAGAGCTGCATCAAACCAGTCTCAGGACTGAAGACAACAACAACAACAACAACAAGTATATGCGATCATGTTAGGTATATTGTTGTAAAGAGTTGTATGAATTTTCATTGAAAACCAAACTATATGAAGTCATGAACTTCAAGGACAAGCAGTTTATACAATGTGTTAGACGGTTATATATTTCTTTCAACAAGTGCGTGTTCAAGTGTGGTGACATGAACATGCATGTGCAACGAGACGAGTATCGTGGCTCACAACGCTTGCTGCATGGACAAGTGAACTATAGCTGTTCGAGCAGGTACTTCCCTAATCAAAAATGTTCTAATGTGTGTGAAATCTTATGGGACTTAACAGCTAAGGTCATCAGTCCCTAAGCTTACACACTACTTAACCTAAATTATGCTAAGGACAAAAACACACACACACACACACACACACACACACACACACACACACACACACACACACGCCCAAGAGAGGACTCGAACCTCTGCCAGGACCAGCCGCACAGTCCATGACTGCAGCGCCTTGGACCGCGTACCTAATCGATGTATGCTTTTGGTCACGGTTCTCTCTGCTGAAAACGTGAATAAGATCGGTAGTAATGTTGCCCGGGCCATAAACATAAAGATCTTCTGCCACAACATTGGATTTTTAACAATAAGCACACACTCACTGCACCCAGCATAAAAACAAACACCACTACATTTCTTCGATACGTGGCATTTAGGTGAAAGTGTGACACTCAACGTGACATCAACACCAAGAAAACGAGTGCACGCACGTGCAACGGTAGCATATAACATGTTGACCATTAGCAACTAGTTCTTGCCACCAAATAGGCCCGTGTGCAAGCGTGAAACACAGCAGCAAGAATGAAGCAAACTGGACATTATTGTTAACACACAAAATTTAGATTTGTAATGGACTCATATATTATATATGTACATAATATTTTAATTTCTCACACATAGGATAAGCTGACATATCTATTCTATAAAATAAAATAAGAGAAGCCGACAATATAGGTCATTGAGCCCTATTGGCAAATTTAAACGAACAACAACATTGTACGTCTCCATGACATGTCAACATACAGTGTGGGGGCAATTGTACAGGAACATAATGAAATACCCCCCAGGATGCCGCTAATTTAATATTTATTTAACAGCGAAGCAAAAATGAAATGCTGATCGAACAGACGCATTAGCAGAGACATTAACTAGGAAGGCGCCGACAAATGAAGAAATTTTTTCACATTCATTTTTTGATGTACTGTTTTTTGTTTTTAGTAGTGGAGGACAGTTGGAAGTTTTTCTCGTAACAGAATGATGTGCATTTTGTAAAGCAAAAAGTACTGCAGTCTAAGTGTAATATTTGACCAGTATAAAGCATTTGTATTTATGGAAGTATGTGAAGTGATTTATTTGTAATTACGACCGGCACCAGTACCCACAGAGTCGTTTAGCTGGCTGCATCTTCAAATATTTCGATATATATATATATGATGTGACTTACCAAATGAAAGTGTTGGCAGGTCGACAGACACACAAACAAACACAAACATACACACAAAATTCAAGCTTTCGCAACAAACTGTTGCCTCATCAGGAAAGACGGAAGGAGAGGGAAAGACGAAAGGATGTGGGTTTTAAGGGAGAGGGTAAGGAGTCATTCCAATCCCGGGAGCGGAAAGACTTACCTTAGGGGGAAAAAAGGACGGGTATACACTCGCCAAGGCGAGTATACACAACCACATAACTTTTGTGCACATCGTTGTCTACCAACCCTAGTTCACCAAGTATATATATATATATATATATATATATATATATATATATATATATATATATATATATATATATATATATATAAAAAACAAAGATGAAGTGACTTGCCATACGAAAGCGCTGGCAGGTCGATAGAAACACAAACAGACACATACATACACACAAAATTCAAGCTTTCGCAACAAACTGTTGCCTCATCAGGAAAGAGGGATATATATATATATATATATATATATATAAAATTATTGTCACTGTTGCATTTCAAAATCTTTTCTGTCGTCTTATTTTCTCTTTCTGTTTTTGCCAGTAGTTTCACTTGTTTTCACCTTCTCCTTTTTACCGTAATCTACTATACTATTTTATCCTGCCTATATATATTCAATAATACGTAACCCACTTCCAAACCATAACCAACAATTTTTTTCCGCTTTCAACAATACTGTTGCTACAAAATCCACCATTTCCAGTTCACAAACAGTTCCTTTCAGCTATTAAACAGCCATTTCGGCTAGTTCCAATAACTTTCGCTTTTTTTCCATTTCCGTTTTTCCCACATCACTGATCTTGTTTAGCCGCTTCCCACAGGTTTTAACGTCATTATTTCTTCGTCAGACAATTGTTAGCCTCATTTTCACAATCTGCCACCACAAAACCACTCCTTTTAATACATTTACATGCAGTTTTTTCGAAATTTTCTCGAATTGCTCCACCCTTTAATGTGTTTTGACGGCAACACAACCACATAACTTTTGTGCACATCGTTGTCTACCAACCCAAGTTCACCACAGGATCAACATAGCCCAGCTATAACCAACACCTTTTCGCCTTTTTTCACACCAGATCTCCAGTTGCTTTCTAATTCACCTTATCTCTCGCCATATATTTTTATTTTCATTTTCATTTCAGCCTCATGTTACACTTTCCACCTTCTAATACCATGTCACCCTCACAACGACCCCATTAAGTTTTATTTGCATTCCCTCCGCAAACATGCCTTCGCCCTAGCCAGATTATGCTCCCATATTTTGTTTTCTCAGGCTTGTCTGACATTTGGCATTACCCCCAAAGGCCTCACACTCAACGTTCCCATCTCTGGCTGTAATCCTTCTTTCCATCAGTCCCTATACCAGTTCCAAATTGAACAATCCATTGCCCTCACCCACCTAATCCTTCACCTACACATCAACTCAGCCAATGAACACACCCGTCAACTCCTATCCTTATTAAAAGTCCTCAATCTTTCCTCTCCCACATCCACACCGGCTGTTCAGAGCATCTTCCTACAGGCCAATCGCAAATTAGAACAGCATGCCACCCTCCACCTCAAAAAACTATCCAATCTCCTGGTTTCCCACCTCCGGAAATTCAACTCACTCACCCTTCACAACCTTTCCAGCAAACCTCAGCCTCCTCTCATTGCACACAGACCCAGTCTCTCCCATCTACTCAATCTCCCACTTCCAGCTCCACTCCTCCCCAAACCTCAAAATTCCAATCAACACAATCTGGAACCACAAGACCCTAATTCAGTAGTTAACCTTTCCTCCAAACCTCTCTCCCAATCCGAAACCTCTGTCCTATCCAAAGGCCTCACCTTCAGCCCCACTCCCAGATTCAACCAAACGGCCCTTGTCAAAGATTTACTGTCCTACACCCGTACTCTCTGCTGGAAATATCACTTTGCCATGAAGAAAAATGATCCTAATCCTACTCCTAATGGTCCAACTCCCCAAGACACTATCCAAATTGAACCCTGCCTGGAACAGTTCCGTCCTCCGTCACAGCGGGACCCACCTCCTCTTCCTCAAAATCACTCTCTCCAAATTTTCCAGGAATTTCTGACTTCCAGCCTTGCCTCTCAATCCTTCTTAAAAAACCTTAATCCTACTCCCAACATCACCACTGCTGAAGCCCAGGCTATCCGTGATCTGAAGGCTGACCGATCCATCGTCATTCTTCCGGCGGACAAGGGTTCCTCGACCGTGGTACTTGATCGTCGTGAGTATGTGGCTGAGGGACTGCGTCAGCTTTCAGACAGCACTACATACAAAGTTTGCCAAGGTAATCCCATTCCTGATGTCCAGGCGGAGCTTCAAGGAATCCTCAGAACCTTAGGGCCCCTAGGTCTTTAAATATGTCTGCTTGTGTCTGTATATGTGTGGATGGATATGTGTGTGTGTGTGTGTGTGTGTGTGTGTGTGTGTGTGTGTGTGTGTGTGCGTGCGCGCGCGAGTGTATACCCGTCCTTTTTTCCTTTTTTCCCCCTAAGGTAAGTCTTTCCACTCCCGGGATTGGAATGACTCCTTACCCTCTCCCTTAAAACTCACATCCTTTCGTCTTTCCCTCTCCTTCCTTCTTTCCTGATGAGGCAACAGTTTGTTGCGAAAGCTTGAATTTTGTGTGTATGTTTGTGTTTGTTTGTGTGTCTGTCGACCTGCCAGCACTTTCCTTTGGTAAGTCACATCATCTTTGTTTTTAGATATATTTTTCCTACGTGGAATGCTTCCCTCTATTACAACCATATATATATATATATATATATATATATATATATATATATATATATATATATATATATAAAATGTAATTACATTACAGTCACCAATCTGAAATGTTAAAGCCACACATTTCTTCATTCTGAAAGCACACCATACTCAAAAAGAAAAATGTTCAAATTAACTTTCTGATAGTCATATAGATGGAATAGGTGCCTGCTTAACTTATTTGTCCATGCAATTTTCGGTGCCACAACAGAGTTTTAAGTTTACCTCTGATTTACAACTTTGTGTTCACATGTTCATAAATTGGCTCTCAGAAAGAATCAATTCAATGCAGATAACAAATAACAAAACAACAATTTTCATGCTGAAGAAACTGAGAAAGACTAAATGATGGCATCGAACAACATGTATGTAATATAATTGTCGTTAGTTTCAAAATTCACAGATATATAAGGACAATATATGAACTAACACAATTGGGTACCACTTTGGAGCAGTGCAGTTGCTGAAATTAATATGAAATTCTAGTATAAAAGGACTTTTAAATCTCATATGTCCTAATGCATTTTTTCTGTTTACTCAGTTTCTTCATTTAATTCATACATAATTTTTAACAATAGTAAATGCATTAGGTAAAGGGACTAAAAACTTACGTTGAAAATGTGATGAAGAACTGTTGCAAATTCAGCTTTGGATACTGTGAGAAGGAGATCTGAATCCATAATGGTGGCCGAAAATCATACACATAAACATAGAAAGTAGTCAATGTAACATTATCCAAAGTGCCAAAATTATGTTCAGCCTTGTTGAAGCGATACCGATAGCTTGTACAATTATGATTGGTCAATATTGGCTTTTCTACGTTGTTAGCTGAAACGAAAAAATTTTAAAAGCATTATAAACAATATAAAAATACACTACACTATTTCTTAAAATTCAAATTACATCTAATAGACAAAGTCATGTTTATAGAAAGTCCAACTCACTAACAGCAATGCCAAGGTGTAGCAAAGGTAGAGCTTTACAAAAGAGTATTTTCTACACAGGTAATAGAAGAAATGATACAAAATTGGAATTATCGAAAATATTAGAGGAGGCAGCATTTCACAGACAAGCACAATGAAAAGACTGCAAAACATTTAAGGTTTCAGACAGAAAGGTCCTTCTTCCAAAATGGAAAAAACACACACACTTACACGAGAACAGCTTGCATTCTCCAAGGTGTCTCCAACTGCTGTGACCCCAGCATGTTTTCCATTTTAGAATAATACTTTTTTTGCCCAAAAGCTTAAATGTTTAGTAGTCTTTTCATTCCGTCTGTCTGTGACTGAATGCTTCTTCAGAATGGTGAGAAGCGATCTATCCTTTTCATATAGTTGTTATTCCAACTTAGACTTTCCATTGCTTGATTATAATATTGGAATTATGAGAAGCATGAATTATGGGGGAACTGTTCCTCAGTTTGAATGAAGAAGTTTAAAAAAACAACATCAGTACATCTTATGTGAGTAAAATTTCCTTAAAGTAAAGTTCACAGTAAAACTGCCTTTACAAAAGTACTGCAAAAGCTTCTATAAGAATCTTTATAATGTGTCCAAGTTACAGACTTACTCTCACATATAAGAAATGATGGCTCTTCACTGGTGCCACATGGCTAAGGGTGTTTGATTATGAAATAAACAAAGAATGCTACAGTATTGTGCTTTGTGTTGAGAATTGTGTTGCTCAGTCAAAACATGTTTTGCTACAAAACATCGAACTTTCCTTCCTTCCAATAAGATCAGCAAACTTCAGCCCATGGATCAAGCTATTACAAAACAATTATACCTCAGTGGCAAGTTCAACAGTATTTAATAGATATTAATGTGCTGGAATCTGTGATGCAATGAATCTTCTAGGTGCATTGAGTTTTATTTTGGATATGTGGGATGTTGTTGGACCTAGAATCAATGAAAATTATTTCTCAAACCCTCACTTTAACTCCCAACTCAATGTTGAGCATTCTTTCACTGTGGGTGATGACACAATGTGGCCCTGAGTAGGGCGGCTGAAGTGTTGGCTGCACCGTATCAGCACATAGCATGACGTGCAGCGAGTGAGGTGGCGCAGTGGTCAGCACACTGGACTTGCATTTGGGAGGACAGCGGTTCAAACCCATGTCCGGCCATCCAGATTTAGTTTTCCCATGATTTCCCTAAATTGCTTCAGGCAAATGCCAGGACGGTTCCTTTGAAAGGGTAAGGTCGACTTCCTTCCTCGTACTTCCCTAATCCATTGGAGCTGATGACCTCACTGTTTGGTCCCTCCCCCAAACCAACCAACCAACCAACCAACCATGATGTGTGTACAGCACAGTAGACGGTGTGTACAATTACTTTGCCATTGCCAAGCCACAGCGGTGCATGTGATGGGAGGCGGTCCACGTGGGTGCGCAGATGTTCTGCTTGTGGTGCGGACAAGGCATCATAGAGTGGTGGAACCTCCTCCATAAAATCACCAGGGATGGCAAATAATATTAGTTTCTATTTACTCATGATACATTTCATAGGTGGGAAATCTCGAAGTCATGCTTTCTAGAGTGCTTTCAGTCTGAAGAAAGACACACTAAACACACTATTTCAAATTGGGTAAAAGCTGTTGTCACCAAATAAAATTTCAAGTTTAAAACCACTGTCATAATAATGGATAACACTTCAAACATGAAAGCAGCTGGTATGCTATTGAATCTTACATGTCTGATGCTTTGCACATTCTATAAATCACTCTCTGCAGCAAATAAAACAAAAGTCAATACAGAGAACTGTCGACAAGATCAAAAGAGCAGTTATATTTTTCAGAAAGAGTAGATATGCCTCAAGAAAACTTGCTAGTGAGGAAACAAAAGTCAGCAACCAATTCCTGCCACAAAGAGTGGTAACTCTTCAATTTGGAAGGAGTTTGATGATGATACACACAGTAAGCTCCCAGGAAGCTACAACCCAGGACATGTGGCGATTGCCGAACTAGACAAATACAAGGACTTTCTGTAAAGTAGTGCCTCTGTATTTTTTATGTGAAAATTCTCAAAGCTTTTCAAATAAAACAAATGTTATTAACATTTTACATCTTTAATCCTCATGTCTATATATTTGCATTACTCTGTTTCTAGAGTTCTCTGAATTGTATCATGTAACATGGCTGTGCATAATGTAACTTGCTGCATTAGAAACAGCATTCTGCAATCGAGTTTTGAATTCAGAGTGTTTGTCCACAGGTGTAGGAACATCTCCTTCACCATGAAAATGCCAGACCACACACAACAGTTGTGAAATTTGCAACAATATGATGTCTTTGCTTCACTGTCACCACCACCACCACCACCACCACCACCAGCATCATTACAGTTTTGACTTGGTCCCATCCAATTTTCATCTGTTCCCAAAACTTAAACAATGTCTAGGACGACTCACTTTGGATAGTGATGAAGCCTTGCAAGCAGAAGTGAGGCTGTGGCTCCATCAGCAAAGTCAAACATTTTATAGTGACAATATAAACAAATTGGTCTCTTGTTGGGAGAAGTGTGGTCATATCCAGGATGAGTATGTTGAGAAATAAATATGTAGTCAAGCAGAATAAAGATATTCCCTGTCAAATCAATTATGCCAACCGATCAACATGGGAACAGTCGATCTACCAATCTACACCTTAAACATAAAGAAAAAAGGCCTCATGAACTTCAGAAACAAATGAGTAATGGGAGGAAAGACCAGAAACCTCTCAAGTACACACTGCTAGATCCACATGAATACTGCATGCCAATTTACATCTTGATGCATTCCATTATGATGGCAATTATGGTTAGCATTAAAACAAGTGTGATTATTGGAAAAATGGATAAATTATGCATGTGCTGCAGTGTCCTAGAATTTAAGAATTAAATACCAAGAATGTTCTGTGCAGGTGGAAAAGTGAAATTCCAGAATTACATCAACCACCTGAACCATTATCAAAGTTGGTATCAGGTGACACAAACCAGTTCAAAAGATTCCTTGGCAAACATACACAAGTACAATTAATGTTTTCAAATTACATCGTTCAGGGCAAAAAAGTCATGCATGAGAATTATATGACAACATTCAAAATGCAAAATCAATTTTATTATTGTTCACGCTGATTGCAAAGCAGAACACAAATTTCTTCAAAATTATTTTCTGCGAGAGACTGATGAACAAACTGATCAACACTGTTGACTCAATATGGGCATTAAATGAGAAACAGTCGCTACATTACAAATTTTATTCAATCAGCACAATGAAGTAACAATTAACTGGCTCAATAAATTAACACTCAAGTTGTGTAACATAGAATAAGAGGTGGGGCCTCTAGGATCCCTACATTTAAACAGAGAATTAAGGCATAAATCATTTGAAAATCTTAGTTTACATTATTTTACATTTATTTTTACAGTTATTTAAGTGTTGTTTAAATACTCTGTGTTGTTATAGCACCCTCAATGAACCTGCAGTTTTTAAATAGCACACCAAAACGTACTGTTAGAACTGAATTTTACCTCCTGAAACTTGAAGGGCGTAAATTTTCACACAAAGCTAAATCCCATGGTTTAAAGTTGCACATAAATATTGTACTCGGCAGGGACAACAAGATACTTTGCAAGTTAACATTCAATGCTGGGATCCTCCTCCTCTACCACCACCACCACCACCACCACCACCACCACCACCACCAGTTGGAACACATTAAGTATTTAACTGGAGAAACAAGAAGATGCCCGTCACCAACATCCTGAAATTCTTCCTATGAATGGTCCTCTTCTTTGCTAGCGGAACTGTGATCACTGACTAATACAAAATTCTTGTCTTTTTTGTGTACTTCTTGATCTATATCACTGACATCTTCCCCCAACTACAGATTAACAATTCCATCAAACTTAGGATCCTTGAAACTGATGTATTCTTGTGAACGAATTTTTTACTATGAACAATTGACAGGAATGGGGGAAAGAAATACAGTAGAAGAAGAATGGGTAGCTTTGAGGGATGAAGTAGTGAAGGCAGCAGAGGATCAAGTAGGTAAAAAGATGAGGGCTAGTAGAAATCCTTGGGTAACAGAAGAAATATTGAATTTAATTGATGAAAGGAGAAAATATAAAAATGCAGTAAATGAAGCAGGCAAAAAGGAATACAAACGTCTCAAAAATGAGATCGACAGGAAGTGCAAAATGGCTAAGCAGGGATGGCTAGAGGACAAATGTAAGGATGTAGAGGCTTATCTCACTAGGGGTAAGATAGATACTGCCTACAGGAAAATTAAAGATACCTTTGGAGATAAGAGAACGACTTGTATTAATATCAAGAGCTCAGATGGAAGCCCAGTTCTAAGCAAAGAAGGGAAAGCAGAAAGGTGGAAGGAGTATATAGAGGGTCTATACAAGGGCGATGTACTTGAAGACAATATTATGGAAATGGAAGAGGATGTAGATAAAGATGAAATGGGAGATACGATACTGCGTGAAGAGTATGACAGAGCATTGAAAGACCTGAGTCAAAACAAGGCCCCCGGAGTAGACAACATTCCATTGGAACTACTGACGGTCTTGGGAGAGCCAGTCCTGACAAAACTCTACCATCTGGTGAGCAAGATGTATGAAACAGGCAAAATACCCTCAGACTTCAAGAAGAATATAATAATTCCAATCCCAAAGAAAGCAGGTGTTGACAGATGTGAAAATTACCGAACTATCAGTTTAATAAATCACAGCTGCAAAATACTAACACGAATTCTTTACAGACGAATGGAAAAACTAGTAGAAGCCAACCTCGAGGAAGATCAGTTTGGATTCCGTAGAAACTCTGGAACAAGTGAGGCAATACTGACCTTACGACTTATCTTAGAAGAAAGATTAAGAAAAGGCAAACCTACGTTTCTAGCATTTGTAGACTTAGAGAAAGCTTTTGACAATGTTGACTGGAATACTCTCTTTCAAATTCTGAAGGTGGCAGGGGTAAAATACAGGGAGCGAAAAGCTATTTACAATTTGTACAGAAACCAGATGGCAGTTATAAGAGTTGAGGGACATGAAAGGGAAGCAGTGGTTGGGAAGGGAGTAAGACAGGGTTGTAGCCTCTCCCCGATGTTGTTCAATCTGTATATTGAGCAAGCAGTAAAGGAAACAAAAGAAAAATTCGGAGTGGGTATTAAAATCCATGGAGAAGAAATAAAAACTTTGAGGTTCGCTGATGACATTGTAATTCTGTCAGCGACAGCAAAGGACTTGGAAGAGCAGTTGAATGGAATGGACAGTGTCTTGAAAGGAGGATATCAGATGAACATCAACAAAAGCAAAACGAGGATAATGGAATGTAGTCGAATTAAGTCGGGTGATGCTGAGGGAATTAGATTAGGAAATGAGACACTTAAAGTAGTAAAGGAGTTTTGCTATTTGGGGAGCAAAATAACTGATGATGGTCGAAGTAGAGAGGATATAAAATGTAGACTGGCAATGGCAAGGAAAGCGTTTCTGAAGAAGAGAAATTTGTTAACATCAAGTATAGATTTAAGTGTCAGGAAGTCGTTTCTGAATGTATTTGTATGGAGTGTAGCCACGTATGGAAGTGAAACATGGATGATAAATAGTGTGGACAAGAAGAGAATAGAAGCTTTCGAAATGTGGTGCTACAGAAGAATGCTGAAGATTAGATGGGTAGATCACATAACTAATGAGGAAGTATTGAATAGGATTGGGGAGAAGAGAAGTTTGTGGCACAACTTGACCAGAAGAAGGGATCGGTTGGTAGGACATGTTCTGAGGCATCAAGGGATCACCAATTTAGTACTGGAGGGCAGCGTGGAGGATAAAAATCGTAGAGGGAGACCAAGAGATGAATACACTAAGCAGATTCAGAAGGATGTAGGTTGCAGTAGGTACTGGGAGATGAAGAAGCTTGCACAGGATAGAGTAGCATGGAGAGCTGCATCAAACCAGTCTCAGGACTGAAGACCACAACAACAACAACAACTGAAGAAAACAGATGTATAGTTTGCAAGGTGTTGTCTGGGAAACCCCCACCACAATCAATACTAAAAGATTGGGAGGTTGGCAATTTAAGGAGAGCAGGGATGGTATAAGAGCATTCTGCCAAAACGGAGTGAGTTCAGAACTCCTCACATTGTTTGAGAGATTGTACATCGTGAGTTGATTGTTCAGAACTGCACTTACATGAATGCCAGCTAATGACTGAATATTCTGAAATATTATTCACAATTGCGAATAATTTTGATATTAGCTGCTTTATGTACTGAAGGAGTACCTATCGGTGAAACATTAAAATTTTTGTCAAACCAGGACTCGAACTTAAGTTTCCCACTTATCTTGAATGGTCTTGATCACCTTAACCATCTTGGTTATCCATACATGCTCCCTGGATTGATTCAAACTTCCATCTGCCACAGTGTCTACATTCCCTAGTGCTTGCAGCTTTGCCTGGATTCCAGCAACAGAATTAATGAGACGAACATGTTTGACATTTAATTGTACCATCATTTTTGCTCATCATGTATGTATGTCTCAAAGAAGAAGCATTTGAAAAATAAATCTTACAGCCTAAATGGGGAGAAATGACAATACTAGTAACACTGAACATGGTCGTCTCATTGGCCCATTTCAGGAATCCAGGTAAAGCTGTGTACACCTTGGGAAAGTGGGGGGAGGGGGGGGGGGGGGGTTCAGCGGCGTGTAGATAGTAGACACTGTGGCACCTGAATATTTGTATCAGTCCTGAAAGCATACTTGGATAACCGAGACGACTCGGGCAACTGCTCATGATAACTGAGAAAACTGTGTCGTGCACAAGTTCCATGTCGTGCAGCTGACGTTAAAATTATTCACAATTATGACTAATTTTTCAGGATTTAACTGTGGCTGCAAACTGACAACAATACTTGCCTGAAGGAAGAGATATTGTCAAAATAAAGAGTACAAAGCTGTAATTAGAGCAGACAAAACACGTATCAGCCAACACAAAAGACAGTACAATGCACCAACAGGTAATAAAGTGTTAATTGTTGTAGTTGGAAAAGAATTTATTTTGCGTGTAATAATTCCACAGCACAGAAATGATGATGTTCACCGAGTCTCAGAAACTCCGTCACTCATATGATGGACTGAAACAGACACTTTTATTTTTGCACGGAGAATATGACTCATTTTAATATCACATTGAAAATCTACACATAGATGAAGGAGCGAGTAAAAAAGTCGGTGACATGCATGACTTATTTATACTGAGTGATGATTAGTGAAACTGCTGACAAACCTATCTTGAAATGTCGGCAACTGTTCCAACAAAACAGGAACTGAACAACTCCTCCACATTTGGCTAAAGAAGGGCAAAAGAGAAGGTTGAGAGGATTGCAACATGCACACATTTTGATTTGTTTGATCAAAAAAGTCACGACACATCAATCTGAGTCTGACACAGGTACAGACTTTTTTGAAATTGTCATCAGAAACATGATTCATGGTCCGTGTGGCTTACTCAACAATTCACCATGTATATCTGATTGGAAATGCATGACACAATACCTAAGAGATTTACTTGCCAAGACTATAACTGATAATGACGAATATCTCCTCTATTATCAACAACCAACTGAAGATGGCAGCAAATCTACCACTTTAAAAGTATAAAACAATTATGATGAATTCAATAATCACTGACTTGTACCACATTCACCGTTACTCTTGAAAATGAACAAAGCAGACATCAATCGGAACAACAAGTTATGTGTTGCCAGTCACTGTTTATTTATTCCCACAACATGGTTTACAGAGTTAAGCCATCATCAGGTGGATTTATTTGTATTGTATTAATATGATGTGTTTATTGTTTTATGACTTTGGGGTAAGTTATGGCATTGTCTAAAAGGAAAAACAAAACACTATTTTAGAACATGGTTCTGTGGAGGTCTTTGACTGAAAACTGATTGTAAATGTACATGTGCAAATAAAACAACTAAAACAGAACACCTTCAGTCATCACAGGCTCATTTTTCTGTAGTAATAATCACATATAAACTGTAATACTTCACAAACAAATATCGCGTTTAGAAACTGTTAGGTGCAAAGAACATATAGCAAAACAGAACCATTATTTTGGAGTAAATCTTCAAAGCACTGTTGCGCTCTCTCGTTGAGTAGATGAACAGGTATGTTACAGTAAATATTTTGGGTGATACAGTTACCCTTTCTGTCATGTTTGTACAGCTTAAACTTCATAGTCATTTGTGTAATCAGGTGATATGTTGAAAACATTGTACATAAATAACAATTGAGGTTAGGAAACAGAGAGAAAGGATGAAATGAGTGACAGAAAGAGAGCGAAGTTTTGACTATGCCCGAGCTGTGGAGTTGTTACAGTCACATCTGTTACATGTTACAACTAAGTAAATGTTGAAGTAATACACTGATAAGGAATTAAATGTATTCAGACAGATATATTCTTGCAAGTTAGGCATGTCAACTGTTCATCTAGAAAATATCAAAGATATATGCAAACAGCTAAATATGGTAAATATGAAGAGGGTGGAGATAATTGTTTGTTTGTGTGTGTGTGTGTGTGTGTGTGTGTGTGAGAGAGAGAGAGAGAGAGAGAGAGAGAGAGAGAGAGAGAGAGAGAGAGAGAGAGAGGGGGGGGGGGGGGGGCACAAGCTTTTGTGTGTGTGTGTGTGTGTGTGTGTAGGAATTCAGATAAAGAAGGCGAAGGATTGACTGAGGGAGAGAAAAGTTGTTTAGGTTATGCTGGAACTGTGGGTTAAGATTACATGTGTCATATATTATAACTACGTACAGGTTGAAGAAATACATTGATTATGCTTTAAAACAATATGAAGATATATATACTATTTATATTATAAACAGATACATGTACCCTATAGCTGATTAGGTGCAAACTATTGGTATGTTTGTGGGTAGGGCCATTCTATAGTTTATTTGGCAAATATCATGGAAACATAAGCAATTATTTGTGGTAAATATAAAGCAGCAGACGGAGGCTCCGTGTGTGTGTGTGTGTGTGTGTGGTGTGTGTGTGCGCGTGCACGCACGCGCGTGTAAATTTAAGAATGTAGGCTGCTGTTAAAACAGAGATGATACTGTTGTAAATGTTGTCTTTTCTGTCATTTAGGATTAACTCAGGCTGTTTTCTTTGGTGTCTGTATATTTGTACTGTTTCCAGGATGTCTAGTCTTCTGCTTTAAGTTGGATGCTGTTACTTGTGTTGTTAGCATGACATTTTCTTTCCTGCAGGTGAGTGGCTATTGTTGGTGCGTATGTTCTATCAACTAAATCAACTGGGATGTTACATTAGTAGCAATGAAGCAGTTTGGTGCATTTTATCATTTCCAGTCCATAAAGACATCCAACAGCTATTCATTTGGAAGTTCCTCTTGAAAATGGACAGTGTGTGTACTTCATATCAGAAAATGCTTGTGAAGAACATTGTCACCACCACCAACAATGTTAACTTCATTTTATTATTTTGTGGGGATGATATGTCCGCTAAGGCAACACTCTACTCGCAAGGGCCAACATACTACACATGACACTCTTCGGCAAACAAGTTTCAACATCAGAAACAAGATAACACAGTTGCATGACATTCCTATTCAAATTCAACTGATGTGTTATGCTGACAGTACACTATTCATCAAAATAATGTAGAACACTTTCACTTGTGCTTATAAGAAATGAGAACAGTAAACACTCCCATGTCAGCTACTTATCGTGAAGCCTGCAAGAACGAAATCTTGAAAACTGTGAGAAATGCGACACTTTACTTGCTGAAACATGGGACACCATTCAATGCCAGCAAACACATATTATTTGGAATAATACTGACAATGTGTTCCCAACACAACCCAAAAGATCTTTTGGAAAAATACAATGACTACATGAGAGAAGACATTATTTACATGCTACAAATTGAAATCTGGACATTCGGTTCAAACCAAATGTGTATATGGCACTGGTTTCATCTGAGAACACATGTTTAGCAATCGCTAACAAGCTAGGGTATAACTTTGACTGTTTGTGCTGAATCAATCTTTAAATAACCTTTTTGATCGTGATTTATAATGAGAAAAACTCCTTGATGTCAATGAATTGGGTACATTTGTTCAAATGAATTTTCCGAAATTGGTTCCCGAATGACACACAGCATATGACAGAATTATACACACCATTACAAGCCGAGACTACAGATTATATTTCATAGATATGTCCAAAAGCACAGGCAACACACTCTTCATTTCACTTATTTTGCAACCATACAATCATACCATCATACCATAGAAATAGTATATATATCTTCATATTGTTTTAAAGCATAATCAATGTATTTCTTCAACCTGTATGTAGTTATAATATATGACACGTGTGATCTTAACAATCGTACCATCTGGAATTGAGAGAAATCTTTTGATGATGATCAAACAGCGTATTCAGCACTGAAACTGCTGTTGAACATGCAAATCACTGACTCATCAACACACAAAATAAATAAAAATTCAGAATGAGTAAAATAATCCTATTATTTCAACTCATTATATGGAGCAATTGTACTATGGCACACAAAAAATATAGGAAGTGCTTCATCATATACTTAAAGATTTGAGAGGAAATGAACAGCTGGTAATTTTCGACAAACTCTACCAGTTATACCGCATTAAACAGTCACTAAAGAACTTAATGCTCGTCTCAGATCATCAGTTTCATGGCGACACATACAGATACTGACCTTGAAGACCAATACATATTTAGCTACAACATGATCCACCTGATGAATGTTTCACAAAACTGTTAGGCGTTGGGAAAGGGAAAATGGCAATCAGTGACTCCACACAATGTATCACACTGCCAACGAACTTCTGTAAACTCACAGCAAACACGAATAAAATGATTCACATAGTTTTCCCAGATACCGCAAAGAATTACAAAAACCATCACTGGTTCAGTGCATGTGTTATATTTGCAGCCGAACACAAAAATGTCAATGTCATCAATTCTAGCACTCAAAATGAAATACCAGATGCAAACCAATGTGCACAGACTCAGCTACAGAGTGAAAATTTCATCCTGGAGACAACCCCCACAGTGGCTAAGCCATGCCTCCACAGTAGGTGTGCTAATCTTGCAAGTTTTGCAGGATACAGGCTGTGAAGTTTGGAAGGTAGGAGATGAGGTACTGGTGGAAGTAAAGCTGTAAAAATGGGTTGTGAGTCATGCTTGGGTAGCTCAGTTGGTAAAACACTTTCTTGTGAATGGCAAAGTTCCTGAGTTACAGTCTTGGCCCAGCACACAGTTGTAATACGTCAGGAAGTTTCAATATTATCTCGATTGCATACAACATAACATGTACAGTTACAATCGACAACGTTAATTGTTGTTTGAAATTTCATTTGCTGATGTCTTGGCTGTTAATCTTTACAGGCCACTTCAAAAAATTTTCACAGAATAACAGGTTTTCATCAGGCAAATAACATTGGAGTTTTTCCAAGCCCGTGATTGAACTGGACTCGATTGGAACCTTTTCTGAGGGATAAGTTTGTTTTTCTGGTGCAGTCAGTGGACTATGCTGGAGGCCTAGAAGAAAAGTGTGACTAGTCAGGCCATTGATTGTTGCTGAAGGTGTAATACAACCCTTTCCTGCGTATTTAAAAACAAAATGTGAAAAAGTGCTGATAGAGAAGTTCACCTTTCATTATCTTCCAATGCTTAAAGAGTTTCTTCAGAAATTCTGGTCTTCATGTACTAAGACTGCTACCATTACATAAAGTCTTATATTTCAGTAGCATCAGCGTCTCTAACAAGAAATTTACTTTGTTGCAAATTTGTAATAATCACCTCTCTGACATCACACATTGTAAAAAATCTGTCCTGTTTCCTTAATTTCCTTTTTATGATGCTGAAATCCCTATCATAGCGTAAAAAACCGTCCCCACTCACTAGAAGGTAATGCTGAATTTTACTGACGTGGTGGTCACAATTGTGTACATAAAGTTTGTTCACTAATATTTCGCTGACAAGAAATGTCAGGTGCATCAAAACTCACTGTGCACATTTGTGTAGGTTTATTTTGGCCATGCTCCAGCGGCTGCTGCTCTCTTCTGAGCAGTCTGTAAACTACATAGTAAAATATACTCTCTGGTGTTGTCTCTCTGTGGGAAACCATTACTCATTGACTTTATTGCTGTAATAGTCACATTGTGGGTTTCGTTAATGAATGTTTTGTGTGGTTTCCTTCTTTTGGAAACATTAGACATTCTTTCAGTGGAATTTTCAGCAATTTCATTCAGTTCATATTTGTGTTATGTATCAGGTAAATTTAATGTACACATTTGTGTACAACAGCTCCTTAATTGTGTAAAATAGGAAACTCCATTCAAAAATTTGTCTCAGCTGTATTTGCATGGCTGTGGTAGTTATGTGTGGTATTTTTTTCAGGAATTTCAGTACCAACAGCAAGGAGGAGAATAACTGACCAGTACACATGATTTTATTTTATATTTCTGGATTTTGACTTACAAATATGGATAAGGAATATCTTTCTGTGGAGAAAGATTGGGGCTTGATTATGGACATAATTGAAAAAAGTGACGTTTCTGACATAAGTTTGAATGGAGATGAGGATGACAGTGTACCACTTCTTGAAAGGCAAGCTCCACAAATAGTGAAACATGTTGAAGCAGATAAAGTGGGCGTGAATGATGTGTGTAGAGACACCATATCTGAAGATGAAGATAACGGAGAGGTGGTGGATGCTGAAATGAACTTTTTATACAATGAAAACAACCCATAATTTAATAACCTGTGTGACAACATAATGGTGACACCTAAAGAATCCATAAAATGGGAACGCAAGCCTCTAAGTACCATGGGAGAAACATACAAAGCTCCAAATTTTGAAGAATCTGTCTTGTGTTCTCCAATACAATACTTCAAAAGGTATATACCAGATGATTTGTTCACTAGCATAGCAGCACATACTAATATTTATGCATTACAACAAGGCAAATCCTCATTCAAGCAGACAACTCCTCAAGAACTAGAGGTGCTATTTGGTTTGCAAATATTAACTGGTGCTTTGAAATTTCCCAGATTACAAATGTATTGGGATACAAGCCTGGGGGTAAATGTGTTTTGGAAAACATGTCACGAGACAGATTTTTAGAATTACGAACAAATTTACACTTGGTGAACAATCTGGAGAAGCCACCTGAAAATAAAGATAAATTTTACAAATTCAGGCCAGTTTACACAGCCATTTGAAAACGTTGCAGTGAACTTTCTACAGAAGAGGATGTTTGTGTGGATTAAGGAATTATTCCTTTCACTGGGAAGTTTTCTGCAAAGCAGTATGTCAAGGGGAAACCAAGCCCATGGGGAATCAATATCTTCATGTTGTGTGGAAAGTGTGGAATAGTGCATGACTTCCTTTTGGATCAAGGCGCTACAACTTAACTAAATACCACATGCTGTAAAAAATTTGGATTAGGTCCTGCTGTTTCAAGTTCTGAAATCTCAAGGCATCAATGCAGCAGGTACTGTCCGTCAAAACAGATTTGGAAAGAACTTGCCTTTTTCAGATGATAAAACAATAATGAAACAAACCAGAGGTTACTGTGAAGAAATCACTAGTGCTGATGAAATTACCATGTGTAAGTGGTTAGACAGTAGGCCAATTGTATTGTGTTCAAACTTTGTTGGTAAAGGCTCAGTGGATGAAGTTGAGCTTGGGGACAAAAAGCACCATAAATAAGTGAAAGTAGAAAGACCTGAAATAGTGAGAAGATATAATCATGCAATGGGTGGTGTGGATCTATTTGATCAATTGATAAGCTACTACATAGTTTTCATCAGATCTCGAAAATGGCCTTGCTTATGATTCTTCACACTGTTGACTTTGCCATCATGCAAAGTTGGTTGGAAATACAGACGAGATACAGAAAACCGGTCTATCCCAAATAAGAAGCAAATGGACTTTCTTCCTTTCGTATCAGGGCAGCAGATGGATTGATACTGTGCCAAAAAAAAGTGACTGAAAAGAAGAGGGGGCAACCGTATAAAGGACTAGCTTCAGACATGAGAGTCATACCAAGAAAAAGAGGAGAATTATGACCAGCTACAGAAATACAGTTTGATTCTATTGACCACTTGCCTTTCCATGATGTAGGAGCTCCAAGTCGCTGCAAATTTCCAAAATGTACAAGGCGTTCAAGCATTCAGTGCAGGAAATGTAAGGCACATTTGTGTCTCCAAAAGGACACAACTTGTTTTTTGCAGTTTCATACTAAACCTTAAAATCAGGTGTAGACCATTGTTGTTTAAATAAGAATGTAATATGGAATTATTTTTATTGTTTCCTCTGTTTTAAAGTGAAATAAAGAGTGGCATAATTGATCCATACTGTTAACCTCCTTAATATATGACATGAATGAAGTTCGAGACCTGATGAACACATTTGTGTACATTAAATATCTAGAAAACTAGAGATCATACGAAATTTTTTCTTAGATAAATGTTGTCAGGAGACTCACCATAATGTAAAAATAATGTCAGATTTTTTTACAAGTAAATAAAAAAATCAGGTCTGAAAGGGTTAAAATACAAACAGGTGTGTATTCTATCACCCATTGAGATGTATCTGTAAAACTCTGCATTTGTGTTAAATCAATGTTTGGAAGTTTAGTATCCCTGGCACTGGACATCATGATGGGCATCATGATGGGGGCAGATGAGCTGCCATGGGTATAGCAGTAAAATAGTGTGGAAACCTGTTCCAGAGGGCACATGCAGCACATAGTATGGGCAGACCCACTGGCAGAGGAGTTTACTTGCAGACGGCAGTTGGCTGGGTGGGCCAGTGCATACTCTGAGTTCGACCATCATGGACCTCACCTTGTGCTTCGTGCCACATGTTGTTGCCAAGTGCTTAGCTGATAGCTGCCTGTGTCAGCCAAGTGCTGAGTCTCTCCCGTGCTCATCTATACAGGGGTTCAGAGTCTCTGCTTCCTGTAGATTGACTTGCATCACAAGTTCATTTTCCTCTCATGGTTTCCTGTTCCCTGGCTATTATCGAGTCATTGTAGACTTGTGAAGTATCTGCACTGATTGTGTAGTGTACCAGTGTTGTCCTGCCAGTACAGATACTAAAGGAGGTTAACAAATCTAAAAGACTACAGAAACCCATTTCACTGAAGGGGAAAATACTGGTGTAACAGACAGTTATGAGCAGCAACAGAGTTGTAAATGACACATTATTTGCAAAATCCTAAGAATTTGCTTGAAACCATGTATGTTAACTCATGATGTACTTGGTGTCATATTTCTCAAGATTTGTTGTCTTACTGTCTTCCCTTTTTCCTTCTCAAAATGCAAATGTGGAGTTTCAATCAAAGTATTAAAACAGAGAGGAATGGAACAGTATACACAATTGACAAGGACAGCATATTGACTTGTTACATCATTTCTGGTGTACCCGCAGCGTAAGTATGGGTTATGTTAACATAAAATATTTAGCTTTTTGCCAAATAATATCTTACGACAGTGGTTTGAAAAGTTCTCAGAATCACCACGAGAGGTCAGCGTTAGTGCAATGAGTTGTTCATGTGGTATTCATTGGACTGTTGCCTGTAAACACGTGACACATCAGTGCTCTTGGAAGAGAGCTGTGGCAGTGACGTGGCTTTGTTGTTGTTCCCGCATAGTGATTTGTGAAGATAGGAAGAAAAAAATGTGGTTTGAGCAGTGATTAAGTACTTTGTAATATTCAACTGTTGCCAAGTGGACAAATGAATTTAAATTTGGTCAGGAGAGCTTAGATGATGATCCACACAGTGGTCGGCCAAGATGTGTCATCTACTCCAGAAATCATTGCAGAAGTGCACAAAATGGTCACGGAGGATCGCCGATTGAAAGTGCGTGAAATTGCTCACCCTTGCCAGATGTCATCTGAAAGGGTATTTCATATTTGAACGGAAGAATTCGAAATGAAAAAATTATTTGCAAGATGGGTGTCGCGACTATTGACACATATCAGAACAATGTTTGGCCCGTTTTAGGAAAATCAAACAAGATTTTTTGTGCCGGTTTGTGACAACAGATGAAACTTGGGTGCACTACTATACCCCAGAGACAAAAAAACAGTCAAAGCAGTGGAAACATGCTGATTCTGTGCCACCAAAGAAAGCAAAGACAATTCCTTCAGTGGGAAAGGTCATGGCATCAGTGTTCTGGGATGCGAATGGGATTCCGTTTGTAGATTATTTCCCTACTGGGCAAACAATTACTGGAGAATACTATGCTAACCTCCTGGACAAATTGCAACACAAGATACATGAAAAAAGGTCGGGTTTAGCAAGGAAGAAAGTCATCTTCCATCTAGACAATGCGCATCCGCACACGTGCCATCACCATGGCAAAATTACATGGACTGCAGCATGAATTGTTCCCACACCCAACTTATTCACCTGATATGGCTCCGTCATAGTTCCACCTGTTCCCAAAACCGAAAATTTTTCTTGGTGGATGAAGATTCACTTCAAATGAAGAATTGGTAGCCGGAGTTGACAACTATTTAGCAGGCCTGGAGGAAACTCATTTTCAAGATGGGATCAAGGCACTGGAACATTGTTGGACCAAGTGTATTAATCTACAAGGAGACCACATTGAAAAATAAAAAAAAGTTTCAGTGATGTAAGTACTTTTTTCCTATTCCGTTCCGAGAACTTTTCAAACTTCCCTTCCAATTACGACTCATGCAAAACTGCCAGTCATAATTATCTTTTAGAAAGTCCTGTTTCTTCAACAGTCTTTAAACTTGTTGAGCTTCAAACACTAACTGTACACAAATACAGAGTTGTACAGCTAAATGATCTTGAGTGGCAGAATGGACACATCCATATATTTTAAAATTACTTTCATGGTCTTATCCACTCAAGATAGGGTACTTCCCCTGTAAGTCTAGAAAAACAATGGTCTTCAGACAGCTGATTCTCTCATTTTGTTAAGGAAATGCTACACGTATACATTCACAGTGACAAAAGGCTATGTTAAAGTCATCAGTCCCCTAGAACTTAGAACTACTTAAACCTAACTAACCTAAAGACATCACACACATCCATGCCCGAGGCAGGATTCGAACCTGCAACCGTAGCGGTCGCGCGGTTCCAGACTGTAGTGCCTAGAGCCGCTCAGCCACCCCGGCCGGCATCAAACGACATGCTACACTAAGCCATCGCACCTGGAGAGCTGCAAAAGAGAGAGAGAGAGAGAGAGAGAGAGAGAGAGAGAGAGAGAGAGAGAGAGAGAGAGAACCAGTTGGGTTGCAAGGCTCAAATATGAGATTGGGGAGCTCCAATACTTGTAGAATACCTCAAGATGCATCCTGAGTACTACCTGTGTCTATAGTTTATTGTCACCTTTAATTTTGACTTAGACATGATTGTTTCTGTGTTATATGGTAGACAAAACTTCCAATATAAGCATGTGTGCTCATGGATCTCCCTTATCCTGACTTAGTTTTGTGCGTAACAGACTGAATGTGCATATGACAAGGTGCATAGAAAATATTTTACAATGGTACTATTTGCATGTTACAAAACTTCCTATTGAAGAGGTCTGGTTACAAATATGAAGGAAACTCGTACATACAAGGGTAGTGTCATTCAACAAAATTAACCTCCTATTGAAAATAGTTGTTTTACCCAACTATTTGGTAGTTCAGTTGTTAGAGCAGTAGAGTGTCAAATTTTATAAGATGGTTCCCATAGACCTCTGGTTCAGATCTAATCCAAATGAACATTTTAACTTGTTTGTGAAATGACTCCACAGTCTGTCCTTTCATATGAAAACCAAATCACAATTACAAAATTTCACCACAACGATCAGAAACAGAATATTATTGTGTTTCCCTTGCTGTTTACATGCGATAGCATTTACAATTGCTATTCACACACATCCCATTCAAACATATTCTCTAGTTAATTTGACTTTATTAGAAACAATTTTACCTTCATAATGTCCAGCTATGATACCTAATGTTTAAGCTTTCGCAGTTTCATCATCTTACATAAAGGTGAAATTAGTCTACTTCAGACACTAACATTCGTTTACACACACAAGCATCACAGCCCTTATGTTGGTGTCACCTGCATGTTGTGCACGTTTGCACTATCTCTCCATATAACGTCATTGCCCTACACCTCATTGTACCGTGGGCATAAGGTGATATCTTCACTACCTGCAATGCTTTCCAAAAAAGTGAATTGTTTGTTCATAATGTAAATGTATTTATTCACTATCGTCCATTTCTCAGACTAACATGGAAGCTATGAATAATACATCCCACAAGTGGAACAACTGCTAAAATCGGTTCTTGCTAATGCTACTTTCGTATTTTGTGTAAAACTGTTAAAGATATGTGACCCCTCCAGTTTTCAAACATGTGACTTGTTTGTCCACAGCTGGATGTGCAATCTGTTGCGTCACCGGACTCTGGCTGGATACCGTACCTTGACCTGCAGAGGAAATGAGCAATAAGTTTTGCCGAGAATAACTTTATTGTGCTTTGGGTTGTATTTCATGACCGATAGTCGACAATTTAGTTATAATTTATGGACCCATTTGCAAAAGTCCTACAATTCCTTAGTTTCGAGCGAGTTAGTGATGGTGCAGGGAGCAGGGAACAGAACGCCCTTTGTTGCACATATCGCCACTCTAAACAGGTGGGGCATAAATGCATCAACTTTCACATGGCTTTCACTATCAGCATTCACAAAGTTCCTTATTATTGTTAATTAAAAGTCACAATTATGTTTTCCATCGCTAGATAGCTAAACTGTTTGCAGAAAAAATATATGTAGAAACCTTGAAACTTTGGCTAATGCTCCTATATGAGACATATAGCTTCCTCTTACTTCGAGTCACCAGAGCATCAGACAGTGTTTTTCATCACATGACCAGATGTTAACATTTAATGATTTTTAAGCTTTAATTACATAAAAATAACAGATATTTTGTGAGAATATTGACTGTAAATGCTATTTAAATGTTTTAATCAATCAGAATAACAACAATATGTACCATATTTTCAAGGTAGGAAAACAGCCTATTATTCATGTTACTGTATGTATTTTTGTGTGTCATATTTTGAACAGCATAGTATTCCATCAGCAATATTGTGAAAGCTATCTCATGAGTAATTTATATACAGATATGAATTTGTATGCAATGTACTACTACTAAATATGAAGTGTAGTAGTACTAAACTGAACCACACGTTATTACAAGGTCACAATTCCACATTATTTTATAACCAAATTCAAATTGTACTCTGGTTGAACTCAAATTGCTAAATTAGAGGAAGATTAGAGTTTAATGTCATCTGAGACAGAAAACATGTCCAGATCGGAGAAGATTCCTTTTTGCATTTGGGGAGAGGGATGGGAATGGAATGTGTCCCCCCCCCATTATGATCCACTCTTCACCTCATTCAGCTGACGACAGTACTTCGTGTTAACAATTTCTTAAGGCTCATCTGCACTATACATTATACTGTAACTGTTGTTATACTCTAAAACATTTTAATTTTTTGAACAACTGGGGTGTCTCAGATGGAAGACATTAAAGCAAATAAGAGGCGAGCTGCTCGATTTGTTACCAGTAGGTTCAAACAAAATGCAAGTATTACAGAGATGCTTTAGGAACTCAAATGGGAATTTCTGGAGCAAAGGCAACATTTTCTTTGAGGAAAACTACTGAGAAAATTTAGAGAACCAACATGTGAAACTGACTGCAGAACAATTTGACTGCTGCCACCACACATTTCGCGTTAGGACCATGAGGATAAGATACAAGAAATTAGGGCTCGCATGTAGGCATAGAGTCAATCATTTTTTGCTCACACCATTTGCAAGTGAAACAGGAAAAGAAATGACTAAGAGTGGTACAGAGTATCCTGTACCACCCATCATACAGTGGCCTATGGAATATGTACGTAGATGTAGATTTAGATGTAGGGGTGATGTGTAAATACAGTGAACTGATTACCTATTTAACATCAAACAGTCAATTATTAAGCTGAGTCACAAAAGGCCTAAGAAATGTACCCACAAATAGTGGGAAACAAAACCACTTTCAAGGCTGTAGTCAAATTTAGTGACAACCTTCTCTGGAGTCCAAGTCTGTAGGGAGAGAATAGCTAATGTCAAAGTGGGAACAATAGTGGAAGTAAATAAAATGCTGTGTATTGGCAGGTCTAATGCCAACAGAAGAGTGGAGCTGACTGATGTACGAAGGTCAGTACCCTATTTTCAATTTTGTTTTTATTTAGTTTTTTTCCCTTAAGAATACATGTTACCCAAAAAGCTTTATTGATGAGAGATAGTGCAATGTCTGAGCTATTTTTTGACCCAATCACCACTCGAATTGAGACGCTTGTCATAGCACAGGATCAACTTTTGTATTCCTATATAGTAGAAGTCTGCAGCTTGGGAAGAAACTAGCGTGTGACGGGCACCTTCAGATTTTCCTCTCTGTGCAAAGTTGCCCAGCAGTACGAAATTTCTTGATGTGCAAGAAAAGATGGAAATCACTGGGAGCCAGATCATGACTGTATGACTGATGGTGAAACAGCTTCCTGCCAAACTCCTTCAGAACAATTGTGTACCAAAAGTATCTGGGTTAGCACTGTCAGAGGATTAGCACATCACCTGAACTAAGCAGTCACACATTTCATTATGAATGGCCCACCACATTTTCTGCAGTGTTTTACAGTAATGGTCACTGTTCACCATTTCACCTCTGTGGAAGAACACAATGAACAAAAGGCCCGCCTTGTCCCTGAACCCTATGCACATCACTTTTCGCACTGACACAATCTGTCTGAATTTCACCTTGAATGGAGAACTCTTGTAACACCAATGCATTGACTGTTGCTTGGTTTCTACAGTAAAGTGAGAAACAATTGCCTCAAGACCCATGACAATCTAGTCAAGGAACTCACTGCTGTTGTCATGGTTTCGTTGCAAAAATCTTAACACTGTTCGTTGTGTTCAGGTGTCAGGCTTTTCAGCCCCGTCTGGCACTAGTGACAATTTCATTCAACGCAAATCGTATTATCTGCAGAAAATGGCTGCAGATATCTGTAACACTGGAGCGATGATTCTCCATAATGCGCTGCCGCACCAGCTACACAAGTACCAATCACAAAGGAGGATTACCCATGGTCCTCTTCAGTATAGACACTTTCATAACCTTTGGAAAATTTCCTACACCAGTGACACATCATCTGTTTGCTCTTGACTTTCAGTCCATACAACTAACACAGCTAAGGATGAATTTCAATTGGTGCTAACGCATTAAGAAACTTTATCACATATCGAACCTCACAGTACAAGAAAGCAAAAAAGCCATAATTTTCAGCCACTGCTGCAGCACTACTGTCAACAGTTGAGACCTATCTGGTCTTTATATGATTGCTACATCACAAGTATCATGTATCTGCTACATTTTCAGTTAAATACATTTACTTAAGAAAATAAATAAATAAGTAATGGAGGACTTTCATAAACGAACAGTGATATTAAGAAAAATATAATGGCATTTCACAATATAAAAATTTAGAAGTAGTCGTGCAATATTAGTCTAGACCTGATAGTAAAGATAACACTTATATGAGGGTTGGGTTTGTTTTAAGCTGCAACTATATGGTGAGAAAATCTGTGAATTGTCATATAAAATTGTCATATAAAAAACAAAGATGATGTGACTTACCAAACGAAAGCGCTGGCAGGTCGATAGACACACAAACAAATACAAACATACACACAAAATTCTAGCTTTTGCAACCAACGATTGCTTCGCCAGGAAAGAGGGAAGAAGAGGGAAAGACGAAAGGATGTGGGTTTTAAGAGAGAGGGTAAGGATTCATCCCAATCCTGGGAGCGGAAAGACTTACCTAAAGGGGAAAAAAGGACGGGTATACAATCTCGCGCGCGCGCGCGCCCACACACACACACACACACACACACACACACACACACACACACACACACTTACACACATCAATCCACACATATACAGACACAAGCAGACATATTCAAAGACACAGAGTTTGGGCAGAGATGTCAGTCGAGGCGGAAGTGCAGAGGGAAAGTTGTTGTTGAATGACAGGTGAGGTATGAGTGGCGGCAACTTGAAATTAGCGAAGATTGAGGCCTGGTGGGTAACGGGAAGAGAGGATATATTGAAGAGCAAGTTCCCATCTCCGGAGTTCGGATAGGTTGGTGTTAGTGGGAAGTATTTAGATAACCCGGACGGTGTAACACTGTGCCAAGATGTGCTGGCCGTGCACCAAGGCACGTTTAGCCACAGGGTGATCTTCATTACCAACAAACACTGTCTGCCTGTGTCCATTCATGCAAATGGACAGTTTGTTGCTGGTCATTCCCACATAGAATGCATCACAGTGTAGGCAGGTCAGTTGGTAGATCACGTGGGTGCTTTCACACGTGGCTCTGCCTTTGATCGTGTACACCTTCCCGGTTACAGGACTGGATAGGCTATCCGTGATCTGAAGGCTGACCGATCCATCGTCATTCTTCCGGCGGACAAGGGCTCCACGACCGTGGTACTTGATCGTCGGGAGTATGTGGCTGAGGGACTGCGTCAGCTTTCAGACAACAACACATACAAAGTTTGCCAAGGTAATCCCATTCCTGATGTCCAGGAGCAGCTTCAAGGAATCCTCAGAACCTTAGGCCCCCTACAAAACCTTTCACCTGACTCCATCAACCTCCTGACCCCACCGACACCCCGCACCCCTACCTTCTACCTTCTTCCTAAAATTCACAAACCCAATCATCCAGGCCGCCCCATTGTAGCTGGTTACCAAGCCCCCACAGAACGTATCTCTGCCTACGTAGATCAACACCTTCAATCCATTACGTGCAGTCTCCCATCCTTCATCAAAGACACCAACCACTTCCTCGAACGCCTGGAATCCTTACCCAATCCGTTACCCCCAGAAACCATCCTTGTAACCATTGATGCCACTTCCTTATACACAAATATCCCGCACATCCAGGGCCTCGCAGCGATGGAGCACTTCCTTTCACGCCAATCACCTGCCACCCTACCTAAAACCTCTTTCCTCATTACCATAGCCAGCTTCATCCTGACCCACAACTTCTTCACTTTTGAAGGCCAGACATACCAACAATTAAAGGGAACAGCCATGGGTACCAGGATGGCCCCTTCGTACGCCAACCTATTCATGGGTCGCTTAGAGGAAGCCTTCTTGGTTACCCAGGCCTGCCAACCCAAAGTTTGGTACAGATTTATTGATGACATCTTCATGATCTGGACTCACAGTGAAGAAGAACTCCAGAATTTCCTCTCCAACCTCAACTCCTTTGGTTCCATCAGATTCACCTGGTCCTACTCCAAATCCCATGCCACTTTCCTTGATGTTGACCTCCACCTGTCCAATGGCCAGCTTCACACATCCGTCCACATCAAACCCACCAACAAGCAACAGTACCTCCATTACGACAGCTGCCACCCATTCCACATCAAACGGTCCCTTCCCTACAGCCTAGGTCTTCATGGCAAACGAATCTGCTCCAGTCCGGAATCCCTGAAGCATTACACCAACCACCTCACAACAGCTTTTGCATCCCGCAACTACCCTCCCGACCTGGTACAGAAACAAATAATCAGAGCCACTTCCTCATCCTCTCAAACCCAGAACCTCCCACAGAAGAACCACAAAAGTGCCCCACTTGTGACAGGATACTTTCCGGGACTGGATCAGATTCTGAATGTGGCTCTCCAGCAGGGATACGACTTCCTCAAATCCTGCCCTGAAATGAGATCCATCCTTCATGAAATCCTCCCCACTCCACCAAGAGTGTCTTTCCGCCGTCCACCTAACCTTCGTAACCTCTTAGTTCATCCCTATGAAATCCCCAAACCACCTTCCCTACCCTCTGGCTCCTATCCTTGTAACCGCCCCCGCTGTAAAACCTGTCCCATGCACCCTCCCACCACCACCTACTCCAGTCCTGTAACCCGGAAGGTGTACACGATCAAAGGCAGAGCCACATGTGAAAGCACCCACGTGATCTACCAACTGACCTGCCTACACTGTGACGCATTCTATGTGGGAATGACCAGCAACAAACTGTCCATTTGCATGAATGGACACAGGCAGACAGTGTTTGTTGGTAATGAGGATCACCCTGTGGCTAAACATGCCTTGGTGCACGGCCAGCACATCTTGGCACAGTGTTACACCGTCCAGGTTATCTGGATACTTCCCACTAACACCAACCTATCCGAACTCCGGAGATGGGAACTTGCTCTTCAATATATCCTCTCTTCCCGTTACCCACCAGGCCTCAATCTCCGCTAATTTCAAGTTGCCGCCACTCATACCTCACCTGTCATTCAACAACATCTTTGCCTCTGCACTTCTGCCTCGACTGACATCTCTGCCCAAACTCTTTGTCTTTAAATATGTCTGCTTGTGTCTGTATATGTGTGGATGGATATGTGTGTGTGTGTGTGTGTGTGTGTGTGTGTGTGTGTGTGTGTGCGCGAGTGTATACCCGTCCTTTTTTCCCTTTCTGCTCCCGGGATTGGAATGACTCCTTACCCTCTCCCTTAAAACCCACATCCTTCCGTCTTTCCCTCTCCTTCCCTCTTTCCTGATGAGGCAACAGTTTGTTGCGAAAGCTTGAATTTTGTGTGTATGTTTGTGTGTCTGTCGACCTGCCAGCACTTTCATTTGGTAAGTCACATCATCTTTGTTTTTGGATATATTTTTCCTACATGGAGTGTTTCCCTCTATTATAACCATATATTGGTCTTTAAATATGTCTGCTTGTGTCTGTATGTGTGGATGGATATGTGCGTGTGTGCGAGTGTATACCTGTCCTTTTTTCCCCCTAAGGTAAGTCTTTCCGCTCCCGGGATTGGAATGACTCCTTACCCTCTCCCTTAAAACCCACTTCCTTTCGTCTTCCCCTCTCCTTCCCTCTTTCCTGATGAGGCAACAGTTTGTTGCGAAAGCTTGAATTTTGTGTGTATGTTTGTGTTTGTTTGTGTGTCTATCGACCTGCCAGCGCTTTCGTTCGGTAAGTCACCTCATCTCTGTTATAGACACACACACACACACACACACACACACACACACACACACACACACACACACCCTATGTACATGTGAATGTTTATTAGAGTATCACATAAAAATTAAACTGGTCAAGAACCACGAGATAAGATGGTGCCAAGTAGAAGTTTTTCATGTAATAATGTCTCAGTTCCCTTTGAAAAGTGATGGTGACTTTGTAAAACCTGCATAAAAAGGTGAAAAGAAGTAACTGTGCATCAATTAGTTTATTGGCTTCCAAGTTCTAATGTTCCCTTGTAAAACAGGTCTGTATTACAAATATGACTAGCTTCTTGAGGGCAGCTTATAGTAATAAATTGGACTGGCACCTCTCCCAGACACCATCCTGATTATCTTTGACAGCTGCAATCAACCTCAGTTGTTATGGTAACATAAGGCATCATGATAGACATCTTTGTTACTTGCTGGCCATGTTACTATGACATCTCCTTGTCAATGGTGTCCTTACATAGCATATTCAGGGCAGAAGAGAGTGTCAATGTTCCACTAAATTTCATAATATTCAGCATACAGTTTAATTACTGCATAATTACCATGGATATAATTATTTTACTTTAATTCATTTGTTTTATAAACACACGCTATTGATTAAACAGCCGATGCTATGAATATTTTACACTTGTTAAATAAATTAATTCCGCCTTACGATACAAGAAATAAGTTTTAAATAATCTTATTACATTACTTACTATTACTAACATTCTGCTCTGTTCTACAGGCATTACTTTTTATAATATTCACTTTTAGATAAACTGTATCTTTAAATGATATGTAACTTATACATCATTCCCCATTGGCTGATGTTGACATAATTTAGCACAAATACACCCTCACCAGATCTATATAACGCAATGCTGCCTAGCCAACAGCAGCAGTTTCAGTGACTGACGTCAACTGGCTGTTGTACACATCGTCATCTTCAGCTGATGGGTAATGACTCTTCGATTTCAATATGTATAAATTATTTTAAGTCACTGACTTCTCTAAGTAACTAGCATGATTTTATCTTTCACAGTGCTGTCTGAATATGCCTAAGTATAGACCGAAACCAGTCATTTTAATAAAGTACTATCGCGATCTAGACTGTTTCTTCACTGTTTTTCCTATAGATCACAAGATCGCTGCCTCTGAATATGTTGTCAAAAAATATGTAATACATGAACGGGAAATACTGTTGCCAAAATTCTCAAAAAATTCTTGACTGATTTATGTTAAACATTTATACAATACTGTAATAGACATTCGGACACACATTGTTTACGAAGTTTTTAAACAACAGTCCACAAATTTCCTGTTAAAACCAACCTGATAAAGAAAAGCTTGTACTGTGCTCTGCTGTGAAAAATATGCTGTTTGTTTTCCTTCTCACATACAGACAAATTGTTTCTCTCATTTACATTCTTTCTCATAATATATATATTTTAAAAATTGTATGCACAACAATGCGTAATTTGTTTCCTTCCTTGCAGTCAGTTTTCATGGAAAACAGGAAAGTTGTGTATATGGCTTGTGATTAGCATAGTACTAGGGAATACAAATTTGCACAGAGGGTGGAGTAGGTGTTGGACAGGGAGAAAGGAAAAAGGAGGACACTGACCAAGAGAGGGTGGGGAGGCGACGGACAGAGAGAGGAGGGAGAAGTGTTTTGGATGTATATCTAATTTCTGTACAAATTTAGCAATTGCAAAGCATTACTGGGTTTGCTAGTGCAAAGATTACTTTCTAGCAAACAGGTATTGCAAGCAACACCATAAATGTGATAGTGTTGTAATTTATGTTAGTCTGGGTATAGTAGTTACAGAAATTCCTTTCTTGAACATCACACAAAGAAGGATCAATCGAAATGATACGTATTCTGTTCCACAATAATGATCTTAAGCACAGAAAGCATGAAGTGATTGGGGTATATCACCCACAAAATGCTGCTGTAATGTGGTTTATGAACAGAATTAGTAGTGTAGCTGGTTAGACTGGTCCTAAAGGTATTTCTACACTCGGTGACTGCAACATAAGTACAAGTTCAAATAGTACAGTAAACTTGAAACTCAACAATGTGTAATGCTCAGACACTAGAGTAGTAGATACATGCTCCATTAGAACAAATAATGCAATAATGAACAAAAATGCTATTGATAAGATAAATTACAATATCTTAGATTTTATTTGTTCTGGCCTTTTTGGTCAGGTGATAGTGCATACAAGTTCAGATGCATCAAAAATAATTAAAGTTGTTCTGCAGAGACAAACTCGGAACAGATCAATCATTAACACCTCTACAAAATAACAGGGGAGAAATGCGATTCTGTGTACCAGACTAAAGTGACAATGACAAGTAGGGTGAGTTCTATTCAATGCTGCTGAGTCATTAGGACTACTGCAGCAAAGTCAAAGACATTCTAAAGTTAGTTAAAGATTGCCAAACTGGAGGTAATCCCAGACTGAAACTTCAATCATGTCTGATTAGATTCAGGCAGAGAGTAAGCACTGCTCGGATAGTATCAACTATCACGGTCAAAGTTCTTCTTGTTCATTCTTATTTCAACAGCCTCCTTAATAACAGAATCCCAGTATGTGGTGGCAGGGGACAAAATTTTTGTTTCGTTGAACAGTATTTTATGTTTATTTGTGAGGCTGTGCTCCGCAATCACCAATTTTTCCAGTTCTCTATTTTTAATATGGCATTGGTGTTCTGCACAGTAGTCACAAGCGGTATGAATGGTCTGATCAATATAATTGCTGCCACACTCTGAGTGGTGCATGGAAACGATCACTCGATGCAGAGAAGCAGCAGAGACATTCCTTGCAGGGTTTACACTCCCACAGAAGCAGTGGTGCCACCAGCGCAGACACTGACACTGTCTGCAAAAGCAGTAAATAATCGCTGACCAAACACAAGCCAACCAATCAGAAGCCGTCCACGGGCTATACAGGGTGTTACAAAAAGGTACGGCCAAACTTTCAGGAAACATTCCTCACACACAAAGAAAGAAAATATGTTATGTGGACACATGTCCGGATACGCTTACTTTCCATGTTAGAGCTCATTTTATTACTTCTCTTCAAATCACATTAATCATGGAATGGAAACACACAGCAACAGAATGTACCAGTGTGACTTCAAACACTTTGTTACAGGAAATGTTCAAAATGTCCTCCGTTAGCGAGGATACATGCATCCACCCTCCGTCGCATGGGATCCCTGATGTGCTGATGCAGCCCTGGAGAATGGCGTATTGTATCACAGCCGTCCACAATACGAGCACGAAGTGTCTCTACATTTGGTACCGGGGTTGTGTAGACAAGAGCTTTCAAATGTCCCCATAAATGAAAGTCAAGAGGGTTGAGGTCAGGAGAGCGTGGAGGTCATGGAATTGGTCCACCTCTACCAATCCATTGGTCACCGAATCTGCTGTTGAGAAGCGTACGAACACTTCGACTGAAATGTGCAGGAGCTCCATCATGCATGAACCACATGTTGTGTCGTACTTGTAAAGGCACATGTTCTAGCAGCACAGGTAGAGTATCCCATACGAAATCATGATAATGTGCTCCATTGAGCGTAGGTGGAAGAACATGGGGCCCAATCAAGACATCACCAACAATGCCTGCCCAAACATTCATAGAAAATCTGTGTTGATGACTGTGTTGGTGACGTACACAATTGCGTGCGGTTTCTCGTCAGCCCACACATGTTGATTGTGAAAATTTACGATTTGATCACGTTGGAATGAAGCCTCATCCGTAAAGAGAACATTTGCACTGAAATGAGGATTGACACATTGTTGGATGAGCCATTCGCAGAAGTGTACCCGTGGAGGACAATCAGCTGCTGATAATGCCTGCACACGCTGTACATGGTACGGAAACAACTGGTTCTCCCGTAGCACTCTCCATACAGTGACGTGGTCAACGTTACCTTGTACAGCAGCAACTTCTCTGACGCTGACATTAGGGTTATCGTCAACTGCACGAAGAATTGCCTCGTCCATTGCACGTGTCCTCGTCGTTCTAGGTCTTCCCCAGTCGCGAGTCATAGGCTGGAATGTTCCATGCTCCCTAAGACACCGATCAATTGCTTCGAACGTCTTCCTGTCGGGACACCTTCATTCTGGAAATCTGTCTAGATACAAACGTACGGCTATTGCCCCGTGCTAATCCATACATCAAATGGGCATCTGCCACCTCCACATTTGTAAACATTGCACTGACTGCAAAACCACGTTCGTGATGAACACTAACCTGTTGATGATATGTACTGATGTGCTGGATGCTAGTACTGTAGAGCAATGAGTCGCATGTCAACACAAGCACCGAAGTCAACATTACCTTCCTTCAATTGGGCCAACTGGCAGTGGGTTGAGGAAGTACAGTACACACTGACGAAACTAAAATGAGCTCTAACATGGAAATTAAGCGTTTCCGGACACATGTCCACATAACATATTTTCTTTATTTGTGTATGAGGAATGTTTCCTGAAAGTTTGGCCGTACCTTTTTGTAACACCCTGTATAAGGCCACCACAGCAGCAGTGAAGACAGTCAGTTGCTCTTGATGATGACGATGGAGGCTACTGTCAAAAGCTTGAGATTTTATCCCGAACTGATGCGGCAAGAAAACCGATAATGTTTTACATATGTATAGCGGCTGCATACCTGTCAAGCCTTTCTGCAATATCGCAGAAGGAACACCCACTTTCTCACAGCCCTATTTCATGACCTCATTCAAACTCAAGTGACGTGCTGATAATGGCGTCTTTTTCGCCTTAAGGGCATTCTTAACTAACATTAACTCACCAAGTCTAGTCTCAAAGGTGGCTAATACTTACAACCATTACAACTTGTACTTAAAGAAAAGCTGATTTACATCCTCATAATGATGCTACTAGTACCACTTTTATGCGACTAGTACAAAATATGAATCGACATGATCTTTCAGATGTAGAAACACACCTACCCCATTTCGATTATGTTGCACAACTCCTTCTTGGTGTTGCAATTCTTTTTGTCAGTGTATATGTCAAGTCTTACAAAAAAATAACATGTTATAAATTATGGATGATCTTTGAACATAAATTAGTAAAAACAGCATGTAGCTATCATCATTTAATGACTGTGATTTAGTATGTCAGAAACAAAGGAAATTTAACCAAATACTAAAAAATGCTATACACTAATAATAAAAAGATTTTTGGACCATCAAAATATTTCAATGAGCTAAGCATTTTGTGAGATGACTTTGGAATGTACTTTGAACACACTTTCCATACGAGTGGCACACAATATTGAATGCTTGTTGTTATTTATACTTGGGCAGGTATGGCCTCTCTTTAGTTTGTGAGATGTTACTTCAGTTCCTGTCTCCAACGATCCTGGTGTTGATGTTGTGATACTTCTGTACGTCTGGCCATGAGAAACAAATTTATTCTCTCCCTAACGTTGTGAAATATATGTCTGTTCCCAATTCTCCTGACAACACTCTCCATGATGAGTTTGTTTGCAAATTCCTTCAGTAATATTCTTCTTTGTACCTTATGAGTAGTAGTGTTCACCTTGTAAATGACATATGAGTTTTTTTTAATTGGAACCTGTCTATGTATATATTTTGGCATCACTGTGCATTGATGTAAACTTTCTTGGATACATAAAAAACCATGCACATTTCTTTCATAAAAACAAGCTAACTTGAATTTACATCCCTGTGTTTACTGGGCAGAAACTCAGCAAGGATGTCATGCTTACTTTTCCGCAATGTTCCCACCAATGTCAGTTTCATGTCCAGCAATTTTATGGCAAGTAGGACACTAGTATACCAGTTGTCAACAGATACGTTCCTTCCTGAGTCTTTAATGTGAGCAACAAGATGTTGAACAACATCTAAAGAACTATCAGACCGCTAGTATACACCTCAAATGTGTGCAATTAAGAGTGTTCTAGAATCAATTTTATTCCATATTCCTTAGATTTTTAGGCAAATACAGCCTAAATGAGCAACCACTCCAAAATGCAATGAGTTGCTCATCAATCGTAAATTATTCTTTGATAGTTTAGACTTTAATAAAGTTTTTATCCACTAGTGCCAAAAATTCATGAATAGCAGCCAACTTGTCAGATTTCTTTCTCTCATCTCTGTCACTGGTGTTATCAAATTGAATAGAGAAAAGCAAGAACAAAAATCTGCGACAAGACATGGTTGAGAAAATATTTCAGCTCCGCCTTGCCCTCATATGGAGATGGGTATCTCTGTAGGTTTCAGCAACAACCTCCATTTCCACTCAATCTGCAACTTGTGCATTACTGCTCCTTTCAAAATTTGTGGCGATTTTCATAATGTGAGCTAGTGTACATAACCAGTCTGTCAATTACATTCTCATCGAAATAAAGGAAGGTGCCTTTTTCTGGTCTCTTTGCTGTGCTCCAAGCTCCAGATAAATATGTGGTAGCAATACTTTGCTATTTAGAACAGCCCCTTTGATTAAATAGCTGTTTGTTCCCTTTGGTTTTACCATATCAACCGAGGAAAAAAAAAGTGTCATTTTCAGAGTTACTGTTTCATCACCAGAAGCAGCAGCAATGTCTGAATCAGATTCATGTTCACTTTCTTCAACATTGTCATTTTAAAAAACAAAGAATCATCTCACAGATTTGTCATCGTCATCATAATCATCAACATCATCCTCATCACTGCAACAGAGTACCACAATAATTTCTTCATCATTCAACATTTTAGAGAGAACAGCTATGTCACTTTCTCAAATAGTAATATCAGAAATTGAGTCCGCCTTGATGCAAAACACCGTGTTATTCGTTTATTTCTTTATTATCCCAAACTGGTTTCGGCGACAAATATCACCAGCATCTGTGGGGTTATTTAATCTAAAACATGTAGAAAATAGCATGGTTACACAAACACAGTAAAACATTATTACATTTTTACTATTCATCTTTTGAAATATAGTTTTCTATGTATACTTTCATACTACCTTATTTATTGTATGTTACAGCATGTTTTAAGCAATTATTGGCGCTGTTTGCGACATATTTTCTGTGCTCTTTTTTTCTGTTGCGGTTTTTTTACTTAGCAAACACCATGTCATCTGCAACCATGTGAGAGGCTGTTAGTAAAAAAAATACTAAAAGGTGAACTTTGTATGTCAGCACTATATACTTGGGGTTGTGGTAGTGTTGTGGAAACCAGTTATTTGGTGTGTACTGAGCTGTTACTTAGCTACACACCAAATAACTGGTTTCCACAACACTACCACAAACTCAAGTATATATTGCTGACATACGAAGTTCACCTTTTAGTATTTTGTTTACTAACAACCGCTCACATGGTTGCAGATGACATGATGTTCGCTAAGTAGAAAAACGGCAACAGAAGAAAAAGAAGAGCATAGAAAATATGTCGCAAACAGCGCCAATAATTGCTTAAAACTTGCTGTAACATACAATAAATAAGGTAGTATGAAAGTATACATATGAGTGTCACTCCAAAAGAAATGCACACTATTTTTTAAAAAAATATATCTTTTATTCTACATGTTTGAAAGTTTTACATTGTGTAGATACATCCTTTAGGAACAATATTTTCATTTCTCCACATAATTTCCATCCCTCTCAACTGCCTTACGCCATCTTGGAACCAGCACCTGTATACCAGCACGGTAAAATTCTGAACCAACCTGTTGGAGTCACTGTTTGGCAGCGTGCACAAGGGAGTCATCATCTTCAAGTTCCATGAAGAGAGTCTTTCAGTTTACCAAAGAGATAATAGTCACATGGAGCCAGGTCAGGACTGTAAGGCAGGTGTTTCAGTGTTTTTTGTTGTTTTTCTTGTTTCTTTGTGAGCCACTGTCAACATCCTGGGAACCCATGTGGCACAAACCTTTTTTTAACGCCAACACTTTCAGTACTCTGCAAACACTTCCTTCCCTTATCCCAATGTAGCATGACAATTTGTTCACTGTGATGTGTCTGTCCGCAGTCACCAATTTGTTAACTCTCTGTACATTGTCTGGAGTGTGTGCAGTATGAGGCCTGCCGCTGTGACGACAATCCTCAATATTGCCGTGCCTGCTTTCATCACGTAACCTGCTTGCCCACTGACTAACTGTACTGCGATTGACAGCAGCATCTCCATACACCTTTTTCAACCTCTTGTGGATATTTCCCACTGTCTCGTTTTCACAGCACAGGAATTCTATGACAGCACGTTGCTTCTGACAAACGTCAAGTGTAGCTGCCGTACTGAAGACATGCTATGACGGCTCCACTCACAGGAACAGGTTGAACTAAGTTTGAAAACAAGCAGGAAGGATGTATCTACACACTGTAAAACTTTCACACATGCAGAATGAAAACTGTATTTTTACAAAAATAGTGTGCATTTCTTTTGGAGTGACCCTCGTAGAAAACTATATTTCAGAAGACGAATAGTAAAAATGTAATAATGTTTTACTGTGTTTGTATAATCATGATATTTTCTGCATGTTTTAGATTAAAAAACCCCACTGATGATGGTGATATTTGTCGCAGAAACTAGTTTCGTGTAACAAAGAATTAAACGAATAACTAGGTGTTTTGCATCAAGGCGGACTCAATTTCTCATATTACTGTTTCTGTATGCAAACATGAACCAAATGGAAGAGTTCCAAGATGAAATCATTACCGTATTTACTCGAATCTAAGCCGCACTTTTTTTCCGGTTTTTGTAATCCAAAAAACCGTCTGCGGCTTAGAATCGAGTGCAAAGTAAGCGGAAGTTCTGAAAAATGTTGGTAGGTGCCGCCACAACTAATTTCTGCCATCGAATATATGTAGAGCTACACAGGCATGCTTTGGAGGCACAAAGATAAATACTGATGCCAAAACATCTGTGTCAGTAAATAAATTTAAAAAAAAAGGTGGAAGACGAGCTTTTTTTCTCCGCCCCGACTTTCGACCACTGCATTTTCATACATTATCTAACGAACTAAATACAAATTCCGTAATGCTCATATTCGAATGTAGCAGCATTTCAATGTACTACGAAAATCCGACTGGCAAGACTGTTTGGATTGTTTGTCAACATGGCCAACTCTACGTTCTGAATTTTTTCCTGCCCGTGAAAAGAGATGGTTGCTAATAGGAACTTTTATGAATTGTGAATCACATGCAGTATTCTCTTCACCTTAAGAATAATACGAATATTTTGCCATGTATTCTGTCGTGTTTGCTACTGTCTCATTTAAATCCTGTCTGCCTAATAAACTACGAAACTAGTGTGAGACAACAGCAAACGCGGAAGAATATACATATCATGTCACATCATGTTTATATTCATATTATTCTTCTGCCTAATAGTGATACAGTCAGAAATGAAGCAGGCAATTGACTAGATTTTTAAATATAAGATGACTCTAATTTCTGTGCAGAATCTAATGTACAAAAGAGGCGTCTGCAAAGATTTTGAAATGGAGAAAAATTTTCGCTAAACTCTCATTCAGAACATCTTCTATCATACGCGGTCTATTATTTGGTTCTTGTTGATCATTATCAAAGAAAGCAGCAGTGTAAGTAAAAACAAATAGCAGTCTCTTGCCATTGTTTCGCTAATGAGACGATTCCTCTCTTTTTTTTTTTAAAAAAAAAAAAAAAAAAAAAAAAAATCCTGTGAACGGCGGTAGCGCACACAAAAGCAAGCCATGCCGCGAGCAGCGACAGGCCGTAAACACTCATTATCAGAATGCGACAAACAATACATGACACAGTACAATAATGCATTTTCAGCTTAGAGTGACGTAAACACCTATAACAAAGAGAACGTCACTTATCAGATGAAAGAAAAATAAGCAATCAATTCAAACCAGACGAAGCACGTGAAAAAGAAAGGGTACTCGTATAAATACAGACGGAGCGCCTGACGCATAGCAATGGCTACCTGGTAAAGCTTAACTGCTAAGCTTACGACTTGAACCAAACTACTGTAACTGTATCGTCATTCATTCGACCTAAATTGTGCCTCATATTACAATGGACCAGCTTTGTTTCGATTTGGAGGTGCAGCCTAAAACTTTTCTCTCCCCTTGAATTTCGAGTATCAAATTTAAGGTGCGGCTTATATTCGGGAAATTTTTTTTCCTTGATTTCGAGTCTCATTTTTCAGGTGTGGCTTAGATTCGAGTGCGGCTTAGATTCGAGTAAATACGGTATGTCACTTTCTTTTCATCTAAGAGAAGAAAATATGACATAAAAATATAATTGGTAAGCAAAGCGATACACATAATGCAAAAAAGAAGCAACACACTTATTTGAACTCTTGTAGCCTCTGTATTTGACAGCCAAACACTCCCATTTGTGGCAGGCCACAGGTGCAAATACAGATACAGCTGAAAGCAAACACTTGCATAGAAGAGGATGGGGGATAAAGCCAGAATGCCAGTAGTCGTGTTGGATCAACTACTCAATAATGGCCAGTTTCAGAATGTCACGTGAATTAAGCAAAACGAAAATCTCTCGGGTCATTTTGATCCAACGCAAGTTCTTCAGGGTTAAGGAAAAATACGACCAGGCAAAGGAAACCTTTAAACTGAAATTCCTAAGCTATGGAAGTAGATAAAAATCAGAGCAATAGAGCAGTCTGATAACGCGAGTAAGGCATCCCGCAAGCTAATTGATGTATATCTTAAACCTCCCACGATCATGAAAGTTGAACCATTCAGAATAAAATGTGACAGTATCATTGTGAAATACAAAAGTGCTTTAGGTAGTATTTTTAATAACTATTTCACTTCTCCTACTAACCAACCCACATTATAGATGCATAGGTAAGGACCCAATGTCACCTCACTGACATACCAAAATTGAATTTCATTGTTGTTGTTGTTGTTGTCTTCAGTCCTGAGACTGGTTTGATGCAGCTCTCCATGCTACTCTATCCTGTGCAAGCTTCTTCATCTCCCAGTACGTCCTACTGTATCTGCTTAGTGTATTCATCTCTTGGTCTCCCTCTATGATTTTTACCCTCCACATTGCCCTCCAATGCTAAATTTGTGATCCCTTGATGCCTCAGTACATGTCCTACCAACAGGTCCCTTCTTCTTGTCAAGTTGTGCCACAAACTCCTCTTCTCCCCAATTCTACTCAATACCTCCTCATTAGTTATGTGATCTACCCATCTAATCTTCAGCATTCTTCTGTAGCACCAAATTTCGAAAGCTTCTATTCTCTTCTTGTCCAAACTATTTATCGTCCATGTTTCACTTCCATACTTGGCTACACTCCATACAAATACTTTCAGAAATGACTTCCTGACACTTAAATCGATACTCAATGTTAACAAATTTCTCTTCTTCAGAAACACTTTCCTTGCCATTGCCAGTCTACATTTTATATCCTCTCTACTTCGACCATCATCAGTTATTTTGCTACCCAAATAGCAAAACTCCTTTACTACTTTAAGTGTCTCATTTCCTAATCTAATACCCTCAGCATCACCCAACTTTATTCGACCACATTCCATTATCCTCGTTTTGCTTTTGTTGATGTTCATCTTATATCCTCCTTTCAAGACACTGTCCATTCCGTTCAACTGCTCTTCCAAGTCCTTTGCCGTCTCTGACAGAATTACAATGTCATCGGCAAACCTCAACATTTTTATTTCTTCTCCATGGACTTTAATACCTACTTCGAATTTTTCTTTTGCTTCCTTTACTGCTTGCTCAATATACAGATTGAACAACATCGGGGAGAGGCTACAACCCTGTCTCACTCCCTTCCCAACCGCTACTTCCCTTTAATGCCCCTCGACTCTTATAACGCCATCTGGCTTCTGTTAAAATTGTAAATAGACTTTCGCTCCCTGTATTTTACCCCTGCCACCTTCAGAATTTGAAAGAGAGTATTCCAGTCAACATTGTCAAAAGCTTTCTCTAAGTCCACAAATGCTAGAAATGTAGGTTTGCCTTTCCTTAATCTATTTTCTAAGATAAGTCGTAGGGTCAGTATTGACTCACGTGTTCCAACATTTTGGCGGAATCCAAACTGATCTTCGCCGAGGTCGGCTTCTACCAGTTTTTCCATTCGTCTGAAAAGAATTCGCGTTAGTGTTTTGCAGCTGTGATTTATTAAACTGGTAGTTCGGTAATTTTCACATCTGTCAACACCTGCTTTCTTTGGGATTGGAATTATTATATTCTTCTTGAAGTCTGAGGGTATTTCGCTTGTCTGATACATCTTGCTCACCAGATGGTAGAGTTTTGTCAGGGCGGGCTCTCCCAAGGCCGTCAGTAGTTCCAATGGAATGTTGTCTACTTCCGGGGCCTTGTTTCGACTCAGGTCTTTCAGTGTTCTGTCAAACTCTTCACGCAATATCGTATCTCCCATTTCATCTTAATCTACATCCTCTTCCATTTCCATAATATTGTCCTCAAGTACATCGCCCTTGTATAGACCCTCTATATACTCCTTCCATCGTTCTGCTTTCCCTTCTTTGGTTAGAACTGGGTTTCCATCTGAGCTCTTGATATTCATACACGTCGTTCTCTTTCCTCCAAAGGTCTCTTTAATTTCCCTGTAGGTAGTATCTATCTTACCCCTAGTAAGATAAGCCTCTACATCCTTACATTTGTCCTCTAGCCATCCCTGCTTAGCCATTTTGCACTTCCTGTTGATCTCCTTTTTGAGACGTTTGTATTCCCTTTTGCCTGCTTCATTTACTGTGTTTTTATATTTTCTCCTTTCATCAATTAAATTCAATATTTCTTCTGTTACCCAAGGGTTTCTACTAGCCCTCGTCTTTTTACCTACTTGATCCTCTGCTGCCTTCACTACTTCATCCCTCAGAGCTACCCATTCTTCTTCTACTGTATTTCTTTCCCCCATTCCTGTCAATTTTTCCCTTATGCTCTCCCTGAAACTCTGTACAACCTCTGGTTTAGTCAGTTTATCCAGGTCCCATCTCCTTAAATTCCCACCTTTTTGCAGTTTCTTCAGTTTCAATCTACAGTTCATAAGCAATAGATTGTGGTCAGCGTCCACATCTGCCCCTGGAAATGTCTTACAATTTAATACCTGGTTCCTAAATCTCTGTCTTACCATTATATAATCTATCTGATACCTTCTAGTATTTCCAGGATTCTTCCATGTATACAACCTTCTTTTATGATTCTTGAACCAAGTTATGCTCTGTGCAAAATTCTACTAGACGGCTTCCTCTTTCATTTCTTAGCCCCAATCCATATTCACCCACTATGTTTCCTTCTCTCCCTTTTCCTACACTCGAATTCCAGTCACCCATGACTATTAAATTTTCGTCGCCCTTCACTACCTGAATAATTTTGTTTATTTCATCATATATTTCATCAATTTCTTCATCATCTGCAGAGCTAGTTGGCATATAAACTTGTACTACTGTAGTAGACATGGGCTCCATGTCTATCTTGGCCACAATAATGCGTTCACTATGCTGTTGGTAATAGCTTACCCGCACTCCTATTTTTTTATTCATTATTAAACCCACTCGTGCATTACCCGTATTTGATTTTGTATTTATAACCCTGTATTCACCTGACCAAATGTCTTGTTCCTCCTGCCACCGAACTTCACTAATTCCCACTATATCTAACTTCAACCTATCCCTTTCCCTTTTTTAAATTTTCTAACCTACCTGTCCGATTAAGGAATCGGACATTCCACACTCCGATCCATAGAACGCCGGTTTTCTTTCTCCTGATAACGACGTCCTCTTGAGTAGTCCCCGCCCAGAGATCCGAATGGGGGACTATTTTACCTCCGGAAAATTTTACCCAAGAGAACGCCATCATCATTTAACCATACAGTAAAGCTGCATGGCCTCGGGAAAAATTACGGCTGTAGTTTCCCCTTGCTTTCAGCTGTTCGCAGTACCAGCACAGCAAGGCCATTTTGATTAGTGTTACAAGGCCAGATCAGTCAATCATCCAGACTGTTGCCCCTACAACTACTGAAAAGGCTGCTGCCCCTCTTCAGGAGCCACACGTTTGTCTGGCCTCTCAACAGATACCCCTCCGTTGTGGTTGAATTTCATATGAAATGAAATGGGAAGCTATGGTAGACAAAATGGATACCAAAATTTGATCTTGAACATGGCTGCAGGCAGCAAATGTAGAAAGCAGTCTTCGCAAGGGAAAGGTGACAAAACAGCCAAACAGTTGCAATTGTACAAAGATTTATTAAAACTTCTCTTAGAAGGATCAATAAATGACAATGGTTACATAACATTGTGGAGCTACATTATGATATGTTGTGATTTATTATTATAGGGGTGAATTTTTCTTTTTTTGTGCCTTATGGCTACATTTTAATCTAACTCCACAACATTATGTAACCAGTGTTAGTCACAGATCCTTCTGAAGACATTTTTAGCAATGTCAAAACCTGTGTCAATAGGTTTTAATAAACCTTTTTACTACTGCAACTGATCTGGCTGTTTTTCATTGTTTCCCCTTGAAGACTAGGGATTATTGTGATAGTCCAGCCAATGACTGCTGGTGAGAAATAAATGGCAGTGTAGCTTTCAAAATTATGAAATTACTTTTTTGTTTGAATGTATAAACAAAACAGTATTTTACCCTAGTGATAAACTGAATGAGGTTATGCTGCCTTAAACAAACTGACCTCATATTCATGAGGATGGAAGCTCCATCCCTATCCAGCCATTCTCATTAAGGTTTTCTACGGTTTCCTTAAATTACTCCAGGCAAATGCCAGGATGGTTCCTATTACAAGGCCACAACTGATTATATATTCCATTCTTGACAAAATGGGCCTTTACATAAATTCCTGTACTTATAAATTAAGTACTTGTTCTTAAACTATAGTACCATGCATTATGTAACATCTCTCTTTGGCATAGCGATGCATTACACAATGTAAATACGACCTCTCCATCATGACTGCCACAGTGAAAAATTTTTTATTGGTTTATCAGTTTAGACCCACAAACTGATTGGAACTTTATTATTATTTGTGCATGTAATCTACTACAGGTGACTCTTCAAGGCATGATGGTGATCACAGGTTTTGCTACGCCTTGTGGTACCTGCTGATGGGGCACTTACACTATGTAGCCATTTCACGGCTCAGAGAAGTGAAGCATGCCATAGAACAGTGCCTTCCATGTCAATGAAAGACCTACCATGGAAGAAAAGAAATTGGATTCTATCTGTCTCATAGTAACTTAACTGTCTCTTATCATTGTTATACGTAATGCATGCAATGTTATTGCTCTTGTATGAACATACATTATTAAGTATTGTTATCTCACTGTATCTGAAGTAGTAGTATAATCGGATTTAACACAATGTACTTTGTATTAGCTGGTACAATGCTAACATTCAAAAAAAGTTTTAAGATTTCTAGCACTGATATACTGTAGTTGCAATACAGAAGTAGTCCTCGATAAGAAAAACTACACTTTTAATCTGAACATTAAACCAAGGGGCATCAGTTCAGAATTGAAAGGTAACTGCAAACAGCACTTTTAATCTAAACATAATATACTCAGATGAGCCAGCACTTCGCACGTCATGTCCAACATACATTCAAAAGTAATACTACTCCATCGCCGCCGCCGCCACCACCACCACCACCACCACACTCCTCACTTTATCTCAGGATGAAAAGCGGAATTATTTAAAACCTATATCTTTCTGTAAATGCACACAATTGCATTATTTATCTCTTTCTAGTTCTGTAACATCAAACACTTAACAGTAATGCAGACTTCTACTTTCTTCTTTTACGCACTCATACAGTCTCTTCACTCTAACTGTAAAAAAAATGTTCCCACATGGTGTTCAATGCACATTCAGATAGTCATTCTAGCACATATAAAACACCTTCTACAAGGTGTAAATTATTACTCTTCAGATTGATTTAGTCAAATGTATGTGTGTGTGTGTGTGTGTGTGTGTGTGTGTGTGTGTGTGTGTGTGTGTGAGAGAGAGAGAGAGAGAGAGAGAGAGAGAGAGATGGTAGATGTAACTATCTATCTACTTTAGTAGCTGATGTTCTGAAAATTTATGTGCTAAAGCAAAATGAAACAAGTTCTTCAATGTTTCTAGGTAATGTTTTCTTCCTCTTTCAAGCACAAAGTGGAACTTGCTTTACTAAAAGTTTTTTTCTGAGCTCAAAACTGAGTAAGTTTTTATTGGTTTCTAAAATTTTAACGACCTGAATAAAAAATAAAATAAAATAAAAACTTGGTATGGATTGCGTAACACACTACTGATTTAAAAAAGAAATTTATGCTCTAACAGTTCACGGGTGTACTGCTGGTCCATAGTGTCCAACAGGCACAATATTTCAGGGATCAAACGTGTCGCCATCGTCAGATGCGCTGACGAACCCGTGGACTGTTCATGCAAGAAATACACCGGGAGAAACTGAAGAATCACAAAAGAAATTAATACTTCTTTTTACTTCCATTCATATTTGTTTTGCAGAAGCTGATTCGTGCATTGCAGCAGCTATTCACAACCAATGGCACTGTCGTAACATGATTGATGACCTCATTTAATGAAGTACAATCTAATGGAATATCCTCTGATTATACAACACCATTTTAAAAATCTTTAACCACCCCATCTACAGTGAAACTACATGGGAAATATAAGTAATCCTGAGTGAAAAAATCTAACATCTAATTTACTATTTCTGTTGTACAACATTTATCTGCGATTATACACGAGAGAAGTTTCTGCTACAACCCTTATGATAGCATAATGCTGAGAGAGCACTAATAATAACTGCATTAAAATCAGCTCTTCAAATGTCATTCATTCACAATTGTAATTTGTTTCTGCGACAATACAACCCAAACATTTGGGTAACTCTGATACTTCTCAGAAAACATATAGTATTTGTAAAGGGTGTTCATGATAAGAATAACCTTCCTGAAGCAGTTTTCAAGATTGGAAATTAGCATGTCTCACCTTGTACATAGAATGCTAACGAGAGAGGAGTAGTGCAGAGAGAAATAGCACCAAATTCCTCGCCCAGTGCTGCCGACACTACCAGTGCTATGCTTATATGAGAAAGGAAATTTGTAACAGACAATGCAAAGCAGAGAAGCACTGTGACGGACACCATCTTAACTCACTTTAAAATCCAATAAATACTAACCACAAATCATGGCACAACATTGTATACAGAAATCACACGACACTGCAGTTGTACCAAAACAGTGTGCTTTCTAGCTGAAGTTGGCAGAAATTGAGACCAAGAGAATATCAGCCAATGTAATTCAACTTGTGCCAGATTTCTCTTTACCAGTGGCATCAATGTGAAGAGTCTTCTTATTGTGGGGAGACTGCAGCTGCAAAAATAATACTGACTGGTTGCACAAAAATGTTGAAATATGATGGTGTGATGCCTTACCAGTCTTCATGGTGAGGTTCATCTTCGCTAGAACTGAACAAGTAATACTAAATTCAGCATCCACATCTGACTTCGGTGGACTATTTCTAAAATTAATCTGTGTATAATGGCGATCATCCTTCTTTGATAAATTAAAAGTGAACTGATAGTCTATTGTGAGCTCATCTGCAAAAGCAAACAATTTAAATTTAGAAGCAATTTTACTATGCATAAAATATGATCAGGAACATTTACATATATCTCAATCATAGTCAAGGGTTACAGGAAAGGCTTCTTATCAACAGTTGCAGAAGAAGGGAGCATAAATGGTGGAAGAAATGACATTTCTCTTCCATCTGCAATTAGGCTGTGTGGTAGTATGGACTTCTTTGGAATTTAGAAATTGTATATCTCTAATATAAAAATACAATATGCAAAATAATAGACTACTTTTATAATACTTATTATATAATGTACCATTATCTTCACAAAATAGCACACTATCTTTCAAACACCTTGATGTTATTAGTTTTTTAACATTAAATCGTATTAAAAAGAATACTTTGGAAATTTGACTACGTACAGAAACAAGAGCCTTTATTTGTGGGATCTCCGAGGTAATGATTCTGAGTATCACACCGCTCACAGTGGTCACCGACAATGCCTTTTGTTGTGCAAAAACACTTTCCTGTGTCTGGATGGCATTCAGTGCCCTGATCATTACATTCACAGGCTGCAAAAGAAAATACAATTGTTACATAAATAAAAAAATCTGCTGTTTGCTCAAGAATAAGAAGGAAAGATACGGGAAATTTTGGCATCCAGATCCAAAGAGAACATTCCACAATATGGTCTTGAATAGTGCACCAACACAAATCTCTCAATCTCCTACAAATTATGATTCGTAACAGACAATAGAACATGGGTACATCCAATGAAAGGTTACATGTGTACACAAATAATCTTCAGTCTCTATCGTCATAGCATTTCTTGTTCCCTATCACTATCCAGGTACTTACAATGTTACTTGCAATAAATTTGGGCATTCGTGTGTAATAATTATCTGCACTGTACAGTAAAGCATATCACCATGAACCAATGAAAGCTGCCCTTAAAATTTTTTTATACGAGACTGCCACATACATGAAATATATTTGCATCTTTAAAATTAATAATGGAAAGCAGTATTTAATATCTTGCAGGCAATGGCTAGAAACACAGGCAATGAGCTGCTGCCAGTGTATTATATGTAACATCCCCCTTCTGTGCCACCGAAGGGCTGTAGCAGACAATGAGTTCTCCAGAGTAACCTTGGTTGATATGTAATTAAAACATTATTATCAACAAATGCGCCGCTTCTGTGATTGCAGACTTGACAAATAAAATAACATGTGAATGACAGAAGCCATACATGGTAAGTGATATGAGCCAGGAACTTTCCACAAAAGATTCTGGACACCATGTGTTGTTCTGTGGTTTATTAACTATGAACAATTTGTGATCTGGAAAGGGCACATCTGACGTTGAGGAAAGAAGTTATAGTCCTTGAACAGGTGGTCCAAGAGGTAGTAAGTTCATAGTTGGGTCTAGAGTGAGTAATGAGAGACAGGGATTGCCTAGCTAACTCCAAAACTGCACTGCCCCGCTAAGTCTGCCTGTGTGTTGTTACTGAATATAAGTAGCAGTTAGTTCCTAGCTTAACTTAGTTTTAGTTATGGGTCAACTGAAAGTATTATGTGGGTGACAGTATTCGCTCTTTGTTTTAAGTTCTTAACCTAGTCGTTAGTTGACTAAGTGAACCCAAACATAATGATTGATTGTCATATTAAAATTTGATATACCAAACCTAGTTGTTCTCTTGAAGCACTTTCAGTATCGCCTTAGTTTCAATCAGGTTCTTCAGCTTTAGCCTTGAGCATTTTAGCTCCTGCTGAACTACTCTGAACCTCTGTTTGCTTACATCTTGAGATGCAGGATGCAATCAGAGGTGAACTTCATGTGTTTGGCTAACTATAGCTCACTGACACAACAAATGTGGCAATAGGCATTGCAGTATAAATTCCACAATGCAATACATCTGTGCAACAAAGATGAATGAAGTTATTTTGTTATTATTATTATTATTATTATTATTTTGTTTTGTTTTAGGACGCAGTAACAAGTAGGGTCATTAGCACCCATGTCAGAACTGTAGAACATGAAGACAAAGAGAGGAGTTGAAAACGCCTACATGTTAATCCCAACCGACAAAAGAGAAGACAGCTAAAAAAAGGGATGTGGAGAAAAGTCTTTCAAATACATCATAGAAAAATGGATGTCCTAAACCAGAAATTAAATAGCCTTCGCCATAGTGCTACAACAGATAAAAAGTAAAACACAGTCGACTGCCCGCTCGACATTCGCTAAAACGGCCAATAACTCAGATGGAAAACACAAAGGAGAATGTAAGTGATTAAAAAAAGGGCAGGAGGTGGTGGACCACCACTTAACAAATGGTGATTGCTAAAAAGAAAGCACCCAATATGCAACCTAGCTAAAATGATCTGCTCACGGTGAGAGGGCTGAGAGGAGGCTGTCCAAGCCACTGGAAGAGGCTTAATGACCCGGAGCTCGTTCCCATGAAGGGAGCACCAGTGGTGACGCCAAAGTGACACCACCTATTGACAGATGGCAACACAAAGATTGTAAGAACTAGTGGACTGAGGTACGAGGACTGCATGTTTGGGAGTAGCGTCAGTGGCCTTGTTTCCTCTCAGACCAACATGACCAGGAAGCCACATAAACATAACAGTGGCTCCATGAAGAGTAAGCAAGTGGCAGCTTTCCTGGACCCGTTGCACTAAGGGATGGACTGTGCACAGCACACAGAGGCTCTGAAGGGCAATTAGAGAGTCAGAGCAGATGACCAATTGAAATGTCTGGGTCACCGGACGTACTGTGTGACCTGATACTGCTGAGTGGTGTTCCCAAAGCCTATACTGAAAAGTGTCTGTGCCAATAACGAAGGCACACCCGACACCATGGTCAGTCCGAGAGCCATCAGTGTACACAAAGATAAAATTGTGACATTCCGTGCAAAGGTCATGAAACTGAAGGCAACAGAATGAGGCTGGAGTAGTGTTCTTAGGAAGTGAATGAAGGCCAAGCTGAGCACGGGCCGCCAGAGAAGCCAAGGTGGTGAAGGGTCCACACGCACCGGGAAGGTTGCAGATAGTGTGAAGTTATGCTGCCAAAGTAAGAGCTGAAAGCGAACTCCAGGAGGTAACAGGGAAGAGGGATGTGACCCATACTGATGATCTCAGAAGTCATCAAAGAAGGAGGTGAAGGATGGCTGGCCACACTTAGCAGAGAGAGAGAGAAATGGGATGGCAGCTAGAAGAGAGGTGTTTGTCCTTACCGGGCTTAGGTATGGGTGTGACAATGTCTTCACAACAGCATCTGGGAAACGTGTCCTCTGTCCAGATGCAGTTGTCTATGTGAAGCGGAAAGTGCTTGTCCACCAGAGAAAGGTGCTGCAACATCTGACTGTGGACATCGTCTGGCCCTGGAGTGGACGGTTGGGATGAAGTGGGAGTATGTCCAGCTCCCTCGTAGCAAAGGTGGCATTATAGCACTCAGGATTATGAGAAAAGAGGGTATCACACGAGCCTCCTCCGCTCGTTCCTGTTGAAGGAAGGCTGGGTGATAGTGGGAGGAGCTCAAAACCACCGCAAAATGGCGGCCCAAGGTGTTGGAAAGAGCAACAGGGTCCACTATGACATCATCTGCTACTGTTAGGAAGGAAACTGGGGAGGGGATCTTGGTCCTAGAGAGCCATCTGAGGTTGGCTCACATGACGGAAGAGGGAGTGAAACTGTTAAAAGAACTAGTGAATGAAACCCAGCTAGCTTGTCTGCTATCCTGAAGAATGCAATGACACTGTGCAAGCAACTGTGTATAATGATTGCAATTTGTCATTGTAGGATGATGGTTAAAAACACAGAGCATGTCTCTGTGCACAAATTGCATCGTGGCACAGCTCAGTCCACCAAGGGACCAGGACACGCATGGTAAAGAGGAAGTGCGAGGAATGGAACTTTCTGTGGCATTAAGGATTGAGTTTGTAAGATATTCTACCTGGTCATCATAACTGGGGAAATGTTGTTCATCGAAGGTCGCCAGTGAGGAGTAAAGACTCCAGTTGGCTTTATTAGCTGCCATTTGGGTGTGCATGTAGGTGGGGTAGGAGTCAGCAAATGGATGCCACACTGGAAAGGGTCGCTTGAGTACACGTCAGAGAGAATAGACCACTCGAACAATAGGCAAGCTGGGCAGTACAGAAGGATAGGTCCAAATGGGAGTAGGTGTGCATGGAGTCTAAAAGGAACATTGGTGCTCCTGTGTTATCGTACAGGAGGTCAAGTTGATTGAGAAGGTCAGCCAAGAGGGCACCTCTCAGACAGATTCTAAGAGAACCCCAAACGGGATGGTGCGTATTAAAGTAATTGAGCAGCAGAGAGGGGTGAGGTAGCTGGCCAATAAGCTGGAGGAAGTCTGCCCTAGTGACACTGAATGACAGAGGAATGTAAACACTACAAAGGGAAAAGGTCATGTGGGGGAAGGAAAAGGTCAACTGTAACGGCTTGAAAGCAGGTAGTCAGGGAGATGGATTGACTATGAATGTCATCCCATATGAGCAGCATGATTCCCTCATGAGATAGAATGCTGTCCTCTGGGGAAGGTCAAAATGGACCAGTAAGAAATATGAGAGCTCAAAGCAGTCTTAAGGACGTAATTTTGTTTCCCAGAGGCCAAGAACAAGTGGACACTGTGATTCTAAGAGCAGCCGTAAATCCTCTTTGTTTGATTGAAGGCCACAAATGTTCCACTGAAGGAGAGTCATAATCGAGGAGAGCAGAGGAAGGAAAAAATGAAGGGGTGTCACCTCGGCAGCCGCTGAGTGTCAGTCTTCAAAGACTCACCACAACAGGGCACAAAGGCTGGAAGCTCCTGCTCCATGAGATCTACACAGGAATTGGCATTCTCCCTCTGTTGATCTGCGGAGTCCAGGGCAGAAAACAGGTTGGCAGTGCGCACCGGCGACATGGAGGCCAGCCAGTTGAGGGCATCATGGGATGACACCATCCAAGAGCATCTCCGAGTCAGTGAAGGGACAGACCGTTCACCTTTGTTTGACTTCTTGGAGCCTTTCCAATTGGCAGAGGAAGACTCAGATGTTTGTTGGCTGGAAGGACATAGCAAGTCTTTGCGGGAGTATTCCTTCTAGTCTTTCCAGCCTGCTGGTTGTTTAGCATGTGACTTTGCCCTGGGAGGTGATGATTTAGTGGCTTGTTGCACAGCTGGATGTGGAGACGGCGATGCTACCATTGTTGTTGTTGTGGTCTTCAGTCCTGAGACTGGTTTGATGCAGCTATCCATGCTACTCTATCCTGTGCAAGCTTCTTCATCTCCCAGTACCTACTGCAGCCTAAATCCCTCTGAATCTGCTTAGTGTATTCATCTCTTGATCTCCCTCTATATATAATGGTAAGACAGAGATTTAGGAACCAGATTTTAAATTGTAAGACATTTCCAGGGGCAGATGTGGACTCTGACCACAATCTATTGGTTATGAACTGTGACATTGGGAAATTTCACAACCACAGGTCACATGTCTGATGGTCATGTTTTTCATGGAGCGAGATGTAGCAAGAACTGTACTGTAGTGCCAGATGGTAGAAGCAGGGTTTGCGACTAGCCAACAGCTTGTGAGCGACTGGGTAAGGCAATTTTTCCATAACCAAGATCTCCTGGACAGCCTCTAGATGCATGGGACAATCTTGACAAGTGGTGGCATGGTAGCCATTGCAGTTGATACAGCAGGGTGAAGGAGGCGGACAATGCCCTCATGCACATCCATACCACAGGTTACACATCTGACCAGGAGTTAACAAGACATCTGAGTGTGGTTGAAATGATGCTACTGGTAGCAGTGCATCAGGTTCGGAATGTATGGTTGGACTGTGATAACTTCATATTCTGCTTTCATCTTGGATGGAAACAACACTCTATCAAAGGTGAGAAAAAGAATGCATGTGGGCACTAAGGATGCATCTATCTTCTTCCATCACCCGATGGACGGCAATGACACACTGATCAGAGAGATAGGTTTGGATTTCTATCTCGGTCTGACAATCAAGCAGCCTAGTGTAAATAACACCACAAAAGAATTCAGAATTCTATGGGTCTTGACATGAACAGGATAGCCATGGACAAGCAAAGGTGCAAGCACTTGTGTAAATGAGAACAGGATTTCACAGGGCCGACAATTGCATCAACACCTTTCTGAATAAGAAACAGGCTTACCGTTGCATAGGACTGACCATCTTCAGTACATGATACCACGAGAAACCGTGGTGCAGCTGGGAGGGTCTTTGAATTGGGAGCTTCATTCCATTTGTGTTTGTTAGACATGTACTGCGAAGACGATGACTGGCTCATTGCGAGAAAATCCTCCACGATTGCCAGCAACTCTGGTGGCACACTCCTTCCAACTGCTGCTGCTGCTGCCGCCCCCCCCCCCCCACCCCCCCACCTGCTTTCGGTAATTTTTCACACCTCTGGTCACATTCTCCCGAACACTGACAGAGGGACCAATCTGCAGTTTGGAACACTAGCAGCTCAGGCAATCACCCCTCCCTAGTCCTGTCTTGTACCAGGGGGTACAAGCGAACCCTGCCTGTCGACCCAAGGCTGGTAATTGTGTATTACGCAGTCTCCTGTTACACGTCAGGCATATGGGACGGCCTTCAGGAGCACATAGGGAGGAAGAAGAAAAAGTGGAGCCTAAAATGCCGAAGTAGAGGAAGGATAGGAGAAGGTGAATGAAGAAAGGAAAAAAGGAATGAAAAATGGAGGTGAGACTGTTCTTATGCCAGCTACTAAAAACGCTGAACATACTAGCAAAAACACCCCAGACATGTTCCCCAAGGGAGGGAAAGGAATAGCAAGAGGATAGACATGCAGTAGGGAAGGGAAAAGATGCTACAAAGGCTGGGGGCCTGTGGTAGCCAAGCACGAAACTCCCAAAGAGTGGAGAGCCCCCCTGGGGAGAGGGAGGTGTGTGTGTGTGTGTGTGTGTGTGTGTGTGTGTGTGTGTGTGTGTGTGTGTGTGTGGTTGTTGTTGCTGTTGTTATGTCTTTTTGGAACTATTTTTTTTCTTTCCTAAAGGCCTTCTGGCGTCAAAGTTAACTCATCCCTCTCACCCCAGTGTCTAAGTTACCTGCCTTTCCTTTCTAACCACCTCCAAGTGTGAGATCTGTGTTCAAATCTCCCTCATAGCCCATTTCTCGCCCCCTCCCACCCACAAAAAAAAAAAAAAAAAACCATCTGGTCACTGTGTTGTCCTCCCATAGCCTTAGCAATTGTCATACTATACATTGGTTATAGAATATGAGTCATGTGGTAAGAATATGTTACCTTAGTGATGACTGGTGAGAGCAGGCGAAATGCCACATACACCTCTCACAGAAATGAAAACAACAAATAAATGGGTGTGAACTGTGTTACAACAAAGGAATAAATAAAATAAAAAAAATCAAGAGTCAAAATTTCCAATACAGAACATAAAACTTATAACATGTGGTATTTGTGCAGAACAAATAGCAGGTGCGTATAGTTGGGGATCCCTTCCTTACACCACACTGTTGGAAATGGATGTTAAACCATGACACACAAACACAAATTTGAATACAGCAAACAGAAACATCAATGACCTGAAGGACAGTTTATAATTTTGTGGAAAAAAAAAGAAGAAAACTATAATGAGGCACGAGGTAGATCTGAACACTGATCTCCCCCTTTGCAGTCCAACACTATGACCACATAACCACAATGCTGTGGCTATTCATATTCACTTGATGTTGCACATCTTGAGCTTGGACCGTTCACTGTTTCAATTTTGCTTCTTTTTTCACAGTTCGTTACAACTTCTTCCCCTTCTCATGCTTCATCTGTGTTCAGTTTTTGACAGGCTATCCACTGAGCCATCTTATCACTAAATCTGAGGGGTGTGTGATGGGCAGTTTCCCCCGTCAGTAGCTACGTCACTTCCAAGTGCACCAATGATTACATTTTCTGCTCACTAACTTGCTATTTATTATCAAAAAATCTGGTGCAGAATGAGCACCGACCGCATCAATAGAAAAGAGGACATGACATATTAATAATTCACAGTCCGCAATAAAGCAATTTCAAAGTTTAAAACATAGCAATTATGGAATACTAATGAATTTTATTTGAATCTGACAGAACGATTATAGGGTGTTTCAAGCTACATACTAAGTGCTAAACCACAAATGCATCATCGATGTGTTCTCTGACCCCTACAAGCAAAAGAAACAAAACCTTTTAGATGGAAACTCTGCCACTAATTGCCATTTTGCCATGAGACGTTGACCCTTTTTACTGGTGGTACCACAAGTGAAGAAAATTTATACTAATCGGAAGATATTCCTTAGTATCCAAGTGATGTCAATATTTCTTTGTGCATCACCTCTGCTTTTCTATAAACAAAAAACATGGGTACTAAGAAAGAAGGAAGATTTGGTTTACCATCCTGTCCTGATTGTATCAAGGATGGGCAAGGAAATTCGTCATGCCCTTTCAAAGGAACCATACCAGCATTTTCTTGGAGCAATTTAGAGAAATCATGGGAAACCTGAATCTGGATGGTCGGACAAGGGTTTGAATCGTCAGCCTCCCAAATGTGAGTCCAGTATGCTAACCACTGCACTACTTTGTTTGGTAAAACATGGGTACTCATGCCAGCACTGCTAGAAGGAATTGGTATTGCCCTCCTCTCACCACTCCTCTTCCCTTGGCAGTCCTAGTGTAGTGGAGGGGGAGGCCATTTCTGACAGACACTGTATGAAGTGACAACTTACCATGGTCAAACAGTAATTCCTAGTGTGTTTGGTAAGCCACACCCTACTGGATTGGGGATACAAGACATGTCCTAGAGAATATTTTAACTGCAGATTTACATGTTTTGAATTTTTTACATAATTTATAGTACTGAAATAATATGAAGGCTATCACTACACATCATTCTACAAATTGTTACTTACGACTGCATTTTCCTCCATTAACTGGATTTCCATAATAGCCATGCACACATTGCTCACAGTGGGGACCACGTGTAAGGTTGGCACAAGGTTGATTGCAAAGACTTGTTCCATTTGCACAGGTGCTATGGCCATTACACTGACAAGCTATAAACAGGTAAAAATGCAAATATAAATGACAAGTGTAATAATAATAATAATAATAATAATAATTAATAATAATAATAATAATAAATACTAATAATAATGAACGATAATGTATGCATAACACAGTACTTCCCATTATACAGTTGTAAGGTTTTTCCCCATTCTATTCACAGATGCAGTGGGGGAAGAATGCACTATAGTATTGTGTGTATCTACTAAGTGTGATATTAACTATCGGTCAACTATATCACACATTTTACATTTCCAATAGCATTCTTTCACTGTTACGTATAAAGCCTACTGCACACCCGACTTAAATAGTTTTCACTGAGCAACCAGGCCCATCTCCTTGTCAGTTATCAACACTAATACCTCTGTGCATGACTGCCTCATTGCTCACAACTAGAGTCTGAAGTCACTGCAGTCAAGTAAGGACTTGTTTACTACACATACTTCCTGAGCTACTCCAGCCGACAGCTTGTCTATTCCCAATTTGTATTGTTTTAGGTCTTGTCTTTGGACTCAAGCACTGACCAAAAACGTGTTTAATTTAATGTTCTACTTTCACTCACTGTCTTCATTTAATTCATAATCCTAGGCAATGCACAAGTTGACTTTGACTTCATTAAATCTAAACAAAGTACTGCTGTCCTGTGGAAAACTGTGTGTTAGCTATTGAGAGGATACAAAACACACAATAAATATGGAGTACATCACTTAACAACAATTTAATTTAAAATCTCACATTTCCACAAACCCTACTCTTAAGTAATGAGTAGTAAACCTCTCACAAAGTTTATGTAAAAGAGTCTGCAACACTTTTTCAGAAACAGAAATACAAATATATTGAAGAAGATGTATTTAGCCCACATTAAAAGAATTCTTACACAGTGTTGAAAACTAAGTAGGTAACATGATTTGCTGAAATAATGTTTTTGTTATCATAATATGTGGCCATTCTTTGAATTATTCTTCTTTTTTTGTGCACAGTACCACAGCTACAATATAGCATCTCAAAATATGTTTTATCTAACTGCAAAGTTATGCACAGTTATTAACTGACTACTTTCAACTGATAAATAAGTACTAATATAAAGGGTGTCCTAGAATTATTTTCTCAACTTTAAAGTTTAATAACTACAAAATCATACTAGACAATAACCAAGTACAATATACTATCTAATACACTGCATCAATTCACCCAGTACTGCTGGAAAGATAATTTCGAAAGGTCAGTGCATAATGAAGGTTTTCGTTATCACTGCTGCCGTGCATTTTGGAGAAATGTTCAAGAAGCAATAGTGGAGTGAAATTTTTTGGATCTGCCCATGAAGCTAACTGGAAGAAAATGGGCACTAAAAGGAAGAGACTGGATTCAAGTACAAGACTGACGCACAATTTTGTACTTAAGAAAGGCCTGATACATACTTTTATATCTCTCTGGCCAGGTCTTCATCTTAAAAGCATCTTATTTTAGTCAACTTTGAGAATGGAAACTGTTGCATTTTCTTTATCAAATGGGTTGATAATATAAAGAATTTGGAAATTTATTGACTGTGATCCATTCTATTGGATGCCTTGATCAGTCTCAAAATGATTACGTATGTTTTAAAACAGAGAGATGACACATTGTAAGAAAATGTAACTTTTATAGTGGCACTAGGATCTAGTTATTTTCTGCATATGACTGAATGAATCAAACACCATTTTAAGTGAACTAAAATATCATGGTATCCCTGGAAATTCTGTGAAATGGTTCATGGGATATAGGATGTAGACTAGTATTAAACTGTCAGCATTCAATTGAATTGAACCTAATTAATATGATGTCCCATTAAGATGCTTCTTATAAGCCTTGTTTTTCCTTGTGTATATCATGACCCTTCAACAGTAACACTGCCAGCAGCTAATTTTGTTCTGTTGGAAAATAACACAAACACTGCAACAATTATTAACTCAAATTTAGTTTTAGAAAAGACTTTAATCAAATTTCCACAAACATTTATTAATGTCACAATTCACTGTCATTAAATTTTGAAAATGTTCACTATATGCAATCCAGTTCCTCTAAGATATTAACCTTCATTAATAATTTTATCACAAAAAATGAATGATCTGTAATATCTGGCTGTCACGCAGCTTCAGTGCAGTAAGGCAATATTTTTAAGTAAGCCATGCAAACCATTTTAATTTTGATGGTGTTCGGCTACAACAACCTAGGAATTCCTTATGCATTTTAGTAACTACACATTTAAATGAATCAGTTAAGCCTTTCAATTAGAGTAAACAAAAATATCTGCTCTAATACATTGTGAGTATTCTAATAAATACACAAATAGTTATTCTGACACACGGTTGAGTCTGCTTCCATAACTGATGGGTCAGCACGGCTCACTAGGAGCTACTTGATCAAGTAGTAGTGGTTCTAAGGTCAAGAAACCGAACAACGCCTGGGATAGGGGTGTGCTGACCACATGGCCCTCCGTACTGCAGCCAATGATGCCTTTGGCAGAAGATGACATAGCAATCAGTCAAGCCCGATTGGTCCATTCAGGGCCAGTGTGTGGAACTTTACCTTGCACAGTGTTAAGCCAACATGCAGCTGGAGTCTGTGCAGTTTAATGTTTAATGTTTAGCATCAATCTTGTGAAACATATGATTCTGTTGGAATGTTTCAATTCAAGACTGCTGCAGTGTCTATGAGTTAAGGGGAGAAAGGTTCAGTGTTCATGGTGAGGGAAGGTACTGGCTGGCTATCACCCAGACTGCTGACTAACCAACAGTCCTCTATATGGTCTCCTTTGCAGATGCAATGCACTTGTTAACGAGCACTTAGGGTGCCAATGGCTCTTATACTGCATGCTGCTCTTGGCAGTTTGTCTCCATTGGTGAAAGACAATTAAAACTGTTAAATCTAATGACTTGTTTCTGCGGAAAATATGAATTGATTACTTTTGTTTTCAACTTGGAGAGCACGAGACTGATGATTATCGATCTGGCTATCATGGATTGTTAGGTTGGTGACTGGTTTTTGTGTTTATTTCTTGTATTGTACCTATCTCGGAATGACAGGATTCCTTGGGAGATTGTTTCATAATCCAATGATACAGCAAGCTTGTTAGTTGGCAAAGCCAATAAATTTGAGTGTAAGAAAACTGTTTGTGGTAATGATCTGATCTGCGGCATAGCCCGATGATCGCTGCAAAAACTTTGTGGGGTATTTTCAGAAGGTCCCCATTTCCAGTGTTCATGGTGAGGGAAGGTACTGGCTGGCTTTGATACTGGTTAGGCAGGAACACGAAGACGTATACTGAACAACATTTTCTCACTGGTTTCGCTATTGTATCCAACCAACAACTAATGATTTATCATGTTCACCTTCTTTCATTCACCACACAAACAGTTATCAACAGAAGTATATAACACAAAAGCTGCCAACACCATAAGTGGATTTTTGCCAAGTTCTTTCCCAGAATTCTCCTAAAACCTTCCAAGGTCTTTCTTTCACCAATTTTTGCTGTGATTCCACTTCATATCACTTCACTTCAAAGTACTATCACTAAGGATCCAATCAACAGCATCAAAGAGGCTCTCCAAAACGGCAAAATATAACAGAAAGATCATCAGTCCTCAGTCACAAATGTGGTTTTATTTAAGCTTCTTAATACCAAAAGGGGAGGGGGGGTCATTTACTTTGAGCCTCTGTTTTGAAATTATCATAATCTAGTCTGCTACTTTATATTTTAAAATTTTGAAAAAAATTTTTTTTAATGATTTCTTATATCATATTCCACAACTGCTTACAATTTTTCAGTCAAATTTAACCAAAAAATTTAAGTCTTAATAGCAGCAAATTTCTTATTCATATTTTCAGGTTCAGGGCCAATCTTACACATCTATATAACTTTAAAAGGTTTGTTGTGAATGAAAATCAATGACAATTAACAGAACTTGTATTTATAATTTTCATTGCAATAGGGTCTGCAGCTGTGACAAGCACTGTGATTTTAATGCAGGAGCAAGGCATATCGCTAGATATACTGGGTGCATTATAACTTGATATATGGACATTTTTAGTGGTACAGTATATTGTATCATGTACACTATGTGATCAAAAGTATCCAGACACCTGGCTGAAACTGACTTACAAGTTCGTGGTACCCTCCATTGGTAATGCTGGAATTCAGTATGGTGTTGGCCCACCTTTAGCCTTGATGACAGCTTCCACTCTCACAGGTCCTGGAAGGTTTCTTGGGGAATGTCAGCCCATTTTTCATGAAGTGCTGCAATGAGGAGAGGTATCGATGTCAGTCGGTGAGGCCTGGCATGAAGTCGGCGTTCCAGAACATCCCAAAGGTGATCTATAGGATTCAGGTCTGGACTCTGTGCATGCCAGTTACAGGGATGTTATTCTCGTATAACCACTCTGCCACAGGGTGTGCATTTTTAACAGATACTTGATTGTGCTGAAACACGTAATCACCATCCTCTAATTGCTCTTCAGCAGTGGGAAGCAAGAAGGTGCTTAAAACATCAATATAGGCCTGTGCTGTGATAGTGCCACGCAGAACAACATGGGGTGCAAGCCCCCTCCATAAAAAACATGACCACACCATAACACCACTGCCTCCAAATTTTACTGTTGGCACTACACAGGCTGGCAGATGTCGTTCACCGTGCATTTGCCATACCCACACCCTGCCATAAGATTGCCACATTGTGTACCATGATTCGCCACTCCACGCAATGTTTTTCCATTGTTCAATCATCCAATGTTTACGCTCCTTACACCACGTGAGACGTCATTTGGCACTTACCAGTGTGATGTGTGGCTTGGAGCTGCCGCTCGGCCATGAAATCCAAGTTTTCTCACCTCCCACCTAACTGTCGTAGTACTTGCAGTTGATCCTGATGTAGTTTGGAATTCCTGTGTGATGGTCTGGATAGATGTCTGCCTGTTACACATTACGACCCACTTCAACTGTCAGCGGTCTCTGTCAGATGAGGTCAGCTTGTACGCTTTTGTGCTGTATGCGTCTCTTCACATTTCCACTTCACTATCACATTGGAAACAGTGGACCTGGGGATGATTAGGAGTGTGGAAATCTCATGTAAAGATGGATGACACAAGTGACACTCAATCACCTAACCACGTTCGAAGTCCGTGAGATCCGTAGAGTGCCCCATTCTGCTCTCTCGCGATGGTTAATGGCTATTGAAGTCGTTGATATGCAGTACCTGGTAGTAGGTGGCAGCACAATGCACCTTATCTGAAAAACGTATGTTTTTAGGGGTGTTTGGATACTTTTGATCACATAGTGTATGTCCTTGCTCCTATGAATGCACGTAATTGTAAGAAAATAATTCATAAAAGGTTTTTCACTATTTTAGGAGCACGTTACTTTTCAGCAATTGTTGTAAAGCTTGTATGTATAAAGTCAATGTTTTTAACATGCTTTCACTAGGAAGCTTATAATTATTTCACAGAAATATGTTCATTAACATATATATACATATGCTCTCAATTACATTTAATTATCACTCATAATTGGTGTAAATATGACATATGTAATTAATTTAAAATAACTTGTAACTATTCATTCTGTTATTGTGGGAACATGTCATTTTTAAGTAGTTGTTACAAAGATCTTACATATAAAATCAATCACAGTACTCTAATGAAACAGTACTGAAAACTATGAGAGTCGAGTAAAAACTGCTTTATGGTTACGTGATTTTTTGCATTACAGTCATATTTAGTAATGAGCGTTGTGACAATTATACATTCTATAGTTCTGTAATGTTTCATGGTAGAACTGGCAAAAAATTGCATACGAATTTTCCGTTTTTGCAGGTATTTTCGCTAATTTAAAATTCTGAATACTGGTTGTTTAGACGAATGCAAATTTCAATTTCTTCAGTTACATCCATGATTTTTGCTTCCTATAACTTATTTAATAATTGTATATAAAAACAAAGATGAGGTGACTTACCGAACGAAAGCGCTGGCAGGTCGATAGACACACAAACAAACACAAACATACACACAAAATTCAAGCTTTCGCAACAAACTGTTGCCTCATCAGGAAAGAGGGAAAGAGAGGGGAAGATGAAAGGAAGTGGGTTTTAAGGGAGAGGGTAAGGAGTCATTCCAATCCCGGGAGCGGAAAGACTTACCTTAGGGGGAAAAAAGGACAGGTGTACACTCGCACTCACGCACATATCCATCCACACATACAGACACAAGCAGACATATTTAAAAGACAAAGAGTTTGGGCAGAGATGTCAGTCGAGGCAGAAGTGTAGAGGCAAAGAAGTTGTTGAAAGACAGGTGAGGTATGAGTGGCGGCAACTTGAAATTAGCGGAGATTGAGGCCTGGCGGATGACGAGAAGAGAGGATATACTGAAGGGCAAGTTCCCATCTCCGGAGTTCGGATAGGTTGGTGTTGGTGGGAAGTATCCAGATAACCCAGACGGTGTAACACTGTGCCAAGATGTGCTGGCTGTGCACCAAGGCATGTTTAGCCACAGGGTGATCCTCATTACCAACAAACACTGTCTGCCTGTGTCCATTCATGCGAATGGACAGTTTGTTGCTGGTCATTCCCACATAGAATGCATCACAGTGTAGGCAGGTCAGTTGGTAAATAACGTGGGTGCTTCCACACGTGGCTCTGCCTTTGATCGTGTACACCTTCCGGGTTACAGGACTGGAGTAGGTGGTGGTGGGAGGGTGCATGGGACAGGTTTTGCATCGGGGGCGGTTACAAGGATAGGAGCCAGAGGGTAGGGAAGGTGGTTTGGGGATTTCATAGGGATGAACTAACAGGTTACGAAGGTTAGGTGGGCGGCGGAAAGACACTCTTGGCAGAGTGGGGAGGATTTCATGAAGGATGGATCTCATTTCAGGGCAGGATTTGAGGAAGTCGTATCCCTGCTGGAGAGCCACATTCAGAGTCTGGTCCAGTCTGGGAAAGTATCCTGTCACAAGTGGGGCACTTTTGTGGTTCTTCTGTGGGGGATTCTGGGTTTGAGGGGATGAGGAAATGGCTCTGGTTATTTGCTTCTGTACCAGGTCGGGAGGGTAGTTGCGGGATGCGAAAGCTGTTGTCAGGTTGTTGGTGTAATGATTCAGGGATTCCGGACTGGAGCAGATTCGTTTGCCACGAAGACCTAGGCTGTAGGGAAGGGATCGTTTGATGTGGAATGGGTGGCAGCTGTCATAATGGAGGTACTGTTGCTTGTTGGTGGGTTTGATGTGGACGGACGTGTGAAGTTGGCCATTGGACAGGTGGAGGTCAACGTCAAGGAAAGTGGCATGGGATTTGGAGTAGGACCAGGTGAATCTGATGGAACCAAAGGAGTTGAGGTTGGAGAGGAAATTCTGGAGTTCTTCTTCACTGTGAGTCCAGATCATGAAGATGTCATCAATAAATCTGTACCAAACTTTGGGTTGGCAGACTTGGGTAACCAAGAGGGCTTCCTCTAAGCGACCCATGAATAGATTGGCGTACGAGGGGGCCATCCTGGTACCCATGGCTGTTCCCTTTAATTGTTGGTATGTCTGGCCTTCAAAAGTGAAGAAGTTGTGGGTCAGGATGAAGCTGGCTAAGGTAATGAGGAAAGAGGTTTTAGGTAGGGTGGCAGGTGATCGGCGTGAAAGGAAATGCTCCATCGCAGTGAGGCCCTGGACATGCGGAATATTTGTGTATAAGGACGTGGCATCAATGGTTACAAGGATGGTTTCCGGGGGTAACCGATTGGGTAAGGATTCCAGGCGTTCAAGGAAGTGGTTGGTGTCTTTGATGAAGGATGGGAGACTGCATGTAATGGGTTGAAGGTGTTGATCTACGTAGGCAGAGATATGACCAGCAACAAACTGTCCATTCGCATGAATGGACACAGGCAGACAGTGTTTGTTGGTAATGAGGATCACCCTGTGGCTAAACATGCCTTGGTGCACAGCCAGCACATCTTGGCACAGTGTTACACCGTCCGGGTTATCTGGATACTTCCCACCAACACCAACCTATCCGAACTCCGGAGATGGGAACTTGCCCTTCAGTATATCCTCTCTTCTCGTCATCCGCCAGGCCTCAATCTCCGCTAATTTCAAGTTGCCGCCACTCATACCTCACCTGTCTTTCAACAACTTCTTTGCCTCTACACTTCTGCCTCGACTGACATCTCTGCCCAAACTCTTTGTCTTTTAAATATGTCTGCTTGTGTCTGTATGTGTGGATGGATATGTGCGTGTGTGCGAGTGTATACCTGTCCTTTTTTCCCCCTAAGGTAAGTCTTTCCGCTCCCGGGATTGGAATGACTCCTTACCCTCTCCCTTAAAACCCACTTCCTTTCGTCTTCCCCTCTCCTTCCCTCTTTCCTGATGAGGCAACAGTTTGTTGCGAAAGCTTGAATTCTGTGTGTATGTTTGTGTTTGTTTGTGTGTCTATCGACCTGCCAGCGCTTTCGTTCGGTAAGTCACCTCATCTTTGTTTTTATATATAATTTTTCCCACATGGAATGTTTCCCTCTATTTTATTTAATAATTGAAGTGATTCGCCTATGTTAGGTATTTTGTGGTTGGTATCTTGTTTTCGCTAAGAGTCGTGGTTTCTTTAGGTCATGTGCTAACTTTCTGTCCTGTTTGTCCAATAGAAAATTTTGAGCGTTTTTCACAGTTAAATATGTAGATTCCTGATTCTGAAAATGACTCTGATTTCTGGGGTATGTGCCTCAAAAATCTTAGGTAGATTGTTAGTGCTCCTGTAGCTAGTGGGTAATTTTGTATTCTTAAAACATGATTTTAGAATAACTGTTATTTACAGTTATGTTTCGATATGACATAGGTCTTTCTCAATTTTTTATTTTTCCAGTGTTAAGTTGATCAGTCTGTGTATCATAGAATGAAAACTTGATGCATCTAACATGTATATGAACATACCAGTAAATGAAATTACTGAAATCATTAAAAACAACCTTTACAAATTTAAGAAAATCACTCAAGCAGAAGCTTGTGAAACAGTAGAGCTTCTAAAATACTTCTCATTGCAGAAAAAAATTTATCTCCAAGAAGATGGGGTAACAATTGGTTCATGCCTAGTCGATACATTGGCTGACATTTTCATTTTCATTAACAATACTGACGAAAATTTTTTAATAAGTTCACGCAAACAGTAAAAAAAAAAAAAAACTTTATTACTATAGATGTGCCAAAGACATTTTAATTCTATCTGATGGCACAACAGAAATGAGTAACGTCCTGTATTCACATTTCAACAGTTCACATCAAAGAATTAATTTCAGAATGGAAACGTAGAAAATAGGAGCATTAACTTTTCGGATTTAAAAATTTCAAACGAGGAATCTGAACACACATTCGATATTTTTCCTAAACCAATGTCAACAGACATAATTATCCACAGTCAATCATGCCATCCAAGAGCACACAAGCTCGTATATTTTCGCTCTATGATACACAGACTGATCAATTTACCTTGGAAAAAGAAAAATTGAGAAAGACTCAGAGCTTCTCCAAATATAACTATAAATAACAGTTATCCTAAAAACTTAGTGGACACATTATTCTAAAGAAAACCATCAAACATTCGATAATCCCATAGATGAAATAAATTTAATTAGAGACATGAACAAACAACAGAAAAATGAAGTTCTTGTATGGGCATATCAAGGTATTGTTTCCAACACAATTATTTGGTGTTTCAAGAGTACAAAATTACACACTAGCTACAAGAGCACTAATAATCTACAAAGACTACTGAGGCACATACCACAGAAATCAGAGCCATTTTCACAATCAGGGCCATTTTTCACAATTAGGAATCTACAAAACTGTGAAGTGTGTGTGTGTGTGTGTTTCTGGAATTTATAGGAACTCAACTTTGAGGTCATAAGCGCCTTTACAGTTATCAAAACAAACTAATGAGGAGATAAACTCAAAAACTTTTGCACACTGATCAAGTGACTGTGTGGTTGCTTTGAGTGCACCTCATATCCACTAAAAGAAATTAGAAAGAAGGAAGGTAGCTATACATCAAATTAAAACAGAAAAAACAAAACACAGAAGAGCTAAAAGAAAGGCACAGGAAAATATGACTGTCTGACCACTTACAAAATACTTGGGCGAGTCAATCACCCTGTTAACAAATTAAAACATCTCCCTAAAATCTTGTTAAAAATTTTGGACAATTCACAAAACTTTAAAACTTGAACCACATTCATTTGAATGTTAGTTAAAATGGAGTGCAGATCCATTGGCAAATCTGCCGCATCCTGCTGGTCGTAAAATAAAACGCAGTCCAATAACATGTGGCGCACAGTGATCTGCACGCGACAAGCACCACACACCAGGATACTCTTGCTGAAGTAAGAATCCATGCATCGTAGGGCTATGGCCCATGCAAAACCAAGTAAGGAGAACCTCGTCCCGTCGATGTGGCTGGAAGGAAGTACGGCCGTGTAGTGGGCATTATGACACGGAGCTTGTTGTCAGCCACTTCCAGCTACTTGTTTTCCCTGCGACACATGACTTTGCGCCCCAACGACAAGGTGACAGCACGCATGGGGATGGCACACTGAAATACCTGAGGATCACAACACGCCTCCTTGGCTGCTGCATCTACCCTTTCATTCCCTGCACCACCAAGTGCCCTGGTACACAGCAGAAGGCTGTCTCTTTCCCCAGTCGTTGTAATGGGAGGCAGGCACCCTGGATTTTCTGGGTTAATTTATCTGCTGGGTATAAACATTGGAGAGAGTGAAGGGCACTCAGGGAATCGAAGCAGATAAAATATTTGGCATTGGAAGAACGTCGCATCTGTTCTGGCGCCTGCAAGACTACATATAATTCTGCATCAGAAACCGTAAATTCTTGAGGCATTCAGATCTTGAGGACACAATCCGGGCAAACAACAGAACAACCAATGGAGTCCCCCTTCTTAGACCCATCCGTAAAGACACTGATATAGTTGTGGTACTCATATAAATGTCACATAATAGGAAATTAAAAACAGAAGTAGAAGTGTGATCTCTCCTGTACTGCACTAAATCTGAAATGACGCTGGGCCTCTGCTGCAGCCACAGCAACAGACAGTTAAAAACTGTATTTGGGGTTGTATTTGCTCCACATCGAGGGACTCCAACACACGCTGCGCGCAGATCCTGAATGGCATTGTGGCTCGTGGATGGTTGGAGAAAAGGCGTTCCAGAGTCGGGTGAGCAACAATATGATATGCAGGTGAAGTCGGAGCTGCAAGGAACTTACGTGCCTGCTGCACCATGAGGAGCTGCTGCTGGATGGTGAGTGGTAGTTCCCCAGCCTCAGCACACAGACTGGATATGGGACTGGTCCTATAAGTACCTGTGAGCCGAATCCCTTCATGGTGGACAGTGAGAATGATCCTCAAATAAGAATGTCTTGCTGATCCATACACTGTCCACTCATAGTCCAGCTGTGAATGCACGAAAGTCCTATAAAAGTGGAGCAGACATGCTCTGTCCACTCCCCAAGATCTGTGGCTAAGGCACTTGGTGATCTCCAGTGCCTTGAGGATTCTGGTTTTCAGGTCTCTCATGTGTAGCAACCCGACAATGTTGAGTCAAAAATGAGGCCCAGGAACCCTACCAAGTCTCTAAAATGTAGGATGGTGTTCCGCATATGCAAGTCAGGCAAATTAAAAAATGATGAGAATGATTAAAGTGAACACACACACACACACACACACACACACACACACACACACACACACACACACACACACACTTATCTGCAGAAAATGGAAAACCTGTTTTGCCACCCATTCCTCTAACCTGTTCAAAGTAAGTTGCAACTGATGGCTCACTGTTGCAGCACTGGAGGAGGAACAGAAAACAGCAAAATTGTCCACAAATAAGGAGTACTGTACAGGACTCCTTACCGTAGACATGATACTGTTTATGGCTGTGGCAAAGATAGTATCACTTAAACCACTGCCCTGAGGGACAGGGTTCTCTGGCTAAAACTGATCTAACAGTGTGTCACCAACTTGGGTCCTAAAAAACCACTGAGACAAGAAACACCATATAAAGATGAGGAGGTGGACACGAAAGCCCCATTGACGCAGTTGTGTGGGAATACAGAATCTCCAAGTAGTATCGTATGCCTTACTGATATCGAAGAATATGGCAATACAGTGATGATTACATAGAAAAGCCTGCTGAATAGCTGCCTCTTGCAGTGTCAAGTTGTTGTCAGTGGACCAAAATCATCAGAATCCACACAGAGAGCAGCTACGGAGTTGCCTGGTCTCTAACAACCAGACCAGATGATGGTTAACCATTCGCTCCTAGGTCTTTCCTACTCGAAGGGTCCAACAGTTATTGCAGTATTGCTTCATTAAGGCGATACTCTGATAACTACTGGGATATGTTCAGTCCTTTCCCAGTTTGAGGAGAGGTATCAGAATTGCCTCTCTCCACGAGATGGGAAAGTCACTTGTCTGCCACATGAGATTAAAGCAGTTGATGAGGATTTTCTTTGATACAGTTGGCAAATCCTGGTCGTGACCAGGTCAGTATTACAAGTCTCAGACAGAACAGACTCCAGCTCCCACATGGAGAAAAAGTAATTGTACGTCTCAGAATTGGTGGATCTGAAATCCAATTTTCCCCTCTCTACAGTCACATGGTAGTGACAAACTGCCCGATCCTGGCTGTCATTGGCAATAGTTTTAGAAAATATTCAGGCAGTGGCTAAGCCGTGTCTCTGGTTGTTGTTTGTAGATGCCTCTGTTTCAGTACTGCTGCTATCTCCTCTAGATAGTTTCCCATGCTTTTGTAGAAGAAGTGGAATGGTTGATGGAGTCCAGGAATGCTTGCCATGACCTTTTCTTACTTTCCCTAATGATGCACCAAGCCTTGGCGCTCGCATCCTGAAACTGCTGTCGGTCGGCATTTAAAATGTCTAAGAGCCACATGCCTGTCCCAGATTGCTGAATGGCACTCATCTATCCACCAAGGTATGATGCCTCCTCAGATGACCGGAGGACTTGGGGATGGATAAGTCAGCAGCATGATGGATCACTCATGTGATGTGGTCCACACATTCTTGGACACTGTTGCAGTGTTCGAATACAGACAGCTGACTGAACAGCGTCCACGTAGCCTTACTGATCATCCATTTTGGTGGCTTCCCTCCGGATTGTGATACATACAATAAGTGAATGCGGAGTGGGAAGTGGTAACTCGAAAGGAGATCATCAATGACTTCTCACTGAAATGAGTCGCTACAGCTGAAGAGCAGAGAGAGACAGACAGACAGAGAGAGAGAGAGAGAGAGAGAGAGAGAGAGAGAGAGAGAGAGAGAGGTCAATGGTTGAGAATGACCCAACTGCCACACAGAAATTACTGGGAGTACCAGTGTTTAATATGCACAACTCTTGGGATATGATGAGGCCTACCAAGAGCAAGTGGAGGTCAAGCCTGATGAGACATGGTGAGCATTGAAGTCTCCCAAGAGGAGAAATGGGTGAGGTAGTTGTTTTAGAAGATCTGTGAGGGCCTCAGAGTCTACTGCATCAGAAGGAGGTAAACATAGCGAGCAATATGTGATCCTCTGACACGTGTGAATTTCTAGTTCAACTGTAACTGCTTGCAGATCAGTATCAGAGGGAGAGCAGAGGAGTGGTGTGCACAATTCAAACACAGGAACACCTCCCTTGGCCCTTTCCCCAGTCGGATCATCTTTGCAATAGATGGTATAGCTCTGTACGATAGGGGTATCAAACGCTTTAAAATACATTTGCTGCAAACGGATACACACTGGGCATTCCTGTGCTAGGAGCTTCTGTTCCTCCACATGAATCCTGAACCCATTAATGTTCCACTGAAGGATGGGAACCATTTATCACAGAGGGGTTGTACTTTCACCCTGTCTTTCCACTTGGGAGGGGAGCCTACGATATGAGGTGGCTGAGCTTTGCGGCAAGATGATTGCCCCAGTCCAACATCAAGTTCCATTTGCTCTGATGAGAAATGAAGAGATATATCAGAGAGGACAAGTTCAACATCATCAGACAGTGGTTTCCTTTCTCTGTTATAGGCTGATGCTTTGGCTTGGATTTTCTGCCCTGAGTGGACTTTGGGGCCACAACCATGGTTGCAGTAACAGCAGCAGCACTGGATGGTGGACCAGGCTGAACCTTCAGATGGGCAGGGAGCTCCACAACAGCAGCAACACAGTCTCGTCTGCAGTCTTGGGTGGAGGTATGGGCTTTGAAATAACTGAGGCAGAACAAGTGCACTGGCAGGCACAGGTACTAATGCTGACACTGGCAACCTCAGCCAGAGACAGCTTGGTTGGCTGATATGGGAGAAGGGACCAAATAACAAGGGGAAGGAAATTGAGCAGCCCTTTCAAAGGAATCAAGGAAGATCCAAAGAAAAGCGGCGCGTTTCGTTACAGGGTTATTTGGTAACCGTGATAGCGTTACAGAGATGTTTAGCAAACTCAAGTGGCAGACTCTGCAAGAGAGGCGCTCTTCATCGCGGTGTAGCTTGCTCGCCAGGTTTCGAGAGGGTGTGTTTCTGGATGAGGTATCGAATATATTGCTTCCCCCTACTTATACCTCCCGAGGAGATCACGAATGTAAAATTAGAGGGATTCGAGTGCGCACGGAGGCTTTCAGACAGTCGTTCTTCCCGTGAACCATACGCGACTGGGACAGAAAAGGGAGGTAATGACAGTGGCACGTAAAGTGCCCTCCGTGTTGTCGGGCGCAACACTCACAAGCTGTGACAAAATGGACAATTTCACCATCAATCCCTGACCAAAATACACGTCTCCTAGCTAATAGTTTAGTAAACAAAGTTCCCTAATGGCACTGATGAAGAGGGCATAGAACCTTGTGCTGTAAAGTGGTGGGAATGACTACTCTGGGTGAGAGGTCTTCTGTGGACAACAGCAAAACACCGTCAAAAACAGAGATCCCCAAAAAGTGCTTCAGCAGTTATAATCATATAGGATGAAGTTTACAGCCAGGCAATTGAAGTCAGTGGGTTATCCAAATATTAATTGAGAGGGTTATACAGGGTGTCCCATTTATCTCGACCACCCTAAATAACTGTTTGTCCAGATGCAAATTACAAAATGTTTCAAGCAAATGTTCATTAGCCATCAGAGGGACATCAATCAGCACGATTGCCTTCATTGTAGCTTTGTTTTTTTACAAAGATTTGAACAGCCGTATGACTTTTTTTTAAATGGCACCCTGTATCTTTTATTTGGTAATTCATTTCCTCTCACAAAGATCTATTCAAAAATGTATCACAGTGTACCATTCACTGAAGCACAACGTTATTAATTACATAACACAACTTTGACTTTGAGCCCGGGATCACAAACTCATCCACTTGCTGGAGTTGTCAAAAACAAATGAAAACCATGTAAAAACATAACACAAAATTGACTTAGACTCTCCTGTACCATTGCCCAGGAGTAGAACATTCAAAGGTGCTCAAAATAGTGACCCTGGACACCAATACACTGGTGCACTTGTTGAATGAAAGGATTATTTACTGCTCCTAGTGTTGCCTGCTGAAGACAACTACGAGCAAGCACAATACGTTCCTGCATGTCCTCTGGAGTTGTTGGAATATCACGATAGATAACGTCTTAAATGCATCCCCAAAGAAAAAAGTCCAGAGGATTTAAATCAGGAGACCTAGCAGGCCAAGTAACTGTTCCTCCTCGACCAATCCATATGGCAGGATACCTTCGGTTCGGAACATGACGTGCACACAAGGCATTGTGTGCTGGACATCCATTGTGTTGATACCACATAAGCATTCTGGTTCTTAGCAGCACTTCATCCAGAAAAGGAGGAAGAATTTGTCTGAGGAAGCATACGCTGTGCCATTTAGACTACCACTGATGAAATAAGGGCCAATAATTGTAGTACCAAGCATCCCACACCAGACGTTAACTCTTTATTGACGCTGATGTTCCACCTCTCTAAGCCATCATGGGTTGTCGTAGGACCAATAATGCGTTCCTTGTATTTAACTGTCCTTCGTTTGAGAAGGAACATTCATCGGTATATAGAACATTGGAGAAGTAGTTCGGGTTCATGAGGATTTGCTGATGTGCCCACTGACAGAACTGTACATGAATCAGGAAATCATTCCCATGCAATTCTTGATGTAGGTGTGCATGGTAAGGATGGATCTGGTGATGTGTAAGAATACGAAGTACACTGGTTTTAGGAATGCTAATCTCGATGACGATTGCATTGTCGTGGGTTGAAACTTCCCGTTTCCTGAAGCGTTGCAAGACAAGAAAACATCCGTCGGGAAGGTGGGTTCTTGTCAGGATATCGCTCCCTGTACAGTTTCGCTGCCTAGGTAGCATTTCGCCTAACTTCAACAACAACAACAACAACAACAAAAGAAACATTATGTCGATGCAGTTTGTAGGAAGGACAGCCTTACTGTATGCCTACTCTACATAACAGTATTTAGAAGAACTAAACTACTGCACTAAATGTACCCGTACGTAAGAAAACAGTATTGCAATTAGGCTGTTCTGCTAACTTACATTCCCCATAGAGGAGTAGCATTTCTACCTTCTCTTCGTTGGTGTACAATCTACTCACACAATTCTTCAACTGATGATGGTTGACAGAGTGACGGGTGTGTATTCTACTTATGTTTATATTTGTCCTCTGTCAACGTCAGCACGTGGATGTGTTCCATTATCCCAAGTAGCTGAACTAAGCGCTGGGAGTGCCAACGTCAATGTTGTGTTATTTAATAAACAACATTGTGTTTCAGTGAATGGTACACTGTGATACATTTTTGAATAGGTCTTTAGGAGAGGAAATGAATTACCAAATAAAAAATACAGGGTGCCATTTAAAAGAGACATACCGCTGTTCATATCTTTGTAAAAAATGAAGCTACAACAAAGACAGTCATGCTGATTGATGTTCCCCTGATGGCTAAAGAACATATGCTTGAAATATTTTGTAATTCGCATCAGCACAAACAGTTATTTAGGCTGGTCAAGATAAATGGGACACCCTATATATAGGAATTGTGTAAAAAAGTGGCATACACACTGAAAGAATCTAGATTTTAACCCTTTCAGTCGCTGAGGTTGATGTGATGGTAAGGAAAAAAACAGTTGGTAAGGAAAAATAGTTGCGCATGGGGTCCAAAGCCTGACAAAGTGGTTTATCGATGCAGCCCTGTTGAACAAACAAAACCACCTGGCAGAGAGCTGGGTTGGCAGCAACAGCAGATGCCATGCAAGAGCTCGTAACTGGGAAACCCTCAACTGTGGCCTGCATTTGATAATCAATATGGAAGCAAAGGAATTCTTCATGATCAAAGTTGCTATCAGCTCTCACACGAAGGCAGGACAAGGTGTCTCCACTGGCATGTCTAAATTCAGGTTGAAAATTGGTTTTGTAATTGTAGCAAGATAAGAACAGTGCGCAGCATTGGAGGTGGTGTGCTGCTTTGTCAGGCAAGGAAGTGTTAGGGTTAAACAAGGAAACCAAGGTCAGTAATGTGGTGAAATTTGGAGCTATACAAAAAAAACATGAAGTTTCTTGAGCTTGGACTATGGCAAGAGCCTTTTTTTCCAACTGAAAGTAATGGTGCTGGGCCAGAGTACGAGATATAGAGGCAAAGGAAAAAGATCATTCAGAGCTGCCAGCATATCAGCATGCTAGGACTGTGTCGAGGCCATACTGTGAGGTGTCAGTCACCAAAACTATGAGCTGGCCTGGAGAGAACTTAGCTAAAAAGAGGGGCTGAGAGTAGTTTGGATTTCAACATTTGAAAAGTACATTCGGAATCTAGGCACCAGCTGAAAGGTCATTCTTGCATGAAATGGCATGCAACAGGTGGCCCAATATGGCTGCCCTAACAGGAATTTATGGTAGTAGGCTATCCTCCCTAGAAATGGCTGAATCTCCTTTGTGGACAAGGGACAAGGCATAGACGTAGCAGTGGAGATGTGGTCTGGTAGTGGGACAACCCCATCCCGCGAGGCCTCGAACCCCAAATAAAATATAGAAGGTTGGAAAAAAAAAAAAAAAAAAAAGGGGAGAGAGAGAGAGAGAGAGAGAGAGAGAGAGAGAGAGAGAGAGAGAGAGATTTCATGAGGTTACACCATACGCCTGCTGACTGTAAGACAGAAAACAAAGTGCACAAATTTTTCACGCAATCGGCTGTGGAGGAACCCATAACAACAATGTCAGCCAGATAATTAATGCAACCCAGGAAAGTCATAGTCAATTGCTCTAAAAATCAGAAAATAGCAGAGGCACTAGCCACACCAAATGGAAGAGCCACATTCAAAACCAGGACTCACTGAGACTCTTCACCCACACAAAGAAAGCTGCAGATACACTTTGAGGAAAGTTCTGGGCACCTGATATTTTCGCCAACAGTTCCTCCTGGCATGGAAGAGGATACGTATCCATAATCGACTGCGCACTGACAATAGTACTAAAGTTGCCATAGAGGCGAACACAATTAGCAAAGATGACCATCCACTAGCCGTAACAGGTTGCACCACCTCTAGAGACTGAAATCGGTCCAATTCTGCTTTTACTTGAACTTTCAGGACTACAAAAACAGAACAACAAAAGTGAGGCCAAGCTGTGGATTTCAAAGAGATATGAGTAGAAAAATTCATAGCACATCCTTTATCTTCTGCAAACAAGGTCAAAAACTCCTCACACAGTGAAACTTCCTGGCAGATTAAAACTGTGTGCCTGACCGAGACTCGAACTCGGGACCTTTGCCTTTCGCGGGCAAGTGCTCTACCAACTGAGCTACCGAAGCACGACTCACGTCCGGTACTCACAGCTTTACTTCTGCCAGTACCTCGTCTCCGCTGCAGAGTGAAAATCTCATTCTCCTCACACAGTGTTTCCAACACAGTACCTGATCAGACTGAAGGTGAACTGTATCGGTGATAGAAAATCCAAATACCTGAAATGCATCCGTCCTAAACAGGTTATCAACACTGGCATCAGCTACCACTAAAAATGTTATGGAGCGAACCACTGGTTTGTAAGAGACAGATGCCACATGTTGTCCCAACAGTGCAATGTTCCATTTGTTGTAAATGAACAGCTTCCGCATGATCGGTGGCAACAGTGGCGAGCCTCAACTCATATAGGTTTAAGAATTTAATAACATCACTGCAGCACCTTTGTCGACCTGTAGCCGGAAAAACAACTTGGGTGAAGCCACAAGTGTTGGAGTCACACAATTTAAGTCTATGATCCTATCCTGAGCAACCTTCGACGAACTACACAAGGAGGTGATGTGGCCTTTCCTCTGGCAAGCATTACAAGTAGGCCAGCGATTAGGGCATACTGAACATATGTGCTGGACAAAACAGAAAGGGCAAGATGGAAATAGAAAACACTGACTCTGGCTGTGGGGCAGTTGCAGTTGCTTGGTTGGGCATTGTTCAGCTCAACAGTGGGCCTGCATGTTTACCATAACCACTGCTGCTTCCTCATGCAATCTATCTGTCATCCTAGTGGGCACATCTTGTGACACTACTGCAACCTTGTCCTACACTTCAATTTGGTCAATCACTGCCCGAGAAACTGAAAGATTGTGCTATTTGCGGGACTTCTGCCAACGACCCCCCCCCCCCCCCCCCCTCCTACACAGAGTAAAGCCTTCTGGCACACTTCCTTGTCTGAAGCTAAACAGATGGTACCCTGTCCATCAATAGAAGCCAAGAATGTGATCAAAGCCAAAGTAAGCTGTTTAATCAGGGCCTGTAGCATGGCGTCCATAATGAATTAACCTGATAAAACCGAACTTAAAGATTGCACATACGGAAATCATTCCAAGCTTGTCACCAGTCATGCAATAACCAAGACATATTGAAGCTGGTCCAAGTAACATAAATATGGCTTCATTTGTGAACTGCTGAACAATAATGGAAATAAGACTCTCATGGATTCCCATGCAACAAGACACAGAATGCTGACTTGAATGGCATCACTGGAAGAACAGAAAAAGAGAGACTGTTAGCATTGCTCTGCATTTATGTACACATGCACTAGTAGCAGACTACATCATGCAGTACCAGTAAACAAATCCAATGATAAACTTGCACAGGAGAAGGAGACAAGGGTTAACATGATAAGTTTTCATCACAGGTGCAAGTTGCTCCTGGATGTCTTAGTTGGTAAGAATGTCACCAAAGAAAGCAATAATCTGTGTTTGACCCTCGGGCTTTAATAAAGCAATGTGAGCATTCTAGGAATGTAAACAGTCAACATTATATCAGTACCCTACACCCCAATAGTAGAGATGCTATCTCTCATTACTATGAGTAACTTACTTGGGCACTGTGTGAAGTACCAGAGGCTGGAAGGGCAAGGGAAGTCTTGTGCTGGTCTCAGATTTCCACCAGGAAGGCACACTCCTAGACCTGTACCTGAACCATCATCACACCATCCACAAGCTGGATCTTCTCGACAATCTGCACATGTGGCGAAGAAGCTGCAAGAAGATTTTCCTGAAATTCAGAAAAAATTAATACATAAACATTTTCTTACCCCAAAATACTTCAGTTCTAAGGGTGTTAGGGATCTATCGGTAAATTTCAATACATTAAATATTTGACTGCTGACACACTGATAAAGCATACACCAGAATCATACCTGCATTCAGTTTTTCACTGGGATGACTAAGTGGTCTGGGAACTGAGGAAGCCAATGAGGTTCTTCAGTGGTTTTGCTGAATATGCAGTAGAGATAGGAAGTTAGCAGAACAGGCATGGGAAAGTGCTACCCTTCAGGCTGAACTAAATAAGACTACATAAGATCTGAACTGTTTAGGAAAGGGGAACAGGGCAGAGGGGTGAAAATGACAACACATAATGGATGGAACAGGCTTAGCACTTCTTCCAGCAGCTTTGTGCTTTGTTGTAAACATGAAAAAAAAAAAAAAAAAAAAAAAAAAAAGCCTGACCTGTTTCTTTAGGTCATGACTGATGTACCTCCAGCAGATGTAAGTGCAGACAAGGCACACCAGACTTCCAGTAAGAAACTGAGAAGTAAGTACGCACGGAAACCAGTAAGTAGTAAGAAAGTTTTGTTTCCAGGTAGTTCTCATACTAGAAGTGTAGGACAGTTGTCACAGGATGAATTAGCACTGAAATAGCAGCTCACTTTATTTATTTATTTTTCCTGGTGCTGGTCTGGATTAGGTAACAAGGGTTTTAACTCTGCACAAATTTCATCAAAGAAAATGGTTTTACTACGCAATAGTGTTGACTGGCATTTCTAGTACCATGTGCAGTGTGTGAGATCTGGTAAACAGTGTGTGTGTGTGTGTGTGTGTGTGTGTGTGTGTGTGTGTGTGTGTGAGGGGGGGGGGGGGGGGGGAGGCAGCGAGGGAAGGAGGGGGAAGGTAGAGGTTAGGATAGAAACAAACATTCAGTTTGAGAAAGAGACTAAACAGCGGAATTCAAATTATTCTCTCCAGATAACATTTCTGTCAGTGTGAAATGCCAGCTATATATATTGTAGCAGAATATTCAGAGGCTGCTAGTCATCAAACCCAGCTGACCTAATCTGCTTCTTTGAACACCGTGTAATCACTAGTAGACAACACACACACACACACACACACACACACACACACACACACACGACTGCAGTCTCTGGCAACTGAAGCCACAGTTGCAAGAGACTGCAGTCATGTGTGTGCGGGTTGCATTTGCGTAAAAAGGTTCAAATGGCTCTGAGCATTATGGGACTTAACTTCTGAGGTCATCAGTCCCCTAGAACTTAGAACTACTTAAACCTAAGGACATCACACACATCCATGCCCGAGGCAAGATTCGAACCTGCGACCATAGCAGTCGCGCAGTTCCAGACTGTCGCACGTAGAACCACTCGGCCACCCCGGCCGGCTGCATTTGTGTGTGTGTGTGTGTGTGTGTGTGTGTGTGTGTGGTTTATTTTTGATAAAGGCCTTGCTGGCAGAAAGCTTATTTGTGGCATGAAACTTCCTGGCAGGTTCAAACTGTGTGCCGGACCAAGACTCCGAATCAGGACCTCTGCCTTTCGCGGGCAAGTGCTCTACCATCTCATTCTTATTTGTTTGTTGTGCCTATTTGCGACTCAGCATCTCCGCTGTATGGTGAGTAGCAACTTTTATTTTCATAATATTGTTAATTCCATCCTGGATTTTCCATTGTTCAATGTAATCACTAGTATAGATTTGTTAAGGGTTACAGGATTTACGTTAGCATCTCACTTCTGTACAGCAGAAATTGAAAAAGGAGGAGTTGCCACATTCATCAGAAATTGTCATATTTATTTTTATTATCTATTTCATTTATGTAAAAGTATGCAACAGGAGTAGAATTTCATAACAAATCCTTTATAATAGTAAGTTTACACTGAGCATCTGCAGAAAATAGAAATCTGTTCATGCATCACCTTGAAGCTCTATTGGTCTACTTAACCATAAAGAAAAATGTAATAGTGGCTGCTGGTGACTTTAATACAGACTTTCTTGGAAATTCTTCTAGTGAGAATTTATTGCAGTTGTTAATATTTGCGTCTAACTTTATCCCTAATGTAAACTTGTCAACTGTGGTAGTTAACTGCTCAAAAACATCTGTGCCCCTACATGACACCAGCTGCATGCACAATGCCAGTGTTGTAGCTTAGCAGGTGGACTATGTTGGGGTTGTGTCAGGTGGGATGGGTGGATGGAGAGGAAGGTGGGAGGAAGGAAGAGGGGGAGAGGGTGGGAGTGGGGGTTGGTGGCTAGTGGCTTGGGGGAAAGCAAACCAGTTTGCCGACTAGGAATGTGGGAGTAAGGGGTGGCTGATGCGTGGCTGGGTGGGCATATGATTCACAGGTGTCCGAGTTTGGGGAGCAGTGCTCATTTAAGGTGATATGTGAATATGAAATGGGAGGTAGTGATGGGATGGAAGAAGGGGAATCTGTGGGGTGAAGGGTGTAGGGACAGTGCATTACCGGAGATTGAGGCCAGGTCATTTATGGGACAGAAGGATGAGTTGCAAGGATAATTACCATTTGTATAGTTCAAAGAAGCTGGCTACAGAGTGAAGGATCCACATGGACTGATTTACGAAGCAGCCACTGAAACTGAGCATGTTATGCTCAGTTGTACATTGTGCCACCAGATGTTCCACTTTGTCCTTGGCAACAGTTTGGCAGTGGCCATTCATTCTGGTGGACAGCTGGTTGGCAGTCATACCACCATAAAAAGCTGTGCAATGTTTGCAGCACAGTTGTTATGTGACATGGCTGCTTTAACAGATGGGTAGGCCTCTGATGGGGTGGGATAAGCTTGTGATGAGTATGAAATGCTGGGTGGTCTTGGCAGGTCTTGCACCTTGGTCTTTGCAGAGATATGATCCCTGTGGCAAGGGGTTGGGAGTGGGAATAATATAGGGATGGACTAGGCTGGGTGGGAAGATGACGACCACTTTAGGAGGGGTGGGAAAGATCTTAGGTAGGATGTCCCTAATTTCAGCCATGATGATAAGACAATCAAAGCCCTTACGAAGGAAGTGGTTCAGTTGTTCCAGTCCAAAGTGATATTAGGTAACAATGAGAGTGCTCCTTTGTAGCTGATTCTTGGGGCTATAGAAGACTTTAGGTTGTGTAAAAATATGGCATGGGAAATCTGTCTGTAGATTTTTTAGTGTGGAAGGGATGACAGCTTTCAAAATTCAGGGACTGTTGGTGGTTAGTGGGTTTAATGATGACAGAGGTGTAGATGGTGCCATCAGCGAGGTGGAGATCAACATGCAGGAAGGTGCCACACTAGACTGAGGACGACAGGGTGAAGCAAGATGGGAGAGAAGGTGTTGAGGTTGTGAAGGAATGATGATAGGGTATCTTGGCCCTGAGTGGAGATGACGAAAGTATCAATGAATCTGAAACAGGCTATAGGTTTGCAGTTTTGGGAGGCTAGGAAGGTTTCCTATAGATGGCCCATAAACAGGTTGGCATTTGAGGGTGCTGTGTTGCAGATTTAATTGTATGCCTAATCTTCAAAGAAGTAGTTGTGTGTCAGGATATAGTAGGTAAGGTGTATGAGGAATGATGTAGTGGGTTTTGAGTCTGAAGGACATTGGGAGAGGTAGTGTCTGATAGCAGCATGGACATGGGAATGAGGATGTTTGTGCATAAAGAGTTGGCATCAACAGTGATGAGTAGGGATCCTGGAAGTAAAGATGGTGGAGAATTGGTGAAGGTAGTGGTTAGTATCTTTGATGTGCAAGGCTAGGTTGATCTTTCTGCCAAACAAGCACAGAAATCCTTTCTCTGGGAGCACAACAGCCAACAAACCGATTTCCTGTGTTGTATCCTCACACTCCCTGTCCTCCCACCGTGCTCAAGAATCAGCTACAAATAAGAACACCCCCCCCCCCCCCCCCCAAACCTTGTAACCCAACATCTCCATGGACTGGAACAACTGAACCACATCATTTGTCAGAGCTTTGAGTATCTATCATCATGCACTGAAATGAGAGAAATCTTACCCAACATCCTTACCACCAATCCTGAAGTGGTAGTCGATTGCCCACACAACCTACACAAAATTATCATCATCATCATCCATCCCCAGGCCAGTCTCAATCCAACCCTTGCCACAGGAATCACATCCCCATAGAGCATCCAGGTGGAAGACCTGCCCAATCTAACGACTTAGCAGTTCCTACTCCATTCCTGTTACATGCTTACACTATCTCATCAGAGGCAACGCTACCTGTGAAAACAGCCATGTGGTCTATCAATTAGCTGCAACCATTGTGATACTTTCTACACTGAAGAGCCCAAGAAAATGGTACACCTGCCAATATCACGTAGGGCCCCCGCGAGCATGCAGAAGTGTCGCAACATGGTGTAGCACAGTCTCTACTAATATCTGCAGTAGTGTTGGGGGGAATTGACACCATGAGTCCCGGAGGGCTGGCCATAAATCCATAAGAGTATGAGGGGGCTGGAGATAACTTCTGAACAGCATGTTGCAAGGCACCTCATACATGCTCAATAATGTCCATGTCTGGGGAGTCTGGTGGCCAGTGGAAGCTTTTAAACTCAGAAAAGTGTTCCTCGAGCAATTCTGGATGTGTGGGGTGTCACATTGTCCTGCTGAAACTGCCCAAGTCCATCTGAATGCACAATTCACATGAATGGATGCAGGTGATCAGACAGGATGCTTACATACATGTCACCTGTTAGAGTTGTATCAGGGGTCCCATATCACTCCAACTGCACACACCTCATACTATTACAGAGCCTCCACCAGTGTGAACAGTCCCCTGCAGACATGCAGGCCCTGCAGAAATGCAGGGTCATGGATTCATGAGGTTCTCTCCATACCTGTACACGTCCATCCATTTGATATAATTTGAAATGAGACTCGTCTGACCAGGCAACATGTTTCCAGTCATCAACAGTCCAATGTCAGTGTTGACAGGCCCAGGTGAGGCGTAAAGTTTTGTATCATGTAGTCATCAAGGGTACACGAGTGCCCCTTCAGCTCCAAAAGCCTATATTGATGATGTTTCATTGAATGGTTTGCATGCTGGCCCAGCACTGAAATCTGCAGCAGTTTGCAGAAGGTTTGCACTTCTGTCATGGTGAATGATTCTATTCAGTCATCATCGGTCCCATTCTTGCAGGATCTTTTTCCGGCCACAGTGGTATCAGAGATTTGATGTTTTACTGAATTCCTAATATTCACGGTACACTCTTGAAATGGTTGTATGGGAAAATCCCCACTTCATCGCTACCTCGGAGATGCTGTGACCCATTGCTTGTGTGCCGATATACAACACCACATTCAGATTCACTTAAATCTTGATAACCTGGCATTGTAGCAGCAATAACTGAGCTAACAACTTCACCAGACACATATTGTTTTATATAGGCTTTGCCGACCGCAGTGCCATATTCTGCCTGTTTACATATATCTGTATTAGAAAATGCATACCTATACCAGTTTCTTTGGCACTTCAGTGTACATGGATGTGACAAATAACAAGCTGTCTGTCTGCATGCAAACTGTACTCCAGAGACAGCTGGACCACCCTCTTGCTGAGCATGCCACCCAACACAACATGCTTCACCTCGCTTCAATCTGTCATACGGATTCTTTTCTCGAACACCTGCTTTTCGGAACTGTGCTGGTGGGAACTCTCCCTGTAACATGTCCTCCATTCCTGTATGCCTCTTGGCCTCCCCTCCCCTCTTTGTGGCCCCTCCAGCACAGCCAACCAATGTTGCATCTGGCAGCCCACTAGTTGCAGCTGGGGTTTGTGCTGAGATATGGCAGTGGCTATGTGTGTGAATGTATGAGAGTTTTGGTGTCTAGGTCTGATCAATGACTTATACTGATAGCTGGATTATATCTAGCTTTATTTGTCTGTCACTCATTGCCACCTTTACTTAATGTGTATTAATATATCATTTTCATATCGTTGTTATTCCATTCTGGGTTTTTCCATTATTTATACAGGGTGTTACAAAAAGGTACGGCCAAACTTTCAGGAAACATTCTTCACACACAAAGCGTTTCCGGACACATGTCCACATAACATATTTTCTTTCTTTGTGTGTCAGGAATTTTTCCTGAAAGTTTGGCCGTACCTTCTTGTAACACCCTGTATACGCTCATGCTCATAAATTAAGGATAATGCCGATACATGGTGAAACAACACTCTGGTGGGCGGTTTGTGGGTTTAAATCACCTCAGGGTATGACCATGCAGTGCATTTGACTTGCGGTCATTGCACGGTGGCGCTGGCAACAGTCCACATAAGCAGAGGTGTGTTGGTGATGTCAGAGTACAGTGCAGACAGTAAGTGTGCAGACATTTTCAGATGTGCTAATGGTGATTGTGTGATGAAAATGGCTCAAAGAACACATATTGATGATGTTATGAGGGGTAGAATACTAGGGTGACTGGAGGCTGGTCAAACACAGCAGGTCGTAGCACGGGCCCTCCGCATGCCACAAAGTGTGACCTCAAGATTATGGCAGCGATTCCAGCAGACAGGAAATATGTCCAGGCACTACAGTACGGGACGTCCACAGTGTACAACACCACAAGAAGACCGATATCTCACCATCACCATCAGCGCGTGCACACAGCCACGGAGTACTGCAGGTAGCCTTGCTCAGGAACTTACCGCAGCCACTGGAACAGTTATCTCAAGACACACAGTCTACAGATGACTGAACAGACATGGTTTATTTGCCCAGAGACCTGCAAGGTGTATTCCACTGACCCCTGGTCACAGGAGAGCCCGTAAAGCCTGGTGTCAAGAAGACAGTACATGGTCATTGGAACAGTGGTCCCAGGTTATGTTCACGGATGAGTTCACGTATAGCCTGAACAGTGATTCTCACCTAGTTTTCAGGAACTAGATACCAACTCCTTAATGTTCTTGAAAGGGACATGTATGGAAGTCGTGGTTTGATGGTGTGGGGTGAGATTATAATTGGTGCACATACACCCCTGCATGGCTTTGACAGAGGAACTGTAACAGGTCAGGTGTATTGGGACGTCATTTTGCACCAGTATGTCCACCTTTTCAGGGGTGCAGTGGGTCCCACCTTTCTCCTGATGGATGATAATGCATGGCCCCTCCGAGCTGCCATCATGGAGGAGTACCTTGAAACAGAAGATATCAGGGGAATGGAGTAGCCTGCCTGTTCTCCAGAACTAAACCCCATCGAGCACATCTGGGATGCTCTTGGTCAACGTATTGCTGCGTGTCTTCAATCCCCTACGGCACTTCAGGAGCTCCGACAGGCACTGGTGCAAGAATGGGAGGTTATACACCAGCAGCTGCTCGACCAACTGATCCAGAGTATGCCAATCTGTTGTGCGGTCTGTGTACGTGTGCATGGTGATCATATCCCATATTGATGTTGGGGTACATGAGCAGGAAACAGTGGCATTTTGTAGCACATGTGTTTCAGGACAGTTTTCTCAACTTATCACCAATACCGTGGACTTACAGATCTGTGTCCTGTGTGTTCCATATGTGTCTATGCTATTAGCACCAGTTTTGTGTAGTGCCACGTTGTGTGGCGCCACATTCTGCAATTATCCTTAATTTATGAGCATGAGTGTATTATAAATACAGTAATATCACACAAAATTAATTGTACATAAAATCTTACTTCTGCGCATCTTTATTGCAATAATGTGATCAGTGTAAATAAATATTGTGAACCGCTTCCTGTTTGAGGATGTATGGCTGTAATAGCCTAAGAATTATCTTGTGCATACCTGCCAACTTTTCAAAAGAGCTATCAGTAAATCCAACGTGCGACAAAAAATCTAACGATTTTCCACATTATCTGGCATTACAAAAACAATAATACTTCTGGGCTACAAAATACAATAACTCACGCTTTAAACAGGATATTTCAATGAAATAACATCTAATTACATCATAGGCAAATGATTTGTAGATGAATGTTATAATCAAGAAGAGATCCTCATTAAACAGCAGCAGGCATGAAGAATATTGGTTTGAAGTGTATGTAGCAGGACGTCCTTGGCAAATTAAGCACATAAGCAATAACTGAAAAAGGCTCTACACAGTAAAAGTTGCTTACCGTAACACAGGGAATAAATTATATAATACAAACTGCAAATCACATTCTAGTTTGACCTAAAAGTCATAGTTGTGGTCTTTTTAGCATCTTGCAAAAAGTCTTGAGAAGGTATTTTGTCATAACAGGAACCAGAACTCCTGGTCTTCAAAACAGAAATAGACTCCAGAGATTCACTGGACATGGATGATCTGAAATCTGTTGTATTTTTCTTCACAAGGTTGAAAACATTTTCACACTCTGTATTGCTATGAGGTATGGTGAGAATAGAAAACATTACTCTAGAAATTTGGTTATTTAAGAAGTTCATCGGCTCCACGAATTCCTGATATTTGTGCCCAACTGGAATAACTTTCAGCATCTTGACTGCAGCCAAAGTGTCATCTACCTGAAAAGCTGTTAGGTGCCTCTGAAGCTCATTCACCACCCCATCTGTAGTTTCATTCCCTACCTTGGATAAAATGCCAGAAAACTTTTCCAAGAAAAAATGAATGGAAGAAAACTGCATATCTTCAATTTTGTCTAATCTAGCAACTTGAGCATGTTTTAATACATCATCCATATTCACTATGTTTGAAGTCTGAATTCCAATAACCAACTCATCATCACATATGGAAAACCCAGGGTGGAATGTAGCATATTATGAAAAGGAAAGTCGCTACTCACCACTCGCTAATGCGAGGTGGCGCAGTGGTTAGCACATTGGACTTGAATTCGGGAGTATGATAGTTCAATCCTGTGTCTGGCCATCCTGATTTCCCTAAATAGCTCCAGGCAAATGCCGGGATGGTTCCTTTGAAAGGGCATGGCCGACTTCCTTCCCCATCCTTCCCTAATCTGATGAGACCGATGACCTCGTTGTCTGAGTCTCCTCCCCCAAACAACCCAACCAAACCCCAAAAAGACTGTCACAAATAAGCTTTTGGCTAACAAAGCCTTTGTCAAAAATAAACGACAAACACACACACACACACACACACACACACACACACACACACACACAAACGACTGCAGTCGTGTGTGTGTGTGTGTGTGTGTGTGTGTGTGTGTGTGTGTGCCATCTATTTTTGACCGAAGGCTTATTTGTGACAGTCTTTTTTGTTGTGCCTACCTGCAACTCACCATCTCCGCTATATGGTGAGTAGCAACTTTCCTATTCATAACGTCGAAGAAACAATACCGCATAACTGACAAATTGCCAATTTTTTGTTTTTCAGTCAGATGATGTCATTGACTGTATGCGCATCTGCTCTTAACACCATAATGCCAAATTTTTAATTATTTATCATGAAAAAATTATCTAAAACAATATCGCGTATGTGACACAGCAAATAAATAGATGGCAATACCAGGGAACTGTAGAGAATTAAATACTGTGCATCTACAATTTAGGGATACTGTAAACAATACCGCATAAATACAAAAGCATGTGCAGCCACAGCACGTTGCCTTATTACATATTTAACAGTGCTCGAAAGTGGTCCCATGCTTGTAGCTTCATTCGTGATAATGGACAGTGATATAGATGACGATCTTTTTACTGAAGAAGAAATTGTTCCTCAGCTGAAACCAGCTTATGAAAGCGGAGAATCATTCCTGAGAGTGACTGACAGCAGTAAGAAAATTGTTTTATTATCCACCTTTGAATGTTAGTAGCACCGCAAATGTGTTGTTGTGATATAAATCAGAATGCCCCCATTTCACTTGTTCTGTGCTTTATTCATTTCTGCCAAAGATTTCTAGACTGTCCACTTTCTAGTAGGATCTCCCATAAATGCAGAACAAACAACAGGCGAGAAAAGCTGTGGCGCTGAAGTTACATTTACTGAAGAAGAATTAATTTCGTATATGTGGTTCTCGGTTACTGTTCCTGCAACATCTAATGATGCAGGTAAATTTTCTTGGGATTATTGTTGATAGTATTACTGATGCCGTCGTTCTCATAAATACATGAATTTGAGCTTCATCTTTGTCTGCTTTAATTAATTTTCAAATATTTCTCTGTCTAGAAACTTCAGTGGCTGTATCCAACAATGCTCAAACTGAAAACACAGTCACAGTTTCCACTAGAGATGACAGTAATTCACACTCATTGCTATGCGATGGTGCTCATTGTTTGCCAAGCACTCTGGATAAATTATCGGAAGATCACGGGAGCAATAATGATGCTGACAGCGAAGGCCAAGAATTTTATGGTGACATAAGCAGTGACAGAAAAGGAAGTCTAAACCACATCCTGAAGATGGGAAGAAAAATGCCAATAAAATTCTGAGAATGCATGGACAGGCGTATATTGGATACAAAAGAAGTCGAATTGGTAAAAACACTCATGATACTCCAAGACAGGCACGAAAATTAGGTCCAATATGTACTTCAAAGATGTGGCAGAAATCCGTTCAAAGGAAGTGTCATCAGTTTTCTGCTGATGATAGGCGGGCAGTATTTAACACATTTTGGGAGATGATGTCAAGGGATAAGAGGAAGGTTTACGTTATCAACCTTGTGGACGTAATTCCAACCAAATGTCCAGGGAATAACACTGGTGAATCCAGGAGAAAAGAGACGCTCATTTATCATTTGAAAAATGAGCTGGAGAAACATAAAGTATGCAAAAGACGTTTCTCAATACTCTTGGGATTAAAGAATGGACTGTCCAATATTGGCTGGATAATTCCACACATGGGATGGGTCCTGATACAGAATCGTCATGACCTCGAATCAAACAGACGAAGAAGAAAGATGAGAGAACCTTCATGAAAGAATTCCTGGACTCTCTTCAGAAACTTCCGTTGCATTACTGCAGGAAATCCTCCTCAAAGTTGTACCTTGAGCCTATTCTACAATCCAAACAACAGCTGTATGGACTCTATGTGGAAAAATATCATGCGGCGAAGGTTTCACCATTAAGTCGGACTACCTTTAACTTGATTTTAGAAGATAGTAATATTAGCTTATTTTCCCCCAAGAAAGACCAGTGCAACTTGTGTTGTAGTTACAGCCTTGGTAACTTGAGTGAAGATGTATGGAAGCAACACACAGAATGGAAAGAGCAGGCAAGGATGCAAAAAGATGCTGACAAGAAAGAAGCCCAGCAGAAGCTCTGCTAAATGTACACCATGGACTTACAAGCCGTGAAAGTAGCTCCATTTTTAAGTGCAAGTGCAGTTTATTATAAAACAAATTGGCTGTTCATAACTTTACAATGTATAATTTAGAAAGTCATGATGCAGTATGTTACTGGTTCGATGAAACGCAAGGTGATTTGGTTGCATCATGTTTTGATGTTTGGACAACATGATTGTCGAGTAACAGCGATTGATATAAAATTAACTTAGCATTAAGAAAACAGTCTTAATCGCGTTTTTTAATTTATTTAGTGCCGAGCAGTTCCAGCCCATCACAGGGGCCGTCTTCAGGGTGAACATACTGTAAAATTACAAAATATATCTTAGACAAAACTAATGACAACCATCTTATAAGAGTGGATTACGTAAATATAATGTTTTACCCACTGGTTGACTACTGGTGGCGTCACGTCTACCAACGTGTGGCAGGAAACTGTAAAGAATTTACCTTATGCCTGGGTTTATATAGCAAGCTATGAGCACGCGAGCATAAGCAACGCCTCCAGTGGTGACCAATGGTAGACGTCTAGGCTTAAAAATTGAAGTATAAATACAATTTGTGTTTAGTTTACAGTTTGAAGAAACCATGTTCATTTTACAAATACTGTTATATAAATAAACATAAAAAAGTATGTGAAAAAACTTTTCAATGTCAAACTTATAAAAGAATGTTAGTAAGTCACCTTATCTTCATTCGTAATATACTATGGGGGAAAGGAAACAATTTCCTGTCTGTAATCTATTTACTTTATGCTTATTTATATCCTATATTGATTATTTAATAATGTAACAAGTTTAAGTGTGCCTATCTGTAATCGTATATACAGAGCCCTCTAGTCCAGGCATTATGGATGCCATTGCCATGGTAGAGGCCCAACTTGGCTGTCCTCTCTGCTACGATATTATCTGTTGCCTAGTCCAGGCCCTATGGATGCTTTTGTCATGGCAGCGGCACAATATGGCTGCCCCCTTTGCCACACTGCTGTCTGTCGCCTAGGCACCGATAGGATCGATACCACACTTCAGAGGGAAACCATCGTCATAGTGCAGAATATATTGGCAGCCTACACTGTGTATAGAGGCGTCCACCCAAAAATATGAACATTTTGCCTTTATATTTGATTGTATAAACGTTATTTAGTGAGTGACGATGTATTAATTTTTATTTTAATGGATGTCTGTTGTCGTATTGCTGTTAGTTGCATAAAAGAAAATATTTTGTAAGTAGTTATGTAGTTGTCAAACTAAATATTATGCCGAGAGAAAGTATCACTTATGTCCATTCCTGGTTTGTAGCATGGATATCGTCATTTGGGCACCATTACGCTACACGCCACATAGGATTATGATAAAGCTATGTAAAACCTGAAGTAAATGTCTTAAGGTTATAGTTAGATGTCATGTAACTAGAATATTTACGGAGATCAGTTTGTATTTATATTTCAATTCTTAAGCCTAGACGTCTACCATTGTTCACCGCTGGAGGCGTTGCTTACACTCGCGTGCTCATAGCTTGCTATATATGCTTTACAGTCTCCCGCCACACTTTGGTAGACGTGACATCACCAGCAGTCGACAAGCGGATAAAACATATTTACGTAATCCACTCTTATAAGATGGTTGTCATTAGTTTTGTCTACGATACATATTGCAATTTCACAGTATGTCGCCCTGAAGATGGCCCCTGCAATGGGCTGAAACCAGTCGGCACTAAATAAATAAAAAAATGTGTTTAAGACTGTTTTCTTAATACTAAATGCATCATGTTTTGCCTCATGCATAATGGACACCCTATCCAGAACAATTAAGGAAAATTCCATTCAAGTCATTCTGTATTCTGATGGCTCCATATATCAGAACAGAAATGTGATATTATCAAATGCTCTTTTAAGATTAGCAATTGATACTGGAGTACTGATTACACAAAAATTTTTTGAGAAAGGCCATACTCAGATCGAATGGACTCAGCTCACAGTTCCATTGAGTGCAAGCTTAAAGGATATGAAGTTACACTTCCTAGCCAATATGCTATGATATCTGAAAAAAACGAGAAAAAAAGTCACAGCCATACGAAGTCCATTACCTAGATTATTCCTTTTTCATCAACCATGCAGAGTAAAGTTTGTGGCTGTACGACTCAATTTGGCCTGGAAGAGCTGTAAAAAAATGAGCCTACAGTTACCAATCTGAGGGTGTTACAGTACCACCCAAATGGTATTATTTACTACAAGTGCTCTATCAACGAGGTGTGGCAAGAATTACCACGGTATCTGAGGAAAAACTTGGAGATATCTGCTTCCCGAAACTATACAAGGAAAGACTGAAAATCAAGAAATCCAAATGTGATCATTTACAACAACTTAAATCTGTTCTTCCTAAAGACTGTCAGAGTTATTATGAGAACATTCCTTATGAATGAAAATTATTGCGGAGGTAACTGTGTGATGAGTATCAGTGCAGTGTAATTCTCTGTTGCTGCTTTGAGTGACGTTTAGGATTTTTCTTGAAGAAATGTGCAGACATTATCGGAACTATGAAAACAGTATGTTTATTTAAAATGTTTCTACGAAATCTTTCAATAAAAAATAATTAATGCTACAAAACATGTTCTTACTAGCTTTCTCAGCACCAAATACCAACGTCAATGTGTCACATCATGCCGGGAGACTGACAAACAAATATCACGTAAGTAACAGATCATGGCATAAATACTGAGACAATCCCACATATGTGCTGTAATTAAACTTTCTAAAGTGTATTTTTTTTTGTTACAAAATTTTTTTTTATCCAATATTTCCTTCTAGCACTACGATGCAAATTTAGTGCCACTGTGAAATGTATTAGGCATTTTAGACAGTTTTTTGTCTCTCGTGTAAAATTCTTATTTTGCTACTTACACAGTATTGTTTTGTGTGTCTTCAATTTTGTCTAATCTAGCAACTTGAGCATGCTTTAACACATCATCCTTGTGTGGAAACTTGTTGATGTGTAATCAGTACAAAAGTAGTTTCTCACTGATGAAAAGAAAAGGGATTTACCTGTATCCTGGAGATAGTCACTATGTTCGAAGTCTGAATGCCAATAACTAACCCATCATCATGTCTGGAAAATCCAGGGTGAAATGTAACAATATTGAAGGAAAGTTGCTGCTCACCAAATAGCATAGACACTTAGTTGCAGATAGGCAAAACAAAAAGACAGTACCGAGCGAGGTAGCGCAATGGTTAGCACAATGGACTCGCATTCAGGAGGACGATGGTTCAATCCCGCATCCAGCCATCCACACACACATATACACCACTGCAGTCTCTGGTGGCTTCAGCTGCCAGGGACTGCAGTCGTGTGTGTGTGTGTATGGGGAGGGATGGGCACACTTGCCTGCGTGCGTGTGTGCATGCCGTCTATTTTTGGTCGAAAGCTTATTTGTGAAAGTTTTATTTTGCTGTGCCTACCTGCAACTCACCATCTCCGCTACATGGTGAGTGGCAACTTTCCTTTTCATAATATTGTTACACTTATCATCACTTCTTTGATTTTGAATCAAGTTGTACTCAACATCAAGCAATGAGGAGCTTTTGACAATTTTGGAATTAACAAACTTTGTGAACAACTGCTTTAGCAAATCCATTAGAAGTTCTAAGAAAAAGTGAACTTGTGGAGAAGAGGTAGGAAGGGCAACATTCAATTTGTCAAATACAGGAATAGTCACATGAAGAAAGTGCAAAAGGCCTTGTTCAAGTTTGAGAACAAGAACATAAACAATTTTTCTCATGTGTTGTAGCAGAAGTCTTAATTTTTAGGGTGGCTTTGTCACATTTGGAAGAATACGCTATTCTTCCAGGGGCACTTATAGTAGAAAAATCAAGAATTCTCTTCTTCTGATAATCTTTGATCCAAGGACCGAATTATGTTCCCTTCTATACTCCTAAGGGGTGCACATGCCTACAGAAAGTGCTAGTTAAGAGAATAGCAGTACATGAAGGGGTGCACTGGAGGACCTGTGCGGGCTGGTGCTAACGCATTAATCCAAAAGCTAATGACTACAGTAACATTCAAAACAGGCTAATATCTCTTAATCGAGATGGACCATGGGTGCCTTGCACCCTTTGCTTGGCGTTGTTTGGTGAGATGGGAAAAAACCAGTTCAATGGAACGCTTGGCGGCAAAGGAGAGGCAAAATGGCCAGGGACAGGTTACTGATAAATCGGCCTGGTAGTCCTGGTGTGCGTTGCACTGCATGCAGTTGTCCAATTGCTGATACCAGGGGGAAAAAAATCGGGCATCTGGCATCATGCTTTGTGCTCCTGTAGTGTGTAGTCAGTATAACTGCCTTGAGAAGACACAACTCGGGAAGGCAGCTTGGAAAAAGTGTAGCAGCACTCCTCTCATTAAATGGACTGAGACAGGACAACGGTGATGAGTGCGGGATAAGAGTTCTGCAATCCGCACGTACCCCAGCAAAAATGTGGCTGATAGTGATGCAGGTCACATACTGTTGTGCGGGCAAGCTTCTGAGAGCACGGCTGGGGATGTTGCCTTGTCAGAGCAGAACAAGAGACTACTTGTGTGACGGATTGGCATGCCTAATGTCTGGAAAGTGTGGCCATCTAACTTCTACCGCAGCAGAAGTGACCAGTGAGGGTGTTGTGCGGCTGGTTTCCAGTGAGGGTGTTGTGTGGCTGGTTTCCAGTCCACACAGCCCTTCGTCTGTTGCTACAGATAGATGCGAGGGACTCAGCCTATTTTTTCCAAGTCTAGGTATTCTGAAAGATGTCAAGCTTGTGGGAATGTTTTGGATATGTAATATTACTTCCTCTTTGAAGAAAGAAAGAAAGGAAGAAAGAAACGGATCCCACTGGTCCAGTGGTCTACTGTCCAAACATCTGCCTAAACATAACCACCTAGTACATACATGCTTCACTTCCTTTGCCTCTTTGTTGTGCATGTTCTGAAATTTCTGAAGGCTTTTTTTTTCTTTTCTTTCTTCTGACACTCTTCTCTCAGAAACAAAATATATTAACAAGGATCTCATTCACTTGAAGTGGTAATCTTCCAGTACCTTTCCCAGCTGCTAGATTAATCACACGGCAATGCAACAGTTGATGGCAATACCTGTTTAGACTTGCTTTAGATATACTGAAAGCTTATTTTTGTGTGCAGTCATAATAGAAGCATGTTGGAGCAGAAAGCCACACGGTTTTCAAATGGTATGTTACGAGAATTCAGTTGTGATAACATCACATTACATATGGTGTTTGCCCTGCTGAGTCCCCATCTAACGTTGGTATGAGTAGCATAGTGCTTACTACTTTTTCCTGCAGAATATCATAAAATGTGGCAACAACAGGATACAATGTTGCATTCATACCACTGCTTCAATCCGCTGCCGAAGAAAATGGTCCATTCTGAAGGCACATAACAACTTCAGATGATGTATTTTTTGCCATTTATTTGCAAAGCATGACATTTTCATGTGACCACAGCTAAATTTCTTTGCAACTTCTGCTGTGGGAAACATCATTTTAAATAAAGCATCAGCAAGATCACTCTGACCCTAAGGACACATTGTGTTCCACAAAAAAGAAAATAAACAGACACTCTGCCCTAATTACATCACTGTCAACGTTTCCAGACTTAGCAAAAAAGGTGTTAGATTTTCTTGTTACCTTGCTTCAAAGTTAATGTAACTTACATGTTTACTGCACTTCACATGATCACTTAAATCATTCTTCCACCATTTGCAACATTAATATTGTACCCACATACCATGCGAAAGACAAATTTTTCTCTCTTTCCTGATTGTAGTACGAATGGAAAATGAACAGAATATGATCCTTTAGATGTCCAGAAGTACTGTTTCTTGTTGGATTTATTCATGAATCCTACAATAGGAATATAGTGTATGAAAATGCCCGAGGATGAATGTTTCGATATGTACTGAAACATCAAAAGGAACCTGGGTCACTGAATTATAAACACTCAAGGCAATCAAACACTTCACTGAAACATGTCAAAGCACACAAAGTCTTAAACCACTAAATGAACATGACGCAAATGTCGTGGAAAAAAGAATATGCACAGATTATAAAACACAAACACACACACACACAAATGTAACTAGTCCACACATGGTCAAAGAATATGGGTTAAATCACAACAAGCAAACGGAGTGGAACAAAGAATTTGGCGGAGCAGAGCATGTTGACATGTAAGATTCACATGGAAGAACTGTTATCCCGGCCTTAAATTCAGTTCCAATGATGCCACAAACATCACATGGTTAAAAGCACCAATCATATAAAAGAACAAGTTATCAACTATCGTAGACTTGCCTCTGACCCACGCAAACAATCAACTGTACAAAAGTGGGGTGATTACACAATTTCTGTAAATTTTTGGGGCTAAACCGTAAAAGCTGGCAGCTTTGCTTATGCACCATACGCTGAAACATATTTTCGATGAAGAGGTAAAAACACTTTTTGATTTATTCCTCAACTGTAAGAAATCCACTTCGGATCTGTGGAAAGAACACAAGCATATCTCGTTATGTAACTATGTTTCATATAGTCTTGCTTAACGGAATTTTCTGCATCTCCTCACTATGAATCTATGGAACAAAATATATAATAATAATAATAATAATAATAATAATAATAGTAATAATAATAATAATAATAATAATAATAAATGCAATACAGCTACATCCAAACTTATATATACAACTACAGAAATCTGTAATTATTGATACATGTTCAATTACCCGAAAGTTCCTAAATGCAATATAACATATACCGTACAGTTAAAAGGAAGTGACGCTTGATCAAGGTCCGAGTCACTTTCCATTTTTAACCAGACTTAACGTCTGAGAAAGTAAAGAAATAATAATAATGAACAGGACATGGAGGAGCTGAAAAATATGAAGATGGCCTTTAATGAACACTTGGAAGCAGAAACAACTGATAAAACATCCGACTGATAAAGTTTCCAAAAATAACACTACTGTTTTTGTGTGCTATAAGCTGAAAAAGCCATTTGGTCATTTGTAATGTAAACACCACGGGAATTATATCTTTTAAGGACACAAAAGGAGTAAATAACAGCTCCAAGGACCTTTTTGTACAATAACTCTCATTCTGGCACAGTTTCCTTAAAGGGTGTAAAACTCAAACTACAATCAGCTTCTTTTAAGAAGGAGAAGACCCTTGTTCAAGTCCTGGCTGTGGCACAAATTTTAATTCATTTCTTCAGCTTCTATCATTATTGTAAATATGATGGAAGACAAAACTAATTCATTATTGAGTAATACATACCAGCAACTGGTGAGCGACAGCGACTCTGCTGTGTTGTCCACTCACGGCATTGACCATATGGAAAAGACACACTGTAGGCATTTTTATCAACACATCTTCCCTCATTCTGACACCAAATGCATTCTTCCTGAGTGCAGTTGTAACAGGATGTCAGTTCGGCACAGACACTTCCACATGGCACAGACTCCTGCAAGGACGCAAATAACAACAATGGACAATTATAAAAGAAAGCCTCTGAGACCTTTCTTCACAAATGCCACGAACCCTAACATTACTGGAGCTCTATATTGTACTGTGTTTTGAGCAATGGTCTATTCTCATAAAATTATTTCTGGTTACAATCAAATACAAGACAGATTTTGTTCTCCTTAAACCTATTTGGTGTGCTGTGTAATCAATTACCACTTGGAAGGAAAATTCAGAACACCGAGATGAAGTGGCACAGTTACCAGACGATCCTACACCTAAAAAAGTAATAAGCACACATTTCAAGAGAAATCAGAAGCAGTATCAAACATGCAAAAGTAGCAAAACTGCATTGACTGTGTCCTATTTAAGTTAAAAAAATTGTGATGATTGACCTACTTAAGATCCTAGCAGAAGTGAACACATTATTAGAAGATCATGTGTTAAGTACAGAAAGAGAGCATACCTATTCTAATATAAGGATTAGGTAGGTGGTCAAATTATCTCAACGATATAAATCTATTAAGTTTATTCATAATAGACGGCTGGTGACATAAATAGGAGGTGGCGAAGAAGTTACAATAATGTGACAGTGAACAAGCCATAGGGGACTAATAATTAGCAATGATAAATATCAAACGAAATTTGGCAGAAAAGCAAATATGAAAGTATAAACTTATTTACGCAAGAAACTTGAAATAAGAAGAGTGGCAAATTAAAACCTTGAACTGTTTTTGCAATAAGACAGACTTAGTTTTGTACCCTACAAAGATAAAAACAAAAAAAAGGGTAATATAATGAATTTAACATCAGCCTAACTAATCATGTTTTCTATTAAAACTGAGAATGTTGTCTGAATGCTTAGAAAAGTTTCAGTCTTGTTTGAATGCAGGCTTTCCCAGCATATACTACTGTGAAAAACTTTGTTTCCAGCCTGGTGGCACTGCTGAGGAAATGCAATGTTTCAACATTCTTCTGCAATATTCTTCTCATCTTCTGGTGAAATGTTGAGATACTATAGACATACCTATATTTATATGCTTATGGCAGCCACACCGTCCACCTCCCTATGTGCACCAGGGACTTGGGATGCAAGTGGACAAGTTGGTGTGTGTGTGTGTGTGTGTGTGTGTGTGTGTGTGTGTTGGGGGGGGGATTAATAATGTGGTTACGGTGAGCCAGAGACTGCACTCAAATTTGATCTGCCTCATGCTTCATCCACTGCTGGGCATCCTCTTGCCGTATAGCTGTTATGTGGCATTCTATTCCACGTCCACTATCAAGATTCTCATCGATTCTTATTTCTGTATGTTCCTTTCACAACATTCATGATTTATCAAAATCAAATTTATGTACTTCATTCAAGCTACTCTCTGCCACTTCCAAGTTTTCTGTGTGTCCCCGACATAGTCACAAAACGTGTTCCTCAAAGCATTTTGAGACACAGTGCTATATTTGACCGATTTTTTTAGTGGCCACATTCACATAGGTCGCTTTATATCATTGGCACATAAAGTAGATCAACTACACCTACCAATATTAAATGTCAGTTTCGTAATGATGACGTGGCATGGTGTCTGACATTATACAGGCACAAACAAGAAGAGAACAGAACAATGACAGTATATTTTTGTGTCTACATTATTTGTTGAAATGTAGGTTTTCAAGGCAGACTGCTCGGTAGCAGTCCTGAGGCTTAGGTGACATTGAAAGCGAGCATTTCAGTTGCAAGTTGATGAAACCGTACAAACTTATTTATGCAAGGAACTTGAAATGTGAACAGTGGCAAATAAAAACCATGAACTGTTCTTGCAATAAGACAGACTTAATTTCATGAAGTTGCAGTGGGTTCTTCCCAGAGTGAATAATATCCTTTGTCTTTGGTGATGGTCACACAGGGTGTACAAGTGGTGGAGGGGGGAGGGGGGATCACGGATTTTTCTGGATTTCTCAGTTAAAAAAATTCATTTTTTCCCCAGGTGAAAATACACTTTTTCCTTGATGAAAATACACTTTTTCCTTGATGAAAATACACTTTTTCCTTGTCAAACAACAATATGCCTTCCTTCAGAGCTATAAAACTAACAAATCCTTTTAATGGTAAAGGTATTGTATAAGTAAAACTTCCCAGCACTTAGAAAATGAAACCCAGTAAAAAACAATGCATTTTGGAAAGATCTTTTATGAGGGCTAACAAACAAGAACACAGCATATTTTTATATTTTGAAATTATAAATATGAATTCCACCAATGACAAGCCAATCATAATTCATGTTATATGACTTGCCAGCCAATAACCACAGATATTCAGAACATAGAACGTGATGTCGTCAGCAAATAGCAGCATCTCTGTTAAGTGGTGCAAACACACAAACTGGAAAAATGAATTGTTGAAATTAATACATATTCACATGAAAAGCTAAGCTTCCACTTATAACACTGGTCATCAAAATTTTTTTGCTGTTTTTTCTGAGGGTGTGGTAAGGGAGGATCCTAGGAGCACAGTTTAAATTCCAGCAGACAAATATTTCTGACAAACACAATTTTAAAGTTCACTGTTATGTACTGAACATTCTTTGGTTACCTGGTTGAATAAATGTTCTGGTGAGCACTTTGACTTTTCCATTGAGAAGCCAAATTACATGTGAAATTGCTCAAGAATTCAGGTCGTAGTTTCTCTTTTTTTTTTTTTTTTTTTTTTTTAAAAAAAAAGGATAATTACACTATTTGCCACTGTCACTGCATAACTAACCCTGAAGCTTGATTTTTAGTGTGTTACCCTTTAAGATATATCAAACACAAATACGCCACTAAGTTTTCAATAATGGTATGAACAATAGGTCTTTTGGGCTCAAACTTTTTCCAAGCAGTTGGTTGTCAAAATGTTAAGTTTTGAATGAGAGAGAGACTCTCTCCACAGTTAAGATTCATCTTGCTTAAAAGGAAATTTACTTTGAAAGTAATGCTTCTCAATCTGTCAATGTAAACAGTTGTGATGTCATGCTCATTGAAATCAGTTGTTGTTACAAAGTATTGCATAATCTTTGTCCTAAGGCCTTTGACACCTTTTGCTGTCATCAAACACTTGTGTGTGCAGTGTGTTTGTTATAAATGGCACATTTCCTTTGCAACTAAAGTTTTACTTTGATGTTGTTCTCTCATTTATGTTTTCTTGTGGCAATATTATTCTGCAGTAGCAGGTCAAAGGAAAATTCTTTATTGGAGTACTAGTTCTTACCAGTCAAAATTACAAAAATTTAACTAGAAACTGAAATGATGAAAAATTCCTGGAATTCTAAATAAGTTCCTGGATTTTTCACACTTGAAAAAATTCATGGCTTTTTCCCGGATTTCCCAGGGCATATAGACCCTGTCACAGGATGGATTTTTCAAACAGCCTTGTGATATCGACAGACTGTGGCCCCTCACAGTGAAGAAAGCCAAGTCTCTTGTTTCCACATTCTTCCTCGATTGTTGTATCTTCCCTTTCCCTTTATGCTGTTCTGATCAGGGATGCACTGTATACATTTTGATGGAATATCTCCTTCAAGTTTTGTAGCTCGAATAGGAGGATTTCAATGATGATTAGCAGTAAAACAATTGCTTTCCCGAATAACTCAGATCTGGCAAAGGGATGACTATACCTTAGGACATCAGGTACACCATAGCTTTACGTATTCACAAAGAAGGGGATTCTTTGCAGACAATATTCACTAAGCTATGAACTGACCAAATACTCAGCAACACATCTAAAGCCTCTTTGGTAACACTGCCATCATAATGTGAAGAACTCTGCCAATTTCATAACAATATTTAAGGGCACGTGAGTAAAGAGGGAAAGAGGTGTGATGTTATATTGCTCTTCATACAAGCACCTCTTCGAATTCCCTGGCACTTCTGGCTCTTATCATTCTGAGCCACAAACAGCAAAACTCTTGGAATGTGAACCCACCACCTCCACCTATACGAAGTATAACTGTGCCATTTATGAAAAACATTGCTGCAGAGTGGCCATTGGGTCCCCACTGGCCCTGGGATTGAAAATCTTTACATGGAACAGTTTAAGGCGATGTTAGTTCAAAGTATCCACCTAAAACCTATGCACTTTTTCCGCTATGTCGATGATATGTTCATGGCACGAGAGCATGGCAAACAGGCACTGAATGAGTTTCTAGAGCATGTACACAAAATCCATACAAACATTACATTCATACCGTAACTAAAAGATAACTGATGTTTCTCCTTCTTCAATATCAATATAGTAAAAGAAATTCTGGGAGAACGTAAATAATTTATGAGTAAAGGAGACCACTCACCAAACAGAAGGAGCATGAAGTCTTTGACCGGCACATGCAAAAGACAATGAAAACTTGCTAGATTTCAGAAGAAATCTTTTGAAGAGACTACAGTAAACACATGCAAACACATACCCAGGGAAAAGGGAGAAAGAGGTGAGAAGCAGGAACGCCATATCCTCATCCTTCCACAACCTGCAAACTTCTCTCACATCCAGTTCACCTAGTCCTTTTCGGCCCAATGTGCCACCTTAATGGATGCTGACCTGCACCTCTCACATGGATCCATCCACACCTCCTTCCATGTTAAACTAACTGATCATCAACAGTACCTGTATTTTGATAGTTTTCATCCCTTCCACACCAAAAAATCACTTCTGTACAGCCTGGCCACTGATGGATGGTGTATCTGCTGTGACAAGAGCTCCCTTTCCCTGTATGCTGAATGTCTCACGAGGAATCTTACTAACAGGTGCTAACTTGCAAACCTAGTCTGCAAACAGATTTCACCTAATCTGCAAACAGATTTCCCGTGCCATGTCTGTCAAGCACCTAATTCCCACCAAGAATCGGCTACAAAGGAGCCCAATGTCACCCTGGACTGGAACAACTGAACCATACATTTTGTCAAGGCTTTGATTATCTAGCATCATGTCTGGAAATGAGAGAGATCCTACCCAAGATGTTCCCTGCCCTCTATTGCCTAGCCAACCTACACAACATTCTGGTCTATCTCTATGCCACTTCCACTCCTACCCACTTACCACTGGGATCTTACATCCATGGAGACCCTGCTGCAAGGCCTGTCCAATCCACCCACCCAGAACGTCCAGCTCCAGTCCTATCCAGTCAGAGGCAGGGTCACCTGTGAAAGCAGTCCATGCCATTCACCAATTATGCTGCAATCACTGCAAAGCTTTTTATGTTGGCATGATGACCAACCAGCTGTTCACCAGAATGAATGGCTACTGCTAATCTGTAGCCAAGAACAAAACATGCCCTGTAGCACAACATGCTGCTGTGCAAAAAATGCTCAAGTTCAAAGGCTGCTTTACAATCCATGTCATCTGGATCTTTCACTCCAGAATCAGCTTTTCTGAACTACATATACTGGATTTATCCTTGCAACGCATCCTCCTGTCAGGCCTCATTCTCTACTAACCCACTGTCCTCCATCCTCAGCAAGTTTCCTCCTCCTCCGCTGTCCTGTCACCCCCTTCCAATCCATGCCTCCAAATCATCTTCATAGTATGACACACCCTACCAGTTCCTGTACCCACGTATCACACATGTTGTTTGTGGACCTGCTAAGCTTCCCTACCACACTCCTATCCAGTACACCTGCTGCCTCCCTCTGAGCAGCTAGCTACTAATGCCCAGTCCTTCCTCTGGCTTCCCATCTCTTTCTATCTCTAACACCACCACGTGCAACAACCACCCCACTCATCTACCTAACGAACTGCAATCCCCAATCCCCAAATTTTGTGTCTTGTTGGCGCGGTGTAGCGGCACAGGTGTGTGTGTGTGTGTGTGTGTGTGTGTGTGTGTGTGTGTGTGTGTGTGTGTGTGTGTCTGTCTATGGAAATGTATTTTCCTGTAACGAGCAAACAACCATTCAGTACTGAGGCATACATAGAGTGATAAACTACATGCTACATATGGCACACATTATCTATGACAAATGAGAGACTTGCTTTCCTTCCCTAAATGGGGTTACTCTCAGCCAAGATCAAGAAGCTGCTTGGAAAATGCTACAGCAAACTACCTTCCGACCACTACTGAAAATATTCTTGGCTCTCCAAAGGACCCACTGAAGCTTCACAAATCAGGGATATTTCACATCCTAAGGGAATGCGCTCACTGAAATATTTGGTAAATGTGCTGTGGATCTCTAAGTGTTGCAAGGAAGACATTAGGTGTGTACATGTGGGTCTTGCAGAGAATCAGCAATGGAAGAGAACAGCCGAAACGAAGCATATACATTCAATTTTAAGAACCCCCGGTTGCTGAATTAAGACAGCAGCTACTTGAAAAACCCACTAAAATATTCTGTAAAAAAATAAGATTCCACAAGAATCTTGTCAACAGGATTGAAGGTTATCAACTATGTTTGGTGTAGAATGCAATATGGGTCAAAAATGCCCACACAAGAGATTCGAATGCAGCTTCCAGCCCACTCCAAGCCTACCATTTCATCCCCCACACTGCCCAATGGATGCACAAGCTCCTGAGGTGCCCACTGCCTTGTGGAGGGGGCATATAAGAGATAATTAGTATTGTGAATCCGCTCTATGGAAAAGGAACTAACTAAAACTATAACTAAAGAAACATCTGAAAGATCTCAACACTTTATCAGAAAATGTTAAGTTTGTCTTTCATCAAAACGTCGTGGTATCCCAACATGACAACCGTATCCCAACATGACAACCAGCTGGAAATTCAAGACGTTTCATCATTTTTTGTCTTGTTTCTGTGCTTATTAACGACTCCACATCTCAGTTACACAGTGAGTTGTTACCTTTACTCCTTTCATTTTTTATATTCCAAATGTGACTTTCCATTATCACATTTGTATCATCACATGGCACCCTTTCCATCCCATTAAGTCACGTCACTTGTCCTTCATTACTGCCTTCTGTTTTATTGTCTGTATCTCCCTACATGTCTGTCTCCCCCTCACCCCTTCTACTGTCCATATGACCTGTCCCTAACATTTTGTTCTCTTCACTAGCCCAGCTGTGCTGAAGTCTCATGACACTCTGTAGCACAAGCCATACCTGCTTCAACTGCAGCCCACATTATGTACCTACCTCCCTGACCACCAGATTTCATTTTAACGTTTTTTTAAATTTGAAATTACCACATTTTAACCCTAGTCTATTCAAACCATTGAATATGAGTCCACAAGGCATGTGCAAGTGCACGGTGTGTACACTGTAGGTCATAACATAGTTCTGGGGTGTGAGAATATGTATCTGTGTATGTGTATCAAACACAAGAAAAGTAACTTAGGTCTTAGCTCATATTGGTTTGTACATATAGTATGAAATAATGATGGAAACAACAGGCAACGTGAATGTGCACAGCTGAACACCATACTACATGAACAAGTCATAAAGAGACTTTCATATAAGTAGTGGGTGTCAAATAGCCGACTGCAACTACTATGGTTGATGATTTACTTGCCTACGAAGTTCCAAATCTTCCAACTGTACTTATTTCTTGTTATTTCAATATCTAACACCACTAGATATGAACAGTAATTCACATTACAAAAAGGTGTCTAGACCCCTTTGATGAACTATATATAAATGACTAGAATGGGCAACTGTTTTGATTGTCACTAGTCAGCAGTTCCAAGGTCCTGTTGCTTGAATATGCTCATGTAAATCAAACAAGTTACACCCTGAATCACCTGAATCACCATCATGATATTTTTCAAACTTTGTGGAGATGATAACCACACAATAGGCATTAAATGATTAAATATTTATTCAACTGGAAATTATGTCCATCGACATCAGTATGACATTTGTGACTCTCATGGGCAAAAATATGCTTTATTTTTCTGGCATAGAAGCCAAGAGCCTCCAAATGTCATATTGAGGAATTTATTGTCATGTTTGAAAACCATGCTGGGTCAGTTAATGAAGGTTGCTGGCAGGAGGCAGCTATGTATGTATACGTCTTCCCATTTTATCTCAAAAATGCACTATGGTGTATTTGTGAAAAAAGCAGAGGATCAAGCCGGCTAGTCAAGAATGCAATGTGAGTGCTTGCACTATCATAGTGGTATATCTGTGTGGAATGCCAGTCACCTATTGAAGGGTATGACAACTGGGTTTATCATTTGTATCACAGTATTGTGCCTCTCTTTCACGATTACCAAATTGGTCCTATTGTCATATTGAATAGATTTCCACACCAACTCCAGGAGTTGCACAGGTGCGGGACTCCAGAATTGCTGCTTCCTGTGACCTTTTACCAGGTCATCTATGGGAGCATTTGCAGCAATCTGACTGCCATTGACTCTGACTCTGTACCATGCAAAATTTTGTTTTATGTGGTATTGCGTCAGCAGAAAATGACGTTTGGCAACTTGAGATCTTAACTCTGTTTCTAGCAATCTGTTCCATACAGTCTTTGCTGACGTTCATCCTGTAGCCTCTATCTGTATTTCAGCTGCTGTCATCCACCTACTTGTCTGAGCCAGAGTAACAATCCAATGACCATTTCATGATGTCGTCCTCCGGGAAGGAACCACACTCATTCTTCTTGTCACATTGTTTTCCTGAGCCTGTATTTATCAGAAACTGAGTCTGCCTTGATGCAAAACACCTTGTTATTTGTTTAGTTATTTATTTTCCCAAACTGGTTTCGGTGACAAATATCACCATAATCAGTGAGTTTTTTTAATTATTACATGGTGTAATGTTCTTGATCATAAACAAAGTGCGAAAGTTTTGTTTTTCTGTGTACAGAATCAGCTACATGCCATCCAACAAATCTGAAGATGACATGATGTACGCTGAGAAAAAACGGCAAAGAGAAAAAAAGCACAGAAAATACGCTGCAAACGGCGAGAATAATTCTTAAAAACATGCCGTAAAATACAATAAATAAGATTTTAAAAAACCACTGATAATGGTGATATTTGTCGCCGAAACTAGTTTGGGAAAATAAATAACTAAACATATAACAAGGTGTTTTGCATCAAGGCAGACTCAGATTCTCATATTGTTTTTTCTATGCAAACACAGACCAAATGGAAGAGTTCCAAGATAAAGTTATAGAGCCCATCCTACTACTACACACTGTATAGTATCAGGAAACCACAGATTCATTTTAATTATCTAGTGGCTCGACAAATTCAAAATTTTTAAAATCATTGGCAGTGCATTATGAATGTACCACTGCAGCACCAAAAATGTGCCTTTTTCAAGCATATTCTCAACGGTTGCACAATAAAATACTTTGGATTTTTACCTGTGGTTCTACAACAGAAACGTTTCCCACTGCTTTGCATGGCACCTCGTAAGTCCAGTGGCAATGATTGTTACTAGTGCAGGCCTGGCAGTTATGCAGCTGATTACATTCTGCAAGTTCACGGTTGGGACAACGATCTGCTGGTAAAACCTGTGAGAAAACAGGTACACAATAAAACATAATCAATGCAGTGCATTCAAGCATATGTAATAATGCAATGCCATTATACTACAATAATTGCAACAAAGTCTACATACTCAATTTTCCAAACTGATTAATGCTATATGGATCTGTTTTACATAATTCTACTAGTAGGAGTATGATTAAAAACTGAATATAGAAAAATAGCACTGAAGGTCTACAATCAATCTCCAGAGACAAACTGCATGTCATTTTTATTGTGCTCAATCACTAGCCTGCATCACCATGATCACTGGGTTCTTAATGTTTATAGCATTGATTTCCATGTGCAATCTGGACATGTTAATTTTATTCAACTTGGGGAAAAAAATAAGAAACAGGAATCAGAGTAAAAGATGATTATAGAGTCAGGCAGAGGGTTACCACATAAATTATGCTCTTGACCTTGAGTCCAGTATCTTGACCATTCTACCACTTCAATCCATGTGGAGGAGTGGTCACTATTTTTAATTAAATCAAGAATACAACTAAATGCAATTAATAAAATTAAGAATTTTCATACAAATTTGAGGCCTGTGGGCATAATTACTCAGAACATGCAGAAAGATGTCGAGGACAGTTCTCACAGAACTGGTTACAGCTGCTGCTTCAGTATTATCTGTGAAAAGTTGTCTCTGTCTGCAGCAGCTCATTGTTTCCTCTATATGCTTAGTAGCACTCTATCCTTTTCATAATAATGTTACCTAGAAAGCTGTCCCTTCTACACTCCTAGGGGCCATACATGTTTATACAGGAACACTTATTAATAAAGACATCAATAAATAAGGGGTGCAATGTAGACTAGCCTCCCCGTGGTGCACCCTGGGCAACGTGATTTTTTATCACGGCTAAATAGTCTACAAATCTGGCTGCTGGACCTGTGAGGATTTCCCAGCTTTACAGAATCAGCACAGACATGAACGCGAATACCTGAAACAATGGTTCCTCTCAGAACCCGTTGACCAAGGACATTGGAGATGTCCTTAAAATCCTACAACTCAACGTAGAAGGAATGAGTAGAGCTAAATCTGACTACCTAATTAAAGTCCTGGACAACCATTCAGTGGATGCTGTCTTGCTCCAGGAAACACATTGCGCTGACGAAAAGCAGTTGAAAAATAGATGCAAACTTCCAGGCTATTTCCTTGCTGCAGCAACTTACCACGCTAACTATGGCACTGCCACCTACTTTAAAAACAACACTGACCAGGTCCACGATATAAAAACACACACTGACCCAAGCGCCTATGTCATAAGAACAAAAATTGCTGATATTGAAGTCATCAACCTCTACAAACCTCCAACTCAGTCATGGAATGACTCTGCTATTTCCAACATACAACATCCTACAGTGACAATGGGCGATTTCAACAGCAACAGTACCCAGTGGGGATATAACAACACCAATGAGGATGGGGAGGGAGTAATGAAATGGGCGGACATAGGAGACGTCTTCTTGATCCATGATCTAAAGGATAAAGGGACTTTCCACTTGGTTTGATGGAAAAGAGACTACAACCCCGATCTGTGCTTTGTTTCCAGAGACGCCAAAAAGCTACCATTACGCTGCAATAAACAGATCTTGCCTGATTTTCCTCGTAGCCAGCACAGACCCGTCCTGCTACATGTCGGTATACAGATTCCAATAGTGAGATCTACACCTAAACCTCGATGGAATTTTGGCAAAGCCAACTGGGAAGCCTTTACCGCCAAAATGGACCACAACATCCAATGGATCCCACCCGCATCGAAGAATTACAACTGCTTTGTGGGATTACTCCTAGCCATTGCCAAAAAACACATTCCTAGAGGCTACAGGAAAACTTATATTCCCGGCTGGAGTCAAGAATGCATAGACCTATATAATGCATATTCGCAAAACAATGATCCTGAAATTGCGGACGAGCTTCTCCAATGCCTGGACTCAGCAAGACGAGAAAAGTGGCACACTCTCATGAAAAATATGGACTTCAAGCACTCCAGCAAGAAAGCCTGGTGCCTTCTTAAAAACCTAGGTGAAAGCTCCATTAAAACCTGTATGGGTGGCAACATACACCCCAAAGAGGTAGCAAACAGAATAGTTAACCTTACGAGAAAAACACCACGCAGCAACAAGGATAAGACTATGAAAGTAAAGAAAGAACTGAGAACCAAGCTCCAAAAATCCATACCTGACAACAATTTCTCAAAAACCTTTACCATCCTAGAGATCACAGAAGCACTGAAAGAAATGAAAATGGGTAAAGCGGCTGGGTTAGATGAGGTCTACCCCGAGTTCTTACGGCACCTAGGACCTCGAGCTCTACTGTGGCTAACTCAGTTTTACAATGACATCCAACGATCGGAAACACTACCACCACTATTTAAACAAACCAAGATCGTCACCATTCTTAAGCCTGGCAAAGATGGAAAGCTCCCAGAGGACTATAGACCTATAGCTCTTCTAAGCGTATGCTACAAACTATTGGAGAGACTTATTCTCAATAGAATAAAACCCATTGCTGAGAATTTCATTCCTATTGAACAAGCCGGATTTAGACCCGGTCGGAGCTGCTGTGATCAAGTATTATCTCTTACCACACACATTGAGAGTGGATTTCAAAGTAAGAAAAAGACAGTCGCCGTGTTCATAGATCTATCGTCAGCATATGACACAGTGCGGAGGGAGGCAATGATCCTTAAACTCCAACGCATTATTCCTTGCAAGAAAATGGCTACCCTAATCAACAATATGCTTTCAAATATATTTTTTGAAGTACACCTAGATGGAGAGATAAGCAAGAAATATAGGTTAAATGATGGCCTGCCCCAAGGATCCGTGCTAGCTCCATTACTTTTTAATATATATACATCAGACCTACCAGAGACATCTTCTAAGAAGTTTATCTATGCAGACGATATTGCTTTCACATATCAACATCAAGACTTCCACAATTCTGAAAGAATCATTGAGGAAGACCTTATCAAAATGGATGAATACTTCAAAACATGGAGGCTCACACCTAATACTTCTAAAACCCAAGTCTCCTGTTTCCACCTCAACAACAGACAGGCAAACTATGCACCCCACTTAGAGTTCAGAGGCCAGCTGCAATCCCCTCCCAAAGTATCTGGGAATTACATTGGACCAATCTCTGACGTACAAGGAGCACTTATACAAATGCGCAGCAAAAATCAAAACCAGAAATAATGTCCTACACAAACTCACTGGAAGTAGCTGGGGAGCAAGCGCCACAGTTCTCAGAACATCTGCTCTTGCACTAGTATATTCGGTGGCTGAATACTGCACTCCGGTCTGGCTAAACAGCACTCATACAGCAACGGTGGACACCCAGCTAAACGACACCATGAGGCTCATCTCAGGCACTATTAAACCGACGCCCCACCAATGGCTCCCGGACTGGCTAACACAGCCCCACCTCATCTAAGGCGAAGATCTGCACTGAAAAGGGAATGGCAAAAGTGCGCTAACAACCGTGACCTACCCTTACACGAAGACTGCAAGAATCCCAGCCACAGGTTCAAGTCCCGTAAGCCATCATGGAGATTAGGGCAAGAGCTGATCGAGGACAATTATGATATCAACGAAGCCTGGCGTCGGGAATGGGATATGTCTAACACTGATCACATTAACTTAGTCTCGGACCCAACCGTACGGCCCGAGGGCTTCGGTCTTCCCAGAAAATCTTGGACAACTTTAAATCGTATCCGAACAAGCTATGGTAGATGTAATTACTGGAAGCACAAATGGGGACAGACTGACTCACCCAACTGCGACTGTGGGAATCCACAAACTCTACATCATATTGCAATGGACTGCCCTACGAGGAGATTCCCTGGCACAATGCAGGAGCTGCACCTCCTGGAGGGAGATGCTTCTGGCTGGCTGAGGGACTTGGACATACAACCAAGAGTCTGGTCTACTCTTCTCCTTCTGAAAAACCTATTACTAGATACTATTACTATAATTTCTATGTATTTTTGTGTATTTTGTGTTTTACTTCCTTTTTAGATCTAATAATTGTTTGTATATATATATATATATATATATATATAAAAAATCAATATGCTTGTGTCTGTATGTGTGGATGGATATGTGCGTGTGTGCGAGTGTATACCTGTCCTTTTTTCCCCCTAAGGTAAGTCTTTCCGCTCCCGGGATTGGAATGACTCCTTACCCTCTCCCTTAAAACCCACTTCCTTTCGTCTTTCCCTCTCCTTCCCTCTTTCCTGATGAGGCAACAGTTTGTTGCGAAAGCTTGAATTTTGTGTGTATGTTTGTGTTTGTTTGTGTGTCTATCGACCTGCCAGCGCTTTTGTTCGGTAAGTCACCTCATCTTTGTTTATATATATATATATATATATATATATATATATATATATATATATATACACACACACACACACACACACACACACACACACAAAGATGATGTGACTTACCATACGGAAGCGCTGGCAGGTCGATAGAAACACAAACAGACACATACATACACACAAAATTCAAGCTTTCGCAACAAACTGTTGCCTCATCAGGAAAGAGGGAAGGAGAGGGAAAGACGAAAGGAAGTGGGTTTTTAGGGAGAGGGTAAGGAGTCATTCCAATCCCAGGAGCGGAAAGACTTACCTTAGGGGGAAAAAAGAAAGGGTATACACTCGCACACACACACATATCCAACCACACATATACAGACACAAGCAGACATATTTAAAGACAAAGAGTTTGGGCAGAGATGTCAGTCGAGGCGGAAGTGCAGAGGCAAAGATGATGTTGAATGACAGGTGAGGTATGAGTGGCGGCAACTTGAAATTAGCGGAGATTGAGGCCTGGTGGGTAACGGGAAGAGAGGATATATTGAAGAGCAAGTTCCCATCTCCGGAGTTCGGATAGGTTGGTGTTGGTGGGAAGTATCCAGATAACCCGGATGGTGTAACACTGTGCCAAGATGTGCTGGCCGTGCACCAAGGCATGTTTAGCCACAGGGTGATCCTCATTACCAACAAACACTGTCTGCCTGTGTCCATTCATGCGAATAGACAGTTTGTTGCTGGTCATTCCCACATAGAATGCATCACAGTGTAGGCAGGTCAGTTGGTAAATCACGTGGGTGCTTTCACATGTGGCTCTGCCTTTGATCGTGTACACCTTCCGGGTTACAGGACTGGAGTAGGTGGTGGTGGGAGGGTGCATGGGACAGGTTTTACAGCGGGGGCGGTTACAAGGATAGGAGCCAGAGGGTAGGGAAGGTGGTTTGGGGATTTCATAGGGATGAACTAAGAGGTTACGAAGGTTAGGTGGACGGCGGAAAGACACTCTTGGTGGAGTGGGGAGGATTTCATGAAGGATGGATCTCATTTCAGGGCAGGATTTGAGGAAGTCGTATCCCTGCTGGAGAGCCACATTCAGAGTCTGGTCCAGTCCCGGAAAGTATCCTGTCACAAGTGGGGCACTTTTGTGGTTCTTCTGTGGGGGATTCTGGGTTTGAATGGATGAGGAAGTGGCTCTGGTTATTTGCTTCTGTACCAGGTCGGGAGGGTAGTTGCGGCATGCGAAAGCTGTTGTCAGGTGGTTGGTGTAATGCTTCAGGGATTCCGGACTGGAGCAGATTCGTTTGCCATGAAGACCTAGGCTGTAGGGAAGGGACCGTTTGATGTGGAATGGGTGGCAGCTGTCGTAATGGAGGTACTGTTGCTTGTTGGTGGGTTTGATGTGGACGGACGTGTGAAGCTGGCCATTGGACAGGTGGAGGTCAACATCAAGGAAAGTGGCATGGGATTTGGAGTAGGACCAGGTGAATCTGATGGAACCAAAGGAGTTGAGGTTGGAGAGGAAATTCTGGAGTTCTTCTTCACTGTGAGTCCAGATCATGAAGATGTCATCAATAAATCTGTACCAAACTTTGGGTTGGCAGGCCTGGGTAACCAAGAAGGCTTCCTCTAAGCGACCCATGAATAGGTTGGCGTACGAGGGGGGCATCCTGGTACCCATGGCTGTTCCCTTTAATTGTTGGTATGTCTGGCCTTCAAAAGTGAAGAAGTTGTGGGTCAGGAGCATTCATAGTTACATTGGATCAAAAACTTTGTAGAAGTGGAAAAAATATGCTCTGCATTCTCTCAGTGTTCATTTTCAGTGCCATTTCAAGGTATTCAGCACCTTGAACATTGAAACTAATGACAAGTAACAACAATGTGAATACTATAAACTACATACATGTTAAAATGTGGTATAAATGCAATCCATTATTACGATAAATACTCGACAATCTTTCTACTGCATGGATTTGTAACAATTTTATCAATGTCACTCTATTTTAAACAAATCAGAAGAATTTTTAGAACTCACATACTATTTTCCTGTCAAAATTTAAAACATCTGATAAATGACTGGCCGTTCAACTGTTTTATTCTCCGCTACACCTGACAATCAGACTTTGCAAGATGTAAGGCAAAGCAGAAGATTCACAGACATTTCACGGAAAAGTTTCTGCTATGTGGACGATAAATTACAAAAGGCTCTCAGAAAAACACTTAAGACAGAATCTTTCACACCAAGTGGTCTTAAAGTATGATATCAATCCAATATCAGAAAAATTTTCAGGAGAGGCTTATTCTTAAGCAGTGCCTAGATACAGTCAAGCTAACTGAATGTACAATTTTTGGTTTTATGGAAAATTTTTTACCCATTTACAAGATCTTAAAAGTTATTTCTCCAATTATTAACTGCTATTGTTTTGTCATATTTGTGAATGACTGTTATAATATCAATTTCTGTGTAGTCCGTTATTAAATTTTTATCTTTGACGAAAACTGATTTATAACAATATTATGTAAAAGGTAGTGGCTATTCACCATAAAGTAGAGATGCTGAGTCACAGTTAGGTAAAAAAAAAATAGGCAACTGACACACACACACACACACACACACACACACACACACACACACAAACACGGCTCACACACACGTGACCACAGTCTCTGGCAACTGAAGCCAGACGCCTCGTTGGCCGAAAGCTTACTGTGTGACAGTCTCTTTCTTTTTTTTTTTTTTTTTGTACCTACCTGTGACTCAGTATCTCCACAATATGGTGACTAGCAACTATCCTTTACACAATACTGTTACATTCTGTCTTGGATTTTCCGTTGTTTGAAAACTGATTTATACCATTATTAAGATTTAAGATCGCCTTTTGTTTGAATAAGCTATTATTGATATTTTTAAATATGATAAATTGATTCTCATAAAGAAGTAAATTTAATAACATACCATGTCTCTGACATGCAATTTAAATGTTTAAGACCTTCCAACACAAGTAAAAATTATACATATAGCCGAAAAAAGTGTGCATGAGATTGCTGATGATAGCTAGGCTGCACTTAGGTACCTTAAAACCAATAGTTGTAAATAAAATATAAAAAAAGCTGCTCTTGTGGATTATTGATACAACAGGAACACACAACACAATCAATTTCTCACAAAGTATTGTATTAGCGGTGACACAATACTCCCTTACACAATAAAAGTTTTGTCCCATCTCTCTGTCACGTCACCTAGGTATAGACCATTTGTCCGAGGGTTGTCCAGTATTTTTACAGTTGTATCAATTCCAAGTAAAGTTGGTACATGTACACTCTTTGACATAAAACTCGACCGGCGGCCGGCCGCTTCAGAGGCTAACTCCGCGCCGATCGCGACATGGGACAATAAAACTGGCCAACTCGCTAATTCTCTAGGTCCGGTTATCTGCACAATCTGGCAACACTGTAGACTGCGGCACTTCCTGGAGGAAAACTTGTCCAATGACAGAGAAACACTAGGCTGATTACGCCTGTGGTCTAGCGGTAGCGTGCGTTGTTTCTGTTCGTAATGTCGGTGGATCGAGAGCAGCTGGCATAAAATATTTTTATATCATCTTCTGTCTGAATGCTGAAGAGGTGAATGTAATGGTAGCGCAGATTCAATCTATTTCGCTTTCTGACACACCGATATCAAAATTTTATCCAGTAATGATTTTGCGGCAGATTTCCTGCAGGCTGTCCTCCTCTGGACGCCGTATGCGGCAAAGCTCCGGGATGCATTTGCTGGCTACCGGCAGCGGCCGTGGCGACAGCAGCGGCGCTGCACTCCCCCGTTCTTTACCGAAAGCGCCTGTTCCCGGTCATCGCTTTTGATGATTTAAAACGCTTTATTATTAAATGTTGCCCCACAGAAAATTTATACGATTTCCATTCACGCTCAAAAGCAACGGAGACAGACGCCCTGATTAGTAGGCAGGTATTATATTACATTAACCGGCAAGAGCTGAGTATGGCCCGAAATTAATTTTATAGACTGGGACGAAATTAAACCACCTCGCTACATTCGATGAATTTATAAATGCTTCATACCTCGTTTCTTTTCCTTTCAAACTCAATTATTTGTGCAACTTTTGGTCAATGTTCGGATGTTTTCGTCAAGCCGGGGTGAGCGTCTGTGGTGTAAAGTGTATTACAGTTCTTGTTTCATTCCTTATGGTAACTTTATGCGATAAACTGTGTGAATTCCCTTGCAATGCATGCTCTGTAGCAGTGCAGGAACACTGCACATTTGGAGTTCCATGTATGGGTTCATGAAGTATTTAATGTTGATCGGAAGTGATAGTTAAGGTCATCAGATTTAGACCAGAAAAATTTGTCGTTTTGGAGGTTTCAGAGAACGGAAAGGAACTGCTAACGCCGGTGATAGAAAACGTCTACAGTGAAATGCTATTGCAAAAATTTTGAAGAGGGGAACTATATTAATCAACATGTGCACTTCATAAACAACCTTCTGGCATGTTAGAACTGTATGACGAACAAAACTCGAATTTATATCGTTGATAGTCGCTTTGAATCTTTTCAAGATCTATTTTACAGTGAAGCACCTTGGCATTTGCAAAGCAAACATCCATGATATTAACTTAATTTACTAAGTCGAATCGGACGAAGATTGATGTTTAAAGGCATTCCAGACTTCGTATAAAGAATTTTTACTAGCCGTTTGCAACTCCATTAATTAAAATGGAAAATAAAAGGTTGTAGTCAGCGGCTTCCACCGAGATTGGAACTGCTATGTCATACAGTACGACGACCGCAACGCACAAGGGAACCTCTTTTTTTTAAATTTTGCTGTTTTTCTTTTACTTTTTTTGACGATTACCCCTTTCTTTCTCTCTTATTTTAAAGCCCCTTAGGAAAATGGCAATAAAAAAAGAAACTAAGTGCCACCGCCACTTTTCATCCTATAACAAAAAAAAAAAAAAAAAAATCTGGTCCACTTCAGGCGTTGGCTCCTGACTAAACCTACCCCAAGAGCTGCCTATATACCAGGGGAAATATGGGAATTCAAGGTTAGGGCTATCATTACAAACAAAACAAAATCTTCCTTTTTCTGAATTTTATTTTTATTTTGATTTTTGTTTTGTTTATTTTTGTTGTGTAATTGATCAGACGCCTTCTGCGCCCCGCTGGTAATATGTTGAGTCACGTCTTCTCGAAATTTGTGTGTTCCATTCAGTAGTTCAGAAATGGTCATTGGTTCAAACTGGAAACCTTCTTCACTCTTGGCTGCAAGGCGGGTCTTGGAAAGCACTTCCAAGGAAGTTCGAGAAAAATTGTATTTTGCGTGGCGGACAACGACATAATGACGGTCGTTGAGGTATGTCCAAAAATCGAGTTCAGAGTCTACAGTTTGTCCAACTAGGTAGTGAATGGCATGTCCGCGAATCCAATTCGCAGCATTGGTCTTTGTCCGAGGAAAATAGTCACGTCCCGGAACTAATAATGCAAGGGGGGTATTCCGATTCAGAATGTCCCGCGTTAGAAAAGCCACAATATGACGAATAACCTCTGAGCTAACGACACACTGGCGACCACAGACGGACTATAGTCACTGCGATGTTGCCTGAGCCTCAAAACGCAACCTTAAAACACACAAACAGGTGTTACTTATGTGAAGAACGCCGTTCTTGGAGTCCAGAAATTAATTATACTTTCTAAGTGTCTCATCTTACAGTGGATTCTATCGTACGAGTCTTCGATGTGGAAAACGAATGTCAAGTGAATTTAGCGAGGTAACGCCAGCCTACACCCGGAAGTAAATGCACTATCAGAGTGTTGACAAATACTTGCTACGACGCTGCCATTTCTCGGTTCTCTTACGAGGCAGCTCTTCAGCGAAATGCTTGCCGTGATTCTCCGATACGGTCCTTCAGAGTGGAGACGCGCGCGCACGTTTGGTTTTTATGCGGCGTTCTCCCCTGATGGTTTCTGACGTCGCCTTGTGGGCTATGTCTACATTTGAGACATTCAATTATCCTTAATCCAGAATGATACAAGTTTCAGCTTCCGGCGTGGAAGAAGGCTGTTGATGCCGACATTATATCATTTCAATGTAGGGAAAGCAAAACGGGTCATTCAATGTTTCTCATTCAACATAAAGCATGTGAGATAATTTTCCGTAACATTTATAATCATCTAAAAATACAAACGAAGTAAAAATACATCTGAAGCTTATTCGAATTGAATATAATGTAAGATACCAAACGCTTTGCACCTCGATGTCGAATTTGTCCACGTGCAATCTTTTGCAGCGTACAAAAAGAATGTCATGATTACCACGAGAATGAAGAAATATGTTGGTACGGACGGAAGCAAGGAGAGGCGCAGTCAACAAATATTCGATTCCTCATGGCATTCATTTCATTTGAGACGTAAGAAGAGTTAAAGCGGGATATTACTTTCGTTAACACGAAAGATATGCCACACATATTGATAACGAGGAAGTCTGCGTCTTCATACGTTTCCTCCTTGAAATCTGTATGCTCTCTTATATACTAAGTAGCCTGATCATTGTTTCAGTAATGTTACCCTCTTGTTTGACCCCATAACGATGAACAGATTCCAAATGCATGTCTCTGCATGAAAGTAGCTGTTCGAACCCTTCCTGGGTTGCTTTTTGTGTTTTATTGCTTGGAATTCCTGAAGCAGACCACTGTGCCTTCTCCCCTTGTTGGTTAGGTCTCAAAACTAAACCGCTTTTTATCCAATGGCATAATTTATTCAGACAGCATCAGCACAAGACTGTCAAACAAAGCCTTCCATTTACAGTTACAACATTCTAACCAGCACTGACCGAAGTGTAATCCACGGTCATGGTCCGAAATTAGCAGCTGTCTGCTACTGTGGCAAAGTCCGTACTACACTTTCGATTCCGCAGCACCATTTTATCTGGTAACACTGTAGTTGAAGAGTTGTGCCAGCATGTCTGTCCTCACACTGTCAACTTTATGTATCTCACTTCTCCTGTAGCGTTGATCACAAGGAGCAGAAGTAAATGAGTGTATTCTGCATGACGTAACATTCAGTATTCCCATCTTTCATAGCCACTCTTTGTGTGCATCGATACCAAATAGGAATGTGAAAACTCTTGCGAGTGAGAGAATGACAATAACAATCGTAACAAGAACAATCAAATAATGAATAATGTTTATTCCAACGCAGAACGAGAATGGCTTTAAATATAAAAATCTATATCTACATCCATATCTATTGAACTTTGAGTTGGCACAATGCAAATATATTCTTAGCATTTAGTTACTGAATTTAGTTCGGGATGTTTGCAGAGAAAAGGAAAAGTCGGTACTTCTCGCTAGTGTAATATAATGTGAACCAGCAACTACCCTTTCCTTAGAACATGACTCAAGCAGGTCCCCAAGTAGGTACCAAGGCACTGCTGCATTCTGTTCCCTGACATTGCTCTGATGACGGTTAATGCAGATAGTTCCGATTATGAAATACAAAACGTATTGCAGGTTAGTTCCTAGGATAGTAACATTAAATTTGCGTTGTTGACGGCACATGAACGTGACGACTATCCTTATTACTCATCAATATAAAAAGACAATATTATGGGAATTTAGCAGGATTACTCAACATGAATTCTGAAATTGGTTGACAGACCGCACGTCGTCAAGAGTATACGATGTCCTAATCGCATTAGGAATATGAAGATCGTCTTCGACAGCTCGCAACTTTCACATTGCTATCTCCACCCTACTCCAGACAGCCCTCGGTGGAGTGCTGGACTGTGATTCGCTTCGTATCTCCTCTTTCGAGGATCTGAATCTCTCGGAACAGTATAGTTCAATCATTTCGTTCCTTTTCCCAAGACTGCAGTCTTCTCTGGGTCTCCTCCAAAGGTGTTGTTATTTCTGGTCAAACACGCACACATCTTACTGTTCGTGAGTAAGAAACTGATACTTAAGCTACGTTCGTGGATGCACGGTAGGTGTGCAGTTCGATTGTATCTTAGGCACAAAAGTTTGTATCCTTATTTTAGATTCAGACACCTAGCGGCTCGTAAGAAAAACCGATACGTAACATTTGATTTTTCTTAGTTAACAATCCGATTACATGTTGGGTTTGTATCTCCGTCACAGAACTTCATACCATGCACTTCATCTTTAAATGCATGCACACTTTGTTACTTCAGAATGGAGGTATATCAGACATCTTTCGTGGTTAGATAACAGGGACGAAAGCGTCTTGATAGGAGTTACGGTTTATTACAAAACTTGTCGTCTTTTATTTTCAAGTTTAGATTTGGTTACTGGTATTGGCAAAAATTTCGGTAATTCATGACTCTTTATGGCTAGTCATCAATATGATGTGATTAGATTAGATTACATTACATTAGATTACTTCTTGTTCCATAGATCATGAATACGACATTTCGTAATGATGTGGAACGTGTCATTACAATGAAAGATTTCTTTAAATACCATGATTCAATTTCTTTACAACAATTTTTTACACTCTCATTCTTTTTTATCTCTCTCTCTCTCTCTCTCTCTCTCTCTCTCTCTCTCTCTCTCTCTCTCTCACACACACACACACACACACACACACACACACACACACATAAACATTCTTTTTTATTTTTATTTGTTTGTTGTGCTCGACTATCGGCGAGGCACGAAAACGCCTGTGAATGAGTTTCTTAGTGTTGAGTACACTTACTAAAGAAATATAAAAACAACAATGAGAGTTACTGATTTATGATGCTTAGTTTGCAGTCAGTTCTGAGTATTATTAGTAACTACGCTCCAGTCCCTAAACCTGGTTACAGTAAGCGAGTCAGACGCATTACGTATTCCAGGCTGTAGCAGCCGCGACTTGGAGACACCAGCTATAGTCACTTCCCAGCCCGCTGTAGGATCACATCGGTTCGTCTTCTTCCTGCTGGTACTGTAACTGAGATTTGGCAACAAGGCAACGTATGTTTGGCAACTCTGTGATCGACGAGTTACTTCCTGGTGTGCACGGAATTAAGCCTCGAAGTTCACTTGATTTTACCTGTCATTTCCATTGAATAATCTGAGTTATTATCGCTTGAAGGGTAACAAAAGATTGTAAATTTACGGTTTTCAGCCCAGGAAAGTCGTTGCAGGTGGAAATCGCAACTAATCTCGACCTTTAAATAGCGGTTTACGAGTTCTAGGCACTATTGCCGTCGTAAGAGGACGCTCAGACCCATACCTCTTCGCCAGCTCTGTGGTAACGTGCTGACCTGTGGAAAAGTGTCTGTTATGGTTTGCAGTTCCAGTCTCACTGACTGCAACGTTTTTATCCCTTCTGTGAAAGAGCTGCAAGGAGTCGGATCAAACATCAATAAGGAAATCGCAAGAAAATACTTTCGGCTCATAGTGCAATGTTGAAAAACTTACAATGCTGCACAACAGGCAACGCCTCTTTCCACTGCTGACAAGCGAATTTTGGGTTACTAGGAATACGTAACTATATTTATGAAATGCCACATTTGCATACCTCTTGAGTACGACACAGCATAGCAATGAAACACAGACCCAATCAAAATCTAAGTGAGTAGTATTTTACTAATTCGTGTCGATAAAGGCACATTTGCGTACAGATACTCGGTTTTATTAAAACATACTTTCGTCGTAAGGTTATCGTGGTTAGTTTTATTTCATTTCTTATAATACAGTGCACAATTTTCGTAAGGTTTCCTTTAGTGTTGTTAAAACAATAGTAAACATGAGAGAGAAATTAATCATCAACGATATATGCGAATTCTCTGATGTTATCTATGACAGTATGACAATGCACGTGCAGTTTATTGATTACATGCATGTAGAAAACTTGTTCCGAGTTAAAGCTGTCAAACAAAGTTTGAAGAGAATAAAATCTCACTACCACATGACAGCTAATGTAGAAAATACTTTTCTGACATATTATGGCATGATGCGCTCTCCCTACACATCTTCGAGATGCATCTGCTGCCTGCTGTCTATTAAACCTGAACAGAACAAAATGTCACAGTAGTTAGCCCTTTTTCCACATGCGACTACTTTGGGTTGAGAAGTGAAGGGAAGTATGTTCAAAGTTCCATTAGATTGACAACTTCAGCAGACAGCAGAATTGCGTTTTAAAAAATGTAGCACTGAATGTATTCAAACTCGCGACATCTTATCTACGCTACTAGCTGACACGTAGCTACAACAGCTCCAGAGCTCGACAACTATTCCTCCAGAACTTTTTGATTCCACAGCACTGTGAGATTATGCATATGGCCAGGTCTTGACTTCTGAGAGACAAACAGTTACAGCTTTTCTTTTTTTTTTTTTACTGAACGACGTTTTCTACAAACAGATAGCGCAATAGAATAGCTCAAGTGGAAAGGAACACTTACTATTTAAACTTCTGCATCCTACACTGTTGGCAGTTCTGTGTAGGTGGCAGTTACGTGATTTTATTTAGGTGATTACAAAATATAGAGTGGAATGTATGCACTGGGTAGCCGAGGCAGCTAGTTCATGGTGATTCGGTCAACCAAGTAAATGAATTTACTGAACATGGTGCAAATTACTACAGGACGCCTGTGTGTCAGAATTCTCATCCAGTGTGGCGCAACGGCGTTACGATAGAAAAATGAGAGAAGAGGATTTTGTGGTCTGTTGGACGGATGGTAGGTTGTTATACCTATGGTCTGGGTTGGATTCCCACTTCTGTCAATGATTTTAGATAGGGAGAGACAGAGTCCATTCTCTCCTGGCTACACCAAGTGAAGAAGATGTAATGGCAGTGTGGTCTGAAAATTCACATTAAAGATGATTTTCCTTCTCTACCAAGTAGACGGTAGGTTGAACCACAATAAAGTCTGGAGTGGCGACATGTAGAAACTCTATCACCAGTAACCTTTCTTATACTAGTTATTTATTTCAAGTGATGAAACAAACGCTCTGTATGGTCACAGGACACTTATTCCATCTTTTATCTGAGCTTCTGTATGTCGATAAGATTGGTTCTGAACTGGGAATGCAACTCAGACCGCCCTTAACGCGGAATTTGATCCCTTCGTGACAATACAGCTCGGCTACAATTTGTTGTTTGTTCAAAACTGCAGATTCCTTAACATCTCCACATATTACGCGTGAATGGGATCGAATCCTGGCCCGGCACTAAAGATTTAATTATGTATTATCAAGCTCTAGCATGAGAACACCTATCTGCTGGTGGATAAGAATTTTGATTTTTAATGTATTTTCATTCGTTGTCAACACTAACAATATCTGACTTTTTTAACTCCCAGTGAGACACAGAACTATTTGCGAGATGACTGTAAGTTCAAGATATTCTGAGCAGCTGTGGAGAAAAATTCGGTAGCTGATGTCTCTTTGTGTGTAGTCAACAACGATATGTGTGGGGCTCTATTCCCAGTGAGCACTGAACTCTTCGTCATATTATTTCTAGGTCAAACATGCTCACATATCACTGCTGGCGCAACAAACCCATATTTAACGTTCATTTTCTCTAGAATATAACAGCGATAGGTGCCGGGTAGGAGTCCTGGGAAGGAAAAAATTAATGTTTCGTCTCGTCATTTCAGTTAAAACATCTAGCTACTGCCGCGAAAATCCGATATGTCACATTTGACTGTGCTTCGATAGCAATCCGATTAGGTTCTGGGTTCGAATCCGTGTCCAACACAAAGCTTTACCTCACGGCATTTCAAGTAAGTTACTTGTGAAGAAGCAATATTTAACATCTCTCGTAGTTTGTTAACAGGGACAATAGATGATGGGTAGGAATTCGCGTCTGTTAAACATGTTTGCGTTATGCAATTTAAAGTTGACATTTGCTAACTGATACTGTCTAAAATCGAGGTATATCACTCTCTGTATGCTTAATCAGGAATGACTGTTAGTTTCCGTCAGTAACGAAATCTTTGCTTAGTCTGCATGAGCTGGGTTTGAATCCATATGCGGAACAAGACGGTTCATCGTGTCATTTGAAGTTCATACATATTCTCAACTAGCTGCTCGTGAATAACTTAAATTTTTAATGTCATTTTGTGTTAAATAATAAGTACGGTATGTTACTTTGAAGAGGAAATCATGAATACGACGAACTTACTACGTGCATTACCAATCTGACGTAATAATGAGAGTGGTAACATTTCAGGTATGTCATTTATTGTAATAAATGTGAGCTTACAAGCCTTAAGGACAGTCTTATCTGTGATAAGGTGTTCCCTGATATTTGTAGTACCGTGGTATTACTTTACATCTTGAGTTATTGCGGTACAGAGCAGTGTTTCCTAGTGGTGACTTGTTGGAACCATTTTCAGTAGTCAAATGACTGTACCAAGGAGCGATTAGAGGACCTGCTAGACAGCTTTTTTTGAATAGGACAATGTTCCTGTCCAATAATTTTTAGATTAGTTACAATAAGCTTACGCTGCAAGAGAACTCGCTTGTATTTTTCAATATGTGGTCTGTTGTCGGTTGGAAGGCCTTACATTGCATCGGCAACTTAGTACAACTCCACCGAGGGCTGTCTGGAGTAGGGTGGAGATAGCAATGTGAAAGTTGCGAGCTGTCGAAGACGATCTTCATATTCCTAATGCGATTAGGACATCGTATACTCTTGACGACGTGCGGTCTGTCAACCAATTTCAGAATTCATGTTGAGTAATCCTGCTAAATTCCCATAATATTGTCTTTTTATATTGATGAGTAATAAGGATAGTCGTCACGTTCATGTGCCGTCAACAACGCAAATTTAATGTTACTATCCTAGGAACTAACCTGCAATACGTTTTGTATTTCATAATCGGAACTATCTGCATTAACCGTCATCAGAGCAATGTCAGGGAACAGAATGCAGCAGTGCCTTGGTACCTACTTGGGGACCTGCTTGAGTCATGTTCTAAGGAAAGGGTAGTTGCTGGTTCACATTATATTACACTAGCGAGAAGTACCGACTTTTCCTTTTCTCTGCAAACTAAATTCAGTAACTAAATGCTAAGAATATATTTGCATTGTGCCAACTCAAAGTTCAATAGATATGGATGTAGATATAGATTTTTATATTTAAAGCCATTCTCGTTCTGCGTTGGAATAAACATTATTCATTATTTGATTGTTCTTGTTACGATTGTTATTGTCATTCTCTCACTCGCAAGAGTTTTCACATTCCTATTTGGTATCGATGCACACAAAGAGTGGCTATGAAAGATGGGAATACTGAATGTTACGTCATGCAGAATACACTCATTTACTTCTGCTCCTTGTGATCAACGCTACAGGAGAAGTGAGATACATAAAGTTGACAGTGTGAGGACAGACATGCTGACACAACTCTTCAACTACAGTGTTACCAGATAAAATGGTGCTGCGGAATCGAAAGTGTAGTACGGACTTTGCCACAGTAGCAGACAGCTGCTAATTTCGGACCATGACCGTGGATTACACTTCGGTCAGTGCTGGTTAGAATGTTGTAACTGTAAATGGAAGGCTTTGTTTGACAGTCTTGTGCTGATGCTGTCTGAATAAATTATGCCATTGGATAAAAAGCGGTTTAGTTTTGAGACCTAACCAACAAGGGGAGAAGGCACAGTGGTCTGCTTCAGGAATTCCAAGCAATAAAACACAAAAAGCAACCCAGGAAGGGTTCGAACAGCTACTTTCATGCAGAGACATGCATTTGGAATCTGTTCATCGTTATGGGGTCAAACAAGAGGGTAACATTACTGAAACAATGATCAGGCTACTTAGTATATAAGAGAGCATACAGATTTCAAGGAGGAAACGTATGAAGACGCAGACTTCCTCGTTATCAATATGTGTGGCATATCTTTCGTGTTAACGAAAGTAATATCCCGCTTTAACTCTTCTTACGTCTCAAATGAAATGAATGCCATGAGGAATCGAATATTTGTTGACTGCGCCTCTCCTTGCTTCCGTCCGTACCAACATATTTCTTCATTCTCGTGGTAATCATGACATTCTTTTTGTACGCTGCAAAAGATTGCACGTGGACAAATTCGACATCGAGGTGCAAAGCGTTTGGTATCTTACATTATATTCAATTCGAATAAGCTTCAGATGTATTTTTACTTCGTTTGTATTTTTAGATGATTATAAATGTTACGGAAAATTATCTCACATGCTTTATGTTGAATGAGAAACATTGAATGACCCGTTTTGCTTTCCCTACATTGAAATGATATAATGTCGGCATCAACAGCCTTCTTCCACGCCGGAAGCTGAAACTTGTATCATTCTGGATTAAGGATAATTGAATGTCTCAAATGTAGACATAGCCCACAAGGCGACGTCAGAAACCATCAGGGGAGAACGCCGCATAAAAACCAAACGTGCGCGCGCGTCTCCACTCTGAAGGACCGTATCGGAGAATCACGGCAAGCATTTCGCTGAAGAGCTGCCTCGTAAGAGAACCGAGAAATGGCAGCGTCGTAGCAAGTATTTGTCAACACTCTGATAGTGCATTTACTTCCGGGTGTAGGCTGGCGTTACCTCGCTAAATTCACTTGACATTCGTTTTCCACATCGAAGACTCGTACGATAGAATCCACTGTAAGATGAGACACTTAGAAAGTATAATTAATTTCTGGACTCCAAGAACGGCGTTCTTCACATAAGTAACACCTGTTTGTGTGTTTTAAGGTTGCGTTTTGAGGCTCAGGCAACATCGCAGTGACTATAGTCCGTCTGTGGTCGCCAGTGTGTCGTTAGCTCAGAGGTTATTCGTCATATTGTGGCTTTTCTAACGCGGGACATTCTGAATCGGAATACCCCCCTTGCATTATTAGTTCCGGGACGTGACTATTTTCCTCGGACAAAGACCAATGCTGCGAATTGGATTCGCGGACATGCCATTCACTACCTAGTTGGACAAACTGTAGACTCTGTACTCGATTTTTGGACATACCTCAACGACCGTCATTATGTCGTTGTCCGCCACACAAAATACAGACAATTTTTCTCGTAATTCCTTGGGAGTGCTTTCCAAGACCCGCCTTGCAGCCAAGAGTGAAGGTGGTTTCCAGTTTGAACCAATGAACATTTCTGAACTACTGAACGGAACACACAAATTTCGAGAAGACGTGACTCAACATATTACCAGCGGGGCGCAGAAGGCGTCTGATCAATTACACAACAAAAATAAACAAAACAAAAATCAAAATAAAAATAAAATTCAGAAAAAGGAAGATTTTGTTTTGTTTGTAATGATAGCCCTAACCTTGAATTCCCATATTTCCCCTGGTATATAGGCAGCTCTTGGGGTAGGTTTAGTCAGGAGCCAACACCTGAAGTGGACCAGATTTTTTTTTTTGTTATAGGATGAAAAGTGGCGGTGGCACTTAGTTTCTTTTTTTATTGCCATTTTCCTAAGGGGCTTTAAAATAAGAGAGAAAGAAAGGGGTAATCGTCAAAAAAAGTAAAAGAAAAACAGCAAAATTTAAAAAAAAAAAGAGGTTCCCTTGTGCGTTGCGGTGGTCGTACTGTATGACATAGCAGTTCCAATCTCGGTGGAAGCCGCTGACTACAACCTTTTATTTTCCATTTTAATTAATGGAGTTGCAAACGGCTAGTAAAAATTCTTCATACGAAGTCTGAAATGCCTTTAAACATCAATCTTCGTCCAATTCGACTTAGTAAATTAAGTTAATATCATGGATGTCTGCTTTGCAAATGCCAAGGTGCTTCACTGTAAAATAGATCCTGAAAAGATTCAAAGCGACTATCAACGATATAAATTTGAGTTTTGTTCGTCATACAGGTCTAACATGCCAGAAGGTTGTTTATGAAGTGCACATGTTGATTAATATAGTTCCCCTCTTCAAAATTTTTGCAATAGCATTTCACTGTAGACGTTTTCTATCACCGGCGTTAGCAATTCCTTTCCGTTCTCTGAAACCTCCAAAACGACAAATTTTTCTGGTCTAAATCTGATGACCTTAACTATCACTTCCAATCAACATTAAATACTTCATGAACCCATACATGGAACTCCAAATGTGCAGTGTTCCTGCACTGCTACAGAGCATGCATTGCAAGGTATTCACACAGTTTATCGCACAGAGTTACCATAAGGAATGAAACAAGAACTGTAATACACTTTACACCACAGACGCTCACCCCGGCTTGACGAAAACATCCGAACATTGACCAAAAGTTGCACAAATAATTGAGTTTGAAAAGAAAAGAAACGAGGTATGAAGCATTTATAAATTCATCGAATGTAGCAAGGTGGTTTAATTTCATCCCAGTCTATAAAATTAATTTCGGGCCATACTCAGCTCTTGCCGATTAATGTAATATAATACCCGCCTACTAATTAGGGCGTCTGTCTCCGTTGCTTTTGAGCGTGAATGGAAATCGTAGAAATTTTCTGTGGAGCAACATTTATAAAGCATTTTAAATCATCAAAAGCGATAAGCGGGAGCAGGCGCTTTCGGTAAAGAACGGGGGAGTGCAGCGCCGCTGCTGTCGCCACGGCCACTGCAGGTAGCCAGCAAATGGATCCCGGAGCTTTGCTGCATACGGCGTCCAGAGGAGGACAGTCTGCAGGAAATCTGCCGCAAAATCTTTACTGGATAAAATTTTGATATCGGTGTGTCAGAAAGCGAAATAGATTGAATCTGCGCTACCACTACATTCACGTCTTCAGCATTCAGACAGAAGAGGCTATAAAAATATTTTATGCCAGCTGCTCTCGATCCACCGACATTACGAACAGAAACAATGCACGCTACCGCTAGACCACAGGCGTAATCAGCCTAGTGTTTCTCTATCATGGGACAAGTTTTCCTCCAGGAAGTGCCGCAGTCTACAGTGTTGCCAGATTGTGCAGATAACCGGACATAGAGAATTAGCGAGTTGGCCAGTTTTATTGTCCCATGTCGCGATCGGCGCGGAGTTAGCCTCTGAAGCGGCCGGCCGCCGGTCGAGTTTTATGTCAAAGAGTGTACATCAGTAGTGTATATCCTTTTTTGGACCAGGCAAAACAAGTCTGCAAATCTTAACTGAGTTCTGCATCTTATCAGGACACCAAAGATGAAGCTATTTAAGGCACATAATCATGACAGCCTGTAGAAGTCAAAACACATGTACCTTTGCTATCAGAATACTGTGTACTGTCAGCATCTATGATACATGTATACACTTTGAATCATTCCTTGATGTCATATGGAGTAGTCACATCAGGCCATATATTATCTCAAGTTATGAACCTCAGAGCTCAACTACAACAAGATGGGGGGGGGGGGGGGGGGGTCCTACTCTGACATCACAATAAATGTACTATACGATGAAATTTCTTGTTGACATTACACAACTGCTTAAAAATAACAGCTACATGTATTCAGTGAAAATAAGCCAGAAAATTAATCTTTATGTGGAGAAAATATCTTTTTCTATAATTCAGGAATAAAGTTTTATGCATTTTCAGCAGCCTTCTGCAAAGACTGAAAGTAGTATAAGACAAATGCCACATTTAGAAGTATATGATCCTTTCCCAAGATAAAAATCTTGCACTTTAGAAATGTCTGTTATTACTGCAAATTATTAAAATTAATGTAATTTAGACAGTGTTGTTCCTGTAGTGAGAGCTCAGGATTTTTATTTGACTGATCATACTAATTGTGAATATCTTCAATTCATTTCAGACAATTGCCAGCACTGTTCTCAACAAACATAGGTCACAGGTGTCATCTTCCCCATTCTCTCACCATTGCTATTGGTTTTAAATTAATTGTTATTGTCATCATTATTCAGCATGTCATTTACAAATTTATATTATGCAGTGAGATATTCCATAATTGTGCAGCAATTTTATCTCTATACATGAAGAATAAAACACTAGAATTGTTCCATTGTAAACTGCATCTAGTGCTACATGAAGCCAATTCTCCACAATACAATGTAAGCTAACTCTCTGCTATCCGGTATTCAAATAATATTAGGCAGTTACAGATGTACTGAAGTACATCACACAGCAGAAAGAGCACGGATTTCTACACAGACAATAGTTCACAATGAGAAGACTATCAAACACTACTTTTGAATAAGTCTTTCTAGAGTGTACAATGTGCCTTGAAGCTGCTACTCAGCAGAAAATGTGGATGGTATCACAATCAACAAAGGTCTACTTCAAACTTGATGCTACACATCATGAGTCATAGAGGAGTCACACAAAGGAACAGCACTCTTGTTCAACCAAGGTCAGGACACATTCAGAACAGATTACGTACTTCAAGGTTTTCACTTTCTTACCACTTACATGAGGGGCTCAGTTATAGACTCAAAATTTCTCCATTTGTAACTGAATTTTATATTGTGTAAGAGACACGAACATTGACAGGGTGACAACAGGATCTGCCTACAGCTGTTGAGTTTCTACAAGCCAACATCCTTCTACATAAATTTATCAGTATTCACAACCAAACTCTTCAATTACAACATTATGCTCTATTAACCTGCAAGAATGTCATCTATATATCGCTAATTTCCTTTACAGCATTACTATTTATGATTCCAAGAATCTAACTGATGGTGACTGTGTGGCTGAATGAACATACAGGCTACAAACAACTTTAGTCAATGTATAAAAGAAAAATCACCACTCGCAATTTAAATGTACAATTAGAATTAATATGATTAAAAAAACGCAATACTTATCTGGTCTCTAAGTACCACCTATTTCCATTATAATAGCTCACCTGCATTTTTCTATCTGCATCTCTAAGTAAACATGAACTACTCTCATTAGACCATTCACACCCAAAAGTATTTGAGCATGAGGTACAGTCCTGACAGTCACTGCAGCTACTCTGGGTAGTTTCCTTGCACAGACTGAAAAAAAAGACACATATTTCAGTTACAATGCATAATTAACAAATCACTACAGCAATTTTATTTCCTGTTATTTAATACAAACTACAAATTGGAAGGCTGATGCAAGGCCCCACACAACTTCACCATATATGATATGTTCCTATATTGTGTAAAGTAATTATAAAAAACAACTAGTGACCAATCATGGGATGAAAATATATTTAAAATGTGAACGTCAAATTAGTATATACTGAATGTGACTGAAAGTAATACAAACAAACAGTACAGTCCACTTATCCCTGTAACTTATACTGAGCGATGACAAGTCACTGTCTAACCCATTTCTGCCTAGAGTAATACTCATGTCACGTAACATTCTGCCATTATTTTCTCTTGCTGGCAACAATGCATGCATTTCGAATGCCTACTGTTGTATGTCTCTCAGGTAAGATTGCTCCACTGTTGATTTTTAGGCAAGTTTCTGCTAGCAGAAAACAGGGAGAGGACAGTGTCTGGTGCTTTAATTACTAAAGATTTTTTCTAAATAGTATTATGTCTTGGGTTAAGAAGTAAGTATTATTTTCTGTTGCAATATATCACAAAATTTTTAAAACTTCTGTCTGATTATAATTTTAAATGCACTGAAATTTAAGATACAGGCTAGCTACAAAATTAAGTTCATTGTCATGGTTCCTAAACTAGTTTTAATTGTGTGTTGCACATATGTTATGCTAGGCAGAACAATCAAATAATGATTCCTTCTTTCTCAGTGGCCAGTCTGAGCATGATATCCTGGCTATTCTTGAGGAGCAGGAGAAAGAAGATGCAACAGATATATTTATTCAGCCTCCTGATGCTAATGTGGAGTCAGATGAAGGTTCTGGTGACAAAGATGGTGAAGGAAAGATAAGTAACTTCATATTAGTGCAAAGCAGTTTTGAACAACAGAAACAGGTTAGGTGGTGAACTTGAGATTGATCACTCTCATGATGATAAGCCAGAAAATGTTAACTCAGATGAAACAGAGAAGCTACAGATCCTAAAACCTGTAATCAGAAGTTGGTGAAAGAAAGGTCTGCAAAATGACAATGCTATACTTCCTAAGAATGATCATATTAAATACAGATGCTTTTCTCCAGTTCAGTGCTTTGAAATGTTTTGGAATGATAAAGTAATTAAATTTCTCATCCCTGAAACAACAAAATGTGTTTTCGTCAAGAACAGCCCAGATCTAAAATAACACATTAACGGATAAAAGGTTTTCTAGGAAATATAATTCTCTCTGGGTACCATACTCTACTAAGAGGATAATGTTACATATTCAAGGTTGGACATGAGAAATGAAATTGTGCATAACATAGTGAGAACAGACAGATTAGAAGCAGTTATGAGATTCATTCACTCATGTGGTAATACACAAATAAATATAAATGATAAAATGTGGAAGCTTCATCCATTAATAGACATGCTAAGAAAAGTGTTTTCTCTCCACATTCAACCTGAGCAAGATTTGGATTATAATGAGAGCATGATAAGTATTTTGATAGGCATGGATGAAAACACTTCCTGGAAGGTAAACCCACTAGATTTGTGTACAAAACATAGTGCCTAAACAGAAACATGGATTATCTAGTGGATTTTCAAATATGCCAAAGAACTGATCCACAAAACAATGATGTGTATGAGAATGCATTTGGAAAATGTGCTGCACCTCTGGCTTAAATGATTGATTCACTTCCTGAAAAAAGTAAAAGTCTGCCCTACAAATTTTACTTAGACAATCTGATTACATCATCAACATTGCTTGCTCACCTATAAGAATGAGGTTATAGTTCAACTGGGACTATTTGGGAGAATCATTTGCCTAAAGAATGTCTACTTACACAGAAGAAAAGAATCTTCATATCATGACCACATGCTACTGAAGAATACAACAAAAATATGAGTAGGACTGACTGAATGAATGAAAATATAGTGTTATATAGGGTGAGTATAAGAGGAATGAAATGGTGGTGGCCAATTTTTATGTGGCTACTGGATGTGTCTGTACATAATGTGTGACTTCTCTACAGAAAGACAGGTATGAACATACTAAAACTGCAGTTCTGGCACTACATTATATAATATAACCTGACTTCCAATGCAACAATTCCTAGAGGTCCTGGTCACACTGCAGGAGATACGATGAGAAAAATCATTTGGTGGCTATGGTACCATAGAAATAAAGAAGAACCTGCACTGCAGACAATTTCAAAAAGGGCTCCAAGAACTATATGCCACAAACGTAATATTTGTCTGTGCAGAGTGTTTGTATCACATCAAGGAAAATGAGTGCTACTGGTTTAATATAATATAAATGACATACACTGCATTATCTTATTTACTTTAATGTACTTCATTTAAAATGTACGTTCTGCCTAGCATGTCCTTTATGTTACACATTCTTTCACTTAAAGTATTAATTACTTTTTTCTTTGGCTTGTAGTATATTTCTTTGCTCACAATAAACAAGTAAATATCTAATTTGTAAAATCCAGGAGCAAAAATTAATTCAGGTAAAAATGTGTTGATGTTCGTTACAAAAATCATTAAAAGTTCTTCAGTGATTTACTTTAAATTTTTACATGATATTGTAATAAACATTCATATGGGCTACATGTTTTAACAACAATGCACTAGTTGCCTGTTAAAACCTATTGTGAGAGACTTCACATTAAAAGGATGACAGCCAAAACAGTTGCAGGATAAAAATTTTTATTAAAATTCTTGACCAAGGTTTCGGTACATATAAATATACCTTCATCAGAAGTAAAACATCTAAAATTACATCATGCAATGGAGAATAATAAAACAATTATGCCAAAGGCGTCGTCAGTAATTAAGACATCTCCATTTGTACAACATGTGTAATGGGCACAGGGTCAAAGCGAACAGTTTAGCACCATTACTTCGCTTATGAGTTCATAAGCGAAGTAATGGTGCTAAACTGTTCGCTTTGACCCTGTGCCCATTACACATGTTGTACAAATGGAGATGTCTTAATTACTGACGACGCCTTTGGCATAATTGTTTTATTATCCTCCATTGCATGATGTAATTTTAGATGTTTTTCTTCTGATGAAGGTATATTTATATGTACCGAAACCTTGGTCAAGAATTTTAATAAAAAATTTTATCCTGCAACTGTTTTGGCTGTCATCCTTTTAATGTGAAGAATTTTAACAGTTGCTGCTGCAGCCATGTTTAAAATCTTGAAATATTGTGAGAGAAAAACTGTTGTGCTATGCTGTACTGTGTAAATATGTGGTTTCATTTTCTTGCTCACAGATGTTTCAACAGAAAACAGGAAAGTTGTATTATGGCTTTAGATTAAAATACTGCTATAGAATCTCAATCACCCAAAACTTTGAAATTCTACATATTCGCAGACTAAAACTATGTGAAATACAGTCATCGAAGATACTATCCTCAAGAATACAGCAACAGGACAGTCTCACCATATACTGTACACCTATGATCCCAAACATTTACCCACCCATTTTAAGTTACTTTAATTCCCAATTAAGGTTTTATGAACAATAACAATAAGCAAGGTGCAAAGTCAGGGAGAGGGGTTAGAAGAGGGTAGGAGGAAATAGGCATAGAGTGGGGCAGGAAGATACGAACACAGAGAGGTGGAGGCAGGAGGAGGGGATAAGGACATGTATCCAATTTCCACACATATTTAGCAACTGCAAAATATTACCAGGCACATGAAAGAGAAAGAAAGAGAGAGAGAGAGAGAGAGAGAGAGAGAGATTTACCTGTAATTTTTAAAATTAATTAAATTCTCTGCAGACAGAGAAACACATTTGTTTGCATGGGGTATCCACAAACATTTCACTCCAAACCTAATTGATTCGCACATAGTGTCATTGGTCAGACTTTCACATTTTCCTGGTACAAACCTGCCAACAGAAAGGATTTCATGATTGTAACAAAGTTCATATACATAATACAGCAATATTTAAACAGTGTGTTATTAGAGTCTACTGTAACAATGCTTTCCTCTGGGGTGGAAGGGAATACTGGAAGAGGAGGGTGTTCTTCAATTGTCAAAATTGTTTCAAGGAAACTGATACATTGAAGAACCAAAGAAACTGGTACACACGCCTAATATCATGCAGGGCCCCCACAAGTACGTAGACATGCCAAACACGACATGGCATGGACTTGACTAAGGTCTGAAGTAGTGTTGGAGGGAACTGACACGATGAATCCTGCAGGGCTGTTCATAAATCCATGAGTACAAGGGGCTGGAGATCTCTTCTGAACAGCACATCACAAGTCTTCCTAGATATGCTCAATAATGTTCATGTCTGGGGAGTTTGGGGGCCAGGGGAAGTGTTTAAACTCAGAAGTGTGTTCCTGGGGCCACTCTTTGGCAATTCTGGATGTATGGGATGTCGCATTATCATGCTGGGATTGCCCAAGTCTGTCGGCATGCAAAATGAACATGAATGGATGCACGTGATCAGACAGGACGTTTACGTATGTGTCTCCTATCAGAGTCGTATCTAGACGTATCAGGGGTCCCATATCACTCCAACTGCACACACCCCATACCATTATAGAGCCTCCACCCCCTTCAAAAGTCCCTGCTGACATGCAGGGTCCATAGATTCATGAGGTTGTCTCCATACCCATACACATCCATCCACTTGATACAACTTTAAATGAGACTCGTCCGACCAGGTACATGTTTTCAGTCATCAACAGTCCAATGTCGGTGTTTACAGGCCCAGATGAGGTGTAAAGCTTTGTGTCATACAATCATCACCAGTACATGAGTAGGCTTTCAGCTCCAAAAGCCCATATTCATGATGTTTCATTAAATGGTTCAGATGCTGACACTTGTTGTGGCCCAGCACTGAAATCAGCAGCAATTTGCAGAAGGGTTGCAGTTCTGTCATGCTGACCGATTCTCTTCAGTTGTCATTGATCCTGTTCTTGCAGGATCTTTTTCCAGTCACAGTGATGCCAATGATCTGATGTTTTACTGGATTCCTGATATTCACGGTACATTCGTGAAATGGTTGTATGGGAAAATCCCTACTTCATTGCTACCTTGGAGATACTGTGTTTCATTGCTTGTGTGCTGACTATAACACCACGTTCGAATTAACTTAAATCTTGATAACCTGCCATTGTAACAGCAGTAACTGATTTAATGACTCCACCAGACACTTGTTATCTTATATATGCTTTGCTGACCGAAGTGCCATGTTCTGCCTGTTTACGTATCTCTGTGTTTGAAAACGCAAAAATGGAAGCCTATACCAGTTTCTTTGGTGCTTCAGCGTATATCAATGTATACATACAAAGACACTCATATATCAATGTATACATATAAAGACCCCCCCCCCCCATGAACCATGAACCTTGCCGTTGGTGGGGAGGCTTGCGTGCCTCAGTGACACAGATAACCGTACCTTGGGTACAACCACAATGGAGGGGTATCTGTTGAGAGTCCAGACAAACGTGTGGTTCCTGAAAAGGGGCAGCAAACTTTTCAGTAGTTGCAGGAGCAACAGTCTGGATGATTGACTGATCCGGCCTTGTAACATTAACCAAAACAGCCTTGCTGTGCGGGTATTTCGAACGGCTGAAAGCAAGGGGAAACTACCGGCGTAATTTTTCCCAAGGGCATGCAGCTTTACTGTATGATTAAATGATGATAGAGTCCTCTTGGGTAAAATATTCTGGAGGTAAAATAGTCCTCCATTCAGATCTCCGGGCAGGGACTACTCAGGAGGACGTCGTTACCAGCAGAAAGAGAACTGACATTCTATGGATCATTGTAATACTGTCAGAGACAGCAAAGGATAGAGTAGTGTAGAGAGCTGCATCAAACCAGTCTCTGGACTGAAGACCACAACACCACCAACAACATATAAAGACATGGAATAATGGAGACAAAAATGAGAACTATAAGGTCAAATGAGAAATACTTCATTCCTTTTTTCAGTTCCACTGCTGTACAACACACACACACACACACACACTCTCTCTCTCTCTCTCTCTCTCTCAGTTCTTTTGGTGTATAAAATATATATAACAGAATGATATGGATGAATAACAACATGTATTAAAAGCCTGACTAGACATAATGTAGCCTCAACCTATAGCCAGTCCAAGTTGCCGAAACACTCGTTATTGCGTCGTGTCCATCAAACAAGGGCGATTTTGCACAGTAGCGACCAGTAGGCTGCTGCATCCAGCACTACGCTGTCTCAAACTACAGATTAGCTGCCACGGCTGGTGGCTGTGTGCCCCTGCAGGTGTATTTAACTGTTGTGCTCTCACACTGATCCAGCAGTACCAGTATACCCAATCTGCCATATCAGCGAGTACATAGCCATGCAGTGGAAATTGTGCAAACAGAAAAAAATCTTATCGAGATGGTGAGGAAGTACAATTTCTTTTACTATACAGGTAACATAGATTACAAGTACATTCTGAAGAAGGTCAAAGCCTGGGAAGCTATAGCGCTGAACTGGATTTAAATGGAACACATATCTGTAAAGATTTTAATTTTCACACTTGCAATATATTAGACAAAAAGTGGTAACGTTAAGTACAATACAGTTCATTACTATGTACTGGAAATTAATTAGTGCATATTACAACTTAAAGTATCTGGAAGATGTACTGAATTGGGATATAACTTATTGCAAATATGTATACAACAATGAGACCAAAAAGTAAAAAAAGTACATAAAAAACTGAAATAGAGAGAAAGGCAATCTTTGTTGAAAGTGGGCTTTATGTAAAACAGTTATTTAAGTGAAAAAAGATTTGCCTATCCCTATGTGAGATTCCCGATGTCGAAACGAATTATTTCTATGCTTGATTCTAACACTAACAGCTGAAGCTATTATTTCACACAACAGTTCCACACTGCAATTTAAAGTAATACTTTAGTCTTAAGAGAAACATCTCTGACATAATTTTGACAATACACCAAAAATTGCAGTATACTTAGCACTTGCAGTCACCAAGGAGCTTACCTAATGAGTTTGTTCTAACTAGTAACCCAAGGAAACACATGGTCATGGAAGAGATTCAGTTTTGTTGCACTTGTTGGAAACATTTACAATGTCTGTGCTTGTCCTTATGAAGATGCTGTCCTCAGGAGTCATTGATATCATGCTGTGCAGATATGGAGACCACCTGATGGCGGTCAGTGACCAGGCTGCCCCCAACAGCTGCCTCGGGTAGCTGTAGGCATGCTGTCTGAATGTCTGCACTCACTACACTTGCCGCAGTAGTCAAACTTATGTCCGCTGTAGACGGTGGGCGTAGTAACTGGTGGGTTACTACACTCCTCCTTGCTTGTGGGGTAAAGGGATGTGGAAGGAGAGGGAAGACCAGGCATCACCATGCAGGATACAATGACTGAAGAGACATCCATAGTGTCCAGGTAAAAGTGAAGGGTATCCCTGCCATCCGTGCACCTGGGGTGACTGGTGGACAGGATCGGTGACAGGGGGATGGGAGCCATCTCAATGCTGAAAACATGAAGAGGGGTACCAGCGTGAACTGTGACAATGGTGGGATGGACAGGAGAGGCTCTGGTGACAAAGACCCAGCTTCTGTCATCACTGATGGTGGCACCTTCTCAGGCACACAAAGCCCCAACCTCCAGTTAGGCTAACACAACCTGGCTTGTGTGAGCCCTGCAGGGGCCTGGAATGATGATGAACAAGGCATCAGACCCACAGCCCTAGGAGGGAGACCTGCACCCATCCTAGGACACAACTTGTTCTGGTGGCGTGCCATGAGTCACTCTTTAGTGCAACCCATAAAGATGTAGCGATTGTGTCAGGTGTGGATGACGGCCGGAATCCAATGAGGGTACCATCTAAATAGCCTCGCCCAGACTGGTGTGCCAAAGGTGAAGATTGACAAAACTGGCGGTGCCGGGCCAGCAGCAAAAGGTTGAGCAGCAGTCACAGTTGATGGCCATGCAGGAGCTTCAGCAGGACTCTTGGTCCAAATCAGTGTCATTCTGTAAGAGCTTAAAAAAATGTGAGAGCCTCCTTGATTCAGATAGCTTCTAATACTTGTGCATCTGTGTCTTGAATGTTCAGGCAAGGCATTCTGCCGTGTCGTTAGACTGCAGATGGAAGGGAGGCACCATGACATGGCAAATGCAATTATGTGTAGCAACGTCCACGAAAGATTGTCCCGTGAAAGCCAATGTCTGAAACCAGAGTGCAAGGCAAGCCTTCTATCAAGAATATTTTTGGCAGAGGGTTGACAATTGCGTCTGCTGTCGCAGACCAACAATGAACGACACCACGAAAATGGGAAGAAGTATCAATAGCCGATAACCAGAAAGTGTCTAAAGAAGGAACAGCAAAATCAAAGTGGACTCTTACCCAAGGCTGTCTAGGGGCTGGCCATGTTGAAAAAATAGTGCACAGCATTGCTGTTGCGACTGGGTGTTCCATGTTCCAATCGATGCCAATCCAAAACAAATGGCTGCATGCCCACAGTTTTGTGCGAGAGATCCCCCAGTGACCCTGATGTAATAAGTGGAGAACCTCTTACTGCAGAGCTATTGGAACCAACACACAGTGAGTGAACCCTTCCATTGACCAGAGAGTATGTGTCATCAAACAAGGAGGGGTGATAGTTCATCACATAAAATTTCCGAAGCAGGCCCAATGTCCAGCCTGGCAAACTGTCAGGCCACACATGTTGTATCATGTGTATGACCTTCCAGAGCTACGGATCTGCCCCACAGCAGAAACAACAAAGGAACTGGTGATGAGGAAGGTATCCACCATGTGCCTTGTCTCTGTATCCAATGGAAAACAAAGCAGTTCCTTCTGGTTGACAGAGGTGTCAGCCCATGGGAAGCTGGGATAGAGCATCCACATTTTCATGTTGGCAAGTGGGACAAAAATGGATATCATAATTGTACAGGGACAAGAACAGAGACAAGAATGGAGACAGAGACGTAAGGATGTAGACAAGCTAGCCAAGGAAATGGTATTGGGCCACAACCGACCCCATCCCATACTCACACACATCATTGGTCAGAACCAAATGCTTGCCGGGTCAAAATGTTGAAAGACACTGCACAGAGTGAAGACAATCCTTAAGCTGCACAAATCCATTCTTACAAGCTGCAAATCAAACAGAAGGAGCATGTTTCCAAAGCAACAGATGCAAGGGACGGGCAATAATAGCTGCTCTGGGAATAAACATGTGACAGCATGTCACTTTGCTAAGGACTGACTGAAGTTCTCATAGATTAGACAGACGGGGCAAAGACATAATGGTGGCAACATGTTGATCCATAGGGTGCATGCCCTGCCTAGAAACTTCATGACTCAAATAAACTATGGAGGACTGAGAAAACTGAGACTTAGAAAGACTAAAATTTGAGCCCCATGGCCTGTAGAACAGTAAACAAAGAATGGAGATTGCATAGGTGATCCTCCGTAGCAGCACCTGTCACAATGATATCATGTAGAAATGAAATGAATGTCAACTATTGTAACGGTTCTAAAATATGTTGAAATATGGCAAAAGCACTAGTGACACCAAAAACTAGCTGTTGATACTGATAAGGAGCCGAAATGCATATTAACCACAAGCACCTATGTTGATGTCATGTACAATGCAAGGTGAAGGTAGGCTTTGGCCAATTTATTCTTTGAAACCAAGTGGCCCCCAGCCAAATTTTTCAGTAACACCTCTGGGCAAGGCAGGGTGTAAGTGTCTATGACTGACTGTCCATGAACAGTGACCTTGAAGTCTCCACAGAGCTGAAGGTGACCCTAACAGATTTTTTATGATCACTAAGGGCGTAGCCCATTCACTTGAACGAATCGGGCTCATCACTCGCAATGAAGTTAGCAATCCGGCTCCAACCTGATTATTATTATTATTTTTATTATTATTTGGGTTGAGGGGGCACTAAACTCATGGTCATCAGCACCCTGACAAAAAGTCAGCATGCAAATCTCATGAGTGGGGACGAAGGCTGTCCCCACATGCAGAGCACTTTATAATGTATTAAAGTCTGCCACCCTTCCCCACCAATTTAGGGATGAGGCCTGACAGTTCACAAAATTTCACCACTCTTGTAACACTAGTATTGGTATCTGCGAGGATGGTGGGCAGATCTCCAGCGAGACTGAGGACTGCCGTAATATCAGTGCACAGGACACACTTGGCCACAATACGCTGAACTGAAAGTGGCACGCCACAAACTTCACAGAGTGGTGGATCCTCCCGCCGGAGGAGGAAGCCATATGTGAAAGGACTATGAAGACCTCCTTCCAGTGGCGAGGCTGACATGGAGTCTGCCAAGCCTTTGTGGTCAATTTGAGCAACCGCATTTTGTTGTCTGTCACCCACAACCATTCAGTATTTTACTGATGCATGATGCATCTATCAGAAAATGAGATGATGGCATGCAACAGATGGAACATTGATGGGCAGCACTATCCCAACATGCTTCCTTGGCAGTGTTGTTGGCCATGTTGTTACCCTGTATTCCAATGTGGCCAGGTACCCAGCAAAAGATCACCTCCTTGCCATGGTGTTGGAGCCACTGTAAGCAATCATGGATGAGCTGAATCAGTGGGTCTACTGGATACATTTGGTGAAGTACTTGCACTGCAATAAGAGAGTCAGAACAGCCAAGAAAACTCGTACGATGATGTCTGTGAATCCTGTCCAGTGCCATCAGAATTTGTAAATTGCTCTGGAAGATGCACTTTAAAAACAACATAACAACCAAGAGCATTCTCCTGCAGGGAACCACCTGTATAAATAATGATAAAACTGTGGTATGTGCTTGAAATAGACGAAAACAAAGTTGTATGAACAAAATATGGAGTACAAGTTTTCTTGTACTGTGTCAAGCTTAAAATCACATTGGGCATCTGAAGACAGCAGTGTGTTCCTTTCCTGGTGTGTATTTTCATGCCTGAGAGATCCAGATCCTTGAGACAGTCTGTAGCACGTATACCAAATGACTTGGTTGGTCGCTTGGGGCTGATTCCTGAACAGTCATTTGCAGGTGGATTCGATCACTGAACTAAATGCTAATGACTGAGATGACAATGAGATTTTCATTGCCTGTCCAGCCAAAAGGATACGTCGCCAAATCCAGAGTGGTGGTTCACCAGCCTCTGCTAACATCCGGAGGCAAGAAGGATGGGCCGATCCGTAGACCATGCTGCCATAGTTTGAGCATGATCGAACAAATACCCTATAAAACGGCAGGAGGCAGGACCTGTCAGCTCCCCATGTTTTTCTGCCAAGGCATTTCAAAATATTCCATGACTGGAAGCCCTTTGTTCATAGGTCTTACAGGTGTGGGAGCCAAGTTAATTTCGAGTCAAATAATAAACCCAAAAAGTGCACAGTGTCTTAAAAACGTAAAATATGACACCTGTAGTCTTCTCTGGTGAGAACCGAAGACAGCTTCTGGGCCCAGGTTTCCATCCTCTTAATGGTCAGCTTTAACTGCCTCGTCATTGTCGTAAGATCAGAGGAAGAGTAGAAGATTGCCAAGCCATCCACGAACAAAGAGCATTTGGTAGGGCTCCTGACTGTGGAGGACATGCCATCAAAATGGCTCTGAGCACTATGGGACTCAACTGCTGAGGTCATTAGCCCCTAGAACTTAGAACTAGTTAAACCTAACTAACCTAAGGACATCACAAACATCCATGCCCGAGGCAGGATTCGAACCTGCGACCGTAGCGGTCTTGCGGTTCCAGACTGCAGCGCCTTTAAGCGCACGGCCACTTCGGCCGGCGACATGCCATCGAGAGCAATGGAAGACAATGTAACACTGAGGACACTGCCCTGGGGCATACCATTCTCCTGAACATAACAGTCAGACATGGTATCGCCTACGCAATAACGAAAATGTTGGTCCTCGAGAAAGGATTGGATTAGAAGCAGCAAGCATCCATGTAGTCCTCATTCACAAAGTTGGCAAAGGATATTGTATTACCAAGTAGTGTCATATGATTTTTGGAGGTCAAAAAACAAACAAACCAAATTGATTTAGTGTAAGAAGGACTCCCGTACTGCCATCTCCTGTAGAATTAAGTTATCAAGGGTGGAATGGCAGCACCTGAAACCACACTGGGAACGGCTCAGGTGACCTCGGGACTCAAGCAGGCAGACGAGGCAGCGGCTGATCATGCGTTCAAGAATCTTACCCATACAACTGGTAAGGGTGACACTCTGATAACTGTTAGGGGCACTACGGCCCTTGCCTGGTTTCCAGAATGAAATTAATGTTGCCTCCTTCCAAGTCGTGTGGTACTGTCCATCAAACCAGATCTGACTGAAACAAGAGATAAGCGGTCCTTTCGTTTCAGGGCACAGATGACAAAGCATGGCATAATGGATCTTATCAGGTCCTGGAGCAGTGTCTCTGGCTGCAGACAAAGCTGATTCCAGTTCCCACATGGAGAATGGAAGGTTGTAGACTTCCTCATTATGCAAGAAGAAATTGAGCTTCCTCATCTCTGCAGTCCTACAGAATACCTGAACAGCTGAAGCTTGTCTGGATGACATGGTAACAGTAAATAGGTGTTCAGCTAAAACGTGAGCCATGTCTTCTGGCTTGTCCACCAAGACCCCATTATTTGACAAGGCTGTAAGGGACTGTGTACTCCCCTTGCCTGAAATCAGTCTTATTGGGTCCCAAACTTGGGCAGCAGAAGTGGACCAATTAATGGAAGTTGTGAATTCCCTCCAGGAAGCCCTCTTTCGTTCTTTGATCACTCGTCTCATATGTGCTTTTGCAGACCTGAAGGCATGAAGACTGTCTATAGTCGGACAGTGTTTGATGTTCCGCAGAGCTGTCCATCTGGCCCTGATTGTCAATCAACAGTTGTCATTCGACCAAGGTACAGGCCATCGTCTGAGGTGGTTACTAGACCTGGGGATGGACTCTGCGGCAGCCCTTTGGATCTCACGAGTGATGTGGGCCACCACTTCCTGTTCACAATCCTTTTGTTCAAAAATAGACTGTCAACTGTACTGCAGCCAATTTGCCCTTTTTATCATCCACCTGCGTGGTCTCCTGTTGGCCACCGTCCTAGTCGGCAGATGAATCCACACTGTGAAGTGGTCACTTGAATGTAAATCTGCAGCTACTTCCCACTGACCTGTGTCTGCAATAGCTGGGGAACAAAAACAAAGGCAACAGCTGAAAAAACCCTGTAGCTGTGGAAAACTGAGTCATCTGACCAGCATTCAGAAGGCAGATATTCTCAGAATGGATGAGTCGCTCAATCATCCAACCCCTGGAGGAAGTGGTAGCTGAGCCCCACAGGATATTGTGGGCATTGAAGTCCCCCACAAGGAGAAACGGGCGTGGAAGCACCTGGAAGAGTTCCGCCAGTGCATCTGTAGCCAAAGCATCATTAGGGGGCAGGTACAAAGAACACACTGTGATATTAAAGGCTGCAAGAACTTTCACAGCAATTGCTTGCATGGTCGTGGTAAGATGGACAGGAGAAGAGTGGCATCTGTCATCACTCCACCCAGACCTGGTCACATAAAGCTAATGGTACTGGCCACACTGGAAAGAAACGAGGGTGGGAAAATGATTTGGAAATGATGCTTGCTGTGAAATTGTTTGCACAACTTAGTCCTCAGGCAAGCAGATCCAAAAACTCAGAACACAAAAAATCCAATCTGTGACAAGACTCTTGATCTAACTTCAGATGCACTGCATCCGTAGTAGAAAAACCAAAAGCAACAAAGGCACCCAACCCAAACAAATTTTCAGTAGTAGCATCGTTAACAATCAAGTATGTAACAAAATTGACAACTGACTTGTAAACTGTGTCAGCCACAAACCGGCTGAGAACAGGAATCTGCTGTCTGTTGTTGTTGTTGTTGCGTTGTTGTTGTTGTGGTCTTTAGTCCAGAGACTGGTTTGATGCATCTCTCCATGCTACTCTATACTGTGCAAGCTTTATCTTCCAGTACCTACTGCAACCTACATCCTTCTGAATCTGTCTGTTATAGCTTGCTAAACGGCATTTGACACATGCCAGTGATGAACACCCGAGCCTTGCGTATGTCGGCACCCCGTGTTGAGTAATGGCTGATTCATCACCCGCACTTAAATTAAAAGTTTGTTCTAGTCTGCAGACAACAGCAAACATGACGACAAAACTGTATGAAAATAACATCTGTTGATTTCGGCAGTGACTGCTGGCAGGGCACAGATTGACATACTGCTGCTACATGACCATTTTTTTTAAGACAAGAGGTCCATCAATTGCGGCATGTTGCCCACACATGCTGTATGAAAAAAAAAGGCACGAAGGAAATGGCCTTTGTCATTCTTGTTGTGATCACGTGTTTGTCCGTGGCAGAACAGTTAGCTTTTTTCTACTGCAGTGACTGCCTCTTCCCCCAGTGCGCTTGGCTCCATGTGCTGCAACTGCACGCTGTCAACAACAGCAACATTGCTCAAACCTCCAATTGGTGCCCTGTGGCACGGGAGTCCTCCAATGACTGTGCAATTTTTGAAACCTTTTCCAATGTGGTGTTCTCAAACTGAAGGGAATGTTGACACACCTCATCTGGGGCCAAATGAATGATAGCATCTCTGACCATGGTGTCTGCATAAGATTCCTGAGACAAAGGCGTGACTAAATGACACTTATGACTGCCACCAAAGCTCAATACATTTGATGCAGCTTTCTGCGACACTGACAGGATTCAACATGAGTAGTGACCACACATGTACCCTTGTGGTGATACAACAGTAAATACACATATAATCAAAAGAACGCTGCACTGCGGAGCTAACTGGCACAGTAAGTGACAAATATGAAAGAGTCCCAGTCTTCTACGGATTATTCCGGAGGGGTGTGGAGAGGGGGATTCCTGCTGCTTTTGCAGAACTGACTTGAGTAAATCTCCCATGGAAGAGTCAAACAGCAGAAAAACCACTGAATCCAAAACGCATCAAAATTTGACCCTCACACGATGCCACTTGTGTTCTGACAACGAAAGAGATAAAATTTATTGGGGAACAGAGCGAGAACAACAACAATAATACAGTGATGGTAGTCACAAAATGTGTCAAACAATTTCTCAACTGGGGGCCTGGAGGCTCATGACTGTACCCAACAGGTGTACCTAGTGTAACGCTGTACGCACACAGTGGGCCTGGTGAAGATGGTCGATGACTGGGCTGCTCCTGGTGGCCACCTCAGGTAGTTGTGTGAATTTCAGTGCACACTATGCTTGCCATAATGGCCTGACTTATATCCACTGTGTGCCGTGGGTATAGCAACCGGTGTGGTTACTACACAATTACGAATAGCTAACACAAAACAGAAATTTGATATTGGGAACAGTTACACAGAGGAGTTACACGGTTCCTTTTCCTTTAAAGGTGTTCATTTATTCAAATGATGTAGTGCTAGTTGTTTACAAAATAGCCCCTTACTGAAAATGTGGCACAGGTTGCTCTGCACTTAACTGCAATAAAAAATACTAGAGTGCATGTCTCTGCGAGTGCTAAAGGCTGACTTGGTTCAACATTGACATGGCTCAAGTAATTTCTTATGTAGCTGTGCAAAACATTTCAAATTTCAATGCATACTTGCTTTACTGTATTGCAAACAACAGAACGTTCTACTTGAAATGAAAATGCAACTGTCCTGTTGTGCCTGTTGTTGTATTCAGCTGTAGGCTGATTACTTATGCTGCCATTACATCATCTTCACCCTGCGGATTTGTCTACCTATTGCCTACAGGAGTCTCTCCCCCAAAGACTAATAATAAGTGGGCATCACAGTTATGGACACAATACTGCATACAAACAGTTTGTTGATTCACTGTTTGTTGAAGGCTCCACCTGGGGGCACCAGTCACATTTCAGATCAGCGCTCATACCAGGAAACTGAGGACACTGCTCTTGAGGAAACAAGTAATATCTGCACATCACATGGTCACAGACATACTTCCACCTGCTGAATACTTAGGGCCAAGCACAGTCTCCAGCAGGGTAATCAGTTGCTCATTCAGTCCAGGCCAGGAGCTGGCTACACTCGTAGCTCATTAATCAGACACCACCAAGACCACCCAGGATGCTCCACTCTCTACTGCACTGCCTACATACTGCTCTATGTTAGTCCACATGGTGCAGCCACCACGGACATCACTTTACAAGCCAATCAAGGGAGGCTTCCCTTGGAAGTTGTTGTATGCCAGTGAACTTTGTCTCTGTTATTTTCAAGTGATCACAAATGATCTTTCAATTTTTAATGGAACTAACTTATTCATGAAACTGTGCCATGGATAAAGTGTAACTTATTTCAACGTGGGAACCATAATTCACTATGGCATGTTTCAATGAGAAGTAATGGCAATGAGTCCATTTGGTACATGTATTACTTTATGTTAATAAACTTGTTTTCTGTGTCCTCACCCATCATCAAAACTAAGGTCCCACATTCTGTTTCTTGAATCCTGCTTGTCCCTTGGAGTTACTCCAAAAGGACTAACATTGAAAGTCCCTGTTTCTAGATGCAATCCTACCCTACAGCAGGCTCTTTTACAGTTTCAAATACAGCAATCTCTTGCTCTCACCTGGTTAATCTGTGATCTATCTGCCTCATCAGCCAACTTCAATTCTGCCATACTTCTCTCCTTCTACAAAATCCTGCAGTTACCTGTCCCTTAGGTTTCCTTGAATGGTATCATCTGCCAAGCCAACTTCAAACTGCAGCAACATACCAGACTTCACCTCATAAAGCTATCCCACCTACTCCTAAGCTACCTGAACAATGGTGTTTCCCTTGATATTCCTCTGCAGCTTCCTAAACAGTCACACCATCAACCACCCCTCCTCTTCTGCAAACCGAGCTTGGCCGACCTCCTTAACATCCCACAGCCTTCACCACTACCTCACAGAATCAAGAACCAGTCACAACAGTACAGTGTTCTTAACCTCTGATCTGAAGCACTCTCTCCTCCTGAATTACCTGTATTATCCAAGAGTCTCACTTTCAGCCCTAAACCTGCCTTTGATCATGTTGCTTTGGTGAAAGACCTACTTTCCTTCACACATAATACCAATTGGAAATATCGCTTTACAACCCAATCCCAAAACAGCAGCAAACCTGACACTGAACCTGGACTTGAACAGTTCAGACCACGATACCAACTTGATCCACCACCACTACCTCAAAATCATCCCTTAAAAGCCTTCCAAGAATTCCTCACATCCAGCATTGCATCACAAACCTTCCTCAGGTCCCTACAACATGACTTTAACCTGTCCTCTGCAGAACTCCAGTCTCTACATTCCCTAATACTCCATCATTATCTGCCCAGCAAACAAAGGATCTACCACTGCAGTACTTGACTGAAAGGAGTATGTTAGTAAAAGTTTACGCCAGCTGTCTGACACCTGTACATACAACGTATGCCATCAAGATCCCATCCCTGTGATTCAAGCTGACTTGCAGACCCTCCTTGAAACCTCAGGCCCCTCACAAGGACTAACACTTAAATCCATTGAACTCACCCCACCCAAACCACGTACCCCCATCTTTCTTAAGCTCCACAAACCCAATCATCCTGGCTGTCCTATAGTTGCTGGCTTCAAAGCACCCACCAAACGTATATCTGCCTTAGCTGATCAACACCTGCAGCCCATAGTACAAAGACTCCCCTCCTACGTCAAAGATATCAACCATTTCCTAGATAATCTGAAATCCATGCCCATCCCACTCCAACCACACACCTTGCTTGTCACCATTGACACCATCTCCCTCTATACCAACATCCCCCACGTACATGATTTGTCTGCTGCTGAAAATTTCCTCAGTCAGTGCCCACCTGATTCCAAACCTACGACATCCTTCCTACTCACCTTAGTCAACTTTATACTTGCCAACAACTACTTCACCTTTGAGGGGCAGACAATAAACAGATCAGGAGTACGGCCATCCACATTAAACCTACCAACAGACAACAGTAATTACATTTTGATAGTTGCAATCCTTTCCATGTCAAACATTCCCTCCCATACAGTCATGGCAAATGTATTTGTTCAGATGCTGACTCTTTACAGTAATACATCATCATTCTCACCTCAGTCTTCACTGCATGTAATTACCCCACCAGCCTAGTTAGAAAGCAGATTTCCGGGGCCATCACATCCAATACTGGTACAGCTGATCCCTGGAGCACACCATTGGTGACTCAGTATTATCCTTATCTGGAATGTCTTAATCAGCTACTTCAACGGGGCCGTGACTTCCTAAAATCGTGCCATGAAATGAGATCCATTCTGTCTGAAATTTTGCCCACCACACCGAGAACAGCTTTCTGTCGCCCTCCCAATCTCCGCAATATTCTTGTCAGACTCTATGCTCCTTCTGCACCCATCTCCCTACACTATGGCTCCTGACCCTGTGACTGTTGCCGCTGCAAGACCTACCTACACACCCTCCTACCACCACCTACCAGCCAGACTGGCAAAATATATACTATCAAAGGGAGTGCCAACAGCAAAACGGCCCGTCGTATACCAGCTATTATACAAACACTATTTGGCCTTCTACAATGGCATGATTACCACCAAATTATCAATAAGAAGAATGGGCAAAGGTACAGGGTGTATACTGGCAGCTCACAATATCCTGTTGCAGAGCATGCTCTACAACATGAATTCGTGACATCAGTGCCTGTTTCATCACATGTGCCATGTGGTTTCTTCTCTTGGACACCAGTTTTTCAGAACTGCAGGTGGGAACATGTCCTTGGTACTCACCACTCACCTGGCCTTAATTTACATTAATTTCTTCTGTCTCAGCATTTCTTCACTGTAACTACTCTTTGCTTCACTACATTTTAGTTTTCTACATCTTTCACTGTCTTTCCCATCTATTTCTCACCGCCCCCTCCCACCTCTGTTAGGTACAGTGCACTTACCTTTTCACTATTATTAACTCATGCATGATGTTTAAGCATAATCTCTGTCTGCACATTACCTTTAAGCTCTCCGGTTTTCAAATCTTGTCCGATGCAGTCCCCAACAGTCAGTCTTTCCTTCTCATCCTGTACAGTAAGTCTCCCCCGACCCTTTCCTAGACCTCTCTAGTCCTTTTCCTTCAAACCTCATCCTTCCTCTTGAACCCATCTGCCTGAAGAAGGAGCCACTGGCTCCAAAAGCTTGCCAATTAGCATCATCTTTTATATGTGTTCTGTCACCTCTTGGTGAGTAGATTTATTATTTAGACAATTAAATAATTTAGTAACTTTTTCATAATTCTGTGACAGTTCAAGTTCCAGGACTAGCAGTGCACTTTCACATAAGGTTTGAGTGTCCTTTTAAATTATTGCGTTGGTGCTACCAGCACAACTATCCTTCAATTACAGGAGCAGGAAATTCAGGAGCTGCTGCAGGATGTAACTCAGCTAAACACAAGTTTTGGTTGTGAAAGCTCTGTCTCAGCAAGCAGCTCATGCAACTGACCTCACTTCTCCTGAGTTTGACGGCCAGAATGAAGACTGGACCACATACTGTCAACAACTGGAGATGCACTTTCTCGCATACAGCATACAAGGTACAGAGTGCAGTGCTCACTTTATTGCAAATGTGGCTACAGTTCTCTTTCATTTGTGTTGTCAGTTTTTCAGAGTCTCTCATCTGCAGGACATAAACAATAACTTATTAGTGGAATGATTGGGTGAGCATCTTTGTAGTGAGTGTTGTTTTCAGCCATGAGAATGTGTACTGATTTTATGGTTTTATGGTCAGTGACGGGAGTTCTTCCCCACAGTGTTTGAACACAGTGTGTTCATGAACAGTGTATGGACTCGGCATCTACAAATTTTGTGTGTGGCAAGCTGGTCCACCTTAGACTCATTGTCTGTTATGTTGTCGTGCTTTGCAGCACTTGGTCTCTTGTCGACAGAGTTCTATGACAGAAGTCCCTTTGCTCCTGGTCCAACCCTTGTCTGTGTCATCTTCTGACGCCAGTCCTCACAGAATCCCTCCTGTCATCACAATCCCTGTCACAGCCAGCCCTCCTGTTGTTGCACATGCTGTCAACTATGATATCTCACCTTCTCATCACTTCTGTCTTCGTCGGCCCTCTTGTGGCCTACCCTGTTGTGGCTAGCCCAACTGTCAATGCTGGTCCTGTTGCAGCAAGCCCAGTAGTAATCGGTTCTGCCGTCACTGGTCCCTGCCTGTGGTCAGCTCTCTGCATCTCCGCCCCCAACAGTCAGCTGCCATTCTCCTAGCAAACACTGTGTGCTTCTTTTCCTGTTATTTTCTTATGCTGTTTCGGATTTAGTTCTAGGGCAACATTGTGTCACCAGGCCTGTCGACATAAGCTGCTACGCCACTCACACTTTGTTGCTGTCTACATGCCTGCTAATTCTCCTACATTCTTTCTTCTCAGTGCTGCTTGGGTTGGCTACACCCTGGACACCACCTGCTTCACAACATCAGACCCCGGGTTTGTGGCCTTGTGTAGCAGCCACCTCAAGCTCCCCACTCCTTGGGGCCTCCCATGTTGCTGGGCGAAGTTCCGTTCCAGTGGACGACCAGCATCTCCACTCTCCATCGTCAGATTCACTGCCTCCCATCATGGAGGGCAGGAGGCAGGATGCGCAGCCTTCTTCGAGATGGTTTTACAATCTCCTTTGTAAATGTGAAGGGTTGTTGTGTATATCCACCATAGGCCGACTACGTATGCTGCCAATACGATGCCTTTATCCTGTGGGTCTGCCTGCCCATCGCTGCCTCTCCTCTGGAAACTAATATGACATGGGCATCACACATTATGGACACAATATTGCAAATGAACAGTTTGTTGATACACCATTTATTACAGATTCTACCCGGGAGCATCAGCCATGCTTCCAAGCAGTGCATTCTCTAGGAAACTGGCGGCGCTGTTATCGAGGAAAAAAGTACTGTCCACATGTCACATTGTGATGGACCTACTTCCACCTGTTGGATATTTAACGCCAAGTACAGACCCCAGCAGGGCAGTCAGTTTCTCAATCAGTCCTAGGCCAGGAACTGGTTATACTCATAGCTCATCAATCAGAACTCGCTGAGACCAGCCAGGAAACACCACTCTCCACTGCTCCATGTTACTCCAGACAGTGCAGATCCCACAGATGGTGTTCTACAGGCCAGTCAGGATGAGTCTTCCCTCTGAAGTTGTACCACACCCATGAATTTTGTTTCCATTACTCTCAAGTGATCATCAGTTGTTATTGTAAATACCTTATTTGTGGACTTGTGCTGTGAATAAAGCATTACTTATTTGAAACTGGGAATCACCATTTACTATGGTGTGCATCACCAAGATGTAGGATAAAATACCTGTAGTTGTTAAAATACTGGAAAATAAAAACTAGAAACAATTATCTATTTATAAATTTCAAAGGATAAGCTCTGAATAATAGAATACTGTACAATAAAAACAGAAGTTCACATCCGAGTAGAAACAGTAGATACCATAAAAATATCTCATACTCAAAACATTCTCATGACACATGAAAATACCAGAAAAACCAATTATAATGCGACTATACTTCAAAATGCAGGCAATGGTATTCCCTGAAGCTTTCTCTCTTTGCTTTGATGGCATGCACTCAACATCCTCTTTCCTTCGTAACTGGCAATTCATAGTGTTAATATTAGAATAAATTTGTTCTCGTCTGAGTTACTCATTTCTGCACAAAATCTATTACTTTTAATAAAAATATAAAATGAATTCCACTACTCAAACAGACAAAGATATTGCATCCAGTGCGTCACTGACAAATCAATCACCACAGCAATTGTGCTACACGTATGAATTGTTAATGCAGTTGCAGCCACTTTCACAGTGTACCAATTGCCTCAGCAATGGTAATACCTGCTGTGGAAAATTTTCAAGAATATAGTGGTCCATACAACTGAACATTTTTGTTAAATGATCTTTTGTCTTTAGATTTACACCTAGTCCTGCAAAAGAATAATTTGAATTTTCTGTTCACAGTCTTATCCTGAATCCAAACTGCAAGTATGATAAAAATTACATGTACAAAGATGTTGAACTACTATTTTCCACTTGGTTTTCTCAAAAACAATGGCTGTAACTGTTTACACTGTAGCTTTCTTCTTTTTATACAGTAGTTTCAGTAATGAGTATTTCATTTATCTGAAAATTGAGTGCACATGAAAGGCATATTGACATATGACAATTTCTCACCAATGATGAGGAACACTGATTAACTTGATATTCCATAATCATATTCATATGAGTCTTTACTACTCAGTTATTAAATAAATGATCCAGTCTCTATCTTTCATTTCCTAATATGGCAAATAATTGACAGAGCACCATCATGAATAGCTCTGGGGTACTTGCTTATGCCAATAAGATTTTTAATCAACTTGACAAATATTGACAGAAAGTGTTTATTAAATCTTCTGCACTTATCTTATGAGTGGTTTATTTTCCAACACTGCAGATGTAATATTTTGAGAAACTTCCTTCTGTTCTTATAATTTTTCCACAGCAACTCCCCCCCCCATGAACCATAGACCTTGCCGTTGGTGGGGAGGCTTGCGTGCCTCAGCGATACAGATAGCCGTACCGTAGGTGCAACCACAACGGATGGGTATCTGTTGAGAGACCAGCCTTTTCAGTAGTTGCAGGGGCAACAGTCTGGATGATTGACTGATCTGGCCTTACAACACTAACCAAAACGGCCTTGCTGTGCTGGTACTGCAAACGGCTGAAAGCAAGGGGAAACTACGGCTGTAATTTTTCCCGAGGGCATGCAGCATTACTGTATGGATAAATGATTATGGTGTCCTCTTGGGTAAAATATTCCGGAGGTAAAACAGTCCCCCATTCGGATCTCTGGGCGGGGACTACTCAGGAAGACTTCGTTATCAGGAGAAAGAAAACTGTCGTTCTACGGATCAGAGCGTGGAATGTCAGAGCCCTTAATCGGGCAGGTAGGTTAGAAAATTTAAAAAGGGAAATGGATAGGTTAAAGTTAGATATAGTGGGAATTAGTGAAGTTCGGTGGCAGGAGGAACAAGACTTCTAGTCAGGTGAATACAGGGTTATAAATACAAAATCAAATAGGGGTAATGCAGGAGTAGGTTTAATAATGAATAAAGCAATAGGAATGCAGGTTAGCTACTACAAACAGCACAATGAACGCATTGTTGTGGCCAAGATAGACATGAAGCCCAGGCCTACGACAGTAGCACAAGTCTATATGCCTACTAGCTCTGCAGATGACGAAAAAATTGAAGAAATGTATGATGAGATAAAAGAAATTATTCAGATAGTGAAGTGAGATGAAAATTTAATTGTCATGGGTGACTGGAATTCGATAGTAGGAAAAGGAAGAGAAGGAAACGTAGTAGGTGAATATGGATTGGGGTTAAGAAATGAAAGAGGAAGCTGCCTGGTGGAATTTTGCACAGAGCACAAATTAATCATAGCTAACATTTGGTTCAAGAATCATAAAAGAAGGTTGTATACATGGAAGAAGCCTGGAGATACTGACAGGATCCAGATAGATTATATAATGGTAAGACAGAGATTTAGGAGCCAGGTTTTAAATTGTAAGACATTTCCAGGGGCAGATGTGGACTCTGACCACAATCTATTGGTTATGAACTGCAGATTAAAACTGAAGAAACTGCAAAAAGGTGGGAATCTATGAGATGGGACCTGGATAAACAGACTAAACCAGAGGTTGTACAGACTTTCAGGGAGAGCATAAGGGAACAATTGACAAGAATGGGGGAAAGAAATACAGTAGAAGAAGAATGGGTAGCTTTGAGGGATGAAGTAGTGAAGGCAGCAGAGGATCAAGTAGGTAAAAAGACGAGGGCTAGTAGAAATCCTTGGGTAACAGAAGAAATATTGAATTTAATTGATGAAAGGAGAAAATATAAAAACACAGTAAATGAAGCAGGCGAAAGGGAATACAAACGTCTCAAAAATGAGATCGACAGGAAGTGCAAAATGGCTAATCAGGGATGGCTAGAGGACAAATGTAAGGATGTAGAGGCTTATCTCACTAGGGGTAAGATAGATACTGCCTACAGGAAAATTAAAGACCCTTTGGAGAAAAGAGAGCCACTTGTATGAATATCAGGAGCTCAGATGGAGACCCAGTTCTAAGCAAAGAAGGGAAAGCAGAAAGGTGGAAGGAGTATATAGAGGGTCTATAAAAGGGCGATGTACTTGAGGGCAATATTTTGGAAATGGAAGAGGATGTAGATGAAGATGAAATGGGAGATCTGATACTGCATGAAGAGTTTGATAGAGCACTGAAAGACCTAAGTCAAAACAAGACCCCGGGAGTAGACAACATTCCATTAGAACTACTGACGGCCTTGGGAGAGCCAGTCCTGACAAAACTCTACCATCTGGCGAGCAAAATGTATGAGACAGGCGAAATACCCTCAGACTTCAAGAAGAATATAATAATTCCAATCCCAAAAAAAGCAGGCGTTGACAGATGTGAAAATTACCAAACTATCAGTTTAATAAGTTATGGCTGCAAAATACTAACACGAATTCTTTACAGACGAATGGAAAAACTGGTAGAAGCCGGCCTCGGGGAAGATCAGTTTGGATTCCATAGAAATATGGGAACACATGAGGCAATACTGACCCTACGACTTATTTTAGAAGCTAGAATAAGGAAAGGCAAACCTACGTTTCTAGCAGTTGTAGACTTAGAGAAAGCTTTTGTAATGTTGTCTGGAATACTATCTTTCAAATTCTGAAGGTGGCAGGTGTAAAATACAGGGAGCGAAAGGCTATTTACAATATGTACAGAAACCAGATGGCAGTTATGAGCGTCGAGGGGTATGAAAGGGAAGCAGCGGTTGGGAAGGGAGTGAGACAGGGTTGTAGCCTCTCCCCGATGTTATTCAATCTGTATATTGAGCAAGCAGTAAAGGAAACAAAAGAAAAATTCGGAGTAGGTATTAAAGTCCATGGAGAAGAAATAAAAACGTTGAGGTTTGCCGATGACATTGTAATTCTGTCAGAGACAGCAAAGGACTTGGAAGAGCAGTTGAACGGAGTGGACAGTGTCTTGAAAGGAGGATATAAGATGAACATCAACAAAAGCAAAACGAGGATAATGGAATGTAGTCGAATTAAGTCGGGTGACGCTAAGGGAATTAGATTGGGAAATGAGACACTTAAAGTAGTAAAGGAGTTTTGCTATTTGGGGAGCAAAATAACTGATGATGGTCGAAGTAGAGAGGATATAAAATGTAGACTGGCAATGGCAAGGAAAGCGTTTCTGAAGAAGAGAAATTTGTTAACATCAAGTATAGTTTTAAGTGTCAGGACGTCGTTTCTGAATGTATTTGTATGGAGTGTAGCCATGTATGGAAGTGAAACATGGACGATAACTAGTTTGGACAAGAAGAGAATAGAAGCTTTCGAAATGTGGTGCTACAGAAGAATGCTGAAGATTAGGTGGGTAGATTATATAACTAATGAGGAGGTGTTGAATAGAATTGGAGAGAAGAGGAATTTGTGGCACAACTTGACTAGAAGAAGGGATCGGTTGGTAGGACATGTTCTGAGGCATCAAGGGATCACCAACTTAGTATTGGAGGGCAGAGTGTAGGGTAAAAATTGTAGAGGGAGACCAAGAGATGAATACACTAAGCAGATTCAGAAGGATGTAGGCTGCAGTACGTACTGGGAGATGAAGAAGCTTGCACAGGATAGAGTAGCATGGAGAGCTGCATCAAACCAGTCTCAGGACTGAAGACCACAACCACAACAACAACAACAACAACAACAACAACAACAACAAACATAGAGTTAGTTAGAAGTGCATACTCAATCAGCAGTTCATTCACTTTGTCTTTATTTCTCTCTCTATTTTGATCAAACAGGTTTGTCAAGGCTTTTCTCTGCCATAAACACAACCTCCTTTAGTGGCACTTACTTACTAATTTACTTCTTATTACAGCTGAATTAAACATCACATAAATTACCATGGAAATTTGGCCTGGAATGATCCCACACTCACCTACTATACCACCATTTATAGATTTACCAAAGCACTCCTTCCCATACTGTTTAATAGATTCTGATACACGGATAAGCCTATTGTTAGCTTTAGAACTAACCAGCTAAACTGCTTTCTCTTCTTAATGGCCTTACTTGCAATTTTCTTATAACCCTGATAGATTATACAGTAACAAAGTACTCTTGGTAGAATACAACACATTAATAAAGACAACACCACATTGTATAAAAGCACAAAGCAATGTGCTGGAGAAGAAAACTAGATAGTTATTGATTTTTTATTTGTGGCGGCACACACCTTCGCACAAGAGCTTCTGCGAAGTTTGGAAGGTAGGAGACGAGGTACTGGCAGAAGTGAAGCTGTGAGGGTGGGTCGTGAGTTTTGCTTGGGTAGCTCAGTTGGTAGAGCACTTGCCCACGAAACGCAAAAGTCCCGAGATGGAGTCTCAGTCTGGCACACAGTTTTAATCTGCCGGGAAGTTTCAGACCTTCAGAGGCCAACTTGCTATTAATTCTGTCGCATCAGGAGAATAAAGCATCAATAAATGCCAGAGTACAGACTACTCATGCCTGGGGTCAACACTATGACTTGCTGCCCATCTACGTGCTGTTGATGCTTCTGTAAGTGCTTCAGTACAGGCCGCCACTTGCAGCAAATCACTAGAACTTCAATGGCTAGTTAGCGATTCCCGTTCTCTCTGTGTTAGTTGGCAGAAATTGCACTGTAAATGTATTTTTGTTGCAAATGTTAAGTGCAATAATGAAACTCACTTAGGTTATATTCTTATAAAAAATTACATCACAGTAAATAAAAATGGTATTACTATGTTAAAGATACAGTACACGGACACCATGCAGCTTTTCAAAAATGTTGTGAATGTTACATAGCACTACACAGTATTGGCACAGTGGCTACATGCCTTGCTCTTGGAAGTCTCTAATGCAATTTGATCGAGAGAACCAGTAGAGAAATAGCAGTACACATTTGTTTGCAAAGTCTTCCTTGCATGAACTGTTTCATTTTGTGTTGGCCTCCTTATGACACATAACACCCAGAAATTATTGAACTGGATAAATAAAAAATCCACTCACCAAGTGGCAGCAGAACACACACATAATGTCTTTCCTTGTCATCCCATATGGTAAGTCTCCTCTGACCAGCAGTTCTGGGTGACCTTCCCGAAATCTACCCCTTTTCCTAGACCTCTCCAGTCCTTTTCCTTCACACTTCTTCCTTCCCTTTCAAACCTTCTGCATGAAGGAGCCGCCACTGCCTCTGAAAACTTGCCAGTTACAACAGTCTTTTGTATGCAGTCTGCCACCACTTGGTGAGTACATTCTTTATCTATCCAATTAAATAATTTTGTCAATAGTTTGTATGGATGTTAAGACAGTTATTATGGACAAGATAACTAAAATATTTTCTTTACTTTTTTGAACAGGATAAATGTAACAAATGCAACAACTTTTGGTGAATAGGAGGGGGGAGGGGAAGGTAGACAGGAGAGTGGTAGGGAGAGTCGAGGCAGAGTAATTGGTGTACATACATTTAACAAATAAAAATCATGTCAGGGATGCTTAACAATTTCCAGGAGAAAACTCAGTAGTTTACACATTACAATATTGACCTCGCTACATGTTTTTGAACTATGGTACCAAAAATGAACTGAATTTTTGATACAATATTCGTCCAACTAACCAGCAAATGCAAATACTACATAAAAATAAGAACTGGAACAAACCTCATCATATCAGAGAGCATCTGTCCATCAAAACCACCATACAGATAGAGTGCACCCTCAAATGTGACAGCAGAATGCCCAAATCTTGCAAGATCTGCACGCAGTAGGTGAGGTGCATCCGAGATATCCCAATGGTTACACAGAACATCATAAACAAGCAGGTCAGCAGAATAACAACGAGCACCATGACTATGAGCTGTATCGTTGTGAGTATTTCCACCAAACACCAACATAAGGCCAGAAGAAACGAAAGTTGCAGTATGCAGGAACCGAGCTGATGGAGCATCTGCCAGTCGTAACCTGTGCAACAACAGAAAAAGTTCTTACATACTGAACCACAAGCCTGGATGATTAATTTCACACAGATAAATTATTAAATATAGTAGAGGATAAATGTTTACATTAAAATTAATAATTATACTGCTTTCTCTTTAACACTCTATTATCAGTCATACAACATTCTCTACAGGTAGTGACGAAAACTGATTTAAATGCATACTTTCCGGCTGGAAAGGTTAAAATTACTAAAGCTCTCCATGCCAGTATGCTATGGTATTCTGGGATCTCTTACATAGCCCCATGTTTTGTCCCTGAAGGAGAGGGGATGTGCTCTGGCTTCGGTGTTGTTAAGCTTGCCAGTAACTTCATCTGGAAGGAAGGAGGTGTCAAGCTGAACAGCATTTGGCTCCAGTTCTTAAAGAAAGTTATTTCATCCACAATGGGATGAGTAGCACAGTGACAACAACAACCACTACTGGGAAAACCACCCCCACATTGAAAACTCACATGTTGTCACACATGCATACCACAGTACTTACAAAGTAGTTTAATATCCATCAGATGTGAGCCGCCATGGGCTATGGAACAACATGAAAACCACAAACACACTGAAGATAACGTCAGCAGACGGAGACAAAGAGTTGGGTAACCTAACAGATTGCAGAAGACCACAGCATAACAGCCTGTAGAATATTAGTAATTTTAACATTTGCTTTTTCACAGGTATCATATAATTTTATGTACCTTATATTTCAAGGTTTCAAATCGAACTGCTGTGGATAGAGCTGGGTTGGCAACTCATTTAAACACAGCAATTGTATATTACATTACATGTGTTCCATGGGTCATGCGGAGAGTGGTGTCGAACAGTATAAATTCTATTTATAAAAGAAACAAACTTAAAATTTAAGAGTTTAGTTGAAGATAATCTACAGCAGAATACAAAGAACTGCCAAAAGAACGTTTTTCAGTCAGTCATATCTGTTCTTTAGTAACTGATACTACATTATACCCATCCATATTTAGTATTACTACATCAGTGGTCAATTGATGTTCAGAGCACACAATAATCTAAAATATTTTCAGACTGCAGTTCAATTAAACAAATTATATATTTTACTGCTTAACACTTCCCTTACAAACCACATAACTTGCCTGGGTAGGGTGCTTTGCATGCCTCAGTGATAGTTGTGGCCATACTATTAAGTAAAACCACATCACATAGTTAACTGTAAAGAGGACAGAGTAATGTGTTGGTTGGCTGGTTTGGAGTGAAAGGGAACAAACTGCAAGGTCATAGTGCCTTCACCCATTAATAAGTGGTAACCAGGAGCGGTCGTCTAAGGAAGGAAGTGGCAAATCCAGGAAAATCTCAAGTGTAACTAACATAGACACACACGACATAAAAGCCCAGAAAAGAGAGAGTACAGACAAGTTGTTCAAAGATCAGCCAATACAAGGCACTAAAACAAAGAAATGGAAAACAATGAAGAGAATAAAGGTGGAAAGGATGGAGGCCAGGCTCGGCCACTGAACAAAGGCCAACAAGGGACCTCGGGTGGGGGGAGGGGGGGGGGGGGGGGGGGCAGAGAGGGGTGCCCCACCAACCCCTCAGGTGCTCAAGAGGCCAAACAGCCATACCTTACAGGGATGAATAGAAACCACCTATACGGGTAAAAACCAGATCAGCTGCTTTGGCATTGTTTGCTAGGAGCATGTCAGGAAGATTTAGGAGCCACCTCAAAGCAATTGAATTAGGGCAGTCTGTGAGTAAGTGGGCCACAGTAAGACAGGCTCCACATCGGCAGCGAGGGGGATCCTCATGTAGGAGAATGTGGCCATGGTTCAGCCAATTGTGGCCAATGCAGAGTTGAAGAGGATTCCCTGCGTAAAACACACATGGAAGACTGCCACGCGGTCATCGTCTCCTTAATTGTCCTCAGTTTCTTTGGGGAGATCTGGATAGACCATTAGACTTCCAGCAATCTATGGCATATAAATGACCAAAAGTCTGGTTCTGGGACCACCATTTCCAGAATTGACATCCTTGTAGCAAACTTGGCCAACTGGTCAGCTCATTCATTTCCTGAAATCCCAACATGACCAGGAGTCCAAACGAAAACAACAGGCCATCCAGCTTGATGGAGGTCACAGACACAACCCTGGATAGTCATAACCAGTGGACGAGGAGATTAGCACTGGTCTGTAACCTGAAGGCTGCTAAGGAAGTCACTATTGATTAGGATACTCTTGTCAGCACAAGAACAAACATAGCTATGGGCTAGTTTAATGGCCATTAATTCAGCAGTGAACACACTGCAGCTGTATGGCAGAGAGTGGAAGTCACTGCACAGTGCATGTGCGTATGCAAAGTCAGTTTGTCCATTGACTGTTGAGCCATCTCTGAAAACCACTTCCGAACCTGGATATGTCTCAAGGACAGCCAAGAACAGGTGGTGAAAAATTATAGGGTCTATGGAATCTTTTGGACCAAAGGAGACATAGAGACAAATCCGAGGTTGGGGCACAATCCATGGGGGCAATGTGATGTCTCCCTGACCAGAGGTGACTGTGGAGGAAGTTGCAGTTCCGAACAGAGACACTGAGGCATTTAGCAATTGTAAACCCAGTTCTGGGTTGCCATTGTGGGAGGTGGGGCTCCTTTCAAGGGAAAGGTACATGGTCGTTGGGGTGCTCAGGGAAACTATGAATGAGTATAGCATAATTCAGCAGCTGTTGTTGTCTCCTGATAGGTAATGGAGATACTCCAGCTTCGACTAGTGGGCTGTTCACAGGGCTAATTTGGAAGACTCCTGTCACAAGTCAGACCCCACAGTGAAGAATGGGATCCAGTATCCGCAATTCTCAGGGTGATATTGAACTACGTGAAAGACTCCCATAATCAAGGCACGACATAGTCAGGGCTTCATAGAGCTGCAAAAGGGTACTTGCAAGCCACCTAGTGTTACAGAGTCAGTGATGTGTGTTGAGGTGTTGCCAACACTTTCGTTTAAGTTGGCGAAGTTGGGGAAGCCACAGCAGCCACTAATCAAAGACCAGTCCCAAAAAGTGGTGTGCTCAACTACAAGAAGTAACTGATCGCCTAGGTAAAGCTCTGTGTGTGTGTGGGCAGTAGGATGGTGACAGAAGTTCAGGACATGAGTCTTGAAGGCTGAAAACTAAAAGCCATGGGTGAGAGCCCATGACTGTGCCTTTAATATGACATCCTGTAAGTGATACTTAGCAACACCCATACTAGATGGGCAATAACAGAAGCAAAGATTGTCAGCATATAAGGAGGGTGATAACAAAGGCGCCACAGCCGCCGCTAGATGATTGATAGCAACAAGAAAGAGGGGGAAGTTCAATACAGAGTCCTATGGGACCCCATTCTCTTGGATATGGGGGTAAGCGAGCAAAGCACTCATTTGAACCCGGAACATACAGTGCAACTGGAGGTTCTTGACAAAAATCGAAAGTGGACCCTGGAGACACCACTTATGTAACATAGTAGGGATGTGGTGAGGCTATGTCAAGTCATAAGCTTTCTGTAGCTTGAAAAAGACAGCAATGAGGGCTGACAACACACAAAGGCCACTCAGATGGTGGATTCGAGGTGAACCAAATTAATGGCAGTGGAGCAGCCTTTGCAAAAACTGCCCTGAGATGCAGCCAAAAGGCCCTGAGACTCAAGGAGCCAACACAGCCACTTGCTCACCATGCTTTCAAACAACTTACAGCGAATGTCGGTAAGGCTGGTTGGATGATAATTGTCCTTGTCTAGGGGATTGTTACCTGGTTTTAGTACCAGAACTATTTTGCTTTCTTGCCACTGAGATGGAAACTCACCCTTGTTCCCTATCCAACTAAAGAGGGCAAGGATGTGATGCTGACAATCCACTGAGAGGTTTCAGCATTTGGTTGTGGATGCAGTCTGGCCCTGGGGCCATATCAGGGTAATGGGCTAAAGCACTGAAGAGTTCCCATTCACTGAATGGCAAAGGTGGGCTGGTAGTACTCAGATACACCAGACACAGATGTGTCAGCATATTGTTCAGCAACAGTGTCTGGATCAGTATAAAAACACCATCTAAGGAAATACTTGGTACACATGCAGGGGATTGGGAAGTTGTAGAGGTAGGTACATGATCCAATGGTGGAAACACCCTGTTCCCAGGTAGTGAACACAGGCACAGAGCCGTTTAAAGGCAATGAGGGGTTCCTCTGAAGTGTGCCGCTTATAGCATTGGTGAGCCTGCCGATGAACTCTAATGGCCGCAGCAATCTCTGGGGTCCACCAGGGTGCCATCTTCTGCCGGTGAGATCCCAAGGAAGAGGTGGTGGCTTGGTTGGCTCCCAAAAGAATGGCTGCCATTGTGTGTCAAACAGCCGCATCAATACTACCATGTGGTGGGGAGACGACAGCACAGGTGAACCCATCCCAGTTAGCATTATGGAGAACCCATTTTGGCGGGTGTCCAGGGGAGCACACTGAGGGAGGGATAGGGAGATCAGGAAGTGGTCACTACCATACAGGTCATTGTGGACCCTACAGTGGGTAGATGCTAGAAGACCAGGGCTGCAAAAGGAGAGATCAATGGTTGAATAAGTTCTAAGTGCCACACTGAAATGTGTGGTTGGCACCAGAGTTCAAGAAGCAAAGATCGAGCTGTGCCAGTACAGATTCAATGTCTTTACCATGGCCAGTGATCATTGTACCATCCCACAAAAGATTATGGACAGTGAAGTCATCCAAGACTAGAAAAAGTGGGGAGAGCTGAGAGAGTAATACAGACAGTACTTCCTTGGACACAACATAATTGGGAGGGAGATAAACATTACAGATGGTAAAATCCTGATGTGCCCTTACCCAAACAGCCACAGCCTCCAAAGGTGTAGCAAGAGGCATAAGGTCACTGTATACAGAGCCCTGCATATGCGTACAAATAACCTCTCGTAGTCGAGTCGGTAAAATTCTTAAAGTAACTGTGGTAACCACGAAGGGCTGGGGTCCAAGTTGGTGAAACTAAGTTACCTGGATGGCAACCCAGAATGCAGGTAAGTACTTAAAAGCTGCCGCAGCTCAGCCATCTGGTGTAAAAGTCCATAACAGTTCTACTGGGGGAGAAGACTGTCCGACTACTGCGGAGGCATGAAGTGACTTGAGGGGGGGGGGTTTAACTCAGGGCAGGGTCATATACGGTCACTGGTTGAAATGTCAGGGGGTCCACTGACACAGGTTCTGCGGCATATTTGCTTGGGAGATCTGATGCCTTAGGGGCCACCAGGATCTCCACCTTGGGCACAGAAGAAATACATGCAGAGTCCAGAGACATGAGGGCCACCAGAGTTTCCTTCGCCTTAGAGTGCTTCTTTTTGTCCTCCTCCCCCTTAGAAGACAAGGACTAAGAAGGTTTCCCTGAAATACTTTCAGGGACAGAGGGACAAAGAGAAGTCTGATGGGCAGCAGCCAGTGGTTCCTTCTGCCACCAGCTGGCATCTGGCTGTGGACCAGCAGGATTCATGGAAGAAAGTGTCCCAAGGGACCTATTCCTAGCTAGAGAAACCAGAGGACAAGGTGCCTCCGGCTGGAGGACAGGGCTGGTGTACCCGGTAGCTGGGGAGCCAATGCTCCCAAAATGGGTGCAGTTTAAGCACCAGAAGAGCCTCCACCAGCATGGGGGAAGGGGGGAGGCAGAGGCAGAAAAAAGGGGGGGGGGGGAGAGAGGAGGCAGGTATCTGCAGGCAGCCACAGAGTGCCCACTGTAAGAGGTGCAACAGAGGAAGGCACCATTGACAGAGATGGCAATGACATTGCAGCTGTAGCATAAGACTGTGTCATCTGTTTGGGATTACTATGCTCATACTTTTTCATGGTCTCTTGATATGTGAGCTTGTCCATGGTGGGTGGTATGTAAGGACTTTGGTAGACCTTGATCTGAACTTTATCTGGTAGCAAGTCACCCTCAAAAATTTAAAATAAAGCTTTAAACCCTTGTTGTAAGCAATTGATGAAATGGACACCATGTTGTTCCTTATTAGTGAGGTCCCTGAGGAAATTAGACAGCTGATTAAGTTTAGGTTCCTGTGAGGGATAATTGTTACAGGGTTGTCGCCAAATTTGTTGCAGCTTAAAACTGCCCATGAATGAGCCAGGGATGCTGTGTTAATCAGTACGGATACATTATGCATATTGTTTATCAAGGTGATGTCGTCATGCGTCTAATTTATTTCCTCTGAAAAAAATAATGGTTTGGTATTTATAAAGGATTCACTTTCAGTCTTGGTACATACCAGTAACTTTGGCACTTATTTTCATTGTTTGATACATAGGTTTTCGCCTTTATTCATAACTAATGAGGGAAACATATGTGGTTATATCCTTCTGCATTGAAAGTAAGTAAGTCAATCACTCTGGTGAGAAGCTGGGGCCATATGGCTGCCAATATGGTCCAACTTAATTCTCTTCATTGATATTGGTCTGCCAAGGTGCCACCCACACTGTCCAGCTATCTCCAAATAGGTACCACACTGCCTACGCAACAGCCCCTGGCATGGAGATCACTGCCCAGAGTCCGTATCTCCCAAATCACACACATACACACACAGGTCTTGCAATTGATGGCAGGAAACAATACAGACACTAACAGTGTGTTCCCTGTGTAGTCAGAAGGCTATCACCACACGTGTATTTGATGACCTGCAACATGAACTGGGTACCCTGCCAGGTACTGGCTGATCTTCCCCCCATGGCCCACACTACTAATAAAATTTTGAAAGTAAAGTGGAGGTCAAATGCAAGAATGGATCCCATTTGTAAATACACCAAAAAGGGTATACAATTTTTTTAAGGTATGGTGGGAGGGGTGGGGTGTGGGGAGGCAGAAGGCAGAGAGAGAGAGAGAGAGAGAGAGAGAGAGAGAGAGAGAGAGAGAGAGAAGGGAGGGAGGATAATTGATAAGGGAACAAGATAGTCAGATAATAGAAGGATGCCACAGGAAGAACAGAAAGAGTTGTAAGCCCCCTGGGGAAGAGGGTTTCACATACATTATAAACTGGTACGACAGAAATTCAAAAACCAGATTTTAAGCTGTAATTATTTCCAGGCACAGATGTCTTTTCTGACAACTTAATAGTTCTGAACTGCTTATTAAAATTGGAAAAATTGCATAAAGGTAGGAAATTAAATGCATGAGACATGAAAGAACCAGACAATGGAAAATGCAGGATGGAATAATAGTAATGTGGAAAGGATACAATGTTACTTACCACGTATACAGGGTGTTACAAAAAGGTACGGCCAAACTTTCAGGAAACATTCCTCACACACAAATAAAGAAAAGATGTTATGTGGACATGTGTCCGGAAACGCCTAATTTCGTGTTAGAGCTCATTTTAGTTTCGCCAGTATGTACTGTACTTCCTCGATTCACCGCCATGATTTCATACTCTACCTGTGCTGCTAGAACATGTGCCTTTAACGGGATACTCTACCTGTGCTGCTAGAACATGTGCCTTTACAAGTACGACACAACATGTGGTTCATGCACATTTCAGTTGAAGTGTTTGTACGCTTCTCAACAACAGATTCGGTGACCGATGGATTGGTAGAGGCGGACCAATTCCATGGCCTCCACGCTCTCCTGACCTCAACCCTCTTGACTTTCATTTATGGGGGTATTTGAAAGCTCTTGTCTACAGAACCCCGGTACCAAATGTAGAGACTCTTCGTGCTCGTATTGTGGATGGCTGTGATACAATATGCCATTCTCCAGGGCTGCATCAGCGCATCAGGGATTTCATGCGATGGAGGGTGGATGCATGTATCCTCGCTAACAGAGGACATTTTCAACATTTAATGTAACAAAGTGTTTGAAGTCACGCTGGTACGTTCTGTTGCTGTGTGTTTCCATTCCATGATTAATGTGATTTGAAGAGAAGTAATAAAATGAGCTCTAACATGGAAAGTAAATGTTTCCGGACACCTGTTCGCATAACATATTTTCTTTCTTTGTGTGTGAGAAATGTTTCCTGAAAGTTTGGCCGTACCTTTTTGTAACACCCTGTAGCCCTGTAGGTAACGCTGAGTCTCAAACAGGCACAATGAAAAAGAACGTTACTTACATTCAGCTTTTGGACTAGGCCCTACATCAGAAGACCCAATTGCAACTGCACTGGACGTAAGCAACAATCTTTGCTGAGGAGGGTAGTGGAGGTACAGAAGGGGTGTGGGGAGCAGAAGGGGAAGGGATAGCAGGCTAGGTGTGGTGAAAGATGCTAGTACTGCTTGCAGGAGTGTGGATGGACATGGCTAGGACAGAATAGAGTTGCTCGGTGAAGCTTCGGGAGGTTGTGTGGGAGAGAGGAAGCAGAGATGGTGCTGGTGTATTGGTGGGATGGAAGGCATGTGTAGTACAAGAGTGGGAACAGGGAAGGAGATAGGCAGGTGGAGGACAGAGCTAGGAAAGGGTATCTCAGACACAGTCACTGTCGGGCCTTAGTGCCAAGAGATGGCGATGACCACATGTGCATGAGCTGTCCTTGTACAAATGTGTATGAGTTTTCTATATCTTATGGAAGGACTTCATCTGACAGCTTAATGTTTCAAAAATTCTTTTTCTTTGTTCTTGGCTGCAGCTCAACATCTCTATATGGCAAGTGGCAACCTATTCTTTCCATATTATTGTTAAAAGTCCCAGAGGTTGTCTAGTTTTTCAAAGAGAGCACTAGTGACTTTGAACTGAAACACGGAAAAGGAACATGAAAAAGCTTTGAGAGATGAAATAATGAAGACAGTACAAGATCCAATAGGCAAAAACACATTGTCCACTAATAATCTTTGGATAGAACAGGAGCTATTGCATTTAACTAAGGAACGAAAATATAAGACTGCAGCAAATGAACGGAAGGAATAATGTCTCAAAACGAAGTTACAACATGAATATTATATGTGACTGTAGGCTTTGCCGGTGTAAACTATTGATGAGGATTTCTCGGGTCTCCAGCCGGGTGGTAACGTTGATATCTCGCGATGTTTCGGGAAGTGTCATACTACCCATCTTCGCCAGAAGATGGTTCATATGACACTTCCTGAAACATTGCGAGATATCAACACTACCACCCGGCTGGGGACCCGAGTAATCTTCATCAACATGAATATTGACAAAAGGAAAACAATAGCAATGGAATTTAGTCTAATTAAATTAAGTGACACTAAGATTATTACATTAGGAAGTGGGACACTGAAAGCAGTAGATGAGCTTTGCTACTTGCTGCGTAAGTAGCAAAATAACTAACCATGTCTAAAACAGAGGACATAAAATGGGGGCTGGCACTGGAAAGGAAAGTTTTTATGGAAAGCAGAAATATGTTAACATTGAATATAAATTTAAATGTCAGGAACTATTTTCATAAGATATCTGCCTGCAGTATAGCATGGAAGAGAAATGTGAATGATAAAGAATTCAGACAAGAAGAGAATAATAGCTTTTGAAATTTACTGCTTCAGAAAATTTTCGAAATTGACATGGATAGTTCTGATAACTAATGATGAGATAATGAATTGAATAGAGAAGAATATATAGGCAGAACTTAACTAAAATAAGGGACTGGCTTATAGGACACATCCTGAGGTATTAAGGAATCATTAATTTGGTTATGGAAGGTAGTGGGGCAGGGTGGAGGAGTGCTGCACCAAACCAGCCTTCACATTGAAGAGGACAAGAAGTTTAGTTTACCTCCTTTTTATCTTTACACATTTCAGGTTCAAAATTATAAGTTATATTTACTTCTTTTAATACTGATATCTTGAAACATGACTTAAAGTTCTGACTTCATCAATAACTAAAGGGATATGCCCGTAAGTAGCAGTATTCCACTTAAAGACAATTATCAATCCATCCAATTTCTTTTTTGCATTCCTACTGAGACTTAGATCATCCCTAATAAAATCCTACCTGCCAAGAGCATCAATAGCAAACAAATCTATGTTCCATCCCATAAACACTTCATTTCACACTCATGTTGGCTTAGCAACTATAGGGAATTCTTGGCCAACTAATACAGGTAAATCCTTATACACTACACTGATTATTTTTGTTGCATAACCTAGTATGTGTGTAGTTGTTATTCGAAACACAAATAAAATACAGTTATATGGAAATTTATTGATCTCTAGACAACAACAATTTAGACCTTGGGATGTGTACATGAAAAAATACTAATCAGAAAAGGAAATCATCTCTTAATCAAATTGACAAGATACTAATTTATGTATAAAGAACAAAATCTCCTTGAACATTATTCTTAATACTTACAAAAATGACTGTTTGCACTCATGAAATCAAAGCACAAACACTCAACATAGATGTTACTATGCTCTATTAATGGTATCTATGTTACATAAATGAAATGACAGCCACCTACATACAGATATGAAACTCATTTTGAAAAACACACCTACAGCTGCTAATTAAATTTCTTTACTATGATATCAGTTTCAACCTATAAGTTTATCACCAGGGCACAAACACTCATCTGAGCATGCTGTTGTCGTTGTTGTTGCCTTCATCCCTACGAATGATTTGCTGTAGCTCTCCACATAAGCATATCCCGTGCAAGTCTCTTCATCTCTGTATCCTTCAGGTATTCAATTTACCACTTACATCATCTCTGTTTACAGCGAACATCAGAAACTGTCAATGAGCAAGATATAAATGTCTCCAGTAAGATGCAAATGTCACCTGTGTCATTCGTTACCTTGTATTTGGAATGTCTTAAATCAAATTTAATCGTCAACACCATTGTGCTCACCATTAAATGTCCTTACATTAAACCGCACTGACAATTTCTCGTGTTTGTTGATAATACAGAAGTGCTTGAGTAGGTGTTGGCTTTTCAAAGTAAGCTATTTAGTGGCATACACACACATATGCTCGACCATTAATTTTGGTAACATCTGACATTTCAAAAACAGAAAGTTAGATGCAGATTTGGTCTTATATCTTTCAAACTTGAGACAGAATGTCCATTATCAAAACCACGATGAGTTAAATTTTCATTACCTGATCAAATGTGTCTGGGGACCACTATGTAATGTGGAATTGAACACTACCGTATTTACTCAAATCTAAGCCGCACTCGAATCTAAGCCACACCTGAAAAATGAGACTCGAAATAAAGGAAAAAAAAATTCCCGAATCTAAGCTGCAACTGAAATTTGAGATTCGAGATTCAAGGGGAGAGAAAAGTTTTAGGCCGCACCTCCAAATCGAAACAAAGTTGGTCCATTGTAATATGAGACGCAATTTAGGTCGAATGAATGACGATACAGCTACAGTAGTCTGGTTCAAGTCGTAAGCTTGGCAGTTAAGCTTTACCAGGTAGCCATTGCTATGCGTGAGGTGCTCCGTCCGTATTTATACGGGTACCCTTCCTTTTTCACGTGCTTCGTCTGGTTTGAATCGATTGCTTATTTCGCTTTGATCTGATAAGTGCCATTTTCTTTGTTATAGGTGTTTACGTCACTCTAAGCTGAAAATGCATTACTGTACTGTGTCAAGCATTGTTCGTCGCATTCTGATAGTGCGTGTTTACGGCCTGTCACCGCTCGCGGTATGGCTTGCTTTTGTGCGTGCTACCGCCACTTACAATTAAAACAAAAGAGAGGAATCGTCTCATTAGCGAAACAATGGCAAGAGACTGCTATTTGTTGTTACTTACACTGCTGCTTTGTTTGATAATGATCAACAAGAACCAAATAATAGACTGCCTATAATAGAAGATGGTCTGAATGAGAGATTAGCAAACATTTTTCTCCATTTGAAAATCGTTGGAGACCCCTCTTTAGTACATTACATTCTGCACAGAAATTAGAGTCATCTTAGATTTATAAATCTAGTCAGTTGCCGTGCTTCATTTCTGACTGTATCACTATTAGGCATAAGAATAATACGAATATAAACATGACACAATACGTATATTCTTCTGTGTTTGCTGTTGTCTCACTCTAGTTTCGTAGTTTATTAGGCAGACAGGATTTAAATGAGATGGCAGCAAACACAAAAGAATACATGGCAAAATGTTTATATTCGTATTATTCTTATGGTGGAGAGAATACTGCTTGTGATTCACATTTCATAAGGTTCCTATTAGCTACCTTCTCAAAGGCATGAAAAAATTCAGAATGTAGAGTTGGCCATGTTGACGAACACCCCAAACAGTCATGCCAGTTGGATTTTCGTAGTACATTGAAATTCTGCTACATTCGAAGATGAACAATATGGAATTTGTATTTACTTCGTTGGATAATGTATGAAAATGCAGTGGTCAAAACTGCGGGGGGGGGGGGGGGGGGGGGGGGGGGCAGTATTTATCTTTGTGCCTACAAAGCATGCCTGTGTAGCACTACCTATATTCGACGGCAGAAGTTAGTTGTGGCGGCACCTACCAACATTTTTCAGAACATCCACTTGCTTTGCACTCAATTCTAAGCCACAGGCAGTTTTTTGGATTACAAAAACGGGAAAAAAGTGCAGCTTAGATTCGAGTAAATACAGTAGATGTTGCCAACATAAAAAGAGGCAGGGAATATTGTATTGTCAGGAGACAAGTAGTAACAGCAGAATGGATCAGTAAGGAGAGCTCAGTGGCTTTGAACATGGACTAGTCATTGGATGTCACCTGAGTAACAAATCCATCAGAGACATTTCAGCCCTTCTAAAGCTGTCTAAGTGAATTACTGGAGATGTGACTGTGAAGTGGAAACACAAAGGAACAACCACAGCCAAATCAAGAGCATGCAGACCTCAAGTATTAGCAGACAGGGACTGTCAAGCACTGTGGAGGGTGGTTGCAAAAAAATCACATGAAGACAGTGTAATGAATCACTCATTAGTTCCATAGTGATACCAGTAATCCAAAGAGCATGACAACTGCCCACAGGGAGTTAAAAAGAATGGCCAAGCAGCTCCTAATATGCCAGACGTTTCTGTAGTCAATGTTAAGTGATGCTTGAGGTAAAGAGTGAAGCCAATGGATTGCTGATGATTGGAAACTAACAATTTCAAATGATTAATTACGCTATACCCTGTGGCAATCTGAAGGAAGGGTTTGGGATTGGTGAATGCCTGGTGAAATTTACCAGCCCTGATGTGTAGTGCCAACAGTGATCTACAGAGGGAGTTATGTTAAGGAATGAGGTTGTCTTTTGTGGTTAGTGTGGCCCTTATAATGCTTCATAAAATGCTAAATGCAAACAGATATGAACCCATTTTACAGCACTGTGTACTGCACACAGTAGAAGAACAGTTTGGAGATGAACACTTATTGTAGAATCATTACAATGAGCCCAATCAAAAAGCAGCATCTGTGAGACAATGGTTTGTGGACAACAACATTCCTGACATGGACTGACCTATTCAGAGTCCCAACCCCAATTTAATGGAACATGTTTGGGATGAATTGTAATGCCAACTTCACTATAGAGCTCAGCACCCAACATCAATACCTCCTGTGGTTTTGGTTCTTGAGAATGAATGGGCCATCATTCCCGCCAGACATTCAGTCACCTCATTGAAACTGACCCCAGCACAGTTCAAGCTGCCATAAGGGAGAATGGTGGACACAACCCGTATTAACGTCCACTAATAGTTGTCTGAATACAGATGTCCGGATACTTTTAATCAGGTAATGTATACATGTTTAATTGATATTTCATGGCCTGATGATGATTTTATTCTCTCTCTCTCTCTCTCTCTCTCTCTCTCTCTCTCTCACACACACACACACACACACACACACACACACACACACACATTCTGTACACTTATAAGCTTCAATTAAAATAACTTTGCGACTGATATTTCAGCAAGCCAACTGCCCAGTTGCCAGCCAAACTTAGTTCCTCCTTGAGCATTGTGTGTTCACTGTGTTGTTTATTTTGAAGGTACATATCAAATGTGGGTAATATTGTAATTTCTCAATACCAAAGCTTTTTTCCATACCATAGCTTGCTACACATTTTAAGCATTTCCTTTATGATAAGAAAGAGAGAATAAGGAACAGGACATTGTCACAGGAATATGTCAAAAATGTAATTTTAAATCATTACTAAGTATAATAAACAATGCATTTTCCTCCCCCTCCCACAAATTCTTCACAGAATTCGAAATTTCTGATTGAAGAGCATGTGAGGAATATTTTTTAGATTTATAATAGTCAAACTGCAATTTTGGAAGTGTATGTGATAATACTTTCTCCTCTATCTCAGTTAACATACCGTTCATAAAGCACTCCGCCCACAGCTTCACCAATTTCAACAGAAAAGAGAAACAAGAAGAAGAAGGTTAGCAAAGCATGAGTAGCAGGAGGTATTTACCATTTATGGGTGTTTGGATTGTACGAGTACATTCGGTTGGTCAGAACTGATTGAGCTGAACTTTCAGACACAAAACCACCATACACATAAATGTAATTGGTAAGGGGATCTAGAGCACTGCTGTGTCCATAGCCTCCATTTACTGGATAGCCAACAGTCCGAACAATAATCCACTCCCGTGTTCCTGCAAAATTAAAACAACACATTCATTTCAATATTCTACAATGTAACACAAAGCTGAATGCACTCTAACACATGAAAATGTCACATTTGACATGAAAGTTCAAATACTTATGTTTTATGACAATTTGGTTTTCTTGTATTTTTCTTGAATTGCTAGAGTTAGTATGATCAAATAATATGTACACATCAACACCAAATGTGAAAAAATATCTCCTTTACACAGTACTACAAGCATTAGTGGAAAACAAATTAGAAGCTAACCAAAATGGTATTCTTGGACAGTGTTCAGGTACCCGTAATGAGGAGAATAACCAAAAATAACAATCATCCTCTCTGACTTTCCACCACGTCCTGTCACTATGGTAGCTGTATGGCCTGCGGACCTGAGAGGACCTGGAATACATTCAATAGTAGAGAACACTGCAAGGGGGCACATATTCTATGTTTAACATTTATTCCAAACTAAAGAAAAGTAATATAGCTTTATTATTTAGAAATGAAATGCTGCATTTTTTAATATTTTTTAACTATTTGAATACAGAAACAGCTTTATTAAGACTGCATACCACACAGCATAGAACCATTTGGAGCAGTAGCATTACAGTGCTCTGCACGAACTGTTATGTTTTCCCATGTTTTGGCATTTACATCAAATGCCCAAAGTTCTGCAGAAATTGTTCCACTTTCTTCAACACCACCATATACATAAATTTTATCCTGAAAATGAAGAAGAGTATATTTTTGAAAACTAAGACATAATTACCCAGTGTAGTACAACAAAATGACTGCATTACATTACAGGAGCACATCGATCAGTAAATGTTGAGCAAAAATAACTGTTTAGGCACGAATAAATCTTTTGCTTTCAAGATGAACGTGTGCTGCTTTTGAAATTAAAGTGAGGTGGCACCATTGTAAGGCACTGGATTCTGGTTCTAGAGGGCAGCGATTTAAATTGCAGAGTGGAAAGAGCAAATAAGATTGGTTGTAGGGAAGGTGAAAGGTCAACTTCGGTTTATTCAGAAAATTCTAGCAAAGTGTAGCTCATCTCTAAAAGTGACCACATATAGAAGACTTGTGCGATCCAGTCTTGAGTACTGCTCAGCTTTTTGGAATCCCTATCAGATCACATTAAAGGAAAACATTGAAGCAATTCAGAGATGTGATGCTGGATTTGTTACTGGTAGGTATAAGCAATGAGTAAGTATGACGGAAATGCTCCATGAACTGAAGTGGGAACTGGAGGGTAGATGCTATTGTTTTAATGGAATATTGTAGACAAAGTTTTGAGAACCAGCACTTGCAACTGACTGCAGAAAATTAGGACCTATTAGGAGGCATACAGACACTCACTTTCCCCTTGTTCCATTTGCGAGTGGAACAGGAAAGGGGATGACTAGCAGTGGTACAAGGTACCGTCAGTCATGCACCTAACAGTGGCTTGTGGAATGTGAATATGTGGGTGAAGATTAAAGATGTAATAGATGGAGGATATGATAAAATTACTGTTCATGTTCAGTTATAGAGGGCGCAACATTGGATTCCAAAAGCTTAACAGTTCACAGGCTCATGGTTGTTAATCAATGGCCTCCAGCAATACAACTAACAATACCATAAAATGCTTCAAAATGTGAACTTACACATTGATGACACGAAGTGTACTATTTTAGTATGAGCAGTGGCAAACACCAAACTATGTTCTAGATACTGGGGTAATAAATTGATTTTAATAACTATTATTACTAATTGTTAAAGTTCTTTTGTATATGTGAAATATGATGAATCTGAATACGTGGAGTATTTCAATCAATATACAGATTGATTACAACATCAACAAAGAGATCCGTTTCTGATAATATAGAACCAAAATAATTCTTATAAGATCAGTTCCCTCTTTACTTTAGAATGATAAATGAAAGTTACATAATAATTGACAATTGCAGTAATGATGTTGAGAGCCATTGTCATTTCATTCATAATCCCTTCACACATTATGAAACAACCCTTGAAGTCATTCTGAAAGCAATGACTTCTACTGGCTTGTACGTATTATTGACAGCACAATGCACTGAGCACTCTTAGATATGGACAGCTAGAAGGTGATCCTTCCTAAATATAAAGCCATCCAGCAGTTTCAGACAAGCTGTTACATGAAATGGTTGGGTATACCTCTGAAATGGTGTGGTATACCACTCAATCCATTCATTTGCTACCTGCCTTTATACAGGCATGATCACCAACCAGCTGTCAAATCATTCGATCACTGCCAAACTGTGATAATGCGCAGGGTGAGCACTCTGCAAACACAGTTGACATGAGTGACTCCTATTCCCCCAAGCCTCCCCAAACAGTTGCTCCAAATCTCAATTCTTGTATGCAATCAGTAACTTACCCCTACATGCTCTGTCAAAATGTCTCTATAGAGTGCAAGTTCCTACTTATGCATCCACTATATTTTTACTGAATCCACCGAGTACCATCATCATATTTTCAAGATGGGGAATGATTCGAGGAAGCATCAGACTTGCATATTCAAGGGCCATTTTCAGATCATTGTATGGTCAACTTCATTTTGCTTTTCCATTGTTTCTTTCAATTGCTTAAGGTCTCTGCAAAGGCGGTTTCTTTAAAAAAAGTATATAACCAAATCTGAGCCTATCAGACAGACAAAGTCAAAAAGTAATCTTTCTTCCTTTATTCTGGAAGAGAGTGGTTACAAGTAACCACAAAGCAATTATGTGTAACAAAAAATTGTGAGTTATTACTTGTTACAAAAACACAACATACAACAATTTCACTTTTTTTAAAAGAAACACTTGTTAAGTTGAAAACAGTATCCAAGTATGTTTGCATTTGTTGTCCCAGTACTGTTAACAGATGGGTCGTTTAATCTACTGATGAACTCCCCAACATTTTAAGTTACAATGTAAAAAGGTATTAAACTAAGGACAGACAAGCATTCACCTGCAGCTGATTGGTGTTTGGTACATAAATACACAGAACAGTGTAGAAAATTTAATTACTTTCTGGGTTACTGTTCTTCTTCCAGATTACAAATTTTCTGTCAGTATGTAAGTTTTTTTTGTAACATCACTTTTCATTTCCACACACGGCTACACTCCAAACAAATACATTCAGAAAAAGAGTTCCAATACTTAAATTTATATCTGATGTAATCATTTTTCTCTTTTTCAGAAAGACTTTCCTTGGTAGTGCCACTATTCATGTCATATCCTCTTTACTTCTGCCACAGCCAGTTATTTTGTTCCCAAATAGCAAAACTTGTCTACTAATTTTACAATGTTATTTCCTAATTTAATTCCCTCCATATCACCTGACTGAATCTGACAACATTCCATAACCCTCGTTTTACTCATATTGATTTTCATTGTATTATCTCATTTTCAACTTACCTTCCAAGTACTCTGCCATCTCTGTCAATTACAATATCAACAATAGACCTTAATGTTTTTATTTTTTATCTTTCAACTTAAATTCCTTTTCCAAATTTCTCCTTCGTTTGCTTAAGTGTTGCCTAATGTGCAGATAGTACAAAATGTAGGATATACAATTTTGACTCACTTCTTTCTCAGCTACTGACTTGCTGTCATGTCCTCCAACAGTCTTTTATCTCTAACAATTCATATTTTCTACTTCAGTCCTGTCACGGCTTATCCTACCTCATCATGGGCCAGGCAATTTGTGATAGCAGGCATGTCATATACTCACCCTGCTGCAAACACTGCACAACTTTTTAAGTTGGTATGCCTGCCAACCAGCTGTCCACCAGGATGAACAGCCATTGCCAAACAGTTGCTAAGAACAAAGTTGACCACCAGGTGATACACCATGCAGCTGAGCACAACATGCTCCATTTCAATGGCCGCTTCACAACCTGGGTCATATGGATCCTTCCCTCCACCACCAGCTTCTCTGAACCAAGCACATGGGGAGTTACACTTACAACACATTATCTGCCTCTGTGATCATCCTGGCCTCACCTCAGGTAATCTACTATCCACAAACCCTCCACTCAGCAGGTTCTCCTTCCTCTGTCCTGTCACCCTCTCCAATTCAACTCCCCACATCACCTTCAGTGCTCCTACAGTTATGCATCACATGCATAGCCTGTATACCAGCCACCCCTCCCTCCCATGCTCTAGCCAGCAAACTGGCTGTCTCGCTCAAATCCACTAGCCACTAACCTTGCTTTCCATCCACCCCCATCACAGCCAATCCACCTGTCAAAATGTAGCCTTGCCAGTGTTAGTTCAGCCGGCACTGTGGAGTGCCTGTGACTTTGGAGGACAGAGCCAAAGCTGTACTCTCCATGGGCCCAGACCATGAAAATACCATCAATGAACGAAGAAATGAAGTAGGTTAGGGTGCTGAACTAATATGAAAGATTCCTGCATGAAGCTCATAAACAGATTGGCTTAAGATGGTGCCAAGAAAGTGCCCATAGTAGTTCCATTGTTTTGTTCACAGATTTTCCCTTCGGAGAAGAAATTATTATGAGTGGGCTGTGACTTTGTCAAATGGATTACTGAGGAGGTGATGAGAGAAGGGGGGTACCTGCATTCTTTTCTCTCAAAAACAGATTTGTTAACTAATATATTAAAACCTCAGATCCCCAATCACTGTGGTGTTCCCAAAACACTCCTTGTCTGTAAGCAATCTTAATTCAGTTGAAAATCTTTTCTACACTGTACAAGATTAGCTATTATTCGTCTTTTGCAATGAATTCTAGTTGATTCCTTGCCCAAACATGTTTCATGTAACTGTTTCAAGCACCATCAGCATCTACACAAGAAATTGTAATTATTATAATTACACAAAAGTGTCTATAACTACTTAATAACAATATTTTTCATTCCAGTCTATTGTTTCATAATGTGTCATAAGAATGATTACTGGTTTCATTCAAAATTTGACATTTTTAGATCAAATGTAGTTTCGAAGCACCCCATCAGTTTTATGTGCTGTATGTAGCTGCTATATGGAAGCTGCACATAGCACATATAACTGAGAGAGTGCTCAATTACAATTGATCTGAAGATGTCTGAAATTTGAACAGAAGTGGTCATCATTATTATGATAAATGTGACAATAGACTGCAATAAAAATATTGGAATAATAATCAGTTGTCGTGGATGTATATATATCCACTTGACACCATGTCAAGCTCTCATATAAATACTTTGCTTGGATATGTAGGGTTTCATAGCAGTGGTTCCATTGGTGAAATTACCACTGGAAATAACAATTTAACCTGAAAGTGTTGCTATAAGGCATTAAATATGGAAACCAGAGTCAAAATAAAGCAGTTAATCTTATTCACAAGATAAACAATACGGAATTTGCAGCAGTGAAAGAATGGGTGTACATATCAACAATATGAAATTCTTTTTATTTTTAGAACTCTATTTTTCAATTATTGTAAACCACTATTACCTTGTGTCTTTACCCGTAATTTTTATGCAAAGCAGAATAGGCTGAAATTGTCCAGGACTTCTACAGGCACATCATTTTGCACAGACAACTGTCATATACCTATACTGACAAAAGAAGACTGTATCCAAAGCCAAGAGGTTGGGGTCACTGCCTTCGGTGCAGTAGGACCTGGGTTCCATTCTTCATACCTTCTCAGATTTTTTCTGAGCTCAAGCACAGGTTCCACACAGCCTCATGATGCCATATGAGGAGCTGCTTGAATAAAGAAGCAGTGACATCAGCAGGATTCATTTGCTGGCAATAACAACAAGAGGGATTGACGACATACTGATCACATTTTCTAGGCTCATAGATCACTCCTTGAATTGCTTTAGAGGCAACATCTGGTAAGTTGGGACTGTCTCACGGCCTAATATGTGAGTGGTGTTTACATTTTACCACACATGTATACTTTTATTCTCATTTCAGTAGCATCTCCTAAAGTTGCAGATTGATAAGCCTTCAGAATCATCCTTCCACACATCTGAATGGTACGCCAAAAATCAGTCACCTGTTGTGGTGTCCTCTTCCCCATATCAGTCATTGCAAATTTTCTTTCCTACAGCATTTACAACTTCTTATTTAGCTTTTCCTTTTACAAAAATTTTTTTCTCCTCCAAGTGAAATAGTTAGAAGACCACTTTATACACAATTTCACTTTTTTATTGCACTATACTCACTTTTGATTTTAGTAACTGATTTTTTCCACAGAACAATTCTTGACTCATGTATGATAAAAGAGCTAAAAGGAACTGCAATTTTCTATAACTGAAATCCATCTGATCCTCTAAAGGTAGGCAGAGAAGCTGAAGCTCATTTTATTTCTTTAATATGTAATACACAAATACTAAAAACCGGCTAGGATTTCACAGATCCAGAAATAAAATCCCTATGAGCTAGATTTGATTGTCCTATTAAGTAGCAACTACACTAAATGTATTTTTTAAAGTATAAAATATGTATGCAAAGCAAATGTAGGTATGGAAATAAGCATTTAAAAGTTCTACAAAAAATGAATACCATTTTCAAATCTTAGTGATCTGATATTTGGAATACCGTTTAGCAGTGCACATTTAGAAATGTTCAATACTGGAAAAGTGCAAGTTTCATGAAAATTTATGAGATTTCCTATTTCAATTACCAACATAAATTTGAAATTAGTAATTATATAAATAACTCACCCCAAAAAGAACAGCAGAATGGCCGTAACGTGGTTGTGGAACATTCTTGCTGTCCATGTGATGTGTTTCCCACACATTACCTTTAAAAACCATGTTGTATTAACTGACAAATTGCATCAATATAATAAAATCTTAGACATAAGTAACACATACTGGACATACTGGATTGAAAGCAGAGCTCTTCAGAACACTATGCGAAGTCCTGTAATACCTTTTATATAGTTACAATTGTTCATAAGTGTGTCGCTAAACATTCTTCAGAAATTACAATATATCCCTCGTAGCATATGACAGAGAGAAATGGGTCAGTGACAGGTATTTAACAAACTCCCACCACTTTGTGAGAAAAGTGAACTTTACCAACTGAACTGCCAAAATGAGCAATGAAATTCTCTAACAGTCTCACATCACACAAGTAGACAATAGAATTGTCTTTTAACTGCTGCCACTATCAACATGCAGGCCAGCTAAGTACCAGAGCTCGTCCATAACTGTCTCATACAACAATTTGCAACCTTTAAGGTAACAGAACCGAATTTCAATATACATCCACACCCTGCAAACCACTGATACACCTGGCAGAGGGTACTCCCCAATGTACCACATATTGGTATTTTTTTTTTCATACATATGAAGACTCACTATTTAAATGCTCTGTGCATGTTGTAATTATTCTAATCTTGCAGCTGTGGTGCCCACAGAGTGTAACAGAGGGGGCTGTAGTATATGCCTCGATTTCTTTGCTTAAAATGGTCCTTGAAACTTTATACGCAGGTTTTTGCAGGCTATCTGGTGTCTTATCTTAAAGCAGCTGCCAATTCAAGTTATTTGGCATTTCTGTTAAGCTCTCCCATGAATCAAACAAACCTGTGATTATTTGTACTGCATTTCTTTCTGCATATTCAATATCCCCGTTAGTCCTATTTGGTAAGGGCCCACACACTTCAGCAAACACTCCATGGTGGGACATACAGATGCATTGCAAGTATTCTTCTTTATAGACCACATTTTCACAATATGCTACCAGTGAAGTGAAGTCTGTCACCTGCTTTTCTTAGGACCATCAATAGCCTTTCTTTTCTCAAGGGCACGCCTTCTAATTCATTGTGTAAGAGGTTCACTGTTAACAGACACCAATATTACATCATTTGCACCATAACCTTCTACATAATTACTATGAACAGCATGATTAAAATTTCATGAATGGGCAAACCGCTTGAAAAATGCTCTCTTTCCTGGAAGTCAAAACAATTACCATCAGTTTCAAAGTTTTCGAACTGAGATTTAAAATTACAATGTTAGCCTACTTATCATGGCAAAAACTATACAGTTCACTGTTCATATAGCTGAAAGAAGTGCTCATTTTGTGGGATATTTGTGTGTCACTACATGTCACTCAAAATGAAGGAAAACCCTGGATGCAATAACAATATTAAATAGGACAGATTTCTCTTATCACAGAGGTGATGCTGAGTTAACATTCACAGTTTATGCTCAATGCCTCTACTATGTCGTGGGTAGTAATCTATCCTAATTTATATTCTCTTTCAAAAGAAAATGAGAGATTGTCTCCGAGAGGGAAAAAAATGTCCTCAGCATATATGTATCACTTCCTTTACACAACATATCCATATATAGTCTTAATTTGACATGACTGCATCACCTTATTTGATCAATAAGTGAATTACACCTTATTTGATCAATAAGTGAATTACCTTCTTTAGAGTGTCTACATTATTGTTTGGATTCAACAGCCAGCTGATTTTGATTTGTGGAAAACTCACTGTTGACAAACCACATATTAGCAGCTAGCCAAACAGGGTAACAACATTCACAGTATTTGAATCTACTATTAATGACACTGTGAGATACAGTTCCCCCCTCCCAATAATGGGCAGGTTTCTTAAAGACTATATAGCAGAACGTTTTTCTTTCATTTGGCTCATGTTTAGTCTTCTGTGCGAATGTTTTTTTATAAAAAGGGCAAATGTTTTGTGAAATCATTTGCCTAAAAGTAAGAAATAGATTAGAGAAACATCCAGACTCAACCAAAGACCAATGTTGAACCCTGCCTAACTCGGTTCACTCCTCCATCCAACCATGATCCACCCCCACTGCCCCCAAATCACCCCGTTAACTTTCCAGAATTTCTTAACCTCAAACCTTGCCTCACCATTATTCCCCAAATCCCTCAACATGCAAACTAACCATACACCTACAGAAAGAGCCACAGTTCACCATCTAAAAACTGATCCCGACCTTATAATCCTACCTGCTGACAAAGGCTCCACCACTACAGTTTTGGACTGCAAGGATTACCTGGCAGAAAGACTCTGACAGATGTCAGATAGATCCACCTACAAATCTTGCCACAGTGACCGCATTCCAGAAATCTAGCAGGATCTCCAGTCACTTCTCAAATCCTTAGGCCCATCCCAGAACCTCTCGCCATAGTCCATCTCTCTGCTCACCTCTACCACTCCTCACAGTACCTACATGTCCATAAACCCAGCCAGCCAGGATGCCTCATTGTGGCCGGTTACTGTGCCCCCACTGAGAGAATCTCTGCTCTCGTAGACAGACACCTTCAACCTATTACCTGGAACCTATCCTCCTATATAAAAGATAAGAACCACTTCCTCCACTGACTCTCCACAGTACCTATCTCATTACAACATGATTGCCCTGCTCATCATTACTGATGTCACCTCCTTTTACACTAACATTCATAATGTCCATGGCCTTACTGCTTCCCAACGCCTGACAGATTCCAAACAACAATCTCCTTCCTAGTCCCTTTGACCAACTATATCCTCACCCACAATTACTTCTCCTTTGAAGGCATTACCTAGAAACCTGTAGATTAAAACTGAAGAAACTGCAAAAAGGTGGGAATTTAAGGAGATGGGACCTGGATAAACTGACTAAACAAGAGGTTGTACAGAGTTTCAGGGAGAGCATAAGGGAACAATTGACAGGAATGGGGGAAAGAAATACAGTAGAACAAGAATGGGTAGCTTTGAGGGATGAAGTAGCGAAGGCAGCAGAGGATCAAGTAGGTAAAAAGACGAGGGCTAGTAGAAATCCTTGGGTAACAAAAGAAATATTGAATTTAATTGATGAAAGGAGAAAATATAAAAATGCAGTAAATGTAGCAGGCAAAAAGGAATAAAAACGTCTCAAAAATGAGATCGACAGGAAGTGCAAAATGGCTAAGCAGGGATGGCTAGAGGACAAATGTAAGGATGTAGAGGCCTATCTCACTAGGGGTAAGATAGATACTGCCTATAGGAAAATTAAAGAGACCTTTGGAGATAAGAGAACGACTTGTATGAATATCAAGAGCTCAGATGGAAACACAGTTCTAAGCAAAGAAGGGAAAGCAGAAAGGTGGAAGGAGTATATAGAGGGTCTATACAAGGGCAATGTACTTGAGGACAATATTACGGAAATGGAAGAGGATGTAGATGAAGATGAAATGAGAGATATGATACTGCGTGAAGAGTTTGACAGAGCACTGAAAGACCTGAGTCGAAACGAGGCCCCTGGAGTAGACAAAATTCCATTGGAACTACTGACGGCCTTGGGAGAGCCAGTCCTGACAAAACTCTACCATCTGGTGAGCAAGATGTATGAAACAGGCGAAATACCCTCAGACTTCAAGAAGAATATAATAATTCCAATCCCAAAGAAAGCAGGTGTTGACAGATGTGAAAATTACCGAACTATCAGTTTAATAAGTCACAGCTGCAAAATACTAACACGAATTCTTTACAGACGAATGGAAAAACTAGTAGAAGCCAACCTCGGGGAAGATCAGTTTGGATTCCGTAGAAACACTGGATCACGTGAGGCAATACTGACCTTACGACTTATCTTAGAAGAAAGATTAAGGAAAGGCAAACCTACGTTTCTAGCATTTGTAGACTTAGAGAAAGCTTTTGACAATGTTGACTGGAATACTCTCTTTCAAATTCTAAAGGTGGCAGGAGTAAAATACAGGGAGCGAAAGGCTATTTACAATTTGTACAGAAACCAGATGGCAGTTATAAGAGTCGAGGGACATGAAAGGGAAGCAGTGGTTGGGAAGGGAGTAAGACAGGGTTGTAGCCTCTCCCCGATGTTGTTCAATCTGTATATTGAGCAAGCAGTAAAGGAAACAAAAGAAAAATTCGGAGTAGGTATTAAAATTCATGGAGAAGAAATAAAAACTTTGAGGTTCGCCGATGACATTGTAATTCTGTCAGAGACAGCAAAGGACTTGGAAGAGCAGTTGAATGGAATGGACAGTGTCTTGAAAGGAGGATATAAGATGAACATCAACAAAAGCAAAACGAGGATAATGGAATGTAGTCTAAGTCGGGTGATGCTGAGGGAATTAGATTAGGAAATGAGGCACTTAAAGTAGTAAAGGAGTTTTGCTATTTGGGGAGCAAAATAACTGAAGATGGTCGAAGTAGAGAGGATATAAAATGTAGGCTGGCAATGGCAAGGAAAGCGTTTCTGAAGAAGAGAAATTTGTTAACATCCAGTATTGATTTAAGTGTCAGGAAGTCATTTCTGAAAGTATTCGTATGGTGTGTAGCCATGTATGGAAGTGAAACATGGACGATAAATAGTTTGGACAAGAAGAGAATAGAAGCTTTCGAAATGTGGTGCTACAGAAGAATGCTGAAGATTAGATGGGTAGATCACATAACTAATGAGGAAGTATTGAATAGGATTGGGGAGAAGAGAAGTTTGTGGCACAACTTGACCAGAAGAAGGGATCGGTTGGTAGGACATGTTCTGAGGCAGCAAGGGATCACCAATTTAGTATTGGAGGGCAGCGTGGAGGGTAAAAATCGTAGAGGGAGACCAAGAGATGAATACACTAAGCAGATTCAGAAGGATGTAGGTTGCAGTAGGTACTGGGAGATGAAAAAGCTTGCACAGGATAGAGTAGCATGGAGAGCTGCATCAAACCAGTCTCAGGACTGAAGACCACAACAACAACAACCTAGAAACAAATCTGGGGCATGGTCACAAGCACCCACATGGCACCATTCTAAGCCAACCTATTCACAGGCCATCTATAGGAATCCTCCTCAAACACCCAGAATCCTAAAGCCCTTATCTGGTTCATATTCATTCATGACATCTTCGCGAACTGGATCGAGGGTGGGGGCACCCTATCCACATTCCCCCAGAACCTCAACAACCTCTCCCCAATTTGTTTCACCTGATCCTACTCACCCCAACAAGCCACCTTCCTGGATGTTGACCTCCACCTCAAAGATAGCTACATCAGTGCCTCTGTCCATACCAAACCTACTAACCACCAGCAATACTTCCACTTCAACAGCTGCCACCTGTTCCATACCAAGAAGACCCTTCCATTCAACCTAGCCACCCATGGTTGTTGCATCTGCAGTGACGGGCAGACCCTCTCGAAATATACCAAGGGTCTCACTGAAGCCTTCCCAGACCGTAATTATCCTCCCAACCTTGTAAAAAAACAAATCTCCCATGCCTTATCTTTCCAGTCTTCCACCACATCCAAAAGTCCCACCTCCCAGCCATAGAGGAGCATTCCCCTCACAACCCAGGACTGGAGCAACTGTATTGCATTCACCACCAAAGTTTCAACTACCTATTGTTGTGTCCTGCCCACTATCCTTCCAACACCTCCCACAGTGGTATTCCGCCATCCACCGAACCTACACAATATACTTGTCCATCCCTACACAACACCAGCTCCCAACACCTTTCCTCATGGCTCACACCCCCAGTAACAGACCTGGCTTAAACACTCTGTCAACAGGTCTACCCCCAAAGTGATATAGAAATCATGACTGCTGAGATTCAGTCACACACGGTGACATCAGTGCATAAACACCAAATGCTAAGTTCAAGTTCATGGAATACCCTAATTTTCAATCCCAGTCAATAAAGCTGGTCGCGGGTGACTTCAACAACTATAGCACATCTTGATGTTACCCGGAGACTAAAAATAATGGAGAAGATCTTGTAGAACGGGCTTAACAGATGGGGTTGATATAAATACATGATCCAAAGCTGCCATGCTCCTTCAACAGTGGGAGATGGTGTGGACAGTATAACCCACACAACATATTTGTGAGTGATCATATTGCCCAGCAGGCCAAGAAGGAAGTTTTGGAACCTTTCCTTCTCACTCAGCATCGACCAGTTGGGTTGATTTGGGGGAAGAGACCAAACAGTGAGGTCATTCGTCTCATCAGATTGGGGAAGGATGGGAAAGGAAGTCAGCCTCGCCCTGTCAAAGGAACCATCCTGGCATTTGCCTGAAGCGATTTAGGGAAATCTTGGAAAACCTAAATCAGGATGGCTGGATGCGGGATCGAACTGTCGTCGTCCTGAATGCATCGACCAGTGATCTGCACTGTGGCAGCAGTGGTGAAGTCAGAAACTGCTCGATTTAAAAGACGATTCAATTTATAAGACGATTCAGTTTATAAACAAGTCGTAAAGCTTGAGCCAAACTCAGAGATGCATGATAGGTTTATCAAATTGGTTAGAATCATCCCTCATAGATATATTTCTAGGGAATGCGGAACATCCTACATCCCTAAATTCAATAACAATTCAAGATTTCTCCTCCAGAAATACAAACACCTATTTGAAGCTGACCCAATCTCCGAAGAAACAACTCATGACGTTATTTTATTTGGTTATTTGTTATTTTGTTTTAGTCTGTTATCTATATAAAAGAACAGACTTAATGCTGCACATGAATAAAACACACAATACAGAGTATATCAAAAAGAATCATCTGATTTAAAAAAATCATCACTATTATGTTATTTGAGATATGTGCATGAACAATGTACTGTTGGAAAGAGCAAACTCTTGAATTTTACATTGTTCTCGCTAGGTAGCAGCAGTGTGCAGCCACTTCAGTTTTAGTAAAAATGGTGTCAGGACAACAGAAAGCAGTTTGTGTTCTATGTTTTGCGCAGTGCAGGTCAGTATTAACTGGTAAGCGTGACTTTCGTACTAGGTTTGGTGTGGATCCTCCTACAGCACAGAGCATTAGATGATGGCACGAACAATTCCAAGAAACAGGTTGTTTGGAATCGCTGTGCCATCCCTGAGTGTCTGACACAGGCATGAAACACATCCATCATAGCTTCATCCCGCAGAAATTCGTTCGCTGTGGCGCACGACACTCAACATGCCCCCATGTCCGGCTGATGTGTGTTACGTCAATGTTTACACATGAAACCATAAAAAATTCAGCTACTAAAAGCTCTTCATGAAGGTGACAAACAACAATGTGTTAAGTTCTGTAATTTCATTCTTTGTTTTTAGTTGTTGTTTTTTGGGAAAGAAGGCCAGACAGCGAGGTCATCGGTCTCATCGGATTAGGGAAGGATGGGGAAGGAAGTCGGCCGTGCCCTTTCAGAGGAACCATCCCGGCATTTGCCTGGAGTGATTTAGGGAAATCACAGAAAACCGAAATCAGGATGGCCGGACGCGGTATTGAAGCGTCGTCCTTCTGAATGCGAGTCCAGTGTCTAACCACTGTGCCACCTCGCTCGGTATTTCATTCTTGGCAAGACAGTTTTCTTCCACACTCAGTGTTTCCTGACGAGGCAAGAATTCCATTCAAATGGAAAGGTGAGAATATGGGGTATTGAACAACCACACAAAGTTGTACAACATGAGAGGGACTCTCCAAAATCTAATGTGTTTTGTGCAGTTTCACAGGAAAAGTGTATGGTCCATTTTCCTTTGCCGATATTACTGTTACAGGAAGCACATATCTCGATATGCTTGAGAACTTACTTTTCCCACAGAGACCGATTTGAATGACTTCATTTACCAACAGGATGGGGCACCACCATACTGGCATTGGGAAGTGAGGGAATTTTTAAATCTAAGGATTACTGAACGATGGACTGGTTGCACTGGACCAAATGATTCAGCCTTACATTACAGGCCTCTGTGGTCACTGTACCTGACTGTATGTTATTATTTTTTGATTATCGCCAGGCACACTGAGATGGAACTCAGGATTCACAGGGGTGAAGCTTTTCTATCCAAGGTGTACACATTGGGAACTGGCTATCAGGGTCTGAAGAAGTCCTTCCTGGTCCTGTCCAAGGTTCGTCCTCCCCTGCTCCCAGAAGGCGATTGTAGGTGGCTGTTCTGCCGTGGTGCGTTTCATTATCATGATGACGCTGATATCTTAGCTGTAAGACAATTTGGCTTATGCCACATTTCATCACTACTTACTGTATTATAGCCTGCTGCATTTCCAAATGCATTCCTGTCTTGGTCTGTAACACTTTTGTAATGGCACACTTTCAGACGAAGTGATTTGGGGTATCGACTGCTTCACATTCGCTGTCCTATTTTTAGTACGTAGCTGGGATATGGACCATGTCCCGACAGGTAGTGTATTGTTTCCTTGGTCGGAAGGAAGTACGTCATTCTTGTTCTTTCTTTTACATTCAGAAGAAATGGTAAATTTTCTTCCCAGTTTCTGCCCTGTCCCAGATTTTTTGCCATTCTCTATCAATGCATGCAATTATTTCCTTATCTGATAGAGCCCTTGTGTCCAGTATCTCCTTTCCTTATCATATTCACACTTTTTGAGTCAATGTTTGTCCACCTCTCTTTCTTACTGCTAGGTCTAGAGCAGCAAGCCTAACATCAACAGCTATGCCTCAGGCAGTGTTGTTCTGTACGCACCTCAGGTGCAGGTGCACACTTCTCTGTGCTCACCATAGAGCCTGCACTGTCCTTACCTTTCTGGCTCCGTGAGGCCAAGATGCTCAACCCATAGCTCATGAAAGCGAGTAAAACTGCACTGTGGCACATTCTTACTGCACTTAGCGGCAGTTGAGAACTTCTTTGACCAATTGCCAATTGCTAAATTATTTAGAATTTTAGTGTCTCTCAGGCAGACGGTTTCTACTTTGTGTGTGGAAGTTTTGCTTTTCGTCGATGTAAATTCCAAGGTATCTACACACATTTTTCTTATCACAGGCTGGTCACTTATTCTGATAGTGGGACTACTACTTGTTGATAATATTCCTTTTAGTTACATACAGACTGTTTTGTACGCTGCTGTCATTAGTTTGTTTTCCATGCACCAGTTGCTTAGTCTTTCAAGAACTACTCTACTGTTTTTTCCTCTAAATTAGCCCTTGTGTTAGCAGATACTATAATCAGCAGATTGCGTAGGCGATGCAGCCCCTGGTACTGAAGCTGGTTCAGTAATGGCTCTACACCAACATCCCAGAGCTCTGGACCACAAACAGAGCCTTGTGGGCAGCCTTTGGTGATATCTTCCCAATTTTCTTTCCAGGACATTCTAATTGCACCTGCTTGTCTGTGCAATAATCTCAGACTGTTATAGAGACAGCTTGGACAGTCCATCCATTTCAGTATTTTGAACAGGCAGGCCACCACAAATTATCAAATGCCCAGCAATAGCAATCATTATGGCTATAACGTACTTGTCATCTGAGTTGTTCACAATATTCATTGTTTGATTTATTGCATTCTCAATCGACTTCCCTTTACTGAAACCATATTGCAGGGGGCTCATGCCTATTAACTGTCTGTGGTCCCTGGGGCAGCAGCACAGAAGCTTCTCCTATACTTTGGCTAGAGCATTTACCAAACAAATTGGCCTGTAAGATTTTGGGTCTCTTGGATTTTTGTCCTTTTTTTTTTTTTGGATAATGATATTCGAGATATTCCAGATTCTTGGCACCCAACCCTGCAGATGACATTCGTTTAATAACATTGTTATATATGGCACAATTTGGTACACTAGCTGATGTAACACTTCTGCCAGTATTCTATCACGCTCTGATGCTTTCTTCTTCTGTAAGTTCATTATTGCCAGTCTCACCTCCTACTAAGTGAATGGAATCGCAACACTGTTATTGACATGCTGCTACAGTAATTCAGAGTGAAGGTGCTGATGGAACACTGTGTCTTCCATCATTGTGTCACCCGGCAACAAAGTTCTGAGTAGGTACCAGACTGATGTTTCCCAGTCTGTCGTCATTGTGCCATCAGATCTTCTCAGAGTTGATAAAATAGTGGGTGATTGAACCTTATTTGTTGCAAGTTTGTATGGAAAACCCCAAACATCTTTTACCATTTGGTTCTTAATGTACGTTCCTTTTTTCTAGTTGTCAGGTGTAGTTCTTTGACTGTTCAACAGAAAATCAGCCTTCTTTGTCATTCTGCTTCCCCTAAAGATCTTTGGTAGTATCTCCTCATCTGCCTTGCTTTACATCCTAAGGACTGTAAGGGGGGGGGGGGGGGGGGGGACTTCAGAGAATTTTTAACCCTTTTGACTTCCTAAAGAACACTGGGATTGCCTTGTCTTGTGCCACTTGCAGCACTCGCACCAATTCGTCTGCTTTGGCATCACTTCCTTCAGTGGTTGTATCTTGAATTCTGCATTTAAAAGCTCCCAATTCACTCAGTGTAGATTGTATAGTCACTCAGGATGGATGTTAGTGTCTAAATCATTGTCTGCATTTGCAATTGTGAAGTAAATGAGATTATGGTCAGTTGTTGTTAAGCCCATCATAGACCTTCCAGTTGGTGATGTGGTCACTGACTTTCGAGTTTGCGAAGTTGATTTCTGTATTTGCTGTTGCAACTGTCTGATTTTGGAAAGTAGGTGGGTTCAGGTGGTCTACTTGTGACATGAAGGTCAAGTTCTTGTTTAGTGTTGAAGGCGAAGTCCTCTTTTGTCTGTTACTCTGCTATGCCACAATCTTGATTTTGTGTTAGCAGCCATTACGAAAATGTGTGTTTCATGTCAACCCAGTATTGCTGCTGTTTTTAAGTTTGCTATGTGTGGTTGTATGTCCTGCCTGCATTGAAAATACTGATTAGCTATGTAAAATCTTCCTAAGGCAGTTGTTATTTCTATTGTCACAGTGTGTCCATCACAGAAGTGATGTACCTATGTGACTTATGTCTTTATCTGACACCACAATCACACCCATTGGATGATGACCTGATGTTATGATCTGTGCTGTAATTGGCATGTGGGGTAGTGCCCTGTTTCTGGAATATGGCTCCCTGTATACATAGTATTTGTACATCCAACCCCTCTAACACTTTCCTGAGTTTTTGCAACTTGAACAGCCGAGGAACTATTGAATGCTATACTAGCAATAAGAAGACAGAAATGGTGTGGTATAGTGACACAACTACTTGTGAAACAGAACAGCCATAAGGCGTGGAACTTGCCTCAAGAAACTTAACAGTGACCCCACAGGTTCTTCTCCAAGTTTATTTGATGTAAACCTGAACAAACTGCACATCACCTACTGTTGAATGGGAAAATTAAAAGATGAACTGTGGACAGGAGGCTTCAAAGAAATACTGATGAGGAAGATTACAGTGGAACCCCTTCACCATAGAAGACCTGGAAGCAACTTTTCAACCTATGAAGAACAATAAAGCTGCACGCCTAGATGATCTAAGACCAGAGCAAATTAAAATGTTTGGGCCAGTAACAAAGCAATGAATCTTAAATTTAATGAACATCTGCATTTCAAAATTACAGATCCCTACAATCTGGCACAAAGCCACTGTTGTAGCACTTCTGAAGCCTGGAAAGGAACCAACTGACTCTAAAAACTTCTGACCAGTTTCTCTGCTTTGTCAACTGTACAAAGTCCTGAAAGGTTAACCCTCAATCGCATCTCACAACATGTTGATAAAAACCTTATAAATGAGCAGTCAGGTTTCTTCCAAGGAAGGTCATGCTATGGTCAAATATTCACTCTGACTCAGTCTACAGAAGATGGACACAAAAGAGAGGCATTCATCTGTCAGCATTGTATGAGACCATCAAGCACAAGAAGTTGATTAGAAAGGCATATTCAGTTACAAAAAACTACCAATTAACATCCATCATCCACTGTTTGCTGCAAAACAGGAGGCTTTTTTGTCACTCTTTATTTATTTAGCGTATGGCTAATACAGACATATCATGAAATTACATATACATATGTACATATTGACACACAAGAAACTTAAGTTTGTCTTTACAACTGAATATCCAGTCCTTCAATCCAGCGCACTGCATCTGGAGTTGCTAGCAGGAAGTCCTCTTTTGCCCGTGATAGGCTCGAATCCTGCATTCACTGACAATGTGGTGAACAGTCTGGTATGGAGCCCCGCAGTCACAAGCTGGATCAGGCAGCTTCTTCCACTTAAAGAGAGCATCCCTGCATTGCCCATGGCTGGTACGGATTCTGTTGAGAGTAGACCAGGTCTTGCGTGGTAAGTCTAATCCACTTGGAAGTTTAGCACCTGAGAAGATGTTATGCAGGTGCACATCTGTCACTGCTTCCCACCGACCTTTCCATTCTTCAAGAGGTTTGAAATTCTTAGCAACCATGTCAGCAGCATCGCACAGAGTTGGATGACGTGATTTCAGTCTCCTGCAATTTAAAAGTGGCAGGTCGCTATGCACGGGTAGGTTAGAATTCCTGAAGATCTTGTGGAATTCTCTCATAAGGGCAGTTCACCTGCGTAGATCAGGAGACATTATACCGGTTAACAGTGGAAGCCAATAAACTGGAGTAGATCTGATTGCGCCAGATATTATGCGCATTGTCGTATTCAGCTGGGTATCAACAAGCCTTGTATGATGACTATTCATCCAAACAGGTGCACAATACTCAGCACTTGAGTATACCAAGCCCAGAGCTGAAGTTTGCAGGGTGGTTGCTGAAGATCCCCAGGTAGTTCCGCATAGCTTATGGAGGATGTTGTTTCGAGTCCTCAGCTTTTGAGCTAAGTTAAGGTGTTGTTTGAAGCATAGTGTACAATCCAGGATGACACCAAGATATTTTGGGTTCCAATTGTGACGAAGAATTCTGCCTCTGAAACTTACTTCCAGTTTTACGTTCGCCAATTGGTTATTTAGATGGAAGCAACACACTTCTGTTTTACTCACACTGGGTCGGAGTCTCCAGATTTTGAAGTAATTGTCTAATGCAGACAGGTCATTGGCTAAAATCTCTTGAGTTGTCTTCATTTCCTGGTGTTTGACGGCTAGAGCCAGGTCAGCGGCATAGCAGTGTTTTCTGGACGAAGTGTCAGGTAGATCAGATAGATATAAGTTGAACAGTAAGGGTGAGAGAACTGATCCTCGAGGCAATCCGTTGTTCAGCTTCCTCTCCTTACTTATGTTGCTTCCAGCGATTACCTGGAACATCCGATCACTTAGCATGCTGTTAATCAGTCGAGCCATTGTTCTGCAGGGTATGATGCAGAGAAATTTGTAGATAAGGCCTTCCCTCCACACAGTGTCGAAGGCGGCAGTTAGATCAACAAATGCCACAGATGTTTTCTGCTTCATTTGGTATCCTGACTCTATGAAGGATGTGAGAGACAATACTTGGTCGCAGCAGCTACGCCCTGGTCTGAAGCCTGCCTGATCAACTGGAACGTTTTCTAAGATAGAGCTACTTATTCTGTTATATATTAGCCTTTCAAAAAGCTTGTAGCAGCAGCTGAGTAGGGAAATGGGGCGATAGTTTTCTGCCTTGTTGCTGGGTTTGCCAGGTTTCAGAACAGTTCTTTGTCACTCTGCAAAACAGGAAGGGATGATGGAGGACCTTGAAGAATGGTCTCCCTCAAGGTAATGTATTGGCACCCTTGCTGTACCAATCAACCCTCATTATTTATGCTGATGACACAGCTGCAGCTCATGGCAAAACCTTTGAGGAAATGGAAACGAAGCTGACAGTAGCCCTGAATGATCCCAGCAAGTATGATGATGATAACCACCTGAAGCCAAATCCCAGAAAGACGCAATCCTATGACTTTAATCTGAGAAAATGGGAAGCCAGGATGAGTTAAGTATTACATGGAGACGACAACAAATATGCCACTACGATACTCCAAAGAACTTGGGAGTAAAGTTGGACTGTAGTCTCACACTCAAAGATCTTTGCCAAGAAACAAGGCTGAAAGTATCTGCTTGGAACAATGTCATATGTAAACTTACTGGCCAATGTGCTCAGTACATCCACCTTGGCACTATGTTTCTCTGCAGCAGAATATGCAGCACCAGTTTGGCACAGCTCCACACATGCTAAACTGGTGGACCTGGCATTAAATGAGACTGGACAGTGTGACTAGTTGCCTGCGACCAACTCCTGTCACCAAAATCTATCAAGTTATGGGTATAGCGCCACCTGACATCCACAGAACAACAATCACAGAAACTGAGAAAAATAAGCAGGAAACTGACCCCAGGCAACCCCTGTTCGCACAAGAAGCACAAAGACCTAGGCTTAGGTCAAGAAGGAGCTTCATGCACACGACATCAGTAATTCCGTCAGCACCTGGAACTCACTGAACAGAGCTATGGCAAGATTCATTAACCAAAAGGGAAAGGACGAACATCGAACAGGAACCTGCTATGGACTTTCATTTGCCATATGCAACCTGGAAGGCTCTAAACCAACTGAGGACAGGAGTGTCAAGATGCAAGGTAAACCTCAAGAAATAGGGTTACACCACTGAGAAGAAATTCTGTGAGGGTGGCGACCTACAGGGCACACAATATCTCCTGGTTTGTAGAAACCTGCCTGATCCTTGCACTGCAGAAGATCTTTAAGCCGCAAGTGATAAGGCCATCACCCTGCAGTCCATTTAATAGAAAAACACGTGTCTTCATGTATTATGTTATTACTTTCAGTATCTTGTATTTCTGTACTGTGCTTTTATTTATCATGTTGCATATTAATTAGTTAGTATATCTAAGTCCTGGATATGTAAAATAAAATAAACTGAAGAGCTAATGGCTGCCAGAGAAACAATACTCATCTATAGAGCTACAATAACACTGAGGCCTTATCAGAGAAACGTTTAGAAAATGGCTTTCCTGATGTCTTCTGTTCTCAAAATGTCTCAAATTTAGTACTTGATTCGAAGAGTGTCATTTTGACAATTAAATATCACACGAATGCAACTTTTTAAGTGCAAAATGGCTTGGCCTCGAAGAGGTGAACTGTCTGACACTTTGTTTACATAAGTTGCAGCAACTGTTCATGAAATATTTCGATTTTCCCCTCAAATCACAATTAAGTTTTTCTCAATTACTCACATTTCTTTCAAGCAATTAAAACCTTTGCAAAATTACACCTCACACTGGTCTATTTGATATATCATTTGTCCATTTCCCACACTGTGTGCTGTGATCAAAAATTGAACAAAAAGTTTCCCTAAAATAAGTAATTAAATTTTTCTTAATTAGCTTGAGAAAGTTCAAGCAATTAAACTCTTGTAAGAATGCAGAGTCTCACAGTGGTAAAATTGAATAAAAAGTTCTTGGTTTCCAGGCACATCAAGTGATTGAAATTGCATGAGCTTTTGGCCAATCACTCCTTGGTCATTGTCAAGTGGCATGGCTGCCGGTGGGCTTCTGGTAGGCCTCTTAGATACATTAGCTGCCAGCTGTGGTGTCACTGGTGCCTGCAGCATTGCTGTACATCGGCATATGTTGACTCGGCGTTCGATGCAGCCGCTTCAACTGCACAACCACTGGATCCCATGCTGTGCTGAGCTGCAGGCCACTGTCTCTGTTTAAGATGTTATTTGTGATTTTTATTTCAATGGCTTCTTTAAGCCATTTATGCAAGCCATGATGGATGTCTTGCGAAATTTCAACCAATGTCCATTTTCTACAGCACACTCAGCTAAAGCAAATTTCTTGGAGCAGTGTAGGCAATAAAATCTCTCATGCTCCTTCCTGTGTTGCTCCACAGCATGTACTGTTTGTCCGAAGTAAGGCTGGTCACATTCACAAGGTACCTTGTAGACCCCAGGTGTTCTGAGATCTGCTGCATGTTTAACTGGTCCCAGTAATTGATGGATTTTTGTTGGAGACCTGAAGATTGATTTCATCTTTTATCGTTTCAGCAAGCGGTTTATCTTGCCTGACACGGAACCACAGAATGGTAAGAAAGGAAGTTTATTTTCTGCTCTTCATCAGTGGTCTTGTTGTGAGTCTTGCATGAAATCATTCATTTATTTGATGGGCATTACAGCCATTAGTGAAGACCTCAATTAGGTGACTCAGCTCATGGGACAGGTTATCAGCATCTGACATCAGCTCAGCGTGGCATGGGATCCAACTATCACGCAGTTGAAGTGGGTACATTGAATGCCGAGTCAGCATAAGCCTGTATATGGTGATGCTGTGAGTGCAAGTGATGTCACAGCCAGCAGCTAGTGTATAGAAGTGGCATACCAGCAGCCCATTGGCAGTCCTACCATGTGACAATGGCCATGAAGTGCTTGGCTGAAAGCCTGAGTAATTTTAATCACTTTATGTGTCTGGAAACCCGAGAACTTTTTGTTCAATTAAACCCTTGCTTGAAAAACTGGTATTTAGCCATTTCTGATTCTTCAGTAGACAGAGTGAGTCATGTTTTCATTACATTCAAACATTTGACCAATAATAATGCAGCTTATAAATTTTATACATGTAATTTCAAGTTAAATGTCAGGAGTAAAGTACTGATTCCAATTTGTCTCTCTTGCATTTCATGAATTACACGAGGTACAATGCCAGTATCCGTGTCATTTGACTGCTATGAATTAAACCCAATGGTGACTTCAGTTGTTTGTGATGTTGAGACACAGATGGTGTGTGGGAATGACTGCGTTCAAAACTGTGTGTGCATGATGGGCCAACTGCGCTGTGGCATTTAGACAGAGATGTATCTATGTATCTACATTTCTCTTATTTAAAAAATCTAAAAGTCATCTAACAAGGGGAAGCCGCGATGTTGGGATCACAGATTTACTTCAAACTTTGTACACCTTTAGTACACCATAAAAACAACATAATACGCAAGCAGTAAGGTGCATTAGTCTGGCAATTCCGAGAAAATCGCAAGGAAAGTTTTACGCGTCTGTTATGTCAGTTATGTATCTGTGCGTAGGTGTTGGACATTAGAGTTCTCGGTGGTTAAGTGGTTAGCTTTCGCGCTTCGTAAGACTTAAGTGTCTGAGGCGATGGTTTGACTCCTGCTCAAACCTTTATTTTTGTACTACAAGGGTTAATTCTGTGATATTCAAAAAATTTGCACCTACACTATTCATTCTTGCTACATTAGCAACTTCTGACTGCTTCACAGGTTAACTGCCAAATGGGGCCTGCCTCTGTGTCTGTAGCTCAAAGTATTGAGTTGCAAAGCAGTTCTGGGTACCTTACCAGATTGCATGTATACGGGATTTCGAAAAACATGATAGGCATACATTTTCAGGAAAATTCTACGTGTCTCTTCAGTTACTTGTTAATAGTTAGAAAATATTTGTTCTAGTAATCAAATTTAATTAAAAATAGTAAGTAATCAAATAACATGAAATTCACTAAAACTTCATGCAAATACACATGGTTTTTTAAAATTATATTACCACTAAAATGTCATATAAATTAAATAATATGACCAGTGTAGAAAAGAAATACAGATTAAAAATTAAGTAGGAGCAGGAGTTGAACCATCACATCATACACATTCATCTTATCTAGCTCAAACGCTAAGCAGCTGGCATATACCTCTTACATAATAGAAATTGTAAAACTTCTCTTGCGATTCTCTCAGAATTGCCAGAGTAGTGCACCTTATTACTTGCATGTTATGTTGTTGTAATAGACTACAAAAGGTGTCCGAATTTTGTAGTAAATCTGTGATCCCAACATTGTGGCCTCTGCCTGTAAGAAATTAGGTATCTAAGCACAAGAAGAAACACCATCTCTCTCATGATTGCTCCCAATGCTAACCCATGTTATTTCATAACTCATTAACACTGTATAAGTGTAGTGTATTGCAAAAAATTAAGTATTGCTTAAGGATTTGAGAGCTACATGATGCTTTTCTGCATAATTAGTTATGTGACTGTTTAATGAAGTTACATGTTCTGTGTATTAGGAATTATTTAATGTAACTTGGCGGAGACGTTTTATTTGAGGTCCAGTTAAATTTTTATTTGAGATAATGAGATGAAAGTATAAGTGTAATTTAGTGTCCTTTACGTGTGATATTTTTACTCTTTTTTTCTCAAGTGGTGTTGCTATCCTTATATTTTATACACCAGAATTGTCAACTGCATATCTACTTAAGTTTGGAGTTAATTTTGAGAGCAAGAAATATGTTTAGGAAGAAGAAATCTGTATTTCTGAGTTACAATAACAAACATTAAACAAGAGAGTTAAAGTACTAATCTGTAAGGAAATCTTTATTCTCAAGGACAGTACAAGTGTCTTAGTCACTGACATGCAAGTCAACAAGTGGTGTCAAATAAAAGGACTTGCACCTGGCAGCCAAAAACCCCAAATGGAGTCTCCCAAATAATGTCATATGATTATTTCATTCCATTGATGTAACAAAAAAAGTTTATCATATATCCGGAAGTCTGTGCTGCCTTCTCACGTTTTTTAGTGTCACTTAAGTTTCTTTGTGTACTGTTGCTTCCAAATAGATGTCGTTCAAAGCACAACAAATTTAAAGCAAATTTACGCAGAAAATCAGAGGAAGAGTAACCTCCCACAAATATTCTAATACTGTGGTTCGGTATTGCATTTTGAAATTATCACAATTAATATTATGCCATTTTCATTGTCTACTACACAGACTGGATCGATTCACAGTTTATGGCCTTATTCTTTTGTTATTTTTATTGTTTTGTAGTAACAAAGTTTACTCATATGAAGTTCCGATACCACAATTCCAATTACAAGCTGGAGCAGGTCTTTTAAGTGTTTGACAACTAGTGTCAAACAAACCCCTCTTTGAATCAGAATGTGCACACCACAATGAAACCAAAGTCAGTGACAAAATTTTGTCGTGCCTGTCTGCTCCTCATTGAATTGAGAGATGCCGTTAAGAATAAACTGGTTCTGTTTGCAACAGACTGTGATGTTGACAAGAGTAACTGAAAGTCGGTGCAATAATTTCCATGTGATAACTAATGTGTAAGCATTTGATAACACCTATTCTACTCCATGGTCAGAAGAGCTATTACTGAAACATGTGTACACCAAGTATTTTTACAACATCTACTGGACACCTATCAATGAATATCTTTAGACAGCTCATGGTTATTAATTCTCCTTTTGTCCATTAACAATGTGAGTGATTGCACTTTGATGGTTTGATGTGGTTAGCACCTGGCTATTCTTCAGTTCACCTTGCTATTCTTCAGCACATGATGAATGATTTATGGTAGATGTGCAAATTAGTATGGTAACATATTCTCCCCACACCCAACTGTTTCCAACCCCTCCCCATCCCATCCCATCATTTCCTCCCAATTCACGTCCCATCATCTTCATTGTGGGCTGCTCTCTGCCAGTGTACTCACCGGTCTTTCTCCGTTCTCTGCTCCTCTCCTTTCCTCTCCCCTTTTTCAACTCTCCCCCCACCCCCTCAACTCCTGACGCTGTGTCTGGTAGCCTTGTCCTCTCACCTGTGGTCACCATATGCTGCACCAGGCAGCATTGATTCCTCTTTCCCTAACAGTAACCTGCGATCCTTTCCCCTTGCCCACCTCACTCCGGATTTTACTCCTGTTCAACATGTTTTAGTTGCATTCTGGCTGGAGCAGCCAGAGATAGTGGATGCGTGTGTGAGACCTGCTTGCTTGGGTGAATGTGTGTGTGTTTTATACTTTTCTGAAGAAAGCTTTGGCTGAAAGTTTAGTGTGTAACAGTCTTTTTGTTGTACATGTCTGCAACACAACATGTCATCTTTACAGTGAGTAGCAATCTACCCTTTTCAAAATTGTTGATATTCGAACGTAAACATTCCACTGTTTAATTACCTGGATGACATTATCACAATGTGCTCAATACAACAGTTTCATTTGGAAAATTTGAACCTCTTGTTCAAGAATTTATAAGATCATGGTTTGCAGTACAGTTTGCACAAACACTAGCTTCTAAACAAGAACCTGGAGTACTTTAGTAATGTTCTCAGTACCATTGGTAACAGTTTCAATGAACATCACATACTGGCAATCAACAAATTATGAACACCATGCAACTTTAAAGTAGTTGTTCCAGGGCAAATCTAATTATGTTAAGATCAGTCAAAAAGTTACTTAATTAACTTCGTACAAAATATAATTCCATTTCGGGCAAATGCTTATACTACACCTCAGCAACAGCTATGTTTTTCCCCTCTCCTTCTCTCTTTACAGACTGGGAAAGTCATTGCCCCTGAAGTCCGCTTCACAAATAATAGTGTTCCATGCAGGTTGAGGCAAGAATGGGGATTGCAGCACTGCTGGCTCCAAGAAATAGTCGCAATATGTGCATGGAGGGGCTTTGTGCTTAAAGAAAGCACGTATCCCGCAATTTATGTCTCTCATTCGCTTCTGCAGAATCTGCCACTTACCACCACCATCATCAGCCATGAACACACGCAACATAAGCAATAAAAAATTCAAGAAATAACTTGCTGCAATCCTGTTAAATGCTTGCACTGGCTACGATGTTCACAGCAGAGTGCTTAGAACACTACTGAACACTCACTGGCTTTCAGACAATGTGAAGTCAGGTGCAGAGAACGAACCTAAACGCTACAGCCATCAGTCATAATTCCAGTTATGTACCGGAGAGGGGGGGGGGGGGGGGGGGGGCAGTGGAACTGGCAACTGATAGTAGGATCTCAGTTCTGCCACAACTCATGTTCCCTTTGTTTGTAACTGTCAATGAAAAGCCTTCGGCCCATCCAACTTAGTCTGTGACTAAGCACATACTGTTGCCATACATGTTGCATCATAAGAAGCAACGAAAACCTGACAGACACCTACCATTGACAAAGTTTGTGTGGCAACACTTGCTGTTACCGATTATTCACTTATGCATTCACTGTATAGAAGTGCTGTTTCTTTGCAAATAGCTGCAATTTTCTTGCTGCTGCTGTTGTTCTTGTTTGCAAGTCACGATGACTAAGTTATGAGACACATGCAGCCAAACAACAAAAGTCATATCCAAGCAGTGACAAAGATAATACCAGAAGGAACAGAATCTTGTCAATACTGCAGGCTGCAACACCAAAGTTATGTGGTATTCTACTTCAAACAGTATGGCGAATGTTTGTAGAAGCACGCAGAATAGAGAACAAGACAACTAAACAATGAAAAATTACATGAAATGTTATGTTTCTTGTTCCTTTTCTTCCCCAAAGCTGAAAACATAGTTCCCTCTCCTCATTCCTGTCATCTTCACCTACCCTCTCCCCTCCCAACAATTTACTAATACAAGGCAGAGTACCACCAGGCATGCAGTACCTGTGCTGGTGTATTTGTCAGTGTTAGTTATGGGGAGCAGGAGACCTGGATTTTCTACTTTGCAACGAAGTTAAAATGTGCAGTGGAGCGAATGGATGCTTAAATACTCGTGTAATCAAAACTGTTATATCTTTATAATCTAACATAATTTGCACTAAAGGCTCAGCTGTGATTTCATTTACGAGTTCTTCAAAACCGGATGCAAGCGGCCCTTATGAAATCAATATTAGATTAGTTTATGCCTTACGATCCGTTGGCAAGGGCATGGCTGCAGGGAGAACATTTGTTCAGTGATGAACTTACATCAACCACCAAATAAATTTGAAAAACTGACTGCAATATTAGAGAAAGCGGTATGTGAGGTCAGTGAGGAAAGCACGAAACTGGCTGCTAGGGAAGCAGTGGAAGAAAATTATGGATGTTCGGATATTGCAGTTGCACTTGATGGAAGTTGGCGTAAATGAGGACATGCTTCTCTGAATGGAGTAGTGACTGCCACAAGTGTAGACACCGGTGAAGTGTTAGATGTGGAGATAACGTCTAAATATTGCAAATGTTGTAAAGTCAATGAACATAAAGAACACAACTGTGTGGCTAATTTTAGAGGAACAAGTGGTGGTATGGAAGTTCATGGAGTACAACAAATATTTCATCACTACGTAGAAAAAAAGAGGCGTATGGTACACCAAATATTTCAGCGATGGTGACAGTAAGGCGTACAACAATGTGGTGAACTCAAAGCCATATGGAGACACCATTACTAGCAAAATAGAATGTGGAGGCCATGTTCAAAAAGGTTTGGGAACAAGGCTGAGAGAACTAACTGTTGGTATGAGCCAAAAAAATTAGAAGATGGAAAACTGTTGAGCGGACAGGGTCAGTAAACTAAAACAGAAATAGAAAACGTGCAGGTATACTATGGGCAGGCAATTAGGAGAAATAAAGAAAATCTGGAGACAATGAAGAGAGATGTTTGGGCCATATTCTTCCATAAGTCCTCTACTGATGATAAACCATGTCATGGATTGTGTCCATCAGGAGAAAATTCGTGGTGCAAATACAATAGGGCTCAGGCAACTGGAGAATCTTATTCTCACCAGCATTCTCTTCCTGCTGCTGATATTACAGCAATTAAATCTATTTTCAGAGACTTGTCTCATCCTAACCTTCTAAGGAAATGTATGCATGGGCAGACACAGAACCTAAATGAATGTTTCAACAGCATAATTTGGAAGCGCCTTCCTAAAACTGTATTTGTAGGCATGAATACAATGAAACTAGGCGTTCATGATGCTGTTATTAAATTCAATTGCGCAAATATTGGAAAGTGTTGGGTACTGAAAAAGCTGGGAATTAATCCTGGTGAAAATATGATCACTGGGCTGCAACATTGCAATAAAATGAGGATAGCCGATGCAGACAGGTTTGCATCTAATATGGCCAAGAAAGCAAGACAAACATCCAGATAGGTGAAAAAGAAGCTGGAATATCTGCTAGAGGCCAAAGAAGGGCCATCATATTCAGCAGGACTGTTTTAATTAACTGTAAGTAACAATTTCCCACAAACTAAAATTTTCAGTACATATGCCCCATTCTAGATAAATGAATGAAATTTTCAGAGACTCTGCATAACATAAAAAGCCACCTCTGGTACTACATTCATTAATATTCCTCCATTAGGAAGTTGACAAAAAATACTTTCCGCAGAAAAAACTTAATATTTTTTGTTAAAAAATTAGAAAAAGTATTTCTTAAAAACTATAAAATGGATAAAGTAGATTTTAGTACAGTTGACTATTAGCATCACGTAGTATACAGTAAAAATATTAAGGTCCTGCGTCAAATAGTTTTTTCAGAAACGGGTCAAATACTTGCCTCAATTAACATGGGTTAGATAGGCAGGGTGTGGTCCCCCTTAAAAAATGGTTGTTAGCTACTTGTATATTGTTGGTTAAAATGGTCTCATTCTCTTTAATAGTAACACTACCTAACCCAGTGGTTTCTTTTCCTGTCTCTCTTCTAACAAGATTCCATACTGATTTGATTTAATTGCTGGAGCTGTTAATTTCATCCCTAACATACATATTTCTTGATTTTCTGGCAACTTTTCTCAGTATGTTACAGTAATTTTTGTAGTGTAATGGGTATAGTAAAAAAGGAACACAACTTTAAAGTTGTTAATTAGCCATCCTAATAATGTTGCTACCTAACTGCATGTTTTTTCCGTACAATGTGTACTATGCATAGTTTCCATGTGTTACAAAGTTTTTTACGTCTGAAACTCTACGATTCAACACCATTTCTAGTAGGTAATCACAGAATTGTTAGTAAAATCTCACTACAATCATCATCTGAAGAATTAGGTTAATTTTTCATGTTTATCTTCTGTGATTCTACGACACTGCAATGCCATGGACTGCATAATTTTGTGACTACCAGCAGTCTGAAAAAAATTCACAGTTTTTCAAAGTGTGCCACAGCTGTCTAAACTGTACTTGTTTTTGTGGTGTTTGCTTTATAATGACTTCTTGAGTGATTGTCTATCTCACAGTTCTTGTGTAATAATACTGCTGCCTCTGGAGATACAAAAGTTTGGGTAGTAGCTTTCTCTTATTTTATCATAAAACTACACCCTAACTCACTTAATACACAAAAGTGTATCACTATACTGGTATCATAGCCACGTAGAGAGATGTAGTGATACATGGAAAGAAAAAAAAATACTGTTGGAGTCCCACCTGCAACTTTAAAGTTATCATCTAAAAGGATCAATAAGAAAAGAAAGCCATGTGCAATATTGCTCAACACCCAACAGTGAATGAAATTGGAGACACAGATTAAGGAATATTAGTAAGATGTATGTCTACTTTTATTTAAAAATATAATTATTTGGAAACCTTTTCTTTTTCATAAATGCACATTTACTAGATAAAATGTAGCCTTGAATGAAATTTCTTAAGACTGCTGGCTAGTCGGACAAAACATTGCCTCACTGCATGTAGTTTACATCTTGTCACCAGTACAGCACACATTTGCAGCTAGTAACAAGGTTGAAGATAGATTTTGAAACAACAAATGAAATGTACTTAGGAAAAAAAATACCAGTTCAATTTAATGTACAGGCAGGCATGATTCCATTTTTGATCATTGGTCCACATGCACTTTTAAATACAGTAATAAAGTTTCTGTGTATTTAACACTATTTCACAAAAGGAAGAATAGAAATGGCCTTTGAAAACTTTCATTCATTCAATGATAAGTAATTATGGAAGGAACAAAATCTACTTCTCCTTTTATTTACTGAAATACTCAATTTTTGCTCACTTTCAAATCAACAATAAGATATGCAGTCTTCAGAAGAATAAACAAAAATAACTGAAGCAAAGAACGTTACACTACTAGTCAAAATATGATTTATTAAATATTACGATGAACTTCCAACACAAACACAGGCAATTTTGTCTTTGGAACTCAAATTTAGGTCTACTATGTGAACATTACTTCAGTCAGTATGAGAATATAATCAAAGTCCCGTGAAACCTGAGGCTTCAAGAGAAATTGTGTTAAACATGAAAGGACTGGTGACTCCCTAAGATACTGATGTCTGTTACTGAGCTTAATGTGATCTTGAATGCGAAGGTGAGCAATGCTGTGGTAGGGAAAGAATTGAGATGTTCCAGAGAATCAGGAATTTTCAATTCACTTTAGGCTCAGACAATAAAGATATAATCTATGGACCAAAACCAAATCAGAAGCTGTCAGTCCTTCATTAACAATCATGACCAATTTAGTAACCAATATCAATGTTCACACAGGAGGGAGTCACTCTGACTTGCACAGTGGTACATCCAGTTAGTAAATTCAGCCTGCAAAGATTAATTAATCATTAGTCAAAATAATATTGGTTAGAGTGGCACATCTGGACAGGTGGGTACAAAAAGATAGAAAAAAAGCCAAAAAATAAAAATGATAATGGAAATTATCTAGCCTTTTGCATTAAAAGTGTTTCCAATTACTGTACATCATTTTCTAATTATGTACACACTGCATCTGCCAATGATGAAATGTGCTGTTAAATTTTAAAATATTTAACACTATCGAGTGTCTGCTAGGAACTAGTTATTATGTGACAAAATAAAACACAGTAACAATAGCTGAGTGAGTGCAGTAAGCTTGTGCAGTTTGATGGAATATAAAACTGAATTATTTTTGTTCAATGCACCTGTGAAGTTCTACATAACTATCAACATTTAAAAATATTTTATTAACATTACACATTATTCTCACCATTGAAGTCATAAACATATATCATTTCAGCACGATGAAATGATTCACCACCTATTATGTACAATGAATCTCTCCAAACAACTGCTCCATGCGAGGCAGAACCCACAGGGACAAAATCTTTGGGTTGTACTACTTCCCAGTAGCCTGTTGCTTCCCACTGACTGCAGTCATCACCTAGAACAAATTAAAACTCGATGTTCAAATGTAGCATGTTTGTTCTGAATGTCCAAAGAACAAGACAAAAAAGATTAGAGCACTGACAGTACTTTTACTTTATATATGTAATGAATTATTTTGTGAAACATTCTCAACATGAGAGGTGATTAAAAATAACTATTTGAAGATGGCATGCATCATTGTGAAAGACTTTCAATGTAATAAATATAGTAGTGGATAACTTTACGTCATGGCTTACTGAAAACAAATTGATATTTAAACTGAACAAATAAAAATGCATGCAGTTTTAAATGGAACTCTTTTAGAAACGAAATTTTATTTTCACGTGGTCATAAAATACTCAGGGAAGTCTAACTTTACAAATCAGTAAAGCTTCCTTGGAAGTCTCACATTTAGTTTATTGATGTACACTGCCTCTGGGGCAACTCTTGCCATTCATAGAGAATATTATCACTACAGTACAGTGTGCAGTGACAGTTCACAAACTACGTGCAAATCATCATCAAAGTGTGTAATTGTAACTTGCTGCACATATACTTCCACATGAATTTATAGTTAATAATGTGGACTTTGTAGTCAAAAAGAGCACTATATGGAACAATGATTAACACTGCCCAACACTTATTTAACTGTTTTACAAAAATGGGTGCATTATTCTGCAGGTGGAATTTGCACCTTACTACCCACTGATATTAAAGGAAAGTCTTAGCCCAGATTTCCAAATATAAGTTGAAAAGCTTCCTTTAGGGACACCTTTATTTTTATTCCAGTTCAGTGGTGTAATTTAGAGCCTCATATTGTAACATATTATTTATTGTACTACTGTAAAATTATTTCTCTCATATTTTTAGTCTCTTTTCTGTTCTAAGCTTTCTTTTCATTTCTCTGTGAATTATGTAGTTAGCTTTTCAATGACCAAATAACTCTGGCTCACTTAGTCCCATGGAACCTAATGAACTCAAATGAATAGAATTAAATTAGATTAAACATAAACGTTATTTGAGTGACTTATTTATACTGGTGGAATACTACATTTATCAGAAGTAAATGATTATAGCCTATAGAGTTAAGAGTTGTGGCACAAGTATGAGCATGAAACAGATTACTTTTTATGAAATATGAAGGGAAATAAATTGTTTCAAAAACTTTTGTATGATAAGTATTTTTGTGCATATCATCGTCAGAAGGGAATATTGTTTGTGAGCAACAAATAGTAAACTTAATAATAGACACGTTAAATTTGTACAAGACGATACCTGACCAGTTTAGTATGTTAATTATGTGAGTGTCTGCTCTAATCCTTAGCTAAAAGTTAAACCAGGTTGTTGTTATTCCATAATGACTGGTTCGTGTTTGGAAAACATATCAGCAAAGGTTATTGATTATTATGTACAACTATATATTCATTTTAAAGCAGGATACATTCAAATTCTAGTGTAAAGGTACCTGAATAGTACTGAGAAGATTTTGCTAAAAACAAAATTGGGTGAACTACATTTTAGCACATTATTATTATGTAGTATTCTGCCTAGTGGCAGGTCTGTGTCTTTGTACGGAGAATTTCTGATGACAATTTTCCCTGTCTTCAGCTTCTTCCTTCAGTCTGCTGTATCTCTTTCCATCTTTCGTGTCATCCAAAAGTTGAATTCTTCTTCTTCCTTGTCCTACCGTTCCTCTAATTTTCCCTTCAATGACTTCATGTTTAAGTATGTGTCAATAGAGTTTGCCTTCCTCTGAAGAATTGTATTCATATTATCTGACAATTTGTACTTAAGATTGCATCCCATCAATTTTGTGAGCAAAAATGATTCATCGTGTCCTGTTACAGAGAGGACACAAACCACTCACTCATTACACATTCCTTTTGTACCATACTGAAGCAGCTCTTGCTGAAATAATACACAATGGAGAAAATCAGAAGCATTTGTACGGACCAGGACTGTTCCTGTAGTAAGACCTTTTCTTGAATTACATTAACATGGATACAAAGGTCTGCAGCAACAAGAACATACTTTCAGAAACTGAATTGATATGGACTTCGTAAATAGTGACACTCAAAGAATTTCAACACACAGTTAAACACTATGTACTCCACTTATTCTGACTTGGCTGACAATAAGAAAAGCATAATACAAGTGCTTATTGCCTTTTAGTGTAGAGGACCAATTTTCATTCCCAAATATTTTGGGGAGCGACTGAATTACGACCATTCAAACAATGGAAACTCCAGGTAGGAACATTGATAATTTAGGAAAAGACAGATCGCTACTTACCATAAAGAAGACTCATCAAGTTGCAGGCAGGCACAATTAAGAGACTTACATAAAGCTTTCACCCATAGCCTTCATCAGTAAAAAGAGGCACACACCATTCACACACATAAGACCGCCAACTCCGGCATCTTCGGCCGCAATGCCGCTCGAGATGCTAGAGTTAACAGTTGCGTGTGCAACAGGTGGGCTTGCTTGTTGGTGTGAAGGGGGTGTGTGTCTCTCTTCTACTGATGAAGGCCGTGGCAGAAAGCTTTATGTAAGTGTCTTTTGATTGTGCCTGTCTGCAACTTGATGTGTCCTCTTTATGGTAAGTAGCAATCTGTCTTTTCCTACATTGCTGAATGACTAATATATAAATTAAAGTGTGGAACTCTAACTAATATTTGTGAAATAGCTGTTACAATTTTCACACATTTTCATGAGGTTATTGTTGTCTCCATAATTAACCTGTTTTATCAAATCATCACTGCAATTATTGCCAAATATTTGGCTGATGACTTTTTGCATCACTTTCGAAAGGTCAACTATATTCAGTATTAACAGAGTTCATATCAGCAGTAATTAGTGTTTCATCTCCTGAAGGTAATTCAAGCCATCCTTTCTTTCTTTTGGTAACATTAAAATTTTTCCTGATTAAATTTTCTGTTTTATGACAGTAACTGCCGTTCTGGCTATTATTCTTTCTATTTTGCCTATGTGTTTATAAACCATTTTTTTGCCTGCCATCTGTTTCTTTGTAAGTGATGCCTTAATGATGCATCATAACTGTGTCTAGTGATCAAAAAATCTTTGTAACAACATTATTTTACTGTTGAAGCAAATTTGTCCTTAACCTTTAATCCTATTTGAGCAACAGTTCATTGTTACCTAATGATCTCTTATTTCATGATTACCTTGTTCTGTTCGCCAGCCTTTTTACTTTGTTTGAAGATCATGTTTCCTTCCTTGCCTACTATTTTGATTTATTCATACACACACACACACACACACACACACACACACACACACATTTTTTCATTACCAACAATCTCATCATGTCCCTTAACCCTATACCCCAGTGCACCCTCACTATAGGGGCAAACTACAGTCCAACACATTTCTCCTTCAGCCCTACTTAAATTCTTTGGCACTGCTCATGAATGCCTCTCCTAGAAAGTTGTGATTCTGGCTGCAATCCATTTCTAACCCTTAACCATCACTCAATTCCACTTTAACAAAGACACTGCATCTGCCAACAGTCACACCCAAAAGCTCCCATCTCTATTTCAACTCTTCTACCTTTCAGATCTTGAATGTGTGACCACACTCAACATAAAACCTACTAGAAGCCAATCATAAACTTTAAGAAAACATAATACATCTTATCAGGAAGCTACACACCATGTAGGTAAAAAAACTGAAAAGTTTTGCACGTCTCCAGCATGCACTATCTACAACAATCCTTTCCCCTTCCACCTACCCATTTTATAGCCTACAAAAAGGTGATCAATCGCACAAATACGGTGAGAGATGTTGAGGAGTGTTGTGCAATGCCAAACACATTAAGTCAAAGCAGGTTACTCTGCAATGTCAGTCTAAAATAGTGAATCTGAAGACTCTTGAAACTGCAATAGAGTTGTGTACGAACATGAAGTTTTGTCACACTGGAGCTAACAGTTGAAGTTGAAGATTTTTATAATACAACACCATACCTTGTAAATGGAGTAATTGCAACACAGTGGTGTAATGCTGATTCATGAGGCTTTAAACACACATAGCTACTTTTTTGATCTGTTATGGTCTTAAAAATATACAGGACACATGCTGTAAGCAGTAGTTCATGATGGAGTGTTAAACTCTGACTTGCATATAACACTACCCACGAGCTAGTCACTGTCTAATGGAATCAATATCAAACACCAATATTTAACACCTAGTCCCACACTGATGTTTGCCTTATTGTAGAATGGATTAAGTACAAGAACATCACAAACTTTCGCAAATACTGAACAGTGTCCACACGCAGACAAGAAAAATAAAGAATAAAAAAATTACTGGATTTTTCCCAGACTTCCCAGTTAAAAATATACTTTTTGTTAGATGAAAATACACTATACCCTGGTACAAGTACATTGTTTTCTGTATTAAGTGAAAATACACTTTCCCTCACAGATGAACAACTTATCATTCCTTTGAATGGTGGAGGTTTCGTGCCGGCCGGAGTGGCCGAGCGGTTCTAGGCGCTACAGTCTGGAGCCGAGCGACCGCTACGGTCGCAGGTTCGAATCCTGTCTCGGGCATGGATGTGTGTGATGTCCTTAGGTTAGTTAGGTTTAATTAGTTCTAAGTTCTAGGCGACTGATGACCTCAGAAGTTAAGTTGCATAGTGCTCAGAGTCATTTGAACCATTTTTGAAGGTTTCGTACACTAGCACAGAACTTCCCAGAACTTTAGGAAACAAAATCCAGCAAAAAAACAATGTGTTTCGAAATGATGTTTGATGTGTGGCAACATTTACAGTGCATATTTTCGCATTATGAAAGTGTAAACAGGAATTCCACCAAATACAGCACAGAAACTTCTGATGCACTGAAATTGCGATTCTGATGTGCTTTTGTCACCCAATCACAGCTCGTCACAAGATCTCACCAACCAATGACAGCAGACATTCAGAGCATAGGACATATGAGGTAGTCAGCCAATAGCAACGTCACTGTTAGGTAGTTCAAACACACAACAAACAGGAATAGTTAATGGCTTACATTAATATAAACATACAGCATAGCTACAGGAAAGCTAAGTTTTCACATATAATATTGGCCATTAATAATTTTCTGCTGTTTTTTTCTGAGGGAGTGGTTAGACAGGATCTTAAGAACATAGCTTAAATTGCAGCAGCCGAATATTTCTCACAAGCACAACCATAAATTATCTGCTGTATACTGAACATTTTGAGGGTTACATGGCTGAATATATGAAGTAAAATAAATATGAAAATCTAGCCTTGAAACTTGGTCTCTTTTAGCAATTGTTACCCTTTAAGATATACCGAACACAAATGTGCTAGTGAAATATTAAATAATGGCAATAAATGGCTTGTCTTCTTTGACTGAAATTTTTCTATCTGGCTGGTCCTCAGTGTTAAGTTTTGAATGAAACTAATACTCCATGATTTAAGAAATAATTCATCTTGCATAAAAGGAAATTTACTTTGAAAGTAACGCTTCTCGAACCATCATTCGCAGTATTTTCCCGTGACATGCTACAAATGTGAAACAATGTGACAACACACTCATCAAAACGAGGCCCACGAGAAAGACATATTGAAAGCAGATTACTGTTACGAAGTATTGCATAATCTTTGACACATTTTGCTGCTGGCAAATGCTTGTGTGTGCACTGTGTTCTGTTGTTATAAATTGTACATTTTCTTTGCAACTAAAGTTTTATTTTTATTCTCTTGTTTGTGTTTTACTGCTGTAGTATTATTCTTCAGTATTGGGCTAAATTAAAATTCTTTGTTCGAGTTATCTGTTCTAATCAATCAACATTACAACAATTTAACTGAAAATTAAAATTAGGAAAAATTCCCAGGTCTTTCCCTAATTTCTCCCAGATGAGAAAATTCCTGGGTTTTCACAGATTTCCCATTGTCCTGGGACATATACACCTAAGTACAGATCTAGTTACAGAGACTGTTTACACAAATCACTTTTAAAGGGTCAATGAATTACTTTAATCATGATCAACTACAATACACTCTCTCATACAAATGCAAGGCAAAAATTTTAAGGGCTGGAGAATGAACAGCATTTATATCAATTAAATTTTGTTATGTTGTTACATGTATTGCAGTAATGTACATCTAGTTTTAATGAGGCCACACTCCTCTTTGAGATGATCCTTGTGATGAACACCCCAAAATTAAATCCACAAACAGAATCATAAAGGATGCACACAATATGATATTTTAAGATTGACAGTTAAAGGTTGTACTTAGTAATTCAATCAATATAGCCAGGGACGGACCAAGATGTCATTTTACTGGCAGAACAGTTAGAAGATGCAACAGATCTACTAAAGATACTGCCTACATTACTCTTGTCAATTGTCTTTTGGAGTACTGCTACAGTGTGTGTGAGGGGACTTAATTCTGTCTGGCGAGAAATCACATATGGGGTTCCCCAAAGCCCAATCTTAGGTCCACTATTGTTCCTCATATATGTAAATGATCTTCCGCCTAATATACAACAAACAGAATTAGTTCTTTTTGCATATGACTACTGTAATCAATCCACGCATACACAGATAAACAGAAGAAATGGTAAACATAGTTCTTAAGTATCATTATCTGGTTTTCTGTGAATGGTCCCACCCCTCAATTTTAAAAAGACACATCGTATTCAGTTCTGCACAGGCAATACACCAACGATAAGTGTAACACATGGTGTGGAAATAATGGATAGGTTGAAAACTTCAAAATTCTTAGATGTCCGTATAGATGAGAATTTAGATTGGAAAAAAGCACATTTTGGAGCTGCAAAAACAACTTAGTTCTGCCACATTTGCTCTTAGAATCATTGAAAATTTTGGGAAGAGATAAAGCAATCAGTTGATATATTTTACCTTTTTTCATTCAATAATGTCATATGGAATTATGTTCTCAGGTAATGCCTCTTAAAATAAATAAATAAATAAATAAATAAACAAATACATAAATAAAAGTCTTGGTTGCCCAAAAACATGCTGTAAGAATAATATGTGGTGCTCATCCATGATCATCTTGTAGACATCTGTTTACGGAGTTGGGCATTGTGACTACTGCTTCATAGTATTTATTCCCTCACATAGTTTTCTGTTAATAAACTGCTACAGTTCAAAAGAGACAATGATATAAATACCAGAGGGAAAAATGACATTCATTACTTCACATTAAGATTGTCTTTAGCGCATAACGGACTACACAATGCTGCAACTGAAGTTTTTGATCACTTACCCAATGATACAAAACGTCTGATATACAGCAAAGTAAAATTTGAAAACAAGCTGAGAAAGTTTCTCCTTGACAACTCCTCCTATTCTGTAGAAAAATTTCTATTTTTGTAAACTGTAAAAAGTGGTGGGTAGGTATTACTAACTCACATCTGTATATCTTTTTTCTCATATAATAATAATAAAATGTCAGCTGCGAAACAAATCTCTTGGCAATAATTGGAGCATTTGAAAAAGAATTCAACTGGTTTTGTGTATTGATATGCTAGAGTGAAGGAGGCACTGTTCCAACACCAAATCATAAATAAAACAGCAATCACAGCGGTTGGTGTAAGCAGCCTTGCTCAGCAATAAGGAAGTTGATATTGCATGACAGAGGAATTGTGTTTTCTAGGATGGTAGAAGGTTACCTTCTTAAGGGTAAAACAATAACAGTGCATACTATTCAAGTCTACTGGATCCACAACTAGATGAGTAAGTAATTGAGAAGATGCCTGGAATATGAAAGGAGAAAAACATAATCTTTCATCAATATAATTAAAAGAACTTTGGCCACCAATAAACTGAAGGATATTGAATTACAATTGCGGGAAAATCCCCTCTATTCACCACATTTGGCATGTTTTGCCATCCATTTATTCCCACACTTACAAAAATTCTGACTGGGAAATCTTGTGTGTACAATTATGACATTACGACAGCTATAGATGTGTATTTTGCAGGTGATCTAGAACCTGCACGTCAAGGGTGGAATCAGTCCAATGGAAGAAAACTTTATTTAAAGTGCACCAACCAAAAACACAATTACCTTAAAAAAGATGTGTTGTGAATTAGAATGTCATCCACTGCTAGACAAAGAAATTTTCAGGTTTCTCTCACATATAGGGTGTGCATGAAGGTGTACAGCGTTTAGTTCTCTACCGAACAGACAATATTTGCAACCCTGCAACCGTTACAGAGAAGCAGAACATCACAAACGATGACATGTAACAGCACACATCACAATTTTTTTTTTTTTTATGAAGATTCTATGGCCCCATAATCTAAACATTTGCCAGTACCTCAAAACAACCACTGCCAATCTTTAAAGGGATATGGACTTCATGCACAGCATCTTCTGACATATTCATCCTCTGACATTCAGTACTACATGACATATCATGACTAGGTGACGAAATGACACACAATGTGTATTCTGAAGAATGTCACAAATGTTCTGTAACATAAGATAGTCACAGTATGGTTTCAGATTTATGATACTGGGCAACACTCCGCAATTTAGCAGTGATTAACCATTTTTATGAAATGTGGATATTATGGTATCAGCCAAAGATTGTGGCGCCACACCAAAGTCAGCAATGCACACTAATACCACAGGCATTAACATAGTCCTGCTGCAATCCGCAATAATGAATGGGAGAGACTGAAGAAGACATGCCCTCTGTCTCAGCACAGCAGTGCCCTCATACTGAAGTTAATATAGAGTCAAGCATGGAAGCACTCTGTTCCAGTTCATGACCTCAGCAGAAGCAACACCAAATAGGTTAAATACCACAGGATTTACTTTACAAGTATAATTAATATAGACAAAAGTTATTATGAGAAACAGAAAGTAGAACTAGGATTGCAACATAAATAGTGGTGAAAGAACAAGAGAAGAAGTGAAAACTAAACTACACAAGATGAAAAAAAGGCACACTTCGTGAGCTGATAACACAATGAAAGCATATGTTCTTCAGATAGAAGAGTTTACTTGCTACCAAAAATTTGCATGGAAGACCTACTTAAACTCTAAATTAATAAATTGCAAGACAATGAATGTGGACTAACATAGAAGAAACTTGGACCATTTGAAATGTGGTACTACAAAGAGCATTGAAAATTGGTGTACTGCTAAAAACACTACATAAGAGGCTCTGGAAAGTGGAAGGAAGGAAGGAAGGAAGGAACTCTCCTGCCAGAAAGAGTGACAGTGTGAAAATTGCTGAGGCATCCCTGTATAGTTAGTCTGTGGCTGGAATAAGTATCAGATGGGTAAAAGTACAGTAGCTGAAGATGATTAGAACATATGTGTGTGTGTGTGTGTGTGTGTGTGTGTGTGTGTGTGAGTGAGAGAGAGAGAGAGAGAGAGAGAGAGAGAGAGAGAGAGAGAGAGAGAGAGAGAGAGAGAAATCTCTATCTTGTTTGTGGCGATGCCCCTATGGTGATTTTCAATTCCCCATTTGTAGTTATCTTTATCAAGTTACAGCAGATCACTCCTCATGACAATAATTTCTATGTCTCTCTTTGTGAACAAGAATTATGGAACTAAACAAAATTACAAATGTATCTGTGTCAAGCAGCTGGTATGTCTACTGATACGAGAACAACCAGGGATCAACACAGATACTTTAATTTTGCACTATATCTGAGCAGATAGTAAAATTATCACCTCTGCTGTTACGAAAGTGACATATAGTGCATCTTAATTTTAGGAAGTAGTAAACACATACACACACATCCAAAGTTTACGCAGTACAATATAAATTTTCAAGTTTGTACTCAGTTAAGGGGACTAAATATGGTCTGTTACCCTTGAAGCCACGGTGACAGTCACAACGGTGAGACTCCATGTTGCACTCCCCATTGTCCCCGCAATTTCCTGGGCAAACTTCTATGTGGCATGCCTCACCCATATAGCTTGCATCACATGTACACACTCCATCTATACAAATACCGTGTCCTGAGCAATTCACTGCAGAAGATCTGCTAGGACAGGAGTTAAATCTGCAACAATTAAAATGGACACATTGAAATACAATCAGTGAAACTTTCAGTTCCAGTCCCATAATTAGTGCAAATGAAGCTAGGAAACTGGAAGGACAAGACTGTCACAAGAACTTAGAACCAGAGACCAGTTCTCCAGTCAGTCAGATTTCTGTCAAGTAGTCTTTCAACAACAATATGAAATCACCGGTTACTAACATACCAACTATAAGCTCATACACTTAAATTTTCCAAAATGACACATCATCAGCATGAAATGAATAAAAGCAGTGGCTAAATCATTGGTATGATTTCACTGACAAGTGTGAGTACTGGCTTCAATAATTCATGCATTTGCAAGAAAAATCTGTTGGTGACTGGTTGTCTATGATGTACTAACTGTGGTGGTAAATTCCTTTGGAATAGAACAGGACAATAAGCATTAATTTCAAATTTGATTTGTTCATTGGAGCATTATTTTGTCAACCAGATTTGGAAAAATATGACTAAAACCTGTTTTTTTTTGTCTCTAGATAGTAGTCGGCAGATACAGCATACTTAGTCTCATTCATACCAATATGAGGATGTGCTGAAAACTATATAAAAATAATAGAAAAACTCCATAAACATATGGGGAAAAATATCTATAGGATTTAAAAATAAAATTCAACTATTAGACAATCAAAGACAAAACATGCAAAATTATAATCACATCTCAACTCCCATGACATATAGTATGTATTATATTATTATGTATCCTCTATAGGACCACTGATGTTGACTGGTTGGTTGGCTTGCTTGTTTAAAAGGGGGGGGGGGGGGGGGAGGGGGACCAAACTATAAGGTCATTGGTCCATTGTTCTGAGTAAAAGGAAAGAAGAAAACAAAGACGACGTACGGCACAATAACAGGAGAAAGGAAGAACCAGAAGAATGACAGAACGACAACAAACACTACAATGGACAAAACAGGACAAGAAAACCACAGAGAGGCACAAGAAACAGGGAGAAGAGATTAAAAACAAGAAAGCAGATTACCATGGCTGGCTGACCATGAGAACAAAAAAGGAGAAGCCAACCACTCTGCAACACATTAAAACCTTCATCCTAAAAGTCTTGGGGTGGAGGACACTGAGGGACAAAAGACAGGCGCTAAAACTCAGATCAAATGATAAAACCCAACCTCATGAATAAAAAATAAAACTAAAGCTGCTGGTGAGGCAGGTTGCCCAACCCTGAAGGCAGGGTGCTGCAAAAGTTAAAAGTCCACCGTAAAGTGGCTAAAAGTGAGCAGTCCAGCAAGAGGTGGATGACTGTCATTTGGGAGCCACAGCGACATTGAGGTTGGCCCTCGCGACAGAGGAGATAACCATGTGTGAGCCATGTATGGCCAATGCAGAACTGACAAAGGACAACTGATTCCCTGCAAGAAGCCTGCATGGAAGACTTCCTCACATTCGCAGTCTCCTTAATGACACACAGTCTGTTGTGCATACTGTTATGCCACTCTGTCTCCCAAAGCTGAAAAACCTTACGGCATAAGACAGAACACAGGTCAGTTTCAGAGTTACCATACCTCCAGGAGCAATTTCCGCATAGCCTGTTTGGCCAGACAGTCGGCAAGTTCGTTGCCTGGGATTCCAATGTGTCCTGGGATCCACACAAACACCACTGAGCGACTGGGCTGTTCCAGGGCAGAGACGGACTCCTGGATGTTTGCTACCAAAGGATGGCGAGGGTAGCACAGGTCGATACCTTGTAAGCTGATCAGTGAGTCAGAACAGAGAAGAAACGACTCACCAGAAGAGGAACGGATGTACTGATATGCACAAGATACGGCCACAAGCTCTGCAGTGAATACACTGCAGCCAACAGGCAAGGAATGCTCTTCAATATGGTCTCTGTGGACACAGGCGAAGCCAACATTACCATCAGCTATCAAGCCGTCAGTGTAAACAACTTCAGAGCCCTGGAACACATTAAGAATCAAAAGGGAGTGACAGCGGAGAGCGGCAGGGTTAACAGAGTCCTTAGGGCAATGCAAAAGGTCCAGATGAAGCTTCAGCCAAGGTGTACACCATGGAGGTGTACGTGAGTGGACCTCAAGTAGCGGTGGTAAAGGGAAGGACTCCAGTTTGGAGAGAAGGGATTGCACGCAAACCGCAATCGTGACCCCTGACCTGGGCCGCCGATGCTGGAGATGAACTGCCTCGGGTCGGAAAAGGAGACGGTAATTCAGACGCTTAGGCGAACTACGTGTGCAACATAACTGGCGAGCAGTTGTGCACGTCGGATCCGCAATCGAGGGACTCTGACTTCCACCAGGACACTGGTCACCAGACTTGTTCTAAAAGCTCCTGTCACTAGGCAGATGCCACAGTGGTGCACTGGGTTGAGTAAACGTAGCACTGAGGGCGCCACCGAACCATAAACCAGACTCCCATAGTGAAGGCGGGATTGAACAGACTCTGTAGAGTTGCAGCAGCGTAGAGCGATCTGCACCCCAGTTGGTGTTGCTCACACAGTGAAAGGCATTGAGGTGTCGCCAGCACTTCCACTTAAGCTCACGAAGGTGAGGTACCCAAGTCAATCAGGTGTCAAAAACCAGTCCTAAGAATTGGTATGTCTCTACTACAGTGAGTGGATCATCATTAAGGTAAAGTTCTGGTTCCGGATGAACGGTACAACACCGACAGAAGTGCATGACACACCACTTTGCGGCTAAAAACTGCAAGCTGTCGGCTAGAGCCCATGACTGCACCTTGTGAATGGCTCCCTGTAGGTGCTGTTCTAGAGAACGAGGAGCAATAAGAAATGCAGAAGTCATCCACATACAGAGTAGGGGAGACAAACGGCCCTACAGCTGCTGCTAGTCATTAACGGCCACTAAAAATAGAGATACACTCAATATGGAGCCCTGCAGAATACCATTCTCCTGAGTAAGGGGAGGAACTATGGGAAGCATCGATCTGGACACTGAACGTATGGAGCAACAGGAAGTTTTGAATAAAAATCGGCAGTGGACCCTGGAGACGCTACTCATACAATGTCGCAAGGATATGAAGTCGCCAGGTCATGTTGTATGCTTTACGCAAGTCAAAAAATATGGCAACCAGGTGTTGGCGTCTGGAAAAGGCTGCTTGGATGACAGACTCGAAGGACATAAGATTATCATTGGTAGAGCGACCCTGGAGGAAGCCGCCCTGACATGGAGCCAGTAGGCCAGATGACTCCAGGATCCAACCCAACCGCCAACACACCATACGTTCCAGCAGCTTACGGAGAACATTGGTGAGGCTGATGGGCCAATAGTTACCCAACTCAAGTAGATTTTTACCGGATTTTAGCACTGGAATGATGGTGTTCTCCAGGCATTGAGATGGAAAGATGCCACCGCACCAGATCTGGTTGAAGATGACAAGGAGATTTTGCTTGTAGTCAGACGAAAGATGTTTAATCATCTGACTGTGGATCCGATTCGGCCCAGGAGCTGTGTCGGGGCAATGTGCAAGGGCACTGAGAAGATCCCACTCTTGAAAGGGGGCGTTATACGGTTCACTGTGGCATGTAGTGAACGAGAGGATTTTCCTTTCCGTCCGCCATTTGAGGGTGCGAAAGGCTGGGTGATAGTCCTCCAATGTAGAGGCTGGAGCATACTGCTCAGCAAAGTACTCAGCAATCGCGTCTGTGTCTGTAGAGAGCACACCACTGATGTTAATGACAGGGACACCTGTTGGGGTCTGGTACCCAAAAAGATGTCTGATCTTCATCCAGACTTGGGAAGGTGGCATATGGCACCCAATGGTCAACATGGACCTCCCCTGTTTCTGTCGTTTTATAAGCAGGCGAACGCAAGCATGGAGTCGCTTAAAGGCTATTAGGTGCTCTAGGGAAGGGTGCCGCTTTTATTGCTGTAGAGCTCGTTGACACTCTGTAATTGCTTCAGCGACACCAGCGATCACCAACAGACTGTCTTTCACCGGGGGCACCCTAAAGAACAAGGGATCATGTTTTCCACCGCAGAAACGATCGTTTTAGTCACCTGCTCAACCACGACATTGATGTTACTGTGTGGGGGAGATTTAACGGTGACAGCAGAGGTGAATGTTTCCCAGTCTGCCTTGTTTAAAGCCCATCTGTTTAAGTGTCCATGGGCATGACGCCGGGGGGAGTGATAGGAATATGGGGAACTGGTCACTACCATACAGGTCATCATGTGCTCTCCAGTGGATAGATGGGAGAAGGCCTGGGCTGCAAATTGACAAATCAATGGCCGAGTAACTACCATGAGCCACAATAAAATGTGTGGGGGACACAGTAAACAGGGTGTTACAAATAGGTACGGCCAAACTTTCAGGAAACATTCCTCACACACAAATAAAGAAAAGATGTAATGTGGACATGTGTCCGGAAATGCTTAATTTCCATGTTAGAGCTCATTTTAGTTTCGTCAGTATGTACTGTACTTCCTTGATTCACCGCCAGTTGGCCCAATTGAAGGAAGGTAATGTTGACTTCGGTGCTTATGTTGAGATGCGACTCACTGCTCTACAGTACTAGCATCAAGCACATCAGTATGTAGCATCAACAGGTTAGTGTTCATCACGAACGTGGTTTTGCAGTCAGTGCAATGTTTACAAATGCGGAGTTGGATTAGCACGGGGCAATAGCCGTGGCGTGGTAATTTGTATCGAGACAGATTTCCAGAACGAAGGTGTCCCGATAGGAAGACATTCGAAGCAATTGATCGGCGTCTTAGGGAGCACGGAACATTCCAGTATGACTCGCAACTGGGGAAGACCTAGAACGAAAAGGACACCTGCACTGGACGAGGCAATTCTTCGTGCAGTTGACGATAACCCTAATGTCAGCGTCAGAGAAGTTGCTGCTGTACAAGGTAACGTTGACCACGTCACTGTATGGAGAGTGCTACGGGAGAACCAGTTGTTTCCGTACCATATACAGCGTGTGCAGGCATTATCAGCAGCTGATTGGCCTCCACGGGTACACTTCTGCGAATGGCTCATCCAACAATGTGTTAATCCTCATTTCAGTGCAAATGTTCTCTTTACGGATGAGGCTTCATTCCAACGTGATCAAATTTTAAATTTTCACAATCAACATGTGTGGGCTGTCGAGAATCCGCACGCAATTGTGCAATCACGTCATCAACACATATTTTCTGTGAACGTTTGGGCAGGCATTGTTGGTGATGTCTTGATTGGGCCCAATGTTCTTCCACCTATGCTCAATGAGGCACGTTATCATGATTTCATACGGGATACTCTACCTAAGCTGCTAGAACATGTGCCTTTACAAGTACGACACAACATGTGGTTCATGCACGATGGAGCTCATGCACATTTCAGTCGAAGTGTTCGTACGCTTCTCAACAACAGATTCGGTGACCGATGGATTGGTAGAGGCGGACCAATTCCATGGTCTCCACACTCTCCTGACCTCAGCCCTCTTGACTTTCATGTATGGAGGCATTTGATAGCTCTTATCTACGCAACCCTGGAGCCAAATGTAGAGACTCTTCATGCTCGTATTGTGGACGGCTGTGATACAATACGCCATTCTCCAGGGCTGCATCAGCACATCAGGGATTCCATGCGACGGAGGGTGGATTCATGTATCCTCGCTAACGGAGGACATTTTGAACATTTCCTGTAACGAAGTGTTTGAAGTCACACTGGTACGTTCTGTTGCTGTGTGTTTCCATTCCATGATTAATGTTATTTGAAAAGAAGTAATAAAATGAGCTCTAACATGGAAAGTAAGTGTTTCCGGACACATGTCCACATAACATATTTTCTTTCTTTGTGTGTGAGGAATGTTTCCTGAAAGTTTGACCATACCTTTTTGTAACACCCTGTATAAGAGGCAGAGGTCAAGTTAGGACAGTAAATTTTCAGCATCTCTGCCATGGCCAGTAAGCACGGTGTTACCCCACAAGGCATTATGGGCATTAAAATCTCTCAAAAGTAGGAAAGGTTTAGGGAGTTGATCAATCAGTGCAGCCAATTCGTTCAGGGGTAAAGCACCATCTGAAGGGAGATATACGTTGCAGACAGTTATTTCCTGTGTCACCCATATCCTGACAGCCGCAAACTCCACTTGACACTCTATTATATTCACTGTGGTTCTTGTAATATCCACTGTAGCCACGAAGGGCAGGGGTCTGCATTGCCAGGAACCAGGTTTCCTGGAGGGCAATGCAGAAGGCAGGTGTAAAGCTTAACAGTTGCCGTAGCTCAGCCAGGTGGTGGAAAAAACCGCCGCAATTCCACTGGAGGATTACGTGATCATGAGACTGGGAAAGCATGAAACACTATGAGGCATTTACGCCTCACGATCACCTGCCGCCACCGACTTATTTCCTGAACAGGCTATATCCTTTGTGTCTGAGGGTCTGGTGAGATCTAGGTCCTCAGTGGATGTCAGAATCTTCACTTCATCCTCAGATGCAGAGCTTGTAGGCAGCAGTGGTGTGGGTGCCACCACAATTCCCTTGATTCTGGGGTCTTCTTTCTGGATTTCTCTCACTGATCCTTGGGTTTCTTTGGCTGGAAGGATGCCACTGATTCTGTCTCTGGGATGGAGGATGATAGTGAAGCCCTACGACCAGCTGCTTTTGGGTACTTCAGCCACTGGTGGGTGTCATCTTTCCCACTAACAGAAACCTGGTAAGGTAGTGACCCAATGGACTCCTTCCTAGCAAGAGGAGCCAAAGAAGACTTACGCTTCTCCAGCTGAGAAGTGGGGACTGGTGTCCCCAAAGGTTGGGGGGGGGGGGGGGGAGACAGTGCTCCCAAGATAGGTGGGAAGTCCCCCCACCAATAAGAGGGCAGGTGTACTCTTATGACTCTGAAAGCCAACTGGAACTAACGGAACTGATGGGGCTACAACTGTTCTCTTAGTGGCCGCATAAGAGAAGGTCACAGCCACAGGATGTAGGCCCTCAAATTTCATCTCAGCCTTAGTGTAAGCTAGTTGGTCCAGCGTCTTGTATTCCACGATTTCCCTTTCGCGCTGTAAAACCCTGCAGTCTGGTGAGCAAGGGGAATGACGCTCTCTGTAGTTGACACAGATGGGAGGCGGGGCACATGGAGTATTGGGATGGGATGGATGTCCACAATCTCAACATGTGAAGTACAGCAGGAAGATATATGGCCGAACTTCCAGAACTTAAAGCAGTGCAATGGGGGAGGTATACATGGCTTGACATCACAGCAGTAGACCATCACTTTGACCTTCTCGGGTAATGTGTCAGCCTTAAAGGCCAAGATGAAGGCGTCGGTGGCAACCTGATTATCCCTCTGACACCAAAGGACATGCTGGACGAAATGATTTGGGTTGGGTTGTTTTGGGGAGGAGACAAGACAGCGAGGTCATCAGTCTCATTGGATTAGGGAGGGATGGGGAAGGAAGTCGGCCGTGCCCTTTGAAAGGAACCTGGACGAAATGAACTCCTTGTCGCTCTAAGTTGGGGCACAGCTCGTCATCGAACTGCAAAAGAAAGTCCCTGTGGAATACAATACCCTGCACCATATTTAAGCTCTTATGAGGCATGATGTTAATGGAAACATCCCCGAGCTTGTAACAAGCGAGTAATGCCCGTGACTGGACAGAGGATGCCTATTTTATCAAGACTGACCCTGACAGCATTTTGGACAAGCTCTCCACCTACCCAAACTTGTTCTCTAAATGCTCTACAAAAAAGTGAGGCTTCATCAAGACAAAGGACTCCCCATCAGCTCTCGTACATACAAGGTACCAGGGCAAATAAGGTTCACTGCCATCCTTAGCCTGGTGTTTTTCCCATGGTGTGGCCACGGAAGGGAATGGTTTAAGATCATACTTCCCTGCACTGTACTGAGACTTGGATACCTTAGAGACTACTGGCGTTTGATCACCAGCAAGTGATGACATGCTACGCTTCATTGTGCGTCATCCGCCCTGATGCCACCCACTTTGACCAGGGGCCCTCCCCACGGGCGCTACTCAGCTGCAGCAAAGGCCACCTGGCAGGATAGCCATTGCCGGGAGTCCCAATGCCCCAGGGTGATGGGCATCTACTCCTTGGCATACGTGGAGAGTTAACAGTGCAGCCATCAGCAGAGCGATCCCTGTGGAGTCAGGGGGCTACAACCAACATGGTACATGGCGGCCCCACCATAATGGACTGGCTACCGTGCTGGATATGAGGTGCAAAGAATTCCATGGTGAATGTCGATGCAGAAAACGACACTGCACAGTGGGTAGAGAAAAACGCACCCAGGAAGGTGTCCTCACCCAAGAGATGGAGGATGAGTGGGACTGCAATGCCTTGATGAGAAAGTGGGCTAAAGATCTCAATGCACAATGGACACAATGCACCATGTAACGTGCCTTTCCCCATTTGACTCGCTCTATGGGAAAATTTTGAAAAATGGAGGTCAAACCCTACAGGGGACCGAAAGGTGAGAGACTCCTTTTAGTCGCCTCTTACGACAGGCAGGAATACCTCGGGCCTATTCTAACCTCCAGGCCTGCAAGGGGGAGGAGGGGAGGGGGAGAACTGATGATGAATGATTAGCTCAATCCCGTTCTGGAAAAATAAAAATATAAAAAAGAAGTAGTGGAAAACGAGGATGGAATAATGACTATATTATGAATACAATGGATTGTAAGACAATAGATTGAAAAACCTACTCACTAAGAGGTGGCAGGGGAACACACATATGAAAGGATTTAACTTTTACAAGCTTTCAGAGTCAGTGCCTCCTTCTTCTGGCAGATGAGTTGAAGGGAGGAAGAGGGGTGAAGGAGAAGGACTGGAGAGGTTTAGGGAAAGGATGCATTTTAGAAATGTCACCCAGAACCTCGGGTCAGGGGAGATTTACCTGACAGGATGAGAATAAAAGACTGACTCAGTATCTATCCATTTACATTATATTACCAATAATTGAATATTTTTGTTGAAAACAATGGATTGCTCCTCAGTATGTAGTGAAGATGCTGAATCACACACAGGCACAACAAAAAACTGTCAAACATGTTAGCTTTCGGCCATAAAGACCTCCTTCCAAACTAGACAACATACACAGACACACAAACTAATGCAAATGCAACTCACACACACATGACCCCTGTCTCCAGCTGCCAAGGCCAGACAGAGAAAAGGGTAATGTGTGCAAGTTGTTTTTACGTGAGTGTGCCTGTGTACATGTCTAATTTGGAAAAAGGTCTTTCTGGCCGACAGTCTTTTTGTTGTGTCAATCTACGACTCAAAATCTCAGCTATATGGTGAGTAGAAATCTATCCTTTTCATAATATTAAAATGACTTGTCTTGCCCTTGTCTACATACACAAAGTAATCTACCAACCATAAAATGATTTCTTGTGGGCTTGATTGCACAAGGTCAGGGTCTAATTTCTTGGAGAAGGCAATATCTGGTCATGAAACAAAGACTATAAAGACTATTTCTACCACAGGAACTGTCCCTCTCATATTTTTGAATGAAAACAATGGAAACAATCTATTTTGACACAATAAGGTAATTGCATAGATTAAAAAACCTACTCACCAAGCAGTGGCAGAACACACACATAAAAGATTATAATTAGGCACGCTTTTGGAGGCAGTGGCTCCTCCTTCTGGCAGAAGGGTTGAAGGGGAAAAAAGAGGGATGAAGAGAGAGTACTGGAGAGGTCTAGGAAAAGAGGTAGATCTCTGGAGAGTCCCCAGAATCGCAAGTCAGGGGAGATTTACTGGACGGGATGAGAAGGAAAGCCTGGCTCCGAAAGCTTGCCTAATTATAATCTTTTATGTGTGTGTTCTGCTGCCGCTTGGTGGATAGATTTTTTTATCTGTCCAATTACCCTATATGTATCATAATACTCCAAAAGTTATTCAACTGACAAATGACTCAGATGTGAATGGAAAGTGCTAATAATAATGTTTAAAAGAAAGGCAAAGCTGGTAATTCAAAACTTCAATGAACTGCATATGCATATGTCAGAAGCCATAAATTACAATGAGTAGCCATTACCAGTACTAATCTGATGTGCACAAACTGCTAGGATTTCACCACGGACCTGGGGTGAAAACTTTCAAAACTTTGTGGAACAAGCAAAAACTCAAAAAAGCACATAAAACGAAAATGAGTATTGGGGTCTGATGTACAACTGATGCTAACGGCAACTGAGGTTGAAAATGTCAATTGATCAATAAGTGAGCACTCCGTGATAATCAAAGGAAGTTACGTTTTACTGGTGTACAGCAAGGTGAAGCCCCTTTTGGATAGAACAATGATACATATCACAATACTTTTCTTACAAGGCCCATCCACATCATCCGTACGGACAAATCCCTTGCAAGCACACCATTTTTAAAAGCACTAAACCATTCCTTACTAAAAGGAGATTCATCAGCGAAGCTGAAAATGTTAATCCGCCTATTTTTCCCTTCAAATTAGACTACCTACTTTTTACTAGCACATCATTTGGACAAGTGCACAGTGTTTAATTTTGCTTATTACTGTGAAAGCTGTTGCGAAATGGTACAGCTGCTTACCATTTAGAACCAGTTTTAACATTTTACATACACCTGACAGTAAAAAAAGTGATAGTGACTGAAATTTGCCTTGTTCATCAAGTTACACAGTAGCCAATCACATTACAGAATGCACAGTACTGCTCAAAGAAGTAAAGTATGAGGGAGTCGTGGCACAAACCAAGTACCCTCTAAACACACAAGAAAATCTTAGTGTCATTCCTAGGATTTCAGATGTAGAAATGGTACTTGAAGTTGTGAAGTCAAGGACAGAACAACAGTTACAAAAACGTGAATATCACAACACTTAATACGAGGGCTATCCACAAAGTACATTACGTTTTGGAATTAAAAATAAATAAAGTATTGGAATTTTTTTTTATTATATACAGATGAAAGCCACACTTAAATACTACTTTTCTACATAATTGCCATTTAAATTAAGGCACTTGTCGTAGCGATGGACGAGCTTGGAAATTCCTTTGTCGTAAAATTCGGCCGCCTGCACCTTCAACCACGTGGTTACCTCTTCTTGAAGCTGTGCGTCGTCGTCAAAACGCTGCATAGCCAACCACTTCTTCATTGCTGGGAATAAGTGGAAGTCGCTCGGTGCCAGGTCGGGACTGTACGATGGATGAGGAAACAACTCCCACTTAAAAGATTCAAGAACTTCAAGAGTGGCATTTGCCGTGTGGGCCCGGGCGTTGTCGTGAATCAGCAAGATCTTTGAGCACAACTTTCCCCTGTGCTCGTTTTGTATTGCTCTTCTGAGGTTTGCCGAGTTTGGCAATAACTTTGAGAGTTTATTGTAGTGCCTCTTTCCAGGAAATCCACAAAAATCACACCTTTTCTGTCCCAAAAGACAGTCGCCACGTGGTTGAAGGCGCAGGCGGCCGAATTTTACGACAAAGGAATTTCCAAGCTCGTCTATCGCTACAATAAGTGCCTTAATTTAAATGGCAACTATGTAGAAAAGTAGTATTTAAGTGTGGCTTTCATCTGTATATAATAAAAAAAATTTCCAGTACTTTATTTATTTTTAATTCCAAAATGTTAAGTACTTTGTGGATAGCCCTCGTATAGTGATTTTGTACTTAGGTCAGTGGACTAATAAGCAACTCTGCAACAGCAGAATTCAGGTTGAATTCCACTTCTACATCTACATCAATACTTCACAATCTACCTGACACTGTGTGGCAGAGGGTACTTCTGGTACCACTGACTAATCCCCCCCCCCTCCCCACCCCCTTTCCCTGTTCCACTGACAAATAGTGCATGGGAAGAATGATTTTCAGTAAGCCTCTGTATTAACTCTACTATCTCAAATTTTCTCATTCTGATCGTTTTGTGAGATGTGTGTAGGACAACTCTTTCCAGAGAGTACTCACTTGAAATTTCAACAGTACTCCATGATATACAATGCCTCTCTTGCAGCATCTGCCACTGGGGTTTGTTGAGCTTCTCTGTGACACACTAACATGGACTACACAATCCCATGATGAAATGTGCTTTTCTTCACTGGACTTTCTCTATCTCTTCTCAGTCCTGCCTGGTAGAGGTCCTAAGTTGATGAACAATACTTGAAAATCTGGCAAACAAGGGCCTCGTAAGCCATTTCCTTAGTGAATTAATTATATTTTCTTATGATTCTACCTATGAATCTCAGTCTGGCATCTGCTTTTTCTATTGTTAAGGTCATTCCTTATAGATACTCCTAGACACATTACAGCAGTTTCTCTTTCTGGCAATTTGTCACCAATAGTGTAGTTGTACAGTTGTGGATTTCTTTTCCTACGAATGCACAATATGTCACTTTTATTTATATTCAGGGTTGGCTGCCAGTCCCTGCACCATTCATCAATGCTTTGCAAATTGTTACTGTATTCTGGTGTTGCTACCTTCTGATCATCATCTGTGCACAGCCTTGAAGAGCACCTTAGAATCTCATAGGTATCTCATCTGTCCCCATGCCTTTCCACTACAAAGGGACTATAGTAGCTTTTCTATTCTGCGATCATTCATCTAAATATCTGTCATTTCAAAGTTCATACGATGACCGAAAAAGAGGGATCATGGGATCATATTATGCTCTCCCACAGCGAAACAATTTCAGACGACTAAATTCAGTATTTCAGACTTGTGTCTGTCATTTTCATTTTGGTGCCATTGTGGTCACCATGTGACTCCTAGCAAATATTATTTACTTTACTGCATTCATTGTTTTTATCTATAAAAATATTAAAATTAATAGGATAAACAGTGCACAGTTCTTGATAACATTTTTTCAGCCTTAAAAGGGCACAGCATGCAGTTTCTTTATCACTTAATGTCCTGTCCAAAAGTCTTCCCCTTCAGTGAGCATCTGTATTCTGCATGAAAGAGAGTCTATGAGGTGAATAATAAATCTCTCATTTCCTGCCACCCCCTCCAAGGCAGCTATGGCAATGTACCAAAAGTCAATGGTAGTTCTTGGTACATGGTTGGACTTATTTTCTCGCAGTTCCATTCCATTTCTGGCCACACATATTCAAAGGGGCTTAGGTGTGGTGCAGGTCAGATGAGAAAATAAATCTCATTCTGTTCTAAAAATCAGTCTAGCGCCATTGTTGTTACCAAAGAGTGATCCTGTTAGAAACAGAGGAATCTTTCTAGATACAGTTGTCGCACTGATGGGATCAAAATATTACCTATAATACGAGTATACTCATCATGCATCAAGCTGGCCATCTATCTTCGGAAGCAACTCAAGTCTATGGGAACACATCCACCCCCAAACTGCCAGTTGCATGGCCACACACACACATATATTCAGGATAAAAACTAGATATATTTTAGATTGAAACAAACATTGTTCAGCCTACAGATTCTTACTAGTCCACCATTTGATGTAAAAAATACAAATTCCATCTGAAAATATTACATTTCACCAGCTGTGATAGGTATTTTTCTCAGAAAACGGTCATCACAGAACTTTCTCTTGATGACCACACATTTCCTTTCTAGTCCAGTCTCCCAAAGGCAGGCCTGAAATGCACCAAACAAACTGGAAAAAGTGCTAATATGTCTAACTACATCACGTTCAGAAATGGATTTTGCTGCGATATGTTTACAACTTCATTATCCAGGACCGGTATTGTTGCACACCAACATCTAGTTTCTACATGCCTGCTCGATTCTCCAGTACCATAATATTGTGTTATCCATCATTTCACAGTTTTAGACAAGACCATTTTTGCATAATATTTCACACTGTACTTTCCCTTCAGCAAGTTCTGAATATAATCTGCAAAAATGGGATGCTGTATTTAATTCGTGACAGTAGTGTACCACACTTCAATACCGGATGTAATTTTCTGCCATCACTTTTAGTGCAATCAAGTGTACAATTACCTGCTTACTAAAATGGAAAAGAGAGAAGGATGATGTGCTAAAATAGTAAACACAGGTTGTGCTCAGCAACACCACGTAAACACAGGAAAGTTATTTTCTTATGATGAAACTAGCCGATTATGAAATTACAGTGAATGAAATTAAATCTTTTGTGTAAGTTTATAAACATAGATGCACAAGAGAGCTTTCACAATGAACAAAATAACCACCAAGCAAATATTTGTCATACCATTCTCCCCGTGACAGTAATCCTGATCAGACTTTAAAACAAGTGAATGTGTAAAACTACTGCATCATGAAAAATATTACCATTAGAAGTAGTTTATCTTACCTATAGGAAATATTGAATCCTGTCATGTTGTACGCAACATCACTGTAAAAATGCAATAAAGCTGAACCAGACTTTGCTACCACTTCTGGAATTTTTCTGATGGTATAACCATCTTTGTACATAAGACCACTGAAACAGAATTACACAATTCATGTTAACATTTTCTGTCAAGAAACTCTTACAAATAATTAGGATATATAGCTTACAAATAATTAGGATACACAGCTGTCAATATATGAACCATTATCTAAGTTTCCCCTCAATATTTTCCCCCTCCTGTATAATCTGTCTTTAATTTTAATCAAATAAATGAAGAATTTTAATGTTCACATTTAGAGGCAGCAGATCAGTCATTTGTTAGGTCACACAGTTTCAGTACTAGTTAGCATGTAATTCTCATTATTATTCTGAGTAATCAATTTTCTGACTGGTTTCATGTGGCCCACCATGAATTCCTCTTCTGTGCCAATCTTTTTATCTTCAGGGTAGCACTTGCAACCTACATCCTAAATTATTTGCTTGGTGTATTCTAATCTCTGTTGTTCTGTACAGTTTTCACGCTCTACAACTCCCTCTATACTATGGAAGTTATTCCCTGATGTCTTAAATCTGTTCTCCTTGTCAGTGCTTTCCATATACTCCTTTCCTCGTCGATTCTGTGGAGACCCTCCTCATTCCTTACCTTGCCAGTACACCTAATTTTTAACTTTCGTCTGTAGCACCGGTGCTCTTCTGTCCCAACAATTTTTCCACAGCCCATGTTTCACTACCAGAAACGCTGGAGTCCAATGTATATTCAAAGAAATTTCTTCCTCAAATTGACCTGTGTTCAATACTAGTAGACTTCTCCTGGCCAGGAATGCCTTTTTTCCAGTGCTAGCCTGCCTTTTATAGCCTCCTTGTTCAATCCACTTGCTGTCTAGGTAGAAGAACTCCTTAACTTCACCTACCTCACGATCCCAAATTCTCACTATTCTCATTTCTGTTACTTCTCATTACTTTCATCTTTCTCTGATTTACTCTCTAACCATATTCTGTACTCATTAAGGCTGTTCATTCCATTCAATCTACCCTGTAATTCCTCTTCACTTAGGTTAGCAGTGTCATCAGAGAATCTTGTCATCGATACCCTTTCACCCTGAATTTTAATCCCACTCTTGAACCATTCTTTTATTTCTATCAGTGCTTCTTTGATGTGCAGATTGAACAGTAAGGGCTAAAGACTACACTCCTGTCTTACACTCTTCTTAATCTGAGAACTTCGCTCTTGTTCTTATAATCTTGTTGTTCCCTCTTGAGTCTTGTACATTTTGTATATTACCTGTCTTTGACCATAGCTTACTCCTAGTTTTCTAAGCATTTTGAACATCTTGCACCATTTTACATCGTCAAACACTTTTGTCTGGGTCAACAAATCCGATGAACATTTCTTGATTTTTCTTTTCCGTCTTGCTTCTACCAACCACTATGTCAGAACCATTTCTGTGTTGTCTTTATCCTTCCTAAAGCCAAACTGACCATCATCTAATACATTCTCAATTTGATTTTTCATTCTTCTGTATATTATTCTTCTCACCAACTTGAATGCATGAGCTATTAAGCTAATTATATGATAATTCTCACATTTGTTGTCTTGTGTTATCCTCTGAATTCTGTGGATAATGTTTCTCCAAAAGTCTGATGGTAAATTGCCATTCTCATACATTCAACACACCAACAAGAACAGTTGTTCCATTACAACTTCTCCCAATGATTTTAAAAATGTTAATGCCCTTGCTTTTAATTTCAAAGAAGGTTGTTTTGACTTTCCTATATGTTGATTCAGCCCTTCCAGCAATCATTCATTTTCGATTTCTTCACATAACTATTTCACCTTAGCTTCCCTATTTATTTAATTCCTAAGTGACTTGCATTTCTGTATTCCTGAATTTACATGAACCATTTTTGTACTTCTTTCTTTTGTTGATCGACCAAATTATTTCTTTTCTTATCCATGGTTTCTTTGCTGCTACTTTCCCTGTACCTTCTTTTTTTTCCCAACTTCCGTGATTGCCCTTTTTAGCGATGTCCATTCCTCTTCAACTGAACTGCCTACTGAGCTATTCATTATCACAGTATCTACAGCCACAGAGAACTTCAAGTATATCTCCTCATATCAGGGGGGAGAGGGGGGGAGAGGGGGGGAGAGGGGGGGGAGAGGGGGGGAGAGGGGGGAGAGGGGGGAGAGGGGGGAGAGGGGGGAGAGGGGGGAGAGGGGGGAGAGGGGGGAGAGGGGGGAGAGGGGGGAGAGGGGGGAGAGGGGGGAGAGGGGGGAGAGGGGGGAGAGGGGGGAGAGGGGGAGAGGGGGGAGAGGGGGGAGAGGGGGAGAGGGGGGAGAGGGGGGAGAGGGGGGAGAGGGGGGAGAGGGGGGAGAGGGGGAGGGGGGAGAGGGGGAGAGGGGGGAGAGGGGGGGAGAGGGGGAGAGGGGGGAGAGGGGGAGAGGGGGAGAGGGGGGAGAGGGGGGAGAGGGGGGAGAGGGGGGAGAGGGGGGAGAGGGGGGAGAGGGGGGAGAGGGGGGAGAGGGGGGAGAGGGGGAGAGGGGGAGAGGGGGAGAGGGGGAGAGGGGGAGAGGGGGAGAGGGGGGAGAGGGGGGAGAGGGGGAGAGGGGGAGAGGGGGAGAGGGGGAGAGGGGGGAGAGGGGGAGAGGGGGGAGAGGGGGAGAGGGGGAGAGGGGGGAGAGGGGGAGAGGGGGGAGAGGGGGAGAGGGGGAGGGGGGAGGGGAGAGGGGGGAGGGGGGGAGGGGGAGGGGGGAGGGGGGAGGGGGAGAGGGGGTTTTGTCAGTAGCAAAGTGAAAGCCACTGTTGATACTCCATGAGTCAAGATGACTGAGACGTCCCTGAAGACACCACTCAAGAAGACCAAGGTGAACTGCAAAGATAGGCCTTAACAGGGTTAATGGCAACATCAAAGAGAGTGACACTCAGGACGGAACCCTGAGGCACGCCATTTTCCTGGATAAAGGTGTCCTGATAATGCAGAACCCACACGCACCTTGAAAACTTGGCCATTTAAAAATTCCTGAAGGAAATGGGGCATGTGACCACATAAGCCGCACGTGTAGAGAGTACGGAGGATACCAGTCCTCCAGCAGGTGTCGTAGGCTTCCTCCTGATCAAGAAACATAGCCACAATCTGGTGTTTCCACAGAAAACCATTCATAACATGGGTTTATGGGTGACAAGACAGTCAACTGCAGAATGGCGTGCTCGAAATCTACATTGTGCAGTGGTCAGTAAATTGCGAGACTCGAGCCACCATACCAGCCGGTCATGAATCATATATTCCATCACCTTGCAAACACAGCTGGTGAGAGAAATGGGGCAATAAATAAAAGGAAGGTGTTCATCCTTACTGGGCTTAGGTATGCGTATGACAGTGGCTTCACGCCAGCGCCTGGGGAAACATGCCTCTGCCCAGATGCGATTGCAAGTATGAAGGAGAAAGTGCTTGCCCGCCAGAGAGGTTCTACAACATCTGAACGTGAACATTGTCCAACCCTGGGGTGGAGGATTGGGATGAAGTGAGAGCATGACCTAGCTCCCTCATAGTAAAGACAGCATTGTAGCACTCACAGTTTTGAGTAGAGAAGGATATTGTCTGAGCCTCTTCCACTCGTTCCTGATTGAAGACGGTAGGGTGACAGTGGGAGCAGCTGAAAATCTTCACAAAATAATAGCCCCAGGTGTTGTTGTTGTGGTCTTCAGTCCTGAGACTGGTTTGATGCAGCTCTCCATGCTACTCTATCCTGTGTAAGCTGCTTCATCTCCCAGTACGTACTGCAACCCACAGCCTTCTGAATCTGCTTAGTGTAGTCATCTCTTGGTCTCCCTCTATGATTTTTACCCTCCACACTGCCCTCCAGTACTAAATTGGCGATCCCTTGATGCCTCAGAACATGTCCTACCAACCGATCCCCTCTTCTAGTCAAGTTGTGCCACAAACTCCTCTTCTCCCCAATTCTATTCAATACCTCCTCATTAGTTATGTGATCTACCCATCTAATCTTCAGCATTCTTCTGTGGCACCACATTTCGAAAGCTTCTATTCTCTTCTTGTCCAAACTAGTTATCGTCCATGTTTCACTTCCATATATGGCTACACTCCATACGAATACTTTCAGAAATGACTTCCTGACACACAAATCAATACTCGATGTTAACAAATTTCTCTTCTTCAGAAATGCTTGCCATTGCCAGTCTACATTTTATATCCTCTCTACTTCGACCATCATCAGTTACTTTGCTCCCCAAATAGCAAAACTCCTTTACTACTTTAAGTGTCTCATTTCCTAATCTAATTCCCTCAGCATCACCCGACTTAATTCGACTACATTCCATTATCCTCGTTCCCCAGGTCTTGGAGATAGCAATAGGGTACACTATGACATCGACAGGCCACGAATTGGGCATTGGGCATTGGCCATTGGTCCCCACAGAGCGCTGGAGGTTGGCCCACACGATGGAAAAGGGAATGAGACTGTTAAAAGAAGTAGTAAATGAAATCCAGCTAACTTTTTTACTATCCCAAAGAACATTAGCTTTGAAGACTCACGCACAGAGAATGGAGGATCATGCTCCATGAGATCTACAGAGGCGTCATCATTCTTCTTCTGTCGGTCTGTCAAGTCTAGGGCAGAAAATGGTTGGCGGTGTGCACCAGCGACATGGACGTTGGCCAGACGAGTGGATCACATGGCAACACCTTTGGAGAGGATCTCTGAGTTGGCTGAGAAGAAGACCGTTTGCCTTTGCTTGACTTCTTGGAGCCTTTCCAGTTGGCCGAGGGAGACTCAGATGTTGGTTGGCTGGCGGGACATAGGAAGTCTTTGTGGGAGTATTCCTCCTGTCCTGCTGGTTGTGTAGCGGGTGACTTTGCCCTCTGAGGCAAAAGTCTGATGGCTTGTTGCACAGTTGGAGGAGATGGGGCAGCTACCGTAACACTAGGCGATTTTACAACCAGTGTTGAATTGTAAAACGAAGGGTTTTCAACTAGCCAAGAACTTGCGAGCGACCGGGTAAGGCACTTCTTCCTTCAGCCGGATCTCCTGGACAGCCCACTCATCAGGATACATGGGACAATCTCTGACGGCAGTGGCATGGTCACCATTGCAGTTGACACAGCGGGGAGAATGTGGTGGACAATCACATTCGTAAACATCCCTACAATAGGTGATATATTTGGCCAGGTGTCGACAGGGCACTCGAGTGTGGTTGTAATGATGACACTGGTAGCAGCACATCGGGTTCGGAATGTACAGCCTGATGGTGATAATTTCACACCTGCTTTGATCTTTGACGGAGGCATCACTCTATCAAAAGTGAGAAAAAGATTGCTTGTAGGCACTACGGAGACACCTACCATTTTCATCACCCAATGGTCTGCAATGACACCCAGATCAGAGAGGTATGTTTGGATTTCTGTCTCAGTCAGACCATCGAGCAGCCTAGTGTAAATTTACATCATGGGTAGAACTCAGCATTTGACATGAACAGGATAGTCGTGGAGGAGAGAAGCTGCAATCAGTTGTGCTTGAGAATCGGAAGTGGTCTACAAAAACCAAAGTCCCATTGCATAAACAAGCGCAGGATTTCACAGGGCAAGCATTTGCATCAACACCTTTCTCAATAATAAACTGATTTACTGAAGCAAAGGACTGACAGTCTTCACTATGTGAAACCATGAGGAACCGTGGTGCAGCTGGGAGTGTCTTTGAATCGTCTGCCTCATTCCATTTACGTTTCATAGACGTTGACTATAAAGAAGGTGACTGGCTCATTGCAAGAAAATCCCCCCTGACTGCCAATGTCTCGGATAGCACACTCCTTCCAACTGGGGGACTCCTTCAGAAGGGGGCACATCCATCTTAGGTGATTGTTCATAACTCAGGTCACACCTCCCACACATCTGACAGTGGGACAACTGGCAATTTGGGAAGGTAGATAGCTCAGGTAGTCACCCCTCCCTAGGCCTGGCCTGTACCAGAGAGTACATGAGAACCCTACCTGTCAACCCAGAGCTAGGAATTATGCATTACCCAGTCACCTGTTATGCGTTATACGCATGGGCTGGAAGGTGGAGGAAGGATAGGGGAAGGAGAATGAAGAAAGAAAAAAGTAAAAAAAAAAACACTGTAGATACTTTTCTGACATCAACCACTGAAAGAGCAGAACACATTTCCCAAAACATGCCAGACATGTTCCCCAAGGGAGGGGAAAAAGAACAGCAGGAGGCTAGACATGCAGCACAGAAGGGAAAAGGTGCTGCAAAGGCTGAGGGGCCGAGTTAGCCAATAATGAACCTGCCAAAAAGCAGTGAGCCTCTTGGGGAGTGAACTATTGTTGATGGTGTTGGTTTGCTGTTCATTCTGATGAGAACAACCCTTTCACTGAACTGTTCACACTTTGCCCAACCTTCCTATTCATGATGAATTCTACTCCTGTTGACATTACTCTATACTTGTCTAACCAGAAATCCTTGTCTTCTTTCCAAGTTACTTCACTGACCCCCACTATACGAGGTGTGGCTAGAAAAAAACCGGACTAGTACTGGTGAAACAATAAAACGAATGCAATAAGGCTGAAAGTCGCGTGGCCTGTCACGTGACTCTCGCTCTGCCTACTGCTGGAGTTTCATCTGCCTCCTGCACTCAGTCTGCCCGTGGTGTCTGTTTTAAGTAGTTGACGTTTTGTCTGTGCGTCGGAAAATGTTGAGTGTACAGAAAGAACAGCGTGTTAACATCAAATTTTGTTTCAAACTAGGAAAATCTGCAAGTGAAACGTTTGTAATGTTACAACAAGTGTACGGCGATGATTGTTTATCGCGAACACAAGTGTTCGAGTGGTTTAAATGATTTAAAGATGGCCGCGAAGACACCAGTGATGACACTCGCACTGGCAGACCATTGTCAGCACAAACTGATGCAAACATTGAAAAAAATCGGTTAACTTGTTCGACAAGATCGCCGTTTAACAATCAGAGCAGTGTCTGAGTTAACAGAAGTTGACAAGGAACAAGTTTACCGATTTTTTCAATGTCTGCATCAGTTTTTGCTGACAATGGTCTGCCAGTGCGAGTGTCATCACTGGTGTCTTCACGGCCATCTTTAAATCGTTTAAACCACTCAAACACTTGTGTTCGCGATAAACAATCATCGCCGTACACTTGTTGTAACATTACAAACGTTTCACTTGCAGATTTTCCTGGTTTGAAACAAAATTTGATGTTAACACGCTGTTCTTTCTGTACACTCAACATTTTCCGACGCACAGACAAAACGTCAACTACTTAAAACAGACGCCACGGGCAGACTGAGTGCAGGAGGCAGATGAAACTCGAGCAGTAGGTGGAGCGAGAGTCACGTGACAGGCCACGCGACTTTCAGCCTTATTGCATCCGTTTTATTGTTTCACCAGTACTAGTCCAATTTTTTTCTAGCCACACCTCGTATCTCTACTGAGCCATTGCATTTCCCTTTTTCAGGTCTTCTAGTTTCCCTACCGCTTTCAAACGTCTGACATTCAACATCCTGACTCACAGAACGTTACTCTTTTGTTGATTATTCTACCATTTTCTCATGATCAATTCCCCTTCGGCAGCCTCTCCCAGACATCTGAATAGGGGACTAGCCTGGAAGCTTATGCCAATGAGGAGATCATCATGACTCTTTTCAATTACAAGCCATGTGTCCTGTGGATACACATAAGTGTGTCTTTAATGCATTTTTTTCCATTGTTTTCTGCATCCTGATGCCATTGATCGTAGCTGATTCTTCCGCCTTTGGGGACAGTTTCCCACTCCAAGGCGAAAAGAATGCCCTGAACCTCTGTCCACTCCTCTGCCCTTTTTGAAAAGGCTGCCGGCAGAATGAGGGTGACTTCCTATACCCAAAGTCTCTGGCTGCCAATGGTGACGATTTTTATTTGAAATTTAAGCAGTGCAAAGCTCGAACCCCAGACTTTTGATTACTAGTTAAAGATGTTAGCCCTAGAGCACAGGTGCACTCCATGTAAGAGTACAAAATCCAGCATAATTGAAACAAATTAAAGAAATAAAATTAATAGTAAACATTCTCAAGTATCTTAACTTCTATTCTGGTGGCCAAACACCGCTGGACAAGTTTGAAAAAATGCTAAGCAGTAACCGTGCATGTGGATCTTCCCAACAATGCTCACCCAACAGAAATGAAGAAAGAAAACTTGAGCACAAGAGGGCATGCTGTTTCTGCACACTGTCATCTAACAGGAGGTGACTAATAACTGCCTTTCCATGCTTTTTGAAAGACTTTTTCTGTCCAGTTCTGCCTTCACTTTGTTCTTATTTGCTTGTAATTTTAAGACTAAGTGTATATTTTCATGCTTAGCCTGGCTATTGGCCTTGCTTCAGCAGCAGCCTCATTTGTCGACAAATTAGAAGACTTCCTCAGGTTCACACTGTTAATCTGTGGAATAACTTATGTTCCATTTTATCTCCATATAATCCATGAACAAGAATCCAAAGACTAAGCATACTAATGCTATGCTATGCTATGCTGAAGTGCGTAAGATGGCGCCTGTCAAATACTTCATTTACATTCCTCTAAAGTCTAACAGATAACTGTGTGTAGTAGGAACTTGCATAAAGAATGGACATGTTCAAAACTAGACACCAATAGCCCAAATTGTCATTACAACTGAGACAGAAAAACAAATCTATTAAGAAATGGAAGAAACAGTCTCTTCACTTCATTGTAACCATTCTCTGAAGAGCCAATCATCCTCACCTACAGCTTGTAGCCACAGACAAACAATTAAAAATAAGTCAATCGATAATTAATCTTCTCACATTTCATTCTTGTCCTCAGCACTGAGAGTTACACTCTACACTGTTGCAGAGAATACTTACCTGAACACAGCAAGCAAGGGCGCATCGACACTGTCGCCATCAAATATATACAAATGATCCCAGCCGCATTCAGTGGCAAACTCCTCGAGATGCAATCGGATTGTGGTATTGGGTATACCACCTGCATCTACAAGCCAACTACATTTCACATCAATTGAGTAATTTCCATGACCATCATGTATATGACCTGATGTGTCTGGTAATCTAAAAATAAATTCCAACAAGCATAACTAAGTTAAATTATTATTTCAATAAACAAGTAATGTTTTCTGTATGAACAACTATTGTAAAGACAAACAATGAACAATGCTACAACACAGCTTTGATAACCAAGGACCACGAGCAGAAACAAGTAAGGGGGAGAGGGAGTAGCAATATGAAAAATACAAAAAGAAGCAAATGTCAATGACAGACAACTCCTCTCACTATCTTTCTCTCCCTCCCCTGCTCTATATCTAACACAGTCCACTATAAATGATGTGACAGAAGATATTTTTTGCACCTTCATTAAGGTTTCTTCCCAATTCATTCACAGACTAATCCTAGGAAGAACAATTCCTTCAACACTTAGGCATGAGCTGCTGCTAATATAAATCTGCCTTAACTACATCTACCTCTAAACCCCTACTCCCCAAGTCACCTTATAGAGAAAGTGTGTCACAGGTACCACTATCATCTCCTTTCCTTCTCATTTAATTTGCAAGTTGTCCACCAGAGAACCCACTATTGATAGGCCTCCATATTTACCTGAATTTATGTATGTTTCCATCATGAGATCGCAAGATTTATGCAAGAGTAAGCCAGCTACTGTTTGACTCTTCTTGGCATATTTGCTCTAGGACTGTTAACAGTTACTCAAGCACAACAAAAACAAATCATACGAAACCCAACTCTCACTTTTCTCAGATGCTATACTGTAAGCCATGAATCAAGGCAGTCAGATAAGACGTAGTATTTCTTGATTTCTGAAGAGCATCAGCCTCAATACCACACCTATGATTATTGTCAAAAGTACAATTATGTTTGCTATCAAGTGAAATTTGTGACTCGATTGAGGATTTCTTTTGTGAGAAGGATACAGCTAGTTATCTTGGATGGAGAGTCATCCACAGATGTAGACATAACTTCGGGTGTACTTCAGGGAAGAGTGTTGGGTCCCTCGCTCTTCATGTTATATATAAGGGGCATTAAAAAAGAAATGAGCAGAGGCATAATTACAGAAACCAGTACCTGTATGTTAGAAGTATTGACCCTGACTGTTGAGACACTTGTCCCACTGTGACACAAGGCAGTGAATGGCTGTCTCATAAAATTCCCGGGGCAGTGATGTTAACCAGTTCCACACACACAGTTGGACATCGTCGTCTGAGGTGAATCGTTTGCCCCTCAGAGCCTTTTTAAGGGGACCAAAAATGGCGTAATCACAGGGAGAGAGGTCCAGACTGTATGGAGAGTGGCCGAGAACCTCCCATTTGAATTTATGCAGGAGTGCCGCGACTGTGTTGGCCATATGAGGCTTTGCATTGTCGTGGAGCAGAATGACCCCATGGGTGACATTGCCTGGTCGTTTTGATTTGATCACTTGGCAAAGGGTGGTCAAGGTTTGCGAAAAATGCTGGGCATTCACTGTTGTCCCATGCTGCAGGAAGTGAATCAGAAGTGGGCCATCTCGGTCAAAGACGATCGTCAGCATAACCTTTCCTGCACTCATGTGGATGGCCTTGGCTTTTTTTGTTGGTGGTAACCCTGGATGCTTCCTCTGGAGACTTTGTTGTTTTGAGTCTGTTTCGAAGCGATGACGCCATGACTCATTTCTGGCGACCACTCGTGCCAGGAACGCATTCCCTTCCCGAGCATAGTGCTGCAGATGAGCAAGAGAGTGGGCCACTGACATGCTTCCTGGTGTGGTTGAAGACTGTGGGGGACCCGATTGGGCAAACACTTTGCGCATGTGCAGTTGTTCCTTCATGATGGTGTGAACACTTCCGACACTCAATCCGTCCATGGCAGCTACAGCTTTCACTGTCACTCAGTTGTCCTGAGTAATGAGTGCATCCACCAGCCGGGCAATGTCATGGTAATGCAGTATGGTGCTCCAGATCGTGCATCATCGGCTAATGACACCCGTCCTTCCCTGAAACGCTTGTGTCATGCCTTGACCCTTGCAAGGGACATGCAACGTTCGCCATACACTTTTCACATTTGTTCATGAATGTCCGTTCCTCCTACTCCTTCCACTGTCAGAAAACAAACACCTCTTTGCTCTTCTTTTGAGGCCTCCATGTCACTGTTTGCAATGCGACTGGCGGCGTTGGATGACTGACGCATGCTGCTGCTAGCTCTGTATAGTCATGTGATGTGCACGCATGCCCTCTAGCGACGGGCTGTGAACTTCCATGCTCTGGTCGGAACCACACCTCGTTACACATGCCACTATATTAATCTCCTGTCACTGGTTTGCGGATTCCAGACTCCGGCTTGTTTCTTTTTGAAAGCCCCTCACATTAACAACATTGCAGACAATATTAATGGTAACCTCAGCCTTTTCACAGATGATGCAGTTATCAACTATGAAGTAAAGTCTAAAAAAATCTTGACAAATTTTCAGTCAGATCCCGATCTCTTCACAAAATGAAAAACTGTGGTATCCTATAACAACACTATCAATGAGTCACAAATGGAATCAGTAAACTGTACAAATACCTGGATGTTACCCTTTGTAGGGACATTAAATGGCATGATCGCATGGCCTCACTCATGGGCAGAGCAGGTAGCAGATTTCAGTTTACTGGTATAATACTAAGAAAAATGCAACCAGTCTACAAAGGAGATTGCTTACTAATCACTCATCTAATTCATCCTAGAATGTTGATGAAGTGTGCCGGACCCGTACCAAATATGACTAAGAGGGGATACTGAATGCATACAGAGAAGGGCAGCACAAATGGACATATAGGTCTGTCTGATCCACAGGAGAACGTCACAGAGATGTTGACGAACTGAACTAAGGAAGGAAGAATGGATGTAACACCCTGTCGACATCGAGTTTATTTGAGATGAAGCATAACTGATATACTTATCAAAACATTATCTACTGGTACTTTGGTATCTGGAACGATAATAAAATCAAGCAAGGGCAGCATATCACTTTGTAATTTGCATCTCACTTGTGATGTTTCGGAATGAATGTCGCCTTAGAAATTAACAATGTTAGAAGGTTGGCACAACTGTACTTGAGCCTATGTTGTATCGGGGAATCCACTAGTTTCCGGACCCATGTTTATTTAGGATTATTTGATACTTCCACTCCCACTTTCATTTGTACCTGTAATAGTCGAACACCCTGTATAGATCTAGTGATCCGCCCATCTCTCTTCAGAACAAACTTGAAAACATGACTTAACATGTGCCTTTTTCCAATCCTTTGGAATGCTTTGGTGCTCCCACAAATTTCTTTCACATAATTAATATTACATAATAATACACATATTCTATAAGCTCCAATATCTTTTTTTGTTGAGTGAAAACAGTTGCCTTCAAAGTCGATAGACTTGGGCAAACACGTGTCAAGGAGTATTTTAACAGTGGGTAGCTGGACTCTAATGCAAAAGATCACTGGCCATCAAAGCTGGGAAAACGGTAGTTGGTAAGCAGCCGCACCATCAAAAATCATCTCCTCCCTAAGGAGTACCACATCTACAGCTTTGCACTTTTACACACATCTACTCAAAGCATGACACATGGGACTAAGATTCAGTATGGCTATAACAAAAATGCCAATGAATGTTGAAAACATGAAAAATTCTCAGCTGGACTAATGAATGAATCACACGTTGGTGCACACATAAAACACAGTAGAAGGACAATGAAAACCTCACGAGCCAATAACATTTACTTGCTAGCACGTTCATCAATACAGTCCTTCATTTCATAAATCTCAAACAAGGTCAAAACAGTTTGAAGAACTCTCTATCATTTAGTATCAACATCCTGCTCCCCCTCCTCCCCAAAAAACTGACTGTAATTCTTTGAACACACCAGGCTTTCAAGCAAAAAGTGCATACTGGATCCAGATATGGCCAACCCTCATTTATGAACATCTCTTCAGATGCTCTAAAAGACTTCTGGATTCTCATGGAATCGATGCCATGCATCAGTGCCATCATTAAAAAAATGTATAAATGAGCGAGTAAACTGATTATATGAAAGTGAATGATGGGACTGGCTGTCTTCCTTCCCCATCCCTATCCTAATTGCTTTGTGTTCCACCTCTAATTATGTTAAAAGAAAGTTTAATCACAGATCATCAGCCTTTCCTTTCTTCCCATCTACACAAACCTTGAAACTTCCTTTCACACTGAAAATTTGTGCCAGACACACTCAAAACCAGATTATTAACTATCTTATTAACTAAATGGAAATATAGAAGCATCCGATTCCACCCGTCTGCTTTGACCCATGACATCACAAATATGGCGGAAACGACCATACACTACGACTCCAATATGGCGCCACTGGCGTCATCACGTAAACATGACCACAAACACGAAAATACATTGAAAAACAAACACACACACGTTCCACAAAAAACCCAATGAAACTAACGAGACAAGTGTGGGAAAATGGGGGTTTTTGGGTGGAGACAAAGTAAATATAAACAAATTTAGACACACACCACCATACCTAATCACACAAAATGACGAAAAAACCAGACAACACAAAACTCCCCAAATTCCACTAAACACAATATCCTCTGGAATCGGACACTTCCCTTGACCTATATAGCTCAACAGCAGCTCCCGAACCCACACATTGGAATTGAACACATCCCTTGACCTATATAGCTCAAAATCAACCCCCAATCTCTCAAACAACACTTCCCTTGACCTATATAGGTCAACAGAAACTACTGACACCAAATCATGAAACCCAAAACTACAGCCACGTCCACAATCATCACTACCTCAAAAAACACAACAAACCAACAAAATTAGAATCTAACACTTCCCTTGACCTGTTATCCTTACGACATCTCCCCATACAGCCATCCCTGGTCCGAGACGCCGGAACTTTAGTAAGCCTCATTTCTTCACCACATACTGAACACTTCACGACTCCATCCAAAAATCCGAAGAGTTGAAGAAATTTTACTAGAGACAATGCACTGTCCCCCATCATCGCCAACAACCGAAAACTGTTGACCTTGTCAGTCATGTCCATACCTACCAAAGACATAAAAAAAGCAATGTACCAAAATTCACACACGATGAACAGAAAAAAACTACAATAACGTCGAAATAACAAAGCTAAAATCGTTAACTCACTGAAAAATATTCCGCTGAAAGCACAGTCCCGATAACACACACGTGCGTATTATCACGCAAATGAACCCCATAACCACTGACCGCAACAATACGCCACCTATAAAAATGCCACAATTGCAAACTAAACCAGAAACATCACCTAACACACCACCAGAGAACACCACAAATCATACCACCATGACATCTACAAACATGCCACTCTCAAAAACTAAATTCCGCACCGTCATGACATCACACACCACAACAGCCTTACGTCATGTGTCAAAGCCGACGGTTGGGATCGGACGCTTCAGTCGACCCAACTAAATTTTCCAAGTGAGAGTCAGCATCCAACCCAAAGCTTCAATTTTTTAGTGACTGTAATTTTATTAGCACCTTAATGCAAAACACTTTTGGGTATGTACACTATTATCAGTCATTCTTTCATTCACTGCTGAATAAAACCTTTTCTTAACTCTTCAATGTAAATGTTGTGTATTGGACCCTCCCAGCATTTTTCAATGTGGCACAGAAGTAAAAATTAGGCTTAACTATCTGTCAATCTCTTGCCACAACCAGATTTTCTGGTTTCACATGTGTTGGTTTCACCAACTCACAACCAAATTGTCACCTTTCTACCTAAACCAGGCCTCAGGATGCACCACAGATCAGTTGGATGCAATAGGTAACTTTGGCTGGTCTTCAAATCCCATGATCTTAAACTTTAGATCTGGAAGTATGCACAACCTTTTTCATGATGTGCACTCATCTTCTATCAGGCCATTGCCAAGGTCATCTATCGTAAGAAAAACAGAAATATTTACTTAGTTTGTCTTTTTGTTAGTCTGATGTGTGTCCCTGATACAATAAAAGCAATGCTAATCTCCATTGCTTTTCTCTTAGCATGATTACTATACAACATCTTATCTGTAATGCGGTCAATTTTCAACCCTGTATGGAATTTTTCCATTAATTACTAAAGTGGTCACTTGTAATGTGCAAATAACTCAGATATGACCTATAATACAAAAACAGGCCTATAGTACAAAATACAAACACATCAGACTTGATGGAGTGGATATTCTGCAGCTTCATCTTTAAAGTCTGTCATGAACTATAAGTTACTGTTTTTCTGCTTACTAATTCCATGAACTGTTCACGTGCCTACTATTTCTAACTGATCACCATAGTCTTAGAGTCATTTTCCATAAAGCATGCTTTGGATAATTTCTCTATCTTCAAAACTGTTAAGAATACACTTTAAAAGCAGCAATTAATTACAACGAGACTCTAATATGCCAAAGAAAAAGTTTATGGTATAAAATGCTTAGCATGAGCATGTCCTTCCATGTAATATATAATATTGTTCAATTTTTTAGTATTAAATATTAAAAACTTAAAAAACAATACTTTTCTGGAAACTAATAATTCAGAGAGTCAAATCAAAAACAATGAGGGCTAGGGCCTATACTGAAGAGGGATACTTGGCGATTTCATAATTAATGAGGATGATAAAATAATACAACACAGCACATACACAGTTAACACTATCAGTAATACTTCTTGGGCAGACACATTAGATTCGCACAGACATATCAAAATATATACCCGAAAGATAAGAACACCAAGGAAGAATGGATGAGTCATGTCTGCACAAGTAACTGTCACTTTACAGCTTTGGAATAGATGTAGAATAACATGTCACAGTAAAGATGTCAGCTTTACTTTGTTACCTTTATAACAGCTTAAACATAACTAGGTGATCAATCCATTGTCAATTCTGAAAATGATTCTGTGGCTGCAGATTTTTCATAAAGCATATACTCATTACTATTGTAGGCCTATTTGATTAACAGATTAAGATGCACACTGCAATAGTACTCTACCTATGAAGCTTAAGTTCACTGTGACACACATTAAAAAGGCTACCAATTCCTGTAAACATTACTTTTCTGCTTTGTTATGAACTGGTAACAACCTGAAAAGCTTTGGGCCTCTATTACTTTGTGTCTGGCCACTGACAATCTTGCTGAAATGCAAACAATAACAATGTATGTAGCATTGTCATTGCCATTATGTAGACAAATGATGTGCTGTTTATTTACTTCATAAAATAGTTAAACTATCAGCAATGTGAAAATTGGTTTGAGCACCACAGTATTAGGCACTGTCCTATTGGAGTGGTGTGGCATTGCCTTCCTCAGACCTTTGAACTCACTTAGCCAGCCAGTTATAGGAGGACCTAAAGTTTGACATGGTCTTCGATTCACAATGCCACACAGTATTTTCCACATTAACAAACATTTCCAGAGGTGAAACAAGTGATGAGTGACAGATAAAAATGCCAGTCGACTGACTGAGGAATGAACTCAAGACCTCTGAATCTAGGAAATGATGCTCAACAACTGAGAGACACAATCCTAACTTATGCAAAATCGGAAATACGGAAGGGTCCAATCCCACCCGTCTGCTTTGACCCATGACGTCACAAATATGGCGGAAACAAAAACAAACACACACACTTTCCACAAGAAGCCTAATGACACTAACGGGACAAGCGCGGGAAATTGGGTGTTTTGGGTGGGGGGCAAACTAAATATAAACAAATTTAGACGCCTTGCGTAGCTACAACTTGTAAGTGAAGACAGCCATGCATGAATACCCACCCACCTCCCCAGGGGTCGTAACCCCTGCAACCCATAGAAGATAAAGATGCTTCAGTAGCTGATTTGTTTTTTGCCTTTAAAAAAAAATCTCACGGGATAGAACGAACAGATCAGAAAGATAAATATAATAAACTAAAACAGAAATTCGAGGAAACAGATAATTAAAATAAGTAATAAGTGTTTTTAAATTTAAAAAAAATCTCACGAGATAGAACGAACAGACCAGAAAAGTAAATAAAATAAAATAAAACAGAACTGGAGACAGCCACACTCAAACCAAACTCCGCGCCGTCTTGACGTCACACACAACACCCTTACGTCACGGGTGAAAGCCGACGCGTGGGATCGGACGCTTCTGTCGATCCACAAAATCTTTAAAGAGTCCATTAATTACATGTCATTTCCATTTCACAGATACTTCATATAAGGCATGAAATATACAGGTAACGCCAGCACAGTGCAAGGGAAAAAACTACTCCACTCCTCGTTGCAGTCTATATTCTTAATAGAGACTGCCACTCATCATATGTCACTGAGTTAAGGATTAAGGGGAAGAATGCAAACAATATTTTTCAGTACTCTGTAACTAACTGATACACACACACACACACACACACACACACACACACACACACACACACACACACACACACAAACAAACGAAAACCTGGATATACTTTTTCCACAGATCAATTGGGGGATATGGAAAATATATTTATGTAAAGGTACCATCAGAGCATTTTTTTCGCCAACTGGTAATCTAAGGGTACAGCTTGGTGTATTTAGCCAAAGAAAATGAAAATTTATGAAATTACACAGATGGCACTTAGTGCACAGAAATTAATATTAACGCCACCATGGGACTAATCTTTGAAGAGGACACACAGGCTCATGTCTGGAGATGCCATTAACCACTGTAATGTTTGTTACCAGAAAAAATAGTGGTGACCAAACAGTTGATAACAATTAAAATATGTCAACTAGATTCAGTACATTCCTTTTCTGTATATTACTTTTCGTGGGAATTATACTTCTAACAATACTGGGACGCTTTAAGGTCAATCATTTGTCCTTATACATAAACTTTGATATTCACCTCACAATGTAAATAATCTAGGTCAATAACATGTAATCACACATCCCTTATACCACTGATAAGTAAACAGCAAAAGTAGATAACTGCTATTTTTAATACATACTTTTTTCCGAAATTTGTCGCCCTAAAACACTTTAAATATGAGTTTTCTTGAACGAAACAAATAGTGACAACACTATGTCTTAAAGGCTACAGATAAAGGAAAAAACTATAAAAAACGATCACGCCATCTGCTTTCTTACGGAGATAAATGACACACTCTCCTGGTTGCTTACTACAATTCCAGTGTAAATTTATGTTAGCCTACACGTATTACAGACCTAGTTTTGCAGTCATTTACACACCTATATTTGTTGCATGAGAAGCAAGAAGGCAGAGGATAAGCATATATAAGTTGCACTATTTCGTTATTAATAAGCACTTTCTCTATTCTTACCGCACTTTTCCTCCACAAAATTGACAGGAAGGTCCTTGCCACCCATCAAAACAAACACAACCTGTGCCATTCACACATTCCCCGTTCACACACTGCGCACCAGTACAGTTTGTACTCGAAGCTAAATTAAATACACTTGAGTATACTACAATCATACTAAACACTCCACTCGTAAAAACACATTTTCGTCGATATTTCGACTTAAACAGGAATAAAAACATCTGCAAAGCCGCTGCCATCTTGCAACCAACATTTCTGCCATAGATGTAAATAGCTGTGCCACTACGAACCCGTTAAAAATCAGTATCCTCCAACGATCTTTAATGTAAATCTCAAAACAAAGTGCAATGTCTCTGTAATCTGTATTGCTAATATTGCCAACGTACAACGAATTTCGTAATGGTTTATGACTACAAAACGTGGAACGAAATGTGGCGCAGCTTAGAAGACGGCTATACACAATGAAAATTGAATTTCATAGTGAGAACATTTCCTGCGGGATATAAGATCTTACTTAAGGTTCATGGAATTGAAACTATCGGCTCGTGCTATCGGAAATGTGCAGATGTGCTAAGGTTACGCGCGAGTTAATGTTAGTACGGAAGGTGAGTACGCAGTCTTGCTGCTGTAAAGTAGCACTGACAAGACGAAATGACCGACTGTCGGGGTCAGATGGCCTTTAACGAAGCTGTGTGGTCTGTTAAACTGTGGAGGGTGTAAGACGAAAATAAATTAATTGATGTCAAGTACACCATTGAAAATGTTTTGCAGTAGATGAGGAACGACATTTGGAGTAAGTTTCACGCTATAGTCCACGTTTCAGACGAAGAACATAGTAATTTCATCCAATGTAAACAAAATGGTTGCGTCCTTGTTTGTTCTATCTCCACCATGAGAAAACGTGTTGTGTCAAACAAGGGCGCCCATACTCATGGGTAAGAGGTGGCCGCGCCACCCGCTCCCTCACTCTTGGGGAAAGGGAAAAACATAATGTAGTCAAGTGTTTTTCATTCAATGAAATGATTTAAAAGTCGGTGTGGCGCAGGTTTACAATAGGGTCGTAACTGACACTTTTTTTATGGCTGTTTACAAGGGGCCATTCGTCTTTCAAAATGTTAAAAATACATCATACGACCAGGTCCAGCCCCCCCCCCCCCCTTTACAAACTATCGTATGGAAGCCCTCGATATCAAACGAAAACTGGGAGCAGAGCAACATCGTGGTTATACCCCAGCAACAAAAAAGCGCGCTATTTTTGTATTCGTTTGGTCATGCTAATTTACGTTTATGGGCTAACAGCGAGTTTGCAGCTAATAATTCATTTCTGTAATTTATTTTAATAATTAATCACCATTTGGAGACTTCACTTCATCCTCAGGTCATGTTTTCTGGTACTGTCGTTAAACACTGGTAACGCCTCAAAAGTGTGTATTTGTATACGACTCTGACTAGATATTAAATATTAAAAAAAGTTTTATCGATATAAATGTACATCAAAGATAACAATATTCGCTGCTAACCTATCAGTCGTTATATTGGTATACAACTAGCTTCTGTCGTTTAGGCAGGTGACATTTAAATTTGCACTTGGAATACCTATTAAGCCGAAATCATGACTGTGTGAAATAAATGAATAGTAATTTACATTTTAACATCTGAAATTTCTTTTAAAACAATTAATGTAGCAGAAATGCCGCTAGCCCGCGAATACCGGTATAATTGCAAACTCTTGTACTCGCTCTCCTTTCTGGGTGAGATAAATCCATTTGTACCTGACAACAGACTTAGGCGATGAGTGGGCTACAGCGGAGACTCACGGATCGAATACCGGGCACAAGGAGAAGGCGAACCCGGAGATGACGTCACGTGACTCGTTGGCGAGTTTGAACACCACCACCTAAATCATCGTTCAGGTGGCGTTAGTCTGAAGCGAGTATACGGAGATCTAGAGGTGGCGATGTCACGCGGGCTGAGTGGGTTTCTTGAAGACTGTCTCGAGGGCTATTTGCAGAAAGTTCGTGAATTCTGATCTGTATCATTTGGAAATCATGCCTTTTTTATTTTCGTCCCACAACTATGACAGATAGTCTGTGTTCTCTTTGTGCTTCATTTTCGTTTGTTGAATATACAATCTGGCCTAAAATCCATTAGTACTGTATCTTTCTTGTTCGGGGAAAGGTTTTTTGTATGGTACAGTCAGTGTCTCTAAGTTTATGGTTGCTAGAGTGTTTCTGTTGAGCACAAACATTTCTTTGCATGTTTGCCGTATCTTGCTGTGTTCCCTCATCGGAAGCGATGTTATAAGGTGTCACTGAAGTCACGGTTATGGCATTTATCCGTTGTTGAGATGATGATGTTTGGTTTGTGGGTCACTCGACTGCGCGGTTATCGGCGGCCGTACAGATTCCCAACCGTTGCTCAGTCCAATCTCGCCACCTTCATGAATGATGTTAAATGATGAGGACAACACAAACACCCAGTCATCTCGAGGCAGGTGAAAATCCCTGACCCCGCCGGGAATCGAACCCGGGACCCCGTGCTCGGGAAGCGAGAACATGTCCGCGAGACCATGAGCTGCGGACATTTATCTGTTGAGTTCAGGTTGATTGCTGCTAGTTTTACATTTGTGATCATGATGTCACTGACTTCCTCATACCAGGCTATTTTTACTTTGGTGTTTAAGGTAGCTTCATCCAAGTTTTGCCACAGTTGTTTCCATTTAAGGTTTTTCTTTTTATTTCTTCGTTGTGTCACGCTTCTCCTCTCAGTTCTGCATATAGCATTTTTGTTGTCCTTGTGCATGTGTCGTCGGCTGTTTCTAGTATGTAACCTTCTTGTAAGCAATATTCCCTTACGTGTTTGAATTTGAAAGGGACAGTTGCTAGGTTTACCGGCACTTTTTTCTGAATCTAGCTGGTACACGTTTAAGGAGGTGGGTGTCCAGCAGTCTGGTGGATCAGGAGTGCCGCGCATTTCTTTTTTAGGTCGATGAGGCTCACACCTCTTTCTTGTACACTCAGTGTGCACATGGTGGGCTCCACTTTAAGGATTTCATAACGCCATAGAAGGTAGAGTACTGCCCCTGCTAAGGCTCTAGCTGCCTCTTTCGGCAGACTAGACACTTGTGCCAGAGACCATATTTTTGATAGTAACTATTTGGTTATTAGACACCACTTCTGAAAGAAATCCAGGCTCCCTATTTCAGTTTGTTCTTGCAGGTTCTCCAGCTTTGTCTATAGTTGAAAGCCAGTCTATGCCTGTCACTTTCATTGGACATGAATACCACTGTAGCCCCAGGCATTTTTGTTTTTCTGCTACCGAATGCCAAGTGCTACCTTCATTAAGGTCTGGTTTCCGATCAGTTTGAGTGCAGCCTTTCTCGGATTTATTATTGCCCGTGCCGCTAGTCCAAAAGTCTGGAGAGGTTCTTGTATTCTTGGGATGTCTGCAATGTCTGAGCCAGTGGCGGATACATAAGGGGGGCGTACCCTGCGCCACCCCCTCCTCCCTTGCGGGGCCGCCCGCATTGCCGCCCGCGCCGCCACCGCCAGTCAGCCCACACCCTGCCACATAAATCGAATCAGTGCTTAACTGAACTACCATTCTTTGAAGAAGAATCACTCTTTGTGATTAAAAAGAGTCGAATGGCAGAGATTCTTCAATATAAGCAAACGAGCATAAATGACTTTAATGATCGTAATTCTGTTATGCAAGCGTTGTCTGTTTGTCGTAGATCTGACTATCCTACTTTGCACATCCTGTACAAAATATTTGCTTGTGTACTTCCATCTGTTGCTACAGTAGAAAGTTTTTCAACATTGCGGCGTACAAAGACATGGCTGAGGTCGACAATGGAGGAGGATTGTCTTAATGGCTTAGCTCTGATGAGCAACTACCCTGACATTGATTGTCCTAATGATGATGTAATTACCCATTTTCTAGGAAGAAAAGGCGCATACAGTTCATCATTTAAGGAAGAGAACTACGATCGTAACTTTTATTATATCATAAGATGTCATTGTCTTGTATATGTATATTCAGTTTAAATAAAACTGTCTTAAACTTTGCATGTGACTTGATCATTTTCTATTACGGTAAAAGTAAAGGCAGCTCAAGATATCTATAGCGGCCCCTCCTTGAGGTTTTTCTGAATTCGCCACTGGTCTGAGCCATGGTGACATTCCTTATTTTACTCTAAAATTTACCGTCTATAAATAGTATTTGTCTGTCACTTTTCACAAAGCTGGCAGGTTCATAAGTTCCAAAGAAAATAAAAACATCAATAGCTTACAGAATTGCAATGTCTGCACCAATTGAAGATATAATAAACTGCTCCTTTAATTCGTCTGCAAAAATGGCTACCCTGCCTAACTAGCACAAAAGTCGATACACTGCCTCTGCCATCTTCAATAAAGCATGTATACAACTGACTTTACCAGCATGCAACCAGACTCACCCTTTAAAATCAGTATCTTCCAAACACCTTTAATGTAAATCACAATACAAAATGCAATGTCTCTGTCGTCTGTTTTGCTAATATTACCAACCTGCAATGATCATCATAATGGTTTATAAATGTCATAATGGTTTATAAATGCAAAACGTTGGATTATATGTAGCATAATTTACAAGATGGCTACACACAACACAAAATTTGAATTTCACAATGAGAACATTTCCTGTGGGATGTGAGTTCCTATACATAGTTCAAAACAAGCGAACATGAAATATAAACTGTCATAAAATTGTTAACAGCAAAGCCTAGCAGGGAGAACTGGTAGGGAACTCATCCTGTCGCTAGACTTGGTGCTGATGTATCTTACATGCAAGGTCTTTCCACAAGTTCCTTTTTATTAAGTGAATCCATGATGCTTTCATTAATCAAATGATTGTAGGAGGGAGACTGGGAAATTAGGCACTACTTTGGGATACTTTTATACAGCATATTTTTGTCACAAGTGCATACCTTTTTTGATGGGGAAAACGCCATTAATCAAAACCAATTAAATATTCTAGCAAATAATTTATTTGTTTACATTTTCTCTGCATGGAGCCATTACAATGATGCATATATTTTGTTTTTTTGTTTTTCTGTAATCGAATTTGTATGTTGTTATGCCCACTGCTCATGTGTAAATCTACACATTGTGCAAAGAGTGCTTCTAGTCCACACACACACTAAGCTGCAGACAAAGTATTCAAATTCAATGAAGCAATTCTTTGTATAAGATTTGTACATTCTTTTAAAAATTAATTGAATTTATATGTTCTTATGCACACCTTTCATGTACAAATCAGAAATCTAGAAATAATATACCCAGTCATCTCAAAAGAATTTTCCCAAATAAGGAGTTGCACTTCAACATGGATTTATTTTGCCTACAGTAACGATTGGTTTATGTAGTAATTAAAACTAAAAATTTTATAAACATATTTTACTGAAAAATTATTGTTTTAAAGAACTGTTTCCTTTTCTATGTAATTCTGACAAAGCCAGTTCGTCATGGTGACAGTTAAATAACCTGCTTTGATGTATTCACAAATTGCAATACCTTCTAAACTTTTCATACAAATTACAACCATAGAATCATGGTCTTTCCTGAATGCTTTCCTGGCTGCTGCAGTCAGAGGTTTCTGTTAATCTTACCTTTTGAGTTCTTGTTTAGATATTTCTATAGAAACTTTCATTCCCTAACACTGTTTCTTTATTTGTAACTGAAAAGTCAAATACTAGTTTTAATAGATTAAATCTTAAAAATGTTTTATTATAACAAAATATTTTCATAAGAATTTTCATCACCCATAGCAACACTTTAGGGACTGAAATTCCAAATACAATGAATCAGGTTTCGTTTATTTCTGAGAAGCGAAATACAAGTTTTCATAGATTTTTCTTCAAAAATGCTTTCATTATGAAATATTTATATAATAATTTTTACCCACTATTGTCATCCCATTAGGGACTGAATTTCCAAATACTCTGAAATCTGTGTTTTCACATGTCTGATTGAGAAACTAAATGACAATTTTCGTAGTTTTATCTTAATAGTGACATATTTTCAAAACGTTCTTCATTCCTATTACATCCCCTTGGGGAATTTCCAAAAATACCTCCATGAACAACAACAACAGTAAAAGATAAACACCATCTTTATTTTAACATAGAGAAATATTTTCATAAAATTTTTTGTCCCATATTTTATCCCCTTAGGAGTGGAATTTACAAAAACACTGAAACACATAATTTTTATTTCTTACTTAGTAGCCAAATGCAGATTTCCATAAATTTAGCTCCAAAAATGCTTTCATAATAAAATATTTCAATAAAAGTATTCATCAGCAATTTTACTTCCCAAAAGCTTGAATTTCCAAAAACACAGAAATATACAAGGTTTTATTTCTAACTGAGAATCCGAATACAAAACTTCATAGACTTAACTTCAAAAATGCTTTCATAATGAAATAATTCCATAAAAACATCATCCTAACTTCACCCCCTTACGGATTTATTTCCAAAATCAAGAAAGATTGGGTTTTTTACGCCTGAGAATCCAAACAGGAATTTCATTTGATCTACGTTCAAAATGCATTCGTAATGAAATATTTTCATAAAACTTTTCATCCCCTACTTCACCCCCTTAGGGTTTCGAAAGAAACACTCAAACACATTTTTTAATTTCTACCTGAGAAGAGCAATACAATTATTCATAGACATATTTTTAAAAATGCTTTAGCAGTTCTTTAATAATGATTTACTTTGAAATAATTCCACTATTTCACTCCCTTAAACCAGTATTACACTATCATATTTCTTTGTCAAAGATTTGACCAAAGATATGATCAAATATTCATCAAATTTGTTTAACAAAGATATCTGATGTGGCGCTAAAATGGGTATTACACTGTCATCATATTTTTCGTCAAAGTTCAAGATGGCTGACAACAACAACTTTTTATTAGGCCCAGCAGTTGCATGTACCACAATAACACTGTGTGCGCATTTGGAAGAGAAGTGGGGCAGAAAAAAAGAAACTTACTTGGGTGAAGCTGTGGATTTTACGACGAAACGATAAAAGCATTCAACAAAATGTGTTATGTGAGCTTCTAGTGGAGGACATAAGTCGTATATAAATTACTTAAGAATGGATGAGCATACATTTCAGTGTTTGCTCAGTGAAGTGTCTCCTCATATCACAAATCACAATACTCGCTTAAGAACTGCTATATCTGCAGAAGACAGACTCACAGTAAGATTCCGATTTCTTGCTACAGGAGAGAGTTACTCTAGCTTACAGTACAGCACTCGAATACCACAGTGCACATTAACTAAAATAATAACTGAAATGTGTGAAGCAATTTGTAAAGCACTAAAGAACCAACATCTGAAAGCAAATAGATGTTCAATGCACTTTATGTGCATCAAGAACTATTTTTGTTGTAGAGCAAAGTAATAATTATATTTTGTGTATCACAACTACCAAATTAATAGAAATGTATTATGCTGATGAGGCGCTTTACAGTGCGGGGCATCCTTAGTACAAAAATAGATTAAATGCACTGGAGAACTCAGACATATTTTGCTTTCTCATAGCTTGAGTGGAGACCATTAATATTCTTTTTTATATTGTCAGCGATGCACCTGGGTCGTATCTCATCTACCTCCACAATTTTTTGTAGCTCTCCGCTCTTCTTAATCTATTTTTGCACTCACCGTGCCTTATGTTGTAAAGCACCCCATCAGCTCACACATTTGTATTAATTTTGTAATTGACAGCACACACAAATTAAACTTCGCAGCCATGTTTATAAACATACTATTGGTGACAGAACGCTGCAGCGATGCTAGCGCTCCAAGTGGTAACATTTCACATTGCAGTGAACCGAAGACAAGTGACTTTTATGATCAAATCTACAGCAAGGCCCAAGATATGATCATATTTATTTGACAACAGCCGAGATTTGAGTAAGTCCCCTATTACAACATCAAATTTCTTTGACATAAATATTTGACCTATCAACTTTGACAAAGAAATATGATAGTGTAATACTGGCCTTAGGAGAAATCTTTCCAAATATGCTGAAACATAGATTTTTAAATTTGTAATCTAGAAACCAAATACCAATTTACATAGTTTTAGCTTAAAAATAGACTTAATAGTGACATATTTTCAGAAAAACGTCATCTTCTATCACCCCCTTTTTTATTTGTTTATTTACAACACGCTACATTACACACTATTTGTAATGCTACAATTCTGTTTTTTTGTATTTGTTGTGTGTGTAGGGTACTGTTTGTGTTTGATAATTAGAGATGGAGAGGGTGAAATCCAGTGCCAACACATGGCCTACTCCTCATGAATACCATCAAGGGGCCCCCAAGCTTAACATACCCATCCCATGGACAGATCACCATGAACAGTGTCACATCCCTTCATTTCATGAGACAGTGTAGAGATGTTTGGTTTTTAAACAGGACGCTGGCACAAAGTATGGTGATCAGGTACTTTACATCACCACCTCTCCTCCTCTTGCCAGCCAAATACTGGCAGTGAAAATTTTTTCCACTACTAGGATTCGAACCAGCTTACCCCCAGGTCGAGCACCACTGCACAACCATGTGTTAACAACGTCAACCATGGAGCCAGCTGACTTGGGAGTATAATTTCAAAAAACTCCCTTTTTAAACGATGCCTATAGTATAATATCAACACCCTTTCTAAATTTCAACTTTCTATTCTTAGCGCTTTGGATTCGGCAATGATGAGTCAGTCCTTTTGTATACAGGGTATCCAAGATATATTGCAACAAACTTCGAGGATCTCCTGAGGAACAAATCGAGGATAGGAACCTGTGTCCTAAAAAGTCATCCAACATCACTACAGAACATCTAAGTTATAGGCATCGGCACTTGCCACTAGGTCATCCCTTCCCTCTCTTCAGATTGCTTGTCTAATGGCTTTCATCTTCAATATTTCATAAAATCACTAACCAAATTAAAAATTTTAAATGCTGTCGTAATTTACTGATGAAGAAGTATAACCTTATGTTAAAGGGTCAACACAGTAAGACAAGTATTACAGTTAGAAACTGTGTGTATGTCTTGTGGTAGCGTAGCCCATTACACGCAAATACCTTGACAACATTCATCCAGTTGTGACTCACAACAAACTGAACACATAATTTTGAACCTTTATGAAAATTTTGCTCTCTGAACGATGAAAGGAAAAGGAAAATTATCACATGCTACATTTTTGCTCTTCATGCATTAAACTGCTGTACCAGGCATGAGGTTTTAAGTTATTACCTCTTTACGACTAACTCTATTCGCAGCACATCTTGCAGATGGTATCCACATTATCACTGAATGTACCTGCAAAATTATATTATTGAACGACACACAGTTTGGGAGATACTATTCTTTATACTTGGGAGTCTGGTTCCTTAAACAACCAGAGATGGGGATGTGGGACATTTACTGGTAATCACTAAAGTATGGAAGGAAGATTGGGTTTAACATCCTGTCGACATCAAGGACTTTAGAAACGGAGCACAAGCTTGGAGTGTGTTAAGGATGAGGAAGGAAATCGGCTGAACCCTTTCAGGGGAAACATCCTGGCATCTGCCTGACACTAAAGTGTGAAAGTCCACACACAGATATTTCTATATGTTACAAACTTTTGGAATATGTAAACTGATGTCAACAGCTTCCTTTTTCCTATTTGTTTTAACTATTTCTCTGTGACTATCCTAAATTCATATATTTGTAGTCACTGCACTACATGTACTGCTTTTTCATTTAATAAAACGTTCTTTTACAAAACTTTCACATTAATTGCACTGAAAATGCTTAACAAAAGGTCATGGGCCCAAAACCAGAGGTAAAATTAATGTTTTACAAATGTTAGAAATAGAGATCGTGTACAAAAATCTGGGGTAAGTAAGTTACATGTAAGGTGATCATTTTCATTTTTATTTTCATCAATTGATTCACATATACCATTTTATACATCCAGACCTAGACCAGAGCTCTCCTTCAGATCCAACGAAACTGGAAAATTCTTGGAAGGAAAGTAACAGTAAAGCACATACCCAGATTATAAATTATTCCCAGTTAAAGGACATGAATGCAGCAGCAGAATCCTGGATGGTCCTGGAAAAGGCATTTGAAGAATCTGGATTCACACACAGAGTGGGCTACATTCATCGTATCCAAAATAGATAAATCCAAGTCAGTAGACGAAGTTTGCAGTTGAATCATAACATCCACATTTAAGGTCAATGAAATGAAGTTTCTGATGAGTGAAGAAAGTAATGGGGCTATTTATGTTCTGGGGCACTTTAATTAATGGGATAAATGAGCTGTCAATTTAAAGATCTCCCTCTCCATTTCAAGGTAAAAGCCAAGGTTCCCCATATGGTCAGGGTCAATGACAAAGCCACCCTCACCCTCTCCCCACCCTCTTTCAGGCTGGGTCAGTCTGTGACATCACAATATGGCTGCCTAATAACTGAGATCGATAATTTTCAACACAGTGCAAAGTTTGTGTAGCATGATGTATTACATCGAGAGTCAAATGACAACCAATTACAACTTATCTCATACTCCTCTCAACATTTGTAAGTTTGGCAGGAAGGTGTCTGTCAGCAAATACTGCAACAATATGCTTCATATTTCTCCAGAAATAGTAACAAATTATAGCACAAGTGATGTAAAGCTTCATGTAGAGAAGTCTAAAAACCATTATCAATATGTATAACTGCAACATTAAACTCTCAAGCATGGTCATTATTACAGGATTACCATAGACGTGTGTGTGTGTGTGTGTGTGTGTGTGTGTGTGTGTGTGTGTGTGTGTGTGGAGGGCTACCCCTGAATACTGGAAATATACAACAATGAGAAAACCAAGCACTGCACTAACTTTCAGGACTCTATCCATAACCGAATATACAAGGACGATGTATGGACGACTTTCTATATTCTGGTATAGAATATAATAGCATAGCAACATACCAATATCACGCGCAGCTCCTGATTTTATACTTTCAATGAAAGGAGCACGAGAAATTATGAAAAGGGGAGAAATAGAGACATACAGTGGAGTGACAAAAGAAGAAATACTAGGTTCCTCATTGAAGAAGACCGCTCATAAGTTTGAAATAAATTTCATGACACTAGAGCGATTCTGTGTAAAAACGAAAACCGACGACCGTAATACAGCCATATCTACTGTTCACAGAAAATCTCGCAATGCTTTGCTGAAATCCAAAAGAAGGAGTTATTGCGGCAAATAAGACAATCTGAAACTATGTCTGGACTGTAAAAAGCATTGAAACCCATTCCTCAACCGCTAGAGTTTCATTCAAGAATGAAAGATATTTAGAAAGGTGAAGAAGACAGACCAAGATGAGGAAATTCAAGAAGACAGTAATGTTAAAGACTAAGAAAACAATATGTCTATGAAAGCAGAAGGCAGCGATTTTAAAGGAGAAGAAGAAGAAGACTGTGAGTATAATACAAAGTCACTGAAAGACATAAGGCAATCTTGGAAAATATTAGATCAAAGTAGAGAACAGACTTGACAGATGTTTGGAATAAGAAAGTTAGCAACTTCCTAAATACATCTTCTATGATGACAACCCCAATGACACAGCTGTATAATTATGACTACTCACATCATTGATCACTGCTGGGAATACAACCTATTCTATTAATATAATTTCAATCATTTTAGAGCTTCAAGAAAGATATATTATCGAATAATTATGGGGATGTCTATTTCATCCCTAGTTTCTCCACATTAACTACACTCGAAGGAGCAATTTCTTTAGCAGGGCTATCAACCAAAGTCTCTTCAAAAATGCTTCTTTTTCTTAAGACCTGGGAAAATAGTAGTTATGAGGACAGTAACATTTGAAGGATCTGATTTCTTTAGTCCTATGGAATGGTGGCAGTAGCATGGTGAGCTGCATCAAACCAGTCTCAGGACTGAAGACCACAACAACAACAACATGGAATGGTGGTTTATAAAGAGATCTCTTTCATTTATTCCCTAAGGCAGTAAACACCCATCATTTTTACTCCAGTCATGACGACATATGATTACATTCCATTAGTATATGTGGTAAATGCAGATACCCTTTATTCCTTACTCAAACCAGGATTTTTTCATATCCTGTATGTAAATATATATGCAGTGGTTAATAAAGACTTTGAACAGGAACATATCTATTCTTACTTGTCACTCTACCAGACATGGGTTGCTTTCTTTAGTGCCTGATGACAATGCCATCACCTAGCCAGGGTATCCACACAACATTTGCAGGAACATTTATTTGTCTTCTTCCAACTGTCCACACAGACAAAAAGAACATTGTATAAACACACTATACTAACTGCCAAAGCCTCCTCTTATGTGCACTAAAACCATTAAAACACATTCACTGCGGTGGTGGAGGCGAAGTGCATTACAAGAACACCAACCCAGTTGCGCTGTTTGGTGTCTGTATTTATACTAACTATAGTGAATTATTGAATGTCAGGTTGATGATCCTCCCTCTGGCTTTCATTGGCTACCTCAAGTGTTTCAGAGTGATATGTTTGTTTCTAAGTGTAAACCTTGAGTTTTGAATGCATGATGTGTAGTTGATGGACCTCCTCCTATTACAAAGCACTGTGAGGGCATAAAAAAGAAGCAAATAAAACTTTCCATATTAACCTCCTCAGATACTTCGCTCCGGAGCTACAACAGGTACACAGCTTTATAAACTTTAACCTCACATTTGATAATTTATTTTTGATTCATCAACAATCATACAATGGATGCATTAAACCATTTCTTTAAAAAACTTACTGTTTCTTTTGTTACTTCATTAATGGCCATGCAGTATACTCCTTATATCGGGTGTGTATTTAATGTTTATTGTGTGGATAGGTGAGTGATGGGTTAAACAAGTGCAGTGCCACCAACTATCTGACATCACTGTGTGGACGAATGAACTCACTGTTTTAAGTTCTTCACATGTGCTTTGTGCTCATGCAGATGACACAAAACATCATTGAATGCAACTGTAATGCACAGCTGCTGCCAATTCAGTCTGATAACACTATGCACAATGCTCTCCTTAGGTCACACTCATAACACTTGAATGATGTAGATAAACAGAATGTTTCCAGATGGAATCTTGAGTGCTGCATCTCCATCCTACATCTCTGTGATAGCTTCAGAACAAGGCAACAGATGTCTGGAGGAGAATGAGAAGGGTGATCATATTCCTTTGTAATATTAGCACTGATGTATGTCATTGCACAACGTAGACTGTTCCAATCCATCTGACTAAATTGTGTTTTAACACCTTGTCTGACATTCTCAGTTTCCACTACTACATCATATTCATTATCTGCTTGTATGCCTGTATTTACCAGCTATGATCAGCAGTCAATCAAATTACATGTTGTGGCAAATAGTAGTGCAATGGTACCACTTAGTTGTGGCTGATGAACAGTTGCATGTTCTCTTGTGAAATATCAGGTACGTTGCCTGCACTGCTGTTCCTTGACAAGTGACAGTGGATATACTGGAAGCCTGAACAGTTGTGTGTCCTACTCCAGTTTCTCAGTGGAGCCTCATACTTCTGAAAAGAAATAATCGTAAATATTTGCAAAAACACATAGAATAATAATAATGAGCAACAATGAGTGTGTTTAATTAGAAACAATGAGGAATGGGTAATACTTAGATTTGAACATGGCAGACTCTTCTTGATATTCTACCCGAGTATGATGGCTGATCTCTGCTGATGCTTCAGTGTTTAGAGCACAAGCAATGAGTCCTGTCTGATGATTTGTGTGGATATGTGAGTGATGGGTTAAACGAGTGCAGTGCCACCAACTATCTGACATCACAGTCTGCCGTTTTTCCCCCACCATCTTGCACTGCCACATTTTGACCTTTCTGACGTTGAGAGAGGGGGACATCTTCTATTACCCCTCTCCCCCCCTTCGACGTGGGAGAAGGGCAGCTGCGCAGTTCCCTGTAGTAATCAATTAATTCTGACATGTTAAATGTATCCAATGTGCAGGATCCTACATATATTCAAGGATTTGCTGCTCAGCCATCATTTTATATCTGTAAATTCTGCTGTGCATTGTATGTTGTCCTGTAAAATGCCTCTCTGATAGGGTCTGTAAATTTGGCTGTCAGCCTGATGTTGCTACAGCATATATTTAAGGGAGATCATGACCACTATTTTCTGTGTGGTGGTATTGTGAGGGAGGGGTCCCACTGGCGAGAAAAGACTGCATTAACGTGGTGAGGAGGGTGAGGCAAACACACAATCTGCTGGTGAGAACGGAGGAGTGAATGGCAATGGTGGGGCATCAGGTGAAGGCTAAGGATGGAGACCGAACATGCACTGCTGCGACATCATTTAGCCATGGAGCAGCGAGGTGTGCTGATGCACGAGGCTCACATTGTGCCCAGCGAGAGGACAACTGTGCTGCAGTACTGCTACACACAGTACAGGCGCACTATGACCTGGGTAAATAAATAAATGTCGTGAGACTAGGGCCTCCCGTCGGGTAGACTGTTCGCCAGGTGCAAGTCTTCCTATTTGACACCACTTCGGCGACTTGCGCTTCAATGGGGATGAAATGATGATGATTAGGACAACAGAACACCCAGTCCCTGAGCGGAGAAAATCTCCGACCCAGCCGGGAATCGAACCTGGGCCCTTAGGATTGACATTCTGTCGCACTGACTACTCAGCTACTGGGGGCAGACTCTGACCTGGGTGAAATGGCCTCTTGTGGAGACCTGACACACCAACGTGTTGCACACTGTCGAATGTTCATGGCTTCTGGCGTGTGTTACGAATATATGTCCTCCATAATTTTTTGAAAATAAAGATACATTTTCTACCTTCCTACAGCTACTGACAGCAGAGCTTGGAGGAAAACCTTGTGAATATGACTACCGTTTGCAATCTGTGTTCCATGGCAGGTACTTGTTTGGGAGTGTGAGCTACACTCTATATATGTAACATAACATGTAGCAGTAATTTCCTACCGTTTACTGAAATTTGAACATTTATTTTTAGGGGAAAACGGAAAGTTTTCTGTCGTAGATCATAGAGGGGTGTCACAGGTCATAGAATCAGTGTAATTGCGAAAGTGAGCTACTATGTTCATTTTAACAACATACAGAATGAATTGTAATTACTGCAGTGCCACAGAAAACAGCTATATAAATCGTTATAATTGGGTAATAAAAGTTATAGGTCGTTTTCCAATATTTTTTTAAGTTGTGGCCAATTTTTTGTGAGATAATTGACCTAGATCCTTGGCAGACTTATACCACAATTCAAAGTGACAGCCATTTCTTCCCATCGCCATCTTGTGATGTTATATTTGGCCAATTTGGTACCCATAGTTTGAGGTTATATCCTGATAAAGGTGGTGGGGAGGAGATGGTGGCACAGAGTGGGTTGACATTAATCTCAATGTTGAGGATGAGATGTGCAGAAGGGCAATAAGATAAGTAGCCATAATTGCTGGCTCAGCTTCCACCAGCACTTTTTGGCCAGTGTTATATTACAGCGTTATGGAAGTCCACTGTTGGCACTTGGCAAAGGCCCCATCCCCTCACACATACTCCCCTCCTCTCCATCACTTCTCTCTCACCCAACAGGAGTTATTTGGTATTGTACACAATGTTGATAGTATCATCGTGAAGCCCTATCAGCTGAGATCAGCCAAAAAGCAGAAGGAAGTTGAAAGTAGGTGTATTATCCATCAATTAGGAATAAATCTTTATTTTTTTTATTACAGCAGTGCAGTGCATCCCAGTGAACGTGATTGATCAGGATACTCAAGTGTTCAGTATACCATCATGCACACTGCAACAGCAGCATTAGTCCACATACAACCTTGAAATCGAATATTCTGTACCACCACCAGAGCTCCTACAACTCATCAAGCTTCAGCTAAGTCCCACAAGAGTACTACTATTCTCCAACACATAGAATATGACAGCTAGTGGTCCTGATGAATGACTGTGGGCCTAGCACCTGTCAGTGACTTTGGAGTAGTTATACAAGTAGTAAATGTTCAACATGTTGGTGCTAAAGTTCAGTATTTGTGGTGTAAGTAGGACTATATTTATGGCATGAGAGAGTTCATAGACAAAAAATGATGGATTACAATGTCTTATACTCCTATTGACATTCATATGTTTGGATGTAAGGCTTCAATCGTTGATATGTACAGTGAAGATGTGCTTGACTTGACTTCAGGGGACACATGTATTTACCTAAATATTCAAATGTTTTGAATTTGTGTGTTTTATAATGTGCAATAGCAACGTTCGTTGATGGGATAACGTGCTGGTATCCACATACAAGGGGCGTTTGAAAATTCCGTGCAAAAATAAAAACTACTTACGTGTTTGGGGTAAACCTTTTTTATTTTTTGACATAGTCTCCTTTTAGACTTATATATTTCGTCCAACGTTGTTCTAATTTGTTGATTCCTTCCGAAGAATAGGAATTTTCCAAGTCTGCAATATAGCTATTAGTTGCTGCAATCACCTCCTCATTTGAATAAAATCTTTGTCTCACCAGCCATTTCTTCAAATTACGGAACAAATATTAGTCTGAGGGAGCAAAGTCTGGAGAATAGGGCGATGTGAAACGAGTTGGAATCCTATTTCCATTAATTTTGCGACCACAACTGCTGAGGTGTGTGCTGGTGCATTGTTGTGATGGAAAAGGACTTTTTTGCAGTTCAATCACCTTCGTTTTTCTTGCAGCTCGGTTTTCAAACGGCACAATAACGATGAATAATAAGCACCTGTAATAGGCTTACCCTTTTCCAGATAGTCAATGAGGATTATCCCTTGCAAATCCCAAAAGACAGTCACCATAACCTTTGCAGTCGAAGGAATGGTCTTCGCCTTTTTTGGTGCAGATTCTCCCTTGGTAACCCATTGTTTAGATTGTTGTCTGGTCTCAGGAGTATAGTAATGTATCCATGTTTCATCCACAGTCGCGAAACGACGCTTAAAGTCCTGCAGATTCTTCCTGAACAACTGCAAACCATCCTTGCAACACATCACACGATTCCATTTTTGGTCAAGCATGAGCAATCGTGAAACAGATCTTGCGGATAGCTTTCTCAAGACCAAATGTTTGTGCAAAATATAATGTAAACGTTCGTTCGAGATGCTCACAGCACTAGAAATCTCACACACCTTAACTCTTCTGTCATCCATCACCATATTATGGATTTTATCAATGATTTCTGGAGTCGTAACCTCCACAAGGCGTCCAGAACGTTCAGCATCACTTGTGCCCATATGGCCATTCCGAAAATTTTGAAACCACTTATAAACTGTTCTAATCGAAGGTGCATAGTCACCGTAATGTTTATCAAGCTTCTCTTTAGTCCCCTGAGACATTTTGCCTTCCATAAAGTAATGTTTAATCACCACGCAAAATTATTTTTCGACCATTTTTTGACAATCACTCGACTTCCTTGATTCACTCGAATGCCGAACACAAAGAAATAGATCAATATGGCTGAAACTTAGTGTGCTTTGTTTCCAAAGATGCTACTAACTAAACATGACCTCGATATGCGCCGGTAGCGCCATCTCTCAGACTTTGCAAGGACTCTTCAAACGCCCCTCATATTGGAGTTGCATACTTTGACTCTAAGAACCATTTGTGTGTGAATAATGTAAATGAAATTTAATTAGAAATATATATATTGTTATAATTAGAGAGAGAGAGAGAACCACCCTATGATTCAAATGCATATGTATTCCCCTTTTTTTTTAATTATACTGGTGTGTAAATGCACATTGTAAATAATGGTTATAGTTTTTTCAGATTAATTTGGGACTTGATTCTCTTGTAATTAATAACAGGGATATAATAATTGGTTTTTATTGACAGTAATTTCTATACGCTTTAAAGATGTATATATACATTTTTTTTCCAACATAAAAGGATGCTTTATATACGGCAGTGACAAACTTTTTCAGAGATTTTTGAAAAGACGGTGATCTGTGTACAATACTGCAGAGGCACATTTTATCACACTAATACAACTGAGGTTGCTGTATACATATAATTATGGATGGCAGAAAGAATGGCAGCAGAAAAATTGGTGACTATGACATCAGATAGTTGGTGGCACTGCAGTGGTTTATCCAATCACTCACCCCAGCAAACAAATATTCAAATAGAACTATATATATATATAGCAGCAAATAAAAGCTCCATTGTGATATTAGTGTGATAAAATATACCTCTGCTTCATATATATATATATATATATATATATATATATATATATATATATATATATATATATATATATATATATATATATATTGGGTGTCCCAAAATAATGTATACACTCTTTGAAACAGAATACCTCTTTAATTAAAGGAGAGAGAAATACAATATTTATGGGTAATAATTTAGAAGACGGTGAATAACGTAACAATGCTTTCTTTCGTTTCAGGATTGTCATTAAACATGGTGTTATTGTTCGAACAATGGAAATGGGTGCTAAAGTGTTACTGGAAAACAGAGAATGTGACTGCAGTACACTGACATTGGAGAGTTGAATTTGGAAAACCACCAATGACAAGAGTAACGATTACAAGAATCAGAGATAAATTTGAAGTTGAAGGAACAGTGCATAATATGAAGAAGGGACATAGTGGACGAAAGAGAAGTTCAGCAGACAATGAGAGTGTTAATGCAGTAATCCAGGCATACACATGATCCCTGAAGATATCTGCGAGGCAATGCTCTCGTGAGACTGGGATCTGCAGAAGCAGTGTTCATTTGCGGTCTCAGAACTTTAAGCCTTACATTCCAAGACTTCAATATGCTCTTAATGAGGATGATCCTGATAGGTGCAGCGAATTTTGTGAGTAGTTCGTTAACATATGTAATGAAGAGCAACGTTTCCAAGATCGAATTCTTTGGTCAGATGAAGTGTCGTTTAAACTTGATGGAACAATTAACCTCCATAACTGCTTGTACTGGGCCAGGGAGAATCCATATGTAACTGAGCAAAGGCATGCTAATCTACCAGGAGTTACAGTCTGGTGTGGTCTGTCTTCTAGAAGGTTAATCAGGGTGTACTTCTTTGACTGCACTGTCACAGGTGACTCATACTTGGAAATGTTGGAAATGATAACTCCTGGTCTTAGCGTTGTGTTTGGAAATGAAGATTATTATTTTCAACAGGATGGGGCGCCACCTCACTTTCACCTGGATCTAAGGCCATTTCTCAACCGTACATTCCCTGATAGATGGATAGGGCGAAGAAGGAATGTGGAGTATCCCACTCGATTTCCAGGCTTAACTCCTCTGGACTTCTTTCTGCGGAGTACTCTCTAGAACATAGTTTAGCTGCGAGACCACACACACTGGATGATCTTAGAGAGCAAATTGAGCAAGCCTGTGATGCTGTTCCATTGGAAACAATAAAGTTGGCATGTCGCTCAGTCGTAAGTCATTGTCGACGGTGTATTGTTAGTTTAAACATTTACCACCTTAAGTCGGACCATGAGTCACCAAACACCACTAAAATTGTATATCTAACTACTTTCATTAAAGAGGTGTTCAGTTTCAAAGAGTGTATACATTATTTTGGGTCACCCTATAAATGAAACTATGAAAACAATTTTTTGAGATGATCCATGTATACAGAATTGTAGAGATAGATGTTTTAAGCCTATACAGTTTTCAACATATATTTGTACAATATTTACAGTATGAATGTAGGACTAGTAGCAAAGAGCTGGAAGAGAGGAAGAAACCACAACACACACACACACACACACACACACACACACACACACACACACACAAGCAATCGTTCTTGAACGAATAGTGTGAAATGGGAGGATACCGATCTCATCTGCATAAATGAAGCCTTTCTTGTGGTGCTAGGGCAGATGCACTTTCAGCTGCAGTGCAGTATGTACCTCATGACCTCATGATGGAAAGACTACTTGCCACGCCATATGTAGAGAGTCTACATCCCCACTTCTAGAGCTTGTGAGACAGCATAATGCTCATCCTTAGTACACCATCAGAAGGCATCTACATGTATATTGTGTGCATACATTTTGGATCCCTACTCCACAAACTCTGTAGTCTGTGTCTTTCATCAAGAAGAGAACTTTCTTGTTCTGAGGGGTTAAGCCATAAGGATTATCAGATGTGTCGAATTCCTTGGGAATGTACCTAATTAGATCATATTGATCGGAATCTTTCAACCAGTAGATGAAACTATCTGCATCCATATCAAGTAACTTAAGCATAGTGAAGTTTCACTGTGCAAACTTATAGTGGAATTGCTAATTGCAGAATTTAGGGAGAGCTAGAACATACACACACAAATGTAGACAGGCTTTGCGAAATCCACTTGTAACGTTCCCTGGCAACACTCACACTATTAATAAACTAAAATTTGATTGTACTATATACGCCGCTATGAAGCAATTTGTATATACTGTAATTATTTAACAAAAAATATTATTTAATTTTGTGTAAAGGACATTCGTTATTATTGTAATATTTTCTGTAGTAATATTCTCGATGTATTTATGATTGTAATATTTCTATACTCATAATGTAATTGCGAAATGTGTCAATATCTGTGATAACAAAAATGTAAAATTCAGCCATGGAGGAAAATAATGTTGTAAGATTACAAAGAGGTGTTAATGGTCAGCAGTAGTATAAAAATCACCACGTAGTGTGTATTCTTTGTCATCTTCCTGGAGAGCTGAAAGTGAGAGGAACCTGTGACGTAGCATTTTATGAATGGGTAGACTTCTTTTGTCTGTATCTAGATTTAACCGCCATCAGAGGAGAAATTACAAACTAATGTAAGTTGAATTATTTTTGTGGTCTAAATACATTATAATTTAACAAAAGTGTGTATTACTAATGTAAGTTAGCTTGCCCATGTCATCTATAATATTTCTGTAAAGAATTTTCAGCATTTTTAGCGGTGTTGCTGGGCTGTGCCGAGACCGAACGATTTGCAGCGGCGGCACATTTAAAAAATTGTTCCGGTAAGAAAAATTAACCAAACCCGTAAATCGGGAGCAGATAAATATGAGCAGTGAATTAAGAAAATGTTTTCTTTTACAGCGATCCTGAGACTGACGGAATTTATTACTAGTTTCACATTTGTGCATTCATAGGCGGATAGTTAACGTTGAAATTTAACAATTTTGGTTCTTCCAAATAACTTAAATGTATAGTGAAGTGTGTTTTATCAATGATAATTAAACGTCGGCTTGGCAATATTTAACCATTTTCTGCTAATAGAGACAGTCTTGTGTTCCATAGCTAACGCCGGGAAAGAATTCAGTAAATATTTAAAAAAAACCACTGCATTTAGAAAATGTGTGCCAAGGGCGAATTATGTAAAGGATTTAATTCTCAACTAAATATTCTTAATCAGTTAATATGACTTCACGTAATTTTAAATGTACATAATTCTGTGTAAATGAATTTTTATTACCACACATAAATAAGAGGTTCTACAACAAAGTTCGTACGTACAGAAGGAAAGAAAGGCAAATTAACTAAAAACAAATTAAAAAAAAGGAAACTGATTATTCTTTAATGTAATTTCATTAAATTGGCGCCCAACGTGGGGCTCGAATATGCAGTGGCCACAAAATACCCATGAGATGGAGAACAACTAATATTTTTTTCATGTATTGTATGTATTGCCTAACCAATATTGTGTGGTAATACCTGTATATGATTTTTTGCATGAGAACACTATATACCCAGAGGCAAGCTGAAGAAGAGAGCTCATTATATCGAAAAATTAATTACCTACCACAATACCAGGGGGCAGCTGCACCCAAGATAGATCACCATAAGGTAAAGCTACAGTGTAGTTGTCCTGTGGGTAGTAAAATAGCCTCAGTGCAGTGTTCTCGGATCATTAGTGGTGTGCTTGTTGTTAGTGTTCTTTTTTAAAAATAACAGAACATTTGAGTAGTTAGTCATTGTAGTATATAATAAGAGTGTTTCAACAAATGACCATTTCTTGTGTGATTATGTCAGTGAAACTTGAGTGTTAGGATATTTAGTTCAGATTTTGTTTCTTTTGTTGACTATGGTTAGATTGCGTACTCAGAAAGATATAAACATGGATAATGAACAGCAGTTAGCAAGCACTGATACCGAGTTAGAAAGGGGGTCACAAAGTAATGTTAGTGGCGTAGTTCAGGAAGTACAATGTAAGAATCTGGGGGCAGAAGGGCAAGAAATGTTGCCACTGCCAGCCAGTGATTCAGTTGAAGGTAGAAATACTGTACCACCCACAAGCACTAGACACGGACCAGAGAGTGGTGAGGTGTCAGAAGTGCAATCATTAAGAGTTATGTTCGAGCGTATGCTCAATTTCCAAGCTACGTTTATGCATGAACAAGCAGAACGTGATCGACGCCAGCATGAGAGAGATTTGCAGTTAATGCAGTCTTTGGAAGCTATGCAAGTGAGATTGTTAGTTTGAGACAAAACTATGAAACCATGCCATGAAAGAACTGAGCGAAAGAGTAGATAATATCCAAGTGGCTAACGCCAGTATCGTGGGTGAAATCAGTGTACTGGCTAACACGATGGAACAATTAGAAATTGACACAAGTCAAGCAATTGAGCCCAAAATGTACGAACAAGTGCACAAAATTGAAAACGAATTTATAAAATAGACGAGAAGGTGCACGCCGCGATTGAAGCCAAAGACGTGGGCTCCAACGCGGAAGTGCAGGACCTAAAAAAGGCGGCAGCGGAATGTCAACCGTCGTCTTGCGGAGCTGGAAAGCAGCTTGCTGCACGGTGACGCACAGGCGTGTGTCACGCCAGCCAGGTCCAACAATGATAGGCATATAAGTACAACAGTGAAAAATTGCGACTGCGAGACAGAACAGGCAACCAACGTTAACGAAACAAACAAATGTCACTCCAAAATAGTGATTGAAGAAAGCCTGATTAAAAACCGACAGTTTCAGATCTTTACAACGGAGAAGAAATCTGTTCACCCTGTAGTGTTTATCAAGGGATTTAGAAGCATTTTGCCTAGCGTTTGGAGTCATACACAGAAAATACAGTTCGTTATGTCTTACATACAAGGAGATGCTGCATTATGGGCAACCGAAGCAGCTGACAGTTGCGACACATATGAGCAATTTGAAAAGGCATTCTTGGCCAAATATTGGTCAGCATGTATTCAGGAGAGATTACGGAAAGAGGTATATAATCCAGAGGCGTATTCTCCACGATTAGGCAATTTGCGAAAATATTTTGAGAAATGCATTAATAAGACCCGTTACTGGGACGAGCAGATTTCATCCCGGGATTTGATCAGACTTTTGAAATCACACTTGCCGATACACGTAAAGGAAAAACTTATACACATACCGGAGAATGACATGGAACATTTCTTGTCTGTTCTGGACTCAACTGACCTGATTCAGGAGGATGTTAAGGCAGCCTCTGAACAGGCTAGAGGTAACGGAAACGGTTACAGAAATTGTCGAAATAACACGCCTCCACCAAATAATGGAAACGGCGGAGGTAACAATAGGAGACAAGATCATGTACAAAATGGGAATAGAGGTAGAGACCGGAACGGCAATAGTCCGCCGGTGAATAATGACCGGAAAAGGAGGTCTGATGATCGATATGAAACAGGCCCACCAAGCAATAGTAGATGGAAAAATGCCAGGGGGCCGTGGCACACTAATACCTATAACGATGCAAACCGAACTTGGCCACAGAACCAGAGGCCCAGTCCGGACCGGCAAAACAGTGAAAGATATGACAATAACCTACCGCCACCACAACATGCGCCAATTGCGCAACCGTGGCGGCCGACGCCACACAACTTACACGTAGTGGAGGTCAGCGACACAGAGCAGCCACACCCATCCACCTGTAATAATTCAAAAAACTAGATTCAGCCGAGATACGCTCTGCATCGTCGGCTGAGGTTTGGAGTGAGAGCAGCCCGACACAGAACAAAACATCGACTCAGGTATAATGACGGGGTACAGATGGGACATGAATTAATAACTGAACCACCCACGTGCATGAAGGAGCACAAAGACAAAGTACAAGCGATAATAGAGATCAAAATTAACATTATTGATGTACAAGCAATCGTAGATACAGGTGCTACTGTCAGTGTCATGAGTATGGACTTATTCAGAGTACTGGGGAAAGAAAAGCGTATGCTGACTTTTCCTGTGAACAATTGCAAAGTCACTGGAGCCATCAGTGCACAGCGACAAGTAATTAAACTCCAAGTGCGAGTAGAGATGTATATAAGGGGAGAAGCCATAGCGTGCTCATTCCTGGTAGTAAAGGGTTTAAAGGTAGCCTGCATTTTGGGGGTAGATTTTTTGAGAGGAACGGACGCAGTAATCGACCTTTCTCGGGGAAAATTAAGTTTGATGAACGCGGGTAGGAGGATAGAATTGTCCATGCTCAGATTTGAAGAGGTACCTGTGCCTAATTGTAATGCTATTAACATAAAATGTAGGGATCAGTGGATACTACATTTAGACAATCATTCTCTAGGACAAAATCTCTATTATCCAGATGTACAAAGTGATCAATTAAAAGCAAATGTGGACGCACTTGTGAACAAAGTATCACAGTCCGAAAATTTGAACTCAGTGCAACAGCAGGATTTGGTACAGTTATTATCTAACTATGCAGATGTATTTTCAGAACGACCAGGAATTGTTAAGGGGTATCAATACAATATCGAGGTGAAGCCTCACAAAACCTACTGTCGAGCCTCATACTCCATTCCTTAGTCCAAGAAGGAAATAGTAGCTATCTCTTAGCAGATCCCCATTCAGGGAGAGTACGGGGACTGTATCCGCGTAAGGATGTGAAAATATTCCTACAGTAAATGACTAATAGTCCAATGTGTTGTGTGTAAAAAAAGGGACACCATTCTTTTGAAAATGAATGAACATTAATGATGTGTGATCTGTAGAGATAATGTACTAGTGTAGAAGTATTTAGTTATAAGAATATGATTGACTTTCTCTTTTGTTTATGAATATTTGTGTTATGTCTTCTTTTAATTAGTGTTAGCTTAAACATGCTCTAAATGTCTGCACAGATAACCTGATTAGTGCAATTATTTGTAGTGTTAAATTGTGACAGAGATCAGTCAGAAGGAACATTTTAGTAGTGATTAGTTTGTGCACTGCATAATATTCTATATGTGTGTCAAACTTGAAATATTTCTTGGTACAATCTTTTCTATTATATATATATGTATATATATATATATATATATATATATATATATATATATATATATATATGTGTGTGTGTGTGTGTGTGTGTGTGTGTGTGTGTGTGTGTGTGTGTGTGTGTGTGTGTGTGTAGCTGTCAGATTGACAGATTCGAACCCAGAATAATATCAATAATATGAGACCCTGAGAACTTTATTTTCAAACCAGTGTTATCAAAGAGAGTAATGCACCCAGTAGTGACCCGAGGGCACCATGGGAGGCAAAGCACCATGGGAGGCAAACTTATTGCAAATTTAAGTAACGCAAAGTTACGCACAAAGAAGCTTCAATTGAAGCATGTGCAGATCCAATCAGTAAAAAAGAGCTAGCCTGATACAGTCCAAGTCAATTTTAGCCAACAGAGACTACACTGTAGTTACGTAGGACCTTGCAAGTAAAGTGAGACATAATTTCAAAGGAGTTATTGATCAATATGCCTGAATCCGGCTGGAATGCACAAATAAAATCTACTCGAACATAAATATAGATGATTTTTGGGCAAACTAATACGAAATTTTAATATTTGTTACCATGTACGCAAATATCACACACCTTGGTAAAGAGCGAGCAAAGAAGTTACGAATGTGCTGTTACAAAAATTGCACAACGAACATTGTAAATGAAAACTTAAACAAAAGTGCAGTATTGTGTGGCAGAGACAGACAGTGACTGTTAAACTTGCAGCAATACGTCACGAGGTTGTTTTGAACAAGCAATAAGAAACTGTATCATCGCCGTGTGTGCAATTGGACAAGGAACTAGCACCACACGAACAGTGAGCCGATAACGGACGGTGGACCAAGTTAGTGTCAAACTATAACTCGTTGTGTGTCAAGGGACGCTAGGAAAGCGCATTGACTACAGAGATACATTTTGTCCTAAGGTGAAAACTTGCGTGTGACTAATGACAAGTCATGACATGGTGAAAAAATATTGTGTGCCCATAAAAAGTGTTACTGTGTCAACGAAACATTGTGCAAACCAGACTAGTGAAGGCCTACTGAATAATAACTGCCAATAACTGCGTGCGTTTTTTCCCACAGCAGGAAAAATGCCCATAAGGATAGTACACTGTTTGTGAACTTGTTGCATGTTTGCTGGAGCACTGCAAGAAGATGTCACACGGGCGAGCTGATATACAACGCGCACCCGGCTACCTCAGCCATGCAGCGGCCGCAGCAGACCAGACAGCCACACGCATCTCCGCGCCGTAGCTGTCAACACCGGGGGCGGTGGCCTACATGGAACCGACGCGCCGCGCTGAGCGCCGCTCAACAATCACTCCGCACCGCTCACTAGCTACAGCATTATTGACATATTCCAAAGTATTTACACAAACTGCATAACATGTCAATGAACTCGATTTTTGATAAACATTGAACATTTATTATGTATACCCGTAAATTGACAAGAGAAAATGAACACTAACAAGTGTAGGAGATGGATTTGTATCACGTAGGTAGTGGGAACATTATGAAAAGTGACGTTGTACTAACTGATTTCAAAAAACTAAGTGATATATCCTAGGACAAGTGACCTTGCAGTATATCGCAAAAATAATAATAACGAGTTGTTAATCACATACAACAAACTTTCGTTGAACTGTATGTGACTGTGATATTATGTAATCGTTGATGACAAACTGCTAAATCAATTCAAAAGAATGATTGTTAAAGAGACAAGATTTATCATGAACCAACTGGGATGGCTGGGCTCCGGCACAGTTTTGCCCAGGTTTCCCGTCTGCCTTCGCCCAAATGGGGGAGCCATGAACATATATAACCCTGGGACTAATTAAAAGAGCCATTCCATAAAAAAATTCGGATTTGTAAAGAACGTTACTGGCACCATTGTGTCAAAGTATAGAAACTCTTTGCCAAATGCTGCCAGGGGGCAATGTAACGTTCCCTGGCAACACTCACACTATCAATAAACTAAAATTTGATTGTACTGTAGATGCCGCTATGAAGCAATTTGTATATACTGTAATTATTTAACAAAAAATATTATTTAATATTGTGTAAAGGACATTCGTTATTATTGTAATATTTTCTGTAGTAATATTCTCGATGTATTTATGATTGTAATATTTCTATACTCATAATGTAATTGCGAAATGTGTCAATATCTGCGATAACAAAAATGTAAAATTCAGCCACAGTGGAAAATAATGTTGTAAGATTACAAAGAGATGTTAATGTCAACAGTAGTATAAAAAGCACCACGTATTGTGTATTCTTTGTCGTCTTCCTGGAGAGCTGAAAGTGGGAGGAACCTGTGACGTAGCATTTTATGAATGGGTAGACTTCTTTTGTCTGTATCTAGATTTAGCCGCCATTAGAGGAGAAATTACAAACTAATGTAAGTTGAATTATTTTTGTGGTCTAAATACATTATAATTTAACAAAAGTGTGTATTACTAATGTAAATTAGCTTTCCCATGTCATCTATAATATTTCTGTAAAGAATTTTCAGCATTTTTAGCGGTGTTGCTGGGCTGTGCCGCGACCGAACGATTTGCAGCGGCGGCACATTTAAAAAATTTTTCCGGTAAGAAAAATTAACCAAACCCGTAAATCGGGAGCAGATAAAAATTAGCAGTGAATTAAGAAAATGTTTTTCTTTTACAGCGATCCTGAGACTGACGGAATTTATTACTAGTTTCACATTTGTGCATTCATAGGCGGATAGTTAACGTTGAAATTTAACAATTTTGGTTCTTCCAAATAACTTAAATGTATAGTGAAGTGTGTTTTATCAATGATAATTAAACGTCGGCTTGGCAATATTTAACCATTTTCTGCTAATAGAGACAGTCTTGTGTTCCATAGCTAACGCTGGGAAAGAATTCAGTAAATATTTAAAAAAAACCACTGCATTTAGAAAATGTGTGCCAAGGGCGAATTATGTAAAGGATTTAATTCTCAACTAAATATTCTTAATCAGTTAATATGACTTCACGTAATTTTAAATGTACATAATTCTGTGTAAATGAATTTTTATTACCACACATAAATAAGAGGTTCTACAACAAAGTTCGTACGTACAGAAGGAAAGAAAGGTAAATTAGCTAAAAACAAATTTAAAAAAAAGGTAACTGATTACTCTTTAATGTAATTTCATTAAACACTGAAAGCTTAGGTATCTCAACAGTCACTAATCCTGCTTAAAATTTGACCTGGTGATGTAGTGTCTTACACCATAATATTCAATCCATTTGTGAAGTAAATAGATTTCACGGTGGTTTCTAACACTCTCCATCGTTTATCTGAAAACAGAATTAGTCATTAATTTATAATAATCTTTTTCTAAATCACACATCACAAGAGCCGTATGTTCTATATTAACATCAAATACTCCTTCAACGAGTGATGGTGCTTGGAGGAGATGCCATGGATTATCTGAATAAGTCTCATCACCAACCTGAGTCATTGCTGGAGGTATGTCTGCTTATTTCCCAGCTTTGTCAATAGCTTGTGGATGGAAGTATTTTTTGGGGCTAGGTGCTCTGTAGACAGTGGCAAGTCACTGTGTGTGTCATACAAAATGGCAGAATATTGCAGGTCAACCTCCAGGACATATTCCACACCCAGACTGGCAGTTACTTTTCGTATCTCACCTTCCAATGTGAGGAGTTTATCTTCAGATAGCCACTGGAATCATCCAGATGGCAGATACTATTCCATAGCGTGCCCATAGAGTTGTTTTCAGCCATGTTCATGAAGTAACTCAAACTGTCAGATGACCTATACTCCTCCACATTCAGTTGTGGGTTATTTGCCTTCATGTACCTGTGCACACATTGGAAAAGTCCACTGTGAATCCATCGTTTGAAAAAAAAGCACCATATCAACACTGGTCAACAGTTCGAGGTTGATAAATGTCTTTTTTAACATTGCATCCCACGAAAGCTCTTCTGCAGCATAACAAAGGCCAGGATCCATAGTGTATGTGCCCAGGCATCCAACTTGGAATTGCTCAAAAACATCTGAGAGCAGGTGTACATCTTTTCCCCAGTAAAAATTTAAGATATTCCTCTAAATTGGAGGTTATGAACTCCTGCTAAACATTCACCACATGCTTATTCTCTGCATCAGTTATGGCTGTGCCAGTGTGTTCGCTGGTGAATGCAGTTATATTGGGCAGTGTGGTTTTACGGAGTCTCTCCATCGAATCTAGGCACTCGTAAGGAGAGACCCTATTCTCTGTAACAAGGTGAAACTTTACATCATTGTGATATTTGTCTCTGGTACATCTTCCCAACGCATTGTCTCAGCGAGTTTCAGAAGTGATATGTGCGTACAGCGTAATGAATCCAGGAAGTGGAGTAATATTCTGGACGTGATTATTTTGCAGAATAAAATGATGTTTTCTACATTGTCAGGTACGACACTGACCTTATTATTCTCCAGCCTGAAATCCCCCTAGTGCTCAAAAGAAAGTGAGTATCAAAATCACTCAAATTATGGAAGAAGATGGATATGTGCTGTGGCAGTTTGTATTTCAAGTTGACTGTGTTTGAGCTGCAACACAGAACTTCCCTGTCAGATGACAGTTGTCTGAACAAGGATTTTCTACATTTCTATGCTAAGACAACCCACAAATTTGACAGTAACCGCCTTCATGTATAATGTATCACTTTCCTGCGATTTGGTCATCGGGATGTTGTTGCTATAAAGATCATCAACATCATTTGCAAGCTGTTTGACCTCAGAAAACAACCATCTTACATGTTTATCTCTGACGTATGATTCAAATTTGTTGTGACTGGAATCATACGGGCAAACAACCTGATAAGCTGCCGTGAACAGTATGTGCCATTCTGTGAAAGTGGTGTGAGAGGCTGTGGGATCACCTTCACAGCCGCACAGGGTAGCTGCGTAGCCTGATGGTGCCTTGTCACGGTCCGTGCAGCTCCCCCCATCAGAGGTTCGAGTTCTTCCTTGGGCATGGGTGTGTGTGTTGTCTATAGTGTTAGTAAGTTTGAGTTAGATTAAGTAACGTGTAGGCTTAGGGACCGATGACCTAAGTAGTTTGGTCCCATGAGACCTTACCACACATTTCAATTTTCCACCTTCACAACACATGACAGTAACTAGTAACCACTCAAAGTCAGTGCATACAATGAAGAGACAGTGTTCTTGGTGGTGGGCATTCTTAGGCATTAAGAACCTTTTATTCTGGGTTTGCATTTCACACATACCCGTTCCTGTATTTCTAAATATTTATGTTTAGTGAAAGAGTTGAGGAATCTGCAACAAAAATGCCTTGCTAGGTTACGTTTTGACGTTTGTGTGGATAGTAGATGGGACATGCTTTTGATTGAGATGTAATGAAGCTTACCACTGTGGGAGAGTAGCAATAAATCTACATGTCTGAGACACTGACTGGCTACTAAGAAAAAGTGGAGGGTTCCAACTGCTTTAGGCTTTACATCTCCTGGCCCTCTTTTTTTTCTTATCTACTTCCAGACTATAAATATAAACTGAATAACAGAGGTTTTGTCACTCGAATTTTGGTATGTCTGGGATGGAGACAGGGAATGATATACATTCGAAGTTACAGCACCCATGGACATTAGTTGTTTCAAATGTATCCATAAGATGTATATGTTTTGGTAAATTTGTATCGTAAGTCGAAGCAACCACGCAAAGGAATATTTATCACCTTTTTCGATGTTCTGAACATGAAAGTTGCCTTATTAGTGGAGGAAGAGCAATGTAACTGAACCTTCCTTTAACTGGGTCAAAGGCATGCGAATACAAATCAAAGTGTGTGGAGCACACTGATGAGTGTCTTACAAGACTCATTTTCCTGCATATCAGAAAAATAGTTCAGCATAATGTCCTCAGTAAAAGTTCCAAACCACTTCGCAATTGTCATGTCCCACGATATCGCGCTATCACCCCCCCCCCCCCCCAATTTTAACAATTCTTTTCCCTGCGCCATTATTGCCTTATTATGGAAGGGGAAGGGGGGGGGGTGCCAGCTCACAGTACAGAACTGCCTTGCACCCAATGAATACCACTAGGAGTTGATGATATCAGGGAGTTCCCTTTCCACTGCTGCTTCACAAGCACAAAGGAAAGTAGCAGGCTCTTAATACCCTGCATTATCAATGCGAGACTGAAAGATCCTATCCCTGAAATCACCAGCAACTGCAGAGCAGTTCAATGCAGTTGCGCAATTTATCTCGTGTTCATTAACAAGGCAAGCTTTTGGACTGCTGCTGCTTCTAGACCCAAAATGTTGCCAAGGCAACAGGGTTGTTGCATGAGATGACCAAACCCACGGTTTTTGGAGCTGCCAGTTTGACGGTCTGGGCTGAGCTGATAGCACATGCCAATTTGATGGTCTGGGCAGTGGTGATGATGATGACAGACGCATCATGCATGGATCCAGTCATGATGCTGCAATCTCTCCTCCGTAAGGTGTCAACACTCTCACACAAAAAAATGGAGGACTGATGAGTATCATATGCACACATACTGGCTGGTTGTAATTAAACTCACAGAATTCTGAGTACTGCAATGATGGCTGTATACATCACAGGATGCTGAAAAATTGTAGGTATGTTCATTAACTGGTGACTCAGGAAGTACGCTGAAAAAATAATACTTACACTTTCTGTCACCGGGTAAAAATATGGCACAGTAAGCAGGCAGAAAGAGAAATGTTTCTTGTTTTGACGTCAGTATGCTGTTTGTCACTTGGTGACATGTGTTGATTTCTTTTGTGAAATGACTTGGTATAAAGGGTTAAGACGGATGAAATTTTCTGTATGAAACACAATGGTCGGTGGGCATAAAAACCACGCACTGCTGATAAATTTGTTTTATCAGAATTAGAACAACAGTAATGCTGCATAGCGGGAATATTGTCAAAAGAAACAGCTGTAAAGGGAATAAATGGGCTAAGGAATATGGTAAAAAAATTTGAAGAAACAGGTGATTTGGATAGTGGGATGGGGAGAGGGTGGTGGCATATTAACATGGCAGTTTCTGTAGCAGGAGTCGACGTGTAGTACATGCCTCAAATTCTGCAGCTAGTGCTCAAGAGTGTCATGTGAATTGTCTCTCCCCTGCTCAGCAGTTCAAAAGATTTTGCTGTGCACGTTATACTGGTGTCCCTACAATATTCAGAATATGCACCAAATGAAACCCCATGATAGGCTACAATGCCATCACTTTTCCCTTCGTTTTTTGGCACACTTGGAAGAGGATGACATGTAGCCGGGGTATATTCCATGGACAGATGAGACACATTTTACGCCGGATGTAGGGCTCTACTTTGCCACATGTTGTGCAGGAATATCAACTGCACTCAGCTTAGGTGGCATTGTGGTGTGGTTTCACAAGCTCAGTCTTGGTCCATTTTCCTTTGAGGAGATAACACCTCACGCTCTTCTTAGGTGTACAGAGACATCTGCATGTTATAAGCACCTCTCTGTGCAACATGTAATTCCAGCTTTGCAAGAAGAGATGATACCACATGTCCCTTGCCAGGTGAAACAATTGGTTCAAGAAACCTTCGGTATGGATCACATCACCTCCAGGAAATTTCAAGATATGGGATCTTCCAGACCTCCCAACCTTAATTCACGCTATTTCTGGTTGTGAGGATAGCTAGAAAGATCGTGTCAGTAAGGGATGTATCCCGACTCCTTCTGATCTGAAGGATAGCATAAGATGACATATCGTTCTGATTGCACTGAATGTGCTGCAAACGCCTGTTGACCATTCTGTGTTACAGATGCAACTTGTTACCATGTTATTGAGTCAGGAGACGATATTGAACACGTGTTGTAACTTGTGAACAACTCCTAATAAACATGCTAGAATGCTAGAACCGCTGTTATCATGTGTTTGATCATTCCTCCACTTTTCCTACACCCACATCACATTCTGACTGCTTACGGCACCATATTTTTATATGGTGGCAGAAAGTGGAACTATCATTTTTTCAGCATATTCCATGAGCACACTGATTAATGAAAGTAGCTATGACGTTTCTGCATCCTGCAGTGTATACAGTCTGGGCTGCAGCTCTCAGAACACCATCAGTTTAATTATAAACTCCAGGTAAATCTGTCACAAATAACAATTTCTGATACTTACAGCTTGGTGGCAGTGACAGGTCCAGATTGATGACTCAGGCTCAGCTGCTGGTGGTGCCCAGTTTGGTGGTCCGGGCTATGGTGATGATGGATGCATCATGCCCAGGTCTGGCCCTGCTCTTTAAGGTATCAATACCTGCACAAAGAGGAAGGGGAACTGATAAGTATCGTTCACACACACACACACACACACACACACACACACACACACACACACACATACACACACACACACACACACACACACACACACACACACACACACACACACACACACACACACACACACACACGTGATAGACATATACGTCTGTCATTAATAATAATTTCTGATACTTACATTCTGGTTCACCAGTGATAAGTGATTTTATTCACGTTCCCTTCATCATCTATGAGGGTTACGCAGAAAGTAATGCATCACATTTTTTTCTCAAAAAAAAAATCAATGCTACAAATGCGAAACGTTACATTTGTATTAGGCTATCTGAAGTCTCCTGAGTGAACGCACAGTCTCCATCCATTCCGACAGATGGTTTAGCTGCAGGACAGTTTCAAAATGGCTTGTATATGTGATTTACATTACAAGCAACGTGCAATCATTGAATTTCTCACTGCAGAGAAAGAAACTGTGGGTAATATTCACAAACGCTTGTGCAAAGTCTATGGAGCAACTGCTGTCGACAGAAGCACTCTTAGTTGCTGGGCACAGAAGGCGAGGTCATCAGAAGATGGTTCTGCAGAGCTCCACGATTTGTAGTGGTCGAGGAGACCATCCATGGCTGTCACACCTGAAATGCAAAGCGAGCTGATGTCATTTGCAAGGACAGATGCCATTTGTGGAAGACGTTTTGAGGACGACACAGACATGATTCAGACAGTGAAGTACTGGCTCCGCCACCAGGACAAGGATTGGTACCAGCAGGGAACATATGCCCTTGTTTCGCGCTAGAGGAAGGCCATAGAAGGAGATGGAGATTACGTGGAAAAATAAGGTGTGTAGGTAAAACACCATACTTTCGACTGTGTAATTCTCGATACGTTCAATAAAGAATTGTTGAAGAAAAAAATGTGGTGCATTACTTATGGGCGACCTTCGTAGTATACTGCAAGAATATTCACATATCTCATATTCCAGTTCAGTGTTTACATCTCCTGCTACATTTCCATCAAGCGCATCTAGAACAAAAAAAATGTTAATATTATGTACAAGCATTTAAAAAAGAAATCATCTATGGGAGAAGTAGAACTAATGCTACCTATGTAACTGATTCTCCACAATCGGTGCAAAACCCCATGAATTTTGGGTTGAGACTGCGAATCTAGATCACTACCACCTTCCTGTAAATCAGCTGCAATCAGGGAAGCCATGGGCTGATCATCAGTGAGTAGTGATGTTATGTTCAAAACCAAGTCACCAACAACGAACATATGAGCTTGCTTACCAGTGTCAGCACCGTAACTAAAGTCAAATTGTCTCTTTATACTGATACAATAATCAGTACTTGCACTGAAGTGGGACAGGAGTTAATGAACATGCTTCATTTATAGATGACACCAGCATCACTGTCTCGAGTTGATCGTGATTGCGACATATCTCACACCAAGACATTGCACTGACCTTGGTGTGAGGGTGCTGCAAATGATTCTTCACCTGCCTGCTCTTAGCACTTGAGACACAGTGCACAGCTGATGTGTGTTGTATGACCATCCACTGGAGCGGTGGGCATATGTGGCCTGAAATGCGTACTTGAAGCCTGTAAATTGATTATGGAGGACTATATCGTGAATAAATAAATACAAAGCTCTAGATAAATAAATATTTATTGGTAATCCAACTAGAAAGTATTTGTACATTTTCTGAAGCACACAGAATTTCCGCTACTGTTGTCACTACACATTTCCTTGAGGCTCCAAATTGCAGGCCATCCCTACTCCTTGAGATTCTATACTGTTGCGCTCTTGAAGATGTTACACATCCACAAAACCTTATCACGCCTTTGACATAAACAATGCTATCTTTATGATCGTAAGTTTGGAGTGATGTCACCATATTTTTGTCTGAAGCTCCCTCGGCATCCTAGCACTTTCCGTTAATGGACAGTAAGCCAGCAAACGATGGTTTGAAGAGCCTTAGCACACTTAATATTTCGTTAATACTTATCCGATGTTGGAGAATATGATGAATGCAGCATCTTTAAACACAAATTGTCCACGCTCATCGTAAAACCCCAGTATATCGACCACTCATATATTTGTACTCTGAGACATCAGTGTGAGATATGATGCATGTGGTGCAATATCTCTACAGTTGTATGATTTGTGAGAGGTGAGTGGTTTATGAGACGATTATGCAGTAGTAATGTATATGTTGCTGTGCCATGATGATTCAAATACAATACATATGTCTAAAGTTCCAGATTTCACTACTTTGCTTTGCTTGGAGCGCTCAGTTATCACTACAAGTGCTAGTTCTTTAAACTTCTTAGGTCTGAGCATACAACCAAATTCATCGTCTTCATAGTAAGAAGAGTGAAATATTGCATACATATCCTACAGTAGACCAACATAGTTTTTGTTCCAGTCGAGCTGTAAATTACTGTATGGAAAACACTAAGAGTTTGGGTGCACTGTAGCATTGGTTAGTTTACAGGTGTCAAATTCACTTGATCATTTTTCAGATTCCCCTATGTTGGTCTGCCAAGCTAGAATATTATCGAGGCGTTTCTGCTTGAATACACGATTTAATCAACATAAGTGTCTTGATGTCTCTGGAAGGATTGGATACTCATAAAGTTCCTATGAATGGAAAGTTAGTGGTATCTGGGCTCCCATATGCAACACATGCAAAAGTTTGAGGCACCCTTCTTCTGATACTTCTTCTGACAGAAAGTTAATGGTAGCTGGACTACCATATGCAACATATACAAAAGTTTGAGGTACTCTTCTGCTGTTAAGTGTTGTCTTGATGACTGTGTATGCCATATTTATGGTTTATACCTATGACATTGCTTCAGATGAAGACATTATAATTTTCTCATAATGAAAATCGATTAGGTTACTGTTCTGATTATGATATTGATATCGTGATGGTCTTATGTTTGACCAGTCACTGGGATATATACTTGATTACTGGGAACTTCCGAGACGCTACAGTCTGGAACCTCACAACTGCTGGGGTCGCAGGTTCCAATCTTGCCTTGGGCATGGATGTGTGTGATGTCCTTAGGTTAGTTAGGTTTAAGTAGTTCTAAGTTCTAGGAAAAAATCCGCAGATGATGTGAATTAATCTCTCATTAAAGTACGAATCCGTCTTGATATTACAATGAACATGGATGGGCCAGCAGATTCAATATCCACTCGTTGATTCGACTCTTAAATTGTGCCACTATTCTCCTTGAACACCTGGTATCTCAAGAAACTGATGGTGATACAACTGAATCCCCAGGTATAAAGTCTATTCTCTGTTGTATCGTTTTTGTCCTTGCTTTAAGTGTATTAATGTTTTCATGTATGTTAAAAGCCTTGTTCGAAACGTTTCATATGTGAATTCAAATCATTAATATCATTTGTATGAGCCAGAAGGTATTACCACACATTCACCACCTCTTAGATAAGTTCATTGTTCTTCTCGGTGATGTTAGGCATGATGTTATATGTTTCCAGACCAAGCAATGCAATACACCACTCCCTTACTTAGATTTATTGGGGGAAAGTAGTTCAATCTTAATACTGTGTGTTCCTTTAAAGTAGGTTTGTATGACATCACTTCTAAATCTCAACTGATGTAATGATTTGCATACTGTCTGTTCCTACATGTTTGTCAGGAGGAATATAAGAGAGAAATGACCACAGAGATATGAATCGATGCCTTGGTAGCTTCGGAAATTGTAGAACAACTGGTTCTTATCGGTAAAGTATCGGTGCAATTCTTTAGGTGATCTCAAATCACCATACAAAGTCAAAGTAGTAAATGATATTTCGTTGTTTTCAGTGTATGCGACCTAGTGAGTGGCATATCTTCCTGCAACATCTAAATTAAAGATCCCGTATTCCTTGCATTTCCACATCATCTTCGGTAATGTGTTCTGCACAAACACTTGACGAAATCTTGGGACTTCGAGTTTTCTGCCAAATTTAAATAGATCTTTGTAGACAAGCAGCCTGTTCAGTAATATGGGCAGGAGGACTTTTCCTTATGAATAGTCCAAGTCCTTTCTTGTGTGGTTTTAAATATAGGCCTTCATCGATATCTGTAGACTCCATTGCCCTGTTAGGCCTTTGGGCTTCCTGTTCTCTGTGTTTGTGCATAACACGTTCTTCGAGCTATGGCGGCAGCTCCCCTGGACAAAGAGCCAGTGCTGATAACCCAGTGATTGCTTGATTTAGAAAAGAAGTGAGTTCACCTTATTTCTTAGGTATTGGTAGAGTCCTTGGCGTTTTAACTCCACTTCTTTCCCTTTCTGCTTCAAGCCACATTAGCCACTATCACCACTGACTGGAATTCCTTTGATTTTTTAAACACCTTGCAGGTCTCCTCTTTAGTGTGATGTGTTGCGCTCGTATTTTGCTTAAATTTTGTTCCAGCACCCAATTTAAGATTGGCATGAATTGCTTTACCAACTATGAATGCTGCAGTACATTGCCCTATGCCTGTATCCTTTCTTCCACATATTTAAACAGCATTATTGGCAAACATTCGATCTGCAGCATGACGATCTTTATTTGCAGCATAAGCAACATTGTGCTCTTTGCAGGCATAATACAGGATATTAATTACTTTATCATGACAACCTAAACACTTTTTCAGCTTTGTTCCAGATCCACAATAGCTGTATCCAGATAAATGCAATTCAAGTAGTAATTTATCAAGAATGGCACTGCCACATCTGATGTGCTTCCTAGCACTAATGCCAGGTCACTGTATTGTTTGAGGTTTATGTATTCTGTTTATGTACGAAACTGAGAAAATTCACCCAACTTCTATGCTTTGATTGGAAACCAAGCTACCTCAGTAAAGCCTTGTTCCCTCGACATCTTGTAACTCAAATAACATGATCTTTGAGGAACACATGTGGTTAAGAGCTTTTCTGTGACTCCTGTATGTAAAAACTTCCAGCAACTTCTTCATTGTCACTGTCCTTTAAGATGTAACTGATCAAGTTTGTGTGTTGCACTTTGAAAACTGTGAGTATCTCTGTTGACAATTTCGGTAGGTGAGACACAGTTTGTATTTCGAAATATGCACCAAATCACCCACACTCAATATCTGATTTTGTGGACCTACCATCTCAATATGATTGTATGCTATGCTTAGAAGCTCATCGTCACATACATCAGTATGCCTCATCTTAACTGAAATCTGTCTAGTTCGATTATACTGCTCAGTTATTTGTTGAAGAATGTCTAACTGTTTGTAAGTAGAGCTAAAATGAGAGCTTCAGCACCCTTTATGTATGTGGCTCTCATTTAAAAACTATGCTAATAATTAATCCATTTTATACATTGCATTCTTTTGGTTTAACCAAATAATATTAATAAGTGTATCAGTTAAAATTATGAATTGAAACTGAATATGAAACAACTGAAAAACTTTTAATTTTTTGAGATTCAATTTTAAATAATTAAACACGTTTTTGTTTTAATTTTTTAAATTTTTTCCAATTTTTTGATTTTTAGTTTTTTAAAATTTTTTACTTTTTATTTTTTATTTTATTTAATTTTTTTATTTTTAAAAGTCAAATGATTTCCTTGTAATATATACAAAAAATCTTATGAAACTGTATTCAATTCATTCTTTTCATTTTTAAAAACCTAAAAAATTATAACAAATAAAAGTACAAATAACATATAGGACGAATTTAAATTTGAAAAAATAATTTTTGTTGGAAGACATAATAAGCCAAGAGGGAAAGAAGTTAAATGATATATTTGGAAATATCATTTTAAACCATCTTTAATTATAAAAAGTTGGAAAAGTATAGAACTTAATGGTGTTACCAATTATATCATAGGAATTTATGATGACAGCACATATGAATTTGAAGACTACAGTTATAATAAAAATAGAAGTATGGGATGAAACAAAAAATTATACCCTCTCTTTTTTATAACTGTTTTAAAAATGGAAATTATCACATAAATATAGATATTGATCATATATTTAATTTAATTTACGATGAAATATCTGAAGAATTTAACAATTTACCAACAATATAAAAAATTATATTTTGGTTATGTTATTTTTGGGAGTTTCTCACTTGATCAATATTCTATACTGAATATCATAAGTTAAATTCTCATTTCCATTAAAATTATATGAGCTAATGTATCGTTAGCAGTTTCATCACTAAAAGTCACATTTTTGATTTGCCACAATATTTTTTCTCAAGTCATGTTTATAACATAATATAACATAATATAATAAACATTCGCTTTGAAATTATATGGTTACTTCAGTATATCCTTTTAACTGTGTTATTTGTTTGAAATCACGAAACAGATCATGAACTTTTTAAAAATAATTTGGTGGATCCATTTCCATATTTCTTGTGGAAAAATTTCATTTCTTCTAAAAATAAAAGATGGTATATCAAACTGTGCTACTTTATAATGATCTATTACATCTCATTCAAAATAATTTTTACTATTTAGTCTGGCGATTTCTACAGTTTGTAATTCAAAGAAAGATACTGCTATTTTAACAACAGGTTGACCTATTACAATTTCCGTAATTTCACTAACAATGTTTCCTTCTTTTGTAAATGTACTCATCTTTATCTGACCATCTAAGAACAGGATCTCCAGCACTAGAACTTAAAGTAAAAATGACAGTTAAATCTCTTTACCACATAATTTCTTGATAATATTATAAAAACTCTTAAACATTCCTAATGAGTAAAGTACATCGTTTTATTAACTTTTTATTTTACCTTTACTAATTATATGTCCTTCCATATAAATTTTATCAGACAGGGACGAAGTTGAATTTAATAAAACTGTTGAAATACAAAGATGTTCCATTCTTGAGAAAATAATATTTTCTTTTTCTATAGTTACAAAATCAAATCATTTTACAATATAATTATCAATTAACTTTTTATTAGATTTTCTATCACTGTAGGATAATCTAAACCACCAGCTTGAACTGTTTCAAAACCCATATATAACAGAGCACGATTTGAATGAACCAGGTTAGCTTCAGTATTTGTATTAATTCCTATTCTCCTATTAGGAAGTTTTAATTATCTCTTTTTCTCATTAACAGGAGAAGAATAAAACTGATACATTTGATTTTAGTTCATTTATAAGGATTAAACGTTTATAAAAACTTAATAAAGTCATCTTACCAAACTTAATTAAAAATTAGTAATACCCAACCATTATGATCGAAATTGATTCCTAATTTTCCTCTCATATACAGCATTCCTGTAAGTGCTGTTGCTACTAGTTTTTTAGCCAAATAAAGCATAAATTCTTTCTTTTGTGATTAATTGAAATTCCTGTTTGCTTTATGTCTTTTCTCAATCTTTATTATATGTATCATGTTTTTTACAAGTTTCATCTTATTTATTTATTCCCAGATCATCATGTGCTATTTATCTTGGTTTTTGGACCACAGTACTAAAATTTCATAAATTTATTTTGAAAGGTAATTTATTAATTAAACTATTAATTATTCCTTTTCCATATTTTTCCGATTTCCAAAATGTGTGAGGATAATTATTGAAAAAACTAATTACATAAGGTATACCTTTGCATTTTTTAAAACACAGTTACTAAATTTATCTATTAAGATTTCCATTATTCCAACTTTCACATTACAATAATTTTTATTTCCAGCTACTTCTTCTCCATGTATTACTGGTAAGCTATCCATTAAATCTGTAACATCATTTATCCATATATGGGATTACAATAATTTTTATTTCCAGCTACTTCTTCTCCATGTATTACTGGTAAGCTATCCATTAAATCTGTAACATCATTTATCCATGTATGGGATTTCCATATTTTTTTATAAAGTTTTAAAATATTTTTTATCTGCTCTTGAATCTAAATTTACTGGGAATTATTTCAATCAACAAAAAACAACAGTCTTTTATAACATATTTGTATTTATTACCTTTCCTTGATTTTACTTTATTTCGATTATTATTAGAATATAATACACCTGAATGATGTAATATATCTGCATAATTTGATAAATTAACATCTTCAGATTTTTCATTCACATCATTCATAGTAATCTGTTTTTCAGTTATGAGGTTCATTAGTGCATCTGTTCCTTCATATGTTTTATCACCAACTGTTAACATATCACCATCAAATGTATTGGTAATTAATGAATAAATTTAAATTTACCAACAGGTTCTAATCCAAAAACTGTATTTCACTATCATTGAAATCGTCACAGAAGAAGCTGAGTAGCACAGTGATGTAGTGATTATGATACTAAACTCTTGCATGGAGGGTCATGATTTCAAAACTCAGCTGGACTGCAAAATTTTAATTTCTATATTCGGTTCGAGTACTTTCTAGAAGTACCCGCAAATGTCAAAAATCGTGTACTGGAATGTTCTGTAACTGTATTTATACTGTATGTGTTTGGGCCAGAGGCAGTTCTCTCTGCACTCTTGGATGTGCAAGTGCTGAATAAACCTTCGTTCAGTGAAGTTAGTGTTCGTCATTCATATAGTTACACCTTCTTCTACATGACATTATTCTGGTGGAGACGCTGGGTATTGGAACTTGTGATAGCGCACATTATCGACGACACTGTGGCTCCCATCAGACCACGACGGAGCCGACGTTTACATGGCGAGAAGCCCCAGTTCGAGGCATATTCAACAGATCGCAATATACTGGAGACAGAAGAAGAAGAGGACGTTACGATAACAGCAATTGTGTGCTACCACATGAGACGTCCTTCTGGGTTCTCTGGTGATGATGGCCAAGATCCAAACAAGTGGCTGAAGGTATAAGAGCGTATAGCTAAATTTAACAAATGGGATGACACCGTGTGCGTGGCTAACACATTTTTCTACTTGAAGGGCACTGTCAAGCAATGGTATGAGAACAATGAGGAGAAGTTCACAAACTTTGAAGTATTCCAGGTGGAACTGCGCAAGTATTTCGGAAACACCCATCGACAGAAGTGCAAGGCTGAACATAAATTAAAGTGCACGGCACAGCGTCCAGGAAAAAATACAGCATCTTACACTCATGAAGTCTTGGAGCTGTGTAAAATAGTGGATCCTAGAATGAAGGAGGAAGATAAGGTTGCACATCTCATGAGGGGTGTTGCTGAGGATATGTATAAAGCCCTACTCCTGAAGAAGTTTTCGATAGCAGATAGCTTCATAAAATGGTGCCTGTATATCGAGAAAATTTATCAAAAAAGAATTACACACAAGGAGTTTGAACGACTTCCAGACGTCGTATCAATGTCTGTGATGGAGGAGGAAACTGACTTCGTAAGTGTTCTACGTCAGATAGTGAGAGAGGAAGTTCAGAAGGCACTTGGATTGCATGGCGAACGAAAAACCGAGACGCTTCAAGAGGTCATAAGAGGGGAAATGGAACAGATATTGAACCCAATCTCTTGTCTTTCGTTTCCCTTTAAACGATGAAAAAGTCCAGACCCAGACGAAGTTACGTTTTTACAATGGCTCATGAGGAACGAGTTTGGGCACCAAGGAGGACCCAGGATAACCAACCAGTATGTTTCCACTGCGGACGACCGAGACATGTGGTGAGCTATTGTCGAGAAATGGGCGGATATTTGATGACCTCTGTGCCAGAAGACTCATCTTAGCCGACGCCAACTCCGGGACGACGAAGATGAACAAGAATATGAGGGTGCAGTGCGACGTAGGTCACCATCGCCGCACGCTAGCCGCTGGAAAGGACGCTCCCCAACACGCTGATCAAGGTCTCCATCACCGTTTACAAGCTCCAGTCGATCACCTAGCTGCTGCAACCTGGAAAACTAAAGGGTGCGACTTCCCTTCGAGGTGAGGCCGCTGAAGAGAAAAATCCTCCTCCGTCGATCACTACGAAAATGATAGGAAACTACGTCGATATCCCCATGGATGGCCGACCAGCCCACGCTCTTGTGGACTCTGGAGCATTATATTCAGTCATTTCGGAGAAGTACCGGCGCCAGTTGCAGAAAACCGTGTTCGTCGAGAACAAAACATCTCTGCTGAAGGTGGTTAATGGGAAATATGTAAAACCTATAGGAAGATGTATCATTCGCATGGGTATAAGTGGCCATACACAGCCCTTAGAATTCATCGTCTTACAAGAGTGCGGTCATGACGTCATTCTCGGATGGGACTTTTTGAAAGTTTCTCAGGCAATTATAGATTGTGGTCGCACGGAGATTATGCTAGACGAGCTGAGATACTGTGGATTGGAAGATGCGCATCCGAGTGTGTGGAGACTATGTGTGCTGGAAGAAGTGATCATCCCTGCAGTCAGCGCTAGAAAGGTAACTGTCATGTGTCATGCCATGCATCAAACCATGGATCTTGTAGTGGAATGTAAGAGAAGCATACCACTGACAAATAACTTGGTCATCCCAGCCTCTATCGTCTCGTTTAAGAGCGGATTCGGTGAATTGTGGATAGTTAACTGTCGTCGAGAACCGCAGATCATTCCAAGACGCATGTGAGTAGCAAATGCTGAGCGGTTAATTGAAGAACAGCTGAGCGTCGTAGAAACCTCCCATGCCGAGTCTGTGGGCGAAACCAGCGCTACCACCATGAGACAAGATCTTCTAACTCGACTATCACCCGATCTCACTAAGGAACAACAGAAGAAGCTACTTGCTATTCTTCAAGAGTACTCTGAATGCTTCAGTCCACAGGTGAAGAGAAAATTAGACAAATTGGCGGTGAAGCACTGGATTAGCATTGGTGACCATCAACCAGTAAGCCAGAGAGCATACTGTGCGTCAGCAACGTAACGTCGAATAATTCACGACGAGAGAGAGAAAAATGATGAAGAATGACATCATTCAGCCTTCGCAGAGCCCATGGTCGTCACTAGTGGTTCTCGTCAGGAAGAAGGATGGCAGTTGATGCTTTTGTGTTGATTACAGGAAACTTAATAAGATAACTAAAAAGGACGTTTACCCTCTTCCATGACTTGACGATACACTAGATTGTCTGAAGGGGGATAAGTTGTTTTCGACCATGGACATGTACTTGGGATACCGGCAAAAAGGAGTAGATGAGGCCGATCGTGCATTCACCATCCCTGAGGGCCTGTATGAGTTTAAGGTAATGTCGTTTGGGTTCTGTAATGCACCAGCAACTTTTGAACGGATGATGGATAATTTTCTAAGTCACCTCAAGTGGACGATGTGTCTTTGCTATTTAGATGACATTATAGTGTTCTCACAGACATTTGATGAACATATAAAAAGACTGAGGCTGTTCTTAAGAGTCTCCAAGAAAGCGGACTTAAACTTAATCCAAGAAAATGTCTCTTTGGAGCAAAAGAAATAAAAATACTTGGACATCTGGTGTCAAGCGAAGGTGTGCGGCCAGACCAAGAAAAAGTGAGATCTATAACGGAATTTCCTATTCCTGAAAGTATTAGAGATGTGAGAAGCTTCCTCGGATTATGTTCTGATTACCGTCGTTTTATCAAAGATTTTCTTATCAAAGCCATATCACTCCAAGTGTAGTTAAAAGCTGATGCTAAATTTATCTGACATGTCCGAAAGAACAGACACCATATAAGTATATAGTTCTGGCAATACCAGCCATAACCTTCTTCTTCTGTGCGGATGCACACATATTCCCCGAACTCTTACGGGACTTGGTAAGAATGTCTTCCACGAGTAACGAGTGTGTTGGGGTGGGACACTGTTAATGTAGTGTGTGGACATATATGGTGAGAATGTGAGTCCCACGGGAGGCGTGCGCGAGATAGTCCATGCAGTCCCACTATCTTCTGTGCCCTCGGTGGCTCATATGGATAGAGCGTCTGCCATGTAAGCAGAAGATGGCGGGTTCGAGTTCCGGTCAGGGCACACATTTTCACTTGTCTCCGTTGATATGTATCAACGCTGAAGGTATTAAGATCTCTGTGCTGAGCCGTAGATTGACGCCAAGATATCTCAAATTATGCTTGCCTTAAATCTGTCAGAGGATGTGAAAGGACAATTTAAGGACGTTAATGGATTACTTTGAAAGAAAAACTTTGATCCGATTGGAAAGAGGTTGCTACCAGTGCTTCCCAAACACATGTGCTTTGATGTTTTACTGAAATTCCATGACACACCTGACGCCGGGGATTTAGGATTCATTAAGACATACGATAGAATCCTGAAGTGATTTTTATGGCCAGGTTTATTTAGAAGTGTCCGTCACTATGTGTTGCACTGTCAGAGTGCCAGGGGGAAAAAAGGCAGTTCCTCAGAAACCACCTGGCCGATTCATACCAATTCCACCAGCCGAAACGCCTTTCCAGCGTATTGGGATTGATCTCCTCATACGATTTCCAACGTCTGCTAGTGGTATTAATTGGATTATTCTTTGCACTGGTTATCTGGCACGCTATGCCATTACAAAAGCCTGAAAACAGCTGAAACATCAAAGGTAGCCAAATTCATTGTGGAAGACATTGTATTAAAACACGGTGCCCCAATGTCGTTAATTACAGAAACACGGTGCCACAAGGTCGTCAATTACGGATCGAGGGAAGATTTTCAATCTAATCTTGTGACAGAGATAAACTGTCGGTGGAACATTACTCATCACATGACGACTGCCTACTATCCGCAACTAATGGGCTTACTGAACGCCTTAATAAGACGTTGGCCGACATGCTATCAATGTTCGTCAATGTTGAGCAGAGCAACTGGGCTGAGGTGCTACCTTTCGTGACGTTTGCCTTCAATAAAGCTAAAAAAGACGCCACAGGATTTACGCCCTTTTTCCTGGTTCATTGGCGTGAAGCGACTAAGATGATGGTGTTTCCGTTACATCCTGATGACGTGGACGACGACTACATCGGCCAGGTGCTAACCAGAGCTGAGGAAGCTTGGCAGTTAGCTCGACTTCGCACGCTGCAGGCTCAAGAAAAAGATCACCGAAGCTCTGACGTGAGCCAACACCCTGTTTCCAGACTGAGATTTTCACTCTGCAACTGAGTGTGCGCTGAGATGGAACTTCCTGGCACATTAAAACTGTTTGCCAGATTGAGACTCGAACTTGGGACCTTTTCCTTTCGTGGGCAGGTACTGCACCATCTGAGCTACCAAAGCACGACTCACGTCCCATCCTCACACCCATGTAACCTCTGAGTCACATTTTTCAAACATTTGTTAAGGATGAAAAACTTATGAAATTTTAAATTTTTATGTTTGTGTTTGGTGTTTAACATTTATGATTAAGGTTTAATATTTCTGTTAAATGTTTATTTTCACATGTTTAAAAATATTTAATTTTATTTCTTTATTTTCCTTTGTCTCGTTTTTTGTCCATATCTGTTGTAATAAGTACAAATAAATCATTATTCCAACATTTAGTACACAGATCTTTAAAATCATCAAATTTTAAATCGCCACCAACAAATTCATGATATATATGAATTAAATTAGTATTATCTTGTCTAAAAAAATTAATGAATTTAAATTGTCTTACATATTGTTTTGTTGGTTTTCAATATGTTTGAGCTAAATAAAAACAATATATTCCTTTATGTCTTCCTCTAGTAAGATATTCCTTAACTATTTCTTGTTTTTCAAGAATAAAATCACCAAATAAAACAACCAAATGATCTTCACAAAAATCTACTAATATAATTTCTTCACTATCTACAATAAAAGTAATAATACTTCCATTATTTTTATTTTCTGTTTTTTTACACATTTCTTAAGTTCCAAATACTTTAAGTAATCTAATCTTTTGGAATAAATGTATTGATAATTTATACTATTCTAACTTAACCCTGATGGAGCCAAAATATAATTTTCAGTAATCAATGTAGTTTTTCAACATTCACTCAGTAAAATTACCACAAATCGAATAGAATTTGGTAAAATTTCGCATGTTTATTTCTTATTTTTATGATAAAATCTTATTTTGGTTCGCAAACTATTTTTTCATTATTGCAATAGCAACTGTATAATTGAGTGCATCTCATTTATTGTAGTAATAACATACTAATAATAAATGAGTAGCCTAATTTAATTAAGTGATAATTCATCAATTCTCAAAAAGGCTAAGTGTACCTATAGAATACAATTATAAAAAATTGTTTTTAAAACCCTTTTTTATCTCAAATATTACATCAAAAGGTAATAACCTATAGTTTGATGGACAAACAAAAAATTACTGTAGGTCAATATAATTTCAAAAGTTTACAAAAATATATTCATACAAAAAACGTATATATGTTTATATTAAATCTGATGAAGGTTTAATTTGAATTGTTATTGAAGCTGATGTTTTAATTTTGATATGGATGAAAAAAATAATATTGGAAATATTTGGTCTTTAATAATTAAATGATTGAAGCAGAAAGTGTTGTCCATAATTTGCTAAAAATATCTCCTTTCCACTTAATTGACATTAATTTTGATTTAGCTGATGGAATGTTAAAAATATTAGCATTATTCTCATCAAGGAACAGTTATTATGGCTTCCTTTAAACGAGAACTAATATTTGACACTTCAAAAATTTGTAAGGCGTTTTTTCCCGTTCATTATAAATTTAAAGTAAATTTAAAGAGATAGAAATAACTGTAATTGATGAAAATAATGATTTGATCAGTTTCAATGGCACTAATGTAATACTTACTTTAGAAAGGAATTAATAATTTTCTTAACAAGATAATTTTACAGATTTTTTAAAAGGACATAGTTTTAGAAATATTTTAAAAATATTAATATTTAATGAAACTGTATAATTTTTTTATCTACATCGTTGAACAATTTTAGAACTGATTATACTTTGCTGCAGTGCGAAAAAACTAAATGTAAATAAATTAAACTGAAACTATATAATTAACACTTGACTAGTATTAACACTTTTGACTGATGTACAAAAGAAAAACGAGATAAAAAATTGGTGGAAATTTATGTATAACACTAGGTATTCCAACTGTGAGAAAAGTTATTGGACATCTAATCAAAAAAAAGAAAAACCAGTTTCTGATTTTACAAAGTATGACGATGGACTTTTAGCATTATTATTGGCTGCTTTAGAGTATTTACTCACTACTAGCACAGCTGCTGGTATAGTAGCAATAACAATAATAGATAAACATCAAGAATACAAAAAATTCTAAGAGAAAACCACAAAATGGCAATGGGAAAGAAACGAACATGAATAAAAAAATTTTAAAAAATAATTAGAAGATAATAAAAAAATTAGCAGTTTCTTATGTCGATAATCTTGACAAATATTTTAAACTTAAACGTTTTAGAGACTTTTCATGACTCATCGATTACAAAATAAATCAAAAAATTCGATTCTTGTATAATAAATTTAGATAATCTGATATTGTTGGCACACATCAGATTTGTTATTGAAAATGGGAAAATAAAAAATTTTAGAATTAATTAATTATTTGGGTAAAAATAATTTATATCATAATGGTGGAACAAAATTTTGATGGATCTATTTATGGTCATTAGTTTTATTGGAGTTAAAAGTATTATTAGATAATTTGAAATTTAATGATATATTGTATCTTATAAATGGATTTTTTGGGAATAAAATGAAAGTAATATTTGAAGAATTAGAAAAAAAATTAAAATATAGATTATTAAATAAAAAATTACTAGAATAAAAAATTTATAAATTATGAATATCAAACGATAAGGCACTGTCTTCCTAATGTAGTACAAAATGTACCAAACTGTAACACAAACATCAATAAACATGAATTACAAATAGAATCAAAAATTCTTTCGGTCATAGAATAAAATATTAACAGCCAGAAATAAGGAAAATGATTTATAAAATGTAATTAAACAAATTCACAAAGAATTAGTAATCTTGATCCAAAAGTAGATAAAATAATTAAACAATTTTATAAAAAATAGGGAATGTTGATTCAAAAATTAATAACATAACTAAACAATTAAATAATATATTTAATTAATTACTTAACAAGAAATTAAATTTTTTATGTTTCCTCAGAATTAGATTGATGTTTTTGAAAAAAGATTAGTTGGTATGAGTGATCTAACTGATGGAAAAGGTTTAATGAATAAACAGTGTTTAGAAAAACAATAAACAGGTCTTTCCTCAAAGGGTGAATAAATCGATCATTTAATACAGATCAGTAATTATACTTCAAAGCAGAATTGACGGTGTACTATACAAAACAAAATAACAGAAAATGCATTATCAGTTTGTTTTTCAAAAAACACATTTAACTCCATACATAAACCAATTAAGTAGTTGTAAAGATAAAATACGTGATAAAAATTTATCTTACATTTCTGATGGGAAATGAAGAGAACATTCATATTATCAATCCTTTTTCCTAAAAATGTTGTTACTGGTATAAATATAAATAAAGATCTAACATTTAATGATTTTGATATATTGTTAAATTGTTTGATATTTTTATGAAACAACAGTGTGTAAATCAAACCTCTTAACTGAAAAATTAAAGAAAACAGTTAAAACTGTTCTAGTGGATTTATAAATAGTTCTACTTGGCTAATTGCTGGTAGATTCAAATGTGAACCAAATGGTTTCTGTTATTATGTTATTATGTTATTGGCAATATAAAGATACAGTTGTTTGCAGAGGACCTAACTGTCATAAAAGATGTACAGAGTGTTTGAAAAAAGAAGTTCAAAAATTCTCCAAATGTTGTTCTGAAATTGTCAAAATCAAACCACAAGTAACTGAAGAACAGGCTTGACATAAGGAATCTAAGAAATGACTATTACTGTAAACATATTAAATAGAAATGGGGAAGATATATAAATCCGTTATATAATAATTATAATTTCCAATTAAAACATTATAATTCTCTACCTACTTATTTACTTAATTTATCTGGATATGATTCCCATTTATTTGTAAGAGAACTCGCTTATGACAAAGAATTAAATTTAATACCAAATGATGAAGATAGATATATTGTTTTGGTAAACAAACAGAAAATTTAAAAATTAAATTTATTGGTACATTTAAATTTATGCCTTTCAGTCTTGATAAACTTTCTTCAAATTTAAGAAAGGATCAAATGAAAAACACTAGAAAACTTTTCCCAGAAGAATAATTAAAAAATTTAGTAATTGAAAAACGAGGTTGTCATTATGATTATATAGACTGTTGAGAAAAATTTGTAGAATCACAACTTCCACCAAAAAAGAAATTTTACCTTAAAGCGAAAGACTATGAAAGAAATGATAAAGATTACAATCATGTACAGGTAGTTTCTGAAAAAAAATTAATAGCAAGAATCTTGGTAAAAATCATGATATATATCTTAAAAATTATGTTTTATTATAAGCTTATCTTTTTGAAAGTTTTAAAGAAACTTGTATAATTACATTTCATTTAGTTCCATCTTGGTATTGTACAGCACATGGTTTAAATCACAATTGTTAAGTGACTATGATATGATTTTAATGGTTAATGTTGGATTTTGACCACTCATTGCTTATAGGATGCCTAGAGGATGTTGTGTTCTCGGAATGCTATACAACAATTGAAACAAACAACATTAGTAGTTTTATTTCTATAAAGCAATTGCCAGTACTTAACTGTGGAGATTTACAAGTAGTAATCGCAAACGAGGGGCGACTTGCATTATATTTTAGAGTCCTTGATATGTGAAATGTTGAGGCAAGTTAACACACATCAGTGACAGTTAACGTCCGCGATCCGGTGCCGATCTAGTCGCAGTGCGGTCCACTTGTGCACACCATTGGCTGAAGTTTCCTCACTGCCTTCTCTGCTCTTACATTCCGCAACTTCATTCTGGCACTTGTGGTTACGCCAGAACATTCCTCCCCCCAAAAGCGACGGACCGTCGTCGTGTACGGAGTGCGACCACGGTGAGGGTGCAGGAGCGTGGACGCTCTGATGGACCAGAAGCTGTGGCTGCAGGAGACGACCAGCTTACGGCCGTACCATGCTATTTGGCCTGCTATCTGGCGGAAACGTCCTCTGGAAAACGGCCAGAAGGGTAAGTGTCCACCCCCTGCTGCCATGAACCAAATAAAGAAGGCTGCGACTGCTGCAGTGTGGGAGGGGTCCAGCTCCATCGGTAGGAAGAGAGGAGGTGGAGGAGGCGAAGGCTCCGTCTCCATGGGGTCGTCCCGCGATGTCTTGATGACACCCTCTAGCGGTTGCTGTGCCCTCGCAGTCCTCTGAACCCGTGAATCTGGGGAAAGAGAGACTGTAAAATCATCGTGTACATGACAAAGGCGAAGTTGATTTTGATAGCTGCGCTGCAAGCCATCTGGACCTGAAAGAAAATACATGCAAGCGCCAAGTCGACGGACTATCTCGCCTCGCACCCACCATCTGCTGCCGCTAAAAACCCTATAAAAGACAATATTGTGCGGCGCGAAGCTATACTTGTGGCCTTCCTTCGGCGCTGGATGCTGAGGAAGGTAAAGCAGGTGGAGCATTATCCGATGGCGGCGGCCATGAAGCAATTTCGTCGGTGATGGCCATGTCGAACGATATGAGTCGCGAAACAGTTGCAGTGCTGGACCCATGGTGTGTGCGGAGCGAAGTTGACCATCCGTTTCTTGAATGTTCTGACAAAGCGTTCCGCTTCGACGTTTGATTGTGGATGGAACGGTGCACTAGTTAGATGCTGTATGCCATTGCATTCACACAATGTTTGAAAATCATTTGACGTGGGCTGAAGTCCGTTGTCTGACACTATTACTTCAGATAAACGTTCTAGGCAAAAAATTGATGACAACGCCTGAATTGTGCTATGTGACGTTGTCGAGTTCATTGGCACAGGAAAAGAAAACTTGCTATATGAGTCAGCCACAATTAACCAGAGAGTGTTCCAAAAAGATCCCGCAAAGTCTATGTGCACACGTTGCCACGGCTATTGCGACTTAGGCCAAGCAGAAAATGTTTGTGGCGGGGAGGACTGATTTTACGCACATGCGTGACACTGTGACGCCATTTGTTCCATTTTGGTGTCCATATTCTGTAAAGTACAGTGTCGGCTCGCTGTTTGGTATGAACAATCCCCCAGTGTCCTTGGTGAAGTAACTACAACACTTCTTTTTGCAAAGCTTTAGGGATCAACAAACGAGACTGTCCACTGTCATTCTCCACAAGAATCACACCTTTCTTGTATAGTGAGGCTATGCCGACATGCAAAGTATCGGCGCACTACAGAGTTCTTCATGTTATTCAATAAGTGAGGCCAAGATGTGCGAATGTAGTTCACCAAAATGTTCAAATCTGGATCAGCTTTCGTGGCCTGTGCAATTTTCTTACAGTTCAGCGGAAAATACTGAAACAATTCAGAATCCTGAGCATCGATGTGACAACCAGATGCAGCAGAAGCGTTAAAATCTGTATCAGGACCAATTGGAGGACGTGAAAGTGCTTCCGCATTACCATGTTGAACTGTCGGACGATACAAAATCTCGTACTGGTATTGAGACAACAGCAAAGCCCATCTTTGCAATTTTTGGGCAGTTCGTACAGAAACCGGATTCTTCGGATTAAACAAATACTGCAAAGGCTTGTGATCCGTTACAAAGTAAAATTTTCTGGCATACAAATAGTGATGGAATTTGTGGCACTATGCACAATAGCCAAAGCCTCTTTTCCAATTTGTGAATAGTTACACTGAGCTCTGGACAACACTTCTGACGCGAAAGCAATAAATCTGTCTCTATCACCAATTCTGAGCGACAGCACTACAACGATTCCGTAAGAGGAAGCCTCAACTTGCAGTATAACTGGTTTTTCAGGATCGAAGTGAACTAAGCAGTGATCACTGAGCAATGTGTCTTTAAGTTTTTGAAAAGCTACTTGGCACTCATCTGTTCAAACAAAGGCGACATTCTTGCGACGCAAGTGATGCAATGGAGCTGTGATTTGTGCAGCATTCGGTATGAAACGAATATAATAATTCATTTTTCCTAACTGCAATTCTGTAATACTGCAAGAAACTGGCAAGTCGCATATGGCTAACAAATGCGACCGCAGAGGATGAACACCTTGACTGTTTATGACATTATCAAGATACTGCAACTCAGGTTTAAAAAGATCACACTTGTCCAGTTTGCATTTAAGTCCTGCATCAGATAACACACGAAACAAAGAACGTAATTTTAAGTATGTTCTTCAGGTGTACGACCTGCTACGACAATATCGTCCAAATAGTTTGGCACTAGTGCAGTCAGCTGTTCCAAATACCGTTGGAAAATGGGGGGTGCGGAAGCACTGCCGAAAGGCAAATGCAAATATTTAAACAAGCCCAAGTGAGTATTTACTACACACACTTTTTGAGATTCTTCATCGAGAAGGATTTGTGTCGCGCAAATCAATTTTTGAAAAATAGCGTCCTGCGCCTAATTTGTCCATAAGATCCTCTGGGCGTGGCAGTGGATTAAGTATCAATGACAGTATGTGGGTTGACTATAGCGTTAAAGTCAACACAGAGGCAAATGCGACCTGAAGGTTTGGGGAGCAAAACCAGTGGACTTGATCATTGACGCTGGTCAATATGATATGGGCACAATAACGCTGCTATCTTGCAATTCTTTAAGTTCAGCAGCGACTTTGTTCCGTAATGCAATGGTAACAGTTCTGGCCTGGCAAAATTTCGGCTGGGCGTTGTCTTTCCGCGTAATACGTGCAACAACATAGTTAAGTTTGCTAAAATCTTCTGAAAAGAGTTCCGGGAATTCTTTTAGCAAGCCAGACACACTGTCTTTTGTATTGAATGCAGACACTGACAACACATTGTCCAGAATGTTTAAGCCAAACAAGTCAAAAGAAGCAAGACAAGATATGTTCTCACACTCGCGTGTGTAAAAGTCACTGTTCGCTTATACGAGCGATACATAGCAGGCAAAGTGCGTGTTCCCCATCTTGTCCATTATACGCAATCAGTTGTGTGCTAGTTTTAGACAGGTGTAACAGATCATGTGTGTGACAATTGAGCAATGTGACAGAGGCACCCGTGTCCAACTGAAATTTCACACATTTCCCATAAATAAGTAAATGAACAAAAAGTTTGTTTGACTGACGTATCACTGTAGCGACAGCATGCTTGTTAGTTGCAGACTTTGAATATACTGCGTTAATGACAAGGGCCTTGTGACAAGAGTTTTGCGAGTGGGCTGAATTCTTATGCATGTTCCGTTGCAAACATACGGATTGCACATGTCCTTTCCTACCACAAGCGTAACACTGAGCTTGTCGGGAGGGGCAGTCTTGGCTTGTACAATAGCGAGGGCAAGACAATTCTGTTGTCATGTGTAGCAGCCTGTTTAGCAAACTACGTACGCAGCTTGGAAGGTTGTTTACTCGGCTTGGCTAGAGCAAGCCGCCGGTGCGAAATGGGGCGATTACAACTAAGGGACTCAACCAGGTAAACAGCTGGCTGCTCAAATATATGAGCCGACAAGGCACCGGAATCGTACTGATCTAGTATTTGCACTACTTGCTGAAATGATGAATTGGACTGTTTCAAAATTTGTCTTTGACTCTGACATCAGGCACACTGTACGCAATCGCATCACCCAACATAATATGTGCAGCACCGCAAGTACATTTGAATATGCATTTCCTGGTCATACCCTGCAGATGTGTTACCCACTCGCCATAAGTTTGTTCTGCCCGTTTTTTTTGCAATTAAAGAATTGATACCTAGCTGCTACCACATTCACTTGTTGGCCATAATAGTTAGTTAACGAAGCGATTACTTGTTCGTATGACAGTTCACTCGGAGTAGCGTTACGATGTAACTTCTGGATAAGTCTGAACACTGCACTTCCTACCGTGGGTAATAGAGAGGGAAGTTCCACAGTACCTGGGACGTAATGGGCGATGACGGGTGCCTCAGACTGTGAGAGCCATTCGAGCCATTCCTCTTTCTGTTCATTAAACTGTCGAAAATGTGGTGGTATAGCTGCTGTGGTAGGCGGTGCTCGTTCTGTTAGGCGCGCAGCGTTGGCGGGTATCTGTTGCACCGTGTTGAACAGGGTAGAAATCTGGTTCGTCTGAAACTGAAACAACTGCATTAGCTGTGCGGAATCTAACGCTTGTGGCTGTGGCGCCTGTGGGTGGGGGCGGGGGGTGGGTGAGGGGTGGAGCATATAGGAAGACACAAATGAAACAAAAAGACAAAAATTATGACAAAAGCAAAGAAATTTTCTGCAATGCCACATGAAAACACTTATTAGCGAAAACGATAAGAAAATGTTAAAGCAAAGCGAGCGCACCTGCAAAGTAAAGACAAGAGGTGCCAGCAAAACAAAAAAAAAAAAAAAAAAAATTGGTCGTCGGTGGTTAGTAGTAGACTCATCGACGGTTGTAGGGTTTTGCCCATTCGTTGCTTGTAGGGTGCCTAGAGAATGTTGTGTTCTCAGAATGCTATACAACAGTTCAAATGAATAACATTAGTAGTTTTATTTCTATAATGCAATTGACAGTACTTAACTTTGGAGATTTACAAGTAGTCGTCGCAAACGAGGGGCGACTTCCAATATAATTTAGAGTCCTTGATATGCGAAATGTTCAGACAAGTTTACACATGTCACTCATCACTAATGTCGCCGATCTGGTGTTGATGTGCGCGGCCGAGGCTAACTTTATTTTTCTTTCTTTGTTGTGATTTCATTCCCCTGCCCCATATGAGCAGGGGAGGGCTGTCAGTGGCACAATCCGCTGCTATTCACCTGAGTGACATGACAGTTAATAAAATAAGAAAATTATACATATAAAGGCCATAAAAAGGGGGACATAAAAACAGAGTAAGGGGAGATAATGGAGGTAAAAATACACTGATATGGAGACGTTCATGGGGGGACAATTAAAAAAGTCGACATAAAGTTAAAAAAAAGTCCCAGTTGGCGATTCATAGAGCACAAAAGGGCACTGAAGTTACAAACACAGGCTAAAAGATGGCCACAATATTAAAAACACTCCAGAACAATACACTTTAAAACCACTTGAAGAGATGAAGCACACATGACGAAGAAAAAAACTGCCAGGAGGGACCTGCCGAGGGAGAGGCCTGAGAGGATGCAAAAGGAGGGGAGAGCAACGTGCAGCAGGGGAGGGGACGGGGTGAAAAGAATAGGGGTGTCAGGGGATACACCAAGCCGAGGCTAGTCATAGCGACACTTACCTTCACTTCTTCCAAGTGTCGCTCTTGGCGCGGCGCTGTCCATTTCTAAGCACCATTGGCCGAAGTTTCCTTACTGCTTTCTCTGCTCTTGCATTCCACATCTTCATTCTGGCACTTGTGGTTACACAGAACAGTTGAAATACAAATAACCTGAGGAATATTCCAGTGTTGTAAAAAATATGTTACAATTAAAAGTAAGAAATAAAAATTTTTGATGAAAATAAGAATTCAAATTATGAGTATATTTAGATGCAAATAGTTCATATGGTTTTGCTATGAGTCAATATTTTCCATATGACAGAATTTCGATTCTAAAAATATTTGAAATTGGAGATGTTTCTCTTATTAGATTATATTTCTGAAGTCGATTTAGAGTATTTCGAAGAATTAGACGATTTACATCCAGCATCAGAAAATGAAGTAATACCAAAAACTGCAGACAATAATTATTAACTACACTAATTTATAAATCTAATTATGTTGTTCATTAGAGAAATCTTAAGCAATATCTGTCTCTAGGGATGAAATACTGATAATTCAAAAAAATTTTGAAACAGACAATTGGATGTATATAAATTTGAATACAGAAATGAGAATGAAAGCAGAAAATGACTTTGAAAAAGACATTCATAAACTGATGATTAATTCAGTATTTGGAAAAACGATGGAAAATATAAGAAACAGAGTAGATGCAAATTTAGTTTCAAATGTGGTTAAATGTGATAAATTAATAGCTAAACCAAATTTTATAAATAGAACAATATTTAATGAAAATTTAGTCGCTATTAAAATGAATAAAACAAAAATTCTGTTTAATAAACCTATTTATATTGGAAGAGTTATACCTAACTTATTGAAAGAAATGACATATGATTTTCACTACAATGTTATGAAACCAAAATATGGAGACAATACTGAACCTCATTCTCAAGGTATTGATAGTTATATCTAAAATATAAAAACTTAAGATTTTTATGTAGATATGAAATAAATGATTGATTATTTTGATACTAGCGATTATCCAGAAAATATTATTTATAATTTTCCTCAAGTTAACAAAAAGGTCTTAGGAAAAATGGAAGATGAATGTGAGAGGTTCCATGCCTTGTTTTGCATGTCGCCTCTCATTTTCATCAATTTTATTAATTTTTTATATCATTTCATGATGGGAACGGAATAAGGTTATTCTGCTGAGAGAATTAGTACTGAGAGCTCAAATTACTTTTCACTTGATTGCTATTCATGTTTGGAACTCTATGTGGTCTTGCTTTAATTTCCTCCGTTACTTCCCTGGGTGGCCTGTTGTGAGGCGAGCACCAGAGGATGTGGCATACTGCATTTCCATGGGGGGCTGCACTTCCGCAAATACAGCTGAATGTGTTGAGGGCCGCGGTCAGCCGTCTTCAGGCTGCTGCTTCGGAGTGTAGCAGCAGTGGTGAGTCTGGTGCGTCGCATGGTACACCCCAGATGTTACATGCTTCGCCCACTGCCCTTGCTATCGAGACATCTTCGCGGGTACCGGGTGCGGGTGGGCTACCCTCTCCCCAAGGGAAGTGGCGGGTTCAGCGGCGTTTGCGGCGCACGAGGCGGAGGGTCAATGTGGAAGCTGGCCATGTGGCATCGCCCGCTCTGCCTGTGGGTGGACATGTGGCTGCTCCTTCACCAAGGTCCGAGCAGGCACACGGGGGGAGGGGTTTATTAGTTATTGGGAGCTCCAGTGTTAGGCAGGTGATGGAGCCCCTTAGGGAAATAGCAGAAAGGTCGGGGAAGAAGTCCAGTGTTCACTCTGTCTGCTTACCGGGTGGTCTCATCTGAGATGTGGAGGAGGCCCTGCCGGCGGCGATAGAGAGCACTGGGTGCACCCGACTGCAAATTGTTGCTCATGTCGGCACCAATGACTCCTGCCGTCTGGGTTAAGAGGTCATCCTCAGTTCGTACAGGCGGAATTGGTGAAGGCGGAAAGCCTCGCTCGCAGGGTGGAATCTGAGCTAACTATTTGTAGTATCGTTCCCAGAACCGATCGCGGTGCTCTGGTTTGGAGCCGAGTAGAAGGCTTAAACCAGAGGCTCAGACGATTCTGTGGAGATCTGGGGTGCAAATTTCTCGACCTCCGCTATCGGGTGGAGAAATGTAGGGTCCCCCTGAATAGGTCAGGCGTGCACTACACGCCAGAAGCGGCTACAAGGGTAGCGGAGTATGTGTGGAGCGCACATGTGGGTTTTTTAGATTAGAGCATTCCCTCCCTAGGCCTGAGAAGACGCCTCCTGAGACGCGGCAAGGTAGGAGTAGGCAAAATGCAATAGGGAATAACAATATTAATGTGCTAATAGTAAACTGCAGGAGCGTCTATAGAAAGGTCCCAGAACTGCTCTCATTAATAAACGGTCACAATGCCCATATAGTACTAGGGACAGAAAGTTGGATGAAACCAGATGTAAACAGTAATGAAATCCTAAACTCAGATTGGAATGTATACCGCAGAGACAGGCTGGACAGTGAAGGGAGAGGTGTGTTTATAGCGATAAGAAGTGCAATAGTATCGAAGGAAATTGACGGAGATCCGAAATGTGAAATAATTTGGGTGAAGGTCACGGTTAAAGCAGGCTCAGACATGGAAATTGGATGTCTCTATAGGCCCCTGGCTCAGCAGCTGTTGTGGCTGAACACCTGAAGGATAATTTGGAAAAATTTCGAGTAGATTTCCCCACCATGTTATAGTTCTGGGTGGAGATTTTAATTTGCCGGATATAGACTGGGAGACTCAAACTTTCATAACGGGTGGCAGGGACAAAGAATCCAGTGAAATTTTTTTAAGTGCTTTATCTGTAAACTACCTTGAGCAGGTAAACAGAGAACAGACTCGTGACGATAACATATTAGACCTTCTGGTCACAAACAGACCCGAACTATTTGAAACAGTTAACGCAGAACAGGGAATCAGCGATCATAAAGGGGTTCCTGCATCGATGATTTCAGCCGTAAATAGAAATATTAAAAAAGGTAGGAAGATTCATCTGTTTAGCAAAAGTGACACAAAGCAGATTATAGAGTACCTGACGGCTCAACACAAAAGTTTTGTCTCAAGTACAGATAGTGTTGAGGATCAGTGGACAAAGTTCAAAACCATCGTACAATATGCGTTAGATGAGTATGTGCCAAGCAAGATCGTAAGAGAAGGAAAAGAGCCACCGTGGAACAACAACAGAGTTAGAAAACTGCTGCGGAAGCAAAGGGACCTTCACAGCAAACATAAACATAGCCAAAGCCTTGCAGACAAACAAAAATTACGCGAAGCGAAATGCAGTGTGAGGAGGGCTAGGCGAAAGGCGTTCAATGAATTCGAAAGTAAAGTTCTATGTACTGACTTGGGAGAAAATCCTAAGAAATTTTGGTCTTATGTCAAAGCGGTAGGTGGTTCAAAACAAAATGTCCAGACACTCTGTGACCAAAATGGTACTGAAACAGAGGATGACAGACTAAATGCCGAAATACTAAATGTCTTTTTCCAAAGCTGTTTCACAGAGGAAGACTGCACTGTAGTTCCTTCTCTAGATTATCGCACAGATGACAAAATGGTAGATATCGAAATAGACGACAGAGGGATAGAGAAACAATTAAAATCACTCAAATGAGGAAAGGCCGCTGGACCTGATGGGATACCAGTTCGATTTTACACAGAGTACGCGGAGGAACTTGCCCCCCTTCTTGCAGCGGTGTACCGTAGGTCTCTAGAAGAGCGTAGCGTTCCAAAAGAATGGAAAAGGGCACAGGTCATCCCCGTTTTCAAGAAGGGACGTCGAACAGATGTGCATAACTATAGACCTATTTCTCTAACGTCGATCAGTTGTAGAATTTTGGAACACGTATTATGTTCGAGTATAATGACTTTTCTGGAGACTAGGAATCTACTCTGTAGGAATCAGCATGGGTTTCGAAAAAGACGATCGTGTGAAACCCAGCTCGCGCTATTCGTCCACGAGACTCAGAGGGCCATAGACACGGGTTCCCAGGTAGATGCCGTGTTTCTTGACTTCCGCAAGGCGTTCGATACAGTTCCCCATGGTCGTTTAATGAACAAAGTAAGAGCAAATGGACTATCAGACCAATTGTGTGATTGGATTGAAGAGTTCCTAGATAACAGATCACAGCATGTCATTCTCAATGGAGAGAAGTCTTCCGAAGTTAGAGTGATTTCAGGTGTGCCGCAGGGGAGTGTCGTGGGACCGTTGCTAGTCACAATATACGCAAATGACCTTGTGGATGACATCGGAAGTTCACTGAGGCTTTTTGCGGATGATGCTGTGGTATATCGAGAGGTTGTAACATTGGACAATTGTACTGAAATGCAGGAGGATCTGCAGCGAATTGACACATGGTGCAGGGAATGGCAATTGAATCTCAATGTAGACAAGTGTAATGTGCTGCGAATACATAGAAAGATAGATCCCTTATCATTTAGCTACAATATAGCAGGTCAGCAACTGGAAGCAGTTAATTCCATAAATTATCTGGGAGTATGCATTAGGCGTGATTTAAAATGGAATGATCATATAAAGTTGATCGTTGGTAAAGCAGATGCCAGACTGAGATTCATTGGAAGAATCCTAAGGAAATGCAATCCAAAAACAAAGGAAGTAGGTTACAGTACGCTTGTTCGCCTGCTCTTTGAATACTGCTCAGCAGTGTGGGATCCGTACCAGATAGGGTTGATAGAAGAGATAGAGAAGATCCAACGGAGAGCAGCGCGCTTCGTTACAGGATCATTTAGTAATCGCGAAAGCGTTACGGAGATGATAGATAAACCCCAGTGGAAGACTCTGCAGGAGAGACGCTCAGTAGCATCGTTACGGGCTTTTGTTGAAGTTTCGAGAACATACCTTCACTGAAGAGTCAAGCAGTATGTTGCTCCATCCTACGTATATCTCGCGAAGAGACCATGAGCATAAAATTAGAGAGATTAGAGCCCACACAAAAGCATACCGACAATCCTTCTTTCCACGAACAATACGAGACTGGAATAGAAGGGAGAACAGATAGAGGTACTCAAGGTACCCTCCGCCACACACCGTCAGGTGGCTTGCGGAGTATGGATGTAGATGTAGATACGGAGAGGCTCGTTCATCAATGGGCTTGAGCGCCTGGCAGGGCAACTGACCTCAGTCACGTATCGTCTATTGTATGCAGGGCGCAATGACCAACGAGCCAACTGGGTGTCGCTGCAGTTTATGTGTTTTCCGTTCTGGGGTGTATGGAACGAAGACTGCTGGCGTCGACTGACTGTATTGCCTTCGTGATTCTGAGAATAATTGTGGACCGTGCCCTGCTGGGCGCAACTGTCTGGTGCCAGATGGTCGGTGGTCTAGGCATGTTGTTTTCATAGCCGGTCAAGTGGCAAGTTCAGTGCCCCCAGCTAAATAGCCGAGGCATCATTGGTCAACTTCAACTGTGGCCAGCTGACGTCACAGAGCCCTGCTCCAAAATGGATGGAATGGCCCCTATTGGCGCGAATGATGTTCTGAGATAGTGTGGGGGAATTTTAGAATCAGCATTGAATGCTGATTCGCAGTTTTTCGAGGGTAGTGGGAAGTTGAGTAACGTCAGAATCGACCGGTCTTGCGACTTAGTCGCACTTTTTCGGCAGAGCTTAGCATTCTCGAAAATGGTTCAAATGGGTCTGAGCACTATGGGACTTAACTGCTGTGGTCATCAGTCCCCTAGAACTTAGAACTACTTAAACCTAACTAACCTAAGAACATCACACACATCCATGCCCGAGCCCGGATTCGAACCTGCGACCGTAGCAGTCGCGCGGTTCCGGACTGAGCGCCTAGAACCGCTAGACCACCGCGCCCGGCTTAGAATTCTAGGACAGCCTTCGAGGTCACGGGTTGAAACAGAGTTGCTGCACGGCAGAAGTCGGCGCATACATCATCAGAACGCTGCCTACCGACGACGTGCTGCAGTTTTCAGGACTGGTAAAGTATTATTCGGCTCTGGCATTGTAGAACCTATCATTTTTATACTGAAGTCCTCAGCAGCACACGCGCTCGCATTGTTATAAGTCCACCTTCCTTGTTTCTCCATGTGATACCATTTAGCTCTTACTACTAATCGAGATATTCATTAGGACATCCAGTCATTATCGTCAATCTCTTGTTGACGAGTCAACTCTTTTTCTCACAATAGTTCAGTATACCCTATCCTTTAGCCTACTGTTTGTATTGACAATTAAGTACCTTTGTGTTCTGATTTATAATAAATCTCGTTGTAATATTTAATCCGCACGTCATTTCTTAGATAGATGCATAATCCCATTTCCTGTTGTTTATTAGTTCTCTTTATTTCTCTAGGTAGATTACGATTTTTAATTAAATTATTGTGAGTGTGCACTCTTTATTTTACCAACTAGCAAGGTCCACCATCAAGTCATTTTGTTACCACTGTGTGCGTAATTAATTAGGTGGTAGGTAAGGGGAGGGTCGAGTGCATTTCCAGTTCTGATGCAAAATTCTTCAGAATTAAAGAAGTACAAACTCTTCTCCACCCCAGAACTTGGCGACTCTTGCCTCGGTTCTTTCCTGTGACTGCTGAGACGCTGTCAGAACTTGATCGATAACGTTTTCTGATTATAGAAAAATATCGTAATTAATTTTCTTTGCTGTAATTAGATTTCGCAGTAGAAATATTTTGCGGCGCGCATGTAATAGGCATTGATTTTGTTCATGTCAAGTGTTATATGGGGTTTACGCTGTTATATATACAGGGTGGTCCATTGATCGAGACCGGGCCAATTATCTCACGAAATAAGCGTCAAACGAAAGAACTACAAAGAACGAACCATGTCTAGCTTGAAGGCGGAAACCAGACGGCGCTATGGTTGGCCCGCTAGATGGCACTGCCATAGGTCAAACGGATATCAACTGCGTTTTTTAAAATAGGAACCTCCATGTTTTATTACATATTCGTGTAGTGCGTAAAGAAATATGAATGTTTTGGTTGGACCACTTTTTTCGCTTTGTGATAGATGGCGCTGTAATAGTCACAGAGATATGGCTCACAATTTTAGACGAACAGTTGGTAACAGGTAGGTTTTTTAAATTAAAATACAGAACGTAGGTACGTTTGAACATTTTATTTCGCTTGTTCCAATGTGATACATGTACCTTCGTGAACTTATCATTTCTGAGAACGCATGCTGTTACAGCGTGATTACTTGTAAATACACATTAATGCAATAAATGCTCGAAGTGATGTCCGTCAACCTCAATGCACTTGGCAATACGTGTAACGACATTCCTCTCAACAGCGAGTAGTTCACCTTCTGTAATGTTCGCACATGCATTGACAATGGGCTGACGCATGTTGTCAGGCATTGTCGATGGATCACGATAGCAAATATCCTTCAACTTTCCCCACAGAAAGGAATCCGTGAACGTCAGATCCGGTGAACGTGCAGGCCATGGTATGGTGCTTCGACGACCAATCCCCCTGTCATGAGATATGCTATTCAAGACCGCTTCAACCGCACGCGAGCTATGTGCCGGACATCCATCATGTTGGAAGTACATCGCCATTCTGTCATACAGTGAAACATCTTTTAGTAACATCGGTGGAACATTACGTAGGAAATCAGCATACATAGCACCATTTAGACTGCCGTAATGCCGCACCATACATTAATCCGCCAAGGTCGCTGATGTTCCACTTGTCGCAGCTATCGTGGATTTTTCGTTGCTCAATAGTGCATATTACGCCGGTTTACGTTACCGCTGTTGGTGAATGACGCTTCGTCGTTAAATAGAACGCGTGCAAAAATCTGTCATCGTCCCGAAATTTCTCTTGTGCCCAGTGGCAGAAACGTACGCGTCGTTCAAAGTCGCCCCCATGCAATTCCTGGTGCATAGAAATATGGTACAGGTGCAACTGATATTGAGTAGCATTCTCAACACCGACGTTTTGGAGATTCCCGATTCTCGCGCAATTTGTCTGCTACCTATGTTCGGATTAGCCACGACAGCAGCTAAAAAACCTACTTGGGCATCATCATTTGTTGCAGGTCGTGGCTGACGTTTCACATGTGGCTGAACACTTCCTGTTTCCTTAAATAACGTAACTATCCGACGAATGGTCCGGGCACTTGGATGATGTCGTCCAGGGTACCGAGCAGCATACATAGCACATGCCAGTTGGGCATCCTGATCACAATAGCCATACATCAACACGATATTGACCTTTTCCGCTATTGATAAACGATCCATTTTAACACGGGTTATGTATCACGAAGAAAATACCGTCCACACTCGCGGAATGTTACGTGATACCATGTAGTTATACGTTTGTGAATTACAGCGCCATCTATCACAAAGCGAAAAAAGTGGTCCAACTAAAGCATTCATATTTGTTTACGTACTACACGAACATGTAATAAAAAATGGGTGTTCCTATTTTAAAACACGCAGTTGATATCCGTTTAACCTATGGCAGCGCCATCTAGCGGGCCAACCATAGCGCCATCTGGTTTCTCCCTTCAAAAATGTTCAAATGTTTGTGAAGTCTTATGGGGCTTAACTGCTACGGTCATCAGTCCCTAAGCTTACACACAACTTAACCTAAATTATCCTAAGGACAAACACACACACCCATGCCCGAGGGAGGACTCGAACCTCTGCCAGTCCATCCTCCCAGCTAGACAAGTTTCGTTCTTTGCAGTTTTTTCGTTTGATGCTTATTTCTTGGGATATTTGGCCCGGTCTCGATCAATGGACCACCCTATATATATATATATATATATATATATATATATATATATATATATATATATATATATGGTGAGTCACCTAACATTACCACTGTATATATTTCGTAAACCACGTCAAATACTGACGAATCGATTCCACAGACCGAACGTGAGGAGAGGGGCTAGTGTAATTGGTTAATAAAAACGATTAAAAAATGCACGGAAGTATGTTTTTTAACAAAAACCTACGTTTTTTTTAAATGGAACCCCGTTAGTTTTGTTAGCAAATCTGAACATATAAACAAATACGTAATCAGTGCCATTTGTTGCATTGTAAAATGTTAATTACATCCGGAGATATTGTAACCTAAAGTTGACGCTTGAGTACCACTCCTCCACTGTTCTATCGTGTGTATCGGAGAGCACCGAATTACATAGGGATCCAAAGGGAACGGTGATGGACCTTAGGTACAGAAAAGACTGAAACAGCACATTACATCCACATGCTAACACCTTTTTATTGGTCTTTCTCATTGACGCACATGTACATTACCATGAGAGGTGAGGTACACGTACACACGTGGTTTCTGTTTTCAATTACGGAGTGGAATAGAGTGTGTCCTGACATGTCAGGCCAATAGATGTTCAATGTGGTGGCCATCATTTGCTGCACACAATTGCAATCTCTGGTGTAATGAATGTCGTACACGCCACAGTACATGTCGTGTAATGTCGCCGCAGGCTGCCACAATACGTTGTTTCATATCCTCTGGGGTTGTAGGCACATCATGGTACACATTCTCCTTTAACGTACCCCACAGAAAGACGTCCAGAGGTGTAAGATCAGGAGAACGGGCTGGCCAATTTATATGTCCTCCACGTCCTATGAAACACCCGTCGAACATCCTGTCAAGGGTCAGCCTAGTGTTAATTGCTGATACCACATACGTCGACGCGTTTCCAGTGGGACATTTTCGAGCAACGTTGGCAGATCATTCCGTAGAAACGCGATGTATGTTGCAGCTGTTTGGGCCCATGCAATGAAGTGAGGACCAATGAGGTGGTCGCCAATGATTCCGCACCATACATTTACAGTCCACGGTCGCTGTTGCTATATCTGTCTGAGCCAGCGAGGATTGTCCACGGACCAGTAATGCATGTTCCATAGATTCACTGCCCCGTGGTTTGTGAAACCCACTTCATCGGTAAACAGGTAGAACTGCAATGCATTCTCTGTTAATGCCCATTGACAGAATTGCACTCGATGATTAAAGTCATCACCATGTAATTGCTGATGTAGTGACAAATGAAACGGGTGAAAGCGGTGACGATACAATATGCGCATGACACTATTTTGACTCAGTCCATCGGCTCTCGCAATGTCCCGTGTACTCATGTGTGGGTTCATAGCAACAGCAGCTAACACACCAACTGCACCCGCTTCTCCTGTGACGGGCCTGTTACGGACCCGTTTGCGTGCTACGACCATACCTGTTGCGTACAGTTGGCGGTAGATGTTTTGCAATGTGCGGCTCGTTGGATGCTCTCTGTCCGGGTACCGTTCTGCATACACCCTGCAGGCTTCAGCTGCATTTCGTCGACACTCGCCATAGATGAGTATCAGCTCCGCCTTTTCAGAGTTCGAATACACAATGGTCACAGTTCCTACAACAGTTCACTATCACAGACGTCTGGTAACACGGTGTACTACAGTTGGTCTGCGTGCGGAGACGAATGCAGAATAACAATAGCAGCAAGCGCTACATGCGGACACTGCGACAGCTAGACCAAACCACAACAGTGCACTACAGCCACAGTCGTAAATACGGTCGTCATCGTAAACACGTCCCTGCAGATGCTGCTCGCCGACCGTGGCCCGTGTTTGTTCCAACACGCAACTGAACGTCTGAGGTTTCAAGCGTCAAATTCAGGTTACAATATCTCTGGATGTAAATAACATTTTACAGTGCAACAAACGGCACTGATTACGTATTTGTTTATATGTGCAGATGTGCTAACAAAACTAACGTGGTTCCATTTAAAAAAAAAAAGTAGGTTTGTGTTAAAAACATACTTCCGTGCATTTTTGTATGGTTTGTATTAAACAATTACACTAGCCCCTCTCCTCACGTTCGGTCTGTGGAATAATCGGTTCGTCAGTATTTGATGTGGTTTACGAAATATATCCAGCGGTAACGTTAGGTGACTCACCCTATATATATATATATGTTGATGTTCCATGAATGAGTGTTGAAAGGTGGCTACAATGAGTCACAGCACCAGAAATTGCGCCAAAGAGTATTATTCCGCCGCCTCCACTGGGGCAGTTGTAGTTCAGAGGTTGCCGTGGGCAGTGCTTGTTGAGAGGATGTCGAGAGCAGTACTAGTTGAGAGCATGTCGTGTGCAGTTGGGCGAGAGAGTAGATGCTGTTCGGTTGGTGTAATGTACACTCCTGGAAATTGAAATAAGAACACCATGAATTCATTGTCCCAGGAAGGGGAAACTTTATTGACACATTCCTGGGGTCAGATACATCACATGATCACACTGACAGAACCACAGGCACATAGACACAGGCAACAGAGCATGCACAATGTCGGCACTAGTACAGTGTATAGCCACCTTTCGCAGCAATACAGGCTGCTATTCTCCCATGGAGACGATCGTAGAGATGCTGGATGTAGTCCTGTGGAACGGCTTGCCATGACATTTCCACCTGCCGCCTCAGTTGGACCAGCGTTCGTGCTGGACGTGCAGACCGCGTGAGACGACGCTTCATCCAGTCCCAAACATGCTCAATGGGGGACAGATCCGGAGATCTTGCTGGCCAGGGTAGTTGACTTACACCTTCTAGAGCACGTTGGGTGGCACGGGATACATGCGGACGTGCATTGTCCTGTTGGAACAGCAAGTTCCCTTGCCTGTCTAGGAATGGTAGAACGATGGGTTCGATGACGGTTTGGATGTACCGTGCACTATTCAGTGTCCCCTCGACGATCACCAGTGGTGTACGGCCAGTGTAGGAGATCGCTCCCCACACCATGATGCCGGGTGTTGGCCCTGTGTGCCTTGGTCGTATGCAGTCCTGATTGTGGCGCTCACCTGCACGGCGTCAAACACACATACGACCATCATTGGCACCAAGGCAGAAGCGACTCTCATCGCTGAAGACGACACGTCTCCATTCATCCCTCCATTCACACCTGTCGCGACACCACTGGAGGCGGGCTGCACGATGTTGGGGCGTGAGCGGAAGACGGCCTAACGGTGTGCGGAACCGTAGCCCAGCTTCATGGAGACGGTTGCGAATGGTCCTCGCCGATACCCCAGGAGCAACAGTGTCCCTAATTTGCTGGGAAGTGGCGGTGCGGCCCCCTACGGCACTGCGTAGGATCCTACGGTCTTGGCGTGCATCCGTGCGTCGCTGCGGTCCGGTCCCAGGTCGACGGGCACGTGCACCTTCCGCCGACCACTGGCGACAACATCGATGTACTGTGGAGACCTCACGCCCCACGTGTTGAGCAATTCGGCGGTACGTCCACCCGGCCTCCCGCATGCCCACTATACGCCCTCGCTCAAAGTCCGTCAACTGCACATACGGTTCACGTCCATGCTGTCGCGGCATGCTACCAGTGTTAAAGACTGCGATGGAGCTCCGTATGCCACGGCAAACTGGCTGACACTGACGGCGGCGGTGCACAAATGCTGCGCAGCTAGCGCCATTCGACGGCCAACACCGCGGTTCCTGGTGTGTCCGCTTTGCCGTGCGTGTGATCATTGCTTGTACAGCCCTCTCGCAGTGTCCGGAGCAAGTATGGTGGGTCTGACACACCGGTGTCAATGTGTTCTTTTTTCCATTTCCAGGAGTGTATATATGGAAGATGGTTCAAATGGCTCTGAGCACTATGGGACTCAACTTCGGAGGTCATTAGTCCCCTAGAACTTAGAACTAGTTAAACCTAACTAACCTAAGGACATCACACACATCCATGCCCGAGGCAGAATTCGAACCTGCGACCGTAGCGGTCTTGCGGTTCCAGACTGCAGTGCCTTTAACTGCACAGCCACTTCGGCCGGCTATATATGGAAGATGTTGCATGGGGGCTTAATTATTTATAATGCAAATATTTTTAATTTTTGTCGCTGTATGTCCGGCTACGAAGTCTCGTAACCCGTGGGCCCTGACTAGTATTAGTACGCAATCTGACTGCATAGAATAAGAACAAAGAATGAAAGGAAATTTCCATTAACACAATTAATTAATTAAGTCCCCAGCAACTATGAAAGCTACGAAACAACAAGGCACAAGTGTAACTGTTCTGTGTGTGGAAGTGTGATTCAACGTACACATCTGGCATGGTTCTTCCTCAATAAGACAAGATATTTTAAATTCCATTTACAGTGAATTAATTAAATAAAACTGAAATACTATAATTGCACATAAAAACCAGAATTACACTCTAATACATGAACACAAGCCAGATGCTTTGTTGACTGAACCTGTGACCAAGAGACATTGTTAGTTAGGAAATTTAAAAAAAAATAAAAAAATGTTTTTTACCTTCATATATATTGACTAAAAATACACTCTGATCATTACAACATCTCCATTCAAACAACATCTGCTGCCTAGCCCATCAAAACAACTGCACACGACATGGCCTCAAATAATACAACTATCAACATCCTCTCAGCAAAGCATTAACCACCACAGCTTCTGAACAAGCAGTGCCAGTGGAGGCGACGGAATAAAACTCTTTGGCGCAATCTCTGGCGCTGTGACTCAGTGTAGCCACCTTTCATCTGCCCCTCCTCCACAGGCTAGAATTTGATGGTATTTTTGCCAGCATTGGTGGTGAAAATACCACCAAATTCGTCAAAAAAATACAGACAAAAATAAAAAAATATTAATAAGTAAATATCACATAACTAGATAAATTTTGGCTTTGCACTGACCCTTCAATAACCTAATATATAAAATACAGTAAGGAATACAAATGCTTTCATACATGTGATTTTACATAATAGTTTACACAAGTGTCATTCAATCAATGGCACCAGCAATGACAAATAGGTGTAGGTAAGAGTCTCATAACAGGTAGCACTCCTCAGAGTAGTTCACAGTTCCAACAGTAGCACCCGGCAATGGTCAACAGGTGCAAATAGCAGCCTCATAACATTTCATCAGCAGTATTTAAACAGCTCCAACAGTGGCACCCAGGAATGTTGAACAGGTGCAGACACCAACAAGTGACATTATGTCAGTAGAAGCAGTTCCATCAGTGGCACCCAGCAATGTTGAGCAGGTGCAGACACCAACAAGTGACATCATTTCAATAGAAGCAGTTCCATCAGTGGCACCCAGCAATGTTGAACAGGTGCAAACACCAACAAGTGACATTATGTCAGTAGAAGCAGTTCCATCAGTGGCACCCAGCAATGTTCAACAGGTGCAGGTAACAGTCCATAATATTCACTATCACTAACCAAACAGTTCATCAGAGTTCATCAGCAGAAATTAAACATTTCCAAGTGGCACCCATCATGTTGAAGAAGTGCAGGTAACAGTCCATAATATTCACTATCACTAATTAGACAGTTCATTAGAGTTCATCAGCAGAACTTAAACATTTCTAAGTGGCACCCATTAATGTTGAACAGGTGCAGGCATGAACAATAGATTGAATGCACACACAATTGCTTTTACAAAATCATTATTAATGCTCTTACACTAAACATACAAATTATAACAAACACGCAAATGATATCAGATAATTGTCATATTAACTATCACAATACACAAATAATAGTAAACCTATAATATTTGTGGGTGTCAGTGCAAGCCACAACAAACAAGTAAAACAATATTTAGGAGATAGGTTGGTACCAATTATTTGGGATTAAGAAAGGAAAACACACAAAACACACTCACTCACCTTTCATCCACATTAAGTACTACTGTGTAATTGAATAGTGTTAACTGTGTAAATGCAATTCTGTCAAAGATTTGATGTTCGACATGTGTATCAAGTAGTAGTGGCAGCAGTGTATAACAGTCAATAATAGTTAGTCTACGTCATAGTCATCATATCAAGACCAATGTTTGCCAAGCCAAATCAAAATGTACGGTTTCTGAACAACTGTCAGTGTGCCAGGATATACAAATACTTCCTCTCTCCAAAAAAAAAAAAAAAGTATATACTGCTTAGTGATTTAACAAAGTGTGTGTGTAGATAATCTTCCTTCCAGTTGAGTGTTTTAGTCTGCCATCTTAATCCTCCTTGTTCCATATAAACCAACAAAAAAATATGCTCCTCACTTACTTTACCTCTTATCCACCAAAACTCCAATAACCATCAGCATCACATAATCTCAATACTTCAATAATACCTCTTACGCCGATACATATAAACCTTATCATCAATATCATTTACCTTACCTCTTGTCCATCAAAACTCCAATAATCATCAACTTCACACAATCTCAATACTTCAATAATACCTCTTCAATACATCGACACATACAAACCTTATCGCCAATATCATTTCACTTCCATAACAACTCTTTCCTCTAGTCAGTCTCCTCGAACAAGTACAGATAAAATCCTAGTGCAAACTTCAATTCATCATCCCATACAATCCGAAGACACAATGTCCACACACAACCTCTGTGTAATCCATCTGACCCAAATCTTCTACTCATTATGAATCATAAAATACATTTTGGTTACCTTGTCCATCATTAAATAAAAGAAATGCCTACATGACCTCTAACGGCCTTTAGTTTGAATAACTTTCAATAAGTAAGTATGAGTACAGAGTGTGAATGATAGTAATAATTCACAGTGTGTACACCACTTTAAGAATCATGGCAAAACAGAAGCAAACATGTGGAGTATTTCTTGTGTCACGTGTCACTTGCTATTTCAATTGCTCACGAAGAATGCAGTGTAATAACTGTCAATGGTCTAAACCTAGTGTTGGTATGTCATGTCGTTAGCTTCCTTCCTATTAGCATAAATTTATGCAGCTTCCATAAAACCTCCAGCTTATGTGACTTCTATGAAGTTTCTTGTACTAATGTCGTTCGTCGAATTATAGCAGTTCATTTTCTTATCTTAAAAATATAAGGCACTGAGCGTAAGCAAAACATGCAATAGCGAGTAAATATACCAGTGGAGAACAGAATGTCAACAAGTGGATGCAACACAATTCCTACAACAAGGCTCTGCCAAGCGAACAATCTATAATTAATACCATAGTGTGACCTAAACTCCATGTTCGTACACCGCATATCAGCATTTCTATATAACAAATTAAAGAGTAGTTATGACAACAAACAGAAATGTATAAATATGCAATCCATACGCAAAGCAGCAAATATGTATCTTACATAATAAACAGGTCATTAGCATCATATCAGCATAAGCAAATAAATGTTCATATGTAATCTTAATAAATAAACATGAAGGTGCAAGCAGATAAATCACAAAGTATAACCTACATGCATAACCACATCAGCACAATTAATCAGGTGACAATTATAATTTAAATAAATAAGCACAGCAGGCACATAATAGAAAAATATGACATCAGTGAAAAACCAGTGCAGCCAAGCGATGCATAATATACACAAGTAACAACCCTGTTCAAATCAGTTAATGTACGCAAGCACGTCGCTTCACAAGTAAATTCATAGAACATGAAATTTAGCACAAAGTATGAAACACGTCATCGCGAGCAGCAAATTACGTCTAAAGTACGTACCTAAGTGGAAATACGTTACGTGAAAAATAAACTCAATTAATAGTTACCTTTTTAGTTTATTACTTTCTTCTTCGAAATTACATTCTTCCTGAAATTTTCTCGATAGCAAGTCCTCTTAACGTCGGACACACACAGAATTTACCTGAAGTTCTTATATATTTTATACCACCGTATCCTGAAAAATACTGAACGTTAATAACATAATTTATCAAGTCACTATAGCTTTATACTGAATTTATTCGAAGAACTTAGATTGTGTATTTGTTTACGGCTGACAGTGCATTCGCACTGAGCGCTCGATCAGCTGTAGGTACGCGTGACGTAGGAAGTAATTGTTTGCGGTCAACGACTGCCTTGTGCGTCGCGCAGACTTGACTGTTGCTTTGAGTATGTGCCGCCGCCGGAACACGGCGCGGTAGCCTTGTACTTTCCGTGTGTTTACGTATAACTGTTAGTTTCTCAAAAGTATGTCATTCCACAAAAATTTTAACGTTCGTTATATGATGTATTCCCTTAGAGCGTCGAGATTTAAGAGTTTCTACTTCAACAGTGTTATCATGAATAATTTTGCGAACTCTATATGGACCGTTATAAAGCAGAAAAAATTTGAGACAAACGATGAAACTTAATTAACACCTTTTGACCAACTGACAAGGTTTTTAAACGACCTGGACGTTTAGCTGATTTCTCTCTTGCAGCAGCCGTAGATGCAATATTTCGTAGAGCCACGTTGACAACTTCAGAATGCCGCAGTTTCCATGTAGGCGGAAAAGGAACGATTTCAGAAATGCGATTTGTCGGTGCTTTATTTTTTAATATCAATATAGGCGGTAAAGAAGTTGAATCATTAGGGAGTTCATTCAGAATGTTTTGAAAAATATGAAGATACTGATCCCACGTTCTGTGATTCTGATGACAATAAAGTCGACGCAATTTATTGATTTCCTTCATCCATCTCTCTGAAGCGTTAGATTGAGGGTGAAAAAGTGAAATGAAAATTGGTTTAATCTTACGACGCCGTAGAGTACGAAGCCAAATTTTAGAGCGAAACTGTGATCCATTATCTGATATAACCTTATCAACATGTCCCACTTCTTTAAGAAAATGTTTGATGAAAGCATTACATACTGAATGAGCTGTTGCTTTGCGTAAAGGTGTAAAACACACATATTTTGATGTAAATTCCACTGCTACCATAATGTACGCAAAACCATTAGTAGAACGAACCACTGGACCGAACAAATCGACTGCAGCCATCTCCTTTAATTTCGCTGGAATGATAGGAAACAATGGTGCTCTGTGAGAAATAGTTGGCGGTTTAGCCTTTTGACATAATTTGCATTTGGCAAGAACACATCGAATACGTTTTTCCATATTACTGAAGTAGCAATTTTCTCGTAATTTATGAAAGCATTTTCTGGGACCAAAGTGTGCATAACTTAAAAGTGTATACCAAATCAATTTATTAACCCACTCATCAGGAATACAAACTAACCAAACAGAGTTGTCGACCGATTTTCGTTTAAAAAGAATATCATTGCGAACTAAATAATACTGTCTAATCGCTACGCTTTCCTTTCTCCTCCACTTCTCCTTAGGCCTAATGTCCTTCCAGATTGGATCCTTATTTTGCTCCTTAGCGATGTCCTGGAGCGAAGAAGAAATGAAATTTTCAAACGCAACACCTTTAATATACATCAAACAATAATTGTTTTCCCTGCAGTCTTCCTCAGCACTTTGTTTCAAACCCATAGGTGCACGTGATAAAGCATCAGCAATAATATTTGAAGAACCCTGTATATAAACAATACTAAAGTCAAATTCCTGTAGATACAGCGCCCATCGTGATAATCTTCCATGAGTTAATTTTGTTGAAATAAGAAATTCCAGAGCTCGGTGATCGGTGTAAACCTTAGTATGTCTGCTATACAAAAATATGCGAAATTTTGTGAAAGCCCATACAACAGTCAAGGCTTCAAGTTCCGTAATCGAATAATTCTTTTCGGATTTGGAGAGAATACGACTTCCAAATGCAATAGTTTTCTGTACTACAACGCCGTTTTCTTCTATCTCTTGAAATAAGTGTGCACCTAGGCCTTTGTATGATGAGTCCGTCGCCAAACAAAAATCTTTAGATAAATCCAGATGTGACAGAAGTGGAGCAGCAACTAAAGCATCACGAGGTTGTTCAAATTCTGATTGAGCTTCCTCATCCCAACACCAATTAGAATTCTTTCCAGATAGTTCACATAAACGAGGTGTAGCCAAATTGTCCAATCTAACAAAGCGTCTAAGAAAATTACAGACACCAAGGAAACTACGAACATCACGTTTTGTAGTAGGAACAACATAGTTACGAATAGCGTCTAGTTTCTCTGGATCAGGAAGAATACCTTCTGTAGAAATAATATGACCAAGAAATTTCACCTGAGAACGACCAAATTCAGATTTTTCCAAGTTCACTGTAATGCCAACTCTTGCAAAAATACGTAATAATGAATCCAAAATTTTGTTATGCTCACTCCAAGAACGTTTAGCAATAAGAATATCGTCAACATATGAAGTAATATTGTCACGAAGATAAACAGGTAAAATTTCGTTTAAACTACAAATGAATGCTGCTGAAGATACAGTAAGTCAAAACGGTAATTTCCGAAATTGGTAACAGTTACCAAAGGCTAAAAAGGAAGTGTATTTTCTACAATCAGGGTGGAGTTCTATTTGCCAAAAACTTGCGCGCATATCAATCGTGGATAAAACTTTAATTCCATGGAAAAATTGAAGAAGTCCATCTAAATTTTGTGGACGGTCAGTTTCAGGAATGATGATATTATTTATCTGACTGGAATCCAGAACCAAACGAATTGACCCATCTTTTTTAAGAACGACATGTAATGGGCTGGTATAAGGACTGACTGCTGGCTCAATAATGCCTTGATGTAACATGTATTGAAGTTCACTCTTAACCTTGTCTCTGTAAGCCAAAGGAATAGCGTACGTTTTCCCCCGAAATGGTGTGTGTTCTTTTACTTTAAATAAATATTGTAAGCCTTGTATAGTTCTTGTGTGATGACTAAATACTGTGGCATGTGAAGTCAAAATTTGGTGCAATTCTTCTCTTGCAACGTCATCTGGCACTTCAGCTTTCTTAACCTTTTCATTAATTAATTCCTCGCTATTAATTATATCATCCATCGCGTCTCTGTATCTATTGTCGTTGTCATGAATGAACACATTGTTGTCATAATGCTCAGCGAAAACATCAGAAGTAAGAAACCTTAAACATTTTGTGTCTGATTCAGATTTCGTTAAACATTCGAAAAATTTCAAACATCTCGGCATTCCGGCAACGCTCAAATTCACACTTCCTTCTTTAAAGTTTAAAATTGCCTTACGTGTGTTAAGAAACTCCGTACCTAATATAATTTGTGTATTGAGTAATGGAACAATAATAAAATTAGCAGAAAATTCGTATCCTTGACAAACGAAATTTAGGTTGGTCTGTTGTTTGACTTCCACACTTTTTCCAGAAATAGCTCCTCGAATTGTAGTTTTAGAAACAGGTAACACAGGACAAACAATAGTTCTTACACATATACGAAAAACTGATTCACTTATAACATTCAGTGGGCTCCCAGAATCTAAAACCGCAGAACTTATTCTTACCCACACATACTTCAATAACAGGATGTAAAAATGCGTCTACATTATTTTCCTTTTCGTCTAGCAAAATGTCTCTCATGTCTTCCAGGCGTACGAAGTGTAAAGTCGTAGTGTCATTACTTTCTGAACCGTCTATATTGCTGCCAGAAGCCGAAGCTACAAGTCATTGTCGATTGTTTGCATCACGTCTTTGATTATTCGCGTCATTTCGCGGATCAATTTCTACGATTTGCACTTGTCTCTCTGAAGTTCTGTCATGTGGAGGATGCCAATTAGGTCCCTCCTGTCTGTTAGATGCAAATTCTTGGTTGTGTCTGTTATTAAAATTTCTATTTTCCTGTCTATCTGCATGACTGCTTCTTGTGTAATTTCGACTGTCACTTCTGAAATTATTGTTATATCTACTACCCTGGTTATTTCTGTAGTAAGAATTTCTATTATTGTATGAATAATTTCTGTCTTGATGATACCGATTACTGTTTCCGTATGACTGATTGATCATTCCGGTAGGAATTTCCGTTATTATAATTGTCTGTGTAATTTCTGCTAGAACATCTGTTATTGTCATAAGGCTGGTATCTATTGTCCTGTCTGTTTCGTCTGTCATTCTCAAAATTACCCATATAACGTCTGTTCCGATCACTATCCCTTCTCTCTGAAAATCTATTGTGATTACCGTTACTGAAAAAATTACAAGAAGTCCCGTCGTCGTTGTCATACTTAAGTTCTTGTAGCAAAGTCTTAAAAGTCTCAATGTCGTCTTTACATCTTCCGGCTAAAGCAATTTGTCTTATGGATTGTGGCAGCTTAGTTAAACAAATGCGAATTAATTCAGTCGGGCTATAAGGGCTGGAAAGGAACTGATTCTTTCGAATCATGTCTTCAAAGTATTCTGCTAGCGTGCGGAACTCAGACTGTTTAAAATTACGCTGCATAATAAGACTATGTTTGACTCTGTCTTGCGTGTTTTCGGACCAATATGCCGATAGAAATGCATGATAAAAATCATTTAAATTATTACAATCTCTAATAAGTGCGCGCATCCGCGTCGCCGGTTCGTTTTCTAAATATCCACACATAAATTCCAGTTTGTGACTTAGTGGCCAATTTGGTGGAAGTGCGTACATAAATTGATCTAACCATGAACATGGATGTATGTCATTCTTAGGATTGCGAAAGATCTTAAATTTCCGAACAGTTAAAAAGTGTTTATAGTCAAAGTTTTCGCCTTGTGGCGACAAAGACCTACCGCGTCTGTCACAGTCCGAATGTCGATTATTTTCAAGTTCGCGCGCCTGGCACTCTCTTCTTGCATCTCGTAAATGAAATAAATTATTTTCTTCAAAGCCCTCTGCTATCTGTGATTCTAAATTTCTTCCGGTGTCTTTTCCTACGATTTCGCCTTCAATTTGTTTGACTTGCTTTCGTAATGCCTCAAATTCCCTTTTAACGCGTTCATTAAATTTTCCCTCATTTTCAACATGTTTATTTATGCTCTGGTACTCTTCTGTTTCTGCAAATGGCAATGGAGCTGAATCATCTGAATCTCTGTCCCCATGTAAACTAAGATTTGTCAATTTATCTGAAATCTCCTCAACTCTTTCCGATAAGTCACCTATTTTTTCTTTCTGTTTATTTACGTCTTCCGTAAGTGTCGCGACTCGGGTTTCAGTATTGACACATTTAGTAGTTAACTGTTCATACTGTTGCGTTAGGTTATTTATTCTGTGAATTGGTACTGATTCCTCGATTCTTTCAAATATTTCTTCCTTATCGTGTGCACATTGTAAATGTAACTCTGAAAATTTTTGTACTATCACGCGATCTCTCTCTTCCTGTTCTCTATCCTGTTCCTTTTGTCTAATTTCTATTAAAATTAATCTATTATTGTGAGCATTCAAAATCGGTTGTACTTCTTCTCTAATTTCTTTCTTTACTTCATCTTTCATATTTTTGAAACATGTCCCTATTCGTGAGTCTAACTGTGTCTCCATTGTTTCCATCTCTGTTTTAATTGTTCCTATTTGTGAGTCTAACCGTGTTGCCACTGTTTTTAATTCAGATCCTAACTGTGATCCCAGTGAGTCTAACTGTGTTTCCATTGTTCCCATATCAGTTTTAATTGTTCCTATTTGTGATCCCACTGTTTTTAATTCAGATCCTAACTGTGATCCCAGTGAGTCTAACCGTGTTTCCATTGTTCCCATATCAGTTTTTAACCGTGTTGCCAAAGTTCCCATCTGTGATCCCAAATTTAATATAGCACCCATCAACTGCTCCATATTAACTGGTTCGAAATTCTTTTCGCCCCTAACATTTCCCGTAAAACTAACTTCCTTCGTCATAGCCGTAAAGCTATCTGTGTTCGATACTATTTCAGAATCTTCTATCGTTAATCTCGTATTCTGTGAATTTTTTGATTGAGAAAAATTTTGAACTGGTTCCGGACTATTTTCCCGACTTACTAAATTGTTTTCTACTTTAAAAAAATGGTTCAAATGGCTCTGAGCACTATGGGACTGAACTGCTGAGGTCATTAGTCCCCTAGAACTTAGAACTAGTTAAACCTAACTAACCTAAGGACATCACAAACATCCATGCCCGAGGCAGGATTCGAACCTTCGACCGTAGCGGTCTTGCGGTTCCAGACTGCAGCGCCTTTAACCGCACGGCCACTTCGGCCGGCTTCTACTACATTATTCATCATACTGTTCTCCTGTGTTGGCGAGTTCGCCATGTTAACATTTTCGTCATTCTCCCTATCCATCATTTTTGCCTTTTTCATCGATCGCGTAATCATTTACAATACATACAAAACTCGTCAATATACGAAAATTACACACAATATGACACTTTATCACCAACAATACCATTCACACGAAATGCTTCCCTCAAACACGATTAACGTACAATTGAAATCTTCATAATTGCACAAAATTGTCAAACGTGTATACAAGACATCAAAAATTAAATTCTGCAAAAATACCGTTAGAAGAAAGACAAGACAACTACAAATGTTCATTACCAAATCTACACATGCAATATAGACTACAATTACTAAACTACAAATTACTTCAACAATACTACTGTCTGCTATTTTACTATCAGAAGATTTCCAAAGGACGATCCGAAGCAGCGGTCGCCGAGGGCTTAATGAAATATTAAATGCAAATAATTTTAATTTTTGTCGCTGTATGTCCGGCTACGAAGTCTCGTAACCGGTGGGCCCTGACTAGTATTAGTACGCAATCTGACTGCATAGAATAAGAACAAAGAATGAAAGGAAATTTCCGTTAACACAATTAATTAGTTAAGTCCCCAACAACTATGAAAGCTACGAAACAACAAGGCACAAGTGTAACTGTTCTGTGTGTGGAAGTGTGATTCAACGTACACACCTGGCACGGTTCTTCCTCAATAAGACAAGATATTTTAAATTCCATTTACAGTGAATTAATTAAATAAAACTGAAATACTATAATTGCACATAAAAACCAGAATTACACTCTAATACATGAACACAAGCCAGATGCTTTGTTGACTGAACCTGTGACCAAGAGACATTGTTAGTTAGGAAATTTAAAAAAAAATAAAAAAATGTTTTTTACCTTCATATATATTGACTAAAAATACACTCTGATCATTACAACATCTCCATTCGAACAACATCTGCTGTCTAGCCCATCAAAACAACTGCACACGACATGGCCTCAAATAATACAACTATCAACATCCTCTCAGCAAAGCACTAACCACCACAACTTCTGAACAAGCACTGCCAGTGGAGGCGACGGAATAAAACTCTTTGGCGCAATCTCTGGCGCTGTGACTCAATGTAGCCTATTTCACGCTTCCTTAAGCAGAATGCCTCTTGATCACAGGTTCAGTCAACAAAGCATCTGGCTTGTGTTCATGTATTAGACTTGTAATTCTCGTTTCTATGTGAAATTATAGTATTTCTGGTATTCAATTTTTTTTTTTTTTTTTTTTTTTTGGTCATCAGTCTACTGACTGGTTTGATGCGGCCCGCCACGAATTCCTTTCCTGTGCTAACCTCTTCATCTCAGAGTAGCACTTCCAACCTACGTCCTCAATTATTTGCTTGACGTATTCCAATCTCTGTCTTCCTCTACAGTTTTTGCCCTCTACAGCTCCCTCTAGTACCATGGAAGTCATTCCCTCATGTCTTAGCAGATGTCCTATCATCCTGTCCCTTCTCCTTATCAGTGTTTTCCACATATTCCTTTCCTCTCCGATTCTGCGTAGAACCTCCTCATTCCTTACCTCATCAGTCCACCTAATTTTCAACATTCGTCTATAGCACCACATCTCAAATGCTTCGATTCTCTTCTGTTCCGGTTTTACCACAGTCCATGTTTCACTACCATACAATGCTGTACTCCAGACGTACATCCTCAGAAATTTCTTCCTCAAATTAAGGCCGGTATTTGATATTAGTAGACTTCTCTTGGCCAGAAATGCCTTTTTTGCCATAGCGAGTCTGCTTTTGATGTCCTCCTTGCCCCGTCCGTCATTGGTTATTTTACTGCCTAGGTAGCAGAATTCCTTAACTTCATTGACTTCGTGACCATCAATCCTGATGTTAAGTTTCTCGCTGTTCTCATTTCTACTACTTCTCATTACCTTCGTCTTTCTCCGATTTACTCTCAAACCATACTGTGTACTCATTAGACTGTTCATTCCGTTCAGCAGATCATTTAATTCGTCTTCACTTTCACTCAGGATAACAATGTCATCAGCGAATCGTATCATTGATATCCTTTCACCTTGTATTTTAATTCCACTTCTGAACCTTTCTTTTATTTCCATCATTGCTTCCTCGATGTACAGATTGAAGAGTAGGGGCGAAAGGCTACAGCCTTGTCTTACACCCTTCTTAATACGATCACTTCGTTCTTGATCGTCCACTCTTATTATTCCCTCTTGGTTTTTGTACATATTGTATATGACCCGTCGCTCCCTATAGCTTACCCCTACTTTTTTCAGAATTTCGAACAGCTTGCACCATTTTATATTGTCGAACGCTTTTTCCAGGTCGACAAATCCTATGAAAGTGTCTTGATTTTTCTTTAGCCTTGCTTCCATCATTAGCCGTAACGTCAGAATTGCCTCTCTCGTCCCTTTACTTTTTCTAAAGCCAAACTGATCGTCACCTAGCGCATTCTCAATTTTCTTTTCCATTCTTCTGTATATTATTCTTGTAAGCAGCTTCGATGCATGAGCTGTTAAGCTGATTGTGCGATAATTCTCGCACTTGTCAGCTCTTGCCGTCTTCGGAATTGTGTGGATGATGCTTTTCCGAAAGTCAGATGGTATATCGCCAGAATCATATATTCTACACACCAACGTGAATAGTCGTTTTGTTGCCACTTCCCCCAATGATTCTAGAAATTCTGATGGAATGTTATCTATCCCTTCTGCCTTATTTGACCGTAAGTCCTCCAAAGCTCTTTTAAATTCTGATTCTAATACTGGATCCTCTATCTCTTCTAAATCGACTCCTGTTTCTTCTTCTATCACATCAGACAAATCTTCACCCTCATAGAGGATTTAAATGTATTCTTTCCACCTGTCTGCTCTCTCCTCTGCATTTAACAGTGGAATTCCCGTTGCACTCTTAATGTTACCGCCGTTGCTTTTGATGTCACCAAAGGTTGTTTTGACTTTCCTGTATGCTCGGTCTGTCCTTCCGACAATCATGTCTTTTTCGATGTCTTCACATTTTTCCTGCAGCCATTTCGTCTTAGCTTCCCTGCACTTCCCATTTATTTCATTCCTCAGCGACTTGTATTTCTGTATTCCTGATTTTCCCGGAACATGTTTGTACTTCCTCCTTTCATCAATCAACTGAAGTATTTCTTCTGTTACCCATGGTTTCTTCGCAGCTACCTTCTTTGTACCTATGTTTTCCTTCACAACTTCTGTGATGGCCCTTTTTAGAGATGTCCATTCCTCTTCAACTGCACTGCCAAGTGCGCTATTTCTTATTGCTGTATCTATAGCGTTAGAGAATTTCAAACGTATCCCGTCATTCCTTAGTATTTCCGTATCCCACTTCTTTGCGTATTGATTCTTCCAGACTAATGTCTTGAACTTCAGCCTACTCTTCATCACTACTATATTGTGATCTGAGTCTATATCTGCTCCTGGGTACGCCTTACAATCCAGTATCTGATTTCGGAATCTCTGTCTGATCATGATGTAATCTAATTGAAATCTTCCCGTATCTCCCGGCCTTTTCCAAGTATACCTCCTCCTCTTGTGATTCTTGAACAGGGTATTCGCTATTACTAGCTGAAACTTGTTACAGAACTCAATTTGTCTTTCTCCTCTTTCATTCATTGTCCCAAGCCCATATTCTCCTGTAACCTTTTCTTCTACTCCTTCCCCTACAACTGAATTCCAGTCGCCCATGACTATTAGATTTTCGTCCCCCTTTACATACTGCATTACCCTTTCAATATCCTCATACACTTTCTCTATCTGTTCATCTTCAGCTTGCGACGTCGGCATGTATACCTGAACTATCGTTGTCGGTGTTGGTCTGCTGTCGATTCTGATTAGAACAACCCGGTCACTGAACTGTTCACACTGAGACACCCTCTGTCCTACCTTCCAATTCATAACGAATCCTACACCTGTTATACCATTTTCTGCTGCTGTTGATATTACCCGATACTCATCTGACCAGAAATCCTTGTCTTCCTTCCACTTCACTTTACTGACCCCTACTATATCTAGATTGAGCCTTTGCATTTCCCTTTTCAGATTTTCTAGTTTCCCTACCACGCTCAAGCTTCTGACATTCCACGCCCCGACTCGTAGAACGTTATCCTTTCGTAGATTATTCAATCTTTTTTTCATGGTAACCTCCCCCTTGGCAGTCCCCTCCGGGAGATCCGAATGAGGGACTATTCCGGAATCTTTTGCCAATGGAGAGATCATCATGACACTTCTTCAAATAGAGGCCACATGTCCTGTGGATACGCGTTGCGTGTCTTTAATGCAGTGGTTTCCATTGCCTTCTGCATCCTCATGTCGTTGATCATTGCTGATTCTTCCGCCTTTAGGGGCAATTTCCCACCCCTAGGACAAGAGAGTGCCCTGAACCTCTATCCGCTCCTCCGTCCTCTTTGACAAGGCCGTTGGCAGAATAAGGCTGACTTCTTATGCCGGAAGTCTTCGGCCACCAATGCTGATTATTTATCGAAATTTAGGCAGTGGTGGGGATCGAACCCGGGAGTGAAGACGTTTTGATTATCAATCAATGAAGCTACCCCTAGACCACGGGTTTTCACTTAGTTCATTGTAAATGGTGTTTAAAATATCTCGTCGTATTGAGGAAGAACCGTACCAGATACATGTATGTTGAATCACGCTTTCACACACAGAACAGTTACACTTGTGCTTTGTTGTTTCGTAGCTTTTATAGTTGCAGGGGACTTAATTAATCAATTGTGTTAACGGAAATGTCCTTTTATTCTTTATTGTTATTTTATGCAGTCAGATTGCGTACTAATACTAGTCATGGCCAACCGGTTACGAGACTTCGTAACCGGACACACAGCAACTAAAAGTAAAATTATTGCATTTTTTTAAATTAAGCCCCCATGCAATGTTCACTCGTAGCAGGGCACGACTGTTGTCGAGCGCACGATGGAGCAGTAGCAGGGTAGTATCAGGGCTGAGCCAGATGAAGAAATGTAGAGTTTTCCTACGGGACAGGAGGTGTGGAACACAGACGATATACGCGAATCGGATGCAGTCCGAGAGCAAGAGGATATGAGCGCTGAAATCAGTGAGAAGGAAGGGGAGTTAGAAGCGAATAGGCATACGGAGGCTCATGTTTATGTAAATAAGATCGCAGATGAGAACACACCGAGAAAAACTGGGCCCCGGGAATATAACAGTGCTCAAGTGTCTAGGGTAACATCACCAATTGGTGAAGAAGGGCCTAGTCAGCCGAAGGTCTTATTATTAGAGATTTTGGAGGTGGTGAAGGACAAAAGCAGAACCTAGAAAAGAAAATGGACGAAGTAGAGAATAAGGTACTTGCGATTGTGAATGAAGTCAAGAGTGAAATAGCGGTGGTCGGTAGGATGAGTGTCGAAGCCAAGAAAAGGGCCGATGAAGCCAAGAGAGGTGCAGAGTTAGCAAGGGTAGAGGCAGCTGGAGCCAAAAAATTGGCAAAAATCGCAAATAACCGTGCAAGAATCGTTAGGCGATCTGGACACGTCAATGCGGTAGGAATTACTGCGATGAAAGCCCACGGGAAGGAAGCACTTGCGAGTACGACGCAGAGAATGGAAAGCGTTGAAGAACGCGTTGCTAATACCACCCAAAGATGCGAGAGCGTAGAAGAACATGTAGCACGCCTGGAACGCCAAGTACAAATTGGTACATCGCGTCCAAAAGCGACAACTGGCGGACGGTGAAGTGTGGCGCCGGACTGCGGCCCACCGCGCACCGGCTCGGCGCAAGGTAGTGGACTACCAAGCGCGCACAGCAGCCCAGGGAGCGAACGGACGCAAAATTACAGCCCGATTAGAACTGACGCTCAGTTCCAGTATCATTATGGGGCTCAACTATCTGATCACAGCACGCACCAGGAGATGTCAGCTCATGTCGAACAGACGGGCTGGTTTGATACTAGAACCAATAGAAATTTGTGAGAGGAACAAGAGTTTAATAAACACTTTTTATTGGTCCTCAAATTCCAAAATTTCCGGTAAAATCGAGGCTCACCTCACCCAAAAATTTGGCTGTCACAGTTTTCTATACGCTTCCAATATCTTGGCCGTTGCTAGCAAAATTAAAATTTATATGCGGGCACATCAAGGGCACGTCAGCTGAGAAAATGGCGCTGTTGCAGGTACATGCAGAACGTACCAAGAATTCACCGAGGCGTTTCTCGGAACGTATTGGTCGCTCGAAATGCAAGGCCGAATAAGACAGGAAATCATTTTGTGTCCAGATCTGGAGGCGTCAGGATATAAGAGCCCCACGAAGCTCTTTGCGGCTTTAATTAAAAAGAATCAGTTCCTTGATGTGCCACATAGTGATGTGAAATAATTAAGTTCTGTTTCGCGAAACTGCCAAGCAACTACTAGCAAGTGCTTGTAGGAAGGTACGAATCGAAAATCGAAACATTCAAAAGCCTTCTGCGCGAGCTGGAGTTAATTTTTGAAAAAGAAGCAGTGCATGATCGAAGAAAAGGGCAAAATAACTATTACAATGGCGACTTTCTTGGAGCACCGCGAAATAACAACATCCATCAGTGTGGTGGAACATCCGGGAGGTAAGAGTGTAGGAGACAAAATTCAGGACGACAGAGTAACTGGAAGAGGCAAAATGATACCCGCCAGTACGACATGAACTGGAGGCGTAGAGATTCAGATGAACAGCGGGATGAGTCAGTCGAAATACGTTGTCCTATCCTGAATTCCAATCACCGAAACAGAAATGGAGGGCGAGATTGACTCCAGGACCGTGCGGTTTGGGCTCGAGGAAAATCCGCACAAATACTCGGACACAGCCGTGTACATATGTTGAAATTTGAGGACATATCAGAGGTGCTGCTCAGGGAGCAAGAGACTCCCACCAGAAAGGATCTCTATCCTGTGATTACCATGACAGTAGGGGGGTACGACTACACGGAATTCTGGACAGTGGCAGTCATATAACTGCGATCTCTGATGCAGAATTTCAAAGATGTTTGCTGAAGGAAAGCTGGCCAACCTTGTCCATGAAAAAGACGCATATCAAGGGAACGATGGCAGAAAAATGCACTGAGGTCAACAAGCAGACGAGGTTAGAGTTTACATATCAGGGGAACAGGCTAGAGACAGATTTCTTAGTCATGCCGAATCTATCCATCGACCTGATAATAGGCATGGACTTTCTAAATGAACACCAAGCTGTCCTTGACTTAGGAAGGGGAGAGGTTGTGCTACGGAAGGACAAGTCTGTCATTATCAAATCTGAAGAACACGTGATCCAAGCACACGATTACACGAACAATAGTTACGACGGTAGGAGACGTGTTTCTGACTAACCCAAGGGAGAGAAGAAGAAGACAAGACTGAAGCGGTGACACAAGAAATTAAAGCAGGCATCGAGGAAGAAGTTGAAGGGATGAAGAGTGTAGAACCGACCGAGCGAGAGGAATTACGCGATATCGTATTAGAAAATACGGAAGTATTCCTACCAAAGACTGGATCCACAAAGAATTTTCTGTATGAGTTCAAGGTGCGTCTGCACGAAAAGTTCTTTGTGCCACCTTATGCAATACCAATGGTTTATAGGGGAAGAGTACGAAAAGAAATTATCCACATGTTAAGAGAGGGAATAATAGAGACAGCGAGGTCGACATACAACAATCCTTTGAGAACTGTCGACAAGGCAGTTGTGATAGTTCATCTCGTGCTAGATTCTTGGCAAGTAAACACGATCACTGATCCTGAGACAGACCGTCCTGAAAGACTAGGGGAACTACTACAAAACTGTGATGGGGTATCAGTGTTCACCTCTGTTGATCTTGAGATACAGCTTTTGGCAAATTAAATTACATCGAGCTGTAGGAAATACACCGCATTCCTGGCATTTGGGAAGTGTTACTAATTTCGTCGACTGCCATTCGGCCTAAACATTTCATCTGCCACATTTATTAGGAGGCTAGATGGGATTCTCAGTGAAAATCTAAAAAGACACATCACCAGTTATGTAGATGACCTATTAACAGCGGAAATATCTTGTGGGTAGCACAATGGAGTCCTCAAAGAACTGCTGCAAGCCTTCAAGGAGTTTGGGGCTACAGCGAATACTGAGAAATCGAACTTTGGAACGTCCTGAATGAAATTCCTGGGACACATTATTACAGGTGACGGCATCGCGCTGAACCCAGAGAAAATAGAACCAATAGCGAAATTTCTGAGACCAAGGAACAAAAGCCAGCTGAGAGGATTCCTTGGAATCATAAATTTCTACAATCGTTTCATTCACGTGAAAACACAGAGCTGTCCCCGGATGAATGAGTTAACAGAAAAGAAGGTTGCCTGGGGCTGGGACGAAACTGCGGAGAGCGAGTTTCTGTCACTGAAGGCGGCACTGATACAGGCCCCGATCCTCTCGCACCCAAACACAGCCCAAGACCACTGCGTGGTAGCCAACAGGTCGTACTCGGGTTTGGGTGTAATGATTTTCCAGGATTATGCCGAAGCAGGGAACCGGATCTTGAAGCAGAGTACTTTCCAAAAGCGAGAGGAACTATTCGTTAACAGAGTTAGTAGCATTGGAAATAGTGTGGGCGTTTGAGAAATTTAATTTCTTCTTGTATGGCAGGAGAACAAGGCTCTACAGGGACCGCAAAGTACTGGAATTTCTATTTACCGCCAGACTCAGCCACAAAAGATTGATAAGGTGGGCGACATATCTGCAGCAATATAATTTCACTATAGAATATATTCCAGGTAATCAAAATCTTATTGCAGACGCTTTGTGACGTTCGCCGATATGACTAGAAGGTAGTACAAACTAGGAAGTTGAAGGCAGCCACTATAGTTTGTACTATACGGAGAAGGTGGCATTCGAAAATTTCGTGACATGCAATATGAAAGACATACAGAGGGAACAGCACAAAGATACAGACCACGTAAAAATAAAACAAAAGTGGAAGGACAGGAGTCAAACGGTCATTACGCAATTCTACCTCTTAAGAAAAGGTATACTTTTTCATCGGAGTGATGTGGGAGACGTCAAATGATGCCTGTGTCTTCCAGAACATTTAATCAATAAGGTGGGGTGGCACACCCCCCTCAGTTACGGACATTTCGGTCCACAGAAATGCTTCCTGAAGCTCATAACAATGTGTCACTTCGGGAACATGGAGCAAAGGATCTGGCGAGCGCTATCGGTGTGTAAAGATTTCCAGAAAGCAAAACACACCACTGTCAGCATGCAGGCACCGCTGTTCCCAATAGTGCCTACGAAACTGAGACAGTTAGCTGAGACCGATCTGATGGGACCTTTGCCGAGGTCACATAGGGGATATAGTTAAAATATTAGTGCTTGTCGAACTGACATCGAAATTTGTAATGGTACATCACGTCTCTGCACGTGATGCGGTCGTCGGGATTTATCGTATGAGCGGTGTAATGCAGAAGGTATGGAATTCCTGAACAAGTCCAGTAATTGGTGTCTTGGTGTCAGACCTAGCACACAAGAGCAGTCCGAAAGGAGGCTTATTTGCAGAGGTAGAGTCTTTGCATTGTAACTTGCGAAGTCTGCCGTGTTTTTGTGTGAATTTAATACCGTTAGTTTCAGTATATCCCGTTTCATCTCAGATGAGCAGCAACTGACTCAGAGTATCGGCCACGCTAGAGACTGCAGCATCAATCGAGTTGTCTCAGCGGAGCAGGTCGGGGGTGTATGTACGGTAAACGGGTGTAGCCGATAAGTTACATATAGTCTTTCTATTAATTTCCATTACTAAGCCAATTGCAGCTAATTTTGTCTCGTCTAATATGTGTTGATTGTGAATTTGTGTCCGGACGCCATGTCTTGAGCAGTTTCAGGGATCCATCGAGGCCTCTGGGGGACAGAGACAGCGAGGGACGTGCAGTAGCGCCTGTAGATAGCGTAGTTAGCGAAGTTAAACTGTCATCAGTAGTTGTGGGCATGCTCCAGTGACGGGTATGCCATAGTTGGGATTACATATAGCACACTCATGCTCATAAATTAAGGATAATTGCAGAATGTGGTGCCACACAACGTGGCACTACACAAAAATGGCGCTAATAGCATAGGCACATAGGGAACTCACACGACACAGATCTGTAAGTCCACAGTATTGGTTATAAGTTGAGAAAACTGTCCCAAAAACATGTGCTACAAAACGCCACTGTTTCCTGTGCATGTACCCGGACATCAATATGGGATATGATCATCATGCACACGTACACAGGCCGTACAACAGGTTGGCATACTCTGGATCAGGTGGTCGAGCGGCTGCTGGGGTATAGCCTCCCATTCTTACACCAGTGCCTGTCGGAGCTCCTGAAGTGTCATAGGGGTTTGAAGACGTGCAGCGATACATCGACCGAGAGCATCCCAGACGTGCTCGATGGGGTTATGTCTGGAGAACAGGCAGGCCACTCCATTTGCCTGATATCTTCTGTTGCAAGATACCCCTCCACGATGGCAGCTCAGTGGGGCCATGTGTTATCATTTATCAGGAGGAAGGTGGGACCCACTGCACCCCTGAAAATACGGACATACTTGTGCAAAATGACGTCCCGATACACCTGACCTTTTACAGTTCCTCTGTCAGAGACATGCAGGGGTATAAGTGCACCAATCATAATCCCACCCCACACCATCAAACCACGACCTCCATACAGGTCCCTTTCAAGGGCATTAAGAGGTTGGTATCTGGTTCCTGGTTCACGCCAGATGAAAACCCGGCGAGAATCACTGTTCAGACTATACCTGGACTTGTCCGTGAACATAACCTGGGAGCACTGTTCCAATGATCAAGGACTGTGTTCTTGACACCAGGCTTTACGGGCTCTCCTGTGACCAGGGGTCAGTGGAATGACCCTTGCAGGTCTCCAAGCGAATAAACCATGTCTGTTCAGTCGTCTGTAGACTGTGTGTCTGGAAACAACAGTTGCTGTGATAAGCTCTCGAGCAAGGCTACCTACTGTACTCCATGGCCGTGTGTGAGCACTGATGGTGAGATATCGGTCTTCTTGTGGTGTTGTACACTGTGGGCGTCCCGTACTGTAGCGCCTGGACACGCTCCCTGTCTGCTGGTATCGTTGCCATAATCTTGAGATCATACTTTGTGGCACATGGAGGGCTCGTGCTACCACCTGCTGTGTTTGACCAGCCTCCAGTCGCCCTTGTATTTTACCCCTCATAACGTCATCAATATGTGTTCTTTGAGCCATTTTCAACACACAGTCACCATTAGTATGTCTGAAAAGTCTGCACACTTACTCACTGCACCATACTCTGACATGCACCAACACACCTCTGCGTATGTGTGCTGCTACCAGCGCCACCGTGCGACAACCGCAGGTCAAATGCACCGCATGCTCATACCCTGATGTGATTTAAACCCACAAACCGCCCACCAGAGCGTTGTTTCATCATGTATCAGCATTATCCTTAATTTACGAGCATGAGTGTAGTTTAGGGTTATGGGTAGCGTACTTCAGCTTTTCTTAATCTTAATGAGTCAGTAATTACACACACGCTAGTATTAACAATGGTCCCATAGTTTAAGTCACTGTTCTTTATAATTAATACTATTGTAAATTCTAGTCGCCCTTGTATTCTACCCCTCATAACGTCATCAATATGTGTTCTTTGAGCCATTTTCAACACACAGTCACCATTAGTATGTCTGAAACGTCTGCACACTTACTCACTGCACCATACTCTGACATGCACCAACACACCTCTGCGTATGTGTGCTGCTACCAGCGCCACCGTGCGACAACCGCAGGTCAAATGCACCGCATGCTCATACCCTGATGTGATTTAAACCCACAAACCGCCCACCAGAGCGTTGTTTCATCATGTATCAGCATTATCCTTAATTTACGAGCATGAGTGTAGTTTAGGGTTATGGGTAGCGTACTTCAGCTTTTCTTAATCTTAATGAGTCAGTAATTACACACACTCTAGTATTAACAATGGTCCCATAGTTTAAGTCACTGTTCTTTATAATTAATACTATTGTAAATTCTGTCAGCAGAGTATTAGACATTTTATATTGAATTAATGTAACACTTCTATTCATGTAAATGTTCATTTCTATTAATTTTTTATTGAATGTACAAAATATTATCTCAGACAATTGTAAGGAATTATTAATACTGTATTTGTAAAAAGTTTTGGGGTTGTACACTTTATAAAAGGGTTTAAGTATTGTGCAGGTACTGGGAACAGCGAGTGACTGCTGGACAAGAATTGACACTACAAGGTGGTTGGTGTGGAGTAAATGGGCCTGGAAGAAGCCTGAGGGAGGCAGCTGTCAGTCACAACACATCCCCCCTCTACCTGAGGGCTCAGAGACGCATACCACCTACCTGTTCAGTGCAGTGAAAGTAAGGTGGTGGCTCACCTGGTGGACAACTCTGGGTCATTTGAGGACAGACAGAACCCTTGGAATCCCACTGGGATGGGCAAGCCCATTAGTGGCTGTCCAAGGAGACAGCATGGCACTACTCAGCAGAGACACAGAAATGGGGATTCCACTGCAGAAGAGGTGCTGGACAATGAAGGCAGCACGAAGCATCGGAGAGAAGGGATCTTGAGCAGGACTTATGATGAACGCCGTTTTCAGTTCCTACACGAGTTCTCGTAACTCATTATAATAGGCCGGACTGCATGCCCAAAAAACTTCCGTGCTGGACTGCAGTTTGTCGTGATTATCTCCTCTCCTACAGAGAGCAGTTCCAAGCAATTGGCCACATTGATCGATCTGCTATCCTTGTTTCAACCTCCATCGGATGAATCCATGAGTGTTGGAGTCAATCTAAGAGCAGCATCCTGTATTGCAATTTTTCGGTCTAGATAAGCCCAGTGTTACTGTCTTCGGACAGCCAACTACCTGTCCTATGGATCTGTCTCGAATCTTGTGGTCCCCAATGACAATCAGAGCTTGTACATGTGCTTGCCATCATACTGCACAGTACTGCAAATCAACAATAGGCCGTACTACCAAGATATGAGCTTCCTGTCGACTGACAATGCAACTATAGAGAGGGAAGGATGACTGGAGATACTTCCGGATGCCATTTCCACTCCTGGTTCCGAGAAACATTAGACTGGTGGCCCACACCACTAGTCACACTCCTCCCAGCAGCCACCCCTTTCTCCATGCCAGGAACCACAACCCCGCTACACAGATAAGTGCAGAAATGTCCGTGTGTTGAGTGATTCATTGTGTGATGTAGGCGTGTGAAGGATGTTATGGTGAAGGGTTTTTTTTTTCTTCGCTCAGACAACTGCGTTAACCCAGTGAAATTAGTGCCCCTAGTGAATACATTGTTTCTTTTTTTGTCACCCAAACTTTATTTCAGAGACCAGAAACTGGAAATACAATGTCAACTAAATGTATATTGTTTTGTTTTATTGCTTTCAGTCTTCTTTTTTTTATGCATGTTCATGTTCAGGATATCCTGGTTTCCTATCACCATGTCAGTTTGGAGCAACCTTTTTTGTGATGCACACTATGTTACATATTCTCTGATCACACAGGTATACTTACAAAATTTCTGTCTTTTTTGTGTACACTATACCCCTCTATCTCACTTTTGTTGATGCAAGTCAATTGTTACTACATGTACAAATTTTTTGTGTATGTGCCATTAGTTACAAAATGTTATACACAATAATATGCCACAGTTACACAAGAGTATTTTTGTTTGTTTTGTGCATGTGCATGGGATTTCAGCGGTTAAAATTCTGGTTAGTGGTGAATGGGCCATCAGTCAATCAATCACTGTGAAAAATTTTCATCCTTTCTGTTCAGGGAGACGTCATTAGTGTGGTTAAATGTTTCAACCATGAAACATAGATATATTGTTTGTCTTTTTGGCTTCATAAAGAAGTATGTGTGTGCTTGAGTTGGGCACCAGTCGCTAAATCTTAAATTTTACCTTAATGAGAAGCTTGCAAACCCAATAGGTCAAAATTTTTCTGCACCTTCGAACTTCGCCTTCTGGTATGTGCTCCAAATTTGTAGGACTGTGTGAGTATGTCTGCAAACGACAATGGGTTCCCTGAGGATGAGACTACGTTGAGTGTAACTTATGCATCAATGTGAGTTACATGTTGGCAGAGTCATAAGAAAAATTCAGCTTTTCTGCTTAGACAGATTCTAGATTTTTTTTGGGTGACTGACACACTACCTCTGTCAAGTGAGTCAACCACTACCAAAAACAATCTAAGATGACCGGAGGGTAATGAGAGGTTTCATGTCTTTTTTTTGCATGTTGCCTCTCATTTTCATCAATTTTATTAATGTTTTATATCACTTGACGGATGGAACAGGCCGAATAAGGTTATTCTGATGAGAGTATTTGTATTGAGAGCTCAAATTACTTTTCAAGTGGTCTTGCTTTTAGTTTCCTCTGTTACTTCCCTGGGTGTCCTGCTCGGAGGTGAGAACCAGAGGATGTAGCACACTGTGTTTCCATGGGGGGCACCACTTCTGCAAACACGGAGAGGGTCGTTCATCAATGGGCTTGAGCACTTCAAAGGAGAACTGAACATGCTCGAGTTTCGCCTATTGTAAGCACGGCGAAACAACCTGCAAGCCATCTGAGTGTTGCCAGATTTCATGTGTTTACCATTCCGGCGTGTCTGGAACGATAGCTGCTGGCGCTGACTGACTGTATTGTCTTCATGATTCTGAGAATACTTGTGGACCGTGCCCTCCTGGGCGTGACTATCTGGCGGCGGATGGCCAATGGTCTAGGCATGTTGTTTCTGTAGCAAGTTCAGTGCCCCCAGCTAAATAGCAGAGGCATCATTGGTCAACTTAAACTGAGGCCAGTTGACATCATAAAGCCCTCCTCGAAAGTGGATGAAATCGTCGCTATTGGCGCGAGTGATGTTCTGAGATAGTGTGAGGGAATTTTGGAATCAGCACTGAATGCTGGTTCGCAGTTTTTCGGGGGTAGTGGGGAGTTGAGTAACGTTGACTTTGCTCTTGCGTTGCGCGGGTGCAGAGCATTTGGGATCTGATCTTTGTCAGAATCAGATGACCTTGCGACTTAGTCGCACTTTTTCGGCAGAACTTAGAATTCTTGGACAACCTTCGAGGTCACAGGTTAAAGCAGAGTCGCTGCACAGCAGAAGTCGGCACCTATATCATCAGATTGTTGTCTACCGACGACGTGCTGTAGGTTTCAGGACTCGTAAAGTATTATTCGGCTCTGGCATTGTAGGACCTATCATTTTTATACTGAAGTCCTCAGCAGCACATGCGCTCACTTTGCTACAAGTCCACCTTTCTTGTTTCTCCATGTGATCCTATTTCAGCTCTCACTACTAATTGTGATACTGCATTATAGTTGGAGGAGTAATATTTGACTCATTAGGACCTCCAGTCATTATCGTCAATCTATTGGATCGCAGAAAGTAGGAGCCCTTTGTTCTTCAGACAACTCTTATTTTCATAACAGTTCGTTATACTGTAACCTTTAGCCTACTGTTTGTATTGACAATTAAGTACCTTTGTGTTCTGATTTATAATAAATCTCGTTGTAATATTTAATCCACAAATCATTTCTTAGATAGCTACATAATCCCATTTCCTGTACTTTTTATGATGAAGTTCTCTTTTTTTACTGTGAGTAGATTACAATTTTTTATTAAATTATTGTGAGTGTGCACTCCTTGCACTACCAGGGCCCACCATCAATTCCTTTTTTTAATCGTTGAGTGTATAACTAATTAGGTATGGAGAGGGTTTGAGTGCATGTCTAGTTCTCATGCAAAATTCGTCAGAATTAAAGAGGTACAAACTCTTCTCCACCCAGGCACATCACAAATGTAAACGCAGAAAATGGAAGAATTTTGTGGCTTTAGAGCTAAAATGTGTGGTTATAATGTTGAAAGTATAGAAAAGAAAAAATCAATAGCAGTAACGAAATATGTTATTATCATATTTTTCAGAATTTTATCCAGATTGTTTATTTAACAATAAAGTACAATACAGAGCTATACATTTATTATGAAGTAAAAAACACAAAGTTCAGTCACTTGAAGTCAACAAAAAACCAATAAGTGCTCATGATAATAAAAGATCTGTTATAGAAAATAAAATAGATATATCACCATAACGTTAATCACCTTCCAGTCAATCACATTTTTGGCATCTACAATTTAAGAAACATAGTGATATACATCATCCAAATAGAATAACAACAAAAAATGAAAAACTAAGAATTGAAAGTATTTGTCCATATGTAAAACAAAAGAAAGTAAATTTGTTAAAAAGTATTTGTAGCTGCTGGAATATAGCCTAATAATAACATTCGAAAAGAAATGATTAATGACATACACAAAGCAGAGAGGAAAAAAATTTAAAAGAAGGAAAGTTATTTCTTTTCGTATAGATGATTTATGGCAAGCTGATCTAGGACAAATGGATTAAGGTAATTAGACAGGAGTTTCAAAAATAAATAAATGATATAAGTATCTATTAACTATAATCAATGATATTTTCAAAAATTTGCTTTGCCTATTATAGTTAAGGATAAAACAGTTAAAATATAGCTCATTCTGTTGACAAATTTTTGAAGCAAAGTTATCTAAGAGAATTACAAATAGACAATGGAAAAAATTATATAATAAAGATTTTCAAGAAGTTATGAAAACTATAAAAGTAAATCTTATTTAAGTTATATGGGAATAAAAGCATCTGTTGTTGAAAGGTTTAATAGAACATCAAGAGTTAAAAAGTACAGAAATATTTGACTTAGAAGAAACTTATAAGTTAATCGATTCAGTTTCTAAAGTAATTCAAGAATATGATAATATAAAAAACTCAACCATAAAAATGAAACCAATACGTAAATCAAGAAAATGAAGAAACTTTTTGCTAACTGTTAAGTTGGTAATTTTAAAAATATTAAGCCTCAATATAAACCAGGCGATACAGTAAGAAAAATGAAATTAAAACGAATTTTCGAAAATGACTATGCAGCTAACTGACCAACAAAAATTTTAAAAACTGAACAGTGTGTGTGTGTGGTTTGAGGTTTTCGGGCGCTAAACAGCGTGGTCATCAGCGCCCAAAAAACTGAACAAAGTATTTATTCTAATCCAGTCATATATAAATCAAAATCCTTAGATGGAGAGGAAGTGAAATGAAATTTTTAGGGACAAGAATTTAAAAAATTAAATTTCCCGATGTATATCAGATTGTAAAAGTTATAAATAAGATAAATGATAAAGTTTTTCTCAAACAGCTTGCTTTTGATAATTCTCATAACTGATTTGTTTCAAACAATAATGTTCTAATAAGAAATAAAAAGAAAGATTATTATTCATCACGAATTACTAAAAATTCCTTATCGTTATATTTAATTATTCCCTTTTTTAGAAAAAAATTACTAGTTATTTTTATTTTCTATTTTTTCTAATAAATTTTTTATACAAATAGAAGCCATCAAATTCAATAGTCTTAAAAACTGTGAGGTTGTGTATTCAGTTGATAGTTTTACTTCACAGAAATATACAAAAGATGGGTATAGAACAATGATTAGACATTGTTTAAATGAATAACATAAAAATTTATATAATCAAACTAAAATTATTTGTGTGTATAAAATACGTTTCTAAATATTATTATAAAGAACATTTACAACATGCTCCAAATGGAGGATACTTATAGTACTTCATTTAAGAGTGATAAAATCCTAAAAAAAGATAAAGAAAAATTAAATTCAAAAACTGTATAAATAGTCAAGAAATTAAAGATTTGAATTGTTTTTATAAAAATCGAACTACTAAAGACAAATATGCAAATAAATGTAAATGATGTATTCTGGAATGTACAAAAAAATTTAACTCTGTACAAATTGGTGTTTTTAAAGGTTTTGAACACGTAGAAAAATTATTTTAAAAGAAACATCAAAAGTGTTCTTTAATAAATTAAGAAAAACATTAACTATCAGATATACATTTTACATTGAGAACTATGATAAAAAAATTTCAAGATTCATTGATCTCATGAGTTTAAAGGAAGACTATGATGGATCAGAATAAAGATTTGGAATCAAAGAACATAAACTTGACTTATTTTTGAATGGAAAACAAGTATATTAAAGAAGAAGTTTACAAAAATGAAAAAATAAAAAATAACAAGATAAAAAATTAAAACCCTTGTTTAGATATTTAAAATATAAGCCTAAAAATTTAGAATTTCTTTTGTGAGTAAGATTTTTAGTTTATTCCAATTTAGTTAAAGTTAATAATTTCAACTGATATATTTATTAATGTAATTCAGTTAAATTAAAAGAATGAAATGGATAAAATGTATTTGTTACTAGCAAAGTTTTTTAAATAAATTTTTTCGGTTCAAATTGGATAAAATGAGAGCTGCACACATAAGTTTGCTGAAGCTATCATTTTAACCCTACTTTTTTTATGGCCCATGAATATTAAATCTCATACACAGGCATCTTTTTGTAACCCTATTCAAATGTTCCAAAATATTCTCTTTCAAGTGGGTGAATGGCAGGTAGTGGTTTATTCCATATCATTTCATTACTGTCTTGAAATGTATAGTGTAAATTTCAGCTCCATGAACAATGTGAAGATTGTCTTGACATCAATTCCTTCCTGTCTGCTGGCTGCACGTTAGGCTGGTGGATTTCCAGATTCTACTTAACAGATCAGGAGTTCAGTACACACAGGAAGCGACTACATAGTTAGCGGAGGCTGTATGGAGAGTACTGACAGGATTTTGAGGCTAGAAGGTCTCAGGAAAGTGCAGAAAGACCTTCAGTATAAAAGAGAGTAGACATAGGAACACTCAATATTTTAGTTTTGTAGTTGTGTAGGTGTATTGGGAAAGAACTGCAGCTCCAAACATACGTAGAAAGTATTGGCTCTAAAATCGTTATAGGTAAGGAAAGTTGGCTGAAGCCGAAAATAAGTTCAGCCGAAATTTTCATTATGGGCTTAACTGTGTTCAAAAGGATAGATTAAATACAGTTGGTGGTGGAGTGTTTATTGGTGTCAGCAGTAGTTTATCATGAAGTAAAATTGAAGTAGATAGATCTGTGAGTTAGTACAGGTAGAGATTATACTGGACAGCCAGAATAAATTAATAATTAGTTCATTTTGACGAGCCACAACTTGGATGAAAATCTGAGTGTCATGTCAGATAGGTACCACACTCATACAATAAAAGTTGGTGGTGACTTCAATCTACCCTCGATAGGCTGGCGAAAATATAGCTTTATAGTCGGTGATAGGCATAAAACGTCATCCTAAATCATTTTGAATGACTCTTCAGTAAATTATTTTTGACAACTAGTTCAGAAGACGATTCGAAGTGCAAACGATCGCGAAAACATACTTGACTTCTTAGCAACAAATAATCCTGACCAAATATGGAGCATCGTGATGCATACAGGGATAAGAGACCACAAGGTTGTTGTAGCTAAACTTAATCATGTAAAATCCAAACCCACCAAAAATAAACGCCAAAAACATCTATTTAAAAAAGCAGATAAAAATTCGCTAGAGACAGTCTCCATTCCCTCCATTAAGATTATTTAAGCATAGACCAGATGTGGTTTAAATTCAAAGAAATTGTGTAGATGGTAACTGTTATGTATTGTAATGTAGCTGCTTCGAATATTGATTATGTTCATCTGTGAAACTGGGCATGATAAGCAACCTGAGCTATCAGTTAACAGAATGTAAACTGCATAACACTGCGTGTATGTTGTATGAGTGTGAGTTTCACTGTTACTTAAGCCCCCAACAGGTCATTACATGAGAAGTTTAAAACTAACATTTGGATAAGCTATCTGACTGCTTTTTTGAACAAGAATTTACAAGTGATACAGAATATGGCTTGTGTAACGGAATTTACTGCACTAGAGTACATGACATCTTGTGGTGTATCAGTGTCTCTGTGTTGGCCCCATGTTTTACACTCACCTCTTTAGATAACCGCCTTTTTCCATGTGGTTCACAGCAATGCACAGCAGCATGTAGCAGCTTATTGTTACTAAGTATAAAAAGAAGTTTGCTTGAATCCTCTTAACTACTAAGTAACTTTTGAGAATATATTTCATTAATTAAGTCTATTTAAAATCTCAGAATCATCATGAACAAGTATTAATAATGACAATGACAAGTGACATATGTGTCAATAACGGCTGAGTGCCAGATTAACAAAGTATGTCAATTTCAAAGTTCCATTAATATTTAGTAACACAGCATATTATTTAGATGTGGAGAATAATTGCTATTATTTTGAAGATAAGGAGGTTACTTTCACTGACAAGCAAAGCATGGGGTTACTGCAAACTCAAGACTAACAGTCACTCATAGAAAGACCCGTACCCATATAATGGAAAGTTGTAGAAGTCACATCAATACTAAAGAAAGGAAGTAGGAATAATTTGCTGGATTATGGATCCATATCACTAACATCGATTTGATTAGGATTTTGGGACGTTTACTGTGCACAAACATTATGAATCACCTCAAAGAAAACGATTTATTGACAAATAACCAACACAGATACAGAAAATATCGGTCTTGTGGAACATAACTAGCTCTTTAGTCTCACGAATTATTGAGTGCTATCGACAGGGGATGTCAAACTGATTCCATATTTTTAGATTTCCAGAAGGCTTTTGACACCGCTACTCATAAACGACATGCGAGTGAATTCGTGATATCGTGTTAGAAATTTCACAGTTTGTAGTAAATGACTGAATGTCATCAAGTAAAACAGAAATAATATCTAGTGTACCACAAGGAAGTGTTATAGTCACTTTGTGGTTCCTCGTCTACATAAGTGATTGAGGAGACAATCTGAGCAGAAATCGTAGATTGTTTGCAGATGATGTTATCATTTACCATCAGGTAAAGTCATCAGATGATAAAAACGAATTGCAAAATGATTTAGACAAGATACCTGTATGGTGCAAGAAGTGGCAACTGAATCTAAATCACGAAAGGTGTGAAGTCATCCATGAGCACTAAAGTGAATCCACTAAATTTCATATACATCACAATCACACAAACCTAAAGACTATGAACTTAAATAGGTACTTAGGGATTGGAATTACGAATAAATTAAATAAGGAAGAGAATGCCTAGGATACACGAATTGGTGTGGTAGTCATTAAAATGAAGGCAGTTTTTGGTGTGGCAGGGCCTTTTCATAAAATTTCGATCACCAACTTTCTTCTCAGCGTGAAAAATATTTTGTTGCGACGTATCTGCTTAGGGAGAAATGATCATCATAATAAAATAAGAGAAATCACAGTTCACACAGACAGATTTAAGTGTTCAGTTTTTTTTGGGAGCGTTTGAGAGTGGAACAGCGGAGAAATAGCTTAAAGGCATTTTGATGGGTTCTTTCCCAGGCACTTAACTGTGAATTGTAGGGTAGTCATGCAGATGTAGAAGAATTTGTCAAACAACTGCATGACCTTGTTCCCTGTCTTTGTCCTTACAGATAGAGCCCAGGCGAATTCTGAATAAATATAATTACTAAGTAGCCAGGTTGGAAAAGTAGGACACAATGTACTGAGCAAACAAATTTGTCTACATACAAAATCAACAGCATCCCTCATACTACATGCAGTGGTATAAATTAACAAAAAACAATCAATTATTGAACAAAAATATTAAAAATGATACCTAAAAATACTAATAATGAACCAAGTGGTAGTGGTCAATTTCAATTAAACCAAAAATTTTGGGTAATCAAATTCATCATCATTATTTTTAAGTTTCTTCATTTCCTTTTATCTCAGTTTAATATTTCCATCTTCAAAGAATTGAAAAACCCAAGAACTAATTCATTTCAAGTATCCATTTGGCAACATAATTCTAAATTTATTGTCAAGCTCCATACAAGTTTTACATCATATCTAGTTTCAAAATATTCACCGCCATTGATGTAATACAAATTATTTACTTCTAACTAATTAATATTTTAAACAAATTAGAACTCTTTGCATTACTGAACTTCTTCATTAGAGCTTCCACTTACACTGATTAAAATTTTATTGTGATTAAAAATTTTCACTCATAATTCTATACTGGGCATCATATGTTATATTTTTCTTGGGGCTCACATGACTAAATAGTCATGAGTATCATTCTGAATTTCGTCATTGAATGTGGCACACAGCTTCAATGTTATTTTCTCAGTAGTTAACATGTTCATTTTCCTAGCTATATTTATGATATAGATAGGATAATTTTCAATAATACTGATGGGATTTATATTGACATAACTATTCAATTGTATGACTCTCTTAAAATCTAGGAAAGTATCATATGTGTTCAGATAATTATTTGGTTGATCTAGATTCATCATCTCTTGAGGACAAACTTTATTTCTTCCATTCTTCATTTAGATATTAATTAATGTGATGTAATCACACAAGGAAGAATCAATGAACGGATTATTCTTCCTTTTTGTTTGTTAAACAATGATGATCAAATAAGGCATATCAGATTCTAAAGAATTATAGTAATTACTGGTATCTAGTTCAAAATTTCTCTTTCCATTCGATCCCGCAACTCTATGGTTTGTGGTTCAAAGTAAGATGTTGGAATTTTCGAATATTTTAGTCTTTCTTGCTCTAGCATGAGTGAATATTGTGGTTCATATCTAACAATAGGAACATGAATTTTGACTGATTCAACAATAGTTTTGTCTTCCTTAGGAACTGTGGTCACATCTTCAATACCACCTTCATAATGCTCAGCCCATCAAAAAATTGCTTCTCCACCACTATGTAAAAATCCACCAAATATTTTTAAAGGATTAAGTACTTAATTTTTCTTATTGTTCGTCTTCCCATTCTTGAGAACATGACCTTCCATGGTTCACTGATTGACTAGTGATGAAGTCAATTTCATAAGGACAGATGAAGAAACAAAAGGTTCCATTCTAGACAAAATATTGTTTCCTTCCTCTATTGTTACAACTTCAAACAGGTTTGCCACATAGTTGTCACTCAATTTTTATTGTACTTTTCCATTATGTGATGGTTAATCTGTAGCATTAGCTCCAATAATACTAGAGCTCATGTACATCTCAGCACAACTAGGATAAACCCAATCATCTCCAGTATTTATATTAGTCTCTGTGTAGCCTCTATAGTCTTGCTGGGGAGATTTACATTATTTTTAGTTTTCTCATTCACAGGGAATGAGGTAAACCGACAGCTCTCTCTTTTGTTGGTTGTTTATGAAATATAAAATTTTATTAATCTATTTCTAAAACAACTGTTACAGTAGCACCATTGAAGTCCATCAAATTGTCATTTTCAACAGCTACAGTTATTTCTAATTCCTAAATAGTATAAAAAATTGGAATATATATATATATATATATGTATATATATATATGTATATATATATATATAATTGGAATATATATATATATATATATATATATATATATATATATATATATATATATATATTCCAATTTTTGATACTATTTAGGAATTAGAAATATATATATATATATATATATATATATATATATATATATATATGGGATAATGTGCTTCATACATTATTGGCCCAAAACATTCAGCTTTAGTCTTGCATGAATACTATTAGTATTAAATGATCAGTATGCTTTACAAACATTCCATCAGTTAAATTAAGATTTGTGTTGATTAATTCAAATGGAATAAATTTCAGCACATCATTAGCAACAGATTTTCTATTAGCTTGAATAGTTGGGCCACTAAATTCACGCGCAATTCCTGTACTACCTTTTATATCTATAAATGATTTACAACGCTCTCAATAAAAACTCTTTTTTAAAATTTCATGTACTTTAATGTGAATATTTGGCTTTTTGGTATAAATAACTTTTTCCAAGCTTTTTAAACTATATTTTCCAACAGAAATTCCCATCTTCTCTCCATTACAGCTTAATTTATTATATTTGTGTGGCATTTGGAGTTAAGAAAAGTTGTGTGAAAAACAACCAGTGCAACACCGTTAAAAGTTTCTTGTATAGGTGCAACCAATCGTTTTTTGAGAACAGGTGACTTATCACTCAACTGAAATAAATGACCCATCTAACATTAGTAAAAATGTACTTAATTATGTGTGAACAGATTGGATATATAAGAAAGGAATTCCAGAGAAGAAGTCAAAAACTATATGTGATAAGCTTTCACTTAATTCTGATTGATATTGATTGCTAGGATGAGGTGGTGGTCGAAAATCAACATTAATGATTGAGAATTATATTTTAGCTCCAGGATGGTTGAACTGGAATGAAATCAATCACTTGTATGTTTATTCAGAAGAGTAGATCAACCAAAATACTAAACATTTATAAAAAATGCCAAAAATAAAAGAAAAATATTAAAAATACCTTCTTTTATTGAAAATAATGATGAAATTATATCACTGGATAAATGTGAAGATAGTTCAGTTGTTACATTTGACGATTTCATTTTTGAAAATCAGGATGTAGTTAGAGAATATTTTACTAGAGGAAGACATAAAGGAATAGACTGTTTATGTTTAGCACAGGCACATTCAAAAATACCAGAACAATTAATAAGGGATAATCTAAATTTTTAAAATATTTTTAGACAAGACGATACAAATGTAAGTCACATACATCATGAACTTGTTGGTGGTGATTTAAAATTTTATGTTTTTAAAGAAATATGTAGTAAATTTAGGAAGCATATGTCCATTTTTCTTACAATAAACATGTATAGGAAGCATAAAATAGGAAAGTACAGACATAAGATACTAAACTTCTTAACTAACTAATGTTTTTTATCTTTAATAAATGTTTGCAAAATTTGGTCCAGAGGGTGTTAAAAAAGCTATACAAAACAGAAAAATAAAGGAACAGATAAAAAAGAATTTAAAAATGGAAAGAACAACCTAGAACAGAGTATAAAAAATAAAAAAATGGGAATCAAACTGTTATTTACACAATCGACCAAATAGGAGATAAAGTTTTGAAGGCTATTGAAGAAAACAGATAGGTTGAAAAACGGATGGTTCCTTATCAACATCACTACTATTTTCATGAATCTCACGATATTCCACCAACTGAACAATATGACAGTCCATAGTCTGATCAAAGGCTAAATTAATGAGATATACAAAATGTATTGACAAATTATGAAAAGGAGGTTAAAGACAAAAGCTAAGAAAATAAAGGACGGTGATGTTAAAGATACATCTAGAAGTGAAAGAATGCTAGAATATATTAACCATAGTGAAGATCAAGTTTGGATTAAAACCTGATGGTACATTTAAATTTATTGTTAATTTACCAGTAAAATGTGATGGAGATAAATTAAAAGTTGGTCACAGGACGTATGAAGGTATTAATGGGCTGATGAATTTTTTAACTAAAAACAGGTAATAGAAAATCTGATGCAAAGGCATTATATTCTGAAAAGAGGCACTAAATATAATAATTCAACAAAATAAAAAGTCAATATCGATTTGCTAACATTAAAAACAGATTTAGGATCAAGTTTTAGTGAAAGTCTGATAAAGGAATATACAGAAAAAACAATTGCATGTATTGGGATGAACGATATTATAGACTTAATCGACAGAGTAGCGGTAATTCATGGCAAAAAGTTAGCAGGAAACAAAAATTATTACAATAAAAAAGTCGGATTAATGCAAATGTTAACAATAATTGAATGCTTTCACTAATGAAAATCTAAAAGGAATTCTGTATTTGATCAGAATTTTGAATAATTTACAACCTACAATTTGCAACAGTGAAAAGCATCTGAAAGTATTAACAGACTGACTTTAAATAATTTGCCAATGCTAGGGATTCATCTACCAGGCTATGGATACCATATATCTTTTACCAAACTAGTTGAATGATTAATACGTGATGATAAATGCATAAATCAATTAGACACTGCTTGAAAAAAGCTTACCATTGCTTATAGAGGTAACAAAAATTTAGAATCTAGACATCAAGCTGTAAAAGAACTGCAAATAGCTGCAAAGGAAAGATTGCCTGCATGTGCTGCATCAATTGGAGAACAATTAGCAACTACAGCAGTTAGAGGAATAATGTATGAAAAGAGAAAATTAAGAATGGTTGTTGATGATAATGGTTCATGTTACTAAAATCCATATACAAATTTTTATCTATATGAATGAATAATATCGCCATTGATTATATTTTGCTAGCTAGTGGCAAAACTTCACCAAAACAAATTAAAATTAAACTCAATATTAACAGTTGAATAATACTGACAATTTTTTAGCGGACACCAAATAAGAGAAATAGAAAAATCAGCGTTAATTTACTCATAACTATAGGTATAACTGTTTTGAAAAAGTTTATTGAATATTTAACAAGAAAAAAAGAAAAATTAAAGCTAATGAAACACAAAGGAGGCTTTCTTTCATTACTACTGGATGCAATACCATATTTAGCTGGTTATGGTTCACCAGCAGGTGAAGCAGTTGGAACTGAAAAAGCGTCAATGGACAAGAAAAAAGATGATTAAGATTAAGAAAAACAAAAAAAGAATAATTACCAATGGGAAGAAAAACAATTTCCAAAAGTATTCGGCACATATCCTAATCGATTAAGAAATTTTGATACAGGAAAACTTGTCAAAATATCAATATTAAACACTTCCATGGTGTTTTTTTTAAATTGATGAATTACCTAACAAACCATAACAATAGTTAATTTGAATACATCTGGTCATGTTGGTACTTATTGGACATGCTGTTATAAGAATAATGAGAAAAAATTGTATTTGATACATTTACTGGTATTATACCAAAAAACAAATTAACTATTTGGGGACAAAGGGACTATAGCACTATCCTCAGAGAATACAACATTTTAATAAAATAATATGTAGTCATTTGTGTATATTTGTGCTACAATTGTGGTAAGATACTTAAAAGTTTAATAAAATTTTGAACCTAGTAAATGGACATTTTTGGAAATAAGGTGCAGCTAAAGACTGTTTCAAGAGCTGCAAGATAAATGCAAATCACCCTGAAAAAAGTGAAGTTCAAAAAAATCAAAACAGAACTGGAATGAAAAACCAAACGTTTTCAATCACATATTAAAAAAGAAATAAATTCAAAACAAAAAATTTACTTAAACATTTCAACAAGAATCTAGGTGACGTTTATAATACTTATGCAGGATTAAAAGCATTAGTAGAGGCAAAAATAGGGACTGTAATTAAGGAATATCAAAATGAGTTAAGTAATATTGTTAAAGCATCTAAAAGTTTTATATTTTTAAAGGTGGAAGACTGGTGAGTATAAAAGAACCTATAAATGATTATGATGCAGTTATTAAAAAATACTTAGAAAATTAATTAGCCAATCATGTTCGCAAAGCTTCAGAACTTCTTAATGAAAAAGTTATGCAGACTCATCAAGATAATTATACCATTCTAACACATCTTGATGAAACAATGAAAAGCGTGAATACAACTCTTACATTTGCTTTTGGTAACTATAATACCCCCCCCCATGAACCATGGACCTTGCCGTTGGTGGGGAGGCTTGCGCGCCTCAGCGATACAGATGGCCGTACCGTAGGTGCAACCACAACGGAGGGGTATCTGTTGAGAGGCCAGACAAACAAGTGGTTCCTGAAGAGGGGCAGCAGCCTCTTCAGTAGTTCCAGGGGCAACAGTCTGGATGATTGATTGATCTGGCCTTGTAACATTAACCAAAACGGCCTTGCTTTGCTGGTACTGTGAACGGCTGAAAGCAAGGGGAAACTACAGCCGTAATTTTTCCCGAGGACATGCAGCTTTACTGTATGATTAAATGATGATGGCGTCCTCTTGGGTAAAATATTCCAGAGGTAAAATAGTCCCCCATTCAGATCTCCAGGCGGGGACTGCTCAAGAGGACGTCGTTATCAGGAGAAAGAAAACTGGCGTTCTATGGATCGGAGCGTGGAATGTCAGATCCCCTAATTGGGCAGGTAGGTTAGAAAATTTAAAAAGGGAAATGGATAGGTTAAAGTTAGATATAGTGGGAATTAGTGAAGTTCGGTGGCAGGAGGAACAAGACTTTTGGTCAGGTGATTACAGGGTTATAAATACAAAATCAAATAAGGGTAATGGAGGAATAGGTTTAATAATGAATAAAAATAGGAGTGCGGGTTAGCTACTACAAACAGCATAGTGAACGCATTATTGTGGCCAAGATAGACACGGAGCCCATGCCTACTACAGTAGTACAAGTTTGTATGCCAACTAGCTCTGCAGATGATGAAGAAATTGATGAAATGTATGATGAGATAAAAGAAATTATTCAGGTAGTGAAGGGAGACGAAAATTTAATAGTCATGGGTGACTGGAATTCGTCAGTAGGAAAAGGGAGAGAAGGAATCATAGTAGGTGAATATGGATTGGGGGGAAGAAATGAAAGAGGAAGCCGCCTTGTAGAATTTTGCACAGAGCATAACTTAATCATAGCTAACACTTGGTTCAAGAATCATAAAAGAAGGTTGTATACCTGGAAGATTCCTGGAGATACTAAAAGGTATCAGATAGATTATATAATGGTAAGACAGAGATTTCCAGGGGCAGATGTGGATTCTGACCACAATCTATTGATTATGAACTACAGATTGAAACCGAAGAAACTGGAAAAATGGTGGGAATTTAAGGAGATGGGACCACGATAAACTGACTAAACCAGAGGTTGTAGAGAGTTTCAGAGAGAGCATAAGGGAACAATTGACAGGAATGGGGGAAAGAAATACAGTAGAAGAAGAATGGGTAGCTCTGAGGGATGAAGTAGTGAAGGCAGCAGACGATCAAGTAGGTAAAAAGACGAGGGCTAATAGAAATCCTTGGGTAACAGAAGAAATATTGAATTTAATTCATGAAAGGAGAAAATATAAAAATGCAGTAAATGAAGCAGGCAAAAAGGAATACAAACGTCTCAAAAATGAGATCGACAGGAAGTGCAAAATGGCTAAGCAGGGATGGCTAGAGGACAAATGTAAGCATGTAGAGGCTTGTCTCACTAGGGGTAAGATAGATACTGCCTACAGGAAAATTAAAGAGAACTTTGGAGATAAGAGAACCACTTGTATGAATATCAAGAGCTCAGATGGAAACCCAATTCTAAACAAAGAAGGGAAAGCAGAAAGGTGGAAGGAGTATATAGAGGGTCTATACAAGGGCGATGTACTTGAGGACAATATTATGGAAATAGAAGAGGATGTAGATGAAGAAGAAATGGGAGATATGATACTGCGTGAAGAGTTTGACAGAGCACTGAAGGACCTGAGTCAAAACAAGGCCCCGGGAGTAGACAACATTCCATTAGAACTACTGATGGCCTTGGGAGAGCCAGTCATGACAAAACTCTTCCATCTGGTGAGCAAGATGTATGAGACAGGCGAAATACCCTCAGACTTCAAGAAGAATATAATAACTCCAATCCCAAAGAAAGCAGGAGTTGACAGATGTGATAATTACCGAACTATCAGTTTAATAAGTCACAGCTGCAAAATACTAATACGAATTCTTTACAGATGAATGGAAAAACTGGTAGAAACAGACCTCGGGGAAGATTAGTTTGGATTCCGTAGAAATGTTGGAACACGTGAGGCAATACTAACCTTACGACTTATCTTAGAAGAAAGATTAAGAAAAGGCAAACCTACGATTCTAGCATTTGTAGTCTTAGAGAAAGCTTTTGACAATGTTGACTGGAATACTCTCTTTCAAATTCTGAAGGTGCAGAGAGCGAAAAGCTATTTACAATTTGTGCAGAAAACAGTTGTAAGAGTCGAGGGACATGAAAGGGAAGCACTGATTGGGATAGGAGTGAGACAGGGTTGTAGCCTCTCCCAGATGTTATTCAGTCTGTATATCGAGCAAGCAGTAAAGGAAACAAAAAAAAAATTTGGAGTAGGTATTAAAATCCATGGAGAAGAGATAAAAACTTTGAGGTTCGCCGATGACATTGTAATTCTGTCAGAGACAGCAAAGGACTTGGAAGAGCAGTTGAACGGAATGGACAGTGTCTTGAAAGGAGGATATAAGATGAACATCAACAAAAGCAAAACGAGGATAATGGAATGTAGTCAAATTAAGTCGGGTGACGCTGAGGGAATTAGATTAGGAAATGAGACACTTAAAGTAGCAAAGGAGTTTTGCTATTTAGGGAGTAAAATAACTGATGATGGTCGAAGTAGAAAGGGTATAAAATGTAGACTGGCAATGGCAAGGAAATCGTTTCTGAAGAAGAGAAATTTGTTAACATTGAGTATAGATTTAAGTGTCAGGAAGTCGTTTCTAAAAGTATTTGTATGGAGTGTAGCCATGTATGGAAGTGAAGCATGGACGATAACTAGTTTGAACAAGAAGAGAATAGAAGCTTTCGAAATGTGGTGCTACAGAAGAATGCTGAAGATAAGGTGGGTAGATCACGAACTAATGAGGAGGTATTGAATAGGATTGGGGAGAAGAGAAGTGTGTGGCACAACTTGACTAGAAGAAGGGATCGGTTGGTAGGACATGTTTTGAGGCATGAAGGGATCACAAATCCAGCATTGGAGGGCAGCGTGGAGGGTAAAAATCGTAGAGGGAGGCCAAGAGATGAATACACCATGCAGATTCAGAAGGATGTAGGTTGCAGTAGGTACTGGGAGATGAAGAAGCTTGCACAATATAGAGTAGCATGGAGAGCTGCATCAAATCAGTCTCAGGACTGAAGACCACAACAACCACAACAACAACTATAATACACTGGAAAATATAGTACGCAATAGAGAAATAATTGAATTTACTCCTATGCCTCGAAAAATGTACAATTTTGAACACAATTTAGGGTTTAAAAGAGTTATCGTTGTGAAAAGTGGACATATATAGGTCGACTGGACATTTATTTGCGGATACTTTCAGAATGAGTGGAAATTTCATGTTGTGAGAGCGAAGCAGTCACGTACAACATCTGTGGAACAGTTGACTTACTGCAGTGACAATAATATCTTTCAACTTGTGTGTCTTTAGCTCAGTTGCACAGAAGAGAGGAGTCGAGTGTTGGATATGGAGTAAGCTGGCAGAACGTTTAGCGATGTGGATATTAGAGGAGGATTTTGCTGAAGAAAGTTGTTAATAATTATTAATCTGATGGAAGGACTTACAGATGCAGCATTTATGGAAAAGCGAGAATGGATTTGCATTATAGATGTGTCTTTAATGTAAAAACATTTGCTGGCATGCACTGATAACGATAGTGATTCTTGCAACCGATGAGTCTACCTCCCTATCTCAGTTTAGGTCATTTCAATTTTACTCATTTCAGTTTGCATAATCGTAAAAGCATGGACTTGTAAGACATATGGAAAAAAGTTAAAGTTTTTGGTTTTTCGTGGTTTTATGTTCTTGTGAAATAAGAATTTACAATACAGCATTGTCATTATTATGAACGGATTAGTATTTTCATTTCAAGTAAGAAGTTGTTTTTAGTATCAGAAAATCATCCCAATCTATCTCCCAGTAGTTTAGTTTTCCGTTAGCGTATTTTAGCTGGTGTGATTTCTTCATGCTGTTGTGTTGCTGCTGATTACACTGTAATTTTTCAGGTGAGATTCTTGTCATGTTTTGTTGGTCTTTCGTTTCTGATCTCACGTTTCCATTGTGCAAATTCTAAGCATTTTATTTATAATTCAGATTTTTAACAGGCCAGCAAACAGTGTGTGTTTCTAGTGTTGCTACCTTTATCAGTGCTTTTTTTGTGAGGTGCATAGTTTGATTTTGGTAGTGGTATTTTAGTAACACTTTTGATTTAATTTCCTGCACAGTGAACTCAGTTAGATTTGGCGTTATGAAAACGTGTGCACTGAGACATGCTGTTTGCAACAGTAGTGTCAGTTCAATCTTTTCATGAAGAGGGTAGCACATTCAGTTATAAGTACAACGCAGCCAAAAATTTTTATGCTCATGAAAGAACGAACGATTGAGCCAGAGTAAATATCTTTCACTTGTCTACTGTTGCTTCAGTTTGTCTACTGGCACTTTTGAAAAGTGGTCAGATAATTTTTTTTCCTTCTGCTACAGCACTCAGCACAGTGCATGTTTTTATGTACTATTAATTTTATGTTTCTTTCCTTACAGCTATCTCTTGTGCACTTGCTATGTGTGAAATTTTCTGTGATTCATGTATCTAGCATGTAACGAATATTTATTACGTGTGTTACATATTCAATATGTGTGATGAAGTTTCATTAGGTGTAAAAATTTGGCTGTTGTATTTTACTCTTACATGACAGGTATGTCGTATTTTCAGTTGCTGCATTTTTTATAAATTTATTCTAAGCTATAAACCATATTACAATCTTAGCATTTCTAATAACAGTTATCAATCTCACTTTTTTACAGCGATTAATACAAGACATGTTCAGTGCAGTGATGAACAACAACAGAATCTGAAGTAAAACAGCGAAAGGATGTCATTTAATTCATTTAATAATGAACAGCTACCCTTTAGCATAAATAGGGTAACTGATACAGAACATAATCTAATTACACAAGTATAGGGAAATATATCTACACCTGAAACAGAAGAAAATTCCAAAACAAGCAGTAGTTGTCAGGTCGAACAAGGATCGCTAAGTGATAAGTCGCCAATGTATAATATCCAAATCGGACTGCAACAGTGAATAACATAAATATGGATATGCAGTTGAATAATACAGATTCAGGTTTTGCATCGTTTGTTTGCAATAGATCTGACTGCCTCTATGTCGAACAATACGATTTCAGATCAGTTTCAAACGCTGCTTGGACTACTGAAACAGTCACAACTGCGACAAGAACGAACAAGTGAACAGATTAAACAGACATAAAAACAAATTAATGAGCATTTTGAACAGGCAAAAGAAAAGATACAAAGCTGATCAGGCGGACTCAGGGATGAAATAGAGAAAGATTTTCAACCAATATTTGATGGTATTATTAACTGATTACGAGTTTTAGAAACCGAAATTGAGCAAATAAATACCACACAAAAAACGACCATGCAGAAATAATGGCTAAAATTGGTGAGACCATACCCAACGAAATAGTTACCAAGGTAAAAGAGTAGACCGAATTTTTACCAGAGAATGTCAAAGACGATACTGAAAAATTCGAAACCTTACACTTATGATCAGAAGTAAAGTATTAACAAATGAGTAACATCTCTGAATAAACACATGCACTATGCACAAAAATGACAAATTTGTCTGCCAACAATGATCGAGATTCCAAAGACACAGTTGATGTGCATTTCAAGGCCATGCCCAGATACCAATGTTTAAAGCATTTCTATGAAAATCAGATTAAAATCATAAACAACTGACAAATGAAATTGCAACCATATAGTCACAACCTTCACATATTGAAGAAAAATTGAACAATAATAAGCTTAGATAAGAAATTATACCTAGTAACACAAGTCCACACTATGAAACCTAGACAACAACACTAGCTTACAACATTTGAGAGACTATCAACATGAGCTGCTTCACATGTCAAGATATGACAGCAAACAGAACACTTGGAACAACCGCATAAACGCTGTGCCAAGGCACAAAGACAGATTTGGTATATACACTTCCTCAGTGTACGAAAATTCAAAATTAAACTTCTCTAACGAAATTCATCCTAGGGCGTGGATTGATCAATTGATCTGTGAGTTTCTACCAAATTAGCCCCCTGAGCACAAGCTAGAATTCATGTGCAGACATCTAGAAAACGAATCAGCAGTCAGAACACGATCAATTACAAGTGATTGTCGTTCAGAAAAGGACTTTACCAAGCATTTTTAACAAAATTTTAATCAACAACCGTCAGATATAATCAAAGAACTCTTCAGTTTTCTCATATAAGAAAATTACGGTACAAAGATAACATACAAGTAGCCTTAACAATTATTGCAAATACAGCTGAAAAACGCAGGAAAAGCACGAGTGAGGAAATTCCATTAGAACAAAAAGTTTTGGTCAGATATCCTCTGATATCAAGTAAAGGTAAGTCTCTTAGTCAGAAACTCTTCCTGCTCTACAACAGACCTTACTGAATTAAAAGAGTAGTGCACGAAAATGCATCGTAGTTGAAACACTACGTATATGGAGATACAAAGGAGAGCACCACATACCTTCCACACATAAAGCAGTTTGTTGAATAAATAAGTTGGTACATGACAAACATGTAGCGTTGTATGTATGAAGTATATAAGGTAACAGCAGTAAACATTATTCAAATTTCTTGGTTTAAGGTAAGAATGGAAGTAGTACTATAAGCGATTCTCTTAGTAAGCAGCTAACGATGCAGTTCTTTTCTTACCTGCCTTTTTGTGAAGACTAAGCAGAGTATCAGCTCTGTATTGGAAAAGTAATGAAATTTTATGATACATGAGATTATTTGTGCACTGAAGCCATTGGTTCTACATTTTGATGAAGATGTATGATTGTGTTTATGATGAGTAGTGTGATAGCATATGTTGATGATATTTAAGATATTGACGAACAGGGATTAGTAAGGGACTCTGTTTTCTGTTGACACATGTTGTTTGAAGACTGATACAATTAGTAAGTTGCAAGCTAAGAACTGAGTAATGGTTGATGCCAGATGAAATGCTATCTATGCTTGAACGATATGAAATGATTTACACACTCCATATGAAAATTTTTGCTTGAATACCTGAAAGAGTTGGTGTATGAGTTAGTAAAATGTTAGACAGAATATGGTTTGCAACTTAGGTGTTTTTACTGACCATTAGTCCCACATTTCTTGTGAATGATGTTTTGTGGCATGGCAGGAGTAGTCCTTGAAGACTTTCTTTAGATACTTTTGTAAACTTAAAAACGGTTTTACCACTTTGTATTAATACTGAACCTTTTCTGTTCACCATAACACTTGAAAGTTCTTAATGACAAATTTTACTGAAAAATGTTTACAATCTGAAAGATCATTGGGAGAGATTTACTCAAAAATTATGACAAATGAGAGAGGATATCTGTCACAAAAAAATGAGCAAAATTATAATAATTACTAACAGTCTTTTTCAGCAAACAATTTTAACTTAGTATGTAACACACATTCGTATTTAGTATAAGCAGTACCTTGTTACATAAATCTAAGTAAGCCAGTGTAGATAACTATATATTTATACTACTTCTATGTTCAGTGTCATCTTTCTTCACTTGATAGGCAGATTTACTTTTCTATGAGTATGTGTTTTCGGTGTTTCTTTGTGTGCATTTGCAACAGTGATGGAATTTCTTTAGATGTCATGTTGTATAGTTTGCTTGGCGCTTCTTTTGCTTGTAGTTAGATGCTTTTCCTTTTTCTATGTTGTCTGAATGAGTGTGATGTGCTACTCTAATTTTAGCGAGATCTCAATACTTTGCATAAGAGATATAATTTAGTAACTCATGAGTTAACAATAATTTACCAGGGATATACGTTAATATGATGGTTAAACATGGTTGAGGAATTGATAGTTAAAGAAATGATTTGAAGTTATGATGTGAGACGCCAGGTTTGATAAAAGAATGTGGATTTATTTGAAGTGACAATTTGTAAAGTGGATATTCTGAAGCTAGGTAAGAAGTTTGAGCAATATTTGAGATATAATTTGAGTACTAAGGAGGTTACCTCCTCCCCCCCCCCCCCCCCCCCCCCCCCACGAACCATTGACCTTGCTGTTGGTCGGGAAGCTTGTGTGCCTCAGTGATACAGATGGCAGTAGCGTAGGTGCAACCACAATGGAGGGTTATCTGTTGATAGGCCAGACAAACGTGTGGTTCCTGAAGAGGGGCAGCAGCCTTTTCAGTAGTTGCAGGGGAAATAGTCTGGATGATTGACTGATATGGCCTTGTAACACTAACCAAAACGGCCTTGCTGTGCTGGTACTGTGAACAGCTGAAAGCAAAGGGGAAATTTTTCCCGAGGACATGCAGCTTTACTGTATGGTTAAATGATGATGGCATCCTCTTGGGTAAAATATTCCGGAGGTAAAACAGACCCCCATTTGGATCTCTGGGCGAGGACTACTCAAGAGGACGTCGGTATCAGGAGAAATAAAACTGGCGTTCTACGGATCATAGCGTGGAATCTCAGATCCCTTAATCAGAAAGGTAGGTTAGAAAATTTATAAAGGGAAATGGGTAGGTTAAAGTTAAATATAGTGGGAATTAGTGAAGTTCGGTGCAGGAGGAACAAGACTTCTGGTCAGGTGACTACACAGTTATAAACACAAAATCGAATAGGGGTAATGCAGGAGTAGGTTTAATAATGAATAAAAAAATAGGAGTGCAGGTAAGCTACTACAAACAGATAGTGAACGCATTATTGTGGCCAGGATAGATACGAAGCCAATGCCTACTACAGTAGTATAAATTTATATGCCAACTAACTCAACAGACGATGAAGAAATTGATGAAATGTATGATGAGATAAAAGAAATTATTCAGGTAGTGAAGGGAGACGAAAATTTAATAGTCATGGGTGACTGGAATTCGAGAGTAGGAAAAGGGAGAGAAGGAAACATAGTAGGTGAATATGGATTGGGGGTAAGAAATGAAAGAGGAAGCTGTCTGGTAGAATTTTGCACAGAGCATAACTTAATCATAGCTACCACCTGGTCCAAGAATCATAAAAGACGGTTGTATACATGGAAGAATCCTGGAGATACTAGAAGGTATCAGATAGATTATATAATGGTAAGACAGAGATTTAGGAACCAGGCTTTAAATTGTAAGACATTTCCAGGGGCAGATGTGGACTCTGACCACAATCTATTGCTTATGAACTGCAGATTAAAACTGAAGAAACTGCAAAAAGATTGGAATTTAAGGAGATGGGACCACGATAAATTGACTAAACCAGAGGTTGTAGAGAGTTTCAGGGAAAGCATAAGGGAACAATTGACAGGAATGGGGGAAAGAAATACAGTAGAAGTAGAATGGGTAGCTCTGAGGGATGAAGTAGTGAAAGCAGCAGAGGATCAGGTAGGTAAAAAGACGAGGGCTTGTAGAAATCCTTGGGTAACAGAAGAAATATTGAATTTAATTGATGAAAGGAGAAAATATAAAAATGCAGTAAATGAAGCAAACAAAACGGAGTACAAACGTCTCAAAAATGAGATCGACAGGAAGTGCAAAATGGCTAAGCAGGGATGACTAGACGACAAATGTAAGGATGTAGAGGCTTGTCTCACTAGGGGTGAGATAGATACTGCCTACAGGAAAATTAAAGAGACCTTTGGAGAAAAGAGAGCCACTTGTATGAATATCAAGAGCTCAGATGGAAAACCAGTTCTAAGCAAAGAAGGGAAAGCAGAAAGGTGGAAGGAGTATATAGAGGGTCTACAAAAGGGCGATGTACTTGAGGACAATATTATGGAAATGGAAGAGGATGTAGATGAAGATGAAATGGGAGATATGATACTGCGTGAAGAATTCTGACAGAGCAGTGAAAGACCTGAGTCGAAACAAGGCCCCGGGAGTAGACAACATTCCATTAGAACTACTGACGGCCTTGGGAGAGCCAGTCCTGACAAAACTCTACCATCTGGTGAGCAAGATGTATGAGACAGACAAAATACCCTCAGAGTTCAAGAAGAACATAATAATTCCAATCCCAAAGAAAGCAGGTGTTGAAAGATGTAAAAATTACCGAACTATCAGTTTAATAAGCCACAGCTGCAAAGTACTAACGTGAATTCTTTACGCACGAATGGAAAAACTGGTAGAAGCCGACCTCAGGGAAGATCAGTTTGGATTCCGTAAAAATGTTGGAACACGTGAGGCAATACTGACCTTATGACTTATCTTAGAAGAAAGATTAAGAAAAGGCAAACCTACGATTCTAGCATTTGTAGACTTAGAGAAAGCTTTTGACAATGTTGACTGGAATACTCTCTTTCAAATTCTGAAGGTGCAGAGAGCGAAAAGCTATTTACAATTTGTGCAGAAAACAGTTGTAAGAGTCGAGGGACATGAAAGGGAAGCACTGATTGGGATAGGAGTGAGACAGGGTTGTAGCCTATCCCCGATGTTATTCAATCTGTATACTAAGCAAGCAGTAAAGGAAACAAAAGAAGAAATCGGAGTAGGTATTAAAATCCATGGAGAAGAAATAAAAACTTTGAGGTTCGCCGATGACATTGTAATTCTGTAAGAGACAGCAAAGGATTTAGAAGAGATTTAGAAGATCAGTTGAATGGAATGGACAGTGTCTTGAAAGGAGACTTTAATATGAACATCAAAAAAAGCAAAACGAGGATAATGGAATGTAGTCGAATTCAGTCGGGTGATGCTGAGGGAATTAGAGAGACACAGTAGTAAAGGGGTTTTGCTGTTTGAGGAGCAAAATAACTGATGATGGTCGAAGTAGAGAGGATATAAAATGTAGACTGGCAATGGCAAGGAAAGCGTTTCTGAAGAAGAGAAATTTGTTAACATCGAGTATAGATTTAAGTGTCAGGAAGTCGTTTCTCAAAGTATTTGTATGGACTGTAGCCATGTATGGAAGTGAAACATGGACGATAAATAGTTTGGACAAGAAGAGAATAGAAGCTTTCGAAATGTGGTGCTACAGAAGAATGCTGAAGATTAGATGGGTAGATCACATAACTAATGAGGAGGTATTGAGTAGAATTGGGGAGAAGAGGAGTTTGTGACACAACTTGACAAGAAGAAGGGGTCGGTTGGTAGGATATGTTCTGAGGCATCAAGGGATCACAAATGTAGAATTGGAGGGCAGTGTGGAGGGTAAAAATCGTAGAGGGAGCCCAAGAGATGAATACACTAAACAGATTCAGAAAGATGTGGGTTGCAGTAAGTACTGGGAGATGAAGAAGCTTGCACAGGATAGAGTAACGTGGAGAGCTGCATCAAACCAGTCTCAGGACTGAAGACCATAACAACAAGAACAACAACGACAACAAGGAAGTTACATGATTGAAAGACAACATTTTAGGAAAATGTAAGTAAAGAATAAAAGATTTTGAAGTAAGTTCTGTGAGATTTAAGAAGTTGAAGGATGGAAATAATTTCAGGATTTTGTAAAGTATATGTGATGAAATGAGTATTTGATGCATGTATGGGGATGTTTGAAAAGTTTGGGTGAACACAGACTGTTGGCATGTGACTCTATGAGAGCTCACTTTACCTTCCCTGAAGAGGTGATCATGAACCCAAGGCAGATACCTGACATTTTAAAGTTGTGATAATTTTGATATGAAAGGAGTTATGTTTTATTCTTTTGCTTTTCGTTGTTTTAATGTAAATATATCAATTTCTAATAATTGTTTCGATTTGTTGTGACACACATGAATTTGTTGGTATTACACTACTATGCTTTTTATTTTGTAGATTTCTTATTTGTATCTTACACAATTTCTTTGCTTTTTCAGTCTGGCATATCTTTTGCTTTATTATGAACAGTTTATTATGTCTGTTTGAAAGTTCAAGATTATCTATGTACTGTATAATTGTATATTTAGGTTTTATGTAATTTCTTAATATGTTTATGAATTGAACATCATTTGCATACTTTTTAATATTTTTGAAAGTGCTAGGAATAAGCAATTGGTTCACATTTTTCTCAGGTTAGGTATAACTTTCTATCTGGTTAGTCTATGAAGCACTGTGTCGTTATTGTGATTTTCTGTGCATCACTTAATTTTTTTTCTCCAGTATGTGACATTTTCATGCAAGAGACAGTTTACTTGTCAGCCAAAAACCTCAGTGTTATTGCAAGAGCCAATTTTAAATGAGTGTAGGAATTTATAGTGGACAAGATTTTAATTTGTTATGGAAGATATTATGTTGGTCTGTGAAAGACTCCTTGTAACATTCCTGATCTTGAAACTGCACCACTGCTAACAACGTGATTTATGATTGGCGGAAGACAATTTTCTGTGCTGGTCACTTGGCCAGAATTCAGCTATTGCTTAGTGTTGCACAGCAAGAGGAGTTTCTGTTGGTCACTTGCCAAGACTCCAAACGCTATCTGACATTGCACTTCAAGATGAGTTTTACCTGGTCGTTTGGATGAACTCCAGAACTCACTGGTCATTCTACTGCAATACTGGTCATTTCATTTCACAAGTGGACTTCAAGAGACTGAAATGTCAGCTTCATATACAAATATAGTCATGCATAGTGATTGAGGCTAATCATCACTGTTAAGATGGGAGTTTATATGGACTGCAATGACTTCCATTCTGTAATATTATTTTCATGTGATGATCAAGTGTTTCATTTGTGTGCCTAATCAAAACTTGACAATGCCCTGTGCACAGACTTTTAACGAAGAGCCACAGGTTCAGCTGCTTTATGTGCATGTTTCCATTTTATATGTTTTATAAAATTTTGTATATTTGTATATCTTGTCAATTTTTCATAGTTCTTACAGTCTATGACGACAAAAAAAGTACGAAAATTTTATCGAAAGCGGTTGGAGACTTTGAAAGCTGGACATATATAGGTCGACTGGACGTTTAAATGCTTATAGTTTCAGAATGAGTGGAAATTTGATGTTAGGAGAGCGAAGCAGTCGCATGTGACATCTGTGGAATAGTTGACTTACGGCAGTGACAATGTTTTTGGCTCAGTTGTAGAGCAGAGAGTAATTGAGTGTTGAATGTTGAGTAATCTGGCAGAAATTTTAGCGTAGTGCATATTGGAGGAGGATTTTCCTGAAGAAAATTGTTAGGAATTATTAATCTGATAGAAGGATTTACAGATGGAGCATTTATGGAACAGAGAGAATGGATTTGCATTATGGATATTTCTTTAAGGTAATAACATTTGCTGGTGTGCACTGATAATGTTAGAGATTCTTGCAAAAGAACAATCCACCTCCTCATCTCAGTTTAGGTCATTTCAATTTAATTCATTTCAGTTTGCATCATCGTAAAAAGACTGGCTTGTCAGACTTTTGTAAAGAAAGTAAAGGTTTTGGTTTTCTGTGATTTTTATGTTATTATGAAATAAAAGTTTAAAATACAGCATTCTTATTACATCGAATGGATTAATATTTTCACTTCAAGTAAGAAGTTTCGTCTTAGTAAGAGAAGATCATCCCAACCTTTCTCTTTGTGGTTTAATTTTACTTTAGGATTTTTTAGATGACGAGATTTTGTGATGCTGTGCTGTTGCAGCTGATTATGCTGTAATTTTTCAGGCGAGATTCTTGTCACGTTTTGTTGGTTCTTTCGTTTCTCATCTCACGTTTCCAATGCGCAAATTCTAAGCATTTTCTTTATAATACAGAGTTTTAATGGGACAGCGAACAGTGTGTGTTTCGTAGAGTTGTTACAGAATTTCAGTGTTTAAATTTTTTGGAAGTGCACAGTTTCATTTTGGTATAGGTATTTGAGTAAGAGTTTTGATTTAATTTCCTGCACAGAGAATGCCTGTTAATTTTGTCTTTATGTATATGTGTACACTGATACATGCTGTCTGCAATAGTAATTTCAGTTCAACATTATTATAACAGGACAGCACATTCAGTTTTAAGTAAAAAGCAGCCAAAAATTATTATGTTCATGAACAAACAAACGATTGTGTCAGAGCAAATAACTTTCAGTTGTTGGAAATAATATAAATAAAGATTTGATTTTTTTTATTTTGATATTGCAGTAAATGTATCTAATAACCTATGTAAAGTAAATAACAGTAATCAATCAAAATGGTACACAAAATCAAATATTCAAACTATAAGATTAAAAGTTACACTCACAACTGTACCAGTCGATGTAAAGTTAATTATATTTGGTGAAATTATGTAAAATTTAATAAATTTTTAATCTATATCAATTGTAACCATATCTGGTGCTTGAAATGGAGAAAATTTACTGACAAAGCTAATCTTCATAAAGTAACAACTAAAAACAGCAGACAGAGGATTGAAGGCCTTTGCACAGTGTGTAAGACTACAAGGAGTAACTTTGTTAAGAAAATTAGTAGGTGATGGGGCACAGTCCAAAGACTGCATGCAGTGCAGAGACTGCTCCAGCTTCATAGACAATATTTCATAAATACAGACAACTACTTCGTATCGTATTTGTCCAGCATGTAGTATACATGTCAGGTAAAGGTTTTAGCCACGTACTACTTATTACAATCTTCAGAAAGACTCACGAAGTAGTTAGGCTATAATGTTTTATGTTTTTATTGCAACGAAAAGCTCATATAAACATTGAATCAGTAACAACAGAACTATTATACACTCCTGGAAATTGAAATAAGAACACCGTGAATTCATTGTCCCAGGAAGGGGAAACTTTATTGACACATTCCTGGGGTCAGATACATCACATGATCACACTGACAGAACCACAGGCACATAGACACAGGCAACAGAGCATGCACAATGTCGGCACTAGTACAGTGTATATCCACCTTTCGCAGCAATGCAGGCTGCTATTCTCCCATGGAGACGATCGTAGAGATGCTGGATGTAGTCCTGTGGAACGGCTTGCCATGCCATTTCCACCTGGCGCCTCATTTGGACCAGCGTTCGTGCTGGACGTACAGACCGCGTGAGACGACGCTTCATCCAGTCCCAAACATGCTCAATGGGGGACAGATCCGGAGATCTTGCTGGCCAGGGTAGTTGACTTACACCTTCTAGAGCACGTTGGGTGGCACGGGATACATGCGGACGTGCATTGTCCTGTTGGAACAGCAAGTTCCCTTGCCGGTCTAGGAATGGTAGAACGATGGGTTCGATGATGGTTTGGATGTACCGTGCACTATTCAGTGTCCCCTCGACGATCACCAGTGGTGTACGGCCAGTGTAGGAGATCGCTCCCCACACCATGATGCTGGGTGTTGGCCCTGTGTGCCTCGGTCGTATGCAGTCCTGATTGTGGCGCTCACCTGCACGGCGCCAAACACGCATACGACCATCATTGGCACCAAGGCAGAAGCGACTCTCATCGCTGAAGACGACACGTCTCCATTCGTCCCTCCATTCACGCCTGTCGCGACACCACTGGAGGCGGGCTGCACGATGTTGGGGCGTGAGCGGAAGACGGCCTAACGGTGTGCGGGACCATAGCCCAGCTTCATGGAGACGGTTGCGAATGGTCCTCGCCGATACCCCAGGAGCAACAGTGTCCCTAATTTGCTGGGAAGTGGCGGTGCGGTCCCCTACGACACTGCGTAGGATCCTACGGTCTTGGCGTGCATCCGTGCATCGCTGCGGTCCGGTCCCAGGTCGACGGGCACGTGCACCTTCCGCCGACCACTGGCGACAACATCGATGTACTCTGGAGACCTCACGCCCCACGTGTTGAGCAATTCGGTGGTACGTCCACCCGGCCTCCCGCATGCCCACTATACGCCTTCGCTCAAAGTCCGTCAACTGCACATACGGTTCACATCCACGCTGTCGTGGCATGCTACCAGTGTTAAAGACTGCGATGGAGCTCCGTATGCCACGGCAAACTGGCTGACACTGACGGCGGCGGTGCACAAATGCTGCGCAGCTAGCGCCATTCGACGGCCAACACCACGGTTCCTGGTGTGTCCGCTGTGCCGTGCATGTGATCATTGCTTGTACAGCCCTCTCGCAGTGTCCAGAGCAAGTATGGTGGGTCTGACACACTGGTGTCAATGTGTTCTTTTTTCCATTTCCAGGAGTGTATATAATCGAAGAATAAACAATCTGTCCCTTGTGCGCACCGCCATAGAATAATGCTATCCTTCACTGTGCGCCTACGGATGTTCTGCTGGCGACTCCCACACAGACCCCCTCCGACAGAGCGGAGCTCCGGGAATGTAGGGGTATTGATATTTCTCTCGACGCCCAGCTCTTGTGTGTACTGAAGGCATTGGTTGAACTTCTTCAGCTTCTGTTGCTGGTAGTGACGGTACCGCTTCCTCTTGTGGTGGTGAGGTGGTGTCATCCTGTTCCAGTGATGTGGAAGGTGGCACTTGGTGCCTGACCTCTGTGTCCTCTTCAGTCGGTAACATATGTGCAGGTTTGAGCCATTCCATTGATATCACTTGACTCTTTCCATTTAGATCTATCTGCATGGTATGTTCATCCTGTGAGAGCACTCTGTAAGGTCCAGAATATAGAGGCTGCAGCGGTGACTTGACAGCGTCCGTCCTTAGCATCACATGAGTACATGAGCGTAGATCTTTGTGCACGAACGTATTTACAGCTCCATGTCTCGAGTTAGGAGATGGGCGAAGTCTGGCCATATGTTCGCGTACCATTTGCAATGTAAACGGCAATTCGGTCTGTCGTGCCCCTTCTTTATCGTTGAAGAATTCTGTAGGCAGTCGTAAGGGTTCACCATAAACCAATTCTGCGGTGGATGCCCCTAAATCCGTTTTCAATGCTGCGCGTAGGCCCATCAAAACTAGTGGTAACGCTGACGACCAAGATTGTGCATGGCACATTAATGCAGCTTTTAATGTTCTATGCCAGCGTTCCACCATCCCATGGCTTACTGGGTGGTATGCTGTGGTGCGACGATGTTGGAACCCACAGAGGTTGGCCAATTCTGAGAACAACGTCGATTCAAACTGACCCCCCTGGTCTGTGGTGACATATAAAGGGCAGCCGAAACGTGCGATCCAAGATGAAAGAAATACGCGTGCCACCGTTTCTGATGAAATATCCGATAACGGAATCGCCTCTGCCCATCTGGTGAAGCGGTCCACCGCAGTGAGGAGATAACGGTATCCTTCCGACGGCAAACGCGGTCCCACGATGTCCAGGTGCACATGTGTGAAACGTTGTGTGGTAAGTGGGAAATTTCCTACGTGTCGTCCCACTTTGGCCCTCTGACAGTCCAGGCACGTTTTTGCCAAATTACGGCAGTCTCTATTTATACCGGGCCACACGAATCTGTCTGTCATTAGTTTGACGCTGGCGTTTATTCCCGGATGAGTCAGTCCATGGATGCTATCAAATAATTGTCATCGCAATCTCTCAGGTACGAACGGTCTCGGTTTTCCTTGCGATACGTCACACCAAACTCGGAAGTGTTCACCTGTAGGTTGTATTTGTTGCAAGCGTAACCAGGACGTACTATCACGAGAGAATTTAGCAAGTTGCTGGTCTGTTCCCTGTGCTGCAGCTATTTCCTTGTAGTCAATAGTCTGAGAGATTGTTTGCAACCTAGACAGGATATCTGTCACGACGTTCTCAGCTCCTTTTATGTGCTGCAGGTCTGTCGTAGACTCGGCGATAAACTCGAGTTGTCTAAATTGTCGTGGTGAGCAACCATCCTTGTTCTTACTTTGGCGAAAGTAATTGGCTTGTGGTCTGCGAAAACAGTGAATGGTTTGCCTTCTACTTGCGGTCGAAAATGTCTGATGGCCTCATAAATTGCCAGTAGCTCCCTATCATAGACACTCCATTTTACTTGTGATGATGTAAGCTTGCGGGAGAAGAAACCTAGGGGCTGCCAATTGTTTCCCACCTTCTGGTGTAGAGCTGCACAATTGCCAGTCGAGCTTGAGGAACCGGATGTGCCAACATTGTTGCCTGACGGAGACAGGTTTTGATCTTGTCGAATGCATCTCTGATGTCCACTGTAAAGGTTGTTTGCCTACTGCATCCTTGCCGACTGGTGCTGACGTCAAAGGTGCTTGAATGGCCGCCGCATTAGGCAGATGTTGTCTGTAGAAGTTAACTGCTCCAAGAAACCGGCGTAGTTGGCGATAGTCGATGGGGTGAGTCATTTCTTCGGTAAGGTCGAGTTTGTCTTGCAGTGGGCTGATACCGGCTGTTGTCACTGAGTAGCCCAAGAATGGTACCTGATGTCGTTGAAGTAAACACTCTGATTCATTGACGGAAATGCCATATGCCTCAATACGTTGGTAAACAGTCCTTAGATGTAGTTCGTGTAATTCCTCAGACAACGAAAAAACCAAGATGTCGTCGACGTACGCGAAGCAATATGGTAAACCTTTGAGGACTTCGTCAATGAAACGCTGCCAAGTTTGTGCCGCATTTTTTTAACCCGAACGGCATACGGAGGTACTCGAATAAACCGAATGGGGTTGTGACAGTCGTCTTCGGTATATCAGCAGGTGCGACCGGTATCTGGTGACAAGCTTTTTTGCAATCAGTGACACTAAAAATGGTAGCGCCTGCAAATGCGTGCGTAAAATCCTTGATATGTGGTATCGGATAACGATCGGGGATGGTACGAGTATTTAGTGCCCTGTAGTCTCCGCATGGTCTCCAAGTCCCATCTTTCTTCTTTACGTGGTGAAGTGGCGATGACCACGGACTGTCGGATCTACGGACGATTCCCGAGCGTAATAATTCTTCGAACTCTGCCTTCGCTGCAGCAAAACGATCCGGAGCTAACTGCCGTGGGCGTTGAGACACTGGTTGACCGGGTGTAGTCCTGATGTGCTGTACCGTATTGTGCTTTATTGTCTGCCCACCAGACATGGATTCGCAGTTTGCTACTTGTCTGCAATCAGACGTGGACATAGGGCTTCGTCCTATGGTACCTCTAATGCACTGTGTCCCCCGTCGAATGATCACTGAGCTAATAGATACCTCAAGTGCATAATGAAACAAGAAATCTGCACCCAATATTGCGTCTGACACATCGGCAATTACGAAAGTCCATGGTAAACTTTCATGGAACCCGAGGTCTACATCTATCTGACGTTTTCCATAAGTCACTATCGACGTCTGGTTTGCTGCTGTAAGTTTCGACTGAGATTGAGGGAGCTTCACATCACAGTTTCTAACAGGCAATGCACTAACGTCCGAGTCTGAGTGGACTAGATAAGCACGGCCGGACTTAACGTCTGTAACAAACAGCCGATGGGACAGCGAAGATAAAGAAGAAAGGTTACTCACCCGTAGCTGCCCCTCGTCGATCTCACCTCGTAACATTAGGCGCTGGTGCTCGAACTCGCGACCGCCGGCCGCTGTCGCCATTTAGGTAATTGCAGGGTGATGTGCAGCGCGTCGCCTCGCTTCCAAATCGTCGATGGTACCAGCAGACACGCTCCTTAGACACAATGTCATCTTCCTTGCTCTTCTTGTTTGTGCCTGTCTTGCCTCCGAGCAACGTCGATATCTGCTGCTTCAATCCGTCCACTTGTTTTCGTAGGTCAACCAGTTGTTGAGAAACGTCCTGCTGTTGGCGTCGTTGTATCGCCGCCGTTTCCTGTGAGTCTGTACTGTCGTGACCGAACATCACCGTCGAAGTATGCGCTGCGTCTAACGAGGTGTAGACCTTGTCGGCTAATGAGATCAACGACGAGATATCTTGTGCGTCTGAGAGCGCCACAGCCGTTCTAACTGCCTCTGGCAACTGCACACGCCATACAAGTTGCACTGTCGTATCTAGCAACTCGGTGTCGTTGACTAAACTTCGCAGGTGCCGCCAAAATTCCGAAGGTGACTTATCTCCTCTCTTTTCACCGTGCAATACTTGCTGGATACTTTGTTCCACCGGCCGACGTAGTCGCTCAATGAGTAACTGCTTAAAACGCGTATACTTTTGTGTGGCAGGCGGCTGAAGTATTATATCTGCTCTGATCGTTGCTGTTTTATTGTCAAGCGCACTAACGGCGATCATAAATTTTGTCTCTTCGTTTACAATGCCATGATGCTGAAAAGTCAGATCAAGCATTGCAAGCCACAGTTCAGGTTTATCAGGTATGAACTGCGGTGGGCGTAATTTCATCTTGCTACCGTTACCTGATAGCGCAGAAAAATTTAACACGGCGTTTTCTTGTTCTTCAATGTCTTGTCGTAATTCCTCAATGTTCTTTAGCAAAACGTCGCGCCGATCCCTAACACTCTGTGTGCCGCGCGGACTCGCCGGTCTCCTAGTAGACGAAATTGAACTGGGCTGCATTTGTTCGTCTACAACGAAATTATTTATACGGGGTCACCACTTTAGCCACGTACTACTTATTACAATCTTCAGAAAGACTCACGAAGTAGTTAGGCTATAATATTTTATGTTTTTATTGCAACGAAAAGCTCATATTAACATTGAATCAATAAGAACAGAACTATTATATATAATCAAAGAATAAACAATCTGTCCCTTGTGCGCGCCGCCACAGAATAATGCTATCCTTCACTGTGCGCCTACGGATGTTCTGCTGGCGACTTCCACAAGATTATTGCAGTCTACTCATTGAAAATCGTTTCAATAAAGGCATGTTGCTGCTCAATAATACATGACAGTCTTCGCCATTCCACTTTCGCAACAACTTCGTTAGAACGAAGCTTGCTGCCACATCTTTGCACTGGCGTTTATCCTCACCATGTCAACCACTAGTTTGCCCATCGACTTTACAACAACTTCAGTGGAAAGAAGCCTGCTGCCTCATCTTTGGAACGGCGTCCAACTTCACCATGGCAACCAGTGGTTCCAAACGGTTCACTAACAGGCCTTGAGAGGGCAACCCATGTACTGCCAAACCGACGTTCATTTATCCTACATATTTAAATATTTTTAACTCTTCTTAATTGACAATAGTTGTTTAATAAGCTAAGTTTAGTGTGTGTTTATTTTTATTTCTTGACAATGTTCTTTTAACTAAGAAATTTTACATTGTTATTCGACTTATAACTCATTGGTTAGTAATGATATCGTGCCGTCAGAAGTTGGCGGAGCCTCCATTATATATAGTACGACGTGCACTGGTTTCTCCAGTAGTGATTCTCCAGCAGAAAGAGGTTCCTACTCAATGGTAATTCATCGTTTTATAGCTTTATAACTTTATGCATTTTCTTTAATGTATGTAGCCCTCTAATTAAAGCTTTGTATACGACTTGTAGGTCTGAAGATGACCACCTTAATAAATAAATCGTGATCAAGACTGTTCTTAATAGTAAAGACTAAAAATAGTATGTCAAAGGAAACAATAGAGCATATAATGCAACAAACGTGACGCCCATGGTTGTAGAGTATGTCTCCACACCACAAAACACAACAAGTGTGACATCCAATGCATCAGCTGAAAAGAATACGGAAGCGATGCTTCAAATTCTCATGCAAATGATGTTTTAACAGAATAACAAAACTGATCAGTTCAATGAACGATTTAATAAAAATGATGAACAATTTGCCATCATACGACAAGAAATACGGTAATACTAGTTGACACCACCACTCAGTTCAATGAAGAATTTTCCACCATACGTAAAGAGCTTAAATCTTACACATAAACGACTGATAACTGTTTCAAACAGGTAGATAAAATTGAAGGCATAGCAAGGTAATGCGCAGGTAGCACCAAAACTTTGAGAGATGTCATTAATGCTTTAAGTCAAGACATCAATATAGTGTAACATATAAAAAGCTTACAGATGAAAGACAACCATTTAATGAAAAAAATAGATCAACAAGACACTCGGTTAAATGCACGTTCACACTGATACCTCAGAAAAGTGATACAAAGACTTCGTCCGTATACACACAGAGGAAAGCAATCAGTTTTTACAGTCATTAGCACCACAGAGACAGGAAGCAGAACAGAGTTGCTCCCTAGTCTTACAACCCATGTTGACACTAGTATAAATTTCGTTACAGGCCATGTTAACAGAGTAAAATAATGACAGAACCATATATAGACAAATGTAACTTATTTCTAAACCACTGCTGTTACACGAATCCAGAAAGTTGAAGAAAAGTTTACAGATGACACTGAGTCGTTAATCAGCCATCATGAACAAATAGAGCTGGTGCAGGATCCTAACACAATTAAAGCAGATTTGAAAAAGATGAACATAACTACACGAAAACTACACAATCAAGTCGACGCTTTAGATTCGAACAATTCCACACACATTCTTACATTCACAGAAAGATGTGATGGGCCATCAGCAAGATGAGAAACACTTGAAAACCAAACTGAAGATAAATTAGACGATACAGCTCCCATTCTGTTCACTGAATCTCAGTCCATGCTTAAAACATTAAAGCAGCTTGGTGCACATAACAGTTCGCTACATAGAAAAGCTAATAGTTTACATCAGGAAGTAACCAATATCAGAACATTTTCTCCTTGTAATCAGTTTCAAACTAACAAGCCTAACATGCAACAACAACAGTCATTACTTTTCAACCTCACGATAATATGAGCAGACTACGAAGAGCGCGTGACTTTAATGCAAACCAGTCGTCACACAATTACTTTTTTTACGCCGCCGAATCTTCTCAAAGTCTACATTACGAAGGATTCGGCTGTAAGCATTTCCTATCTGTAAAGAAATTCCAGGTATTAATAAATAACCGCACAGACCTGCATCCCCTTGACTGAGTGCAGCAATTTTCATTTTCGCTGCCAATAAACTGGCCAGTGACACACAAGCTCTAATTTATCAATAGTTTTTAGACGGAGAATCTCCGATGCGTATGAGACCTATACCAAGGCAATTTCACTCCGTCGAAGAGTTTCTATCTGCGTATTGGTCGGAAACGACTCAGCGAGGCATTAAAGACCAACTAATCAATTTACCCAACTTCGAACACTCCAGTTTTCCAACTATCACCCAGTTTTTTGAGTATATGGTCCAACAAAACCAGTATCAGACCGAACCATATAGCCAGTCCGCACTCATACAATTATGCACCTCAAAACTACCACGTTCATTACGAGTTTCACTTCTCACTGGACAACAAAAGTAGGGTGACCAAATTATTTTCGGTGAAAACCGGGACACATTCACCCGGGTGCCAAAGGACACCTCATTCCACATGTACCCAGGTTTCTTAATTTTAAATTTTAATGTTTTGTTGATACATTTTGTTACCTGATTATTATAACTAATAAGAGGATACAAAAGATTGATATAATCTAGATTATCTGTATAATTAATGAGATTTAATAAACGTATACAGTAATAAAGAAATGTATTACGATTTTACAAAATTTTACAGCCATTCAACTTTTAATCAATTAATATTAACATGAGCTTTAATATTACTGAACACTTGTAGATGGAATTGACTGTCCTTGGAGAAAAGGGTAATTTTAACTTCCTCCAGCCTTCTTGATCATGTCTTTGTTCTTTGAGACACAGTGATAAAACTCGGCACAATCCATCTTGTAGTTGTACAGGATCTGCAGGATCGCTTCAAGAGAGTCCACCTCCATTATGTTTCTTTCATCAGTCCACTGGATATTCATGAACGAAAATATTCTTTCCACAGTGGCATTATGGGCTGGGATTGCAAATAAATACCTTGCAATTATTACCAACTCAGAGTAATGATGAAAACAGTCATAACTTTAAAAAAAACTCACCCACTTCTCATGACATTCCAATGGTGTTTTTTTTTCATCATTCCACTTGTGGAGACTTTCTTCAACAAAATTTGTCAGTATGCCGAACTGATCAAAGAGAATGGAATCATCGATTTCAATCTCTTTACTCTTCAAATAAGAAACTGTCTCTTCAACACTTTCCCATTTTGGCACTCTCTTCAGTAACATCCAATCAAACACTGGCGATGAGGGTAAATATGAAGCGCTCCGCTTGCTGAGATATTCTACACAAGTGTCATAAAACTTGTTAACTTCTTCTCTAAAATCCTTTCCGCTGCTTCTGATACTTCTGCTCTTTTAAGGACAGATTTAACATTAAAAGAAATGAACTGCTGTTCTCACCTCTTACTAACAGTTTCCAGAGTATTTTTCAAAACATCATTTACCTCTATTACACTTTTCGTGCTTCCCTCAATTTCCTTTATCCCATGCTGCAAAGTACTAAGCTGACTGGAAATGAACCATAAGCAGGCTTCACTTAAAGGGTTACTGAAAAACTGAACCAATACTTTGGGGGCTTTGTCTTCATTTAGGAAAAAATCTTTTAACGGTTCAAACAGGCGGATTACTCTTTCAACTGCTGGAAACAGTGATACCCAGCGAGTTTTCGAGTGGCACATTACATTCATATATTCAGTTCCCACATAATCACAGAACTCCTTAAGCCTCTCTGTTCTAACAGTATACAGGGTGTTACAAAAAGGTACGGCCAAACTTTCAGGAAACATTCCTCATACACAAATAAAGAAAATATGTTATGTGGACATGTGTCCGGAAACGCTTAATTTCCATGTTAGAGCTCATTTTAGTTTCGTCAGTATGTACTGTACTTCCTCGACCCACTGCCAGTTGGCCCAATTGAAGGAAGGTAATGTTGACTTCGGTGCTTGTGTTGACATGCGACTCATTGCTCTACAGTACTAGCATCCAGCACATCAGTACATATCATCAACAGGTTAGTGTTCATCACGAACGTGGTTTTGCAGTCAGTGCAATGTTTACAAATGTGGAGGTGGCAGATGCCCATTTGATGTATGGATTAGCACGGGGCAATACCCGTACGTTTGTATCTAGACAGATTTCCAGAATGAAGGTGTCCCGACAGGAAGACGTTCGAAGCAATTGATCGGTGTCTTAGGGAGCATGGAACATTCCAGCCTATGACTCGCGACTGGGGAAGACCTAGAACGACGAGGACACGTGCAATGGACGAGGCAATTCTTCGTACAGTTGACGATAACCCTAATGTCAGCGTCAGAGAAGTTGCTGCTGTACAAGGTACGTTGACCACGTCACTGTATGGAGAGTGCTACGGGAGAACCAGTTGTTTCCGTACCATGTACAGCGTGTACAGGCACTATCAGCAGCTGATTGGCCTCCACGGGTACACTTCTGCGAATGGTTCATCCAGCAATGTGTCAATCCTCATTTCAGTGCAAATGTTCTCTTTACGGATGAGGCTTCATTTCAACGTGATCAAATTGTAAATTTTCACAATCAACATGTGTGGGCTGACGAGAATCCGCACGCAGTTGTGCAATCACGTCATCAACACAGATTTTCTGTGAACGTTTGGGCAGGCATTGCTGGTGATGTCTTGATTGGGCCCCATGTTCTTCCACCTACGCTCAATGGAGCACGTTATCATGCTTTCATACGGGATACTCTACCTGTGCTGCTAGAACATGTGCCTTTACAAGTATGACACAACATGTGGTTCATGCACGATGGAGCTCCTACACATTTCAGTCGAAGTGTTCGTACGCTTTTCAACAACAGATTCGGTGACCGATGGATTGGTAGAGGCGGACCAATTCCATGGCCTCCACGCTCTCCTGACCTCAACCCTCTTGACTTTCATGTATGGAGGCATTTGAAAGCTCTTGTCTACGCAACCCCGGTACCAAATGTAGAGACTCTTCATGCTCATATTGTGGACGGCTGTGATACAATACGCCATTCTCCAGGGCTGCATCAGCGCATCAGGGATTCCATGCGACGGAGGGTGGATGCATGTATCCTCGCTAACGGATGACATTTTGAACATTTCCTGTAACAAAGTGTTTGAAGTCACGCTGGTACGTTCTGTTGCTGTGTGTTTCCATTCCATGAATAATGTGATTTGAAGAGAAGTAATAAAATGAGCTCTAACATGGAAAGTAAACGTTTCCGGACACATGTCCACATAACATATTTTCTTTCTTTGTGTGTGAGGAATGTTTCCTGAAAGTTTGGCCATACTTTTTTGTAACACCCTGTATATGTAAAACTGTGAGTATACCTTCATGACGATAGTTTCAACATCACAGCTTAAACTGTCAGCAGATGTCTGCACGCTATTGTGTAAAACATGTGCAGGGCACCCTATGCCTTCAATGTTTTCATGCAATGTTGCCTTTAATTTGGTAAATACGTTGCATTTGCCTTGTCTTTTTAAATCACCAAAGTTTGTGTTGGTGTTGTCTCCACAAAATGCCACACATTTATTTTTCTCAAGATCAAACATTTCGATAGTATTCATACAAAATCTTGAAATCTCGTCAGATGTTTCATTAGGTAGGGAACTCACCTTCAAAAGTTTGGTCTGAATTCCCTGATTAATATCGAAAAACTAAACAACAAACGGAAATATTTTAGTGGCCTTATGATTGCTGGAATCAGTGGATATCCCATTGAAAGAAGACTTTTTGATGTATTCAAGGCTTTCCTTTACATTCTGGCGAGCAATAACTCCTTTCACTAAGGCTGACACTTAAGTTCTTGCTGAACTTAAATTTTTTGCAATGGAAGAATCATCAAACATATTGCTGTTAAGCTTATTAGTACAATCACTAGATCTATAAGTTTGGTGATGTTTTACCATGTGGTAGGCTAGTGTAAGCTCGGCTGTTCGAACTTCCGTCTCTTCACTTGACTGATGTTTCACAAAATAGTTTTGTAGAGTTTTACTGCAGCTCGGTGCACTGTATCTGTTAATGTGTTTCTTTGACCTGATGTGATCAACTATGTCGGAACGTCCACCATGACTTATACTAATAAAACAGTTACATACGGAACACTCTGCTTCGTAACCAAAACGACCTTTCTTAATGAAATTCCATTCCTTGGAATAACAGTCATTGAACTTGCAGGCACGTTTCGGCATTGCGTTTCGCAGTACTGCAGCAATAATACCACTAATATGAGAAAAAACTATAGCAGTTTGTCTGACAAAACATCAACTACTACACTGTTCTGACAATGAGTGTGTGAGTAAGTGGCGCGACAATCGGACGGTTTCATAGCTCTGTTACAATAATACAATTTACTACTTGTTGGCCAAAGTACCGCTCAAAGTAAATTATTGCCTGAGTGTGTCAATACTGGTACTGTGATTACTAGTATGGGACAATGGAGGTTTTAGACAAATAAGCTGAAATATATTAATTTCTTGTGTTGTATTTCCTTTAATATAGCGAAATCCCAAAAATTTGAGAAAGTTTCACGAAATGTATTTAAAAACTGAATTCCGGGACTTTTGATCGTCCCGAAACAAATTTTCGGGACACCTGGACACAGGGATGAAAACCGGGACAATCCCGGTTTTCAGGGACGTTTGGTCACCCTCAGCAAAAGGAAAGATTTTCAGCATACAGAGACTTATTACAATTATTAGAAATTCAGCAATAGGACTACTTATTTGTCAATAAGAACTTTAATAACGGCATTCCATAACAAGAGAAACAAAAGGTTTGATTCCGATAATGATTTTTATGGACATACTAATAAGAGACATTTTGATAACCAGTGTATTCAGCAACAGCAACAATATCAGAATTTCGACGCCAACAATCCCAGTTTCCAGTTGAAATTCTTGCGGCAGCCACAGCAGCCCGAAAATATTCAACTACAATACGGTCTACAAGCTCATCACCGCCCAGCTTTGCCAGTACAGCTCAGTCTAGTAATTTTACACAACCGCAAGGGAATAACTTCTTCCACAAAAAGCAATGGTCGCAGTCACATCGAAACGATCAACAGCAAAGAAATTTTCACCACAAGCATGAAGGGAATAATGAACAATTTAAGCGTAATTTTGGCAACAGCAACTCGCATCACAAACAGCCTCAGCAGTCCCAGTTCACTCCTAATGAATCTAATGTTCGTTTCCATCTGCAGCGGCATTCTGCAGACCAAAAAACCGTACAATAGATATAATTGAATCATCACAGCAATCTTCTGTCACCAGTCAGCCCACTCGTAATGCATGACTAGAAACTACCGACGCTGTTCAATCGGAAAACGTACATTGTTATTCTGCTACTCATGATACCGTTTAGCAAAACGCCATAACTGTCAATGACATTAGGGACACCCTATTACAAGAGAGACATCAGACTCAAAATAATATTTCTCATCCCATGGTTGAAAATAAAATTGGCTTGTATTTATTTTCTGCAGTGATAGCGGTGATAAATGAAACAGCATTCCAAAAATGTAGCGCTGATAATACCTGTCCTACGTTTCCACTGGGTAGAACGAAAGTTGGAGGCGCAGTCTCCAACACGGGAGTAGATGTGAAACTTCAAACCCATCTATCTTTTATACTTGATGATCACACATTTTATGCAATTTCTGGATCGTTCCTCTCTTAAAAACCGACGTCATACTTCGAATGGATTTCTTTGTCAAACATGACGCTGTTATCAACTTTTCTTTGTATTGAAATCCGATTAGAAACAACTATCTGTCGCTTTTCAGAATTCTTTATCAGCTGCAAAGCAAGACATTAACAGAGTGGAGGTCATTTCAGCATCTAAGAATACTAACTGGCATACAACATCCTTTACAGACACGTATTTCCGTGGTAACAATATCCCTGATGAATTTGATGACGACGTTGTGCAGACGATCAACAGTAAGGTAAATGAATGTAAAGCTTCGACCGACGATGAAAGCCAACAGTTACAGAACTATGCTTTTACAGCACTCTGAAGTACTGAACAATGTACCGGGAACCATGCTCAGTTTTGTTTAAGAATTCCAAGTAAATCCGCATGATACATTTAAGGCGAAACATTATTCCATTCCGTTCATCTATAGAGCTCAAGTCAAGCAAGAACTTCACGCTATGTTAGACCAAGGTATCATTGAACCAGCCGTTAGTCAATATATTAATCCTCTTCACATTGCTACAAGAAAGATGGCTCACTTCGTCTTGTGTTGCATTCACGTCAGATCAGCGAGATCATTATAACTTAAACCGATCGTCCGCAAACGCTGGAAGAGCTCTTGCAAAAATTTCACGAAACGTCAATCTATTCTACTCTGGGCCTAAAATCTGGATTCTGGCAAATTCAGCTGCATCCTAATTGAGAAAATACATTGCTTTCCTTTGTTTTGGTAACTGCTATCAATTTTGTAAATTGCCCTTTGGTTTAACAATTAGCTCCGCTGCTTTCATCCGTGCGATGCATACTATTCTTCCAAATGAATTAAAAGACAGAATCACCACATACATTGACAACATTCAAATTGCAGAAACTTCGTTGTCGGAACATAATTCTGTTCTTCGCATTCTATTGCAAACTTTTCTTACAGAAGGTATTACTGTGAACCTTGTAAAACCTCATTTTGGCAAGACTTCCATTAAATTTCTAGGTTACGTAATTTCGGCATCCCAACAAACTACAAGCCATCTGTGACATTACAGTTCTGTCTACCAAAAAACAACATCGCAGCTTCCTCGGTTTGATCAATTTTTTTCGCTGTTTCATACGCTACTCTGCACTATAATCCGATCATCATAAGAATAAACCTGATGTAAACAAACACAAACGCGATAATTGGCCAGAAGCCACAGCACATGTACACTGGTGTTACGATCACGGAAATTCAAAATGGCTCTGAGCACTATGAGACTTAACTTCTGAGATCATCACTCCCCTAGAACTTAGAACTACTTAAATCTAACTAATCTAAGGACATCACACACACCCATGCCCGAGGCAGGATTCGAACCTCCGACTGCAGCGGTCGCGCGGTTCCAGACTGTAGCGCCTAAAACCGCTCGGCCACTACGGCCAGCTCATGGAAGTAGGTCCTATATATGTATTAGATATCTTATTACTAAGTTTCGCTAAGATATTCAAATGTATTAACAGCCTTCAACGTTTTTCTTAATCACGCTTTACCTACGTAGTTTTTATTTCAAAAATCGTATACAGTCACAGTCTCTGCAGCGTTGTGCTCCGATTGTCGCGCTGTTAATGCGCAGTATAAAAATAGCTGAGGCTGCTTTCTGTTCCGTAGTGAAACACGTGTGTGGAACACAGTTAAAAAGTGCCGAGAAATAGGCTGTTCTTAACGCTTTTCAGAAATTTCCGGAGGTAATCGGCTTTGAAATTTTCCCAGCATTGTATATAATGCAGTTGAACCGAGAACTCACATTGAATGTGCAGCGCAGTTGGTAGCGTAATGGAACGCGAACCATGTGCAGTTATTCGTGCGTTGGTTCGCTTCTCCCCCCTACTTTTCTTTTCTGTATCGAGCACCTCATACAAATGCTGCAGTTTTACATTTGTTACTGTACCATTACAATATACAATATGAATCCAACAGAACTGATCTGGAGCCAAGATACGTTATTTGGCCGGAAAAGTAACAAGACTGTTGAGCCGCCAGCCGTACTGGAACTACCGCACGCTGCTTTTCCACACGTCACTGCCGAACGCTGGCGAGATATAGAACGGCTCGTCATAAAAGGAGAAGAGAAAATGCTGCGCCTGGTTGGCTTCGTGGATTCTGCTGTTGATAAGCTCCTTATCACCGTAAGAGGTGACACTTCCAGAACTGAAATGTATTTATCGGATAAGGAAGGAGCTACCAGATTATCAGACGACTGACTGTAAGTAATACCTTCAGTGGCTTCAATATTTAAATATACGGTGAAATCCTTCAATACTCTCTTACGTTACACATAGCTTATGCAGAAAAATTACCCTGTGGTCACGTCAGGAATTTTCATCATTCTTGTTTTTAATAACAATAGTACGTTAGCTAAAAACGAAAACGTGTTACGGTTTTCGTCTAGTCGTCTAAGGAGCGTATTGTTGGAGATTTGCAGTGTATTATTTCATTCTGCTTAAAAATTAAATGACATTCGAAACTGTATTGCACCTCTGCTCGTCTCTTTGCTCTTGTGAACTGCAGCTGGCCACGTCACTGCACGTTAGCTGTACCAGCTGACCGGCCAGTGCTGCCCAAGTTACATGCGCCGATAAAGCTGTTTTCCCGTATTATCGCTAAGTCGATGTGCGCGTAACGCACAGTACAAAACGTACCCTTAATGTCGTAATTGACAGTACTCGAGACAGCCTGGCTGCAATCCCATGTGAAACGTAAATCCAATGAGGGTCCAGCAACCGCGGAAGAATACATAGTGCAATGTTTACATCAGGTTTATTCTTATGATGAACGGATTATACAGGGTGAAAAGTATTTAAACCGACAAACTCTGGGAGGCTGTAGGGGACATCGAAACATATAACCTGTCAAGATACGTGATCTTCCCCATCCCGGTGTGGTTCACATTGGTTCACGAGAAAATCGCGAGGAAATCATTACATCGGCAACGTCAAGCACTTCATAGAATAAGTTTTGCTTTGGTTCATTTCACGTAGCTAGATAGAAATTTGATGATCACATACCACAACTACTTATTTTTTCGCCGTTGTGCTCGGCATAAATTTTTTTGCTATTTTTCAGGAACTATGATTCTTGCCAAATTGTTTACACATGTCCGTATTTATATTGCCAGCTTCCATAAATGCTTATTCTGCTTTACGTACGAATGTATAAAATAATATGACATAACACAGATTCTCTTTCCTTGACACATTTCCGATGCTTATACAAATTCTATAAGTACCTGGTTTTCACGTTTCCTTGATTATTAAGCATTTTATTAGGTAGCGACGTGCCCAGCAGAGAGAATTTTGCATGTTGGTTCTCTTACTGTAATCTTAGGCCTTGCATATTTTTCTGTTTTCAGTATGCATGTGCGTGAAAACAACAACTGAAAGAGACACCATTTATTTTGACTTGTGTCCAGCGGATCACATCCCTTGGGTGGTCTGACCGCTGCAAACTGTAACTCAAACATTGTTTTTATATAATAAGAATTTGTGTCCCTTTTGTATGTAGCCTCTGTATATCTTACGTTCATTTATTTCTGATGCTATTTTGTCTTTACTGACACCATGAAATGTGCCATTTTTTATGGTATGCTGCTCCACTTTGCCATTATTGCACACCCTAGGGAAACTAGTACTACTACTGACATTTATGCTATTGTCTGATGAATTATTATTACATTTGTTGTTAGGTTAGTCACTTTTTCTACTTTACAATGTTGCCATGTTTAATTTATTCCCAGTCTTGTGCTCTAATTTGTATATATCGCGTGTACTTGATGATATCAATAGTTTACTTGCTTTCACCTATGCAGATTTCAGAAATCACTGTACTCTGTAACTCATGTTCATTGCATACTCATCCAGTTCGTATATTTTGCAGAACCAATGTACCAAAGTCTCATTGTATCCAAACGAGCCATTATGCTCATAAATTGAAGCACATGGAAGTGCAGAAAACGCAGTACACATAAAGCACAACATAAGCAACTTGCAGGCTTTTATAACCATTTTCCTATTGGTGTACTAGGTAAATTAGGCAGATTGCCAATAAAGTTTAGGATTAAGGATATTTTTTCCACTTTTTGTGTTAGGTATAAGCGTATATTTTGTGTATGTTGTGTCCTTTCTAAGAAATCTGTCTTCCCTTGTGCCAAATGATTGGAGGTGTTTGTGGGAGACTCTCACAGCAGCTTTACACCTAGAAAACATTTTTTCACCATTCCTTATGAGATTGGATATGATACTGCGCTCTTATGTCAGCATGCATTACTTATTGTTTTTCAGGTTACTAATCACATTTACAGGTTCCACTATTTCTGCAATTCATTCGCATCTTTGCATCTTTATCTCGCGACTTACTGTGCTGTGTTATATTTACATAGTCAGTAAGTAATATTGCACTTAGTACTCCTTCCTGTCTTTATGCTTGCATATACTATAATAACATTTTTTCTTTGCTTTAGTCATAGCAGTTCTTGACTCAAGACGAGTGACGATTGACTATTAATCATTTTCCTTACATATAAAGTGCACTGCCCTTATCAATCATTCCCATATTCTTCCCTGTAGATATGTGCATTGTTACAGATATACGTCATTTAATAGATAATTTTATGAAGCCCTGAGGGCGCTACACAACCTATAAATATTGTGTCTTCACTTACATGATACCATACTGTGACTTTATGATTCTATTTGTCTATTATGTATTCATACAAGTCATACAGAGCCGTACTTTTATATAATACTGCTATTTATGCACTTTGTTCTTGTAAAAGCCACGTCGAGTTACATACTCTCATTATGAATTATGCATAGGCCTCTGAGTGCCATATAAAGTTATAGGTAAATGATATTTTATGATACTTTCTCAGATTTGATGTTCATGCTATGTAAAATCAGGCCACTGTGAGCCTCAAAGAAGATTTTTCTCACCTTTGTCAACAATTAATTCACAATTACTTCAGCTAATACCACCCATAACACCAGAAAATCGAGACAAACAATCGCAGTGGCATGGTCGAATCTCATCATCGCGAAACAGCGGAAAGCACCGTACACTCGCCTCTTGGGCATAAGATACCACGGGAGAAGGACAAATGTACTCTCACAAGCCATAGTGATATTTTGGAAGACACTACTACAAGAACTACATAGCATAATTAGTTGTTCACCGGTTGTTTCTTGACTAACATTATTTACTCCTTGGAGCATGATAGTGGACAGTGACAGTACGGTCCCAAGACATAATAGCCATTTGTCACACAGCTAAATTCACGTTGGACCCTGAGCTTAGTTCAGTCAACGTGCAGGAGTTATCATGCCACAGAAGCAGACAGTGAACATGTTGATACGACGACCTAACAACCACGCTTCTCATTTGACCACTTTCCTCAAAGAGTCGTACCATAAGCTAACAAACGATAGTTACAAATACGCCAATTATAGAAATTCAGTAAATGGGTAATGTAGACTAGGCTACACAGTATCACCTAGAATTTTCTAATCCATTGAAGTTCTACGTACAAATTTATTATAACCTAAATGATCTAGTATAAACACCTATTCTGCAAATGGTTTCACATGACAAATATGGTTAATACCAAGGGATTTTATTAATTTCAAGGTTTAGAGCTCCATTGTGTTCATGTGAGCGATCCTGTTGATTCGAACAGGTCCATTGTAGATAGTGTAGAATTTGTGGCACAGCTCCTTCTGCTTGTTAGATAGACAGAAACTTTTAAAAAACACATTTTGACCAATGCAGAATTCTCACACGCATGCCTTTCTGTCCCAGACATATTTTCGTTTCATTTCCGCCTCAAGTAGCCTCCTCAGTGCCATGTCAACGATTTGGTTGTGTTGCACTCAGGTTCTCGAGGGGAAGTCTGCGACTTCACGGGTTAGATCTCTGGGTTGCCTGTTCTTGAGAACAGTCATTGGTGCTATCTTAGTGACTCCATATGCCAACTCGTTCATCACGTCCTGGAAGTGGCGCAGGAAAACATCCCAGGTGATTGACTGGTTGGTGGGGTTGGAGAGAAGGGGACCAAACTACAGATTCATCAGCCCCTCCCCTGGTGATGTGTTGTTTCGTGTAGTATATAGGGCAAAGGGTTCCCCGGCTTTTCATTATCCTTTCTGCTGTACAATGACGATACGGCCGAGGAATTTTGCTCATGAGGTCCCAATGCATCACTTCGTGATGGCTTTCCATGTCGCTTCCGCAATTAAGAGGTCATCTACGTAAGTGCTGATTTTTTGTTTCAAGGAATACTTTAAGATACTATCGAATCCCTTCATGAAGACAGCTGAGGATACGTTTAACCAGATTCTATCTAAACTAAACCACCTCGCTGCAACCGATTTACTGGGCTTTCTTGTGCTCTCTGGCAGAGGATATAGTTACATCCTGGTAGTAACGGAACTGATATCTAAGTATGTCACTTTAACCTCCTGAAAAAGGCAGACACACAGTCAGTGTGCAGAGTCTTCTGCAAAGATTTTCTCACCCAGGTAGATCATGTAGATAGGATTATTTCTGACAATGGATCCAACTTCCGGTCAGAGATTTGGAAAGCTATGTTAAGAAAACACAGGATTAAACCGATATACGCATCCATGCGGTATCCTCAATCGTCCCCAGCAGAAAGGATAATGAAAAGCCTGGGAACCCTTTGCCCTATATACTACACGAAACGACACGCCACCGGGGGATAAGGAGCTGATGAATCTGTGGTTTGAGCCCCTTCTCTCCAACCCAACCAACCAGCCAACCACCTGGGATGTTTTCCTGTGCGATTTCCAGGACGTGATGAACGAGTTGCCACATGGAGTCACTAAGATAGCACCAATGACTGTTCTCAAGAACAGGCAACCCAGAGATCTAACCCGTGAAGTCGCAGACTTCCCCTCGAGAACCTGAGTGCAACACAACCAAATCGTTGACATGGCACTGAGGAGGCTGCTTGAGGCGGGAGCGAAACGAAAATATGTCTGGGATAGAAAGGCATGCGTGAGGGAATTCTGCATTGGTCAAAATGTGTTTTTTAAACGTTTCTGTCCATCTAACCAGCTCAAGGAGCTGTGCCACAAATTCTACACTATCTACAATGGACCTGTCTGAATCAAAAGGATCGCTCACATGAACACAATGGAACTCAAAACCTTGAAATTAATAAAATCCCTTGGTATTAACCATATTTGTCATGTGAAACCATGTGCAGAATAGGTGTTTATACTAGATCATTTAGATTATAATAAATTTGTATACAGAACTTCAATGGATTAGCAAATTCTAGGTGCTACTGTGTAGCGTAGTCTACATTACCTGTTTACTGAATTTCTGTAATTGGTGTATTTGTAACTATCGTTTATTAGCTTATGGTACTACTCCTTGAGGAAAGTGGTCAAATGAGAAGCGTGGTTGTTACATCATCATATCAACATGTTCATGTCTGCTTGAAAATCAAAGTCAAGACTGAACAGAAATTCGTCACCTTTTTGTGGCATGATAACCCCTGCACGTTGATTGAACTAAGCTCAGGGTCCAATATGAATTTAGCTGTGTGACAAATGGCCATTATGTCTTTGGACCGCACTGTTACTGTCCACTATCACCCTCTAATGAGTAAATAATGTTTGTGAAGAAACAACTGGTGAACAACTAATTAAGCTAGGTCAATCTCGTTGTAATGTCTTCCATAATATCACTATGGTTGGTGAGAGTACATTTGTCCTTCTCGCGTGGTATCTTATGCCCAAGAGGCGAGTGTACGGTGCTTTCCGCTGTTTCGCGATGATGAGATTCGACCATGCCACTGGGAATGTTTGTCTCGATTTTCTGGTGTTATGGATGGTATTAGCTGCCCACCCATTAGGTGAGTGGAGACGCTATGTCTGCTGGGATTCTGGGTCATCGCCAGTCGTGCAATGAAGCCTTTAGAAATTTGTGGTAAAGATTATTGGACCAAACTGCTGAGGTCGTCATTCCCTAGGCTTACACACTACTTAATCGAACTTAAACTAACTTACGATAAGGACAACACACACACCCATGCCATAGGGAGGACTCGTACTTCGGATGGGGGGAGCCCTGTGGACCGTGACAAGGCACCCTAGACCGCACGGCTACCCCGCGCGGCAATGAAGCCTCTGTAGAGGTCTTGGTTTTTTGCTGACGCCATGAGAGCGCAGTAAGCAACATACATTATGAGGCTTGAGCATGTACAGAGCGAGTGGCAGTGGTGTGCCGCACTTCAGGTTTAAGAAAATGAGGGCAGCAGTAAGAGGGCGTCCGTTGGTGAGGATGAGCATCAACCTACATCAGGAACTAATTTACCTCTTTTTTATTACACCAGCAATCCAACAAGTGGAAATTGGAGGCATGTTTTAGCGTGTAAAGAAATAAGTAAGTGGGACCTAACGACATTTGTAAGTTTTAGATGTGTGAACGCTGGAGCAATTGTCATGACACAGAGCTTCTATGCAGATGAATTGGAGCGTGGTTTCAGACCACTTCACTTGGGTGACAAGGCCGCCGAAAGTTCTAAGAACAGGAGGATTATACATAGCGTAGTCATAATCTATGAGTAGAGAGGGCTAAGATGTAAAGGTAGTAGGAGTTGGGTAAAGAAAATTAGTTAACACTAAATGTTGTGTTGAATAAGCATGTTGGATGAAGAGTGGATACAGTACTGGCCTATCATAGAGATATGCATGCTGGAAAATGGTACTAACACAATTCTCACATACAGAACAGAGACAATACACATCATGTTTTTAAGACAATTGTAATTGTTAAGGTTGTCATGTTTAGTCAATATGATAACACATATTTATTCTTTTCATTTTTATTACGATCACTCAAGTAACTATATATGTATCCATACTGTATTTATTCAAAGAGATTATCCTTAGGTTTTTGTGCTATTCATAAGAAACTGTTTATAGAGTTAGATGTAAAAGCCTTGCACTGGACTATACTATGAGAACTGGGCAGATTTTGGGAGCTGTCAAACTCATAATCGATGCATCCTGTGGGACATCATGAGGGAGCACCTTCCGACCACACAGTAGCTTAAAGAAGAACGCCAGCAGTGGGCGGCCCAGAAACGTACCAAATGCAGAGCTGGTCATCAGTACTGAATGAATGCCAGGACAGGACAGCTGGGGGTCTCCCTGACACCTTCGTAACCCAACGAGAATAAAAGTGGAGGGGAAGCTGCGCCATGCGCCGCCATTCTCATACACCAGGTAGCTATGAATGGAGGTGACCTTGAAAGGGTACAGTACCGCCTGACATTGAAAATAGGTACAACATTCTTCGTTATTTTTGTCAGAACAACATCTTTTTTGTAATAATAACTCAATTTCACTTAATACACCGAAGCCGGATACCAGTGTAGGAAAGAATTACAGTTTATTTATTTAATTGATCACATGTGCACTCCCACAAAATAAATCCCTACATCCAATTTGGTGAGATCTGCGAAATGAATGAATGTATGGTCGTCTGCTAACCACAGATAGTGAATGTGCAATATATGATCATCTTTGAGACGGTCCTGTGGTCACCTTTGGTGGAACCAAAGAGATGAAAGTTACCTGAGCTTTGAGTGCCTGAAATGTGGCTGACCAATACGGTAGCATGGTGCTCCCCCAACTTGGCGGAGGTGCGAGATCGGTCATGTTTCAGCACTCTGCCGCTGGATCTTGTGTTGGTAAGACCTGTCTTAGGTGTACTCCGTAAAGACAAAAGAGTGGATAGAATGGTATGCATGTGGAATACTTAAGAGTAGTTTGGAATAATAATTTCTCTATTTCAGGAACTTTTGTGGGGAGAATTAAATGCCAGGCAGGTAATATTAAGGGGATCGTAGTAATCTTCAGAAGTGACCAATGGTTACAATGAAACCACGTGTAGCAATAAGTTGAAATACTTCTGAGTGCTAACGTTAAACTGAATTACTGGCGTGTGTACTATAAGTTGGAAATATTTAAGAAATGGCGTGTGCAGGACTTGAAATTAGAGATGAGTACTTCCACGTGGTGAGTACTGGGTGAGTCTCAATCTGTGTATGAGACAAAGGATAAGGAGTTATGTTTCCGTGTGACGCTTGATTCAAACTATAATACTCTGAGAGTGAAGCAAGGTGAGTCAGCCGTCTATCCAGCAACGCCACTTGCACTTGGCTTGCATTGCACAGGAAGACGTGCATATATCCTCCAGAGTTCATAGTAGGAAAGAGAAATTATGAAGTGGGGCAGTGTCGTGTGAAACTGGGATGAATACTAATTGAAGTGGGAAAGCTGAAAGTGATGTAATTATAACGTTGTGACTATTCCTTGTGTTGTATTCCATGTTGCCAGTGTGGTGTATTTCATGTAATTTAAGCAGCAAGATAGGTTCAGAGGCAGTGGGTTATGCATGTTCCTTTTTGTACTGCTCGGTCAGGAGGAAATTTTCGTGATGATGGGTGTGATAGTCGAAGTGTGAGATATAGCAAAAGATCCACCATCCTATCCAGAAAGTGCACTGTAGCGTTAGATCATTACGAGACCATAAGATAATCACCAATGTAAAGCCATGCCCACTGGGCGGAATTTCTCATGTGTTATTGTTGTAGGTTATAGATTTCGTGTGTTTAGGTTATAGAATTTATCGGAATAAATAAGATACTGAAAAGAAAAATATTGGTGGCCTTTTCCTTCGAATAGTATGTTGTCATGATACCCAGAATTTATAATGTGTGCGCCATTCATATTCAGTGCGATGGCCACGTGTTGATCAAAGCCGTTAAATAAGAAAGAAAATGTGGTATTGCCAGTGCGTAGTGAACAGTCAGAGTTGTGTAAGTTACTAATAGTCAGAAGTGCGTTTCCGTATCCGTTGCGTAATATTCAAACAGGAGAATAATTTGTAACTTAATTGTGATTGCTAGAGCTCATGTTACTTGATAAATAAGAATGAATCCACTCACTTGGCAGACCACTCATCTTGCAGGCCTGACTTCTTGATCCTGCCAGGATTGTGCTGTTAGGGTTTGCTGTTAAGAATTTTTTTGATGGTATTTGTTAATATTTTTACGTATATTGCGATAGTGCTAAGAAGTAAAATTTTTTGTTTGCAATTTCTTTCTGTATTGGCGAGGATCTTTTATTTTTTTATGTAATTCACTGCTACGTCGTCCAAGGCTGGAAGATCGTTTTATAATTTTTTTTTTGCGCAATGTCCGTAGTAACTAAGTCGGAGTCGAAAAGTGTAGTCACCATGGAGGAGAGTGATTCTGGGGTGAATGTAGCAGGCGGCATAGTGGGGAAGGAAGTAATTGTCGACCTTGGGTTAATGAGCGAGATCGGCAAACATTCAGAAGAGGCTGAATGGGTCGGCGGACCGCGGCTAGGTGATCTGTTAGGCGGCAGGCTTTGTCCACAATCGGTGGCTTTTCCCGACGTCACGGGCGAGCCGGGACTAGGTCATGTATGCAGTGAAAGTGTAGCTACCATTACCGAAGCTATGGTTACTCAGGCGAACGAGGTGAGCGCACCGAAAGTAGCAAATGACAATGTGCTATTGCAGTTTTTACAGACGATGGATAGAGATAATAAGGGCAGAGATACGGAGATTAAGGAAAGATTGGAAGCGATGGATAAAGATAATAAGGAAAGATTGGAAGCGATGGATAAAGATAGTAAGGAAAGATTGGAGGCAATGGATAAGGGAAATAAAGAGGCAATGAGGAAGCAACACTCAGTTATCGATGAGCGTCTGTCTGCAGTTAATAATCGGTTAGATGAGGGGGAGAAGAACCTGGGTGCATTGAAGCAAGTATGTGACGTCGTGAAAGAAAAAGGCAATAATTTGGAGATACGAATAATTGCAATAGAGTGTGATATTACAGAACCTAGGGACGTGTTGCCGGATGAGCGAATCAAAGAGGTAGTGGAGGACTTACTTGCAGATAAACAAGGGGCATTAGACAGCGTGGAAGCTCAAGTCACGCGGCAGGAAGTGGCGCTAAATAAACACAGGGATGAAGTTGCGGAGGTAGTGGTAAGAATGAATACGATTAGCGCAGATGTAGAAAAGATCAGTATAACAGGCGAAACAGGCTCTGACAGTACGCAGCAAGAGGTTTATGCCGACCAGGAGGAGATACAATCACTATTACAATTTAAAGAGGCACAATTAGAAATAAATAGGAAACATAGGGAAGAACTAGCAAGTTGCAATTAGAGTGCAGTAGCGAAGGTGAAACACCACCAAATAGGTTGCAGAGGGAGAGTGAGATAAATTCAAAAAAAGAAAATAGGCAGAAAGAGGAAGACGATCTCAGAGAGTTAGAAGAACGATTGTGTTGGATAAAACAGGTGGCAAACCCAACTGGATATAGTCCAAGGTCAGAAAACATAAATATGGAAGAAGAATGTAGGAGGCACTTCGTGTCGGTACAAACATACACTTGTTTTCCGGATCCTGATAACTACCAACATCCATGCCTGTGGCTGTCTCAGTTTCAAGATTCATTACCTTCATCGTGGGGACCGCTCCTCAAAATGAAGTTTGTGTGTAACCATTTGAGGGACGAGGCTAGAGCGAAAATGCAGGAAGTTATTAAAGACTGTAGTAGCTACAAGATATTTTGTGACAAGTTTTTAAATGAATTCTGGTCGAAAAGTAAGCAGGACCAGATTACGCAAAGCATATTGATGAAGCCAAATTGTAACGAAGGTGGTATAAGAGATCCAGTGGCGTGCTATCAGGAAATGCTGAGACGAAATAGGTATTTGGATGTGCCATACGAACCTGGGGAGCTCATTAGGATCTGTATAACGAAGTTGCCAGTGAAATTGCGCAGAGATATAGTGATAGCAGGCAGAGGCTTAGACAATTCCGCGTCATTTCAGCACTTGTTACAGGAACTTGGTAATGAGAGCAACATCGTGAACGGAGGCACGACTCATAAGTCAGACAGAGTCGAGGACAGGAACGGCAGAAACTATCAGAATGACAGGAGAGCATGGAATCCTGGCATTTCATTCTTGTCATAATGGATTGAAGGATAGGAGAAACTAATCCAACATATCAGCCCTTAGCATCTTGCCTTAAAACACATGCCGCTGGCACTGAGAATTGCCTATGTAGCAGACATACTCTGCCGATATGTAGGAATGCAAATACCATACTTCTGATCAGAGAATAAAACACCAGTAATGGCATCTGTTAGGCTGGTCTCTCAGAGCAATATTTGCAAATTTTTATTTGGAACACTAATGTAAAAGGACTGTTTCCTCAAAAAACCAGTTGCTAAAAATGTTATGTAATAATGCCAATTAGTCCAGTTTAATTAGTGCGATTTGACTATTGCAGGTATTTAACACGTGATGTAAAAGGTCAACATTGTGATCTGCTGTTACAGGCAACATCAGCAATGTGATCGAAGTTTTTAAATTATATGCCATCTGATCTATAATATGTCATTGTCGTGGTGACAGTTATAATGAAGTGATGAGTATGGTTGTTCGGAATCTGGTGTTAGGGAAAGCGGCCACTGGCACCAAAGTTTCTTACACTTGTGCTGTAACTTTCTCCCAGCTTGTATATTCTCTGCACACATTTAATTTTCATGTAAGCTCAGATTCATAACTAGCAAATTCTTTACTGTGTATAGTGCACCATTCAGAGTGAGGCGGATTGTCCATGAAAATGCTGTACCGATTGAGACGATCAAGGGAAAACAATTGCGTGGGCTTCATCACATTTCTAACATCAAATTATGGAAACGTTAAGGATAGGTCGAAAGTAGGCAAGTTATGGTAGATAGTCAGTGTACTTATTTGTGGCGTGTAACGTTGTGCAGGGTCAAATCGAACATAAGAGTTTTCAGGCGGGATGTCAGGAAGGATGACGGAATAGACTGGTCGAGTGAGTCATGAACAGGAGTCGACAGAGTGGTGTATGTACGTATTTTTTGTCATATGAATAAGGATCGAGCAGAAACGACGTGATGATTAATGAGTGGATAAAGATGGTAGATATTGAGAGAAGCGACGTGATTAATAGTAGTTGATAAAGGTGATATTTAAGGAGAGAAGCGACGTGAAGCAGTGTGATTAATAAAGAGAGATTCGACGTGATAAAACAGTGGTAAATAAAGGCGAGTAGAATTAATAATGTGGAGATGTCTTAGATGTATGTTACAGAGAGGCCTGTGTATGCTGCAATCGAGATTGATGCGAATGTCGAAGGAAGACCAGGAAATGATGGAGTGATGGACGGACGGAGAGCCGCAATACGAATGAAGAGATGAGGACAACTGCACAACGTGAAAGGACACAAATGGAGTATGAGATCCAGATGGTGAACGTTGTGGAATACTGACGTAAGATGTAATATAAGTGTTAATCTAATTCTTACCATAATATTTGCAATATGGCAAAAAAGATATTTTTTGTTGTTGTTGAAGCCTGGTACCAGTATAACTAATCAAAACGGTACCAAGAATGTGTACAGTTATTTTGCAGGATGAATAATTTGTGTATTTTTTGTTCTTAGATGGAATGTCGCAATTCTAAGTTGATATTTAGCAGGATGAATAATCGGTAAAGTGAATGCAGAGGTAAGCCGATGGAGAGAGGTGCCAGAGTGAAAGGACGAATTCAGAGACTGGAATGCTATCTCCGAAACAACTTCATGTGTTATGTGGTTGAGTATAAGGGAGCAAGGGTATGGTATGTTGTCGTGAGTGTGGTGGTGTTAAGGTTAGCTGACTTCTAGACCTATTCTGTTGCTGTATTGATGGATTGAATGAGGAGGAAAATGTGATGTCTGGTGAGTGAGAGTCGTATACAGTAGTGTGATCAATGCGCACACTCCTGTAAAGGGGATGCTACCGATCCATAACTAAAACATTATTGTGCTTTATCGTTTGATTTGGATGAACCTCGATGGCAGGTCAGGATATGACGTCATGTGGATGGTACATACATGTCCTAGAAATGTTGTAATATATAATAAAAGGTAAAATATGTAAAGAGATACTAATTTCTGTCTGCCACAAGCACAAAGGTTCATTGTATGTTGTAGATTTAGAGTCATCAGTTTCTAAAATGTTTATTGTGTTAGGATGTTAACGTAATTTACTATTTAACATTATGTGGTAGGTAATCGTGAGCTGTATAGATTGTTTCTTTTTTTTTTGTTAGAACACTTTCAAGGGGTATTAATTTCAGTCTGTCACAAGCACAAATATGCGTTGTATATTGTAGTTTTAGAATCAACAGTTTCTAATATGTTCACTGTGATAGGATGTTAAAGTAGTCTACTAATTGATATTGTAATTATGAGCTGTATAGATTGTTTCTTATTCCTTTTTTTTGGACACTTCCATGTTTTGTATGAGGGACGACAGGTACAATAAATGGCACAAGTGTGGGCTGTATATAGAAAAGGGATAAATGTTGATGCTGTATGTGTAGAAAACTATGGTGTATGATTTTATGTTTTTTAGAACAAGGATTCTTTTATTACCAATGTATCTAATAGATCATTCATGTAATCAATGAGTATTTAAATACTGTAAGAATATTCTTTCGTCGGTAATGTTGTGAGATGCACGGAATGGTCTGACTGATTGGGTGTCGTAGCACTGAGGTACCCACACAGAACGCGCCCGTACCTACATAAAAAATGGGGGAGGCCAAGCTGACGTCGCCATGGGAGAGGCGACAGAGCCGCTGCGCTCCCCACTCCACTGCCGGTCGGGGTACACTCCACGCGCCCGCTACAAGTCAATGGCCTGGGGCGACACGCACCTACCACTGGTTGCCATTTATAAATTGCACCACCCTTACGACTGGAGACAGTATCTCGCAGAGGCAACAGCGGGTGGATTTTTCTGCTCAACGGCTCGCGCGGCGGCGGCGCAACAGCAGAATGAACGATGCGCGGCAGAGTCCGGCGGGCATTTCTTAACAGCAACTGTTAACTAGTACTGGACTGTGGAGCCATGAAACAAGATGACTGCTCGTATGTCTCAGTAAGGTGGAAAGTGAAGGACTGGTGTTTCCACGTTGTGAGTGGTGGAAAAGATTTTGTCTTTAGCAGACAGGACGACTGTTTTGTTTTGTCTTGACCACTGAACAGTGGGATCCATAAACTTTTGGCAGTGACTTGTTAAGTGTACTTTGTAAATTGCACATGGGACGCTTGCTATACTTAAAGAGAACAGTTGTCGTTTGGTGACTAATTATTGTCTGAACGCCAGAAACTAAAGTGGGACATTGACATTTGCATTTGTAGTAGGAGACATTTCTTTAATTGGTGCAGGAATAAGTGCTGTTTGTTGGAACTTATGACTTAATTACACCATGAACTGAAAGGGCAGGACCATGGATAATAGTAGTTGCAGGGCCATTTCTGGACAACCAGATTCGTGTGGATGGACTACGTGGAGTGACTATGACATTTGTGTTTAATGTGAGATACACTTTACAGTTCAGTGCGTGTTCAAAATGCCGATTTGAGTGACTTAAAGACTTTCGTCCGGGTAACCATGGGAGAACTTTGACACCAAGACAGTGTTTCTAGGAAAACTATCAGCAACTTTTTGACCCCAAGAAAATCACAGAATGAAATGATTCCGTGTAACTCGCAAGACAGGGAATAATGTATTTGTATTTGCAACTGTGTACATTTTTTAATTTGTTTTATTCCTAAAGGGACAGCAAGTGTAATTGTATCTCATTAACATAAGTGTTTAGAATAGTTAGTGCGTGTGTTTTTTTTTTTTTGTTGGTTCTGGGTTATCAAGTTCACGTAGCATGTTTATTGGAATATTTGGTACAATGATGCTTTAATTATTAGCCAGTGGCGTAATACTAACGTAGCGGCTCTTGTTGTATTGGTCAGTAAGATTGTCACAGGGGACAAGAGTTTGCATTGCACAACAAATATCGAAATTAACTCATGCATTTTGATGTCGTGGACAGTAATAATCTGGTTGGAGTGTTGACTGAAGCCACTTATTCTCATTATCACAGTGGTGATATTTCACATTGAAGTGTAATGGAGGCTAGTCGAAATGCAAGTTCTTGTCATCTAAATACGTAACAACAGAGAAATGAGCAGTAGAATAGAATATGAGAGCTACTGGTGGATTCAAGCACTTATTGCTAACTATTTACTGCGTGTATTGATCAAAGCTGATGGACTGACTAGCTCAGCAGCAGTTATTTGTACTGGTGGACAAGGATAAGTTTAAACTCACAGTCGAGTAGTGGTGGTAATTGCTTAAGTGATGATAGTTAATGAGGTATGACAGACTATATTATGTAACCAGTATTTAACTTGTGGTATATTTCATTGTTTTTTTTCCTCAATTTCTCGGTAGGTTTGACGAACATTTTAGAGTAATGATATGGAGCCTGACATTCTACATGTAACTAGTGTACGCAATTTTTTCTTTTGTTGATTTTGTTTTGTATTTAGACATAGCCATGTAAAGATGATTACAACGCAATTTATGAATGTCAGATTACTAGTTCTGTGTTTGGACGGTGAGCTATTTAAAATTTTATGAATAAAATTAGTATTTTTTTATTTGTTATAGAATTTGTGAAGTTTGGATTACTCCTAAAAATAACGGAGACAATTGTAATTGTTAAGGTTGTCATGTTTAGTCAATATGATAACACATATTTATTCTTTTCATTTTTATTACGATCACTCAAGTAACTATATATGTATCCATACTGTATTTATTCAAAGAGATTATCCTTAGGTTTTTGTGCTATTCATAAGAAACTGTTTATAGAGTTAGATGTAAAAGCCTTGCACTGGACTATACTATGAGAACTGGGCGGATTTTGGGAGCTGTCAAACTCATAATCGATGCATCCTGTGGGACATCATGAGGGAGCACCTTCCGACCACACAGTAGCTTAAAGAAGAACGCCAGCAGTGGGCGGCCCAAAAACGTACCAAATGCAGAGCTGGTCATCAGTACTGAATGAATGCCAGGACAGGACAGCTGGGGGTCTCCCTGACACCTTCGTAACCCAACGAGAATAAAAGTGAAGGGGAAGCTGCGCCATGCGCCGCCACTCTCATACACCAGGTAGCTATGAATGGAGGTGACCTTGAAAGGGTACAGTACCGCCTGACATTGAAAATAGGTACAACATTCTTCGTTATTTTTGTCAGAACAACATCTTTTTTGTAATAATAACTCAATTTCACTTAATACACCGAAGCCGGATACCAGTGTAGGAAAGAATTACAGTTTATTTATTTAATTGATCACATGTGCACTCCCACAAAATAAATCCCTACATCCAATTTGGTGAGATCTGCGAAATGAATGAATGTATGGTCGTCTGCTAACCACAGATAGTGAATGTGCAATATATGATCATCTTTGAGACGGTCCTGTGGTCACCTTTGGTGGAACCAAAGAGATGAAAGTTACCTGAGCTTTGAGTGCCTGAAATGTGGCTGACCAATACGGTAGCATGGTGCTCCCCCAACTTGGCGGAGGTGCGAGATCGGTCATGTTTCAGCACTCTGCCGCTGGATCTTGTGTTGGTAAGACCTGTCTTAGGTGTACTCCGTAAAGACAAAAGAGTGGATAGAATGGTATGCATGTGGAATACTTAAGAGTAGTTTGGAATAATAATTTCTCTATTTCAGGAACTTTTGTGGGGAGAATTAAATGCCAGGCAGGTAATATTAAGGGGATCGTAGTAATCTTCAGAAGTGACCAATGGTTACAATGAAACCACGTGTAGCAATAAGTTGAAATACTTCTGAGTGCTAACGTTAAACTGAATTACTGGCGTGTGTACTATAAGTTGGAAATATTTAAGAAATGGCGTGTGCAGGACTTGAAATTAGAGATGAGTACTTCCACGTGGTGAGTACTGGGTGAGTCTCAATCTGTGCATGAGACAAAGGATAAGGAGAAGTACTCGTCCTTGGTATCAGTTGAGGACTCGCGTGTGTAATGAATATGTTCTTAATATTTCTTTGCGTGTTATGTTTCCGTGTGACGCTTGATTCAAACTATAATACTCTGAGAGTGAAGCAAGGTGAGTCAGCCGTCTATCCAGCAACGCCACTTGCACTTGGCTTGCATTGCACAGGAAGACGTGCATATATCCTCCAGAGTTCATAGTAGGAAAGACAAATTATGAAGTGGGGCAGTGTCGTGTGAAACTGGGATGAATACTAATTGAAGTGGGAAAGCTGAAAGTGATGTAATTATAACGTTGTGACTATTCCTTGTGTTGTATTCCATGTTGCCAGTGTGGTGTATTTCATGTAATTTCACCAATGTAAAGCCATGCCCACTGGGCGGAATTTCTCATGTGTTATTGTTGTAGGTTATAGAATTCGTGTGTTTAGGTTATAGAATTTATCGGAATAAATAAGATACTGAAATGAAAAATATTGGTGGCCTTTTCCTTCGAATAGTATGTTGTCATGATATCCAGAATTTATAATGCGTGCACCATTCATATTCAGTGCGATGGCCACGTGTTGATCAAAGCCGTTAAATAAGAAAGAAAATGTGGTATTGCCAGTGCGTAGTGAACAGTCAGAGTTGTGTAAGTTACTAATAGTCAGAAGTGCGTTTCCGTATCCGTTGCGTAATATTCAAACAGGAGAATAATTTGTAACTTAATTGTGATTGCTAGAGCTCATGTTACTTGATAAATAAGAATGAATCCACTCGCTTGGCAGACCACTCATCTTGCAGGCCTGACTGCTTGATGCCACAGTATCAGCAAGGCATGTGAGTGCCTCTCAACCTGTTGGAAAAAGGTTACCCACCATGGATTTCCCGTCACTACTTTGATAGCCTGGCAAACGGCCTGGCGTCGAGTAAATGACATCCAGCAGCAACCACCCACCAAGCAGTTGCGAACGGGACTGTTGGACTGAAGGCTTATCCCTGATGTCATGCCAAACCTCCAAAGGACCTGCAGACGAGCCGGCATCACAACAAGTTCTAGAGGGATTCCTAACGCGGGCACGCCTCTCTACAGATGCGGTGCAGAATCATGTGGCCACAATCCGAGGAGATGCTCCTGCAGTTGTGCACTATGATGGAGATGAGCACTGGCGACTATGGAGACACCACAAGCTACCCAAGAGCGCAGTGAGAGAGAGGAAATCATTACTAAGGGTAATGTAATGCTGCCTCACCACATAATCCAATTGAAGACTACTCTCTTTCAGCTGCTGGATTGGGAGACAAGGCAGGGGCAGAGCATGCCAGTCTGACAACTGCTAGCAGGCCGAGAAGATGCAAAAAGCCCAGCTGATTTATTGATGCTGCCATGGACCAGATGGGGGACCAGAGCCATCAGCTGCTGATCTTACATCAAGGTCTGAGTGAAGGGCGACCCTCACTCTGACGCAGCCTCACTACACCTTGATGCTCCAGCCAGTCCAGAGACCATTTGTGTGTGTCTGTTTAGTGTCGTGTTCTATCTGTGTGACTTTGTAAATGAAAGTCGTCTCCCCAGGGACCCTTGTGGAGGGAGTGGTAGGATGTTTCATGATATTCTCATGTAATTCTCTATATTTTCTTATGAGACTGGTTTAAGTTTTGATGCAACTGGTCTAGTGAAAATAATTTGTCAAGCATTTATGCATATTCTACTTGAAAAGTGTGATTTTCAAATGTCCTGGAGGTAGAAGAAACAATTTTACACTGCCCTAGGAAATAAGCACAACAAGTGACACATGTTACTTGCTTATTTAGATTTTGAGAATGAGTGTGTTCCCTAAATTACAATTATTGTCGGTTTATGTATTCTCATGTAATTCTGTATATTTTCTGGTGAAACTCATTTAATTTTTGATAAACTACTCTAGTGAAGATAATTTCTCAAGTGTTTGCATAAACTCCACTTGGAAAGTGTGAGTTCCAAGCGCCTTGTAGGTAGTAGAAACAATATTACTTTGCCCTACGAAATAAGCACAACAGATGACACATGTTGCTTGCTTTTTTAGATTTTGAGAATGTCTGCGTTTCTTAAGTTATAAATATTGTCCGTTTATGTATTATGGATGACAGAATCCTAGTGAATCACGGAGCAGGTGTAAATCACGAAGGCAGAGAATGGTTCAGAATCCATGGAACTGTACTATGATTAGGGACATTAGTCGTCTCTGGCTTCAGAAATTGAATGAGTGGGTAAAAATACTGCTTGAAAACCTTTTTAACCACTTAGTAATTGTTTATCTAAAGGCTGTGGTGTAACAACGACCATAGGATCCACACGAATCATACTACTCTCAGCAATGTTCACATTGTGGATGTATTATAATTATGTATAATAATTATGTGGTATTTACGGTTGTTCAAAGAAAAGATCCGGCAGAAAAATACATAAAGACTTATTATAGGTTAAGTTAACATTTTAGAGACTTTAACAGGTTAAGACGAAATGTTTGGAAGTGGTAGCAGTCAAACAAGGAGGCCGATAACCAGCGGAGTTTGCGCAGCAGCAGTCAGCACTTTGACTGATCAACGACCGAGCAGATGGGCAGTGCTTCCAAGGAGAACAACGACCAGTGCAGTTCGCACATCAGCTGTCAACGACCCAGAAACTGTCATCATACTGAACTCATGTGTGTGACGCGAAGGAGGGCGACAGGGCAATACCTGACCACGCCAGAATAGAGGCGAAAGGAAGAAGGCCAGCATGTGTCTCGACATTGGTCACATTTCTGGCCAACGTGAGAAGCATAGACCAACGACCGAAGAATCAGCCACCGCCCTAGAAACTTCACGACATTGGCGAAAACACCTAATAAATACCTCCGACAAATGTGCATGCGGTGGTCCTTTGAGGGGAGAAAGAAGAGACGAAGAAACGTCGCCTGGACGAATGGAGCGATGGTTAGTCAGTGGGTGTCATTCTTTGCTGCAACGACTTAGTCGCTACGCTACTCTTGAGAAGATGATGTCGGTACCGTGCCAGTAAGTCAACGCAGAAGATGCAATCCCAGATGTTAACAGAAAGAAGTTCATGTGGTACTTAGTCAGGTGACTGGTGAGGATGAAGGGACTGCGGCCTGATCAAATGAGTCACCTGTGAACCTACAGGTTGATGAACTCCACCATAAGACGCTGAATCTGAGGGTCGCCGGTTCGATTCCAGGACGGGGCAATCCGCACCACGCCGAAGCCGCTTGTTAATAATAAAACGAGCGAATTCACAAGGAGAAGACCGTGCCGCCGTCGCAGCGGGTCACAGGCATGGTACTGAATGGGTAAACATGCCGCTGGGCGCTCCGCTGAAACACGAGCCGTCACCGCATCAGCTGTCGCTGGAAATCAGCATGCTGCGACTCCGCGCCGCACCGCTGCCGCGACGAATAGAGAGAGTTAAAACACACTGTATTAATCTGTTTGTTTCTTATGTGTTAATAAATGACTGATAGTGGAACCACCAATGTTTCACTCACACCTACCCCACTGAACCAAGGAAAGAACCCATTCCCCTACCCACAATGGGTAGCATTCCGTCGCACCATCCCTGACAAAATAATGACCCTGCTCCCCTCTGTCACTGACGCTCAATATCTAAAGTTCAATTCTTTTATCTTGGCGGCTCGCGCATGCCCGCCCAGACGCGGGAGATTGCTGCGTTGCCAGCTGCAAACGACGAACGCGCCAAGAGAAGCAGCGCCATAGTATAGTATAGTTCGCAAACTTACGTTTAGGGGGGAGCGCGCAGTTTATGAAGTAAAGCCACCACAGCCGCATAAACCCTTTCGCTGCTACAGAGACGTGCTCTCCGCATTCACGCTGTGCGCGATTTTGTCATCACTGCACTCTCGCCTGTGCAGACACATGGTGATCTGACTGCTTTGACACACTTATCATTCGATTTCACAAAAACTATTTGGCCCAAAAATTTGATTTTTACACATCTTCTTGACTGATACCATCCCCCCATAAATGACATAATTTTGTTTCGATGTTCAACGCAGTTATTGTGCAGCATTAAATGTAGTAAACCATTGCACGAAATTTTGAGGAGTTTGCAGAGGTAGAATTCCATAGCGTATATTTTCCGTACAGTCGATTTTAGTTGCAACAACGCTGAGAATGAAATGTGGACAAGATACCTAAATTTCATATAAAATTTACTGTATAACAATCGCTCATTTAATTTAATTACCAGATAGGTGTCGTATGTAATACTGAGAAACATTCCGTCATTCGCGACTGTAATAAAACTTTTATTTATACCAGAGTCATTTCGCTTTTTTCTAAAACGTTCTGATTAAAACAAAGTTGGCAAAGTACACAAAATTGAATTGTGGATGTAATAAAACATAGAAGCTAAAATATATTGTCAGTGAGGTGCAGTGTGCAAACAACTTGTTTTTGTCACAATGGACAGCAAATACTTTCCAAAAGAAATATTGGAGGACAAAATTAGAAAAACCGAAAACTTATTATGATTATAATGAAGAGACAAAGCACTAGAAATTTCAAAAAATTACATTCAAACGAATAAAATTCGTGAAGTAAGACACTTCGACATTGTTTTTAAATACAGAAAATATTAAGCACCAAACAAGGTTTGAACGCAGGATGTGTCACTTAGCAACCCAACACCTTAGACATTACTCTAACACTGCTCGTCCAGGAGGACTTTAAAATACCACGTACAATAGCGCCAAGCACTGTTGGTATGACTGAATTATTCACGTTTCGTCGAAGTACAATAGGAAATAAACAATTACCGCTGTTCTTTATTGCGAAAAAGCGGTTCGCAAGAATGATACAAACACCTTTCCTTGCTATCGCCTGAATTAGGAGGCTTATTGCTTGTTTGGTTTAAGTAATTAATAGAATATGAAGCAACTGGTATAAAGAATGCTTTTTCCAAACTTTCTATAAAAGGAAGTCTGCTATCAAGACATTGTTTTTGTTCAATTATTTTATTTATGACTGAACGTTTCTAAAACTGAAGACACTCGTCCGTGCTCTGCACTGCAGTCGAGCTCTGGCAACATTGTTCTCTGTTCATTGGCTGACTGTGTTTTGTGACATCAGATGCGCAGAACGAACCTAAACTCGGCCGCCATCGTAAATGACGCGCATTATAGTGTCACAAAACCCCGACCCACTACAATACATACTTCTTGCAGGCATGTAGCTTAGTGTGAGTGAGTGTTGACCCCTGTGGTGAATGAGATTATGTGATGGTTCTTTTTATGTGCAGTGTTGGTTGCAGAGCCACCGCCCTCACTTATGACATCACAGAGAGATTAAAAACTATCTGATGATTTCCTCTGTTCCATGTCACACTATATCATTTTGAAGTGAGAGACTGTACATGCGAAAATCAACTGTATGTGGGGGCAGTGAGAGACAAGTCACACTCACTATTTTTCAGTATCAAGGGTACTCTTTAAAGTTGATTTTACACCCAAGACATCATCTTTGTGAAACAATGGGAAGTTATCGACATGAGCAGGCACTGATGGGAGCATGTACATTGTTAATGTATATGGGATGTTTATAGTGACTATCCTTCGAATAGTATTTTCTGGAGTTGAGAACACGCAGGCAGTTTGGTCATTTAGCAGTAAATCTTGCAGTGGACGTTTGGAGCTTGGAAGTCACATGCAGCTTTTAGGGAAAGAAACATTTTTAAGCACTTATTGCGGATAGAACGCTGGTCCCAAGCACTTCTTGCACTGATGTGCAGACAATGCTTTCGGATGAAGAGACGAAAAAACTGCCTACCAGGGGCTAACTGTTTGGTGCCTCCAGCCACAGCAGGGTAGGGGCGCAAGAGAAATTTAGGTCTCGACAGCATTGTAAACGCCCTTTGTGAGCAGGGATCGTAACCAAAAAATTCGGGAGTTTCTGTGTTCACCATGGACTGGACGCTGCTGAGGAGGCCATCAGGTTGTGTCATGCCTCTGACTGCTGAGTTTTTGGGGAGCCTTAGGCCTTCGAAAGAATTTTAGGATGAAACACAATATTTATGGTGGCTCTGAAATGGTCTATGTTGGGACATAAAAGCATTTATCTTTGTTTAACAGAAACCCCCAGTCGGGCACACTGTTACGTGTGGCCCATCCACATAATGATCTCCGTCTTAAGTGTGTTGTTCACTTTAGGGCTAAATGGAAAGTGGAAACACGCTGCCTAAAGTGGTTGTGGGAAAAACAAGTTGGGAGCACAATATCTGCTCTCTCTACGCGGGAATTTAGGAGTCAGGTATTGGGGCTGCTTCTCTACAAAAGAGAAGATTATTGTTAACTTTGATTAGGACTGGCGGATGGGTAGAGCAGACAAGTTACAAGTTAGAGGGGAGACATGGAGTTCGTGGATTCTTGTGATTGGCATGAAACACTTGTGGGGGCAGTTGTGTGTGCAGTTGTGGAGTTAAGTGAGGTTTGATGGAAACCGAGGAGTGAAGAAACTGGTCTTCTGATTCAGATTCCATTTTTGAAGGGATTCTGGTCTTGAATTTGTTATGAGTGTGTTGCACTTGGGACACTCACCCTGAGGGTGACTCCACACCGGCATTGGCCTTGAGAGGGGGAACCAGTGGTGGGGACTCAGCTGCACCGTTAGTTTAGACCTCAGACATCTCATGCAACTCACTGTGCCAAGGGCAATTTTATTTCTGTCAAATCTGCCCCCTTGGCATTTGATCTCCATGTGCGCACTGCCATATAACTGAGTCAAACTGGTCTGTGATATATTGTCAGTGCATGAACTCATAGTTACCTGTAACCTTTCAAATCATACCGCAGGACCAGTGTAGTCTTATAATATGACGTAAAACAGTCATTGCCTTTCCCCTAATTCCATAATGTAATAGTTTCTTCACAAGTAATTCGTGGGTGGTAAGATCAAACGCTTTTCTGAGATGAAGGAACACACCTGTTTTGTGTTTGAGCACACTATAGATTTCCTCTAAAAAACAATATAATGCCCCATTTATTGATCTCTCTTTCGAAAAGCCAAACTGGTGGAGACTCAGGACATAGTTACTTTCCAAGAATGTTTGAGCACACTATAGATTTCCTCTAAAAAACAATATAATCCCCCATTTATTGATCTCTCTTTCCAAAAGCCAAACTGGTGGAGACTCAGGACATAGTTACTTTCCAAGAAAGTAGTAACATGGGCACATGCTGATTTATCAACGACTTTTGATATGCTTGATAATTTGGAGACAGGTCTATTGTTGTTGTTTACTTCACTCTGTTCACCTTTTTGAAAAATTCTGGGGAACTGACTTGATGATAAGGAGCAGTTTATTATATCTGACAGTGGGTCATAGACCGGATGTCAGATTTGTTTTAAGAGGTAATCATATATACCATCAGAACCTGATGAGTGTTTATTTGGTTTCTACCCTATAATACTGCAGATTTCACTTGGTGTGACTGGATCAAGAAAATGTGATAGTGGGAGTACTGCTGAATTTGAGTGACAAGTGGGTGCAGGAGTCTTGATTAAAAAAGAAATCTTGTCACGAGTGTTTATGAAATCGTTATTGACTATTTCACATAATTGTATAGGGTCAGTGATAACATTATTTTTACTGCACATTATTGATTGAGTCTTCCCTTTTTCGCCAGTTGTTTCATTGATCAGTTTCCAGATGGCTTTTGATTTATTACATTAGTTGTTGGTGTACTGCTGATTATACTTTTTTTTCCTTTTTTTCTTACTTTGTTTAAAATCCTTTTAAATTTCCTGGGATAGTTATGGAATAACTCGCTGTATCTAGTTTTACTGTAGGTATATAGCATCTCTTATTTTTGCAGAAAGTTTATATTCCTGGTATTAGCCATTTATTATTAAACATTTTTCATATAAATTGTTTAGCTGCAAGTTAGACTGGGAATGGCATTTCACAGAAGTGTTGCAAGACATTAATGAATTCATGAACCTTATTGTCAATATTACTATCACATTAGATACCCTCCCACTCCTCTTTATGGAGCAGATATGTGAGATGTGATACATTGTTTTTGTTGCTTCTATCTGCTTATTTGCATCTGGCATGGTCATACTCAGAATAAGCAGTTTGATCTGATGTACCATTAGAGATATTGTCTAATCTGCAAACAGGAGACATGTTAGTATTAACAAAAAAATATATTGCAGAGGAGGTGATTTTATTTGTTCTAGTGGGTTTGTTGTTCATGTTTTTCATGTATCAACACTGCAACATTTTCACTATTTATCGGGAAGCAGTGGACTGTATAAAGAAATCTATATTAAAGTCTCTGCACAACATAATATGGGATATTTTGAACTTTAATATTGCAATAATGTGTCTAGTTTGGAGGTGAATATTAGTACATTACCATCAGGTGGCTTTAGATGCATGTATCTAAAAGTTTAAGAGACTGAGTATCTACTGTGTCATGTTCAAAATGCTTTTCACAATTCATATGCTTGTTTATAAGTAATGGGCTATATTCTACATTATCTCTAGCAAGTATTAGACAGCCACGTCCCTTTTTGTTAGTTCTACAAAAATGGTTAACCATCTGGAAGCCAGGAAAGGAAAAATAGGCAGCTTCATCATCTTTAAGTTAATGCTCAGTTGTACAAATCAGATGTATAGTGTCTGTGAAACTTTCTTAAAATATTTGTACTTCCAAAATTTCGTTGCTTATGCTTTGCATACTCTGGAAGAAAACAAAAATTTTTATTTTTTATGGAAGCAATAGTTTTGGTCTATGGTTTTACTGCTTACAATTACGTATGTTGTTTATGGTACATGCTGGGCTGGTCAGTTGAGTCTGTCCTAAAAAAGTTTTGTCATTAGAGTATTTTTGGTAGCCTAACGTTATTTTGCTTGTACTGGATATAAGATGGTGCTTTTTAGTTCTTCAAGCATTTTCTGTGACAAGTTGCTCTCCAAGACCATTCAAATGGAGCCCATGAGAAGTGCGGAATCTACGACCAATCACACCGATGTGTACAATTCTGACGTTTTTAAAATGTTTGTGTGTAGGCCTACTCCAAAAACGTTTGTTGGCAGCATTAATTTCCTTGTTTATGCAGGTCCAGCGAGGTAGGTTATGACATTGTGGGATGGTCACAAACAGAACGTTTGTCTGAGGCATATGACCCAGGCCCTTCTTTAACTCCTAGTTCGCTATGAGTGTTTCATTTTTTGTATCTCATTAGAGCCGCCAAACAAGGCTACAAAATCGTTTGATGACAACTTACCAATTTCTTCAGAGAGTATATGCATACTTATTTCTGAGAGGGAGGTCCTAGGTATAATAAAGCTTCTGGATCTCACAGCTGATGCTTCATTAATACGAGAGGCAATTCACGTCCATGGCTATCAGCACGAATCATAAGTTTCCCTAAGCGTTCGGAAGTCTTAGCTGCGACGTACAATATCTGTGTAACTTTATTTAGACGTGGCTCCAAGCAATTTGATTTTTCAGCAAGTTATTAATACACCTGAGTATTTTGTATTGGTTTCTTAAAAGAATGTTAGGCATGCCACTTAATACTTTTCTGCAGCCATTAAATTTCCATCTCATCACAGAGTTTCTGTCCGCTTTCAATGATGGATCCACCTTTATGCATCGAAAGTGAAAATTTGCTTCACACGTAATACAGGTCACGCCGCTTTTTCCTATTTTCCAAAGCTTTCCACAAGCACTACTGAGAAAGCTTTTATTTCCAAGACCATTCAAATGGAGCCCATGAGAAGTGCGGAATCTACGACCAATCACACCGATGTGTACAATTCTGACGTTTTTAAAATGTTTGTGTGTAGGCCTACTCCAAAAACGTTTGTTGGCAGCATTAATTTCCTTGTTTATTCTGCGATATAGGTACTGTTCACTTTATTTAGGTACTGTTCACTTTATTCCTTTGTTCACTTGGTTTGTTACACACAGCATGCAGTTTTACTTCACTATCTGTTTGTTGCTTAGAAGCACTTCATGATTTTTAGTTTTAGATAGATGACCGTGTCAATCGACGCAGTAACGATCTCGTTGGTGCATTCTTCGTTCGTTAGTTTTTGGCGTAATTCGTCAACACATTTCGCACATACCCAGATTTTCTGCTTGGATTCAGCGCTCACACGTCTACTGTGGCACACTGTCCTGCATTTGAAGCAGACACTTCAGAAAACTGTGTGATTTTGATGTTGCTTGAGGGCAAAATTGCCAAATAAAGGGCTAAAAAGAGACAACAAATATGTGAAATGTTCGGTGCTGTAACGTTCTGGGATTTCAGTCTTAAAATAATCATAAATATCATGTGTTAAAGTAAAAAGGTTCGCAGGAGAGCTTCTGTAAAGTTTGGAAGGTAGGAGACGAGATACTGGCAGAAGTAAAGCTGTGAGTACCGGGCGTGAGTCATGCTTCGGTAGCTCAGATGGTAGAGCACTTGCCCGCGAAAGACAAAGGTCCCGAGTTCGAGTCTCGGTCGGGCACACAGTTTTAATCTGCCAGGAAGTTTCATATCAGCGCACACTCCGCTGCAGAGTGAAAATCTCATTCTGGAAACATCCCCCAGGCTGTGGCTAAGCCATGTCTCCGCTATATCCTTTCTTTCAGGAGTGCTAGTTCTGCAAGGTTCGCAGGAGAGCTTCTGTAAAGTTTGGAAGGTAGGAGACGAGATACTGGCAGAAGTAAAGCTGTGAGTACCGGGCGTGAGTCGTGCTTCGGTAGCTCAGATGGTAGAGCACTTGCCCGCGAAAGGCAAAGGTCCCGAGTTCGAGTCTCGGTCGGGCACACAGTTTTAATCTGCCAGGAAGTTTCATATCAGCGCACACTTCGCTGCAGAGTGAAAATCTCATTCTGGAAACATCCCCCAGGCTGTGGCTAAGCCATGTCTCCGCTATATCCTTTCTTTCAGGAGTGCTAGTTCTGCAAGGTTCGCAGGAGAGCTTCTGTAAAGTTTGGAAGGTAGGAGACGAGATACTGGCAGAAGTAAAGCTGTGAGTACCGGGCGTGAGTCGTGCTTCGGTAGCTCAGTTGGTAGAGCACTTGCCCGCGAAAGGCAAAGGTCCCGAGTTCGAGTCTCGGTCGGGCACACAGTGTTAATCTGCCAGGAAGTTTCATATCAGCGCACACTCCGCTGCAGAGTGAAAATCTCATTCTGGAAACATCCCCCAGGCTGTGGCTAAGCCATGTCTCCGCTATATCCTTTCTTTCAGGAGTGCTAGTTCTGCAAGGTTCGCAGGAGAGCTTCTGTAAAGTTTGGAAGGTAGGAGACGAGATACTGGCAGAAGTAAAGCTGTGAGTACCGGGCGTGAGTCGTGCTTCGGTAGCTCAGTTGGTAGAGCACTTGCCCGCGAAAGGCAAAGGTCCCGAGTTCGAGTCTCGGTCGGGCACACAGTTTTAATCTGCCAGGAAGTTTCATATCAGCGCACACTCCGCTGCAGAGTGAAAATCTCATTCTGGAGTAAAAACCCTGTATTGTCGGAGGGGGGGGGGGGGGGGAGGGTGTGATGGGGGAAATACACCTATTACTTGCCCTTGCTGACGGCACAGAGTAGAAATATCTATTGATTGAGCATTCTGATGCGCAGAATGAGGATTCATTCAGCAACATCTCCTGCAGCTCAAGTCACGTGATTTTGTGACGGCGCATTTTAGCCAGTATAGCGCTTAGCGTATTTGGAGTGTTATTACTTCGGTGCTACAAAAAGATCACTTTCAGAAGCACCGCGAAACTTTGCATACACGTTTTACAAACATCTTGACAATTTCATGCCTGGAACTGGATTTGGCTTAAGAATGTGAAGAGCAATGGCAGTCTGCTTGTACGTGGACGCGAAAATTCAAACTCTCAAACATAAAGCTGTAGGTGTATTAGAGACGTATTGTCAAACCCTTCTGAGACTGAACAATACACTGAATGATCGGGTTAATGCAATTGAGAAGAACTAAACGTTTTAACTGAAGGGGCGATAGCTGTCACTGAGAAAGGGACATTGTACGAACGGGTTAACGCAATTGGAAAGAAAATAGGCAACTTAACTGAAGGTAAAATAGCTGTTACTGAGAAGAGGGAGCACTATAAGAGGAAGAAGAACCGATATATAAAACCTCACGCTGCACTGAAGTCCGATTAGTATACATCGAGATGTCGACTAAGCATAAAGTCGTCGAGGCACGGAAGGTCGTTCGCGAGAAGTTACGGCTGCTGAGGTTAGGGCATTTGAAGCGGGAGCAGACACTGCGAGAAACCTTCAAACCAGTTACTGAATCTCTGGATCAACTCTCAGCGAAATTCCTCAAGACGACGATGACGCTATTGCCGATTTCATTAACCATCGCAGCGACTCTAGGATAGACAAAACATTCGGTGTTAGTGGTGAGAAACCATATATGTTGGGCTCACGGCCTATAACTTTAAATGAAAAAACGATAGAGACCGGCGATAAACAATTTCAAAGAACATCCGGTGTACTGAACCTTATTGTCTTATGACACACAAAAACTGTAAATTATTCGCCTAAAGATCTGGAAATGTATCGTGAAATATTGCTTTTAACTGAGCTGCATAGGAATGCAAAAAGTCGAAGCAATATGAAATACAAATCCATTATAAGACCTATTTTGGATGGTGAAAAAATAGAGTGCTGATGGTATTGACACTCAGCATAAAAGAGTGAGCAGTCGACTCCCGCACTATATACAGGGTGATCTATTGATCGTGACCGGGCTAAATATCTCACGAAATAAGCGTCAAACGAAAAAACTACAAAGAACGAAACTTGTCTAGTTTGAAGGAAGAAAGCAGATGGCTCTATGGTTGGCCCGCTGGATGGCGCTGCCATGGGTCAAACGGATATCAACATCGTTTTTTAAAATAGGAACTCTAGTATCTTCCGCCGCAGAAGTCGAACACGCGCCAGAACAAATGGACGTGGTCAGCCCATAGAGGGCTCCACCTCCGCGTCGGCTATTCCGCGCAGCAGCTCTCGCGCAGCGAGGGCGCCACCACTCACGCCACGTGCAGACAGCGGCCAATAGCCGCTCCCTCCGGTTTCGTGTATAGGGGACATGCTCTGCCCTAGTCCATCACTATCTATATCCGCCCCGCAGCTCCTCTCCCCTTTGACTTCATTTCCCATGTTGACCGTACCTTCTCCACCTATGTGATCGCCGCTGACCTCAACATCCACAGCCGTGATCCTGCCACCCTTCGGCGGTGGCATCAGTTCCTTGCCACCATCCATGGTGACCTTGTTCCTCTCCCACAGCACACCCGTCCTGAAAGTAACTCCACCCCCGATGTTATCCTCACTTCCCCCAACCTCCTTGGTCGCATTACCATTGATGTCCTCGATCCCATTGGTAGTGACCATCTCCCTGTCCTTCTCACCATCTCCTCTACCCATCCCGCCGCGGCAGCCACCCACCCAGCTGCCCCTCCAAAGTCTGTCCATGACTAACACCGTGCCAATTGGGATGCCTACCGGGAATCCATTGCCTTACAGGTCGAAAGCCACCCCCTCACCTTTCACCACGCTGAGGACATCACCCATGCCTCTTCGTTCCTTCAGAAGACCATCACTGACGCTGTGGAGGCTCATGTCCCTACCAAACTCATCCACCCTCACCGCCCTACGCTTCCTCCATAGGCCGTCCTTCTTCTGCATGAATCCCACAGGCTCTACCGCTCCTTCCTCCGCACTCGTGACCAGGATACTCTCACCTGCCACCAGCAATTACAGCGACATATCCGAAACCTCCTTATAGCAAAGAAACGCCGGGACTGGCGCCAGGCATGCACACGCCTCAACTCCACCCTCCCTGTCAACTCCTCCAAGTACTGGTCAGCCTTCCACCGCTTTACTGGTAGCCATCCCACCTCGCATTACCCCATCCTCCATGACGATTGACCCTTTCCTGACAACCTCAGTAAGGCTAACCATTTTGCTTCCCACCTATCCGAGGTCTTCTCCATTCCTGACGATCCCCATTGTGATTACTCCCTCTTCCCCACCGTCCTTGACCGCACTGACACCTCTGTCCCCCCTCTCGCCCCTAGCTTCCAGTTCTTGGATCGGTTACCCCCCTCAGACATCAACACTCCCATCACGCAAGACATCACACTCGTCCTCCGCTTCAAACGCAACACTGCCCCTGGTCATGATGGCGTCACCTACCATCACCTCAAGGAATCCCCTCCATCCTTCCTGTCTGTCCTTGCTACCCTGTACAATGTCCTCCTCTCCACTGGATTTTACCCTGACCTGTGGAAGACTTCCCGTGTCCTGCTGTTCCCTAAACCTAACAAACCCCCCTCTGCTACCTCTTCCTATCGTCCAATCTGCCTCACCTCTGTGTTCAGTAAGGTCTTTGAGGCCATCCTCTCTCGCCGTATTCACCGCCACCTTAACCAGCACTGCCTCCTTCCTCTTACCCAATGTGGCTTCTGGCCTTCCTTCTCTGCCGACGACCAGCTCCTTAACCTTACCAATCTTCTTTCCCTCCAACTTAACTCCCGTCGCTCTGCTATCTTTGTTTCCCTTGATCTCCAGAACGCCTATGACCGTGTCTGGCACCCCGGGCTCCTCTCCAAACTCCAGACCTATGCTCTCCCCATCAACTTCGTCCGTCTCGTTGCTTTCTTCCTCTCCCATCGTCCCTCCTATGTGACTATCCACAATTCCAACTCCCGTACTTTCTACCCCTCTGCCAGCGTGCCCCAAGGTTCTGTCCTTTCCCCTCTCCTCTATCTCCTGTACACTGCTGATATGCCCAAACCTCCCCCTCCTGTTCATCTTCTCCAGTTCGCTGATGACACCGCCTTCCTAGCCCTTTATCCTACCCTTCAACAGTCCCAACGTACCCTCCAAACCCACCTTGAGCAATTCACTGCTTGGTGCAACCAGTGGTTCCTCCATGTTAATCTCTCCAAGACCCAGGCGATCATCATAGGCCACACCACCCGCTCCTTCCGCCTCCATGATTTCTACCTCACCATTTATGGTGTACTATAGCCGTCCTCTCACTCCTACCTTGGCCTCACACTCGACCACCACCTCACCTGGACTCCCCATCTCCTTACCATCCAAAACAAAGCTCACAACCACCTCCGCCTCCTGAAACTCCTGTCCAGCCAGACGTGGGGTCTGCATCCTTCCACCATCTTTCACACCTACAAATCCATGATCTGCCCCATCCTTTGTTATGCCACTGTCACTTGGATTTTCGCCCCTTCCCAGTTCTATAAAGCCCTCCAGATCCTCGAACGCCATGCACTCCGCCTCGCCTTCCGCATCCACGTTCCATCCCCTACACGCATCCTCTACGACCTCATCCCCTTCCCCCACTTTCTCCTTTTCCTTGAACACATCCGCACACTATACAGGGTGATTCAAAAAGAATACCACAACTTTAAAAATGTGTATTTAATGAAAGAAACATAATATTGTAAGTAGGCTGTTTATGTTTTCTCTATGTAAGTAGGCTGTTTAGGTTTTTTATTGGTAACGCCACCTCTGTATGACAATCACTGGCTGTGCTGTGGGCAGTCTGTGTCTGCTTTGCATTGTTGTAATACTCGCCATTGTAGTGTTAGGCAGCTGGCTGTGAACAGCGCGTAGCGTTGCGCAGTTGGAGGTGAGCCGCCAGCAGTGGTGGATGTGGGGAGAGAGATGGCGGAGTTTTGAAATTTGTCATGAACTGCTATATTTATATGTGATGATATTAAGGTAAATACATTGTTTGTTCTCTATTAATATCTTTCATTTGCTAACTATCCCTATCAGTAGTTAGTGCCTTCAGTAGTTTGAATCTTTTATTTAGCTGGCAGTAGTGGCGCTCGCTGTATTGCAGTAGCTTGAGCAGCGAAGATTTTTGTGAGGTAAGTGATTTGTGAAAGGTATAGTTTAATGTTAGTCAGGGCCATTCTTTTGTAGGGAATTTTGAAAGTCAGATTGCGTTGCGCTAACAAAATATTGTGTGTCAGTATAAGCACAGTCATGTATAATTGTTCAAAGGGGACGTTTCCAATTTTCACTTCACGCTACTTGTACAATTTGTCACACTGAGAAACTGTTAACATGCAACTATGTTTAAAAGCTAACTAACCATCCAGTCAAGAACATAGGTAACTTAGACAAGTAATTGCTAATGCATTGTTATTGCGAACAGACGACACAGTGTCGTTATTTATACATTCCTCCTTGTTAGTTGCACGATTACGTAATGAATATACGGCTTACATACTTAGAACATTTACCAGTACTGCTAATGAGATTTTAATGCAACATTTTGGTTTATTTGAAAATACATTCTGATTTAAAGTACTTTCAGTGAGATACCAGATGGCACAGTGGTTAGTTTATGTGACAGCTACACGATTTATATCACGACGTTACTAATGTGTGACAATTTACATTGTTGCTTTTGCGGAGTATCTGTTTTATATCTGCACAGTTTTTCTGAATTCTTCTGGAAAGTAAAACATGTTTTAGTAGTAACTTTTGTGGTACAGCAACAATGAGATTGTCTTTTCCGTAGCACAACAATACGTTACAGCACAGTACTTTCTTCATCACGGCAATAAGCGTAATAACTAAGATATCTATACATAAAGCATTTCACTTTTGTTTATCATGAGGTAAGTACATTGACTTCTGCAGAACTTGGCTTTCGGAGGACGATAAGTACGACACTTCCACAGAGATTATCTTACAACAAGATGCACATTTAGCGCTACAGGACACGCATTTGAGAGATTTTGTACTTAAGCCATTTATTTTTCAAGATTTTTGAATTACAAAGAAAGTTTTCCGTGATACATTTCATTCCATTGCTGTAATCTGTAACACCTGAGGGTATAATTACATTAATCCTCAGGGGGGTACACGTCTACTTTGTGTACCATGTGTGTGGCAACCACAAAGAACCCTAGCTAATATGGTATTTGCTTATACAACTTTACACATCGGTACCATATTTCTCTAACACACAAATTATACAGCTATCTGATCATGTAACTGAGAGATAAACTTTTTTTATTACATCAGTGACATATGTTTACGCAATTACAGAGTTGGATTACTTCACACTTACGAAATTGTATTTTGTCTGTACTGTGTGATCTGTTCATATTTTTTCGGAACCATTGTGATACTATGAGAGCTTTGAATGATGTATTTGGTATGAGATCATGATTTTTAAAGTACGTTTGAGGCAGCTGACACTTTTGACATGAGCAGAGAATTTTTTTAGGTTTTGATATTATTGCAGAAAGCTACGACGTTTTTGAGATTTGACTGAGGTGTTATGATATTATTATTACGACGACGATGTGTATTATGCTGTTGAGGTATGTTTATGATCAATAAGATGATGATACCGTATCTGAGGAATTTGGTTATGCTACATGTTTCTCAGGATGAAATATTGAAGAAGTGTCGACGAATATGTATATGTATAGTAAGGTAAGGAATAATGAATAGTGGTTAGGGACTCTGATTTATGAAAAGGATGTTGGAAACCAAGAAACGTACTTTAAGAGTTATGAAATGTGTGTGTATATTCGTGAATGTATTACAATGCAGACGAAAATTTTTTTGGACACTGTTATATCAATAGCATTTTGTTTCTACACATTTGCAATGCACATTCTTGACCTGTTAAATGTTTTTATGTGAGACTGTCTCTGTAGCGGAAACTGCTGTCGTAAATATTTCCGTAAGAAAATGAAGTGACCACCTGCACGTAATGCGTCGTGGGCACCCAGCTGTGTCAGACGCCTGGAGAAAAAGCCATTAGCGCGTGCCTTTCAGAGCACAGGAAGAAAAAAAAAGGCCATTATCCTGGCCATTGTCATTCCTTTAGAGAAAGCATCGCAAATTCGACACGCTGATTACTTGGAAACATATCGTACTTTCTGATATTTACTGAAATGCCTAATGAAATGACGAGAAATATTTGTACATCTGCACACCTGATTATGACAAGTGTCTTTCTACGAGAGTTGAGAGAATTTCTACTAACTTATGAAATGTCACATGACTATTGAATGATATTTTTATGCTTTGGTTTGCGTAATTGCTTATTTCATTTGATATCTGGTTTCCAGCTGTGTTGCAGCATTGCTTTTATAAAATGAAATGCATTTGCTAATGTGAACACTTTCTGTCAACAGATCTATTAAATAATTATTTTATGATCCACATTCTTTAAAAAAGGAGCACTTGGACAGGAAAGAACAATAAGAAGGAACTAGTAACTGCATTCATAATTTTCTTTTCAAGTAATTGGTAACTTTTTGGTAGAATAACTTCTTGTGCTGCACCACTTTAATTACATAGACATTAAGATGTGAATATACATTTCCCTTATCTGCATTGTTGTTTAGTGTAATATTTTTTCTGCTTGCGCTATGTCATGTTTAGGTATAAGTTGCTGCTGTTTGCCAGGCATAGTGTTATTGAATTTGACTTTTGCTCATTTATGCTGCTAGCTTTGACAATTTGCATTTTTTTGCATTGCTGTTTGTGTTGATTTGTTATGTGATGCTGCATTGCCTCGTCCCTTAGTTTAGCATCTGAGCTCAGTAGATTTAAGTTAGCTTAAGAGGGGGTAGACTATATAAGAGAATGAGTTGCGATGAATTGGAAGAAATGCATTGAGAATTAATACGAAAAAAGTACATAAAACAGGTTTAGGTAGGATTTTCTTGGAAATAAATGTTGAAGTAAGAAATGTGTGAACATATAAATACAGAAAGCATGCTTAGATAGAATTTTTTTTGGTGGAAACAGAGGATGAAATAAGAGGAAAGATATATGAAGTTTTGGGTTGGACTGCAGTACCAAATGTTACACTGAAAACGAACCCTGTCCTTTCCTATTGGTGTTATCCCACTATGTGTTTGTGTACCCTTGAGTATTTGTTTTCTTCCTGTCTCTGTGTACTGTTTCATAGAATTTTTTTTCTCTTATAATACTAAGCTATATTCACTATGAGGAGGAATACTGTTATCCTCAAATATAAGTTGCATTAATAATATGTTATTTTCTTTGTAAAGTTGTTTACAATTCTGTTCTGTTTCAATGTTCATGTGTGAAATTAATGTTTCGAAAACTATTCTCATTATTTTATGTATGTACTTATGTCACTATTTTTGTAACACTGATGTATATGTTTATTTCTATTCTTTTGTAACGCCTGTTTTACTACAAATGTTATCTGTATTGTTATGTTTTTAATGATGTATTTTGTACCTTTGTAATTATATTCTTATGTTATAAAATTGTAATTGTCACCAGTTCATGACATTATTAACTTGTTAGTTACATTTCACTGCACACGTTTCTGTTGGTCATAGTATGTGGACAATATGTGAGAAGTAGGGACTGTTAGTGTTTGCACGTGTGTTAATAACTCAGCAAGGGACTGGATAACAGCATTGCTGGTTCTAAGGACAATTTCAAAAACTTTGTGAGTGCACAAGTGGTGGTTTATGGACTTGCTATATTATCCGCAAGACTCTTCAATGGTGATTGTGCACCTGCACAGTCACAACAGATGGCTGCTGGCCATCTCTTCAAGGACTACAGTGGGTCTACATCTTTGATGATTCATCAATACCATTATTTCTACAAGGACTGCAGTGGGGTCTGCACCTCTGGTGGCCCACCAATATCGTAATCTCTACCAGGACTACAGTGGGTCTGCTCTGTGATGACCTACCTACCAATATTCATCAAAACTTCGACTGACTCTGCAGTGGGTTTGCTCTGTTGTGGCCCATTACCTGTCAGCATGTCGAGAGTCAGCACTGACTTTCCGTTGGAAGGACAACACTACTTCTTCAATACTGCATGGAAATCCACTACTTCCGTGTGCATTTTCTTCTACTGCTCAGACTTTGAGAAAAACGCTATTTTACTGTGATGAACAATGTGGACTGTCTTTATGGACTGTGAGAAAATTTTAGCTTTTGACCAACATTGTATCAATAAGTGTGTGCATTTGATTTCTTTGTTATTGTAATTATGAAAAATTTTATCAAATCATTATTGGCCACTGGCCAAAAACATTTGTAAAATTTTTTTGTGGGGAGCATGGGGGCTATGTAAGTAGGCTGTTTATGTTTTCTCTATGTAAGTAGGCTGTTTATGTTTTCTCTATGTAAGTAGGCTGTTTAGGTTTTTTATTGGTAACGCCACCTCTGTATGACAATCACTGGCTGTGCTGTGGGCAGTCTGTGTCTGCTTTGCATTGTTGTAATACTCGCCATTGTAGTGTTAGGCAGCTGGCTGTGAACAGCGCGTAGCGTTGCGCAGTTGGAGGTGAGCCGCCAGCAGTGGTGGATGTGGGGAGAGAGATGGCGGAGTTTTGAAATTTGTCATGAACTGCTATATTTATATGTGATGATATTAAGGTAAATACATTGTTTGTTCTCTATTAATATCTTTCATTTGCTAACTATCCCTATCAGTAGTTAGTGCCTTCAGTAGTTTGAATCTTTTATTTAGCTGGCAGTAGTGGCGCTCGCTGTATTGCAGTAGCTTGAGCAGCGAAGATTTTTGTGAGGTAAGTGATTTGTGAAAGGTATAGTTTAATGTTAGTCAGGGCCATTCTTTTGTAGGGAATTTTGAAAGTCAGATTGCGTTGCGCTAACAAAATATTGTGTGTCAGTATAAGCACAGTCATGTATAATTGTTCAAAGGGGACGTTTCAATATAACCTTCTGTTATACATCATTACAAAGAGTATTTAAAAAGGTTTTTTTTCACTCAAAAACAAGTTCAGAGATGTTCAATATGGCCCCCTCCAGACACTCGAGCAATATCAACCCGATACTCCAACTCGTTCCACACTCTCTGCAGCATATCTGGCGTAACAGTTTGGATAGCTGCTGTTATTTCTCATTTAAAATCATCAATGGTGGCTGGGAGAGGTGGCCGAAACACCATATCCTTAACATACCCCCATAAGAAAAAATCGCAGGGGGTAAGATCAGGGCTTCTTGGAGGCCAGTGATGAAGTGCTCTGTCACGGGCTGCCTGGCGGCCGATCCATCGCCTCGGGTAGTTGACGTTCAGGTAGTTACGGACAGATAAGTGCCAATGTGGTGGCGCTCCATCCTGCTGAAATATGAATTGTTGTGCTTCTTGTTCGAGCTGAGGGAACAGCCAATTCTCTAACATCTCCAGATACTGCAGTCCAGTTACAGTAGCACCTTCGAAGAAAAAGGGACCAAAAACTTTATTGGCTGAAATAGCACAGAAAACGTTCACCTTAGGCGAGTCACGTTCATACTGAGTTGTTTCCCGCGGATTCTCAGTGCCCCATATACAGACATTGTGACAGTTGACTTTCCCGTTAGTGTGGAAAGTTGCTTCATCACTAAACACAATCTTAGAAACGAAAGATTCATCTGTTTCCATTTGAGCAAGGATAAAATCACAGAAATCGATTCTTTTAATCTTATCAGCTGCAGACAGTGCTTGAACCAATTTCAGACGATAAGGTTTCATAACTAACCTTTTTCGTAGGACTCTCCATACAGTTGATTGTGGAATTTCCAGCTCCATGCTAGCTCTGCGAGTCGATTTTCCTGGGCTGCGACCAAATGCTTGCTGGATGCGTGCTACATTTTCATCACTCGTTCTCGGCCGTCCAGAACTTTTCCCTTTGCACAAACACCCATTCTCTGTAAACTGTTTATACCAACGTTTAATACACCACCTATCAGGAGGTTTAACACCATACTTCGTTCGAAATGCACGCTGAACAACTGTCGTCGATTCACTTCTGCCATACTCAATAACACAAAAAGCTTTCTGTTGAGCGGTCGCCATCTAAGCATCAACTGACACTGACACCTAGTCAACAGCGCCTCAAGCGAACAAATGTACAACTAAATGAAACTTTATAGCTCCCTTAATTCGCCGACAGATAGTGCTTAGCTCTGCCTTTTGTCGTTGCAGAGTTTTAAATTCCTAAATTGTGGTATTCTTTTTGAATCACCCTGTATATTGTCCACCACCTTGATTCCCCTCACCCCCTGGTGTCTCCCTTCCTCTCCACCCCCAACCAGTTGCTGTGCCTTTACCGTTGTGTCCCTCCCTCTCTACATCTCCACACCCTCCATCTCCTTTCCCAACACAACTTCCACCGTCTACCCCTCCTGGATGATGAGCTTCGCCCTGACATCTACCCTTCCTACCAACTCTAACCCCCTCTTCCTGCCTCCTCCTCAGGGCTCCCTCTCCTCCTCCTCCCTCCTTCTGAGAGGCTTTCCCTTTCTACTCCCCCTCCATCTCTTGTGCCTCCTTTCAGTGTCTCTGCACTCCCTCCTGCCCTGTCTTCCCTTTTCCTCTCCCGCCCCAAGTGTCTCCTGCCTCTTCATGAACCCACGGTTGCCCCTCCTCTCTTCATCCCGCCGCTTCCCCAGCTGCCCCATGCTCTTCCCTCCTTTTGCATCCTCTCTGACCTTTCCCTTGGCAGGTCCCACCTGGTAGTTTTATTCTTCGTCGTGTGTGCTCCAAGTGGGTTTTAAGTGTGTTATTTCGGAGTGTTTTTAATACTGTGGCCAACTTTTAACCTGTGCATGCGCATTCAGTGTCTTCTCTGTGTTTCAAGAATCGCCAACTGTGTTTTTTAACTTTCTGGTGACTTTTTTAACTGTCCCCCATGAACGTCTATATGTCAGTGTATTTTTACCTCCATTTTCTCCCTTTACTCTGTTTTATGTTCCCCTTTTTTATCTCCTTATGTATGTATCATTTTATTCTTGTTCTAGTTGTTGTGTCACTCGGCTGAAGAGCGGCGGATTGTGCCGCTGACAGCCCTCCCCTGCCCATATGGGGCAGGGGAATGAAATCACAATAAAGAAAAGAAAACCCCAGTCCAGTCAGTCTGGTACTCGCTCTGGATTACGTTTCTGTCCCGGCGGTACTGCGTTCTGGTCGTTGCTCGTTGTTGACATTTTCCTGGCTCTGGTTCTGAGTGGATTTATTGTTGGTGTTTGGTGTTGTGGTTTCCACAAGCCTCCATTGTTTATCTCTTCCTTGTTGTGTCGGTCATAGTCGGTCGTGGTCGATTGTTGTCAGTTGTCGTTGGTCCGTCGTCCGACTCGTCCTGTGTTTACCCGGTGGTGCGTGCTCCACCACCGGCGGCTTCCCCGCCTGGCGGCTCCGATCCGCAGCCTAAGGCGTTCCTGCAGTTGGTTTTGGTTACAACAGGAACTCCCATTTTTTATTACATATTCATTAAGTACATAAAGAAATATGAATGTTTTAGTTGGACCACTTTTTTTGTTTTGTGATAGATGGCACTGAAATAGTCACAAACATATGGCTCACAATTTTAGATGAACAGTTGGTAACAGGTAGGTTTTTTAAATTAACATATAGAACGTAGGTACATTTGAACATTTTATTTCGGTTGTTCCAATGTGATACATGTACCTTTGTGAACTTACCATTCCTGAGAACGCATCACCTGTAAATACCACATTAATTCAGTAAATTCTCAAAATGATGTCCGTCAACCTCAATGCATTTGGCAATGCGTGTAACGACATTGCTCTCAACAGCGAGTAGTTCGCCTTCTGTAACGTTCGCACATACATTGACAATGCGCTGACGCATGTTATGAGGCATTGTCGCTGGATCACGATAGCAAATATCCTTCAACTTTCCCCACAGAAAGAAATCCGGGGACGTCACATCCGGTGAAAGTGCGGGCCATGGTATGGTGCTTCGACGACCAATCCACCTGTCATGAAATATGCTATTCAATACAACTTCAACCGCACGCGACCTATGTGCCGGACATCCATCATGTTGGAAGTACATCGCCAATCTGTCATGCAGTGAAACATCTTGTAGTAACATGTAACGGAACTGAAATGATGGTGGGCTGACAGTAATTTGGAGCCCGCGCGTCGGAAACGGGCGCGCTGGTGTGAGACTGCCAGGGAGTTCACCCTGATGCCATCTATTGGCGAAACTGGGAATTAGCGCTGTCTCAGACAATGCGCTAAGCTCTCGGAGTCAAATGTATTCTTTTTCTTGGTAATTATAAGTTATTAGTGTATGATTTAATGTTATAAAGCGCTAGTAGTAAATTATTATGACTGGTATGAACTCCAGGGTAATAAATATAAATATTCTTAAATACTAAATGATTTCGGTGAAAAGGTGGTAGGGGAACGCCCCCACTCTTGGTGATACGAGCGTAGCTAGAGGTAGCTGGAGACACAGGGACTGAACAATGCAATGGCCTGGGGAGTGTTGACGTGAGCGGACGTGCATAACTGTGCTCACGCAAAAGTGACTGTGCAACAGCGAAAAGGAGAATATCGTCGCCGTTTGTGGAGTAGAACGCGACGAATGGTTGTCGAAGCCGTCTCTATGCCACTGGGGCTGAGTGTAAGAGTTCTTGCGCCCAGATTTTATGGCGGACGTGCAGTAGCTTATACGAGTGCTACAGCTCGTAGTTCCAGCCGCCATTAAGGGCATGAGGCGTGAAGAGCTGCGTTAGCCACATGCATCCCACCACCAGCACCGACACGTCTACCCAAGGCAAGACTGCTTGAAATTGTTAAGTCGAACTTTGTATACATGTAAAAGGAGAATACCAGTTTTCTTTTGTGCAAGTGCAGAGGACAGAATATAGTAATGAGTAAAATTACGACGCATGTTTTTCATTGTAAAGTGTAATAACCTGAAACATAGTGTAGTGAAATCTGACTGAGGCCACCATCGCCTCTTTCATTTACAATTCTTTTGGTTGTAGAATACTTTAGCGTTTAAGAATGTAGAAAAGAGCAATGGTCACACCAGAATGAGTCGCCTATTTATAGTTACTTAAATTTTTCTGAGTAACCTTTCAAGTAAAGTCACTTAACTAATTCTATAGCAATTGTCCAAAGAGTAATATCCCAAAATCATTAAATAAGTTGAAGGGTAGAAGTTTGTTAACCTAAGTTGCTTAAATTGTCTTGGTGGTAATTACCAAGCCAACTCACAGAAATTGAGAGAGTATTTGCTTTGTAGAATCACCTAGAATGATCAGAAATAGTAATATTCAGAATTAAGTTTAAAATTCAACTCAAGCCGTTTCACTTTGAAACGAGCCAAAAAATTGATTTATTCTTTTGCTCCTTCAGAGCTGGCGACCGTAGTTATAAGTATTTTCAGGGGGATTCGACGGTAAGTCTGCTGCTCTCGTCGTGCTGATAGGATTATCTACTGCTGCTAGCAGTGGTGATTGGATACATAAGCTCACTACCAAGTTAAGTGGGTCAGGTAGGCAGTGTTACCGTGTGAACTGTAGGGCACTGTAGGCCGTGGATCGAACCCGTTCAATCATCACAGCTCTTTGAGAAATAGTCCGGTTAGGAGTGTACTAATCCAATAGGTAAATACTGGCGAGTAACGGTCAAAAATGTATACGCAAGTGAATTTAGCAAGGTCCATGTAGCTCCTAGTTAATGTGGTGTAATGGCGAGGGTAGGAGTGGAGTAAAAGTGAGCTGAGCTTGTGGCAGCTGTGCTGTCTTCAAAGATTAATAACGCCAGAATTCACTACTAACTCTTACCATTAGGGCTGAGCTATTTACAGTTAAAATACATAGCAGTAAGCGCAAAGGCGTGACAGCTACAAGTCCGTATTGGCTTTATACATACGGAAGTAGGAAGCGGGTCATTCTGTCAGTGGAGGGGTTAAAACAATGGAGTCACTTGAGAACATACCCCATTTACTGATGGAAAGATTCGGCGGTTCGGTCGCATGTGGCGACCGTGACAGGACTTACCAAGTTTGTAGAATAATGGCTGCAATAAAAGTGTTTTATATAAACTTGTAGTTTCAAGAAAATTTTAAATTTTAAATTCTGTTGTAGACAAATATACCACAATTGGTAAGTTCAAGACGACAACCTGCAAAGCAGCAAAAGAAAGTCCAATAGTAGGAGTTAAACAAGTAATACTTGGTTTAATCAACATTTCAATTAGGTACGAAATACAGCAGCATAAGATGGAGTCGAATAGTAACAAGCAAGACGAAAACATTACAAGGTCAGACCCAGAATCAGGGACCATAGATACTGTTGTAGGGTTGGAAAATCCTATAGATGAATCCACACCCACATACAGGAGGAACGGGAAGTGAAACCAAAGGTAGTGAAAAGTGAACCCAATGTATCTGTGGATGCAAGTCACAAGGGAGAGGATATGGAATTAACAAGTTTGTTAAATAGTATGATGGCGCAAATTCGAGAAGGGAATGCTAGTTTGGAAGCAGAAATGGCTAGTCATATATCCCAACTGGATGAAAACCTATCTGGTAAAATAAAAGCCAATTTAGATATTTTGAATACGCAAAGCCAACGTATCACAGAGGTAAACAAATCAGTAAATAGCATTAGGGCTGAAATAACAAATGTTCAGAGAAAAGTCACAGAAATAGAGAAAAGATTTGATAGCGAAATTCAGAAAATAGAGAAATCAGTGGAACCTTTGGTTAGTAAAAAATTAGAACCGATAATTGAAAGTAAATTACAGGTGATAGTACCAGTTGTAAAGAAAGAGATTGTTAAAGAAACGGCAGCTGATATTGAAACACTGCGCAATACCATGTTGAGTTTTGATCATGTGTGCAGGAGCAGGAAAATACACTGCGTAATGAGATAAAATTGTTAAGTCAGCAAGTTCAGAATCAGACGTTTCTTAACTGTAGTGGTATCCCATTGGTAATGCAAAAATCGGAAATACTGAGTAGGGAGGAAAAATACGATCCTCAAAAGAAACAAGGTGGATGGCATCCAATGTATTTTATAAAAAATTGTGAACATGTCTTACCAACAGACATGTCGGATAAAGAAAAAATTAATTTAGTAATAGACGCTTTAGCAGGTCATGCTAAACGTTGGGGATTGAATTTGGATATCGACAATTTGAAGTTTACAGACTTCAAAGAAAAGTTCCTTGAGGAATTCTGGGGCACACAACAGAGGGATAGGTTGTGGAGAGAATTCGTTGTCGCCAGAATGCCAGAACATGGGCGTGGGCTCATGAAAGAATACTGTGAAGGATGGTTCAAGCGTTTGGAGTATCTTAAAGATCGTAGATCAGAATCGGAGATAGTGTGGGAGTTGTGGAAAAAGCTACCCGACGATTCAAAGCGTTATGTAGGAGGCACTCATCGAACATTCGATGAATTTTTAGAAAAAATCGAGAATGAAGATAGGTGGCGTGAAACTAGAGAGTTTCAAGGTTTCAGAAATCAGAATGGAATAGTAAAAGGTGGTAGGAATGAACCGCAAATTAACATGATGAGAGGAAGAGGTCGAGGAGGTAACTCTCAGCGAGGGAGAGGACACTATCAGGGAAACGGGATGCATTATCAAAATCAGGAAAACTAAATACCGCGCAGGTCAAGGGCCTAACGCGCGCGGAAAGAAAGAAATGGCCCAAATATAGGGAAGATCAGAGTAGTCAGTACTATAGTAGGATAGTGCGTCGTTCGCCTGAAGAGCAGTGACATAAACGAAACTTTGCGAAGTATAATGCAGGGATACAAACAGAGGAGAGAGAGCAGGGAGGAATTATTAAGGGAAATGAAGTAGGAAAAGAATATCGGTCGGATGTGAAGGCTCACGTGAATGAAATAAGTACAATTCGAGGTCAGAGTGACGAATTGATGATGGAAGAGTCAGAGAAGGCGTTGTTTGTCGGTAGGGATGGCAACTGTGCAGAGAGGCAGGGGCAAGGTAGGAGTGATGTGACTTATGGTAAAAGGTTCTTACGAATAGTCGACGAATCGCATCGAGAAGTAATTAAAGAGGAAAGGGTGGATAAGAAAAAGGGGCATAGTGCAGAGACGCATGCCGATTCAGAAATTACCTCGTATGCAGAATATGTACATCAGCTCAAAAGCCAGCCAGCACAATTAGAAAGATCTTCCACTCAAGTGATTAGTTTGGACCCGAATATGACAGTGTTAGAGAGCCATACCGATTATGATGTGTACCTAGTGACAGCGAGAGTACATGACTGTGATGAAGATTCTTTTAGAGAAATTAGAGAAAGTGTATCTAACCAAGAGAAAGAGTGTTGTGATCCCTGTAGTACTGAAGCAAATGAGTTGAGTGAGACTGGAATTCCATTAGTAGGGGAAAATAAAGTAAGAGTGGCGAATGCACTATCCAACAAAGGGAAAGTAGAGAAATGGATTATAATTTGCGAGAATTATTTGAATCCGAAGAAGGTCATATTTCTAAGGAGGAGGAATTATCGTCAGAATCATCAGAAAGCATCCAGGGAGAAAAAGAAGTAGAGGAAGTTTCCGATTCTGCAACCGAGAGTTCAGGCATGACAGATTCGAATGAGAACGAGATGGCATTAAAGGGCCTAGACGAAGGACTATTGGAAAAAGTGGTGAAAGAATTTAGGATGAAAAGGAGAAAGAAACCTCCAGATGGAATGGTCAGTATAAAAACCGGAAAAATAATATGGCAAGACTTGGCGGTGGAAAAGGATTTATTATGGGAAGATAAAGAAAGTATGAAAGAGGACAATAGGATGCAAACAATCCTACCCATTAATGTATGTGGGTACGATTTATATGTATTGTTGGATACGGGTGCTCAAATAAGTGCTATTTCGCACGCATTTTTTGAGATGATCAAAGAGCAACAAGGAGTAGTCATGATGCCAGTAACAGGTGTTAAAGTGATAGGGGCGACAGGGAAATGTAGTAAACCTGTTAAACATCAAGTGATGATGGAATTTAAGATAAAAAATAAGCAATTTTCGAATGCATTTTTAGTAGTTCCAGAGCTCAGTGCCGAGATCATTTTAGGCATTGACTGGTTAATAAAACAGAAAGTAATTATAGATTGTGACAAAAGGATAATAGTTTGTAAAGTTGATAGTGCGGTATTAGAAATACCATTTGAATCATCTAGAGTAATGGAAGAGAACCAGCTGAGATGGGTAGAATTTAGAGATGATCATGATTCAGGAATAGGTCAAAAATTCGATTGGTGTCTGGTGAGGCAGATAGTTGAAGATGGAAATAAGGAGACACTCCTTCGAAATGTAGTGGATAAAACGGAAGGACTATCTGATGCCCAAAGGGAGGATCTATGGCAAATTCTGAAAGAAAATCAGGAAGTATTTTCGGACAAACCGGGACGAGTGATAAATTATGAGTACTGCATGGAGGTAGAGGAGCATGAACCTTTCTTTAAACCACCATATAATGTACCCTTGTCTAAGAAAGAAGCAGTTCAAAAAGAAATAGATAAAATGGTTTCATGTGGGGTCATTGAACGGAGTTCTAGCCCATATAATAACCCACTAGTGATAGTAGGTAAGAAGGATGGAAGTGTACGAATAGTGATAGATGCTCGTACTCTGAATAAAGTAGTGAAGAGGGAGTCGGATCGTCCAGAGAACATAGATAATTTATTGCAGAAGTTTAATGGTGTAAAGTACATGACTAGTTTAGACCTAACTGCAGGATACTGGCAAATCCCATTAAGTGAGGAGTCTAGGAAGTACACGGCATTTTTATTCAACGGCAAATGCTACCATTTCACAGTGGTACCGTTTGGCCTAAATACTTCCGTTTCAGTGTTCATTCGGGCTTTAGACAAAATTTTAGGGAGTGAACTTAGTTCGCTAATCACGGTTTATGTAGATGATTTGTTAATTGCTACAAGGACATGGGAAGAGCACATGGAGTTATGTGACAGGGTGTTCAAAGCTATAATTAAAGGAGGAATGACACTGAACCTGAAAAAATGCGAGTTTGTGAAGAAAGAAATAAAGTTCTTAGGTCACATAGTAACACCAGAGGGAATTGAAAAGGATCCCGATAAAGTCAAAGCAATAAGAAATTGTCCGGCTCCCAAGAATAAAAAACAACTAAAGTCGTTTATAGGACTTTGTTCCTTTTATCGTAAGTATGTGGATGATCAGGTGTTCAATAGCCCACATCTGAACAACCTACTTAAGAAGAACAGTGTGTATATGTGGACTGAGGAATGTGAAACAGCATTCAACCAGCTAAAAGACAATTTGGCTAAAAACATAAAGTTATGGCACCCTGACCTGTGTGAACCATTCCACATGGCAACAGATAGTTCAGATTATGGATTGGGAGTATCCATATTTCAGGAGGTAATGATAGACGGGGAAAAAACTCATAGACAAATAGCATTTGCGAGTAGAACCATATCTAAGTACGAAAGAAACTATACGGTTTCAGAGAAGGAGGCTTTAGCTATAGTATGGGGTTTTAGGAAATTTCAACTTTTCTTATGGGGACATAAGACTGTGGTCCATACAGACCACAAAGCTTTAATATTTTTGAAGGACTGCAGATTGTTACATAACAGGTTGACCAGATGGGCGCTGTTTTTACAACAATTTGATATAGAGATCAGGTATGTTAAAGGGAAAGAACATGCAGTACCGGATGCTTTGTCGAGATTACCGGAAGGATGTGAGACACTAGAAAGTGTAAAGAATAGGGAAGATGTTTTTGAGGTGAATTACTTCAAAAAAGCGGAAGGGAGAGAAAAAATTAGGGAAATATGTCGGAATATGCGAAGATATCAAAGTGATGATGATGCACTCAAGTCGGTAAAGGTCAAGTTTGACAATCCGGACGCAACTAACATAAGGGCTTCATATAAAATACATAAAGGTGTACTGTATCTTCAAAGATTAAATAATCCAGGGAAGTGGAGAGTATGTTGGCCGGAACAACACACTGAAGTGCTGATAGATTATGTTCACTTGGCATATGGCCATTGTGGTGCACGGAAGTGTACCGATAAGTTAGATGAATGCATTACCTTTAACAACATGGCACGAAGGGTAGCACAGAGGATAAGATCTTGTGATCTATGCCAAAAGGCGAAAGTAACAAATGCAACTAATCAAGGGCCCATGCAATCAATAAAACCTGATGAAGTATTAGAAATAGTAGCAGTAGATATCTTTGGACCATTACCGAAAACCATGGGGGGTTTTGTGTACATATTTGTAGCAGTTGAACTTTTCTCAAAGTATATAAAGCTATATCCCTTGAGAAAAGCTACTGCCAGAGCTGTGTATGATAAAATGGTGTGTGATTATTTTGTGAAAGTAGGGAAGCCAAAGAGAATACTATCAGACAATGGTGTTCAGTTTTGCTCAAAAATGTGGAAGGATGGGATAACTGAGAAACAGGTAGAAGTGGTACATATCTCAGCTTATCACCCATCAAGCAATCCGGCAGAAAGATATATGCGTGAGATAGGTCGGTTATTTAGGACGTACTGCCATAGTACCCACAAGAAGTGGGGCATGTATGTGAGTGAATTCGAAGAAATCATGAATTCATTAACAAACGAGAGCACTGGATTTACTCCAGAAGGAATCCTGAAAAAGACGAGAAGTAAAAATCTAGTAGAAGACCTACTAGAATTTCCACATAGAGTTGAATTAGATTATGATAGTAAAAAGAACTTAGTAAAAGACAAGATGAGAAAACAAGCAGATGCGAGAATTCGTCGTCATGACGAAAAAGTAAGGAATCCTAAATTCAAAATAGGTGATCTCGTTCTTGTAAAAACACATGAAAAGTCAAGTGAAATTAATAACGAGATCAGCAAATTTAAATATATATATAATGGACCATTTAAAATAGTGTCCATACCCAATGTGAATGCTTATTATTTAGAGTACCCATTAACAGGCAAACGCCTGGGAGTAAGAAACATAGTGGATCTCAAAAGGTATGAACCACGAATTCTACCAGATTGAAATTAAATATATAAATAAATATTAAAGTAAACCAATATGTAAATAGTTTTGTTTCTTTTGTTCTATGTTAAACGTAAATGTTCACTAAAATATGTTGCAGTGTTCTAATGAAACTTCTAGTTTAAGTAGAGACTAAACAGACTGGGAAAGACTGAGCTTCTAAGAAAGCCTTAATAGATGTGTAAATAAGTGTTGTGGAAGAGGTAGAAAAGTGAGGAGGTAAAGTGAAAAGGACGGGCTATAAAGTAATAGGCGCATAACGTGTGTTTTACTTGCCTGAGATAAAAGAAGTGTATTTAAAATTTTTGTAAAAAAGATGTTTAAAGTGTACTGTGTTTAGATATAAGAAAATTGTAAAGAATATATGTAAATCATTTATGTAATGTTTAGCAGGAAAGATAGAAAGAATTGGTGTTTAATTTTAAATAAGTAATATAAGTACCGAGGTGTATCAGTAAGAAAGGGAAAACCCTTGGTAAAAAGCTTAACGAAAATTTCAGATTCATTATAGGAGAGACTTCTTATTGAATTATCACTGTTAGATACTTCAATAAGAAGTGGGGCATGTGTAACGGAACTGAAATGATGGTGGGCTGACAGTAATTTGGAGCCCGCGCGTCGAAAACGGGCGCGCTGGTGTGAGACTGCCAGGGAGTGCACCCTGATGCCATCTATTGGCGAAACTGGGAATTAGCGCTGTCTCAGACAATGCGCTAAGCTCTCGGAGTCAAATGTATTCTTTTTCTTGGTAATTATAAGTTATTAGTGTATGATTTAATGTTATAAAGCGCTAGTAGTAAATTATTATGACTGGTATGAACTCCAGGGTAATAAATATAAATATTCTTAAATACTAAATGATTTCGGTGAAAAGGTGGTAGGGGAACGCCCCCACTCTTGGTGATACGAGCGTAGCTAGAGGTAGCTGGAGACACAGGGACTGAACAATGCAATGGCCTGGGGAGTGTTGACGTGAGCGGACGTGCATAACTGTGCTCACGCAAAAGTGACTGTGCAACAGCGAAAAGGAGAATATCGTCGCCGTTTGTGGAGTAGAACGCGACGAATGGTTGTCGAAGCCGTCTCTATGCCACTGGGGCTGATTGTAAGAGTTCCTGTGCCCAGATTTTATGGCGGATGCGCAGTAGTTATACGAGTGCTACAGCTCGTAGTTCCAGCCGCCATTAAGGGGACGAGGCGTGAAGAGGAAGAGCTGCGTTAGCCACATGCATCTCACCACCAGCACCGATACGTCTACCCAAGGCAAGACTGCCTGAAATTGTTAAGTCGAACTTTGTATACATGTAAAAGGAGAATACCAGTTTTCTTTTGTGCAAGTGCAGAGGACAGAATATAGTAATGAGTAAAATTACGACGCATGTTGTTCATTGTAAAGTGTAGTAACCTGAAACATAGTGTAGTGAAATCAGACTGAGGCCACCATCGCCTCTTTCATTTACAATTCCTTTGGTTGTAGAATACTTTAGCGTTTAAGAATGTAGAAAAGAGCAATGGTCACACCAGAATGAGTCGCCTATTTATAGTTACTTAAATTTTTCTGAGTAACCTTTCAAGTAAAGTCACTTAACTAATTCTATAGCAATTGTCCAAAGAGTAATATCCCAAAATCATTAAATAAGTTGAAGGGTAGAAGTTTGTTAACCTAAGTTGCTTAAATTGTCTTGGTGGTAATTACCAAGCTAACTCACAGAAATTGAGAGAGTATTTGCTTTGTAGAATCACCTAGAATGATCAGAAATAGTAATATTCAGAATTAAGTTTAAAATTCAACTCAAGCCGTTTCACTTTGAAACGAGCCAAAAAATTGATTTATTCTTTTGCTCCTTCAGAGCTGGCGACCGTAGTTATAAGTATTTTCAGGAGGATTCGACGGTAAGTCTGCTGCTCTCGTCGTGCTGATAGGATTATCTACTGCTGCTAGCAGTGGTGATTGGATACATAAGCTCACTACCAAGTTAAGTGGGTCAGGTAGGCAGTGTTACCGTGTGAACTGTAGGGCACTGTAGGCCGTGGATCGAACCCGTTCAATCATCACAGCTCTTTGAGAAATAGTCCGGTTAGGAGTGTACTAATCCAATAGGTAAATACTGGCGAGTAACGGTCAAAAATGTATACGCAAGTGAATTTAGCAAGGTCCATGTAGCACCTAGTTAATGTGGTGTAATGGCGAGGGTAGGAGTGGAGTAAAAGTGAGCTGAGCTTGTGGCAGCTGTGCTGTCTTCAAAGATTAATAACGCCAGAATTCACTACTAACTCTTACCATTAGGGCTGAGCTATTTACGGTTAAAATACGTAGCAGTAAGCGCAAAGGCGTGACAGCTACAAGTCCGTATTGGCTTTATACATACGGAAGTAGGAAGCGGGTCATTCTGTCAGTGGAGGGGTTAAAACAACGGAGTCACTTGAGAACATACCCCATTTACTGATGGAATGATTCGGCGGTTCGGTCGCAAACATCGGTAGAACATTCTGTAGGATATCGATAAAATGAGGGCCATTTATCCTTCCTCCCATAGTGCCACACCATACATTAACTCGCCAAGGTAGCTGATGTTCCACTTGTCGCAGCCATTGTGGATTTTTCGTTGCCCAATAGGCATATTATACCGGTTTACGTTGCTGGTGTTGGAGAATGACGCGTCGTCACTAAATAGAACGCGTGCAAAAAATCTGTCATCGTCCCGTAATTTCTCTTGTGCCCAGTGGCAGAACTGTACACGACGTTCAAAGTCGTCGCCATGCAATTCCTGGTGCATAGAAATATGGTACGGGTGCAATCGATGTTGATGTACCATTCTCAACACCGACGTTTTTGAGATTCCCGATTCTCGAGCAATTTGTCAACTACTTATGTGCGAATTAGCCGCGACAGCAGCTAAAACACCTGATACGCATCATCATTTGTTGCAGGTCGTGGTCGACGTTTCACATGTGGCTCAACGCTTCCTGTTTCTTTAAATAACGTAACTATCCGGTGAACGGTCAGGACACTTGGATGATGTCGTCCAGGATACCGAGCAGCATACATAGCACACGCCCGTTGGGCATTTTGATCACAATAGCCATACATCAACACGAAATCGACCTTTTCCGCAATTGGTAAACGGTCCGTTTTAACACGGGTAATGTATCACGAATCAAATACCGTCCGCACTGGCGGAATGTTACGTGATACCACGTACTTATACGTTTGTGACTATTACAGCGCCATTTATCACTAAGCGAAAAAAGTGGTCCAACTAAAACATACATATTTCTTTACGTACGACACGAATATGTAATAAAAAATTGGGGTTCCTATTTAAAAAAACGCAGTTGATATCCGTTTGACCTATGGCAGCGCCATATAGCGGACCAACCATAGCACCATCTGGTTTCCCCTTCAAGGTAGACGAGTTAACGCTTTGTAGTTTTTTCGATTGATGCTTATTTCGCGAGATATTTGGCCTGGTCACTATCAATGGACCACCCTGTATATTACGACGACCCTAATGAGATAATAGACCGGCTACGACTGGTCATGGCATCAGCTGCCGCTGGCAATACAGCTCATTCGAATGAAGATGTTTCAATAATTTCTGAGCTTAGAGACAGAGGCATCATCGAATAAGACTGTGAGACTGTTATGATTAAGGTTTGTACGACCTGTGGCAGACGGATCTTGGCGACATGAGAGAATATTCACGTGTGAATAACGGATTCAGGTATATTTTAATGGTCATTTGTTCTTTACTCTAAGTATGCCTGGGTATTACCTGTGAAAATGAAAAGAGGGAAGGAAGTCGCGCATGTGTTTGATGGATTGCTGCAGACGGAGACGAATCGAAACCCAGACAGATCACGGCGGTGAGTTTTACAATAAATATTTCAAGGCTGTGATGGAGCGGTATGGAATGCATCACTACTCGACGTTCACCCATCTGAAGGCGAGTATAGTGGAACGTCTGAACAGAATAGTGAAAATCCAGATGTGGATGCAATTCAATCTTCGCGGCTCATAGAGATGGATCGATATCCTCCCACAAATAACTGCACAGTTTAATCGAACCAAACATCACACAAAATAAATATTAGACCAATTGATGTTCGTGATAATCTAGATACAGTATACAATCATACTAAAATGGTAGATCCGAGAAAACAGCAATTTAATGTAGGTGATTTAGTACGTATTTCAAAACACAAGACAACATTTGAGGAATCATACATGCCAAATTGGTCAACCGAGATATTCACAGTTTCCAAAGAACAAATCCTAGAACGTGCCTTTTAAAGGAGAGCAGTGGTACTGAAATTGCAGGACGCTTTTACACACAAGAGTTACAGAAATGCTCGGAACGAGATGTGTATCTCATAGAGACGGTCATACGACGCCGAGGGAATAGAGCGTTGGTTAAATGGCTTGGTTTTCCCGCATCACACAACAGCTGGATCGACGCTGACGATTTGTTATATAACAGGGAGCGCAGACCGCAAGGACGTCAGTAGCATAACATGCCTAATAGGAGACGCATTAGGAGAGGAGGCCATATTCTTGACAAACTGCCAGTCGAATTACACATTCCTGTATATAACTACTGTGGGCGTGGAACAAAACTTCAAAAGCGATTGATACGCGGTGATAAGGAAATAAATCTACTCTACGAAGCGTGTATGGAATACGACATCGCTTACGCAGCAAATAAAGATCGTCACACCGCCGATCTAATTTTAGCTGATAAAGCTAAGGCAATACGTACGAGAAAGGATATTGGTGGTATACGTCAACGCATTGTAGCATTTGCAGTTGAAAAAACTGTGCGTGGTAAAGTTAAGTTGGGTTTGGGTGTGAAGTTCAGTCAAGTTCAGAGGGCTGTACATAAGGCACTAAGGAAGAAGATGAAAGCCAAAAGCTGTATCCCGAAAGCGTTGTATGCAGCTAAAAGCGCCCTGAAGCAGAAATGAGTGAGAAAAAGAAAGATCGATTAAACCACCAGGGTTCTACCAATACCCAGGACGAATTGTTCCTTTCCTTATTCCTGCCTTAGCCGGTCTCTCGGCGGTGGGTTCACTGGCTGGGAGTGCTGCAGTTATTGCCAGGACAGTCAAGAATGCACAAAGCTCTCAGGAGCAACCGCAGGAGGAAAAAAAAAATAAATAAACTAGCTGTCCTACCAGATAGGGCACTTGCAAATACAGATCTGCTTAAGTTTGTTACGAAGAAATTCGACATTCCGAGGTGTGTTTATGAGGAATACATTACCGAAGACTATGTGGAAATCAGGAGAATGTGGAATTGTGAATTTGAATGTAGCAGGAGGGCCTAGAACTCACTGGGTAGCGTATGTTCAATCTTACTAATTCGACTCATTCGGCGACTTGCAACCTCCAGAAGAATTACGACGGTACTTCACAGGCAGAAGGCTTGTGTTCTACAATTTTCGATGCTACCAAGACTGTAATACATTCATGTGTGGTCATCTATGCATCATGTTCCTTCTGACTTTTGCGAATGATATGAAAGGCCGGGTATTAAGCACCCATTCACCAGTCGACGTTTAGATGCAATGTCGTACACTCTGACATTAAAAGATCGATCGTCAGTACTACGTGCGAATTACTTCTCACCAATTGATTTAAGCTTTGGGGATTGGAGCATCAAGCTGATTGGACTGGAGGCATACAACACCATCCGAAATATCACAGTGGCTAACAACGAACTGCATCTGGAAATTAATGGTAAAGAAGAAATCGTAGAGAATGAACCTGGTGCATACGATACTGACTATTTAAACAAAGTTTTAAAACAGTCTGAAAAAGGGATTGAGCTCCGTGCACACATCAGTACACTTAAATCTGAAATAAGATCGGTGAATGCTTCGATTGACTTTAAGCAGAAAGGTTGAATAGGCCCACTACTGGGTTTAACAAAGAGATAGGTTTTGAAGACAGATCCTAATAAATTTTACAAATCTGATCAGTGGAAATTCTCCCTGTCAATAAAATTCATGTTGAGTGTAACATTGCAACGAGTTCATATCTCAATGATACGACTGGTTCATTCAATTTACGGATTCTTCCTATCAGCTGGAACAGAGTATAAGATTGTTGAGACTTCTACCACCGCTATATACCTTCCGATGACAGTTCAGACGTTGGACTATCTGGAGCTGCGTATTGTGGATCAGATTATCCAAATTGTTGATTTTCGTGGTGAGGAAATCATTGTACGACTACATCTACAACAAGATTGGCGTAAGGTATAAAACCAGAGCACGCAGCGCACTGCATAGCACTTAGCAGCAGAACCGCAAGGTGATAACACGTACGAACTTCGAGTTTCTTAAATGAGTAGGCTTGAAGCCTCGCAATGACGTCGTCGCTCAATATATCTCACCCAGTGGAATATGATGAGCGAATCATAAGCAAAGAATACTTTTTGCATAAACCTTGTGCTTCAACGACATTTAACAGGAATGATGAAATTAGGATTGTCATCCAGCATCAAGACGCTTTAACTCTTCCGTGTAAGAGTTTCATATATTTGGATGGATCCTTTAAGAAAAAGGATGCTAGTCATACTGTAGGATCAAGGCTTACGCGTAATGCTTTGGCATTCCCGTTACAGGAAATACGTTATGAACTTAATGGCGCAGAGATTGATCCTACACGTAATGTCGGCATAGCATCAACCCTTAAAACTCATCTCTCATCATCACCCTCGGATCTGAATGGCTTAGAAAATGCAGGATGGTTCATAGACGAGCCTGTGGGCAGAACAGCAGAAGGGTATCGCCGATTTTCTGCATGCATACCACTAAAAATGCTTATGGGGTACTTTGAGGACATGCAGCGAATTATTATGACTGCTAAACAGGAGCTTATTCTGGTACAGAGCGCAACAGATAGCAACTCATATATTCAAGGAGCTCAAGAGGAGAATCAGAATCAGACCATCGTCAATAAAAATATATAGAAAATGCCGTACATCACTGTGCTAGACAAGAAGCGTTTGAAGCTTTCAAAAGTTCTGAATACCGGTACATATTTGCCATTAACTGTCCGCTTGTGGGAGGTTTTTGAGTACCCGGTGCTACCGACAGAGTGTAGACAAACATTGGCTATTAAAACCTCAGTGCAGCTGGAAACACCAAGATTCTTCATACTTGCATTCCAGACCAATAGAAGGGGGAATTTAGCAAATGATTCCACCATATTTGACAACTGTAATTTGACTAATGCCAGAGTCTACTTGAATTCCGAATTCTATCCGTTTGACAATTTACTGCTACAGTGGGATCGGAATGTATACAGTCTAGCATTTGACATGCATGCAAAATTCCGTGCTTCTTACTATGCAGTTGTTGAAAAGGAAGGATACCTATGCAGTCCACAAAAATTCAAGGAGCTGGCACCAACGTGTGAACGTCGTTGTCGACATTCAATGTTTCTATGATAATGAGTATAGACAATTCGTATTTAAAGATGTTGCACTCACAGCATGCACAGAAGATGCTGGTATAATAGAGACATTCTCAGCAAGAATTGCATCACCCAGGCCTTTCAAGGATGTGAACTGTGCTAAAACACAGAGTAGTGCAAAGTGACTAACACGTTTCTTTCATAGACTCCACTGGGACGATCCTGGTATACCTTATAATCAAATGATGACGTCACTTCGAATATTAGATCATCCTGAGACCATCATCTACGTCAAAGGCGAGGAGAAGATCACATAGATGCAGCGAATCTTCAAGTTTACATCTATTCAAGACCTGGAATTCTACGGGTGCTCTGCTATCCATAAGCTCAAGAAGAAGAAGATCTGAGAAAATAGTGTTGTGTCTGCTTAGGGGAGAAAATGTAAAATTACTTTTCAGTTGGATGAATGAAAATAAATGAATTTTTTACCTCATATTCTGTGTTTTTCTTTCTTTCTACCTAGCTCCTACTTAGATAGCACGTAGCTTTGCCCAGATCCTATGTCTGTTACTTTGTTCAAGCACACTAGATATAATTTCAGCCATGTTTGCTATATGTCTTTGGAAGCAGAAATGATCACGCGCCACCTGTTCCCAAAAACCTATACGTGCAGCACGATAGGTAAAATCCTATGCAATCATTACATATATTTTTTTCCCTCCATCTTAAACATCACCTCCCTCATACTCTAATATCTTGTGCATCTTGCACAGCCTTTATATTCATTTGTAAGGGTAGGGATTTGTGAAATAACAACAAAGACATACGGTAACGAATAACAATTTTTTATTCAGACATATATACTCATAGTAGTAATACAGCTTTACATCCACAAATCTTGTTGTTTTTACAGTATATAACACCCCAAATATATAGCCCCTAATGACATCCCTTTTGATAGCAAAAGATATAAATTTAGTTACCCTGACTATGATGGTAGTTACTGGCAACAAAATGTTAACACTATTGAAAGTTTGACTAACAGAAATACTAGGGAATTAACAACATATATTCCACAGAAAGAACTAAATGAAAGGCTGTCAGATGATCACTTAATCTACAAAGCATGAATCTCTAAATAAAGAATACAAAATATATGCTTTATGAAGATTAAAACCCAGATGAGATAAAGTGACCAGAGATAACATTTATCCAAGAAAAGAGTTGTAGCCGCATCGAGCTGTAAGTTCGCTGCGACTACAATGGAGATGTTAATTCGCTCTCTTTTAGACGTAGCGATAGAAGCACGTTTATTGACCAATATTAGATTGTTTCAGACCGATCTGGAGTTTTAAACTTTTTTAAAACTTTTTAAGTATCGACTTGATGTATTAGTCAAAGTTCTGAAGAAAAGTGATAGAACATTGACCATTTATCCATACAATGGAACAGATATTATACGTGAGGGAAAAGTAACTCGTGTAGTACTTAATTCTGGGAATTAGCTGTCGTGATCTGTGATAATCACGAACATTGAAGGACACAGCAATATACCACATGCCGACATAAACTCTACAAACAGACTTGAGTAGGAAACATATAAAAGCAATCATGAAGAATTCACAGGTACGCTATGTTGTCGGAAGCTGTGGTAAATGTCAGAATTGCTGATGTAAATCGTAGCTTCAATTCCCTGAATGATAGATCGGTGTGCTTTCCAGTGCAGTGGTTAAATAATTCAGAAGTGCAAAAACTCAGCTATAACTTTAATACTTCATGTTGTCTACATCATTTAATTGCACTTAATTGTGTAACTGTGAAATAATTATTTTCTTGATAGAAGGCCAAAGCTAAAGATGATTGAGTGACCTTATTAACAGTGAACAGTAATTGAACATTTTGTTACGACACTTTCTGTACGTTATTTAGAGAATACATTATCTCTGGATTTATGATGTAGGAGTTGTTGAATTAGCACCGTAACGACACATTGACACTATAATACTTCACAAATCAACATCCCTGCAGGACTATAATGTGACATCAGCTTGAATGGTGGAACTTAGAATTTGAGATATCATATTATCTAAGTTTGAACATTCATTTGCAGACCGGGCATAAAAACTACTGTTATCAAGTTTTGCGTAAGCTTATAAGCCCGTCGCGAACACGCGAAAGATATTTGGTTTATTGTTTCTGGTACATGATTTTCCTTAAACATACCACAATTACACACCATATCCTAAATACCCTAAAAGAAGAAGCGGGATGGAATCATGGTTGGTAGTCACAATTTATAATTAAGACAATTTATTGACATCGGTACTCAAATAAACAAACAAATAAACAAATAACAAATTATGCGAACAGAATTACTGACAAACTTCAGAAATTCAAACTCCCATATAGGATTTCGCTCAAAATAAATGTAATAAAAAGAATTACCAGTAAAGGGTGACTTAATGACACTTGAACACTATTGCCAAGCAAAGATCCAATTACATAACATGACAGAACCACTTAAATAAAAAACTACAGCAGGAACACTGATCTTTAAAAATAAATGTCCACGTGCTCAGGCGCGTTAGTAAAAAAATTACTAGAAAGAGCTGCACAAAGAACTCAGCAGATGCTATGCAGCTTAAGGTGTAGCCAGTTGCCAATCCGTAATACTTAAGGAAACAGGTTCATATCAACAGGTTACATACAATATATATTTATATATCTACCAGCTTAACCCGCCTTGGCGGAAGGAAGATAAATACTAAACTTTGGAAGGTTCCTAAAGACTGCCAAGCCTAGACCTCGGATGACATTTCACTCCCCACCGTGTACATTCTATCTAGCCCTTTGCGAATTCTCACGGAGGCTCTGAGGGGTGATGGACTTTGGTAAGAGGTCGTTTATACTCCACAAGTTTGATAACGGAGAATTAATGGTATAGGGAAACATTAATGCAACGGGTTTCATCTCGGTTGCATATGCTAGAGGTCGCATCTCCCCTTCATGTTCTTGAAGTAAAACTGCCGCTACCCCGGTATGACAGGCGTCGGTCTGTACCACAAACGTACTATCAAAGTCCGGTACAGCCAACAACGGGGGATTAGTAACTGCAGTCTTAATCTGTGCAAAAGTTCACTGCTGATTTTCTCCCCATACAAAAACGCTATTCTTCTTCCAAAGATTATTAAGGGGGCTGCAAGATGGGCGAAATTGGCAATGAATTTACGAAAAAAATTCGCCATGCTAATGAAGCGAGCGACACCTTTCTTATTCCGGGGTGTGGGAAAATCCTGTAAGGCCTTGGTTCTATCCTATTCGCTACTTACGCCTTTTGCAGATACCACATGACCTAATAAAGAAATCTATTGTTTACACAAGGTGATCTTAGATGGTTTGACGATGAGGCCAGCCAAATGCAACCTTAGGAAAACCTGGTCCAGGTGAACAAGGTGTTCCTCAAAGGTGTGACTGTAAATAACTATGTCATCTAAATAGTTGAAGACACAGGTGAACTTCAAGTCCCCTAAGACCACATCCAACAAACGGGACAACACAGCTGCACCAGTGGCCAACCCAAAAGGGAGCTGATTCAACTCAAATAAATTTCAATCTGTACAAAACGCTGTCATAGGCTTGGATGACTGGGCAAGGGGGATCTGGTAATATGTCTGATCGAGATCTAAGATGGTGAACACATTAGCACCTGCAAACCATGTAAAGCAATTGTGCAAGTTGGGCAAGGGAACTGACTCCAACACCACTTTTTGTTAAACCTTCGGTAATCAACTACCATACGAAAATCGCTACCCTGCCCTTTTGGCACTAGAAATGCCGGCGAAGCATAGGGCGAAGCTGATGGTCTCATCACCCCCTCTTGTAGCATCCTGTTGATTTTAGCTCTCAAAATCTTCAACTTCGGTGGAGACAGATTATAAGGGACTTGACAGATGGGCACTCTATCACTTTATTGGATGTCATACTTAAGAATTTCTGTCTCCCCCAACTTATCTGATAAGACCTGAGGATAGCACTCCAAGACCTGGTTGAGAGCCTGCACTTGATGAGCCGTAAGACAACCCGTGTCAACTCGCACATTATACACATAGCTCACATTCCCTGCGCAAGACTGCTGGCACAAACACAGAGAGAGACGGGGGTGAGGCGCAAACTTAACATAAAAGACCCTCCCGGCATAATCAAATACCAAACTGGCATGCTGGATGAAATACACCCGAGCAACAAAGGGACCCTCAAATTCTTAGCTAGGAAAAATCTATGAGGCCATGAGAATTTATTGACGTGCAACCCCCCCCCCCTCCCACCCCCACACCTCCCCTACTAGAGGTAACTCTCGGCCATCGGCGACCCAATATCACTGAACCAGAGACTGCGGATACGAAAACCTGCACAAATGTCTATATTCTATGTACCAGTCATAATCAACTAAGGATACGGCACTACCCAAATCCAACAATGCACACACTGGTTCCTGTCCTACCCTAGCACAGACAAAAGGGAGCGTCAGAACATGCACCGCCTGAACGGCTTTACAATTCACTGGCCAGTTAGTAAACTCACCCTTTTCCCTATCCTCTGGCGTCAGCTATTTGAACAAGAGCTCCTACGTACTGGACAATCCCGTACTAAATGATCGACCACATGGCAATGGTAGCAACGTCGAATTACTGGATTAGAACTGGTATTAATAGAGTTACTACACGTTGGTGCCTCAAATATTTCGTTCCCTCGTGTGGCGGAATGCTGTTCATCCGCCAAAGAAATAACGTGAATAGAATCAACCAAATGTTGAAACTGTTCCATGGAGCAAGGGCGCTGTACAACGTTCAACTTGGCGCCATTCTGTACTGACATGCCTCCCAACATATGTTCGATACAATCAAGCTCAGACACATGGATATCCAACACCACTAAGGCCATGCGAACCCTCTGAAAATACTGCGCTAAGGTTCGTTACACTCTTGGACCTTCCAATAACATTTCCGCTCTAATTTGACATCCATGCCCATCGAGAGCTTTCTCCTAATAATATGCTGATAGAGCTGAACTAAGGTACCCTGCTGTTCCAACTGCTCAGCTACCGTGCTACTAAGCACACCCTTAGCCATCGGCCAGATTGTGGAACATGCAACGCATCAGCGTGAATCTGGAGACGGACTAACAATCGCAGGAAGGATTGAATCTGGCTCAAATTTTCGATATACAAGACAGATATATCTTCCAAGACATTTGTAATTGGATTAGGTAACTTGGAAAATAAACTCAAATATTCTTTGTTACACTTAACACGTGTGATCTCACTCACATTTTCAGGCTCAGAATCAGTACTTAAACCTCACCCACTCAAAGCAAGCGCCACGGCACATGACTGCAAACCTCCGGCAACACCAAGCAACTTATGATGGAGAGCTCCCATTGCACCATTGAGATCGATTGAAGCGATATCCGATAAACAGTTACAGTATTGGGCTAAATGCGCCTGCACGCGACAAATTTGTTTATGTGTCAGCTGAATAGACGCCAGAAATTCAATTGTCCGACCTACATCACTTAAAGCTGTTTCGATATTCGACAACAAGTCACCTACCTCGCTAACGATGTCTGTCGTTATGGCGACGGGAATGTCAACCGCTGTACGAAGCCTGGCCACCAAATCAGACACATTTCCGTCTACCGGCAGCCCGCACACACAGAGTTCATAATGAACTGCTCTTTCCGTAAATAAGCTCATGTTACGCAACTTCCTGAAACAGGCAGACAAGTCTCAAAACACAATAATGACAATGTTACAACTTACTAAGTCACGACTGCCAACCATAGGAGAGAATGGGAAAAGCAAACCCCCCTCCCTTCAGTCTCTGCTACCAAGTGGTACGTAATTTCCCTTAAACGTACCACACTTACACACCATATCCTAAATACCATAAAAGAGGAAGCGCGATGGAATCATGGTTGGTAGTCACAATTTATAATTAAGACAATTTATTGATATTACGCCTTTTCAGGACTTTGACAATTACAAATTGTGGACGAGCCACTAGATAAAGCTTTGCATATACAGTTAGAAACCCAAAGTACTTGATACTCAAATAAAGAAACAGAATTACTGACAAACTTCAGAAATTCAAACTCCCATATAGGATTACGCTCACAATACACACAATAAAAAGAATTGCCAATGAAGGGTGACTTAATGACACTTGAACACTAGTGCCAAGCTAAGATCCAATCACATAACATGATAGAACCACTTAAATAAAAAACTACAGCAGAAACATTGATCTTTAAAAATAAATGTTCACGTGCTGAGACATCTTAATAAAAAAAATTACAAGAAAAAGCTGCACAATGAAACTCAGCGTATGCTATGCAGCTTTAGGTTTAGCCAGTTGCCAATCCATAGTGTTTAAGGAAACAGGTTCATATATGAGCAGGTTACATACAATATGTATTTATACAGGGTGAAAAGTATTTAAACCGACAAACTCTGGGAGGATGCAGGAACATCAAAACAAATATTTTTCCTTAATGTCATTTTTTCCTATGAGTATTATTTAAACCGGTGGAGGCCTATTACGCCCTTCAGTTGTTAGAGGCCGTATTACGATCTTTAGTTGTTAGAGGGCGTATTACGCTCTTCAGTTGTAGGCAACTGCTGTCCACTAGTGTAGTAGTGCATTGTCTCTGTTTACTAATGGAGCGATACACCTGGAGTGAGTACACTCATGTGGTTGGTGCGTACTACGTAGCGCACCACAACGGACGAGCCACACAACGTGTTGATCAACAACAATATCCTAATCGCCGTATGCCGCATCATACGACCTTTGCTGCTGTGTACCAACGTCTGCGTGAGACCGGGTCATTTAGCATGTTACGTGGACAGGGACGCCGTCGCACGGCAAGTATTTGAGGAAGCTGTCTTGCAGCATGTGGAGCGGGATCCTTCAATCAGTAGTCGTGCAACTGCACGTAACATAGGGACGAATCAGACGAATGTAAGAACAGTCCTTCGAGAGCAGTTGTTACGTCCATTTCACTTACAGCGTGTCCACAACCTGTAACCAGTTGATTATCCACCCAGAGCACGGTTTTCGCAGTGGTACCTGCAACTGTGTGAAATGCATCCAACATTTCCATCCTCTGTGTTGTTTAGCGATGAAGCAACGTTCGGTCGTAATGGAGTCTTCAACATGCACAATTCGCATGTTTGGAGTGAGGATAACTCACATGCCACAGTTAGTAGTGCTCATCAAGTGCTGTTCTTCGTTAATGTGTGGGCCGGTGTTGTCGGGGACTGTTTAATTGGGCCGTATCTGCTACCTAGGTCATTAAATGGCAGGCACTATTACAATTTTCTCGCCAGAGCATTGCCAGAATTGCTGGTAGACGTCCCGCTCCCTACAAGACAACGCATGTGGTTCCAAAATGACGGGCGCCAGCACATTTCAGTCGTCGTGTGCGTCGATTCCTGGACCGACGGTTCCCAAAAACGTGGGTTGGCAGAGGTAGTCCTGTACCATGACCTGCTCGATCCCCAGATATGTCCTCTCTGGCCTTTTTTTGTGTGGGGAGAGATACGCAACCTCGTTTACGCAGCTCCTGTTGCATCAGAAAAGGGTCTGGTGGCCCGGATAGTAACAGCAGCAGGAACAATTCAAGATACTCCTGGGGTTTTTGCCCGTGTCAGCCAGAACATGATCCGACGGTGTAAACTTTGCTTACGTGTCAATTGAGGCATTTTTGAAAATCTTCTGTAACTGAAATTGGGTTGTGTTAATGTGTTGTCTCTTGGTCATAAAAAAATGGAAAAGTGTTTGTTGCTCCAGAGAAATCTTCCTCTACCGGTTTAAATACTCCTCATAGGAAAAAATGACATTAGGGAAAAAATATTTGTTTTGATGTCCCCTACAACCTCCCAGAGTTTGTCGGTTTAAATACTTTTCATCCTGTATATCTACCAGCTTAACCCGCCTTGGCGGAAGGAAGATAAATACTAAACTTTGGAAGGCCATATGTGAACAACTCTCGATAGTGGCCAGGTTCTTAAAGACTGCCAGGCCTAGACCTTGGACGACATTTCACAACCCGCCAAGGCACTGGCACAATCAAAAGTTTCTGCCCGAATCACAAAGACATTCAAATAACTCTGAAACATAGAAACACTCGGTAGAACCTTTGACTCGATATATGGGTAAGAGTGTAAAGGAACACGTTACACTACTGACAAAATCCCAACTATGATCTTTAAGTATTTTACACAAGGACAATTGTATTAACAGAGTGCAGACTTTCAAAACGCCAACATAAATCATTTGATTACAAGAGACACAAAGTACTAATAAAACTTCTGAGAAAAACTTTCAAATAATGGCCACCATTTAACTAGGCTACCAGAACTCTTCCACAACATCTTACAGTTCGACTATGAAAGTCTCACCACAATAGCAAAGTTCAAATGGCTCTGAGTGCGTCGGTCAACAAAACACAATTACGACCACTTACTCTATATCACGTACACAACACGAGGGAGAGGGTTCCACAGCTTCACGGGTTCACTTCAAATTTTGTTCTCAGTGAAATCACAGAACTTGTACCTCCAAGTTGCCCATGTTGCCAAAACGCCCAACTAATTTCACACCACAACATGTAACGGTCATCACGCTCGTTCGGCAGCCGTTGACACTCGTCTCCAAGCGAATGTCATGAGATCTCGAGGGTTACAACCAACTCGATCGCCTGCCAACCCAGAAGATAAGATACGCGAAAAGCAAAGATAGCTTAGCTCAACCACAATCGAGCTCAACGATACATGAACAAAATAACACTGACGCCAGCTCGCCACAGCTCAGTTTCAGATAAAGAGAGTTGTTGCGGTACCGAGTGGGATAGTCGCTGTGTGTAGCAGTAAAGAAGACAGACATCCTTCGAACACCATTGCTTCAATTGTAAGCGAGGGCCGCTTATACATTTCGGCGTGCTGCTCCATCGGTACGTGGATATCTATTAAAAGCAGATAGTATTTGAAACTAACCAAATAAAGTGAGGAGTTACAGATTGTTACAGTTGTCGTGATGGACGGACGTCGACCTGTGTCAACCAGACTTGAACAACCATCCCCATCGAGTCGATACATACACACACACGCCACAAGTACACGAAGTAATACTGCTTTTAAATTCATAGTTCTTGTAACTGAAATTTTTTGTTTAAAGTTCATAATTTTAAAAAATTATAGTACTGATTGAATTTTTTTTTTTTACTTTACACTGCAGTACTGGTTACAGCCATTGCAGAGGTATAGTTTCTATTACACTAATACTGTTACTAGTGAAATTCCATCCAAGCTTTAATTTATACTTTGAACTGGGTGGCACTATACATTTTCCACTTCAAGCAGCTGAAGTACTTTAATAATACAATGAAGCGAATGCCCCTAAAATGTTCATCCTAAACAGCAGCACTAAAATGAACTGGGTGGAACTCACACTTAAAACTATTATGACTTGTATAGCTAGCGGTAGGTGAAACTTAAAAAAAGGCAGCAGTAGCCGGCCGAGACACAGGCAACAACAGGGAAGTAACCGATTTTGTGGCTTTTACGAGTTCCTAACCCGGATCGAATTTTATAATATCATCTGTGTGCTTTAATAGTTTAGTTTCTTAAGTTTCTGCGTGTTAATTTAATAGGTAATAGCCACAGTTCTCTCGTTTTGGTTGGCGTCGGAAAGTAAACCGATTTTGTGGCATATTAAAAGTTCCTAATCAGGGGCGAATTATTTAATTTGACCTGAGTGCTTCGGTACTTAGGTTTTCGAATCTCTACGTATTACTCTAATTTATTAGACACAGTGCCTGCGTTTTCGTCAGGGTCTACAGTAGAGTTGCGCCGCAGGTGCCGGTAGTCCGTTTCTCTGCATAGTTTCGTTTTCCACGGTCTTTAGTATGCATTTGGACTGCGATTGTTGTGTGTGGATGCGAGCCAAGTTTGTGACACTTCGCTCTCAGCTTCAGGCAATGATGTCTCCGGTTAGACAGCTTGAGGCTGCTGTGGATGAGCACCACTGTTGTGGGCCGCCCGTGGGGATTATAGTGTCCCCAGTGAAATAATAAGAAAAGACTTTAAAAAACAGTATTTATAAAGAAGAGACATTTAAAAATTGAATAATATACATTTTTCTCATATATTCGTATTATAATAATTTCTCTGTGTAAGTTTTGAGGGCAAAGAAATATAACAAAATGATCTAAAGAGACGACAAGATACGCTCTTTTGTTAATTTTTTAGTCGCCTTCACTTCTTCTCTTGTACTGGTTGTGTGTAGACGGACATCTTGCGAGTGCTGGCAAATGTAAGCATATTTGTACTAATTAAGCAGATAATAAATTCATTTAATATTATTGTTCACTTCAAATTTGTAAGAGGTGATCCCGATTTCATGTCAGCCGTCCTTGAATTAACCTGCATTCGAGTAATTTACAGTGCAACAATCGCAGCGGACGATGCAGCCAACGACGCCATTACGTGGCGATATTAACTTATAAAAATTAGCGGAAGCGAAAAACTCGCCCGCTATTAACATAATGTACATTTTTCTCCACAGCCGCCCGACGTTACAGAAAATACGTAGCTTTAAGATTTTCAGTACAACAGCCGAGAACAGAGCCAGGACTCCGACTGCAATGCAATGGTTAACGGAGGTAAGAAGAAATACTCTCGCCCGTGTGTGGGCCGCAATTGTAATTAATAACTAAAGATTTCTTGCTTTAAAGTGAGCTGACTAGCCGAGGAAATTAATATGAAAAAAATTTATTCCATTGTTCAACTTACGTGATCATGTTTTAAGATTCAGCGAGTCTAACGTTCATTAACGTAACAAAACATTTCCACTGAAGATTGTTATTGTTAAAAAAGAGAACTTCTCAAAAGCTTTAATTGTAAATCAAAATTGAGTGAGATATCATTTTGATTAAGGAACACCTCGTAAGTCAGCAACAATCACCATTACCCATCTATTTCTGCAGTAAATGATAAATTAAATTATGATGGCCGACGGATGCGAGATTGGCGCCGCAACTTTGGGACCCGCTCAAAGAAAATGCGAGATTTATTAGTATGATACTTACTATTGTAATGAATGCAATTATGTATGTGCCTAACTGTTGTAAAATATTAATGCCTATATGAATACTTGTACATGTACAACAACAAAACCACACCCTGGGGAGATCTGGAGAAGAAAAAGTGTAGTTAAGAAAAAGGATTACGTGAAAGAGAAATAACAAAGGTAAGGCATATTGTGCAAGCATCCTGTGTAGCTCTGTGCAGAATATCGAACCCATGTGCACATGAGGTACCTTCGGTGAAAAAATAGTAAGTAGAGTGCAAATTAAATTATGTCTATTTGTGTATTTATGTATTTATTTTTGGAGGGGATAATTATTCGTGTCTGTGTCAGTGTTAAGGGTTAGTCAGTGGCTTAAAGTGAATTTATTATGGGTAAGATAGGACAACCTAAAGGATCCGTACCAGACGAACAAAATTCTGCTAACATGGAAAGTGAGGATCATTTGCAAAACGTAAACGAACCCAAGCCACCGCCTCGGATAACATAATTTCCGGAGCGGGGAGCGAGGATCTGTGGACGGTGAATGAGGTTCCACAGCAGAATGGGAATAGAATAACAACTTCACTGGCTCTGAGCACTATGGGACTTAACATCTATGGTCATCAGTCCCCTAGAACTTAGAACTACTTAAACCTAACTAACCTAAGGACAGCACACAACACCCAGTCATCACGAGGCAGAGAAAATCCCTGACCCCGCCGGGAATCGAACCCGGGCAACTCCACTGCCTGGGCAGGGGGGCCAATCGAGTGCTAGATTAGCGGGGCACCAGTATGCTCACCGATTGCAGACCCATTTGCAGAATTTCTGCGCAGGTTAGAAGAAAGAGATAGGGAGAGAGATAAGAAATTTGCTCAGATGCTCCATGAGCAAGGGAAAAAAAGAAACGAGAAACTGGCTCAGATGCTACATGAGCAGGAGAAAAAATTAACGCAAAAGCTCAGTGAGCAAGAGCAGTGCAGTAAAGCGAAACTAGACAGCATCCAAAGCGAACTTGCCGAGATGCGGGACGCTTGCAAAGAAATACCCGATCTTGTGCAAAGCTTAGCTGGCGAGATGCAAAAATTACAGATATCGCAGGCTAGGCTTGAAGAAAATGTCCAGACTTGAACCAACCGCGCGGATAATGTGGAGATAGGTGCCCGGAAAAGTATTGATACATATTTGGAAGTGCAAGCTCAAAAAGTCGAAAAAGATTTTAATGAATGGCTAGAAGTAAAAGATCGCGAGATATCTGCAAAGATTGAAAGCGATGTAAAAACAGCTGAAGAACAAGCGACTGCGGCTGCGAGTGTAAATATTGATGCCAGCGCTGCCGCACTACACGCCGAATTAATACAGATCAAATCCCGTGTGACACCGGAGTTGCCGAATTGGCAACAGGAGGTCGCGCGGAGACTGCCTGTGTTGGATAGCAATGTAAACAGTGGCGGACACATAATGAATCCGGTTCCGAGGACTGATTACTATAACAACGCTGATGGTATGCAGGGTGCGAGTGCGCAACTGCAACCTAATGTGAATTACGGGCACGAACAATATGCGATAGCGTGCAGCGCACATCACGAAGTAATGAATGCCCCAGAAGGTAGCAATCAGATGTGCAAAAAGGAGGACAACGTGATAAAACACAGGACTTTCCAATCCTTCAATAGCGAAAAACGAAATGTTCACCCTCTGGTATTCATTAAGAGCTTCAGGAATGTGTTTCCCAGGACATGGACGGAAAGACAAAGAATACAGTTCGTGGTCTCCTTTATTCAAGGTGACGCGGTACTGTGGGCCACCGACGTGTCCGAAAGATGTCTAATGATGCAACAGTTTGAAGGCGCATTCCTGCAAAAATTCTGGTCCGATAGCGTCCCAGAAAGACTACGCAAGGAGCTGTACAGTCCAGAAATATACAATCCTAAGGTGGGAACGTTAAGCAAATATTTTGAAAAGTATATAAACAAAACCAGGTACTGGGACGAGCCCATGTCCAATCGCGACATAATCAGATTAATAAAAATGAAGTTGCCCAGTGAAATTAAAAGATATTCCATCAATGTGCCAGAATATGATATAGAACAATTCATGGAAATAGTGGATTCTGTTGACTTATTGATCGAAGACATGAAAACCGCAAACAAGTGGAACCATGCAAGCTGTAATCAACAAAAAGCCGATTACAATGGCAGAAACAGTAACGGTAGTAACTCAGTACCAAATGGTAACGGGAATAGGCAAGAGCACCGGCAACAGAATCGAGGCACAAACAATGGCAATGGTTATAACGGCAACGGTTATAATTGTCAAAATCGGAAGAGACGTCATGACGGACGCATGACCAGTGGATATAATGGTAACGGCAATCCGCAATGGCGGAACAACCGAAACCAGTGGCGTGGTTATAATGAACCGACACCACAGTGGCAACAAAACACAGCGCCACAATGGAACGCCAATACAGGTCCATCACTGACCATGTCAGGAAGTTACAACCGACCACCGCAAAACCAGAGCCATACACGGTATCAAAATACACCATCTGGGAGGCAGGGCAGCCAACCCAACAGTAGCAACAACAACAACCAGAACCACAATGTGAGATTAGTGGAAGTGACAGACAACTGTCAATCCACTAATGCTCATCCGTTAAACTAAGAACAGTCACAATACGCTCTCCGTTGTTGGCTGCAGGATAATGTAGTGAGGGCACATTCACGGATGACAGCCATAAAATTTGTATGCTGAGATACAATGAGGGAATAAAAATAGAAAAGGAACTTGTAGACATACCGCAGAAATGTAACCGAACCGACAAAAGTGTTGTGCAGGCTATATTGCAAGTAGATATGTACGGAGCACCAATACAGATAATAGTCGATACCGGTGCGTCAGCCAATGTCATAAGTGCAAATCTTTACAAGTACTTGAGTCAAAATAATAGAATACCAGTATTGCCAGTGAAGAATTGTCGTGTGACAGGTGCAATAGGTGCACTATCTCATATCATAAAGCACCAGGTGCAAGTCGAGTTTACAGTAGGAAATGAAGCAATGAAAAGCTCGTTCCTAGTAGTTAAGGGATTAGGTGTTGCTTGCATCCTGGGGATGGAATTTTTACGCCAGAGGGACGCAAAAAGCGACCTCTTCTGCGGGAAATTAAGCCTTATGAATGAGGGTAGACGTGTAATTTTGCCGTTGTTGAGGACACGGGAAGTGCACGGTAAATATTGCTGGAGCTTTCAGTCTAGATTCGAAGGAATACAGGTAATGAATCTATATTCAGACTTAAGTACAAGACAAGCATATTATAAAGAGTTTATTACTGAAGACAGAGAGGAAAAAAGGAAACCGATAGCCATTAAAGACATGGAGTCAGAACATTTGACTGAAGTACAACAGAAGCAATTGACTTAGCTACTTACAGATTATGAGAATGTGTTTTCTGAAAAACCCGGTGTTATCGAGGGCTACACCTATAAAAGTGGTACCTCACGATACTTTCTGTCAAGCAAACTACACCATCCCGTGGTCAAAGAAGGAGGCAGTTACGAAGGAAATAAGAAAAATGCTTGATTGGGGGATAACTGAACCATCTCTGTCTCCGTACAGCAGTTCGCTCGTGGCAGTCGCGAAAGCGGACGGCAGTATACGTCTCGTTCTTGATGTGCACGATATTAACAAAATAATTGTACCTGTCATAACGCGACCAGAAAACCTTGATGAACAGATACAGAAGTTTTATGGAGTTACGTATCTGACCTTTGTCGGTATGCGTTCATCGTATTGGCAAATCCCACTAACTAAATCATCAAGAAAGTACACTGCCTATGTGTTTACTGGCAGAAGTTACCAATTTAAAGTGTTACCGTTTGGATTAAATGTTAGTGCAGGTGTCTTCATTGCAGCGCTCGAAGGACCAGATTTGTTGGACCGAGTAACGTTGTATGTCGATGACTTATTAATAGCTGCTCCCTATTGGGAAAGCCAGATTGGCATGCTGAGATGCATACTAAAAAGATTTTCTGAGGTGGGCGTAACCGCACACCTCGCAAAATCTAAATTTGGCAGGGAGAGAATAAAATTTCTTGGCCATGTAATATCATCTACGGGTATTGTGCCCAATCCGAAGAAAATGGCAGCAATTGAGAACTCCCCCCCCCCCCCCCCGCCACCCCTTCCTAGAACCAAGAAACAGTTAAAGGCATTTCTGGGTCTAGTGTCTTTTTCAGACGATTAATACCTGACCAGCTTTTAAATGATAATACCCTGTTAAACTTGTTGAGGAGGAATACACCCTGGATATGGAATGAAATGTGCCAGAAGTCATTTGAGCAAATTTGACAAGCACTTCCAAATGCTAATCTACTGTCACATCCTAACATGCCAAAGGAATTTTGCCTTGCTACAGACGCTTCCACTGTCGGACTAGAGGCTTGTTTATTCCAAATCGATGAGGAAGGTGGAAACAAGAACGTAAGGATAATCGGTTTCGCAAGCCGAGTGTTGTCAAGTTGTGAACGATCATATGTTGTTGTTGTTGTTGTTGTTGTTGTTGTGGTCTTCAGTCATGAGACTGGTTTGATGCAGCCCTCCATGCTACTCTATCTTGTGCAAGCTTCTTCATCTCCCAGTACCTACTGCAACCTACATCCTTCTGAATCTACTTAGTGTATTCATCTCTTGGTCTCCCTCTACGATTTTTACCCTCCACGCTGCCCTCCAATACTAAATTGGTGATCCCTTGATGCCTCAGAACATGTCCTACCAACCGATCCCTCCTTCTGGTCAAGTTGTGCCACAAACTTCTCTTCTCCCCAATCCTATTCAATACTTCCTCATTAGTTATGTGATCTACCCATCTAATCTTCAGCATTCTTCTGTAGCACCACATTTCGAAAGCTTCTATTCTCTTCTTGTCCAAACTATTTATCGTCCATGTTACATTTTCATACATGGCTACACTCCATACAAATACTTTCAGAAATGACTTCCTGACACTTAAATCTATACTCGATGTTAACAAATTTCTCTTCTTCAGAAACGCTTTCCTTGCCATTGCCAGTCTACATTTTATATCCTCTCTATTTCGACCATCATCAGTTATTTTGCTCCCCAAATAGCAAAACTCCTTTACTACTTTAAGTGTCTCATTTCCTAATATAATTTCCTCAGCATCACCCGACTTAATTCGACTACATTCCATTATCCTCGTTTTGCTTTTGTTGATGTTCATATTATACCCTCCTTTCAAGACACTGTCCATTCCATTCAACTGCTCTTCCAAGTCCTTTGCTGTCTCTGACAGAATTACAATGTCATCGGCGAACCTCAAAGTTTTTATTTCTTCTCCATGGATTTTAATACCTACTCCGAATTTTTCTTTAGTTTTCTTCACTCCTTGCTCAGTATACAGATTGAGACAACCATGTCTCACTCCCTTCCCAACCACTGCTTCCCTTTCATGTCCCTAAACTCTTATACCTGCCATCTGGATTCTGTACAAATTGTAAATAGCCTTTCGCTCCCTGTATTTTACCCCTGCCACCTTCAGAATTTGAAAGAGAGTATTCCAGTCAACATTGTCAAAAGCTTTCTCTAAATCTACAAATGCTAGAAACGTAGGTTTGCCCTTCCTTAATATAGCTTCTAAGATAAGTCGTAGGGTCAGTATTGCCTCACGTGTTCCAACATTTCTACGGAATCCAAACTGATCCTCCCCGAGGTCGGCTTCTACTAGTTTTTAAATTCGTCTGTAAAGAATTCGTGTTAGTATTTTGCAGCTGTGACTTATTAAACTGATAGTTGGGTAATTTTAACATCTGTCAACACCTGCTTTCTTTGGGATTGGAATTATTATATTCTTCTTGACGTCTGAGGGTATTTCGCCTGTCTGATACATCTTGCTCACTAGATGGTAGAGTTTTGTCAGGACTGGCTCTCCCAAGGCCATCAGTAGTTCCAATGGAATGTTGTCTACTCCGGGGGCCTTGTTTCGAGTCAGGTCTTTCAGTGCTCTGTCAAACTCTTCACGCAGTATCGTATCTCCCATTTCATCTTCATCTACATCCTCTTCCATTTCCATAATATTGTCCTCAAGTACATCGCCCTTGTATAGACCCTCTATATACTCCTTCCACCTTTCTGCTTTCCCTTCTTTGCTTAGAACTGGGTTTCCATCTGAGCTCTTGATGTTCGTACAAGTGGTTCTCTTATCTCCAACGGTATCTTTAATTTTCCTGTAGGCAGTATCTATCTTACCCCTCGTGAGATAAGCCTCTACATCCTTATATTTGTCCTCTAGCCATGCCAGCTTAGCCATTTTGCACTTCCTGTCGATCTCATTTTTGAGACGTTTGTATTCCTTTTTGCCTGCTTCATTTACTGCATTTTTATACTTTCTCCTTTCATCAATTAAATTCAATATTTCTTCTGTTACCCAAGGATTTCTACTAGCCCTGGTCTTTTTACCTACTTGATCCTCTGCTGCCTTCACTACTTCATCCCTCAAAGCTACCCATTCTTCTTCTACTGTATTTCTTTCCCCCATTCTTGTCAATTGTTCCCTTATGCTCTTCCTGAATCTCTGTACAACCTCTGGTTTAGTCAGTTTATCCAGGTCCCATCTCCTTAAATTCCCACCTTTTTGCAGTTTCTTCAGTTTTAATCTACAGGTCATATAACCAATAGATTGTGGTCAGAGTCCACATCTGCCCCTGGAAATGTCTTACAATTTAAAACCTGGTTCCTAAATCTCTGTCTTACCATCATATAATCTATCCTAAACCTGTCACTCTGTGCAAAATTCTACCAGGCGGCTTCCTCTTTCATTTCTTAGCCCCAATCCATATTCACCTACTACGTTTCTTTCTCTCCCTTTTCCTACTACCGAATTCCATTCACCCATGGCTATTAAATTTTCGTCACCCTTCACTATCTGAATAATTTCTTTTATTTCATCATACATTTTTTCAATTTCATCGTCATCTGCAGAGCTAGTTGGCATATAAATTTGTACTACTGTAGTAGGTGTGGGCTTCGTATCTATCTTGGCCGCAATAATGCTTTCACTATGCTGTTTATAGTAGCTTACCCGCATTACTATTTTGCTATTCATTATTAAATCTACTCCTGCATTACCCCTATTTGATTTTGTGTTTATAACCGTGTAGTCACCTGATCAGAAGTCTTGTTCCTCCTGCCACTGAACTTCACTAATTCCCACTATATCTAACTTTAACCTATCCATTTCCCTTTTTACATTTTCTAACCTACCTGCCCGATTAAGGGATCTGACATTCCGCGCTCCGATCCGTAGAACACCAGTTTTCTTTCTCCTGATAACGGCATCCTCTTGAGTAGTCCCCGCCCGGAGATCCGAATGGGGGACTGTTTTACCTCCGGAATATTTTACATATACAGTCACAGAACTCGAAACACTAGCAGTAGTATGGGCTATGAAGAAGTTCAGATATTATGTGTACGGAAGAAATGTAAAAATTTTCTGTAAATTAAGTTTTTTGCTGACATGCAAGTTGATACACGACAGGTTGGCCAGGTGGGTGCTTGCTCTGCAGGAATATCAATTTCAAATAATGTATATAAAATGTTGTGACAACGTAGTACCTGATGCTTTGTCACGGTAGCCGCAAGGTCTGCCTGAGCTAACAATACTAGAACAGGCAACAGAGTACAAAATTTTAGTCATGAAAGACCCAACTTGTCGCAATAAGTCCCTGCAGGCGTGCAAGCAACTGCCTAGGTTACAGGACGAAGATCCCGCCTTGGGAAAAGTCAAAAAATGGTTCAAATGGCTCTGAGCACTATGGGACTAAACTTCTGAGGTCATCAGTCCCCCAGAATTTAGAACTACTTAAACCTAACTGACCTAAGGACATCACACACATCCATGCCCGAGGCAGGATTCGAACCTGCGACCGTAGCGGTCGCGCGGTTCCAGACTGTAGCGCCTAGAACCGCTCGGCCACCCCGGCCGGCGGGAAAAGTCAAACAAGAAATCAGATAGGTAGCCATTATTCTGTGCAAAATGGGGTATTATATTACCGGAAGGATGTTAACAAGGACTTGTGGCATATTTGTGTACCGGAAGTAAGTATCAGTGATTTAATCTGGCACGTACACCTTTCGTGGGGACACGTGAGCATTGATAAATGTAGAGCACTTCTCGCAAGACAATGTCATTTTAGTAATATGAAAAGAATAATTCAGAATGTTCTAAGGACGTGCGTAGTTTGTCAAAGGACGAAACCTACAAATCTGCCCACTGTAAGTGAATTGCACCCTTTGTTCCAAACAAGCCATTACGACTAGTTTCTATTGACATTCTAGGGCCACTACCCAGTGGCAGAGGTGGTGTGAAATATATATTTGCTGTGTATGATGCCTTTTCCAAATTTCTAAAATTGTAGCCTCGATATTAACTTATAAAAATTAGCGGAAGCGAAAAACTCGCCCGCTATTAGCATAATATACATTTTTCTCCACAGCCGCCCGACGTTGCAGAAAATACGTAGCTTTAAGATTCTTATTTTCAGTACAACAGCCGAGAGCCAGAGCCAGGACTCCGACTGGAATGCAATGGTTAACGGAGGTAACAAGAAATACTCTCGTACGTGTGTGGGCCGCAATTGTAATTAATAACTAAAGATTTTTTGCTTTAAAGTGAGCTTACTAGCCGAGGAAATTAATATGAAAAAATTTATTCCATTGTTCAAATTATATGGTCATGTTTTAAGATTCAGCGAGTCTAACGTTCATTAACGTAACAAAATATTTCCACTGAAGATTATTATTGTTAAAAAAGAGAACTTCTCAAAAGCCTTTAATTGTAAATCAAAGCCGGCCGGAGTGGCCGAGTGGTTCTAGGCGCTTCAGTCTGGAACCGCGCGACCGCTACGGTCGCAGGTTCGAATCCTATCTCGGACATGGATGTGTGTGATGTCCTTAGGTTAGTTAGGTTTAAGTAGTTCTAAGTTCTAGGGGACTGATGACCTCAGAAGTTAAGTCCCATACTGCTCAAAGCCATTTGAACCACATTTTTTGTAAATCAAAATTGAATGAAATATCATTTTGATTAAAGCCCACCACGTAAGTCGGCAACAATCACTATTACCAATCAATTTCTGCAGTAAATAATAAATTAAATTACGACGGTCGACGGATGCTATCGGATCCAATGGACGTCCAGCACGCCCAAGTCATCCGATCTGTCCTCACCGGTCGCCAGCTCAATTACTGCTTGCACTGAGGTTGATGCCTCACCTGCAGTCGAGTGGGAGGTCTCCGCAGGACGTAGCAGGCGACGGAAGACTTCCCAGGCGGCCACACGTAAGGCCTCCCTGGTTTGTCTGACAAACAGGTTCCAGGTGCTGTCTGTGGCTGACACTGTCGCTGAGCCACATGCTGTTTCAGAGTAAACCTCTCAGCCTGAAAGATCCAGACAATCACAAAGGGTGGGGTTATTGATAGTCGGGAGCTCCAACGTTAAACATGTTATAGGGTCCCTTAGGGACATGGCTGCCAAGAAGGGAAATAAACCCTATTTACACTCCGTGTGCATACCGGGTGGAGTCATTCCAGATGCTGAACGAGTCCTCTCAGATGCCATGAAGAGCACAGGGTGCAGCCAACTGCAGGTGGTGGCTCACGTCGGTACCAATGACGTGTGTCACTTTGGATCAGAAGAGATTGTCTCTGGTTTCGAGCGGCTAACAGAAGTGGTAAAAACTGACAGTCTTGCTTGCAAGATGAAAGCAGAGCTGACCATTTACAACATAGTCGACAGAACCGATTGCGGATCTCTGGTAGAGAGCCAAGTGGAGGGTCTGAATCGGAGGCTCAGACGCTTCTGCGACCGTGTAGGCTGCAGAATCCTAGACTTGGCCCAAAGGGTGGCTGGGTTTCGGGTTCTGCTAAATAGGTCAGGTGTCCACTATATGTAGGAGGCGGCTACATGGGTAGCAGGGGCTGTGTGGCGTGGACTGGACAGTTTTTTAGGTTAGAGGGTCTCGGGAAAACACAAGAAGGGCTTCAGTCACAAAGGGTGCATGCCGAGCACAGGACACGTAGATACAGGTCACATCGGTATAACAGTTGTAAATTGTCGTAGCTGTGTTGGGAACGTACCACAGCTGCAAGCGCTAATGGAAAGCAGCGATACACAAATCGTTATAGGCACTGTAAACTGGCTAAAGCCGCAGATAAGCTCAGCCAAAATTTTTGCCAAGAACCTAACGGTGTTCTGAAAGGGTAGGCTAAACACGGTTAGTGGTGGCGTGTTTGTTGCTTAGAAGTAGTTTATCTTGTTGCGAAATTGAAGTAGCTAGTCACTGTGAGTTAGCATGGGCTGAAGTCATTGTTGGCAACCGGAATAAAATAATAATTGGATCCTTTTACCGACCTCCCAATTCAGATGATACAGTTGCTGCAAGGTTCAAAGAAAACTTGAGTTTGATTTCAAACACGTACCCGTCTCATACAATTATAGTTGGTGGTGACTTTAATTTACCCTCGAGATGTTGGCGGAAATACATGTTGAACTCCGGATGTACGCATAAAACATCGTTAGAAATTGAGCTAAACGCATTCTCTGAAAACTGTTTTGAGCAGTTAGTCCAAGAGCCAACGCAAATAGTGAACGGTTGTGGAAACGCACTTGACCTCTTAGCAACAAATAATCCTGAGTTAATAACGAGCATTAAAACGGGTACTGGAATTAGTGAACACAGGTCGTCGTAGCGAGATTGAATAGTGTAACCCCCAAACCCCCCAAAAATGAACGAAAAATATACCTATTCAAAAAAGCAGATTCACCCGACGCTTTCCTGAGAGACAATCTCTACTCCTCCAAATTAATAATATATGTGCAGACCAGATGTGGCTAGAATGCAGGGAAATAATATTGGCAGCAACTGAGAGATTAATACAAAATAAATTAACAAACGACGGAGCTGATCCTCCTTGGTACATAAAACGGGTCAGAACACTGTTGCAAAAACAACAAAACAAACATGCCAAATTTAAACCCCAAAATCCTCAAGATTGGCGATTTTTTACAGAAGCTTGAAATTTAGCACGGACTTCAATGCGAGATGCTTGTAACAGTTTCCACAACGAAACGTTGACTCGAAACCTGGCAGGAAATTCAAAGAGATTCTTGTCGTATGTGAAGTATGCTACCGGCAAAAAACAATCAATACCTTCTGCGCGCGATAGTAATGGCGATACTATGGAAGACAGTGCTGCCAAAGCAGAATTACTAAACGCAACCTTCCGAAATGCTCTCACAAAAGAAGACGAAGTAAATATTCCAGAATTCGAATCAAGGACAGCTGCCAATATGAGTGGTGTAGAAGTAAATATCCTCGGAGTACTGAAGCAGTCTTCTGGTCCAGACTTTCAGTGTATGACGATGAGTTAGCTCCATACTTAACAACCATATGCAACTGTTCGCTCGACGAAAAATCTGTATCTAAAGACTGGAAAGTTTTCACAGGTCACACCAATATTCAAGAAAGGTAGTAGGAGTAATCCACTTAATTACAGCTCAATATCATTAACGTCGACATACAGCAGGATTTTGGAACATTGTTAAGTACCGCGAAGAAAACGTTCAATTGACACACAGTCAACATGGGTTTAGAAAACATCGTTCTTGTGAAACACACCTAGCTCTTTTTTCGCATGAATTGTTGAGTGCTATTGGCAAGGGATCTCAGATCGATTCCGTATTTCTGGATTTCCGTAAGGATTTTGACACTGTACCACACAAGCGTCTTGCAGTGAAATTGCGTGCTTATGGAATATCGTCTCAGTTATGTGACTGGATTTGTGATTTCCTGTCAGAGAGGGCACAGTTCGTAGTTATTGACTGAAAGCCATCAAGTAAAACAAATGATTTCTGGCGTTCCCCAATATAGTGTTATAGGCCTTTTGTTATTCCTTATCTATATAAACTATTTGGGAGACAATCTGAGCAGCCGTCTTAGGTTGTTTGCAGATGACGCTGTCGTTTATCGACTAATAAAGTCATCAGAAGATCAAAACAAATTGTAAAACTGTTTAGAAAAGATATCTGAATGGTGCGAAAATTGGCAGTTGACCCTAAATAACGAAAAATGTGAGGTCACCCACATGAGTGCTAAAAGGAATTCGTTAAACTTCGGTTACACGATAAATCAGTCAAATGTAAAGGCCATAAATTCAGCTAAATACCTAGGAATTACAATTACGAACAACTTAAATTGGAAGGAACTCATAGAAAATGCTGTGGGGAAGGTTAACCAAAGACTGCCTTTTATTAGCAGGACACTTAGAAAATGTAACAGATCTACTAAGGAGACTGCCTACACTACGCTTGTCCGTCCTCTTTTAGAATACTGCTGCGTGGTGTGGGATCCTTAACAGATAGGACTGATGGACTACATCGAAAAAATTCAAAGAAGGGATTCGCACGTTTTGTATTATCGCAAAATATGGGAGAGAGTGTCACCGAAATGATACAGGATTAGGGCTGGACATAATTAAAAGAAAGGCGTTTTTCGTTGCGATGGAATCTTCTTACGAAATTCCAATCACCAACTTTCTCCTCCGAATGCGAAAATATTTTGCTGACACCGATCCACATAGGGAGAAACCATCACCACGATAAAATAAGGGAAATCAGAGCTCGTACGGAAAATACAGATGTTCGTTCTTTCTACGCGCTATACGAGATTGGAACAATAGAGAATTTGAAGATGGATTGATGAAACCTCTGCGAGGCACTTAAATGTGATTTGTAGAGTATCCATGTAGATGTAGATGTAGAATCTATTGACACATGCACTCATCAACTCACACATGCACATGAAGTTCAAAAGCATGAAATAATACAATAAACTTTTTTCCTTCATTTACATTTTTTAACTTTTTTGATGATTTTGGTTCAATTTCTTAAGTATTTTATATAAATTGCACATTTTTAATTTATTTATATTTTTTTCCCAGAATATACTGCTCATATAGCACTGCCTAGATATTATGGTAATTATTTAGAATATATATATATATATATATATATATATATATATATATATATATATATATATATTCACACACAGGCATACATATTTACACAGACATCCACACTCAAACGCACTCACAAGCATACAAACGTACGCACATAAGCACTCACACATTCAGGGACGCCATACAGTATTTAAACTCTGATAAAAGAATCATACTATTAGGTACAAGCTCTCACTCAGCCAGTGACTCACTCACTCACCCACTCAATCACTCTCTCTCATTCACACCATTGGAGTCCCCAACCCCCTCTCACACTTCAAGTAAATAGTGTGAGTACGAGAGGGTTTCGATCTCGTCATCACAAATGGCTCTTTTACCGTCATGAGGTGGCAATCCGACTTTAGACTGCAGCACAGTGTACACCTCGTGACCTCACAATCGAATACTAGTTTTCTGTACCTAATGTGGAGGTTGTGACGGAGCACCGCAAACTCCACTGTACAGGCACTGCAAGTAATCTTCGACTGTTGGACACGAGATGTTGCAGGTCACACACCCTTAGCCCATATCTGGGTTGCTCCATCTATTGCACAATATGAATACATTTTGGGTCTTAGACCCACAAACTCCACAATCGGCAATCCATTCTCCTCATCTTTCATCAAGCCGATAACCTTCTTGTTCTGAGGAACAATACCGTAAGGATTATCGACTGCGTATCCAGATGTGTCGAATTCATTACCATGACACTTAATCACTTCGTATGGATTGCAGTTCTTCACCCAGTAGATGAAGCTATCTGTATCCGTATAAAGTAACTTTGGTTCCACGAAATGAGTTTTGCAAACTCATACTGGAAGTGGTACATGTGGAGTTTGGAGATGTCCAGTATACACATACCCAAACAGACTGTTTTCGTAAACTCTACTGGAACCTTCGACATCTCCACAGCCACAAAGTTCTCATTGAATATAGTGACCCACTTAAAATTTGGTCTGGCGATAAGGTTTCTTACGCCCCAAAGCCCATCCCATTCGGTCCTAATCAAAATATCACATTCATTTCTTACATTCTGCATGGTTTTACCGAAAATGGAATTATTCATTGATTTGTAAAAGTCTTTTTCGAAATCACTAGTCACGACCACCCTCTTTTCAGTATTTAATTCAATATACTCCTTCAACCAAGGGGACGGAAATAGCCCAGGTGATTATACCTAGCTCCATTCCTAAGCTGAGACACTGCTGGAGATTACGATAATGAATTAAATACTTCTGCTTGTGTCCAACAGTGGTCATCAGTTGAGGGATAGTGCTTCCTTGCGGAACAAGGGGATAAGGAAACAAAATGAAACGTGACAGGTTGTAAGGATATGTGATGTTATTTCAGAGATTAAAAGCTTGAGTCAAATTTACAAAGAACTAAACAGTAATTGACAAAGAACTCAGCAAGCATGACGTCGCCCATCCTCTGGCCTGTAAGCATGCACTGATTTGGTTGGAAAGACTGTCATAAAACCGTTTTATTCTCACCTGGGGCAAACTGCCCCAGAAGTATTGTACTGATTCTCAGCCCCGGATCCACATTTCCGAAACGGGGCAGAAACTTGATATTGGGGGGTTCCCCTTCCCTCTCCCTTCCCACTCGTGCGTTTGAGACAGGATGTTTCCAAAAATATGTCCATTTTGTACTGCACTTCTTTCTGAAGAGTATGGTATGTAAAACACATATGCTAGACGAAATGTAAGAGATGTTATTTGTTCTTAAGTGTGCCAAAGTATGGTGACATGCCTCTTCACACAGCATTCTTCTGTTGCACGTCACTGTAGTTCACTGTGTGGAATTCAAACGTCTTGGAAGTCACCAAACCTATATTCAGGACAGTGGAAATTAAAATATCCTGTGGTGCCTCTCCTACTTCCAGTGTGCCGGTTTGACATCCTAGCCCCATAAAAAAAGTCACAGTTAGCACAGGGTGGGATTACTTGTGAACGGGAGAATAAGAACTCTTCAGAAAATCTGCACTCTTTATTGCCTGTTAGCTAATAACTTTCTCTTTTGACATGAAACTGAATATAGGAAACATAAAACCAGTAAAGACAAGAGACCAACAAGAAAGTACATATTTCTTCAATCCTTAGGTCTCAGCATTTTTTTTTCTCTCTAAAATTGTTACAGTTTTACGTGGAGCACTTTCCTTCCTGCAACAGAATCTATTATCTCATCAAAGTTCGTCAAACGTTTTGCTACATGAAAAACCAAAATTCCGTTGTCTATTACTGGAAAAGCTCTTAATACGAATAGTATCCAAGGTTGTGTGGTTTCTGGATTTGATTAAGTCTATTTTGTCACTGGCTGCTAGATAAAAAGAAATAGGCCTTTCTAATGTTGCAGCAATTGTAACACACGCCAAATAAGCGAGACTATTTTGGCACAAATTGTCGTTTTTATCTACGTCATTTACATAAATAACACGACAGAATATAATTTATGAAGTACCAACATCAAATGTCTTTCAAGCCTATTACAAGCGAAATGTTTCATGATAGGAAATAGTTTCAAATTTCACTCATACGCTCTAGTTTCTCATGCATGAGATCGAAAAGTTGTTGTAGCACGAAATTTTTATGTAAATTTTGAATCGTCATATTCTTCCATATAATTTTTGTGATGTCCCCATTTCTTCTCCTTCCTCGTTCTGACAAAGAATCTTGTCATCACCAATTCTGTAACTATTCCCGCCATTGTCAAAACTTATTCTCCAGTTAACTTCACTAATGTTGACACAATCACCGATTCAGTTATCACGCGTTTATTCTCTGTTTGGGCGTTATTACGTATTCATACAACGCGTTTTCCGCGCTGTTATGAGAACAGAACAAGCGGATGCTGACTGGGGACTATAAAGCTGGCTTTTAGTAGTGTAGCTATCTGGCAAAAATTTCCTGTCAAAATTTTATTTTTCTTGATGCATACAATAGATAATGTGTAATCTTTTGTACCTATTATTCCTGTTAGTCGTGTATTTCCACTCTGGTAGTCAGAATCTATGGATTTCGCGAATAATCATAACAACGCTAATCATTCGCACACCCAATCAACCACACAAACAAACTGCGAGTAGTGTTCACCCGTTCGGGTTTATCCGGCTCAGTTCATAGAGTTGCATCCCCTTTTGTCCGAGAGAAAGCTTTTTATTTGTGGATGCGACGGGGATTCCCCTGGTAGATACCCCAGTTAGCCCCCCTCCCCCGCCGCCCCTCCTATATCCGGGCCAGTCGATCCTTTATATCATGGATACTGGCCCTAGGACGGAGCTGACGTCCGAGGTGGTCCCACACATGTTATACTGGAGACAGGTCTAGGCATTTTGCTGGCCACAGTAATACCTCAACATCACGTAGACAGTTCATGGAGGCATGTGTCCTGTGTGCACGAGCATTGTGCTGTTAAAAAATTGGGCAGGTGCGAGCAGGACTCGTACAAGCTTAATTATGTATACAGACAGTTCATCCATCCCAGGATGTGAGAGTCTGGACGATTTTTGCCTGTTATCGACTTTGGTACTGGCAAGATATCTGTCCTGGGAAATGCAACAGTTTCGAGGATCTTTTAATGTAAAATTTCAAGTCAAATAACAAATGACAAAAGAAAAACTTTTTCCATGTGATATAAAAAATTTCTGGATTTTTTCTTTGTTTGCTCTGTGAAAACTTGCTCCTTCCAAATTACACTATTCTAGGCCAGCATCAAGCACTTTATAGGTTTAAATGAGTGAGTCTGGGAGTATCAGAATATCTGACATAAATGATCATGTCTTTGGATTGCACTGACTTATAAGCCTAACATTTTTACATCGCCAAGGACTCATAGACCTTAGTATGTGGCACAAAGTTCAAATTGATGCATCTATCTGTTCCGGAGGAGCCGCGCGAGATTAGCCGAGCGGTCTAGAGCGCTGCAGTCACGGAATGTGCGGCTGGTCCCGGAGGAGGTTCGAGTCCTCCCTCGGGCATGTGTGTGTGTGTTTGTCCTTAGGATAATTTAGGTTAGTTAGTGTGTAAGCTTAGGGACTGATGACCTTTGCAGTTAAGTCCCATAAGATTTCACACGCATTTGTTCCGGAGGAACAGGAGTTTTAACAGGCTGACACACAGTCGGACGACAAATTACTTTTTTTCCTGTGACATAATTACAAATGAACAATTTCGGATATTGTCTTTAGCTCTGCTGTCAAATTTCACGATTCTAAGTCAACGGAAGGTACCCTGTAAGTTTTGATGAATGAGTTTGCTTGTATCAGAATTGACTGCATTGACTTAAGTAGCTCAAGTGCTTTATATTGACAAAGTCAAATGGAGACCCACAATAAGGACTCTTTCAAACCCTGTCAGGTGCTGCTAACATTGCCTTACACGAATATGCGACATCTGCATGTTCTTCCTTCGACATCTGACACTGTTGACACTCTTCGTATACCCTACCAGACCTTGTAACTACACTAAATATAGTCAACACTAAAGATCCATAATGGTCATTCTACCTGTCACAGAAAACTGTAGCAAAATTATGGTGTTTACGTGTACGAAGCTACATTGACGTCTGATCATGTCTTCTGGGTTCTTTAGTTTTACTGTCGGGCTGCGTATTTCATTGGTGTGCTGACATAAAAGAAAGAAGGAAAGTCATTTAAAAACTTCTCACTATGTTGTTTGGTTTATTAATCATAATTTTGAGATTTTTGTTTCCAGTCCTCTGCCTTAGCCTATATATTCCGCTATTGAGTCAACAAGCGATTTTAGCACAAATATCAACGATTTCATTTTTTTCAAAGGAAACATATTAAACAGCCAGACCTTCCTATGTTGGAATAATAGGGTCGTTCGAGAAGATCCAACAAATAGCGCCACGTTCCGTGACTTTATCGTTTAATAAGCGTGACAGCGTTATGGAGACGATTTGCAAACTCCAGTGGCAGGTGTTACTAGAGAAGGTGTTGTGTATCATGGATAAGTTTACCGTTTAAAGTCCAAGAACGTACGTCCTAAGGTGACTCGGCTAATATGTACTACATCTCACATACGTCACCGAAATCGACGCAACGAGGAAATCTAAGAAATTAGAGCTCACGAAGAGGCTTATTTACTATTGATTGTGGTGGAGGAACTCTGCAAATATTATAATGTGCGCTATAATTACAGGGTTGGACAAAAATATGGAAATGCATGCTTGAACGTAAGTGCAGACGCTAGTTAAGCCTGAAGGTTGCGCTGTTGTATTTGACCGCAAACGGCACCTGCGCAATGTTCTCAATACGTCGAAAGCGTCAGTCCTGGTCATAAATGTGTTCTATATACACACTTCAAAAAAAGTTTTGCATCACCTCGGTTCCGAGAGATCCGGAACCTCTACAGAAAACTGGAATAGAGATCAACATAAACATCATTTCCGCCCTTTTTATTGCTCATGAAAACCACACATACAGCGAGACCTTCAGAGGTGTTGGTCCAGATTGTTGTACACACCAGTGCCTCTAATACCCAGTAGCACATCCTCTTGCATTGATGCATGCCTGTATTAGTCGTGGCCTAATATCCACAAGTTCATCAAGGCACTGTTGGTCGATTGTGCCGATCCTCAACGGTGATTCGGCGTAGATCCCTCAGAGTGGATGGTGGATAACGTCGTCCATAAACAGCCCTTTTCAATCTATCCCAGACATATTCGATAGGTTTCATGTCTGGAGAACATGCTGGCCACTCTAGTGGAGCAATGTCGTTATCCTGAAGCAAGTCATTCACAAGATGTGCAGGATGGGGGTGCAAATTGTCATCCATGAAGACGAATGCCTCGCCAATATGCTGCCGATATGGTTGCACTATCGATCGAAGGATAGCATTCACATATCGTACAGCCGTTATGGCGCCTTCCATGACCACCAGCGGCGTACGTCGTCCCCACATAATGCCACCCACAAAAAGCAGGGAACCTCCACCTTGCTGCACACTCTGGACAGTGTGTCTGAGGCTTTCAGCCTGACCGAGTAGCCTCCAAACACGTCTCCGACGATTGTCTGGATGAACGCATATGCGACACTCATCGGTGAAGAGAACGTGATGCCAATCCTGAGCGGTCCATATGGCATGTTGTTGGAAGCATCTTTACTGCGGTGCATGGTGTAGTGGTTGCAAAGACGCACCTCGCCATGGACGTCGGGAGTAAGGTTGCGCATCATGCAGTCTATTGCACATAGTTTGAGTAGTAACACGACGTCCTGTGGCTGCACGAAAAGCATTATTCAACATGGTGGCGTTGTTGTCAGGGTTTCTCCGAGCCATAATCCGTAGGCAGCGGTCATCCACTGCAGTAGTTGTCCGTGGGCGACCTGAGGGAGGCACGTCATCTACAGTTCGTCTCTCTGTATCTCCTCCATGTCCGAACAACATCGCTTTGGTTCACTCCGAGACGCGTGGACTCTTCCCTTGTTAGAGCCCTTCCTGGCACAAAGTAACAATGCGGACGCGATCGAACCACGGTATTGACCGTCTAGGCATGGTTGAACTAGAGACAACACGAGCCGTGTAACTCCTTCCGCTGGCCAGTGTGGCCGAGCGGTTCTAGGCGCTTCAGTCCGGAACCGCGCTACCGCTATGGTAGCAGGTTCGAATCCTGCCTTGGTCATGGATGTGTGTGATGTCCTTAGGTTAGTAAGGTTTAAGTAGTTCTAAGTTCTAGGGGACTGATGACCTCAGATGTTAAGTCCCAAAGTGTTCAGAGCCATTTGAACCATTGTTTGATGTGTGTAGATGTGAGGGCATCATGTCAGAGCTAAGTGAATCCGAAAGTAAGGAAAGTGTTGGTGCTTGTAACATGGTTTCTTCAGCAACCAAGAGACCCGAAGAATTTTGTGTTTCAAGAGGCACCGTATCGACGATGTATACTGTATAGAGGGAAAGTGGGAAAACATCGTCCGCTAAGTCACAGGCCAACGAAAGTGCCTGTTGAGTGATAGTCATATTCGATCATTGAAGAAAAATGTGACGAAAAATAAGAGGATGACAGCTCCAAAAGACACCGCAGAAATGAATGTGGCACTTGCGAAGCCTGTCAGCACCAAAACAACACGAAAAGACCTCCATAAGCAGGAAATTGCAAGGCGAACTGGAATTCCAAAACCACTCACCAATGATGCAAAAGCTACTAGCATGAGAATGTGGTGCTGAAGCCATAAAACCTGAAGTATGGAGCAATGGAAGAAAGTAATTTGAACAGATAAGTCTTGTTTCACACTATTCCCAACTTCTCGCCGAGTTTACTGATAAAAGTGAAACACGGTGGTAGTCTCGTAATGATTTGGGATGCCACATCCTGACATTCTGTGGGCCCCATGGGTACACTGTAAGGTCGCATTACTGCCAATGATTATGTGACCACATTGGCTAATCATGTTTACCCCATGGTACAATGTTTGTTACCCAATGGTGCTGCTGTGTTCGAAGATGACGGGTCCCTGTTCACACAACTCACATCGTCCAGGACTGGTTTTGTGCTCACATCACTCCTGGCCACCATAGCCATCAGACCTTAGTATTATTGAGACTTCGCGGTATACTTTTGAGAGAAACGTGCGTGATTGATGTCCATCTCTATCAGCGTTGCCTGCGCTTGCCGCTGCTATACAGGAATAATTGTATAAGACTCCCTTGAAAACCATACATGATCCATATTTATCCATTCCGAGCCGACTGGAAGCTGTTTTAAATGCCAACGGGCTTGCTGCACTGTATTATGCATGGTAACGTATCTATTTTTGTCCTCCCTGTATTTTGACGTAGAATCTATATCGCTTCTTGGAAGGGAATTTTTTACGGGGAAATGAGATACTAAGTAATCAGCATCTCATTATCTGCAGCCAGACGGTAACGTCACGCGCTACTCTGCAGTTACTCGTGAGTCAAGGGCAGCAGCAGTCCCCGTCGAACGCGAGACACTTCGTAAGAGCCGCAGCGCAGTCGTGTGCACGGTAAGGAGCTACTGTTGCAGATGGTGGTCTCGCTTACGCTGGCGGTGGTTTCGCAGCCAGTGCGCACGTTCCCTCAGGAACAAGAGGTCAGAAGCGAGGATCCGGTCACCTCCAGCTCAGGTACAGTAGCCGCCTCTCTACTCATCTACAACTGCATCTGTACTTCGCAAGACACCTCATAGTGTGTGGCGGAGGGTTCTTTGTGTACTATTGTCACTTCCCTGTTCCAGCCGGAAATGGTGCACGGGAAGAACTATTGTTGGTTAGCCTCCTTGTGCATCATCTCTTCGTGAAATACGCGTAGTTTGTAGCAACATATTAGTAGACTCTTCTGGGAGCTAATGCTCTATAAATGTGACGTACAAAGTTTCTCTTCTGCACTTTGGTACTGAGTGAGCACTTCCGTGACGCTTTTGAGTTTGTTAAACAAACCTTGACGAAACGCGTTGCTCTCGTTTGGATGTTATACATTCAGACACCCATCCTACCTTGTTAGAATTCCAGGCTGGCGAACAATACTGAGGTATCGGTCGAGCATGGGTTTTGTACGCTACCTGCTTTGTGTGTGTACTGCACCTGAAGGTTATTTGCTTTTCCACCGTAATTTTATGTGACTTCTATTTTAAGCCACTCTGTACGCATATATGCAGATATTTTATGAATGAATCTTTTTCCAGTGAGTGTTCGGCGTTCTACATCTACATATATACCCTACAAACTACCTTACGGTGTATGGCGGAGGGTACTTTTCTACCACTAATTTTTCCCCCTTTTCCTGTTCCAGTCGCCAATGGTGCGCAGGGAGTACGATTACTGGTAAGGCTCCGAGTGGGTACGAATATCTCTAGTTTTACCTTCATGATACTTTCGCGGCATACACGTAGTAGGAAGCAATATGTTGGTTGAATTTCGTAGAAACGTCCCCTCTCGGAGTTTCAACAGTAAACCACATCTTGATGCGGATCTCTTCTCTTACAGCATCTGCCACTGGAGTTGGCTTAAGCTTCTCCTTAATGCTTTCGCATTAACTAAATGAACCTGTAACGAATTGCGCTACTCTTCTTTGGATCTTCCCCATTTCCTCTATCAATCTGGTCTAGTGTGGAACCTAGACTGACGAACAACATTCAAATACTGGTCGAATGAGGATTTTATAAGCTACCTCCTTCGCGGATGGACTACATTTCTAAGGATTCCTCTAATGAATCTGTCTGGCACCTGCCTTAGCTGCAACTGGTTTATGTGGTCGTTCCACTTCAAATCGCTCCGTACGCATACTCCTGGATATTTTGTGGATGCAGCTCCTTCGTGTTTGTTCGGCAGTTGTGGATTCGTACAGTAATGAGTCTTTCTGCCTGTTTCGCGCAATAAGTTACACATGCTTATGTTGAAAGTCAATTGTCAATACTCTACCGGTGTCCCTGTATTTCGCTATAATTTTATAGCGTTCCGATCTCTCTGTATACGACTGCATCATCCGCGAAAAACGTCATGGAACTTCCGGCGTTATTTACTGGGTCATTTACATATACTGTGAGACGTAATGATCTTATTAAACTTATTAGGCGTACGCCAGAAATTACTTTTACGTTTGCAGATTTTTCTCCGTTGGGAATGAGACGCAGTGTTCTGTTTACAGGACACTTTTCAATCCAATCATTCAAGTGGGCTGTCATTGCGTACGCTCGAATTTTGTTCAGAAGTGAAGGAACACAACACTGCATCAACCTGAGCACCGGTGTTCTCACCTGGCAAGTAGCAGCAAACCCCTACGACAAGCCGATTTGGATAATCTTCGACATGCTAGTCTGGGACCACTCGAAAGTAACACGCCATCTTCAAGTCTCACCTGAGGATGGTTAAGAAGCCGAAAGCCGGTTTGTGACAAGATACGTATAATTTTGCAGATCATCGGGAAATGTTTTCTAAGTGATATTAAAATCATGTTCCGCCAAGGAGTCAGTTTTCATTCTCTAGCTAACGAGCAAATAATATTGCAAAAAGTGCGATTGATGACTATGCCGTAGGAAAGTGATTCTCATCTCAGCGCAGGCCTTTGTTTTTTTTACAGTCAGTTTCTAATCCCCGCGCCAAGCGTCGATCCTCTGCAGGTCTTCCTCATTTCGCTACAATTTACAGCCGTTTTAACTTTCAATATACGTATCTCGCAGTTTCAGTCATTACAATCGACAACTTCACAATGCTATTAAAGTGTGAAATTACTATTGTTTTAAAATTCGTTATTTGTTTTATTCCTAAAACCACAGCCGCTCAGTAACTGTCCCTGTTGTGTGCTTACGACGAATATTTAATGGAACAATGTTGTGAAAAAAGTGAAATTTTCGATTCAAATTTTAACGGTTATCATAAGTACTAACTCAACAACAATCCCTCGTATTGAATCGTTCAACTGTTGTTAATCGATCATCTTCACAAAAACTCTACAATTTTATTACAGAACTAATTTTTGGCCTTGCTACCGTCAGCAATCAGTTACAACAATGTCTATCAAAAGCGTGAAATTTCAGAAAAAACGTCAATGCTGTGTGCAACATCGTTGACAACATTCTGAATGTGCCTGTTTTCAGTAATTGTTCGGAAGTCGAGAAATCTAAAATAGTGGCTCTTTTTCCTTAATTACGCTAAATGCATAGGTATATGAAGACGGTAGAATATTCAATTTTACTTAAGCAATTAGTTGTGGAAAAGATATGGTTCAAATGCATTCCACACAACTTGGTCTAAAAAAAACAGGTTCGTGTTAGCTGGTGTAAGGAAAACCACAAAAAAAAAAAAAAAAAAAAAAAAAAATCACACGAAGAGGTGGCGAAGTGATTGAAACACTGGGTCATGTATGGTTAAGCGTGGTTTCAAATGACATCCAAATTTACTTTTTTCCTGTTTCCCTAAATCGATTAAGGATAATAGGTCTATTGAAAACGACACAGTGGATTTCCATCCATATGCTTCATCTCTCCGAGAGTGTTCTCTGTCTTTCGTGACCTCATATGTGTCGCTGGATCACTGCACGATCTTTCTTTCATTAAAAAATGAACTCCTCCAAGATGAATTTCTGTAAAATGTTGGACCTGCGCGTGGTGGAGCGATTTCGAAGCTGATTTCACGTTTATCCAGTTGCATCTCGACTAACATCAATCTGGTGCAAAGTCTTCTAACTAGTTCATAACACGGAAGAATGCAAAGTGGGACATTACATTAAACGTAAATTACAGAAACGTAGCTTCCAGGTTAATTACTCACAACTAGAGTAAGCATTGTAATATAAGAGGCAGTCTCATGGAAATGAAACATACGGAAAAAAGTAAGTAATCTCCACAACTGATAATACTTTTATCCCACTGTGAGACATGACATTCAATGGAAAAATGTTTACAGTTACGTAGGGAACTATGACTGTAGTAGTAGAGCAAAGTTCGTTCTGTGTCACTCTGCATTGTTGTCAAATTAATTCAAGATGGCGGATCCAAGATGACAGCGATAGATGTGGCAACGTTGCAATGATGTCATGGTGAGAAGTTCAAATTTTGGCGGGAAAATAGGACAGTTGGGCTACCTCCATTAACCTAACCCCCTCCCCTCTCCCCTCCACTCTCCTCCCCCAGAAAATTGCAGGAAAATTTTGGCAGGAAAAAGGTCAATTGGGCTACCTCCACTAACTTAAGTCATCCAATCACCACCTCTTCCCTGGAACTGGCGGGAAAAGGACTCAGTCTGTGTCCAGCTGCTGGAGAGAGGAAGGAGTGTATTTATTTCCAGCGGGAAGCTGGGACAATTTATTTAGGAATGAGTTTCATGTAGTTTTCTCGTAAATTACTGAATTAATACAGTAAACTGACGTAAGACATGCAAACAACTCGTAAATTGTGAAAATAGTGCATGTAAAATGCTCTACAAACACACTCATTAATTATAAACTGTCGAATGCATTGCACAACCTGCAGACATGTTGACAAAATAATGCATTACACTGGTGCACAGACAGGTTCACTACACATAAAATTGTCAAGAATAATGCATGTTTAACACTCTGCAAACACGATCACAATGCTTAAACAGCTGATAATAATACAGTGCACAAACAATTATTGCACATAAAAAACTTTCGAACTATCGTTAAGAAATTCGACTGCAACGTATCAGCAAACTGTTCCCTGCAGAGGTCCAATGCATGCACACACCAGTGTGACCTGCCCCACAAAGTACCGACACAGCCATCAACTGCCAAGCCATGTGCAGATGTCTGTTCAGGTCCCATAAGCATGAGGCGGCAGCATGTCATTCATACTTGACACCTAAGAAATTATTATCAAAACACGTGTTTACTTAGCTACTGTGGCTGATGCATCACTGTGAGATGTTTGCCTAGCAACTCATCAACGCCAGTGTAACTGAAATGTTGTCAGTGTTATACTGACATCATATGTCTCTGTAAAAACAGCCAATTCCCCCCTCTGGATGCGTTATAGAAATCTGTTGCAAAGCTTTCAGAAACTAATTACAAAAATATCCAAGAATAACACAGGATGCATTCTCCCTTGCGAATGTAATGGAACAGCCCGTCCATTACATATCAGTCCCTTACCAAAAATCGTTAAGTACGACAGAAACAGTTAACAGTCGCTTTTTTTGTTGTAGGATTTAATTGTGGTAAGTTCCTATGGGACCAAACTGCTGAGGTCATCGGTGCCTAGGCTTACACACTATTTAATCTAACTTAAACTAACGTACGCTAAGGACAACGCACACACCCATGCTCGAGGGAGGACTCGAGCCTCTGATTGGGGCAGCTGCTTGAACTACAGCAAGGCGCCTCAGACTGCATGGCTACTCCATGCCGCATTGTTGCAGGAGCTTTCATGATGTCTGAGCTTGTCTGCATGGAAATTCTTGTCCTAACAGAACCTATTAACGAAAATGGCCCAGAATAACACCGATTTAATTCTTCCTCATGGTCATAACAAGGCATCACATGTTCTCTTCCCGGAAATCGTGACGTCCTGCGTTCAACATACGTCTCAGAACGATAAACATTCTCACTGCTAAAAGCCTTCATCATGTCTGTGCATTCTTGCAAAAACACTGTTAATCATAAATGTATAATTTTTATTTGGAAAGAGAGACAATGGTCACATCAAGCTCTTCCAGGAAATAGTGACATTCTATAAAGGCTTCTCATTGGCTTTCGATTCAAATGAAGCTCTCTCATTGGTCGCCTTGGCCTATTTACAAACCCACAACCAACCTCCATTGTCTTCAGTTTGCTGTTGTCCACCTTGTTGAGCATACCTTCATCTCTGTGTGTTCATGTCTTTTTTCTCCCCAAGGTGAATAGAGGTAGCAGCAGCAACGATTCAGGGTATAGCAGCAAGAGGCATAGAGCTCTGGAGACAGAAGTACCAAGTGAGTAAATAATTTGTATTTTGAGTGTAAATTTTTGTGTTCTTGTTACAGTCCCCTAATTAATTCCATCTCCTTCTTACAGTACAACTCCAGTATTTTATCTTGGTGTTTGAGGACAGATGGGAGGGGGCTGAACCACTGCTGACTTTTGAAGTCCAGCCTCCTATGGTGGGTTCACATCCAGGTTCCCTTGTCAGTATAATTTTATTGTAATTTGTTCTTGTGTAGTAGCGATTAAATTTTTTTCTTATTTCATACTTGTTTTTTCGGTTTGTTATTGTTGTTGTAGGCGAGACACACCAATTGCCAGATGCCGATTCTGATGGCGACAATGACATGCCTGAATGGGTCAGACCTATTAGACGACGATGATGATGATGACTTCTTTGATGATGTGATGGAGTTGCCTAATGAAGTGTTAATGCCTTCCAGCCAGGGTGCAAATAGTAATTCCTCACTCTGCTTGTAGCCTTGTGATCGTCAGTATTCTTTCTTTCACTGCGCCAGTTGTGTTAAGCAATGTACTTAACTATTATTTTTTATCTCTTCTTCTACAGTGGTCACATCTCTGCAGGAGGGTACGGTGACCCTGTCGGTTTTTAAGGGCGTGCATTCCTGTCATTGAAATGGAGCTTCTCAAAATAGTCAATGATTTGTGGTATACCGCCATTAAATGCAGTGCGGTGCTCGGCATTGAACTATCGCATCCCCCCTCCTCCCCCTCCAAGTTGATTCTGATATTGAAGAGACAACAACTCATTATCTTTGGGGGGGGGGGGATTGTATGATAACGTGGAGCTTGTCAATCGCTGAGTGCTATACTGGCCCTGTTTTGTGACATGGAAATCAGAGGTTCAGCTAAAGCACTCAGCCAAATACTACACATGGACATCTATGCACACGTCTGTGACCCAGTAAATGGAGGGTCTAGCTATATCAAGCTACCTAACGATGCAGCTAATAAGCATGCATGTATTAAAGTCGAAAACAGAAACGACCAGGCTTGCTTTTCTTGGTCAGTCCCGGCTTCGAGAGAAATTACGATCGTAGGGATCATCCTGAGCATCCCAGCACATACCATGTAGGTGATAATATTCGTGGGTGTTATAACTTTGGTTGTATCGAGTTCCCATCAAGGTCCAGTACAAACCTAAATTTGAGGCGGAGAATACTGGAATATCGGTTCATATTTATGGCCTGGAGAAGAAAAGCAAGTCAAATAAGCAAGACAAGCATATTGTTGTCAGCCTCCTCCATTTCTCAAAATTTGCTGCTGAGTGTGAGTTGCATGTAAACATGCTGATCTTCTGAACACCGTGTGTGAGTAAGAAAAAGCATTTAAAAAAGGCATAAACAAAAAATATTAAAGGGCATAAATAGAAAAAAATTGTTTATTTATTTATTTGTTCATACACAACATATGTGTTGCATGTAAAAACATATATCTGCACACCAAGTGCGCCTCGTAAATAGAATAGTTGCACCTACCACTAGCCATCCAAGTCAGATTAGTTTTTAAGTGGATATCTATATAGCTCACAATCTATCAGAATTGTTATTGTAAAAAACCTTTGCTATTGGGGATGTTGAAATTGGATTCTACGTGTGCGCAGTCAATCAGAATTACTGTAAATGCTACTGGAACTGTGGAATTTAGTTGACCTAAAGAAAGTACCTCCACATTAGTTTTTAGTGTAGATTTATTTAAAAAAAGTCCGACTGGTGTTACTGTTGTAGCGATTAAGTTAAAAGTATTTCCGCATTGGAATAGGAGAGTCGAATTGTACCTCAAGAATACTATCTTCTACCTGAAAAACTACATTGTACCTGAAAATTATATTATACCTCAAGAACTATTTTGTATTCTTGCGAACTGAGTAAACGATGAAAAAATTCGTCACCATACGCCTTTCTTGATGTCATTAACAAAAAACCAATCTCCTATTGCATTATGTATGTATATGTATGGAAAGGCTGTGCAGGTCTCAAATGACATTAGTGTTACGGAAGATGAATGCTGTTAAGGAGATGAAATTTAACATGGAAGATAAGAAAATATATAGAATGGATGCATGGAATTACGCCTATAGTGTGGCACGATTTGGGTTATGGGAGCAGGAAGCGCTTGACCGTGTCCGCTTCCAAGGATATATAGCTCACATATCTAAAATTATATCTCCGTGTTTGACGAGAACGAGAGACATAGCGTCTGGTTAAAACTGTACACTCTCAAAGTGGGAACAGGGTTGATAAAAAAAAAAAAGAACACAGAGGCTGTGAGGTATGAATTCATTTCTTTCTCTTTTTTTTTTTTTTTTTTGGTCATCAGTCTACTGACTGGTTTGATGCGGCCCGCCACGAATTCGTTTCCTGTGCTAACCTCTTCATCTCAGAGTAGCACTTGCAACCTACGTCCTCAATTATTTGCTTGACGTATTCCAATCTCTGTCTTCCTCTACAGTTTTTGCCCTCTACAGCTCCCTCTAGTACCATGGAAGTCATTCCCTCATGTCTTAGCAGATGTCCTATCATCCTGCCCTTCTCCTTATCAGTGTTTTCCACATATTCCTTTCCTCTCCGATTCTGCGTAGAACCTCCTCATTCCTTACCTTATCAGTCCACCTAATTTTCAACATTCGTCTATAGCACCACATCTCAAATGCTTCGATTCTCTTCTGTTCCGGTTTTACCACAGTCCATGTTTCACTACCATACAATGCTGTACTCCAGACGTACTTCCTCAGAAATTTCTTCCTCAAATTAAGGCCGGTATTTGATATTAATAGACTTCTCTTGGTCAGAAATGCCTTTTTTGCCATAGCGAGTCTGCTTTTGATGTCCTCCTTGCTCCGTCCGTCATTGGTTATTTTACTGCCTAGGAAGCAGAATTCCATAACTTCTTTGACTTCGTGACCATCAATCCTGATGTTAAGTCTCTCGCTGTTCTCATTTCTACTACTTCGCATTACCTTCGTCTTTCTCCGATTTACTCTCAAACCATACTGTGTACTCATTAGACTGTTCATTCTGTTCAGCAGATCATTTAATTCTTCTTCACTTTCACTCAGGATAGCAATGTCATCAGCGAATCGTATCATTGATATCCTTTCACCTTGTATTTTAATTCCACTTCTGAACCTTTCTTTTATTTGCATCATTGCTTCCTCGATGTACAGATTGAAGAGTAGGGGCGAAAGGCTACAGCCTTGTCTTACACCCTTCTTAATACGAGCACTTCGTTCTTGATCGTCCATTCTTATTATTCCCTCTTGGTTGTTGTACATATTGTGTATGACCCGTCTCTCCCTATACCTTACCCCTACTTTTTTCAGAATCTCGAACAGCTTGCACCATTTTATATTGTCGAACGCTTTTTCGAGGTCCTATGAAAGTGTCTTGATTTTTCTTTAGCCTTGCTTCCATTATTAGCCGTAACGTCAGAATTGCCTCTCTCGTCCCTTTACTTTTCCTAAAGCCAAACTGATCGTCACCTAGCGCATTCTCAATTTTCTTTTCCATTCTTCTGTATATTATTCTTGTAAGCAGCTTCGATGCATGAGCTGTTAAGCTGATTGTGCGATAATTCTCGCACTTGTCAGCTCTTGCCGTCTTCGGAACTGTGTGGATGATGCTTTTCCGAAAGTCAGATGGTATATCGCCAGACTCATATATTCTACACACCAACGTGAATAGTCGTTTTGTTGCCACTTCCCCCAATGATTTTAGAAATTCTGATGGAATGTTATCTATCCCTTCTGCCTTATTTGACCGTAAGTCCTCCAAAGCTCTTTTAAATTATGATTCTAATACTGGATCCCCTATCTCTTCTAAATCGACTCCTGTTTCTTCTTCCATCACATCAGACAAATCTTCACCCTCATAGAGGCTTTCAATGTATTCTTTCCACCTATCTGCTCTCTCGTCTGCATTTAACAGTGGAATTCCCGTTGCACTCTTAACGTTACCACCATTGCTTTTAATGTCACCAAAGGTTGTTTTGACTTTCCTGTATGCTGAGTCTGTCCTTCCGACAATCATATCTTTTTCGTTGTCTTCACATTTTTCCTGCAGTCATTTCGTCTTAGCTTCCCTGCACTTCCTATGTATTTCATTCCTCAGCGACTTGTATTTCTGTATTCCTGATTTTCCCGGAACATGTTTGTACTTCCTCCTTTCATCAATCAACTGACGTATTTCTTCTGTTACCCATGGTTTCTTCGCAGCTACCTTCTTTGCACCTATGTTTTCCTTCCCAACTTCTGTGATGGCCCTTTTTAGAGATGTCCATTCCTCTTCAACTGTACTGCCTACTGCACTATTCCTTATTGCTGTACCTATAGCGTTAGAGAACTTCAAACGTATCTCGTCATTCCTTAGTACTTCCGTATCCCACTTCTTTGCGTATTGATTCTTCCTGACTAATGCCTTGAACTTCAGCCTACTCTTCATCGCCACTATATTGTGATCTGAGTCTATATCTGCTCCTGGGTACGCCTTACAATCCAGTATCTGATTTCGGAATCTCTGTCTGATCATGATGTAATCTAATTGAAATCTTCCCGTATCTCCCGGCCTTTTCCAAGTATACCTCCTCCTCTTGTGATTCTTGAACAGGGTATTCGCTATTACTAGCTGAAACTTGTTACAGAACTCAATTTGTCTTTCTCCTCTTTCATTCATTGTCCCTAGCCCATATTCTCCTGTAACCTTTTCTTCTACTCCTTCCCCTACAACTGAATTCCAGTCGCCCATGACTATTAGATTTTCGTCCCCCTTTACATACTGCATTACCCTTTCAATATCCTCATACACTTTCGCTATCTGTTCATATTCAGCTTGCGACGTCGGCATGTATACCTGAACTATCGTTGTCGGTGTTGGTCTGCTGTCAATTCTGATTAGAACAACCCGGTCACTGAACTGTTCACAGTAACACACGCTCTGCCCTACCTTCCTATTCATAACGAATCCTACATGTTATGTCCTAGCCAGTAATGCCACCCGAGCCCGCTGCCGAAAGGTTGGCAGCATCAAAGTTCGGACGCCGTCCGCATAAGCAGCGCCAGCGATACAGGAAATCGCCGCAAGTCTGCGCGCGCCACCGCTGGCTTCTGGGTTGTTAAGCGCTGGAGTCGCGAGCGCTAGGACAGTTCTGTATTAGCCGCTCAGTTGTATACTCGCCACCGAATTGTGTACTTGCTAGTCAGTTGTGTGTTCATCGCAGCAGAGTTGTTGTTTGTCGTCAGCCGACGCTGACCTAGCCGCTCCGACTTGAACTAGACAGATTTCTGTAGACACCGAGTTCACTACTGTGTTTCTGTATCTTCATCAATAAAGATAAGTACCGACTTTTATTTAATCAGAGTGTTTGGCTTTTCATCTTTCTGTTTACTGTTCCAGCGGACCGGTCGGCCCGCTATTAAAAGTGTGGCGGTGACTTCGTAAGTCATTTCTACAGCCAAGTGTTTGTCGCTACGAACACCGCCACAAAACTGGCGACGAGGTCTTCCGAACTCGTGTGCAGGGCTGCTTCAACTTGTTCTTGTTATACTAATTATAGCGATAAACTTTTGGGGGCTGGTTTAATTTGTGTTCACTATGTCTGCCGAATTACAACAGTTGATCTTGTTACAGAGTCAGTAAATACAAAGTCTGGTGGAAGCAATCGCCAAACAAGCGGCTAATCCTCCAACACAAAAGGAACAAGCACAGGCAGCACCACAGTTCCGCGCATTTGATTCATCCAGAGAAGAATGGAGTGAATATTTCGCGCAGTTGCAGGCGCACATGTCAGTCTACAAAATCACAGGTACTGAGCGGCAGCTTTATTTAATTTCCACTGCAGGCGTGGAAGTCTATCGACTACTTTGTAAGTTGTTCCCGGAATCCCAGCCAGAAGCTTTAGACTATGACGTTGTTGTTAACAAGCTTGCTGAGTATTTCGAGTCGCGAGTTCATGTGGCAGCAGCCAGATTCAAGTTCTTCAGATTAAAGAAACTGCCACATCAATCTAATAAACAGTGGTTAACAGATTTACGGGGCCTCACCCGTCAGTGCCGATTTAATTGTGTGTGTGGAGCTTCCTACAGTGATGTCATGTTACGAGACGCTATTACGCAAAACATTGCAGATTCTCGTATTCGTGCTGCTATCTTAAAGTTGCCTGACCCATCATTAGAGACTGTGATGAACATCATTGAAGCCCAAGATACTTTTGACTATGCTGAGTGTGAGTTAGATCAGCCATGTATTTCTCAAATTGCCTGTGCTAAGCAAGTTAGGTCACGCCCGCGGCCCCACCGGCAGAGTCAGACTGTAAACACTAGCCGGCCGCGTCATGTTAAACACATTCGTTAGCTGCGTGTGCAAAATGATAGAGTTAAGTCTTGCCCTAAGTGTGTTCTTGCTCATCCTCGTGAACGTTGCCCGTTAAGAAACGCGGTTTGTCACTTTTGTCAAAGGAAAGGACACATCCAGACTGTTTGTTTGCGTAAACGCAAGAACAATTCTAGTGCTGCCCAGCCCATGGATATTCATGTTCTTCAAAGCCAGCCCGCCCAGAAGGTCGCGTTTAAAGACTCTTCCACGGTTCGTGTGGGTAATAAACTTGTTCGCAATAAGCCACCCACCCAGCCCCCTGCTATGCGACCCAAGCGTAATTCAAACGCTGTACAAAGTAATGTACAGACTGCAAGTGAAGGGGAGTTGTTGGTCCACCCGCCCAACCCACGAGTTGTCGTAAGCAGCGAACACGCGCTAAATGCGCTGATTTTGCGTCTTCTGCCTCCACTGCACCGATCCAGAGACAGTGTAATAAACTATTTGTGAAGCTACGCATCCAGGATAAGACCTTCAATTTTCAATTAGGCACTGGTGCGTCTGTGACTCTCATAAATAGTGCTACGTATGCGGCTATCGGCCGCCCTAAACTTTCAGCGGCAAAATATTCTTTGGCTACTTATAGTGGAGAACGAATTCTTGTGTTAGGTGTATGTAGCGTGCCAGCCACATTCCGTGGCAATACAAAAACAGTTTCATTCACAGTGCTCCGCGCTACAGACAGTGTAAACATTTTCGGATTAGACTGTTTTGACTTGTTTGGCCTGTCTATCCAAGACAATGTGTTGCAAATTAATTCTGTTATTGTTCCTCAAGACAGCATAACCGAGTTGTGTAAACGATACAGTGACATATTTAAAGACGAACTAGGTTGTGCTGCGAACTTTGCCGCTCATATTACGTTAAAAGATAATGCTCAGCCTCGATTTTGTCGTGCTCGTCCAGTGCCTCACGCCCTCCGGGCGCCTGTAGAAGATGAACTTCGTCGTTGGCAAAACAACGGTGTTATTCAACCCGTTTCAGCGAGCCAGTGGGCTTCTCCCTTAGTTATTATAAAGAAACCGTCTGGCAAGTTACGTTTGTGTGCTGATTTTAAGTCGACAGTTAATCCTCAGACTGTCATTGATTCTTTTCCTTTGCCCAGACCGGACGAGCTGATGGATAAGTTAGGGGAAGCTCGTTTCTTTTCCAAAATTGATCTCCGTGAAGCATATTTGCAATTGCCCCTCGACGAGCAATCACAACAGTATTTTGTCATAAACACATCGTTGGGGTTGTTCCGTTTTCTGCGTTTGCCTTTTGGTTGTGCGTCAGCTCCAGCTGTTTTTCAGCGTTTTTTGTCACAACTTCTGGCTAATGTGCCATCGTGTTGCAACTGTTTAGACGATATTGTTGTGTCCGGTCGGACGCCTGCTGAACATTTCCGTAATTTGGAGTGTTTGTTTAAAGTGTTGTCTCAGGCAGGCCTACGTTGCAACATCGATAAATGTTCATTTTTCCTTACGGAGATGGAGTATCTGGGACATGTTATTAATGCTCAAGGCATTCATCCCTCCCAGTCACATTTAGCAGCTATTCGTGATTTGCCCACCCCTCGCAATCTGCATGAATTGCAAGCAGTTCTTGGCAAATTGACGTATTATATTAGGTTTATACCTAATGCATCACAGATTGCTGCACCGTTGCATCGTCTCCGCCGTAAGAATGTTCCGTTTGTGTGGTCAGCTGATTGCCAATCAGCCTTTCAGCAGCTTAAAGAGGCTTTATTGAATGATCGTTGTCTGGTCCATTACGACCCTAACAAGCCCCTGGTGTTAGCTTGTGATGCCTCTTCTTTCGGCCTCGGTGCTATGTTGTCTCACCGAGTCGGTAACACCGAACGTCCTATTGCGTTCGCATCTAAATTGCTAAACAAAGCTCAGTGTAATTATAGCCAATTGGACAAGGAAGCGTTGGCTATTGTGTACGGTGTCACAAAATTCCATCACTACCTCTATGGTAGACCATTCTATTTAGTCACAGATCACAAGCCCCTGACATCACTGTTTCATCCGTCTAAACCAGTTCCACAGCGGACAGCTCAGAGACTACAACGTTGGGCTCTTTTGTTATCACAATACCAGTATGAGATACTGTATCGCCCTACAGCTCAGCATGCAAACGCTGACGCGCTTTCTAGATTGCCGATTGCTGCGGATGATGTCTTCGATTCCTCTGAAGACTCTTGCCATCAGATTGACGCCGATGAGCATCAATCCCTCCGGGATTTTCCGATTGATTATCGTCAGGTGGCACGTGAGACAGCTACAGATCCTCATCTGAGTTTACTATTACGTTTTGTTCAACGTGGTTGGCCGTCCAAGGCAAAGGACATATCGGATCCTGTGGTTCGTCGCTATTATCCGCAACGTCATCTGTTATCTGTTTCGCACGGAGTTTTGCTGTTACGCACCGAGAATGACCAGCTTCGTGTAGTGGTTCCCCAAGTGCTCCAATCCAAGGTCCTCGACTTGTTGCATCAAGGTCATTGGGGAGTGGTCCGCACCAAGCAGCTTGCCCGCCGTCATTGTACATGGATCGGCATTGATAAGCAGATTACGCAGATGTCTACAGATTGTTCGATATGTGCCGAACACCAAACTGCTCCGCCTCAACGCTATTTTGAGTGGGCACGCCCTGCCGGTCCCTGGCAGCGAGTACATATTGATTTCGCTGGTCCATATTGGAATTCTCGTTGGCTCATCGTGATAGATGCATTTAGTAATTTTCCGTTTGTTGTGCCCATGCAATCTACAACGTCTGCACAAACTATACAGGCGTTGACTTCAATTTTTTGTATTGAGGGTCTTCCAGAAGTTTTAGTGTCTGACAATGGTCCACAATTTACCTCTGCTGAATTTGAAAGTTTTTGTTCTGCCAATGGCATTCGCCATGTTCTTACTCCGCCGTTCCACCCTCAATCGAATGGTGCAGCGGAACGTTTTGTACGCACATTCAAGGATCATATGGACCGCCTTCGTGCTACGCACTCTCGTCAGCAGGCCCTCATCACGTTCCTGTCGTCGTACCGGACCACGCCACGCGACGGCCCTTCGCCTGCGGAGCTTCTCCACGGCCGTCGTCATCGCACCCTACTACGGTTGTTGCACCCCCCGGATCGACCCGCCGCTTCTGAGCATCACACGCGTTTTCAGCGCAACGACGCCGTTTTTTTCAGAGTTTATCACGGTCGCCGTCGTTGGGAACGTGGTACCGTGATAAGTGTCCAGGGTCGCGGTTTTTATACTGTTCAAGGTGCTGCTGGGGTGCACAGGAGGCATCAGAACCAGTTGCGCCGCGCTGGCCGCCCGGATTCTGCCGCTCGTTCTTTGTCCACAGATTTGGTCCGCGGCGGGTTCCAGCCGCGCCTTCCGACTTCGCTGCCGCCCCCGGGGCAGCAGCAGCAGCCGTCGCCGCTACCACGCCAGCAGCCAGTCCCGTTGATGCCTCCCGCGCAGCTTCCTCCGGAAGCGCCCCAGGTGGTCGCCCCGGCGCCTGCGGTCCCTCTTCAGTCGCCACCGCCTTCGGAGCTGATGGACGTCGACCCCTCAGCCGGGCCGCCTTCCCAAGCGGTGGCTGTGCAGCCTGTCCTGCAGCCGCTTTCCTTGGGCACCCCCAAGGAGTCTGACACCGCAGCGCCTTGTCAGGCGCTCTCTCAGCAGCCGTCGACGCAGCGTCAGGAGACGCTGCCTCTCTTCGTGGGTCCCGACGCCCCGTCGCGTCCAGTACCAGAAGCTGCGCCCGTGGTCACAGGCGTGCACCCTGACCTCGGTTTTCAGTCGGTGTTTCCCGAGGCCCCGCGCAGCCAATCCTGGGGTGCGGACCGGGGACTGCCACCGACAACAGTCTCCGCCCCGGTCTCTTCTGCTACGCCTGCGGCCAGACCCCTCCCCCGCCGTCGACGCTCGCCACGTCATTATTCAACGACGGTGCGGCGATTTGGGGGGGAGGAGTGTTATGTCCTAGCCAGTAATGCCACCCGAGCCCGCTGCCGAAAGGTTGGCAGCATCAAAGTTCGGACGCCGTCCGCATAAGCAGCGCCACCGATACAGGAAATCGCCGCAAGTCTGCGCGCGCCACCGCTGGCTTCTGGGTTGTTAAGCGCTGGAGTCGCGAGCGCTAGGACAGTTCTGTATTAGCCGCTCAGTTGTATACTCGCCACCGAATTGTGTACTTGCTAGTCAGTTGTGTGTTCATCGCAGCAGAGTTGTTGTTTGTCGTCAGCCGACGCTGACCTAGCCGCTCCGACTTGAACTAGACAGATTTCTGTAGACACCGAGTTCACTACTGTTTCTGTATCTTCATCAATAAAGATAAGTACCGACTTTTATTTAATCAGAGTGTTTGGCTTTTCATCTTTCTGTTTACTGTTCCAGCGGACCGGTCGGCCCGCTATTAAAAGTGTGGCGGTGACTTCGTAAGCCATTTCTACAGCCAAGTGTTTGTCGCTACGAACACCGCCACAAAACTACACCTGTAATACCATTTTCTGCTCCTGTTGATATTACCCGATACTCATCTGACCAGAAATCCTTGTCTTCCTTCCACTTCACTTCACTGACACCTACTATATCTAGATTGAGCCTTCGCATTTCCCTTTTCAGATTTTCTAGTTTCCCTAACAAGCTCAAGCTTCTGACATTCCACGCCCCGACTCGTAGAACGTTATCCTTTCGTTGATTATTCAATCTTTTTCTCATTCCCCCTTGACAGTCCCCTCCTGGAGATCCGAATGGGGGACTATTCGTGAATCTTTTGCCAATGGAGAAGGATCATCATGACACTTCTTCAAATACAGGCCACATGTCCTGTGGATACACGTTGCGTGTCTTTAATGCAGTGGTTTCCATTGCCTTCTGCATCCTCATGTCGTTGATCATTGCTGATTCTTCCGTCTTTAGGGGCAATTTCCCACCCCTAGGACAAGAGAGTGCCCTGAACCTCTATCCGCTCCTCCGCCCTCTTTGACAAGGCCGTTGGCAGAATGAGGCTGACTTCTTATGCCGGAAGTCTTCGCCCGCCAATGCTGATTATTTATCAAAATTTAGGCAGTGGCGCTGATCGAACTCGGGACCGAAAACGTTTCGATTACGAATCAAAGACGCTACCCCTAGACCACGGGTAGTTCATCCACCTTAAAAGTAATTTTACATTTTTATAAGTAGTCACAGCACCATTATTTCCACCTTCTTCTTCTTCTTATTGAGTCAACGGAGAGCAGGACAACCATAGGATTCCGGGTCTTGAAAAGCAGTAACTTGAAGATTCGCCACATCCATGAGATCTTCTCCTTCCCCTTCACGTTGATGGTGGTATCCGTATGGTCGAATAATTGAAATGATGTCGTCATATCTTTATACGGTATGCCAGGATCGTCCCAGTGAACTCCATGGTAGTAATGTGTTAACCACTTTGCACTCTTGTGTGTCTTAGCAAACTTCACATAATTGAAAGGCCTCGGTAATGCAATGTTTGCTAAAAATATCTCTATTATTCCTGCATCTTCTGTGTATGCTACGAATGCAACGTCTTTAAATATGAACTGTCTGCACTCACCGTCTTAGAAACCCTGAGCGTCTGCAATGGCGTTCACACCATCAGATGCTATTGTAGAATTTCTAGGTATGGCGCAGCATCTGTTCATTAGTACAGCTCGTTGCACAACACCGGTGAGCGGGCATTAGTTGATCACAGGGTCATGTAGAACTAGAGCATACTCAGCAGGGTGTTCCAGGAAATTTGTCGGAGATTCAAATTCATAGGACCAGTCTTAATTATCGTTCTGTTTCGATCAGCCTTGTGCGATGATCGGTGACATCTCCTTGAACTTCTGTGAAGTGAGTAGACACCCACCTCCTTCTTCTTCAGCTTTTTCATAGTAAGAAGCACGAAACCTCGCATACATGTCATATGCTAGACTGTATACACTTTCATCCCATTGCAGGTGTAAATTGTCATATGGGTAGAATTCTGAATTCAGGTAGACTCTGGCATTACTTAACTTGCAGTTGTCGAACACAGTGGAACCATTTGCTGTATTCCCTCTTCCATCAGTCTGAAAGGCAAGTATGTTGAATCCAGGTGTCTCTAGCTGCGAAGAGGATTTATTAGCCCATGTTTGTCCGCTTGCAGTCAGTAGCACTGAGTACTCGAAAATCTCCCATGAGTGAAATGTTAGTGGTAGAAGTCTACCGGAATTCAGGACTTTTAAAAGCTTCAAACACTTCGTATCTGATACACTGATGTGAGGCATTTTCCATATTATCTTGCTCATTGTGACCATATTCTTCTCTTGAGCTCCTTGAATGTATGAGTTATTATCCGTTGAGCGGTTCCAGGCGCTACAGTCTGGAACCACGCGACCGCTACGGTCGCAGGTTCGAATCCTGCCTCGGGCTTGGATGTGTGTGGTGTCCTTAGGTTAGTTAGGTTTAAGTAGTTATAAGTTCTAGGGGACTAAGGACCTCAGAAGTTAAGTCCCATAGTGCTCAGAGCCATTTATTATCCGCCGCACTCCGTACCAGAATGAGTTCCTGTTTAGCATCCATAACAATTCGCCATATGTCTTCAAAGTAGCCCATAAGCATTTTTACAGGTATGCACGCAGTAAATCGCTTGTACTCTGCAACTGTCCTAATCTCCGGATCATCTATGAACCATCCTGCATTTTCTAAACCATTCAAATCTGTGGGTGGTGCAGAGATATGTGTTCTAAGGGTTGATGTTAGGCCGACATTGCGTTATGGTCGATCTCAGACCCATTGAGTTCATAGCGTATCTCTTGAAACAGGAATGCTAAAGCGTTACGTGTAAGCTTGGATCCCACTGTATTGCTACCATCGGTTTATTTGAATGGTCCCTCCAAATATATGAAACTCTGGCATGGAAGCGTCAGCGCGTCTTGATGCTGGATGACAATCCTAATTTCAAAAATGGCTCTGAGCACTATGGGACTTAACTTCTGAGGTCATCAGTCCCCTAGAACTTACAACTACTTAAACCTAACTAGCCTAAGGACATCACACACATCCATGCCCGAGGCAGGATTCGAACCTGCGACCGTAGCAGTCGCGCGGTTCCAGATTGTCACGCCTAGAACCGCTCGGCCACCGCAGTCGGAAATCCTAATTTAATTATTCTTGTTAAATGTGGTTATGTGAGAAGTATTCCTGACGTATAATTCGCTCATCATACTCTACTGGACTGGTTACATTGAGTGAGGACGTCATTGAGATGGTTCAAATGGCTCTGAGCACTATGGGACTTAACTTCTAAGGTCATCAGTCCCCTAGAACTTAGAACTACTTAAACCTAACTAACCTAAAGACATCACAAACATCGATGCCCGAGGCAGGATTCGAACCTGCGACCGTAGCGGTCGCGCAGTTCCAGACTGTAGCGCCTAGAACCGCTCGGCCACCCGTGCCGGCCGTCATTGCGAGGTTTCAAGCTAGTTGATTTAAGAAACTCGTAGTCGCACATATTATCACTTTGCGGTTCAACAGTGAAGTGACATACTGTGGATTGCGTACACTGGTTTTATACTGTATGTCCATCCTGCCTTAGATGTAATCGTACAATGATTTCCTCAGCACAAAAGTAAACAAGTTGCTTATTTTGGTCCACAATACGCAACTCCAAATAGTCCAATGTCTGAATTGTCATGGAAGATATTCTGGATAGATAGGAATCTCAACAATTTATGCCCTGTTGCAGCTGAGGGGAAGAACCCGTAAATAGTATGAATCAGACTGTCGTTGAGATAGGAGTTCGTTGCAGTGTTACACTTGACTCCGATTGTGCTGACAGGCAATATGTCCACAGTCTGATCTGACTTGTAAAATTTACTAGAATCCTTCTTCAAAACCTGCCCTTTTGTGAAACTGAGTAGGCGCCTTATTGAACCTTTCTGGTTGGCTGCGGAAATAGCAGGAAAGTTAAAGGGGGGAGGCACTGTCATGAGTGGTAAAATACCAGTGGTTATAGGATTCAGAAAAGACCCTTTTTTAGGGTAGGGTGGACAGAAAGAAAGCAAACCTTCAGTTTGAGAAAGAAATCAAAAAACATAATTCCAGCTTATTACATCAGCATAAACAGCCATTGGTTAAGAATTTTCAACTATCAGCAGATATTTTAACTCCACCCAATTTTAACTCAGTCAATGTGAAATGTCAGCTATCTTTATTGCATCAAAATATTCGAGGACTGAGAAATAAAATAAATGAATTAACTATCTGCATAGATGAATTAGAGTCTTCAAACCCAGCTGACATAATCTGCCTCTCTGAACATAATGTGACCACTGGTATAGAACTTTTAAGTGTTACAGGGTTTAGGTTAGCATCTCACTTTTGTAGATCAGAAATGGAGATAGGAGGAGTTGCCACATTCATCAGGAACTGTCATAAATTTAAGAACATAGACAATCATAAATTTTGCCTAGAACAGCATATGGAAGCATGTGCAACAGAATTAGAATTTCACAAAAAATCCTTCATAATATTAAGTGTATATCGAGCACCTGCAGATAACTTTAATCTGTTTGTAAACCACCTTGAAGCTGCACTGGCCCATTTAACAACCAAAAACAAAGAAATAGTGCTTGCTGGTGATTTCAATGTAGATTTCCTTAAAGACTCTCCCAATAAGAACTTATTTGAGTTAGTAACACTATCATTCAACTTAATTCCCAATGTAAAGTTCCCCACTAGGATAGCCACTTGCTCACAAACAGCCATTGATAAAATCTTTATAGAAAAGTCCAATGAACAAAATTATATTACAAAACCAATAGTCAATGGCCTCTCAGACCATGACATGCAGTTCCTTCTGTTAAATGTTAATACTGAACAGGATATAAAATCTGTTAAATCTGAGCTCAAGAGGGTAATCAGTAGGCCAAAAATTGATTATTTTAGGTCACTCCTCAGAGACATTCACTGGACTGATGTTTACAGTGCTCATGGCGTGAATGAAGAATATAACATTTTTGCTAATGAAGTGCTTACCTTATTCGAACACTGCTTTCCCCCAAAACTTACCAAGGTTAGAGCAAAGTCTACAAAGAAGCCATGGATTACTCGAGGAATAGGGGTATCTTGTAAAACAAAAAGAAAACTGTATCTGTCAATCCGAAACATTTCCAATGTTGATGCTATAGCACATTATAAGAAATACTGCAAAATATTAAAGACTGTAATACGGATGTCAAAGCAAGTATATTACAAGGAAAAGATAGTCATATTAGATAACAAAATAAAGACAATATGGGATATAGTGAAGGAGGAGACTGGTAGAACCAGACATGAAGAGCAACAAATAGCATTAAGAGTAAATGATACATTGGTGACAGATGTGTATAGTGTTGCAGAACTTTTTAACAAACATTTTATAACTGTTACTGAAAAAATGGGGTTGTCAGGTTCCGTAGATGCTGCTATGGATGACCTTAGACCAAACATTTCAAGTAACTTCCATAATATGAATTTGACCCTCACTACCCCAACAGAAATAATGTCCATCATAAAATCTTTAAAATCAAAAACATCTAGTGGGTTTGATGAAATATCAACAAAGTTAATTAAAGAATGTGATTCTGAGCTAAGTAACATATTAAGCTATCTGTGTAACCATCGTTTATCAGTGGAATATTTCCTGAATGGCTGAAATATGCTGAAGTTAAGCCGCTGTTTAAGAAGGGAGATAAAGAAATAGCATCAAATTTCTGTCCAATTTCACTGTTGCCAGCATTCTCAAAAATTTTCGAAAAAGTAATGTGCAGTCGTCTTTGTAACCATCTTATCTCAAATAACATACTGTCAAAGTCACAGTTTGGATTTCTAAAAGATTCTGATATTGAGAAGGCTATCTACACTTACAGTGAAAATGTGCTTAATTCATTAGACAAAAAATTGCAAGCAACTGGTATATTTTGTGATCTGTCAAAGGCATTTGACTGTGTAAATCACAATATCCTTTTAAGTAAACTAGAATATTATAGTGTAAAAGGAAATTCTGCAAAATGGGTCAAATCTTATATCTCTGGCAGGAAACAAAGGGTGTTATTAGGAAAGAGACATGTATGAAGCTATCAGGCATCATCCAACTGGGAACTAATTACATGTGGGGTCCCACAAGGTTCCATTTTGGGGCCCTTACTTTTTCTTGTGTATATCAATGACCTTTCATCAGTAACATTACCAGATGCCAAGTTTGTTTTGTTTGCCGATGATACAAACATTGCAATAAATAGCAAATCAAGTGTAGTCTTAGAAAGATCAGCCTATAAAATATTTTTGGCCATTAATCACTGGTTCCTAGCCAATTCTTTGTCACTAAACTTTGAAAAAGCACACTACATGCAGTTCAGAACTTGTAAGGGGTGTCCCAAGAGTATATGTCTAACATACGATGCCAAGAAGATAGAAGAAGTGGACAGTGTTAAATTCTTGGGATTACAGCTTGATAATAAATTCAACTGGGAGGAGCATACCACAGATCAACTGGGAGGAGCACACCACAGAACTGCTGAAGCGTCTTCACAAATCTCTGTTTGCAATGCGAATTTTGTCAGACATAGGGGATATAAAAATGAAAAAACTGGCATACTATGCTTACTTTCATTCCATAATGTCATATGGGATTATTTTTTGGGGTAATTCATCAAGCCAAGCTAAAGTTTTCCAGGCACAAAAACGTGCAGTAAGAGTTATATGTGGTATGAACTCAAGAACATCCTGCAGAAGCCTGTTTAGGGAACTAGGGATAATAACTACTGCTTCCCAATATATTTATTCCTTAATGAAATTTGTCATTAAAAATATATCACTTTTTCAAACCAACAGCTCAATTAATGGAATCAATACTAGAAATAAGAATAATCTTCATAAGGATTTCAAGTCACTTAGTCTTGTACAAAAAGGTGTGCATTATTCAGGAACACACATTTTCAATAATTTGCCAGCAGCCATAAAAAGCTCAACAACCAATGAAATTCAGTTTAAGAGAAGCCTAAAGGATTTATTGGTGGCCAACTCCTTCTACTCCATTGATGAATTTCTTAGTAAAACCAACTGATTTGTATATAAGTACAACATAACTTCTGCACAATTTCAGTGCAGTAATGTGTTCATTGAAAATTTGTGTGTGTGTGTGTGTGTGTGTGTGTGTGTGTGTGTGTGTGTGTGTGTAAGTATAATCTAACTTCTGCACCATTTCAGTGCAGTAATGTGTTCATTGTAAATAAGTATTACAGTAGTTGTATTACATGTTTATTACCTTATAAATAAATAAAAAACTTTTTTAAGTTCAGTGCATTAGTATTTGTAAAATGACTCTTAGTGTTCATTAAAAAATGACAATCATTCCACTTGGGACCTGTGGAATGGTACATTAGCTTATTTGTTTTAGTTGTAAATATTTGTCATGTATTGTTGTTTTTCTGACATGTTCCACATCCTGGAGGACCTCCTCACTACGGATCAATTGGAATGAAAGTAAATCTAATCTAATCTAATCTAATCTGGTTAAAGTCAATCGTTGCATTTATAGTCCTTATTTCAGTTTTAATTGAACGGATGTTTGCACGTAGCTCAATACCTTTTTCACACTGTTTCAAATCTTCGTTTAAATCGTCGATATCGTATGCACCTGGTTCTGTAGCCACAATGTCTTTTTCGCCATTAATATCCAGATGCAGTTTGTTGTTAGTCTCGGTGATATCTGGGATGCAGTTGTACGTCTCCAGTCCAATCAATGCAATACTCCACTCACCAATGCTCAAATCAATTGGTGGAAATTAATTTACACGAAATACAGACGATCGTTCTTTTAACGTCAAAGTGTGTTTGAACATTGCATCTAAACTTCAACTGATGAATGGGTGTTTAAAGCTCCTCCTTATATCTTCTTCTTCTTCCTTTTTGTAAACGTCAAGAGAAACATGATGCATAGATGTCCACGTAGGTGTGTATTAAAGTCCTGATAGCGCAGAAAATTGTCGAACACACGTCTTCTTTTCTGGCGGCTGCAGGTCACGAAATGAGTCGAAATATTAGACGATACCCGCATTTTCCATAACATATGACATCTAGTGGGTGCCGGGACCTCCAGCAACATCTAAATCCGCAATACCACATTCAGCAGTTTTCCACAAAGTCTTCCGTAATGAATCCCGCATCAACACACCACTGAATCGTAGAATGCTGACTTTTTTTGAAACAATCTCAAGAAGATCAGTATTTGTGAGTGATCGATCTGGTAGGACCGCTAATGGGCTTTTTTTAAATTTATGAATAGACCATGCCCCTTTCCTGTATAGTTTCAAGTATAGTCCTTTTCCGATGGCTGTGGCTTTCATCATGCGGTTATGTCTTCTTGCCTCTTCTAATTGTGCTTGGCAGTTTTGCGCGTTCTTGACCGTTCGAGCAATAGCTGCAACACCACCAGCGAGGGACCCTACCGTAGAGAGCGCGGGAGAGGGCTAGGATGAGTAACGGAAGAAAACCACCAGGTGTCAAGATATTGGTAGAACTATAGGTGCTTTAACCGATGGTCTTCTTCTTCCCGCACCTTTCTGCTTCCCAACGTTTTCAGCTGCATACATCGCTGTCAGGATACAGTTCTTCAAACAGCTCTGCTTCCCACCCTTCTCTTTCTTCTTGTTTAGTGTACAACGCGCAGCATTCATAGCTTGCTTGAAATTCATCATTCCTAAATCCAACTTAATTTTTTCTCGCATGGTTTTATCAACTGCAAATGCTGCAATGTGTCGACCTGTACTAATATAAGTTCTTCTGCGTATCGTCTTAACCTTATGAGCTAAAATACTATCTGAAATGTGACGACTTGAGATATCCTTATTTGCAGCTTACGTAATGTCGTGTTCCATACATGCTTCGTCGAGCAGATTAACCCCCTTATCACCTTTTCCAAAGAGCTCCTGAAGCTTTGTTCCCGGTCCACATTAGTTATATCCCGAACATATGTAATACCACTGGCAGTTTCTCTAGAATACCCCCACCTCCTCTAATGCGTCTCCTAGCACACATGTTATGCTACTGCGGTGGTTGTGGACTGTGTGCCCCGTTATATAGAAAATGATTAGCATCAATACAACTGTTTTGTGCTGCAGGATAACCAATACGTTTGACTAGTGCTCTATTTCCCAGACGTCTGAGCTTTTCTGCAACTCCTCGGTGTAGAAGCAACCTGCAATTTCTTCGGCTTTACTATCCTTCAAGATATAATTTATAGGATTCGTTCTTTGCGTCTTTGAAATTGTAAATATCTCTGTTGATCAGTTTGGTAGGTAAGATTTCTCGAATGCTGTGTTGAGATATATACCAAATCACCTACATTAAATTTCTGTTAGCGTGGATCCAGCATTTTAATGCGATAGTAAACCGTGTCCATGAGTCCATTATCACGAACATCGATTGGTCTCATTTTTATTGTGCTATGTTTGGTTCGAGTATACTGAGCAATTATTTCTGTGAGGATATCTGTACATTTGTATGAGCCACGAAGGTTAAAACACATCCACATTCGACCTGTTATTGGTCTATTCAGACGCTCCTCGATACTTGCCTTCAGGTGGGTGAATGCTGAGTAGTGATGTATTCCATGCTGCTGCATCACGGTCATGAAATACCTATTGTAAAACTCTCCACCGTGATCGGTTTGGATGTTGTCTGCACATCGATTCGTCCCTGTCTGAAGCATTTCTACCCATTTTTGTTTTAACGGGTGGTGCCCAGGCAAATTTAGAGAATGTATCAATAACCATTAAAATATATTTTTATCCATTATTCTCATGTGAATATGCCTTCATATCTACAAGATCAGCCTGCTGTAAGTCAACCAACCCTTCAATCATAACATGCCTATGAGGGTATGTTTTACATGCTGGTTTGTGCAGTTCTCGAACTACTGTCTCCATACTTATTCGACGATACCTCTCTCTCTAAGCTCAGTGATTATTGAAACAGCCTGATTCGAATGAGCTGTATTACCTGCAGCAGCTGATGCCATGAGCAGCCGCAGTCGATCTATTACTTCGTTGGTGTCGCCATAATAACTTCGGGATTCGATAGTTCGCTGGTTTAAGCTCAATAGCAATACCATCACCGCTACTGTTGATGTTGTTTTAGCCATGAAGTATTGGTTTTATAATAGTTTTATATTTCATGCTGCTCAGGCTTTTTTCGATCTTGTGAATACATCAGTCAACTGCAGTATAACACGGTACATTTCCCTATCATTAACTGAATAATTTATAAGTTTTTTGGTAAGTCTTAGGACAATAAGATTCATTAACCCAGGTGTTCTCTCAAACCGCCTATCACCAATCTATCATCAATGGAGTAGAAGGAGTTGGCCACCAATAAATCCTTTAGGCTTCTCTTAAACTGAATTTCATTGGTTGTTAAGCTTTTTATGGCTGCTGGCAAATGGCTGTTACAAATGGCTGTTACACTTATTGAATGCATGCCCAACATGTACGGTATTCCGCTGCTAACGTCGAATGTTCTATCTGACCAGGGACGTGACGGTTAATGAATTTTTCAATGGCAGACGTGTGGTTTTGTTTTTGCTGAGAGCCGCCTGAGTGATTCAGTAACCGGCTTAAAGGTCTCTCTTAGTGTTTGCTGTCCATCCATATGCCCTAACCTTAGCAACCGTAATTTCTCTCGAACCGCTTTCCGCGCTTGAATGACTTTCTGCTTCATTGACATCTCGGTGTATACTAATCAGACATCAACGCAGAGTGAGGTTTTATATATCTGCTCTTCTTTCTCTTATTATGTGCCTGTCCCCCTTCTCAACAATAAGGGCTCTACATCTTTTTTTTCCCTCAATATCCTCGACCTTTTTAGTTAAGTCGGTTGCTTTCTTACCGATCTCATTAACTAACTCATTTACTGCATTGACCATTCTCAGAAGAGTCTGGTAATACTTCTCTAGTTCCCTGCGAATACCTCCAACTTTATGCACAATGGCCTGAATTTTCACATCCACGCACAGGCGAATATTTTGTCCGTGTACACCCATTCTCTCGGGTTGAGAGCTAGACATTCGCACGAATTTGTCCATGGCGCAGCGTATACTGATGTACTCGCCTCTGTTACCGGGCTATATACATACAAATCATATTGAAAGTTTCGCCTGTACCCACCATCATTCAGTTTTCTTGTTTTATCAATAACGAGAAACCCATACCGTGAATGATTCCAGCAACCTTTAAGAAATCATTGAACGACATGTTAGTTCCTATATGTGCCTGATAAGTGTGTTTAACATTCAGATTGTCTTGTTTAAAGGCTATAATGAGGTTTACATTATCCTTACCAATTGTTTCGGGATTCTAGAATATGTTTGGCTTAGATAAAATACATCAGCACCCATATGACGACCGAAAGAAAAATATTTTCGAATTTGGTCTTGGTTTTCCACAGCAACATCGTCAAATATGAAGACAGTCTTTGGCTTTGCTTTTTCAGGTGGGTGGATATCACCGCTTTCACTCAACGTCGTGTACACTGCGCAATATCTCCTGTAATAGCTGACACTTGAGTTGAAACAGTGTTTTTGAGAACACATAAACATGTTCAAATCGGACTCCATCTACATGCGTTAGCAGCGTCATGAGCACATTAGTCTTGCCACAATTGGATAGACCACCAATAATTGCTCATATAAGCACATCAAAAAAGTTTTGCATCGCCTCGGTTCCGAGATTTCCGGAACCTGCACAGAAAATTCATTTCCGCCATTTTTATAGCTCATAAAAACCACACATTGCATGTTGTACCACCATACAGCGAGACCTTCAGATGTGGTGACCCAGAATGCCGTACACACCGGTACCTCTAATACCCAGTAGCGCGTCCTCTTGCATTGATGCATGCCTGTATTCGTCGTAGCATACTATCCACAAGTTCATCAAGGCGCTGTTGGTCCATATTGCCCTACTCCTCGACGACGATTCGGTGTAGATACCTGAGAGTGGTTGGTAGGTCACGTCGTCCATAAACAGCCCTTTTCATTGTATCACAGACATGTTCGATAGGGTTCATCTCTGGAGAACATGCTGGCCACTCTAGTCGAGCGATGTCGTTATCCTGAAGGAAGTCATTCACAAGATGTGCACGTTGAGGACACGTATTGTCGTCCACGAAGAATAATGCCTCACCAATATGCTGCCGATATGGTTGCACTATCGGTCGGAGGATGGCATGCACATATCGTACAGCCGTTACGACCACCAGTGGCGTACGTCGGCGCCACATAATGCCACCCCCAAATAGCAGGGAACCTCCACCTTGCTGCACTCGCTGGACAGTGTGTCTAAGGCTTTCAGCCTGACCGGGTTGCCTCCAAACACGATTGTCTGGTTGAAGACATAAGCGACACCCATCGGTGAAGAGGACGTGATACCAATCCTGAGCGTGTTGTTGGGAGCATCTGTACTGCGCTGCATGGTGTCGTGGTTGCAAAGATGCACCTCACCATGGATGTTGGGAGTGAAGATGCGCATCATGCAGTCTATTGCACATAGTTTGAGTCGTAACACGACGTCCTGTGGCTGCACGAAAACATTATTCAACATGGTGGCGTTGCTGTCAGGGTTCATACAAGCCATAATCCGTAGGTAGCGGTTATCCACTGCAGTAGTAGCTCTTGGGCGGACTGAGCGAGGCATGTCATCGACAGTTCGTGTCTCTCTGTATCTCCTCCATGTCCGAACAACATCGTTTTGATCATAGCATGTAGGCTTTCACGGCCGGCGTCTTCAGTAATTAAAACTTCCGGGCTAAGAGACCGTGGTCCAATAGTAGAAATACTTCTCCCTGACGTTTCGTTGCCAGCTGCGGTCAACATCATCTGAGGTGAGTCGTAGTATTTCTACTATTGGACCACGGCCTCTTAGCCCGGAAGTTTTAATTACTGAACATCGTTTTGGTTCACTCCGAGATACCTGCACACTTCTCTTGTTGAGAGCCCTTCCTGGCACAAAGTAACAATGCGGACACGATCAAACGGTGATACTGTCCGTCTAGGCATGGTTGAACAACAGACAACATAAGCTGTGTACCTCCTTCCTGGTGGAATGACTGGAACTAATTGGCTGTCGGACCCCCTCCGTCTAATAGGCGCTGCTCGTGCATGGTTGTTTACATCTTTGGGTGGGTTTCAAATCAAATGGCTCTGAGCGCTATGGGACTTAATATCTGAGGTCATCAGTCCCCTAGAACTTAGAACTACTTAAAGCTAACTAACCTAAGGACATCACACACATCCACGCTCGAGGCAGGACCTTAACGGTCGCGCGGTTCCAGACTGAAGCGCATAGAACCGCTCGGCCACTCCGGCAGGCTGGGTGGGTTTAGTGACAGCTCTGAACAGTCAAAGAGACAGTGCCTGTGATACAATATCGACAGTCAACGTCTGTCTTCGAGAGTTCTGGGAACTGGGGTGATGCAAAACTTTTTTTGATGTATATATTTTACCCATGAAGAGTAACTTCATCTTTCATTTTGTCAATGACTGGAGAGGATATGTTTGGGGCAACTGTTTGCTGCTGTTGCATCATTATAGGTGTAGCATTGAAAAATAATGATATTAATAAGCATATTACTTGGATTATAATGAGAGAGGAATGAAATAAAACACAAACACAATGTGAGATTATATATTATACATAAATTATTTTAAAAAAATGGCTCTGAGCACTATGGGACTTAACTTCTGTGGTCATCAGTCCCCTAGAACTTAGAACTACTTAAACCTAACTAACCTAAGGACATCACACACATCCATGCCCGAGGCAGGATTCGAACCTGCGACCGTAGCAGTCGCGCGATAAATTATTTATTTAAATATCATACGTCGGATGCAGTACTTCAAAAAAGTCATCATACTCTTTCTTAATCTTCTGCTTCGCACCTGTACAGTATTTATCAAACAAAACTTTTTCATATGCAGTAAATTCCGCGCCTCAAGCCAACGGATGCCTCTCAGTACTGGGGTTTTTCACAAGCACATTTCATCTGTTTCTCTTTTGGTCAGGCGTTCATGTGCAAATAAAGGTACTGCTCCAGATCATCAACATGAACACTATGCACACATATGTAGTTATCAACATCATTGTATGCAAAGTCTATGCTCGGCAACCAATGATTTAATCTCTCCAATGCAAGGCATAGTGCAGTATCAAGATCGTATAAGTTCATAACTTAGGTGTGCCATAGACAAACACACTTGTCACCCGATTTCACACATTTCACACTTGCGCCATAGGGTGGTGGGGTTTCGGGTTGCGCTGGATAGGTCAGGAGTCCACTACACGCAACAAGCGGCTACACGGGTAGCAGGGGTTGTGTGGCGTGGGCTGGGCGGTTTTTTAGGTTAGGTGGCCTTGGGCAAGTACAGAAAGGGCAACAGCCTCAACGGGTGCGGGGCAAAGTCGGGACATGCGGGGACCAAGCAGCAATCGGTATTGTAATTGTAAACTGTCGAAGCTGCGTTGGTAAAGTACCGGAACTTCAAGCCCTGATAGAAAGCACCGAAGCTAAAATCGTTATAGGTACAGAAAGCTGGCTGAAGCCAGAGATAAATTCTGCCGAAATTTTTACAAAGGTACAGACAGTGTTTAGAAAGGATAGATTGCATGCAACCGGTGGTGGAGTGTTCGTCGCTGTTAGTAGTAGTTTATCCTGTAGTGAAGTAGAAGTGGATAGTTCCTGTGAATTATTATGGGTGGAGGTTACACTCAACAACCGAGCTAGGTTAATAATTGGCTCCTTTTACCGACCTCCCGACTCAGCAGCATTAGTGGCAGAACAACTGAGAGAAAATTTGGAATACATTTCATATAAATTTTCTCAGCATGTTATAGTCTTAGGTGGAGATTTCAATTTACCAGATATAGACTGGGACACTCAGATGTTTAGGACGGGTGGTAGGGACAGAGCATTGAGTGACATTATACTGAGTGCACTATCCGAAAATTACCTCGAGATATTAAACAGAGAACCGACTCGTGGAGATAACATCATGGACCTACTGATAACAAACAGACCCGAACTTTTCGACTCTGTATGTGCAGAACAGGGAAGCAGTGATCATAAGGCCGTTGCAGCACCCCTGAATATGGAAGTTAATAGGAATATAAGAAAAGGGAGGAAGGTTTATCTGTTTAACAAGAGTAATAGAAGGCAGATTTCAGACTACCTAACAGATCAAAACGAAAATTTCTGTTCCGACACTGACAATGTTGAGTCTTTATGGAAAAAGTTCAAGGCAATCGTAAAATGCGTTTTAGACAGGTACGTGCCGAGTAAAACTGTGAGGGACGGGAAAAACCCACCGTGGTACAATAACGAAGTTAGGAAACTACTGCGAAAGCAAAGAGAGCTTCACTCCAAGTTTAAACGCAGCCAAAACCTCTCAGACAAACAGAACCTAAACGATGTCATAGTTAGCGTAAGGAGGGCTATGCGTGAGGCGTTCAGTGAATTCGAAAGTAAAATTCTATGTACCGACTTGACAGAAAATCCTTGGAAGTTCTGGTCTTACGTTAAATCAGTAAGTGGCTCGAAACAGCATATCCAGACACTCCGGGATGATGATGGCATTGAAACAGAGGATGACACGCGTAAAGCTGAAATACTAAACACCTTTTTCCAAAGCTGTTTCACAGAGGAAGACCGCACTGCAGTTCCTTCTCTAAATCCTCGCACAAACGAAAAAATGGTTGACATCGAAATAAGTGTCCAAGGAATAGAAAAGCAACTGGAATCACTCAACAGAGGAAAGTCCACTGGACCTGACGGGATACCAATTCGATTCTACACAGAGTACGCGAAAGAACTTGCCCCCCTTCTAACAACCGTGTACCGCAAGTCTCTAGAGGAACGGAAGGTTCCAAATGATTGGAAAAGAGCACAGGTAGTCCCAGTCTTCAAGAAGGGTCGTCGAGCAGATGCGCAAAACTATAGACCTATATCTCTGACGTCGATCTGTTGTAGCATTTTAGAACATGTTTTTTGCTCGAGTATCAGGTGTTTTTGGAAACCCAGAATCTACTATGTAGGAATCAACATGGATTCCGGAAACAGCGATCGTGTGAGACCCAACTCGCTTTATTTGTTCATGAGACCCAGAAAATATTAGATACAGGTTCCCAGGTAGATGCAATTTTTCTTGACTTCCGGAAGGCGTTCGATACAGTTCCGCACTGTCGCCTGATAAACAGAGTAAGAGCCTACGGAATATCAGACCAGCTGTGTGGCTGGATTGAAGAGTTTTTAGCAAACAGTACACAGCATGTTGTTATCAATGGAGAGACGTCTACAGACGTTAAAGTAACCTCTGGCGTACCACAGGGGAGTGTTACAGGACCATTGCTTTTCACAATATATATAAATGACCTAGTAGATAGTGTGGGAAGTTCCATGCGGCTTTTCGCGGATGCTGCTGTAGTATACAGAGAAGTTGCAGCATTAGAAAATTGTAGCGAAATGCAGGAAGATCTGCAGCGGATAGGCACTTGGTGCAGGGAGTGGCAACTGACCCTTAACATACATAAATGTAATGTATTGCGAATACATAGAAAGAAGGATCCTTTATTGTATGATTATATGATAGCGGAACAAACACTTCTGTAAAATATCTGGGAGTATGCGTGCGGAACGATTTGAAGTGGAATGATCATATAAAATTAATTGTTGGTAAGGCGGGTACCAGGTTGAGATTCACTGGGAGAGTCCTTAGAAAATGTAGTCCATCGACAAAGGAGGTGGCTTACAAAACACTCGTTCGACCTATACTTGAGTATTGCTCATCAGTGTGGGATCCGTACCAGATCGGATTGACGGAGGAGATAGAGAAGATCCAAAGAAGAGCGGCGCGTTTCGTCACAGGGTTATTTGGTAACCGTGATAGCGTTACGGAGATGTTTAACGGACTCAAGTGGCAGACTCTGCAAGAGAGGCGCTCTGCATCGCGGTGTAGCTTGCTCGCCAGGTTTCGAGAGGGTGCGTTTGTGGATGAGGTATCGAATATATTGCTTCCCCCTACTTATACCTCCCGAGGAGATCACGAATGTAAAATTAGAGAGATTAGAGCGCGCACGGAGGCTTTCAGACAGTCGGTCTTCCCGCGAACCATACGCGACTGGAACAGGAAAGGGAGGTAATGACAGTGGCACGTAAAGTGCCCTCCGCCACACACCGTTGGGTGGCATGCGGAGTATAAATGTAGATGCAGATGTAGATAGTGCAGAGTCATAATACATTGTTGTAATAGACAGTGTGACACCGGTAAGGCGAATATCTGGGGGGGTACGAGTTGGATAACACTCTGTAGTCATCTGCTGACTGATGTAGTACTCTGCATGACATATTTCGTCTCAGTCGAACTCAGAAATTAACACTTTAATACCTTCGATGCATTTTCAATTTCAGCTGTCGCTTTCAAGCCCCAGTCATGATATGCTTCTATATCCACACTTATACGATTCGGTCCACTGGGAGTTAAATTCTAGATAGAACTGAAAAGCATCGGTACACTTGATGCCTTCTTATCCACAGCATCTGCACTCTGTGCCTGCACTAGCACCGAGGTGTTCTGCTAGGATGAGTTGTATGTTGGTGACCAGTACTGTTCTCCATCTTGCTGTTGTTTAGGACCACGAGCAGCATTTTATGTGTTGGGAGCAAACCGCCTGTCCTCATCACACAAATCGATGAGTGTGACAGACAATAACAGCTCATTGTCCTGTTCCAGCAAGTGGGCTATGTGCACTACAGGACCCCACATGGTCGCTACAGGTTCAGACATGCTGAAGGTTGTTGCTGCCCCACGTCCAGGGGTCAGTGCAGGACTCAACAAGATGGCAGCTGAGGTTGCTGCAGGTTCAGAGGTGGCAGAGTTCAACATGTAGGCTTGGACGTGTCGAGGGCTGCTGCTGAACAAACGAGAGGACCAAGACACATAAACAACCAATAATAATAATAATGATAACCACAGACAAAGATCGGATACTTACTTTCCACTTCTTCCTGTTATGCAGGGCTGCACTTGACTGCAACTGATGTTGACACTTCATGGTTCTTCTTCTTCTTCTTCTGGTGCTCCTGCTGCCTGACTGAGTGAGACTGAAGTCACAGAGCTGCTGAGCCTGCCCTATAGCCCCTCCAATGACGTTACCAGGTACCGCCATCTGACTGGTTGAAGTCTAACACGCAACCGGATTCAGGTTTCCAGTTGGTTATCACCTTTTTTTTCTCCAGACTGCCGTCTTGGATTACGTCATGTGAGGGACGAAACTGCCTTCTAGTCGCGGTACTGTGTACTAGGTCAGTTGGGCTCCAACCTCATGATGAGCACACTGGATGGAGCTACTGCCTATGACAACTCAAGTTGTTTGAAGAAACATTGCATGCAAAATAAAGACTTACATGCATTGTATCCAGCAGCCCAGCATGGGCTGTGTCCTTTTCCCACCAATTCCAGGGAAGAGGTGGTGGTTGGATGACTTAGGTTAGTGGAGGTATCCCAAGTGACCTTTTGCCCAACAAAATTTTCCTGCCATATTCTTAGGTTAGTGGAAGTAGCCAAAGTGACCTTTTTCCCACCAAAATTTGAACTTCCCACTATTTCTTGGGGAGGGGAGGGTAGGTGATAGGAAAGGTTTAGGTTAGTGGGTGCAGCCCAATCGTCCTATTTTCCTGCCAAAATTTAAACTTCCTGCCATGACATCATTGCGACGTTGACACATCTATCGCCGCCATCTTGAATCCATCATCTTGAATAAAGTTGGCAACAATGCCCTACTACTGATTGCACCCAGGTGTGCATCTCTTTGTCAAAAGCAAATTGACGACCACGAATGTCTTCTTTCAGGGTTAAAAAAATGTGGAAATCTAATGGTGAGAGACCAGAACTGTATAGACCATGTGTAAGGGCCTCCCAGTGGAACTTCTGCAGTGTTGTCCAAACAGTCTTGGCAACATGTGGTTGGACATTGTAGCTCATTTAACGAAGATAAAAAAAGGTCGATTAGGGGGAAAATCATGTAGTAGCAAATTTTTGCACAATTAATTTTTCGCGGTACGCCATTGTTTTCGTGTTATTGGAAAAAAAACGTAAAAAAGTGAACTTTAAATCCTCTCCACCCCAATGCTCACACCATACCGTTCAGGATTTTTAGTATGTTGTTCATGACATTCCCTCCTAGCACTCTACAAAAATTTGCTACCACATGATTTTTTACCATAATTTTCCTTCATTGACTAAACTATTTGCCTGCATTAGAATGATATGTCCGTTAAATTTCATAGGCTTTTGAACTTCATGGCGAGCTTCAGTTTTTGCAAGATGTCCACGCACCGCTGTACATTTATTGTGGCGCCGTGTTCCAGAAAGTCAGTGAGCAGCAGGTCCTTGCAGTCGAAATGAAAATTCATCATATCATTGGATTTTTTCGGTGGGGTTGGATCCATGGGCTTCCATTGTTGATACTGACGTTTGCTCTCCAGTTCAAAACAGTGACAACATGTTTCATATCCCACTACAATACGGAACAGGAAACAACATTCATCGTGATACCTACCGTTCTAGGTACTGCTGTGGTGTCGACATCAACATCTGCTCCTCTCTCAGGCTACGGGGAACCCACTGCGCACAAACTTTTTGTAACTTCAGCTGCCCTCTCACGATGGCGTGAGTGGTACCGTGGCTGATGTCCAACATATCATGGTATCCCAGTTAAAACTGCCTGCAAGGAAAAACAAATAACAAACAAACAAACAGCACGTCTTCGCAGCTCACCACAGCATTTTCTTTCTCGCTGTCGGCTTAAACAGAAAACCTGTACATCGTTGTTTAAAAAAAATTATAGCCTAGGTGCGCCTAATATATAGCCTAGGTGCGTCTGATTGTTTATTAATGTATCGTCTAAAAACTTATTAGTGTAGCGTGTAAAAATTTCAAGGAAATCGATCAAGAACGTTTCCAGACTGTTTCTAACAGCGTTTATCCTTTGTATATATATTTATATATATTAAAAATATGTAGCCTTTGTCTGTACAAATGTTTATTGTAATATTCTGTAAAAATGTGAAGTAATCTCGCCAAGAACGTTTCTAGATTTTTGCTAAAAACATTTCGCCTTTACATGTTGCATACACACACACACACACACACACACACACACACACACACACACATATATATATATATATATATATATATATATATATATATATATATAACAATAATATACGGTGAATGCCCATTTTAATGTTTACAGGGAGATCGTGTAAAAGTTTGAAGTAAATCGACCAAGAACTTATGCTACCCCTTTACGTCTCTTCGAATATTCATTAGAGAATTGTGTAAAAATCTGAAGTAAATCGACCAAGTACTTTTCAAGGTTTTTGAAAACAACGTTAAACAACGACTTCTCTTTATATAGTAGTATATGATTTGCCAGTAACAGTGTGGAACGATACGAAGTAGATCGGTCACGTAGACTTGGTTGTAGGTACTGCTACGATGCAGTGGTAAGATCCTGGAAACTGCGGTTTGCCTGCGTAATGAGACAGCACTTGAAACACTGGTACGCACCATACTTGAATACTGCTACAGTATATTACATCGGATTGGACTAAAAGACTCATCGACCTTATACTAAGAAACACGGTGCTAATGGGCACACGCTTGTTTTATTGGCAACTTTGTCACACACTGTGACATACTGACAGTTTACATTTGCAGTCCGCATTGCAACCCGGTTTACCCAATTGATATGTTTCATGTAACCCGCCTTTAAAAACCAGTCGGGAGATTATCATATTCTCTCGCTCCTACACACAAACTGTTAGTCCTAAAAATATCAAAAGGACATTTTCGTAGGAAATAAAGTGTAGTTGAATTTTATACTAGGATACATTTTTATTGGTGGCCATCATTTTCGAATCATTCAAGAAAAACGCATTTGGAGGTCACTTTTGTACTTTTTTTTTAATTATTCGAAATTTATGATATCTAGCAAAAACGTATCCCAATACAAAATGTAACTACACTAAATGTCCTACAAAGAGATGCTCTTCGTTTTTTCCGTAGGACTAATAATTAACGCACAATGAGCGAGAGAATACGAATCTCGTGCATGATATTTGAAGGCGTTGTGGGTACTGCTAAAATTGTAAAGCTCTAATGTTCTGCAGTATTGATTTATTTCGTTGACTGGTTTCCAGCTTACAAGGACAACATCAGACTTTTCATTTATTGTTATGAACTTGTTCTACCAATAAATGTCCGAAGAATCGTCAACACTTTACGGAAATACTAGCCAACAAAAACCAGGCGATTTGCGAAAGTAACACACCAGCGGTTTTCAGTTATTTGCAAACCCGCTTTTTACGTAGCGGCAAGAAAGTAACTACCGGAATACACGAGGTGAAGGTCCTACAGCATTTTAATACACTGTAATATCCCACCGTACACATAAATGAATACGTTCAGTTAATCTCGAGTGATTTACATATCCATCACTTCGACCTTTATTCGTGGTATACTCTAAAAACAAAGCTGCTCACCATTGGACTCGGATAAATCAATAAAGGAAATATAATGTCATAAATAGGTTTTTCCTTTTACTAAATAGCAGTTTTCTGTGGGTTTTCCGTGAGAGAGTGGAACAACATGAAAAATCTAGAATTCTTGAATTCTGTCAAGATTAATTTCTTGTTCACTCACTATCGGGTCTGCCGCTCATGTATTCTATTAGTCAGGATTTTCCCTATTGACCTAACACGCCGTTTTCATCTTTTGAGTGTTTACGGTTCAAACAGACGACAGGATGGATAAAAAACAGTGCGTCGGTTATGCATACAAATAAGCAGAGTGTTATCCGAAATGACCCAAGTCTGTTACTGTAACATTTGATCTAAGAGACAGAATTTTCTCTTAGATAACTCATCATCTGTAAAAAGCCTGAGATTGCTATTCATACTGCGCGATACGTCATTATTGTTTAACATGAACAACAACAAACATCAGGAATTACTTCACTGCCTATAAATAACTGTTCGGCGAGGATTGCGTTCTGTGTCTTGCCTGACATAAAATTTCCGATGCAAACTCAAAAACATGTTTGGATATCTTATAGGAATGTTTTTACGTTATAAGGCGTCTATGTCGTACTTTTTGAAAGTCTAGAAGCACAGAATCAACTCAGTTTCCGCAGTACATGGTAACGAGTATGTGGTATAAAGATGAAGATGCATTGAATTTTGTATGGTCGATGTTTTCCGAACCCTTGTTGATCTAACGGGGAAAGTTATTGTGTTCCAGGTAGGCGATAAGGACGGAACTCGGAATATGTTATAGCATAGTGGTTGGAAAAGATGCGGCTAATATAGAAAGGTAGTTCAGTGGATCAGTTGTACTTCCTTTTGCAGACAAGTGTGATCTGTGCTCTTTTCCATTCCCGAGGGATACATCTCTACTCAAGGGATTTACGTTAATTTGTGGTCAAGAGGAGAGCTAACTCAATCACAAATTCTGTATAAAACTTGATAGCGATGCCATCATGAACCTCCCTTATAGAGTTATAGCAATTTAAGCTTCTTTAAAGACTTCGGCCCTAGCAACAGACTGAGTTTTCTTTTTGAGCGGTTGATGTAGCAGAATTATGAGTTAGCATTTCATATCGTTAGTAATTGCAGTGATTTTATTTTCATAACCTTCTTCGAACATTACCAACCAAATAGCTTTAAAATGTTAACATTTGCCTGGACTGGGTTGACTAAATGAATTCTTGAGTTGTCTTTGAAAACAGAAAAAGCAATATGAATCTGGTTTCGAAATCTCTGTTTGACCATCATGAAGTCTATTTGAAACCTTCTGGTGTCCACATGTATCTTCCACGTATGTAACCTTTTTTCGTAATTTTCAAACCAAGTGTTGGCAATAACGAAATTGTGGTCTGTGCAATATTCTACCAAGCAGTTTCCCCCTACATTCCTCTCCCCCAGCCTATTTCCTTATTGCTTCTTGGCCTTTCCATACTATGGAATTTCAGTCCTCTATCACAATTAAATTTTAGCCTCCCTTAACCATTTTGATAATTTCTTTAATTTCATCATACATTCTTTCAATTTATCCATCATCTGTGGAGCTCGTGGGTATATAAACTGGTAGAACTTTGGTGGGTGTTGTCTTCGTGCCTATCTTGGCTACTAGAATGCGTTCACTATGGTATTTATTGTAGCTTGTTTGCATTCCTATCTCCATTTTCATTATTAGGCCTTGCTCTGCATTACCATCATTTATTTTTGTGCTTTGTTGATAACCCTGTACTGACCTGACCAGAAATCCTGTTCTTCCAACTACTGCACTTTACTAATTCCTTTCAATGACAGGAGGGTCGGGTCTCGTACATAAACAGTCATGACCATTGAAAGCTGCGACGATGAACCCCCTCCTCCTCTTCCCTCGAGAATGGACTCCACAGAAAGTGCTCTCCTGAGTCTGTCATGAGCTCACTAAGTCTGAGTCTCTCAAGTGCCCATTCTCTATGCATTCCTCATTCCTTTTCAGCGAACAATAATTATTTCTGTGACATGTGTTATCTGTGTCGTGAACTCACTAAGTCTGAGTCTCTCAACTGCCAGTGTTTCATGTATTCCTTTTCAGCAGACAATAACTTCCTAAAAAAAAGGAAAAAAAAATCCCACAAAGAATTGCGTCTTGCATAGTAGGACTTAAATATTTATCACACTTCACTGTGATTTTACGATTACATGCTTAACCATCATTACAGCTTTGTGTCATCATTCGCTACTCAATTGATCATGTAATTGAATTTTTTTACTAGTGTCATATTATTTTTTTATAATTTGACACAATTTTCATTTATTACTCGTACTTTGTGTTTTTAATAGCATTTCTTTTGCTTAATGTGTTTTTTCCCTCTTCTATAACTGTGACATGTTTGCATCTCACTGTTTTTTCGTAAATATTTGCTGTCTTTTAGTGACATACAGTTTTTATTTTCACATCAAAATTCATTTAAATTTTGAAACCAGTGTCACAGAAACTGATGACGAATTTGCAAAATGTTACTTTTAAGTTTGGTGTTGGTTGCCTGTTAAAAATCTTGTTTATATTTCATACTGTTCCTGTTTCTCTTGTGCAACTGTTGACAATTCTCTGTCGGTGGCATGGATTAAAGCCTGCTTGTGTGTGTCCTTGAATGGCAAAACCACTCCCTACACAGTCTTTTCTCCAGGGTGTGTGTGTGATGGAGAGTCTCTGCACGAGCCTCTTCGTGATTTTGTCATAACACACAGCTTCGTTTGTTTGCCTCTGTCATCTCAGTTGTTGGTGCAAATGGTCTATTACCCTAGATGTAAAGAAGAAAAGGGAAAAGACTGAGCATCTGAGTGTGTCTGTGGTGGCCACAGTGTATTATCCATATTTCGTTTTAACATTTCATTAGGTTATTGGTACTTGTCGAAGCCCCACACGCATGTTTGATACATTTAAGTGCCTTATTTCAATGTATCTATTCTTTCCTCTTCTTTTCCGATCAGATGAATGTATGAACGAGAGTGTACAAGTATTTGAGCGTGTAGATCCGTGGGAGTATTGTAGTATGCCACTGTGTCAGAACAGCCAACTGTAGAAAACACGTACCAGGTAGCAAAGAGGTTTCTGTTTGCCTTGGACGAACCTTTTGTATATGTTGGCACCACAATAGGGGTTCTTCTGGCCACTTCCGTGGGTACGGGGAGCGGTTTTCGTTAGAGAGTGAATGCTCATGGAGTGTTCCGTAGGACGCGAGACGGGTGAGACCTACTAGTGTTAAGTGTGCATTTTCGATGAGACGTTAATGTTGTGTTTTATGTAAGTTTTTCAAAGCTAGTCAAAGTAAGTGATTCCTTTCATCGTTCATAATTTATTATCGTGTATGACAAATTTACTTGACAATTCGCGAGTTAAAATCCAGGGACTGTGTAGGCTATTGTCCAGTTGAACTGTTAATCAAACATGTGGAGCCGTGATGAGTTTATAGTGATTCAGTTCATTTTGTTTAGTATCCGTTTCTCGAGAGCATGTATATTGGGTATGATTTCCGTGATTTTATGACTGAATTTTGTGCAATTCGTCTCACTTGATAGCTTTCTTTGTGTATACTTTTGGTTGTGAGGACCACGAGGTCGTGATCTTACGAGAAAGTTTACAGTGCCAAGACTATAGTGATATTCTGCTGTAGAATATCTGAATTAATTATGATGCTTAATTGTACTCCATTTTTATAGCAGTTCACTTCAAATAGAAATTTTATTCATTAATCCCGCATGTTAAAATCAAGGGAACAGCCCCTCTTGCTACCCATGTGTGCTGAGGTGAAAGTTTTTAGTTCTTTTCCTTTCTGTTGGTCTCTCAAGTGCGTGTGAATGTAAGCGTTCGTGATTAAGCCATCCTTTGATCGTTCGTCCTCCATAGATCCATAGATCATAGACCTTGCAGGGGACTCCGAAGTAAAGTTCTAGGGTTAATTAATATGCGACTTAATAGATTGCAGGCAACAGCAACCATCATACTACTCACTATACACGTTCATGTGTGTAATTAAATTTAGCCATCTAATAAATGTTCTTTTGCCTGAATTTTTGTGTACGCTCTCACTGCTAAAATTCGACTCCATGCTTCATCCGGCTGTGATGTGCGGCACATCCTACTGCATTCCATTTGCGCAACAGTTGTATTGAGACCACACTTTATCCCCCATATTCAGATTAATTGTAAAGATACTCCTTAATTGTAAAGATACCTTTCACTATGTTTAACTACAACCTAGCCATTTCCCTTTTTAAACTCTTACCTTACCTATCCGATTAAGGGATCTGACATTTCACGCTCCAACATGAGCGACAGCTTCATTTTTCCTGATAACAAGATCGAGGTAAGTAATGCTTGCCGAGAGATCAGAATGGAAGACTATTTTTTTAGCAGATTATTGTATTCATGTTGATGTCATCACCATTAATCCATACAGTAGAACTGCATGTCCTTTGGAAATATGATGGTTGCAGTTTCTCCTTGCTCAGACCTGTTCGCTGGACCAGTGTAGCAAGGGGATGTACTGGCATTACAACATCAGATCACTATCATCCAGACCAGCTAGAGTGGTAAGAGAGGAGATGAATTTGCTTGTGCAGCTGAAGACTAGCTGTGCAGCTGAAGGACTGAGACCACGTTGCGTTCGATATTAGCCAGCTAGGTGCAGAGAGGAGTAGCGTGGCCATATGTGGGTAAATGCCAAAGCTGGGAATTTGGATGACAGTGACCCTGCCTAGCAGAATGCAGAATGACTAGCAACGGCGAACTTTGAAACAAACTGAGAAATGGCTTCTTATACATCTTCCAGAACCTATAACAATTTATAGTCAAGTATTGAAGCAAATCTGAAAAGTTTTGCAACCTCGGGAAAATGAGACACATCCAATGACACAACGATAATTTCAACATCTTTAACTCTACAGAAGTTAATATTTCAGAGAGACTAAACATTTTCACAATGAACCTGTGGGGCGGAGGGTAAAATTAGCGGTTCGACGTCTTTTTACCAGAGCCTGGCAACTATTTTTGTGGTCAGCCACATTCTTGTCCAGCCCACTGAAAGAAATGTTTCTATTCTCTATTTGCTTTGCGGGATCAGGACTATGATTATAAATGAAGATTTCGAGTTCTAATTCATACATATATTTGGTAAAATTTCACATGCACAACATTGTAAAAGTCATTATGTTCATATTGACAGTAAATCTTTCTATCCTAAACAGCATTATTAGCAGTTCTGAGGCGACCTCTTCGGTAAGTTCCTTCCAAATGTCTATCGCCCTGACTACTGATACTCGAATTAAATTAAATGTGTGCCACAAAAGTGGAAAATAATTTATCACCACTTGCCTTGTGGATTTGTAAATATCAAGGATGGCACACTAACAGTTACTTTAGCGAAAACCTAAGCAATCCAGGATGGTGTACAGTCCTCCCAAGTTCACTATCAATTATTACAGAAAATCAGCATTTTGCAGCAGCCCGTCTCTGACGTCATCCGAGGCAGTGCGCAATCTGGCGTTTGACAGACGTGGATCTTACTGTGGCTGGGTGCGAAGTGAAGCTTCGTCTTGCCTCTTGGGCTGTATTTATACGAGGGGCGTTTGGAAAGTCCGTGCGAAGTCCGAAAGATGGCACCACCGACACGTATCGAGGTCATGTTTAGTTAGTAGCATCTTTGGAAAGAACACACACTAAGTTTCAGCAATATTGGTCTATGTATTTGTGTCTGGCATTCGTGTGAATCAAGGAAGTCGAGTGATTGTCAAAAAATGGACGAAAAAGAATTTTGTGTGGTGATTAAACATTATTATATGAAAGGCAAAACGCCCTAAGAGACTAAAGAGAAGCTTGATAAACATTACGGTGACTCTGCACCTTTGATTAGAACAGTTTATAAGTGGTTTCAAAATTTTCAGAGCGGCCATATGGGCACAAGTGATGCTGAACATTCTAGACGCCCTGTGGAGCTTATGACTCCAGAAATCATTGATAAAATCCATAAAATGCGATGGATGACAGAAGAGTTAAGTTGCGTGAGATTGCTAGTGCTGTGGGCATCTCAAATGAATGGGTAAATAATATTTTGCATAAACATTTGGACATGAGAAAGCTATCCACAAGATCGGTTCCGTGATTGCTCACGCTTGACCCAAAACGGAATCGTGTAAAATGTTTCAAGGATGGTTTGCAGCTGTTCAGGAAGAATCCGCAGGACTTTAAGCATCGTTTGGTCACTGTGGATGAAACATGGTACATTACTATACTCCTGAGACCAAACAGCATCCTAAACAATGGGTTACCAAGGGAGAATCTGCACCAAAAAAGGTGAAGACCATTCCTTCGGCCGGAAAGGTTATGGTGACTGTCTTTTAGGATTCGCAAGGGACAATCCTCGTCGACTATTTGGAAAAGGGTAAAACTATTACAGGTGCATATTATTCATCGCTATTGGACTGTTTGAAAACCGAGCTGCAAGAAAAACGCCGGCGATTCGACCTCAAAAAAGTCCTTTTCCTTCACGACAATGCACCAGCACACACCTCAGCAGTTGTAGTCGCAAAATTAATGGAAATAGGATTCCAACTCGTTTCACATCCCCTGCACCCCCCCTCCCCCTATTCACCAACTTGGCTCCCTCAGACTACTGTTTGTTCCCCAATTTGAAGAAATGGCTGGCACGACCAAGATTTTATTCAAATGAGGAGGTGATTGCAGCAACTAATAGCTATTTTGCAGACTTGGACGATTCCTATTATTCGGAAGGGATCAACAAATTAGAATAGCGTTGGACATAGTCTATAGGTTGAAACATGCCCTTAGAAAAATTAATGAATTACTGTGCTAATAAAACTCTTACGTTATTTGATTTACAAACAGCTGAGCAGAACTGAACGTACTCAGACATTTCTCTTTTTATTTATTCTGATCAGCACTAAACTGACACACAATATTTTTAGCGCAACTCAGTCTGACTTTTAATAATCGCTACAAAAGAATGGCCCTGACTAACAATAACCTATACCTTTCATGCATCACTTACCTCATAAAAATTTTGGTTACTCGAACTACTGCAATACAGCGAGCGCCAATACTGCCAGCTAAATAAAAGATTCTAACTACTGAAGGCAATAACTACTGATAGGCATAGTTAGCAAATGAAAGATTTTGATAGAGAACAAACATCGTATTTACCTTAATAATGTTCAAAAGTCATCATATATATATATATATATATATATATATATATATATATATATATATATATATATAAGTTCATGATATCCAGTATTACAAATTTACTCTTCCTGATGGACACACATCCAGATCGCCCGCTCTCAAAATTCTGCCATCTCTCTCCCCACATTCACCACTGCTGGCGGCTCACCTCCAGCTGCACAACACTACGCACTGTTCACATCCAACTTCCCAACATTACAATAGCAAATATTCCAACAATGCAAACCAGCCACAGATTGCACACAGAACAGTAAGTGATTTTCATACAGAGCGCTAAGTGGCGTTACCAACATAAAAACATAAATAGACTACATTGTTGTTGTTGTTGTGGTCTTCAGTCCTGAGATTGGTTTGATGCAGCTCTCCATGCTACTCTATCCTGTGCAAGCTTCTTCATCTCCCAGTACCTACTGCAACCTACATCCTTTTGAATCTGCTTAGTGTATTCATCTCTTGGTCTCCCTCTACGATTTTTACCCTCCACGCTGCCCTCCAATGCTAAATTTGTGATCCCTTGATGCCTCAAAACATGTCCTACCAACCGATTCCTTCTTCTAGTCAAGTTGTGCCACAAACTTCTCTTGTCGAAAAATAAAAAAGGTTTACCCCAAAAACGTAAGTAGTTTTTATTTTTGCACGGACTTTTCAAACGCCCCTCGTATACATGGCACAGCGGACGGCCAAGGGAACACCTACTGTCAATCGCCTTATGCACATGACAGCAGTCTCTAAACAGCTGCTGTCTTGGACACATAATCTTTAATAACCAAGTTTCGAAATAATTTAGAATCTTCATCATTTTTACTTGCATGTAGGTAAGTTGGTTGAAATCACAGAAAAAGTTTCAGCATGCTTGAATAAAAACTTTGACGTCTAGAATTTTCAGAGTTTTGAACTGACAGAAGATCATTATCTCTGAAATATAACTTCAAGAGACCTTGTATTGCTTGTTATTAACAGTACAGTCCTAAAACATGTTGTAGCTTTATTATTTAATAGGTTTTATCATGTGCTGCAACCAAAATTTTCTAGCATTAAAATTGTAGATATTTAATCTACTAAAATGGGATTGTTTTATTTACAAATTTAGTTTTCATTAAATTACTCGAAAACTATTAGAGGTAGCTTAATGCAGTTACTTAGTTATGATTTTTAGGTTGAACTGAAGCTTCATACAGATTTTTACATTTCTAAGTCTAATATTTAGTGCCTTCAATTTTTCTTAAAAAAGTGGTTTCTGACCACAATTTTTATTGTATCACGTTGAGACTTGCACCAGTTAATTTTGACATACATTGGCACATTATGACCAATCTCTGGGTTTTAGCTTTATTATTTAGCACCACTTATTTTTTTCTTAAAACGATTCATTTATGAAAACTATTGATCTAATCACTCTAAGACTTGACATTTGAAACATTATTACATTAAGGCATATGTTAACAAAGTTTGAAAAAGCAATTTTAACTTTTAATTTTATTCTTAATTTTCGTGCAATACTTGTGTGCTACACACAGATGTGTTATGGTGATGTGGCACTTCCAGCAGTGAACCGGGCTAAGTCCCAGCACACTCGCTCGCCTTAGTATCTCACAAAGACTTGTTTCGCTATATCAACCCCTATTTATTTTTGTGAAAAGTTTATTTCTCACAAAATTAATTATTAAAAACAAGGGATGTTATTCTAGCTGACCTCTTTTAAATGAAATTGACTTTTTAGAAAATTCCTTAATATTACACATACAAAATAATCATGCTTATATAAACATAGAAAAACATGACATAATTGACTTTTACAAAATCATTTACATAAATGACATAGAAGCATGAAATAAAATTTTCAATAATTAGAAATTTATTATTTTCATTTATAAATTTTTCGATCTTTACCTGAAAAAGAAACACTCAAAATTTTTCACTTTACATTTCTCACGTTTTTCATCACACTCATAGGAACTAATGTGAGCATCTGTACGACACTTTCACTAAATCATTAGAACTATGGGTAGGAATTTTCCTTCTATTTATTAGGAAAAGCAAAGGGGAAAATTCCCTGAAGATCGTGTCGTTCTTGCGTCCTTTTCCTATACAGCTTGTAGGCTTCCTTTCATGAAGCCTCCATGTCCCTGAGGAACAGATAACATAGCCTCAGCTTCTGTTATCAACTTACCTCTAAGGCAGGACAAAGCACATTTTATTTGTAATCTGTTTTCTGGTAATATTTCCAATAACTGAGAATTTATCAGAAAGAAAATTAGCAACAAGTTACATCCAAGAAAATCGAGACACTTCATAATTTAGCCCAAATCACAAACTTTGCATTTATGTTTTCCTTCTTTTCATAAATCATACTTTTTACGTATTCAAGTTACCTTTATGTTCTTAAATAGTGACTTTTTTAGGATAATTTGCGATTTATTTTATTACTTGAGGTGTTGCCTTAACTTAAAAGAGCGAGTAACTTTTGTAAATTTTACCTCCGTTGGGCTCAATTATCGTATGAATTAGCATACTAAAGAAGTCATTTGTTTAACAGCATTTACTTTGCTTTGTTGTACACATCACGAAAATGCTGTTTTTATTATAACATATCAGTATTTTATGATCTGCATTTTTCAACATATTTGTAGGATTCTGTTGTCTATTTTTATCAATTAAATTTACCATCTGCCTTAAGCAAGAGTAAGCGTTTCTCAAACCTTTTTATGAGACGAGAGGGAAATTACTCATCAGTTTTCCACATTTAACTGCACATGTCAGCCTACTGACTTTATTTCTCCTGTTTCTCCATTTTCATAATACATATATTTCGATGCTTCTTTCTCCCTTTTTCTCTTTGTCAGCCTACTGAACTTATTATTTATTTATACATTTGGTGTGATCCTCACACGACTTCCACACATCTCCTTTAATTAATATTAAAACGCTTCGGGTTGCCTCTAGGGGCACTTCATTCTGACTCTTTTCTATACCTTCAGACGAACTTAGTCCCAACTGAAAGTTATTACTGTATGCACATTCTAATGGTTCTGATTTTAGGCATTTTCAGCTTCAATAACTTCTGTTAATGCAAAGTGTCTCTCTATTTTTATAGTTACTAACCCTTTTTATGGATCTTATTTTTATTTATTTATTTTAGCCATGCTTTTCCTCTTATTGGTGCACAAAATTTACCCCTTGCTATTTTACTCTTTTGAATTTACTCCTGCAAACTACCTGCCACATTCTTTTGCAAGTTACCATTGGAGTATAGTCATGTTTGGGAATCATTTTTACTCACTAGAAAGAGATTATAACTTAATAGAATATATACAACGTGAAGGACAGAAGAAGGGAATGAAACTTGAAAAGGAAGTAAAGTTTCATCCAGCTGGGACTGCATGGTACGCCAAACCATGTATCCTCCAAAGACTGTCAGACTCCCTATGGTAACTAGTATAGATAGAACAGAAGAGGAGATTGAAACTTGAAAAGGAAATAAATTTTCATCCAGCTAGGACCGTACCTTACGCCCAGCTGTGTATCTTCAAAGAGTGGCAGACTCCCTACAGTAACTAGTTACTGTTAGTTTTAAATCTCTTTGTTATCATCCTGAATGATCCTTGATGCCCTTGCATAAACATCTTGTTTTTAGATATTTCTTTAGTTTTGATTAACACTAGTTCACCAACCCAAAGCTAGTGGGAGAAGCTTTTGCATCATGCGTTCTTTTTCTGTACAATGTCCTTTTATTCGAAATTTGATTTGTTGGCTGTATCTTAGCATCTGTTTCTTCAAGGATAGCGCTCTTCAGTATCAGCATCTTGCACATTATTACTGAATTCAGTGTTTTCCTGTGCCTATGCTTTATTCTGTGTCACTCTAATAGACAGTTCCCAGTTTTCATTATTGCCACCTATGTGACTTCCTATAAAAGGCTGTCTTATTACCTGGGAGTTTAGGGTTAAAACTAAGTTGGTCAAAATAAATCCTCCCTGATACTTGGTTAAACAATCTGTACCTATCAGCATTTCAACACTTAAACTTATCACTATTAAACAAGGATGATCTATTATCACCTCACCTGTACCAATGAGTATTAAAGCTTCGTGCTATACTGGTCTAAAAACTTTTCCAGTAGTACCTATTATTTTCAAACCACTTACTTTCATGATAGTTAATTCACTCTTATTGGAAATAGAATCAAAAAATCCTTGGGATAAAGCACTTGCTTCACTTCAGCTATCAAGGGGACAACACACTGTTTCTCCTGAGATGCTAATTTTTATAATAGGATGAGTTATTTTACTCTGAACAGGTTCCTCACAGACATCTTCTAATAAATAGCCTTCAATCTGTTTCCAGCTAAAGTAGTTTTGTTCAGTTGCAAGTACATTCACATTTAAGTTTTGGGGTCCATCAATCGCTACATTTTTAGCTGCCTTTTACAACCTGTCCACCAATTTTAAATCAGAGCACTTGACAACTCCCTTTACTTCCGTTTCCTGCACATCAGCTAAACCTATAATATTGCCGTCAGATTTCACAGTACATTGCCTGCCAATACAGCTGTCAGGTTCCTTCACCTCATTATTATTACTACCCCCTTCAATCATCCATTTTAAAACTTTGCAAAACTGATTCTACTTCCTCTACCGCAACTTTAGCCTTTAGATTCTTAGCATTTTCGAAGATGTAAGCTTTTACCACATCTCATCCATATCAGACTCAAACCCATTAATTACTTCCTCCCTATTAACTATAGCTTGTTCTTGTTCTTCTCTGACCCATTTTTCTAAAGTATCCAAAATGCTGTCAACTATGTTATGAGAGTGGTTTAACACATCACTGGTACTGTCTGTTCGTATTTCTTCATCCCTGCTTTCTGTTTGTCTATGTTGGCTGACTGTGATATGTGTTGTTGTTACTGGCTGTGTCACTGTTACTGCCTTGTGAGCGCCAGTTTCTTCATAGACGGGATTTAGTTTTCCACATTGCGGATTGTTATGTCCATTTGATACGTCATTAGGTAGGGTATCATTTTGTTCTCCATCTTGTCTCAACGATACCGTATTTACATTTCTGCTTTCATCATAATAACTTTTACGAAAGTGTGGTGACTGTGTACACCCTCTTCTTCTACTACGGCCTTGATTATGATAATTAGTTCTTGTATTCCAAACCTCCGCACTTCTTACATTAACGTTCCCTCTTTCATTATTTCTGTTATTTACATGATTGTTAGAAAACCTGTTATTATTTTGTGTCTGCTCCTCAGCATTTGCTACTCTTTCTACTCGCTCTAAATATTCAATGAACCTATCCACATTATCCCTAGATGCGGAAACGGTTCTTTTTTGCCAGTACCAAGGCAGCTAACCCTCTAGACCCACAATAATCATTTCCGGTTTCATCTTTTCTGTCAAATGTGACACTCATGAAATCCACTTTCTAGAGAACTCTTTTACTGACTCACTTCCTGGGGAAAACTTTTTACCACTCGAAAACTCGCTTAAAACATCGTTTTGTTTGTTTTGTGATCAGTACTCGTTAAGAAATGCAGATTTAAATTCAGAAAGAGTTTTGTATCTTATCATTACGCTAGCTGACCACCGAAAGCATCTCCTGACAAATGACTTCTTACGAAAGAAATTTTCCTCCTCTCTGACCATGCATTAGGCAAAGCATCTTCAAAATCATTCTAGAACTCTAATGGATTAATTTGTTTGTCTGGATCAAAACGTAAAAATTGACGACATCCGATGAAAGCGGCGTCAACTGAGTTCATATGCTGTACAGTGTTATTACAAGAACTACCAGAGGTTACTCTATGTTCTATGTTAGTAATGTTAGAATTTAGTTCTTCAGCTTGCAGTTGTTCTACTGCTCCCACCATGTGAGAACATCTTTTGTCTACACTTACACAGTCCTCTTTTATTTTCTTAATATTTTTTTGACAAGCATTTACTTTAATACAGTAAAACTTCGTTAACACGAATCCGAAGGGACCGAAAAATTAGGAGTTCGTGTTAAAAAATTCGTGTTAAGCGAAAATCACAGAGTTTAACAAGTATACATGTACAGCAATACACTAATGCGTAATACACTACACTATCAATCACGTTATTGTAGACTTATAACGCTAAAAAGTGATTGTAAAATCCAAGCACTCACAAATTATATACGTTACTTTCTTGGAAAAAATTCGGTCATCGTTCGCTGAAGTTCATGAGAACGATAATATTTTGTAATTTCACAACCAATTGTAATGATAGCGTCCGTAAACCCAGCAGTGACGTCGGAAGTTGAAGCGAACTGTTCTAAAGAGTCCAAGGCTGTAAACATCTCCTGACGGATAGGTGGAATGGTATCTGTATTCTCTTCCTCTTCACTTTATTCTGATGGCCCTTCTTGCACCTCGTTCACACTTTTTGGCAAATCCGATTCCACAGAAGCATATACGGCAACATCGTCGTCTACACTAGTGAATTCTTCGAAACTAATCCCACGGTTCGCAACGTCCTGCAGAACTGGCCATTCATCAGGTGAAGTGGCATCTTCTTACTTGTGGACATCTTGAGTGTTGCTGTCTCCAAGCTCCGTTAAAGCATTTCCCTATATGATGTGGCGATACTGAGTTCCAGGCTGCTGCGATGGCTTTTATCGTGTCAATCAGATTCCAATTTGGGGTTGCACTGTTGTTTTCAGCTGCACGAATTGCAGCTCTTACAAGTCGCTTACGATAAGCTCTCTTTATGAGAGGGATTATGCCTTGGTCCAAAGGCTGAAGGCGGCTTGGGGCGTTGGGTGGAAAAAACTGAACCTTCATGCAGCATTAATAATTTTTTCTCGACTCTTAATAATAGTAGATAAAGTAGATTTAGATACGGTATTCCAAACTGCTCTGCAATTGCTGTTTTCTTGGTACCCCGGTCCACTTCATCTAGAACCTTAAGCTTTAACTGTACATTTAGAGCTGTCTGTTTCCTCTTTGCCATTTTCGCGTGCTATGGTACCGGTTGTAACTATAGTTTTTATTCAGTATTCCAACTCGATACGGCTACGACTAACAGAACACCTGTCAAATCTGGCTCTGAGTACATTCCTAAATGCTGCTGCACACTTTATTAAATGTCTTACAATGTACAGCATACGCTGATTGTTGATGTGATAATCGCGGCTACCAACCTTCAATACGTTAAAAACGAGTCAACAGTTAGTATAATTAGCTTTGTAGCTACATTTCCTACATTCATTTCGGAAAAAATACGCTTTAAAATACTCTAAGGTTGGAGGTTTGTGTTCCAGTGAAATTTAATTACGCTAGGAACTGAAACAGAGTTCGTAATTCACCTTAACCGAAATTCGTGTTAACCGATAAAACATACCATAAGAACTAATTTATTACTGGTGGGACCATTATTTTTTTCGCGTTAACCGCGAGTTCGTCTTATGCGAGTTCGCGCTAACGAGGTTACACTGTATTTACTTCCTCAAACTTATTAGAGCAAAGTTTGGATTCGTTGTCTATTATTTCTGACAATCCCCCTTACAAAAGTTCATCTGCATCTTGGAAATCTTTGCGAACTTTGTCAATTTCGCATTTGAAAGTACTATGCATTTTATTTAACTGCTGTCCTACTTTTACTAGTAGATCATGGTGAATAGCATCAATTTTTTAATTTTAAACTACTCTGTTTTGAGGTCATTTCATCCTCTAATTCTTTATTACTAGACTCAATCTTACTTTCCATTTCTTTGTTACTGTCCTCAGTTCTTTGTTACTATCTTTTAACTCTTTCAGATTCAATCTTACTGTTTTGTTCTTTACCACTACATACAATCTTACTGTTTAGTTCTTTATGATGTGATTCGAGTTTGGCAAACAGTAATTGGATCCAATTTGAAGCCTCTACAGTGCCAGTTGGTATTTCCACTGATTTTAAAGGAGTTTCTTGCCTTTCCTGACCTGGCTGAATTTGAAACATATTAAGCTCAGTTTCACTGTCTGATAATGTTATTAATTCTATCTTTCTCTTTTTGACTCCTATTTCAATTACTTCGTCATCAGAAAATAGTTCTAACTTTGTCGTAGCATTGAAATTCAAATCAGATTCTACTTTTGACAAACCACACACCGATTTTCGATTTGTTAGTTCGACAGAACCATCCTAATTAAATTAAGTTTCTGATGCTGAGGACTCATGGTCAGAGACTGGTTCCTTTTTAACTTTTACATAGGTATTCATTTATAGTAAACTGTTGGCAGCAACTATCAAATACTTTAATATTCTTGACTTAACTTAATTGCTTGAAGTCAACGAATGGTGCTGGCGTGATGTATCAGCAACTGTGATGCATTGCGTTGCGACGTAATGCAGCCAGTAACAGCAGCTATGACAGTGAGTACAGCTTTGGGTATCGCCTAATGCAGTAGATCCAGAAGTGGGGGGGGGGGGGGAGGGGGGACTAGACACCAGTGAGCACTCGCAGCAGCTTGCAGATGTCTCGCAGACCCACGCAGCTCCGTGATGATGCACTGTCGTCTTCTAACTTAGCGCCGGTGGCAGCTGTGATCCAGAGTCGTCTTCTTCCCTCCTTCCATCACGATCCAGGTTACTGTGGCTGACATTCACAGTTTATTCACCACACTCGCGAGTATATTTTAGCACTGTTTTCGCACTGGATTCTGACTATTTCACTTCGGTATCCTGTTTGCAGATGATCTGACACTTTGGGAGAATTAGGAGGAGGAAGTACAAGAGCATTTGGACGTGTGGGGACGAACAGTACAAGAATATGGGATAAAATTTAGTATAAGTAAGAGTGAGATGATTATCACAGCAAGAAAGAAGGAAAGAGGAAGAACTGGAATAACAATTGGCGGGGGATGATTAATGAGATTGGAGAGTTTCAAATACCTAGGGAGCCTGATACAGGAACATGGAAAAAACGACAGAGAAATAAACGAGCAGGGGAGAAAAGCAGAAGCATTTCAGAAGACTGTCAGAAGCCTGATATGGAGCAAGGATGTACCCCAAATCAGTAAAAAGGTTATATACCAGTCATACTATATCCCGATCCTGAAATATGCATCAGAAACCTTGGTTATGAAAGGAAGAGAGAAAAGTCAAGTACAAGCTAGTGAGATGAAATTCTTGAGAAACTGTATTGGAGTGACAAATATAGGCAGGTTAAGAAATTAGAGGAGCAGAGAGTTGATGAAGGTGGAACCATTACAGGGGGAGATAGCGAAATCGAGGCTGAGATGGTATGGACACTTTAAGAAAATGGAGGACAAGAGGGCACCCAGGAGGATACATGAGTTGAAACTGGAAGGAAAGAGACCAAGAGGAAGACCGACAGACAGATGGCTCAAAGGAGCAGAGGAATGCATCCAGAAGAAAGAAGAAGACTGGACCAAGGTGAAGACAGAGAGGTGGTGACAGTAGTAGGACAAAGCATGTGTCCCCCACTCTACATTATTACCAGATGTATCCAAGATGGCGGCGATGATGTCATCCAAGATTGCAGCCTGTAGACTTGGCAACAATGCATGATCATCCAAGATGGCGGCTGTGACGTCATCTGATGACGCAAGTACCGTTATCCAAGATGGCGGCTTTTGGTGGGAAGTTTGAATTTTGGCGGGAAGATAGGTCACTTGACTGATCTGGCCTTGTAACACTAACCAAAACGGCCGTGCTGTGCTGGTACTGCGGACGGCTGAAAGCAAGGGGAAACTATAGCCATAATTTTTCCCAAGGGCATGCAGCTTTACTGTATGGTTAAATGATGATGGCGTCCTCTTGGGTAAAATATTCCGGAGGTAAAATAGTCCCCCATTTGGATCTCCGGACGGGGACTACTCAAGAGGACGTCGTTATCAGGAGAAAGAAAACTGGCGTTCTACGGATCGGAGTGAGGCATGTCAGATCGCTTAATCGGGCAGGTAGTTTAGAAAATTTAAAAAGGGAAATGGATAGGTTGAAGTTACATACAGTGGGAATTAGTGAAGTTCGGTGGCAGGAGGAACAAGACTTTTGGTCAGGTGAATACAGGGTTATAAATACAAAATCAAATAGGGGTAATGCAGGAGTAAGTTTAATAATGAATAAAATGATAGGAGTGTGGGTAAGCTACTACCAACAGCATAGTGAATGCATTATTGTGGCCAAGATAGACACAAAGCCCATGCTTACTACAGTAGTACAAGTTTATATGCCAACTAGTTCTGCAGATGATGAAGAAATTGATGAAATGTATGATGAGATAAAATAAATTATTCAGGTAGTGAAGGGAGACGAAAATTTAATAGTCATGGGTGACTGGAAGTCGAGAGTAGGAAAAGGGAGAGAAGGAAACATAGTGGGTGAATATGGATTGGGGGAGAGAAATGAAAGAGGAAGCCGTATGGTAGAATTTCGTACAGAGCAAAACTTAATCATAACTAACACTTGGTTCAAGAATCATAAAAGAAGGTTGTATATGTGGAAGAATCCTGGAGATACTAGAAGGTATCAGATAGATTATATAATGGTAAGACAGAGATTTAGGATCCAGGTTTTAAATTGTAAGACATTTCCAGGGGCAGATGTGGACTCTGACCACAATCTCTTGGTTATGACCTGTAGATTAAAACTGAAGAAACTGCAAAAAGTTGGGAATTTATGGAGATGGAGCCTGGATAAACTGACTAAACCAGAGGTTGTACAGAGTTTCAGGGAGAGCATAAGGGAACAATTGACAAGAATGGGGGAAAGAAATACAGTAGAAGAAGAATGGGTAGCTTTGAGGGATGAAGTAGTGAAGGCAGCAGAGGATCAAGTAGGTAAAAAGACGAGGGCTAGTAGAAATCCTTGGGTAACAGAAGTAATATTGAATTTAATTGATGAAATATAAAAACGCAGTAAATGAAGCAGGCCTAAGGGAATACAAGCGTCTCAAAAATGAGATCGACAGGAAGTGCAAAATGGCTAAGCAGGGATGGCTAGAGGACAAATGTAAGGATGTAGAGGCTTATCTCACTAGGGGTAAGATGGATACTGCCCACATGAAAATTAAAGAGACCTTTGGAGAAAAGAGAGCCACTTGTATGAATATCAAGAGCTCAGTTGGAAACCCAGTTCTAAGCAAAGAAGGGAAAGCAGAAAGGTGGAAGGAGTGTATAGAGGGTCTATAAAAGGGCAATGTACTTGAAGACAATATTATGGAAATGGAAGAGGATGTAGATGAAGATGAAATGGGAGATACGATACTATGTGAAGAGTTTGACAGAGCACTGAAAGACCTGAGTCGAAACAAGGCCCCGGGAGTAGACAACATTCCATTAGAATTACTGACGGCCTTGGGAGAGCCAGTCCTGACAAAACTGTACCATCTGGTGAGCAAGATGTATGAGACAGCCGAAATTCCCTCAGACTTCAAGAAGAATATAATAATTCCAACCTCAAAGAAAGCAGGTGTTAACAGATGTGAAAATTGCCGAACTATCAGTTTAATAAGTCACAGCTGCAAAATACTAACGGGAATTCTTTACAGACGAATGGAAAAACTGATAGAAGCCGACCTCGGCGAAGATCAGTTTGGATTCCACAGAAATGTTGGAACACGTGAGGCAATACTGACCCTACGACTTATCTTAGAAAATAGATTACGGAAAGGCAAACCTACATTTCTAGCATTTGTAGACTTTGAGAAAGCTTTTGACAATGTTGACTGGAATACTCTCTTTCAAATTCTGAAGGTGGCAGGGGTAAAATACAGGGAGCGAAAGGCTATTTACAATTTGTACAGAAACCAGATGGCAGGTATAAGAGTCGAGGGACATGAAAGGGAAGCAGTGGTTGGGAAAGGAGTGAGACAGGGTTTTAGTCTCTCCCCGATGTTATTCAATCTGTATATTGAGCAAGCAGTGAAGAAAACAAAAGAAAAATTCGGAGTAGGTATTAAAATCCATGGAGAAGAAATAAAAACTTTGAGGTTCGCCGATGACATTGTAATTCTTTCAGAGACAGCAAAGGACTTGGAAGAGCAGTTGAACGGAATGGATAATGTCTTGAAAGGAGGATATAAGATGAACATCAACAAAAGCAAAACGAGGATAATGGAATGTAGTCGAATTAAGTCGGGTGATGCTGAGGGAATTATATTAGGAAATGAGACACTTAAAGTAGTAAAGGAGTTTTGCTATTTGGGGAGCAAAATAACTGATGATGGTCGAAGTAGAGAGGATATAAAATGTAGACTGGGCTATGGCAAGGAAAGCGTTTCTGAAGAAGAGAAATTTGTTAACATCGAGTATAGATTTAAGTGTCAGAAAGTCATTTCTGAAAGTATTTGTATGGAGTGTAGCCATGTATGGAAGTGTAACATGGACGATAACTAGTTTGGACAAGAAGAGAATAGAAGCTTTCGAAATGTGGTGCTACAGAAGAATGCTGAAGATTAGATGGGTAGATCACATAACTAATGAGGAAGTATTGAATAGGATTGGGGAGAAGAGAAGTTTGTGGCACAACTTGACCAGAAGAAGGGATCGGTTGGTAGGACATGTTCTGAGGCATCAAGGGATCACCAATTTAGTATTGGAGGGCAGCATGGAGGGTAAAAATCGTAGAGGGAGACCAAGAGATGAATACACTAAGCAGATTCAGAAGGATGTAGGTTGCAGTAGGTACTGGGAGATGAAGGAGCTTGCACAGGATAGAGTAGCATGGAGAGATGCATCAAACCAGTCTCAGGACTGAAGACGACAACAACAACAACAACATTGTTTACCACTGCTGGCATGGTGAAAGAAAGAATTCTGATGATCACATGGTTATAAGCAGAGTGAGTAATTACCTTTTTCGCTCTGGCTCCAGGGCATAAACAATTGATTAGGGGACTCCACTGCAGCCTCAAAAATGTCATCATCTTTATCATGTAGTAGAGTGAGATCTAAGCGCCTTTGTCAGTCCTCGTCTGTCTCGCCTAGAACAACAACATACAAGATATATAATCCGATTTGTTACAGAAAAAAACTTCCTATACTACTACCACAACTACTAGAGGCATGTAATCTTTATTTTAAACTTACAAATATGCTGCTTGGACATCTCATTATTTGCTGAAGGCAGTTCCTGCATCTGCTGATGAACAGCCTCCAGCTGCCTGTACAGCAAGACCAAGTCATCTAGAGCTGCTCCTGTAACAGCACGAGACATAATTTTATTTATTTTTAATGTTGAGTTACACTGAAAGATCACACATGGATATTTCTTTCTATACTTACATGGGTGCTGTTGTCGGTTGTCGACAGCTGGGGGTTGTTCCATGTAGCGTTGCTGCTTCTGTAGTAGCTAATTGTTATCACCGCCCAGCTCTGCCTCCACCTCAATTTGCATTTGCTTCAGGGGATGTAGAAAAAAAAGTATGAAATAAGACAATTTTGAATTGCTACTATAAAAGAACCAATTACAATGAAAATTATATTCACAAAGCAATTCCGGCTGTGAACCCAACACAGGAGGCTGAACATTCATAGTCTGTTGCGGTCCAGCGCCCTCCTGTCTCTCTTCACGCTCCAAGAAAAAATCCTTGAGTTACACTATAACAAGGATATGGAATTAATAAGGCGAATTTAGCATACACACGATAATTTACACTCAAAATAAAAATTATTTACTCGCTTGGTAAACCTGTCTCCAGAACTCTAAGTCTCTTCCCACTACAGTCTGAGGTGTTGCTGCAGTTACTTCTCTTTATCTTGTGGAGAGAAAGGAACTAGTAGACACACACAGATGTGATGGAATGCACAACAATGTGGACAGCAGCGGACTGAGGACGATGGAGGTTGGTTGTGGGTTTAAAGAAAAATGGTTCAAATGGCTCTGAACACTATGGGATTTAATATCTGAGGCCATCAGTCCGCTAGAACTTAGAACTACTTAAACCTAACTAATCTAAGGACAGCACACACGTCCATGCCCGAGGCAGGTTCAAACCTATGACCTGCAGCAGTCACGCTGTTCCATACTGAAGGTTGCGGATTTGTATATAGACTGAGGTGACCAATGAGAGAGCTTCATTTGAATGTGCAGCCAATGAGAAGTTTTATCGAATGTCACTGTTTGTGGAAGTCCTTGATGCGACTATTGCCTATACCTCTCTCTCTCTCTCTCTGAGTAACAAGAATGCTTTTATGATTAACTGTACTTTTGCATGGGTGGATATCTTGCATGTCCTGTTAGGATTGCAAAGGAGAGAAAGCAGTCGAACAGATTTCTATAGTGCGAGCTGTGACATCAGTAGCCACAGATATCGCGTCAGCAATGGTAAACATACGTGTGCTCGGCCCAGAGGATGACTTGGCATTTATTTGGATAGACTTGTGATGTCAGTATAACACTTGAAGAACTTAAACTGTAGATGTTACTTTCACATGACATTGGCAGCAGCGTGACCCGCCATTTTCCCCCACCCCAGAGTGCCATTTTCGATTATGTCATGAGAGGGATGACAGCGATCTCTGGTGGAGGTACTGTGAACTAGGGCAGTTGTACTCTGGACCTCATGGTGAACACACTTGATGGTGCTGCTGCCTCTAATTGTTTAAATAAAGACATACATCCAGCACAGGCCGAGTTCTTTTCCCGCCATTTTCTCCCACCCTGGACCGCCATCTTGGAATACATCGTGGGAGGGATGACAGTGCCATCTAGTGGCGGTACTGTGTACTAGGTCAGTTGGACTCCGGACCTCATGGTGAACAAACTTGATGGTGGTACTGCCTCTAACTGTTAAAATAAAGACTGCATGCAAAATAAAGACTTATGTCCAGCACAGGCTGAGTCCTTTTCCTGCCTGTTCCTCGGAAGGGGCGGCGGTCAGATGACTTAGGTTGGTGGAAGTAGCCCAAGTGACCTATTTTCCCGCCATTTTCTTGAGTTAGTGGAGGTGGCTGTGGTATGTTGCATTGGCCTGATGGAATTTCAACTGCCCACCATTTTCTGAGGAGGGGAGGGAGTAAGGCTAGTGGAGGTAGCCCAATTGACCTATCTTCCTGCCAAAATTCAAACTTCCCACCAAAAGCCATCATTTTGGAAAATGGTACTTGCATCATCAGATGACGTCATGGCTGCCATCTTGAATGACGACATGCACTGTTGCCAAGTCTACAGGCCATCATCTTGGATAACGTCATCGCCGCCATCTTGGATACATCTGACAAGAGTGGAGAGTGGAGAGACACATACTTTGTCCTACTACTGGTGGCAAGACATAAGATGATGGAGAGGCCTATGTTCCATACAGACCTGGCCAGAGGCTGGAAACTGTCCAAGATGATGATGATGATGATGATGATGACTTTCACCGTTCAGTTTTTTGGACAATATGCACCATATGTGGGGTTGTGGATTACATCAGTGGTGGTTCAACATCTTTTTCACACGAGAGCCTGGCAACTATTTTTGTGGTCAGCGAGAAAGCGATGGAGAACATACTGACCATAGTTTCCAGTCTGCACATCCATATTCTTGTCCAGCCCATTGAAAGAAATGTCTCTATTCTCTATATGCTTAGTGGGATCAGGACTATGATTATAAATGAAGATTTCGAGTTGTAATTATTTCATATATTTGGTAAAGTTTCACATGCACAACACTGTGAAGGTCATTATGTTCATATTGACAGTAAATCTTGCTATCCTAAAAAGCACTATTAACAGTTCAGGGGCGACCTCTTCGGTAAGTTCCTACCAAATGTCTTTCGCCCTGAGTACAGGTCCTCAAATTAAATTAAATGCTCACCACAAAAGTGGAACATAATTATCACCACATGCCATGTGGATTTGTAAATATCATGGACGACACACCATCAGTTACTTTTAGCGAAAAAGTACAGTCCAGGACCGTCCACGCGGTCCAGGACAGTGTACAGTCCTCCCAAGTTCACTATCAATTATTACAGAAAATCAGCGTTTTACAACAGCTCATCTCTGATGTCATCCGAGGCAGTGCACAATCCAGTGTTTGAGAGAGGCGGATCTTACAGTGGCGCGGTGAAAAGTGAAACTTCGTCTTGCATCTCAGGCAGTATTTAGACACGTGGTGCAGCGGATCGCCAAGGAAACACCTGCTGTCTTCCGCCTTATGCACACGGCAGCAGTCTCTAAACGGCCGCTTTCTTGTACACATAATCTTTACTAACCAAGTTATGAATTAATTTACAATCTTCTTAATTTTTACTTGCATGTAGGTAAGTTGGTTGAAATCACAGAAAAAGTTTCAGCTTGCTTGCATAAAAACTTTGACTTGTAGAATTTTTAGAGTGGAACTGACAGTGGATCGTTTACCTCTGAACTATTACTTTAAGAGACCTTATATAATATGTTATTAACAATACGCTCCTAAAACTTGTTATAGCTCTATTATCTAATAGATTTTATCATGTGCTCTAACCAAAATTTTCTGTCATTAAAATTATAGACACTTTACCTTATACAAATAAGAATGTTTCAGTTACAAATTTAGTTTTCATTAAATTGCTGGAAAACTATTAGAGGTAGCGTAATGTGGTCACTTAGTTATTATTTTTAGGTTGAACTGAAGCATCATACAATTTTTTACATTTCTACATCTAATATTTAGCACTCTCAATTTTTCTTAAAAATATGGATTCTGACCACAATTTTTATTTTATCATGTTGAGACTGGTACCAGTAAATTTTGTCATACATTGGTACATATGACCAATTTCTGGCTTTCTATATTTTTTAGTTAGCACCACATATTTTTCTCTTAAAACAATGTATTTATGAGAACTAGTAATCTAATCACTCTAAGAGTTAACATTTAAAACATTGTTACATTAAAGTATATGTTGACAAAGTTTGAAAAAGCAATTTTAACATTTAATTTTATTCTTAATTGTGGTGCAATACTTGTGCACTACATGCAGACACGTTATGGTGACATGGCGCTACTAACCGTAAAGTGGGGTAAGTCCCAGCACACTCGCTCACCTCTGTATATTACAATCGATACAGTGCTTGTTTCGCTACCAACCTCTGAACTGACAACTTTTAAACACTTGATACTATTTCAAGAAATTGTTTCTCAGATGATAGTATTGCACGATAGCTACCACTCAGGAATTCACCCACCTGTATCTATTTTATATACTGACTTATGATGTGTTTTGTACCTTTTTTACAATACAAATGTTTGTCAGAACATTGTATTCTCACCAATTATTCAGCAAATAAATAGAGTATGAATACTTGACTTTTGCCATACTTCTGTATTTATTTAATGAACAGTTTATTATTTTGCTAGTAACTTCATTTAAAATTTAATTACAACTGATAAAACAAAATAATAGTAATTTAAGAAGCAGTCAGTTGCATGTGGTACCTGAAACCACTTTTGTAAAAGAATACCAAAAGACACTTCTGACAAGCAGGCCAAAATAATTATTTAAACAATATTTAACAACAATCTGCTGTCATTTATCGTAAGCACACATGTACAAGAATCCTAACTTATTTATTTATCTAAAAACCTTTATAATTATTGTGAATGGTCTGAATGTGACCAAATGTTTATAACATGTCTTTATTAAATACTGTTGCAATATATTATTTTTGTATGGGAAGTGGTCAAGTTGAGTCCAATGATATCTGTAGAACTTAATCACGATATACTTTTGGTGGGGATGGTCTCTAGCCAATGGAAAAGCAGACAGTGGTGAGCTCAAGGGAGTGATTCTTGTCGCTTATATAAGTTTTGGAAGGAGGTGGACCTGCCTGTGGTAATGAGTGGTATCGATTGTGGAGGTGTCTGATTCTGGGCAGTGAACGGCTGCTACCATACTTCAACTTGTGAAGGGTCTATATATTTCAGGACGTCTGAATGTGCTCCAGAGTAGGACTAATTTTTTATACTTGTATTGCGGAACTGAGGGTAGAGAGATTGTGAGTTACTATTCTTGGTATCGCACATGGTAATTTGTAAATCATCATATTGAACTATAAACAGTTTTGAACTGGAGAATATTTCATGTGTTGTGATTACGAAATTGACTTAGTTTTTGTATATTTTTGATTACAATTTAGTTAGAGTATTTTGCTGTCATTCTCGTAATGCTCTCAATGTAACTCTACTGTTTTTGGTAAGGCTATGTCCTGTCTGTATTTTAACTGAATATCGTAGGACAATGTCCAGTTGATTTGAGATGTCCTTTCCTGAATAAACATAATACCTGGTCACCTAAATCAGTTACAGAAGTTAGAAGAGAACCCCTGTTATTAAATTATTCATTTAACTTTTATTTTGTATTTCTGCATATTTTGTTAATTCGAAATTCTAGCCGAGACATAGACTTTTTGACAGCTGGATCACAGCTACAGGTTATTTATTTGTAGGGAATTTAGTTGCGAGGCATGAAAGCAGATGTGCATGGCTTGACCATATGATTACATCAAGCTATTCCTTTAAACAGAACCATGCATAGCCCAAGTACCTAAAGTATGAGTAACCACAAGTAAAGACACAACCCATTCGCTCGTATGCGATGTTGTTTGGAAGAGCAACTACACTTGCACTAACCGTTACTTACATCACCTTTGGGCTTTTACAGTCTGGGATATGAGTCTAATTCCTTTAGCATTACAATTGTAAATCTAAAACCTGATAATATTCTATGATCCAGTTTCTAAATCTACTGCATGGTAGGCAGTATGCATGGGGGCACTGAGCATAAGATTTTGCAGCAGTTGCATGGATGAGAATCAGAAGCAGACGTTAGGTGTGGGGAAGTTGGAACTTCCAGAAAGAAGAAGAAGGCTGCAGAGAAGTGTGTCTGCAGTGGTCAGTGGCAACGAGGACTTTGACAGCGTGTGAACAGCTTGGTCCAATAGTGACGACTTCATCAGTAGTGACACTTCGGGCAGCAGCAGCACGGTAGAGGCAGCCAGCGTGACCAGTAAATTAGCCCATTATATCCCAGAATTAATTTTTTTTTTAGATTTTGATAAAATTTCAGATCCACTACCCACATGGGTTAATAATCACATTATGAATGTTAATTTATAATGGTGGCCTTAAATTCATAAACTCTTTTACATATGATATATCATACAGTAGGCAGTAAGGGGTAAAATTATTGAGGTATGATATATCATACGATGGGCAGTAAGGGGTAAAATTCCTTACACAAGTAATATGTTGAATTTTTCGTGATTATCATTCATTACACGAATAAATGAAGAAAAGGTACAATAATAATTTCCAGGTATTCTAATTTTCGTTTTATTTATGTTTCAAGGTTACGTTATTTGTTTATACATTAAGTAAACATGGCAAATTCATACAGTAAAACCAAAAAAATAAGTGTACTACATTACATGAATGAAGTATGACATTGCAATAATAAAGGACAAATGACACAAATAATAGTTTATTAGACAACTGTCTTCTTAGCGCCAGTGATACAAAATGAAACATTGCTTTGGATGGAATCCCACATTGCATTTTACACAGTGAAATTTTGCGCAATTACTACGTTTTCCACATCTTCTTTGCATGCTCTGTTCAGTAATCATGTGTCCAGCATTATCAAATCTTATGCGTTCTTGCACCCGTGACAGAAATCTCGGCCTGATACATCTTGGCTTTTCAGTGTTGGGCGAAATCATAATTGAAAGTACAATATGTCTGGTAAATTCCAGTAAGCTTACATTTTTATTTAGGTGCCAGTATAGGATCCACATATTCACAACAGTTCCATTTAGGCAGAACCTGACATTGGCCAGTACCATTCCTTTGAGTTTATTCAAATGCAGTATAGACTTCGTAGGTTGTCAAAAAGGTCTATCCCTCCCATGTGGCGATTATATTCCTACACAGGGGAAGGCTGTGGTATGGAACCCTTCTTTCTTGATTCTCTATTCCACCTCAAGCATGTTCTTTCACCTAATACACCTTCATCCAGTACATTTGACCACGGAGTCAGTTCACTATCGTCGTTCCGTCTTACAAGTGTGATAGAATTCTCTGTATCACGTACTACATGAATAGTACCTCGTGGTGCCTACTCCTGGCAGTCATTTCTCAGGATTTCTATGCGTCTGATTCCATTTGAAGTAACAGATTCAAGTAGGGGCAAAGAGTTAAAGTAATTATCAATGTACACTGTGCTGTTCTGAGGGATGTAATCCACACAGAACTTTTCAACTACAGAATGTCCCAGTGGCTCATGGGGATCTCTTTGACTTGTTCCAGTATATGCCTCAAATTTGATGAGATATCCATTACATGTAGCTAAACACCACCATTAGGAACCGCAGCGAATTGGCTTGCCTCGCAGAAACTGTTTCATAAAGTGGTGGCCATAGTAAGGCTCCATGGCCTCATACAAGGAAAAATTCGATCCTAGAGGCTCTGTGTTGTCTTGAAATTTCTTATTTAGATGTAAAATTAATGGACGAATCTTATAAACTTTATCTTCTTTTTCAAAGCTTTCATTATCATTGACATGGAAAAATCCATGAATTTTGTCAAAATTATTTCTGGAGATAGAATTCGAAACAAGGGCATTATTTATGTCAGGTCTGGTCTCCCAGCATATACATCTATGCATGACCTTACAATAGCCAGACAACAGCAAAATAGCGATGTTTTTGTAGATGTCATCATGACTTATTTGTATGTTGTGTACGTTTTGAGTAGCATATTTTACTGTATCTCTCGACAGAATCTCAACCATATCAACATCAAAAACTTTACGAAAAAGATCTGTTGGAATCGAGTTTGACATGCAGAGATGTTCTATTATATCAGGTGTGGGATCATGAGATATCTCAAATTTTTGTGAAGAGTCTAGTCTTTCTTCTATCTAGTGTCTCGTTTACCTAACTCAGGACTGTGGTCGTGATTTAAAACAGTAGAGATTTTCCTCTTGAGTGGACAAAGATGTAACATTTTCAACAACTTCATCAATATTTACTGATCTTATCTCTGCAGTTTGTCCCAGAACCTTCTTCCATAAACCAGCAACAGTGGCGGTTTGTCCTTCTCATCACGACCTGCACTATCTTTATCAGTGCCCTGACCATCGTTTGGAGGAACAAGCACAAATTCAAGGTCCTGAAATGTATCAAACATGTCAGACAAAGTTGCATCTTCTTATGTGGAGAACAGGATATTTAGAACCTCCTCTAATTGGACAAAGATGTAACATTTTGAACACGGCCGTCAGTATTTACTGATCTTATCTCTGCGGTTTGTCCCAGAACCTTCTTCCCTAAACTAGCAACAGTGGCGGGTTGTCCTTCTGCGTCACTACCTGTATCATTTTTATCAGTGCCACCATAATTTTGCGGAGCAAGTACAAATTCAAGCTCCTGATATGCATCAAATATGTCAGACAAAGTTTCATCATCTTGTTCTGTGGAGAACGACATATTTAGAATCTCCTCTCTAAGTCCCTCTCCTTTTCCAAATTATATCTGGAATAAATAGGACCAGCTGTGGGAAAATGACCCCTTACTGCCCACCATACGATTTTCAAATGTAAAGATATAAGCCAGTACCATAACAAAGTAAATACAGTACTCTTTTCCAATTTGTGCTTATAATTGCATTTAAGTGTTCAAATTTCTAATCTGTAATAATATGAGCGAAATTATGAACCTGTACATCATAATTTTATTATTACTTACACCTGTCCATGATGAGAAGCAGAAGACTCAACTGCAATGGAACAAACGCTTTCCACCAGGAAAAAAAAAAAAAAAAAAACACACACACACACACACACACACACAAAACAAAAAAATCCTGATCTCCACTGCTACTGTTAGTTTCAACAATGGATTTCAGATTAACAATAAAACATAAAAGAAATATTTCAGTTCTTGGCAAAGAGTTTCTGAAAACAAATATGCCTGAGAAGAGCAAGTGTATCATAAATCATACGATTGGAAAATAATGGGTTAAGTACTTGTGCTGATAGTGTTAGCGTGTGTGAACCCACAGGGGCATCGGCAGTGATGGAGTTTCGAATGATTAGAATGTGAGGAGCAGTCCAGTTAGTCCAAAATCTGCATGTGGGTGTTGATAGAGGCGATATTAGTGGGGCAGATAGCGCGAAATCAGAGAAGGGAGATGTAATTGGGGATGATTTAATGGAATGATTAAGGGAAATTCTGACGATTTTCAATTCTAAGATGTGGTACTGGGCACAGAGATATGTTTAATAAAAACAGAGATAGGTTCAGTAGGGACAAGTGTAGCAGAAACAGTAAAAGTTGAGGAGAATAGAAGTAAAACAGGAATAGAAAGGATGACTGATTAAAAATTAGAAGCTACAATTGCAGATGTAGGCAAAATTTCTGAGGAGGTTGGCTTGAGTAACACCAGAGTCGACGCTATAGAAAAAGATTTTGAGGTCAAGTTGGAAAAGATACAGAACGAGCTGGGTGGCTATGTTAAAAATCGTGTGCTGAGGCAAAATGCACTTCAGTAAGTTACCACTAAGCCCTTTAGCAATTTGTCCAGTAGAGTGATAAATTGTGAAAAAGACATTGTGAAAAATGGACAATAGGTGGAAGCAGAGATTAATAACGAACTTTTGCAATGAGAACAGTGGACTGAAGATGTAAGAGTAGAATTAAAATTTTTAGCATCGAATCAGCCTGCTACTGTGATAAGTGTTCCGTGGTTTAATTCAGGGATGACAGAGTGATTTGCAGATGGTGGAAAATATCATCCAATTGAATTTCTTGCTGTATGTGGAGATGGTTTTGTATGAGGAATGTTGGAAGAGGCAAACATTAAATTCGCAATAATACTTATTGATGGCAGCACATAGCAGGTCAAATTTAATGAGGCCTTCATTTACTGCCTATGAAGTGTTTGAGAACTGTTTACTGGACAAGTTCTGGAGTGAAGCGAAACATACTTGCCTTCAGAATGAGATCCTAAATGGACAAAGTTTCAGACCCAGGAGTGGGTCGCTTCAAACGCAGAAGTGGGTCAATGAAGGCTTTTTGTGTGAGTGAACTGGCTAAGTTGACCCATATGAATCGCCCGCTATCAGAACTGACAGCGATTACAATGCTCAAGAGATGCTTACCAGAACGTTTACAGTGGGACCTTGTGCATAATCCGATAGATTCCACTGACGAATTCTTTTATTTCGCTGAGAAACCCGAATAGGCGTTGAAATTCAAGCAACATAATGGGAACAATAGACAGGGGAATAGATTCCAGAATGGCAACAATAGTACTATCTGATATAATTATAATTATCGTAACAGAAATAATTAACACCATAATAATAACTTTCAAAGGGGAAATGTGAATGAGAATTCTCACAATGGAAATCAAAACCAGGAACGAAGATTTGAGAAGCAAGAGCCTCACGAAATGCAACGCTAGACTATGAGGTCGATAAATTAGAGATCGCCGCATCTCAGTTCTGCAGGTGACGAAATAAACCGGCGTCGAAAACACACTTTATTTTAAAAATTCCATGGGTGTCGAAAATTCGGCAAAGAAGCAACAAATGTTGGAGGTGAACTTTATACCAGGAAAGAATAAAATGGAGAATAATTTTAAACAGCTCAACCGTAAACAGGGCGTAAGAAAGGTTGTAAAATGTGTAGAGAAATTTGATAAAGAGGATATGGGGCTGAAAATTTTATTTTGTGAGAGGAAAGTGAATGATGGACTGAATGTGTGTTTGTTGAAATATTCTGGGATCAGGAGTGAGACTGAAGTGGATCTGAATTTGGTGGAGGTGCAATGTATGAATAATTTTAATAAGGCAAAGGTCAGTAGCACAGTTATAGTAAAGTACATGAGAGAAATGTAGATGATTTTGTATTGGTGGAAGTAAATGGAGCTATCTGTGAAAGGGGCAAAGCTGTAACCTTGGCAGCTCGAGATGAATTTTGAGGTATATTGAAGGAAGTTTGTGAAAGAATTTGCCAAGATGACTTAGCCATAGCCTTGTCAGTTGGTGATGAATTTGATTATGTATTGGGTTATGTGGGTGATTTATTGTGAAAAGGAGGTAATGGTGGAGTTGTGAAGGTTGAAGCTACTGATCTAAATATCTTGGAGGAAGTGAATTGATGGCTCCTGATGAAAGCATGAATTATGAGTGGATGTGAAAGGATGAATGTGAAAGTAATGTGTTAGGTAGTAGATCAGAATGCAAAATTCTGGAGAAATCTGAGAGTAGAGAAAATGTAAAGGAGGAAGGGCGAGACCTGAGTTTTTCATAATTCATGAATTGTGATTTGCATCGATAGTTTGTATGGTGTAGTGATGGAGCTGGCAGAGTTATTGATTGTGATTTCTGTAATGTATCGACAGATGAAATGGATATTTTAAATAATAGAGCTTATGAGTTATGGGTGGATATTAAGGGAATTAATTGTGATAAAGTTCACAGTGATTCGGCGGAAATCAGTGAGGTTTTGTGTTAAGGGGGGCGAAGTTTTAAGTTGTGCGGTTAATTGTGAGAATATTGCAGCTACTGAGATCATTATTTCAGAGGAACGGATTAGTATACTAGAAGCGTATAAGGATGATGAAACAAAGCATTTTGATTGAAGTTTACACAGATGATGAAACAAAGCATTTTGAGGTTGATTAATTAGAGGTACATGGGAGAATACAGAAGTGGGTAATGAGGAAAATATTTGTTTGGGAGATGATGTTAATACAGAATGGTACAGTAAGGAAGAAAGTGATTGTTCTATTAATGATTGGAAATGGTATGGAAAAATATTGAAGTTATTACTGTCACACTGGTGGGCATGGGAGAAATATAAAGCAGCAAGAGGTCTTTAAAGGAACAAAGACGAAAATGGGTTGAAGGCAGTGTTAAATCAATTGTTTGATGGTGATAATGGGATTGAGGGTCGGTCTGAAGCTGTAATATGTACCATACATATGGAGGATAAAATAACTGATGTTGAAACTGATAATTCAGGGCACAATGTTTAAGGAGAGGTGAAATGAAAGCTGTGCGGCTTGTAAGTGAAATGAGCTATGTTGATGATGAAAGAAAGTGTCGTTTCTCAAAACTAAAATTGGTCTTCCAATGGTTGTCACAAATTTTGCCTCTAAACACAAGTTGACTGCCGCACACAAATCAGATCTTTTTTTGTTACTGCACACATCAAACATCCAGTCAACTATTTGCAATGCTTATCAATCCTTTTTCCTTACTTGATTTCCAGTGTAACTTCCATAGATGTCTTGATCGGGTTACAGTCTTGCATGTTGAATCGTTGTAGCAAACTCTTCAAATATGACATTTGGCTCAGATAAATTTCTTCTTTATTCCTTAAAATCTCAGTTCACAAGTGTGATTGTGGCTCTTCTAGTTCCTGTGTTTTAAACTTCTTCCTTAACTTAAATTTCACTCTGTCCATTTCCTCTCCATTATTTACAGCCACCAGAATGTCATCAGTATAGAGCACAATGTAAATGGCAACTTCCTTTAAAATCATAGTATAGTAAAGACATTTATCTGCTTCTGGCTGAGTGAATCTTATAGAGATAAGAAATGTATCAATAAAATGACTCCATGATAGTGATGTTTGCTTTAAGTCATATAAAGACTTCTGTAACCTGCAAACCAAATCAGTTGTGTCTTTCAGTTCTTCAGGAACAGCCACTTGTTCAGGAATAACCATATATATTTCCTCCTTGAGTAATCCATGCAGAAAAGCACTAACAACATCAAATTGTTCCAGCAGAACCAATCCTTGTTGGATTGCTACCTTTTTTTTTTTTGGTCATCAGTCTATCAGTCTTCTGACTGGCTTGATGCGGCCCGCCACAAATTCCTCTCCTGCGCTAACTTCTTCATCTCAGAGTAGCACTTGCAGCCTACATCCTCAATTGTTTGCTGGATGTTTTCCAATCTCTTCACTTTCACTCAGGATAGCAATGTTATCAGCACATTGTATCACTGATATCCTTTCACCTTGAATTTTAATTCCACTCCTGAACGTTTCTTTTATTTGCAACATTGCTTCCTCGATGTACAGATTGAACAGTAGGGGTGAAAGGCTACATTCTTGTCTTACATCCTTTTTAATATCAGCCCTTCATTCTTGGTCATGCACTCTTATTATTCTCTCTTGGCTGTTGTATGTATTGTATATGACCCATCTCTCCCTATAGCTTACACCTATTTTTTTCAGAATTTCGAACAGCTTGCACCATTTTACATTGTCAGTCACTTTTTCCAGGTCGACAAATCGTATGAATGTGTCTTGATTTTTCTTAGTCTTGTTTCCATTATTAACCACAATGTCAAATTGCCTCTCTCATGCCTTTTCTTTTCCTAAAGCCAAACTGATCATCATCTAGTGCATCCTATATTTTCTTTCCCATTCTTCTGTATATTATTCTTGTAAGCAACTTGGATGCATGAGCTGTTAAGCTGATTGTGCGATAATTCTCACACTTGTCAGCTCTTGCCATCTTCAGAATTGTGTGGTTGATGCTTTTCAGAATGTCAGATGGTTTGTCACCAGACTCATACATTCTACACACCAACATGAATAGTCGTTTTGTTGCCACTTTCCCCAATAATTTTAGAAATTCTGATGGAATGTTATCTATCCCTTCAGCCTTATTTGGCCTTAAGTCCTCAAAGCTCTTTTAAATTCTGATTCTAATACTGGATCCTCTAGCTCTTCTAAATTGACTCCTGTTTCTTCTTCTATCACATGAGACAAATCTTCCCCCTCGTAGAGGCTTTCAATGTATTCTTTCCACATATCTGGTCTCTCCTCTGCATTCAACAGTGGAATTCCCATAGCACTCTTAATGTTACCACTCTTGCTTTTAATATCACTGAAGGTTGTTTTGACTTTCCTGTATGCTGAGTCTGTCCTTCTGACAATCATTTCTTTTTCGATGTCTTCACATTTTTCCTGCAGCCATTTGATCTTAATTTCCCCGCACTTTCTATTTATTTCGTTCCTCAGTGACTTGTACTTCTGTATTCCTGAGATTCCCAGAACATTTTAGTACTTTCTTCTTTCATGAATCAACTGAAGTATTTCTTCTGCTACCCATGGTTTCTTCACAGCTACCGTCTTTGTACCTATGTTTTCCTTCCCAACTTCTGTGATGGGCCTTTTAGAGATGTCCATTCCTCTTCAACTGTACTGCCTACTGAGCTATTCCTTATTGCTGTATCTATAGTCTTAGAGAACTTTGAACGTATCTCGTCATTCCTTAGTACTTCTGTATCCCATTTCTTTGCGTACTGATTCTTCCTGACTAATGTCTTAAACTTCAGCCTACTCTTCATCACTACTATATTGTGACCTGAGTCTATATCTGCTCCTGGGTATGCCTTACAATCCAGTATCTGATTTCGGAATCTCTGTCTGACCATGATGCAATCTAAATGAAATCTTTCCATATCACCCGGCCTTTGCCAAGTATACCTCCTCCTCTTGTGATACTTGAACAGGGTATTCACTGTTACTAGCTGAAACTTGTTACAGAACTCAATTAGGCTTTCTCCTCTCTCATTCATTGTCTCAAACCCATATTCTCCTGAAACCTTTTCTTGCACTCCTTCCCCTACAACTGCATTCCAGCCCCCCATGACTATTAGATTTTCAGCCCCCTTTATATACTGTATTATCCTTTCAATATCCTCATACACTTTCTCTATCTCTTCATGTTCAGCTTGTATTGTGTAGGCATCATTAAATGGCATACTGTGTAGGTTTCTTTGACAGCAGCTCCAGTCAAACATAATTCTCAAATCAATTTATCAAACAAAAGAAAGTGATTATCTATCGCATAATTTGTTGCATTAAATTTCATAGTTAACAACTGTTTTCCCAACAGGAGTTAACTAGCAGTGTCTTATCTCTCAAACATATTGTACAGAGATGTCTATAAATCAAAAGTGGTTACCTTATTTTTCGCATATTCCAAGTGACTGTCGGTAATGAATTAAATAAGATGAGACTTACATTTCTGATCTTGTTTAACCCATTCAGCCAGTCGTGTTACCTTTGCAACATTCTTTGTGTCTGCCTCTATGTCCACAAATTCCACCTTTGTGAGATAATTCACTTGCACAAATGGTAAAAGTTCCAGTCCCTGAAGAAGAGTTTTCATCCTGAATTTCCAGTTGATGAAATTTGTTCCATCAGATAAAGGAATATGATATTTTTCTGCTCCAGTAGATAGCTTGAAAAAACTTAATGTGAGCATCGACTTGTGGCCAGGTAAATACTTTAGCATTTGGATTATCGTAATCTACGATACTTCACTAAAAATGAGGTATACTGAGGAGTTGCATTTCAATGGACAGTGAAGATTTTTGCTGCACTCTAACACATAATCAACTTTTCCATGTACTGAGGTCATGTAGTCATTGGCTGCACAGAGCCGTATTGATGGTTTGTTGTTAAACTTTGTGAACATGTTCTTGGGCACCATATTGACATTGGAACCAGTGTCTATGAGAAAACGTGTACATGAGTTGTGAACAAAGGCACACAGTCTGCGGTATAACTGATTGCCCATTGCCATATAAGTGCATCTGACATGGTGCATGTGGAGGCTGGTTGTAGTATGTGTGCAGGGCAATCTGCCTATGGCAGTTCACTCTTTGCATTTGGGAACCTGTAGGGAGGCTGGCAGTTGTGTGCTCACTGAATTGTGCATGATATGAGCATGGCTGTTTTGTAGTGGCAATAGATTGAGTGTCATAGTGTGGTGTGCTGCAAAAGTGTTCCTGTGCAGCCCACCAGACTGCACCCTGGGTCATGACAGTAACATCACTGTCGACTGTCCTCAACTTCCTTCAGGGCAACTTAGCATGTGCCATGGGTTGCCTCACTATCCACTACATCAAGTTTTTGTCTGTCAATTTAGCTTTATGCACAATCATGGGTAGTTGCAGATGTGGAGGAAGCTTAATGATCCAGAGAGTACAGGGCATGTTGTCCGGCATGAGTCTTGTGTCTAGTAAAGTTCGCAATCATTGCCACAACTGTGATGGAATTTTGTCAAATAACTGTTAATCATATATTGCCTGTTGCAACTTTTGTTCTGATTTATGGGCCAGGTGTTGCAGTAAGGCAGACTTTGCTTTGTATGTTTATTACATTTATCATGTGCTGGTGGCATTTTAGGTTGGTTAAAAAGTCTTCAGAGGATAGATGTGGTGTCCATTTGTGATCGTTCAGAAAACTCTTATAATGGAACGACAGCAGAAGTGTCCTGCAACACTCATGGCATGGATGCTAAACACACAACAGCAACTGGTAGATGAGATGTCCAGTCTCTTACATTACCTGGAGCAGTGGTGCTCCTGGTTGACACAATTGGCCTGGAATTGGTCAGAATGTTTTAACATCAAGTATCAAGTCCTAGGAGCATGTTTGGCGTTGTATATTGTCCAAATAATAAGTCAGATGATGGTGACCATTGTTCTAGCATGGTGATTGTAATAGCTTAAGGCTGCATTGCTTGCACACACAAACATGGCTTCAATTTAATGACTGTTTGTTGGTTAAAGCACTGATGCAAGTGACAGTGGACATAATGAGGTGGTGTAACAACCCACCCGTCACTTATCTGGTTTTGGTGTGTGTTCACCCCAGGTAATTGACTAACAGATCAACAGAGAGTGCAAAACAGCCGCAATGTCGGATAACACAAAGAAAGTAATAAGGCCCTGTGACTCCTGATTGAACTGCAGTGGCAGTGTTGACATTAATTGGTTCAGAATTGATCCCTTTTAATTAAAAAGCGGTGCACATTGATGTTATATTCAGCTATTGAACACCAGATGCAAATGTTGAACATAAAATTAATTAAGAAAGTGACTTGGGATTTCAACTACTTGATTGAAAACAGATGCAGTCAACTAGCACAGATTTATTTTAACTCACGACCTTCAATCATAACGTTTGCGTGGAGTAAAGCGCGATAAATCAAAAGTAATTCCTGTCGACTGACCCAGGTGTAATGTGAAGTGCAAGAAGAATTCTACAATACACAGCTCATGAAACCCTCGTGGAAACTTTGCTGATGTGATCCAGCAAATTAATCAGTGGCCAGAGCGGGCACAATATCACCGAATTCAGCGTGGCGGAGCGGTGTCGTTGTGCGGACGTCGGCCGACCTCGTGGTGCTGCAAGGCTGCGCTCGTCTACTCACTCCTAGCTACCGTGCTCAGTACATATCTCAACCAAAACTTCCTATCTCCAAGCTCAATCATTCCATTTGCTAAGTCATAAACTGCAGAGATGCTCACTCTTTCTTAGGAAAGCTGAGTAAAGAACACCACATCCGCACGCTAGGCAAGCTGGGAACGGAAGACCTCTACGGAGACTTCTGCCAGCCCGCTCTTCGCCTCGGTTTCCCCTCCAGCAAAATCACTTACGCCAATTGCAGCACAATTCGCATTAATTATGCGTCGCTTCCCAGCGCCAACCAATGCCTGCTCTGGGAAGTGAACAAATTCCCACAAAATTTCCCTTCCTCTCAACTTCTGCTATTTTAGCTCCTCCCAGGCCACCCATCAAGGTTAGCGTCTGCACAAACACCAAGTTTTCTGGAATTCTGACTCCCAGGAGAGTACTTCAAATTCCTTGGTCCTATATTCCCATCGGAGGTCGGCGTATTTCATTCTGTCGCTCTTCACCTGATTTACTTCAGACTCTGCGGACCGTGAATTCAGCATGAAGATGCTATAGTCACGAACACGCATATTTTGACCTCTGCTGACTGCTCCACCGTAGCTTTGCGCGGCTTTCTCACATGTTTCGCAGAAAATGAGACGACAGACGTTTATCAACAGGCGTACAAGTTCTCCGTCTGTTTCCCGGTACGCCCGCATCTCGTGGTCGTGCGGTAGCGTTCTCGCTTCCCACGCCCGGGTTCCCGGGTTCGATTCCCGGCGGGGTCAGGGATTTTCTCTGCCTCGTGATGGCTGGGTGTTGTGTGCTGTCCTTAGGTTAGTTAGGTTTAAGTAGTTCTAAGTTCTAGGGGACTTATGACCACAGCAGTTGAGTCCCATAGTGCTCAGAGCCATTTTTTTTTGTTTCCCGGTACACCAGCATGGAGTCGGGGTCAACCACCCACTCACTGTCACTCATCTTAAGGCAGCTGGAGGCCGCGCACCGTTACCACTTTCTCAGAGCTTGAGCTGCCCTAAGCTGCTTATTGTCGCTTCCCTTAGCCACTCCCCCGGTGGCCACGGTCAATTCAGAGTACTTCCCTGGGGTAAACTAGCCTCCAGTAAATTGACACGTTTCCACAAAGTTTTCATGTCATGTGAATTACTTTAAAACCATCACGTGACATTAATTATTCCAATACGTCCATACTATACCCTCTACAAGATGTATTGCGCCTTGTCAGTCACTTTTGTTCAGCCCTACTGTTCGCTCAACGTGAGTTAGGTGATCTTTAATGACTTCATGTGAGGGGCATAGTTCTTGCCATCTTATAGTGGAACACCTATGGCATCAGCACATGAAGCAGTTGATGTGTTCATTGTAGCAAAATATGATTACACTGTTAGTTCATAGTAGAACAAAGCAAGCAAAGTTCTGTCCAACATGGTTGTTGCGTAATTGTGGGTCACCGGTGCAGTAGATCTCTAATATATATACTGGGAAACACACTAATAACATAGTTGGCACAGACATGGTTAATAACACTTTATTCTGATTGAGCTCAGTATAGCATGACTACTCAGCATAATGCCCTGCAGATATCACACATTACGGTTGGTCAGTGATATTGTTGGTGCTGGCGTTCCCATACAACCATTTATCATAAGGTATGCCTGTTTCTGTATAGCAACTATTTTGTTATTAATTTTTAACCTTTCTTATGTTTAGTATTTGGGACTTAGTAATCCATCTTCCAGTTGAACCCCTAGAAAAATATTACACCACCCGCCACTGACTGCAACCGTAAGTAATTTATGATGTTTTATAATAATAGAAACAGTATTGCATTAAATGATGTCCAACGTCTTACTGTACATTATGTGTACCCAAAGACCTCATGGATAAATAAATGAAGCATTAAATGAAAACCACCTTTGTACATGAGGACTGATGTTCTTTCCTTTACATTTTACAAATATGTATACACAATTGGTGAGTCTTTTTGTTTTATGACTGAGGGTGATGTCCCTTTATATTTTGCAACTATACAAGTTGCATGGCTTCTATAGGGACAAACAAAATGGGTGAGTAGAGGAAAATGAAACAAGCAAATAATCTTAATAAACAGAGATCCAGAAAGCAAAAGTTTCCTTGATATGTGTATAAGCACATTAGAGCAGAGTCACCAAGGATCCAAACTTCAGATATGCAGAAGAGGACCTCATACTGCAACAAGTGCTCCATATGGCCACCATGTATGTGAATTCAGACTTCAGCTTATATCCTCACTGATGACTATTCATGTTAAAAAATCCCATGCGTGTATTAACCGCCATTCACCGTATAATTGATTCACCTTAATGAGTAATGAATTCAGCACCTTCAGTGCAGATGCACAATCACATTTCACCTCCTGCAGGAATCTCAAAGTAGCAAGCATGGAGGAGATGGACAGAGACTGCCGATAGGTGGTGCTTGGTAGGAATGTGGGTTGGACAGCAGGTGTGCTGAGGTAGTCTGCACAATTGTTATAAACACTGTGTCTGGATGGCACAGTGATTAACACAACTGCTTAGAAAGTAGGAGATCGTGGGTTCAAGTCCTAGTCTAGCATATATTTTTCATTCCCTGCCACTGACTCCGTGTAAAGTCCTGATGCAGCTGGCATCAATGTTTCCTTCCATTTCCTTTCCATTCTCTCCCCTCCCCTCTCAGTGTCTGTTCTTTTGGACATGTCTGAAAGAACATACACCACACACTCATATAACTGATTTGCCTTGATGGGCACTGAATCTACCATCTCCAGTATGGATGCACAATTATCTTTGACCTCCTTTGGAAATCTCAAAGAAGCAAGTATTGAGGATGTGAATGGCGACTGTGGATAGGTGGCACTATGTATGAATGTGCATTGGCTGGGAGGTATGCTGAAGTAGTCCACATAATTGAGATAGTTGCTGTGTCTGGATGGCACAATGGTTAATGCAAATGCCTAGTAAGCAGGAGATCCTGGCTTCAAATCCCAGTCCAGCACACATTTTCATTCATCACCACTGATTCCGCATGAAACCCTGACGCAGCTGACATCAATATTTCCCTCCCTTTCCTGTCCTGTCTTCCTCCCCCCCTCCCCCCTCCACCTACAATATAAGTAATACCTCTTTATTTCATTATGGAGGATTGGTGTTCTATCTTTTATATTTTATAAATGTATAGACAACATTGGGAAGCCTTTGTATTTGATGTATTTTACTGGGTACCTAGTGGTAACACTCTGAAGTTATAAGTGAAATAATAGCAAAAAACTGTTTTGGGGACTGGTACAAGGAAGACTTTGGAGGTTTCAGAAGAATCTGCAAAGATTCAAGACTTGCACATTCAGCAGTCTGCATGCTAGGACAGCTGGGCTCTTTCCCCACCATGAACACAGAGACTTTCTCCTCTAAACTCATAACTCCACTGCAACAGCTATTACAGAGCATTCATGTTGTATGATAAAATTAGTAATAAAGGTAGATATCTCATACAGGAACTGATTTGCATATAACAAGTTATTTTTCTTCAAAATTTAATGACAGTGTATTAGAACATACATAAATGACTATGAAAATTTGATAAAAGTCTTTTGTAAAACAAATTTGATTATCTAATTATTGTAATGTTTGTATTGCTTTCCAACAAAACAAAATTAGTTTCTTGCAATGTTGCTGCTGAAAGGCCATTCATATGCACAAGGAAAAATAAGGCTGCTGAGATGGATAATAGTGGGACATCATACTAATTTGTTCCCATTCAGTTGAAGACTGATAGCTTAGTTCTGGACTACCTCTTATTGAACCCCTTTATTCTGGTAGATATAAAGAAACATTTCACAGAATTTCCAGTTGCACCATAATATCCTGGTTTATGATGTTTAAAAATATGTTTGAGTTATACAGTCAAATGCAACAGATAAAAATAGCCTAGTGACACTATGAAAGTTATGTTTCATACAACCTGTCATCCTTATTTTTTAAATGTATTTAATCATTTTGACAGGTCAAGGCATTCAATAGAACCAAACATAATCAATAAATTATTTCCAAATACTTTATATTACTAGGCCACATCATAAAGAAAATATGATAGAATTTGGTTCCAACAATTAACTGAAATAACTCTATCACACAACAAGTCAGGTCTTATAAAGTAAGATGCTTGAAAATGGAGATCTTCCATATAGCATAGAAAGGCGACTGCTGCAAAGCATAAAGTTGTTGATTCTTGCTATGAGCTTGGCTATTAAATGTATCAGACCTTTCTTAAATATAAAAGTGAGCAACAGACTGATACTCGAATCCAATCTCATCCTTTTCATGGGCCATTTTCTTCCAGTTGATTTCATGGATTTTATTTAATATGTGGTGTACGAGCCAGAGATCTCAATGATTGTCTGACAGCAGTTGTGGTAGTTCATCCAGTGGTTTCCATGGTGTACATGTAGTAAGCTGCCAGAAATATGGTAAAACATATTAGCAGTAACAAGATTTGCAAGTAGTTGTGCTCCTGTATTTCTGTGGTCTTGCGTATTTTAGGTATTTTTATATCTTTTTTTCCTTTTCCCGTGACCTGTATGTTTTATATGCGTACTTAATTCTTGTATTGTAGACTATTTGTAGGTAATTAATTCATGTGATGTACTACACCATATGCTAAATAAAGACTTCATTGACAAATCAAAAACTTCCATACAGTTATTGCTTCTTGAATGCTTCTCCAAAGTTCATGGCATCAGTCATAATATAAGAACTCTCACTGTGCACAGACATTTAAAAAGAACATTTCCAGCTGAACTGAATTAGGTGGCACAATGGATAAGATACTATATTATACCTGTAATGTGAAGTGGAGCTCAAATACTCCTCCGACTGTTATTATTTAAGTTCTATCTAAATACTGAGATTCTTTAAATACGTTACAGCAATTTCTTTCTCCTGAACTTGTCAAGCTGAGTTAATATTTAATTTCCAAATGACTAATTAAATAAAATTGTGGTTTATCATGCAAAAGGTCCATGGAACATGAAAGTAACTAACTAACCTAGATGTTAATGAGGTAGCAATCTTAAAGCTTCCTTCCTTTCAAACAATTTGAAATTACGAGAGATCTGGGCTTGAACCAATTCTTGCCTGATGAACATAGTCACTTAATAACTATGTGTATCTTAACCATTATGTGAAACAGATTTGGGATTCAGTATTGCAGCTAAGTGTTTATTGTTCAAAACCTGAAAACTTTGAAAGAATTTCCACACATCACAATCACAAAACCACTAAATAAACTGTGTAATGTATTTGGTTCACAACTGTATAAGAATTCTTTTTATATGCCATTAAATACATGACTTTGAATATATTTTTATTTATATTTCTCAAAACAAAACAAAAAATGTTGTGTACCATTTTACAATGTCGACTACTCATTACTTATAAGCAAGTTTTCTGGAAAAAGAATATTTTAAATTAAATAGTTGGTGAGACTAAGTGCTCCCTGTCTACTGTAAGTGTTGTATCCTCTCAACACCTAACACACAGCTTCACATTGGACAACAATATTTTATTTAGATGTAATGAAAGTAGAACTTTTGAATAAAATAGGTCTTTGGGTAGCATTTAAATCCAAAGGCAAGACCTAAAACAATAAAAAATTGGGAACAAAGACAAATGAGGCGACATCAGCCAGCAGAGGTCAATACAAGCAAGCAAAATTGAGGCCTAAGAACATTATATGTGTGTAATGTCTTTTGTTGTATTCTTTGCCTTTGTCTAGTTCATTTTGGACTGTGCTAATGCCTGTGTCTCATGCCAAGTGATAATTCATCTTCAAAAAAGTGGTTATATTTCACGGGATCAGTACATGCAGCAATTCCATATACTCACCACCATGGAAAAACCCACACTGGTGACCTGTGAGAACTATATGATTTTTGCAAATTCAGGAAATGCGCAGTATTACTTTCCCACCAAAAAACAATTATATCCAACAAAGGATATACTGATTGTGTTTCTCAAGGATTGCAGGGCACAATGAACAGTATGGAACAGTGTAAGTATGAAGCTATGAGTGAGATTGATTACGATTCTTCTCCCACTTGTATAAGAACTTGTGGACCACATGCACCACAGTTCTGAGTTACCTTCCTCAGATCTTATAGACTTCTTAATTGAAGATGAACAATAGCGAATGACACAAACAGGTGTTCTGGACCTTTATCTGATTTTTGTTTGTAAGTACATCACTGTGACCATGCTTCTTGCAATTCCAGTCATGCTTCAATGCCAGACAGTGAGGTGACAGACCCATTTCTTCACTCGTGTGCAATCTAGCTGATTGGGTCTCAAAGATTTCTGGGTTATGCAACATGTCATGACTGATCAAAGGGGTTACATTCTATGACTCACCTGGACTGAATTACTTTGTGCCATGTGGACACATTTCCAGCTGTGTGCATACAGTACAACATGTGTTATCTGAACTGCCACAGTTTTTGCTGAAACAGCCACAAACTTAATTCACCATTGTAGAATCTGTGCTTCCAATTGACAACGTACTTGATTATAAGGCAAAACATTCTGCATTGCTTTGTAATGTAGGATCATGCATCTATCATGAGAAATGTAATTCTGTCACCAACCACATTTCCAAGTTTGAAACAGTTAAGACGGTTTTATTGCAAAGGCTATGCAAAGCATCTGAACAAATCTGTTATGCAATTTATTTAGAACAGTTAACTGGAAGGACAGCTTCACAATTGTGACACAATTTGCAGAACACAGTAGATCCAAAGTTAAAGCCAGACAATTCATTGTGAACAATATGGGCTTGTAAATTTCCTCTCAAAATCTGTTGTGTGCTGCTTCCAGATGCCCCTCAGAGTTCCAACACAACCAGCAGATCATGTGTTGATGTTGATTTTACTTGCATTTGGTGCTGCTGCACTCAAAGGCATCTAACCTTGCAAGCACCCAAACTCCACTCACAATCTTCAGTAGGCATCATAGGTTGTGGACTCAAGAAAGTATGCATAGACCCAATGCAAGTAAACCAATCTAGTTAGCTGCATGCTTCCAAACGCAATGGCCATTTATGTATTCTTAACAAGAGTACAAACCAACATTTAGTTGTCGACTCAGGATCAGAGATAAGCATGATCCCAAGAAAATCTGTCAGTTCTCACACTCTTTGTTACAGCTCTGGGCTGTGAATGATTTACATTTAATGTCATATGGTTCCACCAACTGCACCATCAATTCAGGTCTCAGGAAAACATTTACAGGAACTTTTATGGTACTAACATAATGAGCCTCTCCTAGGAGCTCATTTTCTGAGTCAGTATCACTTGTGCCCTGATTTGAGAGAAAGACTACTTTTCAACAGAGATACTGATGATACCATTTTAGGTATTGCTGGAAGACCCCCAGTTTCTGGTTCTCCATGGTAAACAGAGTGCTTAAACACCTTCAGTAAATGAGTTTCAAAAACTAAGATCCTTGTTAGCTGGGCAGCTGACTATGGGGCACCACTATATTTAGACACTAAAAGGGATCATTTTGCATTACAGGGAGAGAGTTTGTCAATCCAGCAAACTTAAAGGGGTGAGACATCAGCTATCATCATTAAGAATCACCTCAGTTACTAACATTAATCATTATTCATCCACTTAATCCAATCTCAAATGTTTATTGCAAATCATGGAGAGCTTATGGAGTAGGATAAACAAATTCAAAGACTATTCCAAGGATGATAAAGAATTAAAATAATTGGATGACATGCTTACCTAAACTCTACTGGACTTGGGTACAGCAATTACTAGAGGGAATGAGGACACTGAATGCTGAACAATTGTGCAGAGAGGCAGAACTCATCATCCAGAAGTGCATCACCAGCTAGAATCATTGGTGGCTACACCATTTCTTCTGTGCAGTGACATTCAACCAGAATTAAAGGAACACTTAGAGGTCAATGACTGAGCACTCAGTGATAATCCCCCAAAACTAAAACCCACCAAGATATTAACCCTTGAGTGAGTGCACCTATGTATGAAGTGTCCAAACCACAAAGAACATTGTCTTTTACCATTTCACTGTTGTTTTACAATTGTGAGCCTGTATCAATTTCTTCATTATTGCTTCAGCTAACATTGTGGTAAGCAGTGTCATTGTACATCCAAGAGAGCACCAGTAATATACAATAAGCATCAAAAATCCAGGATGGAATAATGACAAGGATAGGTAGCTACTCACCATATAGCAGAGATCCTGAGTCACAGAGAGGCACAACAGAAAAATTACTAAACACGTTACTTTCGGCCAGAAGGCCTTCTTCTGAAATAGGTAGTATACACACAATTCATGCAAACACAGATCATACACAAATGACCAATATCTCTGACTGCTGGGGGCAGAATGTGAGCAACTGTGCATGATGGGAGAAGCAATCTGGGTGGTGGAGGTAAGGAGGAGCCTTTGATGGTGGAGGGAGAGTGAGAGTGGGGTATGGGTAGGGGACCATAAAGTGCTGTTTGTGGGAGGGTACAGGGATGAGGTGGTGAGAGAGCAGGGCAGATAGATACAGTTGGGAGGTTAGATGGAAGGCAGAGGGAATGGAGGGGGGCGGGGTCAGGAGGGGGAGTGGGGCAGGAAAGGAGAGAAGTAAAAACACCACGGGTGTACTTGTGGAATAGAAGGTCATGGGGTGAGAACAGGGAAGGGCGTAGATGGATGAGGGACAATAGCTAATGAAGGTTGAGGCCAGAAGGGTTACAGAAATGTAGGATATATTGTAGAGACATTTCTAACATGCACATTTTATATAAGCTGGTATTGGTAGGTAGGATCCTGAATACACAGACTGTGAAGCAGTGATTGAAATGAAGGATGTTGGGGCAGTGTGCTCAGCAGATTCTCCTTGGACATATTTTGTTGGTGACCATTCAAGCAGATAAACAGTTTGTTCATTGTTAAGATGCAACCTCTGTGCTTCATTCTATATGGACAAGATGACCAACAAGTTGCCTGTTGGTATGAATAGTCACTGACAAACTGTGGTCAAGGGACAGCTGGACTATCCCATTGCTGAGCACACTGCCCAACACAACATTCTTCATGGCTTCACAGCCATCTGGATCCTACTGACCAACACCAGCTTTTCTGAACTGCATAGGTGGGAACTCTCCCTGCAATACATGCTACGTTCCTGTAACCCACCTGGCCTCAGTCTTTGTTAAGCAATTGTCGTTCACCCGCGTATTCCCTTTCCTATTCCCATACCACAACCTTCTATTCAACAAATGCACCCACAATCTTTTCACTTCTCTCCTTTTCCACTCCCATTCCACCCCTCCCCTCTCCACCCTCCACTAACGCCCCAACTGCACCTAGTAGCCCTATCCTCTCTCCACCTCATTCCTGTATGCTCCCATGAACAGCACTTTACTGTCCCCCACCCATACCCTATTCTCCCTCTCCCTTCCTGCCACAGCCTCCTCCTTACCACCACCAACCAGACTGCTTCTCCCATTAAGAGCAATTGCTCACGGTCTGGCCCCAGCAGCCAGAGACGTTGGTCATGTGTGTGTGAGCTGCATTTGCTTGAATATGTGTGTGTATGTTGTCTATTTTAGATGAAGGCCTTCTGGCCAAGTCTCCTCACCGTTTTTTCTGTCCGCCACCATTTAGTTCACATGATATGTAATTGAACTAGGAACACAATGCCCTGTCATTTCAGCCACTTGAACAACCTGCCACACATCAGTACATTTAGTGGATTGATTGAATTTAGGGAATTGGCTAAGGAACAGGATAAAATCAACAGTTAGCATCACTCCGAGAAAATACTGACACTGGAGTGAAGTTGGAACATGTACAGATCCCAGACACTATCTTACTTCTGTGGCGCAATATCTCACAGGACAGATTATTTTCTGTGGTACCTGTCAAATTCTGTTGGACCACTTTTGACAGTCTGTGTAACTTATCATGTCCTGCTGTTTGTCCCACCACAAAGTTAGTGACTGAGCACTTTGTGTGGCCAGGTGCTAAAGCTGACTGCAGACAGTGGATATGTGCCTATCTTGACTGAGAATGCAGCAAAACAGGGCATCAGGGAAACAACAAGGAAATTTTGACATGAGTGAAGTCAGACTATGTAGATCTACTACCTGAGCTGAATAGGTTCTGATATATTTTATCTGCAGTTGACAGGATGGAAGCAGTATTTTTTAAAGTCATGACAGCAGATCTTCTGCTTTGGCCTTTGTTCACATGTGGAATGCTCGCTTATATTGCCTGTCATCAATTATTACTGACCAGGGATGTCAATTTCAATTACATCTTTTGAAAGAATTGTGTGAACCATGCAGTGCGCAACTTTTCCACACTACAGCATACCACTGGTAAAGTAACGGTTTAGTTGAACACTGGAATCATACCCTTATAGCAGCAGTGATGTGCCGTGATTCACTATGGACTGAAGTACCACTATGGGTGGGACTGAAGTACTACTAAGGGTGTTGCTGGGAGTTTGAACCACATACAAGGAAGATTTAAAATCATCTTTAGATGAAGTACTGTATGGTGAATTCTTAACTCTTTCTGATGACTTCCTTCTACCATCACCACCTTTGGTACACTCTTAGTTACCATCTCCCATATCTGAGGTCAAAAAACATATTGCTCATGTCCACACACTGCCTTCCCAAGCTCATGCCATGCAGGAGGTTTTTGTATATAAGGCCTTGAAAGGAATGACTGTAGCCATGGGATGCTCTGCAATGATACCACATGAGTGGCTCTTCAATATGCACATTCAGGTCCTCACAAGGTGCTAAATTTCAAAGACCAAATGTTTTCTCTCCTGCTTGACAGCAAACAAACAACTGTCTCCATTCAGTGACCCAAGCCAGTTTGGATGCTGTGGGAACAGGAAGAGGAGGCTGACATTGCATAAGGTTCTACATCTACCTCTGCTTCAGCTAGTATGAGTCTTTGTCCCAAACACTATTTCTTCAAAGAGGAAAATGATGTCTTGACACCATCACTATGTAATGAAAATGATGCACCTCCCCATTCTTGCTACAGCTGACCTCTATACACACCTCCCTCTGCCCTCCTCTCCTTTACAGAATTAGAATCAGAATTTTTAGTGTCCCATAACATACAGAGTTAAATCACAAGATTTAATGTACAGGGGACTTGCCAATACTGCAATTACAATTTATGTGTATTACAGAAACAATAATTATTACTTTATAATTTATGGAGACTGTGTGTAGCCTAACAACAATATTACTGTAAAAAGAGAGAATAATTATTACAATCATTTATTAGACATAAAACTTCTAAGCTCAATTAACAAAACATTTCAGTCACTTGCTTTCTCGCTCATATTGTTATTAAGAAATTCTTCTAAGGAATAGTGACATTTCTGTACTAACAGTTGTCATAGTTTTTGCTTTAGTTGCCCCATCTCCATGCTGAGGATTTGTTTCTTTTTTAGAATGTTGTAAATTTTTGTGGCCCACTTATTCTGGGGTTTGTGCAAACATCTTCAATCTATGAGTGGGAGGCATGAAATTCTCCTTGTTTCTAGTACCATATTGATGTTTAAAGTTATTGTCTACAAATAACTTGGGGTTACTGTACACAAAAATAGTTAGTTCATGAATGTACAAACATGGAGCACTTAATATTTTTAAATTTATTAACAGTGGATGACAGGATACTTTCAGTTTTGCATTAGACATATTTCTAACAATTGATTTTTGTAATATTAAGATTCTAGTCGTTTTGCTTGTGCCTCCCCAACTATAATGGCATACCTTATAACTGATTCAAAATAGCTGTGGTAAACTATTTTCTTGTCTCCATGTTAGATGAATGTGTCACAATCTTCATTACAGATATCAGGCAGTTTAATTTACTTGCTAAATATGTTATGCATGAAGACCAGGAAAGATTTTGGTCCAAATGCTTGCCTAAAAATTTAATGCAGTCCGCTTCTTTCAGTTCTTGGTCTCTATGAGTAATGTGGAATTCTTTTACCTTAAAGTTTTTATTTTTAAATTACAGCAAATGTGTTTCCCCAATATTCAATTTTAGCCTATTTAGTTGGAACCAGTTTTCCAAACTGTCTAATAGTTTTGTGACAGTTGAAGGAATTTGTTCAGTATCATTGCTTTCAACAAGGGCAGAAGTATCATCAGTGAATAAAACGAGTGTGAATTTATGTTCAGGGGTAGATCATTTACATACAGTAAAAACAAAATTGGACCCAGAATTGAGCCTACAAGAGTATGTTCAGGATTCCTGGCACCTGACCCTACCCTGTCTTCTGTACTCCACACTGGAAGGGAGGGGGATAGGAGGATGGGAGGGGGGAGGAGGGCAGGCAGCTCTGTAATGACATCAAACTGTGGAGGTCAATACAAGCAAGTAAAATTGAGCCCTCAGAACTTTATATGTATGTAATGTCTTTTGTTTTACTCTTGGCCTTTGTGTAAATTGTTTGGATTGTCTGAACTAAGGCATGTGTTTCATGTCATGTGATAATTCATGTTTAATACAGTGGATACATTTCATGGAATCAATAAATGCACCTAATTTGGTGTCCTTACCCCTTGGAAAAATCCACACAAGCAGTGGGTTTAAGGGAATACAGACTGCCATCACTGTTAGCTACATCAAGAAATGTTTGTTGTATCAAGTAACTACACAACTGCTGTGACTGCATGTGAGCGATGATGTAGTCACATACAGACGTGTCAGTGTTGCTGACTGACAAGGAGTAGACTCAGTTCTAGGGGGGCTGTTTGAGTCAGGCTTTATATGCACCAATGAGATAAGGGAGCTGTATTCCAGATACCACTTACAGTTTTATAAAATTTGGTAGCAATAATGTTTCACAGAAAATGGAAATTTGTTCTTGAACTCTCTGTTCTATATCTTTTGAGGTTTCATGTTCCAAATTCTAATATTTTTAAAACATTATAAACCAATTTAATGGAATTAAAAAGGTGTTTCTTTTACAACACGGGGGGAAAGGGTTCCCAAATGGTTCCCAATTTTGGATGGTAAATGTTAAGGCTTTTTACAATATAAAAAGAGACAGCTTTATATGAAAACCAATAACTGACATCTTCTTGTCATGTAGGTCATTTTTGTAGGGCTCAAAGAAGCAGAGGCATTCATCATCTACACTATCTTCATCATCTGAAGTAACAAAGATGGGATGAGAAGAAAAGTCATCAGTGTCAGTATCACTTTTCCTCTTATTCTCCTTTCCGAACAATTGAGAAGACAATTTCACTACTGGTTGTCTTTCTTTTAAAGTTCCTTGGAATTGTTTGAAAGGCGTTCAGCTTCATTCTTCTCTATTCAGACCTCTCCAATGAAGCTTGTAGTTGCAATTTGTCAGGAGAAGTCATAATCACAGCAGTTTTACCTACTGTGCTGGAATTTGAACTTCTACACAGAGCAGCTGGGGGACGATTTTGGGAGAAGAAACAAATTCAGAGTTTCAATTTGGTGAAGGGTTAATAGAGGATGGTGGAGCTTGTGGTTCTGGCACAGAAATCTGTGGTTGGACAGAAGATGCATGGACTTCAGCTGCACTGATGGTTGCAGAAAGTTGTGTTTCTTCAAAGAAGTTGTTGTGTCCAAATATTTCAGAGTTGAAAGGTAATACACCACTTTTCCTGAACCCATCCAAAGTGACTTCAATTGTCGCAGGTCTGATATAAGCTCTCCCCATAAGCTCACGTACTTGATACATAGTCAGTGATCTGAAAGGATGCACAGCTATCCCAGTTTCAATCACCTTTGAATAGTGAGTTTTGAATGTCTTCATGAATGTGTTACCAAGTAGTTAGAGTACGTGGAGGAAGAGATACTATTATCACACAATGCTGCCTAGCAAGATTTATCACTTCTACATTCTGAGTGTGAGAATAGTGACCATCGAGTACCATGATGACTGGGCCCTCTTCTGATGGCCAAACACACGTAATGAAATGCCACAGCCATTCTATGAACAATGGAAGCAGAATCCAACCAGATGGATGGCAGACTGTGATCACGGCAGGTGGAGCACCATCTAAACAACTTAGCCTTCAGTCTTTCTTCAAAAGATTATTAAAGATAGGACAAAGTTTCTGCCAGTACCCATAATGTTACCGGTATAATCAGTTTACCTCTCACTGCAGGATTTGCTTTCTCCCTTTAATGGCGATGACTTTAGAGCATAACCCCTGGAGTGGAGTCAGCCCTGTTTCATCTACATTACACACTTTCAACTGATCAAACTTCACTTTTTCAAGCTCTGTTTTCAGAATATTGAAAAACAAATCCAGGTTTCTTTTCATGAAACCTTTCACCCTTGGTAAGGAGACTGACTGCAGAGTTCAATAAGCAAATTCTGGGTATCTTCTTGTGACATTCTGGAGCCATTTTGTGCTGGCAAGGCCCTTTTCAGTATGACTGAGATCATTAGCAAAGCTGGCCGGTGTGGCCAAGCAGTTCTAGGTGCTTCAGTCTGGAACCGCGCGACCGCCACGGTCGCAGGATCGAATCCTGCCTCAGGCACGGATGTGTGTGATGTCCTTAGGTTGGTTAGGTTTAAGTAGTTCTAAGTTCTAGGGGGCTGATGACCTCAGATGTTAAGTCCCATGGTGCTCAGAGCCATTTGAACCATTTGAACCATCAGGCCAACCAGATAGCTAGCTGTCTCAAACCCTTCTCCCTAGGACCGTAGTAACACTCGCCCATAATTTTGCAATTGGAAACTAGTTCATCTTCTAATTTATCTCACAGAGCACACTTACTGCCAGCCCTTGACTTTAATAAAGAATCAATGTCTTTGCTCGTATGATTCATGTGCTTCTCTAGTGTAGACCGTGGAATGTTAAAACAGGTGGATGTTGTTAGGAAGCCCATTTGCCTACTCTTTGAATAATGAGTTTTGAATGTCTTCATAAATGTGTTGCCAAGCAGTTAGAGTATGTGGAGGAAGAGACACTATTATCACACAATGCTGCCTAGCAAGATTTATCACTTCTATACTCTGGGTGTGAGAATAGTGACCATCAAGTACCAAGATGACTGGTGTCTCTACTGATGGCCAAACACACTTAATGAAATGCCACAGCCACTCTGTGAATAATGGAAGCAGAATCCAACCAGCTGGATGGCAGACTGTGATCATGGCAGGTGGAACACCATCTAAACTTAGCCTTCAGTCTTTCTTGAAAAGATTATTAAAGGTAGGACAGCCTTTCTCATAGATTTGTGGCGGCAGCACCGTCCAACGCACGAAGGGCTGAACTACGGCACTGCCGACACAAGTAGGGGCAGCTGTACCGTTATGCGGAATTTAGGCAACGGTGCGTCGCACACCGGACCGCACGGGAACAAAGCTGCCACCAGTGCGAGCTAGTCGACGCGACGCGACACACGTCTCCCCAGTTCTTCCGCCACGGACCACGTGCGTCGAGTCAACGTGACTCCGCCGTAAATGCGTACGCGCGGTCGTAAACGCAGTCGCCGTTAAATTGTCTTTCGTTTCTTCGCGGACGTTACGGCACCTCCGGTCGCGCCAAGAGCAGAACATTCTGTGACGCGGTCTTTTGTCTCGCTCGGTCCACGCGGTCGCGCCACGGCTCGTCACTGGAGTGTACACCCTCCGGGATCGGTGACCGAGCCGTGCCGCCAGTGCAACGCGCCTATGTAGACGGACATTAGCGAAGTATATTATTTGTCATTTATTGTAACGGCAGGAAAAATAAATGTGTCCTGTCCAGAAACCGCTTTAGTCATTTATTGCCACAAAGCCTCTCCCATGAGCATAGTGCGTGGGCGCGGCGATAAATGCCGGTTCACTGCACATGAGCGACTGTAAGCGGGGATACAACACGTTCTCCCTTCACTGGTGACCCCGACGTGATCTGAGGCTAAAAAAACACGTGGTGACAAACGTTCGTCGGTACGAGAGACGTGGAACCGCGAGTAGGCTTGCGCGCATACGCCCGCGCCGAACAGTGCTCCGTAGTAATTTTTTTTTTAACTAACTTTTTTGTATTGTTTTTGTGTGCGTATATTTTGATCGCGGACTGCTTAGTGTTATTTTTTTCTTTTCGTGTGTTTCCCTTGTGTTATTTTCACTGTGTGCTTTCCTCTTGTACGAGGATTCGACTCTGAACTAAGATGGCGACACTAGAGGAGTTACGAAAGACCGTCGAAGAACTGCTCGCACGCAACACGAGGCTAGAGAATGAGCTACAGGCACGGACTACACGCGCGGACGCCGCGCAGCCGCAGACAGCTCAGGACAATGTTGGCGCGCAAATCCCCGCCACACCGACGCCTCCTATGACCGCCGGAACGCCGACAAGCGCTGGACGGGCATTGATCAGGTTGCCTCCCTTTTGGCCGCGCGACCCCGTGATGTGGTTCAGCCAGGTTGAGGCGGTATTTATGAGCAACCACGTGACCTGCGACCTGGCGAAATTTGGGCACGTAGTGAGCCAGCTGGACCAGAACTATGCGGCCGAAGTGCGGGATATAATCACCGCCCCACTGACGCAGTCGAGCTACAAACGGCTCAAGGAAGAGCTGATCCGGCGGATTTCGTCGTCAGAGGAACAGCGTGTGCACCAACTGCTGCGGCAAGAGGAATGCGGTGATCGGAGGCCCTCGCAATTCCTGCGCCACTTGCGGAGCCTCGCGCAGTCCGATATGGTGCCAGATTCGCTGTTGCGCACTATCTGGGTGCGCAGCCTCCCAGCTCAGGTGCAGGCAGTGATAGCCGCACAGACGGAGATGCAGCTGGACGCCGTCGCAAACTTGGCCGACAGGGTGCACGACGCGCTGACAACGGCGCCTAGCACCGTGGCTGCGGCAGCTTACGACTCTGTCCCCCCACCTCTGTGGCGGCCAGCGCCTCCCGCACCCGCATCGGAACTTGACCGCACAGGTGGCAGCTCTCTCGACGCAAGTCGACCGGTTGGCGCGCAGCGGCAGCAGACCGGGCGACAGGCGGCGTGGCTCGCGCAGCCGGCAACGCAGCAACAGCCGCTCCAACGGTACCCCGCCGACGTCACACCATGCACAAAGCGGCTACTGCTGGTACCACGCCCGCTTCGGCAACGAAGCAACCAGGTGCCGCGCTCCTTGCTCGCACCCAAACGCCAGCTGCGACCGGACCTAGGCGCACCCGGCTGCAATATGATATCGAGGCGTCTGTTTGTTGCGGAACGGGGGGCAGGCGTGAGGTACCTCGTCGACACGGGTTCGGACTTTGATCTTCCCCCGTTCTATGTTACGAGACCGCAGGCGGGCCGAGGCACTCTGCCTTACAGCGGCGAACAACTCCACTATTAAAACTTACGGCACACACAGCCGCAATATAGATCTGGGCCTACGGCGCATGTTCTCGTGGACTTTTACCGTGGCCGACGTCAATGAGCCGATCCTGGGCGCAGACTTTCTCGGCCACTACGGGCTACTAGCCGACATCGCAAACGGCCAGCTCATCGACGCCACGACTAAGTTAAAGATTGCAGGACAGCGCCGGCAGGCTGCATACTACAGCGTTAAACCCGTGAAGTGCCCCGGACCGTACGCTGACATTCTGGAACAATTCCCCGACCTCACCCGCCCAGCCGGTGCACCGAGAGACATCAAACATTCGACGGTGCACCACATAATAACCACACCCGGACCCCCCACATCGTGTCGCCGACGTCGACTCGCGCCGGACAGACTCGCAGCAGCAAAGGCGGAGTTCGAGGCCATGCTGCGGCAAGGCATCGTGCGACCATCGAGCAGCCCATGGTCATCGGCGTTGCATTTAGTGCCCAAGAAAGACAATTCGTGGCGCCCCTGTGGGGACTATCGCGCCCTTAATTCGCGAACGGTGCCGGACCGATACCCAGTCCCACACCTTCAAGACTTCAGCTACGCCTTGGCGGGCTGCGCGGTGTTCAGCAAGATTGACTGCGCAAAGGCGTACACCCAAATTCCGGTGGCGCCCGAAGACATCGAAAAAACAGCCATCGTAACGCCCTTTGGGCTTTTCGAAAGCCTGTTTATGACTTTCGGTCTTCGGAATGCTGCCCAGACTTGGCAGCGGTTCCTGGACGGCGTCTTGCGAGGCTTGCCATTTTGCTTCGCGTACCTCGACGACATCTTGGTGTATTCCAAGTCGCCCGAACTCCACCGCCGCCACTTAACGACCATCTTTCAGCGCCTGAGTGAAGCCGACATCGTCATTAACCCCGCTAAATGCGAGTTCGGCGTGACGGAAATTGAGTTCCTCGGCCATTTAATTACGCCCACCGGATCGACACCGCTACCGGAGAAAGTTAAGGCAATACAGAACATGCCGCGTCCGCAGACGCACAAAGAATTACGACGCTACCTCGGCATGTTGAACTTTTATCATCGACACCTGCCCAACGCCGCAGCAGTGCAAGAGCCGCTGACTAAGGCGTTACAAGGTCCTACCTCAAAAGGAAAGACCCTCGTGAATTGGACAGACGCAATGGAGCAAAGCTTCACGGACTCAAAAAGGAATCTCGTGGAAGCGACGCTGCTCGCGCACCCGGTACATGACGCGGACTTAGCTGTAGTCGTGGACGCCAGCCAGGCCGCCATCGGCGCGGCGTTACAACAGCGCGTCGGCGGGAGTTGGCAGCCTCTCGGTTTTTTCTCCAAAAAGCTTTCCGATTCGCAACGTGCTTGGAGCGCTTATGACCGAGAGTTGCTTGCTGTGTACGCAGCGGTGAAATACTTCCGACCGTCCATAGAAGCCCGACAGTTCATCATTTTCACCGATCACAAACCCATTACCCACGCGTTCGAGAACAACCACACTAAGTGTTCACCGCGCCAACTCCAGCAGTTAGAGTACGTGTCGCAATTCACGACTGACATTCGACACATTTCGGGGATAGACAATATCGTCGCCGATTGTTTGTCCCGAGCGTGTGCCGTTATTTCACCCCCTGTGAACTTTGAGGACGTGGCCCAAGTACAGGAGAGTGACGAAGAACTACACCGATTCCGTCACGACACTTCCAGCGGCCTGCAACTGGAGCTGGTGCCTGTCCCCGGCTCCGCACGGAAGATTTGGTGTGACACCTCAACCGGCACGCACCGACCGTTTCTCCCGGAGAAATTCCGACGCAGTGCCTTCGACCATATCCACGGACTGTCACACCCCGGCACCAACACCACTGCGGCGCTCGTGGCTGCGCGTTTCGTCTGGCCCGGGCTTCGGAAGGACTGCCGCGAATGGGCGCGCACTTGCACGTCATGTCAGCGCGCCAAAGTCGGGAGGCACACCCACGCACCCGTGGGCACCTTCCCGGGCGCGACACGCCGATTTGCACACGTCCACGTGGACCTCGTCGGCCCGCTTCCTCTCTCACAAGGCAAGCGGTACCTCCTAACTATGGTGGACCGCTTCACTCGCTGGCCGGAAGCAACGCCCGTCGCGGACGTCACAGCCGAGACCGTCGCCACCGCATTCGTCGACACCTGGGTGGCACGCTTCGGATGTCCCAGTCACGTGACAACTGATCGCGGCCGCCAGTTTGACTGCGCGTTGTTCACGCACGTCGCCAGACTGCGTGGCACCCGGTTACACAGGACAACCAGCTACCATCCGGCATCGAATGGCATGGTCGAACGGTTCCACAGGACTCTCAAAGCCGCTCTAACCTGCCACGACACCTCATGGCCAGAGGCGCTCCCACTGGTGCTGCTCGGCCTGCGAGTCACGCCGAAGGAGGAGATCGGCGCGTCACCTGCCGACCTCGTTTACGGGCAATCTCTGACAATCCCGGGCGATTTTGTCGAAGATGCAAGTCTCCCACGCGACGCCGTGGCACCCACTCTGGCGGAACGTCTGCGCAGTCACATGGCCGGCCTCCGAGCGCACGCACCGACGCGGCACGGCACCGGGAAGATATTCGTCCACGCCGACCTGCAGCGCTGCACGCACGTCATGTTGCGTACCGACGCAGTACGGCCACCTCTCCGACCGCCCTACAGTGGGCCGCACCGCGTGATCGCCCGCGGAGACAAAACGCTGGTCCTCGAGTGCAACGGAAAGCCGTCGACAGTGTCAGTCGACCGCGTCAAACCAGACTACGTCTTGCCCGCTCCATCAGCCACGCATTTCTTCGACCCGGCAGAAGATCTGTTCACGGACGACACTCCCTCTGCCAGCGGTCAGACGGAACCCGCACCCGGAGCCGCCGGTGACGCACAGCTGCAGCCTGCTGTCATCGCGCCGCCACGTGCGCCTCCCTCCACCACGCCCAGGCAGCTGGTACGGCCGCCCGGACCGCGCCCACCACAGGCGCACCGGTCGCCCCCACCACAGCCGCCAGCGGACTACGTCACGCGCGCCGGCCGCCGCGTCCGATTCAAACGGCCGTGCTGCGTCGCCAGCGCGCCACGACACCCAAACCGGCAATCACGCGTCTGAGCCGCCGAACGCCGTCAGAATTCGGCGCCCACGAGCCGCCGTCCGCTGTAGAGACCCGACCTCCAGCTGCAAGTGCCTTCGGCCGGTAACTCCAGTCGAGCGTTCGTCACAGCTCCTGGACCCGCGTTCGCGTCTTTTGCCTCCGCCGCGTCGGGCGTTGAGGCCGGATCGGCACCCGCGCCTGCTTACCTCATTCGCTTCTCCGTCGAGCTCCGGACATCGCGCACCACACCGCCCGGCTTGTCCGTAGTAGCTCCCGGACCCGCGTTCGAGTTCCGACGGTACCGCACTCGCGCAAGCGCCTTCGAGACGTCGCCACCAATGACCTGCAACGCGCGCCTTCACGCGCATCGCTACGGACAGTCGCAGCCAGTGCCTGCTGCCGCTGTCACTAGCCGCCAGCGCGAGGACACGCCCACCGCACGCTCGCCGGTCTGGCGCGCTGACGTCACGGGCCGCCGCCCTTCCGACGCCGACCGACCCCCGCCAAAGCTGCCGCACTGCCATCACGCAGTGCACGAACTTTTAAACACACGCACGCCACCGAACGATCGCCGCGTTTTCACAGCTACGGAGCTCCGCTCTCCAAGGGGGGATCTGTGTGGCGGCAGCACCGTCCAACGCACGAAGGGCTGAACTACGGCACTGCCGACACAAGTAGGGGCAGCTGTACCGTTATGCGGAATTTCGGCAACGGTGCGTCGCACACCGGACCACACGGGAACAAAGCTGCCACCAGTGCGAGCTAGTCGACGCGACGCGACACACGTCTCCCCAGTTCTTCCGCCGTGGACCACGTGCGTCGAGTCAACGTGACTCCGCCGTAAATGCGTACGCGCGGTCGTAAACGCAGTCGCCGTTAAATTGTCTTTCGTTTCTTCGCGGACGTTACGGCGCCTCCGGTCGCGCCAAGAGCAGAACATTCTGTGACGCGGTCTTTTGTCTCGCTCGGTCCACGCGGTCGCGCCACGGCTTGTCACTGGAGTGTACACCCTCCGGGATCGGTGACCGAGCCGTGCCGCCAGTGCAACGCGCCTATGTAGACGGACATTAGCGAAGTATATTATTTGTCATTTATTGTAACGGCAGGAAAAATAAATGTGTCCTGTCCAGAAACCGCTTTAGTCATTTATTGCCACAAAGCCTCTCCCATGAGCATAGTGCGTGGGCGCGGCGATAAATGCCGGTTCACTGCACATGAGCGACTGTAAGCGGGGATACAACACGTTCCCGCTTCAGATTCTTCTGACCAGTGTTTCCTAACTCCAGGTGCCATCTACAGTAATGCTATGTAAAGGATAGGAATATCTGGTAAAATCAATCAGTGGAAAGTATGATAAGCTAAATATGTTATTAACATGTTTATACTAAACATGGTTCAACTAAAAATATTTTGGCAACCCCCCCTAAAACATATATTTTTAACACTTTTTAATTTTAGAAATTTATAAATTATTTCTTATTTAAAGCATACATCCCATAGTAATAATTGCTTTTTATGAAAGTAACTCAGTGCTTTAAATACAACACAAAATAGTTCATTATTTCAGATAAAGGGAAATGAGCAACACCAGTATCTGAAAGTAGAAAAACTCAGAACTGAACAAAACATGCTTGACATTTTTAACTCCACTGGATCTGGGAGTACAAATGAATAACTCCCAGCATGCTGCTCTGCCACTACTAGAAGCTAATTGAAATGATTTTCAGTAGAGAGCAGCACCTGGTCACATGAGAAATCTCCCTATCTGAAATTAGGAAACTATCCAAATGCAGCTCCCTTACCTTACTACAGAAAAGTGCAAAGTGTGTGACGTGATCAATTGTTCATTGATACCACATTCAGTAGATACACAAGATATGATAGTGCAGTTTTCCTGTCCCCCATATGTGAATGTAATGGGAAAAAGCCCTAATAACTGGTACAATGGGAAGTACACTCGCCCAAGCACTCCAGTGGTTTACTTTACATTTGCAGAGGAAAATACACATTATTATTACTGTTACTACTGTATTATTATTATTATTATTATTATGCATGGATACCAGACTAAAAAATTCAAGATCTCCACAATTTTTACGGAAGCTAGAAATTTAGTGCAGACTTCAATGTGAGATGCTTTTAATGATTTCCACAATGAAATTCTGGCTCTCAAAATCTGGCAGGAAATCCAGAGAGATTCTGGTCATATGTAAAGCACATCAGCAGCAAGACACAGCCAGTACCTTCTCTTCACCATAGAAATGATAATGTTACTATCACAGTGCATGTAAACCAGAATTACTAGAACACATTTTTCTGGAAGCAGATATTTCAGGATTCAAATCAATAGTAGCTGCCAACATGAGTCGGCTAGAAGTAGATGCCTACTGTTTAGCGAAGCAACTTAACTCACTTAATTAGGACAAGTCTTGTCCAGATTGTATACTATTTAGATTTCTTTGACAGTACACTGATGTTATATCTCCATATTTAGCAAACTTATATAACCACTCTTTCGATAAAAGAACTGTCATACAGCTAAAATGTTGCACATGTCACATTATTCCACAAGAAAGGAACAGAAGTAATCCACTTAATTATGGATGTATATCACTGATGACAATTTCCAGTAGAATTATTTAACATATACATTATGAATAACTTCAAAGAAAATGATCTTTTGACCCACAGAACGGATTCAGAAATAAATCTAGTAAAACACAACTGGCTCTTCATTCACACAAAGTAACGGATGCTATCAACTGGTTTCCTCAAATTGATTCCATGTTTCTGTATTTCCAGAATACTTTTTACACCATTCCTCACAAGCAACTCCTAATCAAATTACATGCCTATGGCATATTCTCTCAGTTGTGCAACTGGATTCAAGATTTCCTATCATAAAGGTCAAAGTTTACAGTAGTCAACAGAAAGACATTAAATAAAACAGAAGTGGCATCTGGGCTTCCCCTATAAAATGCTACTGGTTCTCTGCTGCTCCTAATTTATGTAAAATGATCTTGGAGATAATCAGGGCAACCGTGTGAGATGTTTGCAGATGATGCTGTCATTTACTGTGTAGTGAAGTCATCAGAACATTAAAACTAACAGCAAAATGATTTAGATAAGATATTTGAGTGATGAAAAAAGTGGCAGTTATCTCTAAATAATGATAAGTTTGAGATCGCCAACATGAATATGAAAAGAAATCTGTTAAATTTTGGTTACATGATAAATCACACAAATCTAAGTGCTAAAAAGTCAACTAAATATCTAAGGATTACAATTAGGAACAACTTAAATTGGAAGGATCACACTAATAATGTTATGGGGAAGGTAAACAAAGACTATGTTTTATTGGCAGAACACTTAAAAGCTCAAAAGGTCTACAAAAGAGATTGCCTATGGTATGCTTGTCCATCCTCTGTCGGAGTGCTGCTGCATGGTATAGGATCTTTAACAGTTAGGGTTGACAGAGGACATCAAAAAAGTTCAAAGAAGAGGAGCTTGTTTGGTATAATCACAAAATGGTGGAGGAGTATCATGGACATGATACATGATTTGAGGCAGCAATCTTTAAAATAAGTGTGGTTTTCATTGCGGTGAGGTCTTCCCTCAAAATTTCAATTGCTAACTTTCTCCTCCAAAACCAAAAATATTTTGTTGAGACTCACTTGCATAGGGACAAGTGACAGTCATAATAACATAAGAAAAATCGAAGGTTGCATGGAAAGTTTTAAGTGTTTGATTTTCGTGCATGTTACATGGAAATGGAACTGTAGAGAAATAGTCTGCAAGTGGCTGGATGAACCCTCTGCCAAGCACTTAAGTGTGAATTGCAGTGCAGTCATGGAGATGCATATTATTATTATTATTATTGTTATTATTTATCACACTTGTCATGATATTTACATTTTTACCTGTTTCTAGCTTGTCTTTGCAATGGCCATAGTACTTGTGCAAATGGAACAAGTATTTGAAATCAACCCTGTGGAAATTTCACACGTGGTGCACACCGTGAACGATGTGTGAGTGGCTATTATGGAAACCCAGTTAATGGAGGAAAATGCATCCATAAGTAGCAATATGTAGAATGATATATCATTTCATCACTATAATTTATGTGAAAGAAATTCCAGATACTAAAATTGCAGTTAAATTATTCTCTATGTCCTGTTTTGTATACTTGGATGTAATAGAGTCTGGATTATGAAACACATTACTATTTGACCACAATAAGTTGAACCTCAATGTGGCACCTGTTGGGAATGATAGGAGGTGTGCCTTGGGCATGCATCAGGATTGCTGAGGGGAGAGAAGAAGTGGGGGAAGGCAATGCCAACTCCTTCCCACAGCAGTGACATCATGACCTGTGTTTTGTACTTGGACGAAAGTAGAGGTGACACATGTGAAAATGTTGCCAGCATTCAGAGACATGTTATATCTCCCAGTGGTAGTACTGATTGCCTTCAATACCAGCAGCACCTGTAGAAAGGGTCAACATATTGTGGTCAAACAATAAGTAGTGACATAATTCCTGTCAAACAGTTGTTGTTGTTTGTAGAGGTCATTATTGATGCATTTGTGGTTTAGCACACAGAATATATTCCAAAAATACCCTGTAAACATTCAGTCAGATTCAAATAAAATTTCTCAGTACCTTATAATTGCTAAATTTTAAATTTAGAAATTGCTTTACAGACTGTATATTGTTAGATAGTGAAGCGAGACGAAAACTTAATAGTCATGAGTGACTGGAATTCGGTAGTAGGAAAAGGGAAAGAAGGAAACGTAGTAGGCGAATATGGATTGGGGCTAAGAAATGAAAGAGGAAGCCGCCTGGTAGAATTTTGCACAGAGAACAACTTAATCATACCTAACACTTGGTTCAATAATCATAAAAGGAGGTTGTATACATGGAAGAAGCCTGGAGATACTGACAGGTTCCAGATAGATTATATAATGGTAAGATAGAGCTTTAGGAACCAGGTTTTAAACTGTAAGACATTTCCAGGGGCAGATGTGGACCCTGACCACAATCTATTGGTTATGAACTGTAGATTAAAACTGAAGAAACTGCAAAAAGGTGGGAATTTAAGGAGATGGGACCTGGATAAACTGACTAAACCAGAGGTTGTACAGAGATTCAGGGAGAGCATAAGGGAACAATTGACAGGAATGGGGGAAAGAAATACAGTAGAAGAAGAATGGGTAGCTTTGAGAGATGAATTAGTGAAGGCAGCAGAGGATCAAGTAGGTAAAAAGACGAGGGCTAGTAGAAATCTTTGGGTAACAGAAGAAATATTGAATGTAATTGATGAAAGGAGAAAATATAAGAATGCAGTAAATGAAGGAGGCAAAAAGGAATACAAACATCTCAAAAATGAGATCAACAGGAAGTGCAAAATGGCTAAGCAGGGATGGCTAGAGGACAAATGTAAGGATGTAGAGGCTTATCTCTCTAGGAGTAAGATAGATACTGCCTACAGGAAAATTAAAGAGACCTTTGGAGAAAAGAGAACCACTTGTATAAATATCAAGAGCTCAGATGGAAACCCAGTTCTAAGCAAAGGAGGGAAAGCAGAAAGGTGGAAAGAGTATATAGAGGGTCTATACAAGGACAATGTAGTTGAGGACAATATTATGGAAGTGGAAGAGGATGTAGATGAAGATGAAATGGGAGATATGATACTGCGTGAAGAGTTTGATAGAGCACTGAAAGACCTGAGTCAAAACAAGGCCCCGGGAGTAGACAACATTCCATTAGAACTACTGACAGCCTTGGGAGAGCCAGTCCTGACAAAACTCTACCATCTGGTCAGCAAGAAGTATGAGACAGGCGAAATACCCTCAGACTTCAAGAACAATATAATAATTCCAATCCCAAAGAAAGCAGGTGCTCACAGATGTGAAAATTACTGATCAATCAGTTTAATAAGTCACGGATGCAAAATACAAACGTGAATTCTTTACAGTCGAGTGGAAAAACTGGTAGAAGCCAACCTCGGGGAAGGTCAGTTTACATTCCGTAGAAATATTGGAACACATGAGGCAACACTGACCCTACGACTTATCTTAGAAGCTAGATTAAGGAAAGGTAAACCTACATTTCTAGCATTTGTAGACATAGAAAAAGCTTTTGACAATGTTGACTGGAATACTCTCTTTCAAATTCTAAAGGTAGCAGGGGTAAAATACAAGGAGCAAAAAGCTATTTACAATTTGTACAGAAACCAGATGGCAGTTATAAGAGTCGAGGGACATGAAAGGGAAACAGTGGTTGGGAAGAGAGTGAGACAGGGTTGTAGCCTCTCCCTGATGTTATTCAATCTGTATATTGAGCAAGCAGTAAAGGAAACAAAAGAGAAATTCGGAGTAGGTATTGAAATCCATGGAGGAGAAATAAAAACTTTGAGGTTCACCAATGACATTGTAATTCTGTCACAGACAGCAAAGGACTTGGAAGAGCAGTTGAATGGAATGTACAGTGTCTTGAAAGGCGGATATAAGATGAACATCAACAAAAGCAAATCAAGGATAATGGAATGTAGTCAAATTCAGTCGGGTGATGCTGAGGGAACTATATTAGGAAATGAGACACTTAAAGTAGTAAAGGAGTTTTGCTGTTTGGGGAGCAAAATAACTGATGATGATTGACGTAGAAAGGACATAAAATGTAGACTGGCAATGTCAAGGAAAGTGTTTCTGAAGAAGAGAAATTTGTTAACATTGAGCATAGATTTAAGTGTCAGGAAGTCGTTCCTGAAAGTATTTGTCTGGAGTGTAGCCATGTATGGAAGTGAAACATGGACGATAAGTAGTTTGGACAAGAAGAGAATAGAAGCTTTCAAAATGTGGAGCTACAGAAGAATGCTGAAGATTAGATGGGTAGATCATATAACTAATGAGGAGGTATTGAATAGGATTGCGGAGAAAAGAAGTTTGTGGCACAACTTTACTAGAAGAAGAGATCGGCTGGTATGACATGTTCTGAGACATCAAGGGATCACCAATTTAGTATTGGAGGGCAGTGTGGAGGGTAAAAATCGTAGAGGGAGACCAAGAGATGAATACACTAAACAGATACAGAAGGATGTAGGTTGCAGTAGGTACTGGGAGATGAAGAAGCTTGCACAGGATAGAGTAGCATGGAAAATTGCATCAAACCAGTCTCAGGGCTGAAGACCACAACAACAGCAACATTGTTACTGTGTCCTCTTTTCTGTTGATGCACAACCAGTGCTGATCCTGAAACTGTTGTTTCAATAACAAACAACAAGGTAGTAATCAAAAAACATAATCCGTGACTGATTTGGAACAGCTTAGCTACCTGGAGCCACAAGATGCCATATTGTCTTCGAAGAAAACATTATACACTACAGTATTGCACACTTGCATTACACAGGTTTACAGATTGAGAACTTTAGGTTAGCTACTCATTACTGTAGATCTGTTATGGAAAAAGTTGGTGTTGTAATATTTATAAAAAATAATATAGTGTATAGATCCCTAGACTTAATCAAATACTGTGATGAACAACATTTTGAGGTGTGTGGCAGCGAGTTAACAAAAAAAAAATGGCTCTGAGCACTATGGGACTTAACATCTATGGTCATCAGTCCCCTAGAACTTAGAACTACTTAAACCTAACTAACCTAAGGACAGCACACAACACCCAGCCATCACGAGGCAGAGAAAATCCCCGACCCCGCCGGGAATCGAACCCGGGAACCCGGGCGTGGGAAGCGAGAACGCTACCGTACGACCACGAGATGCGGGCAGTGAGTTAACAGCAGACAATGCAACTGTTATTGTTCTGGCTGATTACAGGGCACCTGCTGAAAATCTAAATGTATTTTTAAGACAAACTGAATCACTTATGTCCCAACTATGTAGGAAAACTAAATCTGTCATTGTTATGGGTGACTTCAGTGTGGACCTTTCGACAGAAAATAGAAAGACAACAGACTTTGAACATTTAATGTACTGTTACAATTTAGTACCAGTGGTGGACACTCCAGCTAGAGTAACTGCCAGCTCTAGCACTTTAATAGATAATGTATTTGTAGATAAGGATATTTGCAATAATTTAACCATGAAAATATTATAAATGGTCTCTCTGATCATGAAGGGCAATTCCTCACTCTAAACCAAATGAATGTGCAAAGAAAAGAAAATTTCATTTGTAAAACATTTAGGATTATAAGCAGACACACCACTGAAACCTTTAATCAGCAATTACAGCTTGTGGACTGGTCTCCTGTATATGCTACAGTTGATGTCAATTCACAATTTAATATATTTATCAATTAAGTTACAAGCCTTTTTGAAGAAGCATTTCCTAAAAACTCAGTGAGAGAAAACCTGTTCAAATCTGGAAACAAGCCTTGGATTACTAAAGGCATCAAAATCTCTTGTGAAACAAGAAGAGAACTATATGCTGCAGCCAGGAGTTCAAATGATAACAGTAGGATTACACACTATAAAATCTACAATAAAGTTCTGAATAAAACCATTCAGGCAGCAAAGAACATGTACTTGAAGGCAGAAATTGACAACTTGAGCAATAAAGTAAAAACTATCTGGAAATTTGTAAAGAAGGAAATGGGGAAAAATGCAGTTTGTAGTGAAAATATCCAAATCAAAAGGGAGGGTAATCTTGCTTGTGATCCAAAAACAATTGCAGACACATTCAACAACAATTTTTTAACAGTAACAGAAAAATAGGTTTACAAGGGTCCATGAATCAAGCCATCAATCTTTTGAAAGCTAGAGTACCTTTTTCAGTACAACAGATGAAGGTAAAAACAGTCACTGTTCAAGAAATTGAAAGAGTTATTAAATCCCTGAAAAGTAAAAACTCTGCTGGAATTGACAACATTTCTAACAAGTTATTAAAATACTGCTCCAGCCATGTAAGTAAAGTGCTCTGCCACATTTTTGATGCGTCACTTAAGCAAGGAATAGTTCCTGAGAGGCTGAAGTATCCAGTTGTAAAACCGCTGTATAAGAAGGGGGATAAGACGGATACTGCTAACTATAGGCCAATATCACCACTGACAAGCTTTTCAAAGGTTTTAGAGAAACTAATGGATGCCAGGATAGTTAAGCATCTCAGTGAACACAATATTTTCAGCAAAAGTCAGTTTGGATTACAAAAAGGTTTGTCAACAGAAGATGCAGTATTTGTATTTACTGGCAAACTCTTGGAATCTATCAACAAAAAACTGAAAGTGATTGGCATATTTTGTGACCTAACAAAAGCATTCGACTGTGTGAATCATCAAATTCTTTTATAAAAAGCTGCACATCTCGGTATAAGTGGTGCAGCAGGGAAATGGCTTGACTCATATCTGTCAAACAGGAAACAAAAAGTTGTAGAAAATAGTAAAGATGGTGTCCCATTATCTTCAGAATGGGGTACCATCACATGTAGAGTGCTGCAGGGCTCAGTTCTGGGCCCCCTACTTTTTATTATATTTATAAATGATCTCCCTCTCTGTACAGAATATTGTAGATTCACCTTTTTTGCTGATGACACTACACTACTTATTGATAATTCAGTAGATAAACTTGAGGTAACAGCAAATAAGATTTTAAATGAAATGGTGAACTGATTTAACATTAATGGTCTTTCTTTAAATTACTGTAAAACAAACTACATGCAGTTCCACACAACATCCAAAGATGAGGAAATAGTAGTAAAAATAGGTGAGCAGACAATAACCAGTGTAGATTCCTCAAAATACCTAGGCTTGCATATTGATAGCAAACTGAATTGTTCAAACCACATCCTGGATCTATGCAAAAGACTAAGTTCAGCAACATATGCATTGCGCATTGTTTCTTCTTATAGAAATATGGAAACCATGAAGACAGCATATTATGGTTACCTTCATGCAATTATGGCATTTGGAATTATATTTTGGGGAAATCAGCCACTGGCTAAAAAAGTACTGTGTGTACAAAAAAGAGCCATAAGGATCATGTGTGGAGTCCATCCTAGAGCCACATGCAGGAATCTTTTTAAGAAGCTTGAAATACTTACATCCACTGTGCAATATATATTCTCTTTGAGGTGCTTTATAAGGAAAGAAAACTCCATCCTTAAGCCGAATAGTGCATATCACAGTCACAATACTAGAAGGAAACATGATATCCACTATGAACAGCCAAATCTAAGTATGGTGCAGAAAGGAGTCCATTTCAGTGGCTGTAAGATTTTTAATGCCCTTCCTTCAAGAATTAAGTGTTTGGTAGATGATGATCTCTTGTTTAAAAAAACCTTAAGGCAGTTCCTATTGTAAGGATCATTTTATACAATAGAAGAGTTCCTGAACTACAGTGTCTAACATTTCTTGTATTGTAAATTGCAAATGTATGCCCAAATTTGTATTTCTCTGTAACACTTATTATTTTGTAATCTTTATCTATCTCTAAAATGTATTTTTTGTAGTGGGACCTAAGTTACTGTTTACTGTTTTTGTTTTGTTTTATGTATTACCATAAATTCTGGCCAAAAGCTTGTAAAATTGACACATTCCATATCCTGTGATAGTGTCACAACATGGATCACTGAATAAGAGATAAATAAATAAATAAAATAAATATAAATAAATAAATGGTTCAGTCATCTGGTGTATTTAAACTTGCAACACTTCATTCACACGTACATGGTATATTCACATGGTTTTCGCGCAGTGACCAATGTAGACAGAGGTCTGGGGGATGATACAGTTTTCACTGTGTGTTGAATGCTTTTGGCACATAGTATTCAAGGTACAGGAAAAGAGGCTGGTGAGTAAACACATTTGGATTACTTTTTTGAGTCAGCTATAGGCAGCCTGATATTGGCCTTGACTTGAATATTGCCTGTAGCATCATTTTAAAACTTTGGAGGAGATTACTGGTGGCTGGCACTAGAGACAAAATGAATCCTGTACACCAAGTGACCAAAAATATCCAAGAAGCAGAGCATCCATTCTGAGTAGAAAACTCACAGAAGCTTTTGATGCTCACATTCCCTATTAGATTGTGGATTGTCTGCTACCAAAGGTTGCTCTGTACACTAGATGACTTCCAGGTGCATTTGTCTCTCACAAATGCACCATGATGATGATTGTATGTGATGCCTTTCCCATCATGACTGGGACTCATGCAGATGGGTAGTTTCCTGCTGATAAATTAATCCCATACATTTGGGTAGCTTCCTGCTGTCAAATTAATTGTGGTTTATTCTTGAGACTAATTCATTTTTGCTATCTGATCATCTGGCACACACCATGGGACACATTTCAGTTCTGACAGTCTTCTGGAAAAGGACTGACACAGTAATGTTAATAATGTTGTCTGGGGCTGCATCATTATAGGGACACATCTACCACTGCAAGGGTTATCTCTGGGGCTGTAATGGTTCCTCTGAAGGGATTACATCCTGCAACAGAACACGCAACTCCATATGGATCTGGTTTCATCTGTCCTATGATAAAGGCCAAACTCGCAAGGGTGGCGTATTGGATGAACTGTTGCAACATGAGTGACACAGTGGGATTTAATGTTCATATGCTGCCCTTGGCTGTGCTCTAACGACTGCCTCCATGGATTCTTGCTGATCTCTAAACTGCTCTTGTCAAGAAATGGTTGTTACCTCATGTAATGCTGGACTGCTTGTAATGAACATTAGGGAAAGTTATTGGGCCTTCTGTATTATCACACAAGTGCATTACACTACATCCTGAAGTTTTTATGGTTCCTTGGAAAGATGCCACACACTAAATGACACCTTTGATCCATATCAAACTTTCCAGTATACCTTGCAGTCCCCGTATTGCTGTATCCCATACCACAGTATACATCAGGGCACCATGTAGTACATGTATAACCATTTATTCCCACAGCTATGTCATTCAGGAGTAATAACTGAACAGACTGCATCAGTGTTATAAAGTTAGGATTACACAAGCATTATAATACAATAACAAATGATCATAAGAAGGGTACAGTAGTTAATAACATTGGGAGAATTTTTTCTCAAGTACATGTTCACTAAACAATAATTAAATTCATAAAGTAGTTCATTCTTTAGAATTAAGCAATCCAATTTTCTGTTTTATTGTCAAATAATTCATTCAAACTGTATGGTGGTTTTATCATAAACTGTGTGGTATCTTTCCTCAAAATTTTGCCATTTCAATGACTGCATTTTAGTATATAGGTGACTGAACATTTTAAAAGTCACTGCTGGAAAATGGTCCAGTGTCATGGAGATTCAACAGCTAGGTATGTCTTTGTTCCTTATGGTGTGCATTATAATTGTGGATATCACTCCTGATGCTTAGTGTTTCATGGTTTTTCTTAATATATATGACACAGTTGAAGACATATTGACTGAAATTATCATCACTTTTAGACACAGTGGTTTAGTTTATTGCTTCATGTTATCATCCTTATTGCTTTTTTGCAGAGTAATAGCACTTTTTTGTACCCTGAACAGTTATTCCACAGTAACAGGCCAGAGGTGATATGGTGTGAAAAAGTTAATAGTATACCATTAGCTGATACTGAGCAGATGTTTCAATTTTCTCAGGAGATAAATAGCTTATGATAGTTTGTCACAAACATGTGCATTGTGTTCTTGCCAAAGGAGATTGCTGTCCACCATGAAGACCAGATATTTCACAATCACTATACAGTTCATGTATCCTTTGTCAATGAGGCTAGATAGTTTTTGCATTCTTTCTTCATTGATTTTCAATTTGTCTATAACAAACCTTTCTTTTGTCACATGAAACAAAATATCTGTTTCTTCTGGAGCCTTGGTGGCATTGATGCCTTTAAAGCAGAAAGTTGTGTCATCTGCAAATTGCAAGAAGTATCCATGAGCACTTAAGTCATTTACAAAAACTAGGGGCGGAGGGGGCCCCATTAGCAAACCCTGTGGCACACCATATTCCAACTTCCATTCACATGATTGTGCTTATTGGACTGAAGCACTCTGTCTTACATTTCCAAAAAAGATTTGAGGGTTGCCAAAACAGTGTCTCCAACACCATGTTGAACTAGCTTGTTTAGATGGAAATTAAGAGGAATGAAGACAAATGCTTTACTAAGGTTACAAAGTGTGAACGCAAAATATTCTTTTTCTTCAAATTGTGCTTTATTTTAATAACCAGATCTAGTTCTCTTGTTTTTGTAGATTTGCCTTTCTGGAAACCATACTGTGCATCTGTAAGGAGCTCATCAATTTTGAAGTAATCTGAGATTTGACCTTTCACTGCAGTCTTAATAACTTCAGTGAAGCTTTGGCATTACTGAGATTGGTCTGAAGCTTTCTGCTGTACCTGGCTGGACCATTTTTATAAAATGGCTCTGTCTGTGCAAGTTTTAGAAAGCCCAGAAATAGACCAGGAGAGAAAAACTTATTAATTACCATAATTGAGGACCATTTTCAAAAAACTCAATTACAGAATTTGCAAAAATGAGTTATATATGTATTCATGTACTTCCAAATGAGACTAATCCACTGCAGTACACAGATTCTATCAAAATGTACTATTTGCCTGTTCAGTCTTTCACACAAAATAGCAAAAATTTTTAAAACTTGACATCTACAAAAAAAAACAAGTTCTGCTTGTGGTAGACACTTATAACTAGTTTCCAACAATCTAGCTCACTACTTCCCAGTCAGGGTCACAGTTATATGTCCCCTGATAGGGTATTTGGTACCACTGAAAAGGAATTGAGAAACTTGAAATCAGAAGCTTACCATCACACTATCATGAGGTTCTGAGCCAGTATGGTGCCTGTATGATTCTGGGTAAGTACTGGCATGTACACAATTTCAATACCAGTGCTAACACATTAATAAAATGGAGTCACCATTCAAGATGTCTGAAGCCAGAGCTTCTATTTTTATTATTTAAAAAAGGAAAAAAGAAAAAGTAATGCCATTTGCATAGTGAAAACAACATACTTTTCATCTTTTATCATTGTTGAAGTGAAGAAACCTAACATAGATATTTTCAGGAATATTATTTGATCAGCTGTAATAAAACTTAGAAACCACACGAGTGTCAAAAAAGCTTACAATGTAAAGGAACTAAAGAAATGTTTTGATACATCATCAGAAAAAGCCCAAGAGTTCTGTGGAGAGACCCTAGATTTCTGCAATGAGGATGACACTGAAAATACATCTGCATCTACATCTACATCATACTACACAAGCCACATAATGGTGTGTGGTGGAGGGTACTTCCAGTACGATTGTCTGATCCTTTCAACCCTGTTTCACTCACAAATAGTTCGTGGGAAGAATGATTGATGGTAAGCCTCTGTATTGGCTATAATTTCTCGAATTTCCTCCTTGTGGTCAATATACAAGATGTACGTGGGGGGAAGAGATATGTTGTCAGACTCCTCCTGAAAAGTGCTGTCCCAGAATTTCAATAGTAAATCTCTCCATGATGCACAACACGTCTCTTGTAATGTCTGCCAGTGGAGTTTGTTTAGCATCTCCATATTACTCTCTCACCAGCTAAACGATCCCATGATGAAATGCACCACTCTTCACTGGATCTTCTCTATCTCCTCTATCATTCCTACCTGATAGGGATCCCAGATAGATGAACAATACTCAAGAATTGGGCAAACAAGTGCCTTATAAGCCACTTCTTTCATGGATGAGTTACATTTCCTTAAGATTCTTCTGATGAATCTGAGTCTGGTGTCTGCTTTTCCCACTATCTGTTTTATATGGTCATTCCACTTAAGGTCACTCTGGATACTTATGCCAAGATATTTTATGGCAGATGCTGTCTCCAGCTGTTTGTCATCAATATTGTAGCTGTACAGTAGTGGATTTCTTATCCTATGTATGCACAGTATGTTACATTTATTTACATTGAAGGTCAACTGCCAGAGTCTGCACCATTCATCAATTCTTTGCAGGTTGTTCTGCAAATTCTTACTATCTTCTGGCATTGCTACTTTGGTATAGTCAACTGCATCATCTGCAAATAGCCTTAAATAGCATCCAACACTCTCTACTAGATCATTTATATATATTGTAAACAGCAACGGTCCTATCAAGCTTCCCTGTGGTACCCCAGATGTTACCTTTACATCTGGTGATTTAGTTCTGTTAAGAGCGAGATGTTGAGTTCTATCTGCAAGAAAGTCTTGAGGCAGATCTGCTCCGATACTCTGTAAGCTCATATTTTTTTCATTAAATATCAATGTGGGATGGTGTCAAATGCCTTACTGAAATCAAGGAACATGGCATCATCTGAGTTCCATTGTCCACTGCACTGAGGATCTCATGGAAGACCAGAGTGAGCTGAGTTTCATACGATCTCTGTTTCCAGAATCCATGTTGAATTTTTATAGAGGAGATGTTCATTTTCCAAAAACGTCATAGTTCTTGAGCATAAAACATGTTCCATAATTCTACAACAGGTTGACATCAACAATATATGTCTATAATTGTGTGGATCTGTCTTACAGTCTTTCTTAAAAATGGGAATGATTTGTGTTTTTCCAGTCATTAGGTACCTTTCATTGCTCAAGCAGTCTATCATAAATTACTGCTAGAAGGGGAACAAGTTTTTTCACATAATCTTTATAGAATCTTACAGGTATCACATCTGGTCCTGAAGGCTTTCCACTACTAAGCAATTGTAGCTGCTTTTCAGTTCTGTGATTGGTTATCTGAATATCTGCCATTTTGATTGAAAGGAGGGACAGAGTTACGATCTTCTATGGTGAAACAACTTCAGAAGACCGAATTCAGTATTTCGGCCTCGTCTCTGTAATCTTACGTTTCGGTGCTGCTGTGGTTACTGAGGGAATGAAGAGATAGTGAAGTATATTACCTCAATGAACAAGTTTATTTAATTATTATTTGTTCAGTTAGTGCACAGAGTACAATTTAATCATAGCTAACACTTGGTTCAATAATCATAAAACAAGGTTGTATACATGGAAGAAGCCTGGAGATACTGACAGGTTTCAGACAGATTATGTAATGGTAAGACAGAGATTTAGGAACCAGGTTTTAAATTGTAAGACATTTCCAGGGGCAGATGTGGACTCTGACCACAATCTATTGGCTACGAACTGTAGATTAAAACCGAAGAAACTGCAAAAAGGTGGGGATTTAAGGAGATGGGACCTGGATAAATTGACTAAACCAGAGGTTTTAGAGAGCTTCAGGGAGAGAATTAGGGACGATTGACAGGAATGGGGGAAAGAAATATGGTAGAAGAAGAATGGGTAGCTTTGAGGGATGAAGTAGTGAAGGCAGCAGAGGATCAAGTAGGTAAAAAGACGAGGGCTAGTAGAAATCCTTGGGTAACAGAAGAAATACTGAATGTAATTGATGAAAGGGGAGAATGTAAGAATGCAGTAAATGAAGCAGGCAAAAAGGAATACAAACGTCTCAAAAATGAGATCAACAGGAAGTGCAAAATGGCTAAGCAGGGATGGCTAGAGGACAAATGTAAGGATGTAGAGGCTTATCTCACTAGGGGTAAGATAGATACTGCCTACATGAAAATTAAAGAGACCTTTGAAGAAAAGAGAACCACTTGTATGAATATCAAGAGCTCAGATGGAAACCCAGTTCTAAGCAAAGAAGGCAAAGCAGAAAAGTGGAAGGATTATATAGAGGCTCTATACAAGGGCAATGTACTTGAGGAAATGGAAGAGGATGTAAATGAAGATGAAATGGGAGATATGATACTGTGTGAAAAGTTTGATAGAGCACTGAAAGACCTGAGTCAAAACAAAGCCCCGGGAGTAGACAACATTCCATTAGAACTACTGACAGCCTTGGGAGAGCCAGTCCTGACAAAACTCTACCATCTGGTGAGCAAGATGTATGAGACAGACAAAATACCCTCAGACTTCAAGAACAATATAATAATTCCAATCCCAAAGAAAGCAGGTGCTGACAGATGTGAAAATTACTGAACAATCAGTTTAACAAGTCACAGCTGCAAAATACTAACACAAATTCCTTACAGATGAATGGAAAAACTAGTAGAAGCTGACCTCGAGGAAGATCTGTTTGGATTCTGTAGAACTATCGGAACACGTGAGGCAATACTGACCCTACGAATTATCTTAGAAGCTAGATTAAGGAAAGGCAAACCTACATTTCTAGCATTTGTAGACTTAGAGAAAGCTTTTGACATTGTTGACTGGAATACTCTCTTTCAAATTCTGAAGGGGTAAAATACAGGGAGCAAAAGGCTTTTTACAATTTGTACAGAAACCAAATGGCAGTTGTAAGAGTCAAGGGACATGAAAGGGAAGCAGTGATTGGGAAGAGAGTGAGATAGGGTTGTAGCCTCTCCCCAATGTTATTCAATCTGTATATTGAGCAAGCAGTGAAGGAAACAAGAAAAATTCTGAGTAGGAATTAAAATCCATGGAGAAGAAATAAAAACTATGAGGTTCGCCAATGACCTTGTAATTCTGTCAGAGACACCAAAGGACTTGGAAGAGCAGTTGAATAGAATGGATAGTGTCTTGAAAGGAGGATGTAAGATGAACATCAACAAAAGCAAAACAAGGATAATGGAAAGTAGTCAAATTAAGTCGGGTGATGCTGGAGGGAATTAGATTAGGAAATGAAACACTTAAATTAGTATAGGAGTTTTGCTATTTGGGGAGCAAAATAACTGATGATGGTCGATGTAGAGAGGATATAAAATGTAGACTGGCGATGTCAAGGAAAACGTTTCTGAAGAAGAGAAATTTATTAACATTGAGTGTAGATTTAAGTGCCAGGAAGTCCTTTCTGAAAGTATTTGTATGGAGTGTAGCCATGTATGGAAGTGAAACATGGACGATAACTAGTTTGGACAAGAAGAGAATAGAAGCTTTCAAAATGTGGTGCTACAGAAGAATACTGTAGATTAGGTGGGTAGATCATATAACTAATGAGGTGGCGTTGAATAGGATTGGGGAGAAGAGAAGTTTGTGGCACAACTTTACTGGAAGAAGGGATCGGTTGGTAGGACATGTTCTGAGGCATCAAGGGATCACCAATTTAGTATTGGAGGGCAGTGTGGAGGGTAAAAATCGTAGAGGGAGGCCAAGAGATGAATACACTAAGCAGATTCAGAAGGATGTAGGTTGCAGTAGGTACTGGGAGATGAAGAAGCTTGCACAGGATAGAGTAGCATGGAGAGCTGCATCAAACCAGTCTCAGGACTGAAGTCCACAATAACAATAACAGGTTATAATAAGCTAGGGCATTATGGTTATAAAATTCATGATTTTTACTTATTCTTTTTATAAGCACACAAAAGCTGAATTAAATATTTTTCCACTATTGTATTATGCATCTAGAGTTTATTTGTCAAATATAAATTTGTAAGACATCAGCATTGTAAAATTTTTAGGTAATTGAACAAACTGTGTTTCCTGAAAATTTTGTTTTTTGTAGTTGTTGACTTTTGTGGAAACAGTCATCAGTTAATGATTCAGCAGTTTCATAGAAAATTTTCTTGATGACATTACTGAACATTTCATATACATCCTGACCATGAAAAGACTGACAAAATTTTAGTCTTTATTATTTCGTTTTTTGAATCACATTCAGATCTGGGGTTGCACTTATGATGTTCTCCATGGTGACAATAAAGATAATCATTTAAGTCAGCTGTACTACTACACAAGTTTAAGGGAGAGGTGGGATTCTCCCTGTGTTTATTGATCAAGCCACAGGTTGCCTAATACAGATAGTGAGCTTCTTCACTGAAACTATCATCACTTTTCTTCTTGGCAGCTTTTTCTACAACGTTTCTGTAAAGTGTTTTGCTTGTAAATATTTGATTTAAAACATATTTATTACCTCACCCCATATTATGTATGTTGTGGAGGTCCTTTAAGTTACAGAGATGAATGTAGCATTGAAAAACACTAATCATTTTGTGCAGTATCTAGATAATGACGGTATGCTGACCAAAAATATTGTTAAAGAACAACCCGCAGAATAATACTGAGAAGGCATTAAAATTAAATATATGAAAACGGTGGATTTTTCACAGTGTTTACCACCTCATAGCTGAAATTTAACATTAAAAAGAAATTAATGATTTGATATTCACAAAACACCATTTCCACTATTTAAATTACTGTAATATTTGTTCACTTTTATCCCAATGATTTCTCTCATGCCGTTAAGCTTGTAGAGTAAACATAGGTGAGAATGCTACAGATAGAATAAGGCGGTCACAAATCAAAATGATATAGATTTTCTTGCAAGGCAGAGACACATCCAAACACATGCAGGCACAACAGGAGTCGGTCACAAATAGAGTCAAAGATGGTCACTGCAGCAGAGTCACAGTGCCAATCAAAGAGTTCCCTCATTGGATCTCATGATAGTTGATAGGTCCCCCCCCCCTCCCACCCACCCCCACCCCTTGCCCCAGAGAGTGCAGAGCAAGGGGGGGGGGGGGAAAAAAAAAAAAAAAAAAAAAAAAAAAAAAAAAAAAAAAAAAAAAAAAAAATTATAAAAAGGTTGGCACAGCATATGGCAAGTTGAAATCAGCCAAAATGAGAGTGAAGATTAGGGTTTGTAAGTGGTGGAGGCTGAAGTAAGGTAGGTAATGGTGCTGAAGCAGTATCTTTGTTTTGCACTAGTGATGGAAATAGGCTGGCCGCGGTGGTCTAGCGGTTCTAGGCACTCAGTCCAGAACCGTGGGACTGCTACGGTCGCGGGTTCGAATCCTGCCTCAGGCATGGATGCGTGTGATGTCCTTAGGTTAGTTAGGTTTAAGTAGTTCTAAGTTCTAGGGGACTGATGACCACAGATGTTAAGTCCCACAGTGCTCAGAGCCATTTTGATGGAAATAGCGGCTGAACATGTATTTTAGCAGCTGTGACCATGAAAAATCCATTTGCTGAAAAATGTGGAAGAGGTGGAATTTGAGTCAACATATGACAAACGTCTGTATTGCTGAGATAATGTTTCTGGGGATGTACCAATATGGACATGTTGCTGATCTTGTTCTGTCCAGATGAGAAGGTCAATGAATAATTGGATTGCGAGCTCCTCAAATTGGAACTGACTTGAACTGCCTGCCTTGGCTTATTGTTGTTATGGTATGGCAACCAGAATGGGAAATCCACATGTTGAAAAATGCATTTTTAGTGGTTTTGGCAGTAATGTGTGTTACTCTGCCAGTTGCTGAAAGAATGTAATCATAACGATTTGAATCATAGATTGTCCTGACGAGGTCTAAGTGGACTTACTGAAAATGACCTTTGGGAATATAGTAGTGGCAAAGCTGTAGTTGTGCACGCCATTCTATTTTGAAATGCTGGCAGGCAGTGCAGGCTTGCATCCATGATTTGCAGTCATTCTTGATATTTGGCCAGATGAAGCATCCATGACAAACTTCACCGTTGGATGAATGCTGCAGTGTGATGTTGTCGTCAAAGGTAAGTGATCATCAGAGACAAGGACAACTTCAAGAGTGGCCCAGGGGTGTGTGATAGAACCACTCTTATTCACTATATACATAAATGATCTGACACAGGGTGAGCAGTAATTTATCACTGCTCGCTGATGATGCTGTAGTGCATGGGAAAGTATCATCACCGAGTGACTATAAGAGTACACAAGATGACTTACACAGAATTTCTAGTTTGTATGATGAATAGAAGCTTGCTCAAAACATAAAAAATTTAAGTTAATGCAGATGAGTAGAAAAAACAGCATTTGTATGGCGTTGCTTGACACAGTGACATCAATTAAATACCTAGGTGTAATGTTGAAAAATGATGTGAAAGGGAATGAGCACATCAGGCTGGTAGTAGAGAAGGTATATGCTAGACTTCATTTTATTGGCAGGACTTTGGGAGAGAGTAGCTCATTCATCAAGGATATGGCACGTAGGTTGCTCATGTGACCAATTCTTGAATACTGTTTGAGTATTTGGATTCTCCACCAGACCAGATTAAAAGAAGACACTGAAGCAATTCAGAGGTGTGCTGCCAGATGTTTTACTGATAGAGCAGATCAGCACACAGATGTTACTGAGATGCTTTATGAAGTCATAAGGGGATCCTCGATGAAAGATGATGCTCTTTTTATGAGGCACTGTTGTGGAAATTTAGTAAACTGACATTTGAGGCTGACTGCAGACCTGTTCTATTGCTGCCAGTGTGTTTTTCACATAATGACTATGAAGATAAGATAAGATGCAGAAATTAATGCTCATACAGAGGCTTTTAGACATTCATTTTTCCCTCACTCTGTTTGTGAGTGGAACAGGAAAGGAAACAACTGGTAGTGGTATGGGGTACCCTCTACCATGCACCACACATTGGCTGGTAGAATATGTATGTAGATGTAGGTGAGAAAGCCAACATAATTTATTGAAAATGGCTCATCTTATGATAGATGGTACCAGCTGATGAAGGAAATTTTGGGAGAAATTGCATGGAACTTGTTTTGAAGAGTCAGAGACATTTCAGTAATTAGTGTGTAATCATGTTTAGTTGTCACGCAGGAATTCATGTGGTTGCACAGCCTCTAACTGCACTGTATCGAATTTATCAAAATCAGTACCTATTGAGAGAGTACTTATCTGTGAATTAAAATCAGTCACTACATTGTCCATGCCATGTAGATGTTGTACGATTGTTGTAAATTGTGTGATGAAGTCCATATGGTGGATGGAATGTGATCAACAATCTTTTTCCAGAGATTTGAATAGCTTGCACTAGGAGGCGATGATCCATATAGACTGTGAAAGGTCTGCCCTCACTGTCATGTTTAAAATACTGTATTGCTTCATGCACTGCCAACAGTACCCAGTCATAGGCTGATCACTTAGGTTGTGAGTTTGTCAACTTTTTGGAAAAGGAATGCAGTGATTACTGGATGCCTGCTGTTGCTTGTTGGAGAACAGCACTGATTACAAAATTGCTTACATCTGTAATGGTCATCTGTTGGGCAGTGGGTCATGGGTGAGCCAGGGTTTGTAGGGGTTCTGCCTGCTTTATTTTATTTGTTTGTTGTCCTCAGTGTCGACATACCGGCTGAAAAATGGATTGTGAAAGTACAACACAGACTACTTTAAATAATGTAGCCGACAGAGGCACAGTTGCATTTCACTGTCTTTTACTTTCACCTACCTTACTGACCCCCCCAAATAATATACAGTTATATGGCCAGTGCACTACTATTAACTTTCAATGAGCCTCATTAATAGTGTGCAGGCAAACCTCCACATACTGCTACAATAGTTTACCACTGAACATCTGCGAGCAGTAATAACATAACCACATAATTCACAGCTCTTTTGGAATAATCAGGTATGTATGGAAGAAACGCCATCATTGCTTTAACACACGGCCTATTGGTGTAACACTTATTTCACTGTTAAGTTAATGATGCAGTGTTGTCGTTCTAACCAACACAGGTTCCTCATCTGAAACTCGGCCATGGACTGACTGTCTCGTGACCGAAAATCAGGCTCTTATTTATCATCACAATCATAGGTACTAAAACTACACATTGTTTGAAGTTAAATTTACAGAAATTACAATTAAAACTTAACTCTTTAAATTAACTGAATATACCGAAAAATTGGTTCTTTTTAACAGTTTCATCTACTACAAGGGTTAAGCCAAATTCTTTGTTTAAATGATGAAAGTAACAGATATTGTTATGCAAACAATACTTTTGACAAAACTGTTATGGTAATTACCAGGGAATTAAGGGCTGGCTTTTCTAACATGTTTTCAAAGGGAACCAAGCAGATACTTGAAGATTACTAGTATTTTGTCTTCCAAATGTTTACAGTTATTACAGAATTTATTTTTGTTTATATGTCAACAGTAGAATTTACATTACGAAACAATTACTGATTTCACTCTATAACAAAAGATACTAACTACGAAAAAAAAAAAAAAAGTCGATTACATACATAAAACTAAGCACAAAATTAGATCTTGCGTTATATTCTTTGAAACTGGAGGACAATCTTCCTCTTTTATGAAAATGCAGTGTATATTCATGTATGTTAATGGAAATTAGTTATAAGTGAAAAAACTAATTTAAGAAGGCAGATGGCAAAACAAGAGGGGAAGTAAAATTATCCCAGCTTGCTTCATCACAGGTTGTAGCATGAGAGTGGCAGTCTTTAATTTTTTCAAATGCTTGTTGCATCTGTCGGGTCCAGTGAACAGTCAGTTTGCCACAAGTGTACTTTGCTGCTAATGTGTCTGTAAGACGTGCCTGGATGGTGGCTGCATTAAGTAAACATCTATGATAAAATTTTATTACACCAAGAAATCAGTGTAAATCGTAAAAGGTTAGTGGCTGTGGCAAGTGACAAACATGTTTGGCATGTTGAGATATATGCTGTATGCATAATGTGAAACCAAATGACTGAGGAAGGTAACTTGAGACTGTCTCAGCTGACACTTGACACTGTTGATTTCTACACCAGGTTTGAGATGTTTGTCATGATGTCTGCACCTACTTTGAAATGCTCACCATGTTACTTTTTGGAAGTAGAGAAAACTAAAATGTCATCCAAGTAAATGTAGAAGATGGGAATTTGAAAAGTGCAGCATATCTGAATCTTTGCTACATGTGTGCTGCATTTTTAAGTCCATACGAGATATAAATAAATTCGTACGGTCCAAAAGTAGTGATGAAAGCAGTCTTTGGAATTTCCTCTGAGTTCATAGGAATGTGATAATATGCTTTCTTACAATCCAATGCACTGAACACTGTGGTACCTGCCAAGTAACATTCAAAGCCCTGCATATTTGGGACAAGAAAGCTGTCCAGTAACATGCATGAATTAAAATGCCTGATAATTGCTGCATAAACTGTAGGTGCCTTCCTTATATGGTACGAGCCAAATGGGTGAGGCTCAAGGACTATTGGACTGTCTAACAATCCTAGCATGTTATAACTCTTCTTCAACCAGCTTAGTCACAGGTAGTTTGCCTGAAACTAGCCTATTTGCTTTGTGTTCGACTGGTGGGCCCTGCATGGTATTCATCTTATGAATTGTACCATTGCTGATAGTGCACTCATCTGAACTGCACAGATGGATAAGGGGAGGCAGGGAAAACCCACGTATGAGATGTATGGGCACCAGAAGAGAAATGCACTCGCCTGACCTGTACAGGTGTTGCTGAAGCTGCTGAGGTTGCGCCAGTGGTGTATGAGTGTCTACTGCTATCTGTCTCATGTCTGTTGGCTCATTCAATATGGAAAAAATGTAATGATGAGGCTACTCCCCCGTAAGTTGTTCCAAGAGTATATGCACAGCAGCTAGCTCACTTACTGATGTGCAAATTTTGTCACATATAGTGTGGATATCTTTGTGTAGACAAAGCTTTTCCTTCTGTAAGTCAAAGTATTGTTGGGTACTTAGTTGTAATTACAGGGTTGATGACAAGAATTCTTGTAGTACTTGTTGATACTGTCTATATGTGTCAAGGGAATTGACAGTTTGCAAACTGAGGCCCACTGTTGTTGACTGCAAAAGTGATGGTGGAGTGCTGATAATTCCAGTCACAGAAAGTCTGTTGCTGTGGTGTACAAGAACCCCGTGAACTAAATTGGGAGGACAGATGAAAATGTCTTAAAAAAGTTAGTTCCCAATACTGATTTGTTCACAGAAAAGTCCAAGGTTTGAGGTGTGGTTCTGTACAGTGAAATATATGAATTGTTCGCTGCTTGGAGTTGAAATAAAGCTAAAAATTTTTCTGGCAGTGGTGGATCACATGGAATGACACTCATCTCTGCCCCATATCAACCAGAAAATATTGACTACAAGTGCAGTCCAGAAGTTAGAGTCTGCTGCATGAAAGCAGTGTGGAATGAGACTGGCTCACTTGAAATGGTACAATGCTCTGAGGTGCCTATTGTGGATTATTCTTCCTCTTTAGGTAGTCACAGGGTGCCATGCAAGCTGTGCCTTGTCACCAAAATGTGCATGAAAGAAATCGATGCATGGTCATGTCTTTTTGTCAGCATGTGGAGTGTTGTTGCTGGCTGACAGTCTGTCTGTCTTGGCTGGCTGAAGATTGTTGCCCAAATGGATGGGAGTGACATCATCCTTAGTGATGTCCACATGTGCTTGGTATTGCTTGGCTGCATGATACCATGTGCCATAGCCTATACTCTGGCTTGGGCATGGCCGATAATTGTTGTCAGTGGAACTAATCCATTGTCAATGTTGTAATACTATAAGAAATATGTCTGCTAAAATTATTATTCTTCCCGACGGTTTATGCTCACGCAATATCATTGTTGATTCTAACTGAGGAGGGAACGTTACAATACACAGTCTCCACAAAGTGTGATCTGGCATGAGTGCCACATTAATTAATTGTGAGAGGTGTCTCCATAGCTGAGACATACCACTCGGAGGGATCTATGCTGAATAGCTGTTGAGGAATTAAGGCACACAGGGCTGCTGTGAAAATTGTGAGGTGCATGTAACACTGCATTTGGTTGGAGATCGGTAATGGATGAGTTCTTATGTGAAGGCCGTGGCTCAGTTTAGTGCCTGTGCAAGGTCAAATAAGTTGAGGTGTGTATGCAGCAACACCAAATGCAACATGGGAGGTACAACATGATTGGAAGACATGAGTGGCTGTCTGTACATAGTAGTATATTGAGATGCATCTTATTTGACAGTAGAAGAGTGGCATTCGTAATTAAAGTCACCCAGGAGGTTGGTAACTGGTAAACATTGTTCATATACATGGAGGCCATTGTTGATACCACTAATGCTTGTAACAATACAGGTATCATTATGATCAAAAATAGTAAACTTTCAGGATGGAATGTAACAATATAATGAAAAGGAAAGTTGTTACTCACCATATAGCGGAGATGCTGAGTTGCAGATAGGCACAATTAAAAGACTGTCACAAATAAGCTTTTGGCCAACTAGGACTTTGTCAAAAATAGATGCACGTGCACGCAGCCGAATCCACACTGCCAGATTGTGAGTTGCATTTGCATGTGTGTGTGTGTGTGTGTGTGTGTGTGTGTGTGTGTGTGTGTGTGTGTGGGTGGGTGGGTGTTCTATTTTTGACAAAGGCATTGTTGGCTGAAAGCTAATTTGTGGCAGTCTTTTTGTTGTGCCTATCTGCGACTCAGCATCTCTGCTGTATGGTGAGTAGCAACTTTCCTCTTCATAATACAGTAAACTTCCAACCATTTATAATTTTTCCATAATAACATGCATGGTAACAGTTGTCAATATTTAAGCACTTTTCTGCTCTCATGAGTAATGAAGCATGGCATCAAACATGTCTAACTATATGAATATGCCATCTAGTGGGTGTAAGATAACCAATATTGTGAAGTGACAGAAACATAAGAAATCACTGTAACATGCTGCCACTTCATGGCTGAAGTTGCAATTAATAATGCTGTTGACATTCATACACCATACTTGTGAAATATGCAAATGTATATATGTTTTATTTGTTCTATCCAGAAGATATATTATTATGAATATTGTAAAGTCATGTATTTATCACTGTAAGGAGACATGGTTTTAGTATTAAGCAATATTCTGCAGGGAAATATCTGCAGGTATATTGGTGGAGCTATTTTTGGCCTTTTTCAGTAACTCTAGTTTCCGAACAGTAAAGTATGAAGGAGATCCTAGTTCAGACCTGGTGATATGAAGATGTAATATATGTGTTGTGTCAACCAAGCTCATTATCAATGAGAGCCTCAGAATACAACAGCAGAATGCTACATTTCTACAAGAAGAGCAGTTAAACAAATACACATTACTATCTAAGAAGAAGTGGGCTGTGCAAAATTTCAGGATACATGATACAGACTATTACCACAAAGGGGGAAGCAGTATCATGCAGAACCACAGAAGTGTAAGCTGTGATGTGTATTTTACTGTGGAATTTTTGACTGAGGCTTGGACATAGCTCACCACACAAGTGGAAGACTTAAGTTTACTTTTTTGTAATTTGGACTTCATACAGGGAAGCTGTATTTGAGTTGCGAAAGCTGTGCTCTATTCTTATTTTCAAGTTATTGTACATAATAATTATTTGACTTAATCTGAAAGCAAATCTCAGAAGTAAAAGCTGGTAGAAATCTGAATATATATATTTGACAGTTACTTAGATGAAGCTAATATGTAAATTATGAACTAGCTAAATCCTCTTATAAGTGCTTTGTGTTGCTGATGGTGAACCTAACAAGATTGCACTGCAAGATAATGTGAAACTTTTATTGTTCTTGATAAAAGCACTGTGGTGTTTGTAAATTAGGAAAATCCTCAATGAGCACATATATGATGAAATAATACTCTGCTTATTCAAAACTAGGCTCAAGGGATAGCTCAGCCAGAAAGTATAATTTCTTGTCAGAGGTTGAGAGGTGATCTAAATAATTTCAAATTTGGTATGAAACAAATGTTCATAATAACATACTTATAAAATCTGCCACATAGTAAGCTAAGCAAGCATCTTTTATGCTTTGCAGGCTAGGTAATATAATGTTTCTATAAGGTGTCTTACATTTCTTGTTGCCACTACTTGAAAGGCAGTTTTTATAAAGATTTATCATGTGGCATTGCGCAAGCACTGTGTAATGTAGAGAGCAATCAGTAGTTTTACTACTGGGCTGCTACTGCACATGATCATTTCCTGTTTTTTTTCAAGTCTAAGTGCCAAACACAGCCATTAGAGCAGTTAATATTCCCAATTACAATATAACTTAAACAAGCCCAGACATTGCACACTGCACAAAAAACTGTCGCCTTCAAATTTAATTGAAAGCCAAAGTTGTTGCTGTTGATCATTGAACTCAATGTCTGTAAATCACTGTGAGCAAGATGAATTGAAGAACATGAAATAGTCTGAAACTGATATTATCATTTGATGCCCAACAGCACCTAACTTTAGTGCTCTGATGGAAGCTGATGTGACCACTGTGGCAAGGTTGTTGGTATGATACAGAATAGCTAGACATTATTTACACCCAGGAAGTGAAATTCTTAGTACTGATGATAGACATTATAAAAATACCAGAAGCTGCCCTAATTTTCAGAACAGTTAGTTTCTTTCTCAGGGATGAAAGATGGAAAGGCTGCAGGGAATTAGAAAGGTAGGGTAAGTCACTTATACCATAATGTGAGAAGGTGAGTTGCAGATAGGCACAACAAAAAGACTGTTAGAAGGTGAGCTTTCAGCCAAGGTCTTCATGAAAAATAGACAACACATACACACACACACACACACACACACACACACACACACACACACACACTACTCACACACTCATGAGCACACAGGCTTGTGTACTTGATAGATAATTCATTGTGGAATGAACAAACTCTTCCCTTGTGAAACACTGAAGCTCACTTTGTTTTTCTTCAGCAATGCTGCTCCAAGACTGAATTTTGTGCCACTGTCATACTTTACTGCCATACAATATGACTTCATTTTCTCCATTTTTACTGTACAGATCTGTTAAATTGAGGCATTCATTTCCAAATGTTTACTATAGTGTTTCCTAGAAACATTTTTAGTGACTACCTTCATTGGTGCTTGGTGATCTGTTTATTACACATTGTATATGGCAGACTGAATGTACATAATTATTACACGATTGCCGACATAAATTGTAAGTAACATTGTAGGTACTTGCAAACAATAGAAAATCCAGGATGGAATAATAACAATATTATGATTAGGATAGATTGCTACTCACCATATACTGGAGATGTTGAGTTGCAGATAGGCACAAGAAACAGACTGTGGGACAAGTAAGCTTTTGGCCAAAAAGATCTTCATCAGAATTGGACCCCCCCCCCCCCCCCCAACACACACACACAAATGCAACTCACGCACACATGACCACAGTCTCTGGCTGCAAGCAGCAACCACATGTGATGGGAGAAGCGATTTGGATGGTGGGGGTAAGGAGGAAGTGGGGAGGGGAAGGGGACAGATGACAGGTTAGGGGTGGGAAACAGTAAAGTGCTGTGGGTGGAGACAGGGATGAGGTGGAGAGAGGGTAGGGGAATTAGGTGTAATCAGGAGATTAGACAAAGGTCAGGAGGGAGGGGGCAGAAAAGAAGTAAAAAGGCTGTAGGTGTATCAGTGGAATAGCAGGCTGTGTAGTGCTGGAGTGGGAACAGGGAAGGGAATAGATGAGTGTAAGACAATGACTAACGAAGGTTGAGGTCAGGAGGGTTACAGGAATGTAGTATCTACTGCAGGCAGTGTTCCCAGCTGTGCAGTTCAGGAAAGCTGGTGTTGATAGGAAGGGTCCTTATAGCACAGTCTGTGGAGCAGTTTCTGAAATGAGAACGTTGTGTTGAACAGCGTGCTGAGCAACTGGGTGGTCCAGCTGTTTATTGACCACAGTTTTTCAGTGGCCATTCATGTGGATAGACAGCTTATTGGTTGTCATGCCCACATAGAACACAGCACAGTGGTTGCAGCTTGGCTTGTAGATCGCATGCCTGGTTTCACAGGTAGCCCTGCCTCTGATGGTATAGGTGATGCTTGTGACTGGACTGGAGTAGGTGGTGGCAGGAGAACATATCTATGTCTATTACAGTGATATGAGCCATTAGGCAAGGGGTTGAGGGCAGCGGTTGTGGTAGGGATGGACTAGGATATTGTGTAGTTTTGGTAGGTGGCGGAATACCATGTTTGATGTGTGGGAAGGATGATGGGTAGGACATTCCTCATTTCAGGGCACAGTGAGAGGTTGCCAAAACCCTGGCAGAGAATGTGATTCAGTTGCTCCAGTCCTGGATGGTACTGAGTCATGAGGGCAATGCCTCACTGTGGCTAGACAGTCAGACTCTGGGAAGTGTGGGGTGGCTGGAGGGATAAGGTACAGGAGATCTGGTTTTGTGCAAGGTTGGGAGGGTAGTTAAAGTCTATGAAGGCTTCAGTGAGATCCTTGGTATATTTAAAGAAGGACTGCTCATCACTACAGATGCAATGGCCACGTGTGGCTAGGCTGCATGGAAGGGACATCTTGGTATGGAATGGATGGCAGCTGTCGACGTGGAGGCATTGCTGATGGTTTTTAGGTTTGACACAGATGGAGGTACTAATGTAGCCATCTTTAAGGTGGAAGTTGACATTATTGACTGCCTCTTGTCACGCTATGAAATGAAGAATGTCCTAACTGCTATTGTTCCCATCCTTCCCCCCTTACCTCATATCTCTGTAATAGACCTAGATGCAAGATCTGCCCCACACATCCTCCCATCATCAGCTATTACAGGCTGGTTACAAGCATTACCTATCCCATCAGAGACAGGGTTACCTGTGGAATGTGTCATGTGATCTACAAGCCAAGCTGCAACCACTGCGCTGTGTTCTTTGTGGACATGGCAACCCATAAGCTGTCTGTCTGCATGAATAGCCACTGACAGACTGTGGCCAAGAAACAGTTGGACCACCCAGGTGCTGAGCAGAAGTTCTTCATTTTAATGACTGCTTAACAGCCTGTGCCATTGGAATCCTTCCTACCAACACCAGCTTTTCTAAACTGCACAGGTGGGAACGCTCCCTGCAGTACATTCTAAGTTCCCTTAACCCTCCTGGTCTCAACCTTCATTAGTCATTGTCTTATACTCTCCTATCCCCTTCTCTATTCTCACTCTGGCAGTACACAGCCCTTTATTCTGCCACTGCACCCACAGTCTTTATACTTCTTTTCTGCCCCCTCCCTCCTGAACTCTGTCTAACCTCCTGATCACATTGAATTCCCCTACCCTCTCTCCATCCCATCCCTGTTTGTTTCAACAAGCAACTCTTTAATGCCTCCAAACCCTACTCTGCTATCCCTCCCCTCCCTGCCCCAGCATCTTCCTTATCGCACCACTCAGACTGCTTCTGCCATAATGTGCTGCTGCTCGCAGTCTGATCTTGGCAGCCAGAGACTATGGTCATTGTGTGTGAGTTGCATTTGTGTGTGTGTGCGTGTGTGTGTACACGCGCGCGCGCGCGCGCGTGTGTGTGTGTGTGTGTGTGTGTGTTGTCTGATTTTGATTAAGGCTTTTTTGACCAAAAGCTTACTTGTTTGATAGGCTTTTTGTTGTGCCTATCTCTGACTCAACATCTCCACTATATGCTAAGTAGCCATCTGTCCTTTTCATAATATTGTCTTTGTTGGTACTTGCATGATGATGGGTAGCAAGTAATGTTATGATCATAGCCACTGGAGATAATATGTGTAGATATGTATCCTTTCATTAAATGCATCCCAGGATGTATTGACTGTTGAGAATTGGCGCCGATAGGAAAGTGTAGTGACGCTTCTCTCTCGTTAAAAAGGCAAAAAATGAACAGTTCTTCGTGTAGAGAATGTAAAAAGCGTGTGATGAAGGGTATTCTGTGTATCAAATGCAACTTCTGGTTACACGAAAAGTGCGCGAAAGTAAATCTAAAGTTCGTCAGCGATGATTTTCCGTGGACATGTCACGGTTGTTTACGTGACGAAACGGCCGATCTTGTAAGTGCAGTTGATAGAAAAAACGAATTTATAAAGTTACTACGAAGTGACATTGAGGCATTAAAACCGAACTTTCAACCATCAAGAAAGAAAACGATACATTAATACAAGAAAAGAAGTCCTGTGTGTGTAAAAGCCATCAAACGGAAAAGCAAGAAGATCGCGAAAATACGAATGACCGATCGTACTTTAAAAACAACATTTCAAGTGTTCCCGTTGATGTCTCGGTAAACTCAGTAAGGCAAAAACCGGAAGATAAATATAAATGGAAGGTAGTGACATACAGCAAAAGGAAAAACAAGGCGACAGATACGCAACAAAAGGAAAATGACTTTTTAATAATTGGCGATTCGCTGCTGAAGAATATCGCTGTCCCCAATTGCAAGATCGACGTACGACCTGGTATTAGAACGCATCAACTCGGTAAACATTTTAAAAATATGGTAAATGCAAGACAAGATACTACAGAACCAGATTCTGAAACCAGACATAACTATAATGGGGTGTTTATACATGTTGGGACGAATTCGTTAAGGAGCAGCAGTGAGGAAGAAATGGCAAGCGAAACAAGAAACATGATTCGTTCTGCAAGAAATATGTATGCAGGATCTCGTCTGATACTTAGCGGAATCATAAACAGAAGGTCGGTGAGTGAAAAATATATCGCCAAAATAAACTGTGCTCTTAAAGAACAATGTGATCGTCTTGGGGCAATTTTTATAGACCCAAACAAATTCCTATGTAAAAACTCACTAGCGAAGGATGGCTTGCATTTAAATAGACTGGGGTCTGTAACGTTCAGCAGAATGTTTGCAGATGTCTGCAAAATCATTAGATGCAAGGGAAACTAATATGGCCTGAAGGGGATGAAAAATCATGCACTCCAGCTGGAAAAGAAAAATATAAGCACCATACAAAAAAAGACGATACTAAAGAATTTGCCCCAGAATACAGCTCACAACATGTAAACCAACAAAAGAAAAATTACATAAAAGTACTTCATCAAAATATTCAATACTTTGGTAACAAAAAATTAGAAGCAGAAGTACTCCTGAGTGAAGTAAGACCAGACATATTATGCATAAGTGAACATGGACTAACTGAAAGTAAAATACATAATGTAGCAGTAAAGGACTACAAACTAGCTAGTTACTTCTGCAGATCTAAATATAAGGGTGATGGCGTTTGTATATATATTAAAACAGGTACTCTATCAAAGAATGTAAACAGTGAAGCTGCTACATTTCCCATAGCTAGAGAAAAAGACTTTGAAGCTACTGGTATAATGGCAGAGGATTTTAGAGTGTTTTGTGTGTACAGGTCACCATGTGGCAATATTAGCATCTTTCTAAAAACAGTTGCTAGCTTATTGAGAATGAATATGAAGAGAAATCTTATTATATGTGAAGACTTCAACATTGACATGGGAAAAGACACAAAAATAAGACAGGATTTTGAAGAATTGTTAATACAGCATAACATGAAAGTGACAATGACTGCACCAACAAGAGTGACTTCACAAAGTGAGACAATTATTGACAACATAATTACTAATATGTGTAACTATGAGTCACATGTAGTTCAGACAGAAATATCTGATCATCATGGACAACTAATCAGCTTTTGCAGAAGTAATGACACAGTATCAGAACCAAAACAAACAACCAAAGAAATTAGGATCATCAGTGAACAAAATATCAACATCTTTAGAACAATGTTAAGTAAGGAAACCTGGAATGAAACCCTACAGGCCCAGAGTGTAAATGAAAAATATGATGCATTTATTTCAACAATTAAGTACCATTTTAATGTAGCATTTCCCAAAGTAAAGAGACAAGAAAGGCATCAAGGTCAAACACAGTGGATTACGAGTGAAATACTAGAACAGCGAAGGAAGCTTCAGGATGTGAGACGGATCGGCGAAGCTGAAAACTATAAAATGTTAAAAAAGAAGTATAGAAAAACAATAAGAGAAGCGAAAGCAAGATCAATTGACACCACTATAGCGAACTCAAAAAACAAGGCAAAGGCAGCTTGGAATGCAATCAATGCTGAAAGAAAGGAAAAAGATGGGTCAAACAAAGAAGAAGGTATTAGGTCAATTAAAGTAGACAACACAGTGGTCACAGATGGTATGGAAATAGCAAACATACTGAATAATAACTATATCAGTGTAGTAGAAAACCTAAAATTGAAAAGAAATAGTCAAAAACAGAAGGGTATTAAGGTACCAAAAAGATCATGCAGTACTATGTTCTTAAGACCAGTCACGGAAGATGAATTGCGGAAAACTATACAGAAACTGAAGTCCAAGAAATCAGCTGGTGATGATGAAATATCAAATCATGTAATAAAGCTGGTATGTGAGGAGATAATAACACCACTGCTGAACATAGCAAACTGTTCTTTCAGAGATGCAATTTTTCCAGAAAAACTGAAGATAACGAAGGTAGTGCCAGTGTACAAGAAAGGGTGTAAGGATGATCCCAACAACTACAGACCAGTTTCACTGGTATCAGGTTTCTCAAAAATCCTACAAATGCTTATATATACCAGATTAGTTAACTATTTGGACAAACATAACATTCTCATGACCTCACAACATGGTTTCAGAAAGGGTAAATCTACAGAATCAGCAATTGTCAGTCTAACAGAATACATTTTACAGTCCTTAGATGAGAAAAAGGCTGTCTCTGCAATGTTTCTGGATCTTTCAAAGGCATTTGACACCATTGACCATGAAATGCTGATACAAAAATTAAGCAACTATGGCATTCGGGGGCAACCAGGTGAATGGATAAAATCATACTTGTGCAACCGCAAGCAGTATGTATCATTAGGAAACTCGTACCAATCAGAAACCAAATCCATCAAATATGGAGTGCCGCAGGGTTCGGTAATGGGGCCATTGTTATTTAAAGTATTTGTTAATGATATAGGTGTTGAGGAGGAAGAAAAGAAAATATTGTATGCTGATGACATGACAATACTAAATAGTGACCAAAATATGGAACAGCTTGAGAGAAGAGAATACATATCTGCAAATGTCACAGCTCAATGGCTGTTGGAAAATGAACTGGTTATAAATCTAAAAAAGACTATGTATGCAGTGTTTAAAAACAAGGAAAAGGCTGTAGACATGGATTTAGAGGTTGACGGAACAAGGCTGGAAGAAGTAGAATCTGCTAGATTCTTAGGTATTCTTGTGGATAATGAACTGAAATGGAAAAAACATATTAATAATGTCTGTAAGAAACTGAGCTCTGTCATATTCTTAATGATGCAGCTATCACAGTATTCAGACAAGAACCTTCTGTGTACAGTGTATCATGGACTTTTCGAACCATACTTACAGTATGGAGTGACGGTGTGGGGAAACTCAAACAAGAGACAAAACGAGTGTTCACATTACAAAAAAAAGCAATTAGGACCATTTTAAGAAGAAAGACCTCTGAAACATGCAGAAACTGTTTCAAGAATTTAGGTATCTTAACTTTTTCATCATTATATATATACAAAACAATAATGTACATCACAAAAGGTAGTGAGGACTGGATTACAAATGCTAGTGTACACACCCACAATACAAGAAAGAAGAATGAAGTACGGAGCATACCCCACCGACTGGCAATGCTAGAAAAAGGACCCCAGTACTCTGGTATCAGACTACTAAGAAGTCTGCCCAAAACCCTGCAAGATAGTGTACTTCCCAATGAATTTACAAAGAAACTTAAAGACTATCTCATTGAAAAAGAGTTTTACAGTGTTGCAGAATACTTATGCCATTAAATTTGTATATATTGTTACTCATTATCAGTGATGTAAAAATGTAAGCTAAAGGTGTAGAAAAATAATTGATAAAGAATTTTAATACTTTGACATGTCCTATATTACACGTACATTTACTGTACACGATGTAATCTTACAGGATCAAATAAAATTCAATTCAATTTAATTCAAAAGTGTCCAAGAGATCGAGAGATTTGTATTGGTGCACTATTGAAGACCATATTGTGGAATATTGTTTATGGAGCTGGATGCCAATATTTCCTTTATCTTTCCTTCTTATTCCTGGGAAAACAGCAGATTTTTTAAAATTTGTGTAACAATTTTGTCCTCTTTTGCAGCATGTGAATGTCATGATCAGGCTGCTGAATGTCATCCAGTCACAGGAAAGTGCTTTTGCACAATAAAAGGCATTGTCGGTGACCACTGTGAGCGCTGTGACACACAGAAATATTACCTTGGAGATCCCACAAATAAAGGCTCCTGTTTCTGTAAGTCATCAAATTTCCACGAGAGCATTCTTTTTAATATTATTTGATGTTAGACATCTCATTACAGCATTGTTTTGAAGGAGAGAGTGCCATTTTGTAAAGGTAGTGGTAGACTATGTAACAACATTACAAACATAGCCTCTTCTCCTGTATAATGTATTTTTAATATTAAGGTTTACAGTTTCTAAATTCCAAAGATGTCTGTGCTGGAGTGAAGCCCAATAAACAATGTTTACTGAAGTAAAAAGGGCAACTAAAACTAGCAGAAAGATTTAAATGCTCAGTAAACTAGACAAAGAAGCAGCAGTGACATTTTCAGTGAGGAACTTGATACTTTTAGCTCAGGACAGGAGCACATAGAGAAACTACAGCTCAAGTTTAAAATAAAAGTTGATCATGCACTTGGTGGATGTGTACCCAATAGAACAGTTCATGATGGTTGTGACCCTTCATGATACAGAGTCACAATAAAGAAACTTCTAAAGAAGCAGGGACTACTGCATAATAGACATAAAATAAAGCATAGTGCTATAAATAGGGATATGGTAAATGAAATTCATTTAGCTGTCAAGAGAGTACGGCATTATGCCATTAATGGCTACTATATATGCAGACTATCAAAAGATTTTTCACGATATCCAAAAAATTCTGGTCATATGTAGATGCTGTTAGTGGCAATGGTTACTGTCCAGAAATTCATGGATGAGATACGAACTACTTAACTCCATTTTCAAATTTTTCTGTACAAAGACAATTCTTGAACCAGTGAAAATATGAGTGAAATAAATGTTAGTATCGGCAATGTTGAAAAGCAGCTGAAATTGCTAAGATTGAATAAAGCTCTAGTGCCCAACGGCATCACTATCAGATTCTATACTGAGTGATTGAGTAGCCCTTCTTTTAACTATAATCTACTGTAGATCACACCATTAAAATAAATAAATAAATAAAAAACTGCTATGCCCCAGTAGTTGGAAGAAAGCAGATCACACCTACCTACAAGAAAAGTACCAGAGGTTATCCACAAAACCGCCATGCAATATGGTTGAGATCCATTTGCTGTAGAAACTTAGAACATATTACGAGCTTAAACACAATGAAGTATCCTGAGCAGAATGACCTCCTTCATGTTCACTAGCATGGATTCCATACATATTGATCATGGAAACCCAAATCGCATTTTCTCACATGACAAACTAAAAGTCATCATGGATCAACACAGATAGGTAGACAGTATTTCTCAATTTCCAAAAAATATCTAACTTAGTACCACATCTATGCTATCAAAAATACAGTCATATCAGATATCACACAAAATTTGTGACTTGAATGAGGATATTTTGGTAGGCAGGATGTATCAAGTAATCTCAGATGGAGGGTTATTGTCAAATGTAAAAATACTTCATGTGTGTGACAGGGAGATGTGCTGGAACCAATATTCATAGAAACATCAGACTTTTTGCAGATGATGCTGTTATCTATAATGAAGTACCATCTGAAAAAATCTGCATAAATATTCAGTCAGATATTCATAAGATTTCAAATGTTGGTAACTTGCTTTAAACATTCAGAATTCTAAAATTGTGCATTTCACAGAATGAAAATAATTTCATGTCCTATGACTATAATAACAATGTGTTACCATTGGGATTGGTCAATTCATGCAAATGCCTGGGTGTAACAACTAACAGTGATATGGAATGCAGTCATCATATAGGTTCCGTTGTGAGTAAAACAGGTGGCAGACAATGGCTCGTTGGTAATTACTAGGGGAAAACAATCAATCTACAGATGAGACTACATACAAAACACTCGTGTGACCCATCAGAGAATATTGTTCAAGTATGTGGGACCCATATCATATATTGCTAACAGTTGTTGATAAGAAGCATTTACCTTAACCCTTGACAGTAAATACATTGTCATCACTGTTTATACATAAATTTACACAACATTATCAATGGAGCACAATGATCTGATGCTACACTTTTGTAAAAACAACAGTTGAGACTGCAATAACATTTGTTTATATAAACAAATGTTTATTATAAATAAATGTTATTGTCATCTCAACTGTTGTTTTAACCAAATCACTGTTTGTGATTCAAATGTATGTAAATATTCTTGATCAAATTTTATTTATGGGAAAATTTCTTCTAAATTGAAATTTTTTTACTTTTGCAGATGAGCTCACAATAGACTATCAATATGTTTTCAATATATCAAGCAAGAATGACCGCCATTATACACAGATTAATTTTAGAAATAGTCCACCAAACCCGGGTGTCGGGGCTGAATTTCGTATTGCTTGTTCAGTTCCATCAAAGCTGAACATCACTGTGAAGACTGGTAAGGCAGATCACTCTAGCTCATTTTAACATTTTTGTGAAAACAGTAAATATTATTTTTGCAATTGCAGTCTCACCATAACAAGAAGAATCTTCACACTGGCACTACTTTCAGCAGTGAAAATAGTGACAAGTGTTCTCCTATCATCTAGAAACATCTGTCAACATAATCTAGAAAGCACAACCCCAGTAGCCATTGTGTGAGTCCTATGTGCTATATTGTGTCATGTCTTCTTTTTTTCTACTTTGATTTGTTTCCTAAACAGGCTTTCCTCCTCATATAAGCATAGCACTAGTAGTGTTGATGCCACTTTGACAGGAAGGTGGTGCTACTTCCCTCTGCTCTGCTCCTCTCTCTCTCTCTCTCTCTCTCTCTCTCTCTCTCTCTCTCTCTCTCTCTCTCTCTCTCTCTCCCTCTCCTGCAGTATTCTGTGTGCAGGATGAGTCTTCCTTATTTCCTTTCTTGACAACCCTTTTCTCAAAGAGTCTTCTTAGCATGGGCTCACTGTGTAAATGTTACAGATTTTCTGAGAAGCATTTGATTGACAAAATAGTTGATTTGTATTTATTTACAGAGAGCAGATTGCGATTATAAATAACAGTTGAAGTGCTGATTTTAATACAGTTATTATTAGTGATCCAGCACCATCATATTGTCATAAGGGTTGCTACATAAACCTGTTTACTGTATGTATTTTGTCTCCTTTATAAGAAGTGATAAATGTATTACTGCAGATATAATGACTTAGAGATCAGATTTTTGCCCTCAATATTTTATTTAGTTTGACTATAGCAGGGCTGGTTAAAGATTTTCAAATAGCAGTGTATGGTCAGAAGGTATTCCAGTAAACCATAATACAATTAAAGATGCCATCAGTCATGCCATAACAATACCATGGTTGCTAACAGCTGCTTGAATGTACAAATCAGCTTCCATAAAACAAATGTCAGTGGGAATCAAAAGAAGCATTATTTGTTTCTTAAATTTGAGTAGTGTGTCACATAATCCATATCATTCTTTATATGACTTATTTATATACTAAGATGGTATCTGTTCTTTGAGTAGTGTGTCACATAATCCATACCATTCTTTAAATGACTTATTTATATACTAAGATGGTATCTGTTCTTTCGCACATGTCTGAAAGAACAGATACCTGTTCTTTCGGACATGTCCGAAAGAACAGATACCATTGGTGACCATGCAGCTCATTAGAATGAAATTACAATGAAAATAAACACCCTTAGCTGCTTACAGGCATTGACATACGTCAACGGGGATGGATGAAAATGTGTGCCCCGACCGGGACTCGAACCCAGGATCTCCTGCTTACATGGCAGACGCTCTATCCATCTGAGCCAGCGAGGACACAGAGGATAGTGCGACTGCAGGGATTTATCTCTGGCACGCCTCCCGCAAAACCCACATTCTCAACATATTGTCCCACACTACATTCGTAGTGCCCCCACCCATTATACTCATTACTCGCGGTGCGTTGCCGGTTCCTGTAAGAGTTCGGGCACTCTTTGTGCATTCGCACAGAAGAAGAAGATGGTCAAGTGGCCGGCGAGGCTTAACTATATATATACAAAGATGGTATCTGTTCTTTTGGACATCTGTTCCTGTTGACATATGTCTATGCCTGTAAGCAGCTGAGGGTGTTTATTTTCATTGTAATATGACTTATTTATTTAGTGTACGGCTAATGTAGACATATCATAAAATTAAATTACATTCACATATGTACATATTAACACACAAGAAAATTAAGTTTGGCTTTACAACTGAATATCCAGTCCTTCAATCCAGTGCACTGCATCTGGAGTTGCTTGCAGGAAGTCCTCTTCAGCACTGTGATAGACTTGAATACTGCATTCACTGACAATGTGGTGAACAGTATGGTATGGAGCCCCGCAGTCACAGGCAGCTTCTTCCACTTAAATAGAGCATCCCTGCATTGGCCATGGCCAGTACGGATTCTGTTGAGGGTAGTCCAGATCTTGCATGATAGGTTGAATCCACTTGAAAGTTTAGCATCCCGAGAAGATGTTATGCAGGCACACATCTGTCACTGCTTCCTACCGACCTTTCCATTCTTCAAGGTGTTTGAAATCCTTAGTAACCATGACAGCAGCATTGCACAGAGTTGGATGAGGTGATTTCAGTCTCTTATGATTTAAAAGTGGCAGGTCACTATGCATGGGTAAGTTAGAATTACTAGAGATCTTGTGGAATTCCCTCATTAGGGCAGTGCATCTGCGTAGATCAGGGCATTATACCGGTTAACAGTGGAAGGCAATAAACTGGAGTAGATCTGATTGTGCCAGATATTATGTGCTATGTCATATTCAGCTGGAAGTCAACAAGCCTTGTATGATGACTGTTCATCCAAACAGGTGCACAGTACTCAGCACTTGAGTATACCAAACCCAGAGCTGAAGATCGCAGGGTGGTTGCTGAAGATCCTCAGGTAGCTCTGCATAGCTTGTGGTGGATGTTGTTTTCAGTCCTCAACTTTTGAGCTAAGTTAAAAAGGTGTTGTTTGAAGCATAGGTTGACCCTATAATAAATTTTTTTGAGAATGAGAAGCTTGTGTCCACGAATCAGCGTGGTTTTAGAAAGCATCACTCGTGCGAATCTCAGCTTGCCCTTTTCTCACGTGATATAGTGCAAACCATGCATGAAGGGCAACTGGTAGATCCCATATTTCTAGGTTTCTTGAAGGCATTTGACACGATGCTCCATTGCAGGCTGTTAACAAAGGTACAAGCTTATGGAATAAGTTCGCGGATATTTGAGTGGCTTGAAGATTTCTTAAATAATAGAACCCAGTATGTTGTCCTTGATGGCGAGTGTTCGTCAGAGGCAAGGGTATCATCAGGAGTGCCTCAGGGAAGAGTGATAGGATCGCTGCTGTTCTCTGTATACATAAATGATTTGGCGGACAGGGTGGCCAGTAATCTGCTGTTGTTTGCTGATGATGCCATGGTCTGTGGTAAGCTGTCGAAGTTGTGTGTCTGTAGGAAGATACACGATGACTTCGACAAAATTGCAAGTTGGTGTGATGAATAGCAGCTAGCCCTAAATGTGGAAAAATGTAAGTTTATGCAGACAAGTAGGAAGAACAAACGTGTAATGTTCGGATACAGTATTACTAGTGTCCTCCTTGACACAGTGAAGTCGTTTAAATATCTGGGCGTAACGTTGGAAAGCAATATGAGATGGAACGATCATGTGAGAACTGTGGTAGGGATGACGAACGGTCGTCTTCCGATTATTGGGAGACTTTTAGGAAAGAGGCTCACCTGTAAAGAAGACCGCATATAGTACGCTGGTGCGACCTATTCTTGAGTGCTGCTCGAGTGTTTGGGATCTGTACCAGGTCAGATTGAAGGAAGAAATTGAAGCAATTCAGAGGCGCGCTGATAGATTTGTTACCGGTAGGTTCGAACAACACGTTAGTATTACGGAGATGCTTCTGTAACTCGAATGGGAATCCCTGAGGGGCGGGGGGGGGGGGGGGGGGGGGGGGGAAGGGTGACGTCCTTCTTTCGAAAAAATTTAGAGAAGCTGGCTGCCGAACGATTCTACTGCCGCCAAAGTACATAAAGCGTGTATATAAAGTCCGGGAACATTTTGAATTATTTATTGCACAAGAACTAAACATTGTACAGATGTCATACATATTGCATTTTGAAGATCAACTCTGAAAGTTTTTTTTACAAACATTCGATATGCGGACCAAGAGTGACCCGGCAGGCGTCAATACGGCAATCGAATTCTTGCCATACCCGTCCCAGCATGGCATCGTCGGCTATGGCAATCGCTTCCCGTGTTCTCTCCCGGAGCTCTGCTACATCACGTGGTAGAGGCGGTATATACACCAGAACTTTAATGTGTCTCCACAGAAAAAAGTCACACGGAGTGAGACCTGGCGATCGGAGAGGCAATTTCACAAAACAGCTGTCCCCTTCTGCAGCATGGCCATGTTTCCGATTAGCGCCTACTATCGGCAAATTACCAAACTACGTAGTGGCGGCATACATAAAAAAAAAACTTTCAGGGTTTCTCTTCAAAATGACATATGTTTGATATCTGTTCAGTGTTTGGTTCTTGTGCAATAAATAATTGAAAGTGTTCCCTGCACATTGGGCGTAAGGACCACGAAGATAAGATACAAGATATTAGGGCTCATACGGAGGCATATAGATAGTCGTTTTTCTCTTACTCTGTTTGCGAGTGAAACAGGAAACAGTCACGCACCGAGCTGTGGCTTGCGGAATATCGATGTAGGTGTAAGTGCAGATGCGTGGTTGATGTACATCGATCGATTAAATTAGGAAATACACTCTCCTGTAACTCATTTTCAGAAGTCACGATCTTGCAGAAATTGTCTGGCTTATCTTCATGCAAATGAATTTTACCGTCACCAATATCCAGCCGTAATTTAGAGAATGTGTTTGCTGATGCACTGTTTTATAATTGCACACGCTCATTTATCGTCGGTCCGAGTGTCTGAACATTTGGCCACAAAGTGGTTAATTTCAAACATGCTTTAATCTCATCTGCGTACGTAGAACGTGGAATGAATGCGGGTAAAATAAATTGAAATGTCGTGTGGCTAGGGCCTCCCGTCGGCTAGGCCGGTCGCCTGGTGCAAATCGTTTTAGGGGACGCCACTCCGGCAACTTGCGTGTCGAAATGGCAGGTAATGTCTGCCGAAAATCTCCGCATAGCAACAATAGGGCCCTACAGAAACTCTGGTACTGCCATTCATATCTTGCAAGAGAATGTTCATGAGCGACTGCGTATCCATCACAGACAATAATTTGGCATTTGTTGAGTAAATTAGCCATACCGGATCGATTTTTGGTGTTGTACACCGCAATTTAATTATTATGAGTGTTCGATGGCAACTTGAGCGCTGAATGTGCTGTTCTTCCGCCATCCAGTAATGTAGCATCAATGCCTGACGGTTCAATGGCTGATGCGATTTTATTTTGCGATCGTTTTCTTGCAAGTATGGGTGAAATGAGGAAGGTTTGCTGGCGCCACCTGGCGCGTCCAAATATACACTACTGGCCATTAAAATTGCTACACCACGAAGATGACGTGCCAAAGACGCGAAATTTAACCGACAGAAAGAAGATGCTGTGATATGCAAATGATTAGCTTTTCAGAGCATTCACACAAGGTTGGCGCCGGTGGCGACACATACAACGTGCTGACTTGAGGAATGTTTCCAACCGATTCCTCAAACACAAGCAACAGTTGACCGGCGTTGCCTGGTGAAACGTTGTTGTGATGCCTCGTGAAAGGAGGAGAAATTCGTACAATCACGTTTCCGACTTTGATAAAGGTCGGATTGTAGCCTATCGCGATTGCGGTTTATCGTATCGCGACATTTCTGCTCGCGTTGGTCGAGATCCAATGACCGTTAGCAGAATATGGAATCGGTGGGTTCAGGAGGGTAATACGGAACGCCGTGCTGGATCCCAATGGCCTCGTATCACTAGCAGTCGAGATGACAGGCATCTTATCCGCATGGCTGTAACGGAACGTGCAGTCACGTCTCGATCCCTGAGTCAACAAATGGGGACGTTTGCAAGACAACAATCATCTGCACGAAGAGTTCGACGTCGTTTGCAGCAGCATGGACTTTCAGCTCGGAGACCATGGTTGCGGTTACCCTTGACGCTGCATCACAGACAGGAGCGCCTGCGATGGTGTACTCAACGACGAACCTGGATGCACGAATGGCAAAACGTCATTTTTTCTGATGAATCCAGGTTCTGTGTACAGCATCATGATGGTCGTATCCGCATTTGGCGACATCGCGGTGGGCGCACATTGGAAGCGTGTATTCGTCATCGCCATAATAGCGTATCACCCGGCGTGATGGTATGGGGTGCCATTGGTTACACGTCTCGGTCACCTCTTGTTCGCATTGACGACACTTTGAACAGTGGGTGTTACATTTCAGATGTGTTACGACCCGTGGCTCTACCCTTCATTCGATCCCTGCGAAACCCTACATTTCAGCAGGATAATGCACGACCGCATGTTGCAGGTCCTGTACGGGCCTTTCTGGATACAGAAAATGTTCGACTGCTGCCTTGGCCAACACATTCTCCAGATCTCCACTAATTGAAAACGTCTGGTCAATGGTGTCAGAGCAACTGGCTCGTCACATACGCAAGTCACTACTCTTGATGAACTGTGGTATTGCGTTGAAGCTGCTTTGGCAACTGTACCTGTACACGCCATCCAAGCTCTGTGTATCAAGGCCGTTATTACGGCTAGAGGTGGTTGTTCTGGGTACTGACTTCCCAGGATCTATGCTCCCAAATTGCGTCAAAATGTAATGACATGTCAGTTCTAGTATAATATATTTGTCCAATGAATACCCGTTTATCATCTGCATTTCCTCTTGGTGTAGCAATTTTAATGGCCAGTAGTATGTATATGATTGAGGGCGTTCAGTCGCCGCGGTGGTCTAGCGGCTCTAGGCGCTCAGTCCGGAACCGCGCGACTGCTACGTTCGCAGGTTCGAATCCTGCCTTGGGCATGGATGTGTGTGATGTCCTTAGGTTAGTTAGGTTTAAGTAGTTGTAAGTTCTAGGGGACTGATGACCACAGATGTTAAGTCGCATAGTGCTCAGAGCCATTTGAACCATTTGAACCTTCAGTCGCCAACGTAATTCAATCGTAAATGGCAGTTTGTTCGTCAGTGAGCAATTGCTCATTAATTGCAACAACTGTAGCCAAATGGACGATATCGAACTGTTGTTCTTTCTGTATATCAATATCAATTAAATTTGCTGCCGGATGATTAGGCGATGGCATACCAGAATTGATCATTGTCGTATTTGAAATTAAAATGGGAAGATCCTCGATGAAAATCGTGTCTCATTGTATATTTCCGATGCGTCCTCCTTCGGTGAAGTACGTCGTTTTGAAGACAGAGTGAGCAGGGCCTTCCGCCATTTTAAGTAGCCCCAAACATTAGCAGACTACTGTTTAGGATTGTTTCTTGTTCATTATTTCTATTGTGTGCGCGCAACAACTGTTTTAAATACTGAAAGTTATAGTGCTTGCCTGAATAACATAGTGCTAGGAAGGCAATTTCGAAAGTTTTTCTCTCCTTGAATGCGTATTTGCTCTAGTAATACAACACATTTTGCCTCATTAACGTAGCTTATTTTTTGCTCGTATATTTCGGATAACCAGAAACAGAAGAAAGTGATGTGAAAAGCATACCTTTGTAGTCCTTTTAATTCCAAAAATGGTTCAAATGGCTCTGAGCACTATGGGACTTAACTTCTGAGGTCATCAGTCCCCTAGAACTTAGAACTACTTAAACCTAACTAACCTGAGGACATCACACACTTCCACACCCGAGGCAGGAATCGAACCTGCGAGCGTAGCGGTCCCGCGGTTCCAGACTGTAGCGCCTAGAACCGCTCTGCCATCCCGGCCGGCTTTTAATTCCACTTTTACTATATTTGTGTCGATAACAAATGAAACTAAACGAGTGCTTATTTGCTTACTAGTCTCGTTACTGCTTCTGGTTCTTAACATTTTGAGCTTTCATCGCGTATTCAATTTAAATGTTCACTTTTGTAAAAAAAACTTAGCTACGTGTTCTTTTTCCCAGCCCCTGAACGTGTGTAGTGAGGAAAGAAGAAAGCATACTATGTATCTTGTGCACGTCAACGAAGCGAATGATTATTGAAATGTCAAAGAAACAGAACTGCACAGACGTATACCTCCATGTGCAGTAGAGTTCTTATCTTATTAGATTGTCAGTGCATTATTCTTACTGTACTCTACCCATCTTCTCACTTTGAAATATTACCTATGATGCGTCATTCCAGTGTGTGGCCAGTAATGGCAACTTACAGAGTAAAAAGAAATGATATAATTTTTAAAAAATCTTCCAGCATTATGGAATACTATAAACTGTAATTAAGGGAATGGTCTCAAACGCTTAAGACCCCTTAACATGGATATTTTGCTCTAACATGTATGTGAGTAACTTTTTAATAATGATAGCCTTACCTTTGTAAGATGTAAGACTACCTTTCCAACAATAACCTATTTGCTTCTTTTCTTGGAATATTTCTCGCCAGTAACTCTGCCACATTTTCGGGAATAACCATACTTAGCATAACTGGAATGTATTTCTACTTTAATCATCTGCTTCAAAATACTTTTGAACTTCATTTTGAGGTTTTCAAAGTATATAAGTATATACTAAGCTTTGTGATATACCAATACTTAGTTGCTTAGTTTCATGTTCCATATGCCATTTGCATGATAAATACGAATGATATGGAACGAGTCATATACTGACATCAATATTTTTTGTAAATATGCCCCCATGTTGAACATTAATTAGTGTTTACGCTTTTTAATTAAAGGCAGACAGATGTCACACTTACAAATTACAGTAATAGATAATCTTCTGCTGAATGGGAGTTATCAAAGAGAAACGTTTTCAGTTTAGTTTCCAATTTTACTTTGCTGTGTATCATTCGTTTTATATCAATGGGTAAGTGAGCAAAACTTTTGATTGCAGCGTTGTGAACCCCCGTGTGTGCTACAAACCTTAATATGACGTGGTGAACGTCATTTTCTTCTTCTGGTATTGTTATTATGTACATCACTGTTCCTGCTGAAGTGCAGTGGATTATTTACAACAAACTTTATGGGGGAAAAACTATACTATGAAACGGTAGATTGGTACTCGCACGCCGAGCACAAGGTAGGCCTGACGGAGTGTTCACATAAATTTTCAGGCAAAGCCTTCTTCAGAAAGGAAGCACGGCACACATACATAATTATACAAACATACACACAAAACTCACTCAAACATGACAGCTGTCTCCGTCTGTTCTAACGAGAATCTTTTTTTAAAGAGGGAGGAAATGTGAACAATGAATAATAATTATCGGCGAGAGGAATTTAGGGCGCCAGATGCTGCCCCGACAATCAGCGTGGTTACGTAGCCCTTGTGCGGGGATGAGAAAGTTGATAGTGTGTGGCTTTTCGCGTCCGTCGGCCGTCGTAATTTAATTTATTATTTACTACAGAAATTGACTGGTAACAGTGATTGCTGCCGACTTACTTGGTGGGCCTTAATCAGAACGATATTTCATTCAATTTTGATTTGCAATTAAATGCTTTTGTGCAGTTGTCTATGTTTTAACAATATTAATCTTCAGTGGAAATTATTTGTTACGTTAATGACGCAAGACTCACTGCATCTTAAAACATGAGCATATAAGTTGAAAAATGGAATAAACTTTTCATATTAATTTCCTCGGCTAGTCAGTTCACTTTAAAGCAAAATATCTTTAGTCATTAATTACAATTGCGGCCCACACACGCGCGAGAGTATTTTTTCTTACCTCCGTTAACCATTGCATTCTAGTGGGAGTCCTGGCTCTGGCTCTCGGCTGTTATACTGAAAATATGAATCTTAAAGCTACTTATTTTCAGCAGCGTCGGGCTGCTGTGGAGAAAAATGTATCTTATGTTAATAGCGGGCGAGTTTTCCGCTTCCGTTAAATTTTATAAGTTAATATCGCCACGTAATGGCGTCGTTGAGTGCATCGGCCGCTGCGATGGTTGCACTGTAAATTACTCGAATGCAGGTTAATTCAAGGAAGATGGACATGAAATCGGGATCACCTCTTACAGATTAACAATAATATTAAATCAATATATTATCTGCTTAATTAACACAAATATGTTTACATTTGCCAGCACTCGCAAGATGTCGTCACACGTGACCAAGACAAGAGATGAAGAAGTGAAGACGACTAAAAAATTAACAAAAGAGCGCATCTTGTCGTTTCTTTAGATCATTTTGTTATATTTCTTTGCCCTCGAAACTTGCACAGAGAAATTATTATAATACGGATACATGAGAAAAATGTATGTTATTATTCAATTTTTAAATGTCTCTTCTTTATAAATACTATTTTTAAGTCTTTTCTTAGTATTTCACTGAGGATGGTATAGGCTTGATTGACGGAGCGTTTGTGAATTGGAAGGCAAAGAAAAATTCAGGAAAGAAGAGAAAGAAAGGACACAGTAAAATAAGGAAAATCTAAAGTTAGACGATATAAATAAAACATTTACAGTAAAAGTCAACAGTGCAACGATAGTTCATGTATACAAAAGAAAATACTGCTTGAATTGCTTATGAATGAAATGCGATTCCTTTAAACTTCAGATAACGATCGGATTGGTTAGTACACCCATAGTCAACGCAAGCTGGCATTTTTGATGACACAACCACGTCTCCACAGAATCAAAGCACCCAACACGGTCGACACTGGGCACGCCAGAGTGACGTCACAGGGAAGTATCAAAGTGGTGAACCACGGAGTTATGAACGCGGTGAACCTAATGTTTCGGACTAGTTAAGATGGCGGACATCGGCTTCAAGTTTGTGACGTAATGACACCTCCCTTTCTTATTTACCTCAATAGTCAGAAACATGAGGGTAAAAAAAAGAAGGGAGCTGTCATTTCGTCACAAACGTGAAGCCAAAGTCCGCTGTCTTCTAGCCCAAAGATTATGTTCACTGTATTTATACCTCCATAGTTCATCGCGGTGATACTTCCCTGTGATATCACTCTGACATCCCCGTACCCAGTTTCGACTGTTTGGGGTATCTAATGACTTTTGCGGTCGTATCCAAAATTGCATCTGATGCTTCTGTTGTGTGGAGACGTAGCTGTTTCATCAAATATGCCAGCTTGCGTGAATTGTAGGACAAGGGGGTGCCACCCCATATTCCATTGTTGCCAGAGGTATCCAGGATGGCGGCGATGACGTCATCCAAAATGGCGGCATGTAGAGTTGGAAAAAGCACATGACGTCATCCAAGATGGCGGATTTTGGCGGGAAGTTTGAATTTGGGCTACCTCCACTAACATAACCCTCCAGAAAAATTGGCGCCAAATTCAAATTCCAGCAGGATAATGCGTCACACCACGAAAATAGCGGGAAAAATAGACCAATTGGGCTACGTCCACTAACCTAACCCCCACCCCCTAGAAAATGGCGGCAAGTACAAATTTCAACAGGATAATGCAGCAAACCGCACTTATCTCTATGAAGCAAAGAAAATCGAAGGAAAATAGCTCACTTGGCCTACCTCCATCAACCTAAGTCACCCAACCGCCACCTCTTCCTACGAACTGGCACCAGCTTTTAATTTTTGTGGTAAACAAAATTCAATTCCGATATGTCTACTAAGTTAACAAAATGGTGTGAAAGAGAAGACACTTTACTAATCTCAGTCACCAGACTGCCACCACCAACTAAGGATTCATGGGAAAAGGACTCTGACATAAGACTTTATTTAAACAATTCCATGCATGTGTATTCACCACAAGGCCAGGACTCCACCTGACAGGGTCTGGACTCCAACTGACTTAGTACATATCGTCGCCACCAGAGAGTGCCACTGTGATGTCATCCTAGATGGCGACCGTGACATCAATCAAGATGTCTGCACCCAGTGTATCCACCACGTGGTGTCAGATTATACACTTGGCTTACCCGCACTAGAAAATTGCGCCAAATTCAAATTCCAACACGATAATGTCTCGAAAGCTGTACGTCTATTTATTATTATTATCATTTATTATTTATTCAAGATGTCCGATTTCGGCGGGAAGAAAGCCATTTGCGTTACATCCATAACAAAAATCTGTCACAAGTTCAAATTCCAACACCATAATCGATCACACATACGAAATAGTCCGCATCCTGCGAACTTTGACTGTCATTTATATTTTTCATTGCTAACCTATCAAAATCACGTCAAATAATAAACTGCTCTTGTACCAATGTAATTCACATCCTGTGATTTTGCAGGGAAAAAGCACTGAAGTCTTTATTTCAACCAGTACTGTCATTACTTGTTCTCCAACAGACTCAGTACACATCTTTGAGATCGCACCAGCATCCATGAGGTCTAGGCCCCAACTGAATTAGTTCAAATCGTTGCCACCCCTGGCGCCACCACCGGCCCATGAGTGAGCAGGCACATCGCCCCACCTCACAGCCATCAGCAGCAGGCCACGCGCTCCAGTTGCCACTTGGACCGTGTGGGTCCAGCAGTGTAAACATGTTTTGCTACTTTGAACCTGCCGATTCTGACATCGCAACTGTAGGTTGTCCATTCACTATGTGTATTTGTCCCTCCAACACGTTTCGTGCCAAAATTGTTTGCCCGAGAGTGGAATCTTCCCCAACGTCAGACAACGGTTGGTCCATTGGTCCAGCACGTGGTGGACAAAGAACGCCCTTCCACACTTATGGCGCCAAAATGGTTTTCCTGGACAGGTTCGAACCCGCCGATGCCAACGTCACACAATGGTTGGTCCGTTTGCGATCCACCATGTGTCTTTGTGGGACCAAGAACGCACTACCACACTTTTTGCGCCAAAGTTGTTTGCTTGAGACTGCAAACTTCCATGTCCTCACAACAGCACGTGTGTTCGCCACAAGGCACCTTGCTAAGTTAACTGATCATGCGACTCTCATTATTCAGTCCACATGATCCCACCGCCTAATCCAAAATCGTCCCTAAAAACATACTCCTGTATACATGGGCCATACCTCCCCAATTCAGAACTCACTCAATATAGCACCCTCCTACCTGCAAGTGAATCTAACACGAAGTTCGCAATCCATATCTACAGAAAATACGAACTCACCCAAAATTCTATACTGTCCCACAAATACTTAACCTTCTCTTTATTCATAAAAAATTCTCTCTTTACCAAGAAAAATTTCCTTCACCCTTACTAACGCCATTCTTAATACCACCAACCTCCAATTACACCTATATAACATACTTCTAATAATAAATCATTCATCCTAACACAATACCTCTTAATATTCACACACACACACACTTTATCATCTCGAATAGTGAATTCACTATCATCCAGTCTATATTCTAAATAATATCAATTATTTGTCTATAATTTTACAAATTATAAAATGTTCAGCTCTCCACCATGTCCTGGAAGCATCTCACTAGTTCAGCTTTCAGCTACTAGGGGTCCTAGTGAACTCAATTACCACCCCCACAGAATTCTCAACACCCATTCGTTCATCCTAAAATCACGTGATACTACATCATCAGACTTCTATAATGAGTCATTTTTCTCACTCATCCGTTGTCCGCAGCATCGTTGGTTTGTTTTTCGTTGCTTTTTCGTTGTTCTCTGCAAAAATGAAGAGAGTTTACACCACCACCAGCAGCAGCAGGTCCTCAACACCAAAGAGGCGTAGGGTCCAGGATATGCCATTACCCAGTAAGTAAATAATTTCTATTTTTCATTATCCATTTTCCTGTATATCTTATATATTCAGCTTATTAATTATATATATCTCATTGTTATAGTGGACCTCGCGGACTTCATCCTCGATTGAGAGGAGCTGACTGGGGTCCAACAGGCTCCTGTGATCGAGACACAGCCAGAATTGCCTTGTGAGTATAATTTTAATATCTAATCCGTTCCTGATTTATATTAAGCATATAAAAATTTTGTTTCTTAGTATTTTTTCTTTGTTTCTAGATCACTTAAGGCAATTCCAGCTCGAGTTGGAAGCAGAGCTGGGGCTATCCCACGTAGTCCCCTACATAATTGGATTCAGCCCCCAGCTCCATATAGCCCAGAACACCGCCACTCATGTGAGTATACCGAAAAAAAAATCATCTTTCACTCTAGCTAACCTTTCAAAACAACTAAAATTATCTTTCCTTCTGTTACAGGAAACGCTATTGAGGACCTTATGGCTGTTGATAGATCGAGGCCATTCAACAGCAGATACATCATCAGCCTACTTGTAAGTTTAAAAAAAAATTACGTATCTCTAATAATATTAATGTACTTATCTCTTTTTCTCTAACAATCCCATTTATAAATATCCTGTTTGTTCTAGGTGATTATAAGCACGTATTTGACGAAGGACTGGCCGATTTTTTTTGAGGGTGCCATTGACTGCCCGGATGAATTGTTCATGGCGTGGAGTCAGAGCCAAAAATGTAATTACTCACTCGCTTTATAACCATGTCTGTGACCATTAGAATTCACTGCGGTAGACAGTGTACTTATTTACTTTATCTCTACAACGGTCGACTCTCAGCATGCTGTAGCGTGCGTGCCCGTGGCAGCGGCTCCTAAACCGTCCAGTCAGCAGCACCCGCAGAGACATGCCTCCCTGGTGAAGACGCCTTTGGTCACCGCGCATGGAGCTGCCGCTGCCAAGGTCACGCAACCTGGCTGTTTCCACTCGGGCTCTCCCTGGCCACCACGTGCACCATCTGCCGCATGGGAAGCTACCGCCACCACCTCCACGAAGGTCACTGAGCCAGCCCCCAGATGCTCGCACTGGGGCACGCCTGCTGGTCCCTCACAGCAGCCACTGCGTATGTCATCCCCATCGTGCGAGGTACAGCACGTACCATCTAGTTGCACTAGCTCTAATTATAGCAGTAGTATTAATGATGATCCTGTGGCTAGTGGCAGTTCTCTCGCCCGTTCGTTTAGTCAGGGTCATCAGGTCGGTGACACCATACCGCAGCTGCAGTACTCAGTGATTGCAGACGCCTTTGAGGAGCGAATCTCATTCACTAGGATCGAGAACCTGGCAGGGGGGTCCCGCGATCCTGTAGTGTTTCTAAACGCGTGCCTTCCTGTCGTGGAAACAGAGCTCCTCAAGGTAGTCAATGATCCACAGTATCCCGTCATTAAATACAGAGCAGCGCTATGCAGTGAATTATCGCACCCCCCCAAAGTTGAGTCTGGTGATGGAGAGACTAGTATCCATTATCTTTGGGGGGATAATAGCGTGATAATGCGGAGCACATCAATCGCCGAGTGGTTTCGTAAATCCACCTTGAGTGCTATATTGGGTCGGTTTTCCGAGATGGAAGTCAACAGCTCAGCGAAAGCACTCAGTAGAATTTTACACCTGGACATCCATATACATACGATACGATACGATCTGGGAAATGGAGGGTCTAGCTATATCAAGCTCTCTAAAGATATAGCTAATAAGCAGGCATGCATTAATGTCGAAAATAGATAAGATCAGGCTTGTTTTGCATGGTCAATCCTGGCTTGCGAAAGAAAGCACAATAACAGAGCTCATCCTGAGCGTCCCAGTACATACAATGTAGGTGGTAATATTAATTTCTGTTATAACTTTGATGGTATATTGTTTACTGGCAAGATCCAAGACATACCTAAATTTGAGTCGCAGAATACCGACGTATCGGTTCATGTTAATGACGTGGAGAAGAAGAAAAGCAAGTCAGATGAGCAACACAAGCATATCGTCGTCGGCCCCCTCCATTTTTCAAAATTTGGCCGTGAGTGTGAGCTGCATGTAAACATGCTGCTCTTCTCTGAAGGTGATAATTATCATTCTGTTTGGATCACAGAGATGTCCCGACTCCTTTATTCCCAGGTAAGTGACAAATGTTGTAAAAAGCATATTTGTTTAAGGGGCCTCAATTATTTCTCCTCTGAAGAAGTATTAGCTACGCATTTAGTAGACTGTACCTCCAAGGATCCGGTATGTGTTATCGTGCCCACCGAGGAAAACAAATTCATAATGTTTAAAAATGCTCACCACCAGGAGCGGTGTCCGTTTGTAGTGAACGCCGACTTTGAGTGCCTCCTCGCTCCTGTGACCCGCTGTGAAGGCGACCCTACAGTCTCACACACCACCTTTACAGTGAAACACGTTCCATATGCGGCAGCATACCAAATTGTATCGTAATCTGACTCCAACATTAACCGATACAAATCTTATGTCGGGGATAATCCTGTAGTTTGCTTGCTCTCTGAGCTTGAAAAATTTTCACGGGAGGTTGATCAGCTTTACAGCGGCAACGTTCCCCATGACCAAATCGATGGAGAATGAAGATTTGTATAATAACGCCACTGATTGTCATATTTGTGGGCTGCCTTTAGACAGAAAAGTGGAAACTCCTCGTAGGGACCAGTCATCTTACAGGGAAATCCCGTGGCGCATCTCACAACGCATGCAACTTGAAGTACCATTTACTTAGACACATACCCGTTTTCTTCCGCAATTTAAGTGGGTATGACGCTCACTTTCTAGTTGAGCACTTGGCTGATTTAGGCTGGGAGAGAAATCAGATCAGTGTCCTACCTGAGAGCGTCGAGAAGTATATTTCATTCTCCAAACGTATGACGCCAAGAATTACGCTCCGCTTCCTTGATACGTTGCATTTTATGCAGGCACCACTACAGAAACTTGTTGAGACTCTACCTCTGGGGATATGCATATCACTCGAGCTGCATTTCCTGATGAGGAAAAGTTTCAACTTGCGACTAGGAAGGGGGTTTTCCCATATGAGTATGTGGATAGTATGGCCAAACTCAAGGAAACCAAGATACCCGACATAACTGCATTCTCCAGCAATCTCACAAGCGACGCCATAACGAATGCAGAGTATGAGCATGCCGTGAATGTCTGGTGGGAATTCAATATTTCCACTTTAGGAGAGTACGCTTGGCTTTACATGGACGCAGATGTGCACTTGCTTGCGGACGTTTTCGAGAAGTTCTGGAGTCTATGTATGACCACATATGCTCTGGACCCCGCCTTTTATTACATGGCACCTGGGTTGTCTTGGGATGCAATGCTCAAGAAAACGAAGTGCAGCATCGAATTATTAACTGATCCTGCCATGCTTCTTTTCTTTGAGCGAGGGATCCGTGGGGGACTTTGCCAAAGTGTACATAGGCATGCAAAAGCAAATAACCCACAGATGGGTGACAGGTTCAACGCATCCCTTAATGCAAGTTATATAATGTACCTTGACGTGAATAACGTATACAGGCACGCCATGGGGCAATCACTGCCGATTTCTGAGTTTCGGTGGCTGTCTGAAGATGAATGCAAGGGATTAGGTGGAAAAATCATGGGGATATGGCAGATGATTCTGATGTAGGGTATGTGGTGGACGCAGAACTCACATACCCTTTTAGTTTGCATGATACGCATACCGATTTGCAGCTGTGTCTATAGCAACTAGTTCCACGAGGAGGTTCCACACCGAAACTGATTACAATGCTGGGGGATAAGCAGAGGTATATAATTCACTATCGCAACCTCCAGCAATGCTTCAGTTTGGGTATGGAGCTGGTTAAAATCACCCGGGCCATCTCCTTCAAGCAGTCCCCCTGGTTGAAGGAGTATATTGATTTGAATACGAGACAGAGAGCTTCCGCGATATGTGACTTTGATAAAGATTTTTATAAATTAATGAATAATTCAATTATGGAGAATTTGAGGGGGCGACGTGAAATTTTTATTAGAACCGAATGGGATGGGCGTTATGGCGTAAGAAAATGCATTGCCAGACCAAATTTTAAGCGGGTCATCATATTCAATAAGAACTTTGTTGCTGTGGAGATGGCAAAGACTGCAGTAGAGTTTACTAAACCTATCTATGTGGGCATGTGTATACTAGACCTGTCCAAACTCCACATGTACCGCTTTCATTATGAGTTCACGAAAAGTCATTTCGCAGCTCCTAAATTACTTTGTATGTATACAGACAACTTCATCTATTGGGCGAAGAACTGCGATCCATATGAAGTAATTAGGTACCATGGTAATGAATTCGACACGTCTTCTTATGAGGCTGATAATCCTTATGGAACTGTTCCGCAGAACAAGAGGGTTATCGGTCTCATGAAAGACGAGTTGAATGGGTTGCTGATTGTGGAGTTTGTAGGTCTTTGGTCAAAAATGTATGCATATCACACATTGGAAGGTGCAACCCAGAGGCGGGCTAAGGGTGGGCATCTCATGGCATTGAGAGCTCTGTCTATCGAAGACTATTTGCATTGCCTACGCAGAGGTGTTCACGGTGCTGCACTGCAGCCACTGCATATGGTACGGCAAACCAGTATTCGATCGATAACGCGTGAGGTGTATACTGTGCTACAGTTTAATATCGCTCAGTCGCCTCATGATGTTAAAAGGTTCATCTGTGATGATGGGATTGAAACTCGCCGGTACTCACACTACTCTCTTGTGGCGAGAGAAGGGGTGGGGGATTCTGATTGAGAGAGAGAGAGAGAGAGAGAGAGAGAGAGAGAGAGAGAGATAGAGATAGCGTTTTCAGAGTAGTAGTATGACCCTTTTATCATAGTGTAAATATTGAATATTGGATGAGAGTGTTTTGCAGTGTGTATCAGTTTACGTGCTTCCGTGTATGTCTGAGTGTGTGAATGTGTGCGAGCCTGTGTTAAGTGTGTGCGTGTGTGTAAATATATATTAAGTATTCTCCGAAAGAAAATCATTAAAAAAATTAATAACAAATTCAAATAAATTATTTAAAAAATCTTTATATATATATATATATATATATATATATTTGACGAATATTACTATTTATTGTATATGAGCAAAAACATAAATTCGACCAGTCCACTTGTACCTTTTATATTGAAGAAGAAGAAAAAAAAATTTTTCGCAGTCCATATCCGCTTCGATCTGAGTTCTTGTTATAGAGGTTAGATTTTAGTTTGTAAGTTGCACTTGCTGTCCAGTAAGAAGTAGTTTTAAGTATGTGAATTCCACCAATGTATATTCACTTGGTCATTGTAATGGAAAAGTTGTTTATAACAAGTTACTTGAGAGAAATATGTTTATGTTCACATGCTTGTTGTAGTGGAAAAATGTTTAGACACACTGACATGAATGAAATATATTTTTAATTGCTTGTCATAGTGGAAAATGCTTTAGAACTACCCACTTCAAAAAAATACGATTGCCTTTAGTTAAAAGTGTTTCCAGTGGAACTTCACTAGCGATAGTATTTATGTTGCAAGATAGTGTAATTAGGTTGTAGTACCTCTGCATTAGTTATAAAATTATATATGTATGTATATATATATATATATATATATATATATATACGTTTTCTCAGATATATATATATATATATATATATATATATATATATATATATATATATATATATATATATATATATGCGCTGAGTAACGTTACCCGAGTCAATAACAGACCAGCTTCCACCTCACCTGCATGGCAATATATATATATATATATATATATATATATATATATATATATATATATATATGTCTGAGAAAACGTATCTTCAAACAGCATAATGTTTATATTTTTACGTCAAAAACCAATAATGTATCTGTAAACCCACATATATAAATGTGAAAAAAAACCAGAATCATTTTACTGTTAAGTTATTTTTCGCAAAGACTGTTAAAAAACTGAATGATTTTACTGTAAAGTAATATTTCGCAAAGACTGTTAAAAAAATTCCCAATTCAATAATAAATTCACTTACTTTACTGTAAAAATATTTAATTTTGATATTATTATTGCACCCTCAATGATGATCATTCTTTTTTATTATATATATATATATATATATATATATATATATATATATATATATATACTTTTTGTATACAAAACGTGGATATAGCCACATTGCACTGCAGAGAGAGGTTTTACTGCTTTAAAGACACAAATGAATTCTGAATGACATGTGCTGGACTTAGTCCACCAGTCATAAATACGCAGCGCGCCTCAGCACTTTCTTTCAGCCCCTGACGCCGGCAGCCACCCGGCTGGTATCTGACGCATTGCCACGCAGGTGAGGTGGAAGCTGGTCTGTTATTGACTCGGGTAACGTTACTCAGCGCATCAAGGCTGTGGTATGCGCCTCAGACAGTTCATTGGAATTCGCTTCGTATACAATATCCGCCAATAACCTTACATTCTACGGACGTTGGGTGCCATAGAAAGAAAGAAAAAACAAATTTTATAAATAATTATTTATTTGTAATCCAAGTTAAGAGTAATTTTACATTCTCGTATGCAGATACAAAATCACTTTTTTCGTAAATGTTCTTGAGTCGATGGATAGATGGACATCTGCACAATTCCAGGTCTTGAATAGAAGCAAATTTAAATATTCGACGCAGCCAGGTAATCTTTGCATCACCTTTAACGTAGATGATTATCTCCTTGTGATGAAATACTCGGAGCACTCACGCCAAATCTTTATAAGAGATGCCAGGGTGATTCCAGTGAATTCCATGATAAAATTGTGTCAGCCACACTGCACTTCTACATGTTTTAATGCACTTCACTTCCTTGAATGGTGTCGGCGAGGCAACTCTTGGGTGCAAATGTTCCTATTATTCCATCACTTTTTGTGAATGCTATTAATGCACAGTCTTTAATTATGAACCGCCTCCTTTCGTCATAGTAAAATCCTTGTACGTCCTCTACGATCCCCACACCTTGGGGTAACATCGTGATCTGCCTTAGAGCTAGCAGAGCACTATCAGTTTATACAACTCGTTGCAGTACACCAGTGAGCCGGCAGTAGTTAACAACACGATCATGCAGAACTAGAGAATACGCTGCAGTGTGATCTGGGAAGTTTGTTGAAGATTCAAATTCAGTCTGTACACCTACAGGCCTAGTTTTAATTATGTCATTCTGTTTTGAACAGTCAATCACGGTTATTGGTGCTAGCTTCTTGAAACTCTGTGGATTCAGTAGGCATGTTCATTTTCAACACCTTCGTAATAAGATGCTCGGAATCTCGCATACATGTCAAATGCAAGATTGTATACATTTCTGTCCCACTGTAGATGTAAATTCTCGTATGGGTAATATTGGGAATTAAGGTAGACTCTGACGTTAGTTAACTTGCAGTGGTCAAATTCAGCCGAATCATTTGATACATTCCCACACCTTTGAGTTTGAAATGCGGTTATGATGAATCGAGGTGCTTCCAACTGCACTGATGTTTTAATAGCCCAAGTATGTGTGGATGCTGAAGATAGTACGGGGTATTCAAAAAGCTCCCATGATCAGAAGGTTAGTGGTAGATAGGTGCCGGCATTCAGAATTTTTAAGAGCTTCAGGCGTTCCTCGTTAGCAACAGTGATGTGAGGCATTTTCCATACTATACTATTAATCTTTATTTGAACATTCTCTGCAGCTGTTTGAATGAATGAATTCGCGTCACTTGCACTCTGCACCAAAATAAGTTCCTGTTTAGCCTTCATAATAATTCGATGAATGTCCTCAAAATAACCCACGGGCATTTTTAGTGGCACGCACGCGCTAAATCGGCTGTATCCCCCCTCACCATCCGGCGCATCTATGAACCATCCCGCATTTTCCAAGCTATTTGAATCAGAGGCTGAGGCTGAAATGTACGTCTTAAGTGTTGACGTTATGCCGACATTATGTGAGCGATCTATTTCAATACCTTTAAGTTCATAACGTATCTCTTGAAACAGGAATGCTAGAGCATTTCGCGTGAGCTTCGATAGCGTTACCACAGGGCTGTCAGCTTTCTTAAATGTACAGTCTAGATACAGGAAGCTCTTGCAGGGCAATGTTACAGCTTCCTGATGCTGGATAACAATCCTAATTTCATAATTTTTTAAAAATGTGCTTGAAGCGTAGGGTTTGTGTGGGTGGTATTCATGATCATCATACTCTACTGACTGAGTTACGTTGAGCGACGTCATTTTGCGGTTTGAAACCTGCTGAAATAAGGAATTCGTAATTAAGGTGTGTTATCACCTTGCGCATCCGCGATACACATATAATTCCATCCTTACAACTCACACTACCCTCGAACATTCAGATTGTGCTTTCATGGTTAACAATGAGGCCATCTATGACATCTGTCGCCGAAACCTGGACATTGAACGCCCTACATACCCTACATATACAAACCTTAAATGTCCGAACTGTGACCGGAGGATACATAGCGTTTGTGGGGGCTTGATCTATTTTATACGCAGTACCGACCGTAGGGAAGAATCCGTAAATTGAGTGAATCAACTTATCATTGAGGTATGAGTTTGTGGCAATATTGCAATATTGAGCTCGGTGTGCTAGCTTTATACCGTACTCCCATCTCGCCTTAGATGCAAGCGTACAATGATCTCTTCTCCTCGAAGGTTAACAAGGTGATTATTCTGGTCAACAATACGCAGTTCTAGGTTATCCAATGTCCGAACTGTGACCGGGGGATACATAGCGTTTGTGGGGGCTTGATCTATTTTATACGCAGTACCGACCGTAGGGAGGAATCCGTAAATTGAGTGAATCAACTTATCATTGAGGTATGAGTTTGTGGCAATATTGCACTCAACGTGGATTGTGCTGACTGGTAGTATATCTACAGATTGATCCGATGCGTAAAATTTACTCGCGTCCTTCACCAAAACACGATCCGTTGCAAAACTTAGCAGTGGACCTATTGAATCTCTCTGTCTAAAGACGATCGTAGCACTCTCTGTCCGTATTTCAGATTTAAGGGTATTGATGTTCGCCTGTAGTTCAATACATTTTCCTGACTGTTTTAAGACAGTTTAAATCATCAATATCGCAGGCACCACGTTGAATTTGTAGAATCTTCTTCCGATCGTAAATTTCAAGATGAAGTTTATTGTTGTTCTTTGTGATATTTGGAATGCTGTTATACGTCCCTAGACCAATTGGCGCAATACTCGATGTGTGCAGCTAAACGTGTGTGGAATGGTGGGAGCAAGATGAAGAACAATAACAGGACTTCAATTAAACCACCTAGGGTCCTACCACTACCAAAGACTGCACTTAAATCAATCGGCGGAAAGTAATTTGCTCGTAATAGTGATCCTCGCTCTTTTAAAGTCAGAGTATACGACATTGCATCTAAACATCAAATGATGGCCGTGCGTTCAATGACAACTCTTTTATATGTCGCACAGCTGGTCTCACGAGGACAGGAGAAAGCGCACAATCTGGACTTCTCAGTCTAAATATAGCGCACATTCCGGGGGTTCGCCGTCGCTGTGATTAGGAACATAACGCAGAGGTGGCCGCAGAGGTATGTGCTAAAGTCCTGATACCGCCGGAAATTGTAGAAGACGCGTCTTTTGCTGGTGAAGTAGCGATGTAATACTTCAGGCGGCTGTAAATCCCCGAATGAATCAAAATACTGTACTGTATTTGCACTTTTCTTAACATACGCCACCCAACGGGTCCCTGTACCCCCAGCAAGATCCAAGTTTACAATTCCGCACTCATTAATCCGCCAAGTGGTCTTCGGTAATGTATTGCGCATAAAGACGCCTCGGAATCCATGAATGTGAAGTTTTTCTTTAAGAATTTTAACTAGATCTTTATTCGTGAGCGCGCGGTCGGGTAGGATAACTAACGGACTTTTTTTTTTTTAATTTATGAAGAGACCTAGTCCTTTCCTGTATGGTTTCAAGTAGAGACCTTTTCCGATAGCTGCTGCCTTCATAGTGCGATTATGTCTTCCGGCTTCCTCTACGTGTGCTTGTGCATTCTGCGAGTTTTTGTCCGTTTTGGCGACAGCTGCGGCCCTGCCTGTAAGTGAACCTACAGCAGACAGGGCTGCAAGAGATGGAACAAGTAACGGGATAATTCTACCTGAAGACTGTGGTAGTGGTAGGGCCCTAGGTGGTTTAATTGAAGTCCTGTTCTTGTACTTCTTCTTGCTCCCACCATTCAACATATGTTTAGCTGCACACATCGAAGTGAGAACACAGTTTTTCAAACAACCGTGTTTGTTGTTGTTTTTCATCTTCGCTCGCAAAGCTGTTTGCGCTACTTTCATAATTCGTTTGAAATTCATCACCACCAAGCCCAACTTAATTTTTCCACGCATGATTTTATCAACTAGGAAAGCAACAACGTATCTCCTGTGCCCGGCGTTTCTGAAGCTTTGTTCCAGGCCCACAGAAGTTATATCCTGGGATGTGCAATTCAACAGGCAACTTGTTGAGAACACCACCTCCACCGCTTATTATGATATGCCTCCTATCGTGCATGGTACGCTACTAAGGAGATAGAGGTCTACGCTCCCTGTTATATACACTACAGCCCATTAAAATTGCTACACCACGAACATGACGTGCTACAGACGCGAAATTTAACCGACAGGAAGAAGATGCTGTGATATGCAAATGATTAGCTTTTCAGAGCATTCACACAAGCTTGGCGCCGGTGACGACACCTACAACGTACTGACATGAGGATAGTTTCCAACCGATTTCTCATACACAAACAGCAGTTGACCGGCGATGCCTGGTGAAACGTTGTTGTGATGCCTCGTGTAAGGAGGAGAAATGCGTACCATCACGTTTCCGACTTTGATAAAGGTCGGATTGTAGCCTATCGAGATTGCGGTTTATCGTATCGCGACATTTCTGCTCGCGTTGGTCGAGATCCAATGACTGTTAGCAAAATATGGAATCGGTGGGTTCAGAAGGGTAATACGGAACGCCGTGCTGGATCCCAATGGCCTCGTATCACTAGCAGTCGAGATGACAGGCATCTTATCCGCATGGCTGTAACGGATCTTGCAGCCACGTCTCGATCCCTGAGTCAACAGATACGGACATTTGCAAGACAACTAATTGCAGAAACAGTTCGACGACGTTTGCAGCAGCTTGGACTATCAGCTCGGAGACCATGGCTGCGGTTACCCTTGACGCTGCATTACAGTCAACAGTGCCTGCGATGGTGTACTCAACAACGAACCTGGGTGCACGAATGGCAAAACGTAATTTTTTCTGATGAATCCAGGTTCTGTGTACAACAGCATCATGATGGTCGCATCCGTGTTTGGTGACATCGTGGTGAACGCACGTTGGAAGCGTGTATTTGTTATTACCATACTGGCGTATCACCAGGCGTGATGGTATGGGGTGCCATTGGTTACACGTCTCGGTCAACTATTGTTCGCACTGACGGCACTTTGAACAGTGGACGTTACATTTCATGTGTGTTACGACCTGTGGCTCCACCCTTCATTCGATCCCTGCGAAACCCTACATTTCAGCAGGATAATGCACGACCGCATGTTGCAGGTCCTCTACGGGCCTTTCTGGATACAGAAAATGTTCGACTGCTGCCCTGACCAACACATTCTCCGGGTCTTTCACCAATTGAAAACGTCTGTTCAATGGTGGCCGAGCAACTGGCTCGTCACAATACGCAAGTCACTACTCTTGATGAACTGTGGTATCGTGTTGAAGCTGCATGGGCAGCTGTACCTGTACACGCCATCCAAGCTCTTTTTGACTCGATGCCCAGGCATATCAAGGCCGTTATTACGACCAAAGGTGGTTGTTCTGGGTACTGATTTCTCAGGATCTATGCACCCAGACTGCGTGAAAATGTAATGACACATCAGTTCTAGTATAATATACCCGTTTATCATCTGCATTTCTTCTTGGTGTAGCAATTTTAATGGCCAGTAGTGTACTAACTTGTCAGCGTCAATCCAACTGTTTTTTGATGATGGAAATCCTAACAATTTAACTAGCGCTCTATTACCGCGACGTCTTCTCACGCGTTCAATGAGAAATACATCTGGTTCAGAACTCTTCTGGAATTCCTCTGTGTAAAAGCATCCTGCAGTTTCTTCAACCTTGCCATCCTTTGAGACATATGTCCTAGGGTTCGTTCTCTACACTTTGGATACTGTGAATATCTCCGTCGACCAGTTTGGTAAGTACGATTTCTGGAACGCTGTCTTGTGTTTTGAAATAAGTTCTAAGTCACCTACACTGAACGTCTGTTTGCAAGGATCCAGCATTTTAATGCGGAAATATACTGTGCCCATGAGTGAATTATCGTGAACATCGATCGGTCTAATTTTTATTTCTACCATGTTTGGCTCGATTATACCGTGCAGTTATCTCTGGGAGGATATCTAGCCACTTGTACGAACCGCGAAGATTAAACTGCATCCACATTTGAGCTTTGACTGTTCTGTTCAACCGCTCCACGATACTAGCTTTAAGATGGGTAAGCGTCGAGTAGTGGTGTATACCATACAGCTCCATCACAGTCTTGAAATGTTCATTGTAAAACTCCCCACCGTGATAGGTTTGAAGATTGGCCGGGCATAGATTCGTTCCCGTCTGCAGCAAACGCTCAAACACCACAGAAACATCTCTACCAGTTTTAGTTTTCATAGATAATGCCCATGCGAATTTAGAGTATGTATCAATAACCATTAAAATTTGTTTGAATCCATTATTATGATGTGAATATCGATTCATATCTACAAGATCAGCTTGCCACAAGTCATCCAGCCCTTTAATCATGACATGCCTGCGAGTATATGTTTTGCGTGCTGGCTTGTGCAGTTCTCGAACTGCGGTCTCCATACTTATTAGATGACACCTCTCTCTCTCGAAGCTCAGAGATTAACGAAACAACCTCATTCGAATGAGCTGTGTTACCAGCAGCAGCCGAAGCCATCAACAGTCGAAGTCTGTCTATTAGTTCATCCAGCTCATCGTAATATATATACTGAGGGAGTTGATTGCTCACTCCTGTATACTGGAAGTCTACACCCTCACCGATGCTTTTAGTTTGCTCATTCAGTAAAGGTTGTATAATGGTCGTGTATTTAGAGTTTTGCGGCTTTCTCAGTGTTATAGACTTTGTGATCATTGGTAGAGTATTTTAAGGTTTTTGATGCCCTTAGGAAGAATAGGTTCATTAAGCCAGGCATTCTTTTAAACTCTGTATCGCCGATGCGTATTGTGCTATCGGATAAACTTACAGTTTGAGAGCCTAGCATGTACTGTCTCTCCCTGCTGACACCAAATGTTCTATCTATCTTAACGGCCGGATAGTGGTTGGTGAATTCAGCGATTGGATCATTATCACGCGAAGCCCATCTTGGTGATAGATTCGGTAACAGGTTTAAAAGTTTCTTTTAGTGTTTGCTCGCGATAGACATGCCCCAACTTAAGCAAACGAGATTTCTCTCGAACTGCTTTGCGCGCCTTAATGACTTTATGCTTTGTCGACATCTCGAAGGATACTAATCAGGGCTCTGAATATCACGTGGTTTTATATATGCTTTGTTGTTATTATTCTTCTTGTTTCCTACAGCACCTTTTTCAATAACAACAACCTCGGTTTGTATCTTCCCCTCAATGGCACATATTCTATTCTCTATCCGGTTTTGATTAAGTGCAAGAAGTTTCTGAGTGTCCTTTAATTCCCTTACAACTTTAGCGAGTCTCGCCTCAAGATTCTTAAATTTGATATCGGTGTACATGCGTGCATTCTGTCTTTGCACCCTAACCTCTGAGAATGAGCGTCAGCCATGCGTGCGAATTTGTCCATGGTGTAGTGTCAACTGACGCACTAAGCTATATTGCACGTTTATATATGGAGAAAGTCTTGAAAGTGCCGGCTATACCTGCCGTCATTCAGTTTGCGAGTTTTATCAATAATGAGAAACCCCTATTGTGAGTGGTTCCAACAATCAGCATATATCTTTACAAATTCATTGTATGACATGTCAGTCCCTACGTGAGCATGGTAAATGTGCTTTAAATTGAGATTGTCTTGTTTGAAGGCTTTAATGAGGTTGACGTTATCCCTCACCAACTGTTTTGGGATCCTGGAATACGTCTGACTCAGATAAAATACATCAACACCTATATGACGGCCAAAGCAGAATTATTTACGGATTTGATCCTGATTTTCAACAGTGACATCGTCAAATATGAAGACAGTGTTAGGCTTCACCTGTTCAGGTGGGGGATTTCGTCGCTTTCACTGAAGGCTCTGTACGTTACACGATCTATTCCATCTAATAATTTCTTCAGTAACTGGTACTCGGGTTGAAAGAGTGTTTTGGAGAAGATGAAAAGTTGCTCGAAGCGGACTCCGTCTATGTACGTTAACAGAGCCATGATGACATTTGTCTTACCACAGTTGGATGCACTTACAATTATAGCTCGTATGCTGTCAGGAAGGAGGGCTCCATTCTTGTTGGCCTTCTGGTCTTGGTCATCACAGGACCAGTCACCTACAACAAAGTCCTTGCGGCGAGGGTGTTTCACCGAGCTTGCCATGATACCTACTGTGCTAGGTCCAGGCGTGCAATAGGCTTTTATATAGTGAACAACATGTGTGTGTAGCCCCTATAGCGCAGTCATCTTACCAACTGAGATACAACAGCTACACGATATAGTGAGCTAAAAGTCATATATTTGAAGGTTGTCATATAAATTAAGGTTGTTGACATTTTGTCTTGACAAATAAAAACACAAGCACAATTTTAAGATTATAACTGTATTTATTTATAAAAAGATTTACAGATATGATCAGCATGAGAAAAAATTACTTGACTTTTTTTTTAATGGTGCAGTAGAAGTACAGTATTTGGAAAATAGCTGCTTCTTGTATGCTTCAAATTCAGCACGTATATCTCGTAATGTTATCGGTGAATTGCAATAGTCTGGTATTCCATCAGTAAATTTGAGTTCGACATTTTCAACACTTATTCGAGGAATAGCACAAGACTTGGGCACTGGTGTTATACACGTACTACAACAACGTTCTATATCATCTATGTAGATGATACATGTGTGAAGCCAGTTAATGATGTCACTGCATACCGCCTGAACATATGGGCACCATGTATTTAGTCTCTCTATCGTAATAGTTACAGCCATGTCTAAACTGAACAAGTTATCAACAGTGGAGTGCTGCATGAAAATAGTATAACTGTCAGCACTTTTAATTTTTAGTGTAGCATCATCATACATTGATAGAATACTCACAGTTAGACTGCCACAGTACACGTCCTGGTGGGAGTGGGATGGATAATATTCAGTAGTCATATGATTCTTGATGTGTGTTTTTAAACAACACAGTTCATCCCACTCATAGTCAGAAAATTTCACTTTAATATTTTGAGCACATTTTCCAGCACTAACACAGTTGACGGGCTACCGCATCGTGAAACTTCAAGTCTTACATGGATACGTTTTGAACCACTAACTGTTAATACATAGTTTGAGGCGAATAGTAAAGATTGAGGTGCACTGGTGGTCAGTATCTTCTCATCCACGACCGCATCCTCTGGCATCGACATTAACACCTCGCTATCCTGCTCCAGCATGCTAAGACGCTGCACTACAGGATCCTGCGTGGACGAGTCCGAGGCCTTCATGTGTGTGGACCGGGACAGGTTGGGACCTGCTGATGCTGTTGTCACAGGTGCAGCTGCTGCAGGACAAAGACGAATATTGATAAGAATGATGTGATGTTGATAGAGAAATAATAATAATAATAATAATAATAATAATAATAATACACCCCGTGGAGGCCCAGGAAATGAATATGTTCTGCCAGCCGTAAAAGGTGACGAAAAGAACAAACCACTAATAGGGCTAACCCCCCTTTTAGTGTGATTATTTGGTTCAGGAAAGAACTAATGAAGCCTCGGACAAGCGCTGTCATAGTCGGGGACGACGCTTGAACCCTATGCCCGTCCACAATGGTAACGACACTGCTGGCCACACGGAAATGATTCAAATCCAAATAGAGGTGTTTTTCCGGAAATGCTTCCTGCAACCACTCTAGAAGGAAAACAAAGACAGAGGATGAGATGGTCAGATGAAGTTAAGCGACACCTCATGTTCTGTTATTACCAAGCAACAAACTTAGGAACCAACACAACTGGATACAAAAAAATGGTTCAAATGGCTCTGAGCACTATGGGACTTAACTTCTGAGGTCATCAGTCCCCTAGAACGTAGAGCTACTTAAACCTAACTAACCTAAGGACATCACACACATCCATGCCCAAGGCAGGATTCGATCCTGCGACCTTAGCGGTCGCGCGGTTCCAGACTGTAGCGCCTAGAACCGCTCGGCCACTCCGGCCGGCCCCAACTGGATACAGATCACGAGTATACTCAACATTTATTACCAGATACCCAGAATTAAAATTTTTAACAGAACAACAACTAGCTGATCAGATCCATGTAATAATAAAAAATAACAGGATACCCCAGTCAGAATTAGAAAACATCAAACAACAAGTACAACAAATACTGGAACAAAATAATGTCCAATGAGAAGAAGAAGCAAATACAGTAATGGCCTCAAACATCCCATAGTAAACAAACAAAGAACAACACGCATCAATTAAACAATCAGAGGAAAACGAAATCTTAAGACAGCCACCAGAACAAGCACAAATAGAACACGAAGTTAGATATAGAAGAAAAATTTCAGCTGACATATATAGAATACAACGACACAAATACAGACATTAGACCATTCTTGCATAGACCCCCAAATAACCCACAAGTAGAAACAACAATAACAACTATCAACACAATCATACACAACAAAATAAATGAAAATACGACTATGGAAGTTACAACTACTGGTTTATATAGGAGCACTCACTACACTAAATATACACACTATGCAGAGATCAGAACCAACCAAAACACAAAAGAAACCCACAAAACCAGCATGGCAACACAGGCTACAGATCAGAATAGAAAAACTGAGAATAGACATCGGACAGCTAACACAATTGATAAGAAATGAAATATCAGACAAAAAACGAAAAAGATTGGGTAAAATCTCACAACAAGAAGCGATAGTGCAATTAGATGAAAAGAAACAGAAATTACAAGCATTGGCCAAACGACTTAGAAGATAAAAACATAGTGAAAATAGAAGGAAACAAAACCCACCAAACATAACAGACATGGAACACTTCTAGAGCAACACATGGTCAAACCCGATACAACATAGCAGACATGCACGGTGGAGACAAGCAGAAACAGACACATACAAGATGATACCACAAATGCCTGAAGTGATAATTTTGCAACATGAAGTCACCTGAGCAATTAATTCTATGCACAATTGGAAAGCTCCTGGAAAAGATAAAATAGCAAATTTCTGTCTAAAGAAGTTCACCTCAACACATTCACATCTAACTAAATTATATTATTTAACAGTTATATTGCAGACCCATACACAGTCCCTGATACACTTACACATGGAATAACTTATCTGAAACCTAAAGATCAAGCAGACACAGCAAACCCAGCTAAATATTGCCCCATAACATGCCTACCAACAATATACAAAATATTAACTTCAGTCATTACACGGAAATTAATGACACATACAACACAGAACAAAATTATAAATGAAGAACAAAAAGGCTGCTGCAAAGGAGCACGAGAATGTAAAGAGCAACTGATAGTGGATGCAGAGGTGACATATCAAGCTAAAATTAAACAAAGGTCGCTACACTACACATACATTGATTACCAAAAAGCTTTTGATAGTGTACCCCACTCATGGTTATTGGAAATATACAAAGTATATCCTAAATTGATACAGTCCCTAAACATAGTAATGAAAAATTGGAAAACCACACTTAATATCCAAAGAAATTCAAATAATATCACATCACAGCCAATACACATTAAGTGTGGAATATACCAAGGAGACTCATTAAGTCCTTTCTGGTTCTGCCTTGCTCTGAACCCACTATCCAACATGCTAAATAATACAGATTATGGATATAATATTACTTGAACATACCAACACAAAATCACACATTTGCTACATATGGATGATCTAAGCCTACTGGCAGCAACAAATCAACAACTCAACCAACTACTAAAGATAACAGAAGTATTCAGTAATGATATAAATTTGGCTTTCGGAACAGACAAATGTAAGAAAAATAGCATAGTCAAGGGAAAACACACTAAACAAGAAGATTATTTATTGGATAACCACAGCGACTGCATAGAAGCGATGGAAAAAACAGATGCCTATAAATATCTAGGATACAGGCAAAAAATAGGAATAGGTAATACAAATATTAAAGAAGAACTAAAAGAAAAATATAGACAAAGACTAACAAAAATACTGAAAACAGAATTGACAGCAAGAAACAAGACAAAAGCTATAAATACTTATGCTTTACCAATATTGACCTATTCATTTGGAGTTATGAAATGTAGTAACACAGAATTAGAAGCACTCAATACACTTACACAATCACAATGCCACAAATATAGAATACATCACATACATTCAGCAACAGAAAGATTCACATTAAGCAGAAAGGAAGGAGGAAGGGGATTTATCGACATAAAACACCTACATTATGGACAGGTAGACAATTTAAGAAAATTCTTTATAGAACGAGCAGAAACTAGCAAAATACACAAAGCAATCACTCATATAAATACATCAGCTACACCATTGCAATTTCATAACCACTTCTACAACCTTTTAGATCACATAACATCAACAGATACAAAGAAAGTAAATTGGAAAAAGAAAACACTGCATGGCAAGCACCCGTATCATCTAACACAGCCACACATTGATCAAGACGCATCCAACACATGGCTAAGAAAAGGCAATATATACAGTGAGATGGAAGGATTCATGATTGCAATACAGGTTCAAACAATAAACACCAGATATTACAGCAAGCAATTATTAAAGATCCCAATACCACAACAGATAAATGCAGACTTTGCAAACAACAAATAGAAACAGTAGATCACATCACAAGCGGCTGTACAATACTAACAAATACAGAATACACCAGAAGACATGACAATGTAGCAAAAATAATACACCAACAACTTGCTATACAACATAAAGTAATAAAATAGCACGTTCCCACATACAAGTATGCACCACAAAATGTACTCGCAAACGATGAATACAAATTATACTGGAACAGAACAATTATAAAAGATAAAACAACACCACATAACACACCTGACATCATACTCACCAATAAAAAGAAGAAATTAACACAACTAGTCGAAATATCCATACCCAATACAACAAATATACAGAAGAAAATAGGAGAAAAAATTGAAAAATACATCCAGCTGGCTGAGGAAGTCAAGGACACGTGGCATCAGGATAAAGTTGACATTATACCAATTATACTATCAACTACAGGAGTCATACCACACAATATCCACCAGTTCATTAACGCAATACAGCTACATCCAAACGTATATATACAACTACAGAAATCTGTAATTATTGATACATGTTCAATTACCTGAAAATTCCTAAATGCAATGTAACATATACTCTACAGTTAAAAGGAAGTCACGCTTGATCAAGGTCCGTGTCACTTTCCATTTTTAACCAGACATAACGTCTGAGAAAGGAAAGAAGTAATAATAATTTTTTGACTTACTTTTCTGCTGTTTCCTCCTCCTATTCTGCTGTGGTGGTGACTGACACTTCATCTTGACTGACTGACTGACTGGAACATAGATCGAGGAGCTGCTGAGTGCTCCTTATATAGAAGCCAACTATGCCATCATGATGCTGTGATCCTATTGGCTGAATGACATGAACACGTGACCTATCAAAGTGCCCTCTAGCGGAGAACTTGTGAATTAAACCAGTTCGTCACTCTGCTGGATTGGAGACGGTTGTCTCTTGTGGGCTTGGAGCTTATATGTAGTCTTTATAAAGGCAGACAGTTCCAACAGTAGCAGCTGTTTCCATGAGATGGGTAATGAATTTTTAAAGCATCTTGCTGCAAAGAATTTATATGGAGGACAGTATTCTTGTTCTCGTTCATATGTTACAACATTAATGAGGGCTTGCATTCCACATGTAGGAGGCTATGGGGGCAGTTCTCGGCTGTATGTTTGCAAACTACACTGCTGTTAAACTCATCATGGTCAAACACGAATAACTCATCGACAGAACACATTCTGCAGGATGGTCTTCAATGGTATATACGGAATATACAAATATGCTTAGACTGACGCGAATTGACGACAACTGGACGGTCTCTCGCGTTTTGGGAGAGTGAATGCTTGATGGTGAATATGTCTGCAGTTTGCGCATGTACATGACCATGTGCTGGTTACGAGATGCATCCTTGCTCCATCCCTCTGCATTGCCAAAATCTGATGAACAGAATTCTTGTGCTTATTCCCCGACACTCGTCCATTATCATACTCTTCCATACCTGATGTAGTGAGGTGTGGCTACAGTCCTCCCTCAAATGTTTACATGTAATGCAGCTAATGAAAGCTAATCTATCACCCACATTCATCTCGACGATTGAACACATGGCGATGGTTTGACAAAGACAGCTCAGCAAAGACTGGACGTGCAGGAGCATTTAAGGTCATAACATTAGTTGAGTGGATGTGTCCCAGTTGGCTTTCTTCGTGCCAAAATCCGCCATCTTGAATAACGTCACGGTGTCGCTCTCTGGTGGCAGGGGTACAAACTAACACAGTTGGACTCCAGACCTTGTAGTGAACACACGTGCATGGTATAAATAATAATAATAAATAATAATAAATGATAGTAAGTGATAATTATAAAGGCAAGTAGAGTTTTCAAGACATTATCCTGTTGGAGTTTGAGCTTCTCACTATTTTCTAGGGGGTGGCGGGTTAGATAAGTGGAGGTAGCCCAATTGACCTATCTTCCCCTCCAAAATCCCCCATCTTGGATGACGTCATGCGCTGTTGCCAAGTCTACACGCCGCCATCTTGGATACATCTGGTAACAATGGAATGTGGGGTGGCACCCCCCCCCCCCCCGTTGACCTACTACTTGCGTGGTTTACGCTGCACTAATAAGCATTGAAGCAATTTAAGCAATAATGAAGCATTTCAATCATCATTCAAGGAACGATGTCCTCAATGTTGCCATGTCCCATCAAGTGCAAACAGCAATGTCCCTTGTTCCACTAATATTTACAGTTTCTTCCACTGTGTATGTCATAGATGCTTTGGACACAGCTGTCAAGGCACATGAAAGTATTTTTATTTACTTGTTAAACCTACTGGGAGGAGGAGGAAGGTCCATCAAACCACAAAACGTTTGAACAGTAATTTTTGCTTTTCCTGTTGCATGCATTGCATACACTAACTACAAATTCACATCATATGAATTATGCACAATGTTTGAAGTCATTTTCGAGGTAGATTTATTGCAGGATCTACACAGAACACTTAATTTTGACGTTAAACTCCTCCTGCTACTTTGTTGTCCAGTTATTTCCAGACAGACTACACCATCGCATTGTTTAAATTACGCCACTTCCTTTAGCAAAGCAGTTAAGTTCCTCACATCATCAACAACAAATCCACTACAAACAGCGTGATTGTGAACAAAATCATTTGAATCACTAGGAGATGTGGCATGTGGGAGTTTGTTCTCTGAAGAACTGATACATAGGTTACTTTCAACAGTGTGGCTTGCTGTGTTTGTGAACTAGTTACCACAGAATTTCCTTTTATTGATTTTATTGATATGTGGCATAGTTTGTATTTATTGCACACTAAAGAGTATGTACTTCCACAATTATATGTAGCACTTGAGTAATACATGAACAAACTGTTTCAGTGAAACAAAAGTAAATACTAGCAAAAATAATCATTGGCAGACACTAGAAATCTGTTCTGTTACCAACATCTACACTGTATCATACGTATAATGGCTGCAAACAGGAAATTAACAGTTCTTTTCGAAACAATACTAGTTCCTGTATAAGTAATAAAGGGAGCATGGCCACATACATGAGTGTAACTTTAAAATTTGGTATATATAGGTCATTTTTCATTTGAAACTCTATAATGTGTATATTAAGCTAATCAGGAAACACTACAGAATTTAAGAAAGACATAAAAAATTAGGATTTTTCCACCATTTATTAAGTACCTTGTATCCTTAATTAAATTTACAATTGAAATCTATGTACTTTCCTAAAACTTATTACGAAGTTTGGTTTGATAAACAGTAGCAACAAGTTTGAAATAATTAGTATGTTGAAATAAATCGGTTTTCAAATCGTAATTTTTTGGAGTATTCGCTGCTGACAATTAATCGATTACAGTCACTAGTTGCTTTGTAATTACCCCATGATTTTTGAAGCTAACATTGTTTTAGTGTCTTTATATTGAATTCTATCATTATCACAATCTCTTTTTTATATTGCATTCTTAAAAATAATACTCTTGGTGCATATTTAGATTCATTGTAACATACTTTGAGTTAACAGTACAATATTACCATAAGTCAGTTAGATTTGCTTATTATACACCTAATTTCATCATAAGTTATTTATTTATATATAAATTAATATTATATAATATAATAATAATGATACAGTAAGTGTAAGACAATACAAATGAAAGTTCTGCTTGTATGTAACATTGCATAAACGCCACATATGATGATGGTTTGATAAGTCTGCTAAATTTCCATAAAAGAACAGAACATTTTTGTTGTGCTTTCATTTCTTCAGCCTCGATTATTCCAAGGATTGTGTTAAGAATTTCAACTACTTACAGCATACAGTTTGCTGCTGACTGTCATATGAATTGGTCAACTTGGAAAAGGAGAAAACTGGGTTTCCTTATGTTACTAAACATTTTCATTTGAAGTGTTGGACTAATGCACAAATCAAAATAGAAACGGATGAATAAGCAGGAAGTAATTTTTGGCACCATCCTGCTACGTCTACAAGTAAATAGAGTATTACAATTAATTTGCACAACAAAATACAAATGACTTCTTGGGAGCTAACATCAGATGATTCAGTATTTCCTGTAAAGGTGTAACTGCTTTACAGACTAATCACAGCCAGGACTTCATGTGTTGGCGGAACAACTCTGATTTTTTATTCCATCTCTCCTTAAATTTAAGTATGAATCATGTTCTATTATCGCATATTCATGCAGGATATGAGATATCAAAACATTATTCTCAGCCAAAGGACCTGAAAATTGATATCACTGCAGACTGCCTGCTACTCTTCATGGTAAAGAGTCATTAACATCAGCATTTGTCTGTAAATATGTCAACAGGGGAGGGCGCTAGCCTTTGAGAAATGGTTTGCATAAACATGAGGTCCAACAATACCCCATACAACTGAAATAAAACTCCGTGCACCTAGGAGATTCAACAGATTCATAAATTCTCGTATATTTATACGTAATACATACTGCAGAACAAGGCCTTCGAGGTAAAACAGTTTTATAATTCCTTGATCGATGGACTGAAATTTGTTGATCATATTCGAATTAAGGAAAGGAAGTTTGATATTTTGCAGAAAACAGTTTTCCAGTGAACACCACAGTTTCTAACGCAAAGCACCATCTTGGAGTTTTATTTGATCTCTTCATGGTCAAATGTCTTAAGAAATACAGCACCAGTGAAAGGTTCTTGTGTCATATATGAGAGAGGAGCTTTTTGAGTGGGGGATACATTTTACTGTTTCTTACAGGCTTTTTCTGTGAAAGGCATTTAACTCTAAGCATTACTTTAAGGAAATTTTTCTCACATTTGATATACTAATGGCCATCACAAACCTTTATTTTTTATCTTCTTCATTCAAATCATGGAACAGTCCCACTTAATAAGGAAATTTTTCTCACATTTGATATACTAATGGCCATCACAAACCTTTATTTTTTAACTTCTTCATTCAAATCGTGGAACAGTCCCACTTCATACTATTCCAATATTGTATCGTTTCTTCCATTACCAGTATGTGTGCAGAAAAGACTCTGCTTTGTTGTACCTGGGCATTACTGATAGCGTGTTAGTATATCTGAGAACATGCTTTGTGTGTTAGATGTAGTCTGAATATTAAGTACGAATGTGGTGTATTTTAATACTGTTTTCAATGCTAACAAAAATTCTTCATTGCAGCTGATGATGGAGAGAGACCAGTACTGACCAATCATAACTGTATGTTCAATCAACACCGCTACTGGTTCAACAAGGCTGAATATAAATTTGGCACTTTGGATAATGTTGCACTGACAACTTTCTATGTCTATGTGTATGATTTTCGGACACAATTTTGGATTGTGAGTTCCTTCTCACAACTTAAAAGGTGGAAATTGCTGTAGTTCTTTATCACATTTTCAGTGTAAGCTCTTAGTTTTTGTATTTTATATGTGAAATTTTTTAATGTTAAATGTGACATGTGACTTAAATGAAGAACTTATAAAATAAATACAAAGAAGAAAATTATGTTCTCACATCCAAGGTATATAGGTTTCCTTATTTTTGAGTTTCATGTTAATTTTTCAGCTGCCCTGCAGAGCATCAAAATTTATGTTAGTTCAAATATTGTCATTTGGTTTTTCTAAATAAGAATGAAACCTTGTAAAAAGAACAGAATGTTTATTTGCATGATGTTTGGACTTCATGTATTTGAACTGTTTGTTATTCTGTAGAAATTAATTGGCTCTTATTTCGCTATGAATTTTGATTGAGCCATGTATATTATGTGCATGTTGTTCATTGTCATCACTTACTCTTTCTCAGTTTCCTTCACATGAAAAGTCAGCTGCTGGACTTATATAGTATATTATTGTTTTGTTCTTTCTGTTATTATTAGCTTACTCATATTGAATTTATTCTTTCTAATAGGCAATTTATGGTCATGTCAATACGAATTTGTAAATAAAATGTAAACTGAAAACATTGTTGGGATACCTACTGTGGCGAGTAAGTTAAGCAGGCATTCGTACTATCTTGCAGTTAACATGAAAGTGAATTTAAGTATTTTTGCTTGCCTGCATGATGTGCTTTCAGAGGTAAAAAATGTGTGCTTTTAACATTTCAAATTAGTGCTGTATAATAGTCTGAAGTAAGAAATACTCTGCAAATTAACTAAAGAAGTCATCACTCCCTGTGTCAGCAATGGGTTTCATTACTTTAGAATTGGGTGTCCTGTATATACTTAAGTATTGCAGTCTTTCTGACATTAAGGTAACTGCCTGCAGTTATGTTTTGTATACATCCCTTTCCATCATCATCCTTCTTGTAATATTATGAGACATACTTGGAAGACTCATTTGGTTAGTGTACTTCCCAGGAGAGACAGATGTCATGATTTCAATCATGTTCCAATACACATTTTAAAGATAACAGTGTTTTTAAAATGTTTGTGATAATCCTTAATTCACTTCCCTTGCAGCCTTTGAAGCATTGTGGCTTAGTTGTTTAAGTACCATTCCAAACTTTTTCCATATATTATGGTACTATACTTGGAGCTAAAGATACCTCAAACTGTGCAAAATTTTAAAAACATATTAACTTTTTCTTGTCTCTGGTTTATGAGGTGTATTCAAAAAGTATCAAGCCTTTTCCTTTCGATATAAAACAGTAAAGTGCAGGACAGTTTCCCTATTGGAGATGTGGGGTCATTCATGTGCAGTTGCGAATTTTTTCTCACCAGTAGAAAGCATCTGTAGCTGGCTGTCAGTCCAAGAGTGATGATGTATAGTGAACATTCGCCACTTTCCAGGATGCTGTAAAATGATGGAACAAACAGAGCAGTGATATTGTAGCAAAACTGACAACAGCTTGGCAATATCCAAGTGGCAATCATTCTCAACATTCAGCAGGCTTTTAGGGACGATATGAATAACTCATGGATGAATGAACAGTACAACCACTTCAAAGACGTTCGCATATCAGTGGATGGCAAACTACATTCAGGCACACACTCACCAAACAGAAACAAAAAGAGCGGCTTTTGCTCATGAAAGAGGAGCTGTATCACATTAGGAAATACAGCTAAGTACCAGATCAGTACTTTCAATTTTGACAGCTCATTTGTGCAGGAGGAGAGCATCATCAAAATTTGTACTGATACTGCTGTCAATGGAGCAGAAGCAACACTCTCAGGAAATTGGATGGGACACACTGTACAGTGCAAACCCAACCTTCCTGAACACTGTGATTATAGGAAAAAATCGGATGTCCTCATGGTACAAAAAATACAACAGATCTGCCGCAACATCAAGGTCATACTGACAGTTTTCTTCAACTCTTATTGGGGTATATACTCGTCAAAACACCTAAGCATCACTATGAGATCTTTAATTACCTTCGTGATGCTGTGCGGTACAAATGACGATCTGTGAGCTGCAAAAACTTGGCAAGTCTGTCATCATAGCGCATCCTCCCATTCAGTGCATCCGACTTCCCTCGCCAGACATAATATTCCTGTGTTTAATCAGGCTCCCTATTTCCCATGACATGGCTGGGTATGACTTTTGGCTATTTCCCAAGCTAAGAATGCCCTTGAAAGGAACACGATTTGAACTAAGAGAAGACATACGGACTGTGATGGTCCAGCTGATTGCCATTCCAAAAGATAGATTCTATAATTTTTTCGAACATCACAGAAGAGCTGGGAGAAGTATGTGTCTTAGCAAGTAGACTACTTTGAAGGGGATTAGGGTTCTGTACCTCCAAATCTACAAGTAAATCTTCTTAAACACACCTTATATTCTGAACAGCCACATTGCCCATATCTTGAAGAAATTCTCAACATTTATTACAAGGGAACATTCCCAAGTGTCAATAAATGGTCTTGTGTTTAGAGGGGGCAAAACAGTGCAATACGTATTTGTTTTGTTTGTGCCCATTTTCATTTTTAAGGGGTAAACACAGTCCAAAACGTAATTCGGAATTTAGGCTTAGAGCGAATATCTTCAAAATGATGATACACAAAGAAGTTTTTCATATAAAAGTTGGTATGTAATTAACATTCTTGAAAACTTCTTAAACAACTTTTGTAAATCTTTGAATTTTTGTAGAATACTGCACCACCATTAATTAATTTTGAAAAATGATAACATTTGTTACAACATGAATTAAAGAAGCTTTCAGGCTACAAACATCCCTCTGTAATAAAGGCAGTCTCTCAATTACAATTTTTGGAAAATAAGCTATACACAAGTTCAGTTAGAGTATTTTCAACATACCAAATTAAAATGTCTAAACTTTTAATACAATTCAAAATATTAATTTTACTTATATTTCATTTATTTTTTAAATTATTGTTTCCCATTTTACATTGATGTTTCTTTTTGTTTTTAGTTTATTGTTTACATACATGTATTTCGTTAATTGAAAATAATAAGGAAGTAGTTATTATGACAGAAAAATTGCAATAATGCTAATCTGCATGGAAATGCTCCAAATATAACGTTTTTTTACAGCATGCACATAGACTGGACGAAATTTCCTCACACACACACACACACATATATATATATATATATATATATATATATATATATATATATATATATATATATATATATGAAAAAGACAATATGAAACATAATTTAGCAGGATTTCAAATTGTCATGGGTGACCCTCTAAATATGCCGATTTCATTAATTTTACATGCATGGTGTGAGAAAACGATATGATTTAAGCACTTCTGTACAGATTATTATTACTGTAATTATTTTTTACTACAATAATAAGGTGCTTATTATTTTAAATTAACAAAATACACATATGTAAACAGTAAACTATAAAGTAAAAGGAAACATCAATGTAAAATGTTAAATCCCAGTTTAGAAAATAGAACAAATATAAGTAAAGTAAATAATTAGAACTGTAATGAGTATTTAGATATTTTTATGGGGTACATTGAAAACACTCCAACAGCACATTGTGTACAGCTTATTTTCCAAAAATGGTATTTCATAAAACAGTTTTATTTCATAGTGATGGCTATGATGTGATAGCTTCTTTTTCAAAATTAATTAACAGTGATGTGGTATTCTGCAAAACTTCAGATCATTGCAGAAGTTAATTTTATAGTTTTTGAGAACAGTATTTACATGTCAACTTTTATATGAAAAACGTTTTTATATATCACCATTTCGAAGACATACCCTCTAAATCTGGAATACCAAATCACCTTTTAGGCTTTTTTTGCCTTAAAAATGAAACTGATCACAAACAAAAAAATACATATTGCACTGTTTTGCCTCCTCTACACACCCTCCAGGTTTCATCAAGATTGTTTATTGTGACTAGAGAGTATTCCCTTGTTAATTTTACATAAAATTAAATGAAAGTACACGATACTAAACATACATTAGACCATAGCAGAGCACAGTATAACAGTCTATAACCTGAACTCATAAACAGGTCTCACTGATTACATTTGTTCTCACTACATGAATAACAAATTCAGTAATTTAATTGTCTTGTTAGCTTGTCACTCAGAAGTGGACAACTAATATTTTCATTTGGCAGGAGTGCTATTATTGTCTGTGCTGTCACAGGACTTGGAACAAAGCTTCAGTCTGGTCACTCTCTCTCAATCTCTCTCTAGTTTCCATTCTCCACAAGGAGAATCATTTTTAATGTGATCCTTGGCTTGTGATTAATAGTAATAATTATGATCAGACATGTAATGAAGAGGACCTTGGAGGAGTAGAGTTTTACAAATAGGTGGAAAATTGCAACATGTCAGGCAATGAAGAGGTAACAGATTAATGTCAAGAACTAAGAATTAGAGAATTATTGGGAGAGCCAAGTAAGCAGAATGTTGATGGTATGTTAACTGTTGAAGGTTTAAAATTAGCTACTCCCACAGATAATGTTGAAAGACTAATATGTGTGGATACTGTTGACAAATGTGATACTGGGGAAGATGAAAGTTGCAGTGACTTAGAGATATATGATGAAGAGGAGAAATATTTGATTTGAATAAAGGAAGGAATAGAATCATTGGCAGCAGTTGTGGATATTATTAACAGTAAAAGTGTTGTAAAAATGCCTCAAAATTTCCCTAAAGGTTTAATTAATATCCATGATGGTATAACAGTTAGTAAGTTTTGTAAATTAATTACTTGTGAAAAAACGTTTGCAGATAATACATAGAAATACCAATGCTGACAAGACACTGAAAATGGTTTATGTTACGGAATGGGAAACAACGAAATATTTCTTTATAATCTATGGGTAACTAATGGTGCTATCAGTAATGATGAAAATTGCAGAAAAATGATTATAAATATGTGGAAAACTTAATATCAAGACCAGTGGAGCAGAATATGTTTGAAATTGCTGAATGACTTCGAGGTAAGTGTTGTAGTGATGAGCAGTGTCAAACATGATATCATCTGGATAGATGAAATTATTGAGAAAGGTAATGATAAGGAAGATGATGATTACTTTAGTCTAATGAAAGTGTATGGTAAAAATGATAATGACAACAAGAGGTACAATAGTAAATTTGAAGACCTGAGGTTTATGGTAATACAGGATGATTTATCATATGACAATACTAATTCCGAGAAAAGTGATGAGGTTTTGTAGTCCATTCGTGAAAGTATAAAAAGGTTCTTAGGACAGTAGATGCCTTATAGACAATGGTAACCAGATATCAGATGTGTAAGGACCATTACATGAAAAACTGAGGCATGAGATGGATTATATTGAGACATCCATGGTTATTATAAAAACCAGAGGTACAACAGGATGAAACAGCAAGGTAGTAAAAAAGCAGACTTCATTAAATTTCGTTATTGCACCAGTAATCTTTGCATATGGATGTCTAACAACAGCTGAATTTTGTGAAGATTTTGTATTAGGAATGTATTGGATACAAAAACGTTTTGCAGTGACATAAAATGGGGCATATATTTGTAACTACTAATGTTATTAAAATAGCTGTAATTTGTAGTGAATACAATATTAATAGCCAAAAATATTCAAAGGAGGGAGAGAAATACCAGGATTAGATACAAATCAGTCTGAATTTAGGAAACTCATAGACACAAAGAATTAGAAAATAGGGGAACTTACAGACAAGATAAATGATGTTACTGGAACTAAAGGATATTACTGTAGATTACAGTTAAAGCTATATAAACTGTTTTTCATAAAACAGTCTAGGGTACCTACAGCAAATCTAGCTGCTGTTGAGAAGACTTACAAAAAATCGAAGTATCTGGAATTATTGACAGACATGTCAGTCCAAATAAGTTCTCACTTCAATTTTCTTAGTCCTGTCTTCATCAGTTGCGTGTAATATTACGGTATATTGATAATTTTTACTTATGGACCGTCTGACAGCAACTGAATAAAACACAATTTTAGTGCCATACGCATTTCACCTTTATTTTCTGCAAGGCATCATCAGTTGCAAAAACATTTGACAGTCGGCAACAGAAACCAAAACATTGCATTGAAACAAGCGTTCAGTTCATAGTGCTGTGGAATGTGGGAAAAAACCGCAAATTGGCATTCATAAGAAGAAGAACAATACCAAAAGTGCAACAGGAGCGTAATATGTAAGAAATTGTCCACGCAACCTGCCACTGATGATGCCTTGCAGAAAATAAAAGGTGAAACACATATTGCACTAAAATTGTGTTTTATTCAGTTGCTGCCAGACGGTCCATAAGTAAAAATTATCAGTATACCGTAAGTTCTCACTTACTGGTGTGTGAAAGAAGCATGGAAGAATGGGATTAGTTTTGGATTCCAGCTATTTAAATACTTTTTATAGAGAAAGAGATTAGTCTTAAAAAATGGAAAATATTTTATAAATTAAAAAAAAATTCAGACTATGTCAAGTTTAGATTTAACATCAGGTGTTCATCAATTTTCACGTGAACCAGAGTCCAGGAAATAACCTGCTTTTCTCTATGCTGAACGATGTTAGCAATATTATTCTCTGCCATTTGGTTCAAACACATATTTGGCAGAATTCATTAGAGCATTAGATCATATACTTGGAGAGGAACTTATATATAAATCAACAGTCCATGTAGATGACTTTTCGTTACTGGTTGGAAAGAACGAACTGAACTTTTGAAACTGGTGTATGAAAAACTTAGACAAAGTGGAAAGACAGTGAAATTGGATGAAATGTAAATTTGCAGTACCTGAATTAAAATTTTTAGGACATGTTATTACTAAGAAGGAAACTCTTGCTGAAAATAAAAACTATTACAGTTTTTCTAGCTCCTAGAAATACAAAAAGTGAAGTCTTTGTATGGCTAATGTGGTTTTTACAAGGAATTTGTAAAATGAGAAAGTTCAAATGTGCTCTGCCCAGTAATCATTTGAAAAAGAATGCTAAGGAGTGTCAAGAAGTATCTGAGAAAATTTAGAGAATTAAATAATCAGAATTTATTACACATACAGGATTTCACTTCACTGGTTTGTTTACACAGTGACTGTAGCAATATTGGCTTTGGTTCATAATAGCTTCAGGAAAAAGAAGCATAAGCATGATACCTAAAAACATAAGAATCTAATACAGTTACTGAAAAAGAATTGTTGGCAATACACTGGGCATCCACTAAATTTAGAACTTATAGACACTAGGTAATAACATATTCACATCATAAGGCATTAAGCTATCTCCAAGTGTGCAGACTTTACCATAATAGAGTAAGTAGATGGGTGATGTTCTTACAACAATTTGACTATGAAATGAAGTACATTAAAGGATCTGCAGGGTGCTGTTGCAGATGGTTAATCAAGGCTGCAATTAGCAGGAATTAATGAAAATTAAAATGATGTTTGTGAATGATATACATAATGAAAATTTCATGAGCAATACATGCAAAAAAATAGGAGAAGTGAGAATCATAATTAAATTTGGTGAGTAACTGAAAGTTTTTAGGTAAAAAGAATTATAAAAAAATGGATAAATACTACAAGATACAGTGATGAGCCAAAACATTATGACCACCTGCTTAATAGCTTGTTTGTCCATCTTCTGAACAAAATACATCACTGATTCTGCATATCAGGGATTTAACACTATGTTGGTACATTTGTGGAGGTAAGTGGCATTAGATGTCTATGCACGTCACATAATTTGCATAAATAACAGGCCACTGATTTGCTTACATGGTGATGACACTGGATAGGAAACGAGATGGATTCCATATGATTTACATTGGGCCAATTTGGTCGCCGAGACATCACAGTTAGTGCACTGTAACACGCCTCAAATCATTGTAGCCCTGTTCGGGATACGAGATACAATTATACTGCTGAAAGATGACATCACATGTTGGGAAAGAGATCAAGCATTAAGTTATGCAAGTGGTTCGCAATTGTCAGTGTGTTTTCCGTTACTACCACAGGTCCCATGCAAGCACAGCATAATGTCTGCCCTAGCATAATACTTCTCACACCAGTCTGCATCCAAGGAGTGCTGTGCGTTTCAACCTGCTATTCACCTCGATGATGGAGTTTGTCGAGATGACCATCAATCTAGTGTAGCAAAAATGTGATTCATCCAAAGAGCCATCACGTTTCCATTGATCAACTGTCAAATCCCGATGGTCTCATGCCCACTGCAATTGTAACTGACGACGTCGTTGGTTCAAAATGTGAACATGTAGAGGTGGTCTGCTGTGGAGCCCCATGTTCAATAACGGGTGAATAGTGTGTTCCAAAACACGTGCATGTGCTCTTTCAGCAGAGATGCCACAGGTCACCATTTATCCTACTTTATGGAGCAGACAAACCTCAGAACACAATGTTCTGTGAAGAGTGGTAATGGTAGTTTCAGTGTCCTACGTTTTTCCGCAGATCCTTGTGACAGTAGCATATGAACATTCGACCAGCTTCGCCATTTTGAAGGTACTCGTTCACAGGCTCAGTGTCATAATAATCTGCCCTTAGTCAAAGTCGCTTATCTCAATGGATTTCCCTACTTTCAGCCCACATATTCGGCAGGGTGATTCCCCATCCTTTTCTGCTCCACTTACATACTTTTGTTGTCTGAAATGTCACCAGATGGCATCCAACGTCGCAGTAGGCAGTGATCATAATGTTTTGGCTGATCAATGTATACAAGGAGATGCTTTTTAGGAGAACAGCTGCAGATCAGGATAACTGGAAATTAAGATGGCCAGAAGAAGATGCAGAAAGATTGATTAAATATGGAAACGAAAGTTATGATGATTGTGGTATGGAGAATTGTATGAGGAAGATAAAAGAGAACATCCATTTTTACACCCTGCCTAAAAAGATTGGGAAATAATTGTTAACGTGTGATATGAGTCAACAAGTTACAATAGACAGTAAAACATGCCAAGGAGAAATGCAAATCATTATTTCTGACAGGCCATTTGATATAATTGCCATTGATTTCTATGGACCATAAACAAAAATTAAAGGAGAATAGTGATACACTGTAACCATTGTTGTTGTTGTGGTCTTCAGTCCTGAGACTGGTTTGATGCAGCTCTCCATGCTACTCTATCCTGTGCAAGCTTTTTCATCTCCCAGTACCTACTGCAACCTACATCCTTCTGAATCTGCTTAGTGTATTCATCTCTTGGTCTCCCTCTACGATTTTTACCCTCCACGCTGCCCTCCAATACTAAATTGGTGATCCCTTGATGCCTCAGAACATGTCCTACCAACCGATCCCTTCTTCTGGTCAAGTTGTGCCACAAACTTCTCTTCTCCCCAATTCTATTCAATACTTCCCCATTAGTTATGTGATCTACCCATCTAATCTTCAGCATTCTTCTGTAGTACCACATTTCGAAAGCTTCTATTCTCTTCTTGTCCAAACTATTTATCGTCCATGTTTCACTTCCATACATGGCTACACTCCATACAAATACTTTCAGAAATGACTTCCTGACACTTAAATCAATACTGGATGTTAACAAATTTCTCTTCTTCAGAAACGCTTTCCTTGCCATTGCCAGCCTACATTTTATATCCTCTCTACTTCGGCCATCGTCAGTTATTTTGCTCCCCAAATAGCAAAACTCCTTTACTACTTTAAGTGCCTCATTTCCTAATCTAATTCCGTCAGCATCACCCAACTTAATTAGACTACATTCCATTATCCTTGTTTTGCTTTTGTTGATGTTCATCTTATATCCTCCTTTCAAGACACTGTCCATTCCATTCATCTGCTCTTGCAAGTCCTTTGCTGTCTCTGACAGAATTACAATGTCATCGGCGAACCTCAAAGTTTTTATTTCTTCTCAATGAATTTTAATACCTACTCCGAATTTTTCTTTTGTTTCCTTTACTGCTTGCTCAATATACAGATTGAACAACATCGGGGAGAGGCTACAACCCTGTCTTACTCCCTTCCCAACCACTGCTTCCCTTTCATGTCCCTCGACTCTTATAACTGCCATCTGGTTTCTGTACAAATTGTAAATAGCCTTTCGCTCCCTGTATTTTACCCCTGCCACCTTTAGAATTTGAAAGAGAGTATTCCAGTCAACATTGTCAAAAGCTTTCTCTAAGTCTACAAATGCTAGAAACGTAGGTTTGCCTTTCCTTAATCTTTCTTCTAAGATACGTCGTAAGGTCAGTATTGCCTCACGTGTTCCAGTGTTTCCACGGAATCCAAACTGATCTTCCCCGAGGTTGGCTTCTACTAGTTTTTCCATTCGTCTGTAAAGAATTCGTGCTAGTATTTTGCAGCTGTGACTTATTAAGCTGATAGTTCGGTAATTTTCGCATCTGTCAACACCTGCTTTCTTTGGGATTGGAATTATTATATTCTTCTTGAAGTCTAAGGGTATTTCGCCTGTTTCATACATCTTGCTCACCAGATGGTAGAGTTTTGTCAGGACTGGCTCTCCCACGGCCGTCAGTAGTTCCAATGGAATATTGTCTACTCCGGGGGCCTTGTTTCGACTCAGGTCTTTCAGTGCTCTGTCAAACTCTTCACGCAGTATCATATCTCCCATTTCATCTTCATCTACATCCTCTTCCACTTCCATAATATTGTCCTCAAGTACATCGCCCTTGTATAGACCTTCTATATACTCCTTCCACCTTTCTGCTTTCCCTTCTTTGCTTAGAACTGGGTTTCCATCTGAGCTCTTGATATTCATACAAGTCGTTCTCTTAACTCCAAAGGTCTCTTTAATTTTCCTGTAGGCGGTATCTATCTTACCCCTAGTGAGATAGGCCTCTACATACTTACATTTGTCCTCTAGCCATCCCTGCTTAGCCATTTTGCACTTCCTGTCGATCTCATTTTTGAGACGTTTGTATTCCTTTTTGCCTGTTTCACTTACTGCATTTTTACATTTTCTCCTTTCATCAATTAAATTCAATATTTCTTCTGTTACCCAAGGATGTCTACTAGCCCTCGTCTTTTTACCCACTTGATCCTCTGCTGCCTTCACTACTTCATCCCTCAAAGCTACCCATTCTTCTTCTACTGTATTTATTTCCCCCATTCCTGTCAATTGCTTCCTTATGCTCTCCCTGAATCTCTGTACAACCTCTGGTTCTTTTAGTTTATCCAGGTCCCATCTCCTTAAATTCCCACCTTTTTGCAGTTTCTTCAGTTTCAATCTGCAGTTCATAACCAATAGATTGTGGTCAGAATCCACATCTGCCCCTGGAAATGTCTTACAATTTAAAACCTGGTTCCTAAATCTCTGTCTTACCATTATATAATCTATCTGATACCTATTAGTATCTCCAGGGTTCTTCCATGTATACAACCTTCTTTCATGATTCTTAAACCAAGTGTTAGTTATGATTATGTTGTGCTCTGCGCAAAATTCGAACAGGCGGCTTCCTCTTTCATTTCTGTCCCCCAATCCATATTCACCTACTATGTTTCCTTCTCTCCCTTTTCCTACACTCGAATTCCAGTCACCCATGACTATTAAATTTTCGTCTCCCTTCACAATCGGAATAATTTCTTTTATTTCATCATACATTTCTTCAATTTCTTCGTCATCTGCAGAGCTAGTTGGCATATAAACTTGTACTACGGTAGTAGGTGTGGGCTTCGTATCTATCTTGGCCACAATAATGCGTTCACTATGCTGTTTGTAGTAGCTTACCCACATTCCTATTTTCCTATTCGTTATTAAACCTACTCCTGCATTACCCCTATTTGATTTTGTGTTTATAACCCTGTAGTCTCCTGACCTGAAGTCTTGTTCCTCCTGCCACCGAACTTCACTAATTCCCACTATATCTAACTTCAACCTATCCATTTCCCTTTTTAAATTTTCTAACCTACCTGCCCGATTAAGGGATCTGACATTCCACGCTCCGATCCGTAGAACGCCAGTTTTCTTTCTCTTGATAACGACATCCTCTTGAGTAGTCCCCGCCCGGAGATCCGAATGGGGGACTATTTTACCTCCGGAATATTTTACCCAAGAGGACGCCATCATCATGTAATCATACAGTAAAGCTGCATGCCCTCGGGAAAAATTACGGCTGCAGTTTCCCCTTGCTTTCAGCCGTTCGCAGTACCAGCACAGCAAGGCCGTTTTTGTTATTGTTACAAGGCCAGATCAGTCAATCATACAGACTGTTGCCCTTGCAACTACTGAAAAGGCTGCTGCCCCTCTTCAGGACTATGGTAGAAGCATTAAGTAAATTTATTATACTGTATCTAGTCAGAAAAGTTACATGCAAAAATCAAAATCACAAAAATTGAAAAAGACTATTTTAAGCCTGTTTGCAAACCAGAAGTTATCAAGCAACAGGTCACAGTTTCTTTTTAAGAATTGGAAATCCTTTGTAGAAATGGGAGGAATCAAACATATTTTAATTTCTGTACATCACCAATCATCGAACTGACCCATCTGCCAAGTCATTATTGCACTGCTTTTGGGGTATGAAGAGGCGAGCCTGTCTCAGTTCGAATCCACCTCGTGGACTAATGATGAGGGCTGGTGAGCCCACCAATCTGCATGTGGTTCGTAGGCAGCTTCCCCCATTCAACTTGGTAAGTACTGGGCTGGTATCCTGCCTCAGATAAATGCTTCACACGCATTTAGAAAATATTTTCACACTTGAACACAGATTTTCTCTAGCTGCAGACACATGGGGGACATTGATACCATCCTAGGGGAAGTGGTGGCATCAGGGAGGGCATCAAACCACCAACTACCACTACCTCTAACATGTTATGTAACTATATAGCAATAAATACTCCATGAAAGAAAGAGGAAAAAGCAAAAGTAGAAGAACTAGTGGAAGAAGAAGAAGAAGAAGAAGAAGACCCATCAAAAAGTACAGCAGGAAGGTATGTGAATGAAATTAGTCTTGTTTGTCACATTTATTGTAGTCATAAACTTCCTGCACTATTAGCACATGAATGATTTTGAAGATATTACGAATAGTCTATAGCACAGTTCTATAGGACTTTCAAATTTTGGAATTACATTCCCTGAAAGAATGTGCAACACCTTCAAGGACAAGGAATTTTTATTGACAAGTGTGGTAACAGCTAATTCATCATTGTAGAAGCAAATGATAACAAATTCAGACGAAATGAAACACACATGTCACAGTAAAGAGTAACCAGTGGCATTGATACACAATGTACTATTTTATGGCGGCATTGGAGGCAGGTATTTTCATATTCAAACGATTATAAAACTGCTGAAAGGAATCCTGTTACAGATTTTCCAAAGCATCTTATGTCTTTTGTTGTAATTCGGCAATGGTTGCTGCAGGCACTGAAGTACGAATAAGTCCCCACTTCATCATGTCACATACATTTTCAATTGGCAAGAGTGATAATGTTGACGGGGTAGTTGTTATACATCATGAAGAGCACAGTGCGTCACTGCACCCAAGTGTAAACATGCGCTGTCCTGCTGAAAAAGCTCAAATACTTCCTGTTGAAGAAATAGCAGTAGCACAGTGATAACAGCCTGTGCAATGTAGGGGGGCAGTGGTCGCTTTACCCTGCAGCAGTGGTGTGTGATATTGTTGCAGTTTTACACAACTCCCAATAATTTTAGACGTAATATGTACATTTTCTTATTTTCTTTTTGTTTAGGAAGCCTCATATATACCACGAAATATGCTACAATCAGGTGGTTTTGGTCCTCCCGAAGGTTGGACCCAGAAAAGCTTCAGGACTCGGAGCAAACTCAGGAGGTTTGCATTTCTATGGCAACGCCCTGGCAGAGAGTGTGGGTCATTCTACTTCGAGCAGGGATAAGTCGAAACCTGCCCATAGCCCCAGGTGACATGCTTGTCACTGACGTTACAGGGTGTTGCTGTCGGCATACAAACTTCCTGACTAGAAGCAGTTCAAAATGAAGTGTTCGCTAGCATCACTCTACAGATGACACTTCTCCCAGCTTTCTCTCTTCCTGCAACGTTAATGAGTCATCCAAATAGGTAGTTTATTCCATTCCACCAGCGACAATATTACCGGTAGTGATCTCTCAACAGCAATCATAAAAATTTTGCTTCATTCACTAATTTGTATTGAGAACAGAAATTTGTAGGAAATGTTTCCTCAATACCATAAATGCATTTTATATTTGTGTCAATTCTAAATACAGCTTAGACTTAATGCTAACGTTGTGACACTTGGGCAAGTACTCTAACTAGAATATTGCAATTGTTGGTGTTAATGCAGTGTAATGTTTATATTTATCAAGTTTATGAATGTTATTTCTAAGAACCCTGCATGTAAATGTTGCGGTGTTCTGAGGTGACTGAGTTTTTTGATTCTTGATACCGCCGTTTTCTGTGTTGCTGTATCTCACGCGTTCTGTACAATGAGAAGTAGCTCATCACATTGTTTAGAGGTTGTGGAATGCGAGTGAAATGAGTAACATAAGTAATTTCAGACTTTTCCACCTTTTTGATGATGAGAAACTTGCTATGGAGAGACTAAGACGACCGTCACCAATTTTAAATATTGTGCAAAATATTAATACTGTGTTTCAACAATTCAAGATAGCATATGCAATAGTTATTTTGAGAACAATGATTGATTACGTGGCTTTAAAATAAAAAACGCGTTATTCCAGTACCCATGCCTGTAGTTTGGTGGGGAACCCCTGCGGAATGTAAATAAGAAGCTACAAAAAAGGCATGTGTTAAATATTTTAATAAATTGTATTTGTTACTGCGATTTCTTTGAATTGGCCTTAAGGGGTCACGATGAACTGAATGTCATCAGACACTGATGCTTTCATAGGACTGATTAATTTTAGCACTGAATTGGATGCAGCACTGAAAGATCATCTGGATAATGCAACTGTTATCAAAGGAGCATCCAACACAGTTCAAAATGAACTTTTGCAACAATAAAATATAATCTGTTTTCAAACGGAAATCCAAAACAATTCAAAATGAACTTTCGCAAATTATGTTGGAGGTATGCAAAGAAGACGCTTCAAACCAAATAAGCGAATCAGAATTTTTAGCTGGTATAGCAGATGAAACTAGTGATATCTCGAGTATTATACATATCTGTTGTTTACCATTGCACATTAAGAGGTAAAAACATTGAAAGGTTGTACAGCTTGCTGTCTCCTCCAAACATGATGGACAGACGTTAGCTGCAAGTTTTCTAGAAGAATTAGACAAGCAAAAAGTAACTGAGGCTCCCCAAAAATTAATTGTACAGACCTATGATGAAACATCCATTATGGATGGTTCCTCTGCTGTGATAAAGCTATTGTGAAAAAAATTCTATCTTAACATAGAATATGCACATTTCTACGTCCATCAAGTTAATCTTATAATGAGCAAGGTGGAATCAGTCAAAAGAAATGTGAAAATATTTTTTTCGAGTTTGCAGGCACTATATGCATTCTTCTCAAACAGCCCTCAGTGGACCGTGATCCTTGATGAGGTGGGGAGAAAACGTTTTCCTTTGATCTCTTCCTACTGGGAACTTTCAATCTCTCTGTAAACAGTTCATGACTGCAGGACAGACATCACTGAGTGTATGAATCACATATTGGAAGGTGACTCTATAACGACTGAAGATACAGTTTGCCAGGGTCTTGGTCACAAAAAAGTTCTTTCCAGTTCTAGTCTTAATTATTGATTGGAATACTTCGGTAAAGTTATACCATTAGTTTTAGTTATCTTTGGCCAGCAACAGCATGGAGACACTAATAAGTACTCTGTCCATAAGGCGATTTGAACATTTGAAATAAATATAATCAAGGTTCGAGAAGAAGTTGACATTATCAGTGGTAATGAATCTACTGATTGCTCAATGAGGAAATGGTAGCTGGAGAAGACAAACTGGAAAATAAACAAAGGACGTTTGTGATGTGATAACTTTTGAGGCTAAATATCGTTTTAGTTTCTCATGTCACCTTGTAGCTTCATCATTGTCTCTTCCAGAAGAGTTCTCCTGTGTATTCAGTGCACAGGTTTTTGGATAAGCTGAAACTACATCATGAACAATCTTCTATCTGTCTAGCATGAGAATTCAAATCATTGTCTGATGTTGTTGATCTAACGGATTTTATAAGCACCTACAACCTAGGGAAGACGCTCGCCGAGTGATCTACACTGTTGACGCTAATCCTCACAATTCCAATGACGTCGCATGAAGCAGAAAGGTGATTTTCAACTTTGAAAAGAATAAAATCGTTCTCATGCCACTCCATACGCCAGGAAAGATTGTCAGCCTTGGAGGTGCTTTCCATTAAAAGAGAACTCATCATGTAAATCGCAGACTTCAATCAGCAGGTGATTGACAAGTTTGTATCAACAAAAAACAGGTGGGCAAATTTTCAGTACTAATGAGATAAGAATAAGTGTACTTATAACGTATGACTTGTCTCCTATTTCCAGTATTTAAATGAAGAGTGTATTTCAGATCTACTAGGAATGTAGCTCATTAAATAATTATCATATTCTGCACAGTCGATGAATAGACAAATGCTCATTGCCACAGAATTTTTTCTGTCATAGATTTATCTCTAACTTTTCGTGTGATCGTAAATTGTATTTAGAAAACGGAGTTTTGTGACCTCCATACACCATGAATTCTAATGTGTTCATATCACAACAAATGTCGGGAAGCCTGACACTGAAATAAACACTTTTCTCCCACATAGGCGTCTCATATAAGACTGCAACATTTAAACTTTGGAGTAACACCCAACTGGCCGTCACTACCCTGCAGAAACATCAAACGTGACTGTGAGTTTTAATTGACGGTCTCCATACTATGAAGCTTAAGTTGGCGCCTGTGCTGCATGAGCGATGCACTCTAGAGTGGACAGCTCACATGCCTACACCATACATGTACACTTCCATCACTCACACACAGAGGGAACCTACACTCATTACTGAAGACAGTAGAATGCCTTTCCAATCCACAGTCAGCTATATCACAAGACCAGAATAGCCGTGCTTGGCGGTGTCGTAGTGTTAGCAGCAGTGGTCAGAGGCACATGCGATGTTAATCCTGCTGGAAGCACACAGTTCCAAGTAGTCCCAGACGAAATAGCAGGTGCAACGCACTCCCAGATTTCGTCCTTGGATGATGTTTGGTCGGTCACCACTGCACTGGCAACGCATCGGTCCTTAAGTGCGTCTGTACTATGTGGAATCCAGAACTTGGTCCGCAAGTATGGGAATATTTCTCAGACCCTGCTGAACGCAGCGACACAACACCAATACATGGCGCTCATCATGTGCAGCAGTCTGTCGAAACATCCATCCACCTTCCTCCAGGCCCACAATGCGACTCCATCAAAATGGATGAAGCTATTTAATAGAAGTGCTTACTCATCAGCGGGACGTGGTTATGCTCTAGTATGAACATTCCAAACACGATTCACCTCTGAACTTCGCACTCTTATGGCCTGCAGAGTCAAAACAGAGGATGCACCGACAGGCCTCCAGAGTCCAATCTGACTGTCGATGAACATGAAAAATGATTCACGAACACTACAACCCCTCAGTATCAGGGCTGTACTGAGGCGGTCCTGCGTCCTTGGGAGAACTGCGAAGTTTGCGCCCTCCCCCCCCCCTCCTCCAGGAAAAAACAATTTTTTTTTCAGTTACTTCTGCATTGTTTAAGAAAATTTTGTAATTTGTAAGGCAGGTTTAGTAAAAATGAAACGTTGTTGAAAAATATTACTTATATGAGTTATGCAGATGAAACAATAGAGATAGCGGCACCATAGGTGCAACCACAGTGAGAGAGTATCTGTGAAGAGGCAAAGTTCCTGAAGAGGGCAGCAACTTTTTAAGTAATTGCAGAGACAACTGTCTGCTTGATTGACTGATCTGGTCTTATAACTTTAGGTAATATGCCTTGCTGTGCTGGTACTGTAAACGCCTGAAAGAAAGGGGAAACAACGGCCATTACTTTTTTCACCTGAGATTACTCTGCTCTACTGTGTGCTTAAACCACACGGCATCCCCTCCAGAATGTGGAGGTGAAATAATCCCCCATTCGGATTTCAGGATGGGGCTACTCAGAAGGATTTCGTCATCGGGAAAAACAAAACTGTGGCATTCTATGAATCGGAGAATGGAATGATAGATCTCTTAGACCGGTAGGTAGGTTAGAGACTTTAAAAATAGAAATGGATAGGTTGAAGCAAATATAGTGGGAATTAGCGGAGTGCATTATGAGGAAAAACATTTCTCTTGGGTTGGTCGGTGCAACATTATCAACAAAAAATTAGATAGGGCTAATGTAGGAGTAAGTCTAATAATTAATAAGAAAATACGGATGCAGATGAGCTACAGTGAAGAGCACAATGAATTCTTTTCCGTATGCAAGATAGACACAAAGCCAAAGGCACTACAGTAGTACAAGTTTATATGTCTATTAGTTTTTCAGACGCTGAAGAGATTGTATGATGAGATAAAGAATTTTATCTTGATAGTTAAAGAAGATGAAAATTTAGTTGTGATGGGCACTCGGTAGCAGGAACAGGAAGAGGTGGACTGGGGGAAACGAATGAAAGGGGAAGCATCCTAGTAAAATCTGGAAGCGTATATAACCATACCAAAAAGCGATGGTATTCAGCCTGTATATCGAGCAAGCCATGAAGGAAATCAAAGATAAAGAGAATTAAAGTTCAGAAAAAAAACATAAGGACTTTGCAGTTTGTTGATGACACTGAAATTCAGGCAGGGATATCTGAGGACGTTGAAGAGTAGTTGTATAGATTGTACAGACTGGATAGTGTTTCGAAAAGAGCTTATGAAATGAACATCAATAAAAGTAAAACAATAGTAAAGGTGATGAGAAATGGTGTCTTTATTGCAACCAATAAACAGGTATGTGCCACACTATTGTATGTGACGCATACCTGTTTATTGGTTGGCAGTGCCACAGAACAGCTGTGCTATAGAGTCCAGAAATGAAAGTCTGAAACTTATTTAGGCGTTTCAAAGATGTTCTCACTTTCACTAATGACAGATATGGACTATAGACTAGATATGCTGACAAGGACTTGTAATTCACAGCACTCTGATGTCTTTTGACATATAAATAACTTTTTGTACTTGACATGGCCTTAACCCAGAAATCTGGATTGTATGAAAATAAAATAAAAAATAATTGCAGTCAAATAGCGGGAGCATCATTCAAAAAATTTACCATGACCGTGGTTCCAGTCCAAATAAAAATTATCATTACAGAATGGGTCATGTGATTGTTCCCTGTGCAAGATAATTCGGGAACTTACACAATGACTTTTATTTTCCTTTTCATCTACTCTTATGGAGTATAATTACGTCATTTCGGCATTTATTGGTAGTGCCTCATTGCTATTGCTGGTGTAATCACATTATTTTCCGCGTATTATGACGTAGATATCTTTGTCTCTGAAATCCAGCACTGTTATTCTGTCATACTGCATTGTTGAGGGGCCATACCTCATAATATAGAGCCATTTTGTTAAAGCTTTGCTTATTGAAGGTCCAAGCATTAGCAATGTGTTTGAGGGCTTGACATTAACCATATGTTTCAGCTGAGGCAGCGTTACACGTTGGTAGTATCATCTCTAATTTCATTTCCTATTGTGATCCACAAAATTTTTAGAATATGACGACTTCCACATCTACACATACATATCTATACGTTATAGAGAATAGCAGCACTTTAATATGTGTTGTGGCATTGGTTTAGCATTTAGAGCAGTGAAGGTCATACAATGTCTTGCTTCAGACATATTATGATGGCTCTCTGTGTCTGCAAGGTGTACTAAATCGAATTTTCATAGCAGCTTTGTTTATATGACAATAAACATGTATTTTAATGAGTTTAACAGACAATTTAGATGCGGTAATATTTAATTTGTGCTCACGAAGTGTGAGACGTCTCCCAATATATAATAAGTAGTTTTTTACGAGTTTACAGTATTATTTAGGAATGTACTTAATGACTTGCGTCTTTGTTTTCAACTACCATGTCATGAAATATGATTGTCACGTCTACAGTTATTGACAATCCGCCTCCGCTGCTGTAATCATATTATTTCGTCTCTGTTTTCTGCGTATTACGACGTTGGTAGCTTCGTCTCTGCTAACCGACACTGCCATGCTGTCACACTGAGATGTTGAGTTACGATACATTATAAGATTTGAAGCCATTTTGTTTGAACTTTGCTTGTTGGAAGTCCGAACACGAACGATGTGGTTGGGCACTTGATATTAAGCGTGTATTTCGGCTGTAGCAGCGTCAAGGTTTAACAGAATCTCTAGCGTCATTTCCAGTTGTGACTCACTACGTCTTAGAATATATCTACATACCTGCACATTATAGAGAATAGTACGGAAATAACATCACTTTAATTCATGTTGCCCGAGATTGCGCCTCTGGCACTGTATTTTGAAATGTTACATCTTTCACTGTTATTGGCAGTGGTTGTCTTTCCTGTTTGTATAAACAGTTTAAGTGATATTTCTCAATAAAGCACCATATTACTTCCTTCTGTAATATGATAATTGTGTTGTGCGTGTGTTTGGACAGTTATTCATAGTTCCCCAAAATGATGCTGCTTGGATTGCGTCCAAACGTTACTACTGGAACGTTAATTTCAGGCCTTGCGATGCATTTTAGAATACTGTGACGACTTAGATGAATAAAATAATATGGGAAAAAACACCTGCAAAGGTTTTAGGGAGCCTCGTCACCATAGTTCTGATCGTAAAGTCCTGTCATTCTACTTAGCCTCCTCTAGGTTTGTGCCATTTATAATAATAGTAGTTATTTTCAATCAGTGCTGTGGTTAATATTTTTTCTGTTGATTAACGTGAAGCATTATCTTTCTCTCTCCTAAGATAGTGTTTCAGACCAAATTAAATGTAGAAACATTGTTTTGCGACTCATATCAAGATTATGCCTAATTACTTACATTCAGTTTGTCTATTTACTTGATTAGCAGTTTTATGACATTGTATTATTGTACCAACATCCTCAAATATCAGCTGCTATTGGTGTGGGGGTGTATTAGAATCTTTAGCTCTAATGTGGCGAATATGTGTATATGTCCAAATTAACTTACACATTATTTTAAAATGTATACATATTTTTAGGAATATTGTGGCATCACATTACTTGATTCGAATCTCACAGCATTTTTTAATGTATTAACCTCAACCAGGTTGAGGCATAAACAATAATTTGCATATTTCAAATTTGAATCACTTGTAACACTTAATTTTTATTATTGTGATATGTTTCCTACAGTAGGTGCATAAAAATTCACATTAACAACAACAAAATATTCGCAATAATGTGCTCACTGAAGATAACCATATCTCCATTATGGGTAGATTGTCGTTCAACTTTTGTGTAACTTTCTCTTAATTTTCGTGGTATCTCTTGAAACAGTCTTACCTGCTCTCAGGCAGAAAGGTTGTTTGCAAATTGAACACATTCACATGGTTTGAACAGGGGTTTTCTTGAACTGCAAACTGCACATCTCTCAGATGGTTAATGAATGGGCTGATGTTCACTGCTTTCGTGGCAAATACTTTCATCTACCTATGGATTGTGTTCCTTAATCTGACATGATTAATTATTTATGTGTACAGAGGGTGAATCATCAGCCACTGGAACTACTTTTGGAGCCAATAAACGTCTGTACACTTCCTGACGAAAGTCTTCATTGGAAACTGCTCCATTTCAATCTTCTTGTGCATAATGGATGAATTAGTTACACAGTGGTCTGCATAGTGAAAGAACACTCATCCATGCTTTCTTGCTTTTTCTGTTTGTAGCATACCCTTACTTCAGTCAATCAAAATGGTTCATATGCCTCTGAGCACTATGGGACTTAACATCTGAGGTCATCAGTCCCCTAGAACTTAGAACTATTTAAACCTAACTAACCTAAGGACATCACACACATCCATGCCCAAGGCAGGATTCGAACCTGCGACCATAGCAGTCGCGCGGTTCCAACGGAAGCTCCTAGAACCGCTCAGCCACCGTGGCCAGCTTCAGTCAATCAAAATTATCCACATAGTTCATACTGAAATTGTAACCTTTCAACACAAGAGGGCAAGTGATGTTAGTTATTGTTCCATCTATCATTGTGCGACTTACTGTGGACACATCTGATGGTGCATGATATATAGAAATAACGTTGACCACTGTGCTATCCTTCCATCTATAGAAAACTACTCCATCACTGCTTATTCTGAAATCAAATTCGCCTCTCTCAAGTTCCTTTTCCTTCTTGAGTTTTGGTATGTTTTTCTTTCTGGGAATTATTGTTCCACACATATACAGACTGTCTGACTTTAGGTTTTTGAACACATCATACGATGTAAAATAATTGTCCATAAAAATAATACGATTTTTTTTTCACAGAGGTCACTGGTTATATTTAGAACGATTTTCGATCCTAACTGGAGACTGTCAACCTTTTCCTGTACAACTATCAATCTGCAACTTATATGACGATTCATCGCATAACCCATGCTTTATGCCTCTCTTTCAGGTTGCCTGTTGCATACTGTTTGAGAGATGATCTATCTTTGAATTTAACCATTGCTTTACCAATAGCGAGATTCTGATGTGGCATATAGTAGTCTCGGAATTTCCTGTTCAAATGATCTAGCAACATACATAGTTTGTATAATCTGTCATAATTCTGACTGTTTCTGTCAGAGTCACAGAATTATCATCGAGGCGCAAGTTACTCAGTAATGAAGTAAATTTTTTCCTAGCAATAACTTCGATATATCTTTCAACAATGTCTGGATCAGTGCTCCTTTAATCTCTGTAGCTAGTTTTTTTAGTGATTCCCATGTATCGATTTATTCCAATAAAAGTTTTTATTTCATGTTCGATGGTGGGGACGAAAGATTTGCCTGACCGTGTTGCATGCAAATTGATTTGAAAAACTATGTGGTTTATTAGTGTTTCATCAAAAAACTCGCAAAATAAGTCAACTGGCTTTAGGTTTAGTCTGTTCTTTATTTCTGCAACCGCACCACCTTGTCCAATAAATAATGGCACTTGGTCAACACTTGTTTCTTGGCTCCAGTTTATTATGACTGTTGATGGAACAGCGAGCGGGACAGCATTGTTTTCACTTGTGTCATCACTTTCATTGTTATTCTTAGAATCACCATGGCTCAACACATGACTGTAAACAAGACTAGAGCTTGCACAATATGTAGTGAATGTTGGCTCACTGTCATCACACTCATCACTGCCATCACTGTTGTCTCTAGAAGAAATTTCATCAAACGATATTGGTAACATTCTTCCTCTGTTATTCTTTTTTAGGCGAGATATACAGGATGGAGAAGAAAATATACTGGACGGGAAGAAGACCAGTGGTTAGTGCCACTAAATTGAGTGGGTAGCCACAGTGACTACCTGCCTTTCAAAGCATCTGCGTAAGAAGTAATTTGAAATGATGCCCATGCTTCAAAGAATTAAACGAATTTCTGGAAGTCAGTAATGCAAACGCAGTTGCAGAGTGAAAGCACAAGGCATGCGGGAGGGTGGACACTTGGGGTGCAGGGCGGTGGGTGCAGGAGGTGCAGGAGGTGTTTCATGTAAGTTGCTGCAGTGCAAGGAATAGGGGATGGGTAAACTCATGTCAGGGAAATATGAGATGCATACAAGCAGTAGTCAAGTTTCAGTCGCAGAATGCAGAGTGGGGTGGTGCTCGGGGCACGGAGTGCTTCATGCAAAATTTGCAGAAGTGGAGGGCACTCTCCTCCCCTTCCCTCATTGAGCTCAGCATGTGGCAGGATGTCATGATTCCTGTAATGACCTTGAAGAGAAGAAGGTGCTGATGTTACTGACAGTGAAATATAACACATGAAATTGTCTCAGCTGTAATGACACCACAGATCAGAAAACACAGACACTGATTCAGCACTTTTCTGCCCAGAACGAGTCCTGCTCTGCTACTAAGGGGGTGTAGCAGATGGACAGAGAGAGGGGGAGAAGGAGATGGGTGTAGAGGATGGTGGAGGAGTTGTAGAGAGAGGAGGAAACAGATGGACTGGAATAAACTGATACACTGCAAATGGCAGGTACTCATCTAGTGATATTGTATTAAGTATTAGATGCATTTAACACATAATTTCTCTAGTTTTCTATTAAAAAAACATCAAACACAAAGGGGGGGTCTGGTCTACAGTCTTAGGCTACTACGTTTTAGCACTTTGTGAAGTGCACCATTTTATGTATCTGAACATTTAAACAACAAGAATACATATTTTCCTGGGGAACGCTAGAAGTTATTTCTTTGGTTATCGGTGGCTTCTATTACAACAAAAGAAGCTGTGTTCTCTCTAAAAAGAAACTGTAGTACAAGGATGTGGACACAGGGTGCAGAATATTATGAACTGAAGACTAAACATTAACGTTCTAACTGATAACAGTTTTCCCATTTATGACGAAACATCCGGTGGTGATGTCCCTAGTAAAACATCAGACTTCAATTCCGGTGAAGAATGCAATTTAAAGGGACCAAGCACTGCAGCAAGGGGACGTATAATTTCAACCCAGATCTCTTCAGTAGCCAAATCTTCCGTCAATGTAGGCGTAACTTATGACTCTAAACCCTGCTCTTTATTTTTAAAGTTTCCTGTTTATTTATTTACATTGGCCGCTTTCCTCGCTCTCGTCCAGGTGAGGTGTGAAAAATTCGGAATATGTCAGACAGGCTACCCTGCGGGATGTTGGACGGGCGAGGCTGCACTAGCAGTGAATATTCATGGCGGCCATTAGGTTGACATCAGGCGGCAGGTCCCGCGCTGTCACACTCACAAGCGAGCGCTACCTGTCTGATTTGCACCAACCTCCGTTACCGGCGATACCTAACACACAATGGCGGCCGTGCCTCTCGCGGCCGCAGGAAGCTCCTCTGTGCATAAATGTTATCGGGCAAAGTTAATGACAGTGTGAAAATGATCAGTGACAATGATGTCATAACCAAATATCAAGAGTGTCTAAAAGTTTATTAAGGGCTTTTGGTCATCACCCATTCAGCAACTCTCAGAATGGATTAAAGAAGATAAAATTCGTTGCGAAGATCGCTGATAATAAACTTTGTTCTCTACATCAGGTTTCGCTAATGAACTTTACCATCTTCAGGTCTTGACAGAGAGGTTATTGCAAATTTCTCAAAATGGCATTAAGGGTAGTCATTCTCATGAGTTGATAGATATTTAACAGACTAGAAAACTGATGCATCGGAGTGTCAAAATTAAAACAACTATATACACAGTGAAACAGGTCTAGTGGCAGTTTGTCATTTGCATTTCTGGAGTTTGTACAGACTTTGGACGTCTCAAATCCTAGGCGACAATTTTGAGTTGTTATTATTCGTGTGCAGGCTTTGGTCAGAGTAGCTGTTTTGCTGGAAGATGTATTTATTTATTTATTTTTTTATCATCGCTGGTTGGCAGCGAGGAGCGCGGTAGTCCTATCGTTAGCGTGGTAGTGAGACAGATGCCGAGCAGAGGACTCGAGGCAACGTAGACGTAAAGTTGAGTGCATATGCGTTTCAGTAAAATGGTTTGTGCTTGAATGTTGTGAAACAGAGGAGAAGCATCTGTTGAGTGATTTAGAATGAACATACTATGAAGAGGAATGAACGTAATATTTTTTATTTAGGAGCACTGCAGTCGCGTGTAGTTAGGTTTCATTGTTGAATTAGATATTCAAATGTTTAATTTTCACTGTAAATTATTTTTCATGTTTATTAATGATTTGTCAAACTTTTGGCATCGATGTTGCCCTTTGCCAATGCTAATGAGTGTTGTGACGAGAGTTGCATACACGTAATAATAATATATCAGATAGTTTAAAAACAGTTTGTCAAAGAAATATTTCACATAAGAGCATTGTCCACATTTTCGACCCATGTCATTTTTGTTTAAAGGAGTGTCTCACTCAGTGATTTGTATAAAATAGTTTAGTTGCTGTCTGGAGCATTGTACTAAGCTCTCAACTACTGTAGCTAGAAATTTGCAGCTGGCGCACAGAGAGCAGCATGTACTGCACTTTCTAGCAATTACATTATGAGGTAGGGTATTTCATTTTAGGATTAGTTGCTACGAAAATTATCAACGTACAGGGACTATTTCAACAACAGATCATTAATACACAAGGACCACTTTGTTTAATTAAAGAGATTAATAGTAAAGTTCAGGGTTTAATCAGTTTGTACATTTTTTAGAAAGACTATAAAACAGAGCCAAATTAATGTTGTTTTCTGGCAGGCAGATATATTTAGCTTCTCTGACAGTTGGAAATGCACGAAGTCACCCTAAACTAAACAACAGCAAATTTACAATCAACCAAGCAAACCAGTACGAAATCTCAAATTCAATGAAAAGAATTATGTTAAAGGAAACTTTCAGCAGCCATTCATCACATAATGCATCTTACGCCACAGATGTGTGTGGTGAATAACTGGGTATGTAACTGTTTTAATTCTGACATGCCAATGCATAAGTGCTAGTCTGTTACGTACCTGCCAATTCATGAGAATGAGTACTCTTACTGCTATTTTAAGAAATATTCAGTAACCTGCCTGTCGAGATCTGAACATTGATTATTGAAACCTATTATCGAGCATAGATATTATTAGCGATCTTGCAAAGAAGTTTATCTTCTCTACTCTGTTATCACAGATGACCCCTTGCGGCTCAAAATGAGTAATAAAAAAAAAAGTCTCAGAATGATGTCTGCTGAAATGTTTGAGCGGAACGAAAACAAGACTCCCTCGAAATTCCTCAATAAAGTTTTGTCCGAAGTTAGAGAGCCCAACTAAAATTTCGGAATGAACAAATGGGACTATCATATGGATTAGCGTGAGATCTTGTTTTGTAAGAAAAGGTTTAATTGCCTGAGTAATAAGCACAATTATGGTAATCAGTGTTGAGGGAAAATTTGTGTCTGAATTTAATCAAGTGAAGTGTCACATATGGATGTATTATGTATGAAATAGACCAGCGAAAGTATGATTTTGCGAAAAAGGTTTAATTGCTTAAAGTAATCAGATTAATTAAAAATCGTAATTAGTAATCCGAGGAAATACTGAAATATTTCACAAACACATGCTGCTAATGTCAAAAATACAAAATCACAACATAAACTGAATCTTCTCTGCTTTCTGCTGATGTATAGTCTCTTAATAATAATAGATTATCGATCAAATGTTTCGATAAATTATATTTCATGTTTTATGCACAAAACATGAAAATAAAGAAAATTTTTGGAATAAAAACGGTCAAGTGTTGTGTGAAATTATTTTTCTAAATGTAAGAAATAAAATAGATTAGAGAAACATTTGATACAGCTTTGAATGATGTACGAAATCATGTGCAGCAACTGAGGCGCCGATTCAGAATTTAAAGCTAAATTTTTTAATTCTTAATTTCAAATAGTACATCTACATACATACTCCGCAATCCACCATACGGTGCGTCGCGGAGGGTACCTCGTACCACAACTAGCATCTTCTCCCCCTGTTCTACTCCCAAACAGAACGAGGGAAAAATGATTGCCTATATGCCTCTGTACGAGCCCTAATCTCCCTTATCTTATCTTTGTGGTCTTTCCGCGAAATATAAGTTGGCGGCAGTAAAATTGTACTGCGGTCAGCCTCAAATGCTGGTTCTCTAAATTTCCTCAGTAGCGATTCACGAAAAGAACGCCTTCTTTCTTGCAGACACTCCCACCCGAGTTCCTGAAGCATTTCCGTAACACTCGCGTGATGATCAAATCTACCAGTAACAAATCTAGCAGCCCGCCTCTGAATTGCTTCTATGTCCTCCCTCAATCCGACCTGATAGGGATCCCAAACGCTCGAGCAGTACTGAAGAATAGGTCGTATTAGTGTTTTATAAGCGGCCTCCTTTACAGATCAACCACATCTTCCCAAAATTCTACCAATGAACCGAAGACGAGTATCCGTCTTCCCACAACTGCCATTACATGCTTGTTCCACTTCATATCGCTCTGCAATGTTACGCCCAAATATTTAGTCGACGTAACTGTGTCAAGCGCTACACTACTAATGGAGTATTCAAACATTACGGGATTCTTTTTCCTATTCATCTGCATTAATTTACATTTATCTATATTTAGAGTTAGCAGCCATTCTTTACACCAATCACAAATCCTGTCCAAGTCATCTTGAACTCTCCTACAGTCTCTCAACGACGACACCTTCCCGTACACCACAGAATCATGAGCAATCAGCCTCGCATTGCTATCCACCCTATCCAAAAGATCATTTATGTAAATAGAAAACAACAGCGGACCTACCACACTTCCCTGGGGCACTCCAGATGATACCCTCACCTCCGATGAACACTCACCACCGAGGACAACGTACTGGGTTCTATTACTTAACAAGTCTTCGAACCACTCACATATTTGGGAACCAATCCCATATGCTTGTACCTTAGTTAGGAGTCTGCAGTGGGGCACCGAGTCAAACGCCTTCCGGAAGTCAAGGAATATGGCATCCGTCTGATACCCTTCATCCAGAGAATATTTATCTGGTGGGGATTTCGCTCATCGGTCTCCTTATGTCACTAACGTATGAGCAGCTCATCTGCTATGTATGATTTCGAGCATCATTCAAAAATGCGATAGATGTTTTATTTACTTTGTCTCTTACTTTCAGAAAAATAATTTTACAAAGCATTTGACCATATTTTGAAAAACTCTTTATTTAACATTTAAATGTATAACAGCCTGAACTGTTAAAGAAACAACACTTTTGGTCATTAATCTAACTTCGAATTAAGTCTATGATCCAAGGAATTTAAAATACATTCATTAATATAAAATAAAAGAAATCATACCTATTAATCTCTCACAATGGAAAATATTTAAAAAATGAAAAAAGCACCGTTCCTGTATTATTATTTGTCCTTCTGCTATAAAATCAAATTTATACATGTTTATGTCTTTTGTCGTAAAAAGAGTCTGTTCCTTGGTAAAACATTGTCAAAGAGCAGCACACACACAGTTAGTTTCGTAGGTTCTTGAAATCTTCTGTCGCAGTCGGTTCACTGCAACATGAAGTTGTGATCATGTTCAGGCAGTAGAGATGTCTGAAACTCCTGTGTTCGAATCGAAGTTGTGCCGATGGTACTAGAAAGAGTCTGCCGTATGTGCAGTTTTGGTGCTAAGAACGTGACGGGAGATAGGCACCACTGCAGCATAGAGTCTCCCTTTAATTTCGTAAGACTGTTGGAGGCCCATGGTTATAGTTCTTACGGTAGGAAGGAATCTTCTTCCTCATGAACCAGTGTACATAGATTCCTTGGACAGAATGTCTACTTCCTCATCTCAGTTTATTCCATTGTATGCCTTTAGCAGAAACATAGCGGTAGTCTTATTTAGGCGGGAAAGCTCCTGAACTGCTTCTATAATGTGATGTACTAGATAAGCTTTGCTGTTGTTAACCTTGTAGCATTTTAGCAGTATCTGTGCTGAGTGTGAATTTGATAAAATAAAGATTATTTTTTCCTGAGCTTCTTTTGCGAATTTAATTCTCTCTGAAATTGGTATAGGTTGTGTAGAGAGTATGGACACTACTTCAGGGAGCTTGAATTTAGTCTCTCAGTTAGTTTTGGCATTTACGATTGTACTTCCTGCTCCTACTTCTTGTTTAATCCCAACTGCTTTCTTTAGGATGGTTTTACTGCTAACTGTCAGCAAACACTCTATTGTACGCCAGTTGAATGGAAGGTGCATTTCAATGTTCAGCTTCGCATAGATGTCACCATCCGGGGCAGTGGAGACGTATTCACGCAAAGGCGAAGCATCAAAATAGAAATCTGCTAAGGAAGCAATGAGACAAACAGAAATGATACTTTGAATTCAAAGACAAGAATTATACTGCACTCACCTCGATACACGATGATCCCTTGGTCGTTACAAACGGAGGGAGATGGTTTATTAGCTGAATGTATGATCACCACGGTCGGCAACGCATGCTCTGCAAGATATTCCCATGCTAGCCACGTGATTGGTACGTTCTTCTGGTAGTGCATTTCACTCCTCCACTAGCGCATTTGAGGACTACGTGTGGGCGTACGGCAGTACGACTTCTCAGCGTGTCGCACACGTTCTCGATGGGATTTAAGTCAGGGCAACGGACAGGCCAGACCATTCGCCGAAAATCCTCTCGTTCCTAAAGCCCCACCACCTGCGGAATTCGATGTGGTCGCCGATTGTGATCCATAAAGATGAAATCAGGGCTGAATGCGCCCATGAAAAGCCGCACATGGGGATGGAGTGAGGTCTCACGATCATTTTCACTGGTGACTGCTCCGTGTTCAAAGACTTACGTCCATGCAGTATTACGTCTCTCCCCACCATAACACCTGGACCGACAAAACGATTATGTTCGACAATGTTTCTGGATGCATTACGTGCTGAAGCTTACGGGCGCTCAATGGCGTGGTTATCAACGGCATTACGTGTAACCATCTCTCGTCATCCGATGGTACGTCCAGCATTGCGATATTGCGCTCCTTCTTCTTGTGTGTCGTTTCAGAGCTGCATTCGGTTCAAAAATGGTTCAAATGGCTCCAAGCGCTATGGGGTTTAACTTCTGAGGTCATCAGTCCCCTAGACTTAGAAATACTTAAATCTAACTAACCTAACAATATCACAAGCATCCACGCCCGAGGCAGGATTCGAACCTGCGACCGTAGAAGCAGCGCGGTTCCGGACTGAAGCTCCTAGAACCGCTCGACCACAGCGGCCGGCCTGCATTCGGTCCAGACTTCATTTTTATGGATAACAACTCGCGACCGCATCGAACAGCTTAGGTGTAGGAGCTCTTAGACGAGAGGATATTCGGTGAATGGACTGGCATACATCTTCCCCCGACTTAAGTCCCATCGATCACATATGAGATGCGTTGGGAAGATGCGTTACAGCACGTCCACCTGCACCAACGACCCTCTAGCAGTTGTCAACAGCATTGGAGGAGGAATGGAACGCCCTACCACAAGAACTCCTTACCAGTATTGTGTCCATGATGACGTACGTTGCAGAGCGCGCACTGTCGTCCATGGTGATCACACTTATCCTATAAAGAGCCACGTTATACGTTTTGGAATGACCAGGGGACCATCGTAAATCGCGGTGCCTTAGCGTAATTATTGTCTTCAAATAAAAGTGTCATTTCTGTTCCTCTCACTGTGTATTTATTTCAGATACCTTCTGTACTATACTGTAGTAGTTCTTTCTATGTATGATCCAAGTTTCGTCGAGGCATGTTACTTGGCAGTGACACGTCATTCGTTCTCAGGTTTTGCACACAAGTGCTTAAGGCACAGTGGCGATAGGCCACAGTCTCACCGATGTAGATTTCCGGCACATGCTGGCAGATATTTCTCCTTCTTTCAAGATTTACAACCCGACCTTCTCAAAAACAATAAGCTTCCAAATGAGATCTCTGATTGAGAAATCCGTTGTCTAACCTCTCTGCATCTACAAATAGTGTAAATTCGCGTAGTCGTTTGTCTTCTGTTTTTGTTTTGAACGGCCAGTGTCGGTTGGTCACAGTCAGTGTGCTCCCTGCCGCCGTTGGATAAGCAGCTGCAGCAGCAAGTCGTATACTCCTAGCTCACTCATTTGTCACATAGTTTAATTCTTAATTTCTTTGCGTGTTTTTGGTACTTGCATTGTTTAATTCATAAATTTCGGGCGTATTATAGTATTTGAGAGTTGTAGCATCGCGTTTTAGTACCTGAATAGTGTAAATTCGCGTAGTCGTTTGTCTTCTGTTTTTGTTTTGAACGGCCAGTGTCGGTTGGTCACAGTTAGTGTGCTCCCTGCCGCCGTTGGATAAGCAGCTGCAGCAGCAAGTCGTATACTCCTAGCTCACTCATTTGTTACATAGTTTAATTCTTAATTTCTTTGCGTGTTTTTGGTACTTGCATTGTTTAATTCATAAATTTCGGGCGTATTATAGTATTTGAGAGTTGTAGCATCGCGTTTTAGTACCTGAATAGTGTAAATTCGCCCAGTCTCCTTCCACCGCCGAGCAGTGTCAGCAGTGCGCAAGTAACAGCATTACTGTATTTACTAGGCAATCTTGTATTTTAATAACCGTTTAAATTTTGTCGATTTGTTTGCGCTCTCTGTAGATTAGTTCAGATGTTCTTTGCAAAACCGTTTTTAGCATGGACAGGGACTGCAACTGCTGTGTTCGGATGCAGGCTGAGTTGGCATCCCTTCGCTCCCAGCTTCAGGCAGTGTTGGCTTCGGTCACACAGCTTGAGGCTGTTGCCAATGGGCATCACTGTGGGGTTCCGGATGGGGGTTTGTCGGGGATGGCTAGCTCGTCCCACGCATCCCCCGATCGGACTACGACTGTGGTTGCCCGGGATACTGCCCGCATTGAGGCTGATCCCTCACCTGTGGTAGAGTGGGAGGTCGTCTCAAGGTGTGGCAGGGGGCGAAAGACATTCCGGAGGGCTGAACGGAAGGCCTCTCCAGTTTGTCTGACGAACCGGTTTCAGGTTCTGTCTCAGGCTGATACTGAACTTCGGCCTGACATGGCTGCTTGTCCTGTTCCAGAGGTTGCCCCTCAGTCTGCAAGATCCGGGCGGTCGCAGAGGGTGGGCTTACTGGTAGTTGGGAGCTCCAACGTCAGGCGCGTAATGGGGCCCCTTAGGGAAATGGCAGCAAGAAAGGGGAAGAAAACCAATGTGCACTCCGTGTGCATACCGGGGGTGTCATTCCAGATGTGGAAAGGGTCCTTCCGGATGCCATGAAGGGTACAGGGTGCGCCCATCTGCAGGTGGTCGCTCATGTCGGCACCAATGATGTGTGTCGCTATGGATCGGAGGAAATCCTCTCTGGCTTCCGGCGGCTATCTGATTTGGTGAAGACTGCCAGTCTCGCTAGCGGGATGAAAGCAGAGCTCACCATCTGCAGCATCGTCGACAGGACTGACTGCGGACCTTTGGTACAGAGCCGAGTGGAGGGTCTGAATCAGAGGCTGAGACGGTTCTGCGACCGTGTGGGCTGCAGATTCCTCGACTTGCGCCATAGAGTGGTGGGGTTTCGGGTTCCGCTGGATAAGTCAGGAGTCCACTACACGCAACAAGCGGCTACACGGGTAGCAGGGGTTGTGTGGCGTGGGCTGGTGGGCTGGGCGGTTTTTTAGGTTAGATGGCCTTGGGCAAGTACAGAAAGGGCAACAGCCTCAACGCGTGCGGGGCAAAGTCAGGACATGCGGGGACCAAGCAGCAATCGGAATTGTAATTGTCAACTGTCGAAGCTGCGTTGGTAAAGTACCAGAACTTCAAGCGCTGATAGAAAGCACCGAAGCTGAAATCGTTATAGGCACAGAAAGCTGGCTTAAGCCAGAGATAAATTCTGCCGAAATTTTTACAAAGGTTCAGACGGTGTTTAGAAAGGATAGATTACATGCAACCGGTGGTGGAGTGTTCGTCGCTGTTAGTAGTAGTTTATCCTGTAGTGAAGTAGAAGTGGATAGTTCCTGTGAATTATTATGGGTGGAGGTTACACTCAACAACCGAGCTAGGTTAATAATTGGCTGCTTTTACCGACCTCCCGACTCAGCAGCATTAGTGGCAGAACAACTGAGAGAAAATTTGGAATACATTTCACATAAATTTTCTCAGCATGTTATAGTCTTAGGTGGAGATTTCAATTTACCAGATATAGACTGGGACACTCAGATGTTTAGGACGGGTGGTAGGGATAGAGCATCGAGTGACATTATACTGAGTACACTATCCGAAAATTACCTCGAGCAATTAAACAGAGAACCGACTCGTGGAGATAACATCTTGGACCTACTGATAACAAACAGACCCGAACTTTTCGACTCTTTAAGTGCAGAACAGGGAATCAGTGATCATAAGGCCGTTGCAGCATCCCTGAATATGGAAGTTAATAGGAATATAAGAAAAGGGAGGAAGGTTTATCTGTTTAGCAAGAGTAATAGAAGGCAGATTTCAGACTACCTAACAGATCAAAACGAAAATTTCTGTTCCGACACTGAAAATGTTGAGTGTTTATGGAAAAAGTTCAAGGCAATCGTAAAATGCGTTTTAGACAGGTACGTGCCGAGTAAAACTGTGAGGGACGGGAAAAACCCACCGTGGTACAACAACAAAGTTAGGAAACTACTGCGAAAGCAAAGAGAGCTTCACTCCAAGTTTAAACGCAGCAAAACCTCTCAGACAAACAGAAGCTAAACGATGTCAAAGTTAGCGTAAGGAGGGCTATGCGTGAAGCGTTCAGTGAATTCGAAAGTAAAATTCTATGTACCGACTTGACAGAAAATCCTCGGAAGTTCTGGTCTTACGTTAAATCAGTAAGTGGCTCGAAACAGCATATCCAGACACTCCGGGATGATGATGGCATTGAAACAGAGGATGACACGCGTAAAGCTGAAATACTAAACACCTTTTTCCAAAGCTGTTTCGCAGAGGAAGACCGCACTGCAGTTCCTTCTCTAAATCCTCGCACAAACGAAAAAATTGCTGACATCGAAATAAGTGTCCAAGGAATAGAAAAGCAACTGGAATCACTCAATAGAGGAAAGTCCACTGGACCTGACGGGATACCAATTCGATTCTACACAGAGTACGCGAAAGAACTTGCCCCCCTTCTAACAGCCGTGTACCGCAAGTCTCTAGAGGAACGGAGGGTTCCAAATGATTGGAAAAGAGCACAGGTAGTCCCAGTCTTCAAGATGGGTCGTCGAGCAGATGCGCAAAACTATAGACCTATATCTCTGACGTCGATCTGTTGTAGAATTTTAGAACATGTTTTTTGCTCGAGTATCAAGTCGTTTTTGGAAACCCAGAATCTACTATGTAGGAATCGACATGGATTCCGGAAACAACGATCGTGTGAGACCCAACTCGCTTTATTTGTTCATGAGACCCAGAAAATATTAGATACAGGCTCCCAGGTAGATGCAATTTTTCTTGACTTCCGGAAGGCGTTCGATACAGTTCCGCACTGTCGCCTGATAAACAAAGTAAGAGCCTACGGAATATCAGATTAGCTGTGTGGCTGGATTGAAGAGTTTTTAGCAAACAGAACACAGCATGTTGTTATCAATGGAGAGACGTCTACAGACGTTAAAGTAACCTCTGGCGTGCCACAGGGGAGTGTTATGGGACCATTGCTTTTCACAATATATATAAATGACCTAGTAGATAGTGTCGGAAGTTCCATGCGGCTTTTCGCGGATGATGCTGTAGTATACAGAGAAGTTGCAGCATTAGAAAATTGTAGCGAAATGCAGGAAGATCTGCAGCGGATAGGCACTTGGTGCAGGGAGTGGCAACTGTCCCTTAACATAGACAAATGTAATGTATTGCGAATACATAGAAATAAGGATCCTTTATTGTATGATTATATGATAGCGGAACAAACACTGGTAGCAGTTACTTCTGTAAAATATCTGGGAGTATGCGTGCGAAACGATTTGAAGTGGAATGATCATATAAAATTAATTGTTGGTAAGGCGGGTACCAGGTTGAGATTCATTGGGAGAGTGCTTAGAAAATGTAGTCCATCAACAAAGGAGGTGGCTTACAAAACACTCGTTCGACCTATACTTGAGTATTGCTCATCAGTGTGGGATCCGTACCAGATCGGATTGACGGAGGAGATAGAGAAGATCCAAAGAAGAGCGGCGCGTTTCGTCACAGGGTTATTTGGTAACCGTGATAGCGTTACGGAGATGTTTAATAAACTCAAGTGGCAGACTCTGCAAGAGAGGCGCTCTGCATCGCGGTGTAGCTTGCTCGCCAGGTTTCGAGAGGGTGCGTTTCTGGATGAGGTATCGAATATATTGCTTCCCCCTACTTATACCTCCCGAGAAGATCACGAATGTAAAATTAGAGAGATTAGAGCGCGCACGGAGGCTTTCAGACAGTCGTTCTTCCCGCGAACCATACGCGACTGGAACAGGAAAGGGAGGTAATTAGAGTGGCACGTAAAGTGCCCTCCGCCACACACCGTTGGGTGGCTTGCGGAGTATAAATGTAGATGTAGATGCAAAATGCAGATGACATTACTTCTATCTACGCTGCACAATTCCACAGAAATAGGAATCATTTGTATACCCAGACATGTATAACACGTCATACCAATTCTTTGTTGCACGACTCCTTCAGCCTTTTCCAACTTTAATGACCAGTAGTGTAACTTAATTCTCAAGAAAGAGAATAACAAATGCGCTAATAACTACCGTGGCAATCCTGTCGCCAACTTTGATTTGAAATTAACAAATTTTGTTCGTAGAAAATCCCGTTCTATTCGTGGCCACAGTTCGCTGTAGAACCGATGTTTCAGACATGATCGCTATGGGTACTTGCTAGTAAGGTTTACTTTGTTCCTTCAGACAACCAAACTACAGCTTTTCTCAGTAGCTAAACGAATAGTTCTAATCGTGTGACTTCCCTGTAGACCTGTGATGAATGAGGGTCTTCGGCAGGCTCATTTGCCTCTGCACTTTAGACATGGCTGCTAACTTCTTTTATATTTGAGCAGATGATGGCTACCGATCTGTTAGGCCTTTGTCAGTCACACCACCTTTGTCTCTAGTAAATCTCATTCTCCTCCAGTTCCAAAGAGCTTGTTCCAATGTGTGTGGGTGGACTTCATCTTGGGTGGAGACACCTAGTAACCTAAGGACAGAAGGAACCAATTTTCGCCCTTAATTTATCTGATATTCACCTGCCAATAATGTTGTCATGGACAATGGAATCTAACCCCCCCTCCACGTTAAGCGTTTGCGCACTGAATATCTTTTAGTCTTAATAATAGTACACAGACAATTTTCAATAATCTAGACAGGCATTCTCTCAGAAACAGAGAATGGCTGCTGAACAGCTAATCAGATTATATGTTTACAGCTTTTGTTGCTGTTGTATAACGCACATGCCAAAAACGCTCCTTTGTAAAGGAATTTCAGAATAATTCTTAGTGTGACAATATCTGGTAACTATAACCTTTGAATCGATCATCTTGTCGTCAGGCTTGTTCATTCCGCATTACTATAGATCTTGCAAGCAAATCAAGGAAAATGTCTCTGCCTCTCACCATCTTCGTGTTTTCAGGTGGCAGTTGTTCTCTTGTACAGACTTACTTTATTTTTCCTTTCCGCAGCTGTCAATTTTTCGGCCCAGTACTGGGCTAAGTCAAAAGCTTCAGGCTTGTTTAGCCAGAGGCCATCTAGGAAGCAACATGCAGGACAGTTTCGGCATGCTAGAAGATGTTCCATGATTTGCACCTGTCCACAGTCGCACGTACTGTAATCATGTCGTATTAGGCCCAATATATCAGATTGATTTCCGATACTTTTTAGCATTTTCCATGACTTTTAGTTTAATTCAACGTAACTTGGTGGATGTTCTGAAACAGAGTAACCGGCAGGTGGCTCATTGGTTACACGTCTCGGTCACCTCTTGTTCGCATTGACGGCACTTTGAACAGTGGACGTTACATTTGAGATGTGTTACGACCCGTGGCTTTACCCTTCATTCGATCCCTGCGAAACCCTACATTTCAGCAGGATAGTGCACGACCGCATGTTGCAGGTCCTCTACGGGCCTTCCTGGATACAGAAAATGTTCGATTGCTGCCCTGGCTAACACATTCTCCAGATCTCTCACCGATTGAAAACGTCTGGTCAATGGTGGCCGAGCAACTGGCTCGTCACAATACGCTAGTCACTACTCTTAATGAACTGTGGTATCGTGTTGAAGCGGCATGGGCAGCTGTACCTGTACGCGCCATCCAAGCTCTGTTTGACTCAATGCCCAGGTGTATCAAGGCCGTTATTACGTCCAGAGGTGGTTGTTCTGGGTACTGATTTCTCAGGATTTATGAACCCAAATTGTCATTTCCAGTATAATATATTTGTCCATTGAATACCCGTTTATCATCTGCATTTCTTCTTGGTGTAGCAATTTTAATGGCCAGTAGTATAAAACTTCGTCTTTCGTTTGTCTGTCTTCAACTACCACACCAGACTGGTCAACAAAGGACTGAATAGAAGCCTGCTAATCGATTTTACATAAGACCAGAATTTCCTCGGGTTCTTTGCCAGATCTTTTGATAAGGTGTGACGGTAGTAGTTGTTGTATGCGTCGCGCACAGATCTTTTCACAGACGTCAGAATCACTACTAACCTACTTCGCTTGTCGTCATTTGCGCGTCCCCTTTTGAACCGAGAGTGCAACAGCCTCTGCTTTCTCAGCATCCACCGAATTTCGTTATTAAACCATGGTGGGTCTTTTCCATCCTTCATCCACTTACTAGGCACATAACCTCCAGACCACGATTTACAATCTGCTTAAACTTTGCCCACAATTCCTCTACATGCATCTTACTGGAACCAAGTGATATCAAGTCACTAAGTGAGATGCTAACAACTGCTTATCTGATCTGTCTAACAGAAATACTCTCCTAGCCTTCTTGATTGATTTATTAACCATCGTAATTATAATTGCTGCAATGACATCATTATCGCTAATCCCCGATTCTTTATCGACATTTTCGACCGAGGGAGGTGTCGCAGTGGTTAGCACACTGGACTCGCATTAGGGAGGACGACAGTCCAAACACGCGTCCGGCCATCCAGATTTATGTTTTCCGCGATTTACCTTAATCATTTCAGCCAAATACCGGGATGGTTCCTTTCAAATGGCACGGCCGGCATCCTTCCCCACCGTTCCCTAATCCGAGCTTGTGCTCCGTCTCTGGTGACCTCGTTGTCGAGGGTACGTTAAACACTAATGTCCTCCTCCCTCCTGACATTTTCGATAAGGTCCGGCCTATTTGTAGCTACAAGGTGTCTAAGACATTTCCATTGTATGTGGGTTACCGAGCTAACTGCTCAAGACAGTTTTCAGAATTTGCATGACCATCTATCTGTACGTCCCGCAATGAATCCATAGACATCCGAGTCTATACTCGGTAGGTTAGAGTCACCTCCAGCCAGTATTGCATGATCTGGGTATTTACGCGCTATTGACCGTAGAGTTTATTTGAATGACCACAGGACTGTCACAGCGAAATCGGGTGGCCGGTGAAAACATCCAACAACTAACTTTGTATCACCTCCACCTGTTATACACGACCAGATAACTTAATTGTCACAGTCAAATTCGATCTCAATAGAGGCAGTATTTTTGTCAGCTGCAGTAACGCTCCCCTCCTATGGTTTCTATCTATCTTCCCGAAATAAGTTCCACGATTCGGTAAATACCTCAGAGCTTTCCACTTTGTGTTTCAGCCAACCCTCGGTTCCAAGAATAATTTGCGCCCATGATCTTTCCTGGAGGGCAGTTAATTCGGGAACTTTATTACGAATACTTCGACAGCTTACTGATAATGTTATGATAGTCGAAATGTCTTTATATTGAACGCCGTTTGACTTCCCTTGCTGCCTATCGACTTGGGAATGTTCATCAGAATACTTCAAACTACAGCGTAGCCTAAAATACCCTCATGTGCACTCCACAAGTACTCTGCTACTCGAGTAGCTGCTTCCTTTACGTGGTGCACCTCTGATCTACCAAGAGGAGTTCGATTCCACTTTTGCTGAATGAAAGTTTCCGTCCTTGCTAATTGGCAAACGGGAACCATTGGCGTCGTTCTGGTAAAAGGCTGTCTCATTTACTGAGTGTCAACATCTTCTCAATCAGCTCCTTAGCGTGATTAGCGAAGATTGCCACATGTCTTTTGCTGTCAGATTGATTGCACTATCCTTGTCGCTGCATTTCTCTTTTGACTCTTATTCCATGGAGTCTTTCTACTTCATTTTTCGTTGGTTCAACACTTGCGTTTTAACTTAGAAGTCGTTAACCATTTTGCGTTTCTTTGTGTCTTACTTTATTCCGTCTGTCATGCGGGCTTAATCAATGACCTGTTTATATAAACACCGACGAAAACAGCTAAAATGCAGGCCAGGTCACAGGCAGAGCGGAAACACGAAGCGCTGAGAACAGATTACTGGAATCCGGGTTGAGATCTCCAGTTGCAGTGCTTCGTTTACCGCTGTCACCATACCACAGACAAAAGCTATTTGCATGATGTAGAGCGAGACTCAGCTCGGACATAGGGTTGCATTCTGTGTTGTTCAGCGATAAGTCGCGATTATCTTTGTGGCAATCAGACGATGCCAACGTGTCCGTAGGCAACATGGTGCAATGTCACACAAAGTAGCAATTTGCGGTTCCAGTACCTTTCTGTCTCCCGAGTCATGGTGTGGGGAGCTGTTGGGTATGACAGCTGGACTGATATGGTAATTATTTGATACTGAATGCTGGTCATTGAGTAGCAAGTCTTGTAAACACTGTTGTCACTCCCTTCTTGACCAGGGTACCAAATGGCATATCTCAACCCGTATAATGCAAGACCCAACACTACTGATCACACGACAAGCGCCGGCCGGTGTGGCCGAGCGGTTCAAGGCGCTTCAGTCTGGAACCGCACGACCACTACGGTCGCAGGTTCGAATCCTGCCTCGGGCATGGATGTGTGTGTCATGTCCTTAGGTTAGTTAGGTTTAAGTAGGTCTAAGTTCTAGGGGACTGATGACCTCCGATGTTAAGTCCCATAGTGCTCAGAGCCATTTGAACCACACGACAAACGCCTTGAGGATTGTACAGATCCTTGAGTGGTCAGCTGAGTCCCCTGATTTGCCATCCAGGAATGCGATGGGAAGCCTCAAGCCTGCCTCAAGCCTGCAATCTTCATGAAATGACACAGCACATGTATCATGTAACAGGCAGGGCAAAAATTTCCTGAAGTTGACATTTGGAAGCTGTTTCCTTCATGCCACAATGGATATACGCGTTGTGCCGTGTCCTGGCGTTCTAAATCTGTGTAGTCAATATGTAACATGGTTCAAAGACCTGATACGCAATGATGTCATTGCACCTAGTATCACAAAACGTCTTAACCAGTGTGACACCTTTACCAGTCGTGTACATCACGTTTACTCCACTTCATAATGTTAGAAAAAATAACAATCAAACGAGACTGCCTCTATTTACTATACCAAACGTAAATAAAAATATGAATACAAACTTGGCTTCACGAATTGTTCGTGTTTCCTCGAATGCGTAAAGGAAAGTGAAACATTTAAGAGGATGCTCATACCACAAATTAATACACGTGTTTATTATGTAAAACGCACTGAACTGTTTTTACAAGCTGAATAATTTATCTTTGCGAAAACATAAAAGAAGCGCACCTTCTCTGCTGTAGGCCTGCAACCTAATCTTTTTTCGTAAATTATATTTAGCCAGCTTTGTCCAGCCTCTATTTAATCAATGCCTATGATTCGATGTTGTTTTCCTGCTTTGATTCCAAGTGTCTTTTCTTTATACTGTGAGGGCAGAAGGCACGGCTGCTGGTCGCATTTCAGCGGACTTACAATTTCAAGAGAATTTGTTTAAGAACGGAAAATTAGTGAACTTCCGTTCTATTTCTTCCATTCCCCTAATCTAAAAAAAAAAAAAAGTGTTCAAATGTGTTTGAATTCCTAAGGGGCCAAAATGCTGAGGTCATCGGCCCCTAGACTTACACACTACTTAAACTAACTTATGCTAAGAACAACACACACACCCATGCCCGAGGGAGGACTCGAACCTCCGGCGGGAAGGGCCGCGCAGTCCATGACATGGTGCCTCTAATAACAAAATGTGGGATGTTAGTGTGTTGCAGAGTGCCTTAGTCACCTATTATTTCTAAGTAGTTACCCAGCCACAGCTTTTTGGCCCCTTGTAAATGTATGTGTCCTCTTGAGTCCAGTTCGGGGGAAGTGGGGTTTAAATTCGTAATCACGCATTCTCGTTAAAGCTTTCCATGGCTTTTCTAATGCAGACGTGAGTGTGTTTCCTCGTGCAAGACTATGTCCGATATCTTTCTGTACCCCTGTGCAATACACAATCCGAGAGCGATGAGGTGTTGCTGTGTGCAAACAAATTTCAATCCATGGTCGGAACGTAGCTACCTTAAACAGCTGGATGCTGGTATTACAATGCCAGCAGGGGCTTGTCGCCCAAGCCTAGTGCTGAAGGTGCTGAGTCCACATTGCCCGTTTGACATCATCCGTTCATGGTAAGCCAAAGACACAGGGCACTATTTATCCCATTACCACTGGAACAGTTCGAATGCAATGGGGCCGTTTGGCATCCATGCGATGGAGAGCTCTGAGACATTGCAAGTGAATGGATTTAAGTTCCAAAGCCAGGGGATCCTCTGGCTACTACAGAGGTCCAGGTTAATTTTAGACTTAAAGGTGGTGCAAGAAGAATTATAAATCAGACTACTCTTTTAAAGCTAAGTTTTGTGAGATTTTATATCGCTACCCGGATTTTATTTAATGTTTACACTAATGATGCGAAGCAGAGGGACTTCATTGGCAAGTCAGTCATATTCCCCGAACGTACCCTCAGCATAGGACTTACAGAGGAATTACTAAGCGGAATTGTTTGGTACTCTGAGGGTGCTAGAGGAGATGAGACTACATTATGGTAATTCTCTGATTCTCAAGTGTCCTTCTTGCTGTTGGACAGATGTATCAAGCGGATAGGTAGATCCAAGAAGCTCTTCTTCTCATGCAAAGGCGGAAGGAGGAAATTTGCCTGGTTCTGGGTCCGGGGAAATGAATTTGCCGATGCTTCTACCAAGGAGGTTTGCTCTCTCCAAACTCATGTTCACTGTGCAATTCCCCTGCAGGCAGTCACCACATACGTGGTGGGGAAAGTCAATGGCTGCAAGTGAGGAGCAATATGCTGCGGCCTATGAATCCTACAGTGCGATCGTGACTTATCTCCTTCCGACGGCGACGAGATGAAGAAATGGCCCTGAGAAGGCTATAAGTGGGACAGTGTCCAGGGACACACGTGTTTCTATTACAGAGGGAGTTCCCATCTGTGTGTCAAAGATGCAGAACGTAGGTGTCGATACAAAAACGAGTACATTTTATTGGATGAACTGACGGCAGATCTGTGTTCCGCACAGGACCTGCCCTCTATTTTAAAGGACGATGAGACGAGTGTGTTACTGCTTTTAGGACTTTTGTGTTGTCAGGGCTCTTTCCCGGAGTGTTGGCTGTGGGATGTTAGTGTGTTGCAGAGTGCCTTAGTCACCTATTATTTCTAAGTAGTTACCCAGCCAAAGTTTTTTGGCCCCTTGTAAATGTATGTGTCCTCATCTTCTACAACTGGTTTTATCCACAGTTATTGTGCCGTGTTTTTTTATTTGCATATTATGGATTGTCTTCTATGAGCCACCATCTGTCAATGTTGTATTTTAAAGAGGTGTTTCTAGTGCTTTGTTTGTTCTTACAGTTTGTTTTAAGTATTGGCTGTGGGATATTGGTGTGTTGCAGAGTGCCTGAGTCATCTATCATTTCTAAGCAGTAACCCATCCACAATTTTCTGGCCCCTTATAAATATGTGTCCTCTTCTCCTACAATTGATTTTATCTACAGTTATTGTGCTGTGTTTTTTATTTGCATATTACGGATAGTCTTCTGTGATCTTCCATATGTCAAATTGTCTTTTAAAGAGTTGTGTCTTGCGCTTTGTTTGTTCTTCCAGCTTGTTGTAGAATTTATTGTTATTCTGATAGATTTTAACCAATCTCGACTCTATTTATTTCATGCGAGGGTGCTGATGACTTCGTTGTTTATCACCTTTTTTTGAGTTTCAGTCTTCTGACTGGTTCCATGCGACCCACCACGAATTCCTCTCCTGCGCTAACCTCTTCATCCCAGAGTAGCACTTGAACTTACGTCCTGAAGTATTTGATGGCTGTACAGTCAGTTCCACAAGAAAGTGTACCCATTAATTTTAAATGTGACATCTCTGGTAGTGGTTTCGAATCTGTAATTAATGCACTTTTGCACAGCGCTAGATAAACAGTGTGAGAGTCGAATTTTTTTTGTCGGTTGCAGTTTAAAATGAGTGCAAAATATCTGAAGCGTCACGAGGCAGTGTTCCTTGTAAATCATCCAAACAGACCAAAGCTTTCATATGGAGGCGCTACTAAAATTCTTAGAAAGTCAAAGACATTCGTTGTGAATTGGGCAAACGATTTTTAGAGGTTGGAAAGGTGCATGATTTACCGGAGAGACGTCTGGGGCGCCAAGCTACAATCGATAATGGCGGTAATTGGATTAACTAGTAGGTAAATGTGCAATTATCAGTAACATGTATTTCACTGTAAACATATATTTATTATAGTTTCATTTATTTCATACAGATAACGGTGTACACTCTCTTGTGGAACTGACTGTATTCCAATCTCTGTCTTGCCCTACACTTCTTACCCTCTACAGTCCCATCTAGTAGCACGGAGGTTATCCCCTGTTACCTTAACATATGACCTACCATCCTGTCCCTTCTCCAGTTTTATGTTCCTTCCTTCGCCAATTCTACAAAGAACCACCTGTTTCCTTATTCCATTAGTCTACCTAATTTTCAACATTCTTCTGTTGTCCCACATCTCAAACTCTTCGAGTCTTTTCTGTTCCGATTTTCCATTACCATATAATGCTGTGCTCCAAACGTACGATATCAGAAATTTCCTTAAGACCCTTGTTACGCCAGTAGCTTCTCCTGACTAGGAATGCACTCTTTGCCTGTGCTAGTCTGCTTTGTGTCCTCATTGCTTCGTCAGTCATGGGTCATTTTGCTTTTAAGGCACCATACTTCCTCAACTCCGTCTACCTCGGGATCCCCAACTTTGATGTTAAGTTTCCCGCTGTCCTCATTTCTGCTACATCTCATTACCTTTGTCTTCTTCCGGTTTACTCTCAATCCATATTCTGTACTCATTGAACTGTTCATTCTATCCAACAGATCCTGCAATACTTCTTCACATCCACTGAGGATAGGAATTCCATTAACGAATCTTGTCACTTATATCCTTTTATCCTGAATTATGATGCCACTCTTTAATTTTTCTTTTATATTCGTCATTGCTTGTTCGATGTACAGATTGGATAGTAAAGTGAAAGATTGCATCCCTTACTTATACCCTTTTTAATGCGAACGCTTCGTTCTGTGCGTTCCAATCTTATAGTTTTTGTGTATTGCATATTACCCGTCTTTTCCTACAGCTTACTCCTATTTTTCTCAGAATTTGGAATATTTTGCATCACGCAACTTGAGACTGCCTCTCTGGTGCCTTTATCTTTCCTAAAGCCAAACTGGTCCACATCTAACTGATCTTCAATTTTCTTTTCCATTCATCTGTATATTATTCTAGCTTGGATGCATGACCAATTAAGCTGATTGTGCCACAAAATTTGTACTTATCTACCCTTGCTATCTTGGGAATTGTATGGATGACGTTTATCCAAAAGTCTGATGATACGCCACCAGTCTCATACATTCTAGAAACCAACGTGAATAGTCGTTTTGTTGCCACTTCCCCAAACTATTTTAGAAATTCAGATCGAATGTTATCTATGCCTTTTGCCTTATTTGATCTCAGGTCTTCCAGAGTACCCTTAAATTCTGACTCTAATGCTGGATCCCCTGTGTTATCCCCTTCGACTCTTATTTCTTCTTCTAACGTGGATTCAGACAAGTCCTCCCTCCATAGAGGCCTCCAGTGTACCCTTTGCACCTACCGGCTCTCTTCGCTGCATTTAACAGTGGAATTCTCATTGCACTCTTAATGTTACTATCCCTGCTTTCAATTTCAGCTAAGGTTGTTTTCACTTTCCTGTACGCCGAATCAGTCTTCTCGACGAACATTTCTTCCGTAATTTCTTCACATCTTTCCTGTAGCACTTCGCTTTGTCTTCGCTGAATTTGCTATTTATCTCATTCCCAAGGGATTTATATTGCTGTAGTCCTATTTTTCCCTGAACATTTTTGTATTTCCTTTATTCTTCGATCAATTGAAATGCTTCATCCCCCTATCACCCTAAAACACAACAACAACAACAACGACAACACGAACGTAGCTTCCTGTTTCGTTCGCTGAGACCATGGCAGGGGTATAAGGGGGCCCAATTTAATCCCAGGTAAATATCCTCCTTGCGAGAATACGTCCGTAAGCTATTTGAATGAAGTCCTCTGAGGAAGGAGGATGCCTCGACTCGCTTCAACGTAGTGATATTCTCATAGAAACTCTCATCGTCTAGCACACCTTTCTTTATATGGAACTGAGAAGTGATACACCAATTTCCATAGATTTGCCTTCAAAAATGCTTGCTTAATAGAATTTTTCCATAAAAACTTACATCCCCTACTTCAACCACATAGGGACGAATAAAAAAGACCAGTGAACATTTAGCTTTAAAAATGCTTTCATATTAAAAATACTTCAAAAACATTGCATCCCCTATTGCACCTCTTAGAGACTGAATTTCCAAAACCACTGAATCAACACTTTTTTCATTTGTAACCGAGAAGTGAAATACCAGCTTTCATAATGTACGTTTAAAAATACTTCACTGGTTTTTAATAATGATTTATTCAAGAAAACGTCCACCCACTATTCCACCCCCATAGGGGTTAAGTGTTAAAAAATGCTGAAATACGTTTTTATTTATTTCCGACCAAGAAAGTAAATACCAATTTCGTAGTTATAGCTTCAAAATTGCCTTAATAGTGACATTGTTCAAAAAACCTTTCATCCCCTACTTCTCCCTCCTAGAGGGAGATCAAGGCCCTCTCCGTATTTCAAGTTTCTGTCCTTAGTGTTTTGCGATGGGCGGTGATGAGTCAGTCAGACACTGCCTTTTATGCATAGAGAGAGAGTAAGCAGCGGATTTCACAATCACGAATTGCATTTGAATGTTGGTCGACGATTGGGAGATCGTGACATGCCTCGTGCAAGACAAAGAAACACCTACAAGCGCATGTCGAAACCGGAAGTGGCAGAATCACGGCCTGTTGAGAGTCAGGTTTTCGTATCGCGAAATTGGTACTTCCGTTGATCATTATAAAACTACTGTCAAACAAACATGGAGAATATGAGCGGTACTACACAACTAGCGTCCCAAAAGACAGATGTATTTTTCACTTGACATTACAGGATTTTACTGCTACGTGACGTGCCTCCGATCAGGAAAGAGACTAGTCTGCTATGAGACACGTATCCACACAGATAGTGCGACGGCGTCTGGGGCACAACGGCGATCACTGTTGTGGCTATCCTTGACGCGACAGCACAGAGAGGCTCGCCGATGGACGTACACTGACGTGACGAAGGTCATGGGGTACCTCCTAAAATAGTGGCGGATCTCCTGCCAGGCGTAGTGGAGCAACTCGACGTTGGATGTCCCTTTCAGAAATATTGAGTGATGATACCTCTACAGCTGTCCATAATTGCGAAAGTGTTGCCGGGCAGGATTTTGTGCACTAACTGGCCTCTCGATTATGTCCCATAAATGTTTGATGGTATTCATGACGGTCATCTGGGTGGCCAGATTATTCGCTCAAATTGTCCAGAATATTCTTCAAACCAATTTACAACGACTGTCGCCCGTTGACATGGCGCATTGTCGTCGATTAAAATTCCATCGTCGTTTGGGAACACGAAGTCCATGAATGGCTGAAAATTGTCTCCGAGTAGCCGAACATAACCGTCCCCAGACAATGATCGGTTTAGTTTCACCAGAGGACGCAGTTAATTCCCCATAAATACAACCCCCACCATTATGGAGCCAACACCAGCTTGCAGAGTACCTTGTTGATAACTAGGGTCCATGAGCGTAGACCGTTGGGTCTCCGCCATACTTGAACCCTACCATCAGGTCTTACCTTCTAAAATTTAGACTCTTCTGACCAGGCCAAGGTTTTCCAGACCTCTAGGGTCCAACCGATATGGTCAGGAGTCCAGGATAGACGCTGAAGGCGTTAACGGGATGTTAGAAAAGGCAGTCGCGTCGGTCGTCTGATGCCATAGTCCATTAACGCCAAAGTCCGCCGCACCGTCCTAACGGATACGTTCGTCGTACGTCCCACGCTGATTCATGCGGTTATTTAACGCAATGTTACTTGTCTGTTAGCACTGACAACTCTACGCAAACGCTGCTGCTGTCAGTCGTTAAGTGAAGGCCGCCAGCCACTGCGTTGTCCATGGTGAGAGGTAATGCCTGAAATTTAGTATTCTCGACACACTCTTGATACTGTGGGTCTCAAAATGTTGAATTCCCTAACGGTTTCCGAAATGGAATGTCCCATGCTTCCAGAAGCGGCAGCTCTGTGGACTAAACTTCCAAGCCTCCGTCCCCAAGAACTTAATCATGTACGCTTCCTAACGTGCTGTATTCAAACATTAAGTAAAATTTCTGTGTTACCTGTCCTTCCTCGCACTGAAATTCTAATAATCAGCAGTGTTTTAGAACATTTAAAAGAGAGCCAAAGGCACCTGATGATTACACATCGGCAGGGCAGTGTTATTATCTGCACTTGCAGTGTTTTAATTCAAATAACAGTACCACATTGGTGTAAAATATTACTATATGCAAAAGATGAACATTCATCTCGTAACTGAGCCACAAATTTTAAATTTTTTTAATTTAACGGTTATTTAGATTCCTGCTACTGGTGCAGGCTGGCCAAGTTCCCAATATTCACCCATTTGATTATGTAACATTTTTTGATTAATACAGAATTTTTTTTTGTAATTTTGACGAATAAAGAAATGTTTGGAGACCGTGGCTGTTACATGAAACAAATTGTTGACGTACAGAAACCAGCCACAAATTAGTTTTTGGTTACTTTATTCAAAAAGTACCGTTATCGGTTTCGAATTTTTCACAGTTCATCATCAGACCGTTTTTCATGCTTTCATCAAAACATGTTATACACTCGTTTCCTGTGAGCTACCCTGATAAACAATAATTCACAATTAGAAACGTCTAGCCAAATGGTTGCGCTACGGATTTGTGTTAGAATGCAACTTACGTGAAACGTCCATCTGGCGCATTTGGTTTGGCATTTTCCTTGCAATGAAATACTTTGTCAAGAATGTTTGTGTTTTCACAATCACGTACGGTGGTTTGCATTGTAAAACACTTTCGTTTTGTCACAAAAAAATTTCCAGTGTGACCACATGTCTCGATTTAGGTCCTAAAACAAATACGGAGTTTACAAAGCACGCGAGTGTCAAAGATTCTACAGTGCAATGATACAATAACATGGCATTATTCTTGTCAGCAACTTGAATGCATGAGCTATTAGGGTGATTTTGCGATAATTGTCGCACGTGTCGGCTATTGAAATCTGTAGTATTGTGTAGTTGATGTCTTTCCGAAAGTCAGATGATATATAGCTAGACTCATACATTCTACACATCAACGCGAATAGTGGCTTTGTTGCCACTTCCTATAATGGTATGAGATATTGGGATGGAATGTTCTGTATTCCTTCTGCTTTATTTGATCTTAGGTCTTCCAAAGCTCTTTTAAATTCTGATTCTAGTACTGTATTCCCTATCTCTTCTATATCGACTCCTATCACGTCATCAACAAGTCTTCCCCTCCTAAAGTCCTTTAATGTACTCTTTTCACTATCCGCACTCTCATCTACATTTAAGAGTGAAATTCCGATTACGCTCTTAATGTTACCACCCTCGTTTTTAATTTCACCTAAGATTGTTCTGACTTTTATATATGCTGTACCAGTCCTTCCGGAAACCATTTCTTTTTCTAATTTCATCACGTTTTTCCTGCAACCATTTCGCCTTAACTTTTGCACTTCCTCTATATTTCGTTCCTGATTCCCGAGTTTCCCTGAATATTTTTTTACTTCCTTCTTTCGTCGATCAACTCAATTATTTCTTCTGTTATCCATCGATTCTTCGCAGTTATCTTGTTTGTACCTACGTTTTTCTTTCCAACGTCTGTGATTGCTCTTTTTAGAGACGACCATTCCTCTTCAACTGATGTGCCTACTGAGCTAATCCTTATCGCAGTATCTACAGTCTCAGAGAACTTCAAGAGTATCTCTTCATTCCTTAGTAACTTATGTATCCCACTTCATTGCTCATCGATTTTTCCTCACTTTTGAATTTTAGCCTGCTCTTCATCTCTATTAAATTGCGATATGAGTTTATATCTGCTCCTGGGTATGCCTAACAATCCAGTATTTGATTTCAGAATCTCTGAATAACAATTGTGGGGGGTCCACTTGTACGTGGAGCCCGATTTTGTAATATACTTAATGAAAAATGACATGAAATGGTTATCACTTATAGAAGAGATTGTATCTTTGACACCACTGAACCAAAGATGTTGCCTGCGTAGCAGAATCGATTGTAAGTAGGAGCGTGCGAAGCGCAGAAGGAGTTGCCGTTCTATTCTGTTAAAGTTAGGATGTAAGACTTTAAGCTAGTGGATAGCTGTGAGAATTTAGCTGTTGGTTTACGGTTGCAGCATAATATAGTATTGTAAGGTAATGAAATTTTGTATATTTGGTTTTAAGTATGCAGCAATGCAATGTAGATTTTGCTAATTCTAACAGTACCTTCCCTTGAATGTAGGAACCAAGTAGCTTCCATCAGATTTAATGTATAGATTGATTTGCTATGCCCGATTTGTAATATTTTGTGTGTTTTGTAATCCTGATACAGAAAAGTTAAATTTTGGAATCTGTTTTGTCAAACAATGTCAGACCTTTCGTCATGTAACAGTCGAAGTATTGTTAACTATGTCAGTAAGTCAGAATTGTAGAACAGTTGAGAAGTTAAAGTAAAATCTTTCATATTAGATTTTCTGAAGGAGAAACTTTATTTTTAATTCATTTTTCGAACTTAAGGCTTCGGTCTTAGCATATCCTGTTGTCAGTACCTCGTCCTCTACCATATCGTGTGACATTCTTTGTACGAAACTGTTTTACAGCCAGCATTACACTCGTTGAGCAAAGATTGAATGTTTGGTATGCCTACTGTGGAGAGAACAGAGTACCAAGAATACATCCGTTGCGACTGAAGAGCTAAGGAAAATGTATTTCATTGTTTATTTGTACAGGGAATTTTATGAGTTTATTGCACAGGGCCACAGAACTCGGTGCTCACGAGAGCATTGGGACAAGGGCGTTCCTATTCCAAAGTACTGTTATCCAAGATGGCGTCGATGGCGTCATTCAAGATGGCGGCTGTGTCTTCATTCAAGATGGCGGATTTTGGCCGGTAGTTTGAATTTTGGTGGGAAAGTGCTACGCCCCCCCTCCCCCAGAAAAATGGCGTGAAGTTCAAATTCCAACACAATAATGCACCACACCTCTATTATCTCTACTAAACAAAGAAAATTGCGGAAAGATATCTCACTTGGGCTACCTCCATTAACCTAAGTCACTCGACCGCCACTTCCTCCTACAAGCTGGGACCAATTTTGAATTCCAACAGGATAATGCACCACACCCCCATTACCTCTACTAAGCAATCAAAATTGCAGGAAGGTAGCTCACTTGGCCTACCTCCACTAACCTAAGTCACCCAACCGCCACTTCCTCCTATAAACTGTCGCCAAGTTTGAATTTTTGTGGTAAACAAAGGTCACTTGTGGTTTCGCTACCAACCTAAGAAAATTGTCGGAAGATAGGTCACTTGTACTAACCTAAGTCATCTGACTGCCACCTCCTCATACGAACTGGCGCCAATTTCGAATTCCAACAGGATAATGCATCACACTGCCATTATCCACACTAAGCAAAGAAAATCACTGGAAAAAACTCATTTGGCCTACCTCCACTAACCAAAGTCACCCGACCACCAGCTCTTCCTACGAACAGGCACCAAGTTTTAATTTTGGCGGTAAACAAAATTCAAAGCTAAGAAAATGGCGCGAAAGAAAAGACACTTGTAGTAACTCAGTCGCCAGACCGCTGCCTCCTCCTAAGGAATGGTGGGGAAAGGACTTAGACGTAAGTCTTTATTTAAACAATTCCATGCAGATGTGTTCACCACAAGGTCTGGACTGCAACTGACTTAGTACACATCGCCACCACCAGAGGGCACGCTCATATGAGACATAATCCAAGATGGTGACACCCATTGTATTCACCAAGAGCTCCAGACTCCAACTGACTTAGTTCACATCGCCACCACCAGACGGTGCTACCGTGACATCAGGTGATGATGTAAGTACTGTTATTCAACATGGCTGCAACCAGTGTATTCACCATGTGCCCTAGGACATAAAGCCACTGAATGGTCCCATTACATAATCCAAGATCACCCACTTTCTCTCCTGCACATTTATAACGACATACGCATTGCTTCTGCGGCCTGCGAGTGTGCGACCACTGACATCACAGCCTCAAGCCCACACCTTCATACTCACACCGGAGATAGTCTTCTGTAAATACGCTAACGAATTTAACTGAACACATGTGATACCAACATCGTGCATCTAACGTATGAATTACCTAAGTACTTAATTCCATTTCAATTTTAATCATATTCAATAAGTGAATGTATGATTTCAATAATCAATGATCAAATGAGAAGTTCCACATTTTCCCACTATGAGTGCAGTGGTCATTCATGACCTAGCACCCCACACCCCTAGAATGCTGCACTCCTATTGGCTACTGCATTAGTCACATGAGTCGACTTCATGGAACCTAGGACTTGGGAATCAATTTTCGTGAATGCCACACCCACCTGGACCTGGAATGAAATAGTTAAAATCTCTACCACGATCCTCAATCGCCCGTCACATCCCCCTACCAGCCCATGTTGTCAGGTTAATGTGTACTAACGTGCATAGTGCATGACGTAATCCAAGATGGTGGGGCGAAATGGCACAAAAACCAGTCTCTCTATTATGGACATAAGTTTTTATTTTGCAATCAATGTCTCCACCATGAGATTTAGACTCCAACTGACCTAGTACACATTACTGCCACCAGAGGGTACTGTCATCCCTCCTCTGACCTAATCCCAGGTGGTGGTCTGTAGGAGGAAAATAGCGCGAAAATGACTCAGACACCGCTGGGCTGCTGGGGAGAGTAGGGAAGAAGTGCACTCTGTTTAGTTTGGAATGTTTTATTTAGGGATGGAATATATTTATCACACTGACGCAAGACACTCGCCAGGGTATGCTTGGGGTCACAATACACAGTCTGCAGACACAAAACAACTCCTAATTATCGTAAATAACTTAAGTACAGACATTCACACTCCTCCTAAATAATTCAGCACAGTTATGTCTAGACACAGTATTCGTAAACTGTCCAAATAACGCATAGCACAGCCTACAAACCTGCTCGCAAAATAATGCAATCAAAGTACGCAGATACCACCCCCTGTCCACTAGAGCGCATAGGAAGCTACCGACAGCCCCGCAAATTGACATGACCGTCAGCTATCACACTACACACAGGTGTCCTCAGGCATGAGGCAGCCACATCTCTTTCGTATTTGACACCTGAAAAATTCCTCTTTGAATACATAATCACCCAGGCGCCGTTGCTGACGCGATTGGACGAGAGCAAAGACCTATTTGCAGAGTGCAGACGCTCCAAGCCACCCCGCGTGCGTGTGCAGTTGACATGGCCGATGCAGGTGAAAGTTGGGTCTATACAGTTTCTGTTATACCGTTGTCACAGAATTCCAAGGCGCAGTCCCCATACGTGAAACACCTCTGGACAGCACACGTCTTTACCGCAGATGGCAGAATAGCACAGGTTGATTCCATCTAATGGGACATACGAATTGTGTTCAGCCATGTGTACCCAGCCCAGCGTGCCTTTCGTTTTGCCACGTAGCCACTCACCATCTGAAACGCTCTCAATCTTATTCTTATGTCACTTAGCTTTGTAAAAGAAAATAGGGGTCAAGTCGACCTCTCGTCAATAGTATAGTGTAACAGAAATAGGTAACCCTCGCTTTCTTGATGCCTCAGCTTGTATACACGTAAATTCTTACCCTAACAGAACCTCTTTACAAAAATAACATCGAATGCACTCTCCCCAGCGATCCTAAAGTGCTACCCTTCCTGCTCTCAACATACGCAAATGTTCTCACAGCTATGTAGAGGCTCCTATATCCCAGCACAAAATATATAGCATTATGATTGGCTCTTACAGAGTTTACCCAAAGGAATTACTGATGCCGCCGGTATTGAAGCACCATCCACCTATTCTTTCTAGACCTTTCAGAGGTAAAATTGTTTTGCACAGATCGCTAAATTGCATTGACAGTTAAACCCACAAAGTTGTCTACAGATCATAAAATACATACTAAACTCACAAGAATATTGGAGACCACGATGATATTTACCACTGTAACTACAATTAAATATTACAATTGCTGCTGCAGTCTGACACCGATCAATGTACAGTTAATATCTCCTCTTGACGACCTTGCTTCAGTATCTATAGCGTATATAATTTCCCACGCAAAAAATCTCTCTCATACCCTCGCGGTTATCGATGTGCTGAATCTATTTGTCCCTCATGATGGTACACACAGTCATCCTCTCTAGTCATGCCATAACGTAAACCATACTAACTTTACAATACAAAATATGCACATTTACACAAACAGTGCAGTTATCTTTTATATCTGTACAGCACCCGAAAAAATTATTGTATGCCTCCACTCACACAGGCTATATGTCACGATGCTCCCCAGTCCTAGGAAAGCACCGTCCACCTTTTCGTTCTTTCTACAGACGTGACATTCAGCTGCAATAAACTATTTTACACTGTTCGCCATATTACACTGACAACTAAATCTCGCAAAGAGCAATACATATCGTCAAATACATAAAGACACCTAGTTATTTAAACTGTCCTCCCACTCGTGCCAAGAGCTTGAATATTAGTCTGTGAAACCGGCCTCCAACTCAACAATATATCAACGCGTACTGTGTCGATGTAGCAAACATACAATTCCTATCCAATGCCATACAAAATCACCCCTTTTACATCAGAAAGCCCTCACTCAATCTAAGTCACTCTCAGAACTGATGGTCAAAGACACACTCGTTTCCCCTCGGTACAAACGCGCTGCTGTTTCTGGTCCATACCTGCCTGCTTGCTTACTTTTCTACACCCATCTCCAGACTCTGGGATTACAAGAACACACCTATTTTCGCTATAATATCATATGATTTTCGCGGTACTTCTCGATATCAAGCACACAGCAGTAGCCCGCCCCAATCGCTCACACAACTTAATTCCCAAAATATAGACTGGAAATTATTTCTCTAAGAAAACCAAATTTAGCTAGGTCGAGCATGCTCTAGACCACTGAATAACTAGAAAAAAAAAACAGATGAAAAATGATATTTCCACCCGTGAATAACGATCTCGCTGATCTAACAGTTTCCAGATCATCCCTACAATTTACAAGCCAAGTAAGGTCTTTCCCATGTCTAGAGAACAGGCAAACGTGTCTTCCACATGCCAGATGCACATACCACAATCGATCTTCTCTCAACTAAATAAAGGCCAAAAATGTGCAGAAGCAGTCAACCGAACAATTTACATGGGAGGGAATAACAGTCCAGCGCAAACACACCTCCATACACAATGTTCTCAAATTTCCACTCGATCGCGAAAGTTGCTCATCTTACGAGCACGGTCTCATTTGAACTTCGTTCAACAATGAGCGAAGCATTGGAAATACACCATGCTGTCGGCAGTGGCTGTGGAAATATAAATATCACTACCTTTCTTATTACTCTATATACTCTTCCCTTTGATATCACAGCACTCCAAGTCAAATCCATACCCTCCTTACGACTGGACATAGTCATTTCCTTTACACAAACACGTACTTTATAAACCTGATGCTCAACTGTGGACCTATCACGCATCCCCTACTACTAAGTATAATACTTCGTCAATGCATGATTGCCCACCATACCAAATAATACTCACCCAAAATCAACTATGTGCGTGCATTTCTCTTAGTTTTCTTCCTGCGAGTGCTACTACCGTGTCTTAGAAAGAGAGGCGTAATTGGCCGGATGCTAGAAAAAAAAAACAAAAAAACTCGATCGCAACAACTACTGCATGTTACTGTCACAAGCGATCTTAATTCTACAGGTGCACAAAAGTATCCATGTTAAAAGCTATACACCCTTTACTAATCGAGGTGTGACATTATCTCTGAATGAGTCTGTTTTTTCAAGACAAATACCATGACAGTGATCATAGGAATGTGTATTATCAGCCCACAATGCAACCTAGTAATAAAATTACCGCATTTGAAAGTCAATCGGCTAAGGAACGTGGTATGTAAGTGGTATTTGCGACTCCCTCACACAGACCAAGCTAGATAATTCTATAGCATTTGTAGCACATTCTGTCTCAAGACCATATGAGAGGTTCAGCGATATATCAACTGAGTTATAGGCGACGACTGATTGAGAAGGAACACAAACAGTAGTAGTAGTAGTAGTAGTAGTAGTAGACGATGTGATCGTGAGAAAATGTGCACTAGCTTCCCTGATCTCTAGTGTCACGCTATTCGCTAGAGATGATGTCCGTCATTTGTTTCCGGTCTTTCCATTCAAGCACATACCTGCAATTGATCCTATTGACAGTTCCTTTAGTTATAACAACCACTACTGAATCATATTCCTGGCACTGTCATATCTCGAAAGGAGTGATCTTTCTCGAACCTAGCTGCTACAGTAAAATTCCAACACAGTTTTAGTCACCCCCTACACATCTTGCAACTCCTCCCATTTCTACAGCTTTCCGCACGTTATCGCTCTGGTTTAAGCCTGAACTGAGCAAAAGTCGGAGAAAGACATATCCACCACCTTCTGTAACCCATGTTGAAAAAGAACGACCTTAGTCAGTGCAACAGGACCTTGTTTTGACCATTCGTCCGAAATGCGCGGAATGTGGTATGTCCCCATACTACATACATGTACTACAGATCCGTGCCCATTCAAATCAGTCAGCCCAACATGCTATCATCGTTATTCTCTACCCCTTAACAGAGAAACATTACGAACTGTAAAAGCTCATCCCATTTAGAAGTCAACTAGGCACTGATGCTGGCGCAATAACGCACAGCTGCGCTGCAGTCCAGCATCGTGAGAGAGATTTCACAATACTCCCTAGAATAGCGCAGTGTGCAGCCGTCCAAGCATTCCTAGAGGTATACACACTCCCTCTGCGAATTTACAGCTCAAACTGCTGCTGCTACTGCCTCCTGTGTCTTACCACAGAAACCATAACACACCACACATCTGCTGATTTTTAAATAAAAGACAGTTACAACGTAAACAAACTGGAAGACTTTTACAGTGTTGGTGTAGGTCTCCAAACTACAGTCTGAAGGTGATTCACAAGCTCTACATTTAGATACGTCCGTCACACTGACGGAATAGCTGACGACTATGCGTTCCCTTTCGACTGATTCCTCATATTGCATGCATGTACAAGATCACTGTTTCGCTGCTAGCAACCCACAGAAGTTGCTGTACATCCACCAAAACTTTTTCCCCAACCAAACAAGCCATATCAGTCAATCATTATGTGCTAACCAATGCAGGGATGGGATGGAAAAGACACCATGCATGTACTCTAATAATAAACATCACACTTGATAGAGTGAAGAATTTTGCACTAAGTTCAATTGTGGCCAATCATGTGACTGCATGTTTCCCCAATTTCAGTATCATAGCTAAACCGTGCCCTCTCCACTTTGCGAGTATCATTGCGAACATGGATCGATGATTGTGCAGTACATCCATTCAGTCTTAATTTTTGAACACATAAATCATCAAAGTATGCCAGACAGTGCTCCACATATTTCTATCACCTCGAGCATAATGTTTACAGTCATCACACTGTCATTGACCAACCAGCCCTGCAGAACAGTTAGCGAATTAATCTGTAACCGTCCAGAAAATGACCGCTACACTCCATGTCTCGTGAATGAATTGAGCTTTCCGAGTCATAACCCATCCAAGTGCATGAGATTTCTCGAGATGAGACCATGCCGAGGAGCTTAGCACTCCTTATCGATGTATAGTAACAGATTTCAAAGTGCCGTCATGTAATAGCAGACGGTTAAGAAGAACAAGAAACTATTGCTTTTTTATACGCGATGGAGCCCTAGACACATGGAGTTCGACGCATTTTTACGTAAATCAACCAGGCTATCAACTCTAAAGCATTGTTCTAGAGTCTAGGATCAGCACCTGGAAGGTATTCGTAAGAGAGAGAACATAAACAAAAGCACTCCTAAGGACACAACGATCTGCACTTAAAATGGGCTTATAATGCTAAATCACATGCGTTTCCGACCTATCAGGCATATGAAATATTGTTGTTAATATTCCAATGTGAGAAATATATTTCAAGTGCTTGATATACACCCCTCTTCCCGATTTCCCTACGATAAACTACCTTATTGAACCATAAAACGAAAAACAAACTACTTCCGTAAAACACATGCTCTGCACGATATGAGCACAATATAGTTTACCTGATACATACAGTGTCCACTGTTCACATCCGATCACCGTTCAAAAATTATATGATGCCTGCATCAAAATGGTTCTGAGCACTATAGGACTCAACATCTGAGGTCATCAGTCCCCTAGAACTTAGAACTCCTTAACCAAACTAACCTAATGACATCACACACATCCACACCCGAGGCAGGATTCGAACCTGCGACCGTAGCGGTCGCGCGGTTCTAGACTGAAGCGCCTAGAACCGCTCGGCCACACTTGCCGGCGATGCCTGCATCAGCCCTACATAAAATGATTCTGAGTAGCGGGCTATGTATCCTACAAGGAAACAGATAAACGCATAGCAGCAGCATCAGACATGTGAAAATTACAAGTCATTCCTATGTAAACCGCACATGCGTCGGGCAGTTGTGTACACAGGAATTGCAGCACCTCACAAGCTCCTATCGCTAACTTAGTTATGATGCTGAAGTCTCAATTTTACACCCAGGATGCGACAGAGAGGATCGCATGAATCTAAGTCCTTTTAGACGAATGTGTCACGTTTAATCACACATGAGATGGAAGTCTTCTGATGACCTACAGGTTTACCGTTAACGATCGCAAGTAGACAGTGCTTTAAACCACAAACAGAACAATGTGGCTGTGTATGAGTAGAACGCAGGCTATTTCACGCGACTGATGCATCTAGACAGAACACTGGAAAAAAAAATTGACCTGCAGCAACTTCTCCTTCTCTAGAATGAATCAGTCAACCATTAAATCGTATCTCGTTACGATTCTATCTCAATCGATCACCCCGTCCACTTTCTGTTATCCTTTAACGCAGATGCAAGTAAGTTTAGACGTGAATCGTTCTCTGTCCTCTTGAAAAGCATCAAATACAGTAGTCAACTTGCGTGTATCACTGGTACTTCGATAGACATACGGTATAATACTGCCTCGACGGAAAAAATTGACTACCTCCCTTATTGCATTCGTTTCGATGCCGGCGTTTTCCCGGATTCGTCCTGTTGCGGCATACTTGCTCCCATGTACAAACTGTTTGGCGCATTTCGGTGTATATTCTGTCAATTTATACCTATTCCGTCGTCATTTTTCTCAATTATATCGATTTTAAGTCGGATCTATGACATAACATCTCGTTCTGTGTTCTAAAATTTCCTGTAAATGTAGCACAGCCGCCAACATCTAGCCCAAATGCACTAATTGTGAGGCGTAATATAGCACTGCACTCAACTGTATCTAATCACCTCCTCATTCGGAGAGCGTTTGCCCTGTTTTCTGCATGTCTGTGTATATGCATGCCTCAGGCCCGGCTCCCAGGACACAGCACCACCTGCCTGGAATTTGAACTTTGAGCCATTTTTCTGGGGGAGGGGGGGAGGGGCGTGGCACTTTCCCTCCAAAATTCAAACTTCCCGCCAAAATCCGCTATCTTGAATGACGACACAACCGCCGTCTTGGATGACGTCATCGCCGCCATCTTGGATAACGGTTCTTTCGAATGGGAACGCCCTTGCCCCAATACTCACGAGACTGCGTAAATTTCAGAGGGATTGATTTCATTATAGGCATTACATACTAGTTTTCCAGATTAAGTTGTTTAATCTTTCTTTGGATTACAGTAAAACTGATTAAGCACACCATTTGCTCAACAACACAGTGAATTTGGATAATGCAAAGCTATTTTTAAGGAACGACACACCATGATGTAGTCTAACTGGAATCTTCCCCTTACTCCCAGCCTTTTCCAAGTGTACCTCCTTCTCTTGTGTTCCCTGAAGAGAGTATTCGCAGTTACTAGCTGAAATTTATTGCAGAACTCAATTAGTCTTTCTCCTTTCTCATTCAGACTATGAAGCCCATATTCTCCCTTGACCCTTCGTTTGACTCCTTCTCCCACCGACACAGTGGTTAGCACATTGGACTTACATTCAGGAGGATTTAGGTTTTCTGTGATTTCCCTAAATAGTGTGAAGCAAATGCTGGGATGGTTCCTTTGAAAGGGTACAGTCGACTTCCTTCCCCATCCTTCCTAAATCCGATGGGATCGATAACGTGACTGTTTGGTCCCCAACCCCAAACGGACCAACCAACCTTCTCCTAAAACCGCATTCCAGTCCCCTTGAATATTAGATTTTCAACTCCCTTTACGTACTGAATTACCTCATATACTTTTCCTGTCTCTTCATCTTCAGCTTACGACTTAGGAATGTGTACCTGAACTATTGTTGTCGACGTTGGTTTGCTGTAGATTCTGATAAGAACAACCCTGCTACTGAATTGTTCACAATAACTCACTCTCTGCCCTACCTTCCTAATCATAACAAATCCTACTCCCGTTGTGCCGTTTTTGCTGTTGTTGATATTACCCTATGTTCATCTGACCAAAAATCCTTGCCTTCTTTCCATTCACTTCAATGACCTCTCCTCCCCTCCCCGCCTTTATCTTGACTGAGCCATAGCATTTCCCTTTTCAGATTTTCTAGCTTTCCCACCATGTTCAAACTTCTGACTTTCTACAGCCGGGCTTGCAGAACTTTATCCTTTTATAGGCTACTCGATGTTTTTCTCATGGTCACCTCCCTGTTGACAGTCCCCTCCTGGAGATCCGAATGGGGGACTAGCCCGAAATCTTTTGCCAATGGAGAGATCATCATGATTACAGGCCACTTGTCCTGTGGATACACATTGTGTGCCTTTGATGCCGTGTTTTCCATTTCTTTCTGCTTCCTCATGCCGTTGATCATTGCTAATCTTCCACATTTGGGGGCAGTTTCCCACTGCAAGGGCAAGTGAGTGCCCCAAACCACTGTCCACTCCCCCGCCCTCTTTGACAAGACCAATGGCAGGATGAGGGTGATTTCTTATCCCAGAAGTCTTCAACAGCCATAGCTGATGATTTTTATTCAAAATCTAAGTAGTGGTGGGTTCAAACCCAGGTATAAGAACATTTTGATTATTAATTGAAGACGCTGCCCATAGAGCAGGTGTGCATAATTTAAGAAGTTAAAAATAACTGATGATGTTTATTACAAGATGATTTGCTTTAATGTGTGGATAATATGATGCGACCTTCTGGTAACAGTGAGTGGGGAGGGGGATGCGAGAATTACTGGAGGGGATGGAATATGGAAAAGGACGGGAAATGTCAATGTGTGAAGGAACTGATAGGTCAGGAGTGGTTGTTAGGTGATTAGGATACCAGCTGGGAAAGAAAAGTATTAGCTGGAGCCTCAGGACGGGATGGATAGGGTACACTGTGGTAGGAAGAAAGGGTAGATTATGGGGATAATTTCATCGTCTGGGAGAGGAAGGAGACTGAAATTAACCTGGTAAGGGGAATGGAGTTCGTGGAAATGGAAGCAGGGTGGATCTTGTTGACAGAGTTCCGGCATCAGGCCATATTGCACTGCTGTCGCATCACTTAGTAGAGTAAAACAGGGGAGTTGGCAGTTCAAACTGAGGCAGGGACCCAAACGTTGCAGGATGAGGGTGGAAGTTGGTCATGGAGGTCACGTCACCACCAAAGGACATTTTACTAAAAGTCTTTTAGTTTAAATACATTAACTTCCCAATTCATCCGCTAAATTTCAGAGAATAAAGCAGCATGAGAACTAAGTATCCTTAACAAGAGCTTGAGAAAATCTAGGGGACTCTCACTTCTGGTACAGTGTTATGCTGCTTAATGTTCTTAGGGAAGATGATCTTTATTACTTGGTTGCTATACTGGATACAACCTGACTTCATTCATATGATGAAATGATTGGCAGTAGTTAACGCTCTTGCTTGTGTGCTGCAGTGAAGGAATAGCGGTAAGCTTTACCTGTGTTCAAAGGAAGAGGGTGCTGAGTTAATTGACTGCAGCAAAAGTGTATGATGTCTGAGGGACGAGGAGAGCGTTTTTTCTGTGGAACCTGGGTGAAAAACATTTGTGAACTGCCCAGTCCCTCAGTCTCATTGCGCAGACACATTTCATGGCGCCAGTTGGTCGTCAGCCACGCCAGGTAGGCTGACTAGTGCCAAGGCGTCACTGGAGCTATGGGCAGAGCACTGATGACTGGAAATAGAGTAGAGGATGGGCCCTTGTTAGGTAGGAAGCCGATGAGATGGCTGTGAATTTCTGCGAATTTCCGTGGGACAGGTCAGTGGCGCCCAGGCGTCCAGACTCTGCTACAAAACATATCTGTGAAGGCACGAGGCTTTTAGTGCGGTGTGAGGTTATGGCCGTTCTTTGGAAAGTTCGAAATGGACACAAAGGTGAGATATCAATCTTTTTATGGAGGGTTGTGGTTCCATCCAGATCATGCTATTAGCAAAAGACATGGCGTAGAAGCGTGAGAAAGTGGCTGCAAAGCTGAATCTATTTTCCTTTTCTCCCAATTAATTTTTAAAGTCACTGATTGGTCAAATCTGTGCATGCAGAGCAATGGGAGGTCTTCCAGCTTCGAGTGCTGCACCCCAGCTCGTGATTGGCTTGGGCTGAAGTGGGAGTATTCTAAGGCTACCGAGCTGGTGAGAGAAAGAGAAGAGGACTCTTGCGCTGGTGCTTCGCCAGTACAGAACTGCAGGTCTTTACCTTAAACGGTGAGACCTGTGTCCTTTGCTAGTGTGCCACTTAGAGTCTGTGTCAGTCAGTATCTGAACCATCAGAGGTACTGCTTCTTGCATCACACACACAACGAATGACGCGTGGATGTACCTATTTGTTTCGAGTTGGTCGTCTAAACATTTGACATATTCTGTCATGCATAGTCGTGTCACAGAGCCAAACTGGTTTGGCAGACCAGCAAATGGCTCCAACTGCACGCTGGAATCCACTGGGCTTTCAGGGGCTCATAGGGAAGTACCTGCACTCCGAATCAGCTGCACGTGAGACAGCATATGTGCATACGTCTGGGCGCACGCTTTTAATAATATATTGTCGCTGTCCATGACTGCAGCCGCCGAGCGCATCGTGGTATGCCGCCCTGACCAGCAGAAGCGTAAGGTATTTGTTGCTATGGCGTAGGACTCCAATATATGCTTCTCAGCACCCTGTTCTTTGGAATCATATTTTTCTTTATGGAATAGCAAATTATAGATGCTTTACAGTAGCGTAGTTTTTGGCCCAAACCATGGATTCACATGTATGAAGTCAGATAAAGCGATTAGTTCTGGTTAGTGTCGTGTGTTGATCCCCAGCTGATCACTCTGTTCACCGTAGACCCCATATTATTGAACGCGTTTGTAAATTAAAAAAAAATTATGTGGCGTTTCTTTAGCCATCTTTTGTTATGTGATGTTAAGCATGAATAAATCAATTGTTATTTAGACCACAACTCCTCCTAGTGTTCTGATTAACATTACCTTTGCCATTTTATTAAAGTCTTGATTGCAATTGAAAGATGGAAGCTTGCAAGCTGCACCAGAAAACGTTCCAGGCAGAAAACAATGGCCCATTCATAGATTGATTGTATCTTAAGCCAGTTCTTTAGTCTACAGATAGAACTGGAAAGCTATAAGAAGTTGAGTGAGGCAACACAGCTCCCCTGCCGGCCGGTGTGGCCGTGCGGTTCTAGGCGCTTCAGTCTGGAACCGCGTGACCGCTACGGTCGCAGGTTCGAATCCTGCCTCGGGCATGGACGTGTGTGATGTCCGTAGGTTAGTTAAGTTTAAGTAGTTCTAAGTTCTAGGGGACTGATGACCGCAGATGTTAAGTCCCATAGTGATCAGAGCCATTTGAACCATTTTTTGAACAAAGCTCCCCCACGACCCTTCCTCCTCCCTCCCCCCACAGACATACACTTACAAAAATAAATGACAGAAAGAAGTTGAGTTACCAGAGCATAGGTGGAAACAGCTGAAAGAAACACCACTCTCCCCTTTACACGATAACAGAATGATGGCATGTAGGCCTATGCCACAATCTTAGTACTAAATGAAAAACTGACAATGAGGAGTGCACTTATTGGTTATATAATGGGTAAATTAGGAAGACGCCAATGATGTTGCAGAATCTTGTTACTATCATAGTTGTTAAATCAAGTTCATCGAAAAAGTACTACTCAAATTTTTGTGTGCAAGTTTTTCAAATGACGTATTTCTCAAGTACAGTTTCTTTGAATTTATGTTGAAGCGATGCACAAAGAACTGATCAACAAATATTTTTATTAGTGTATGATAAAATTGTATTATTGTTATTATTATTATTATTATTAAAATCTAAGGCATCAAAATGGTTCAAATGGTTCTGAGCACTATGGGACTTAACATCTATGGTCATCAGTCCCCTAGAACTTAGAACTACGTAAACCTAACTAACCTAAGGACATCACACAACACCCAGTCATCACGAGGCAGAGAAAATCCCTGACCCCGTCGGGAATCGAACCCGGGAACCCGGGCGCGGGAAGCGAGAACGCTACCGCACGACCATGAGCTGCGGACTCTAAGGCATCTGTAGCTCGTTAAAACTGAGGGTGAGAGTAAGTTATACAGCCTGATTCAGCTAAGCTGTTGGCCTGAGACATTTCCTGAACCGTTTAAGATTTAGTAATTCTGTTGGAAAACTCTGCAGGTAAGACGTATAGTCTCTTTTGTAGCAGCACCACAGTTTAAGATAGGAAAGTTAGATTCAGTGCAACATTTCTGAGCGCACAAGTTACAGCCAGACGCGGGCCTGTTGACAGTAAGTTATGCTGAGCAGCGGTTGTGAAGTAGAATGGAGGCCACAGCGCAGTCGAACCACTGAAAAGAGTAAACGAAGCGGTTTGCATGGTGCAAGTTACAGGCAGAAGGGGCCCACTGGCGCAACCTGTATGTTATCAGCATGTGACTCAGAGAGGAGCGTTAGCAAAACAGAGGTGCACAGCTGCTTATAAATAGGTGTGGGTTTCTAACGAGATTCATTCAAGTGTGGCAGCTCTCTTGGACAGCGGGGCATGTCACACAACCAGCTACACACAGCAGCAGATGGGGTGTGTCCCAGTCCACGGCGGGTCGCTGGTTTAACCCTCTAAGGCCGATGCGGGGTCCGTAGCCAGCCAGCCAGTGGCGGGCCACTCTTTGGTTCGCTACCAAGGGCAGTGGCCTTGTCACCCAATGCACGCCGGAGGGATCCCAGGGCGAGGGCCGCAGATTCGAACGCCAGATCATGGGTGCTTGTGGTCGCCGCGATCTCAGCTATGCCAGCGAGGAGGGACGCAGCGGGCCACTCGGCGGCTCCCAGCAGAGCGGCGCTGAGTCAACGGGAAAGAAGACTGCTGAGTCGGCTGCTGGCGCAGCCGTGACAACGTGGCCCTACAAGTTTGACACACAGCAGCACATTGCACTGGGTCGCTGGGGCTGTGGCTTCAGTATTGCGTGAGCCTGTGATGCAGACCGAGGTGAACGAGCCACTGTAGTGGAAACAAATAAATCATATGGAAAGCCCGGATAAGTCTTCATACAGCACCTCGCGGCACCAGCCACTATATTTGGTGTGAGAATAGTGGACGTCATGTGTCGATTACGACGTTCAGGCCCACCACCTGCATTACGGTCACAAGATGTGGTGAGTTTTGACCAGTTTTCTTTTGAGTATTGGACGTTTCCTCTCTTGTTTGTGTGTTGAGTTTGGCCTGCCAGGAGCCACATTGTAGATGTTTTGCGTGAGCATAGTATTTTTTGTTGCCAGAGCAAGTGTTAGTGTATTTGAGGCAGCAAGATGTTGTTTTCTATAGGCATTTAATTACTCTTGTATTGGTTTGAGTATGATGATACTGAGTGTGATGATACGGAGCTGTAGGAAGTCAGGTTATTCTTGTACTTAAATGTTTTGTTCGGGACTAAATGGGAACGAAAGCAACTCAATGGCAGAGTCAGTGTCGGTACCAGAAGCGGTGCGGATTTTGATGGAAAAAGTAGCACAATTGACAGCAGACAACACGCAGTTGAGAAATGAATTAACATCTAGAAGTGAGCAGGAAACCGCATCTGATCAGTCATTGTTGCCTAGGGTGCAGGGGATTGACCAGCTGCCGCGAGTTTGATTATTCTGATTTCTGACATGGCATCTGAAGATGTGCGTTCGTTTGTGGAGGATTTGGAGCCTTCAGCGGTGATGAATGGTAGGCCTGATGAACAGTTGTTACATGTAGTCAAGATTAGATTAACGGGTGAAATGAAGACATATGTAAAGTGTTCTGAGGCCTGGAGGAAGGCAGGACAAAAATGGTTCAAACGGCCCTGAGCACTACGGGACTTAACATCTGAGGTCATCAGTCCCCTAGAACTTAGAACTACTTAAACCTAACTAACCTAACGACATCACACACATCCATGCCCGAGGCAGTATTCGAACCAGCGACTGTAGAGGTCGCGCGGTTCCAGACTGAAGCACCTAGAACCGCTTGGCCACAACGGCCGGCGAATGCAGGACAGTTTAAGCAGTTGAAGCAGGGGCTTTTACAAAGGTACAAGAAACAGAATAGCTCTCGGTACTGTAGAGAGAGGTTAAGTACAATGACAAAGAGGCAGGGGGAGACGATGGAGAAATTTGCGGACAGGATAAGGGAAATTACCGAGTATACTTACGAGTTGAGTCAGAGCGATGAAGCAAATAGTGTTCTGTTGTAGGAGGCCAAGCAAAGGGCGCTTGATGTATTTTTGAGAGGGTTACCGGCGCATATGGCACGGAAAGTGCGTGAAGGGACTCCAAAGATTTGTATTCGGCCATTCAGCTGGCAATTCAATGTGAGGAAATGGACGTGGCAGCAGGGGTACGCGAGAGGCAAACAGTGTTTACAGCGGATGTGAAATGTTTTAAGTGAGGTCGTACAAGACATGTGCAGAGGCAATGTACTAAGTCACCAAGTAAAAGAGGAAGGGGTGGAAATCGGCAGCGTGGAGGATGGAGAAGTGGAGTTAGAAGAGGTGGACAATCGTTAAACGGCAGAGGGGGCCCAAGAACCACCTAAGGGATCTCCCGTTTAATTTCAATGCTACGAATACGTATGCAGAGGTGGAACGTTCAGTGGTAGGATCCATAGGAACTAAAAAGTTTAAGATTTTGTTGAACACAGGGGCACAAGTGTCAGTGGCTACTAGGAATATGATGGGACGAATGAAGTTAGACCCACCATGTTGTAGGTTGCGTGGAGTGGGGGATAAGGAGGTCACGCCTTTGGGGTCGGTGACAGTTGACTTTCGAATACAGAAAGTCCGATTTAATTTATGCATGGAGGTAGTACAATGGGTAAGCAAGGGCTGTGACATGATCCTATGAGTAGATTTCTGGCGTCGACGTCATGCCAAAATTGACCTTGGACAACGAACTGTGGAACGTGGTGGAATGTTGTTTCAGCTAGGGGAAACTGTTGTCAATGCAGAGCTGTCGTGAGGGGCGTTCAACGTAATGAACATTAGCGTTAAGGCTTAATTCGCATGAGTGTGTGTCTGGTGGACCGGGAAGTCGCTTTGGGTAAGTGTGGAGTCGAATCTACCTGTGGGTACAGTGTGTGTTATTGGACCATTGCAGGATAATGAAGTTTTGGATCCATTGGGTTGTTTTGTAAAACGCAGTGTTGTACGCGTACAGGAGAGGAACGTGGATAATTTTAGCGCTGTAGGCGCGAATTTGAGGAAAGGAGTTTTAGTAGCAAATTTGGATGTGCCAGATGACGAAGACTGGTGTTCTAGAGGTATGCGAAGCGATCAACCACTAACTACCGATAGAACAGCATTGCGTGACAAAACTAAGCATTTAAAGTAGGAGAAAGAAAGCATATGAAAGAATTATTGTGGGAGCATAAGGATATGTTTTTTTCCACAAGGGTCGTTACCAGCAACTCTATTAGTTCAACATAGGATACCAACAGGGAATGAAGCACCTGTTTACCGTAAACCATACAGAATACTGAGGTATTTGCAGCCGACTGTGGAGGATTTCATTGATCAGCGGCTTGCGGACGGTATTATAGAGCATAGTAATAGTTGCTGGGGAGCGAGCATTCTCGTTGTGCCTAAAAAATTTATGAATGGAACTAAGAAGTACAGGTTCTGTTGTGACTACCGATACCTCAATAGGACAGTAACGGACGCATACCCCATTCCAAACATATCGGAGGCTTTGGATCACTTAGGACAGTGCCAGTACGTTTCTACGATGGATGTGACACGTGGTTGTCATCAGTTAGAGGTGGCTCCAGAGGATCGCCCAAACCTGCTTTCACTACTCCTGGAGGCCATTACCAGTTCATTAGAATGCCATTCGGTTTGAAAAACTCTCCGGCAACGTTTCAGAGGTTGCTAGACAGTGTCTTGAGGGGTTTGAAACCACGGCAGTGTCTGGTCTATTTGGATGACATTATAGTGTTTTCAGGTAGTATGAAGCAACACAGACAGGAGTTAAGGGAAGTCTCTATGAGGTTAAGAGCAACCGGTTTGACGTTGAGCCTGGAGAAGTGTCATTTTGGTCATATTATCAGTAGGGACGGAGTGCGAACAGATCCGAGGTTGGTACAGGCTGTAAGGGATTTTCGGGAACCGAAAACAGTTAAGGAAGTGCAGTCATTCATCGAAATTTGCAATTTCTACCGAAAGTTCGTGAGGGGTTTTGCAGATTTAGCACAGCCGTTGACGCGATTGTTATGAAAGGGTGTGAAATTTGAGTGGACAGAAGAGTGTCAGAAAGCGTTTGACAAACTGAAAGAAGTATTAACATCAAGTCCGCTTCTTGTGTTTCCAGATTTTGAAAAGGAGTTTACACTAGCATGCGATGCATATAATCAATCATTAAGGTGTGTTCTTAGCAAGGAAACTGATGGGAAAGAACATCCTGTAGCCTATGCGTCTAGGCAGTTGAATGCAGCAGAGAGGAATTACTCAGCAACAGAGCGGGAGATGCTTAGCGTAATCTATGGAATCACATATTTTAAATGTAATTTTTATGGGATAATATTTCGGTTAGTGACAGATCATGCTGCATTGAAACGATTGTTGGGGTTGAAGGCTCCGTCCACGAAACTCGTGGCTTAGTGAATTCGACTGCGAGGTGGTGCACACGTCTGGGAAGAAGCACGGTAATGCGGATGCGCCGGCCGGAGTGGCCGAGCGGTTCTAGGCGCTACAGCCTGGAACGGCGCGACGGATACGGTCGCAGGTTCGAATCCTGCCTCGGGCATGGATGTGTGTGATGTCCTTAGGTTAGTTAGGTTTAAGTAGTTCTAAGTTCTAGGGGACTCATGACATCAGAAGTTAAGTCCCATAGTGCTCAGAGCCATTTGAACCATTTTTGTAATTCGGATGCACTAAGTCGGAAGGTGGCAAAAGTAGAAGTCATAGGTTATGAGATGACCTAGCGGTATGGCAAGAATTACAGGAGGCTGACAACGATTTTAAATTGTACCGGACACAGCCACAATTTAATGTGTACAACGGTCTTCTGTGCAGTGAAACGAAGTTAGGGCCATGGGTAGTAGTGCCAGCGAAGTTGAGGGATGAGGTTTTAAAGGAAGCACATGATCTCGTGTTATCTGGTCATGGGGGGGGGGGGGGTGTAGAGCGACGAATAGGAGAGTGGTGGAGAGGTAGGAAAGTGGATGTGGATTAGTATGCCAAGAATTGTATACCATACGAGCAGAGAAGAGATTTGAGCCGGAAACAGATACAGCTACAACGGTTGCCAGAAGCGACATGCTCATTTTCTTTTTTGGGGATTGATGTCTTAGCACCTTTTAGGCGAACACCATCGGGGAACAGATTCGTTCTCACAATAATAGACCATTTTTCGAGGTATTTGGAGATGGTGGCTATGCCAAATCAACAGGCAGCAATGGTCGCGCAAACGTTAGTAAACAACTGGATTTTGAAGGTTGGTGTACTGGAGACAATTATTACTGACGAAGGGACCAACTTCATGTCAGATTTAATAAAGGAACTGTGTAAATTGCTGTACGTAAAGAAGTTGAGGACGGGCGCGTTGCATCCACAGGCCAACGGAAGGACAGAATGGGTACACAGAACAATCGAGAAGATGCTGAGTTTTTATGTGGATTCGCATCACCATCAGTGGGATGAATATTTGTAGCATATTGTATACGCATACAAAAAAAATCCATACAAATACAGGTTTGTCTCCATATGAGGTATTGTAGGCGTTTGATTTAGTGAAGCTACAGAAAGGAAGGTCCGGTGAATCTGTACGTCAATTCCCAAGGAGAATTCGGGATGTTTGGAGGTGGGTACAAAAGGCGAATACAAAGGCTTTAGAAAGGCAGGAAGACGCAGTAAAGTGAAAAGGAAGTTTACCACAGTACAGAGTGGGGCAATGGGTAATGCTGTCCAGCCCCTATACGCCAAAAGGGAAAACGAATAAGGTATCAAGGGCATACCAAGTTGTTGAAACCACATCCCCCATTCATGTTAAGCTTCAGCTGCCAACCAGAACAACGATAGTACACATAGGCCGGTTACGGCCATTTAAAGGTTGCCCAGATGTGATTCGAGGCGTGTCACAGGAATGAAAGAGGAAGAAAGAGAGAGTGAAGAGAGGTGCTAAGCACAGAGAAAACCAGCCAAGTAGAGTACAGCATGCAGTACCGTGTGCTTTGCGATCCAGAAAGTAGTAGAGTATATGTAGTTTTTTTTGTTTTCTTGTTATGTATCATTGGGTTTGCGTAGATTAATTAGGCATTGTATTTTATATGTGTTTTCGAGTATTGTGAGCTTGCTAGGGGCAGCAGTCTTTTTGAAGGGGGAGTAAGGGTGATGGTGATCCCTGCCCTCAGGTTACCGAAAAGGGAACTGTAGCAATGACCCATTTGTAGTGTTGTTGGAGAATAAATCAAACGCAGTTCTGGAGAAATAAATGCGTCGGAGTAAATTGTGTGGCAAATCCGTAATAAATATGTGTTGAACGATGTCAGAGTCGTGCGATTTCGTGCTTAAATTTTTTGTTATCGACAGTGCTGAGACTGGAAAGTCGTGATTATTGCACAGTTCATATAATGTAAATTTAAGGATGAAATTAGTGACACAATCGGTGTTGAGTTTGGATAAAAAATAGTGAATGTTGGAGGAAAATCAGTGAAGCAACAAATATGGGACACGTGCAGAGTGCAGTTATTTTTAGCCAGGGGTAAAGGAATAGACTGTCCAAGGGACATCGTGGAGCCAAAATTGAGCTTGCAATGGGTTGGGACTCATTGGATCTTCTCCACCTACGAGAATGTTGTAGTAGTAGCAAGTTGTTTTGAGTGGGGAATATTTGCAGAAGCGAAACGTATAGAGCTCGAGGGGAGCGGAATTTAAATCAATGGAACTAAGTGTAACATAATAGGACCAACCTTCTACCTGCCAGCGTCAATTTCAGGAGTCACGCAGTTGAATGTTAAGCAGCCACAGCTGTACTGGCCAGAAGCCACTTTAGAGGTTTTGCCAAGGCAGAATCTGACCTTGTTAAATCAAACACTGGAGCCATGTCTGTTGAGATCAGTGAACCAGTTTATTTTAGAGCAAGAGTGGCGCATATGAGCCGAACAGCTTGTGCAACATGTCGCTCAGTATAGGAAAAGGCAATGGCAAATAACGATCATTTTGAGCACCTCTGGGACAAGTGTCATCGCAGCCTTAACTTTGTTATGTGTTGTTTTCTTTCTGATCAGGTGGAGAGCTAATTCCAAGAGGGAACCAAGGGTAGTCCAAGTCACAGTGGACTGGATACCAAGGGCATGAGATGAGTAGGTAAGGGATTGAGCTAGCAGTGTTCATGCAGTAAGGAATTCTTACGTCTTGTTTTTGTCATGGTTTTAAGGGGCACTAGACCACACTTAAGTTTTCTAATAGTAAAGAAATATGCCATGGGTGCCGACCCAAACAAGTTAAGAGCTAGTTAAGGGTCGACCCGGGGACCGGGTCTTTCCAAATAGGGGAATAATGAAGCGGCACCACAGTTTAAGATAGGAAAGTTAGATTCAGTGCAACATTTCTGATCGCTCAAGTTACAGCCAGGTGCGGGCCTGTTGACAGTAAGTTATGCTGACCAGCAGTTGCGAAGCAGAATGGAGGCCACAGGGCAGTCGAACCACTGAAAAGAGTAAACGCAGTGGTTTGCATGGTGCAAGTTACAGGCAGAAGGGGCCCACTGGTGCAACCTAGATGTTATGAGTATGTGACTCGGAGCAGTGCATTTGCAAAACAGAGGTGCACAGCTGTATATAAATAGGTGTGGGTTTCTAACGAGATTCATTCAAGTGTGGCAGCTCTCCTGGATGGCGGAGAGTGTCACACCACCAGTTACTCGCAGCAGCAGATGGGGTGCCAGTGTTCCAGTCCATGGCGGGTCTCTGGTTCGACCTCCTGAGGCCGATGCGGGGTCTGTAGCGAGCCAGCCATGGCGTGCCACTCTTTGGCTTGCTACCGTGGGCAGTCGCCTTGTGTCCCAATGCACGCCGGAGGCATCCCAGGGCGGGGGCCGCAGATTCGGACGCCAAATCATGGGTGCTTGTGGTCGCCGTGATCTCAGCTACGTCAGCGAGGAAGGACGCAGCGGGCCACTCGGCGGCTCCGAGCAGAGCGGCGCTGAGTCAACGGGGAAGAAGACCACTGACAAGGGGGGGCCGCCAATTGTGAAATTCAGATTCGATTCATACTGCGCATAATAAAAGCTCATGGCCAGAGGTGTAATGTGGCAAAGCACCAAGATGCACTTCTCAACCGTTGTCGAGAAAACCGACAGTTAAAAGAAACCGTTGCGGTGAAATACTCTGTACGATTTGTAATTTCCTACAGCGTCATGGCGCAGCGGTAAGCGCTCGGGTTCGTAATCCGAAGGTCGCCGGATCGAATCTCGCGCCATGCAATATCATTTTAATTATTATTATATTTTTAATTATTATATATATTATTATATATTATATATATTATATATATATATTTAATTATTATTATATATAAACTATTAATGAATTGCTTATGCATGTTGGTGAAGGCGGATCGCTCTCCAATTGTACCGCCTCCATTTCTCCGTTTGTTTAACAGGGTGTACCAAAGCTCTCACGTCCGCACTGATTTTCGACGATGTTATAACTTGCGCTAAGGACCGCATCTACCTTCTTTCGAAGTTAGCAGGCAACTACGCTGTTATGCGGCGGCTCGTTTCGGTCCATTCAGCATCTGTCCTTCAAGTGTAACGAGCGAGTAACGGAGTTTATATTTCATACCTGCCACAGCAAATTTGTGTTCGTGGGGTTTCTATTCTAATTCGAACGTTTGACTTACGCTATACGTATTCGTTTCGGAGTATCGTTTCTACGTCTTCCGTTAACTATACGTGGTTAACATTATGAAGACAATTAATAGCATTTGTGAAATACAACTTTGTTTGCGGAAAACATAATGATGTTCGAAGTCGCCAGTTTTTCCACGACAAACGACTTTCAACAACTTATTATATGCATAATTGTTGCAACTGATTGCCGGGAATTATATATATATATATATATATATATATGTGTGTGTGTGTGTGTGTGTGTGTGTGTGTGTGTATGTATGTATACACACATTTAAATTACAAAAAACAAATACAAAAAAAAAACGTTGCATGGCGGGAGATTCGATCCGGTGACCTGCGGATTACGAACCCGAGCGCTTACCGCTGCGCCACGACGCTGTAGAAAATTATTCATCGTAGAGAGCATTTCAGCGCAACGGTTTATTTTGACTGTCGATTTTCTCGACAACGGCTGAGAAGTGCATCTTGGTGCTTTGCCACATTACACCTCTGGCCATGAGCATTTATTATGCGCAGTATGAATCGAATCTGAATTTCACAATTGGCGACCTCCCCTTGTGAGTTGGCTGTCGGCACAGCCCTGACGATGCGGCCCTACAAGGCCGACACACAGCAATGCATTGCTCTGGGTCGCTGGGGCGGTGGTCTCAGCATTGCTGGACCCTGTGACGCGGGCCGAGGTGAATGGGGCACTGTAGTAGAAACAAATAAATCATTTGGAAAACTCGCACGAGTCGGTGCCTTCAACCTCTTCCTACTACATTGGTCATCCTGATACATTCGGTAGCAGAAGCCGTCGCTACACTATCCGTACCTACATTACTTACATAGATATAGATAACCGCTTCTTTCTGTTGCTAGTATCATAGTAAAAAAGAGACAAATTCAGTGCCATTTAACTCTTCAAAATCTGGTTACTAGTTTCTGAATAATTACAGTATTTAGAATTTATCTATTTTGCAAGATTTTTAGAAACCAGAACTGTTGGTCGTCTACATGCATTGAAATAAATCAACTGTGAAATTTGAAAATATTTTCTTAAGCAGAACTCGAACTTGGATGCTCCGCTTCTCTAGAACGCTTGCCTTCACCCTCTGTTTTCCTTAACCCTCAATACTGGAAGCATGAAAAAATTTATAATTTTAAAATTTTTGCAAAATTAACCTTTTTTATTACGGCAAACAACGAATACAACAAGAAATTGACTAATAGTACACAATTGCCAAAAGTACCCACTCAGTAGTTTTGAGGAGGTCGTTTCATTTAGATTATAATTTTAATATTTCTCGTAAAATTGGTAAAAGTAAAAAATCAGTTGTTTAGGAAGGTGATTTCTCTTTGTAATACACAGTTATTAATCACACATCAATTCCCGTGATACATTTGAAAGCAAATTCGCATTGTTCTAGACGCAGTCCCATATCTCGAAACTTCAATGAACTCCTAATTCCTAAAACAAATTATAGTCCTAAGTAGCAAGCAAAAATGGACCTACAATTTAATAAATTTTGCATCAAAACTGCATATTGCCTCAATGGTTCGAATTCGAAACCACTCATAAAAGCAGTAGTTATTGTTGTTGTGGTCTTCAGTCCAGAGACTGGTTTGATGCAGCTCTCCATGCTGCTCTATCCTGTCCAAACTTCTTCATCTCCGAATCACTACTGCAACTTACACTCTTAGCATATTCATCTCTTGGCCTCCCTCTACCATTTTTACCCTCCACGCTTCGCTCCTGTACTAAACTGGTGGTCCCTTGATGCCTCAGAGTGTGTCCTTCTTTTAGTCAAGTTGTGCCACAAATTTCTATTCGCCTCAATTATATTCAGTACCTTCTCATTAGTTATGTGATCTACCCATCTAATCTTCAGCATTCTTCTGTAGCACCACATTTCATAAGCTTCTATTCTTTTCTTGTCTTAACTGTTTATTGTCTATGTTTCACTTCCATACATGGCTACACTCCATAAAAATACTTTCAGAAACGACTTCCTGCAACTTAAATCTATACTCGATGTTAGCCAATTTCTCTTCTTCAGAAACGCTTTTCTTGCCATAGCCAGTCTACATTTTATATCCTCTCTTCTTCGACCGTCAACAGTTATTTTACCTCTCAGGTAGCCAAACTCATTTACTACCTGTCTCATTTTCTAATTTAATACACTCAGCATCACCTGATTTAATTCGACTACGTTCGATTATTCTCGTTGTGCTTTTGTTGATGTTCATTTTATATCATCGTTTCCAGACTCTGTCCATTCCGGTCAGCTGCTCTTCCAGGTCGTTTGCTGTCTCTGACACATTTACAATGTCGTCGGCAAACTTCAAAGTTTTTTTTTCTTCTCCATGGATTTCAATTCATTCTCCAAAATTTTCTTTTGTTTCCTTTACTGCTTGCTCGATATACAGATTGAATAACATCGCGGGTAGGCTACAACCGTGTCTCACTCGCTTGTCAACCAATGCTTCCCCTTCATGCCCCTCGACTCTTATGACTGCCACCTGTTTTCATAGTCTTTCGCTCCCTGTATTTTACACCTGATACCTTTAGATTTTGAAAGAGAGTATTCCAGTTAACATTGTCGATAGATTTCTCTATGTCTACGAATGGTAGAAACGTAGGTTTACCTTTCCTTAACCTATCTTCCAAGATAAGTCGTAGGATCAATATTACCTCACGTGTTCCGACATTTTTACGGAATCCAAACTGATCTTCCCAAGGTCGGCTTCTACAGGGTTTTTCCATCCGTTTGTAAAGAATTCGTGTTAGTATTTTGCAGCCGTGAATTATTAAACTAGTAGTTAGGTAATTTTCACACCTTCCAACACCTGCTTTCTTTGGGACTGGAATTATTACATTCTTCTTGAAGTTTGAGGGTACTTCGCCTGTTTCATACACCTTGCTCACCAGATGCAAGAGTTTTGTCATGGCTGGCTCTCCCAAGGCTATCAGTAGTCTTAATGGAATGTTGTCTACTCCCGGGCCTTGTTTCGGCTTAGGTCTTTCAGTGCTCTGTCAACTTCTTCACGCAGTATCGTATCTCCCATTTCATCTTCATCTACGTCCTCTTCCATTTCCAAAATACTGCCCTCAAGTACATCGCCCCTGTATATAACCCTCTATATACTCCTTCCACCTTTCTGCTTTCCCTTATTTGCTTAGGATTGGTTTTCCGTATGAGCTCTTGATATTCATACAGGTGGTTCTCTTTTCTCCAAAAGTCGTTTTAATTTTCCTGTAGGTGGTATCTATCTTACCCCTAGTGATGTAAGCTTCTACATCCTTAAATTCGTCCTGTATCCATCCCTGCTTAGCCATTCTGCACTTTCTGTTGATCTCGTTTGTTAGACGTTTGTATTCCTTTTCGCCTGCTTCATTTACTGCATTTTTATATTTTCTCCTTTCATCAATTAAAACCAATATCTCTTCTGTTACCGAATGATTCCTACTAGCCCTCATCTTTTTACCTACTTTATCCTCTGCTGTCTTCACTATTTCATCTCTCAAAGCTACCCATTCTTCTTCTACCGTATTTCTTTCCCATGTTCTTGCCAATAGTTCACTAACACTCTCTCTGAAACTCTGTACAACCTCTGGTTCTTTTAGTTTATGCAGGTCTCATCTCCTTAAATTTTTACCTTTTTGAAATTTCTTCAGTTTTAATCTAATGTTCGTAAGCAATAAATTGTGGTCAGAGTCCACATCTGCCCATGGAAATGTGTTACAGTTTAAGACCTGGTTCCTAAATCTCTGTCTCTGCGTTATATAATCCATCCGCAACCTTTCCGGTGTCTCCAGGCCTCTTCCATGTATACAACCTTCTTTCACGATTCTTACACCATGTGTTAGCTATGATTAAGTTATACTCTGTGCAAAATTCTACCAGGCGGGTTCCCCTTTCATTCCTTACCCCCAGTCCATATTCACCTGCTACTTTTCCCTCTCTTCCCTTTTCTACAATCGCATTCCAGTCTCCCATGGCTACTAAATTTTCGTCTTCCTTTACTATCTGAATAATTTCTTTTATCGCATCACACATTTCTTCAATCTCTTCATCATCTGCGGAGATAGCTGGCATATAAACTTGTATTACTGTGGTGGGTGTGGGCTTCGTATCTATCTTGGCCACAATAATGCGTTCACTATGTTGTTCGTAGTAGCGTACCCGCACTCCTATTTTTATTCATGATTAAACCTATTCCTGAATTACCCCTATTTGATTCTGTATTTATAACCCTGTATTCACCAGATCAGAAGTCTTGTTCCTCCTGCCACCGAACTTCAAGAATTCCCAGTACAACTAATTTTAACCTATCCATTTCCATTTTTAAATTTTTTAACCTACCTGCCCGATTAACGGATTTGACATTCCACGCTCCGATCCGTAGAACGCCAGTTTTGTATCTCCTGATAATAACATCCTCCTGAGTAGTCCCGCCAGGAGATCTGAATGGGGGACTATTTTACCTCCGGAATATTTTACCCAAGAGGACGCCATTATCATTTACTCATACAGTAAAGCTGCATGCCCTCGGGAAAAATTACGGCTGTAGTTTTCCCTTGCTTTCAGCCGTTCGCAGTACCAGCACAGCAAGGCCGTTTTGGTTAATGTTACAAGGCCAGATCAATCAATCATCCAGACTGTTGCTCCTGCAATTGCTGAAAAGTTTGCTTCCCCTTTTCAGGAACAACACGTTTGTCTGGCCTCTCAACAAATACCTCTCCGTTGTGGTTGCACCTTCTGTATCCCTGAGGCCCGCAAGCCTTCCCACCAACGGCAAGGTCCATGGTTCATGGAGGGAGGAAAAAAGCAGTAGTACAAACTAAAATGTATTTTATAATAACTCTAGTTAACTTTCACTGTCAATGATCTCCTAATATGGCCACTATAAAAGTACTTGTATGTCACAATCTCCAACACTCACGTAGCACGACCTCCACGCCATCTATTGCTTTGAGTGCTAAAGTGACTGCTTCAATGCACTACATTAGTAGAGGTACGTTAGTGTACCATTAGATGTATCTGTCTTGCAACAGCATCGCTGATACCATGCTAAAGGCTGCGCCAATTAAAAAAAGTTAATGAAATGGAGGTTTCAGGAAGAAACCTGTTACGTGTAGTAGCGCCAGTATCTATTATCCTCATTGCTCTTAGCGTTGACTTGAGTCCCGCGGATGGTCGGAAATGAAGGTGCATCCGCACAGAAAGTACAAAGAACCGTCGCCACTCTTACGTATAGAATTGTGGTGTCTGTTCTGTCGGACACAAGAACTGAAACTACCGTTCTCAAAGCCTCCATAACAAAATTTGTCAGTAAAAATGTCGCTCAGTTGTTATTAGATTTTTATTGTTAATATTTATTTATTACAACTTTCTTTTGTATTCTGGGTTTATATTTATACTTCCCATAAATAACACCACAATATTTTTATTTAAAATAAATATTTTACTTTGAACATAACGACGTTTGGAACTGTAATCTGGATATAACGATCTTTGGAAATGTTTTGGTTTAAAATGATGGATACAAATGAAATAATAGACATTTCATAGTATTTATTCCTGTTACAAAATTATTAATGGCCACTAGAAAGAATAACGTAGAACGTACCTACTAATTAAGTGTTTTTGAACAACTGCTGTCAACGTTATATTAAAATAGCACATAATTATGAGATCACTGCTTTTTACTCCAAATGCTAATCTGCTCTTCAGCGTTATCAGGTAGCTCTTCGACATCAGATTCTTCATACAGTTTAGCTCCAGACTACTGTTTGAAGACATTCTTGTAGAATAAAGGTTCATTAATATCCATCCAGCCTGGTCCATAGTTGTTCTGTAAAAGGATTGCTAGATCATTGATTTTTTCTTGTTTTACCATAACACCTTTATGTATCTCTGCTGGTTTTACTCCCAACCCTTCTTGCAGATACTTTTACCACATCGACATAACGATCTTTGGAAACGTTTTGGTTTTAAAATGATGGATTCAAATGAAATAATAGACATTTCATTGTATTTATTCCTGTTCCAAAATTATTAGTGGCCACTAGAAAGAATTACGTAAAACGTATCTTCTAATTAATTGTTTTTGAACAACTGCTGTCAACGTTATATTAAAATAGCACATCGCTGATACCATGCTAAAGGCTACGCCAATTAAAAAAAAGTTAGTGAAATGGAGGTTTCAGGAAGAAACCTGTTACGTATAGTAGCGCCCGTATCTATTATCCTCATTGCTCTTAGCACATTCTGTTCTTAGCGCATGTCATGATAATCACTGGGGTTCAAAATAGTGCTTTTTGAACGTAATTCTTTTTGAATCTCGCCAAGCATCTGCTACTCATTGATACGTATCTGCACCAAAATCCAACTTGACGGGTAGTGTATTGAAGCAGTCACTTTGGCTCTCAAAGCAACAGTTGGCGTGGAGGTCGTGCTACGTGAGTGTTGGAGATTGTGACATGTAAGTATTTTTATAGTGGCCATATTAGGAGATCATTGACAATGAAAGTAAGTAGAAATAGAGTTATTATAAAGTCAATTTGAGTTTGTACACTTTGTTCCCCTTGAATAGTAGTAGTGTTCTGACCTTGCAGTTTAATTAATTATGTTTTTGAAGGCTCAAGTTGAAAGTGCCATGAGAGAGCATTTTAAGAGATGTCTTCCAGTCAGCAACATTTACACTTGATCGAAGTTTGTGGATAGCCCCAAAGTTTCCGATAATGTCATGATAATCACTGGGGTTCAAAATAGTGCTTTTTGAAAGTAATTCTTTTTTAATATCGCCAAGCATCTGCTACTCATTGATACGTATCTGCACCAAAATCCAACTTGACAGGTATACCAACATGAAAAATATAAAAACAGAAAGCTAAACAAAATTAAGTCGCTTTCATCTCACAATAGAAATTAATATAATGTTAAGATATATTCTAGATACGACTTGACAGGTGTACTGAAAAAAAAGGGTTTTGGAGAAGTATATTTTTGAGACCATTAATTATGCACTGCATGCAACGGTTTTAGGTTCTATATTGCAGTCGGAATTTAATGTCTGCTGAAACTACGGCCATCATGGATGTAACGGAATCTAGAACTTCAGACAAACTTTGGAGTTATAAGAGAAATAACAGCTACTGGAACTTGTATTCTGTTCTAAACTATGCAACTTGAAGCGCGCTCTTTCGACATGTAAAAAAGTTAATAAGGGAAAAATGGATTTAACGTTTTTTTGGAAAAGGGTGACTCAATTCTCTATTTTAATCTGTTTTGAAGGTGAAACTGATTACTGTCGTATGTGAAAGTTCCAGTAGTTATATGACTCATGGGGCGCTCCAACGTGACGCATCTTAGGTAATATGCTTACAAAAACGAAGTAGTGTGGAAAAGTTTAATTTGGAACTTTTAATAAGTGCATTAAGCTTAATGAGAATGGACTAACCCACAACCTTAAGGCAAAGAAAGTGCGTCTAAGGATAATACGCTAGTTAATTACGGTAACATTTTTATTCTTGTTTATCGCCGGCCGAAGTGGCCGTGCGGTTAAAGGCGCTGCAGTCTGGAACCGCAAGACCGCTACGGTCGCAGGTTCGAATCCTGCCTCGGGCATGGATATTTGTGATGTCCTTAGGTTAGTTAGGTTTAACTAGTTCTAGGTTCTAGGGGACTAATGACCTCAGCAGTTGAGTCCCATAGTGCTCAGAGCCATTTGAACCATTTTATTCTTGTTTATCCCATCGGCAAATGATTCCGGACTAATTCCCCATTCGGATCTGCGGGGATGGACTGTCAATGGGGAGGTGACAATGACAAAAAGATCGGATCACCAACGAGAGGAACGTGTTAGGGATAGAAAATCTGAAAAGGGATATGCCAAGGCTCAATCTAGATGTAGTGGGGGTCAGTGAAGCGAAACGGCAAGAAGCTGAGGATTTCTGGTCAGGAGTAGAGGGTAATATTAACAGCATCAGAAAATGGTATAAGGGAGTAGGATTCATCGTGAATAGGAAGATAGGCAGAGAGTGTGTTACTATGAACAGCTCCGTAACACTGTTGTTCTCATTTGAATCGACAGCAAACCAACACCGACAACAACAGTTCAGGTATACATTCCGACGTTACAAGCGGAAGATGAAGAGTCAGAGAAAATATATAAGCATATTGAATGGGTAGTTCTGTGCGTAAAGTGAAATGAAAATCTGATAGTCTTGGGGGACTGAAATGTGGTTATAGGTAAAGGAGTAGAAGGATGGGTTACGGGAGGGGGGGGGGGGGGGTGTATGGGCTACGTAGTCGGAATGGAAGAGGAGAAAGACCAATAAAGTTGTGCAGTAAATTTCAGCTAGTTGTAGAAAATACTCTGTTCAAGAATTACGAGAGGAGAAAGTACACTTATCAAAGGCCAGGAGATGAAGGAAGATTTCAGTTAAATTACATCATTGCAGATACAGAGTTCCAAATGAGACACTGGATTGTAAGGCGTACTCAGGAGCAGATATAGACTCGGATCACAATTTACTAACGATGAAGAGCAGGCTGAAGTTTAAGAGACTGGTCCGAGAGAATCAATGTGAAAAGAAGTGGGATCCAGAAATGCTAAGCACTGAAGAGATAAGTTTGACGTCCTCTGAAGCTATAGACACTGCAATAACGAATATCTCGGTAGGCAGTTCAGTTGAAGAGGATTGGAAATCTCTAAAAACGGCATTCACATTAGTTGGAAAGAAAAAAAATAGGTACAAAGAAGGGAACATCGAAGATACCAAGGGTAAGAAAAGAAATAATTGAGCTGATTGACGAAGGAAGGAAGTACAAAAATGCTCAGGGAAAATCAGGAATACAGAACTACAAGTCACTTAGGAAGGAAATAAACAGTAAGTGCAGGGAAGTTAAGACGACAAGGCCGAAGGGAAAATGAAAAGAAATCGAAAAAGAAATGATTGTCAGAAGGACTAACTCAGAAAAGTCAAAACAACCGTAGGTGAAATTAAAAGCAAGGACGCCAACATTAAGAGTGAAATGCGAATTCCACTGTTAAATGCAGATGAGAGAGCGGATGGATGGAAGGAGTACATTGGTGGCCTGTATGAGGGGGGAGGGGGGGGGGGGGAGGACTTGTCCGATGACGTGATGGAGGAAGGAGCAGAAGTCTACAGGGAAGAGATATGGGATCCAGTATTTAAAAGAGCTTTGGACGACTTAAGTTCAGATAAGGCAGAAAGGACAGATATCTTTCCACCGGAATTTCTTAAATCATAGGAGTATGTAGCTACAAAAGGGCTATTCACGCTGGTGTGTAAGAAATGTGAGTCCGGTGATATATCATCTGACTTCCGGAAAAAAATCATCCACACAATTCTGGAGATAGCTAGAGCCGACAAGTGCGAGAACTATCGATCAGTCAGCTTAACAGCTCATGCGTCCAAGTTGCTGATAACAATAATATACAGAAGAATGGAAAAGAAAACCAAGGGTCTGTTAGATGATGAGCACATTCACTTTAGGAAAGGTAAAGGCACCAGAGAGGCAGTTCTGCTAGTGCGGTTGATGATGGAAGCAAGACTGAAGAAAAATCAAGACACGTTCACAGGATTTGTGGACCTGAAATAAGCATTCAGTAATCTAAAATGGTGCAAAATGTTCGAATTTCTGAGAAAAATAGGGGTAAACTATAGGGAAAGAAAAGTAATATGCAATATGTAGAAGAACAAAGAGGGAACAATAACACTTGAAGCCGAAGAACCAAATGCTCAGATTAAAACGGGTTTGTCACAAGGATGTAGGCTTTCCGCCTACTGTTGAATCTATTTACCGAAAAAGTAGCGAGTGAAATAAAAGAAAGGTTGAAGAGTGGGATTAAAATTCAAGGTGAAAGGATATGATATCAGTGATAAGATTTGCTGATGACGGTGTTATCCTCAGTGGAAGAGAAGAATTGCGGGATGTATTGAATGGAATGAACAGTCTAATGAGTTCAGATTATGGTTTGAGAGTAAATCGAAGCACGACGAAGGTAATGAGAAGTAGAAATGATAATAGCGAGAAACTTAATATCAGAATTTGGGATCACGAAGTAGACGAAGTTAAGGTATGCTGAAACCTAGGCTGCAAAATAACCAATAATGGGCGGTGTAGGGAGAACAAAAACAGCAGACTAGCATAGGAAAAACGGGCATTCCTGGCCAAGAGAAGTCTATTAGTGTTGTAAATAGATCTTAATTTGAGGAAGAAATCTCTGACAATGTACGTCTGGAACACACCATTGTTTGGAAGTGAAACATGGCCTGTGGGAAACCGAAACAGAAGAAACAGAAAGGAAGATACGGAAAGCACTGACAAGGAGAAGGGACAGAATGATAGGACATGCGCCAAGACATCAGGGAATAACTTCCATGGTACTAGAGAGAGTTCTAGAGAGTCGACACTGTAGAGCAAACGGATATTGGGATACATTCAGCGAATATTGAGAATGTAGGCTGCAAGTACTACTATGAGAAGGAAAGGTTAAAAAATACATGAATCTTGGAAGAAAAGTGCACTTCAAGAACTGAATGGATTTGAAAAACAGGGAACTGAGGTAAAAGATTGTCACTAATAACTTCGCATAATGAGTTACATGTCAAAATCCACACTTGCATTCAAAAATTACGTCGGCATCAGTAACAAAAATAACAAAAAAGAAATCACAAAGGCATGCGACCATAAAGATTCTTAAAAATCTGTTTATATTGTTTAGTGTTCGACGTGCTCTCTGCCAATTGGAACACGTGTTTGAAGTCTTTGGGGCAAGGACTTTTGGATAGACAGATGTCTTTCCATACAATTGCACATGTTGCTACACTGTGATGTTTTAAAGCTCCTTGAGTCGTAGGAACTTTTGCGTAGACTTCATCTTTGAGTTTACCCCCGAAGAAAAAAGTTCCGTGGAATCAAGCGAATGTGCAGGCCAGATGGTAACGCATACATGTCCTACCCAACCGCAAGAAACAAGCTCGGTGAGAGCTTTCCTAGGCAGAAACGAGTAGTGATCCGAGCACACACCGAGCTGACACGAAATACATCCACTTATTTCAAGTGGTACATCTGGAGTGTTGTGGACTGGCAAGACAGCCAATCCACAATGACGGGTAGCCGAAAGGCACGCGTTTAACTCACGCAGGCTGGCCTGAGGTCTGGAACAGGTCAAGGTAATTAATATAGCCAATAACGTACGTAGCTGCTGGAATACTTAACTTTAATCCATAATTGGTGAACATCGGTCTGACGGTACATGCATCACATGATAAATAGCAATTGATAATGGCGCCTTGCTAGGTCGTAGCAAATGACGTAGCTGAAGGCTATGCTAACTATCGTCTCGGCTAATGAGGGCGTAATTTGTCAATGAACCATCGCTAGCAAAGTCGGCTGTACAACTGGGGCGAGTGCTAGGAAGTCTCTATAGACCTGCCGTGTGGCGGCGCTCGGTCTGCAATCACTGACAGTGGCGACACGCGGGTCCGACGTATACTAACGGACCGCGGCCGATTTAAAGGCTACCACCTAGCAAGTGTGGTGTCTGGCGGTGACACCACATGGAGTATCTGGGTAGTAAAGGTACGGGCTACTAAATATGAGCCCACGTATCCAGAATAATAGAAGTTTCAAGAATTAGCTAGCAAGTAGAACAATAGTCCCTTGGCGCTTGACTGGTACAGGGTTAGAGTCCGTCACTGTACATCTACATCTGCATCTACATACATGCTCTGCAAGACACCGTACGGTACGTCACGGAGGGTACCCTGTACCACTACTAGTCGCTTCGTTTCCTGCTGCATTTGCAGACAGAACGAGGGAAAAATGACCTTCTATATGCCTCCATATGCCCTAATTTCTCGTATCTTATCTTTGTGGTCCTTACGCGAAATACACTCCTGGAAATGGAAAAAAGAACACATTGACACCGGTGTGTCAGACCCACCATACTTGCTCCGGACACTGCGAGAGGGCTGTACAAGCAATGATCACACGCACGGCACAGCGGACACACCAGGAACCGCGGTGTTGGCCGTCGAATGGCGCTAGCTGCGCAGCATTTGTGCACCGCCGCCGTCAGTGTCAGCCAGTTTGCCGTGGCATACGGAGCTCCATCGCAGTCTTTAACACTGGTAGCATGCCGCGACAGCGTGGACGTGAACCGTATGTGCAGTTGACGGACTTTGAGCGAGGGCGTATAGTGGGCATGCAGGAGGCCGGGTGGACGTACCGCCGAATTGCTCAACACGTGGGGCGTGAGGTCTCCACAGTACATCGATGTTGTCGCCAGTGGTCGGCGGAAGGTGCACGTGCCCGTCGACCTGGGACCGGACCGCAGCGACGCACGGATGCACGCCAAGACCGTAGGATCCTACGCAGTGCCGTAGGGGACCGCACCGCCACTTCCCAGCAAATTAGGGACACTGTTGCTCCTGGGGTATCGGCGAGGACCATTCGCAACCGTCTCCATGAAGCTGGGCTACGGTCCCGCACACCGTTAGGCCGTCTTCCGCTCACGCCCCAACATCGTGCAGCCCGCCTCCAGTGGTGTCGCGACAGGCGTGAATGGAGGGACGAATGGAGACGTGTCGTCTTCAGCGATGAGAGTCGCTTCTGCCTTGGTGCCAATGATGGTCGTATGCGTGTTTGGCGCCGTGCAGGTGAGCGCCACAATCAGGACTGCATACGACCGAGGCACACAGGGCCAACACCCGGCATCATGGTGTGGGGAGCGATCTCCTACACTGGCCGTACACCACTGGTGATCGTCGAGGGGCCACTGAATAGTGCACGGTACATCCAAACCGTCATCGAACCCATCGTTCTACCATTCCTAGACCGGCAAGGGAACTTGCTGTTCCAACAGGACAATGCACGTCCGCATGTATCCCGTGCCACCCAACGTGCTCTAGAAGGTGTAAGTCAACTACCCTGGCCAGCAAGATCTCCGGATCTGTCCCCCATTGAGCATGTTTGAGACTGGATGAAGCGTCGTCTCACGCGGTCTGCACGTCCAGCACGAACGCTGGTCCAACTGAGGCGCCAGGTGGAAATGGCATGGCAAGCCGTTCCACAGGACTACATCCAGCATCTCTACGATCGTCTCCATGGGAGAATAGCAGCCTGCATTGCTGCGAAAGGTGGATATACACTGTACTAGTGCCGACATTGTGCATGCTCTGTTGCCTGTGTCTATGTGCCTGTGGTTCTGTCAGTGTGATCATGTGATGTATCTGACCCCAGGAATGTGTCAATAAAGTTTCCCCTTCCTGGGACAATGAATTCACGGTGTTCTTATTTCAATTTCCAGGAGTGTATGTGCTGGCGGCAGTAGGATCGTTCAGCATTCAGCTTCAAATACCGGTTCTCTAAATTTTCTCAGTAGTGTTCCTCGAAGAGAGCGTCTCCTCCACTCCAGAGATTCCCATTTGAGTTGCCGAAGCACCTCTGTAACTCTTCCGTGTTGTTCGAAAGCACCAGTAACAAATCTAGCAGCCCAACTCTGAATAGCGTTGATATCTTCCTTTAAGCCGACCTGCTGCGGATCCCAGACACTCGTGCACTACTCAAGTATAGGTCGCACTGGAGTCCTATATTATACGGTCTCCAGTACAGATGAACCATACCTTTCTAAAATTCTCCCAGTAAACCGAAGTCGACCATTCGCCTTCGCTGCTACGGTCGTCACATGCTCGTTCCGTTTCATATCTCTCTGCAGCGTTACGCCCAGATATTGAGGCGATATCATTGTGTCAAGAAGGACACTACCAACGCTGTATCCGACCAATGAGTATTTGTTTTTCCTACTCGTCGCAGTAACTTACATTTTCCATTCATCACTCCAAATAGAAATTTTTTCTAAGTCATCTTATATCGTCTTAGCGCCATTCATCTTCGACACATTCTCGTACACCACATCATCAGTAAACAGTCGCAGATTGCTGTTTTCCCTATCCACCAGACCATCTTTATATATATAATTCTACAGTACGTGTGTATGTCACTGAATTCCTCCTAAACGGCTGGACCGATTTGAATGAAGTTTTTTGTATGTGTTCGGCTGGCGCCCTGGATGGTTTAGATTCACAAATCCGCCCGGCAGATGGCGCTGCAGTCGGTATCTAGGATATTTATCTATACTGCAACAAAACGGCTGGATTGACTTGAATGAATTTTTGTGTATGCATTCAAGTGGGGGCCTGGAAAATTTACATTCTTAAATCAGCATGGTACGTGGCGTTACATTTTTGTGTGCAATATTGAGCGTATTATATTCACATATAAGTTACGTGCATAGGATTTCGTTTATTTTTAGAGATTTTGAGTGTATTATATTATGCGAGTTTCGTTATTTTGACATTTTCATTTTTTGTACGGTGTCTTTCGATATTTCAGGTGTCGCATTTCAGTGAATATTAAGTGTATTATATTCACATATTAGTTACGTACATAAAACAATGACACGGCTTCGTGGACGAGGAGGAAAGATTGTCGACGGACTCGGAATTCCAGAACCGTCGGTTAAATAGATCGGCAGATCAACTGATGGACAGTGAAAATTTAATAAACCAGGCTGCAAATTCAATTCGTGTTTTCAAATGACATCATTTTGAGCAACAAAAATAGTTCAGAATGAGTATGGTCGCAATTTTCAAACAACGTTTAAGATTCAGGGCCAAGTGTATCATCAAATTGGTTCTTTAATGCCGATGCCTGATACCGATTCAAAATTTCGGCAAATCTACTTCATAGGTGATGAGGAGCAGCAAATAAACGCACGCTGCCAGTACAAACATATCGAGCAGATGGAGGAGCGAGAAATTGTGGGTATTTTAGAACCGTTTTTACAGAATCACAACCAGTTGGTCCGGTTGTCCAATACCGTTTCAGACAAAAAAATGTTCAAATGTGTGTGAAATCGTATGGGACTTAACTGTTATGGTCATCAGTCCCTAAGCTTACACACTACTTAACCTAAATTATCCTAAGGACAAACACACAGACCCATGCCCGAGGGAGGGACTCGAACCTCCGCCGGGACCAGCCGTACAGCCGTTTCAGACAGACTGCAAAACGACAACTATACGATCGTCATCAAAGCAGACAAAGTACCATCTGGGCAGCACGCGGGCCGATACAATGCACCGACCATTAATGAAGTTGCAGTTGTTATGGTTGGCGACGCATTTGAACGTCGAGCTACACGATTCCAACGCAGAGATAACACAGTGCATACGATTGAAGACTGTCATCACAGTTACGACGCTTTGCAATATCCTCTGATATTTTGGGAACGAGAAGATGGATAACATTTAAATATCAAACAAAGAAATCCAGCAACAGGTACAATCTACACATGTCATTACCTAATATATTTAATTATATTTTTACTTTGCAGGTGCAGAAACCAGCAAGAAAGTGAGCGCATATCGGTTGATGATTCGTGCCAATGAAGACAATAATATTCTCCGATGCCGCCAGCTGTTCATCAATATATCGTTGATATGTATCGAAAATTGAAAGCGAGCGATTACGATACGTCAGGTATAATCAAGCGAAACTTCGAGCTGAGGAATACATTCATTTTCGTGATGCTATTGTTGGTAACGTAGATAAATATCTAATTTCCACGACATCGGTACTTCATATATACTCGTACTTCCATCATCATACATTGATAGCCCACGTCATTGCATTCTGTTGAATGGCAAAAACGAGGTTTGCCACACGCCCATATTTGATTTGGTTGGTCGACAAAATACAGTCTGAAGAAATTGATAAAATTATCTCAGCTGAAATTCCGGATCGGAATATCGATCAAGAATTGTATGAGATCGTTACCGCTAACTTGATCCATGGTCCATGCGGTGCTATAAACACGACGGCGCTTGCACGGAAAATGGAAAATGTACGAAATGTTTTCCAAAATATTGTATAAATGATACAATCACTAATATCGATAGTTATCCATTGTTTCGCCGTAGAGACACTGACCATGGTGGTCAATCACATCAATTACGCGTGTCAAACGGTACAATAGTTGACATTGACAATCACTGGGTGGTTCCGTATTCACCATTGCTGCGTAAAATCTACAAAGCACACAAACATTGAGCTATGCAGTTCGGTGAAGTCCATAAGATATATAATCAAATATGTCCATAAGGGCAGTGATATGGCTGTGTTTGCTGTTCGCAATGTTAACGAAAACGATGAAATAACACGGTATCAAATGGGCCGATACATCAGCAACAATGAAGCAGTTCGGCGTAGTTTGGGTTTTCCGATACACTGTTATACACTCCTGGAAATGGAAAAAAGAACACATTGACACCGGTGTGTCAGACCCACCATACTTGCTCCGGACACTGCGAGAGGGCTGTACAAGCAATGATCACACGCACGGCACAGCGGACACACCAGGAACCGCGGTGTTGGCCGTCGAATGGCGCTAGCTGCGCAGCATTTGTGCACCGCCGCCGTCAGTGTCAGCCAGTTTGCCGTGGCATACGGAGCTCCATCGCAGTCTTTAACACTGGTAGCATGCCGCGACAGCGTGGACGTGAACCGTATGTGCAGCTGACGGACTTTGAGCGAGGGCGTATAGTGGGCATGCGGGAGGCCGGGTGGACGTACCGCCGAATTGCTCAACACGTGGGGCGTGAGGTCTCCACAGTACATCGATGTTGTCGCCAGTGGACGGCGGAAGGTGCACGTGCCCGTCGACCTGGGACCGGACCGCAGCGACGCACGGATGCACGCCAAGACCGTAGGATCCTACGCAGTGCCGTAGGGGACCGCACCGCCACTTCCCAGCAAATTAGGGACACTGTTGCTCCTGGGGTATCGGCGAGGACCATTCGCAACCGTCTCCATGAAGCTGGGCTACGGTCCCGCACACCGTTAGGCCGTCTTCCGCTCACGCCCCAACATCGTGCAGCCCGCCTCCAGTGGTGTCGCGACAGGCGTGAATGGAGGGACGAATGGAGACGTGTCGTCTTCAGCGATGAGAGTCGCTTCTGCCTTGGTGCCAATGATGGTCGTATGCGTGTTTGGCGCCGTGCATGTGAGCGCCACAATCAGGACTGCATGCGACCGAGGCACACAGGGCCAACACCCGGCATCATGGTGTGGGGAGCGATCTCCTACACTGGCTGTACACCACTGGTGATCGTCGAGGGGACACTGAATAGTGCACGGTACATCCAAACCGTCATCGAACCCATCGTTCTACCATTCCGAGACCGGCAAAGGAACTTGCTGTTCCAACAGGACAATGCACGTCCGCATGTATCCAGTGCCACCAAACGTGCTCTAGAAGGTGTAAGTCAACTACCCTGGCCAGCAAGATCTCCGGATCTGTCCCCCATTGAGCATGTTTGGGACTGGATGAAGCGTCGTCTCACGCGGTCTGCACGTCCAGCACGAACGCTGGTCCAACTGAGGCGCCAGGTGGAAATGGCATGGCAAGCCGTTCCACAGGACTACATCCAGCATCTCTACGATCGTCTCCATGGGAGAATAGCAGCCTGCATTGCTGCGAAAGGTGGATATACACTGTACTAGTGCCGACATTGTGCATGCTCTGTTGCCTGTGTCTATGTGCCTGTGGTTCTGTCAGTGTGATCATGTGATGTATCTGACCCCAGGAATGTGTCAATAAAGTTTCCCCTTCCTGAGACAATGAATTCACGGTGTTCTTATTTCAATTTCCAGGAGTGTACATTTGGCCGTGCACCTTGAAAATGGAAGAGACTGCTCTACAACGTGCATCAATTGCCCCAAAAACCACATTAGTCCTTCGAACTATGCAACCGACCAGGTATTCCCGGTCAATTCACAAAGACATTAATGTATACTGGTGTGCCACGATATTTCATATGGAACAAACAGTCAAAAAAGTGGGAACCACGAAAGCGAGGTGTTCCAGTTGAAGGATACAACGGAATATTTATGGGAAATACGTTAGGCCGATTATACACAGTCCATCCAAAGCAACGCGAATGTTTCTTCTTGCGTATATTGTTGGTTAATGTTTCTGGACCGACGTCGTTCCAATACTTGCGAACAGTCAATGACATTTTGAACGACACATATCATGATGCGTGTCGCGAATTACATTTGCTGAAAGATGACAACCATTGGGATATTACACTTGCAGATGCAGCATTGAGTTCCTCTCCTCATCAAATTCGCCAATTATTTGCCATACTATTGACGACATGTTTTCCATCTCAAGCTTCTGTCCTCTGGGACAAATATAAAGATTCCATGAACGACGACATTCTGCATCGCATTCGGATCGCTGATCAAGATACCAATATCGATTTTTCGCCAGAAATATATAACGAGGTGCTAATAAAGATTGAAGATATTTGCATTCTGATTTCGAATATGCCGCTCATTCATTTTGGTATGCCCTCACCTAACCGCCCAGCAACAGACATCATTAACAGCGAGATTCAGTTCAATACGGTCTCTTTAACTACTGTCGTTGAAAATAATGAGCAACTACTCACTGATGAACAAAAGAATGTATACGATCGAATTAATTTGTCAGTTACAGCAGAACAAGGTGGATTCTTTTTTTTTTTGGACGCACCAGGTGGCACTGGACAAACGTTTTTCATCTCACTAATACTTGTGCGCATTCGATCACAAAGTCATATTGCGTTAGCAATTGCTTCATCAGCTATTGCAGCCACTTTGCTTGATGGCGGACGGAATGCACATTCAGCACTCAAGTTGCCGTTGAACATTCACACAAATCCAGACGCAGTGCGCAATTTAAAAAAGTATTCCGGTATGGCTAAAGTTATTATGTGGGATGAATGCACTATGACCCACAAGCATTCACCTGAAGCTCTCGATAGAATGATGAGAAATCTAAATAATAACACCAGGCTTTTCGGTGGTGCCTCACTACTGCTGTCCAGTGATTTTAGACAGACATTGCCGGTCATTCCACGCGCTATATATGCGGATGAATAAAACAATCTTATCTATGGCAAAATGTCAGTACATTACGTCTTAACACAAATATACGTGTTCAACTGCAAAACTATCCATTGGCACTATAATTCTCCGAGAAATTGCTCAATATTGGAAATGGAACAATACCATTGCATGGAGACACACAAAGCATCAAATTGCCAGACAATTTCTGCAACATGGTAAATACGAAAGACGTTTTGATTGAAAGCATATTTCCAGATTTACAAGATATTTTAGCCGTGAACGAGCTATTTTAGCCGTAAAAAATATCGATGTTCACGCTATTAACTTCAAAATACAACAGTCACTGCCCGGCAATGAGATATTGTTCCAGTCGATTGACACTGTTACCAATCCTGACGAAGCAGTCAACTATCCTCTTGAATTTTTTAATTCGCTGGATTTACCAGGAATGTCACCACATAACTTGCGATTAAAAATTGGCTTATCTATCATTTTGCTTCGGAATTTAAATGCACCTAAGCGATACAACGGTACAAGATTAGTCATAAAAAAATTATGGGCAATGTTCTTGAAGCTATAATTTTGAACGGCAAATTTGAAGGTGAAGTTGTTCTCCTGCCATGAATCCCAATGATCCCTCCAGCAGGCCGGAGTGGCCGAGCGGTTCTAGGTGCTACATTCTGGAACCGCGTGACCGCTACGGTTGCAGGTTCGAATCCTGCCTCGGGCATGGATGTGTGTGATGTCCTTAGGTTAGTTAGGTTGAAGTAGTTCTAAGTTCTAGAGGACTGATGACCACAGATGTTAAGTCCCATAGTGCTCAGAGCCATTTCATCCCTCCAGACTTACCCATTCCATTCAGACGTCTGCAGTTTCCAATTCACTTGGCATTTGCCGTGATTATTAATATGTCACAAGGTCAAACAATGTCGATTTGTGGGTTGGATCTAGAAAATCCGGTCTTTTGACATGGACAATTATATGTGGCGTGTTTTCGCTTTGGAAAACCGTCAAGTTTATTCATTTATACTCCTCGGGAATTGACTAAATATATTGACCATCAACTTGGATTAAGATAAAATTAAACAAACATTATTGATTATAACGAATTGCTTTTAGAAAAATTTAGGTTATTTGAAAATAAAGATAATGAAGTTATTGCATTATTGGTCTTTCATTTCATACTTTGTTTAATATCCTAAGCGCTTGAAACATCATGCAGGACAACGTCTGTCGGGTCCGCTAGTTTAGGTATATAAAAAATAATAACAGTCCTACGAAACTAAACTGGGACACTAGTGACGATGCTCTTGTCTCTGACGAACACTAGTCGAGAGTCGAGGACAACATACTGGCTTCTATTACTTAAGAAGACTTCGAGGCACTCACATATCTGGGTAATTCCGTACGCTCGTACCTTCGTTAACGCTCTGCAGTGGGATACCGTGTTGTCCAATGCTTTTCGGAAATCTAGGAATATGGAATCTGCCTGTTACCTTTCATCCATAGTTGGCAGTAAACCATGAGAGAAAGGGGCAAGCTGAGTTTTACACGAGCGATGCTTTCTAAAACCGTGCTGATTCGTGGACATTTGCTTTCCGAACTCTAGAAAATTTATTATGTTGTAAGTCAGAATATATTCTAGAATTCTTTAGAAAACCGATGTTAAGGATATTGGTCTGTAATTCTGCGGGTCCGTACATTCAAATGTCCTTGGAATGATTGCAGGCGGTCTCCCGCAAGGCGAAGAGCTTGGAGACGTTGTCGAAATCTAGTCCATTGTGACACGTGTCATGGTGGTAGCTACAATGGCCTCACCCAGACCTCAGAACGATACCAAACGCTATATGTCGATAGAGTATCAACCAAAACTTGGATTTAGTTCGTACTATGCGCTGTCGTCCGGCAGAACGAGCGTAAACGTTAATTTAAAAGTAACACTAGAACTACGGAGCACATCAAAAGCATAACTGTAACTAACACATGTCGCTTCCGTGGGGAAGCTTTAGATTGTCGCCCCCTTGGTCCCAGGCTCAAACCTCAATGACACAAATTGTTTTACTGTATTATGTGTGAAAGTGTTATACGGGACAACATGTTTATGACATGTAAAAGGACAATGTTCTCTAAGAAGTCCGCTTTCGCTTAATTTTTTTGAATCTAGTAGACCTATAGAGGACATTTTTAGTTTCAAAGAATACACACTGGAGCGCCAAAGACACTGATATAGGCATGCGTATTGAAATACGTGCAACGGTCTTGCCACCGTGGATACACCGGTTCCCGTCAGATCACCGAAGTTAAGCGCTGTCGGGCGTGGCCGGCACTTGGACGAGTGCCCATCCGGGCCGCCATACCCTGTTGCCATTTTTCGGGGTGCACTCAGCCTCGTGATGCCAATTGAGAAGATACTCGACCGAATAGTGGCGGCACCGGTCACAGATAACCATCATAACGACCGGGAGAGCGGCTGCTGATCAGACTCCCCTCCTATCCTCATCCTCAGGTGCGGATGACACGGTGGTCGGACGGTCCCTGATGGCCCACTTGTCGCCTGAAGACGGAGTGCTGCTGTTGTATTGAAATACAGAGATATATAAACAGGCACTATCGGAGCTGCGGTCACCAACGGCTATATAAGGCAACAAATGTCTGACGCAGTTGTTGGATCGGTTACTGCTGCTACAATGGCAGGTTATCAATATGTAAGTGAGTTTGAACGTGGTGTTACAGTCGGCGCACGAGCGATGGGGCACAGCATCTCCGAGGCAGCGATGAAGTGGGAATGTTCCCGTATGACCGTTTCACGAGTGTACCGCGATTGTCAGGAATCCGGTAAAATATTAAATCTCTGACATCGCTGCGACAGGAAAAAGATCCTGCAACAACGGGACCAACGACGACTGAAGAGAATCGTGACAGAAGAGCAACCCTTCCGCAGATTGCTGCAGATTTCAATGCTGAGCCATCAGTAAGTGTCAGCGTGCGAAACATTCCGGCCCACTTGTGTAACCTTGATGAATGCATGACACAAAGCGTTATGGGGCCCGTCAACACCGACATTGAACTGTTGATGACTGGAGACATGTTGGCTGGTCTGCGAGTCTCGCTTCAAATTATATCGAGTGCATGGACTTATAAGGGTATGGAGAGAACGTCGTGAATCCATAGACCCTGCATGTCAGCAGGGGACTGTTCAAGCTGGTGGAGGCTCTGTAATGGTGTGGGGCATGTGCAGTTGGAGTGATATGGGACCCCTGATACGTCTAGGCACGACTCTGACAAGTGACACTTATGTAAGAATCCGGCCTGATCACCTGCATCCATTCATATCCATTGTGCATTCCGACGGACTTGGGCAGTTCCGGCCGACCGCGGTGGCCACGTGGTTCTAGGCGCTGCAGTCCGGAACCGCGGGACTGCTACGGTCGCAGGTTCGAATCCTGTCTCGGGCATGGATGTGTGTGATGTCCTTAGGTTAGTTAGGTTTAAGTAGTTCTAAGTTCTAGGGGACTGATGACCTCAGATGTTAAGTTCCATAGTGCTCAGAGCCATTTGAACCATTTTGGGCAGTTCCAGCAGGACGATGCGACACCCCACACCTTCAGAATTGCTACAGAGTGGCTCCAGTAGCACTCTCCTGAGATAAAACACTTCCGCTGCTCACCAAACTCCCCAGACATGAACATTATTGAGCGTATCTGGGATGCTTTGCAACGTGCTGTTCAGAAGAGATCTCCACCATCTCGTACTCTTATGGATTTATGGACAGCCCTGCAGGATTAATGGTGTCAGTTCCCTCCATAACTACTTCAGACATCAGTCGAGTCCATGCCACGTCATATTGCGGCACTTCAGTGTGCTCGCGGGGGCGTTACGCGATATTAGGCAGGTGTACCAGTTTGTTTGGATCTTCAGTGTAGAGTCAGAACAGAGAAATAGATAAACAATTGCATCACAAGTGCGGAAATAATAGTAACAATAATAATTAAGCCAGCAGGAGTGGCCGTGCGGTTCTAGGCGCTACAGTCTGGAAACGAGCGACCGCTCCGGCCGCAGGCTCGAATGCTGCCTCGGACATGGATGTGTGTGATGTCCTTAGGTTAGTTAGGTTGAATTAGTTCTAAGTTCTAGGCGACTGATGACTTCAGAAGTTAAGTCGCATAGTGCTAAGAGCTATTTGAACCATTTGAATAATAATTAACTTTGAGGTTCGCCGATGACATTGTAATTCTGTCAGAGACAGCAAAGGACTTGCAAGAGCAGTTGAATGGAATGGACAGTGTCTTGAAAGGAGGATATAAGATGAACATCAACAAAAGCAAAACGAGGATAATGGAATGTAGTCGAATTAAGTCGGGTGATGCTGAGGGAATTAGATTAGGAAATGAGACACTTAAAGTAGAAAAGGAGTTTTGCTATTTGGGGAGCGAAATAACTGATGATGGTCGAAGTAGAGAGGATATAAAATGCAGACTGGCAATGGCAAGGAAAGCGTTTCTGAAGAAGAGAAATTTGATAACATCGAATGTAGATTTAAGTGTCAGGCAGTCGTTTCTAAAAGTATTTGTATGGAGTGTAGCCATGTACGGAAGTGAAACATGGACGATAAATGGTTTGGACAAGAAGAGACTAGAAGCTTTCGAAATGTGGTGCTACAGAAGAATGCTGATTAGATGGGTAGATCATGTAACTAGTGAGGAGGTACTGAATAGACTTGGGGAGAAGAGGAGTTTGTGGCACAACTTGACAAGAAGAAGGGACCGGTTGGTAGGATATGTTCTGAGGCATCAAGTGATCACAAGGCAGCGTAGAGGGTAAAAATCGTAGAGGGAGACCAAGAGATGAATACACTAAGCAGATTCAGAAGGATGTAGGCTGCAGTAAGTAATGTGAGACGAAGAAGCTTGCACAGGATAGAGTAGCATGGAGAGCTGCATCAAACCAGTCTCAGGACTGAAGACCACAACAACAACAATAATTAATAACAAACAAAATGATAAGATCAATAAGAAGTACACAGCGTTCAACTAACGAAGCGAAAGCAGACTCCCAAAAGAACATAGCTACCAACTTCGAATAGTCATTTTATATCAAAGGAAATTTTTCTCACAGCTTCACACATAAACAGTTAAAAAAATTGTCACCATTGGGTTTGAACGCCTTCTGGTGTTACATTTAATTACTGTTTATGCGTGTTCTACTGGACGGCAGCACACACCACGAACTAAATCTGTGTTTCGGTTCATTCGCTATTGAACATACAACGTTTGGTACTGATCTGGATGCCTGACATCTAGAGGTTTTGGTGTAAGGTACCGAGTCCGCGGGGAAGACCAGCGGTGGACGGGTGATGATCCGAATGCGGCGACTGGCGGATTGCCATGGCGAGGCTGTTGTGCTCAGACAAGGGAGTTCCGTATAGAAGTCCGTATAGAAGCAACGGACTGTCGGCCCTTGGCCATGGAGCGACTGGAGCGACTCCCGACGTACAACCCCCAGGTCTGCCGGCCGCGACCTGTACATCCAGGTCACGGTGGGCTACAAGGCACGTGACTGGGGACAACAACGTAGTGCAGCTGGCAGCGGCCCCTGAGGCGAAACTCGGACCGATACGAAGCGTGTCGATCGCTATAGATTGGGAGGAAAACAGTCCCGGGTGATTATGTGAAAAAATGGCTCTGATCACTATGGGAACATCTGTGGTCATCAGGCCCCTTGAACTTAGAACTACTTAAACCTAACTAACCTAAGGACATCACACACATCCATGCCCGAGGCAGGATTCGAACCTGCGACCGGAGCGGTCACGCGGTTCCAGACTGAAGCGCCTAGAACCGCACGACCACACCGGCCGGCTGATTATGTGAAACACCCGCTAAGACTAAGTGGTAATGCAGCAGTAGCAGGAAATATCTCGTTGACCTGACCAGGTACAGTCACGCTCCGATTAAAGAAATGAGCGTTGCTATGTTGCAGTGCGGGCAAAGAAGGACAGCGCGGAAAATGTCTTCACGGGCGGACGTGACGTCTTGTGGTCAGAAAGAGAAGAGATTTATTGGGTCGGTGGAGAAGGTGACAGACGTGCAGCCAAAATGTTAAAGTCTGGCAACAAGATGGTTTCCAAATTACGGAAGGAGGGATACGAAGCCGGACAGAGGAGAACTTAGATTTCTGCACCAAAGAAGGATCAGTAATGTGTTCAGAATAAGTATTCCAGTGACGATATGGATAAATGTAATATCCAGCAGCAATTTAAAAAATATAAAGAAATACCAAATTTGCGAAAACTAGACAGGTTTTGTCGCACACAAATAAACCCCCAGTCTAGTAAGGGAAGTCTTAGAAAAGCTGTTCGGTCTATGTGATTTAGTTTTTAACACTAAAGCGCCAAAATGAACGTGTGTTATACACTGGTTTTTTAGGGAAGAATGAAGCATGAGAATCAAAGCAGACAGTGGTTTACTTATAGGAAACCCGGATTCACACACAATACACCGTAAATAAGTATTATCAAAATGACAGTATGTGAGGAATATTTATCGAATGCAAGTGTCGGCCAGTGTTTAATTCTTGTGCATGTAGACGATAACATGGGTTGATTATCAAGTGTTAATTTCTCGTAAATGACTCAAAAACCAAAACATCGGAGTACTACTCAAAAATGGAACATGACGTATTTTCTTTATTTATTTCAGAAGTATCACTTTTATCATGACGAAGAAAGGTATGCAAATGTTGAAGTATTTTCTAAACTTGAAACACAGAACTAACTGGTGATAATGGTATTATCCTTTGTAGCAGGTTACTTTGTAAATTAACATACCCACTTTTTCTAACTGGGAAACGCTCTCGTCCATAATCATTGCTAGTGACAAGTCATTCGGTAACGCACAAGGGGAGGCGTGGGTCGACTTTTGAAGTTCGCTATAAGGTGGTGGGCAAAACAAAAAGTTAATACGATGATTAAAAGACGCCGCAAAAGGTTAGAAATAAAACAGATACAAGTAATTGAATAAAACAACTACAGTAATTTTGATAAAGACTGAAAAACAAAAAAATGTCCAAATAGGAGAAGGGTTTCGAACTCACAATCCCTCATTTGATAAGCCGTGTTGTTGTTGTGGTCTTCATTCCAGAGACTTGGTTGATGCAGCTCTCTATGCTACTCTGTCCTGTGCAAGCCTTTTCATCCCCAAACAACTATTGAAACCTACATCTTTCTGAATCGGATTTGTGTGTTCATCTCTTGGTCTCCCTCTACGGTTTTTACCCTCCACGCTTCTCTCAATACTAAATTCGTGATCCTTTGATGCCTTAGAACATGTCCTACCAACCGATCCCTTCTTCTAGTCGAGTTGTGCCACAAATCATCTTCCCCCCAATTCTATTCAATATGTCCTCATTAGTTACGTGATCTGTCCATCTAATCTTCAGCATTCTTCTGTAGCACCACGTTTCGAAAGCTCCTATTCTCTTCTTGTTTGCACTGTTTATCATCCATGTTTCGCTTCCATACATGGCTACACTGCATACAAATACTTTCAGAAAAGAGTTCCTGACATTTAAATCTATACTCGATGACAACAAATTTCTCTTCTTCAGAGACGCTTTCCTTGCCATAGCCAGTCTACGTTAGGCCTATATATCCTCTCTATTTCGGCCACCCTCAGTTATTTTGCTCCCCAAACAGCAAAACTCATCAACTACCCTTAAGTGTCTCATTTCCTAATCTAATTCCCTCAGCATCACCTGATTTAATTCGACTGCATACCATTATACTCGTTTTGTTTTCGTTGATGTTCATCTTATATCCTCCTCTCAAGACACTGTCCATTCCGTTCAGCTGCTCTTCCAGGTCCTTTGCTGTCTGTGACAGAATTACAATGTCCTCGCCAAACCTCAAAGTTTTTATTTCTTCTCTATGGATTCTAATTCCTTCTCTAAAGTTTTCGTTTGTTTCCTTTACTGCTTGCTCGATGTACAGACTGGATGACATCGGAGACAGCCTACAACCCTGTCTCACTCCCGTCTCAATCACTGCTTAGCTTTCATGCCCCTCGACTCTTACAACTGCCATTTGGTTTCTGTACAAACTGTGAATAGCCTTCGCTCCCTGTATTTTACACCTGCCACCTTCAGAATTTGAGAGAGAGTATTCCATCATTATTGTCAAAAACTTCTTCTAAGTCTACAAATGCTAGAAACGTAGGTTTGCCTTTCCTTAACCTATCTTCTAACATAAGTAGTTGATAGGTATACGTTTTATACCTTCATACCCCTTGTGCTACGCCACTACACATGGCAGCACTATAGCTTTTAATGCTTTGGAGTCTAGAGTAATACCCAAGTTCTTTTTGTTGATTACTCACAATGTCTTTTTCAATTCGGTATATTTCGAGCATTGTCAGTGTCCAAAATGTTTGATTATAATTATGATCAGAAATTACTTCGGTATTATTTTCCATAATCCACGTGATCTGGCGGTAGTAGGAAAACAGTCTCACACGTAAAAGATTTTCAAACACCTCTACCTGAACAACGTCCTCTCTCCATTAATTAAAAGAAAAAACTATGAAGGCGCTGATAATCTCAATTCACAAGTGTGATTAAATATGAACAGCACATTTACACAGTCCATTAGTGTTGTTAGACAGGTGACAGTTGGAAAACGATATTTGATCTGGTTAGCAAAATAGATACACACCTACCATATCAACACGACGCGAACATCGCATCTAGGTTACAAAATTATATTTTTGTCTTTCGTAAATTTTGTCACTTGTAATCATGTTGATGTGCCTGCTGCGTGTGACACCAGTAACAATATTGTGATGTACGGCACTATTACCCCCCCCCCCCCCCCTCCCACTCCCATCGCCTCCCTGTTTCTCGGGGGTAAGCAAGACGGTGCTGCAGCCGTGGCGAGATTACCATTTCGCTTTGCCGAGTAGTACATCGGATCGCTTCCCTTGATACCCAGAGTCCGTGTAGCAGGCGAAGAAGGCGCCTTTGTAAGGCGCGTAGTAGGATCATAGGCGCTAGCCGTAAGATAGCAGAAATTCGTCCAGGAGACGCGGTACACTTTAGTTGTGCATATTTCGTACCAAGTAATTTTTCTTCAATGGAGTAAGGACTGGTCACATAATCTGCAATATTCCCATACCGAACACCTATACTCCACTGTTTCCGATGCACGGCCTGCCTGAGCCAGCGCACATTCTCACAGGCTCAGTAATGGATATTTCTCACAGTCACCTTCCCGTGACGTGTAAGGCTTCATTGGTAAATAGGATTCTGTGAAGAAAGAATCTATTATTCTGATGTTGCAACAAAACCAGTCGACAGAAGTTCTTGCCTCTTCCGCGATCTCATTGGTTAATCTGCTGGCGAGTGACACGTGATGCGGATGGATGCTGCTTGCATGCAAAATGTGAACAACGAAGGGCTGACTTATTCCAGCGGAACTCGTAATTTCTCTGGAACAAACACACGAAGCACGAGCTGCAGCTGCCAGGGGCTCTGTTTCGATCGCACCGCAGGCTTCTTCCTTACCCGCTTAATAGTATTCTAGTGCCTCTATAACAATTTGTTGCACATTCGTTGAATTGTCAGTCTTGTTCGAAACTGTCGCTTGAAATACGTAACGTGAGCATTTAACTAAACAGTTACATTCGCGTTCGTTCCCCACTCTCCTAAAAGAAATAGCATATCTAGTTTAACTTGGTTTTTGAAAGACATATTTTTAAATTACTCAGTACTCTACGCAAGCGAACGACGCAGATAGAATGAAAGCAATATTTCCTGTGTGCCGGCCACGCGTTGGTACAACAGTGTGTTTACTCCTTATCCAACGTGACATGTTTCCTATTTTTGGGCCGGCCGGAGTGGCCGTGCGGTTCTAGGCGCTACAGTCTGGAGCCGAGCGACCGCTACGGTCGCAGGTTCGAATCCTGCCTCGGGCATGGATGTGTGTGATGTCCTTAGGTTAGTTAGGTTTAATTAGTTCTAAGTTCTAGGCGACTGATGACCTCAGAAGTTAAATCGCATAGTGCTCAGAGCCATTTGAACCTTATTTTTGGTATGCAACGACGAACTTCCCTATAAGACAGCAACGGCTTCATATTAAAAATAAATAAGTTGTAAGTTCTAAATATTGTAATTACTCCGCAACTACACTGACAGAAAAAATAGCAACGCTAAGAAGGAGTTGTACGACATAAACGATAGTTGTTAGGCGTGTTTCTACATTTGAAAGTTGATGTCTAGTCAAATTTCGCGACAGTCGCACAAGTGTGTCGTTAGGATCGGCGCTATGAGGATCCAAATCAGGTTTCCTTCAAATATACGCAGTGCAGTCGTGAGTGTTAGTTATCTTCGCTGGTGGTCAAGAATGCGGGACAAGAATGCCTTTAAGGCGACAAAGACATCATTATCAACACCTTACTGAATTTGAACAAGTTGTGGTGAGGTAAACAGCATAACTATATATGGGGGAGGGGGCAGTTATGTGTTGTGACTGCTTCTTCCCCTTCCCTCCCTCTTGGCTACCCTCATCTGTTGGAACAAAGAGTGATAAATTGTGGAACACAAAGTGGACTTGGTTGTGGTGTGGGGCGGCGGATGTATAAGTTTGTAATAATAAATTATCTACTGTTGTATAAACGCTTGCGTGTTGAATCAGTTTCTAGCTTTTAGAATGTTGTTAATGCTGTCTTTTGCCGTTCTCAACACTGGCTCTCTATTTACTCCGTGACCCCCAGAAAGTGATTTAATAAAACTTGGAGCCAGTAAATAGATATCCTAGTGCCCACTTTACCTGAGAATGTTCTTATAGCTGCAGCTTATAGCTCTGAGGAATTAGGAGATTGTCCGGGATTTCTAATCAAAAACGGTTTTCCAAAATAGTTGAGTATATTCTGAAATTCACTGATAAAAAACACAAGTATCCCTACAACCTAACTAACAGAACAGTTCAGAGTCTAATACGCTGATGCAACTATAAATGTCCGAATCAAATGTTAAAAAGAATGCTCGCCAAAATTTGATGAAAATATTTTATCAAATGCCACGCTAAATTTTTGGTAGAATGTCTGTCCCGCGACGGCACGTGAAAATACGACAAAACGCAAACTGAAGCTAGATAATGAAAATCATTCCAGAATTAACACTTCACATAAAATGTTTTCATGGTTCCGCATATCTCTAGTAACTTAACACGGCACCCGAGGCTGTTTGTAGCAGATACACTGATGCGACGCGACTACCGACACAGATGGCGTGTCATTCAGCGTCTGGAGAGAACTGGGGCCTTGCTTCCTCGCGCAGTGTTCTTATATATAAAGCCGCGGTGCGGACGGCTGAGGGAACGCCTGATTAAATCCGCTCTCCCGACTAGCCGCTGGGCTAGTAACGCACCACTTCAAGTTACATAATAATTTATAGCTTCTTTGGCTGATGGCCGAAGAATCTCTTAATTTAAACGTGCATTCAGCACGCAGGTAAGTATTGATAATAAAATTTTGACGTGGCTAAGTTAAATACTTTAGGCGAGAGAGTTAATTTAATTGCCCTGCACGCACTAGATGAGCTCTGAACTGGCCCTGTTGAGATCCGCTATCGCTATAATTTTATAGGTATTAAAAAGAAACTTTACACATCTTCATAATCATAGCGGACCTCCAACCTATTTAAATCTAAACAACCTAGCCTTATTTACTAGCCTACTTAATCTATCTTGCTTCCTTCAGTTTTGAGATGAAAACCACAAAATCATGAATTTCCACTAAAGTCTTAATTTGTGAAATCCAAAGTACTATTTTTATTAAATCATTATGAAAGATGAATCTAAATATAAATTTTGAAGTCTCTAGCTCTTTTCTGTTGCGCCAATGATTTTTCCAGAAAAACGTCCAAATCTCGGAAATGGCTGAAGTTATCGAACTGATATTTAACACACATTAATTTAGTATTATTTCTGACATGCTAGAAAAGTTTTAGTTCATTCGCTTGATTTTTAAGGTATTGCGCAACATTTATGACGTCAGAGCTAGTTACAGCAGACTGGCTTGCACATAATGGAAACTGATGTGAATTTACTATAGCGTGAGTAGGCTGCTTCCCTACATCATCCTCTACTTAAATTTTTTTTGTTTATGAATGTTAATGAATGAAAAAAAAATTTAATTACAAAAAGGGAAGCAAGAGTACAGTTTAACTCCCTATGAAAAATCAAAATTGAAATATAAACCTGTAGAAACATTAAAGAAAACTGATTACCTACATTAATTATTTAAATTGTAGGCATGTTCACTGCCTTTTTAAACAATGTCATTACTCAAATTTTTAAAACAAAGTCATGAAATATTTTGGCATACATATTGCCTTAGACAAACAAACACATAGAAATTGAAAAATTATAAAAATCTTAACTACATTAAATACATTTTTACATACACAAATTCAAAGAAAATAACATGACACATAAACAGATGATTATCTCTTAGCAGTCTTTTCTAAACCTGAAAGAAAAGTTCACAAATAATTTTTACACACGTGGTTGTAGCCGCTTTGGCTGGCGTCCTACACTTCCATTCACAAGGGTAGAGGAGGGGAAGTTGCTATGGTGTGCGTCCTTCACGTTCTCTCTAAATTACATGGGGGAAAGGGGAGGGGTCACTGTGAGTTGTGTCCAAGTCACTCCACGCTTTCACGCAGCTACCAGGCTGCCATTATCTGGTTTGTCCTGTAGAACAAACAAAAAGAGTGCCTCAGACTCTGTTCACTTAATATCTAAGGGTGGGTCACAATGAAATGGGGATATACACATTTTATCCTTCAATATGTTGCTGGAACAAAGTTAACAGAATTTTTTCTTTTTAATTTTACTCTCACGGTTACTTAACTGTCATAAAATCGGTAAACAAATGGCTCAAAACGCCGTTAGTCATGTATTAGAAAAAATTTTATGCTCAAGGCATATAATCATAAATCCTATTTAATCTGAATTTATTAGTTCTGGGCCGGAACAATGAACCAATGCTCGGTACATTCCTGACAAATCTGCATCTTATTTACTTAACTGACTCATCTTTGATTACTTTATTCTTAGAGATAGTATGAGTATGATTAGTGGTTGTTTTCTCAGCTTCCATGTACATGTGAGTAACTTTTGGTAATAGTACAGTTGTGAGTGTTCAAAACACACTACGTTTAGTTGACTACTAAATCCACTTATTGGTCCTCTGCTGATGTCAGTTCCACATCTGCAATTAGGTACTTACTTACTTTGAAGTGTATTCATGCTGAGCTAAAATAGTGTTTCACGTCTGCCATTATGTACTTACTTACTTTGCTAGTGTATGAACTTAAGTAATACTCACTCCATTAATATTTAAAAGCATAGGACAGCACATTTATTTCATATTCATAGTGTATTGCAGCTGATTAGTTTGCTCACGTGGCAATCCATTTCCACTCAATCGGACGCTGAAACCTCAGGTAGTCTCTCTCAGACCTACCACTAAACTGCATCAAGTAATTATGGACGAGCGTAATGCTAAATTCCTTAAACCTATAGGACACCATGAGCTGCTCTGTCTCATCTAACATAAGGGTACCTATGGTCGCATTCACGCCTCCAACTCATAACCTCAATACGTGTAGGTGTATCCGGTCACACACTATACTAAAATAATGGCCAGCTCCAACCTTATAAATACTTCAGGGACGTGTCCTTCACGTCTCAACCACAAACACTGCTCAAATCTATTACACTGCCTTTCCTTGCTACACCAGGTGAGTTTAATCTTACAACTTATCTGCATATTTTTCATAACACTAAGCAATCTCTTTTACTATTTCTTAGTTAGCACTAATGCATACACTATGTTTCACTACCACTTCCGATCTTGCTTGTACATGAATTCATATATCTTTTTAAATTACTGTTGGTGGACCATTTCCAATAAAACAACACTTTGTACTTACTATATTACCTGGTTTCTACACATACTTGTTACTCCAATATATTTTATCTTAATTACTTCATACTTCTCTATTGTTTGTCACTATTAGGTTTGTCACATTAGGTATATTTTTTTTTTCACTAATCGGTAGATAGAATGGTTACATAACTCAAGGCTTGATAGTCATCACGGAAAATTTTAGTATTTGGAAAGAAAAGGTCGAAATTTTTGAAGACAGGAAAGAGGAAGAATGAGTGAGACCTGAAAAGGAAAGAAGATCTCACACAGCTGGGACTGCACAGCTGCCACACTGTGTAGAGGTTACAGAACAACCTCCTCCCTACAGCATTCATTAGTTTAATGCTGTAAAGAAGAGTTAGAAATTTTAGGTGGATAGAAAAGACGAAGAGTGAGTGAGACCTGAAATGGAAAGAAGATCTCACACAGCTGGGACTGCACAGCTGCCACACTGTGTAGAGGTTACAAAACAACCTCCTCCCTACAGCATTCATTAGTTTAATGCTGTAAAGAAGAGTTAGAAATTTTAGGTGGATAGAAAAGATGAAGAGTGAGTGAGACCTGAAAAGGAAAGAAGATCTCACACAGCTGGGACTGCACAGCTGCCACACTGTGTAGAGGTTATAGAGCAACCTCCTCCCTACAGCATTCATTAGTTTAATGCTGTAAAGAAGAGTTAGAAATTTTAGGTGGATAGAAAAGATGAAGAGTGAGTGAGACCTGAAATGGAAAGAAGATCTCACACAGCTGGGACTGCACAGCTGCCACACTGTGTAGAGGTTACAGTACAACCTCCTCCCTACAGCATTCATTAGCTTATTATTGACGTGATAATCATACCGGAAAATTTTGTGTTGGAAAGTAGAGGTCGAAATTTTTGGGGATAGGAAAGATGAAGATTGAGTGAGACCTGAAATGGGAAAGAAGATCTCACACAGCTGGGACTGCACAGCTGCCACACTGTGTAGAGGTTAAAGAACAACCTCCTCCCTACAGCATTCAGTGGCTACCTATGAATCTGCCAGGTCGATCTGAAAATACTTTATGATGCCTTTTTAGAACCTGTCTCAGTTCTTCCTTTTGATTGCCTGAAATCCTATCGATTTCCTGCAATTTAGCTTCAATTTTGTCTAAAATAATTGCTTCTTCTTCTGTGTTTGGCTTACTTGTACTAAGATTAACACCATTGCCCCAATATTTCCTGTTTTTCAGAACTCGTATAGGCAGCTCCCAAGTTCCATCATCAGTTACTACATGTTTATCACTAAAAGGGACTGTAATTACTCCGGTTATTGGCAAGACCATTTTTAACTGGCTTCTTTCAAAATCAACAACACTCTGATATTTCGACAAGAAATCTATGCCAATTAAAACCTCAATACTGAGATTGTTTACAATTAAACATGGATGATCAATTAAATTACCATTAATGTTAAAGGGTAGTAAAGCTTCTTGCTTTACCGTTTTTGAAACCTTGCCAGTAGCACCAATTATTCTTAGTCCTGATACCCTCATTACTGTAAGCTTGTCTTTACCAGGTAATGCATCAAAGAAGGACTGAGATATTGCACTCACCTCACTTCCACTGTCTAAGAGACAACGTACATTGATACCCAACATATTCACTATTATTATAGGGTGGCTTATTCTAGGTTGTACAGGTGGTTCCTCACATTCATCTAATAGTTCCTTTTGGATTTGTCTCCAACTAAAGTGATCGACATCTGTCTTCATTACATTTAGGTCACAGTGTGTAGGGGTTTCCTGAATTACATTTTCAGCTGCCTTTTCCAGTCGGTCTATTAATTTTAAATCGAAACACCGCACGACTTCATTACATTTAGTTTGCTGAACATGACCCAAATTACTGTAGTCTGAGCGATTCTGCGCCTCCAGACCGGGCATAACATTAGTTACAGCTAAACCACTTTCACCATTATCGTCGGTTTCCTTCTCAAGTGACAACTGGTCACAGCTACTGGGTTCATCGACCCCAAACAGCCTACCCTCTACATTTCCACTTATCTCCTGTCCTAAATCTATTAGTACATTATCAACATCCTGCACAGGCACTTTAGATAAGAGCACATCATCCTCATCGTAAATATAAGCATGAATTTCTACTGCTTCTTCACCTGTCAATTCAGTATTTTGTAGCTCGTCCCTACTGTTACACTGCTGCGACTTCTCTTTCTCTTCCCACTTAGAAAGCGTCTCTAACACGGTATCTATCAAATACTGTGAGTGATCTAATATTTCTGTTGTATCCTTAGGTGCTACCGACTCTTCATCCATCTGTTCAGTTTGAGTATTCTGATCTGTCTTACCAATTCCCTTAACTACTGGCTTAGGAAAAGTAACCGCCTGGTGAGCGCCAGTGTCCTCATAGACGGGAACTAGTTTTTCTGCCTAGGTCTACTACTGTTTCCTTTATTTTCATTATAGTTAGCTGGCATAGCCTTACTTTCCGTACTGTTGTTTACATGCATATTTCTGTTTGGAACAAAATTATTATCCCTTGGACGCCATTGTTGGTTCTGATAATTATTTCCCCAATTCCTATCTCTCTTAGGATGACGAACACCTACTGTTCTGATGTTTACATTGCCATTTTGATCGTTCCTAAAATTACTACCATTATTATTAGCATTTCTATTATTACGTGCTTGCTCCTCATTGGCAGCAACACGTTCTACACGTTCCAAGTACTCAATGAAACGATCCAGATTGTCTCTAGGGGCTGATATAATTCTAGTTTGCCAGTACCATGGCAGTTTAGCTTCCAGACCTAGTATAATCATTTCTGGTTTTAGCTTTTCCGCCAAATGTGACAAACGTGAAATCCATGACCTAGCAAACTCTTTAATAGATTCCTTGCCTGCATTGAAGCGTTTTCCACTCCAAAATTCTCTCAATACTTCATTTTGCTTATTGCTAGACCAATATTCATTAATAAAAGCTGTTTTAAATTCCGCTAATGTTTTACATTTCAACATAACATCAGCTGACCAACGCATGGCGTCACCTGCTAAATGGCTTCCAATAAATGAGATTTTCTCCCGCTCAGACCAAGTTGGTGGAATCACATCTTCAAAATCGTTCCAGAAATCTAACGGGTGGATATTTTTATCTGGATCGAACCGCAAGAACTGCCGACACCCGATAAAAGCGGCGTTTGCAGCTACAACTTGTTGTACATTACCATTACCAGAAGTTACTGAAGCTACTTTACTCTCAATGTTAGCAATGTTAGTACTTATATTTTCTACTTTCATTTCAACATTATCTACTCTTTGCACAATATGAGTAGTGTCAGTTTTGATTGCTTCTACTTCTGCTTGACATATGTTTACTTTTATATTAACATCTTTAAATCTATCTGAGCACAGTTCAGACTCCGCCTCGATCTTTTCTGTTAACTTGTGCTCCAGCTTCGCATCTTCCATTTGGAAGTCTTTGCGAACCTCAGCGACTTCGGATTTTATTGTCTTATACATTTCAGAAAATTGTTGAGCAACCTTTTTCTTAATATCCTCATGATTGCAATCAATTTTATAATTCAAACTGTCTAGATCCTCTTTCAATTTATTGCAACCAGCCTTGAAAGTATCGTCCATTACCTCCAATCGTTTATTAAAATTTGTTTGGCTGGCTACAATCTCAGACTTTAATTCAGCATTACTGCTTTTGACCTGTTCACTTATTTCAGACTTTAATTCAGCATTCATTCTAGCATTACTGGCTGACATTTCAGCATTACTGCTTTTGACCTGTTCACTTATTTCAGCCTTTAATTCAGCATTATTGGATTCTAACTTATTGTCCATTGCCTCAAACCGCATATTAAAATTTGTTTGACTGGCAGCTATTGCTTGTAATATAACATTTAGATCAACAGCCCCAGCATCTTTGGGTTGCTCACGAGCTGGCTTTTTATCACACTCAGGTGACGAAAAACTAGCTCCAATACCAGAATCATCAAAACTAAATGAAACTTCTGATTGATTAGTCATATCTAACTTCTCCTTCTTAAACTCTACCATTTCTGATGACTGTTTCATTTTTAATTCATCAGAGAAACTATCATCCAATAAATTTACAATTTCTACTTTCCGCTTTACTACAGGGGTCTCTATTATGGAATCATTGCCCCTTCCCACACTACTGTCAGGAGACAACACTTCATATTTCACTTTAACATTACTACTTTCATGCATATTTACACTCGAACCGTTGTCTGTATTTACAGTTCCCTCAACAGACATAGGTTCTAATTTAAGTTTAACCTCAGTTTCTTTTGGCGGTTCCATCGCCAACAGTCTTTTAGTGCAGGTTAGTAAAATTTTTAACAGCTTTTCACTTAGTTCCTTCTGCACGACGTATGGCGTTGCCGGCGCGGCGTACCAGGATTCCTGATGCGACGTGGCACGTTGAGCTGCGGACGGCTCTCCGACGGCTGTTGTGTGTTTGCGTGGCCCGCAATTGCAGGCTCTGCGCCGGCTGCTCCAGGGGACGACTGCGGTGCGGCGAGACTGGCTTCTCGCGATGCCGGCAGCACCGCTAGACTCAGTGCCAGCTCCGTCAATCCAGATGCGTTGTTAATCCAATTGCGTCGTCCACATGCACACGTAACACATTCACTGTTTTATACTCAGTTGCGTGTCGCATTTCACTCGCGAATCCGAATAGTTAAAAATCACTTTCACTTAGTTGATTTCCCGGCCGATGCACCATATGTGGGGCGGCGGATGTATAAGTTTGTAATAATAAATTATCTACTGTTGTATAAACGCTTGCGTGTTGAATCAGTTTCTAGCTTTTAGAATGTTGTTAATGCTGTCTTTTGCCGTTCTCAACACTGGCTCTCTATTTACTCCGTGACCCCAAGAAAGTGATTTAATAAAACTTGGAGCCAGTAAATAGATATCCTAGTGCCCACTTTACCTGAGAATGTTCTTATAGCTGCAGCTTATAGCTCTGAGGAATTAGGAGATTGTCCGGGATTTCTAATCAAAAACGGTTTTCCAAAATAGTTGAGTATATTCTGAAATTCACTGATAAAAAACACAAGTATCCCTACAACCTAACTAACAGAACAGTTCAGAGTCTAATACGCTGATGCAACTATAAATGTCCGAATCAAATGTTAAAAAGAATGCTCGCCAAAATTTGATGAAAATATTTTATCAAATGCCACGCTAAATTTTTGGTAGAATGTCTGTCCCGCGACGGCACGTGAAAATACGACAAAACGCAAACTGAAGCTAGATAATGAAAATCATTCCAGAATTAACACTTCACATAAAATGTTTTCATGGTTCCGCATATCTCTAGTAACTTAACACGGCACCCGAGGCTGTTTGTAGCAGATACACTGATGCGACGCGACTACCGACACAGATGGCGTGTCATTCAGCGTCTGGAGAGAACTGGGGCCTTGCTTCCTCGCGCAGTGTTCTTATATATAAAGCCGCGGTGCGGACGGCTGAGGGAACGCCTGATTAAATCCGCTCTCCCGACTAGCCGCTGGGCTAGTAACGCACCACTTCAAGTTACATAATAATTTATAGCTTCTTTGGCTGATGGCCGAAGAATCTCTTAATTTAAACGTGCATTCAGCACGCAGGTAAGTATTGATAATAAAATTTTGACGTGGCTAAGTTAAATACTTTAGGCGAGAGAATTAATTTAATTGCCCTGCACGCACTAGATGAGCTCTGAACTGGCCCTGTTGAGATCCGCTATCGCTATAATTTTATAGGTATTAAAAAGAAACTTTACACATCTTCATAATCATAGCGGACCTCCAACCTATTTAAATCTAAACAACCTAGCCTTATTTACTAGCCTACTTAATCTATCTTGCTTCCTTCAGTTTTGAGATGAAAACCACAAAATCATGAATTTCCACTAAAGTCTTAATTTGTGAAATCCAAAGTACTATTTTTATTAAATCATTATGAAAGATGAATCTAAATACAAATTTTGAAGTCTCTAGCTCTTTTCTGTTGCGCCAATGATTTTTCCAGAAAAACGTCCAAATCTCGGAAATGGCTGAAGTTATCGAACTGATATTTAACACACATTAATTTAGTATTATTTCTGACATGCTAGAAAAGTTTTAGTTCATTCGCTTGATTTTTAAGGTATTGCGCAACATTTATGACGTCAGAGCTAGTTACAGCAGACTGGCTTGCACATAATGGAAACTGATGTGAATTTACTATAGCGTGAGTAGGCTGCTTCCCTACATCATCCTCTACTTAAATTTTTTTTGTTTATGAATGTTAATGAACGAAAAAAAAATTTAATTACAAAAAGGGAAGCAAGAGTACAGTTTAACTCCCTATGAAAAATCAAAATTGAAATATAAACCTGTAGAAACATTAAAGAAAACTGATTACCTACATTAATTATTTAAATTGTAGGCATGTTCACTGCCTTTTTAAACAATGTCATTACTCAAATTTTTAAAACAAAGTCATGAAATATTTTGGCATACATATTGCCTTAGACAAACAAACACATAGAAATTGAAAAATTATAAAAATCTTAACTACATTAAATACATTTTTACATACACAAATTCAAAGAAAATAACATGACACATAAACAGATGATTATCTCTTAGCAGTCTTTTCTAAACCTGAAAGAAAAGTTCACAAATAATTTTTACACACGTGGTTGTAGCCGCTTTGGCTGGCGTCCTACACTTCCATTCACAAGGGTAGAGGAGGGGAAGTTGCTATGGTGTGCGTCCTTCACGTTCTCTCTAAATTACATGGGGGAAAGGGGAGGGGTCACTGTGAGTTGTGTCCAAGTCACTCCACGCTTTCACGCAGCTACCAGGCTGCCATTATCTGGTTTGTCCTGTAGAACAAAAAAAAGAGTGCCTCAGACTCTGTTCACTTAATATCTAAGGGTGGGTCACAATGAAATGGGGATATACACATTTTATCCTTCAATATGTTGCTGGAACAAAGTTAACAGAATTTTTTCTTTTTAATTTTACTCTCACGGTTACTTAACTGTCATAAAATCGGTAAACAAATGGCTCAAAACGCCGTTAGTCATGTATTAGAAAAAATTTTATGCTCAAGGCATATAATCATAAATCCTATTTAATCTGAATTTATTAGTTCTGGGCCGGAACAATGAACCAATGCTCGGTACATTCCTGACAAATCTGCATCTTATTTACTTAACTGACTCATCTTTGATTACTTTATTCTTAGAGATAGTATGAGTATGATTAGTGGTTGTTTTCTCAGCTTCCATGTACATGTGAGTAACTTTTGGTAATAGTACAGTTGTGAGTGTTCAAAACACACTACGTTTAGTTGACTACTAAATCCACTTATTGGTCCTCTGCTGATGTCAGTTCCACATCTGCAATTAGGTACTTACTTACTTTGAAGTGTATTCATGCTGAGCTAAAATAGTGTTTCACGTCTGCCATTATGTACTTACTTACTTTGCTAGTGTATGAACTTAAGTAATACTCACTCCATTAATATTTAAAAGCATAGGACAGCACATTTATTTCATATTCATAGTGTATTGCAGCTGATTAGTTTGCTCACGTGGCAATCCATTTCCACTCAATCGGACGCTGAAACCTCAGGTAGTCTCTCTCAGACCTACCACTAAACTGCATCAAGTAATTATGGACGAGCGTAATGCTAAATTCCTTAAACCTATAGGACACCATGAGCTGCTCTGTCTCATCTAACATAAGGGTACCTATGGTCGCATTCATGCCTCCAACTCATAACCTCAATACGTGTAGGTGTATCCGGTCACACACTACACTAAAATAATGGCCAGCTCCAACCTTATAAATACTTCAGGGACGTGTCCTTCACGTCTCAACCACAAACACTGCTCAAATCTATTACACTGCCTTTCCTTGCTACACCAGGTGAGTTTAATCTTACAACTTATCTGCATATTTTTCATAACACTAAGCAATCTCTTTTACTATTTCTTAGTTAGCACTAATGCATACACTATGTTTCACTACCACTTCCGATCTTGCTTGTACATGAATTCATATATCTTTTTAAATTACTGTTGGTGGACCATTTCCAATAAAACAACACTTTGTACTTACTATATTACCAGGTTTCTACACATACTTGTTACTCCAATATATTTTATCTTAATTACTTCATACTTCTCTATTGTTTGTCACTATTAGGTTTGTCACATTAGGTATATTTTTTTTTCACTAATCGGTAGATAGAATGGTTACATAACTCAAGGCTTGATAGTCATCACGGAAAATTTTAGTATTTGGAAAGAAAAGGTCGAAATTTTTGAAGACAGGAAAGAGGAAGAATGAGTGAGACCTGAAAAGGAAAGAAGATCTCACACAGCTGGGACTGCACAGCTGCCACACTGTGTAGAGGTTACAGAACAACCTCCTCCCTACAGCATTCATTAGTTTAATGCTGTAAAGAAGAGTTAGAAATTTTAGGTGGATAGAAAAGACGAAGAGTGAGTGAGACCTGAAATGGAAAGAAGATCTCACACAGCTGGGACTGCACAGCTGCCACACTGTGTAGAGGTTACAAAACAACCTCCTCCCTACAGCATTCATTAGTTTAATGCTGTAAAGAAGAGTTAGAAATTTTAGGTGGATAGAAAAGATGAAGAGTGAGTGAGACCTGAAAAGGAAAGAAGATCTCACACAGCTGGGACTGCACAGCTGCCACACTGTGTAGAGGTTATAGAGCAACCTCCTCCCTACAGCATTCATTAGTTTAATGCTGTAAAGAAGAGTTAGAAATTTTAGGTGGATAGAAAAGATGAAGAGTGAGTGAGACCTGAAATGGAAAGAAGATCTCACACAGCTGGGACTGCACAGCTGCCACACTGTGTAGAGGTTACAGAACAACCTCCTCCCTACAGCATTCATTAGCTTATTATTGACGTGATAATCATACCGGAAAATTTTGTGTTGGAAAGTAGAGGTCGAAATTTTTGGGGATAGGAAAGATGAAGATTGAGTGAGACCTGAAATGGGAAAGAAGATCTCACACAGCTGGGACTGCACAGCTGCCACACTGTGTAGAGGTTAAAGAACAACCTCCTCCCTACAGCATTCAGTGGCTACCTATGAATCTGCCAGGTCGATCTGAAAATACTTTATGATGCCTTTTTAGAACCTGTCTCAGTTCTTCCTTTTGATTGCCTGAAATCCTATCGATTTCCTGCAATTTAGCTTCAATTTTGTCTAAAATAATTGCTTCTTCTTCTGTGTTTGGCTTACTTGTACTAAGATTAACACCATTGCCCCAATATTTCCTGTTTTTCAGAACTCGTATAGGCAGCTCCCAAGTTCCATCATCAGTTACTACATGTTTATCACTAAAAGGGACTGTAATTACTCCGGTTATTGGCAAGACCATTTTTAACTGGCTTCTTTCAAAATCAACAACACTCTGATATTTCGACAAGAAATCTATGCCAATTAAAACCTCAATACTGAGATTGTTTACAATTAAACATGGATGATCAATTAAATTACCATTAATGTTAAAGGGTAGTAAAGCTTCTTGCTTTACCGTTTTTGAAACCTTGCCAGTAGCACCAATTATTCTTAGTCCTGATACCCTCATTACTGTAAGCTTGTCTTTACCAGGTAATGCATCAAAGAAGGACTGAGATATTGCACTCACCTCACTTCCACTGTCTAAGAGACAACGTACATTGATACCCAACATATTCACTATTATTATAGGGTGGCTTATTCTAGGTTGTACAGGTGGTTCCTCACATTCATCTAATAGTTCCTTTTGGATTTGTCTCCAACTAAAGTGATCGACATCTGTCTTCATTACATTTAGGTCACAGTGTGTAGGGGTTTCCTGAATTACATTTTCAGCTGCCTTTTCCAGTCGGTCTATTAATTTTAAATCGAAACACCGCACGACTTCATTACATTTAGTTTGCTGAACATGACCCAAATTACTGTAGTCTGAGCGATTCTGCGCCTCCAGACCGGGCATAACATTAGTTACAGCTAAACCACTTTCACCATTATCGTCGGTTTCCTTCTCAAGTGACAACTGGTCACAGCTACTGGGTTCATCGACCCCAAACAGCCTACCCTCTACATTTCCACTTATCTCCTGTCCTAAATCTATTAGTACATTATCAACATCCTGCACAGGCACTTTAGATAAGAGCACATCATCCTCATCGTAAATATAAGCATGAATTTCTACTGCTTCTTCACCTGTCAATTCAGTATTTTGTAGCTCGTCCCTACTGTTACACTGCTGCGACTTCTCTTTCTCTTCCCACTTAGAAAGCGTCTCTAACACGGTATCTATCAAATACTGTGAGTGATCTAATATTTCTGTTGTATCCTTAGGTGCTACCGACTCTTCATCCATCTGTTCAGTTTGAGTATTCTGATCTGTCTTACCAATTCCCTTAACTACTGGCTTAGGAAAAGTAACCGCCTGGTGAGCGCCAGTGTCCTCATAGACGGGAACTAGTTTTCCTGCCTAGGTCTACTACTGTTTCCTTTATTTTCATTATAGTTAGCTGGCATAGCCTTACTTTCCGTACTGTTGTTTACATGCATATTTCTGTTTGGAACAAAATTATTATCCCTTGGACGCCATTGTTGGTTCTGATAATTATTTCCCCAATTCCTATCTCTCTTAGGATGACGAACACCTACTGTTCTGATGTTTACATTGCCATTTTGATCGTTCCTAAAATTACTACCATTATTATTAGCATTTCTATTATTACGTGCTTGCTCCTCATTGGCAGCAACACGTTCTACACGTTCCAAGTACTCAATGAAACGATCCAGATTGTCTCTAGGGGCTGATATAATTCTAGTTTGCCAGTACCATGGCAGTTTAGCTTCCAGACCTAGTATAATCATTTCTGGTTTTAGCTTTTCCGCCAAATGTGACAAACGTGAAATCCATGACCTAGCAAACTCTTTAATAGATTCCTTGCCTGCATTGAAGCGTTTTCCACTCCAAAAATCTCTCAACACTTCATTTTGCTTATTGCTAGACCAATATTCATTAATAAAAGCTGTTTTAAATTCCGCTAATGTTTTACATTTCAACATAACATCATCTGACCAACGCATGGCGTCACCTGCTAAATGGCTTCCAATAAATGAGATTTTCTCCCGCTCAGACCAAGTTGGTGGAATCACATCTTCAAAATCGTTCCAGAAATCTAACGGGTGGATATTTTTATCTGGATCGAACCGCAAGAACTGCCGACACCCGATAAAAGCGGCGTTTGCAGCTACAACTTGTTGTACATTACCATTACCAGAAGTTACTGAAGCTACTTTACTCTCAATGTTAGCAATGTTAGTACTTATATTTTCTACTTTCATTTCAACATTATCTACTCTTTGCACAATATGAGTAGTGTCAGTTTTGATTGCTTCTACTTCTGCTTGACATATGTTTACTTTTATATTAACATCTTTAAATCTATCTGAGCACAGTTCAGACTCCGCCTCGATCTTTTCTGTTAACTTGTGCTCCAGCTTCGCATCTTCCATTTGGAAGTCTTTGCGAACCTCAGCGACTTCGGATTTTATTGTCTTATACATTTCAGAAAATTGTTGAGCAACCTTTTTCTTAATATCCTCATGATTGCAATCAATTTTATAATTCAAACTGTCTAGATCCTCTTTCAATTTATTGCAACCAGCCTTGAAAGTATCGTCCATTACCTCCAATCGTTTATTAAAATTTGTTTGGCTGGCTACAATCTCAGACTTTAATTCAGCATTACTGCTTTTGACCTGTTCACTTATTTCAGACTTTAATTCAGCATTCATTCTAGCATTACTGGCTGACATTTCAGCATTACTGCTTTTGACCTGTTCACTTATTTCAGCCTTTAATTCAGCATTATTGGATTCTAACTTATTGTCCATTGCCTCAAACCGCATATTAAAATTTGTTTGACTGGCAGCTATTGCTTGTAATATAACATTTAGATCAACAGCCCCAGCATCTTTGGGTTGCTCACGAGCTGGCTTTTTATCACACTCAGGTGACGAAAAACTAGCTCCAATACCAGAATCATCAAAACTAAATGAAACTTCTGATTGATTAGTCATATCTAACTTCTCCTTCTTAAACTCTACCATTTCTGATGACTGTTTCATTTTTAATTCATCAGAGAAACTATCATCCAATAAATTTACAATTTCTACTTTCCGCTTTACTACAGGGGTCTCTATTATGGAATCATTGCCCCTTCCCACACTACTGTCAGGAGACAACACTTCATATTTCACTTTAACATTACTACTTTCATGCATATTTACACTCGAACCGTTGTCTGTATTTACAGTTCCCTCAACAGACATAGGTTCTAATTTAAGTTTAACCTCAGTTTCTTTTGGCGGTTCCATCGCCAACAGTCTTTTAGTGCAGGTTAGTAAAATTTTTAACAGCTTTTCACTTAGTTCCTTCTGCACGACGTATGGCGTTGCCGGCGCGGCGTACCAGGATTCCTGATGCGACGTGGCACGTTGAGCTGCGGACGGCTCTCCGACGGCTGTTGTGTGTTTGCGTGGCCCGCAATTGCAGGCTCTGCGCCGGCTGCTCCAGGGGACGACTGCGGTGCGGCGAGACTGGCTTCTCGCGATGCCGGCAGCACCGCTAGACTCAGTGCCAGCTCCGTCAATCCAGATGCGTTGTTAATCCAATTGCGTCGTCCACATGCACACGTAACACATTCACTGTTTTATACTCAGTTGCGTGTCGCATTTCACTCGCGAATCCGAATAGTTAAAAATCACTTTCACTTAGTTGATTTCCCGGCCGATGCACCATATGTGGGGCGGCGGATGTATAAGTTTGTAATAATAAATTATCTACTGTTGTATAAACGCTTGCGTGTTGAATCAGTTTCTAGCTTTTAGAATGTTGTTAATGCTGTCTTTTGCCGTTCTCAACACTGGCTCTCTATTTACTCCGTGACCCCAAGAAAGTGATTTAATAAAACTTGGAGCCAGTAAATAGATATCCTAGTGCCCACTTTACCTGAGAATGTTCTTATAGCTGCAGCTTATAGCTCTGAGGAATTAGGAGATTGTCCGGGATTTCTAATCAAAAACGGTTTTCCAAAATAGTTGAGTATATTCTGAAATTCACTGATAAAAAACACAAGTATCCCTACAACCTAACTAACAGAACAGTTCAGAGTCTAATACGCTGATGCAACTATAAATGTCCGAATCAAATGTTAAAAAGAATGCTCGCCAAAATTTGATGAAAATATTTTATCAAATGCCACGCTAAATTTTTGGTAGAATGTCTGTCCCGCGACGGCACGTGAAAATACGACAAAACGCAAACTGAAGCTAGATAATGAAAATCATTCCAGAATTAACACTTCACATAAAATGTTTTCATGGTTCCGCATATCTCTAGTAACTTAACACGGCACCCGAGGCTGTTTGTAGCAGATACACTGATGCGACGCGACTACCGACACAGATGGCGTGTCATTCAGCGTCTGGAGAGAACTGGGGCCTTGCTTCCTCGCGCAGTGTTCTTATATATAAAGCCGCGGTGCGGACGGCTGAGGGAACGCCTGATTAAATCCGCTCTCCCGACTAGCCGCTGGGCTAGTAACGCACCACTTCAAGTTACATAATAATTTATAGCTTCTTTGGCTGATGGCCGAAGAATCTCTTAATTTAAACGTGCATTCAGCACGCAGGTAAGTATTGATAATAAAATTTTGACGTGGCTAAGTTAAATACTTTAGGCGAGAGAATTAATTTAATTGCCCTGCACGCACTAGATGAGCTCTGAACTGGCCCTGTTGAGATCCGCTATCGCTATAATTTTATAGGTATTAAAAAGAAACTTTACACATCTTCATAATCATAGCGGACCTCCAACCTATTTAAATCTAAACAACCTAGCCTTATTTACTAGCCTACTTAATCTATCTTGCTTCCTTCAGTTTTGAGATGAAAACCACAAAATCATGAATTTCCACTAAAGTCTTAATTTGTGAAATCCAAAGTACTATTTTTATTAAATCATTATGAAAGATGAATCTAAATACAAATTTTGAAGTCTCTAGCTCTTTTCTGTTGCGCCAATGATTTTTCCAGAAAAACGTCCAAATCTCGGAAATGGCTGAAGTTATCGAACTGATATTTAACACACATTAATTTAGTATTATTTCTGACATGCTAGAAAAGTTTTAGTTCATTCGCTTGATTTTTAAGGTATTGCGCAACATTTATGACGTCAGAGCTAGTTACAGCAGACTGGCTTGCACATAATGGAAACTGATGTGAATTTACTATAGCGTGAGTAGGCTGCTTCCCTACATCATCCTCTACTTAAATTTTTTTTGTTTATGAATGTTAATGAACGAAAAAAAAATTTAATTACAAAAAGGGAAGCAAGAGTACAGTTTAACTCCCTATGAAAAATCAAAATTGAAATATAAACCTGTAGAAACATTAAAGAAAACTGATTACCTACATTAATTATTTAAATTGTAGGCATGTTCACTGCCTTTTTAAACAATGTCATTACTCAAATTTTTAAAACAAAGTCATGAAATATTTTGGCATACATATTGCCTTAGACAAACAAACACATAGAAATTGAAAAATTATAAAAATCTTAACTACATTAAATACATTTTTACATACACAAATTCAAAGAAAATAACATGACACATAAACAGATGATTATCTCTTAGCAGTCTTTTCTAAACCTGAAAGAAAAGTTCACAAATAATTTTTACACACGTGGTTGTAGCCGCTTTGGCTGGCGTCCTACACTTCCATTCACAAGGGTAGAGGAGGGGAAGTTGCTATGGTGTGCGTCCTTCACGTTCTCTCTAAATTACATGGGGGAAAGGGGAGGGGTCACTGTGAGTTGTGTCCAAGTCACTCCACGCTTTCACGCAGCTACCAGGCTGCCATTATCTGGTTTGTCCTGTAGAACAAAAAAAAGAGTGCCTCAGACTCTGTTCACTTAATATCTAAGGGTGGGTCACAATGAAATGGGGATATACACATTTTATCCTTCAATATGTTGCTGGAACAAAGTTAACAGAATTTTTTCTTTTTAATTTTACTCTCACGGTTACTTAACTGTCATAAAATCGGTAAACAAATGGCTCAAAACGCCGTTAGTCATGTATTAGAAAAAATTTTATGCTCAAGGCATATAATCATAAATCCTATTTAATCTGAATTTATTAGTTCTGGGCCGGAACAATGAACCAATGCTCGGTACATTCCTGACAAATCTGCATCTTATTTACTTAACTGACTCATCTTTGATTACTTTATTCTTAGAGATAGTATGAGTATGATTAGTGGTTGTTTTCTCAGCTTCCATGTACATGTGAGTAACTTTTGGTAATAGTACAGTTGTGAGTGTTCAAAACACACTACGTTTAGTTGACTACTAAATCCACTTATTGGTCCTCTGCTGATGTCAGTTCCACATCTGCAATTAGGTACTTACTTACTTTGAAGTGTATTCATGCTGAGCTAAAATAGTGTTTCACGTCTGCCATTATGTACTTACTTACTTTGCTAGTGTATGAACTTAAGTAATACTCACTCCATTAATATTTAAAAGCATAGGACAGCACATTTATTTCATATTCATAGTGTATTGCAGCTGATTAGTTTGCTCACGTGGCAATCCATTTCCACTCAATCGGACGCTGAAACCTCAGGTAGTCTCTCTCAGACCTACCACTAAACTGCATCAAGTAATTATGGACGAGCGTAATGCTAAATTCCTTAAACCTATAGGACACCATGAGCTGCTCTGTCTCATCTAACATAAGGGTACCTATGGTCGCATTCATGCCTCCAACTCATAACCTCAATACGTGTAGGTGTATCCGGTCACACACTACACTAAAATAATGGCCAGCTCCAACCTTATAAATACTTCAGGGACGTGTCCTTCACGTCTCAACCACAAACACTGCTCAAATCTATTACACTGCCTTTCCTTGCTACACCAGGTGAGTTTAATCTTACAACTTATCTGCATATTTTTCATAACACTAAGCAATCTCTTTTACTATTTCTTAGTTAGCACTAATGCATACACTATGTTTCACTACCACTTCCGATCTTGCTTGTACATGAATTCATATATCTTTTTAAATTACTGTTGGTGGACCATTTCCAATAAAACAACACTTTGTACTTACTATATTACCAGGTTTCTACACATACTTGTTACTCCAATATATTTTATCTTAATTACTTCATACTTCTCTATTGTTTGTCACTATTAGGTTTGTCACATTAGGTATATTTTTTTTTCACTAATCGGTAGATAGAATGGTTACATAACTCAAGGCTTGATAGTCATCACGGAAAATTTTAGTATTTGGAAAGAAAAGGTCGAAATTTTTGAAGACAGGAAAGAGGAAGAATGAGTGAGACCTGAAAAGGAAAGAAGATCTCACACAGCTGGGACTGCACAGCTGCCACACTGTGTAGAGGTTACAGAACAACCTCCTCCCTACAGCATTCATTAGTTTAATGCTGTAAAGAAGAGTTAGAAATTTTAGGTGGATAGAAAAGACGAAGAGTGAGTGAGACCTGAAATGGAAAGAAGATCTCACACAGCTGGGACTGCACAGCTGCCACACTGTGTAGAGGTTACAAAACAACCTCCTCCCTACAGCATTCATTAGTTTAATGCTGTAAAGAAGAGTTAGAAATTTTAGGTGGATAGAAAAGATGAAGAGTGAGTGAGACCTGAAAAGGAAAGAAGATCTCACACAGCTGGGACTGCACAGCTGCCACACTGTGTAGAGGTTATAGAGCAACCTCCTCCCTACAGCATTCATTAGTTTAATGCTGTAAAGAAGAGTTAGAAATTTTAGGTGGATAGAAAAGATGAAGAGTGAGTGAGACCTGAAATGGAAAGAAGATCTCACACAGCTGGGACTGCACAGCTGCCACACTGTGTAGAGGTTACAGAACAACCTCCTCCCTACAGCATTCATTAGCTTATTATTGACGTGATAATCATACCGGAAAATTTTGTGTTGGAAAGTAGAGGTCGAAATTTTTGGGGATAGGAAAGATGAAGATTGAGTGAGACCTGAAATGGGAAAGAAGATCTCACACAGCTGGGACTGCACAGCTGCCACACTGTGTAGAGGTTAAAGAACAACCTCCTCCCTACAGCATTCAGTGGCTACCTATGAATCTGCCAGGTCGATCTGAAAATACTTTATGATGCCTTTTTAGAACCTGTCTCAGTTCTTCCTTTTGATTGCCTGAAATCCTATCGATTTCCTGCAATTTAGCTTCAATTTTGTCTAAAATAATTGCTTCTTCTTCTGTGTTTGGCTTACTTGTACTAAGATTAACACCATTGCCCCAATATTTCCTGTTTTTCAGAACTCGTATAGGCAGCTCCCAAGTTCCATCATCAGTTACTACATGTTTATCACTAAAAGGGACTGTAATTACTCCGGTTATTGGCAAGACCATTTTTAACTGGCTTCTTTCAAAATCAACAACACTCTGATATTTCGACAAGAAATCTATGCCAATTAAAACCTCAATACTGAGATTGTTTACAATTAAACATGGATGATCAATTAAATTACCATTAATGTTAAAGGGTAGTAAAGCTTCTTGCTTTACCGTTTTTGAAACCTTGCCAGTAGCACCAATTATTCTTAGTCCTGATACCCTCATTACTGTAAGCTTGTCTTTACCAGGTAATGCATCAAAGAAGGACTGAGATATTGCACTCACCTCACTTCCACTGTCTAAGAGACAACGTACATTGATACCCAACATATTCACTATTATTATAGGGTGGCTTATTCTAGGTTGTACAGGTGGTTCCTCACATTCATCTAATAGTTCCTTTTGGATTTGTCTCCAACTAAAGTGATCGACATCTGTCTTCATTACATTTAGGTCACAGTGTGTAGGGGTTTCCTGAATTACATTTTCAGCTGCCTTTTCCAGTCGGTCTATTAATTTTAAATCGAAACACCGCACGACTTCATTACATTTAGTTTGCTGAACATGACCCAAATTACTGTAGTCTGAGCGATTCTGCGCCTCCAGACCGGGCATAACATTAGTTACAGCTAAACCACTTTCACCATTATCGTCGGTTTCCTTCTCAAGTGACAACTGGTCACAGCTACTGGGTTCATCGACCCCAAACAGCCTACCCTCTACATTTCCACTTATCTCCTGTCCTAAATCTATTAGTACATTATCAACATCCTGCACAGGCACTTTAGATAAGAGCACATCATCCTCATCGTAAATATAAGCATGAATTTCTACTGCTTCTTCACCTGTCAATTCAGTATTTTGTAGCTCGTCCCTACTGTTACACTGCTGCGACTTCTCTTTCTCTTCCCACTTAGAAAGCGTCTCTAACACGGTATCTATCAAATACTGTGAGTGATCTAATATTTCTGTTGTATCCTTAGGTGCTACCGACTCTTCATCCATCTGTTCAGTTTGAGTATTCTGATCTGTCTTACCAATTCCCTTAACTACTGGCTTAGGAAAAGTAACCGCCTGGTGAGCGCCAGTGTCCTCATAGACGGGAACTAGTTTTCCTGCCTAGGTCTACTACTGTTTCCTTTATTTTCATTATAGTTAGCTGGCATAGCCTTACTTTCCGTACTGTTGTTTACATGCATATTTCTGTTTGGAACAAAATTATTATCCCTTGGACGCCATTGTTGGTTCTGATAATTATTTCCCCAATTCCTATCTCTCTTAGGATGACGAACACCTACTGTTCTGATGTTTACATTGCCATTTTGATCGTTCCTAAAATTACTACCATTATTATTAGCATTTCTATTATTACGTGCTTGCTCCTCATTGGCAGCAACACGTTCTACACGTTCCAAGTACTCAATGAAACGATCCAGATTGTCTCTAGGGGCTGATATAATTCTAGTTTGCCAGTACCATGGCAGTTTAGCTTCCAGACCTAGTATAATCATTTCTGGTTTTAGCTTTTCCGCCAAATGTGACAAACGTGAAATCCATGACCTAGCAAACTCTTTAATAGATTCCTTGCCTGCATTGAAGCGTTTTCCACTCCAAAAATCTCTCAACACTTCATTTTGCTTATTGCTAGACCAATATTCATTAATAAAAGCTGTTTTAAATTCCGCTAATGTTTTACATTTCAACATAACATCATCTGACCAACGCATGGCGTCACCTGCTAAATGGCTTCCAATAAATGAGATTTTCTCCCGCTCAGACCAAGTTGGTGGAATCACATCTTCAAAATCGTTCCAGAAATCTAACGGGTGGATATTTTTATCTGGATCGAACCGCAAGAACTGCCGACACCCGATAAAAGCGGCGTTTGCAGCTACAACTTGTTGTACATTACCATTACCAGAAGTTACTGAAGCTACTTTACTCTCAATGTTAGCAATGTTAGTACTTATATTTTCTACTTTCATTTCAACATTATCTACTCTTTGCACAATATGAGTAGTGTCAGTTTTGATTGCTTCTACTTCTGCTTGACATATGTTTACTTTTATATTAACATCTTTAAATCTATCTGAGCACAGTTCAGACTCCGCCTCGATCTTTTCTGTTAACTTGTGCTCCAGCTTCGCATCTTCCATTTGGAAGTCTTTGCGAACCTCAGCGACTTCGGATTTTATTGTCTTATACATTTCAGAAAATTGTTGAGCAACCTTTTTCTTAATATCCTCATGATTGCAATCAATTTTATAATTCAAACTGTCTAGATCCTCTTTCAATTTATTGCAACCAGCCTTGAAAGTATCGTCCATTACCTCCAATCGTTTATTAAAATTTGTTTGGCTGGCTACAATCTCAGACTTTAATTCAGCATTACTGCTTTTGACCTGTTCACTTATTTCAGACTTTAATTCAGCATTCATTCTAGCATTACTGGCTGACATTTCAGCATTACTGCTTTTGACCTGTTCACTTATTTCAGCCTTTAATTCAGCATTATTGGATTCTAACTTATTGTCCATTGCCTCAAACCGCATATTAAAATTTGTTTGACTGGCAGCTATTGCTTGTAATATAACATTTAGATCAACAGCCCCAGCATCTTTGGGTTGCTCACGAGCTGGCTTTTTATCACACTCAGGTGACGAAAAACTAGCTCCAATACCAGAATCATCAAAACTAAATGAAACTTCTGATTGATTAGTCATATCTAACTTCTCCTTCTTAAACTCTACCATTTCTGATGACTGTTTCATTTTTAATTCATCAGAGAAACTATCATCCAATAAATTTACAATTTCTACTTTCCGCTTTACTACAGGGGTCTCTATTATGGAATCATTGCCCCTTCCCACACTACTGTCAGGAGACAACACTTCATATTTCACTTTAACATTACTACTTTCATGCATATTTACACTCGAACCGTTGTCTGTATTTACAGTTCCCTCAACAGACATAGGTTCTAATTTAAGTTTAACCTCAGTTTCTTTTGGCGGTTCCATCGCCAACAGTCTTTTAGTGCAGGTTAGTAAAATTTTTAACAGCTTTTCACTTAGTTCCTTCTGCACGACGTATGGCGTTGCCGGCGCGGCGTACCAGGATTCCTGATGCGACGTGGCACGTTGAGCTGCGGACGGCTCTCCGACGGCTGTTGTGTGTTTGCGTGGCCCGCAATTGCAGGCTCTGCGCCGGCTGCTCCAGGGGACGACTGCGGTGCGGCGAGACTGGCTTCTCGCGATGCCGGCAGCACCGCTAGACTCAGTGCCAGCTCCGTCAATCCAGATGCGTTGTTAATCCAATTGCGTCGTCCACATGCACACGTAACACATTCACTGTTTTATACTCAGTTGCGTGTCGCATTTCACTCGCGAATCCGAATAGTTAAAAATCACTTTCACTTAGTTGATTTCCCGGCCGATGCACCATATGTGGGGCGGCGGATGTATAAGTTTGTAATAATAAATTATCTACTGTTGTATAAACGCTTGCGTGTTGAATCAGTTTCTAGCTTTTAGAATGTTGTTAATGCTGTCTTTTGCCGTTCTCAACACTGGCTCTCTATTTACTCCGTGACCCCAAGAAAGTGATTTAATAAAACTTGGAGCCAGTAAATAGATATCCTAGTGCCCACTTTACCTGAGAATGTTCTTATAGCTGCAGCTTATAGCTCTGAGGAATTAGGAGATTGTCCGGGATTTCTAATCAAAAACGGTTTTCCAAAATAGTTGAGTATATTCTGAAATTCACTGATAAAAAACACAAGTATCCCTACAACCTAACTAACAGAACAGTTCAGAGTCTAATACGCTGATGCAACTATAAATGTCCGAATCAAATGTTAAAAAGAATGCTCGCCAAAATTTGATGAAAATATTTCATCAAATGCCACGCTAAATTTTTGGTAGAATGTCTGTCCCGCGACGGCACGTGAAAATACGACAAAACGCAAACTGAAGCTAGATAATGAAAATCATTCCAGAATTAACACTTCACATAAAATGTTTTCATGGTTCCGCATATCTCTAGTAACTTAATACGGCACCCGAGGCTGTTTGTAGCAGATACACTGATGCGACGCGACTACCGACACAGATGGCGTGTCATTCAGCGTCTGGAGAGAACTGGGGCCTTGCTTCCTCGCGCAGTGTTCTTATATATAAAGCCGCGGTGCGGACGGCTGAGGGAACGCCTGATTAAATCCGCTCTCCCGACTAGCCGCTGGGCTAGTAACGCACCACTTCAAGTTACATAATAATTTATAGCTTCTTTGGCTGATGGCCGAAGAATCTCTTAATTTAAACGTGCATTCAGCACGCAGGTAAGTATTGATAATAAAATTTTGACGTGGCTAAGTTAAATACTTTAGGCGAGAGAATTAATTTAATTGCCCTGCACGCACTAGATGAGCTCTGAACTGGCCCTGTTGAGATATAATTTTATAGGTATTAAAAAGAAACTTTACACATCTTCATAATCATAGCGGACCTCCAACCTATTTAAATCTAAACAACCTAGCCTTATTTACTAGCCTACTTAATCTATCTTGCTTCCTTCAGTTTTGAGATGAAAACCACAAAATCATGAATTTCCACTAAAGTCTTAATTTGTGAAATCCAAAGTACTATTTTTATTAAATCATTATGAAAGATGAATCTAAATATAAATTTTGAAGTCTCTAGCTCTTTTCTGTTGCGCCAATGATTTTTCCAGAAAAACGTCCAAATCTCGGAAATGGCTGAAGTTATCGAACTGATATTTAACACACATTAATTTAGTATTATTTCTGACATGCTAGAAAAGTTTTAGTTCATTCGCTTGATTTTTAAGGTATTGCGCAACATTTATGACGTCAGAGCTAGTTACAGCAGACTGGCTTGCACATAATGGAAACTGATGTGAATTTACTATAGCGTGAGTAGGCTGCTTCCCTACAGTGGGAACAGCTGACGCTTACATTGAGGTACAGTATTGACTGGACAGCGAGGGAGATTTGGGGTAGGAGGTAGACTACAATTTTCGAAAGGATGAATGTGTTGGAGGGTTACGGTAACAAATCAGTCTAAACATTCAGCTATAGTAGTGGGACGGCGGTAGTGGGTGTAGAGAATTAGTGTATTGACTAGTCGGATGAATATAATCCACATAGGATTCTTTGGAAGATGGTGGCCCCAGCACTGACGGGAGCAGACGGGAGAGAGCTCATTGCAGGTGTTACATATTGGGGATTTTGCAGGTCTTGACAATCTCTGTGGAGGTTGGGTTTTTTATATTTGGTTATGTGGTATGGACTGTATTCGATACAGCAGAGGCAGCGGATGGCTTAAGGCTGGGCTTTGAACAGTTCGATTTTATGGCGTTAAATGTATAGGGGGACAATTATTGAACTATAAGAAATAAAATCGTCATAACTTCTGAACGGTTTGCGTTATGACGTTCAAACTGCACGGTTGGCCGCGGGGCATGACGGCAATTCGTGTGGTGTGAATATGGTTCGGTTTGGCGGCGAAGCCCAGTTTCATTTGGATGGGTTCGTCGATAAGCAAAATTGGCGCTTTTGGTGGACTGAGAATCCGCATTTCGCAATCGAGAAGTCTCTATACCCTCAATGGGTGACTGTGTGGTGTGCAATGTCCAGTCACGGAATAATCGATGCGATATTCCTTGATGGCACGATGACTACTGAATGGCACGTGAAGGTTTTGGAAGATGATTTTGTCCCCATTTTCCAAAGTGACCCTGATTTCAGTAAGATGTGGTTCATGCAAGATGGAGCTTTACCCCATCTAAGCAGGAGAGTATTTGATGTCCTGGAGGAGCGCTTTGGGAACCGCATTCTGGCTCTGAGCTACCCAGAGCCCATTGGCATGGGCGTCGACTGGCCACCATATTCTCGGATCTGAACATATGCGACTCCTTTTTGTGGGGCTATATTAAAGAGAAGGTGTACAGCTATAACGCCAGAACAATTGCTGAGCTGAAAGCAGGCAATCAGGAGGTCATCGACAGCATCGATGAACCGACACTTCAGCGCGTCATCAGAATTTCGCTATTCGTCTGCTCCACATCATCGTCAATGATGGCAGGCAGATGGAAGATGTCATAACCTAAATCCTAATACATTTAGTAATGTTTACAGGTTGAAAAAGTGTAGTATGTAATTAATATACATTTTTTAATATAGTTCAATAACTGTCACCCTGTAAATATTCTGTTTTTGATTAAGGGGTCAATGGTGGCAGGTGATTCTTTGAAATGGGGGATCATGGATGTTAAGGATGAAATGAAATGATCGTATGGCACTAATGGCCGGGAGTCCCCACGTGGGGAAGTTCGGCCGCCAAGTTGCAAGTTTCTCAACTGATGCCACATTGAGCGATTTGCATGCCGATGATGCTGAAATGATGACGAGAACAACACAACACCCAGTCTTCGAGCGAATGAAAGCCGTGACTCAGTCGGGAATCGAAAATGGGCCCATTGTATGACAGTCAGACTCAATGACCACTCAGCAAAGGAGGCGGCCTGTTGTTAAGGATGAAACGATGCCACTGAAATTAATTTGGCTAATCCAGTTAACAGAATATACAGAGATCACATTCCCGAGCTTCTTGACTTAATGCTCGACAGTATAATACTTTTGGAATATTCATTCAAATAAGTTAACTAATCTCTTCTAGCTCTCTGTGCCCCTCGTTGCAAGCGTTAGCGCTCCCACGTATTCATGACGAGGACACCGATTTCCGGCTTATCGTTCCATGCTCGCTTCTTTCGGCTGCCGTCAGAGGCCTCTGACGACAAGTAAATGCAACTGCGGACCATGACAGCCCAATAACGTCGTACATCTCTCTCTCTCTCTCTCTCTCTCTCTCTCTCTCTCTCTCTCTCTCTGTGTGTGTGTGTGTGTGTGTGTGTGTGTGTGTGTGTGTGTGTGTGTGTGTGTGCACGCTCGCAATCGGCATCCGCACGTGAGAGGCCTCCGAATGCGGGCGTCAGACGTGGGCCGGCAACACTGCTCCAAATACCAGAGCCACCTGCCAGAATTACAATGGCGCAGGTGCATGCTGGAGCTGGGCTCCTCTGCCGGCGGCTCCTGTTCGCCCCCTCCCTCCCACGCACTGCGTCGGCACGTGCTTTTCATAATGCAGCTGCCACGAGTGGCTATTCCACTGCACGAATTCCACTCCTAGTATGAACGGTTGTTACTCGGAATAAATTCATGTTACCACAATTAGCTGCTTTGAGTGACTCAGGCTCTGGTGATGACTGTTTTAGAGTAAACGCAAAAATAAGAAAAATCATCTTGGTAAGGATAGATTAATATGTAAAACGTTATGTTGTAGTTAACAACTGTATTGGTCAAGAAATGTTACATCAAAACCTTTTAAAAATGTGGAACTTGCTGATGTACGTCATACAGCTGTGATAGACCTGTGTTGTTATGTGCTGTGAAGATCATACGGCACTAGTACAGAAGGTTTTGATGTAAATTTTCTTGACTATTTTACATGCTAATATGTCCTGCCAAGAAGTTTTTATTGTAATGTACTTTTACGTCGACGTGAAAATTATCCTTCCTACCGAAATCAGTCATCAATAAAGCATTATTCACTAAACCCAGCTTACAGTGATAACACGAAATTCTTCAAATATATTAGAGCTATGTACCACACCTAAAAAGAAATATTTCATATGTTGCTCTGCCAAACTGATTCTACATTCTAAATTACTCGTTATTTTAATTCAGACATTTTATTTCATTTTTAATTTCCACTACTCACTATAATACACTTCAAAATAACGTCATAGTAGTTAAATTATCATTTTAAACGTAATTTTAATTTCAATATTATCTAACGGTTATTTTCGAGGTTCATTCTTGATTAATGCTAGCAATGAAGACTTAGAGGTGGAATCCACAAATTACTTAGCATTGATCTGGGTAAGAGATGAAGAAAACGACTACAAAGGCAACATAGAGACGCAGAAGATAGAAGACAACCCACAGGCGTCAGATTTAGGGACGATACGAGTTTAGTAGAAGAATTATTTCTGTTGCTGTAGTGTTACAACAGAAAAAATTCTATAAAGCGCGTTGACACTAGTGCTGCCAGCTTAGTGGATTTTCCACTAAAACTATTGGTTCTACCCTCCTTTTAGTGGCGAAATATTGTTTCTAGTGACTGGTGGATTTTATAGTGGTTTAGTAGAATTCAGTTTCAGTTGCTGAAAATGCGATCTCTCGATCAGTAAGCTATTTATATGTTTCGAAATATGTTATTTCTACTTTATTTGACTTCAGGAGTATTTAACTTTTACTACGAAGGCAACGGTGATGCATTACAATGTGACATCAAACGAACCATTATAATCGATAGACTACAAGCGAGGAGTCCCTGTAGAATGAATAGTATTTAGTAGCACCTAGTTATAGTTCATTTCACGAGCGAAGGCGCGTTGCGCAGTTCAGCAACCGGTTTCAAACAATGGATGCTCATATGAAGTTTGGAAGGTAGGAGACGAGATACTGGCAGAAGTAAAGCTGTGAGGACGGGGCGTGAGTCGTGCTTGGGAAGCTCAGTTGGTAGAGCACTTGCCCGCGAAAGGCAAAGGTCCCGAATTCGAGTTTTAATCTGCCAGGAAGTTTCATATCAGCGCACACTCCGCTGCAGAGTGAAAATCTCATTCTGGAAATGTATGCACACTTACCATAAAAAAGGAAGAAAAAAGAATTTCATTATTCACAGCCATGCATACCAATATACGCGTAGTGGGCCATTTGGGCGAGATAATTAATCACATTCATGAAACAGATATTGAAAAAGTTCAGCTGCACCGAACTAAGTGCACCTCAATCATAAAAAAGTGTTAGCACCGCATTTCACTGACGTTCTAAAACAAAGTTACGAAGATCAATCATTTAGCTTACTAACTGATGATGGGAAACAGAATTTATCCCCTCAATAATAATCAGATCCAGATTATTATTAAAGATTGGAGCTTCATCTACTGATATTGCTGTACATAAATACTTGTGATTGATTATAGTTTATTACACTAAATTACACCAAATAATAGTATCTTGACTTTGCTGAACTGCACGAGTGTAATGCTGAAGGTATTGTCTCTGCTATAAAGAAGACACTTAAACGAAACAACATGCGACTTTAAAATTTAATGGGCATTGGTACAGATAGTGCCTCTGTCATGGTTGGAGTAAATAACGGAGTATTTACGAAATTGGAAGAAGAGGTGCCACGACTGATTTTAGTACGTTGCTTGTGCCATTCATTGCAACTGGCTGTTTCACCTGCACCATGAGAATTTTTACCGAGAAATTTGACGTTTTTAATTAAAGAGACATATGGTTGGTTTAGTCGCTCCTCTTCCAGACAATCTCTTTATAAGGAGCTACACAAAACCATCAACGATGGACACAAACCATTAAAAATAGTTCAAGAGTGACAGACAAGGTGGTTATCAATAGAATCCAAGAATATACACGCAATAGTCAGAACTAAAAAAACATTTTTCCGTAGCTAAAGTGGGTGAAAGGCGTCACACGGCAGAGTTATTGCACGCTATATATACCAACGAGATTAATTACACTTATATTTCATTTTTATATCCAATATTAAATGAACTAAACAGAGTCAATAAATTATTCGAGTCGAAAGATACACATCACACCAAACTCTTTGATGAGTTGACCATCCGGATAGATATGCTTGTCAGGGAAGTTACGTATTTTGCAAATAAAGTTAATATATTTACTCAAAATATTCGTGATTTCTTCGATCGAAGATGCTATCTGGGATATCGCTTTGAAAAGCAGTTGCTTGAAATGAGAGAAAAAGGATTACCACAGGAAGATGAAGAAATGTTGCGTAATCGGTGCATAACATTTAAAGTAAGTCTGAAGAATTAAAAAACAGGTTACCAGAAAATTTGATGTTGATGAAAAAAATTTCCATAATAAATGTTGAAGAAGCATTTAATCACAACAAAGAAATCTAACTGATATAATGGCTCAGTTCAATAAGAGTGCACAATTTACAGCAAGAGTGGATGATCAGTGGCGACAAATTCATGACAAATTCATTTGTTGAACTGGAACGAGACCAAAGATAAAAAAATTGGAATGAAGTATTGCATTTCATAGTCGCTCAAGGGGAATCCAGATTTGAGGAATTAGCGACTTTTGCAATTACTCTTCTAAGACTGCCTCATTCCAATGCCGATTTTGAGAGACTATTTAGCAGTGTCAATGTAACAAAAACCAAGCAGAGGAATAGAGCGAAGTTAAATATTTTAACTGCTATATTAAGAATACGCTGTGGTTCGAGGTTGGAAGGAAAATGCTACAACGAATATGAAATTCCAATAAATGATGTAAAACAAATCGGTACCAAAGAATAAATCTGAAACCGACGATGATGATGATGCAGATAAAAATGATTCATCTAAAGAAGACAAATTCATTTAAATAATTAGCTGTTGTTATAGAACTTTTTGTATGTTTCTGACCTTGACTTGCTGATTTATTTATTGTTTGTACATTTATGTTCATTTGTGAATATTTAATTACTTAATAATAAAGGTCACTAGTTACCAATATACTTATTGTTTTCTTTCATAATAATTTAAAAAGAAATTAGTGGAAATTTTAGCCATTATGAGAGTAGGGGCATTACTGTTAGTAGTTTTCTCGTGGTTTTTGCACTTGAAACTTGTGGGGAGCTCACTTTAATTGTTGGCAACACTGGCTGACATAGACGGAGTCGACATTTTTCAGTAGCTGTTGTTCGTCTCTCTGAAAGAGACTGGTGCTAGGCTCTGATCTCACGTGTAAACTGTAATTCGTTTCCTAATGTGTGAGACATAAGTATGTCTCTTAACAACAGAGTGAAGCTATCATACTGATTACACCGGCTCGTACTTAACTGAGACGTCACACTATTTTCTTCTCAAAAGATTTGAACACTGTCAACGATCCCTGACCTGATACGATGTCAAAGGCAGAAAAGTTAAGAAATGTGGTTTTACAGCATATTAGTGCTTTTATCTCAACACACCTGACAAACTTGGACCTGGAGGGACGAAACAAGAAGTAAGTGGAGGCATTTAAGATATTGTGATACAGAAATAACAAACAAGAGGAGAAGTAAGATATGACATGAAGAATATGCGAAGAAGCAGCAAGAATGGAAAATCTTACCAGAAGGGATAGCTTGGTGGAAATGTAAAAAATAAAAAAAGTAATCTCTGGTAAAGCCATTTTAAATGTCCATCATAAGCTGTCAAATTATTTATACAGATAAACTTTATTTCATCATGTATAACACTGCACGTCAATTTCGGCCTGCGGCCATTTTCAAATGCCAGCAATTACAATGTCAATAAAGTAAAAATGTAAAACACTTTTTGAACATGGTTACACTATACATGTTAAATTGCTGTTACTCTACTTACATTTGCTTCGGAGGAGTATGTGTCATATTTAAAAACTGTTTAGTACTATGTGGGAACAGACGGATGCACGACGAAAATAAACATATAAATAGTCTGGCACATCATATACTTCCTACAGGAAAGCATTTTGTGACACGTCAAATAACTGAACTGCTGTTGACAAAGGGATTTTACAACAGAAGATGAGTGACATTGGGAGATGCAATGGAGAAAACAGCAGAGGCTGGCAGTTAGGCAAAGAAGGAAGCTTTGAATGACGTACGAGATTCTAAATTTGATGGAGGACGAAAATATGATAATACAACGAATGAACCGCTCAAAACTGCAAAGCTGGAACGGCGAAAGGGGATATACAAAGCTGTAAAGCCACACATAGCTACAAAAAAGATAGATAACGCTTTTATGAAAATCAAAGATGCGTTTCGAAAACAGAAAAACAGGTGTAAGAACAAGAACACAGATGACAAGGAAATATAGAGAAGAGCTACACAAAGGAAAAACGTGAAGCTAATATTATGGAAAGAAAAGAGGTGGTGTGTACTCGAAGCAAACATTTTCCAAACTTACCCTCTTATTGCTCATGGTCGAATTTACAGTTTTTAAATATCACTATATTTCATTTAATTAATTAACTTTAATTATATTTATTGGGCAAATATGTATTTGCGGCAAAGCAATCTTATAGCTCTTTCTTCTTTGATCATTGGCTACCTCTTACTGATCGCTATTTGTCATAGGTTTAGTTTGTATACGAATTTGATCTTATTTACTTTTCAGTTAAATAATTGGAATGAAATAGCACCAGTTGCTAGCAATTTACCTTGATAAGGAAAAGCGTGACTTAAAACTGTTACAAGATCGATTCTTAGATAATTTGATATACAGATCGTATTTATTTCCCAAAGACACACCTCACTGTCTCAATTACTCTTATACTCAACACACGAACAGAGATCTGAGTTACTTTTGGTAAACAAACCTTGCAGTTTCAGTTATTGTAATTATTACCAGCCGGGATTTTCTTGGTCTCCTACAACTGAATCAAGTGCGTCACACTGTTAGATAGTTAGGGGATATATGCAATGGAATAAATTACAGCCAACACATCCCGATGCAATGGTATGTAAAACACTATGTATCTAACTATGATAAAATAAACTTCAATACATAAAGATAAGGTTTAGGAAATGAAATCCAGCAACTCACTGGTTACCGACGGAAAAATAACGCAGCATATAATCAGAGAGGTCTACGATGACTCTTGTTATAACAAGTAAATGAAAATTTACCGAAGTAGCCTTGTTAAATAGAACGTGCAAATATGGCCTAGCTATTCCGAAATTTAGAACGGCCACAGGCATTAGAGATAACTACCCCACAAGGAAAACATAGCAAATTCAAACACTTCAGAGGCACAACAAAGCTCAGAACTGATAGGAATTTTATCAGTTTTCAACTATGACTTGGATATGCAATCTGTCTCTACGTTTACTCTAATCAAACTTAATCTACTGTGAACTGTACCGTGGCGAACTGCTGAAGTGAACTGGTACAAGTAACACTGGAAGCTAACTCACATAGAAACCAAGTTAAGTATGAAATTTTGTCATATTTAAACAATCTAAATTCCACCACCACTCCTTGTGCAATAAAGATTGCAGAGCCAACTCATAATAATTCACCTATTCAATGATTTAAAATGGCACCATGTGCCTCTGCGCAATGTACACATTTAGAGGGCCACACGTCTCAAAGGCTATGGTGCTGCTGCTCATCACAATGTAATTACAAAAAAATCATTTTATGTTCAAAATTACTCTCAGTGAAAAGCTACCTTCCTCAGCAGCGGCCAAAACATTGAATAAGGCCACACAACAATGATTACTGGGGCAAAAGTAGTGGCTATCACCAAACTAGTACAAAGAAAAACCTCTAAACATTGGAAAATGATACCCGGAATTTATCTCATCTCAATGTAAATCACGAATGACAATTGTTGCAGTTAATACTTCTGCACAAATACATTGAAATCTTAGTTGCAATGGGTGTTATACATGTGGGTGAGAAATGTTAATCGTTCCATAGTCATAAAGGAAGAGTTCACGAAAAATTGAAATAAGCCCCACTAAACCATTCGGACTAGTCTTCTAAGGGATTTACCAATAACTGGTGACTACTGAAGGTGCTGGAAACTTTGTGATTGAATCGTTTGTGGCTCTCGAGTGATTTTGCGGTGCAGTGCGCCAAGCACGAACAAAGAAAACATTAGTAAAATTTACACAAATCAATTAACCAACTCATGAAAATGAAGCACCGTCCTTCCTCTGTGAAAAGAAAGACGTTTAGTTAATGATTGACGAGGGCACTATGCTGATGGCCAGTACCTCGTGTTAACGGTCGTAACTTCGTAAGTTCAGCCATCTGTTGAGACAAAATTACTACAGTTGCCACATCTCCCAACGTTTCCCTATCTATAATTACTTTAAATATGACATTTTGTCCGGGAGCTACAGTAATATAACACATTTTTACCACATTATCCCACCATACCCTGATACCAACGTGGACACTTCGCTCTCTGGGACCTCCTCCTGCATACAGCCTAAGATGGCCTTCCCAGTGACCAATGTTCTCCCCGTCTGAACCACTATGAGGGTGAAGGGTACCATTGACTGAACGCCTGGACGGCCTCTCAGACCGTCGGCACGATGTGAAAGCTCTGCTATTCTCTTTGCAAAGCCTTATACACTGACTACTATTTGCAAAATCACCACCTGTTACTCATCTTTTGTTAGTTCTACAGTTTCAAAAGCCCATAAACAATCACACTTTCAATCACTCATTTACATGGGAAGGTAAAGGTAGGACACAGGAAGTATGACTAGTAAAACAAAATACAGTAAATTTTCCTTTCCAGATCCAGATGGCCATGGCGTGATAAAATCATTGCACGTAGCCGCTGCTTGCGCCATTTCAACCTGCATTATTCTTTATTGAGCAAAGGCCCTCGCCTGCATTCCAAGAGCCAATGACCGACGTTAAGAAGATTCTTCGAGAAGCTTTTGAACTTGACAGAAGAGGCAATGACCGTAAAGTCGTTCACCTCCAGTGAACTGAAGTGAATAAATACGCGAGACGCAGTGGGCCCGACAAGAGTAGCAGTAGTTTTCAGTCAGTTCCGGTGCTGAAGACCGTCATGCAAGAAGAGACTACATCACACACAGACGCACCAAGTCCGCCGCTGTAATGGAATAGCAAGCAGCAGCCTCGGCACCAGAAGACAGAAGTCAAAGGTATTTGAGGACTGATTTTTACGTACCCGGGTGACTCGTGAGGACGGGAAAGAGACGGCCTCACATCAGCAGTCACCTGTGAATTGGGATGAAGATCTGACAGCCGAAGATTGGCAAGCGGGAGTCCGTTGTTCGAGTCCGGGACACTGGCCTTCCCCCGCCGCGCCGCTCCGCTTGCCGACGCACAACACACGCGGCCGCGTAGAGAAGAGAGACACTGGGACACCACATCCGAGGTATCACCATCCGATTCACGACTTCGCTCTCAATAATTAAACGGGCGCGTCTCCAGTCAACTGGGCGAGACGGCGACACGAGATACACACCGCCAGGCGTAATCAGACGCCGCCGCTTCCGCAGCAGATGCTTTGCAAACGACACAGCTGCCGCTCTCCTAGCCAGAATAATCGAGTAAGGAAACAGTTGTACAAAAACTTCAATAAAAGTTATCTTATGTAAAAATGCTGTTTCATTCTACCTCATACCCGAGCCAAGGAAGAACCCACCCTGCCCCCATGTTGTTAAGAGAGAAAAATTAATTTATTTAGTATTTTCACCGTGGGATAATGCTTTAGAATCAAATGCCTTTGCAGTAATGCTCCTCCTGACAATTGACTAGCCACAAAAGAGAAAACCCAGTTACATTTATAGCAGAAGTGTTACATTATGGAATTTATCTTGAGGGCTTAAATCGAGCGTACTGATAGTACCAATTCAATCTGACAGGCAATATACCCTTAGACTTCAAAAAGAACCAAATAATTTCGAAACCCAAGATGGTAAACGTACAGGATGGGGAAAATAAAAATGGCCCAGAGGGCAGAGTTCCAGAGTACAATGAAACACAGCAGAGGAAAGCAATTACGGTACTAACATTACTATAGCAGATGTTAAAAATGACAACCATTCAGCGTTTGGCACTCTTGGGCTCTGGTCAGTAAGTTCCGAAGGCGGATCGAAGGTGGACTGCTGGAATTTCTGCTATCTCATCCGAAATTTTCTGCTGCAGGGGTTGTTGCGATATACCTTGGACTTGAGGGCTCCCCACACAAAGTACACGTATATTGACTGATCAGGTGGCCATACAGGAATCTGCTAACAGCACTGTCAGGTGTGACGACTGTGTAAATGTGCTCGAATTTTTGACCGGCTGTATGGGTAGTTGCTCCATCCTGTTGGAAGTAGCTGTAGGTCTTTTCCTCCTCCGTTAATGCTGCCACAAACGGTTTCAAAATCGTATCCACTCGTCTGGGCCACTTTTATTTGGGCCACCCTGTGTTGCCGAACCACCAATTTGTAAAGTCAAGGTTGTGAAATACTAAAACAAATTATGTGCAGAAGGACCAGATACATGACAGAAGCCTTTCCAGGAGATGATTGGTTTCATTTTCGGAGGAATACAGGAAATACACAAAGTAGTACTGAACCTAAGGGTTACCTTACGAGATAGGATGAGGAACAGCAAATTGTAGTACTTGTAGATTTAGAAAAAGCTTTTGACAGTGCTGACTGGAATGGACTCTTTGGAATTCTGAAGTCATTAGCGATAAAATACAGGGACCGAAAGGCTATGCACATGATGGGCTAAGTGGAAGCAGGAGGGCAAGTGGACAAAAGCTATGATGGGAAGTTTGGGCAGACGTTGGTGTGGAATTCAGGATTAGAGCAGTTGACGATTGTGAAATCTTTGTGGGGTATGATTTGTGAGATGTTTAGATTCGGAAGTGACATGGTTTTTGAACTGAGGAATTTGGTGTCTGCACGCGATAAGATGAAGGAACGTGGTGAAGGAGGTGTTTGAGATGGGATGGGAATGGGGTTCGAAGGTTCTGCAGTGTGTAACTGTTATGGGGGTTCTATGGGTGTCGGGGATGGGTGTAGTGTCTGTACTGCGTGATTTACGGGGGTCTTTTAAGGATGGGCCGTATAAGGATATTGCTTAGAAATGTGGGATAGGTTTTCCCAATGATTTATTCTTATCTGGAGCTGGTGGAACTGTAGCTGACGCAGATGCGGCTTGTATAGTTAGAGCTGCTGTATATGAAGTTTGCCATTTATTTATGTCAAAAGCATCAAACTTGAGTATAAAATATGTATATAACTATATGTACATAATGGTGCTTATAAATTAACTGCTGATTTAAAATTTGAAGAATAAATTTAAGGAAACTAGACACAAAAGAAATAATGAAAAAGATGATTATCTAAGCACCTTTAGCCTAGTATCTGGCAAATCATTATGGCATCAGAGGTTGAGGACAATCAATCATCTTTCAGGGCTTAGTGTACCGTGGTATAAGCGCTGTGTTGTTTGCTAAACTCTACAGTCACAAAGGGTCGATGATATGGAATAATCCCTTTTTTCGTTGTCTTTTGACCATGCAACATCTACAGTGAGCGTGTTCAGAATTTTCCAGACGGGCCATTCTTCTGTGAAACCAGCTGCTACATTTTACGATGGTGTCATCCAACGTTGTTCAGAGCTCATCTTCCACAAAGATAATATGAAGTAAGTGCTGGTTTGCTTGAGCCTCGATTAGTTATGACTGGAACTTTTGCATTGGGGCACAAATATAATCAAGCAATGAAACAGTGGCAAACATGGTGACTGGCTGATGAATGCATGACTGACAACAAGGATGACAATTGGCGATTCCAGGCAGCTGAGCCAACGACTGGCTGGTGAAGGTAATGAGCGGCAGTGAAGATGACGACTGTCGAACACTGGCAATGATAGCATTGACTGGCTGGTGAAAGTAATGACTGGCAGCGAGGCTGATGACTGGCGATCACCGGCAGCGAGGGCAGTGACTGGTGAAGGTGATGACTGGCAGCGAAGATGAAGACTGGGGATCACTGGCAGCGAAGGCGGTGACTGGTGGCGTGGGCGATAGCTGGCGGTGAAGGCGATGACTGGCAGTGGTGACTGGCGGCAAAGGCGATGACGAGGACAACGACAGCGAGGCGAAGAAATTTTTCCAGTAGCGGTTGCAGTCCTGAAAGCAACCCATGCAGTTGTTTTTCTGAGGAGACGAGGGCTTCCAGCCCTCAGACAGCGCTACTCCATTCGTCTCTGCTTCGCTGATATTCTTTCCTTGACGAGTTACATGCGTGCAACGCCGCTAGGTGGCCTTCAGCCACGCGGAGTGCATCGCTCATATTGCGTTGGTTCATCAGCGTATCTGTGACGCTTCATTCCTCTAGAATCACTTTACAGTTATTATATCCCAAATCTTGTCCTTAAAGTAGCGATGTTGCATCACGAAAGTTTAAAACTGTTCTCATTAACATAATTTGCAAAGTACAGTGAGACGCCCTCGCTAAACCCGCAGGACAGGACAGGTAGTTTAAGTTGTGGAAAGGGCTTAAAACAAGCGGCTGTCAGTTACCTTTTATTTGATCAAACATTACAAGATCAAAGAATTTAAAAAAAAAACACAGCTTAATTTTTGGAACTTACTTAGTGGCTGAATGCGCCGTACAATCTCATGCCTTAAGGGGAGGAAGACCACTTTAATTTAAAAATAGCTGAAAGCCAATAACTTAAAGCTCAACCAAAATCAGAAATTTAAAATGCAAAGCCTTATCTTAAAACAGTTCCTTAATTAGACTGAAGGCTCAAACCATCTGACGCCTTAAGGGCAAAACAACCTTAATCTAAAAATCGGCTAGAAGCCATACAAATACAAACAACAAGAACAAATAAGAAAAGGCAGTACACACAACGGCGCTCAGAAGTTTCCGAGGGTCGGCCTGGAATTCAAACACTAATCCTCGCTTAGGTGAGACAGGCAGTGGGCCCAACCTTTGTCGATCCGACGACAACCCAACCGACAGACAGTCAACGGACTCATCGACAAGATAACCTCCGCTTCACCCATACCAGCACACAACAGGAAGTTCAATGGAACAACATAGAAGGTATTGAGGACCAAATACAATTATAAATTGAGCTGTCAAACAGCACACCATGTTGGACAGCGACAACACAATGAGGAAAATACACTGCCTGAATTTACGTCAACGGGCAGGGCAGGCAACCGAAACGTTAACGGCCAAAAGGCAGAAGATTCCGCTGGTGCACTTCAATTCAAATAATCAAGTACAATTAAACTGCACCACGGGGTGGCTAAAATTTGTCAATCTTGAAAACAGACATTGTTGCTCACGGAAATATCCCAACAGCCGACAATGAACTCCAAACAACACAATGTGGACAGTCGTGACTTGCTGGTAGATTAAATCAAAACTCAACTTTCATGTCCAGGATCGGTGAGCCACGAACCTCGTAGCCATCAGAACAGCACCACACACCCCAATACTACATAGAGGCCGTCAGCGGGCCCGGCCGAACCACGCGCCATGGAGATTTTCTCGCTGCTCCACGCCAACCGACCAACTGCCAGGCCTGGAAACGGTGAAAGGACCAAATATATGTCGGTCGATGAGACAACCAACCGAACGACGAACCAACGGTCGTCCCGCTCCAATCTCCCTCCGACGGACAGTTCACGTGTGTCGCCAGCGGTCGGCGAGCCCTGGCTGTCGGCGCCTCACCGGCGCTCCGTCCCCGACTTCACTGCTGCTGCGTCCCAACTGCACTGCTGGTCCGTCCCGAACTGACTGCCAGACACACGACGACCCAGAAATACTGTCGGTCGCTCCAGAGATGGTACGACAGTGCACTTATCGACACGCTCTGCTGCTGCCGCTCACGGGCAAGTAAGGCAGGAAGTTAGTGATGCCAGTAAATGGAATAAGGAAACGAGGCGGCAGTTGCGTAACAGAAGATGACAAACAATAAATGGGATAAACACAAGCCATGCTTGGCTCATACAGTTTCATCTCATAATCTTTCAATAAATTACCTGGTTTGTGTTACCGAATGTTTGCTGTTCAGTTGTGATATGTTACTGTGCTTACAAATATGTGAAAAAGCTTGCGTCCTTTTCGTTGATATGTCGTTACAATGCCATGTGTGTAGCTGTGAAATACCAGTACCAATGTTTTAATGGCTAAAGTTAATTATACGGCCTCACGTGTTTTAGGACAATCGTTGTTAAAGTGTGCAATGAAGTATTTATGAAATTGAGGTACATAGTCCCAGCAATCCCACGTAATTTTCTCTTGATTAACGTTCATTAATTACCGACTTTTTCATAAACATCGGGACAATTTTGAAACCTCAGTGAGTTAAAGTGTTTATTGCTGTAGTTAATAAATACTGAAGATTAAAAGCGTTTTCGCGTTGCTTATTGTATGTCACCATTATTTCTTTACTAATGAACAAACCTTACTCTGATGACTTATTAGTTCAAAACAGTGTAGTTCTTACGGATTGGCGACCTTTCTTACGAGATGTAAATTAAAATCGTACATATCAAGAGTTTCAGGTACCCCATTTTAACCCACTACTATGTACCCTTGTGAATGTATAAGGAGTGATAAAAAAACTTTCCATATGAAGACCGTACAGTCCAGAACCGGTATATCAATGAGGCAAAATCACCGTGACCATTGAGAAATCATTCCTGCGATGCGCCAGGTTGAAGGTACCCGCTCGGTAAAGCACAGTGTCCTGCTGCGTGAAGAAGTCCTTAACTGACTGCTGCACATCCTCATCCGACAGGAACCGTTGACCCTTCAAGGCCTTTCTTAGAGACCGGAGTGATATCGGACGGGGAGAGATCGGGACTATAGGGCGGGTGTTCCAGTGGCTCCCACTTCTGCGTTACTACATTTGCGATTTTGGAACATGCTTTATCGTGAAGCAGCAGCACGTTTTATTGTGTTCCATTGCATAACGGTGATTTTCGAACGACATGCTGCTCCATATACTTTCTTCATTTTCCGAAAGATTGCCTTTGTTTGTTCTTCGGCAGCCAAGAAAAGAATAACAGCACGATGGTTATCTTCGGGTGCATTTAGTGATGATGTAGCCACAGTTCACACTTACCACACGACACGAATGCAACACTAATCCGATGCCCACATGTCAGTGCTGTAAGAACCTTTCACTATAAATTATTTTTGTGTGTAAAATTTTGTATGATTGAGTGGCAGGGACTCCATGTACCAACACTTACACTATCTGCAGAAATAAGCGAGGGCGCGTCCTTCAATTTTTTCGAGGCCAGACAGGAGATGTCTGGCTGTTCGCTTTTGTCTTTTGCTATCCTAAGCTTGTCATGTATGCGTCGTCCTCTGCAGTTCTGAATAATTTTCAATATATTGAGCTAATTCTCATCGCAAATATGTTCGAATACTTTAATGTAATAACAGCCTGCATATTTGTATTAATAATCATTCTACTGCCAGTTCCACTTTTCAGACTTTTGTGGGAGTGACGCAACATTTCGATGTGGCACCGATACACCATTGGAATGACTTTGTTGCTAATTTTGAGTATCGTTTTTCCTTTATCGTAAAACAGAGTCTGCAGTCATTCACAAAACTAGTCCGAGAATTATAACTAATTGCACTGCATAGAGCGATTATCAGATCGTTATATGCACTTTACATTTTCAAAAATTCCATCGGTGGCCATCTTTAGTTGCGCAGCTTCTAACTCACATTGCCTACATACTTGCATCGTAGTCACACTACTTTGCACATACGCTACAGCAACGCCGTCAATTGGAAGCTTTTTGCTCGCCACTAATTGTATTATTAAAAAAGCTAAATTCTTTTCACTAGGTAAAAAACAATCAAGGGCATTTTCAACGAAAGATATACGTCTGATGATGTATTACTGCAGATGAACAGATGAAAGGGACGTTGCAAGTGAATAATATTCATAGCTGCATTACTACAGTTTATTAGCGCTGTGTTGCGTGAAATCTACAAAGACCATAATCGAACCAACTGCCCAGAAATTTTATAATACTTCGCAGACGACTAGTTTACAATAGGATAGGAATTTGGGAAGGTATGTCGTCTATTCTTCACCCATCTTCTTTCTTGGTCTCAATCTTGCGAATCTTCAACTTCTGTTCTTCCTGCTTTTTCTCTGCTTCTTACTTGGTTCTTGGTTCTTCTCTGGGCAGGATATGGAAATATTTATTGATAACTAGTCGCTTTGAAGTTCTCCTCTTAGTAACAGTTTGATAAATTGTTTGGGCATGTCATTTCTACTTTGCGGATGTTTTCTTTAGTTTCGTGCATCAACGTGCTGTTTAATAGTGGTAGTGTGACTTTTACGCATATTTTTTGCCAGTGGTGGCTTGCCCAAGCCGTCTTCTCGTCGGGCCGTTTTTTGCTCGCTCCGCTGAGTCGGGGCATCCTGGGGTTTATGAGAGGTGAAAGTCCGGTGTTTGCTTGTGAGTCCCTGCACCGGTCCCTTCCGTGTTCCACCACTCTGTGGTTCCATCTTATGTCACAGCAGGGTTCCGCCACCCTGTGGTCCAGCAGATTTACTGCCCACTTCAGCTACCCTCTGGTGGTCTCACTGTCCTTTCCCTTCTCTCGACGCTTCTGCTTTGTAGGAATCATGACTTGCTAATTACGTCCTTTTCTTTCTTGATACTTCTCGCGTTGCAACTTGTGGGTCGTTGCATCTGGTCTTTGTTGGAGTTTTTACAATAGTTCTTACAAAAAGTTTTACTTATAATCATCTAACATATGTCTAGTACCTACATTGTTTTACACCTTCTTAAAAACCTCTACAAATTTCGGCACCCTTTCCATGTTACAATTCTAAGATATTTTGAGTCTTAACTTCTACAAAAATCCTCAAATTCGTTTTTTATTTTTGTGTAGTGTCGTGGTGTATAGCATTTTAGTATTTCATGCTGTTAGACTATCTATGCTTTATCCATTCACCTTAATCTATTTTTGTTTTTGTTTTTATTGAAACTACTTTCTTTTTCCCACCTTCCTCTCTCTTCATTCTTCTTTCTCCTGACGATCTTATCTGCAACATAATCTTGAAATATTTTGCTGATTATTTACTAGTAATAAAATTAATCTTCAAACTTTTTGATATGGCCCACATGGTGAACTCCTAAGGTTTTGCCTGTTTTTGGGTTCATTAGTTCCACAGCATTATCATGAGCAACTCGGCTAATTATGACAGGTCCTTTGTATGCAGTGTAAAACTTATGTATTTCGTGTTTCTGTTTGCTGGAGAGATGGTGTGTTTTTACAAATACTTTCTGGACTACTGAGAATGTTCTTTTAATTGCTGTTCTATCTCCTCTTTTTTTTCTTTTAATGGCTGGCTTTCTGATGTAGGAGAGTGCTGTTGCTATGACTTGTTTGTGCTGTCTATGTGGTACAATAGGAAATCTAACATTTTCTCTGGTTATGTTCGGAAGTTCAATATTTTTAAGCACAGTAACTGGAGGTAGTAGTGTAGTGCAATGTGGCATTTCATTTATTACTTCTTGAAAATCTTTAAGGTATATATCCCAAGTGTTGTGTCTTTTGCCTGCATATAATCGGCATAATGTGCCTATGTCCTTCATAGATCGTTCTGCTGGATTTACGCTAGGTTTGTACTTAGATATGTAGACGGGTTTTATTTTGTGTTGTTTTAACGTGTTCTGCCATAGCACTGATTAGTATTGTGGGCCATTATCCCAAATTATTCGTTCCACTCGACCTACTTGTGAGAAAATCTTGTCTAAATGCTTTACTTATAGTAAGACCTGTTGCCCGTTTTAATCGTGTCGAGGTAACATATTTAGAAGTAAGTTCCAGAACAACAAATATTGAAATATATACATTTTTTGTGCGTGGGAGGGGCCCCACCAAATCTGTTGCAGCTATTTGTTTTAATCTTTTAGGGATTATTGGAAACATAGGTGGCTTGGTTTGGAAAGTGACATGTTTAGCCCTCATACATTTTTTGCATTTGAATAATACTGTTCTAATTCGTCTTTCCATATTAGGAAAATGGCTTGTTTGTTTTATTTTTAAAAAGCATTTCTTTGGTCCAAAGTGGCCATTACTTAAATGTGTATACCATATGTACTTATTAATTAGTTCATCTGGGATATAAATTAACCATTCATTCGTTGCAACATTTCATCTAAAAAATAAAACATTGTTTTTTACGAAATAGTGCTGTCGAATGTCAGTAAAATCCTTACTTCTCCACTTGTGTTTGATTCCTAGTATTTCGGGATCCTTGTCCTGTTCTTTGCCTATGTTTTTCAATGCTGTCGTAATGTAGTTTTCGAAAGGTACTTGTTTCATATAGTACATTGTAAACTGGTCTTCTGCTGCTTCCAAACCTATGTTATTGAATGCACCCTGTGGACATCGTGATAAAGCATCTGCTAATAAATTCGCTGGTCCTGGTATGTGCGTAATAGTGAAGTCAAATTCTTGTAGTATTAACATCCATCTGGCTAACCTCCCATGAGTTAGTTTGGCGGATAACAGTAATTCTAATGCTTTGTGGTCAGTATATACTTTTGTTTTTCTTCCGAATAGGAAGTATCGAAAACGTTGGAAGCCCCATACGACGGCCAACGCTTCCAGCTCCGTGACTGAATAGTTTTTCTCGCTTTTTATGAGTACCCGACTGGGTTCTATATGATCTTAGCCCTGCCTGTTCGTATTCTTGGAATAAAACAACTCCTAAACCTGTTTTCGCGCTGTCAGTGGCCATACAAAAATTTTGTGTTAGATCAGGATGTGCTAAAATCGGTGCTGTTGTTAGTGCGTTTTTCACTTTTAAAAATTCTTCATTGGCTTGTTGATCCCATACCCATGGCGTGTTTTTTCCAGTCAATGCACATAGGCGTGGTGTTGCGAGAGAGTCGATCCAAATAAATTTTTTATAGAATCTGGTGAGACCTAGAAATCCTCTGAGAGTTTTCTTATTATATGGAGTACAGAATTCTTTGATTGCCGTTAGTTTTTCTGGGTCGGGCATTACCCCTTTCTCGGAAATTATGTGTCCTAGAAATTTGACCTCTCGCCTTCCAAATTTGGATTTTGTTATATTTACTGTGACCTCATGCTCTTTCATGATCTGTAAAAACTGATTTAATGTGTCGTTGTGATGTTACCAAGAGGGTTCTGCTATAATCACATCATCAACATAACAAGTAATTTTTTGTAAAATTTCAGGACTGAGTATAGTATTAAATCCCCTAATAAACGCTGCTGATGATATGTTTAAACCAAATGGCAATCGTTTAAACTGGTAACATCTACCGAATACGATAAATGCTGTAAATTTTCTACATTCTGGGGTCAATTATATTTGCCAGAAACTACTCCGTAAATAATTTGATGAAAATATCTTAGCACCGTGGAAGTTTTGTATCAATTCCTCTAATTTTTCTAGGCGATCTGTCTCAGTGATTATGATTGTGTTGATCTGTCTGGAATCAAGCACTAACCTGATGCTCCCATCTCGTTTTTGTACAATATAGAGTGGGCTGTTATATGTGGAGGTAGCTGGTTCAATAATATCGTCATCTAACATTTTAGATATCTCCTGGAATACTTTATTCCTGTAGCTTAATGGGATTGTATAGGGTGGCACTCTAAATGGTTTGCGCTGTTTTACTTCAAACTTGTACTGAAAATGTTTAATACTGCCAGTCTTAGGTAAAAATACCTCTGCTTTATCTCGTAAAATACCCTCTAATTCTCTTTTACTGTGTTCCGAAATACCTTGAACTTTTTGCAATTTTTCGTCGATTTCTTTATGGATTTCTGACATGAGTTGAGGCGATTCCCCCTTTTGTGCATACCATTCTAATTCTTCATCCTCTTTATCTCGCGTCATTCTTAATTGTTTGTTTATAACTGGTATTTCTTCTAATTCTAGCTTTTGCTCAAAGAGAAGTGTGACATTCCCGAATGTTACACTACCTTTCCCCATATCTATTACCGCTCGTCTCTCATTTAAAAAATCTGCACCTATAATCAAATCTACAGTTAGTTTAGGTATAATCACGAAGTTGGCTTTGATCTTTTGACCTTGACACGAAAGAGTTTATCTTGTTTGTCTCGTAACTTCCGCAGTATTGTTTCTAATAGGACCTCTTACTTTAATCTTACGTGTTTTCAGAACTGGCAATTTCTCATTGGCATTACACTGCATGAATAAATTTTCTGAGATCGCAGTCAGTTCACTTCCGCTATCAATTACAATATTGACTGGGATATGCTTTACCATGGCCTTCACAATTGGTTGAATTTGAAAGGGTTGGTTCTGTTCTTCTTGCATCAACGAATCCTCCACTGAATCATACATGAGTCTTTTTAGGAATTTCCCTTCTGAATTCGAACTTTCTGCAGGATAAGCTCCGACTGCTACTTCTCTCTCTTTTATTTCCTCTTCTCTATTTCTTCCTTCATTTATGCTTTCTTCAACATCCTCTACTTTTTCCTCATCCTCGTCTATCTTCTCCTTCTTCGTCGCTACTTCCACATAATCGCATCTACATGCTCTAATTATCGCTTCATAACTTCCTTCATTATATACGTTGGGTTGTGTGCCCACTCGTAACTTATTTTCAACTTCTGTCGACTGCACATTATCCTCATTGAATTCGCTTTCCCTGGTTTCCATCTCAAATAGCTCTGCAATACTCATTACTTCGTCCTTTCCTCCTACATTAGTTGTGCATGCCTCTGGTAATTCATCTTCCTCGTCAGTATTCTCCCAATTAATTTCGTCCCAACACGATATTGTTATTTTCTTGTCTTCGTTTTCATCTGGTCCCTGCGGATTTGTTTCTTCCTTCTTCTCTTCTCGTGATAAGATTTTTACATCTCTGTTCAAGGTGCTGCAGTTGTCTTGGGTCGGTGCGTCATTCTCTTTGGCGTGGGCGCTTAGCTGTCAATTCGAACGGTTATCGGGGTTTGGTGGTCTTACCTCCACCTCTTCTATCTGTATTCTCTTTTATTGTTCAGCTTGTTGATAGTGGTTTCTTTGTTGATAATTTGTCGGTCTATTGGTTCTCCAGTACCCGTTCCGGTTGTCGTTATTCCCTCTGTAATAGTTGTTGCCGTTCCTGGGTGAATTATAGTTATTACCATATTCTCTTCTAAATCCATAACCGGTTCTTTGTTGAAATCCATTGTCGTTTCTTGGTGCGAAGTTATCACATGGTTCGTAATTATTATTTCTTCGTACTGTGTCTTGTGGATTCCACTGCTTTTTGCTTTCGTTTTCACGTGCGCTTCGTCTTTTTCTTGCGTCATCTTCCGAAAATATGAACTCTAGTTCCCTTAGAATACCTTTAAATGCTTCGACGTCATTGCCTCCGCGACCTGCTAATGATTGCTGGTATTTCAATGGTAGCTTCATCGCGTATAATTTAATCAACTCTCCGTCACTGTATGGTACATCTAAGCATTGATTTTTCTTTGCCATTAATTCGTAAAATTTCACGGGACTCTTCTCTCCTGAATTTTCAAAATATGGGTTCTGTAATAATTCGTACTTCACTCTGTTCTGTGCTTCGATGGACAAATATCGTGAGAGAAACTTCTCTCTGAAATCTTCGTACGATCGTCATGTCGCTGCAACATTCTGCTTGGTTTCTGCTACTGTTCCTGACATGTGTGCACATATGAAGTCTAATTTGTGTGCTAGCGTCCAGTGTTCTGGTAATCCTACTCGGAACTGATCAATAAAAGTTTGTGAATGTAATGAGTTTCCTTCTCGAAAGTGTTGAAATTTTCTGACTGTGAGGAAATGATCGTTGTCGTACTTCGTCATAGTTCCATATGAAATTCGCGATTCTTCGCCACTTTTGTTTCTGATCATTTCTCCCGTCGTTCTTTCCGGTTGTGGTAGATCCATTGGATATTGTCCACTGTAACTTTCGCCTACCCTTGCGTAGTATCGTTGGAGTGGTACGCAATAATTTTCTTCCATCGGTTGTGAACGTGTAGCTGAATGCATTGCACTGTACTCTTCGTGACCTGGCATTCCATTGTCAGGTATTGGTTCGGTATCTTGTATGGCTAACCTTGTTGCTTCATTGCACGATCCAAACTGTCTTGAAACATACACTTGTGGTTCCGTATGTGTTTGTGATGACGTTTGTTCATCAAGAATTTCGAAACGTGTTTGTTGCTGTGCAGACTGTCTGATTTCACATATGTTACTTTCCGCCTGTGATTGGAATCGCAAATGCGTAATATGTTCGTTAATTGCTTGTTTTTACGCTGCTGTTACAGATACGGATGTGGTTGCAGACTCTGTGCTTGTTCGATCCTGTTCACTACGCTCTTCAATGGTTTGCAACAATTCTGTTCGCAATTTCTGAAATTGTCGCTTCGTTTGCGCTTCTATTTTGACTATGCGGTTATCATATCTTTTCAGCGCTGCTTTTGTGATACGTTTGTGTAACACTGTTTTCAACAACTTTAGGCGCTGTGCCTGCTGCTTGTCTAGTAATTTCGTTTATCTGTTTCTCTAGTTTCTTGACTTCTCCCTGGGTGTTGTTACGTAATGTTTTGATCTCGTCCTGAATGTCATTACACAATGTTTGTACGGTCGCTTGTACCTTGTCAACATCTGTTCTCAATTGATTGTGACCTGTTATTAAGTTTCGTATCACTTCTCGAGATTCTTTTGCCTCGTCTTCAATATGACTTAGATGTAACTGCATTTTTTTGTTTTGTTCTTTAATCTCACGCTTTTGTCTCGTGGTTTCTGCATACTGAATTTGAATTTGTTCCGCTATGTCTTTATTTTGCCTTGTCATGGTTTCCGTAATTTGTTGTAATAATTCTGCCAGATTGGTGGGTCCTATTGCGTTTTCTTCCGATGTCCTACGCTCTGTGTTTTCGCCCAAGTGTTGGTTCGCAACCGATTGCATTGAACTGTGCTATGACACGTTTCTGCTCGCATTCCTTGTTCTCTGTGGTGAGGGAGCTCTGATTACTTGTACTATGGATTCTACGTATTCAAGACGCAAGTTAGAATCCTCATCGACTGTCTCTCTACTTTCCTGCTCCTCTGTCTTATGCTGACTTATGTTTTCTATGCCTTGACGTACATTATCCTCGTTATGGTGCGTTATATGTCCTATTTCTCGCGATACTGCATCGTCTGTTGTACTGTCCTCTATTCTCTGTCCACTTTCATGCTGGGTCTCTACCTCAATTCGGTCAAGGTCTCGATTTGCCGTTGCTAATCTTTCCGAATCCCTTATTTTCTGTTTTAAAAGCAATTCACGCGCCCTACTTCGAGTCAACATGCGCTCATACGATCTCACGCGTTTCATAAACTTTTTGATCACACGACTTGACAAACCATTCACTTACTTGTTGGGTCAGAACCAGCTTGTCAACGATGTATCCGCCACCTGTGCGCTTGCTTTGGAGAGAAAACTTAATTCTAACAATATTAAAATTCATAACTTAATTATGCTATTGTCTCTGCCAGAATGTCTCACTTTTATTGAATACTTTCTTAATATCTATCGCTGCAGCTACTATTTTCGTCTATTTATAACGTTCAAAAAAATTTTTTTTATTACGAAAATTTTTCAACAGGATATTTTTCTGACCTAGTTAGGCATGTGGTCGACCTTCAATCATGGTATTTTACCATCCTGGCAGGGTCGCCATTTTCTAACATACTGCGTGGTTTCTGTTTGTTCTAAGTCGTGTCTCCCTACCACTTTCGCGCAACGACGCTCTGGGCGTGTTTTTTAGGGAATTGACTTGTTTGAACCTGGGACCTGGTGCTGGTAAGGAGACGCCAGACCACACGTGACATTTAGAGTTCAGAAGAGTCCAGTGAGACTTGCGATGATATAACAAAATACTTAATGATTTCAGCGTCAGCTCCACTGCACTCCCTGTAAAAGAATCTTAATACTAACGAAATTTAGTGGAAGGGGTTCAAGGCTTTCCTATTTTTAGTTAGCTGGTAAAATAACGTCGAAAAAGCAGTTAAGTTTACCATTGGAAATTTTATTCTACTCACAAAACGTTGTTTATAAATTGCACTATTGATAAAAGGAAATGTTTTAATACAGGATGGTAAAAACCAACTGCGTTCAACAAAAATGTGAACGAATATTCCCTGAATGGGTTTCCAAGTTCTACAATGGATCGAAGGATGACCTATGACATATCACATCTATAATCTAGATTTAAATTAAGTTTCACAAAAGAGAAAACTATCAAAATGGTCTACAGTGACCCTCAATTATCTTTAATTACTTATCTAACTTGTCGTAAATTACAGTGGCTGATGTGGCTTCTCAATAACTATATAACAGAAAAATCATCGTGTTTCAGATTTTCACTTCCAGTGGCAAATGTGAATACCATGAGCTTTAGTTGACGATCGACACTAGTATTACACAAAAAGGAGGTGTAACAGATGAGACTTCTGCAGTTCTGAGTGAAGCTTTATGCACTGTTATGTGGCATTGCGTGCGTTCATTACCTTGTCGGTGTTCATCAGGGTGCAGTGGCCAGCATAGCTCCACTCACCTCGCCATCTCGGAAGAAACACTTTCCTAACTTGTCCTTACTACAATTTACCGAAGTTGGTTTAAAAAGCTATCTGGCTGTGTTTTCATCTGACCAATCAGGGCCTCAATGTTAACCTTAAGCTCTGCCTACAAAACTTCTGTCTATCCAATGAGAAACGTTATATTTTTCGTTGTGGGGCAATGTTTTTAAAGTTTGCAACGTAACAGAGACGCGAAAAAGTTTCACACTAAAACTTGCAGCTGGTGTGGTCCTTTTAGTGTTATCGTAAGATCTATACTGTTCTTCTGGAGGGCTCTATCTTTTAAGATGGGCTGCGGGGTGGTCCTGACGTAACAGAGACGTGAAAAAGTCTCACGCTAAAACTCGCGGTTTGGGTGGCCCTTTTTGTGTTATCGTGAGATCTATACTGTTCTTCTGGAGGGCTCTAGCTTTTAACATGGACTCGGGGGTGGCCCTAGAGGTTAGCTGGCAACGTGGGTGTCCGTCCCTTATCGTAGGGCCTTCCAGCGTAACACGGTTCTGCTCTCGGCTTCTGTTCTCGTTTCTCCCTTCGGAACTGCGTCTGTCTCACGGTGGGAAGGTATGACATGCATTTAGGCATTCTTGTGTTAGTCTGTGGTATTCCATTTGATCACTCGTTACTCGCATTACTTTGGTTAATTTAATGTCACGATTTATAACGGAGCTATGTGACATACTACTGGATTTTCTTATCATGTCAGGGTTTTCATGGAAGGTGTTGGATTTGCCTGACACCTTACACGGTATTAAACTGGTGATCCCTTGATGTCTCAGAATGTGTCCCACCAACATATCCATTCTTCCAGTCAGGTTGTGCCACAAATTTCTCTTCTCCCCAATTCTATTGAGTACCTCCTCGTTAGTTATGGTATCTACCCATCTAATTTATAGCATTCTTCTGTAGCACCACATTTCAAAAGCTTTTATTCTCTTCTTGTTTAAACTGTTTATCGTCCATGTTTCACATTCATACATGGCTACATTCCATACAAATACTTTCAGAAAAGAGTTCCTGCTACTGAAATCTATACTCGATGTTAAGAAACGCTTTTCTTACTATTACCACTCTACAATGGAAAGGTATAATTTGATATTATTACGAGGGGTGGACCTTAAATAGTGGCAACTATTTATTCACAACTGATACAAAAAAGACTTAAATGTTTACACCTGTTACTGTCCTTCAGAGAAGTCACCAGTGTTGTGCAGAACCCGTTGCCAGCGATGTGGAAGGCGTGGTATACCATTAGTAGAGCCTGTTCTGTTGATGGTGCGAATGGAGCGGTCTACTGCCTGTCGAATCTCTGGAACAGTTCTGAAGCGAATGCCACGAAGTGGTTCCTTCATCTTCAGAATCAAACCAAAGTCACAAGGACTTACGTCCGGGGAGTATGGTGGATGGTACAGTACTTCCCAGTCCCATCGACCGAACAGAGCAGCCACAGCTTGCGCTGTATGCACCCGCGCATTGTCGTGCAAAATGATGGGTGGGTTGCGCAGAAAGTGTCGCCGCTTCTTTCGCAAACCTGGTCGCAGGCGATGCTCCCAAAAACGAACAGTAATACTGCGCATTGACGGTCTGCCGTGGAGAAACGTAATGCGTTAGGAGAACACCATCACAATCGTACACGAGAATCACCATAACTTTCACCATACTGGGGCTCTGACGCACTTTCGACATTCGCGGCGACCCATAATGACGCCATTCATTGGATTGGCGTTTCAGTTTTGGCTCGTACAATGTGGCCCATGCCTCATCCAGTGTTATGATACGGCTTAAAAAAAGCCTCTCCTTCGTCCTCATACCGCTCCACGTGCGTCTGAGCAGCGTCGTAACGCATCCATTTCTGCATTTCCGTCATTTCATGCGGAACCCATCGTGAGGCAATTTTTCGCATGCCCAGGCGTTCCTTCAGGGTGCGAAGCACAGTCGTAAGCTCTAATCCGGTTTCGTGGACAAGCTCACGAATCGCATGGCGTCGATCACTATCCACTAACGCGGTAACAGCCTGCACTTCTTCTTCAGAGACGATAGGACGACCTGTCCGATGCATGTCTGCCACAGTTTGCCGACCTTCGTTGAAGGCTTTTACCCAACGTGCCACTGTTCTGTACGGCAATGCCGATTCCCTGCACGCCTCTTGAAGACCTTGATGACACTGTCGTGCTGTACGACATCTTGCACATTCAATCTTAATCCAACTCCGTTGTTCCTTTTTCGAAAATATTGTGACAACGTCAAACGTCCCCTTAGAAAAATTAATGAATTACTGTGCCGATAAACCTCTTACATTATTTGATTTTCAAACAGCTGAGCAGAACTGAACGTACTCAGACATTTCGCTCTTTACCTATTCTAATCAACACTAAACTCACACAAATATTTTTAGCGCAACGCAATCTGACTTTCAAAAATCCCTACAAAAAATAGCCCTGACTAACAATAACCTGTACCTTTCATGAATCACATACCTCACAAAAATCTTCGTTACTCGAACTACTGCAATAAAGCGAGCGTCAATACAGCCAGCTAAATAAAAGATTCTAACTACTGAAGGCACTAACTAGTGATAGGCATAGTTAGCAAATGAAAGATTTCGACAGAGAACAAACTATGTATTTACCTTAATAGTGTTCAAAAGTCATAATATATATATATATATATATATATATATATATATATATATATATATATATATATATATATATATATATCAGTTCATGACATCTATTCTTACAAATTTACTGTCGCTGATGGACACACGTCCAGATCATCGGCTCTCAAAACTCCGCCATCTCTCTCCCCACATCCACCACTGCTGGCAGCTCACCTCCAACTGCGCAACGCTACACGCTGTTCACATCCAACTGCCCAACACTACAATAGAGAATATTTCGACAATGCCAAGCAGCCACAGACTGCACACAGAACAGTCAGTGATTTTCATACAGAGCGCTACGTGGCGTTACCAACATAAAAACCTAAACAGCCTACTTACAACCGTTACGTTAGACCGCTCGTTCACAAGTGACTGTGTTTCCCTCAACTGTGCGCATGCCGGTGACTTGGGACGGGCGAGTCCACTTGCTCGGAGGTAACGTAGGTATGTCAACAACGTGTGCTGTCAGAGACAGTAGTATATTCCATTGTATAGTTTCAACACAGCAGTGTTGCCACTATTTAAGTTTCAGCCAACGTATGAGTAACTGGCTGCCTTGAGAAAAAGTAACAGAAGAAATGCAAGCTCCATTTCCAGGCATTCGTGAGACTTTTCAACTTCCTTCGATAGGACATTAACAAGAAATGGCATTAACAGAAAATGAATATAAGGAAACATCGTCGGCATACTGAAGAATATGTCAGTTAAACTGATTGATCTCTTTTAAATTACGTGGATACTACGGATACAACAAGAAATCAAGAACGATTCCTTGCGGCAGACATATTCTGAGAACTTTGACTCCATTTATTTGTTTTCCCAATCATGTATATATCACTCTTTTGTGACAGAAACGCTGAGATTCCGAATATCCAGGATTCTGTTAGCCCAGTTTGGTTCCTCCCCTCCTGCTCTTTTCCCCAGCACAACAGTGATTTGAAAGTTGTGATATGCCTGTGTAATAATAAAAATCGGAGGCAGTTACAGTCCGATGGAAAGATAGATAAAATGGCTAATGTTTATCACTACACATGGATCAATTTGACCCCCCTCCCCCCGTAGCTGAGTGGTCAGCGTGGCAGAATGTCAATCCTGAGGGCCCGGGTTCGATTCTCGGATGGGTCGGAGATTTTCTCCGTTCAGGATCTGGGTGTTGTGTTGTCCTAATCATAATCATTTCATCCCCATCCACGTCGCCGAAGTGGCGTCGAATCGAAAGGCTTGCACCTGGCGAACGATCTACCAGACGGGTGGCCCTAGTCACACGACATTTTATGGAACAATATAACAGCGTGAGGGAGATTGATTTCGAAGGAAAAATTCACGATTTCGTCTCCCCACCAGATAATAAAGGTTTCGGGCGTACCTAAGAACCATTTCATTTCGAACCGTTGCTTCAAGGACAAACAATCAGTGTTAATGTTTCTTGTCAAGGTGCCTGCTTGCAAGCACAGCGCTTCCGTGACATCCAGACAGTGCTGGATTATTGAAGCGGCCGTCATAGAATCCAGGAATCCAGAACTCATACGACGTAAGCTTTAGTCCTTTCCAAAGCTGTTAAATAGCTGGGTGAAAAGAGAGTCAGACGACGAGGTTCAGTAGCCAGCTACAATTGTGGACAGAGGAAGCGTTACACTTCCAGTAAATTCCATGCCGTTGCAGAACAGAAGATCGTACACAGCCTTACAAAACATATTGAATTCGGCCCTGACTATGTTGGTAAGTAACTAACGGTATGTTCAAACCAGACAGCAAGTTAATACAAAAACGTAGTGCATAACAAATGTGTTATGTGGCAGCACTAATCTTTTACATCATTAAATAATTTCTTTGCAAAGCAGCATAATATGCTACGGATTGTTTTAAACTGACTGGCCCTGTATTTGGGAGGATGGAGGATATCCAGTTTTAATCCGCCAACTCTAATTTAGGTTCTTCACGGTTTTCCTAGATTATTACTTCAGGCAACTGCCTGGATGATTCCTACAATAAGACCACTGCCGACTACCTGTCCCACTCTGGTGAAACTAAACCAAAAGTTAGTAAATGGCTATTGTATGAATTGCGTAATTTTCGTCGTTTTTCCATCGTAATTCCATGAAATATCCAGGAACGTTGTATAAATAATCTACAAATGTGTAAAACTGCTATTACTACTACATATCCCAGACAAATCCCGGCAGTACCCACATTGTTTCATTTGGTATCTTCATCTACTGATTGTCGAAACTAAATTGAGATTTGTGATCGTAATGTTCGGATTCAATCAAATATGACACTTCTGGTAACAGTCAGTGTTTCTTATGTTGGTAGCATTTTACCGTGTGGTTTTCTTTTAATGTCAAATAATCACGTTGTTCAATGGGAATTGAAATGTCACTTTCCACACTACACTTTCGATCTCTTTTCGGTCCGTATATCCCGAATGGTGCTAAATTACCTTTTTCTATTCCTTGGATAAATTCACCTTATAAGAGGGTTGTTCTTGTTGTTGCTCCGGATGATAATTAGACGATATATTTGTCAGGATTTGTAAGTGGCGGGTCTTTGAGGTATGGCAATACACAAACACGAGAAATAAGTTTAAACAGTTTTATTAATAACGGCTGATTATAAAACACACACGCTATGTGCACCCATCACACTGCGTCTGACATCCTAATTATGGTCCTATCAAAAGGCATCATGGTAAGGTAAGAAAAGAGACATATTCGCGCCTGAGGTCACGCTAGTTAATACGGCGCGCTGCGGACGGCGGCCTGTGGCTTACTACTACGTCGCACTGTGGCTGGACACACGTGTACTGGCCAAGCAAATTGTCAGCATTCCAGAAAGGTCGCCTGGCGAGCGCGTGTTACGTACCGTACGGCTGCGTGCAACTCGTAGAACATTACAACCTGCTCATAATCATTGTACAATTGTTGTTGCTGTTGTGGCCTTTAGTCGAGAGACTGGTTTGATGCAGCTCTCCATGCTACTCTATCCTGTGCAAGCCTCTTCATCCCCAAGTAACTACTGCAAGCCCACTCGGTTAGCTGTATGCTCTAACGCACTGCTTTCCAGGTGGGAAGGAGTGCCGGTCCCCGCCCGGCAGATTAGTGTCGAGGTTCAGTGTACCCGCCAGTCTGTGGATGGTTTTTAAATCGGTTTTCCGTCTGCCTCGGCGAATGCTGGCAGGTTCCTCTTATTCCGCCTCAGTTACACTATGTCGGCGATTGCTGCGCAAACACTTTCTCCACGTACGTGTACACCATAACTACTCTACCATGCAAACATTTGGGCTACACTCGTCTGGTGTGAGATGTTCCTGGGGAGGTCAACTGGGGGCCGAAACGCACAATAACCGTCGGTTAGGTGTGGGGCGGCGGTGGGGTTCGTAGTCTCACTGTACCCTGTGGTGGGATTGTGTACCACTGAGGGCTACAGCGGGGACGAAGCCTCTCCGTCGTTTCTAGGTCCCTGGTTCCACACAATACAAAACAATACAATTACTGCAACATACATCCTTCTGTATCTGCTTGGTATATTCATCTCTTGTTCTCCCTCTGCAGTTTTTACCCTCGACACTACCCTCCAGTTCTAAACTGATGATCCCTTGATACCTGCCAAGTTGCGCCACAAATTCCTCTTCTCCCCAGTTCTATTCAGTACCTCCTTATTAGTTGTGTGATATACCGATCTAATCTTCAGCATTCTTCTGTAGCGCCTCATTTCGAAAGCTTCTACTCTCTTCTTGTCCAAACTATTTATCGTCCACGTTTCACTTTCATACATGGCTACACTCCATACAATTAATTTCAGAAAAGACTTCCTGACACTTAAACCTATACCCGATGTTAACAAATTTCTCTTCTTCAGAAACGCTTTCCATGCCATTGTCAGTCTACCTTTAATATCCTCTCTACTTCGACCATCTTCAGTTATTTTGCTTCCCAAACAGCAAAACTCATTTACTACTTTAAGTGTCTCATTTATTAATCTGTTCATCTTATTTCCTTTGCCGGCCGCTGTAGCCCAGCGGTTCTAAGCGCGTCAGTTTGGAACCGCGTGACCGCTACGGTCGCAGGTTCGAATCCGGCCTCGGGCATGGATGTGTGTGATGTCCTTAGGTTAGTTAGGTTTAAGTAGTTCTAAGTCTAGGGGACTGATGACCTCAGATCTTAAGTCCCTTAGTGCTTGGAGCCATTTGAATTTTTATGTCCTTCTTTCAAGACACTGCCCATTCTGTTCAGCTGCTCTTCCAGGACCTTTGCCATCTCTGATAGAATTACAATGTCATTGGCAAACCTCAAAGCTTTTACTTCTTCTACATCGATTTTAAATCCTGCTCCAAATTTTTCTTTTGTTTCCTTTACAGCTTACTCAAAATACAGATTGAATAACATCGGGGATAAGCTACATCTCTGTCTCACTCCATTCCCAACCACTGCTTCCCTTTCATGTTCCTCGACTCTTATAACTGCCGTCTGCTCTCTGTACAAATTGTAAATAACCTTTCGCTCCCTGTGTTTGACCCCTGCCACCTTCAGAATTTGGAAGAGAGTATTCCAGTCAACATTGCCAAAACCTTTCTCTAAGTCTACAAATGCTATAAGCGTAAGTTTGCCTTTCCTTAACCTATCTTCTAAGATAATTCGCAGGGTCAGTATGGCCTCACGTGTTCCAACATATCTACGGAATCCAAACCGATCAGCCAAGGTCGGCTTCTACAAGGTATTCCATTCGTCTGAAAAGAATTCGTGTTAGTATTTTGCAGCCGTGACTTATTAAATTGATAGTTCGGCAGTTTCCTCGCTTGTCAACACCTGCTTTCTTTAGGATTGGAATTATTATATTCTTCTTGAAGTCTGAGGGTATTTCGCCTGTCTCATACACTTTGCTCCCCAGAAGGTAGGGTTTTGTCAGGGCTGGCTCTCACAAGGCTATCAGTAGCTCTAATGGAATGTTGTCTTCTCCTGTGGCCTTGTTTCAACTCAGGTCTTTCAGTGCTCTGTCAAATTCTTCATGCACTATATCATCTCCCATTTCATCTTCATGTATGTCCTCTTCCATTTCCATAATATTGCCCTCAAGTACATCGCCCTTGTATAGACCCTCTATATACTCATTCCACCTTTCTGCTTTCCCGTCTTTGCTTAAAACTGGTTTTCCATCTGAGCTCTTGATATTCATACAAATGGTTCTCTTTTCTCCAATGGCCTCTTTAATTTTCCTGTAGGCATATATATATCACCCGTAGTGATATATGCCTCTACATCCTTACATTTGTCCTCTAGCCATCCCTGATTAGCCATTTTGCACTTCCCGTCGACCTAATTTTCGAGACGCTTGTATTCCTTTTTGCCTGCTTCAGTTACTGCATTTTTATATTTTTTCCTTTCATCAATTAAATTCAACATCTCTTCTGTTACCGAAGGATTTCTAGTAGCCCTTGTCTTTTTACTTCTTGATCCTCTGCTGCCTTCACTATTTCATCTCTCAAAGCTACCCATTCTTCTTCTACTGTATTTCTTTCCCCCGTTCAGCCGGCCAGAGTGGCCGAGCGGTTCTAGGCGCTACGGTCTGGAACCGCGCTACCGCTACGGTCGCAGGTTCGAATCCTGCCTCGGGAATGGATGTTTGTGATGTCCTTAGGTTAGTTAGGTTTAAGTAGTTCTAAGTTCTAGGGGACGGATGACCTCAGCAGTTAAGTCTCATAGTGCTCAGAGCCTTTCCCCCGTTCTTGCCAATCGTTTCCTAATGCTCTCTCTGAAACTCTCTACACACTCTGGTTCTTTCAGATTACAGAGGTGCCATCTCCTTAAATTCCCACCTTTTTGCAGTTTCTTCAGTTTTAATCTACAGTTCATAACGAATGGATTGTGGTCACATCTGCTCCTGGAAATGTCTTACAATTTAAAACCTGGTTCGTAAATCTCTGTCTTATCATTACATAATCTATCTGAAACCTTCCAGTGTCTCCAGACCTCTTCCACGTATACAACCTTCTTTCGTGATTCTTAAACCAAGTGTTAGCTATAATTAAGTGACGCCCTGTGCACAATAATACCAGGCGGCTTCCTCTTTCATTCCTTACGCTCATTCCATATTCACATACTACGTTTCCTTCTTTTCCTTTTTCTGCTATTGAATTACAACCTGCCATGACTATTAAATTTACGTCTCGCTTCACTGTCCGAATAATTTCTTTTATCTCATCATACATTTCTTGAATCTCTTCGTCATCTGCGGGGCTTGTTGTCATATAAACTCTTGCTACTGTGATAGGCTTGGGTTTCGTGTCTATCTTATCTACAATGACGTGTTCACTATGCTGTTCGTGGTAGCTTACCAGCGCTCCCACTTTTTTATTCATTATTGAATCTACTCCTGCATTACCCGTATTTGATTCTGTATTTATAACCCAGTATTCACCTAACCAGAAGTCTTGTTCCTCCTGCCACCGAACTTCACTAATTCTGGCTATATCTGACTTTAACCTATCCATTTTCCTTTTTAAATTTTCTAACATACCTATCCGATTAATGAATCTGACATTCCACGCTCCGATCCGTAGAACGCCAGTTTTATTTCTCCTGATAACAGCGTCCTCCTGAGTAGTCCCCGCCCGGAGATCCGAATGGGGGACTATTTTACCTCCGGAATATTTTACCCAAGAGGATACCATCATCATTTAACCATACAATAAAGCTGCATGCCCTCGGAATAATTACGGCTGTAGTTGCCCCTTGCTTTCAGCCGTTCGAAATACCAGCACAGCAAGGCTGTTTTGGTTAATGTTACAAGGCCGGGTCAGTCAATCATCCAGACTGTTGCCCCTGAGACTAATGAAAAGGCTGCTATCCTTCTTTAGGAACCACACTTTTGTCTGGTCTCTCAACAGATACCCCTCCGTTGTGGTTGCATCCACTGTACGGATATTTGTATCGATGAGGCACGCAAGCCTCCCCACCAACGGCAAGGTCCATGGTTCATGGGGGGTGGGAGGATGAGCATAATTATTACGGAAATTAAATTCACAAAGGTATGAAGAGAAAAAATCTAACCCATTGAAAATAACTGAAGATACGGTGAATGATGAGAAGACTTCCTGTAAATAGTGATTTTTAAAAAGAATATCCTGACAAATGTGAGCAGGACTAGCGGTCTGAGGGTTCTGTACGAACTTAAGGTTTTGATGAGTGAGTTCGCGAGTATCAAAATATATGTCATGAATTGTCGTATCTTTTGTCTGCATTCACTTAGGAGCTGAAATTTTGTTACATCGCGAAGATACCGTGTACCCTAGTATTAACATAGATTTCGACTTGATATCTCTACCCGTTGCTGAGAAAAACGAGTCGTAACAGATGGACAACGAAGTGATTCAATAAGAACTCCGTTTACACCGATGGAGGTATGGAAGTTTAAAGAGTATCAACTCGTAAATATACAATTTTGAACATGGCCCATAATGCAGCAACCGTAGACGAAATTTATAATATTACTTGAAAATACAGCTCTTCGGTTGCACAGGTAAAAAATTTTTCAACTTTACCTAGGTTTCAACTGCTCTAAGGCAGCCTTCATCAGAAGTAAAAAATTTTTGCATTACATAGAGTAAATAGTTATGAAATTTTTTACTTCTGATGAAGGCCGCCTTAGAGCAGTTGAAACCTAGGTACAGTTGAAAAATTTTTTACCTGTGCAACCGAAGAGCTGTATTTTCAAGTAATATCGTAAATATACTTAAGAACCAAAAAATACATCATTAATCTTCATTTTCTTCTACTTGGACTTGTAACAATTGCTGTTATTTTAACTGCAGTATATCGAACTCTTGTGAACTGCCAATATTGTTTGGATAATCGTTGAGAGATTCTTAATTTTCAGATGACATTGCAGACATGGGTGTGTGAAAGACCGGGGTTCTTATGCGCCTTACACTGTTCTCATTCAAGGTTCTCGCGCAGTTCACAAGCCATGAAGGGTGCCGAAACGTGCACGAGAAATTCTTTGTAGAATCTGACGTTTTTCCATTATTCTTTAAAACGTAGTTTTAGTTTTCAGGGGCTACTTAGGGTCTTTTGAATACGCTCCCTTCGTATTATGCGTCTGAATAAATCCTCGGACGTGTCTGCCTAGCCAGTACGTGCTTACCTGCGCTTTCCGCGGGATTCACCGAGGTCTGGGCACCTCAGGAGCTTACGTCAGCCGCCCCACTCAGATCGGGACACGGAAAGTCACTCAGCCCGAGTCTCTGGCGATCCACCTCTAGCACACCCGGCAGTGCTTCTTCCCGCCTACGACCGATTCTCATGTTGCTAACACGCTGAGGTTTGCGCGTCACTTGTTGATCCGCGGTACGCTGTTGCATTCGCCTTTGATGTAAATAATTAACTAGGATCCGTCATTTTCTTTAGACAGCATTCTGAAATATTTGATGCAGTCGTAAAACTGAAATGTACCATAAATTTCTTTTTTAGGGTTTAGTACTTCAATCGGTAAAAAAAAGAAACCCTCATAGGACCGTTTTGTTATTCGTCTGTCTGTCCGACTGGTGAAAACCCTTTTTCTCAGAAACGGATGGACGTGTCAAGTTGAAAGTTAAGTCACATACTGAGGTCTGTAGTTTCTTGGAGGTGCAAAAAAAATGATGTTTCTGGGTCAGTGCAGACAAAAGATAGGGCCATTTAAGTCACACACTGTATTTTAAAATTAGCAAGCCCACTCATTAAAACCTTTATGTTACTTCCAGTAGGCGTATAATCATGAAATTTAGCAAGAAGGAAGGTTATGCAGAACGAACAAAGGAAAAATCCGAATACTTAAATTTTTAATCACGTACACTACTGGCCATTAAAATTTTTACACCAAGAAGAAGATCCTAAGAAATCAGTACCCAGAACAACCACCTCTGGCCGTACTAACGGCCTTGATACGCCTGGGCATTCAGTCAAACAGAACTTGGATGGCGTGTACAGGTACAGCTGCCCATGCAGCCTCAACACGATACCATAGTTCATCAAAAGTAGTGACTGGCGTATTGTGACGAGCCAGTTGCTCGGCCACCATTGACCAGACATTTTCAATTGGTGAGAGATCTGGAGAATGTGCTGGGCAGGGAAGCAGTCCAACATTTTCTGTATCCAGAAAGGCCCGTACAGGACCTGCAACATGCGGTGGTGCATTATCCTGCTGAAATGTAGGGTTTCTCAGGGATCAAATGAAGGGTAGAGCCATGGGTCTTAATACATCTCAAATGTAACGTCCACTGTTCAAAGTGCCGTCAATGCGAACAAGAGGTGACCGAGACGTGTAACCAATGGCATCCCATACCATCACGCCGGGTGATACGCCAGTACGACGATGACGAATACACGCTTCCAATGTGCGTTGACCGCGATGTCGCCAAACACGGATGCGACCATCATGATGCTGTAAACAGAACCTGGATTCATCCGAAAAAATAACGTTTTGCCATTCGTGCTCCCAGGTTCGTCGTTGAGTACACCATCGCAGGCACTCCTGTCTGTGATGCAGCATCAAGGATAACCGCAGCCATGGTCTCCAGCTGATAGTCCATGCTGCTGCAAACGTCGTCGAACTCATCGTGCAGATGGTTGTTGTCTTGTAAATGTCCCCATCTGTTGACTCAGGGATCGAGACGTGGCTGCACGATCCGTAAAAGCCATGCGGATAAGATGCCTGTCATCTCGACTGCTAGTGATAAGAGGCCGTTGGGATCCAGCACGGCGTTCCGTAATACCCTCCTGAACCCACCGATTCCATGTTCTGCTAACAGTCATTGGATCTTGACCAATGCGTGCAGCAATGTCGCGATACGATAAACCGCTATCGCGATAGGCTACAATCCTACCTTTATCAAATTCGGAAACGTGATGGTACGCATTTCTCCTCCTTACACGAGGCATCACAACAAAGTTTCACAAGGCAACGCCGGTCAACTGCTGTTTGGTTCAAATGATTCAAATGGCTCTGAGCACTATAGGACTTAACATCTGAGGTCAACAGTCCCCTCGAACTTAGAACTACTTAAACCTAAGTAACCTAAGGACATCAAAGACGTCCATGCCCGAGGCAGGATTCGAACCTGCGACCGTAGCGGTCGCGCGGTTCCAGACTGAAGCGCCTAGAACCGTTCAGCCACACCGGTCGGAAACTGCTGTTTTTGTATGAGAAATCGGTTGGAAACTTTTCTCATGTCAGCAGGTTGTAGGTGTCGCCACCGGCGCCAACCTTGTGTGAATGCTCTGAAGAGCTAATCATTTGCATGTTACAACGTCTTCTTCCTGTCGGTTAAATTTCGCGTCTGTAGCACGTCATCTTCGAGGTGTAGCAATTTTAATGGCCAGTATTGTAGAACGGAAAATTTATGTCATTTCTTATATGACGCTCTGACTATTACTTCGTCTTTCAAGGTCCCATTTTCTCAGGAACGGGATGACGTATTAACTTGAAATTTATGCCACGTACTATGGTCTAGAGGCCCTTGGCGTAGTGATAAATGCAAGCTTCTAAGACAGTTAAGACAATGAACCTAAAAGCTACGGTCATTTACGTCACATTTTGACACTCATAAACTCTGTTTCCAAAACCTATAGGGTGCTTCCCGTTGACCTAGAAATTATGAAATCTGGCAAGAAGCCTCTTGTGGCTGCAGGCGCAGGAAAGATGCAGTAGTTATCAGCAGTCATCAGCAGTTAGGCAGCCTGAGTCAGTTGCAAACTGCAACAGAAAGAAGAAGGTTCTGCTGCTAGGTAGTTCGCATGACAGAGGTGTGGGCCAGCAGTTGCAGGGAGTGTTGGGGAGTGAGTGCCTGTTCACTAGCATTGCGAAGCCTAGTGCAGGGTCGGATCAGCTGACTGTTAACATAGGGTAGAGGATTAAGTTGTGATTGCGGGCGGAGCAGAGAATAATCTTGTTAGGGACAGGGAGTATGATGCAGGTGGTGACCTCGTAACGACAGTTACTCAAACTGGCGGCACTAACGTGCACTTCGTGCGGCTCTTTCAGCATCATGATCAGCCTCATGTTAACGCTGCTGTTAGGAGCGTTAACATGAGGTGGAGAAGGCACTGATGGCGGAGGGTATGGCTCACATTTCAGTGGTGCCATTTGAATTTATCAGTAGATCGGATTCCACTAGGCACGTCCTGCGCCTCAGTAGGTATGAGGCTAGCAAAGCTTATATGTGACAGTGCAGTGGGTGGTTCTGGTGGGATCCTCATGGAAAAGTTCCTGTAGTAGTGTAACACCATAGTAAGATATTATGCAGTATTTTTTCTTCTTATTAGTTATGCTTTGCATAAAGTGTACTTTCTTTAATGTGTTCTCTGATATGTTGTACTATGTTTTCTCTTTACTGACTAATTGCTTTGGTTGTATTCAGAAAGGGACGATTTTGGTTAAATAATTTTATATTGATTTGTTAATATGGGTAAATGGAATGTTTGCTTAAAATGTTTACTTGCTGCTTTCTAACTGCTGATCCACACTTAGGGCTCTTGGTTCATGTTACGGTAAAAGATGGAGTGGTTCCCCTCTAAAACGGAAGTTATTTAGCGCGCGCAAATTGCGGTTGGTGCGAGTAAAACGGTGGACATGAAAGTCAGTCGGAGACTAGCTACCGTACAGTAGACAGTAAGTGATTGGAAAGTGCATTGTGCAGGTGCCGAGTGAGGCTCTTAGTGCTTGGATTTATTACGCCAAAGCCTCGAGTGGATGAATGGATTTAATATGATGCTCTGTGGCCTGAAAGTATTATAAAATCTGATAATCGTCGTTATGAAAAAAGTAACAGAGCATACCAATTACAACTGCAAGTCCATCTGCCAATCTGCCATCATATACTCGCCACCAATATTGCGCATTCACTGTAACAGAGAGGAGGAATCATAAATTTGTAAAGTGATGGATCAGCACATTTAGTATGTGCAAATAGAAAGTAACTCATAAAAAATTTTTTAATTTGATTTTTTCCCTATCATAACACTTATCAGAATCCTCTCCTTTTGAACTATGATTGCTGAGTGTCCAGATTGCGAGAAATGATTATCAAAAAAGAAAGACAATTATTTGATTAAATTGGTTCAAAATTGAGTGAAATAGGTTATCTAAAATTATTGTGGATTTTGGTGAAGTCGAGGGAGGAAGTAAGTGTAGCTTTTGTGAAAGCCTTCCAGTAATTGAACTTCTTCATTTTAAAGTTTTGTGATCTCTTAAAATTACTTGCTTAACCTATGGTTTCAAAAGTAAACAACTGAGATGATAACAAACAGACAACAAACCATTTTGAGGTCCGTTTAAAGTAAATGTTCTTAATGATTGGTTTGAAAAGCAATACCCAGTGAAGAAACTGTTAAAAATGCTCACAAGGTCAGTCAATTTACAAAGAACTGTTTTCCTAAGTTGGCATTCATTATATTGTTCATGAAAGTGTGTTTAGTTTAATTTACTATAGTAGTGAAGATTAGGGGGCCTCCCACTGAAAGTTGCTCAAAAATGCGCAGAGTTAAGTTACTTGATTATAGAAAGTTCCAACTGCTCTTGAAATTTATGTCGAGTTTCGTGCACATTGTGTATTACAAGGTGTAATAACAGTTTATGAGCACCCACTTAGTGTTTCATTCTCACTGAAGGTAAAGTTACTATGAATAACATTATCCACGAATACAGTTACTTCTTTGCTTTTAAATAAAAGCGTGAATAGTTATGCAAGTGAACTTTAATTGAATCTGTGCTGTGTAGAAAATATCTGAGAAAATAATACTAGACCCATGCCCAATTTCCAGTTTAGCATTGGCTTGCATTTGTTGAATTGATGAGTTACTCAGGTTTGACAAAGTATTTAAAATTGATGAGTGTAACAGTGTCTTTTGTGTTTGTGAGGACAGGCATGTTGTACAATAACTGATAGTATCCACTTTACCATTATTTTTGCTTGTGATTTGGTTCATTGCACTTTCGTAGGAAAGAAGTATAGGCTGTGTTTTTCCACTAAAACTGTTTACTTTTTCTATAAAAGAAATGTTACACATTTCTATGCCTAATTAGGCTGGCAACCGTATTCCATTTCATTTGAGCAAGATTGATTAGTTAAAACAGTTTCTAAATAGGATCAGTTACTTTTAGTGTATTTACGTAACTTCAGTTTTATGTCGGATAAATAAAACCGTTGAGGTATTTCACGGTCAATTCTGCAATACTGCATCTAAATACCATAATTGGTTATAAATATAATATAAGTATATAAACGGTGCAGTGTAAGTATTGTACTTGGCTTTTCCCGAGACAGAACTATTTGTTCTGTTGGGGAATAGTGCGTAGTAAACCAAATTTGCTAAATGATGGCACACATGTGGAAGAGTGGCCACATACAAAAAAAAAAAAAAAAACAGTATTCCATTTGAGTCCGTAGACGCATGACGGTACTGCACTGAGCAGGTATTTGAATGTCGTGCAGGGGCAGTTGGATTTAGTGAAACTAAATTTCTAATTGTTGTTTGTTTATGGGTGCCGTAACTCTGACTTCAGACCATTTCTGGCCAAGTCAGAGAGAGTTCTTGGTTCACTTAGTGGGAAGTACCAAAAATTAGGTATATGTCGTGCTTCAGTATTGATTTTGTATATAATTGTGCAAGGAAAAGGATATTGTTAGATCTCCTAAACTCATATGGTATGATGCAAATTGTATTTTTTTCCAACCAGGGTGCAGGGAAACAATAACACAGACATAGACAACGTTTTTATTCATTCTACATTACTAGATGGGCATTCTGTTAGTAAAAGGGTGAACAGCCTTTCAGACCATGACGTACAAATTTTAACACTAAAAGGTTTTAGAAGTGGTTTAACAAGTGAAAATGCTGGATTCTCTTTTCTCTGAGAGGTGGATTAAACCAAAAGTTTCGAACGCTACGCGTCTTTTTTGATTTAACTAAGGCGTTTGATTATCTTGATCACAAAATATTGCTCCAGAAGTTGGGTCATTACAGAATATGGGAAGTAGCTCACCTCTAACAACAGACAGCATAAGGTCATTACTCAAAGTGTTAAGAATGGCTGTAATGTGCGGTCTGAGTGGGTCAAAGTCAAATGCGGGGTGTCCCAAGGATCAGTGCTGGCACCATTCCTTTTCTTTATTTTACCCTACTGGCCACTAAAATTATTACGCCAAGAAGAAATGCAGATGATAAACGAGTATTCATTGGACAAATATATTATACTAGAACGGATATGTCATTACATTTTCACGCAGTTTGGTTGCATAGATCCCGAGAAATCAATACCCAGAACAACCACCTCTGGCCGTAATAACGGCCTTGATACACCTAGGCATTGAGTCAAACAGAGCTTGGATGGTGTGTACAGGTACAGCTGCCCATGCAGCTTCAACACGATACCATAGTTCATCAAGAGTAGTGACTGGCGTATTGTGACGAGCCAGCTGCTCGGCTGCCATTGACCAGATGTTTTCAATTGGTGACAGATCTGGAGAATGTGGTGGCCAGGGCAGCAGTCGAACATTATTTTGTATCCAGAAAGGCCCATACAGGACCTGCAACATGCGGTCGTGCATTATCCTGCTGAAATGTAGAATTTCACAGGGATCGAATAAAGGGTATAGCCACGGGTCGTAACATATCTGAAATGTAACGTCCACTGTTCAAAGTGCCGTCCATGCGAACAAGAGGTGACAGAGACGTGTAACCAATGGCACCCCATGCCATCACGACGGGTGATACGCCAGTACGGTGATGACGAATACACGGTTCCAATGTGCGTTGACCGCGATGTCGCCAGACACAGATGCGACCATCATGATGCTGTAAACAGAACCTGAATTCATCCGAAAAAATAACGCTTTGTCATTCGTGCACCCGGGTTCGTCGGTGAGTACACCATCGTAGGCACTCCTGTCTGTGATGCAGCGTCAAGGGTAACCGCAGCCATGGTCTCCGAGCTGATAGTCCATGCTGCTGAAAACATCGTCGAACTGTTCTTGCAGATGGTTGTTGTCTTGGAAACGTCCCCATCTGTTGACTCAGGGATCGAGACGTGGCTGCAGGATCCGCTACAGCCATGCGGATAAGATGCCTGACATTTCGACTGCTAGTGATACGAGGCCGTTGGGATCCAGCACTGCGTTCCGTATTACCCTCCTGAACCCACCGATTCCATATTAGCCGGCCGGTGTGGCCGAGCGGTTCTAGGCGCTACAGTCTGGAACCGCGCGACCGCTATGGTCGCAGGTTCGAGTCCTGCTTCGGGCATGGATGTGTGTGAAGTCCCATAATGCTCAGAGCCATTTGATTCCATATTCTTCTAACAGTCATTGGATCTCGACCAACGCGAGCAGCAATGTCGCGATGCCATAAATCGCAATCGCGATAGGCTACAATCCTACCTTTATCAAAGTCGGAAACGTGATGGTACGCGTTTCTCCTCCTTACACGAGGCATCACAACAACGTTTCACCAGGCAACGCTGGTCAACTGCTGTTTGTGTATGAGAAATCGGTTGGAAACTTTACTCATGTCAGCACGTTGTAGGTGTCGCCACCGGCGCCAACCTTGTGTGAATGCTATGAAAAGCTAATCATTTGCATGTCACAGCATCTTCTTCCGTTCGGTTAAATTTCGCGTCCGTAGCACATCTTTTTTATGTAGCAATTTTAATGTCCAGTAGTGTATATAAATGATATGCCCTCTAGTATTACGGGTAATTCTAAAATATTTCTGTTTGCTGATGACACTAGCTTGCTAGTAATGGGTTTTGTGTGCAACATTGACTCTGTTTCAAGTAGTGCAGTTTATGACATAAGTTCTTGTCTTGTATAAAATAAACTAATGCTAAACCACAGTAAGACTCAGTTTTTACGATTTCTAACACACAATTCAACAAAACTCGACATTTTAATTTCAAAAAATGAGCATATGATTAGTGAAGTTGAACAGTTGAAATTTCAAGGTGTTCAGATAGATAGTAAACTGTCGTGGAAAGGTCACGTTCAGGTTCTTGTTGAAGGACTTAATGCTGCCATTTTTATTATTAGAAAAATGAAAAGTAGTCTACTTTGCTTATTTTCATTCTCTTATGACGTATGGTATTATGTTTTGGGGTAACTCTTCCCATTCTCAAAGGATACGTTTGGCTCAGAAACGGGCGGTTTGGGCAATAAGTGGTGTAAGTTCGCAAACCTCTTGCTAACCCCTGTTGATTAGTCTGGGTATTCTGACAATTGCCTCTCAATTTATATATTCTTTATTGTCGTTTCTTGTTCACAATACCAGCTTCTACCTCCCTGCAGCAGCCTACCATGTGTGTGTGTGTGTGTGTGTGTGTGTGTGTGAGAGAGAGAGAGAGAGAGAGAGAGAGAGAGAGTTAGTGCGCCAGAGTAGTTTTCTCTCGTGCATCAGTAGTTCCGTGCGCGCCGCCAGAGGCGCTGGGTCTATTCGCGCGAAGCTTGGATCATTTATTCCTTATTCTTGTTACCTTTCGTGTGTTAATTATTCTGTGTTTTCTTATATCTCTTTCTCTAGTGTGTGTTCCTTTGATATGTGTTTAGTAACGCCAGCAACGAGAAGCTCACTGACTAGACTATTGCACATTACTAGAATCGTGAGCTCTGTATTTTAGCGCCGCACATAAAAATAAACTTCCATCGTTTAGTGTGACGCAAAAAAAAACTTTAGCTACAGTGTAAATGAATTAGGTCTTCCGACTCTGCCATGCCGTTAGTAAAACAGCTACACGGCGGAGCGCCAAAATTCCCGCTAGATGTGCTGTCAGCTGACGAGAGAACGGCAATCTAGCTTGCATTTTGGCAAGCAGTATAGCTGTTTTATTATTGGCATGTCAGAGTCGCAGGACCTAATTCATTTCCAATGCGGCTGAAGTGGTGATCCCGATGTGATCTGGCCTGCCTGCGCATACGTAACACCAGTAAAGAATGAATGAGAATCAAGCGGCTACTAATTTGGCAGTATCTAGACTAGCCATGAGGCTACCTCCGTTTTGGTCACAAAATGCAGTGCTGTAGTTTGCCCAGGTAGAGGTAAATTTCATTTAATCAGGCCTCACCGCAGATGCATCTAAATTTGCATTGGTGGTGAGTCAATTGAAGCAGCAATATGCAGCAGAAGTGAAAGATATCATCGTTGCACCACCTAAAGGGAATGAAAACGAACGGTTGAAGACGGAGCTGGTCCACCCTGCATCGCAAGAAGAGCGCATGCGTCAGGTACTAACTCAAGAAGATATTGGAGAGCGAAGACCGTCACAGTATCTGCGGCATCTTAGAAGTAAAATTGACTCTGGCACCGTAACCGATCATCTGCTGCTAACAATCTGGAGCAGTTGCTTACCTCCATCTATCAAGGCGATTATTGCGACGCAATTGGAGACGTCGTTAGACGCCGTGGCAGAATTGCCCGACAAGGTGCTGGACGCCGTCCAACCCGCGCCTATTACGGTATCAGCCGCGCAGTGCGCGAGTACAGCCACCACGGTAGCGCGATCTGAGTACGATGCATTAGCGGCGAAGGTCGATCAACTGACGCGACAGATTATCCGGCTGGTAGCGTGTGGCAGTGTCGGTGGAGATCACAGCCGGCTAAGATACAGGATACACTCATGCAGCAGGCCACGTCCCACTCACCTGCGCCGTCATCTGACGCACAGAAGGACGTCTGCTGGTACCACCAGCGTTTCGGTGAACGTGCGCAACGCTGCACCAAACCGTGCGCGTTCCCAAACGCCTGCGGCTAGACAGCAATTATTACGCCATTTGGCTTATTTGAAAGCAGATTTATGACTTTCGGTCTCTGGAATGCGGCGCAGACGTGGAAATGGTTCGTCGATTCAGTGCTGAGAGGCCTGTCATTTTGTTTTGCTTACCTCTAAGATGTTTTGGTCTTCTCAGCCCCGCCAGAAGAGTTTCGCCAGCGTCTTGTCGAGGTTTTTCAACGACTAAGTCAGTACGGAATTGTGCTGAACGTGGCGAAATGTATCTTTGGACAGTCGCAATTTGACATCCTAGGCCACCGCATAACACCTTCAGACTCGTTACCATCGCCGGACAAAATAGAGGCTATCTAACAGCTGCCCCGACCGGTCACATGCAAGGAATTAAGGCGCTACCTAGGCATGCTGAACTTTTACTGGCGGAATCTGCCGCATGCAGCCGAAGTTCAACAGCCGCTGACAGCCGCGCTGGCGGGCCCGAAAGCTAAAGCCACTTTGACAATTACCTGGACGGACGACATGATCGCGGCATTTGAGAAAACAAAACAAGCAATAGCGGACACGAAATTGTTGGCACTTCCAGAGCCGAATGCACTGTTGACTGGTGTTAGATGCGAGCCAGACAGCGAAAGGCGGCCTTCTTCAGCAACGCGCTGATAAAGCCTGGCAAGGCTGACCACCTCGCAAAAGAAATGGAGCGCGTAGGACCGCGAACTTCTGGCTGGCGATATAAGACGCTATCAAATACTTCTGTCCTCACGTCGAGGCTCGCGCGTTCACAATGTTTACTGATCACAACCTGCTGACATTCGCCTTCTGGTATAATAATGTGAACTGCACGCTGAGGCAACACAATTAGGTGTCTCTACACTGGACTACGTGGCACTTGCAGAAGCACAGAGGTCAGACCAAGAGCTGCAAGACCTATTACAAGATGCATGGGCTTCATTGCAACTACAACCCATAGACATTCCTGGCGCCGGCGTGCAACTGTATTGCGATGTGTCGACGGCCAAGTCACGCCCATATCTGCCTTCGAACTTCTGAAGGCAAACATTGGAGTCCCTAAGCAGTCTGAGCCACCCAGGTACGAGATCTATGCTCCGTCTGGTTTTAGATCGCTTCGTGTGGCTGGGAGCAAAGCAGAATTGTAAAGTTGGTAGACACGCAAATGCGCCAATAGGTAATTTCCCAGTCGTCACAGCGTGATCCACACATGTTCATGTTGACGTCGTCAGACTGCTGCCGTCTTCAAACGGTAAACGCTACTTGCTCACCATTGTCGACAGGTTCACTCATTGGCCGGAAGCAGTACCAATAGATATCTCGGCTGAAACCTTGGCGTATGCCTTTGCGTCGCATTGGGTATTGTGGTTTGTCTGTCCGCTCCACGTCACCGCCCACAGAGGCAGACAATTCGAGTCCGAATTGTTCGCAAAACTGTCAGTACTTTGCGGCATGAACCATCTTCAGCAGCGTTACCACCCAGCAAGTAATGGAATGGTGGAACGATGGCATCGCACTCTAAAAGCAGCCCTGATGTGCCATGCGAGTGGGTGGACTGAGGCTTTACCAGTCATCCTACTCGGTTTTCGAAATACATACAGACCCGATCTGGATGGTTCCTCGGCCGAGCTAGTACATGGGGAAGCGCTGAGAAAACCCTGTAATTATGTAGAAGCATCTCCAAGACAAGAAGTGGATCCTTCTACGTTCGGTGGGCGTCACAGAGAGCACATCCAGAAGATACGCCCTCCCACAGCCATCCAGGCACGGTACCGGCCCGCTGTGCGTGCACAATGACCTCAGCTCGTGCTCTCACGTGACGCTATGTAGTGACGGCATCAAACCGGCTCTGCAACCACCCTACACCGGTCCACACCAAGTTGTCAGTAGAGGAGACCGCACACTGGACATTCGCCTGAACGGGAAACATACCACTGTCACTGTCTAGCTGGCCCATATTTTCCGCGAGCCGCCCTCACCGAATACACAACCACTGCCTGTTCCACTGCCGACCCGAGCAACAGAAACGACCCAGCCATCTACACCGACTACGCCAGCAGCTTCTGCAACACACGGCCCCAAGAGATCTGGCCGTCATGTGCACTTCCCTGCGCGTTTCCTGAATGGCGCTCCGCTCCCGCCAAGGGGCTGATGCAGTGACCTGGCGCCGCCTACCATGTGTGTGTGTGTGTGTGTGTGTGTGTGTGTGTGTGTGTGTTAGTAGTGCGCGAGTGTCAAATTTTCGCGCGTGTGCGAGTAATTCCATTCGCGCCGCCAGAGGCGCTGCGTTTATACGCTCGAAGCGCGGGTCATTATTTCTTTGCTTTGTTATCTTTCGTATGTTAATCAATTTATGTTTTTTTATTCCTTTGATATGTGTTTAGTAAGGCTAGCAACGAGAAGGTCAGTGACCTCGACTAGACTATTGCACATTACTATACTACTGGCCATTAAAATTGCTACACCACGAAGATGACGTGCTACAGACACGAAATTTAACCGTCAGGAAGAAGATGCAGTGAGATGCAAATGATTAGCTTTTCAGAGCATTCGCACAAGGTTGGCGCCAGTGGCGACACCTACAACTTGCTGACATGAGGAAAGTTTCCAGCCGATTTCTCATACACAAACAGCAGTTGACCGGCGTTGTCTGGTGATGCCTCGTGTAAGGAGGAGAAATGCGTACCATCACATTTTCGACTTTGATAAAGGTCGGACTGTAGTCTATGGCGATTGTGGTTTATCGTATCGCGACATTGCTGCTCGCGTTGGTCGAGATCCAATGACTGTTAACAGAATGTGGAATCGGTGGGTTCAGGAGGGTAATACGGAACGCCTTGCTGGATCCCAGGCCTCGTATCACTAGCAGTCGAGATAACAGGCATCTTATCCGCATGACTGTAACGGATCGTGCAGCCACGTCTCGTTACCAGAGTGAACAAATGGGGACGTTTCCAAGACAACAACCATCTGCACGAACAGTTCGACGACGTTTGCAGCAGCATGGAATATCAGCTCGGAGACCATGGCTGCGGTTACCCATGACGCTGCATCACAGACAGGAGCACCTGCGATCGTGTACTCAAAGACTAACCTGGGTGCACGAATGGCAAAACGTCATTTTTTCGGATGAATCCAGGTTCTGTTTACAGCATCCTGATGATCGCATCCGTGTTTGGCGACATCGGGGTGAACGCACATTGGAAGCGTGTATTCATCATCGCCGTACTGGTGTATCACCCGGCGTGATGGTATGGGGTGCCATTGGTTACACGTCTCGGTCACCTCTTGTTCGTATTGACGGCACTTTGACAGTGGACGTTACATTTCATATGTGTTGCGACCCGTGGCTCTAGCCTTCATTCGATCCCTGTGAAACCCTACATTTCAGCAGGATAATGCACGACCGCATGTTGCAGGTCCTGTACAGGCCTTTCTGGATACAGAAAATGTTCGACTGCTGCCCTGGCCAGCACATTCTCCAGATCTCTCACCAATTGAAAACGTCTCGTCAATGGTGGCCGAGCAACTAGCTCGTCACAATAAGCCAGTCACTACTCTTGATGAACTGTGGTATCGTGTTGAAGCTGCATGGACTGCTGTACCTGTAGACGCCATCCAAGCTGTGTTTGACTCAATGCCCAGGCGTATCAAGGCCGTTATTACGGCCAGAGGTGGTGGTCCTGTGTACTGATTTCTCAGGATCTATGCACCCAAATTACGTGAAAATGTAATGACATGTCAGTCCTAGTATAATGTATTTGTCAATGAATATCCTTTTTTCACCTGCATTTCTCCTTGGTGTAGCAATTTTAATGGCCAGTAGTGTAGAATCGTGAGCTATGTATTTTAGTGCCGCACAGAAAAATAAAGCTCTATCGTTTAGCTTAATATTAGGCAGAAATCCAATCTGCAATTGAATCGCACTTCCTTGACTCTTGTGCAGAAAGGTCTTCAGTATACTGCTGCATCCATTTTCAGTAACCTACAACAAGAATTCAAAACTCTTAGCAGCAGTCTACGCACTGTCAAATCGAAGCTGAAGAGTTTCCTCATCGATCACTCCGTCTACTCTGCCGAGAAGTCCCTTGATAAATTGAGCTGATTCCTGGGTTATATTGTTGACTGCGTTTACATAAGCTTTTGGCTTGCCTTTTTTGGGTTCACAAACATTTTATTTTATATATTGTAATTTCCATTACCGACATGTTCCATGACCTTGGAGGTTTTCTCCTCTATTGATCCTGCGAAATTATAAGCGTAAAATAAAAAGAAAGTACCAGAATGAGATTTTCACTCTGCAGCGGAGTGTGCGCTGATATGAAACTTCCTGGCGGATTAAAACTGTGTGCCCGACCGAGGCTCGAACTCGGGACCTTTGCCTTTCGCGGGCAAGTGCTCTACCAACTTTTTTTTTTTTTAATCTCATTTTGTTCGGTTTTGTTCGTTGTGTCTGCTCCGGGCGGACGCCGTAAGACATCCATTTATGTTCGTTGGTGATCGATTGACTCAGTTTTTTTATTACAGAGGGCACGTAGCCCTCTGACTGAACACGCTGAGCTACCGTGCCGGCTGTCCAACTGAGCTACCGAAGCACGACTCACGTCCGGTACTCACAGCTTTACTTCTGCTAGTACCTCGTCTCCTACCTTCCAACGTGCTTCGGTAGCTCAGTTGGTGGAGCACTTGCCCGCGAAAGGCAAAGGTCCCGAGTTCGAGTCTCGGTCGGGCACACAGTTTTAATCTGCCAGGAAGTTTCAAAAAGAAAGTAAGTTTTACAGTTCAAGTAAAGAAAAAAATCCGAATATTGTTAATTTTTAATAACATTACACGAAAAAATGCTCCTTTTGCCGTTAGTTTGCCGATGTAAAACTTGAAATTAAACAATCATTAGTTCTGGACTTAGGCTGACTGGGTCGCAAAGGTGAAAGTCAGACTTTAGGCAAGGAGTGACTTTATTGCTTAGATGACACGTTTCGGAATCCATCCATCATAGGTATTCAGAAGCGATTACTGCACGTAGATACGGCGTTTCATATTGTTTGTGTAACAAACATTCGCGGACTAGTCTGGACGTCAATGTGGCATTTCAAGTTGTATGTGAAAATCCATATCTGCGTCTAGTAATCGTTCCTGGATGGATAAATTCCGAAGGGCGTCGTATGAACAACAAAGTCATTCACTGCCTGATATTTGACTTTGAGCATGCGACCTAGTCGGCCTGAACCACGAACTGCTGATTAGTATAATAATGGTCGCATCCCACCTGCATGGCTTTATCTCACATTTATATTACTGAAATTAAAACACTCTCGAAGATCTTGTCAGTATCAGTGTCTATAACAGGCAGAAGTGGTAGAAATGAGTGATACCCAAAAGGGATGAACTCTCTGTATACATCACTTAACATTTCTGGGCTGAGATGTCATGGTCCCGGAAGTGTTAAGTGATGACAACACCTGCCGTGAAAACCTTCATTATATGATCTCTGTATACACATTTAAGTTTGTACGGAACCTTCAGCGTGCGAGTTCTGCTCGCAGCTGGCCAATTTTTTCCGATCTGATTCAGTACCTCCTCATTAGTTACGCGTTGTACCCATCTAATCTCCAACGATCATCTGCAGCACCACGTTTAAAAAGCTTCCGTTATTTCTTGTCTAATCTGCCTATTGTCCACTTTTCTGTACGTTGCTACTGACAAATACCTTCAGAACAGACTTCCTGACACTTATAAATGCCAATAAATTTCTGAAAAACGTTTTTCTTGCTGTTGCGAATGTGCATTTTATATTTTCTCTGCTTCGGTCATTATCAGTTATTTTACTGCCTAAATAGCAAAACCCATCGACTAATTTTAGTTTTTCAATTCCAAATCTAAATCAGCATCATCTAATTTATTTCGACTACATTGCGTTACCTTTGTTTCACTCTTGTTGATATTTACGATAATCTTTTTAAGACATTACTTGTTCCTCTCAACAGCTCTTCCAGGTACTTTGCAATCTCTGACACAATTACAGAGTTATCGGAAAACCTCACAGTTTTTTATTTCTGCTCCCTGTACTTCAGTTACCTTTTCCGACTTGATCCTCGTTGTCCTTTACTATGCGCCCAACGACAGGCAAAATTACACTGTAGACGGGCTGCAACCCTGTATTAGTCTCTTCGCAAATACGGCTTCTCTTTCACTTCATACATCTGCTGTCTGCTTTCCGTACAATTTGTGTATAACTTGTCGCCCTGTGTATTTTATCCGTGTTTCCCGCAGAATTTCAAAGAATCTAATCTGGTCAGTACTATTAAAGGATTTTTGCAAAACTACAAATGCCATTAACGTAGTTTTATCTTATCTTTTAAGATAAGTCGTAGGGTGAGTATTAAGTTTCTTGTCCCTGCTTCTCCGGATCCCAAACCGATTTTTCCCCGAGGTCGCCTTCTATCAGTGAACGAAAGAACAAAACAGAATTAATTATCTCACTTAACAAAATATATAATGCAGTAGTAAAAATACAACCTTAACTGCGTTACTTGTTTACTAGTTCCTTTGGCGATAGTTCAATGATCGAAGACAAGACGGTTGTGTACTGAATTACTTCTATTTGGTCCACAACCTTTGTGATACACTACATACTCTACATCCAGGCTCACTTTCAAAAATGCCTCCAAGTCCGAAGATGACTGGTGCTGTTTCCTACCCCAGTTTAGTTCTTAGTTCTTACGGCGATATCGAATCGTTCCTCTCCTCCATAGTGACCCATATTTAAACTCATACACTTCTTTTCTACTCACATATTTAGTAGCGTCAATATCGCGTGTAACCTGCCCTGTAACAGCGCATATAGTTCTGAATTTCAAATGTTACGCTTAGTACTGTTAGTTGCGCCTGTTCGCTTGACCTCGCCGCGCGAACTCGACTCCCAAGTGTATTGCAGTTTTCACATTCGCAACAAGCCGTAAATTTAGATTTTGACTGTTTCTATTAACCATTTGGACTTATAACATGTTGCTACAACGGGAAAACACATGCCGATAGGAACACTCACCAGTTATAGCCGTTTGTAAACCTGTACTGTAATTATTGTTAAAGGCAATCGTATATTTAATTACGAACTATTGGGGAGATATAGGGTTCGCTTGTTTTACCTACAACACACATACTAATACACTTCAATGCACTTCCTGCCTGCAGCATCGTTTTGATAGTCGTATCCAAAAAAAAAAAAAAGATGATTATTCAGTGCAGGATGAGAGCAGCAATTAACTTACTGATAGTACATCCCTCTGAAATAATTACTAAAAAGAAAATATGACAGTAGAAATTCCTGATGGGACAAAATCTGCAAATCACTTTTGTGATGAATTAAACTGTCTTAATACAAAACTTACTTTTATTACTGCAAAGTTATCTGAAAGAAAAAGAAAAATCAGGGATGAATGCCTACAAGAAAATTTTTGCATAGCTTTCTAACTGGCAGTTTCTAAATATTGATTTGAAATTTATTATTAAAATTCAGTGAGGATAAGCTTCAATATTTACAGCCAACGAATTTACAATGGAAAGTTACAAAGCGATCAAGCCAAATCAATAATCTTCTTTCTGGCCATTAATACCACTGTGTGCTTTGATACATAACCTAAGTCGAAACAAATCTCCGGGAGCAGACAACATTCCGTTAGAACTCCTGATAGCCTTGGGAGAGCCATCAATGATAAAACTTTTCCATCTGGTGAGCAAGATGTATGAGACAGGCGAAATACCCACAGACTTCAAGAAGAATATAATAATTCCAATTCCGAAGAAAGCGGGTGCGGTCACGTGTGAAAATTACCGAACTATCAGTATAATATGTCACGGTTGGAAAATACTAACGTCAACCCTTTACAGACGAATGGAAAAACTGGTAGAAGCCGACCTCGGGGGACATCAGTTTGGACTTCATAGAAAACTAGGAAAGAGCGAGACAAACTGACCCTCCAACTTATCTTAAAAGATGGGTTAAGGAAAGGCAAACCTACGTTTACAGCGTTTGTAAACTTAGAGAAAGCTTTCGACAATGTTGATTGGAATATTCTCTATAAAATTCTGAAGGTGGCAGGGGAAAAATACAGGGAGCGAAAGGCTATTTACAATTTGTGCAGAAACCAGATGGCAGTTATAAGAGTCGTGGATCATGAAAGGGAAGCTGTGGTTGGGGAGGGAGTGATACAGAGATGTAATTTATCCTCGCTGTTATTCAATCTGTATTTTGAGCAAGCTGTAAAGGAAACAAAAGAAAAATTTGGAGTAGGAATTAAAATCCATGGGAAAAAAGTAAAAACTTTTAGGTTTGCCGATGACGTAATTCTGTCACAGACAGCAGAGGACCTGGAAGAGCAGTTGAACCTAATGAACAGTCTCTTGTAAGAAGGATCTAAGATGAAAACCAACAAAAGCAAAACGAAGATAATGGAACGAAGTCAAGTTAATTCTGGTGATGCTGAGAGAATTAGATTAAGAAATGAGACACCTAAAGTAGTAGATGTGTATTTCAGCAGAAAAGTAACCGATGATGGTCGAAGTAGAGACGATATAAAATGTAGACTGGCGATGGTAAGGAGAACGTTTCCGAAGAACGGATATTTATTAACATCGAGTACAGATTTAGGCGTCAGGAAGTCTTTTCTAAAAGTATTTGTATGGAGTGAAACCAAGTATAGAAGTGAAACATGGACGATTAACAATGCAGAGCAGAAGATAGTAGAAGCTTTTGAAATGTGGTGCTACAGAAGAATGATAAAGATTATATGGGTAGATCACGTAAATAAAGAGGAGCTAAAGGACAGACTTGGGGAGAAGAGGAATTTGTGGCACAACTTGACTAGAACAAGTGTTCGGTTGGTAGGACACGTTCTGAGGCATCAAAGGATCACCAATTTAGTATTGGAGGGAAGCGTGGAGAGTAAAAATCGTTGAGGCAGACCATGAGATGAATACAGTAAGCCGATTCAAAAGGATGTAGGTTGCAGCAGCCACTCGGAGATGAAGAGGCTTGCACAGGATAGAGTAGCATGGTGAGCTGCATCAAACCAGTCTTTGGACAGAAGACCACAACAACAACAACAACAATAACAAAATGACCAATACCTCAGTAGACTTTGATGTAGCCTTCTGAAATATTAATACTTACTAAATTACCGAACTCTTTGTAGAATGACCGAAGGAAGAGGATTTTCCGAGTCTCAAGGCAATATTTAAACAGAGAATTACTGATAATTAACATATTATATTGTTCCAGAAGCTTAACGATAGGTCGATAACTTTATTATTGTGGCTTCAGTCCATTCCGTCAACTTGAAATAGTTTATTTCGAGCTGGCGGAATGGTTGCGGGCACACTAATAAAAATGCCTTTCTGAAATTTGGCTGTTTTATTCCTCGGGCCTGTCGGCGAGGTCAAATATCAAAATTTTTTTATTTTAATTTATTCATTAGTTATTGCAAAAAAGTGCCTAAAACACACGACAAAACTACATTTTTGTTTCAAAATCCATCACTTTGCTATTTTGTCAAATTAAAAAGAAAACTGTGTTATATCTCCGTTCGCAATATCCCATAGATTTAGAAAGTTGCTTGTTTTTGATTTCAGATAAGATTTGTAGACCACATGACTTCCGCCATGGACACACCGCATTTTGCATAGAGCAACTTTTAACTCCTCGGATGGAAATCATAAAGATGACTGAATTTCTTAAAAAAATAGAAAGTTATATCCAAGAATAAATGAATAATATGCAAAAAGATTTACGTTGATTGCTTCATTATTTTCCTCCAAAAAATAGTAAAAGTAGGTTATATTATGGGCTGACTAGGCTGGACCCTAAAATATGAGAACAGAACTAAGTTATTGCCTTGTAACAGTTGAGCAGTTGTAAATTGTGGTGAACAATATTTCACAATTTCTCCACGTCTCTGATGATGTGGATAAATATGGCTCAGCAGTGTCATTGTTCTTGATGTACTGGTGCTACAATTACTTCTCCGCAATATATGTTCGAAAATCCTTGCATCCGAGGCATATACTGTTTATAGACGACTTTAATGGTGCACATTCTTGCCTCTCCATTTCATAGACTATCTAACAAACATTTTGACGCCCTTTAATGAATATATTTTATTGCATGCTTCAGAGTGTCATCTGCACGTCTGCACTGACATATAGGAAGTCTCACTCTGCTTCCAGTACCATAATGACCAGGCCGCTAATCACGCTAAGGTCATCCAAATAACGCACCAAAGGCAAAGAGAACTTAGTCTCATAGATAAGGTTGATGATGATTACAAACGTGAATTTGACATATAAAGTTTCCTTGGGAGTCGAACAGTCAGTTAAAGTTAACTACTTATTTTACATTCTATTCCAGATACTAATCCATACACATTATTAAAACCTAGAAATATTTGAGTTGAGGGATAATATATTGATTATATTAGATTTTTATAATTAAAATCGATTTAGCATAAAATCTACCTCTACCAATATGCAATTTTTACAAAACGTTTTAAATTTTTCAAGGTGTAGTTTGGTATTTGGTTCTTGTTAAGTTACAATATATTCCTAGCATGGGCTTTTATTAAATGAGCAGCATGTTTACTTTGGGCAGTCTGTGGAAAAAAGAATCAACTGCTGTTGCATTCAAGAAACTAAATTTGCCTCATTACGCAGTGATTCATAAAAAGCAGTACAACGCAACTACTGTGTGCTTCTGCTTTCAAGATATCACAAACTGGATGAGCTAGCTAGCTGCGATAAAGGGTATGCCTTGTTCCGCAGGTGTGCTCAGTTGTGCACTCCCATCGCTTAGTTCTACACGGATAATCTAAGTATGGACGATTCTCTTTAAAAGCCCAGAGGTTAGTCTAATCTAACCGGTGTCTCTCCCTGATATCGTGGAAGAAATGGTATGTGTGGATTCCAGTAATAGACAAGTTCCACCTCTCTTACCATAAATCCTCAATATGAACTCTGAAGCCGCGCAGGGTAGCCGCGCGGTCTCGGGTGCCTTGCCACGGTTTGCGCGGCTCCCCCCGTCGGAGGTTCGAGTCCTCCCTCGGGTAAGCGTGTACGTGTTATCCTTAGCGTAAGTTAGTTTAAGTTAGATGAAGTTGAGTGTAAGCCTAGGGACCGATAAGCACAGCAGTTTGGTCCCATAGGAACGTACCACAAGATACTAAAATTATGAACTCTGAAACAGATGCGACTGCCTGCTTGAATCTCAAGTACTTCGTCGGCTTTGTGCATGGCAACTCTTTCTCTAACATGCAAATCAAACTACTTTCTCTGTCTTGTGCGCTGGAACGGGACGTTCAATCATTGGGAACGCAATGCTTACATTTGATCAAACCCACAAGAACAGGGCCCGTCCGTCCCCCCTCATCTCCGAAGTCAGGTCACTATCTTTGAACCAAGCCTATCAGAGAACTGTTGAAACAGCACACGAATATTTTACTCTGTCCTATTGACGAATGTTCGATATTTTAACAAAAAGTAAAATAGCGCCTTAAGGAAACGAAAAATTGTATGTACCACTAGTCAAAATACGTAAAGATATGTTCTGTAAAATTATGGAACACACACGTAACTAACTTATTGGCACTACTGCTGTAACTAACAAGTTAAGATACACTTCTTGCCAAAACGTGATTGTAGATCAATCATTGTAACCACTTGGTGCAAGGCACAATCGACCCTCAAATTAAGTGATACAATGTTATTTCCATGCCTCGCACACAAACCCACTGTCTCTCATATTTTTCAAGACAGATTATAAGGAAAAATGGTAGTCAGCAGGTGAAACTCTTGCTTCACTACTACGAGCCCCATACTAGTAATGTATTTGTACAAGCTTCCACAAAGAGTTCGATGTGAATCACGCATGAAAGCCTTAAAAAGTGGACTTTTTAAAGCCACAAATATTCAACTAATCTTTCGAGCCAATAACAACCTTTCAATAAAATTACATTCCGCCACGACCAGAACATCGAAATATGATATCCCAGGCACATATAAAATCACACGTGGCAGCTGTAATAGCTTTTACATTGGCCAAACAGGAATAAATTTTAACATGTGATATAAAGAACACATTAGAGAGAGCGAATATTACCAGTCGAGCTTCTTTCTGCACTTGTAAAATCAAAATCATGCTGCTGATAGGATCGAAACTGCTCTACAAAAATGGTTGAAATGGCTCTAAGCAGTATGGGACTTAACATCTGAGGTCTTCAGTCCCCAAATGCACTACAGATTCTGCACAGAATAACAAAAGGTTTTGCAATGGCCATTCTTCAAGAATTAGAAATCTATATATACACGAGAAAATATCCACAAGAAATATTTAACGAACATACAGAATTTTGACACAAGTGCTACATCAGAAACTTTATTAAACTTTTAGAACACGATAATGGGTAAATCGGAAGTAGGCAAAGGGAACCGTAGCAAATTTTAGTTGGTAAAATAATATCGCTGTCCGTCTGTACAATCTTTGTAAACATATAGCATTACAAGTGTGTAACTGCCAAACTGCTGTCACTTCGTAATTAAGATCTTATTTTCAACATCTTGACATCATTTACCATCTTATTAAAGCAGTGACGTTATAAAACAGTCAACTGACGACGTAATATGGACGTAAAATCAATCTAGATGTGAGTACAATATAGCTAATTTAATATAAATGACATTGTAATCCATACCTGTTCTCACCAAAATTGTAATTATAGATACTCGAAAAGGGCGATAAAGCTGAAACAGTCTGTCGTAAATAAAGATTACTTATCCGCTCAAATAATCATGTCGTTTTGCTGCTGGCCCTAAAGAAGAAAAACCATCAAACATTAATTCACGATGACAGACAGCACTCAGAACTACGGAGCATTGCTTGGAATGATGGCGTTTTAAAGTCAACGTCGACAAGTGCGAGGCCGTTCTGTTCACATGCAGACAGAAACGTCTGCACAAACACCAAAACTGCAGTCAAATAACGCTACATACGCAAGCTCGGATGGTGTCAAGGATGGGGGGGAAACCATCTTGGCATTTGCCTGGAGCGATTTCGAGAAATCACGGAGAATCTAAATCTGTATGGCCAGACTCAGGTTTGAATTGCTGTCCTCTCGATTGTGAGTCCAGTGTGGTAACCACTGTGCCACCTTGCTCGGTCTCAGATTTTGGTGCCAAGGGTACCTTAAGCAGTTAGTTACACCAGCACTGCCAATAAGTGAGCCAGATGTATTTGGACTGTTGTAGAGCAAATATACGAGGGTTGGAGCTTTAATAGTGGTAACTATTTATTTACAGCTCTCACAAAATAGATATGTGTTTCAAAGTTTTACTAGCCTTCAAAGTAGTCACAAGCATTGTGTATAAACCGTTGCCAGCGATGTGGAAGTCGTAGGAAACTCTTAGCAGTGGCAGTTGTGTTGACAGTTCGAGCGGCGCGGTCCATTGTCCGAAGAATTTGTAGCAGTTCTGAAGCGAATTCTGTGAAGTGTTTCCTTCAGTTTAGAAATCGAGTTGAACTCACGAGGGCTTAAATCTGGGGAGTGCAGTAGCTTTTATAGCAATTAGGAGCCCCATCAGTTAAACAAATCAGTAACAACTTGTAGTGTATGTGCTTGAACATTGTCCTGAAAAATGGTGGTCAGGTCCTGCAGAAAGTGTCATCACTTCTGTCTCTATGCTGTTCATTTTTGGAACACAACCTACGTGGACCTTTATCGATAACAGCACTGGTCACAAGAACCTTTAGTGGGAATTGTACTATCTCGTCTATTAATCATGTTCCATGTTGTGACGGTGAGCCATCAAAGTCAGGCATGCTGCTGGCGTGACTGCTGTCTTCTGGTATAGGCCAGTGCAGCCTAATGGGGCTGCAGTGAAGCTTAATTGTGAGGTCCGTGCCCTTGGCTGGGCACGCGGCAGCTTGGAAGTGTTGTGAGTGCCTCTGCCACCACTGTCGCATTGCACAGGGCGGGTTGTATGACGTTGACTGGACACGATTGGTCACCCAGAGCGACATGTCCTCATCGTGTGGCACTTGTGCTACCGGGCCCCTGCCTCATACCGGTTCTCCCATGAGACCTCCACAGGGGGTCCTGTTCAAAGAATTCTGCCACTTCCACCTCTTTGCTGCCTGCCAACAAAAGCAAGAGCAGCGCTTCTCAATGGCTTGAGGTTTATCACCACTATGAAACTGGTTGCATGCAGACCACCTGGTTGCCTGTTATCAGAATTCAACCAGCAGTAGCTGATGAAGAAAAAGATAGCTTCTGTTGACCGGAATGAATGTGAGACTCCTGTAACGTCGTTCATTTGACTCACTAAGCGTTATGGCACTCTGGATGCAAAGCGAGCCCCTTCAGAAACCGCTAGTTATGGTTGTCTTCAGCTTATACACTCGTAAATATAAAGACAGTTTCAATATTCTCACCATTGGGCAACTGAAACCTTGTCACATAAAACAACAAATGTGAACTCTCTTATTTGTCTGCTTGAAACTTCATAACTAATTCGGACTTGTACTCTAGTAACCAGAATCGAGCGAGACTGGAGCGCACCAGCCGACGGCCGATGGCGTCAACAGGGAATCGCTGGTACTACTCAGACACACACAACAGGGATGACTGACATCACAGACAACATGGCCCAATACCAAGACCAGAGAACAAAACCAAATCAGACGTAGCATCTCTCAGCAATTATAGTTATAAGAAATAGAGATACGATCACGAGCGCTGTCGGAAGATGACTGCATTCTGAGCCCCGGCGCTGCCAGCTTTAAAGAACCACCGTCAGTGCCAACAGGCCAGCTCAGTGGGCATGACCCAAGTGTTGAACTGTGGGAATTACAGCAGCGCTCACAGATTATAAGGACCCTCCCCCCTGCTTGCTGTCGTCTACATCCATGCCTTCTGGAGGACTGTCAAAATTGTCAGACCGGGATACCAAATCCCTCCCCCCTACTCCCCCCTCAAAATCAACCGGTAGGGCCTGGAGCTTGTTAGTAACCCATAATATCGATAGGAGTCCACGTACTTAGCAGGGTGGTAACGTGCTCGCCTCCCATGCAAGTGGGCCGGTGTTCGATTCCCGGCCGGGTTGGAGATTTTCTCAGCTCGGGGACTGGGTGTTGTGTTGTCCTCATCACGATTTCATTCTCATCGGAGCGCGCAAGTCGCCTAATGTGGCGTCGAATGAAATAAGACTTGCACTTGGCGGCTGAACTTCCCCGAGTAGGGACCTCCCAGCCAACGATGCCATACGCTCATTGCCATTTATATCGATAAGAGCCAACACGGCTCAATTACTATATAAAGAGGTCACCAGCAACAACACTGAAACTATGCTGAATATTTTGTAGACAATACAACCACAGCTGTAACTACTCGTCTTGGAGGTTAAGACAGTGCGTAAGCTGTGTTTAAACTTTTGATTATCAGATCACAGATTTCATCAGTTTTAATAGTGAGCTTGTAAGCGTACTGTCATATCACTGGATTAGTTGTGGAGTACCTCTGCGAGCAGCAGCTTCTGCAGAGTCGAGCACAGGACACGGAACTGTTACGTTGTGTTGTGGGTAGCTCTGCACGTGAGAGGCATCGTTATTATGGAAGGTCAAGTGTTGCTACAAGTGCTATTACAGTGAAGTGATTCAGATGAAACTGCGTAATGATGTAATTAAAAAATGAGCAATGCCGCCGATAACGTATTTGTGTACCCTCTCATTGCGTGTCGCACATCATGTCATCCACGCCGTGTTCGGTCTCTCAGATGAACTAACGTGAATCAGTAATACTATTTACCACAAGAGAGAGTATTTAAGTGCCAGTGTCTTGAAGCGAGCGTGAGAACGTGCGTTCGGTCATTGCGCTTCCGCATATCAACAATCAACCGCGCCGCGATGGTTACGCGCACGCTCGTACAGTTGGGAACTGTGAACTGTAAATTTAACTTAGTGGACAGTGTTAAATTTGTTACTAGTGTCAAGGAGGACTGGTACCAAATATCTGTGTATACGTGAGGAGCGTAAGAACTTTCGTGCGATCATTCGGCTTACGCATCATCAACAATCAACCGCGTTGTGTCGGTTAGGCGTACGCTCGTCAGAGTGATATTGTGGACTGGTAATCATCTATTAATTAGGATAAACACTTATGACTTAGAACGTAAACAGTGCAACCTGCGATTTTCTTTTATCGTCTCAGAATATAGTTGTTCATGCCAGACGTAGGACAGTGTTGTGTTTGAACGTTGAGTGGCTCCCCTAAACCCAATTGCATATTGCGATAGATAATTTCAGGTAATTTTTGTAAAAATAGACATAATGTCTGGTAGGATAGCAGCAATCAATGAATTTTACAATGTTACTTATAATCCGTCTTGATTGCAAAATTTTTATTCATGTGACCGGTTTCGGTTCATCTAGAACCATCTTCAGATCTGTAACGATGATGATACTAATTTACTATTTCACGAATGCAAATCTTTTTCATCCTATTTAATCAAAATCAAATTATTTTGTCGTGTGATGACGGCCTCACGTCGGGTAGACCGTTCGTCTGGTGCAAGTCTTTCGATTTGACGCCACATCTGATGTTGATTAGTTAGGATGAAAAAGATTTCCATTCGTGAAATAGTAAATTAGTCCCATTAGCGTTACAGATCTGAAGATGGTTCTAGATGAACCGAAACCGGTCATATGCATAAAAATTTTGCAATCCAGACGGATTATAAGTAACATTGTAAATTTCAGGCAAGCCAGCAGCAATATGGAGCAGAACAATACGACCGCCGCGGGAGTATCAGGTACGTGGTGTGGACAAGGCGCACGGTCCGAAGTGAGAAACCAATTTAACGGTCTCCCACCCACATTTACTCCCGGGCGTGTTACAAGCTGTCGTTACACCGACCATTTTGGTCATAGATCCTTATATATAGTGCTGGTTTTGCTTCGTTAACCTATGTTCATTTAACCGTTTATTAAATTGGTCTGACAACGATTGTTACTTTCCATGTTTCCGGGCCACTTAGTTCTTATGACTTAGTTACATGTCACCTTAGTTTGTGGTTTTCAGTGCCACGAAACCGGTTGTAGTCCGACAGTAAAGAGATTAAACACGGCTGAAGCGACGTCTTAATTCACACATATGTGTGTGAAATCTTATGGGACTTCACTGCTAAGGTCATCAGTCCCTAAGCTTACACACTACTTAACCTAAATTATCCTAAGAACAAACACACACACCCATGCCCGAGGGAGAACTCGAACCTCTGCCGGGACCAGCCGCACAGTCTATGACTGCAGCGCCCGAGACCGCTCGGATAATCCCGCGCGGCTCTTAATTCACAAGATGCTGAATGACTAGTTGTAGCTGAGACGATTTTACTGTACAGATAACACTATTTCGATAACGTAAGACTGTCTCATCCATGATTTAGAAGTATGTTGAAATGTTGTTGTTGTTGTGGTCTTCAGTCCAGAGACTGGTTTGATGCAGCTCTCCATGCTACTCTATCCTGTGCAAGCTTCTTCATCTCCCAGTACCTACTGCAACCTTCATCCTTCTGAATGTGTTTAGTGTATTCATCTCTTGGTTTCCCTCTACGATTATTACCCTCCACGCTGCCCTCCAATACTAAACTGGTGATCCCTTGATGCCTCAGAATATGCCCTACCAACCGATCCCTTCTTCTAGTCAAGTTGTGCCACAAATTTATCTTCTCTCCAATGCTATTCAATACCTCCTCATTAGATATGTGATCTACCCATCTAATATTCAGTGCCCTCCGCCACACACCGTTGGGTGGCTTGCGGAGTATCAATGTAGATGTAGATTCTACTGTAGCACCACATTTCGAAAGCTTCTATTCTCTTCTTGTCCAAACTACTTATGGTCCATGTTTCACTTCCATGCCGGCCGGAGTGGCCGTGCGGTTCTAGGCGCTACAGTCTGGAGCCGAGCGACCGCTACGGTCGCAGGTTCGAATCCTGCCTCGGGCATGGATGTGTGTGATGTCCTTAGGTTAGTTAGGTTTAATTAGTTCTAAGTTCTAGGCGACTGATGACCTCAGAAGTTAAGTCGCATAGTACTCAGAGCCATTTGAACCAATTTTTCACTTCCATACATGGCCACACTCCATACAAATACTTTCAGTAATTACTTTCTGACACTTAAATCTATACTCGATGTTAAGAAATTTCTCTTCTTCAGAAATGCTTTGCTTGCCGTTGCCAGTCTACATTTTATAACCTCTCTACTTCGACCATAATCAGTTATTTTGCTCCCCAAATAGCGAAACTCATTTACTACTTTAAGCCTCTCATTTCCTAATCTATTTCCCGCAGCATCACCCGATTTAATTCGACTACATTCCATTATCCTCGTTTTGCTTCTGTTGATGTTCAAAATAAAGTTGAAAAATGTGTACGATAGTGAAAGCGCGGAATGTCCTCCAAGGGGTAGTCGATACGCACGGGACGTACAGTTAGCGGGCCGCACTATCGGAATAAGCTAGCGTCATTAGGAAAAGCCTGGCAGAGCGCCTGAGAGAGTCTCTTCCGATAATTGAGAGTAGACCAGCGGCCATCGATCGCTCGGTAGGAGTACAGCGGCCGGGAAGAGCGGGGCGGCGCGCCTGCCTGGAGTCCGCGGTGAGGCATACGCCACAGCGAGCCGCGCCGCGGTTACGCCAGGTAAACAACACGGGACGGCGCCTCGCGCTGTGCGCTCGTCGAGAATGCAGGCGTGTGCGCGCGCACCTCCGTAGCCGCCGCAGCGTTCGCGTAATTGAACGCTAATGGAATGTTTCGACAGCATAAATCAAGCTCAGAGAGCAGCACAAGAAAATTAAACGTCAGCTGCCGTTCTCAGCTACAGCATATAACTTGAGGAATGCGCTAATATTGACATTTAGCTGCTACCCTATAGTGTTACTATTCAGGAAGAATATAATAATTCCAATCCCAAAGAAAGCAGGTGTTGACAGATGTGAAAATTACCGAACTATCAATTTAATAAGTCACGTCTGCAAAATATTAACGCGAATTCTTTGCAGAATTGGTAGAAGCCGACCTCGGGGAAGATCAGTTTTGATTCCGTAGAAATATTGGAACACGTGAGGCAATACTGACCCTACGACTTCTCTTAGAAAATAGATTAAGAAAAGGTACACCTACGTTTCTAGCGTTTGTAGACTTAGAGAAAGATTTTGACAATGTTGACTGGAATACTCTCTTTCAAATTCTGAAGGGGGCAGGGGTAAAATACAGGGATGGAAAGGCTACTTACAATTTGTACAGAAACCAGATGGCAATTATAAGAGTCGAAGGACATGAAAGGGAAGCAGCGGTTGGGAAGGGAGTGAGACAGGGTTGTAGCCTCTCCCCGATGTTATTCAATCCGTATATTGAGCAAGCAGTAAAGGAAACAAAAGAAAAATTCGGAGAAGGTATTAAAGTCCATGGAGAATAAATAAAAACTTTGAGGTTCGCCGATAACATTGTAATTCTGTCAGAGACAGCAAAGGACTTGGAAGAGCAGTTGAACGGGATGGACAGTGTCTTGAAAGGAGGATATAAGATGAACATCAACAAAAGCAAAACGAGCATAATGGAATGTAGTCGAATTAAGTCGGGTGATGCTGAGGGAATTAGATTAGGAAATGAGACACTTAAAGTAGTAAAGGAGTTTTGCTATTTGGGGAGCAATATAACTGATGATGATCGAAGTAGAGAGGATATAAAATGTAGACTGGCAATGGCAAGAAAAGGTTTTCTGAAGGAGACAAATTTGTTTACATCGAGCATACATTCAAGTGTCAGGAAGTCGTTTCTGAGAGTATTTGTATGGAGTGTAGCCATGTATGGAAGTGAAACGTGGACGATAAATAGTTCGGACAAGGAGAGAATAGAAGCTTTCGAAATGTGGTACTACAGAAGAATGCTGAAGATTACATGGGTAGATCACATAACTAATAAGGAGGTATTGAATAGAATTGGCAGAAGAGGAGTTTGTGGCACAACTTGACTAGAAGAAGAGATCGGTTGGTAGGAAATGTTCTGAGGCATCAAGGGGTCACCATTTTATATTGGAGGGCAGCGTGGAAGGTAAAAATAGTAGAGGGAGACCAAGAGATGAATACACTAAGCAGATACAGAATGTTGTAGGTTGCAGTAGGTACTGGGAGATGAAGCAGCTTGCACAGGATAGAGTAGCATGGATAGCCGCATCAAATCAGTCCCAGGACTGAAGACCACAACAACAACAGTGTTACTATAAATCGGCCTTCACATGGTCAGTGTTATGGACACAGTGTGTTGTGTCGGTATACACAGAGGTAACAAAAGTCATGGGATACCACCTAATATCGTGTCGGAGCTCCTTTTTCCCGACATAGTGCAGCAACTCGACGTTGCGTAGACTCAACAAATCTTTGAAAGTTGTAACGTTTATGTTTTAAGTAAGGTGTGATGTTTATGTCTAACAAAGAACAGTTATATCGAGTGATATGCTGATAGCGTCTCTGATTACGTGTTTCTGTATATTTACCAGACTCTATTTTAAACAATCTGTCACCTAGTAAGATAGCAATACCAGCAAACCCAAACTAATTAAAACCTTTTTGCGATAGTGACAAATTAGAAGAAAGTACATTCAGTTCTAGTCCATCTTCCTATGGCAAGTACAAAAGTAGTCCCTTTGCGAAAATCCGTAAACCGTGTGAAATAAATTTCTTACCTCGTATTGGTGTCGCCTTAGATAAAACGTTGTTCTGCTCTCAGCACTGCTAAACTAACTACAGTTGCAAAAGCCAAAACGCAAGATATTTAACTAAGTCACATTTAGAATTTGTCTGAATAAAAACTACCTGGAATTCGGAGGCGAAATATGACAGAGGACATTAACTGTAATATCATACTTGAAAATCTTACTATACTGTGAAACTGACCTGCAATTACTCAGCCATATCATAAAAATTACATTTACGCAAACAAATGATCTTAAAAAAAATTACAACAAAAAACTTGAGGTTACATACAAAGCTGGTTTCATTCAAATTCGTTCAACAGCAAAAGCACGTAAATACATGAATATTGATTACTTTATTGCAGATCGATGTAACACTATGACAAAGATTCTTCATCAAAATTTCATAGTAATATTTGTAGCATTTTATTAATTAATTTCACTTCAAATCTTATATCTTCCACAAATCATTAATACACAACACTGAAATTATTATACTGAATATACAGGGTGAGTCACTAACTGTAGGCCGGCCGGACTGGCCGTGCGGTTCTAGGCGCTACAGTCTGGAGCCGAGCGACCGCTCCGGTCGCAGGTTCGAATCCTGCCTCGGGCATGGATGTGTGTGATGTCCTTAGGTTAGTTAGGTTTAATTAGTTCTAAGTTCTAGGCGACTGATGACCTCAGAAGTTAAGTCGCATAGTGATCAGAGCCATTTGAACCATTTTGAACCACTAACTGTTGCCACCAAGAATAACTCCGAAAGTATGATAGGAGTTGAAAAGTTTGTGGGACAAAAGTTGCAAGTTGCATGGGACAACGGGGGCCACAATATGACGTTGGTATTTCGTTGCTAGGGGGGTGGGGGGCGGGGGAGGGTCGCTTCAGAGATATGGTCAACTTTGTTTTTCAAAATGGGATGCTACAGTTTGGTACTTATTTTCTGCTAGCGGCTATCGAGACGAATCCAATAATTATTAACAGTAAGGTCTTTGAAGGTCAATGGAGTTCGAAAAGGTGGCATGAACGTTCATTTACAGACGGTGTTCGAAGTAATCATAGCGTGTAGGCTTTCACGGCCGGCGTCTTCAGTAATTAAAACTTCCGGGCTAAGAGGCCGTGGTCCAATAGTAGAAATACTTCTCCCTGACGTTTCGTTGCCAGCTGCGGGCAACATCATCTGAGGTGAGTCTACGAGTCGTAGACTCACCTCAGATGATGTTGCCCGCAGCTGGCAACGAAACGTCAGGGAGAAGTATTTCTACTAGTGGACCACGGCCTCTTAGCCCGGAAGTTTTAATTACTGGTGTTCGAAGTGATGGCCATTGGTATCGATGCAGTACTGCAATCTTCTTATCATGGATTGACTGGTATTCCTTATCACATAGGCACTTATCGAAGCATATGCTCTGCAATTATCTCTCACATACCTTCAGGTGTAGTTGGAACGTCTTTATGAACAATGTCTTTTACTAATCCTCACAAGAAAAAACCAAGACGCTTCAAGTCTGGCGAACGAGCCGGCCACGACGCATCTCCGCGTCCAATCCAAGGATATGGGAATTGTCTCTGTAACTCATTTATAGCCATCAGCGAAAAACGTGCCGGACACCCATCGTGTTGACACTACGTTCCGTTCCTAGTTCAAAAAAATGGTTCAAATGGCTCTGAGCACCATGGGACTTAACTTCTGTTGTCATCAGTCCCCTAGAACTTAGAACTACTTAAACCTAAGTAACCTAAGGACATCACGCACATCCATGCCCGAGGCAGGATTCGAACCTGCGACCGTAGCAGTCGCGCGGTTCCAGACTGAAGCGCCTTAACCGCGAGACCACCGCGGCCGGCGTTCCTAGTTCTTAAAGGTATTTCTTCCTATAACAGACCTAATGTTTTTTGCAGGAATGTGGTGTATTTCCTACCATTAAGATTTCCTTCGATGAAATAGGGACCTATAATTCTGTCCTCCAGAATCCCACACCATACATTCACCGACCACAGTTTTTGGTGTGCAACTTTCCGCAGACAACATGGATTTTCAATTTCCCAATAATGCATGTTATGCAAATTAACATTTGCATGGTTCGTTTATGTAGCCTCGTCAGTAAATCAAATCAAAATAATAAATGTTTCATCCGTCTGAATCTGAAGTTGAGCCCATCGGCAGAATTCAGTGCGGCGCATACAATCCGTACCAGTTAATTCTTGGTGGAGGCTGATATGGTAAGGATTATATTTATGGCGAAGCAGAACACGAACAACACTACTCTGGCTCACGCCAGATTCCTAAGCGGTGGTAAAATTTGCTGTTTTGAAGAGCGCGCCGCAGCGTTTAGTGTAAAGCAGTCGCCTTCCGTTTCTGGCGGTGGCGCCGCTGTGGTAATCGCAGCTTTGGTGTCTCCCTCTGGTGGGAAAGGGGAAAGGTTGCCTGTTCACGTGCATTCAAGGCAGGGGGAGTCTGTCAGTCGGGACGAGCTGGTCAGTTGGTCAGCCAAGTCAGTCTGGGTCTGTCTCTCGTCAGCATTGGTGAGGCGGTTAGTGTCTGTCTGTCGTCCGGAGTGCTAGTATGTGTTAGGCCGCCAGCCTGCTCTAGTTTGTTCAGGCAATGGGCATTGGCGGTCGGATCGATCGGTTGGTCGGACGCGCACCGGGACGCAACATGACTGGTCCGTCGTGAGCGTCGGCGCATGTGAAGTCGCCACGTCAGGCCAGTGGGCCGCGCCGTATAGCGAGGGGTAGTGGCTTCGCGGCCGACACGAGAGCAACAGGAGTCAATCCACGACATCGGTCTGGCCGGCGCGAGCTGCGACGCCGTGAGGCGGGAGATCAGCGCGCTTTCCTGCGTCCGTTGAAGCGGCTGGCAGCGGACGGTTCGGGAGAGCGTTTTGGGGGTGCTGCGCCAGGTCTTCGCCAGACATCGTAGTTTATTAGAAGTTAAGAGATTCGTGATATGTTGTTTAATTTACTTGTTAAATTCTACGTGTTTTCTTAGTCTCTTGTCCCCAGCTTGCTCGTCTGTCTCTCTCGCCCGCATATGTTGGGCAGTTAGTGTCTGTCTGTCTGTCGGTCTGCCGTACGTTAGTAGCTGCTTCTGGCATGATTGTCGGATTCGGTGATAACGAATTTATTGCTTAAGGTGTAAGGGCCGAATTCCTGAAATATGTTTTTATCTTGCCTTTCATCTCGCGAGGTGGTATATGTGTAATGTAGAGCATGTTGGTAGATTTTATGTAAAACTGCATTTCATGTTTTTTATTTAAATGGTCATTTTAGTATATAAAGTTGTCACCCTTCCACCGTAAGAGTTCTTTTAACAAGTTGCACTTTCGGTGGCAAATAATTTTAATGTGAGTGTTTTGTACCATTTCCATCCCTCTTACGGGGTGCATAGTTTATGTGTTTGTGTGAGTTGTTAAAATTTTTAGTTTAAAGTAATCTAGTAATCTGGTGTGTTGCAGATTTGCACCAGTGTAGTCTTTCAGAGGTTGTTGTGAGCGGTCGTGACTACGGAAAGCTCATACTAAAAAAAAAAAAAAAAAAAAAAAGTTATATCTGCCTCTGAATGAATAAATTGTAACTTGATATTTACAGGGTGCTTTGTGATCATAATTTTAAATCTGTTAAAAAAAAGGCTTTTAGGAACAAAATTTCCATTTGTTGAAATTTTATTTGTTTCCATCAGTTACCCATTGGCAACTACTTCCACACTCACATAGTGTGATTAAATGTGTTAATGTCCTTGATGAATCGCTAGTAAATAAAGTAAAGTCTTAAGAAAAGATTTTGAAAGTAAATCCACGGTTGCGATTTGATGCGAAATCCCACAAGGATCTCGAACCACAGTGGCAAGAGTACCACTTTTCGTCTCCTCGTTAGTAACAATCCTTTGCCGGATATGTTTCCGATGCGTTAAAGATCCGACTGTTCTCAATTTGTCATACACATATTTAAATGTACGACGTGTAGGGTGAGTACGTTGAGGATATCTTTCAGCGTATAAGTCTCTAGCTTTCACTGAATATAGTGGCATTCTCCGTAAATTCTGAGGAATACCTCATTCACATTCGCTTGATTCGACGATACTAGTGTTGTACAGCGAAATCATCGAATGGTGGTTACATGTCAATGGCACGTTAGATGCCATATTCGGCGAATATTTACTATTTACACGATATAAGAGAGCGAATTGTCAGAGCATGTGGTTCGATAAGTGGCGATGTGATAAGCAATATCACTCAGTCCATGATAAGAAGATTGCAGCACTGCACTGATACCTATGATTATCACTTCAAACACCTTCTGTAAATGGACGTTCATGCCATCTTTTTGAACTTCGTTGACGTTCAAAGACCTTATTGTTACACATTATTGGATTTGCCTCGATAGCCGCTATCTGAAAATAAGTACCAAACTATATCAACCCATTTAAAAAACAAAGTTGACCTTCATATCTCTGACGCGACCCCACCTAGCAACGAAAAACCAACGTCATATTATGGCCCCCGTTGTCCCATGCAACAGTTGTCCCACAAAATTTTCAGCTCCTGTCATACTTTCGGAGTTATTCTAGGTGGCAACAGTTAGTGACTCACCCCGTAAAATACTAAGCGACTGCCCACTCCGGAGCATCGCAATAGACGCTGCCAGCCTCTGGCGCGCTACCCCTGCAACTACCGAGCAACCACTGCCCACTAATGCGCGATCTAACATAGCACTTTGTTACACACACTCCAGCTCAGCGACAGCGTTCTTCCACACCTACGTCTTTGTAACCGATTAATCGCTTACGCTCTTGGGTAATATGCTAAAATTTACAATTTTCATTATATGTGCCTATTTCAAAGCCCTGTGCAGAAATACTGAATCATGCTGCCTCTACAGCCGTCAGAACTCTGGTAGTAGGATAGCAAGGAGAGAATGGGTACATGTAAACAGCGGGCGATGATCACTTCCAGTAATATGATTACACTGTAACTAACAAGCAGTAGGTTATCAGGACAGGTTGTGGCTGAGATAAAGATCTTACCTCAACATCATCGATAAGAACGTCTAGTGTCAGATTACATACTTGGCCGACTTATAATCAAGGTCACCCCAGTACCCTCCTCCCAGGGAACCACCGACAGTTGATCAAGGTCATCCAGGGCAACCTCCTCTCTCTTTCTCCCTTTCTCCCCTTTCTCCCCTTCCTCTCCCCATATTCAAACACCCCCTCCCACTCTTCATCTTTTATGACTGGTGCGCCTGAGTGGGTGGGGTTCACTCTGGAGCTGGGTAGCACAGGGAGAGGATGGGGCTGTGTCTGTATGTTAATAACAGATTATTGTAATTAAATTGTCACATCACTCAAGTTCTGGTTGTTAATAACAGTTTAGTATAACGTGATTTTCGTCATTCGAGGCAGTACCAGAGACCACACCCAGGTAAATGTGTAAGCACTTTAATTCTTCCCCAGTTTTACGTATTTTTCGCTCATTTTCGTATTTTTCCGTACTTTCCATAATTTTACGTATTTTTCCACATTTTACTTATTTTCTGTATTTTCTACGATTTTTGGCGTTTTTCCACATTGTTTTATGTTCTCGAAAATTTTATCCACCTCGCGAATTCCATGCCACAGCTCCTGATGTCATATCATCATCACGTTGCATCTCGTTATGTCAATGTCATGACGCTCTCAGACGATTAAAATGTACCATATGTCCGAATTATTTGTCATTCGTAAGTCACCAATTCATTACTCGTGTATGTGTACACTCCTGGAAATGGAAAAAAGAACACATTGACACCGGTGTGTCAGACCCACCATACTTGCTCCGGACACTGCGAGAGGGCTGTACTAGCAATGATCACACGCACGGCACAGCGGACACACCAGGAACCGCGGTGTTGGCCGTCGAATGGCGCTAGCTGCGCAGCATTTGTGCACCGCCGCCGTCAGTGTCAGCCAGTTTGCCGTGGCATACGGAGCTCCATCGCAGTCTTTAACACTGGTAGCATGCCGCGACAGCGTGGACGTGAACCGTATGTGCAGTTGACGGACTTTGAGCGAGGGCGTATAGTGGGCATGCGGGAGGCCGAGTGGACGTACCGCCGAATTGCTCAACACGTGGGGCGTGAGGTCTCCACAGTACATCGATGTTGTCGCCAGTGGTCGGCGGAAGGTGCACGTGCCCGTCGACCTGGGACCGGACCGCAGCGACGCACGGATGCACGCCAAGACCGTAGGATCCTACGCAGTGCCGTAGGGGACCGCACCGCCACTTCCCAGCAAATTAGGGACGCTGTTGCTCCTGGGGTATCGGCGAGGACCATTCACAACCGTCTCCATGAAGCTGGGCTACGGTCCCACACACAGTTAGGCCGTCTTCCGCTCACGCCCCAACATCGTGCAGCCCGCCTCCAGTGGTGTCGCGACAGGCGTGAATGGAGGGACGAATGGAGACGTGTCGTCTTCAGCGATGAGAGTCGCTTCTGCCTTGGTGCCAATGATGGTCGTATGCGTGTTTCGCGCCGTGCAGGTGAGCGCCACAATCAGGACTGCATACGACCGAGGCACACAGGGCCAACACCCGGCATCATGGTGTGGGGAGCGATCTCCTACACTTGCCGTACACCACTGGTGATCGTCGAGGGGACATTGAATAGTGCACGGTACATCCAAACCGTCATCGAACCCATCGTTCTACCATTCCTAGACCGGCAAGGGAACTTGCTGTTCCAACAGGACAATGCACGTCCGCATGTATCCCGTGCCACCCAACGTGCTCTAGAAGGTGTAAGTCAACTACCCTGGCCAGCAAGATCTCCGGATCTGTCCCCCATTGAGCACGTTTGGGCCTGGATGAAGCGTCGTCTCACGCGGTCTGCACGTCCAGCACGAACGCTGGTCCAACTGAGGCGCAAGGTGGAAACGGCATGGCAAGCCGATCCACAGGACTACATCCAGCATCTCTACGATCGTCTCCATGGGAGAATAGCAGCCTGCATTGCTGCGAAAGGTGGATATACACTGTACTAGTGCCGACATTGTGCATGCTCTGTTGCCTGTGTCTATGTGCCTGTGGTTCTGTCAGTGTGATCATGTGATGTATCTGACCCCAGGAATGTCTCAATAAAGTTTCCCCTTCCTGGGACAATGAATTCACGGTGTTCTTATTTCAATTTCCAGGAGTGTATATGATGTTGAAGTCTTTGTGTTATAAATGAACTGGTTGGTAAAAATAATGACGTCATAACATATTAAATAAAATGGTTGTAAGTATTAACGTAACTTATGGTGTAAGACTCTGTGGCATTGCAATCTGTGTCTAAATTGATGACATCACGCCATATTATGGAAATGGCGGTAAATATTAACGTAATGTATAGTGTAACACACTGTGACAAAGTAGTATATGGCTAAATCAATGACTCCACGATATGTTATCCAAAGATTGCGGAAAATATTTAACTGGTAAGGTGGAAGACTCAAATATGTTCATTAAAAAGCAAGAGATTGTTTCTAAATTTGATTCTTGTCAGATATTAGACGTTTTCACAAAATGTCAGTCTATACACTGATCTAGGCAACTTCTGTGCGTCCATTACCTCGGTGAATTGAAACACCAAGCAGAAATACCACATCTCGAGAGATACATTCTTGCAAAGTCATCCCTACAGTAGTAGTGCATGTCATATCGAGCTTGTTCTCATATTAGTATAAATAATGATGTTATTGCATATTCTGGTAAATATTAACAAAGTGTATGACACTAGTGTGTGCCGTCATAGCAAAATTCTGTGAGCACCACACGTTTACTGATTCCCAAGATTGTCAACCAAAGACATCTGTGTAAACGCGGTATGTATACCAGTTAGCACACTGCTACAAATACACACTTAGATTATGAAAAACTTCAGCACTCCACCTCTTTATTCGACGTATAATGTGGGTTAAACGACCTAAATGAGATGTGAACAGGGTATGGAGGAACTTCGCAAGCGACCACCACCGCCACCGAATCCCTGGCCGCGAATGAGAGTGCTCTTCATGATTGCCCAACACTGTGCTAGACCTTTCCCCAGGAACGGTAGAGAAATTTGAATTACTTAACAATATGTATGTGTAATCGTCTCAGACATAACCGACCTCATAGCTGGCACAAATGGCACTGTTATGAAATGAATCATTCATGGAGTGGCCATCCCGCCACAGAAAACCATATGTAACTCACCGACGCCTACACATTCACCAGAGGAAATACGTGGGCAACTTTATGGATTAACGTTGCGAACAGTTTAAGAGCCAAGCACTCCCATCCCCTCCGCTTTTCTCTCTGGACCAATAAGAAACAAGCTCCCATTCTTCCGCCAACCATACCTCTTTTAATACTAAAGCATATGCGTGGGTGGCACATGTCTTGCTCCATTCACCATAGGAAGTGGATGATTATGAAACACCAGCAACGGCAGGGATTAGCCAAAGCTGCCAAGTGGGATGAAGACCCATTATAGAATATAAAATATTGGATTATTATTAGAGAGTGCGTGTCATAGTTAGAAGACAGGTAAAACATAGTATCCTTCATATGTGGATGGGAATGTCGCGATGCGGCGAAACTGCTATATTCTCTCCTACAAATGAACCATACTGTGCATATCGGGAAAAAATTAGCGACAAAATACAATCCTGTACGCACACTGACGTTGGGGGAGATCCACCAGTGCTCCCATGTAGAATAAAGGATACGTAAGGTGAAATAAACTCTCGTCATATCAGTGTGTGACGTCATTTTAAGATTCTTAAATAGATATGGAGTGCATATGTATACACATCCTCGCCGTCCAAAATGAAACTGAGCAATTGCACACTGACTGCTGAAAAAAACAACCTGCACATACTTGATAACAGTAAAATCATTACCATTTCATCTCTACTAGTGAAAAATCATAAGATAAAACAAACTCTACAAAATTAATTAAACCTGTGCAGTTTGCTATGCTAATGGTGTCATGGGTTAGCAGATTATGACCGATAATATCATTAGTTTCTTTAACTGGAATATTACTGTGCAGGTGTTTTACATGTAGGGATGTTAGTATGGCATTATTTAGTGTATGCATATTCTTGATTACATTTGGTAGCTCAGAACTACTTTTAATCCCAAAATAGGTACTGAATGCGTAAACCGCTCTAAGTTTGTTGTTAAGAAATTTATTTAGTTTATAGCATGATGAGGGCGTGTTGTTCACGATGGGGCGAATAGGATTTTTTTATCTCTGCGAATTTTAACTTGAGGTCTAAATTGGGTAAGTTTAGCATTCATTATCTTTAGTGATTTCTTTTCATATATATTAAGAATGTACAGAAATTACAGAAATAACTGACTTTTTAAAGTTTCTTTCAGCTTGCAATTTTTCACCTTCAATGGCAAAATGTATTATCAAAAAGAAGGTCTCGGGATGGATAATAATCTCACTGACAGATTTTTTTGGCTGATTTAGAATGTATTTTTTTTCCCAAGTTTATACAGCTAGAATAAAAACTTTTTACTGTAAAAGTTATGTTGAAGATATTTTATTACCGATAGAGGGTGACACCAAAGGGATTCCCAGCAAACCACCAAAGGGATTCCCAGCAAACAGATAGCATGCAGCCGAAAATAACGTTTACTACAGGAGTAGGAAAAAGGGACTGCATTAACTACCTAGACCTCAATATCATGAAAGTTGACAGCAAACTTAAAATTTTTAGAAAACCCACATGCACAGATATTATCATAAATGTTGGTTCACGCCATCACCAACTGTATAAAAAAAGCTTCTTCACCTCATTGAGTCACTGGCTCTTTTGTTTACGTTTAACCGACAACGAAATACGTAAAGAACTCACCATTTTAATGCAAATAGTTTTTCTGTAAATTATGTTATGCGCTCATACAATAGGTTAAAGGAACAGAAAACAAGATGCAGGGAAACGCACGCTCACCTAGGGAGCAGTATTAATAAAGAAAGAATGAAGGCCACCCAATGCAATTTCATGGCAATATGTCACAACAAATAGAGAAATTTTTCGGAATCTAAAGTTAGGTGAGGTTCTCAAGTTAACAACACCTTAAAACTTCTGTACAATGTGAGTTAAGAAACAAACATGACAAATTTGATGACTGTGGCATATACATGTCTGGTTGTAATAACTGTATTAAGTATTATATCGACCGAACTGGCCGTTGTTTTAATGTAAAGTATAAGGAGCTTTTGCCAACTGTCTTGCCGCAGTGGTAACGCCAGTTCCCATCAGATCCTTTAAGTTATGCGCCATCGGGCTTGGCTGCCACGTGGAAGGTTCACTGTCCTGGTCTGCAGAGTGCTGTTTCCAAGTGGGGGTGGACTCAGCCCTTGTGAGGCCAATTGAGGAGCTACTTCACTGAGAAGTAGCGGCACAGGTCACGAAGACTGACAATGGTCGGGACAGCAGTGTGCTGACCAAGGGCCCCTCCGTATCCGTATCTGGTGATGTCTAAGGGCTGTGAATATGACACGGTGGTCTGTCGGTACCCTTGTGCCTTCAAGGCCTCTTTAGACGGTATTTCTTCATTTCAAGCCAAGCAACGAAACTGGCTTTGGGTTACATTTAGCGGAAACCAGACGTACTGTAGGGAATATTGAGTATAGTATGCATATTCTCCACAGGTCTCAACAAAGGCCATGCTCTCGATTTGTTGAAAGATCTTTAAATTTATAAAACCAATAGCAGAAGAAAGCAGACACATCCAACATCTGCTTTGTTTCATTCAACCAAGTTTTACATTAGTCACTAAACGCCTTTCATAGTGTATCTTTTCCCGTAGTTACGTAGTATAAAGTGCATAGTATTTTTTTCTTCTTGTTGCGTTGATAGCATTATTCTCGTGTTTGACTTTCCCTTCTCTTTTTATATAAGCTATTTAATTGAAGATATAATCTTATTAATTTACTGGTACAATGTTTTATTATCTTTTTCGTGACGCGGCATGTCGGGACATATGAGAAGCCCTTTGACGGTTAATATTCATCTGACAACTTCTCGCTTGTGCTGCATTCTCGCGGCTACGCCAACAGGGGGGCACTGATTGCATACTTCAGTCTTTTGTTTCATTCATTCGTCTTTGTTCCCTTGTTAGTTTATGAGTCATATAATTTTTTAGCTCTATAAACATGTTCTTGTCTACATTATTATAGTTCTGCCTAAAACCACCACAAAATTGCCTTAGAAGCACATAATGTCACTTTTCCTTTTTAAAAATTCTAAAATTTAGGTTTATTCTTGTTTCTTTTTGTTAAATTTGACCACTGTAATAACTTATACACTTTATGAGCCCACTGTAGATTCTAGACATTCTGTTTTTCATTTTATTGCATCTTGTACAGTTATAAAATTAATTAATATGGATGAGCCTACAGTAGCGACATCTACGACACATACGTGTTTTGTGGCTACTGTATGTCAATTTATATTGAACGTAGCGCTGTTAATAGGATGTCTCTGCCTGCACTGTGACCTAGTTTATACTATATTTCAAATATGTGCGACGAAGCTGAGGTGATTTTATGTGTATTTCTTGACGATGCCTCTGTGGTTTCATTATGTTAGGACATGTTGTGGAACAGGGATACCTCGTCGTATTTTAAGCGCATGTTTCCACATGTATGAGAGTTGTACTATTCGTTATGGCGTATTTAATTATTTTAAGGTGTAAACTGTTCACTAGTTGTGTCTGTTTTCTCAAGCTTCGCTGTAAATGTGAAGATGATCATCGCAGACCGAAACCGGTAGTCTAAAAATAAAAATGTTTTGCGATAGTTGACGGAAATAAAAGAAATAGATCTTAGTTCCTGTGCAGTATGCAGCCTTTAAATCGAAAGTTCCAAATTTTACGAGAAGTCAGTGTGGTTGGAACTTAGATGTTGCTCAGGACTATTTTATGTTGTAAAGTTTATGTCAGGGTAGGAAACGAACTTTGTCCTTCATTTAGTGTAACGTTAGTGAAGAGGTCTGTACTAGAACTATGTACACAACACCTACTTAGGCTATTTTGCGCTGCACGGAACAAGCTCTGCAAATCAGTTTTATGAACTTCAGGTTAAAAACGGGAACTGTTATTTAGCAGTTCGCGATCGGCTCCTAGGTAGTTATTTTCTAGCCAAAGACATTATTTGAAATCTACCGTCAAGATGTGAAGTAACAAATGGATTTTAATTTATTTGCTTAATAAAGGGTGATAGACCGCAGTGTCATACGCAGTCGCAGAGCCACCACCATATTGACGAGATGTGAGCGACGAGTCGAAATTAGACGGTAAAGTTTGGGAATTTAGTCGCTCACTTATTGAATTACGAAGGTAAGTCCATTATTGTCCCCAAAGTAGTTACAAAATTTTATTGTAATCATTAGAAAACTTTCAAGAACATCATTTTTCGACAGTCTCCTTGCGCTTCAACGCACTTGGTCCATCGTTGTACGAGCTTCCTGATGCCCTCACAAAAGCAAGTTCTTGGTTGAGCAGCGAGCCAGGAATGCACCTCTTCTTTCACTGCTCCGTCCGAGGAAAATCGACGGCTCCTTAATGCCTTTTTGAATGGACCAAACAAGTGATAGTCAGAAGGGGCAAGATCGGGACTGTATGGAGGATGATCCAGTGCTTCAATTTTGAGTTTCTGGAGAGTTCCAGCAGTGTGGGCAGCAGTATGCGGACGGGCTTTGTAGCAACAACGCTACACCTTTTGACAGCAATCCTCGGCATTTGCTTCGAATCGCAGGATTTAGCCTGGCAGTAAGCATCTCACTGTAACGTACACTGTTTATTGCTGTGCCCCTTTCCCCATAATGTTCCAGTACTGGACCTTGTGCGTCCCAAAAACCCGTAAGCATCAGTTTTCCTGCGGACGGTTGGGTCTTGAACTTTTTCTTGCATGGCGAATTTGAATGTTTCCATTTCATACTCTGCCGTTTACTCTCCGGCTCGTAATGATGGACCCATGTTTCGTCACCAATAATGATCCTGTCTAAGTAGTTGTCCTCTTCGTTACCATAGCGATCCAAATGTTTTTTTGCAGATGTCCAAGCGCGTTTGTTTATGCAACTGTGTGAGTTGTTTTGGGATCCATCTTACACAAACTTTGTGAAACCCAAGTCTGTTGTAGATGATTTCGTAGGCAGAACCGTGACTAATTTGCAGACGATGTGCCACTTCATCAATAGTTAATCGTTTGCGTAAGAGAATCATTTCACGTGAACGCTCAATGGTTTCTTCATTTGTGGCGGTAAACGGTCGTCCGGCTCCTTCATCGTGCGTAACGCTTGTGCGACCATTTCGGGATTTTTCAATCCATTCGTAGACACTCCGTTGTGGCAACACACTGTTCCCGTGCTATACCGAAAGTCTTCCATGAATGTCGGCCCCTGATACGCCCTCCGATCACAGAAAACAGACCACTGAATGTTGCTCTTCTTTGGTGCAAACAGTCAGCGGAGCAGCCATGATTAACAGCATGGCAGTGACAACAAAACTAACCTAGCAGCTTGAAAATAACAAAAAATAAACAAGGCATGCGTCATCAACGTAAAACGACAGTACTACCAAAATAAACAAAAATATAACTAAATTACGGATAATAATTGACTTACCCTCGTATATGAAAAACGTAGCCCAAACGTCGCTTCAAAGTAAAGAGAGCTTCCTGCCCCATGGCTGACTACAGAACTACGCCAGACCATGAATAAGCATGATTCGGCACACAGAAAATTCAAGCAAAAGCCAAGTTCTGAACTACAGAAAGTGAAGTATGTATGAGGCTACGAAACGAAACGTGGTGAAACGTGTGCAGCCACAAAATCAAGTACGTCTGCTCTGTTGTGTTGTAGGTAGCGCGTCGAATTCTGCAACGTTGTGGAAAAAAAAATGCGTAGCTTCGGCATAAGAACAACGAATCTGCTATTATTTCTGAAGGCTCTGCTGAAGACGCAAAAGATTATTTTCTGTACAACAGTCATTTCTCAAGAAGCGATAAATTAGAAGCTACAATATAAAAACCTTTATCGATAGATGCTTTTTTCTTAAACCCTGTTTCGAGTAATACAGTTCAGAAAGCAATCATGAGAATGTCCTCTGAACAGTAGGTAATGATGGAGTGAGCGTAGATATGATTGAAACCTCGTCGATATTATTATTGCTGTGCACACGTACATCTTCAGTCTCTCTCTTGTTAGTGGTAAATATCCTACTGAGTAGAAACAAAGTTTGATCCAACCAATACCCAAAGATGATAACCCAAAATCACCAAGTGGCTACAGACTGGTCGGCATATTACCCGCATTATCTAAACAGTTGACGGATTATCTCAAATATTGTTACGTCCACGATAAAAATCGATGTGACACCAGAGAACACCATAGTACAGTAACTGCTTTAACGAAACCTGGGCTGGACATACGTGAAGTTAACATTTTAACACTGCTTGATTTCAGCATGCTGTTGATTTCAGTGTATTACCTGTTAGAATCAAACAACTGAATTTCGCAAACAGTGCAATACTGTGATTCGACAGCTACCTCTGAAACAGACGTCAACGAGACATCTGTGGCTCGGAGAGACCATCTGGGAAAACTGTGCTTTCTAGAGTCTCTCAGGATTTCGTTCCTCATCCATTGTCTTTTCCACTGTATGCTGTGTGTTCGTAAATTCCCGTTACAAACATCTAGAACTTTAAAGGGAAGTGAGTACATAATATTCTGGACAGGAGCCCGTGTCCGGAAACGTATGGTTTCCGTGCTACAGCCGCTTGAAAACATGTACGGTAGGTGGGTATGGAAAAGGGTAGTCATTGTAGGGGGTGGTGCCTCGGATTGGCTGATACCATTTGACGTCTACCTCTGTGACCCGATTCAAGCCCCATTCAAGTGTCTGAGAGTGTTAGAGAAACATGGCTGAGAACACGTTGGCAGAATACATCGGCCTGATATTTCTGAATGGCGAAGCTCGAAGTAATGGAAAAGCTGCTCGTCGCCTTCATCGAGATCTTTCTCCATTGTATCGCAGACCCTTTCCGCCACAATTACCCAACGGATTTGAGAAAGCGTGCCTTCACCGTGACGAGGGGTGACTGTGTTGCTCCAAGAAGACGCCACACATCCGAAGCGGAAGAGGCCGTATTGCATCGCGTTGAAGACAACCCGTCAACGAGCACACGAGCTATTTATTTGGCTATTAATGAGTGGAATTGTAAAATTAGCGATTTACTGGGTCACGTCTAATCAGTTACTTGTAAAAGTGGTCGCGTTACCAAAGTGTTTTCAAATGACTGTAGCACAGAAACAGTACATTTCAGGACATTGCTTCCTACTCAAAATATAATCTACTCACTCGCCTCTACAGGCCCTAGAAGTTTGTAACGGGCATTTCTGAACACACTGTACAATGATATTTCATCTGTGCTTCATTGTTGTTATTACTGCTTATATCCATACGATATCCAGCTGTACACAAGCTGCAGCCAAAAGAATATTGTTGCAGCGGTATCAAGTATGAAAGACGATTTTTGTTCAGTACCGCGATGGGTACAAGACCTGGGTCTTAAACTAAACGCTAAGAAGTCACAGAACGTCAGTTGAGTAGTGGGCATTTTCATGAAACAGTCCCTGCCAATGCTTCTCTTTGGTATCCAGTTACCATAAAAAAAACAACAGTAAAGGAGCTTGGCATAATCTTTGATGAGCATATAAATCGTGAAAAATAATCTTCGCAGCTTGCATAAAATCTCTCTCCTGCCTACATGCAATCCAAAAATTTCGAAAATCCTAACATGCAAACGACGTGATTTTCACACACTCCGCTTACTTTATCTGCCGCGCCAGAACTGTTCCAGTTGCATTAAGGGACAATGTGGCTGCTGAACGTAAAGAATTGCAAGACAGCGGAGCTATTGCGCCCATACAAGCTAGTAAATGGCCAAGTCCACTGGTTTTGTTCCCCAAACGTTCAGGTTGCATTCGCCTCTGTATTGACTTTAAGTCTACAGTCAACCCACAAATTGTGATTGGTCTTATCCGTTACCACGCCCAGAGAATGTAATGGACAGATTCGACGCTGGTTCCCACTTTTCAAAAATTGATTTGCGCGACACATATCTTCAAATAACGCTTGTTGAAGAATCTCAAACCGTGTGTTTTGTGAACAATCAACTGGGCTTGTTTAAATATTTACGTTTGCCTTTTGGCAGTGCTTCCGCACCTGCCATTTTCCAACGGTATTTGGAACAGCTGACAGCTCAAGTACCAAACTGTTCAAACTATTTGGGCTATCAGTCGTAGCAGGTTGTACACCTGAAGAAAACATTGAAAATTTGCGTGCTTTGTTTCGTGTGTTATCTGACGTAGGACTAAGTGCACACTGGACAAGTGTGATTTTTTAAAACCTGAGTTCCAGTATCTTGGCCAGCCGCTGTGGTCGAGCGGTTCTAGACGCGTCAGTCCGGAACTGCGCTGCTGCTACGGTCAAAGGTTCGAAGCCTGCCTCGGACATGGATCTACGTGATGTCCTTAAGGGTTTAAGTAGTTCTAAGTCTAGGGGACTGATGACCTCAGATGTTAAGTCCCCTAGTGCTCAGAGCCATGTGAACCATTTGCAGTATCTTGGTCATGTTATAAACAGCCAAGGTGTACATACTCTACAGTGACATTTGTTTGCCATATGTGACCTGCCAGTTCCTCGCAATGTCACAGAATGGCACTGAGTCTTAGGAAAAATGAACTATTATATTCGGCCCAAACCGAATGCTGCACAAATCGCAGCTCCATTGCATTAAATGGTTCAAATGGCTCTGAGCACTACGCGACTTAACTTCTGAGGTCATCAGTCGCGTAGAACTTAGAACGAATTAAACCTAACTAACTTAAGGACATCACACACATCCATGCCCGAGGCAGGATTCGAACCTGCGACCGTAGCGGTCGCTCGGTTCCAGACTGTAACGCCTAGAACCGCACGGCCACTCCGGCGGGCTCCATTGCATCGCTTGGTCGCAAGAACGTTCCTTTTGTTTGGACAGAGGAGTGGCAAGAAGCTTTTAAAAAACTTAAAGTTGCATTGCCCAGTGATCGATGATTAGTTCACTTTGATCCTGACAAACCAGTTGTATTGCAAGTTGAGGCTTCCTCTTATGGAATCAGTATAGTGCTTTTGCACAGAGTTGGTGATAAAGATAGACCTATCGCTTTCGCATCAAAAGTGTTGTCCAAACCTCAGTGTAACTATTCACAAACTGAGAAAAAGGGCTTTAGCTATGGCGTATGGTCACCAAATTCCACCACTATTTGTATGGCAGAAAATTTTACTTAGTAACGGATCACAAGCCTTTGCAATCCTTGTTTCATCCGATGAAACCGGTACCTGTACCAACTGCCCAATAATTGTAAAGACAGGCTTTACTATCTCAATACCAGTACGAGATTATGTATCGTACGACAGATTAACGTGATAATGCGGACGCACTTTCATGACTTCCAATTGGCCCTGGTACAGACTTTGGCGCTTCTGCTGCGTCTTGTTGTCACATCGATGCTCAGGATTTTGAATTGCTTCAATATTTTCCGCTGAACTGTAGGAAAATTGCAGAGATCACGAAAGCTGATTCAGATTTGAACATTTGGCTAACATACATTCGCACATCTTGGCCTTGTTCCTTGCATAGCATAAAGAACGCCGTAGTGCGCCGATACTTTGCACATCGGCATAGCCTCGCTATACAGAAAGGTGTGATTCTTGTACAGAATGACAGAGGACAGTCACATGTGTTGATTCCTAAGGCTGAACCGTGCATTTACTTTCAAAACCTTTTTTTTAAAGAATTTGCCGATTTACTAGCGATTCATCAGGAAAATTAACACATTTAATCACACTATGTGAGCGTGGAAGTAGTTGCAAGTGGGTAACTGATGAAAGCAAATCAAATTTCTTTCAACAAATGAAAATTTTATTCCTAAACAGATTTAAAATTATAATCAGAAAGCACCCTCTAAATATCAAGTTACAATTTATTCAGTGGCAGAAAGAACAAATTTTTGACTGTATGAGCTTTCGGGCTGAGAACCTTGCCGCTCCCTTTTGACACGGCCTTAATCACTACCGCTCACAACAACCTCTGAAAGACTACACTGGTGGCAATCTGGAACACACCAGATTACTTTAAACTAAAAATTTTAACAACTCACACAAGCACATAAACTATGCACCCCGTAGGAGGGATGGAAATAGTGCAAAACACTAACATTAAAAGATTAACTTGCCGCCGAAGGTGCAACTTGATTTTAACTTCTACGAAAAGTCTTATGGTGGAAGGGTGGCAACTTTATATACTAAAATGACCATTTAAATAAAAGCCCATGGAATGCAATCTTACATAAAATTATACAAGGTTGGCCAAACATGCTCTACAGTACACATATACCGCCTCTCAAGATGATAGGCAAGATAAAAACATATTTCAAGAATTCGGCCGTTACACTTCAAGCAATAAATTCGTTAACACACCGAATCCGACAAGCATGACAGAGGCTGCTTCGAACGACAGACCGACACTAACTGCCTAACAAATGCGGACGAGAGAAACGAGCAAGCTGGGGAAGGGAGGCGGACCAAGAAAACAAATCGAATTTAACAAGAGTAAACCACACAACATATCACCAAGCACTTAACTTCCGATAAACTGCGATTTCTCGAGAAGACCTGGCGCAGCACACCCAAATCGCTCTTACGAACCGTCCGCTGCCAGCCGCTGCAACGGACGCAGGAAGGCGCGCCGATCTCCCGTCTTTCCTGGTCCCCACCAACCGACCGACTGCTCGCTGCTCCGTCCGCGACTGCTGCTCCGTCGCGACTGCGCTGCTGGTGCGTCTCCCACTCACTTCCAGGCACACGACGGTGGAAATACTGGCTCGGACCCAACCATGCAGAGGAAACACACCCACTGGCAAAACGATATCCCTGCACTAGGAATGGACCGAGCCAAGCTCCACAAGATGGTAACTGAAGGGGCCCAGAAGCGCTCGGAGAACGAGCTACACCACGGTGTCGCAGCTCGCACCGGCCCGACTGATGTCGAGGGTTGACTCCTGATGCTCTCGTGTCGACCGCGAAGCCACTACCCCTCGCTATATGCCGCGGCCCACTGGACTCACGTGGTGACCTCACATACGCCGACTCTCAAGACGGACAAGGCATCTTGTGTCTCAGTGCGCGACCGACCAACCGATCGATCCAACCGGCCTTAAAGGTTGGACCGAACGACAGACATACTGGCACTCCAGACGACAGACAGACACTAACTGCCGCACAAATGCGGATGAGAGACAGACCAGCAACTGGTGACGAGTGACTGACCCAGACTCACTCCGACTGAGCAACTGACCGACTGACTAGACTCGCCTCTAGCGAGCTCATAGCGCCCCTTAAATGCACGTGAACAGGCTATCTTTCCTCTTTCACACCAGAGGGAGACACCAAAGCTGCGATTGCCACAGCGGCGCCACCGCCAGAAACGGAGGGCGACTGCTTCACACTACGTGCTGCTGCGCGATCTTCAAAACAGCAATTTTTACCACGGCTCAAAGGCTTTGCAAAAATAAGTGTTGCAGTTACTTCACCAAAGACACTGGGGGATTGTTCGTACGAAACAGCGCGTCGACATTGTACTTGGTAGGGTATGGACACACAAACAGAACAGATGACGTCACAGTGTCACGCATGTGCGGAAAATCAGGCCGCTCCGCCACAAAAATGCTCTGATTGGCGTAAGTCGCAATCACGATGGCAACGAGTGCGCATAGATTTTGGGCGACCTTCTTGGAACACTTGTTAGTTGATAGTGGTTGAGTCGTATAGCTAGTTACCTTTTGCTGTGCCAATGAACTCGACAACGTTACGTAGCACAATCCAGGTGTTGTCCTCTATTTTTTGCCTCAAAGGTTTACCTGAAGTCATAGTGTCGGACAACGGCCCTCAGTTCACATCAAATGAATTTGAAACATTCTGTGAACGCAGTGGCATACATCTAACTAGTGCAACGTTCTATCCACAGTCAAACAGTGAAGCGGAACGTTTTGTCAGAGCCTTCAAGCAACGGATGGCCAAACTTCGCTCCGCACACACCAGGCATCAAGCATTGCAACTGTTTCTCGCTTCCTATCGTTTGCGCCCACGAGATGGACCATCGCCGGTGGAACTGCTTCACGGCCGCCGCCATCGGACACTGCTCCAGCTGCTCCACGCTCCTCAGCATACGGCCCGAAAGGAAGGCCACAAGTATCGTTCGCGGCGAATGATATTGTGTTTTTCAGAGTTTTTAGCAGCAGGAGATAGTGGGCGCGAGGCGAGATCCTTCGTTGACTTGGCGCTTGCATGTCACTTATTTCAGGTGCAGACGGATGTCTGGCGTCCCCTGCAACCACAGTTTCCGGTCCAGCAGAGCGTCCACGCTCATGTCTTCCCCTCCATTGTCGTGCTCCGTTTACGACGACGTTCCGTCGCTTTGGTCGGGTGGGGGGGGGGGGAGGTGGAATATTACGGCTTGAAGTCAAGTCACGTCAATCGGGAACGACAGAGAAGAAAAGGCTGTGAGAAGCAGTCATCCAAAAGCAGGCTGACTGACCTCTGTTCCAGGACGACAACGCTACAGTAGTGGCCACTATGTGAAGAGGACATAAGCGTCGCACCCTACCGGTGGCGGCCCACTTGGATAGTAGGTTCAAGGTTAGCCACTTCGAAAGCAGTTCAGAACTTGCTTTTGTCAGTTAGTGATCAGTAGTCACTGCTAAGACTGATTATTTCGTATGTCACCCTGTGCTTGCGACATATCTGTGTAAATGTAATAAAACTCATTAATACAAGTTGTTTGATTGTTTGTCTAGTGAACAGAGTAAGCAAGATTCCTAGACACAACATATAATTTCCGGAGTAACACAAGGAAGTGTGCTATTTACGATGTATATAAATCAACTAGTAGAAAGTTTCGGGAGATCTTTAAGACTGTTCACAGATGATGCGGTTGTCAGAAGTAAAGTAGCAGTTCCAGAAGACAGTATCAATTTGCAGAATGGTCTGCAGAGGAATGATGAATGCTGCAGACTCTGCGAGTTAACCCTGAACGTAAGTAAACGAAATATATTGCGCATACATAGGAAAAGAAAGTCACTACTGTTTAAGTACACTATTGATAAAAAAATTGCCAGAAACAGTATGTACTGTAAAACATCTAGGACTAATTATCCAGAGCAACATTAGGTGGAATGACCACATAAAAGAAATAGCAGCAAAATCAGATGCCAGACTAAGGTTCATAGGAAGATTGCTAGGGAAATGTAACTCATCCACGAAAGATATGGCTTACCAGTCGCTTGTTGGAGAGATTCTTGAGTACTGGTCATCCGCCTGGGACCCTTACAGTGTAGGAGTAATAGAAGAAATAGAGAAGATCCAACGAAGAGCGCCACGTTTCATCACGGATAGTCTGGTCGGCGGGAGAGCGTTACATAGGTGTTCAACAAACTCTAGTGACAGAAGCTACAAGAGAGGCGTTGTACGTCACGGTGAGGTTTACCACCGAAATTTCGAGTGAGCACTTTCCGGGAAAGACGGACAACATATTACTTTCTCTCACGTTCATTTCGCGAAATGGCCACGATGAAAAAAGTCGAGAAATTAGAGCTATTACAGAGGCTTACCGACAATCATTCTTCCCGCGTGCCATTGGAGAGTGAAACAGGAAACGAAGAATCAGTTAATGGCACTAGAAGTACCCTTTGCCTCACGCCGTCAGGTGGCTTGCTTTGTATTGAGTAGATGTAGATACGGAACACCTTGAATCATACCAGAATTAGATTTTCACTCTGCAGCGGAGTGTGCGCTAATATGAAACTTTCTAGCAGATTAAAACGTGTGCCAGACCGTGACTCGAACTCTGGACCTTTGCCTTTCGCGGGCAACTGCTCTACCAACTGAGCTACCCAAGCACGACTCACGCCCCGTCCTGACAGCTTTAATTCCGCCAGTACTTCGTCTCCTACCTTCCAAACTTTACAGAAGCTCTCCTGCGAACCTTGCAGAACTAGCAGTCCTGAAAGAAAGGATATTGCGGAGAAATGGCTTAGCCACAGCCTTGGGGATGTTTCCATAATGAGATTTTCACTCTGCAGCGGAGTGTGCGCTGATATGAAACTTCCTGGAAGATTAAAACTGTGTACCGGACCGAGACTCGAACTCGGGACCTTTGCCTTTGGCGGAATTAAAGGTGTGAGGACGGGGCGTGAGTCGTGTTTGGGTAGCTCAGTTGGTACAGAACTTGACCGGGAAAGGCAAAGGTCCCGAGTTCAAGTCTCAGTCCGGCACACAGTTTTAATCTGCCAGAAAGTTTCACCTTGAATCATGGTGTGCGGAGCTAGTAGATAGGGTGACAGGAATGTTTCGATAATTGCTGGAATGAGGCTGAAAGCTCACCTGTAAGTGCTACGAGTGGCGTAACCTGGTGCCATAGTCCCCACCTCCACGGTACGAATTGGCGTTTTTCAGGAGGATAATCCAAGATCCTCCACTGTAACACTGAGGAATGTACTTACACTTAACTAGCCTACCCGTTCCCCTAATTTGCTGCTTTAAGCATATCTGGTATGCAGTCGAAAGATGTATGCTTTCATAAAAGATCCAGCTAGCAGTCTCCATGAACTGACAGATGTGTTTCAGGCACGGTAAGAAATTCCTCAAGATGATATTTGGAGGCTATTTGTTTCCATGGCACAATGAATACAAACGTGTATTTTTGCTCATGGGCCACAACTCATATTGACGTTGATAATGGACGTCAGTTCTGAAGGAAATAAAGTTTAGTCATTTAATACTCACTACGTGATGAACACCTCCACAAAACCTGACAAACGTGGACCGTTACTTCATGGAGTAAATCTCTCCACTTCCGTCCGTGTACTTATCCAACGTAATCTCTCTTCGAGAAATTTTAACTGATAGGACCGTGTTCCTAAGGATTTGCTGTTGGACCTTTTTAAGGAGAATTGCAGAAGCCGCAATCAGATGGAAAATTAAACTGTAGCCTAATTGTTGTTGACACGTCTGTTATCATTTGCTGCAAAATTAAACATAAAAATTGGTAATGTTCTTCTGCAATGAAAGATGACATCCTTTAATGATGTTTATTCAGCTTTCAACAATAGGAATACGCTCATTCGCCTTAATGAAACTGATAAATACAAGAAAATCATACTTTCTTAGAAAGCCACGGACGATTTATTGTTCCTGTTTCAGTCAAACACTCCTCTTAATATAGTTTTGAAAACTTTCTGTCTTAGTTCACGTATTCCTATCTGTCGACTCTTTCAGTAGATGTTCACTCAACTGACTGTGTCCCCTACTGCCTTTGCTCACTCGCTAACGACCCACATCGTCGCGCGTGCTCTGTCCGCCTGAAAAGGCAGTTGACAACGTAATATTCTAGAAGCTAAGGCTCGCGAGCTAGCACCTGCTGATAAACAACTTACTGGCAAGCATATCGATCGCGGTATCATCACACCAAGTGACTGAATGAGTCACTATGCTCAATCATCAGTTACCTGAGGCTGAGCGTTTAGAGTTCCGTACACACGTGGTCTGGGGGTAGCGTCTTTGATTCATAATCAAAACGTCTTCGGTCCCGGGTTCGATCTCCGCCACTGCCTAAATTTTGATAAATAAGCAGCATTGGCGGCCGAAGACTTCCGGCATAAGAAGTCAGCCTCATTCTGCCAACGGCCTTGTCAAAGAGGGCGGAGGAGCGGATAGATGTTCAGGGCACTCTCTTGTCCTAGGGGTGGGAAATTGCCCCTAAAGGCGGAAGAATCAGTAATGATCAACGACATGAGGATGCAGAAGGCAATGGGAACCACTGCATTAAAGACACGCAACGTGTATCCACAGGACATGTGGCCTGTATTTGAAGAAGTGTCATGATGATCTCTCCATTGGCAAAAGATTCCGGAATAGTCCCCCATTCGGATCTCCGGGAGGGGACTGCCAAGGGGGAGGTTACCATGAGAAAAGGATTGAATAATGTACGAAAGGATAACGTTCTACGAGTCGGGGCGTGGAATGTCAGAAGCTAGAACGTGATAGGAAAACTAGAAAATCGGAAAAGGGAAATGCAAGGGCTCAATCTAGATATAGTAGGGGTCAGTGAAGTGAAGTGGAAGGAAGACAAGGATTTCTGGTCAGATGAGTATCGGGTAATATCAACAGCAGCAGAAAATTGTATAACAGGTGTAGGATTCGTTATGAATAGGAAGGTAGGGCAGACGGTGTGTTACGGTGAACAGTTCAGTGACCGGGTTGTTCTAATCAGAATCGACGGCAGACCAACACCGACAACGATAGTTCAGGTATACATGCCGACGTCGCAAGCTGCAGATGAACAGATAGAGAAAGTGTACGAGGATACTGAAAGGGTAATGCAGTATGTAAAGGGGGACGAAAATCTAATAGTCATGGGCGACTGGAATGCAGTTGTAGGGGAAGGAGTAGAAGAAAAGGTTACAGGAGAATATGGGCTTGGGACAAGGAATGAAAGGGGAGAAAGACTAATTGAGTTCTGTAACAAGTTTCAGCTAGTAATAGCGAATACCCTGTTCAAGAATCACAAGAGGAGGAGGTATACTTGGAAAAGGCCGGGAGATATGGGAAGATTTCAATTAGATTACATCATGGTCAGACAGAGATTCCGAAATCAGATACTGGATTGTAAGGCGTACCCAGGAGCAGATATTGACTCAGATCACAATATAGTAGTGATGAAGAGTAGGCTGAAGTTCAAGACATTAGTCAGGAAGAATCAATACGCAAAGAAGTGGGATACGGAAGTACTAAGGAATGACGAGATACGTTTGAAGTTCTCTAACGCTATAGATACAGCAATAAAGAATAGCGCAGTAGGCAGTACAGTTGAAGAGGAATGGACATCTCTAAAAAGGGCCATCACAGAAGTTGGGAAGGAAAACATAGGTACAAAGAAGGTAGCTGCGAAGAAACCATGGGTAACAGAAGAAATACTTCAGTTGATTGATGAAAAGAGGAAGTACAAACATGTTCCGGGAAAATCAGGAATACAGAAATACAAGTCGCTGAGGAATGAAATAAATAGGGAGTGCAGGGAAGCTAAGACGAAATGGCTGCAGGAAAAATGTGAAGACATCGAAAAAGATATGATTGTCGGAAGGACAGACTCAGCATACAGGAAAGTCAAAACAACCTTTGGTGACATTAAAAGCAACGGTGGTAACATTAAGAGTGCAACGGGAATTCCACTGTTAAATGCGGAGGAGAGAGCAGATAAGTGGAAAGAATACATTGAAAGCCTCTATGAGGGTGAAGATTTGTCTGATGTGATAGAAGAAGAAACAGGAGTCGATTTAGAAGAGGTAGGGGATCCAGTATTAGAATCGGAATTTTAAGGAGGTTTGGAGGACTTACGGTCAAATAGGGCAGAAGGGATACATAACATTCCATCAGAATTTCTAAAATCATTGGGGGAAGTGGCAACAAAACGACTATTCACGTTGGTGTGTAGAATATATGAGTCTGGCGATATACCATCTGACTTTCGGAAAAGCATCATCCACACAGTTCCGAAGACGGCAAGAGCTGACAAGTGCGAGAATTATCGCACAATCAGCTTAACAGCTCATGCATCGAAGCTGCATACAAGAATAATATACAGAAGAATGGAAAAGAAAATTGAGAATGCGCTAGGTGACGATCAGTTTGGCTTCAGGAAAAGTAAAGGGACGAGAGAGGCAATTCTGACGTTACAGCTAATAATGGAAGCAAGGCTAAAGGAAAATCAAGACACTTTCGTAGGATTTGTCGACCTGGAAAAAGCGTTCGACAATATACAATATCTACAAAAACCAAGAGGGAATAATAAGAGTGGACGATCAAGAACGAAGTGCTCGTATTAAGAAGGATGTAAGACAAGGCTGTAGCCTTTCGCCCCTTCTCTTCAATCTGTACATCGAGGAAGCAATGATGGAAATAAAAGAAAGGTTCAGGAGTGGAATTAAAATACAAGGTGAAAGGATATCAATGATACGATTCGCTGATGACATTGCTATCCTGAGTGAAAGTGAAGAAAAATTAAATGATCTGCTGAACGGAATGAACAGTCCAATGAGTACACAGTATGGTTTGAGAGTAAATCGGAGAAAGACGAAGGTAATGAGAAGTAGTAGAAATGAGAACAGCGAGAAACTTAACATCAGGATTGATGGTCACGAAGTCAATAAAGTTAAGGAATTCTGCTACCTAGGCAGTAAAATAACCAATGACGGACGGAGCAAGGAGGACATCAAAAGCAGACTCGCTATGGCAAAAAAGGCATTTCTGGCCAAGAGAAGTCTACTAATATCAAATACCGGCCTTAATTTGAGGAAGAAATTTCTGAGGATGTACGTCTGGAGTACAGCATTGTATGGTAGTGAAACATGGACTGTGGGAAAACCGGAACAGAAGAGAATCGAAGCATTTGAGATGTGGTGCTATAGACGAATGTTGAAAATTAGGTGGACTGATAAGGTAAGGAATGAGGAGGTTCTACGCAGAATCGGAGAGGATAGGAATATGTGGAAAACACTGATAAGGAGAAGGGACAGGATGATAGGACATCTGCTAAGACATGAGGGAATGACTTCCATGGTACTAAAGGGAGCTGTAGAGGGAAAAAACTGTAGAGGAAGACAGAGATTGGAATACGTCAAGCAAATAATTGAGGACGTAGGTTGCAAGTGCTACTCTGAGATGAAGAGGTTAGCACAGGAAAGGAATTCGTGGCGGGCCGCATCAAACCAGTCAGTAGACTCACGACAAAAAAAAAAAAAAACTTAAATTTATAAAGGCCTACAGATGTTGTCCTCCTGTCTGTGGGTACAGCAGGAAGACGGTTGGAAGTTAAGCCTTCCGGCTCGTCTCGACTTTTACGAGAACGAGTGGACGTGGAGTTGACAGACGTTATCATTCTGATATTATTAGAGACAGGAAAATTTCGCGAAAACGGCAACGCAAAAAAATAGAGCGAAATTGGCAATTTCTAGCGAAATAATCCAAAATCGATGATTATTATGAGATACCGTGAAATTTGTAATTTTCCTGTATAAAAATGTTATATACCTGAGGACGAGAGCTTACCAATATTCGTAACTGATAGTTATTGAATGTTGAAGTAGAATGTTGCCTTATTTTTTTCCTCAACGTTGAACTCATGTACAATCTTAAAATTAGGGATCATTTCTCACTTGACGAACGTTGACGTGACATCACAGATACCAGTGAATTTTGTAAAAGCAAAATGCCGAATTTGGGAAAATGAAAAAAAAAAAAACCACTGAATTTTGCCAAAAAGTGACACCGGATCTGGTGAAAAAAAACCACCGAATTTGACGATAAAACACTGAATTTGGCAACAAAATGAAGACAAAACTGACAAAAAATGTCACCGAAATTGGAAGGAAATAACACCAAAATTGGAAAGAAATAAAACCCATATTGGAAAGAAATAAGACGAAAAGAGAGGAAGAAACACAGAAGTTGGCAAACGTAGCAGTGAAATTAGCAAAAAATAGTACCGAAATTGAAAAAAATGACAAATAACAATACCAAAATGATCAAAAAACAACATCGAAATTGGTAAAAAATAACACCAAAATTTAGAAAAAATTACACAGACGTCGGCAAAAAATAACGCGGAAATCGGCAAAAAGTAACACCAAACTTGCCCATAAAGTAAAGCAATTTTTTCTTGTCTGTTGATATTGCACATCAGATTCACAAAGAGTCAATAATAGGTGTTGTCAAGAGCTGTGGGATGCAGACCACTGGATAACAATAACTGCAACATTTGGTTGATTTAGATATTCTGTTCACAATTAAGGCCACAAGCATTTGTGTAAAGTATCAGAGTACAGCTACAGACAATACTCTCAAAGGACAAAATTTTAGACATCCTTTAATGGAGCACACTAGTCATTTTGGAACTTTCGATGGTGTAGAACCGTGACGCTCCACCGCTGACGTTAGCTATGACCGTGAAGTGGTGTGGTGAATTTACGGACCTTGCTGGCTGCTGCCGTGGCCTCGGAGTCTAACGCAGCACCGAGGTGGATTTTCATAAGCCTCCCAGAGCAGAGGACTTCAGTACAAAGGCGGGCTCTCCAATATCACAAAGAGAGATATAAGAAATGAATCTGATGGACCTACGTAATAAATGAAGACATCATATTTGTGTCTCGACGTCACAGATACAATGCAGCATTGCACGGCTAACTGCTTGAAGCACAGTTTTTTTACTGATTTCGGTGTTTGTACACAGTAATTGCAAAAACACTTTCATGCAGCAATCACAAACTGTGTGTTAAATAGGAGGTGAACTGCACAGTGAACACATACTGATTGTCTGGAACTTAACTGGATCAAAGTAACAACGATTTGCTTTAATCAAACTATTACACAATTTAGAACTAAATTTACTCGACAGACACGCATATCAGGAAGTGTGCATGTATTAACCCATGCCTTTACTCTTTCGCCGAATGTATTTGTGTTTAGATATGTAAAATATTACTGAGCCAAAAAATGGTTCAAATGGCTCTGAGCACTTAACATCTGAGGTCATCAGTTCCTTAGAACCTAGAACTACTTAAACCTAACTAACCTAAGGACATCACACACATCCATACCCGAGGCAGGATTCGAACCTGCGACCGTAGCGGTCGCGCGGTTCCAGACTGTAGCACCTAGAACCGCTTACTGTGCGAGATTAAATATTTTGTAGGTTGATTAAGACTAGTCTCCAAATAAATCGACTGTAATTTGGTTTGGTGTGCGACATAAAAACCAAGTGCACGGTATAAAGTAGCACGAAATTGCTCTCTGTTTTGATGTAAGACAATTGTACATATATAAATATTTACTTGCAGTAAGGCGAGCTGAAAAGTAATGCCTCCAAATTTTTTATTCTCTTCTCAGTAACGGTTGATGAACTTTTTACACGTGTCGCATATTACTCGATCGACTTCCTGTTTCGCTGACGCAAATTGCAAGCTTCTGCCGCTAGAGGGCTCCGTATTGCAGCGTGTAACATGACGGTGTGTAACGTAACTACAGTGATAAGCCAAAATACACTACTGGACATTAAAATTGCTACACCACGAAGACGACGTGCTACAGACGCGAAATTTAACTGACAGGAAGAAGATGCTGTGATATGCAAATGATTAACTTTTCAGAGCATTCACACAAGGTTGGCGCCGGTGGCGACACCTACAACGTGCTGACATGAGGAAAGTTTCTAACCGATTTCTCATACACAAACAGCTGTTGACCGGCGTTGCCTGGTGAAACGTTGTTTCTATGCCTCGTGTAAGGAGGAGAAATGCGTACCATCACGTTTCCGACTTTGATAAAGGTCGGATTGTAGCCTATCGCCATTGCGGTTTATCGTATCGCGACATCGCTGATCGCGTTGGTCGAGATCCTTAATGACTGTTAGCAGAATATGGAATCGGTGGGTTCAGGAGGATAATACGGAACGCCGTGCTGTATCCCAACGGCCTCGTATCACTAGCAGTCGAGATGACAGGCATCTTATCCGCATGGCTGTAACGGATCGTGCAGCCACGTCTCGATGCCTGATTCAACGGATGGGAACGTTTGCAAGACTATAACCATCTGCACGAACACTTCGACGACGTTTGCAGCAGCATGGACTATCATCTGAGAGATCATTGCTGCGGTTACCCTTGACGCTGAATCACAGACAGGAGCGCCTGCGATGGTGTACTCAACGACGAATCTGGGTGCACGAATGGTAAAACGTCATTTTTACGGATGAATCCAGATTCTGTTTACAGCATTATGATGGTCGCATCCGTGTTTGGCGACATCGCGCTGAACGCACATTGGAAGCGTGTACTCGTCATCGCCATGCTGGCGTATCACCCGGCGTGATGGTATGGAGTGCCATTGGTTACACGTCTCGGTCACCTCTTGTTCGCATTGACGGCACTTTGAACAGTGGACGTTACATTTCAGATGTGTTACGACCCGTGGCTCTACCCTTCATTCGATCCCTGCGAAACCCTACATTTGAGCAGGATAATGCACAACCGCATGTTGCACGTCCTGTATGGGCCTTTATGGATACAGAAAATGTTCGACTGCTGCCGTGGCCAGCACATTCACCAGATCTCTCACCAACTGAAAATGTCTGGTCAATGGTGGCCGGGGCTCGTCACAATACGTCAATCACTACTCTTGATGAACTGTGGTATCGTGTTGAAGCCGCATGAGCAGCTGTACCTGTAGACGCCATCCAAGCTCTGTGTGACTCAATGCCCAGGCGTATCACGGCCGTTATTACGGCCAGAGGTGGCTGTTCTGGGTGCTGATTTCTCAGGATCTATGCACACAAATTGCGTGAAAATTTTATGACATGTCAGTTCTAGTATAATATATTTGTCCAATGAATACACTTTTATCATCTGCATTTCTTTTTGTTGTAGCAATTTTAACGGCCAGTAGTGTATTATAACCGCAGCCCACCGCGACTTTGGGTGCCGCCTGGTGGCATTGCGGGGACATGACGAAACAACAGAAGTATTTACGCGGAGCAGACACGGACGTGGGACCGCCCTAGCGAAGAAATGGGCTACAGATGGGGAAATACATTGAGAAAAGAGACTTTGACAAAGGGCAGATTATTATTATGCAGAGCCCACGAACGAGTGTCTAGAAAAGCCGGTCAAATGATCACATGTTACAGTCGTGGGCATCTACGGAAAGAGGTAAGATAGTGAAACTACCACTAGGCGTTAACGATTGGACGTCCACGGGTCTCCGCAGAACGTGGGGTTCGAGGCTTTTCTTCTCTGTAAAGTAGGATATATGGTGATCTGTGGCATCTATGCCCAAAGAACACAAAACTGGCGCACTCAAAAACGATCAGGAGCACACAGTTCATCGTACAATGTTGAACGTGGAGCTCCACAGCAGACCATCCCTGCTTGTTCACATGATGACCCAACGTCATAGTTAATTATTACCGCAGTGGGCAAGGGGCCATGGGATTCGACTGTCGATCAGTGGAAACCTGTCGGCTCTTCGGGTGAATCACATTTCTGGTACACTAGGTCGCTAGTCATCTCCACACAAGCCATCATCGAGATGATGGGCGGCTCGAAACGTGCAGCGCGCCACGGACGCAGTCTGGTGGGAGCAGTATCACGCTATGGGAGACATTGTCCTGTGCTTGCTTGGGACCTGTGGCAGCAATCGATGACACGTTGACAGGTGCGAACCACCTGCAGCCCTTCATGCTTGATGTCCTCCATGACGGCGATGTCATCTTTCAATTCTCCGTATCTTGGCGGTAGAGTCGTGCTACTGTGGTTTGAGCAGTATTATATTAAACTCACGTTGATGTCTTGGCGACCAAATCGCCTGATGTAAATCCTTTGGAACCCATCTTTCTCGCTATCGGGTACCATCACTGCGTACGCAAATCAGCGGCTCGGTATTTACGCCAATTAAGTGACCTGTGCGTAGACCTCTAATGCCACATACCTCAACAAACCTACAAACAAGTTACTAAGCAGGTGGTCATTATGTTGTGGCTCATCAGTGTATGTCGGTACGTCAGAAACAGTGTGCCGCAATCAAGTTTATAACCGCAGGAAGCTTCTTCCACATATGGAGCACCATCTCCTTCAGCGTGACAACGCCGGGCAACACACGAGCGCTGCGACATCTGAAACAGTCCGACGACTTGGGTTCACTGTCATCGATCATTCGCCATACAGTCCCGACTTGGCACCATCCGATTTCCATCTGTTTCCAAAACTTAAACAACACCTTCGAGGACTTCACTTTGATACTGATGACGCGGTACAAACAGAGGTGACATTGTGCCTCCATCAACGAAGTAAAACATTCTACAGCAACAGTATCTCTTATTCGGAGAAATGTGTTTGTTTGCCTGGCTGACTGTGTTGAGAAATAAAAATGTTGACGTGAAGAATAAAGGTGTATAATGTTAATAACGTTTGTTTTGTTTAAAAAGCTTTAAGAATTTACAAACAAAAAATTCAGAGGCATTACTTTTGACCATGCCCTCGTAGTTATAGTTTATTGCGAAATTTCTGAGTCAATTATTGGCATTATTTTAAGCATTATATCATTAAAACTATTACTGCTTTTGTAAAATTGTTCATAAATGACTCACGAGCGTTGAATAGCAAGAGAAAGTCGAAACCATCACTTGTTACATTGCTCTTCGTTCTTGTCATTACTTATTTCAAGTGCCGTGCTTGTCAGTAGTTCCACATCATAATCGCAAGACCGTTAAGTGCGAGAATTACGTTATTATTTAGTAGACTATTTATTTCTGAAAATGTTATGAATAGTAAAAGGCTCGAAAATGATGGTATCCGCAGCACCTATGACTATAACTGGTTTTTTTTATATGTCTCTGTATGACCTGTGCAGATATAAAATAGAAAATAGAAAATGTAAAATAGAAGGCCCAAAGCCATGAGGAATGTAGATCTGCTTCGAACTGTAAGATAAAGAAGAATACCGGAATAATGCAAACTATTACAAACATTCAGATATCAGCTGTTGCGGTGCAATTCACCGGGGACAGAATATTCTATTCCGAGAAAGAGTAAGCTTCCATAGCCTCTCGCTATCAATTTCTTGTGGGAGGGGTCCACAGTCTCAATAAATTTGAGGAAAGACATCGTCCCACAAGGCTACTAGTTTCGAGAGCGGCTCATTCTCAAGTGCATCTATAACAGACGTCAAACAAAAATCGTGTGCCGTGTGTAGTTGTGCATAGCGCTATCGCCAACGTGGGTGAGCTCGCAACGTATAACCAAAAAGCACGCCTTCGTACACACAGATGTTCACAATACTGTGCTTACGTGACCTATACACAGGTGGCGTGTACAGAAGCGGCAGTAACGTCAACCTCTGGGTAGATAGCTGAATGCTTAAGTATTAAGCTTGTAATCGTGAATTTGGTGGCTCGATTCTCAGTAGAGCGTAACAGGAATGTACTAGCTTCACCTACTATGGATGGTGTATATGATTCACTCTGAAAGGCTCCAAGGCACAAATCGTCCGATGCTGACAGTTTTCTGGAGGAAGTTCACAGTGAATTCTGGGATTCACAAAGGAAACCCTAGAAAAAATGTGACAATGAAATGCTGTGAGGCAGAGTACAAGAGGGGGAATTCACGGTGCTAATCCCAAAGTAAACCAAAAACACTGCAGCCAATAATATGTGACTGACGACAAAATATTCTGGAGAGTCAATAACAGTCGAATAAAAACTAAAGTGTTAGAAGTCTTGGGATACTAAAAAATCAGTGGTCGTAAAATGACTGACATATTGGCAGACTGCGGAGACCTCGTCCATGTTACACTCGCTACTTCGCCTATTGTATTTCTCGATTTCCAAGAAGCGTACGGCAGAGCAGAAGTTGACTACCTTTAAAGAGACATGGATGAAAACGGTATTTGATAGGAAGCTCACCGAAATCATTAACGTATTTGTACGAAATGCGCACATTAGTGCGGATTTGATGACAATAGTTCGGAGCAGATACAGTTATGAAGGGCCCTCCGACAGGGTTCCCCTTCGTCTGCTTCACTCTATGCATCGGGGCCTCTTCTCTGAATATTGAAAACCACACTGACTGTCGCACAGACTCCTACAGGGAGGACATAGGAATAGGCATTTATGGCGTAGAGAAGCAGCTCAAAGAGTTGAAAACAAATAATTCGCCAGGTTTACATCAAATCGCATTTCGATTTCGCTCCAGTTTTTGCCCCTTCCTTAGCATTTATCCTTGCATTTATCGCGAATCTCTCCCAGCGCAATGTCCCAAGCGATTGTAAAAAAGTGTAGGTGACTTCTATACATAAGAAAGGTAAAAGAATGTCAATATCCGGAACATCGGTTTGCCGCTGAAACGTTGAACATATTTTCAGTTCGAATTCCCTTCAAAGCGAAAAGCTTCTGTCTGCAAATCAGCACGGATGTAGAAAGCATCCCTCGAGCGAAGCTCAGCTTACTCATTTGTCATATGTACTCCTACAACCTATGTATGGAGGCTACAAGATGATTCGGTTTTCCTACGTTTCCGGAAGGAGTTTGAGATGGTGCCCCACTGCAGACTGTCGACGCAAGTCCGAGCCTGCGGCTTATGTTCCCAGATATGTGAGTAATTCGAAGGTTTTTTATGTAACACAGAACCAAGTACGTTGGTCTCGATGTCGAGTGTTCGTCAGAGACAAGGGTCTCCTCAGGAGTGCCCAGGGAAATGTGATAGGACTGCTCTTATTCTTAACATACATAAATGATTTTACAGACAGGATGAACAGCAATTTATGGCTGTTTGCTGATGACACAACGGTGTACGGAAAGGTGTCGTCGCTGAGTGACCATAGGAGGATACAGCATGCCTTATACAAAATTTCCATTTAGTGTCATGAATGGCAACTTGCTATAAATGTAGAAAATTTTAAGTTAATGCGGATGAGTAGGAAAAGTACACTACTAGCCTTAAACTTCCTACGCCACGAATATGACGTGCTACAGTCGCGAAATTTAACCGACAGGAAGAAGATGCTGTGATATGCAAATGATTAGCTTTCCAGAGCATTCACACAAGGTTGGCGCCGGTGGCAACACCTACAACGTGCTGACATGAGGAAAGTTTCCAACCGATTTCTCATACACAAACAGCAGTTGACTGGCGTCGCCTGGTGAAACGTTGTTGTGATGCCTGGTGTAAGGAGGAGAAATGCGTACCATCACGTTTCCGACTTTGATAAAAGTCGGATTGTAGCCTATCGCGATTGCGGCTTATCGTATCGCGACATTGCTGCTCGCGTTGGTCGAGATCCAATGACTGTTAGCAGAAAATGGAATCGGTGGGTACATGAGGGTAATACGGAACGCCGTGCTGGATCCCAACGGCCTCGTATCACTAGCAGCCGAGACGACAGGCATCTTATCCGCATGGCTATAACGGATCGTGGAGCCACGTCTCGATCCCTGAGTCAATAGATGGGGACGTATGCAAGACAACAACCATCTGCACGAACAGTTCGACGACGTTTGCGGCAGCATGGACTATCAGCTCGGAGACCATGGCTGCGGTTACCCTTGACGCTGCATCACAGACAGGAGCGGCTGCGATGGTGTACTCAACGACGAAGCTGGGGTACACGAATGGCAAAACGTCATTTTTTCGGAGAAATCCAGGTTCCGTTTACAGCATCATGATGGTGGCATCATGATAGTGGCTTGAAACGACATGTACAATCCATATGTTCGCAACGAACAAACATAAGAATTCGGTCCACTCACAAAAATCTAGTCATAAGGCCCATCTCATTAATGCAGTACATTCAAAGACTACAACAGGCATTAGCAAAACTAGTAAGCGAGCAGTTTCTTCAATGCTACATCAATCCAAATAGCTTTTTGTTCAGTTTCTTCCTTGTGAAAAATATGTAAAATTTCATTTGGACGCGGGTGACTCTGTTACATTGCTGAATCGTCACACACATGAAATATTAGGCTCTCCACGCCTGCCTAAAACTAGCGCGCACCTGACGGCTTATACTGGAAAAGACATTCCCGTTCACGAAAAATGTACTTTTCCTGCCATGTATCGCTCAGTGAACAGTGACATTTACAGTGGTACAGCGACGTGATTGTCGGAACATATTCGGTCTTGATTCATTTGATTCGTTTGGTTTTAACATTCAGGACAACGTGTTGTCACTGTCTGCATTCCATGCAAAAGACAGTGTACCTAGCTTGCTGAATGAATTCCTGGAACTCTTTTCTGAAGGTTTAGGCAAGACTAACAATTTTATTGCACATATTAATCTGAAAGACAATACTCAGGCGAAATTTTGCCGGCCCAGAACAGTTACGATTGCATTACGGGACAAAGTCGCTGTTGAACATAAAAGAATTGGAAGATAGCGGAGCTACTGAGCCCATGCAAGCTAGTTAGTGAGCAAGTCTACTGGTTTTGCTCCCCAAACGTTCAGGTCGCAGTTTCCTCTGTGTTTACTTTAAGTCTACGGTCAACCCACAAACTGTTATTGATACTTGTCCATTGCCACGCTCAGAAGATCTCATGGACAGATTAGGCGCTGGTCTCTACTTTACCAAAATTGATTTCGCCCGATGAAGTTCCGCTCGATGAAGAAACTCAAAAAGTGGGTAGTGAATACTCATTTGGGTTTGTTTAAATATTTGGGTTTGCCTTTTGGCAGTGCTTCCGCACCCGCCATTTTCCAAAGTTATTTGGAACAGTTGACAGCTCAAGGGCCAAATCATTCTAACCATTTGGACGATATTGTCATAGCAGGTCGTACACCTGCAGATTATATTGTAAATTTTCGTGCTTTGTTTCATGTGTTATCCGATGCAGGACTAAAGTGTAGATCGGAAAAGCGTGATTTTTTTTTTTTTTAAACCTGAGTTGTAGTATCTTGTTCACGTCATAGCCAGTCGAGGTATATGAGCAATGGCTTGCTCATGTTATGCGTTGAATTAAACCTTAGTTGCTGTTCTGTGTTAGTCTCCCGCAATTATCACGATTATGCTGTTATCCTCTCTCTCCGCGAGTGGCAGCAGCGGTGTGTATCGATATTCGCACCTTGTACTATCTTTGGCCTTGCACTTATAGTTTTCGGCTGTGCTGTGTGCGACCAGTTGGTCGGTTGGCGTGGAGCAGCGAGGAAATCTCCGCGGCGCGTAGTCTGGCTGGGGCCGCTCGCGGCGTCTACGTGCGGTCGGAGTGTGTGGGTCTGTTCCCATTGCTATGGGGTCCGTGGAATTTAACTGTACTTGGTTATTTTGAATTGAAGTGCACCAGTTAACGTTCCAGTTATCTGCTCTGGCCGTTGATGTATTTTCCTCATTGTGTTGTCGCTGTCCAACATGGTGTGTTGTTTAACAGCTCAGTGTATAATTGGTTGTGGGCGCCAATACTTTCTACATTGTTTCATTGAACTCCCTGTTGTGTGCTAGCCGGGTGGAGCGGAAGTCATCTTGTTGGTGGCCCCATTCACTGTCTGTCGGATCGAAAATGGTTGGGCCGACTGCCTGTCTCACCTAAGCGAGCGTTAATGTTTGAATTCCAGGCTGACCCTCGGAAACTTCTGAGCGCCATTGTGTGTACTGCCTTTTCTTATTTGTTCTTGTTGTTTGTATTTGTATGGCTTCTAGCCGATTTTTAAATTAAAGTTGTTTTGCCCTTAAGGTGTAAGATTGTTTGGGCCTTCAGCCTAATTTTAGGAACTGTTTTAAGTAAGGCTTTTCGCATTTAAAAAAATTTAATTTTGCTGAGTCTTAAGTGATGGGCCTTCAGCCGATTTTGAATTAAAGGTGTTTTGCTCTTAAGGTGTCAGACTGTTTGGGCCTTCAGCCTAATTAAAGAACTGTTTTAAGATAACGCCTTTTGCCTTTTAAAAATTCTGATTTTGGTTTGAGTCTTAAGATATTGGTTTCTAGCCGATTTTTAATTAAAGTGGGCTTGCCCTTAAGGTATGGGATTGTATGGCATATTCAGCCGGTTAATAAGATCCAAAAATTAATGCTGTGTTTTATTTAAAAATTTTCTTGGTTCTTGTAATGTTTGGTCAAATAACTAAAGTTGTATGTTCGAGTGTAACTGACAGCCGTTTATTTTGGCCGCTTTCCATAATTTAAACTGCCTGACCTTTCCTTTGGGTTTAGCAGGGCGTATCACTGGTAGCAGAGCGTGGTTACGCTTGTGCTTGCTATTCTAGTTGCTGTCAGTTTCACTCTTGTTTTGTTTGTGTTCTGTGCACCATATTGTTTTGGCTGTTATTTGTCTCAGGTGCTTATCGTGATGGCAGTCAGACAGTGTCCGGGGATCGGCCTGCTCAGAAAGGACTACCTTGTTTATGAGTTGGAAATAAGGCGCCAATCGATTGAGGGCACTGTTCCGGAATTGGTAGCCTGTTTGCAAGCTGCCGTTCTTCAGCTGGTTGACGTCACGTCGGCGGTGGTGGGTGAGACAGGAGAGGCAACTGAATTTTTGTTTGAGGTAATTAATGACCTTAAGGACACTGTTTGTCTTTTGGAGCGAACCCAACCAGGTGGCAGTCAGCTGCATAGGGTGCGGGCACAGTCAATGCATTTAACTAATCGGATAGCGGATTTAAGCACGTTAGATTTGGAAGATCATTACAAAAAATTAACCATTGAGTTGGGAACTTTGGTGAGCACATTACAGTTTAAGCTTGCGTGTTTTGAGTTGGATGGGAGGAAGGTTGAAGATAGGGACTTGCGCTGTCAGGGAGAGGGTGAGAGCCAGCCTGGGGGTGGTATTGTTACATCCTCTGTCAAGTTAGATGCTGTGTTTGCCAAGTTGCCTAACCCTCTGGCCTATTTCTTCCGAAATATTACTGATTTGGTTGTGGAGCGACTCGATCACTTGGAAAAATTATTGTGGTTTTTGGTTCGCCTAGTACAACACGCGGCCGCGTTTCGCATTCCACATCAATTAATTTTGTCGTTGTTGTACCCGTTAGCTAGATGCGAGTTGCTGAACCTCCTCTCGCGAGCCATGGCGGAGGGGTTTTCTTTGTAGCAATTAAGGGAGCTTGTAATTAGGCAAATGTTGACCACTGGGGCTCGTAAACAGCTTGAGTGTCGTTACATTTGGGAAGTGCAGTGGGGTGAGGAGCAGTTACATCAGTATGTCGATAGAGTTCAGACTGCGTCTTTGGCCTTGCTAATTGATTTACGTGAACAAGAATTGGTCTCTATCGTTCCTAGGGGAATGCGTGTGGCGGATAAGTCGCATTTTGTTTTCTGTGAGAAGCCTTCAATCTGGGAAGATCTCCATGACATTGTCGTAGCAGCATCCGCATTACCACTTGTAATGTACGTCTCGAGGTTAAGGGGCGGGACGTCGGCGCTGATTCCGGAGTATCTACATCCGCTGAAGTTATCAAAAGGGAACCCCGGCTTTGTTTCAGGTGCGGCAGTACGGCTCATTTGGTGCACTCTTGTGTTCAGCCTCGTGCACCCAGAGGCAATAGATGACGCCGGGTTGGGCCGCGAAATCGCGTTCGAGCTTTCAGACCTTGGTGTACTCGGGTGGTCGCTCTCTCATCAACCCCCCCCCCCCCCCCTCTTGCTTACGTTTGTTCTCAAGTAGGTGGCGAGCCGGTTTGTGCGCTTTTGGATTCTGGTAGTTCCTTTTCATTATTGAGCTTCTAGTTATTTTTGGAATTTGGGCATCTGACGTACCTTCGGTCGGTCCCTTCGTCGGTGCAGAGATGTCGGGTGGCCAATGGCCAGGTGTTGCCTATGCATGGTTGGGTCTGGGGGAGTATATCAGTCGACGGTTTTTCCTGGGCTGTGTCCTTAGTCTTGGTTAAGGAACTGCCCGTTAATCTAATTTTGGGGTGTCATTTCATCAATAAAACCGGATTGGTCTTGGATTACTCCGGACACACCTTTTCCTTTAAGTTCGCTCCAGAAGAGAAGTTTGGCCTTTGCGAATGCCCTAAATCTATTGTGCATCCAACTGTCGGGGCGCTGGCCGTTGGGGCGTAGCTAACGAGTTTGATCTGGCCCATCTCTTGCCGCATCAGGCTTCTCAATTACACGATTTGTTGCACAGTTTTCCACAGCTCCTTACTGATAATCTGGGTGTGACTAACGTTCTTGATTATTATATCCGACAATATTCCGACTAAGCAGTCCCCATACCACCTCTCACCCGCTAAGGTGAAGATACTCAAGGCTAAAATATCTCAGATGCTCCAACAAGGAGTGATTAGGCCTTCTACATCTGCTTATGCTTCCCCAATATTTCTTGTACCTAAAGATCAGGGGCATGATTTCAGACCTGTGGTTGACTACCGCCGTTTAAACGCTAAGGTTGTCCTTGAATCGGTACCCCTACCTGATCTGCATAATTCTTTTACTTGGTTTGCCGGGGCTAATTGGTTTGCAGTCCTTGATTTGAATCAGGCATATTATCAGATTCCATTGGCTGAAGAATGTAAACATGTTACCGAATTTTGTACTGATTGGAACTTGTTTGAGTTTAGCAGACTTCCTTTTGGGCTAGCAACTGGAGCGGCCGTACTTACCCGTTTGTTGGATAATATCCTTGGCGACTTGATGTTAGTCTGTGTGTATAATTATATGGACGACTTGTTTGTCTATAGTCGTTAGTTTGAGGACCATTTAGAGCATATCCAGCAAGTTCTTTTGATATTACAGGGAGCCGGGCTGACCGTTAAGCCTAGTAAGATGACGCTAGCCAAATAGCAGGTATCTTTCTTAGGTCATATAGTGTCGGGTCAGAGTATTTGCATTGACCAAGAGCAAACTAAAGCCTAACGGACTTTACCTCCGCCGACTGATAAGCGGGGAGTTGCTAAATTCATAAGCATTGCAAATTACTTTAGGCGTTTCGTTCACAATTTTGCTCGGCTGGCGGCGCCAGAAGGGCGCGCATTTTGAATGGGGACCTGCCCAGGAGGCTGCCTTTGAGCTTATTAAGGCACCAATAGCCAATCCTCCGGTTCTTGAGGTAACCGATTTTAATAAAAGGTTTGTTGTTCAAACTGACGCTTCTAATGCCGGTATTTCAGGCGTTCTCCACCAGGAGTTTGAGGGGCGGAGACAGCCATTAGCCTACTCGTCTCGTCGGTTAACTGATGCCGAACTTAAGTACTCCGTCTACGAGTGCGAGGCTGTGGCCATTTTATTTACATTAGAGAAGTACTGCTTCTATCTTGAACATCAGGTTTTCCAATTAGAAACCGACAATGAGGCTTTGAGCTGGGCGTTGGCTAGGCCGCGTAAAACTGGCCATATTGCCAGATGGGCAGTACGCATTTCGGCATTTCAATTTGAAGTTAAACATGTGAAGGGCTCTGAAAATATCCTTGTGGATGTCCTCAGCCGGATGTTCGCCGAAACTACACCCTGTGAGAGAAACCGGCAGGTACAGGGAGACAAGTCTTAATTGTATGGTGTTGGGTGAAATTCCCCTCTTGTTTGAAGATATGGCTCAGCATCAGGATCAGGACCCTGGTTGGGCCCCCATTAAGCAACGTGTGCTGGCAGGAGAGCTGTCGGATGAGTATGTTGTTAACAGTGGTATTCTCTGTAAGAGGGTGGGCGATGCTAAGCTGTGGAAGATCTGTTTGCCTGTAACTTCGGTGCGCCAGGTTTTTCGTCATTTTCATGATTCGTTGGTGGGTAGCCATTTAGGTACTTATAAGACTCTCCAAAAAAATCGAGGAACATTTAACTTGGCCCTCCATGGACCGGGATGTGAGAGAGATGATATCCCAATGCCACTTGTGTAATGTAGCCAAACCCAAGACTGCTCTTCAACAGGATTTGTTGAGTTCTGACCGAGAGTCCCGTCCTATGCACAAGCTCGGTATATTGATTATTTAGGGCTTTTACCTCGTACTAAGAAGGGACATCAATAAGTACTAGGTATTATCAATGCGTTCTCCAGATTTACTTGGCTCCTCCTGAGCCGTAACACTACCGCTCCCACCACTATTAATCGATTAACTAATGTCTTCCGTGTTTTTGGCCCACCCAAGCAGCTTGTTAGCGCTAATGCTAATGCTTTTCTTTCGGCTCCTTTCAAGGCCTTCTGTTTTCAGAGCGGTGTCAAGCATATCACAATCACCCCGTATTATCCCCAGGGGTCCTTTGCGGAAAGAGTTAACCGAAATCTTAAGTCCGCTTTGATTATTTATCAGCAGAAAACCCCTAGTAAATGGGACTCCAGTCTTCCCTGGCTTAGTTTTGCCTTAAATACCGCCAGTCATGAAGCTACGCCCACCTCCTTGAACCTTTCCTATCCGGTTAATTCCCCTCTTTCGAACTTGTGGGGAATGCAAGATCTTATTCCAGCCGATATTAGTCCTCGTGTTATCAAGGAAAACTGGAACTGCGCCAGGCGTAATATACGCGGAGCCCATAGTAAACAAGCTGAGCATTATAATCGTAGTCGAGAAACCTTTAAGGGCAGGCCAGGGGATCAAGTTTATGTCCGCGATTTCCCGGGGAGGCAGGTGCGTGGCGGGAATCGTAGTAAGTTTACTCCTCGTTTTCTGGAGCCTTGCACTATCGTGCGTATTTTAGGCCCGGTAAATCTGTTGGTCAAGGAGAACAGTTAAGGTAAGCAGTATTGGGTTCACCTTAGCCAAGTTAAGTTGAGGTAGCTCAGGGGTTGAATCACCCCCTCCCTGTGTTAAGTTTGAGGGGGGGAGGTTAAGCCATGGCTGGCTCATGTTATGCATTGGATTAAACCTTGGTTGCTATTCTGTGTTAGTCTCCCGCGGTTATCGCGATTATGCTGTTATCCTCTCTCTCCACGAGTGGCAGCAGCGGTGTGTATCGATATTCGCACCTTGTACTATCTTTGGCCTGGCGCTTATAGTTTTCGGCTGTGCTGTGTGCGACCAGTTGGTCGGTTGGCGTGGAGCAGCGAGGAAATCTCAGCGGCGCATAGTTTGGCTGGGGCGACTGGCGACGTCCATGTGCGGTCAGAGTGCGTGATGCTGTTCCCATTACTACGAGGTCCGTGGCTCACCGATCCTAGACACGAAAGTTGAGTTTTGACTTAATCTACCAGCAAGTCACGATTGTTCACATTGTGTCGTCTGGATATTGTTGTCGGCTGTTGGCACATTCCCACAAGCAACAACGTGTTTTCAAGTTCGCAAATTTTAGCCACCCTCCGGTCTAGTTTAACTGTATTTGGTTATTTTGAACTCAAGTGCACCAGCGAGATCTTCTGCCTTGTGGCCGTTAACGTTCCAGTTACCTGCCCTGGCCGTTGACGTAAATTCAGGCAGTGTATTTTCCTCATCGTGTTGTCGCTGCTGCCTCGTGATGACTGGGTGTTGTGTGATGTCCTTAGGTTAGTTAGGTTTAAGTAGTTCTAAGTTCTCGGGGACTGATGACCATAGCTGTTAAGTCCCATAGTGCTCAGAGCCGTTTGAACCATTTTGTTGTTGTCGCTGTACAGCATTGTTGTGGGTGCCAATACTTTCTACAATATGTTGTTCCATTGAACTCCCTGTTGTGTGCTGGTCATGCGGAGCGGAAGTTATCTTGTTGGTGAGTCCGTTGACTGTCTGTTGGTTGGGTTGTTGTCAGATCGAGAATGGTTGGGCCGGCTGCCTGTCTCACCTAAGCGATCATTAGTGTTTGAATTCCAGCCGACCCTCGGAGACTTCTGAGCGCCGTTGTGCACACTGCCTTTTCTTATTTGTTCTTGTCTGTATTTGTATGACTTCAAGCCGATTTTTAAATTAAGTTGTTTTGCTCTTAAGGTGTCAGATTGTTTGAGCCTTCAGCCTAATTAAAGAACTGTTTTAAGATAACGCATTTTGCCTTTTAAAAATTCTGATTTTGGTTTGAGTCTTAAGTTATTGGCTTCCAGCCGATTTTTAATTAAAGTGGACTTGCCCTTAAGGTATGAGCGTATTCAGGCGGTTATTAAGTTCCAGAAATTTATGCTATGTTTTATTTAAAAATTTTCTTGGCTCTTGTAATGTTTGGTGAAATAAATAAAGGTGTATGTTCGAGTGTAACCGACAGCCGCTCATTTGGGCCCCTTTCCAGAATTTAAACTATCTGTCCTGTCCTGCGGATTTAGAAGAACGTCTCAGTATACATCCACTTCAGTCACATATCGCTGTTATTATTGTTAACTCCTTGCTTAATGTAAATAATTTGTAGGAGTTATTGACGATGCTTGACCTATGCATTGATATTTAAAATATATTACAATTCATTCTAATTCAGTTCAGTTAAAGAATTAATCAAAAAAGGAATCGCAGTCCATAGAGCATTAGGCAAGTAATCTTGCATTTGGTGAGTCAGTTCTTGTTGGGGGCAAACTTTTTTCTCTTACATTTATTTGAATTCTATATTTTTTATGAGGCAGGTACACTAATTAATGGAAATTGAATCAAAATTTTTAACAAAAACTATGTATTTTAGTCATAATACTAATCACATAAAATGTAAGTATTCACAAAAGATTAAAAATTGGTAGCAGAACCTTAAATAGTGGAAAAAAATGCTTTTCTGTTTGCAGAAATTGATATATATATATATATATATATATAGGGTGTTACAAAAACGTACGGCCAAACTTTCAGGAAACATTCCTCACACACAAATAAAGAAGAGATGTTATGTGGATATGTGTCCGGAAACGCTTAATTTCCATGTTAGAGCTTATTTTAGTTTCTTCCACCTACGCTCAATGGAGCACGTTATCATGATTTCATACGGGATACTCTACCTGTGCTGCTAGAACATGTGCCTTTACAAGTACAACACAACATGTGGTTCATGCACGATGGAGCTCCTGCACATTTCAGTCGAAGTGTTCGTACGCTTCTCAACAACAGATTCGGTGACCGATGGATTGGTAGAGGCGGACCAAATCCATGGCCTCCACGCTCTCCTGACCTCAACCCCCTTGACTATCATTTATGGGGGCATTTGAAAGCTCTTGTCTACGCAACCCCGGTACCAAATGTAGAGACTCTTCGTACTCGTATTGTGAACGGCTGTGATACAATACGTCATTCTCCAGGGCTGCATCAGCGCATCAGGGATTCCATGCGACGGAGGGCGGATGCATGTATCCTCGCTAACGGAGGACATTTTGAACATTTCCTGTAACAAAGTGTTTGAAGTCACGCTGGTACGTTCTGTTGCTGTGTGTTTCCATTCCATGATTAATGTGATTTGAAGAGAAGTAATAAAATGAGCTCTAACATGGAAAGTAAGTGTTTCCGGACACATGTCCACATAACATATTTTCTTTCTTTGTGAGTGATGAATGTTTCCTGAAAGTTTGGCCGTACCTTTTTGTAACAGCCTATATATATATAATTTAAGGTATATATAAACCCTAAATAGAGGAAAAAAGCTTTTTTTCCTCTATTCTCTCTCTCTCTCTCTCTCTCTCTCTCTCTCTCTCTCTATATATATATATATATATATATATATATATATATATATATATATATATATATATACAGGGCTATTACAAATGACTGAAGCGATTTCATAAATTCACTGTAGCTCCATTCATTGACATACGGTCACGACACACTACAGATACGTAGAAAAACTCATAAAGTTTTGTTCCGCTGAAGCCGCACTTCAGGTTTCTGCCGCCAGAGCGCTCGAGAGCGCAGTGAGACAAAATGGCGACAGGAGCCGAGAAAGCGTATGTCGTGCTTGAAATGCACTCACATCAGTCAGTCATAACAGTGCAACGACACTTCAGGACGAAGTTCAACAAAGATCCACCAACTGCTAACTCCATTCGGCGATGGTATGCGCAGTTTAAAGCTTCTGGATGCCTCTGTAAGGGGAAATCAACGGGTCGGCCTGCAGTGAGCGAAGAAACGGTTGAACGCGTGCGGGCAAGTTTCACGCGTAGCCCGCGGAAGTCGACGAATAAAGCAAGCAGGGAGCTAAATGTACCACAGCCGACGGTTTGGAAAATCTTACGGAAATGGCTAAAGCAGAAGCCTTACCGTTTACAATTGTTACAAGCCCTGACAACCGATGACAAAGTCAAACGCTTTGAATTTTCGGCGCGGTTGCAACAGCTCATGGCCAGCCGCAGTGGTCTAGCGGTTCAGGCGCTTAGTCCGGAACCGCGCGACTGCTACGGTCGCAGGTTCGAATCCTGCCTCGGGCATGGATGTGTGTGATGTCCTTAGGTTAGTTAGGTTTAAGTAGTTCTAAGTTCTAGGGGACTGATGACCTCAGATGTTAAGTCCCATAGTGCTCAGAACCATTTGAACCAACAGCTCATGGAAGAGGATGCGTTCAGTGCGAAACTTGTTTTCAGTGATGAAGCAACATTTTTTCTTAATGGTGAAGTGAACAGACACAATGTGCGAATCTGGGCGGTAGAGAATCCTCACGCATTCGTGCAGCAAATTCGCAATTCACCAAAAGTTAACGTGTTTTGTGCAATCTCACGGCTTAAAGTTTATGGCCCATTTTTCTTCTGCGAAAAAAACGTTACAGGACACGTGTATCTGGACATGCTGGAAAATTGGCTCATGCCACAATTGTAGACCGACAGCACCGACTTCATCTGTCAACAGGATGGTGCTCCACCGCACTTCCATCATGATGTTCGGCATTTCTTAAACAGGAGATTGGAAAACCGATGGATCGGTCGTGGTGGAGATCATGATCAGCAATTCATGTCATGGCCTCCACGCTCTCCCGACTTAACCCCATGCGATTTCTTTCTGTGGGGTTATGTGAAAGATTCAGTGTTTAAACCTCCTCTACCAAGAAACGTGCCAGAACTGCGCCGAGTGTGGGAGGAACTTGATTATCGGCTTGATGTCTGCCGAATCACTAAAGGGGCACATATCGAACATTTGTGAATGCCTAAAAAACCTTTTTGAGTTGTTGTATGTGTGTGCAAAGCATTGTAGAGCTGTGAAATCGCTTCAATCATTTGTAATAACCCTGTATACATATATTGCAATTTATGCACATAGAAAAGCATTTTTTCCTGTATTTAAGGTACACGACTATATATATAATTCTAAAAATAAGACTTTTCACTTTTTTGTATCAAATAATAAACTGTTTAAATGTGGTCAGTAATTAATAATAAAAAGGCGGTTTTATCAAAAATTTGTGATTCAGTATTAGTTAATTGATATTTACATGTCTTAATAAATATAGTAATCAAGTAAAAGAAAATAAAATGCTCTTAGGTCGAATCGAAACACTTAATTCACGATTGGAATAGTAATGAACCACGGATTTTTTACGCACTCAGTTACCGGCGTCATCTTACAGCACTCTAAACTTTTGTAATTTACAGCACTCCCCAACTTTAGGTATTCATAGGCGATTTTTTCGAGTTTGCTTGAGAAATGCGTCGTAATGCATTAGGAAGCGGATGTCTGGGCTCTGGCCATCAAAGCCTATAAGGGTGAAGAAAATCGAAGGAGGCCAGTCAGTAAGGTCCGCACACAAAGTTTGTGCCAGGTTACCGCCATTCTGGAAATTTCGCTATGAATACTGCTTATACGACAACTTCTGTATCCTATTGTGCACACGTGCTTGTTAATCCTAAACTCTTGAGCAATCTAAATACAAAGGCGGCTTCTTTAATGACTTCTTATTACTGTCTTACACCTTAGCTTCTTTAATTAATAAACTTACTTCTATTGCTCCATCACCTCTTATCTTCCTACGACGTTTGTCTCAATTTCAGTGTAAATACGTGACGTTCCATTTTCTGACTACTACCTCTCACAATGCTGGCGCACTTTCTCACACCCAACTTCTCACTGCGTCACTGTAAAATCTTGAGAAACGCACACTTGGAAACCTGAAAACTCACTTGTCAGCACGGCGATGCCCAACAAATGTTCGATATCCAAAGTACTTGGACCCGATATTTAAATGTAGTACTCAAAGAGGAAAATGTCCACATATTACAGCTACACGTCTCTAGGCGCTGTGGCAAACGTAGTGTGGCAAAAGAGAAACGACACGAGCTGGAGAATAAGGTTTGCTGAAGGAGCAGCGACCGCTGCAGTCGCCACGTGCGCTGAAAACAGCTGCAGACACAGAGGCCAGTGAGGAAGGGCGTCGCTGGGAAGGCTCTCTGGTATCGTGCTCTGGTATCGACCAAAGAGGCGGCGGCCGTCGCGGTCGCAGTCGCGGTCGAGATGGATGGCTGGTTTATACGCCGTGGAGCCACAGATAGCGCGCTCGGCATCAATCATGTAGGGCAGAGGTGGCCTGCAGGTTATTTATGTCGCGTGTTGACACGGGGCCGCCCAGGTGATAGGGGCGCAATTTACAACCGCCTCTTCTGCGGCCAGAAGTTCCACCTCTGAATCTCCCCGCTGCTCCGCAGAAAGAGAGACAACGCCGACTGCCTGGGGCGAACCACTGTGAAGCCTCTTTAGACTCCTGCTCATGCGTGATTCTCTCTACTGGTTACATATGAAGATATTTACGCATAGAAATATGAAGTGGTATAAAATAGTTCCAGAAATTTGAATTTTGTGTGCAAGTGGTAGTGTATAAACTGTTTCTCTATACATTCGCCTAGAGGCAGTGTGAAAACTGGATACGTGCTCGGTTATATGGTTAGTTTGCGAGGTGCCGGGGCTAGCAGTGTATTTAACACTAAATTCTTCTAGAATATTTATATGGAAATGATGCTTTAAGCCCCCCTTTTCTAACTCCGACTTTTGCTGTGCACATGGATTAATAAGAAACGCGAACTCACTGTAATTGACCCTGCAGTGAAGTAGAAAAGAGTTTGGCACCTGCAATAATTTAATTTGATAGAAATTAATTTGGTAAAGGAAAGTTTCATTACCGTAGTGAGAAATGAAAGGGTTGCTCTAACGATCAACAGAATGAAAGTTCTGTAGAAAATAACAATTTGATTTATTGTGACTAAACTCAAAATAATTAACAAAACACATGAAACATTTAGAATACGTCAAATTGGATACTCAAATAAATGCTGTGAAGGTGAAGTTGTCCATGAACTAGATTCTGACATTTATGACCAAGTGGTATGTGGAGCCAATTCCTTGCAACTCAAATCTCAAGAGAAACACCCAGCCAACACAACATTAATTGCTGCTACTGTAGTGAGAACTCAAGACAATGAACACCCAAGACAGAACCACGTTAGAAAAGACAGGAACAGACGCGCTCTGCTGAGCTCCAATTGTCACATAGCTAAATTCCCTAAGCTGCGATGCTGCGCACATACATTACCAAGCTGTCTTCTTAAATACAAGGACACGATCTGGCACATCGGAGTCGATGGCTGGTTGCTTCGACGTCCCGTCGTGGTGATGATAATGTTGCGAGTATAGTCCGAAGCAAATTAACCTGGTCTGATTGTTCCAGACTAAAGACTTCCTAGCAACACAAATGTGCCACTGAGGGAGACGAAGAAGGCTCGCTACACAATCACTGACGGTACAGTGATTGATTTTAACAAGCAAAGTCACACAGTAACTCCAATACAGTCAACTTTAGCCAAAACTGTTCAAGATGGACAACATAGGCCGCTTGTACGCAGAGCGCTCAATTGCCAACTGTACTCGGAAACTTATGTTGAAGTCGAAACTTCAGCAACTTCGTCAAACAGTTACAATTAAATGAAAGTATACTAGAGAGCCAACGGAAGGTAGGCTGTCCAGAGCAGCGAGAGCTCAGTCTTGTAACCTACTCCGACTGAAAGGCGAAAGCCAACTCCTTCAAGAGCACCCGTACAAGCAAAACACAGAACATTCCCGCCCCCACGGCAGTGGCCGCTGTTAAACGTGCCAATCAGCAACTCTAAAACCGGCGGAAAATTCCACTCTATTGCCGAAGCACTACTATTCCACCAATGGAGATACTTGGCGCCAATTTCTGCGCCGATTCTGCTACGTCATGGAGCTATTCCCTGAGCAAGCCAGTCACAGTTATGATTTTGCAGATAACGCTGGCATTTGCCCGCCAAGATTGCCTGGGAACACAAGTCATTCCCACGCCTCGCTGGTAGCCCGTCAGAAAGTGTTTTCACTAAGTTTCTGTGAAGTAACGGAACCTCTAGCACCAGCCGCTCCTTTAGGCCCCTGTGGGCATGTCGCCCCCACTCCTATGACAATGTCGGCCTCTGTACAGCATCCACTCAGCTCCCTCACACCCGTTGGCATAACCCTTCCAAGATCAGCAGAACCCGCCTGTCACCGGACCACCCGGGTGATGAGAGACGCTGCGTGGGAAGTCCTTGTGTGAAGGAATAGCAACTTTTCACCACATGCAATTAGAGAGGAAAATATTCATATATTCTGAGTTCTCAATACTAGCCTTGTAATGACAATACTCAGCCATACTTCCCAAAATTGAATTACTCAGAGTAAGATAGAAATATGAGAGGGGGCTCATGCCACCTCTCAAGTTGTTGGTGAGCAAATTTGCATTATCGTGCTTCTGTGAGTTTGCTGTTTTGTAATAGATATGTAGCGTGTCTGTTTTATTTTAAACTTGGGGAAATCGCTGCAGAAGCACGCTGTATGTTGAAGTACATCTTTGGAGACAAAGCTTTAAGTCAGACACAGAATTACAACTGGTATAAGTGTTTCATAACTGGGTGAACGTTGACTGACGGCAGTCAGCTCTATCAGAAGATTTTCAGAAAGGGGAGTGCAAAATCATAGACAGGCCATCCAAGACCTCTGCAACGCCTCTGGAGCACCTTATGGTACATATGAATGTATCTCTCAGAGGACTTCAGCATGAGAAGAATCATGGCAAAGTTTTCTGCCACGACTGCTTGAAGAAGATCAGAATCAAAATCGCGTGGAAGTCTCCAGGGATGTAAACAACTACTGCAAGTTGATCAAGACTTTCTTCCATAAGACGTCACTGTCCAAGCAGCAGTCTTCCTAAGGGAAGAGTCCTTCAGCTCGGCGAGAATGCTGTGCAAATAAAGGGTTCTTGCTTATTATTATTTTCTAACTTTTTAATTTTGATGGGATTGTGGGTAAGGAGTTCATCCCTCCTATTCAGATTGCCAGTAGTTCCATCGTGACATTCTAATACTTTTCAGCGGAGACATGTCGAGTAAATATCCTCAGAGGTGACGTACAGACGACAGGGTACTGTACCATGCACAACTGCATACCACCTACATTATTAAGGAATTTTTGACTACTACAAGATGATAGTTGTTCTCCATTCGCCATATGCGCCACACATAGCTTCGTGTCCATTCTTTCCCTTCCCTGAGATAAAAATAAATTTGAAGAGGCGAAGATCTGATACAGTGAATCAGTTGGAACCAGAACTGAAAAGGGTACTCCACACTGTAACAAAGGAAGACTGTGAGAAAGCATTTCAAAACTGGCAGAAACAACGTACAAAACTTGAATGTTTGGCGCTTGGCAGCTTTCAGATATTTGTTAAGAGACATCTTCTATACAAAATGAGCTGCACATGAAATGTACCAGACATGATGTACTGCCGGACAGGGACCGCAGAGTTTTCCAGAGAGTGACTGTAAGATATCGCGTGAAATCGGCGGAAGGAACCACTCGTCAATTCCAAGCTGCTACTAGGGGTCCAGCCAGCAAAGTGACTATGGGTGAGAATGGAGCACGAAGATCAAGGAACTCCTCATAAGCCACACATTTCTGCCTTTAGCTGTAAGTCTCTCTTGTGGTGGAGTAAAGAGCAATGCCAGTGAACTGTGGACGACTGGTAACGAGTGATTTGCAATGGTGAATCACGCTGTACTCTGTGGTAATCCTATGGAACGGTCTGGGTTTGACGGATGCCATCGTGTCTAATGCTAGCAGTGAGGTATGGAGGAGGTTGTGTTGCGGTAGGTGTTTCTCATGGTTAGTGTGGTAAATAAATGTCGTGTGACTAGGGCCTCCTGTCTGGTAGACCGTTCGCCGGGTGCAAGTCTTTTCGATTTGACGCCACGTAGGCATCTTGTGCGTCTATAGGGATGAAATGATGATGATTAACTCAACAGAACACCCAGCCGCTGGGCGGAGAAAATCTCCGACCCAGCCGGGAATCGAACCTGGGCCCTCAGGATTGACATTCTGTCGCGCTGACCACTCAGCTACCGGGGTCGGTGTGTGATGCTCTTATTGCTCTCAAGAAACATTAAATGCGGAAGGTTGCGGAAATATTTAACGTCATTGTGTACAGGGTACAGCAGAGGGGCAGTTCGGAGACGATGATCGTATCAGCATGACCTTGCACCTCATTGTAAAGCAGCGTCTGTGAGGCAATATGAGGTGTGGCGCCTTATGTATATAGCTCCTATCTAGAGCCTGCATATCGGGAGAATGATTCATGCGTGCACAGTGACAGATGGTCTGAAGCGGGTTCAGTCGAGTACGTAGTTCTAATTTTCGGCTGCTAGAGGACAGGTAGTGCACAGAGACATTCAAGAAACAGGTCAAGAGAATGTTTTCGTGAATTTTTATATTTATTTCTTGAAGGATTTTTTGTTTATGTTTGTACAGTTTTTATATATGCTTTTAGTAGTGTGAATGATGCATGAATGTGGTCTAAAGTAAGTATGTATTGTATTGTATTTTATTAAACCGGAAACCTAGAACGATGGAGAGGCTTCGACCTGCTGTAGCCCTTGTAAGGTGTCAGGAAAATCCAACATCTTCCATGAAAACCCTGACATGATAAGCAAATCCAGTAGTATGTCACACAGCTCCGAATAAATCGTGACATTAAATTAACCAAAGTAATACGAGTAATGAGTGAGCAAATGGAATACCACAGACTAACACAAGAATGCCTAAATGCATGTCATACCTTCCCACCGTGCGACAGACGCAGTTCCGAGGGGAGAAACGAAAACAGAAGCCGAGAGCAGAACCGTGTTAAGCTGGAAGGTCCTACGATAAGGGACGGACGGACACCCACGTCGCCAGCTAACCGCTAGGGCCACACCACCCGCAAGTTTTAGCGTGAGACTTTTTCGCGTGTCTCTTACGTCAGGACCACCCCCCCCCCCCCCCCCCCCCAGCCAATGTTAAAAGCTAGAGCCCTCCAGAAGAACAGTATAGATCTTACGATAACACAAAAGGGCTACACCACCTGCAAGTTTTAGCGTGAAACTTTTTCGCGTCTCTGTTACGTTAGGACCACCCCCAGCCCATGTTAAAAGATAGAGCCCTCCAGAAGAACAGTATAGATCTTACGATAACGCTAAAAGGACCACACCAGCTGCAAGTTTTAGCGTGAGACTTTTTCGCTTCTCTGTTACGTTGCGAACTTTAAAAACATTGCCCCACCACGAAAAGTATAACGTTTCTCATTGGATTGACAGAATTTTTGTAGGCGGAGCTTAAGGTTAACATTGAGACCCTGATTGGTCAGATGAAAACACAGCCAGATAGATTTTTTAAACCAACTTCGGTAAATTGTAGTATGGAGAAGTTAGGAGAGAGTTGCTTCGGAGACGGCGAGGTGAGCGGAGCTGTGTTGCCTGCCGCCCCCTGACGAACACCGACAAGGTAATGAACGCACGCGATGCCGCATTTTTGAGCGCATAAGGCTTCACTCAGAACTGCAGAAGTCTCATCTGTTACATCCCCTTTTTGCGTAATACTAGTGTCGATCGTCAATTAAAGCTCATGGTGTTCACATTTGCCACTTGAAGTAAAAATCTGAAACGCAATGATTTTTCTGTTATATAGTTATTGAGAAGCCACATCAGCCACTGTAATCTACGACAAGTTAGATAAGTAATTAAAGATAATTGAGGGTCACTGTAGACCATTTTGATAGTTTTCTCTTTTGTGAAACTTAATTTAAACCTAGATTATAGATGTGATATGGCATAGGTCATCCGTCGATCCATTGTAGAACTTGGAAACCCATTCAGGAAATATTCGTTCACATTTTTGTTGAACGCAGTTGGTTTTTACCATCCTGTATTAAAAAATTTCCTTTTATCAATAGTGCAATTTATAAACGATGTTTTGTGAGTAGAATAAAATTTCCATTGGTAAACTTAACTGCTTTTTCGACGTTATTTTACCAGCTAACTAAAAATAGGAAAGCCTTGAACCCCTTCCACTAAATTTAGTTAGTATTAAGATTCCTTTACAGTGAGTGCAGTGGAGCTGACGCTGAAATCATTAAGTGTTTGGTTACATCATTGTTAGTCTCACTGAACTCTTCTGAATTCTACATGTCATGTGTGGTCTGACGTCTCCTTACCAGCAACAGGTCCCAGGTTCAAAGTAGTCAATTCCCTAAAAAACACGCTCAGAGCGTCGTTGCGTGAAAGTGGTAGGGAGACACGATATAGAACAAACAGACACCACGCAGAATGTTTAGACCCTCAGTGGTTCACAACCCCACAAGAGGCCACAGCAGTCCACTCACACCACCGCCGCCCCACACTGAACCCAGGGTTATTGTGCGGTTCGGCCCCCAGTGGACCCCCTCGGGAACATCTCATACCAGACGAGTGTAAGCACAAATGTTTGCGTGGTAGAGTAATTATGGTGTACGCATACGTGGAAACGGTGTTTGCGCAGCAATTGCCAACATAGTGTAGCTGAGGCGCAATATGGGGAACCAGACCGCATTCGCCGTGGTAGTTGGAAAACCGCCTTAAAAACCGTCCACAGGCTGGCAGGCACACCGGAATTAGACACTAATCCGTTGGGCGGATTCGTGCTGGGGACCGGCACACCTTACTGCTCGGGAAGCAGTGCGTTAGACCGCGCGGGCAGCCGGCGGACCAGTAAATATGGAGATCATTGTTGTACTGATAAACACTATGCGAACAAGGGTGAAAATTTTTTAAGACAGTGTGATTGTAGACGGTGGGGAATTTTGTATCATAGCATTTTAAGTAAGTTTATGGGAAAAGGAAAGTTAATTCTAGTGCAAATGAAAATAGTTAATTATTTAATGTATAAACAAAATATCAAAATGTTACATATTTATTTCAGGAAAAAGCACAGTTCGAAAGTGTGTTATTTGTTGATTGGTTAGTCATAAAAGCGTGGACTAACGTGGAAAAACAATGTTTTTCTATTGGCCTTAAAGAAAACTGTCCAATCAGAACGGAGTATTCCTCGCGCGTCTTTTCTCTTGGAGATATAGAATGCTTACAGCAGTCTAAAGAGTCGGAGCTCAGTCTTACAATAGTACGGTCGTGTGTAGTATGAACTCCGAAGGAAGATATAATTTGCCGATTTTAGTTGTGCTATATGCCTCAAAAGTGCTTTAAAGTGAAGGTATATTTATTCTGGTGTGTTTTTTAGAAAGTACGGATTTCTTAAATAATTTTCTGTATGGGGAAAGACAGTAATTGACACTAATGAGAAAATTTCGAAAACAGGCATTTAAGTTGACTGTTGAACGATGCTACTGCCGCCAACGTACATTTCGATTAAGGGGCAAGGAGATAAGAGAAATTAGTGCTCATTCGGAGGCATATAGACGGTCTTTCTTTTCTCTATTTATATGCAAGTGGGACAGGAGAAGAAATGACTGGTGGTGGTAGAACATACCTCCGCCATGCACCATACTGTGGTTTTCGGAGTGTGTGTGTAGATGTAGATGTTGTAATTGGTTAACCTCTTTTGAAGCTAGTCAGTTGTCAGGATGAGCATTACTGCAAAGGGCCTTTGATTCTAAAACATTATGTCAGGGTGAAAAACACTAAATAAATTACTTTTCCTCTCTTAACGACATGTGGGCGGGGTGGGTTCTTCTTTGGCTCGGGTATGAGGTAGAATGAAACAGCATTTTTACATAAGATAACTTTAATTGAAAGATTTGTACAATGGTTTCCTTACTGGATTGTTCTGGCTGGGAGAGCGGCAGCTGTGTCGTTTGCGAAGGCTTCTGCTGCGTGGGCGGTGGCGTCTGATTACGCCTGGCAGTGTATATCTCGTGTCGCTGTTTCGCCCAGTTGACTGAAGACACACATTGTGAGGTGGCCCGTTTAATTATTGAGAACGAAGTCCTGAATCGGATGGTGATACCTCGGATGTGGCGTCCCAGTGTTTCTCTTCTCTATGCGCCGCGTGTGTCAGTGTTGTGCGTTGGCCAGCGGAGCGGCGCGGCGGGGGAAGGCCAGTGTCCCGGACTCGAACAACGGACTCCAGCTTGCCAGTCTTCGGTTGTCAGATCTTCATCACCAGCTCACAGGTCACTCACTGCTGATGTGAGGCCGTCTTCTTCCCGTCCTCACGAGTCACCCGGGTATGTAAAAATCAGTCTTCAAATACCTTCTAACTTCAGTCTTCTGGCGGCGAGGCTGCTGCTTGCTATTCCATTACAGTGCTTCTGTGTACGATGTAGTCTCTTCCTGCATGACGGTCTTCAGCACCGACTGAACTGTACTGGAACTGAAATCAAACTGAACTGAAAACTACTACTGTCGGGCCCACTGTGTCTCGCGTATTTATTTATTTCAGTTGACTGGAGCTGAACGGCTTCATGGTCATTGCCTCTTCTGTCACGTTGAAAAGCTTCTCGAAGAGTCTTCTTAACGTCGGTCATTGGCTCTTGGAATGTAGGCAAGGGCCTTTGATCACATGTGACAATTGAGAAACACATGAGCTGGTCGGGCGATGCCCTGACAGCTGAATCGACAGCTTCCGCTTATGGGCGATGGCTTCTCCTGAACGTGCTGACTTGCAAGCGGTCATTGCCTCTTCTGCTCTGCCCGCTGTTTGCCAGTGTATAATTCTTCTAAACTTATCTAAGTTTTTCATTTATTTTCTAATTTCTACTTCACTTCATATTGATTTCACTAATTTATTTACCTATCTTAAGTACCACTCAACAATGTGGACACAGTAATTTTTTTTTGTACTCATAATGGCACGTGGATCCATACGCAGTTCGGAAGTCACTTAACGGTCGCGTTATCTAGCACTAAGTGATATATAAATGCGTAACACGTTAATGAATAGCTCCTTGTTGTTGTTGTGGTCTTCAGTCCTGAGACTGGTTTGATGCAGCTCTCCATGCTACTCTATCCTGTGCAAGCTTCTTCATCTCCCAGTACCTGCTGCAACCTACATCCTTCTGAATCTGCTTAGTGTATTCATCTCTTGGTCTCCCTCTACGATTTTTACCCTCCGTGCTGCCCTCCAATACTAAATTGGTGATCCCTCGATGTCTCAGAACATGTCCTACCAACCGATCCCTTCTTCTAGTCAAGTTGTGCCACAAGCTCCTCTTCTCCCCAATTCTATTCATTACCTCCTCATTAGTTATGTGATCAACCCATCTAATCATCAGCATTCTTCTGCAGCACCACATTTCGAAAGCTTCTATTCTCTTCTTGTCTAAGCTATTTATCGTCCACGTTTCACTTCCATTCATGGCTACACTCCACACAAATACTTTCAGAAACGACTTCCTGACACTTAAATCAATACTCGATGTTAACAAATTTCTCTTCTTAAGAAACGCTTTCCTTGCCATTGCCAGTCTACATTTTATATCCTCTCTACTTCGACCATCATCAGTTATTTTGCTCCCCAAATAGCAAAACTCCTTTACTACTTTAAGTGCCTCATTTCCTAATCTAATTCCCTCAGCTTCACCCGACTTAATTAGACTACATTCCATTATCCTTGTTTTGCTTTTGTTGATGTTCATCTTATATCCTCCTTTCAAGACACTGTCCATTCCATTCAACTGCTCTTCCAAGTCCTTTGCTGTCTCTGACAGAATTACAATGTCATCGGCGAACCTCAAAGTTTTTATTTCTTCTCCATGAATTTTAATAGCTACTCCTAATTTTTCTTTTGTTTCCTTTACTGCTTGCTCAATATACAGATTGAACAACATCGGGGAGAGGCTACAACCCTGTCTTACTCCCTTCCCAACCACTGCTTCCCTTTCATGTCCCTCGACTCTTATAACTGCCATCTGGTTTCTGTACAAATTGTAAATAGCCTTTCGCTCCCTGTATTTTACCCCTGCCACCTTTAGAATTTGAAAGAGAGTATTCCAGTCAACATTGTCAAAAGCTTTCTCTAAGTCTACAAATGCTAGAAACGTAGGTTTGCCTTTCCTTAATCTTTCTTCTAAGATAAGTCGTAAGGTCAGTATTGCCTCACGTGTTCCAGTGTTTCTACGGAATCCAAACTGATCTTCCCCGAGGTTGGCTTCTACTAGTTTTTCCATTCGTCTGTAAAGAATTCGTGTTAGTATTTTGCAGCTGTGACTTATTAAGCTGATAGTTCGGTAATTTTCACATCTGTCAACACCTGCTTTCTTTGGGATTGGAATTATTATATTCTTCTTGAAGTCTGAGGGTATTTCGCCTGTTTCATACATCTTGCTCACCAGATGGTAGAGTTTTGTCAGGACTGGCTCTCCCAGGGCCGTCAGTAGTTCCAATGGAATATTGTCTACTCCGGGGGCCTTGTTTCGACTCAGGTCTTTCAGTGCTCTGTCAAACTCTTCACGCAGTATCATATCTCCCATTTCATCTTCATCTACATCCTCTTCCATTTCCATAATATTGTCCTCAAGTACATCGCCCTTGTATAGACCCTCTATATACTCCTTCCACCTTTCTGCTTTCCCTTCTTTGCTTAGAACTGGGTTTCCATCTGAGCTCTTGATATTCATACAAGTCGTTCTCTTATCTCCAAAGGTCTCTTTAATTTTCCTGTAGGCGGTATCTATCTTACCCCTAGTGAGATAGGCCTCTACATCCTTACATTTGTCCTCTAGCCATCCCTGCTTAGCCATTTTGCTCTTCCTGTCGATCTCATTTTTGAGACGTTTGTATTCCTTTTTGCCTGTTTCACTTACTGCATTTTTATATTTTCTCCTTTCATCAATTAAATTCAATATTTCTTCTGTTACCCAAGGATTTCTATGCACGTAAAATAGAAGTCTAAATGTTTTGTTTTGGATCTAAATTTAAATCCAGCAGCAGTAGCCTATCTCAACCAAGCAAAGCTTTCGTGCCTGACAGAAACTAGGGCTAGCAGAGATCGTCATTTCGTAATTGCTGACTATGCATAAAGAAACGTGAAATGTCTAATTTTTGACCAGTGTCAGTTATCAGTTGTCTACTCGCAATTATGTGACGACAGTTTCATGCTGAATCGGGATTCCTATATAGTTGCTACTGTCTTTGTTAACGATCCATGATAAATATTAGACATCGTTTCACTCGCAAGTAACTGTATTCATGTTGAAACTTCAAATGATGTGATAATATAAGTTTTGTGTTGGACGAAGATTCGAACCCCCCTCCTAACCAAATTGAGCCGAGGTATAATTTGATGGACGAATTGTGATGGGAGTCATGACAGCTATGAAGAAATTGAATCTCTGACAGAGGCAGCCGTATCGTTAGATGTGTGTCCTTCTCACCTCCAGTAAACACACGGCGTGTTTCTTTGAACAACTGGCAGGTGGTCTTGTACGAGCAGAATTTAAAAGCCTCGAGCAGGACGCAGTTACCGAAAGAATGGATCACTACTAGACATGACATGAGTAGCGAAATCCCTGACGTAAGGAAGCAAGCGTAGCGGGTTTCAGCATACTGCACAAATAACAGCTTTGTTGGTGTGGTCATTATCGGCAACAGTATATAAACATTCGTTTAATAATCTGGAATGACTTTTCCTTGCTATGTTATAGCTTTTTTACAAGGGCACTCTGAAAAGCACTGCTCTGAATTTCCTATTATGTTGTCAATATCGGTTGAGATATTACGTGTTATACATACACTGAGATGAAAAAAGTCATGGGAAATCGATATAGACATATATCGGTGGGGTAGTATTGCGTAGACAGGGCACAAGAGGGCAGTGCATTGGCAGAGCCGTCATTTGTAGTCAGGTGATTCATGTGAAAAGGTTTCCGACGTAATTATGGGAATTAACGTACCCTGAACGCGGATAATTCAACATCCCGAGATCCACAGTGTCAAGAGTGCGCCGAGCATAGCGGATTTTTCACCATGGACAACGCAGTGGCCGACGGCCTTCACTCCATGACCGAGAGCAGCGGCGTTTGGGTAGAGTTGCCAGTGCTAACAGACATCCAATACTGCGTGAAAGCCGGTCGCGGTGGCCGAGCTATTCTAGGCGCTTCAGTCCGGAACCGCTCTGCTTCTACGGTCGCAGGTTCGAATCCTGCCTCGGGCATGGATGTGTGTGATGTCCTTAGGTTAGTTAGGTTTCAGTAGTTCTAAGTCTAGGGGACTGATGACCTCAGATGTTAAGTCCAATAGTGATTAGAGCCATTTGAACCATTTGATATTGTGTGAAATAACAGCAGAAATCGATGTGGGACGAATGACGGACGTATCCGCTAGGACAATGCGGCGAGATCTGGCTTTAATGGGCTGTGGCAGCAGACGACCGATGCGAGTGCCTTTGCTAACAGCACGATATCACCTTCAGCGCATCTCCTGGACTCGTGACCATATCGGTTGGACACTAGACGACTGGAAAACCGTGGCCGTGAGTCCTGATTTCAGTTGGTGAGAGCTGATGGTACGTTTCGAGTGTGGCGCGGAAACCTCGAAGGCACGGACCCAAGCCATCAACAAGTCACTGTGCAAGCTGGTGATGGCTCCATAGTAGTGTGGGCAGTGTTACGTGGAATAGTCTGTGCTGATCATTGACTGCAAATGTTTATGTTTGGCTACTTGGAGACTATTTTCAGTCATTCATGTTCCCAAAAGACAATAAAACTGTTATGAATGGCAAAACGCCATGTCATAGGGCCACCACTGTTCTCAGTTGGTTTGAAGTTCTTTCTGGGCAATTCGAGCGAATGATTTGGCCACCAAGATCGCCCGACATGAATCCTATCGAATATTTGTGGGATATAATCGAGAGGTTAGTTCAAGCACAAAATCCTGCACCGGCAACAGTTTCGCGATTACGAACGGCTGTCGAGACACCATGGCTCAACAAAATTGCAGGGTCTCCCAACGATTTGTTAAGTCCCTATCACGTCGAGATGCTGCACTACGCCAGGCAAAAGAGTGTTCGACACGATATTGGGAGAAATCACATGACGTTTCAATGAAATTATCATCCCAGAATGTCTGGATATGCTGTTTCGATCCATTTACTGATTTAACGTAAGGCCAGAACTTCCTAGGAGTTTCTGTACCTCAGTGTATTACTGGTCGACTTCTGCGCTTCTCTAACGCAAGTTGTAATCATCTGCCGCTGGACGGCTTCGAATTGTAGCGCTTAACGTCTACATCTACATCTGCATTTGTACTCCGCAAGCCACCCAACGGTGTGTTGCGGAGGGCACTTTACGTGCCACTGTCATTACTTCCCTTTCCTGTTCCAGTCGCGTATGGTTCGCAGAAAGAATGACTGGAAGAACGCGTGGAACTTTCGACACTATCTACTAGGTCATTTATATATATATTGTGAAAAGCAATGGTCCCATAACACTCCCCTGTCGCACGCCAGAGGTTACTTTAACGTCTACAGACGTCTCTCCAATGAGAACAACATGCTGTGTTATGTTTGCTAAAAACTCTTCAATCCAGCCACACAGATGGTCTGATATTCCGTAGGCTCTTACATTGTTGATCAGCAGTTTGGTCCCTCAGGAATTCACACACATTTAAACATTTGATGGGTTTGTTAGCAATATTGTGACAGGTGAAGAAAACTGAGTTCACCATTTTGACCCCAAAAGCCAGCGAGCATCTGTTTCCAAAAGTTAAAGCAGAACTTTGATAATGATAAAGAAGTGCAAGCAGCAATTATGTTGTGTCTCCGTTGAGAAACTCAAACATTCTGCAGTGACGGTTCCAAAAAACTGGTCTCTCGTTGGGAGAAAACATCTCACTTGTTTTAGAGCGATGCCGACTCAATTTCTAGGAAACTGTGGAGCACAAAATGGAAACCAAACATCATCGCTATGGTTCTAATGCAAACTGATAGTGTGTGTGTATAGCGTTACATTATGAAATAATGTGTGTATGGTGTGTTCACTGACTGGAGGGAGAAATGAATGAACAGTGTAGCACTGGACTTTCAGATTATGTAATAACTTCTTTGCTAAGCAATATTGTGTGCTAGGAACGAATAGAATTGAGTGGGAGTTTTTTAAACAGGCTGGCTTTGTATTCCCAAGGATTTAGCTTCTAATCGTCTTCTGGTCTTACAGATTTATTTTCTCTGTGGTTTCCCTAAATTACTTCAGACAAATACACTCCTGGAAATGGAAAAAAGAACACATTGACACCGGTGTGTCAGACCCACCATACTTGCTCCGGACACTGCGAGAGGGCTGTACAAGCAATGATCACACGCACGGCACAGCGGACACACCAGGAACCGCGGTGTTGGCCGTCGAATGGCGCTAGCTGCGCAGCATTTGTGCACCGCCGCCGTCAGTGTCAGCCAGTTTGCCGTGGCATACGGAGCTCCATCGCAGTCTTTAACACTGGTAGCATGCCGCGACAGCGTGGACGTGAACCGTATGTGCAGTTGACGGACTTTGAGCGAGGGCGTATAGTGGGCATGCGGGAGGCCGGGTGGACGTACCGCCGAATTGCTCAACACGTGGGGCGTGAGGTCTCCACAGTACATCGATGTTGTCGCCAGTGGTCGGCGGAAGGTGCACGTGCCCGTCGACCTGGGACCGGACCGCAGCGACGCACGGATGCACGCTAAGACCGTAGGATCCTACGCAGTGCCGTAGGGGACCGCACCGCCACTTCCCAGCAAATGAGGGACACTGTTGCTCCTGGGTTATCGGCGAGGACCATTCGCAACCGTCTCCATGAAGCTGGGCTACGGTCCCGCACACCGTTAGGCCGTCTTCCGCTCACGCCCCAACATCGTGCAGCCCGCCTCCAGTGGTGTCGCGACAGGCGTGAATGGAGGGACGAATGGAGACGTGTCGTCTTCAGCGATGAGAGTCGCTTCTGCCTTGGTGCCAATGATGGTCGTATGCGTGTTTGGCGCCGTGCAGGTGAGCGCCACAATCAGGACAGCATACGACCGAGGCACACAGGGCCAACACCCAGCATCATGGTGTGGGGAGCGATCTCCTACACTGGCCGTACACCACTGGTGATCGTCGAGGGGACACTGAATAGTGCACGGTACATCCAAACCGTCATCGAACCCATCGTTCTACCATTCCTAGACCGGCAAGGGAACTTGCTGTTCCAACAGGACAATGCACGTCCGCATGTATCCCGTGCCACCCAACGTGCTCTAGAAGGTGTAAGTCAACTACCCTGGCCAGCAAGATCTCCGGATCTGTCCCCCATTGAGCATGTTTGGGACTGGATGAAGCGTCGTCTCACGCGGTCTGCACGTCCAGCACGAACGCTGGTCCAACTGAGGCGCCAGGTGGAAATGGCATGGCAAGCCGTTCCACAGGACTACATCCAGCATCTCTACGATCGTCTCCATGGGAGAATAGCAGCCTGCATTGCTGCGAAAGGTGGATATACACTGTACTAGTGCCGACATTGTGCATGCTCTGTTGCCTGTGTCTATGTGCCTGTGGTTCTGTCAGTGTGATCATGTGATGTATCTGACTCCAGGAATGTGTCAATAAAGTTTCCCCTTCCTGGGACAATGAATTCACGGTGTTCGTATGTCAGTTTCCAGGAGTGTACTAGAATGGATCCTATTATACAGGCGCTGTCGACCACCGGTGCACATCCTTGTCAGACTACACCTGTCATTACTTGAATGCATAGAAGTACGAATTATTTATTTTTCTTGTTCTTAAATTGCAGTACCATGACATGTTCAACAACCATGTAAAAGTGACTCGCGGATGAGTAGAACTACTACTATTACTAAAAAATAAAAAAATAAAATAAAACCTCTCGGTCCCAGTGGGCACACCAGCATATGCACTGTATTTCAGTTCGCTGAGTTATCATTCTCTTCGCTAGCTGGTAATGTAGAGAAGAATAATTTCACATGGTGAAATGCATTGTGAGGTTAAATATCTTCACGTCACATCGATGTTAGCCTGGTATGAACCACTTCTGCCTTAGCGGGAAAAGAGTTCTATTTATCTGAGTGCAATGATACAGGAATTTATCGACTGTCCTACTTGGAGATCAAATGAATCAGGTATGGCAATCGGATTTAGCGCATCCAAGTAAAATCACAAAATTAAGCGTTGAAATTAGTCACGACTACTCCATTTCATTTCAATTTCTGAATGATTAATTGATGTGTTAAACTCGACATTTTTCCAGCGTATATCACGACTTTATACCAATTTGGACATTACAACAAACAGCATTAATTTTCTGTAGCAATAGCTGTTAACATAGCTAAGCGAAATTCAAACTAAAATATTGTTTAAAACAAGGAAAAGTAAATAAGAAATAAAAAGAACCCACAATTAAAAGACAAAGTTGCGAATGCATGACGAGACAGCGTTGGCCAACACGAACCTTGTCAAAATTCGAATTTCGTCGGTGACGCAAGCTAGTGTTGGTCACATGATTACTGAAATGGAAGGCCTGAACTGTCAGCGGGCGTCAGATGACGCTGGAAATCACGTCAAGCTAAAAGTGGCTCAGCACAAAGAGAAGCACAGAGCTTTGCGAGTATTTTTTAAAACACAGGTCATTACATCCGATGCCATCAGCTCTATGCTTAATTAATGCACTGATGGCCACAAATCTCAATTGCGAGTGGTAATGGCAATCCATTCTGAATTAATGTTACTAAATACGCTTCACCGGACTAGTTCATTAAGTACCACGTGCATATCTAATGAATTAGTCTGGTGCGATTGAAAATGTTTTCAGGACGTCTTTTATCCTTGTTTTCAAAGGTCGCTATTGTCGGGGAATGTTCAAAAGTGAGTGGACATAGATCATGGCGACTATTTGCTGTAGTTCGTCATTTCATTTACGTTAAGATAATTTCATTATCCTTTTTTGTAAATAAATATCAAACACATATATGACGATTTAGATATTTACTGCATATTTGAAGCTTTCAAACCCTATAGAAAAAATCTTTCTTATCATTACAGATTACCTTCTTATGTCTCTCAACCACAAAAGGTTTCGCAGTCTTAACCAGTTCATTGCAAATATTTTTTTAAGAAATAGAAAATACTGAGGAAAATATGAATGTGTCAATATCAGCCTTCATGTCTAGCTTTAACAAATAGTGGGGAAGGAAAACATTCTTATGTCGTCTGTACTCTCTTCGAACGAAATATCTTGCAAGACACATCCTTGAATATTACTCCTCTGTTGATCGTCAGAGAATTGCAGTGAACAAAGAAATCCAGGATTTGAATGTAGATGTGTGCAATCAATTCTCGACGTCAGATATCACCTTACGGAGCAAACTCCGATTGGCATTCTCCGAGTTTCCACATCTACACCTATACTCCGCAAGCTGTCTTACAGCGTGTAGCGGAGAGTACTTCTGGTACCATTCTTACCCTACTACCTTGTTTGTTCCATAAAGGCATGGGAAGAACGATTTTCGGTAAATCTTGGTACGTCGGAATGACATTTAATTTCTCTGATTTTCTAGTCGTGATCATTTTGCGAAACGTTTGTGTGAGGAAGGAACATGTCCTCTGAATCTTCTTGTGACGTACGCTCCAGAGATTTCAACATTGCAACGCTGCTTCGGTAGTTCCTGCCACTAAAACTTGTTAAGTATCCCCGTAACGATATTGCACCGAGGTAACGATCCTGTGACGAAACACATCTCTCTTCGTTAGATCTTCTCCATCTCTTCCACTAAATCTACTCGATAAGGGCCCCAGAATGATGAGAAATAATCAGGAATCGGTGCATTCTTTCGTATACCACATAATGAAACTTGCATTTAACGCCTCTGTCATTGTGTAGGCGATTGGAGACGGGGTGATTTTTCAGCAGGGTAAGGATGGCAAAGAAATTCGGGGGAGGGGGGGGGGTAGCTTTGTTGAAGGGACTGTTCCAGAATTGACGTGAACTTATTTACGGTCACGTCAAAAATTTCAAATCTGGAAAGCTGGGTAAGGGTATTGGTTGCCCCATGTCGAATGTGAGTGTATCAGTGGTCCATCCCGCATGGGACACTGCGTCTCGCAAGTCGAGCAGACATTTGGCTTTTTAGAGGTCATCCTTCTGATGTTTAACAAGCACCACTAGACTCTGTTGGTGCAGTTAACACCTTTTGGATGTAACAAAGATGGCAGTAACTGGAACGCTTCCAAGTACAGGGTGCAACGACAGCACAGTGTGAATAAGTGCTGGCTGTCCAGAACTATCTCATTGCTGTAAGGTTCAAAAGACCTCATAGGTAAACATGTTTGTAAGAACGTCGCATAAATATTCAGTTGGTCACAGCTTTTGCCCATTCGTTCCATGCGCAGAATACAGATATATGCATGCGTGTTTACCCCCTGATTCATCTGAGGTTAGTACCTCTTGGTGTGGCTGAATACGCTTTTCTCCGATAATCTTCTGGTAACACCCGTGAACTATGGCGAGCTACAGTACAGCCACAGTGTTTTCAGTGGCTGATGGTGTCCGTACAATAAGGAGTCGCCACTGCCATTATGTCAAAAACAGAAGTTATATTATATCCAAAAAATTGACGTAATTCGGTTGCTGAGTACTTAAATGAGACTGCAGCAATGTAGGAGGCATATTTCAGAGTTATCTGTATTATTGCCATCAATGACCCGAGTGCAAAAAGAAAATGAGTGGGTTCTGTTGTAGATAAGAGACTAGAAACACTGGTTTGGTGATCTTTCCACAGAAGATGTTGTTTGTAAATAACCTCCTCCATTTTGAATGCGTCTCATAACACTTCTTTAGAGTGCTGAAACGGAATTCAGTTAGTCTCTCTAAGATATAGAGGGAGCCATTTGGAAGATGAGTACTGCTTTTGCTTTCAAAGGCCACCGTCAAACGACCTGCAAAATTGCAGATCAGAATCCTTAATGTCGATTTGCTGCTGATATCTTGAGCATATCGTAAGGTCAGATGTAATAATTGTTCTTATATCCATAGACCAACATAGATTTACAAGGCATCACTCATCTGAAACTGAACTTTCCGCTTTCCGGAAAGCATATGACATATTGCCCCACTGCAAACTGTTAACGAAGGTCTGAGCTTATAGCATAGGTTCACATATCTGAGCGGCTCTAAGACTCTTTAAGCACGGTGTCCTGGACGGAATAACTCCATCTGGGACAACGGTATCCTCAGGAGTTCCCTTGGGGAACTGTAATAAGACCATTCTTGTTCTCTGCATACACAGACAATGTGACGGATAGGGCGAGCATCTGATGACACCATAGCGTATGGGAAAGTGATGTCTCTAAATGCAGGAGGATATAAAATGATGTCTAGAATTTCTGTTTCTAATAATAGGTTGATATGAACGTGAGAAAATGTAAATTAACAAAGGTGAGAAGGATCAATAATCCTGTAGTATGCAAACACCGTATCATTGGTGTGCTAGTTGACTCTGTCATGTCTGCTGAATATGTAGGTGTGATGTTGCAAAGCAAAGTGAAACCGAACTAGCACGTACGGTCGGTACTAGGGAAGTAGAATAGTTGAGTACATTTTATTGAGACAATTCTAGGAAAGCAGATCCCGTACAGAAATCTTGTGGGACTCATTCTTGAGTACCGCTCGAGAGTTTGGGTTCTCCAACAGGTCCTTTAGGAAGACATCGGATCAATTCAGAGGCGTGCTGTTCAATTTGTTACCGGTAGGTTCGACCAACACGCAAGATTTACAGGACTGCTCCATGAACTCAAATGGAAATCGCTGGAAGGAACAAGACGTAATTTTAGCGGAACACAATTGAGAAAGGTTGGAAATCTGGCATTTGCGACAGGCTACAGAACGACCCTACTGCTGCCAACACACACTACTGTTTGTAAAAAGTAAAACACTCAGAACAACGGTCTACAACAAGCCACGATAAGAGGACGTGTGGAGTAGCGGAACCATGATAAGGGATTTAAATGGCAGAGAGGTGCCATATATGTAGGCCCAAAAGCGCCCTCTTTTGTGTGACGGGATAGGTCATTGTTACGCACGCAATGCTCAGTCAGTGCTGAGCCATCACACTCAGTGGAAACTTGTAACCAAGTGCGGCTATGCCTCGCCGACATCACATGGTGGAATATCAGTATGTTGTAATAGGATGACCAGAGCGGGTGACGTGGTCGGGGTTGTAGGGCGTGGCTGGATGGAAGAAGGTGGCTGTTTTTAGCAATCTTCCTCTTTATCTTGGTTCTTCCAATACTTTTTCCGGTAGCTCAGCCCCACCGCTCGTGTCGTGGTGGAGACGTGCTGATGTACGCAGCCCGGCGAACGCGACGCTGCGCTCGGTCAGCAGCTGTGCAGGCGGTAGGAGGTTAGCGGCAAGAGGCGCGGCCCAGCTCGCAGACGCAGCGGCTCGTGACGACGCTGGGAGCCGCCGGTGTAGCAGCCGGCAACGCCCCCTCAGAGACAGCATCACTGACGACGACGACGTGACAGCGACCGAACGTCCAGTCGGTCGAACCAAATGCCGACGCCCACCTCTGATGCCCTTAAATAATGCAGACAACTTCTGAATCCGCCGATTACGCAGTGGCGTGTTTATTAGAAGGTTCTCGATGAGTTGACTAACGCAACCGCGCCACACGCGGCCCGCGCCTGCGTAATTCTGCTAATGCTGCGTTCTGATGGCTGCCGCGCACGTACACACATACCGATGTTCGTTGCAAAACTGCGTCACCTGCATAACGCGCTGGCCAGCCTTCGTCCACCGTCTGCCATAAGGCTGGTGCATCAAGCACTGAAACACACTAAATCACAATTTCGCACCGTATTTCGTAAAAATAGCCCCTTGTCCTCTACAATGTGAGTGAGTTCAACTGGGGCAGAATGATTGGTCTCCGGGAGGCCGGTCTATAGTTCTGACACTGCGGTTCGTACAGGGCACGCTGCTTCAACAGAGAGACGAATGTGGAACCAGTGAGGTGGAGGAACCCGTACACAGCTACTACAGCGTACTGACCACAGTGCGAGATGTCCGCCATCTTGTCTGCTTGGCCTTAGCGGGCAGAACAGCTCCATCCACAGTGTGGCACAACGTTGGAGTACTGCAACGTCTAAGGTATAACGCCGTCTCGTGTGGGCTAGACTGGTGACATGCATGTCGTTGCGTCGGCTTCCACTGACCAGAGCCCACAGCACTGCAGACTGCAATGGGCCAATAAACGCCGACACTGGCATGCTGAGTGGCATAATGTAGTGTTTCCAGATGAGTCTCGCAATGATGGACACAGGTGTGCGACGCCGCCGTTTTATACGCAATCGGGCAGTGTGTACTGTTGAGTGTGATGCTTTGGGGCGCCATAGCCTGAAACATTCCATCTCACCTCTTACATCTTGAGGTCAATCTAAACGGCTACTGCCACATGAGTGAAGTCTTACATCCCGAGGTACTACCCCTTCTGCAGGCAGTTCAACATGACCATGCCCAGCTGTAAGTGGTGAGGAATGTGTAAGTCTTCTTCGAAGATCGACGGGCACCATTGATTGATCACTTGCCCATTCACCTGACATACCGCCTGTCGAACATGACTGAGATATGGTAGTCGGCAACTTTTTCGATCAGTACATGCATGCAAACCAATATGGCAGTATATTCAGGCGCTCTTCGATTCCAAGCCATGATGTCTAGCAGCTCTGATCGCAGCACGTGGTGGGGCAATTCCGTACTGCATTCCCACAGTCACATTGCATGTACCCGTCTGAAATGCTAATTAATTGTGTAATGTCGTGTCCATAATCAGTGGAATAAATTTCGTCATGATCACATCTCTTAGTCTTGGCGCTTCACTTTTTCCACACAGTAGTATATGTACATCTCGCGTAAGAATCACGAGGACAAGAGAGAGGAAATCAGGGCTCCCATGGGCATCTGATGTAGACGTAAACGTGCAGACATTCGTTTTACCCCTGCTTCATTTGAGAGTGGAACAGGAAAGGGAATGACTAACAGTCGTACATGATACACTCCACCATGCACTGTATGGGCCTGTGGAGTATGTATATAGATGCAGATCAACTATAATGTGCCGTACGTGTTTTTTAAGTTTTGTAGCTTGGAGAGATCTCACGGTAAACTAGTGATCTTAATCTGTATATCTGGCTGAAAATAGGCAATAATGTGACAGTAATCCCTTAATCACTGATTTATATTGTTCTTTTAACATATCTACTGATGATGGTGTTATACCCCATAAATGCAGTAGTCACACTGAGGTTCATTAAAGTAGGAGGAATTTCTGCCCTGAAAACATGTAAGACAATTTCTTTAACCTAACGCAACGGAAACAGGCAGAACAGTATGGGCTTATCGAAACAGACGCAATGTTTAGCCATACCTCATATATTTCTAACTCTGTTGCCTGATGCATCTGGAAATGACCTGGAGTAGGGGGAGGGGGGCGAGGGCTCGAAGTAAAAGATTGGATCCAAATCTTTGCATTTAGTAACAGTAATTTTCACATGAAGGAAATCTGTGTTGCATACCAAGCAATGTCCTTAAATGCTACTATACCTTACGAAATTAAGGCTTAACAGTAACTTAGGAGACAAAATGGTCATCATAGGGAGTGCCTCTGTACTAACACGGGAAATGTTTTCATAAGATGGTGCGTGATCCAACACGCTGCAACAGAGATAAGTGTTGCCGAGGGCAAACAGCAAGAGAGAAAGCTGTTATTACTCATTCGCAAAGATTTTCGGGTCTGATAAACTCACAATTTCACTAATAAATTTGCACGGGACAGGAGCGGAGCGAGAGGAAAATGGATATGAATTACTGAATTACAGTGACTGAAGGAAGAGAACGACAATACTGGTCAGCCTAAAACAGGGTAGTGCAAAGAATTTAGCTTACGACACACACGCAAAGATTTCAGCTATTATTAAAGATTTTGGTACAAAGAACTGTGACTACAAACAAGCTCTGATCACCATCTAATGTACGCCAGAAAGCAGTTGCATTGCGTCTCATCATGATTGCCTCGTGCTGCAGCTGCACAGCGTGTTCACACCGGCCCACATCATCTCCAGCACGTCCAGATCGTTGTTCATCCCGTCTTCAACTGCCCACCGTTTACCCACGACACCACCAAGGGGACCAGTCATGGGTCGCACTGCAGCAGCCCTATCGGCTCATATCAAAAAGCGCGCCCTGCGGATCTCTTTAACTGACAGATTTTCTAGAAAGAACGCCAAGCTTCTACGTCAACTTAAGCAACCATTGGAGAAACCCACGAATTCGGCGAGAAACGACTGTTCCACCTACTCACTCCAAGTCACGTACACCTAGAGATATAGGGATGGTGTCTTCTGCCACCATTTTTCTCCTTGTTCTTCTACTGGCCGCCCCCTCGCCCTCTCCCCTGCTACATGGGAATGGAAACTAAACGAATTCAGCAAGCCAGGACACTGCACAGTGTAAGACGCTAGCTGTGATTTTAATGTTTGGTAGCATGGAGTATTCTGATGGTAACTAGGCAAAAATATGACAGTAATCCCTTAACCACTTGTTCATATCGTTCTTTTAAGAAATCCACTGATGATGGTGTCGCACCTGTAAGTACAATGGCCATACTGTGGTTAGTTTAAGTTGGAGGAATTTCTGTCCTGAAAACAAATAAAACAATTTCTTTAACGGAACGCCATGTGGAGAGCAAGAAAATTTTTAGCCGTCCCTCATATACACTACTGGCCATTAAAATTGCTACACCACGAAGATGACGTGCTACAGACGCGAAATTTATCCGACAGGAAGAAGATTCTGTGATATGCAAATGATTAGCTTTTCAGGGCATTCACACAAGGTTGGCGCCGGTGGCGACACCTACAACGTGCTGACATGAGGAAAGTTTCCAATCGATTTCTCATACACAAACAGCAGTTGACCGGCGTTGCCTGGTGAAACGTTGTTGTGATGCCTCGTGTAAGGAGGAGAAATGCGTACCACCACGTTTCCGGCTTTGATAAAGATCGGATTGTAGTCTATCGCGATTGGGGTTTATCGTATCGCGACATTGCTGCTCGCGTTGGTCGAGATCCAATGACTGTTAGCAGAATATGGAATCGGTGGGTTCAGGAGGGCAATACGGAACGCCGTGCTGTATCCCAACGGCCTCGTATCACAAGCAGTCAAGATGACAGGCATCTTATCCGCATGGCTGTAACGGATCGTGCAGCCACGTCTCGATCCCTGAGTCAACAGATGGGGACGTTTGAAAGACAACAACCATCTGTACAAAAAGTTCGACGACGTTTGCAGCAGCATGGACTATCAGCTCGGAGACTATGGCTGCGGTTACCCTTGACGCTGCATCACAGACAGGAGCGCCTGCGATGGTCTACTCAACGACGAACCTCTGTGCACGAATGGCAAAACGTCATTTCTTCGGATGAATCCAGATTCTGTTTACAGCATCATGATGGTCGCATCCGTGTTGGGCGACATCGCGTCGAATGCACATTGGAAGCGTGTATTCGTCATCGCCATATTGGCGTTTCACCCAGCGTGATGGTATGGAGTGCCATTGGTTACACGTCTCGGTCACCTCTTGTTCGCATTGACGGCACTTTGAACAGTGGTTGTTACATTTCAGATGTGTTACGACCCGTGGCTCTACCGTTCATTCGATCCCTGCGAAACCCTACAGTTGAGCAGGATAATGCACGACCGCATGTTGTACGTCCTGTACGGATCTTTCTGGATACAGAAAATGTTCGACTGCCGCCCTGGCCAGCACATTCTCCAGATATCTAATTAATTGAAAACGTCTGGTCAATGGTGGCCCTACGGTCGCAGGTTCGAATCCTGCCTCGGTCATGGATGTGCGTGATGTCCCTAGGTTAGTTAGGTTTAAGTAGTTCTAAGTTCTCGAGGACTGATGACCTCAGAAGTTAAGTCCCATAGTGCTCAGAGCCATTTTTGAACCAATGGTGGCCGAGCAACTGGCTCGTCACAATGCGTCAGTCACTACTCTTGATGAACTGTGGTATCGTGTTGAAGCTGCATGGGCAGTTGTACCTCTGCACGCCATCCAAGCTCTGTTTGACTCAATGCCCAGGCGTTATTACGGCCAGAGGTGGTTGTTCTTGGTACTGATTTCTCAGGATCTATGCACCCAAAGTGCGTGAAAATGTAATCACATGTCAGTTCTAGTACAATATATTTGTCCAATGAATACCCGTTTATCATCTGCATTTCTTCTTGTTGCAGGAATTTTAATGGCCAGTAGTGTATTTTTTAATCTATTGCCTGACGGATTGGAAAATGACCTGGGGGCCTCGAAGTAGAAGACTGAATTCTGAGCTTTGGATTAATTAACAGCTATTTCGACATGAACGAAATTTGAATTTCAGAAGAAGCAATGTTCTTAAATGCTACTGACCCTTACGAAATGAAGACCTGACCATAACTTAGCAGACAAAGTGATCAGCAGTGGGGGTGGGGGAGGGTGCCACTGTGGGACCAATGAAAAGGATTTTGCAAAATTGTGCATGATCCAACATGCTCCAAAGAACATGAGAAAAATTCGCTATTACACATTCACAGAGATTTATGTGGCTGATAGACTTACAGTTTCTAGCTCTATAGCCTGATGCATCTAAAAATGACCTGGGGGAGGGGGACGGGGGCTCGAAGTAAAAGATTGGATTCAAAGCTTTGGATTTATTAACAGTTACTTTCACATGAAGGAAATTTGAGTTACGTACCAAGCAATGTTCTTAAATGCTACTGTATCGTATGAAATTAAGTCTTGACAGTAACTTAGGAGACAAGAACAGATCGTGGGAGAATTGGATATGAATTGCAGTTATTGAAGGAAGAGAACGAACACACTGGTCAACCTAAAAGAGGACAGTGTAACGAATACAGCTTACGATACACGTAGCAAAGAATCCAGGAATTCGGAGAGATTTTGGTACAAAGAACTGTGACTACAACCAAGCTCTGATCGTGACCTAACAAGCGGTATGTCAGAAAGCAGCTGCACTGCGTGTCACCATCATTGGTTCATGGTATAGCTGCACAGTGTGACCCCCCTGGCAGAAAGCATCTCCGACGCGTCCATACTGTAGCTCGTCCCGTCTTCAGCTGCTCCCAGTTCGCTCCTCTGTACTCTCAAGAGGACGCACTTTTTTTTGGCGCACATTCCCTTCAATCACGGGCCTAGCTTCTGGACGCAACACGACGGTCCAATCAGCTCGTGTCAATAATCGCGTCCTACGGATCCCTTGTTTGCCCGTTTTAAGAGACTGGTTTTCTCTAAAGATCTTGGAGCATCTACCGCGAACCTGCAGCAAGCAATGGAAACAACCGTACACGAATTCGGCGGGGAAGATCGTTCCACCTACGCGCCCAAGTCACATACTCCAAGACAGAGAGGCCTGGAGTACTCTGTCATCATTTCTTGTCTTGTTCTTCGTTTCTCACCCCTGGTGTTATCCTGTACATTCCAAAGGTTCAGCCCTAAGTTCCTATGCTCAGAGAGAGAAGAAAATTAACCTTGGCTCATAGCCAAACTAACAGAATGGACTTCATGCAAGACAGGGAGTGTTTATGAAATAGCAGCTTCTGATCACAAAGGGAAAGTTAGGACTAAATAATACATATACCCCACACATCATTTCCTATGGGCAGTGGTCTGAGTGGAATATGACACAGATGGCTTTCAAAAATGATAAAATCAGTGCCTATTTGATAGTATACAGGGTGGTACATTGATAGTGACCGGGCCAAATATCTCACGAAATAAGCATCAAACGAAAAAACTACAAGTTACGAAAGTCGTCTAGCTTGAAGGGGGAAACCAGATGGCGCTATGGTTGGCCCGCTAGATGGCGCTGCCATAGGTCAAACGGATATCAATTGCGTTTTTTTTTAAAATAGGAATCCCCATTTTTAATTACATATTCGTGTAGTACGTAAAGAAATATGAATATCTTAGTTGGACCACTTTTTCGGCGTTGTGATAGATAGCTCTGTAATTGTCACAAACGTATAAGTACGTGGAATCACGTAACATTCCGCCAGTGCGGACGGTATTTGCTTAGTGATACATTACCCGTGTTAAAATGGACCGTTTACCAATTCCGGAAAAGGTCGATATCGTGTTGATGTATGGCTATTGTGATCAAAATGCCCAACGGGCGTGTGCTATGTATGCTTCTCGGTATCCTGGACGACATCATTCAAGTGTCCGGACCGTTCGCCGTATAGTTACGTTATTTAAGGAAACAGGAAGCGTTCAGCCACATGTGAAACGTCAACCACGACCTGCAACAAATGATGATGTCGTAGTAGGTGTTTTAGCTGCTGTCGCGGACAATCCGCACATCAGTAGCAGACAAACTGCGCGAGAATCGGGAATCTCAAAAACGTCGGTGTTGTGAATGCTACATCAACATCGATTGCACCCGTGCCACTGGGCACAAGAGAAATTACGGGACGATGACAGATTTTTTGCACGTGTTGTATTTAGCGACGAAGCGTCATTCATCACAGCGGTAACGTAAACCGGCATAATATGCACTATTCGGCAACGGAAAATCCACGATGCCTGCGACAAGTGGAACATTAGCGAACTTGGTGGATTAATGTATGGTGCGACATTATGGGAGGAATGATAATTTGCGTCCATTTTATCGATGGCAATCTAAATGGTGCAGTGTATGCTGATTTCCCACGTAATGTTCTACCGATGTTAGTACAAGATGTTTCACTGCATGACAGAATGGCGATGTGCTTCCAACATGATGGATGTCCGGCACATAGCTCGCGTGCGGCTGAAGCGGTATTGAATAGCATATTTCATGACAGGTGGATTGATCGTCGAAGCACCATATCATGGCCCGCAAGTTCACCGGATTTGATTTCTTTCTGTGGGGAAATTTGAAGGATATTTGCTATCGTGATCCACCGACAACGCCTGACAACATGCCTCAGCGGATTGTCGATGCATGCGCGAACGTTACGGAGGCAAACTACTCGCTGTTGAGAGGAATGTCGTTACACGTGCTGCCAAATGCATTGAGGTTGATGGACATCATTTTGAGCATTTATTGCATTAATGGGTTATTGAAAGGTATTCACGCTGTAACAGCGTGCGTTCTCAGAAATGATAAGTTCACAGAGGTACATGTATTACATTGGAATAACAGAAATAAAATGTTCAAACGTACCTACGTTCTGTATTTTACTTTAAAAAAACCTGTTTGTTACCACTGTGAAAGGTGGCTACACTGAGTCACAGCGCCAGAGATTGCGCCAAAGATTGTTATTCCACTGTCTCCACTGAGCAGTAGTAGTTCAGAGGATGTCGAGGGCAGTTGTTCTGTTGGGCGAGAGAGTAGACGCTGTTCGGTTGGTGTAACGCATAGATGGAAGAAGTTGCAATTGTCGGACTACATTTGAGAAAGGAGATGGGCTTTGGATTTATGATGCTGGTGTAATGGAATATTTTCGTGAATATATCATGAGGTAAAAAGGTTTTACAGTTTTCTTTAATGACAATCCCTTTTGTTCATAGGTACAGTCAACAAAGCACCTGGCTCGTGTTCATTTGTTAGACTTGTAATTCTGGTTTCTATGTGCAATTATCGTATTTCTGGTTTTTCAATTAGTTCATTGTAAATGGTGTTTAAAATATTTTATCGTATTGAGAAAGAACCGAGCCAGATGTATGTACGTTGAGTTACACTATCACACACAGAACAGTTACGCTTGTGCTTTGTTGTTTTGTAGCTTTTATAGTTGCAGGGGACTTAATTAATCAATTGTGTTAATGGAAATTCCTTGTCATTCTTTATTTTTATTTTATGCAGTCAGATTGCGTGCTGATATTAGTCAGGGCCTACCGGTTACGAGACTTCGTAACCGGTCACAGAGCTACTAAAATTATTGCATTTATTCATTAATATTAGTCCTTTCTTTTTAATTAAGCCCTTTGATAGTAAAAATAGTAGACAGTAGTATTGTTGTAGTAATTTTTAGTTTAGTAATTGCAGTCTATATTGCACGTGTAGATTTTGTAATTGAAAATTTGTAGTTGTCTTGTCATTCTTCTGATGGTATTTTTGTCGAATTTAATTTTTGATGTGTCGTATACGCGTTTGACAATTTTGTGCAATTGTGAAGGTTTTAATTGTTCGTTAATCGTGTTTGTCGTAAAGCATTTTGTGTGGATGGTATCGTTGGCGATAAAGTGTTACATTGTGTGTAATTTTCGTATAGTGACGAGTTTTATATGTTTTGTAAACGATCACGCGATAGATGAAAAAGGCAAGAATGATGGATAGTCAGAATAACGAAATTGTTGATATGGCGATCTCGCCAACACAGGAGAACAGTATGGTGAATAATGAAGTAGAAAACAATTTAATAAGCCGGGAAAATAGTTCGGAACCAGTTCTGATTTTTCACAATCGAAAAATTTTCAGAATACGAGATTAACGATAGAAGATTCTGGAATAGTATCGAACACGGCTATGACAAAGGAAGTTAGTTTTACGGGAAATGTTAAGGGCGAAAAGAATTTCGAACCAGTTAATATGGAGCAGTTGATGAGTGCAATATTAAATTTGGGATCACAAATAGGAACAATTAAAACTGATGTGGGAACAATGGAAACACGGTTAGACTCACGAATAAGGATATGTTTTAAAAATGAGAAAGATGAATTAAAGAAAGAAATTAGAGAAGTACAACCGATTTTGAATGCTCACAATAATTGATTAACTTCAATAGAAATTAGACAAAAGGAACAGGATAGAGAACAGGAAGAAAGAGATCGCGTGATAGTACAAAAATTTTCAGAGTTAAATTTACAACGTGCACACGATAAGGAAGAAATATTTGAAAGAATCGAGGAATCCGTACCAAATGACAGAATAAATAACCTAACACAACAATATGAACAGTAAACTACTGAATGTGTCAATACTGAAACCCGAGTCGCGACACTTACGGAAGACGTTAATAAACAGAAATAACAAATAGGTGACTTATAGGAAAAAGTTGAGGAGATTTCAGATAAATTGACAAGTCTTAGTTTTAGTAGGGACCGAGATTCAGATGATACAGCTCCATTGCCATTTGCAGAAACAGAAGAGTACCAGAATATAAATAAACATGTTGAAAATCAAGGAAAATTTAATGAACGCGTTAAAAGGGAATTTGAAGCTTTACGAAAGTAAGTTAAACAAATTGAAAGCGGAATCGTACGAAAAGACAGCAGAAGAAATGTTGAATCACAGATAGCAGAGGGCTTTGAAGAAAATAATTTATTTCATTTACGAGATGCAAGAAGAGAGCGCCAGGCGCGCGAACTTGACAATAATCGACATTCGGACTGGGACAGACGCGGCAGGTCTTTGTCACCACGAGGCGAAAACTTTGACTACAAACACTTTTTAACTGTTCGGAAATTTAAGATCTTTCGCAATTCTAATAATGGCATACATCCATGTTCATGATTAGATCAATTTATGTACGCACTTCCGCCAAATTGGCCACTAAGTCACAAACTGGAATTTATGTGTGGATATTTAGAAAACGAACTGGCGACGCGCATGCGCACACTTATTACAGACTGTAATAATTTAAATGATTTTTATTATGCATTTCTATCGGTATATTGGTCCGAAAACACGCAAGACAGAGTCAAACATAGTCTTATTATGCAGCGTAATTTTAAACAGTCTGAGTTCCGCACGCCGGCAGAATACCTTGAAGACATGATTCGAAAGAATCAGTTCCTTTCCAACCCTTATAGCCCGACTGAATTAATTCGTATTTGTTTAACTAAGCTGCCAAAATCGATAAGACACATGGCTTTAGCCGGAAGATGCAAAGACGACATTGAAACCTTGAAGACTTTGCTACAAGATCTTGAGTATGACAACGACGATGTAACTTCTTGTAATTTTTTCAGTGACGGTAATCAAAATAGATTTTCAGAGAAAAGGGATAATGATCGGAACGGACGTTATAGCGGTAATTTTGAAAATGACAGACGAAACAGACAGGACAATAGATACCAGCCTTATGACAGTAACAGACGTTCTAACAGAAATTACACAGACAATTATAATAACAGAAATTCTTACCGGAATGATCAATCATACGGAAACAGTAATCGGTATCATCAACACAGAAATTAATCATTCAATAATAAAAATTCTTACTACAGAAATAACCAGGGTAGTAGAACTAACAATTATTTCAGAAGTGACAGTCGAAATTACACAAGAAGTAGTCATGCAGATAGCCAGGAAAATAGAAATTTTAATAACAGACACAACCAAGAATTTACATCTAACAGACAGGAGGGACCTAATTGGCATCCTCCACGTGACAGAAACTCAGAGAGACAAGTGCAAATCGTAGAAATTGATCTGCGAAGTGACGCCAATTATCAAAGACGTGACGCAAACAATCGACAATGACTTGTAGCTTCGGCTTCTGGCAGCAATATAGACAGTTCAGAAAGTAATGACACTACGACTTTACACTACGTACGCTTGGAAGACATGAGAGATATTTTGCTAGACGAAAAGGAAAATAATGGTAGACGCATTTTTACATCTTGTTATTGAAGGATGTGTGAGTAAGAATACGTTCAGTGCGATTTTAGATTGTGGGAGCCCATTGAATGTTATTAGTGAATCAGTTTTTCGTATATGTGTAAGAACTATTGCTTGTCCTGTGTTACCTGTTTCTAAAACCACAATTCGGGGAGCTATTTCTGGAAAAAGTGTGGAAGTCAAACAACAGACCAACTTAAATTTCATTTGTCAAGGATATGAATTTTCTGCTAATTTTATTATTGTTCCATTATTCAGTACACAAATTATATTAGGTATGGAGTTTCTTAACACATATAAAGCAATTTTAAACTTTAAGGAAAGGAAGAGTGAACTTGACTGTTGCCGGAATGCCGAGATGTTTGAAATTTTTCGAGTGTGTAACGAAATCTGAATCAGACACAAATTGTTTAAGGTTTCTTACTACTGATGTTTTCGCTGAGTATTATGCCGACAATGTGTTCATTCATGACAAGGACAATAGATACAGAGACGCGATGGATGATATGATTAATAGTGAAGAATTAATTAATGAAAAGGTTAACAAAGCTGAAGTGACAGATGACGTTGCAAGAGAAGAATTACACCAAATTTTGACTTCACATGCCACAGTATTTAGTCATCACACAAGAACTATACAAGGCTTACAATATTTATTTAAAGTAAAAGAATACACACCATTTTGGGGAAAAACGTACGCTATTCCTTTGGCTTATAGAGACAAGGTTAAGAATGAACTTCAATACATGTTAGATCAAGGCATTATTGAGCCAGCAGTCAGTCCTTATACCACCCCATTACATGTCGTTCTTAAAAAGGATGGGTCAATTCGTTTGGTTCTGGATTCCAGACAGATAAATAATATCATCATTCCTGAAACTGACCGTCCACAAAATTGAGATGAACTATTTCAATATTTCCATGGAATTAAAGATGCACACTTTGGTCCCAGAAAATGCTTTCATAAATTACGAGCCAATTGATACTTCAGTAATCTACATCTACATTTACATGATTACCCTGCAATTCACATTTAAGTGCTTGGCAGAGGGTTCATCGAACCACAATCATACTATCTCTCTACCATTCCACTCCCGAACAGCGCGCGGGAAAATCGAACACCTAAACCTTTCTGTTCGAGCTCTGATTTCTCTTATTTTATTTTGATGATCATTCCTACCTATGTAGGTTGGGCTCAACAAAATATTCTCGCATTCGGAAGAGAAAGTTGGTGACTGAAATTTCGTAAATATATCTCGCTGCGACGAAAAACGTCTTTGATTTAATGACTTCCATCCCAACTCGCGTATCATATCTGCCACACTCACTCCCCTACATGGAAAAACGTATTCGATTTGTTCTTGTTAATGCAAATTATGTCGAAAGGCTAAGTCACCAACTATTTCTCACCGAGCACCGTTATTTCCTGTCATTCCAGCGAGATTAAAGGAGATGGCTGCAGTCGATTTGTTCGGTCCAGCGGTTCGTCTACTAATGCGTACATTATGGTAGTCGTGGAATTGACATCAAAATACGTGTGTTTTACACCTTTACGCAAAGCAACAGCTCATTCAGTATCTAATGCTTTCATCAAACATTTTCTTAAAGAAGTGGGTCATGTTGATAAAGTTATATCAGATAATGGATCACAGTTTAGTTCTAAAATTTGGCTTCGTACTCTACGACGTCGTAAGATTAAACCAATTTTCATTTCACTTTTTCACCTTCAATCTAACGTGTCAGGGAGATGGATGAAGGAAATTAATAAATTGGGTCGTATTTATTGTCAACATAATGACAGATCGTGGGATCAGTATCTTCATATTTTTCAAAACATTCTGAACGAACTCCCTAATGATTCAACTTCTTTACCACCTGTAATGATATTAAAAAATAAAGCACCGACAAATCGTATTTCTGAAATCGTTCCTTCTCCACCTACACGGAAACTGGGGCATTCTGAAGTTGTCAACCTGGCTCTATAAAATATTGCATCTGCGGCTGCTAGAAGAGAGAAATCAGCTAAATGTCCTGGTCGTTTAGAAACTTTGTCAGTTGGTCAAAAGGTGTTAACTAAGTCTCATCGTTTGTCTTACAAAGGAAAAGGCTTGTGTCGCAAATTTTTTCTGCTTTATGACGGTCCATATAGAGTTCCAAAATTATCCATGATAACACTGTTGAAGCAGAAACTCTTAAATCACGGGGCTCTAAGGGAATACATCATATATCGAACGTTAAAATTTTAATGGAATGACATACTTTTGAGAAATTAACAGTTACACGTAAACACGCAGAGAACACAGGAATACCACGCCGTGTTCTAGCTGCAGCACATACACAAAGCGACAGTCAGCCCGCTCGCTGCACAAGGGAGCTGTTGACTGCAAACAATAACTTCCTACGTCACGCTTACCTACAGCTGATCGAGCGCTCAGTGCAAGTGCACTGACAGCCGTAGACAAATACACAGTCTAATTTCTCCGGTTAAATTCAGTATAAAGCTATAGTGACTTGAAAACTTATGTTATTAACGTTCAGTTTTTTCAGGATACAGTTGTATAAAATCTTTAAGAACTACAGGTAAATCCTCTGCGTGTCCGACATTAAGAAGATTTGCTATCGAGAAAATTTCAGGAAGAATGTAATTTCGAAGAAGAAAGTAATAAACTAAAAAGGTAACTATTAATTGAGTTTATTTTTCAGGTAACATATTTCTACTTAGGTATGTACTTTATACGTAATTTGCTGCTCGCGATTACGTGATTTATACTTTGTGTTAAATTTTATGCTCTATGAATTTACTTGTGAAGCGAAATGCTTGCGTACCTTGGTGATTTTGACAATGTTTTATTAATGAACAGGGTTGTTACTTGTGTATATTATGCATCGCTTGGATGCTATGCTTTTTCACTGATGTCATATTTTTCATTATGTGCCTGCTGTTTCTATTTATTTAAATTATATTTGTCACCTGATTAGTTGTGCTGATATGGCTATGTATGTAAGTTATACTTTGTGATTTATCTGCTTGCGCCTACATGTTTACTTATTAAGATTACATATGAACATTTATTTGCTTATGCTGATATGATGCTAATGACTTATTTATCATGTAAGATATATATGTACTTGCTGCTTTGCATATGGATTGCATATTTACACATTTCTGTTTTGTTGTCATAACTATTCTTTAATTAAGTATATAGAAATGCTTATATGCTGTGTACAAGCATAGAGTTTAGGTTATACTATGGTATTAATTATAGATTGTTCGCTTGGCAGAGCCTCGTTCTAGGGATTGTGCTGCATCCACTTGTTGACATTCTGCGCTCTACTGGTATATTTACTCTCTATTGTATGTTTTGCTTACGCTCAGTGCTTTACATTTTAAGATAAGAAAATGAACTGCTATAATTCTACGAACTACATGGGTACAAGAAACTTCATTGAAATCACATGAACTGGAAGTTTTATGGAAGCTGTATAAATTCATTACCATAGAAAGGAAGCTGACGACATGAAATATGAACACTAGCTTCAGACCATTGACATTTATTACACTGCATTCTTCGTGAGCAATTGAAATAAGAAGTGACACTTGACACAAAGAAATACTCCACATATTTGCTTCTGTTTTGCCATGATTATTGAAGTGGTGTACACACTATGAAATATTACGATTTATTCATTCAAATTCTTATGTGATCATTAACACTGTGTACTCGCACCTACTTACTGAAAGTTATTCAAACTGAAGGCTGTTAGAGGTCATGTATGCATTTTTTTTATTTTATGATGGACAAGGTAACCAAAATGTATTTTGTAATTCATAATGAGTAGAAGATTTGGCTCAGGTGGATTATACAGAGGTTGTGTGCGGACATTGTGTCTTTGGATTGTATTTGATGATGAACTAAAGTTTGCACTAGGATTTTATCTGTACTTGTTCGAGGAGACTGACTAAGAGGAAAGAGTTGTTATGGAAGTGAAATGATATTGGTGATAAGGTTTATATGTATCGACGTATTGAAGAGGTATTATTGAATTATTGAGACTGTGTGATGCTGATGATTATTGGAGTTTTGGTGAATAAATGGTAAGGTAAGTGAGGAGCATATATATTTTTTTGTTGGTTTATATAGAAAAAGAAGGACGCAGATGGCAGACTAGAACTCTCCAGTGGAAGGAAGATTGTCTACGCACACACACATTGTTAAATCAATAAGCAGTATATACTTTTTTTTGGGGGGGGGGGGAAGACGTATTTGCGTATGTTGGCAAACTGACAGCTGTTCAGCAACCGTATATTTTGATGTGGCTTGGCAAACATTGGTCTTGAAATGATGACTATGACGTTGACTAACTACTATTGACTATTATACACTGCTGCCACTACTAATTGATACACATGTTGAACATCAAATTTTGACAGAATTGCATTTACACAGTTAACACTATTCAATTACACAATAGTACTTAGTATGTGGATGAAAGATGAGTGAGTGTGTTTTGTGTGTTTTCCCTTCCTAATCCCAAATAATTAGTACCAACCTACCTCCTAAATATTATTTTACTTATTTGTTGTGGCTTGCACCGACACCCATAAATATTATAGGTTTACTGATATTTGTGAATTTGTAATAGTTAATATGATAATTATCTGATATCATTTGTTTGTTTATTATAACTTGTATGTTTAGTGTAAGAACATTGATAATAATTCTGTAAAAGCAATTGTGTGTGCATTCAAACTGTTGTTCGTGCTTATACCTATTATCATTGGTGGGTGCCACTTGGAACTGTTTAATTTCTGCTGATGAAATGTGGTGAACTGTTTAATTATTGCTGGTGAATATTATGGGACTGCTCTCTGCACCTGCTCGCCATTGCTGGGTGCCAGTGCCATTGTTGGAACTGCTGCTGCTGAGATGATGTAACTTGTTGCTGTCTGCAGCTGTTCAACATTGCTGGGTGCCACTGTTGGAAATGCTCAACCGCTGATGAGATGTCACTTGTTGCTGCCTGCACTTGCTCGCCATTGCTGGGTGCCACTGTTGAAACTGCTACTATTGATGTGATGTCATTCATTCCTGCCTGCACCTGCTCACCATTGCTGGACGCCACTGTTGGAACTGCTGCTACTGAGATGATGTAACTTGTTGCTGTCTGCACTTGTTCAACATTGATGAGTGCCACTGTTGGAGTTGTTCAAATACCACTGATGAAATGTTATGGGACTGAAAAGAATTTATGTGAATATTTGTGTAAACTGATTTATTGTGTATTTACTTTTTATGAAATGTTATGAGACTCATCAGCACCTATTCGTCATTGCTGGTGCCATTGATTGAACTGTTTAACTACTCTGAGAAGTGATACTTGCGTAAACTATCATGTAAAATCACATGTATGCTAGCATTTGTATTCCTTACTGTATTTTATATATTAGGTTATTGAAGGGTCAGTGCACAGCCAAAATTTATTTAGTTATGTTATATTTACTTATTAATATAATATTTTTTTTGTCTGTGTTCTTTTGAACGAATTTGGTGGTATTTTCACCACCAATTCTGGCAAAAATACCACCAAATTCTAGCCCGTGGAAGAGGGGCATATGAAAAGTGGCTACACTGAGTCACAGCGCCAGAGATTGCGCCAACGATTATTATTCCGCCGCCTCCACTGAGCAGTAGTAGTTCAGAGGATGTCGAGGGCAGTTGTTGTTCTGTTGGGCGAGGGAGTAGACGCTGTTCGGTTGGTGTAATGTATAGATGGAAGAAGCTGCAACTGTCAGAATATATTTGAGAAAGGAGATGGGCTTTGGATTTTTGATGCTGTTGTAATGGAATATTTTCGTCAATATATCATGAGGTAAAAAGGTATTACAGTTTTCTTTAATGACAATCCCTCTTGCTCACAGGTACAGTCAACAAAGCACCTGGATGATGTTCATTTATTAGACATGTAATTATGGTTTCTATGTGCAATTATCGTATTTTTGGTTTTTCAACTAGTTCATTGTAAATGGTGTTTAAAATATTATATCGTATTGAGAAAGAACCGAGTCAGATACATGTACATTGAGTTACACTATCACACACAGAACAGTTACACTTGTGCTTTGTTGTTTTTTAGCTTTTATAGTTGCAGGGGACTTAATTAATCAGTTGTGTTAATGGAAATTCCTTGTCATTCTTTATTTTTATTTTATGCAGTCAAATTGCGTGCTAATACTAGTCAGACTTCGTAACCGCTCACAGAGCTACTAAAATTATTGCATTTATTCATTAATATTAGTCCTTGTTTTTTAATTATGCCCCCATGCAACTGTTCGTCTAAAATTGGGAGCCATATGTTTGTGCCCTATTACAGCGACATCTATCACAACGCGAAAAAAGTGGTCCAACTAAAAGATTCATATTTCTTTACGTACTACACGAATATGTAATGAAAAATGGGGGTTCCTATCTAAAGAAACGTAGTTGATATCCGTTTGACCTATGGCAGCGCCATCTAGCGGGCCAACCATAGCGCCATCTGGTTTCCCCCCTTCATGCTAGACAAGTTTTGTTCTTAGTAGTTTTTTCGTTTGACGCTTATTTCGTGAGATATTTGACCTGGTCACGCTCAATATACCACCCTGTATACTCTAATGAAAGATGTACTCAAATAAATGGATGTATTTCACAAATCTCGGAAGAGTGGTGTGTAAACCATGAATCCCCCAATCAAACTGCCGTCTGATAACTTGGCACATAATGAAACTGCGAAACTGTCACTGATCAGCACCGCGCAGTTCCATCGTTCTTATCAAGGAGTTATTTAATTTCACATTTGAAAATGACGAATTAAAAAATAAATTTTATTCTCGGTCGTGGACGTGACTGTTGTTGTAAGCTTAACACTGAGCCCCAAAACTTCAGACGAACAGTGACAGATGTGACAGCATATCCTGAGGGCTGTCAGGTGTAAGGAAGAGACAATAGGTGTTCTCGAGCGCCACTCTGCTCTCTGGCAGCAGGCGGAACATTATAGCCGCGTGTATTATTCAGCTCCGTTAAGCGACGGCGCTCGGCGCGCACACACTCGCCGCCAGGTATCTGGGGAGGCTGCCTGCGGCTGGCGCTGCGCAGAAGCGTGCTGCGTGCGTCACGGCCTTGCCTACACTCGCCTGCTTAGGGTGCAAGACGCCGTGCCAATCGTTTAAAGTTGGTATGTGCCTTCCCCGTTTCTCAAGCACAATGGTGTGCAGAACTTAAGGACGAAAGTAATATTCGCATGATATGTCACCTCCAAGTAATATAGCTCCATGAAACTTGGACCATATACAGAAAGAAATCCTGGACTATGGTCCAGAAGGTAACGGACAAAGGAAAACATAACACTGAAGTGACAACGATTTATGATGCTGCCCTGGACATTGCAAACTCCGGGATATGTTTTGTTAGTAGGGAATATGAACACCACGGACAAACAACTACTGCAGTATAGTCCAGAAGGTAATTGACAGAAATACATAATGGGACGAAAAGAAATGACAGTTTTAGACAAATAAAAAAGCTACTCTGAAATGACAGCGATTTATGCTGCTCCCCTGGACACTAGAAACTTTGGAGCATGGTTTCTTAATAGGGCAAAAGATCACCATGGACGGCAATGCCTATTCTACTGCCTCATCCCATTCTGATCATAAGGATGGTAACGATTTCTTGTGGTATGGTGTTCTGTTCCTGGACCAGGATAGCTGATAATTGCTGATTGGCTGTTGGTGCCTGGGGACGTTCTGTAATAGGTCTACCCAACATGTATCACACTAGCTCGATGAGATAAAACGACCACATCAGAAAAATAGTACAGTGTCACAATAACGTTGAGCGTTAGTGTACCGTGTTCAAATACGAAGGTCTGTACGCCATTGCTACATTGTAATTCCAATACACTATGTGATCAAAAGTATTCGGGCACCCCCAAAAATACATGTTTTTCATATTAGGTGCGTTGTGCTGCCACGTACTGTCAGATACTCAGTAGTCAGCAAACATCGTGACAGAGCAGAATGGGGTGCTCCGCGGAACTCACGGACTTCGAACGTGGTCGCTGACTGGGTGTCACTTGTGTCATACTTCTGTACGCGAGATTTCCACACTCCTGAATATCCCTAGGTCCACTGTTCCGAGGTGATAGTGAAGAGACACGTACAGCACAAAAGCGTACAGGCCGACCTCGTCTGTTGACTGACGGAGACTGCCGACAGTTGAAGAGGATCGTATGGTGTTATAGGCAGACAGGTATCTAGATCATCACACAGGAATTCCAGACTGCATCAGGATCCACTGCCAGTACTACGACAGTTAGGCAGGAGATGAGAAAACTTGGATTTCATGGTCGAGCGGCTGCTCATGAGCCACAAATCACGCCGGTAAATACTACACGACGCCTCGCTTGGTGTAAGGAGCGTAAACATTGGATGACTGAACAGTGTAAAAACGTAGTGTGGAGTGACGAGTCATGGTACACAATGGGGCGATCCGATGGCAGTATGTGGGTATGGTGAATGCCTGGTGAACGTCATCTGTGTATTGCCAACAGTAAGATTCTGAGGCGGTGGTGTTATGGTATGGTCGTGTTTGTCTTGGAGGGGGCTTGCACCCCTTGTTGTTTTGCACTATCACAGCACAGGCCTACATGGTGTTTTAAGCATCTTCTTGTTTCCCACTGTTGAAGAGTAACTCGGGGACGGCGACTGCATCTTTCAACACGATCGAGCACGTGGTCATAAAGCATGGCCTGTGGCGGAGTGGATACACGATAATAACATCCCTGTAATGGACTGGCCTGCACAGAGTCCTGACCTGAATCCTATAGAACAGCTTTGGGATGTTTTGGAACGCCGACTTTGTGCCACGCCTCACCGACCGACATTGATACCTCTCCTCAGTGCAGCACTCCGTGAAGAATGGGATGCCATTCCCCAAGAAACCTCCAGCACCTGATTGAAAGTATGCCTGCGAGAGTGGTAGCTATCTTCAAGACTAGGGGAGAGCCAACACCATATTAAATTCCAGCATTACCGATGGAGGACACCAAGAAATTGTAAGTCATTTTCAGCCAGGTGTCTGGATACTTTTGAGCACATAGTGTACCATAGCACCTGGGCTACCAAAATAATCAGGTTCGTCAGCATTCCGGCGTGCATCACGTATCCTCAGTTGACGAGAGGTGTGAACATGTAATGCAATCAGGAAAGTTGTGGAAAATGATCGTTTCTATGGTTCACGTGTTACGGTTTGGGGAGACATAATGTTGTATGGGAATATTGACCTCCACAATCCATGAGAACGGTACACTTACTGGACAACTTTACTGTGTCACTGTACTAATGGTTGGCTCTGAGCACTATGCGACTTAACTTCTGTGGTCATCAGTCGCCTAGAACTTAGAACTAATTAAACCTAACTAACCTAAGGACATCACACACATCCATGCCCGAGGCAGGATTCGAACCTGCGACCGTAGCAGTCGCGCGGTTCCGGACTGCGCGCCTAGAACCGCTAGACCACCGCGGCCGGCTCACTGTACTAATCCTGCATGTGTATTTTCAGGGGTGAATTCGGCCCTGACTTCACCTTTACAGATGATAATGAGCGAACGCATCTAGCTGCTCAGGTGGTGGAGCTCTCGGAACGAGAGTATATTTCACGAATGGACTTGCCTGCACGTTTCCCCAACCTAAATCTCTTCCAGAATATGTGGGATGCCATGGGGAGAGTTATTGGATCACGTCCAAAGTACCAATGATCATCCAGTAGTTGTCATCCATTTTGGTGGAGTAGTGGATAGCCTTACCACTAGGTCTCATTACCAACATCCTGGACCGTATGAGAGAACTCTGTGGAGCACGCTTGCCGTCCGCAATATCAACAACCACCTTCAGCTTTTGCAATGTCTAGGAGACCGTCATGAATCAGAGTGAGTTTAGTGTAATTATTGTCTTTGAGCAAAAGAGATATTTCATTTCGCTTCATTACACATTTCTTTCATTTACCTTCTGCACTGTACAGTAGCAATTCCTTCTACGTTTGGTCGAAGTTTAATCTAGCTATGTTACATGGCGGTAACACACCAAGTCGAAGCAAATTCCGTCCTAACTTCTGCACACCAGTGTAGTAGGAAGTCAAGTGAACATATACTTTCAGTCTCCAGTGACGCGGATACTGGCGGTTCTTAACCCGGCTCTTAGGATACTATGATGAATGGGGAAGGACATTTCCAAGATGAAGATGCTCCTAATTGCTTAGCGCGTTCCGTGCGGGAACTATTTGAAGGGCACTGTAATGAGTTTGTTCGGAGATTTCCCTGATCACATTCTTACAGGGCGCGCTGGGGTTCCTCATGTACAAGGAGTCATTAAATTCAAACAAAGCGTGAGGATGCGGTGGTTACCACACTGCACTGACATTCAGGAGAGTGGCAATTCGAAGCTCTGTCCAGTCATTCTGATTTAGATTTTTCGTGGTTTCCGTAGATCGCGTAAGAAAAATGTCTTGATGTTTTTTTTGGAAGGACACAGCCAAATTAGATGGGGAATTAATCAAAACGTTTATATTTTAAATGCATTTATACTAATTTGGACAATAGTTCATAATGAGGTCAGTGGTGGTTGCTAATTAACATTCACAATTACCTTTGAAACGGCTCGTTCACAGATCCATCTTTACTGGGAAAACTTTGTTTCTTTGTCGTATGTTTTCAACTGTGTCGGGTTTCTTTGTTGGAAATGCTGTGTGGCTAGGGCATCCCGTCGGGTAGACCGTTCGCCTGGTCTTTCGAGTTGACGCCACTTCGGCGACTTGCTTGCCGATGGGGATGAAATGATGATGATAAGGATAACACAACACCCAGTCCCTGAGCGGAGAAAATGTCCGACCCAACCGGGAATCGAACCCGGGCCGTTAGGTACGACATTCCACCGCGCTGACCACTCAGCTGCCAGGGGCGGACGTTTCTCTATTAATTATACAACACCCTACATTGTCAAGGGTACGCCTCCATAACTGAGTAAAGTCGTATGGCACTATTAGCTGAGATACCCTGAAGAACAGGTTCAGCCACCTGGAGTGGAAAGCTGTTTTGAATCCTTCACAACCGTAGAAACATTTCCTTCGCAAAATGCGAGCATTGTGTGTTTGTACAGGAGAGCGTCATGGATGTGATGGGTGATGATGAGGGTAGGTGACAAGATGGCAGCCCAGCTTAACGTCCCTGTCCGACAGGAGGATCACTGTCAACAGCGTCACATACCCTCACACTAAGAGATACAGTGGAGGGAATTTAATACAGGACACTGGCGCAAAGACTGGTGATCAGGGACTTTACGTCAACACCATTCCTGTCCCATTTGCCTTAGAGGTAAAGAGATAATTGCCAATAGCGCTTGGAAAATCCGAACAGCCATCCATCCAAGTACTGGCCCTGTACATCGGTGCTTAGCTATGGTGATCTGAAAGAAAGTGATGTATCCACCGCGGCATGGCCGCTGACCGTAGCTAAGTGGACAGTGTAGATGGTTCCCACTTTTGGGAGATGACTGCTATCGGATGCACTCAGGTTTATGATACCTGAAAGATACATAGTGTGGACGCCCCTATGTGTGTGTGTGTGTGTGTGTGTGTGTGTGCGCGTGCGTGCTGTCTGTACCTGTACCAGAAGGGCGGCGTGATTGTCTTTACTTGAAGGAGTGGAACAGATGTGAGGTACACTCTGTTGCTTTCACAAGTGACTAGCCTTCATGCTTTAAGACATATGGTCACTGACATGATTGCAAAGTTGTGAAAAGAATGTGAGTGGAACTAAATGCGATGGGGTGCTGAAAAGTAAAGTCTCTGATTTTTTTACGTGAAAACTCTTAAGGCTTGTTAAATACAACAAACGTTATTACTATTACATACCTTCATTCTACGCGTCTACATATTTGCAATCTTCTGCCACTAGCGGGCTCTGAATTGTAGCGTGTAACATGGCAGCATGTAACGTAACTCTTTCGGGGAGTGAGCAACAGCATGATGTTATCGAGTTTGGAATTCGAAGAGTTTGTCCACATGTGGAGCATCCTCTCCTTCACCACGACAATGCCAGACCAAACGCGAGCGCTACGATATCTGTAAGAGTCCGATGCCTTGGTTTCATTGTCATCGATCAGGGGTGCATGTCATAGCGGCTCCTTATTAGGTAGAGGGCCCACACAACTGACGCGCAAGATGGGTTGCTGACCTCCTTGCAGGAGCGCGGAGAGAAACATCACCAGCAGATATAAACAAACAAACAAAAAAAAAAAAAAAAAAAACAAAAAAAAAACCATCCGAACAGGCCATGAAGGCCCAGCGGTAACGAACGGCCGCCGTGTCATCCTCAGCGCACAGGCGTCACTGGATGTGGATATGGAGGGGCATGTGGTCAGCACACTGCACTCCCAGCCGTATGAAAGTTTGCGAGACCGGAGCCACTACTTCTCAGTCAAGTAGCTCCTCAGTTTGCCTCACAAGGGCTGGGTGCACCCCGCTTTTCAACACTGCTAGGCAGACCGGATGGTGACCCATCCAAGTGCTATCCAGCCCGACAACGCTTAACCTTGGTGAGCTGATGACAACCGGTGTTACCACTGCGACAAGGCCATTGGCTATATAAATAAAACAGGCGTTCCAAATAAACACGGAACTACTTCACCAGACAAAATGTGACAGTGTTATATCAATCAGAATTGTTAAGACTCAAGTAGCACTTCACTGACCCAGCTTTGTAAGCACGCACGGACAGTCGGAGTGGCAGTGTTTACCTACCGCTAGGAACAGCTCTGGCCAGTACTTACGCCGGCCATAGCAATGTATACACTAGTTGTAGCATTGCAGTAGCACATAGTATTTTGTAATTAGTAGAGTAGATTTAGGTCAGTATTTTCTTCCATTGTCTTGTTTCCTTATCTGGTTTGCCACCACAGAAGTTGTTGGGTTTTCTTGTTGTTCTTGTATTTAAAACCTAGTGTGTGCCAAGAAGGTGTTTTTTCTTTAATTATAATAAAGTGTGTTCCAATTGACTTTCAGTTCTTTTCTGCCGACCGCAGGACACTACAGTGCCAGCATAGGCAAAATTGTGACTTCATCAGCGAAGTGAAACATACTGCAGTGCCAGGGTCAATAAACCGGTCTTTCACATGGGAGAAATGTGTGACTACTTTGAGAAATGAATATGTAGACGTGGGGAATAAAGAAGTAGAATGTTAATAACGTTTTTTTACTTACAAAGCTGTAGGAGTTTTAACTTACAAACTTTGGAGGCATTACTTTTCAGCACGCCTTCGTATTTCTTTGGCTCTCCGATTTCATCCAGAATGACAAGACGAAAAATTATTCTTTCCGTAAGTTATACGATGAATACACTAAAGTACAATCTTATTGTTTACTGAATGTTAAAAGTACCTGTTTCCTCAAATTTCGATAGTTATGTATATGATTTTAGGATAGATAACTTCAGTGGCAGACGCTGCAAGATAGATTTTGCTTCCAGCGAGGTTTACCATTAAAATTCTCGTGAGTTGATGATGAAGAAATAAGCAGAAAAAATGAACGGGAATGTGGGAAATGAGAGTTACATGCATCACCCACTGCCACACAACGTAGGGTAGCTTGTTGAAGTTCGGTGTGGAAGAAGTTGAATGCACCGCCTAACTAACTTCACTGCGAAAACAGTCACAATATACAAATAACGGACCTGCCATTTCGCTTCAACACCGTGTTCTGATTTACTCGTATGTTTCATTATTTGTATTATCACATAGGAATTGACTGAGATGATTTGGAACTGTGGGTAAAAGGTAGCAATCAAAATTCCCGCATTATGGTACCTCTTACGATCTCTTCATCCATGAGCAGCTTCAGTTGGATATGTTATATCTCAAGAAATTTGTGGACTCTTCTCCGCGCTGGATTGAGGCCATTATCGAGATTAGAAGCGATGATACACAGTATTAGCTTGATGTCTCCCGAGCGGTACGGCAACTTTTCCACTGCATGAGTGAACCGGAATGTGCTTCTGCGTCATAGCGCTCTACCTGACTATCAGCTCGCAGCGGCTCCAAAAACATTAAAAGATGCCTAAATTTGATAAACAGGAATCACCCTCCAGAGAGGGACTTCACAACAGTACCACATTAGAAAAGAAGGGCGTTTGATGCCTATAAAAATCACAGTCCATCGCTGATGACTAAGTAGCGTACGGGGCATATGGAAGCTCGAGAAGAGGGTTATGATGCACTGGTGCATAGAGCCGTGTGGTGCTGAGGATATCTCGTAACGTGTAATATCTCGTGTTCTTAGTGCGCGTGGCTTACGTGCTTGTCACGGATTAAAACAGCCCCGTAATGCGGGCAGCGTGGCTGCGGGGGGTTACGGTGCACGCAACGTGGAATGGCAGCTAAATCACTTCGCGTGTCGCGTGAGCGCCGTACCGCACACGAGCCGCAGTGTAGTAGTGCGTGTCGCAAGCAGCACTGCCGTCAACGGACGAATCAAGGCAATTGCTCTTGCTCTCCGCTGCGGCGACACGAACGTTCAGAGTCAACGCCTCCCCTGTCAGCGCATGAAGCTAAACCAAACTACTGGGTCAGAACGAAGTAGAGCGGGAGAAACTGAAAATTTTAATTCAAGCTAAAAGTCCAGAAGCGTTTTGAAAGTACACGCTCGGCGTCAGATTCGCACAAATTAAATTGTGTTGTAAACGACGATGTAACTTCTGCATTCTCCTTTTAGATCAAGTTGTCTACTATACTGTGTGCATTAGTTTGAACATCAACGAATTTGTTGCCCGTGTCTTGCAATTACGTAAGAACACGAAATAGAAATGAATTTTTGTTGTTCCTTAAATTGTCCATTAATTGAAATCACTTTTCTTTGGTGTCGCTTCTTATTCTTCCCAGATTTATATTGACATTGTTAGGTTTTCTTCAGTGATTAAGCATTATTTCATAGCTCTTTCATAACTGTACACAGCCGACTACTCGTTGATATCATGGTTGCCACACAGCCGACTGCTTGTTAACTTCATGCTCGAGGTCCTCGTGTGCTACACGACCTCATTTGTAAACCATTAATTACACACCGTCATTCTGTTTCTCCAAAATTATTCCCAAAGCATTCTGAAAATCTTTACAGCGTTGCTTAAAGTTTAGTTTAAAAAAGTGGTGATTCCATAACTCGATATGTGAAAATGTCATCAACATCAGCCTCTGCAACAACGGTGATTTACACAATACTTACGTTTATACAATGTCTGTATGTCACAATACAACGTCCTTCTGACAGGAGAATGCATGTCTGAAAGGCATAGTAATGTAACATTCACTGTATATACACACAAATTGTGTAAATAATTCGTATATAGGTCTCGACGGACTAAAATACGTAAATAAAAATTTGTCTCTCCCTGTGTGAGAATCACAGAATGCGAGCATAATGCATAAAGACAACATGACATACGAAAATTTGGGTCGGTCCCGGAGGCATGGACGAATAGCACAAATATTTAAGGCGACCGCTCGTTATAAACGAGAAATTCGGGTTCGAGTCCCTTCCGGCATAAATTTTCGTGTGTCACTAATCAAATGTGCTGCTGACGTCAAATCACATATGCAATTTACGAATCCATTTCGTAGTCTGTGCAGTATTCTTTCATCGAGGAGCACTAATCTCGGAAGGTACGCAGGAGAGCTTCCTTAAAGACTGGTACGTAGGAGAGAAGTACTGGAGAATGTGAAGCTGTGAAGTCGGGTCATGAGTCACTCTTGAATAGCTGCGTCAGTAAAGGACAAGTCCGCGAGAGGCAAAGAGACGAGGTTCGAGTCCCGGTGCGACACACAGTTCCAGACATGCAAAAGGATCGACACCCATTTGGAACAACGGACCATTTCCACAGACAAGGAATAGTTACGAGCAAAGAAACGTCCAGCTAACATACTCCGCAGCATCGTCGTACACAATATCGTAGTATCTTCTTGTGTTTCTCTTAAAAGAACACGGGAAATAGTATTTCCTACGTAAATAAAAAGTACGTCGACACGCTTTTCCTACTTGGTACGTGTGAAAATAGGGCTGAGGGTGCTGCTTGTGAATATGCTACTAAGCATCCTGATCGACGTCATCCAGTCATAAATGTGTCTTTTTCTCTGGATCTTTTCGTTCGAGAGACAAGTTTTCTCCTCCCATCATCATCGAACAGAGATCGTCCATGGACTAACCGTGTTCCAGCTAACGAAGAAGCCGTTCAAAGAGCTAGACATTCCAGGGAACTACACGTTCGGTAGAAAGGTAACTATTCGTTAACGCCGCACCAACATCTTCGACACCACTTTCTGCAGACGCAGTATTGTGGATGGTTCCAAGGACAAAAGCATGCCAACGATGGCGTTATAAAAATTGTAATGTGGTCTGATGAAGTGGCATTTACACATGAGGATATGTTCAACACGCGAACACCGACAGTGGTGGGAGCTGAAACCGCACATCACACGTGACTGTGGGTATCAGTTCCGCTTCAGCATCAGTGAATGGGCCAGAATATTAGGAAATAGTATTTTGGTTCTCTACACATTCCCGGACCGGTTGACTGCATTTCTCACAAAAATTTTGCCTGAAGGACTAAAGATAGTACACTTCATATTCTGCAGAAGTAGTGGTTCCAGCATTTTGGTGCACTTGCATATTTTACAAGAAATTTGTGAAAGTGTTTAAGCAGAACCGTTTTCAGGAAATGGATCTGTCGTGGAGGTTCTAAGACCTCTGCATTCACCCTGTCCTGAGTCACAAGGGTTTCTTACTGTGCAGAAACTTAATGGAGCACATTTAATTTGATTTAATGATGGATGTAGAAGAACTTATAAAGCCGGAAATGCATAGCCTCCTATTTCCATCTATTGTACTATAAATGTTTTTCCTTATTTTGTTACCAGAAGGTATGACGTTTCTGTGTCTTTTTATATTGTAATTGTTTTACTATTTGTATATACATGCATTTATGTCGATGTATAATTGGTTTGTTTTGTAAATACTATTTGTATTTTTACGCTGGGTCTTGCCTAGGGAAAACTATGCTATCGAACGAATACATCGATAGGTCGTGTGGAGAACCAAAGTGTTTAGGATCTTTGGTAGTGTGAACTCGGCCGCGCGGAGCGCGGGCAGAGCAGAGTCTGCCTGGAGCAGGGCAGTGGAGCAGGTCTGTTGTGTGACGCTCCCGCGAGTTGCCGCGCTTTCGGGGTTTGGCAGCATGTAATTGCGCTCGACTTGCTATGTTAGTTTCTGACATGGCGTCGCGACGGGAAGCGTTAGCTGGCACACATCAAGAGCCTGTTTCGGCTGGAGACCGTGTCGAGAAGAAGGTGCACCAACATCCAGCTTCAGCAACAGCGACGGCCGACAATGAGTGAGTGTCGCCACCTCCTCGATCGACGACTTCAAACCTTCAATCAACCAACAAGGAAGGCTGGTAGCACGTAAAGTTTTAGAACTGTATGGCAGACCTCAGCTTTTCAAACTGTTAAATTTTTCTCACTAAATTACAGCAACGTAGCATGAACCTTGGTTGCTCATTCTCCCAATTGCATTACCAAGCAGGGCCCCTAGCTTTTCCAGAATAAACCCGAGTGTCACTGAAATTCAAACGCCAGCATTAAAGTAATATCATTCCATTTCACTGCTTTAATTTCAAAGTTCAGTTAAAGTATCCATAGCTGGCTACAATATTTAGATTACACAAGCACAAATTAAGAGTGTGAGTTTTGTTACCGTATTTTAGCGTATTTTAGCTTGGTACGTACTAAATTTTACTATTGTTAATTGTTCAGAATCATTTAATTCAAGTTCAAAGTTAAATCTCTTATTTCTAAATTGCGTAGATTCAAGTAGCTTTTGAAATGATTGTTGAGGTAGCCCAAGACTAACCGTATTTTACTGAATTTATGTGCTTCAGGAACAAAGCTCACTATTAATTTCAGATACTAAATTAACCTTCAATTTTCCGGTTTTATTCATTCTATTCCTAAATGAAGTCAGAGTGTAACGAAATTTATTACTTCTGACAAACTTTCAGTTTTCACACAAGACATATCAACCTTCAGTTGCCACACTTTTAGTGCTAATTATATGTGCAATAACCCTTCATTTTCAGTTAGTAGTTGTCCATAGGACTGCGACCGTAATTTTCCCCAAATCTCAAATATCTAATTAACGCCAATTAATTGTGAACGTAACGACCGCACATTTACTTTCTTTACTAATTTTACCCTTCTCTCAAAGTTAATTTCCACCAATTTCATTTGCATTTTTCCTTTCATTTAGATGTAACCATTTCCTCCCTCTTTACCGACAAATTAACTTCGGTGACGATTGCTTTTCCCCAAATTTTCATTAGGCGCACGTGGTTTAATTTTTCATTGTCATTAAGGTCGATAAGTGAGGGGGAGGTTACAAACTGACGTCATTCTTCTATGCTGCTCTTATAACTGTGGCTGAAGCTATGCTGCAAAGTGTAATGGTATGGGCCTAGACGTTAGTCCGATGTCGTATTTGGAGCATTTCGCCATAGCAGCAACTTCCTCGATGGCCTGCCTGATAGTTTAGCCATCAGGTCACCCTGACTCTGTCACAGTCTGCGTGAGACCACTTGCCGGTGACCCTGCTGCCGCTTCATGGTCCGAGGTACGAGCTGAGGTGCTCCCTGCTCCGCGCTGTTGGGGCACAGTGCCACCAGATGCGGTCACGTCACCCATGCACGTCAACAGCTAGCCATTGGATTGTGCTGAGAACACTTTCTGTTCGAGAAGCGCTTATAGTGTCGGGTCCTTCCGGTGTGCCTGGGTCCAGAGTTCAATGCCTGTTTCCTGTAGCCTGCTTAATGCGGGCATGTTGTGCTACGTTTTTTTTACGGTTAAAAATAAAGAACTTTGACAACATTAGGCTGCTTTCATTGTCTTCACCTCCACCCAGCTCCATCAGAGAACCACTCTTCCACTCTGTTTGCCCCAGCACTACTACCTAACAGCTCAGGAAAGCATGATTCAGAAAGTCGCTAAATTCGAATTGCAGGGATGTCACTTTAAGCATCCGATCTGCAGGCTAAGAATGTTTTTGAAGGACGCACTGTAACTGATAATGTGTTAAAATAATACAACCGGCCACTCATTCTGAGTTTAGTATACATTTTTAAAATCTGCACACTGATAAGTTATGTTTTTCATTTCTGTCCTACGATGCTTCATTTGTTATTAGCCCATTATTACTATTCGTAATATTTCCTACATGTCTGCGCAGTAATTGTTATGTTCAACGGTAAAAATAACTGTAGTTATGGGATTGTATTGTTTAAGAAACAGCATATTGTCAGCCTCATTGCACTCCATCTTCAGGCCACGAGTGACCTACCGGTACCATCCGACTGCCGTGTCATCCTCAGAGGAGGATACGGATAGGAGGGGCATGGGGCAGCATGTAACCTCCCCCTCACTTGTCGACCTTAATGACAGTGAAAAATTAAACCGCGTGTACCTAATGGAAATTTGGGAAAAGCAGTCGTCACCGAAGTTAATCTGTCGGTAAAGGGGGAGGAAAGGGTTACATCTAAATGAAAGCAAAAATGCAAATGGAACTGGTGGAAACTAATTTTGAAAAGGGGTAAAGTTAATAAAGAAAGTAAATGTGCGGCCGTTACGTTAACAATAAACTAGCGGTAGTTAGATATTTGAGATTTGGGGAAAATTACGGTCGCCAGTCCTATGGACAGTTACTATAGTAACTGAAAAAGAAAGGTTATTACACATATAATTAGCACTAGAAGCGTGGCAACTGAAGGTTGACACGTGTAGTGTGAAAACTGAAAGTTTGTCAGAAGTAATAAATCTCGCTACACTCTGACATAATTTAGCAAAAGAATTAATAAAACCGGAAAATTGAAAGTTAATTTAGTGACTGAAATTAATAGTGAGCTTTGTTTCTGAAGCACTACGAAATTCAATAAAATAAGGTTAGCCTTGGGCTACCTCAACGAACATTTCAAAAGCTACTTGAATCTACGCAATTTAGAAATAAGAGATTTAACTTTGAACTTGAATTTAATGATTCTGAACAATTAACAGTAGTAAAATTTAGTATGTACCAAGCTGAGCTGTAGTCACAGGTAAGCTAAAATATGGTAACAAAACTCGCACTCATAATTTGTGCTTGTGTAATCTAAATATTGTAGCCAGCTATTAATACTTTAACTGAACTTTGAAATTAAAGCAGTGAAACGGAATAATATTACTTTAATGCTGGCGTTTGAATTTCAACGACACTCGGGTTCATTCTGGAAAAGGTGGGGACCCTGCTTGGTAATGCAATTGGGAGAATGAGCAACAAATGTTCATGCTAAGTTGCTGTAATTATAGTTACGAAAATGTAACTGTGGTGTCTAGACAAGACAGCCTAGACACAATGAGAGGAAGTCGAAAGGCACGCGCTTAAACTCACGCAGGCTGGCGTGACGTCTGAAACAGGATACGTAATGAATGCTATAAATAAAAGTACGTAGCTTCTGAATACTTAACTTTAATCCATAATTGTAGAACATCGCTCTTGATGATACATGCTTCATATAATAAATATCAATTGAATACGGCGCCTTGCTAGGTCGTAGCAATTGACTTAGCTGAAGGCTATGCTAACTATCTTCTCGGCAATGAGAGAGTCTTCGTCAGTGTAGCATCGCTAGCAAAGTTGGCTGTACAACTGGGGCGAGTGCCAGGACGTCTCTCTAGACCTGCCGTGTGGTGGCGCTCGGTCTGCAATTACTGACAGTGGCGACACGCGGGTCCGACGTATACTAATGGACCGCGGCCGATTTAAAGGCTAACACCTAGCAAGTGTGGTGTCTGGCGGTGACACCACAGTAACAGTTTGAAAAGCTGAGGTCTGCCATACAGTTCTAAAACTTTACGTGCTACCAGTCTTCCTTGTTGGTTGATTGAAGGTTTGAAGCCGTTGATCGAGGAGGTTACTCACTGTCGGCCGTCGCTGTTGCAGAAGTTCGATGTTGGCGCGCCTTCTTCTCGACACGGTCTCCAGCCGAAACGGGCTCTTGATGTGTGCCAGCTAACGCTTCCCGTCCGCGACACCATGTCAGAAAGTCGAGCGCAATTACATGCTGCCAAACCCCGAAAGCGCGGCAACTCGCGGGAGCGTCACCCAACACACCTGCTCCACTGCCCTCGTCCAGCCAGACCCTCTCTGCTCTGCCAGCGCTCCACGCGGCAGAGTTAACACTACCAAAGATCCTAAACACTTTGGTTCTCCACACGACCTATCGATGTATTCGTTCGATAGCATAGTTTTCCCTAGGCAAGACCCAGCGTAAAAATACAAATAGTATTTACCAAACAAACCAATTATACATCGACATAGATGCATGTATATACAAATAGTAAAACAATTACTTTGTACAAAGACACAGAAACGTCATATCTTCAGGTAACAAAACAAGGAAAAAAATTTATAGTACAATAGATGGAAATAGGAGGATATGCATTTGCGGCGTTACACGTGCCCCACGTGGTCTGAGGATGTTCGTGTAACCTAAACAGACACAGAAAATGTCCCAAAAAGAAAAAAACAGCGGAAATGCATATGCTCAAAACATCAAGAAAATTTAGCATTAGGCTAATTAACCATAAACCAATTTTTAGAAAATAATAATTGAGTGGAGACACTCCTAATCTTATTCCACTCTGTCATCTTACACAAAAGAAAACAGGTTGACAACATATTAAAATTCATAGAAAACATAGAAAATGGTTTAACTATTCAAAAAATCAAAATTCCTAACAGTATCAAGAAATGAAATACTATTTACAAAATTAATCAGAGTACATGGTCATAAAAAAGATGTATCAAAATACGCAAATTAATAATTAATTACATAGAACACACGTTTTATATAACCTTATCATAATTGATACTCTCGCCATGAGACTCCACTTAACGCTAAACAAGAAAATAATATACAGCAGATCGACAAAAAAACTTAAATATTGACAGCAGGATTCGTCCACATCAGCTGTTCGGGAAGAAAAACAACTCTGCCTTCCGTACCCGCAAGTACAAAGAATGCCGACAGCAGCAGAAGCGCCGACAGCGCCTCCGCCTCGGCAGTATTGTTGCGCCCGCCTGTGCGGCACGCTTGATCTCACTCGCCTGTGTAACGGCATTTCCAGAACGTCCGTTTCACTGAATCCTTTCGGAAAATCTCACTCCCAAGTAATCTCAAGGAGACCATTAACACTATCACAGTGGATAACTCAACACTGTCCATCATCACACGCATGTACTAGCCTGAAACTTAAAACAGCGTCTAAGTACATCGGCAATGACTAGTAAATCACATATTTATGAATTCTTACAGCTAGTTACAAAATCATATTTACATTCCTTAATCTTCTGTGACTCAGCTGAAAACTTAAACTAGCAGCTTGGATTTTTCAATTGATTAATAATCACACTCTCTTAAATCATTTAATTAAAATTAATTACATAGTAATTACAATTTCTTTAATGTCCTCTTGGTCAGGCAAAAGCATGACAATCTAGCAAATCGTTAAATATTACACTCTATATTTACATACTGTACAAATTACCCATTCTGTGGTATTAATCAATCCTTGATTGGTACAATTTCAAGTCTACAATGTTCCGTATACCTAATAGTTACCCAGAGCTTGGATACTCTAAGCAATAAGCATTTGTGTGAGGTATACCAATGACTTTATATGGTCCATTATAAACAAACTTAAATTTAGAGATTTCATTGTCTATCTCGCTCGATTTCTCATGAGCTTTTACAAGTACTACGTCTCCGATTGCAAACTTAGCAAAACACGCTTTAGCGTCATGACGACGTATGCGAGCATCGGCTTTTAGCTTCATTACTTCACGCAAACGATCTTTTTTCACACCAACGCTAATGTCAATCCGTGGAGGGAATTTGATTATCTCTTCCACTAAACTTTTACTTCTGTCATCTAACAGGATTTCCTCTGGAGAAAATCTCGTATATTCATATCTCAAGGTGTTCATAATTCTCTCAAATTGTGCTACATATTTGGCCCATGCCCTATGGTTGTGATGGCAATAGGTACGGCAAAGTCGGCCTAGCTCGCGCATATAGCCCTCAGCGGGATTCCCAGCCGGACAATAAGCTGAAATATGGATCACTTTTACCCCATTACTTTCCATGCCTTCATTCCACAACTTAGAAGTAAATTGTGCCCCATTGTCTGATAGAATCGCCTTGGGCTTACCAATATGAACAAAATAATCGTTCAAAAGCTTGCTATAGACCGATTTGGCTGTAGCTTTCCTAATCGGGTACAGTTTGATGAACTTGGAAAAAGCTTCTAGCAGCACTAAAATGTAGGCAAAGTTTCCTGATGACTTGGGCAAAGGTCCGTACAAGTTCACGCACAGTAATTCAAAGGTGTCGTTAGGAATTATACAGGGTGATTCAAAAAGAATACCACAACTTTAAAAATGTGTATTTAATGAAAGAAACATAATATAACCTTCTGTTATACATCATTACAAATAGTATTTAAAAAGGTTTTTTTTCACTCAAAAACAAGTTCAGAGATGTTCAATATGGCCCCCTCCAGACACTCGAGCAATATCAAACCGATACTCCAACTCGTTCCACACTCTCTGTAGCATATCAAGCGTAACAGTTTGGATAGCTGCTGTTATTTCTCGTTTCAAATCATCAATGGTGGCTGGGAGAGGTGGCCGAAACACCATATCCTTAACATACCCCCATAAGAAAAAATCGCAGGGGGTAAGATCAGGGCTTCTTGGAGGCCAGTGATGAAGTGCTCTGTCACGGGCTGCCTGGCGGCCGATCCATCGCCTCAGGTAGTTGACGTTCAGGTAGTTACGGACAGATAAGTGCCAATGTGGTGGCGCTCCATCCTGCTGAAATATGAATTGTTGTGCTTCTTGTTCGAGCTGAGGGAACAGCCAATTCTCTAACATCTCCAGATACTGTAGTCCAGTTACAGTAGCACCTTCGAAGAAAAAGGGACCAAAAACTTTATTGGCTGAAATGGCACAGAAAACGTTCACTTAGGCGAGTCACGTTCATACTGAGTTGTTTCCTGCGGATTCTCAGTGCCCCATATACAGACATTGTGACGGTTGACTTTCCCGTTAGTGTGGAAAGTTGCTTCATCACTAAACACAATCTTTGAAACGAAAGATTCATCTGTTTCCATTTGAGCAAGGATAAAATCACAGAAATCGATTCTTTTAATCTTATCAGCTGCAGACAGTGCTTGAACCAATTTCAGACGATAAGGTTTCATAACTAACCTTTTTCGTAGGACTCTCCATACAGTTGATTGTGGAATTTGCAGCTCTCTGCTAGCTCTGCGAGTCGATTTTCCTGGGCTGCGAACAAATGCTTGCTGGATGCGTGCTACATTTGCATCACTCGTTCTCGGCCATCCAGAACTTTTCCCTTTGCACAAACACCCATTCTCTGTAAACTGTTTATACCAACGTTTAATACACCACCTATCAGGAGATTTAACACCATACTTCGTTCGAAATGCACGCTGAACAACTGTCGTCGATTCACTTCTGCCGTACTCAATAACACAAAAAGCTTTCTGTTGAGCGGTCGCCATCTTAGCATCAACTGACGCTGACGCCTAGTCAACAGCGCCTCAAGCGAACAAATGTACAACTAAATGAAATTTTATAGCTCCCTTAATTCGCCGACAGATAGTGTTTAGCTCTGCCTTTTGTCGTTGCAGAGTTTTAAATTCCTAAAGTTGTGGTATTCTTTTTGAATCACCCTATACTTTGCATAGGACCACGACTCGTACAGTTGGTAACCTTCATCTTCTGACATAAATCGCAAGTTTTCACTCTGTCAGTAACGCGTTTTAAAATGTTATTAAAATGCACTACTTCACTCAGCTTTTCCGGACATTTCTTTGGTCCACAGTGACCATACGCCAAATGGTAGTAGTCTATTATTTCCGTGACGTATTTGGTGGGCCAGCATACCCGCCAAAAATTACTATCTTCACCCTTTCGTATGTACAATATATGATCGTATATCTTGTAATACTTCCTTAATTTCTCTCCTTCTGGAATCCTTTCGTCATATCGGGTTTTCACCATATTTAAGCAACCGTCCTCGTTCTGGTGACGACGTAGATTCTTACAGATATTCACTATTAATTTACGTCCCTCAACTTCTTTAAAATAGTATAATTTGACCACTCCATCTGCCTCATCTTTCAATACATTTTGACTAGACTCGGGAAACCGCGACAGCGCATCCGCTACGCAACTGTCGGTCCCTTTTAGGTAACAGATGTCATAGTTAAATTGCAGCAAATAAAGCGACCACCTAGTCAGTCTTTCGTGAAGTAGTTTACAATCCTTCAGATAAGTGGGCGCCTTATGGTCCGTATGAATAATCACCTTACGGTCCCATAGGTAACCCTTGAACTTCTTGAATCCCCACACGATAGTGAGACACTCTATCTCAGAAATTGTGTAGTTTCGCTCACTTTTTGATAAAGTTCGACTCGCGAACGTTATCGTCCGGTGTTCCTTCTCTCCTTTACCAACTTCTTGGAACAGTTATACCCCCACCCCGTAATTCGACGAATCCGTTCCCAGATGGAAGGGTAGCGATAAATCAGGATGAAATAGTATGTTAGATCTTAACAACTTGTAACAACAACAACGCTGTACTATTGTACATATAAGTAAATTTTTTTCTTCTGATTTTTCGATAAATTAGTGTAATCGATGTTCTCATTTCATTTCTTTTTTGTTTCATGTAATTTTGTTAAGAAAACTGTAAACAAATTTCAATGTGAATATTAATGTTTATGTCAAATGTCAAGCAATATTGCAATAGAATTGAAAGGTGACAAATGTTGAAACTGTTGTTTAAAATTGTAACTGTGCGTCTGGTCCATACGTAGGCAATATGTTAGGATATGTAGAATGCAAAACCTCGGGTGAATACCCGGCTTGTAAGGGGGCGGTAAAAGATGGATGGCAGGCGAGCGCGGGAAAATGTACGCGGGCACTGCACGGCACAACTGGCTCAGTAGGTAGTTGGAGTTTGGCATTGGTCTGAGCAACACGTTCTGGATCGAGGAGGCTCTCCTGGAAGGCGTAGTTTCATTGAGCCTCGGGTATGCCGTTCCAACGCCCATACAGCATGGCAAAATTCCATAGACACTAAATGGAAAAGTATTGCGACGCTATGAAGAAATAAAGTGCCGATACGTCAAGAGCCATAGCTGTGGTTGTATGTGTGCTTTGTGCCTCGCCATCTCGCCGCGTGCCAACCGCCGCATCGATACAAACAGGTTGAAACTTTTAGTACTGTATTCGTATGGACCAGTGTCACTTTTGTTCCATACTGTTCAATAATAACTTAATAACAACTTAAATTTTACCAGAACTTTCCTATCATTTAATTATCCTCACAACTAACCTAGACAGTGTCCTTTCCAAATGTTGTGCAATCCGAGTGTCCCGAGATGAAAAATTAAAGTTTGTGTTAATAAGAATTACCTGCAGACCTAACTATGTTAGAATGGTGTTTAAAGAACTGTTTTGTTAATGAACCAGTAAATGAATAACGAAGGTCTGACAAAGTTGGAAGATAACTTTAATATTGATTTAGTAATGAAGTTTAATTATTTCGAGACAGATATAAAGGTATTTAAATGAGTAGGAAATAAGATAAAGAGAGTAGTAACTCATATATTGGAAATCTTGAGCGCGTAATGGTGTCAGTAATTAATTTTTTTCATACAGTGATCATAACAGTTTCAGGTTCCCCCCCCCCCCCTTCTTTTTTATTCATTTGAATTCTGAAGTGTTCTAAATTGATTTGATCAGCAAAAGTTAAAGTCAATATAAAATCCAAAATTTATCAGTGTTTTTATCTTTAACAAAATTGACATTGTGTGTGTGACTCGAAAGTGCTGTTTCTAGGGTAACCTATGCCCGATTTTAATCAGATCGATAGACAGTACGAAGTTTGGTAGTATACATTATAGTGTAGTGTTATGTATTCATGGTTTTTCCATATCAGTACAGAAAGTGAAACTATCAGTTCAATAGATTTTCTAGTTCTAAAATTTACTATATTATGCAGTGTTACTGCATGTTGTTTTGCATGAATATACATCAACTTGTACAGAGAAGAAACTCAGTTAATGCCTAATTAGGCTGGCGACCGTATTATTAACAAATTGGTAGCATCTGCTGTGTTGCTTTTTGTCCATCCTGACGTGTAGTTGTATTTCGGACTTATTTGACGTATCATTGTTATTACAGAGTGGTTGTAAGTCTGATTTGCCACCATTCAGGTACACGCGGTCAATATCTATACAAAAATCCTGTCTCGTAAGGTAAACCCCACTCACTTACCATAGTACAGGCTTTAATGAGTATTGTGTGCCCCACGCGCACGTTACAAGTGGCGACCGGCGACAGGACATCCAGTTGTTGTCGGTCACAAATTAATGTGAATACCGAACAGTGGATGTTCAGTGGCACGAATTGCAATATTAATTAGTAAAGTAAATAGCAGTGAACGTCAAGTACGGTAGTGGGGTGTAATTTGCGTTCAGTATGGACAATAACGTAGCCACAGTAGATGTGCCGAGCGTAATGGAAGATGCGGCTGGCAATGACAGGAGTTTACGCGGCCAGATAACAGATGGCGTTAGCGGTAGACAATTGGCGTACATACAATATCACGAACAAGTTAACGAACAGATTGAAATGTCGAGATTGCCTAGAACACAGCAAGGAATAAAACAGGAAGTAGAGGATGACTTTGTAGATGATAGTCGGTATGTGAACGAATCCACTGAGATGTTTGATTCACCACAGATAAAGAAAGAACCGAAAGAAAATTTTGATGTAGAATCGGAATACACCGATTCCGTAAAACAAAACAGTGTGAAAATTTTAAGCATGGACACATCTCCGGCGGTACTCCGCAAGGATACCGCCCTTCGATTGTGCCATTCCAGCACTAATCGAACCGCTAGGTTTCAGGTGCCAGCCAGCCAGCCAACCAGCCAGCCAGCGGTCCATCCGAGCAGCAGCAGCAGCAGCAGCAGCAGTTGTCCTGGCCAGCAGCAGCGGTTCCGGCCAGGAGCAGCGGTCCAGCCGACAGCAGCCAGCCCGCCCTCCAGCAGCAGCAGCAGCAGCAGCCAGCCAGCCCTCTAGCAGCAGCTGCGGTCCAGCCAGCAGGCCTTCCCCCAGCAGCAGCAGCGGCAGTGGCCCCGGCCCCGTCCGCGGCGGCAGCAGCAGCAGCAGCAGCAGCATTCCTGCCACCCGTCGTCGAGTCAGCACCTGCGCCAGCAGCGTGGGACTCTGGTCTTCGTCCGTCTTCGTCTTACTCCGTCTTCGTCTTCATCCGTCATCGTCTGTCCCCGGTTATTGTCCTTTCTTTTTCGTTCTGTGCGTTTTTGTTTCTCCCTGTCGTCATGTCCGCCCCCACCACTACTACCACTACAGCCATAGTTCATACTTCCCCCTCCGCCGCCACCACCACCATAACATCGTGTGCCCAGTCACACCCCCCTCTTTCCATCCCACCTCTTCTCACTCTCCCTTCGCCCTCGCTCTTTGTCGCCCCCTCTCCACTTCTTCCTCCCGCCGTAATCACTCAGCTCAGTCTCTCGATCACGGAGGAGAAGGTGTTGGCGCAGCTCAAGGCGCATCCCACGCTGGAGGTGCAGGCGGTCCGCCGCATATTCAACTCGGCTGGCCCCACCTGCCTTATGCAGGTTTTCTCCGAGGACGTCCCCTCCACTGACCGTCTCCTGAAGGAGGGTGCCCTCCTCTTCAACCAGCGCTACAAGGTCGACCCCTCCCATTCCCCTCCTCAATCCCTGCGCTGCCAGAGGTGTCTGCGCTATAACGCACACCCAACAGCTGAGTTCCACGAGGCCCCCACTGCCCGCATTGTAGGCAAGCGCGCTTCCTCCGGCAGTGCCCTAACCTTAAATCCCCTCCCTCCTGCAATACCTGCAATCGCCCCCATCCCACCTACTCTCAAAAGTGTAAAGCCCGACCCCCTCCAACCACTCCTGAACTCACCATCCCTGTCCGTCCTCTGGACGCCCCCACCCCTCCTGGCAATTCCTTTCGTCCCCCCCCCCCCCGCCGCTGAGGACATCATCAGGTTCCTCACCATCGTCCTTCAGAATGTTCATCCCTTTCAGCGCCCCCACACCCTCCAACAGATATCCCTCGCCGCCCGTTCCATTTTCCAACTGAAAATGTACGCCACCTACTCCAACATCCAGGCCCATTTCACCTTCTCCCGTCTTGACACCCTCGTCTAAATCCCTGTCATGGCGCGACAGCAACGTATGCTTTTCAACAATATCCGCTCCCTTCCTGCCAACAACAACCTCTTCCTGCACACCCTTTCCACCCACCGCGTGGATGCCTTCCTCCTCAATGAAACCTTCCTCCAACCCCAACACTGTGATTTCCCTAAATCACTCCAGGCAAATGCCGGGATGGTTCCTTTCAAAGGGCATGGCCGACTTCCTTCCCTAATCCGATGAGACCGATGACCTTGCTGTCTGGTCTCCTTCCCCGAAACAACCAACCAACCAAACGACCAACCAACCCCACCACTTCATCCACACTTCGCCCTATATCCTCCACTGCTCCGATAATCCCCTCCCAATTGCGCGTGGCGGAGTTGCCATTGGTCACCACCACCAGATCCCCGTTCGGCTCCAACCTCTCCTTCTCGACCCCACCGAACACCTAATCCTTAGTCTCTTCTTCCCCGGCCTTACCATTACCTGCGCCACCATCTATGTCCGCCCCAACGCCCCTATTCCCTTCGACTTCCTCTCCCACATCGACCGTACCTTCTCCTCCTACATGATCGCCGCCGACCTCAACATCCATAGTCGTTCCACTGCCCAGTTATGGCGGTGGCATCGGTTCCTCTCCTCCCTTCAAGGCGACCTCATCCCCATCCCCCAGCACACCCATCCCGAATCCAACTCCACTCCCGATGTTATCCTCTCCTCCCCCAACCTCCTTGGCTGCATAACCGTGGATGTCCTGGAGCCTATTGGTAGCGACCATCTCCCTGTCCTCCTCACCATTTCAGACAGTCGTCGCCCCTGCCCTGACCCTCGTAATGACCCTCCCCCTAAGTACGTCCCTGACTATTCCCATGCCAACTGGAATGCCTACCAGGTTACCCTCTCCACCCGGGTCGATAGCCACCCTTTCACCTACCACCACCCCGACGATGTCACCCATGCCGCCTCCTTTCTCCAGCAGACCTTGTCTCAGGCCATGGAGGCCCACGTCCCTACTGTCGCCATCCAGCCCCACCGTCCTACCTTACCCCAACAGGCCGTCCTCCTCCTATGTGAATCCCGCCGTCTCTACCGTGCCTGCCTCCGCACGCCTGACCCGGACACACTACGACGCCACCGGCAACTCCAGCGACACATTAGTAATTTGCTCGCGGCTAAGAAATGCCGGGACTGGCGACAGACATGCACCCGTTTAAATGCTACCCTACCTATCAACTTGTCCAAGTTCTGGTCAGCCTTCCGTCGCCTTACCGGAACTAAACCCTCCCCCTACTATCCTCTTCTCCATGATGATCACCCCTTCCCTGACACCCGTAGTAAGGCCAATCACTTTGCCTCCTACCTCTCCGATTTATTTTCCATTCCTGATGATCCCCAGTTCGATTACTCCCTCTTCCCAGATATCCGCGATCGAACTGACACGTCTGTCCCTCCCCTCGCTCCTGGTTTCCAGTACTTGGACAACATTGCACACACGGAACTCAATGCCCCTATCACTACACAGGATCTCATTGCTACACTCCGCACCAAACGCCACACCGCTCCTGGTCACGATCGTGTCACCTACCGTCACCTTCGTGAAGCTCCTGTCTCTTTCGTCTCCGCCCTGGCCAGGATCTACAATGTCGTCCTGTCCACCGGTTACTACCCCAACCTGTGGAAAACCTCCCGTATCCTCATGTTCCTTAAACCTGGCAAACCGCCGTCCGCTGTCTCCTCCTACTGTCCCATCAGCCTTACCTTGGTCTTCAGCAAGGTCCTGGAATCTATCCTCACCCGACACATCCACCAGCATCTCCGCTAGCACCGCCTCTTTCCCGTTACGCAGTGTGGCTTTCGGCCGTCCTTCTCTTCTGACGACCTTCTCCTTCACCTCACCCATCTCCTTTCTGACCAGCTTAATTCCTGTCACTCCGCAATCTTCCTCTCCCTGGACCTCGAACGTGCTTATGACTGTGTATGGCATTCCGGTCTCCTCTTCAAGCTCCAAACCTTCGCCCTTCCCATTAACTACGTCCGTCTGATCGGCTCCTTTCTCTCCCGTCGTCCTTCCTATGCCACCATCCATAACACAGATTCCTACACCTTTTTCCCCTCCGCCGGTGTGCCCCAAGGCTCTGTCCTCTCACCCTTTCTTTACCTTTTGCACACGGCAGCCGTCACCCCCCATCCACCTTCTTCAGTTTGCCGATGACACCGCCTTCCTTGTCCTTGTCCCCACCCTACAGCGCTCCCAACACCTTCTCCAATCCCATCTTGACCGGCTCACCGCTTGGTGCAACCAGTGGTTGCTCAAGGTCAATCCCTCCAAAACCCAGGCGATTATTGTAGGCAAAACCACCCCTTCCTTCCGCCTCCTTGATTTCTATATCACCATCTATGGCCGTCCTATCGCCCTCACTCCCACCCTTAAGTACCTTGGCGTCACCCTCGACCGTCGCCTCTCCTGGATTCCCCACCTCCGGACAATCCAAGCCAAGGAATGCTCCTGACTCAGTCTCCTCAAGCTCCTCTCTGGCCGTACGTGGGGTCTGGACCCCTCCACCATCCTCCACACCTATAAATTCCTCATCCACCCTATCCTTTGTTATGCCCATCCGGCTTGGATCTCCGCCCCCCCTACCTTTTATAAATCCCTCCAAATCCTTGAACACCATGCTCTCTGCCTCGCCTATCGCATCCGTCTCCCCTCCCCCACGCGGATCCTGTACGATCCCATCCCCTTCCCCCTTCCTTTTCCTTGAAAGGATACGGATCCTGTACACCTCCCGTAAACTCGATCCTCCTCACCCACTAGTCTCCCCGATCCTCTCCCACCCCCGCCTGCTGCCGCACCTGTATTCCCATGTCCCACCCGGTCTCCACTTCCCCACCCTCCTTACCCTCTCCCAAGATGGCTTCCATCAGCTCCCCCTCCCTGATGATGTCCTCCTCCCCTCCATCTACCCCTCCTATCAACTTTGACCCTGCCCCACCCCCCACTTCCGGTGTCCTTTCCTTTCGGCACCCTCCCTTTCTTCTCTTCCCTTCCCTTCTCTTTCCTTTTCCCCGTCCCCTCCCTCCAACCCTCTTCCCCCGGGCTTCCCCTCTCCCTTCCTCCCTCCCCCTATCTCCCCTGCCCGTGGCATCTCTGCTCTCCCCTCTCCCTCTCCCCCCCCCCCCACTCCTCCTCTCTTGGCAGGTCCCCGGACTCGCAGACGCTCAGTGAATATTCGCGCGCCCGAGAACATTGCCATCTGTGTCTCTTGTGTGTGACATCGTTTTGTGTTTTTTAGTGTCCGCCGTCAAGCTTCTACGTTCACTTGTGCCGTCGGATTCACCAGTGTTCTGTGAGCCATGTCAACGTGTTTTCAGTGTCGTTATCGTCGAGTGTGAACGGCTCCGTGTGTTTTGTGTATCTGTGACCACTCTTTTTTGCACGTCACTTTGTTCATACTGATTCTCCATTCTGTGTTCTGTTATTGTCAACACTATGGCTGAAGAGAGGTGTAGCATGCCACTGACAGCCTACCCGTTGTTTAGGTATTAAAATAACAATAAAGGAAAAAAAATTAAGGATGAACGACTTATTTGAACGATTAACCAAACAAATTGCAGGACAGAGTGAGCAGCTCAAAACACACGTTGACGAGCAGCTTAAAACACAAAGTAATCAGCTCAAAACACAGAATGATCAGCTTAAAACACACGTTGGTCAGCTTAAAGCACAGGTCGAAGAACAAGGAATTAAAATTAGTAAACAAATAGAACAGATAGAACAAAAAGTGGGTAATTTAAGCTCTGTAGTAAATACTATGAAGTCTGAAATTGACACAATTAATAAAAATATGAATACTATGCAGGAGGAAATTGACAACATTAACAGTAGGTTTGATGTTGAAATTCTCAACATCCAAGAGAAAGTAGAGCATCTAGTTGAAACAAAAGTAGACGAAAAAGTATTCGGTCTTAAAACTGAGATCGTAAACGAATGCCAACATGGAATATCACAGTTGAAAAAGGCAGTTTCAGACACTGAAAGAGATTTAGGCGAAAAAGTTACTGGATGTGTACAAAAGTGTGAACAAAATACATCGAAAATTCAAGGCAAAATTTTCGATCCCGAGAGTAAAATCAAAGATAGGCCTGGTGTTGTCTGTAATGGCACGCCACTTACGAAGCTGTTGGAAGGTGAGGAGCGCTTCGATCCCGCCAAGAAACATAACGGATGGCATCCGTTGGATTTCATCAAAAATTGCGAGAGGATGTTTCCTAAACACTTGTGTGGTCAGGAAAAGATAAACGTAGTAATTAGCGCCTTAGCAGGTGATGCTAAGCGCTGGGGAATTAACTTGAATACCGAACTAATGACGTTCGAAGAGTTTAAACAAAAGTTTACGGAAGAATACTGGTCCGAACAATAACAGGATCATTTGTGGCACGAGTGTATCATGGCCAGACTTCATGATAACAGGGGCAGGAATTCTTTGAAAGATTTCTGCGAATATTGGTACCGAAAGTTGACACACTTAAGAGGGAGAAGATCCGATTCAGAAATCGTATGGGAGCTATATAAAAAGCTTCCAGAAGATTCGAAGAGATATGTGGGAAGCAATCATCGTAGCTTCCAAGCGTTTCTCGAAAGGGTCGAAGACGAAGATCATTGGCGCGAAAGTCGTGCCAATTATCAGAATTTTGGTAACAGAAATAATCGCAATAATGACGAGAGAAATGACGGCGATGGGTTTCGCGTCAACATAATACAGAGAGGTAGAGGCAGAGGAAGAGGAAGAGGGAGTTATGTCGCGGTAGAGGGTACACCGCGCAAAATAATAACGACGTGGGAAACTGATTTCCGCGAACGTTGCGGGCCAAACGGAAGCGGACAGAACATATGGGCCCCGATTTAAGAAATGTTACTGGACTGACAGTAAAGTTATGAGACAGCTTAGAGATAGGCGTGGAACGACGCAACGTGTTGTTGCGAAACAAGCGTCAGGTACGAGCGTAGATGACCCATCTTCGCCGCACTGAGCGATACATGTTAACAGGCGAGTGGAGCATCAGAGGGCAACAGCCCAGCCTAGCAGAACAGCTGTTCAGAGAGAAGCCGCTAGCAATGTGGCAGCGTTAGGTACGAACATTGCCGTAAGAGCTGGTGAATACATTATGAATGGTAACTCCGTGGCGAAGGAAATAGTAGATGGGACAGTGAATACACAGAGAGGTGCAGTTAGCAGTGTTAGCAATGAAGTAAATGGCGAGAATGAATTAGCAGAAGTAACTGATAGGCGTGTGCAGATCGACGATCTGTACAAGGGCCTCAAGCAGTGTGAGTGGGAGGATTTTAAGAAGGAGTATGAGGCAAGGAGGTTAATTAGTGAAAAAGGAGATAGTAGGGACGTTGATAAGGTGACGTGGCCCGAATTTAGAGAGGAGAGAGTAAATAGCGCCGCGCAAAGTACGCATGCTGCCGATAGGAAGAAAGTTAAAGATAGAAAGGAATTGGAGGATGAAATCCTAAGCATTGACGAGGAAGTAACTTCTGTTAATGATCCGCCAACAGTACGAGCTGTTACCGAAAGGCACCATGGGGAAGGGGCAGGTAATTACCTAAGAATAATTGAAGTCCACGACGATTACACTAAATATGAAATAATAGTGGATGTGAGTGAAGCTGATAATGAGGCCGTTTTGCCAAAAGAGGATATTGAGTTAAAATCAAAGTCTGACGAAAATGCAGAGGAAGAACTTAGTGCCTGTCTCAGAAAAGCTTTTATGTTAGAACCTGAAAGCGATCCAGAATGGTCGGATTCTGACGATAGTTCAGATGACGAGTATTTCGGTACTAGTGAAACTAATGGGAATACAGCTAATTGCGATATTGTTCCTACGGATGATGAAGTTTTAAAACAAAACCCAGATGTTGAGACTGAACATAGAAAAAAGGAGCCACCGGACGACTCAGTGTCAATGTTACAAAGAGTTCAAGTATGTGATGACTTTGAGCTCCGGGAACCAAAGAAACCGCTAGATATAGGTGATGTGCAGGTCAAAAGCATATCTTGGGACGATGTTATCGTCGATCCGGATTTGCTTAGGGAAGAACACAACAATGAAAGGCATTTGACGGTTAAACAAACTGTAATACCAGTTGAAATTTATAATATGAAATTGCAAGTACTTCTTGATACGGGATCTCAGATAAGTGCGATTTCTCAATCGTTCTTCGAACACATTTGTGATAAGCCTGGACTAGTAATTATGTCAGTGACTGGTGTAAAAATTGTTGGTGCTACTGGCAAGACTAGCAAGCCAGTAAAGAACCAGATTTTGGTTGAATTTAGTATAAAAGGACAAAAGTTTGAACACGATTTTTTGGTTGTGCCAGACTTGAGTACTGAAATGATTCTAGGTATAGATTGGCTAGATAAAGAAAAAGTTATTATTTATTGTAACCAGGAAGTGATCAAAATTAATAATGTATCTACGAATTTGGAAATAAAATTTGAGGAAAATGGGAAGATGGTCGATTCAGAAATTGGTTCTTTATTGTTGGAGATCGACCAAGGGAATGATGGTTTGACAAACATGTATGAAATGTACCATGTCAAGAGGTTAATAGATGAGAGTGACAGGCAGGGACATGAATTTAACGAAATTGTGAAAAATCTCCTGATCAGAAAACAGAATTGCTTGATATTTTAGAAAGTAATAGCACCGTATTTTCGGAAAAACCTGGCCTAGTTAAGAACTTTGAATACCAGATTGAGACATTAGAGCATAAACCTTTCTTTGTAAGACCGTTTTCGGTACGCATATCAAAGAGGCAGGCTGTTCAAGAGGAAATAGATAAAATGATAGAATGGGGTGTAATCGAACGGAGTAGCAGCGAATATAATAGTCCCCTTATCATCGTGAATAAAAGGGATGGGGGAGAAAGAGTAGTCATTGACGCCAGGACTTTGAACAAAATTGTAAAGAAGGAAATAGACAGACCTGAAAATCTGGACGACATGCTCCAAAAGTTTTATAATGTGAAGTATTTAACCAGTCTGGACATGACCGTCGGATACTGGCAAATCCCATTGAGCAAAGAATCCCGTAAATATACCGCTTTTCTATTCGCCGGGAAATGCTGTCAGTATAAAGTAGTGCCATTTGGGCTTAGCACTTCTGTGGCGGTATTTATTAGGGCACTGGAATTTGTATTAGGGAGAGAATTGAGTTCCCAGCTAACCATTTATGTAGATGACTTACTGATTGCTACTGAAGAATGGCAAGAGCATTGTGAATTATTGCAGAAAGTTTTTGTTGCTCTACATGTAGGGGGCATGACACTTAAGTGGAAAAATGTGAATTCTTGAAGTCGGAAATAAAGTTTCTGGGGCACATTATTACTACGACCGGTATTGGCAAGGACCCGGAAAAGTTAAGTGCAATAGCAGAGTGTCCAGCTCCCAGAAATAGAAAACAGTTGAAAGCCTTTTTAGGTTTATGTGGGTTCTATAGAAAATTCGTCAAGGGGCAAGTTTTCAATAGTCCTCATTTGAATAATCTACTTAAGAAAAATAGTGCTTTTGTGTGGACTGAAGGGTGCATGAGAGATTTTGAAAATTTAAAAAGTGAACTTTTGAATGACAATATTTTGCACCACCCCATACTGTCAGAACCTTTCCACATGAGTACTAACAGTAGTGCTTATGGAATTGGTATAGAAGTTTTCCAAGAAATCTGTGATGGCAAAGAAATCGAACACAGGACTATCGCGTTTGCAAGTAGAACTCTAACAAAATACGAGAGAAACTACACTATATCGGAAAAGGAGGCTTTAGCCATTATACGGGGATTACAGAAATTCAGGAATTATCTGTGGGGCCATAAGCTCATCATACATACTGACCACAAAGCTTTAACTTTTCTTAAGGATTGTCGTTTAATTAACGGCAGGTTAAATCGTTGGGCTTTGTACCTACAACAGTTTGATTACGAGATTTGCTATGTTAAGGGTACTGAGAATTACGTGGCAGATGCTTTATCTCGATTGCCTAATGATATGAGTGAAGTGCCTGATGAAAATGGTGAAGATGGTACTTTTCAGATAAGGTATATGAAGAGGTTTCAGGAAAAAGGAAAATTGAGCAAATATGTAAAAACATGAGGTACCATCAGAATGAGGATCCGACATGAAAATCTATGAAGGTAAATTTTGACAGCGTGCAGTATCCTCAAATTAAGAAATACTACAAAATCTTTAAAGGCATTTTATACAGGAGAAAAGATTTAGTCACTGAGGAATGGAGAGTATGTTGGCCACACCAGTTTGATACTGATGTCATAGACAATTTTCATTTAGCATTGGGGCATAGTGGGCCAAAGAAATGTTTGGATAAATTGAATAATGTAGTAGTGATTGCTGGAAGTGTCAGTAAGAAGGTAAATGAGCGAATTAAGTCGTGTGATGTCTGTCAAAGGGCCAAAGTACCGAACAGAACTAGTAGAGGTCCAATGCAAAGTACATTACCTGAGGACACCCTAGAATTATTATCAGTAGATTTGTATGGTCCCCTCCCGAAGACTTTGGGAAATTGTGCATATATTTTAGTAATTTTGGAAGTATTCTCAAAGTTTGTGAAATTATACCCCTTGAAAGAGGTAACAGCAAAAGCTGTATTTAATAGGATGGTCGAATACTTCAGAACCATAGGGAAACCCAAGGCAGTACTATCTGACAATGGACCCCAGTTCATATCCAAAATTTGGAAAGAAGGAATGGAGCAAAATGTTGTGGAGGTTAAATATATCTCAGCCTACCACCCAGCTAGCAACCCGGTTGAAAGGTACATGTGAGAAATCGGGAGATTGTGTAGAACGTGCTGCAGTCATAACCATAGAGCCTGGGGCAGGTTTATCTCGGACTTTGAGAATGTAATGAACACATTACATCATGAAACTACTGGGTTCCCACCGGAAGAAATTTTGTTAGGCAGCAGAAGTAAAAGTTTAATTGAGGAAAAACTAGAGTTTCCACCTTGTACGAGCTTGGGGTTGAGTCAAAAGAAAGAATTAGTCAGAAAAGGGGCAAAGCAGAAAGCTGAATCTAGATCTAAAAGACATGATAATAATCTGAAAGTTTCAAAATTTAAAATTGGGGATTATGTTCTTTTAAAAACCCACGAAAAATCTAGTGAACTGAACCATGAAATTGCCAAATTTAAATATATTTGTAATGGAACGTATATAATACAGAATATTCCACACGATAATGTTTACTACCTGATCTACCCAAAATCCAAAAGACCTTTAGGTGTAACAAACGTTGTGGCTCTGAAACTGTATGTTCCTAGGAGTGGGTGACCTAAGTTCAATCAGAAAGCAATCTGCAGCAAATGTGCTGTATCTTATACTGAAACTATTTTATTCTAAATGTAACAAATCTTTGTAAATGTATGTATACCAATGTCAGTGTGCTAATGTACTTATGTGAGTTTCAGATTACCAAATGTACTATAAATGTAAAGATGTATGGAGAAAAGGGGTGAAAAGAAAGGGTAAATGCTGCAAGCCAAATAAAATTTGGGACTGTCAAACACCAAAGAGGGAAGATAAATAGTCAAAGGAGAATTGTAAGTGTGGTGCAGGTGATGTGATAAAATGGTGTGAAATGGACTGCCCAAATCTGAATAATAGGCAGCCAATAGATGTCGTGATTTTTCTAAGTAGTATTGTGTATTTATTAGTAAAAAAAGGAAATGGACTGCCATTTAATGCAAGCAGCAACAAATTGTTTTATAGTGTGTATAGGTATTTGTACCTGCTTTTGTAGATAAGTGTTTGTGTTCCAAATTTTGATTTTATTTCTCTGAGAAATTTAATAATGATAAGTAATTTGCTATTTAATCATGTTGTGACAGGAGGTTGGACTGTGCCGAAGGCACTTAAGTAAATGATAGGTAATTGTTCTCGATATATTAAAAAGTATAGACCTATATGAAGTGAGTGAAAGGAAGTTTTGTGGTATAAACTTTTATGATGGCACATTCACGCAAAGATTCAGAACCCCTGTATAAATATAAAGTTCAGTGTTCCCATCAAATTTGCACTTAGTGAAATTTACTGGAAACAGGGGCACGTGTAACAACAACAACGCTGTACTATTGTACATATAAGTAAATTTTTTTCTTCTGATTTTTCGAGAAATGAGTGTAATCGATGTTCTGATTTCATTTCCTTTTATTTCATGTCATTGTGTTAAGAAAACTGTAAACAAATTTCGATGTGAATATTAATGTTTATGTCAAATGTCAAGCAATATTGCAATAGAACTGAAAGGTGACAAATGTTGAAACTGTTGTTTAAAATTGTAACTGTGCGTCTGGTCCATACGTAGGCAATGTGTTAGGATATGTAGAATGCAAAACCTCGGGTGAATACCCGGCTTGTAAGGGGGCGGTAAAAGGTGGATGGCAGGCGAGCGCGGGAAAATGTACACGGGCACTGCACGGCACAACGGGCTCAGTAGTTAGTTGGAGTTTGGCATTGGTCTGAGCAACACGTTCTGGAGCGAGGAGGCTCTCCTGGAAGACGTAGTTTCATTGAGCCTCGGGTATGCCGTTCCAACGCCCATACAGCATGGCAAAATTCCATAGGCACTAAATGGGAAAGTATTGCGACGCTATGAAGAAATAAAGTGCCGATACGTCAAGAGCCATAGCTGTGGTTGTATGTGTGCTTTGTGCCTCACCATCTCGCCGCGTGCCAACCGCCGCATCGATACAAACAAGTTGAAACTCTTAGTACTGTATTCGTATGGACCAGTGTCACTTTTGTTCCACACTGTTCAATAACAACTTAATAACAACTTAAATTTTACCAGAACTTTCCTATCATCTAATTATCCTCACAACTAACCTAGACAGTGTCCTTACCAAATGTTGTGCAATCCGAGTGTCCCGAGATGAAAAATTAAAGTTTGTGTTAATAATAATTACCTGCAGACCTAACTATGTTAGAATGGTGTTTAAAGAACTGTTTTGTTAATGAACCAGTAAATGAATAACGAAGGTCTGACAAAGTTGGAAGATAACTTTAATATTGATTTAGTAATGAAGTTTAATTATTTCGAGACAGATATAAAGGTATTTAAATGAGTAGGAAATAAGATAAAGAGAGTAGTAACTCATATATTGGAAATCTTGAGCGCGTAATGGTGTCAGTAATTAATTTTTTTCATACAGTGATCATAACAGTTTCAGGTTCCCCCCCCCCCCTCTTCTTTTTTATTCATTTGAATTCTGAAGTGTTCTAAATTGATTTGATCAGAAAAAGTTAAAGTCAATATAAAATCCAAAATTTATCAGTGTTTTTATCTTTAACAAAATTGACATTGTGTGTGTGACCGAAAGTGCTGTTTCTAGGGTAACCTATGCCCGATTTTAATCAGATCAATAGACAGTACGAAGTTTGGTAGTATACATTATAGTGTAGTGTTATGTATTCATGGTTTTTCCATATCAGTACAGAAAGTGAAACTATCAGTTCAATAGATTTTCTAGTTCTAAAATTTACTGTATTATGCAGTGTTGCTACGTGTTGTTTTGCATGAATGTACATCAACTTGTACAGAGAAGAAACTGAGTTAATGCTTAATTAGGCTGGCGACCGTATTATTAACAAATTGGTAGCATCTGCTGTGTTGCTTTTTGTCCATCCTGACGTGTAGTTGTATTTCGGACTTATTTGAAGTATCATTGTTACTACAGAGTGGTTGTAAGTCTGATTTGCCACCATTCAGTTACACGTGGTCAATATCTATACAAAAATCCTGTCTCGTAAGGCAAACCCCACTCACTTACCATAGTACAGGCTTTAATGAGTATTGTGTGCCCCACGCGCACGTTACAAACTCGTTTTTTAATCTCTCGAAAGCGGCCTGACACCCGTCAGTCCACACAAATGGAACATTTTTGCGTAAGAGGTTATTCAAATTTTCATAATTAAACACTTGTCCTTTTACAAAGTTACGGTAAAATCCTGTGAGCCCTAGAAAACTTTTTAACTGTTTCCTAGACTTGGCTGGAGGACAATTCCTTATTGCCTCTAGTTTCTCTGGGTCCTTCGTAATACCATCAGTGGTAAATACATGCCCTAAAAATTTCAGTTCCTGCTTCACAAATTCGCATTTCTTTAGCTTTAGAGTCATTCTGCCATGGCGCAATGCTCTAAAAACTTCATCTAACAGGTCACAATGGTCATGCCAAGTGGCAATGACCAACAGTAGGTCGTCAACATATACAGTTAATCTTGAACTCAAAGCCGGTCCTAGCACTTTATCTAGGGCCCTGATGAATACGGACACAGATATATTAAGTCCAAACGGCAGTACTCTGTACTGATAACACCTGCCCGCAAACAAGAAGGCGGTGTATGGTCTAGATTCTTCTTCGAGTTCTATTTGCCAGCAACTAGCCGTCAGATCGAGGCTAATCATGAACTTAACCTCCTGAAAACGTTGCAAAATCTCCTCCATATTCTCTGGTCTGTCTCTTTCGCGTTGAACGACCCTATTCAACGTGCGTGCGTCGATCACAATACGCACACTACCATCCCGTTTTGCTACAATGATCAAACCGTTATTGTATGGATTCGTACTTCTTTCAGTCACTCCCCATTCGATGATCTTATGTATCTCCTGTTGCACTGCTTCCTTTTTGGACAGCGGTATAGCATACGGTCTCACGAAGAATGGTTCGTGCGGAATTACGTGCAACTTGCATTTATATCCTTCCACAAGTCCCGGTTTTTCTGAAAACACACTCTTATTCCTCATTATCACTTCATACAGGCCTCGTCTTTGTTCGTGTGTTACGTTTGACACACCTTCTACAATACTTTCCAATTCACTTTCTACACTATTGTCAATGCCGAGATTCCTCAAATTACAGTAGTTCAAATTCATACCTACGTCAATACCATCCGGCCAGTTAACAATGTGTATAGGCTGGTGTTGCCTATGCACACCGTCTCCTGCCTCGTGAAAACTAACTACTATCGTTTTATCTTGTGATGTACATGTCAAAGTTTTGATTTTGCAATTAATCACTGCACGGTACTTTAATAGCCTATCTAACCCGATAATTACTTCCGTAGTTAAGTCTGGCACGACGACAAACTCTTGTTCAAATCGTGCCCCACATATCTCGAAGTTGACAAAAATCTGTTTTGTGACCGGCTTACTGGCCTTCCCAGTAGCACCGACAATTTTCACTCCTGTTACTGGCATAACTACGATGCCAGGTCTGTCTTTCAGTAACTCAAATATTTTCCCAGATACAGCGCTCAATTCTCACGTTTAGTTGTAGGTCGTGCATATTAACAGACACTACTATCTGTGTATACTTGTCCTTGACTGTTTCTTTATTTTCCCACAGTAAATCCTCGTCTATATCCAGGTCATTCCAGAAAAAACCATCCGGCTTTGATCCTAAATCCGGCTTATCTGGTGGCATTTTCAGCCTCTGTTCACATGCAGTGTTAATTTCAACAAGTTTGTCCTGAGGCTTAGTCTGTAGCTTCGCCTCCAATGCTGAAACCTTTTCCTGTAACTCGTCAACTAGTGAGTGTTGCTTTGCTATCAATTCACAAAATCTCACCTTCGTTGATTCCTCTTTGGTCAGATTGATCTCATCTGCCAATCTACCTGGAGCAACGTGCCCAGTCGTATCTGCAATTACTTCCTCTGGATCTGCGCAACCCACACTGCTACCGTCTGACCGTACAACGTCAGCTCTAACCTCTTACACGCTGTAATCTACGTGCTTTTCTACCAACCCTGTCCGGCTATTACTAAAATTCTCGTAATCTTTCTCCTTAATACTTTCACAATGTTTAAACTTGAGGTTTGCGTCGGATGGGTCGGCCACTCCTATAACTTTCGGTAAGGTCTGCCGGTTAGGGCCAGAACTTTCTATCACTTCACAAATACTATCTTCCTGTGGGACGAGACGCGGCAAATCCTGCACGCGCTCCCCGTTAACTCTTCTCCCGTACAGGCCCCTATAATCTCTTAGTTCGTCATATAACCGACCGAACTGCCTTAACCAGACCTCTTTGCATCCCCTCGCTCGATGACGGACGTGTTATCCGACATCTGATCTTCTCTCAACACTTGCGAATAATTCTTAAACTCAATCTCCAGTTCCGCTGTGGATGTTACAGCTGCCACTTTATAATCGATTTCCGGAACACTTCTTAAATTGTTCTCACTGACAGTGAATGCATTTTCTGCTGCCGTATCTACAGCTGATTTACTACTTGTGGGCGCACTCCTTTCTCCTAACATTGGCATACTCTCCCGCCGTTGATTATTCCATACGGAATTTTCATAACGACGACACCTCGGTTTTCTACTCTTATTGGGCCGCCAAAACTTCTCCACGCCCGGTCGGCCTCTCACAGGCTCGGCTAATGGTTTCCCTGTATCGTCCCAGCAGATGTGCTCCCCGGATGCGGCTGAGGCGGCTGATCACACCCTCTGGCGTTATTACTATTCTGCGAAGCCCGTATCACGCTAGTATGATACTGGTTTCCGTCATTCCTGTTATTTCCATTGCACCGATTGTCATTACGGCCCGAACCACTATTGTTGTTGCTGCCAAGATTGCGGTATGCATTATTCCCATAGTTATGGTTGTTGTGGTTGCTGTGGTACCCGTTGTTGTTACCACGGCCTCTACCACTGTCGCGATTATTGCGCCAATTGTCCTCGTCCTCAACTCTTTCCAGGAAATCATTGAGTGTCCTGTAATTGCTTCCTATGTAGCGTTTTGTATCATCTGGAAGCTTCCTGTAGAGTTCCCAGACTATTTCGGATTCCGTGCTGCGATCACGCAAATATTCCAAAACTCCTTCATCGAACTACGCGAATTCGCATCGAAAGGCCTCGATACGACAGATTTGCGCCAGACACTTTGTTGTTTTTACTCTGACCAGTATTCAGCCAGAAACAAATTTTTAAACTCGTGAAAAGTCAGGTTCGTAATGTTGAGGTTTAAGCCCCAACGCTTGGCATTACCACCCGACGCATCAATAACCGCATTAATTTTTCTCTCATTAGTCCATGAACTGGGTAAAACTCTTTCACAATTTTTAATGAAATCCGTCGCGTGTATACCGCCTTTTTTCAAGGGGTCAAACTGCTCCTCTTTCGTCAACAATTCCGAACTATGTGCACAGATTGGCAAATAGCTCTGTTTTTCGCCAAGTTTCTTTTCTAATTCCGAAATTCTCGTAATTACTTGGCAAGTGGTTGTTGCAAGAGTTTCCACTTCCCTCTTTTTCTCTTCGCAGGTATTATCCTGCTTCCTCACTTTGGTATCTACTTCGGATACTAAAGCCTTTAAAGTTTCCACCTTCTTTTGATCCTCTTTTTTCACTAATTGAATTTGTTCCGTCACCTTATTCTCGATTATCGGAGCAACTGCTTCTCCTACACTTTTCTCGATTCTGATAATTTTGGAATAAAAACGAGTATTTATGCTCGTAATTTCCACCTGAACGCCTATCATTTCCTGTTTAAGATGACCGATTTCGGTATTAATCACAACAATATCTTCTTTGATTTTATCAACTTTTATGTTAACAACTCCAACATTGTTGTTAACAACATTAATAGCTTTGTTCTGATTGTCTAGCTTCCGCTCAATTTTTTCAGACTTGGCAGACTGAGCTTCTTGCTTGGCAGCCTGAGCTTTAATTTCTGCCGATTGACTCTTGATTTCGTTAATCAAAACATTCAATAAATCAGTTAAATTCCCGGAATCTGAAGATTGTCCTGTCACCAGGTCGCCACGTGTAACCTCCCCCTCACTTATCGACCTTAATGACAATGAAAAATTAAACAGTGTGAACATAATGGAGATTTGGGAAAAGCAATAGTCACTGAAGTTTATCTGTCGGTAAAGAGGGAGGAAAGGGTTACATCTAAATGAAAGCAAAAATGCAAATGAAACTGGTGGAAATTAATTTTGAAAAGGGGTAAAGTTAATAAAGAAAGTAAATGTGCGGCTGTTACGTTAACAATTAACTAGCGGTAATTAGATATTTGAGATTTGGGGAAAATTACGGTCACCAGTTCTATGGATAATTACTATAGTAACTGAAAAAGAAAGGTTATTACACATATAATTAGCACTAGAAGCGTGGCAACTGAAGGTGGACACGTGTTGTGTGATAACTGAAAGTTTGTCAGAAGTAATAAATCTCGCTACACTCTGACTGAATTTAGCAAAAAAATTAATAAAACCTGAAAATTGAAAGTTAATTTAGTGGCTGAAATTAATAGTGAGCTTTGTTTCTGAAGCACTACGAAATTCAATAAAATAAGGTTAGTCTTGGGCACCTCAACGAACATTTCAAAAGCTACTTGAATCTACGCAATTTAGAAATAAGAGATTTAACTTTGAACTTGAATTTAATGATTCTGAACAATTAACAGTAGTAAAATTTAGTATGTACCAAGCTGAGCTGTAGTCACAGGTAAGCTAAAATATGGTAACAAAACTCGCACTCGTAATTTGTGCTTGTGTAATCTAAATATTGTAGCCAGCTATGAATACTGTAACTGAACTTTGAAATTAAAGCAGCGAAATGGAATAATATTACTTTAATGCTGGCGTTTGAATTTCAACGACACTCGGGTTCATTCCGGAAAAGGAAGGGACCCTGCTTGGTAATGCAATTGGTACAATGAGCAACAAATGTTCATGCTAAGTTGCTGTAATTATAGTTGCGAAAATGTAACAGTTTGAAAAGCTGAGGTCTGCCATACAGTTCTAAAACTTTACGTGCTACCAGTCTTCCTTGTTGGTTGACTGAAGGTTTGAAGCCGTCGATCGAGGAGGTCACTCATTGTGGGCTGTCGCTGTTGCAGAAGCTGGATGTTGGCGTTCCTTCTTCTCGACACGGTCACGAGGCGAAACGGGCTCTTGATGTGCGCCAGCTAATGCTTTCCGTCCGCGACACCGTGTCAGAAACTATCATAGCAAGTCGAGCGCAATTACATGCCGTCAAACCCCGAAAGTGCGGCAACTCGCGGGAGCGTCACCCAACACACCTGTTCCACTGCCCTCCTCCAGCCAGACCCTCTTTGCTCTGCCAGCGCTCCACGCGGCAGAGTTAACACTTCCAAAGATCCTAAACACTTTGGTTCTCCATACGACCTATCGATGTATTCGGTCGATAGCATAGTTTTCCCTAGGCAAGACCCAGCGTAAAAATACAAATAATATTTACAAAACAACCAATTATACATCGACATAAATGCATATATATATATATATACAAGTAGTAAAACAATTACAATATATAAAGACACAGAAATGTCATATCTTGAGGTAACAAAACAAGGAAAAAAATTTATAGTACAATAGATGGAAATAGGAGGATACGCATTTCCGGCGTTAGAAGCATACCACTCTCCCAATCGTTATGATGGTATTCTTGACCGAAGCCACTACTATTCGGTGGAGTAGCTTCTCAATTGGCATCACGAGGCTGAGTGCACCCCAAAAAATGGCAACAGCGCATGGTGGCTGGATGGCCACCCTCCAATTGCCAGCCACGTCCAACAGCGCTTAACTTCGGTGGTCTCACGGGAACCGGTGTATCCACTGCGGCAAGGCTGTTGCCTGGACAGCCTTACTGACAGGTGAAAATTATTTATTGAGAGGAAATTTTGTTGGAGGCATTTTTGTACTTTAAGTATGCAAAGAATAACACTGTGCCGTTAGAGTGCGTTAGTTCTGGTTCACCCTGTATATTCTGATAAGACACTGCACAGTGCATGGTGGAGTGTACAAAGTGATTTTAGTTTGCCTTACATTTACGTATTAAGCGAGGATAAAATGACTGTATACTCGTACGCCTCCGTACGTAACCTAATCTCTTTTATCGTGTTCTCATGATCCTCTGGTGATGTATCCGACTGTGGCAGCATAGTGGTCGCACAATCTTCACGGTATACTGTAACCTGAATTTACGCAATAGGGTCGTCTTTATTTGACGGTTTTCTGCTTTCCCCAGCATTTCTGTTAAGACTTTCGTACGGGTTATAACGTCTTGTTATAATAGTAACAGTGCGTCTCCGAATTTTTTCGATGTATCTTGCCATGCTTGTTGATAAGGACTTCACACTGGACCAATACTCTAGAACTGGTCGTACTAGTGTCTTGAAAACGATTTAAATTGCAGATGCAGTGCTCCGTTCTGATACTTGCTAGCAGGTCAAAACTATTTGCGTGAAAGGGACCAAAGCTGGAAACAGGGGGAGAGGTATTAGGAGATCTAAATCTCTGATGGTGGGTCGTGAGACGTACCTCGATTTCTCAATGTTAAGCAATTTGCTCGCGAAAGTCAGGGTTCTATATTCGAATAGTTTTAATCAGCTGTCAGGTTTCAAGACAGTGCATACTCCGTTCCATGGAGAAAGATTGTTTCTGTCATTTTTTAATTACTTGAAATGTGAAATTAATTTTACAATGCCTTCTATAACTTGATCATGTCCACAACATGCATGCACAGTTTGTACAGTATCGTACGTAAAATGATATAAAATAATGATTTAGAAACCTTATTATAAATTACGCCAGAAGTATGCAAATTATTTAGGAACACCAAAACTACTAACATTCCTCATTAATAGCAGTAATTTATATCATTTCACCTGAAACTATTTAGCAACAAGACTGTAGTAAATCTGAAGAGACCATTTCTGCGTCCGTATGAGCGGAACTGAGCATTATTGCTCTGATTAGCATATAATAATTACAGTGGAATGCTCTCCAAAACCTTTGAGATAAAAGCAGGAACATGATAGACCTTTGCTCTTAAACTGCGCCCTGGAAAAAGTGGTTAGGAAGTGGAGAAAATCTGACGCGAAGGGCATCAAGTTGGGAAACCTAATAGACGACACTACGTGGACTGACTATCATTAGCAGATGACACTGTATTGATGGCAAACTTACCACGGAATCTCAAATTCTAGTATAAAATTGATTGTATAAGCAGGATAAATAGATTTAAAAGTTTCTTCCTCAGACAGAGTTCATAACAACCTCTACAAATTGTGCACTGAAATTACTCATAAAACAGAATGTATAATGTTAGCTCGTTCAGATATTTAAGTGAGTGGTTCAAATGGCTCTGAGCACTATGGGACTTAACATCTGTGGTCATCAGTCCCCGAACTTAGAACTACTTAAACCTAACTAACCTAAGGACATGACACACATCCATGCCTGAAGCAGGATTCGAACCCGCGACCGTAGCGGTCACGTGGTTCCAGACTGAAGCACCTAGAACCACACGGTCACACCGGTTGGCTTTAAGTGAGTGGCTAAGGATGAAAAGCAGTGAAAAGGGTATTTCTGAGATAAGAACAAATAAGACGAACGTTGTATTCCAGAACACTAGAAACGTATAATAGAAGAAGGCTCTGTATGGCTCTGAAACTACTGTGGAAAGATAGCACAAAAATAACGAAAACAGAAAGAAGACTGGTTAGAACCATACTTGCCCCATAGACAACTGAGTACGACAGGCCATAACCTGACAAAGAAATCTACAAACATCTAGAGAACATTATCCACACCATGAGCAAAAGAAGAATGTCGTTCTTCAGGCGTTTGGATAGAATGGACGAAGAAAGACTGACGAAGCAAATCTTTAGTAAAATTATATAGCTGAAAAGAAAATCATGGTTTCCATTGACACTAAGTGACCTCAAAGAAGCTAATATCAATATAATGTAGACACATAACAAGAATTTATTTAAGTACAAAATTTAGAAAGTTATCTTCAGGGACGAGCAAGAAGGAAACGGAAAGAAGTTTCAAAACATCGAACAGCTCTGGAAGCAGAAATCAGAAGATATGAAACGAATGTGGATGAAGAGGAGGAAGAAGAAGAAGAATTCATGGAGCAAGAATTGAAATATTGTTTTAACATTCTGCGTAAAATGGCTGTTCGAATACATAAATAAATAATTATTAAGTATGCTGAATTGATTTGGACAATTAGATCACAACTCCCTGTTTTGTTGTCTGGTGAAGGAAGTCATAAAAATGTAAAGCCATCGGATATTAAGTATGTGCTTGACCGAGCGAGGTGTCGGATGACAAAAATGAAATTCATGTTACAGAATGACCGGTTTCGTAACCCCAGCCCAGCCATTTAGATACTTCATGGTTTCATTAAACGGAGACAGTTTCTTAAAATGACAACGGCCAATTTCCTTGTATAATATGTTCAGTTCCAAGTGTTACATTATCAATGATATCGACGTCAAAAGAGCATATAAGTCTAACTTTCTTTTGTTTGTTTGCCATAACGCCGTAATAAGGTCTTTGATAGGAAGATCTGTATACGGGAGAACGAGCTAAAAACTGAAAGTTAGACAACACGAAAGCAAATGTTTTGGGAAGTTTAGGCCAAACGTGAGTGCCTGTACAATTCAATTTCCTCATCTTAATAAAATTTGCTAATTAGTTCTTTTTGAAATATCTGTGTTCATCTAATTTATAAAGTGCAAAATACCATTTGCAAATGATAGACCAAGACAATAACTACGTTATATATTATCGTAGAAATATCTCTCTCATGTATCCGGGAAAGCATCACGAAGTATTCACCTTTCAAATTTTCACCCGTAATTAGTTTTATTTGTCACTGGTTGTATTAATAACTGGCTTATATTCCCAATAAGATCACCTAAAAATCATATTTATTACGTAAAGAAGGAAGAGAATGCCCAGGATGGGCTAAGTGAGTGTGGGATGGGGAGGGAGAGGGAGACGAGATTAGTTTTGTGGAAGTGGGAGAGGTTGTGCCGTAGTGATATGCATTGACGATTGGGAAGCTGTAAGTACCTTCTTACTGGCTTTCAGTTGCCCGATGCTCCACAGAAGGAATTCTAACACTAGAACGTTGCCCTCTGCCGTTCCTGCTCCCGCAGATGGTACGCTTAGCATAACACATATCACACACGACAAAATTTGGAATAATAAAGTTAGTTCCTACATGCAGATCGCTATGGCTTTTATGTAGCCTTTCAGGATAATTATAGTTAAAATCCTCCCGCTGTTTGTAAAATAATCAAAACGTCTGGATATTGGTAGTTGGATCTCCGTTGGGACGAACTTTTGCCATGTAACATGGACTTCTTTGTTGCCCTGAGATTCCTACTGAACAAAACAGTGATTATCATTCCCTAACATCTAATGAATGCCAAGCCTTCTGAAGCCCCATAGGCATTATCTGACTTTGGCCCTTGACTCTATCACAATGAAAACGCGCAACATAAATGTAACTACCGAACTTCAGATAGACCAATCGGATAACGAACTTCACTAAATGCTTCCTAGTATCTCTCTCTGACAGTGTAAATGAGGTTAGTTGCCATAGGAGGAGGAATGGCGAGCTGGTATGCACAATAGGGAAAAGTTTAATGAATTACACTGACTAGAAATTGGCATCTATTTACAAAAGGGAGTGACAATATGGTTCTTTAAGGGCAAACTGTTTTTCATTACATTAATCATCATTATTCAGCAAGGATTAGGTTAACTAAGGAACGAAACATGGACACTCACACGCAAAGATTCAAAAATTTAAAGAATAACCGAAGTCAAAACGCACCATCTTCTAGTAAAGAGTGAGTCGTTATAACTGGCTTGCGACTCGCAACGGAAAGGGCGAAATTTAACAGCGATCACGGTTCATGGGGTGAAAACATGTCCACATAAAGAATAAAAGTCAGCCCCATCTAAATCCAGTTAAACGACAGCAAGTGACCACTCGCTAGAAGACCATATGCTTCTGAGAAAAGACATTCAAAATTATGGAAAGCACCTAAACGATAGACTGAACTAACCCCATCCGAAATCATGTTCCAAGTGCGCACGGAAGAGGCAAATCACACTCATCAGACCCGGGCACAGCGACTGACACACTCTGCACAAAATCTAACTTGTCTCGCCAACGTAGACAGAAGTGGAAACAACTTGGAGGGGACGAAATGACCAGTCTAAAAGACGCCTCCTCCACTCACGTGATAAGAGAAACAGCTCAAAATTTTCCATTGGTTCGACGTCCAAAATTTGAACAGGTGCCTGTACATGAGCCTAAGGGAACCAATCGTGAGGCAGACGCCACGAGAAACCGGCTCCCCAAGCCAGTTTCGAAAAAATTAAAGTCAACGGCCGTTTCCAGGTTCTGTACAAAGCTGAACCATGAAATTTCACCTGAATTCCTGTTGAATTTGCAATTACCCCTACATTCATACAGTCTAGTAAACGTCCATGTTTAGGACAGGTCGTTAAATGTACATGGAAGACTATGCAGGAGAGACGTTCAGTCTATCGGTACGGGCTTTTGTTAAAGTTTCGAGTACATACCTTCACCGAAGATTCAAGCAGTATATTGCTCCCTCGTAAGTATATCTCGCGAAGAGACCATGAGGATAAAATCAAAGAGATTAGAGCCCACACAGAAGCATACCGACAATCCTTCTTTCCACGAACAATACGAGACTGGAATAGAAGGGAGAACCGATAGAGGTACTCAGGGTACCCTCCGCCACACACCGTCAGGTGGCTTGCGGAGTATGGATGTAGATGTAGATGTAGACGGCTGAATATCAAACGCAATAAAAATGAAGATAAAATCAACAAATTCGGTAAACAGCCTGATCCCCTCTGGCATGATAATAATGTGCGAAAACACTCGTAGAGAAAAGAAACTCAGCAGAAATTGACAAAAACACGTCACATGACAGGTGGATTGACTCCCACCTTTCGTAGTTAACTGCTGTACAATTTCAATTCTAAAACTGAAATAATTTCTGATACATTCATATTTTCCAAAAACCTTGGTTTTATGACTGCCCGTTATAAATAACTTCCTGACATTTCAAACAATCCTGTTGGAAGAACATCCGCAACTGAGCATTATAGCAGAGGCTGAAAATACCGCTTCAGTTGTGAATTATTTTCACACGACCGGTTTCGGACTGTTATAAGCCCATCCTCAGGTGTCGTATTGTAAATAGCAAAAGACGGGAGATAATTTTCACACGCCGCCCGGCCGTTCACAACTTGAATTTAGTGGGGCTAGTGGCCCAGCGTTCTTCCCTCCGTCAATAGATGGCAGCGCTTTTGTCACTCTGGGTTACCAATTTGCCTCCTCGTTCGCATCCGCTACTCCCTGATCTACACTCATAGGCAGCAAGCACACCGCCCCTGGTACACGCGGCGCTGGGGGACCACAGCACAGGGTTAAGTGTCGTGATATCATTTGTATATATTCTCGACCCAGGCAGTCGTCCGTAGTACTGTATGGTATCACTTTCGCATTGACATATGTTTCACAGCACCTAGCCTAACGGGCGGTTTCGAAATGTTTTTTAAAAATTTTAAAACTTTTTAGAAAAAGATTTGTTTTTAGCTTTTTATGTGTGTTGCGGCGTGTGAAAATTATCTGCTGTCTTATGCTATTTCCAGTACGACACCTGAGGATGGGCTTATAACAGTCCGAAACCGTTCGTGTGAAAATAATTTACAACTGAAGCGATATTTTCAGCTTCTGCTGCTCCTGACATTTGATGTGTTTTCGTGAATGTCTCAGAAGGTAATTTTTAAACTAAACTTTTATTGCTAAATTATTAATTAATCAGAATTTTGTTCATAAAATATATCTTATGTAATGTTTTCCGTTTTGATCAGTAATTACTATTTTCAGTTGCTTCACATTGTTATTTTCATTTATTATGCTGTCAGAGTGAGTGAGGGGTGAATTCAGCATGTACAATATCTGTTCAAAAGTACCCGGATATCTATGAGTCGACCTTAATATGCGATGTATCCATCCTTCGCGTTTATGACATCTTTAACTCTGCTGGGGACACTTCCAGTTAAGTATCTGAATGTCTCTGGAGGAATGGCAGACCATTCTTCCTCAAGAACTGAAACCAGTGAAGGTATTGATGTTGGACGATAGGGTCTGGAGTGAAGTCGACGTTACAACTCATCCGAAAAGAGTACCATTCGGACCACTTCGAAAACCTAGGCAGGCCTATCTATTTCAGGAATATTGAAGCCCACAGACCATTTCTTGACAGAAGGTACTTTTTTACAGGGTGCACTGCCATGCTGATCAACAGTCACCGTCTTCGGAATGTTCCTCTACTGTACGTAGTAGTAAATGCTGTAAAATGTGTTCATATCCTTACGCTTGTAACGTTTTCTGAAGCGCAATAAAGGGAACCACACCATAATCACAAAAACACCCTCATACAGAAACATAAACTCCTCCACACTTTTGGCACTAATACTGAGGGCAGTTAACGTTCTCCAGGCTTTCGCTAAACCAACACTCTTCTATCAGATCGTCACAGAATATAGAGTGATTCATCGCTCTAAATCACTCGTTTTCAGTCATCCTGTGTCTAGTGGCGTCTGTCTTTACATCCCCTTAAGCGTTGTTTTGCACTTTAACTCCCTACTCGTAGTATACGTTCTCACTGGACTGCTGGCTGCACTTCAAGACTCCTCCTGCTGGTTTGATATGGTTTCTTACAGTCGCCCTCCGCATTGCTCAACGGTTCCTGTCCGTCCGTACTTGATGTCTGCTTAGTACTGGTTTAGTCGAGGTTGTTGCTTCTCGTTTTCACTTCACAGTCACATCGCCAACAGTTATGCCACTTTAGATGGACTGAAATGTCGTAGACGGGTTTGTTACACAGGTGATATCCAACAACTAGTCCACGTTCAGAGTCACTGAGCTGCCCTAACCGACCCATTCTGCTGTTACTGAATCTCTCTGACATCAGAATACTCTCCGCATCGTTTTATACTGGCGGGTTCGCATTTCGTGATGTACACGCTGTCCATAATTAAAGGTCCAGTTTAAGAACGCAGTAGAAAGGGAACCACTGCTCAGAATGATGTCAAATTTGAACAGAAATGTATGGACGCAGAGGAAAAAGTCGTAGAATAAAAAAGAACTTTAACTCCAATTTTATTAATAGATGGTGCTCTAAGCGTCTTAATTTTAAATGTGGTCGGCTATAAATGACAGACGAATCGCAATACGACGGCTATGGTCTGAGTTGCATTTTACATCGTCGGTATTGTTTAATGTGCAAGACTGCACAAATTCTGCAGTCAACAGTTGTGGCAATGCTAATTAGGTAACCCCATTCACCACGGCTAAGTTGTACCGTATCGAATGGGAAAAAACGGGCTTTAATTGTTCTGAGATCAAAAATTTCATAAACTGCAAAATGATTTCGGTTTTTAATTGTTCTGGGGCCAAGAAACGCACAAAAATCAAAATGACGTAGGTTTTTAACTGTCAGGAGACTGGCGTAAGACACGTCCAGTATACTGTCCAGGTATTTTATCCACAAGTTGGAACAGCATGTTCCACAACAGATAGAAGTGTCTCGGGGTCACGTTCAGAATGCATTGCGGAATGCTTCCTGTCAATTCAGCTACGATCGTAAATGGAGTACTGAACACAACATTTTTCAGATGACCTCACAGGCAGAAGTCACATTTCCGGCCGTTGTGTTCGAGTGGCTCAAGGCGATTCAGTCCGGAACCGCGCTACTGCTACGGTCGCAGGTTCGAATCCTGCCTCGGGTATGGATGTGTGTGCTGTCCTTAGGTTAGTTAGGTTTAAGTAGTTATAAGACTAGGGGACTGATAACCTCAGATGTTAAGTCCCATAGTGCTTAGAGCCATTTGAACCATTTTGTAGAAGTCACACGGGCTAAGATCGAGTGATCAGGACTGCCAGGCTGTAGGGAAATGACGGCTGATAACTCCAGCATTTCTGAAATGCCTCTGCAGCTACCGCTTCACGGCCTGTGCAACGTGCAGATCAGCGCCGTCTTGCATAAAAACGATCCTACCCATACATCCACGCTGTTGAAGGGATGGAATGACGTAGGTGCACAAAAGACTATAGTAGCGTTTACAAGTGATGATACAGGAAACAAGACTCGCAGGACTCATCTCCTCGAAAAAATACGGCCCTACGATAAATGAGCCGTCAACCAGCTCCACACACACACTTTGCAGAATGAAATGGCATCGGTTGATGTGCGTGCGAATTTTCCGTTCCCGTATTCTGCAATCCTGCTTAGTGACATGTCCTTGAAGATGGAATTGGGCTTCGTCTCTCCACAGAATGTTCTATGGCCACTCGTTGTCCACTTTCATGTGAGAAAGAAATTCCAGAGGGAATGTTCGTCTTGCTGGTAGGTCAGCAGGAAGCAACTTCTGAACATTGGTAATTTTGTATGGGTAGCAACGCAGGATGTTTCGTAGGAGTTTATGTACCGTGCTCGCAGTCACGTCCGAAGTTTGGGGAATTCCTCTTACACTGCATGTTTGCAAACCACCGCTCGACCCCTCTTGCAGCGCTGTGGGCACATATTCGGCAGACGTCGGATCAACTGATTTCCTCCCTCTACCACATGGCACTTCAAATGAACCTGTTTTTCAAAATTTTGTATTCATTTTCTCCAGACCCATAGAAGATGTTAGAACAGTGCCTATTTTCATATCCTTGAGCGTTCTGGACTTCTGTAGGGCTACTGGCTCGCAGTCACCGTTTTTGTAAAAGAGCTTTACCAGCTGCATGCGATCCTTCATAGACACAATCATTTTGGGCGTCTCGGATGCACACTGAGGAACAGCTGTGTGCCGCGCGTCTGTTGCTGTGCATATTCTGGAGCTTACAGCGCCATTATTGGTCAAATTTTTGTTAATTTTATTTTTGTTGCATGACATTCCTCCCCCCCCCCCCCCCAAAGTCCATAACACGCTGTTTAAATTTAAAGTCATTCTAAGCAGTGGTTCTCTTTCTACAACGTCTTGAAACTGAAACTTTTGTTGTGGACACACTGTACGTTGACGAATTCTGGACGACATGCTTGTGTCTGGATGCTTTTGATCACGTATCACGCGTGATGTATGAATCTTGAAGTGTGGTAATAATTTGAACGGATCGTATTGTGTAACTGTTGCAGGAGTTATATGATTACGGGTATGAATGATTGGGCTTAAAGTCAACTGTCCCAACCACCAGTTTCTGAGTCCTCACTTCATATAATACCAGTTCTGCTATTCTGGTTTGGGTGAACCGTTTGTAAAAATGGATCTAAGACAAAAATCTCCATGTACAGCGACTGGTCCAGTACTTAGTCTTAATGGGATCCTAAATTTATATCTGACTTTCAATTCTCACGGTCTTCCTACAATAAAGTTCGCCGTTACCGTCATAGAACAGTTCCACCACAAGTAAAGAATAATTTTCTCTCAATTATTTAAGTACAAATAACTGTTTAATATAATACAATTTCAAATCGGATTGAAAGGTATAAAACAATTTCTCCTAACCCTATAAAGATTCCTAATCCCACACATAGTTATGAAAATTATTGTTGGCAAATTTTTAATAGCTATGTAAATACTTGTAAGATTTACAGAGAAAAACATGGAGTGCATGCAATAGATAATAGTTAGGAGTCGAACTAATCATGCATTAGTTATGTACTGCAGATACCCCACGCTTTTCATTTTAATTCTTACAAGTATTTACACAGCTACTAAAAATTCACAATTACATATATTCAGAACTGTTTATAAAGGGTTTAGAATCTGGGAAGGAGAAATTAATTTATAGCTTTTAGTCTGATTTAATAACATGGTCTATTAAAAATTATTTTTAGTAAATAATTATTTTCTGTTTTTCATTCGTGCGTGTGTGAAATTTTTCGATGGATTGTAAACATATTGATGGGATTATAACAGAAAGAAGTGTAAAATTTCAATTGTATTTCAGTAATTTACACCCGATAGTATCTGAAACAGGATAGTGTTATAAGTTCCTTCTAATAACATATGAATCTATTCAATTGTTATTTTCTTAAAAAATAAAATACTGAAACAAACAAAATTAATTTTCCGTGATTTTTATAAGATTTCTGCTTCAATACTAACTTCATATCTGTGGCTTCGCATTTATATGTGTATGCCACATATATTTGGACACATCTCCGCCCTCCTCCTCTCTCTATTGTTCTTCTCCTCTCTCCTCTCACTGCCCATCTCCTCTTCCCTATCTTTGTCCATTGCCTCTAATTTGCTTTCTCTGTCTCTCCCTCTGCCTCTCTCTGTGTCATCTCTTCCGCCCTCTGTCTATCTACTCCTGCACACTTTCTCTGTTCATCTCCTACTCTTCCTCTCTGTCCATATCGTCCTCCTACATCTATCTGTCCATCTCCTCCTGCACTCTGCCTCTGCCCCCGCAACCCGCCTCCCCCTCACCATTCATTTCCTCCACATCCTCTCTCTGCTCATTGACACCCATCTGCACTCATACTCCTGCAAACGCATTCCAGTACTCTCAGGTCATGAAGTGCGGCCTAGCTGTGATGCGTTATCAACCTTTCTAACCCCTGTCAAACATACTGGCAAGAAAGCAAGTTAATATCTACATCCAGTTCTGAGTTATGTTTAAAATTTCAAGCCTCTACATGAGCTAGAAATCAGTTTAAAAACAAATGCAAAATTTGTACTGAACGGGCAGACAAACAAGTAAGAAACCTAAGAAGATCGTGTTGAAAAAAACTGAGAAGGAAGCAAGATCAGGGTTTTTATGTCTCATCGACGTCGGTATCGTCATAAATGGAGCACAAGCTCGGATTATTTTAATGCTGGGAAAGAAATCAACCATGTCCTTTCAAAGGAACGATCCCAGCATTTGCCTGGAGTGATTTAGAGAAATCACGAAAAACCTAAATCTAGATGACGGGACACGCCTCTGAACCGTTGTCCTCCAGAATGCGAGTCAAGTGTTTAGACCATTGCGCCACCTCCCTCGATATCACATGTACAATTATTTCGCCTTGTATTCTTCGTCTGTCTTTATCTGTATTTCAGCTTCCATTAATGTCTAATACGCTGGCATGATGAATGTAAATGAGTTACATGAGTCACGTATGGACGCAATTCCAAGACTGACTCTAATACAGTAACATATCGTTCTTCATTCTGAAAAAAAAACAGCAGTAGCTAGATTTTGTACGACCGATTGCTCCTTGCATTTGCTTTGGGCCTCTACTGCATCGAGTCAGCTGGGTACACTGTTCTACAAAACGTGAAGCTGCCTATCGTCTCGTACATATGCAACATACACTGAAGGGCCAAAGAAACTAGTATAGGCATGTGTATTCAAATACAGAGATACGTAAAAAGGCAGCATACGGCGCTGCGGTAGACAACGCCTATATAAGACAACAAGTGTCTGGCGCAGTTGTTAGATCGGTTACTGCTGCTACAATGACAGGTTATCAAGATTGAAGTGAGTTTGAACGTGGTCGGCGCACGAGCGAGGGGCACAGCATCTCTGTGGTAACGATGAACTGGGGATATTTCCGTAAGATCATTTCACGAGTGTACCGTGAATATCAGGAATCCGGTAAAACATCAAATTTCCGACATCGCTGCGGCCAGAAAAAGGTCCTGCAAGAACGGTATCAACGACGACTGAAGAGAATCGTTCAACGTAACAGGAGTGAAACCCTTCCGAAATTTGCTGCAGATTTCAATGCTGGGCCATTAACAAGTGTCAGTGTGCGAACCATTCATCGAAACTCCATCGATATGGGCTTTTGGAGCCGAAGGCGTACTCGTGTACCCTAGATGACCGCACGACACAAAGATTTACGCCTCGCCTGGGCCCGTCAACACCGACGTTGGACTGTGGATGACAGGAAACATGCTGCCTGCTCTGTCGAGTCTCGTTTCAAATTGTGTCGAGCGGATGGACACGTACTGGTATGGGGACAACATCAGGAATCCAAGAAGCCTGCATATCAGCAGGGGACTGTTCAAGCTGGTGGAGGCTCTGTACTGGTTTGGGGCACAATGTACAGTTGGAGTGATATGGGACCCATGATACGTCTAGATACGCCTCTGATAGGTGACATGTACGTAAGCAACCTGTCTGATCTCTTGCATGCATTCATATCCATTGTGCATTCCGACGGACTTGGGCAATTCCAGCAGGAGAATGAGACACCACTCAAGTCCAGAATTGCTACAGAATAGCTCCAGAAACACTATTTTTAGAGTAAACACTTCCGCTGGCGACAAGACTCTCCAGACATGAACATTATTGAGCATAGCTGGGATGCCTTACAACGTGCTGTACAGAAGAGATCTCCGCCATCTCGTACTCTTACTGATATATGGACAGCCCTGCAGGATTCATGGTGTCAATTCCCTCAAGAACTACTTCAGACATCAGTCGGGTCCATGCCACGACGTATTTCGGTACTTCTGCGTGCTCGTGGGGGCCATACACAATATTGGGGAGGTGTACCAGTTTCTTTGGCTCTACAGCGTACTTTTCACAAACATTAATAACAGGATTTTTCCCCGCTTGTTGCCCCTCTTCCATCACCCAGCAAACATTTTTAATGCATCAATCTTGTGTTACTGCTTAAATTAGGGAATTAAAAAAGCGTCGAAAGGGAAAGAGTCCAGAAAACTGTGGCTATAAAAAGAGATGCGTTTCACAGTACTGAAGAAGAACCACTTTTTATAGGCCTTAAGGTATGCACTTTAGAGCCCATGTTTACTGGACATTAATTTCATGTTTCGATCCATACTAGAGGGCTATTACAAATGATTGAAGCGATTTCATAAATTCACTGTAGCTCCATTCATTGACATATGGTCACGACACACTACAGATACGTAGAAAAACTCATAAAGTTTTGTTCGGCTGAAGCCGCACTTCAGGTTTCTGCCGCCAGAGCGCTCGAGAGCGCAGTGAGACAAAATGGCGATAGGAGCCGAGAAAGCGTATGCCGTGCTTGAAATGCACTCACATCAGTGAGTCATAACAGTGCAACGACACTTCAGGACGAAGTACAACAAAGATCCACCAACTGCCAACTCCATTCGGCGATGGTATGCGCAGTTTAAAGCTTCTGGATGCCTCTGTAAGGGGAAATCAACGGGTCGGCCTGCAGTGAGCGAAGAAACGGTTGAACGCGTGCGGGCAAGTTTCACGCGTAGCCCGCGGAAGTCGACGAATAAAGCAAGCAGGGAGCTAAACGTAGCACAGCCGACGGTTTGGAAAATCTTACGGAAAAGGCTAAAGCAGAAGCCTTACCGTTTACAATTGCTACAAGCCCTGACACCCGATGACAAAGTCAAACGCTTTGAATTTTCGGCGCGGTTGCAACAGCTCATGGAAAAGGATGCGTTCAGTGCGAAACTTGTTTTCAGTGATGAAGCAACATTTTTTCTTAATGGTAAAGTGAACAGACACAATGTGCGAATCTGGGCGCTAGAGAATCCTCACACATTCGTGCAGCAAATTCGCAATTCACCAAAAGTTAACGTGTTTTGTGCAATCTCACGGTTTAAAGTTTACGGCCCCTTTTTCTTCTGCGAAAAAAACGTTACAGGACACGTGTATCTGGACATGCTGGAAAATTAGCTCATGCCACAACTGTAGACCGACAGCGCCGACTTCATCTTTCAACAGGATGGTGCTCCACCGCACTTCCATCATGATGTTCGGCATTTCTTAAACAGGAGATTGGAAAACCGATGGATCGGTCGTGGTGGACATAATGATCAGCAATTCATGTCATGGCCTCCACGCTCTCCCGACTTAACCCCATGCAATTTCTTTCTGTGGGGTTATGTGAAAGATTCTGTGTTTAAACCTCCTCTACCAAGAAACGTGCCAGAACTGCGAGCTCGCATCAACGATGCTTTCGAACTCATTGATGGGGACATGCTGCGCCGAGTGTGGGAGGAACTTGATTATCGGCTTGATGTCTGCCGAATCACTAAAGGGGCACATATCGAACATTTGTGAATGCCTAAAAAAAAAACTTTTTTGGTTTTTGTATGTGTGTGCAAAGCATTGTGAAAATATCTCAAATAATAAAGTTATTGTAGAGCTGTGAAATCGCTTCAATCATTTGTAATAACCCTGTACCATCTCTCATAATCTGGAATGGAAAGAGCTTGCAGTAGGAGAGATTTGTTTCACAGTATCGAAGATGAAGGGCTCAGTCTCACAGGTATGCATTTTAGAGCCTATGTCTACTGAAGTTTTTTGCTTCGAATGGTTGTTCCTGTCATATCCCTGAATATTGAAAATTCCTCCTGGGAAGCTCTGCAACCTATATAGATGGTTGGCTATGTTGCACAGTGACTCATGTACGTAGCATGAAATGCTTGCTGTAAAGTAACCATTTTGATATCTTACTTCCTTTCAGGAAAATATGTGGTTTCGAAAATGATCAAAGTAAATGAGAAGTTGTGGATTGGTCAAGTGAGGAAACTAACGCACCGTCTACAAGAATCTGTGGAGCTGACTGGCTTCTGTATGTTCCAGTATGTCAGAGAGATGGAAGACCTCGCGTTCTGGAAGCAGTAGAGATGAGTCGACATTGAAGACGTATTGTGCGGTGCTCTAGTAATTTTATAACAATCTAATTTGAATTTCATAAGAATATGAGTAATTATAAATCTGTTGTCTTGTACATGATCTTCACGAAAGTTCTGAACTTTTAGAGAAAACTATGAGTTTCTTCAGGTGGCTTACAATATTTCGCGTGGCATAGATACTATACATTCGTAATTGAAAACTTCATACTACTAAATAATGATGAATCGTATAGTACTGAGAGAACATACTAAATTGATAAGCGTAGTGTGAACTCTTCAGCCATTTACTGACTGGTTAAAGTTGTTGTACTTCGGACAGCATGTGAGGCGGCGGCTAGGAATAATGTTGTTTATATGTTGTTTATATAAATGTTTGGTTTGTAGAATGTAAAAACCAGTTCCTATATAACACCATTTGTGGGGTGGCGGTTGGAATTATTGTTGTTATAAATATGTTTGAATGTTGAAACACTTCCCGGCCGATTAATCATATGAGGGGCGGCGGGTGGAATTAATTGTTATATAAATGTTCCAATTATTTATGCTGTTATATAAAATTTGTTTGGTTTGTAGAAACACTGCATTTCCTATTATTTAGAATGTTATTTATGCTGTCTTTCGCCGTTCTCAACACTGGCTCTCTAACTACAATATTGGCAACCAGAAAGTGATTAGCAAAACGTGAAGCCTGTAATTAGAATTCCTAGTGCCCGCTTCATCTGAGAATACACTTATAGTTACAGCTTATAGCTCAGAGGAATTAGGAGATTGTCTGGGATTTCTAATCAAAAACGATTTTCTAAAATAGTTGAGTATATTCTGAAAGTCACAGATGAAAAACAAAAGAATCCACACAACCTAACTAACAGAGCAGTTCAGAGTCTAATGCGCTGATGCCACTATAACTGTCCAAATTAAATATTTAAATGAATGCTCGCCATAATTTGATGATTAGTTTCATCAAACGCCACGCTAAATAAAAGTAGAATGTTTGTCCCGCGACGGCACGTGAAAATACGACAATACGCAAACTGAAGATCGATAATTAAAGTCAACCCAGAATTAACACTTCACTCGCAAATGATTTCATGGTTACGCGTATCTCCAGTAACTTAATACGGCATCCGAGGCTGTTTGTAGCAATGATACCGACGTGACGCGACTCCCGACACAGATGACGCGCTATTCAGCGTCTGGAGAGAACTGGGGCCTTGCTTCCTCGCGCAGCGTTCTTATATATAAAGCTGCGGTGCGGACGGCTAAGGGAACGCCTGATCAAATCGGCTCTCCCGACTAGCCGCTGGGCTAGTAATGCACCACTTTAAGTTACCGAATAAATCATAGCTTCTTTTGCTGATGGCCGATGAAGCTCTCAATTTAAATTTGCATTCAGGACATAGGTAAGTAATCATAATAAAATTTTGATGTGGCTAAGTTAAATATTTTGGGCGAGAGAATTAATTTAATTACACTGCACGCAGTAGACGAGCTCTGAACTGGCCCTTTGGAGATACGCTATCGCTATAGTTTTATAGGTATTCAAATGAAACTTCTCACATCCTTATGGTGATAGCGGGTCTCCATTCTACTTAAATATAAACATCCTAGCCTTATTTATTAGCCTACTTAATCTATCTTGCTTCCTTAAGTTTTGAGACAAAAACCAGAAAGTCATGAATTTCCACTAAAATCTTAATTTGTGAGATCCAGAAGACTGTTTTTATTAAATAATTATGAAAAATGAATCTAATTATAAATTTTTAACTCTCTAGCTCTTTTCTGTTGCGCCAATGATTTTTACAGAAAAACGTCCGAATTTCGAAAATGGCTGAAGTTATCGAACTGATATTCAACACACATTAATTTAGTATTACTCCTGACATGCTAGAAATGTTTTAGGTTATTTATTTGATTTTTAAAGTATTGCGCAACATTTATGACGTCAGAGCTAGTTACAGCGGAGTGGCTGGCACACAATGGAAAGACTGATGTGAATTTATTACAGCGTGAGTAGGCTGCTTCCCTACAAGCAGGTCGTGAGTTCTATACTTATGCTGGTTAATAGTGGACGAATGTGCTATGTGAATGAATGGGATAGAAGTCTAATGGAATAGAAGTCTCCACGATCATGTACTTCTTTTATTTTGGAACTGTGTATTACTGTGGAAATGATAGCAGCATGTGTATTACTAAAGTGAGAACACAGAATAGACATTTTGGCAAAAAACTCGTTATATTTAGTAGCTTCAATCAGACCTGACAGAACTGATAGAATGAATTCTCTCTTCTGTAACGTCACATAACAATTTAAGCACTGTTCTGACACGTGTGTGCAATCTGTCTCTTAAACAGCTTTTCCAGGCTGAATCACTAATACGTTATTTCAGGATAGGCCGTGGTTCTAATAAGCTAACTAAAGAAAGTGTGTAAAGCCAGTGATGTTGCAGGGCGGTACATACGAAGTTCGATTTCTCACAAAATTTAACTGAAAACTAAACAAAAATTTTATTTATCGATCTCAGAACATACTACGTTACCGATATATAAAATCTGCTGATTCCCTACGTTGTACTTAACTGACAGAGTATGGTTTGTATGGGATTCGTATGTTTTTTTCTGTCTGGTGAAGCACGGATATGACAACCGCTTTCCAGCAGTATTTCTCGTGACGGAGGCATTCGGGTGAAGAACTGCAGGTGAAATGACACGTGGTACATTATTCTGTGGCACCTGATGCTGGAACGTTCTTGTTTTTAATAAACATTTACGTCATACTGGAACAACAAAACAAACAACACAATGCGTATTCTACAGCTACATATAATACACTCTGTGAATAACGTGTAAGCGAGTGACAGTGTGTGCTGTTTATTTTGCCTTAATTATTGCTTGTCTCCGTTCCATTCCTGGCTGGAGCGTGGGAAGGATGACAGTCTGTTCTTCACTGCGTGGGAAGAATGTCTGTTTGTTCTCCGCGTGTGCTGTTATCCGTTTGTTTCTGGCTGCACTCTCTAAAAACTGGCCACGAAGAGAATATTCGGAGCTTAAGGAATGTTCATTCTCGAGTAAGAGTATTTTACACAAACACGAAAATACACACACACACACACACACACACACACACACACAGCGGACATCACTAGTGTATGCACACTACAACATTGGGGGTTGAAACTACTGCTCAGTACCAACAGTGAAACCAGCTAACTCATTGCCACCAAGCTAATGATTGTAATTTATCGCAATGTAAGCTAACGTGTAGTTATTAACTTTATACGATGTCGCTGTCCACAGATATGATGATTTTCACCTCTGAAAAGTGAAACGGTTTATAGTAAATTAAATTGTGTGTGATTTGTGGCTATTTTATCTGTTCGTAAATATACATATCATTGTATATTGTCATGTGTTGTCATAAGAAATGACTGGTGTACCACAGAATCTAGTAAAGTGTGGTCTGCAACTGCTCACTACTGCGAACACTTCGTGGGAGGAGTTACGTGACATATAAAAACGCAAATACAAAAACAGATGTAGGTGGTACAACAGAAATCATTTCCCGTAATAATGTTTCCGATATTCTTCCACCTCGTTATTTATTTAGGTAACGTTGTGCCTGGAGGATAGTGAACCTAGGAACAAATGATGTTTCCTGATCGGTGTTTCAAGCTAGTGGCTTATTTTAGAATCACACGAAGGAACGCGCAGTAAAGACCGCCACAAGCGGATTCCGGCATTTCCTACTGTCTCCATTGTTGTGACACATGAAGTTGTGTTTTGGGCAATGTTTTTAGATATTACGAATGCTAAATATTTAAGTGCTGCGTAACATATTAAATTTATGTTAAGAACGTGTCAATTCTTCAGTTTCAGGTTTTTATGGTGGCTAGGTTCTGCAGGCACTGAGGTGACAAAAGTCATGGGATACCACTTAATATCGTGTCCGAGCTCCTTATGTGTCGTGTACTGCAACATTTCGACGTGGCATGGACTCAACAAGTAGTCGGAAGTCTTCTGCAGAAACGTTAAGCCATGCTATCTCTAGAGCAGTCCATAACTGCGAAAGTGTTGTCGGTGCAGGATTCTGTGCACGAAACAACCTCTGGATTATGTGCCATAAATTTTCGGTGGGATTCATGTCGGGTAGACTGCGTGGCCAAATCATTCGCTCGAATTGGCCAGAATGTTCATCAGACCAGGCAGGGTGAGAAGGCGCATTGTCATCCACAAAAATTCCATCGCTGGGGGTGGAAACGTGAAGTCCATGAATTTCTGTAAATAGTTTCCAAGTAGTTCAGTTGGACCAAAGGACCCAGTCACTCTATGTAAACACAGTCCACACCATTATGGTGCCACCACCGAATTCTACAGTGTCTTGTTGACAACTTGGGGCTATGGCTTCGTGGGCGCCACACTCAAATACTATTATCAGCCCTTAAAAGCTGAAATCGGGGCCCCCCAGGCTACGGTTTACCAGTAGTCTGGGGTCAAAGCGATATGGTCGCGAGCCCAGGAAAGGCGCTGCCGGCGATGTTGTGCTGTTAGCAAAGGCACTCGCGTCGGTCGTCTGCTGCCATAGCCCATTAACGCCATGTTCTGTGTGTCTAGATCCAACAATCATTCCGCGTTCTAAGATTGTTAATTTCCGTCGTGCGGCGATAATCACGTTGGAAACCTTTTCTCATGAATCACCTGAGTAGAAATAACAGCTCCACTAATGCACTGCTCTTTTGCACCTTGTGTATGCGATATTACCGCCGTCTGTATATGTGCAAATCGCTGTCCCAATACTTGTCGCCAAGTGTATTTTTAAAATTAGTTACATAACTTGTTGGCGTTAAACCATATTTAGTCAGTCATTAACCATCTTTCAACTTGAAAAGGAACTTTCTAACGTACAAACACGTGGCATTTGCTAATAAATTGTGTTTCTTTATTGTCTTAACAATTTACCCTCTATCGGCAATGAAAATTTGTGTTAGTTTCCAACAGCATCTGTTTCAAAATGTTTTTAACCTGCAATTGATTTTTGATAATACTTCTTCTCAACGTGATTTCACCTACTGATTATCACTGTACACCACATTTTAACTTTTTGTCGGCTGTATGGATAAAATAATGGTTTCCCATTTTCATGAGTGTGAGAAATACGGATCTGAAACTAAAAATTTCCTGTAATATCGTTTTACAAAACTAGAGGTTTTATTGTATATGAAAAATACATAATTTTGAAACCTTGGAAAGGCATACTTCAGACAGGGATTAGTTTAGATGGACATTTTTGGTCATTTTATTTTGTATTCACGTTCCGCAGTGTCTCCGGCAAATGAACAACGATTTTCTACCAGCATGGTGCCCCTCCATCGCCGCACAAAGCACTTTTCGATTACTGAAGTAGCGTTGTGGAAACGTTCCTCGTGTTCATCACCTGTATCCGCCAAGTTCTGAAGGGAAAAGTAAAAAAGGCAGTAAAGGAAATATAACTTTGGTGACATAGGCCACTTCATACGTTGGAGAATCTTATCATGTTATTCACAATCCCTTTATAGTCATCCGATTTGTGACTTTCACGAAAGCAAGCACACAGCGACTTGAAGGAATTGCATGCTTCTTTTCCAGCGTCACTTAACTAGCTGCTGAAATTTGTCGTCTTTGGTGACCAGTAAATAACTCCTCTTTAATCATTGCACCGCTGATATTGGGAAACTTTATCTTCGGATGTGCAAAAGATTTCCTTTCTCTGTCTAGCTCTTTTACCAGTATCTTCATTAACCTCATTTTAATAGCAAGAGTGGGAGATAACTTCTTCAGAGATTACTAATGTCTCAAAAGACACACTTATTTTACCTAGAATGCAGGCGTTTGCTTAGGCCTCTCTATAGGTACGTAATGTTCATTCCTGTTGCGATTGTCTCACTCGCACAGAAAGCTACGGTACTTCGTGCAAACTGGCTGCATACCTGTTAATAGCCCTATTACTTTCATACATTTGCCAATTATATGTGCAATAGTATAAGTAATTGAACAAAACTCGCATAGTTTCATAAGTCTCTTTCCTCTTGACCGGGTATCCGATTGAAACTGAGGGATATTTACCACCATTATGAAGGAGAAAAGCCTTTAACTTGATTTCGAGGAAAAAATATAGCCGGCGGCTGTGGCCGAGCGGTTCTATGCGCTTCAGTCCGGAACCGAGCTGCTGCTACGGTCGCAGTTTCGAATCCTGCCTCGGGCATGGATGTGTGTGATGTCCTTAGATTAGTTAGGTTTAAGTGGTTCTAAGTCAAGGGGACTGATGACCTCAGATGTTAAGTCCCATAGAGCTTAGAGCTATTTTTTTTAAACAATATAGAGCCTCCACTCCTCACCGCTGTGTACGTGATGCAGTGCTCCGAAGAAACTGTTAAGTTAAAACTGTGTGACTTAACTTTCTACTACTGCGTTGCACACGTACTCTGATCTAGTGTAGCCGTTGACCTGCTTTTGAATACGGACATTAACTATGTAAATTAATTTCGGAACGTGTGGTGCTTAGTTACTCTAAAATGAACATGATTATCTGTAAATGTGATTGAATACAAGGAATTGCAATCAAAAGTACACAGGATGGCTTCGTCATCAATCACAACACATTGGCTAATTGTTGAGTATTTAAACTGCGTCCCATTAGAATATATATCTACTCTTCACACGAAAATGTTGCAAAAGAGTACAATTGCTATTTCCACCTCAGAAAGTTCGTTTAGGTCCGACAGTTGTTTCTTACCTTCACGAATAACTCAGCTCTGCTCTGTCGTGTTCAGTTGTAAGAATACGATGTGCTGCACTGTATGATCCCGAATCAGATCACCGCGCGGCCAATTGCCTTATTATTTACTTTAGGCTGCTTTGGCAAATAAGACTTTTGCTATATTAAAAAAAATACAGATCACTACCCTTGCATTAGCAGGAGGTATGACAGTGCAGTAATGTTACTACTTGCATTAAAACTGCGAGGATAACTTTTAGTGAAATATTTGCAAATGAAGAAAAGGTTACTTTAAATTGAAGTTAAGTTCCTTTTAATGACACAGAGGTGAATCGCAGTAACATGAGTTTATGGTTTTCCTTTGCATTCATAGAAACAGTTCTTCAGTTTCAAATTTTCTTTACTTTCACTGTGACACGGGTTTAACAAAAAGTGGACTATGATATACAGGGTGTTACAAAAAGGTACTGCCAAACTTTCAGGAAACATTCCTCACACACAAAGAAAGAAAATATGTTATGTGGACATGTGTCCGGAAACGCTTACTTTCCGTCTTAGAGCTCATTTTATTACTTCTCTTCAAATCACATTAATCATGGAATGGAAACACACAGCAACAGAACGTACCAGCGTGACTTCAAACACTTTGTTACAGGAAATGTTCAAAATGTCCTCCGTTAGCGAGGATACATGCATCCATCCTCCATCGCATGGAATTCCTGATGCGCTGATGCAGCCCTGGAGAATGGCGTATTGTATCACAGCCGTCCACAATACGAGCACGAAGAGTCTCTACATTTGGTACCGGGGTTGCATAGACAAGAGCTTTCAAATGCCCCCATAAATGAAAGTCAAGAGGGTTGAGGTTAGGAGAGCGTGGAGGCCATGGAATTGGTCCGCCTCTACCAGTCCATCGGTCACCGTATCTGTTGTTGAGAAGCGTACGAACACTTCGACTGATATGTGCAGGAGCTCCATCGTGCATGAACCACATGTCGTGTCGTACTTGTAAAGGCACATGTTCTAGCAGCACAGGTAGAGTATCCCGTATGAAATCATGATAACGTGCTCCATTGAGCGTAGGTGGAAGAACATGGGGCCCAATCAAGACATTTCCAACAATGCCTGCCCAAACGTTCACAGAAAATATGTGTTGATAACGTGATTGCACAATTACGTGCGGATTCTCGTCAGCCCACACATGTCGATTGGGAAAATTTACAATTTGATCACGTTGGAAAGAAGCCTCATCCGTAAAGAGAACATTTGCACTGAAATGAGGATTGACACATTGTTGGATGAACCATTCGCAGAAGTGTACCCGTGGAGGCCAATCAGCTGCTGATAGTGCCTGCACACGCTGTACATGGTACGGAAACAACTGGTTCTCCCGTAGCACTCTCCATACAGTGACGTGGTCAACGTTACCTTGTACAGCAGCAACTTCTCTGACTCTGTCATTAGGGTTATCGTCAACTGCAAGAAGAATTGCCTCGTCCATTGCAGGTGTCCTCGTCGTTCTAGGTCCTCCCCAGTCGCGAGTCATAGGCTGGAATGTTCCGTGCTCCCTAAGACGCCGATCAATTGCTTCGGACGTCTTCCTGTCGGGACACCTTCGTTCTGGAAATCTGTCTCTATACAAACGTACCGCACCACGGTTATTGCCCCGTGCTAATCCATACATCAAATGGGCATCTGCCAATTCCGCATTTGTAAACATTGCACTGATTGCAAAACCACGTTCGTGATGAACACTAACCTGTTGATGCTACGTACTAATGTGCTTGATGCTAGAACTGTAGAGCAATGAGTCGCATGTCAACACAAGCACCGAAGTCAACATTACCTTCCTTCAATTGGGTCAACTGGCGGTGAATCGAGGAAGTACAGTACATACTGACGTAACTAAAATGAGCTCTAACATGGAAATTAAGCGATTCCGGACACATGTCCGCATAGCATCTTTTCTTTATTTGTGTGTGAGGAATGTTTCCTGAAAGTTTGGCCGTACCTTTTTGTAACACCCTGTATAATAATTAAGATTCTGAGCAGTGTCTGTCGTCGACTCTCAATACAACCTCTAGTGGTCGAAGATTAACATGTCATTCATGTATCGAGCAGTGTGAAGACGCTCATAATGGCCAACATCTAAACACACTGCTGTTTCTCATGATATGTACATCTTTCGGCTACCGTACACAGACTCGGAGGAAGAGAAAAGGATTTGAAATTCACTCTGGTGCTTCGCTTCCAACATGAAGTCACTTAAACACTCTGGGGGAGGAAATTCCAGCCTTGCAATCGCTAAGCCAGTAACTCTGGCTGTGCCTTTGAAAATTTAAAATCCCTACTGAGGTCATGAAGTTGTCCCTCCGTATTGTGGTGAGATGTTGCTGATCTGGGTGATAGATAGTCCGGATATGGATCAACACGCTCTCTGGTGGTTGCTGCTGCTGCTTCGTTCCCTCTACTATCGGAAAGCATCTCTCCACGTTGTTCATCAATGGGCCAATCACCTGGTGGCTTAGGAGGTGGAGAAGCACCATTAGGACCAGGTCGCATAGCAGGTCTGGATACTGAAGAGCATGTTTCGATTTTGCATAATATCCTTTCACTTTGGTCAACCAAAAACAGCAGTCGATGGCATAATCCTTCTGTTCGCACCACATCATTGGTACCATAAATGACACTGATGATCGAGAATACTACGACGACTTTCGCAGGTTACTTACACATGTGCCACAGCTAAGATATGTAGCAAAGGGCCTATCTTGGTCCCCAACTCTGCAACCAAATTACAGCTCGTATGCCTTCTTAACTACAGGAGTAAGGTTATGCCTTTGCCTTTTCACTCTATATTCCTCACAAATGTAACAAAACATATTGGAGTTATTTACGCACTGTCTAGATATTTTGTACAGACGTTTCTGACATAATATAGTCGTATATCACAAACTTCACACTAGCACAACATACAGCACAGTAGTAATTTCCATTACTGTGTAGCATTAATATTCTTTTTTCGAAGTTACATGAAATGTCACCAGGTGGCAGCACAAGACAGAGTTGTCACGTCTGTATATGTTAGCTAACACTAGATGGACACACACAGAGATCAAAATACACACAGAGAAGAAAGTTTCCCTGTTTCATATGAACTGAAAATTGTTTAAATTAGAGTATATTTCCATAACAAGGAAAAAACTGATATCCAGATAACGTGGTGGAGGAAAACGAAAATCAAATCTGAATTCAGCATACGAAAATTAATCATAAACACCTGTTTTCATGTGTAGGGCAAAAGGTGTGTTGTGCAGTATTATCTGTGTGCAAAAAAGTTATAACGTAAAACACTGACTGTTTGGGGAGATTTGGGGAGACCTCACTTTTACGCAGCAATTAAAAAAAAAGCTGCACCACACATAGAGTGAAAGCCATTATTTCAAACTGGAATAAGAAAATGTATTAAGCATCTATTACAGGGTGGCTAAGTCTGAAATGTGTTCCAGGGTACAACACTTTACCCTACAAACAAATCTGACTTGGCAAGAAAATCGAGAAATATTATCCAGAAATGAGAGTCCTCTTTCCTTTCTCTGATTCTGTCTTCCGTTTCAAAAATACTCAGTTCTTCCTGCATAGCATCATGCATCATTTTTAAATACATCCGATTCGTGGAGCCTTGCACTGTTCTCAGGAATCTTATTCCAGACACATATGTGTTGCTGCGATATTCTGTACTTGTCATCCGTGTTATCTATGTCATCGAGTCCTTCAGCAAAACTGGCGCCGCCACCGACGTATAAAGTTTCGTTCTTGAATGATTCAACGTTGCCTAAGGTAACGTTTTTCGGACTGTTCCACATATTGCCTGTTCTTATTTAGTTTGTTATCCATATCATGATCAGTGTTGGTTGTTGTGTCGCAGTCAGTGAACTGGAAGTGTTCTGTAGGTGTGTTATCCAGAGATAATTTTGTCCGCACAAGTTAGCCAGCGAAGATCATTGCTTTGGATTTCTGTACAGAACTTTTCACATTATGTCTCGCTTAAATGCGTACAAAGTGTTAGAGCTGTCTTTAAAGGCCATCCACAACATATTGAATAATAACTTTGTGATCCGCAAGTAGTATTGCATTTAACTACAGTTTTCATTTATTTCAATTACTCGTCTTGTTCTGTGATTTTATGCTCGAATTACATATACTATGTAAATATTGAGAAGCGTAAAAGATAAGCTACAGCCAGGCGTATTCGTTATTTAAAGTGTATTTTTTCAGAGAGTCAGTTTTTAAATAATATTTTGCAATGTTATTTTCCTGGTGAAAGGTGTTGAAGGATCACCGAAGAACTTATTTCTAGCTGTGGATATAATATCACGTAATACATTAAGCTGCTGTTCAATTTACTCTTTATTGGGCGACCGGTTTTATTCAATGACCATTTTTCAGCATTCCTTGTAGGTACACGGATACAGGAAAATTTCCTGTGATAATGGTGCCCGAAAATTATTATAGTGAAAATATGATAAATACTTACAAATTTCTGTTAACAGAAAGATTTACATACATACATAAAAACATAGTGTCAGAAATGTCAAAGAAAGGATCTCACGAAAGAGCCATAAATTCATTCACTTTCTGTTGAAGATGCAAAATCCATTTTGAGTGAAGCGTTCGAACTGAAAAATATAAAATACATTGCAAATTTTCGTGATATATTGTTATAAAGGTAATACTAGTTGTGAAGGCCAACTTACTAGAATTGAATGTAAAACACGGCATTTAGAAGTTAGTGGTGATTTATGTTATCGGCTGCTCATGGTTCTCTGCCATTTTATTTTCTGCATTTTATGGATAGTTATCTGTAACTCCTTTCATCTACCTTCGCGGTGATAAATATTATTTACAAGTGTATTTTTGTGTCCTCACTTAATCCTTGCTCCTAATAGAAAACTGTAAGTACTTCGTGAATTTTTCTTCAATAATGTTCAAACATCCCTTCCTGTATCCGTAAGGCGTGTAAACCAAGTGCTGGAAAATGGTCTTCCACCGAAACCGGTAGCACAATAAAGAACTTATTGAACAGAAGCTTAAGACGTTATAGGAAGTAATTTTTACAGTTTCTGAGAGCTGTGGAACACAATAAAAATTTTCTTACTATTAATGTTTCTTAAATCAAAAAATAGGAATTTCTCAGTTTTCATACTTTTAGATGCACAATACATTACTGTCTCTATTCTGTGGAATGTTATACACGTGCAATCGATTTGAAAATTGTTTGTATTTCCATGCCGTCTTAAATCCGTCTTTCTTTATTTCTTATGTGTCGTATTGCACCTGGCCCATTTGTGGACGCCAAGCAGTCATGAACTCATCGTAACCGCTCCCAAGTCCCTCACTGAGATGTATAGAATTGTTTGATTTTATTCCGTTTATTTGTATGAACGAAAAAAAATTAACGTTTAGCTGGTCACATGTGTCGTTTCACTAAAAAAGACATTTAAAAATTTAAGAATATGATGAAGCACTTAAATATGCCAGTGATGGCTCACTTCCACGAACAATTTGTAAGCATAATGAAGACCATCGTCAGCGTTCTTTGCTTGATTCTGCTGACTGCAAGCGTATTTCCCTATGATTTTGTAACAACAGTTGTTAAAGTAATTAAAATGTTTGAAGTAACGAACAACACACTTCCTTGTTTCAAGGACATTGTTATTTACCAACTGACCAGGTTTCCATGCGAGTAGAAAGATGTAGATCTGGAGCAGGCATTTCTGACAATTTTCTATATTCTGACAACTTTCTATAATATTATTCTTCTATAATATTATAATATATTGGAAAAAGTTAGACACGTATGTGTATTGTGCGTGGAGTTATTTTCTCTGCAGCTGGAAACAATCTGCTAATGGACTTGAATGTAATAGAACTGAGATCTATTGATACAGCAGCTTGCAGAGAAGATCTCCTTAAGCTGTTAAAAATGTAAGAGATATAGTCATCTCTACATAGTGAAATCTTGGACCATGTAATTAATCAATAAATGTTAATAGATATAAATTTACTTTTAAGTTATCATAGATCTTGTAGCGGCATTCTGCAACGTCATTTTGGCATAAAATGCTATGAGTTACTACAAGTAATTCAGCTGAAAACTACTTCTAATGATAATGCAGAAATCATCAGATTCTGTCTTGCGTATCATTATTTATTGCAGGCTGTGAACAAATACTATAGGTGCATTGATTATTGACTAGCTGAGTTTATTAAATGATGTTTTCCTTACGTAAATAATATTTTCTCTTTCGAAATGACCTTTCCCAAATGTCTAATTTTTTTTTAACTGAGTGTTAGGACTGCTCAACTCGTTTCAATAATTATGAAACTGAATCTGAATTACTCCTTAAAAATATTTGTACCCTTAATTGATTATGTTATTGACTACATACGGAAGGTTTGGAAAATGGCATAAATAGATACCATAAAAACACACCTAGAAGATACAGTAATATCTAAGATCTGCTATGGATGCTCAATAATTGCCAGAAAAAGCAGGAGTATATAGACTAAAGTGTACCTGTTGACATATATGGGTGGTTATCATGAATTTGGGAACGTAAAGGCAACTGTGGGAGGAAGAAACGCTTACATCAACTGCAACATAGCAGACTTTACAGTCATGAAAACGGGGATTGAACCATAGTGCTGGCAGCCAGAAGAAAGTGTCGGGTGGGTATAAGTAAAGTGCAGCTACTCACAGGGGTTCAGTGTGGGCTTTAATCATCGTATAGCAGTGAAACTTGGTAGATATAGTAATGCGTTAATGCGGAATTGATTTGCGATGAAAAAAAAAAAAACAGTCCCAATTTTGGCTACAAGGTGCACATGTGGCGCTATGAATGCAAGAAAGACATATAAAAATGTTTCCATATGTAATGCCTTAGGAACAGAATGTGGGCAGGAAAGATTAAACAAGTGGCAAAACCATAACATTGATTTTATTATTAACCGCTGCTTTTACATTTTGTTCAATGTGAACACAAGAGAAGTCGATGAGATGCTGCAACTGTAAACAGCAGTTACTTGCAGCAGTTCTTGTAGGAGCTGAGCGATGTTTTCTTGTATATTGACCTCCAGATCAGGTACAACCCGAACGTGTCCCTGGTAAATGCGTTCATTTAGACAGCTCCACAACCGAAGGTCCTTGGCTTCAGATCAATTGATCTTGCAGACCATGCATCTGGAAAACCGCTGGAGATAACACGGCCGTGGAACGTTGCATTAAGAAGATCTTTCACTGGGCGAGCGACTTGAGATATTGATTGCTTCATCTTCCATGAAAGCTGGTTTCCACACAGTTGCGCTCTTCCAGAGCAAGAATCACATACTGTGCAAGGGGGACTCGATAGTGTGAAGACGTCATGGTACACAACAGCCCCTGGGTTCATTCTCGTCAAAGAAAAACGGACCAAGAATAAAGATGCTTGTGAATCCACACCACACAGTCACATACGGCGAGTGCACTTGATCTTCGTGCACAACATGCTGTTTAACTGTACCCCAAATTCGGCAGATATGTGTCTTCACCCTGTGCTGTAAAATGTGCTTCGTCGCTCTGTCACATACTAATCAACTTCAATCCGTGCCAGAAGCCGAAAAACAAATTCAGAACATTGTTGCGGATCGTAAGGTTTCGGTAGTAGGAGGACAAGACCGGCGTCACTACACGTTGCTGGTTGCCTACATGAGGGCAAGTATACATTCAGGGGCAAATCTACATTCCGATCATGAAAGGAAAGACGTAGTTACACTGTCACAGATCGTTTAAACATAACTAAAAACTTTCTGACGTCTCGCCACAAGCGCATTCTGTCCGGAGTCGGCGCGCGCCGGAGCGGTTTGTAAACGCCATCCGTCTCGCCACACCGCTGTCGACCATCTGCTTGTCCACAGCAACGAGAAGTACCACGCTAATCCCCGAACAAAAGCGTCAAGTGGTGGCAAACCTTTGATACTGATACCTCAGAAATTCCTGTCGAATCATACGCTCTCTACTCTCTCAAGGGGCCACATCATGTCGTGTGAAGCTGTTGGGCCAGCACACGCCGTCGGTCGAAGTCGTACTGAACTATACACAAACCAGCGATCCAATCCATACTAATAAGTTGTTGTGGCTAGAAGTCAGAGATAGCTATCAATCAATTTGACAGCGCGAATGGGTTTCTGAAGTACTACAGAATTCCTAAATTGTTTCTCTCCACTATATTTGGAAGGAGGAAGGACCTTCTGTGTGATAGGATAGAGACAACAGCAAATACCACTGCAAGACAGACTCACTGCGATGCATTGAGAAGCACTCAACAAGACAGACTTAAACCACTATTCAGCCCACAGCAACAGTTGCCATGAATACATGTCAGAGACAACTGAAACACACATACATCCAACGCACCTATGACCTGAGGTCCATACGCAGAGTGCCCATCCCCTCATAGACCACCGATACCAACGTTTGGAGGTCAGTGAGAAGTACAGCTGCAGCATCAGCCACAGTCGTGGACGCACGTGTGTGCCAGAGTCCACCGCCTTCAACCATGGAGGGCATCTGGGGAAGACTGGAGTGGTAGAGGTCATCAATATGTCCAGTGCAAACATCCGTCAGTTTGAATCTTCTTTCACGCAACACACACGTCCGCTTCTATCCCCACTCACACACTACACTGGTCACATCTCTAGCCCCCACTGCCATTGGCAAGAGCAGACAGGTTCACGCATTCTTTGTATCTAACTGCCTGTCAGAAGCTGAGCTAACCCACAACTTCCAGTCGCTAAAGCCTCGAGACCATTTCTGTCGATAGCTGTTGCCACCAGCCACGGTGCACTGCAAAACAAACAGTTGTTGCTCGGATGTATGCAGTAGTTATAAGCAATTATATCTAGCCACAGACTGCCCAGTTTAAAAAGAATCCACTTTACCCAATCAAAGACGACAATGTTGGCCAAACACCTCTAATTTCTCACACGAAATGCCTTTTATGCAAGTTACTTTCGAAGACAGAAGAAAAGGTACATACACGTGTTTTCACATCCCTAACGTATCGTTACCTGTTCTGAAAACCCTGTTACTGTATGGGATAGCCTACATTTCCTCTAAATATTCTCTCATCAGGTAGGAAAAAATCTGTTCTAATCACCTTAATGTGTGTTAAGTCCTGCATCACAGGACTAGAATATTAAACTCATTTTTGGCTCATGACAATGTGCTATGATCTGCCTCTGTCACAGGATCCCTCCTCACTTTTGAATTCTCTTAAAGTAACCAAACGGTGTGACCGAGCGGTTCAAGGCGCTTCAGTCCGGTACCGCGCTCCTGCTACGGTCGCAGGTTCGAATCCTGCCTCGGGCATGGATGTGTGTGATGTCCTTAGCTTAGTTAGGTTTAAGTAGTCCTAGGTCTGGGGGTCTGATGACCTCAGAAGTTAAGTCCCATAGTGCTTAGAGCCATTTGAACCATTTTTGAAAGTAACCAAACGCTTTGCCACATGTGAAGTACCTTAAAGTAATAGCAAAGAGAAGTTGTAAACATCTGGTTCATATTACATATCACTTTATATGTACAGTAATATAACTGATTTTATTACGACGACTGTCTCTCCCTGCGTAGGTGGAAGATTGATATTTCGTTAGCCCTTCGCCTCTTCGCCTGCTGGGGACGTGTTAACTCGTCGTGCCTCTCCGTTCCCCTGAGGCACCTGACGCTAAGGACGTATTGACGCGTACCGCGCCACCGGCCTTTTCACCACTAGGGACGAGTTTAGGCGCGCTGAGTCACAGCTACCTGAGTGCGACAGACGTGTAAACACACAGAGCTGTCTTTCCGCCCTGCTCTTCCAGCAGCTGTTCAGTGGTCTGACTGCATAGTTCGGGAGTGCGTATATGTTTGTTGCTGTGTTTCCTCTTTGCAGAATTTGACTTCGCTTCCCATGTTTTCGTCAGTTTTCTTGTTTTCTATGGGAGGAATTTCACGTCGCCTTGGTTGCACAGATAAAGAGAGCCTGGATATGCGCACTAGGAGCGACAGTGAGTGTGAATTATCTGATGTTGCTAGCAGTGATGAGTCTTCAACAGAATCTTGAAGCTGTAGCCGTCAGCCCTTTACATCAGAGTGGAGAGCAAGAATTACAGCCAGCAGTTCCTCTGAATCCGAGGAATCAGAAAGGGACAGAGAAACGGTTCAGAAAAGAGCGCGTTTAAGTGACACTTGTGACTGGAAAGAAACTGACTTCCAGTCGTTGAACCATTATTTTGATGCGAGTTCAGGACACAAATGTCAACAAGTATTCTTTCATTTTTTTTGGTGATATTTATGTCTGAAGAGCTGTTGCATTTTACTGCAGACGAAACAAATCGCTTTTACGTTTACACCAGAAGAAATGCTGCAGAAACTGTGAATTCTCGACTGTCAAAGTGGAAAGACACAGGATTTGAGGAAATGTATTGGTTTTTTGCTATTTGACTTCTAATGGCGCTAGTTAAGAGGGTAAAATTAAGTGATTCTTGGTCCAGAGCTACACTTTTGAGCACACCAGGTTTCAGCAAAATTATGTTCCGAGACTGTTTTTGTCTACTTCTGAGAATACTACACTTCAGTGATAACTTTGCGAGTACTGGAGGCGAAATTCTATTTAAGATTAGGACGATTATTGACAAAGTTCGTAAGACATTTCGTAATTCATTTCGTCCACATCACAAGATTTGTATAGATGAAAGTCTCTTGCTGTTCAAAGGACGATTACCTTTTAAGCAATTTATTCCAACCAGGTGAAGTAGATTGCGAATAAAGACATCTGTACTGTGTGACTGTCAGAGTGGCTATATTTTGGATTTTATAGTATATACGGGCGCGAAAACAGAAATTGGATTCCACAATTTAGGAAAAAGTGGCGACGCAGTGACAACTCTTATGGGACCCAATTTGGAACAGGCTCATATTTCATACTATTGGTACTCCAGCGCGGACCTGTTCCTCTGGCTTCACAAGCATGGAACAGGCGCATGTGGCACTGTTTGTAGGAACAGGTGCGACACGCCAAAACTGCAGAAGAAATTAAAACGAGGAGAAACTGAGTTTAAGTCCACTGACAGGATCCCTGCTACTAAATGGTGCGATAAGAGAGAGGTGTGCAGATTGATCACAAGTCACACAACAGAAATGGTTGAAACAGGGAAGACTGAGAGAAGTACTGGCAAAAAATAAAAAAACCGCAGTGTATTGTAGATTACAATTCGAGTGTGAATGCAGTTGACCGTTGTGCCATGTTACTGAGCTAAGACTGTGAAATGATACAAGAAATACGTATTTTTCTCACGTTGTGGATTTGTGCATTCTAAATGCTCATGCTCTCCACCGGTCGGTAACAGAGCGAAAAAGGGCTCTCGCAGAGTTTCACCTTTCTCTCGTAAGGGAGATAGTAGAAAAATATGCTACAGAACGGAGAAAAGCTGGTAGGGGAAGGCACTACGATGACGAGAAGCCTCTGCGATTCACAGGGAGACATTTTCCGGCTGTTATTGTGAGTGAACATTCGCAGAACAGTATGCTAATGAGCAGGTGCGTGGTTTTGACGAAACAGAAAGTGCGCTGGGAAACTAGATATCAATGAAAAACTTCCATTGTGTGCAACAGATGAAAAATTATTCAAACAATGCCTGACTTCTTCATATGTAGCAGTTTGCTGGCAAATGAACGGACTTGGTGATTGAGCTGGCGCAATATCTGTACTGTGGCAAATGTAATTACTCCGAGTACATTGCGCCAATATAACAAAACCCACGATAAAAGTACGATACATTTAGATTATTAAGACGTAACATAGACAGTTATATTCTTTTATTCTTAGTGGTACAAATATGGATCACATTTGGTCTACTTGTACAAAACCTGTTTTCCATAACTGGTTTCAGACGCCTTTGATCAACGAGAAATAACACGCCACAGTTAAAACTCTGTTCTCAGTGCAATTTTTCATGCTATTTTGCCTCTGTTGTTAGCCAATATTGGAAATTAAACTCATGTTGTGGGGAGGGTGGGGGGCTTAAAATTGGTTATTCGAATGAGACTGGCTTTGAGGCGTTAATAGAAAACGGTATTTGTAAAAGAAGTATCGAATATACTCTGCTTTCATCTTTTGATAAAAAAGAAAATCTTTTCGTGTAATCGTCTAATTTGTAGATTAGTGGAAAATAGTACTGGAATATGCTACGCAGGTGAAACGTTATATTTCAGTACCTTGTGTTGTTAGGTTACTGTATGGCAAGTTTCACGTTCGTCGTAGGACTAGCCCACGAGATGCAAGAATCCAAATTTCCACATTTTTTCGAGTGCCTATTTTTCTGGCCGATATTACCTAGAATTTTCTGGCGAAATGTGGCTCGTAGAATTCTTTTCATTACTATTCTTAAGAGAACGCATGATATTGTACAAGACGGCCACATTTGCTTTCCTTGCAAAACGGCCAAAAATTCACACTGGCTCTACGCCAGTCGCAATCAGTCCAACGTTTTTCAAGGAGTTCCTTGCAGGGTGGGGGAGTGGCTATTTACGTAAAAAACAGTATTCCCTTTGAGTCCATAGATGTATCACGACACTACACTGAACAGACATTTGAATATTGTGCAGGGGCAGTTGAATTTAGTGAAACTAAACTTCTAATTGTTGTTGTTTATAGGTCTCCTAACTCAGACTTCAGAGCATTTTTGCTCAAGCTAGAGGGGGTTCTTGATTCACTTTTTAGAAAGTACTAAAAATTAGTTATATGTGGCGCAAGAAAAAGGATGTTGGTAGATCTCCTAAATTCATATGATCTGGTGCAGACTGTGTTTTTTCCAACTAGGGTGCAGGGGAGCAGTAGCACAGTCATAGACAATATTTTTATTCATTCTTCATTAGTAGATGGGCATTCTGTTCGTAAAAGGATGAATGGCCTTTCAGACCATGATGCACACATTTTAACACTAAGAGACTTTTGTACTCAAGTGTCACATATAATTACAAACTATATAGGAAAGTTTATCCAACAGCAATAGAGAGTTTTTTTAAACTTTGTCAAGGACCAAGAATGGCAGCCTGTTTATAGTGCTGATAACATAGATGATAAATATAATGCTTTCCTTAACACATTTCTCATGCTCTTTGAGAGTTGCTTTCCACTAGGCAGCCCAGATGGCTGACTAGTGGGATAAGGAAATCATGCAGAACAAAGTGGGAATTATATCAAAATGTTAGAAGCAGTCACAATCAAGCTACAGTAGTCCATTACAAACAGTATCATAAGGTGCTTAAAAAGTTATTATGAAGGCAAAGAGTGTGTAGTATGCAAATCGAATAGCTAATTCACAGGATAAAATTAAAACCATACGGTCAGTCGTGAGGGAAGTGGCTGGTCAGCAGCACAAGGTTGACGATATAAAGTCAGTTTGCAGTAAAAATATTTCTGTTGCTGATAAATCAGATATACGTACAGTATTTAACAATCATTTTCTTAACATTGCTGGTGAATTAAATAAAAATTTAGTTCTACAGGAAATCATATAACTCTCTTGGCAAATGCCTTTCCGAGATTGATGTCTGAAATACTCTGCTGTGGCTGAGACAAGGGGGAGATTGAGTCAATAACTAAATCACTATAGACTAAGGACTCTTTTGGAAATGATGGAGTGCCTAGCAGAATATTAAAGTACTGTGCTGCACATGTTAGCCTTGTATTTAGCAATATTTGTAATTTTTCCTTTAGGAATGGTAAGTTTAAGTTTCCTGAACGATTGAAGTACTCAGTAGTAAAGCCGCTTTATAAAACGGGAGGAACGGATAATGTAGAAAATTTTAGACCTATTTCTAGGTCATCAGTGTTTGTCAAAGTTATTTAAAAGGCTGCGTATGTAAGGACATCTGATCATTTTACTAACATATCACATGATTTGCTATCAAATGTACAGTTCTGCTTCAGAACTCGTTTAACAACTAAAAATGCTATATTATCTTTTCTCTGTGAGGTACCGGATGGGTTAAACAAAAGGTTTGGAACGCTAGGCATATTTTTTGATTTAACTAAGGCATTTGATTGTGTTGATCACAAAATATTACTCCAGAAGTTGGACCATTACGGAATATGGGGAGTAGTTCACAATTGGTTCACGTCTTACTTTAGCAATAGACAGCAAAAGGTCATTATTCACAATGTTGAAAATGGCTGTGATGTGGGGTCTGAGTGGGGTACAGTCAAGTGGGGGGTGCCCCAGGGATCAGTGTTGGGGCCACTCCTGTTCCTTATTTATATAAATGATATGCCCTCTAGTTTTACGAGTAACTCTAAAATATTTCTGTTTGTTGATGACACTAGCTTGGTAGTAAGGGATGTTGTGTGCAACATTGGCTCGGTTTCAAATAGTGAAGTTCATGACATAAGTTCATGGCTTGTAGAAAATAAACTAACGCTAAATCACAGTAAGACTCAGTTTTTATAGTTTCTAACACACAACTCAACCAAACCTGACGTTTTAATTTCACAGAATGGACATATGATTAGTGAAACAGAACAGATCAAATTTCTAGGTGTTGAGATAGATAGTAAACTGTCGTGGAAAGCCCGCGCTCAGGATCTTGTTCAAAGACTTAATGCTGCAATTTTTACTATTCGAACTGCATCTGAAGTAAGTGATCATTCGACAAAAAGTCTATTTTCATTCGCTTATGTCGTATGGTATTATATTTTGGGTTAACTCTTCCCATTATAAAAGGATGTTTTTGGCTCAGAAACTGGCAGTTCGCGCAATAACTGGTGTAAGTTCACGAACCTATTGTCGATGCCTGTTCACTATTCTGGATATTTTGACATTGGCCTCTCATATTCCTTACTGTCATTTCTTGTTAACAATTTTAGCTTATTCCCAAGGATAAGCAGCTTTCACTCAGTTAATACTCGGCAGAAATCAAACCTGCATTTGGATCAGACTTCCTTAACTCTTGTGCAAAAAAGTGTGCAGTAATATAGTGCATCAGTTTTCAACAAGCTACCACTCGAATTCAAAAATCTTAGCAGTAACCCACGCATTTTCAAATCGAAACTGAAGAGTTTCTTCATGGGTCACTCCTGTTCTGTCGAGGAGTTCCTTGAAAAATTAAGCTGATTCTTGTTGTATTGTTGATTGAGTTTACTCAAACTTATGGACTGACGTTTTTGGGTTCATAAACACTTTATTTTTATCTCTTATTACTTTTATGTTGTAATTTCATCTACTGACATGGTGCGTGGCCTTTGGGATTTGCTCCTCACTTTTGGTCCTATGGAACTTAACATGTAAATGAAAAATAAATAAAATAAGTATTCAGCAGAGCGAGGGTTGAACAGCGCGGGCTGCTCCGGTCCCGCCGGCAGTTCCAAGGGACGAGCACCTGCCGCAGGCAGCGGCGCCTCTGTGTGCCAGGCAGATGGAGCATCTCCGGCAGTCAAAGGGTTAAAAGATACTGCCGGAACGAAAATATGCCTGATTAACGCGCCCTCTCCCGAATCGTTTCCATGGTAATTAAACTGATCATGAGAGTTACTTTGCATGGGGAGTAATTTTTTTTTCAGTAGTTGGAGTACACTCATCAGGTAGTCGAAATGGAAATCCCTGGAATGACGAGGAAACACTACTGAGAACCTACATTTTAGCTGAGTCCAGAGGATTCAACCACCATAACATACATTTTACGTAAGGACTGCGCTATTAAAAACACAATTACAATGACCAAGCTGCTGCCACTGTCTTGATTCTGCAGGCGCACACAAGACTCACTGTTAGAGTTAGGCTTTCCAGTAGAAATGCTGTCTGGAATTTGGAATCACGTCTATCTATTGAATCACATACTTGCCTTGGATCCTATGGAGACGTCTTTTAAGGGTGGTAGGACGTCAGATAGGCCGATTTGGAGCAGAAGAGGCACCACAAGGCATTTAAATTTCCACTGTCTATACTTTTACAAATAAATTCATAAAACTTTGTCACCATGACCAGGAAGGATTCAGAATTTAAATGTAGCAGTGGAAGTTCCAAATCATAATAAAATAAAATTTTTTTACATGTAAAATTTTATCATTTTTTTTCGCTTACTAATGGTTGCATTTGTTGCCATAGGTACACTTTTGTTCATAAGTAAGAGAGATTCTTTGATGAATTTTGCACAGGGTAAAAACCATATTTACAGTTGTATGAAACTACAGAATTTTCCAAATCTATTAAAAACTGTGGTAAAAATTGACATAATTAACTATAAAATTTGAGTTTCTTCTAAACACGAATTTTCAAGTGTAACAACTCATTAATTTTTTCATTAATTAAATAAATTCTAGAGTTCCATACGTCTGTAAGTATCGTTTGTATGCTGAGCAAAATTCATCGAAGAATCTTTCGTACTTACGAAGAGAAGTGTACCTATAGCAAGAAGTGCAGCGAATAGTTAGTGAAAAAATTATGAAATTTCACATTTAAAAAAATTATTTTGTTATGCTTTCGAACATCCACTCCTGTGAGTGTGAATCCTATATCCTTCCTGGTCATGCTGACAAAGTTTTATGAATTTATTTGTAAAAGTATAGACAATGGAAATTAAAATGTCCTGTAATGCCACTCCTGCTACAAGTCGGCCCATTTTACGTTTTTTAATGATTACAGCCAGTGGTGAATCATATTCATGCGACTATGGTATGTCGAAACGAGTCACCTTCTTCGATCCTATCTGTTAAGGACATCATACATTAAAAAGCTAAAGTGTAGTTTTTAGAAAATACCTCTACTAACGTCACCTGGTAGACAACTCGATAAGATTTTACCTCATCTCTCTCTTCCCATATGTCGAAAACAAATATTGTTTCCATGTTGACATTGATCATATTGTGATGATGCCATTAAATACACGTGTACTGGTCCATTGGAGTAGGTGGGCAGTGATTGAAGTCACTTCCACAGACCAGTGTGAAGTTTTATCGCACCTAGTGTAGGACGACCATATCCTATAGAATATCAGCCACAAGAGAGGGTCCCTGTGCTGTTGTTTGATACATTGTTTTTTCTGCTGTAATACTTCCAAGCAGTGTATTGCTATAGCTTTGTGCACCGCCATACATTTTGTTTTTCCACCACGACTTGAAAGTCTGTGTAGGTGCTAAACTGACATTAACATGACTGAATCCATTTACTCTCATGGAAAACTAGAAACTGCATGCTGTAAATTATGCTGCTGCTCTTCTCACAACACACAGGATGATTGAAATAAAAGACAGAGGCTGTGTTTCTTACTGACAAAAATGTGGAAGACATCGCGACATATGGAAACTGGAAGAGTTTTGCGGCATTGTGGAGCTTTTTCAAACAGCTACCTGAATTTGATTAATGACCTCTACATTTAAACTCATCCTTCAAGTGAATTAGTAGCAGATGTTCTGCTGTTCCGTTTTGATTGATTCCTCGCTTGCAGGCACATACATAATCACTGTCTCATGCAGACCATGCCTGAATGGTATTGCTCCCATCAAGGGTCTCGCTCCATCTCAAAAAAGTGGCAACACTCCTTCAGTATATGGTAATCAACAGCATACCAGAGGATGGATGGGATTGAAAAGACGCCGTTGATATGGGACAATGTACTGCAATAAGCAACTCAGCTGGTAGTGCGATCAATTTTAGCAGTTTTACGAGCTTTTCTGTAATTTCAACACCAACCAATGACACAACAGCATGTTTCCCCATTTTTGTATCATCGCTAAACCACCCCTCCATTACTTTCCGAGTACTACGCGAAAGTAAATAGTTGACTGTGCAGTCTGCCCATTTACAGTTAATTTTCGAACTTATATGCCAAAGTATATCAGACAGCATCGTATGCCAATCTATGTATTTCCAACACTTCGATCGCAGCGTGTAACTTACGATTGCCCATCATTCTCTATGCGGATGGGAGTCACAGAGCATTCTCACATTCTTAGGGTAAAATTAGAGGTTCAAAGATTTCCCCGCACTCTCCTTCACGAACCCTCCCTACGACACAGGCACCTATTTAATTTGCAGCTGACCAGAAGTAGAAGGCTACATGCCTCGTCTTGTGAAGGAACAGAGTGAGCCGAGTCCATAACAGCTATTTAGCAAAGACAGTTCCACACCAGTCTTACTCACGGCACCCATCCAAGTGCGTAACATCTCTCCAGAAAACCGCATTTCGTGGTAGTTAGCACCTCTTATCGATGTACAGTAGATATTAGTCTGCTGGGACGATATACCAGACGGTTAAGAAGAAACATGTGGATTTATGTGTGATGGAAATTCATACAGACATAGTTTGAAGCATGTTATGTAAATCAACTGTACTATTAATTCTAAAGTATTGTTCTAGTGTATGGGGTCAGTACCAAGAAGGTACTGGTAACAGGGAAATGATCATAGAACATAAACACATGCACTCCTAAAGCTACATGTTTCTGCACTTAAATATACTATAATGTTAAAGTTATATGGTTTCCGCCATACCAGCCGTGTGGAATATAATTCTGTCAATATTTGAATGTAAAAAGTATGTTCCCAGTGCATGACATCAGTCTCCCTGCAATTTTCTCTATGGTAAACTATACTGACCTACTGAAAAGTGATAAAACTACGACCTTGCAGACCAAAGAAAACATCGATTCCTTCTAACACAGACACTTCAATGTTTCCAAGCAGAACAACGACCTGCGTTGTTTCCACATCAGTGGTCAATGCTCCAGGAACTGTCACCATACAGAACTCACATGTGTGACGTATCTGGCAATGCGGAGGAGGATGACAGGGTAATGCTCGACCACGTCAGCACAGAGATAAAACAGAGGAAAGCCGACACGTGTGTCGACATTGGTTGTCAATGTGAGAAGCATAGATCAAGGACTGAAGAGTCAGTCGCCGCCGTAGCAACTTCGCGACATTGGCGAGAACACCGAATAAATATCTCCAACGAACGGGAATGGGCAGGTCCTTCGAGGGGAGAAAGAAGACACGAAGAAACGTCGCCTGGATGGATGTACTGATGGTTAGCCAGTGGACATCATACTCTGCTACAACGATCTAGCTGCTACACTGCTCGACCGAAGAAGATGTCGGTGCTGTGCCATTAGGTCATCGCAGAAGATGTGATTTCAGAGCGGTTAGGGGCACCATGTCACGTGTCGGGCGGCCACTCCCGCCGGAGGTTCGAGCCTTCCCTCGGCCATGAGTGTGCGTGTTGTCTTTATCGTAAGTTAGTTTAAGTAGTGTGTAAGTCTGGGGACCAATGACCTCAGCAGTTTGGTCCCGTAGGAATTCATAAACATTTGAACATTTTGCTATCCCAGATGTTGCCAGGAAGAAGTTTGTGTGGTACTTACCCAGGTGGTTAGTGAGGACGAAGAGAGTGCAGCCTCGACAAATAGGTCACCTATGAACCTAGAGGTTGATGAAGCTCGCCAGAAGATGCCAAACCTGAGGGTCACTGGTTCGATTTTGAGGCCGAACATTTCGCCATAGGCACTTGTCAATAACACAACGAGCTAATTCACAAGGAGAAGACCGCCCCGCTATCGCACTGAGTGACGGATAAGTTACTGAATGGAAGACTGTGCCACTGATGCACCGCTGTAACACGAGCCATTGCCATATCAGCGGTCACTGGGATCTGCACGCTATGACTCTGCTGCCCCGTAACCGCGAGGAATTGTATTACTCTGGTTGTTCAAATGGCCAATGTTTCAATCACACCTCACCCACTAAGCCAAGGAAAGAGCCCATTCCATCACCTTCAAAGTATTGCTTTCCCTCCCACCATCCCTGACAAAATAATGATCTTTGCTCCCCTCCATCACTGACGCTCAATATGTAGTGTCACTAAACCCCGACCCGCTATTTTTGGTGTCAGATAACCTTGGCTCTATTCTGATGTGTACATGGTGGGGAATTTGTGGTACAAGAAATGCATGTAGCTGTTGCCAACAACGAACCGCGACCAACCCACAGGCAGCAGGCGAAAATTTGCAGCCAGTGGACAGTAGTTGAGTACACTGCTGAGTGCAAACTGGTTCCAGATGTTTTTCCTTCTCAAGTAACTCTCTCGCGGTGTAAGAAACAAACAATGTAAAGCTCTCATTCTTTCAAAGAAATTTGACGCTAGAGAATTTATTTTCGGATGGTGTTAGATGTTCGTGTTATTTTGATCAGAATTGTAGTTAAATTTCTAATGTTACTTGCTGAGTCTATGGCCACAAGAACATAGATTCAATACATTGCAGTGGTGTTTGTTGTTGCTATCCTATCACACAGTAGGCTCTTCCTCCTTCTGCATGTAACTGAGAGAACCAAGTTAGGAATTCCATAGCGCTTTGAAAACCAAATTGCGATATAAATTCCGATGAGAGCGATCCCCGATATCTAGTCATGACAAATTGTTACTAGAGATAGGATCACAATTTAAGTGTGTCGTGCTTAGTGCTTCTCAACACACTGCAGTGGACTCTGTCTTGCAGAGGTATTTGTTGTTGTTGTTACTATATCATCATGTGGTAGACCCTACCTTCTCCTTGCAAATGTAGCGGAGAGATCCATTTTAGGAATTCTATAACGCTTTAAAAACCCAATCGCGATGTCAAACTCGCGATTGATCAAGTTATTGTGTCTGATTGTTGTTTTGTAAACATACGTCTGTCCCGCCCCTCCTGTAAATTGTTTAGGGAGATAACATGCAACTGAGCTGAAGTTTGACATTTTCATCTACCTCAGACGTAATGGACCTCCTACCATATTACCTAATTGCGTCAGTATCCACCGACAGGATGCAAGGGAAAACAAATCCAGCTGGATTTGGAAACCGGGTGGCTGCAGGATTGAATCTCGCCAAATATTTCATTCCTAGTATCCACTAATAGGAAGCAAGAAAAATCTGTCGCACACAGTGGTTATAGATTTAATTAATTAGTCAATCAATCTGATAGAGTGAGGGAATATTTCCAAGACATCCAAAGCTGTTGGTTTACCAGGTAAATACTGCTTTGGTTACGATTCAGGCCGACCGCGACCTACGGTGCGTGCAGGTCTGGCAGTGGCACACAGCATAACACGGCCCCTTGGAAGAGAGAGAGAGAGAAAAGAGAGAGAGAGAGAGAGAGAGAGAGAGAATGTGTTTCGTCAGGAATTTCTCTGGTATCAATGGCAAAGGGTTTTCACCACTTGACGCTGTTGTTTGGGTATTAGCGTGGTACTTCACGTAGCTGATAGTTCAAATGGCTCTAAGCACTACGGCACTACGGGACTTAATATCTGAGGTCATCAGTCCCCTAGACTTAGAACTACTTAAACCTAACTAACCTAAGGACATTACACTTAACTGACATCACCACTGAACTGAACAATAGGTTAAGGACATGTCAATCAAATAGATGGATTATCCCCAGGGGGTCATTATGCCCGAGGCAGGATTAGAACCTGCGATCGTAGCAGCCGTGTGGTTCCGGACTGGAGCGCCTAGAACCGCTTGGCCACAGCGGCCAGCGTCACAGCTGTGGGGCGGCCGACAGTTCGCAGCGGTGCAGTAAGCACGCTGGCTTTTCCAAGTGCCCTGGCGAGACGTGAGAGAGTTTTTAGCAATGTTTAAGCGATCTGTGACAGTGTAATTACATGTGCCTTACATGATAGGAATGAAAAAGTGCCTCAGTTGTGTAAATATTCCATACACTGCAATCGATTTCCTGACAAATTCTTTAAATAAACTATATTGCTTGTACCGCCCTGCATCCTACAAATTGTTTAAATAGACAATATTCCATACATTGACTAAAGTGTTTAAACAATATTCCATATACAGCCATCGACTTTTCGCCAAATGGCCGATCAATTGATTCTTTTTCCTGCCAATTTCCATGTAGAGGAGGGGAGAGGGAAGGCTGGGATGTTCTCCAGTTTAATTTACTGAATTTATTAATTAGTCTATCAAATTGGTATCAAAAGTGTGCCTGTATTGGCGAGGGGAGTTCCCAGAGAGGTGAATGAGGATGAGGGGAGGCGAGGAAGGAGTGGGAGTGGTAGGGGATTACACAGAAAACCACTTAACTGAACAATAGGTTAAGGACCTGTCAATCAAAAGGATGGATTATCCCCAGAGGGTCATTATTCTCTTAGCAGAACAATAGTTTAAGTACCTGTCAATCAAAAGAGAACAATAGGTTTGCCTCTGATTGTATGCTTGCCCCAATGAAGGCAACCCACAATTTGGGTTGATGCCAGTCTTGTCCGCATACCTTCAGTTACTGCCCTATCTGGGGTCTTGTTTGGGTACCCATGTAATATAGACAGCAAAACGTTCCATAGTGTTGACCACAGGATGACCTATTAATGTGATGAGTACTAGCACTACCTGGGGCATGTGCTGCATTCTCAGTTACAGCAACAGCGACTTCATCAGTGACTTCCACCCACATAGGGCACCTTCCTCTTCCAGGTGCCACACTGAGCTGTCCCATGTTTTGGAATTTCATTACCACTTTGAAAGGGTCCTGTAGCCACCTTTCATTAGTCCGGTAGCCCATTTTCACTAGCATTTCTGTTTTCCTTGTTTATCTTTTCTCATAACTCTCATAGTGGTGTGATTGAATGAATGTGGTTGTGTGTCACGTTGCTAGACAGTGGCATAGTCTGCTGCAGAAAGTCTCCGATAGTCGTACAGATTCAGCAGCAGTTGTACAGATAGCCAACTCTCGTAGTGGTCAAGTAGGCAAAGAGGTTTGCGCTACTTGTGAGAAATCCGCCTGCGTTAGGTTGGTGGCGGAAATGGCATCTTTGGGTTTTCTGGGCCACGCGGAGTGTGGGGGAAGCTGGAGATGAAAAAGGGAATCAGTCTGCCGCCGGTACAGGAAGCGTCCACAGCTGTGCTTCACTTGAAGAAGGGTGAGTCAGACTGACCGCGTGGCGCGTTGTTACTTGGCGAGGGGAGAGCTGTTAGGTTTTGGTCTCTCTTTTCAACTCAAGATTGCTTTGCCTTGTCGCCGCAAGGAATGCAAAACTTTGGCAGATTTTTCTTTTAGTAAATTTCTATTTCAGACTTGGATCCACCGGAAGAGCGCCACACAAAGGTGTCGATAAGAAGTGAGCACTCGCTTCTGTATGAATGTCTGTTTGCCTTCAGCTGTGCCTGTATAAGCTTTCATTTTTCTAAATATTAATAGCTTTGCCTTCTCGTAAATTTTCCTTGCTTTATGTATCTTTCGTCCGTGGGGAGCCGACCACGTGGTTGAACATTAGAGTTTGTTGGGCTACCGTCATCACTAACTGTCCGGTCTCATGTTTGTTTTAAAGAATGTTAACTGTTCATGATTGTGTGATGTGATATTGTTGCAACTTGGCCACGATACCTAGAAATTGCGTCTCCACAAACCATGTGGGCACGCGAGTGTACTGTGAAACGTGTACCGTTTCACGAGTTATTGCGATCAGTTATCAGGCAACAGCAGATGTGTGAGTGATTCACACCAATGATTTTAGGTGTAGATTATAACGGTAAATGTAGCGATGCTTTTCTTTAATGTTTTAGGAATTAATGTTATCAGGAATTGTGTACATGCCTCACATCCGTATCTTAGGAATAAATGATTTTATCCTCAATTTTCTCTTGTATTCCGAGGTTACGTTTTTGCACCTAAGCCACTCACCTCGTAGCTTTCCTGTTAGCACATCCAACGCGTTTCCTTACGCGCAGGTCCAGTGATTAGTTTACCTTTTATTTTAAAACAAATGCCTTAGATTAAGTCTTATTTTCAGGTGTGTTGCTGGGAGCTGATCTTCTGCACAGTGTTCTTGCATGTGCTATTTTATTTTAAATGGTTGATTCTCGTGAAAAGTGCACGGGAAATACTATTAATTACATCGCATCACCTATGAGCGATATCACGATGTATGCATTTTTATGAGTTTTTGGTCTGTGATCAAATTAATTTATTTTCCGATTCGGCCAAACCTTTGATTAGTTGTATGGTTAGAATCGGTGGCGACGCTAATCTTCTCACGTTAATATCACGATCAATAAGCATTTTCATTCCCAATAATAACGTAATAACCCGTAGAAACAGGTTAGTTACAACTTCTTTAAACCATTTAATGACATCGAGTTTCTCCACAGACCTTTCAAGTCTGTGAAACTCTCTCAGTACAGCACTGCTGTTCACATCACTAACAGCACATGGTCCCACTTCTGGACAGCTGTAGTGTTCACTAGCGTTCTTTCCTTCTTTCTTTCTTTCTCGGGCCTATGTCCCGCTCCAACGCAGGTTCGGCTATGTGCTGACGGATTTGGCAGTGTTAATTGCAGAGGGTGGCCGGATGCCCTTCCTGCCGCCACCCTGAGCCCCACGAGATGGAAGTCGTGTACCCCAGCTGTCTGAGTCTAGTGTAAGTCATAAAATAGTGCGAACGGTTTCAGATATCTGTGAATCGTGTAACTGAGGCGGAACGTGCGGACCAGCCCAGTATTCACCTAGCAGGATGTGGAAAACCGCCTAAAAACCACATCCAGGCTGGCTGGCATACCGGCCCTCGTCGTTAATCCGCCGGGAGGATTCGATTGGGGGCCGGCGCGCGTACCCGAGTCCAGGAAGCAGTGCATTAGCGCTCTCGGCTATCCTGGCGGGTCTAGTGTTCACTAGCGTTATGGAATGTAAAACGTCAGCGTGGATGTCATACCTCATACAAAAGTTGTTCAGCGCGAGATTTGCACCTGGTGGCCACAAGTGGAACTTTCTATTTTTGAACCATTATTTCCATTGAAATTGGTTCCGTATTAACCCATTAGTATACCTACAGTAATTATGTACCAACACCGGACCTCTGTGAGTAGCTGTACTTTAATTATAACCTCCAGGTACTATGAGAGCGTCTACAGTGAAGCAATAGAGGCTGCCGAATGGGACAGAAGTCCAGTCTGAAAAAGGGAGGTAACAGTACTGAGGACTTGGTACACAAGTCGCTCTCTATAGGTCGATAGCGGTATTGTACAACAAACGCGAACTGTCAGCTGAAAAAAGCGGAAGGTGGATTTGGGTATAGCGTCCGGCCGACGATAAACACAACCCCGCATTGTGGAAGGAAATCGACCCTGTCTTTTTCGTACGAAGGAAAATGCCTTATTCGGTTTAGGCAAATCAGCAGAAACCTCACTCAAGAACGCTGGAGTGGTATTTGAACCACCGTCCTCCTGGACCACCTGTGCTCGAAATTAGCGCCTGGGACGTCACGCAGCAGTGTAAATGTACCACGCTAGGAAATACCACTTCATTCAGCATGAGGTCACTAATTGCATTGAATCGAGGAGAGGGGGACGAATCGAAGTGTTTACCGTAAAAATTCATTCCTCCATTGCATAATATTCCACAAAATTAGAATACTTGTAAAATGTGGGAACGAAGTTTTTCGCAACGGCACTTATATGTAAAACATTCTCGGCATTCTTACTGCGTCAGTTCAGGATAAAATCTCGAGCTTTCGACGATTCACAATGGTTTCAAATGATTCTGAGCCCTATGGGACTTAACTTCTAAGGTAATCAGTCCCCTAGAACTTAGAACTACTTAAACCTAACTAACCTAAGGACACCACACACACCTAAGCCCGAGGCAGGATTCGAACCTGCGACCGGAGCGCTGGCGCGGTTCAAGACTGTAGTGCCTAGAACCGCTCGGCCATCCCGGCCGGCTTCGACGATTACTTCCATCGTCATCGTCAGGAGCTGAGTGTCTTTACTGCTGCTGTGATAGCCTTTTTATAGCCCGTGGACGGCTTCTGATTGGTCGGCTTATGATTGGTCTGCGATTACATACTGCTGTCACAGACGATGTCACTGTGTGCGCCGATGGCGCCACCGCTTCTGTTGGAAAGTAAACCTTGGATGGAACGTCTCTGCTGCTTCTCTGCATCAAGTTCTCCTTTCCATGCACAGTTCAGATGGTATCCGCTATCGCGGTTGAAGTTATTTTGGCTCATTCTTATTTCATGAACAGCATACATTCGAACATCCAGTTCATTGTCGAGATGGAGAAGGAAGGTAGACTGCCTTTCTTAGACGTTTTAGTACAACGACAGGCGGACGGGCGTCTTGGCCACTCTGTATACCGTAAGCCGACGCATACCTATTTATACCTGAATGCTCAGAGGTTCTGTCAACTTGCTCAGAAGAGAGCCGTTTTGAACACGTTGGTATATAGAGCAAAAACTGTTTCTGACGAGGACCACTTAAGGTCCGAGATTAACCATCTGAAGTACGTGTTTCGAAAGAATGGCTATGGTGCACGCGATATAAAGGAAGCGTTCTCCAAAAAAAGTAAACGTGAAAATGCTGCACACTCACAGTATGAAACACTGATTGCGGTTCTTCCTTTTTGTGGCGCGATTTCCAGCAAAATAGGAAGAGTCCTGCGTAGACGAGGTATAAGACCGATTTTTCGTCCTAAGAAAATTAAGGAGATGATGCGCCCTCTTAAGGACAATCTCGGCCTCAGGGTCCCTGGAGTTTATAATATACCCTGTGAATGTATAAGTCAGACGATTCGTACCGTTTCCGACCGCTGTGCAGAACACCAACGCCATATCAAAAATAGAGAACTGGAGAAATCGGCAATTGCGGAGCACAGCCTTACGAACAAACATAAAATATTGTTCGAGGAAACAAAAATTCTGTCCCATGCCTCCACGTACTGGGATTCTGTTATTAAGGAGGCTGTTGAAATAAGAATGAGCTAAAATAACTTTAACCGCCATAGCGGATACCATCTGAGCAGTGCATGGAAAGGAGAACTTGATGCAGAGAAGCAGCAGAGACGTTCCATCCAAGCAGTACGTAATCGCCGACCAATCATAAGCCGACCAATCAGAAGCCGTGCACGGGCTATGAATAAGGCTACGACAGCAGCAGTGAAGACAGTCAGCTTCTGACGATGACGATGGAGGTAATCGTCGAAAGCTCGAGATTTTATCCAGAACTGACGCGGCAAGAATACTGAGAATGTTTTACATGCTTGTAAAATGTGTGAGACATCAAATTTGATGGCTCGTCATTTGTCTGTGGAGCGAGTCATCTGTTCCAGTAACCGTTCTCCATTCTTATGAGGGCCCGACGGGCTTTCTGTGAAGGACTGGCCTTCGAAGCTATAAAATGTTAGCGTTTAGGGGAGAAATCAGGAAGCGAGGCCGTGAAACCTCGGGTCACTGGGTCAGCGGGGCCAGGAACTTGGCGTGCCGAGCGCTGCCCCCCGTGTCACGCATCGTATGCCAGCGGCCGCCGCGCCGGTCGCTGCGCGATAAGCGCTGCCGCCAGAAACTGGGTCATCCTTCATGGCAGGCTTCACGGGGAACACTCACCGAGGAGGGAGTCTCTGGGATGGTTGCTGCCACAGCAAACGAAACTCTGCGCACAGTGTTCTAGCAGGTGTTCATGAACTTCCAGCGACACGAGACACGATCTACCGTTATTGCTGTGAGCGACAGTTCAATATTGAAAATGTTATACAGGATTGTAAAGGAGGCCGGGATTAAATAAAGGGAATGGAAGGTTATTTACACTTTGCACAGAAACCAGATTACGTTCATAAGAGCAGAAAGACATGACAGGAAAAAGGAACTGAAAAGGGAGTGAGACAGGGTTTTATCTTACCCCTGATGTTTTTCTATATGTACACTACTGGCCATTAAAATTGCTACACCAAGAAGAAATGCAGATGATAAACGGGTATTCATTGGACAAATATATTATACTAGAACTGACATGTGATTACATTTGCAGGCAGTTTGGGTGCATAGACCCTGAGAAATCAGTAATAACGGCCTTGATACGCCTGGGCATTGAGTCAAACAGAGCTTGGATGGCGTGTACAGGTACAGATGCCCATGCAACTTCAACACGATACCACAGTTCATCAAGAGTAGTGACTGGCGTATTGTGACAAGCCAGTTGCTCAGTCACCATTGACCAGACGTTTTCAATTGGTGAGAGATCTGGAGAATGTGCTGGCCAGGGCAGCAGTCGAACATTTTCTGTATCCAGAAAGGCCTGTACATGACCTGCAACATGCGGTCGTGCATTATCCTGCTGAAATGTAGGGTTTCTCAGGGATGAAATGAAGGGTAGAGCCACGGGTCTGAACACATCTGAAATGTAACGTCCACTGTTCAAAGTGCCGTCAACGTGAACAAGAGGTGACCGAGACGTGTAACCAATGGCACCCCATACCATCACGCCGGGTGATACGCCAGTACGGCGATGACGAATACATGCTTCCAATGTGCGTTCACCGCTATGTCGCCAAACACGGATGCGACCATCATGATGCTGTAAACAGAACATGGATTCATCCGAAAAAATGACGTTTTGCCATTCGTGCACCCAGGTTCGTCGTTGAGTACACCATCGCAGGCGCTCCTGTCTGTGATGCAGCGTCAAGGGTAACCGCAGCCACAGTCTCCGAACTGATAGTCCATGCTGCTGCAAACGTCGTCGACCTGTTGGTGAAGATGTTTGTTGTCTTGCTAACGTCCCCATCTGTTGACTCAGGTATCGAGACATGGCTGCACGACCCGTTACAGCCATGCGGATAAGATGCCTGTCATCTCGACTGCTAGTGATACGAGGCCGTTGGGATCCAGCACGGCGTTCTGTACTAACGTCCTGAACCCACCGATTCCATATTCTGCTAACAGTTATTGGATCTCGACCAACGCGAGCAGCAATGTCGCGATACGATAAACGGCAATCGCGATAGGCTACAATTCGACCTTTATCAAAGTCGGAAACGTGATGGTACGCATTTCTCCTCCTTACACGAGGCATCACAACAACGTTTCACCAGGCAACGCCGGTCAACAGCTGTTTGTGTATGAGAAACCGCTTGGACACTTTCCTCTTGTCAGCACGTTGTAGGTGTCGTCATCGGCGCCAACCTTGTGTGAATGCTCTGAAAAGCTAATCATTTGCATATCACAGCATCTTCTTCCTGTCGGTTAAATTTCGCGTCTGTAGCACGTGATCTTCGTGGTGTAGCAATTTTAATGGCCAGTAGTGTATACTCGGCAAGCTGTAAGGGAAACCAAGGAGAAATTTGGAAACAAAATTAAAATTCATGGGGAACAAACATTACGAGATTTATCGGCGATATCTTAATACCTTAATACTGACAGAAACTACTAAAGATACGGATAATCAGCATTGAAAATACAAGATGAATAACACCAGTACTAAAAGAAGGGTACTTGGCATGGTAAAATTGAATCTGGTGCAGCTGAGGGAATCAACGATGTTAACGAGACATTACTAGCAGATTAAATTTGGTCAGGAAAATAACTGACGGTGGCCGAGGTAGATAGGATACAAAATGCCGATTGTCACTACAAGAAAGAATTCCTCTGAAAGAAACATTTGCTACAAATCGCCTGGTACGAGGGGCAACCATAGCTTCCATAATACATTTCAACCGATGAAGACCCCAAGAGCTACGTCAAAATAATTCATATATCACGAGAGGTTCCATAACATGTCAGTGAAATTTTCAGGTGATAAACAGTTAACCTAAATAACACACAAAAGTCGTAATTATAACTATCTTAAATCACGAGGAACAGAATCGAAACAATATTGATTAGCCAGTAAGGGATATAGCCCTTTCAGTACATAATGTCCTGAAAATTTCCTTAAGGTAGATAACAGAAGTTCTCTGTCTTACTGCACAGATAAATTTGTTAACATCTAATGTTAATTCAGATACTGGGCAGTATTTTCTGCATGTGTTGCTGTTGAGTGTAGACTTGTACTTCTTGAAAGGCGGACGATAAACAGTTCAGTCAAGAAGAGGTTAGAAAGTTTTTAAAAGTTGTGCTGCATAAGAATGCTGGATAGTAGACAAATATGTCCAATTACTAATGAAGAGGTACTGAAGTGAATGCGACAGGAAAGAAACGTACGGAAAATCTTGACTAAAAGAAGGGATCGGTTGTAAGATATATCCTGAAATATCAACGAATCGTTGATTTGGAGCGAAACATAAGCAATAAAAATTTTAAATGGACACCGAGACTTCACTACAGTAAGACGGCCAAGGTTAAAGTGGGTTACAATAGTTACGCACAGATATATAGGTTTGTACAGGATAGTCCAGGGTGGAGAGCTGCAGTAAACCAGTATTTGGACTGAAAACCGCAACAACAGTACAGTGTTATTAAAAGCGAGTTAAGAGGTTTCAACAGGGTGCTGAAACCATATTTTACGAAAAAAAATATTGCGGTAACGAATGCCGATAGGCTTAGAAACGTTTGGTTTGTTACATCATTCACTTTCTTCAACCAGTGTGGTTCAAATGGTTCAAATGGCTCTGAGCACTATGGGACTCAACTTCTGAGGTCATCAGTCCCCTAGAACTTAGAACTACTTAAACATAACTAACCTAAGGACATCACACACATCCATGCCCGAGGCAGGATTCGAACCTGCGGCCGTAGCGGTAGCGCGGTTCCAGACTGTAGCGCGTAGAACCGCTCGGCCACATCGGCCGGCCAACCAGTGTGCAGCAGATAGTATACTGACAGCAGGTACTGATGAAAGGCTATTTTATTCGCATCAATGCGCTACAGTAGTGGAACGATATTTCGGATCCAGGTTTCACAGGGAGACACAGACTGCGTGCATGTCTCGGGCCCTTTTACATGATCAACCGTCCACGTATAACAGGCACTATGTCTTGAGGAAGCTTCCCTAACCGATTCGTGGATTGTAATACATGTAGAGTTAACTGATAATTCACTTTTCTCGGTGACGGACGAAATGTTTGTATCGACATAGGCAGACATTTGGAAGGAAACTGCTGTTGTGTGTTATAGTAGAATCGTTGCAGCATTTCCAGTTGTGGAAAAAGACCGTTACAACATCGAAATGTGCACATTGATATCCAGTAAGAATCTGACAACCATGCTGCTTAGTGCCCAAAGCCAACCTCATCATCACCACTATTAAGCGATGATATGCACAGTTTATAGCCTGAGAATAACTCTGTAAGAGGAAATCAGCGCGTCCTCCGACAGTGGTTAAGAAAATGTTTGTGATCATGAGGGTGAATATCTACATTTGCGTCTGTATCTACTTCTAGATATACCACAATTCACTCAACAGTATGCGATGAAGTGTACTTTGTACCACTACTAGTGATTCTGCTAGAAAATGAAACGAGGGAAGAAAGATTGGGTATATGGCTCTGTGATAGCAGTAATCTCCCTTTTTTTGTCTTGGGGGTCTGACGCGCGATGGACGTTGAAACCGGTAGAACAGTTCTACCGTTTAGGACAAACACTAAGTATCTAAAATTACTCTACAATGTTTCTTTAAAAGATCGTCTTAGTCCTTCCAAGGATAGTTACTCTAAACTCTAGGTGGCTTAGGTTACTCAACGAACAAACGAGAGCGATAAATATTCCACAATCGACGTTTATAAGATATTATGTAAACAGTTAAAACAAGAACCTTATCTCTGGAATTTACTACAAGTTCTGATGCCCGACGGCAAAGTGAATTCGCTACACGAGTGCAATTTAAGACAAGATGGTACTGTGGGAAGAACAGCTGCAAAAGTCACGACTGAACTGAATATCGCGTTCGCGAACCCTGTCAGCCGCAAAACAATACGAAGGGAGTCCCCAAGAAGGGAATTTGTGGGAGAGATGGGATTCTAAAATAACACATCAGTGATGCAGATGCCCCTAACAGGAAAATGAGGTGCCAAATCCCTAAAACCAGTACTGTGCAGCAATTCAAGGAAGCCATTTGGTCACATGAGTCTTGTGTCACACTGTTTCCAACTTTGGTTGAGTTTACGTCCCAATGGTGAAACATGGTGGGGTCCAGATGTCGGTAGCCATATCGTTGTATTCCGTAGGCGTCATGTTTACTCTGGTAGAGAGCTTAACTTCCAACGGTTATGTGACCATTTTGTCTGATCAGGTCCATCTCATGGAACAATGTTTGTTCTCCAAGGATGCCTCTGCGTTTAAGGATGACCCAGCTTGCACCACCCAGGGTTGGTTTTGTGAGCACGAACGTGAATTGTCGCATCTTCCGCAGACACCACAGTCACAAGATCCCAGTATTACTGACACTTTGTGGTCTACTTTGGAAAAAGGATGCGTGATCGTGATCTATCTCCATCATCGTTACCTGAAAGTACTGCTATTTTGCAGGAAGCGTGGTTTAAGAAGCCCTTAAAAACTATACGGGACCTGTATTTATCCATTCCGAGACGACTAGAAACTGTTTTGAATGCCACTGGATTTCCTATGCGTATTTTGGTTTTTCCATATTTTTGCTCGCCCCTATAAGCGCCAATCTAGGATCTGGTTGAATGTTATTGCTATTGGTAGTACATTGCATGGAAAAAGAGCTCCAAAGATTTATATTAGTTCTGCTTTCAATATCGTGTTACCCTTTGTTAGTTTAAATTTTCTACCGTATTACCTTGTAATGTCTGCGCTAACTTCATTCTTGAATCCAGAATGTATAGAATATTCGCACTATGGATATCAGATACAAGTTCCACAATGTTCAGTCTAAACTCGCAGCTATCGTACACTGGTGAAGTGAAATGAAATGAGCGTATAGCATTTCTGGCAGCGAGCCCCCTTCTGGGGAGATAGGCCTCTTTTTATTTGACGCCACTTCGGAGACTTGCACATCGACGATAATGGTAAAATGATGGTTGCGACAACGTACAAATCCAGTCTCTTGTGGAGAAAATCCCCGACAAATCTGCAAGACGTGCTGTTCAAATATTAATAAAATAATCAGTTCTTGACGCCAGCATAGCCGGCCTGTGTGGCCGAACGGTTCTAGGGGCTTAAGTCTGGAACCGCGCTACCGCTCCGGTCGCAGGTTCGAATCCTGCCTCGGGTATGGATGTGTGTGATGTCCTTAGGTTAGTTAGATTTAAGTTCTAGGGGACTGATGACTTCAGATACTAAGTCCCATTGTGCTCAGAGCCATTTGAACCATATGACACCAGCATAAGTACACAGATATGCGGCTATTACTACGAATTCGGGCATCTGTAACACTCCTTGCAAGTATTGTAATTTTAAGGTATGAATCTTTGTTCACGTTTTCAATAACATTTGTCCTACATCATTTAAATGGTCCAGAGAAAAAATAAGAAGCTACTCTGAAATAATCAAACAAACACTTCAGTCTTTTAGGGTACACGTCCGCGACAAAGGATCTAGTCTCAACAGCTATACAGCTCAAGGGCGTTCAAGTCCTAAAGTGAGAAATCGTGACGCTGATTTATTTGCTGGATGTATTCCAATCTCTGTTTTCCTTTACAGTTTTGCCCTCTACAGCTCCCTCTAGTACCATGGAAGTCATTTCCTCATATCTTAGAAGATGTTCTATCGTCCCATCTCCCAGTGTTTTCCACATATTCCTTTCCTCTCCGATTCTGCACGGAACCTCCTCATTCCTAACCTTATGAGTCCACTTAATTTTCAACATTCGCCTGTAGCATCACATCTCAAATGATTCGACTCTCTTCTGCTCCGGTTTTCCAACAGTCATTTCTCAGTACCATGAAATGCTGTGCTCCAGACGTACATTCTCAGAAATTTCTTCCTCAGATTAAAACCTCTTGGCCAGGAATCCCATCTTTGCCAGTGCTAGTCTGATTTTTATGCACTCCTTGCTCCGTAGTAATTTTAGCGTATTTAAATGGATGTAGATTGCAGTAGTTATGCATGATGAAAAAAACTTGCACAGGAGAGATTAACTTCGAGAGTCGCATCAAAGCAGCCTTCGAACTGAAGAGTATAACAGCCACACTCTGTTTTATCAATGAGCTGCCCCAATTTATTTGGGCTTTTCTAGCTGCGTATTGCAGTAACGTGGAGCGCGAATTTAAATGTGTTCCAGTATTTCGGACACGTACCTGCAAGCAAGCCAAAAGTGAATGGCGTAAATTTATTTTTTCGAGATGATAATTAAAACGTTGTGATTACTTCTTGTAGTACCTAAATATCTAGGAGAAATACTAAACAATTGGTTGAATTAGTGTCGAGTGTATCAGTAGCAGAATATTATGTCTCAAAACGCTTAGTGTTGCCCCAGCCGGTCTCAGGTTCGAATCCTGCCTCGGGCATGGATGTGTGTGATGTCCTTAGGTTAGTTAGGTTTAAGTAGTTCTAAGTTCTAGGAGACTGATGACCTCAGATGTTAAGTCCCAAAGTGCTCAGAGCCATTTGAACCATTTGTTGCCCCAGCCGTGCGTCGACTCCCCCCTTTCCCATCGCACCTCGTTGTCCCCATCATCCGTCACCATTCCTTCCTCTAGTCACTGAGAAACTAAAATCGGTATGCACGCTATCTTCCCCAGAAGGCTGTGAATTCACGCGAGTCACGTGCCATTTATTCGCTTTGCGGCGCTCGTGTATCATATTTCGAAGTCGGTAACACAATTGCCAAATACGGTTTCCGCCCGCATTGCATCGAGTTAAGTTTCGCGGGAGCGTAACGCAATTGCAGCGCTCCTTGACAAGGGAAGCTTTAGCGGCGCGCTACCGACAGCGTAGGCCGCGGCATATCTCCAGCCCCTGCTATACAGTAGGACGCAGTACTGCGACGCAAGTGCTAGCTGCACATGCCTACAGTATTGTCTGTTAAAAAGGTGTTTAGCTAGATAGAACCGGATGTATTTGTGATGTGGGGAAAGTGGCATGAAAATGACGACTCACGCATGTCGCTGTTGATATATTTATATTTCTCCCGTATAGGTTTTTGTGCTATCTGAAGTGTGTTTGTAATTCACGGATCTGTCCAAAAATGGCATCAAAGGGCAACAACTTTCAAAGATAGCTGTATAAATGAGACTTGTAACTGTTTCTAGAAACGTGAATGATTACTCTGGTTCATATTTGAATATGTACTAAAACTATGGTAGACGTCAGACATCTAACCCAAGCAGTATTCTAGTCGGATTTTAAAATTAGGTGTATAAAATTATTTTCGGAAATAAGAGATTGAAACGTTTGATGTTCCTTAATGAAAAACTAGGTAAAAGTGTATAAAATAAAAAAATGGACTGCCCAAGGATCGGTACTTGCACCGCTGCCGTTTAATATTTATATTAGTGACATGTCATCTGTTCTATGTCAGGCTACGCAGACGATCTAGTCATCGCAACACAAACTAAATCACTTGAAGAAGGAGAACGGATTATTAAAAAATGACTTGGAATCACCCCATAACTATTACAAAAAATGGAGGCTACTATCTAACCTCGCCAAACGTATATCTCGCGAAGAGACCATGAAGATAAAAATCGGAGGGGTTTGAGCCCACACAGTGGCTTACCAGCAATCGTTCTTGCTGCCAACCATACATGACTGAGAAAGGAACAGGGGGAAATGGTAGTGGTCAGTAAGGTACGATCCTCAACATACCGTGACGTGGCTTGCGTAGTACAGATTTAGATGTAGAAACCTGACGTGTGTGCATTTCACCTAAATAACTGTCTGGCAGGTCAACAATTAAACGCCATATTCTGTGAGAAGAGAGTGCGACACAACTTTCATTCTAAATATCTCGGTGTTGTGCTAAGCCACTCATTAACGTGCAAGGAATATCTTGAACATACAAGCCAGAAAATGAAACAATGTCGATATCAAATTTATTGGGATAGCATGTGGGAGGGAGGGGTCAAGTAAAAACCCTTCGAACAACAGCCACTGCTATGATGTGTTAAGGCGTGGTGTTTCATACTCCCTTTGTTTAGAAAGTACACGTATTAAAAAATGGGCCGTGCAACTGAATGAAAGTGCATTACCTGATCTAAGGTGGGAACGGGCTACTTCGCAAGAATGGAAGAGCGTCCACGGCCCTGACATACCGCAAGGGTTCCTCATCTATATGAGCAAAAACGGTCTACCACATCATCAGTTGATGGCCCGCAAAACCAACCTAGGAAAATGTCACAAACGCAAACTTTGATATCAGTGAAGAATGTAAGAGGAGATAGGCAACAAGTATCAACAACTTAGATATCGGAAATACCACAAAATAACTTCCAGGAATGAATCTCCCTATGAATGAATGAGAACAAGGCTGAACCGGAATAACAACGGACCCTTCTAAGCGGAACTTCATGAAGCATAGGTGGGGTATATCAGTTCTGCAGCGTATTGCTGTGGGGAACCTGAGCAAATTGTATATCACGTAGTACAAGAGAACCTAGCAAGGAAGTATCAAGTACCTGTCAGAGATCTGAATAGAATCAGTCGAGTCTACAGTTACCTAATTGATACACTTGGAAATATAATGTAAACTCGCATAACTTCCAGTAACATATGTCATTATGTTTTACTTTTGTTTATCTTCATATTCTATGTACAGATAGCTTGTATTCCTTTACGACGATAACGATAGTAATAAGAATAATAATAGTTGTAGTAGGGGTGGTAGTAGTAGTAGCAGTAGTATTAGCAAAAATAATAACAACAATAATATCTACAACTAGATAGTTCATTTGGTTGACAGCATCATAGAATATATACTTCTACAACAACAAAAGTTTTTCGCTTTATTCTTCATTTCAGATACTCTATGTGTACTTTTGAGCAATAGTTACGTTTATTATGCTTTCTCCTTTTTGCGTAAAATCCAGTGCATTTTGAAATATATTTAGCTTTCTGTGGTTTTGTTTCAGTATACACAAGTGTACTGATATTTCTTCATGAAAAATTCGCAACAGTTTCTTCGATCAGCTCACGTGTTATTACAATCGCTCATGTTCGGTTGCCTTCCCGCGTATTTGTTTGATTTCAGTGTCTTTGAGCATAACAACTATAGAATCCGTTGTGTGTGTGTGTGTGTGTGTGTGTGTGTGTGTGTGTGTGTGTTAACATTCCAATACATTTTTCCTGTATATGTTCTGCAACAGACAGTATAATCCACAGGTATCAAGATTTTTCGCGGTCGCATTCATGTATAAAATCTGTTCTGTGTTTGACTCGTATCGTGTCTGAATTAAAACTCAGACATTCGAAATATTTACCATCTACTTTGTCAACAGTTGAGTGACTGACGCTGAGATATATGTCTCTTATATAGTAGGGTTCTGACTTGATGTTAGTGAAGTGATGAGATGTGGGAAGAGATACACGAGAGAAAACGTGGGAAACTGACAATTAATGGAGTGCAAAATGAATGTTGCTGTTAAACGCAGTAGAGAAAGAAGAAAGGTGGGAAGAGTACGTAGAGAGCGTCTGTGGCGAGAAGGATCTTATTGCAGACACGCTAGAAGAATACACTATGTGATCAAAAGTATCCGGAGATCTGGTTGCAAATGACTTATAAGTTTGTGGCGCCCACCATTGGTAATGCCGGAATTCAATATGGTGTAGGTCCACCCTTAGCCTTGATGACAGCTTCCACTCTCGCAGGCAAACGTTCAGTCAGATGCTGGAAGGTTTCTTGGAGAATGGCAGCCCATTCTTCACGGAGTGCTGCACTGAGGAGAGGTAGCGATGTCGGTCGGTGAGGCCTGACATTAAGTCGGCGTTCCAAAACATCTCAAAGATGTTCTACAGGAGCCGGCCGCGGTGGTTAAGCGGTTTAGTCGCTTCAGTCCGGATCCGCGCTGCTGCTAGCAGGTTGGAATCCTGCCTCTGGCATGGATGTGTGTGATGTCCTTAGGTTAGTTAGGTTTAAGCAGTTCTAAGTCTAGGGGACTGATGACCTCAGATGTTAAGTCCCATAGTGCTTAGAGCCGTTTGAACCATTTGTTCTACAGGATTCAGGTCAGGACTCTGTTCAGGCCAGTCCATTACAGGGTCGTTATTGTCGTGTAACCACACGCCGTGCATTGTGAACAGATGCTTGATTGTGTTGAAAGATGCAATCGCCATCCCCAAATTGCTCTTTAACAGTGGGAGGCAAGAAGGTGCTTAAAACATCAGTGTAGACCTATGCTGTGATAGTGCCACGCAAAACAACATGGGATGTATGCCCCCTCCATGAAAAACACGACCACGCCATAACACCACCGACTCCGAAGTTTACTGTTGGCACTACGTACGCTGGCAGATGACATTCACCGGGCATTCGCCATACCCACACCATGCCGTCGGATCGCCACATGGTGTACCCGATTCGTCACTCTGTAACGCCGGAAATGCATATCCTCCTATTTCGATCTATTGTACTATTATTTTTTTTCCTTGTTTTGTTACCTCAAGATATGACATTTCTGTCTCTGTATATATTGTAATTGTTTTACTGTTTGTATATATATATATTTATGCACTCATGTCGATGTATAATTGGTTTGTTTCGTAAATATTATTTGTATTTTTACGCTGGGTCTTGCCTAGGGAAAACTGCTATCGAACGATTACATCGATAGGTCGTGTAAAGAATCAAAGTTTGTAGGATCTTTGGGAGTGTGAACTCTGCCGCGTGGAGCGCGGGCAGTGAGAGTGTGGCGGGAGTAGCGAGTGGAGCAGGAGTGTTGTGTGACGCTCCCGCGAGTTGCCGCGCTTTCGGGGTTTGGCAGCATGTAATTGCGCTCGACTTGCGATGATAGTTTCTGACATGGTGTCGCGGACGGGAAACATTAACTAGCGCACATCAAGAGCCCGTTTCGTCTGGTGACCGTGTCGAGAAGAAGGCGCGCCAACATCCAGCTTCTGCAACAGCGACGGCCGACAATGGGTGACTGTCGCCACCTCCTCGACCGACGGCTTCAAACCTTCAATCAACCAACAAGGAAGACTAAAAGCACGTAAAGTTTCAGAACTGTATGGCAGACCTCAGCTTTTCAATATGTTCCATTTGCCTCGCAAAATTACAGCAACTTAGCATGAACCTTTGTTGCTCATTGTCCCAATTGCATTGCCAAGCAGGGTCCCTTCCTTTTCCGAAATGAACCCGAGTGTCGTTGAAATTCAAACGCCAGCATAATTCCATTTCACTGCTTTAATTTCAAAGTTCAGTAAAGTCTCAGAGCTGGCTACAATATTCAGATTACACAAGCACGAATTAAGAGTGCGAGCTTTGTTACCGTATTTTAGCTTACCTGTGACTGCAGCTCAGCTTGGTACGTACTACATTTTACTATTGTTAATTGTTCAGAATCATTTAATTCAAGATCAAAGTTAAATCTCTTATTTCTAAATTGCGTAGATTCAAGTAGCTTTTGAAACGATTGTTGAGGTAGTCCAAGACTAACTGTATTTTACTGAATTTCGATGTGCTTCAGAAAGAAAGCTCACTATTAACTTCAGTCACTAAATTAACTTTCGATTTTCCGGTTTTATTAATTCTTTTGCTAAATTAAGTCAGGGTGTAGCGAAATTTATTACTTCTGACAAACTTTCAGTTTTCACACTACACGTGTCAACCTTCAGTTGCCACGCTTCTAGTGCTAATTATATGTGTAATAATCTTTCTTTTTCAGTTACTATAGTAATTGTCCTTAGGACCGGCGACCGTGATTTCCCCAAATCTCAAATACCTAATTACCGCTAGTTAATTGTTAATGTAACGGCTGCACATTTACTTTCTTTATTAACTTTACCCCTTTTCAAAATTAATTTCCACCAGTTTCATTAGCACATTTCCTTTCATTTAGATGTAACCCTTTCCTCCCTCTTTACCGACAGGTTAACTTCGGTGACGATTGCTTTTCCAAAACTCCCATTAGGTACACGCGGTTTCATTTTTCACTGTCATTAAGGTCGGTAAGTGAGGGGGAGGTTACACGTGGCGACCGTGACAGGACAATCTTCGGATTTGAGGTTGTTCTGGACACGAATTTTGTATGTTGCAAATCTCGTAACAAAGTACTGGTTACGTACAGGCCGTTACGTCAGCGAGAATAAGTAGTGGGAGTAATCCTAATTATATTTGAGATTTGGCAGTTATATTGAAAATTATTAAAATGAGTGAAGGCAACAATTGCCAAAATTTGGTAGACTTGGATACGGAACAATCGGTCGAACAGTGGGAAACACGCGCCGCGGTACTCATTGTTCAGGGGCAGGCGGCTAGCATGAAAGACGCGACCGCCGAAACGCAACAAAGAGCAGAAATGGAATTCCAAAGTTTAGAAAATGTTTCGGAATCAGAAGTGAAAATCAAATCTGAATCCCTTGATGACGAATACGGGGGGACAATTAAAGAGGAAGCCGCTACGGAAGTAAAACCGGTAGTTTCCGGGAATTTAACTGACTTATTGAATGTTTTGATTAACGAAATCAAGAGTCAATCGGCCAAGCAAGAAGATCAGGCTGCCAAGCAAGAAGCTCAGTCTGAAAAATTTGAACGGATGCTAGACAATCAGAACAAAGCTATTAACGTTGTTATCAACAATGTTGGAGTTGTTAACACAAAAGTTGATAAAATCAAAGAAGATATTGTTGTAATTAATACCGAAATCGGTAATCTTAAACAGGAAATGATAGGCGTTCAGGCGGAAATTGCGAGCATAAATACTCGTTTTGATTCCGAAATTAGCAGAATCGAGAAAAGTGTAGGAGACGCAGTTGCTCCGATCATCGAGAATAAGGTGACGGAACAAATTCAATTAGTGAGAAAAGAGGATCAACAGAAGGTGGAAACTTTAAAGGCTTTAGTATCCGAAGTAGATACCAAAGTGACGAAGCAGGCTAATACCTGCGAAGAGAAAAAGAGGGAAGTGGAAACGCTTGCGACAACCACTTGCCAAGTAATTACGAGAGTGTCGGAATTAGAAAAGAAACTTGACGAAAAACAGAGCTATGTGCCAATCTGTGCACACAGTTCGGAATTGTTGACGAAAGAGGATCGGTTCGACCCCTTGAAAAAAGGCGGTATACATGCGACGGATTTCATTAAAAATTGTGAAAGAGTTTTACCCAGATCATGGACTAATGAGAGAAAAATTAATGCGGTTATTGATGTGTTGGCTGGTGATGCCAAGCGTTGGATCTTAAACCTCAACATTACGAACCTGACTTTTGACGAGTTTAAAAATTTGTTTCTGGCTGAATACTGGTCAGAGCAGAAACAGCAAGGTGTCTGGCGCGAATTTGTCGTATCGAGGCCTTTCGATGCGAATTCGCGCGGTTCGATGAAGGAGTTTTGTGAGGGCTGGATCCGCAAGTTGGAATATTTGCGCGATCGCTGCACGGAATCCGAGATAGTCTGGGAACTCTACATGAAGCTTCCAGATGATACAAAACGCTACGTAGGAAGCAATTACAGGACAATCAATGATTTCCTGGAAAGAGTTGAGGACGAGGACAATTGGCGCAATAATCGCGACAGTGGTAGAGGCCGTGGTAACAACAACGGGTACCACCCCAACCATAACAACGATAACCATGGGAATAATGCATACCGCAGCAATGACAATAATGGTTCGGACCGTAATAACAATCGGTACAATGCAAATAATAACCGGAATGACGGAAACCAGTATCATACTAGCGTGATACGGGCTGCGCAGAATAGTAATAACGCCAGAGGGTGTGACCAGCCGCCTCAGCAGTATCCGGGGAGCGTATCTGCTGGGACGAGACAGGGAAACCATTAGCCGCGCCGGTGAGGGGCCGACCGGGCGTGGAGAAATTTTGGCGGCCCAATAACAGGAGAAAACCCAGGTGTCGTCGTTATGAAAATTCCGTATGGAATAATCAACGGCGGGAGAGTGTGCCAGTGTTAGGAGAAAGGAGTGCGCCCACAAGTAGTAAATCAGCTGTATACATGGCAGCAGAAAATACATTCACTGTCAGTGAGAACAATTTAAGTAGTGTTCCGGAAATCGATTATAAAGTGGCAGCTGTAATACCCACAGCGGAACTGGAGATTGAGTTTAAGAATGATTCGCAATTGTTGAGAGAAGATCAGATGTCGGATAAAACGTCCGTCATCGAGCGAGGGGATGCAGAGAGGGATGAGGTCTGGTTAAGGCAGTTCGGTCGCTTATACGACGAACTAAGAGATTATAGGGACCTGTACGGGAGGAGTGTTTATAGGGAGCGCGGGCAGGATTTGCCGCGTCTCGTCCCACAGGAAGATAGTATTTGTGAAGTGATGGAAAGTTCTGGCCCTAACCGGCAGACTTTACCAGAAATAGTTAATGTTAATGGGGAGCACGAGCAAGATTCGTCGTGTTTCGTCCCGCAGGAGTTAGATGTTGAAGTAGTAACGGAAAGTTCTGGCCCTAACCGGCAGACTTTACCGAAAGTTATAGTGGTAGAAGTAGCCGACCCATCCGACGCAAACCTCCAGTTTAAACATTGCGAGAGTATTAAGGAGAAAGATTACGAAAATTTTAGTGATAGCCGGACACGATTGGTAGAAAAGCACATAGATTACAGCGTGTATGAGGTTAGAGCTGACATTATACAGTCAGACGATAGCAGTGTGGGTTGCGCAGATCCAGAGGAAGTAATTTCAGATGCTACTGGGCACATTCCTCCAGGTAGATTGGCAGATGAGATCAATCTGACTAAAGTGGAATCAACGAAGGTGACAATTAGTGAAGTGATAGCAAAGCAGCACTCACTAGTTGACGAGTTACAGGAAAAGGTTTCGGTATTGGAGGCGAAGCTACAGACTAAGCCTCAGGACAAACGTGTTGAAATTAAAACTGTATGTGAACAGAGGCTGAAAAAGCCGCCAGATAAGCCGGATTTAGGATCAAAGCCGGATGGTTTTTTCTGGAATGACCTGGATATAGACGAGGATTTACTGTGGGAAAATAAAGAAACAGTCGAGGACAAGTGTAGACAGATAGTAGTGTCTGTTAATATGCACGAACTACAACTAAACGTGTTGATTGACACCGGTGCAGAATTGAGTGCTGTATCTGGGAAAATATTTGAGTTACTGAAAGACAGACCTGGCATCGTAGTTATGCCAGTAACAGGAGTGAAAATTATCGGTGCTACTGGGAAGGCCAGTAAACCGGTCACAAAACAGATTTTTGTCAACTTCGAGATATGTGGGGCACGATTTGAACAAGAGTTTGTCGTCGTGCCAGACTTAACTACGGAAGTAATTATCGGGTTAGATTGGCTATTAAAGTACCGTGCAGTGATTAACTGCGAAAGCAAAACTTTGACATGTACGTCCCAAGATAAAACAATAGTAGTTAGTTTTGACGAGGCAGGAGACGGTGTGCATAGGCAATACCAGCCTATACACATTGTTAACTGGCCGAATGGTATTGACGTAGGCATGAATTTGAACTACTGTAATGTGAGGAATCTCGGCATTGACAAAAGTGTAGAAAGTGAATTGGAAGAGATAATCAAATTCCCTCCACGGATTAACATTAGTATTGGTGTGAAAAAAAATCGTTTGCGAGAAGTAATGAAGCTTAAAGCCGATGCTCGCATACGTCGTCATGACGCTAAAGCGCGTTTTGCTAAGTTTGCGATCGGAGACTTAGTACTTGTAAAAGCTCATGAGAAATCGAGCGAGATAGACTATGAAATCTCTAAATTTAAGTTTGTTTATAATGGACCATATAAAGTCATTGGTATGCCTCACACAAATGCTTACGGAATATTGTAGACTTGAAATTGTACCAACATAGGATCGATTAATACCACACAATGGGTAATTTATACAGTATGTAAAATAGAGTGTAAGATTTAACGATTTGCTAGATTGCCATGCTTTTGACTGACCAAGGTCATTAAAGAAGTTGTAATTAATAAGTAATTAATTTTGATTAATCAATTTAATTTTAATCAATTTAATCATGATCTAATCAACTGAAAAATCCAAGCTGCTAGTTTAAGTTTTCAGCTGAGTCACAGTAGATTAAGGAATGTAAACATGATTTTGTAAATAACTGTAAGATTTCATAAATATGAGATTTACTAGTCATTGCCGATGTACTTAGACGCTGCTTTAAGTTTCAGGCTAGTACATGTGTGTGATGATGGACAGTGTTGAGTTATCCACTGTGATAGTGTTTATGGACTCCTTGAGATTACTCGGGAGTGAGTTTTTCCGAAAGAATTCAGTGAAACGGACGTTCTGGAAACGCCGTCACAAGGGCGAGTGAGATCAAGCGTGCCGCACACGCGGGCGCAACAATACTGACGAGGCGGGGCCGCTGTCGGCTCTTGTGCCGCCGTAGGCTCTCCGTGCCGTTCTCGGCATTCTTTGTACTTGCGAGTACGGAAGGCGGAATTGTTTTTCTTCCTGGACAGCTGAAAGAATTCTGCTGTCAATATTTACGTTTTTTTCGATCTACTGAATATTATTTTCTTGTTTAGCGTTAAGTGGAATCTCATGACGAGATAATAATTATGAAAAGGTTATATAAAATGTGTATTCTATGTAATTAATAATTAATTTGCGTATTTTGATCTACCTGTTTTTATGACCATGCAATCTAATTAATTTTGCAAATAGTATTCCATTTCTCATAGTGTTACGAATTTTAATGATTTTGGATAGCTAAACCATTTTCTATGTTTTCTATGAATTTTAATATGTTATCAACCTGTTTTATTTTGTGCAAGATGACAGAGTGGAATAAGATTAGGAGTGTCTCCACTCAATTATTATTGTCTAAAAATTGGTTTATGGTTAATTAGAAGAATGCTAAATTTTGTTGATGTTTTGAGCATATGCATTTCCGCTGTTTCTTTTTTTGGGACATTTTCTGAGTCTGTTTACGTTACACGAACATCCTCAGACAATGTGGGGCACGTGTAACGCCGGAAATGCATATCCTCCTATTTCGATCTATTGTACTATTATTTTTTTTCCTTGTTTTGTTACCTCAAGATATGACATTTCTGTCTCTTTATATATTGTAATTGTTTTACTGTTTGTATATATATATATTTATGCACTCATGTCGATGTATAATTGGTTTGTTTCGTAAATATTATTTGTATTTTTACGCTGGGTCTTGCCTAGGGAAAACTGCTATCGAACGATTACATCGATAGGTCGTGTAAAGAATCAAAGTTTGTAGGATCTTTGGGAGTGTGAACTCTGCCGCGTGGAGCGCGGGCAGTGAGAGTGTGGCGGGAGTAGCGAGTGGAGCAGGAGTGTTGTGTGACGCTCCCGCGAGTTGCCGCGCTTTCGGGGTTTGGCAGCATGTAATTGCGCTCGACTTGCGATGATAGTTTCTGACATGGTGTCGCGGACGGGAAACATTAACTAGCGCACATCAAGAGCCCGTTTCGTCTGGTGACCGTGTCGAGAAGAAGGCGCGCCAACATCCAGCTTCTGCAACAGCGACGGCCGACAATGGGTGACTGTCGCCACCTCCTCGACCGACGGCTTCAAACCTTCAATCAACCAACAAGGAAGACTAAAAGCACGTAAAGTTTCAGAACTGTATGGCAGACCTCAGCTTTTCAATATGTTCCATTTGCCTCGCAAAATTACAGCAACTTAGCATGAACCTTTGTTGCTCATTGTCCCAATTGCATTGCCAAGCAGGGTCCCTTCCTTTTCCGAAATGAACCCGAGTGTCGTTGAAATTCAAACGCCAGCATAATTCCATTTCACTGCTTTAATTTCAAAGTTCAGTAAAGTCTCAGAGCTGGCTACAATATTCAGATTACACAAGCACGAATTAAGAGTGCGAGCTTTGTTACCGTATTTTAGCTTACCTGTGACTGCAGCTCAGCTTGGTACGTACTACATTTTACTATTGTTAATTGTTCAGAATCATTTAATTCAAGATCAAAGTTAAATCTCTTATTTCTAAATTGCGTAGATTCAAGTAGCTTTTGAAACGATTGTTGAGGTAGTCCAAGACTAACTGTATTTTACTGAATTTCGATGTGCTTCAGAAAGAAAGCTCACTATTAACTTCAGTCACTAAATTAACTTTCGATTTTCCGGTTTTATTAATTCTTTTGCTAAATTAAGTCAGGGTGTAGCGAAATTTATTACTTCTGACAAACTTTCAGTTTTCACACTACACGTGTCAACCTTCAGTTGCCACGCTTCTAGTGCTAATTATATGTGTAATAATCTTTCTTTTTCAGTTACTATAGTAATTGTCCTTAGGACTGGCGACCGTGATTTCCCCAAATCTCAAATACCTAATTACCGCTAGTTAATTGTTAATGTAACGGCTGCACATTTACTTTCTTTATTAACTTTACCCCTTTTCAAAATTAATTTCCACCAGTTTCATTAGCACATTTCCTTTCATTTAGATGTAACCCTTTCCTCCCTCTTTACCGACAGGTTAACTTCGGTGACGATTGCTTTTCCAAAACTCCCATTAGGTACACGCGGTTTCATTTTTCACTGTCATTAAGGTCGGTAAGTGAGGGGGAGGTTACAACTCCACTGTTCAATCGTCCAATGTTTACGCTCCTTACACCAAGCGAGGCGTCGTTTGGCATTTACCGGCGTGATGTGTGGCTTATGAACAGCCGCTCGATCATGAAATCCAAGTTTTCTCACCTCCCTCCTAACTGTCATAGTACCTGCAGTGGATCCTGATGCAGTTTGGAATTCCTGTGTTGTGGTCTCGATAAATGTCTGCCTATTACACATTACGACACTCTTCAACTGTCGCCGGTCTCTGTCAGCCAACAGACGATGTTGGCCTGTACGCTTTTGAGCTGTACGTGTCTCTTCACGTTTCCACTTCACTATCATATCGGAAACAGTGGACCTAGGGATGTAGGAAGAGTGTGGAAATTTCGCGGACAGATGTATGACACAAGTGACACCCAATCGCCTGACTACTTTCAAAGCCGTGAGTTCCGCAGAGCGCTCCATTCCGTCCTCTCACGATGTCTAACGACTGCTGAGGTCGCTGATATGGAGTACCTGGCAGTATGTGGCAGCGCAATGCACCTAATCCGAAAAACGTATGTTTCTGGGGGTGTCCGTATACTTTTGATCACATAGTGTATATTCGTATTGACTTGTAAGACGTTTAGAGAGCTTCGAAGAGTTAAAAAGAAACTAGGTGTAAATAACAGATAGCATTCCTTTGCAGTTCCTAAAATCATAGTTGGAAATGTTAACTTAACATTTATTCAAGTTAGTGAATAGAGTTTGACACTGGAGACATGTGACCGGATTTCAGGGATAAAATCATCCCTAGAATCCGGAAGGTCATAAAGGCAGATTAATGGGAGAACCAGCATAACCACTCAAACATCAGAGGGGCGACGAGAATAATATACGGAATAACGGAAAAGAAAATTGAGCATTTAGTAGATGATTAGCTTGGCTTTAGCGCTAAAGAGGCAGTTCTCACTTTGCGCTTGATAGTGGAAGCAAGACTTAAAAAGCATTAAGAGATCTTAATAGGATTAGTGGACCTAGAAGACGCGTTCGTCAACCTAAAATGACGCTTGATGTTTCAAATACTCGGAAAAGTAGATATGACCTGTAGGAGAAGACAGATAAGATACAGCCTGTACAAGAATCAAGAGGGAGCAATAAGAATGGAAGACCAAGGAAGAAGCTCTCCGATTAAAAAGAATGTAAGGTGGGACTGCACTGTTTGTCCCCTACTGTCCATCAATGAAGGAAACAAATGAAAGCTTAAGAGTGGGATTAAAATTCACGGTCAAAGAAAATTAGTTATTTACCGATTCTTGGTGGATATAAAGCGTTTCTTTTCAGCCAAATGTACCAGCAGGTTGGAAGCGAGCCATGCCGAACATTGGAAGGACTTAGATACAGGGACCATCAGTATAACAGTTTTAAATTGTCCTAGCTGTGTTGGGAGAGTACCAGAGTTCCAAGCGCTGATAGAAAACACTGTTGCTCCAATCGTTTTAGGCACTGAAAGCTGGCTAAAACCGGATATAACCCAGCCGAAATTTTTGCGAAGGACCAAACGATGTCCAGAAAGGATAGGCTAAACACAGTTGGCAGTGGCGTGTTTGTGGCTATTAGAAGTAGTTGTCTTGTGACGAACTTGAGGTAGATAGTTCCTGTGAGTTAGTATGGGCAGAGTCATTCTTGGCAACCTGGATAAAATAAAACTGTATCCTTTTACTGAACTCCCAATTCAGATGATACAATTGCTGAAAGTTTCAAAGAAAACCTGAGTTTGATTTCAAAGAGCTACCCGACTCATGCAATTATAGTCGGTGGTGGTTTTATTTTATCCTCGATACTTTGGCAAAAACACATGTTTGATTCCGGAGGTACGAATAAAACATCATCCGAAATTATGCTAAACGCTTCTCTGGAAATTATTTCGTCCAGTTGGTTCATGAGCCCCAGGCGAATAGTAAACAGTTGTGAAAACACACTTGACCTCTTAGCAATGAATAATCCTGGGCTAATAACGAACCTCAAAACGGATAAAGGGATTAGTGAACATAGGCTTGTCGCAGCGAGACTGGATATTGTAATCCTTAAATCCTCCAAACAGAAATGAAAGTATACCTATTCAGAAAAGCAGATAAAAATTCACTTGACGTCTTCCTGAGAAAAAAGTGCACTCCTCCCAAATTAACGATGTAAGTGTTGACCAGATGTGGCTTGAATTCAGAGAAACGGTATCGGTAGCAATTGAAAGATTTATGCCAAACAAAATTAACAAACGACGGAGATGATCCTCCTTGAGACGGAAAACACTGTTGCAGAAACAACAACAACAAAAAAACATGCAAAATTTAAATGGACGCAAAATCTCAAAGAATGGCAATCTTTTACAGAAGCACGAAATTTAGCGCGGACTTCAATGTGAGATGCTTATAACAGTTTCCACAACGAAACTTTGTCTCGAAACCTGGCAGAAAATCCAAAGAGATTCTGGCCGTATGTGAAGTATGTTAGAAGCAAGAAGCAATTAATGCCTTCTCTGTGCGATAACAATGGAGATACTATCGAAGACAGTGCTGCCAAAGCAGAGTTACTAAACACAGCCTTCCGAAATGCCTTCACAAAAGAAGACGAAGTAAATATTCCAGAATTCGAATCTAGAACAGCTGCCAACATGAGTAACATGGAAGTATATATCCTCGGAATAGAGAAACGCCGGCCAGTGTGGCCGAGCGGTTCTAAGCGCTTCATTCTGGAACCGCGCGACCGCTACGGTCGCAGGTTCGAATCCTGCCTCGGGCATGGATATGTGTGATGTCCTTAGGTTTGTTAGGTTTAAGTAGTTCTAAGTTCTAGGGGACTGATGACCTCCGATGTTAAGTCCCATAGTGCTCAGAGCCATTTGAACCATTAGAAGTAGTGAAGCACTTAACAAAGGCAAGTCTTCCGGTCCAGATTGTACGCCAATTAGGTTACTTTCAGAGTATACTGATGCAATAGCTCCATACTTAACAATCATATACAACCGTTCGCTCGACGGAAAAATAAAAAAAATGGCTCAAATGGCTCTGAGCACTATGCGACGTAACTTCTGAGGTCATCATTCCCCTAGAACTTAGAACTACTTAAACATAACTAACCTAAGGACATCACACACATCCATGCCCGAAGCAGGATTCGAACCTGCGACCGTACCCTCGACGAAAGATCCGTACCCAAAGACTGGAAAGTTGCACATGTTACACCAATATTAAAGAAAGGTAGTTGGAGAAATCCACTCAATTGCAGGCTCATATCATTAACGTCGATATGCAGCAGGATTTTGGAACATAAATTGTGTTCGAACTTCATGAATTACCTCAAAGAAAACGGTTTATTGACACACAGTCAACACGGATTTAGAAAACATCGTCCTAGTGAAACACAACTAGCTCTTTACTCACGCTAAGCGTTGAGTGCTATTGACAAGGGACGTCAAATTAATTCTGCGTTTCAGGCTTTTGACTCTGTACCACACAAGCGGCTTGTAGTGAAATTCCGTGCTTATGGAATATCGTAACAGTTACGTGACTGGATTCGTAATTTTCTGTCAGAGAGGTCACAGCGCGTAGTAACTGACGGAAAGTCATCGAGTGAAACAGAAGTGATTTCTGGCGTTCCTCAAGGTAGTGTTGTAGGCCTTTTGCTGCTCCTTATCTATATAAACGATTTAGGAGACAATCTGAACGGTTGTTTGCAGATGACGCTGTCGTTTGCGCGACTAATAAAGTCAACATACCATCAAAACAAATTACAAAGTGGTGCAGAAAAGATTTCTATTTGGTGCGAAAATTGGCAATTGAGCTCAAATAACGAAAAATGCCAGGTCGTCCTCATGAGTGCTAAAAGGAGTCCGTTAAACTTCGATTACACGATAAATCAGTCAAATATAAAGGCCGTAAATTCAACTAAATATAAAGGACTTACAATTACGAACAACTTAAATTGCAAGGAACCATACAAAATGTTGTGGTGAAGGCAACCAAAGACTGCGTTTTATTGATAGGACACTAGAAAATGTAACAGATGTACTAAAGAGACTGCCTACACTACGCTTGTCCGCCCTCTTTTAAAATACTGCTGCGCGGTGTGGGATCCTTACCGGTTATGATAAACGGACTTCATCGAGAGAGTCCAATGAAGGCCAGCACATTTTGTATCGGCGCGAAATAGGGGAGAGAGTGTCACTGAAATGATACTGGATTTGGGGTGGACATCATTAAAATAAAGGCGGGTTTCGTTTCGGCGGAGCCTTGTCACGAAATTTCAATCACCAGCTTTCTCTTCTGAATGCGAAAATATTTTGTTGATGCTGACCTTCATAGGGAGAAACAACCGTCATAAGAAAATAAGGGAAATCAGAGCTGGCACCGAAAGATGTAGGTGTTCGTTTTTTCCACTTGCTGTACCAAAATGGAATAATAGAGAATTATTGTGAAGGTGGTTCGATGAACCCTCTGCCAGGCACTGAAATGTGATTTGCGAAATATCCATATAGATAAAGATGTAGGGTTCGGCATTCACATAGTAGTTATAGTATTTATGATTGACTGAATTATAAACCTTTATATCTGTATATATATTTCAATCTTCAGTTCTGCTGTTAGCAACTGACGCTGCGACTACAGCAAAGTTATTTATTACTTTTAGTGTTTGATATCAGTTGTGGAATAAATTAATATCGGAATTCTCCTATACCCACCAAAGAACCACAAAACGTGCAAAGGAACTTACAACATTTACCACTATAGGACCTGTAGAATGGAATGAACGGTCTGATGAACGAAGAATGTTGATTGAAGATTGAACCAAAGGAGGACAAAACTTGTAGGGAATAGCAGAAATAAGATTTGCAGTAAGCTTAACTTCAAAACAATCGAACAATAGGTAGACGAAGTGAAGGAATTATGCTTCCTTGGAAGCAAAATAACACATGACGAAAAAGGGAAAGTTTGTTTTGAGCACGTCATTATACGGAAGTGAATCATGGACTGTGAAAGAACAGGGAAAGTTGAAATATGATGCTTTGGAAATACATTATTACAGAAGCATGTTGAAAATTACATGGCCTGACACAATAAGAAGTGAGGATGGTCTTTGTAGAATCGTTGAGGAAAGGCATATATGGGAACCACTGACAGGGACAGGATGATAGGACATGTGATAAAGGAATTAATGAAATAGCTTCTATGATAGTAGAGAGAGTTGTAGGTGGCAAAAACCTTAAGGGAGACAGGCCGAAATATATACAACAAATAATCGAGGCCACTATGTCCAAGTGGTAATCTGTGATAAAGTGGTTTGCTCAGGAGAGGAAGTCGTGGCGACCGCTTCAAACCAGTCTGAAGACTCATGACAAAAATCGGCAGATAACTAAAGTTCATCTCCCATCTTGAACTACTCTATATCCATCCGCGGCCAAGATATGGTCCTGAAGGACAACGGAGACCATCCATAATACTGCTACTTCACGTCGAAATCAGGATTGTAATTTTGGTTCTTTGTGAACATCCTCTTACAGCGCCCTGTCGCAGGCTACAATATGAACATAGACACCAACTCTGTTAAGTTTACTAATGCGTATCCGAATGTCTATGGTTTCTCTTTTTTAGAGATAAGTTTTGTCGTCCACTTACTTTCTGTGTAGGGAAAAATATTACGGCATATATGTGGCTCTCCACTACATCAGCGATTGCTAACTTCTTCAGGGACGTTTGCGAAGATCGAGTATTAAACTCTGATCCATTCTTTGCAACATGTTTCTATCAGTACGTGAACGACAAGTCTCTAATCTGGCATCATGGAACGTACACGATAAACAAGCTTTAGGACTATACGAATTCTGCCCACCAGAACACCGATCTTAAAAGGAAAGTATCAAATAGAACAAATGCCGTTTCTCGATGTGTTGAACGAATGTTGGACGGGTTACTGTACCTAACATGTACAAAATAAATTGTTTTCTCTACCCCGTCCAGAAGAAAATTGTCTGAGTACTGTTAACAGACTGTCTACAGTCCTAACTGAAGGCAGTTGAAGTATGTATGCGGAAGAAACACCGAATTAGATCAGAATTCACTGGTAAACGACGTTCCAAACCTATTTAGCCAAAGACAGTCTAATGGCACTTTTTCTACGCTGTGGAGCACATCACTTAAAACAAGACACATCTACTAATAAATATGATGCCAGACTAGTTTACCTCACCAGCAGAAAATTATAAACATGCTGCCTTCAGTAAAACACTTTCCGATGTTCGCAGCTTGTCATCTGAATGTGAAGAAAAAACGTAGGGCTGACAATCAGATCGATGTCCAAGCGCTGTACCGGTACTGAACATGAACGTCTCATCTACAACTTGGAAAAGTAACTATAGGAAAAGGTAGTCTTAGTTAAGGCCTTAAGATACAAAGAGCTTACGTTATCCTTCGTCTTACAGGGACCCGATAGTGAAAATAGCATTAGAAATTCGAATGTGCAGCATGAAATTTAACCATGACGGTGACTATAATCGTCGTCGATCCTCGAACCGGGCACAAGGAACACATCGTTCATAAAAAAAAGAAATTAAATATCTGATTTCAAGTACAAGTGTTGGCGTTGTGAATTGTCTCTGTTTCCTCTCGGGGCAGAATTTTGGCATACCCGTCCGAGGTGACGTCACTCTTTCAACAGTAAATAAGCATGCTACTGTAAAAGAGACTCATCAGTCACGACAATCTCGTTTCCTGAGGAAGGAGACTGTAAATATCACCGAAAGCGTGACTTTTAATTCAAACATGAGGCGAATGAAACACACACAGTGTGTACATGCCAGTTTCGCAGTATGTAAACCACGCTAAGTTCTATCGAACAGTAGAACACAAAGTTGAAATTGAATTAATATTGCATTTAACATAAATTCATTACCTGGAATCTGGATACTGTGTCTCGAGGGAATATATGCCCTCCTGCAATACAACCCAGTCACACGGGTTGCCCACATTGACAGACGTTAACTTTAGAATAGCGTGTTTGCAGGCGAAGGGGTTCAGTCGTTAATCCAGTGGACTTGCATTCACGAGGGTGACGGTTCAGATCCGCGTGTGGCCTTCCAAATTTAAGTTTACCGTGCCTTCCCTAAATCGCTCCAGGCAAATTCCCGGATGGTTGCTTTGAAATGGCACGGCTGATTCCCTTCCCCATCGCTGGAACGTTCCGAGCGTATGCTCCATCTCCAATTAGCTCCATGTCGACGGGACGTTAAACCCTAATTTTCCCTCCTTCTGCCTTTTCGAATGATTCATTCACACCTGGTCAACGTCGCCATGGATGACGGCAAAGAAGCTACACTACTTCCCTAAACTGAGCGCTCAGGCTGTATTTAGAAGCCCGCACGCCTCCAAACCAGCTGTTCTGGTCGTCGGGAAGCTAGCGATCAACCATCCAGCGCTCACTATCAACAAGTGTTTGTTTTTGACTTAGCCTATAGCTCTATTCCCATTTAACTTCCTTATTCTGGACTGTGTCAGAATTGATCATTTTACTCTATTGTTTGGGCGTTGCTTTTATGTGATAATTAACGGACCTGGATGATTCGCATTCAGACTCTTCACGTGAGCTTAAAAGTATGCACTGTAACTTTAATAAATGTATTGATTATAGTGACGCTATGATTGGTACGTATGTAGACTTTTGGGGAAACTCGCAATTTAGGGTGTGCCTTACAGGCTCTGTTACTACCGTCCCAACTGTGAATTAGTTTTTTTCAGTAAGTTTGGAAATTTATTATATTCCCTGTTATGACTTGGCAAGACAGCCAAGTCACTATGAGATAGCCGAAAGGCACGCGGTTAAGCTCACGCAGGCTGGCGTGAGGTCTGAAACAGTTAAAGGAGTCGAGTCTAGTAAAAAAAGTACGTAGCTTCTGGAATACTTAACTTTAATTCATAATTGGTGAACATCGGTCTGACGGTACATGCATCAAAAGATAGATAGCAAATGATAATGGCGCCTTGCTAGGTCGTAGCAAATGACGTAGCTGAAGGCTATGCTAACTATCGTCTCGACAAATGAGAAAGTAATTTGTCAGTGAACCATCGCTAGCAAAGTCGGCTGTACAACTGGGGCGAGTGCTAGGAAGTCTCTCTAGACCTGCCGCGTGGCGGCGCTCGGTCTGCAATCACTGACAGTGGCGACACGCGGGTCCGACGTATACTAACGGACCGCGGCCGATTTAAAGGCTACCACCTAGCAAGTGTGGTGTCTGGCGGTGACACCACATTCCTCCATTCCTCCCCCGCAAATCGGCGTACGGTTGTGTTATGAGGCTTCCACCCGCCGTGGGGAGGACCCCATGTTGACGTATGCGACGAGGTGGGGAGCCTAACAACAGGCGAGGCTGTGCCACCCGCACCTGCCATTCAGTCCGAGGGGAGCTAGGAAATGCCTGAAAACCTAGTCCAGGGTGCACGCCAACATGCGGTGTATGCGCCCGTAAAGAGACAGGAGGGGCCGAAGGGTCGACCTCCATCGGGTCGGGGCACGCGACGGGCGATGACGCCATGTGGTCCGGAGCGGGCAAGAGGTCCATGGCGGAGGACAACTGGTCACGGGAAGCGATCGGCGGCGCGTGACCCAGGGAGGCGCCCGGCGGCTGCAGCGAGGCGTCCACTGCGGGCGTCGCCGGCGGGAGAACAGGCGGCGACGGCGGCGGCGCGTCGCCATGGGGCAAAAGGGAAGGCATCGTCGGTAACACCTGGGGCTGAGGTGAGCCAGTAGATGGGTCCCCAGGGCGCTGACCGGACGGCACCGTCGCTGAAAGCAGACGGGGAGCGGCAGAACCCGTGCGACGACAGAGGCGCAGCAGATTGAGATGCCGACGCACCTCACCAGAGGCCCCCAAAACCAGATACATAGCGCGGCCGAGGCAGCGAAGAATGCGCCCTGCGAGCCAACGCCGTGAACCTCGATAGTTACGATAATAGACAACGTCGCCCGGAGCAAAAGCAGGTGTCTGCCGCTGCACAGGAATCTGATGCGGCGGATGTAGCAAAGACATCAAGTTTCGATGAGGGCGACCGTGGAGCAACTCAGCCGGCGAGCGACCATCTCGGGACTGAGAGCGATACGAGGACAAAAAGAGCAAAAACGCGTCCTCCCGAGAATGCGACTCTTTCAACTTCAACATCTGGGACCTGAAAGTCCTGACCAAACGTTCAGCGGCACCGTTTGACTGTGGCGAAAACGGCGCGGACGTCAGATGTTGAATACCATTGGCCTTGCAGAATGATTGAAATTCTGCGGACATGAATTGTGGGCCATTGTCGGAAACAATAGTCTGTGGAAGACCTTCAATGCAAAAGATAGCCGATAACGCTTGGATGGTGGCAGAAGACGTCGTGGAAGACATCCGGACAACAGAAGGAAAATTACTGAATGAATCTACGAGAACCAACCATCGAGCATTCCAGAATGGACCAGCAAAATCGATGTGTAAGCGTTGCCAAGGGGAAGTGGCTTTCGGCCATGCGAAGAATTTCCGTGGTGGTGCTGATTGTTGTTCGGCACACGCCATGCAAGAAGAGCACATATGCGTAATCGCAGCATCGATTCCGAGCCAAGTACAGTGTTGACGAGCAAGTTGTTTCGTTTTCACTATACCCCAATGTCCTTGGTCGAGAAGCCGTAAGACAGAGGACTGTAACGAACGTGGAACCACGACCCGGGACTGATCATTATCAGAACGCAACAGCAAAACACCACGTCGAACAAAAAGTCTCTCCTTGTGAGCAAAAAATCGGCGAACCAACGGATCCTCGATCCGTGACTTTGATAGGGCAATTGCGTAGCAACAAAACGCAGAACGGTAGCAAGGACAGGGTCAGCAGTTGTGGCTGTAGCTACACGACGAAAATCAATCGGAAACGGTTCGACCACGCTATCGGTTTCCGAATCAATGAACATGCAAGCAAGTTCGGAGGAATCGAATGCTCTATCCTCAGCAACAGGCAAACGGGACAACGCATCGGCGTTTCCGTGCATAGCAGTTGACCGATACAAGATATCGTAGCGGCACTGCGAGAGGAAAATAGACCACAGAATGAATTTCTGCGCTGTACGTGGAGGTACAGGCTTGTTCGGATGAAAAAGCGATGTCAAAGGTTTGTGGTCTGTGACGATGGTAAAGTGACGACCATACAAGAAATCATGGAACTTTGTAACACCAAATACGAGAGCCAATGCTTCTTTCTCGATCTGTGAAAAATTTCTTTGTGCAGACGAGAGCAATTTGTACGCAAAGGCAATAGGACGATCGTGCGAACCATCTTTGTGCGCAAGCACAGCACCGATCCCGAAATCCGATGCATCCACCATCAACAAAAGGGGCTTCTGAGGATCGAATGGCGTAGGGCAAGTATTGGAAAGCAACGCCGATTTCAACTGGCGAAAGGCGCGTTCGCATTCCGTCGTCCAGACGAACGGAACACCTTTACGGCGTAAGCGATGTAGCGGAGCTGAAATGGAAGAGGCGTGGCGCACATATTTATGGTAGTAATTGATTTTTCCCAGCACACTCTGTAGCTGCTTCAAATTCTGCGGCGAAGGCAAGTCTTGTATGGCACGGAGGTGCTCTGGACTGGGATGTATGCCTTGGGCATTGAGTACATGTCCCAGATAGGGTAAGTCCCGAGCAAAAAACACACATTTATCCATCCGCAAGCGAAGACCATTTTGGCGCAAGACCTGAAATAATGTTCTGAGATTGGCTAAATGTTCTTCTTCTGTCTTTCCGGGGATCACAATATCGTCCAGATAGTTTGCTGCAGTAGGGACCGACGCACGAACTGTTTGCAGATATTGCTGAAACAATGCAGGGGCGGATGCACACCCGAATGGCAGTTGTTTGAATCGATACAAACCAAGATGTGTGTTAACCACCAAAACGCGCTGGGATTCTTCGTCCACCGGTATTTGCAAGTGCGCATCTGCTAGGTCCAACTTAAGTTGCAGTCACTAGTTGTGGATTCACTGTTGCCTTGAAGTCCACACAAAGTCTTAATTTTCCGGAAAGTTTTTGCAAAATTACTAAGGGTGATGCCCAGAGAGAAGCCTGCACACGTTCAATCACACCTTGTGATTCCAAATCGTGTAATGTTTTTGCAACATCATCACGCAATGCGTGGGGAACATTGAGCACTCTGAAAAATTTTGGTTGCGCATTTACTTTCAGTTCCAAATGTGTGGTATAGTTCTTAGCGCAACCGAGGCCCGATGCAAAAATGTCTGCAAACTCTTCACATAGATGAGAAACACTGTCTGAAGGCACAGTCTGGTTCACTGATAGGACCTGATTGACTATAGACAAGTTAAACAACTGAAAGAAATCTAAACCAAACAAGTTCACTGCAGAAGAAGAACGAAGGACGCACAATGACACAAGTTTTGTTTGTCCCTTGTATGTTGCAAGAAGGCTGCACTGTCCTAACACAGGGATTGCTTGTCCTGAATAACTACTGAGCTTAACATTTGCGGCACGCAATGGAGGTGTGCCCAGTTGTTTGTACGTGGCGTGAGTGATCAGAGAGACTGCAGCTCCGGTATCGAGCTGGAATTGTATCACGTTACCATTAATGTCCAAGTCCACAAAAACGTTTATTGTCCTGCTGACGACAAGAGCGACTGTCTCGTGCAACGTGAACTGACACTGGTACAGAATCACTTGCGACTTGACTGGATTTCCGTCGATATCGACGCACACTATTCGTGGGACAAACACAGTCACTGTTAGAGAGAGTGGCAATGGGCAGAGTGGAATGAACTACATGAATTTCCATGGGCGAAGGTTCGCGAGCCTGAGTATTCTGGGTTCGATTCCGATTCCGGCGCGAAGCAAAGGGCCTGGAATGGTTTGAAGCTTCCGATCGGAGCTTTTTCTGGCAAACACTTTGAACATGTCCTTTTTTATTACAGAAAAAGCAAATAGCTCGGCGTGACGGGCAATTCTCACGCGAATGTCTAGTAGCACACCGCGGGCATGATTTCACTGCATTTGCTTGCTGGCGCGGTACACGTGGCTGAGAGCTTGGCGGCAGCTGCGCGGATGGGCGCGAGGGCTGTTTACTGTTCCGTGCAGCGCGCCCGGCTGGCCGGTTAACCTGACACACGGCTGGCGAAGTTTCAAACGATTCCTGAGCAAAGTCAAGTGTGTCCTGCTGATCCAATATGTCCATCACTTGTTGAAGGGAGGGACTGACTAGTTTCAAAATCTGTTCCTGCATACGAACATCAGAAACGTTCTGTGCAATTGCATCACATACCATAGTATCTGAATAAGGAAGTCCACATTCACACTCAAAAGCACAATCCCTAGTAAGGCCTTGCAAATTTGCAATCCACTCCCGATTAGTTTGACTGGCCGTACGTTTTGTATGAAAGAAGGTATACCTTTTGGCAACGACACTGACTGATTCTTTGAAATATGCATCCAACGCAGACAAAATTTCGTCGTAGGACAGAGTTGCTACGTCGCGTCGGGGAAACAATTTGACTATCACACGGTACGTGGACACGCTGACACATGAGAATAAGAAAGGCTGCTGCTCGTTACCTTGAATTCTGTAGGCGGCGAGATGGAATCCAAATTGGCGTGACCACTCTGTCCAGCTTTCCAGTGCAGCATCAAACGGACAAAAAGGTGGTGCAACAGCGTGTTGTGGCTGTGGTAGCGATGGAGCGGCGGCGGCCGCATCGTTTTGCATTGCACGTTGACCCTGGACGAGCTGTCCAAGGGCATCCAGTAAGGCCTGCGTCTGCTGATTCTGTAAGCGATAAAATTCGGACAGTACATCTGGAGATGGTGGCGAAGCCATTACACAAGTAAATCAGTCGGTATCAGTACAAACGCGAATTGGCTCGTCGCCAATCCTCGGCGCCAAACTGTTGTGACTTGGCAAGACAGCCAGGCCACTATGAGATAGCCAAAAGGCACGCGGTTAAGCTCATGCAGGCTGGCGTGAGGTCTGGAACAGTTAAAGGAGTTGAGTCTAGTAAAAAAAGTACGTAGCTTCTGGAATACTTAACTTTAATCCATAATTAGTGAACATCGGTCTGACGGTACATGCATCACAAGATAGATAGCAAATGATAATGGCGCCTTGCTAGGTCGTAGCAAATGACGTAGCTGAAGGCTATGCTAACTATCGTCTCGGCAAATGAGAACGTAATTTGTCAGTGAACCATCGCTAGCAAAGTCGGCTGTACAACTGGGGCGAGTGCTAGGAAGTCTCTCTAGACCTGCCGTGTGGCGGCGCTCGGTCTGCAATCACTAACATCATATTTAATGTGAATTTCAGACCACAATGCCATTATATCTTCTTGACCTTGTGTAGCCAGAAGAGAATGGAATCTGTCTCTCCCTATCTAAAATCATTTACCGACGTTGGAATCGAACCCAGACCACAGAAATATGAACCTATCATCAGCTCAACAGACCACCAAAGCCTCTTATCAGTGGCTCTCTTTTCTATCATAACGATGTTGTGCCACATTGACTGAGCATTCTGACACACAGGCTCCGTCTATCATTTTGCAGCATGTTCAGTAAATTCATTTACTTGGTTGATCGAATCACCATGAACTAGCTGCGTCGGCTACCCAGTGCATGCATTCAACTTTATATTGTGATCACCAACACAGAATTGCCAACAGTGTAGGATGCAGAAATTTAAATAGGAAGTGTTCCTTTCCACTTGAGCTACTCTATTGCTCTATCTGTTTGTTGAAAACATCGCGAGTGCAAAAGAAGAGGTGTAACTATCTGTCCTTCAGAATCCTAGACCCAGCCACATGCATTATCTCACAGCGTTGTGGAATGCAGAAGTTCTGGAGGAATTGGTTTTGAGTTCTGGAGCTGTTGTATCTCTGTGTCAGCTTGTAGCGTAATGGTAAGTATAGCGCACGGTAGATAAGATGTCGCGAGTTCTAGTACATTCGTTGCCGTATTTTTTAAAACGCAATTCTGCTGTCTGCTAAAGTTATCAATCTAATGGAACTTGTAACATAATTCCCTTCACTTCTCAACCCAAAACAGTCGTATGTGGTAAAAGGGCTAACTTCTGCGGCCCTTTTTTTATTTCAGGTTTAATAGACAGCCAGACAGTAGATGCATCTCGAAACTTTTGTATTATCTATGGGTAGAGCGCATCGTGCCAAAATACGTCGGAAGAGTATTTTCTACATTAGCTGTCGTCTGGTAGTGGCATTTTATTCTTCTTCAAACCTTGTTTGAGAGCTTTAACTCAGAAAAAGTTTTCTACATGTATGTAATCAGCAAACTGCATGTGCATTTTCAAACTGTTGTAGATAACATCAGAGAATTCGCATATATCGCTGATGATTAATTTCTCTCTCATGTTTACTATTGTTTTAACAACATTTAAGGAAACCTTACGAAAATTATGAACTGTATTATAAAAAATGAAATAAAACTACCCACGATAACCTTACGACGAAAGTCTGTTTTAATAAAACTGAGTATCTCTACACAAGAGTGCCTCTATCGACACGAATTGGTAAAATACAACTCACTTAGATTTTGGTTGGGTCTGTGTTTATTTGGTACGCTGTGTCCTACTCAAGAGGTATGCAGATGTGGCATTTCATAAATAAAGTTATGTATTCCTAGAAACCCAAAATTTGCTTGTCAACAGCGGAAAGAGGCGTTACCTGTTGTGCAGCATTGTAAGTTTTTCACCATTGCACTATGAGGCGAAAGTAGGTTCTTGCGATTTCCTTATCGATGTTTGATCAGCTGCTTTTAGCTCTTTCTCAGAAGGGATAAAAACGCTGCACTCAGTGAGACCGGAACTTCGAACCATAACACACGCTTTTTCACAGAGCAGCACGTTACCACACAGCTGGCGAAGGAGTACGTGCCAGGGTTTCCTCCTACGAGAACAGTAGTGTTTAGAACTCGTAAACAGCTATTTGAAGGACGAGATTAGTTGCGATTTCCACGTACAACAACTTTACTGGCCTCAAAACCGTAAATTTACAGTCTTTTGTTACACCTCAAGCGATAATAACTCAGATTATTCAATGGAAATGACAGGTAAAATCAAGTGAACTTTGAGGCTTAATTCTGTGCACACCAGGAAGTAACTCGTCGATCACAGAGTTGCCAAACATACATTGCCTTGTTGCCAAATCTCATTTACAATGCCAGCAGGAAGAAAACAAACCGATGTGGTCTTACAGCGGGCTGGGAAGTGACCATAGCTGGTGTCTCCAAGTCTCGGCTGCTACGGCCTGGAATACGTAGTGCGACTGATTCGCAATTCTGTAATTAGGTTTAGGGACTGCTGCGTAGTTACTAATAATACTCAGAACTGACTGCAAACTAAGCATCATAAATCAGTAACTCTCATAGTTGTTTTTATATTCCTTTCGTAAGTGTACTCAAAACTAAGAAATTCATTCACAGAAGTTTTCGTGCCTCGCCGACGGTTGAGCACAACAAACAAATAAATATAGAAAAAGAATGCGTGTGTGTGTGTTTTCATTCTATACTATCCAATTCCAAAATTATCGCAATATTAGTTGAAATTTAATACTAGCTTCTATAATGTAGGAAAGTCTTCTAAAGTTGCAAAACTCGCATCCGACTCATTGATCTTACGCTTAGTCGCTGACCATAAATTCTAGCTCAGTGTGACACCAGTTTAAGTAGCCTAATGTAGCGAAGACTGTTTTCCAGTGCTCTTTCTCACCAGTAAATACGCATTTCACTCATTGGGCTCCATAAGTACACTGTAACTGTAATTTCTGTGTGTATGCAATGCATACGGATTAGAATTTAGTGGTGCTCTCTCTTCCACTTCTGTATACATTATGCCTGACCTAAATGAACCCTTTTTCATTACAGGCCCTGGGCAGTGCAACATCACACTGACAACAGTAATGTGCTTATACTGACAACCTGACTGTTCGTTTCACCTGATTTTGTAATCATTTAAATAAAACAACATGACCCTCCAGTGGGAGACATTTCGTCACTCTTTTCAAAAATGGTTCAAATGTCTCTGAGCACTATGGGACTCAACTGCTATGGTCATCAGTCCCCTAGAACTTATAACTACTTAAACCTAACTAACCTAAGGACATCACACACACCTATGCCCGAGGCAGGATTCGAACCTGCGACCGCAGCAGCAGCGCGGCTCCGGACTGGAGCGCCTTGAACCGCACGGCCACCACGGCCGGCGTCACACTTTTCTTTCTGTGAAATTTGTCATTAAGGTTTTTGCCTTCCTGCCAGCGAAATGCGGAGGGTACGGCCGGTAAACGATTCACAAACTATGATTTAGTGCCGTTAAGACGATATCTTTAAATATTGTCGTAACTGAAGAAATTTAGTTTCGTCTTAAATCGACTCATGCAGCAACGTTCACAGACATCTCCAATAGGAAAAAGCTCATTATCCAGGTACGAAGGTTGTAAAACAAACGTCCCACAGTTTGTATCTGGTTGATCTTTTCGTCTGATAGCAGTGCGTAAGTATTTTGTCTATGAGGGATCACAAGTAGTGTTCCTGTAGCTGTGGGAATCATTAGTTGAAAACGAGTTTAACACCAATGGGCACAGTACTGCTAAATATTCAAAATGATTATCAAACTAAGTCTGAGTTCATCCGCAAACTGAGGCGAATTTATAATATTGAAGGTAGACTGTGTATCCTTGTCTTCCTTGAGTAGGCATAGGAAGGCGTTTACACACACGTATACAATACTATGAATACTTCGAACGCTATAGTTAACGTTGCTCTCATAAACTATTTTTGTTTTTTAATTTTTCTGGGTCGTCAGCGTGCAATATGTGTTGCAGATACAGTCTTAGAGCAAAAAATTGACCGCCGAGTCTTTGACATAAGGTGGGCAATACAGTCGTGCTACTCTCAGAATCCTATGTCCGGAAATATTGTTGTAACCGCAGGAACAAGCCAAGTCTAAAAAGCAGTACCTTAAAAATAGTACGTAGGGAGAAGTTAAGATTGTAGCGCTGGGACGCCAGGCGTGGCCGAAGGGCCAGCCGAGGCGGCACTCGAACGGCTGGGCAGCTGGGCGCGTTGATAGGAAAGTAAACAGCCAGCAAATACAAACGAGGGTCTGTGCAGGGGTGCATGATAAGCATTCAATTAAGACTATCAACAAGAAAGCATTCCTGGCTAGAGAGAGAGGTCTGGGAGTGGAGAGAGAAAGAAAGAGGGCCCTTGGTGGGGACCGCACTACGTCATGAGGAGCCAATGAAGGGCTCAGGACGCAGTGCGTGACCATATTGGGAGAGGCGCCTCTGCCCCTCCACTCAGCCTCTGAAGAACAATAGCAACAACAATGTTTTAACGATACCAAATAAGGGCACGTTGCCTTCGACGCTACGTCAGGCCAAGCGCTGGCGGGGTCGAAGGGGAAACGCTAACAAAACCCGAGAGCACGCCGCTCTGGGGAGCTAAGTTTTGTCTGGTGAGGGCGAAGAGTTAGATAGCAGCAGCCGACTTGGGCTGGGGAACGGGCTGTAGGCAGGCAGCCGGAGATAGTCGCTGGAGAGCGTCAGGGCGTAGCCGCGGGATTCTAACGTAGGGTGTTAGGAAGCTTGACAGAACTTCTAGTAGTCAGTCGGAACGGTGGAGTCAGTCACCGTCTCTGTGTTAGACTTGGCTTTCCTGTGAGTGCAACCACCGTCAGATAGGGCGAGCTGTACTCATATGGAATAAACCGTAAATTGTTAAAGTTATCACGACTTTAATTTCTATCACCTTCCTAGCCTTGTGAAAACCAGGGATTATACATCTTAGCCAGATCAAAGTCTCCCTCTCACTACGGTCAACCGGCTAAAATCCCATCCACGAACCGTGTCGCTCAATCCCTCGCAATACCCACGCTTGGGACGCGACATAAATAAAAACTTTTTGGTGCCAGGTGTGGGGTATTATCACAACGGCGCATAAGCTTCTACCTACAGAAGACGTTAGATTTTGCTACAGCGACTGTGGCAATTGGCAGGAAGTTGTGGCGACTCGCAACTTTCAGCATTAGCAGCACCAGTACGTTAGAGTCCAGAAAGGTAGTCCTCGCGGGTGCAGGGCAACGCAGGACAGCGGCAGCGCGACGCAGAGCGACGAGGCACAGAGGTGCCTAAGCAGCCAGCGATCGAGTCCGGGGGTCCGGGCCGAGCAGCAGCAGAAGCGGCAGCAGCCGTAGCAGCGGCAGCCGAGGAGAGCGACGGGGTCGGCACAGCCCAGCAGAGCGGCGGCCGGCGCATCGCAGCAGCGCGGGACAGCGCGGGCGCAGAGACAGCGCGGAGCAGTGCGGAGCAGCGCGGGACAGCGCGGGCGCAGAGACAGCGCGGAGCAGTGCGGAACAGCGCGGGACAGCGCGGGCACAAAGAGAGCGCGGAGCAGCGCGGGACAGCGCGGGACAGCGCGGGCACAAGGAGAGCGCGAAGCAGCGCAGGACGACGCGAGCCAACGGAGCAGACGGCGCACCACACGAGAAGCGGTAATTGTAAAACTGTATTAAGAATATTGTATTTTGTTGTGTAAAGTGTTAACTTGGTTAAGATGCCCCTAAATAGTGAAGTTGCATCATCCTCCACTAGTGGTAAGATGTCAGTGAAAGAGGCCCTATGTATTGTGTCGAAAGTTTTCGAAGGGAACAAGAAGGATTTAAGAGAATTTATCGAAAATGTAGATGCAGCTTTTGAATTAGTAAAGCCTGAGGAACACGAAACGTTATTGAAGTTCGTGAAAGCAAAGATAACCGGTGAGGCCAGGTCGAGATTGCAGGTGCGTGAACGCACGGGTACGTGGCAAGAGGTGAAACACGTTTTAGAGGAAAATTATGCCAGTAAGCGTACTATAGACTACTACGCGTGTAAAATTTTTCAAGCCAGACAAGGACAAGGGGAACCAATAGCAATGTGGGCAAGCAGAATTGATGAAATGCAGAGAGACTTTCGAGAAGCAGTAAATAGAGTTACGGCCCGAGAAAACTTGAAAGGTGCAATAGAACTAGTTGACTCCCTAGGAAGAGCGTGTTTTATACAGGGTTTAAGTAATGACAGAATACAGACAATAGTGAGAAGCAGAGGCGACGAAATCACGTTGGCAGCAGCAGTGGAATTGGCACTGCAGGAAGAGAGTGCGATATTGTCTATGAGAGAGCGGGGACTAGCCCCGAGGGTAACGTACACTCGAAATAAGGAAGCTGTAAAAAGCGCGAGAGAGGGTAAAGAGTTGAAATGTTTTAATTGTGGGCTGAGAGGTCACATAGCGAGCAAGTGTAGAAAAAACAGGCCAGAGCATAGAGTACGAACCATGACAGGTAGAGAATTTACAAATTTTTGCTATGGGTGTGACAAGCCGGGACACACAGACATGGAATGCAGGGTACGGTTAAGGAAAGTTCACCCGATAGATGTAAGGGAATTCAGAGGGAATCATAGAGAAACCGATGGAGGGTTACGAGAGTGGAGATGTCCACAGTGTAATTTACCAGGGAACTGCGGAGTTCCGTGCACAAGAGTAAAAGATGTTGCGTGCTTTAAGTGTAAGCGGCAGGGCCACTACGCGAAAGACTGCCACGAAGGGCCCTGGCACGCCTGGAGAAAAGGCAGGGTGCCAGTATCGAGCAAAACAGGAAAGGTAGTACAGGGAAACTAAGAGGCGGCAAGGCCGCGCAGTCGGGCCTTGTTGCAATAGGTAAGCCCACAGTGAGGGTAATCGACTGTGCAACAGAAAACGACGTGGTCGTATTGTACTGTGTAGAACTAAAGAAGTATTTAAAGTTATTAATAGATACAGGAGCACAATTGTGTTTGCTAAAGCGGACGAGTATTCCGGTAAAGAGTAGGCTGGGAATCAATGAGACAGAAAAGCTTCGGTTAAAAGGTGTAACGAGTGAAGCCGTTAGCACAATAGGCACGGTACAAATAAACTTAAGTATAGACGGATCTGAAAAGGTGAAACAGAAATTTCACGTGTACGGTAGAGGTTTAGACATTCCGTACGACGGATTGATAGGGAGAAATTTCTTAACACAGCATAGAGTCAAGCTGGACTATGCGGGTAAAGTAATAAGACTAAAAGGGCGAGATATACCCTTAGTAGTAGAGGAAGAACCAAAGGGACACGAGAAAGGAGCAGATCCAGAAATAGGAGGGGAGATAGGGCCCCGGGAAGAAAGAATAATGTTGTTGAAAGTGGACGGAAAGGTACCACGGGGAATCGAACGAGAAATGGTCATACCGAGGCAGGAGATTGCACAAGGGGTGCATGTACCTGAGTCCTTAGTAAAAGTGCGAAATGGGAAATGCATAGTAAGTGCATTAAACGTGTCAGAGGACAGAGTTCGATTAGGAAGTGTAAGACTAATAACAGAAGAAGTAGAAAGAATAGCGAAAGTTCGCGAAGTAAAATGTAGCACTGAGGCAGTAGGTAAGACGGAAAGTCGTGCTAGCGTGTTGCGAAGGCAGCTCAGAATGGATCATTTGAACGGCGAAGAAAAGAACGCTCTAGCAGAGGTCTGCACGGAGTACGGAGATGTATTTCATCTGCCGGGGGACAAATTGTCCTATACTTCTGCAGTGAAACATAGAATACCGATTGCGCCGGAACACGCGGGGAAAGTAGTGAACGCTAGACCGTACAGGATCCCTGAAGCGCAAAAGGAAGTGCTAAAAGAGCAAATAGAACAAATGCTGAAGGATGACATAATTGTCGAAAGCAAGAGCGCATGGAACGCACCGTTACTGTTAGTTCCAAAGAAGTTGGATGCAAGTGGCAAGCAGAAATGGAGAATAGTAGTGGACTACCGACAATTAAATGACATCACGGTAGGCGATGCATTTCCACTGCCGAATATCTCCGATATCTTGGATCAATTAGGGCAAGCCAAGTACTTCTCGACGCTTGACCTTGCAAGCGGGTACCATCAAATATTGACGGACGAGAAGGACAGAGAGAAAACGGCATTCAGTTCAAACTATCAACATTACGAATACAAAAGAATGCCGATGGGACTGAAGGGAGCCCCAGGATGTTTCCAGAGACTGATGAACACAGTACTGGCAGGTTTACAGGGTGTTAAATGTTTTGTCTATTTGGACGACATAGTATGTTATGGGAGAAACCTGCAGGAGCATAACGAAAAGCTCCGGGAAATATTTGACAGGTTGCGCGAGCATAATCTGAAGTTGCAACCAGACAAGTGTGAATTTCTGAGGAAGGAGGTAATATTCCTAGGTCATTGTATCACGGACAAGGGAATATCACCGGATATGGCAAAGGTGGAGAAGGTGAAGTTCTTCCCACAGCCGAGAACAACAAAAGAACTAAAAGGGTTTCTGGGATTGATAGGGTACTATCGACGTTTCATTGCAAATTTCAGCAAAATTGCGAAACCTCTCCATGAACTCTTAAAGAAAGGAGTAGAGTACCAATGGGGAGAACGACAGAAGAATGCGTTCGAGGAACTGAAAGAGAAATTAGTGAATCCTCCGTTACTTCAGTATCCTGACTTCACGAAACCGTTTATAATCACAACGGATGCGAGTAACGCAGCGTTGGGAGCCGTGTTATCGCAAGGGAAAAAGATTGGCGAAGACTTGCCGATTGCATATGCATCCAGAGCACTGAACAAAGCAGAACTGAACTATAGTACAACGGAAAAAGAGTTGTTGGCTATAGTGTACGCGGTAAAGCAGTTTAGGCCATACGTGTATGGGCGAAAATTCACAGTGGTGACAGACCATAAGCCACTAACATGGATTTTCAGTGTAAAGGATCCGAGTTCGAGGCTCTTGAAGTGGAGACTGAAGCTCGAAGAGTACGACTACGAGGTAGTATATAAGCCAGGAAGGCTAAACAGTAATGCAGACGCGTTGAGCCGGATAAGACAGGAAGGAAAGGAAGAGATAAGTTTAAAGCGAAATGTGGAGGCAGAAAGAACCTCCGTAGCACAAGCTGAGGCGGAACAGAGTTCCGTAAACGTGCGGCAAGCGCAAGTGTCAGGTGAGATAGACCAGGAAACAAATAGTAGTGAGGAAATTAGCCCCGAAGAAAAGGAAAGCATATTAAAGGAGATGCATGATAATCCCTTGGGAGGGCACCAGGGAATGCATAGGACATTCGAGAGGATAAAAGCGTACAAGCAGTGGCGCGGAATGAAGCGAGACATTGAAAATTATATTAGAAAGTGTCCATCATGTCAAAAGAACAAAAACACACAAATGAAAACAAGGATGCCTTTAGAAATTACAGACACAGCTGAGACAATATTTGAAAAATGTGCAATGGATATAGTGGGTCCACTAGATGTATCTAGTACAGGGAAAAGATACATGCTAACGTTCCAAGACGATCTGAGTAAATTCACAGTAGCAGTCCCGATTGATAAGCAAGACGCTGAAACTGTAGCAGAAGCGTTTGTGGAAAATATAGTATTAAGATATGGGATTCCATCAGTTTTGTTAACTGATCAAGGATCGAATTTTCTGAGTGATGTGTTTAAAAGTGTATGTAAATTGTTGAAGGTAAAACGTATAAATACCACAGCGTACCACCCTGAGTCAAATGGTGCTCTAGAAAGGAGCCATAGAACAATTGTAGAATATCTCAGACATTTTGTAACAGGAGATCAAAGTTCATGGGACAAATGGGTACCGTATGCAATTTTTGTATTCAACACTACACCACACAGCAGCACAGGTTATACGCCATTTGAGTTAATGTACGGAAGAAAGGTTAACATACCAGGAGTACTGCAGCAAGAAACACCGCAGGTAAGTTACGATTATGATTCGTATGTAAATAAGTTAAGAGCACGAATGCAGGAAGCCCATAGAGTGGCTAAAGATTCTATTATAAGGAGTAAGATAATCAGTAAAGGACAGTATGATTTGAAACAGAATCCAAAAGAATTTAATGTAGGGGACAAGGTATTATTACACGACGAATCAGTGAGACGTGGTAGATCTCGGAAACTAGATTCGCAATGGAGAGGTCCATTTGAAGTATTAAAAGTGGAAGGTCCTAACGTAGTCATAAGAGTTAAAAGAAATAAAGAAACAAAAGTACATGCCAACAGGCTGAAACAGTTCTTTTAAATTTCAGGTATGGCACTCAAGTGGCAAGTGATGCAACTCATCATAGTGATAGCAACATACAACTTCGTTGCATCAGAATACGAAACGAACGATTTTAAAGTGACCTCAATACCAAGCTCATCAGGACTATATTACGATCACGTAGGACAAATAGAGATATACAGTACCACATGGAGGATAGTTACATATGTTAATTTAGATGTAATAACAGAAAGATTCCAAAAAGCCGAGAGGTACGGTAAGGCAGCGGTGCAGCGGTGCCGTGACACATTGAAACAATTAAACATTGGATTAATAGAATGTAGGGTATTAGATCAGCAAGTTACACATCACGTTGAAAAGATTACAGGGCTACAGCAACTCGTACAGCAACTCACAAAACACGAAACCAGAAGAAAGAGAGGAGTGTTCAACTTCGTCGGACAGGTAAGTAAAATACTGTTCGGAACATTGGACGAAGCAGACGCAGCATATTATAAGGAAAGAATAGATGCTATGGAAAAGAATTCGGAAGGGTTGCTGAGGTTAACTAAGGAACAGGTGGCAGTGGTAAGGGCCACGTTAGCAGGAGTAAACAGAACAGTGTATACACTAGAATCAAACGAACACATTTTAAGAACAGGCATGCAAAGACTCGAAAGGTTTATGAAAGAATACGTGAAGGAGACAGATATAGGTTTCAAACGAGTAGCAACTTTTGCCACCGTAACGGAACAAGTATTACAGTTAGCGGCGGTGTTTGGCCAAATCGAGGAAGAGTATGAGCAAATGATAAATGCCATTGTAAATGCTCAAAAGGGAATACTTCAGCCTCACATAATTAACCCAGTGCAAATTGTGAAGTATCTAAGTTTAATTCGAGACGAATTAAAGGACGTGAAGTTTCCTGTTCCTCTCGCGGAGTCATCAGGCTACCTCTTGTTAAGAATAATTGACTTAGATGTGTTCATTTCCGGTAGCATACTAGGGTATGTAATTAATATCCCCCTAATAGATAATAATAATTTCAATATGTACAGAGTTCTCCCATTACCAAAGGAGATCCCAAATATGAAAGGAAGGTACATATACATACAGCCAGAGAAAGAATTTCTACTGATAGATGAATCCAAAAGGCAGTACGCGAAACTTTCCGCGGATGATTTAAAATGTAAAGAATTGAGTAAGAGCAGAAGACTGTGCAGACAGTCATTTGCATTGCTATCGACATTCGACCATGAGGAATGCGAAGCCAAATTATTACAACCGGTAAGAGAAATTCCGGAAGATTGTGTGCGAAAAATAGTCGCACTAAATCAGAGCCTTTGGACCCATCTAAACAGTAATGAGTGGCTATATGTAGCTGCGAAGGAAGAAGGACTAACAGTATTATGTGGAAAGGAACCCCCGAAGGATTTATTAATGAAAGGGGTAGGAAAGATAAGTTTTTATAGCAAATGTAAAGGGTATGGAACGAGAGTGTTCATACAAACAGATAGAGTAATTCATAGTAACGTAACGAAAAAGGATATAATACCTCAAATTAATTTAGAATTTGACTGTTGTGTAGTAAACGAAGAAAAGAAGAATGTATCAATGTTAACGTTAGATTTACCACTAGAGCAGGTAGTAACACAGTTAGACGACTTGAAAGTCGCTGGGAAAAGGTTGGACGATGTCCAGCGGATGGCCGAAAGGCAGGAGGAGGAACTAAAATACTCCAGATACTTTACCCATTACTCAGTAACTACATACATAGCTATAGCAATAGTCATTGTTATTGTAATAACATGTTGTTGTAGAAATTGTAAATGCTGTAAAGAATGCTTCAAAAGTTTATGGAAGTACTTTGACGATAGTAACTGTTGTGGGAAAGTATGTATAAGAAACACCATAGTAAATCAATATCCAGAGACTAGCTTAAGTAGAAGACAAGCTAATAAAGACACCGAAGAGATAGTAGTATACGAAAGATGTGGTAAAAACCAAGAAGAGTCAGTTCTGTTCAGAAACAGACGATAAGTCAAACCTACAGTTACAATATATTAGAAGTGTCTTATGAAAAAGGTGTAATCGATTTTAGTGTTTGTCCATGTTTTATGAAACTGTACGTACTTGTAATTACCAATGTAAAATGAAAGTGGTATTTTGCATCAATGTTTAAAAATGTACCTTGATTGTAATTGTATCAATGACGGAAAAAAAAAAAAAATGTGTACCTTGATAAATGTATGTTTGATAAATAATTGTTGTAGAAATGAATTGAAAAAAAAAAAGAGAGAGAAGAAAAAGTGTATCTTGAGAAATGTATGTTTGATAAATAATTGTTGTAGAAATGAATTGAAAAAAAAAAAAAAAAAAAAAAAGAAAAGAAGAAAAAGTGTATCATGACAAATGCATGTGTAAAATGTTTGTGTCTCAAATGAAATTAAGTATAGATGAAAGAAAAAGACAACATATGAAGTGTAATATATGTAAGAAAAGAAAATGTAAGAAAATAAAATGAGAGAATCTCAATTGACGCTACTCTGAGGAGTAACGCCAATTTCCCTGGCGGGGGAGGTGTTGTAACCGCAGGAACAAGCCAAGTCTAAAAAGCAGTACCTTAAAAATAGTACGTAGGGAGAAGTTAAGATTGTAGCGCTGGGACGCCAGGCGTGGCCGAAGGGCCAGCCGAGGCGGCACTCGAACGGCTGGGCAGCTGGGCGCGTTGATAGGAAAGTAAACAGCCAGCAAATACAAACGAGGGTCTGTGCAGGGGTGCATGATAAGCATTCAATTAAGACTATCAACAAGAAAGCATTCCTGGCTAGAGAGAGAGGTCTGGGAGTGGAGAGAGAAAGAAAGAGGGCCCTTGGTGGGGACCGCACTACGTCATGAGGAGCCAATGAAGGGCTCAGGACGCAGTGCGTGACCATATTGGGAGAGGCGCCTCTGCCCCTCCACTCAGCCTCTGAAGAACAATAGCAACAACAATGTTTTAACGATACCAAATAAGGGCACGTTGCCTTCGACGCTACGTCAGGCCAAGCGCTGGCGGGGTCGAAGGGGAAACGCTAACAAAACCCGAGAGCACGCCGCTCTGGGGAGCTAAGTTTTGTCTGGTGAGGGCGAAGAGTTAGATAGCAGCAGCCGACTTGGGCTGGGGAACGGGCTGTAGGCAGGCAGCCGGAGATAGTCGCTGGAGAGCGTCAGGGCGTAGCCGCGGGATTCTAACGTAGGGTGTTAGGAAGCTTGACAGAACTTCTAGTAGTCAGTCGGAACGGTGGAGTCAGTCACCGTCTCTGTGTTAGACTTGGCTTTCCTGTGAGTGCAACCACCGTCAGATAGGGCGAGCTGTACTCATATGGAATAAACCGTAAATTGTTAAAGTTATCACGACTTTAATTTCTATCACCTTCCTAGCCTTGTGAAAACCAGGGATTATACATCTTAGCCAGATCAAAGTCTCCCTCTCACTACGGTCAACCGGCTAAAATCCCATCCACGAACCGTGTCGCTCAATCCCTCGCAATACCCACGCTTGGGACGCGACAATATGCTCGATCTGGAAACATTGTAGACTGCGGCACTTCCCAGAGGAAGTCTTGACTTCAGCCTTAGTACTTTATTCTCGACTACAACCGTAGTGGTTCTGAGCATTATGGGACTTAATTGCTGAGGTCATCAGTCACCTAGAACTTAGAACTACTTAAACCTAACTAACCTAAAGACATCACACACATCCACGCCCGAGGCAGGATTTGAACCTGCGACTGTGGCGGTCGGCGGTTCCACACTGTAGCGTCTAGAACCGCTCGGCCACACGGCCGGCTACGACCGTAATCTTGAGGTAAAACGCGAGACTAATACAACGTCTGGTAACTAAAAGCAACGTCGACAAAGTTTTTATCACCCCTTTCCTCTCGGTGCTGAAGCTATGAGTGTAATTCAAGCGAATCTACAATACATTTCGCTCTCTGTCACACTAGTAATAATAGTTTGGTCCAACAATGTTTTAGCGAAAGATTTTTTTGCCGACCATCTGCCTCTGAAGACCGCATGCGTCTGAGTTCTCTGGGGCCCGTTTACTGCCAACCGGTGGGGGCTGAGGCACTGCGTTGTCTCGCCTTCTGCCGACAACGTCTGCTCCACTCCGCACTCTTGACCATGTAAAATGCTTTAATGTTGTTGAATGGTGACCCATAAAATCTTTTTAGGATTTGTGTTTCACTCTTGATAGCAAAGGAGGCACAAAACCGTTTTTATTTGATGATTATTTTATTACACTAGAATACAATACATCAATGTGGCACAGAATTAATTTCATTGTTTCTGATCCAGTGCACTACAATAAAAGCATCACATTTAGCGTGGAGGCCCTATAGTAAAAAGACGTTCATTTCCTTCATACTTATCACCCTGGCATGTGAGTCTTAAGTGAAGAACAATATTGAAATTCGTATCGCTGATGGTCGATTCGAATTTCTTCAGAGATCTGGTATTGCGCAACAGCTTGGCAGTCAGAAAGCCAATATCTATGACCATTAACACAACTTACTTAGTCGAGCTACCAGGAGGATTTGATGTGTAAAGGTTTTCTTCCGATTTTGATACAGAATTTTTTTTGGAAATTCACAGCTCCATAAAATATATCAGAAAAAAGCTCGCACACGCTGGCCCCTACCACGGTTAGAAGTGATGACTAATTGAGCCGTTCTGACCCGACACACGGGCGGTACCACCGGACTACGGATACACTGCTGCCTGTACGCCGCTCTCATCGTGGTATTTGGCGCTCAGCCTCATAACGCATCGTGAAAGATAATAAAAGTTGTCACTTACGTGAAGAATAGCATTTCTTTAGGCAAAAAATTGAATTTTCTGTCTGAGTGTCTTAGTTTACATCAGGATTATATAGCACGAGTCATTGAAATGGAAAGGGAATATGAAGTGAATTTAGCGAGTCAATTCAGTACCATACGCGGAAGTGATTGCACTGTCACAGTGTTGCCTAATGTTTCTGACGATGTTGCCAATTCTCAACTGTGCTAGGAACAACTCTGTAGCGGTATGCGAGGAGAATCCCGTGCTCGTGTCATAGGAGGATATGGAGAGGAGGCGCGGGATTTGGTTAATATGCAGCTTTTTCTCCTACCAGTTGTGTCAAACATTCAGGTGTATAATCTTCCATCACGATTACAGTTTCCTGCAAAATATATACGAATAAAACACTTACTTTGTTACTTTGTGACAAAAGATAATTTCAGTACATTAAAAAGACTTTGGAAATCACTTATGCCCACCTGTCACAAAAGTAAGATAACAAACACATTGCAGCTCGAAATCGATTGCACCTATGTGCAGTCTTGTGACGTTTAAATAAATCGTCTTAACGGCACTAAACCGTGGTTTGTGAATCATTTACCGGCTGTACTCTCCCGCATTTCACTGGTTGGAAGGCAAAAAGCTTACTGACAAATTTCACACGAGGAAAAGGGGGACGAAATGCCTCCGACTAGAAGGTCATGTTGTTTTATTTAAATGATTACAAAATCAGGTAAAACGAACAGTCAGGTTGTCAGTATAAGCACATTACTGTTGTCAGTATGATGTTGCACTGCCCAGGGCCTGTAATGATAAAGGGCCCGTTTAGGTCAGGCATATTGTATACAGAAGTGGAAGAGAGAGCACCGCTAAATTCTAATCCGTATGCATTGCATACACACAGAAATTACTGTTACAGTGTACTTATGGAGCCCAATGAGTGAATTGCGTATTTTCCGGTGAGAAAGAGCACTGGCAAACGGTCTTCGCTATATTACATTACTTAATCTGGTGTCACTCTGAGCTAGAGTTTATAGTCAGCGACTAAGTGTAAGGTCAATGAGTCGGATGCGAGTTTTGCAGCTGTGAAATACTTTCATAGATTATAGAAGCGAATATTAAATTTCAACTAATATTGCGAAAATTTTGTACTTGGATAGCTTAGAATGAAAATCTTTCTGTTTATTGCAAAGGAAAACAAGTCATTTTCTGAAACATTGTCTGTCATACACAACTTGAAACAGGTCATGTCGACCAAATCATATGGAAGAACTGACAGCGACGTATATTGGAAGGCAGTAAGATCTCTTGCTTTTTGGTTTGGCAGTACTCGATAGCCATTTCTAGGCGCAAATAAATGAAGAAAGGCAGCGCGTTTTGGTTATCAAGTAATGTCTTCATCAATTACTTTAGTTTTAATGTAATCTACGAGCAATTACTGATGTTTGATATTAACATGAAAAGGATTCCGTGGACAGGGAAAGAACCCGTTCTTGGGAAACTACTTCTATAGTGACCAAAAGGCATAAAATTATCTTCAAGTACAGTGTTCCAGCAGCGGTATGACGAAAATGATAATAATAATGACGGAAATAATCGAATTATCCGGTAACCTCACACTTCCCAGTGGATTTTCTCGAACTAATAAATTTGCTGAATCTGTGAAAATTTCAAAACGGCTTCACATCGAGCCTATGATGCCTAGAAGAGTCTTTACATCCTGCTGACATGAGAATAGCATAATCTCCGCTTCAGAAGCTTGCTTCTACTTAACCATTTAATAGTCTCGCGTTTTTTACACCGTGACTAATTTTGTAAGCTAAGCACATGACCTGTTACAGCACATTCATGGTGCTGGGAAATGTGGCCACAATGGTCTGGCGGAACGAACTGCCACAGGTGCAATTCGTGGGTTCAGGCATTTACGTTTAAGAGGCACAAACAGATTTACTTCACCCTTGCTAACATCAAGAGAAATATGTTATAATCTAGAATCCACATTAAACATCGCGTTCCTTCATTACCAACTGGGCAGAGCCGGTTTACGTTGGGAAATGACATAGCGGGAGTCATGGTAAACAGAAATACAGTCGCCAGTAAACTTAATTACATTAGAAAATGTTATTTTATTTGATGAACCGATAGCCATTTAAAGGAACAGGGCTCTCACTTTACTTGTACTTGATTGAACTAGAGACGTTGAAAAATTTGGTGCTGGACTGTGATTCGAATTCGTATCTCCTCTTTCGAGGATCTGAATCTCTCGGAACAGTATGTTCAATCATTTCGTTCCTTTTCTCAAGACTGCAATCTTCTCTAGGTCTCCTCCAAAGGTAAGTATGTGGGTCCGAATCCTGATCCAGTACAAAAATATTCATAATTTCATTTCAAGCCCTATCACGTGCACACCGGCCTGTTAGTGAAAATTAACGTGCATTTTTAGTGTCTGTTATGTGCTGCCAACAATCGCAAAAGGTGTCGTTATTTCTGGTCAAACACGCACACATCTTACTATTGGTGAGTAAGCAACTGATATTTAAGCTATATTCCTGGATGCACGGTAGGGGTGCAGTTCTATTGTCGCTTAGGCACAAAAGTTTGTATCCTTATTTTAGATTCAAACACCTAGCAGCTGGTAAGAAAATCCGAAACGTAACATTTTACTTAGTTAACAATCCGATTACGTGTTGGGTTCGTATCTCTGTCACAGACCTTCACAACATACACTTCATCTTTAAATGCATGCACACTTTGTTACTTCAGAATAGAGGTATATCAGACATCTTTCGTGGTTAGTTTACAGGAACGAAAGGGTCTTGATAGAAGTTCTGGTTTATTACAAAAACTGTCGTTTGTTATTTTCAAGTTTAGATTTGGCTACTGGTATTGGCAAAAACTTCGGTAATTCATGACTCTTCATAGCTAGTCATCCATATGATATGATTAGATTAGATTACATTAGATTAATTCTTGTTTCATAGTTCATGAATACGATATTTCGTAATGATGTGGAATATGTCATTTTAATGAAAGATTTCTTTACATATCATGATTCATTTTCTTTACAATTTTTTACTCTCTCTCTCATTCTTTTTGATTTTTATCTCTCTCTCTCTCTCTCGCTCTCTGACACACACCACACACACACACACACACACACACACACACACACACACACACACACACATTCTTTTTCTATTTTTATTTGTTTATTGTGCTCGACTGTCGGCGAGGCAAGAAATCTTCTGTGAATGAATTTTTTTGTTTTGAGTACACTTACGAAAGGAATATAAAAACAACTATGAGAGTTACTGATTTATGATGCTTAGTTTGCAGTCAGTTCTGAGTATTATTAGTAACTACGCTGCAGTCCCTAAACCTAATTACAGAATTGCGAATAAGACGCACTACGTATTCCAGGCCGTAGCAGCCGAGACTTGGAGACACCAGCTATGGTCACTTCCCAGCCCGCTGGTATTGTAACTGAGATTTGGCAACAAGGCAATGTATGTTTGGCAACTCTGTGATCGACGAGTTACTTCCTTGGTGTGCACAGAATTAAGCCTCAAAGTTCACTTGATTTTACCTATCATTTCCATTGAATAATCTGAGATATTATCGCTTGAGGTGTAACAAAAGACTGTAAATTTACGGTTTTGAGGCCAGTAAAATCGTTGCACGTGGAAATAGCAACTAATCTTGTCCTTCAAATAGCTGTTTACGAGTTCTAAACACTATTGTTCTTGTAAGAGGAAGACACCGCACGTACTCCTTCGCCAGCTGTGTGGTAACGTGCTGCTGTGTGAAAAAGCGTGTGTTACGGTTCGAAGTTCCGGTCTCACTGAGTACAGCGTTTTTATCCCTTCTGAGAAAGAGCTAAATGCAGCAGATCAAACATCGATAAGGAAATCGCAAGAACCTACTTTAGCCTCATAGTGCAATGGTGAAAAACTTACAATGCTGCACAACAGGTAACGCCTCTTTCCGCTGTTGACAAGCAAATTTTGGGTTTCTAGGAATACATAACTTTATTTATGAAATGCCACATCTGCATACCTCTTGAGTAGGACACAGCGTACCAAATAAACACAGACCCAATCAAAATCTAAGTGAGTTGTATTTTACCAATTCGTGTCGATAGAGGCACTCTTGTGTAGAGATACTCAGTTTTATTAAAACAGACTTTCGTCGTAAGGTTATCGTGGGTAGTTTTATTTCATTTTTTATAATACAGTTCACAATTATCGTAAGGTTTCCTTAAATGTTGTTAAAACAATAGTAAATATGAGAGAGAAATTAATCATCAACGATATATGCGAATTCTCTGATGTTATCTATAACAGTTTGAAAACGCACATGCAGTTTATTGATTACATACATGTAGAAAACTTTTTCTGAGTTAAAGCTCTCAAACAAGGTTTGAAGAAGAATAAAATGCCACTACCAGACGACAGCTAATGTAGAAAATACTCTTCCGACGTATTTTGGCACGATGCGCTCTACCCATACATAACACAAAAGTTTCGAGATGCATCTACTGTCTGGCTGTCTATTAAACCTGAAATGAAAAAAGGGTCGCAGAAGTTAGCTCTTTTACCACATACGACTGTTTTGGGTTGAGAAGTGAAGGGAATTATGTTAGAAGTTCCATTAGATTGATAACTTTAGCAGACAGCAGAATTGCGTTTTAAAAAATACAGTAACGAATGTACTAGAACTCGCGACATCTTATCTACCGTGCGCTATACTTACCATTACGCTACAAGCTGACACAGAGGTACAACAGCTCTAGAACTCAAAACCAATTCCTCCAGAACTTCTGCATTCCACAACGCTGTGAGATAATGCATGTTGCCGGGTCTAGAATTCCGAGAGACAAACAGTTACACCCCTTCTTTTGCACTCGCGATGTTTTCAACAAACAGATAGCGCAATAGAGTAGCTCAAGTGGAAAGGAACACTTCCTATTTAAATTTCTGCATCCTACACTGTTGGCAGTTCTGTGTTGGTGGCAGTTACGTGATTTTATTTTGGTGATCACAAAATAAAGTTGAATGCATGCACTGGGTAGCCGACGCAACTAGTTCATGGTGATTCGATCAACCAAGTAAATGAATTTACTGAACATGCTGCAAATTGATACAGGGAGCCTGTGTGTCAGAATGCTCAGTCAATGTGGCACAACATCGTTATGATAGAAAAGAGAGCCTTCTCTACCAAGTAGACGTTTGGTTGAACCACAATAAAGTCTGGATTGTAGAAACTCTATCACCAGTAACCTTTCTTATACTAGTTATTTATTTCTAGTGACGAAACAAACGCTATGTAGGCTCACAGGACACTTATTCCATCTTTTATCTGAGCTTCTGTATGTCGATAAAATTGGTTATGAACTGGGAATGCAACTCAGACCGCCCCAAACGCGGAATTTGTTCCCTTCGTGACAATACAGCTCGGCTACAAGTTGTTGTTTGTTCAAAACTGCAGATTCCTCAACATCTCCACATATTGCGCGTGAATGGGTTCGAATCCTGGCCCGGCATTAAGGATTTTATTATGTATTATCAAGATCTAGCATGAGAACACCTATCTGCTGGTGGATAATAATTTCGATTTGTAATGTATTTTCATTCATTGTCAACACTAACGATATTTGACGTTTTTGACTCCCAGTGGGACACAGAACTATTTGCTAGATCACTGTAAGTTCAAGATGTTATTCCGAGCTGCTGGTGGAGAAAAATTCGGTAGCTGACGTCTCTTTGTGTGTAGTCAACAACGATATGTGTGGAGCTCTATTCCCAGTCAGCACTGAACTCTTCGTTATATTATTTCTAGTTCAAACATGCTCACATGTCGCTGTTGGTGCAACAAACCCATATTTAACGTCCGTTAAAAGTGTTTGCGTTGTGTAATTTAAAGTTGATATTTGCTAATTGATACTGTCTTAAATCGAGGCATATCGCTCTCTGTATGCCTAATCGGGAATGACTGTTAGTTTCCGTCAGTCACGAAATCTTTGCTTAGTCTGCATGCCCTGGGTTTGAATCCATATGCAGAACGAGACGGTTCGTCGTGTAATCTGAAGTTCATACTTATTCTCAACTAGCTGCTCGTGAATAACTTAAATTTTTAATGACATTTTGTGTTAAATAATAAGTACGGTATGTTACTTTGAAGAGAAAATCATGAATACAACGAACTTACTACGTGCAATACCTATCTGACGTAATAATGAGAGTGGTAACATTTCAGGTATGTCGTTTATAGTAATAAATGTGAGCTTACAAGCCTTAAGGACAGTCTTACCTGTGATAAGATGTTCCCTGACATTTGTAGTATCGTAGTACTACTTTATATCTTGAGTTATTGCGATACAGAGCAGTGTTTTCTAGTGGTGACTTGTTGGAACCATTTTCAATAGTCAAGCGACTGTACCAAGGAGCTATTAGAGGACCTGCTAGACAGCTGCGTTATGTGGGTTGCATGCGAATCAGGCGAAATGCAATTACGGTCGTTCGGATACTTTTGAGCATGACTGTACATATACATAATTCGGTAGTATCGTGTACACAAGGTATAAAAGATCAGCGGACTGGCGGAGCTGTCATTTGTTCTCAGGTGATTCATGTGGTAAGGTTTCCGTTGTGATTATGGCCGCATGACGAGAATTAACAGACTCTTGAACGCAGAATGGTAGTTAGAGTTAAACGCATGGGACCTTAAACTTCGAAAATCGCTAGGAAATTCAATATTCTGAGATCCACAGTGCCAAAAGTGCGCCAAGAATACCAAATTTCAGGAATAACCTCTCACCACGGACAAAGCAGTGGCCGACGGCGTTAACGACCGAGAACAGCAGCGCTTACGTGGAATCGTCGGTACTAACAGACAAGTACCATGCGTGAAATAACAGCGGAAATCAATGTAGGGCGTACGACTAACGTATCCGTTACGACACTGCGGAGAAATTTGGTGTTAAGGGCTATGACAGTAGAAGACAGAAGCGAGTGCCTCTGCTAACAGCACGACATCGTCTACAGTGTCCCTCCTAGGCTCCTGACCATACCGGCTAAACCCTAGACTACTGGAAAATCTTGGCCTGGTCAGATGAATCGTGATTTCAGTTGGGAAGAGGTGATGGTAGGGTTCGAGTGTGGCTCAGACCCCACGAAGCCATGGAGCCAAGTTGCCAATAAGATCGTGGGAGCTCCATAATAGCGTGGGCTGTGTTTACATGGAACAGGCAGGGTCCTCTGGTCAAACTGAACCGATCGTTAACTGGGCATGGTTATGTTCCGCTACTTGGAGACAATTTGCAGCCTTTCATGGACGTTTTATTTCCAAGCAACGATGTAATTTTTATGGATGCCATTGCGCCGTGTCACAGTTGTTCGTGGCTTGAAGAACATTATGGATAGTTCCAACGAATGATTTGGCCACCCAGAACGCTCGACATGAATAGCATCGAACATTTATTGGACATAATCGAGAGGTCATTTGGTGCACAAAATCCTACACCGGCAACACTTTCGGAATTACGGACGGCTATAGAGGCAGCATGTCTCATTATGTCTGCAGGAGTTTTCCAGCGACTTGTTGTGTCCACGCCACGTCGAGTTTCTGCACTAGGGCGGGCAAAAGGAGGTCCGATACGATGTTAGGAGGTATCCCGTGCCTTCTGTCACCTCAGTTTGATTCATTGTAAACTTTGTCAAACGTCACAGTGTACGACTCCTGTATTCAGGCGTTTTTGAATATTATTTTATTTAGGGTCATATAATATAAAACTGTCATAGTGCTTCAATATTTTGCCGGCGGCTGTGGTCGAGCGGTTCAAGGCCCTTCAGCCTGGCGCCGCGCGGCTGCTACGGTCGCAGGTTCGAATCCTGCCTTGGGCATGGATGTGTGTGATGCCCTTAGGTTAGTTAGGTTTAAGTAGTTCTAAGTCTAGGGGACTGGTGACCTCAGATGTTAAGTCCCATAGTGCTTAGAGCGATTTGAACCATTTTTTTCGATATTTTAACGGCTACAAACGTTGCAGTCTTTAACCTATCAACTCTGCTTTCGGTACTAAACCGCAGATACCCGTAACCTTTTTTTTCCAAATAATGAAACTTCAATGCCATTTGAGGAATTTGTATAGCATGTGCAATATAATTGTGCAGCTGTAGCTGTGTGGGGTCAAATTTAAACTACCTATTGGCTGGGCAAATCAATTCAATTGTGCTAATTCATTATGAAACTCAAATATTATGTTTTTGTAGTTGCTAAGTGGTAATGGTAACAGTAACGGCTATTACACTGTAAAGGAGCTTTTCCAATGAAGCCCTTTGTAATTGGCTCGAATTAATACCTTCGACTTCTCGGTTTAATTGTCCTGTGCGCATTTCCGTAATGCAGTTATGCTAGTGCCAGAAACACAGTTATCGGTTACGCTCAGAAACAGTTTATGGGACATAAACGAACTTAATCGGCAACAGCCTGAATGGTGTAGTTTTGGTTTTACTGCAGTTATGCTTTTCACGGATCCCACAGAAATCCGCGTAATTTTAATGTGGAGCTTAAGCTGCCAAAAAGCAGATGCAGCTGGCACTAAAGAAAACCGTTTCAGACGTGAAAAGCAACAGAGACAAGATTCACGGTGTCATAATCCTGATAGACCAGATATCCGCCTCTAAAATTTAAACCTTCAAGTCAGTAAAGAGTAAAGCGAGGTAATTAGTTAGTTCCTTTAAAGTCGTTTTATTCGAAATTTGATGTCTCGCGCTCAAAGTGAGACAACGTGATGGAAGCAAATTAAGTTAACTTGCCATTTATGTGTTAAGGAACTGACGAATCAGAGATAAAGGCTGGTCTGAAGATGTATTTCTGTGCACAACTCGGAAGAAGGAATAGTTAGCTTCGGAAGATTCTGTTCAGACGATGGCCTGAACGTATGGGCGACTGTCAGGATCAGGATGTGCAAGGCACCGCATACCTATGCCTTCCTTGTACCATGGTTGCAGAGCCGGATGCATGCCTCACCTCGTCAGTGAATACGACCCAGCCTGCTCACGAAACACCATCTTGTACCAGTTCGTTAGAAACACCGCCCTTAACCTTAACAAATACATTACCTCTCTTTAACCCAGAACTGTTATAAAATATGCAAGTATTATTTTATAAAAATGGAGAAATAGAAATTACGTACATGTTTTTAAAATGTTTAATCTGGTGGACGTGCAATGAGCACTTTAAGTACAATATTGTAATTTTCAAAACTACAGCAAATTGACGATAACCTTCATAAAAATCCTAGCACTTCACCCAACTGGACTAGCTTACAGGAGGAGAGTAGTAGGTCAGTAGAGCTGTTAAGAGTGTGTTTTGGAAAATATGTGGGAAGGAAACCAAACTTTCGGAAAGGGTGGAAATTTGCGGTATCTCTGTCCCAGACGTGAAGAGGATAAGGAATAGTGAGTTCAAGTTGGAAGGATGAACAGTCTCTGGGTGGTTTCCGTGGTCAGGTAGGTACAAATGGTTAAGTCTCTTTGGAATAAGATGTGGCGAATGTCTAAGTGTGTAGTTGGGGGTGTGTGTTGGTACAAGTGGGGCAGGGGAGAAATGATGGTGTGGTTGCCGTCAAATTTGCGGGAAGTGTAAGAAATTCAGAGGAGGAGGAGTAGGAGGAAGTAAGGGTAAACACATACGAGAGGCGAAGTGGAGTACTTGCTGGTGTTCGAGGATTTCGAGAAAGTGGTATCAGTTTGGTGAAAATGAAATCTAGATTTCACTGGCGTAAGAGACGATTCCATGAAGTTTCGGTCTTGCACCCGGTAAAAATCGGCTTCTTACCATAATATTTCGGCTGACAACCGTTCAACAAATTTTGGGTCTAAAACAGACTCAAAATGGAGATTGGTGGTGGATGACACTGACTTTAAACGTAACGTTGGCGCGGAAGCGCATGCAAATCTGTTACTACTGCATGAGCGCCCTCTGTCGAATTTTATTCCATCTGAGGCTAGTAGGCGCATACGTAACGACGATATACGAGCATGGACTCCCTATGTCAAACTGCGGGCTCGTGGAATTAAAGTTAATTGGTAAAAATATTAAAAAATATGCGAGACGTGTCATTAGAATTAAAATGTTTTTCTGCACGTACTAAAAAAATCATCTAACGCCTTATCAAGCTGAAAGCCACCATCACGATCAATAACATCTTCTGCCAAGCGTATTTGCACAGACCCCGAAAGGAGTCTCTTCACTGTCAAGATTTGCGTGGCAAGATGTCGACATCATCCAGCAGCAGTGTCGAAACCTAACATAGCACTCATTAAGCCAGGAAAACTTCAAGAATCATATGAGAGAGGACTCATTGGATTAAGACTTTATAGGTGTGAAATATGGACAAGGGGTGTAATCCAGTGCACTTTTTGAGATGTGGTTAGTAGATGCACCTTCTATGTTAGTTTACTGTCAAAAGTTAGTCCGAGTTATTGTAATGTGTTACCTAATTACATGGGGTTGTTATAAATGGTGAAGCAGCGAGTGGTTCTTCCTATAATTATTGACTGGGGGTGTAGGCAGAGGTGTACAAATTCTCCTTCCAGACTGCTTGCCCCTGTCTCCGCCGCAATCGTTAAAGCACCTCAACCTGTCACACGGATACACAAGGGTGCATGTATACTGAAGCACAGTGGTTAAGAAAGCGAACTTGGGTTTCCGCTAGCCTGGCAAGCTTCATGGGACCCGTCCAGCCTGCTGCCCCTGACAACAGATTGCGTTATCAATACAACGTGACGAGCCAGGTATACGTTTGCGAAGGTAGTTTCATTGCATTTTATTTAATGTAACGGTGAGCGCAGTAATATGAACAAGCCAAACTTAACGGATATTGTGGGAAAATTAAGAATTTGGGATATATAAGTCAGCCAATAAATTGGAAATTTGTGGTAAGGTCTTATGGGACGAAACTGCTGAGGTCATCGGTCCCTAAGCTTATGCACTACTTACTCTAACTTAAACTAACTTACGCAAAGGACAACACACACACACACACACACACACACACACACACACACACACACATGCCCGAGGGAGGACTCAAACCACCGACGGGGGGCGCCACCCGGACTGTGACAGGACGCCCTAGACCACGCGTCTACACCGCATAGCAAACAGGGTAAAAGTTGTCGTGTGTTTATGAGGCAGCATCAGATAAATCGGTAGGTGTCTCTCAATGCAAACTGAGTAAAAAGCTACTAAACACTCATTCGGGAACCTCGGGTATGTTGTAACATGTCTGTAAATCTGACCATCAGTTTCCTCCATTCATAAATACAGGGCGACAGTTACTGAACTATATGAAATTAAATCGTCATAATTTCTGAACGATTTGCGTTAGGATGTTCTGACTGCGCGGTTGGCCGCGGGGTGTGATGGAAATTAGTATGCGCAGTATGGTTTGGTTTAACGACGAATCCCACTTTCATCTGGATGGGTTCGTCAATAAGCGAAATTGGCGCATTTGGGGAACTGAGACTCCGCATTTCGCGATCGAGAAGTCTCCTTACACTCAATGGATGACTGTGTCGATGCAATGTCCAGTCACGCAATAATCGGTGCGAAATTCCGTGATAGCATGGTGACTACCGAACGCTACGTGAAAGTTTTGGAAGATGAATTCATCCCCAGGATGATTTCGTCCCTATTATCCACAGTGGTTCTGATTTCGACAAGATGTGGTTCATGCAAAACGGAGCTCGACCCCGTCGAAGCAGGAGAGTGTTTGATGTCAAGGAGGAGCAGTTTGCGGACCTCTCTCTCGCTCTATGATACCCAGAGGCCACTGACTTAGGCCTCGATTGGTCGCCATATTCTCCGAATCTGAACAAATGCGACTCCTTTTTGGGGTCTATATTAAGGAAAAGGTGTACAGTAATAACACCAAAACAACTGCTGAGATCAAAACAGCCATTCAGGAGGCCTTCGACAGCATCGATGTTCCGACACTTCAGCGGGTCATACAGAATTTCGCTGTTCGTCTGCGCCACATCATCGCCAATGATGGCAGGCGTATCGAAAACGTCATAACCTAAATCAGAATATCCGTAGTGACCTTTACATGATGAATAAAGTGTGTGCACCCCATAATTTGTAACTAATTTAAGTTTTCTTCAAGTAGCTCAATAACTATCACCCTGTGTTTTGGAACAGGCAAAGGGTGAGTGTCTGACAAGTGTGTCGAAATGTGTGCCAAGGACTTGAGGCCATTCAGAAATATACATGTTTTCTAAATTTAGGGCAAACATTGACTGAAATAGGAAAAAATTTGGCTCAGTGGGTATTAAAAACGACATTCTGATGGTATGCAATGTAGTGGGAAGAAAGCTTAGCATAAAAGAGGAGCCTCTTTTTTCAGACATGTACTTTTGAGATTAGCGTAATATGGAAAACGAACTTCGTGCTTACCAAAATGCGTTTCGGGAATTTAGAGGGAACTATTTTGGACATTTAGAACGAATTCAGCAATCATGAATACACATCCTGCGAAAAGTAATTAAAATTGGTATAACTCAGATCATATTTTGTTGGAACACTCTAAGGCTACAGAAATTAGACTTCCAAAACGTTCCTTCTATTGGCGATGCGATATAATACACATCTTCAGGTTCTTAGGCGGAAAGTGTTTCGACTTTCAGATGATTTTCATTAATGTAGAAAACATGTATCCACCTGATGATGGTTCGAATTGAGAATAGCCAGTAATAGTCAAAAGAATGTGAAGTTGCACAGAAAACCAGTCATATCGAAATAAATAAATAAGCCCGAAATACGCCGAAGAGGAAACGAAGGGCAAATAAAATCCATCATTTTGTGGTCTGCAATGACCCAAAATGAGTATATATTTCACTGAGCTTCGTCTCGTGAGACTCGAGTAATGTTCATCAACTGTCGAAACCTACTCATAACACCTCAGTGAAAGCGTACAGAATAAACTGCTACGTAGCGTAGCACCGCCGGAAGAAGGGCAGGCAAGCAAGAGTCTTCTTAGGCTGGGCATAGCTTGGCTTGGATGGGAGTAAAGCGACCTGCCCATCCTGCTAATAACGTACGGCAGCTGACCTGCCTGGTTGGGTGGTTCGTTGGTTTAAAAGAGGAGGGAAGGGACCACACTGCTAGAACATTGGTCCCTTGTTCCGAACAAAACAATGCCACAGGGTGAGAATAAAACTAGCGAGACTGAAAACACAAAACGGAGAGAAAGGAAAAACCACCAGAACGACGTAAGGGCAACAAACACTTAAATGGAAAAAAGGGGAGAAGAAAACCACAGAAATGCAAGAAACAGGTAGAGGAGATTAAAACGACAAAAGAGATTACCGTGGCTGACTGGTCACGAGAGTAAAAAGGAGAAGCCAGCCACTCTGCAACACATTAAATCCTCCACCCTAAAAGCACTAGGGTGGAGACACAGAGGGACAAAGCATATGCGCTAAAACTTAGACCAAATGATAAAACTCATCCTCACGAATAAAACGTAAAACTAAATCAGGAGATGAGGAGTTGTCGGATAAAATTAGCGGCAACCGGTAACCAAAGATTTCGTCGCAGGGCAGTCAAAGTGGGACACTGCACCAGAATATGGGCCACTGTCAACCAGACGCCGCATCGACACTGAGGCGGGTCTTCACGGCACAGGAGGTAGCCGTGGGTCGCCCAAGCGTGGCCAATGCGGAGCCGGCAGAGAACCACCGAGTCCCTGCTAGAGGCCCGCATGGAGGACTGCCACACATTCGTAGTATCCTTAATGGCACGCAGTTTGTTGTGCGTACTTAGACTATGCCATTCCGTCTCTCAAAGCCGAAAAACCTGGCGGTGTAAAAACGAACGCAGGTCAGTTATTGGAATGCCCATCTCCACAAGCGGTTTCCATGTAATGTGTTTGGCCAGCCTGTCAGCAAGTTCGTTGCCTGGGATTCCGACGTGTCCAGGGGTCCACACAAACACCACTGAACGACAGGACCGTTCCAGGGCATAGATGGACTCCTTTATGGTCGCTACCAAAGGATGACGAGGGTAGCACTGGTCGATAGCTTGTAAGTTGTTCGAGGAGTCAGTACACAGAAGAAGCGACTTCCCAGGGGATGAACGGATGTGCTCAGAAGCACGAGATATAGCCACCAGCTCGGAAGTGAAACACTGAAGCCATCGGGCATGGAATGCTCCATTGACATACGCGACGCCGACGTGAGCATCAGCCATCGAGCCGTGAGTGTAAACCACTTCATGGCCTCGATATATGTCAAGAATCGAGAGGAAGTGACAGCGGAGAGCTGCAGGGTGAATTGAGTCCTTTGGGCCACGTGAAAGGTCCAGGCGAAGCCGCGGCCTAGGTGCACACCAAGGAGGAGTAAGCGAATAGACCTCGAGTATAGGTGGTAAAGACAAGGGCTCCAGGTCAGATAGAAGGGATCGGAAGCGAACTTCAACTGTAAGCCCAGACTTGGGCCGCCATGGGTGGGAAAAGTAGACGGTAACTCGGATGCGCAGAACTGGCCAGCAGTTGCGCACGACTGACCTGCAGTGGTGGAACTCCAACTTCCTCCAGGACGCTGGTCACCGGACTCGTCCTAAAAGCTTCTGTCGCTAGTCGAACGCCACAGTGGTGCACTGGGTCGAGAAAACGCAACGCTGAGGGCGCCGCCGAACCATAAACCAGACTCCCATAGTCAAGGCGCGACTGAACAAGGGCTCTGTAGAGCTGCAGCAGCGTAGAGCGATCTGCACCCCAGTTGGTGCTGCTCAGGCAGTGGAGGGCATTGACGTGCTGCAGCACTTCCGCTTAAGCTGACGAAGGTGAAGAAGCCAAGTGAATCGGGCGTCGAAAACCAGTCCTAAAAATCGATATTTCTCCACTACAGTGACGGGATCGTCAGAAAGGTAAAGTACTGGTTCCGGATGAACGGTACGACGCCGACAGATGTACATAACACACGACTTTGCAGCCGGAAACTCGAAACCGTGGGCTAGAGCCCATGACTGCGCTTTGTGGATGGCTCCCTGTAGGCGCTGCTCAGCAACACCAGTATTGGTGGAGCAGTACGAAATGCAGAAGTCGTCTGCATACAGAGAGGGTGAGACAGACAGCCCTAAAGCTGCTGTTACACTGTTAATGGCCACTAAAAATAGAGATACACTCAATACAGAGCCCTGCGGGACCCCATTCTCCTGGATATGGGAGGAACTATGGGAGGCAGCAACTTGGACACGGAAAGTACGAAGCGACAGGAAATTCTGGATAAAAATTGGGAGCGGGCCTCATAGACCCCATTCGTATAATGTGGAAAGGTTATGATGTCGCCAGGCGGTGTCATACGCTTTTTGTAAATCAAAAAAGACAGTAACAAAGTGTTGGCGTCTGGAAAAGGCTGTTAAGATGGCAGACTAGAGGAACACAAGATTTTCAGTTGTAGAGCGACAATGGCGGAAACTACCCTGGCACGGAGCCAGTAGGCCACGTGACTCCATGACCCAACGCAACCGCCGACACACACCATACGTTCCAGCAGCTTGCAAAGAACGTTGGTGAGGCCGATGGGCCGACAGATATCCACATCAAGCGGGTTTTTGCCGGGTTTGAGCACTGGTATGATGGTGCTCTCCCGCCAGTGCGATGGAAAGAAGCCATCGCACCAGATCCGGTTAAAGATCATGAGGAGATGTCGATTGTAGTCAGACGAGAGATGTTTAACCATCTAACTGTGTATCGGATCTGGCCCAAGAGTTGTGTCAGAGTAATGTGCAAGGGCATTGAGGAGCTCCCACTCTGTAAATGGAGCGTTATAGGGTTCACTGTGGCGTGTACTGAATGGGATGAGTCTCCCTTGCATCCGCTGTCTGAAGAGTGCAAAAGGCTGGGGGGAGGGAGGTTGCCATTATTGATTCCCCACATTGATGTTACCATGTGCGGAAGATTAAACGGTGACAGCAGAGGTGAAAGTTTTCCAGTCTATCTTGTTTAAAGCCCTTCGGGGCAGCTGTACATGGGCCTGACGCCAGGGCAGTGACAGGAAGATGGGGAAGTGGTCACTACCACACAGGTCGTCATGTGCTCTCCAGTGGATAGATGGGAGAAGGCCAGGACTGCAAACCGAGAGATCAATGGCCGAATATGTGCCACACTGAAGTGTGTGGGAGCACCTGTGGTTAAGAGGAAGAAGTCGAGTTGTGACAGTAAATTTTCGAAATTTCTGCCTCAGCCAGTAAGCATGTTGCCACCCCACAAGGGGTTATGAGTGTTAAAAGGTTTGTGGAGTTGACCAATCAGTGCAGCCAATGCTTTCAGGGATACTGCACCATCTGGAGGAAGATATACGTTGCAGACAATTATTTCCTGTGTCGTCCTTATTCTGACAGCCACAGATTAAAGAGAGGTTTGAAGGGGCACAGGTTCACTGCATATTGAGTTCAGAACATAGACACAAATTCCACCAGACACTCTATTATAGTCACTATGGTTCTCGTAAAATCCCCTATAGCTGTGGAGGGCAAGGGTCCACATTTCTGGGAACCAGGTTTCCTGAAGGGCAGTGCAGAAAGCAAGTGTAAAGCTTAAGAGTTGCCATATCTCAGACAGATGGTGGAAGAAACCGCCATTGTTTCACTGAAGGATGACATTATCATGAGGCTGGGAAGGCATGAAGTGTGTAAGGAGGCACGTTATGCCTTAGGGTCACCTGCTGCCACCGATTCTGTGTTTGTAGCCATTTCTATGGTGGATGAGGCATCAGTGAGATCCAGGTCTGCAGGGGACACTAAGATCTCCACCGCATCCTCAGATGCAGAACTGATAGGGAGTGATGGTGCTGGGGTCACCAGAGGGTCCTGTTTCTTAGCAGAGTTCTTCTTAGTTTGCTTGCTCTCTCGCTTCTCTTTAGGTGCTTGCTGGGAATATGTCTCTGAAGCAGCTTCAGGCACAGAGGAAGACTGTGAACCTCTTCACCCAGCAAATTTTGGCTCCTTGAGCCACTGGCGAGTGTCTGCTGTGGCATTAGTGAAGACCTTGGAGAGAGGGCTCGAAGGGACCCCTTTCGCAGAAGAGGAGCCAGAGGAGGCTGTTGCTTCTCCAGCAGGGGGGAGGGGACTGATGTACCCTGCATTTGGTGGGGGGGGGGGCCTTGTTCCTGAAGTAGGTGCTTTGGGAGAAACAGAGGAAGATTTTCCCCCTACCACCAAGGGGGTGGATGTATTCTGGTGGCCCAGAGGGCCCACTGTTCGTGGCACAGAGTGAAGAACCTTTGGCAGTTGGGATAGTGATGGTGACATAGCTGCAACATCTGTCGACGCCAACCGAATAGGCTGTAATCTTTCAAATTTATGTTTAGCCCCTGTGTAAGTCTGCTGGTCCAGAGTCTTGTACTCCATGATTTTCCGCTCCTGTTGGAATACTGGACAGTCTGGCGAGCAGTTGATAGAAGTGGGAGGTGGTGCACATGGAGTATCTTGCTGCAGTGGATGTCCACAGTCTCGACATGTGGCATTGGAAGTGCAACTGGAAGGCATATGTCTGAACTTCCAGCACTTAAAGCACTGCACAGGGAGAGGGACATATGGTTTAACATCACAGCAGTAAACCATCACCTTGACCTTTTCAGGCAATAACCACCCTCAAAGGTCAAGATGAAGGCACCAGTAGCAACCTTCTTGTCTTTGGGTCCCCTGTAAATGCGCTGGATGAAATGAGTACCCCGCCGTTCTAAATTGGCGTGGAGCTGGTCATCAGTCTGTAAGAGGAGATCACGACGGAAAATGATTCCCTGGACCACGTTGAGGCTTTTATGGGGAGTGAAAGAAACAGGAATATCACCCAGCTTGTCACAGGCGAATAACGCTTGGGATTGGGCTGGGGATGCTGTCTGAATCTTGGACAGCGCTGTCACTTCTCCAGACTTATCCTCAAGGTGGTCGACGAAAAACTGAGGCTTCGTAGGTAGAAAGAAGTCCCCACCCATTCTGCTACAGACTAAAAACCGAGGCGAATATGGCTCTCTCCATTCTGTAGACCTATGCTCCTCCCATGGTGTAGCGAGGGAGGGAAACGATTTAGGGTCATACCTGTCGGCATTGTATTCGATCTTGCCCTTCTTAGAGACTGCTAGTGCCGTATGATCACCAGCAATAGAGGACTTTGTCCGCTTCATTGTGGGTCATCCGCCCTGATGCCACCCACTCCGATCAAGGACTCTCCCCATGGGCGCCAGCCAGCCTCAGCAAAGGCCAACTGGCATTTTGGCCGTTGCTGGGAGTCATGATGCTCCAGAAAGACATACGTCTACTCCTTGGCATGCATGGGGAGTTTACAGCTCAGGCATGAACCCTGTGTTGTCAGGGGGCTACCACCAAATGGGTACATGACGGATCCACCACAAAGGACTGGCTAACATGCTGGATATTGGGCACAGAGAAATCCAATATTGTCATGGGGGCGAAAGAGGACAGGAGACAAAGGAAGAAGATGGCATACCCAGGAAAGTGTCCTCGTCCAAATAGTTGAATCGCAGGTGGAGATGCAAACCATGACAAGAGATTCTGGAGATCGAATCTAAGGGCACTGTGGATAACTAATGCACCACGTAAGGCGTCCTTCTCCCTATGGCCTGCACTTCTGGAGAATTTTGAAAGCGGCAGGTCAAACCATAGAATGGGACCAGAACTCATAGGGCCAAAAAGTGTAAGACTCCTTTTAGTCGCCTCTTACGACAGGCAGGAATACCTCGGGCCTATTCTAACCCCCAGACTCGCAGGGGATGGTCTGCCTGACTAGCAGGCCAGCACGTGCAGATTAAAAGTGGAATGTGTACACCTCTGCTTGCAACTGTTGAGTCTGAGGCGACACTGGTTGCACCAAGAGGTGAGGTGAGGTGAGGTGAGGTCGAACGAATCATTGGGATTTCTGTGGACTACGAGGATAAGGTAGGAGGAGGAGGCTTAGATGATCCACAGGATCGGAAAAAAGTACACTGGGTTGGAAGACGAATTAATGCTGTTTATCATTACACTGAATAGGTTGTTGGATAGAAAAGATGCAGTAAGGTGGATTTAGGTTATTGGAATTCCGTATGTCTAGAGTTTGAAATGGAGACTGCAATACCATGTACGATCAAATGCTTTCTCACTGTCTGAGGATAAAGTGATGTTATACATATGATTAGTAAGTTGGTGGGTAAGGCACAGGAACTCAGCACATGCTCCAGAACTCCTAAAAATTTGTCGCTACTGTCTTTCCAAGCTTGGTATATCTCCAGGGCCGAACGCATCCAGTTCAATAAAGTTTACTTCAGTTGAAATGTTATAGGGCACAAGACACAACATTGATTACAACAATCTTAGTGAAATTTAAAGTTGTAAACTTCGGAAAATCTGCTAGTAGTTTTAGTGAACTAAATAATTTAATGTGTATACTATTTGAGTTTTGGAGGTACGAATTACAGAAAACCAAATACGATTAACATCGGTTATGTGTTTTCATACAGAGGAATTGTAAAAGAACAGTATTTTTACTAAATAGGAAAAATTAAATTATTACAACGGAATAATCCTCAGCAAGAATGATCTGAAGAATGAATGTCAGATTTCCTTGAAGATAATATTTGACAGGTACCGAAAAATGTGAATTAAGTTATGGTAACAATTATAATGTAAGAAATTTTGGAGCTGAACTGTAATGATAGAAAAGAAATGGTGCAAAACTTCAGGAAAAGGAAACATACATTGCATATTGACTCTTAATGAAAAACAAAGAATTGTGGCTAATGTAGAAGGAAATTGATCATATACTATTAGACAACAATGAATTAGTGCAAGTTATGTTAATCTTAAAGATGTAGAATAAAACTAGATTCTAGGCTAACGAAAAGTGCTGTCTATGTTAGACGGAAGCAGTGATTTTAAGAATAAATGAAGAAGATACTGAAATGAACATGAATATTTAAGACGCTACAAAACAAGGAAATCAAACATTTAGTACCAGAAACGACAATATAACTTTCTTTTTGAAACCGTTAGATGCGATGAACTTACCAAGAAAATGAAACGAAACGGAAATATAGACTCAGCAATTTAAGAAGGGGACAAGAACGTTAAGAATACTTGCTAGTGGAAATGCTGCAGAGTTCATTTATTAAACCAACATGAACTTTTAAGAGAAAATGTAGAATCTATTAGATAAGATCGCAAAAGTTACAAATGAGAAACATGGAAGTATTAAGAAAAACAAATAAATATTTATGCTGGGTAGGCATCCTGATCCTTTATTGTTTCGAATATCACTGCTACAATCAATACATAAAACCATGCTACAAATAACTTCAAATTTTTTATATAAAAAACGGATGATATTCTTTAAATAATAAGTCTCGTGAAACGGGAACACACATAATACATTACAGGAATGTTTAAAGTGCTAAGTTACTGTCGTAAGAAGTACACATTCTTATTCCGATAAAAGCAAGGAGAAATTTAGTGGATGTGAAGCTGTAAGGTATTTGGAATGTCAATACACAACGCAAATCCTGACTATCTCCACCTTAGTAACCTATTACAATAAAGTTCCCGCCACTTCCGTCTCAAGTGACCGATCAGAACTATAATCAGTTCAAAATTGTGGCGTAACGTCATGCTCATTGAGCAGCGGTTACCAATTCGACTCCACACAGTTAAAGCACACCAGTAGACCCAGAAGAAGGCTACTGTAGCAGTGGCCGAAATGACAACTGACTCTGGTCACGGAAGCCTTTGCAGTCATATCTAAAGGCAATGTTTACCATAACGCTTTCGACTTTGCTCGCAACGAAGGTAACGGATGATTTTTTTTAACGAGCTGCAGGTCCGTTAATCTTGCGTGACTGGTATAAAAGATTTTGAAACTCAGTAACTGTCTTGGAATGACTTGGAGTTTTAGTCAGAACAAAGGAGAAATTTAAATTAGATGTCAGTATAGTATGCAATGCGGGCTACAATTATAAAATATGTTACTATACACAGAAGCAATGACAATGTTGTGCCTGTATTTCTTGAAATTTTCACGGTGGATTAAATATTCCATCATCTTTCTGGCGTGCATACGGGATATTATTAATGGCTAAAGAGGAGTCTTCGATACGAGTTGTTGGCTTTGGCGAATGACGTAAAAAACATACGAGGAACGTCGTAAATATTATGCCTAATGCGGCGTCACAATTTCCCTGAATCGCTCCAGGCAAATGCCGGGATGGTTCCTTTGAAAGGGCACGGCCGACTTCCTTCCTCTTCCTTCCCTAATCCGATGAGACCGATGACCTCGCTGTCTGGTCTCCTCCCCCAAAAACAACAAACAACAACAAACCCACCCATTGACATTATGATTGGCCCATCTGGTGTATTAATTTTCACTAACTGAAACATCTTACAAGCTGTCCTACCTTTAATTACCTTGAAAGTCATGTCTGGAGAAGAGTGATTCCCTGAAACAAGTGCCCCCCACACTCATGGTCCAACCTTGCCTCTCACACCTTTTCTTTGTTTTCAAATTGCGTTTCGTAAATTCTATAATAAACCCCAGCCCACCAACTTTGCCCCTTCTCATAAATAAATTAAAACAAACTTTTCAGCAAAACGAATGCCAGTCTATCACAGTTTTATGGTCTGTTTCTGTCTCACGAGCAACAAGCCAAATAGAAGATCTTAAACGAATAAAAAAAAGAAAGTAATAAAATACTTTTCGTGAGAGGCCATGATTTCTCAAACTACGTCCCTCTACGATTTGACCGCCGCAAATGATCTTTTGACAGCGCAACGTATATAAATCGCTCGTGCGTTTCTTCGAGACCTGGCACAATCTTATCTCGTTGCCACAAACACTACACTTACAATAGCAAGCAATAAAATTGTACTGTCAGGTAATTGATTCCCTTAGTTCAGCAGCCAATTTCACAATAGTGAAATGAACGTGAGGATTATGTTGTTCCCCATTCCTACTGTTTTCCACATCTTCAAAATCGTAGGCAGAACTTGGTCTCGCACTTGCTTCAAATTTCTCGAGACTACTAATACTTCAGAAAAATTTCAAATCCCGCGCAAACATTAACAAATTACTTTCTATATTAACAAACGGGATTAGGACCGACAGAATGTAAGGCTGCATAGAAATTCAATTCAAAATACGCACTAAAATGTGACGCCACAGCAGCCACCACGTCACAGGTCAAAGTCGTCGGCTAGTTTCGAACATTCCTCTAGACCCTTATTAAGTATTCTTCCGATATTTCAGTTGACAGATTTTTAGCCATTCTCGGGATGAGTCGCACGCAAGATTTTTAATCACTTTACACTTTAATACGGAGTATACACAACTGCGTTAGAGATAACTCTGTTAGTAAAAAATCATAGTTAAAAATTTATGTGTCTAAGAGTAAAGCAAAGCAAGCGTTTAGTCAGCAACTATGGATGGCATATATTCTAATGTCAGTTAGTGAAGACTTAGAACAGTATATGTTTTGGGAGCGGAGACGATTTGTCGAACTGGAACCTCACGTCTCAGTTGTGCAGGTTGTCTGAGGAGCTTCGTTGCCAACGAATCCTAGTAGGACGAGGCTGTGGTCAGTATCTTCCCCGTAAACTATGGAATGGTCAGTGGAAATACAATGTTCAGCCACAGCAGGTTTATTGGTTTGTAGAAGGCGAGAGTATCGCTAGTTCTTGCTAAGTTCTTATGCAGAGCATACTATTTTGTTCTATGTAACTTTCACCTCGACCACAAGGAATTTTATATACAGCCGCCTTTCGTAAAAGCAGATCATCCTCCACAAGAATTAATAATTTCCCAAAGGCATGCCCGAAAAGTGATGAAACATTTTAACCGTTCGTGTTTTGTAAAATGCGTTGGGGACCCTTCTGACACGAACACCGCAGACCTGCGAAGAAAGGTTGTGTGTATTTGCAGTCACATTCACGTGTGTAAGTCAAGGGATCATCGAAATCCACGTAATGACAAAAGGCAAAGCGGTAATGAACACACTAAAGGAAATGCTGCTCAGTTGTGACATATGACAGAAAAATACGGGGACATGATGTATAGTGCAATCGGCAACCGAATGTACAGTCATGCTCAAAAGTATCCGAACGACCTGATGTACATTTGGCCTCATTCGCACGCAACCCACATAACGCAGCTGTCTAGCAGGTCCTCTAATCGCTCCTTGGTACAGTCGTTTGACTATTGAAAATGGTTCCAACAAGTCACCACTAGAAAACACTGCTCTGTATCGCAATAACTCTAGATGTAAAGTAATAACACGATACTAGAAATATCGGGTAACACCTTATAACAGATAAGACTGTGCTTAAGGCTTGTAAACTCACATTTATTGCAATAAATGATGTACCTAAAATGTTACCACTCTCATTATTACGTCAGATAGGTAATGCACGTAGAAAGTTCGTCGTATTCATGATTTCCTCATCAAAGTAACATACCGTACTTGTTATTTAACACAAAACGACATTAAAAATTTAAGTTATTCACGAGCAGCTAGTTGAGAATATGTATGAACTTCAAATGACACGACGAACCGCCTCGTTCTGCGTGTGGATTCAAACCCAGGTCATGAAGACTAAGATTTCGTGACAGACGGAAACTAACAGTCATTCCTGACTAGGCACACAGAGAGTGATATACCTACCTTTTAGACAGTACCAGATAGCAAATATCAACTTTAAATTACATAATGTAAACATCGAATTCCTACCCAGCATCTATTGTCCCTATTAACGAACTACGAGAGATGTTAAATATTGCTTTTTCACAAGTAACTTACTTGAAATGCCGTGAGGTAAAGCTTTATGTTGGACAGGGATTCGAACCCAGAACCTAATCGGATTGTTATCGAAGTACAATCAAATGTGGCTTGTTGGATTTTCTCGGCAGTAGCTAGATGTTTTAACTGCAATGACGAGACGAAACAATATTTTTTTCCTTCCCAGGACTCCAACCCGACACCTATCGCTGTTATATTCTAGGGAAAACGAACGTTAAATATGGTTTTGTTACACCAGCAGCGACATGTGAGCATTTCTGAACTAGAAATAATATGACGAAGAGTTCAGTGTTGACTGGGAATCGATCTCCACACATATCGTTGTTGACTACACACAAAGAGACGTTAGCTACCGAATTTTTCTCCACCAGCAGCTCGGAATAACACTCTTGAAATTACAGTGATCTCTCAAATAGTTCTGTATCTCACTGGGAGTCAAAAACGTCAGATATCGTTGGTGTTGACAACGAATGAAAATGCATTACAAATCAAAAATATTATCCACCAGCAGAAAGGTGTTCTCATGCAAGAGCTTGATTATACATAATGAAAACTTTAGTGCCAGACTAGGATTCGAACCCATTCACGCGCAGTACGTGGAGATGTTGAGGAATCTGCAGTTTTGAACAAACAACAAATTGTAGTCGAGCTGTATTGTCACGAAGGGATGAAATTCCACGTTAAGGGCGGTCTGAGTTGCATTCCCAGTTGGGAACCAATTTTATCGACATACAGAAGCTCAAATAAAATATGGAATAAGTGTCCTGTGATCCTGCATAGCGTTTGTTTCGTCACTAGAAATAAATAACTAGTATAAGAAAGGTTACTGGTGATAAGAGTTCCCACATTTCGCCACTCCTGACTTTATTGTAGTTCAACCTAACGTCTACTTGGTAGAGAAGGAATACCATGTTTAAAGTGAATTTCAGACCCCAATGCCATTATACCTTCTTCACTTGTCGTAGCCAGAAGAGAATAGAATCTGACTGTCCCTATTAAAAATCAGCGGCAGAAGTTAGGATCGAACCCAGATCATTGTCATAGGAACCTCTCATCAATCCATCTTTTTTTTTTCTGTCTCAGCTTCTCTTAACTCCGAAGTCCCGGCCACCAAAGTCTCCATGACATCCTACCAGGGAACCTTTTTGGTTTTCTAACTTAAAGTAAATTAAAGAATAAAAATGTCTCTCAATTAGTATGGCAAATGATATGAAAAAAACTAGTAAAGAGATTAAAAGAAGTGATAAAGTAAAGATTCTTGCAATATAGTGACTCTACGTCATCGTTCTTAATAAAAAACAAGCATAGTTTTCTCTATATTTCGTCGTTCGTATCAGTGTCTGGTGTTCCATCGTTAAATGTATCCAATATTTTTCTTTACTCTTCTCTTTCTCGGATAGGATGTAGTATACAGTCTGGCCATTCAGCCAATTGACTGCACGTCGTTTTGTATTGGGATAGGGAACTTCGTCAGGGTTGAGTAGTCGTGTCGGTGTTATCGTTCTTGGTGATGTTCGCATTATGCTTGCGTGTTTCTGTGTGCAGAGGGACCATATGTCCTGTACAGCGTCGCCAGTGAATCTATGCTCGTCTGTGTCGACTAAGTCACATCTGATACAATTCGGTGTTTCAGCCAGGTGAATCTTGTGTAACCTCGAATTGGTCGGGAATTTCCTTTTGACTGCCATGTACCAAGTCGAGCGCACTGTAGATGAAAGATGCGGGTCGTGAATGTTCTCCCAGACTTGTTTCCAGTTATAATCTTTACATTTCTCCTCCACTATATTACGTGGTTTACTTTCCATCATTGTGGCGTATATTGCTTTGACTTTGTGTCGGTCTGCCTCTGAAATTCTTCTTTGTATGTAGCTAAGTTCTAGGATGAAATACCTTAAGTGACAGAGTGAGTTCAGAATGTGTTTTACATCTACAGGTCGGTCCAGATTGGGAGGCACTATTTCATTCAAAATATGAGCCGTCAGTGTGTTAGGTGATCTGTGCCACTGTTTGTATGTTTGACTAACATACAAGGCTTTTGCTTTGAGGTAGACATCTGTCAAATTGAGGCCTCCCTTCCAAACTGGGAGGGTGAGGGTTTCGTACTTTACTTTAAATATCTGACTCCTGGTAACAAAGTGGCCAAGGGCTGCTAACATTTGCTGTGCCGTAGTCTTTGGTAATGGCAGTACTTGGGCAACGTAATTTACTTTGGAAATTATGTAGGTATTAACTAAAGACACTCTTTGAATGGCATTTAGGGTTCGCAGGCTATGTTACCGTATGCCAGCGCGCATTTTTGCCAGCAGTTTTCTATAGTTCAAGGCAGCCGTGCGGCGGATATTGCGTGTGTATTCAATCCCGAGGCAGGTGATCTTCTCCAAGCTTCTTATTCTTTCAGCAGCACCGAGTTCTAGTCCGCGTCCAATGTGCATTAAGCCTGACTTGTGACGGTTGAGTTTTGCCCCCGATGCAGCTTCATACGTTGTTACAATGTGGAAAGCTTTCTCTAAGTCCTCGTCTTTCGTTACTACAAAACTGACATCATCTGCGTATGCCTGGGAAATAATCTTCAGACCATGAATGAGAAATCCTGGAAGGGCTTGCGTCAGGGAGTACAAGAATGGCTCCAGTTCTATGGCAAACAATGCCATCGACATTGGGCAGCCCTGTCGTACCGAACTTGCGATACTGATCGGCCTGCTTAAGCGCCCATTTACATTGATTTGCGACGTACCATTCATCAGGAGGGTGTTATCAGTATCAGTGATTTTCTGAGGCAAATGCATGGCGTCCATGGTTCACCCTGTCAAAGTCGAGGGACACGAGAGCACTTGGGATGTCACAGGCTTCGGCAATCGCTATCAGATCTCTATATGCAGTTAAAGTGTGGAAAATATTTCTATTTGTTCCGACACACGTTTGGTAGTCGCCGGTAACGCTGGTAATGACCGAATTTAATCGTTGCATAATGACACGTGCGAAAATTTTATAGTCAGTGTTAAGTAATGTTAAAGGCCGGAGATTCTCAACAGTTTTGCCTCCTGGAGTTTTTGGAACTAGCACCACTATCCCTTTACAAAAATCCTTCAGGCTGTCATTTCGAATGTTTATAATGTTATTACAGACCAGAGTCAACTTACTAGTTAACTGTTGCCTAAACGTGCGATAAAACTCGGCGGGTAATCCGTGAGGGCCAGGCGATTTATTTATTGGGCTTCGGAGAATGGCGTCTGTTACTTCATCCTCGATTATGTCTGAGGCGAGTTCTTCCGCTTGTTCCGGACGAAGTCTCCTCCACGCCCTTTCCGTAAGGACTGCCTGCGCTGCCACATCTATTGGTTTTTCAGCTAGTAACGATGTAAAATGTTTATAAATTTCTTCTTGAATATCAGTTTGTGTATTGAGAAGGCGACCGTCTGCAGTTTTTAGCTCCGTCAGTATTTTCCTGTTTCTTTTTTTTTGCTGTTGTATAACATGGTACATGGATGTTGTCTCCTCCCGCACTGCATTTTACAGACGTGTTCTCACTTTACAGCCTTCAGATTGTTTTCGCGTCAGTGTTAGGAGTGTCTCCTTGATTCTTTTAATCTGCAGGTGATTGTCCACTACTGTATTATCGTCTTTATAAAGGTCGCGTAGACACTGAAAATAGAATTCTATTATGGTCCTCTGACAGGCGCATTTCTCGCGAGAGTAACATTTCATCGCTTTTATTAGAGCTGGATTTGCACATTTTATCCACCACCAGAAAGCCGAATTGTACAGTGGAAGTTTCCTTTCACAATCTGCCCATGTGTGTTGCAAGACGGCGTGGCACCCTGGATCTGATAAATGGGGAACATTCAGTTTCCACGGGCCTCTTGCTCTATACGTACCCTGTTTTTCCATATTTATGGTACATATATATGCTACATGGTCAGATAATATAAGTGGCCATCTCTCCACTTGCAAAATATTCTGCCGTAAATTGGAAGTTGCATAAATTCTGTCAATGCGGCTGGCAGAATGGCTGGTGACGTGAGTAAAACCGGGCGTGTCGCCGTGTTTACGTTCCCACGTGTCGAGTAGGTTTAAGCCTCGAACAATGTCCAGAAGTTCTATGGAAGTGTTAAAATTTGGCGTTTGGTCTTTTGGTTTTAGTACACAGTTGAAATCACCTGCAAATATTACGTGGCCTGTGCGGGTTGTAAAAAAAGGCACGATCTCCTCCTTAAAAAACTCCGATCTCTGACGCTTTCTTCCCGTTCCAGGAGGGGTGTAAACATTTATGAATCTGGTGTTGTGGATCGTCCCCTCTTCTCTAAGACACAGTTTTCTATCATAACACCATTGCGGCACACTCGAAGAGCATTCTGATACACAGGTTCCCTGTAGTGGTCTGCAGCAGGTTCAGTACATTCATTTACTTGGTTGACCGAATCGCCATGAACTAGCTGCCTCGGCTACCCAGTGCAAATAAAATGCCGTAACTGCCACCTAAACATAACTTCCAACAGTGTAGGATGCAGAAATTTAAATAGGAAGTGTTCCTTTCCACTTGAGCTACTCAATTGCGCTATCAGTTTGTCGAAACCGTAGTGCAGTGCAAAAGAAAAGCTGTAACTGTCTGTCTCTCAGAAGTCTAGATTCGGCCATATGCATATCTCACAGCACTTTGGAATGCGGAAGTTGTGAAGGAACTTATCTTCTTCTTGAGGTGCTGCAGCTACATGACAGCTTCTAGCGTAATGGTAAGTGTCGCGCCCCGCAAATAAGGTTTCGTGAGTTCTATTACATTCGCTGCTATATCTTTTAAAACGCAATTCTGCTGTATGCTGTAGTTACCAATTTAATGGTACTTTGAACATAAGTCCCTTCACTTCTCAACCCAAAATAATCCCATGTGGTAAAAGGGGTAACGTTCTGCGACATTTTGTTCTTTTCAGGTTTAATAGATGGCCAGGCACAGATGCTCCTCAAAGCTTTTGTATTATGTATGGGGAGAGCGCATCATGCCAAAATAGTCAGAAAAGTATTTACTACATTACCTGTCGTCTGGTAGTGGCATTTTCGTCTTCTTCAAACCTTGTTTGACAGCTCTAACTCAGAACAAGTTTTCTACATGCATGTAACCAATACACTGCATGTGCATTGTCAGACTGTTATAGAGAACATCAGAGAATTCGCATATATCGTTGACGATTAATTTCTCTCTGATGTTTAGTATTGTTTTAACAACACTAAAAGAAACCTTAGGAAAATTGTGCACTGTACTATAAGAAATGAAATAAAACTACCCACGATAACCTTACGATGAAAGTCTGTTTTAATAAAACCGAGTATCTGTACACAAGCGTGTCTCTATCAGCACGAATTAGTAAAATACTACTTACTTAGATTTCGATTGGGTCTGTGTTTAATTGGTATGCTGTGTCATACTCAACAGGTATGCAAATGTGTCATTTAATAAATAAAGTTACGTATTCCTAGAAACCCAAGATTTGCTTGTCAGCAGCGGAAAGAGGCGTTACCTGTCGTGCAGCATAATAAGTTTTTCACCATTTCACTATGAGCTGAAAGTATTTTCTTCCTTATCGATGCTTGTTCTGACTGCTTGTAGCTCTTTCACAGAGGGGGAAAAAACGTAACAGTCTGCGAGATTGGAACCGCGAACCATACCAGACGCTTTTTCACATGTCAGCACTTACCCACACAGCTGGCGAACGTGAATGTGTAGCGTCTTCCAGTTGCAAGGCCAGTAGTGGCTAGAACTCGTAAACCGCTAATTAAAGGACGACATTAGTTGCGATTTCCACGTGCAACGACTTTCCTGGGCTGAAAACCGTAAATTTCCAGTCTTTTCTTACACTTCAAGCGATAATAACACAGATTATTCAGTGGAAATGACAGGAAAAATCAAGTGAACTTTGAGGCTTAATTCCGTGCACACCAGGAAGCAACTTGTCGATCACAGAGTTGCCAAACATACCTTACCTTTTTGCAAAATCTCAGTTACAGTACCAGCAGGAAGAAAATGAGCCGATGTCATCCTACAGCGGGTTGGGAACTGACCATAGCTGGCGTCTCAAAGACGCGGCTGCTACGGCTTGGAATACGCACTGTGTCTGATTAACATTTTTGCAGTTAGGTTTATGTACTGGAGCGTAGTTACTAATAATACTCAGAACTGACTGCAAACAAAGAAACATAAATCAGTAACTCTTATAGTTATTTTTATATTTATTTCTAACTGTACTCAAAACTAAGAAACTCATTCTCGGACGTTTTCGTGCCTCGCCGATAGTCGAGCACACTAAACAAATAAAAAAAAAAAGAATGTGTGTGTGTGTGTGTGTGTGTGTGTGTGTGTGTGTGTGTGTGTGTGTGTGAGAGAGAGAGAGAGAGAGAGAGAGAGAGAGAGAGAGGGAGAGAGAAATAAAAGAGAATGAGAGAGAGGGTAATAAATTGTTGTAAAGAAATTGAATACCGGTATGTAAAGAAATCTTTGATTAAAATGACACGTTCCACATCATTACGAAATGTCATATTCATGATCTATGGAACATGTATTAATCTAATGTAATCTAATCATATTATATTGCTGACTAGCCGTGAAGAGTCATGAATTACCGAAATTTTCGCCAATATCAGTAACCAAATCTAAACTTGAAAATAAAAGACGACAGTTTTTGTAATAAACCGGGGCGCCTATCAAAACCCTTTCATCCCTGTTAACTAACCACGAAAGATGTCTGATATACCTCCATTCAGAAGTAACAAAGTCTGTATGCATTTAAAGATGAAGCGCAGAATGTGTAGTTCTGTGACGGAGATACAAACCCAACACGTTATATGATTGTTAACTAAGGGAAAAAAAATGTTACTTATCGGTTTTTCTTACCAGCTGCTAGGTGTTTGAATCTAAAATAAGGATACAAACGTTTGTGCCTGAGTGACAATCGAACCGCACTTCTATCGTTCTTCTTTATCATCCACGAATATAGCTTAAGTTTCAATTGCTTACATACCAACAGTAAGATGTGTGCGTGTTTGAGCAGAAATTGCAGTCTTGCAAAAAGGAACGAAGTGATTGAACTATACTGTTCCGAGAGGTTCAGATCTTCGAAAGAGGAGATACAAATTCGAATCACAGTCCAACACCAAATTTTTCAACGTCTCTAGTTCAATCAAGTACAAGTAAAATAGTTGCTCTGTTCCTTTAAATGGCTATCCGTTCATTAAAAAAAATTTTTTTCTAATCTAAGTAAGTTTACTGGCGACAGTATTTCTGTTTACCATGACCACCGCCTATGTCATTTCCCAAAGTAAAGCGGCTTTATCCAGTTGGGAATGAAGGAACGTGATGTTTAATGCGGATTCTGGATTATAACGTCTTTCTCTTGAGGTTACCAGAGGTAAAGTAAATCTGTTTGTGCCCCTTAAAAGTAAATGCCTGAACCCACGCATTGCACTTGTGATAGTTCGTTCCACCAGACCATTGTGGCCACATTTCCCAGCCCCAGGAGTGTGCTGTAACGGATGATGTGCTTAGCTTACAAAATTAATCACGATAAAAAAAATGCGAGTCTATTAAGTGGTTAAGTAGAAGCAAGCTTCTGAAGCGGAGATTATGCTATTCTCACGTCAGCAGGATGTAAAGACTCTTCTAGGCATCATGGCCTCGGTCTGAAGCCATTTTAAAATTTTCACTAATTCAGGAAATTTCTTAGTTCCAGAAAATCTACTGTGAAGTGTGAAGTTACCGGGTAATTCGATTATTACCGTCATTATTACTATCATTTTCTTCATACCGCTGCTGGAACCCATGTGCTTGAAGATCATTTAAGGCCTTTTGGTGATTATAGAAGTAGTTGCGCAAGAACAGGTTCTTTCCCTGTTTACGGAATCCTTTTCATGTCAATATCAAACATCAGCAAATACTCGTAGATTACATTAAAACTAAAGTAATTGATGAATACGTTACTTGATAACAAAAACACGCTGCCTTTCTTCATTTACTTGCGGCTAGAAATGGCTGTCGAATACTGCCAAACCAAAAGCCAAGGGATCTTACTGCCTTCCGATATACGTCGCTGTCAGTTCCTCCATACGATTTGGTCGACGTGACCTGTTTCAAGTTGTGTACGACAGAGCATGTTTTAGAAAATCAATTGTTTTCCTTTACAATAAACAGAAATGTTTTCATTCTATAGTATCCAAGTTCAAAATTATCGCAATATTAGTTCAAATTTAATACTAGCTTCTATAATGTAGGAAAGTATTCGAGAGTTGCAAAACCCGCATCCGACTAATTGTCCTTACACTTAGTCGCTGACCATAAATTCTAGCTCAGAGTGACACCAGTTTAAGTAACCTAATGTAGCGAAGACGTTTGCCAGTGCTCTTTCCCACCGGAAAATATGCAATTCACTCATTGGGCTCCATAAGTACACTGTAACAATACTGTCTGCGCGTATGCAATGCATACGGATTGTAGAATTTAGTGGTACTCTCTCTTCCACTCTGTAAACAATATGCCTAACCTAAAGGGCCCTTTATCATTACAGGCCCTGGGTGACAACCTCATTGTTCATTTCACCTGATTTTGTAATCATTTAAATTAAACATCATGGGAGACAATTCGTCCCCCATTTCCTTCTGTGAAATTTGTCAGTAAGCTTTTTTCCTTCCAGCCAGCAAAATGCGACAGAGTACGGTTGGCAAACGATTCACAAACCACGATTTAGTGCCGTTAAGACGATTTCTTTAAACATTGGCGTAGCTGAAGGAATTTAGTTTCTTTTTAAATCGTCTTACACAGCAACGTTCACAGATATATCAAATAGGAATAGGTCTTTATCCAGGTACGAAGGTTGTAAAACAAACTTCTCACAGTTTGTTTCAGGTTGATCTTTTCGTCTGATAGCACTGCATAAGTATTTTGTCTAAGAGGTGTCACAAGTAGCGTTCCTGTAGCTGTGGGTATCATTGGTTGAAAACTAGTGTAACACCAGTGAGTATAATACTGATAAATATTCAAAATGTTTATCAATCTAAGACTTAGTTCATTCACAAACTGAGTCGTATTTATAATATTGAAGCTAAACTGTGTATCCTTGTCTTCCTTGAGTGGGCATTGGAAGGCGTTTACACAGACGTATACAATACTATGAATACTTCGAACGCTATTGTTAATTTTTGCTCTCATAAACTAATTTTGTTTTTTGAATTCTTCTGGTTCTTAAGGGTGCAATATGTGTTGTAGATACAGTCTTAGAGAAAAAAACTGACCGCTGAGTTGTTCACGTAAGGTGGACTATACAGTCGTGCTCCCCTCTGAATTCTATGTTCAGCATAATGCTCGATCTGGCAACATTGTAGACTGCTACATTTCCCGGAGGAACCCTTGACTGCAGTCAGAGTACATCACTTTTGTCTACGCTCATAGTCTTGAGGTAAAAAGCGAGACTAACTAATACAACGTCTGGTAACTAAAATCACACGTCGACAAAGTTTTTATCGCCCCTTTCCTCTCGGTGCTGAAGCTATGAGTATAATTCAAGCGAATCTACAATATATTTCGCTTTCTGTCACATTGGTAATAACAGTTTGGTTCAACAATATTTTAGCGATAGATTTCTTGTCCGACCATCTGCCTCTGAACACAGCATGCATCTGAGTTCTTTGGGCCCATTTGCTGCCTACCGGCGGGGGCTGAGGCACTGCGTTGCCTTGCCTTCTGCCGACAATGTTGGCTACACTCCCCACTCTCGACGGTGTAAAAGCTTTAATGTCTACGATTTGTGTTTCACACTCGATAGCAATGGAGGCACAAAACCGCTTTTATTTGATGAATATTTTATTACACTAGTATGCAATACATCATTGTGGCACAGAATTAATTTTGTTTCTGATCCAGTGCGCTATGACTAAAGTGACACATTCTGTTCTTTTTCCTTTCACAGGAGATTCTTCAAATAATTTGTTTTTGTCATGGATTCTTTTGTCTTAGTCAAGGCACAGAGAGTAAATGCAATGTAATGTGTTTAGTTTCTTTCTTTGATACCCCATGGTAAATGGATGCGAAACATTGTGCCAATACCTTTCAGAACCTGCTCTATACCTACTAAGATAATTTCTTGTTTTGAGGTCCATACATTAAATAATGGAGAAGTGAACGCTGTTCAGAAGTGATATTTAAAATATTCAATTTGATTTAAGGCGACAAAATTGCCCATATTTGAAGCTACACAGAGAAAAAGTAAGTTGCTAGAGCCGATGTTAGCAAATGTCTGCATAATTGCTGCTGTGGAAATTTACCATAGAGGCCCTGTAGTAACCAAGAGGTTCCTTTTCTTCATACTTATCGCCCTAGCATGTGAGTCTTAAGTGAAGACCAGTATTGAATTTCGTATCGTTGATGGTCGATTCGAATTTCTTCAGAGACACTCGTATTGTGAAGCAGCTTGGTAGCCAGAAAGCCGAGATCTATGACCATTAACACAACTTACTGTGTCGAGCTACCAAGAGGATTTGATATGTAAGGGTTTTCTCCTGATTTCGTTACAGAATTTTTTCTGGAAATTCGCAGCCCCATAAAATAAATAACAAAAAAAAAAAGCTCGCACATGCTGCCCCTACCACAGTTAGAACTGACAACTCCTTGAACTGTTGCGCCACAAGACATGGGCGGTACCACGGGGCTACGGACACACTGCTGCCAGAACACCACTCTCATCATGGTGTTGGTGGCTCCGCCTCATAATGCATTGTGAAAGATAATAAAAGTTGTCACTTATGTGAAGAATAGCATTTCTTTAGCCAATAAGTTGTCTTAGATACATGAGGATTACATAGCACAAGCCATTCAAATGGAAAGGGAATATCAAGTAAATTTACCGAGTCAATTCAGTGCCATACACGGAAGTGATTGCACTGTTACAGTGTTGCCAAATATTTGTGACGATGTTGCCAATTCTCAGCTGTGCTATGAGTAGCTCTGTAGCGTTAGGGGAGGAGAATCCTGTGCTCGTGTCATAGAAGGATACGGAGAGGAGGCACGGGATTTGGTTAATATGCAGCGTTTTCTCCTACCAGTTGTGTGAAACATTCAGGTGTGTAACCTTCCATCACGATTACAGTTTCGCCCAAAATATATACGAATAAAACACTTACCTTGTTACTTTGTTACAAAAGACTATTTCAGTACAATAAAAAGTCTTTGGAAAACAACTTTGCGCACCTGTCACGAAATGTGAAAAATGCTTCAAATGGCTCTGAGCACTATGGAACTTAACTTCTGAGGTCATCAGTCCCCTAGAACTTAGAACTACTTAAACCTAACTAACCTGAGGACAGCACACACGTCAATGCCCGAGGCAGGATTCGAACCTGCGACCGTAGCGGTCGCGCATCTCCAGACTGTAGCGCCTAGAAGCGCTCGGCCACTCCAGCCGGCACGAAAAGTATGATAACAAACACTTTGCACCTCGAAATCGATTGCATCTATGTACAGTCTTGTGATCATACAAGTTGAACTTCGTGAGTTGCACGAGAATGTAGAAAAATTTTGGTGCGAATGGAAGCTGTAAGAAACACAGTTAACTAATTATTCCGTACCACGTAATAATCAATTCATTAGAAAATTCAGAAGAGAAGAAACTAAAATTACGCCCATTAAGACAGAAACTAAAGTGCAGTTGCAGGCACTGTGCAGATCTGCGGTTTTTCATCTTCAGATTTATACAAATAATGTATAGTAACCAGCACATTCAGTGCTTTCGTAATGTTTCCCTTTTGTTTAGTCTTCTAGTGATAAACTGGATCCACACCCATGAGTCTGATTGTTTCTTTGTATCCTTCCATCTACTATCTTTGTGTGTTATTGTTCGGTGTTCAAAAAGCAAAATATTGTGCCTGCTCCTACGAGGTATTAAAACGAGGGCGCAAGAGGGTTAACGAATCATAATCAAAATACAGTTAGACGCCAATTTGTCTGTCGTCATGGTGTTAAGTCGACAGAAATAGTTGGGTGTTACTGCCTGCATCACCGGCATCCCGTTGTCGTCTTCTCTTATTGAGGTTTTCATTTTACCCTAAACAAAAGACGCCGAGATAAATGCGTATATTCTCCGTGACGAAACATCCCACATTCCATTCATCCTGATCCACTCGTTACGTGCATCGGCAGTAGTGAGTGATACGAAAGCTGTTGTGAGGTGACGAATAACAATAAAAATGGTAGTAATAACAAATAAGTAATCAAGGATGTTTACTGTATTACAGACGATTAACAAAATAACCAAGAAAGGCTGAGTGTTTAATTGGCACACTGCATAGCTGTTCTTACCACTTTGTTACTGAATTCTGTTCGGGCTACTTGCAGAGAGAAAAGAAAGAACCCTGTAGCCATACATATCGCTAGTACAACGAGATATTACCTATCAACTATCCTTGCTTTACACCACGAGACGAACATGGCGTCACCGAGCTGAAATTTTAAATACATTTCTGTTTTCTCTCTCTGTCTCTCTCTCTCTGTCTCGCTCTCTCTCTTTTTATTTTTATATTTATTTTTTGGTGGAAGCATCGAGAAGCGCGAATAATAAGCAAGTAGGCATATAACCTTTTTACAGTTATTTTCATTGGGATACATAATGCAAAAATTACCTTTTAAGTGTATTATTGCGTAATTCCAGTTATTGACAGTCTATGCGTGAGCTTGCTCGCATTCAGTGGAGTGAAACCTATCACAGATGCATGCAAAACACAAACATTTCTTGCGCCATGCGCAACACACAAACGAAATCTCGCTGCACTGACGTGCTGTCCGATATATTGCACGAAAAACATATCTGATTAATGTTGCTAAATGCAGCTCTATCAGATATCAATTTGGATGCGTACCAACTGTATAAAAGTATATCTTGAAATATGCAGAAAGTCACAAGAGGTATTCGACTGAAACATAGCCATGACCAAGATTATAACTGGGATCGACAGCATCGTCGTCTACCACGTTGTCAACTTGAACAGTGACAGTGCTCGGCCGGTTACTTAACGTTTACTGGTATCAAAGCTATAGCATGAAAGCACAAAAATGTTAATAACCCGAAGATCATTCATTAACTTTGGAAGTCATAGAATGTAAAGCAGCCATCAGTCGGAAGAGTGGTTTGAACACCACAGTGCTTTAATAGGCACGGTCTTGTTGGAGGTGGTATGCCGTTGCTTTCCTCCAACCTTTGAGTTGATTTTCCTAGCCAGTTAATAGGGGAACCTACAGTTGAATGTGGCTTTCGGACCACAGTGCAACTCGACATTTTTCACATCAACAAACACTGCCCGAGGGGAAATTTGCGCAAATGGCACATAAAAATCGTGGGGCTAACGAGGGATTGAACCTGAGACGTTCACAGGCATAGACTTGCTCTTTATCACTTTGCCACGATGCAGCTACAACTGTGGTTTCCGCTTGGCATTAAAATTAAGGATCTCTCGTTTGTGCCTGCGTTGGCACTTGCGTGTCCCATAGGAGACCTTACTTTTGGGATTACCCTCGTATACGTGTGTGTAAACGCCTTCCGATGCCCACTCAAGGAAGACAAGGATACACAGTCTAGCTTCAATATTACACACAGAAATTAGTGTTACAGTATACTTATGGAGCCCAATGAGTGAATTGCATATTTTCCGGTGGGAAAGAGCACTGGCAAACGTCTTCGCTACATTAGCTTACTTAAACTGGTGTCACTCTGAGCTAGAATTTATGGTCAGCGACTAAGTGTAAGGACAATTAGTCGGATGCGGGTTTTGCAGCTCTCGAATACTTTCCTACATTATAGAAGCTAGTATTAAATTTGAACTAATATTGCGATAATTTTGAACTTGGATAGTATAGAATGAAAACATTTCTGTTTATTGTAAAGGGAAACAATTGATTTTCTAAAACATACTCTGTCGTACACAACTTGAAACAGGTCACGTCGACCAAATCATATGGAGGAACTGACAGCGACGTATATCGGAAGGCAGTAAGATCCCTTGGCTTTTGGTTTGGCAGTATTCGACAGCCATTTCTAGCCGCAAGTAAATGAAGAAAGGCAGCGTGTTTTTGTTATCAAGTAACGTATTCATCAATTACTTTAGTTTTAATGTAATCTACGAGTATTTGCTGATGTTTGATATTGACATGAAAAGGATTCCGTAAACAGGGAAAGAATCTGTTCTTGCGCAACTACTTCTATAATCACCAAAAGGCCTTAAATGATCTTCAAGCACATGGGTTCCAGCAGCGGTATGAAGAAAATGATAGTAATAATGACGGTAATAATCGAATTATCAGGTAACTTCACACTTCACAGTAGGTTTTCTGGAACTAAGAAATTTCCTGAATTAGTGAAAATTTTGAAATGGCTTCAGAAAGAGGCCGTGATGCCTAGAAGAGTCTTTACATCCTGCTGACGTGAGAATAGCATAATCTCCGCTTCAGAAGCTTGCTTCTACTTAACCACTTAATAGACTCGCATTTTTTTTACCGTGATTAATTTTGTAAGCTAAGCACATCATCCGTTACAGCACACTCCTGGGGCTGGGAAATGTGGCCACAATGGTCTGGTGGAACGAACTATCACAAGTGCAATGCGTGGGTTCAGGCATTTACTTTTAAGGGGCACAAACAGATTTACTTTACCTCCGGTAACCTCAAGAGAAAGACGTTATAATCCAGAATCCGCATTAAACATCACGTTCCTTCATTCCCAACTAGATAAAGCCGCTTTACTTTGGGAAATGACATAGGCGGTGGTCATGGTAAACAGAAATACTGTCGCCAGTAAACTTACTTAGATTAGAAAAAATTTTTTTTTTAATGAACGGATAGCCATTTAAAGGAACAGAGCAACTATTTTACTTGTACTTGATTGAACTAGAGACGTTGAAAAATTTGGTGTTGGACTGTGATTCGAATTTGTATCTCCTCTTTCGAAGATCTGAATCTCTCGGAACAGTATAGTTCAATCATTTCGTTCCTTTTTGCAAGACTGCAATTTCTGGTCAAACACGCACACATCTTACTGTCGGTAAGTAAGCAATTGAAACTTAAGTTATATTCGTGGATGATAAAGAAGAACGATAGAAGTGCGGTTCGATTGTCGCTCAGACACAAACGTTTGTATCCTTATTCTAGATTCAAACACCTAGCAGCTGGTAAGAAAAACCTATGAGTAACATTTGATTTCACTTAGTTAACAATCATATAACGTGTTGGGTTTGTATCTCCGTCACAGAACTTCACATTCTGCGCTTCATCTTTAAATGCATACAGACTTTGTTACTTCTGAATGCAGGTATATCAGACATCTTTCGTGGTTAGTTAACAGGGATGAAAGGGTTTTGATAGGCGTCCCGATTTATTACAAAAACTGTCGTCTTTTATTTTCAAGTTTAGATTTGGTTACTGATATTGGCGAAAATTTCGGTAATTCATGACTCTTCACGGCTAGTCAGCAATATAATATGATTAGATTACATTATTTTTATCTCTCTCTTTCTCTCTTCTCTCTCTCTCTCTCTCTCTCTCTCTCTCTCTCTCTCTCTCTCTCTCTCACACACACACACACACACACACACACACACACTCACACACACACAGACATTCTTTTTTTTTATTTGTTTAGTGTGCTCGACTATCGGCGAGGCACGAAAACGTCCGAGAATGAGTTTCTTAGTTTTGAGTACAGTTAGAAATAAATATAAAAACAACTATGAGAGTTACTGATTTATGTTTCTTTGTTTGCAGTCAGTTCTGAGTATTATTAGTAACTACGCTCCAGTCCCTAAACCTAGTTACAGAAATGTGAATCAGACGCATTACGTATTCCAAGCCGTAGCACCCGCGTCTTTGAGACGCCAGCTATGGTCAGTTCCCACCCCACTGTAGAATGACATGGGCTCGTCTTCTTCCTGCTGGTACTGTAACTGAGATTTGGCAACAAGGCAAGGTATATTTGGCAACTCTGTGATCGACAAGTTGCTTCCTGGTGTGCACGGAATTAAGCCTCAAATTTCACTCGATTTTTCCTGTCATCTCCATTGAATAATCTGTGTTATTATCGCTTGAAGTGTAAGAAAAGACTGTAAATTTACGGTTTTCAGCCCAGGAAAGTCGTTGCACGTGGAAATCGCAACTAATCTCGTCCTTTAATTAGCGGTTTACGAGTTCTAGCCACTATTGGCCTTGTAACTGGAAGACACAACACATACACCTTCGCCAGCTGTGTGGGTACGTGCTGACCTGTGAAAAAGCATCTGGTATGGTTCGCGGTTCCAATCTCGCAGACTGTTACGTTTTTTCGTCCACTGTGAAAGAGCTACAAGCAGTCAGAACAATCATCGATAAGGAAGAAAATACTTTCAGCTCATAGTGAAATGGTGAAAAACTTACTATGCTGCACGACAGGTAACGCCTCTTTCCGCTGCTGACAAGCAAATTTTGGGTTTCTAGGAATACGTAACTTTATTTATTAAATGACACATTTACATACCTGTTGAGTATGACACAGCATACCAATTAAACACAGACCCAATCGAAATCTAAGTAAGTAGTATTTTACTAATTCGTGCTGATAGAGACACGCTTGTGTACAGATACTCGGTTTTATTAAAACAGACTTTCATCGTAAGGTTATCGTGGGTAGTTTTATTTCATTTCTTATAGTACAGTGCACAATTTTCCTAAGGTTTCTTTTAGTGTTGTTAAAACAATACTAAACATCAGAGAGAAATTAATCATCAAAGATATATGCGAATTCTCTGATGTTGTCTATAGCAGTCTAACAGTGCACATGCAGTTTATTGATTACATGCATGTAGAAAACTTGTTCTGAGTTAGAGCTGTCAAACAAGGTTTGAAGAAGACGAAAATGCCACTACCAGACGACAGGTAATGTAGTAAATACTTTTCTGACTATTTTGGCATGATGCGCTCTCCCCATACATAATACAAAAGCTTTGAGGAGCATCTGTGCCTGGCCATCTATTAAACCTGAAAAGAACAAAATGTCGCAGAACGTTACCCCTTTTACCACATGGGATTATTTTGGGTTGAGAAGTGAAGGGAATTATGTTCAAAGCACCATTAAATTGATAACTACAGCAGACAGCAGAATTGTGTTTTAAAAGATATAGCAGCGAATGTAATAGAACTCACGAAACCTTATTTGCGGGGCGCGACACTTACCATTACGCTAGAAGCTGTCATGTAGCTGCAGCACCTCAAGAAGAAAACATAAATTCCTCTACAACTTCCGCATTCCAAAGTGCTGTGAGATGATGCATATGGCCTAATCTAGACTTCTGAGAGACAGACAGTTACAGCTTTCCTTTAGCACTGCACGACGGTTTCGACAAACTGATAGCGCAATAGAGTAGCACAAGTAGAATGGAACACTTCCTATTTAAATTTCTGCATCCTACACTGTTGGAAGTTATGTTTAGGTGGCAGTTACGGGATTTTATTTGTACTGGGTAGCCGAGGCAGCTAGTTCATGGCGATTCGGTCAACCAAGTAAATGAATGTACTGATCATGCTGCAGACCACTACAGGGAACCTGTTTGTCAGAATTCTCATCGAGTGTGTCGGAATGGTGTTATGATAGGAAAATGAGTCTTAGAGAAGAGGATTTGCTGGTCTGATTAATTGATGATAGGTTCCTATGACAATGGGCTGGGTTCGATCCTTACTTCTCCCGCTGATTTTTAATAGTGACAGTCAGATTCTATTCTCTTCTGGCTACGCCAAATGAACAAGGTATAATGGCATTGGGGTCTGAAATTCACATTAAACATGGTATTCCTTCTCTAACAAGTAGACGTTTGGTTAACTACAATAAAGTCAGGAGTGGCGAAATATGTGTGTAACCTTTCTTATACTAGTTATTTATTTCTAATGACGAAACAAACGCGATGTAGGATCACAGGACACTTATTCCATCTTTTATTTGAGCTTCTGTAAGTCGATAAAATTGGTTCTGAACTGGGAATGCAACTCAAACCGCCCTTAACGCGGATTTCATCCCTTCGTGACAATACAGCTCGACTACATTTTGTTGTTTGTTCAAAACTGCAGATTCCTCAACGTCTCCACACATTGCGCATGAATGAGTTCGAATTCTGGTCTGGCACTAAAGGTTTTAATATGTATAATCAAGTTCTTGCAAGAGAACACTTTTGTGCTGGTAGATAATATTTTTGATTTGTAATGCATTTTCATTCGTTGTCAACACCAACGATATCTGACGTTTTTGACTCCCAGAGAGATACAGAACTATTTGCTAGATCACTGTAATTTAAAGGGTGTTATTCCGAGCTGCTGGTGGAGAAAAATTCGGTAGCTAACGTCTCTTTGTGTGTAGTCAACAACGATATGTGTGGAGATCGATTCCCAGTCAGCACGTTCGTTTTCCCTAGAATATAACGGAGATAGGTGTCGGGTTGGAGTCGTGGGAAGGAAAAAATTATTGTTTCGTCTCGTCATTGCAGTTAAAACATCTAGCTACTGCCGAGAAAATCCGATATGTCACAGTTGATTGTGCTTCGATAACAATCCGATTAGGTTCTGGGTTCGAATCCCTGTCGAACACAAAGCTTTACCTCACGGCATTTCAAGTAAGTTACTTGTGAAGAAGCAATGTTTAACATCTCTCGTAGTTCATTAATAGGGACAATAGATACTGGGTAGGAATTCGCGGCTGCTAAAAATATTTACATTATGTACTTTAAAGCTGATATTTGCTAACTGGTACTGTGTAAAAGGTAGGTATACCACTCTCTGTATGCCTAGTCAGGAATTACTGTCAGTTTCCGTCTGTCACGAAATCTTAGTCTTCATGACCTGGGTTTGAATCCATACGCAGAACGAGACGGTTCGTCGTGTCATTTGAAGTTCATACTTATTCTCAACTAGCTGCTCGTGAATAACTTAAATTTTTAATGTCATTTTGTGTTAAATAACAAGTACGGTATGTTACTTTGATGAGGAAATCATGAATACGACGAACTTTCTACGTGCATTGCCTATCTGACGTAATAATGAGAGTGGTAACATTTTAGGTATATCATTTATTGCAATAAATGTGAGCTTGCAAGCCTTAAGCACAGTCTTATCTGTTATAAGGCGTTCCCTGATATTTTTAGTATCGTGGCATAACTTTACAACTTGAGTTATTGCGATACAGAGCAGTGTTTTCTAGTGGTGAATTGTTGGAACCATTTTCAATAGTCAAACGACTGTACCGAGGAGCGATTAGAGGACCTGCTAGACAGCTGCGTTATGTCGGTTGCATGCGAATCAGGCGAAATGCAATTCAGGTCTTTCGGATACTTTTGAGCACGACTGTACATGGCACCATGTGTAGCGTGCCTCCGTAAACAGGATGTCAGCAAGGGACGCGAAACCCTTGCACACACCAATACAGGATGCACAAGGATTTCAATAATATCGATGAGAAACTGTGTCACCGATTACGGGAAAGCCTTGTGATCCTGGACCAGCGACCACTAGGGACCAGGAATTCTTTGCCTTGGATTGCCGTACAGTAGGAGGTTGAGAAGTATTGCTATTAATGTTTGTGGCGCGGGTCGGGGAAACAGTCCCTCCCTCAAAGGCTGCCGTGCTTTGTGTTATAGCCAGTCTGAAGAAAATTACATTTCTAATAGATTTCATTATCAGCCTTGTTCTGTTTTGTTGCTCTCCCATTCATGGTTCCCCAGTTTCTTTTAATTCTAATGCACACCACTAGTTCAAAGGGGAAAATGCAAGAGAAGCTTGCATACAGGTGCCACATTCTCATTCCAAGTAAGAAACAGACTAGTGTGCCCTGCCATTGGCGAAGTTTTAAATGAATAAAACCAGAAATCTATATTGACGAGAAGTTGCATCCACAGTACCGGTATCAATAAACTACTTATACAGGAGCTACCATTACCAGGGATACACAAAATAGAAAACTGAGCGATATTAATCATAGAATGCAGGTTTTCACGACCGGTATCTGCGTTATTGCTGACATCCAATTTATGGGCATAAGGCAATGTTCCAAGGCTTAATTCTCTGCCTAACGTTTCGTATTCCGCGGCTGGAGACCTCTTCAGAGGCTTTAAAGTTTTCAGAAAACAGTGATTTCTGGAGTTCTCCAAGGTAGTGTTATAGGCCCTTTGCTGTTCCTTATCTATATAAACGATTTGTAAGACAATCTGAACAGCCCTCTTCGGTTGTTTGCAGATGACGCTGTCTTTTATCGACTAATAAAGTCATCAGAAGATCGAAACAAATTGCAAAACGATTTAGAAAAAATATCTGAATGATGAGAAAAGTGGCAGTTGAGCCTAAATAACGAAAAGTGTGAGGTCATCCACGTGAGCGCTAAAAGGAACTCGTTAAACTTCGGTTACACGATAAATCATTCTAATGTAATAGCAGTAAATTCAACTAAATACCTAGGTATTACAATTACGAACAACTTAAATTGGAAGGAACACATAGAAAATGTTGTGGGGAACGCTAACCAAAGACTGCGTTTTATTGACGGGACAATTAGAAAATGTAACAGACCCACTAAGGAGACTGCTACACTACGCTTGTCCGTCCTCTTTTAGAATACTACTGAGCGGTGTGGGATCCTTACCAGATAGGACTGACGGAGTACATCGAAAAAGTTCAAAGAAAGGCAGCACGTTTTGTATTATCGCGAAATATGGGAGAGAGTGATACAGAAATAATATAGGATTTGGGCTGGAAATAATTAAAAGAAAGGCGTTTTTCGTTGCGACGGAATCTTCTCACGAAATTCCAATCACCGACTTTCTCCTCTGAATGCGCAAGTATTTTGTTGACACCGACCTACATAGGGAGGGCCGATCACCACGATAAAATAACGGAAATCAGGGCTCATACGGAAAGATTTAGGTGTTCATTCTTTCTGCGCGCTATACGAGATTGGAATAATAGAGAATATTGAAGGTGATTCGATGAACCCTCTGCCAGGCACTTAAATATGATTTGCAGAGTATCCATGTAGGTGTAGATGTACTGTGTCAAACAACTTTAACAAGCCAAACTAAGTCGTTAAAGCCTCTGAAGATGTCTCCATCATCGGGGTATGGAACCTTAGGCAGAGAATTAAGCCTTGGACCACTGCCTAATGCCCACAAAACAAAAATCGCTTATGAGCGATATTATTTCGGAAGTATCGGCCCAATGAAAAGGTGAGAGGACTTAAAGTGTTTACGTCCAACCTCACCACATCAGTCACAATTACAATGTTGACGTAATTCCTTTCATGGAAGTGTTTTTAGAACGGCTCTTGATCACGTCACATTGCACACCAGAATCGTTATCTCATTCCTGTTGCATGCATTGTTCTCAGGTGCAGACAGCATAAATGTTCGTTCGAACTGAAGACTGGGGCACGAGCAGTTCTCACTAGACATGCGTCGGCGTATGGAAGGTACGCGTTTGCCAGTCCAGATCTGATGGACAGGCGTTATCGTCTAATAGATATACTCCAGGCCTTGTGCACAACGAACAAGAATTGCACCCCTATAGAAGGACACTGTCACGTTAACACCAGGAAACTCGAGCAGTAACGTACAAGCTCCTAACACGATGCCACTCCAATGAGAAATCTCGCTCTGCGATACCAGACTCTTGCCATAATATACTGAGGTTTGTAATGTGTCCCAAGGCTCTTCCGGATGAACAGACAGTGAAAATCTGTCGGAAGACCAAGCCACGTCTCATCCATGAACAGCACACTGCCATCTGAAAGCAGAACACTACCGCATTGTTCTCGAATACTGCCACAGTTACTAGGTCATCTGGTATGCCAAACCTGAGCGTCCACTTTTGCGACAGGTATGCATGTGGAATCCGCTGAGAATGCAAGCAACCACTCGAACAGTGCAATATACAGTCAGCTGGGAGATGTGGTTGCTGGAGACTGCCGCAAGGTTTCCAGACAGCACAGGAACTATGGTGCTTGGATGTCTTAGGGCCCTTAAGATAAAGTAAGGTCCTGACGTGTTTGTTGTATTATTCTGCTTGCCTTCACCTTGAATACCGTGTGCCAAATGGGCACGACAGGCTGTCAGAATCATAACACATAATACTTCCGTGCATAATGCGTTTTACGTGGTCTCTTACTAACGTGTCTTGTATACCACTTCTTTCCATGTCCTTCTAACACAATTTAGCCCTCACAGTGACATCGATATTGTAGCCCTTTAAATAAACCAAATGTGACTTTGGCAGTATATTATGAATATTTGTAGTCAAAGGTTAACAAACGTGTACAACTGTTGTGGCAGTCAGTCCAGTGAATGGTTTCATGCAGCTAGTTTATTCCGTACAGGCCTCTTTATCTCTGAAGCAAACTAAACTGCTTACTGTATTCATCCCTTGGTCTTCTTTCAAGCCGCGCAGGATTAGCAGAGCGGTCTAAGGCGCTACAGTCATGGACTGTGCGGCTGGTCCCGGCGGAGGTTCGAGTCCTCCTTCGGGCATGGGTGTGTGTGTTTGTCCTTAGGATAATTTAAGTTAAGTAGTGTGTAAGCTTAGGGACTGATGACCTTAGCAGTTAAGTCACATAAGATTTCACACATATTTGAACATTTTTTCCTTCTTTTAAAATTCTCCCCCCCCCCCCTCTCACCCAATTCCACTCCATTACCAAACTAACGACTCCTTGATGCCTTAGGATGTGTCCTATAAAGCGGATTCAGCCTTTTAGTCAAGTTATGCCCTAGGTTACTTTTTTTCCCGCTTTGATTCAGTACCTACTGATTAGCTACGCGATGGGAACCTCACTAACCTTCAGCATTCTTAAGCACCAAATTTGAAAATCTATTCTCGTCTTGTCCGAACAGCTCGTAGTCCACGTTTCACTTGCTTAAAAGCCTACACTCAACAAAAATATCTTCAGAAAAGGGTTCCTAACATTTATATTTGTATTAGATGTTAACGAATTCCTCTTTTTCATATATACTTTTCATGCCACAGCCAGTCTATATTTTACATATTTTCTACTTCGGCCATCGTCACTTATTTCTCTGCGCAAATTCCAAAATTATCTACTACTTTTATAGTCTCACTTCCTATTGCAGAAGCGCCTGATTTAATTCGGCTACATTACATTACTTTCGATTTACTTTTGTTGACGTCCATCTTATATTCTCTCTTGATAACATCGTTCAGCTGTACTTTCAAGTCCTTCCCTGTTTCTCAGAGAATTACAACGCTGTGGGCATACCTCAAAGATTTTATTTTTTCTACATGAACTTTAACATTCCAAATCTCTCCCTATTTTCTTTACTGCTTGCTAAATGTACAGATTCAATAACGTCGGGTAGAGGCCACAACCTCTCACTCACTTCCCAATCATTGCTTTCATTCCGTGTCCTTCGACTCTTACAACTGTGGGCTAGTTTCTGTAAATATTCTAGATAATTTTTTTCTTCCTGTGTTACGCACCAGATACTTTCAGTATTTCAGAAAGTATATTCCAGTCAAAATCATCGAAAACTTCCTTAAAATTGACATACGCCGTAAAAGTTGTTTTGTCTTTCTTTAACATATCTTCTAAGATAAATCATAGAGGCAGCATTGCCTAGTGTATACCTACATTTTCTTGGAATTCAAGCCGATCTTTCCCGAACCGGATTCTACCATTCTACTAGTTTTTTCATTCTTCTGTAAATAATTCGTGTCAGTAATTAATAATCACTACTTCATAAATGGATTATCCAGTAGTATTCATATCTGCCAGCGCCTGCTTTCTTTCGTATAGGAATTATTACATTCTCCGCAGAGTTGGAAGGTATCTTGCTTATTTAATACATCTTGGGCGACAGGTAGAATAGTTGTTATGCATGGCTCTCCTAAGATCTCAATAACTCTAAGGAAATGTCGTCTACCCCAGGGGCTTGTTTCGATTTAAGTCTTTCAGTGTTCTGTCAATTTCTTGTCACTGTACGTATCATCCATCTCGTCTTAATACAGTTCCTGTTGCCTTTTTATAATAACGTTTTCAAGTTCATTTCCCTTGCATAACCTTTCTATATATTACTTCCACCTTTCAGCCTTCCCTTATTTGCTCAGTACACCCTTTACATCTGAGCTCTTCGTATTCAGGTAAGTGCATTCCTTTTCTCCAAAAGTCTATAATTTTTCTGTAGGCCTACTCGACATCTGTCATTTTCCTGGTTATGCACGCTTCTACAGCCTTGCAATTGTGCTGTATCCATTCTTACTTAACTATTTTGCACTGTCTGTTAATCTCATTTTTAGAGGTCTGTATCCGTTTCACACGCTTCGTTTTCTAAATTTTTATATTTTTCTCCTTCAGCAATTAAATTCAGTAACTCTTGTGTTATCCAATGATTTCTACTAGGCTTTGACTTTTTATTTACTTGATCCTTTGCAACCTCTATTATTTTTTCTGTCAAAGCTACCCATTCGTCCTCTATTGTGTTCCTTTTCCCTGTTTCAGTCAGTTGTTGACTAACGCTCCTTCTCAAACTCTCAACAGCCTCTGATACTTTCAATTTATCCAGATCGCACCTCCATTCTTCAGTTTTAATCTGCTGCTGAAAACCAATAAATTATGGTCAGGATTAATATTTGCCTCTGGAAATTTCTTATAGTTTAATGTATGACTTCAAAACCTCTGCCTCACCATTATATAGTCAGGCCCCGCTAGCTGAGTTGTCAGCGCGACAGAATGTCAATCCGAAGGACCCGGGTTCGATTTCCGGCTGGGTCGGAGATTTTCTCCGTTCAGGGACTGGGTGTTGTGTCGTCCTAATCATCATCAATTCATCCGCATTGACGCGCAAGTCGCCGAAGTGGCGTCAAATCGAAAGACTTACACCCGGCGAACGGTCTACCTGATGGGAGGCCCTAGTCACACGACATTTGTTTGTACCATTATATAATCTACCTGAAAACTCTCGGTGTCACCAGGTCTCTTCCATGTAGACAGCTTTCTTTCGTTACAATGATTTAATTATGCTCCGAAAAATTTTATCAGGCGACTTCCTCTTTCGTTCCTTCCCCTCCATGTTCTCCTACTTCTTTACAATGATTTCATTGTGCTCCGAAAAATTTTACCAGGTTACTTCCTCTTTCGTTCCTTCCCCTCCATGTTCTCCTACTACTTTACTTAACAACCTAAATAGCTTTTTAATCTCATCATACATTGTCTCTATCTCTTCATGATGTGCAGAGCTAGCCTGCATATAAACTTGTACTAATGTGGAGGCTGTTGGTTCCATGTATATCTTGGCCTTGATAAAGCATTCACTGTACAGTTCTACTAGCATACTAGCATTCCTATTTTCTTATTCATTATTAGATCTACTCCTGCATTATCCATATTAGGTTTTGTATTTATAAACTGCATTGACCTGACAAGAGCTCCTGATCTTATTACTTCCCTAATTCCCAATTTATCTAACTTTATCCTATCCATTTCCTTTTTTAGATTCTCTAACCGATTAAAGGATCCAAAATTCCATGCCATGACGCATACAATGCTGTTTTGTTCTTCCTGATCACGACATCTTCCTGAGTAGCCCATACCTGATTATCCGAAAGGGAATTATGTTATCACTGGGATATCTTACGCAAGCGGCTGCAGTCATTTAACTGTACAGTAGAATTGCATGTTCTCAGGAAAAATAACTGTAGTTTGCCCTTCCTTTCAGCTATTTCCAGTACCAACACAGAAAGGCCATTTGAGCTAACGTTACAGAGCCAGATCAGTCAATCATCATAATTCTTTATGTGCATATTCATGTATTTGCGACGCAGTGACTGCACACCCGAAATTGAATGGAGTATCGTAATTCTTGTCTATGCAGGTACTGAAAATGTTGCTGACCCTCTGCAGAAACCAAGGTTTGTTCTAACGCATCCACAGATGACCATCGACTGTGGTTGGACGGCCAGTACAGCTACCAGTATTGTTGAGCCACGCAAGCTGTCTCACCTCGACAACATCCATGGTTCATAGGGAGGACTTTCGAGGATGCTGGCAAAAGTAAAAGTGGAAAGAAATTTGATATTTCCTTGTTTCTTTATGTATTTAGATAGCTTCAGCCAGTCAGGAAAGGTTCCAGCGACAGACGACTGGTTACACAAATGACTTCATACGTCACTTAACTCAGAAGAACCCCATTTAATTTTTATGATGTTTCATCGTAATTACTAGACTGTTTTTTTGAAATTTAAGGGTTATTTTGTTGAGCATTACGATATGTAGTGATGTTTATACTCAAATTACGTTTGTTTGTAATGGATGGTCCGAAATATTCCACCGAGCGTCTACTCGAACTGACAACGCCAACATTCTGGCAACATTTACGAAAATCTTGTTAAAAAGGTTTTCAACACTGTACTCACCTATTACTAATGTATAATTTACTCTTAGAGTGATTTGCTCCACCTCAACTCTAGGTAGGCGAGCTTGATGACTGAGCGCCAGGGGAGGGCCTGATGAAAGTACGTGGTACTGGGACAATTAGTCATTAGACAAAATAAAAGAGCGACTATAGACTAAGACAAATAATTTTATTTCTGGTCCTACCGGCCTCTATCTTCACTGTAGCCCATATGGTCTTTCTTGTGCTGTCATAGAATTTGTCGCGCTGGAAAACCTATTAGATAATGTAAAACAGTGCTAATTACTTCAAATTATGAGAAAAGAGGTGTACATTATAGAGAAAGGTGGATAATACAAAATATGGACATGAATAAGGAGGAGAAAATAAGCATAGAAGATGAAGAATGAAGTACTATGTTAAAAGTGCACATCGAACAAACAATGCCAGAAATAAAGGAAAGATTCAACTGTAGATTTAAAATTCAAGATGAATGGATATCAGTTATAAAATTCGCTGATGGTATTGGTATCCTCGTTCGATGAAAGTATGAAATACACGACTTGCTGAACTAAGTGAGCAATCTAATAAATACAGACTGATTACTGAGAGTAAATCGACGAAAGGCGAAAGTGATGGGGATTAGCAGAAATGCGACTGGTGATAAACTTGAAATCATAGTTATGGTCCAAGTCGTGAAGGGAAATAACGCATGACAAACGAAATAAGGGTAATAAAGGAAGCAAAATAGAATAGGTAAAGAGGGCACTCGTCACTGAAAGAAGTCTCCCAGTATTAAGCAACAACCTTAAGTTATGTGGTGTAGTAGGAACTGTAGGAAGCAATCAGGTGCCAGGCTAACATTAATTCAGACATGTTTTGCAACAAAATCACTGTCAACGAAATTTTACTCAGTTTTTACAAACACATTTCTTAAAAATGGGGAGCATAACAACACCCTTGGTTAAGTATTAACGTTGATCCTATAATGATGACAATTAGGGATGATACAATGATGTCAAATTTAAGTTCAAGACAATTACCACAACATTAATTAAACGTTTCAGCTGAAACGACGTAACTAATTGACATTAAAAGATAAATATTCTGATTCCTGCAATGTCTCCTCTCTGTTCAATTTATTTTATCTTATTTAGGATGTAAAAATTGCTTTATTAACTGCGTGTGGCTATCGGAGTCGTATATTACGGGAGACAGTCGCGGGCAGTAGATGCTCCGCTATGTAGTGCCTGATCCCTCTCTTTTGTCTGTAAGAGCTTGCAGTCCACCACATGAATTAGTTTAAATGATAGGAAACAGATGTTAACAGCAAATGATCGTAGAGGAAATCCAGTAATTTGGAACTTAACTGCCTTTGAGGTGACGAACGTACAGTATGTTAGTTCAACATTGAGCTCTTAAAATCGCAGCAATATCTAATATTAACACTTTGCCATCCGGCGACAAAATAATGGTCAGTGGCCGGCGACACCACAGTGGTGTCGTGAGCATAGTATCGCGCAGTGGCCGGTGACAGCGTTTTAGTATCTTTTCCATTCTGTTGGTGTTTTGTTTAGGTAACAATAAGTTACACACGTCAACAAGGTTTTTGTTTTTATAAGTACTTGTGCACTTTCATCATGGCAGACGAAAGAAATGATACGTTTATTTACGATGAATGCGCGGGCCTCTTGCTGACGTTCCGGACGACTTGGACGATTGGGAAGAAGACATTGGATATCAAAAAAATGAAAGTGAAGCAGAATCGTCGGAAGATAGTGAAATACGTCCAAAAAGAATCCGGCGAACGCTACGGTTGCCAACTGATTCGGATGAATCGGACGAAGAAGACAGACTATGATTTACTGAGGACCAATAATAAATTTGAAGGATCTCCGGGTCCACCCATATTTCCCAAAGATACACAGAGTGTCGTGGATATCGTAGTATCATATATTGGAAACGATATATTTTAATATATTGGCATCGAAACCAACAAGTATTACAGTCAAAATTGCAATAGAAGGAAACTGGATTTTAAAAAAAGCCAAATTTGTGGACGTTACGGAACCCGAACTTAGAAAATGGTTTGGGTGTGCTATCCTCATGGGAACTGTAAAAAAAACAAGGATCGATGATTACCGGTCAACGAATCCGTTGACAGACACACCGATATTTCGCACAACGATGTCCCGCAACCGATTTAGACAAACATTATAATTTTTAGATTTTTCCGACAGCAACAATAAACCAGATAATGCCGACCGGCTTTTCAAAGTTCAATTCGTAATTGATTATTTTTTCAAAAAGTTTAAAGAAACGTTTAATCTAAGTCAGAATATCTCAAATTGGTGAAGGAATGATACCGTGGAGTGGAGAGTTAAATTTTATGGTTTACAATCCGTTGAAAATTACGAAATATGGCATACTCATTCGGATGCTGTGTGATTCGTGTACGGGATACATTTCCTCATTCAAGATATATTCCGGCGCTGGACAACCTTTAGCAAAAACAGTGGTGGAACTATTGACTCCTTCTTATGGAGAGTGGTATCACCTCTCCATGGATAATTATTATAACAGTGTAGAACTTGCAGAGAAGTTACTTGAAAAGAAAATTCGATCTTGTGGAACGATACGGCAAAATAGAGGATTTTTGGAAAAATTAAAGCGCGCAAAAGTCAATGTGTCTGAAGCTTGTCATCAACGGAAAGGTGACAAGCGGCCGGCGACAAGCCACTAATCCGAATTAGCGCTGCCGGCGCCAAGTGAAAAAATTTGTACGAGGCGTGCGGACGGCAAAGTGTTAATGTGCCTATGCTCACACATACTTATGAGGGTTGGAACTTTAATAGGGGCAACTATTTATTTACAGCTCGTACAAATTAGATACGTGTTTCAAAGTTTTACTGACCTTCAAAGTAGTCCCCAGCATTGTGTATAATCGGTTGCCAGAGATGTGGAAGTCTTAGGATATTCTTAGTAGTGTCAGTTGTGTTGACGAATTTGTAGCAGTTCTGAAGCGAATGCCGTGAAGTGTTTCCTTCCGTTTAGAAATCGAGTTGACTTACGAGGGCTTACGTCAGGGGAGTCCAGTAGGTGGCATAGCACTTAGCAGCAACAGCTTGCACTGTACATGCTTGAGCATTGTCCTGCAAAATGATAGTCAGGTCCTGCAGAAAGTGTCATGACTTCTGTCTGTATGTTGTCCATTTTTGGAACACAACCTACGACCAGCTAAGAGACAGAAGTGATGGGGAAACGCCTCTGCCTGTGCCGGGCTGCTGGATAGGATGGACATCAGTCTTTATTTTGCAGGCAGTGTATATTTAAACAATTTGAGACAGTAGCTTTATCAAGTGTGTTCACCGTGAGGTCTGGAGTCCAACTGACCTAGTGCACAGTACCACCACCAGAAGGCGCTGTCGCCCCTTCCATGACGTAATCCAAGATGGCGGTCTGTCTGAAAAATGGCGGGAAAAGGACTCAGCCTGTTCTGGGCTGCTGGATTGAAATAAGTATACATGATGTATTTCGGAACAATTTATTTAAGAATGGATTTCATGTAGTTTATTTATTACAATGATGCAAAACACTCGCTCTGACATGCTTGGGGTCACATTACACTCGAAAATCATTGAAATAATGCTGTACACTGATCTGTAGACATGAAAAACAACTCGTAAATCGTCAAAATAATGCATGTATAACGCCCTGCAGACACTCTCACTAACTATAAACTATCTAAATAATGTAGTATATAGCCTACAGACCTACAAACTACTCGTAAATCACCGAAATAATGCAGTACACTGATGTACAGACACCCAAACAACTAGTAAATTGTCAAAAAATAATGCATGTAAAAGGCTCTGCAAATGTGCCTACAGCTCTTAAACAGCCAAAAATAAAGCAGGGTGCGCTAGAGTGTGGAGCCGGGCGACCGCTACGGTCGCAGGTTCGAATACTGCCTCGGACATGGATGTGTGTGATGTCCTTAGGTTAGTTAGGTTTAATTAGTTCTAAGTTCTAGGCGACTGATGACCTCAGAAGTTAAGTCGCATAGTGCTCAGAGCCATTTTTTTAAAGCAGGGTACAAACACTCAGTGCTCGTACAAAACGCTTTTGAACTACCGTCAACCGAAAAATCAGTGAACTGTTCCAACGTGCGCACATTCCGACGCCGCCGACACCAAACAGGCGCTTTGCAGGGCCACGTGGATGCAGGGTTGCAAGCCATTGCTCTCAGGCAACTGTCACCTACAGCCAGCAGGTGAAAGTCGTGTCTGTTTTCTGGTATACAGTTAGAATTCCTTGAGCGCTATACTGACGTCACATGTATATGTAAATAAGAGACAAATCACCCTCTGGACGCGCACATGTTTACCACTGCTGGCGCAATTCCTCTCTACCTGTGGTCCAGCGAAGGACTAATTGCCGAGCGGCTCACCATTGCAGATGCAGCTGTAAGGTCCTCAATGTTATACTGACGTCACAGGTCGCGCTATCGAAATCTGTTCTCTTGAAAGCTATTTTGCACATGTATCACACAGAGCCGATGTTTTAAGGAAGTAGTTTTTTCATTCTACAGTTCGTTACCATAGTTAGTCGTGGAGAAACTTGCAAGGAGGGTGTATGTTACGCACTGGAAATATATTTCTTACATTGGGATATTAACCGCGATGCATTCCACGTGACTGATACATTAGAAACTGAAGCGATCTAACATTGTTTCCTGTCTTAAGTGCAGATTCAGCCTTAGGAGTGCATGTATTTATGTTCTCTCTTACCAGTACCCCCCTGCTTCTCATTCCAGACACTGGAACAATACTTCAAAATTGATAGCGTACTTGATTTACGGAAAATGCGTCGAACCCCATCTGTCTGGGGCTCCATCATGCATAAAAACCACCCGTTTCTTGTTCTTCCTAACCGTCTGCTATTACAACACTTTCAAATCTGTTACTACACACCGATAATAGGTGCTAACCTCCTCGACATGGGCCCATCTGGAGAAATCTCGTGCACTTGGTTGGGCGAGGACTCGGTAAGCTCCATTCCTTCACAAGACGCGGATTGTAGCGGTCTACTTCTGGTCGAATGATTCAAATGGCTCTGAGCACTATGGGACTTAACTTCTGAGGTCATCAGTCCCCTAGAACTTAGAACTACTTAAACCTATCTAACCTAAGGACATCACACACATCCATGCCCGAAGCAGGATTCGAACCTGCGGTTGCGCAGTTCCAGACTGTAGTGCCTAGAACCGCTCGGCCACCGAGTCCGGCCTACTTCTGATCAGCTGCAGATTAAATCTGTAATGGTGCTGCAGGGTGGGTTGGTCAAAGACAGTGTACGGGGGTATTTCAGTCTCTAATTTTATCCTAGGACTGCGAGAATGCTCTGTGACTCTCATCTGCATAAAGTTAGATCGTAAATTATGCACTATGCTCGAGGTGCTAGAAATATGCAGTGTCTGGTATACTTTAGTGATATTTATGTTTGAGAATTAAAAATGAACGGATGTACTGCTCAGTCATCTATCTATATTCGTAATGATACTTGCAAAGTAGAGAAGGGGCAGTTTAGTGATGATACTGAAATTGGGAAACATGCTGTCGCATCATTGGTCGGTGTTGAAATTACTGTAAAATTATTAAAATTGTTCACACTATCATCTGTGATGATTATCATTACAGAACATCGACAATGTCTTTTCCATCCCATCTATCCAGTGGTACACTGTTGGTTACCACGTTATGGCTGATTAACTTCGCTTGTGTGAGAAAGAGTTTTGGTGGAGGGGAAACACCATCTAGGAGTGGCTAGCACCGAAACAGTGATTGCGTACATGACTGCAATATGAGGAATCAGTCAAAACATAATGCAGAGCCATCAGCTATTCCATCACTGTGACAGATGGGCTTAAATGTAGGGGTCACCAATCACCTTCAGACAGCAGTTTGGAAATGCTACACAACGCCACCAAACTTTTCCAGTTTTCTTATGTTGTAACTCTCTTTTATTTAAAATCATCCAGTGTGTGTGGTGTGCTATGGTAGCAGCAGTAACAACATGATTTACACTGTACGACATATAGTTTTCTGTGAGAAGCAATGGATCAGAATGTGTTAATGTCAGATTAGAACCTGACACAGACCTCGAAGTCGTGGCAGGAAAAAACAAATGTATGGCAGTGTACAAAGAGTGTTACAGCAGAAAAAACAATGTTTAAAGCAACGATACAGGGTCGCAGGGAGAGTCTCTTGTGATTTACAGTGTAATTTGTGGGGTATGGTCATCCTCCTACAGTACAGGCGACGCAACTTTACACTGGTCTGTGCAATGGATCAATACTTGTATATTTAATAGGATCGTCACATGTGCCCGATGCTGGCATACAGACAGTATTTGTTTTCGATATTTGGGACGAGAGAGATTCAGTAAAAATCTTATAGAGTTCTCTATTGGATGAAGTTAGCGGAGCTTTTATAGTTCATAATTTTTCTCTGATGGATGGTAGAGAATAACAGTGGTATTGTGATAGACGCGAATGGGCCCTGAGGGACACAGATCTGCTTTGGACTGCAGTATCTGTATGTAGTTTGGGGATGCACTACAATGCAGTAGCAAAATCCTTATCCTTCTCCCAGTTCCCATACTGTCTTTATACTATCTCGTGTTGCTGGAGTAGGATTCACTTGCACTTACCTTATACATCATAAACTGTTGGTGGAGATACGACAACTTGTTCCCATTTCAATCGAATGGTCAAAACACAGTCCTCTCGCACTAACTCAGGTCCCTCTGTTTCTACATGGGTTGCAAAAGGTGGTGGATATAGCTCTCTCCGACTTCTGCTCAGTTCAAACTTAAATTAGAACGATCACATGCGCAAAGCTGCAGAAATGGCAGCTGTTGCAAGAGGCATAGGGACTATCCAAAATTTTACTGTAGCAGATAGGTTCGAAAAAGGTAACTCATTTCGAGATATGAGAGTGCCAGAGAGATGAAGCACTAGTGGCTGTAGTCATTAAAGGACTTCTCCATCAGATACAATGAAGGTATATGGTTGAATGGAAAGACTTGATTCCAAATCCCAGACAGCATATCTAAAGGAGAGTGTAACACTAGAGATCTGCAAAACCTGTGTTCATTTCTTATGACCTCAATCAGCACATCATCTGCTGTTTGTGATCTTTCTCAGTCACCCTCAGTGAATATATTGCAGAACCTCTGACATGGCATCGAGGCAGAATGTGTTACAAATACTGGCGAAATATCTAGCTGTGGCATGAGGGAGTTGCAAATACCGACTTCTTACCACATTCCTTAGCTAAATCACTTTCAAAATTCAGTGATTTTATCACGAGATTGCATCGTTAGCTACGTGTAACCACACTGTTGGTCTGATTACCGTCTATATTCAGTGTCGCAGTATTTGTGTGGAAAAATCAAATCATTTGGAGATAATGCCATACGTCACTTTATAAAGTAAGCATAGCTTTTAACATGAATACTTGTGTGCACCTGTAGAAGAAAGACCGATTGTGATAGTAATATGGTCGTCGCGATCTTGTTTTTTTAACATATAGCGGTTTGTAAGTCGATTACGCCTCTCTTTCTGAGGCACAGTGGTAGCACTCACAGGAAAAACTTAAGAGACATGTCCACCCATCGCTGATTTTCTTTCAGTATTATTTAGTATCGTCAGTAATCAGTTATTGGCGGTGTATTACACTTAGTAATAGGGGATGTGTAATACATTTTGTAAGTAGGCTGTTTATGTTTTCTCTATGTAAGTAGGCTGTTTAGGTTTTTTTATTGGTAATTTTCCGTGCTGGATTTTTGGCAACTGTTTGTGTTAATTTCAGCTTCGTTCATGTTAGAATATAAGCTAAGACATAACTACTGGTACAAGTCGAATAAACTCCGTGTGCGGATCATACAATGTTTTAACCTCCCTTGAAATACAAATACAAGAACAACCATTTACGTCTGTCGATCAACGACTAAAACACAATTTTGTACAATTTGCGTCTATTTGGGTTGTTCACGAAAATCTCAATTGAGTTTGTCATTTTTCACGAACAGTACTTTCTAAATTCCTTGTCTTATCTGTATCTCTAAATGAAGTAGCGTCATTCTTTCCTTAATGAAACTCATGACCACCATCACATTCAACGTCAAACCGAATGTTGTTGACAAAGTCGCATTGTTTCACGTCAACACACTGCGCAGCAGACGATTGACCAACAATGTATTAATAAGTGTGTGCATTTTATATCTTTGTTACTGTAATTGTGAAAAATTTTTGTCAAATCTGTATTGGCCAGTGCCCAACACCATTTGTAAAAATTTTTGTGGGGAGCATGGGGGCTATGTAAGTAGGCTGTTTATGTTTTCTCTATGTAAGTAGGCTGTTTAGGTTTTTTTATTGGTAACGCCACCTCTGTATGAAAATCACTGGCTGTGCTGTGTGCAGTCTGTGGCTGCTTTGCATTGTTGTAATACTCGCCATTGTAGTGTTGGGCAGCGGCAGCTGGCTGTGAACAGCGCGTAGCGTTGCGCAGTTGGAGGTGAGCCGCCAGCAGTGGTGGATGTGGGGAGAGAGATGGCGGAGATTTGTAATTTGTCATGAACTGATATATATATTATGGCTTGTGATGATATTAAGGTAAATACATTGTTTGTTCTCTATTAATATCTTTCATTTGCTAACTATCCCTATCAGTAGTTAGTGCCTTCAGTAGTTTGAATCTTTTATTTAGCTGGCAGTAGTGCCGCTCGCTGTATTGCAGTAGCTTGAGCAGCGAAGATTTTTGTGAGGTAAGTGATTTGTGAAAGGTATAGTTTAATGTTAGTCAGGGCCATTCTTTTGTAGAGATTTTTGAAAGTCAGATTGCGTTGCGCTAACAAAATATTGTATGTCAGTTTAAGGCCAGTCGTGTAAGAATTGTTCAAAGGGGACGTTTCAATTTGCCTTGAGCATCAGGCATATAAAGAATGTGTGTGTGTTCCGATATGTTCAAAGGGACTGACTATGTCCAGTCGTAAGGAAGGTATGGATTTGATGTGGAATACTGTTGTAGTAAAGGGGAAAGTATGTCAAGTCATTTTTTTTCTTTATTGTTATTTTGAAACCTGTACTACAGGCAGGCCTGCAGCAGCATACGACGCCGCTCTTTGGCCGCAGAGAAACACAAATATACAAATGAAGACATTTAGAGAAAAAACATGGTGGACATATAAAAGGAGACAAACACTTTTTAAAATACAAGGTGCCGTTCATGGGCGTAGAGTCCAAGATAAAATTGTTCAGACACTTGGACACAGACAGAGACGAAAATTGTCACACATGAACGTAGGTGCACAAAACGAATAACACTGAATCACTTAAGCACAAAACGACGGCACACACAGAACACGAGGCGTTGATCTCCGGCGCGCGAATGTTCACTAACCGTGTACGAGTCAGGGGACCTGCCAAGAGAGGAGGAGAGGGGGTGGGAGAGGGAGAGGGGAGAGCAGATGCCATGGGCAGGGGAGATAGGGGGAAGGTAGGAAGGGGGAAGGGAAGCCTGGGGGAAAAGGGAAGGAGGGAGGGGATGGGGGAAAACGAAAGAGAAGGGAGGGAGGGTGCCTAAAGGAAAGGACTCAGGAAGTGGGGGGGGGAGGATCAAAGTTGATTGGAGGAGTAGATGGAGGGGAGGAGGACATCATCAGGGAGGGGGAACTGGCGGAAGCCACTTTGGGAGAGGGTGAGGAGGGTGGAGAGATGGAGACCAGGTGGGACGTGAGAATTCAGGCGTGGCAGCAGGTGGGGGTGGGAGAGGATGGGTGAGACAAGCGGATGAGGAGGATCGAGTTTGTGGGAGGTGTACAGGATCTGTATCCTTTCAAGGAAAAGGAGGAGGTGGGGGAAGGGGATGAGATCATACAGGATCCTCGTGGGGGAGGGGAGACAGATGCAATAGGCGAGGCAGAGAGCATGGCGTTCAAGGATTTGGAGGGATTTATAAAAGGTAGGGGGGGTGGAGATCCAGGCCGGATGGGCATAACAAAGGATAGGGCGGATGAGGGATTTATAGGTGTGGAGGATGGTGGAGGGGTCCAGACCCCACGTACGGCCGGAAAGGAGCTTGAGGAGATGGAGTCGGGAGTGTGCCTTGGCTTGGATTGTTCGGAGATGGGGAGTCCAGGACAGGCGACGGTCGAGAGTGACGCCAAGGTACTTAAGGGTGGGAGTGAGGGCGATAGGATGGCCATAGATGGTAAGATAGAAATCAAGGAGGCGGAAGGAAGGGGTGGTTTTGCCTACAATGATCGCCTGGGTTTTGGAGGGATTGACCTTGGGCAACCACTGGTTGCACCAAGCAGTGAACCGGTCAAGATGGGATTGGAGAAGGTGTTGGGAGCGCTGCAGGGTGGGGGCAAGGGCAAGGAAGGCAGTGTCATCGGCAAACTGGAGGCGGTGGACAGGGGGTGACGGTGGCGGCATGTCCGCCGTATACAAAAGGTACAGAAGGGGGGAGAGGACGGAGCCTTGGGGCACACTAGCGGAGGGGAAAAAGGTGTAGGAGTCGGTGTTATGAATGGTGATGTAGGAAGGACGGTGGGAGAGAAAGGAGCCGATCAGACGGACGTAATTAATGGGAAGGGCGAAGGTTTGGAGGTTGAAGAGGAGACTGGTATGCCATATGTGGTCATAAGCTCGTTCGAGGTTCAGGGAGAGGAAGATTGCGGAGCGACGGGAATTAAGCTGGTAGGAAAGGAGATGAGTGAGGTGAAGGAGATCGTCGGAAGAGAAGGATGGCCGAAAGCCACACTGGGTAACGGGAAGGAGGCAGTGCTGGCAGAGATGCTGGTGGATGCGGCGGGTGAGGATAGATTCCAGGACCTTGCTGAAGACCGAGGTAAGGCTGATGGGACGGTAGGAGGAAACGGCGGACGGCGGTTTGCCAGGTTTAAGGAACATCAGGATACGGGAGGTTTTCCACAGGTCGGGGTAGTAACTGGTGGACAGGACTACATTGTAGAGCTTGGCCAAGGTGGAGAGGAAAGAGACAGGAGCCTCACGAAGCTGACGGTAGATGACACGATCGTGACCAGGAGCGGTGTTGCGTTTCGTGCGGAGTGTAGCAATGAGATCCTGTGTAGTGATAGGGGCATTGAGTTCCGTGTGTGCAATGTTGTCCAAGTACTGGAAACCAGGAGCGAGGGGAGGGACAGAGGTGTCAGTTCGATCGAAGACATCCGGGAAGAGGGAGTAATCGAACTGGGGATCATCGGGGATGGAAAAGACATCGGAGAGGTAAGATGCAAAGTGATTTGCCGTACTAAGGGAGTCAGGGAAGGGGTGATCATCATGAAGAAGAGGATAGTAGGGGGAGAGTTTAGTTCCGGTAAGGCGGCGGAAGGCTGACCAGAACTTGGACGAGTTGATAGGTAGGGTAGCATTTAAACAGGTGCATGTCTGTCGCCAGTCCCAGCGTTTCTTAGCCGCGAGCAAATTACGAATGTGTCGCTGGAGTATGTCAAGTCATAAGAATGGAGATATTTCTATTTTCAGAGCCACAGCCGTCAGCAGGGTGTATTTCCGATACTTCGCTCATTGTCTAATGTCGTCCAATTGAGACCTCGATCTTAATGTTTAATTGTAAGTACAGTGATAATATATATACAAGGTGGTCCATTGATCAGGCCCGGGCCAAATATCTCACGAAATAAGCGTCAAACGAAAAAACTACAAAGAAAGAAATTTGTCTAGCTTGAAGGGCAAAACTAGATGGCGCTATGGTTGACCTACTAGATGGCGCTGCCATAGGTCAAACGGATATCAACTGCTTTATTTTTTTAAAATAGGAACCCCCATTCCCCCATTTTTTATTACATATTCGTGTAGCACGTAAAGAAATATGAATGTTTTAGTTGGACCATTTTTTCGCTTTGTGATAGATCGCGCTGTAATAGTCACAAACATATGGCTCACAATTTTAGACGAACAGTTGGTAACAGGTAGGTTTTTTAAATTAAAATACAGAACATTGGTACGTTTGAACATTTTATTTTGGTTGTTCCAAGGTGATACATGAACCTTTGTGGACTTATCATTTCTGAGAATGCATGCTGTTACAGCGCGATCACCTGTAAATACCACATTAATGCAATAAATGCTCAAAATGATGTCCGTCAACCTCAATGCATTTGGCAATACGTATAACGACATTCCTCTCAACAGCGAGTAGTTCGCCTTCCATAATGTTTACACATGCATTGACAATGCGCTGACGCATGTTGTCAGGCGCTGTCGGTGGATCACGATAACAAATATCCTTCAACTTTCCCCACAGAAAGAAATCCGGGGAAGCCAGATCCAGTGAACGTGTAGGTCATGGTATGGTGCTTCGACAACCAATCCACCTGTCATGAAATATGCTATTCAATACTGCTTCAACTGCACACAGGCTATGTGCTGGACATCCTTCATGTTGGAAGTACATCGCCATTCTGTCATGCAGTGAAACATCTTGTAGTAACATCAGTAGCACATTACGTAGGAAATCAGCATACACTACACCATTTAGATTGCCATCGATAAAATGGGGGCCAATTATCCTTCCTTCCATAATGCTGCACCATACATTAACCTGCCAAGGTCGCTGATGTTCCACTTGTCGCAGCCATCGTGGATTTTCCGTTGCCCAATAGTGCATATTATGCCGGTTTACGTTACCGCTGTTGGTGAATGACGCTTCGTCGCTAAATAGAAAGCGTGCAAAAAATCTGTAATCATCCCATAATTTCCCTTGTGCCCCGTGGCAGAACTGTACACGACGTTCAAAGTCGTCGCCATGCAATTCCTGGTGCATAGAAATATGGTACGGGTGCAATCAATGTTGATGTAACATTCTCAACACCGACGTTTTTTAGATTTCCGATTCTCGCGCAATTTGTCTGCTACTGATGTGCGGATTAGCCATGACAGCAGCTAAAACACCTACTTGGGCAACATAATTTGTTGCAGGTCGTGATTCACGTTTCACATTTTGCTGAACACTTCCTGTTTCCTTAAATAACGTAACTATCCAGCGAACTTGAATGATGTCGTCCAGGATACCAAGCAGCATACATAGCACACTCCCATTGGGCATTTTGATCACAACAGTCATATATCAACACGATAACGACCTTTTTCGCAGTTGGTAAATGGTCCATTTTAAAACGGGTAATGTATTACGAAGCAAATACCGTCCGCACTGGCGGAATGTTACGTGACACCACATTCTTATACGTTTCTGACTATTACAGCGCCATCTATCACAAAGCGAAAAAAGTGGTCCAACTAAAACATTCATATTTCTTTACGTACTACACGAATATGTAATTAAAAACGGGGGTTCTTATTTTAAAAAAACGCAGTTGAAATCCGTTTGACCTATGGCAGCGCCATCTAGTGGGCAAACCGTAGCGCCATTGGTTGCCCCCTTCAAGCTAGACGAGCTTTGTTCTTTGTAGTTGTTTCGTTTGACACTTATTTCGTGAGGTGTTTGGCCCGGTCACTATCAATGGACCACCCTGTATATATGTGGCCTGTTTCCCAGGATGATTCTGTCTGCCAGTTGCCTGTGGCGGGAATGATTCACGTTTCTGGCTAACGGAAGGAGCTGTCCGAATGGATAGGCCTGTTAGGATGCAGGAATGTAGCTGACTTAACCATGGCATCCTCTAGACGGCCGAATAGTGGACTAATACTTAGTATGTGTTGGATAGCTTCCGTGATCATGTGGAAATTTGAAAAGTTTCAACATGGACGTGTGTTTACACTGGGACATTATTCCCTCCCATGTAATCTGATTGACTGCTTCTACACATTTCGCACCTTTATTGAGTTGAGGGGACATCGATTGTGCTGAGTACCCCTACCAGGTGAAAATCGGGCGGAAGACACGTTTTTTGGTTCTCTGGACATCAGAAACATCTTAGTTGACTTTGTAAATTATAAGAATGATTTGAAATCTGTTACACCATTTACATGGGTATTCGCGAGCAGATATATCAGTTTCTTCTATTTTTTCGAGTTCTCACGTAAATGTCTTTGCAGATGGGGTACGTTTCTAGTTACTCAGTGGTTTACAGCATGCTACACCTTGATAAAGTTTCAGGTTTGTGGAGAAATAATTTCCAGTCTATATCTTTGGAATTATACTGTGTGAGCGATATTGCTGTGTGAATGATATAGAGAAGTATCACGTAAATGGTATGATATTCTGGCAAACCATGTGAAATTACATTTGTTCTTGTAATCCCAGAGTGTGGAGATGGGTGGATGACTGCCTGACCTTGCAGGAAAATGTCTAGTGCTGCAAGGAGTATAGCTACAGTGCATATGCTAGTGCTGTCTGTCTTCGCAGTATATGTACAAGTGTCTGGCGGTCGATAGCTACATGAATGATGCAAAAGGGGCGATTTTGTATGGCACAGGATACGAATTGTATGTTTACTACTTCGACAGGGTATGCTGTGATATATTGTTGGGTTGGAGATTGGTTTCACATTCTAATATTCAAGCTTCCATCCTCAGTTGCAGACCAGTGTAATTGAGTTACGTCTTTATGTATTTGACGATCTGTAGGCCACTTTTGCAGGCGTTTACTGTCACTGCAATATACGCGATCTGTACAAAATAGATTTGCCACTGAAAGTCTTGTGTACAGAAAGTAAAAGGCAGACAGCACTTCCACACCGGCAGCATCAGTAATTTGGCCTTTAAATTCACTAAGAACTGATCATAATGCTCCATCATCAAAAGACATCCTTTGTGCCACGACATAGGAGCCTCTATATAGTGGTGAGAAAGTTCGCAGTTCGGAGATGTTTGTTGGAAGCAGGACTTAACGATTTCCAGGAAGGTTGACATGTGAAGGATGGGGTGCAACGTTAGAACCATCAGGACGAATGCATTCGGCATTATTCTGGGCTGTTTTCGAAAACGGGTTCTGTTAGGACAAGAATTTCCATACAGACAATCTGAGACATCACGAAATAGTCCTTTGCTGGACCACAGGTAGAGAGGCATTGCGCCAGCAATGGTAAACTTGTGCGCATCCAGAGGGTGACTTGTCTCTTATTTACACATACATGTGACGTCAGTATAACACTCAAGGAAATCTAACTGTATGCCAGAAAATAGACGCGACGTTCACCTGCTGGCTTAATTGACATTTGCCCAAGAGCAATGGCTTGCACCCCTGCATCCACCTGGCCCTGCAAAGCGCCTGTGCAGTGTCGGTGGCGTCAGCATGTGCGCGCGTTGGAACAACACAGTGATATGGTTCGGTTGACGATAGTGTTTGTATCTTGCATTATTTTCTGCTGTTTAAGCGTTGTGAGCGTGTTTGTAGAGCCTATTACATGCTTTATTTTTTTGGCATTTTACGACTTGTTTGCTTGTCTGCACATCAGTGTACTGTATTATTTTGGTAATTTATGAGTAGTATCAGTGTAATAAATGAACTAGGTGAAATCCATCGCTATAGAAATTGATCTGAAATTAATAATGTACACTCCTTTCTATCCAGCAGCCTTGAACAGGCTGGGTCCTTTCCCCGCCATTTTTCTCACAGACCACCATCTTGGATTACATCACAGAAGGGACGACAGCGCCCTCAGGTGGTGGTACCATGCACTAGGTCAGGTGGGCTCTAGACATCATGGTGAATACACTGGATGGTGCTACTGCCTCATATCGTTTAAATAAGCACTGCCTGTAAAATAATGAATTACATCCTGCATGATACTTGCTTTCCACACCCTCGGCAGGCCTCCTCAATTTTATGGCATCTGTACTATAGAAGACGCTGGGGGCCATTTGCAGCAACAAGCATCAATACTCAAACTAAAGTTTTATTCTGTGGTTTTGATCAAGTTAGAATTAGAATATTATTATAATGAAGTTTTAATACCACCTTACAGAGTTTATTAAATGAAATATGCCCATGAGTGGGACATAGACAGGTGATTAACTGAAATACGCATACCAAATACTCTGTGAAATGATAAGGGAATATGGTGTGGCTGGGAGAAGTCACTGTAACATATTTATATAATAACATAATCATATTTATTCAATAAACATAACCATCTCAAATATTCCCTCTCACTTATCACGGAATGCTGGCGTGATACAAATTGTATCATATCTAAGTAAACTTAGTTAAACATCCGGCTAACATGTGCCGTGAATCGACAATGACTACCGCCTACACATTTCTATCATCATTTAGCCACCCACACACACACACACAATAACATTCACTCTACTCATTTTATCTAACAGATAAAAGAGGAAGGTTCCCATACACCAAGTGGGACAACATTGGGAGAGAGCACATGATTCCAACTGTAACTCTAATTCGGGCAAGTCCTGTCTTCACGTTTAACTAACTCCGCGAGTTTTACTGGATATTATGAAGGAACAATTAAATCACACGCGTGAATTTACGTAGAAGATTCAGCTCGATCACGAAATGTGATTACGTCGAGCTGACGCTTCTCACCAAGAAATGCACGGGGTCTGCGGACCATGTGTTACCAATCTCTCCACAATCAGGAGTCAATAAACACATTTAAATAAAATACACTTTGCGTATATACTTCACACTCACACTGAAATGCAAATTGAGCAATTCTGAGTATTACTCGGCAATGAGCGCCTGTTCGCTCCCAAGTGCAGTGAACACAATTCCCATGAAATGACTTGGCAAAAGAAATCATCTCCCTATCTCTCCTAACCGAGATGATTCTAGGAAATACCATAGTGGCTTTCCTCAGCAGGGAAGCTGCTTCCAAGTTCAAAGTGAACATGGAATTCTAAATCTTCGCTAACTATCGGAGCGATAGAGCAGAGCGTGCTTACTCAACCAGGTCTTCCCAGCAACAACCCCAATACGGTCTCCCTCGTCTGGGTCCACACATCCTGGCCGCAGGGACTCAGAGATACCGCACACAGTTACTTGCCAACCTAACGAGCGCTAATGACGTGCGTGGAGCTTATGCCTCTCTGGTCCAGTGCAGTTGTGCTCTACTAGATTCGAGGTTGGCTACACTTCCACTATGCCTATAGCACACCCACAGCCGACATCTCACGCATACCTCATCATACGTTCGCATTCACACCTTGCAGACAATTACCATATCTAATATTAAAATGATCGTCTATATTTAAATAACCCTATCTTACTAATTATCATCAGACTCTTCCCTGAGTGTCGGAAGGGCACTCAGGTGTCTTTAGTTGCGGGGTCGAGCCATGTAGCGGCTTACATGGAGCCGTTACAATCCATGCTATCCAGCAGCCCAGCACAGGCTGAATCCTTTCCCCACCAATTCCTGGGAAGAGTTGGCGTTCGGATGACTTTGGTTAATGAAGATAGCCTAAGTGACCTTTTTTCCCACCATTTTCTCAAGTTAGCGGGGGTTGCCCAAGTGACGGTTTTCCCACCAAAATTTGATCTTCCTGCCATGACTTCATTATGACGTTGCCATATATATCGCCGCCATCTTGGATCCGCCACGTTGAATAATTTGGCAACAATGGAGAGTGGGGTGACGCTCTCTTTTTCTCACTACTGTCGTTCATTGTCAACATGTGTACAAACATAAGACCTGCTAACACCTGGCCCCAACAAGGCATCGCTATCACACCAGATCCAGGCAAGATGGTTTCTGACACAAACTCTGATTTGTTCCCACCAACAGCCTGGATCCCCATGTTCCTTGTGCCACTGTTAACCCAAAACTCTTCGCTGACTGCATGTACTGCCTAGTGGACCACGTTCAGACGACAAGTTACTTTCTGGCAAAGAGAATCTGTACCACTACTGACTCCACCAGAGGGGAAAGAAGTCGGAAAAATACAGAATAACTTTCATGAGGGTTCCAAGAACGGCACACTGAGAAAATAATTATTGTAAATGTACATATGCAGCAGAGCACAGTATGGAAACGATTCATGGACTGTGGGAAAACGGGAAGAAAAGAAGATCAAAGCGTTTGAAATACGAGGCTACTGTAGGAAGTTCAAAATTATACTGATTGACAGTAAGTGAGGAAATTGTCCACATAATCAGCAAAATAAGGACTCTTTTAAAAGCTCTGACTAGAAGGAGGGCTGGGATGACTCACCATGTTTTAAACTTAATGGAATAACGTCCATGTTACTAGACGGATCTATAAAGGATAAAAACATAGATTGTAACATATCCAACAAATAATTGAAGCCTTCCGATGAAAATACATTCTGTGATGATGAGGTTGGCACGGTAGAGAACATCGTGGTGGGCTTAATCAAACCAGTCACACAATGGATGACCAAGAATATTCCACTGTGACTTCAGCTGCCATTATTCAGACCAGTGACGTGATGCTACTCCTGTGTGCTGTATCAGTCCCTTGTGTTTTGTGGATATGGCTTGATTAAAACCCCACCTCTAGGAAGTTTTCAATTCTGGAAACATCACCTCCTGCGTAAAACGAATAAATGTGAATGAATGAAGTCAGTGGCAGCTCGTAACAACATATTCACAATGAGCTCGCGAAAGGTCCGCTGGAGATCCCATGTTTACTGGGACACTATCGACAGAAAGAGAAAAAGAGAGAGAGAGAGAGAGAGAGAGACAGAGCGAGAGGGAGCAGTTACTTAGTCACAGTTTTTGAACATTGATACAGTCTTGATATTCAACGTTCTCAATCTGCATGTGAATCACTTCAAATAGATTTAATTACGTCTCTATGCCATGATATGATCATTAGCGGTATCATCAATATGACGAATGTCAACACCTAAGAAAGTACCAACTATCTTCCAGTTTTGCTAAAATATATCGGAATATAATTTTCTCGCCAATGATAGTTCGTTGTTTTATCATTTATCTTCTTAAAGTCCCTATTTTATGCGTTGTCTTTTATGTTATGGTTCTTTATTAAGAAAATGAGCTACTGTAAATAGTGGCTCCTCTTATCGTTCCGACCGCATTATGTATCTATTTACAGCAAAGCAATGGCATTTCATTATATGACAGACCTATTTGGGTAAATAAGCTTCACGATTACACGCCAGGGCTAAGACGCTGCTAATATTTTAAGGCTACACTTTTTACCATACATTAGCTATCATAGATAAAAATATTTTGTAAATGTTGCAAAAGAAAGTTTTTACCTATGCACTGTGATGTTTTTAATCGTAGGATAGCCTGGTGATGGTACTTGGTATTGAAACTGGTAGTCATCTGATAAAATAGTATAGCTATAGACACCAGCAAATATATATATCTGATAGTGCACCCCGTTGAAGAAACTTCTAGAAAGCTCTTTCGAAGATTATAGATTCTCTGTTGTTATTATTTGTTTGAATTATATTCGCCGTCTTCAATCATCACAAGTATTTAGACAAAGCAAATGTTCTAGAATAAACATTTCAGTCTGTAGTGAGCGCTGTTTTTAAAGTTTCTGGGGAATTGAAACCGTGTACCGAACCGAGACTAACTTTTGGCTGGCAAGGATATCGCGAAGAGTTTGCTTAGCTGCGGACTGGAGGGTTGTTTCCAGAACAAATTTTTCACCCTGAAGTGGAGCCTGTGCTGTTCTCAAACAACACATGCAGGCTGCAGCTCAGTCACGTCTTTGCGACAGCCTTTGAAGCTACGCACGAGAGATTCTGCGAACTACGGACGCCAGTAAATAGCCGACAAAGCCGAGATTCTGAATCCGAGATCCAGTGTGGCACACAGTTATAATCCTCTAGAAAGTTTCAACAGACAGACTGCCTCTGACTTTCGGAAACATTGTGCTCTCTCTTCTAAAACTGCGTCTCTTGATTCATGAGGTTATCATGCTTAACGGCGCTATTTGCTCTTGTCTATATTGAGAAGTACAGGTTCATTTTCTTTCGTTAACTCTTCAGCTTAAAAAAAGAGAATGTATTACATTCATATACTTCCTATATTCGTTTGTTATAATTTTTTATAATTATTCGGTTTCTGAAATATTAGTATAAGAATGAATTTTAACTCTCTAGCGGAGTGTGCTCTTATTTCACACTCTTTCTACTTCGTCTTCCCTTCAGGTATTAGTTGAAATTACCCATTACGGTACCCATCATTTCCAGGGTCTTCCTGTATCTCTTCTTCCTTGGCACCTATAATTTATAGCCTTTAAGCGGAGCTGTCGCCTTCCATTCTTTCTAGTTACTCGTTCCAATTCCTCCAACAATCTAGACTTTTGTCTTTTAGACTAAACCTTTCCTTGTTCTTTACTAACATATTGAGTTTTTAGTCTGTCTTCGATTGTGCAACTCGTGTTACAAATTTCATTTCTTGTTAATCACCCATGTGTCGCCTCCAGAGAACAGTGTAGGGAGTTGAAATTTTGTAGAATTTAACTAGTATCTTTCCTAGTTTCGTTAATTGTTGTAAGTACTCGGCTGAATTTACTAATTGTAAGCTTAATTTCTACAGCTTCGCCTTAGCCATGCTTAACCTTACGTACTCGGTAACTGAAGTGATTTATTTGTTATAAAATCTGATTTAATATTTTGGTTCTAACGTGTTCTTCCCCCACGAAGGCCATTGGCTTAGATTTTTGTGTTGAGATCTCTGTCAAATTTTGCGCTTATTTGTTTCAGTCAGTGAATTCCTTTTATCGTCTGGAATCACTGCCTCGTCAGCACACAGTAATTTATTTAAAAGAGTCCTCGTATCTAGAAATATACTTCCTGCATATTAAATACAGGGTGTTACAAAAAGGTACGGCCAAACTCTCAGAAAACATTCCTCACACACAAAGAAAGAAAATATGTTATGTGGACATGTGTCCGGAAACGCTTACTTTCCATGTTAGAGCTCATTTTATTACTTCTCTTCAAATCACATTAATCATGGAATGGAGACACACAGCAACAGAACGTACCAGCGTGACTTCAAATACTTTGTTATAGAAAATGTTCAAAATGTCCTCCGTTAGCGAGGATACATGCACCCACCCTCCGTCGCATGGAATCCCTGATGCGCTGATGCAGCCCTGGAGAATGGCGTATTGTATCACAGCCGTCCACAATACGAGCACGAAGAGTCTCTACATTTGGTACCGTGGAGCTTTCAAATGCCCCCATAAATGAAAGTCAAGAGGGTTGAGGTCAGGAGAGCGTGGAGGCCATGGAATTGGTCCGCCTGTACCAATCCATCGGTCACCGAATCTGTTGTTGAGAAGCGTACGAACACTTCGACTGAAATGTGCAGGAGCTCCATCGTGCATGAACCACATGTTGTTTTGTACTTGTAAAGGCACATGTTTTAGCAGCACAGGTAGAGTATCGCGTATGAAATCATGATAACGTGCTCCATTGAGCGTAGGCGGACGAAACTAAAATGAGTTCTAACATGGAAATTAAGCGTTTCCGGACCCATGTCCACATAACATCTTTTCTTTAGTTGTGTGTGAGGAATGTTTCCTGAAAGTTTGGCCGTACCTTTTTGTAACACCCTGTATGTGCGCAGGACCAGGACTGGAGTGCGGCTCCTTGGAAGGTACGAGAGAGTTACGGGCGGACCTTAAGGTGTGAGGGCCGGTCGTGAGTCTCTCTTATGTAGCTCAGTCGATAGAGAACTGCTCTCCGGGGGACAAACTGCCCATATTGGAGTCGTTGTGCAGCGCAAGGATGTAATCTGTCGTGACGCCTCCTTCAGTTAACATCGAGAGGAGAATAATACAGTGTGTACAGTTGAAACACATGTAGCCGGCTGAGAGTTAAAAGTTGACCTAAGCAGACTCGTTTACGTGGCTCCCACCCACACAGGCTACGCTGATTACCTGCAGGCAGCAGGCGACCTGCAGCGGTGGAGGTATAAGGCACGCGGTGATTAAGCCAGAGACCCGTCGCCGGCGTCTGAGGGAGTTGTCGGACGTGGCAGTTAATCTGAGGATTACCGCGCTGGGTCGTTCCTGCCCGTCACCCCCAACCACCCCTTGCCACCGGCTCTCCTCAAGCTCCAAGCTGGAAGCTCCTAAGCGCCTTTTTTTACCTCCTGAAACCTGTAGCCGGAAAATTTTCAATCATCACGCGCGAGAAGTCAATCTCATTTGGCAGCGTGATTGGTCGGCGCAGTTCGTTTGCGTGCGCTAAAAGCTTGGCGCGCCTTCCACGCTGACGAGGCTGACGGCACCGCTCGCTCGGCTCCGAAGTTTTACGTCGGCGTTTTTTTTTTCCCCAGTAACAGGACTGAAATCACAGCTTCACGAACTAATGGCTCGTTATTTTCTTGATTACACTATTTATATCGGATGAAGAATGGCAGAAGTGAACGTATAGTTCTCACCACAGGTAAAAGCGATGTTAGGTTTGTAACTTCATGAATGAAAAGGTGCAGTTCCGAAAGAAAAGCACTAATTTTCCAGACGCCGAAGGCAGTCTGTTCATCATAGTTCGTGGCACATTAAAACTGTGCGGTAGACCTGAATTTGGAATTTTGGCTTTCGCAGGCAGTGCTTTTACTCAGCTCAATTGAGCTATCAGTGTGCTATTAGGGAACGTAGTTCTGCCTTGGGTAAACACAATTTTTCTTCTTTTAGTACCAAAACATGTTTCAGAGGTGCTTGCTCATCTTCAGTTGATTCATTTATTCTCTAAGTATTGCATTTTGGTGTTGACATAGCTGTATGATATTTGCCGCACAGCTCTAATTACTACATGGTGGTTGAGTGGAGTTTCCTAACACTATTCGCGTGGTGTTCATTTGTTCAACTGATCTTCACAGTTTCCTTCCTTGTACCTACATCTCTCCGTCCAACTTACGCGACTGCCGTCTGTAAGAATGTCCAGCCCTCTGCAAATGAACTAGCTCGCCTTAGAGAACTTCAAACTCACGTCCTCATTCCTCGGTATCCCACTTGGATTCTTGCTGACGATTCTCTTAAACTTTCACTCTTCTCTTCATAATTACTAAATTGGGATTTGAATGTATATCCACTGCTTGGTAAGTCTTACAATCCAGCATCTGACTTCGGAATCGCTGTCTGACCACGAAAGTAATACAGCTGGAAGATTGCCGTGCCTCCAGGCCCTTTTTTTTATTTTTTATTTTTACACTCAGCTCAATAATGGAATGTCAGTCGTGACGATAAGAACGTGAGGATAAAACAACACCCAGACCCCGACCAAAGAGTATCTTCGATGCGGACGGGAATCGAAGCCGGGCCTCTTCCGTAAGGAATCCGAAGCGCTGACCGTGCAGATACCGATGCGGACATATCCAGGCCTTTACCATGCGTACCTCGTTCTCTTTTTATTTTTGAACAGTATATTCTGTATTATTTACTGAAATTTATTGCACGACTCCATTGGTACAGCTGCTCTCACATTCCTTCTACGAAACCCATACCCTCCCCTAACCCTTTTTTTCTTTTCCTTCCCCTGCTACACCGACTACACCATGACTATCAGATTGTCACCTCCCTTTAGATATTGAATTACACGTCCAATATACTATTATATTTTCTCTCTCTGTTCATCTTCTGCTTGTGACGTTGGTATGTAGACGTGGACTAGTGTCGTTGTCGGTTGTTTTCTGTATTGTATGAGAATAATCCTGTCACTGAACTCTTCTCAGTAACACACACTGTCTCTGACCTACCTTCCTATTCATAACGAATTCTACTACCGTTACTCGATTTTCTGCTGCTCCTTCCATAATTCCTTCTTTCTGTTTCTATTGATTGGCCCCTCCACTGCATATAAACTGAGCCTTTACATTTCCATTTTCAAATTTTATATCTTCCCTACCACACTTAGACATCTGGAATTCCACACTCCAACTCGTAGAAAGTTACTCCTTTGTTGGTTATTCAATCTTTATCTCATGATCACCTAGTCGTTGGCCGTCCGCTCCCCGAGATCCGAATGGGGAACTGGTTTGTAGCTGTCTGCCAATGGAGAGATCATTATGAAACTTTGCAGTTACTGATCAAATATTCTATGAACGTGTCTTTAATGCAGCGGTTTCCAGTGCCCTCTCTTTCCCCACGCCGTTATTGGTTGCTGATCCTCCCGCCATTTACCGGCAGTTTCCCATCACAAGGCCAAGAGAATGCACACTTACAGAACTGTTGCCTAGTATTTTAAAACAAGTATAGAGGCGAGAGCGTCCCCCGAACTTCTGACTGCTCTTCCGTCCTCTTTGATGAGGCCGTTGGCAGGACGAGGGTGACTCCTTACACCGGAAGCCTTCGGTTGCCATTGACGGCGATGTTTATTCAGAATTTAAGCTGTGCCTGGGATAGATCCTGGGACACAGGATGGCTTGAATACTAGTCAGAGATGCTACGTGATTTTGTTTTCTTGTCTTTTCTTTTACTTGGTTGTTTTTGAGCTTCCTTACTTTGTTTTACAGCCTTTCCATTTGCTCGTCTTTAGTTCCCTTCTCCTTTTGGCTTCCGTGCCTTTCATACTGTTTGTTAAAGCGAAATAATTCTCCAGGAAGACGGAAGTAAGTAGCGAATGCAACTGCACTCGTGCTCATAAATTAAGGATAATGCTGATACATGGTAAAACAACGCTGTGGTTGGCGGTTTGAAGGTTTAAATCACCTCAAGGTATGACCATGCGGTGCCTTTGACCTGCGGTCGTCGCACGGTGACGCTGGCAGCAGTCCACATACGCAGAGGTGTGTTGGTGCATGTCAGAGTACGGTGCAGCGAGTAAGTGTGCAGACGTGCTAATGGTGATTGTGTGTTGAAAATGGCTCAAAGAACACATATTTATGACGTTATGAATAGTAGAATACTAGGGCGACTGGGGGCTGGTCAAACATAGCAGGTCGTAGCATGGATCCTCCGTGTGCCACAAAGTGTGATCTCAAGATTATGGCAACGATTCCAGCAGACAGGAAATGTGTCCAGGTGCTACAGTACGGGACGTCCACAGTGTACAACACCACAAGAAGATCGATACCTCACCATCAGTGCCCGCAGACGGCCTCGGAGTACTGCAGGTAGCCTTGCTCGGGACCTTACCGCAGCCACTGGAACAGCTGTCTCCAAAGATACAGTCTACAGACGACTGAACAGACATGGTTTATTCACCCGGAGACCAGCATGGTGCATTCGACTGACCACTGGTCACAGGAGAGCCCGTAAAGCCTGGTGTCAAGAACACAGTACATGGTCATTGGAACCGTGGTCCCAGGTTTGGTTCACGGATGAGTCCTGGTGTAGTCTGAACGGCGATTCTCGCCGGGTTTTCATATGGTGTGAACCAGGAACCAGATACCAACCCCTTAATGTCCTTGAAAGGGACCTGTATGGAGGTCGTGGTATGATGGTGTGAGGTGGGATTGTGAGTGGTGCACGTACAACCCTGCATGTCTTTGACAGAGGAACTGTAACAGGTTAGGTGTATCGGGACGTGTTGCACCCCTTTTCAGGGGTGCAGTGGGTCCCACCTTCCTCCTGATGAATGATATGGCACGGCCCCACCAAGCTGCCATCGTGGAGGAGTGCCTTGTAACAGAAGATATCAGGCGAATGGAGTGGCCTACCTGTTCTCGAGACCTAAACCCCATCGAGCACGTCTGGAATGCTGTCAGTCGACGTATCACTGCACGTCTCCAAACCCCTTAGACACTTCAGGAGCTCCGACAGGCACTGGTGCAAGAATGGGAGGCTATACCCCAGCAGCTGCCCGACCACCTGATCCAGAGTATGCCAACCCGTTGTGCGGCCAGTGTACGTGTGCATGGTGATCATATCTCAGGAAACAGTGGCGTTTTGTAACACATGTGTTTCGGGACGGTTTTCTCAGCTTATCACCAATACCTTGGACTTACAGATCTGTGTCGTGTGTGTTCCCTATGTGCCTATGCTATCAGCGCCTGTTTTGTGTAGTGCCACGTTGTGTGGCGCCACATTCTGCAATTATCCTTAATTTATGAGCGTGAGTGTAGTTCGTTTGATGTGGCAATTTCTTTTTTTATATTTATTTAAATTAGATTTCTTCTTAATTGTAAATTAAATGAAAACGATAATTTTTCATTTTACGGAGCTGAAAAAAAGTAATGGTACAGTAAATTCCCTTTTGATGAGCATATGTTCCTACATTCTTAAAACATTAAGTAATATCTCCTTCTTATTAAATCCTTCATGGTTCTCTTTGTTCTAAATATGAAATTGTCCGAATTCAATCACTCGGTGACGTCTAGAAACTGAAGTTTTTGTTTCGTGTTAAGGAAAAATTGATAAATAAATGAAATAAAATTCTTCTCCTTCGTTGTAGCAATTTTTTCTTTATTGTTTTTATCGTTTCCTTGACTACTTTGTATCACTGTGTCCTAACATCTGATGTCAACTGGTTGTCGTGAATGTTCTTTCACATCTCAGGCCCGGTTACAAGAGGGTATTTAGCTTCCACTCTGTTATTACCCAACTTTTCTTAATATAGTGGTACCACTTCTTCGCGTAGTACATTTTGTCTCTTTGGGTTCCGTAGTTGATCTCGACTATGGTGGTTCTGAGAAAGCTGAGCTTTGACTTTTTTCTTTTCTTTTTCTTTTTCCAACACTCACGGGTCCTACTTGGTTTTTCTGGCTGAACTGCTTGTCTAAGCATAGTTGTCAGGATGGTAGTGCTGAACTTTGACCTTTAAGAACGACACCTACAAGTAATGGTTTGCACCGCCCATCAGTGCCTATAATCCGGTCGCACAATAGAATTAAAGGATCACATATTCGGAACCCCGTAATTTTCTCCATTGCGACCCAAACGTTTGAAATTTGTCTCGAAGGTACCTAAAGCACTCATCTGTAATGGTGCAAAAGCGTGGCACCCTGCAACATCACCCTCAGGCTCGGTTAAGCTTTAAACAGAAAGGTATCGACACACAAGGAAAAAGGCCACAGCTCCGAAGTTCATGTCAAATGTAAGGTGGAGTAATGATGCCACTTTGGCTGTAAATTTCACCACAATTTTGCCCAACGCCACATGGGCGGGTCACACGATAGGTAGGTCGTCACAGCCTCTCGAACCCATATGCCACACCTTCTTTTCACGTCTCTGCGATGTAGGTCAGAAACATGGCACCCAACGTTCGGTTCACGCGGTTTTATAATGGGTGACCGAGGAAAACCTTTCAGACACACCGCCACACAAAAGACACGAAAAGGCATAAGGGATAGTATGAAGGAGAGCCATAAAACCACCCCATTCACTGCGACTTTGATTTCCACACATTTCAAGGTGGCAGCGCGATGGACAACAGGAAGACGTTCTTGAGGACCTTTGACACTGTTGACACCCTCGAACGTTTCAATATATCCCTAAGGATTTGTAGGGCCACATACCCATCACTGAAATGATCGCACCCGTTTGGAGTGGAGCGTGACCGCAATTTTTGCTCTCGTGTCCGGACAGGAATCAGTGGGGACCGTTCAAAACTATTCAACGAAATGTAAATGTGATCCGAACAGCAAAGAGCTATCAATCCTGCTGCGGCGTAGTCACGCGGAATTTCAGTATTAACACGTGCATGAATAAAACGGCAAAGGGTCACACTATGAATGTCCTTCCCCCCACTTTCCCCCAACTGCCCACCTTTCGTTTCGGCATCACCCTAGGTTTCACCTACGAAACTTTATTAAACACATTAGAAATGTACCTTCCGAAATTTCGACACCAAATCAGCCAGGCGGCTGCTCTAGCGCCTGAGGGTTTCGCAACCCCTTCGACAACTCTTCGGTGGTCTTTGCCTACCTTCAGACGCTGCAGTAGCCTCCTGGCTGAATTGGTGTCGAAGTTTCTGGCAGGTATATTTGTAACGTGCTCAACAAATTTGCGTAGGTGGCACCGAGCGTCTTGCTGAAATTAGTGGTAACAGCAGTGTCAAAGGTTGTCAATGACAACTTTTTGTTGCTCATCGCACTGCAAACTACCTTTTTCAAGTGTGAGATGTGTGGGAGTCATCGCCTCCGGGAGAGAGGTGGTTTCATTTGACGCCCTTTATGCCACTCCTTGGGAAATTTTCGTGTCGATTCTGAACGACGGAGTGTCTGAAATGTTTTCCTCGGCTACCAGTAAGAAAACCGCGTGATTTCAACGCTGGGCGTCACTATTCTGACCTCCATCGCAGAGATGTCAAAAAAAATGCGTGAAATGAAGGTAAGGAGGGCTGTGACGACTTTCTCGTCGTGTGACACGCCCACAGTGGCGTTTGGCAGAAATTCGGTAGCAGTATGACATCATTAACCCAATTTACAGCTTACGTGAAATTCCGAGCTGTGGCCTTTTTTCGCATGTGACGACTACTACTTGGTGTTTAAAGCATCGCCGAGCCCGAGGGGGACTAAGTTTTTGCACAATTACAGAGGAATGTCATAGGCACTTTTGACCCAAATTTCAAACTTATGCCTCGCAATGGGAGACAATTACGGCGTATCGAAAGAGTGATTCTTCAATGCTGTTGCGCAGAGTAGTAATGTTAGTGTGCAATATTTTAATCTGAAAATATTTTCACGCCATACGAAGAAGCCAGTCGCTGATAGCAGATGTTTCGCTACTGGTGATGATGCTGGCAAAACAGAAGCATGCAGTCCACTTTCGATAAGATGAACTCTTTCACTAGTTTTAGGTTCTGTATGAGACTTCACTCGGAATGAAGCTGTATGCTGGTCCTAACTTTGTTCGGAGCCGAAGACCCACTCGTGTACCCTTGATGACTGCTCGACACAAAGCTTTATGCCTCGCCTGGGCCCGTCATCACCAATATTGGACTATTGATGACAGGAGACACGTTGTCTGGTGGGACGAGTCTCGTTTCAAATTCTAACGAGCGGGTGCATTGATCCTGTACGTCAGGGGGGTACGGTTAAAGCTAGTGGAGGCTCTGTAATGGTGCGCGACGCAAGCAGTTGGAGTGATATGGGACCCCTGATACGTCTAGATACGACTCTAGAATGTGACACGTAGGTAAGCATTCTGTCTAATCATCTGCATCCATTCATGTCCATTGTGAATTCCGATGGACTTCGGCAATTCCAGCAGGGCAATGTGACATCCCGCACGTCCAGAAATACTATAGAGTGGCTCCAGGAACAGTTTTCTGAGTTTAAAAGCTTCCTCTGGCCACCACACTCCCTTGACATGAAGTTTACTGAGCATATCTGGGATGCCTTGCAATGTGCTGTTCAGAACTCCACCCCTCGTACTTTTACTGATTTATAAACAGACCTGCAGGATTCATGGTGTCAATTCCCTCCAGCGCTACTTCAGACATCAGTCGAGTCCATGTACTTCAGACATTAGTCAAGTCCGTGCCATATCGTGTTGCAGCGCTTCTGTGTCGTCGCAGGGGCCCTACACGATATTAGGTGTTCCAGTTTCTTTGGCTTTTCAGTGTATAACGTTATGATACTCAGATGGTAGGACAAGCCAAAAAGTCAAAATGAGTAACTAACTGGAATATGCAGAGGGGAACATGGCTCAAGAAGCGACAGACGCCGAGGAAGACTTGTGTATATTATATGCACTAGTAGACTTCAAAGGGGTCCGGATTTAATAGAAAATGAGGGGCAGGAGATGGCTCGAGAAATTGTAGGTTTAAAAGAATATTGATGAAACAAGTACTCCAGATGTCACAAATGGAAAAGAAATTAACAAAAACGAAATGAGGAATAGTTTAAAAGGATATCCGATGAAAATTTTATGAAATTTTTGAAAGAAATTAGTGAGGCAATTGTCTGTAAAATACAAGAACTTAACCATAAATCAGGAAAAATAAAAGCATGTGCCAAGAAAACTAACTCTAAAATAGAAAAATTATCTACGAAAACTATAGATAAAACAGAAGAAATTAACATATCTTCTGTAAGAACTATAGATAAGTCAGAACAGATTTCTAGAGAAATTAATCATAAATTCAGTCGTGATGAAGGGAAGATGGCACGTAACAAGTGAAGAGCGCTCAGAACAGATTGTCAGTTTACCCATACTTGGAAGGTGTTCTTTGGCATGCCACTGGTGTGTAGCTCTGCAAATCATGTGGAGAGTGTTTCTAAACATACACTTCCTTATTTTGCACTCCTGCACCTGAATCTTTAAAATACTATTAAAACAACTAAGAACATCAACCATCCTACCACTGGCAACGTGAGCAACACGGAAGCTCAGCCAGCTAGGTGGGAATGCGGAACAGCTGAGGGGTGTACCGAGATAGTCCGTACAATGGCGATAAACACGGTGTCCATGTACCTATAATAAAATTATGATGCCTGGAAATTACGGGAGCCATAACAACAGAATGACCGGAACTGAAATAAAAACCGTAGCCTCAGTCAATAAAGAAACACGTGCAGTGGGAATCTGCGTAATGATGTCTGTAATCTACGAAACATAACGAGAGCACATAACGCAGGATCAGCGGATTCCATCAACGAGCGCCAGTGGCGTGGGGCATAAATGAACGACCGTCGAGTCGTAATTCTTGTGAAATGTGTTGGGCACATGGCCAAGTGCTGTTATAAAGTAAAAGGAGAATAAATATCATGGGTATACTGATGCTGAGAATACTGAGTGATAATGAACCACTAGTAAAGGCTTCGAATTTCATGTTTATGGTTATGCAACGATAAAATGTGAAAAGAACGCGCTTGTGGAGTTCAGTTGGATGATAAACAAACCGACAAGAAAATGAGAGTAAAATGTTTAATTTTGTGTGAATAATTTAATTTACTCAAAGAACTCTATTTAAAGAGAATTTTTCGAATTTTGTGTTTATTGTTTTCAAACTTGAATTTAAAATATGTCACTTTGCATACTTTATATTGCCCATCATCATAAAAAGGGTAATGGGCATAGATATTACAAGAGCATGGGAAATGAAATGACAATATGGTGTGGATAATAGGAAACTGAAATTCGATGTGTCTTTCATATTTTTGGAACGTTGTGAAACCTATTTGTTTTTGGTAAATATCTAACGAAATCTATACAAAGAAGAATGCAAATGTTCGTTTGTTCAAAATCGTGTATCTCCTAAAACTGTTGAGCGATATATCGATATACAGTGACTTTTTATAACAATGTTTCCCCATTATTAAATTTATACAAAATTATGTATTATGCATACAAAAATAGATATATGAAAACACACGCATACTCGAAAGCAACATTGTGCCAAAATTTGAGAGCATTTGGTCAAAAACTTTCGTAGATTTGCGACTGGGAGCATTTACAGTTTATATATAAGTGCACTTTAGATGTAAGTATAAACGCAGACGTTTGTTTCCTCATTATTAAATTTATACAAAATTATGTACTATACATATAAAAATAGATATATGAAAACACACGCATATTCGAAAGCAACATTGTGCCAAAATTTGAGGGCATTTGGTCAAAAACTTTCGTAGATTTGCGACTGGGAGCATTTACAGTTTATATATAAGTGCACTTTAGATGTAAGTATAAACGCAGACGTTTGTTTCCTCATTATTAAATTTATACAAAATTATGTACTATACATGTAAAAATAGATATATGAAAACACAAGCATATTCGAAAGCAACATTGTGCCAAAATTTGAGAGCATTCGGTCAAAAACTTTCGGAGATTTGCGATTAGGAGAATTTACAGTTTATATATACGTACACTTTAGATGTAAGTATAGATGCAGACGTTTGTTTCTCCAAAATATCAAATCTCCAAAAGTTCTTCATAGATTTCTTTGAAATTTTGACAGTTCATCTGAATATTTATATGTTTTCATTTACCTACTGGAATGCCATCTCATATATATATGTTATGAAAGAGGAGAACGTTATAAAAATGTAAAGGTCGGTTTGATCATGTATGATTGCTTTAAGATTTTAACATAACATTTAATTTTAAAAATGGTGTGATTTTAGGTATCCAGTTCTTTCATATGCTATATTTTTAATACATATATTCTGTGTAAAGGAAAGCATTTTTAGTAGATGTCTCGAACTGTATCGTTCCAGTTTACTTAAGATTTTTACATGTTACTGTAACAAACATTTAGACACATACAGACTACATACTTTTTAATATGTAGTATACGCTGAGGTAACAAAAGTCGTTGGATACCTCCTCCTATCGTGTCAGAACTCCCTTTGTCTGGCGTAGTGCAGCGACCGGACGTGGCATGGACTCAACACGTCGCTGCAAGTCCCCTGCAGAGGTACTGACTTACTCTGCCTCTTTAGCCGTTCACAACTGGGAAAGTGTTGCCGGTGCAGGATTTTGTGCACGAACTGATCTATCGATTACGTCCCACAAATTTTCGATGGGATTCATGTCGGACGCTCCGCGAGTCCAAATCAGTCGCTCGAATTGTACAGAATGTTCTTCAAAGAAATCGTGAACAATTGTGGCCCGGTGACATGGTCAATTGTCATCCATGAAAATTTCATCACCGTTTGGGAACACGAAGTCCATGCATAGCTGCAGATTGTCTCCATGTAGCCGAACATAAACATTTCCAGTCAATGATCGGTTCAGTTTGACCAGGAGACCCAGTTCATTCCAAGAAAACACAGCCTACATCATTACGGTGTCACCACTAGCTTCCACAGTGCCTTGTTGACAACTTGGATCGTCTGCGCACCAATCTCGCCAGTTGGCAATGGAATGTATCCGTAGACTATCCTTATGTGATAGTTGGCTTTATCATGCTCTAGTGCTTTATTAACTTAATGAAGGGTATCGTTGCATAATAGTGAACTATTACTATTTTACGGTCTTTGCAAATAAAAGCACTCACTCAGCTGAGTCATGCTTCACGGCTGCTGAGTGTGTGATGGCAGAAAACCACTTTGACGCCAATTAGATGGGTTTGACCGCACTGAATCAGTGCAAAGTCCCTGACAGCTAAATTTTTAAATTGCTCAGGAAAGGTACTCGGATGGCACCGAGGATGTTGCCGAATTGGGGGTGGGGGTTGGTGGTGGGGGTGTGGGAGAGGGGGTCTTAAGGGACCCTTTGCCATTTTATTCACACACATGTCAATGTTGCAACAATCTATGACCACTCCTCAGGAGCGTGCAAAACAGAAGGGCTGAAAAAGCATAAATACTTTTTCTGCTTCGGATCATATTTAAATTTCGTCGAATGATTTTGAACGGTCCCACTTTGTGTAACAGAGCAAAAGCTGCTCTCCCATTATACTCCAAAGGGGTAACATCACAGTGAGTGGGGTTGAGTCCCCACGATGTCATTAGAGTTGGTGTGAATCGCCAAGGGGTGTGTCAGCAGTGTCGAACGCTGTCAGAACGTCATCCTGTAGCTCGTCGTACCGTGGACTTTCGGCACGGACCACGCAAAGTGCGGGATTAATCGTCCCAAGGAAAGCTCTGGTCATTGACGCCCTTTATGCCACCTCATGATGGTCATTCGTGACAATTTTGAGCGTCAGCGTGTCTGAAATATTTTCCTCGGCCACTCATAAGAAAACAGAGTGATTTCAACGCCGGGTATCGCGGTTCTGTCCTCCAGCGCAGCGGCGTCAAAGGAAGAGGAGAAATTTGGGTAAGAGGGGTGTGACGACCTTTCCATGTCGTAACACGTCTACGACGGCGTTGGGCAGAGTTGTGGTGAAATTTGGTACCAAAGTGACATCATTAACCCTCCTTATACGTCACACGAATTTCTGAGTTCTGGTCACAATTCTGCATCTGTCGACACCTTGCTGTTGAAGTGTTGAGGAGCTCGAAGGCGACGACCACACTTACAGAGGAAGATTGTAGGCACTTTAAAGTCAAATTTTACACGTAAGCATCGGAATGGCCGTTAATAATTTGACTGTGTGATACTATTGTTACATGTTTTTCACAACGTGTCTGTGGTAGCACAGAGCGAATTATTTCCATTGTGAAATTGTGAATATAGCGAGGTCATTGTTTAATGTCATTGTACTAGCAATGAGGTTTTTGCGCCTTTCCTTTAGACGCATTTTCTGTTAGTGTGTCTTTGCTTACATGCTTTGTGGTCATATAGTAGTTGTGTTACGGTCATCAAACATTCCCTGCACTCAGTTCTACATCTACAGGGATACTCTGCAAATAACATTTAAGTGCCTGGCAGAGGGTTCATCGAACCACCTTCACAGTTCTCTATTATTCCAATCTCGTATAGCGCGCGGATAGAATGAACACCTATATCTTTCCGTACGAGCTCTGATTTGCTTTATTTTATTGTGGTGATCGTTCCTCCCTATGTAGGTCGGTGTCAACAAAATATTTTCGCATTCGGAGGAGAAAGTTGGTGACTGGAATTTCGTGAGAAGATTCCGTCGCAACGAAAAACGCGTTTCTTTTAGTGATTTCCAACCCAAATCCTGTATCATTTCTGTGACACTCTCTCCCATATTTCGCGATAATACAAAACGTGCTGCCTTTTTTTTTTCAATGTACTCCGTCAGTCCTATCTGGTAAGGATCCCAAACCGCGCAGCAATATTCTAAAAGAGGACGGACAAGCGTAGTGTAGGCAGTCTCCTTAGTGGGTCTGTTACATTTTCTAAGTGTCCTGCCAATAAAACGCAGTCTTTGGTTAGCGTTCCCCACAACATTTTCTATGTGTTCCTTCCAATTTAAGTTGTTCGTAACTGTAATACCTACGTATTTAGTTGAACTTACTGCTTTTAGATTAGACTGATTTATCGTGTAACCGAAGTCTAACGAGATGCTTTTAACACTCATGTGGATGACCTCACACTTTTCGTTATTTAGGGTCAACTGGCACTTTTCGCATCGTTCAGATATTTTTTCTAAATCGTTTTGTAATCTGTTTTCATCTTCTGATGACTTCATTGGCCGATAAACGACAGCGTCATCTGCTAACAACCGAAGACGGCTGCTCAGATTGTCTCCCAAATCGTTTATATAGATAAGGAACAGCAAAGAGCCTATAACACTACCTTGGGGAACGCCAGAAATCACTTCTGTTTTACTCGATGACTATCGTCAGTTACTACGAACTGTGACCTTTGGGACAGTAACATAACTGAGACAATATTACATAAGCACGCAATTTCACTACGAGCCGCTTGTGTGGTAGAGTGTCAAAAGACTTCCGGAAATCCAGAAATACGGAATCGATCTGAAATCCCTTGTCAATAGCACTCAACACTTCATGTGAATAAAGAGCTAGTTGTATTTCACAAGAACGATGTTTTCTAAACCCATGTTGACTGTGTGTCAGTAGACCGTTTTCTTCGAGGTAATTGATTATGCTCGGACACGATATATGTTCTAAAATCTTGCTGCATATCGACGTTAATTTAATGGATTACTCCTACTACCTTTCTTGAATATTGGTGTGACCTGTGCAACTTTCCAGTCTTTGGGTAAGGATCTTTCGTTGAGCGAACGGCTGTATATGATTGTTAAGTATGGAGCTAATGCATCAGCATAATCCGAAAGGAACCTAATTGGTATAGAGTCTGGACCAGAAGACTTGCTTTTATTAAGTGATTTAAGTTGCTTCACTACTCCGAGGATATTTACTTCTACGTTACTCATTTTGGCAGCTGTTCTCGATTCGAATTCTGGAATATTTACTTCGTCTTCTTTTGTGAAGGCATTTCAGAAGGCTGTGTTTAGTAACTCTGCTTTGGCAGCACTGTCTTGGATAGTATCTCCATTGTTATCGCACAGAGATGGCATTGATTGCTTCTTGCTGCTAACATACTTCACATACGACCAGAATCTTTTTGGATTTTCTGTCAGGTTTCGAGACAAAGTTTCGTTGTGGAAACTGTTATAGGCATCTCGCATTGATGTCCGCACTAAATTTCGAGCTTCTGTAAAAGATCGCCAATCTTGTAGATTTTCCGTCGGTTTATATTTGTCATGTTTGTTTTGTTGTTTCTGCAAAAGTGTTCTAACCTGTTTTGTGTACCAAGGAAGATCAGCATCGTCGTTTGTTAATTTATTTGGTATAAATCTCTCAATTGCTGCCGATACTATTTCTTTGAATCAAGTCACATCTGGTCTACACTTACATTATTAATTTGGAATGAGTGGGGAGCGCCTCTCAGGATTTTTATCTGCTTTTTTGAATAGGTATATTTTTCCTTATTTTTCGAGGATTTGGGGATTACAATATTCAGTCTCGCTATGACAACCGTGTGTTCACTAATCCCTGAATCGGTTATGATGCTCGTTATTAACTCAGGATTATTTGTTGCTAAGAGGTCCACGGTGTTTTCACAACCGTTTACTACTCGCGTGAGCTCATGTACTAACTGCTTTAAATAATTTTCATAGAATGCGTTTAGCACAATCTCGGATGATATTTTATGCGTACCTCCGGAATTAAACATGTTTTTTCTCCAACACATCGTGGGTAAATTAAAGTCACCACCAACTAATATGCCGGCCGGTGTTGCCGTTCTAGGCGCTTTAGTCTGGAACCGCGTGACCGCTACGGTCGCGGGTTCGAATACTGCCTCGGGCATGGATGTGTGTGATGTCCTTAGGTTAGTTTGGTTTAAGTAGTTCTAAGTTGTAGGAGACTGATGACCACAGATGTTAAGTCCCATAGCGCTCATAGCCATTTGAACCAACTATTATCGTGTGAGTCGGGTACGTGTTTGAAATTAAACTCAAGTTTTCTTCGAACCTTTCAGCAACTGTATCATCTGAATTGGGAGGTCGGTAAAAGTATCCAATTAATATTTTATTCCGGTTGCCAAGAATGACCTCTGCCCACACTAACTCACAGGGTGTATCTACTTCAATTTCGCGACAAGTTAAACTACTTCTGACAGCAATAAATACGCCACCGCCAACCGTGTTTAGCCCGTCCTTTCGGAACACTGTTAGGTTCTTCGCAGAAATTTGGCTGAGCTTATATTCGGCTTTAGCCAGCTTTCAGTGCCTATAGCGATTTGAGCATCAGTGCTTTCTTCTAGCGCTTGGAGCTTGGTACTTTCACAACACAGCTACGACAATTTACAACTGTTATACCAATGGTTTCTGTATCTACGTTCTTCCTGTGTTCAGCGAGCACCCTTTGTGACTGAAGCCCTTCTTGTGTTTTCCCGAGACCTTGTAACCTAAAAAACCGCCAGTCCACGCCACACAGCCCCTGCTACCCGTGTAGCCGCCTCCTGCGTATAGTGGACTCCTGATCTATTGGACGGAACCCGAAACCCAACCACCCTTTGGCGCAAGTCTAAGAATCTGCAGCCTACACGGTCGCGGAAGCGTCTGAGCCTCTGATTCAGACCCTCCACTCGGCTCTGTACCAGAGGTCCGCAATCGGTCTTGTCGACTATGCTGTAAATGGTCAGATCTGCTTTCATCTTGCAAGCAAGACTGGCAGTCTTTACAACTTCTGTTAGCCGCTCGAAACCAGAGAGAATCTCTTCTGATCCAAAGTGACACACACTATTGGCACCGACGTGAGCAATTACCTACAGTTGGCTGCATCCTGTGCTCTTCATGGCATCCGGGAGGACCCTTTCCACATCTGGAATGACTCCACCCGGTGTGCATTGAGTGCACATTGGTTTTCTTACCCTTCTTGTCAGCCAAGTCCCTAAAGGGCCCCATAATGCGCCTAACGTTGGAGCTCCCAACTACCAATAATCCCACCCTCTGCGACTGCCCCCATCTTGCAGGCTGGAAACAGAGAAATGGAGGCAGCAAAAGAAGAGCAAAGGCGTATACTGCGTTTTTTGACAGCGGGAGGAGCGCAGGGAACAGAAATTCATCAGAGAACGGCACAAGTGTGCGAGGAGCGTAGCACAAGCGATTCAAGGAAGGACGAATATCGCTAGCCGACGACTCACAATCTACAATACCACACCACATTACCTGTATCGTTGTCCAGCAGGTGGATACCCTCTTTATTGAAGACCAGTGTGTGACGGTGGTAGACATTGTCCCAACGTTTGAATAGAAAGGGACATTCAGTGTTCTCCGTCATACTTGGACCATTTTTCGGTGAATAACGCTCCCCGCAATCCTTCTGCTGTAACTCTCGGCTCTTCTCTTGAAGCTTCCATTTCTCATTTTTGAACACTACTGAGTGGAATGGACGGTCGACACGTCCACGTACTCACTCCGTTATAACGTCGGTGTGCGGCCGTATCCCTCTATCGGGCCGGGCGGAGTGGCCGCGCGGTTAGAGGCGCCTTGTCACTGACCGCGCGGCCCCTCCCGCCGGAGGTTCGAGTCCTCCCTCGGGCATGGGTATGTGTTGTTCCTAGCGTAAGTTAGTTTAAATATTGTTTAAGACTAGGAACTGACGACCTCAGCAGTTTGGTCCCTTAGGAATTCACACACAAATCCCTTTATGGGTGGGTTTGGGATATCAGCGGTCTTTTAGGGAGCACACCTGCTTTCCATAGGCAGTGGCATCACAATCTTTTCAGCGGTTATCATTTTACAGCCTTTGGATCGTTATATAGGACTCTATTGTTCGTAGAGGCCAAGAGTTGGCTATAACAGATTGTCAATAGTTACAGAGTCAGTTTCTTGTGCTGGTTTGTTTTAGTGCAATTAACAGGCAGAAGCAAGTTTTTTGTTTCGTTTGGTGACCGCTTTTAAAGTAAATCACGGATAGAAACAAGCTGTCATTTTATTTTGGAGCCCTCTGCTTTGGTCATTGTGAGCCGAAGCAGATTTATGTTATTTATGCAGGGTCTCTCTCCTACAGTCTGGAACCGCGCGACGGCTACGGTTGCAGGTTCGAATCCTGCCTCGTGCATGGATGTGTATGATGTCCTTAGGTTAGTTAGGTTTAAGTAGTTCTATGTTCTAGGGGACTGATGACCTCAGAAGTTAAGTCCCACTGTGCTCAGAGCCATTTTAACCATTTTCTTGTCTCTCGAGTCGTTAGGCGCTTTTTCTCTGGTGTTTCAGTAGATATTTCCAATTTCGTTTTCGTATTGTGTAGCGCTAGCAAATAGTGCTCATCAAGTCCCTCATGCGACGCCCAGCGTCGACGGGAAGAGGTTTGTTTCACATTACAGACAAAACGATTTTTAAAGCGGAATTTCTCATGGCATTTCCTTAGGGCGGTGCCAGATTAGTCTAGTGCGATATTCGTTTTGTCGATCTGTATTAGCAGAGACAGGGACAGGGACAGTAAAACTCTAGCAGCGGCAGCACAGCCCTGGCTGTGGCGCAGACTGCCACGGCCAAGCATACAGCGTCACTGAGTTTCTGCTGGATTGCTGTTTATTCTTGATGTTTTACTGTTCCTGTTACTACACGCCGACAAAACGAATATCGGACCGGACTAATTTGAGAGCGCTCTAGCGAATGGACACGAAGCATTCCGATTAAAAAAAATTGTTTGTAACGAGAAACAAACCGACGCTTTCTGTTGACAATGAGCGTCGCATGAAAGACGGGAGAAGTAGTAACTGTTTGGGCTGATTTCAGCTGCATAATGCAAAAACCAAATTGTGAATACCTGCCAAAACACCAAAGAAAATGGGCGTGACAACTCTTCGGAGAGACACCCGCAATAGCACTTGCATGTATTTTAACATAAGCTCTGTTGTACACTGTTGCTGCTCATTGTGAGATAAAAACCACAAAAACAGGGAGAACCCTGGGAAGACAAGGTACAAGACCTATTTTCCGACCTCCTAAGAAGATAAAGGAGATGCTACGCCATATTAAGGGCAGTAGTGGCCTCAGGATCGCTGTGACTTACTACGTACCTTGCGAGTGGGGATGTAATTACATTGATCAGTTCATCCCTACTGTTTCCGACCGCTGTGAAGAACATCAACGGCATATTAAAAATCGAGAACTGGAGAAATTTGCAGTTGCTGAGGTCAGCCTTACTGTACGAAGTTGACTTGCAGGCCTCTGGTCCTGCTGTGCTACATTTAAGTTTGGAGTTCTAATAGCAGAGGACTCACTGGGTGCCCTTATTTCCACTCCCAAACGATGAGACGGAACGTAGCCTTTGCGTGAAAGTACTTTATTCCGTACTACCTTATAGATGCACGTAGTGATATGCAGTAAGACAATACAGATGGCTCGCGAGCTGCGGTCCTTGGCTGGTCGAGAGATACGTTCGCTCTCTGCAGTGTCTCCAGGTTACCTGAGGAATCCGCTCTCAACGCATGCTCAGCAGCACCTGCGTGAACGAAGGACCTCGAAAGTCCAACTCCGCACACACGAAGTTACAATATTTCCTAACGGGGAGTTGATTATAGCGGACAGTCTGACCTGTTCGGTTTGTAAAATGCCGTTAGATGACACATGGAGTGATAAGTGAAGTACAGAACTCAACACTGACAAATAAGCACAAAATACTATCTGACAGACAAAAGTTTTGTTCCAGAGTTCTATATACTGGGATTAGGTAATTCACGAGGCTCAAGAAATAAGAATATGCGAGAAGAATTTCAACCCTGACAGCGGATATAATGTTAGCGGTGCATGGAAGCGGACTTTCAATGCAGAGAAGAAGCAGAGATATTCGCCACAATGATTGTGTTACTATGGAAACGATATTACTACCGGCGCAGACGTTGACACCATCTGCGATAGCATTACGTAATTACTGACCAACTAGAATACGTGTCTGGGATATAAGGCCGTAAAAAGAGCAGTTTAGACAGTCAATTGTCCTGACAAAGACGATGGAGGTAATTGTCCAGAACTCTAAGTTTTGCACTGAACGGACGCGTCAAGAAGTCCGAGAATGTTTCATACAACAGTGCCATCGCGAACGACTTCGATCACAAGGTTTTTGTTTTTCTATTTGGATGGCGTACTGCTTTGGTCTCTTGTGTCATTATATTCCTGAAACTATTGTTCTTGAAGCTGAAACTGAGTGCAAAGTCTTAATATATATCGTGCAATAAAGGAAGTATTAGGTATATGACTACCACTGCACAATTCCCAGCTAACTATACTCCTCCAAACACCTGCCCACACATCTCAGCGAGATTACTAAATAGCTGTCTGCCTTGACACCGTACGTTATATAATTCGCATTATTACCGTTTTCTGATTCCTGCCGTCATCCGATCGTTTCAAGCAAAGTGAAAAAACAAAAAGGTAACAGTAATGGGTTCAATATGGCTGAAAGCCAAGCCTTCGTAATATTTTTCACAACATCTAATTCCGTTTTCAGGACCAGTTTTGTGACTTGGCACAACTTTATCAACTTAAGGAAAAGTCTGTGTAAGAGTCAGTGATATTATTTGGTACCTCACTAACACCTGTTCGGCTTGATCCTACTTCAGACAAATTGAAATTTTGGTTACATTGGTGTTTCCCATAACGTTGTAACACATCTGACAATGGCAGAAAGCCGAAACCGGTAACATTGTGCATTGTATAATAAAGTATGATCAAGCCAGAAAATTATTAGTGAAGTGTGAAATGTGATCGCTGACCTGTATACACACGTCGTCTTCACTTGATCAAGAGGATTACTTTGATGAATGTCATATACATAATTACTTCTTTCGATACAAGTTTTTTTCTACACCAGTACACTTCAGTAGTGAATATACTAAACTCGACTGAACTTTTAAGTTCGCTCAGGACTTTCGCTTCATCAGAAAACGTAATAAAACGTCTCGCACTGGAGCAACGGCTTCCGAAAGGAGAGGCACATCTCCTGGATTCAAGTCATATCGATTCCTTTATAAAGGTCGACGCTGCAGTCCCCTTTGTGTCCCGGGTATTAACGTAAACATCGGCCGTTACGAATCTGTGGAATTTCCGTGCCGGCTCGTCATAAAATGGAAGGCCCTCTGAGTCATGGCCGCCAGCATCATAAAAATCGTCCGTAGGGAATAAACGCAAAGAGTACGGCAAGCGTAAGTGAGTCTTTTATTTCGGACGAGGTCATACGACCTGCTGCAGCGTCTGTGTTACAGATATTGCAGTGGAGAACGTTATCTAAATAAACCGTAGATAGCTTTTCTTCAAAAAAGACAGACTGAATTTATTGTCTAGTGGAGGTTTAATTCCTGTATTCAAATATATAGTTGCAGTGTTTCTACTCTCAAGCTTTAGTTTGATTGTCGCCTTCATTTTTTCAGATTTTTAACTTATCCTGGAACGTGATGAACTAATTCAACTTTTGCAATATGTTTGGGGTACTTTATGCTCACCTTCTGAAACTATTGGAATACATTCAGTTTCTTTATATTTTAAAATTTTGAAAAAAGATTTTTATTGCTTTTAATGAATTCTTCTACTAGGATGCGTATATATTTTAAATTTAGGTCTCATTAAGGGGCGTCACTTTTCCCAATCAAGGTTGTGTTTAGTATTTCCAGGTTCAGAACCTTACTTACACTTCAGTATCTCTTTAAAAAGTATGTTGAGAGTAGCAGTCAACAACAATGAACGAAATTTTCATTTTTTTATATTTTTTTATGTTGCTCATTAAGTCGTCAGTAAACTTTATTGAAAATGTATTGATATTGCAGAGATTGTATTAAAAGGTATTTTCAGGTTCTGGAACCTGATTACACATCAGCTCTATTTAAAAATTATGTTTTTAATACAGAGGCGTCCAAAAACTATTTCGACTGTTGAAACGTCCATAACTGGCAAACTAATTGACGGAGTTGTCTCATCTTTGGTAGTGTAATAGTTTGTAGTTCCGGCAATCGCCACACAAGCGTTGTATTGCGTTGTTTTGTTTTGTCAGATGACAGTCGCCAGAAAGTAAGTGTTTTGTTCTTAATTGCACCTAGTTACTTGAATAAACATGCCTGGCGCAAGGCTTACATTCGATGAAAGGAAGTCAGTTTTGAAGTGGCATTTTAAGTACGTTAACATTAATGAGGTTCAACGGCAATGGGCAAATGAGTATCAAACAGAGCCACCGACACGTTTAACGATTCGTCACATTCGAGACAAATTTGAAGCCGAAGGCTGTGTTAAGGATGTACACAAACAACGATCTGTACGACCTGTAACAGTAACAAGTACAGATAACTCCCGTCGTGTGTTACAACAATTCACTCGCTCACCACAGAGGTCTGTGAGACAGTGTACCCGTGAAACTGGAGTGAGTCGCTCAAGTGTTCGGCGAATTTTTAAGACAGCAAAGTGGAAGTGCTACATCCCACGATTGCTACACGCAATGAACCTGGGCGACCCAGATCGTAGAACGGAGCGCTGCGAGTGGTTTACTAACATGGTGCGCAACGATGAAGAGTTTGCAGAGATGATTGTGTGGTCTGATGAGGCACAGTTCAAACTCAATGGTACAGTAAATCGCCACAATTGTCTACTGGGCCGCCGAAAATCCGAAAGTCCATGTAGACAAAGCCGTGAATCTGCCAGAAGTAAATGTGTGGTGTGGCTGTCTTATCGGGGCTTGATTGGGCCATTCTTCTTTGACGGCACAGTTACCGCTGTGGTGTACCTTTAGAAGCTTCAGACATCTATTCTACATGCCATCCGAGACTTGTACGGAGACGAAAGAGTTTACTTTCAACAAGATGGTGCCCCATCCCAATACCAAAATCGTACTAGGGCGTATCTCGACGAAAATCTACCAGGAAGATGGATTGGCCGTAGAGGTGCTTTGGAGTATCCACCACGTTCCCCAGACCTAACTCCTCTGGACACTAAAGGACGTTGTTTATCAAATGGCTCTGAGCACTATGGGACTTAACATCTGTGGTCATCAGTCCCCTAGAACTTAGAACTACTTAAACCTAACTAACCTAAGGACATCACACACATCCATGCCCGAGGCAGGATTCGAACCTGCGACCGTAGCAGTCACGCGGTTCCGGACTGAGCGCCTAGAACCGCTAGACCACCGCGGCCGGCGTTGTTTATCGACAAAAGCCACGCACATTGGATGAACTTCGAGAATCTATCGTACATTCATGTGCAAATATCCAACTAAACACGTTGCAGTCAGTATTTCGAGCTGCAGTTCGGCGGCATTGTTTGTGAATGTTAATGGTGACCATTTCGAACACCTACAGTGACATCTTTAAGTTGGACTTTAAGCTACACTTTCAACAAAAATGATACAACTGCGCCATTTAGTTTGCAAGTTATGGACTTTTAAACAGTGCATACATTTTTTGGACCCCTCTGTATAATTCAACAAGAATTAACGAATTTTGTTTTTCTCAATTTTTTAGGATGGGCAGAAAGTATCATACTCCCCCCTCCCCCCCTCGCCTTGCTAATGCGAGTTAGAAAAGTCCTTGGTATTGCTAGTGTTAGCACATACAACCTCTTTGGACACGTAATCATCAAAACTAGTTATTCTCTAAAATTGGGAAGGAGAACGAGTGATCCCAAAATCTACTCAATGAAGTTTCAGAAAGCAATGTGCATTCGTATCGGAGGACTCACCTAAATTGCTAACCTCAAAAAAATGGTTCAAATGGCTCTGAGCACTATGGGACTCAACTGCTGAGGTCATTAGTCCCCTAGAACTTAGAACTAGTTAAACCTAACTAACCTAAGGACATCACAAACATCCATGCCCGAGGCAGGATTCGAACCTGCGACCGTAGCGGTCTTGCGGTTCCAGACTGCAGCGCCTTTAACCGCACGGCCACTTCGGCCGGCGCTAACCTCAAAAATCTTCGAAGTTGTTGAAACTTTGGCACACAATTTTCTACAGATGCTAGTTATATAAGTGGGCGAATATTCGCCGTGTAGGATAGGTGTAGTATAAAACATATGCAGGAGCGTTTTCTGTTGTACATAAACCTTTAGAAATAAGATTCAAACTCAGGCACTACGATACGATAACCACACCAGAATTTGCTTATGCAGCTGAAACCTTGAACATTAATGTTGTGAACAGACGAAACCACTTTCGTCTGGCTATAACTGTGGATTCTTTGACTGCTCTAGAAGAAGGCTCATCATACTAGAACACAAGGAATATTAGTTCACGTTATTACATACAAGAATAAAAGATTTACTTAATTCTGACACAGTTCTTTGCCATAGGATTGCTTGATAATTTATAACTATCACTGACTTTGGAAGCATCACTCGATGCACTAATTAACAAACTTTTCTATTGCAGTAAAAATGCATGTGAGAAAGTCCATTTAATCAGAAACTTTAACAACCGTCACTGTCCTACAGGATGGTGTTGCCTGCTGTAGCTGAGGTCAAGAACTGAGCTGAGCTCTTGCATATTCGACATTATATTGACTTCAGAGTGGAGGCGCTGCTATCCTGAGAGGGTGGGTGTATCTTCTGGAGTGCCTCCCATTGGTTGTTGCGGATTGCAGCTAGCTGTCGCTGATGTCTGTGGCATCGATTCGCATTACCAACTAGGTGTGTCACTCCAGTTGTAAGACGTCGTGGTCTCCTGACCTTCATTGCTTACATATTCCGCCCTCACAATCATATTTCGCAGATCAAGACGCTTCATTCGAACCGAAACTCGATAAGATAAAGCCAATGTTGTATGAATTAATGTAAACGATATGCAAATAACTAGTAAATCGCAAGTGCACACCGAGATTGGAATACTCGAGGCTGGCGCACACACACATACGTTCAAGACACGGAGGTCGCAGGGGCTTTTAGTTCGAGAGAGGCAAACCGCACGCTGGAGGGCTGTAGAGCAGACAACGTTTGCCCGAGTGAGAGGAAGAACGACCCCGTGTTCGGCTTAAAAGCAAATTCCGCTACATTGTGTGGGAGTGCCCAGCCTACGCATTCTTTACAAACATAGCACGCAGTTTCAGAGGTTTCCACAGGGAGACAGAAAAACGCCAAACGCCGATGCTACAGATTTCCGTATTGGTCGGCTTAAACGAAACATCATTCTCCCGTTTTAGAAGAGCAATGCTGATTGGCAGACGATCTTCCTGACGCCTTGAGCTGAAAGAGCAATGGAAGAGACCGAAAGATATACCCCTTCACGTCTGGTGTGGAGAGGGGCCGTTCCGTTGTCGCTCTTGGAGCGACAACACGTAACGAGAGCGTGTGCGCTCGTATGTGTACTCAACTTATTTGTCAGCAGCGAGCGGCGCAGACAGCAGTCATCGCAGCTTACGGTATTGTGCGCTACAGCTCTTGCGAGCCCCATATTTCCTCCAGAACAGTACACTTCACTGCATTTGACACGCGGCAGCCTCGACCGTACCTAGCAACATTCTAACGGATAATTATTCAAGTTGAGTAGGCGCGGCTCTCAGCCACTCTGCCAAGTCAATAACAATCTTAAACTTTGTATAGAAATTTCATTAGCGAATCCTATCCTTAAGAGGTAACTCCACATTCCGAAAAGAACCCGGAAATAACTTGTTCAGTTCATAACTAAATGTGTCATTGTGATTTCTCAGAATTTTTGCAAAATAAATAATAATTTTCGGTAGTTTCATGTTTTCTTACACTAACTAACACTACTCCAGTACCCAAGTATCGTACTAGTTACGTAAGAAATTTTGTGAATTTTTGTGTCATTTCGTTACAGCAGACGACTCCAGAAGATATTTATTGCTGGAAGTTTACCAGGAATTTCTCTTCAGAACGTTAGCAGCGTCTGTCTGACTTCTGTAGTAGCGTGCGGGTGGAAATTGCATCCTATAGGAGCCACAGGGTAAAGGGTACATCTCAGATTAATCCGTTGCGCAGAACGACAGAGTAGCACCCACACGCTCACACAGTCTCTGGACCATACTATAATTAAGAAGGAAACGATATGGCAGAAAGACATTACTGAAAAAAATTACACTCTCTGTAGATCGGTAGTCATGTGTGGGCTTAGGTTCAACTGGTCCCAAGAATGCCTAATCGTGTTCACCTGAACAGGTACCGTGGACCACTTTATATGTTGATTCCTCCCCTCCCAGAAGAAACTGTTATTGATGTGGAATAGGTGTGACCGCACATTATCGTTTTCGAAGACCAATCCATCAACTAAATGTTTATTACAGGGCTGTAAAATAGGCTGATGGATGCTTTTCGCTACTGCACAGCACTCAAATCACTCTTGACAGCGATGGGAAACATATGATACCGGCCTAAAACTCTTTCCTGCCGAACTCATGAGACTGCGTGGCTGAGTGCACAATGGTACATGCCCACCTCCACACCCTACTACGGCTGTCAGATATATCCTGCACTCGCCAGTAAAGAGAATCCAACACCACTTATCGGGTTCCACAACTATTGTTGCCTTCCCCGCCGTCTTGCCCCAGCACGGTGCGTGTAGAGGCTGCGGAGGATGGAAGGAGGACAACGTTGTCCACAACGAGCGCCTAGAGTCCTAACCGATAGCATGGAGACGGTAGTGTACTCTGTGGCTTAACACTACCCTCCTGGTTCCTTTCAACAGGCAACAAGCAGATCTGCTCCATTCCCATCGGAGTCCTCAGAATCATAATTTTTAGGTTATGGTCGTCGCCTAGTGTGGTCACAGTCAATCACTACAAGCCAGATTTTCAGTGTTACGTGTCTCAAGTTCGCGGTTTAAATTTCGAATGGGATCGTTGCGATGTACGTCACTTCTGTAGTCAGCTTGTTGTGCTGACTACGTTTCTTAGCGTAAGGTGGTAATAGGCTCACAGTCTCAGCTTGAAATTAGCTTCTCATCGTGTTGAGACTGAACAGTGTACACGTCGCACTATCCCAGTCTTGACTGGAGAGACAGCGTCCTTTACTGAACTGCACTGAGAATGCAGGCATTCTTTTATCTCCATGAAAACGTCGCTCAACATAGGCATTTTCTGTGGTCAGAAGAGTACTTCTAAAGAGGATACCTGAAAGTTAAGCAAGACATGGGGGTAGTGGAAAACATCTTTTGAGCAATTTGCGATAGACTTTCTAGGAACTACAACTTAAACAAGTATCCTTAGTGGACAGCATTGTCAAAAGCCGCCTCGGCTTTTAATATGCCTTGAAGATACGGAGTAATCAAAGTTATACATTGTTTACTGAGCAAAATTTCTTAAGGTAGGAAAATAGTGGTCAAAATAGTTGATGCACGATGGCGAAATGCTAGTTCCCAGATAAACATAAATACAAGAGAGAAAACTTTATGAACAAAAAACCATGTAAGAAGACATTCAAATCAGTTTTCTAAGCCAGAAAATATCAGAAGAATCTACAACGGTGGGCATTAAAATTTCAACTCCTTGAAGGTGGTATGAAACAAAAGTCAAATTGGAATGAGGCTTGTTTAATGTTTGGATATGAAAATGATTAAGATTCCAGCGAAGCTGCTGGTACAAGTAAAGCCATTTACATTCTGTTTATAAGTAACGATTACGCAGCAGGTTCCTCATTTAGAAATCGAATTTGAATGTTTGTTCTTGGCTATATTTCAGTCCACAGTGGCGGCATGGATTAAAAATTGCGTCCTGCTTTGTGTAAAAGGAGAAACGTCTATCGCTGCGTGTTAAAGGTCGACAGCAGCAGGATCGTGGCCTATCGACAGTACCATTTAATAATCCCATGATACTGTGGCTGATACTGCCAGGCTGGTAAGAAAACGTGGGTTATGGGTGGCCACTCTCAACAGCGTACAAGAACACGGCGATCCCATGCGACTAGCACTTGAATGGTCAGACAGAATGTTTGCTTGGTCGTGCGGGTCATACAGCCATGCCATGCCTGACTCAGGAAATCACCTTGTTTGCAACAAGACTGGTATCCATACAGAGAGTGAAACGAGTTGTTGAGCACCACCAACTGACAGTACCGTGACCATTTTTCAGCTTCCGTTGATACAGCAATAGAAAGACGATCATGAACAGTGGTACACCCAACGACAACATTAGACACATGAGTGGTACTATGTTGTCTTTTCGGGTGGGTTGTGGTTCTGTGTAGAGCATGCTGACGGTCGTGTCCATATACAGAGGTTTCGAGGTGGGCAACGTCACCAGATTGCGTTTGCATTATCATAGATGATCAGCATCTGGCGTGATGGTATAGATTACCATTGGGTTGGCGAAACGTTCATCTCTGCTTCGCATACCACAGCAGGCGTTACGTATTATGGCCAGTGACCACGCCCTAGCTTCAAGATCTCTGTGATGTTAGCCTCAAGCAAGATAATGCAAAACCGCAAGTTATCGTTGCTGTACTAACGTTCCTTTATATAGAGCGTATTCTACTTTTGCCAGGTCAACACTTTGATCATATCCATCATCCAAGGAATACACCAGGTCATATGATACAGACGGACTAGCACATCACCACTCACCAGCCACTACGATGTATGAAGTCTGAAGTAGAGGTGAAGCAGCATGGAATGACGTACCTGCTCTGCAAATAAAATTTTACATTATATATACTCCCAGATTACCCGTCGATGTAATCACATATGCTTGCTAGTATACTGTATGTGCACAGTAAGTACGTTTCGTTACTTCCTATCCTTCCTGGTGTTGCAGTTTTCATTGTCAGCAGTATAAAGGTTATTACAAGGGATTGAAGCGATTTCATAGATTTTCTGTAACTTTCTTATTTGACATGTTGTCAGAACGCTTTATACACACATATGAAATTCAAAATTTTTTTTTATGTATTACAAGTGCTCCATTTCTGCCCTCTTACTGATTTTGCAGATGTCAAGGCGATAATCAATCTCTTCCCACGTTTGTTGCACCATCTGTCTATCAATCGGCTCAAAAGCACTGTTTATGTGAGCTAACAGTTCTGGTAGGTTTGTTGGTGGAGGTGGTGTAAATACTAAATATTTCACATAATGTCACACAGAGGTTGCAAGGGTTTAGGTCGGGAGAATGTGAAGGTCGTGACATGAATTGCTTATCATCAAACCCACCGCACCCAATTCATGGGTCTCTCAATTTCCTGTTTCAGAATTCACGCTCATCAAACTGAATTCTGCGTTGTCGGTCTTCAGTTGTGGCATGAGCCGATTTACAAGCACGTGCAGAAACACATGTGCTGTAACAATCTTTACACAGAAGAAAAAGGTAGCGTAAAATTTAAACTGTGACACTGCACAGAACACATTACCTTTTGGCGAATCTCTAATGTGCTACATGATAGCTTGGGGATTCTCTGTCCTCCTGTTTCTCCACATTCTGTCTGTTCACTGTGCCATTTGCAAAAAATGTGGCCTTGTCACTGAAGATGAATTTTCACAAAACCCATTCTCTTCCTTTAGCTGTTACAACTGTGTTAAAAATTCAAAGCACCTGAATTTGTCGTCAGGAGTTAGGGCTTGTAGCTATTGCAAGCGCTAAGGCTTCAGCTTCAGTCGTTTCCTTAAGATATTACAAACAGTTGACTATGATATCTTCAGCTATCCGCTTGCGCTGTTCATCGACATTTGTGGGCTGTGTGTGAGACTTACCCTCTCTAGGTCAACCATTTCTTCACTCACTGTAGGCCGACCCGTTGATTTCCCCTTAGCAGAGGGCCATCCTTTCGCTGAAAACTGTGCATTCATAACTGGACGGAGTTGGCAGTTGGTGGATCTCCGTCGAACTATGTTCTGAAGTGTCACTGCACTTTTATGACGCACTGATGTGAATGCGTTTGAAGCACGATATAATAAGCTTTCTCGGCCCCTGTCCCCATGTTGCCTAACTGCCCACTGGTGCATTCTCGTGGCAGAAATCTAAAGCTCAGCTGCAACAATACAATTTTTTTAAAATTTTTCTATAGGAGTCATGAATTTTTTGACAATATTCAATTAATGAAGCTGCAATGAATTTACAAAATTGATTCAGTCATTTGTAATAACCTTGTATATAGCTAAAAAATGAATGCATGATAAGAAGGGAGATAGCTATTGATAATACATAAGCTGCACCAGCGATTGAAGCTGAAAATTGCTTTTACCAACTATTTTAGTCCTCAGTCGCATCGTCGATTTTAAGGTCATTTAGCTGAGAATACATGCATAGTTACTGCAAGTGACCAAGTGCATGATGCAGAAGATTAGACTGTCTGGTGGGGAGCTAGCCTCCACGTGCTCCGATGAGCCACCGAGTGTGGAATGTGGTCCCTTCAGCCTGCAGGCTGCCCGCCTCGCCCAGCATGCGGTCGTTAACATTGTTGTCGTGATAGCAGCTTGGCAGCTCCGGCGTTATTACTGGGCGCGGTGGCCGCGATGGCCTTCACAGCGGCGTTTAATAAGCCGGCTAATAACCGAGGGGCTCTCCATCAGGCAGGACACTCGCTTAGTGGCGCAGCGTAAAGCAGTTACCACGGGCCGGCAACTTGCGGCCAACTTCACTCTGTCACACTAATGCTATTTTGTCCAGTCGCTGATAGGGCCCAAGCAGGGCACTTTCAAGGGTGGCCAGAAAACACAACCAGTTCGCTCTTCTTAGAGGGGGTACCCTGATGTAAGAGCAGTGATGTATGACATTATTCACAGACAAATTTGTAAGATTAATTTCGATCTTGTTCATTACTTCCTAATATCGTAACTGTACATGATTACCATCAACTACATTCTGTGGAAAGTATGATACTGCTACCAGACTTTTGGGTTGTAATTTTATCCATTTACATGTGAAAAGTCTCTGTATTGGTCCAGCATTATATCCTGCAAGCCATGGATGAAGACAGTCAGTTGAATTTCTTTCCAAGTAGTAAGTAACATATATACGAAGTTTGTTTGAAATTGATCCAGGAGTTTAGGACAAGCTTTTTACTCTTGGCTTTGCCAAATGTTGCACTTGACTTTTGAAAAGCATTTGACTCAATAACACACCAAAACTTATTAACAAAATTAGTCTAGTACCCGGGCTTGCCTGCGTATGTACAGGGTGTTTCAAAAATGACCGGTATATTTGAAACGGCAATAAAAACTAAACGAGCAGCGATAGAAATACACCGTTTGTTGCAATATGCTTGGGACAACAGTACATTTTCAGACGGACAAACTTTCGAAATTACAGTAGTTACAAATTTCAACAACAGATGGCGCTGCAAGTGATGTGAAAGATATAGAAGACAACGCAGTCTGTGGGTGCGCCATTCTGTACGTCGTCTTTCTGCTGTAAGCGTGTGCTGTTCACAATGTGCAAGTGTGCTGTAGACAACATGGTTTATTCCTTAGAACAGAGGATTTTTCTGGTGTTGGAATTCCACCGCCTAGAACACAGTGTTGTTGCAACAAGACGACGTTTTCAACGGAGGTTTAATGTAACCAAAGGACCGAAAAGCGATACAATAAAGGATCTGTTTGAAAAATTTCAACGGACTGGGAACGTGACGGATGAACGTGCTGGAAAGGTAGGGCGACCGCGTACGGCAACCACAGACTGCAACGCGCAGCTAGTGCAGCAGGTGATCCAACAGCGGCCTCGGGTTTCCGTTCGCCGTGTTGCAGCTGCTGTCCAAATGACGCCAACGTCCACGTATCGTCTCATGCGCCAGAGTTTACACCTCTATCCATACAAAATTCAAATGCAGCAACCCCTCAGCGCCGCTACCATTGCTGCATGAGAGACATTCACTAACGATATAGTGCACAGGATTGATGACGGCGATATGCATGTGGGTAGCATTTGGTTTACTGACGAAGCTTATTTTTACCTGGACGGCTTCGTCAATAAACAGAACTGGCGCATATGGGGAACCGAAAAGCCCCATGTTGCAGTCCCATCGTCCCTGCATCCTCAAAAAGTACTGGTCTGGGCCGCCATTTCTTCCAAAGGAATCATTGGCCCATTTTTCAGATCCGAAACGATTACTGCATCACGCTATCTGGACATTCTTCGTGAATTTGTGGCGGTACAAACTGCCTTAGACGACACTGCGAACACCTCGTGGTTTATGCAAGATGGTGCCCAGCCACATCGCACGGCCGACGTCTTTAATTTCCTGAATGAATATTTCGATGATCGTGTGATTGCTTTGGGCTATCCGAAACATACAGGAGGCGGCGTGGATTGGCCTCCCTATTCGCCAGACATGAACCCCTGTGACCTCTTTCTGTGGGGACACTTGAAAGACCAGGTGTACCGCCAGAATCCAGAAACAATTGAACAGCTGAAGCAGTACATCTCATCTGCATGTGAAGCCATTCCGCCAGACACGTTGTCAAAGGTTTCGGGTAGTTTCATTCAGAGACTACGCCATATTATTGCTACGCATGGTGGATATGTGGAAAATATCGTACTATAGAGTTTCCCAGACCGCAGCGCCATCTGTTGTTGAAAATTGTAACTACTGTAATTTCGAAAGTTTGTCTGCCTGAAAATGTACTGTTGTCCCAAGCATATTGCAACAAACGGTGTATTTCTATCGCTGCTCGTTTAGTTTTTATTGCCGTTTCAAATATACCGGTCATTTTTGAAACATCCTGTATTTATTCCACTCTTCTATTAGTCTATCTCCTCTTCCTCCCTCACTCTGTTCACCTTCTCTAACCTCCACTCCGTATCCATCTCATCCTCCCATTTTGTATACCCATCTCCTCCTCTTCTATTTTTCTGTCCATGTCCTTCTCTCCCTCTCTCTGTCCTTCTCCTCCTGCCCACTCTTCCTGTCTATCTCCTTCCCTCTTTCGATCTCCTCCCCTTTTTCTTCTCTGTTCATCTCATCCTCTTCACTTTCGCTGTTCATTTCTTCCTCCTCATATCCATCCCCTCCATCTTCTTCTTTGTCTATCCATGTCCTCCTTCCCCTTCTCTCTCCACATTATCACCCCTATCCCCAGAGGAGGTAGCTGATTCTCACTGCCATAGTATTTCTTTTCAACTAGTAAGTAAGCTGTATACCAAGTTTGTTTGAAGTTGATCCAGGGGTTTATGACGAGCTTGTTGCTCTTGGCTTTGCCAGTTGCACTTGTCACATGCACACTCACGTCCAGAAAAAAAAGCAGAACACCTTGAACGACTAGAGATATGACATTGAAATTCACAGGGTATGTACATTAGTATGTTCTGCAAAAAATGACAGCATTTCAGTTACGTTGGTTCAGTATGTGTCCTGTTGCCTAGTATGCACAAGGTCCACTATGGGCCCTGATAATTTGTTCTATGTGTGATAACATTGACATGTGCAAGGCACAAATGGCATCCTGTGGTACAGCCATCCATTCTGCATGCACTTGGCTCCACAGTTCATCAGTGGACGTTAGCAGTGGGTCACAAAAAAATGAGCATATTGCATCGTTGGTCAGGAGGCTCCTATTTGGGAGAGTTCGGCCGCCAAGTGCAAGTCTTATTTCATTCGACCCCACATTGGATTACTTGCGAGCAGGTGATGATGATGAAATGATGATGAAGACAACACAACACTCAGTTTCCGAGTGGAGAAAATCTCCAGCTCAGCTGAGAATCGAACCCGGGCCTACTTGCATGGGAGGCAAGCACGTTATCACCCAGCTAAGCAGGCGGACATTGGGTCACAGATTAGATTAGATTAATACTAGTTCCATGGATCATGAATACGATATTTCGTAATGATGTGGAACGAGTCGAATTTTCTAATACATGACATAATTAGGTTAATTTAACAACATACTTAAGTTAATATAACAACTTTGTTTTTTGTGTTTTTGTTTTTCTTTTTTATTTTTATTTTTTTATTTTTTAAATATTTTTTTCTTAATTTATATCTAAAAATTCCTCTATGGAGTAGAAGGAGTTGTCATTCAGAAATTCTTTTAATTTCTTCTTAAATACTTGTTGGTTATCTGTCAGACTTTTGATACTATTTGGTAAGTGACCAAAGACTTTAGTGCCAGTATAATTCACCCCTTTCTGTGCGAAAGTTAGATTTAATCTTGAATAGTGAAGATTATCCTTTCTCCTAGTATTCTAGTTATGCACACTGCTATTACTTTTGAATTGGGTTTGGTTGTTAATAACAAATTTCATAAGAGAGTATATATACTGAGAAGCTACTGTGAATATCCCTAGATCCTTAAATAAATGTCTGCAGGATGATCTTGGGTGGACTCCAGCTATTATTCTGATTACACGCTTTTGTGCAATAAATACTTTATTCCTCAGTGATGAATTCCACCAAAATATGATGCCATATGAAAGCAATGAGTGAAAATAGGCGTAGTAAGCTAATTTACTAAGATGTTTATCACCAAAATTTGCAGTCACCCTTATTGCATAAGTAGCTGAACTCAAACGTTTCAGCAGATCATCAATGTGTTTCTTCCAATTTAATCTCTCATCAATGGACACACCTAAAAATTTGGAATATTCTACCTTAGCTATATGCTTCTGATTAAGGTCTATATTTATTAATGGCATCATACCATTCCCTGTACGGAACTGTATGTACTGTGTCTTATCAAAATTCAGTGAGAGCCCGTTTACAAGGAACCACTTAGTAATTTTCTGAAAGACAGTATTGACAATTTCATCAGTTAATTCTTGTTTGTCAGGTGTGATTACTATACTTGTATCATCAGCAAAGAGAACTAACTTTGCCTCTTCATGAATATAGAATGGCAAGTCATTAATATATAATAAGAACAACAAAGGACCCAAGACTGACCCTTGTAGAACCCCATGCTTGATAGTTCCCCAGTTTGAGGAATGTGCTGATCTTTGCATGTTACGAGAACTACTTATTTCAACTTTCTGCACTCTTCCAGTTAGGTATGAATTAAACCATTTGTGCACTGTCCCACTCATGCCACAATACTTGAGCTTGTCTAGCAGAATTTCATGATTTACACAATCAAAAGCCTTTGAGAGATCACAAAAAATCCGAATGGGTGGTGTTCGGTTATTCAGATCATTCAAAATTTGACTGGTGAAAGCATATATGGCATTTTCTGTTGAAAAACCTTTCTGGAAACCAAACTGACATTTTGTTAGTACTTCATTTTTACAGATATGTGAAGCTACTCTTGAATACATTACTTTCTCAAAAATTTTGGATAAAGCTGTTAGAAGGGAGATTGGACGGTAATTGTTGACATCAGATCTATCCCCCTTTTTATGCAAAGGTATAACAATAGCATATTTCAGTCTATCAGGGAAAATGCCCTGTTCCAGAGAGCTATTACACAGGTGGCTGAGAATCTTACTTATCTGTTGAGAACAAGCTTTTAGTATTTTGCTGGAAATGCCATCAATTCCATGTGAGTTTTTGCTTTTAAGCAAGTTTATTATTTTCCTAATTTCAGAGGGAGAAGTGGGTGAGATTTCAATTGTATCAAATTGCGTAGGTATGGCCTCTTCCATTAACAGCCTAGCAACTTCTAATGAACACCTGGATCCTATTATATCCACAACATTTAGAAAATGATTATTAAAAATATTTTCAATTTCTGACTTTTTGTTCGTAAAGTTTTCATTCAATTTGATGGTAATACTGTCTTCCTCTGCTCTTGGTTGACCTGTTTCTCTTTTAATAATATTCCAAATTGTGTTAATTTTATTATCAGAGTTGCTGATTTCAGACATGATACACATACTCCTGGATTTTTTAATAACTTTCTTAATATAACACAGTAGTTTTTATAATTTTTGATAGTTTCTGGGTCACTACTCTTTCTTGCTGTCAGATACATTTCCCTTTTCCGGTGACAAGATATTTTTATACCCTTAGTAAGCCATGGTTTGTTACAAGGTTTCTTACGAGTATATTTAACGATTTTCTTGGGGAAGCAGTTTTCAAATGCATTTACAAAAATGTCATGAAATAAATTATATTTTAAATTGGCATCAGGTTCACGGTACACCTCATCCCAGTCTAACTGCTGTAGGCTTTCCCTGAAATTTGCAATTGTTAAATCGTTGACTGAACATACTACTTTGGAGGACTGTTTAGTATTGCTGAATGGAGCTATGTCATATATTGTAACTAGCTGTGCACCATGATCAGAAAGACCATTCTCAACAGGCTGAGCATTTATCTGGTTAAACTTATCTTGGTCTATAAAGAAGTTATCTATCAGTGAGCTGCTATCCTTTACCACCCGAGTAGGAAAATCAATAACAGCATTGCACTGTCGTTCGTTATATCCCACGCACTTTCTAGGTTAGGTTAGGTTAGGTTAGGTTTCTATTGGTGACAAGTCTGGTTATCTGATGGGCCAGGGCAAAAGGCTGACATCATGTGACACCAATAATTTGAAAAATGGCGGCTGGGATGTTGTGCAGGAATGATATGGCTATTTGTCGCAGGATATCATTCATGTAGGTCACTCTAGTCACAGTGTCCTGGACATGCATCAGTTGTGATTTGTGGTTCTTCACAATAGCACCCCACACCATAAGGTCTCGACCTGTTGCTTATGTGTTGTGTGAATGCAGTCACTGTGGTGATGCTCCCCCTCTCCATGGTGAACCAAAATGCGGCCATCATTAAAAAAAAAAAAAAAAAAAAACTGGATTCGTTTGAAAGCACTATCTGATGCCATTCCTGCCCCCAATGACATACTTCAATACACCATTGTCGTCTAACACATTTCTGCACATTCTTCAAAGGTAGGTGGAGAGGTGGACGACACGCATATAACCCATGTGATAATAAATGGCGATGGACTGTCACCCCTGATAGTGTACGTTGTGTTACACTGTTGCGCCATAGCCATTCGGATGAGGTGTCGATCTACTCGGGGAGGGGGGTTGGGTGGTCTGGTTGGTGTGACCTGACACATCTTGTCATGAACATTTCTGTACACACCCACTGCACTGCAAAAACACTTCGTCCCAGGTGAGAAGCAATTTCCCAGATGGATGCATCACATTCTCTCATGCCTATTTAAAACTCACTGATTTGATGCCATGGTTCTCGTATGTGGTATCTGCACATATGCTCTAGACACGCAGATCCATTACCTTTGGTGTATAGCTACAACGACAGCTGAAGGCACATTTTACCGGTAGGTGGTGTTGCACCGTGATATCGATGTTGACCTTCAACCTGTGAGCTGACATAGTTTAAATGCTAATCATTTCTACAGAACATACTAATGTATATGTCCTGTGAAAATTAACGTCCTATCTCTATTCGTTCAAGGTGTTCTTTTTTTCTGAACATGAGTGTATTTAAATTTATAGCGGATTTCACGCATATTTGTAGACAAATTTCACCTATGTCTACTTCTACATCCCAATCTAATAACATACTCCACAACCACCATACGATGCAGTGCAAAGGAAAACCTGTACCACTACTAGTCATTTCTCTAGAGAATTTCGCCCTGACAGATTGTTTTCCGTGGCGTCCTGCACATCCTTGTCACAGGTGAACCTCTGACCTATCAGAGACTGTTTTATGGGGAAAAGATATAAAAGTCACATTGGAAATGTAGAGGTTGTGAGGAAGGTGTCCCACGGCCTTCCATCTATATTTCTGAAGGAACACGACATTGTCCTGGATAAGCACCACCCCTATACAGCCGTAATCTAGGGGTAGCGTTTTCATTAGTAATCAAAACGTCCTGAGTCCCAGGTTCGAAACCCGCCCCCACTTAAATTTTGATTAAGAATCAGCTTTGGCACCCGAAGACTTCTGGCATAAGAGGTCACCCTTATTCTGCCAATGGCCTTGCCAAAGAGGGAGGAGGAGCGGACAGAGGTTTAGGGCACTCTCTTGCTCTTGGGTGGGAGACTGCCCCTAAAGAAGGGAGAATCAGTAATGATCAATGGCATTAAGATGAAGAAGTCAATGGAACCACTGCATTAGAGACACATAATGTGCATCCACAGGACATGTGGCCTGTAATTGAAAATAAAATGTCATGATGATCTCTCCATTTGCAAAAGATTCCGGAGTAGGCCCCCATTCGGATTTCTGGGAGGGGACTGCCAAGGGGAAGGTGACCATGAGAAAAAGATTGAATAATTAACGAAAGGATAACGTTCTATAAATTGGGGAGTGGAATGTCACAGGCTTGAACGTGATGAAAAAGCTCGAAAACCTGAAAAGGGAAATTCTCTGTCTAGATATAGTGAGGGTCAGTGAACTGAAATGGGAAGGACACAAGGATTTCTGTTCACATGAGTGTAAGGTTATATCACCAACAGTAGGAAATGGTATAATGGGAGTAGGATTCGTTATGAATAGCAAGATAGGGCAGAGAGTATGTTACTGTGAACAGTTCAATGATAGAGTTGTTCTTATCAGAATCGGCAGTAAACCAGTACTGACAACGATAGTTCAGGTATACATGCCAACATCGCAAGCTGAAGATGAAGAGATGGAGAAAGTATATGAGAATATTGATATTGAATGGGTATTACTGTACGTAAAGGGAGATGAAAATCTAATAGTCATCGGGGACTGGATACAGTTGTAGGGGAAGGAGTAGAAGAAAAGGTTAAAGGAGAATATGGGCTTGGGACAAGGAATGAGAGAGAAGAAGACTAATTTAGTTATGTGATTTGTTAAAGGAGAATATGGGCTTGGGACAAGGAATGAGAGAGGAGAAGACTAATTTAGTTATGTGATAAATATCAGTTAGTAATAGGGAATACTCTGTTCAACAATCACAAGAGGTATACTTGGAAAACGCTGGGTGATACAGGTAGAGTTCAGTTAGAGTACATCATTGTAAGGCAGAGATTCCAAAACCATATACTAGATTATAAGGTGTATCCATGAACAGATATAGACTCAGATCACAATGTAGTAGTGATGAAGAGTAAGCTGAAGTCTAAGAGATTAGTCAGGAAGAGTCAATACACAAAGAAGTGGGATACAGAAGTACTAAGGAATGGCGAGATACGCTTGAATTTCTCTAAGGCTCTAGATGCAGCAACAAGCAATAGCTCAGTAGGCAGTACAGTTGACGAGCAACGGAAAACTCTGAAAAGGGCAATCACGGAAGTTGGAAAGAAAATATAGGTACAAAAAAAGGTAACTACAAAAAAAAACTGGGTAACAGAAGAAATACTTCAATTGATCGCTGATAGAAGGAAGTATAAAAATGTTCAGGGAAATTCAGGAATACAAAAGTACACGTCGCTGAGGAATGGAGTAAACAGGAAGTGCAGGGAAGCTAAGACGAGATGGCTGCATGAAAAATGTGAAGAAGTCAAAGAAGAGATTAATGTCAGGAAGACTGACACAGTGTATAGGAAAGTCAAAATAACCTTTGGTTGTAACATAAGAGTGCAATGGGAATTCCACTGTTAAATGCAGAGGAGAGAGTGGATAGGTGGAAAGAGTGGATCGAAGGCTTCTATGAGGGGGAAGATTTGTCTGATGTGATAGAAGAAAAAACAGGAGTCCATTTAGAAGAGATAGGGGATCCAGTAAAGAATCAGAATTTAAGAGAACTTTGGAGGATCGAAGATCAAATAAGGCGGAAGGGATAGACAACATTCCATCAGCATTTCTAAAATCACTGGGGGAAGTGGCAACAAAACAACTACTCACATTGGTGTGTAGCATGTATGAGTTTGGCGATATTCCATCGGACTTTCGAAAAAATATCATCCACACAATTCCGAAGACTGCGAGAGCTGACAAGTGCGAGAATTATCGCACAGTCAGCTTAACAGCTCATGCATCCAAGTTGATGACAAGAATAATATACAGAAGAATGGAAAAGAAAATTAAAGATGTGCTCGATGACGATCAGTCTGGCTTCAGAAAAGGTAAAGGCACGAGAGTGACAATTCTGACGCTGCGGTTGATAATATACAGAAGACTAAAGAAAAATCATGACACGTTCACAGGATTTGTTGATCTTGAAAAAGCGTTCGACAATGTAAAATGATGCAAGATGTTCGAAATTCTGAGAAAAATAGGGGTAAGCTACAGGGAGAGATGGGTAATATACAATATGGACAAGAGCCAAGAGGGAATAATAAGAGTGGATGACCAAGAAAGAAGTGCTCGGATTAAAAATGGTGCAAGACAGGAATGTAGTCTTTCGCCCCTACTGTTCACTCTGTACATTGCAGAAGCACCGATGGAAATAAAAGAAAGGTTTAGGAGTGGAACTGAAATTCAGGGCGAAAAATATCAATAATACATTTCGCTGGTGACAATGCTGTGGTGGTGGTGAGTTTCTATGGGACCAAACTACTGAGGTATTCGGTCCCTGGGCTTACACACTACATAATCTAACTTAAACTAACTTTCGCTAAGGAAAACACACACACCCCTGCACGAGGGAGGACTCAAACCTCCTATCCCTGCACGGCGATAACTTTGGTATCCAGAGTGAAAGTGAAGAAGAATTACATGATCTGCTGAATGGAATGAAAAGTCTAATGAGCACAAAATACGGACTGAGAGTAAATCAAAGAAAGCCAAAAGTAATGACAAGGAGCAGAAATGAGAACAGTGAGAAGCTGAACATCACAGTTGATGGTCACGAAGTAGAGGAAGTGAAGGAATTCTATTACCCAGACAGCAAAACAACCAATGATGGATCAAACAAGGAGGACATCAAAAGCAGTCTAGCACAGGCAACAAACATAGGCCTCAATTTGAGGAAGAAATTTCTGAGAACATGTGTTTGGAGCACAGCATTGCATGGAAGTGAAACATGAACTGTGGGAAAACCCAGAACAGAAGAGAATCGAAGCATTTGAGATGTGGTGATACAAACGAATGTTGAAAATTAGGTGGATTGATAAGGTAAGGAATGAAGAGGTTTCGCATAGAATAGGGGAGGAGAGGACTATGTGGAAAACACTGACAAGGGAAGGGACAGGATAATAGGACATCTGTTAAGACAGCATGGAATGACATCCATAGTACTAGAGGGAGCTGTAGAGGGAAAAAATCTTTAGAGCTGCATCAGCCAGTCAGAAGACAGATGACAAAAAAAAAAAAACACTATCCTATTCGAGAGCTTGCACCTGTGCTTCTCCTTCAAGGTCTCTTTGACCCTCAGCAATGTGTTACAATAGTGCTCAGTTGTAACAGTGGTACCCAGTTGATGATTAGAGATCCTTCTTAGAAAAAAAAAGGGGGAAAACAAGCAACCAGGATCGAGATACTTTTTTTGGACAAGGGGAGCTGCAATGCTACTACTCCACCCCCATCCATTTGGCTTCAGGGTTAAAGTGAGTAGTGGGATAAAATTCGTTCTATAGCATTTTGTTAGTGCAGGTTGCATAGCTTCAGGGGCAAACTGATCATCTCCCCTTAACCTTTTATTCTACTAAGGGGTTTATGATTCCCTGGGGTTGATTTATAATCCCCAGGAGATAATCCATCCTTCTGAGAACCCTCGACCCATTTTCTTCCTGCTCCTCCTCCCCAACCCCTGTGGGAAACTCGCAACCGCTCCCCCTCATCAGAATGAGGACACTTTTGATAGCAAATTAATTGACTCATTAATTAAATCGATCAGTTACTTAATCACCCCTGTCTGGGAAATCCCCACCCCTCCCCTCCACCCTCCAACTCAATTCCTCATCCTCATCCGCAAATTTGTGGGAGATGGACTCACTCTGTGCTGGTAAGGAAGGATCTCATTATACAAAATTGATCAACTGAAGACATAAAGTCTGAAAATGAGTCCATGATCATATGAAATTGAAGTCAATGTCAATTATGTAGCAGAGGATATATTGTTTATTTATAACCACCGTGATTCAAACAGCAGTGGCCTGGATGTTTACAGTAGTTCTAACCAGTTCACACCAACAGACCCCTCAGTATAAAAAATCCAAGTTACCTATCTGTCAGCGGTGCTGTTGAGCATATGCCTCGAATCTCACAAGCAAAATTTAGATTACGCCATTTTATACAAGTTATTTTCGAAGACAGAAGAAATTGAGGCATACACACGTCTCACACCACTGAAGTATCACTATTTGTTGTGAAAATCCTGTAACTGTAGGCATAGGTCATATTTCCTCTAAGTATTCTCTCATCAAGTAAAAAAATCTGTTCTAATCAGCTTAATATCTTTTACTTCATGCATCACAGGACTAGAACATTCTACCTCTGTCACAAGATGCCACCTGACTTCCGAATTCCTTTAAAGTAACCAAACACGAAGTCTCTTTAAGATAACAGCACAAAGAAGTTGAAAATATCAGGTCTATACTATATATCACTTAACAGATTCGGTACTGTATCTGATTTTTGTAGGATGGTCGTCTTTTCTTGAGAAGGCTGGAAACGAAAAAACGCCTGATTACAGCTCCCACTCCAGGATCATATTCATGGTACCATAACTATAACTTCCATCCATCAGGCAGTAAGTCATTGATACAAATTAATAGGCTAATTAATTAAATTGTTCATGAGAGTCGCTTTGCATGGCGAGTAATTTTTTTCCAGCAGTCGGATTACACTCGCCAGGTAGCTGAAATGGGAATCCATGGAGGGAAGATGATGTTCTTTTAGAGGAACACTATTGAGGAGCGACATTTAAAACTGACCACAGAAGGATTCTACTGCCCATAAAAGGCGTCACAACAGCCCCTAACGATACCCTTGTTTAAAACTATACATCCCTCATAATTCGAGGTGTGGTATTGGTTGCTGAATGAATTTTTCTTCCACAGAAATACCACTACATCGAATATAGACTGTGATTGCTGAGGTGTGTATTAACAGACCGAAAGTGTAGGTGCACATCGCCAGGTGTGAAAGCTCGTAATAAAATCACCCTTCTCACTGAATTTAGAAAGTGATTTGGTTAAGGAACGTGATATTAAACCGGTGTGTGCAATTCCCTCGCGCTGTTGCTAATATTTACCACACACCAACAAACAGTGTTTGTCGCACTTTCTGTCTTGATATCATGTAGACACTGTAATAGAAGTTCTGCAATATATACGTGGGCTATAGGCGAGAGAGGATGATGGTTGACTGAGAATGATCACATACAGTAGATGATGTGCTATTTGAGGAATCACTTAAAAATGCCATGTTTCATTGAAGTTGTAAGAAATGTACAAAATCCTATGACCAATATACCTGCCTTTCAGATCTCTAGTGTTACGCTTTCTAGTAGAAATTGTCAGTGTTGTGGAATCAAATCTCTTCATTCATGCTCATACTAGCATAGGATCCTGTGGAGATGTCTTTGAATGATTACAGCCATTGGTGAATCATATTTGTGGCACTCTCATCTCCGAAGGAGTTAACTTTATTGAACCTATTTGCTAAGGACCCCTAACAGCAAAACTCCAGCATGGTTTTAGATAGTCTTTTCATATCTTGCAACTGTTCTTCAGTCTCTTCCCCACCCTTGCCTGTAGCTTTGTCCGTGTGATCGTTTCAATTTAAATCAGAACTGAGCGGAACTCGGAAAACACTATACCTTCCACCCCTTGCATCCTGTGGAGAAACAGGATGAGCTCAGTTAATGCGACAGGACCACGTTTTGACACTCGGTGGAAATGGGAATATGTTGTCGTAGCTCTGCCAACCATGTCTTATGTGTAAGGCTAGTGCCAGATAAATCTTCCTTTCACAACAAAATGCAACAGAAAAGACAGTACAAGCAGTTATGGTGGCGTTTCTTATTGAGAAAATTACAGGATCGGGAAGGAGGATGAGGATTTTGCTTCAGCATTGCAATGTGTTTCCAAATACAAAAAGTACTGTAATCTGAAGGAGATCTGCGTCCCTCAGGATGTGTTCATGTCTGTCACCCACTCTCTCTCTGTCCTTGTTATTTTGTGCCATCCAACAGAGAAGAACTACGAACTATAAAAACTTTGCTACTGTCACTCGCTAGAGAACTCGATAATGTATTACTGCATCCCTCTCTTGCGATAAATCTGAATAAAATACCATCTCTGTGCTGACATTGAGCATATGTGATGATCCTGTTAAATATACAAATATTCGTTCATTTGTGCTGGTGGACAGTGATCAAAATCGCTTGCACAGACCAGTGTAAAATATTGTCACATTTACTGTAGGAGGACAATATCCCACAGACTATCAATCACAAGAGAGGGTCCCTGTGTTGCTGTTTCATACGCAGTTTGAAACATTTTCTACTGTAACACAGTCAAGCAATGAATGACTACAGCTTTGTACATGGCAATACATTTTGTTTTTCCACCACGATTTTGAGGTCTGTGTCAGCTACTAACTGACATTAACATGTTTTGATCCATTGGCTGTCACAGAAAGGTTGACATTACGTGGTGTAAACAATGCTGCTACCACAACACACAGAATGGTGTTTCCTATTGACAAAAATGTGGAGGATATCGCAACATATGGAAACTGGAAGAGTTTGTGGCATTGTGGAACATTCCCAAATAGCTGCCTAAAGTTGATGACCTCCGCATTTAATCTCATATTTCACAGTAATGGGGTAGCAGATTTGTCGGTGTTCTATTTCAAAGAGACCAAGAGCACTGCTTTCTTATACTGCAACTATGTACGCAATCACTGTTTTGGTGCTGCCCAGTGCCGCAAGTTGTTGCTCCCACAAAGACTCTTTCCATCTCAAACAAGTGGTGTCAGTCAATCATCTTGTGGTAATCATCAGCATACCAATGGACGGATGGGATGCAAAACGCACTGTCGATGTGGGACAATGTACTGTAATAAGCACCACAACTTAAAGTGCGATCAGTTTTAGCAATTTTACCAGTTTTGCCGTAATTTCAACACTGACCAGCGACATGGCAGCATGCTTCACAGTTTATATATCATCGATAAACCAGCCCTCTACTGCTTTGCATGTACCATATACTAGATTTCGAATATGGATGGATGACAGTGCAGTACGTCCAACGATGTTTAATTCTTGAACATATCGCCAAAGTATCTACATATTTTTAGCACTTTGATTATAGTGTATGATTTACGATTACGATTGCCCATCTTTCCCTACGTGGATGGGAGTAACAGCGCATTCTTGCATTCATAAGATACAGTTGAAGATTGGAAGACCTCCCTGCATTGTCTTTAACTAACCCTCCTTGCAACACTGTCGCCAATTTAATCAGAAGTCGGAGAGTACTATACCCGCTACTTCACAACTTGAGAAGGAACAGAGCGAGCTGAGCCCATAACTGCCGTTCATTGTAGACTGTTCCATCCAGTCTTACTCAAGACACCCATCCAAGTACACAAGATCTTACCATATGTGCACATGTCTAGGGGGTTAGCCCTCATTATCAGTGTACAGTTGGTAGTGCATCAACTACAGTATCAATTTTAAAGTAGTGTTATAGTGTCTGGGGTACTTACCAAGAAGGTATGATCAAGAGAGAAACGATCATAGAACATAAACATATGCACTTCTAAGGCTACACAGTTCTGCACTTAAACACACTATAATGTTAAAGCCATGTGGTTTCCGAGATATTACTCATGTGGAGTGCAATTCTCTTAATACTCTAATGCAGGGCACATATGTCCAACATCTGACAAACATGCATCCTGTAAGTTTTCTGTCCCTATCATTTCAGTGACAGACTTTAAGATGGTAAAATTACTTCCTTCTGCACCAAAGAAAAACATAGTTTTTTGTGATACATGCACAATATAGCTTTCTGGAGGTTTATAGCTCCGACTGTTGATATACGATTACGGTTCAGAAAACATACTATGCTCACATTAATCCTATAAAATGATCATTAGCAATGGAAAATGCCTCTAAGCAGGAGACAGACAAACACATAGCAATGGTGTTTGACATGTAAAATTAGACGCCATGCTCCACTAACACTGTAAACAGGACAAGTGTCAAGTAAATGTACACATAGGGTTTGCAGAACCTCACAAATACTTGTCAAACTTAGAATCACTGCATTTATGAAACTAAAAACTCGATTTATGTCAAAAATGTGGCAGAGAAATGGAGTACTGTGCATACATCGAAGGATGTTGAAGTAGATTTTCCATCGATGGACATGATTGCTCACATATGCATTGGAAATCCTCTGCAGACTTTGGTATGGAGACGGTTGGCGTTAACTACTGTAGGTAGATAGCACTCTAAGTCACACACAGAACACGTAACTGTGTACAAGTCGATCATAAGTTATACCACACAATTGATGCACCCTGAGAGAACAACGGAAAAAACTGGTTAAATGCATGATAAATGACCTGCAGCAACATCTTCCTCTCTCTAGAATGTATCACCAATCTACCACTAAACCATACCTCATTACAACCTCTCTCAACTGACCATTCCATCTACTTTCTATCATCCTTTAATGCATAGCCATGCCAGTTTAAAGGCAGATGGTCCTCTTTTCCAGGAAAGCATCAAAGACAGCCGCCAACTAGCATGCATGCAGCAACTGTTCTGTAAGGTATTTGTTAGGTGACACTTCATGGTTGTGATTAGTGGAGTGTACAGAGAAGCACATTGTAAATACCATTTGTTAGGGTTTAAAACAGCTAAACAGTTTTGCACAGGGTCAAACACACTATCCATTCTATTGTTTTATATTGAATTCCCCCCCGAGCTGGTAATTCAGTACTCTTTAACTAAGAGCAATTTATAAAAATCTATTAGATGATAGCTGTTAACTCTGGAGTCACGCCAGGGCTTGATCTCACATACATAAATTTATTACTCTACATCTGGTGGTCATCCATGTTAAACATTCTGTTCCTGCTTTCTTATCGCTGTCAACGAAAAATAACTGTTTCCCTGGTTCCTGGTGCTTCTATGTCAACCTTTTTTGTATTCCTCTTGCTGTCACATTGTCATTCCCATGTACTCGTATAAGAATTGTCCTGCGCCAAGCGGATGACATCCAAGTACTCCATCGGTTCCCCTCAGTTTCCTCGTATCTTAGCCTATTTTCCTCAATTTATACGTATTTTCTGTCAATTTTCGTAACTTTATCATTTTATATCACATCTGTCCATGCAATCATGACAACGTATTCTAAAATGGCTTATAAATGTAGTACAGTTTTCGACACTGTAACGTTCCCTGGCAACACACACACTATTAATAAACTAAAATTTAGTTGTACTATATACGCCGCTATGAAGCAATTTGTATATACTGTAATTATTTAACAAAAAATATTATTTAATTTTGTGTAAAGGACATTCGTTATTATTGTAATATTTTCTGTAGTAATAATCTCGATGTATTTATGATTGTAATATTTCTATACTCATAATGTAGTTACGAAATGTGTCAATATCTTCAATAACAAAAATGTAAAATACAGCCGCAGATTGCAAAGAGACATTAACGGTTGATAGTGATATAAATAGGAATACATAGTGTGCATTCTTTGTCGTCTTCCTCGAGAGCTGAGAGAGAGAGGAACCTGTGACGTAGCATCTTATGAATGGGTAGAGTTCATTTGTCTGTATCTAGATTTAACCGCCATTAGAGGAGAAATTACAAACTAATGTAAGTTGAATTATTGTTGTGGTCTAAATACATTATAATTTATCAAAAGTGTGTATTACTAATGTAAATTAGCTTGCCCATGTCTTCTGTAATATTTCTTTAAAGAATTTTCAGCATTTTTTTAGCAATTATAGCTGGTGTTGCTGGGCTGTGCCGCGACCGAACGATTTGCAGCGGCGGAACATTTAAAAAAAATTGTTCCGCTAAGAAAAATTTAACCAAACCCGTAAATAAGGAGCAGATAAAAATTAGCAGTGAATTAAGAAAATGTTTTTCTTTTACAGCGATCCTGAGACTGACGGAATTTATTACTAGTTTCACATTTGTGCATTCATATCGGATAGTTAACGTTGAAATTTAACAATTTGTTGGTTCTTTCAAATAACTTTAATGTATAGTGAAGTGTGTTTTATCAATGATAATTAAACGTCGGCTTGGCAATATTTAACCACTTTCTGCTAATAGAGACAGTCTTGTGTTCCATAGCTAACGCCGGGAAAACATTCAGTAAATAAATATTTTTAAAAAACCCACTGCATTTAGAAAATGTGTGCCAAGGCCGAATTATGTAAAAGATTTAATTCTCAACTAAATATTCTTAATCAGTTAATATTAATTTATCAGCATGAGAGGGTTGACTAAGTTCACGTAATTTTAAATGTGCTTAAATCTGTCTAAATGAATTTTTATTACCACACGTAAATAAGGGGTTCTACAACAAAGTTCGTACAGAAAGAAAGAAAGGCAAATTAACTAAAAACAAATTTAATAAAGGGTAACATTTGAAAACAAAATCATTTCATTATATATTTATTTATTTTTTTTAATTTCATTAAATTGGCGCCCAACGTGGGGCACAAAGTAATGTTAGTGGCGTAGTTCAGGAAGTACAATGTGAGAATCTGGGGGCAGAAGGGCAAGAAATGTTGCCACTGCCAGCCAGAGATTCAGTTGAAAGTGGAAATACTGTACCACCCACAAGCACTAGACACGGACCAGAGAGTGGTGAGGTGTCAGAAGTGCAATCACTAAGAGTTATGTTCGAGCGCATGCTCAATTTCCAAGCTACGTTTGTGCATGAACAAGCAAAGCGTGACCAGAGATTGGTAGCTGAATTTGTACGTATGCAAGCAGAGCGCGAAAGAGAACGTGATGCTAAACAAGCAGAGCGTGATCGACGCCAGCATGAGAGAGACTTGCAGTTAATGCAATCTTTGGAAGCTATGCAAAGTGAGATTGTTAGTTTGAGACAAAACTATGAAACCATACCCAAAGCGGTGCAAGAACTGAGCGAAAGAGTAGATAATATCCAAGTGGCTAACGCCAGTATCGTGGGTGAAATCAGTGTACTGGCTAACAGGATGGAACAATTAGAAATTGACACAAGTCAAGTAATTGAGCACAAAATGTCCGAACAAGTGCACAAAATTGAAAACCAATTTATAAAAAAAATAGACGAGAAGGTGCACGCCGCGATTGAGGCCAAAGACTTGGGCTCCAATGCGGAAGTGCAGGACCTAAAAAAGGCGGTGCACACTGACATTTCGCTGTGGCAGCGGAATGTCAACCGTCGTCTTGAGTAGCTGGAAAACAGTTTGCTGCATGGCGACGCACAGGTGACATTCCGCTGTGGCAGCGGAATGTCAACCGTCGTCTTGCGTAGCTGGAAAACAGTTTGCTGCATGGCGACGCACAGGTGTCGTCTTGCGTAGCTGGAAAACAGTTTGCTGCATGGCGACGCACATGTGTGTGTGACGCCAGCCAGGTCCAACAATGATAGGTATATAAATACAGCAGTGAAAAATTCCGACTGCGAGACAGAACAGGTAACCAATGTTAGCGAAACAAACAAATGTTGAAAGCCTGATTAAAAACCGACAGTTTCAGATCTTTACAACGGAGAAGAAATCTGTTCACCCTGTAGTATTTATCAAGGGATTTAGAAACATATTGCCTAGCGTTTGGAGTCATACACAGAAAATACAGTTCGTTATGTCTTACATACAAGGAGATGCTGCATTATGGGCAACCGAAGCAGCTGACAGTTGCGACACATATGAGCAATTTGAAAAGGTATTCTTGGCCAAATATTGGTCAACATGTATTCAGTAGAGATTAAGGAAAGAGGTATATAATCCGGAGCCGTATTCTCCACTATTAGGCAATTTGCGAAAATATTTTGGGAAGTACATTAATAAGACCCGTTACTGGGACGAGCAGATTTCATCCCGGGATTTGATCAGACTTTTGAAATCACACTTGCCGATATACGTAAAGGAAAAACTTATACACGTACCGAAGAACGACATGGAACATTTCTTGTCTGTTCTGGACTCAACTGACCTGATTCAGGAGGATGTTAAAGCAGCCTCTGAACAGGCTAGAAGCAACGGAAACGGTTACAGAAATGGTCGAAATAACACGCCTCCACAAAATAATGGAAACGGCGCAGGTAACAATAGGAGACAAGATTATGTACAAAACGGGAATAGAGGCAGAGACCGGAACGGCAATAGTCCGCCGGTGAATAATGACCGGAAAAGGAGGTCCGAGGACCGATATGAAACAGGCCCACCAAGCAATAGTAGATTGAAAAATGCCAGGGGGCCGTGGAACGCTAATACCTATAACGATGCAAACCGAACTTGGCCACAGAACCAGGGGCCCAGTCCGGACCGGCCAAACAGTGAAAGATATGAAAACAACCGACCGCCACCACAAAATGCGCCAATTGCGCAACCGTGACGGCAGACGCAACACAACTTACACATAGTGGAGGTCAGCGACACAGAGCAGCCACACCCATCCACCAGTAATAATCCAACAAACTAGATTCAGCCGAGATACGCTCTCCATCGTCGGCTGAGGTTTGGAGTGAGAGCAGCCCGACACAGAACAAAACATCGAGAATCTGTATCCTAAGGTATAATGACGGGGTACAGATGGGACATGAGTTAATTACTGAACCACCCACGTGCATAAAGGAGCACAAAGACGAAGTACAAGCGATAATAGAGATCAAAATTAACAATATTGATGTGCAAGCAATCGCAGATACAGGTGCTACTATCAGTGTCATGAGTATGGACTTATTCAGAGTACTGGGGAAAGAAAAGCGTATGCTGACTTTTCCTGTGAACAATCGCAAAGTCACTGGAGCCATCAGTGCACAGCGACAAATAATTAAACTTCAAGTGCGGGTAGAGATGTATATAGGGGGAGAAGCCATAGCGTGCTCATTCCTGGTAGTAAAGCGTTTAAAGGTAGCCTGCATTTTGGGGGTAGATTTTTTGAGAGAAAGGGACGCAGTAATCGACCTTTCTCGGGGAAAATTAAGTTTGATGAACGCGGGTAGGAGGATAGAATTGCCCATGCTCAGATCTGAAGAGGTACCTGTGCCTAATTGAAATGCTATTAACATAAAATGTAGGAATCAGTGGATACTACATTTAGACAATCATTCTCAAGGGCAAAATCTCTATTATCCAGACGTACAAGGTGATCAATTAAAAGCAAATGTGGACGCACTTGTGAACAAAGTATCACAGTTCGAAAATTTGAACTCAATGCAACAGCAGGATTTGGTACAGTTATTATCTAACTATGCAGATGTATTTTCAGAACGACCAGGAATTGTTAAGGGGTATCAATACAATATCGAGGTGAAGCCTCACAAAACCTACTGTCGAGCCTCCTTGGTCCAAGAAGGAAATAGTAACTAAAGAAATTAGAAAACTGATCGAGTGGGGAATAATAGAACCGTCTTTGTCCCCTTATAGTAGTCCTTTGGTGGCGGTAGCAAAAGCAGACGGACAGGTACGGTTAGTATTAGATGCGAGAGACACAAACGAAATTATTGTACCTGTCAGGACTCACCCGGAAAACTTACATGAGCAAATTCAAAAATTCCATGGAGTGCAATATTTGACATCTGTTGATGTGAAAAGTTCATTCTAGCAAATCCTGCTCACACCCGAATCGAGGAAATATACTGCATTTATATTTGGGAGAAGGAGCTACCAATTTAGGGTACTATCTTGTGGCCTAAATGTAAGTGTAGGAGTTTTCATAACAGCCCTCGACGCGGTTTTAGGTCCTGATTTGCTGCAAAGGGTAACAGTGTATGTAGACGATCTGGTGATTGCTACTGCCACCTGGGAGGAGCACGTAGAACTACTGGGTAAAGTCTTAGAAAGGTTTAAGCAAGCGGGAGTAACAGCGAATCTTGAGAAATCCAAATTTGGACGTAATCAGATTAAATTTCTAGGTCACATAATAACGCCACAAGGCATCAAACCTGACAGCAAAAAACTTGACGCAATTCGTGAGTTTCCTAGCCCGAGAACTAAGAGACAACTCAAAGCGTTTATAGGTCTTGCATCCTTTTTTAGACGGTTTGTTCCAAACCAATTAATGATTAACGAGTCGTTATTGAGCCTGTTGCGTAAAAATGCGCACTGGGTGTGGACAGAAGAATGTCAACGTGCATTTGACGCTATCAAAAACGCCTTGGTGAATGCAAACATACTGCGACACCCAGACATGACGAAATATTTTTGCATAGCGACAGATTCGTGTTCATACGGTCTGGGCGCTTGTTTGTTTCAGTGGGACAAGAGCAACGACCCCACAACAATCAATGTAATCGGATTTGCCAGCCGCACACTAAACAGCTGTGAGAGAGCATATTCCGCTACAGAGTTAGAGGCTCTTGCAGTGGTTTGGGCGGTAAAGAAATCCAATTATTACATCCATGGCAAAGAAATCAAAGTATTCAGTGACCACCAGGCTCTGAGCTATTTAATGTCTTGCAAATTATACCATACCCGCTTGTTAAGATGGAGGTTAGCATTGCAGGAATATAAAATTAAGATTGTGTATATAAAAGGACAAGATAATGTTGTAGCTGACGCCTTGTCGAGGCTCCCACTAGGACAATCCTCAGTGTCAAAGATTTTGGAACAATCAGAGGAATACCGAATACTCTTAGTACAAGATAAGGTACATAGGAGGGACTTTTTACATATGTGTAAAAATATGTCTACATTGCAGGAAACTGATCCGATTTGGCGAGGTGTCATCAGCAAAATTAAAGAAGGAACCAATCTTAAAAGTGTTCGGAACTTCAAAATAGTAGACAAAATAGTAGATAATATTCTGTACTATAAAACAGGTGGGTCAAATGACCATGGCGTGGTGTGTATACCGCAACAGGCTATCCCAGCTGTAGTGTTGCTCAAGCATTTAGCATGGGGTCACGCTGGAATAGGCAAAACAATAAGGATTTTATCCAGATACTGTTACTTTAAGGGGATAAGCCAGCAGACTCGCACCATTATCAGGACTTGTCCTCTGTGCCAGAAAGCTAAGTTTCAAAATAAGTCCACAAGGTTTGAACTGCATCCTATAGTGCCTCAGCGGCCACTTCAGTTAGTATCTATAGACATAGCAGGGCCCTACCCTCGAGCCTGGGGTGGATTAAAGTACATTTTAGCGGTATATGACCTTTTCTCTAAATACTTAAAAATATACTGCCTTAAACCAGCCACCGCTCGTGGAATAGTTAAATGGTTAGGGAAAGAATATTTTACACAGGAGGGTAAGCCTGAAGCGATAATATCGGATAATGCTTCCTATTTTACAGGTCATACCTGGAAGAACTATTTACATGAACAAGGTATAAAACACATACTAATATCCCGTTTTCACCCACAAGCAAGTTTAGTAGAAAGAACATTTGGAGAGTTAAATAAATTTTTCAGGTTATACATTGCATGTAAGCACACAAGATGGCCAGATCTGATACCTAAATTTTTGGAGATTCACAACGCAACACCGCATGCCTCTACGGGGTATCCACCAAACGAGATTATAATGAATAATAATAGAGTACTGAGTGAGTGGCTGGCACCTTTGCCTAAGGTCCCAGTCATTCCTGAGCCTAAGGAAGATAGGATAAGGAAAGCAGGGTGCAACCTTACCAGGTGCGCTCAGAAAAGGAAAGAAAAATATAATCGACATGTGACGAATAATCAAAAACTTAGTGTTGGGGACTTGGTGCTCTTACGCAATCATCCTAAGTCCTCGCCATCCTTGAAACAGAATAGCAAGTGGCAATTGGTGTACAATGGACCTTTAGAATAGCAAGTGTGCCACATGAGTGTAGCTATCTCTTAGGAGATCCCCACTCAGGGAGAGTACGGGGACTGTATCCGCTTAAGGATGTGAAAATATTCCTACAGTAAATGACTAATAGTCCTATGTGTTATGTGTAAAAAAAAAACGTGCACCATTCTTTTGAAAATGAATGAACATTAATGATGTGTGATCTGTAGAGATAATGTACTAGTGTAGAAGTATTTAGTTATAAGAATATGATTGACTTTCTCTTTTGTTTATGAATATTTGTGTTATGTCTTTTTTTAATTAGTGTTAGCTTAAACATGCTCTAAATGCCTGGACAGATAACCTGATTAGTGCAGTTATTTAAAGTGTTAAATTGTGACAGAGATCAGTCAGGAGGAACAGTTTAGTAGTGATTAGTTTGTGTACTGCATAATATTCTATATGTGTGTCAAACTTGAAATATTTCTTGGTACTATCTTTTCTATTTTTTATATATATATATATATATATATATATATATATATATATATATATATATATATATATGTGTGTGTGTGTGTGTGTGTGTGTGTAGCTGTCAGATTGACAGATTCGAACCCAGAATAATATCAATAATATGAGACCCTGAGAACTTTATTTTCAGATCAGTGCTATCAAAGAGAATAATGCACCCAGTAGTGACCCGATGGCACCATGGGAGGCAAACTTATTGCAAATTTAAGTAACGCAAAGTTACGCACAAAGAAGCTTCAATTGAAGCATGTGCATATCCAATCAGTTAAAAGAGCTAGCCCGATACAGTCCAAGTCAATTTTAGCCTACAGAGACTACACTGTAGTTACGTAGGACCTTTCAAGTAAAGTGAGACATAATTTCAAAGGAGTTATTGAACAATATGCCTGAATCCGGCTGGAATGCACAAATAAAATCTACTCGAACAAAATTATAGATGATTTTTGGGCAAACTAATACGAAATTTTAATATTTGTTACCATGTACGCAATTATCACACACCTTGGTAAAGAGCGAACAAATAAGTTACGAATGTGCTGTTACAAAAAATTGCACAACGGACATTGTAACTGAAAAAACTTAAACAAAAGTGTAGTAGTGTGTGGCAGAGACAGACAGTGACTGTTAAACCTGCAGCAATACGTCACGAGGTTGTTTTGAACAAGCAATAAGGAACTGTATCATCGCCGTGTGTGCAAGTGGACAAGGAACTAGCACGACACGAACAGTGAGCCGATAACAGATGGTGGACCAAGTTAGTGTCAAACTATAACTTTTTGTGTATCGAGGGACGCCAGAAAAGCGCATTGACTACAGAGATACATTTTGTCCTAAGGTGAAAACTTGCGTGTGACTAATGACAAGTCATGACATGGTGAAAAAATATTGTGTGCCCATAAAACGTGTTACTGTGACAACGAAACATTGTGCAAACCAGACTAGTGAAGGCCTACTGAATAATAACTGCCAATAACTGTGTGCGTTCTTTCCCACAGCAGGAAAAATGCCCCTAAGGATAGTACACTGTTTGTGAACTTGTTGCATGTTTGCTGGAGCACTGCAAGAAGATGTCTCACGGGCGAGCTGATATACAACGCGCATCCGGCTACCTCAGCCATGCAGCGGCCGCAGCAGCCCGTAGCAGACCAGACAGCCACACGCCTCTCCGCGCCGTAGCTGTCAACACCAGGGGCGGTGACCTACACGGAGCCGAGCGCAGCTCAACAATCACTCCGCACCGCTGACCAACTACAGCATTATTGACATATTCCAAAATACACTGCTGGCCACCGTAAATGTAACACCAAGAAAGACAAGAGGTAGCACAACAAAATTTATTTTGTAGATAACATGTTGATCAAGTATCAAATGATTACGTTTACAGACGTCTGTGACATGTGGTTCCTGCCAGAATCAGTAGCCAGAGTAGCCGCCATTGTTGGAGATCACCGCTGCCACACGTCTCGGCATTGAGTCAAAGAGACGTTGGATGTGTTCCTGGGGTACAGCAGCCCAAGCAGCTTCCACACGTTGCCAAACATCATCTGGTGTGGCGGCTGGGGATGTAATCTGGGTCACTCGTTGAGCAACCATGGACCACATGTTTTCTATCGGCGAAAGATCCGGAGAGCGAGCCGGCCAGGGAAGCAATTCAATCTGGTTATTGACGAAGAACCTTTGGACAATGCGTGCCACGTGTGGTCGCGCATTATCCTGTTGAAATATGGCTGTGGCCGAGCCCTGAAGGTAAGGAGGGACAACTGGCTCCAGCACCTCGGATATGTAGCGCCGGCTATTTGAAGTACCGGCAATGCGTACTAGAAGCGTGCGAGAGTAATATTCAATACCGCCCCATACCATAATACCCGGTGAAAGACCAGTGTACCAGTGTGGCGGTGCATAATGCAGCTGTCCAGCATCCTCTCTCCACGGTGTCTCCACACTCGAATCCGACCATCGTGGTGCTGCAGACAGAAGCGTGCCTCGTCAGTAAAGACAACGTCATTCCATTCTGCCGTCCACATCCGTCTGTCATCACACCATTGGCGACGGAGACGTCTGTGGTTCTGCGTCAATGGTAGACGAAGCAATGGACGTCTTGCGGACAGACCACTCTGCTGTAAACGGCGCCGAATGGTACGCGCAGACACTGGATGATGCGTTACAGGCGCAATGTGCTGTGCTATGGTTCGGGATGTCACTGAGCGATCCGTCACTGCCATGCGCCCAATTTGCCTATCAGCACGTGCAGTGGTGCAGCGAGGTGAATGTGATCGACCACTTCGGTCCGTCGTACCCTCCTGCATCCAACGGTCACATATCCGTATTACAGTTGTTTGGTTTCGTCCAACACGACTAGCGATTTCTCTGTATGATAATCCACAATCTCGGTAAGCCACTATCCTTCCTCTGTCGAACTCGGATACTTGATCAAAAGATGTTCGCTGTTGTCTACGAGGCATAACTCATCGTCTTGTGAAACAACCACAAGGTAAACACACGTGCCGAACGTACACTCGTCGAAATCGCCAAGCCTTAAATGACGCTATGAGGTGGCGCCACAGGCGCGCGTGATGTGCGTCTGCGCTGAAATTCTAATCAGTTGCATATCTCATCGCTGCAAACCCATGGTGTAAATTTCACTTGATTCGTATGCTTCCTTCAGGGTGTTACATTTACGGTGGCCAGCAGTGTATTTACACAAACTGCATGGCATGTCAATGAACTCGATTTTTGATAAACATTGAACACTTATTACGTATACCCGTAAATTGACGAGAGAAAATGAACACTAACAAGTGTAGGAGATGGATTTGTAACACGTAGATAGTGGGAACATTATGAAAAGTGACTGAGCTAAATGATTTCAGAAAACTAAGTGATATATCCTAGGACAAGTGAACTTGCAGTATATCGCAAAAATACTAATTACGACTTGTTAATCACACACAACAAACTTTCGTTGAACTGTATGTGACTGTGATATTATGTAACCGTTGATGACAAACTGCTAAATAAATTCAAAAGAATGACTGTTAAAGAGACAAGATCAATCATGAACCAACTGGGATGGCTGGGCTCCGGCACAGTTTTGCCCAGGTTTCCTGTCTGACTTCGCCCAAATGGGGGCGCCATGAACATATATAACCCTGGGACTAGGTCATCCATGTTAAGCATTCTGTTCCTGCTTTCTTATCGCTATCAACGAAACATAACTGTTTCCCTGATTCCTGGTGCTTCAATGTCAACTGTTTTTGTATTCCTCTTGCTGTCACATTGTCATTCCCATGTACTCGTATAAGAATTGTCCTGCGCCAAGCGGATGACATCCAAGTACTCCATCGGTTCCCCTCAGTTTCCTCGTATCTTAGCCTATTTTCCTCAATTTATACGTATTTTCTGTCAATTTTCGTAACTTTATCATTTTATATCACATCTGTCCTTGCAATCATGACAACACTTCTCGCCACTTATTCTAAAATGGCTTATAAATGTAGTACAGTTGTCGACACCTAGCCCAAATGTACTATTTTCCTGGTTGGATGGTAGAGTATAGCACTGAACTCGAATATATCCAGTCACTTCCAACCACATAATCTGCTGTTACAATGCATTTTCTCTGTTTTCTGTACGCCTTTGTCTGTGCATGTGATGTGGATGGCTCCCATGATCCTGAGTAGAGCTGAGTTAGTGTTAGATAGTGGATCTACCACACACTATATCCAGAACAATGTTCAGATGCGTATCGACAATATGCCACGTCCAGGGTAGGGTTTTAATGTTCATCCACCACGCGTTATATCAGAGCAGTGACCACAGGCTGGTCCACAATATGCTATGTCTGGCATAGGACTCGAGTGTGGATCCACCATGCGTTATGACTGGAGATGTGTTCTATGTCTGAGGGTGGATCCAACATGGGGAGGACTGTATCATGGGAGCCATCTGAATATTTTGCTTTCGTGTAAATTTGGTGCTCTTATTTCGTTTATTTCTGCAACAGTTTTGTGTACCAAGAGGGATCAGCTCTATTGTATGTTAATTTATTTGGTATATTCGTAAATCTATCAATGTCTGTTGATAGTATTTCTTTGAATTTAAGCCACATCTGATCTACACTTACATTGTTTATTTGGAAGGAGTTGAGATTATCTCTCAGGAAGGTGTCAAGTGAGCTTTTATCTGCTTTTTTGAATAGGTATATTTTTCGTTTACTTTTGGAGGACTTGGGGGTTAAAATATTCACTCTCGCTATGACAATCCTGTGTTCAGTAATCCCTGTATCCGTTTTTATGATCATTATTAGCTCAGGATTATTTGTTGCTAAGTGGTCAAGTGTGTTTTCACAACAGTTTACTATTGACATGGGCTTTTACACTAACTGCTCAAAACAATTTTCAGAGAATGCGTTTACCACAATTTCAGATTATGATTTACGAGTACCTCCAAGTTGAAACATGTATTTTCGCCGACATATTGAGGTTAAATTAAAGTCACCACCAACTATAATTGTATGAGTCGGGTACGTCTTTGAAATTAAGCTCAAGTTTTCTTTGAACCTTTCAGAACTGTGTCATGTGAGTTGTGTGGTCAGTAAAAGAATCCAATTATTATTTTATTATGCTTTCCAAGAATTATATATGCCTATACTAACTCACAGGAACTATCTACTTCAATTTCACTACAAGATAACTACTTCTAACAGCCACAAACACGCCACTGCCAACTGTGTATAGCCTAACCTTTCTAGACATCGTTAGGTCCTTCGCAAAAATTTCAGCTAGTTTATTTCCGGCTTTAGCCAGCTTTCAGTGCCTAAAACGACTTGAGCATTAGTTCTTTCTATTAGCGCTTGGAGCTCTGGTACTTTCTCGACATAGCTACGAGAATTTACAACTGTCAACTTATGGTTCCCGTATCTACACTCTTCCTGCGTTCGACCTGCACCCTTTGAGACTGAAGCCCTTTTTGTGTTATCCCGAGACCATCTAACCTAAAAAACGGCCCAGCCCTCGCCACGCAGACCCTGCTACCTATGTAGCTGCCTCCTGCATGTAGTGGACTCCTGACCTGTTCAACAGAACCCGAAAGCCAACCACCCTATGGTGCAAGTAGATAAATCTGCAGTCTGCATGGTCACAGAATCGTCTGAGCATCTGATTCAGATCCTTGATTCAGCTCTGTACCAAAAGTGCGCAATCGGTCCTTTCGACTATGCTCGAAATGTTGAGCTCTGCTTTCATGTCGCAAGCAAGACTGGCAGCCTGGTCTGAAATGAGATCAGCACATGGTCTCTTTCATAGGTAAAGCAGATAGTGTTGAGTTTGACTCAAGTGTCGGATAGTTGTAAAAGACAATGCGTCTGCAACAGAGGTTGTTTATAAAAAAATTGTGCTGCCCGTGCTACAATACTGCTCAAGTGTGTGGACCACCATGCCATATAAGACTAACAGGGGATACTGAACATATAAAAAGGAGTACAGCAAGAATGGCAACACATTCGTCTTGTGTTGCACATGGATAAGACATCGATCCTGCCGCAGAAGACCGACGTTATCAAGTCAAGAAATTCCAGAGCTCGGCAACTCGGGATAGACAGCGCTCCTGTGTAATTACATGGTTCCTCCACATAGAGGCCAAAATGCCTTTATAAACAGTAGAAATGGGCGAAACCGTTCTCTTCAGAGTCTGGCTCAAAACTGCTCACTCAATGGAATGAACTAGCTCTTTTTCATGACTCACCGCTAACCATTAACTCACAAAAATAAATAAAGGGAAGTCAGCTAAAGCTGTATTTTTATCTGATTTTGTCCTATTTTGAAAAATCGTACAAAGAGAGGTAATATACGTTTGTTATGCCCCTAGCAGTTTTGAGATGTACACGTTCTGCATTCTGCCCTCATCGGTGGCCAAGCAACGTCGATGATGCTGAACGAATGACCGATGCTAGGTGCACGTGAAAGCGGGATACGCTGATCAAGCACACGACAAATTCTGAAGGCTGCAAAGTTGAAAGCCACATTCCAAGACCGCTGCATGCTATGTACAAAGTCTACCTGGAACGAAGGATGGAGTACTGTAAGTGATTTTAAGGCGTGCTTCGCTGGGATGAACAGTTTGCTGGGATGATTATCTAGTCTGACGAGGCGCAATTCAAACTGAAGGGTACTGTAAACTATGCAACTGCGTGTACTGGGCTTCTGCAAATCCTCAATTTCAGGTGGTCAAGCACGTTGATCTAGTGGTTGTTAATGTGTGGTGTGCTCTCTCATCGCGCCGTTTAATTGGCCCAGTCTTCTTTGTAGGTACCGTAACACTCATTGTAAAATGTAAACTTCCACGGCCGGAAATGTCATAATTAATAAAATGTCCCGGACTATTATGATGTGGTCGAATGGATTTCACCTTAAAACACAACATTCCGATCCCATCTGCAATAACATTTTTAAAGGGGATCGGAGCTTCCGATTCACATTCTGGTTTGCTACTGACTACAGCAAAATTCCGCTTTCGTGTGCCTCCGCGCAATGGCTTGACGTCACATGTTTCAAATGCGCGAGAGCAATTTGTCACTGCCGACTGTCGTCATCAGGCTTTGCTATCGCCCCATGGCGGAAGACTGGTACACATCTTCTTCAGCACCAGAATGCAGATGCCATTCAATTTGACACCCTCCTCCTCCCTATGGAAATTCCTGGTGTGTTTTACAATCTCTATGGCCTCTCTGTATAGCCTTTCATGATATACGCTTGTGGCTGCCACTACTTGAGTCCTATCAAAATGAATGTGGTTATCTCCTGGTTGCAAAGCATGTTCTGCAACAGCTCATCTGTCAGTTTCCCTTTCTTCTGCAATTGTCTTTGTGCTCTTCAAGTCGATTCTTGACCATTCTTTTTGCAGTATAAGCTTACATCTCCCCACAACTACAAGGAATCCTGTAAATTCCTGCTTTTTACAGCGGTTGGTAAGCATCCTTGACCGTTTTTAGGTGATGTTTTGTTCCCTGGGTGGGTTTGTAGATTATCACGATGCTCCACTTTCTCAAGATTTTTCCAATGCGGTCAGTAGTGTGGGCGAACCAGTAGTACTCACTATAGGCTTTAGAGGAACATGTCTTTTTTGCACCTTCGGCAATCCATAAAGCTGTGGTGGTATCAAACTAAATTTAACAGACTTTTCTGAACGCTCTGTTCCATAGAGCACTTGTTTATCAACAGCATAATACTCCTAAGAACATTGTCAGTGGAGTCTTTACTCAGTTTCCTACATCTATGCTGAACTATTAAGTCGTTAATCTTACTGTTATAGTCGGTCACATTCAAACCAACCGTTGCATTTCCCTTTTCAGTGGGGAGAACAATAACGCTATCGTCCTCATGTAGGTGTTTTATGGCATTCCTCTCACCCAGAATTAAATTACTTTTTGGAAGCTGTGCGCTACCAGAACTTGAGTCCTATATTTCGACTAAAGTTCAGTCTTGATCACACCATTTATGTTTCAATGACATAGGTAACCGGTTTCGGTTATTTTTACATAACCATCATCAGACCTGTGGATTAATTTTAGGAAATACTAGAAAACCAATCTTTAAATAAAATGAAAGTGTCTAATGACGTCAAAATTTAACAAAATAAAATAAAATTAATTATACCCATGGCTCCCTTAGGATGGTAGGCGGAACTCTCCTCAGCTGCTACGAAGGCAACTGATGGCTATGAGTGCTGAGCACGAGCTTAAATATGCAGAGGCTCCGCCTACTTCCTGTCACATCACTTCACAACTGCCAATCAGCGTTCATAATATGACGCCATCGTCAAAGTATAAAAGTAGGAAATACACTAATAACATAAAATTGATTCATTTAAAATGTCTGATTAACAGATAGTTAGTATGTGTACAGCTTATTTATATTTTAGATAAAAACAGTAAACTACGATGTGTAATAGTTGTGCCCTCTATGGGCAACCTTAATACTATTACAGTGTCAGTTACATCAAAGATGTGAAAGTCCGTGGAGTTGTGGTATATATCGATTATACCGAGTCGCCTACATCACAATTGCATCTTTGTTGGATGTTGCAGAATCGTCTTACTTTAACTGTAGTTTTCATAGCAATATTCTTTATAGCAGTAGGGTAGCAGCCAAGAGTACATTCCGCATTATGTATGTCTGAATAACTGATGAGACCGCTGATTAAATTTTTAGAACTCATCGATCTAATAGTTTTTATAATAATTAATGTCAATTTAATAAAATTTTTATATGTTGTACAGCATATTTTACATACATAGCTTTTGCCATGGGTATAACTAGTCTTATATTTTAAAACAAAAGAGTAGGTGCTTTTATTATAAAATTTCGTCAAAAAGATCGTAAAAATATTTTTCGCTAAAATCTAATTGTTCATTGAGCAGCATTGATGATTTGGTTTTCAAATGAGCATGTATCTCGATTTCTTCTAAGATATTCATAAGTAAGCCTTTATTTGCATAATGAAGAACTTGTAAATTCTACTCTACTGTCCCCTCAGCATGATTATTGAATGCTATATGATGGCCGAATACAGACTTTGTGTGAGTTACCCGACGTATGTTCTTTGTACCTTACTGAAAAATTTCGACCTGTTTGGCCGATGTATATTTTCTCACAGTCTTTACAATGGATCTTGTACACTCCTGATCTGGTAAATTTTCCAATATCTTTACTTACGGTATGTCTTAATTTTCGTTGTAAAGTATTGTCAGTTGTAAATGCTATTGTTATTCCAGAATTTTTGAATAAATTAGAAATTCTATCTGATATGTTTCCCATATATGTCATCTTCATATATTTTGGATTACCTATTAGTGGAGTATTTTGTGATTGTTGCACTTTATTAAAAATGATATCTACCTGTCGTGTGTCGAAAGAGTTAGTTTTTGCACTCTGTTTTAAGATGGTCATTTCCTTTTTGATCTCATTAGCTTCTAGCGGTAATTTTAGTATTCGGTGTATCATAGACTTAAAAAATGCTTTTTTATACTTGTCAGGATGACATGATGTGGCATTAATAATAACATCAGTGGTTGTAGGTTTCCTGTATATGGTGAAGAAATGTTTCCCATTGTTATTAGTTAAAGTGAGATCTAGGTAGTTAATAGATTTTCGATTTTCATGCTCAACCGTACATTGTAACTTCAGATGCATAGAGTTTAATTTTGTAGCAAGCTTCTCAATTTCATCTTTTGAACCATTATAAAGCAATAATGTATCATCTACGTATCGCTTGAAATATATGATTTTATTTGCGATATCAGGGTTATTTTTCAGGAATTGCGTCTCACTGTGGTTCACGAAAATGTCTGCAACTGTCCCAACCAAAGAATTGCCCATTGCTACGCCATCTTTCTGACAATAGATTTTAGTATTAAAAGAGAAATAATTGTAATCTAAAGTGCATTCAATATGCTCATTTGAAAACCAAATCATCAATGCTGCTCAATGAGCAATTAGATTTTCGCGAAAAATATTTTTACGACCTTTTTCACGAAATTTTATAATAAAAGCACCTACTCTTTTGTTTTGAAATATAAGACTAGTTATACCCATGGCAAAAGCTATGTATGTAAAATATGCTGTACAACATATAAAAATTTTATTAAATTGACATTAATTATTATAAAAACTATTATATCGATGAGTTCTAAAAATTTAATCAGCGGTCTCATCAGTTATTCAGACATACATAATTCGGAACGTACTCTTGGCTGCTACCCTACTGCTATAAAGAATATTGCTATGAAAACTACAGTTAAAGTAAGACGATTCTGCAACATCCAACAAAGATGCAATTGAGATGTAGGTGACTCGGTATAATCGATATATACCACAACTCAAAGGACTTTCACATCTTTGGTGTAACTGACACTGTAATAGTATTAAGGTTGCCCATAGAGGGCACAACTATTACACATCGTAGTTTACTCTTTTTATCTAAAATATAAATAAATGAATCAATTTTATGTTATTAGTGTATTTCCTACTTTTATACTTTGACGATAGTGTCATATTATGAACGCTGATTGGCAGTTGTGAAGTAATGTGACAGGAAGTAGGCGGAGCCTCTGCATATTTAAGCTCGTGCTCAGCACTCATAACCATCAGTTTACTTCGTAGCAGCTGAGGAGAGCTCTGCCTACCATCCTAAGGGAGCCCTGGGTATAATTAATTTTATTTTATCATTTTAAATTTTGACGTCATTAGACACTTTCATTTTATTTAAAGATTGGTTTCTAGTATTTCCTAAAATTAATCCACAGGTCTGATAATGGTTATGTAAAAATAACCGAAACCGGTTACCTATGTCATTGAAACATAAATGGTGTGATCAAGACTAAACTTTAGTCAAAATATAATAATCTATTCATCACTGTATTCCAAAAATGTTTACCAAAATTAACTTGAGTTCTGTTACAATGAATGTGGTGGTCTCCTGGTTGCAAGGATACTGTCTCGCACAAAGCCTCCAAAAAGTAGTTTAACTGTAGGTGAGAGGAATGCCAAAAGCTCCTGAATGAAGACGACAGTGTTATTGTTTTTCCCTCTGACAAGGGACATGCAACAGTTGTTTTGAATGCGACGACTATGACAGTAAGTTTAATGACTTATTAGATCCGCAAACATATTGGAAACTTGGTAAAGAACCCACTGACGAGATTCTTAGAAATGTTACGCAGTTGATAAAGAAGTCCTCTATGCAACAGAGCACTCAGAGATATCTGTTAAATTCAGTTGCGCTAGCACCACGACTTTATTGATTGCTGAAGGTGCAAGATGTTGCAGAACTGTTTAAAAATTGCCCCACAACCACGTATTTCAAATGAAGCGATGAGTTCTACGCGTAGAGGGATGCTGTCGCTATGGGGAACCACTTATGCCCAGTTATAGAGCACTTCTTTATGGAAATATTTGAGGCTCGGGCATTCGAAACTGCGAACAAGAAACAGAATATTTGGTTCCGGTACGTGGATAATACGTTTGTCGCAGGTTCGAATCCTGCCTCGGGCATGGATGTGTGTGATGTCCTTAGGTTAGTTAGGTTTAAGTAGTTCTAAGTTCTAGGGGACTGATGACCTCAGAAGTTAAGTCCTATAGTGCTCAGAGCCATTTGAACCATTTTGATACGTTTGTTTTGTGGCGGCATGGTAGGGAGAAACTGAATCGTTTTCACAAACATCTCAACGGGATGAATCCGAAGATTCAGTTTGGCATGGAGGAGGAGTGAGGTGGAAGATTAAATTTTCTTGATATGTCAGTTTTTAAGAAAGAAGATGCTAACTTGGGCCACGCGGTTTATCGAAAATCCACATACACACACGCACAAAGACTCAGACCGTTACCTACTCTGGGATTCCAACCACCACGCTCAATAAAACGATGCATCATAAAAACGTTGGCAGATAGAGCAAGGAAAATTTGCGAATCAGAGCTGCTTGACCCAGAAATAAAACATTTCACTAATGCATTGCCTAAGATTAGTCATTCGTTTGCTGGGGTGAAGAGAGCGTTATGAACACCGCGTAGAAATCATAGCGATGGTCAAGCGACTGTGATAACGAAAGTTTATCAGATTTTCAGTTAGGACGTTACTGACCGCATAGGGAAATTTAGAGAAACTGAAACTTAGCGGTAATCTACAAACCCACCGAGAAGATACGAGATCACCTAAAATCGCCCAGGGATGCTTGTCAACCGCTGGAAAAGCAGGATTTTGCAGGGGTCCGTGGAGTTATGGGGAGGTGTACGCTTGTATTACAAAACGCTCAAAAGACAACTTGAAGAGCATAAGGGCAATGGCAAAAGAGGGGAGATTGACATATGAGATGTTGCGGAACATGCTTTGCATGCAGGAGACCACCACATTCATTTTGATAGGACTCAAGTACTGGCAGCCACAAGCGGATATCATGAAAAGCTATACAGAGAGGCAATAGAGATTGTAAAATACCCCACGAAATTCCATAGGAAGGAGGAGAGTGTGAAATTGAATGACATTTGGATTCCGGTGCTGACGAAGATGTGTATCAGTCTTCCACCATGGGGTGATAGCAACAGCGGACGACGCAGATTCAAGTTGGATTACATCATGGTGAGAGAGAGATTCTGAAATCAGATACCGGATTGTAAAGCGTAACAAGGCACAGATATAGACTTAAATCACAACCTTGTAACGATGAAGAGTAAACTGAAGTTTAAGAGAAACTTACCGAAGAATCACTCTGAAAGGAAGCGAGATAATAAAGTACTGAAGAATGGTGATACGCATTTGGAGTTCGCTAAGGATGCCGATACTGTGATAAGGAATACCACAGTATGCAGTTCAGTTGAAGAAGAGTGGACATCTATAAACCAGCAATCACCGACGTTGGGAAGACATCCGTCGATACTAAGGTAGGTAATAGATGGAATACTTCAGCTAACTGACGAAAAAGGAAGTACGAAAATTATTCAGGGGAAGACAGGAGTACAGCAATATAAATTCTCTGCCTCGTGATGACTGGGTGTTGTGTGATGTCCTTAGGTTAGTTAGGTTTAAGTAATTCTAAGTTCTAGGGGACTGATGACCATAGATGTTAAGTCCCATAGTGCTCAGAGCCATCTGAAGCCCAGCAATATAAATCACTAAGAAAGTAAATCAATAACAAGTGCAGGGAAAATTTGAGAAAATAGTGCAGAACAGCAGCCAGGACTACGCTGCACCTGAAAGGGAACTGCGATGGTTTTATACGTCCAGACGGTGATTTGTCCGTCGGATGCTTGCGCAGCGCATGCGTTGCAGCGCATTGTGATGGATCCCGCGTCAGCCGCCGCTCAGCTCGGGCCCCTAGGGCAGTTCCCGTCTGCTCGCCCCCAGGGAGGCGGCATCATCTCGCGTCTCGCGCCGTACGGCCTCGCCACCTGAATAAAATATGACATCACTTGGCTCCCCTCTGCGTCCGACAGCCGCCCTCTGTTTACTACAGGCTGGTAGTAGGGTTTGTGGGTGGCTTACGTCACGTACGGGGAGCTGACGGACTTCTCTCGGGCGATTTCAACACGGTGCTGCTGTAACCTACAGCAAATACACTGTCCAATCATATTAATGTGGCCACCTGTCAAAAGCCTGAATAATCACCTCTTGTAGCGCGGACCTCTGCGAGACGTGCAGGAAGAGTGTCAATGACGTTTGGAAGGTAGCGACAAGGATGTGGACTCATGTCGACTCGGGCGCTGTGTACAGCTCCATCTACATCTACATGATTACTCTGCAATTCACATTTAAGTGCTTGGCAGCGGGTTCATCGAACCACAATCATACTATCTCTCTACCATTCCACTCCCGAAAAGCGCGAGGGAAAAACGAACACCTAAACCTTTCTGTTCGAGCTCTGATTTCTCTTATTTTATTTTGATGATCATTCCTACCTATGTAGGCTGGGCTCAACAAAATATTTTCGCATTCGGAAGAGAAAGTTGGTGACTGAAATTTCGTAAATAGATCTCGCCGCGACGAAAAACTGCTTTAATGACTTCCATCCCAACTCGCGTATCATATCTACCTCACTCTCTCTCCTATTACGTGATAATACAAAACGATCTGCCCTGTTTTGCACCCTTTCGATGTCCTCCGTCAATTCCGCCTGGTAAGGATCCCACACCGCACAGCAATATTCTAACAGAGGACGAACGAGTGTAGTGTAAGCTGTCTCTTTAATGGACTTGTTGCATCTTCTAAGTGTCCTGCCAATGAAACGCAACCTTTGGCTCGCCATCCCCACAATATTGTCTATGTGGTCTTTCCAACTGAAGTTGTTCGTAATTTTAACACCCTGGTACTTAGTTGAACTGACGGCCTTGAGAACTGTACTATTTATCGAGTAATCGAATTCCAACGGATTTCTTTTGGAACTCATGTGGATCACCTCACACTTTTCGTTATTTAGCGTCAACTGCCACCTGCCACACCATACAGCAATCTTTTCTAAATCGCTTTGCAACTGATACTGGTCTTCGGATGACCTCACTAGACGGTAAATTACAGAATCATCTGCGAACAACCTAAGAGAACTGCTCAGATTGTCACCCAGATCATTTATATAGACCAGGAACAGCAGAGGTCCCAGGACGCTTCCCTGGGGAACACCTGATATCACTTCAGTTTTACTCGATGATTCGCCGTCTATTACTACGAACTGCGACCTTTCTGACGGGAAATCACGAATCCAGTCGCACAGCTGAGACGATGCACCATAGGCTCGCAGCTTGATAAGAAGTCGCTTGTGAGGAACGGTGTCAAAAGCTTTCCGGAAATCTAGAAGTACGGAATCAACTTGAGATCTCCTTTCGATAGCGGCCATTACTTCGTGCGAATAAAGAGCTAGCTGCGTTGCACAAGAACGATGTTTTCTGAAACCATGCTGATTACGTATCAATAGATCGTTCCCTTCGAGGTGATTCATAATGTTCGAATACAGTATATGCTCCAAAACCCTACTGCTAACCGACGTCAATGATATAGGTCTGCAGTTCGATGGATTACTCCTACTACCCTTCTTAAACACTGGTGCGACCTGCGCAATTTTCCAATCTGTAGGTACAGATCTATCGGTGAGCGAGCGGTTGTATATGATTGCTAAGTAGGGAGCTATTGTATCAGCGTAATCTGAAAGGAACCTGATCGGTATACAATCTGGACCTGAAGACTTGCCCGTATCAAGCGATTTGAGTTGCTTCGCAGCTCCTAAGGTATCTACTTCTAAGAAACTCACGCTAGCAGCTGTTCGTGTTTCAAATTCTGGAATATTCCATTCGTCTTCCCTGGTGAAGGAATTTCGGAAAACTGCGTTCAATAACTCCGCTTTAGCGGCACAGTCGTCGGTAACAGTACCATCGGCACTGCGCAGCGAAGGTATTGACTGCGTCTTGCCGCTTGTGTACTTTACATACGACCAGAATTTCTTCGGATTTTCTACCAAATTTCAATTTCGAGGCAATGTTTCGTTGTGGAACCTATTAAAGGCATCTCGCATTGAAGTCCGTGCCAAATTTCGCGCGTCTGTAAATTTTAGCCAATCTTCGGGATTTCGCGTTCTTCTGAACTTCGCATGCTTTTTCCGTTGCCTCTGCAACAGCGTTCGGACCTGTTTTGTGTACCATAGGGGATCAGTTACATCTCTTACCAATTTATGGGGTATGAACCTCTCAATTGCTGTTGCTACTATATCTTTGAATTTGAGCCACATCTCGTCTACATTTGCATAGTCAGTTCGGAAGGAATGGAGATTGTCTCTTAGGAAGGCTTCTAGTGACACTTTATCAGCTTTTTTAAATAAAATTATTTTGCGTTTGTTTCTGGTGGATTTGGAAGAAACGGTATTGAGCCTAGCTACAATGACCTTGTGATCACTAATCCCTGTATCAGTCATGATGCTCTCTATTAGCTCTGGATTGTTTGTGACTAAGAGGTCAAGTGTGTTTTCGCAACCATTTACAATTCGCGTGGGTTCGTGGACTAACTGCTCGAAATAATTTTCGGAGAAAGCATTTAGAACAATCTCGGAAGATGATTTCTGCCTACCACCGGCTTTGAACAAGTATTTTTGCCAACATATCGAGGGAAGGTTGAAGTCCCCACCAACTATAACCGTATGAGTAGGGTATTTATTTGTTACGAGACTCAAATTTTCTCTGAACTGTTCAGCAACTATATCATCGGAGTCTGGGGGTCGGTAGAAGGAGCCAATTATTAACTTAGTTCGGCTGTTAAGTATAACCTCCACCAATACCAATTCGCACGGAGTATCTACTTCGACTTCACTACAAGATAAACCACAACTGACAGACACAAACACTCCACCACCAATTCTGCCTAATCTATCTTTCCTGCACACCGTCTGAGACTTCGTAAAAATTTCTGCAGACCTTATTTCAGGCTTTAGCCAGCTTTCTGTACTTATAACGATTTCAGCTTCTGTGCTTTCTATTAGCGCTTGAAGCTCAGGGACTTTTCGAGCACAACTACAACAATTTACAACTACAATTCCGACTGTTCCTTGATCCAAGCACGTCCTGTTCTCGATTGGGGGTCCATGGTGCCAACAGCCCGATCCAGGAGATCGCACAGATTCTCGACTGGGTTTAATTCGGAGGCGTTCGATGACCAGGAGAGTACAGAGAACCCATTCTGGTGGTCTTAAAACTACACACGTGCACTGAGATCTTTGTTACATGTTGCATAGTCCTGCTGATACATGCCACTATGCCATGGAAATACATAATTCGTGTAGGGGTGGACAAGGTCCCCAAGAATAGGTGTGAACTTGCGTTGCTCCATCGTGCCTTCCAGAATGACGGGATCACCCAGGGAATACCCTCTGACCTGGACCCTCCCAACGATTGCTACACAGTCTTTGCTTTCATGCGTTTCAAGCTGTACACACCAATGCGGTGCGGGATTAGCCGATCGGTCTAAGGCGCTGCAGTCATGGACTGTGCGGCTGGCCCCGGCGGAAGTTCGAGTCCTCCCTCGGGCATGGGTGTGTTTGTCCTTAGGATAATTTAGGTTAAGTAGTGTGTAAGCTTAGGAACTGATGACCTTATCAATTAAGTCCCATAAGATTTCGCACACATTTGAACATTTTTTTGTACACACCAATGCCCGTCTGTCTGACGGCGCATAGAACGTGATGTATCTGAAGGGACCATCTGTCGTCACTCAGTAGACGACATAGTTGCGATACTGGCGTCAAATTCCAGCCCTCGTGGCCAATGAACAGCAGCCAGCATGGGTGTACGAATCCAGGAGCCTGCTGTAGAGGCCCATCCACAGGTACGTTCATTGAACAGTCGCTGAGGAGACACTTTTGATATTCGCTTGGTCCATCTGGGCGGTCAGCTGCTCGACAATTGTATGTCCCTTCGCACGTACGCATCACCACAACCGTCTATCATCCCATCATCTCTGGCCTATGTTGTACCACGGTTGCCTCGGCGACAGTTTTGCCCAGTGCCATTTTGCCAACCACGGTATACTCTAACCATGGCAGCATGCGAACAGTTTACTCACATAGCCGTTTCGGAATTGCTTCCACCCTTTCCTCGAAAACCTATGGTTATGTCCTTCGGGAGTAAGATACATTGCTTCGTTTCCACATTACGACATCGATTGCACTGATCTCCGGGTCCCCTAATTCACTTTACATAACATCCACTGCTAGTGCTGCAACCTGGTATTTGCGAGTGCTTATTGCATGTTGATGTTGAACAAAGACACCGTTGTATGTGGGTCATTACAACGAGCCAAGTAATACTGGCAGCCGGAATTTGCTTCAGAAAACTGCAACAACGCAAGCTCGTGTGAAGGCAGCAATGCTACATTCTGTCAGTAGCTGTCCGTTTGCTACATGCTGTATCAGAATGCGGCATTTACACAGTGGAGTAAGTGATTCTTCCTGCGACAATATGCCAGGTCAGAGGGCTCAGCCGCCAAGATCATTCTGCATTCTGCTTTTTACTGGCGTAGTCTCCTCGCTACTCTGATCCCGGCGGAGGTTCGAGTCCTCCCTCGGGCATGGGTGTGTGTGTTTGTCCATAGGATAATTTAGGTTAACTAGTGTGTTAGTTTAGGGACTGATGACCTTAGCAGTTAAGTCCCATAAGATTTCACACACATTTGAACATTTTTTACTCGCTACTCATATATGACCAGACTACATCAGTACTCACCGAGCGGTGGTACTGCCTCTGCTAGTAGGCATCGCTGGTCTATATGCCAGCAGCCAGCCCTGATTCTTTTTTGGCCTACGGTGGTGTCCGCCAGAATGGGTTCGCTCGGCCTCCGGGTCTCCTGGATTTAGCTCCCAAATCTGGCCCAATTTCTGCCACCTACCATTAGGCCACAGACGATGTGTACCAGCCGCCTGGACTTTCACCACCCTTAGCTGACTAATTATCGGGAAGGATGATGGTTCGACCAGCCACTATGGCACACCCCACAGTGGTTCACAATTCCTCTAGGAGGACGTCACACTCTGCCTGTGGGACGAGGGCGTCACAGCTGCAGCTAGCACCATATTGTTGTGTAGAGGACGTCACTGCCAGCAATGCATGAAAAATGAGTACTTTACTTCAGTAAGTAAATTACTAATTTTTCATGCATTCCTGACTCTAGACTTATACTGATACTATAGAACCTATCTTGCACATGCACCACTGGAGTAAGAAGCGGCCTTGTCACAACAAAATAACATTTTTATGATTGCAGTATTTACTGACCTTTGAACATTAAAATGGATATCTATTGTGAAGCCCTCCTACAACTGCATCACGAATTAATAAGGATATTATTACGCACCAACTGTCAAAACGCAACAAGCTGGACGACTACATTATCCCATTAACAGATTCTCTAAAATAGTTCCAAAAAAAGATGTGTAGAAAATGATCTAAGTCCTCAATGCATGACGAGGGGGTTTAAAATGAACGAAAGGAAAAAAATTAACGACTAGGTTGCATAAAATATTTTGTAAAATTTTGATGCATAGAGAAATTAGAGAATTGCACAACACGGAACACACATTAGATGATGAGTTGTATGAAGTACATTTCCAATCACAGAGTGCACTTTTAGCTGTACAATGTAATGAAGTTTTATAAAGACACCAGAGTTTTAATTCTTACAGATAAAGAATTGTAGTTAAGATACACGAAGTGAAATTACTAGATTTAGTAAAAAGAAGACCACATAAAAAGTGGACTAGGTCAGTGAGAGATGAACAGTAAAACCTTTTTCGAAAGGCTAAAATCTATAGTAACATGCGTTTCTCCAATGAGGAAGCTACTCTTTACATAAACGGTTGAAATGCAATGCTCCATTCACAGCAACGATGAAAAACACGTGTAATCTAGCAGCAACAACTAAAACAATTGCAGATAGCTTAACCCAGGAGGGGGGGGGGGGGGCGTTCTTTATATCCAGCTTTTGAAAATGTTATCTTTTTGTCCTATTTCTCACATTTTAAAATTCTGAAACAATGTTATTGTTTTTAATGAGGTCTTCTACCAGTTTCCATGACTGTTGTAATTTTTTTTAGTAAAACTTAATCCAAAAACTTAAGTCTTAGTAGTAGACGTAATTTTTCAACATAAATATCCTAGTCATATTTTCTTATCCAAGACCCTTCTTATGCATCGATATATCTATAAAAAGTATGTTGTGAATGAAAGCCAACGAAATCAATGAAATGGACACGTTTTTAGTTTTTCTTTGGTGGTCATAAAGCATCGCTCCTTGGTTATGGAAAGTGCCTAGGTATTGCTGCGATTGTTCTAAACGACATTTTCAGATACTGAACCATTCATATACGTCAATACCTATTAACGAAGCGCCCATTAATAGATGTTAATAACGGTTTACGAAATTTGATTTTTTAAATTTTTTGTGGTGAGAATAAAGCACCCCACCGTCACTAGTACATATTACAGAAAATACATTGATATTGCTAGGGTTAAAAATGTCGAGAGAGGAATAATGTAGTTCAGTATATAAGGCAAGTAAAACAATGAAAAATGAAGTATCAATGAAGAAAGAGAGAAGAGCAGCGAAAGTGTTAAATGAAGTAAATTTGAAGTTGTAAGAAAATGAAGTGTTAGTAGTGAAAGGTCACAAAGGCAACACATTTTTAGAGTACAGAAGCGTATAATAAGAGTAATGTGTAGTGTATATCCAAGAACATCATGTCGAAACCTATTGAAAGAATTGGGCTTACTAACCACAGATTCTCAGTATATTTATTCCTTAATGAAGTTTGTTGTAAATAATACATCTCTTTTTCAAACTAACTGCTTAGCACACAGTATCAATAGTAGTAATAAGAACAATATACATAAAGATTTAAAATCACTTACTCTTGTCCGGAAAGGAGTCCAGTTTTCAGCAACACATATTTTCAATAAGTTAACAGCAACCATTGAGAGTTTAGTTTCAGACAAGGCACAATTTAAACATAATTTAAAAGAATTTTTGGTGGACAGCTCCTTCTATCCCATCCACGAATTTATCAAAAAGTGCAGTTCACCATTTTAATGAAAATTTATTGTACTTCAATTTTTGACAATACTTGGTTGTAACAGCCAACTAACTACCTACTGTGTGAATGATGGATGTATGGAAAGCAGATGTAAGTATTAAGTCTGTAAATAGTGGAAGTTTAATTTTAAATCTTGTACATAATTCGACTGTTCTTAACTGAGGACCATTGAAATGAATAATTTACTTTAATTTTTGACAATACTTGTTTGTAATACCCAAGTAACTAGCTACTATGTGAATGATGGATTTAATGAAAGCAGAGGTAAGTATTAAACCAGAAAATATAAGAAGTTTAATTTTAATTCATGTTCATAATTTTACTGTTTACTGACTGAGGATCATTAAAATTAATGAAAGTCAAGTTTTTCTAATTTCATTTTTGTAATGTGTTTATCTGACATGTTCCACACCCAGGAGGATTCTCTCTTTTGTGGGCCTACAGAATGAATAATTAATCTAATCTAATCCAATTAGGAAACAAGAAGATTTACATTGTGAAAGGTATAAGTTCTTTTTTGAAAGCAGGATTGCAGAAGCGTAATATCGTGATACTAGTCAAGCGTAAAGTAACATTTACGAAAAAAGTAACATTTACTAAAAAAAATCAAAAGCATACTGTAATGCGCCCAATAACCTCCTGACCGTGAGGGAAGGATGAAGCATAAAGTCATAACGAACGAAGGGGACCTGGTGCAAAAATTAAACAAACAGTTATGTGTTATGCTTTATAAATGGTACAATTATAGTGAGACCATTTGGGTTTAAAACAGTAGCGAGGTGGCTCAGTTGATACAAGGGTGCAAGGTGGCTTCATTAGAAGTAATTAAATTTCTTCCACTTGAGGAAGCGACAGGCATTATGAAAAGCAACTTACGTGAGTGTGAAAAAATGTCTGAGCTAGAAATACCTGCATTGATAGTATTGTTAAAGCTTGTCTTATTGTTCAAGTATTTTAAGTTTAGTGGTAAGTTTTACATACAAGAGAATGGTTAGAAGTGGGTTGTGAATTAGGAGAGCAGATGTCTTTTTGAACGCACACGAAACAGCTTTTTTTAAAGAAAAATATTAGACACAGTGATAAAAGTGCAGTGACAAATATGTTTGCATGGAAGATATGTCGAGGAAAAAATAGATGAAATGGAGAGTGACTTTAACACAATGCACAAGAATATAGTATTTGTTGTAGATCATGGCTATTAGGGATTCTTAAAATTTCTTGATTTGATGATCGAGAAGAAGAAAACCCAGCAATAGGAATGTATGGGAAACACTGGTGCAGTAATTGATAAGACCCGACTTCATGCCACACCCATATACATGAAATAGCATTCTTTAAAAGTACGGTCCTTGGGGCTAATATCATGCTATTAATCCCTAAGATCAATGATGAGGAATGAAAATACATAAACATACAGCGCTAGAAAATGGCTTTCACAGGTTTAAATGATAGGAGTGAAGCAAAGATAGAAACAGAAACCAACAAAAAGAGTGAATTTGTATTAATGGTAGAATCATGCCTGGTTGGGGCATCATCTCAAGTAAACAGATGACGTTATTGAATAGCAAAGGATTTAAAGCTGCGTTCCGGACAGATGAAAATTGAACCAAAATCTGAAGCATAAAATTAGCTCAGGTGAGAACTGGATGGAGAAAGCGGTAGTTTACGAAATAAAATATCTAATCTGTGGGACGAGGAATGTGGGTCAGACAGGAAGAAAGTTTAAAATAAGATTTAAATAACATTAAGAATTAACAGTATTCGTTAGGAAGCGTCACAGACCACTTTAATGTATTGCATTTAGAAGAAAAATGTTGGTTGCTATCAAATTCAGTGGAAAAGAGAGATATGTTCTTTAGATGAGGAATGTGTCGACGTGTTAAATGAAACTACAGAAATATCCAAGTGGAATTTATCCTTAAAAGTTGCCAGCAACCTAATCTTCTTAGCGACCGTTCAGTTTTAATGGTTCATGTTGGTTATCCCCACTAGATGCAAACTTTGCAACATAGGTGCAGCATTGTTTTTAGGATTTGCTTTGACTTAAAACATGAACGTTTCAAGATTTACTGTTGACAGCAGAATTGTTGGTGGCTCAAGACTATTTTTAGGATTTCCTTTGTCTTAACATACAAATGTTGCAATATTTTGCTATTGACAGCAGCACTGTTGGTGGCTATGATATATATCTAACAAAAAATATAATCTTTGGCAGATGAGGGAAGTAAAAACTAAACTTTAGATGAGTGTTATGTACCACAATTAGATGTAAAAGCTAGAGTGTTGTATGGTTGAAAAAGAGTCTGATGCTTACTCATTATTTTCGACTGTCCGTAACGTCATATTAAATTTGGCATATGTTATACTCTAGAGCTTTAGATACATTATATGTGCAATAATGAGAAGTAATGGTTTGTGTTTCCTTGTTTTATTAATGGGGTAATTCAGCCCAAAACATTTAGTGCCAAATAAATCACACATTTTGAACAACTGGTGTGTAACAGTTTCCCTACTGACTTATACTGAAATTGGTGCTTGGCCGTACTCAAGGAGAAGCAGCAGGAGCGTGGCGTGAGAATGGTAGAGCTGAACAATCTGTATTTTTCTATGGTCAATATCTTGTAGCTACGGCGCTTGTATCCAGTGGCCAGCAATGTGGATGTGTACCCAGTGACGTCTGTCATAGCACCAGCCCTACATTGTATGGGTGGTGTCGAAACCCACTGATAATGAGGCCTTCCAAGTCGTCCACTGGTGCTGTGGCAGGGAGGGTGCGCCACTTCGAAGTGACACAGTGTATGTCCCATAAGATACTGTTGCTGTTCGACCGCAAGTTGTAGAAACAACACTGCGCTGGGGGCAAACGTCGCGAAAAAGGCGGCGGAAGTACTCTGCGCAGGAGGGAAGCATCCCTCTCCGCTGAGAGTTAGGCTAGCCCGTGGTTCACGCGAGAGTGGCTTTTAGTTGAAGCCTTGAAGGCGACGTCTGTCAGATGCGACGACAGACTCTGGATTGTCTGTGCTATTTCAGATGGTTTCGAGATGGCTAGGTCTCCTTCCAAGCTAGGATATGTAACTTGAGGGCGTCGATGCGGTTTTGATGGTCAGGTGCGCCTTGAACGACTCTATCTCGTAGGAGGATTTCTGCATAAGATTTAGCACAACTATCTGCTGTGGAATTGGATTTGCAGCATCGTATAATGATTCGGATTTCGGTGGCTCATTATGAGTACGTCAGTCCTTGCTTTTTAGCACACTGAAACACGGCCCTTCTGGTACCGGCGAGCGTAGTATTTGGCAGGTCCATCCATGAGTTCGTCCAGTGTGAATGTAAAAGGCTACTGCAGTGCAGCGACCTTCTGTCTCGTCTGAAACATTTTCGGTCCACACCATGGGGAGAAGTAGTCCCAGCAACAAAAAGCACCAAGAATATGTCCCGCCACGAAATGACGACAGAGGCGTATTGCATGTGAAAGGCAGACCGGTAGGGCCGAGCGGTTCTAGGCGCTTCAGTCTGGAACCACACGGCCGCTACGGTCGCAGGTTCGAATCCTGCGTCGGGCATGGATGTGTGTGATGTCCTTAGGTTAGTTAGGTTTAAGTAGTTCTAAGTTCTAGGAGGCTGATGACCTAAGATATTAAGTCCCATAGTGCTCAGAGCCATTTGAACCATTTTATTTGCATGTGAAAGAATCAAGATTGGGGCGTAACGTCCCGTCGACATCGAGGTTATTAGGGATGGAGCCGAAACTCAAAATATTTTAAGTATGGGGAAGGAAATCGACGACGTCGTTTCATAGGAACTCTCCCGGTATTTGCCAGAAACAATTTTAGGAAATTACGCAAAACTTAAATCTGGCTGGCCAGATGTGGACTTGAACCGTCGTCCTCTCAAATGCGAACCCAGTCACCTCTCTCGGTGCTGTATATGCATTGCATTCCTCACGGTCGCTGTTTAATGCAGTTAAAGGGGCTGTAGCAGGGAAGGTGGGCCACTTCGAAGTTACACAGTATATGTCCCATAAGATACTGTTGCTGTTCGAATCGTTTTTCCTCTGGTTCGATTGGTTTTGACTGTTGATCGATGGTCTTGAGAAACGCTGCCTTGAGTTTTGACACACTTTCTCGTCCTTACCTTCTGAGTACATATAGATATCAGTGTGCACACGTAATTTTTATGGTCACTGATATTGTAACTACCCCGTACAACGGGACTTATACCTCGTCACATTTGCTGTAACCTGCAGCAAATAAACGTACTACCGAGCGGCATGGTGCTGTGGTGAGCCACTGGACTCGCATTCGGGAGGACGACTGCTCACACCTGCTTCCAGCCACCGTGAATTAGGTTTCGCGTGATTTCCATAAATCACTTCGGGCAAGTGCCGGGATGGTTCCTTTGAAATAGCAAAGTCGCGTGGAGTACCCGCGTGGTTAGAGGCGCCATGTCACGGGTTGCGCGGTCCCTCACGCCCCTCGCGCATGGATGTGTTTGTTGTTCGTAGCGTAAGTTATTTTAAGTTATTTAAAGCAGTGTGTAAGTCTAGAGACCTATGACCTCTGCAGTTTGGTCCCTTAGCAATTCACACACGTTTGAAGATTCTTTGAAAGAGCATAGCCAGTTTCGTTCCGCATCCTTCCCTAATCCAAGCCTGTGCTCCATCTCTAATGACCTCGTCGTCGACGGGACGCTAAACCTAATCACCTTCTCAAATAAATATACTCTTTCTTGAGTACAGTATTTACTTCCATCAAATACAGGGTGGCGCATGGGAACGGGAAATTTCGAAATAACGTCATTTCCATGAATAAATTCATAAAACTAGTAATTTATTAACGAAAGTGAATGTATTCAGTATGCCATTATTCAGTATGTCTTTACAATCAAAATGTCCTCACGTTCAAAAAAATAAGGGCCGATAACACCATGACATGATACAGCACACCATACTGTGACCTTGGCGCTCTGTGATGGTCGCTGGTGAAACTCACAAGGATTGTCCTGTGCCCAATAACGAAAATTCTGTTTGTTCACGAATCCGTTCAGGTGGAAATGGGATTCGTCTGATATCCGTAAGTTACCAAGGAAATTCGCGTCCTCGTTGATTTTAGCCAATATCTGGCTGGGTCTTTGTAAGCTTCGTAGCTTAATCCCTAGCGAAGATGCATGCTGTCGAAAGGAGCGGCGAGGACTTCCCTCGATTGCAGCTCTAGCAGCTGCAATGTTCTCTGGGGTACGCACCGTTGGAATGCCACCTGAAGGTTTCTTTTTCAAGGCAGATCCTGTTTCTTCAAAATTACTCACCCACGTTGTAATCGCATGCGCAGATGGGACACGTCCATGACGTCCAAGCTGGTAATGCTGTCGAAATGTTCTCTGCGCGGCAGTCGCACTATCACCATTTTTGTAAAACGCTCTCACAGCTACTGCACGTTCCGCACCAGTCCAGTTCTCCATGATTACTAAATGGCAATGCGTTCACATCAATTGTTCAAAGTTTCAAAGATCTGCCGGCGCTACAGTGTTGCCAACTGTAACGTTCAAAATTTCCCCTTCCCCTGCGCCACCCTGTATTATTACAACTTAAATCGCCAGATCGCAGCAGTAGAAGGAACTGATTCTTGAAGGTCCAGAAGTTTAGCGTTTGGTACAGGATGCAATCAGCAACCGTTGATAATATCATGATCAAATTCCGAGTTTTCCTCATGACATACGCCAGACTCACATCGGCATACTAATAGTGTGGGCCACTCACCTGTAGTCGAACACTGCTAATATAATCGAAGTCCCTCGGCAGTACACCTGTGTGAGACATCCAATTGGCAGATTCTAGTGCAGTGGGGCTATATCTTGAACAGTACCCTGTGGCAGTGTTGGTGAGAAGACTGCAGCTTAGCAGAGCAGGCGGCGAACAGCTTGAAGTGCGTTCCAGAAGAAAAACTGACTTCCGCCTCTTCTACGACTCCTTATACTTCTATCTTGGCCTACGGATCCACAGTCGACTCTTGATGATCCCCCGCCTGCTGAAGTCGTAACTGACGATGTCACTGAAGCAACTGGAAACACTTAGGGGTCACCTGTTGTGGAGCCCCATGTTCAACAATGTGGAATGAACATTGTTCTCTGAAACACTTCTACGTTTACCAGATCTATACTCAGTCGTTAGACCAGCCAGAGATCGCTGGCTATTGGGCTTCGCAGTGTAATGCGGGGTGGATTTGCTCAGGCGCTGATTGGTGTATCCATGTGAGTCGAAAACGGCTTGTCAGTAGAAAGCTTTATTTACATCTCAACAGAATATATTGGTAGCTTGTTCCCGTGACAGGCGAGTACCGGGAAGCAGGGCATTGGCCATGCACCCCTCCATGCTTGAGGTGTAAGGACGATGCAGCTGGCTGTTTCTACATTTATCTCAGCACTGTGGGATGGAGACCTAGCGACTTACGCATACTCAGATGGCCGGCGGTGTTGGCTCAGCTGTGGTGTGAAGTGGCACAGCCTGATTTGGCCATAGGCAAGGCTGGCTGGCAGCGTCTCGCACTGGCAGCCACCCAGAGGTCCAGTGTCTGGGAGGGCCTCATTTCGACTATTGGCCCATCAGTACGCCCTGGCAGGTGGTCTGGTTGGGATGACAGTTGAGCAGTAGTAGCCTCATGACGGAAGCCCAAGTTACAGCGGACGCCGACTTGTTGACTCCACGATTACATGAGCAGCCTGGCCGGATGGGCGACATTTACATGGAACAAAGCGGGTTTGTTGTGGCGTGGCTGTCGGAAATGTCACGTACTCCACATACCAAAGTATCCCTGGTTCCTGTAACTCGTCAGCCACGAAGAGACGGAGAGGCTGCGGCACCCTGAGCGGTTGCCATTGCGCAATGTCGCGCCAGCTTATTATCGCAAGTGGGTTCCTTCCGGCGCGCCCTCTTGCTTCAGGCTCACGCAAATACAATAGGATGTGAAAACCTCGAATGTATAGTTTTCCGATGAAGTGTGGATGACCAACATCTTGCCGCCCACATGTGGTTCTACTGTCCTTTAACCAAATTCCATAGAAACAGCATGCGATGGCCAACCGTCTTCGACGTTTGGCCCCATGCCATGCGACCTCAGAACAGCTTATGTTAGAGGATTTCTCCATTGGCTGCCAGTATTGTAGGTAGAATGATTTCAGCTGCTCCTCTTACTTGATTTTGTTGCCAGGTCACAGGCCGATGCTACCAGACGGCGTTCAGTGTCGCGTTGGGCAGTGAACACAGCGTTTTGACACATCGCTGTTGATGTGACTTCTCAGATAAAAAGTGGGTGTCAGGTCGCTCAAGAATACGTCTGCTGCGTTCTTAGAATACAAGTACTTCACTGTTCTCGCGTAACCACAAGGGCCAGAACGAAGAGGAAGAACGCAAGACCAGAGAAGACGGTGAGGCGACGTCAGCCAGTAGCCCGCTGACAAAGACCGCGCCACGACAGGAGCGACCTCTACATCTACATCCACATCTACATCTACTGCAAGAAGAGAATATAAGCGCCGCTCCTGCCAGCCTAGGCAGCTCAGTATCGGCTCAATATTCGGACAGGCTTAACAGAGAACGCCACGATAGCAGTTAATAGTGATCCATATCCATTGCTTGTTTGAACAGTGTCTATAGCGAAGAATATTACTGTTTGCATGTCGCCGCCCATCGCTTGCGAAACAAAGTTAAATATTGTCAATTTGCTTTATTGAAATAAAACTGTTAACGTTATTTTCTTGAATTGTTGTATAGCATTCTGAGCACGCAGCATCCATTAGCCATCCTATATGGGACAAGTGGGCAGGACCCCGCATTTCACTATACAGTATTGTAACGTTGGCTCTTAAAGGCGACTTCCCACTACTATCATGAAACATTAACTCACGAATGAAAACATCGTTCACAGAAGCTCTGTTCTTTGTACCATATCTAAAATATAATACGTAATACAACGTACTTACAGTTGTACTGTAGTTACTGTTAGATCAGTTTTAACCTGTGGTGCATTCAGCTGTCTTTTATCGTCTCCCTCTATTGAAGGCAGCCACTATTTTAGTTCGAGATTCGGCAATGACGGCTGGAATCTCATGGCACCGAAGTTGGAAACTGCTTATTTTCTCTCGTGGATTTCACTTCCACATAGCGACGGCCGTACCTTCGAATTCACTAGGCGCATAGCGTCAGTCTGCTGCCTATATTTCCTAGAGAAGATATCACAGAACAGGAGCTTATAGATGTAAGTGCTCTTGATAGGTAGGTGCAATGCCAACAATCTGTGATTTAGAGTTCATATTTACGCCACATGCGTTGTCATTTTATGTTCAACAGTAATTTGATAACTAACATTCTCCACAGTCGTCGCAACCTCCTAGTAGGTCACAGTAAGAGTTCGTGGAGTCTCATTCGGCGATTATCCTGCTAAAATCAGCATAGGACTTCCAGTTCGCAAATAGTGGTCAGGAAATAAGTCTTGGGTAATTGTTTTGTATTGTATTATATGTTTACCGGGCACACAAACGACGGAGAGGCTCCGTCCCCGCCGCAGCCGCAGTGGTCCACAACCGCACGACGACTACCGGAGTCCACTTAACCCCTCCGCCGCCCCACACCGAACCCAGGGTTACTGTGCGGTTCGGCCCCCGGTGGACCCCCCAGGGAACGTCTCACACCAGACGGGTGTAACCCCTATGTTTGCGTGGCAGAGTAATGGTAGTTTACGCGTACGTGGAGAACTTGTTTGCGCAGCAATCGCCGACATAGTGTAACTGAGGCGGAATAAGGGGAACCAGCCTGCATTCGCCGAGGGAGATGGAAAATCGCCTAAAAACCATCCACAGACTGGCCGGTTCACCGAACCTCGACACAAATCCGCCGGCGAGATTCGTGCCGGGGATCAGGCGCTCCTTCCCGCCCAGAAAGTCGTGCGTTAGACCACGTGGCCAACCAGGCGGGCCTTGGGTAATTAGAGAAAGCGCATGGATAATGTGGAAACCACCAAATATAAGCTTACCGGTTGAAATACGAGTCACCTAATAAAAAGAGTACACTGGTCACTATGGAGCGCTGTAGGTGCTGTAGAACCGCACGTCACGAAAGTAAATAGGTGTGTTCGTGACGGTCAGTTGCGTGGAATCAGAACGGTGGGTCAACACGAAGAGGTGACAGAATGGCAATCGACTTCAAACCCCACAGGAGTTGCTGCTGCCAGTGAACGCAGATCCATCTCAACCGGTTTCCTCGAGCAAACACTGCGGTCGTTTGCGGTCAGGTAACTCGCAAAATGTCATAAAAGAGCACGTAATCACGGAGCCAAACAACGCAGCAATTTAACCGTAGTTGACAGTAAGCGTGTCGTGTAGAACGACGAGTTATAATTTTTCAAGTAATGGAAGGCGTAGAGCGTCCTGAGAGCACAGTGAGGCATTTAAGCCGCAATGTGTGGTGATTGTAATTCAGGGCTGATGTGGTTCAATTGTTTTGGGGTTATTTTTCGTATAACGACTGGGATCCACTCATTCATGTTGCCGGTGTACAAGTTGAAATGGTAAGAAGCAAGGATCTAAGAGTGGTAAGGTGTTGAGCATAAAGAACATAATCTTGAAACATTTTCATTTATTTATCACAAACGCCAAGTTATAAATTACAAAAGCAAGGAATACTTATTTGCCACAGAGGCCATGTTAAAGAAAATAAGTACGAATCATTAAATTGATGCACCAAACAAAAAAAAATTTAAAAGAATATTTTCTATAATAGAACAGAATTCATTTTTTAAATGAAATGAAAAGAAATTCTTTGCAATTTATGAGCATTTGAAAATCGCCCAAAGCCAGCCACTTAAATAAACAACATTGTTGCAATGTGGATAAAATGGCAAATGGAACAAGATAAAAGAAATGTGACTTCTAAAAGTACGAAAGGTAGCACTAACAAATCATCAGGCATTACCAATTACTTGTTCGAGGCAAATAAAGGGGCTCAAGCATATGAAAACCGACTCCAGAAAGTTGCCAAGTTCAGAACAGATTCTAAAACATACACACAGAAAAAATACATTAAATTTACTTCACATAAATGTAAAATAGCACAGGAGCCCCAAACGTGACAGAGGAAATTCGGCGAGACAATTCAGTAAGTTTGACCCACTTCTTGTCGTTATCAGAGCGGAATTCACGTAGCAGACATAAATTGCAACATAGGAATGGACCTTTCTAACCTTAACAGGCAGTGAAAAAGTCAAGAAAAACTTAAATCCGGAAAGTACACGCACCAGCAGTACTGTTGAAGATCAAGGTTAACAGGCGACAGAAAAATTCAAAACACTCGCACCCATAGTGCTGGTAAAGTACAAAGATTTTGCAGAGAGACAAGATAAAATGTTAGATCTCTTACTCTCGAGTAAATCCTTCAGTCAGGCACGCCCCTATTACCCGAAGGCTGATCCGCGTTAAAGACTTTGGCCAAACATGGAGGAGCAGTGCAAAGCAAATGAGCTTACGGCAAAAAGAAAAAAAATTAAAAGAAATTTAGTAGCGAAGCTAAGGGGTTTCCACTAAACGTGGCGAACATTTACCTGCATCAAGCTCACCCTTGTTCCTCCGTCGGGTGCAGGAGAATAAGGGACGGCGTCTGTGGCCACGTCCACCACCCAAGGCAGCAGGAAGCAGGGCTAGTGGAACTCGAGAGAATGGCTCGGCGCCGCACAGACTGAGGGAAGCGCTGACTCTCCCGTAGGCGTACAAGCCCGACCCAAAGTAAACACTCCACATGCAAATTCAGCTAGCAGACGTTGGTGGCTGTTAAGCCCAGGCAGCTATCTAGCAAAACCCCTTCCGAGTTACTCAGTCTCCAGTAGGCAGCAGTAGAGTGAGATGCACGCGCGCTTAAATGCCACTCGAGGCGCTGCAACGCGTCACCTCGTGAGACGCCAAAGAAACCGTTGCCAAGCAACGAAACTCAAATAGGTTTCTAAAGCATACATATCGATGCGAGCGCGCACACGGCTCACGAGAAGTGGGATTTCTCCCTTAGTGTTGATGTGGACATCTCGAACATGTTGTGTTCATATTCAGGCGTTTATACATACATACAGAGAAATGTTACTTAAAAATAAACCGTCTTAAACTAGATTAACATAGAACTCTTTGTCCACCGTTTGTTACTGTTGTGGCTGGTATGGCCACAACAGTAACAAAGTTCACGTCTGCAAAGTATTCGCACTATGATTAGTTACATTCACAATATGTCACTCATTTGACGAACAGCAACAGACATATATTCTATGCTAACTAACCTGACAATACTTCGCAATTGTTAAATATGTATGGGAACTGAATATATATTCTAATCTGGGGTACCCCTGGGAACTGTGCAGTACAAAATATCCATCAAAGAAAGATTTTACATATTCGTAGCAGACAAATATCGATCTCCCATGCCTCATTAAATCAGAAGCTATGCTGCAGAGACTGTTTACGTCGTTTGGAGTACTGCAAATGAATATTCCAGCACGGCAATGACCTCGAAAAAAAGTTGTTGTTTACCAGTGACACCTGCTCATAAGTTATCGACTGTGACTTGCATTACTGGTAAACGAAAACTCAAATTTTCGTTACAGCCGAGATATTCTTCTCGTAATAGTAAATGTATTAACATTTAAAATAATTCTCATTTATTGTTCAGTCTCCGTTGCACATTTGTAATTAGTTTCCAAGTTTCTGTCAAATAGTGTCATCTTCAGACCTAAGTGTTTCGTCGGAAACCGTCTTATCTATTCAGAAAATAGAGTACATTACTCTGATATGTCTTTCTGAATAGACCAGGCGGATTGCGGACGAAATTGTTTAAATCTGAAGATGATCCTCAGGGATCGAAACATGTAATCTACGTAATTAAAAATGTGCAACTGGGACTGAAAATCTCACATTTGCTTTGTCAGTATTCAGCGATTAACAGCGGAGACTGAATGTGCGGCGTGTTATAATCATAGAGTACAAGAAATATGTTTGTCTTACTAATTGTACCTTTATTTGGGAAAAAATACAGTCGTTTATTAATCTAGTTATTACGGAACTTAAGCACATCAGGCAGTACAATTTGCCATCCCCTGGAGACATCACACTATTAGCGTGGCACACCGCCTCTGGTATTGACAGTGGCCTCATTTCGACGGGGAACAGAGCCCACAGGTTTCTTCAGGAATGCTGTATCCAACTGAAGCTACTCATTGATGTGCAATACTGTAATATTGCTCAACAGCCCCGCCATTACACCAGTGATGCAAGTGAAGCTGCAAGGCGATGAAATCGTAAGTGATCAGTTGTCATATAAAAGCCTTTCACGCTATTTTCGCAACACTCAAGTAATGCAAAACTATCTGCAACCTGTACAGGCTGTGATATACATAGCCAACTACAAGGAGAAAGAAGAAAAACAGCAGAAGACATCACTGACATCAATTTTTGGCCATCCACTGCCCCCCTTCCAGTAGTGATCATAATGTCATAACATACACACTAACTCACACTCAGAACACAATGACCAAATCACATACCAGACACTTGCTGTTGCACAAAGCAGACTGGAACAAATTAACGGAAATTATCCAACGACACGATCTAGAAAACATCAATGGAAGTATCGATTATAGAGTACACAAGTAACACAGATGATACAACATGCACAAAACACTTCAATACCGACAGCAAAGAACACAAATTGCTCACCAGTACCATGGACCAACGAACTTACGAGACTCAAACAAGACGCAAACGAAAATTATATCAAAGGGCGATAGCAGATAGGGACAGACGAATAAGACTTGAAGCATATAGGCTTGCACAAAACTTATATAGACAGACCCTAAACAACACGCGTAGACAACAATGGGAGCTATTTGTAACAACACAAACAGAGCAAAATATATGGGGGGAACCATATAAAATACTGACAGAGAAGATAAAAACCCCACTAGTTCTGGGAACGCTAAGGCAGGATGACGGCACGATGACGAGGGAATGGAGGAATACAGCGGAGTTTCTGATGTATAAACTGCTCCCTGACGACGTTATCGATACAGACACACAATATCATGCAACACTAAGAGAAAACCTACACACACCATACAACAGTGCAACTGTCACCTGTCCTTTTGCGCAAGAAGAGGTTGCGCTAGCAATCTCAGAGCTCAAAAACAAAAAAGCACCTGGACCAGATGGTATCCACTCGGAAACACTGAAAAAACTAGCACCGCAGATCACCCCGTTCCTAACAACGTTACTGAACGATGCCTTACGGCTGGGCAGGGTACCTAGAGTATGGAAAACCTCCAAAGCAGTCATTATTGAGAAATCAGCGGACAGGGATCCGTCAGATCCAAAGACTTACAGGCCAATATGCCTAATAAACACCCTAGCAAAGATTCAGGAGAAGCTACTGTGTAAGCGCCTGCAAACACACAGAGCTCTCAGGGGTATGAGCCAACACCAATTCGGCTTCAGAACTGGCAGATCAATAGATGATCCCATCAACCAGGCCCTGCACATAGGTAACACCACAAAACAGAAATACGCCATGGCAATAATGATGGACATTGCCAGAGCATTTGATAATCTCTGGTGGCCCACAATGTTTCAGAGGCTAAGACATCTGGAGGTACCGCAGTCACTGTACAACAGTTTTCTAGACTACTGTAAAGACCGAGTAGTCGAATGGCAGATGGACAGCTGGAAAGTAATTAAAAGAATTACCAAAGGCTGTCATCAAGGGTCGATCTGCGGCTCCATCTTCTGGGACATAACAATCGAACCCCTCCTACAGCTTCTGGATGGGGATGACAGCTCAGACGGAATTATTGCCTACGCAGAAGACCTATTAGACGTAGTCACTGCAAACAACAGAGCCCAGTTAGAAGAGAAAGCCAGTGGATTACTACAAACAATTATTCAGTGGTGTCACAACAACAAACTCAGGATAGCCGAAAACAAAACAACATACAGTTTACTGAAAGGATCACTCCAAAGGAATCCTTCGGTTAAAATTGGGGACACAAACATCAAACGAGCACGCATTACGCGCCATCTTGGGGTACACATAGATGAAAAACTGAATTTCCACGAACACATAAGGCTAACAACAGACAAAGCAGAAAAAATACTCCACAAACTGGTGTGGCGAAATTCAAAACAGTACAGACTACCTCTACCAGTCATACGTACATACCACTGTGCGCTCTTCGAATCAGTACTGAGCTTTGCAGCTGGCACGTGGGCACATAGACTGAACGTGGTCACCAACAAAGCATCAGTCAGACGAGGCCAGCGAAGTGTCCTACTTAGGCTATCTGGAGCCTTCGGTACCACCTCAGCGGATGCACTATGTGTGGTGCTCGGAATATGCCCCATAGATATCACGATCAAATACAGAGCTGCAAGGTACTGGTTAAAGGTGGGGAGACTAGATAAGGTACACACAATAACCAGTGTGCCCAGAGAGTATATACAACACCTAACACAAGAGAAACAATATAGTTTTTAAATCGCTGCTGTAGACATTATAGAACGGCTAGATTCCAACTGGGCTGCGGCCAGGAGGAGCGGTGCTTATGTTCTCTTCGTCTAGAGGCCGCTGCTGTCTCGGTGTCGTGCTAGAGAAAGGTCGGTCAGCGCACCATTGGTTGACGTCATCTGACAGCCCTATCTGCTCTAACGTTCGTGACCGACGTGCAGGTGCTTGACGTTACGCCAGAACAACTTACGAATCACTTAATGTCATTCTATTTTCACATCTTTAATTTCCTTGCAAGCAGAGTAACAGCACTGTGTGTGTATGTGTGTGTGTGTGTGTGTGTGTGTGTGTGTGTGTGTGTGTGTGTGTGTGTATTTTGCAGGAGTATGTGGTAAGATTAATGCCAGATTTACAATCCTTTAAAAGCAGACATGAAATTATACATGGAAATTAGCTTTTGCGCACATTTCGTCACGTTCTATTTCATTTCTGGGTGTCTGATATCGAATCAAATACTTATAAAATTTTCTGAACTAAAAGTATATAATCATGTCGGCCAGATATTGCCTTGAAGTAATCTCACAGTGAAGATACAGGTCGTAGTACAATATACATGGTGTTACAAAAAGGTACGGCCAAACTTTCAGGAAACATTCCTCACACACAAATAAACAAAAGATGTTATGTGGACATGTGTCCGGAAACGCTTAATTTCCATGTTAGACCTCATTTTAGTTTCGTCAGAATGTACTGTACTTCCTCCATTCACCACCAGTTGGCCCAATTGAAGGAAGGTAATGTTGACTTCGGTGCTTGTGTTGACATGCGACTCATTGCTCTTCAGTACTAGCATCAAGCACATCAGTACGTAGCATCAACGGGTTAGTGTACCTCACAAACGTGGTTTTGCAGTCAGTGCTATGTTTACAAATGCGGAGTTGGCAGATGCCCATTTGATGTATGGATTAGCACGGGGCAATAGCCGTGGCGCGGTACGTTTGTATCGAGACAGATTTCCAGAACGAAGGTGTCCCGACAGGAAGACGTTCGAAGCAATTGATCGGCGTCTTAGGAAGCACGGAACATTCCAGCCTATGACTCGCGACTGGGGAAGACCTAGAACGACGAGGAAAACTGCAATGGACGAGGCAATTCTTCGTGCAGTTGACGATAACCCTAATGTCAGCGTCAGAGAAGTTGCTGCTGTACAAGGTAACGTTGACCACGTCACTGTATGGAGAGTGCTACGGGAGAACCAGTTGTTTCCGTACCGTGTACAGCGTGTGCAGGCACTATCAGCAGCTGATCGGCCTCCACGAGTACACTTCTGCGAATGGTTTATCCGACAATGTGTCAATCCTCATTTCAGTGCATATGTTCTCTTTACGGATGAGGCTTCATTCCAACGTGATAAAATTGTAAATTTTCACAATCAACATGTGTGGGCTGACGAGAATCCGCACGCAATTGTGCAATCACGTCATCAACACAGATTTTCTGTGAATGTTTGGGCAGGCATTGCTGGTGACGTCTCGAATGGACCCCATGTTCTTCCACCTACGCTCAATGGAGCACGTTATCATGATTTCATACGGGATACTCTACCTGTGCTGCTAGAACATGTGCCTTTACAAGTACGACACAACATGTGGTTCGTGCACGATGGAGCTCCTGCACATTTCAGTCGAAGTGTTCGTACGGTTCTCAACAACAGGTTCGATGACCGATGGATTGGTAGAGGCGGACCAATTCCGTGGCCTCCACGCTCTCCTGACCTGAACCCTCTTGACTTTCATTTATGGGGGCATTTGAAAGCTCCCCGGTACCAAATGTAGAGACTCTTCGTGCTCGTATTGTGGACGGCTGTGATACAATACGCCATTCTCCAGGGCTGCATCAGCGCATCAGGGATTCCGTGCGACGGAGGGTGGATGCATGTTTCCTCACTAACTGAGGACATTTTGAACATGTCCTGTAACAAAGTGTTTGAAGTCACGCTGGTACGTTCTGTTGCTGTGTGTTTCCATTACATGATTAATGTGATTTGAAGAGAAGTAATAAAATGAGCTCTAACATGGAAATTAAGCGTTTCCGGACACATGTCCACATAACATATTTTCTTTCTTTGTGTGTGAGGAATGTTTCCTGAAAGTTTGGCCATACCTTTTTGTAACACCCTGTAGAATGAGGAAGAGATCACCGCCTGTTCCACCTCCGGAGAAAGGTCCGAACGCGTAGTCCAGATTGTCGAGCAAGTCTGCCGGTTGCAGAGAGAACAGCTTTGCTATGTGATATTGACTCTTACACAGCAAATTTGTTTTAGCTAGGAGAACGTTTGCTGTGCCGACAACAGTGTTTGCGGGCGCTGTTGGCCTGAAGGGAGGGCGCCATACGAAAAAACACGGAGCAGCAAACTGCTTCCAAACCGGGATCTCTGCAGCAGCTTGTTTGCGGACACACAGTGAGAGGAGATGTGTGACGCATTCCTCGGGAACGCTCGGCTCCGTAAACGGCTACGAAAAACACTTTATGGTCATGTAATCCATTAAACATCGGTGTTAGTTTCCTCATAATAGAGAAAATACTAACAATTTTCACTCACCAGTAATTTCTGATGTTGTTGTTGTGGTCTTCAGTCCTGAGACTGGTTTGAAACAGCTCTCTATGCTACTCTATCCTGTGCAAGCTTCTTCATCTCCCAGTACCTACTGCAACCTACATCCTTCTGAATCTGCTTGGTATATTCATCTCTCGGTCTCCCTCTACGATTTTTAGCCTCCATGCTGCCCTCCAACACTAAATTGGTGATCCCTTGATGCCTCAGAACATGTCCTACCAACCGATCCCTTCTTCTAGTCAAGTTGTGCCACAAATTCCTCTTCTCCCCAATTCTACTCAATACCTCCTCATTAGATTATGTGATCTACCCACCTAATCTTAAGCATTCTTCTGTAGCACCACATTTCGAAAGCTTCTATTCTCGTCTTGTCCAAACTATTTGTCGTCTATGTTTCACTTCCATACATAGCTACACTCCACACAAATACTTTCAGAAACGACATCACACACATCCATGCCCGAGGCAGGAATCGAACCTGCGGCCGTAGCGGTCGCGCGGCTCCAGACTGTAGTGCCTAGAACCGCTGGGCCACTGCGGCCGGATCGCTCCCTGTATTTGACTCATGCCACCTTCAGAATTTGAAAGCCAATATTCCAGTCAACATTGTCTAAAGCTTTCTCTAAGTCTACAAATGCTAGAAACGTAGGTTTGCCTTTCCTTACTCTGTCTTCCAAGATAAGTCGTAGGGTCAGTATTGCCTTACGTGTTCCAATATTTCTACGGAATCCAAACTGATCTTCCCCGAGTTCGGCTTCTACAAGTTTTTCAATTCGTTTGTAAAGAATTCGCGTTAGTATTTAGCAGCCGTTACTTATCAAGCTGATAATTCGGTAATTTTCACATCTGTCAACACCTGCTTTCTTTGGGATTGAAATTATTATATTCTTCTTGAAGTCTGAGGGTATTTCGCCTTTCTCATACGTCTTGCTCACCAGATGGTAGAGCTTTGTGAGGGCTGGCTCTCCCAAGGCTATCAGTAGTTCTAATGGAATGTTGTCTACTCCCGGGGCCTTGTTTCGACTTAGGTCTTTCAGTGCTCCGTCAAACTCTTCACGCAGTATCATATCTCCCATTTCATCTTCATCTAAGTCCTCTTCCATTTCCATAGTATTGTACTCAAGTACATCGCCCTTTCAGCTTTCCCTTCTTTGGTTAGAACTGGGTTTCCTTCTGAGCTCTTGATATTCATACAAGTGGTTCTCTTTTCTCCAAAGGCAGTATCTATCTTACCCCTAGTGAGGCAAGCCTCTACATCCTTACATTTGCCCTCTACCCGTCCCTGCTTAGCCATTTTGCACTTCCTGTCGACCTCTTTTTTGAGACGTTTGTATTCCTTTTTGCCTGCTTCATTTACTGCATTTTTATATTTTCTGCTTTCATCAATTAAATTCATTATTTCTTCTGTTACCCAAGGATTTCGACCAGCCCTCGTCTTTTTACCCACTTGATCTGCTGCCTTCACTATTTCATCCCTCAAAGCTACCCATTCTGCTTCTACTGTATTTCTTTCCCCCATTCCTGTCAGTTGTTCCCTTATGCTCTCCCTGAAACTCTGCACAGCCTCTGGTTTAGTCAGTTTAGCCAGGTCCCATCTCCTTAAATTCCCATGTTTTTGCAGTTTCTTCAGTTTTAATCCGCAGTTCACAACCAATAGATTGTGGTCAGAGTCCACATCTGCCCCTGGAAATGTCTTACAATTTAAAACTTGGTTCCTAAATCTCTGTCTCACCATTATATAATCTATCTGATACCTTCTAATTCTGATATCGTCTCTAATTGTTTGCTCATGAGCTTAGAGAAAACAGATGCCATTATTTCATGATCTGCAACTGAAAGTATGGTCTTCAGTTTGTGTAAAATGCTTGAACGGGTGGAGTTTCTGTTGTATTAGGTTTGTGTATAAGTTTGCTGCGTTTTTGTTTTGCATGTTGGCATACCGTTTGCAATCGTTTTATTTATCAATTGTTTGTCATTTTTTTATCTGGAGATAGTGAGTGAAGCTGTGGACCCTAGAGAATGGAGTGCCAAGTGAAGAAATCGGAACATGACAACAAATTTCTCGGTTTGAGTTCAGTATAGGGTGACAGCAGCAGGGGCAACCAGAAACATTCACGCCGTGTATGGGAACAGTGGAGCCAGATAGGCCACGGGAAGAAAACGGTCTTCTCATTTTAATGAGGACCGTTTTGACGTTAGTGACTCTCCACGTTCAGAAAGGCTTTTGGGTTTGGTGAAGGTCGTTTAAATGCATTACTCCAGAATGATCCACGTCAGCGTACTCGAGAATTGGCAAATGTGATGAACTGTGATCGCTCCACCATCGTGCGACATTTGCATCAGGAGTCCATAACCAACACGACTGCATTTCTTTTATGTTAGTTCGTTAAGATTTGAATAGCAGTACGTCTTTTCTAATTATCTGTGTCTTCAATTCGCTATGGAACGAAATAAGAATCTCCGACACACCACCTCCTGTCAAATGGCTTCAAATGGCTCTGACCACTATGGGACTTAACATTTGAGGTCATCAGTCCACTAGAACTTAGAACTACTTAAACCTAAGGACATCACACACATCCATGCCCGAGGCAGAATTCGAACCTGCGACCGTAGCGATTGCGCAGTTCCAGACTGTAGCGCCTAGAACCGCCCGGCCATCACGTCCGGCCACCTCCTGTCAGATCCGATACTCCAATAATAAGAAGTACTTCAGGGGGACACAGTAAGTCCCCTGTTATTTATCGTTGCAGCGGAAGAGATTGTAATAATACCCCAAAGTGAGGGTGCAATCTCATACACAAATGGAGACGATGTTCTAATTGTGTCAAAGGACATTAGAAACCGACAAGAAAAAGATAAACGATATGGAAGACTGGAGCGACGAACACTTCAAAATAAATGTTGCAAAAACAGAAATGATGGTGCTTGGAAGCAAAGGAAGAGGACTTGCATGTGTTGAGATCTTTACACTGGAGAGAAAACTGAAAATCGTGCCAGACATAAAATATCTAGGTTTCTTGATACAGACAAGTGCAAAATGTTTCACAAAATATGTAACAAAAACCAATGCAAGAAATAATGGCTGTCCATGAAATAGAATAGATTAGATCCCTCAGTCTGGAGACATCAATGGCACTACTCACAGCCAAAATCTTACCAATACTGACCAAGGGCGTAGTAATCATCGGAGCACATCTCACGATGGAAAACCTAACGAAAACTAGAAAGCGTAAAGGCGACCTACGTAAATAAAGCCATCGGAGTGTTCAGATCAATACGATCCACTCTCATGTACCTGTTGGTGAGGGAATCATCTCTCATTAAAGACCTACGGACTAAACCCCCTCTCCGCCTTGCGCTACCTCGGAAACAATGAATGAGGATACCCTCTGGAGGAGGTGTTGCTAAGACACAAGGGTCCTGGAGTGAAAGGCATAATCATAAAAAAAAAAATGAAATTTACTTCACTGAGAAAGTCGTACTTCAGCACTTGAACAATGCACACAGTTATTAAGAAAAACAGCCTTTGCAGCTAGCCGCTATGTGAGAATGACCACATAAGCCATACACAACACTCAAAATACTAAAATATTAATCGGCGCGGTGCCACCTTAAAACATTCCTGCTTGAACCGGCAGCAGCAATTCAAACTGCCAACTACATGCAGTATAAAATACGATAAATTTATCATTGATCTGAAGATTGCTTGGGCAAAACGAAGTTTAACTGGGCGCTTAGCCACCTTTGAATCAATCTCTATCTAGGCGCTTCAGTCCGGAACCGCGCGACTGCTACGGGCATGGATGTGTGTGATGTCCTTAGGTTTAAGTAGTTCCAAGTTCTAGGGGACTGATGACCTCAGATGTTAAGTTCCATACTGCTGAGAGCCAGTCAATCTCTAACGGCACTAGCCGTTTAAATTTTCCAACTACACAAGCAGCTTACACAGATGCTTAGCCCTTATTACATTCTCCAATGAATTTACCAGTTCGAATCGGCACTAGCCGTTTTAACTTCAGGAATATACCAAATGTTTTGAAATTCCGGTCCATGGCCACAAATAACCCAAAGTATTTTTAAAACAATTTCGCACCTCTGGTCGCCACTAAACTAAGCAAATTAACAATTTTCCTGAGTAACGACAAATGAATGGGAATTTCGATTTCAGGCACTAATGAAGCTTGACAAACGTCTAACAAGACATCCTCAGACATAGGCATTGATCGGCACAGCACTTGTAAACAATACTTGCATTAACTGGTGCCTTCAGCCTGACGACACACCCTAATGTACGTAAGTCCAACCGGTCAGATAAAATGATATGGGCATTAACTGCTAGATGCATAGACAGAAATAAGGTTACGACTTGTCAATGGATAAGCCCTCAAACCCTGCAAAAAATTTTAAAAGTATTCAATGATAACACTTTAAACACGAGGTGCGGTTGAAGACTAGACATAAACCATTTTACTGCCACAAATTAAAACAACGCAGATGGTAGTACTACCAGAACATGTTAAAGATGACCGTAAGAATAATAACAACAACAGAGAATATTTCAACTAGGCGGCTCTAGCCACTCACATATCAACCAGTAGCTTATGTGAAAAATTTCCTTTGCTAAAACAGTTCACTAGCCTATGTCGGTTCCAAACATTTCACTTGAAAAATATCAGAAATAATAAACACTGGGCTACCACTACAGCCACACAACAGACAGTTTCAATGGCCTTCAGCCGCTCTGCGTTTTAGACGTTTTTAAGCAGATAATAAGTTTAAGTACATAGGAAATATCTACTCGGTACAAAACAGTATTAGGCCAAATGTAGAACGCCTGTTAAGTTTGGTCACAATGCTTTACATATGTCCACTAAGACACAGCTCAGGAGCATACTCCAAGACTGCCACATTTCTAGCCAATCTGCGCGAGACGTCGCACAAGTGAGTCTCTCAGCACAAGACAACCTGAGTTACATATAAACCGACAAAATTCTCCAGGAACGATACCTGATGATGTTAGCACGAATCCGAGAATTAACGAGTAGCAGTTCCCACTCCGCACTACGAGACCTTCGGGACGCCATCCTCAGTGGCTTGTGTCGTCGTCGCCAGGCCCCGCCGCCCTCGCCGCTGGTTCACTCCCTCCCACCAGAGTCAACAACACTGGACTCCGCGTCGGCGTGTCACGTGCTGTGTACTTACCGACTCGTCCGCCGCTCGCTGTACTCCCTCCTTTCACTACGCGTGCCACACTCCTCCTTAAAACCACGACCTAGCGACTTCGTGCTCCCTCTAGTCAGGCAGCCAGCGCTGCAACTATCGCTGATGCAAATCGATATCCAAAAAGAACTCAGCGACGCGCATCACAGACAAACCTAATGCTGCCTAACACCAGCGTTGCCAAAAGTGTACTAAGAACATGAAGGAAAAAAGGAATGACGTATCTCCAGAATTTTACAGTACAGGCGGCATGATGGACAAAGGCAAACTTCGGACTTGGTCATGTGATCACCACAATGGCAGTGCATGGTTTCCACCACCTTATTTGTAACGACACATCATATCATGAACCAAATGTAATGTGTGCCTGTAAACTGTGACATCGAATATGCGAACGTTGCCACATAGAATTCTGTACCACAAGGATACGGTTAATAAGTGTGTTACTATGCGAACAATATATATGAAATCTCTAATTTCGTATTGCAACGGGTCTATTGGGAGTTTGTTATTTGCATTTCTGGAATTTATACATACTATGGATGTCTCAGACGTTAAGTGACAATTTTTAATCGCTTAATATTCTCGCGCAGTCTTTAGTCAGGATAGCTGTGTCGTTGGAAGATGTGCTTGTTTCTGTCATGGCTGCTGGGCAACGAGGAGCGCTGGAGATCTATCTTTAAAGTAGTAGACAGATGCCGAGCGGAGGACTCGTAGCAATGGAGACGTAAAGCTAAGTGCATCTGGTTTAAGTGAAGTTATCTGTATTTGAATAATGTGAAACAGAGGAGAGGAATTTGGTTGGAGACTCAGAATGAAAACAGTATGAAGAGAAATGGAGGTAATATTTTTATTTATTGGCACTGCAGTCGCGTAATTAGAATCATTGTTGAATGACACATCCATAACAGGTACGTTTAGATTTTTCATTGCAGACTGAGTAATTTGCACTGTAAGGTATTTTTCAAAATTATTAATGATTTGTCTTACATCTGTGGGAGTAAGAGTTTGGTATCAGTGTCGCCCTTTATTAATTTGATGAGTGTTGTAACATTAATTGCACACAAGTATTAACACATCAGATAATTAAGAAAACAGTTTGTTAAAGAAATATTTCACGTAAGAGCGTTGTCCACAACTCCACATCCTCAACACAAGTCATTTTTATTTAAAGGAGTGTCTCACTCAGTGATGTGTAGAAAATAGTTTACTTGTTGTCTGGAGCATTGCACTAAGCTCTCATCAACTACAGTTAGTAATTTTCAGGTGGCACACAGGGAGCGGCAAGCACCGCGCTTCCAAGCAATTACATTATGAGATAAAATGTTTTCATTTCGGAATCAGTTCGCTACGAACACGCAGGGACTATTTCATGAACAGCATTATTACGCAGATCACTTACGCACAGGGACCACTTTGTTTAAATAGAGAAATTAATCATAAAGTTCAGGATTTAATCAGTTTGCACATATTTACAAATATTATAAAAGAAGGCCAGATTCATGTTGTATTCTCGCAGGCAGATAAAAATGATTTCTCTGGTAGTTGGAAATGAGAAGAGTCAGTCTAAGGTAACAACAGCAAAGTTAGAACCAACTAACCAAGCCAATACGAAATCTCAAATAAACTCAAAATAAGTTGGTAGAAGAAACTTTCAGTGAATTATTGTAATTGTACTTTGAATCTGCCTGGCTATTTGGCTACATTAACATTCTTAATTCGACAACACCCATCCCCCTCACGACGCGCTCAGAAACGTACCATGTGAACCCAATGTAAAACTTAATAAGAAGTAGAGATCTTTAATGACATTTTGTAGTGAATCCGCCTGGACAGCCACGCGTGTTAGTGCGACGCTTGCCGGTCGGGGTGGCCGAGCGGTTCTAGGCGCTACAGTCTGGAACCGTGCGACTGCTACAGTCGCAGGTTCGAATCCTGCCTCGGGCATGGATGTGTGTGATGTCCTTAGGGTAGTTAGGTTTAAGTAGTTCTAAGTTCTAGGGGACTGATGGCCTCAGATGTTACGTCTCATAGTGGTCAGAGCCATTTGAACCAGTGCGACGCTTCCGGGATTCGGTTACGCGCCCCGGCGCCAAATTAAATTCATTTGACCGATTAACAACAATGCCGGTGTATGAGATATTTCTCTCTTACCATAGTTGGTCTTATATTCAGTTATGATTCTAAACAGCAATTCTAGAGGTGTAAAGTTTTACTAAGGCCTAAAAGATTATATTTTTAATTATAACTTTGAAGGTTATTAGTTTAATTAACATATTTCCTTGCCGGCCAGCCTGGATGTGGCTTTTAGGCGTTTCCCACAAATGACTAGGTGAATACCGGGCTGGTGCCCAAGTTGCACCGGAGTTATACTATTCGAAAACTTTCGCACAGTTCTACACCGGCTAACGCTAGATAAAGACAGATAGGATACGCAAATTACGTCTCGAAAGAAGGAAGGGCGAGGCGGTGGGAGGGGGGGGGGGAGGAGGGGAGAATCTGGTGGCAACAGAAAGGACAGCGTACCACACTCTACCGTAAAATTATCAAATTCAGTAATTAACATGCCGGCCTTGTAAGATACGGGATGATGCCGGGATGAAGAGGAAGATCGCAGTCTTACAGTACTTTAATCCATAATGGGCACAGAACGTTGTAGACCATTCAAAGGCGCTAGAAATGGTGATCAAGGGCATGCATTTGATACAAGTACTAAACATAACTTCCAGTGTTACCCTCTGAAGTGAATTACGAGAAAGCACGATTTATTCCTGAATTTTCTCAGGGGTTGCTCGAATATCGCGGTAGAGAACGACTTTGTGCATATACAAAGCAAAAATCCAGAGAGGTCAAGTCAGGAGATCAAGCATGCCAAAACACTGATCCTCCACGATCATCCCACCTTAGGTTCAGGATACAACGTGCACCCGAGGCACTATGTGCTGAGCGTCCATCATGTTGGTACCAAAGAAGGATTCTAGTTCTCAGCGTCACATCATCCGAGGAAGAATTCACGTGAACAAGATAGCATATATCCTACCGTTTAGCTTATCATTGATGGAATAAGGACCAGTAATAAGGGCCCGACATTAACACTATCTAAGCCATCTTGGGTTTTCGCTGGACTATTAATGCTCTTTGTAATACATGTACAACGTTTGAGAAGGATTATTCATCGTTAAAAAGAACAATTGAGAAGAAATTCTGTTTGATGAGGATTTGTTGCTCTGTCTACTGACAGAACTGTAAGTGATTCTGACAATTATAGTTCCCACGCATTTCTTGATGCAAGGGTCCTTGCTAAAGATGGAACTGGTGACTTGCCAGAATGCTATGTGCATTTGTTTTAGAAATGGCAATTTCCTATTCAGACCGTATACTCAAGCGTGGATTCATTGCAGCAGAAGTGAGAACAATAACTTCGGCGGCTTCGTCTGTGCGAGTTCTACGACGACTGCACTGCTTTGGATTGAAACTCCCCGTTTCCTGAAGCGTCTTAACAAGGAGATAGAACATCCGTCGGGAAGGTCGGCTCACATCAGGACATCATATCAGGACATTGCTCTCTGCGGAGTTCCTCTGCCTGAGGTGGCTCTACGTCTACCTTCAATCACAATTAAAGAATAGTAATGATTATTCAAATTTTAATCAAAGACAGCATTTACTGTACTAAGTATAGACACAATATATCGTTTAAAATGCTGCACTGTTCTGCTACATGTACCCGTACTCTAAATGAGAAACCATTATTGCAGTTAGTGTTCTGCTAAATTACATTCTCCATAGATTACTAATGTGTCTGCCTTCTCTTTGTTGGTCTGCAATGTACTCCCTCAAACCTTCAATTGAAGTCGGTCCCCCACTTGTGTTTCCACTTCTTATAACGTCGACTCCAGTAAGTGATCGAGTTAGGTTAGCACTGTGTGCTGGTACAAGAGAGTCAAAGTCAGTGTTTTGTTACGTCCTTAATAACGCCATTTTACGGGAATAGTAATGAACAGGATACTTGGCATTCGGAGGTAAAAGAATACAATAGAACTAGATGATGCACAAACCCTTGCGAAGTCAGCCAACATCCCTTTAGCGAACTGACTACAAAGCAATTCCACGTAAACTTCAAATTGTCAACATATTTCCTACGCATCAGACAATGACACCCAGCTCAAACTGATACCATCGGTTAGGCTACACCAGAAATACAAATAATAAAATTCTCACATTTAAAAATACAATGAAGTACGGATAAGAAATATGTATTTAATATCTCTCGAGAGTGATGAAATAAGCAAAGCACTCCGTCTTCAGGCCACAAGTGGCCCATCGGGACCATCCGACCGCCGTGTCATCCGCAGTTGAGGATGCGGATAGGAGGGGCGTGTGGTCAGCACACCGCTCTCCCGGTCGTGGTGATAGGTTTCTTTGACCGGAGCCGCTACTATTCGGTCGAGTAGCTCCTCAATTGACATCACGAGGCTGAGTGCACCCCGAAACATGGCAACAGCGCATGGCGGCCTGGATGGTGACCCATCCAAGTGCCGGCCACGCCCGACAGCGCTTAACTTCGGTGATCTCACGGGAACCGGTCTATCCACTGCGGCAAGGCCGTTGCCAGAGTGATGAAATGGTAAATATTATTGTTTCTATTAACTATAACTTGTTCAACATTTTCAAAGAATGATTAATTAATTAGTGATTAGCCCTCATTTTTAGGTATTCGAAAGGTGTTTAAAGATATGTACCTGCGAAATTAATTTAATGTTGAGCCATTCAGTGCTGTATTTTAGCCACGTTACAATACTACAGCACCAAAAATCGGAAGGCTGCCTTGTAAGCATCAGCACTAACATTGCATTTTGCAAACTCTGTCATTACATCACATCCACAGATTTGATTACAATACGATATATTCACAGGATTAGCTTAAATAATTGGCCATACACTGTAGCAAACTATGAAAAATAACACACAAAATTACGATCCATGCCGTTTAAGTTTCCGTCCCTCACACCACATATTTCGCTTATTCCTCTCCCTCGTCTCTATCATCCTTTTGATAGTTACTGGAGACTCGCTTTCGTTCGTCGTTCGACGATGCACTAAAGTCACTAAAATGCGATAAATTCGAGCGCGACATACGACCGTCTCATTCCGTTTCAGTACACTATGATACATTTTTCAATAGGTCTTCAGGAGATGAGATTGTTTATCGAATAAAAATATAAGGTGCTATTGAATTTCAAAGAGAGGAACTGGTGTTTAATTCTTAGTAGTGACAACGTTACATATTTTGATACATACTCCTTCAGCAGTTACAAAGTGCATATTAGAGGATATTTTGTACCACTTATGAACTTTCCCTTATCTGTTCCACCCGCAAAGAGATTAAGGCAGGTAATAGCAATCTGTATATCTCTGACGAACCGTAATGTCTCCTCTTTCGTCCTTACAACCTTCACGTAAGATATTCGTTGGAAGCTGTAGAAGTCATTGAGCCCATGTCACCCGATGAGATCCAAAAAGAGCAGGACGGTTAGTATATAACATTCTGTCGACAAGGAAGTCATTAGAGATGGAGCACAAGCTCGGATTGTTGTAACAATCGGGAAGGAAAACGGCCCTTTAAAAGGAACCAGCTCAGCGTTTGTTTTAAGCTATTTAGGATAATCACGGGAAACCTAAATTTTTATATAGCTGGACGCGGATCCGAATCGTCATCCTCCTGAATGTGAGTCCAGCGTGTTAACCACTACGCCATCTCGCTCGGTAGATATAACGCGACGTTGACAACTCATAATGACCACGCATCGTGTTTTGGCATAGTCATTATTGTTGCATCACATATATCTCACATTTTTCATCACAAATTTTGGGGTCTCATGGCCCCAGTGCCATCGACAAAAGTTACAGAGCGCCTTCGAATCTACTGTTTGTTTGTTTATTTACAACATGCTCCATTACAATTTTTTGTAATATGACATATGTGTATGTGCGTGTGTGACTGCGTAGTGTAATGTTTTGTGTTGTGTAATGGTTATGAGAGAAGGGAGAGGCTGAAACCCGTTGCCGCACATAGCCTACTTCTTGCGAATAAGCGGCCTCCAAGCTTAACTTCCCATTCCGGCGGACGGATCACCATTAACAGGGTCACATATCCTCACTTCGCGAGACACTGAGGAGAGATTCAGTATTTAAACCCACCTCTCCTCCCACTGAGGGTCAAATATTGGCAGTGAAAATTTTTTCTGTCACTAAGATTCGAACCCGTCTACCTCCAGATAGGATGCCACCACATAAGCGTGCGTTAGCGACCGTGGCCACGGCGAGTAGTTTCGAGTCAATTTTACATTATCTTATATGTAATAAGCAGCTGAATTAAATTAATCGAATGGTTCGGTGTCTAACTTACTGGACTGATGTCGGATATTATGCCGGCATTCGACGTGACAGTTGAGTAAAGGATGGGCTAGAAGAGAGAGATATTCACTTTGTGAATGCAGTCAGACCACTCGTGTGGGACGTTTCATATTGAAATGTATACCTTTGTTGTGGAAATACTTTGAGACTCTCATCATCTACGCTCGGAAATACTTTCTTCAGGCGAGTGAGCTTAAAAACACGAATTTTTTGTCCAGTCTTTAAAAACACACTGGTTTGCTGGGGATAAAACCACTTTGAATGGTTTGAAAGATTAGTTGACCACTGATAGAAAAATGCATGGAGGCAGTGTGTCTGGCAAATATTTGTAGACGGACTGGGTAGTTATAATTAAACTGATGGTGTTCCGAGTGTTGCAGTGTGCATCACGGGACGCAGAAAAATTGTAGGTATGATCACTAAACGGTTCCCTCGTGGAGTATGCTGAAAAAAAATAGTAATTCCACTTTCTGCCGCCAAGTGAAAATATGGCGCTGTAAGCAGTCATAATGTGATGTGGGTGCAGGAAAGTTGGAAGAACAATCAAACACATGATAGCTGCGGTCCTGGCACGTTTATTAGGATATGGTCACAAGTTACAACACATGTTAAGTATGAACATCTGCAGCCGTAACACAGTTGTTCGCAACATATTCGGTGTAATCAGAGCGATATGTCGTTGTATGCTGTCCTTCAGATCAGAAAAAGTCCGGGTACATCCCTGACAGCCACTAACTCTCAGATATTCCCACAGCCAGAAGTCACATCGATTTAGGTCATCGGATCTGCAAGGCTATACATTGTGAAATTGCCTAGGGATGATGTGGTCGTTACCCAAGGCTTCTCGAAGCAAATATTTCACCTGGCAAACGACATTGGTGTCGCCTCATCTTGCATGAAAATCGTGGTGTGGGCACAGTTACATTCTTACAGAACTGAAATCACTTGTTGAACAAGGAGCTCCTTATAACGTGCAGATGTCACTTTACACGTAAGAGACCACCGAGTTGTCATCGCCTCGAAGCGAAAGGAACCGAGACTGAAGGACGTTGTGAAACCACATCACACAGTCAAATAATCTGAGTGTAGTGGATGTTACCGCACAACATGTGTCGAAGTAAAACCACATAAATGACAGTTCTGTGCATCCAGGTCGCCGTGCAGGGTAAAATGTGCCTCGCCCGTTAAATAATATTCTCCGGCCATGTGTCATCCGTGCATGCCAAAAAACGAAGGGCAAAGTCATCGTGTCGTAGCCTATCTTAGGGTTTCATCTGGTGTATATTCTGGATCTTATAGGGATATTAGCGTAAAATGCGCAGCAAAATGTTTTGAACTGTTGACCAGGTGCGAGACTACTATCATGACGTAGCTCGAGCGCTGGTTGCAGAATCTGAGCCATGTGCTGCACAGTCCACTGTAGCTGCAGAAACTTCATCAACAACTGTCAAGGGAATGGGATGCCTCCCTCTCGCCGGTGCAACACCTTTGATCATATTCTTTAGCCTATTTATTGACACGGGGCCTCTTTGTAGCTGTTTCTGTCGGCGATATTCCCGCAATGCAGCTCTGCTATTGCTACCGTTCTGATTAAACAACTTTACCAGCAATGCACGGTCTCTATTCTCAATAGCCATTGTGTTTCGTGAGGAATTCTTCAGCCCTCGTAATGCTTTACACCAACGGCTACTTCACAAACGAAATCAAAATGCGTCGCCAAGCGACATACAGCAAACTGTCGTCAAACAGGAAACATTTCACATACTGACCCTCTTCAGCACTATATAATCAACTGGTGACAGGAAGTGAAACTATTATTTTTTCAGCATACTCCACGACCGTATCGATCAATGAATATACGAGGGCTGTCCAGAAAGTAAGTTACGATCGGTCGCGAAACGGAAACGACTACGAAAATCCGATAAAGCTTTGCAAAGATGTGTTGGGCAGCGTCTCTAGTATGACCCTAGGTGGAATTATGTCACTCTTTTCATTCCTGAGCTCTTAGTGAGCGCGAAAAGATGTTATAGAAAATAGTGTCTCCCACCAAGTACGAGGGCCTGGCGAGAATTTTCCCCTGACGCTATGCACCCAACATTACATAACTGTCGTGCGGTTTCTTCTTCAAGACAATTCTCAGCGTCATTCTGCAGGGGTAATGAAGATGTTCCTGCATCGTTTCAATTGGAAATGTTTGGTTACCCACAATACAGCCCGTAACTGTCTCCCACTGAGTTTCATCTCTGCTCAAACGAACCGCTGGCTATGAAGACAACATTTTGGCACAGACAACGAGCTTTAGGCCAGCGTAGAGAATTGGCGGAAAGCACTGGCGGCTGCCTTCTTTGATGAGGGTATTGGAAAGTTGATACAACGCTACGTCGAATGTCTGAGTCAGAATGGCGACTACGTAGAGAAGTAGCTGAAAGGTGTAGCTAACTGTTACAAATGAAACATTTCTGATTTTTACTGTGATTTTCATTTCGCGATCAATCGAAACTTACTTTCTGGACAGCCCTCGTACCTTCGATATTGCAGAGTCCTGCAACTATACAACCAGCACAGCAACACTAGGAACACCGTCATTTTAGTTATAACTATGCGGTACATGAAGTGGGTCCAAGTTGTAAGCAGACTTCGTATCCACCCGCGTAATTTACAGCTCATCTGTAGTCGCATCTGTGCCATTGTGCAACTGCACACAGAAATAACGTTGGCACGAGCTGTCATCAGGCCGCCAGATAACCAGCAATCATGCTTTCTGCTCTCTGTAGTGTGGTGTACTGCTGTGTACTGTAGCACAGTTCGACATTTCCTCAGCTGAATATGTGTACTCTTGTCACCAAATGAAACGCAGTTAACTAAAATACATGCTACTTCAGTAGTATATCACAAGCACTGTACATCGTTGATTTCTCTTGCTAGAAGAGAAAACACATGTGTCAGGTGTTTACGTCCAACATGAAGGTATCAAATAACACTACATTACGACTTGGTCGGTTGGTGGGTTTCACCAACCAAAGTGTATTATCAGTCACTTCGCCAGTCTCTTTCCCCCAATGATGCATGATCCGTTCCTCAGCAGTGCGGTCATGGTATATAAAAGGACTTCGCATGGAGCCACCGTGTGTACTATGCAGCTTGATACATGGCAGTCTATTGCCATACAGATGCTGCTCACGTACGAATCTCATTTGAATTTATAATCATTATTATCCCAACTTAATTCCTGTAAATTATTGAAACAGTTAATGATTGTAATGGATAGCATCGTGATTGCCACACGTAAGCCATTTGCCTCTACAATAATTTATTCACTTTACTGGTCGAGGTTTTGCGTGTAATTTTCTCTGTAGTTCAGTTGAGTGCATGGTGAACGAAGCTAGGGGTGCTGGACGTCTTTCCGGAGGACCGTGTAAGCAGCAGGGTCCGTTAAATGTATGCATTGGGCGCCGACTCCATTATTGTCAGTTCCTGTGTGGCCTGACACTTCGTAGCGCTTTTACATAATGTTCTTCACTCTACGCAATGTGGGTCCCGAGCTTCTTCCAAAGAAATAGGTAACGTGACGCGATGAACACCTGTACTCGGGAGTGAATTGTAGTTTTTACAAGCAGAGGCATCAAGGCGAAACAAACTTCAAAGGAACTTCATTTTCTGCAGAGAATTCCCCTTTCAAGGGCAGCATGTGAGGGGGCAGTTGGTGGTAGATAAACAATCGGCATGTTGTGAGAAGCAGCTGGCTTGCTTTGTGAACAGAAAGTCTTTTCTCTTTGTAGACTGCAGGCCACCTCTCCGTTGCAATTTTATGTGAAGCAGATGACCTCCGACCTAAAAACTTATAAGAGGCCCCCTCATTGGCTAATCTAAATAAACAGCAGAGCAGAGGAAGTGAAGATGACAGTTTTCGAGAAGTGCGTGTGTGGAGCTGAAGTCATTGGGTGGAACATCAAACTGGCTGAAGATTGGGAGAGTGTTGCTTAAGAAATGCAAGTTCAGGTGCGTTACGATTGGTTAATGTTGCGAAGCGTGTACATGGAGGGCCATGCACCCTGTAGAGCCGGTTTCATTGGTGATAGCAATTGAATGGCTGGGTAGTGGGCTAAAAGAATTCAACTTTGGTATAAAAAGGTCTACTTCTGGTCGAGGCACAAGAGAGAACACTTCTGTTTGCAGCACAGTTGAGGATACGTATGGGCGAGATATGAAGGAGGAGATTTAGATTCAGGAGATGGAAATGAAGACTTGACTTAGTGACTTCAGTGAATGTGTCGCAGTCTACGATATATCATAGCACCCATTTCACTTCTTCCGATCATGCATTTAAGAGATCAGTATAGTGAGAGATTGCAGTGCTGGCGAACAGGGTGTGGCAATTCAAGTTCATTAGGACTAGCCACATTTTGAAATCCGTATCCAAGAGAGTTTGGATACTCATTACGAATCAATCGGAAATATGTTAGTTGCACACGTAGTTCTTTTATTCTTCTGGCAGGCATAAGTGATCACTGCACGATCACTATGGATTTACCTTGGCACAAATCGTATATGGATTACACTCTTGTCTCATACACCTGTATTGTTTAATCTTTTTTAAGCTATTTACATGTTATCAATTGATGGTTCTCTTATTCTCTGAATTGCTTGTGATCCAGCTGATCCTGCAATATTCTGTTATTCATTAATGTCAGCTGAGAACTCTGGGAACAGTGATCAATATGCACCAATGTATCATTTCATAGTTAGATGAACACCCCATTCGTTACCTTTTTTGAGGTACATCACTCTTTTCTCGTGTTTGCTAGGACCATTCCTGTCCAGTTACTTGTCCATTACCTTTTTTATTATATGCAAGTGAGCCCATGGGGAGCGATCTGACTGTCGGCCAGTACAGCCGATACTGATCATTCTGACATGAAAAGGGCAATGTTGGAGGCTCAGCTGTACTATCACATAAAAAAATAGCGACCCTACAAGGATCTCAACTACCATGATCATTCTGACATATCGTTAGAACATATAACAGAAAATATATAGTCCTGTACAGATTCATTGGTTGAAATTTTGATTTACTTGAATATTTAGCGTCAGTGAGGAGGAGTTTTCAATGAATTCCAATCATAGCTTTAATAAAGAGTAGAGATGTGGGAATAATTTTAGTTAAGTTGCTTGTGCACCTACTTTTCTTGCAGCATTTTTGATCCTATTGTGGTTTGTATTGATCCATCTTGTTTTGGTGAATGGTGTTGGAATCTACGTTGTACTTTTAAAAGGGTCATTTATTTGGTAATTGTGGAGATTTCTAATATCGTTTTGTACATGGGGAACAGAATTATGTACATGGGCGCAAGTGAACACTGTAGTTTGAATGAGTGTAATTGAATGAGTCTGTAATTTCGAAAGAGTAGATAGCGGGTTCAATATGGAGAGTGAGCAAGAAATGAGTCTATATGGTAGTTTTAGAGAACTGCAGAACATATAGAATATCGACAATGTGGAGCCCGGTATGACAAGTACACAAAACAGTGAGGACAATTTAGGACCTGTCTCAGCAATGAACAGGACAGTGGGGTAGTTTCACAGTTGACTACAGAGCTCACCTCTATAGTCGGCAATGAAGTGGCACCCTGCAACTCAGTTTAATAGTCTAATCCATCTGCACATGCTGCACATGAGCAGTCTGCCCTGAAATTATTTTTGGAAGATATGAAAAAAGAAAATAAGGATTGATAAAACAGAATGATGACTGAGACAAAAATCATGAAGAGGGTAACAAAATGAATGATGAACATTTTACATACATAGATAAAAAATTGATTTACTTATTAAAGAGAATCTTGAATGAGTTTGTACATAGCAGGACAAAGTGCTGGAACAAATAAAAGTCATTAAGAGAGAGCAAGTCACCAAGTCGAATAACCTGGGCAGTGAGTGTCTTTATTAGAGGAAGAGGCCACATTACATTACGGTAAGATGAGCAGTGTGACAGAGCAGGCCAGATTAATAGCAACCACGGTAGAACAGAAATCACTGCATTGCGATGCACAGTCTCAAAGTACTGTTCCAGTCAATATAAGAGAACACAAGGACGTAAATAACATACTACATTTCAGGAGAAATGCAGGTGGGTATTAATGGGCTGAACTGAGAAGCACCGCTTCAGCTGCAATGCGATAAGGGCCACTGCAGTAGTTCCAATGACAATGGAAAGGAAGTGAGGTAGAAAACAGACAAGAAGAGGAGGAATTCCGCAATCTGACAGCATTTTTTACATCATCTGCCCACACTGGAATAAATTACCACGGCTGCGGGAGGTGCAGGTACTTTGTCTTGGTCCAAAAACAGCCACTCTTCCGCGACCCATCGAACAACATGTGTCTAAACACCTGGATTGGTCAGTTCCAGGGGCCGCTACATACGTCTTGGTCTGATGCGTTGAGAATTAATTTTTTTGTCCACACCTCTGTGATGAATCCATAGTTCTATGTGATTGACTGCAGGATACTTGAAAACTTATGACCATTTCAGGCGTGCACTTCCAGAATAATGTTAGTTTAAAGCGAACCAGGATCAAGTAAAACTGGGGCCCTAACAAAGGAAACACGTGGAAACTGAAGGTGCGAGAACCCGATTCAACATATCAAGGAAATGGTTCGTCATAATCAGTTCTTGAAAGAGCCATATTATCTAAATGAGCTAATACGAATGTGTCTGACGAAGTTGCCTTATCAACTCCAGCATGAAATTACTATACTGAGAAGAAGCATCCAGGATGTGAGAGCATTTCAAAATTTACTACAAGAACTAGGTTATGAGCGCGTTACAGAGATAAGAGACCCATGCATTTTGTACAAAATAATTTTCCTGCCAGAAAGACAAGAGGCAGCTGTCGACGCAGATTGGTAATCTGAGGAACAGGCGGACGTAGCGAGGATGCTGGTCACCACATTATAGAACAGACGAGCAGTGATGCAATGGAAGAAGGGACAATAGTAAATTTCGAGACTGAGCAGAGTCAGTAGAGATTCTCAACCCTACTCCCCAAACTAATAGGTAGAACAATTTAAGGAATGACAGGCTCAGGAACTGACTAGCGACAAGGGCTCTGGATTTGACCAGAGAAAGCATAAGTCTATGTGGAGTCTTGCTTATTGACTGTCACCAACTCCGGAAAACTTTAGCACAATAAATGGTTCAAATGGCTCTGAGCATTATGGGACTTAACTCCTAAGGTCATCAGTCCCCTAGAACTTAGAACTACTTACACCTAACTAACGTAAGGACATCACACGTCCATGCCCGAGGTAGGATTCGAACCTGCGACCGTAGCGGTCGCGCGGTTCCAGACTGTAGCGTCTATAACCGCTTGGCCACCCCGGCCGGCTTCAGCACAATAGGACGATAAAAATGTGACTTTCGCCTATCCGATAATTAATGTAAATATGTGAGTACATAAGTACTAGACTCGGGGAGTTAGGTTTCCGTGCTTGATAAAGAGACAGGTGACAAGGAGAAGCGATGGCTAGTGTTTAAAATCCATGATGCTGTGAGGCGCAAAAGTGCCAAAACAAAGGAACAAGTGAGAGTTGATTTTGAATGCCAGTGACACATGGTCAGTGCGAACTTTTTAGTTCTTCAGAATCTTGTTGAGAAAGTAATCTGAGGATTTGACTTCTTAAAGCACTATAAAATAATCTAGGGCCTCATGGAAAGGTTTGCTGTAGTAAGGATGAATGATCAGGAGGTGAAGTTAAAGTTAAAAGACAATTCAGATAAATCAAGAAAAGGGAGACTCGGTGGACTAGAAGTCTTGGTCACTACTGTAACGATTTCAGAAGGAGCGACCAGGAATTGGAATCTCTGCCATTTGCCTTTATGGCCAATGAGAATAATGAGGTTGACTGGTGGAGAGATACGAGCAATGGCGAAGCAGGATCAAAATAGGGTGGCAGTTGTGCACTTGAGAAACCACCAGTCTCTGTGGCGGATGTGACTAGAAATTCAGACTATCAAAGTGAGAGAGAAGAAGATGAAGATTAGTACAAAGGTGCTAGCAAATACCGGGGAGACGTGTGTAATGGTCGCCTAGTCGTTGATGTAGCTAATTGCTGTAATCGCATTATTTCACTCCCGTTTACGGAGCTTGTTAGCACTTCATGTTTGGTTGGCGCCATTAAAATGCGTTGTAGTAATCGCTGCTGCTTGCTGGATCGCTGCTGTGTCTCGATGCTGATGCTGGCTCTAAATCTGGTTGTCTAGGGTTAAAAACATGAGGTCCCGTGTTTTTTATGTGCTTTTGATGATAAAGAACGAGCGAAACCAACAAATATGTAAACCTCAAATATTTATTACTCAGGTGGCCATCTTAATTCCACTGTCCACCAAAGACCATGACACAAGACAAAGTAGTATTTCCGTTGCATGTTCTTTGCATTGTTTATCCACCTCAAACAATAACACACAAACACACTCTACCAAAGTGACATTCCGACTGCCTCCTGACCGTTCTTGCTGCTTGTATTTATAACATTGTCAAAGAACTACTAAAAAGAGATATAGTTTACAAGTCACATGTACATCTGTTATCATAATTTGTGCAGAAAAGTTATTAATTTGCATCGAGTGACATAATTTAACATGTTATTAAAATGACAGACAGATTTGTAGACTTGACAGAATAATTCTTTGTTACAAAAAGGCCGTTTTTTAGAAGTTTGTCAATTGACTTCTCTAATTCGCATAAATAAGTAATTAACATGAATTATTAAGAATTACATTGGTTTTCGTCTAAAATAGGATTGATTACGTGAATACTGAGTGAAAACGCTCCTAGTGAACAAATAGGTTTCACTGGGTGATTTCCATTTAAGGAGATCCAAAATACCTAAGTTGGCTACTATTTTTCGTACTTCATATTAATTATTTAAGATAAACTTAGTGTTTCTACATGATGACATTTGCTGTATCAGTGATCAAGTGATATTAACATTTGTGTGGGTCAGTTATTCAGTATAATTTAATGGGTTGACTGTTTATGGAGACATGTTGTGCAATCATTGTTAACATACACAATAACTCTTCTATAATCTTAAATACTCGTTAAACTGGTTGAATTTGGAGGGTATCACATACTTCATTAAAGTAAAGCCTTTAGTATGTTCTGTTACAATACCCCCCTCGGGTAATATCATTTACAGAATGTTAATGATATTAGTCGACTAGGACAAATGTGTCAAATGGTAAAAATTTGGAAAAGCACTATTTTAATAATTTTTTTTTGTTTTACTATGCATAATGTGTATGTATACAATGACTGTTTCCTGCAAATATTTTAGTTGTGTTGTTTCAAATGCACTTTGTGTTATGGCCCTCAGTATGACAGCATAATAAAAATATTTAGTAATATACGAAAGTAAAAAAAAAACTGTTAATCTTTGTTCCCAGTGAGCCACATGGAAAATGATCAAAAACAGACACAAATATATCACATGCGATCTTAAGATATATATAAAAAAAATATATATGTAAATTATTTCAAAATCAGCTCTCATTGAGTCACAGAATAATCAAGATAATAGAAGGAACATAAATATATTACATAGATGGACAGTTCAGATGTCCATAGGAAAAATATTGCAGCTGTCTGCTCATTTTGAGCCACATAAAGGAAATGAAAACAAAGAACATAATTGTAAGTATGGACATGATATATAAACACAAACACTAGAGAAGTCACATGTACGAATATAATATGCATTTAAAAAAAAGAAAATATTAAAAAACTTGTCTCCCATTGAGACACAGTCAAGATAGTACAAGAACAAATTAATACTAAAATTGGACACTTAAATTGGTCACAACATAACACAAACATCAAACTTGGTGAACATCTGATTAGCTGTAGAAAATTGTACACAAATCTTATGCCTAAGAAAACAATAGTAACAAAATGATGGGTCTTGCACAACAATTTTTACATTGTCTTTTACATTTGGTGCAAGTATGTCCCATATTCAACAATACAAACAGAAAGTAATAAATGTTTGTCACCTCTTTGGGTGCATGGTTAAACTTGCCCCTTGCAAGTAAAGAAGATGTCTCCAAATTTAATATTCAATAATGACAATAAAAATATAAAAACATTGTCTCAGAGATCTGGAACTTTTCCAGGGTCTGTAGGATGAGTGGTAGTTGCTATTTGACACACCCAGTAAAAATCTTTGCTGATAAAATGCTTTACGGAAAATGGGTAAGTAACTGTATTCAAACAGGGAAATGTGCTTAATCATGTTTATATGGTTTCAATTCAGTGATGTTTCTTAATCCAAATAACCTTCTTGATCTGGGAAAGATAAGTCTATACGCATTAGGATGTGGGCTTTCTTTTATTTCAAATGGACCAATGTAAATGTTTACTTTAACATATGGACAACCTAGCTCAACATCATTGTCTATTTCAGTATTTACAAACAATAGATCATTTTCAATTTCTTTAGTTCCTAAGTCTATTTCCTCTTTCCTACACTTAGACACATCCCTCTCTGTTTGCAAAGCATTGACATTTAAATATAAACCTTTGTTTTTATCTGTCCCTCTTAACACTGTGTTGCCACTTAACAAACTACTGTTTTCACCCCATTTTTTATGAAATCCACTACGGATTCTTGTCCACCATGTAGGATACAAGGTTGCACTTACCTTTGCTAATTCTTTCCAAAAGGCATCTTTGTTTATACGGTTTCCATAGTTGTTCCACAAAACTTCTAAAAACTTTTCCCCTTTTTCTTGAAAACACACATTTACATTCCATCCCTTTATATTTTCTTTATTATTATTATTATTACCATTCTCATAGATTAGTGTTTCATAGTTCCCAATAGGCAATAGCTTGTCCTCAGATACACATTCCCTAGTCTGCATTTCACTTAAATTAACCTCATTATTACCCATGTTTGTCACATCACTTACCTTTACTACATCATCACTTTTCAATTCTACAAATACTTTTATTTCTTCCTCCACACTCTCATCAATAACATCACTTGATTTAGGATCATTATTTAAATGTCCCTCTATTACATCTTCCTCCTCCACAACAACCCCATCTTCAGTTTCTCCCCTATGTATCTGAATCTCAGCAATCGAGTCTTTGGCTACATTAAACACTTCGGCATCCCCCTTCTTATCAAATAAACCCCCCAAAATTGATTCTATTTGTGGTGTGTCTGTCTTTTTATTAACACCAGTATCTTTTTCAGCCCAACTATGGAACTCTGCAATACCTTCAACTTCTGCACTTTCACTAACTACCTGTGCTTGAACCCTGTTTTTATTAACTGTATCACTTTTACTCATAGTATCCCAAAACCTTTTATTAAATTCTAATTTGTTCATTCTACCAACATCAGTATTTTCATGGTATTTACTCTTTACACTGTATCCTCTCTTTTTCCAGTTTCGGTTATATGTTGTCCTATCATAATATTGTCTAGCCCCAAAACTACGGACATCTAGTGGGACTGTCCACCGTTTCCCAGCTGGTTCCCTCGGTCTGTCCATTTGTAGTTCACTAGTTTCAACAAACCCCCGTCTTTCTTGTTCTCTTCCCCAATACCTATTTCTATCATTCCTGTTATCTCTCCTCCATCCTCCCTCCTGTGTATTGTTTCTGAAATCATTTTCATATCTCCTATCTCCCCTATTTGGAGCATTATTTCCAGAATTTTCAAAGTCTCTCCTCCCATAATAATCTCTATTTACATTCCTGTTCCACCCCCCATACTGATTGTTGCCAGAGCCAAAACTTTGGTTATTCTCTCTTTCCAAGGCCCTATCTAATCTATCTACAAATTTCAGGAACTCTTCCATTGAATCGTCTGGTCCATGGACCAATTCCCACTGCAATCTCTCTGGTAACCTTCTGTTTAAAACATCAATTTGTGTCATAACATCAAATGAGTTATTCAAATGAGCAAGTTTTTTCAATTGGTCTCTGCAAAATTTTTGCATTCCCCCTATTTTCCCTCTATACACTGGTCCATTTAGAAATTCTGACTTTAATCTGGCTTGTATGGATTGTGACCAAAATTTACAAATAAATTTAGCTTCAAACTCTTCAAAAGTATTCCAAGAATCATTATTCTCATTTGCCCAGGATAGGGCCTCCCATTCTAGAAACCGTTTTACTAACTTAATTTTTATGTTATCTGTCATTCCTACAACAAACATATCCTTACATTGGTGAATAAAGTCAATAGGGTGTAGATTTTCACCAGGAAAGTATTTCACTTGGATGTGCCCATACATTGTATTTTGATTGTAAAGCGTTTGTTTGGACATCAATGCGTCCTCCAATTGTGTACATTTAGTGTGTATCTTTTCTACTTTTGTATCTACATTAGTGGTATACAGGTTGTATTCTTGTTTAAGGTTTTCTGATGTTTTGTCTATTCTCTGATCTAATCTTTCAACTTCAGTATCTACTCTGTTGTAGATGACAGCAATGCTGTCTGTGTTAGCTTGTATATTTTCATTTAAACTTTCAACTTTAATTTGAAATTCTTTTCTGAAGTGTATCAGCTGTTCGCTAGTGTCCTTACTGAGGGTAGTTTTAATTTCCTCACACTTCTCATTGAGATGAGTAGTTAATAGATCAAAATTCAAACTTAACTTATCCAGTCTATCTGTGTTTTCTTTAAGTTTCAAACTTACTTGTTCACTCGATTGTTTCAGTTGCGAGCTTATTTGAGTTGCAAACTCTGCTAGCCACTCTGTTAAGTTTAATTGTTCACCATCCCCTGGTTCAATTTTTACATTTCCTACGATCTCATCACTCTCAGGTAGAGACATGTTAACTATAAACTTTTTTTTTTTTAAAATGACAACAACAAAATACCTTGCTTTATGTAGCTATGCTATGATGTCGTGATCGGTGTTCTTGTTGGCTTTCTTCACATCTATACGGTTTTATCTTGATTGATGAATTCCATTGACAATCCAGACGTTAATCTTCCGAGCGGTGTGATGATAGTTTTTCGTAATCGCACATACACACGTTTTTTTTGTTTTTCACTTTGACATATCTTCACTGTTGCCACACTGCACAAATAAACTTTTTTTTTTTTGAAGTGCTAAGCACTTACGAAATTTATCGCTGCACTATTATCATCGATGCACTTAAAGATCTCGGACGAGCCCCCACTTTTGTAACGGTCGCCTAGTTGTTGATATAGCTAATTGCTGTAATCGCATTATTTCACTCCCGTTTACGGAGCTTGTTAGCACTTCATGTTTGGTTGGCGCCATTAAAATGCGTTGTAGTAATCGCTGCTGCTTGCTGGATCGCTGCTGTGTCTCGATGCTGATGCTGGCTCTAAATCTGGTTGTCTAGGGTTAAAAACATGAGGTCCCGTGTTTTTTATGTGCTTTTGATGATAAAGAACGAGCGAAACCAACAAATATGTAAACCTCAAATATTTATTACTCAGGTGGCCATCTTAATTCCACTGTCCACCAAAGACCATGACACAAGACAAAGTAGTATTTCCGTTGCATGTTCTTTGCATTGTTTATCCACCTCAAACAATAACACACAAACACACTCTACCAAAGTGACATTCCGACTGCCTCCTGACCGTTCTTGCTGCTTGTATTTATAACATTGTCAAAGAACTACTAAAAAGAGATATAGTTTACAAGTCACATGTACATCTGTTATCATAATTTGTGCAGAAAAGTTATTAATTTGCATCGAGTGACATAATTTAACATGTTATTAAAATGACAGACAGATTTGTAGACTTGACAGAATAATTCTTTGTTACAAAAAGGCCGTTTTTTAGAAGTTTGTCAATTGACTTCTCTAATTCGCATAAATAAGTAATTAACATGAATTATTAAGAATTACATTGGTTTTCGTCTAAAATAGGATTGATTACGTGAATACTGAGTGAAAACGCTCCTAGTGAACAAATAGGTTTCACTGGGTGATTTCCATTTAAGGAGATCCAAAATACCTAAGTTGGCTACTATTTTTCGTACTTCATATTAATTATTTAAGATAAACTTAGTGTTTTTACATGATGACATTTGCTGTATCAGTGATCAAGTGATATTAACTTTTGTGTGGGTCAGTTATTCAGTATAATTTAATGGGTTGACTGTTTATGGAGACATGTTGTGCAATCATTGTTAACATACACAATAACTCTTCTATAATCTTAAATACTCGTTAAACTGGTTGAATTTGGAGGGTATCACATACTTCATTAAAGTAAAGCCTTTAATATGTTCCGTTACACGTGGTACCAGTAAGATGGAAGACGGAGACACTGAATATGTGGGGTTTAACGTCTTTGAAAACAGCAGTCCAAATTTCGAAATCTACAATAAGAGGGATTCTGTTGGTGCTCCAGACAAGATGCAGATGATAAGGACGTTAGCAACGAAGAACAGGACAGTGATTGTGAGGACGACTTGTGGAGTAATTACGTAATAAATATAAAAAAGCCGTAAGCTATTAGATAATCTACAATTTATTTTATAGACCTATGAAATAAATTGGAGACGAACTTGCAGCTGACATTTGATATTTACTACATACATATTGGCTGCTGTCCAGCCATCCAACATAGCAAGAATGGGTACAGCTACGGTTGTGATAATTTGGTTGAGGAAGGATCAGAGTGGATGGTCACTGAAAATCGGCCATGTTAGAGAATGTATTATATGGTTGAGAATAGTGTTTTTCCGCTTATATAGATTTAATCTAGAGGTTTGGGAGTTTGTGTGAAATGAGCAAGTATTAAAGGGAATGTGCATAGGTATTGGTTTAACAACCGCAACGATAGAAGGGATGAGAAGATGAGATAATAAATTTGCTGTCGGGGACAAGGTACTTTTGAGATGGACGCTTGAAGACGAGTGGATATCTATACGATAAATTTGTCCTTACTGGGTAGAAACAGTAGTACACGATAATGTTGTCGAACTTTAGACCCTAGGAAGTTATAAGTCGAAAGGGAAGCGACGTATCACAGACACTAAGAAATCCAAAGAATAAAAGAAATATCGATTTCTAGAGACACAGCAACCTGTCTGCAGTAATGAATGAATATGTCTGAACGAAATATCGTTTTAGCAGGAATCTTGAGTTCATGTGAATAATAATTTCTGGTTGGGGAATTAATTTGATTATAGTTTGATTCATTTTTGGATACCGTGTGGTCGATAATAGAAAAAGAAATGTTATACTAGCCACTGATGTAGAGTATCCAAAGTTATGATGATGTGTACATGCTATACCGTTTTTTGATATACGTCAGGTGATGTGAGGATTATTGAGGCTGTCTTTGAGGCCACGAGTGAGTATTGAGAAGAAAGACTTCCTTCCTGCAGGTGACACCACTAACGAGGCTGACCGTGTGCTGCATCATACTATTAGCGATGCTGCACCTCTACTGCTCCAAGGATGTGAACGCCTTGCAGGAAGGGCCATGACGTGAGCAGTACGTTTCACCTGAAGGACGGCTTTGTCTTAAAGAATCACAAGTGAATGTTGAGATGAGATTATAGTGCATGGGACGTAACATACGAGGTGTGAAAGGTGGATGAAGCTTTCTTGGAACAGGCGATGCATCTCTGGTACAGGGGTCTCCGGTACAAATTAAAGCAAGCTGTGGAATTGGCGCCAAGCACATTGAAACCACAGCAGCGGGAATGGATACATGCAGGAGATAGACCGCTGTAACAGCGGACGCCGATGACATCCTGGAGCTCAGTGACACGCCAGTATAGGTGCAGATAGAGACGGAGGGTACCACAAGTCTGAGAGAATAGCACACCAACCAAACAGCGACTTTGGAACAAGGAGTATTGAATAGTACCAAAACGATTTTTCTGGAGTCATCTGTCTTTTGACTACTATGACGTGGTGTGCCACAAGTTTCTCCCGTGTGCCAAACTTCTCATCTCAGAGTAACACTTGCAACCCATATCCTCAATTATGTGCCGCAAGTATGGCAACCTCTGCCTTGCACCACTGTTTTAACCTTCTACAGCTCCTTCTAGTACCATTGAAGTTATTCCCAGGTGTCCTATCATCCGATCCCTTCTTCCTGTCAGTGTTTTCCACATATTCCGTTCCTGGACGATTCTGCAGAGAATCTACTCATTCCTTATCAGTCCACCTAGTTTTCAACTTTCTTTCTGTAGCACCACATCTCAGAAGCTTCGATTCCGTCCTGTTCCGGTTTTCCACAGTCCATATTTCACTACCATACAATAATGTGCTCCAAACGTACATTCTCAGAAATTTCTTCCTCAAATTAAGGCCCATATTTGATATTAGTAGACTTCTCTTGACCGGGAGTGCCCTTTTTGCCAGTGCAAGTCTGCTTTTTATGTCCTCCTTGCTACACCCGTCATGGTTTTTTTCTTCCAAAATGCTAGGGGTTTCAAAACAGAGCTGGGGAATTATGTCTGGACGATCACAAGTGATCTGGAGCAGTAATGGAGTATAACACTGGGCCAGTAAGTCCTGTTGGATAGGCCGATAGTATAAGAGATGCATACATTGAGGTATTTGAGTTACAGGAAGCCATCTACCATGTGATACATGGTCTGTTGAGAACTACCTCGTTGACACCAAGACAATTTCTGGTCGGTTTACATAAGGTGAAGGAGAAGCAGCTAGCTATGTTAGAGTTAATTGTGCTTAACTTAACTCCGCTAGAACAGGCCATGAAGGCCCGACGGTACCGTCAGACCGCCGTGTCATCCTCAGCCTAGAGGCGTCACTGGATGCCGATATGGAGGCAACGAGACTGGAGCCGCTACTTCTCATTCAAGTAACTCCTCAGATTGCCTCACAAGGGCTGAGTGCAACCCGCTTGCCAACAGTACTCGACAGACTGAATGGTCAGCCATCTAAGTGCTAGGCCAGGCCAATAGCACTTAAATTCGGCGATCTGACGGGAACTGTTGTTACCACTGCGGCAATGCCGTTGGCGCGTTAACCACAGCTGAGCAGTTGGTCGCCGGGAGTGTGTCCCGGGGCCCGCACGATAATGTGCTGCCAGAGGAAGAAATCCTATCACTTTACCACCTTGTGTCAGTACGGGTCAGTACGAACTGCATCTTTATGTGTGTGTTTATACAGTTTCCAGTAAAAGGTAACATTTGCCGTTACGAATGTTATACAATTCACCAATAACCAACAAAGTGAGGGCCTTGGCAAAGTTTTTGCAAATCACGAGTAAGGAAATGCTACTGTATATGACGGGAGAGAAAATGCCATCCGTGCACTAATGTCAGACGACGAACTGCGAAACTGCTACCGGGGACAAGTCGCGATACGCCCATCAGAATGATTCAGACCACCGCAGTGACGTGGGAAATGGAATTATTTTCATGAAGCAGGGGAGTCGAAGTACATCTGTCGGACATCCTTGCACCGCAGCTATATTTATAGAAAGCAGGTCCACAATGGGTATCTTCCAAATATGACCCAGGGGTCATTACCACGTATTGCTATGAGCGAGGGCGACATTGGGGTGCAAAAAGGTTAGATCTGCAAAGCAGCAGTATGGTATGATGCATGATACTTTGGGGTCAACGATTTGGCTACGAGTAAGCGTAACAGCGGCTACAAAACTGATCCGAACACATCCAGTGCTGCACTTTTCTGACAAACATTTGGGTTAGGCTGCAAATGACAGATGAATCGCAATACAATGGTTATGTTGTGAGTTGCACATTAAGCCAACCATACTGTGAAATGTGCATGACTGCACAAGTTCGGCATTCAACATTCGTGGCACTGTTAGTTTGGTATGCCCATCTATCACGGCATCGTCGTATCACATCGGATGGGAAAGCCCGGTTTTAATTGTCCTGAGACCAAAAATCGCATAAAAACGGCAGTAAAATTGATTTCAATTGTCCTGAGGCCAATAACCTCATAAAAAGCAACAATCATATCGGTCCTTAACTGTAGTGGACTGGCTCAAGACATGTTCAATGTCTTGTCCACCGTTTTCTGTTACGAGTTGAGAAACAGTATGTCCCACATCAGATCGGAGTGTCTCAGGGGTCACTTTCTGAATGTGTTGCGCAATACCTGCCTTCCTATGTTGTTAGTCGCAGCACTGAACACAGCATCTTCCGGATAATCCCACATACAGAAGTCACACAGATTAAGATCAGGTGGTCTTGATGGCCGGGCAGTAGCGAAATTATGGCTGATGTTGTTATCGTCTTCAGGCCAGAGACTGGTTTGATGCAGCTCTCCGTGATACTCTATCCTGTACAATCTTGAACATCTCCAAGTAACGACTGCAACCTACATCCTTCTGAATCTGATTGGTGTGTTCATCTGTTGGTCTCCCTCTACAATTTTTACCCTCCACGCTGCTCTCCAATTCTAAATTGGTCATCCCTTGATGCCTCAGAACATGTCCTACCAGCCGATCCCGTCTTCCAGTCAAGTTGTGCCACAAATTCCTTTTCTCCCCAATTCTGTTCAGTACCGCTTCACTAGTTACGTGATCTCCCCACCTACCTTCAGCATTCTTCTGTGGCACCACATTTCGAAAGCTTCTACTCTCTTCTTTTCTGTAATTCCATCAGTTCCAAATGACCTCTGCAGGAACTACGTCACTGGGTCTGCGATGTGTGGAGTAGCGCCATCTTCCATAAAAGTAATCCTACCCACATATACACGCTGCTGGAGAGATGGAGTGACGTTGGTTTTAAAAAGACTCTTATAGCGTTTACTAGTGACAACAAGGGTGACAGGCCCCGCACGACACATCTCCCTGAAAAATGTGGACCTACAGTAAACGTCGTCAGCAACTCCTATGTGCCCATAGAGCCATCTCAAGAGTGGGAAGCAGATACGACAGCGTGCTTTGACAACTCAGGATATTCATTGCGGTCAAATTATAACCTGGTAGGAAGTTACAGAGGCTTAGACTTGTCATGTGACACCACGCACGAGATTTTCGCGCCAGTTATGGTGATATGAAGATAGGACAGCACAACAACCAGACCCCGCGAGGAAAAAATATCCGACCCGGCCAGGAATCGAAACTGGGCCCATTTGGTTAGCAATCTGTCGCGCTGATCCCGCAGCTACTTTTTCCCTTTTTTATTTTCCTTACATTTTTCTCTTACAATGTATTCTCCAGTGAGTAAGGAACCAGCAGCCAAAGCAGCCCCCACTTTACAGGCGACCATGTTACCTCACAGCTTTTTTCCTTTTTTTTAGTTTTGTGCCAGAACGGCATTCGAAATCGGTTTCCCTGCTGGCTAGGCAGATGCTCTGACCAAGCTCTAATCATCTAGCTGTCCTTCCTTTTTTTTATCTGCAGGAATGAACGGACACAGTTTCAGGATAGGTGGATACAATGTGGGCAGAGGTCGAAACACAGGGCCAGACCACCCTCTACCCCCCTCCCCCTCCCCACCTGTCACTGTGCTGGTCCCTCACATGGACTTGGTACTAGTGTCGTTTTTTTATTTCACTTTTTTATTTCATTCTTTTACATTTTCTTAAATTTCTTCTTCATTTTTGTCGTTATTCGTTGTCTCAAAAGAAAACTTGACAGACAAAAATTCCACAATTCTTAGACTCAAAGGAAACAAATTTATTCTCTAGGAAGAACACAACGAGAGAAGGGTCCAGAGAAAAAAAAAACGCTGTCCAATTGCTTGACGATTAAAGACAAGGTGGAACATATTTTCAAATAAAACGTGATAACGTGGAATCCTCTGCCACTTACAATGAGAATTCACCACATACTGGCGAAGAAACAAGGGCGGCGGGATCGTTGACACATGCGGCTACATAGTGGGCGTAATATTCGAGGAGCCATACTGTAATTGGATGACCAGAGCGAGTGACGTGCTCGGGGTTGTAGGACGTGGCTGGGTAGAAGAAGGTGGCTGTTTTTAGCAATCTTCCTCTTTATTGTTGGTTCTTCCAATACATTTTCCGGCAGCTCAGCCCCAACACTCGTGTCGTGGTGGAGATGTGCTGATGCGGGCAGTCTGGGGAACGCGACGCCGCACTAGGTCAGCGGCTGTGTAGGCGGTAGGAGGTTAGCAGCACGAGGCCTGGCCCAGCTTGCCTCCTGCAGACGCGGCAGCTCGTGACAACGCTGGGAGTCGGCAGCGCAGCAGCAGGCAACGGCCCCCGCTGGCTAGTCCTCGGGGACAGCGTCACTGATGACAACAAGGTGACAGTGACCGAACGCCCAATCGGTCGAACCGAATGCCGATGCCTACCTCTGATGCCCTTAAATAGTGCAGACCGCTGCTGAATCCGCCGGTTACGCGGCGGCGTGTTTATCAGAAGGTTCTCGATGAGTTGGTTAACGCAACCGCGCCACACGCGGCCCGCGCCTGCGTAATTCTGCTAATGCTGTGTTCTGATGGCTGCCGCGTACATACACACATACGGACGCTCGTTGCAAAACTGTGTCACCTGCATAACGCGCTGGCCAGCCTTCGTCCACCGTCTGCCATAAGGCTGGTGCATCAAGCACTGAAACACACTAAACCACAATTTAGCACCGTATTTCCTTATACGAAAAGAATTCGACTCCGAATTCAATCTAAAACGCAAAACAAGTACAGTTCACTTCACAAACACCACAAAATGCGATCGATTCACTATTTACACAGTGTTCATTCACTTCTATCTTCAGTCTAATCTTTGTCCATAAACATTCCTCAGTGTTCTGCTGCAGTGCCTCATAACTGTTCAGTGATTTTGTCTGGATCCTTAGGTTAAAGGTTGGAAGGGGGGAGGGGATTTGGGCTACCTTCCTCTTGAGCCGATAGTACACTATTCCTACGACAAAGATAAAAATACTGGTGGCGGTGGTTGATGATCCAATAAATAGTAAGCGTTGGTTATGCTCATTACGGTACTCATGCACTCATTGAAAAAGATGTTCCATAGTTATACGTCCATCCTGAGCTCCTAGCATCCAGTCCAAAGAGGCGAGCAAAGTCGGGTCTGATGTGCTGTTCTAAAGAGTGAGATTTTCTTTCGTGACGAATTGCACCGGTTGGTTCGGTACATAGATCAATGTGCATGTTATGTTCATGATTGTAGATCCAGTAATCACGGCTGGTAAACGGAAAGTTGGCCCTGAAAAGTCACACTGTGTCCGTTAATTAACAGTCCTGCCCCTGTAATTCTATTCTTTGTGTACTCCCTTGTTTACCATGCTCGTAACAAACGCAAATAACGACTGTGTTTTCCATTACTGAAAATACCCAATGTGGACCCACTTGTTGAAAGAAATGTACCGTGCCTGCTATAATTTCCTTAGGGCACTCTGCAACTGGTTCTTGAGAGCGGAATAGAGAATACTCACAAGATTTGGGAACAGTGTGTAGCAATTTCGTGGGGCAGATGGTAACTGGACCTGTTCGACAACACAGCAGTGAGGAACGCAAGAGCTTGTCTGTTACATGCCACTAACAGTATTTCCTGTACGGTTAATTGTATGAATTTCTGCAAAATTTTCCATTTCACTGAATACGTATGCAAGAAGTAACATTCAAATTTACAATCCCTACATGTTAATGGTATTATGATATGAATTCTCAGCAGGGTACCTGTCCGCATACTGGTAACAGTGGTCATTTTGTAGTACAGAGATAAGTGTTCGTCTGTTAATGTCGTCAGTAGCTCCAGGGATGCGGGAAGTTCAGATTGAACTTTCCGTAATCCTTCCCAAAGTTGTTCCGAAGGTAACAGTACCGGGGTTAGGTGCCGGCGCATTGCATGCAACGAAGCCTCCTGTAGTTCCGCGGCTCCTATACGTGCTTCCATAATACTATTAGGAAGAAAACGGAGCAGCTTAGCGATTATCAGTGGTGAATCGATGTTATCCAACCGGTACTTGATTATACCCAAGTCGTGATTGGTTGTGTCGGCTGTGGCCTTAATGTGGGACATCAAGCTCGCGGCCATAGCTCGTAATTGGCGCGTATTACTAACTACATCTTTATCCAAACTCTGTAATTGGGTTGTGTGAAGATCTAGCATTCCCTGGTTGATATTCGCATTTCCCTGTAACTGCCATAGAGTTTCATTAATACTTTTAATATCTTCCGCGTCAGCGCTCCCAAAAACAGTTTTCAGGATATGGCCTCCTGAGTCTAACCATACTCTTTTCCTACAGACGTGCGGGACTAACTCTGCAGTTTGCCGCAACTGAGCTTGTAAGCGTGCAAAAGCTGATCGTGGTAGCTGATATTCCCCTGTGTGTCATTAAATCTTGACTGATTATCCACCCTGGAATGAAGTTCATAAATGTATCCTCTAATTTACAGATTTCGTCTTCAACCACCCAAATATTACAGTCCGCTCTTAAGGTCCATTGATGTCCGGACATAATTACATCCCCTTGTCGTGAGAACAAAACACCACTTGATATAGGACGTACCTTCAAGGCTTTAGCTAAGTTGCAACAACAAAACAATAACTACACTGAGAGATAGTGCACACCTTCTCTCTTCCCTCCTCAGCGCAACCCATGACGCTTGAACTGCTGGTCTTACCAAAACGTCACGCCTCAAAAGAAAAACAACTCACATTAGCTCTTCCTTTTTACGCGTGGCCTAAGAGCATAATAGCATGTCTGATCGCTTCCATAATTAACTTGGTTTCCTTGTTTATCTACTCCTTTCTTATTCTTTTTCTTAGATTCATCTTTCTTTCCACTAGACGTTACTGCAGACAAAGAAGGAAGTTCCTCAAAATTCCCCTTGAAAGGCCTAATTCGGCTCACATGCACAATGGTAGGACGAGTTAGAAGCTGTAATTTTACATTCACCAGCGATGTCATCTCGATCACCTGGAAAGGACCTTGATAACGGGATAGAAATTTTTTCGTTTTGCCTTTTGCCTTCTGCCATCATCACCTATTGTCCTACATGATATTTGGGTAAGGCCACCTTTCTATTGTGAACTTTGTCCAGTCTCTCTAACGATTTAGTGTTCATTTTTTTCACCCGCCGCCAGATTGTTTTCAACTTTGAGGATAAATACTTAACAGCCGAAATATCCGTTCCAGGTGGGGTCTTGAGCAATTACAACGGAGATGGCATCTTCCGACCGAACAGTACTTCATACGGACACAATCCTGTACTTTCATGCACTTTTTGAGTTATACGCTGTGGTTACAAACGCCAATAGAGTATCCCAATTGTTGTGTTACGAATTTACATAATAACTTAACATCTTAGCTATTGTACGATGAACTCTCTCGGTCCGACCATTAGCCTGCGGGTGTAACGCACTCATTCTCAATTTCTTTAAATGCAACAACTTGCATAACTGTTTCATCAAATCGGACATAAAGTTTGACCCTTGATCTGTAATTATAGTTTCAGGTGTTCCAAATTTCAATATCCATTGATGTACCAAGGCGTGAGCCACTGTTTCAACTCGCTGGTCCAGAATAGCTGTCATAGACACATAGCGTGAAAAATGATCTATTATTGAGAAAACATAGAGATTACCCGCTGGTGTTTGCACAAACGGTCCCAAGACGTCTACACCCAGTAATAGGAGAGGTCTACCCGCTTCCGGTAGTCGTTGCAAAACAATTTTATGATGACTCAATTCTGCCCGATTAGCACACGGAATGCAGTTCTTTACGTTCTGATCGACATCTTGCTTACGCGTTGACCGCCAATAACTCTGTGCTTCCCTCCTTTCCATTGCTCTTCGACCCAAATGACCAGAAAACATTGAATCATGTGCTTGCCTTAAAATTTCGCTTCGCAATTTTTCTGGTACGACTAGGCGTGGACCGTTCCTAGTTTTATGGTACAAAATCCTGTCTTCCATGACGAATTGTCACCTCGAAGTAAATCATTGACAATCTGTGTCGGCGGTTTGTGCCTCCACCCATTCGTTCTAATTTATTCCTGTGTATTCCATGGCGCATACTTTACGACTCAGACCATCCGTGTTTCCGTGCGATTTACCCGGTCGATGAATCACTTCAAAATCGTACTCACTAAGACGCAAAGCCCATGTAGTTAATCTACTCGTTGGGTCTTTAAGCCCTAACAACCACTTAAGTGCTGCGTGGTCAATAATCACCTTGAAACGTTGTCTATACAAATAACACCAGAAATAGGTTATTCCGAAAATTAAAGCCAATAACTCCTTCTCGGTTGTTGAGAAATTTTTTTCTGCATTTTTTAGCTGTCTGGATGCATATGCTATCGGGTGTTCCTGCCCATCTATTTCCTGAGATAATACAATACCCAAAGCAAAATTACTAGAGCCAAAGATAATATAAACTGTTTACCAAAATCTGGAAAAGCCAAAACTGGACTAGATGTAAACAAATTTTTTAACTTTTGAAAAGTCTCTTCGCATTCTGCTGACCAGTGAAATTTTGCTCCCTTCTTCAACAACTGCGCGAGGGGCCTTGCAATTTCCACAAATTTTGGAATATACCTCCTGTAAAAATTGGCGAGACCTAAATGAGACTGCAACTCTTTTACTTTTGTAGGTGTCGGAAAATTCATTACCGCCTCTACAAGTTTTGGATCCGTGCGGACACACTTCCGTCCTATAATATGACCTAAATAACGGACTTCTTGCAACAAAAAAATGACATTTTGGCATATGAAGAGTTAACCGCGCTGCTTTCTGACGATCGAAAACTTCGCGCAAACGGCGCACATGTTCTTGCACGTTATTTGAGAAAACAATTATGTCGTCCAAATATACCAAACACTGATTAGGTTTCAGCCCTCGTAACACGCTCTCTAGTAACCGTTGGAAGGTTGCTGGAGCATTTTTGAGTCCGAAAGGCATTCGCCGATACTGAAAATGACCTGTAGGTGTTGAAAAAGCTGTCTTCGGTCTGTCTTCCGGGGCGAACTCCAACAGGTTGCACCCGCTTCGAAGATCCAAGGTCGTCAAGTACCGACACTGACCCAAATTATCCAGAGTTTCAGTGATATTAGGCATCGGGTATGCATCCGATACAGTTTTTTGATTCAGGAAACGATAATCACAACAAAAACGATATGCCTTGCCGCCATCAGGTGATTTTTTACCCACTATTACGACAGGAGCGGACCAGGGACTACTACGGGTTTCTATTATCCCATCCCTAAGCCGTTGATTAATAAATTATTCCATGACAGGCTGTAAACTTTTTGGAACACGATACGGACGTTTATACACCGATGCTTCATTCCCAGTGGGGATGTAATGCTGAACTAACGGTGTGGCAGGCAGTGGACCACGAGAATTAAATAACTCTTTATATTCCGTCAAAAGGTTCTCCATGACTTCTCTGTCTTGCCCTTCTAAATGTGCTACTTTACCCGTCAGTGCAGACCAGCTGACAGACTCTCCCGGCATTGTGTAACCTGCTGTTTAATCCTTATCCAGTTCATCTTCTCCTATTATCACCAGATTCGCTATTATGGTACCCTGTGCTAACTGCACCTATTCAAGGCCAAAATTATCAATACTGAGAGGCACAACCTTCTTTCCCTCTATCTCCCACACGTAGGACACTCTACGACGCGTAAAACACTTCCTTTTAACCAGTGGCTCATTCTCAGACAAAGGTTCAACGACACACAACGAATTTACCGGCACGCTAGCTCCAACATCTGCCCAGATTATTTTCCCTGTACCCTTCGGTATAGTATCCTGCGAGTTAACCCTACGGGACCTTGTATGCAGTTTAGTTGGCCCACCCAACGTCTGAGCGGTTCCTTGCGACTGTAATGGTTTTTCGGCCGCCGAACCTAGGCGAAATTGTATTCCGTCCAGTTCTACTGTACGCCATTCCAGGTTAACTTTTGCGTGATGTGCAACCAGGAAATCCAATCCGAGTATGACATCATACCTGCTGCCAACAACTGGAAGAATTTCTACCTTCACCTGGAAGTTCCTCATTTCCACTCGGAAGTTTAACACCGCTGATCCGAGTGACTTCACTTGTCCCCCAACCACGCCACTTATCGCCCAGCGTGGTGGTTTTAATTCTACTCTACCGAGTACATTTCTACTCGTCACGGATACCTGAGACCTGAGACCCGGTATCCAATAAAAATTTGCACGGTCTGCCCCTCACCAAGTCTGCCACTGATTCCGCACTAGCATTAATCCTTACCGGGGGTGTTGCATAGTGAACACACCACCACACCACCCCCTGCCCCGTTTAACTGAGGGGGGTGAGGCCCACCTTGCGGTTTCCTATCATGTTTCTGCCAGGACCCATTGCAATTACGCTCCCGATGACCCCAACGTCTGCATTTCCTGTACTGCACTTCCTTGCAATCGCGTCTAATGTGGCCCATCTGACCACATCTGAAACATTTTATTTCTACATTAAACACTACTTTCCTGTCCCGCGTCTTTGTTACTGCTTCAACTTCCTCTAACGCCACAGCGATTCCGATTGCCTCATTGAGAGTCTGAGGAAATTCCATCTTAATCTTGATGGCTTCGTTAACCCTAACGGAACCTGGTAGCTCATAGGTATTAACATTAATTTTTTAAATTCGATCTACAAAAGCTTCTATTGAGTCCTCATTCTTTTCATATATTCTATTAAATTGTTCCCGATAATATTTAAAAGTATTTTTCCTCCGGTACCTTTCCAGCTACCCTTTTTTGAATACTTCAAATGTCCGAGCATCCCTTAATTCTTCATGGCATGTAACGTACGCTCTGGCATCCCCCGTTACTTTCAGCTTAGCCACATGCAAAAGTGTTTCTGCACTTCAGTTCACCAATTTAGCGGCCGTGCTAAGGTTCTCAAAAAAGATCATAACATCCTCCCCAGCTTTTCCCGCGAAAGGGGTGACCAAAGACGCAGCGTTAGTGTCAAGAATTACTGCATTAACAGGAAACCGTTCCCTGCTCGCTTCTTTAGACTGAGCAAGCTCTATCTCTAATTCCAACACTCACTCAAGTAGCTGCTGAATAGCCGCCTCGGCTGACACAGAATGCTTCATCACCACCAGCTATCGAATCAAGACCACAGTAAGCCCAGAAAGAAGAACAGGAAGGGAAGATGGGCTATGCTACAGGTTCAGACACAAACGAAAAATTGGCACTCACTTGACATGTTGCAGGAGTTGCTGATCCATAGTTGCCCTTATCAGGTGCCACATATCCTCGTCGATTACCAGCCACAATTTCCTCCAAATCCAGGGAGAAGAGCGCTACTGTCAGCAATTGTAACAGGAGTATGTGATGCGCAGGTTGCCCGACTGACACAATTTGTAATAACATGACCGGAGTGGGTGACATGGCTGGGGTTGTAGGACGTGGCTGGATAGAAGAAGATGGCTGTTTTTAGCAATCTTCCTCTTTATTGTTGGTTCTTCCAATACATTTTCTGGTAGCTCATCCCCACCGCTCGTGTCATGGTGGAGACGTGCTGATGCATGCAGTCTGGGGACCGTGACACCGTGCTCGGTCAGTGGTTGCGCAGGCGGTAGGAGGTTAGCAGCACGAGGCCCGGCCCAGCTTGCCTCCTGCAGACGTGGTGGCTCGCGACGACGCTGGGAGTTGCCGGTGCAGCAGCAGGCAACGCCCTCCGCTGGCCGGTCCTCGGGGACAGCGTCACTGATGACGATGAGATGACAGCGACCGAACGCCCAGTCGGTCGAACCGAATGCTGACGGCCACCTCTGATGCCCTTAAATAGTGCAGACCGCTGCTGAATCCGCTGGTTACGCGGCGGCGTGTTTATCAGAAGGTTCTCGATGAGTTGGTTAACGCAACCGCGCCACACGCGGCCCGCGCCTGCGTAATTCTGCTAATGCTGTGTTCTGATGGCTGCCGCGTACATACACACATACCGACGCTCGTTGCAAAACTGTATCACCTGCATAACGCGCTGCCCGGCCTTCATACGGCATCTGCCGTGAGGCTGGCACATCGAGGACTGAAACACACTAAATCACAATTTCGCACCATATTTCCTATAAATAACCCCTTGTCCTATCAATACGATCGAATTAGTTTTGGTCCGTGGGAAAACGGGAAAGTGTGGACACAGAAGAAGATCAACCTTAGAAAGCAGCTTCAGCTGGTCGAGTAACGAAAGCCTGTTGCCGACGAATCCATTATCAGTGTGCACGTCCACCAGAGACTGGTCTTTGTGGTAATGTATCAGGTTGATGACATGTGTCGCAAAGACCAGTCGGATTATCACCAATGCCAAGGAGGCGGTCGTTGATTGGGACAGTTTGGGAATGACCCTGGACCACAATGAGGTGACCTCCATTGGGAGGACAGGAAGACTATTGTGAAACCACACTGTTTTCCACGATATCAATAGCTCGGCAATTTCAGCTGGTGAGAATGATGATTATTGTCCCCAAAGAGAAAGCAAGGATCTGGTGGTGAGGTGTGTCATTGATAAACTATAGGCTCCTAGGAAATTTATTATTACATAAAATTAACGCATGTGCCACCATTTAGTTTTGATCCAACCAACATCTGCAGGGGGAGACGGACTGGCCGGTCGAAGACTCGTAAATAAACGAGATGGAATGAATAGCTCAAGAACTTGTTAAAACGTTAACCCCATAAACAATACTGAAGCCTTTACTTTGTTATTGGTAAGTCCTAGCACTCCAAGGGGTCAGGGCCTCCCTACTGCTTCATAACTTAACTCCTGCTGCACAGGCCATGAAGGCCCAAACGTACCTACCGGCCGCCGTGTCATCCTCAGACCACAGGCGTGACTGGATGCGGATATGGAGGGGCATGTGTTGTCAGCACACAGCTCTGCAGGCCAGACGTCAGTTTCCGAGGCCGGAGCCGCTACTTCTCAATCAAGTAGCTCCTTAGTTTGCCTCGCAAGGGCTGAGTGCACCCTGCTTGCCAACAGCGCTCGGCAGACCGGATGGTGATCTGACGGGAACCGGTGTTACCACTGCGGCAAGGCCGTTGGCCTCTACCACTTCATACCGGGGTCGAAAAACGTGACTTTTCGTAGGGAACCACCGGATAACTGCATTAATTTGCGTGCCACCATCGGGGGGAGCGGGAATATATGTGCAAAATAACACACTTTACTGGAAATGTGGGACTCTAAGATCTTTACTTTCTTTAAGAAGTCTAAAGTAATAGCGTTATTTTAAGGAACAGCGTTCTTTTCACTATGTATCTCTTAAATTCGATCCATCACCTCCCTCCAATTGAGCCCAGTCATTTTCATCGGACAGCGATCCACGGTAATCCCCAAAGATTTGTGTCGAACAACCAACGTTGCCGATGGAATGACAATTTGATGGAAAACTCGCAGTGGTAACAGGGTGCGTTTCCGTTCATTGATGGGGGCCCCAGAGAAAGAACAAAAAGAATCCAATATGTCCTTGAGCGATGATATGTCATCAAAATGACATAGCAATAGCATACCATCACCCTGGTACGCCCGCGCCGAGAATGTTTCTCCCAATAACTTCCAGCCACGTAATTGATCAGCAATACGACGAAGCAGAGATCTAGGGACAAGACAAAAATCCACTTGGAGAGGGAGTTTCCTTGTGGTAAGGTCCGTCGGATTGTGATCTGGGGAGTAAGTTGTCCATTCAACACGACAGATGTTTGAATACCAATAAAAAGATTGGATAATACTCACACGCAGCATGATTAAGACCGGTGGCCTCGAGGACCTGCATCAAGAAACTGTGACTGACCAGATCAAAGATCATATTAAAATCAATGAAAAGTAAGGCTTCTGAGACAGAAATGGCTGCAACTACCGAGACAACGTCCTGCTATTTAGTGCAAAAGTCAGGATCGTGCGGCCAGGCACACAGCTTTGTTGAACAGTATTTTCTCTAGCAATATCGACAAACGATAATTGACCGCGCAGGCGACTGTTTTGTAATCGAAATTAAGGAGTGTCACTGGGTGCCATTTATCATTGTATTTTCGTAATTAGATTGATTTTATCAACCTTGAAAGGGGCAGAAATCAGTCCCCCGTACCACTTCATTTATCAATGGGTAATGGAATTACCAATAAGAGGCCAAAAATGGACATAAAATTCCTTAGTAATACCGTCAAGTCCGGGCGATTTTTGCGATAGTGAATCAAAAATAAAGTGATACATATCACTACAAGTAAAGTCACTTAGAAAGTAATCATTTAATGCGGGAGTAACCACGCAATCGAGGAAGCAGTAAATCCATCAGGGTCAATCGTATCATAAAGGTCGCAAAGTAATTATAGATCGGTTTGGAAACGTCATATTGGGATGTCAGTACGTGTCCATCAGTGTGAGTAAGAGCCGTGATACATGCTCGTTTGCGACGCGTCCGCAACTGGATAAGATGATATAAGGAGGTCAGTTCATCCTGTAGGAAGGAGCGGGATTTTTATTCCACCCTGAGGCGTTCCAGTTGTTGCCTCTTTAACTGAAGAAGTTTCGCCTTAACATGACGGACATTCATAATCTGTAAAGGAGCTTGTCTGGCACCGCCATAAAGTTGACGCAAGGCGGAACAATAAAATTCCTGGGTCCGACGCAGATTCCTCGGCCTCTTAGCGCCATAATGCACTAACGCTTCCCGGAGCAAATGTTTGGCAATCCCTGACCACCATTCCATAAGAGAAAGATAACGGTCCTGCCGAATGCAAGATCATTGAACAGGGATTTGTTCAGCATCCAGGTTATGTGATACGGTTTTACTAGATGCTGTACAAGATTTAAAGTTACAGCTACGGCACAGTGATAAGTGAAACAAGCGGGTATCACGTCTATCGCTAACAGCTGTCCACATAGAATCAGCAAGATAAAAGCGATCGAGTCGGCAGCTGGAAGTAGTTGTAAAATGCGTGTACATGACGAGAGTGGGATATCGACAGATCCACGCGTCTCGTATTTTCGAAGAACGCATCAAATCTTCTAGTTTATTACTGAAATTAAACTTAAGCGTCTGATCCATAGGACGCAAAACACAATTAAAAGCTCCGCCTAACAGAAGTTTCCGCGAAGTTTTACGAAGTAAAGAAACTATATCCTCTTTACAAAAACGGGCACGATCTGTGGAGCGACCAGATCCTGAAGGGGCATAGAGAAGAATCAAAGTAAGGTTACAAAAAGTGTAGCCTATCCCTCGGCCTTTATCAAGACCTTCGAAATCAATCAGTAAAATAATGCAGAACCAGTAAAAAGTTCAGCAGCCACATTAAAGAAAGTAGAGAAACCAGAATAGAAAGATTTTCGAAAAACACTTCTTGCAAAAATATCACGTCTGGACATGAATTGTAAATAAATTGTCGCAGCGCCACAAGTCTAAGCTAGGAACTAAGTCTGTTCACATTCAAGGTAAGAAAAGGAATAGGTCTGCATCTAGCGATTACCAAAACTATGCGGTTCATTACTTGAAAATGACCGTTAACATCCCATGGCAGAGCCAACGGATGAACCTGAATGAAAAGAGGTAGATCCCTCTCTTCCACCTTCTTTCTGTTTTTTTCTTTTTTCGGGATGCTACGCGCTCAGGTTGGAAACATTGCTTTTGCGGCTGTGCGGGAAGGCGACTGTCGCATGCAGCAAGGTGGGGTAAGGGGGATGGTGGGGGGGGGGGGGTCCTGCGGAAATTCAGTAGCCTCCTACCGACATCACATCTGCCGCTGGCACATCGTTCAGCAGCGACTCGTGGCACGCTTTTCTCATCAGGAGGGCCGGCCGCGGTGGCCGAGCGATTCTTGGCCCTTCAGTCCGGAACCGCGCGACTGCTATGGTCGCAGCTTCGAATCCTGCCTCGGGCGTGGATGTGTGTGATGTCCTTAGGTTAGTTAGGTTTAAGTATTTCTAAGTTCTAGGGGACTGATGACCTCATATGTTAAGTCCCATAGTGCTCAGAACCATTTGAACCATTTCTCATGGGGCGGCTCAGAAGAAGGGGTATGTCTGCAAAGTCCGTAGATATAGTACGGTGCTCCAGAACAGGTCTATCCTCACGTGATTCCGAAGAGGCGGTCTCGGTCTCGGTCTCGGTCTCGGTCTCGGTCTCGGTCTCGGGAATCAGGTCGTTGGGAGTGCTGGACGATCTGAAATTTTGAATAGCAACCGACATCTTATCATTTGGTCTAAACTGAGGGAGGGGAGAGGCCTCCTCAGTGGGCATGTTTTCAGTAGAGCGGAGATGCGGAGAGGAATTGTCTGACTTCTCACCATCTACACTTGTTTTGGCGTGGTGGCGGCGCAAAAGCTACAGTGGCTTAGTCTCGACGCGAGGCTAACAGCGGAAGTGCTCCAGGAACATCACGCAGTGACTCGCCTTGCTCTTCCGAGGGGTTTAGGCATAATGGCAGTCACTTAGGGAACCAGATCCGCTAAAGTTAGTTTTTTACATTGTTCATAATCGGATTTTAAGACTGTGACACGACGCTGGCAATTTGTACTGAGGTGTCCACCCTCATTACATATAAAAAATGTCCCTTATTGTTCTGTGTATATTATATGTAGCCGGTATTCACACAGTTGCCAATGAGAGCAATTAATCCGTTTGTCCACCATGTCCACGCATCGAGCTTCGCTATAAACTTGTAAACGATGCTGAGCGGATCAGCGTTCCTGGCGTATACTTCGTATATCCCCAGACGGAAGCAAGATCGTCTTGGGAAAACTGTCATCAACTTCAGGAGTTAAATTCCCCAACATTCGTATATTTGACCTCCACGTACGTCAGAACAAACATACTATTAGAGCCATCGCGATGAGTGAAAGGGACTTGTCCGGGCAGGAAAGGGATTCTGGAACCGGTCTATGAACTTGACATAAAACACATACAAATCAGGATCGAAGTAAGCCGCGTGAACCTGTTCTGAACTGACGTTGATCTTATCTACAAGCCAATCATGAACTTCTAACGAACTGGGCTGCAAATGGCGCGTAGACTTGTTAAAACTAAAACTGACGGTACCTGTGCGTGCAAAGTTACTGGGAGCCATGGACAACATCACAGCCTTAGATAACGCCGCGTCAAAATGGAATCACAAACACGAGATGCGGAGAGACAAACAACGATGTAACGCTCACAACGACTCGCACGACACTGAGGATAAACAAGGAAGCTATCGCAACGTAACGATACAGGCAGGAACAGGCAGAATCTTCTCCCCGGGGTGCGAAGCGGGAATGCAGCTATCGAGGCAGAGTTCACACAGCTACCTTTGCTAAACGAAGCGGTATCGGTTGATGTGCGATCAGATTTTCTGTTACTCATGTTCTGCAATTCTGTGTACTAACAAGTCTTTGTAGATGTAGTGGGCTTCGTCTGTCCACAGAATGTTCTATGGTCATTCACTGTCCACTTCCATGTGAGCACGATATTCTGGAGCGGTAGTTTATTTTACTGACAGGTCAGCGTGAAGCAACTCTTGAATATGGGTAATTGTGTATGGATACCAAAGCAGGACGATTCGTAGAATTTTATGCACCGTGTTGACAGGCGTGTTCACAGCTCAGGCAATTATCCGTCCACTGCATTAGAGAGAAGAAGCAGTAAACTGGTTTTGAATTGGGGCAGTAAAGTAGCTGAAAATAGCCATAGTGACGAGAAAGTCAAATGGAGACTGGCAATAGCAAGAAAAAATGTTTCTGAAAAGCAGAAATATTTTAACACCTAATTCAAACAGATGTAATTGTTAGGAAGTATTTTCTGAAGATACTTGTCTGGAGCATATCCTTTTACAAAAGTGGCACGTGGCTGACAGAGTTGAGATAAGAACAGAAAGCATTTGAAATGTGGTGCTACAGAAAAATGTTGAAAATTAGATGCGTTTAGTACTTATGGAGACACACTGAAACGAATTTACGGAAAAAATATTACACAACTGGTATAAGACGGGATCAATTGGTATGTCACATACTGAATCATCAAGATGCGGTCAGTTTGGTACTGGAGGTAGATGCAGCAACATGTATATGGTGGTGAGATGATGTGGATACTGATTGTGTCAGTTGCTAAGTTTTATCGGTATAACAACTCTGTTTTATGACCATTATTCAATTAGACTGTCCATGAACGAATTTTTAGAAAGATTGTAACGATGTGTGATGTGGTAATGGCACCGACACTAATCAAGAATGTTCTGTGATCTGGGGGTGGGTGAACTGTTAGCCGAAACTAGTAATCCATCTAAATAAAGAAGTTTTAAGTGCAATCCTGACTTCAAATATTTTTGGTAGCTAACATAAATAAAAAATTTAAAAAATCTTTTCATTTGTAATTTTTAGTAGACTTTAGCCGTTTGAGGCTTCGTTGTGAACGTGATTTCCAGGTGAATAACACGATCTATTACTTGACCACTCGATTTTCTTTTCAGCCTCGTCTCAGAAACGTAACACACAATCAATTAATTACAGTATGAAACCTCACAGAACAGAATTCACATGCTTCGAAGAAGGATGGTGCCTACAATTTTCCCTCACTTCCACCCTTAGATTAGGATGGTGTTGTAGCAAGCCCGACGGCGTTCAGGAAGGGACACAATAACCATATTCACATTAAACAATCACTAATCAAATGCAGAAAGGGAGGAAGGAAGATCAGTGTTTAACATCGCGTCGACAACTTGATATTTGGAGATGGAACGCAAGCTGAGATTGGAGTAGAAAGCGAAAGGGAGTCCGCTAATCCATTTCGGAGGAACCACCCCGGCATTTTCATTAAGCTATTTAAATTAGTCGTAGTGAACCAAAATCTATGAGTTCGGAAGGGGATTTGAACCGACGTTCTCCAGAATGTGAGGTCAGTGTGTTAACTACTGTGCCATATCTCTCAGTCTTCACCAAATGCGAATGAATTTCGCATTTAAACCCAGCGTTCGTCCCCATCTGTGGAGGGCATTTTCAAGGAGGATCGTAGCTTCTTCGAGTGTCCGATTCACACCATCCCTCCCAACTGACTGCAGCAGAATTCCGTTTACTTGAGCGAAATAGGCTGTTGACGACTGCTATTGTCCGCTGTTGCTGTCACCACATGGTGGCAGACGGGTCCACATCTTCCTCAGCACCGGTATCCACAAGTCACTCAGTGTCACGTCCTATTCCTTCCTATTGAAATTCCTGGGGTGTTACAGAATCTCTATAGCCTTTCTGTACAGTCTTTCATGTGGCTGCTGGTACTTGAATCCTGTCACAATGAATGTGATAGTCTCCTGCAAGCACGTTCCGCAACAGCTAACCTGTCAGTCTGCCCCCTTTCTCAGTTTCCTTGGCGCTCTTCTCGTCGTTTTTTCAACACCTCCACACAACTAAGAGGAATGCTACAAATTCCTCCTTTTTCCAGCGCTTTGTGAGCATCCGTGCCAAACTTTAGGTGATCCTGTAGCTTACGGGTGGGTTTGTAGATTACCGCGTTGTTCCGCTTTTTCAAGATTTTTCCTATGCGGTCAGTAACGAAATTAATGAAAGAGATAAACTTTCGATGTCACCGGCGCTTGAGCATAGCTACTATTTCTACTTGGTGGTTTTAACGCTCTTTTCACCTCAGCGAACGAATAACAATTTTTGAGAAATGCTCTGGTGAAATGTATTAATCCTGCGTCAAGCAGCTCTGGTTCGCAGATGTTTCTGACTATCCGGTAACGTTTTTACGATGCCTCGCTTTAGTTGTGGGTGGTGTTTCGAATCCTGGTGTAAGTTACGATCTGTGTGCGTGGATTAAGCTTCCACTTGGCTCCGCCTTGGTAAACTGAATCATCCGATTAATCTTGCTGAGATGCTTGTGAGAGCTATCTAGTTCCTGAAACTTCCTGGCAGATTAAAACTGTGTGCCGGACCGAGACTCGAACTCGGAACCTTTGCCTTTTGCGGGCAAGTGCTCTACCAGTTGAGCTACCCAAGCACGACTCACGCCCCATCCTCACAGCCTTACTTGTGCCACTACCTCGTCTCCTACCTTCCAAACTTTACAGAAGCTCTCCTGCGAACCTCGCAGAACTAGCACTCCTGAAAGAAAGGATATTGCGGAGACATGGCTTAGCCACAGCCTGGGGGATGTTTCCAGAATGAGATTTTCACTCTGCAGCGGAGTGTGCGCTGACATGAAACTCCTGGCAGATTAAAACTGTGTGCCGGACCGAGACTCGAACTCGAGACCTTTGCCTTTCGCGAGCAATTGCTCTACCAGGAAGTTTCATGTCAGCGCACACTCCGCTGCAGAGTAAAAATCTCATTCTGGAAACATCCCCCAGGCTGTGGCTAAGCCATGTCTCCGCGATGTCCTTTCTTTCAGGAGTGCTAGTTCTGCAAGGTTCCCAGGAGAGCTTCTGTAAAGTTTGGAAGGTAGGAGGCGAGGTGCTGGCAGAAGTAAAGCTCTGAGGACGGGGCGTGAGTCGTGCTTGGGTAGCTCAGTTGGTAGAGCACTTGCCCGCAAAAGGCAAAGGTCCCGAGTTCGAGTCTCGGTCCGGCACACAGTTTTAATCTGCCAGGAAGTTTCATGTCAGCGCACACTCCGCTGCAGTGTAAAAATCTCATTCTGGAATCATCCCTCATCCTGATATCTAGTTCCTCTGTACCACGCCTCCACAAAACAAACGTGCAAACGTATCATCCACATAGTGGAACCAAATATACTGTTTTCTGTTGGCAGTTTTAAATGCCTGCTTCTCGAATTTTTTCGTAAAGAAATTCGATATAACTGGGATTCCGGGGCTCTCCATACCCACGCCACCCGTCTGTTCATATAACTCTCAGTTCAGTTTGAAATAGATGGTCGTGAGGTAATATTTTAACAGTTATGCAATATCTGGAGGAAAAATCCGATTCAGGTGTTGCAACACCTCATTGACAGGAACCATTGTAAATAACGATACCACATGAAAACTAACCAATCTGTCCTCCGGCTACCCCACTATGGAGTTAAATTTACTGATGAAATGTGTAAAAGTCTCGATACTGGAATCAGGAAACGTTGGGTTTCAATGCGAAATCTACTCGAGCACGGCATAATAGCCCCGGATATTTTATTAATTGTGACTTTGAAAGCCGTGAAATTTTACATTTTACAACTAGCGGAGTATGTTATTGGATGATAGAAAGAAATAAGAAAAGATTAAAGCAAAGGTTGCTAGTGGATATGTAACGAATTGCGTTGTAGATCTTGTCACCGGTCCACAGTGAACAGTGTTTCACAGGAGACACGAGACGCCATCCTTCGCCGTCGTGTTGTCTGCTTTACGTCGCAGTACTCAGTGGTCGGGGGACAGCGCCTGCGAAGACGTCTGCCTACAAATGCGCGCCGTTGTTGCTAGCGCTTGTGTGCGTTTCGCTCTCAAGTACTTAGACTTGAGCCGTAAAATACACAGCGGCTGCTGGAATTGTTCCATTAGTGGGGGAACTTGGACGATTCACTTAAGCTTTGTTCTCCGTGCAGCTGGCGCCTTGAGGTTTACGCGTGAAGCTGCGTGAGTCTAGGTTGGAGGGGTGAGGGGGGGGGAGGGAGGAGAGGGTGAGGGTGGGAAGGGAAGAGGCGAGACAGGGGTGGTGGCTGGAGCCGGAGTGGGCAGTAGTTAGGATGCACCGCTGCGAGCCGGTCGCCACAACCAGCAGATGCGACCTACTTTGGGCCTCACCTCTCGTAGGTTGACGCCACCTACTATGAAGCGGGCGGATTTTATGGTAGCAACATGAGAAAGCACATACTTATCTGTTTCGTCTGTTATCGTTTCCATAATGGAAAGAAACATTTAAGTACTTTGCGCTGCTGATAAACAGAGGCGAAATACGAGCTGGAATTCGACGAAGATTGGCGAGGAAATTAGGAAATTATCCATCGTAATGAAACTGAACATGGTGATGTATTTGTATTGACATGAAAAACGTGCATCTGGGTACATTTTCGATGTTTATTGCGAATAGATCGTTTGTGCTATGGTCGTATTTATAGCGTCCTTCAGCATCGCAACACTATTTCTTATTTTTCTTATAATCGGTCACACATAGGCTACTGGCCTGATAGCAGAATTATACTGAAACAGTACCTTAATTTGGTTTATTTAAGTGGTGGTTACGTCATTCTCAATACCTACTTGAGAGTGACTTTCACCTGTAATAGAAGTTTTGTATATGAGGCATATTGGGAAAGTAAGGTCCGATTAGGGGCGAAATGAAAACAGCTGTGAAAATACAATGGAACTACGCACAAATGTTTTGAGCATTGTCTTTAGTGTGCCTGTCGATGGCTTCACATCGCTCTTTTCAGTTCAGAGCTCAAAGTAAACACGTAGAAATGCCTAAAACAACAGTGTTCGCCGCCAAGTATGTGAATCTGTTGAGAGACTTCACCTGAAGCTATGCAACCCACATAACATAAATGTCATTCATTTCTTTCCTCAAGACAATTTTCAGCGGAATTCTGCTGGGGCAATGAAGATGCTCCTGCAGCGTTTCCTATGGGAAGTGTTTGATTACCCGCAACACAGCCCTTAATTGCCTGCCTCCGTTATTCATCTCTACTCATATGAGCCGCTGGCTACGAAGACAACATTTTGGCAGAAACAAGGAAAGGCAGACCACCATAGAGAATTGGCGGAAAGCACAGTCGGCTGCTTTCTGCGATGAGGATAGTGGAAAGTTTGTACAACGCCACGACAAATGTCTCAGTCTGAGCGGTGACTATTGAGAGAGGTACCTGGAAGGTGTGGCTAAGTGTGGTGAATAAAAATCCTTTGATTTGCACTGTGACTTTCATTTTGCGACCTATCAGACCTTACCTTCCGAACAGCTCTCGTCTTTTGTAATTCCAGTGTGAGATGACAGCATTCACTTTTTGTGTGCTGAAGACTTTTTTTGAAAGTAAAGTAATTATTCTGGAAAAGTAAGGTTTTTTTTTATATGTGAAAAATTGTTCCAAGGTATAAAATCAGATTTAAGAGTGTAGCAAACGAGAAAATATTTTCACTTTCGAATTAAAAGCATGTTGTTGTTGTTGTGGTCTTCAGTCCTGAGACTGGTTTGATGCAGCTCTCCATGCTACTCTACCCTGTGCAAGCTTTTTCATCTCCCAGTACCTACTGCAACCTACATCCTTCTGAATCTGCTTAGTGTATTCATCTCTTGGTCTCCCTCTACGATTTTTACCCTCCACGCTGCCCTCCAATACTAAATTGGTGATCCCTTGATGCCTCAGAACATGTCCTACCAACCGATCCCTTCTTCTGGTCAAGTTGTGCCACAAACTTCTCTTCTCCCCAATCCTATTCAATACTTCCTCATTAGTTATGTGATCTACCCATCTAATCTTCAGCATTCTTCTGTAGCACCACATTTCGAAAGCTTCTATTCTCTTCTTGTCCAAACTATTTATCGTCCATGTTTCACTTCCATACATGGCTACACTCCATACGAATACTTTCAGAAATGACTTCCTGACACTTAAATCAATACTGGATGTTAACAAACTTCTCTTCTTCAGAAACGCTTTCCTTGCCATTGCCAGCCTACATTTTATATCCTCTCTACTTCGACCATCATCAGTTATTTTGCTCCCCAAATAGCAAAACTCCTTTACTACTTTAAGTGCCTCATTTCCTAATCTAATTCCATCAGCATCACCCGACTTAATTAGACTACATTCCATTATCCTTGTTTTGCTTTTGTTGATGTTCATCTTATATCCTCCTTTCAAGACACTGTCTATTCCGTTCAACTGCTCTTCCAAGTCCTTTGCTGTCTCTGACAGAATTACAATGTCATCGGCGAACCTCAAAGTTTTTATTTCTTCTCCATGAATTTTAATACCTACTCCGAATTTTTCTTTTGTTTCCTTTACTGCTTGCTCAATATACAGATTGAACAACATCGGGGAGAGGCTACAACCCTGTCTTACTCCCTTCCCAACCACTGGTTCCCTTTCATGTCCCTCGACTCTTATAACTGCCATCTGCTTTCTGTACAAATTGTAAATAGCTTTTCGCTCCCTGTATTTTACCCCTGCCACCTTTAGAATTTGAAAGAGAGTATTCCAGTCAACATTGTCAAAAGCTTTCTCTAAGTCTACAAATGCTAGAAACGTAGGTTTGCCTTTCCTTAATCTTTCTTCTAAGATAAGTCGTAAGGTCAGTATTGCCTCACGTGTTCCAGTGTTTCTACGGAATCCAAACTGATCTTCCCCGAGGTTAAAAGCATACACGTTACTATTATTCTGCTACACATCAATAGGCTGTTTGTGAAATCAAATTAAGAAGAAGTGTTATCAGAAAGCAGTTAGGAGTTAAACGTGTTTTGAAACTGTAGCTGTTGGCAACTACCAAATGGTTCAAATGGCTCTAAGCACTATGGGACTTAACATCTGAGGTCATCAGTCCCCAATACTTAGAACTAAGTAAACCTAACTAACCTAAGGACATCACACACATCCATGCCCGAGGCAGGATTCGAACCTAAGACCGTAGCAGCCGCGTGGTTCCGGACTGAAGTTCCTAGAACCACTCGGCCACCGCGGACGTCTGGCAACTAACACAATTTCTCTTTTCGAGAGAGGGGAAAATTGTTGAGACATTGAAGAAAACCAGTTCATTTGCACCGTAAGATCTGTTTCAAGGTACAAGGCGGTGAACCACTGACAAAGTATAGAGGGACTGTCTACACGTTATGGAATCAGTTATAAAAATGGACAGAATTTTGCTCATCATACAACTTGTAACTGAAGACTTAACCATATCCTCAATGTAGCTTTAATATATAAAGCATCACTTAAATAATATGTGGATCTCTGGCCATTAAATTGCTACACCACGAAGATAACGTGCTACGGACACGAAATTTAACCAACAGGAAGAAAATGCTGTGATATGCAAATCATTAGCTTTTCAGAGCATTCACACAGCTTTGGCGCCGGTGGCGACACCTACAACGTGCTGACATGAGGAAAGTTTCCAACCGATTTCTCATACACAAACAGCACTTGACCGGCGTTAGCTGGCGAAACGTTGTTGTGATGCCTCGTGTAAGGAGGAGAAATGCGTACCATTACGTTTCCAACTTTGATAAAGGTCGGATTGTAGCCTATCGTGATTGCGGTTTATCGTATCGCGACATTGCTGCTCGCGTTGGTCGAGATCCAATGACTGTTAGAAGAATATGGAATCGGTCGGTTCAGGAGGGTAATACGGAGCTCCGTGCTGGATCTCAACGGCCTCGTACCACCAGCAGTCGAAACGACAGGCAACTTATCCGCATGACTGTAACGGGTCGGGCAGCCACGTCTCGATCAATGAGTCAACAGATGGGGACGTTAGCAAGACGACAACCATCTGCACGAACAATTCGACGACGTTTGCAGCAGCATGGACTGTCAGCTCGGAGACCATTGCTGCGGTTACCATTGACGCTGCATCACAGACAGGAGCGCCAGCGATGGTGTACTCAACGGCGAACCTGGCTACATGAATGGCAAAACGTCGTTATTTCGGATGAATACAGGTTCTGTTTACAGCATCATGATGGTCGCATCCGTGTTTGGCGACATCGCGGTGAACGCAGATTGGAAGCGTGTATTCGTCATCGGCATACTGGCGTATCACCCGGCGTGATGGTCTGGGGTGCCATTGGTTACACGTCTCGATTACCTCTTTTTCGCATTGACGGCACTTTGAAACAGTGGACGTTACATTTCAGATGTGTTACGATCCGTGGCACGGATAATGCACGACCGCTTGTTGCAGGTCCTGTACGGGCCTATCAAGATACAGAAAAAGTTCGACTGCTGCCCAGCACATTCTCCAGATCCCTCACCAATTGAAAACGTCTGGTCAATCGTGTCCGAGCAAAAGGCTCATCACAATACGCCAGTCACTACTCTTGATGAACAGTGGTATCGTGTTGAAGCTGCATGGGCAGCTGTACCTGTACACACCATCCAAGCTCTGTTTGACTCAATGCCCAGGCGTATCAAGGCCGTTAATACGGCCAGAGGTGGCTGTTCTGGGTACTGATTTCTCAGGATCTATGCACCCAAATAGCATGAAAATGTAATCACATGTCAGTTCTAGTATAACATATTTGTCCAATGAATACCCGTTTATCATCTGCATTTCTTCTTGGTGTAGCAATTTTAATGGCCAGTAGTGTATTTACAGACACTGCACAAAACACAACCTCATGTCCCACAACAACAAAAACAGTAAAAAATTACGGAAACTGGTTGTGGAAGTGTCGATTGTGCGTTCTTTCATGTGATTCTAAAATCAGGCACTTTACAAAATTTTATGTGTACAACACTCTCCCGTAATTTATACGTCAATCATAGCTTTTTAAAGACACTTTTGATACAAAGAATAATATTTTACGCAGTTTTACGTGCCGTTCGAACCTTAATGAGCTAGTAATGATCATATTACTGTAACCATCAGTGTTACGTTTTCAGTATTTTAAACGGTTAAAAATTGCCTTCCAATTGTAGATGTATCACGTATTTTAAAACAGTGTATTTTGCGTAATTTATGAAAATCACTGTCATTACGGTTGATTTGCGTACATGGGAGTACTGACGACCGGTTGTTGCCTGTAATACAAAATAAATTAAAATTCGATTACTTTCATAAATCAGATGGAATCGGTGGGTTCTGGAGGGTAATACGGAACGCCCTGCTGTATCTCAACGGCCTCGTACCACCAGCAGTCGAGATGACAGGCATCTTATCCGCATGACTGTAACGGATCGTGCAACCACGTCTCGATCCCTGGTGCTACCAGGGTGAAATCACAGGTTTTTACTTTTCATTTACAGTATATTAAAATTTTAATAATGTGAATATGCTTTCTGATGAGCAGTCGTGGTCTGAAATCTGTAGGGGTAGCAAATATGTGTATGTAAGTAACCAGTTTTGTGGTTTTTGAGAAACTGTAAAAGTTGCTAACGCTGTATTCATCTTAAAAACCAAGAACCATTCAACAGAGAATAAATTACCAAAGTGATGGGACGAAGAAGCGTGGATCCCGTTATTAATGACTGGTGTTACCAACGTAACACCATACCTTTTTGCAGCATGTGATTATCCTCTGAACGACGAGAACAACGAGAATAACGACTCTATAAGACTAAGTTCGACATCATTTAAGTGGAAAAGCTGTTACATATATTGACAGTCTACTGGTTTCTCGTAATCGAGCCAGATTATAACGCACAAGCGCACACGCAAGGTGCCTACTCCCTCTCAAGTGTGACCTTATCTCGGCCGGAACTTCCAAGTGAAAGCTACCTACCCCGTCTCTCTCAATGAAAACCGTGCTATGTATTACTAAATGTGAGTCATGAGCTGTTCCTCTCTGATTGCAAGAATGAACTTGGAGGTCCGTGCCTGAATGCTGTTTTGAGTAGAGAAACTGCCATATACCACGGACTTACAATACTTGTCCATACTCAATGAGGGGCAGGAGTAAGTAGCTAAACACGTTTCATATTACCCTAATCCAACGTATTTGTAATGCCGGCCGTCCATCACTGTTCACGAAAAACCCTGTCAATAAATGACGCAGCGGATTGCTCCCAATTATGTAATCTGACTACATGTAGGTACAGCGTGCCTCATATAAACAAGAAAGTCCCCTAGCTCACATTTGGAATTTAATAAAATTCATCATTATTTATTGGGGAAGGGAGAAGGGAAGCGGGAAAATGTGAAATGAGGTGGAATATTAGTAAAACAGGTCTCAGTAATACGGGTGATTCACTGTGGTGGTTAACATTCCCCAGTAAACACATGAACTAGCATTCAAAACAAAATGAAATTACAGTACCTTACTTACAAAATGATCACGTTTAAAGCAAAAATTACAGGGAAAACCAGCATGATCAAGTTATGGATGTGGGAAGAAAAATTAGGAACTACGTATAAGGTGGATAATCCTGCACTAATATTTAATATAGCCACACGTAACCCAATAGAAAGAAGCAGTTCATTCCGCCAGCACTGAAACTAAACACGTGAACTACAGAGATCTCAAATGAAAATCTAGCTTTTACACTAAATGTGATAAATGCCATAATCGTCAAACCATTTGAGAAACGTCAAATAAGGATTAGTTCCGCATAGAATCTGAAAATCAACACAGTGAGGTAGCCTGCACTAGCCACATCATTTTCGTCTAAACATGGCAGGAAAGCTGAACAGAGAATCGCACATCAAGACTGGAATAAATTCCAGACTTCCCCGATCTGAAGACGTAATTACAGTGAATGAGACGAACAATTGCTGAGGGCGACAACTACTTCCTACATATGGTTCGTCACTTGAAAAAATCTTAGTCCGGGTAAAAAACAAGAAATGATCTAAATCAGATAGGAAATTTTATGAATTTAATGGATACACTATTTTTAAACAAAACACGATAAGTAATTCATCTGATAGATTCCATTGCTGGCGTCACATGGCAGCTCTCGACATGAACAACGCTAGAGTACCATGAAAATAACTAGGAAACTCAATGAAATGAACAAGAATCAATGCCGAATATTCCACCAAGGTAATGAAATGATTTTCTCACAATTAACATGAAACAGACCACACTGACTGGGACATAATCGCACCAAGTTGTGTTCCGAAAAGCATTAGGTATTTAGAAGGTGGCGGTGAAATTCGCAGTGGCACTTGGAACAAGTCAGCGGAAGCTATTGACTCTGGAGAGTTTTCTTTATAGTGGTTCGAAATGGACCTCTCGTAATGCTCGGTGGAAAAAAAGTGCAAAGCACTCTGAAACTGCTTTGCTAGACCTCTCTGGGGAAAACTATCGATATTGGTACGACGCACAAGAGGATCTCTGCTTCCCTGACCGACGGATATAAACACACATACTCACAACTCACTCTTTGCAAATATTGCCTTGGGAAAAGAGAATATGGGGAGGACGCTGTTTGAAACAAGAAATAAATGTCTTAGTTCCCTGCGTATTACCTTCCTAAGGGAGCAGACACAGAAAGTTATAAAGTATAATTAAGCAATGTCGCTCTGTCAGAAATGAAAGATTGCTTTTACAGCCACCTCTCGTGACACAGCAGATTGTGATGAAAATTTCGCTGATGCAAAAAGTAATAAGAACTTCTTTATTTCCACCAGGAGGGAACTTTAACTCCTAAAAAATTGCTAAAAACACAAAGATGAAGCCGATGAACCATTTTCGCTTCACGGGGTGCCCAAAAATTCATAAAAAGGAAAGCATGAGGCGCCTTTAGTAAGTAGGGCAACACTTTTTTGTGAGTCAGTTTCGCTCGAATAAATGCGGAATCTGTCGTTGAACATTGTGGAATGTTCCCGCTTGAACCCCTACAGATTCATGAAGCTCTGACACGCTGCGGCGCTGCACACAGCCTTCAAAATGGCATCTGTAACGCAAGTGCGTTCCAAGCAGAGAGCTGTCGTTGAGTTTCTTTTGGCAGAAAACCAGAGCGTCACAGATATTCATAGGCGCTTGTAGGATGTCTACGGAGATCTGTCAGTGAACAAAAGCACGGTGAGTAGTTGGGCGAGGCGTCCGCCATCAACGTAACAAGGTCACGCAAACCTGCCCGACCTCCCGCAATGCGTCGGTCTTCTCTATGAAAAAACACAGTCTGACACAAGTCTGCGCACCCGAGAGGCGCTCAGAAGTCCTCATTGTACCGTTCTCCATCATCCACCCGACAGGCCGGATCTCGCATCTTCCGATATCCATCTGTTTAAACCAACGCGGTCCCCGCGGTAGCAGGATGTGGATGATGGGGAGATTATTGAGGCAGCAAGACCTCGGTTCAGACGTCGTCCAGTAGAGTCGTTCCATTCGGGCATACATGTTCTCGTTGGAAGATGGCGCACGGCCATCACATTGAACGGAGATTGTGTTGAAAAAAGGCTTTAAAAAATGGTTCACATGGCTCTGAGCACTATGGGATTTAACATCTGAAGTCATCAGTCCCCTAGAACTCAGAACTACTTAAATCTAACTAACCTAAGGACATCACACACATCCATGCCCGAGGCAGGATTCGAACCTGCAACCTTCGCAGTAGCGCGGTTCTGGACTGGGATCACCGTCTCCTCAGACAAATGACGGTGAACAAAGATTCAACTAAAACCCAACATAAGTGTACTTTATGTAAACGGAATAGATCATCAATCAAACCATTATGTACACCACTGACCATTAAAATTGCTACACCAAGAAGAAATGTAGATGATAAACGGGTATTCATTGTTCAATTATATTATACTAGAATTGACATGTGATTATATTTTCATGCAATTTGGGTATTGGGCATTGAGTCAAACAGAGCTTGGATGGCGTGTACAGGTACAGCTGCCCATGCAGCTTCAACATGATACCACAGTTCATCAAGAGTAGTGACTGGCGTATTGTGACGAGCCAGATGTTCGGCCACCATTGACCAGACGTTTTCAATTGGTGAGAGATCTGGAGAATGTGCTGGCCAGCGTAGCAGTCGAACATTTTCTGTATCCAGAAAGGCCTGTACAGGACCTGCAACATGCGATCGTGCATTATCCTGCTGAAATGTAGATTTTCGTAGAGATCGGATGAAGGGTAGAGCCACGGGTCGTAACACATCTGAAATGTAACGTCCACAGTTCAAAGTGCCGTCAATGAGAACAAGAGGTGACCGAGACGTGTAACCAATGACACCCCATACCATCACGCCGTGTGATACGCCAGTATGGCAATGACGAATACACGCTTCCAATCTGCGTTCACCGCGATGTCGCCAAACACGGATGCGACCATCATGATGCTGTAAACAGAACCTGGATTCATCCGAAAAAAGACGTTTTGCGATTCGTGCACCCAGGTGCGTCGTTGAGTACACCATCGGAGGCGCTCCTGTCTGTGATGCAGCGTCAAGGGTAACCGCAGCCATGGTCTCCGAGCTGATAGTCCATGCTGCTGCAAACGTCGTCGAACTGTTCGTGCAGATGGTTGTCGTCTTGCAAACGTCCCCATCTGTTGACTCAGGTATCGAGACGTGGCTGCCCGATCCGTTACAGCCATGCTGATAAGATGCCTGTCATCTCGAATGCTAGTGATACGAGGGAGTTGGGATTCAGCTCGGCGTTCCGTTTACCCTCCTGAACCCACCGATTCCATATTCTGCTAAAAGTCATTGGATCCCGACCAACACGAGCAGCAATGTCGCGATACGATAAACCGCAATCACGATAGGCCACAATCCGACCTTTATGAAAGTCGAAAAAGGTGATGGTACGCATTTCTCCTTCTTACACGAGGCATCACAACAACGTTTCACAAGGCAACGCCGGTCAACTGCTGTTTGTGTATGAGAAATAGGTTGGTAACTTTCCTCATATCAGCACGTTGTAGATGTCGCCACCGGCGCCAACCTAGTGTGAATGCTCTGAAAAGCTAATCATTTGCATATTACAGCATCTTCTTCCTGTCGGTTAAATTTCGAGTCTGAAGCACGTCATATTCGTGGAGTAGCAATTTTAATGGCCAGTAGTGTATTAACTCTATACGTATAAGTTTATACACAGAACTCTTTAGTCTGAAAGTAATATGAAGGAAATGAGACAAAAATTTCATAGTGAGAGTGATGTTAATTTTCGGGCCTGATGGTCTGTCGGTAAAGCGCGAACAGGTGATCAACAGGTCGCGGGATCGATTCCCGGCCAATCCACTAATTTTTTCAGTCAGCCTTGAAGCTACCCTTCACCTCTCAACGATATGAAGTTTCTTCAGGAATAACACGTACTCGGCAGAATAACTGGGTAGTCGACACGCAATTCACCAAAGTGGCCACCAGGCCATTGAGCCACACGAAATCAGTATTAGTGATATTAAGTATCGCAAAATGGTTAAAGAACGTTATTCGTTCATTATCACTCGAAGGAAAAAAATGTTTCAGGAACGGGTAACAGTATTACCTCCAGATACAAGGCCACGCATGCTCAAAATAGAAAATGGGAATGGTATGGCGAGCCGCTTATGACATAATATGTTTCATCACTACTGTCTTCTGATACATCCACTCCTTTGAGAGGCCTCATTCACTAAATCACAATGGCAATCCGCTCTGTGTTGCAGCTGCATCGTACTACCACAGAGTCCTACAACCAATTCAGTTGCACATTTTTTTCCGCCCTGTTGCCCTCTTTTTGATACTACCATGCGCAGTTCCTCCAATTTTAAAGTACGTATATCTCACCAAACGCAGAGACTGCACTCAACCGCCCCTTCCCACATTGTGCTTCTCACGATCCCATTACATCCGCTGTTTACACAGATATGGCCTTAAAGCCCCCAACAACGTCTCCCAGAAAACCTACAGAATTACAGACATCATCATCCACCATCAGCCTCACAAGATTCAGCGTGCGATGCACTATGAACACATCAAGATAGGCTGTTTTAGGAATACAATATACATTACTGCCTATTTAAAATGCAACACGAAGGAAGATTAAATTCGAAATTTTCTCATGTTGCGCGTGAAGAATGTTCAAATGTGTGTGAAATCTTATGGGACTTAACTGCTAAGGTCGTCAGTCCCTAAGCTTACACACTACTTAACCTAAATTACCCTAAGGACAAACACACACACCCATGCCCGGGGGAGGACTCGAACTTCCGCCGGGACCAGCCGCACAGTCCACTACTGCAGCGCCCATAGACCGGTCGGCTAATCCCGCGCGGCTGCTCGTGAAGAGTAGATTATTATATTTGTTTGAGGTTTGGCGGTGAGCAGGAGGCGAAATGTAATGCAGAGAGCCAATACCTCTGGCAGCAACAAATGATCTTGTTTAGCTGAGCATCGAGTCGAAAGGAGCTAGGATGACAGGTACAAGTACTTCATTCCATGATCCGCGAAGTTCATCAATCTTAATGTTTGGTGAGTAGTTTCGTGCAAGTATCTCGGCAGCGTATGATATAGTATTTTCAGTGGTTATAAAAATAATTTCGTGTGGCTTAAAGACATGGTGCAAGTATTTTCAATTGGATGCCACTTCGGCGACCTAGTTCCCTAACGTAGGATTTAGGACACGGTTGCTCAACCTGTTTAGGCTTGAGATCTACAAAATGCAATTCAGTCCATTAAGAGATATGATGACTTAAAAGTTCATTAAGGTTTAAGCAGAAAACAACACCATAGTCAAAATAAACCATTTTAATTACTGATAAGACATAGGAGCTAATTTTCTCTCCATCAACAGATACAGACCTACCACTCAGTTTTCAAGACACTACACATGCAACGGCGAGGTTAAGAGATGTTCCACCTGCAGAATGATATCCACTCACCTTGCGGTGGATTTCTTCTTCTGCAGTCCAGTCCACTCGCCTGTCCTGCAAGAAAACGAATTATGTTCGTCGGCTCGAGCGAGGTGTAACGAAAGCTATTCGCATTGCACGCCTCTGCGGGTTCCATCAAATGTCTTCCAATATTAGATTAACGGAGCTATTAACGAGTAGTTAGTTTCTGATTGAATAATTCTACATATTGCATGTTGCCACTTCTTGATAAAAAAATAACTAGCAGTCAGAAAGCACTCCTTAACAACTGTGCCATCGACAAATGGCTTCGCATGTTTCTTCAGTGCTTCTAATAAACGAAATATGCTATGAAACTTCCTGGCAGATTAAAACTGTGTGCCCGACCGAGACTCGAACTCGGGACCTTTGCCTTTCGCGAGCGAGTGCTCTACCATCTGAGCTACCGAAGCACGACTCACGCCCGGTACTCACAGCTTTACTTCTGCCAGTATCTCGTCTCCTACCTTCCAAATTTTGCAGAAGCCCAGGCTGTGGCTAAGCCATGTCTCCGCTGTATCCTTTCTTTCAGGAGTGCTAGTTCTGCAAGGTTCGCAGGAGAACTTCTGTAAAGTTTGGAAGGTAGGAGACGAGATATGATATCTGGAGGAACATACGCCACCCGTATTTACCAACAAAAGTGCGGTCATTGTGGTACTACTTTGTGAATAGGAAATTTCCAACGAACTCCAGACTACATTCCATTCAACTGGCTGATTCCCCTTTGTGTACTACTTGCAACTTGCAACCTGATTGATACAGATGAACATCAATTTGTCTGTGGAAATGCGAATAATATATGGTTGTCAATCAGAAAAAAATTAGAACTATGCAGAGAAAACCGCCGTATTTGATAACGCCAGCGTGCATTTTATACCCGGAAGAGGAGCTATACCCCACCTGGAAGAAAAATGCCGTCAACTGGTTGAAGGGACACGCGGTATTTTACCTGCTGTCCAGTAAAGAAAGGAGCGAAGGAGATTTTTGGACGTACATTTCCGACCAGCATCACAAGCTACTACGCATGAATAATTATTATGATACATACGCCAACTTCCTCAGAAGAACAGTCATGTGAACACCATTTTCGATGATGCGATTCAGAACATGAAGAAACGAGAGACAATTTGATCTTTGAAAAACAAATACGATCAAATGACGAACATCACTATCTGGTTTAGACTTGGATTTTTTTTTCTAAAATGCCAAGGAACCTTTGTTTTATTACTTTTAAATGTCAGTTGAAAAATATGTACTACTGTGGAATGTTATGCATAAAAAAAATAAAAGAAAAAGATAGTAGAGCACTTGCCCGCGAAAGGCAAAGGTCCCGAGTTCGAGTCTCGGTCGGGCACACAGTTTTAATCTGCCAGGAAGTTTCATATCAGCGCACACTCCGCTGCAGAGTGAAAATCTCATCCTAAAATATGCTATGTTTGATGAAAGACTTTTTTGTGCTCGCTTTACAAAGAAAACGATGCTGTGATCGTAATTTATAAGAGCTGATAAAAAGTTTCCCTTTGAGGGTGTTGTCTCAGTGTATATGCACGTAGCGCGACTCCCACGTGTTTATAGAAGCACCGACATTTAGGCAAGAGATTAGTGTGACATTCGTGCCTTTCCGACGTGCGTTCGACAAATGCGGAAACGTGAACTTTGGCGACGTTATTACCAAATGCATCAAAACAGGACCAACTGACTGTTATTCTTTTCTCGGTTGCCAAAGGACAAACACCGGGAGATATCCAACACAGAATGAAGAATACGCTAGAGGCAGCAATTAATGCGAACGTCCGGCAAAACTGCGACAAGGGGTTCTGCTGCTTCATAACAACGCACGTCCCCATGCAGCAAATATCGTAACGAAGAAGTTACGCCAGCTGAAGCAGGAGACATTCGAGTACCCGCCCTATAGTCCTGATTTGTTCCCATTCAGTTATCACTCCTTGGGTGCCTTAAAAAAGGCCTTGAAGGGTCTACGTTTGCCGTCGGGCGAAGACGTGCAGCAGACAGTTACGGGCTCCTTCACTTACCAGGACACGGTCTTTTACCAAACGAATATCTTCAACCCGTTGCGAAGGGCAATTTTACCAGACGGGCAATTTTACCAGACTGGCATACAGATTCTGGCCTGTCCGTCCTTCGAAAGGAAACTGTAAGGGATCCGTGACCCCACGAACATAGATATTAGTATCCGACACCCAGGTCGATAGCAGACAGGAGTCGATTGTCGAACGCTGCAGGAGGCAGTGAGACTAGTATCGAGTGAGAAGTAGTACTGGAGAGACTGGCAACAATGGCGGTCAAGTGATTAGTAAACGATGAATTTACCAGAGTATGACAAATAAGCGCGTCCCCCTGATCGTCGTGGGGTTGACCCTCATCGATACCGATTCGCGAGTGATACGAAACCAAAAGTGACAAGTGACGAATTACGTGCTTCGCGTCAATCGCGTCGGCCAGCAACAACCGTGGATTGCAGTGAGGATTGTTGTGAATGTTAACCATCATCATTGCGTGTGACGAAGTACTTAAAATCAGTAGCCAATAAAAGATACGACCGCTGCGGTCGCACGTTCGAATCCTGCCTCGGGCATGGATGTGTGTGATGTCCTTAAGTTAGTTAGGTTTAAGTAGTTGTAAGTTCTAGGGGACTGATGACGACAGAAGTTAAGTCCCATAGTGCTCAGAGCCATTTTAACCAATAAAAGGTATAACAGTTATTAAACGTGTAAGGCGAAGGTAGAAACAGCCTCAGAATTTGTGTGTTAGTGGAAATACACATCAGTTTGTACATCGCAACCTTTATGGTCTTTAATAATAGGCAAACTTTCAATCATTAACTATTCCGTCTTAGAACAGCCGCACTCTGTTGAAATACCCCAGATACCACAGCAGAAAAACCGATAGCCTTTCATCCATTTAGCATACGGTCATATAATCTTAATATTTAACTGTTTGGCGGCTTCGGTAAATCACACAAAACCCAATAAAGGACAAAACTCGGGTGTTTCAAAACTTTTTGATCGTCTCGCATACTTTCAAGATTAGAAAGTTTCTTTCTTATCAGCTCAGAACCCACAGCTGCTTCCGATTTGAATTCTTTGTGAACTGTTCTAAAATGGCATCAATATTTCCTTTTTTAGGTGCGGTTAAAGTAGTATTATAAAATGGATACTCCTATCTTTGTGCATTGCAACAAAAAAGTGTTCTTCCCACTCACCATGAAGTGGTATGTTATCCAGTGTTTAGCTGCTCTCATTTTTCACAAACTACATGACTAGGTTGACTTGTGGAATCCCTAGTTCTGATCGGTAGCGATCGGGAGATTTCGCGCCGTAGTGGTCTGGATATGTTCGTTGTCAACTGCACAGCTTACAGTCGCCGGTATAGACTGCGTTGTCGCAGAGCTGCGCTGTCACTATGGCGTATGTCGTTGCACTATTTTGATCGCGACTGTTTCGAAAATGAGTGATGAGGGTTTAATTTGACGTGTCGAATACAAATAGCAATCTCAGTTTCAATAACGCATTTAACTTATTGATCATGTCTGGTCTGTCGCACTTATTGTTGTTTCGTGGAAGCTCGAAAACGGAACACTGTTTTGGTTGTTGGCGGCGGAGATTGTTGCCCCCGTTCAGCACACCGCACCTTATCACTCAGCAGACTCTGAGCACTCTACCCGCTAGTCGCAAACCACGCTCACGTTACGCCAAGTTACAGTTCGCGAGTAGTAGTAACCTCACCATACGGGAGGAAAGGCTGTTGCTTGGCGCTAGCTTTAAAGGCGATGAAATACTGACGGAGACCAAAGGGGCGGAGACAGTGTTGTCAGGTTTACCTCCAGCAAATGCCGTGTGAAACCCTCATTGTTAACTAACTGGTATTTAACAAAAATGGCTCATTTAAACAGATTTCGAATGAAAGTCTTGAAAGACAGATTCAGATAGCCATGGCGACAGACCGATCGATCGCGACAAACAGGTTGACCACCCCTGGTCAACGGTATAGTCATTGAACATTAGTTATCAAAACATCCTAGGTCCTGAGTTCGAACCCAGGCACTACTTAAATTTTGAATAAATATCATCAGCAATGGTGGCCCAAAGCCTTTGGTATAAGGAGTCACTCACAATACGACAACTGCCTTCTCATAGAGAGCGGAGGAGCATATAGTATTTCAGTGCAACCTCTTGCCCTTGGGATGGTAAATGCTCAACAACGTGAGGATGTAGAAGGCAATGTAAGCCAATCCGCTAAAACCTCACGGTGTGTATCCACAGCACGTGTTGCCTGTAGTAAAAAAATGTCAGCATAATGTCTAGGTTCGGAAATGATTTTGGATTGGTCCCCCATTGGATTTTCAGGCTGACTTATGCCATCTGGGAGCCAACCAAGGAAAAAATACTGAGTAACCAATGAAACGTTCTATTCTACGAGTCGGAGGGTAGAATATGAGCGGTCGGAAAGTGGTAGGGAAGCTAGAATATCTGAAACAGGAAATGAAAATGCTTATTCTGGATGTAGTAGGGGTCAGTGAAGTGAAATTGAAAGAAGATAAGGATATCTGGTCAGACAAATTTAGAATAATACCTGCAGCAGCAGAAAATGGTGAATTGTGTGTAGGATTCGTTATAAATCGTACGGCAGAGACTGAGTGAATTTTTGTGAACGGTTCAGTTATAGCGTTATTCTCATCAGAAGTGACAGAAAACCATCGCCAACAACAAGAATTGTTATACATGCCAAAGTCACAGGTAGAAGATGAAGGAAATGAAAAATCTTATTCTGGATGTAGTAGGGGTCAGTGAAGTGAAATTGAAAGAAAATAAGGATATCTGGTCAGACAAATTTAGAATAATACCTGCAGCAGCAGAAAATGGTGAATTGTGTGTAGGATTCGTTATAAATCGTACGGCAGAGACTGAGTGAATTTTTGTGAACGGTCCAGTTATAGCGTTATTCTCATCAGAAGTGACAGAAAACCATCGCCAACAACAAGAATTGTTATACATGCCAAAGTCACAGGTAGAAGATGAAGGAAATGAAAAATCTTATTGTGGATGTAGTAGGGGTCAGTGAAGTGAAATTGAAAGAAAATAAGGATATCTGGTCAGACAAATTTAGAATAATACCTGCAGCAGCAGAAAATGGTGAATTGTGTGTAGGATTCGTTATAAATCGTACGGCAGAGACAGAGTGAATTTTTGTGAACGGTTCAGTTATAGCGTTATTCTCATCAGAAGTGACAGAAAACCATCGCCAACAACAAGAATTGTTATACATTCCAAAGTCACAGGTAGAAGATGAAGAGATTGTATGATAACATAGAAACGGCAGTTCAGGGTAGCCCAGAGCGCTAACACGCTACCTTCTGGACTCGGGTAGGCGCACCGCTCCTGGGTCGAATCCGCCCAGCGGAGTAACGACGACGGCTGGTGTGCCGGGCAGCCTGGATGTGGTTTTTAGGCGGTTTTCCACATCCTACTAGGTAAATACCGGGCTGGTCCCCATGTTCCGCCTCAGTTACACGATTCGCAGACATTTGAATTACATTCACGCTATTTCACGATATACACTAGATGCAGACAATTGGGGTACAATAATTCCATCCCAGGGGGTACAGGGTGGCGGCAGGAAGGGCATCCGGCCACCCCTTAACATTAACATGCCAAATCCGATTAACCATGGCCGACCCTGCGTTACGGCGGGACAAGACACAAGCGATAGATACCGATAGAATAGAAACGGCAGTTCAGTATGAAAGGAAGATCATAATCTGATAATCCTGGGGAACTGGTATGCAAGGAAGGAAGAGAAGAGAGAATTACGGGAGAATATGGACTTGGTAATAGAAAGGCGAGAGACAGAATAAAAATTGAGTTCTACAAAGCATGTGAGTTGGTAACAGCTAATACCCTGTTCAAGATTCACAAGACTAGAAAGTATATGTGGAAAAGACCCGGAGACATGTGAAGGTTACAGCTGGATCACATCATGGTCAGACAGTGATTACGAAACTGGATGCTGGATTTTAAGGTATAACCGTGGTATAACGGTAAAATCTTTGGCTAGTAGTCAAAACGTCGCAGGTTCCGGTTTCGACCACAACCACTGCTCAGATTCTGAATAAAAGTCACCATCAATGGCGCCCGAATACTTCTGGCATAAGAAGTCACCTTCGTATTGCCAACGTCCTTGTCAAAGTGGATGGAGGAGAGGACAGAGGTTCAGGGCACTCGATTGCTCCAGAGGGTGGCAAAATGCCCCAAAGGGCGAAATAATCAGCAATGATCAACAACATGAGGATGCAGAAGTCAATGGAAACCACTGCATTAAAGACACACAACGCATATCCACAGGACATGTGGCCCGTAGAGGAAAAAGTATCATGATGATCCCCCCATTGGCAAAATATTCCGGATTAGTCCCCCATTCCGGTCTCTGTGAGGCGACTGCCAAGGAGGGCGTGACGATGAGGAAAACATGGAATAATTAACGGAGGGCTAAGATTCTACGAGTCGGAGCATGAAATGTCGGAAGTTTTAACATATTAGGAAAGCTAGAAAGCCTGAAAAGAGAAATGAAAAGGCTCACTCTAGATATTGTGTGCGTCAGTTAAGTAAAATGGATAGAACATAAAGGTTTCTGGTCAGACGAATATCAGGTAATATCAACAGCAACAGAAAATGGTGTAGTGGGATTTGGATTCGTTATGAATTTAGCCACCGAGAACAGTTCAGTAACAGGGTTGTTCTCATTAGATTCGACAGCAAACTGACCCCGACAACAGTGTCTCAGGCATACAGGCTGACGTCACAAGCATAAAACGAAGAAACAGAGAAAGTATATGAGGATACTGAATGAGTAATGGAAGCAACACTGAAGAAAATCAAGATACGCTCATCGGACATGTCGACATAGAAATGAGATCGACAATGAGAAATTCTGCAAGATCTTCGAAATTCTGAGAAAAATAGAAGTAGGCTACAAGGATACTCAAGAACGAAGAGGGAGCAATAAGACTGGAAGACCAAGAACGAAGCGCTCGGTTTGGAAACGGTGTAAGATAGGAACACAGTTTTTGGTCCCTACTGTTCAATCTATACATCGATTAGTGGGATACTGAAGACTGAAAAATGATGAAGATTTTGAAGTTGTAAAAAGGTGCAGATACTGCGATAATGAATACAAGACTAGACAGTTCACTTGAAGAGGCGAGAATACAGCAATACAAGTCACTTACGAATGAGCTAAATAGGAAGAGCAGCGAAACCAAGGATAAATGGCTACAGGAAAAATATGATGAAATCGAAAACGAAAAGGTCGTCTGAAGCATTGATTCAGCATATAGTTAAGTCAAAATAACCTACGATGAAATTAAAACCAAGGACTTCAGCATTTAGAGTGCAATGGGAATGCCAATGTTCAAGGAAGAGGAGAGTTAGATAGATGGTAAGAGTACACTGAAGTCCTCCACGAGGGCGAGGAAGTGTCTTATGATGTGATACAAGAAGGAATGAGAGACGATATGGGGAACATTTGGAATACTGTACAGGAGTCTGAGTTTAATAGAAGTTTGTAAGATTTGCAATCAAATAAGGCTGAAGGCACAAATAACACCCGATCGGAATTTCTAAAATCAATGGGAGAACTATTTAAACTGATGTGTAGAATACATGAGACTATAGACTTTCGGAAGAATGCTATTCACACAGTACCAAAGATAACTGCGTTAGATAAGTTCCAAAACTACTTCACAGTCACCTTAACGTCTCATGCATCTAAATTGCTAACAAGATTGATATACAGATAAATGAAAAAAATTGAGGAACTGCTAGGGTACAATCAATTTTGCTTTCGGAAAGGTAAGGGTATCACAGTGGCAGCTATGACGTTGTGCTTTGTACTGGAAGCAAGACTTCAGAAAAATCGAGACTTGTTGGTGGGATTTGCCGACCCACAAAAAACATTCGGCAATGTAAAATATTACAAGGACGAACAGTCTGATAAGTAGAGAATGTGGATATAGAGTAAATCAAAGAAAGATGAATGTAATGAGAAGTACAGCAGCAGGAATGAGATTAGCGATAACCACAGCATTAGAATTAACCATGAATAGACAAAGCAATTCCGTTACCTTGGAAGCAAAATAAGACATGACTGAAACAGCCAGGAAGACATATTGCTGGTCAAATGAAGTCTACTAGTATCATGCATCGGCCTTAATTTTAGGCAGAAACTTCTGAGAATGTACGTTTGGAGCACAGAATTGCATAATAGTGAATTACGGCTGTGGGAAAATTGGGAAAGATGAGAATCGAAATTTTTGACATGTGGCGCTGTATAAAGATATTAAAAATTAGTTAGACCGATAAGGAATGAGGAAGTTGTCCGCAGAATCGAAGAAAGTATGGAAAAACACTGTCAAGAAGACGGGACACGACGACTGAACGTATGTTAAAGCATCAGATAATAGCTTCCGTGATACCAGAGGGAGACGTAAAATGTGAAATCTCCAGGGGAAAACAGAGGTTGGCGTGCACCCAGATGATAATTGAGGACACAAGACGAAAGTGCTGCTCTAAGATGATGAGGCAGGCACATGAGAGTAATCTGCAGGGAGTCGCAGACTAATGACCCAAAAATATGAAATCTATGTCACTAAACTTTCTGGGGAAAGGCGATCTACAGTTTGACATGCAATTCGAACCACGCGTCGTTCCTGGCTAATCTTCCAGACCGGTTATTGACAGACTAAAATACTTTCGTGATTCAACTGGGATTTGACCAGAGGACCTCGGTTTCCGAGCACGGGCTTTACCACTAGACTGTCAGAGCCGACTTCAGTGGATGTGAGACCTGAACAACGTGCTTGAAAGGGGAACAATCGAACACTCTCTGTATCGAGATAGATCAAGCTAGCGCGGACAGAATGCAGGATTGTGTTACCTATTTGAAATACAACGTCGTGCAGACTTTGAAGATAGAGCATAACCTACGGCCTAAATTCGTCAGAAACGTAATATCTGCAGTTAAAATTATCAGATATGTGAACCAGAGATGAAAGTGTTGTGTACCCAGCGGAAATCCATACCATCGTGGAAGTTGCTGGGTCTTTGTGACGATGACGATGAGGAATGCAGTCTTTCGGCATTCGTTCTTCTTGGAACCATCACTTCCATCGTAATGCTTGCGCTGTTCCGACACACTCTTGATGGCAACTACAGGCTTTCTACTACGAATTATTTGATGGATAAGAAGTTTTTTCTTTTTCTAGTATGTCCACTTCTTCAATAGTAGACAGTTTTCCCTAACAAGAAGTAGAACCAGGAATATTTTCGACGTATGATGTTGAATTCCAATCGTGGATAAAATGTCTGCAATTTTGTAAATCAAATTAAGTCTCAATATAGCGAAGTTCACACCGTTCCTTAACCTTCGGCTGCAATTTGTCATTTTATTTTATGATAAAAATTTCTTCCGATAGGCCTCTCCACAGTACAGAAGTATTTAAACAACTATCACCATTTCATATCACTCTCCAAACTTCGTTGATATAAGTATGTCAATGTTCAAACCATATATGAAACGCTGTCAGAGAAAAACGCTCACGAAGAACGTAATAGCCGGCCGAGGTGGCCCAGCGGTTCTAGGCACTACAGTCAGGGACCGCGCGACCGCTACGGTCGCATTTTAGAATCCTGCCTTGGGCATGGATGTGTGTGATGTCTTTAGGTTAGTTAGGTTTAAGTAGCTTTACGTTCTAGGGGACTGATGACCTTAGAAGGCAAGTCCCATAGTGCTCAGAGCCATTTTTGAAGAACATAATAATGCATACTAAAATATCGCTCCGGTACTCGTTATCGATGTCTTAAAAGACTGCAGCAGACCTGTAGCATTTCTAGTTCAGTATATAAGTCCTTTACTAGAGTATAATTGCCATTAATAAATCATTTCAGGTAACTCGGCCTAAATTTACGTGAACTGAATTCGTAATGTTATCCGTTGGTCCCCTTTGACTAACTAATCATGATTAATGTCAGCTAAATGAGCTTATACAATTCTTAAAGTTTTATTTGAAGTTCCACACGTGACTGAACACTGACATGTGAATTAATCACTCAATTCCTTCCATCATTAACAGTGAAAGATGAAATTATCACTTTTGATCATATCTGAATGCATAACATCATTTATCGTGACTAGTTTTCAATTGAAACTTTCATAGACGTCATATGAGCTCTAAGAAATTTCCTTAAAGTTGCTTAGAAAATCTTCATTTGAAAATAAGCCGTCAAAATTATATATTTCCATACATAATTCTCTCATCTGAGCACTTCAAAATTTCTTCACAAGAATTCTTGCTTAGTACGATAGGACATAATGTTTAACGTGCATATGAATATGGACAATCATCAGCTGTATAACGGAACGACGACGACAAAAATTTGGCCGGAAAGGGACTCGGACGCGGATTTCTCGCTTATCGCGAGCGGCTGCCTAACCATTAGGCATCCGAGCACGCTCCACAACCATACCCAAAATTCCATATGACTTCAACCATGTGTCTACGACCAGCACTTGCACATTCATTGTGTATATTCCCGTACACGGGAGACATTTTAACTGAAAGTCTCTTGTCCGGTGTCGACGAATAAATATCCTATTGCAGTGCTTAAGTTGCTAAGAAGTATGAGGAACATTGCTTCGTATTTCTTAACAACACAGGCACCGCAGTATCGTATGGTAATCGTATTTAATGTTTACAGTTGGACGTCAGATAAAATAATGAGTGCATATTCAGCATTTTGCTTTATTAACAAGACATTGTCTTCCACGTAGGTTGCCACCCTCTGCCTGTCAGTTGGATTCCAATAATGCCCAGTATACCAGCAACCGCATCGTCGGCACAGGACTAGAACACCTTGTCTGGTCTCCATCGCAGAACATCAAGTATATATCAAACATAGAATGTTAATACAACAATTCATTACACATGCGTGGCATCACTCAGCGCAACATACCAGCGCTTCCACGATTATCGTAAACACTACAAGCTATATGTAGCTGAAAAGATTATCTGTTGGTACTTTTGTCCCCAGTTTTTACCCCACCATTGACCTAATGTATTTTCGACACAATATATTACAGTTTCTTTTGTATTCGGAATTATACGTAAGTATCCCACATGAGGACAGAAATTGTAATCTTCTCATTCGTTGTAACGGCTGATCGCCAGGAAAATGTTTGACACGTTTGAGGACGGGCTGCACTCACGAATATTTTTGTCACAAACCGTACTGCGACGCTGATCATCGTCAACGATTACATAATGTACTTGTTTTCTTCCTGCGAGATTTTTATCTTAACTAGTAACTTCATATTAATAGAAAAGCATTCAGTTTGAGATGCTATTCAGAAATTTTCTGTTTAACTTCAAAGAGAATAAAAGCTTAATTTTAGCGAAAATTGGTAACGATATTTCCACCGATTTATATTTTAATAGAAATTCTGGTATGATTTATTGAGATAAGTAGCGTTGTTTCTATCAAGTGATACATTTTTCGTTACAAGGTGCAAGGTCAGAGAAAATCCTTTCAGAACAATATTAAGCAGAAAGTGATGGGTTCCGGAAGAGTATGAGTATATTTTACGTGAGTGGAGAATCTTATTTGCTGTGATTTCTCGAACAGTATATAGTTCCGTACCGCTCGGCTGCGTTTTAATGAATGCTGTTGATGACAGACAGATGCAATGTTTATCACAGTCGTCATCATGACATTCATTACCTTTTCCTTCTTACGCTATTGAAAGTAGAATCTGCAAACGAATGGAAAGCAATATTATTAATCAATGAAGAATTTTGGTACACAGCAGAGAACTAAGAGCTTTGACTGCGATTCTGAATTGCTGTATCTTTTTCACCACACACTTGGAGCAGATGAAACGTAATAAGTACAAAACTACGACACGATGACACAACACACAAGGAATCATAAAAACGGTCGTCGTAATGACAGTCAGGAGGGTTTCACGCGTCGTCGAACTGTCCATGTAGGCGTACGTCTTGCTGTGACCGCACCGATTTCCTGACAAAAGCTAGGTGACATAACAGTACAGTTTTTCACGGCCAAGCGAAAATGAATTAATGGGCACTAGTTTTGGGGGAAATCCCTCTATTCCATATTCGGTTGGTAGTAGTGGGATGTCGTTCAACGTGATCAGCAATGTGTGGAACGATTTTTCGCAGGCTCGATGGGTAGAAATATCATACAGCTACGTGTGCCGGGAGGAAGTCGATGATATTTTCGTTATTTTTTAGGCTTTAAGCATGAGGAGTGGAAACATGAGGCAGCCATAAATTGGATGCATGAAAAAATAACTTTCACTGTGGAACTTGAGGAAAATTGTTTGCTCAATTTCCTCAGCAGCATATCACGAGAGAGGTTTCATATCTAGGTACAGTGTAGTTCGTGAACCAACATCTACGAACTAGATATTCCGAATGTCTCATACCATCCTGAATCTCATAAACAAACTTTCTTGATCTTCATGTTTCACAGGCTAGCTAAGTTTGACTTGGACAATGATGCAAGAAATAAGGAAATACGTTGGGTTTGACAAATGGTTTAGATGAAAAATACATTAGGAATGTAGGTAAAAAGTACTCAGGAAAATTAAAAAGTACGAAATGACGAATAAGGAAAACATTAGGCAAATTCCTTGTCTTACAGAGGTCCATTAGCAGATAAAATTGAAAATATGTTAAAAAAACAATATTTGGATCAGTTTTCCGACTAATAACAAACTTGGTGCATTATTTGATACAGTTTGGAAGCACCAAAGAATAAGTTTTGTAATTCCTGGATGTATAGGATGCAATACAGATCACGTGGATGTTACTACATTGGACAAATGGGAAGCAAATTCAAGAAATATTTCAGGGCACATGGATACACAAGTAATGGCAGTGCCGTGGGATACCACTTAAGGGAACATAATCATCATTTCGTCTCTTTTGAAACTTGTTTATCAATGTTGCACCCTGAAAGTAAGAGTAATAATATAATATAATCGAGAATCAACGAGCAGGTAGCACGCAATCGTAACTAGTTTTTTAGTCTTTTCAACGAACTGTTCTTCCATCGAAATAAAATAAAATAATATAGTTCCCTATTCCTGCGTATTCCATTATCTGACCAATCGATAACATTTCATTAGTTAAATTTTATTTTCATGTAATGCTATACGTATTTCGTACTTGGTCGGATGAGCAACGACCCATGAACCTTTATTCTGTAGTAAAATTCAAACTGTGTTTCTGTCCTAAGTTGCACGGCCCCTTTGCACTGTAACGTATTCGTACTTTCTGTAGTCATATCTTGACAATTTTAGTAAAGTACTTAAAAAGTTGTAAAGATCTTTTATACTTGATTTTTGGGATTTTTGTCCTTATCTGAGAAACTAATTCCTAAATGTTTTATATAATGATACGACATTTCTGCTATTGTCTCTTAAGAATCTAAATGTAATAGTTACATTGGCCTCGAATCTGTGTGGCGCTCTTTAAATGTGGGTGACACCATTACGCCTTCTAGCATAAACAAGTCTTCCAGCACACACGCTAACTCTGGCCATTGCTTGTGTGATACTTCAACACTTAGGGTCAAACTTACAATTGATGAAACAACCTGACTGTCTACACTTTGGTTAGGAAAGCCATTGACATCTGCATCAGAGTATCACGTGTTTTTATCTAAACTTGTATGTATTTCTTTATCAAAAGGTGTTTTATTCTTGAATATTGTTCATTTAGAACTGACTTTTACAAGACATTCGCGTTTTCGTAACAATTTGTAGCATAATACCTCTGTTTGTCTATTCATAAAAGATCGTTATATGAAGGGCTAATTCCGAAACGCGTCATGACAGTTAACAAACAAATTCAGAGAAACCAGCGACTGTTTTTATGCAACCACACAGATTCCTTCCTGTAATTAGAATCACTTAACACAGTTCATCTCAGTTTTACATTTATTACTCGCCATCATGGTGTTTTAATTTGACGTCCAGCAGTGTATTTGTTTAATTACGTTAAAAAATGGATGGCTGATGAGTAATTGCAGTCGTCTGTTAGTCAGCACCACCCTTGGGGGATCCAAATGTCTTATTGTCATAATTTAAGCAATAAATCTACGTTCTGCCTTCATTATCGCTGCTTCTGATTTCACGAATTCACGTTCAGATATGTTACTATCATATTCAAATCGAAAGAAGCAGATCACTTTGCTACGAACAGAAGTGTCTACATGTCAACAAGAGATGCTTTATTATCATTCTCTCTTTGCTGTGAAACAAGTATCTCTTCTCATTAATTACGTAATAGTAACCCCAATTTAGGTATTGTGTGCGCTTATTTAAGTTTTACTCCACTGGTTTCCTGTTTTTACTTTCACCACCTTTACAGGGGAACAAATTTCGCTTCACGCTCCCCACCGATGTAATGAAATGCGCGGGGAGACGTCGGTTTCCGGCAATGCCCTCCCCCTGAATCTCTGTGGACGTATTCTGGAGCCGGTGAAGATTGCCCCACATGGCACACAAAAGAGGGGCTGGCGCCGGCACTCAATTTTCCGCGGGGATCTGCAGATAATCTGCAAGCGCCGCCAGCAGACAACCAAGGCGCCTGCCAACCACAAGCAGGCAGACCCGCAATCCACGCTTCGCCACTCCGACTCCTTTCCTCCAGCGCCTACAGATTGTGCGTATGCAGTCCCGCGATTCAAGCCACAAGCCGGCTCAAAATGCAACCTAACGACGTCACATAGACAAACGAATACAATTTTCATTGGCTCTTATTGGCTGTTTTAAAATATTTGATAATTTGTCTTGGCCTACTTACATTTAGGTTCTACTTCACAAAAAAAAACAACTATGTGAATTTTTTTTTTTTTTTTTCAGTAGGTTAAGAGAGACTCTGGCCCTTCTAAATTGGAAAAATTGAGAAAAACGGCTCCTTCGCAGTATATTAGTTTTGCATTATAAAAACATAACATAACTTAGGAATGCTTTTTACTTCAATTTCCTTAGCTGAATAAATTCCGATTTCACAGTTCATACTGGTTTAGTGACGTAGTTTGTCAGTAACATCAAGTCAGGGGAGGGGGGCAGAAGCATTAATGTGGTTTTTTTTTCAAGTTTCAGTTGTATAATAGAACTGTGAATGGAAGTGTCACACTACCAGTGTGGTAAGTGATGACATATTTGGAAAAATCAAGAATCAGGATACGAGGAAGAGCGTGTCAAACTTAAAAGCTTTGTATCAATGCAATGGAACCAACTACAAAAATAAACTGGAAGATCGTCGTAAATTCATAATCGAAAAGGTACAGCTTTAATTCAAAAACTTGAGGATATTGTACAAAGAAAAGCTTTGATCATTAATGTTGAAGATTCTAGCAAGTTTTTGTTCGGTCAACGACTGAAAAGTTCATGGATGGAATTGATCAGCAGTTCCTTTAGAAACAACTTCTGAGCATGCTGTGACAACTGGGAAGCAGTGGGAGCGAAGCGAATGTGAATTCAACAATTAAATAATTTATGTATTTAGAACAAAAATTTTACTGTAAATGTAATGGAAATAAATAAATAAATAATTAAAAATCCACTACACGTTCAATGACGATAATTTTAGAAATATTTCGGTCGATTAACTTGCTACAGAACAGAGATGAAAAAAGTTGTCTATGAAATTTTCATTCTTATTTCAAAACATTGGCTTTTGACAAAATAGCGCTCTGTTACAACTGCGCATATTCTGACTGAAAACCTTCGAGAACAAGACCTCGTGTATTTAACTTAGAGGCTTCAGTAACCTGTAATCGTTCTCAAAAGCGCTTTTGAGGAAAGATGGCCGTGGAGACGTAGGCCCGACTATACCAATACATTTTAAAAGCTATATCTGGAATACTCTTCTTTCTTTTTATGCGTTGAGACCCAACAGGCGGCATACTGCTACAAGTTCCCTTCTCCATCGTCATTTATCCACCGCTTCTGTCTGCCATCCATTCACATCTATCGCTGACTGTTGCAGGTCTTCATGGAGGCCTTTCCATTGACCTTCGCGGGGGTCTCCGACCTATAGGAAAGAACACACGAGCCTCTGAGGCCATCTGTCATCCTTCACCCGAGCTGCATGTCCAGTCAACTGTAGTTGCTTGCATCTGATGATTCCTGCTATATTAACATCTCGGTACAGTTCATCTAGCTCCAGATTATCTCTGATTCCCGTTCACCTGAGTCCAACGTCGGAATTTTTGTTAACTGTGGTTTATTAGTCTCATAAAACACATAATATAAATTATTTGATTCATGGACAGGAGACTTGTCAAAATTGTTGTCAATTTTCGCCATAAACACAGAACAGCTGATGTTAACAAACAGCGTCATCACCAAAGATATATCGCAACACTTTTCTCTCAAATAGGAGAAGTTTATTGAAGTCGGATAGTCTACGTCTGAAGATTATATAGTACAAGGTGGAGCAAATAAAACTGGCCTGGACGAGGACAAGCATTTTGAAATCATTTGTGGCAGTATTAACGGAAGAGGAAAAGATGTTCAGTTACTTCCAACAGGATGGAGCACCTACCCACATAGCCGGCCGAACCTTGGAGCACATTTATACAATTTTTACGCCTGACAGAGTCGTTAGCAGAGGTCAGCCTGGTTGCGACCCTAGTTGGTCATCCAGGTCAGCTGATCTGTTAGTGTGCAATTACCTTGCGTGTTGAGCTCTGAAGTCTAAGGTGCATTGAAACAACCCTCATAGTCTTCAAGAACTGCAGAAGAAGATTTTGGATGAGACTGCAGCAATTCCAGCGTGGCAGCTTCGATCCGCCTTCATCAGTTTGCTAAACAGCCCCCAAAAGTGCCAAGAGATGAATGGTGGTCACTTTCAACATCTGGTATGGTGAGGTAAACACTGTATTTCATTTTCTCTGCTGAGTTTCTTTGTACATTGGAACTCTGTTCTCCAGACGTTTTCATTTTCCCCACTCTGTACCACGGGCTGTATCAGCATTTAATACAGAGAATATCATAGTTAATGGCGAAGAAACATACAATGGAAAGTATACGACGCTAGGAGCAAAACAGTAGAAATAAACATAGGTCCACCAACAAACCGTTTCCGAGATAACTGCTACTCCACTGACCCAATTCTGTGTAAACGGGATCCCAGTGAGGGAAAGGTAACAGTACTGTACGAGAATAGTAAAAGTTATCAGAGGTACTTTGTTAGAAGTATAAGTGTTTTGAATTAGCATAACAACAGTTAGATGACTGTACTCGTAGTTAAAGAAGGTGGTCGTTGTACCTGGGTGCAGGAGTGTACCTGTCGCCACAATGAGTTGCGAATCCTTTCAAGCAGCCCTGGATCATTTCGAAATTTTTGACAAGCGCTGTCAAATCTTTGCTCCAGTTTTTCAACCGTGTTAACCAGAGTGGCATACACTACATCTTTAAGGTGGCTTCAAACATAGAAATTCGTAGGGTTCATAGCAGATGACCTAGGAGCCACAGTACATGTCCTCTTCGCCCTTCTTTGGCCATATCGGTGTGGAAGATGTTATCTCAAAATAGCAGCGAAGTGTGCCAGTACTCCAGCAGGAATGTATCACATCCTTTACCGTTGCTCTAAGCAATCCTACAAGGTGATGCCGCAGAAAACGAAGATAACTGTGTCCGTTAAGTTAGTTTGGTAACTTACTCGACCCAATAAGGTAATCACATAGTACGCCTAACCTCACATTCAGTGAGATACTTTGCTGATGTGGAGACTCATGCACTATACGTGGGCTGGAGGCTAGATGACTGCAACTGTAAGAAATGTGATAGTTAAACAAACCATCACGAGTGAAACCTACTTCATGTGTACATAAAATGTTATTGTTAAACACAAGGTTGCCTACAGCTTATTGTTGCATCCACTGACAGAGTATTAGTCTAGGACCAAAGTTGGCCTCATTAAGACACAGAGCTCGTTGAAAGTGATGTGGGTGCATTGCACCACGATGAGTTATTTTCCAAATATTCTCCAAACACTACTTTGGATCATTTCAGGAATTTGCCTTGCAAGTCTCCATTTTGAAATTCCTGGAGGGTATTCGACTGTTTCCAGCACCACATCTTGAAGCACAGGTGTAATTCGTGCAGGCCTACCCACAGCCGCAGCATGTCAAACCTCCCTACTCTTCGCTACTGTGATGTTCCATGTCACCGATAACAGTCGTACAACGCAACTGACGATCCACAAATAACTGACATTAATGGCACTCTGACTGTGTATTCTACTGTCGTATCCACACTTTTTACAGCTCCGTGTTTACACAGAATGATGTCTGTAGCGGCTGGTAACTACAAAGTCGCAGTCATCCTGCAAATGATTCGTTTGCGGAGCTATATTTACTGAGACTTTTTTGCTTCTAGTATCGTGTACTTTTAGTTGCATGTGTTTACGCCATTAATTATAATTCATCCTATATAGCCGAATCTTAAACCGTCTCGAGAGATATCTGTACCGACGCAGTTGTGTTAGGCAGTAAAAGGATCAGGTTCGTGTCTGTATCCTGACGTTGATCTCTACTTCACATAACAAGTTCTCAGTGAAATGCATTCCCAGGTATTTAAATTCTCGGACTGTTTTTTAGGAACGGTCCCACACTCGCAGTGAATGCAGTGTCCGGTATCTTGACCTTGTCGACGTACTCCGTCTTTGGCTATATTATGAGCGGCCCAAGCTTTCTGGTGGCCTTCTCCAATTCTCTGATCATCTGTTTCGACTCCTCTTCATAGCTGCTGAGTAGGCAGATATCATTTGCATAGGCTAGGTAAGCCAGATTCGTCCCTTCGGATTAAATCCCTTCGAAATTCTCTTTAAAAGTCTCAAGAATGATCTTCTCAAAAGCAAAGCTGAACTGGTTAGTTTTTTACCGTGGCCTTTCAATTTTTCAATGAGCTGGCGGAGAACGAAGATATGATCTACTTTTGACCGACCTGGCCAGAACCCGTCCTGATATTCACCAATAATTGTTTCTGCAAATAGTTGATTCTATGTATGAGGCGGTTGGACTGGATAAGCAGGGCGATTCGTCAATAGTTGTCACACTTTCTTCTCAACCTTCTTATGTATTGGAAGTTTAAATTCGTTTTCCATTCTCTTGCGAGTTAGTCTTTGGTACAGATTGTCTGTATCAGCCGATGTAGTCTCTCTTCTAGTTTCTCGCCCTCTGCCTAGATCATCTCGGACTGTATTCCATCTTCACGTGGGCACTTATTTTTCTTAAGCCATTTGATTTGCGTTCTTATCACATACAATAAGGGTGGGGTGCGGGGTGCCGGGTACTGTGGGTGATCTATGATCAGAGACTGGAAATCAAACCGTTCTTCGGATTTATCAGAGTTGAGAAGCTGGTCGGAATACACCTTCCATCTTTCGGCGATTTTATGATGGTTCGTCAGGATTTTATCATCCGAGACCTCGACAAACTTCTATCTGGCCTGGTAACCATTGCAAAAGCACTTCACCTTTTGGAACATTTCTCCAATCTCCTTTCGTATATAGTTTCTCCCGCCTCAACGACGATGTCATTAACATACTTTCTATTTGCTCTTATCAGAGTCGTTCGGGCAGCTTTTCGATCCTCCTGATATCGTGCATAAACCTGCACCAGATCTGCCTCCCTCAGATCTGCCTCCCTGAGCCGCTTTCCAAACCAGATCTTCCTACTTCGGTCATTTCCTCTGCTGTGTCGGTCACTGAGCTCAGGCGTCCCTCCATATTTGATCAAGATCTTCACTACCGTCGCGTTCACTGAGAGCTTCGCAAGGGTTGTTAAATTTCAGTTGATATTCGCTCTTTATTGGTCCATCTTTTGGCAATTGAACATGGTATCTGACAACCTTCTGTAGGTTATCTCTAATCCTTTCTATACTCTGCACTTGTAACAGGCCTCTGAACAGGAAATGGTCACTTCCACACTCCGCACCCCGCGTCACGTTACAGTCTAACATCCATCTTTTGGCTCTTATCGATGCCGATTTAACCTATCTGGTTTATTGTTCTCTCATCTGGTGACACCTAGGTCACCTTATGTGTTTTCTTAAGCTGGAAGATTGTGCTGCAAATGAACACACCTGTTGATGTGGCGGAGCTAACGAACCTCACACCATTATCGTTGCTTTGCCATATGGACTGTCTTCTGCCTTGGAATACTTGTTCTTTACCAATTTTAGCATTCATATCACTTATTAGGATCCTCAACTATCCAACACTGCTTCCAGCCGCACATATTAATCATCTTTCACTTCAACTGAACTTTCATCCGTGGGAGCATTACAAATCGCGAATGTCGATCTGTTATGCTTTGCATTCGCGCTTAAGGCAGAGATTATTCAGTTGAGAGACTGAAATCAGAAAAAAATTGTGGCCAGTATTAAACTTATACAAAACGCAGTACCTACTGTATGTCGTCCTTTCAGGCTCAATGGAAGGTTTTATAATGTTCAACATCGATGCTCTCCAAATTTCCTCACCGGATTTCTTGCTGAGCACATACATCTAGTCTGTACCTCTGGATTTCTTTGACCATACTGGTTGAAGCCTGATCTGGAATGAATGTTTGAACATTCCAAACTGGAATTCTGCACGGATAAGTCAGGGAACACTTGTATTAAGTCTAAATGACTGGAATCGTCGATTTTTTTCACATAAATTGAGAGAACAGCAGCGCAGAGCGGATTATATTGATGTTTGACAATTAAATGCGATATCCATTTTCCGTGTCCCATGGGCTATCCATCATGCAAGGTGAACGTCGAAGCATGATTCTATGAACCTTCTCAAGCCAAAGCACATATGTGGATTTTAGTATTCCTTCACAACTTTGTAAATACCGGCTTTCCGATCGTGATGTTATCATGTGACTTAAAAAAAAAACTGCAAAATCATGTCTTCTGTTTTGTGATTTACGCAATCCTTCAGCATAACCAGTCTTTTGAACCAATAAATGAGACTGACGAATACGCTAAACTGGGAGTCAAAGTCAGCAGACATATTACAAGGATTCAAGTAGGAATTAATCAAATCCCACAAATGATCGATAATGAGATTAAATGGTTTTTTCTAATAAAATACGAGTATTTTTCATTGTTTTGATACTAGTTTAAATTTCTTAACATAGGTCCCTCGAATGGCTTGAAAATGAAGGTATTGTGAACGCTAGTTATTAAACTGACAGTTGTTAACAACCCAGATAAAAGGCAGTCTTATTACCAGAATAATGCAACAAAAAAATGGTTCAAATGGCTCTGAGCACTATGGGACTCGACTGCTGATGTCATTAGTCCCCTAGAACTTAGAACTAGTTAAACCTAACTAACCTAAGGACATCACACACATCCATGCCCGAGGCAGGATTCGAACCTGTGACCGTAGCGGTCACGCGGTTCCAGACCGAAGCGCCAGAACCGCACGGCCACACCGGCCGGCCGTTGAGGAAATGACTGAGATATTACGTGTAACGCGACTTGCTGTGTGCAGTTACTGCAGCGTTGTATATTTTGAACGTCGTTTTTAGCCATTAGTTAGGGGAAGTACTAGCGCTTGGCGCTTCACATCTTGGCAAGCTCAATAGGAGGATAGTGGCTCCGCTTAGCTGACGGTCAATCGCTGCAACGATATGAAGAGGGCAAAAATACTATCGAAAATGTTATGTTGCTTCTGATGGACGATTAACGAGGCGAGCGGCCCTTATTTAAGTCTGCTACATGAAGTGGTGATGAATGGCCAAGTCTAGTACAGTGGGGGATGTTACGAGATGGAAACCACTGCACATTCGTGTTTGTTGTGTACATAGTTCCGCGTAGTCACGCATACACAACTTTCCCAATAGAGCGCGCCCCGCTAAGCCCAACAGCGCAGGCGCAGCGCTCGTCTGTCTCCGCACTACGAGATGGCGCTGTCTTAGAGATGGACCAAATTCTGCTTCTGCCGATCCGCGTATTAATATGTAACGCAGCCAATGAGATTGCTGCTAACGTAGAACCTTTTCTCCTCGCGGATCACACTCGCGCAGTGATACCTGAACGCTCGAGGTATTATAACGAGTGTACAGACCTCCGATTAGTCAGTCTGCACCAGTCTGTACCATTCTGCATTAGTCTGCATTAGTCAAGTTTCAGTCTGCATCTAATAAGATTACCATATTCCTGTACATAGCCATGAAGATAAATGAATAGACACTTTGTCAAGTATCAGAGATATTTGAGAATAAGATTAACGTACCAAGACCAAAGGAACTTCGGATTGTCAATTGTAAACAGCATCCAGAATCAAGTTACGTAATATCTATGACTTTTATTATTTTAATAAATGCGTGTGGAAATTAATCAAGTTCTGTTTAAAGTTGGTCACCGTCAATCTTCTACTCTAAGCATGCAAGTGGCATTTCTATCGTCTGACCTAACGGCAGAAGATAAACACGCCACGACAAGACCACGAGACATATTGCGGACACTCGCCTACTTCGTTAGAGCGACAAGTCAAATAATCTGATGGTGTGTGTACCGAAGGTCTTACAGTACGCACACCACAGTGTTGAGCTGGGATATGACTTGCTCTGGACGATTGAAAAGTGTTGAAGTCTGCTGGCTGGAAGCTGCAGAGTAAATTTTAAATGGCAAGACTATTAATTAGCCTGTTACTTTTCGAAACAGAGAGCAGCCTTCTTTCTTTTTGCTTTTCATGTTCAAGAATGACTGTATAAGTGGTCGTTAAATCTCAAGTGTGTGACGTCATTTAAAAATGCCATGCCCAACGGAATAACTCTTGCCCAAAAACTAGTTTTGTAACCCTACATGCTTTAGCGAGGGTCGACGCGTTGCCTTGGCCAGCTCGATCACCAGATCTATCTCCAATGAAGCACATATGGGACAACATTGGACGACAACTCCAACGTGTCCACAAACAGCAATAACCGTCACTGTTTTGACCGACCAAGTGCAACAGGTACAGAACTCCGTCCCACAGACTGATATCTGTAAGCTGTTCAACACAGTGCACATTCTCATGGCTATACCGGCTATTAACCAGAATTTCACATTTCGAACAGCTTATCTCACACTTATATTAACCTGTTATCTCATCATGTTAATCACATATGTTATTTATTCTCTACATTTCATTACTCTACGTTAATTACTTTTTGGGGTTCCAATTATTTCTGTCGCTATATATTTATCTGTGTGTGTGTGTGTGTGTGTGTGTGTGTGTGTGTGTGTGTGTGTGTGTGTGCGTGTGTGTGTATTACGCGAATATTAGAATAACTCTTATGATTATTTGAATACAAACAAAAAAACCATATTAAAACTGTTACCAAAAAGTCCGCTGCTAGTTCATATTAATGCTTATGGCACGAAGACACTGTACAGAGTCATGTGTATTTCCAGTAGTCAGCATGACATAATTTTATGCATAAGCTACATCACAGACAAAACAAATTGGATATCGAGCAATCTATTGTCAGTGGTTCTAAGCACAATGAACAGATATGAGTCTCCCACAGGAGACAGACGCTAATTTCGTGTAACGCTGCATCTAACTTCGACGATGACCTCAGTTAGTAAGGAACAGGTCAAACATTTCTTCAGATGTGTCATGTACAGCTGAAGCCACTCATTAATGCCTAGGTCTCGAATAGCTACCAGATTGTTGTAATGCTGATTGCTATGTTTCATCCGCTGCTCCAAATAGCCCTAAACATTTTCTATGGGATGAAGATCGTGCGTTTAGAGGAACAGTCGAGTTGTGATAGGTTGCCTGACTGCTTGTGACAGTGTAGCTCTAGGAGGCCTACATAAATATTTTTCTGTTTATTATTATTATTTATGTATTATGTGCTGCAATGAACACCAGTACATTCAAATATAAGAGGAATGCACATGTTTAACTGTACCGATATCTCTAAGTATCCTTGCCATACAACAGCCTGTTTACAACTATCAAGGTTGAAGAAACCGAGTGATAGATCGACGATGTATAAGGTATATCGACTGTGACTTAACAGCGTACCTGGTGGGCTGGTTTTTCGTGCATACTGACAAGGACAAACCTTTTAAATCGATACGTGAGCCACATCAAAGTGAACTGCAGAAAGTCAATCCTCAGAATTAACTGAACAGTAAACTGTACACTGCAATTTTCTTTCTGGATGAACTAAGTTTTCGCTTGTGCAACGGACGCAAAACAATGGGACAACGAAATGATAGGTGCATAAGATAGGAAGTTTGAACAATTTGAGGACTATACTTTGAAATGAATTAGACTTGAAATGTGTCGCATAAGTCTTTGAATGGGAACTCTTTCACAGGTGCCATGGAAGAGGACATTTTATAGACGGCTATACTCTGCATATACACTGATGAACCAAAACATTACGACCACTACCCACTGCTACGTTGGATGCCGCCTGGTGGCGTTGCGGGCAACAAAAGTATGTAAGCGGAGGAGACACGGACGGGGGATCACCCTAGCGAAACTATTGGCTATAAATGGAGAAATCCATTGAGATAAGTGACTTTGAGAAAGGGCAGATTGTTGTTACAAAGAGTCCATGAACGACAACGGCGAAGCTGGTCGAATGTTCACTTGCTACTGTCGTGAGCATCTACGAAAAATATTAGGAGGACGGTGAAACTACTAGTAGGCGCTAATAATAGTCGGACGTCCACGATTCTTCGCCGAAAGTAGGGTTCGGAGGCTTGTCTGCCCTGTAAACTAGGATAGATGGTGATCTATGGCATCTCTGCCGAAATAGTACAATACTGGTGCACGCACAATTGATTCGGAGCACACCGATCGCCGTACATTGTTGAACATGGAGCTCCACAGCAGACCATCCAACGTGTTCATATGCTGACCCAACGACGTGGTCAGCTACGATTGCAGTGGACATGGGGCCACTGGTATTCGAACATCGATCAATAGAAAAGTGTTAGCTCTTCGGGTGAATCACATTTTTGCTGCACTAGGTCGATGGTCGTCGGGTGAATCACATTTTCGATACAGCAGGTCGATGATCGTTTCCACTAACGCCATCATCGAGCTCAAAGGCGGATCGAAACGTGCAGCGCGCCACGGACGCAGTCTGGTGAGAGCAGTATTAGGCTATGGCAAACATTCTATTGCGGTTGCATGTGTCCCGTGATTGTAACCGAAAACACGTTGACAGCTGCGAACCAGCTTCGTGCTTAATGTCTTCCCTGACGGCGATGTCATCTCTCAGCATTATAATTGTCCGTGTCTCGGAGTCAGAACCGTGCTACAGCGGTTTGAGTTGCATCATAGTGAACTCACGTTGATGTCTCGACGTCGAAATTCGCCTGATGTAAATCCTATGGAACTCATCTGGATCTGTATCGGGCGTCGTCTCTGGCCCGTTATTTAGGAGAATTACATGACTCGTGCGCAGACATCTAATGCCGCATACCTCCACAAAGCTACCAACAAACTGTCGGATACGCGGAATCAGTGGTGTCTTTAGTTTCAAAGGCGGACAGACAAGCTATTAAGGAGGCAGTCATAATGTTTTGGCTCATCAGTGTATATCAGTGCTGCGCTGTGCCCGCTGGTGATCATGTGCTGTTGTGCTACAGCACACTGTAAATATCGCACTAAAGTCATGATATTTCTCTCCGAATTCAAGCCGAAAATCACGCTATAATTACACCATTTCTCTTCGAGTGCCAGTTGGAAATTGCCCAAAAACTACGCCAGTTCTCTTCGAATGTATGCTGTATGAAAATTAAACGGGCGAGAACATGTCTTATAGCGCTCTCTCCGCCACAGCTAGAAACCAGTGTCGCGTGCTGAAGTGACTGTCAGCAGCACTACGATCAGCTTAGAGAAGGGACTCAGCCGTGTCTGTTTTCGATTGCACTTGCTCTGATGTGACGTCGTCCCTGCCAGCACTGAGGGAGCTGCATTGCTCGCAGCAACATCTCAGTATTTTTCCTTGAGCAATGTGTATTAAGCATTGTGCAAGAGCAGGACACGAGGGACTTTAGAGAAGCAGCTGACATATCGATGCCATAGCGCAGTGGTAGTTCCGTATGGCACATCAGGCAGCTCGGATGTGTTACACATTCGCTCTGCGGAAGATTCCGTAAGTCGCGAATAGTAGTTGTCTACTCATTGCCTGTCTAATCGTTAACCATTTACTTTTTGTCTTGCTATTGTAGTGGTTTATGTTCTTCCGTTCTAGCGGTTTCTGATGCTTGTTAGGTACAGTGATGTGAAGGATGTTATCCAGGAAATGCAGACTCAGGTTACAATTCGACAAGGCAACAAGAAATGTTCAATCAAGTTCATTGGAAGAGCGTGATTGGATTGTGCAATCACATCACGTCAAATTCACTCTACTTACTATGACACGGAGCCGTACTCTTTTTCCTAAAGCTCTTAAACCCCTGTTGCTGGAAAGTATTCTGCTTAAACATGAAGAGAAAGCCAAATTCCGTCACTGTGGCGCCTAGGTGATTCCTGGCATAATTTCTAACACTGACGTAAAGTGTAAGCGTGTTTACCCTGCGTTCTGAGTTTGAGAATTGTTGCTTAAAAGAGGATTTAACCAAGAATGGAGAAGTAAAATAAACGTATAACGAACGTTGGTCTAGCCAACATTCGTTGCCATGTTTTGGCAGTATGAGAGCTATTGAAACGCATATCAGGCAGAATATTCCCTCCCATTTAACTGTCTGTAGATGTTGTTGTTGTGGTCTTCAGTCCAGAGACTGGTTTGATGCAGCTCTCCATGCTACTATATCCTGTGCAAGGTTCTTCATCTCCCAGAACGTACTGCAACTTACATCCTTCTGAATCTGTTTAGTGTATTCATCTCTTGGTCTTCCTCTACGATTTTTGCTCTCCACGCTGCCCTACAATACTAAATTGGTGATCCCTTGATGCCTCAGAATATGTCCTACCAACCAATCCCTTCTTCTAGTAAAGTTATGCCACAAATTTCTCTTCTCTCCAGTTCTGTTAAATACCTCTTCATTAGTTATGTGATCTACCCATCTTATCTTCAGCATTCTTCAGTAGTACCACATTTCGAAAGCTTCTATTCTTTTCTTGTCTAAACTATTTATCGTCCACGTTTCACTTCCATATATGGCTACACTACATACAAATACTTTCAGAAACGACTTTCTGACAAATCTATACTCGATGTTAACAAATTTCTCTTCTTCAGAAACGCTTTCCTCGCCATTACCAGTCTACATTTTATATCCTCCCTACTTCGTCCATCTTCAGTTATTTTGCTCCCCAAATAGCAAAACTCATTTACTACTTTAAGCTTCTCATTTCCTAATCTAATTCCCGTAGCATCAGCCGATTTAATTCGACTACATTCCATTATCCTCGTTTTGTATTTTTGATTTTCATCTTATATCCTCCTTTCAAGACACTATCCATTCCGTTCAACTGCTCTTCCAAGTCCTTTGCTGTCTCTGGCAGAATTACAATGTCATCGGCGAACCTCAAAGTTTTTATTTCATCTCCATGGATTTTAATACCTACACCGAATTTTTCTTTTGTTTCCTTCACTGCTTGCTCAATATACAGATTGAATAACATCGGAGATAGGCTACAACCCTATCTCACTCCCTTCCCAACCACTGCTTCCCCTTCATGTCCCTCGACTCTTATAACTGCCATCTGGTTTCTGTACAAATTGTAAATAGCCTTTCGCTCCCTGTATTTTACCCCTGCCACCTTCAGAATTTGATAGAGAATATTCCAGTCAACATTGTCAAAAGCTTTCTCCAAGTCTACAAATGCTAGAAAGGTAGGTTTGCCTTTTCTTAATCTACTTTCCAAGATGCGTCGTAGGGTCAGTCTTGCCTCATGTGTTCCAACATTTCTACGGAATCCAAACTGATCTTCCTCAAGGTCTGCTTATACCTGTTTTTCCATTCGTCTGTAAACAATTCGTGTTAGTATTTTGCTTATTAAACTGATAGTTCGGTAATTTTCACATCTGTCTTGGAATTACTATATTCTTCTTGAAGTCTGAGGGTATTTCGCCTGTCTCAAACATCTTGCTCACTAGATGGTAGAGTTTTGTTAGGCCTGGCTCTCCCAAGGCTGTCAGTAGTTCTAATGGAATGTTGTCTACTCCCAGAGCCTTGTTTCGACTTAGGTCTTTCAGTGCTCTATCAAACTCTTCACGCAGTATTGTATCTCCCATTTCATCTTCATCTACATCCTCTTCCATTTCCATAATATTGTCCTCAAGTACATCCCCCTTGTATAGACCCTCTATATACTCCTTCCACCTTTCTGCTTTCCCTTCTTTGCTTAGAACTGGGTTTCCATCTGAGCTCTTGATATTCATACAAGTGGTTCTCTTTTCTGCAAAGGTCTCTTTAATTTTCCTGTAGGCAGTACTTATCTTACCCCTAGTGATATGCACCTCTACATCCTTACATTTGTCCTCTAGCCATACCTGCTTAGCCATTTTTCACTTCCTGTCGATCCCATTTTTGGGACGTTTGTATTCCTTTTTGCCTGCTTCATTTACTACCTTTTTATATTTTCTCCTTTCATCAATTAAATTCAAAATCTCTTCTGTTATCCAAGGATTTCTATTAGACCTCGTCTTTTTACGTACTTGGTCCTCTGCTACCTTCACTATTTCGTCTCTCAAAGCTACCCATTCTTCTTCTACTGTATTTCTTTCCCGCATTCTTATCAATCGTTCCCTAATGCTCTCCCTTAAGCTCTCGACAACGTCTGGTTCTTTCAGTTTATCCAGGTGCCATCTTCTCAAATTCCCTCTTTTTTGCAGTTTCTTCAGTTTTAATCTACAGTCCATAACCAATAAATTGTGGTCAGAGACCACATCCGCCCCTGGAAATGTCTTACAATTTAAAATCTGATTTCTAAATCTCTGTCTTACCATTATATAATCTATCTGATACCTTCTAGTATCTCCAGACTTCTTCCATGTATACAGCCTTCTTTCATGATTCTTGAACCAAGTGTTAGCTCTAGGTACAAGGTGTATATAACTTGTAGGGGGATCGATAGAAAATCGTTTATCTGTAACGAAAGTGGCCAAGAAAGAATGAATTGCCCAAGAGTAATTTTCATGTTAAAAGAATTGTTACATCAACGCAGGAAACTGGCGTTATCTGAACGTCTGAAGGAGAATCAAGTGATTGATTCGGAACGGTGAAGCTCTAGCGTAGTACTACGACAGGAGCCAGGTCACCCATATGCGGATTTTCCTCCGGTACTTTCAAAACCGGAAGCAGAAAAGCCACACCTGATACTTTATGTGGAGCCACTAAAAATAAGAGGCATCGAATGTGTGATGGAATCAGCACGGGTGAAGAACTACCCGCTTTAGAACAGAGTGAATGGTAAGAGAATCCGAAAGTGAGACCTGACCCTAACGTTTCAAAAACTAGAGCAGTATGAGTCGAGGCAGCAGCAGCGGACGTCTCCCCCGCCAGCGCGCAGGCAGCTCAGGACCCACAACCGCAGAAGTCAATTTAACGCCGCACGTGCAGCAGCAAGTCGGCAAAACAAAACAAGTACAGTCGCAAGAAGCAACTTTCGAGAAGCAAAACAAGGAAAGCAGTGCTACTACACAAACAGAAGAATGTCCGTCCCAAACCCAAAACAAATACGACGAAACACTTAGTGACTTCAAACGAGCAGGAAACGAAAGAGAAACTGGAAGCAGACTGCCTGTAAAGGAAATTACGTCTGCGACGCAGACACAAGAAGCAACTCAAGAGCGAGTGGATTCCGATATCGGTGAAGACCCGCTGACACTTCCATCTGCCGAGATATTCGTGACTGGAGGGCGGTGAAGAAACATAACCTAGACAAATGTCAATGCAGTACTGAAGAAGAACAGAAACAAAGGCAGCAAAGACGTCAGTGTTGATGCTAATCGAAAAAAATCCCATCCTCAGACTCGAATGGAAATGTACTGAGGACATAAGCATTTAGTCAGCATTAAAACCCAACACTGTGTTGTGGATATTACAGTGTGCGCAGCGGTACGACCTTATACATGGTGTTTCAAAATGAATACACCCGTTTTAGGTACTTGTAGCATTCATTACGTTCATCTTACGATTATAAGTAATATATTAAATGAAAGGGTGGCTCAGACAGTTTTTTTAGTATACCTGTGCAAAAAGGAAAGAGTGTGAAACGACCAATAGTGACCGAAGAACGTGTTGAACGAGTGAGAGTCTTTTTATCATACAAGGCTACCCGTGAATTAGAAGTTAAAGTGGTATCTGTGCGGAGCCTTTTAAGGAGACACCTACGAATACATCCTTATCGTTTGCAGCTGTTACAACTACAGACCACGGTTTACGTGTCCATTTTGAAAACAAAATGTTCCTGCATGATGATGTAGATTTTCTGGATCGTGTCGTCTTCAGTGATGAATCGACATTTCTATTAAGAGTAAATGTGAACTCACATAATGTACGCATCTGGGAGTCAACAAATCCCCACAAGATGGTAAAATTGTAGTGAGACTCCCCTAAATTGAATGTTTTTTTTGTGCCATATCTCTTCGGAAAGTTTATGGGCCTTCCTCTTACAGTGAAGCAACTGTAACTGGTGTTCCTTATTTTGAAGCGCTAGAATTATCACTCTTTCTTCAACTGGAAGAAGCCGAACCATGAAATTTCATTTTGCAGAAAGATGTTAGACCGAGACATTAGCATAACTCAGTACTTGACTGGTTAAACGATGTTGTACCCTGTAAGATATGCGCGCAAATGGATAACACATCTGAAGTGTCTTCTCAAGCTCAGGGTGTTAAACAAACAATCTATATAAATATGAATCTGGCTCTGTAAGGTAGCTAATATTAGGTGCGGGTCATAACAAATTAATTAGAAATGCTACTGTCACATAACTAGAATGCATGAATTAATAAAAGTGAAAGTTTGGGATCTATTCTAGAAAGGCAAAACAGCTGTTTCCTTTTTCATTCTACATATAATTTATCAACTGTGCTTCCAAGGGTCAACTGTTACATGACGATCATGTTCAATTACTTTCAACACTCAATAACAAAATATTTAAGTGTTGGACATTGTGCTCGAGCAGCGCACTGTGTTATGTGTTCGTCAAACCAGGAAGGCTTGCGTGCATCCTGGCGAACGTGGTTCTCGCATCTTTGGAGATTCCACAGGATACTCTTCATGGTGATGTTAACAGTAAGTGTCCTGCAATTATTTCTGCAGCTACCTGTACTCTCATCATGAAGAGGTAGTTGCAAGGCAGCACTGGGTCATCAGAAATGTAGAAACAAATATCCTGGTTCGTATACAACTTAGCCTGAATGTGTGCACCCAAGTCATGGTAGGAGAAACACCAACAGAACATCACAGAACCGACCCCAGCCTGAACTACAGCCTCCACACACTGCACCTTAAAAGATCATTGAGTCTTCAGTCCACTCGATGTTTTGTATCATCTACTGTCTACTTTCTGTTTTGCTTAGCACACCGAAGACATACAGCTCCACGTGCCGCCGGTAGCCATGTCGTTGTGCGAGGTATCCGACTCAAAACATCAATTGCACGCAGTGTCTCTCTCAATGTTCACTCGGAAATTGGTTGACATGGACATGTATTCACCGACACTAAAAATTCCTGTCCGGTTTGAAGCCAATTGGCTTGGCTTGGTATCGGCAACGCGTGGCACACATTCAAGTGGCAACTACGAAAGTGAACAGACTTGTGTACTTTCCGAGAGCACGCGACTGCGATTTTCTGTTTGCATATTGTTCACTCATTTATTGCACTTGTGTTTCGATTCGTTTGTTATTAATGAACGAGTTCGTACAGTCGGTCGTGGTGTCTCTTTTAAGAAATTAACGTATTTTAAAGGTAAACAACCAACGAAGTTAGTGGTCAGGCATGACTGGTTGAGCGACTTGCTACCCGGCGGTGCTACAGTCAGTGTCTCGCAACATCGAAACGCCAATACAATGGAAGGCGCCGATGCGAGCGCAGAGGCAATCTGTTACCATCCGATCGCAGCTGACTTCGACTGCGACAATACGTACCAGTTATCTGGCGTCACTGACAACACCGTCTCTCCACACAAAGCGGTCCTCCTCGAGAACGTACCCGATACCGTCATCGACTACTGCTTGTGGGTGGTGAATAACGTAATATTTGGCACAGAAATAACGCACTGTTCAGGTATAGTAGACGGCCACATTTCCCTTAGACAAATTGAATATGTTGGCCGCTTTCTGTAGAAAAGTGGCATAATATCATTTAAGGGAACGTTTTCGCCACTCAGGCGTTTCAAAGTTCAAGCACAATAGCGTTTTTTTCAGTGTGTTTCTTTTCATATGCAGCAGTTCTCTTATTAACCATATGTTTAAATATGGCTACGTCCTTCGACACAACGAAATAACGTCAGAATCTAAGAGACAGGACTGTGCCCACATGAAGTCTTTTTCGACGTACTGTGCAATTTATCGCTGAAGATTTCGGTAAGTCTATCCACATTTGAGATTCCATTCCAAGGCAATATTTTTGCGGTTTATAGATCAATGGATGATGTAATTCGTTATAAAAGTAAAGCTACTGACCACATAAAGAAAAACTGCCCAAATCTTGTCAGCTACTTTCTTGCAGTTAAAGCCGTATTAGCTGTAAGTCTATCAGTGAAAGAGGAGCTTTCTGCAACGAAAACGTTACGTTGGACGGAACAAAGCGTCGATAACTGTCATTCGACAGTTTTAAATCGTCCCCTGAACATACGAAGCGAAGTCGTTCTTCTTCTGATGCAGAACCACCAGAATATAATACAAAGAGTTCAGGAAATCCCAACAATCCTCAGGCATCAAATATTCATCAGCAAGATGCAGCATAAGTTAATCGAAGTTCCGACATATAGTCATTGTTCTTGAGACTACAAATGTCAATGATTTTCCATCTGTCTCACTTTCCCTGCAGCGTCTAGCGATCATTCTCAGTTTGAAACAAGCTTACGTGACGCTGCCCTACCATCTGTTTCACGAAGTCAAGCCATAGTCCCTAGCTGTAGAATCTCGAGACAAAATTTCTGAACTCTCTTCAGTGATTTAGGATGTATCCGTTGGAGAAATGTCACACGGTGCTTAACAATGTCACTAAGACCTTTTGTCAGTGGAAAAACTCAAATCGTTCGTAAAGGCAACCAGAAAAGCTAAAAACGTATTACCTACCGCCAAAAAATGTACAAAGAATTATGAGGCCTCGAGGCAGTTGACTGACAAAATCCCCGTGAAAGTAAAAGACATAAAAACACGCAACAATTTTTAAAAAGTCATTAGCATTAGATAAGGTAACAGGACGATAACATTCGTAAGCATAGCTACAGTCGTAGAATAGCATTGAAGGTCTAAAAGTGGTTAAAATTATGAGTATATCAGTCCAATTCTTCTTTTTAAATGTTCAAAGAGAAATAGTGAGAGTTATAGCGTAACTGAATGAATATTTGTGTTTCCTGCTTCACACTGGCTATCCCTTAGCTCTTACGGGTTCATAAACACAAAGCGCAGTCATAACATTGTGTGCTGATGTCGTTGGCAGACGGTACCGCCACTTAAATTATTGACAATCTCAGCACAGTAGCGACCATGAAAGCCGATATTTATTTCCCGTAAATTACGCTAACTTCTCTATCCAGTGCGAGACCCGGCAGTTAGGCACAGCTGCAGAATCCGTTCACGTCACTTTATGAGTGGCTGTAGCCCGCTTCCGGCCATACGGTTTTTATTACTGGAGGCTGGGCACTGGACTGTACGGTTTAACAGCTGCACAGCGCGCTACCTGTTGGAGAGCGGTGGGAAGCTGTGGCTACGGCAGACGCCTGTCAATGTAGCTGGCGCTCCGATTTACGGGATCAACCACGGGTGATGGGGCTGGGAGGAGGCGACTAATTTACGACGGTTACTGGTCTCCCCCTCCCCGGCAGTAAACATTTAACTTTGCCCGGACGCCAAGCAGACCGGCCCCAGAAGTACAGCTACGCCATCCGGTAGAACTGACGCCAGACATGCAACCTCATTCTCGAGGGAGCTAGTAAAATGAAACTGGTCTCGCTAGTCGCAGACTCCGGACTTTCAAGCCCTTTGGTATAAACTGAACACCTTCCCAACATGATATTCGATCAGATGAATACAGATGGTGTCTTTCCTCTGTTAATCGATTAGTTGCAGGTCCTTCATGTTATTACTGTGGTTGCGACACAAACTTTGGAGTTCTTCATTAATTAGTAACCCGAAACAGTTGAATATAGAAGGCAAGGAATCTGATTATTGAGATTCACAGGCCACATTTGAGAAAAGTAATAACCTGAAAACATTTATGTTCAAAGTAGACAATACTCCTAACATGCGAGATTAACACCATTTGAGAAGTTTTAACACTGTGACCTTATCGCCCTGTATACGTCACTGAACTGTTGACAGAATTCTCCATTCTCTGCATAAGGGGTCATTGGATGGAAACATACCAGATCCTTGGTCTGTTTAATACGCTCGCCATAACTGGTCCCTATCCAGCTCGCGGTCTAGTGGCTGTCGATAACCATGAAAAGATAGGTATACTATAATTCCAGAACGCAATCTCTGTTGTTATATACATTACTGAATCTGATTTACTTCAAGACATGCTACACCGCCTATCTACCACCTGGGATGAATTAAAATCTGTTGCGGTAGTGAAAATATGTCATTACCATTTGGAGGTGTATTTTTTTTATTATTTTACACGTTTACTTAAGTAGGGCCAGATTTAGGAGCAAATCTGGAAGGCCATGGAACGTGTCAATACATAAAAGTAATAACACGTAAAATAAAACATTTATAAACCCGAAAAAAAACCATACGTTTAAATGAACGCAGTAAACAATATAAAATAGGAATCAGCTTAATTTTTCAAGGAAATCCTAGACAGAATAGAAGGGGTGAGCCATGAGGAAACTCTTCAGTTTCGATTTTAAAGCGCGTGGATTACCGCTAAGATTTTTTAATTCTTGTGGTAGCTTGCTGAAAATGGATGCAGCAGTATACTGCACACCTTTCTGCAGAAGATTCAAGGAAGTGCGATCAAAATGCAGACTCGATTTCTGACTAGAATTAACTGAGTGAAAGCTGCTAATTCTTGGGAATAAGCTCATATTGTTAACTAGAAACGGCAAAAAAGAATATATAAACTGAGAGGCTAATGTCAGAATACCCAGACTAATGAACTGAGGTCGACAAGAGGTTCGCGAACTTACATCACTTTTTCCCGAACTGCCCGGTTCTCAACCAAAAATGTCCTTTGAGAATTGGAAGAGTTACCCCAAAATATAATACCACGCGACATAAGGGTACGAAAATAAGGAAAGTAGACTAATTTTCGTGTCCAACAATCACTTACTTCAGATACCGTTCGAATAGTAAAAATGGCAGCATTAAGTCTTTGAACAAGATCCTGAACGTGGGCTTTCCACGACACTTTCTATCTATCTGAACACCTACAAATGTGAAGTGTCCAGTTTCACTTATCATATGCCCATTCTGTGAAACTAAACCGTCGCATTTTGTTGAATTGTGCGTTAGAAACTGTAAAAACTAAGTCTTATTGTGTTTTAGCATTACTTTATTTTATAAAACCCATGAACTTATCTTATGAATTGCACTATTTGAAACAGAGCCAATGTTGCACACGACATCCTTTACTACCAAGTTAGTGTCTGCAGCAGACAGAAATATTTTAGAATTACCTGCAATAGTAAAGGACATATCATGCAAGTAAATAAGGAACAGAAGTGTCCCCATTCTGATCCCTGGGGCACTACACATTTGACCGTGCCCCACTCTGATCCGACATCACAACCACTCTCAGCACTGTGAATAATGATCTTCTGCTGTCTGTTGTTAAAGTAGAAGGTGAACTATCTGTGACCTACTCCTCGTATTCCATGATGGTCCAACTTAGTAACCTCCCCGCACAGAGATCTTAAAAGTCAATAAATGTGAAATTGTAATCTCCCAGCAAGAGTATAAAAGTCAATGTTAAGTGAAATGTTATATTCCCACAAAACTGCATAATAAAAATGAACCAAGCGTAACCTGCTTGCAAAATTAAGAATAATAATGACCCAAATGTAAACTCCCCACGAACATTAACTAATGAAGATTGCTCATTAAATCCACAATAAAATTAATTAAATAATGAAGCATAAACTATGTGTAACATCTGAACACAAATAATTAAACCTGACAAATTTTATAAGGGCAGCGGTGCTGACCTTCGGCCCTGTGAAATAATTAAACCTGAACACAAAAACCATAATTCTTACATCAGTAAACTCCATCAATATCTACTCTTATTTTTCGGCACAGCTCCGTGCAATGCTGGCCCATGTTTAATTTTAATTCTTGGAGGGAATGCATAGGAAGTATTACTTGACTTGAAATGAATCTTTTGGTTTAAAATAGTTACTTTATAAGAAAATTATTATTGGGGCAATTCTTGAACAAATTAATTACAATTAACATATGTCATTAGCTGAGCGCAATGCTGCTTCATTACCTTGTAAAACAATATACCTCGTCCTGAATCGTGACCAGAGATGGAAGGAGAGCACGCCGCCGACGCATGCTGGCGCCCGCTCAGTACAACCGTCCACTCGCTACAACTACTGCCGACAGAGTGCAACTCGCAACTGACAACTCGCAACTGACTACTCCCTCTGCCGACTCCACACACACTACTGAACTCTCGCGCGGTCAAGCGCAGACTAGCAACGATAAATAACTCTCTGGTCAGAGATTCTGTCATGCCTCGCCATCGCTGGTACTGAATACATATGAGACGTACGCGTTTCATAACCCTCCACTGGGGGGCAAAAATTTGGCAGCGATGGTGAGTCATTTGGACTTGCCATGAGCAACAAATTTTTTTAACTAATTAACTTTTCAATCACAAAATATAAGTATATAGGTGTGGAACATGAAGTAAATATAGCGCACATGCACCGAGTATACAACATATCAGACAATGACAAAATATATGTATACAATGAGTACAGAACATATCAGCAAATCACAAAAAATGTATATACAAATCATATTGATAAATGACAAAAGTGCACACTCACTGAAGTTCAGTACAAAACGTATTAACAAATGGAAGAAGTGCGCACACACTGTAGTTCAGAACATATTAAGAAAGACAAAATGTATATACAATGAGTACAGAACATATTCACAAATGGCAAAAATGCACATGCACTGTAGTTCAGAACATATTTGCAAATCACAAAAATGTATAGGCCATAAATACAAATCATGATAACAAAAATGATTTTTTTTACTATATCACAAGAATTAGGATAGGAAAGGGAAGTATTGCATCATGGTTGTAGCACTTTAGGTTGCACGCAGCTGCACTCAAAGTTCATATTGTAACGTTCCCTGGCAAACTCACACATTAACAAACTGAAATTTATTTGTACCATATACGCCACTCTGAGCAATTTGTATATAATGTAATTATTTAACAAAAAATATTATTGAATTTTGTGTAAAAGACATTTGTTATTATTTTAATATTTTTTGTAGTAATATTCTCTCTGTATTTAGGATGGTAATATTTCTATATTAAATATGTAATTGTGAAATGTGTCAATATCTTAGATATCAGAGATAAATTCAGCCAGAGGGAAATAATGTCGTGAAATTACAAAGAAATGTTAATAGTCAGCAATACTATAAAAGCACAATGCACTATGTATTCTTTGGTCTTCCTCGTTTAGAGCTGAAAGCGGTAGGAAGCTGTATCGATGTATTTGGTGAATGGGTAGACGTCATTTGTCTGTATCTAGATTTAGCCGCCATTGAAGGAGAAATTACGAACTAATGTGAGTTGAATTATTGCTTGATCTAAATATATCAGAATTTATAAAAAGTGTGTATTATTAATGTAAATTAGCTTGCCCATGTCATCTATAATATTTATTTAAAGAGTTTTCAGCATTTTTTAGCGGTGTTGCTGGGCTGTGCCGCGACCGATCGATTTGCAGCGGCCGCACATTTAAAAAATTGTTCCGCCAAAGGAAAAATCAACCAAACCCGTAAATTGGGAAGAGATAGATAAACATTAACAGTGAACTAAGAGAATGTTCTTCTTTTACAGCGATCCAGAGACTGACTGAGATTTTTTAAAAAAAATATAGTTACACATTTGTGCATTCTTAGACGGATAGTTAACATCGAAATTTAACAATTTTGGTTCTTTCAAATAACTTTAATGTATAGCGAAGTAGGTTTGATCAGTGATAATTAAATGTCGGCTTGGTAATAATTAACCATTTTCTGCTAATAGTGATAATCTTGTGTTCAAAAGCTAATGCCGGGAAAGAATTCAGTAAAAATATTTAACAAAAAATCCACTGCATTTAGAAAATGTGTGCCAAGGCCGAATGATGTGAAAAATTTAATTTTCAACCAAATATTCTTAATCAGTTAATATGAGTTCACGTAATTTTTAAATGTACGTAGTTCTTATGAAAGTGAAAATTTTTATTACCACACGTAAATAAGAGAGAGGTTCTACAACAAAGTTCGCACGCAAAGAAAGTAAGGTAAAGAAAATTAACTTAAAAGCAAATAAAATTCTTTAACGAAATTTACACAGCAATTACAGCGATTTCGTTAAAATATATTTCTACTGAAGCACAACACCAAGTGAGACAATCTGAAGTTCTTTTCCGAGAAGTATTTATCAGCGTAGCCAAGATACTGAAATGTCGTAGTAATATTCCATGTTATCATTTTGGCAGTACATTAGGTACACCAAACAGTGGGACCATAATAACGTCTCCATCGCTTACAGTGGTGGACAGCATGTCGTGTCAACACCACGTTCTTGTAAAGTAGACCAACGTCGAATTAGTGCAAAAACCAAATATAGTGCTCCATGATCAAGAGGATATACAGGACAAACGGGTATTGCAGTAATTCAGGGCAGTTAGGCCAGAAGGTGAAGGACATTAAGTCACATACTAGTCTTCATTGAGAATTACATTAGTAGTTTGCGGCATTCATTGCCCAGTTATTCAACATTTCTGTGCCATGTATGTAGTATTACAGAATAATGTTCATAAATTGCTTTACAGAGAACATTGCCACTCATTGCCTAATCATATTACATAATAATATTCATGTGGCGTTTTACAGAGAACATTGGCACTCATTGCCTGATTATAAATCATCAGAAGTCATTACATAATTATATTCATGTGGTGTTTTATAGAGAACATTGGCACTCATTTCCTAATTACAAATCATCAGAAGTCATTACATAATTATATTCATGTGCTGTTTTACAGAGAACATTGGCACTCATTTCCTAATTACAAATCATCAGAAGTCATTACTTAAAACAGGAGGTAGTCAAAAACATAGTATTACTGAATAATGTTCATAAATAATCATTGGTCATCTCAATACAGTAATCAGTAGCATTCATTTCCCGGTTACAAAGCATTATTATTATACTGTAACTATTACTCAAAGTCCGTGGTTGGAAAACATCATTCAGTATTACTCATAACTCTTTTAAATTGGTAGCATTATTTGGGACTGGTAATACTTTCTTTTTTTTGTGTTAGCAATGCATTGCGTTGAGTAATTACAGGGGAAAGAAAAAAAATTGCTTTTGGGTTGTTGCTGTAAATGAAAATGTGTAACGTCCTTCGTCATGAGTCAGCTGTAGCAAGATTATGAAACAAGTACAGTATATGTAATCACATTCATAAATGACATAGATTTAATGAACAACTGCATATAGCACATTAATTTCATAAATAGTTTCTCTTGCAAAATATACAAAAATGGATTATTAAACTGAAAGAAGAAATGCATTTTATGCTGAAAAGTAGTGAACTTCGAATTAACAGGTAATGAAATGTGTATAAAAATATGTGTTCTCTAGCTGTCCTTTCCAAAACCTTCAGTCATCATGCCATACGATATAAAACATACTGTCAAAACGAACTGCAATAAATACTTAAATAACTACATAGCATAAATACATAAACTTCAACATCATCCTCATCTGTAAAGAAAAACTTCATTATCCATATCACCATAACTCTATTATTATCGTCACCTGTAAAGAAAAACTCCATTATTCACAGTAGCATATTCTTCATCATTATTCATCATCATTCATTATCATCTGCAAAAAATCACTTCATTATTCATTATACAACTATTCCTTATTTCTATCATATTTCATCACTAAAACTAAGATGTGAAGTTCTGTCTGACAGCCTGCATCAATCGCCTCGTATTCTGAAAGAAAAAATTAGTTAAGACTGCTATTCTACGATGTGTATAGTATATTCTTGTTAATGCTTGTTAATTCTGATCCATTTACTCTTCATCACGAAGTATTGCATTCTATTTCGTTCATTCCGAAGGTGAAATTCCCATTTTGTTTAATTTATTTCTTTCACGCATCATTTCTTTCTGAAATTGATGAACAAAGATTAATGTCTTGCATTTACATAATATACTCACTAAATAATGACTGGTTTATGGTAACGTAATTAAGCATACAGCATAACATGACAGAAAACGTAATATGTGAAAAAAAATAGATAGTGTTCAGAGGCAAAAATGTACCCAGTATATCACAATGTAGCAGTAAAGTAGTCACGATGTTGGGATATCATAAGGCAAAATGTCAAAGTCAACTAGTGTTTGCTATATCTTAACTATTTCATAGTGCATACAAACAAAATATGAAAACAATCGTACAATCATAAAAAAAATGATGACAAGAAATGTGACCTTCTTTGTGTTCAGCTTGTATGTAGTGTAGTTAATAGAGGCGAGAATTGAAGACTTTAACAGAGAAAAAATTTGATAAAATTAATATATCACTAGATAGAATTGCATAATTATTCGTAACATACGTAATTTTATCTGGAAAATGTGCACTGTCTAATGTTGAACGACAAGAAAAGCGACCTGCTAACCTTACCTTGCCGGGTACTTGCCAAGAAAAAATGCGATAATCATCAGTAGGTGTTCATCTGAATATAATTGCATAAGTGGTCATAAAAATTAGGAAATGGCATTACAGTGTGATAAATCATAAAGTATTTTCATTCAATAAAAGGTTTGACGTTCGACACGTGATGGTTTCCTTTCGATTTTCTGGTTCTCAAAGTTTCGACGTGTACTACATTGGGGTGAGGAATGCTGCGAATCCGATATGGACCTGCGTATAAAAGTTCAAATTTACTGCACCTACCTTTTATTTTGTTGGATAAATAGTGTTTACGTACTAATACCTTCTGTCCAATGTGGAAGTCACGGCGTGTACAAACCTGTTTTTGCTGTCTTCTCCGGCGCTCTGCGGCACGTCTGATGTTCAGCGCAATGTCAATTATTTCATGGTGTCGTAGTCGACGAGATGTAGGAAATGTTACTAATTCTTTAATTTTGTTAGGTGGTTCAGCATTTTTCAGTATAACAGACGGAGATAGCATAGTGGATTCATTTGGTATGGAATTAATTACATCCTGGAATGAGTGTATGTGTGTGTCCCAATCAATATGTCTTTTGTGGCAGTATATTCTACACAGTTTACCAATTTCTTTCATTAATCGTTCAGAAGGGTTCGAAGAAGCATGATACCTGGATATATATATCGGAGAAATGTTTCTAGCTCGTAACATACCCGTCCATGTAGCAGATCGAAATTGTGATCCATTGCTTTCATCACATGCCCTACATGAAATAAAAAATGTTTCACAAATGCTTTCGAAACAGTTTTAGCAGTAGCTTTGCGTAACAGAGTGAAGGTAACAAATTTTGAAGTGAGTTCAACAGCGACAAAGATGTAGCAAAAACCTCTATTAGTTCTGGGAATCGGACCAAAAATGTCTACAGCGGCCATGTGTCTTAATTTAACAGGTACAATGGGATATAATGGAGGAATATGTGAAGTCGTGTCTGACTTAGCCTTCTGGCAGATTTTACATGACGCTAAAACTCGTCGTATACGTTTCTCCATGTTCGTAAAATAACAGTTCTGTCTCAGTATAAGAAAACATTTTCTAGCTCTGTAATGTGCGTAACTTAAATGAGTATACCAGATTAATTTGTTAACCAGATCGTAAGGAATGCATAATAACCAATTGTTGCTGTCAGGATGAGAGCGGCGAAACAGAATGTCATTGCGTACAGTGTAATGGTTTCTAATCGTAACATTATTCCTAGCGTGCCAAAAATGTTTAATCTCTTTCCATACGATGTCTTTACTCTGCTCTTGTGCTATGTCTTGTAATGACGACGAAATAAAGTTTTCTAATGCAACTTGTTGAATGTGCATGACGCTGAAATTTGCTTTGCAGAAGTTGGTTGCGATGTCTTGCTGATTGTTGCCGAGAGAACGAGATAGTGCATCTGCTACAATATTTTGTGTGCCGGGAATGTGAACAATTGTGAAATTAAATTCCTGTAAATAAAGTTTCCATCTACTTAATCTGTCGTGTGTAAATTTAGCCGAAAGTAAAAACTGTATCGCTCTGTGGTCTGTGTAAACGGTGGTATGTCTTCCATAAAGAAAATGTCGAAATCTCGTAAAAGTCCAAACAACACATAATGTTTCAAGTTCAGTAACAGAATAATTTCGTTCAGCAGGTGACAGAATGCGACTTGCAAATGCGATGTTTTTAATTACTGTACAACCATCTTCTTCAATTTCCTGAAAAATATGTACGCCTAAAGCGGTGTTAGAACTGTCGGTGGCAATCGAAAAGTTTCTGGTAAGGTCTGGGTGCGATAAAAGTGGAGCATTCAACAAGGCTTCTTTCAGGTTCACAAATTCAGAATGTGCTTGCTTATCCCAGGACCAAATACTGCTTTTACCTGTCAATTGGCATAATCTGGGGGTATCTAAAGCAGAGTAATGAATAAATTTACAAAAAAAATTAATTAAACCCAAAAAGCTGCTTAGTTGTTTTTTTGTCGTGGGAACGGTAATGTCACGTAACGCTTGAAGTTTTTCCGGGTCAGGCGTAATGCCTTCTGCTGAAATTACATGTCCAAGAAATTTTATAGAAGTTTTACCAAAATGCGATTTACTGAGATTAACTGTGAGTCCTTGTCCACGAAAAGTTTGCAACAGTTGTTCAAGAATCAGATTATGCTCAGACCAGTTAGCTTCTGCAATAAGAATGTCGTCCACGTACGTTGTGATTCTGTCTTTAAGTTCTGTCGGAAGTATTGTGTTCAAACCGCGAATAAAAGCTGCTGAAGAAATAGTTAAACCGAATGGTAATTTACAAAATTGATAACAGTCACCAAAACAGTGAAATGCTGTGTACTTTCTGCAATTCGGATGGAGCTAAATTTGCCAAAATCCCGATTTCAGATCTAATGTAGAATAAATAGCAGTACCATGAAATTTCTGTAGTAGTTCTTCTAATGTCTGTGGTCGATCTGTTTCATTAATAATAATGTCATTGATGTGACGCGAATCAAGTACGAGGCGAAGTGAACCATCTTTTTTCTTAACAATATGTAGCGGGTTTATGTACGGACTAACTGCTGGTTCAATAATTCCTTGGTCAATCAAATCCTGCAATTCTTTCTTAACCTGTTCTCTATGAATATATGGAATGGGATAATGCTTGGCTTTAAATGTGTCGTGTTGTTTAACTTGAAATTCATACATAAAGTCGGACATAGTACCAGGAATGTTGTCGAAAACTGGAGCTTGCTGTAAAAGAATTTTGTGTAGTTGCGTGCTTTCGTCGTCCTGTATTTGCACTGCTTTGTTTAATTTTATCAGAAATCATCTGCATTACGTCGTAGTCAGCTTCGTCTGGAGTATTATAGTTGTGTACGTACGTATCTGTGAACAATGTGGAATTACAGTCTATGCCACGTGATACGGAAATTACCTCTGTGCGATTAATTGTTTGTTCTTCTGCAGATAATGAGTGCTGAAATTCTAAAGCCAATTGTACATTTTCATCCTTCAACATTAAATAGGAATTTTGAAAGTCAATAATTGCGTCGTGTTGTACCAGAAAATTAGTACCTAAAATAACGTCGGTTGTCAATAAAGGAACAATCCAAGACTTTGACTGAAATGTGTGACCTGCAATGCAAAATGATAAATGTGTCTGTAATTTAACGTCTACTCCTTTACTCGATACTGCTCCTTTCACTTTCGTTTTGCCTAATGGTAATGTAGGATAGGTATTCTCTTTGTTACACTCTTTGAAAGTTTCCTCATTTATTACTGACATATGTGATCCGGAATCGATTACTGCTGAAAATTTCGATGAACCAATTTTAATTTCGATGACAGGATGTGAAATGGTTTTCTGAACAATTGGTCTTTCCTGCAAAAGAGTGTCTCGGATGTCGTCAAAAGTAATAACATTTTCGTGAACAACATTCTGCGTGTCAAAAGTAGTGCTTGTGTTATTGGAAGATGCGACCTGTACTGTATCTAGTCAAATTCTATCTGACATGTTATTATTTTCTGGAGGATGCTGTGGCATTTCCACTATTTGAACTGTTCTGTTATTTCTTCCAGACGTATTACGCTCTGGATGATACCTACTGTCGGGTTCATTCATAAGAATATGTTGTTGCTGATCATTTTGTTGCTCGTAAGACCGACTGTTATTGAACGTACGCTGAAAATTGTGCTCATTATGTTTACGTCTGTCGTGATAGTCATTACTATACGGTGCATTGCGATAGGAATTGAAATACTGTGTTTTCTGCACGTAGTTATTTCCTTGCTGCCGTGCGTTACTATTTGTTGTAGCTGGGACTATACATGCACGCGGCGAAACATTAAAGTTTGGTTGACCTTGTAGACTGCATTGTTGGTTAGGTATGCTAACCGGCTGACTTTCATGCTATTGTGGTGAAACACGTCTATGGTTACTAAAATGTGGTTCCTGTTCCTGATAATTTTGACGATATTGATAATTAAAATTTTGTCTGTTATTAAAGTTCTGGTGGTTGTCGTTCCTAAATCGTCTATTACCTTTACTATTGAAACTGCGTGCCTGATCATAATTGCTGTATGTTTGTTGACCTTGGTTACTATAAGAAAAATTTTTGTTTATAAAGGAATAATCCGACTGCTGTGCTTCCAAAAGCTGTAACAGATCTCTGAATGCCGAAATGTTTTCCTTCTGCTGACCCGTTAAAAGAGACACACGTAATGATCGTGGTAATTTAGAGATACATAGTTGAATAAGTGCAGATTCACTGTATGGTTCACTTAGGTACTGGTTTTGTTGGACCATATGCTCAGAAAATTGTGTGACACTGGGAAAATTCGAGTTCTCATAATTTGGTAAACTAATTAATTGATCCTTAATTCCGCGCTGTGTCGTCTTCGACCAATACGCTGACAGAAAAGCATTCCGAAATTCTTCTACTGAATAACATTGTCTCGCGATCGGTCTCATACGAGTTGCCGGTTCGCCTTCCAGAAAACTGCAAATAAATTCAAGTTTGTGTGTTACGGGCCAAGTCGGTGGAAAAGCAAAGCTGAATTGTCGTATCCAACCCAGAGGGTGAATCTGTGTTCTATCGTTTTTAAATACTTTAAATTTTCTCACTGACTGAAAATGTTTGTAATCAAAATTATCGTCTCTGTATGACGGAACAGATTCATGATTGTATGAGAATCTATTTGACTGGGACTGTTCGGAGTCTAACTCACGTACTCTTTGTAGATTACCTAAATCATACTGGCTGTGTGAGTGTGAGAAATGTTCGGAATTCGCCGTATGCTGTGACGTGTTATTAACTGAAATATTTTTTATCTCTGTTACCTCTTGCTGTAAACTTGATAATTTTCTACGTAATGTGTTATTAGACGAATCGATCTCATTGATTGTCTGCTGTAAATTTTGGAATTCAGGTGTTTGGTTAAACAAAATCGGTGCAGTATCGTCTGATTTGCTGTCATTATTACTTTCAATAACGTCCATACGACTGGCCAATTCATCATATTTTTGTCAGTATTTTTACCTGATCATCGTTTTTATTATCTGAAGTATTAATTTGTTTTTGTAATTTACGTGTGGTTTCGTTCAATTTTTTAACGTCAGCTTTAATGACATCGGAATCCTGTGTTAGTTCTAATTGTTCGAGTCTGTCGGTCACTGTCTGAAGGTCTGTTGTGTGTGTGTCTGTTTTCGATTTAAGATCGGAAATTTCATCACGTAAATCTGTGTTCAACCGCTTGATGGTATTAATTTCGTCGGACACTGTAGCAATATTGTTATCTACGTATGTCTTTGCTTTCGCGAACAATTTACGTTTATCTTCTTGTCTCTGTGCGGTGATTGTTTCCATGACTTGTCGTTTTACTTTATTCTGTTCCTGTATAAATTTACGGAAACGCGTATCAATGTCTTGCAGGTGGTGATTAAGACGTTCGTCAATTTGAGTGTTCTGTTGGTCGAATTTCGCGTCTATCTTTGCATCCATTGTGCGCGAAAGTTCTGCTGTCATTAACTTAAACTCGTCGCGTAATTGCGTTGCCTTCTCAGAGCATTGTTTACCGACTGCACTAATTTCATCTCTAAGTGTTTCTGTTGTAGCTGTTTGCATATCCCTTAATTCTTGCGCAACAGATGTAATTTCTTCGCTACTTTTCCTAGCACAAGCCTCAATTTCCTCGCCTAATTGTTCCTTAGTATCATGACACTGCGCGGCAACGGCTCTAATCTGTTCACTAAGCTGTCTGGAATTGTTGTCTAATTTTTCAATTAACTGTCTGGAGTTGTTATCCAATTTTTCATTAAGCTGTTGTTTGAGTTTTTCGTTATTTTCATTAAGTTGTTGTTTGAGATCTTCTTTAAGTTGTTTGGGATTGTTATCTAGTTGTTTGAAATTTTCCTTAAATTGTTTGTTATCTTCACTCTGTTGTTTGAAATTATCACTAAGTTGTTGTTTGAGATTCTCACTTTGTTGTTGTAGCAATCTTGCCACAATTTGTTCCAAGTCAAAATTAGCATTTCTATTCTCTGTGCTGTTTAGTGGTGTACCTGCAATTGTCACGTTTTGTGTGACTATTTTGTCATTCTGTGATTCACAAAAAGGTTTGCTTATCGGATGTATACTGTTAGACACTACCTCGGAATTAAATAAATCCGACGCATTCTGATTACACTGTTCGTTTTCATTAAAAAAATTTGTCTGTTCGTCACGTGAATTTTGCAAACCGGTTGTGTTAAGCTGGGCAGCACTCATTGCAACAGAACGCCCCGCGTCATAAATTGTCGTCAAATTAACAGAGGACACAATTGAATTCGTCTGTTCATCACTAAGATCAAAATCTTTATTAGTGGTCGGTACGTATTGATTGTCAGTAAACGGAGGATTGTCATGATTACACTGCGCGTCGCAAGTACTATCGGTCAAGTTGTTTAAGTCGACCATTTCACTCATTATACCTCGCGAGGCACTATTAACAGTCTTTCGCGGCATTTTTACACAAATCACAATTATTCACAAATGAAACAAAGACAATGCAAAATCCAACAAACACAAATACAACAAAGAGCAACGAATTGCCGATGATCTGTTAGAGAAAGTCACAAAATTAGTAAAAGCGTTGCGCCAAATGCTAATTATATTTAGTAAATAAGAGCAGATATCTGACTACTTATCAGAAGATTCTCAAAGAAATACGATCCTGGTCCGGATGTCGCCAAGTGTAACCTCCCCGCACAGGAATCTTAAAAGTCAATAAATGTGAAATTGTAATCTCCCAGCAAGAGTATAACAGTCAATGTTAAGTGAAATGTTATATTCCCACAAAACTGCATAATAAAAATGAACCAAGCGTAACCTGCTTGCAAAATTAAGAATAATAATGGCCCAAATGTAAACTCCCCACAAACATTAACTAATGAAGATTGCTCATTAAACCCACAATAAAATTAATTAAATAATGAAGCATAAACTATGTGTAACATCCGAACACAAATAATTAAACCTGACAAATTTTATAAGGGCAGCGGCGCTGACCTTCGGCCCTGTGCAATAATTAAACCTGAACACAAAAACCATAATTCTTACATCAGTAAACTCCATCAATATCTACTCTTATTTTTCGGCACAGCTCCGTGCAATGCTGGCCAATGTTTAATTTTAATTCTTGGAGGGAATGCATAGGAAGTATTACTTGACTTGAAATGAATCTTTTGGTTTAAAATAGTTACTTTATAAGAAAATTATTATTGGGGCAATTCTTGAACAAATTAATTACAATTAACATATGTCATTAGCTGAGCGCAATGCTGCTTCATTACCTTGTAAAACAATATACCTCGTCCTGAATCGTGACCAGAGATGGAAGGAGAGCACGCCGCCGACGCATGCCGACGCCCGCTCAGTACAACCGTCCACTCGCTACAACTACTGCCGACAGAGTGCAACTCGCAACTGACAACTCGCAACTGACTACTCCCTCTGCCGACTCCACACACACTACTGAACTCTCGCGCGGTCAAGCGCAGACTAGCAACGATAAATAACTCTCTGGTCAGAGATTCTGTCATGCCTCGCCATCGCTGGTACTGAATACATATGAGACGTACACGTTTCAACTTCTAGAGCAATGTTTTGTGATCAACACAATCATACTCCTTAGTTAAATCAGAAAATATGTCCAGCGTCAAAACCTTTTGTTTAATCCATCTAGTACCTCACAGAGAAAAGAAAATATAGCATTTTCAGTTGTTAAACCACTTTTAAAGCCGAACAGCACATTTGGCAGGAAGTTAAGTGAAATAAAATGATCAGTTATCCTTACATACGCAGCATTTTCAATAACTATAGCAAACACTGATGGCATAGAGACAGGTCTAAAATTGTTTCCCTTTCTATAAAGCGGCTTTACTACTGAGTACTTTAATCGTCCACGAAACTAACCGTCCTTAAAGGAAAAATTACAAATATGGCTAAGTACAGGCTAACATGTGTAGCACAGAACTTTAATATTCTGCTGGGCACTCCACAAATTCCATGAGTGTCCTTATTCTTCAGTGATTTAATTACTGACTTAATTTGCCCCTTGTCAGTATCACAGAGGAGTATTTTGACATCAATCTTGGAAAGGCATTTTCCAAGAGAGTTACATGATTCCCTATAAAAACTAAGTTTTTATTTAATTCACCAGCAATGCCCAGAAAATGATTGTTAGATACTGTACGTATATCTGACTTATCAGTAACGGAAATATTTTTACTACGAACTGACTTTATATCATCGACCTTAGGCTCTTGATCAGAGACTTCCTTCACAACTGACCATATGGTTTAATTTTATCTTGTGAAGTTGTTATTCTGGTTACGTTACACATACTCTTTACCTTACAGTACTGTTTGTAACGGACTACTGTAGCTTGATTGTGACTAGTGCCAACATTTCGATATACTTTCCACTTTGTTCTACATGATATCCTTATCCCACTAGTCAGCCACCCCAGCAGCCTTTTACTGTCAGTACCCTGTTTAGATTTTTCAAATGGAAAGCAACTCTCAAAGAGCATGAGAAATGTGTTATGGAAAGCATTGTATTTGTCATCTATGTGATCGGCACTGTAAACTTCCTGCCGTTCTTGTTCCTTAACGAGGCTTAAAAACTCTCCATTGCCGTTGGATTAGCTTTCCTACGTAGTTTGTAATTATATATAACATTTGTTTGAGTGCAAAAGCCGTTTAGTGCTAAAATTTGTGCATCTGAAAGGCCATTCACTATTTTACTAACAGAATGCCTACCTAGTAATAAAGAATGAATAAAAATATTGTCTATGGCTGTGCTACTGTTCACCTGCGGTGTAGAATCGTTCTAGTTCGCGGAGTGATTCCTACCAACATTACATAGTAGAGGATGCTTTCTAGCAATCTCATTTAGCGGAAGGTGCTTTGTACCAATGTTATCTGGTCAACGTTACTTTGTATCGATGTTGCCTGGTAGAGGGAGTGTTTTACCTATACATACTGTATACTGCTGAAAATGCCCTGACATAGCTCAAAAAAAGCGAAGAACACAAAACAGTTTAAATCCTTTTACCCAGCCTATCTTTGCAGTGAAGCCTTCTCAGCGTCGCGTCCATATATTTTTCTCTCCCGCTATCTTCCTTTCCTCCGATAGGTCTTTTTGCCTCTCTGTCATTCCCACTGCCACTATCCTCGTTGCTTTCCCACACTCTTCCTTACCACTGTCTCCTTCTATTTCCTTTTCACTGTCTCTGTCCCACTACCAATGAATTTGTCCCATTCTTGACTGATGACCTCAGATGTTAAGTCCCATAGTGCTTAGAGCTTTTTGAACCATTTATCCCATTCGTTTTCTCTCTCATTGCTACTGTCTCCTTTTTTATCACTTACAGTCTGTTGCCTTTCTCTTCGACCACCATTTCCACTTATCTCTCATTTTCATTTACACTGTCTCCCCCATTTCTTCCCCACAGTCACTAGCAGCATTCATCTCTCTTTCTCTTCTACTACCACTATCTCTCACTGATCATCATCATCTCCGCTCTCTTAGGTTTCTATTGCTATTGTCTTCATCCATTTCTCATTCTCTTTCACCGACAATTTCTCACTCCCCTCTAGCATTGTCTCCCCTCTCCTTCTCTCCCACTGTCACTGTCTGCTCTCTCCTTCTCTCCTACAGGCACTGCCTCCATTCTCTTTTACCGCAGTTGTCTCTCTGTTGTCTCTCTGCTACTCTTTCAGGACAGAAAAGCGCGAATATGTTCGCTTGCCGAAGTTTTCGTTGAGAAAGGCGGAATGAGTATTGAGGCAGCTGGTTCCCCACTTTTCTGTCAGAGGTACTTAAAGACGAACATACTCGTCTTTTTCGTGCTTTGACAGTAGCTTTCATCAGCTGGTTCCTTTCTTTTCCCTATTGTGGCAGGTTGTGTTACTTGTTGTTTTTATGGCCTTCAGTGCGAAGAATGGTTGATGCAGCTCTCAATGCTGCTCTATCCTGTGCAAGCCTCTTCATCTCCAAATAACTACTGCAACTTAAGTCCTTCTGAGTCTGCTTACTGTATCCATCTCTTGGTCGCTCTGTACGGTTTTTACCACCCACGCTTCCCTTCATTACTAAACTGGTGATCGCTTGGTGTCTTAGAATGTGTCCCAGTCCCTTCTTTTAGTCAGGTTGTGCCATAAATTTCTTTTTTCACCAGTTCTATTCAAGACTTCCTGATTATTTGCGTGAATTACCCGTCTATATTTCAGCATTCTTCTGTAGCTCCACACTTCAAAAACTTCTATTCTCTTCTGGTCTAAACTGCTTATCATCAACGGTTCACTTCCATACACTGCTACACTCCCGACAAATTCCCCTAGAAAAGGCTTCCTAATACTTAACACTATATTCGATGTTAACAAATTTCTCTTCTTCAGAAGCTCATTTCTTGCCATTGTCAGTCTACATTTTATATCCTCTCTATTTCGTCCAGCATAAGTTATTTTTCTACCCAAACAAAACTTATTTACTACCTTAAATGTCCCATTTTCTAATCTAACTCCCTAAATGTCCCCTGATTTAATTCTGCTACATTCCATTATCCTTGTCTTGCTTTTCTTGATGTTCATCTTACATCCTCCTTTCAAGACACTGTCCATTCCGTTTGACTGTTCTTCAATGTCTTTTTCAGGCTCTGACAGAATTACCATTTCGTCAGCAAACCTCATAGTTTGTATTTGTTCTTCCTGAATTTTAGTTCCTTCTCCATATTTTTCTTTGGTTTCCTTTACTGCTTGCTCAACGTACACGTTGAATAACTGCAGGGATAGGTTACAACGCTGTCTCAGTCCGTTCTCAACCACCGCTTCCCTTCCATGCCCGTCGACTATTACAACCGCCGTCTGGTTTCTGTGTAAGCTATAAGTAGCGTTTCGCTCCCTGTATTTTACCCCCGCTACCTTCAGAATTTGAAAGACAGTATTTCAGTAAACATTGTCAAAATATTTCTCTAAGTCTACTAAAGTTATAAACGTAGGTTTGCCTTTCATTAACCTAACTGCTAAAGTAAGTCCTAGGGTGAGTATCGTTTTGCATAATCCTATATTTATCTGAAAGCCATACTGATCTTCCCCGTGGTCAGATTCTACAGTTTTTCCATTCTTCTGTAAGGAATTCGTGTTAGTATTTTGCAACCGTGACTTATTAAACGCCGGACGTTGTGGCCGAGCGGTTCTAGGCACTTCAGTCTGGAACCGACCGACCGCTACAGTCGCAGGTTAGGTTTAAATAGTTCTAAGTTCTAGGAGACTTATGACCTCAGATGTCAAGTCCCATAGTGCTCAGAGTCATTTGAACCATTTGAACTTATTAAACCGATAGTTCGGTAATTTACACACCTGTCAGCAACTGCATTGGAATTGCAGTTATTACATTATTGTTGAATTCTGAGGGTTTTTCGTCTGTCTAATACGTTTTGCACACCAGACTGAATAATTTTGTCGTGGCCTGCTCTCCCAAGGCTATTAGCAGCTAATGACGTCTACTCCCGGAGCCATGTTTAGATGGTGGTGGTGGTTAGTGTTTAACGTCCCGTCGACAACGAGGTCATTAGAGACGGAGCGCAAGCTCGGTTAGGGAAGGATTGGGAAGGAAATCGGCCGTGCCCTTTCAAAGGAACCATCCCGGCATTTGCCTGAAACGATTTAGGGAAATCACGGAAAACCTAAATCAGGATGGCCGGAGACGGGATTGAACCGTCGTCCTCCCGAATTCGAGTCCAGTGTGCTAACCTCTGCGCCACCTCGCTCGGTTGCCATGTTTAGACTTAGGTCTTTCAGTGCTCTGTCAAATTCTTCTCGCAGTATCATATCTTCCATCTCATCCTCGTACCTTTCTATAATATTGCTTTCAAGTTCATCTCCCTTTTGTAGACCCTCTATGTACTCCTTCGGCCTTTCATGTTTCAGTTATTTGGTTAGGACTGGTTTTCCATCTGAGCTCTTGACAATCTAATAATCATACAGCTGCTTCTCTTTTGTCCAAAGATCTATTTAATTTTTATGTAGGCGGTATGTATCTTTCTCCTAGTGGTATAGACTTCTAAATCCTTATATTTGTCCTCCGGCCACATCTGCTTAGTCATTTTGCATTTCAAGTCAGTTTTATTTTTTAGAGGTTGAAACCTTCCCGTCTCCTCTATATCTCTTTTGTTCCCTTCTACAGTAACCTATGAAACCTTCCCTTAGGATTTCTATCCCTTGCTTAATAATAACAAATGAAATCTTCCTTTTGAAATTAATTGTCTTTCTCAATCTTCGCATACAAATTTAAATGCTGCTTATTAAAAGTGATTTGCTGATTATTTCGACGAAACATAGAATGTGTCGTCGTCGTGGCTCTCAGTCGTTACCTGCAATAACCCAAAACTGTTTCTTACCTTTTTTCCTGTTACTGGATCGCCATCTGACTGCTACATCGAACTGAGGCATGAATATACTTACTGTGTTTTACTTCAAATGGCTCTGAGCACTATGGGACTTAACATCTGAGGTCATCAGTCCCCTAGAACTTAGAACTACTTAAACCTAACTAACCTAAGGACATCACACACATCCATGCCCGAGGCAGGATTCGAACCTGCGACCGTAGCGGTCGCGCGGTTCCAGACTGAAGCGACTAGAACCGCTCGGCCACTGCGGCCGGCTGTGTTTTACTATACTTTATTGACTGCTGGTGGGCTGTCATAATAAGTGGCTGTATTTATTACCAAAGCCGACGTTATTCTTTAATAGCAAAGCTGACGTTATTTCTTTAATAGCAAAGCTGGCGTTTTTTCTTTAATTAATTTGACTGAAGTTACGTAATTCATAGTTAAACTTTTTCTTGACAACAATAAAATTTTTTGAAGTTTTGAGTTGATGGTTTTTGAGATGGATTATAATCAGTAATGCAATATTGCTGGCAAAAATTAATTATATTCTGAATGAAATGATTTTACAAACGTTCAAATGGGACTTATTTTTTACAATAATCTTACAACTAGCATTGCGCAAACATATCTTCAGTAGTCTTGAGATTCTCAAAAAAATAACTCAATAATATTAGTTCCTCTTATGATAATAGTTAGCTGATGCCTCTGTACATCCATTTATAATCTCTTGTAAATCATAGCTGGTGGCTGGCAGGCACATCGCTCCGCTCAACCTCTCGCTTCAGACCAGCTACCGACTCGCTTCACTTCTCGCTTACTATTGACTTCCTGCGAACGCTAAAGTGCGGTCTGTCCTGCCAACAATGCTTTCTGGTGCAGACAATCCCTGCTACCATTACAAAATGTATCAATGCGCGGTCTTTCCCGCTCTTTTCTTAAAATGTATCCATACGCGGTCTCTCCCGCCCTTTTGAAATTATATCAATGTGCGGTCTCTCTTGCCAACAATACTTTGGTGCAGACATTTCCTGCTACCACAATTATTTCCAACATGACAAATATTAATTATTCCTACTTAATCGTATTAATAAAATATAAACATCTTTCATAAATTGTGATTTGACAATAGACAATAGAAATATACACGTCTTACAAGGTTTGTGTTCTCTTTCACTTGCTTCATTTTTTACATTATGAAATTTTCTCGTTTCGTCAACTAAATTCAAAATCTCCCTTCTTATAAAAGATTTCTAATAGGCGTGGTGTTTTTACCTATTTGACCCTCTCCTGCTTTCACTATTTCATTTCTTAAAGTTCCTAGTCGTCTTCTACTGTGTTCCTTTCCCCTGTTCCAGTCATGTTACCTAATGCTCCTTCTGAAACTTTCAGTAAACTCTGGGTCTTTCAACTTATGCAGGTGGCCTCTCCTTAATTTCCTACCTGTTTGCAATTTCTTCAGCTTTAATCTACAGTTCATAACCAGTTCATTGTGGTTAGAATCCACATCTGCCCCTGGAAATGTGCTGCTTATATAAAACGAATTCTGTGGGCCAGTAAAGTTTTAACAGTTTATTTACGTACTTTGGTTATTTATATACTTTGACACATTTAATTGCATCGACACGCATAAACAACAAATAAGTATGCATAATTTCAGGTTAAAAAGATCGTCTACCACCCAACGCAATTTCACATTGCGCTACTTTACGTAAGAATGCACAACAGTTTTTGGCTACATCAGTGATAAAGAAACAATACGAATTTGCTTTGCAAGTAGAAATAATTTCGTATGACAGTTTTTTGTATGGTGGATATGACACCAGCTGGCACCGTCGAATAATAATTTCCAAGTTAAGACAGCCTGTACAGACGTGAAATGCCTTTTACACAATGATAACGTGTCATAAAGTTTTACTGGTGAAAAAATGGCGACAAAAATTTAGTAAGGTGACCACACCACCCATGCAATGACTACAGAATCCTTGTTTGTTCACTACTCCAGTTGAAACTAACTACATTTACGCCTAAGACAGAATATTACGTGCATACTGTACGCGCATAAATACGTTAACTTTAAATCTCTGGATCTCGGTGATGGATAATGATGAAAAATTTTTCGAATTTCCTTGAGAAAATCACTTTAACAACACATGGTATAAATTTCGACGATTATTCGCAAATAGAAGATATAGACTTGGGCTTCCCCATAGCTGGTACTTTTGGTCTCCAAAAAGTATGGTTTTTCGGGGTTTTCTCAGGAACCAACCATAAGCAAATGCTGCTTTTATAAATTGTGTCAGACCCACTTACACCACACCTAAGGCAATTAGGTACTTAAAAAGTACGGTTTTTCTGGATTTTATCACGAATTACCCATGAACAAATACTGATTTTATAAATTGTGTAAGACCCACCTACATCACACATAAAGCAAAAGATTTTCCTGGCCTGGAGGAAGTGTCTAATGGTTAAATTTTGACCCTGTACTGTACGATAGCTACAATATGCCCAATCCCGATGCGAGATATGATCGCAGGAAAAATTACATTTTTGTGCTTGGTTTTTTTGCGACATATTGATGCCTTGCAACCATGCAGAGACCTAGTGAAGTCCCCAACCACGGTCTGTTTGTATGTACGTGATAATCTCAAGCACTACTGTGGAGATCTTGATATGGTTTTCACTAACAGATAGACTGATTTACGAGGATTATTTATCTACATAACTTCTAAGTATTTCGTGCAAATTGGCTCAATTACGATGGATTAAAAACTCCCACTGCTGTGAAAGGTTGCCATCGCCATCTTGTGGTGAATAGAAGCTCTATTTGGAAATGCGGTTGCTCGGCGATGCTCTGTACCAATGTTTCGTGGCAGAGGCTGCTTTGTACCAACGTTGCATGGAAGAGTGTGCTTGGTACCAGTGGTATTTGGAGAAGGATACTGTATACTGATCCTGCATGGGACTTTGGTTTCCATATTTCTGGGTGGGGTAGAATAGAACAAACGAAGAAAAAACCTGCCTTGTAAATATGGGTACAGTTTAGAATCCATGGTTATTAGACAACTCTTTTTTGTTTTGGTCCATACCACCTCATCCCATAATATGCAAGCAAAAAGCTTGTAGTAAAAGATATTTCTTTCACACTATAGAAGATGAAGTGCTCAAAGCTCTTAAGGTATGCGTTTTAGAACCCATGTTTACTGGACTTCTTTGCGTGGAATGGTGGTTCCTGTCGTAACCCTGAATACTGATCATTTCTCGTGGGACACATTATATATATATACATATATACATATATATATATATATATATATATATATATATATATATTAATAAAATCTAAATCTAATTTATAATTATTTATTACAGTTGCCACAGTGCCTAAAGAAAGTGCAACACTCCCAAGGACAACGTTGAGTGGTATGTGGGAGTAATAGATGCCTACTGAGGGGATGTACTGTTAGTGACCCTATTGTCATGGTTACTGGTGATCAGACGGCGCTCAAGACGTCTGTCTATGCAGCATCTGTTTTGATTTTGTAGTCAGTAACCGTGCTGAATGTAGAGGTGAACAGTGTTTGCAACATTCACTCTAGAGTAGAACCACGCCCCACCGAAGAGTATGTACTCTCACTGAACAGCTTCAGCCATTTGAAAAGAGTCACATTGTCAGCCTGCAGCAAGCTGGATGGACGTATCGACGGACTGCTGCACATGTCGGGCACAGTGCATCGATGGTATGCCGCTGCTTTGATCAGTTGTCTTATGGAACGTTCCCACTTCTACAACTGTAGGCCAAGTTCTGGACGTCTGCCTAGTAAAGATGCACGTCAAGAGCGACGAATTATGCGAGCAGTGGTGAGCGACCAGTCATCATCCATGGTCGAAATCTGGGCACATGTTGCACCTCCTTCGTCACCAAGGACGAATGGGGCTGCCTGCTTAAAGCAGGATAAATATTACTTGTGCCTCTGGCCAGACTACCACTGACACCATGACACTACCAAGTAGTAGTGCGAAACAGCCGACGGGAGAGTGGAATCAGGCTCTGCTGTCAGTGATGAATTTGGTTCTGTTTGTATGTGTGTGATGAACGTGCACGTGTGTGGTGTGGACCTAGTGAGCTGCCTCTTCTGCAGCGTATTTGCTCATAACACAGGTTACATCCCAGGCTTCACGGTGTGGGGGCCATCAATTACAACTAGCGGTCACATATGGTGTCTCTGCAGTGTAACGTAACCAATGCCCGGTGTATTGTACATGCTTTATTCTCGTGCAGTGGGGACCAGCCGTAGGTGTACATACGTAGTCCTACTGAAAAAGCATATCTATCATTATATGCTGTTTTAGTAGGAATGTGTACGTCGACTTACGGCAGATGCGACGCTGCGTGTTCTTCCTCGCGCTCAGTGAGATCACCAGATCTCTCGTCAACTGAAAAAGTACGGGACACGATGAAGCGAGAACTTACTCTTTCTCCAGAGTGTGCAAGAACCACTGGTGAATTGCAACGAAGGGCTCATGTTGCTTGGGACAGTCTCTCACAGGATGCCATTCGGCTCCTTTATGATTATTTGCGCGTGAGAATTCTCGCCTGCATTCCTGCCAGACGGGGGTACACTGAACATTGACGCATCTGTGTGCGCCTTCGCTAGCACACCGGTCGGCACTAGAAAATATTGTGTAGCAGGTGCTGAACTAGGCACGCCTATTACAAAGGAAGAACAAGCCACGCTCACAGACTATGCACCGATAACGCACCTGGGCAGCGTGCGAATAGGCAGATGCCGCCGACCAATCTGTCTGTCTCTCAGTTTCGGCACTTCAGTACGTCGCACTGTACTCCAGTCTACCATAGTGATCGTCGTCTCCTCGCACCTTAGCTAGATGTGGGGGAAGGTTAGTCATTGTACACTGAAGCTCCAAAGAAAGTGGTATAGGCATGCGTATTCAAATACAGACACATGTAAACAGGCAGAATAAGGCACTGCGGTCACCAGCGCCCGTATAAGACATCAAGTGCCTGGCGCAGTTGTTAGATCGCTTACTGCTTACTTAACTCTATCTTGGCCACCAAGTTCGGAGAATCTCTTCCTAACAAAACGTTTGGAGAATTTTGGGTAGGGCCCACTCACCTGCTCGTGATTTTTACGATTTAACGTGCCAGTTGCACAGAATTTGACACGATATCCCTCTAGAGGACATCCAACAACTCTGTCAATCAGTGTCAAGTCGAATAACTGCTTGTCTAAGGGCCCCAGGGGGACCAACGCATTATTAACTTGCTCAATTTCTGAAGCTCTTTCTCTTGAATAAATCATCCAATTTTTCTGAAACTGTTGTCAATTTATTGTCTGTACGTGTACATCATGTCTCCCAATTTCCGCTCCCTTCCTGGTGCGTCGTTTTACCTCTCCTCTCCTCTCCTCTCCCCTCCTCTCCTCTCCTCTCCTCTCCTCTCCTCTCCTCTCCTCTCCTCTCCTCTCCTCTCCTCTCCTCTCCTCTCCTCTCCTCTCCTCTCCTCTCCTCTCCTCTCCTCTCCTCTCCTCTCCTCTCCTTTCCTCTCCTCTCCTTTCCTCTCCTCTCCTCTCCTCTCCTCTCCTCTCCTCTCCTCTCCTCTGCTCTCCTCTCCTCTCCTCTGCTCTGCTCTGCTCTCCTCTGTTTCTTCTTATAGTTCAACAGCCACGTTGAGTGTGTACCCTGGGAAGTCCTAACAGATACGGCGTATAACATCCTGAACTAAACAGAGTTATTAGGAAATTTTTTTGATGTTACGCGATAAGAAAGAAGCAAAAGTTACAAACCAGAGATTTAAGTGAGACCGAAAAAAACGTAACAGAAGCCTCTCTTGTTGAGCGTCAGATTTAGTCAATGAACATGACAATGCAACATAACTCATTCATAGATTTCTTTAAATTTTTGTACAGTGTACGAAATGAATGAGAAATGCTGATACTTGACAATGAAAGTGATGACATCGCGAATGAAATACCAGATGACATGTATATTGTCATTTGAGGTGTGATGGAAGAAAAAGGAACAGAACATGATGGAGTTTCATTATAAATGGTTAAAGCTGAAGAAAAGATATATCAAAATAAACATTCACGATACTTTATTGAATATCTGTGAAGGAAGAGAAACCAATAATAGCTACTGAAGTATGAGCCTCATCTCGGTAAGGTGTATGATAACCATGTAGATTTTCACGAACCACAAAGAAATAAGAAAGCAAAACTTTTCTTTAGAAATGGATATATCATAATAGACTACTTGCAGTTCGTGAATAAATTTCTAAATCGACGTCAGGAATTCATAGACTCTGAAAAGATTTGGAGTGAGTTATAAAAATCTCCATTAACATACTTTGATGAACAAGTACTTTATGTAGCAGCGCATTCTGAATAATTTATGCACTAATTGTATATATTTAATTAAGATAGAAGGAAAGTTCACTTTTGAACGTCCTATGTTTTCAGATGACATAGTTCTATCTGACTGCAGTTCATATATAGTGCAAAAACTATCACACAACTTTATGGAGCAAGTTAGAAAATAGACCTGAAAATCCATTATGATTAGATTAAAAAGAAGTATAATCAGTACATCAAAAAGTCACTGGTGCAAATTAAGAAGATTGTCCTACAATCAGTTTGCGTATTTTTGTGTTTAGAACAGCTAAGGAGAGTACTAGATGGAAAGTGAGATCCGTAAAAAGAAGGCTAACAATGGTCTTGGGGCCTTTTGGTGTGGAGTCCGAAATCATCAGAATCAAGATTATAATATGTCTGAAAATGAAAATTTCGTAAGCAGTTAGTATTAACAGTTTCGGTCTATGTCAGTAACATATGGACTTCTAAAGCGAACACTATCAACTGAAAGGTGCTTTGCAACCAAGTATCAGTAGAAACGGAAAGATAATGAAACGGTTTAGGAAACAGACTTTACTGCATTAAACCTATGTACCTCTTAATTAATAGATTATGACAGGGATAAAAATTTTAAATTCGGCAAACAATAAAATTAGGTATTGAAAATGATTTTTTTTTACCCTGTAAGCCGATAGAAAGGCAAACTGTAATTGGGACCATGATTCATAAACCTGGTTAACCATTTAACAATAGAGACAAAAGCATTCTGGATTATATGGAGCTGCTGGTGAAACATATTACTCATCATCACCGCAATTTGGTAACTGTATAGGATGAGTGGCTTCAAGTGGACTTGTCATTTATGAAGAAACTTCTAGGCATTCTTCCTTGCCTTTGGAGGCCATTATCAAAGCCGGAGAGATTAGTCATCTCTGTGTTGCTACTAATTTTCCGCACTATTTCAGGATATATGCCAACGGCCTTGCCGCAGTGATAACACCTGTTCCCGTCAGATCACTGAAATTAAGTGCTGTCGGGCTGGGCTAGCATTTGGATGCCTGATCTCCGGTCTGCCGAGCACTGTTGGCAAGCGGGATGCACTCAACCCTTGTGAGGAAAACTGAGGAGCTACTTGATTCAGAAGTAGCGGCTCTGGTCTCGTAAACTGACATACGGCTGGGAGAGCGGTGTGCTGACGGCATGCCCTCCACATCCGCATCCAATAATGCCTGTGGTCTGAGGATGACACGATGGCCGGTAGGTACCGTTGGGCCTTCCAAGGCCTGTTCGGACGGAGTTTAGTTTTATTTCAAGATATGATGATGATGTCGTTTGGTTTGTGGGGCGCTCAACTACGCGGTCATCAGCACTCGTACAAAGTCCCAATTTTTTCACAGTCCAGTTTTTTTCACAGTCCATTCTAGCCACTGTCACGAATGATGAGGATGATGATGAAATAATGAGGACAACTCAAACACCAGTAACCGGGCAGAGAAAATCCCCAACCCGGCTGGGAATCTAACCCAGGATGCCGTGATCCAGAGGTGGCAACGCTAGCCACTAGATCACGAGCTGGGTACATTTCAAGATATATCCTGCTGGCTCCAAAACCACAGGTAATGGCAGAGCGAGCTGCGCGTCCTCTCTCCAAGTACAGGTTATAAGAATTTGATTTCACTTCACTGTTGTACCGTCTCATGGAAAGCCGTCTAAAAATAAAAGGTAAAATGTTACGATAACCGCAAATGAACTGTGTCAATAACGAACAACACTATGCGTGATTGTACGTTTAAAAGTGCTATCAACGAGAGAATATTATTGTTGAACGAGATAAACACTCCGCCTTTACGTGTTTTGAACATAAAAATATTAATAATAAATATATTTCTATGTAACAAATACTAAGAACAGCAAAGTCTATATAATGTCATGGAACTTCTATTTAACTGTACGATAAAGATTAGGAAGAATAAAATGATCACTCTGGTGCCAGCTCTAGAACCTACTAGACGGATTTGTACGAGGTTGCTTCTGAACATACGATTTTGTTACTTGTATGTAAGTTTTTTTTCAGAATATAAGTATAAAAAGTATTTGTTCTTGTAATCTCATTTCCTATCTCTCACTCCATGTGAATATAAATATAATTAATTATTAAAACAATTATATAAATACAATTAATTATCGCTAGGATTCAGGTTTTACCATTGTTCATCCGCTGTTTTTTTATCGTGATGATCCATGGGCAGTCATTACGTGAAACACAATTAATCACATGATTTTCGGACTTTACCCACAAGATAACAGGAAAAAAATACTTTAAATATTTTTGCTATCAGGAAAATAATTTTTTTGTAAATATACACGATGTACGCAAACATAATAAATAATAAGTAATAATATGCCAGGGTTGCTTATAAGTAAATCGCTGACTGGTAAAAATCGGGTTTCCACTGTCGTAAATATTATTCAAATCATAATTAACAGTATAAAATCTCAGCGTTTAACAAAAAATTTATTTGATATTGAGAAATAGTGCCGCTACGTAGGTGATTAAATATTCATTTATCGGGCATTAACTACTACAGTTTTAAACAAACTACCAATATTTTTGAGTTAGCCGTGTGTGTGTGTTAACATAAGCAAATTTTTACAACCCAAACTAGTAGCTTTAGTCTGAATTACTTGCCTACATATCAACATTGATGATTCTCAGTGTACATTTTAGCCGCTACTGCAGCGTGCAAAATATACGCGACGTCATGACTTATCAATATTTTCATCCACTATTCGAGACATAACAGATACCTTTTATATATTATATACAAAAAAGAAAGAAAGGTTGCCGATATACTGCGAAACTTGAAACTTGCATGTTTTCTGGAGAAGTTTCGGCTCTACTTGTAGCTATACATTAGTTGCAGAACCTCACAATACAAAACATACTGATATTAATGGCTTGTACAAGCTTACTCCAAGATATGCAGACGACAGCTATTGTCAAGTATACTAAATCACTGGTTATGAACATTTTGAGTCAGCAAGGAAAACGAAAATCTTGGGAAGAAAATAAATTTTATGTGGATAAAGCGACACATAAACGTTAAATATAAAGAAATAGTTGATGACTTAGCGAAGACCACCGCTCAAAACCGCACGTTTAAAAACAATTTATTACCGGCATCAGACCTGAAGACTACATTACATAGCTGCCAATGTGAAGATGAATATCAGCCATCAGGACGCAGTAAAGGGGAAAATTATGGACAAATTCTGCCAAATATTTCCTCAAACCCTGGTTCTATACATTCAAGGAGAATAAGAAGTCTATAAGTTCTAGAACGGCATGAGATCTAATCACGGATCTCTCCCAGCCATCTTCAGCGAATACACGTTCGAGATAATTGTTATTGACAGTGTGATGAAATAACAGTACGAGATAATCACAATTTTTTTTCCAATGTTAAATTTTGAAAACCAGCAAACTAATTTCCTACAACAGGTAATTAAAAGTCTTCAACCATTGCCAACAAATACAGGACCTCCTTCCATCAAAATACGTGTGATAAATTAACTTTAAAAACAATTATGAATTTTTTAAATAAATATATTCTTATCATCTACCATCTTACTAAACACATCTCTAAATTTTTAGTACACTGAGGGATTATCGTATAGCCTTCAGTGAAAAATAAAGTTATTGACTATTTTTTCGATCCATTGTACTTGTTACTATACCAAAACATATCACTATTAAGTTTCGAGGAATCTGTGCTGCATTAATACGGGAGTGAAGCGCAGTTACATTCGTGAAGGGAACAACAATAAATCTTAATGGGTGACCAAGTGTCACTCTAACTCCCAATAATGACATCGTTGATAAACGTATTCTGAAAATCACAAACAAATAATGACTTCACCCCCCCCCCCCCCCCCCCCCCCCCCGTACCGCAATCGAGCCCTAGATCCTTTTGTTCCTCGCCAGTGACTTGAGTTTTCTGTATAACAGTCTTAAGAACTATGTCATCCCCAATTTTTTGTTCGGTGTGTTTACAAGTAATGTGTAGAAGAGATATATGTTTAGAAAGAGGTCAATAACAGATGACTAATGATTACAGTTCTATATGAATTAAGAAATTCTAAACATCCGTATTTGATGATTTATCGTCGATAGCTGTGGGTGTGTCCGACAGTTACTATACACACTTTTTTCTGTTGTAAGAGCGACATGTAGGGAGTAAAATAATATTTGTTCAGTTCTTCTCACAGTTACCTATTTGTTCTCTCTGCTGCAGTGAGAGGGTTATGCTTTTACGGAAATCTGGAGGCCTGGTGTGGAGGGTGTAATTTGTCGAGATGTGAAGAGTTTGTCGTTCAGCTTCCGACATTCCTTTCCATAATGTTGATTAATTTAGCACGAGACTCTCTGCTTGAATACACAGCACTGTTTGTCCACCACACAATGTAGGGTGTCAAGTAATGATTACGGTGTCGAAGTGACAGCATAGAAGTACGCTGGGGGAAATGAGAGCTGTTCTGGAGCGTATTCTATAGTCTGCCAGCTGAATAGGGCACCGTTGAATTATACGCCGCAAACGCAATTACCAGCCGCGCAGAAGCGGACGCGACCACAGCAAACGAGCTGTTATTCGCGCCATCATTACTGTCGTGCGAAGCTCTCTTTTGCAGAAGAGGTTCTCCGCTGTGTGGCAGGTTGGCTGCTCTGATACTGTTTCCCTGTGCACAGTGGCGTAACTACGGTTTGATTGTCCCCGGCAAATAAATTTTGGGGGCTTTGTTTACTACTAAACCTACAAGGAACAAAATTAAAACATTAGACATTCATACACCATAATTCTGGTTAAAAGTGAAATAAACACATTTCTTGATGTACTGTTTTTTTTCATCACGTCATGCATTTTCTGTCTCTCTATATGACCAGCACGCAACACTTTACATTTAACGTAGGGGAATAGCACTACGAAAATCGTTTAATTTGCTGAGCTGCTTTAGTATAAGGGGCAGTCAAATGAGAAGCAAACATACGCAATAACACACAGTCCACATGAAGGTGGCCCCACTGTTTTTAGGTTTCGATACTGTCTCCACTGTGGTAGGCAAACGGCGTAGTGCCACACCACAGGTGCACGCAGCTGTTGGGTTGTGACCTTGGTTGTTAGTGGGCGGGACTATTGTGGTCGTCCAGCGGTCATAGGACCGTACGACTAGCGCCTACGATTCGACTACTCTTCAGACAACAATGCAGCAGACGTGGCCAGCATTCCTCGCCCGCTCGCTACTCAAAGGGGATGACTGTCTTTGCGCGTGTGGTGATTACTTTTGAATGGAAGCATTCCATGGTTCCGTTGTGGATGGTGTTCGGGTTTCAATTTGGTTGCTCCTCATATATAATTAAAGTAATAATAATCGGAGCAGAACGATCTTGAGGTCTTAGTCTCTCCAGGGCACCCTGAGGCTTGCATGATCTGCTACTTATAACTTTTAGTTTGGTCTGTTCAGTCGCTTTACCTTGGAATAATCCTCTATCAGTGCTAAAAGGTGTGTATTGCTGATTATCTTGAAGTTCAGAAGAACAGTCTGTAGCTGATGAATCGGCGTCTATTGCTGGTGGTCTGTTTTCAAATAGTGTACCCCAGAATTTACACCTGATTCAGTTTCACAGCAGGTATCATATCGACTATGAACCCGCAAACACCAGAAACTTCTTCCGTTTCGTTTTTGCAACTATATTGACTTACAGCTTCAACATTTAAATAGACTTTTTTACAATTTCACTGGCATTATTAATTTCAGTAGATACCTGTTCTAGAAGTGTAGCTGATCGCTGGAAGATTATATCTGTCTTCATTGTCTTTTCAACTTCTTTGTGTTGACAGGCTTTTAACTTCCTGTTTTGAGCACCATTTAAATAAGACCTATTTCTAGATATCGTTTTTATAACTTAATGATGAAGTTTAAGAACAGCCCATATAAGAAAAACCGGCAATACTTTTACGCTAATTCAAACACAATTTACATGAAGAGCAAATAAATTGCATTACACGGATAACTGATGTAAACAATTGCAACGTCCGAGTCATTTTTATTAGCTGTTTACCTGCACTGTAACACTGCATACATAAAAAAATAAATAAATGAAAAAATAATAAAAAAAGGTTAAGGGATTGTTAGTAGGAGAGCTTGTTGCTGTCAACGCAAACTGAGGGCAATACGCATTGAAGAAGGTACCGTAGTCGAGAGTAGCAGCGACGTACCGGCCACTGCCGTGTAGAGAAACAGTACTGGTTGAATGTGTGTACTGCGCATTGTGCTGGCCGCCACGCACTCTAGCATTCTCGTTAGTGTTAAACACGAAAGGGTATGAAATGTTTTCTGGGAAATTTCTGTTCACTTTTTCTTAATGACTTTCTACAGCTAAATTGAATATGAGATGACATTTTAAATTAAGTAACCCGCCTGCACCCCTCCCCCCCTCCACCAATGCGGGGTCTGCGAGGCCTTTATTTACGCAATTGCCTGTGGGAGGAGGTCGCAGGAATATAAAGAATTGTGGGAAAATACGCACGCGAGGCATTAAAATACACTGATCCAACAAAATGTTATATCCATGAGCTGCAATTTGTAATGGCTTCAAATGCATAGGGTTCTGGTGACAAAGAAAGTTCCCTATTTGTAGAATCTCTTCTGGGTCAACAACTAGTTTACATTCACTACGCCATATAAATAAAAAATGTCGGGTGACCAGGGTTTGACGCCATTTTCTTAGAAAACAATATTACATTTTCAGTGTATTTTAGTACAATATGCACGCTACATGCAGTGAACCATCGGCGTAGCTTAGTAAAAATACCTTTCACTAGATTGCCAATATTTGCCATCACAGATTAATTACTGATCAACAGCTAACAAATGGATACAGTAAGTATGGGGATGAAATGAGGATGATCAGGACAACACAACACCCAGTCCATGAGTGGAGAAAATCTCCGACCCAGCCAGGAATCGAACCCGGACCCTTAGGACTGACATTCTGTCGCGCTGACCACTTTTTTTTTAACCCATTTTTGTTCGCTTTTGTTCGTTGCATCTGCTCGGGGCGGACGTCGTAAGACAGCAGTTTTAAGTTCGTTGTTGATCGGTTAACTCAGTTTTTTTATTTCAGAGGGCAGCTAACTCTCTGACCGAACACGCACCACTCAGCTACCGAGGCCGGACACTACGCCATATGACATACCTCAAGTGAATTAGTGGCACATTGGGAGTTGGTACGTCCTTAGTCACTTTCAGAGTGAGTTTTCTGTCACGAGTGCGCATAGCGTCCGATGCAGTCTGGCTGTCATTGAAAACAAATAATCAGGTGCATTTTGCTAGGAATCCGAACAAATGTTTATACAAATAGCGTCGACCGATCGTACGATTTTGCATTTCTTCTGCATCCACTTCCTGTGCGAGCGTCTGTAAAAAGGTTAAACAACAGCGGAAACCTTTCTTTGATCACTCTACGCTGCCTGTAACCGTTATTTTTTATTTCACTGTTGTACTACTTTATACACTCCTGGAAATTGAAATAAGAACACCGTGAATTCATTGTCCCAGGAAGGGGAAACTTTATTGACACATTCCTGGGTCAGATACATCACATGATCACACTGACAGAACCACAGGCACATAGACACAGGCAACAGAGCATGCACAATGTCGGCACTAGTACAGTGTATATCCACCTTTCGCAGCAATGCAGGCTGCTATTCTCCCATGGAGACGATCGTAGAGATGCTGGATGTAGTCCTGTGGAACGGCTTGCCATGCCATTTCCACCTGGCGCCTCAGTTGGACCAGCGTTCGTGCTGGACGTGCAGACCGCGTGAGACGACGCTTCATCCAGTCCCAAACATGCTCAATGGGGGACAGATCCGGAGATCTTGCTGGCCAGGGTAGTTGACTTACACCTTCTAGAGCACGTTGGGTGGCACGGGATACATGCGGACGTGCATTGTCCTGTTGGAACAGCAAGTTCCCTTGCCGGTCTAGGAATGGTAGAACGATGGGTTCGATGACGGTTTGGATGTACCGTGCACTATTCAGTGTCCCCTCGACGATCACCAGTGGTGTACGGCCAGTGTAGGAGATCGCTCCCCACACCATGATGCCGGGTGTTGGCCCTGTGTGCCTCGGTCGTATGCAGTCCTGATTGTGGCGCTCACCTGCACGGCGCCAAACACGCATACGACCATCATTGGCACCAAGGCAGAAGCGACTCTCATCGCTGAAGACGACACATCTCCATTCGTCCCTCCATTCACGCCTGTCGCGACACCACTGGAGGCGGGCTGCACGATGTTGGGGCGTGAGCGGAAGACGGCCTAACGGTGTGCGGGACCGTAGCCCAGCTTCATGGAGACGGTTGCGAATGGTCCTCGCCGATACCCCAGGAGCAACAGTGTCCCTAATTTGCTGGGAAGTGGCGGTGCGGTCCCCTACGGCACTGCGTAGGATCCTACGGTGTTGGCGTGCATCCGTGCGTCGCTGCGGTCCGGTCCCAGGTCGACGGGCACGTGCACCTTCCACCGACCACTGGCGACAACATCGATGTACTGTGGAGACCTCACGTCCCACGTGTTGAGCAATTCGGCGGTACGTCCACCCGGCCTCCCGCATGCCCACTATACGCCCTCGCTCAAAGTCCGTCAACTGCACATACGGTTCACGTCCACGCTGTCGCGGCATGCTACCAGTGTTAAAGACTGCGATGGAGCTCCGTATGCCACGGCAAACTGGCTGACACTGACGGCGGCGGTGCACAAATGCTGCGCAGCTAGCGCCATTCGACGGCCAACACCGCGGTTCCTGGTGTGTCCGCTGTGCCGTGCGTGTGATCATTGCTTGTACAGCCCTCTCACAGTGTCCGGAGCATGTATGGTGGGTCTGACACACCGGTGTCAATGTGTTCTTTTTTCCATTTCCAGGAGTGTAGCTTAGGTCTTAGGACGTTTTCAGATGCCTAGTAAAAGGTTTTTGCTATAAAGATACTTGATTGTCCGTCCATCAGTGACTTCACAGATGTAATTACTTACTGTATCCCTTTGTTAGCTGTTGATCAGTAATTAATCTGTGATGGCAAAGATTGGCAATCTAGTGAAAGGTATTTTTACTAAGCTAGCATGTAGCGTGTATATTGTACTAAAATACACTGAAAATGTAATATTGTTTTCTAAGAAAACGTTTTAACATGCTGCTTTAAAAGGTCAAAGGCCGAAATTATACAAGAGAATTCAAGACAAAAATTAACAGTTGCAGGCAATACGTCTTCTTTCAAAAAATTTCATTGTGACAATGGTTCCAAATTCAAAGAAAATTGCGGGAATACGCCACAATTTAAACCCTTACTTTCCGATTGAAAGTAAATTTCTGAATACGGTGAGACGTGACACTACCGTGAAACTAACACGAGTGCGCTCATTCAGTGTTGGCCACTTCCTTACACCTTACTATCACACAAAGCTCAACTCGATGGTGTCGTGTTGGCGTAATCATGTGTGAGCAGCAGCTCTTGGATATGAAAGGTGAAACTTATTTAAATGTGTGAATCTGCACTTAAATTGCTGAATGATTGAGAAGATGAAACCTCTGCGTTATTTGATTCTGAAAGAGCTGAGTAAAACTGAACGTACTGAGTAAAACTGAACGTAATGAGTCTACTTTCTCTTTACATTTTCCTATCATGCCAACACTGACCCACAATGTTCTAGCGCAACGCAATCTGACTGCTCAAAAAAAAAAAAAAATAAATAAATAAATAAATAAATAAATAAATAAAAAAAAATTACAACCTGACTTCAAATAATTAATACAAAAGAATGGCCCTGAATAAGAAGCAATCCTGAGAATAACCTATATATTTCATTAAGCACTTATCTCACAAAAATCTTCATTACGCGAACTACTGCAATACAGCGAGCGTCAATACTGCCAGCTAAATAAAAGATTCTAGCTACTAAAGCCACTAACTACTAGTAGGCATGTGGTTAGCAAAGGAAAGATTTTGTTGCAAACCAAATAATGTATTTTTTACCTCAATAATGCGACATCCAGTTCAAACACGAATATAAATCGTCACTGACGTCCAGTAAAAAGATATATAATCATGAATAATTTTCAATCTCCAAGTCGGATACTTACAAATCGTTAGCCTACGCTAACACTTCAGACCTCTACCCTCCATCAATGGTAACATCCATCACTGCTGGCTGTTCACCACCGACTGCCCAACAGTACTTCCATCACTGCTGGCGACTAACTTCCAACTGCCCAGCACTACTGGGGATTAGCTTCCAACAACGAGTCCAACCAGCCACAGAGTCTCTTACAAAGAAAGCGCAGTGAGAGATCCAATGCAAAGCGGTACACAGCGCTGTCAACACAGAAGCAGCCCACTTACAAAGGTACTTCCACATGGTCAACACCCTATACATCAGAGGACAATCGGTCGTATTTTTGCGAGACATTGTATTCAAACTCCTGGCTCTTCTTAATTTGTCATTAACTTCCTGACGCATCTAAACATTCTCGGGTACGAAGTGATAACGACTTTTATCCTGAACTGAGTCCCACTAAGAACTAAGCATCCCGGCAAAAACATGATGTATTAATCTCTACCAGTTTATTTAAAGTGCAAAAACGCATCTTCTTATAGATCGGCTCTGAAAACTGACCTTAACGTAGGTTTTTGTTGTCCAACAGATTTAATACCTCTATTTATTTGCTTCCGTGTTCAAAGTTAAATTTATGAGCTTCACGAGGGAATTCAGATTCATTTTGTCAACAACGTATATGCTAAAATTAGAATCCTCGCCTACAGTCAAGCTTGTAAGGATTATGCAAATCAAACGGAAACCGAAGTTAGCTGAATTAAATGTAGGCATGCCTCTGGGTCATTAGAACTCTATTCTATTCAGCAACGTGCCACGAAAGCCAGCTATTTACATGACCACTTCGCAACAAGTCATTCAGGAATCATTTCGAACACTGTGAATTCTTCAAACGCAAAGAAATGTCACTGAAAATCGAGCCAAATTATGATTTCGTGAACTATGTTGAGACAACACAGTGAAAATAGATTTTTATAAAGCAGAACTGCCAACATTATGCGGAAAGGTAGGAGGCGAATATACACTCCTGGAAATGGAAAAAAAAACACATTGACACCGGTGTGTCAGACCTACCATACTTGCTCCGGACACTGCGAGAGGGCTGTACAAGCAATGATCACACGCACGGCACAGCGGACACACCAGGAACCGCGGTGTTGGCCGTCGAATGGCGCTAGCTGCGCAGCATTTGTGCACCGCCGCCGTCAGTGTCAGCCAGTTTGCCGTGGCATACGGAGCTCCATCGCAGTCTTTAACACTGGTAGCATTCCGCGACAGCGTGGACGTGAACCGTATGTGCAGTTGACGGACTTTGAGCGAGGGCGTATAGTGGGCATGCGGGAGGCCGGGTGGACGTACCGCCGAATTGCTCAACACGTGGGGCGTGAGGTCTCCACAGTACATCGATGTTGCCGCTAGTGGTCGGCGGAAGGTGCAGGTACCTGTCGACCTGGGACCGGACCGCAGCGACGCACGGAAGCACGCCAAGACCGCAGGATCCTACGCAGTGCCGTAGGGGACCGCACCGCCACTTCCCAGCAAATTAGGGACACTGTTGCTCCTGGGGTATCGGCGAGGACCATTCGCAACCGTCTCCATGAAGCTGGGCTACGGTCCCGCACACCGGTAGGCCGTCTTCCGCTCACGCCCCAACATCGTGCAGCCCGCCTCCAGTGGTGTCGCGACAGGCGTGAATGGAGGGACGAATGGAGACGTGTCGTCTTCAGCGATGAGAGTCGCTTCTGCCTTGGTGCCAATGGTGGTCGTATGCGTGTTTGGCGCCGTGCAGGTGAGCGCCACAATCAGGACTGCATACGACCGAGGCACACAGGGCCAACACCCGGCATCATGGTGTGGGGAGCGATCTCCTACACTGGCCGTACACCACTGGTGATCGACGAGGGGACACTGAATAGTGCACGGTACATCCAAACCGTCATCGAACCCATCGTTCTACCATTCCTAGACCGGCAAGGGAACTTGCTGTTCCAACAGGACAATGCACGTCCGCATGTATCCCGTGCCACCCAACGTGCTCTAGAAGGTGTAAGTCAACTACCCTGGCCAGCAAGATCTCCGGATCTGTCCCCCATTGAGCATGTTTGGGACTGGATGAAGCGTCGTCTCACGCGGTCTGCACGTCCAGCACGAACGCTGGTCCAACTGAGGCGCCAGGTGGAAATGGCATGGCAAGCCGTTCCACAGGACTACATCCAGCATCTCTACGATCGTCTCCATGGGAGAACAGCAGCCTGCATTGCTGCGAAAGGTGGATACACACTGTACTAGTGCCGACATTGTGCATGCTCTGTTGCCTGTGTCTATGTGCCTGTGGTTCTGTCAGTGTGATCATGTGATGTATCTGACCCCAGGAATGAGTCAATAAAGTTTCCCCTTCCTGTGACAATGAATTCACGGTGTTCTTATTTCAATTTCCAGGAGTGTATTATGGGCATAAGCTTTACGAATATCGATTACATTCTTCAGAATTTATATATGTGAAAGACAGTTTTCGACGCTGGAACGTTGCAGTCAAAAGTGAGGAGTCTTGTGAAATTGGAGCAAGAATTACGATGCGCACTAGGCGAGGCCAAATCGAAAAAAAAACATCATTTCTTTGGTTTTGAGCCACATTTGGTTGACGCTAACATAGTTCGGAAGGAACGGAGGCTGTCTCTTAGAAAATCATCAGGCAAGTTTTTATCCGCGTTTTTAAATATATATTGTGTTTGTGTTTGGTGGAATTAGCTATTACGTTATTCAGTTACGCTAAAACGCCGTTTTACTCATTAATTTTGTATCCGTCATGACACGTTCTATTTGTTCAGGATTCTTTACAGCTAAGAGATCTAATTTCCTAATGCAACCATTTATATTTCGACTTGGATCTTGAACTAATTGCCCAAAATAATTTCCGGATAAAGCATTTAGTCCAATTTCGACCTATTTTTTACGCCTACCACCGACTTTAAACATGTATCTGCCGTTATATCGAGGGTATATTTATGTCTCCACCAACTCTAATTTTCTGAGTCGGGTACCTGTTCGAAATGATAGTTAAATCTTCCTTGAACTTTTCAATAACTATATCATCCGAGGACTGGTGGTGGGGGGAGGTAAAGGGAACCACTTATTCATTTATTTTGGGTGTCGAGTATAACTTCTATTCTGACAGCAACTACTTACTTCAATTTCGCTTTGAGATAAACTACTTCTAACGACAACGAACAGGTCTCTATCAACTGAATTTAGTATCTCCTTTTTGTACACCGTTAGGTCTATGGCAAAAAAATATGGCTGAACTTGTCTTGTCCCTGAATGCCTTTGTTCCGGCGTGTACCACATATGATCAGGACAAAGATTCGCCATGCGCGATTACTTTTGATAAAGTATTGCACACTACTATTTCTCCTAGTTTACTGTTCCGATGAAAGCGAACTACTGACCAAATTACAAGTAATTGGAAAAATTGTCCCCTTGACACATATTGGTGTGATCACGTTTCACACATGACTGGGAACGAAACAATCAGTGTATAAATAAGTGGAGATCTTCACGAAGTATCGGGTATTCATATTGTGTTGCAGATTGCAGAAATGACTCATCTGTAACGCGTGTTTGTGCTAGGTCTTGACGACTGGGTATTTATTCAGAATTTATGATCGTGTATTCCGTTCTGCGCAGCTATGTAATGTTTGATACTATGATTTTAAGCTCGATAATTATCTATTCTTTTAGGAATTACAGTTGTTTATTCTGCTGCACTTAGCTGTAGTAGAATTAAAAGTATCAGTCGACCCTCCAACACAAAATGTAATACATTTCAATGCTACACCTTGAAACAATCTATCACTTGAAATTCATGTGCGGTCAACATCAGAGCTGGTAGTAAACTGGCTGACCACAGCAGTGGACTGATGGAGGGACACGTGGGACGTGCTGGACGCCCCTTGGACATACACATCTGTGTCCCCACTGTGATTTACATTTGCAACAGCCTCGAGCTACTCGATCGAAGTCAGCACAGCTTGGAAATGAGAGTGGAGAAATTCCAACTCAGATCGCAGCGCAATCCCTACCAACGTTATAAACGGCACTACGGACAACGCAAACCTAAAACTACATAGTAAATATACGTGATTCTGCGCCTCTTAATTAAACGAACACGCAATAAACGAAAAATTAAACTATAGAAGCATAGCGACAAAGTGAAATATGGGAAGAACGTATTTTCTGTAAACATCGCTGTACAGGTTCAGTGCCTTTAGAGAAGTGCATAATGAAACCACCAATAGCTGCTGTAATGTGTATTTATTTACAGAACACCAGTTTCGGTCAAGTGGCAGCTTTCAAAACACCTACATAGTATCACAAATGTATAAGAATAGTACATGTCAAAATAAGTTGGATGAAATATTATATTTAGCAGACAATCACGGATAACATTACGTTAGGGTAAAGCACGATTTCTTGAAGTTAATTACACAATTAATATCATTTGTAGCATCTAAATAAAAGTTAAAATTTAAAAAAAACGCATAAAGACAATAAATACATAATTACAGGGTGACACATATTGTACTGTATGAAAAATAATGTAAAGTAGTTACAAACTACGGCATGCATACGCTTTATTCAACATGTAAAAGTCACTACAGATATTCAGATTTAGGTTATGAAATATTAGATATGCCTGCCATCATTGGCGATGATGGGGCGCAGACGAAAAGCGAAAGTCTGCATGACCCGCTTAAGTGTCGGAACATCGATGCTGTCGATTACCTCCTAAATAGCTGTTTTCAGCGCAGCAGTGGTTTTGAGGTTATTGCTGTACATCTTGTCTTTAATATAGCCCCACAAAAAGGTGTCGTATATTTTCAGATTCGGAGAGTACGGCGGCAAATTGAGGCCCATGCCAGTTTCCTATGGGTACCAAAGAGTCAGAGCGCAGTCCCCAAAGTGCTCTTCCAGGCCACAAACGCTCTCCTTCTTCGATGGGGGTCGTGTTCCGTCTTCATGGACCTTATCGAGTCGAAATCAGGGTCGGTTTAGATAATGGGCATGAAATAATCTTCCAAAACCTTTATGTACCGTTCAATAGCCACCGTGCCATCAAGGAATATCGCACCGATTATTCGGTGACTGGACATTGCACACCACACCGTGACACGTGATGGTGAAGAGATTTCTCGATCGCGAAATGCGGATTCTCAGCCCACCAAATGCGCCATCCAAATGAAAGTGGGTTTCATCGCTAAACCAAACCATACAGCGCATACTAATTCCCATCAAACCCCGGGTCCAACCGTGCAGTTTGAACATTCTACTACAAACCGTCCAGAAGTTATGACGATTTTATTTCGTACGGTTCAATAATTGTCACTCTGTAAGTATATACATGAAAGACAACACAAATCTAACATGAGAATCTGTTACTTACATATATCTTCATTCTCTTACACATTCTTCTATTAGTCACGAAATTCAGGAAGTGACAGTCCATCTTACTATTCAGCATACTGTCTCGCCAAAGTAGTATCACAAACTGACGACTGTATCAAGTAATGTTTGTTTTAACACTAGTGGAGTGATATTGCTTGCTAATTACGATAATCGACTTTAACTTCGCCAGAGACGTACAACATACAATATCTGTGTCGAGGTTGTGGACGATGATTAAAACCTGTGAAATAGGGACACCCACATGGACCATCAAACCTTAAATGGTCGTGCTCAAGCATAGGTTAGACTCGTGTAATTGTCTCCTGCCAAATAGTACATCGAAGAGTATATGTGTTATATGTAAGATATGTCATCGCAGTCGCTTTATGTATATATATTACAGCTTTCATGTAATTTAAAGATAAAAACTTGTTAATTTAGTTTACATAACAAAAATGTCAGCCAAAAATCTTAGTCTCCCTCTACGATTTTTAACCCTCCACGCTGTCCTCCAGTGCTAAATTGGTGATCCCTTGATGCCTCAGAATATGTCCTACCAACCGTTCCCTTCTTCTAGTCAAGTTGTGCCACAAACTCCTCTTCTCCCCAATTCTATTCAACACCTCCTCATTAGTTATGTGATCTACCCATTTAATCTTCAGCAATCTTCTGTAGCACCACATTTCGAAAGCTTCTATTCTCTTCTTGTCTAAACTATTTATCGTCCATGTTTCATTTCCATACATGGCTACAGTCCCTACAAATACTTTCAGAAACGACTTCCTGACATTTAAATCTACACTCGGTGTTAACAAATTTTTCTTTTTCAGAATCGCTTTCCTTGCCATTGCCATTGCCATATGGTTATGTAGTGTTCATTAAACACAGTCAATGCTTTAAATATGGGAAACGTATCACATATTGTCAGTCTAGTTAAAAACATTTTGACATTGTAGGGGAAAGTTGGCTTACGTTTCAGCCTTTCCCTCTAGTTGGCATTATAATAGAAGTTCAATATATCTTCTTCTTCAATATTTAAATGATGCATTCACTTCTCATGTGCTCCAGTAGTTTTCTGAAATTACAAAAATTCCTCCGGACAATTAATGTTTTCCCAAATATAAATCATGTTCCACGGAACAAGATCGCCATGTCCTAGGAACAAATACTCGACTGAAATTTAAAAGTCTTTCAATCGAGAAAATTTTTTCAGTACTATATTGATTAGTCTGTCTGTTGAATTATTACTCTACTACTCACCAATGACACAGGTAGACAAATTTTGATTTTTTGTCTAGCTTTTGCACAAAATTATTAATATTTTGCTATATCAGTTGTGTTGATTCTGTTCAGCACATCAGATTTTTGTACTATCATCATCATTATTGAAATCTGTACTCAATAAAATTAGTAGTAATTACAGGAAGATGGAGGCTAAATGGAACAATAAAATGGCAAAAAAGTAACATGAGAGACATTTGAATTGGAAGAAGCAAATACACTTACCAAGTCGAGGTAGCACTTGTGTTTACGCTTGCTCGTGAATGACCACTTTACCTCCTTCCTTCTGTATGTCACCTCTCCATCACGTGTGATGTACCAGCAGTAGTCAGACGTCACGTTCATTCCCTCCCCCCCCCCCCCTCCCCACGACCTTGATATTAACGTTCCAGAGTTTTAAGTTCATGATTTGTCACTCAAATTGTCCTAAAAACTGTCTAAGTGAAACATCTCCTATAGTTTTATCGTGACGGTTAAAACGACAGTACTGTTTATTTCACAATTTTCTTGACTAGAATAGACAGCCTGGTGATCAAGAAGTTTATTCTGGTCAGGGAAAAAATGCAAAACATTTTCTAAACTTCTCTAAGCCTGCTGTTCTGTTTCCTACATTGTACTTACAAAGTGTTTCTCAGACATCAATTTACCTGTATCCAGTCCAACAACTATCCCTTCTTCCAGCTTTGTATTCGATATATTTAGGCTTGGCTATACAGATATTGAAAACAGTTTTCTGTTTTGTCCAACGCTTTCACATACTGCGTCATCGGTCTTACCTTGTGTGTAGTCGAGGCACTAAAATAAGATCTGGATTAACGAACTGCTCATCCGCAATGCTCTTCAATCCCTCTATCAGGGTTTTACTCTTAGGCTACCCTCTTCTACTCCAGTGCTCATGATATGCTCTGTTGTCCAGTTCATACATACAGCAAGACAACTTGATGTATCCTGTTCACTGGCTGAAAAGAACGTCAATCTCTTCAAAGTCATCACACACAAGCCTCTTGCGTACTTAATACCTCGCACCTTGGCGGAGTACTTTCATGGTACTGTATGTCTATTTTAAGAATACTGAATACCCAGTTGGAACTGATGCTAGCTATTTTCCAAAATGTAACAATACTACTTTCAAAATAGCTTTAAACAACCTATCAATAACCTTCAATGCTTACTGTGACACTTTTTAGGTCCACTTTCGTCACTAATCCGGTCATGGCTTAGCAGGAGAACATTATATCATCTTCATCTTCAACAAAAAATTCCCTGAGGTCATTATCATGATTTCTGTACATTGAATCTAATGTACATTGTACATGTCAATTATTGTGACCTAAGCGTGATCCTAAAAGTTGTGCTGCGTTTTTTTGAGATTCCCAAGTGTTTCGTTATATTGTTAAGCTCTGTTTGAGAAAGATGGTTTGTGTTACTACTAGTTCCACACTCGGACTAGTCAGATTCACTACTTTAATGACTTATCTCTATTTCAGAGAAATGAAATGTATCCACTGATGGTGGTGAAGAGGGAACAGGCAGCTGTGGACAGTGAGGGACCCGTATAACAGCCGAATCTATGTTCGGACACAAGATTATGTTCATATCTCTTGCTGTATCCCGCTACTTTCGTCATACAGAAGTATGAATCATTGACGAGATTCTCTGTTCGGACCATACCATGGAAATAGCGCAATTCAGACACTTCATTTTACCTTCATTGCACTTCCTTAATTCCTCTATGCATGTATGAAACGTAATGTGTGGAGTCAGTGACTTATTCTGATCTCCGAACTTCATGCCGAAATAAGAAAAATATTATTTCCGCACAAATTCCGTTACTTCTCGACGTCTTGTACGAGTACTTATCACATACGTTCCACACATGTAACAAAATAAATATAGGCTACTAACACAGGCTTTCTAACATTTTGGGCTTTGATGAGATGACATCACTCTCAATAGCGCACGTAAACACCTCTTCCAGCTCTCGCACTCATTCAAATGTCGATCTGTGCGGCCATAGCGGAACGTCAGCTTTGCATTTCATTCTCCCCCTCTACTGCACTATCTCACAGACAAGCCACGTTGCCACTTTTTTATGAATTACAGTTATTTTGTACTATACATAATATATTATTATATATTACATACGTAAAGGTTTCGCAGCCAAAGTAAATAGTAAATAGCCAGCAGTAGGTTGGGCGGAAAAAAATGAAATTATTTTAGTGTTAAGTGGTGCCAAGTTAGTAAAGAACACCACTTGCTTTCCAAACCCCAGAACTCATGTAGACCTGCGTAATCAGTAAGTGAAATCAAACTAAGAAGAAGTATTACGAAAAACCATTTACAAGTTAAACACATTGTGAAATTGTAGTTATTGGGAATTCTCATTTTTCAAGACAGGTAAAATTATCAAAACGTTAAAGACATTCAGTTTACTTACAAGGTTCACATGTTCAGGACCGACAGTATACAGCTTAACTGACCGTATGTTGTATAAATAGTTCTAAAAATATACAGGGTGAGACAGCTAGGACAGACCACCCAGAACATATCCAGAATGAATAAATGTATCGGGCTGTGGTTTTCGACAAATTATAGTGGAGAGTATTGTAAATTTCCTGACGTTCAGAAGTAATTTTTATCGTTCACAGTCGACGAATTAAGACATCAACTTCGTCTGTTTCTGATGGAACCATGTACTTCTTTCTGTGGTAGTTGAAAGACGCGACTTCAGCGACATAACGTATATAGGATTTGATCAAATAGTATCAAGATAACAGCGTCACTGACCACTGCCCCACCGTCAGGAACAGAGGTTCCACAAACGCCTGCCCTATTACTTCAAATGTAAGCAAACACATAATTCAAGCATGGTTCGTGTGTTTATTATGACGGTTGTCATACAAGTGCTCAAAATGTTGACCTTGAGCATTGCTACACGCTATTAAGTGGTTCTGGGGACACAATACTGCACGTTCAGTTTCATCTGATGTTAACGGCAGCACAGGCCCGTGTTGTGAGGCATTTCACACCTTCAGGAGTCAGCCGTGTTTCATGATAGACCTCTGGTTTTAATTTTCACCACAATTAACCTATAGAAGTGTTAAGTTTAGTGAGTGTGCGCACCATTCTGCGTCTCCCGAACGACCGTTCCAAAGCTCTCCAAATGTTCCCTTAAGAGGGTCTGTCGTTACATGTGCGGAAAGGGAGGGACGTCCGTCATGTTTGTACCACACTGCTTCGGTTATATCCAGTGAGATGTCTTCTAACAACTGAGGCAGCAATATGTCTTAGGAAACCGAGATACTTGGCTGTATCTAGATTCCTCTCAATAAAACAGGGAACATTGATGCGGGTCTTGAAAAACACACGCCAAACGTTGACAGACCAAGAGCGTTGTATTTATCCATATCTTTGAGTCAGCGTGGATTTTCATCTAACGATTAATGCAGTTCGCAAAGGTTAACTCGCACATGATTTGTATACGATGCTTCTTTCCTAAACATAGATATGCCATAGCGCTTTGCATTTTTCTTTAATAACATTCGGAGAACCGTAACTGTTGCGTCTAGGAATGCTGCATACTCGGTTCGCTAGACGAACAATTTTTTTTTGTTTTCTTTATTGTATTTCAATTCCCCATCGGGGTGGGCTGGCAGCAGCATATGCGCTGTGTTTCAGCCGAAGGAGGATAGAAGAACGATGCAATCACCGTGTCCGGCCAGACAGGAGTTTCAGAAGGCGGAGGCGGGAATGTGCTTTCTGCTGGATGGTCTGGAGATGAGGGGTCCAGGTGAGGTGTCAGTCGAGGGTGAGGACAAGGTATCTCAGGGTGGGGGTGAGCTGGATGGGACAGCCATAAAGGGTGAGGTAGAAATCATGGAGACGAAAGGAGCGAGTGGTGCGGCCTATGATGATTGCCTGGGTTTTGGAGGGGTTGAGACGGAGGAACCACGGGTTACACCAAGTGGTGAACTGGTTAAGGTGGGTTTGGAGGGTACGTTGGGACCGATGGAGGGTAGGATAGTGAGCCAGGAAGGCGGTGTCATCAGCATACTGGAGAAGGTGGACTGGTGGGGGTGGCTTGCGCATATCAGCCATATACAAGAGATAAAGGAGATAAAGGAGAGGGGAGAGGACAGAGCCCTGGGGGACGCCAGCCATGGGATAAAAGATACGGGACTTGGTGTTGTGGAGGGTGACATAGGAAGGACGGTGCAAGAGGAAGGAAGCGACCATATGGACAAAACTGACAGGCAGGGCGTAGGTTTGAAGTTTTAAGAGGAGACTGGGATGCCATATACGGTCATAGGCATTTTGGAGGTCAAGGGAAACAAAAGTGGTGGAGCGACAGGAGTTGAGCTGGAGGGACAGAAGGTGAACGAGGTTTAGGAGTTGGTCTTCAGCAGAGAAGGAGGGTCATGTTGTGTTTGGATCAGAGGATAAGTCTAATGTCTTGTGCTGTGATGGGAGTGTTTATGTTGGAGAGGGGCAACAACCCCAAGTACTGGAGACTAGGAGCAAGTGGAGTGACTGAGGTATCGGCACGTTCCATGAGGGTGGAGAAAAGAGAATAATCAAAGTGGGGATCATCTGGGATGGAGAAGACCTCGGAAAGGGGGAAAGCGAAGTGGTTGGCCTTACTGAGGTTGTCAGGAAGGGGGCGATCGTTATGGAGAAGGGGGTAGTGGGGAGCGGAAAGGGAACCAGTAAGGCAATGGAAGGCGGACGAGTACTTGGAGGAGTTGATAGGGAGGGTGGCGTTGAGTCGTGTGCAGGTCTGGCACCAGTCTCGGCGTTTCGTTGCTGTAATAAGGTTCCGTATGTGTCGCTATATTTGTCGGTGGCGTTGGAGTGTATCCCTGTCACGAGTGCGCAGGAAGGAGCAATAGAGGCGGCGGGATTCTCGGAGGAGGAGGACAGCCTATGGAGGGAGTGTGAGATGGTGTGGGTGGATGGTTTTAGTAGGAACATGGGCCTCCACGGCGTTATTGATTACCTTCTGAAGGAAGGACGAGGCGTGGATGATTTCTTCAGGATGGCGATAGGTAAGAGGGTGGCTTTCGACCTGGGTGAAGATGGAGTCCCAGTAGGCATCCCAGTTGGCATGGTGGTAGTCATGGACGACCTTTGGAGGGGGTGCAGGGTGCAGAGCCGGAGGGGGCCGGTGAGCAGACGTTATGGTGAGAAGGACAGGTAGGTGATCACTACCTGTGGGGTCAAGGACGGTGGCGGCGATACGCCCAAGGAGGTTGGCGGAGGCAATAACAACATCATGGGTGGTGTCACTTTCAGGTCAGGTGTGCTGGGGAAGGGGAACAAGGTCACCTTGGATCGTGGAGAGGAACTGATGCCATTGCCGAAGGGCGGCAGCAGTGCGGCTATGGATGCTGAGGTCTGGGGCAATCACATAGGTGGAGAAGGTGCGGTCAATGTGTGAGATGAAGTCATAAGGAAGAGCAGTGGAGTGGACATAGATGGTGGCACAGGTAATGGTGAGGGAGGGGAGAAGAAGACGCTCAGGATAAGGTGTTCAGTGGGGTCATTGAGGAGAGGTTGTGGCTGGACGGGGATGTGCTTAAGGTGGCCAATTGTGACTCCACCCTGCGCACGAGGACCAGGAGCGTCAGTGTGGTGGAGGATATAGGGAGAGGTGCGGATAGAATGGTGCGGCTGGAGAAAGGTTTCGTTCAAGAGGAAGGTGTCGACCTGGTGGTGGGAGAGGGTGTGCATGAGGAGGTATTTGTTGGAGTGGAAGGAGCAAATGTTCTGGAAAAGGCTGTGATACTCGTGCCGCGCCATGGCGGGAAGGAGGGGTGGTGGGAGGAGAGAGAAGGAAAGAGGCTTAAACTAGGGTGTCGAGGCAGGTGAAGATGAAGTGGGCTTGGTTGTGGGAGTAAGTGGCGAAGGTGTTCAGGTGGAAAACAGAGCGAGCGGCAAGGGAGGTTTGTTGCAAGGTGTGGGGGCGCTGAAAAGGGTGAATGTTTTGGAGTACAATGGTAAGGAACTGGATGATGTCCTCGGCCATGGGGGGGGTGGTCAGAGGGAATTGTTGGGATGGACAGCGGGATCAATGGGACGAACAGGGACTGTAAGCTCAGGGGTGGCTGGAGGGGGTTTAGCTTTACACTTGTGGGAATAGGTGGGATTGGGGCCATTGCAGGTGTTACAGGAAGGAGGAGCAGCGAGGTTGGGGCAGTTCTTAAGAAAGTGGGAGGCCTTGCAATGTGGACAGGTGGGGGGGGGGGGGTTGCAGTTGGGAGTCAGGTGGTCATTGTACATAAGGCACCGCTGGCAACGGTAGGATTGGGGAGGGGATTTGGAAGATTCAACAGGATGATGACAGTGGTATATCAGGGCACCCTGGGTGAGGAGATGGAGGGGGCTGACTCAGAGAAGACCCGCACGAGGTAGGTGGGACCAGAAGCATTGTGGATACAGTGGGCAGAGTGGATTTCCAGGTCCGGGTGGGAGTCCAGTTCTGCCAACACTTCATCCTCCGTGATCACCGGGCTGAGCTCAGTGATCACAGCGGTGTAGGTTGGGGGGGGGGGGGGCCACGGGGAGGCTGGGGCTGACGAGGAGTGGAAGCGAAAAGGAAGGGTGTCAGAGAGGCATGGGGGCCAAACATAACTCGTGGGAGTTTACAGAGGAAGTCCATGTGAAAGGACAGGGATGGGGACTTGATAAGGACTGAGTCCCTGCAGGGAATGAGTTGGGGGATGTGAGCACCAGGTAAGTACTTTCGTATCTCCACGGTGAGGGTGTGAGGCATCAAGGAACTTAGGATCGGGAGTTGACAGGACAAAGGTGTGGAGGGTGGGGGTCAGGGTATGGGTGGCTGGAGGAGGGGTGGTGTCCATGGAGACGACAGGAGGAGGGGGAGGTGGTGTAGACTTTTTGTGGGAAGTGGTGGGAGAAGAGTCGGTAATGACGCGCTTTTGGGGTTTTTTGGAGACCGGAGGCTGTGATAAGGGGAGAGGGACAGGGAGGAGAGGGACGTGGCGGGTGGCAGATCCCTGTGGCATAGTGGAGGTGCCGGGAGATGCAACCGGTTCAGTGGTGGCGACGGTGGCTCGGCGCGACGTGATGCGTGCGGGAGATGCAGATGACGAAGCGACGGGGAGGGTGATAGAGGGGAAGCCGACCACCTGAGGGGTGGCAGCAGAGGCGGCAACAGAGGCGTACATGAGGGCGGGGGTAGTAGTAGGAGCTGTTGAGGGTGTGGAGGCTGGGGAAGGGTGTAGAGGTGTGGGTATACAGCAGGGGAGGAGATAGGGGGATGGGTAAGTGGTGGAAGGGGAGGGGAGGTGTAAGGAGGAAGGCCAGGGGCGGCACTCCAGGAAGTGACTGTGGGAGAGGAGGAGGGGGGAGGTGTAGATGACAGTGGAGGTGGGAGTACTCATGGCGGACGGACAGCAGGCGGCGGTGGCGGCTGCGGCGGCGGCGACGATGGACGGCGAGCAGGCAGGTGGACGGACGAACAGCTCCAGCAGCAAGCGGCGGGCGGGCAGACAGACAGACAGACAGACACAATCTTCGAAGACGGAGATTCCACCCCGAGAGTAGCCCAGGCTTTGCAATCTGACGCTTTCGAAGGAGGGGATCCAACCCTCTAGATGTAGACGAACAATCAAACAACTCGTATTAATGAGTTTTATTACAACAAGACAAGTACAAATACTTAACTTTGAATCAGTCTCCTTGAGAACAGACAAACACATGTAACAAAAGTCTGTGGACTGTAGTGACAGCTGTTCTCTAACTCTGCTACGTAGGGAGTACTAATGATAGAGGCGTCGGCTAACGAACTGACTAACGTTGAAGCTGCTATCGAAGTGGGCTGCTACCAGTCGGGCGCTTATCTCGTCTTCACCTAGAGGCCGCTGCTGTCGCGTTGTCGTCCTGGGGGAGGTCGGTCAGTGTTAGATTGGCTGACCCCTTCTCACAGCCTTCTCTTGTCTATTGTTTCCGACTTGCTTGCCGGCGATGATTTTACTCCGTAACAGTAACCAATTTTGAAGTCATTGCCATGAACTTGTAGATGCAGCGAAATATGAAGAGCATGAAATGCGATTGAGTACTTTGTTCACAGAGCACTCGTTTGGTTGATCTTTCTCGTGCTTCCGAGATGCCTGTTAGTGACATATGTGTGTTACTGTTGCTAAAACTGTTGTCTCTTTTCTTTCATTAGTTCCTCTTCTGTTCCTTTGACGGAATTTATTCTCCACACTTCTAGTTTCTAGACTATTTTTCATACAGTTTACAAAGACAGATCGTGAGTGCTTGGTGCGACGTGGATAGGCTTCAGCATACAACCACATCGCGTCTCTAATAGTTTGGCTACAACTTCCACAGCCGAAATTCATTTTTCAGACTGTGAACTACAGTGACTGCTGTTCTCTAACTGTGCTACACAGATGTTACTTTGAATGTCTCAGTGGCTTAACGATTAAGTTATCTGACTGCTACAACAGCACAACACATTCTGATGGGCTTCAACCGTACAGGCAAACACAAGAACCAAACCCGAGTCACATGTTTGCTTACGTTTTGTATAACAGAGCAGGCGTTTGCGGAATCTCTTCTCCTAACTGTGGGACACTGGTTTGAGCGTTGGGACTACACGTTCGCCACCCCGTGGTGATCGATACACCGCGGGCTGAGAGCAAAACTCCCTCAATCGACTACGGGCCGTCTCAGCCTTGATACTAGTTAATCAAGTCTCATACATGTTATGTTGCTGGAATTCTCTTAGAAGCTTCTTTCAAATGCTACTGGAAAATGTATATAATTAGATTAGAAAAAAACTGTGGATATCATAATCCGACGGTTATAAGAAATAAATATTACTAGCGGACGTCAGGAAATTCTCCATATTGTCCGCTATAACCTGGCGATAATCGGACCTCCATATAAGTATTCATTCTGGATATATTTAGGTGGGCTTCTCTTAGCTGTCTCATTCCGTACAGTATTTTACTCGCCATAGAATTCTGTACCTGAAGAATTAACTCCATGTTTTACGTAGCTTTAATACATCTTATAGTACTTGAAGGTGTAGAGCTCAAAATATTAACAAATGCTGCGCAAAACACAATATCATACAATATAACAGTGATAAAATCTGTAGGAAATGCTCGAAAGTGCTTGTGGAAGTCTCTAGTGGCAGTTTCCAGTGTGCAATTCTTCAAATGATGCTAGAGTCACTACGCTGAAGTACAGACCAAAACCCGTCCTGTGGTCCTAGGCACACTATCGTCCAAGTGCAACACTCTCCCGTACTGCTTCGTTAAAATAATTTAAAGCCGCAAACAATCCACTTTTATTGAAATCGCATTACAAAAATTAGCAATTTTTATAGAACTTTTTACAGAATAAAATCATTAATATGACATTAGTCTGTACAACAGTTGCTCTACATAGGACTACTCATGTCAGAAATTCGCCAAATGTTAACAGCGGTTTTCAAAAACTTTTCAATATATTGCACCACTTTGCTAGTCTATACTACATTACACAGTCATTACACGTGACTCTACGTATCGTAAATACGCAAACACGGGACATTAAAGATTGAGCTTTATAGGCTTGTAAAATAATGAAGATGGAACTGCATGTATTCTTGGTGCTGTAACAACGGAGATGGGAGCCTTACCTTCTTCCTAGGATTTCCATCTAAGTTCTCCGAGTACCTCTGACACATTTTGTTATGAGCCATGACAACCTGTTACGAACCTGACAGCACGCTCCCGAATTCATATGATATCTGTTGTTATATCTACTTGGTAAGGAATCAAACGCTCGAACAACACTATACAATTGGTTGCACTAAGCTCTTATATGCGATGCACTTTACAGATGAACTGCACGTTCCCAGTACCCCTGCAACAAACCTTCGTCTTCCATTCGCCTTCCCCATACTAATTTTACGTTATCGCGCCATTCATATTCCTTCTTACATTGCCTCTAAATAATTAGGTGATGTGATGTACTCTGAATGATCCTGAAATCGGATACTGCCAGCTTCTTTCTCTTTCTTGCAGCCTATCCCGTGCGATAAGTCAAAAAAGTACTTGTATGATAAAATCAACAGTTTTAATTACTTTTCCAGATATATCGTTTTTTTTTACAAAAAAGTGCTTCCTATAATTGGCTAAATTTTCTCAGCGGATGGTGGTACATATGGGTTTTAGGCTTATTTTCTTCGCAGGAAGTTGTGCTACCATGTTAATTAATAATTTTTACGATTTATTAATTGTGAGGATAAAAAGACTTCAAAAAGCTTGTACTTTTGTCGGGCGCGTTTTCTATCTCAGTTTTTATTTTGTGAAAATAACTTCTAAAGAATGAAACTGCAACGTTTTTCTCGAATTAAAAAGAAACCTGCGACGTTCTAGAGCCGAGATAAATTATTTTTAAAAAATCTGGGGAAGCTCTTTAAATTTTACAGCGATGCACTTATATTCTCAATAAAAATACTATGGTATATTTCATTGGATTTTAGTGTTAGTAACTGAGTAATAACGTGAGATGTGCAACATTTTACGATCGGAAGTATAGCTTTTCACTTTTGTAAGAAAAGACGTTTCTTGCAACTTTGCGACTTTTTTGTCCATGTTGAAAATCTTGGATCGACTTTCATGAAGTAGAAACTCTAAAATTCAATTTACTATACGTTTACATATTTGATTTTCAGGTAACAGTGTTTTGCAAATTTAAAGTTACAGAAACCTTGGACTATTGGTTCAAATGTTCAGATATGTGTGATGTCGTATGGGACTTAATTGCTAAGGTCATCAGTCCCTAAGCTTACACACTACTTAACCTAAATTATCCTAAGGACAAACACACACACACCCATGTGTGACGGTACGTCACATAAATATTGACATTTTTATCGGTTGTAAACCGCATTTAAAGTAGAATGAGATTTTCACTCTGCAGCGGAGTGTGCGCTGATATGAAACTTCCTGGCAGATTTAAACTGTGTGCCCGACCGAGACTCGAACTCGGGCAAAGGTCCCGAGTTCGAGTCTCGGTCGGGCACACATTTTTAATCTGCCAGGAAGTTTCGCATTTAAAGTATTTTATGAATATAATTAGTGTAAAAGATATAGTTAATGTTCTTGAAACAACTTATATGCAGCGATAATTTAAGAGTAGCATCTTTATTTAATGTCTATAAAAATAAAAAAGGATCTAATGAGCCGCGATTGTACGGCCGAGGAGGAAGGACGTATTTTGTGGTAGACACACTGTTTTGTTTCGCTATACGGAAGGCAGCCATTGAGCGGCTACACATATGTTATGTAAGTTATTCGTATTTATTGCTAAAATAAATTTATTATTATTACAAAATGAATTTCTTTGTAATAGATGTCACCTCAAATGATCGCAGTGGCTAATTATTTTTAATTAGCATTTTTTCAGTAATTTGCGCTGCGAGAAGCTCATCTTCCGATGCAGCCTCTGGTCGGCCATTACGCGCCGAAGTATTAATTTATTTTTCAGTGTTAACAGTAACTGTAAATGCGAGAGGTTTAGTCATAAGAACCTTTTAAATTGGAACAGATAATTAATTTACGTTAAAGTTCATGTTTTTAAACTACACAGATTCCATGAGTTCAGGAAGTTTTATCTTGGCCGCTCCACGACAACAATCGAAATTCTCTCAAGCCTTGCTTTGCAATCAATAAATAGAAATTAGCAAAATTACACTCAATTCAGTTAACGGCAACTATATTTCAGTCATCACGTTCAAAATCTAAAGTTGGTACATGAATAACTGAGACCCTTCAAGAACCTGTTTCATATGTACTTATGCACGTAAGTAAAAGTGATAAGAAAAGACAATATCCCTGAGAGAAAGAAGCATGCTGATAAATTAAAAATAAAAATATGTAAAATATATATGTAATTTTCTTTGTGTGTGACGTCACACATGCCCAAGGGAGGACTCGAACCTCCGCCGGGACCAGCCGCACAGTCCATGACTGCAGCGCCCTAGACCGCTAGGCTAACCCCGTGCGGCGACTATTGGTAGTAGGAGTGGTGCAGGATAGCCCGACAGCGGGAGAGCGGGCCCGCTGACCCCATGCCCCTCCGCAGCATGTCCAGTTGTGCCACTGGCAGAGGATGGCACGACGGTCGGTCGAGCCAGATTGGCCCGCCTAAGGCCATGACGTGGAACTTTACTTTGTACCCAGCGTTATACGAACGAGAAACATGTGACATTTACACAGACGCCTAACAAAACATCAACACTTCATATAGTGCCTCATTTTTCGATTCCAACTTGGAGAGGCCAGAGCTAGTAGCATTTCACCTCCTCTCTCCTGCGTAGTGTGTCGGTCACGAAGAGACAAAGACACAAATCGCTTCTTAAACATTACTTTTGATGTATTTTTTTGTCGTTGCCAACATTAGTGGTGGCTGTGATATGGCGTCGCTGTCCCGGAAAGCCTCTCCCGCCGCGCTTGCAGCCTTTGTGGTGGTGATGGCGGTGACAATAAGCCGCGTGTCCATCCATTAGGCGGCCCGCTGCCTGGGAACCAGCGCATGGCTGCCAGCGATGCAAATGAAGCCGTAGGATTAGCCAGCGAGTTAACTGCAATTAGCGGGCTCCCGGAGGGCCCTTTGCTAACGAGCGACGGCATACCGCGGCGGCGCCTGCCTCTGCCCGCCAGCGATTCCTGACCGACGTTATGCAGATACCGCCAGATGCCGCCCAAGTTGGCTGCCTGTCGATTGCTACGGACATATGGCTAGAAATTCGTCGTCAGCAAATTGCTTGTGAGAACCGACAGACTCGCGAAATTTGTGGCGGTTCTCCGTAGAGTTCAGTCTGCCGGGGGCAACGAATTCCGATGGTTAATATCTACACTACCTGTTACGTGTTTTCTACAATTCTCAGCAACTCGTCTTGTGTAACTTAAAGGCTGAATCCGAAAAGTACACTCATGTTCAGAAAAAAAACAGAACACTTTAAATGACTAGAGACAGGATGTTCTTATTCACAGGAGATATTCGTTAGCACGTTCTGCATAAATTATTGGCATTTCAGTCACCTAGGTTAGCATGTGCCCTGTTTCCTAGAAGGCACAAGGTCCGCCAATGGGTCCTGAAAACTAGTTCCATCAATGCACATAAGGTGCGAAAGGCGTCCTACTGTACAGCCAACCATGCGGCATTCACCTGGTTCTTCATCTGTGGTGGATGGCGTTGGGTCACAGCGCTCCAACTGTCGTTTCGCTGTATCATACACATTTTCGATTCGTAACTCTCGTGATCTGGCGGGCCAGGGCAGAAGAGTGACATAATGTGGCATCAAGAAGGCATGTGTTTGTTCAGCAACATGTGATCGTGTGTTGCCTTGCTGAAAAATGGCGTCTGGGGCGTTGTGCAGGAAGGGTATGGCTACCGGTCGCAGGATGTCATTCACGTAGGTCACACTGGTCACAGTGCCCTGGACAAGCACCAACTGGCTGGCTCTTAGCACTATACGACGTAACTTCTGAGGTCATCAGTCGCCTAGAACTTAGAACTAACTAAACCTAACTAACCTAAGGACATCACACACATCCATGCCCGAGGCAGGATTCGAACCTGCGACCGTAGCGGTCACCCGGTTCCAGACTGAAGCGCCTTTAACCGCACGGCCACACCGGCCGGCGCACCAACTGGGATTGTGGTTGTATCCAATAGGATGCTACACCATAAGGCCTTCAGCTGGCGCGGAATGTCTTGTGCTAATGCAGTCAATGTGATGCCGCTCATCCTGTCTGTGGCGAATCAAAATGCGGTCATCATTTTCAAACGAACAGAACCTGAACTCGTCCAAAACCACTATCTGATACCATTACTGTCCCCAGTGACGTTGTTCCATACATCATTATCGTCCAGCACGTTTCTGCACATTCTTCAAAGGAAGGAGGAGAAGGAGACATGGACGAAGCGCGCGTAACCCATTCCGTGACAAACGGCAACGGACTGTCACCCCTGATAGTGTACGATGTGTTACGCTGTTCCACTGTTGTGCCAGAGCCGAGGAGGACGCAGATATGTCCTGCAATGCCATTCGGATGAAGAGCCGAGGAGGACGCAGATATGTCCTGCAATGCCATTCGGATGAAGAGTCGATCTTCTCGGATGATGGTCTGGAGGGTGTGACCTGGCCCATCTAGTCGTGTTCTACGGCCTTCCGTGAACCATCTTCCGTTAACCGTTCTGCACACATCCTTTGCACTGCCGAAACACTTCGTCCCACATGAGAAGCAATTCCCGATGGACGGATCACATTCTCTCATGCCAATAATGCGCCTTCTTTCAAACTCACTAATTTCACGGTAGCGTTCGCACATATGTCTTAGAGGTATCCTGCAGGTCTGCTCAAATCACGGTGATCCATTACCTTCGGTTTATAGCGACAAGATCTGCAGTCACAGTTTACCAGTAGGTGACGTTGTGCCACGACATCGATGTTGACCTTGAAACCGCTGGTCGACATGCTTCAAATACTAATCACTTCTACAGAACATACTAATGTACACTCTTTGACATAAAACTCGACCGGCGGCCGGCCGCTTCAGAGGCTAAGTCCGCGCCGATCGCGACATGGGACAAAAAAACTGGCCAACTCGCTAATTCTCTAAGTGCGGTTATCTGCACAATCTGGCAACACTGTAGACTGCGGCACTTCCTGAAGGAAAACTTGTCTCATGATAGAGAAACCCTAGGCTGATTACGCCTGTGGTCTAGCGGTAGCGTGCGTTGTTTCTGTTCATAATGTCAGTGGATCGAGAGCAGCTGGCATGAAATATTTTTATAGCCTCTTCTGTCTGAATGTAATGGTAGCGCAGATTCAATCTATTTCGCTTTCTGACACACCGATATCAAAATTTTATCCAGTAACGATTTTGCGGCAGATTTCCTGCAGACTGTCCTCCACTGGACGCCGTATGCGGCAAAGCTCCGGGATCCACCGGCAGCCGCCGTGGCGACAGCAGCGGCGCTGCACTCCCCCGTTCTTTATCGAAAACGCCTGCTACCGCTCATCGCTTTTGATGATTTAAAACGCTTTATTATTAAATGTTGCTCCACAGAAAATTTCTACAATTTCCATTCACGCTCAAAAGCAACGGAGACAGACGCCCTGATTAGCAGGCGGGTATTATATTACATTAATCGGCAAGAGCTGAGCATGGCCCGACATTAATTTTATAGACTGCGACGAAATTAAACCACCTCACTACATTCGATGAATTTATAAATGCTTCATACCTCGTTTCTTTTCCTTTCAAACTCAATTATTTGTGCAACTTTTGGTCAATATTCGGATGTTTTCGTCAAGCCAGAGTGAGCGTCTGTGGTGTAAAGTGTATTACAGTTCTTGTTTCATTCCTTATGGTAAGTCTATGCGATAAACTGTGTGAATACCTTGCAATGCATGCTCTGTAGCAGTGCAGGAACACTGCACATTTGGAGTTCCATGTATGGGTTCATGAAGTATTTACTGTTGATCGGAAGTGATAGTTAAGGTCATCAGATTTAAACCAGAAAAATTTGTCGTTTTGGAGGTTTCAGAGAACGGAAAGGAATTGCTAACGCCGGTGTTAGAAAACGCCTACAGTTAAATGCTATTGCAAAAGAAGAAGGGAACTATATTAATCAACATGTGCACTTCATAAACAACCTCCTGACATGTTAGATCTATATGACGAACAAAGCTCAAATTTATATCGTTGACAGTCGGTTTGAATCTTTTCAGGATCTATTTTACAGTGAAGCACCTTGGCATTTGCAAAGCAGACATCCATGATATTAACTTAATTTACTGTCGAAATCGGACGAAGATTGATGTTTAAAGGCATTCTTCAGATTTCGTATAAGGAATTTTTACTAGCAGTTAGCAACTCCATTAATCAAAATGGAAAATAAAAGGTTGTAGTCAGCGGCTTCCACCGAGATTGGAACTGCTATGTCATATAGTACGAGCACCGCAGCGCACAAGGGAACCTTTTTTTTTTTCAATTTTGGTTTTTTTCTTTTACTTTTTTTTGACGATTACCCCTTTTTTCTCTTATTGTAAAGCCCCTTAGGAAAATAGCACTAAAAATAGAAACTAAGTGCCACCGCCACTTTCCATCCTAAAAAAAAAAAAAAAAAAAATAATCTGGTCCACTTCAGGCGTTGGCTCCTGACTAAACCTAGCCCAGAGAGCTGCCTATATACCAGGGGAAATATGGGAATTCAAGGTTAGGGCTATCCTTACAAACAAAACAAAATCTTCCTTTTTCTGAATTTTATTTTTATTTTCATTCTTTTTGTTTATTTTTGTTGTGTAATTGATCAGACACCTTCTGCGCCCCGCAGGTAATGTGTTGAGTCACGTCTTCTCGAAATTGATGTGCTCCGTTCAATAGTTCAGAAATGTTCATTGGTTCAAACAGGAAACCTTCTTCACTCTCGGCTTAACACATTCCAGCTGCGAGGCGGGTCGTGGAAAGCACTCCCAAGGAAGTTCGAGAAAAATTGTCTGTATTTTGGGTGACGGACAACGACATAATGACGGTCGTTGAGGTATGTCCAAAACTCGAGTACAGAGTCTACAGTTTGTCCAAATAGGTAGTGAATGGCATGTCCGCGAATCCAATTCACAGCATTGGTCTTTGTCCCAGGAAAATAGTCGCGTCCTGGAACTAATAATGAAAGGGGAGTATTCCGATTCAGAATGTCCCGCGTTAGAAAAGTCACTATACGACGAATAACCTCTGAGCTAACGACACACTGGCAACAACAGACGGGCTATAGTCACTGCGAATTTGCCTGAGCCTCAAAACGCAACCTTAATACACACAAACAGGTCTTACTTATGTGAAGAACGCCGTTCTTAGAATCCAGATATTAAATATACATTCTAAGTGTATCATCTTACAGTGGATTATATCGTACGAGTCTTCGATGTGGAAAACGAATGTCAAGTGAATTTAGCGAGGTAATGCCGGCCTACACCCGGAAGTAAATGCACTATCAGAGAGTTGACAAATACTTGCTACGACGCTGCTATTTCTCGGCTCTCTTACGAGGCAGCTCTTCAGCGAAACGCTTGCCGTGATTCTCAGATACGGTTCTTCAGAGTGGAGACGCGCGCGCACGTTTGGTTTTTATGCGGCGTTCTCCCCTGATGGTTTCTGACGTCGCCTTGTGGGCTATGTATACATCTGAGACATTCAATTATCATTAATCCAGAGTGATACAAGTTTCAGCTTCCGGCGTGGAAGAAGGCTGTTGACGCCGACATTATATCATTTCAACGTAGGGAAAGCAAAACGGGTCATTCAATGTTTCTCATTCAACATAAAGCATGTGAGATAACTTTCCGTAAAGTTCATAATCATCTAAATATACAAACGATGTAAAAATACATCGGAAGCTTATTCGAATTGAATATAATGTAAGATACCAAACGCTTTGCACCTCGATGTCGAAATTGTCCACGTGCAATCTTTTGCAGCATACACATAGAATATCATGGTTACCACGAGAATGAAGAAATATGTTGGTAAGGATGGAAGCAAGAAGTGACGCAGTCAACAAATATTCGATTCCTCATGGCATTCATTTCATTTGAGACGTAAGAAGAGGTAAAACGGGATATTACTTTCGTTAACGAGAAAGATATGCCGCACATTTTGATAACGAGGAAGTCTGCGTGTTCATACGTCTCCTCCTTGAAATATGTATGCTCTATTATATACTAAGTAGCCTGATCAATGTTTCAAAAAAAAAAGTTCATATATGTGTGAAATCTTATGGGACTTAACTGCTAAGGTCATCAGTCCCTAAGCTTACACACTTCTTAACCTAAATTATCCTAAGGACAAACACACACACCCATGTCCGAGGGAGAACTCGAACCTCCGCCGGGATCAGCCGCATAGTCCATGACTGCAGCGCCTTAGACCGCGCGGCTAATCCTGCACGGCTGATCATTGTTGCAGTGATGTTACCCTCTTGTTTGACCCCGTAACGATGAACAGATTCCAAATGCATGTCTCTGCATGAAAGTAGCTGTTTCAACCCTTCCTGGACTGTTTTTTGTGTTTTATTGCTTGGAATTCCTGAACCAGACCACTGTGCCTTCCCACCTCGTGGGTTAGGTCTCAAAACTAAACCGCTTTTTATCCAATGGCATAATTTATCCAGACAGCAGCAGCACAAGACTATCAAACAAAGCCTTCCATTTACAGTTGCAACACTCTAACCAGCACTGACCGAAGTGTAATCCACGGTCATCGTCCGAAATTAGCAGCTGTCTGCTACTGTGGCAAAATCCGTACTACACTTTCGATTCCGCAGCACCATTTTATCTGGTAACACTGTGTAGTTGCAGAGTTGTGCCAGCATGTCTGTCCTCACACTGTCAACTTTATGTATCTCACTTCTCCTGTAGCGTTGATCACGAGGAGCCGAAGTAAATGAGTGTATTCTGCATGACGTAACATTCAGTATTCCCTTCTTTCATAGCCACTCTTCATGTGTACCGATTCTAAATACGGATGTGAAAACTCTTGAAGGTGAGAGAATGACGATAATAATCGTAACAAGAACATGCAAATAATGAATGATGTTTATTTCAACGCAGAACGAGAATGGCTTTAAATATAAAAATCTATATCTATATCTATATCCATATCTATTGATCTTTGAGTTGGCACAAAGCAAATATATTCTTAGCATTTAGTTACTGAATTTTGTTCTGGATGTTTGTAGAGAAAAGAAGAAGTCGGTACTCCTCGCTAGTGTAATATAATGTGAACCAGCAACTACCCTTTCCTTAGAACACGACTCAAGCAGGTCCCCAAGTAGGTACCAAAACACTGCTGCATTCTGTTCCCTAACATTCCTCTGATGACGGTTAATGCAGATACTTCCGATTATGAAATACAAAACGTATTGCAGGTTAGTTCCTAGGATAGTAACATTAAATTTGCGTTGTAGACGGCACATGAACGTGACGACTACCCGTATTACTCATCAATATAAAAAGACAATATTACGGGAATTTAGCAGGATTACTCAACATGAATTCTGAAATTGGGTGACTGACCGCACAGGTGCTAAACGTCGTCAAGAGTATACGATGTCCTAATCGCATTAGGAATATGAAGATCGTCTTCAACAGCTCGCAACTTTCACATTGCTATCTCCACCCTACTCCAGACAGCCCTCGGTGGAGTTGCAGTAAGTTGCCGATGCAATGTAAGGCCTTCCAACCGACAACAGACCACATATTGAAAAATACAAGCGAATCCTCTTGCAGCGTAAGCTTATTGTAACTAATCTAAAAATTATTGGAGAGGAACATTGTCCTATTCAAAAAAAGTAAAATTGTTACACACTGGCCGGAAGCGGTGGCCATGCGGTTCTAGGCGCTGCAGTCCGGAACCGCGGGACTGGGACTTCTACGGTCGCAGGTTCGAATCCTGCATCGGGCATGGATGTGTGTGATGTCCTTAGGTTAGTTAGGTTTAAGTAGTTCTAAGTTCTAGGGGACTGATGACCTAAGATGTTAAGTCCCATAGTGCTCAGAGCCGTTTGAATCATTTTTGTTACACACTGTTGACGTCAAACGCACATTATCTATGTCCTGTCTTGGTTCCTACTCATCTATAATATCAAGTGTACTATCAAAAATGATTATATATAATGGATGACAATGTAATGCATTGATACCAGATGGTGGGTTCACAACAGTATTGATGCGAAAATAAAACAGAAGTTCGCAAAAGTGCAGTAGTGCATTTTCGTACGTTTTCACATCGAGATGTACAGTCGTACTCAAAAGTATCCGAACGACCTGAATTTCATTTCACGTGATTCGCATGTAAACGACATAACGCAGCTGTCTAGCAAGTCCTCTAATCGCTCCTTGGCTGGCCGGAGTGGCCGTGCGGTTCTAGGCGCTACAGTCTGGAGCCGAGTGACCGCTACGGTCGCAGGTTCGAATCCTCTCTCGGGCATGGATGTGTGTGATGTCCTTAGGTTAATTAGTTCTAAGTTCTAGGCGACTGATGACCTCAGAAGTTAAGTCACATAGCCATTCTATTCCCTCCTTGGTACAGTCGTATGACGATTGAAAATGGTTCCAACAAGTCACCACTAGAAAACATTGCTCTGTATCGCGATAACTCAAGATGTAAAGTAACACCACGATACTACAAATATCAGGGAACGCCTTATCACAGATAAGACTGTCCTTAAGGCTTGTAAGCTCACATTTATTACAATAAATGACATACCTGAAATGTTACCATTCTAATTATTACGTCAGACTGGTAATGCACGTAGTAATCTCGTCGTATTCATGATTTCCTCTTCAAAGTAACATACCGTACTTATTATTTAACACAAAATGACATTAAAAATTTAAGTTATTCACGAGCAGCTAGTTGAGGATATGTATAAACTTCAAATGACACGACGAACCGTCTTGTCCCGTATATTTATTCAAACCTAGCTTATGCAGACTAAGCAAAGATTTCGTGACTGACGGAAACTAACAGTCATTCCTGATTAGGCGTACAGAGAGTGACATACCTTGATTTTAGACAGTATCAGTTAGCAAATATCAACTTTAAATTGCATAACGCAAACATTTTTAACAGACGCGAATTCCTAGCCAGCATCTATTGTCCCTGTTAACGAACTACGAGAGAGGTTAAATATTGCTTCTTCACAAGTAACTTACTTGAAATGCCGTGATTCAAAGCTTTGTGTTGGACACGGATTCGAACCCAGAACCTAATCGGATTGCTATCGAAGCACAGTCAAATGTTACATATCGGATTTTTGCGGCAGTAGCTAGATGTTTTAACTGAAATGACGAGACGAAACATTAATCTTTTCCTTCCCAGGCACCAACCCGGCACCTATCGCTGTTATATTCTAGGGAAAACGAACGTTAAATATGGGTTTCTTGCACCAGCAGTGACATGTGAGCGTGTTTGAACTAGAAATAATATGAAGAAGAGTTCAGCGCTCACTGGGAATAGAGCCCCACACATATCGTTGTTGACTACACAAATAGACGTCAGCTACCGAATTTTTCTCCACCAGCTGCTCAGAATAACATCTTGAACTTACAGTCATCTCGCAAATAGTTCTGTGTCTCACTGGGATTTAAAAACGTCAGATATCGTTAGTGTTGACAACGAATAAAAATACATTAAAATTCAAAATAATTATCCACCAGCAGATAGGTGTTCTCATGCTAGAGCTTGATAATACATAATTAAATCTTTAGTGCCGGACCAGAATTCGATCCCATTGTGGAGATGTTGAGGAATCTGCAGTTTTGAACAAACAACAAATTGTAGCCGAGCTGTATTGTCACGAAGGGATCAAATTCCGCGTTAAGGGCGGTCTGAGTTGCATTCCCAGTTCAGAACCAATTTTATCGACCTACAGAAGCTCAGATAAAAGATGGAATAAGTGTGCTGTGACCATACATAGCGTTTGTTTCGTCACTTGAAATAAATAACTAGTATAAGAAAGGTTACTGGTGATAGAGTTTCTACATGTCGCCACTCCAGACTTTATTGTGGTTCGACCTACCGTCTACTTGGTAGAGAAAGAATATCATCTTTAATGTGAATTTTCAGACCACACTGCCTTTATGTCTTCTTCACTTGGTGTAGCCAGGAGAGAATGGAATCTGTCTCTCCCTATCTAAAATGATTGACAGAAGTGGGAATCGAACCCAGACCATCGGTATAACAACCTACCATCCGTCCAACAGACCACGAAATCCTCTTCTCTGCAACTCATTTTTCTATCGTAACGCCATTGCGCCACACTGGATGAGAATTCTGACACAGGCTCCCTGTAGTAATTTGCAGCATGTTCAGTAAATTCATTTACTTGGTTGACCGAATCACCATGAACTAGCTGCCTCGGCTACCCAGTGCATACGTTCGACTCTATTTTGTAATCACCGAAATAAAATCACGTAACTGCCACCTACACAGAACTGCCAACAGTGTAGGATGCAGAAGTTTAAATAGGAAGTGTTCCTTTCCACTTGAGCTATTCTATTGCACTATCTGTTTGTAGAAAACGTCGTTTAGTGCAAAAGAAAAGCTGTAACTGTTTGTCTCTCAGAAGTCAAGACCTGGCCATATGCATAATCTCACAGTGCTGTGGAATCCAAAAGTTCTGGAGGAATAGTTGTCGAGCTCTGGAGCTGTTGTAGCTACGTGTCAGCTAGTAGCGTAGATAAGATGTCGCGAGTTCGAATACATTCAGTGCTACATTTTTTGAAACGCAATTCTGCTGTCTGCTGAAGTTATCAATCTAATGGAACTTTGAACATAATTCCCTTCACTTCTCAACCCAAAGTAGTCGCATGTGGAAAAAGGGCTAACTACTGTGACATTTTGTTCTATTCAGGTTTAATAGACACCAGGCAGCAGATGCATCTCGAAGATGTGTAGGGAGAGCGCATCGTGCCATAATATGTCAGAAAAGTATTTTCTACATTAGCTGTCGTGTGGTAGTGAGATTTTATTCTTTTTCAAACTTTGTTTGACAGCTTTAACTGTATTATAAGAAATGAAATAAAACTAACCACGATAACCTTACGACGAAAGTCCGTTTTAATAAAACCGAGTATCTGTACACAAGCGTGCCTCTATCGACACGAATTAGTAAAATACTACTCACTTAGATTTTGATTGGGTCTGTGTTTAATTGGTATGCTGTGTCATACTCAAGAGGTATGCAAATGTGGCATTTCATAAATATAGTTACATATTCCTAGAAACCCAAAATTCGCTTGTCAGCGGCGGAAAGAGGCGTTACCTGTTGTGCAGCATTGTAAGTTTTTCAACATTGCACTATGAGCCGAAACTATTTTCTTGCGATTTCCTTATTGATGTTTGATCCGACTACTTGTAGCTCTTTCACAGAAGGGATAAAAACGTTGCAGTCAGTGAGACTGGAACTGCGAACCATAATAGACGCTTTTTCAGAGGTCAGCACGTTGCCACAGAGCTGGCGAAGAGGTATGTGTCTGAGCTTCCTCTTACGAGGGTAATAGGGACTAGAACTCGTATACCGCTATTTAAAGGTCGAGATTAGTTGCGATTTCCACCTGCACCGACTTTCCTGGGCTGAAAACCGTAAATTTACAATCTTTTGTTGCACTTCAAGCGATAACAACTCAGATTATTCAATGGAAATGACAGGTAAAATCAAGTGAACTTTGAGGCTTAATTCCGAGCACACCAGGAAGTAACTCGTCGATCACAGAGTTGCCAAACATACGTTACCTTGTTGCCAAATCTCAGTTACAGTACCAGCAGGAAGAAGACGAACCGATGTGATCCTACAGCGGGCTGGGAAGTGGCCATAGCTGGTGTCTCCAAGTCGCGGCAGCTACGTCCTGGAATACGTAATGCGTCTCATTCGCATTTCTGTAACTAGGTTTAGGGACTGGAGCGTAGTTGCTAATAATACTCAGAACTGACTGCAAACTAAACATCATAAATCAGTAACTCTCATTGTTGTTTTTATATTTCTTTAGTAAGTGTACTCAACACTAAGAAACTCATTCACAGTATAGCACAACAAACAAATAAAAAAAAAGAATGTGTGTGTGTGTGTGTGTGTGTGAGAGAGAGAGAGAGAGAGAGAGAGAGAGAGAGAGAGATAAAAAAGAATGAGAGAGAGTGTAAAAAATTGTTGTAAAGAAATTGAATCATGGTATTTAAAGAAATCTTTCATTAAAATGACACATTCCACATCATCACAAAATGTCGTATTCGTGATATATGGAACAAGAATTAATCTAATCTAATCAAATCTAATCACATCATATTGATGACTAGCCATGAAGAGTCATGAATTACCGAAATTTTTGCCAATACCAGTAACCAAATCTAAACTTGAAAATAAAAAAAGACAATTTTTGTAATAAAACGTGACTCCTATCAAGAACCTTTCGTCCCTGTTATCTAACCACGAAAGATGTCCATTCTGAAGTAACAAAGTGTGCATGCATTTAAAGATGAAGTGCATGATGTGAATTTCTGTGACGGAGATACGAACCCAACACGTTATCGGATTGTTAACTAAGAAAAATCAAATGTTACGTATCGGTTTTTCTTACGAGCCGCTAAGTGTCTGAATCTAAAATAAGGATACAAACTTTTGTGCCTAAGCGACAATCGAACTGCACACCTACCGTTCATCCACGAATATAGCTTAAGTATCAGTTGCTTACTCACGAACAGTAAGATGTGTGCGTGTTTGACCAGAAATAACGACACCAGTTGCGATTGTTGGCAACAAATGAACAGACATTAAAAATGCGCGTTAATTTTCACTAGCAGGTGGGTGTGCACTTGATAGAGCTTGAAATGAAATTATGAATATTTTTGTACTGGATCAGGGTTCAGACCCACATACTTACCTTTGGAGGAGACCTAGAGAAGATTGTAATCTTGGGAAAAGGAACGAAATCATTGAACTATACTGTTCCGAGAGATTCAGATCCTCGAAAGAGGAGATACGGATTCGAATCACAGTCCAGCACTAAATTTTTGAACGTCTCTAGTTCAATCAAGTGCAAGTAAAACAAGAGCCCTGTCCCTTTAAATGGCTATCGGTTCATCAAACAAAATAAAATTTTCTAATGTAGGTAAGCTTCCTGGCGACTGTATTTCTGTTTACCATGACTTCCGCTATGTCATTTCCCAACGTAAACCGGCTCTGCCCAGTTGGTAATGAAGGAACGTGATGTTTAATGCGGATTCTGGATTATAACGTCTTTCTCTTGAGGTTACCACAGGTAAAATAAATCTGTTTGTGCCTCTTAAAAGTAAATGCCTGAACCCACGCATTGCACCTGTGATAGTTCGTTCCACCAGACCATTGTGGCCACATTTCCCAGCCTCTGGAGTGTGCTGTAACGGCTGATGTGCTTAGCTTACAAAATTAGCCACGGTGGAAAAAATGCGGATCTATTAAATGGTTATGTAGAAGCAAGCTTCTGATGCGGCGATTATGCTATTCTCATGTCAGCAGGATGTAAAGATTCTTCTAGGCGTCATTGCCTCGATTTGAAGCCATTTTGAAATTTTCACTAATTCAGGAAATTTCTTAGTTCCATAAAATCCACTGTGAAGTGTGATGTTGCCGGATAATTCGATTATTACTGTCATTATTACTATCATTTTATTCATACCGCTGATGGACACGACCGTAGTCTTGAGGTAAAGCGCGAGACCAGCTAATAGGACGTCTGGCGACCGAAAGCACATATCGACATAATTTTTATCGCCCCTTTACTCTCGGTGCTGAAGCTATGAGTGTAATTCAAGCGAATCTACAATATCATATTAGCTGGTCTGGCGTTTTACCTCAAGACTACAGTCGTAGTCAAGAATAAAGTACTAAGACTGGAGTCAAGACCTCCTCTGGGAAGTGCCGCAGTGTACAATGTTGCCAGATCGAGCATATTGCCGGACATACAAGTGTGAGAGGAGCACGACTGTATTGTCCACCTTACGTGAACGACTCGGCGGTCAGTTTTTTGGTCTAAGACTGTATCTACAAGACATATTGCACGCTGAAGACCCAGAAGAATTAAAAAAACAATAGTAGTTTATGAGAGCAACGTTAACCATAGCGTTCGAAGTATTCATAATATTGTATACGTGTGTGTAAACGCCTTCCAATGACCACTCAAGGAAGACAAGGATACACAGTCTAGCTCAAAATTATAAATACGCCTCAGTTTGTGGATGAACTCAGACTTAGGTTGATAATAATTTTGAATATTTAGCAGCACTGTACCCATTGGTGTTAAACTCGTTTTCAACCAATGATTCCCACAGCTACAGGAACACTACTTGTGATACCTCTTAGACAAAATACTTAAGCAGTGTTATCAGACGAAAAGATCACCCTGACACAAACTGTGGGAAGTTTGTTTTACAACCTTCGTACCTGGATAATGAGCTTTCTCCTATTTGAGATATCTGTGAACGTTGCTGCTTAAGACGATTTAAGCAGAAACTGAATTCCCTCAGCTTCGACAATGTTTAAAGAAATCGTCTTATCGGCACTAAATCGTGGTTTCTGAATTGTTTACCGGCCGTACTCTGCCGCATTTCGCCGGTTGGAAGGCAAAAGCTTACTGACAAATTTCACACAGAAATTACTGTTACAGTGTACTTACGGAGTCAAATGAGTGAATTGCGTATTTTCCGGTGAGAAAGAGCACTGGCAAACAGTATTCGCTACATTAGGTTACTTAATCTGGTGTCACTCTAACCTAGAATTTATGGTCAGCGACTAAGTGCAAGGTCAATGAGTCGGATGCGAGTTTTGCAACTGTGAAATACTTTCTTACATCAGAGAATCGAATATTAAATTTGAACTAATATTGCGAAAATTTTGTATTTGGATACTTAGAATGAATGTTATTCAATCTGTATATTGAGCAAGCTGTAAAGGAAACAAAAGAAAAATTCGCAGTAGGTATTAAAATCCATGGAGAAGAAATAAAAACTTTAAGGTTCGCCGATGACATTGTAATTCTGTCAGAGACAGCAAAGGACTTGAAAGAGCAGTTGAACGGAATGGACAGTGTCTTGAAGGAAGGATGTAAGATGAACATCAACAAAAGGAAAACGATGATAATGGAATGTAGTCGAATTAAGTCGGGTCATGCTGCGGGTATTAGATTAGGAAATCAGACTCTTAAAGTAGTAAAGGAGTTTTGCTATTTGGGGAGCAAAATAACTGATGATGGTCGAAGTAGAGAGGATATAAAATGTAAACTGGCAATGGCAAGGAAAGCGTTTATGAAGAAGAGAAATTTGTTAACATCGAGTACAGATTTAAGTGTCAGGAAGTCGTTTCTGAAAGTGTTTGTATGGAGTGTAGCCATGTATGGAAGTGAAACATGGACAATAACTAGTTTGGACAAGAAGAGAATAGAAGCTTTCGAAATGTGGTGCTGCAGAAGAATGCTGAAGATTAGATGGGTAGATCACATAACTAATGAGGAGGTATTGAATAGGATTGGGGAGAAGAGGAGTTTGTGGCACAACTTGACTAGAAGAAGGGATCGGTTGGTAGGACACGTTCTGAGGCATCGAGGGACCACCAATTTAGTATTGGAGGGCAGCGTGGAGGGTAAAAATCGTAGAGGGAGACCAAGAGATGAATATCTTTGAAAGTTGATTTTCTAAAACATTGTCTGTCATACACAACTTGAAACAGGTCATGTCGAAAAATCATATGGAAGAACTGACAGTGACGTATATCTGAAGGCAGTAAGATCTCTTGCCTTTTGTTTTGGCAGTACTCGATAGCCATTTCTAGGCGCAAGTAAATGAAGAAAGGCAGCGCGTTTTTGTTACTTTAGTTTTAATGTAATCTACGAGTAATTACTGATGTTTGATATTAACAGGATTCCGTAGACAGGGAAAGAACCTGTTCTTGGGCAACTACTTCTATAATGACCAAAAGGAATCAAATGATCTTCAAGCAGATGTGTTCCAGCAGCGGTATGAAGAAAATGATAGTAATAATGACGGTGATAATCGAATTATCCGGTAACTTCACACTTCACAGTGGATTTTATGGAACTAAGAAACTTCCTGAATTAGTGAAAATTTCAAAATGGCTTCAAATCGAGGCAATGACGCCTAGAAGAATCTTTACATCCTGCTGACATGAGAATAGCATAATCGCCGCATCAGAAGCTTGCTTCTACTTAACCATTTAATAGACTCGCATTTTTTCCACCGTGACTAATATTGTAAGCTAAGCACATCAGCCGTTACAGCACACACCAGGGGTTGGGAAATGTGGCCACAATGGTCTGGTGGAACGAACTATCACAGGTGCAATGCGTGGGTTCAGGCATTTACTTTTAAGAAGCACAAACAGATTTATTTTACCTCTGGTAACGTCAAGAGAAAGACGTTATAATCCAGAATCCGCATTAAACATCACGTTCCTTCATTACCAACTGGGCAGAGCCGGTTTCCGTTGGGAAATGACATAGCGGAAGTCATGGTAAACAGAAATACAGTCGCCAGGAAGCTTACCTACATTAGAAAATTTTATTTTGTTTGATGAACCGATAGCCATTTAAAGGGACAGGGCTCTTATATTACTAGTGCTTGATTGAACCAGAGACGTTCAAAAATTTAGTGCTGGACTGTGATTCGAATCCGTATCTCCTCTTTCGAGGATCTGAATCTCTCGGAACAGTATAGTTCAATGATTTCGTTCCTTTTCCCAAGATTACAATCTTCTCTAGGTCTCCTCCAAAGGTAAGTATGTGGGTCTGAACCCTGATCCAGTACAAAAATATTCATAATTTCATTTCAAGCTCTATCAAGTGCACACCCACCTGCTAGTGAAAATTAACGCGCATTTTTAATGTCTGTTCATGTGTTGCCAACAATCGCAACAGGTGTCGTTATTTCTAGTCAAACACGCACACATATTACTGTTCGTGAGTAAGCAACTGATACTTAAGTTATATTCGTGGATGCACGGTAGGTGTGCAGTTCGATTGTCGCTTAGGCACAAAAGGTTGTATCCTTTGTATCCTTATTTTAGATTCAGACACCTAGCGGCTCGTAAGAAAAACCGATACGTAACATTTGATTTTTCTTAGTTAACAATCCGATAACGTGTTGGGTTCGTATCTCCGTCACAGAAATTCACGTCATGCTCTTCATCTTTAAATGCATGCACACTTTGTTACTTCAGAATGCAGGTATATCGAACATCTTTCGAGGTTAGATAACAGGGACGAAAGGGTCTTGATAGGAGTCACGGTTTACTACGAAAATCGTCGTTTTTTATTTTCAAGTTTGGATTTGGTTACTGGTATTGGCAAAAATTTCGGTAATTCATGACTCTTCATGGCTAGTCATCAATATGATGTGATTAGATTTGAATAGATTAGATTAATTCTTGTTCCATACATCACGAATACGACATTTCGTGATGATGTAGAATGTGTCATTTTAATGAAAGATTTCTTTAAATACCATGATTCAATTTCTTTACAACAATTTTTTACACTCTCTCTCATTCTTTTTTATTTCTCTCTCTCTCTCTCTCTCTCTCTCTCTCTCTCTCTCTCACACACACACACACACACACACACACACACACATTCTTTTTTTTTATTTGTTTGTTGTGCTAGACTGTGAATGAGTTTCTTAGTGTTGAGTACACTTACTAAAGAAATATAAAAACAACAATGAGAGTTACTGATTTATGATGTTTAGTTTGCAGTCAGTTCTGAGTATTATTAGCAACTACGCTCCAGCCCCTAAACCTAGTTACAGAAATGCGAATGAGACGCATTACGTATTCCAGGACGTAGCTGCCGCGACTTGGAGACACCAGTTATGGCCACTTCCCAGCCCGCTGTAGGATCACATCGGTTCGTCTTCTTCCTGCTGGTACTGTAACTGAGATTTGGCAACAAGGTAACGTATGTTTGGCAACTCTGTGATCGACGAGTTACTTCCTGGTGTGCTCGGAATTAAGCCTCAAAGTTCACTTGATTTTACCTGTCATTTCCATTGAATAATCTGAGTTGTTATCGCTTGAAGTGTAACACAAGATTGTAAATTTACGGTTTTCAGCCCAGGAAAGTCGGTGCAGGTGGAAATCGCAACTAATCTCGACCTTTAAATAGCGGTATACGAGTTCTAGTCCCTATTACCCTCGTAAGAGGAAGCTCAGACACATACCTCTTCGCCAGCTCTGTGGTAACGTGCTGACCTCTGAAAAAGCGTCTATTATGGTTCGCAGTTCCAGTCTCACTGACTGCAACGTTTTTATCCCTTCTGTGAATGAGCTACAAGTAGTCGGATCAAACATCAATAAGGAAATCGCAAGAAAATAGTTTCGGCTCATAGTGCAATGTTGAAAAACTTACAATGCTGCACAACAGGTAACGCCTCTTTCCGCCGCTGACAAGCGAATTTTGGGTTTCTAGGAATATGTAACTATATTTATGAAATGCCACATTTGCATACCTCTTGAGTATGACACAGCATACCAATTAAACACAGACCCAATCAAAATCTAAGTGAGTAGTATTTTACTAATTCGTGTCGATAGAGGCACGCTTGTGTACAGATACTCGGTTTTATTAAAACGGACTTTCGTCGTAAGGTTATCGTGGTTAGTTTTATTTCATTTCTTATAATACAGTTAAAGCTGTCAAACAAAGTTTGAAAAAGAATAAAATCTCACTACCACACGACAGCTAATGTAGAAAATACTTTTCTGACATATTATGGCACGATGCGCTCTCCCTACACATCTTCGAGATGCATCTGCTGCCTGGTGTCTATTAAACCTGAATAGAACAAAATGTCACAGTAGTTAGCCCTTTTTCCACATGCGACTACTTTGGGTTGAGAAGTGAAGGGAATTATGTTCAAAGTTCCATTAGATTGATAACTTCAGCAGACAGCAGAATTGCGTTTCAAAAAATGTAGCACTGAATGTATTCGAACTCGCGACATCTTATCTACGCTACTAGCTGACACGTAGCTACAACAGCTCCAGAGCTCGACAACTATTCCTCCAGAACTTTTGGATTCCACAGCACTGTGAGATTATGCATATGGCCAGGTCTTGACTTCTGAGAGACAAACAGTTACAGCTTTTCTTTTGCACTAAACGACGTTTTCTACAAACAGATAGTGCAATAGAATAGCTCAAGTGGAAAGGAACACTTCCTATTTAAACTTCTGCATCCTACACTGTTGGCAGTTCTGTGTAGGTGGCAGTTACGTGATTTTATTTCGGTGATTACAAAATAGAGTCGAACGTATGCACTGGGTAGCCGAGGCAGCTAGTTCATGGTGATTCGGTCAGCCAAGTAAATGAATTTACTGAACATGCTGCAAATTACTACAGGGAGCCTGTGTCAGAATTCTCATCCAGTGTGGCGCAATGGCGTTACGATAGAAAAATGAGTTGCAGGGAAGAGGATTTCGTGGTCTGTTGGACGGATGGTAGGTTGTTGTACCGATGGTCTGGGTTCGATTCCCACTTCTGTCAATCATTTTAGATAGGGAGAGACAGATTCCATTCTCTCCTGGCTACACCAAGTGAAGAAGACATAAAGGCAGTGTGGTCTGAAAATTCACATTAAAGATGATATTCCTTCTCTACCAAGTAGACGGTAGGTCGAACCACAATAAAGTCTGGAGTGGCGACATGTAGAAACTCTATCACCAGTAACCTTTCTTATACTAGTTATTTATTTCAAGTGACGAAACAAACGCTATGTATGGTCACAGCACACTTATTCCATCTTTTATCTGAGCTTCTGTAGGTCGATAAAATTGGTTCTGAACTGGGAATGCAACTCAGACCGCCCTTAACGCGGAATTTGATCCCTTCGTGACAATACAGCTCGGCTACAATTTGTTGTTTGTTCAAAACTGCAGATTCCTCAACATCTCCACAATGGGATCGAATCCTGGCCCGGCACTAAAGATTTAATTATGTATTATCAAGCTCTAGCATGAGAACACCTATCTGCTGGTGGATAATTATTTTGATTTTTAATGTATTTTTATTCGTTGTCAACACTAACGATATCTGACGTTTTTAACTCCCAGTGAGACACAGAACTATTTGCGAGATGACTGTAAGTTCAAGATGTTATTCTGAGCAGCTGGTGGAGAAAAATTCTGTAGCTGACGTCTCTTTGTGTGTAGTCAACAACGATATGTGTGGGGCTCTATTCCCAGTGAGCGCTGAACTCTTCTTCATATTATTTCTAGTTCAAACATGCTCACATGTCACTGCTGGTGCAAAAAGACCATATTTAACGTTCGTTTTCCCTAGAATATAACAGCGATAGATGCCGGGTTGGTGCCTGGAAAGGAAAAACTTAATGTTTCGTCTCGTCATTTCAGTTACAACATCTAGCTACTGCCGCGAAAATCCGATATGTCACATTTGACTGTGCTTCGATAGCAATCCGATTAGGTTCTGGGTTCGAATCCGTGTCCAACACAAAGCTTTAAAACACGGCATTTCAAGTAAGTTACTTGTGAAGAAGCAATATTTAACCTCTCTTGTAGTTCGTTAACAGGGACAATAGATGCTGGCTAGGAATTCGCGTCTGTTAAAAATGTTTGCGTTGATATTTGCTAACTGATACTGTCTAAAATCAAGGTATATCACTCTCTGTATGCCTAATCAGGAATGACTGTTAGTTTCCGTCAGTCACGAAATCTTTGCTACGGTTCGTCGTGTCATTTGAAGTTCATACATATCCTCAACTAGCTGCTCGTGAATAACTTAAATTTTTAATGTCATTTTTTCTTAAATAATGAGTATGGTATGTTACTTTGAAGAGGAAATCATGAATACGACGAGATTACTACGTGCATTACCAGTCTGACGTAATAATGAGAGTGGTAACATTTCAGGTATGTCATTTATTGTAATAAATGTGAGCTTACAAGCCTTAAGGACAGTCTTATCTGTGATAAGGCGTTCCCTGATATTTGTAGTATCGTGGTGTTACTTTACATCTTGAGTTATCGCGATACAGAGCAATGTTTTCTAGTGGTGACTTGTTGGAACCATTTTCAATCGTCATACGACTGTACCAAGGAAGGAATAGAATGGCTATGTGACTTAACTTCTGAGGTCATCAGTCGCCTAGAACTTAGAACTAATTAAACCTAATTAACCTAAGGACATCACACGCATCCATGCCCGAGAGAGGATTTGAACCTGCGACCGTAGCGGTCGCTCGGCTCCAGACTGTAGCGCCTAGAACCGCACGGCCACTCCGGCCGGCCAAGGAGCGATTAGAGGACTTGCTAGACAGCTGCGTTATGCCGTTTGCATGCGAATCACGTGAAATGAAATTCAGGTCGTTCGGATACTTTTGAGTACGACTGTACATCTCGATGTGAAAACGTACGAAAATGCACTACTGCACTTTTGCGAACTTCTGTTTTATTTTCGCATCAATACTGTTGTGAACCCACCATCTGGTATCAATGCATTACATTGTCATCCATTATATATAATCATTTTGATTGTACACTTGATATTATAGATGAGTAGGACACAAGACAGGACATAGATAATGTGTGTTTGACGTCAACAGTGTGTAACAAAAATGGTTCAAACGGCTCTGAGCACTATGGGACTTAACATCTTAGGTCATCAGTCCCCTAGAACTTAGAACTACTTAAACCTAACTAACCTAAGGACATCACACACATCCATGCCCGAGGCAGGATTCGAACCTGCGACCGTAGAAGTCCCAGTCCCGCGGTTCCGGACTGCAGCGCCTAGAACCGCATGGCCACCGCGGCCGGCCAGTGTGAAACATTTTACTTTTTTTGAATAGGAGAATGTTCCTCTCCAATAATTTTTAGATTAGTTACAATAAGCTTACGCTGCAAGAGAATTCGCTTGTATTTTTCAATATGTGGTCTGTTGTCGGTTTGAAGGCCTTCCATTACATCGGCAACGTAGTGCAACTCCACCGAGGGCTGTCTGGAGTAGGGTGGAGTAAGCAATGTGAAAGTTGCGAGCTGTCGAAGACGATCTTCATATTCCTAATGCGATTAGGACATCGTATACTCTTGACGACGTTTAGCACCTGTGCGGTCAGTCACCCAATTTCAGAATTCATGTTGAGTAATCCTGCTAAATTCCCGTAATATTGTCTTTTTATATTGATGAGTAATACGGGTAGTCGTAACGTTCATGTGCCGTCTACAACGCAAATTTAATGTTACTATCCTAGGAACTAACCTGCAATACGTTTTGTATTTCATAATCGGAAGTATCTGCATTAAGGTAACAGAATGCAGCAGTGCTTTTGTTGTTCTAAGGAAAGAGTAGTTGCTGGTTCACATTATATTACACTAGCGAGGAGTACCGACTTTTCCTTTTCTCTACAAACATCCAGAACTAAATTCAATAACTAAATGCTAAGAATATATTTGCATTGTGCCAACTCAAAGATCAATAGATATGGATATAGATGTAGATATAGATTTTTATATTTAAAGCCATTCTCGTTCTGCGTTGGAATAAACATCATTCATTATTTGCTTGTTCTTGTTACGATTATTATTGTCATTCTCTCACTTTCAAGAGTTTTCACATCCCTATTTAGAATCGGTGCACATGAAGAGTGGCTATGAAAGAAGGGAATACTGAATGTTACGTCATGCAGAATACACTCAATACTTCGGCTCCTCGTGATCAACGCTACAGGAGAAGTGAGATACATAAAGTTGACAGTGTGAGGACAGACATGCTGGCACAACTCTGCAACTACACAGTGTTGCCAGATAAAATGGTGCTGCGGAATCGAAAGTGTAGTACGGATTTTGCCACAGTAGCAGACAGCTGCTAATTTCGGACGATGACCGTGGATTACACTTCGGTCAGTGCTGGTTAGAGTGTTGCAACTGTAAATGGAAGGCTTTGTTTGATAGTCTTGTGCTGCTGCTGTCTGGATAAATTATGCCATTGGATAAAAAGCGGTTTAGTTTTGAGACCTAACCCACGAGGTGGGAAGGCACAGTGTTCTGCTTTAGGAATTCCAAGCAATAAAACACAAAAAACAACCCAGGAAGGGTTGAAACAGCTACTTTCATGCAGAGACATGCATTTGGAATCTGTTCATCGTTACGGGGTCAAACAAGAGGGTAACATCACTGAAACAATGATCAGCCGCGCAGGATTAGCCGAGCGGTCTAAGGCGCTGCAGTCATGGACTATGCGGCTGATCCCGGCGGAGGTTCGAGTTCTCCCTCGGACATGGGTGTGTGTGTTTGTCCTTAGGATAATTTAGGTTAAGAAGTGTGTAAGCTTAGGGACTGATGACCTTAGCAGTTAAGTCCGATAAGATTTCACACACATTTGAACATTTTTTTTTGAAACAATGATCAGGCTACTTAGTATCTAATAGAGCATACATATTTCAAGGAGGAGACGTATGAACACGCAGACTTTCTCGTTATCAATATGTGCGGCATATCTTTCGCGTTAACGAAAGTAATATCCCGCTTTACATCTTCTTACGTCTCAAATGAAATGAATGCCATGAGGAATCGAATATTTGTTGACTGCGTCACTTCTTGCTTCCATCCTTACCAACATATTTCTTCATTCTCGTGGTAACCATGATATTCTATGTGTATGCTGGAAAAGATTGGACGTGGACAATTTCGACATCGAGGTGCAAAGCGTTTGGTATCTTACATTATATTCAATTCGAATAAGCTTCCGATGTATTTTTACTTCGTTTGTATATTTACATGATTATGAACTTTACGGAAAATTATCTCACATGCTTCATGTTGAATGAGAAACATTGAATGAGCCGTTTTGCTTTCCCCACGTTGAAATGATATAATGTCGGCGTCAACAGCCTTCTTCCACGCCGGAAGCTGAAACTTGTATCATTCTGGGTTAATGATAATTGAATGTCTCAGATGTATACATAGCCCACAAGGCGACGTCAGAAACCATCAGGGGAGAACGCCGCATAAAAACCAAACGTGCGCGCGCGTCTCCACTCTGAAGAACCGTATCGGAGAATCACGGCAAGCATTTCGCTGAAGAGCTGCCTCGTAAGAGAGCCGAGAAATAGCAGCGTCGTAGCAAGTATTTGACAACACTCTGATAGTGCATTTACTTCCGGGTGTAGGCCGGCATTACCTCGCTAAATTCACTTGACATTCGTTTTCCACATCGAAGACTCGTACGATATAATCCACTGTAAGATGATACACTTAGAAAGTATATTTAATTTCTGGACTCCAAGAACGGCGTTCTTCACATAAGTAAGACCTGTTTGTGTGTATTAAGGTTGCGTTTTGAGGCTCAGGCAAATTCGCAGTGACTATAGTCCGTCTGTAGTTGCCAGTGTGTCGTTAGCTCAGAGGTTATTCGTCGTATAGTGACTTTTCTAACGCGGGACATTCTGAATCGGAATACTCCCCTTTCATTATTAGTTCCGGGACGCGACTATTTTCCTCGGGCAAAGACCAATGCTGTGAATTGGATTCGCGGACATGCCATTCACTACCTATTTGGACAAACTGTAGACTCTGTACTCGAGTTTTGGACATACCTCAACGACCGTCATTATGTCGTTGTCCGTCACCCAAAATACAGACAATTTTTCTCGAACTTCCTTGGGAGTGCTTTCCACGACCCGCCTCGCAGCTGGAATGTGTTAAGCCAAGAGTGAAGAAGGTTTCCTGTTTGAACCAATGAACATTTCTGAACTATTGAACGGAACACATCAATTTCGAGAAGACGTGACTCAACACATTACCTACGGGGCGCAGAAGGCGTCTGATCAATTACACAACAAAAATAAACAAAAAGAATGAAAATAAAAATAAAATTCAGAAAAAGGAAGATTTTGTTTTGTTTGTAAGGATAGCCCTAACCTTGAATTCCCATATTTCCCCTGGTATATAGGCAGCTCTCTGGGCTAGGTTTAGTCAGGAGCCAACACCTGAAGTGGACCAGATTTTTTTTTTTTTTTTTTTTTTGTTATAGGATGGAAAGTGGCGGTGGCACTTAGTTTCTATTTTTAGTGCCATTTTCCTAAGGGGCTTTAAAATAAGAGAAAAAAAGGGGTAATCGTCAAAAAAAAGTAAAAGAAAAAAAGCAAAATTGAAAAAAAAAAGGTTCCCTTTTGCGCTGCGGTGCTCGTACTATATGACATAGCAGTTCCAATCTCGGTGGAAGCCGCTGGCTACAACCTTTTATTTTCCATTTAAATTAATGGAGTTGCTAACTGCTAGTAAAAATTCCTTATACGAAACCTGAAGAATGCCTTTAAACATCAATCTTCGTCCGATTTCGACTTAGTAAATTAAGTTAATATCATGGATGTCTGCTTTGCAAATGCCAAGGTGCTTCACTGTAAAATAGATCCTGAAAAGATTCAAACCGACTGTCAACGATATAAATTTGAGCTTTGTTCGTCATATAGATCTAACATGTCAGGAGGTTGTTTATGAAGTGCACATGTTGATTAATATAGTTCCCTTCTTCTAAATTTTTGCAAAAGCATTTAACTGTAGGCGTTTTCTAAGACCGGCGTTAGCAATTCCTTTCCGTTCTCTGAAACCTCCAAAACGACAAATTTTTCTGGTTTAAATCTAATGACCTTAACTATCACTTCCGATCAACATTAAATACTTCATGAACCCATACATGGAACTCCAAATGTGCGGTGTTCTGCACTGCTACAGAGCATGCATTGCAAGGTATTCACACAGTTTATCGCATATGTAATACACTTTACACCACAGACGCTCACTCTGGCTTGACGAAAACATCCAAACATTGACCAAAAGTTGCACAAATAATTGAGTTTGAAAGGAAAAGAAACGAGGTATGAAGCATTTATAAATTCATCGAATATAGTGAGGTGGTTTAACTTCGTCCCAGTCTATAAAATTAATTTCGGGCCATGCTCAGCTCTTGCCGATTAATGTAATATAATACCCGCCTACTAATCAGGGCGTCTGTCTCCGTTGCTTTTGAGCGTGAATGGAAATTGTAAAAATTTTCTGTGGAGCAACATTTAATAATAAAGCGTTTTAAATCATCAAAAGCGATGAGCGGTAGCAGGCGTTTTCGATAAAGAACGGGGGAGTGCAGCGCCGCTGCTGTCGCTACGGCGGCTGCCGGTGGATCCCGGAGCTTTGCCGCATACGGCGTCCAGTGGAGGACAGTCTGCATGAAATCTGCCGCAAAATCGTTACTGGATAAAATTTTGATATCGGTGTGTCAGAAAGCGAAATAGATTGAATCTGCGCTACCATTACATTCAGACAGAAGAGGCTATAAAAATATTTCATGCCAGCTGCTCTCGATCCACTGACATTATGAACAGAAACAACGCACGCTACCGCTAGACCACAGGCGTAATCAGCCTAGAGTTTCTCTATCATGGGACAAGTTTTCTTCCAGGAAGTGCCGCAGTCTACAGTGTTGCCAGATTGTGCAGATAACCGGACTTAGAGAATTAGCGAGTTGGCCAGATTTTTTGTCCCATGTCGCGATCGGCGCGGACTTAGCTTCTGAAGCGGCCGGCCGCCGGTCGAGTTTTATGTCAAAGAGTGTACATGTCCTGTGAATATGAACGTCCTATCTCTAGTCGTTCAAGGGGTTGTCTTTTTTTCTGAACATGACTGTATAATGATATGAGGGTAATTCACCTGGAATTCCATGGGACCTGTGGCATTAATCGAAAGCAACATGACATCTGTGGACTACGTGACCATTTCGCACTACCTGCACCCCTTCGTACTTGAAAGAACAAAAATTTCAGGACTGAATTATGAATTAAAAAGATTGCTTTGACTGTTTTTCCTGTTGTTGTAGTCATCTATTTCAATCAGAAACGGTTCTGATTCCATTTCAAGACCGTCAGTTCTTTGTGGCTATCTGGTGGAGTCTGTGTAAGTGAGTTACTAACTTCTTCCAGATATTTTGAGGTATACTGTGTACAGAAAAACAGCAACTCCCTAGAGAAACATTAACCTCTAAAGTCTTGTTTTACGAGCTCGTGCTGAAAAGTAATTCCTCAGATTTTTTTATGTGAATACTCGTGAGGCATTGTAAATAAAAGAAAGTTTATTAACGTTCTACGTCTTCAATGTTCAAGTTTGCGTATTTATTTCTCAACACGGACATCGTGGCGAAGAACATATTTCTCCCAACGAGAGACCGCTTTTTTTGATATCGTCACTGTAGAGTGTTTGGCTTTGTCGAAGGAGCTGCAACCTAACCTCTGCTCACTGTCAGAGTGAAGCCCTCGCAGGTATTCGTTAATTTCTGGAAACAGACTGACATATGGTCAATATACTTTGAGTTTTAGAATCTCCTTACGTTGTGCTTCGATTACGTTATTCTACTCAAATTATTTACTTATTTCCGTTAATCACAAGCACAACAAAATAATTTAATGCAAACAGCAAACAAATAAATAGAAACACGGAATTAATCAGAAAAGGACCACAGAAGTTATCCATCAAGCTCGGAAATTTAAAATGCTTAAGTAGTATTAAGTAGTATTCAAAAATTTATTACATTAAACATTTAAAAAAGTAATTAAAATTGGAAGCAATGAAATTAGATCATTACAATTCTGCTTCAACAAATGGTTCTAGCTGCGGAAGCAACCAGCTACAGGCCGTTTCTGAAACCAAAGCCGGCCGCTCGAGATCAGATTTATACAACTGTTTACAATGACATGGAGAGGAATTTCTAAAACATAGATAAAATAAAACAATTATCACAAAGAAATACTCCATTAAACGACTGAGTTAATCTAAAACACCCTTTTAAAAGGAAACGCCCGAGCTAGGGACTACAATTGACTTTTAACAAATGTATAAATCATTAACATCATTTCAACGTCATAAAAGATACAGATTGCCCAAACGCGCTCATATTAACACGAGCTTAAAAAGATATCATTCCATAACAAAAACAGAAATTTAAATCAAGCCAGCGACACAGTAATTAGTATTAATGACTTAGATCTAAAATTTTAAGTAGTTCCACTGACTGTTAGCTGCTCAGTTCTCAAACTACGAGTAGGCACAGTTGTGGATTAAATGAGCCAGAATGTGCTTTAAATTAACAACCGAGAAGAAAAAAGCTTCTCGCGGTTTGGCACTGTTACTTTGCGATTTGGAAAGAAATAATAAAATTTTTCAAGACCATTAACGCAGCACGAACAGCACAACAAGGTGCCCTGACATTACATGGAAGCAAGTTCGTAGTATCTCATTGCAGTGAAAGCTTAAAACCGACCACTTTCAACCAGTTGTCTCACGGCGAAGGCAAGAAATCATTTACTTGTAAACTGGTCGATGCTCACCGTTTTCAAAATGCACTGCTGTAGTCTCCAGAAATAGGTACCACGAGCCAGTTACCCATATAAAACCTTGAAAACAAGATTTAGCAGATACATCAACCAGACTCCTTACTTCGGACAATGAACGCTACCGCACATCGCACACCGGCCGGCCCCAAACTAAAGTTCAGTGTGGCAATGGATATATCTGACACCTTGCCCCCCGTACAGATCCCACACCACAACGGGATTGGTACACCTCCATCAGCTCAAAAGTGAAAGACTGGCTAACGTTTCGGGGAAGGCACAAGTCAGGGCGCCGAGTGACTCTCTCTGAGCTGGCCCATGTAGGACCTTTTAACAACAGATGGCACGATTCGCCCGCCTCCTAGCGGACAGCGGTACCAAACATCGACGAGGTGGAAGAAAATTTATGGGTTTGACTGAGGAGCGGCTCACAGATGAAAATCGGATGGAGCCAAGTCTGGGCTGTATGGAGGATGATCTATGACTGTAAACCCAAGGTGTCGGATTGTCGGATTGTTGTAGATGACACAGTGACTGTGTGGGCTGGCAGTTGTAACGGGACATCTTTCTCTAGCATTACTTTTCCTCAACAGTAGTTGTCGATACCACTAGCATTGTTATTTCGGATTTTGGAAAGGTCAATATTATCTCAGTTGCTTTTCTGAAAAATTTCATATAATTTTACACACAGTATGTTATATTTCAAGCTAAAATACATGAAAAGGAATTACTTTATAAAATATTTTAGTTTCGATGTTATAATCGATAAGTACTAGTTCTGAATGTACAGTTAAAATAATTGTTTTCTTTAGAAACATTTGAAATTACGACTTATATGCACACTTAAAATTTCTATCAATAACTACGCAATCCTGTACTGTTTACTATGTATATTTCTGGATTAATTTATGAAATAGTAATCAGTGATATACTTAAATGTGAGAAAATCACTGGAAAATATATTTACGCAAAAAATTCTGCAACAAGTCTTCCAATTTATTTTCTTCAAACCAACCGTGAGGACCTGATGTTAGATTTTCATCTTCAAGAATAAGACCCTTAGACAAGAAGAACTGGAGCCATCTCAACATGACAAGCTAACTAAACTTGGAAGTTTATTGTATCTTCGCTCCTCTGAAACCTTCATAAAAGGCTTTGCTTGTTAATTACTTGGACTGGGCATTCTTTAATGTGGACAAGAGATAGAAAAAGGAATGTTTCAAATTCTAAACTCGATTAGAGCACGCTGTTTCTCATGCACCGACATACTTACGTCACCGCCATGTTATGCGCTACAATTTGGAGCCCTCTAGAGCCAGAGAGTGCGTCAGGGACCGAGTAATATGCATGACACGTAATAATTGTACTGCTATTCAGAATAGAATATAACTTTCAGAGACATTATTTCCGTCATGTCTTTGTACCTTATGCTTCATAAAATCGAAATAAGTCAATTGGTGTTGAATTCGCAATGCGCCACAGGCAACCATAGAAGTTAATTTTCAGTAGTGCGTTTTTGAGCAGTCTTTTACACCCATAAAGTCTTTTAAGGTATGGCATTATTCGGAAGATATACATTATTATTTTCCAGTTGTTCGGTAGTAGAATGCTTCGTCGCTATAATAAATGGATTTGTTATTTGGCATCTATAGGTATCGCAGACTGGGAGGTATTTGAATAGTCATAGAACGGTTACAGTTCCGAAAACAAAGCATGTTCTCAGGCAAGTATGTTTTCACTTAAGTATTTCAATGGAATGGGAGTAAAAAATGAAAGAGGAAGCCGCCTGGCAGAGTTTTGCATAGAGCACAACTTAATTATAGCTAACACTTGGTTCAAGAATCATAAAAGAAGGTTGTATACATGGAAGAAGCCTGGAGATACTGGAAGGTGTCAGATAAATTATATAATGGTAAGACAGAGATTTCGAAACCAGATATTAAATTGTAAGACATTTCCAGGGGCAGATGTGGACTCTGACCACAATATATTGGTTATGAACAGTAGATTAAAACTGAAGAAACGGAAATAACTGGTAATTCAAGGAGAGGGGACCTGGATAAACTGACTAAACCAGAGGGTGTACAGTGTTTCAGGGAGAGCATAAGGGAACGACTGACAGGAATGGGGGAAAGAAATACAGTAGAAGAAGAATGGGAAGCTTTGAGGGATGAAGTAGTGAAGGCAGCTGAGGATCAAGTAGGTAAAAAGACGAGGGCTGGTAGAAATCCTTGGGTAACAGAAGAAATATTGAATTTAATTGATGAAAGGAGAAAATACAAAAATGCAATAAATGAAGCAGACAAAAAGGAATACAAACGTCTCAAAATGAGACCGACAGGTAGCGCAAAATGGCTAAAGGACAAATGTAAGGATGTAGAGGCGTATATAACAAGGGGTAAGATAGATACTGCCTACAGGAAAATTAAAGAGTCCTTTGGAGAAAAGAGAACCACTTCTATGAATATCAAGAGCTCAGATGGAAACCCAGTTCTAAGCCAAGAGAGGAAAGCAGAAAGGTGGAAGGAGTACATAGATGGTCTATACAAGGGCGATGTACTTGAGGACAATATTATGGAAATGGAAGAGGATGTAGATGAAGATGAAATGGGAGATATGATACTGCGTGAAGAGTTAGACAGAGCACTGAAAGACCTAAGTTGAAACAAGGCCCCGGGAGTAGACAACATTCCATAAGAACTACTGACGGCCTTGGGAGAGCCAGTCCTGACCAAACTCTACCATCTGGTGAGCAAGATGTATGAGACAGGCGAAATACCCTCAGACTTCAAAAAGAATATAATAATTCCAATCCCAAAGAAAAAAAATGGTTCAAATGGCTCTGAGCACTATGGGACTCAACTGCTGTGGTCATAAGTCCCCTAGAACTTAGAACTACTTAAACCTAACTAACCTAAGGACAGCACACAACACCCAGCCATCACGAGGCAGAGAAAATCCCTGACCCCGCCGGGAATCGAACCCGGGAACCCGGGCGTGGGAAGCGAGAACGCTACCGCACGACCACGAGATGCGGGCTATCCCAAAGAAGGCAGGTGTTGACAGATATGAAAATTACCGAACTATCAGTTTAAAAAGTCACAGCCGCAAAATGCTAACGCGAATTCTTTACAGACGAATGGAAAAACTGGTAGAAGCCAACCTCGGGGAGGATAATTTTGGATTCCGTAGAAATGCTGGAACACGTGAGGCAATACTGACCCTACGACTTGTCTTAGAAGAAAGATTAAGGAAAGGTAAACCAACGTTTCTAGCATTTGTAGACTTATAGAAAGCTCTTGACAATGTTGACTGGAATACTCTCTTTCGAATGCTGAAGGTGGAAGGGGTAAAATACATGGAGCGAAAGGCTATGTACAATTTATACACAAACCAGAAAACAGATATAAGAACCGAGGGACATGAAAAGGAAGCAGTGGTTGGGAAGGGAGTGAGACAGGATTGTAGCCTATCCCTGTCGTTATTCAATATGTATATTGAGCATTCAGTACAGGAAACAAAAGAAAATTTCGGAGTAGGCATCAAAATCCATGGAGAAGAAATAAAAACTTTGCGGTTACCCAATGACATTTTAATTCTGTCAGAGACAGCAAAGGACCTGGAAGAGCAGTTGAATGGAATGGACAGTGTCTTGAGAGGAGGGTATAAGATGAACATCAACAAAAGCAAAACGGAGGAGGATAATGGAATGTAGTCGAATTAAGTCGGGCGATGCTGATGGAATTAGATTAGGAAATAAGACACTTAAAGTAGTAAATGAGTTTTGCTATTTGGGGAGCAAAATAACTGATGGTGGTCGAAGTAGAGAGGATATAAAATGTAGACGGGCAATGGCAAGAATAGCGGTGCTGAAGAAGAGAAATTTGTTAACATCGAGTGTAGATTTAAGTGTCAGGAAGTCGTTTCTGAAAGTATTTGTATAGAGTATGGAAGTGAAACGTGAACGATAAATAGTTTGGACAAGAAGAGAATAGAAGCTTTCGAAATGTGGTGCTACAGAAGAATGCTGAAGATTAGATGGGTAGATCACATTATTAATGAGGAGGTATTGACTAAAATTGGGGAGAAATTTGTGGCAAAACTTGACTAGAAGAAGGGATCGGTTGTCATCAAGGGATCACCAATTTAGTATTGGAGGGCAGCGTGGAGGGTAAAAATCTTTGAGAGGGACCAAGAGATGAATACACTAAGCAGATTCAGAAGGATGTAGGTTGCAGTAGGTACTGGGAGATGAAGAAGCTTGCACAGGATAGAGTAGCATGGAGAGATGCATCAAACCAGTCTTAGGACTGAAGACCACAACAACAACATTTCAATGTATCAAACAAAATGATATATTTTGTATCAAATTAACGATGGTACTTTCACAATTGTGTAGAGGAGCAACGTACCGAGGTTTGTCAAGCAATGGAGTCTAAAAATGATATTGAAAGCTTGGGTCATTCATGAAATGAATATTAAGTGGTGGAAAAACAAACTACTGATATAGTGTGTGAACAGGATGAAATAACTTTATAAGGGGCAGTCAAATAAAAATGAAATGGATGAAAAAAGTGGGTAAAGTGTTTATTATTTCAAAAGCAATCGCCATAGTGGATAAAACACTTATACCACTGTGAGAGACGTAACGGTCACTGCCTCCGTGGAAACAGTTTGCACTTGCCTACGGAACCATGATTGTACCTAGATGTCCACGTTTTTGTCCGAATCAAATTGACGGGTGTGAATTTCTTTCTTCAGATACCCAAAAATATGGAATCGCGTGGGTAGATATCGGGACTCCATGGAGGAGTGTAAGGGCCTCCCAGAGAAACTTCTGCAGTGTACTCGAAACAACAGGCACGCCAGCTCCTGGAAAGCCATAATGGCCATCTCCTATGATTGCAAGGGCCTGCATCTCACTGAATTTCTGGAACACGGTGCGACAATTATCGCATAGTGGAACCGGGATTGCATTGCAAAAATTGAAGCGCGTCATTCGATGGCCGTAGTGGCCGTGCGGTTCTGGGCGCTACAGTTTGGAACCGAGCGACCGCTACGGTCGCAGGTTCGAATCCTGCCTCGGGCATGGATGTGTGTAATGTCCTTAGGTTAGTTAGGTTTAATTAGTTCTAAGTTCTAGGCGAGTAATGACCTCAGAAGTTGAGTCGCATAGTGCTCAGAGCCATTTGAACCATTTGAAGCGCGCCATCCAGTCCAAACGCAGAGGAAAGTTTACGTATTCCTTCATTCTATTGCAGGATAATGTTCGTTCACAAGTTGCCGATGTTGTTTCACCTACGATTCAGAAGTTTCTCTTGCAAGCCCTTACATATCTTCCAAACAGTCCCGGTTACTCCCCATCCGATTTTAATATTTTTGGAGCGCTGAAGGAAGACCATCTTGGCCCTGATTTGCTTCGGATGAAAAGGCGCACGCCTGGCTACAATCATGTCACAGTAGACAACCTCAAATACTTTGCCATGAAGGCAGTGACCGTCTTGACTCACAGTGGGATATATGTATCAACAGTTACGAAGGTTACTTTCGAAATAATAAAGAGTTTGTGCTAATAAAGATGAAAAAATCACTGCCTGGCGTCGTAGCGAGTGTGAAAATTAGGAGACTAAGATGGTACGGACATGTGAGGAGAAGAGGAGGGGGAACACTATAATAGAGGCTGTAATGGATGGAGAAGCTGAAGGAAAGAGACCACTGGGTCGGTCGAGAATGAGATGGAAGGATAATACCGTGGGAGACATGCAGATACTGGGTGTGGGAGATGAAGATTCAGTTGACAGGAAAGTGTGGAAGGCTGTGAGGAGTGAGACCAAAGACCGGCTGCGCTGTGTGTGGCCAGTATAAGTAAGTAAGTAAACAGTTTATTCCGTTTCTCTTCATGTGTCTCCTTTTCGTTTGAGTGTCCCTTATACTGCTCCAAAGTTCTTCCCATTTTTATTTATTTATTATTATTCCGTTGACGTACATTTTTTCAACCCCTTAGATGTCACATCTACATCTTTTATGGAAATCACAAAATGGGATGCAGTTCTACTCTTATAATACTCATACATCTGCAATTTTGGCTCTGAATCGTTCTAAAATGATTTTTCGTAAGTTGTTTTGTTAACAATGAATAACTGTTCATCTATCTAGAGTATACAGACACTTACATCTCTACGTTGGTCACAGATAGGAGAATATCGGTTAAACTACTAACGTGGTGGACTTTTCTCGACTTCAGATTTGCAACTGGACTGGTACATACCTGGCAGGGATTATGAAAGATTAAAATTCAGCAATGTTATTCATTTGATTGCAGTGTCTACAATATCAACAATGAGTTCTGTTGAAACTCATTAGACCGTTCATTCCATTCAGCAGATCATGTAATTCTTCTTCAGTTTCACTCAGGATAGCAATGTCATAAGCGAATCGTATCATTGATATGCTTTCACCTTCAGTTTTAATTCCACTCCTGAATCTTCCTTTTCTTTCCATTATTGTTTTTCGGTATACTGTTTGAATATTATGGGTAAAAGGCTACGTCCCTGTCTTACTTTTTAATCCGAGCCCTTCGTTCTTGGTCGTCCATTCTTATTATTCCCTTCTCGGTCTTGTACATGTTATATATTATCTGTCTCTCCCTATAGCTTACCCCTATTCTTCTCAGAATTTCAACATCTTGTACCGTTTTACATTGTGGAACGCTTTTTCCAGGTCGACAAATACTATGAAGATTCTTTAGTCTTGCTCCCATTATCAACCGCAAGATCAGAATTGCCTCTCTGGTGCCTTTACCTTTCGTAAAGCTATACTTATCATCATCTAACACACTTCAGTTTTCTTTACCAGGCTGTACATTATTCTCGTCAGATGCGTGAGCTGTTAAGCTGATTGTGCGATAATTTTTGCACTTGTCAGCCCTTGCAGTCTTCGGAATTATATGGATGATATTTTTTCGAAACTTAGATGGTATGTCGTCAGACTTATACATTCCACATACCAACGCGAATAGTCTTTTGTTGCCATTTCTACCAATGATTTTAGAAAATCTGATGGTATGTTATCTACTCCTTCTGACTTATTTGATGTTAAGCACTCTTTTATATTCTGATTCTAGTACTGGATCCTCTATTTCTTCTAAATCGACTCCTGCTTCTTCTTCTATCACATCAGACAAATCTCCCCCGTCTTAGAGGCCTTTAATGTACTCTTTCCGCCTATCCACTCTCTTTTCTGCATTTAACACCGGAGCTTGCGTTGCATTCTTAATATTACCACCCTTGCTTTTAATTTCAATGAAGGTTGTTTTGACTTTCCTATTTGCTAAGTCAGTCCTTCCGACAATTATTTCTTTTTTGATTTCTTCACATTTTTCATGCAGCCATTTCTTCTTAGCTTCTCTGCACTTCCTATTTATTTCATTCCTCAGCGACTTGTGTTTCTGTGCTCCTGAATTTCCCTGAACATTTTTGTACTTCCTCCTTTCATCGAGCAACTGAAGTATTTCTTCTGTTGCCCATGGTTTCCTCGCATTTTCCTTCTTTGTATCTGTGTTAACCCTTCCAACTTCTGTTATTGCCCTTTTTAGAGATTTCCATTCCTCCTCAACTGTACTGTCTACTCTCGCGTCCGTCGGCCGTCGTAATTTAATATATTATTATTATGTTGATTATTTTGATTGTTGCCGACTTATGTGGTGGGCCTTAATAAAAATGATATTTCATTCAATTTTGATTTACGATTAAATTCTCTTGTGAAGTTCTCCTTTTTAACAATATTAACCTTAAATTATTTGTTACGTTCATGAATGTCAGACTCGCTGAATCTTGAGACATGAGCATATAAGTTGAAATTTCCTCGGCTAGTCAGTTCACTTTAAAGCAAAAAATCTTTAGTTATTAATTACAATTGCGGCCCACACACGCGCGAGAGTATTTTTTCTTACCTTCGTTGACCATTGCCTCGTGGTCGGAGTCCTGGCTCTGGCTCTCGGCTATGGTACTGAAAATAAAAATCTTAAAGCTACGTATTTTCTGCAACTTCGGGCGGCTGTGGAGAAAAATGTGTATTATGTTAATAGCGGGCGAGTTTTTCGCTTCCGCAGATTTTTTATAAGTTAATATCACCACGTAATGGCGTCGTTGGCTGCGTCGGCTGCTGCGATTGTTGAACTGTAAATTACTCGAATGCAGGTTAATTCAAGGAAGGCGGACATGAAATCGGGATCACCTCTTACAAATTAAAAGTGCACAATAATATTAAATCAATATATTATCTGCTTAATTCATACAAATATGCCTACGTTTGCCAGCACTCGCCAGATGTCCGTCTACACACTACCAAGACAAGAGAAGAAGTGAAGACGACTAAAAAATTAACAAACGAGCGTATCTTGTCGTCTCTTTAGATCATTTTATTATATTTCTTTGCACTCGAAACTTACACAGAGAAATTATTATTTTACAGGTACATGATAAAAATCTGTATCATTCAAGTTTTAAATGTCTCTTCTTTATAAATGCCGTTTTTTAAGTTTCTTTTCTTATTATTTCGTGGGGACGCTATACTACTGAGCATATGCTGTATCCATAGCCTTAGAGGATTTCATGTATATCTCGTCATTCCTTAGCAGCTCCGTATCCCACTTCTTTGCGTACTCATTCTTCCTAACTAATCGATAAATCTTCGGTCTACTCTTCTTCTATATCTTCTCCTGGATGCGTCTTACACTCTAGTATGCGATTTAGGGATCTCTGTCTGACCATGATGTAAACTAACCGAAATCTTCCCATATCTCCCGGCCTTTTCCAAGTACACCTCTTTCTCTTATGGTTCTTGAACAGTTTGTTAGAGAACTCAATGAGTCTTTTTTTTTCTCTCTCGTTCCTTGTCCCAAGCCCATATTCTCCTGTAACCATTTCTTCTGTTCCCTCCCCTACAACTGTATTCCATCCCCCATGACTATTACATTTTCATCTCCCTTTAGGTACTGTATTACCCCATTTCACTTCACTGATCCCTACTATATCTAGATTGAGCCTTTTCATTTCCCTATTCAAATTTTATAGCTTCCCTACCACGTTCAAGTTTCTGACATTCCACGCTCCGTCGTGTAGAACGATATTCTTTCGTTGGTTATTCAGTCTTTTTCTCACGGTCACCTCCCATTTGACAGTCCGCCCCGGAGATCCTAATGGGGGACTATTACGGAAACTTTTGACAATGGAGAGATCAGGATGACACTTTTTTGCGGGCCACATGTCCTTTGGATACACCTAACTTATCTTCAGTTCTTCTGCGTTCTCTTGCCGTTGATCATTGCTGATTCTTCCATGTTTAGGGGAAGTTTCCACCCCAACGACAACAGAGTGCCCTGAACCGCTGACCGCTCCTCCGCCCTCTCAGACAAGGCCGTTGGCAGAATGAGGGTGACTTCTTATGCCGGAAGCCGTCGGCTGCCAGTAAATGTCGCAATTTACGCACACCAAAAAGGGGTGTTGACGTCCATCTCAAATCACCAAATCACACCTATGTCCAACAGTCAACAGCAATCGAGAAAATATGAAATTAAGGAAACAAGACATCAAGGAGAATAGTAAATTATCAGTTCAGTTTCTCAAAAAAAAAAAATAATCTAATTCTGCATTAGATATTCAAATGTTTCAGAAAGCCTTGCACTAGACTCGAACTGTCTGGTGTGTCACAGGTCACACTTCACTGTGTAACTGGCCAACAGATGACAACGCAACTTCCGCTATACATTTAGAGTACACTGAGGTGACAGAAGAGGTGGGATACCTTTTATGATCGTTTCGGACCTCCTTTGGCCGGTGTAATGCAGTAACTTGAAGTGACATGGACTTGATAAGTCGTTGGAAGTTTCCAGTACAAATATTGAGCCATGGCGCCTCTATAGCCGTGCATAATTGTGAAAGTGGTGCCGGTGCAGAATTTTGTGATCAACTGACCTCTCGATTATGTTCCATAAATGTCCGGTGTGATTCATGTCGGGCGATCTCGGTGTCCAAATCATTAGCTCGAACTGTCGAGAGTGTTCTTCAAACCAATCGCGGACAGTTGTGGCTCGGGGGCGAGGTGCATTGTCATCCATAAAAATTCGATCGTAGTTGGAGGACATGAAGTCCATGAATGGTCTCCAAGTATCCGAACATAACCTTTTCCAGTCATTGATAGGTTCAGCTGGACTAAAAGACACAGTCCATTCAGTGTAAGCACAGCCCACACCATTATGGAGCCACCACCAGATGTGCACAGTGCCTTGTTGACAACTTGGGTCTGCGCCACACTTGAACCCTAGCATCCACTCTTATCAACGGAAATCGGAACTCATCTGACCAGGCCACAGTTTTCCAACCGTTAAGGGTCCAACCGGTATGGTTACGAGCCCACGATTGGCGCTGCAGGCGGTGTCGTGCTGTTAACAAATACACTCGCTTCGGTCGTCTGCTGCCACAACCCGTTAACGCCAAATTTCGCCGACTGTTTTAACAGATACATTCGTCATACTTCCCACATTTAATTCTGCGGTCATCTTACCCATTGTTACTTGTCTATTAACGATGACAACTCTACGCAAATGCCGCTGCTCTTTTCCGGTAAGTGAATTCTGTCTGCCACTTCGTTGTCCGTAGTGAGAGGTAATGCCGGGCATTTGGTATTCTCGGCACTGAGGATCTCGGAACATTGAATTTCTTAACAGTTTCCGAAATGGAATATCCCCTATGTCTAGCTCCAACAACTATTCCGCGTGCAAAGTCTTTTTAATTCCCATCATAGGGTTATAACCACGTCGAAAACCTTTTCACAGGAATCACTTGGGAGCAAATGACAGCTCCGCCAACGAACTGCCCTTTTATTCTACCGTCAACAGTATATGCGCATATTGCTATCCCATGTCTTTTGTTATCTCAGTGTATAGCCATTTGATGAAGTTCCTACGAAAGTGTATGTCCCTTTGGTGGGAAATCGTCAACAAAAAGCCATTAGAGGCACTTTGTTGACATGATGTCACAGAAATATCACAATATCGCGTGAATCCAGCTCAAGTGCACATTTGCACATCCAGTAAGCTCTTACATGTCTAAAATCGAGTAACAGATTCTGTTACTGCCAAAGTGTCTCATCGAATCGCAGAACTTTGTTTTAGGTGATAACATTAACTTAACATCTTCTTGGGAAGAGTATATCATCGAGAATAAAAAAAGTTTTCATTGTACAACTAAATGTGGTGATGGAAGAGTCAGATTGGAGGTTTAAGTTAGGCCAGGAGACAGATAATGATTGCACTACTACTATCGGCGTTACCCGTCAAAGACTCAGCTCCAGTTTTGGTTTAGTTTTCTTTCTAGATTAACTGGGAGTTCGATTGCAGCAAACACAGCGTCCACAGAGTCCAAGATTCACTTTTGGAAAGAAATCGGAAGTTACAAAAAATACTGATTATTTTCCTTACTGTAATCACATAACAGACATAACAATAGTATATTAAATAGTATGCACATGAGTTACATAGTCAGTTAAAATAGTTTATACACTTTATCACAACTGGTGAACGACATAGCACAAAATAAACTGCCTTTCTACAAACTGACTGATAATCTATTCTGTTTGTGGGAAGCAACCACATACAGTCGTATAACAGCAAGCAGGTTAAAATGGCGACGCACGTTAGGCATATCAACTACATAATAAAACATATAAGCAATCAGAACGCTAAAATGCAAGAAAGCTTTGTACGAGCAAATGAGAAAACTGTGTTACGGTTTGCATTCCTTTGTCGTAAAGAAAGTCAACGTCTGACGATCTTGTGAAACAACTCTCGTAGTTTACACATCAACTCGGATCACTGGAAGGATTCGGTTGCTTCGTTAAAATGTATCTGACTTGACTGAACATCTAAATAATGCTAAATATTTCTGATAGGACATCTGACTTGATAGCGATCAGAAATGTTAGAGTATACTGGATGCCCACATGAGAATATCGTGTGGATATCTGATACTGAGAAAACATGGTGACTGCTCACTTACTTGTTCCGCAGTAGAATCCCGTCTGGTACTGGTTTCTGCCTTCTTAGAAATCGAGAAAGTTCAACCTCTCTTCGAAAGCAAATATCTCTAAATGCTTTTAAAGAATAATAAGCAGCTCTCAGTGCAGCGTATGTTGCTGCTCAGAAGGAGTTGACTCGTCACGATGAACTTTCGCTGTGACGCTAGGCAACAGCACTCGATGTATCACGAGACGTTTCATTGTTGAATGCGTAGTCTGGTACCCACACTAAATAGCTACGATCATTTTGTCTGCACAAGAACTTTTATCCACCATACTTAACTGGTTTACCACTATCGAGATTGTTCAGAGTGCTAATAACAGAAATTTACCAAAAACTTTGACATGGGAATTTACTACTTCAACCACTGAACAAACCAGTATTGAATAAAAACATTGCTCTCAGATCTACTACTTTCTTTCGTGTGTGTTGAAATGAAGCTGGTGTTCTGGTAGAAATAATTATGTGTGCCAGCAATTACAAGCAAATGACTGGAGAACTGAGTCATTAGTACAAAACTTGGAACTTTAATAGCACAAAGATATTTCCTCTTGGGCTGAGATTACTGTGTAGGGCACATTAAAAATTACAGTCCAACAATCATAGAATCGAGACCTGGAGCCTAACCCCTATTTTGCGGTAAATACAAAGATATCGCTTTGTACAGTTAAAGAGTGCCATGAGTTCTATGGAACTGGTGGTGGGCACTTATAAATATGAACAGAATCCAAACATCCATTTATGTGAGATTTGGGTGACAATGAGGTATTAGGTGCTTGAAACATGACTGGATCAGAAATCAAGCAAAAAAATGATGTTCACTGGGGAAAGCAATGAGTGAAACTGTGTTCCGTTCTTTATTTATTTTAGGTATTGAGTATAATACCGATGATATCGGAATCGAAGATACTTCAAAATCGACTGACGAATTAATACTACCGTTTATAACATTATACACTTCCAAGACGTTGGTGAATTCACTGATGATTCATGCACGGATTACTCTGATACATAACAGGATAGAGGGACTAGGTTTAGATGAACGAAGTAATCAAAGACTGGTCCCCCATGTTTAATTCTCTGTTTGGAAAATACCATGTACACTCTCGAAAGAGAGCTTTATATGTGAAACATTACGTGCTAGTATGGAAGTGTCACGCGTTGAGATGCTCGTGCAGGAGTGAAAGATGCCGTGAGCAGGAAGATATCACTATAATTTTTGTGTGGATTATTGCCAGCTGCTTTCGAAGTTAGTAAGAATGCTAATCGCTCCAACAATTCCAGTAAACTTAATCGATATATGCGGGTGGTTTGGGTTCCAATTTGCGAACTTCAAGCGCATTCCCATTCTCTGACTCACCGATAAACTGATCTCTTCGACCAATTTTTGAGCGCATTTATAATTGCAGGTTGAATTTAACGACTTGTGAGACAAGTAGCTTTGCTGATGGGCATTGCTAGCACTGAGAAATTTGAACATCTCCTGCTGTGTAACTCGTTTCAGAAGGTCTAATTTTAAACGATATAATCCTCTCGTTCTCTTACAATGTCAAATATTATATCATCTTCTTCGACAGGTACTTGCGAATTTTCAATCATCCACGCTCTTGATGTTGGTTCAGATATGATGCCGTATATAGTGTAACGCAACCTCTCTACTGATTTACCTAAAAACGATGTTGCCACTCTACCGCATGCCTCCAGCATCGTCATCTACTTCTTCAGCTTTCTTAGGTATTTACTTACCATTTCTTCATCTAGAATTCAGCAAACAGAGATCTTGTAAAATTCATCTCGCTCTGTTCCACGTTGAGATCCACAGTGCTGCAGACATCGGAGCTCAGGTTGATACTGCGTTGCTCGAGTTTCGAAAGGCATTAGTACTATTCCACTCTGCCGTTTAATGAAAAAAATACGAGCTTATCGAGTATCGGACCCGATTTGCGACTGGATCCAAGATTTCCTCGCAGATAGAACTCAACATGTCGCTCATAACAGAACCGTATTGATTTGTGTAAAGTCAAATTCATTGGTGCCCCAAGGAAGTATGAAAGGACCCTTACTGTTTGCAGTGCTTGTAAATAGTGTAGTAGAAAGCGACGGTTGATCATTAAGACTGTTCGCAGATGATGTGGTTGTCTGTTAGAGAACAGCACTGCCACAAGATAGTAACGATTTGCAGTATGACCTACAGAGGATTAATGAATGGTGTTGGTTCTGGCAGTTGACCTGAATGTAAACAAATGTAGCTTACTGCACATACATAGCAAAAGAAATCAGTACCGTACAACTACAGTATCAATACAAACTGCTGGAAACAGTATGGACGGTAAAAATATCTAGGAGGAACTATCTAGAGCGATCTGAAGTGGAATGGTCATATAAAACAAGCAGTAGGAGAAGCAGATGCGAGACTGAGATTCACAGGGAGAATCTCAAGGAAATGTAACTCATACACGAAAGAAGCAGCTTACAAGGCGGTAGTTCGACCGATTCTTGAGTACTGTTCATCAACATGGAACCCTTACCAAGTATACCTAATAGGAGAGATAGAGAAAATCCAACGAAGAGCGATAAGTTTCGTCATGGGGTCGTCTGGTCGTCGCGAAAGCGTTACGGAGATGCTCAACAAACTCCAGTTGCTGAAGCTACAAGAGAGGCGTCGTGTATCACAGAGAGGTTTGCTATTGATATGTCGAGACAGCACCTACCAGAAAATCTCGGACAGCCCATTACTTGCTCCCACATACATCTCGTAAAATGACCAAGACGAGTGTTTTCTAGAAATTAGAGCTAATACAGAGGCTTACCGACAATCATTCTTCCCACGCGCCATTCAAGAGTGGAACAGGGAAAGGGGGGAGGGGGATCAGTAAGTGGTAGCAGAAGTAGCTCCCGACACACACTGTTGGATGTCTTGTGGAGTACTGATGCACACGTAGATACCTTATTCTCCTGTCGGAATAGTTCTCCCAGACTCTCTAGTAGTTGAGAAACGGCTCCAAATGCTCTTTCCAGTATAGAGTCAGCAGCTTCAGCTTGCGTTTTTTAAGCAATGCCAATTGCCTCAAGGCATTTCATCACCTGACTCTTAAGACTACTCTTCCGTCCAGTAGATCTCAGTTAGGCAACCTGGCAACCGCATTGCTCAGTCACAATAAGCAAACGTCTGCCTTTATAACGTAACTTCAGCGTTAAGCGTTAGGTGTTATTGCGTCTTAAGTAGACTAACACCAGATGGACTCAGGTATTGGAGTTGGGAAATTGGTCATGAAAATATTGTTTCCTGGAGGCGCTATGCATAATGCTGTACTGCCTCTGTAATTACATTACACTCGTATTGGTTGGAGAAAAAGTGTGTTATGCGTTATATCTTAGATACTAGGTTTTAGTGTATCTTATTAAGTGTTCTACTACCAGATGGATGTCAGTTACTGGAAGGGAGAAAGCAATACTCCCTCTGTAACAGATTTTCTAGTTCTCGCCAAGAGACGTAATCTATTTTGCGTTAAGCATTCGGTGTTACTGTCCCTTACATAGTGTTCTAACTGTAGACGGATCCAGTTACAGGAGAGGGGGGGGGGGGGGAGCTGTATAATGTAATGTGGTGGGAAGATATAACGCATCATGTGTTAGCCATTAATCATCAGGCGTTACTGGTACATCAGATGCTTTTTAGTTAGCTGCGGTGGTGGGGGGAATGTGAATTTTAATGTTGTTTGCCTGGAGGCACTATATATTAACAGTTACAGACTATAAGTAATACTGCAGGAAGACAAAGCATGTTGTAATATTTCCTCCGCCATGATCGGAAGATGTATTTTTACGCCAGTCAACTTTTTGTGTGTTCTTATTACTACAGAATGACAATAGTGTCGCATGGTGAGTGATCAGTGATGGTCAGTGATCGATTTGCGTTATGCATTATACATTAGCCTTAAGGTGTTAGCCAATTAGCATTACGCGTTATGCATTATGCGTTACTCTGTAGAAACCAAGGGGGAATGGGGACCACCTAGGGGAAAAGATGACAACCCAATTCGACTTTCACAGAAATAATTTAACTTCGCACTCATTTTTATGCATCATGAATTTTCATAGAAATCTGTAATAATCGCCCTTGCATGTTGAGACAGTTTACAATTTACCATTTTAATATTTACCCTTTAGCATTTACTCGAGCGGGTGTGATGCAAAACTCATAACCGGCCTAATTCCATTATCTGTACTATGGTTAGTTGGAGAAAAGAGGAGGCGGATTATAAAGCACACAATTCTTCTGTACGTAAATAATTTAACATGACACCATATTTATTCTGGAAATAATATATGCCAACAATAATGCATATTTTGAATTTCAAGTAAATAATATTTGACTTTCAAGTGGAGGTTACGTAATTTCTACTGCATATCTGCTACATCATTGAAATACTACGTTCTGATTAGTTGCAAAGAACAGATGGAGAAGCGCGTAAAAACACACAAAATAATGAATATCTTTGATTTTCAAGGAAATAATGAGACTTTCAAATTGGAGTTTCGCAATTTTTACGACATATCTAGTTCCATTTTCCAATATTATACTCTGATTTGTTCGAAAAAGAGGGGAGGGCGGAGTGGATATAGAGCACACGATTTGTATCCAAACAAGGAGGGGATGATTTAAATTTTTTATTGAGATAATTGGGCTATTTCCACCACCTTGGATTTTTAATACTGCTTTTTGATTGGCTGGATATAAGGAGAGGGAAGGGGAGGGGAAGTGAGTGTGGCTTTCCCATTGACAAGGATGATTATGTAATTCATGACATCATGAGCTCAAGGTCACTGATGAAGTCATTCATGACCTTGAGAAAAGGTCAATGACTGTGTTCAAGATCAAATTGCACCAGAATGCCCAGGTAGTGTGTCTGTAGGTATTAGAGTTGCATCAGAGGCGGCGCAGCCTTATTACTGGCGTTCTAGATTAATTATCTGGTAAGGTGACGGATATTAGCTGTCGCCGATACCTCAGATGATCCTAATCAGAGCAGAAACACGATTTAAATGTCACTTGTCTCAGATAACGCGTTTTCGGATACAGACAATATGGTGATACTAACTTCTACCGCAGTTCGAAGTATCCTTGGACGAAAAGATGTTTTCCGTTCGTCTATAGCCTATCGTTCCATTGTCAAGCAGTTTTGCATACACAGCGAAAAAAAGTAACCTGTTACATAAACAGCATTTATGAACATGGACAATCCTACGAAATCTTCAATGTCAGTTACTCATAACGAGCAGTTTTTGAGCCTGACTTTGGAAGCATATGTTTCGTTCCACCTTCTCCTCTTCGATCTGATATTGTCGATAGCGGGGGATTGTGATCTTGATGGCACGGGGCTTCAAACAGTTAGCAATTCATCAGTAGATATTTCTGCATAGTTTCGCAGTTCAAATGAAATGGTGAATTTTTTTGTTTTGGGCCTATATTAAACAATAGTATCTATAGTCTTTCATAGCTCATTAATAAGATTAGTGTATGTTTAAACGTGAAATGACATGAAGTTTTTGTACAAGACTCAGATTTGAACCTAAGTATGTGTCCTTCACAGTTACCTTGAGAAACTAGGAATCTTGAGAAAAACAACTCAGTGATAGAACTTAACTGTTCATGGAAGAACAAATCCTGTAAAATAGAAGATCCAAGTTTTGAATCCCAGTCTGGTGCCTAAAACTTCAACACCACAGGATCAAATAAAATAATTCTTGTGTTCAGTGATCTCGTGTGATGATTGGTTCATAAAATAGAATAAAATTCGTTCTGTAAGTTACTCTAATTGGTCAAATAGTATCTGCGCCCTGTCGATAGCGGACACATACACACGCACACACACACACACACACACACACACACACACACACACACACACACACACACACAGACGGACACCCACCCACCCACCCACCCACCCACACACACACACACACACACACACAGTCTCACACGCACACGCACACACTATTTGTAACGTGCAATTTTAAGCACGGCGCAACCAGGCGTTCTTCACTTGGCTTTATCAGGTGTCCACTTCTACATGTTCACTTGGCGTTATCAGGAGTCCACATCAACATCTCTACTCTGCAATCCACTGTGAACTGCATGGCAAAGGGGTATGTCCCATTGTTTCTATTGTTAGGGCTTCTTCCCATTCCACTCAAGTATGGTGTGCAGGAGGAATGATTGTTTAAATGTCTCTGTGGGCACCGTAATTAATCCAATCTTACTCTCACGATACCTATGTGAGTGACGTGTGGGGGACTGTAGGTACGCTTTCCCGGCATAACTGACGTCTACCTTCAAGAGTCTGCCAGTTTAGTTCTTTTAGCATCTCTGCGATAGTCACCCATGAGTGAAACAAATCTGTGACCATTCGTACTGCCTTTCTCTGTACATGTTTAGTATCCCCTATAAGTGCTATTTGGTAAACGTCCCACACAACTGAACAATATCCTAGGATAGATTGCGTGAGTGATTTGTAGAAAATCTCCTTTGCAGACTGATTGCATTTCCGTAGTATTCTATCAATAAACCGAAGTCTGCCACCTGCTTTACCAACGACTGAGCCTTCGTTATCGTTCCACTTCATATCCCTACAAAGTGTTACATCCAGGTATTCATATGAATTGACCGATTCCAACTGCGGATCATTGATATTATATCCATAGGATACTACATTTTTACGTTTCGTGAAGTAATAATTTAATATTTGTAAAATTTGAAACAATCTGAATTCTTGTCAAGATCTGACTGAATTTTTGAACAGATTCCTTCTTACAGTGCCTCAATGTAGATGATAACATCAATACAGAAAGTCTCAGATAACTATTCATATTGTCCACAAGGACATCAATGTGCAACATGAACACAAGGATCCCAACACACTTCCATAGTGAACTCCCAATATTGCCTCTACATCTGTTAATGACTCTCCGTACAAGATAACCTGCTGTGTCCTCCCCGCGAAGAAGTCCTCAACCCTGTCACAAATTTCGCTTGATGCTCCATATAATGGTACTTTTAATTACAACCGTAGTTTTGTCACTGACTCAGATATTTTGCGAAAGTCTAGAAATATTGTATCTCCCTGACTACCTCGGTCCACGGCTTTCATTATGTTATGTGAGAAGAGTGTGAGTTGGATTTCACATGTTCGACGTTTTCGAACTCCATGCTGGTTGGCATGGAGGAGGTCAGTCTGTTATGTTTGAAATCAGAATGTGTTCTCAGATTCTGCAACAAACGAATGTAAAGGGTACTGGGTGGTAATTTTTCGGATCGCTTCAGCTACTCCTCTTGTACACAGGGGTGACTTGCGCTGTCTTCCAGCTACTGAGATCTACGATGATCGTAATTAGAAGAGGTGTTATCTCGGTCGCAAATTGAGTATAGAATCCGACAGTGATTCCATTGCGTTCTGGGGCTTTATCTAGTTTCAGCGATTTCAATTTTTCTCAACACCAACGACACAAATAACTATTTCACAAATCCATTCAGTGGTATGAAGAAAAAATTGAGGCAACGCTCCTATGTTTTCCTTTGCAAAGGAACATTTGCAAATGAAGCTAAGGATTTCAGTTTTTGCATTTATACCCTTAATATCAGTTCCTGTTTCGTCCGTGAGTAGCTGAACGCTGACTTTGGTGTCAATAATACCCTTTGCACAAAACCAGTATTTCTTTCGGATTTGCGAGAGATCTTTCGGGAGTATTGCGTTATGGTAGTCAGTGAATGCTTCACGCATTGCTCTATTAACAGTCAAACGTTTTTCATTCAGCATCTGTTTCTCTATAAACCTATGCTATGTTTTACACCTATTAAGCAGTAATCTCTGTTTCTTCAGAAGTTCCTTTACAGTGACTGTATAACACGAAGGGTCCGTCCCATAATCAACTGTTCTAGTGGGCACGTATCTACCCAGTGCATGGTCAACTATTCTTTTAAAGCTAAGCCAAAATTGCTGTATATGTTCCTGTCCTGGGCTAAGAGTTTCAAGTTCCTCATTGAGATATGATTGAGATATGACACTATTGCTTCTTTATCTAGTTTATTCCGACAGCTGTCGTCATCTGAACGGGACGGAGGATCGTGTAACCTAAGCACACCAGTCAGCTACCTGTGTAGCAGCCCTGATGTTCAGTTCACGCCTGACCTGTTTAGGGGGGACTTGACATTTCTCAACTTGTATGGAGCAAAACAACGAGATCATAGTCTAACTTGTCACGGAATTTTCTCAGTGACTGCTTCAAGCCTTAAACTTGATTTAGAAACAGAGGGCCACGATCTGTTCTGTTGAAAATGCTGCAGATTGTGTGCTTTGTTGAAGTCCCGCGAGCAAGGCTGGTCTTCTTAGCCTTCTCTGTCCGTCCATGAATGACTTAGGATTCCAGACGACAGGCATCTTTTGTTCCAACGTGTGCCACAGTCTGAAGTTGGTTGCAATATGCTCCCTCAGTGGCAGCCGTAATAGTCTTTTCAATATGTTGAACGAACCTCTCAAGCATATTCACTCAGTGCACATGCTGTTGCCTCCCATCCAATGCTATCATTTCCCTAAGGATTAGCATGATTCGCCGTACGGTTCAACTGCCGACGATCAGTAAACCCCAACCCTTTTGTGTTTGCCCCCGTCGACACTGGACACAACACATTTCTCAACAGGTGAACTGAGTCTCACTGGCTCATTTTTTGTTTAAGTGCAAGGCAGCACCTCGAACTTGCTGGCTAGAAGTTTTCCTTGGGCCCTAGCTACCCTGTGCAGGACGCCTGGAACTACCACTGAAACACCAGTCACAGTAAAATGGGCGTGTGGTGATAAATCCTGTACTTTCCGCAGAAGAGATCGCATCTTCAGGAGAGGATGATACCTGATGTACTTTTGTTATCTCTGGCACACGACCCTTGCTAGCTCTTCCCATACACACAGCATCCTCCTGTCGCTTGACAGTAGTCAGGTGGATCTGCAGCTGCTTACGGACAGCATTTAATAAATCCCGTGCACGACAACAGAAAACACGGTTGGGCTTCAGTGTGCCTGGTGAAATATTTCAGAAAACAGAATTTGAATAACTGTAAACTAGACTTCTTCATTCTTTTTTATTTTTGGTTTCGATATGCTACAGTATTTTGGGGAACAATGATTAAATAACTTTCAACTGAGCTGCTTTATTTTATTTTAATTTGCGGATTTAATATGCTACAAGTATTACCAGTACCCTTTTAGAACTGAAGCGATTTACAGCCAAGACGAGATATCTTTTACGAGAAAAGTGAAGCTTTGTATAAAACTTATTGTATCCCTGAAACGTTTTCCAGGTTAAAATACCTAAAAAATACTACAACAGCGCTAATGAACAACAAATGCAGACAAAATACACTCGTTTTAAAAGAGAAAACTAATGTGACATGATATCTTAGATATTTGCAGTATCTACGAATCATAAACACTTATTTACCACAAAGTAACTTATGCCCAACACTAGAAACATTCAAAAAGACACGTTTGCATACCCCCCAAAAGTCTCAGAAATATACGAAATATGTAATGAAATTCTGGAACTAACGGTTTTGGACTAGGGTATTGTGGCCAAAAGTTTCTAAAACGCACAGGTTACGTTTACTATTGACGATTTGGTATTAAAAAATATATCACGACAGGAGCACGAGTTTTGGTACTATACAATCAACAAGAAAAACACGTTTAAATTCTACGTCAAAATATGGTTCAAATGGCTCTGAGCACTATGGGACTTAACATCTATGGTCATCAGTCCCCTAGAACTTAGAACAACTTAAACCTAACTAACCTAAGGACATCACACAACACCCACTCATCACGAGGCAGAGAAAATCCCTGACCCCGCCGGGAATCGAACCCGGGAACCCGGGCGCGGGAAGCGAGAACGCTACCGCACGACCACGAGCTGCGGACAATTGTACGTCACTTTAGACCTACGTTTTCAGGACAATTTTATGTGATACATGTCATTTTATGACAACGCAATGAAAATATCAAAAGTAGACTTTTGTACTTAAGTATAAGTAAACGAACCTGCGAATTAGTCATCTTTTGCAGTTACCTGATTTTTGATGCCTTGTCCTCTAGCGTTCCAAAGGGGAACACAACAGCTTCAGTATGTCTCACTATCTGCTGGTGTTTGTTGAAAGTGACCGCTGCAGATGACAATTAAACCACACGTTCACTAAACCAATATGGTCTGTCAGTTTACATTTTTTTTTTTTTTTTATAAGGAGAAACGTATTAAGTAGGGAGCGAATGATGGCAACGACAGATTCATTCGGAAGTTAGAAACAGTTAAACCAATCAGAATGCTAGATTCACATGTCGACATAATGATATCAGAGACAGGTGGTAGGGAAAAAAAACGAGTGTTCTATTCACTTCCTACTACGTATATTAGCAGGCATCTTACATTGAAAGTAGACAGTTGAATTCATCACGACAGCGAAAACTTGTGAAAAGCGTCCTTATACACTGAGGAGAAAAAGTCGTGGGATAGCGATATGCACGTATACAGATGGCGGTAGTATCGCGTATACAAGATATAAAAGGGGCGTTGGATTGGCAAAGCTGCCATCTGTACTCAGGTGACTCATGTGAAAAGGTTTCCGATGTGATTATGGCCGCACGAGGGGAATAGATAGACTCTGAACGCGGAATGGTAATTGGAGCTAATGAAAGGGACATTCGATCCCAAAAATTGTTAGGGTATTCAATATTTCGAGACCCACAATGTCAAGAGTGTGCCGAGAATACCAAATGTCAGGGATTGCCTCTCACCACGGACAAATCCGTGGCCAATGGTCTTCACTTGACTACCTAGTGGGGCGCCGTTTGAATAGAGATGTTAGAGCAAACTGACAAGCAATACTGTGTGAGATAACCGCAGAAATTAATGTGGAATGTACGACGAACGTATCTGTTACGACAGTGCAGCGACTCCTGAATGTGCTCCCCGTGGCAGTTTTGGGAGCCCACCATGATCCACCAGTCTACACCACCAATCCAACGCGCCGTGAGGTATGGACTCAGCCAACTCGTACTTCCGCCGCTCTGTCCGGCCAAAGCTGGTACAACCAATTCTTCCATCATGAAAAAAGGTCCCGCGGAAGACCAACTTTGGAGGACAATACGTCAGTCTGTTCTCGCTGCGGACGCCCTGGATACATAGTGCGCTACTGCAGAGAAAGAAAACTGTCGAGGATAATTACTCCAAAAGTCATCAAACAGCAGTCCTTTTCAGGCCATTTAAATGCAGACGATTATAGTCGACTTGTGGACCGGAGCTCGTTACCAAATCCTGGACGACATCGCTCCCCAACACGCCGCAGCCATTCCCCGTCGTCTACAGAGGTACCAGCCGCTAGTCTACTTGATAAATTCAGAAAAACTAAGTGAGGCGAAAGTCTATGAAGGTGATAGCACAGACGAAAATCAGCCGGCCGAAGTGGCCGTGCGGTTAAAGGCGCTGCAGTCTGGAACCGCGAGACCGCTACGGTCGCAGGTTCGAATCCTGCCTCGGGCATGGATGTTTGTGCTGTCCTTAGGTTAGTTAGGTTTAACTAGTTCTAAGTTCTAGGGGACTAATGACTTCAGCAGTTGAATCCCATAGTGCTCGGAGCCATTTGAACCATTTGAACAGACGAAAATCCTCCATGGACGACAGCTACTAAGAAGACAAGAAAGCACAACGTCTTCATCGACGAGCAATCAGTTATTATTGCCAGCAAAATGATGTTGCGTGATTTTGCTGAAGGTCGCTGATGGGAATTACGTCCAGTCGACATGTGTTGCAGGAATAACTAACAACGGAAGAATACAGTCCTTCGAATTTGTCGTTTTAACAGAATTTAGTTATGATGCTGTTCTTTATAAGGACTTCTTGCAGTTATCAGAAGCAATCGCGGACTGAGGAAGATCAACTGATGAAGTTATTCCGACAAATGACTGTAACACAGTTTGCTGTGGGTAGTTGTGTAGCATTGAAGACGTTGTTATCCAGCCACCAAGAAAGAGATGAATTCCAGTCGTCAATCGTGATGCAAAGTTAACCTGTGAAACTTAAATAAACTGCGTAAAGCTCTTCAGGCTCACAAAAGAAATCTAAATGCCAATGAGATCGGTAGTTAAAGACAGCTTTGGATCACTAATTGTCACGAGCAGCAACAACTCATCCATAAAGGCATGTGCACAAGGACAGCCGAACGAGTACATCAAGGGCTGGTTGGTGTCACTGACGAAGAATGGTGCTCAGCTATCACCACAAACAATGCAGGAAAGAGGCTACTATCGAATTGCCTGGTCTGCTCGAGGAATAACGTCAGTCAGTAATAGCCATTCTGCACCAATTTTCGGATGTTTTCAAATCTGGAGTGAAGAAAAGACAGACCAAGTGGTCCACGATATAACACTGTGACAAAACAAATCTAAAAGCTGTAAATTCAACTACATCATTCGGACTTACAATTACGATTAATTTCAATTGGAAAGATCACATAGACAATGTCGTGGATAAAACAAACCAAACACTACGATTTACTGGCACAGTGCTTAGAAAATGCAACAGATCGACTAAAGAGACTGCGTACACCCCGCTTGTCCGCCCTCATCTGGAGTACTGCTGTGCGGTGTGTGGGATCCGAATCAGATGGGACTGAGGCAGGACGTCGAAATATTTCACAGAAGGGCAGCGAAATAGGGGAGAGAGTGCAACGGACATGATGCGTGAATTGGGGTGGCGGTTCTAGGCAACCGCTCTAATCCTGCCTCGGGTATGGATGGGTGTGATGCCCTTAGGTTAGTTATGTTCAAGTTGTTCTAAGTTCTAGGGTACTGATGACATCAGATGTTAAGTCCCATAGTGCTCAGAGTCATTTGAACCATTTGCAGTCATTAAAACGAAGGCGTTTCTCGTTGCGGCAGTATCTTCTTGTGAAATTTCAATGACCAACTTTCTCGTCAGATTGCGAAAATATTCTATTGGTTCCCACCCATATACCGAGAAATGATCATCATGATAAAATAAGAGAAACCTCCGTAGAAAGATTTAAGTGCTCGTTTTTCCTGCGCTCTGTTAGAGAGCTGAAAGTTGAACCATAGAGGAATAGCTTGAAGTTGGTTCGATGAACCCTCTGGCATGCACTTAATTGTGAATTGCACAGTAATCATGAAGATGTAGATGTAGATCCCCGCCAGTTAGCCAGCACTCACATAGACTGTCGCTGGCTGAACGAAGGATAGAGCAGGAGAAAGTGAAGAAGATTCTCTACGATGTCTTCGTTGAAGCTTCAGAGAGTCCTTGTGAACAAGAAGGACGGAACATGGTGTTTCTGCGACGACTACTGACTACTCAACAAAATCGTGAAGGAAAATTTCTATCCATTGCCTCACAATAAAGGCCCCCTACTTGAAAGGAGCCAACTATGCCTATAATGACAAGCTGCTGGCGAATCGAGGTTGACGAGAGTGACAGGGAAAGAATGCTTTCATAACTCCTGATGGACTCTGTGAATTCAGAGTTAGGCCGTTTGGTCTATTTAATGCTCCAATCACCTTCGAAAATATAATGAACATCCTGCTTCAATGCCTGAAATTTACAGTTTTTCTGTGCTAACTGGATGACATTTTCGTTTTTTGAAGACATCTGAAGAACATCTAAGCCCACTAGCAACAATGTTGAAGTGTGTCCTTGTCTGAATGTGGGAAAATGTTTCTTTGTCCAAAAATTAAAATGTTGTGACACCTGTTGAATAGCGACAGAGTCTATCTTGATCCAAAGAAAATATCAGAAGTCACAGGCTTTCAGTCTCCCTGCCATGTTCATGACGTAAGAAGTTTTCTCGGAACGTGCTCGTAGTGCTGGTGATTTATAAAAGACTTACGTATCAGTGTACATCCATTGTAAGAACTACTGCAAGGAGACGCCAAATTTTCCTGGAACGACACACACGAAAGATATTTCCTTGTTCTTAAGGAGGTGCTAATATCTTCCCTGGTTCTAGCATTAAGATACTAAAATTTTGAGAAAGAGCTTCATATTGACGATATCAGTTTTGGGATAGGAACAGTACTTTTACTAGTCCAGGAAGATGCGTAAAAGGTGATAACTTATACTTCCAGAGTACTCTCCAAATACTCTCAAGCCTGAAATGAATTATGCTACAACTGAAAAAGACTGCCTTGCGTTTGTTGACGCCGTCAAGAAGTTTCACCCATATTTATTTGGCAAAATATTCACCAGTCTTTATGCTGGCTGACTAGCTTGAAGAATCTGATGGATCGATTGATCAGATAGGCACTGAGGTTTGAGGAGTATGAGGTCACAATCGTATACAAAACCAGACACAAACACATGGACAGATATAGCCTTTTAAGGGTTCCCATAGCAGAACATAGCAATGTGGACGTAATTTCAGTCATTGGTGCGTTACATGACGTTACTGCTAAACAGAGGGAAGGTAAGAGCACTGCTGAAAGCCATAAAAGCCTTGAAGAATGTGTAATGCTTGAAATGAATAAACTTAATAAACGGAGTATTATATAAGAGGAACTATGTTCCAGTGGGACAGAAATGGTTGCTCGTCATTCTAGCACATCAGTGGCCATTGGTCCTGAGGTACTTACACGACATTCAAACGACTAGTCACCTGGTATTCACGAAAACTCTAGAACGAATCAGACACAAGTATTACTTGCCAAGTCTCTAGGCCGTTAGACACTATGCCAGCCACTATAAGGAACCCCAGCGACAGAAGCATGTGCCCAAGTTACCCCCCCCCCCCCCCCCTCCCGAGACACCTGGTATCATTTCTGTCTGCAGCTGTGCCGCACCACCGAATTGGAGTTGGGGTTGGGTTGTTTTGGGGGAAGAGACCAGGCAGCGAGGTCACCGATCTCATCGGATTTAGGGAAGGATGGGGAAGGAAGTCGGCCGTGTCCTTTGAAAAGAACCATCCCGGCATTTTACTGCAGCGATTTCGTGAAATCAGGGAAAACCTAAATCAGGATGGCCCGACGTGGGACTGAACCGTCGACCTCCCGAATGCCAGTCCAGTGTGCTAACCACTACCGAATTGGAATCTACTACTTGAGGAGGTTCCCGAAGTCGACAAATTGGAAACGATGAATGATATTCTTCTACGAACACCTCACCCGTTGGGCTGTCGCCACAACTTTGACGACTTCTGACACTCCAGAAATTGCAATATTCCATGTAAAAGACATAATTTTCAAGCATGGAGCACGATGTGTGATGAATGTGATCGTGCAAAAGTTTTGCAGACGAAACTAGTGTCAGAGGTAATTTTACATTGCGACGTCTTCCACAGGATGACAGCTGTTTACCATCCTCAGACTAATGGTTTCACAGGATGCTTTAATAAAACGTTGTCAGATACGCTGTCAATGTACACTGGTGTCGAACAGAAAGATTGGAATACAATAACGCCCATTGTGACATTTCCCGCACAACATAGCAACACAAGACGCCGGACAGATTCACACCGCTTTTTCTGCTCCACATTCGCGAGGCTGAAACTACAATAGGAACACTGGACCCACCTCAACCGGGAGATAGACTGATTACGTGAAACACTTCATCACCAGAACCGAAGAAGCAAGGCAGATACCTCACATATGAACCACAGATACCCAGGAGAAAGACCGAGAGCATTGTAACGCCAAGCACTTTCCTGTGAGATACCGCCCAGAATCATTTGTGTCGATTTTTGTTCTTGTGCGGAAAGTGGAACTACTGGAAAACACGCTAAAGCTCTACTTATGAAGTCGAGGATTATGGCCCTTCATCAAGAAGATGAATGCACAAACAGGTCGTCCAAGACCTCCTTATTAAGACCTACTACAGTCGAGGGACACAAGTTGTAGATGTGTAGTTCAAGGAAACGGAATATCCACTCGACAGTCGTGGTGCTTCGACGGGAGTGCTACCTTCGACGCTTTTTATAGCAGGCTGTGACGAACGTGAATATCGGTCTGCGTCCTCATGCAGAGGACCGTTGACAAATCTAGATCCTTGGTGCTATAGTTGATTCCAGTGAGGACTTCTGAAACAGCTCGTAGCTGTTTCTGCAGGAGGGAAAGCGATACTGTAATCTCTGGTGTAAGCAATGCATCGCCGGCTGGTATGCTGCGGTTCACCGGTTCAGACGCGACCTCCAGCAATTATTTGTTATTCCATATTTATCTTATAACATCTTACCACGTCGTATCATATGTTTGTATTTTGTGTATCTGTAATATCTGATGGTTGTATAAATTCCAGCATTCTGGAATATTCGTTTTTGTATAAAAAACAGCACTCTTCGTTCAGGAGATGAGTTCTGTTCTGCTGTACGTTGGTCTGTGTAATAAACGTGCTTTCAGTTCTAAGTGTTTTACTTCACTGACGAGCCTGCCTTAACACTTGAATTTGATAGTGGTTATGATGTGTAACACCGTAAGTTATATATCTTGGCGCCAACTCTGATACGCGATTTACTACACACATAAAAAAAAGTCTTCCATCAACTCGGTTCCGCGAGTACCGGAACCTGTACAGAAAAGTGGAACAGAGATCAACAAAAACATCATTTCCGCCCTTTTTATTGCTCATGAAAACCACACATTGCAAATTGTACCACCATACCTCTAATTCCCAGTATCACGCCCTCTTGCGTTGATGCATGCTTGTATTCGTCGTGGCATACTACCCAAAAGTTCATCAAGGCACTGTTGGTCCAAATTGCCCCACTCCTCAACGACAATTCGGGGTAGATCCCTCAAAGTGGTTGGTAGATCACGTCGTTCATAAACAGCCCTTTCCAAACTATCCCAGTCATGTTCGGTAGGGTTCGTGTCTAGGGAACATGCTGGCCACACTAGTCGAGCGATGTCGTTATCCTGAAGGAAGTCATTCACAAGATGTGAACGATGGGGGCGCGAATTGTCGTCCATGAAGACGAATGACTCACCAATATGTTGCCGATGTGGCTGCACTATCAGTTGGGGTATGGCTTTCACGTATCGTACAGCCGGCACCTTCCATGACCACCAGCGGCGTACGTCGGCCCCACATAATGCCACCCCAAAACATCAGGGATCCTCCACCTTGCTGCACTAGCTGGACAGTGTGTCTAAGGCGTTCAGCCTGACCGGGTTGCCTCCAATCAGGTCTCCGACGATTGTCTGGTTGCATGCGTATGCGACACTCATAGGTGAAGAGAACGTGATGCCAGTCCTGAGCGGTCCAATCGGCATATTGATGGACCCATCTGTACCGCTCTGTATGGTGTCGTAGTTGCAAAGATGGACCTCGCCATGGATGCCAGGAGTAAAGATGCGCATCATGCAGCCTATTGCGCACAGTTTTAGTCGTAACACGACGTCCTGTGGCTGCAAGAAAAGCATTATTCAACATAGTGGCGTTGCTGTCAGGGTTCCTCTGGGCCATAATCCATAGGTAGAAGTCATCCACTGTAGCAGTAGCCTTGGGCGGCCTGAGCGAGGCAAGTCTTCGACAGTTTATGTCTCTCTGCTTCTCCTCCATGTCCGAAAAACATCGCTTTGGTTCACTCCGAGACGCCTGGACACTTCCCTTGTTGAGAGCCCTTCCTGGCACAAAGTAAAAATGCGGACGCGATTGAACCGCGGTATTGACCGTCTAGGCGTGGTTGAACTAGAGACAACACTAGCCATGTACCTCCTTCCTGGTGGAATGACTGGAACTGATCGGCTGTCTGTCTACCTCCGTCTAATAGGCGCTGCTCATGCATGGTTGTTTACATCTTTGGGCGGGTTTAGTGACATCACTGAAGAGCCAAGGGACTGTGTCTGCGATACAACATCCACAGTTAACGTCCATTTTCAGGGGTTCTGAGAACATTGTTAATGCAAAACTTTTTTTGATATGTGTATAATCTGTCTATGCTCAGGAGCAACTTATGGGGAGTCGTCGCCTACTCGTCATCACCGGTTTCGTTCAAATTTATGATAAATGTAGGGCTTGGCTAGAAATGAAAGTGACAGGTGTGGGACCTCAAGATGGCCGAGCGTTTGAAACAAATCTCATGTTTGTAGCGAGTCGGGCGAGACATGTGCCATTTATGGTAGTGTAGTTTACAGGGAGTGGTGAGCGCAGCGGAAAGATCGCAGAATGCTAATCAGAGGGGCGTGGGGTCCAGTTCTTGCTCGGATAACTATTCATCTTTTTACTTTCAATTTTCGCATTTTGTACACTGAAAATAAAACAAATAATGCAGAGTTTATTTTATTTTTCGATATTTTCTCAAGAGGCATGAATGGAAAGGCAAAGGAAATTTGAGACTGCAAATAAATTCCCAAGAAGTGATTGTATTTACAGCGTTCACGAGGACTTCGTAAAAAATATTTCTTGAAGGGATTGTAATTAAAGAGTACAAGACTTATTATTCCGTTAGTTTTATTTCGACCTTGGAGAAGATTGCACCAGATATTCCATTGTAGATCACCAAGCTATCCTCCCAATGTTAGGCGAAATTTTGCATTGTGCGTGGTTCGCTGCCAAACTGCGATGAGAGAGAGATCCTATTATAAATGTCAACCAAGTCTGTTTTTCTACAGAAACTTCAAAACAAGCATGTGGTGGTGGTGGTAAGTTCCTATGGGAACAAACTGCTGAGGTCATCGGTCCCGAGGTTTACACACTACTTAATCTAACTGAAACTAACTTACGCTAAGGGCAACACACACACCCACGCCCGAGGGAGGATTCAAACCTCCGACTAGGGAGAGGGGGGGGGGGGGGGGGAGCAACTTCACTTAATCAAATATACAAAGCAGAGTTTCAGCAAGTTAAAGTATATAACAATAATTACTTACCAAATATCTACTGTTATAATTTTACGAAAGCTGATGAAACGATTTTTGAAAATCTTACTGCTCGCCACTCACCATGAAATCTGGAACGCTCTCGAATGGGCAGTGGTGGCCAGGATGACTACCACTGAGCTAGCGTATCTTGAAGACGGGTTTACAACTATCTTCGTATTTCACTAGAGTGTTTTGATAAACTGGCAACTAACAAAAGGGAGCACTGGGAAGTTCGCATGGAAATGGGGAAAAAACTGCAAAAAAAAAAAAAAAAACGTTAGCGACTTTCTGAGATATTTTTCACTGTTAGTGGTTTCTTTCTGCATCTCGTAGAGGTCAAGTAAATTTTTCTATCTCAATGTTGCTGCCACATTTGAAGCAAACGACTAAATATATTAGTTACAAACATTAGGTATAAGCAGGACATAACTGAGTTTTGAATTAGTTTCCTTGTATCTCATCAAACTCCTCTCCTCTTCTCCTTTTCTCTCGCCTTTATCATGTACACCCAATCTCTTCATCAGCTAATTTCTGTACAGCTTCTTGTAAACCTACCTGTGATGACTTTTATGGTAAAAATTCAGCAGATGATTCTTTTGCAGCAACTTCTCCAAACATAGCGTTCTGTTACTGAAAAATTGTTTTCATTTCTGACCCCAACGCGTTCTGTTGTTGCGAAATTTCGGTCACCAGAGTCTCGTGGTTCTGGGAAATTTCAATTTGCTGTAAGGACATAGGATCATATTTTTGTAAAATTTCAGTCTGCACTACAGACATAGTCACTTGCGCTGACGAAGTTTCGCCTGCGCATTGTAAAGCTACGGACAATGTCTTAACCTTTTTTTCTAATTTTCTTAGAAATTTAGTCAAGAGATCTGTCGTTTAATTTTCCTGAGCGGTAGATTATTCCACTGCAGGATTCAGGTCGACTGTACTAGTCTCATTACGATGCACGTCAAGTTCTTTAGCTATTTTGACCATTACGAAAATTTAATAAATCGCTTTAAAATAAAGATTTCCTCACTGTTGGAATAACTAATAACAGTACTTATTCCAACGTATGTCCAATGTCTGCCAACAATGATGGTTGCTTCGTAATAAGCCTACAAAGGAAAACAGTGTTTCAGTGCCTATGTATGTCGTCACAGAGGACGCATTTAACTATCTAAGTACATAAAATCGTTAGTTACAGAATATTTTTACACTAACATTTGCTTGAAGCTACCAGTCTGAACTTTGAGTTACTCTGCTTGGTAACAAAAAAGTCGGTGTGAGAATATATAAACTTTCAAACTTGCTGTTTCACTCCACCGACGAAAATTTTTCTCCCATCGGCGTGACACTCCTTTTGTTATTCTCCTTCTACTCACCGTTATAAGTATCATGTCATTTAGGAAACGATAAAATACATACACATTTAGTAACAAAATAGGTTAACAACTGTCAGTGGTCGCCGGTTATAATGTGTAATGCATTTTTGCAAACAGAGTAAATGTTATTATATTTATCCCGATGGATAAGTGGGATAGGTTAGGGACACGAAAGTCGGCTAAGTGAAGTTGAACAAGTATAATTATTTACATTTTCAAGAAATATTTTATTTTTTTATTTTATGACGAACGTCGTCTTTTAGTTTCAGACAACGGAGATTTTTTATTGTTTTGCCCTTTTACCGAATAGGTTATAGTCAACCTTCAGAGAATCAGAATTCTCTTTCAGCCTGGAGCTTTCTTCATTACGACAACACCAGGAACCAATCCTCTCTGTAGGTTGGTGGTCTGTTGGAATGATTCTAGCTGCGTATGTTCACATACACATCAGACAACCATTTTTAACAAGCACACACAGACGCTCTTCACCTCTCGAAACCCTAGTTGAAAAATGTAGGGTATTCAATGTAGTTCCAAATCCACATTAATTATGACGTCCCTCTGCTACCTAGTTTAGATGAATCGATGTAGGTTAGGCTATGGCAGAGGCGATATTTACTCCTGTAGAAACTCTGTGACGAGTTTGCTTTTTTACAGGAGAAATGGTCAAGTAGGCCAAAGGGCACTTATTTTTTATTGTGATGCTGAAAATATTGATGCTGGACAGGGATTCGAACTCTGATCTCTCCTTTCGCCGGGTTGGACCCCATTGACACGATGCAGTTTCATCGTTTCATTGTTGCCCCAAGATTCCGAACTCCTCAAGTCCACATGAAGACAGCGTGTCTCCGGTCGAATCGCCGTCTGGCACAGAAGTTTCCATCGGGTCATTTGAAGTTGCAGCATGCACACGCCAAAGTACAAGTAAAAAATTGTTATGACTTTAACACCTGCTCGCTTGTTTTCAACAATAACGATTGGTGCCGTTTTCGAATCCCTGTCAGACACAGAACTTTTCGTCATGTCATTTCAGGTTCAAACATGCCACTCTTCGTTACTGATGAAAAAGGATATAACGATTCGATAGTCAATGGCTCATCGTGTGTAGTCAACGACAATGGTATGTGCTGGGTTCGACTCCCAGTCAGCAAAAAATTGTACGTAATTATCGTTCACTTATTTCCAGTTCAGACACGTGCACATCTCGCTACTGGTGAAACAAACCAATTTTAACGCCTATTCATGACTAGACGTCAATGACGATAGGTGCTAGATTCAAATTCTGGCAGGTCAAAACTGTTTCATCTCTTCATTTTTGTTTCACTCAGCTTGCTGTTGGTGAAAAATTGCGATTTCCAGAATTTAATTATGCTTAGTTAATAATTCGATTAGGTGCTTGGTTCGAAACCCTGTCCAACACAAAACTTTATGCCGTGTCATATCAAGTTTAATCCTACGCACACTTTGTTACTTGTGACTGAAACCATATTTAAGAACTTTCCTAGTTACCTATCAGGAAAATATAGTTAATGGATTGGAGTACCGGACCCCAGTCCAGTAAAAAAATAATCGTAAAGTAATTTCAAATTGAAACTTGCCTTCTGAAAAGTCATTCATTGCAATAAATTTGAGTTTACTAGCGTAGTGGCTGCGTCATCTCTAATAACGTGTTTTTCGGTTTTTGCATAATAATTGGCATCTGCAGTGATACGGACCTGTTATCTCTCGTAGTAACCATTTTGTATAGTCAAACGACTGTACCCAAAAAAGAGCAAAAGACCTGCAAGACAGTTACGTTATGTGAGTTGCATACAAATCAGGCGAAACGCAATTCAGGTCTTTCGGGTGCTTTTGAGCATGACAGTACATTGGGGCGTTTTTCAACTGCTAATTGACCAGAAACTGGTTAACCTTTTTGATTGTTAAGATGTGTAAAGCAATAACATGGGCTAATTGGTCAAGGTTCTGAAAAAAAGTCTTGTTTCTTTTCACTTGTTACGTTTCGACCATCCCCAGAATATCTAGTATGTAGTTACTGCCGCAGCTGATATAAATCTTCTAATTTGTGTTGCAAGTCGCTAATTTTTTAAATAAATCGTCACTTCCCAGGCAGTGTGGCGCTTTGATGCGCAATTAATATACGCACTCGTCAATTTCAAAAGAAAATTTTTACTGTAGCTTTGACTGAAGATGGTTTAGTCCAATTATATCATGTTAGTAATGCCTATACAAATATGTATTCTGTAAGCGAACTGAAAAACAAGACATTGTAGTTGCTACTACTACAAGTGGATGACGACTGGGGTTGTCCGCGCTGTGTCGTAAATACACTGAAGAACCAAAGAAATTGGTACACTTGCCTAATATGGTGTAGGGCCCCAGCGAGCACGCGAGAGTGCCGCAACACGACGTGGCATGGACTCGACTAGTGTCTGAAGTAGTGCTAGGGGAACTGACACCATGAATCCTGCAGGGCTGTCCATAAATCCGTAAGGATACAAGGGGATAGAGATGTTTTCTGAAGAGCACGTTGCGAGGCATCCCAGATACGCTAAATAACGTTCATGTCTGGGGAGTTTGGTGGCCAGTGGAAGCGTTTAAACTCAGAAGAATGTTCATGGAGCCACGCTGCAACAATTTTGGACGTGTAGGAGGTCGCATTGCCCCGCTGGAATTGATCATATCCGTCGGAATGCACAATGCACATGAATGGATGCAGGTGATCAGACAGGATGCTTAAGTAAGTGTCACCTGCCAGAGCCGTATTTAGACGTACCAGGTGTCCCATATCAACCCAACAGCACACGCTCTGCAACATTACAGAGCCTCCATCAGCTTGAACAGTCTGCTGCTGACACGCAGGGTCCAGGATTCATGAGGTTGTCTCCGTACCCGTACACGTCCATCTGCTCGATACAATTTGAAACGAGACTCGTCCGGTCAGACAACATGATTCTAGTCATCAACAGTCCAGCGTCGGTGTTGAAGTTCCCAGACAGGGCGTAAAGCTTTGTGTCGTGCAGTCATCAAGGGTACACGTGTCGGCCTTCTTCTCCAAAAGACCATATCAATGATGTTCCGTTGAATGGTTCGTACGCTGAGACTTCCTGATGGCCCAGCAGTAAATTCGGCAGCAATTTGAGGAAGGGTTGCACTTCTGTCACGTCGAACGACTTTCTTGAGTGGTCGTTGGGCCCGTTCTTGAAAGATCTTTTTCCGACCGCGGCGATGTCGGAGATTTAGTATTTTTTACCAGATTCCTGATATTCACGGTACTCGCCTGAAATGATCCTAGGGAAAAATCCGCACTTCATAGTTACTTCGGAGGTGCTGTGTCCCTTCGCTCGTGCGCCGACTATAACGCAACGTTCAGACTCACTTACATCTTGATAACCTGCCATTGTAGCAGCAGTAACCGATCTAAAAACTGGGCCAGACACTTGCTGTCTTATGTAGTCGTTTCCGACAGCAGTGGCTGTTTACACAGCTCTGTATTTGAATATGCATGCCTATACCAGATTTTTTGGCGCTTCAGTGTAGTTTCCATAATTGGTACTGCCGTTCAGCTTGTTCTGGGATCTCTCTTCCTGGCTTGTGGTCACTGGCCCGTCTCGTCATGTGACTAACGTGAGGCGTTCTAGGAATGCATTCAGCTAATTAAATCGAAACAAACATTCTGTCTACATTAGGTAATCGATGAATGTATTATATAGAAGTAATATTTGTGCGTACTTGATATTTCTTCCGGTAATTTATCTAAGATCCATATAGCAAAAAATAAGATAAAAAAAGGAACGATAAACGAGTAACAATGAACGGTTCCCAAAAATGAACGATCGTCAGTGAACTAGTTCCCAAAGATTAACGAGTGTGACCACCTCAATTGTTGATGTACTTTTAATAACAAACAGCGTAGTTTTACCAGTTACAACTGACTGGTTCTGCCCGTCTACAATCTACAAGACAGTAGTACACCTCATAATGATGTGAAAAAGGAAAGATGATCCATCGGCGTGTGTACAACTCACCGGAATGGACTGTGGCCAAGGTAATTTCAGAGAATAGAGTCAGGCGTTTATTATAAATAATGTAGGGAATACACTGAGACCCTAATGTTTATGACCGCTCAGGCATTTGACGCCTGTATTGTACTAACAATAGCACCATCATCGTTGGTTATAGGCGGTAAAAATCACCGATACGCCCAAAAAATGGTTTCAAACAATAGAAGATTAAATAAAGTATTGAGGTGCGAAGCAGTTAGCCCCTCTAGTAATATGTCAGCGCAGATTTTAATGAAGCTGAGTCTAATAAAAGCCTTATTTCTCATTCCGGAAGCAAAATACTGAGGGAGTACAATTTTCTGAGTCGTTGCGTTTATGACTTGGGGTGGAAGACGAGCAGCGCTAAAAGAAAGTGTTTTATTTCATGCCGGAAGAAAAAGCTGTGGTTCAGAGGGGAAATTCACAGCGTTGTGACACTCATTTCTTATGACGGGTTGTTTTCTAAGCTTTCCCGCAAGGGACGACAAAATCGCCAGCAGACTACCTTCGTCGAGGTAATTTTTTGGGGTTTCACGGAAGCGGGAGCTATCTATCCTGAGGAGCTGGAAAACGTACCAAGGTGTAACCTGACGAGAGTGATTATGCGTCTATTTTTCTGAAAAATTAATATCGCTTCTCACCACTGCGCAATCGTGGCGGTGTCCACGGAAGGGTAATCGATTTAAGCGCTACCAGAAAAAGAAATGCAACTGTCGTAACATAAGTAAACTGTGTGTGCTATGTAACTGTGACGATTTCTAAATAATCGCGTTCATTATAGTAGACTGGTCTGAACATACATGGAACTTGGAAAGTAGCAATGAGTATGCGAAAGTTAATAGTTAAGGTTCAGAGGAAAAGGTTAGCGCTGGTCTTGCATGTTTCAAAAAAGTCCAAGTGAAGGACAACGAAAGGAACAAAGCAGGACGAAGGGGTTCCCCGTGAGGTAGGTGCCATTACTGTTTCCTGAGTGACAAGCAGCGCTATCTAAAGCAACCTCTATGACAAATTTATAGTCTGAACAACGATGTATAGCTAGTATGCACACTAACTTGATGTCTAGTGAGAATATAGAGAAAACAGACACAATGACGATTCATAATTCTGCAAAGAATCTCACAAAAAACTGAAGCACGATTTCTCTTATTTGTTTTAAGAAGTACTATTAATTTACTTCTTTGTATAACGAACTACAAAGGTAAAGTTATTATGAACGCTGATTAATGTATATACAATAACCAGTAAGGTATCTTTAGAAGGCCCTTGGGAACTGCTATCAACTGACACAATGATATTCTGGTTACACGTATTTCTTTAATCGTCAGTGTTCGCAAAACATATCCACGCAACAGAAGGAATAAAAACTTTTACATTATCAAACAATATTCAGTTATAGAATTTTATTAATTCATTATTTTTTGCATACTTGTGAATGTTTGCAGTTTTATTTGTATCAACTCTTATTACTGTAATTTAGTGATTGAGTTGCGTAAGGTGCAAAATAAAAAAGTTTTCCTAGCAGCAGAGGAGAAGTAATGTGGAATGAATGTAAAATCTCCTACTTCGGTATATACAGGCGTTTGTAGGGCTATTTTTGTGAAGTTTAATGATCCAATCTGCGATAAATCTTAAGTATTAAATTTATACCAACACTTTCAGCTTATTAGAGAGCATCTAATAAGGTTTCTCATTTTAACTCGGCCTGTTGGTTTGATAGTTATTAATTTCATGTGATTTATAGTGACTGGTGTCAACGATTGCTGTAGCAGCTAGGAGAGGAGGTGGAAGTTGTAACCAATGCGAAATGAGAGTGCTAAGACGTTATGGGTTAGGGTATCAGGGCTGTTCGATGCTGTCAATGAAGATCTTGTTCTTGTGACGGTGAGGAATGATTTGCATCTGGTATTGGCACAGTGAAGCCATGATGGAGAGGGAGTTTTCTGGACGCCATTGAGCCGCAGGTGCGTCATGTTCTGATATTGATAAATTACGCTTATGAAGCTGAGTTACGGATTTTGGAAAATTTTATTACATTTGTGGTAAACTGTGGAGCAGTTTAGCAATGAACTAATTACGAATTGTAATACTGCACTATTTGATCCCTCACTTCCTGGTGGCAACTACCGAATGTCAACCCTAGCTATTTATTTTCCGTTAAATATGTGAATGTTTCATTTATAAACAATTCCAGTTCAAACTTAACTACTAATTGCAACGTAAAAGTGATTCAAAATCACTCCCACCACATTTTTGACAACTTAATATATAGCTTTAGACATGGCTGCTTCTCAGCAATCGTATATACAGTAAGTATGTAATTATATTTTATATTGGATAACTATATTTTATATTGGAACTTTTTACTCCGACTTAAAATCGTATGTAGGCTAATAGACAGACGAGTAAAGACTCACAAAAATCGATTGTTCACTTAATTCCTCACCCTGATACAAGATAGCAGCAGTTTCGCTAAAAAAAGGCACTGCACGTTGCATCCTTGATTGGTACACATTGTGCTATATCTTTACTCTGGCATGCCTGTTAGTATTGCATTGGCTTAAACAATATTTATTCTCTTAGGTTTGTCCTCACATTTAGAAATATTTAGTTTACTTTGGCAGACGTTTTTAACTGCGCGAGTGAACTTCAGAAAGAAAGCTACACATTACTAAGGCAGGCCAAGTAACTCTTATTAAACACTGCACTACACTTCAAAGTGAGACAGGTAAGTGACACTGTTTTTCGTCCGTAAACATCAGGTCTCTATAAACGACGTTCCGAACGTTCTGCCAACCGTTCAAATCCTTGAAGATAGAAATCAAGTATTCGCTCACGAATCCATTCGACAACCGCCGTGTGAACATCCGGGTCGTCAGGTGTTCTTTCCATTTGCCAGGCTGTGTAAATCGCATGGTACGAAACCTTGTACTTCCAGACCGGCATCACCCACGTTTATGAGGCCTTGGTCAAAATGTTGGCATCATTTCATTAGGGCTATACGTGACATTGCATTTGGTGAATATATCACCAAAATTTCCGGTTAATCTGCGTACAATTTAGTAGTTTTTGTGCAGAAGCATCATACTGTGCCGAGAACTTCAACTTTGAGAGTGCGTTTCAACTTGCCGCGCCAATTCAGTTGCACAATGTGACGCGCCTGTTAGCTGCACCGCTGCGGATCTGTGTCTGGAGAATGCACTCTCCTCTGGCAATACGCCACTCTTGTTGTGTAACGGTCTTAATGTGAGAAAACACCTGTAACTCACTTTGTGAAGACACTAGGTTCAAGGTTTTGTAAATATTAAACTTGTAAGACACTTACATAATTTATGTTCTTGCAAGATTAATGAGGCTATGATACACGATATTTAAGCACTGTTGTTGTTGTGGTCTTCAGTCCTGAGACTGGTTTGATGCAGCTCTCCATGCTACTCTATCCTGTGCAAGCTTTTTCATCTCCCAGTACCTACTGCAACCTACATCCTTCTGAATCTGCTTAGTGTATTCATCTCTTGGTCTCCCTCTACGATTTTTACCCTCCACGCTGCCCTCCAATACTAAATTGGTGATCCCTTGATGCCTCAGAACATGTCCTACCAACCGATCCCTTCTTCTGGTCAAGTTGTGCCACAAACTTCTCTTCTCCCCAATCCTATTCAATACTTCCTCATTAGTTATGTGATCTACCCATCTAATCTTCAGCATTCTTCTGTAGCACCACATTTCGAAAGCTTCTATTCTCTTCTTGTCCAAACTATTTATCGTCCATGTTTCACTTCCATACATGGCTACACTCCATACGAATACTTTCAGAAATGACTTCCTGACACTTAAATCAATACTCGATGTTAACAAATTTCTCTTCTTCAGAAACGCTTTCCTTGCCATTGCCAGCCTACATTTTATATCAGGGCTTTCTTGGTAATGCTTTGTTGCATGAAGATATGATGGTAGTACTTTTAAGTATTGTAAATTTTGAGTAGAATACACATGCCGATTTGGGATTTTACTGGTTTACTTTCTTTTTCAAATATAGCTATTGCGAGCAGTGTGTGGCTGGACATATGTGTGTAGACCTTGTGGGCGTCGCATATAGCATAATGGTGAAGCTGGTTTTATTTTGTACTCGTATTTTAACGTTTTATTAGAAAAAAGTTGAAGGTAGAACCATTCGTACAGTGCAATCAGAAACCTGTTCTTGTTTGCTCTACTCGACAGTATTTGTGAGGAAAATGTAAAACAGTCAGTTTGTTTACTTACTACGTACTACAGTTCTTCGTTATTAAGTCACTACATTCCAAATAAACCCACTGAATTTTGATTACTGCACTGCTTGCGATGTGTGTGTGTGTGTGTGTGTGTGTGTGTGTGTGTGTGTGTGTGTGTGTGTGTATGGGGGGGGGGATAGCATCTGTTATGCAAATGTGTAATAGTTCACTTGCCAAACACTATTTTAAAGGAGAAGATAATGTATCTCCTACCGTTAAAAATTATAACTGCCATTGTTGACCGGCTAATATACCTTTTTATTGGCTACGATTCGATTTTAAAGCCTATTTGAGGCTATGTACCACTGGGGTGAATAATGTTTATTCGATTTTCCATCTTTCTTTAAGCCCCTCTGTGTGAAATACTTGCCGGCCGGGGTGGCCGAGCGGCTCTAGGCGCTAAAGTCTGGAACCGCGTGACCGCTACGGTCGCAGGTTCGAAACCTGCCTCGGGCATGGATGTGTGTGATGTCCTTAGGTTAGTTAGGTTAAAGCAGTTCTAAGTTCTAGGGGACAGATGACCTAAGATGTTAAGTCCCATAGTGCTCAGAGCCATTTGAACCATTTTTTTGTGAAATACTTTTCCTAGAAAGTAAGGATATCCTTCCATTTGTCATTATGGTATAAAATATCCATGTTTGCTTCTATGTCAATAGTGTGCAAAGTTCTTTTAGAAGTTGTTCTGCATACGTGGAATGTTCTGTGTAAATGATATTAAAAAATTTTGCGGTCTTCTCAAAATATTTACTATTACAAGTGTTCCACTTTAATTTATATATTCCCGAATTACTGTACTATAAGTATCTTTCTCTTAATTCATAGTTTTAACATATTCCTTATTGTGTACTTTGTCTTACATGTTTTTTCAACGTGTTATTAGGTATGAAGAGGTTCTATTTTTACGGTGTGCACTTTTGTGTTTGTGTCGAGGAATGAGTTTTCTGGTATGAGTGTGCATTATGTGTTAGAAATATGTCTTAATATATCTAGAGTGTTCTCATTTTTTCTGTCTTCTGTTTGTATCTTATTTTAACGGTGTTGTATCCATTCTTTTGTGCTACGCATATAATCATGTTTAGTCCTTCTCAACATTATTTTTTGTTTAGTGGTGTTCTTCTTTGTCTGTATGTCGCTTGCCAGACGGCTGCTGGTTTTTTTTTTTTTTTTTTTTTTTTTTTTTTTTTTTTTTTTTTTTTTTTTTTTTTTTTTTTTTTGAGAATGTGGATGGTTTGATTACTTGTGTGTTATAGTACCTGAAGATGTTTCTTTTCTGAAAAGTTGAATTTGTGCATTTTCTTGAGTTATGCGATTTTTAAGGTCAAGATAGTTCACTGATTCTTCTGTTTCCATTTCCAAAGCGGATTTAATATTGTGGTGTGTATTAAATATCTGCATGTGTAAGCAGTTTATACGAGCCCGTGCTGAAGAGTAATTCCTCCAAATTTTTTAATTTGTGCTCAAGATTGGTTGAGGTATTGCTTGTCATGTGTATTACTCTGTCACCTGTCCCATTTCACTGATGGAAGTTGCAAGCCTCTGCCACTAGAGGACTCCAGATTGTAGAGTGTAACATGACATTGTGTAACATAACTATGTCGGTACATGCGAGGTCTTTAGAAAACTGAAAGCACGAATTCGATGAGTTTATTCACATAAGGAGATCCCGCTTCTTCAGCATAATAATACCAGACAACACACAAGCGCTGCGACATCTGCAGTAATCCCACACCTTGGGTTACTTACCGTTGTGCCCAAGACTTTGTATACATGCAATTTATTTTTGATTTATAAAGCTTCCTTGTACAGCATGAAGTAGGATGATTGGTGACATAAACAGAGATCAATAACGTGGGAGTGGGCCACGTAGAGCTGGCTGTGTGAAAAACAATTTACACTAAGAGAACAAACAGACTGGCATCATGGTTTCACAGTTTTATTATTAGTTTGGACTGGGAGAGCTAAACATGTGTAACACAAGTGACACAGAGGCTCCCTGAATGATTAATTAGGGCATGACTTAGGAAAGGGTCAGGAAGGGCTTAGGAATGGTAGAGGAAAGAGGGGAATATAAGAATGAAGGAGAGGAGAGAGAGTGAGTAGTGAGAGGATAGTGGTGGCTGAGGAGGGTGGGAAAGGGGAGGAGGAGCGGAGCAAGGGATGAGGGTGAATTTTTATCCAATGTCGCCTTTCCATTGCTACTGCTTTCATTTCATATTGCCAACCACCATTTTATAACTTCTCTGTTTCAACCGTAGTTAGTTACTTTGCAGCTAATACAGCGCGACTTAACTACTACTTTCAGTGTCTCAATTTCTGACAAAATTCCCTCAGCAACTCCACTTAACCTTCTTTAAATCTAAGACGATAATTGTAAACTGAGAAATCATTTTCTTATTGAAGAGAAACAAAACATTAACTTCAGTAAAATAGAGCAGAGAAAGGAAAATATTCAATGTTAGACTATGATAGAAATAGTGTTAAAATCAAACGTCTTCCATAATTGAGCTGTTTCGTCTATGTCATCTTCTGATAGTACGAAAAAATTGAGGGGCATCTGAAATACTACCTCTGTTGCTGCAAGCTGCCCACAAAGTAATTGTTTGCATTTGTCTACAGTAGTTAGCGATCATAGATAATGATCTTTAACTCTCTTTTAATCTCAAAGGAAACACAAAAAGCATTAAAACCGACTGCTGGAATATTCTTAAGAACAACACTACGCAGAAACTACTGAAAATAATAAAGGAAGTTATGCGCTTCATCGAAGTGACAGATAGTGTTGCCAACATCAAAAAGATGTATTGTTAGCTATTAGCCTTTGGCAGTCAAAGTTCTAAACGACAAACGGCACTATCTGTAGCCTATTTACAGTATCAGTTTATGTCGATGTGAATGAAACGTAAGGAATTACTGCCACCTTGGAACAGAGATTGGTTAGACTTGCAATGTATCAGGCTTAACGCTAATTAGCCTCTCGCTAACTAGTATCGCGCACGCCACCGTTGTCTGACAGCCGCTACGAAACCGATAGGAGCCCAACGTAAAAATAAGCTAACACGCGAACGCCCTCTCATGCTACAACCTGCATCTTTCCCGTTCGCGTTATGATTTACTGCCCCAATTACGAACAAAACGCAAATGTACAGAACTATGAATAAAGCATTCGTACAAACAAAATGACTGCTATGGTCACAGCGGAATGTGAGGGGCTAATCATAACTGTTCATCCATCGTCGTTTACGCTTCTCTTGGTATAATATGAGGCGAATAAGTTCGGTTCTACTGTATTACTATGGCGATTCTCATTGTAGTCGTCTCTAGTGACTTAAACGTCGCTGGTGATCAGTTAAGTTAACATTTAATCTATCATCACCGCCATTATATCCACCGACTTCATTTTCTGTTTGGGTAAACTGCAGAAAGATTGTTATCTAAACGTATAATAGAAATATAAGAAATTTTTGAGAATGTAGGTTTGGAGAGCAGAATTGTATGCTAGCGAATCAAGGACAAGTTGGAAAACCGGAAAAGAAGAATATCGAATAGTCTAAGAATTGGTGCAGTAGAGAGATGTTGAAAATTAGGTGGACTGGTAAGGTAAGAAGTGAGGGTCTCCGCAGTATCGGTAAGGAAAGGGACACATGGAGAACACTGATGAGACGAAGAGACAGGATGATAAGGTATGCATTACGACATCAAGGAATGACATGCATGGTACTAGAGGAATCTATAGAGGGTAAAAACTATTGGGTAAGAAAGAGATAGGAATACAGCCAACAATCCGCAGCTCGTGGTCGTGCGGTAGCGTTCTCGCTTCCCACGCCCGGGTTCCCGGGTTCGGTTCCCGGCGGGTTCAGGGATTTTCTCTGCCTCGACATGACTGGGTGTTGTGTGATGTCCTTAGGTTAGTTAGGTTTAAGTAGTTCTAAGTTCTAGGGGACTGATGACCATAGATGTTAAGTCCCATAGTGCTCAGAGCCATTTGAAACATTTGAGCCATACAGCCAACAAATAGCTCAGGACGTAGGGCGTAGGTGCTATTGTAAGATGAAGAGTTCGGCACAAGAGAGGAATTCGTGCGGGCCGCATCAAACCAATAAGAAAACTGATGACTAAAAAAAAAAAAACACACACACAAATATAGCCAGGTTGCATATATTTTGCCACTAAACAGTGTAAACAAGAGATAGTAAAGTAGAAGCAATATAAACGACACAGAACGTGAACAATTGCAACATGCATAGCGGTGGACAGAAACGATCTTCGTTGTTTGGAACTTAGCGGAATTGCGCACACATTCCGACAACTGGTTAACGTGCGCAGTATGGGGTTTGACCACCTCTGGCAGCAATACAGGCCTGACAATGACGGGACATGCTGTGAATGATGTCATCAGTTTCATGTTGAGTCAGTTGGTTGGTTGTTTTGGGGAAGGAGACCAGACAGCGAGGTCATCGGTCTCATCGGATTAGGGAAGGACGGGGAAGGAAGTCGGCCGTGCCCTTTAATAGGAACCATCCCGTCATTTGCCTGGAGCGATTTAGGGAAAGCACGGAAAACCTAAATCAGGATGGCCGGACGCGGGATTGAACCGTCGTCCTCCCGAATGTTGAGGCAGTAACGCCCATTCTTCCTGCACAGCTGCTCGAAGTCTTGGAGAGTGGTTGGTGGATGCTGACGTGATGCAAGCCGTCTCTCTAATGCATCCCACACATGCTCTATGGAGTTCAAATTGGGAGAGAGAGCTGGCCACGCCATGTGTGTAATATCTTCCGTGTCCAAGAAAACATCGACCACCTGTGCTCTATGACGCCAAGTATTATCATCCACCAATACGAAGACCGATCCCACAGTATCTCGCAACGACCGCACGTGAGGTCCCAAGATCTCGTCACGATACCTGACAGCAGTTCAATTCACTCATACGGTTTCATGAAAAGCGGTTCGAGTAGTAAACATAATCCCTATCCACATCATTAGGAATCCTCATCGATATCGGTCTCTTTCCACTATGTTTGGGCCCTGAAATCGTGTTCCATGTTGCCTTCAGATGCCAGTCCATCGAGATTCACTCTCCAGAATAAATCGGTTACATTCATCAGTTCAGAGTGAATGCAATGATTTATCACTAAAATCTCATTCGATACAGCTCCAGCATCTCTCGCACAAGAAATAACAATAGTTCAGTGACACATTGTTGCCACACAAAACACACCAGAGTTCAATAACACAGTAATCTATGTCGACTAACCTTATTTAGTTTTTGAAAAAAATAACTTGCTTGCAGAGAGATTATGCTAAAATCTATCAACTGCATCTTCGATAAGGATTGAAAGTGAAGCAGTTAATTAAAATTTGTTCCACAGCTGAGATCTGAACTGGGGTCTCCTGACTAGTACACAGATGAACCAACCACTGCATCATCGTAGTGTTACGGCTACCATATCTGCATGGACTACACAAGCTCAATGCTCTCCCTAACATATGTCTTATAACTCGTATGTCTCCAGGAAAATGTAATTCCTTTAGTCAATAGATCACCTGTGTCTCGGGTACAGGCAGGATTTCCCCATTACATATAAAGCTGGGGTACTATTCCATTGTCAGAGAGTCTCAGAAGTATTGGTGATTTAAGAATGGGAAAATGGGCTGAAGGTGTGAACTGAAGTTTGTGTTAGGGAGAGTACTGGACTTGTGTAGTCCATGTAACTATGCTATGACAGTCTTGAAGGTAGCAGATCTGTCAAGTAAGCAGGAGACCCGAGTTAGAGTCCCGGCTGTGGCAAAACTCTAATCCATTGTATCAGTTTATATCCTTATCGGAGGTAAAGTTGAGATTCATATGCCTCCAGGAAAATGCAATACCATCAGGTCTATCAGCTGCTTCCAACATTTCAGCATGATAAGTAAATTTAATCATTTTAAGGACATTAAGGAATAGCATATGTACTGGAAGCATTTTCTGATAAATCATTATCAAACACGTGTTCTTCGTAATAAGTTGTATTATGCCTCATAAACCAGAATCAAAATTAGAATCTCATGCTAAGGATCCCATTCATATCACTATTTCCAAAACCAGACTTTATCGTCGTAAATGTAGTCCGATACAAATCACAAAACAGAGGTTGCACTTTACTGGTGAATAATTTAATACAAAAGAATAAAATAGGCTTAGAACTGGTGCAATAACCAGCCTCCAAATACCTAATAACATGCAAACTCTTCAAGCCTACATCACTCCACGGCAATACACAGAATTATGCGCCAACACTTGTAATGATACAGAAAGACGACCTAACTCATCTTATAAGACACACTCACAGTATCCATCGCTGTAAATAACTTGGCACGATCACACACGTCGTATGGACTGTTCAAAACAATAGGTCTCTTTCAAATAGAAGTAATTCAGAACAGCTTGCTCCTTCAAATATAGCTCTGGAAACAGACACATCATAATCCTTAAAACTGTACCAAAACTCTGTGTAATGAGAACGGGCATCTTCCTTTTCAGCAAGCCAGTACATGGTATTATCGACCAGTAAGGCACGCTACTGGCTGAGGGTTAGTCGCTCAATGAAGACAAAGTTTGTGATGTAGTGGTTGAGCAACGAATTTACGGAATCCTCTGAATCTATACATACTGAAGCTAGTTACGTTAATGTCTCAGGGGTAAATGTAAAATAAATATTTTGGATTTGGGAAAGGAAAACAGATTGTGTGGAAATGGAAGAAGCAACAAACAGGTACCTTCCAAGTTGACTAGTCTCTCACAGAGATTTTAATAAACTATTAGATGATACATCATTACCAAAAGTACTAGGAAATTAGATAACCATCATTCCATGGCAGAAAAGACTGATAATTCCTTGCAAGTGTAATTTCAAAAATAACAAAGACTGCCGCCATTACAAAAAGTTTCGTGTCTCCATTGCCATTTGTGGCACAACCACCTTGACACATGTTCACTACTTAACAGTCCATGTTAACAACTTGCTGTTCCAATGCACATCTGTTGTTTACAGTTGCTAGTTCAAGCTGCGACCGTAGTTACTGCTCTGATATCGCTGATATGGCAGGAATAAAATCACCCTCAGAACTTTTTGGACAGACAAGATGTCTTATTCAGGAAGATTTTATCACCAACACTAATGTTGTACAATGAGATACGTGTCTAGAACGGTAAGTTAAAGGCCAAAATCAGTCATGTGCAGTTGTTCGCAGGATGCGACATAGGTTCGCATCATTAACAGGGCCGAGATATGCGACGAAGGGGGTGTTTTCTGGGAAACAAACTCAGCCCCCAATGTCTGGTTGGACTCGTCCAGTGACAGCAGTCGCTAAGAAGGTCGATGGTAGTAAGATCTCAGTTCGACTCTCAGGCACATCACTACCTGATGCTACATAGCTAGCGGTCCCTTGAAAAATTATGACTGATATTGATGATGGTGACTGAGCGACGATACTTCTCCCGACAACACAGCAGCAGCCACCTCTACAGTGGTCGCCGACTTTATACCCTCATTCTGGCAGTTTAACCTTCATGTGTCAGAACAGTGACTGTTTATTTCACATACAGTTCATGCTGTATCAGCTTTCACCTTATACTCTATCAGATCAAAAGTATTCGACCGGGTACCTCTATTTACTACGGAGTTGATTACCAAATATCACGAGAGGCTTGTTGTCAGTAGAGACACCGTAACAGCAAAAATGGTTCAAATGGCTCTGAGCACTATGCGACTTAACTGCTGAGGTCATCAGTCGCCTAGAACATAGAACTAATTAAACCTAACTAACCTAAGGACATCCCACACATCCATGCCCGAGGCAGGATTCGAACCTGCGACCGTAGCGGTCACGCGGTTCCAGACTGAAGCGCCTTTAACCGCACGGCCACACCGGCCGGCTCCGTAACAGCAGAATAGGTCGGCCAGGAGAGGTCAGCGACTTCGAATATGAACTAGTCACTGGATGTCACCCGCGTAACAAATCTACCAGGGATATTTCAACTTTTCGATAGCTGCTCAAGTCGACTGTTCGCGTAATTGTGAAATGAAAACACGAAGTAACAATCACAGCTATTTCAAGATTAGAGTGACGTATTTTACCGACAGAGACCATCGAACACTGCAGAGGGTGGTAATAAAAATAGTACCAAACCAACGCAAAGAATCACTCGTGAGCTAAATGCTACCAGCACAGTTACTGCGCGTCGAGTGGCTTCTCATGAGGCTCAACGCATGAGGTGATGGAGCGTCGCCATTGGATAGTAGATGACTAGAAACGAGTGACTTGCTCTGATGAAACACACTATACCCTGTGACAATCTGATGGAAGGGTTTGGGTTTGGTGAGTGCCTGTAAAAAGTTACCTGCCGTCTTGTGTAGTGCTAACAGTGAAATACAGATGTGGTGGTCTAACGGTTTCTAGGTGTTACTCGTACCTATGGTACCGTCTCCTTAATGAGTTTAAGACAACGCTAACTGCGAAGCGATATAAACAAATTTTGCAGCCTTGTATATTGCTTAAGACAGAGGAACAGTTCTGAAAGTTGATTGGTTGCATCAACATGACAATGACCCTGTCACAAAGCATCATCTGTGAGGCAATGGTCGGTGGACAGTGACAGCCCGGAAATGGACTAGCCTGCCCAGACTCCCTATCTTAACCCAACAGAACACCTTCGCTCCAGACCTAGAGTTCACCATCACCACTTTCTCTGGTTTCGGGTTCCAGTGGAACACCTTTGATAGCAGTTAGAACCTCGACTTCACTCCAGACCCTAGAGTTTAGTCAGCAGTGGCTGGTTCGTGTTATGCTTTGCATTAAACCTTGTTTGCTATTCTGTGATTAGTCTCCCGCGGTTATCGCAATTACGCTGTTATCCTCTCTCTCCGCGAGTCGCAACAGCAGCGTATATCGATATTCGCACTCTTATGCTATCTTTGGCCTCGCGCTTATAGTTTTGGTTTCCGTTTGTGCCATGTGCGGGCAGTTGGTCGGTTGGCGTGGAGCAGCGAGGAAATGTCCGTGGCACGTGTCTGGCTGGAGCCGCTGGCGGCGCCGACGCGCGGTCGGAGTGTGAGGGGCTGTTCCAATTGCTACGAGGTCCGTGGCTCACTGATCCCGGACACGAAAATTGAGTCTTTACTTACTCTACCAGTCAGCCCCAACTGTTCACGTTGTGTCGTTTGAATTTCGTTGTGGGCTGTTGAGACATTCCCGCGAGCAACAACGTGTGTTTTCAAGTTGGCGAAATTCTAGCCGCCCTCCTGTGGAGTTTAATTTAACTTCACTATATCTGAATTGAAATGCACCAGCGGAATCTTCTGCCTTGTGGCTGTTAACGTTCTGGTTACCTGCCCTGGCCGTTGACGTAAATTCAGGCAGTGTATTTTCCTCGTCGTATTGTGGCTGTCCAGCACGGCGTGTAGTTTGGCAGCCGAATGTGTAATTCGTTGTAGAGCGCCGGTATCTTCTGCAGTGTTCCATTGAACTCCCTGTTGTGTGCTGGTCGGGTGGAGCTGAAGTTATCTTGTCGCTTGGTCCGTTGACTGTCTGTCGGTTGGGTTCCGTCGGATTGAGAACTGTTGGGCCGACTGCCTGTCTTACCTAAGCGAGCGTTAGTGTTCAAATTCCAAACCGACCCTTAGAAACTTCTGAGTGCCGTTTGATGTGTTGCCTTCTCTTATTTGTCCTTGTTGTTTGTTTATGTATGGCATCTAGCCGATTTTAAATTAAAGTTGTTTTGCCCTTGTTGTTTGGGCCTTCAGCATAATTTAGAGAAATGTTTTAAGATAAGGCCTTCTGCCTTTTAAATTCAAATTCCTATTTTTGAGTCTTAAGTTATTGGCCTTCAGCCGATTTTAAATTACAGTTCTTTTGCCCTTGAGGCGTGAGATAGAAATGGCGCATTTAGCCGGGAATTAAGTTCTAAAATTACGAGGGTTACATTCTCGGCAGAAGATATCTTGAATGGCAGATCCTGTAAGTACAGTTGAAATTACGTAACACTCAGGAACGTGCTCCTTGTTATCGCTGTGGATAGCGAGAATGACTGGGCAGAAATGTTACAGTAAATGTTATTTAGTATCAATCGACTATCCCACAGCACTAAACGTTTCCCATCAGACGCCCCTGGTCGTAGCAGGTGGTGGTTGTGACGGTTCCAGATTGGAGGTCCTACCTTTAGGGAGTGGGGGGGAGTTTATAGTGTCATGGAAGGATTTACTGTGATCCGTCTATTTGGCATTGGCACAGCTCAAGTGTTCCTATTAAGGCATGGGATTGCCTGTCGGGCATTAGTAGTAAGATTTCTTCTTCTCACTAGACAAATAAATTTACGTAATGCTTTAGATATAACCGGACATAGGCATCCGTACCTACAGTTCGTTTCTGGTTTTCACTCTTTGGGTTACTAGCTGTAGTTTATTATTTGTACGCTATCGCTTTGTCCTTTGTATCTTATCAGTTCACTTTTGATTATCCACTGTTTGGGCAGCTAGTCCCGTCGGTCTATTCTAATAAAGTTCTCTTGCCACTACCAATATTCTGCGGTATGTTGGTCACAACAGAATATTTTATAATATGAGGTCATACAAGAATGAGTACAGACAGCGCACGAATTGTACAGGGAGACTATAATTAAAGTTAAACTCTCAAAACGCTGTAGAAATAACACCACTGGTCAGAATAACGTCAAATTGCAACGGAATGTTATCGGAAAAGGGGGAAAAACGTATGGCAAAGGAAAAAAACAGTGTGAAAATGGATTAATAGATTGCGCTGTATGTGTCAGAATACGTAAATGAAAACACCTGTCATGCGCACGACCCATTCAAGTAGTATAAACACGCCGTGTACACGGCTTTTCCTCATTTCGCGTCTGCGACGTTCGCTATGACTGTCTCAATGCAGTGTCGCGCTCTGCTTGAAAAGCTGTATTACAAGAATTGTGACTGTGCACATGTCGCTCTGAAGAAACTCCGGGCACTGAAGGGTTTGAAAAAAGGCGTTGGTCCGATGACTGCCGTGGGTCTGGAGAAAATGATTCGGAAATTCGAAAAGACGGTTTTTCTTGGTGTGCAACCTGATAGAGGAAGAAAACTAATTGATTCGACCTCAGTGGAAACAGTGGCCACAGAAATGCAGGGGGACACGAGTAGTGGTCTGTAAACGTGTAGTGCATGGAGAATCGCCTGAACATTGGACATACCCGTAAGCACGGTGCGTTAAATCCTACGAAACATCCTTCTTTGCTATCCATTCAAAATTACCCATGCGCATGAGTTGGTTCCTGTTGACCTGCTACCAAGAGAGACCATTGCTTTAGAATTTTGTGCTCGCATGGAAGTGGACTATGATTGGCCGTTTAAGATTCTGTGGACAGAGGAAGCCCACTTCCATCTGACTGGATATGTCAATACACAGAATTGATGAATATGGGCAACGGAAAATCCACACGCAATTCAACCAGTACGACTTCATCCTGAAAAAACACTGTGTGTTTCTGGTTTACGTCATCATTTATCATACGGCCATATTTTTTCGAGGACTCAGGTGCTTCGGGTCCTGTTATCTGCACCGTCACTGGTAAGCACTATGAGTGGCTTCTTCTTAGCCACGTCATTCTAGCTCTCCGACAGCGTGGATGTGTGGATGGGATCATTTTTATGCAAGTTGGCGCACCTCCACACATTGCAAAACCAGTTAAGCAGCTGCTGAAGCACCACTTCGGAAATGCTAGAATTACCAGCAGCCATTTCCCTACAACCTGGCCGTCCCGATCACCTGATCTTAATCCGTGCGACTTCTGGCTGTGGGGCTATCTGAAAGATGTTGTGTTGAGTGTTCCGACTGCAAACTTTGCTGCATTCAAGGAACGCATTGCGCAATACATTCTGAACGTGACCCTGGAAACACTTCGATCGGTTGTGGAACATGCTGTTTCTCGATTTCAACTTGTTGCAGAAAACGATGGACAGCATACTCAACATGTTTTGCGCCAGTCACGTGGAAATTAATAATCCAATTTGACTTTGATTGATGCTTTTTATGCATTTTTTGGCCTCAGGACAATCAAAAACCGACGTGATTGATGCTTTTTATGCTGGTTTTTGCCTCAGGACAATTAAAAACCGATTTTTCCCATCCGATGTGATATGACCTTGCTGAGGTGGATGCGCTTACTTTACTAACCGTATCACCCTTGAACACCCATGCTCATTGAGTGGTACAGTTTGTTTAACGTCAAATGGACACCTTAGGCAGTGTATGATTCTTTTGTCATTTGTAGTCGACAACTATTAAATTATGATGCTTACAGTGCCATCTATTGCTTCATTTTGCAGCTATTTATGTTTGTTCTGCATATGTTTTCCCCCTTCTCCGATAATATTTCGTTGCAATTTGACGTCATTCTAACTAGTGGTGTTATTTCTAAACTGATTTCAAAGTTTAACTTTAATTGTAATCACCCTGTACATATGAGCTGTAGCACACGTGGATTACAAATCATGTCTTATGTGAAAGAATTTTACACACATAAGCATTTAACAGAAGTACTGCTAGTTCTCAGTTTTAGCAAATAACATAATCAAAGCATGACTTGTGAATAAATTGTTACACACTGGTCAGGCAAGATGCTCAGCATACCACAGAGACACAATAGCAGCCTGGCGCCAGACCTGCAAACACTTGTGTAAGGAGGTAGAGGAACACCATACGACACATCTCGAGCCTCTGTTTTCTGTGTCCGAACTGACATGGATACCAAGTATGTTGACAGAGTGGGGTGAAATCGTACATTTGCAGATCTGAGGCCACGCCCAAAGGTAAGGCACTGTAACACTTAACGCATGTGACACAACTAGCCAAGTGAGTGAATACCTTTTAGGAACAACTGTCCTGGTCTTCCTACTGTTACAGATGGCATTCAGCAGTAAAGAATGTTTTTGTAGCAGTAATATGATTGGACAGAAAAATAGCTTCAGCTGGAGGAGGAGGATATTAGTGTTTAACGTCCCGTCGACAACGAGGTCATTAGAGACGGAGCGCAAGCTCGGGTGAGGCAAGGACGGGGAAGGTAATCGGCCGTGCCCTTTCAAAGGAACCATCCCGGCATTTGCCTGAAGCGATTTAGGGAAATCACGGAAAACCTAAATCAGGATGGCCGGAGACGGGATTGAACCGTCGTCCTCCCGAATGCGAGTCCAGTGTGCTAACCACTCCGCCACCTCGCTCGGTGCTTCAGCTGGACTATGGGAGTAGGCAACCAATGCCAGTTCTGGAACAGCTAACCGAATTAAGGCCAATTAAGATCGATTAGGTTAGTTCCGATCGATTTGACTTTAATTGATTTGATCTTGATTGTGACCTTAACTGTGATGTTGATTTCAATTGACAATTATGCCTCTATTGGGGCGAGGGGAGTCGAGGGTAGTCCCTGCCTCCTTAATGAAGTTGACAGTAATTTTATATTAACATAGAGCACTTGTGCTACTCTAAGAGCAGCAACAGCAACAGCCATTTTATACTCTACCACTACTCCAGATATTGCAGCTCCAGTTTCATAAGCATGAAATCATTTTAGATTAGCTGAGAGCATCTGTGTGCTACTCTAAGAGCTGACATTATTTTGTACTAATATTAATAGAGGAAGCAGCTGTAATAATACATGCGTGAAATCATGATTGCTCTCTTTCTATAGTGGAAATGATCAGGCATTCGATTTTTTTTGTAAATACTAACAAGGATATAAAAATAACTTCTGGTTTATCGAAAATATATATACAGTTTATTGATTTTTGAAAAATGTTTTAACATTGTTTTCTAAACTTTTCACACATGTTTAAAAAATAACGTTTATCCAAAAAGTTATTTTGCATCAAAGATACTATTTTAACAAAAATCTTTTCAAATTGTTGCAACAGATAATTAAAAAAAATTGTGTCTCCTCTTCCCTCCCATCCCACACCATCCTTTAGGGTCATAAATCTCAAAGATGTCAAAGTTAAGGTCAGGAACAAATCGTTTAAAGTAACATGAGTCTTAATTAATGTAACCGACCTTAATTATTGCAGAATGGCTCTTGTTCCATATTTATGCGGTGTATGGTCACACTCCTGGATTAGGTTTAATCATGAAGATAAGAATTTACAACTGAAATTTGTTTCTGAGTACCATACATGTTTCACCTAGTCATGTTAGGCATCTTCAGGGGTATTCACTTTTTTGTCCTTTTCGTGCACCCACTTGTTATCCTATGATATATGCATCTACAAGTTATAATTAGGAAGTTATTATTAGCAACTCAGGAAAATGGCTTCCAACATTCACATTATTATCACTTCCTATCACTAACAGACATCTCTCCGGAACACTGGGAGGGAAATAGTCCTGGTGTGGGCGACTTCTAGACAGCAAAGGAGACATCCTGGCTAGATTCAACAGCAGACACTTTTCTTGGAGATTTCGGAATGGAGACTTTGATGATGGCCATGATGTGACTCCGCTTCTAACGCCAGACGTTCAGATCTGGCTGCAGCCAAAAGACACTCACAGGTCGCCACGTCCACGCCACCGCCAAGACATGTGCTAGCCGATTCCGGCACACCGCCACCAGTCAGAGAGTGCCAGTTAAATGACTTGCTCTGCTGCACTTCTGTCAAGGTCCGCTTGCCTGTTCTGTGTCGAATAGCAGATAATTTTATAATTGATAACTAGCACATTCTTGGTTTATTTCAGTAGTGATACTGGAAAGAGATCAAATATTTCATGCCATAACTAGCTACACACATCAAAAAAAGTTTTGGATCACCCCGGTTCCCAGAACTCCTGAAGATAGTCGTTGAGTATGGATAATGTGTCACACACACAATCTCTTTGACTGTTCAGAGATGTCACTTAACCTGCCCAAAGATGTAAACAACCACTCATGAGCAACGCCTATGAAACGGAGGGAGTCCGACAGCCGATCAGTTCCAGTCATTCCACCAGGTAGGAGGTACACGGCTGTTGTCTGTAGTTCAACCATGCCTAGACGGTCAATACCGCGGTTCGATCGTGTCTGAATTGTTACTTTGTGTCAGGAAGGGCTCTCAATAAGGGAGGTGTCCAGGCGTCTCGGAGTGAACCAAAGCGATGTTGTTCGATCATGGAGGAAATATACAGAGACACGAACTGTCGATGATATGCCTTTCTCAGGCCGCCAAATGGCTACCACTGCAGTGGATGACCACTACCTTTGGATTATGGCACGGAGGAAACCTCACAGCAACACCACCATGTTCAATAATACTTTCCCTGCAGCCGCAGTACGACGTGTTACGACTCAAACTGTGCGCAATAGGCTGCATGAGATGCGCAACTTCACTCCCGACGTCCATGACGAGGTCCATCTTTGCAACCACGACACCATGCAGCACGGTACAGATGGGCACAGCAACATGCCGAATGGACCGCTCAGGATTGGCATCACCTTTCTTCGCCGATGAGTGTCGCATATCCCTACAACCAGACAATCGTGAGAGACGTGTTTGGAGGCAATCCAGTCAGGTTGATTGCCTTAGACACACTGTCCAGTGAGTGCAGCAAGGTGGAGGTTACCTGCTGTTTTGGGGTGGCATTATGTGGGGCCGACGTACGCCGCTGGTGGTCATGTACGATACATGAATGCCATCCTCCGACTGATAGTGCAACCTTATCGGCAGCATATTGGTGAGGCATTCGCCTTCATGTACCACAATTCGCGCCCCCAACGTGCCCATCTTGTGAATGACTTCCTTCAGAATAACGACATCGCTTGACTAGAGTGGCCAGCATGTTATACAGACATGAACCCTATCGGTAGCTTGGAAAAGGGGTGTATGTGTACGACGTGACTCACCAACCACTCTGAGGGATCTACGCCGAATCGCCGTTGAGGAGTGGGACAATATGGATCAATAGTGCCTTGATGAACTTGTGGATAGTATGCCACCACGAATACAGCCATGCATCAACACAAGAGGACCAGCTACTGGGTATCAGAGGTACCGGTGTGTACAGCAATCTGGACAATCACCTCTGAAGGTCTCGTTGAATGGTGGTACAACATGCAGTGTGTGGTTTTCATGACCAGTAAAAAGGCCGGAAATAATTAGCTTGATCTCTATTCCAATTTTCTGTACAGGTTCAGAAACTGTCGGAACCGAGGTGATGCAAAACTTTTTTTGATGTGTGTTTTTATAGTCACATATTTTTGTGTGTAGAAATAAATTTTGGAGTTATGTAATTATATTCTTGTTTCTGCCACTTCAATGAAAATACATACAGACACATATACATATATACAATCTCTTCCAGGGTAACGACAAGCGCCGGCACTCAGATCAAGAACGATACAGGAGAGGGCTGTGAGACGCGGACGTCAGCCAATAGCACGCTGACTAGGACGTCATCACGACAGGAGCGGCACCCATACGAAGAGAAATAAAAGCGACGTTCAGACTTGCCTCGGCGGCATTAGCAGATCCGGACTAGAGGAAAGCAGTAGAAGAGCCTCAGTGATACTTAAGATAACATGGACTTGAGTGATTAGCCTGCATGGAAATGGTATCTATCAAAGGACATTGATTATTTGCGTGTCACCAATTGCTTGCGGCCCATCATGTAGAAACGAAAGTAAAGCATTGTTAATTCAATTACCGTAACGAACTGCATTAATATGATTTGCTTGTGTGTTGTCTAACTTTCCGAGAAAACCCTTCCTAGGCACCCTATAAGACACGAGTAGGCAGGATCCTACATTGGCGACGATTCAAAAATTGGACCTGGGACTGTAGTAAGGAACGAAACAGAGATCTGGACTGAGAAGTCTAGTGCGCTATCATCTACACTATGAGAACAGTTGACACAAATTGTATCTGGCGGGACGCTTGAATTTGAAAGCGTAACGCCCTGATTGGCTATCTCCAATGCTAGTTAACTCGGAAACGGAGCAACGTATCGAATATTTTTCTTAACAACCTCCCCCTAACGCTCTTACAAACTTTTCAGAGTGTTTCCGATCACCCTGAATATATACAGGGTGAATCAAAAGTAGCGCGACATATGACAATTCCGTTACTTGTGCACATACCGAAAAAAACTGTTGAAAATACGTTGTTTGAGCTGCCAGGAATCACCAACTTAAAAATGTCCAAATGTGTGTGAAATCTTATGGGACTTAACTGCTAAGGTCATCAGTCCCTAAGCTTACACACTATTTAACCTAAATTATCCTAAGGACAAACACACACATCCATGGCCGAGGGAGGAGTCGAACCTCCGCCGGGACCAGCCGCACAGTCCATGACTGCAGCGCCTCAGACCGCTCGGCTAATTCCGCACGGCTCACCAACTTAAATAAAATGACTGTCAAAATGGCACCATTTACGGCTTAACAACAGAACTGACAATAGCAATAGCAAATTCACGGAGTACCAAACAGAAACAAATTAATGACACTTGAACTGCCATGTCCTGCAGCTGCTCCACTTGGACACCACTGGAGAATTTTTTCACATTGATTGCCATTCTGTTGACGGCACTTCCGAATACGGTTCATATGACTCTTGCGCACTTCTTATCGCTACAATGCCTCCTCTAATGTTTTCCTACTGTTCTTTCCTGTTACCGTACACTACAGATTTGAGATGGTCTCGGAGGAAAAAGTCATGTGGTGTCAAATCAGGCAATCTAGGAGGCCATTCCAATGGACCCTTTCGACCTATTCAAAGCTCAGGACGACTTTATACAGCAATATGTGAGCCGTTCGTTTGAAATGCGTCGGTGTTCCACTTTGTTGAATGAAAAACCCTCTCTTTGTACTAGGGGTAGATTATCCAAATAGTGCAAGAATGTCATCTCGATATGCTCTCTGTACAGTCCAGCAGTGGGTTTGTTGTCAAGAAATACCTTACCAGTGACAACATAGCCGTGTCTGCCACATCACACACTTAACCTTGAGTCAGGCTAATGACCAGGATCGACAGCAATGTATAGGTCCTCGGGTGCCCAATTAATAGTGTTACGTCTGTCCACTGTTCCGTTCAGATAGAAACAGATCTCACCGTTGAAATGAATATCAGGTTGAAGGTGTGGTTGGTACGCTCGATTTTCTGTGAACCACTTACAAAACTCCATCTATCTGTGTCGTCCCCATCACGACCATGGATGAAATGCACAGTATATGGATGGAAGTGTTTTCTGGATAACATCTTGGGCACGGATGCTAGACTCATGCCGGATTTTTCTGCCTCTTTGCTTGTTTACCGTGTGGAGTGACTGTCAGTGCTCTAGCTGAGGTTGTATGATCTGTTGCTGTACATAGCCGCCCAGAGTGTCGTTTGTCATGGAAAATTCCTGTCGCGTTGAACCGATCCATTAAACAACCAGTGGTTGCGTGATGTGAGGGTGGTTGATCTAGATGCCGTCTGTAACGTTCCTCTGCAGCTTCACACGGACTCACTACTGCACCAAGGATAAGAACTGTCTCCACCTTTCCTGAATTGTTTACGGGAACCTTGTTTTTGATTACTGGAGAGAAACAAAATACAACATTAAGGTTCTGATCTAAAATGTAATTTCCAACAATTTTATTGTACATCATTGAAAAATTTATAAATTCAACACCATAGTTACGATTTAAAATGTATGTCCAACAATGTTGCTGTCTATCATTTTTTCGGTATCTGCACAAATAACGGAGTTGTCCGAAGTCGCTGCTGCTACGGTCGCAGGTTCGAATCCTGCCTCGGGCATCGATGTGTGTGATGTCCTGAGGTTAGTTAGGTTTAAGTAGTCCTAAGTCTAGGGGACTGATGATCTCAGATGTTAAGTCCTATAGTGCTTAGAGCCATTTGAACCACTTTTTTGACCTACGTCGCGCGACTTGTGACACCCCCCCCCCTCGCCCTACAGCACGTGGGGCATACAACAACTTTCAGTAATCACATAGGTACCGGGGTTCGCCAGCCGGAGTGGCCGTGCGGTTCTAGGGGCTACAGTCTGGAACCGCGAGACCGCTATGGTCGCAGGTTCGAATCCTGCCTCGGGCATGGTTGTGTGTGATGTCCTTAGGTTAGTTAGGTTTATGTAGTTCTAGGTTCTAGGGGACTGATGACCTCAGTAGTTAAGTCCCATAGTGCTCAGCGCCATTTGAACCATTTTTTGTACCGGGTTTCGCAAACGCCAAGAGAGGGCGCTACGGTCTCGAGGGGCCGCTGCGTTTAATTGGGCCATGCATTCTCCCGGACCGACGTGATGTTGCACGTATTCGAATTCCTGCGAGAGGTTCTGCCAGAAATGCTGAATGATGTTCCCAGGCCGATTCGTCGCCACGTTTCATTCCAGTACGACTGAGGCCCCGAGCATTCCAGCAGACAAGTGAGGGAACACCTGGCCGCTCGATTGGTCGCGGTAGGCCAGTTTCATGGCCACCACGATCACCCGATCTGTCTCCAATTTATTTTTTCCTGTCAGGGAATCTGAAGGTCACTGAATATGAAACACCTGTTACATCGCTGGGGAGGACCTAGTGGGCAGGATTGTTGTGCCAGAAGGACGTCTTCGAGATATACCAGGTATCTTTGAGAGGGCGCGCCTTTCAACGCAGCGTCGATGTCAGGCGTGTCTCGGTGCATCTGAACAAAACTTTGAGCATCTCCTAAAGTAGACGTCCATTTGTAGCATGTGAAGAAATAACTGCGACGCCATTTAGTAGCCGTTAGTTCCTATGTGATTCTTGTTGTATGCGCGATGTTCCAAGTCAGTTTGTAAACTTTTTTTTTTTTTTAAATCAATCAGTATATAAACTTTTGAACACTTCTTATGATATCTGTGTGCCTCCTGTGAACTTAGAGCGCTTCTTGAACAAAGATTTTTCCAATACGGATGCTAAGCTATCAAAATGAATTTCCAAGGTTACGTAAAATCTTCTGATATTTTGTCTGAGAACCATCCTACTATCTTGAGACGGACGGTGGAGACGTATGCCCGACTTATACTGCAGGTGAACACAGATTTTTGTAGCCACAGAAATCTCTGTCGTGCACCAGAGATACACTACCGGGAAGTGCTCTGTAAGGGAAATCGTGTAGGATATCCTAATTTATAAACACTAGGCGCTATCCAATAGGAGTGTTGCGCCAAATTTATTTCAAATGCTAAATTCCACAATTCACCAATTTATCCAAGATAAAGCTGCCACCACAATAAATTGAATCGTTTATCAGACGGATTCAGTAGCTTGCATAATCACCGAGCCCCAAACAGACGATTTAAACGTTAGGCTCTTCGCGTTTTCGCGGTCCGCGTTGTGACGTGTCTCAATGTCATGCGCGGTTGACTTGTCGGCCAGTAGCAGACGGGTGTAGCCGCTATTTCTAATTAATGTTCTTGAGCAAATTCATGTTGTTTGCCAGACTGACGATTTGGGAATTGCTGCTGGATAAGGCCGACGGTCAATTGAAGAAATTACAGTTGCCGTGGCTAAGAATGCTGCACGCGATGTACGAGAAGTTGTGCGCGAGCTGCGGCGCTACAGCTGAGAATTCCATGATCCACTGTCCGAGAAGCGACCTTCCGGGCAGCAGTAGATGAATCTCTAGTGCGGTTCCAGGCTGTTGTAAATGCAGATGATCATGATATTAAGCAATTTTACTACATCTATACTTGTATTCTGCAAACTAGCGTGAGATGCATGGCAGAGGGTACGTCTATTGTAGCAGGTGTTAGGGTTTCTTACTGTTCCATTCACGTATGGAGCGTCAGAAGAATGATTGTTTGAATGCCTCTGTGCGTGCAGTAATTATTCTAACCGTATCCTTACGATCTCTGTGTGATCAATAGGTAGCAGATATATCCCTAGAGTAATCATTTCAAGCCGATTCTTGAAACTTTATTAATAGACTTTCTCGAGATAGTTTATTCTGTCTTCAGGAGTATGCCACTTCAGTTAGTTCAGTATCTCTGTGACACTCTCCCACGGGTTAAACAAACCTGTCACCATTTGTGCTGTTCTTCTCTGTATACGTTCAATATCCCCGGTTAATTGTAACTGGTACGCGTCCCACACACTTAAGCAATATTCTAGGATGGGTCGCACGAGTGATTTGCGAGCAATCTCTTTTGTAGACTGATTGCACTTCCCCAGTGCTACCAACCAACCGAAGTCTACGACCAGCTTTACCCACGACTGATCTTGTGTGATTGGTCCATTTAAAATTTCTACAAAGTATTATAACCAGGTATTTGTATGAGCTGACCGATTCCAACGGTGACTCACTGATATTACAGTCATATGATACTATGCTTCTTCGTTTTGTGAAGTGCAAAATTGTGCATTTCTGAACATTTAGAGCAAGTTGCCAAAGTCTGCACCATGTTGAAATCTTATCAAGATCTGACAATATTTATGCATCTTCCCCAGAGAGTACTTCATTATAGATAACTGCCTAATCTGCATAAAGCCTGATTTTACTATTAATATTGTGTGAAAGGGCATTAATATACAACATGGACAGCAAGGATCCCAACACACTTCCCTCAGGCACACCCGAAGTTACTTCTGCATCTGATGATGACTCTCCATCCAAGATAACATGCTGTGTCCTTCCTACCAAAAAGTCCTCAATCCTGTCACAAATTTCACTTGATACAATAAGCGTAGGTGCTGTACTGAGTCAAATGCTTTCCGGAAGTCAAGAAACACTGCCTCTGCCTGGTAGCCTTCATTCAAAACTTTCGGTATGTCACGTGAGAAAAGGGCTAATTGGTTTTCACATGATCGATCTTTTTCAAAACCATGCTGTTTGGCATTGAGCAGGTCATTCTGTTCAAGATACCTCCTTGTGTATGAGCTCAGATTCTACAACAAATCGATATCAAGGATACTGGACGGTAGTTTTGTGGATCACTTCTGCCATCCTTCCTGTACACGGGTGCGACCTACGCCTTTTTCCAAGAACTGGGCACTATTTTTTGTTCGAGGGATCTATGCTCTAAATTATAGTTAGAAGATGGGCCAACTCAGCCGCAAATTCAGTACAGAATCTGTCAGGGATTCCATCGGGGCCTGGAGCTTTGTTGAATTTTAACGATTTTAACACCACTGACACTAATACTTATTTCATTCATCTTTTCAGTGGTACGAGAATTAAATTGAGGCAGTTCTCCTTGGTTTTTCTTCGTAAAGGAACGTTTGAAAACTGAGTTAAGCATCTCATCTTTTGCCTTGACACCCTCAATTTCAATCCCTGTTTCATTCACTAGGGACTGGACACTAACTTTGGCGCCACCAACAGCCTTTACATACGACCATAATTTTTGGGTTCTGTGAAAGCTTACTTCACAATATTTTGATACGGTAGTCATTGAAGGCGTCGTGCATTGCTCTCTTGAGACTCAAACGTTTTTCTTTCTACAGTCCTACGCTTTGTTTTACACCTGTTAAGCGCTAATCTTTGTTTATTTAGAAATTCCTTTACAGTGGCTGTATACCACGGAGGTTCCTTGCCATTATGAACTGTTCTACGGGTACATATCTGTCCAGTGCGTGGTCTACTATACTTTTAAACTGGAAGTAGAATTCCTCTACATGTTCCCCACCTGTGTTGGAAGTTTCAATTTCCTTACCGAGATATGACATTACTGATTTTTCTGATTTTGTTATCTAGTTTACTGAACATATATATCTTTCTTCTTGGTTTAGTTGTCCTTTGTGCTTCGGTAACCATTGTTGCCACAATCGCGCTATAGTCACTAATACCAGTTTCGATGTGGGCATTCTCAGAGACGTTATGTCCATTTGTTGGCATTAGATTCATCGTGAGCGGGGTTTCACACTATCTGCTCTAGATAGTTCTCAGAAAAGATATTTAGTAATGCTTTACAGGATGTCTTATAACGCCCACCACTAACAAAACTGTAATTTACCCAAATAATTGTTGGATGTTTTAAGTCTCCACCAATGACTACAGTATGATTCGAAAACTTACATTCAAATGAACCGAGGTTTTCTCTAAAGCTTTCGGTTGCACCAGAGATGAATTTGGTGGGCTATAGAAGGATCCAATTACTATTTTATGCCCACCCAGACACTGAGTCTTGCTCAGACAATCTCACATGCTGCTTCAGTTTCTATCTCAGTGGATTTGAGTTTTTTCTCTACAGTAACAAATACATAACCTCCATTTCCCATTTGCCTATCCTTTCGATGTACACTTAACTTTTCCACAAAAATCTCACTCCAATGAATACCAAGTTTCAACCAGCTTTCTGTACCTAGTATTATGTGAGCTTCACTGGTTTCCATGAGTGTTTCAAACTCTGGCACTTTGTTGCGAATGCTCTGACTGTTTACCGTTACGATTTTAATACCGTCACCTGTGGCAGGCATTTCCTTCGATCTCACGCTGACACTTCTGGGTTTCCTGCAGCTGTCGTTATCTGGATTGTGTGGAGAGTCGCCTAATCCAAGAAACCCTTGTGTGCGCCCCACACACAGTCAGCCACCCACGTAGCATCCTCTGATGTGTAGTGCACACCTGACTTATTTAGGGGAACCTACAGTTCTCAAAGGGCCACCATCAGTTCTGGGAACAGTGGTGCAAATTGTGAGCTTCGTTGAAATTCCACGCCCAAGGCTGGTCTTCTGAATCTTCTCTGCCAGTCGCTGGAATGGTAGAAGTATGACCTTGGAGCACAGACGACAGGCATAATTTGTTTCAACGTTCGCCACAATGTGCACTTGGTTGCACCCTGTTCCCTCAATGGCTGCTGGAATAGCCTCTTCAATATGTTGAATGAGGCTCCCAGGCCTACACATGTTTGTAACATGATACGCAACTAAACGAAATCTTCTAATGTGGAAAGTAAAAAGTGTTTCTTCCAAAGTATCCTCGTTAACAGCTTTTATGTCACCTCCTTTTCTCTGTAGAGCCACTACCATGAGAAACAAGGCTAGGATGTTGGTTGGTGGGCGGTATCCTCGTTCTATAACACAAACTTCACGCAATTCATAAGTGGGTTCTTTATTCATAAACAAAGAGCTACTTAACTTTAAGTTTCCATGTGCTGTGGTACAAGCTCTCTTCTGTATAGTCCACATAGCCTCGGTGCTGTTGATGTAGGAGTCAGCTGTTGCTTCTGCGATACTGCAGAAAGGCTTGGCAAGAATGTAGCCAATGTACAGAATTTCTGAGAATGTATGATTGCAAGAAGGTAGGGTCTGCGGACAGCCACGTGGGACTACCGAGAGGGAAGAATGTCATGTTCATCTTACTGCTTTGGAGCATCGTACTGCATCTGTAGCCTCAGTCTGACGAGCAGCTGGCACCGCAGTGACACGACAAACTACTACAAGATGAGAGACAGACGCCCTGTAACGTGCGTTGCACTGACCTCCAACCACTACCACTTCAGTAGTGTCAAGCGAGAGCTCACTGGAGGGCAGGTGGAGATCTGTTATGTTTTCAGATGAAGGCTGGTCCTACTTCGGTGGCTGTAATGGCCGTGTGTTGTTCAGAAGGAGGCCAGTTGAGAGCCTGCAACTAACCTGACTGCGTGCTAGGCACACTGGACCACACCTGGAGTTATGATCTTGGGCGCGATTTCGTATGATAGCGGGAACATACTCGTGCTCATCCTACACACCCTGACTGCAAATTTGTACGTCCATCTTGTGATGCTATTCATGAACGGCATCCCAGGCGGCTTTTTCCACACGATAACGTTCACCCAGGTACCGCTGTTGTAACCCAACGTACTCTCCAGTGCGTCGACATATTGCCTTGTTCTGCTAGATCACCAGGTCTGTCTCCAATCGAGCACATATGGGACATCATCGGACATCAGCTCCAGCATCAGCTACAACATCATTAATCGTCCCTGTATTCACTGACCAAGTGCAACAGACGTGGAAGTTCACCCCACAAACTGACATCCGGCACCAGTACAAACTAATGCATGCACGTTGTCAAGCTTGCATTCCACATTCTGGCGGTTAAACCGGTTACTAATGTACCTCCATTTTACATTTGTAATGGGTTATCTCGCGCTCACATTAACCTAGACAAATTCATTCGCGAAATATCTTCACTCTACTTCAATTATTTTATGGTGTCGCGATGTTATTCCGTCAGTGTACATGTAGTGTCTTTCTCCGCGTGCTACAGTATACAGGTGATCAAGCATAAAGTATCGTGGTAGAAGAGAGAAGCCGAAACATGTTTTCGTATTAATACATAAATAATTGGGATTTTCAAACTCACAGCATTGTTCAACATTAATTTCTTTCGCCTCCAACGTGGCTTTTACGCTCTGAAAATACAATGTTGCATTGCGGTACAGGATCCATGTTACGTTACAGTTCCCTCTGAACCTAGAAGTCGGAGGAAGCACGGGACCAAATATTTCGTTTGAAGTTAATCTTAGCTTCTTTACAACTTTTTGTCACAGACAATCACGTCAACTGCGTAATATGGGTACAAATACTATGTGCTTAGTCATTAATATTGAAGTGAACCTGTCATACCAAGGTCTCACCCAAAAGTTAATTCTGATTTCATGGATGATTCCTCATACAAGAAAACTGTGTTCAGCGTATCACTGAGCAGTTAAGCCAGTTGTAAACCTAGTATCACATCACATACGGACGAATTTTTATCAGGATACATCGGAACAATATCGAACAGAAACCTTTCCGAAATGTTATGAACACCAAACTCGCTTGCCGTGACTCTAAATATTAAGAATATGAGCTACATTCACGTGATCAATGGTTACAGGTGATTGCCGTGACGTAAACTATTTTTGTTCCATATCAGTCATTCCATTTGAACTCAAATAAGTTTCAGGGGATCGTGTACATATTGTTTACCAATTCCTGGCCCAAACTGTGTTTCTCGTCTTTCCTGTAGTGTCTCCCTTACGTGCTTTATGGAACAAAGTGACATTTATGCGCTTCCTTTGCCGGTTTGCAACACACGACCTATTTTGGATCAAGTGTTAGGAGGTGAGGAGGTATACAGTAACGTGGAACAGTCGCAAAGCAGACAAATCTTTATAGCATGCACGGCAGGCATAGAATCAGTGTGTTGTCATAATTTGTAGGTATTTGCAATTATTTTATGTTGTCTGTCAGAATATCAAGCTAACATCATTCAGGCGGCATGAACCGCACATTTTCTACGACCACTAGGCCTCCCAGAAGCATGTACGACAACGGTAGGCAAAATGTTCGTATCTGCTTTTGTATGTCGTTTCAAACGTTCTCCCGAGCTGGACATTTCGATCTTAACCTTTGTTAAAAATAGTGACTCACTACTTCTTACGAGTTGGAACATATTCCTCGATGAACCCGACTCATTTCACTTAGTTATCCCTGTTCACCAAGTTGTAGTGTTAAAATATACAGTAGCGAACCTGGGGTTTTGCAACGATGTGTAGCGCACCGACCATATTCGACCAGATACACCCAAAGTGGGAAGTAGATTGCAGCAGCAGTAGCCGCAGCTAGTGCGGATCTTATGTCTTACAAAATACAGCGTGTTAGACAATTCTTGAATACATGTTGGTAACGCATGAAATGTATTCGCAGTCTTGAATATAGACGAACATCAGCTGTATAATGGAATGACTACAATGTAAATTTTTGTTAGACCAGCGATAAGCGGGAAATCCGGGTTTGAGTCTCGGTCAGGCACAAATTTTAACTGTCGTCATTCCATTACGCAGCTGATGGTTGTCTACATTCGCAATTGTGAACATTTTCGTGTATTTCATAACGGCTGTACTCACTGCAGTCTCACTGCAGTACTCACTGCATACATGTCCAAAGGAAGATTGCTTTATAATTCGCAATAACACAAGCACTGCAATATCGTATGTTGGTAACGCGACCACTTTTACAAACAAGTGATTAGGGGGGACCCACTACATCACATGTTTTACATTCACAGTCGCTAATAGCCAAAGAAATTGCTCGTGTGCTCGTGGACGGGATGTCTTCAACCTCATGCAGTAAGGCCTCTTCGAATTCGGGTGCGCGGCATCTCCTTGGAGCACCACAGTCACGCCTGATGATGGTGAAGGCACACTTTCTCAAAGACGCTGCGTAACTGTGGCGAAAAGCTTATGCGATGGAGTCGGACGCTATGCAGAATGATCTTTATAAAGGCCACGAGCTGCTCTTCCATTTCCGTGAGCTTCGCCGTTCAGGAGAATCATGTGTGTGTATTCTGCAAATGTTTACTCAGTCATGTTGCTCTGATACTCAGACACATGACTGGGGCTCTAACCATGTCAGAGAGATAGGACAGACATCAAATGGCATTAGTCGATCCGACATAACCATCCTCCACCATGACTACCTCGTTGTATACCTACCTATAGACCGTTTAAAACTGCGTAATTGTGTACGTGTGTTACTTGGCGCTACAGTGTTGGCACATCGCCTACCTGTCGGTTTAAACCGACATGCGAACATGGCGGGTCACTTCACAAGTGCTGCAACAAGGAGCAGTATTGGAAGCTGGTGCCATCAGGTACGGCGGGTTCGCGAGATGCTCTGTCCACAGCTGATTTTAAATGACCAATGACTGAACTGTGGGAGACAGCGCTTTTTGTAGCCTGAATTTACACTGGTATCCTAACCTAATCTCATTCTCTTGCTGTGCAATGTATTTGAGCAAACGGCTGTCAGCAACCTGTGGTGGAACTATTAATCACCCTCGCTTTGCTCACGGCTTTTAAAGTTGACCCCTACGAGCAAACTCAAGACAGAAGAAAATTAGTTTCAGCGCTCTTGTTTCTCGCTTTTTCTACGCGAGCTGATGCGATACCAACCGATGAGCAGTTCTGGTTGGAACTCATCTTCACGTTATAAGGGACGCAAGCAGATAAAAAAAAGAATGATAGGAAGAAAAATAAGAGCAATTAAGAAAGTCAATACGATGATGAAAATGTTGCAACGAAACGTGTAAAATAAAAGATTAGATTGAAACCAATTTATACAACATCGGAAGCAAAATTAAGGGGCGAAATCCGTGACTCCTACATGATATAAAGTGAAGTGCGCCAGTGTGACTATTGTTAAACCCAGTCCAGGACAAAATGATGAACAATGGCAAAAAAGAACTTAAAAAACAAAGACACTGAAAAACAAAACGGGATTCGACGATACTGGGACAGCATGGAAATCAAATAAATCTCAGATAAAGAAGCAACAGAAACCAAACAAATAGAGATGGTAGAAGAGTGCGCAGAAAAAGATGGCCTGCAAACCTCTTTCCAGAAGTGTGAATTCTTCTGCTCAAAATTAAACACAGAAAAATTAGGCATAAAACAAAATAAAAAGAGATGTTCTTTTCAAGTATGGGGGTGAAATCCTCGAAGCTACAGCAGGACAGAAGATCTCACAGAAAAATCGACTACAAAAAAGTGAGGATGGCGTTAGGCAAAACACAGCACACGTATATATAATAAGAAATGTATTGCTTGCATACAAAAAATCAGATACTACAACACAGTTATTAAGCCTGAAATACTGTATGCAAGCGAGACGTTGACGCTCCATATGAAAACCTACATGGAAAACACACTGCAGGAGGAATGAAAAATCACGAGAAAAAAACATAGAACTGGTAGAAGAGAGATACAGGTTACGCTGTATGGAAACCGTAGAGAAGGTGTCAAACCCAGAGACAGATGTCAGACAAGGAAGGTTAAAGGTGTATGGTCACATCAGCAGGCTATCATGAACAAGACTCGCCAACGAATTCTTTCCACATACAAGAAGTCTAGCCAATAACACCATATATTACAGAAGTCAAACTTGACCTAGCAGAGGCACATACCGACCTAATTGAAATTCGAAACAGAACGTCTACAGAGATAAGATACAGAAGTGGCATGTGAGATGAGGGAACGAAGTCCCGTAGGAACCATGGTAAGTGGAGTGAAGACAAAAAGAGTCTAAAGTTTAAACGGAGAAAGGATAAGAGAATGGTCGAAGATGAGAAAGAATGGTCAAATGAGGCAGAATGCGTTAGATGAGCCTACAGGGTCTCGATGCAAACAATAATAGCGAACTATTGCACAAACCTGGTCCACACTATTTTAATGTATATAGAATATGAATATATACATACATAAAATCTTTTCTACTATATAAAGACGAATTGTTGTTTAAGGTTGTTACCAAAAGTTTCGAAAACTTCTTGAGCGATTCATATCAAACTTTTACACGATTCTCTAATAAACGTATCATTTAAATATATATGGTACATAAATATCAATAATAATCAAAATCATTTTCGTGAAGATAAAAAAAAAAGAAAATAAGTTTGCTTGCCGATACTTGATCCTACATACTTTTACAGCACACACTGTGATGTTACCATTTTTTTGTTGGTTTTTACTGGATTTTGAAAAATAAAAAATCGTGCTGTATTTTACCATTTTTTAAACTAGAAAATTTTCCTGGCGCCCAAAGGAAGGGTTGGGCCGAAGTGGTTAAGGGTCGCAACCCGATGCCTGGCTACCACCTCCTGTTCCCACCCTCCAGGAGTCAAGGAAAGCGTAGGGAAAGTGGAGTAGAGGTACGACGAAAATTAATGGTTCCTTTATATATATCTTTACTTCTATTTGCTTATTTATTTATTATTTTTTATTTTATTTTGTTTAATTAACAGTAATACTGCCGAAAATGGCAGGAATCCGACGTCGCGAAGAGGAAGGCGCTGCAAGACGTCAGACTTGTTTAGACTTTCGACGTACAGTTTTTCCGAAGAGAACATTCCGATGACTAAAGAACTTATCGGTTCTAAGTGTGGAAGAAGGGGGGATGAAGTCTGCATGACAGGAACACCCCAGCCTTGGGGTGGGTTTACGAAGACACGGCAAAGGAAATTGGAGAAAAATTGTCTGCACAATGTCGTTCATTAAGGAACTGCGAAAAATAATGGATACTTTTCTCTCCATCAACAAACAAGTATTGAGCTGAGTGTCCACTAATCCAGTTCACAGAGTTCGTCTTCCCTTACAGGAAGTATTCCGCGTCCGGAATAAGGAGCAGTTGAGTAGGTATCTGATCAGGAGTCGTACAGGTAACTGGGGACAACAACTGTCACACCAAGAACCAGACACCTCTTCCTGATCTGCACATCAGGCGATGCTCGTCTGTGACACAACGAGGTGTTTGCGAGGTAAATCGCGTGATGGTGTGACCGGCTTACTTGCTTCCCATTGACAGTAAGGTACCACGCAGACTGGACGCCAGTCTCAAGATAAAGAGCGCACACCGATCGCCAAGCGGCATACCAGTCAACGTGGGGATGCTTCCCCTCAACCACATGCTGCTGAAGAAAGCCAGAGTTCGCCTTCGTACATGTCACATGCGCTGGCAGTATCGAAGTACAGATGGAGCTTAGGTCGAGGAAAAAAGTGGTGGAAGTAAAAGAAGGACGGCAGAACGTCCGAAAGTGGGATAGGTGCTGAGAGAGAGTGTGGTGCAAAGGCCTCCAGCAATACGCTGGTAAGGCACGTAGGACAACTGCGCCACAACACCATGTGAGAGCCAATGAAAAGGGCTATCGATCTGTCAGGCACATAATACAGACCTAAATCACCCCTGTACCGCGGAAAGGTGAGGGTCTCGAGCCCTGTCTTGAACAGCAAGGCGTGACAAACAAATGAATCCAATGACGCTGACATGCGGCGGGTCAAGGATGGTGGAATAGGAAGCGTTCGTGCAACGTTGGGGGTGGGGGGTCGGGGGCTGGGGGTACGTGACGTCAAATATACGTTCACATGTTGTATCCGTTGCCACAAGGCACAGCAAAATCCAAGCAAACACAGCCTGAAAGCATATAAATACCTAGCCATTTTGTACTAAAGTCACTTGTTGTAGTCACAGCCCTACTACCACTGAGCTGTGCTGGCTCTTTCGACCTACTGGCGTGACCTTTCGCGCTTATGCTCCGCGCGTTGCTTATGTGACCTGTTCTTGCTGGCTTGGTTGTATCGCATGACTTTGGTGGGTAAACCTTGTGGCCGTTGGTTCTGTGTGCCTGGCTGCCGCAACGTAGTCGAGTGTTGCTCCGACCTCCATCGTTCTGTGTTGGGTTACTGCCTTGTTAGCGGCCAACTGTGTAATTTTGCTGGTGTCTCATTAACGTGTGCTTGATATCTGTAAAAGGTCTTTGAGCGCAGCCTAGCTTTCGGGGTGTGTTGTGGAAGGGCTTGCTCATATTACGTATTGGTTTAAATACCTTATTGGTTCAAACTGTTCTTCTACATACGTTTAAAAAGTGTCTTCTTCAAATTCTGTTTTTGTTATGGGCATTACCTGTCTTTAATCAAGTATGTTATTGAACTATGTTTTAGATGTCCTGGTGCGCACCAGCTATGCACATTTGTTTACGTGTCAATGAGGTTACTGTACTTGTGTTATTTAATGTGAGCTTGACGGTGTGGACTTTCTGCCCATGCCGTTGTCCTTCTAGTTCTATGTTTAAGTATTATTATTCAAGTTAAGTACCTGAAGGCACATCTTTATGCAAATAAGACAAATTTGGGTATTTATTGTATTGTTTGTTATTTCCCTATAGAACTCTGGTTATTTGAAGCTACTAGGGATTGGACAGAAATGATCTAGGAGCTTTCATTAGGTTATTTGGGCAGCACTCTCCTGTTATTGAATGTTGATATTTTTGGGTCAAGTGATTTCACTTATTTACCTTTGACATTGCCGGCCGAGGTGACCGAGCGGTTTCAGGCGCTACAGCCTGGAATCGCGCGATCGCTACGGTTGCAGGTTAGAATCCTGCCTCGGGTATGGATGTGTGTGATGTCCTTAGGTTAGTGAGGTTTAAGTAGTTCTACGTTCTAGGGGACTGATGACTTCAGAAGTTAAGTCCCATAGTGCTCAGAGCCATTTGAACCATCTGAACCTTTGACATTTATATTTTTTCCTCAGGTGGAACTCATTGTGACTTCTGTCTCCTGTGGCGATAGTGGCCGTTGAGTATTTACGCAAGCCTGGCGCCGGAAGGGAGGGATAGTGAAGTGCAGTTTGTGTTGACTCGCTGCTGCATGGCTCTGGCGAGTGTTATAGTCACCACCGTGGCGGTTTGATTCCAGCTTCCCCTTCCATTGTCTTGGCAAGTTCTCCGCCGAGATATATAAATTGAATTTCTTGCCTCATTCCAGCCTAAACTGGTGATCGTTAAATTATTTTGGGGGCGATCCTTATTTCATTTAATTCGGGGGTGGGGAGTGTCTGTTCTTCTCTGAGCAATTCTGTAACTGCCATCACAGATAGCTTGGGTTTTAAGGGAAAATGTTTTATGCCTAAGCTCAAAATGGTTAAAATGGCTCTGAGCACTATGGGACTTAACTTCTGAGGTCATCAGTCCCCTATAACTTAGGTTAGTTAGGTTAAAGTAGTTCTAAGTTCTACTTAAACGTAACTAACCTAAGGACGTCACACACATCCATGCCCATGGCGGAATTCGAACCTGCGACCGTAGTGGTAGCGCGGTTTCAGACTGTTGCGCCTAGAACCGCTCGGCACCGCGGCCGACTATGCTTAAGTTCTTAAAAGATTTTTGTTTTAATTACATTGTAATTGTTTCTCTATTGTTACCCAGGTGAACCTGGTAACTCATTGTAATTGATTGTGCTTCGTTGTCAATTATTTCACTGTCAGGTTAAAGTGAATTATTCACATGAGTTCTTGTAATTTTCAGTAATTGCTAATTTCGACGTCAAACAAATTTGGTTTTAGTAATTATGCTGTATCTATTCTGGGGACTTATGCATTTATTGTTAGCAATACTTTTTATTGGCATTTTACTCTCTGCTTGGTAAAGCAGGTTAACTATTGTTAAACTCGAACTTTTCTTACTTAAATCTATTTGATAGTCCTATTCTCTTGTTTTCTGGAAGTTCTACCTGTGTGACTATATTGCCTTGTAACAAGTTTTATTCATCGTGTTTATTGATTGTGTAAAGTTTGCTTCTTCGTCTCAAAGCAAGCTTGCAGTTTAAATGAATAGGTTGTACTATCAGCTTGGTAACCATCTAAACTAAACTCCGTCCGAGCAGACCGTGGAATGCCCGACGGTACCGACCGGCCACCGTGTCATCCTCAGTCCACAAGGTCGGCCACGGTGGCTGAGCGGTTCTATGCGCTTCAGTCCGGAACCGCGTGACTGCTACGGTCGCAGGTTCGAATCCTATCTCGGGCATGGATGTGTGTGATGTCCTTAGGTTAGTTAGGTTTAAGTAGTTCTAAGTTCTAGGGGACTGATGACCTCTGATGTCCCATAGTGCTGAGAGCCATTTGAACCATCAGTCCACAGGCGTCACTACATGCGGACATAGAGGGGCATGCGGTCAACACACCGCCGTATGTCAGTTTACGAGACCGCAGCCGCTACTTCTCAGTCAAATAGTTCCTGAGTTTGCCTCACAAGGACTGAGGGCTCGGCAGACCGGATGGTCACCTATCCAATTGCTAGCCCAGCCCGACAGCGCTGAACTTCGGTGATCTGACGGGATCCGGTGGGTAACCTTCTAGTAAATGACAATAAATGTAGTTATTGTTGTTCAAGGAATGGATGATATCTAATTGGAGCCCAGCCCTTTCACGCTCACCCGGTATCCTTCTGGTTCAGTATCCTGTGAGATTCCAACCACAGTTGCTGTGACTGCTGTGACACTTGGGGAACCAGCTGGATTGCTGATCCAGGGCCACAATTAAACTCTGCGCCAGGACAACCGACCCTGAGATCATGGGACGCAGAGCAGTGACCACACTGGGCCTCCCTGGCCCCGGAAAGCAGTGCGCCGGCCGTCAACGCCATTCAGTGCTTCACGGCCGATATGTCACCTACCGTCGCCTGCTGGAGGGTTCAAGGGACGCAAGACGTGCTGTCGCACATGCGATCACAATCAGCCGTAAACACCGACACCGTGAGTCGTCACGGGCAGAAGCGGTTGCATAACGCACCACTGCTCTGCCTGTGCAGAATTCTGTCAGCATTGCTGGTTGATGCGCGCGCACACACACACACACACACACACACACACTTGGGGCATGGAATGTTGAGGGCACACCGTCGCTGTCTTTAATGAATCACAGTGCAATTAAGTAACCACGACAGTGCAATAAAGTAACTGTTCGACTGACGCCACACGGAATCCACCTGCAACTTCGTGACACAAGACCACTCGAGATGGCACGAATTCTTTATGAACCTTAACGTTGGTGTGATGCATCACGTATTTGGGCAGCAGAGAATTTTCTCACATAGTGGTGATATGAATACGTCCTAGATGGAGCTGATGTGTGATTCCAGTCATTTTAAGTTACGACGTGTACTCACTCTTTCAAGGACTGGTCACCTTTACGTGGTGAAATGTAACTGCAGTGGTATAAACGTCCAACTCATGTAATGTATATCGCAGCTATCTCAGCAGATATCAAGATGACAACCTAAGGGATGATATTTCTAGCTTTACATCATCTTTTATGTGCCAACGACGGAATTACTTCGTGGTCTGCTGTTTCTGCCCTAATAACTACACTACTGGCCATTAAAATTACAACACCAGTAAGATGACGTGCTAAAGACGCCAAATTGAACCGACAGGAAGAAGATGCTGTGATATGCAAAAGATTAGCTTTTCAGAGCATTCACACAAGGTTGGCGCCGGTGGCGACTCCTACAACGTGCTGACATGAGGAAAGTTTCCAACCGATTTCTCATACACAAACAGCAGTTGACCGGCGTTGCCTGGTGAAACGTTGTTGTGACGCCTCGTGTAACGAGGAGAAATTCGTACCATCACGTTTCCGACTTTGATAAAGGTCGGATTGTAGCCTATCGAGATTGCGTTTTATCGTATCGCGACATTGCTGCTCGCGTTGGTCGAGATCCAATGACTGTTAGCAGAATATGGAATCGATGGGTTCAGGAGGGTAATACGGAACGCCGTGCTGGATCCCAACGGCCACGTATCACTAGCAGTCGAGATGACAGGCATATTATCCGCATGGATGTAACGGATCGTGCAGCCACGTCTCGATCCCTGAGTCAACAGATGGAGACGTTTTCAAGACAACAACCATCTGCACGAACAGTTCGACGACGTTTTCAGCAGCATGGACTATCAGATCGGAGACCATGGCTGCGGTTACCATTGACGCTGCATCACATACAGGAGCGCCTGCGATTGTGTACTCAACGACGAACCTTGGTGCACGAATGGAAAAACGTAATTTTTTCGGATGAATCCAGGTTCTGTTTACAGCATCATGATGGTCGCATCCGGATTTCGCGACATCGCGGTGAACGCCACATTGGAAGCGTGTATTCGTCATCGCCATACTGGCGTATCAACCGGCGTGATAGTATGGGGTGCCATTGGTTATACGTCTCGGTCACCTCTTGTTCGTATTGACGTCACTTTGAACAGTGGACGTTACATTTCAGCTGTGTTACGACCCGTGGCTCTACCCTTCATTCGATCCCTGCGAAACCTTGTATTTCAGCAGGATAATGCACGACCGCATGTTGCAGGTCCTGTACGGGCCTTTCTGGATACAGAAAATGTTCGACTGCTGCCCTGGCCAACACATTCTCCAGATGTCTCACCAATTGAAAAGGTCTGGTCAATGGTGGCCGAGCAACTGGCTCGTCACAGTACGCCTGTCACTACTCTTGATGAACTGTGGTATCGTGTTGAAGCTGCATGGGCAGCTGTACCTGTACACGCCATCCAAGCTCTGTTTGACTCAATGCCCAGGCGTATCAAAGCCGTTATTACGGCCAGAGGTGGTTGTTCTGGGTACTGACTTCTCAGGATCTATGCACCCAAATTGCGTGAAAATGTAATCACATGTCAGTTTCAGTATGCTATATTTGTCCAATGAATACCCGTTTATCACCTGCATTACTTCTTGGTGTAGCAATTTTAATACTGAATCATCAAATTTCTGGACTGCAAATGAGCAGTCACATAGAGGCAATAGCTTCGATTATAGAAGATTAACACTTTAGGTGGAATGTGGTGCTGAACCACCAATATTTAACTGTGACCATAAAACGCTTCTTTCACAAAAGTAAGTACCACGGGATGATTCTGTTCCGATGCTATCACTTTTATATACACTAGCTACATTGATAAATACCACAGAAAATAATGTAGCGTACATCTGACAGAAATGAAAACAACCCTGCGTTTTATACGTATTCCTTTTAGATCGCAGAAGGCCAAACCACTCAAAATAAAAGGAAGACTTTACTCTCTATTACTCGACAAAGCGGCCGCAATGGGAAGTAACTTGGGCATGTGACTGGTACAGTCGCTTTCCAGTTCAAAGTAGGGCGAGCAGGGGAAGTGTTTGCAGAAAATATTTACAGTTAACGTCATTTAATTGATTGAGCATGAGAAGGAGAAAGACATGATGGTGTTGACGGGAAGGATGGCCTAACGTGTAACCAAAATGTTGAAACTGAGTAAGTCACTGGTGTGCAAAGGGAACGATGTTGAGCTGAAGGGGATCTAGGCATGTAGATGCAGAGTACACGACGTAAAATAATAGATTGAAGGCATGAACATGCCTGTCATGCAGCAATATTTGCGATATTAAGAACAACAGAAATAAACACAACGTTGGTCAAACTTCACAGCACAAAACTTTACCTCATGGCTAGCTGCCGCGCGGGATAGCAGCACGCTCTAAGGCGCCTTGCCATGGTTCGCGCGGCTCACCCTCCCCCCTTCCCCCCTCTCCCCCCTCCACCCTCAGGCATGGGTGTGTATGTTGTCTGTGTGTTGTACTTAGCGTAAGTTAGTTTAAGTTACATTAAGTAGTGTGTAAGTCTAGGGGCTGATGCCCTCAGCAGCTTGGTCCCATGGGAACTTACCACCACCATCATCGCTAGCAAGAAAATTCCAAGAAAAATTACCGTGTCCGGGATTTATTTGAAAATGTGCCAGAATAAACGTATTATGGGGTGTGAACGGTACGAGATAATCCTCTTATTCATTAAGGATGTAGGACATTCCTACTGTGACAGATAAAGAAATAATGGCAACAAATCGTCTTTCGTAGCGATAGAATTTTTATTTTCCCATTACCAGTTTCACGTTGCCAAGAGACTCACCATCAGATGGTACAGTTCCTACTGTTTGTGAGGGTCATTATATAACGGCGGCAAAAGAGAAACTGATCGAAACAGGTAAATATTGAATGTAGTGGAGTGGAGTTATTTACATCATAAAATCGTACGGCAGCCTTGGTGGCAGTGATTATTTGGTTCCTTACTGTTTCTGCTAGTGATATCGCTTACTTTACCTTATCATAAATTTTCAACTCGACTGTAGCTTTGTATCCATTCGCCACTACGATTTGATTTAAAATATTCAGCTATCTTTCAACTTGAGGTTTCTGGAGTGACACTTTTGTAGTTGCTTTGCCCACGACTGTTCGGTCACAACAATGAAGTAACTGCCGCGAGGAGGAGTACGCCTTCACACGTCTGCCTTTCGAATTACTTGTTTTTGTGACGTTTCTGTAACGTTTTTACCCTTACAAGCTACATGCTTTAACCAAGGAATTCCGAGAACACTATTCAAAAAGTTGTTAATTTAATGTGTAAATGTATTTTTATTCCTATGTGTCAAATGACTGGACGGTACAAGGTAACAGTTTCCTTGCTGGCTGTATAATAAACGTCGATGCTGCCAAACAACTATTTCATCGTGTGACATGGCATGTAATTTTTCTGATGATTTGGATGTTTCACTCTTGTAACCGGTAAAATCGCATATGTTCTCTTACATTTGGTTTTAGGTATGGAAGCGTAGCGAATTTATATATAGTAGATTATACGTTGATTAGTTACGTTATTCTATCTACAGATATGGAGATGGTTCATGTGGAAGTAAAACCAGTTACAATTTTTTTTAATTTATTCAGTCTAGACTTACAATAGAATCTATTGCACAACGGATAACTGAGAATTTTCTCCGAAGAGAGTACGTCCATTTTTTGCAAAGCTTTTAGCATACATAGCACCGGTAGTTCGTAACTCCAAAATGAGTTATCTATCGTCAGCCATCAGACTTCATTGGCAAAAAGTCGATTTTAACATAAAGAGTAAAGTGTCTGAGTCCATTATTCATTGTAGCTTAGTTCAGCTTACTTACTGCAAACAACTTTCAAGAAGTAACTATGGGCGTTCGAAGCTTTTCCGATATTAGAGCTTTTGACGTATGAAGTGCCGTAGTTGCCGAGGCGGAAAGTTACGTGCTTCAGAGAGGCAACGAAAATTGTGGTAGAAACACTTCAGTGATAGGCTATAAGCAGATTGCGAAGATATGTGCAAAAAAAAAACAGCTGCACAGCCACTTTACCAACTTTGCATTCAATGGTTACTAAAAAAATGCGAAAGGAACTCTGCGATGTGTATACAGCGTGGTTGGGTTTGGTTGTGATAGTAAAATATGGAAGTATATCTTACAACAGTTTACCAACAAACAATATAAAGGGAGGGGAGCCAGCAATAGATTGCAACTGTTCCTGCCAGTATTTAATGATTTAAGATCCAATAATTCGACTGACATTGGCTATTAACTGTCGTAATAAGACGTACTGAAATAATGGATATAGGATTATTAACACATGTAGTATGTCAGTTTACAATAGACTAATAGTACTGTATCGTCAATTGCTTCTGAGCATAAGACGTACCCGTATCAGTTAAATTGGACATTTCACAAGCATTATTGCGTTCGCCAGAAAAAATATCTTTTCTTTAAACTTACAGAATATTCTTATGAATTTTATGTAGAGACCAACACAAACTGAATGTATGTATATCTAAAATCTCGTCAGCAAAATAGTTACATAAAACAGTTGAAAATTTTCACTCATTTATTTATTTCTAGTAAATTTCGAGTTATAGGCGCGAATTATTTCTGTTCCAAACGCCTTCCAAAGTCTCAAACATTTATGACGTACCCTATGTGTTCAAAAGTATTCGGACACCCCCAAAAGCAAAACCATATCCGCGACCACGGTAGTCATTAGACTTCATGAGAGAGCAAAATGGGGCGCTCTGCGGACTCACGGACGTCGAACGTGGTCAGGTGATTGGACGTCACTTGTGTCATACGTCTGTACGCGAGAATACCACACTCCTAAACATCCCTAGGTCCATTGTTTGCGACATAATACTGAAGTGGAAAAGTGAAGGGATACGTACAGCACAAAGCGTACAGGCCGACCTCGTCTGTTGATTGACAGAGACCGCCGACGGTTTAAGAGGGTCGTCATGTGTAATAGGCGGATACCTATCTAGACCATCGCACAGGAATTCCGAAGTGCATAAGGATCTACTTACTATGACAGTAAGGCGGGGGGTGAGAAAACTTGAATCTCAAGGTCGAGCGGCTGCTCCTAAGACACACATCAGGCCGGTAAATGCCAAACGATGCCTCGCTTGGTGTAAGGAGCGTAAACACTGGACGACTGAACAGTGGAAAAACGTTGTGTGGAGTGACGAATCACGGTACACAATGTGGCGATCCGATGGCAGGGTGTGGGTATGGCGAATGCCCGGTAAACGTCATCTGGCAGCGTTTGTAGTGCCAACAGTAAAATTCGGAGGCGATGGTGTTATGGTGTGGTCGGGTTTCTCATGGCGGGGGCTTGAACCCATGGTTTTCTGCGTGAGAACATCCCTGTAATGGACTGCCCTGCACGAAGTCCTGGCCTGAATCCTACAGAACACCTTTGGGATGTTTTGGAACGTCGACTTCGTGCCCGGCCTTACCGACCGACATCGATACCTCTCCTCAGTGCAGCACTCCATGAAGATTGGGCTGCCATTCCCCAAGAAACCTTCCAGCACCTGATTGAACATATGCATGCGGGAGTAGAACCTGTCATCAAGGCTAAGGTTGGGCCAACATCATACTGAATTCCAGCATTCCCGATGGAGGATGCCATGAACAGGTAAGTCATTTTCAGCCAGGTGTCCGGATACTTTTGATCGCAAAGTGTATATATGCAGACTGAAACAATGAATACAAATTTGTACCAAGGCCTGGATTCGAATCCCACCCTTCCTACAACATTTCATTCTTCTCATCATTCAGTGTATATGCATCATAAAGTGAATTTTATGGAAGACCTCAGACACCTCCTTAAATTATGACTGTAGGTGACTGGCATTAATTAATTAATTCTTTCTCGTCATGTAGTCAGTACAATGCACACTGATATTACTGTAAAATGTAAAACTTTCACCGAAGTTAGTGATTAGTTGCTCTTCGAAAAATTAATTGCATATTAAGTTCATAGTAATCTCTTGTACTAGTGACAAATTGTTTTCATTAAAATTTAGTTACAAATTAACATCACTTTTTTCTAAAACGATTACCTTGTTTCTTGTGGTCTGTGAAAGTACTAAAAATACCTTACTTCATACATCATTACACGACACACACAGCCAGGTGAATTCGAACTAGGAACATTACGCTTGTCGGTGTGGCACAGACTGGCCTTCATATGTCGAAGGATATACGTTATCGAAATAGAAGGTAAGGTGATGCAACAGGCGCCGCTCAGCCACTCTCAATAGAAACGACCTGGATTTATTGAATAACCTATTTTCACGTGCTGTTCATTTCTTGACAAGATCTAGATTTTGTATTGGAATCTATGGTTCTATATCCATTGTATGATATCGTGACAGCTTAGCAAAAATCTGTTCTCTGTTTACGTGTTAGGGTGCTAATAATTAGAGCTTTCCTGATGGCCTTGCATTTTAGAACTGTTTTAAAGTTGAAGATTGGTTCTTTGCAGAAACGGCTGTAAAAGGACGGAGCTCAAGCCTCCCTGGTATTCGATTCCAATAACCGACAATACATGTTTAGAAGAACAGGGACTCAACCCAAAAACACTACGATTAATTAGACACTGGCTTATACAACATCGGAAGCAAAATTAAGGGGCGAAATCCGTGACTCCTACATGATATAAAGTGAAGTGCGCCAGTGTGACTATTGTTAAACCCAGTCCAGGACAAAATGATGAACAATGGCAAAAAAGAACTTAAAAAACAAAGACACTGAAAAACAAAACGGGATTCGACGATACTGGGACAGCATGGAAATCAAATAAATCTCAGATAAAGAAGCAACAGAAACCAAACAAATAGAGATGGTAGAAGAGTGCGCAGAAAAAGATGGCCTGCAAACCTCTTTCCAGAAGTGTGAATTCTTCTGCTCAAAATTAAACACAGAAAAATTAGGCATAAAACAAAATAAAAAGAGATGTTCTTTTGAAGTATGGGGGTGAAATCCTCGAAGCTACAGCAGGACAGAAGATCTCACAGAAAAATTGACTACAAAAAAGTGAGGATGGCGTTAGGCAAAACACAGCACACGTATATATAATAAGAAATGTATTGCTTGCATACAAAAAATCAGATACTACAACACAGTTATTAAGCCTGAAATACTGTATGCAAGCGAGACGTTGACGCTCCATACGAAAACCTACATGGAAAACACACTGCAGGAGGAATGAAAAATCACGAGAAAAAAACATAGAACTGGTAGAAGAGAGATACAGGTTACGCTGTATGGAAACCGTAGAGAAGGTGTCAAACCCAGAGACAGATGTCAGACAAGGAAGGTTAAAGGTGTATGGTCACATCAGCAGGCTATCAAGAACAAGACTCGCCAACGAATTCTTTCCACATACAAGAAGTCTAGCCAATAACACCATATATTACAGAAGTCAAACTTGACCTAGCAGAGACACATACCGACCTAATTGAAATTCGAAACAGAACGTCTACAGAGATAAGATACAGAAGTGGCATGTGAGATGAGGGAACGAAGTCCCGTAGGAACCAGGGTGAGTGGAGTGAAGACAAAAAGAGTCTAAAGTCTAAACGGAGAAAGGATAAGAGAATGGTCGAAGATGAGAAAGAATGGTCAAATGAGGCAGAATGCGTTGGATGAGCCTACAGGGTCTCGATGCAAACAATAATAGCGAACTATTGCACAAACCTGGTCCACACTGTTTTAATGTATATAGAATATGAATATATACATACATAAAATCTGTTCTACTATATAAAGACGAATTGTTGTTTAAGGTTGTTACCAAAAGTTTCGAAAACTTCTTGAGCGATTCATATCAAACTTTTACACGATTCTCTAATAAACGTATCATTTAAATATATATGGTACATAAATATCAATGTGCTATATACTGACGAATCGATTCCACAGACCGAACGTGAGGAGAGGTGCTAGTGTAATAGGTTAATACAAACCATAAGAAAATGCACGGAAGTATGTTTTTTAACACAAACCTACGTTTTTTTTAAATGGAACCCCGTTAGTTTTGTTAGCACATATTACGTAGGGATCCAAAGGGAACGATGATGGACCTTAGGTACAGAAGAGACTGGAACAGCGCGTTACGTCCACATGCTAACACCTTTTTATTGGACTTTTTCACTGACGCACATGTACATTACCATAAGGGGTGAGGTACACGTACACACGTGGTTTTCGTTTTCAATTACGGAATGGAATAGAGTGTGTCCCGACATGTCAGGCCAATAGATGTTCAATGTGGTGGCCATCATTTGCTGCACACAATTGCAATCTCTGGCGTAATGAATGTCGTACACGCCGCAGTACATCTGGTATAATGTCGCCGCAGGCTGCCACAATACGTTGTTTCATATCCTCTGGGGTTGTAGGCACATCACGGTACACATTCTTCTTTAACGTATCCCACAGAAAGAAGACCAGAGGTGTAAGATCAGGAGAACGGCCTGGCCAATTTATGCGTCCTCCACGTCCTATGAAACGCCCGTCGAACATCCTGTCAAGGGTCAGCCTAGTGTTAATTGCTGATACCACACACGTCGACGCGTTTCCAGTGGGACACACTCTATTCCACTTCGTAATTGAAAACGGAAACCACGTGTGTACGTTTACCTCACCCCTCATGGTAATGTACATGTGCGTCAGTGAAAAAGACCAATAAAAAGGTGTTAGCATGTGGACGTAACGTGCTGTTCCAGTCCCTTCTGTACCTAAGGTCCATCATCGTTCCCTTTGGATCCCTACGTAATATGTGCTAACAAAACTAACGGGGTTCCATTTAAAAAAAAAAAAAGTAGGTTTGTGTTAAAAAACATACTTCCGTGCATTTTCTTATGGTTTGTATTAACCTATTACACTAGCACCTCTCCTCACGTTCGGTCTGTGGAATCGATTCGTCAGTATATAGCACATTGATATTTATGTACCATATATATTTAAATGATACGTTTATTAGAGAATCGTGTAAAAGTTTGATATGAATCGCTCAAGAAGTTTTCGAAACTTTTGGTAACAACCTTAAACAACAATTCGTCTTTATATAGTAGAACAGATTTTATGTATGTATATATTCATATTCTATATACATTAAAACAGTGTGGACCAGGTTTGTGCAATAGTTCGCTATTATTGTTTGCATCGAGACCCTGTAGGCTCATCCAACGCATTCTGCCTCATTTGACCATTCTTTCTCATCTTCGACCATTCTCTTATCCTTTCTCCGTTTAGCATGTGGACGTAATATGCTGTTCCAGTCTCTTCTGTACCTAAGGTCCATCACCGTTCCCTTTGGATCCCTACGTAATTCGGTGTTGTCCGATACACACGATTGAACAGTGGAGGAGTGGTACTCAAACGTCAACTTTAGGTTACAATATCTCCGGATGTAATTAACATTTTACAATGCAACAAACGGCACTGATTACCTATTTGTTTATATGTTCAGATGTACTAACAAAACTAACGGGGTTCCATTTAAAAAAACGTAGGTTTGTGTTAAAAAACATACTTCCGTGCATTTTTGTATGGTTTGTATTAACCAATTACACTAGCCCCTCTCCTCACGTTCTGTCTGTGGAATCGATTCGTTAGTATTTGATGTGGTTTACGAAATATATCCAGCGGTAACGTTAGGTAACTCACCCTATATATATATATATATATATATATATATATATATATATATATATATATATATATATATATATATATATACGCAATTCTGTAATAAACGTTTGGACGACATACTTTTTCAGTGTAAGTGGTGCATAAATATACCACCCTGTATATAAACATACAGGGTGGTAAAAATAGGTGTCGAATAGTTTGAACGGTGGTAGTACCCATCGAAACAAGAAAAATAAGTCCAGTAAACATGGGTCCGATACGCATACTTCATGCGATAAACACATGTTTACAGGAAGTGCTCAACGTGTAACGTGTCGTCCATTCATGATAATGCTCCCCTCTGCCCTTCGACTTAAGAAATGATGCAGCCTTTGCAGTATACCCAGTTGTTGTTGTACCTGCTGGCAGGTATTGAAGATACGACCCTGTAGTGCCCGCACATCGTTTATTGGCGTGGCGTAGACCAGTTCCTTGAAGTGTCTCCTGAGCAAAAGTCTAGAAACTGAGGTCTGCGGAAGGAGCAGCCGGAGGTGCGCCCCCCTCCCCCAACGTGACCAATCCTGAGCTCCTGAAACGTCTGCGTCAGGTGTTCGCTCATACTGTGACGAAAATGTGCTGGTGCGCCGTCATGCATGAACTACATTTGTATTCCCTTCTGGAATGGCACAGCCTCCAGCAAGGTAGACAATACATTAATGAAAAAGTCCAGGTATTGCGGCCCAGTTAACCTTAGTGGTGGCACGTATGTTGGCCCCATTAATCCATTGCTGAGTACGCCTGTATATACGTTGACAGAATCGGTGTTGATTCTCTCTTTTCTGAAGTGCTTGCAGATTTACATCAGCTTTTACATGCTGGTTATGGAAATTTACACCACCATCTCTTGTTGACCGTGACTCATTAGAAAATAAAACCTTGCATGTGAACAGTGCATCTGTGGCAAGCTTCTGCAAGAGCCATTGACAGAAGCACCGTCCGGAACGATGATCCTGTGGCCTTACGGCTTGAACGAGCTATAGATGATACGGGTACAGCAATTTTTATGAAGTAGCCCCAGATAAGAGAGTGAGACACGCCTTCTGATGCTGCTAACAGTCGCACCCTGGTCCCAGGCGTTTATTCCACCGACCGTAGCACACACTCTTCCATGTCAAGCATGAGGACTGTGCAGGGACTTCCACTGTCAGTCTTTCGAGGTGCGACGGTACTTGTGTCCCTCAGACGTTGGACAAGTTTCCGCCTGCATAGCTGGGCAGTACAGTGCTTGTCTCCCATGTAAGCAGGGCTGGGTTCGATTCCCGGCCAGGTTGCTGATTTTCTCCGCTCGTGGATGGGGTGTTGTGTTGTCCTCATCATCATTTCATCCTCATCACCGGCACGCAGGTAGCCCAATGTGGCATCGACTGAAGTAAGACTTGCATTCGGCGGCCGAACTTCTCCACATGGGGCCTCCAAGCCAACAATGCGATATATTCATTTTCATTTTTACTGGAAAAGTCAGAGGGCACTCTACAGTATGGATATTTTTGAGCATAGAGAGCACGGGCTCACAGGCTAGCAGAAATATTCCCCATTTCACTTGTCGAGTAGAGCCTCCCATTGCCAGCAAGTGGTAGAAGAGAGAAAATGTAAATGCACCATATGCACTTACAAACAATGTAATAACAGTAAACACATAACTGAAACCGCGTTTGGAAGAAGGTAAAACACCATGATATGTACCCAATGTTGACAGTACTGTATAACAAGGCACACGAACGCGATTAAAACTAACGTAGCCTACAACACGATTCGAACTGCACAACTGGCTGAAGACCACCTAATGATAGGTAGAGTACTGTGAGTAAGACATCATAATACCCTGCCACCTAATGGTAGGTAGAGTACTACGAGTAAGACATCATAATACCCTACCACCTAACGGTAGGTAGAGTACTACAAGTAAGATATCATAATATCCTGGCGAGACAATTGACAAAGCACCAATGCGACTGTCCTACTATCCACAGCCAAGTGTCGCGCAGCCCTTCTTATAAACACGTTGTCATCTCGGAAAGTATTTGTTTCCGGACCCATGTTTACTGGTCTTATTTTTCTTGTTTCGATGAGTACTACTACTACTTCTCAAAGTATTCGACACTTTTTTGAACACCCTCTATGTATATACTATAAACGGGAAAAATTGTTAGCAGCAGTCCTGCAAATTTCTTAATCGATTTACTTCAGATTTTCCCATGATAATCTAATAAACATTCGTATAGACATAGTCTACGTATTTTTTAATATATGTTGCACAAAAATAAATATATAATAATATGAAAAGAAGAAACATTGTTAGCAAATATGTCCAAAAGTTTTTGACCGGTATAGTTTATATTTTTACTCAATACTCCAACAAACATTTGGACAGTCAAAGCCTATGTATTTTTAAAATATGTAATGTTAGCAAAATTCTCGAAAAACTTTTTGACTGATTTGCTTCAAATTTTTACACAGTACTCTAACGAAGTTCAGGTGGACATAGACTACATATCTTTTAATATGTATGGGTTGTAAATATATGCAGAAATTCCTTGCTACCATAAATGACAAGTCGTTGTTTAACGTTGTAACCAAAAATAGCAAAAAGCTGTTGAGAGTTTTCTTCAAATTTTTATACGATTCTCTAATAAACATCTGGACCGACAACAAAGGCTACGTATTTTCTATGTATATATACTTCATGAAGGGCAAACGTTGATAGTTGGAGTTGATATCTATTTCTGGAGAGTTGACTATTGATTCTGCTGTTGCGTACATACACAAACTGTGAGTCTGAGATGTTTTTATCGCAAGTGGTAGTGAGTGAACAGTTGAGAGTGAGGAGACGTGCATTAGGAGAGGTCGCAGCCTGTCCTCACTGTGCTAGTGGCAGCAGAGGAGATTTTATCGTTATCTACACTTTTTCTCTAAAAATTGCTAGGCTATCTAGTGACACTTTATTATCGTTATGATAATGTCCGCCGATGTACCTGTGCAACTTCGTTTTATGAAAACCCCTATTCCGATATGTCAGTATTCAAACACTTTCTTGAAATTCCCACTGTCGGACGTGTCATTATTCTGATAGAGAACAAGAAGCAGAAATTAATTATTCTTCCTATAAAAATCAGTACTCTCCTACCTGAGTGCGATTTTTCAAATATTCTCTAACATCTCCCAACAAATATACTGTAATGCTCCTACACGCAACAGACAACGAACCTCGTCTTGCCGCTGCAACTGCATGACTATTCTGCTTCCTTCAACACGCTAAAAAAATTTAACAGAAATACTGCGATCCATGCAGAGTGCAGTGTGTGAAGTAACGGGCAAGTTGTGGCACCCTGAAAATACTGTTAAGTTCGGAGTTGGAGTGGGCACACGGGCGGCTCGGCAAGCCAGAGCTCGTCATCCACCGCGTGGTGCCGAACATTAGCCGGAACAAGACGCACCCCAGCGCGTGGTCCGGGCCGACCATGTGGCTGGGAATTCCGTGTTGATGCTGTGTCGAGGACTGTACTTTGTGTCGATGAAGGAGGTTTGTATGCCGGGAGTGCCAAAGATGGCGGACTTTGTGAAACCATAATGGCAGACATTTCACAGTTCATTAGAAATTAATAATAGCCAGTGGAATCATGATACCTTTAAAAGAAACATGTACATTATCATTATTTGCACGATGATTCTGTTGGTGTAATTAGATTTTCATTATCTTTATTAGTTTAAAGTTTAGTATCTGACTGTAAATTATACAAATAACACCCAGCAACGAATTTCCAAAATCTAAAAGGTTCATCCGATTTTGTCGATCGACGTGTCTTTAAAAAGCTACTAGTGTAAACCTAAATTGGTATAAATTACAGGCATGTAACTTGAATAGTACATGAGTTACTGGAGGTCAAAGTGGCTGATTACTATTGATCGCGTCAGGCCATAAGTACTCCACAGTTACACGAAAAAACGGTAGCAGCATGCTTATAAATATATTTATTCGTCTATGTCTTTGTTATATCCGATATGTACTATTCATGAAGAAATTGGTCAAACATTTACTGTGTTTTAGAAAGCACAGAGACATTAGGCTACTGGCCTACTTTTATTTCTATTCCTTTGATATACAGGGTGGCGTAAGGGAGCGGGAAATTTTGAACGTTACAGTTGGCAGCACTGTAGCGTCGGCAGATGTTGGAAACTTTGCACAATTGATGTAATCATGGAGAATTGGACTGGTGCGGAACGTGCAGTAGCTGTGAGAGCGTTTTACAAAAATGGTGATAGTGCGACTGCTGCGCAGAGAACATTTCGACAGCATTACCAGCTTCGACGTCATGGACGTGTCCCATCTGCACATGCGATTACAACGTGGGTGCCTAATTTTGAAGAAACAGGATCTGCTTTGAAAAAGAAACCTCCAGATGGCATTCCAACGGTACGTACCCTAGAGAACATTGCAGCTGCTAGAGCTGCAATCGAGAAAAGTCCTCGCCGCTCCGTTCGACAGCATGCATCTTCGCTAGGGATTAAGCGACGAAGCTTGCAAAGAATACTGCACGAATTAGACTTCATCCCTATAAGTTGCAGATTGTGCAACACTTACATGAACGAGACCCAGCGCCACGCACGGAGTTTAGTACCCAGATATTGGCTAAAATCAACGAGGACGCGAATTTCCTTGGTAACTTATGGATATCAGATGAAGCCCATTTCCACCTGAACGGATTCGTGAACAAACAGAATTTTCGTTATTGGGCACAGGACAATGCTTGTGACTTCCCCAGCGACCACTACATAGCGCCAAGGTCACAATATGGTGTGCTGTATCATGTCATGGTGTTATCGGCCCTTATTTTTTTGAACGTGAGGATGGTAGTGCAGTGACAGTAACATCCGCTCGATATGTTGAAATGCTTCAAACATTCTTTACACCGAGACTGTACGAGCTTAATCTTAACGACGAAAACATGTGGTTTCAGCAGGACGGAGCCACGTCACACAATACTCGACAATCGATGGCAGCAGTTCGTCAATTGTTTGGAAGACGTATTATTTCACGTAACGGTGACATTGCATTGCCTGCGAGATCCCCTGATCTTAGTGTGTGCGACTTCTTCCTGTGGGAATATCTTAAAGGCAAGGTGTACCGTACACGTCCTGCAACAATCCATGAACTGAAGGAGAACATTGAAAACGAAATCACTGCCATTCCCAAAGATTTGCTACACCGCGCATTCCATAGTTTTCGTAACAGGCTGTTAGAGTGTGAACGCCGAATGGGAGCACATCTTTCCGATTTCATCTTTAAAAAGTAAAGAGACACTTTTGGACATTTTGGTTGTAAAGACATACTGAATAATGGCATACTGAATACATTCACTTTCTTACTAGTCTTACGAATTTATTCATGGAAATGGTGTTATTTCCCAATTTCCCGTTTCCCTGCGCCACCCTGTATGTTTATGTGATTTGTTTATGTCTTTCATAATGTGTGTTAGAGCGTGTTTGTGGTCCAGCCGTAAGAATATTTATTTAATTTCAAGTTATTTAAATGTAAATCCAGTATTTCGTATGTGTTTCAATACGTTTGTGAGTGTGCATTGGCCTGGAGACATGGCGGGAGCGCTCTAGCCAATCACAGAGCTCGTGACTACAGTAGACGACTACCAAAGTGGGGGAGGAGCATCGGGTTGCACAGGACACGGGGAAGTGCTGGATGGGAAGGCGCAACGGACGGTCGCAGGAAGTACTTGGAGAGTGTTGAGCAGTTTGCGCGTGGTCATGGGAGATAGAAATAGTTCGTAGTGCCGACTCGTGCACTTGTGAGATTTCCGTGGCTTCTGCAGTGAAGACGCAGTATGCATTTAGAAGTGAATATCTTGCAAGCTATGTTGTTGCTCATAACTAATTACATGAAGTAGAAATCTATTGTTTCCCAGTTATTCGACTTATATTTTACTTAATTGCTGTACCATCCACACCAATAAGTGTTTTGCAGTAATACATGTCATTCTTAAAGGTACTTCTGCTATCGTACTCATCATTTAAAGTCGTTAAAATAGTACCTGCAGATTCTATTTAATTGCAATCTTTCATTTATAAATTTCTACGTTACATCCAAAATTCGCAATTACCGAGTGATAGGAACCTTCGACCATTCGATTCATGTGTATGTTCATATTGTATACTGTAGACTCAGCAATATTTGGCTTGTAATGCGGCAACTACGTATCCCAGACCCTAGACAACGAAACCAGCAAAATTTATAATATTTCAGCTCTGAGTCTGTGGGTACGTAGTTGAGGGCCACCATTAATTTTTTTTCTAAAGCCCCAGCTACTCCCCTTTTTATTTTTTTATAGAAATTAAATGATCAAGAGGGTAAAAAATGAAAGGAATCAATAAAATCTTCTAATTTTCTGTGTTCTGAAAATTGATGATTCACACACTGACAAACTTTACTCAGACCTTTCTTTTCCTTGGGCAGTTTGATTAATGAAGACTTTATTCCACAATGTCTTTAGTTCATAATCACATATCTGGTCACAACAAAGATACGAATGTTACTTTGAATGTATGCATACACAAATCTGACATAATTACTCCAGCGCGTAATCAAGCAACAACTACGCGCAGCAAGAAAGCAAATAACCAAAAATTTTCGATTAATACGAAAATCTCCTCTGGCGCCACTAACAGGGTCAGGGTAGGCTGCGACCTCTCCTGACGCGCGGCTTCTCACCACACCAGGCTGCGTCTGACTGCTTTCAACAACTGCTCGCTCGCTACCATTTGCGATGGTAATATATCTCACACTCAAGAGTACGTGTATGCACGCAGCAGCAGAATTAGCAAAATTCACTAAAAGATTTACTTCAAATGTTTACACGATGCGCCATTAAACATTCGGACGAACACACACTATGTTCGAAACTTCCTGGCAAATTAAAACTGTGTGCCGAACCGAGACTCGAACTCGGGACCTTTGCCTTTCGGAGGCAAGTGCTCTACCATCTGAGCTACCCAAGTACGACTCACACCCTGTCCTCACAGCTTTACTTCGGCCAGTACCTTGCCTCCTACCTTACATACTTTACAGAAGCTCTCCTGCGAACCAGCCCACAAGAACTCCGCTGCAGAGTGAAAGTCTCCTTCTGGGCACACTATATTCGTTATCTACATATGTGTTAATGGAGAACATCGTAAGATAATTACTCGATAAGTTTTAGGTCTAATTACGTGGAAATGACTTTTTTATCCACAGGGCAGTGACTGCGACACTGCAATTCACTTTGGAGGTGTGGCGGTGGGACTTGTAGTCCCGTACCACCCTCTGACGGTGACAGTACTACATGAGTCAGGCAGAAAAATTTAGCCTAACGTGGGCAGGTATGATTGGAAAGTATTGGACGTAGAATGGGGGCTAGTCCCGCCAAAGGATGCGTTCGTGGTCGGCGTGCCAGACCTATCGTTAGCCATGGTCGGAATCCGATTCCTCTAGGATGGTTAGGGGAACCGGATGTCGATGCCAGCGGCGTGGAAGTGTGGTCCCAACGTGGCGTAACCCATGGACAGTGTCCCGCAAAGCATCGACTTTCGCATAGAGCCGCCGCGCGTTGTCGCGTATGGTCGTCTTTAGGGGGACGATATCCGTTTCCTCGTGGAGAGTGACAATTCTCGTGACTGTCGGGGCGTGCAGGCTCCACCTGAGCACCTTGTTCTGCAGGCGCTGCAATGTCCGCATCGTGGTGACACTAATCGTGGCCCATGCAGCAGATCCATACGTGAGGGCAGGCAGGATAACTGTTCGGTAAATGCGGAGCTTGGTATGCATGTTAAGTTCCCTACTGCGAAAGAGCGGGTACAAAGCCCTGGTTAGCTTTTGCCCCTTGTTGGTGACATACTCCGCATGACAGTGGAAGACGAACTTGTGGTCCATCTGGACCCCGAGATAGGTGGTTGTCGGGGACCAGGGCACCTGCACACCTGCAATCGAGATATTGCGGCGGAGGACTGGGCGCCGTTTCGTGAAGTAAACTGCCGTAGTTTTGGCGGCAATGAGAGCTATTTTGTTTGTCTGGCACCAGGTGATAGTGGCGTCCACCTGTCGCTGGAGGCGGGTGACGACAGCGTCAGTAATGCGGCCAGTGGTGTATAGTGCTGTGTCGTCAGCGTATTGTGCAAGGTGGCACTCGGGGATGACCGGCATATCATTGACATAGATATTAAAAAGGATAGGAGATAGCATCGATCCTTGAGGAGTGCCTGCCGACGATTGGCGAATGCCAGAACGCATTCCCCGTTGAGCCACTAGGAAAGTCCTACCACAGAGGAAGTCATCCACGATCTTGACATAAATATCCGATATAGGGGTCTGTGTCAGCATCTTGTGTACGAGGTTGTCTTGCCAGATCTTGTCGTAGGCGTTTTGCAAGTCCAGAAAAACGGCAGCTGTCGACTTGGCAGTGTTGAAGCCTTTGCTGATGTATTCAGTGATCCGTAGGACCTGAAGTTCAGCAGAGAGGTGTGAAGTGAATCCAAACTGTTCAGGACTGATCGTCCCAGCTGCCGCAAGAGGTTGGGAAAGTCGGTGAAGGATCACAGATTCAAGGACCTTCGCCATAGTGTTTAGGAGGCTGATGGGCCTGTTGTTGGTGGGGACTGTAGGGTCCTTGAACCTCTTGGGGATCAAATCAGCTTGGCTTGTTTCCACTGAGGGGGGAAAAGGCCAGATGTGAGACAACAGTTTAGAAGTTCTGCAGAGAGGTGCGAAGTGAATCCAAACTGTTCAGGACGGATCGTCCCAGCTGCCGCAAGAGGTTGGGAAAGTCGGTGAAGAATCACAGATTCAAGGACCTTCGCCATAGTGTTTAGGAGGCTGATGGGCCTGTTGTTGGTGGGGACTGTAGGGTCCTTGAACCTCTTGGGGATCGCAATCAGCTTGGCTTGTTTCCACTGAGGGGGGAAAAGGCCAGATGTGAGACAACAGTTTAGAATCTTGGTGAATGAGATGAGTGGTGTGCGGCGAAGGTGGCAAAGATGTTCATTTAAAATTCCGTCCAATCCAGGGGCCGACCGGCCACGTTTCCGTCGAAGGATGCGCTGAATTTCTGTCATGAACGTAAGAAGGGGAGCAGACTGGGGTGGGCAGTTGCGGAAAGTAGCAACAGCTGTCAGGTCTTCATGTTCTTCCTGTAGTTCGTTCGGAGAAAAGTCCTGGACCAGAGAGCGGTTTTGGGCCTCGAACGCATCTGCCAGCGTTTCCACAATTTGCAGGATATCATATGACAAGCCCGCTGCTGTGCGAATAGGACGGGCAGTCACTGGCTTAGAACGCCGCAGGGTGCGAATGACAGCCCAGTCAGATTTTTGGTGGAGTAGCAAAGTGGACATCCTGTCCTCCCACTGTTCAGACCTCCATTCGGCGAGCTGGTGGCTGAATTCGCGTTGGAGCCGTCTCATTTGGCGTTTGTCCTGAGGGTCACGAAACTGCTTCCACCTCCGGCGATAGCGGTTCTTTTGCACCTTCAGCTCTCGTAACGGAGGGGGCAAGTCGTCCAGGGTTGTTAAATTTCGAGGTGCAGTGGAGGTGGAGAGTTTCACTGCTTTCTGTTTTTTGGCGGTAAGGTAATCCACAGAACAGACTATATTGGCCGGTGTTGTCAAATCGAGGTCGTGTCGAGTGGTGTTATTAAGTACCCTGGCAAACTTGTCCCAATTGGTGAGGGTCGCAGTGGAACAAACATCAAATGAAAGGGCAGCATTGGTGAGGTGCAAGAGTACTGGCTCATGGTCAGAGGCCAGTTCGTGGAGAACTTCCAGTGAAAACTGAGCAGTGATGTTTTTGAAGATGGCCACATCCAGAACGTCTGCCTGGCAGTTAGTACGGTCTGGGATATGGGTAGGTTCCTGGGGGCCATAGACTGATAGTGCTAAAGTATCCTCCAGGTCAAGGAGGAGCCGGCCTTTGGGGTTAGACACGCGAGAATGCCAAGCTGGGTGGTTGGCATTGAGATCTGCCCCAGTGATGAGCCTGTCGAAGGATGACAATGTGCGGAGGTCTGCTTCCAGCAGTGGCTTGTTTGGGCTCAAATACGCTGCTGCAAAGGTAATGGCACCAAGGCGTGTGGAGATGGTAACCGCTGTGGCCTCTATGTGTTCCATTGGCTGGAGAGTCTCTTGGGTATGGACAAGACCTTTGTTGAGGAATACAGCTGTGCCTCCACCACAGTGGTCGAGGCGGTCAGAGCGGTAACACACCATGTTGCGAAGGCGGAAATCGTCTGCCGGTTTGAGGTGTGTTTCTGTGACCAGGAAAACATCCACACAACAGTCATGGAGGAAGGTGTTCAATTCCGTCTTCATACGTTTTATGCCATTGGCATTAAAAATGCAAGTGGCAAGATCCCGAGGGGGCTGGTGGTGGTGTGGAAGTCCATTCGCCATTACAACAATATTTGACTAATCCCTTCCACTAGGGCGATGACCTTGGAGAGCCAATCCTCCGACTGACGGATTTTTTGTGCAGTGTCACGAATAACAGCACGGATGTGGGGTTTCGTGAAAAAGGAGATGACCTGGAGGATTTCGCGCATGTCCGCCTGAAAGGACGCATCGGTCTCCACCACTGGAGGAGGGTCCCAGGATGTCGTAAACGTTGGCATTTGCGACAGATGGCTTGCCCGTTGCGGCCCTCGTACGATTCAATCCGGACTTTCGTGTACAGAAGATACCGGATTTGGTAAATCCGCTCTATGTCCTCCCTCCGGGAAAGGAAGACGACGTGGGTAGGGCAGGGGATCAATGCCCTGGTCTCAGGATTCCTCTTGCTATACTGGTGGACCAAAGGATCTTCGAAATCGCGTCGAAGCAGTTCCTCCTTGACCTCCTCTACCGTAACCTCTGGTGGCAAGTCCTTGATGACGATTTTGGTGCGGCGATTACCCGACGTCTGGTGGGTAAAGTAAGGCATCGCCTTTGATTTTACGAAATCGAGAATGGTAAGATAGTCGTCCCTACTGTCAAACAGGTATTTCACATGATCTTTTTTGGTAAACAGCTCTCAATTGGCCGACAGTGAGCCGCTGGAGCTCAGTGTTCAGTTCCGTATAATGAGTGACATTATATACCACAATGGGGGGTAACTTCTCTTTCTTCAAAGGGCTTGACGGGATCTCTTGAGAAGGAGGGTCGGGAGCATGAGCCATTTCCTCATCCACAGGACCATCCAGTGCGGCGTCCCCCGGCAGGGGGGTATCGGAACACGATCCGCTGCCACCACAGCCCGCGTAGGCTGAGGGGCGTCTGGAGCGACGGCCAGAGGACTTTCCAACTGGGTCAGGGTGTCCAGAAGACTCGCCACGGTGGCGGGACGGCGTAGAAAAAGGTGCACGTACAGCCGGGTGGTGGTCAGACAGAGCCGATGTGTTCGCCGCCTCACTATGAGAAAGATCAATTACTAGGCGGTCAGGTGAATCGTCGGACGACGACGACGACGACGCGGATGAACGGACCCTGACACGCGACGGTGGACAGTCTTCATTATGATCGGTTTCAGTGCCGGTGGTGTCCACCGGCGATTTGTGGCGGTTGGCGCGATTCAAGCGATCCTTCGGCCGTTGAGAGGTGGGCGGAGCATTGAGCGCGACGGGAGGCCGGGACGAGCGGCGTTTCCGACGCGGTTCTCCCCGAAGGGCGGCAGTCCAAGATTCAGAACGTCGCCAAGGCTGCTCCACGCGCTTCTCCATAGTGGACACGGGTCCACCTGTCATGGCCAGTGGCCTGGCACGAGAGGACTACGCACACCAAAAACTTCCCAGCTATCCTGGGACAATAACTACTAAGACACCAACGCCAAAATAGCAGTTATACCAACGCTCACAGCGATGCATAAGGTATAACGATGCGACACGGTAACTCACTCGTATTATATAACACTCACAGGGATCCAACCTGAAGCACGTGGAAATGACACTTTCTTCTCTAATAAATATTTACATATTCGTGAAACCAAACTGCGAGAAAGAAACTACTGTGCTATGCTGTGCTGTGAAAACGTGAGGTTTCGTTTTTCTTTTTGCAGGCAGTTTTAACTACGATAGCAGGGCATTTAAGCCATTACACGAATTGTTTCTGCCACATACCAGGTGATGAAAAAGTCTGTATAGATTTGAAAACTTAATAAACCACGGAATAATGTAGATAGAGAGGTAAAAATTGACACACATGCTTGGAATGACATGGGGTTTTATTAGAACAAAAAAAAAGTATTGCTAGACGCGTGAAAGATCTCTTACGAGCGTCGTTTGGTGATGATCGTGTGCTCAGCCGCCACTTTCGTCATGATTGACCTCCCAGGTCCCCAGACCTCAGTCCGTGCGATTATTGGCTTTGGGGTTACCTCAAGTCGCAAGTGTATTGTGATCGGCCGACATCTTTAGGGACGCTGAAAGACAACATCCGACGCCAATGCCTCACCATAACTCCGTACATGCTTTATAGTGCTGTTCACAACATTATTCCTCGACTACAGCTATTGGACATATTGAGCATTTCCTGTAAAGGACATCATCTTTGCTTTGTCTTCGGAGTGGCCGAGCGGTTCTAGGCGCTACAGTCTGGAGCTGCGCAACCGCTACGGTCGCAGGTTCGAATCCTGCCTCGGGCATGGATGTGTGTGATATCCTTAGGTTAGTTAGGTTTAAGTAGTTCTAAGTTCTAGGGGACTGATGACCTCAGAAGATAACTCCCATAGTTCTCAGAGCCATTTGCTTTGTCTTCCTTTGTTACGCTAATTATTGCTATTCTGATCAGATGAAGCGCCATTTTTTTGGTTCTAATAAAACCACATGTCATTCCAAGCATATGTGTCAATTTGTACCTCTTTATCTACATTATTCCGTGACTTATTCAGTTTTCAAATTTATACTGGCTTTTTGATCACCCAGTATATTCTTTCTCCTTACATATAACTTTAAACTATAATTGTATCCACAACAACGAGCTATTTTTTTTTTCCTCGCAGTCGTGTTTCTCAGAAAACTGGAAAGTTGTGTTTATGGCTTATCGGCTTAGGTCTGGAATATTATTATGCAATCTCAATTGTTCGAAACTTGGTTTTCCAACCAGTTTCCAGATGTAAAAATGTAAACGTCGTGTGACCAGGGCCTCCCGTCGGACAGACCGTTCGCCGGGTGCAAGTCTTTCGAGTTGACACCACTTCGGCGACTTGCGTGTCGATGGGGATGAAATGTTGATGATTAGGACAACACAACACCCAATCCCCGAGCGGAGAAAATCTCCGACCCAGCCGATAATCGAACCCGGGCTCTTAGATTGACATTATGTTGCGCTGAGCACTTTTTTTTAAAATCTCATTTTGTTCGCTTTAGTTCGTTGCAATCTGCTCGGAGCGGACGTCGTAAGTCATCCATTGAAGTTCGTTGTTGATCGATTAACTCGGTTTTTTTTATTACAGAGGGCAGCTAACCCTCTGACCAAACACGCTCAGCTGCCGTGCCGGCTGCCACTCAACTACCGGGGGCGGACAGTTTCCAGATGAAAACTATGCTAAACACTGTCAATAAAACCACTGTCCTCAGGGATCCAGCAGCAGCAGAGGTCTCTCATACTCATTATTCCAATTATCTCTTGCTGCAAGCAATTTATCCATTCATTTTAAGAGACTTCAATTCCCAATCAAAGATTCGTTGGCAATAGCAGTAAACAAAGCTGAAAATCAGATAGAAGAGGAAGAAAACGTGGACAGAAATGGGGGAAGAAATGGGTCCAGAGAGGGGCAAAGACGAGATAGAGGCAGGAGGAGGTGGTGTTTGACGAAGAGAGAGGGAAACGAGGTTGTGGACAAAAAGACATCGGGGAACATAAGGGGGGGGGGGGGGGGAGATGGACGCAGAGAGGGAGGAGAAGGAGGTTAGGAGGTATATCCAATTCCCATACGTAGTTATGAATCACGAAGCATTGCCGGGTTCGCTAGTAATAGTATGTAAACGTGTTATAATTTTTGTAAGTAATAGTAGTGCTGTTACTTTCTCACGTACGCGGTTCACGGGTTAGCGACTTGTACAAGTGTAATTTGAGATGAACTAGTGGTCCTTGCTGGGAGCACATGCCACGCCAGGAAAGCGATATGAAGAGAAAGTGCGCTCCCTACTCCTGGCAGACAAGCTGCCGGTGGTCGCATCAGACGGTTGCAAAAAGTAGATAAGGAGACCACCGTAAAAACACGCGAGCACTTCGTCATACTGTTGGCAGCACTGGGGGCAGGTCTTGGTCACGCTATCTTGGCTGTTCACGCTATGTGAGGAGATTCGCTGGCTAAAGGAGAGTTTGAGCTCTACTCTAGACAGCAACAAACGATAGTCTGGGAATTGAATTACAGTGTCTGTGTTACCATAATCATTCAATTTTGCGACACATATACTTGAAGGATTTACGTCCATAAGGCAAAAGGCAAAACAGTTACTCCACGCTTGCATACGCTAAAGGAACGTCTGTGATCAAAGACAATGTCGGCACGTCCACTGCAGATTGCAGCGGAGAGACCAAAATCTCATTTCAACTTTGTGTTTGGACTTGGTGATATTCGCTAAAGACGGCATTATATGTGTCCATTATATGTCTCTGTAATTATCTGGGTTGAGGCAACTGAAAAAGGTGACCCGAAAAACATTCGAAACGAGTAAATATATCGCCTTATGTTTTTCGCAAAGTTATAGCGGACTACACGGTACGCAACCAGGTTTTTACTTGTCTTATTGTTGTGGGCTTCAGTCCAAAGACCGGTTGATGCAGTTCTCCATGCTACTCTGTCGCGTGCGAGCCTCTTCATCTCCAAATAACTACTGCAATCTACATCCGTCTGCATCAGCTTACTGTATTCATCTCCTGGTCTCCCTCTACGATTTTTACCCCTCAAACATCATTCCAATTGGCTACTAAATTGATGATGACTCAGGATGTGTCTTCTTTTAGTCAAGTTGTGCCACAAATTTCTTGCCTCCTCAGTTCTATTAAATACCTGCTCGATGTTGACGTGATCTGCCAATCCAATCTTTAGCATCCTTCCGTAGCACCACTCTTCAAAACCCTTTATTCTATTCTTCTGTAAACTGTTTATTGTCCATGTTTCACTTCCATACATGGCTACAATTCATATGAATACCTTCAGAAAAGACATATTAATGTTAATATGTATATTCGGTATTAAATTTCTCTTCTTCAGGAGCGCTCTTCTTACCATTGACTGACTACAGTTTGTATCATCGCGGTTCCGGCCAACATCAGTTATTTTGCCGCTCAAATAGCAAAACTTATCTACCACTTTTAGTGTCTCGTTTCCTAAACTAATTTGTTCATTATCGCCTGATTTAATTCGACTACATTTGATTACCTTTGTTTTACTTTTGTTGATGTTCATCTTATACTCTTCTTTCAAGTCGCTGTCCATTCTGTTCAAATGCTCTTCCAACTCCTTTGCTGTCTCTGGTGGAATTATAATGCCGTCGGAAAATCTCGAAGTTCTTACTTCTTCTCCCTGAACTTTGATTCGTGTTCCAAATTTTTCTTTGGTTTCCTTTGCTGCTTGCTCAATGTACGGATTTAATAGCATCTGCAATAGGCTTCAACCCTGTCTCACTCCCTCCTCGACCACTGCTTCCCTTTCGTGCCCATCGACTCTTATAACTTCCTCTGGTTTCTGTAAAAGTTTTAAACTGTCTTAGGTCCCAGTATTTTAACACCTGCTACCTAAAGAGTTTCAAGGAGACCATTCCAGTCAAGATTGTCAAAAGCTCTTCCAAGTCTACCGATTCTATAAACATAAGTTTTCCTTTCCTATCTTCTAAGAGAGGTCGCAGTATCGGTATTGTCTCTCGTGTTCCTACATTTCTCCGGAATCCAAACTGCTCTACCCCGAGGTCTCCTTCTTCCAGTTTTTCCATTCTTCTCTAAGGAATTCGCGTTAGGATTTTGCAACCATGACTTATTAAACATTATTCGGTAATGCTCACACCTGTCTTCACCCGCCTTCTTTCGAACTGAAATTATTATACACTTCAAGTCACTTTTCTCATACGTCTTGGACACCAGATGGAATGGTTTCATCATGGCTAACTCTCCCAAGGATATCTATAGTTCTGACGGAATGTCGACTAATCCTGGGGTGTTGTTTTCGCTTAGGTCTTTAAGTGCTCTGTCAAATTTTTCTCGCAGTATTATATCTCCCATCTCATCTTCATTTACGTCCTCTTCCCTTCCTACGGCATTGCCTTCATCTTCCTGATATACACCTTCTTCTTACACCTTTCAGCTTTGAATTGTACACTTTTTCTGAGGGATGGGAAAAGTCTTCGAAGAGAACGTCGACATGATATCTCCGGAACTTGATGCTTTTCCTTGGTCGTCTTCATCTGACTGCTTCGATAGTGCCAGCTACAACTACCTCTAGTGCCAGACTGTTATGTTATGTTATTTTATGATAACGGGGGACCAAGAAACGACGGAGAGGCTCCGTCCCCGCCGCAGCCGCAGTGGTCCGCAACCCTACGACGACTACCGCAGTCCACTTCACCCCTCCGCCGCCCCACACCGAACCCAGGGTTATTGTGCGGTTCGGCCCCCGGTGGACCCCCCCAGGGAACGTCTCACACAGGACGAGTGTAACCCCTGTTTGTGTGGTAGAGTACGTGGAGAACTTGTTTGCGCAGCAATCGCCGACATAGTGTAGCTGAGGCGGAATAAGGGGAACCAGCCCGCATTCGCCGAGGCAGATGGAAACCCGCCTAAAAACCATCCACAGACTGGCCGGCTCACTGGACCTCGACACGAATCCGCCGGGCGGATTCGTGCCGGGGACCGGCGCTCCTTCCCGCCCGGAAAGCAGTGCGTTAGACCGCACGGCCAACCGGGCGGGCTGCCAAACTATTAATCTCAGACTAATTTTTTCATCGAGAATCATATATTATTTGTTTGTTAGCCACGTATATATTCCGGTATGTGGCGGAGGGTACCTCTGGTACCACTGTCTCATTAAGGAAAAGACGTGTGGGAAGAATGAATGTAGACCTCCGTATGAGCTCTAATTTCTCTGATTCCTCGCCGTGGTCATCATGCGAGATACCCGTGGGAAGAAGTAATACGTTGTCCAGCTCTTATTCGAATGTGCGATCACTGAATTTCAGCAGTGACCTTCTCCATTACAGACAAAGCCTCTCTTGTAGCCACTGCCACTCGTGTTAGCTGAACATCTCCATAACGCCTTCGCGTTTACGAAGCGACCTCATGATGAAATGCACATCCCTTCGTTGGATATACTCTGTCTCTTGTGTGTGTCCCACTTGGTTAGTGATCTTGGACTGATAAACGATACTCAAGAATCTGTCGATTTGTAAGGTACTTCTTTCTTGGCTTCCATTTCACTATTGGCGAAGGTGCACACAAAAATTTCGACTATTTTTGACTAATGCGTTACCCGCAGTTCCTATATGAATTCTGGCAGGATTTATATAAATATAAATGTTCAGAAGAAGAAAGTCGTATCTTAGGTTGTATACACGTCCTAGAATAATTTAATGTAGGAATACTAGTGACATAATTAAAGGTCATTAACTTCTTCAGATCCGTAGGCAAAAGTCAGCCGTGTGTGACGTCCAAATGTTGCGGCTAACTGCAGAATACGGCGTGATTTTAGACCCGATGTCTGGGCAGTATGCTACAGGCAGGCGAATAGTCGACGTGGCAGGATATAGCGAGTTACTCGACTTTAAAAATGGGACGATAATCGATACGTTCAAATGGCACGTGAGAGATTACACAAGAATCTAGATGTATAGGGTCAACAGTGTCTACGGTTGAACTTGAGTGTCGCAGAGGTAATGTTTCCATTAGAGTAACAAACGGATGTCACGTCACCTCCTTTGAGCCATAAAGAGCGAGTGACGGCCTGCTGTGATTCAGATCGCAAACGATTTCAGTGTAGGGTGTCAGGAATCCATTTTTAACTGGGACTTTGTGGAGGCAATTGGACCGCCTCGGTTTCAAAACCTGACGACCTACTCCTGTTCCTGTGTTTCCTTCTCGACACGTAGATCAATGGCTCGCACTGGCCTGTGAAGATCGTCACTGGACCATGGACAGTGGCGGTGTGTGGAATGGTCTCACGAAGCCAGGTTTCAGTTGCACCGAACTGGTAGACGCCTGAGAATGTGGTGTACGTCCCATTAAACAATGGGTGTCAAATAATTTGTGTCTCAACAGGAGGTGGTTTGGTTGTGGTCTGAGCTGTGTTCAAATGGTCACAGTTAGGCCCCAATGCGCAGCTGCATGCGAAACGGCGGGTACAAGCTAGGTATATGCTCTTGCGGATCACCTGCACCCCTTTCTTAACTATAGTGCCCTGGTCAGTGAATTCACGACTGTTCACCTGGCACCCAGACCAACCGATCTTAGCCCAACCGATCATTTATGTGATGATGTCGATAACTGTATATCCTGAATGATACTAGCATAAACTACACAAGAAAAATTGTGAGTAGCGCTGCAAGATGTGTGGATGAATATCTCCCCAGAACCCACCCAATAGCTCGTACAGTTTATGCCTCAGTGTTTTACTGTAGTTTTGAGAGCACACTTGCTATTATCATCACATCTTGAAACATCTCATCATGTTTTGTCACCCATTGTATGACTTAAGATTTTTACATGAGAGAACCATAGAGTAATGGTGGTTAGGGCATGAATCGGTCTTTGTGTGACTGTACATTTTCTCTCCTGTAAGTAATGGCACAAATGAGCAAGCGAACATCAGTCTTTCTACAGCAGCGTAATGGAGACACTGCTAATGACTAATGGATCATCACACATTGCTCACATGTCTGAGGAGACAATCGAAAGATAGTGTTGTATGAATGAAGACGTACATTTATACAGTAGGAACAAGGGAAGGTTGTGGAGTTGGGTGTTAAGAGATTGGCGGGATCTACATTGGCATCTATACTCCGCAAGCAACCTTGTTATTTTGAGAGATAGGCGGGATATACATCTACGTTTGCATCTACGCTCAGCAAGTAACCTTATGATGTACGGCGGACAGTATTTTATGTGCCACTGCCATATACCCTTACTCAGCTCGAATAGCGAATGGTTCAAGGGAGGATGATTGTTGGTGAGTCTGCTGGAATGTCTCTTATTTTACCTTCATTGTCTTTTCCTGATATATACGAAGGAGGAAGCAATATATAGGCATACTCTTTCAGGAACGTACCCTCTCGGCATTTTAATCTCGTAACCATACAATAATACGATATTGCCGTGCCTGTGTTGTTCATAAGTACAATGCGTGCATGTCCGAAGGAACATTGTGTCGTATCTCTGAACAACCCAGTCACTGCAGTATCGTGTTTCGGGACCATCGGGCAAATGACTTTCAACTAAAATGTCTCCCCTGTACGAAAGCGTACATAAAGAACATACGAGTGCATGTTGCAGAAACCTGGTTGAAGACATATTGAAGTTTCAAACAACTTACGGGAATTCAGCCAGGTAATATTGTGGCGGGAGTACACCCCGTCATTTTCAAGGCACAAACTGCAGCGGACAGGCAAACAGGCAAGGTACAGGCAAATTTAAAACATCGGTTCTTGGGGTAATGCAGGAAAGCTAACACACACACACACACACACACACACACACTGAACACTAGTGCCACCAAAGATTACCGAAGTCAGAGGTATTGATAGTGAAAGTGTTGTGGCCTTCTCCACAAGACATCATGGCACCTAGAGTATCAGCAACCAAACTGACAGCCTGCAGCCGCGGTTGCCCGCCTCGCAGGCACACCGAAGCACTACACAACCGACAGGCAATATTGATGAACGGCCACAACAACAACACCACAGCAAAGACACCAGCGGCCACCATGGGCCACTACCGGCCCACATAACATAAGGAAGAGGTCGCAGCATATCCTGGAACTATTTTCACATGTCAAACCACGTGATGGAAAATAGTTCCGAGGTACTCATCCGCTGAAGCGCTATAAAGGCCGGCGCTCGGCCACATATCGGCCCTCCCGATAGCACGCGGCGGAGTAGCCATTGGCCACCACCGCCAGGTCCCTGTTCAGCTCCAACCTCTCCTTCCCGACCCCACAGAACACCTGATCCTTAGTCTCTTCTTTCCTGGCCTTACCATCACCTGCGCCACCATCTATGTCCGCCAGAATGCCCCTATTCCTTTTGACTTCCACACTGACTGTACCTTCTCCTCCTACGTGATCGCCACCGACCTCAACATCCATAGTCATTCAGCCGCCCAGTTACGGCGGTGGCATCGATTCCTCTCCTCCCTCCAAGGCCACCTCGCCCCCATTCCCCAGCCCACCTGCCCTGAATCCAACTCCACTCCCGATGTCATTCTCTCCTCCCCTAACCTCCTTGGGCGAAGACGGTGGATGTCCTGGACCCCATTGGTAGTGACCATCTCCCTGTCCTCCTCACCGTTTCAGACAGTCGTCGCCCCCATCCCGGTCCTCGTACTGACCCTCCCCCCAAATGTGTCCATGATTATTCCCGTGCCGACTGGAATGCCTACCGGGATACCCTCTCTACCAAGGTGGATAGCCACCCCTCACCTACCACCACCCTGATGATATTACCCGTGCCGCCTCCTTTCTCCAGCAGACCTTGTCTGAGGCTGTGGAGGCCCATGTCCCTTGAGTTGCTATCCACCCCCACCATCCTACCTTACCCTCACAGGCCGTCCTCCGTCTCTGTGAATTCCACTGTCTCTACCGTGCCTTCCTACACACACGTGACCTGGGCACACTTCGACGCCACTGGCAACTATGACGACACATCAGAAACTTACTCGCAGCTAAGAAACGCCGGGACTGGCGACGGACATGCACCCGTCTTAATGTTACACTTCCTTTCAACTCGTCCAAGTACAGGTCAGCCTTCCGCCACCTTACTGGATCTAAGCCCCCTCCCTACTAACCTCTCCTTCATGATGAGCAACCTTTCCCTGACAACCTTAGTATGGCCAATCACTTTGCCTCCTACCTTTATAATGTCTTTACCATCCCCAACAATCCCCAGTTCGATTACTCCCTCTTCCCGGATATCTGAGATTGAACTGCCAACTCTGTCCCTCCCCTCGCCCCTGGTTTCTTTCCAGTACTTGGACAACATTGCACACACCAAACTCAACGCCCCCATCACTACTCAGGATCTCATCGCTACACTCCGCACGAAACGCTACACCTCTCCTGGTCACGATCGTGTCACCTATCGCCACCTCTGTGAAGCTCCTGCCTCCTTCCTCTCCGGTCTGGCCAGGCTCTATAATGTGGTCCTGTCCACCAGCTGCTACCCTAACCTGTGGAAAACCTTCCACATCCTGATGTTCCTCAAACCCGACAAACCACCATCCCCTGTCTCCTACCATCCCATCAGCCTTACCTTGGTCTTCAGCAAGGTCCTGGAATCCATCCTTACCTGACGCATCCACCAGCATCTCCACCAGCACTGCCTCCTTCCAGTTACCCAGTGTGGCTTTCAGCCGTCCTTCGCTACCAATGACCTTCTCCTTCACCTCACTCATCTGCTCTCCGAACAACTTAAATCCTGTCGCTCTGCTATCTTCCTCTCCCTTGACCTCGAACACGCCTATGACCATGTGTGGCATTCCGGTCTCCTCTTCAAGCTCCTAACCTTCGCCCTTCCTATTAACTACGTCCGTCTGATCGGGTCCTTTCTTACCAAACGTCCTTCCTACATCACCATCCATAACACGGATACCTACACCTTCTTCCCCTCCACCGGTGTGCCCCAAGGTTCCGTCCTTTCCCCTCTTTTGTACCTTTTGTATACGGTGGGCATGCCGCTGCCTTCACCCCCCATCCACCTTCTCCAGTGCGCCAATGACACCGCCTTCCTTGCCCTCGACCCCACCCTGCAGCGCTCCCAACACCTTCTCCAGGCCCATCTTGTATGATTCATCACTTCGTGCAACCAATGGTTGCTTAAGGTCAATCCTTCCAAAACCCATGCGATCATAGTAGGCAAAACCACCCCTTCCTTCCGCCTCCTCGATTTCTATGTCACCATCTATGGCCATCCTATCGCCCTCGCCCCCACCCTTAAGTACCTTGGTGTCACCCTTGACCGTCGCCTCTCCTGGACCTCCCACCTCCAGACAATCCAAGCCAAGGCACGCTCCCGACTCCGTCTCCTCAAGCTCCTTTCTGGCCATACATGGGTCTGGACCCCTCCACCATCCTCCATACCTATAAATCCCTCATCCGCCCTATCCTTTGCTATGCACACCCTGTCTGGATCTCCGCCCCCCCTTCCTTTTACAAATCCCTTCAGATCCTAGAACGCTCTGCTCTCCGCCTCGCCTATCGCATCCGTCTCCCCTCCCCCATGCGGATCCTGTATGACCTTATTCCATTCCCCCACCTCCTCCTTTTCCTCGAACGGATATGGATCCTCTACACCTCCTGTAAACTCGATCCTCCTAACCCGCTTGTCTTTCCCATCCTATCCTGCCCCTGTCCACTGCCGCGCCTCTATTTCCACGTCCCACCTGCTCTCCATCTCTCCACTCTCCATACCCTCTCCCAAGGTGGCTTCCGCCAGCTCCCCCTCCCTGATGATGCCCTCCGCCCCTCCATCTACCCCTCCTACCAACTTTGATACTACCTCCCTCTTCCTGTGTTTGTTCCTGTGGGCACCCTCTCTCCCTTCTCTCCCCCTTCCCACCCTCCTCCCTCCCTCCCCCTTCTTCCCCGGTCTTCCCCTACTCCCATACCTTCATTCCTCCCCCCATCTCCTCCGCCCTTGGCATCTTTGCTCTCTCCTCTCCCTCCCCCACCACCTTCTTCCCCTCTTGGCAGGTCCCCAGACTCGCACACGTAAAGTGGACGTTCGCGCGCCGGAGATCACGCCATCCTTTTAGTGTGTGTGCCGTCGTGTTTGTGCCTCAGTGTTTTTCGCCGCCCACGCTCCATCGTTCACGTGTCGTCTCCGTCATCAGTGTCTGTGTGCAGTGCCAATAGTTTCTTTAGGTGTCTTCGCGTGTGAACGGCTACGTGTTGTTTGTTTCTCTGTCTACTGTTTTTTGACCCCACTTTGTTCTGTCTGTTTTGTGTCTCCATCGTATTTTCTCTGTAAAACTTGTGGCTGAAGAGCAGTGTAGTGTGCTGCTGCCAGCACACCTTATTGTAAGGTGTCAAATAACAATAAAGAAAAAAACCACACATCGGCAGTTCATCGACCGCCAGCAGACATGGATAGCTGCCGCCCCAGCAGCCCGGCTTGGATCTTCCCGCTGATCTCTGTATTACGCTTGGTATATCGGAAGAGTCTCTGGCAGAGACTAGTAGGAAATTATTTCAGTTGTTTTCTATATTATTCTTGTATGTAGTTGTGATTCGAAGACGGATCACTGTTTTGTGTTGGTGTCATACTTGGAGAATTTTTTTTGGTTAATTGAACAGTCCAATAAATAGTTTTCGGACTTGATCGTTAGTTTCTTCTACTTACGCAGACATATCAGAAAGACTACGAACTAGCAAGTGAGGTAACATTGCCTCTGTCCCTCTGTGTTTTAACAAGGGAGAGAGCAGTATTCCAAGCAGAGTTTAAACAAAAACCTATATCCCTGTTAACAAGGTTGCTCGCTAATTTAATCTCAACAGCCTCCTTAATAACACTGACCCAATAACTGGACGTGTATGCCAATATCTCGGTGTTGTTATACAACAAAGGGAGACCAGTATCTAAACAATGTTCGGGAATAGCAGGTCTACTTGACCGCCGTAATCGTGTGTGCCGTTTATGCTCAGTACATCGGTCCTCCACGGTCCTGATAATCTGACCAATATATACCATACCACAGCTACAAGGAATGCGATATAGACCCGCCTTACTCAAACAAAGGTCATCCTTAACGGAAACCAAAACACTCTCACTTTACATGGAGGTCAGAAAACACATTTCACATCGTATTTCCGTAACTTACAATCGATCTTTTCGAAGTGCTTCCTGCGTAAGACAAAAAGGCAGCAGACTTAGGTGTCGGCTCATTATTATCATCAATCACCTGATGCACGGTCGGTCGATAGCGCAACACACGTTCAATGTCTTTTACTACAACCATTTTGACGAAATGAAGCTTCAAGTCCTTTAGTGACCAATATCGGCGCTCCGACATATCGTGTAGCCAAGCATCTTGTTTTTCTATAAGTCCACAAGGTGGTCGGTGTAAACATATCAGGAACTCAACTGATTTATTACGTTGTTTGAAGGGAATGAGGTTGAATGACTCTGATATTTTAGTAAGTTTTGATGTGTTTCCTCTCTTCACTCGTGTTCTGATTCGTTGCTGTTAATGGAGGTTAGGTTTGGTGTTGAATTAACTAATCTCTTCAAACATGTGTTGACATCCACAGATGTAGTTGCGATGGGTAGTCCGTTGTCTCCTGTGAATGCAAATTTGTTTATGGAAGACTTCGAGGGTCGTGCATTGGAGTCGGCGCCTCTGAAACCCGCATGTTTCTTCACATGTGTTGATGGTACTTTTGTTGTTTTTCCTCATAGTAGGGAGAATTTCGATGCCGCTTTAGAACATCTGCACTCGATCCACCCGAACATTCGTTTTACGATGGAGGTGGAAGAGAGTGGTTGCCTTCCCTTTCTTGACGTCTTGGTTAGGAGGAAGGGTGATGGATCATTCGGACATCCAGTTTACCGGAAACGTACTCACACTGACTTGTATTTACAGGCTGATAGTCGTCACCATCCGGTTCAGCATGAAGGAGTACGTCGTACCTTGGTACACAGGGCACATGTCATTTCCGACAATGAGACTTCGCCAGCTGAGCTGGCCCATCTTTAAGCTACATTTCGTCGAAATGGTTATAGTGAAAGACAGACTGAACGTGCGCTATCGACCAACTGCGCATCGTATGACTAATTGATAATACTGAGTCGATACCCAAGTCTGCTGCCATTTTAGAGTGTTTTTGGGTTCTATTAAGGATGGTCTTTGTTTGCCTAAGATGAGTGTATATGGCATTCCTTGTAGCTGTGGCATGGCATATGTTGGTCAGACTATCAGGACCGTGGAGGACCGATGTAATGAGCATAAACGGCACATATGATTACAGCAGCCAAGTAGATCTCCTATTGCCGAACATTGTTATATACTGGTCACTATATATTATATAAGGACACCGAGATATTTTCATATACGTCCAGCTATTGGGACAGTGTTATTAAGGGGGCTGTTGAGATTCAATTAGCGAGCAGCCTTCTTAACAGGGATGGAGGTTTTGTTTAAACTCTGCCTGGAATACCGATCTATTCCTTGTAATATATAGACGGACGGAAACAATGTTACCTAACTTGCTAGTTCGTAGTATTTCACGTGTGTGTGTGTGTGTGTGTGTGTGTGTGTGTGTGTTATCTTTCCTGAATTGCCCCAAGAATCGAGGTTTTAAATTTGCCTGTACATTGCCTGTCCGTTGCAGTTTATGCCTTGAAAGTAGCAGAATATACTCAACTTGGAAAAGAATTCAAAGACTATTTTCCCGTTCTGTCGAGTAGTAACAACTAGATTCGGATTGACAGAGATAATAACTGTGGAATCCACATTATGTCTAAATTAAAACGAGCAGCTACCCGAAACTTCCAGTGACTTTAAGTCACAGAAAATACATCTTTGCCAGCGATAAGTTTCTGATTAAGCTTAAATGCCGAGTTTCCAATGGTGTCAAAGCAGTAACAAATTTATTACCTGTCTCGTCCACATATTTGTGCAAAACGGCTTTCCCTTCTTACACATATAGAAAAAAATACAGAACACACTTCGCAGCGAAAGTAATTCGTGACTGTCTTTGACTTCTGTGGTTCCTCATTTCAAAGTTATGTGTCATATAAAGCGAGCAGATCTTCTCACCGAATTCCACGGAAAGACTGAGCCAGTTAATTCCATAATGAAAACTTGCAGGTTAACAGAAAGGTGTAAAACATTTAATATTGCGTACTAGACCAACCCATTCTGCAAGAGTCTTCATTAGCTCTTTGAGGTAGTACAACTGAAATGTAAAGCATTATAAAATCATTAGGGCTATTAAACCATATGCTTCGAATTAATTTACTTCCACATTACATAAAGTACCTTTATCTTTTATAAGCCGGGGATTCGCACATATGAGATTTTTCTGGAAGGAGCTCACAGGCCGATAAAGCTTAAGAACCACTGCTCTTTGGTATGTGCGAATACATCTACATGACAGCACGCTCGTACGATACTGCAAATAAATTATCTGTTGGGTAAAAATATGTGTGTAAAAGTCAAAAGTAAAATGACAAAGAAACACAAAAGAAAGACTTATGAACTTGACTGAAACTTCCCTTGATTCAATTAAATAAACAAATATACTTTATCTGGTAACGGTTTAACGATCTTCTGGATGAATTTATTCCTGAAACAAGCAGTTAAGGCGTTAGACATTTGTTATAGCGAAAATATTATGTTTCGTAAATGTATCTATAACTTACAATGGTATTGCAGCACGCCATAGGCAGCTCGTTCACATTTTCCGTAGATATTCCACTACGTTTATCCGTAATGACAAGCCCAGCTCCACTAAATACCCTCTCGCCAGAGGCGTTGGAGGTAGAGAAAGAACTTCACGTTCCACTCGCGACAGTCTGGGATAAGTTGTTGCTCTAGATTTCCACCACTTCAGCCGGCCGCTGTGGCAGAGCTGTTCTGGGTGCTTCAGTCCGGAATCGCGCGGCTGCTACGGTCGCTGGTTCGAATCCTGCTTCGCGCATGGATGTGTGTGATGTCTTTAGGTTAGTTAGGTTTAAGTAGTTCTAAGTTCTAGGGGACTGATGACCTCAGATGTTAAGTCCCATAGTGCTCAGAGCCATTTGAACCATATTGAACCACACTCCAGAAGCGACTGTCCCTCATCTGGTTTTCCTATCAACAAATACGTGGAAAATTCATCGACAGTTTCCTCCTCCTCCTCCTCTGCCCACGATGCAAAGACACTCTTTGCGCGTTTTGAAGGCGTCAATGATGAGGCTTCGTTCTCTGTATAACATTCTGAAAATAACACATCATGCCTGCATGGAGGGCAGATAAGTTACATTGTGTTGCTGCTAATAAGTTTGGTGCATTGTTCACACTAATTTAGTTTACACTGCAATATGATCAGACATTGACGAGTTCAGTATTGATATAATCTTTACTTAGCATACTTAACCCTAGGACGCCCAAGCCTTTTTTTTCTAACTTGTTGGATGCCTAAGAGGGGGGGGGGGGGGTTCGGCGAGCCCACAGGTATTAAATAAGTTTACTGACGAAAAATTACAACTTTCAAAATAGTTTATGTACTTTAACTAAGGCATCGGTTTATAAATGTTGTTAATTGTTATGAATATTGGATTGAGTGAATAAAAAATTGACATATTGCAATACAAAATACAGATGTGTTCATATACAATAGACTGCTCTGAATCCTCAACTTTTAGGCAAGAGACACACTTTTTTCTGACTGTGTGTTACATACATGTTTATGACACTGTCCACAACACTCTTTTGGTTCACTTAGATTGTTGTACTTCTGCTTATTTGTTTTAGCTTCTGTTACACGAATATGACACCGACCTTTCCCTGCAGGAGGCTGACGTGCTTCTGTTGTCACTTCTTCGATTTTCTTTTGTAGAATAGTCTCCATTGACTGAACAATTTGGTTATATAACCCTCTTGCACTGGTGCTTCTTACTTCTCCCTGCAATCTACAGGTGTACATACGCGCCATTTGATCAAAGGTATCAAATGGTTTAAATGGCTCTGAGCACTATGGGACTTAACATCTATGGTCATCAGTCCCCTAGAACTTAGAACTTGATCAAAGGTATCAAATGGTTTAAATGGCTCTGAGCACTATGGGACTTAACATCTATGGTCATCAGACTCCTAGAACTTAGAACTACTTAAACCTAACTAACCTAAGGACATCACACAACACCCAGTCATCACGAGGCAGAGAAAATCAAAGGTATCAATTTCACCTTTAGTGTAATTATAATATGCATTTATCTCGGTTTTATTCTTCTCTCCTCCAACAGTGCCTTTATCTTTGTGCATTGTTGACAGCATCAGTAAGTTTTTGCTTGGTTTCGTTTTTGCTTTGTAGGACACCAAAGTTACTGGGGGCCTACCTGTTGATGGGTCTGTGAACAAGAACATTGATGAATATAGCTCTCGATTTGACGTGTTCTTCATTATGTCTGGAATATGTTTCGTGTTTGACTGGAGGGTTCCTACTGTAGTAACTTTGTAGTCTTGGTATAACTCTTCCGCCAAATCCACCGATTTGTAGTATCGGTCTGTAGTAATATTTCGACCAGTATTTTTCACAGGCGCTAGCAGACATTTGACAACAGCTGCTGAATCCCGTTCTTCATTCGACAAATTCTGAACATTACCTGCATAGGGTTCCATATTCAAGACGTATCTATCAACTGCATCGGACATCATGCGTATAAGGATGCTATACTTGCCCGGTTTATCCTTCATAAATACTTTGAAGGGGCAGCGCCCTCTAAACAAGCTGAGCATCTCATCAATGGTGAGGTGGACCCCTGATTTATACAGTAGTGGAAACCTATCATTCACTTTGTTGAAAACATCACCGATTGCTGTGAACGTGTCTGCTTCCCTTCTTAGCTGGCGGGCACTTTTGTCATCAAACCCTATGATTGAAATAAGTTCCTTGAAACGTTCTCTTGCCATGATACCCTTGTAAACTGGCCGACCCATTAGGTCTGACCAAAGATCGTGTACACTGACAGAATTGTCCTTATTTGCCCCCATAAGTATCAGGATTCCTATAAAGGCATACAATTCTTTCTCATTAGTCAGAGTAACATTTCGCCTAACTGCCTCTTAATTTGAATGTTTTACTATAACATCCATGATGTCAGGCGTAAGAAGTAACTTCAAGGTTTCTCCAGGTGAATGGCAAACTCCAACTGGAGTTACTCCTGCCTGCTCTCTTACTATATTAGTAACAGACCTCCGTGGAATTCTAGGCTGTGTGGTTACGTACCTTCTTCCAGACTTGGCCACAATAACATCCTGATGGTCACTGCCTGAAGCTACGCTATCTTCATCTTCTCTAACATCCACATCACTTTCCCAATCTGAATCATACTTCATAACACCACCTCATATTCACTTTCACTCCCCGAGTCAGATCTTCATCTAAAATTTCATTCAGAACTCTTTCTAAAGACGAGTCACGTACTCTTTTAGTCATTTTTAAGTCTGTTTGTGAATAGTAGGGAACTGCACTAACTCACTGCAAATTTACAAGATAAGTAACAGCTGACTGACATCAACAATCACTTCCTCTGAAAGTAAACCGATTGTTGTGAATATCAAGAATACCAACCAACAAGAAACTAACTTGCAATGCTGTAGAGATGAGAAATACGTAATCCTACTAAGGGAAATTTTCTATAGCATGAAAGCCTAGGGGGGGGGGGGGGGGTTGGTGGACCCAAGTTTATTTATTTTTCTTGCAAAGCAGGAATTTTCTATAAAATAGCCAACATACAATAACTCAGAGGGAATATGTAGTATGAAAGTTACTTGGGCAAAAGCAGGGCACAAAAAAAATTGTGGGTTCAAAGAACCCCCCACCCCTTAGGCGTCCTAGGGTTAATTAGTATCGTATCTACCTTGAAGTGCGGCATATCTGGAACGTGCTGCGGCGTAAACTTCCTTTCTCTCAGTTATCGAGTGTTGCTTTAGATGATGCGTCTGCGGTACTGGAAGTAATGGAAGAAAATGCATTGAGATTATCTCCATTTCATCGCTTAAGTGATTTCGAACGCTTGCCTTCAGCAGTGCTGTTTCCCGCAAATGTTTGACAATACTGAGGCACAATGGCTTCTTTAAATACGATTTCTTATGTAGTTCTGACTGGATATTATGTTTAACCAAATACAAGTTTTATTTGTTTGTAAATACGTCGTCTACATATATGGCAGTGATCACAAAACTTGACTGTCCGCCGCATTCTCGGCACATTGTTTCTATACCTTCAACACCAAAGGCACAAGCAACTGCAACGTCGGACCACGGTCAGCTTCCATAGCCTTGGTAGGCTCTTGAAACACTTCGAGAAACTGATTTAATTTGTCAGCTACCTGGTAATCCCAGTTTCCAAACAAGAGTGCTTTCCCGAATTCAAGTAAAACTTCAGCAGTTTGTTCATGCTGAATACACACGGATTTTAGCATGACACACTAGGTATTCCAGCGAGTCTTAACTGCAACCGCGATGCATTAAAATGGTCTCTCTTTTATAAATAAGTTGCGGCATTTTTCTAGATTCCGACGATGAGTGAACATTAGGACAATATTCCTGCAACCATTTATCCTCAAGGGTGTGGCTCTCAGTGCTGAGGGAGTGGTTGTTTTACTCAAAGTGACAATAGGTTTCCCTAGTGGCTTCTGTACATTTGCCCCGTGATCGGTAACGAACGTAAATCTGAAGAGATGATTTGTACATGTCCTTAACTTACTCATGTTAGTTTCAGTTTCCTCTCGTAAATTTGTTGCACTTTTCTTCGTTTACTATTTTATCCGCTTACAACAACTGTATTTCTGTTTATTGTTATAATTAGCAACCAGTATCACAAAACAAATTTTATTTCCTTTGTTGGTTCCAGGCATTTAGTGCCGCCCTTCTTCAGAAGGTTACAACTGTCGCATTATTTTCGAGGGTCAGCTATGAACTATAAACGACATGAAAACAGCAATATGCTGCAGACATCATATTTTTGACACTTGCAAATAATGCGATACTTATAGCCTTCTGAAGAACGCTACTAGGTGAATGAAACTGGTAAAGGAAATAAAATTTCTATTGTGCAGCTGATTGCTGTTTATGTCAACAATCTTTTCTCCGTATCAGATGAGAACTGCAACATTTGGGGGAAAGGTCTCTTCCACTTGCAGTGGGATACTGTACTCCTACTTCTTTGCAATGTCTGTGCAAGATCTAGAAAGCCTTCTCCTGCTACTTTTCTGAACGGCTGCAGATCTCTTGTGCACACTGTTACACACTTGTCCATGACAACTGATTTTGCCGACACTACTATTGATGTGGCTATTAATAGAGGGGCAGCTGCTATTCAAGTGTCGCAACAGGGTACTCTTATTGCCATAACGGAAAGTTAATAAATTACGGCAGCCACTCCACTCTGAAAAACCTACAGACTTATTTTGAGTATCTAAAACCTGTGGGAAATGTTTCCATACCACGCCGCCTCCTAATTTCTTCAGAGGAGTGCCCTCCTCACGCTTCAGGGAAGATTCTTTTTTTTTCCTCTACACATTTTTTCCCTTAGACGTTGGAAGGACCCTTGCTGTTCAACAGGCATTTCTGATATAATAATAATAATAATAATAATATAGGGTATGGTAACTGTGTCATGTGCCGAACTGTCTGCATAGTGCTGCATTAGCTGACCACACACGAGCGGCTGTTAGGGACATTTCACAGATATTTCCGGTGGATTATGGAATACGTATAACCTTCCTCTTTGCATTAGTGGAGACACTACCTGGAGTCCGATAGTTGCAATTCTCGGAACAGCCGATCCGGCCTCATTATCTGGGCGCCCACGTACGGATTTCTGCAGCAGCGACCACTCCACGTGCAGAAAGGCCATGCGTTTTCCTGCGTTTTTCACGTGACAACAAGTTCTAGGTGCTTCCAGTATGGCGAAGGAGTGGACCACTGATCACATCGAGAAACTTACAAAATTGTTCCGCGAAGGATCTTGTTCGTGGAAAATGACCGCAACATTACACGAACGAGAATTTTTAAAAACAGGATATACGAAGAGATTGCCGAAACATTTATAGATGATATTCCAATTGTGGACCAAAATCAAGTATGTTTCAGAAGTGATGGTCAATAAGTCACACATGGAAAGTACAGACCAAAAGTAGTTAAAAAGCTTCAGTAAACATGGGTCCGCAAATCAACCATTCCCGCGGTATCGCATTAATTCGAGTTGGGAACGAACTGTGAACTCCCCTGGATACCGCTGTATGTGGTATCTCAAGGTTTGGGATCGACTATGTTTGTTTACGCATGCGCAACTACTTCCCCTTCTCTCTCCGTGCACAGTGTCTCACAGTCAGTTACGAATTTGAAGGCACCATGGACAGAGCTGACACCAATGAAGAGTGTGCTGACATGCACTTCGTGTATGGCAAAGCGAGTGGCACGATTATGTGAAGAAGATTTTCCTCTCTGAAGACAGCCCGACAGGCGTACATTTAGCTGGTTACTTCAGCGCCTTAGAGAAGCTTGGAATTTCACACACCTTGTACGAGAAGGTCGATCCAGATCCACAATACTCGATGTTGAGGAAAGTGTGTTACGCACTGTACACCAACGTCTGAGTACTTCAACAAGTAGGATTGCTACCCAAGAACGGGTCCTGCGTCAAAGGAGTGTATGGAGCATTTTACATAGGCAAGTACTCTGTCCATATCATCTCCATCGAGTGCCAGCCCTCAAGAATGCAGATTTCCCTCCTAGATAGAATTTCTGCCAATGGTTGCAACAACAGCGTACCCTGAATCCCCTGTTTGTAACCAGTATTCTGTTCACGGATGAGGCTCGATTTACCCACGAAGGTTGTTTTAACTACAATAACTGTCACATTTGGGCCGATGTCAATCCTAATGCAACACACGTATCACGACATCAGCAGCGTTATTCGTTGAACGTCTGGGCAGGTGTGCGTAATTGGACCACACTTTCTTCACAGACTTACCAGACAGCATTATATGCGGTTTCTGTGGACTGTACTTCCAGATGTATATCACGATGTCTCACTGAACCAACTCCTGAACATGTATGGTCAATATTGGACAGGTAGATGAGGGCCTGTGCCATGGCTTCTGAGATCTAAGAGTTGATTTTTGTGTGTCGGATCATGTCAAAATCCTGGTATACGCTACTGAGGTCAACTCTCATGAGGAATTACGCTTGTGGATGGAAGCGGCCTTCCAGCATTTATAGTATACCCCAAGAGTGCCTCTGAGGATTCGCAACTCATTTCAGAGACGAGTTCAATATTGCATTAGACGCATGGACAACATTCCGAACGCCTACTTTAACGTGCTCCTAGGCACAGATTAACTGCAGAAAAAAAGTATCTTGACACAGTTGATTTGTGGACCCATATTTATTGGAGCTTTTCAGCTACTTTTGGCCTGTACTTTCCGTGTGTGAATTATTCAGCATCGCATCTGAAATACCTTGTATAATAAAAGCAGCTACATAAATTGAGATCAATTTTAATAAAAGAGGTCAGGAAGGTTGAGGCAACTCCGAGACAAATCTGGGATTATCGTTTATTAGTTTTATCGAGTGCGTAACTTACGAAAAGTAACGTCAATAGCTTATTATAAAGCACATCCTTGGTACAAAATTAAATGTGCAATGTCTTCGCTTACGTGTTCCAAAACCCACAGCACTTCTCGTTTCACCAGCTATCGATGGCACTTAAAACTATATTCTTTCATTGATAACGTCTATATTTAGTGGAATAACATAGCAGGTAACGACGTTTTGCATAATAACCAAATGGCAAAATACTCTCTCTCTTTCTTGTGTGCTATCGTTTTCCACAATCTCATTTCGTTATCTCTAACCGTTCATGACAATGAGGGATGTTGTGGAGATGTCATTGCGGTTTTATCACTGGCGCACGCTATAGCAAATGAGTGTGCTACATCAGATAAATTTTCTTGAAATTGGTGACAAACAAAGACCTCCACCTAAGTCTAAGGAAAACTTAATGTGTTGCCTAAATCTCATGTGCAGCAACATATTGTCCAATATGCACCAAACACAAAATCATAGCGAATTCTATTTTTCATTCCATCCTTTTTTGAAATTCGTGCACTGTGTTATTTAATTGCAAATATCACAGTCACTGTTGTCAGTGTGTGGGTGTTATGTTGACGAGTTGGGCAACGGATTGATCTGACAAGTACCCTTTGGCTCCTGCAAGAAGCAATTTCCACCCCACACTACTACAGAAGTCAGAATGACGCTCCTGACGTACCAAAAAGAAAAGCCTGAAAAACTTTCAGCAAAATATATCTTCTGGAGTCGTTGACTGTAAGGAAAAGACACAAAAATATTCTATTTTCTTACGTAACTAGTGGGATACTTGGGTACTGGAGTTATTGCAAGTTAGTGTAAGAAAAACATTAAACGAACGGAAAATATTATTTACAGCAAAATTTAAGAAAATCAAGTGAAACTTTTATTTATAAACTGTTACTCAAATTTCCAGGTTATTTTCGGAATAGGAGGGTACCTCATATGGATAGTAATCCTGTCAATGACATTTATATGCAAAGTGTGGGAATGCTGTTTTATCCCTCTTCTTTAAGAATGTTATTTACTCGGGCGAATGGCTGAGAGCCGAGCGTACTCAACTTGAATAATTATCCGATTGAATTTTTCTAAGTACGGTCGAGGCTGTCTCGTGAGAAATGTAATGGAGTGACGTGAATGAAGTATGTTATTTCTAATGGAGGAGAGATGGGGCTCGCCTACATTGTAGCGCACAATACCGTGAGCTCCGACGACTGCTGCCTGCGTCGTTCGCCGCTGAAAAATAGCAAAACTATCTTTTTCTATCTGGATTGACCTTCGCCAATCGAACTCTCACCACACCTTGATGAAATCAAGGGCTCCTATCTGCCCCTAGTCTAACTACTGGAGTGGTACACCGGTCAGATAACCAGTCCACCGTGATTCCACTCAGTGTTCACTCGCAGGCACTAACTAATACTCTGACTGTTCACACCGCTGTGGCCAACACAGTGAACAAACGCTTAATCGCGAACGACTGAATATGCAGGGTGTTACAAAAAGGTACGGCCAAACTTTCAGGAAACATTCCTCACACACAAATAAAGAAAATATGTTATGTGGACATGTGTCCGGAAACGCTTAATTTCCATGTTAGAGCTCATTTTAGTTCTTCCACCTACGCTCCATGGAGCACGTTATCATGATTTCATACGGGATACTCTACCTGTGCTGCTAGAACATGTGGCTTTAAAGTACGACACAACATGTGGTTCATGCACGATGGAGCTCCTGCACATTTCAGTCGAAGTGTTCGTACGCTTCCCAACAACAGATTCGGTGACCGATGGATTGGTAGAGGCGGACGAATTCCATGGCCTCCACGTTCTCCTGACCTCAACCCTCTTGACTTTCTTTTATGGGGGTATTTGAACGCTCTTGTCTACGCAACCCCGGTACCAAATGTAAAGACTCTTCGTGCCTGTATTGTGGACGGCTATGATGCAATACGCCATTCTCCAGAGCTGTATCAGCGCATCAGGGATTCCATGCGACGGAGGGTGGATGCATGTATCCTCGCTAACAGAGGACATTTTGAACATTTCGTGTAACAAAGCGTTTGAAGTCACGCTGGTACGTTCTGTTGCCATGTGTTTCCATTCCATGATTAATGTGATTTGAAAAGAAGTAATAAAATGAGCTCTAACATGGAAAGTAAGCGTTTCCGGACGCATGTCCACATAACATATTTTCTTTCTTTGTGTGTGAGGAATGTTTCCTGAAAGTCTGGTCGTACCTTTTTGTAACACCCTGTAGAGTACCACTCCGATTCGCTAGCGACAGAGGTGCTCTTTCAGTGAAGTACTGAGTAGAGACTTTATTCCTCACTCTCTGCGAACATACACGAGCGCACTCACTCCCGCTACAAGAGCGTCACCGGAAAGACTTCCCTCCGTGCAAAAAGCGAAAGGGTATATCATCCGCTATCTTTCCCTCACTCCTCCGGCTCATTGCGTCAGAAATAGTCCACCAATCAGCGTTACTCTTATAAACGGGAGAATGGCGCTCCGTTTAAGTCGACCAATCCGGAAATATATAGCATCTGCATTAGACGGTTACTGTGCACTTGTGAGAACTCTGAAACTGCGCACTAGGTCCATCAAGAAATGCGTATGATGGGGCTCTCCCAAACAATACAGCAGGTCTTGATTTTAAGGTGAAATGTTTTGGTCCGTGGGCGGTCGGCTGTCTGGCACAGCTGCGTGCTAACCCACCCTCCTATGGACTTTCCAGTGGGCTTGTTGCCTCTGCTGAACAAAAACTCCTGTGGCCGTCATGTCTTGAATGTTTGTGAACGCCAGCCTCCAATTTTTAATCTTGGTTCACACTTGCGATTTATTTGTTAGATTTGCATATCGATTGCACCGGCCACCATATCCTGCACAGACTTATATATGGCGTGATGCACGACTCTGAATGGAACCTCTCCCCAGGACGCCATAACACTTAATGACGATCGATTCCGTATTTCTGGATTTATGGAAGCTTTTGACACTGTACCACACAAGCGGCTCGTACTGAAATTACATGCTTATGGAATATCGTCTCAGTTATGTGACTGTATTAGTGATTTCCATTATAATTATCCGGGCTGTTATGCCGTGGTCAGTTGATGAATTCTGTGTCAATTCCCAACGTTTCGTCCCCGTCTGCGGAGGACATCTTCAAGAGGATCTGCAGCTCGATGGAAGGTCCAACACACCCACTGGCTCGCTACTGACTGCCGCTAAATTCCGTGTCCGCACGCTCCCGCGCCGAGGCGTGACGTCACGTGTTTTGAAAACGTCAGTGCAATTGGCCGCTGTCCGCTGCCGTCGATCGCCGTTGCCATCACCCAGTGGTAGACGGGTGGTACACATCTTCTTCGACACTGGCATCCATATACCGTTTAATTTCACCCCGTCCTCCTTTCGATTGAAATCATTAGGGTGTTTGGCGATTTCGGTTACCTCCCTGTAGAGCCTTTCGTAATATCCACTTGTTGCCGCTAGTACTTGCGTCTCTTCGAAACGAATATGGTGGTTACCTGGCTGGAAAGCATGCTCCGCAACAGTTGATTTGTGGTTTCCTGTCAGAGAAGTCACAGTTCGTAGTAATTGACAGAAAGTCATCGAGTAAAACAGAAGTGATTTCTGACGTTCCCCAAGGCAGTGTTATAGGCCCTTTTCTGTTCCATATCTATATAAACGATTTTGGAGACAATCTGAGCAGTCATCTTCAGTTGTTTGCAGATGACGCTGTCGTTTATCGACTAATAAAGTCATCAGAAGATTAAAACAAACTCAATGCGATTTAGAAAAGATATCTGAATGGTGCGAAAAGTGGCAGTTGACCCTAAATATCGAAAAGTGTGAGGTCATCCACATGAGTGCTAAAAGGAACTCGTTACACTTCGGTTACACGATAAATTAGTCTAATCTAAAAGCCGTAAATTCAACTAAATACCTCGGTATTACAATTACAAACAACTTAAATTGGAAAGAACACATAGAAAATGTTGTGGGGAAGGTTAACCAATGACTGCGTTTTATTGGCAGGACACTTAGAAAATGTAACAGATCTACTAAGGAGACTGCCTACATTACGCTTGTCCGTCCTCTTTTATAATACTGCTGTGTGGTGTGGGATCCTTACCAAATAGGACTGATAGAATACATCGAAAAAGTTCAAAGAAAGGCAGAACGTTTTGTATTACCACGAAATATGGGAGAGAGTGTCACAAAAATGATATAGGATGTAGGCTGAACATCATTAAAAGAAAGGCGTTTTTCGTTGCTACGAAATCTTCTCACGAAATTCCAATCACCAACTTTCTCCTCCGAATGCGAAAATATTTTGTTGACACCGACCTACATAGGGAGGAACGATCACCACCATAAAATAAGTGAAATCAGAGCTCGTACGGAAAGATATAGGTGTTCATTCTTTCCGCTCGCTATACGAGATTGGTATAACAGAGAATTGTGAAGGTGGTTCGATGAACCCTCTGCCAGGCACATGAATGTGATTTGCAGAGTATCCATGTAGATGTAGATGTAGATGTAGATGTAGACGATAGTAATCTAGGGTAGTGCAGAACCATGATTCATCGCTGAACATAATAGGATGCCATTCATCAGGAGTTCATGTTTCCTAGTCACGGCACCACCCGAAACGCAGTTGTTTGTTTTGTAGTTGCAACAGCCCCTAACTTTATTTACTGATTCTACTGACTTTGTTGTCAATGCTTTATGAAATAATTATGATGAATCTCTAGCTCACAACTAACTAAATAGATTTGTGTATTATTATGAAATAACTGAAAATCTCTCTAGTAATTTTAAGAAAACGGACGTCTATTAATCATGTATTTACGCACAATATTTTTGTGTGTAGCATGAATAAATATTCCAGAAAAAATTTGCTACTGTGATGTTTGAATGGTTACACGCTTAAGAGTTACTTTGTCATAGCACACAATTACTAACCAGATAATTGATGTTTAACTACAGTGCAGTCAGAATCCGAAAACCCTACACACTGTATGATGACGACTGGTATAACAACCACTTCTCACAAATAACCACTTATTGCCAGCTTATTATCTTCTTCTCCAGAGCTCCAATATTGTGAGACGGTGCAGCATATCCACCGTTTATACCGGAAGCTGTTACTTAACATTAATGCTTCCACCTACAAGTCTGAAAATCCTAATCCTTCTAAATGTTATCATTAACTAAAAAATATGGTAGTGTCTGGATCTGTACGCTTTGACAGTTATCTCAAACAATAACTCAAATTTTCTGTTCAAAACAAGCTCAAAGTCTATGGCTATCAGGGACTGCTCTTTCTTTACTTCTGCAGACGAACTGTTACTGTATTCAGTTGTAGGTTCACAAAACTATAAACGTTACTTTGCCTTAATTATGTACTTCATCTCGTAACCACGAAAACTGGCTATTCTCACTGTATTCTTAATACTACCGCCATGAACGAGAAAACACCAAATCTACCATTATGCAGCACTGATCCTGTAGTTTAATTTGTAGGAAAAGAAACTGGGAACAACATGGAGTCTGCATGAATGTGTGTATTAACTTTAAGATGTTTCAGTTATTTAACTGTGAACCAACATAAATACATATTAAATTGAGTTCCTACTAAGATCACTTCTTGATATACTAGGAGAGGCATTGACAGTAAATAGTAGAATGTTACTTAACTTGTGGAATGAACTGTGTTTCTGTTAACTTTTGTAACCTGCAAAATATTTCTTTCCTGTTATGAATGCACTATTGGATAGGTAAAATTGTCTTTGCCGTGTAATACTGGCAAGCTGCTATTTATATTAGTTTCAGCAAGATGGGTAAAATCTACGTTCATGATCTTTATTGTTATACTATTTATATATTCATGTAAATTATCTGTATAATGAATGGTTGCAAACCCATTAACTTGTGAAAAACTTTTACTTAAATAACAGTTCCTCGTGATCACTGGAGCCATTGTACGTGGAGGAAGTGAAGTTCCTAACGTACCTGGACTTGAAAGTTTTGCCTCATTGCTTTACAGTTTCAGAGGGTAGCTCTTTCGCTCTGTTAGTAAAAAGTTTTGACTATAAGCAGAATTCAGGTAAAGTTGGCTACAGAATGACAACAAACTTTTATATTTTCCAAGAAATCAACTAAAATGAAAATCCAATTTCCACTAACGTTAACAAATTATAGATTTTGCCTCTGCTTGGTCGTGGTTTTCTGACGTACAACTTGTAGTACTGATCAGGTGATAACGGCGATCTGTTATTCAAGAAGATGATGATCACGTACTATTTAGCTCAAATTCTTCTTAATGTACCAGCATTAGTTTAGTTAAACATCATTAGAGGTTGGTAAATATTATTATGAGAGTAGAAAGGGCATCTACCAGTGCTCTGCCCTCTTTATCCTGTCGCATTCTGTTGAAACAAAACCACGCTACTGCGTAGCCACGCTTCACAATGCTTTATGCACAGGCTTTTCATTTTGTAAAACAGAATTATCACTGTTAACAATGCTCGGCTGCACACTGAATCAGTTCGCAATATTTAGAGCCCATTCAGGCTGGATTTTTGTCAGAGTTCTAATTTTACTACGCGACCACGCAACCACGACATATAACCAATTGCCCTGCCTTTCTTCCTACTGCAGTTTTAGCGCTTTCCACGTCAGCAAACCGCTCATACCGACTAACGAAGTTATTGATACTGCTAAGGTGTATCTACACAATCTCTATGACCATTTCATAATCGGTAATATTTTTTTGATACACATACACTAAAGTGCATAAAAATTACAATCGGTAGGCCAACACGTTTATAGTATTACACACGATTCGACCTGCTGGCTCAGTGGAGACACACAATGACGCTCCTCTAAATCGCTGTCAGGTGCTGATGAACGCTGTCTCACATAAATACGCGACATATCTGTGAACGTGACAGTAATCACCCAACATCTGACGCTGTTCACGCCCTAGTCATATCCTACCAGGTCTAATAACAACAATGAACGCGTGCAATACTATTGTACGCTGGTGGTCAATCTGTCACAGAGAATTGCAGCTACACTTGCCATTTACATACCTGCGTATATGAAGTTACATTGACGTTTGGCTATGTCTTCTAGTCGCTTTACTCTTTTGGTCATGCAGTATAGATCAGTCTAGATGCACTTGTAGAGCACTTAATAAAAAACAATACTAACCAAATTGACACACCACATAAAGCAAAGAACTAAGTTCATAACAACAGCACATTTAGGTATCATTTCAGACAAACTTAAAAACATATACATGAGAGTCAGTTTTTGCGTCATCAGCAGGTTACATCAACATGACCACTATGCATCTGATACTGAAGTGCTTTGCAGAGAGTTCAACGAACCACCGTCAGACTATTTGTCTATCGTTCATTGTCATTCTCAAACAGGGCGTTGATTAAACTAACAATTAAATCTTTCTGTGTGAGCTCTGATCTCTCCTACTTCATTAGGATTTTTCCTACATTCCTATGTAGGTGGGCGTCAACAAAATATTTTCGCAACCGGAGTAAAAAGTTAATGATTGAAATTTCGAGGAAAGATCTGCTGCAAATATAAATTCCTTTGTTTTAATAAATGCCACCCCAAGTTACGTATGATATCTTCGACACACTCTCCCCGATTTCGCGACAATACAAAATTAGTTGCCGTTCTTTGACGTTTTATGAAATCATTTTCCAATTCTATCAACTTAAAGAAGGCACGTGTTTGAGATTCTGTATCACTCTCTCTTCTTGGCTATACCGGTTTCTAATGTTTACTCATTTTCAGTAGCCACACGAAACAAGAAACAATATACAAAAATTCGTGTCAACGTTACATTAGCAAATTAAGTAAACACCTAACTGCATCACATAAATTAAAAGTGATAGCATAGTGCTTCTTAATCTGTGGCTGCGTAAACACGCAGGAATCGCCTAAGAACACACCCTCAGTTCAGCCGCAGTGTTTTTAATAGTAATACTGACGCCTAAGTAATTAGCGTTATTCACTAGATGCGGTACATGATATTGCGTGAACGACAGATTGCGTCAGCGGCTAGCCGAATGCATTCCGTCTGCCGAGCCATACCAAAAGCACTATTGCTTGGCTTTATTGTTTCCGCTGGAAGGTCTTCCCTGTTTGCGATGCGGCCGAACTACGATGAGCACGCAGAACTATTTGCTCTACTTTTGTTTCCGAGGCTACCCATGCTGGCAGAGATTACTGTCCTCTGGTTTTTATGTGTTGTTTATTTTACGTTGACCTACTTTTCACATAGCGGTGCAGTTTATTTGCATGGGCGCTACGTAGACAGACTGCACTCGCCGGAAAGTGTACATTTCTGCTAACGGTTACTACAGCGAGAACCATATACATACCTCGAGTTAAAGACTGACACAGTCTTGCGTTTAAACTATATTCTAAAAATGTAACAAGAAAATTTATTTCTTGCAATTTGTTTTATGTGCAAGGTCGTATTCTTCACTCCCGTTATGCAACAACTACTTGGACACATCTTTTTAAAGAGGATCTTTGAAGTTACAAATTACGGATTCCCGATCATCGGTGTCCTTTTCAGTTCCAAAATACATGCTGGGAGGGCCAACACTTTCCGCCTCAGAGAACGCGATAGACAAACGCTTATAATACGATACAATACACAATACATTTTACACGATTTAGAGACGTGGGACACACTTCTTTCCTCGCCTAGAAACCTGGTGACTGTGAAGACGGCAACGATATGCGGCAAATTTAAAAAATTGTCAATACCATGAAATAACGTATCCTTAGACAACCGACAGGAAAATGAAGAGCAGAATAATCAGCTGTTGGCCACAGAGAGGAGAAAAACTGGTGCTTAGTTTTACTGAAATTACAAACATAAATTTTAGTTATAGAGCGCCTGATAATGGCAATGATTGTTTGTTCAAAATTTTCAACAAGCTTGACGAAACAATTAATATCACATGTGAGCACGGAAACGAATACTGTCAGTTGAATTATTTGGATTTAACGTTAACAACAGTTGATAACAAAATTTCTTTCAATAGTTTTCGCAAAACGTGCACTGATCAAATAATACAGTCCTGCTCAACACTCTTACTTTGTCACAAAATGTCTTTTTTCATTCTTCTGTCCGTCGAGCTATTTCTACTTCTGTGTCTGATGAAAATCAAAGAAGCTGAAATAAATTGTCTTAAAACTATTTGACGCGTGCCATCGATTTTGCCCCCTGGTCAATTCGGACAGACAAATATAGGGTGTTCGGAAATTCCCGTTACAAATTTCTAAGACTTGTAGATGAGACGAGGCGATGTCCAAGAACGTACCACTTCCATTCTAAGACGGTTTCATTGCGGCAGATGTGTAGTGCGTCAACGTCTAGTGAGGGAAAGATGGATAGGTCGAGGTGGTCCAATCACGTGGCCGCCGGGATCGCCAGCTTTAACTCCTATGGACCACTTCTTGTGGGGTCGCATGCAAAGTTTAATGTACGACACTCCTGTACAGATAGAGGAAGACCTGCTGGCAGGAGTTCTGGCCAGGGCACAAGAAACTGAAGACACGCCAGGTGGGATGGAGAGTGTGCACCAGATTATCTTGGTAGGTACGATCTCTATAACAACGTTAGTGGTCACCACATCGAGCCGCTGTTTTAATGCACGTGAACTGCCCTGCACGTACTGTATTCTGGTTTGTGGCTCTGAGCACTATGGGACTTAACATCTGTGGCCATCAGTGCCCTAGAACTTAGAACTACTTAAACCTAACTAACCTAAGGACATTACACACATCCATGCCCGAGGCACGATTCGAACCTGCGACCGTAGCGGTCACGCGGTTCCAGATTGAAGCGCCTAGAACCGCACGGCCACAGCGGCCGACTGTATTGTGGTTTCTATTTTGTTTTAGAATAATGTAAACACGTGGTGTTTAAGTTTTAACACAAACAAATGTGCTTAAGTTATATATTTATGTTTCGTTATGTTTTCTTGCGAGCTCTTGCCTAATAATTGTACGCGTAACACGTAATTAAATTCCACAAGTAGAAGTGGATGAGTTAAACGTCGTAGAACCGAAACGGTAAGTTTCCAGTCATGGGTTACTATTCGAACTATTATCTTCGCACTCCATTCTACAAGTCCTAGAAATTTGTAACGGGAAATTCCGATCACCCTGTATACTGAAGTGTTGCTCCATGCGGTCGGCGGCGGTGAGTGGGTAGTTTGAAGTGACACAGGGTAATAGAGGCGGCTGGGGGAGTCTACGGAGCGCACTCTTAGGAGGGCCATGTTTTGTACCGGTGCTGTGTACACGTCAGTAGCGGCAGTACAGCGCCAGGAGAGACGGGTGGCTGCGGTCAAAAGAACCGTATAAGGCAGAGCGCGGAAGTCTGTTGGTGACGGGATTGTGGCGGTGGCATCGCGTTTGCTGCCGAGTTGTGGTAGAAGCCTCGATCTTAGCTTCGAGTACACCTTGCCTGTCGAACTACGCAAAGCATTCCCGAGCTTCATAAGTGGGTTCCTTGGCTTTCGCCCTACTCACCGTAACATTGTTCTGTGTTTATGACTTAAACGTCTGCTTTGTGCTCCTGTCGGAGAAAGGGGAGGGGACGGGGGAAGAGCGAAGCTTAAAGTGTGCTCTGTCTTTCCACGCTCAAGCGCTGAAATTTTGAAAGGCAATGATTTGACTCGTACTTTTGATGTTAAACGCAGAGAGATAGCCTTGCGGCAGGCGTGCGACGCAAATTAGGCTATACCTAAGTGCGTTTTTAGTCTGTAGTAGTGTTCTGTGAGAGTTGACTAGCACTTCTGTGATATATGGCCACCTGCAGAATGCACAGTCATGCTCAAAAGTATCCGAACGACCTGAATTACATTTCGCCTGATTCGCATGCAACCCACATAACGCAGCTGTCTAGCAGGTCCTCTAATCGCCCCTTGGTACAGTCGTTTGACTATTGAAAATGGTTCCAACAAGTCACCACTAGAAAACACTGCTCTGTCTCGCAATAACTCAAGATGTAAAGTAATACTAAGATACTACAAATATCAGGGAACACATTATCACAGATAAGACTGTCCTTAAGGCTTGTAAGCTCACATTCATTACAATAAATGCCATACCTGAAATGTTACCACTCTCATTATTACGTGAGATAGGTAATGCACCTAGTAAGTTCGTCGTATTCATGTTTTCCTCTTCAAAGTAACATACCGTACTTATTATTTAACACAAAATGACATTAAAAATTTAAGTTATTCACGAGCAGCTAGTTGAGAATATGTATGAATTTCAAATGACACGACGAACCGTCTCGTTCTGCATATGGATTCAAACCCAGGTTATGCAGACTAAGCAAAGATTTCGTGACTGACGGAAACTAACAGTCATTCCTGATTAGGAATACAGAGAGTGATATAACTCGATTTTAGACAGTATCAGTTAGCAAATATCAACTACAAAATAACATAACGCAAACATATTTAACGGACGCGGATTCTTACCCAGCACCTATTGTCCCTGTTAACGAACTACGAGAGATGTTAAATATTGCTTCTTAACAAGTAACTTATTTGAAATGGCGTGAGGTAAAGCTTTGTGTTCGACAGAGATTCGAACTCAGAACCTAATAAGATAGACATCGAAGCACAATCAACTGTGACATATCGCATTTCCTCGGCAGTAGCTAGATGTTTTAACTGAAATGACGAGACGAAACATTAGTTTTTCCCTTCCCAGGACTCCAACCCAGCGCCTATCTCTGTTTTATTCTAGAGAAAACGAACGTTAAATATGGATTTGTTGCACCAGCAGCGACATGTGAGCATATTTGAACTACAAATAATATGACGAATAGTTCAGTGCTGACTGGGAATAGAGCCCCACACACATCATTGTTGACTACACACAAAGAGACGTCATCTACCGAATTTTTCTCCACCAGCAGCTCGGAATGACATCTTGAACTTACAGTGATCACGCAAATAGTTCTGTGTCTCACTGGGAGTCAAAAACGTCAAATATCGTTAGTGTTGACAACGAATGAAAATACATTAAAAATCGAAATTATTATCCACCACCAGATAGGTGTTCACATGCTAGATCTTGATAATACATAATGAAATCTCTAGTGCCGGGCCAAGATTCGAACCCATTCACGCGCGGTATGTGGAGATATTGAGGAATACAGAAGCTCACATAAAAGATGGAATAAGTGTCCTGTGATCCTACATAGCATTTGTTTCGTCACTTAAATAAATAACTAGTATAAGAAAGGTTACTAGTGATAGAGTTTCTACATGTCGCCACCCCAGACTTTATTGTGGTTCAACCTAACGTCTACTTGGTAGAGAAGGAATATCGTTTTTAATGTGAATTGCAGACCACAATGCCATTATATCTTCTTCACTTGATTTAGCCAGAAGCGAATGGAATCTGTCTCTCCCTATCTAAAATAACTGTCCTAAGTTAGAACTGAACCCAGACAATAGAGATATGAACCTATCATCAGCCCAACAGACCACCAAATCCTGTTTTCAGTGGCTCATTTTTCTATCATAACGCCATTGTGCCACACTGGCTGAGAATTCTGATACACAGGCTCCATTTATCAATTTGCAGCATGTTCAGTAAATTCATTTACTTGGTTGGACGAATCACCATGAACTAGCTACCTCGGCTACCCAGTGCATACATTCAACTTTATTTTGTGATCAACAAAGTAAAATCACGTATCTGCCACCAACACAGAACTTCCAACAGTGTAAGATGCAGAAATTTAAATAGGAAGTGTTCCTTTCCACTTGAGCTACTCTATTGGGCCATCTGTTCGTTGAAAACGTCGTGCAGTGCAAAAGAAAGGTATTACTGTTTGTCTCTCACAAGTATTGACCTGGCCATATGCATTATCCCACAGCGCTGTGGAATGCAGAAGTTCTGGAGGACTTGTTGTTGACTTCTGGAGCTGTTATAGTGACGTGTCAGCTGGTAGCGTAATGGTAAGTATCGCGCACGGTAGATAAGCTGTCGCGAGTTCGAGCACATTCACTACTATGGTTTTTAAAACGCAGTTCTGCTGTCTGCTAAAGTTATCAATCTAATGGAACTTTTAACAAAATTCCCTTCACTTCTCAACCCAAAATAGTCGTACGTGGAAAAAGGGCAAATTTCTATGACATTTTGTTCATTTTAGGTTTAACAGACAGCCAGACAGTAGATGCATCTCGAAACTTTTGTATTGTGTATGGGTAGAGCGCACCGTGCCAAAATACGTCGGAAAAGTATTTTCTACATTAGCTGTCCTCTGGTAGCCATTTTATTCTTCTTCAAACCTTGTTTGAGAGCTTTAACTCAGAACAAGTTTTCTACATGCATGTAATCAATAAACTGCATGTGCATTTTCAGACTGTTAATGCGCATATATCACTGATGATTAATTTCAATCTCATGTTTACTATTGTTTTAACAACACTAAAGAAAACCTTACGAAAATTGTGAGCTGTATTGTAAGAAATGTAATAAAACTACCCACAATAACCTTACGACGAAAGTCTGTTTTAATAAAACTGAGTATCTGTACACAAGCGTGCCTCTATCGACACGAATTGGTAAAATACTACTCACTTAGATTTTCATTTGGTCTGTGTTTAATTGGTATTCTGTGTCATACCCACGAGGTATGCAAATGTGGTATTTCATAAATAAAGTTATCTATTCCTAGAAACCCATAATTTGCTTGTCAGTAGCGGAAAGAGGCGTTACCTGTTGTACAGCATTGTGAGATTTTCACCATTGCACAATGAGCCGAAAGTATTTTCTTGCGATTTCCTTAACGTAGTTGATCTGACTGTTTGTAGGTCTTTCACAGAAGGAATAAAAACGTTACACTCAGTGAGACTGGAACTGCGAACCATAACAGACTCTTTTTCACACGTCAGCACGTTACCACAGACCTGGCGAACAAGTATGTGTCTTAGCTTCCTCTTACGAGACCAATAGTGGGTAGAACTCGTAAACCGCTATTTAAAAGACGAGATTAGCTGCGTTTTCCAAGTGCAACGACTTTCCTGGGCTGAAAACCGTAAATTTACAATCGTTTGTTACACCTCAAGCGATAATAACCTAGATTATTCAATGGAAATGACAGCTAAAATCAAGTGAACTTTGACGCTTAATTCCGTGCACACCAGGAAGTAACTCGTCGATCACAGAGTTGCCAAACAAACATTGCCTTGTTGCCAAATCTCAGTTACAATACCTGCAGGAAGAAGACGAACCGATGTGATGTTACAGCGGGATGGGAAGTGACCATAGCGGGTGTCTCCAAGTCGCGGCTGCAACGGCTTGGAATACGTAATGCGTCTGATTCGCATTTCTGTAACTAGGTTTAGGGACTGGAGCGTAGTTACTAATAATACTCAGAACTGACTGCAAACGAAGCATCATAAATCAGTAACTGTTACAGTTGTTTTTATATTTCTTTCGTAAGTGTACTCAAAACTAAGAAATTCATTCACAGACGTTTTCGTGCCCCGCCGATAGTCGAGTACAACAAACAAATAAAAATAAAAAAGAATGTGTGTGTGTGTGTGTGTGTGTGTGTGTGTGTGACAGAGAGAGAGAGAGAGAGAGAGAGATAAAAATCAAAAAGAATGAGAGAGTAAAAAATTGTAAAGAAATTGAATCATGGTATGTAAAGAAATCTTTCATTAAAATGACACGTTGCAATACGAAATATCGTATTCATGATCTATGAAACAAGAATTAATCTAATGTAATCTAATCTAATCATATCATATTGATGACTAGCCATGAAGAGTCATGAATTATCGAAGTTTTTGCCAATACTAGTAACCAAATCTAAACTTGAAAATAAAATACGATGTTGTTGTTGTTGTTGTGGTCCTCAGTCCTGAGACTGGTTTGATGCAGCTCTCCATGCTACTCTATCTTGTGCAAGCTTTTTCATCTCCCAGTACCTACTGCAACCTACATCCTTCTGAATCTGCTTAGTGTATTCATCTCTTGGTCTCCCTCTACGATTTTTACCCTCCACGCTGCCCTCCAATACTAAATAGGTGATCCCTTGATGCCTCAGAACATGTCCTACCAACCGATCCCTTCTTCTGGTCAAGTTGTGCCACAAACTTCTCTTCTCCCCAATTCTATTCAATACTTCCTCATTAGTTATGTGATCTACCCATCTAATCTTCAGCATTCTTCTGTAGCACCACATTTCAAAAGCTTCTATTCTCTTCTTGTCCAAACTATTTATCGTCCATGTTTCACTTCCATACATGGCTACACTCCATACGAATACTTTCAGAAATGACTTCCTGACACTTAAATCTATACTCGATGTTAACAAATTTCTCTTCTTCAGAAACGCTTTCCTTGCCATTGCCAGCCTACATTTTATATCCTCTCTACTTCGACCATCATCAGTTATTTTGCTCCCCAAATAGCAAAACTCCTTTACTACTTTAAGTGCCTCATTTCCTAATCTAATTCCCTCAGCATCACCCGACTTAATTAGACTACATTCCATTATCCTTGTTTTGCTTTTGTTGATGTTCATCTTATATCCAGCTTTCAAGACACTGTCCATTCCATTCAACTGCTCTTCCAAGTCCTTTGCTGTCTCTAACAGAATTACAATGTCATCGGCGAACCTCAAAGTTTTTATTTCTTCTCCATGAATTTTAATACCTACTCCGAATTTTTCTTTTGTTTCCTTTACTGCTTGCTCAATATACAGATTGAACAACATCGGGGAGAGGCTACAACCCTGTCTTACTCCCTTCCCAACCACTGCTTCCCTTTCATGTCCCTCGACTCTTGTAACTGCCATCTGGTTTCTGTACAAATTGTAAATAGCCTTTCGCTCCCTGTATTTTACCCCTGCCACCTTTAGAATTTGAAAGAGAGTATTCCAGTCAACATTGTCAAAAGCTTTCTCTAAGTCTACAAATGCTAGAAACGTAGGTTTGCCTTTCCTTAATCTTTCTTCTAAGATAAGTCGTAAGGTCAGTATTGCCTCACGTGTTCCAGTGTTTCTACGGAATCCAAACTGATCTTCCCCGAGGTTGGCTTCTACTAGTTTTTCCATTCGTCTGTAAAGAATTCGTGTTAGTATTTTGCAGCTGTGACTTATTAAGCTGATAGTTCGGTAATTTTCACATCTGTCAACACCTGCTTTCTTTGGGATTGGAATTATTATATTCTTCTTGAAGTCTGAGGGTATTTCGCCTGTTTCATACATCTTGCTCACCAGATGGTAGAGTTTTGTCAGGACTGGCTCTCCCATGGCCATCAATAGTTCCAATGGAATATTGTCTACTCCGGGGCCTTGTTTCGACTCAGGTCTTTCAGTGCTCTGTCAAACTCTTCACGCAGTATCATATCTCCCATTTCATCTTCATCTACATCCTCTTCCATTTCCATAATATTGTCCTCAAGTACATCGCGCTTGTATAGACCCTCTATATACTCCTTCCACCTTTCTGCTTTCCCTTCTTTGCTTAGAACTGGGTTTCCATCTGAGCTCTTGATATTCATACAAGTCGTTCTCTTATCTCCAAAGGCCTCTTTAATTTTCCTGTAGGCGGTATCTATCTTACCCCTAGTGAGATAGGCCTCTACATCCTTACATTTGTCCTCTAGCCATCCCTGCTTAGCCATTTTGCACTTCTTGTCGATCTCATTTTTGAGACGTTTGTATTCCTTTTTGCCTGTTTCACTTACTGCATTTTTATATTATCTCCTTTCATCAATTAAATTCAGTATTTCTTCTGTTACCCAAGGATTTCTACTAGCCCTCGTCTTTTTACCTACTTGATCCTCTGCTGCCTTCACTACTTCATCCCTCAAAGCTACCCATTCTTCTTCTACTGTATTTATTTCCCCCATTCCTGTCAATTGCTCCCTTATGCTCTCCCTGAATCTCTGTACAACCTCTGGTTCTTTTAGTTTATCCAGGTCCCATCTCCTTAAATTCCCACCTTTTTGCAGTTTCTTCAGTTTTAATCTACAGGTCATAACCAATAGATTGTGGTCAGAGTCCACATCTGCCCCTGGAAATGTCTAACAATTTAGAACCTGGTTCCTAAATCTCTGTCTTACCATTATATAATCTATCTGATACCTTTTAGTATCTCCAGGGTTCTTCCATGTATACAACCTTCTTTCATGATTCTTAAACCAAGTGTTAGTTATGATTATGTTGTGCTCTGCGCAAAATTCGAACAGGCGGCTTCCTCTTTCATTTCTGTCCCCCAATCCATATTCACCTACTATGTTTCCTTCTCTCCCTTTTCCTACACTCGAATTCCAGTCACCCATGACTATTAAATTTTCGTCTCCCTTCACAGTCGGAATAATTTCTTTTATTTCATCATACATTTCTTCAATTTCTTCGTCATCTGCAGAGCTAGTTGGCATATAAACTTGTACTACTGTAGTAGGTGTGGGCTTCGTATCTATCTTGGCCACAATAATGCGTTCACTATGCTGTTTGTAGTAGCTTACCCGCATTCCTATTTTCCTATTCATTATTAAACCTACTCCTGCATTACCCCTATTTGATTTTGTGTTTATAACCCTGTAGTCACCTGACCAGAAGTCTTGTTCCTCCTGCCATCGAACTTCACTAATTCCCACTATATCTAACTTCAACCTATCCATTTCCCTTTTTAAATTTTCTAACCTACCTGCCCGATTAAGGGATCTGACATTCCACGCTCCGATCCGTAGAACGCCAGTTTTCTTTCTCCTGATAACGACATCCTCTTGAGTAGTCCCCGCCCGGAGATCCGAATGGGGGACTATTTTACCTCCGGAATATTTTACCCAAGAGGACGCCATCATCATGTAATCATACAGTAAAGCTGCATGCCCTCGGGAAAAATTACGGCTGTAGTTTCCCCTTGCTTTCAGCCGTTCGCAGTACCAGCACAGCAAGGCCGTTTTGGTTATTGTTACAAGGCCAGATCAGTCAATCATCCAGACTGTTGCCCTTGCAACTACTGAAAAGGCTGCTGCCCCTCTTCAGGAACCACACGTTTGTCTGGCCTCTCAACAGATACCCCTCCGTTGTGGTTGCACCTACGGTACGGCTATCTGTATCGCTGAGGCACGCAAGCCTCCCCACCAACGGCAAGGTCCATGGTTCATGGGGGGGGATAAAATACGATAATTTTTGTAATAAACCGGGACTTCTGTCAAGACCCTTTCGTCCCTGTTAATTAACCACGAAAGATGTCTGATATACCTCTATTCTGAAGTAACAACGTGTGCATGCATTTAAAGAGATGAAGTGCATGATGTGAAGTTCTGTGACAGAGATACGAACCCAACACGTAATCGGATTGTTAACGAAGTAAAATCAAATGTTTCGTATCGGTTTCTCTTACCAGCTGCTAGGTGTCTGAATCTAAAATAAGGATACAAACTTTTGTGCCTAAGCGACAATCGAACTGTACACCTACCGTGCATCCACGAATATAGCTTAAGTATCAGTTGCTTATTCACCAATAGTAAGATGTGTGCGTGTTTGACCAGAAATAACGACACCTATTGCCATTGTTGGCAGCACATAACAGACACTAAAAATGTACGTTAATTTTTCACTAACAGGCCGGTGTGCACGTGATAGGGCTTGAAATGAAATTATGAATATTTTTGCACTGGATCAGGATTCGGACCCACATACTTACCTTTGGAGGTGACCTAGAGAAGATTGCAGTCTTGAGAAAAGGAACGAAATGATTGAACTATACTGTTCCGAGAGATTCAGATCCTCGAAAGAGGAGTTACGAATTCGAATCACAGTCCAGCACCAAATTTTTCAACGTCTTTAGTTCAATGAAGTACAAGTAAAGTAAGAGCCCTGTTCCTTTAAACGGCTATCGGTTCATCAAATAAAATTTTATAATGTAAGTAAGTTTACTGACGACTGTATTTCTGTTTACCATGAGTTCCGCTATGTCATTTCCCAACGTAAATCGGCTCTGCCCAGTTGGTAATGAAGGAACGTGATGTTTAATGCGCATTCTGGATTATAATGTCTTTCTCTTGATGTTACCAGGGGTAAAGTAAATCTATTTGTGCCTCTTAAAAGTAAATGCCTGAACCCACGCATTGCACCTGTGATAATTCGTTCCGCCAGACCATTGTGTCCACATTTCCCAGCCCCAGGAGTATGCTGTAACAGATGATGTGCTTAGCTTACAAAATTAGTCACGGTGGAAAAACGCGAGGCTATTAAATGGTTAAGTAGAAGCAAACTTCTGAAGCGGAGATTATGCTACTCTCATGTCAGCAGCATGTAAAGACTCTTCTAGGCATCATAGGCTCGCTCTGAAACCATTTTGAAATTTTCACAAAATCAGCAAATTTCTTAGTTCGAGAAAAACCACTGGGAAGTGTGAAGTTACCGGATAATTCGGTTATTACCGTCATTATTACTATCATTTTCTTCATACCGCTGCTGGAACACTGTACTTGAAGATCATTTGGTCACTATAGAAGTAGTTTCCCAAGAACAGGTTCTTTCCCTGTCTACGAAATCCTTTTCATGTTAATATGAAACTTCACCCCCCCATCAACCATGGACCTTGCCGTTGGTGGGGCGGCTTGCGTGCCTCAGTGATACAGATTGCCGTACCGTAGGTGCAACCACAACGGAGGGGTATCTGTTGAAAGGCCAGACAAACGCGTGGTTCCTGAAGAGGGGCAGCAGCCTTTTCAGTAGTTGCAGGGGGAACAGTCTGGATGATTGACTGATCTGGCCTTGTAACACTAACCAAAACAGCCTCGCTGTGCTGGTACTGCGAACGGTTGAAAGCAAGGGGAAACTGCAGCTGTTATTTTTCCTGACGGCATGCAGCGTTACTGTATGTTTAATGATGATGGCGTCCTCTTGGGTAAAATATTCCGGTGGTAAAATAGTCCTCCATTTGGATCTCCGGGCGGGGGGGGGGGGGGGGACTACTCAAGAGGACGTCGTTATCAGGAGAAAGAAAACTGGCGTTCTACGGATCGGAGCGTGGAATGTCAGATCCCTTAATAGGGCAGGTAGGTTAGAAATTTTAAAAAGGGAAATGGATAGGTTAAAGTTAGATATAGTGGGAATTAGTGAAGTTCGGTGGCAGGAGGAACAAGACTTTTGGACAGGCGAATACAGGGTTACAAATACAAAGTCAAATAGGGGTAATGCAGGAGTAGGTTTAATAAAGAATAAAAAAATAGGAATGCGGGTAAGCTACTACAAACAGCATAGTGAACGCATTGTTGTGGCCTCACCTACCACACCTACTACAGTAACTTTATATGCCAACTAGCTCTGCAGATGACGAAGAAATTGAAGAAATGTATGACGAAAAAAAAAAAAGAAATTATTCAGATAGTGAAGGGAGCCGAAAATTTAATAGTCATGGGTGACTGGAATTTGGTAGTAGGAAAAGGGAGAGAAAGAAACGTAGTAGGTGCATATGGATTGGGGCTAAGAAATGAAAGAGGAAGCCGCCTGGTAGAATTTTGCACAGAGCATAACTTAATCATAGCTAACACTTGGTTCAAGAATCATAAAAGAAGGTTGTATACATGGAAGAAGCCTGGAGATACTGATAAATTTCAGATAGATTGTATAATGGTAAGAAAGAGATTTAGGAACCAGGTTTTAAATTGTAAGACTTTTCCAGGGGCAGATGTGGACTCTGACCACAATCTATTGGTTATGAACTGTAGATTAAAACTGAAGAAAATGCAAAAAGTTGGGAATTTAAGGAGATGGGACCTGGATAAACTGACTAAACCAGAGGTTGTACAAAGTTTCAGGGAGAGCGTAAGGGAACAAATGGCAGGAATGGGGGAAAGAAATACAGTAGAAGAAGAATGGGTAGCTTTGAGGGATGAAGTAGTGGAGGCAGCAAAGGACCAAGTAGGTAAAAAGAAGAGGGCTAGTAGAAATCCTTGGGTAACAGAAGAAATATTGAATTTAATTGACGAAAGGAGATAATATAAAAATGCAGTAAATGAAGCAGGCAAAAAGGAATACAAACGTCTCAAAAATGAGATCGACAGCAAGTGCAAAATGGCTAAGCAGGGATGGCTAGAGGATAAATGTAAGGATGCAGAGGCTTATCTCACTAGGGGTAAGATAGATACTGCCTACAGGAAAATTAAAGAGACCTTTGGAGAAAAAGAACCATTTGTATGAATATTAAGAGCTCAGATGGAAACCCAGTTCTAAGCGAAGAAGGGAAAGCAGAAAGGTGGAAGGAGTATATAGAGCGTCTATACAAGGGCGATGTACTTGAGGACAATATTATGGAAATGGAAGAGGATGTAGCTAAAGATGAAATGGGAGATACGATACTGCGTGAATAGTTTGACAGAGCGCTGAAAGACCTAAGTCGAAAGAAGGCCCCGGTAGTAGACAACATTCCAGTAGAACTACTGACGGCCTTGGGAGAGCCAGTCCTGACAAAACTCTACCACCTTATCTTAGAAGCTAGATTAAGGAAACGCAAACCTACGTTTCTACCATTTGTAGACTTAGAGAAAGCTTTTGACAATGTTGACTGGAATACTCTCTTTCAAATTCTGAAGGTGACAGGGGTACAATACAGGGTGCGAAAGGCTATTTACAATTTGTATAGAAACCAAATGGCGGTTATAAGAGTTGAGGGGCATGAAAGGGAAGCAGTGGTTGGGAAGGGAGTGAGACAGGGATGTAGCCTCTCCCCGATGTTATTCAATCTGTATATTGAGCAAGCAGTGAAGGAAACAAAAGAAAAATTCGGTGTAGATATTAAAATCCATGGAGATGAAATAAAAACTTTGAGGTTCGCCGATGACATTGTAATTCTGCCAGAGACAGCAAAGGACTTGGAAGAGCAGTTGAACGGAATGGATAGTGTCTTGAAAGGAGAATAGAAGATGAACGTCAAAAAAAGCAAAACGAAGATAATGGAATGTAGTCGAATTAAGTCGGGTGATGCTGAGGGTATTAGATGAGGAAATGAGACACTTAAAGTAGTAAAGGAGTTTTGCTGTTTGGGGAGCAAAATAACTGATGATGGTCGAAGTAGAGAGGATATAAAATGCAGACTGGCAATGGGAAGGTAGGCGTTTCTGAAGAAGAGACATTTTTTAACATCGAGTATAGATTTAAATGTCAGAAAGTCGTTTCTGAAAGTATTTGTATGGAGTGTAGCCATGTATGGAAGTGAAACATGGACGATAAATAGTTTAGACAAGAAGAGAATAGAAGCTTTCGAAATGTGGTGCTACAGAAGAATGCTGAAGATTAGATGGGTAGATCACATAACTAATGAGGAGGTGTTGAATAGGATTGGGGAGAAGAGAAGTTTGTGGGACAACTTGACTAGAAGAAGGGATCGGTTGGTAGGACATCTTCTGAGACATCGAGGGATCACCAATTTTGTATTGGAGGGCAGCGTGGAGGGTAAAAATCGTAGAGGGAGACCAAGAGATGAATACACTAAGCAGATTCAGAAAGACGTAGGTTGCAGTAGGTACTGGGAGATGAAGAAGCTTGCAGAGGATAGAATCCCGTGCTCGTGCCATAGGAGGATATGGAGAGAAGGCGCGGGGTTTGGTTAATATGCAGCGTTTTCTCCTACCAGTTATGTCAAACATTCAGGTGTATAATCTTCCATCACGATTACAGTTTCCTACAAAATATATACCAATAAAACACTTACCTTGTTACTTTGTGACAAAAGTTTATTTCAGTACAATAAAAAGTCTTTGGAAATCACTTATGCCCACCTGTCACAAAAGTAAGATAACAAACACTTTGCACTTCGAAATCGATGGCACCTATGTACAGTCTTGTGACGTTTAAATAAATCGTCTTAACGGCACTAAATCGTGGTTTGTGAATCGTTTACCGGCCGTATTCTGCCGCATTTCGCTGGCTGGAAGGCAAAAAGCTTACGGACAAATTTCACAGAAGGAAAAGAGGGACGAAATGTCTCCCACTGGAAGGTCATGTTGTTTTATTTAAAAGATTACAAAATCAGGTAAAACGAACAGTCAGGTTGTCAGTATAAGCACATTGCTGTTGTTAGTATGATGTTGCACTGCCCAGGGCCTGTAATGATAAAGGGCCCGTTTAGGTCAGGCATATTGTATACAGAAGTGGAAGAGAGAGCACTACTAAATTCTAATCCGTATGCATTGCATACACACAGAAATTACTCTTACAGTATACTTATGGAGCCCAATGAGTGAATTGCGTATTATCCTGTGAGAAAGAGCACTGGCAAACAGTCTTCGCTACGTTAGGTTACTTAAACTGGTGTCACTCAGAGCTAGAATTTATGGTCAGCGACAAAGTGTAAGGTCAATGAGTCGGATACGAGATTTGCAACTGTGAAATACATTCCTACATTATAGAAGCGAATATTAAATTTGAACTAATATTGCGAAAATTTTGTACTTGGATAGCTTGGAACGAAAATCTTTCTGTTTATTGCAAAGGAAAGCAATTGATTTTCTAAAACATTGTCTGTCATACACAACTTGAAACAGGTCATATCAACCAAATCATATGGAAGAACTGACAGCGACGTATATCGGAAGGCAGTAAGATCTCTTGCCTTTTGGTTTGGAAGTACTTCATAGCCATATCTAGGCGCTTGTAAATGAAGAAAGGCAGCGCGTTTTTGCTATCAAGTAACGTCTTCATCAGTTATTTTAGTTTTAATGTAATCTGCAAGCAATTACTGACGTTTGATATTAACATTAGAAGGATTCCGTAGACAGGGAAAGAACCGTGTTGGGTTCGTATCTCTGTCACAGAACTTCACATCATGCACTTCATCTTTAAATGCATGCACACTTTGTTACTTCAGAATAGAGGTATATCAGACATCTTTCGTCGTTAATTAACAGGGACGAAAGGGTCTTGACAGAAGTCCCGGTTTATTACAAAAATTATCGTATTTTATTTTCAAGTTTAGATTTGGTTACTAGTATTGGCAAAACTTCGATAATTCATGACTCTTCATGGCTAGTCATCAATATAATATGATTAGATTAGATTACAGTAGATTAATTCTTGTTTCATTGATCATGAATACGATATTTCGTAATGCAACGTGTCATTTTAATGAAAGATTTCTTTACATACCATGATTCAATTTCTTTACAATTTTTTACTCTCTCTCCCTCTCTCTCTCATTCTTTTTGATTTTTATCTCTCTCTCTCTCTCTCTCTCTCTCTCTCTCTCTCTCTCTCCCTCTCTCTCTCTGTCACACACACACACACACACACATTCTTTTTTTTTTATTTGTTTGTTGTGATCGACTATCGGCGAGGCACGAAACCGTCTGTGAATGAATTTCTTAGTTTTGAGTACACTTACGAAAGAAATATAAAAACAACTGTAACAGTTACTGATTTATGATGCTTCGTTTGCAGTCAGTTCTGAGTATTATTAGTAACTACGCTCCAGTCCCTAAACCTAGTTACAGAAATGCGAATCAGACGCATTACGTATTCCAAGCCGTTGCAGCCGCGACTTGGAGACACCCGCTATGGTCACTTCCCAGCCCGCTGTAACATCACATCGGTTCGTCTTCTTCCTGCTGGTATTGTAACTGAGATTTCGCAAAAGCAATATTTAACATCTCTCGTAGTTCGTTAACAGGGTCAGTAGGTGCTGGGTAAGAATCCGCGTCAGTTAAATATGTTTGCGTTATGTGATTTAAAGTTGATATTTGCTAACTGATACTGTCTAAAATCGAGTTATATCACTCTCTGTATGCCTAATCAGGAATAACTGTTAGTTTCCGTCAGTCACGAAATCTTTGCTTAGTCTGCATGACCTGGGTTTGAATCCATATGCAGAACGAGACGGTTCGTCGTGCCATTTGAAATTCATACATATTCTCAACTAGCTGCTCGTGAATAACTCAAATTTTTAATGTCATTTTGTGTTAAATAATAAGTACGGTATGTTACTTTGAAGAGGAAATCATGAATACGACGAACTTACTAGGTGCATTACCTATCTCACGTAATAATGAGAGTGGTAACATTTCAGGTATGGCATTTATTGTAATAAATGTGAGCTTACAAGGCTTAAGGACAGTCTTATCTGTGATAATGTGTTCCCTGATATTTGTAGTATCTTAGTATTACTTTACATCTTGAGGTATTGCGATACAGAGCAGTGTTTTCTAGTGGTGACTTGTTGGAACCATCTTCAATAGTCAAACGACTGTACCAAGGAACGATTAGAGGACCTGCTAGACAGCTGCGTTATGTGGGTTGCATGGGAATCAGGCGAAATGCAATTCAGGTCGTTCGGATAGTTAGAGCATGACTGTACCATGTGCAGTATGGGGAGGTATTGGTAATTGGAAAAGGTGACGTAAAACGGCACCTTCCTCTGTGTTTAAGCTGATTAAAAGTTTGGCGTGCCATGTATGGGTACCTGTGTGTAACTGTACGAAAAAGGACATATGCCTCCTCGGACGTTGTTCTACGATATATTAAATCTGTTGTTCTTTGTATAGTCAAAACTATGAAAACTGTGTCGTTTCCGTTTTCCCTTTATTATGCACGACCGTGTTTTTGAAGAAATATGGTCGACCGCTGTGGAAGAGCGGTTCTAGGCGCAGGTTCGAATCTTGCTTTTGGCATGGATGTGTGTGATGTCCTTGGGTTAGTTAGGTTTAAGTAGTTCTATGTCTAGGGGACTGATGACCTCAGTCGTTAAGTCCCATAGTGCTTGGAGCCATTTGAACTATTTTCGAGGAAGTATGGCGTTTTAATGTTTCTGGATTCCGTTGAGTTATCGCTGCCGTTGTGGTTTCTTAAAGAATACTCCTGTATCAATTGCCTTAAACCGTTTGGTGTTTCCCATCACCCAGCGAGAGCCGTTTCACCGTGTACGATTTGTTTGCTTAGCTGATAGTTAGAAAACGGCACCTTGGTTAATGCTACGTTTCATTTATTTTGAAGATTGGATTCACCTTTTTTTTACTGGTCAGTTACGGGCGTCTTTGTTTATTAAAATTTGCATATTTACGTATTCATACTGCCAACTGCTCACAAGCGTTTCCTCAGTGAAACTAATCATGGTATCGTGTAAGTGGCTTCACTGGTGATTGACAATGCTCGATTATTTAATGCTGTGTTATTTTGCTTTAAAATACTTCATCTAACTGTTTTCTTTTACTGGTCAGTTACGGCCAGCCTTGGCTAAGAAACATCTGCTTATTCATATACTCATGCTACCAATTCTTCTTGCTCGTTCTCTTAGTAAAATCACGCATTGTGTTCTGTATGTAGCTTACGTGCTGGGTGCTATGGCCACTTATTTAATGCTGCGTTATTTTTTTAAAAATATTTAATCTGTTTCTTGACTGGTCAATTTTGGCCGTTGTTGCTCAAGGAATACTTGCTTACTCATACACTCGTACTGCCAATTGCACATGAGTGTTCTCTCAGGAAAATTCCACATTGTCTTGGTTAATACCGACAGCTATGTCATTTGCTTTAATATTTAATCTGTTTTACTGCTCATTCACGGCCGCTTGCTTAAGCTCAATAGTTAATCCAACTTTCTTTTGGCTCATGAACCTTCTTCCTTAATAACATTTGAATTAACATATACTGATTCGGCACTCAGTATTTGTCAGCAACGCTCGCTCGTTTAATGCTATAATTTCAGTTTTTAATGTAACTGTTTAGTTGTCAGTCACAGACGTTTGAAATAAAGAATTCTAACGAAGTATGAAACTTCCTGGTAGATTGAGACTGTGTGCCAGACCGAGACTTGAGTTCTGGAACTTCGCCTTTTGTGGGCATGTGCTCTATCATCTGAGATACCAAAGCACGACTCACGACCCCTCCTCATAACCCTAATTAAGCCAGTACCTCGTCTCTTACCTTCCAAACCTCACAGAAGCTCTTCTGCGAACCTTGCAGAACTAACACTAGCGCTGTAAGGACGGGTCATGAGTCGTGCTTGGATATCTCAGATGGTAGAGCTCTTGCCCGCGAAAGCGAAGGTCCCGAGGTCGAATCTCGGTCCTGCACACAGTTTTAATCTGCCAGGAAGTTTCATATCTTCGCACACTGCGCTGCAGAGTAAACATTTCATTCTGGAAATTTTAACAAAGTAATTTGCAAGGTTATGTGAACATAGAACTGAGACAGCACTCTGGAATTAGTGGACTTAGATTCTTTTAGTAAAAGAGTAACTGTCCATATTTCAATTGAGTCAAGAAATTTATGCGATCACGGATATAAGTGAAAGTGTGTTTTTTATGGAAGAAATAAATGTTTTTGATTATGTACATCTTTAACTGTATTGCTCAAGAAGCGATGTATGTACTGTCTGCCTTGGTGTTAAAATAAATTTTGAAATGAGCTCAGTGGCTTTCCAATCAGAAATTACTGTCTCCAAGCAAACCTGTCTTCCCCCCACCCCTCCCCCCTCCGCGCAGTTTATCCTACCACGTAGGTACGTTTCACTATTTTGGTCAATAATGGATACATGCCGAAAATTGAGGACAGTGGATTACAAAGAACATCTCCTAGGAAATTCATATACCCTGACAGCGAAAACAAGATCGCAACAGAGAGCAGGAAAGTTGCTAGGCGTAGTTCTACATCTAAACGATGATATCTATGAAATGTTGTGCCAGTTCGGTAAGGATGGCGCTAGCAGAGCCACTATGAGGATTCAAATCATGTTTGCTATAATGCACACTACAAGGGTCATAAGCATTAGTTACAGTACCTCTGAGATTGGACTTGGTGATGTTAGGCTAGTATGCCTTTAAGGCGACAAAGACGCCATTATCAGCACCTCTCTAAATTCGAACGAGGTCGCGTAATAGGACTACTTGAAGATAAATGTTCCTTCTGCTAACCGCAGAAAGGCATAGCAGGAGTTTAACCACTATAAATGGTACATGGCTACCGGCTGCGGTGGTGACGGTCGCAGGGAGACCTGGCTCCAGACGGTCACGTGGCACTACCGAGAAGAGAAACCATCGTATTCGCCGTGTGTCTCTACCTTTGAAACAGCAAGCTGAGCAATATTTTGTGCCAAGTGACACAACGAATTGTTACAAATCGGTTACTTTAAGGACAGCTCCGAACCAGACGTCCCGTAGTGTCCATTCCACTGACACGAAGACACCGTCTTTTGCGAATTCGGTAGTGTCAGGCGAGAGCTAATTGCAGGAGAGGGTTGTTTTTCTGACGAAAGCTGGTTCTGCCTCAGTGCTAGTGATAGCCTAGTGTTGGTTAGAAGGAGGCGAGTTGAGGAACTGCAGCCAAACTGTCTGCGTGCCAGACGCACTGGGCCTACAACTGGAATTATAGTCTCGGATGCGATTTCATACGACACCAGAGGCACTCTGGTGGTTATCCTATGCATCTTGATAACTAATTTTACGTCAGTCTAATGATTCGATCTGTTGTGCTGCTATTGATGAACAATATTGGTTCAAAAATGGCTCTAAGCGCTATCGGACTTAACATTTGAGGTCATCAGTCCCCTAGACTTAGAACTACTAAACCTAACTAACATCAGGACATCAAACACATTCATGCCCGAGGTAGGATTCGAACCTGCGACCGTAACAGCAGCGCTGTTCTGCACTGAAGAGCCTAGAACCGCTCGACCACGATGGCCGGCTGAACAGTATTCAAGGTGGTGTTTTCCAATAGGATAATGTTCGCCCACATGGCACTGTTGTAACCCAGCGTGCTCTACAGTGTGTCGACATGTTGCCTTAGCCTGGTTGATCACCAAAACTGTCTAGAATCGAGCACATCTGGTTCATCATCAGATGACAATTCCAGCGCCATCTACAAGCAGCATTAACTGTCACTGTATTAAGTGACCTGCCGGCCGGGGTGGCCATGCGGTTCTAGGCGCTACAGTGTGGAACCGCGTCACCACTACGGTCGCAGGTTCGAATCCTGCCACGGGCATGGATGTGTGTGAAGTCCTTAGGTTATTTAGGTTTAATTAGTTCTAAGTTTTAGGGGACTGATGACCTTAGAAGTTAAGTCCCATAGTGCTCAGAGCCATTTGAACCATTTTTTGAGTGACCAAATTCGACGGACATGGGACACTATCCCACAAACTGATATCCGGCACCTGTATAACACAACGCATGCTCGTTTGCATGCTTGCATTCAGCATTCCGAAGGTTACACGGGTTATTAATGTGCCAGCATTTCACATTTGCAATAGATTATCTCGCGCTTACATTCACCTGTGATCTTGCAATGTTAATCGCTTAAATATGTTACCAAGACAGATGTATTCCCGAAATTTTATTTCTCCACGTGTATAATTCGTCCTTTGCCGATCTTTTATTAATTACAGGCTATAACCCTAAAATCATTCATGTCAGTATCCTGCAGCCAGAAAGGAAAGGCTTTAGATTTAATGTTCTTGAAGAGTTAGAAATTTGCAAACACCGCTCTATTAACGACGGTTTCGTTCTTAATGAACGGTTGAAATTACGTAACATAAAAGAATTTAATTGCATAAAGCCATTACTTAAAAACGCCTAAAGCTTAGCCCCTTTTTTCAGAGTATACTCTGAAATGATTTCTTCTCTTTTTCACATATTAACATTAAAATGGCTTCGTACAAACGCCCTGGTATGATGACTTACTATACGGTTACGGCTGCGTGGCACCGCTTGCCACTGAGCTCGTCTATCTTTCCTTCACATTCCACTGGGATGTGAGTTATTGTGAACCACATGTCACCACACTGGCAGCTATGAACCCACAGTTGTTAACGCCACGCTCTATGGCCTTTCCACGCTACTTCTCTTTACTTTTTTTAAAGATGTAATCTTCTGGGTTGCTGCACTATACTGCCCTCACCTCTCTATTGTCACTACTTCTAACCTTCATCCGTAAAACAAGTGCATGATACTAAATCAGCTATTCTTAAATGTTACACAATAGCATCACAGTTCTTGACCTCCATAATCTTATAGCTCGTTTCTTGTTTGTATTGCTTAATATCACAACACTTTTCGAAGGCCATCGGCCCTGCTCATTAACACGAATACTACGAAACTTATTTCACTCATAGGCCTCTAGCCGTACTCATACACACAAAAAAGAACCTCCTGGCTCTCCGTTCCACACTTGCGAGATAAAATGACTCTTTCCCATCTAATAAATTACAAATGGTTCAAATGGTTCTGAGCACTATGGGACTTAACATCTGAGATGTAATCTTCTGGGTTGCTGCACTATACTGCCCTCACCTCTCTATTGTCACTACTTCTAACCTTCATCCGTAAAACAAGTGCATGATACTAAATCAGCTATTCTTAAATGTTACACAGTAGCATCACAGTTCTTGACCTACATAATCTTATAGCTCGTTTCTTGTTTGTATTGCTTAATATCACAACACTTTTCGAAGGCCACCGGCCCTGCTCATTAACACGAATACAACGAAACTTGTTTCACTCATAGGCCTCTAGCCATACTCATACACACAAAAAAAAACTTCCTGGCTCATAGCGAGCGGTCGCCTTACCATTAGGCTATCCGAACACGACTCACGCCAGCCCCAAACTTCTACATCAGTCCCCTACAACTTAGAACTACTTAAACCTAACTAACCTAAGGACATCACACACATCCATGCCCGAGGCAGGATTCGAACCTGCGACCGTAGCGGTCGCGCGGTTCCAGACTGAAGCGTCTAGAACCGCTCGGCCACAACGACCGGCAATAAATTACACTTGATATAGCTGAGACACGGCAGCTCAGATCTTGGTGACGCATTCCAGTGGCGCTACTAACTACTTAGGCTGCCGATATCGATTCGAGTGTGTCTCCCGAGCTAAGTTCCTTGGTCGAGGTGCGTGTTTCTGGTTTGGTGGGACCTGGAGAGGCAGCTGGCTGAGAGTCACGTGGCTGGCAAGTTGTGGCTTTTGGGGCAATCCAGCTGTTGGGCGCGGTCCTCGAGAAGTGGCATAAGGTTACATCGCTCCGAGGCAAGCCACGTTAGCTCGCTTAAGGATTGGCAGCGGCGGGAGGCTCGAAGACAGACGGACGTCCTTTGGAACCTGGTCAAAGTTCCCAACTTACTCTGAAAACTGAAAGTTTAGGGCACCTCGACGATCGCCTGAATGTGTTGGAGGCAATAACACACTGGCCGGAATCCTGCAAGCCAAAGCTCCTCCACACCTGAGTTAAGAGTTCTTATTTTGAGTACCGATATTGTAAGGCTATGACTCTGTTGTGCCATGACTCTGTTGCACGGAAAAAATATTCAAATGTGTGTGAAATCTTATGGGACTTAACTGCTAAGGTCATCAGTCCCTAAGCTTACACACTACTTAACCTAAATTATCTTAAGGACAAACACACACACCCATGCCCGAGGGAGGACTCGAACCTCCGCCGGGACCAGCCGCACAGTCCATGACTGCACCGCCCACGAGCGCTCGGCTTGTTGTACGGAATTGGACCTGTTATATTAACGCGCCTACGTGTGTCTGAATGCATGACCTACGTTCAGTGTTACACATTGCAGTTTGTATTCTAGGCTACATGTCGTGAAAGTGTAGGAGTATTCCCTGTAATAGGTTCCGCGAAGAGGATAAATTGTAACATGACCTGTGTGGGATCCAAGGTGGTACATGTGTGTGTATGTGTTATTGCGTCAGCAGGCGCCGGTATGATCGCTTGTGAATACTAGTAATTTTAAGGAGTGTTAAATGTAACCTGTATTTGTACCCGCTTTGAGCTTTAATTGCGCAGATTACTGTTCCCTTTTCATGTGTGTCGGCAGGGCGGCTCTGGTGGCAAACGAATGTATGAATTCTCCGCCCTGCGAACTTTCCGCCTCATTAGAAATCTGCGAACTCTCCGCCTCGTACCTGCGTCCACTGTGTCTAATCCTACCTACAGCCGGACCGTCCGAATCAACTGGCTCTACCTGTTCCCTGTACTCGGCCGAACACCGCCAACACAGTCCCGTATGCCTGTTGAATATTTTCCAGCACATTACTGAAAAGTCCGATACATGTCTCTTTCCTTTTATTTGGTAATAATGGAAATGCAACTGGGTAGATATTAGTATAATTTTTATTACTTCCAAAATCTGCATGAATTGTGTATATCTGTGAAAACTGTTTGCTACAGCACTTGAACGTACCATCCATAAAAAAGTCTCGTTTACTTCTTAGAGCCTCTCTCCCTGCTCTTCCTCAGAACACTATTATCCTCTCTCTTGATTTATCGTCGCTTAACAGGAAACTGCTGCCATCATTCATAGTTAATAGCTCTGCCTTAAGTTCAATCTCTTCTCTTGTCTCTGGATCCCTCTCACTTCCCTGCGACTTTGCCCTTTGCTTGTATAACGTCCTCTTCGTTGCTCGCTGCTCTGGCATTTCTGTCACAAAGTCGTACCCTCGATTATGCAAGCTACCTAGCTCCTCTGAATATATTTTGGAAATAGACGTATTTTCCTCTCGTGCCCTCTTCATTACCTGGTTCAGAGTCATATTTCCAACCACTTGGATGTAACCACCTCAGTAGCTGTTATATGGAAGTTTCAACGACAATTCGTGGTAAGCCTAGTTGCCTCTATGAAGGTTATTATTACACAGTGAAGAAAACGAAGGAAGGTGGGACTGTGATTTGGCGCTGTTCAAAACAGAAAGAGAAGCATTGCCGAGGAAAGTTTGAAACCAAGGATTCTACAGAGCTCTTTTCGCACGAGCACCAATGTGGAGCTCCAGATGAAGAATGTATTACGGGTACAGTACAGGTGGTACAGGGTGTAGACATACGATTTACGACATGTAGAAGTTTGGGGCTGGCGTGAGTCGTGCTCGGATAGCCTAATGGTAAGGCGACCGCTCGCTATGAGCCGGAAATCCGAGTTCGAGTCCCGGTCCGGCACAAATTTCCATTGTCGTCATTCCATTCTACAGCTGATGGTTGCCCACATTCGCAGTTGCAAACAGACTTAATGTAAAGTAAATACTGATGAACCCCTCCATTAAAGCAAAACTAACTGGCATTGCGGGCTGCGAATACCTAGCTGACCAACCGACAAGGCATGGAAGCCGTGTTGCACACTAAACGTGAACAAATCCAACCATACCTCTCACACCATGCAATCGATATATGACCAATCGACCACTCGTTTAACGACCTTGCCTTGTTACAGGCACAGACGCTGCATCTGGCCTAGGAGACACTAGTGCCCGGCCCAGCACTACCTCTCCTCAACAGACCAATATTCTTCGTGACGACCTAAGCCGTGAGAACGGCACCGAGCAACGCGGGATACCCAAAAATAACAATTTCAGCCTTGCACGAGCCGTCGTAGATAGCAAAGAAATCACGACGGCCCTTACTACACGTCGAGACCAATGCAAAGGATTTTTTTCCCCCTTGGCGCTTACCTTAGCACTTTTTCCCTTCTGTCCATCAAACCGATACCCTTTGTTCGCGTTTCGACCTCTTCTATCTCCTCGATGAGCACGCATTAGTGAATAATCCTACTCAGTGTTACAGACGCATCACAGCCCCACATCCCGTGAACTACTCGATCGTAACCAACCACACTGGGGGTGACGTAAATCTTTCGTGACGGTCACCTCGTCGTGGGGCGTGAGGGGCTCCACCCTATTAAAATAAAAAATAAAGAACATAAATGAAAATATAATTGACTCCGCGCTACCCCGGGGGGCTGGGGCAGATGGATCGAATTTGGTGTCGTTGTAGGTCGTCCTATGAGACGAGCAACTTTTATTACAACCTTTTTTCAGTCCGGTGAACGGGTAATCAGCTGTGAAAATGGACCGCCAAACTAATACCGAAAAAATTTTAACCAAACTGTTTGTTTGATTGCAACGAGTCTATAACTGCATTGGACAAATATGACTTCGACTTAGCTCAACGGAATGTGCCCGCAAAACAGTGAGACGCTAAAAATTGGTTAGAGAGGTCACAGTTCGTAGTAACTGACGGAAAGTCATCGAGTAAAACAGAAGTGATTTCTGGCGTTCCCCGAGGAAGTGTTATAGGTTCTTTGCTGTTCCTTATCTATATAAACGATTTGGGAGACAATCTGAGCAGCCGTCTTAAGTCGTCTGCAGATGAAACTGTCGTTTATCAACTAATAAAGTCATCAGAAGATCAAAACAAATTGCAAAACCATTTCGAAAAGATATCTGAATGGTGCGAAAATTGGCAGTTGACCCTAAATAACGAAAAGTGTGAGGTCATCCACAAGAGTGCTAAAAGTAATTCGTTAACCTTTGGTTACACGATAAATTAGTCTAATCTAAAAGCCGTAAATTCAACTAAATACCTAGGTATTACAATTACGAACAACATAAATTGGAAGGAACACATAGAAAACGTTATGGGGAAGGCTAACCAAAGACTGTGTCTTATTAGCAGGACATTAGAAAATGTAACAGATGTACTAAGGAGACTGCCTACACTACGCTTGTACGTCCGCTTTTAGAATACTGCTGCGCGGTGTGGGATCCTTACAAGATAGGACTGACGGAGTACATCGAAAAAGTTCAAAGAAGGTCAGCACGTTTTGTATTATCGGGAAATATGGGGAACAATGTCACAGACATGATACAGGATATGGGTTGGACATCACTCAAAGAAATGGGTTTTTCGTTGCGACGGAACCTTCTCACGAAATTCCAATCATCAACTTTCTCCTCCGAATGCACCAACTTTCTCCTCCGAACCGACCTACATAGGGAGAAACCATTACCACGATAAAATAAGAAAAATCAGAGCCCGTAGGGAAAGAAATAGGTGTTCATTTTTTCCGCACGCTATACGAGATTGGAATAATAGAGAATTGTGAAGGTGGTTCGATAAACCCTCTGCCAGGCACTTAACTGTGATTTGCAGAGTATCCACGTAGATGTAGATGTAGAAATGCATGCGATATATTCCATGTTATTTACGTGGTTCACAACGGAAAGAATGCTTGTCACCGAATTTCATCTCAGACTCATTCGTGAGATTTTAGAGACTTACCACCAAGAAAGGAAAGCATTAGCATCTCATCGATTATAAGGGGAAAAGATTTTAAGAAAGGCATTTTCCAAGTACTGTTAAATCGTAATTAAAACATCAGTGACCTACAAGGAGGTGCTTGTCTTGAAATATATAACAAATATCTGAAGTAAGGTTCTTTGTAATGTCATCTACTTTTAGGGACTTCAGCAATGAAGAATATTCAAAGTACACTTTATTCGAAGAACTTACTGATGAGAAGAAATCCAGAAGTGCATGCGACGGCGACGCTGCAGTGTTCAGCGCCATATCGCACCCAGCATGGCGCGCGCCGCACTGTGGAGCGTCCCGATTGCACACGGGTGTGGCCACAGGTATGCTGCCACAGCAGCGAAACGTTTACGCATGTGGGCACGTTGTTTTGGCACGTTTGTGTACTTCATCAACCTAAAAGCTCTAATCTGCAGTAGTGCAGTGGACCGTCATACTTTTCCGAGATCCACTATTTGATGGCATCGGGATGTCGATTGCGATTTTCTAATGCGAGAGATCCCAGGTTTCTGCGTAGTTCACATCTACATTAAGTTAAAGCTCCCTCTACAACTGGTTACATCAAAGGTGGGACGAAGACATGAAGATAGCCCCTTCAACAGGACTGTGACTATTATAGCGCTACGGTCACAGGTTCGAATCCTGCCTCGGGCATGGATGTGTGTGATGTCCTTAGGTTAGTTAGCTTAAGTAGTTCTAAGTTCTAGGGTCCTGATGACCTCCGCTGTCAAGCCCCTTAGTGCTCAGAGCCATTTGAACCATTAAAGCTCTGCAGCGTTCAAATAAACCTGCACCTTGATAGATTTACTTCAGTTTGCTTTAAGTTGCTACAAGTGACCTCGCCTCGTCATACGTGATGGACAAACATTAGAGGAGCCGCGCAAGGTACGGCGGAGGTGTCTCTGGCTAAGCGGTCAGCTATTTCGGGTGCCTGATTAACACATTGCGTGTCGCCCGCAAGTTTTACTCTTTACAGAGCACTTAGTGTACGAGAAAAAACTGCCAGAGGCCACGCAAAAGTGGACAGAGCTAACTGCAATCTCTTTAAATTTGAGCAAAGGCAACTTAGTGGCCGTTCCAGGGCATTGCGCTCTGACACGCACCACCGGGTTTGAGCGCCACAGGCGAGCATCAGAGCCTCCGTATGCACACCAGAAATTTTTATTCGGACGGGATCCAAGCGCTCACTGGTATTGTCTCGTATTAGACTTTACGCTCCTTGTCCGGCGGTCTCAGACAAGTTTGATACGGCCCTCCACTGCATCATATCCAGTATCAGCTTTTTCACCTTCTCAGTAGCTCTTGTAGCCAACATCGATAATTATTTGCTCCGTATATTCTAACCTCTGCCTTCTTCTGTAATTTTTGTTCTCTAAAGCTCTTTACATCACCAAACAAATCATGCTCTAATGTTTTAACACAGGTCCTATTTCTGTTTCCATTTATTCCTTTCTTCATTGATACTGCGGAGAAGTTCATCGTTTCTTACCAGTCCGCTGAATTTTTAACATCTTTGTGTAACACCATATGTCCAATTCTTCGACTGGTGTCCGTTTTTGGTTTTCATAGAGCACATAATCCTCTTCAGTACAATGATAGTGTCCACCTGTATATACTCAGATATATTTTTTTCCAAATGAAGATCTATGTTTGATCGTATATTTCTCGTGGCTAGTTGTGTTGTTGCTAGTGCCCGACTCATCATGTGTTATTCTGCTTCCAAGATAGCAGAATCCCTACATTTCACCTAGTACCTGCTGTCCAATACTGATGTGATATTTGTGGCTAATTTCATTCTGTTGCCTCTTAGTACTGGCGTCTTTCTTTGATTTTCTCACAATCCATTTTCTGTCCTCAGTTAACAGTTCATTTACTTCAGGGAGTCCTACAATCTTCCTCTCTTTCAAAACACAGTAACGTAATCCGAAAATCTTTTGATTGATATCTTTTCACATTGAACTCTAATCCCAATTGTTCACTTTCCCCTTATGTGCCTATGATATGCCGCTTGCATTGTAGATGAGGATAACTGCGTCCATTCCTTAACGCCCTTTTTAATTGAACCACTTGTCAAATGATCTTTCATTATAATTACTCTCTTTTTGTTCTTACACATAATGTGTATCACCATCTCTTCTCCTATTTTGCGAACATATTTTTCTGAGAATTTATCGAAAGCTTTTTCTAGAATTACAAATCCTATATATGTTTCTTGAATTTACTTACGTCATGCTGTTATTATAAGGAGTAATCTCCGAAATGCCTCTCTCGTGCCTTTTCCTTCCCTAATGTCTAACTGATAGACAGCATAGGGCGCATCGGACTTTTCATGCTGATTGTACAATGTTCCTCGGATTTGTTCATACTGTCAGTCTCTGTCTCTACACACGAACTTAAATAGTTGATTAATTGTCAATTCCCACAATGACTTTAGTAATTCCGAAGAAATGTTACGTATTATTTGACCGAAAGTCTTAGAGAGCTCTGTAGAACTCTGACTCACACTGGATCCACTCTGTCTTTCAAACTGACTTACGTGTCTTCTTGTGTGACGTCAGTAGTTAGTTCCTCTCCCTCTTAGAGCTCTTCAGTGTACCCTTCCCCCTATCCGCTGTCTTCTCAGCGAATCCCTTTGTGCTCTTATTGTCGAAGCCTTGTTTTAGTTTCTTCAGCCGTTACTTTAACTTCACTGTACGCTGAATCTGTTTTTTCGATAATCATTTCCTTTGACATTGCTACACGTTTCCTGTGCAGCTGTTTAGTTTTAGCTTCATTACACATCATGAATATCCCATTCCATACCATTTTTCTGTGTTCTTTCTGTTTCCCCAGACACTTCTGTATTCACCCCCTCAGTCAATGAAGTATCTCTTCTGTGACACAAACTAGTACACATAATTGCTCGAACTCTGGTAATAATTTCAGATACCGGTTAAACTCCATCAAGTTATTTGTTGAATCTAAACACCTGAAGGTATGACAACTTCAGATCAATAATCAACTTGCTTACGTCAGTTTAACATGAAAACAGAAACTTATTAGGAATAAATCACGCTGCACGACACACCCGGTCACATTGCATGACATGCTGGAACGATACGAATGCAAATTTTCTCCAAGGTGATGAAATGGTGGGCTGTAGTTAATGCTCTTACTTGCGGGCTTAGTGAAGTGGGATGTTTTACCTGTGTTCAAATGAATAGGGAGCAGATTTAAACGACTGCAGTAAAAGTATACGGCGACTGAGGGACGAGGGGAGCGATTTTTCTGAGGAACCTGGGTGAAAGCATTTGAGAACTGCCGAGCTCTGCTGTCTCATTTTGCAGACACATTAGATGGCGCCGGTCAATAGGTGGCCGCATTCAGGTAGGCTGACTAGAGCCGAGGAGACGCTGCTGCAATGATCAGAGCATTCAAGACCGGAAATAAAGCAGAGGATGGGCCCTTATTAGGCAGAAAGCCGAGAAGACAACTGTGAGCTTTCTGCGAATTTCTGTGGGACAAGTCATCATAAAATGATGAAAAATAAAAGGAAGGCTTCTGAAGTACCAGTAAAGATGGAAACAGAGGACGGTACCATTATTGAAGATCCAGGGAATATAAAAGATCTCTGGAAAGAACATTTTAAGAAGCTGTTAAACGCTGAGGAGCAGATACATGAGGAAACAACAAATAATGAAGAAATTGAGAGAAGTTGGGAAGCAGAATTAGGACAAATTACACGGGAAGAAAAGGAAAAACTGTGAAGAAGATGAATGGGGGGAAAGCCCCAGGACCTGATGAAGTAGCAGTGGACATGATAAGAGCAGCAGGTCCAGCGGGAATGCAGTGGCTGTATAGAGTACTATCAAGCGTGTGGAGAAATAGTAAAATACCTGACGACTGGAGAACAGGAGACATTGTTCCCATCTTCAAGAAAAGCAATAAAAGACTTTGTAAAAACTACAGAGGAATGACCCTCATGAGTCATACAGCCAAGATTTTTGAAAGAATTTTACTAAATAGAATAAGTGAAAAGATAGAAAAGGAGCTGACTGAAGAACAGCATGGGTTTAGGAAAGGAAGGAGCACGATCGACCTGATATTTTCTATCCGCCAACTGATGGAAAAAAGTTGGGAGTATAACAAAAGGGTGATAATCGTTTTTATAGACATAGAAAAGGCATATGAATCAGTTGACAAGGAAAGACTCTGGGACGAACTGAAGAAGATAGATATAGAAGATGGATACATTAATGTTATAAAGACAATGTACAGAGGCCACAATTGTAGAATTAGAACACCATTGGGGAACTCTGAATACTTCGAAATAAGACAAGGACTTAAGCAAGGAAGTATTCTATCTCCTGCGCTTTTTAATGTTGTGATGGAGGGAATGAATAGGGCAGTTAAAGATATAGTAAAAGAAAAAGACAAAAAGATGATTTTTGCAGATGATATGGTAATATGGGGTGATAAAGAGGTAGATGTACAGTTACAGCTTGATGCGTGGAAAGAAATAATGACAAGGTATGGATTAAAAATAAATAAAGATAAGAGTGAAGTAATGGTATTTGGAAGGGAGAAAGGAATCAACGGAAATATTACCTGAATGGAGAACCCCTCAAAGTGGTAGAAAGTTTCACTTATTTAGGGAGTGAAATATCTAGGGATGGAAGAATAACTAACGAAATTAATAGGAGGTTACAGAAGGGAGGCAATTTCTACCAAACAATAAAACATCTGATTTGTAATAATGAAGTTTCAGAAAGAGCAAAACTCCTTATGTATAAGAATTATTACATCCCTATTGTCACCTATGGTGGAGAAACATGGACAATGACAGAACGGGACTGGAGCAGACTGCAAGCAGGGGAAATGAAATTTCTCAGAGCAGTTAAGGGAAAAACAAGAATGGACAGAGTAAGGAATGTAGAGATTAGAAAGGACCTCAAACAAAAAAGTATGAGAGAAGAAATTGAAAGAAAGAGATTAAGATGGTATGGGCACGTTAAGATGATGCATGGGCAGAGACTCCCCCAAATTATGGAAGAACTAAAGATGGATGGGAAAAGACCTAGAGGGCGCCCAAGAACACGGTGGAAAATGGGAGTGAGAATATCTGTTGAAAGGAGAGGTATGACCTGGCAGCAAGTGGAGGAAGAAAAGTGGTGGGAGGATCGAGCCAAATGGAGAGGACTCGTCAGCACACAAACCCGGCAGTAGCTGGAGCGGGATTCGGATATAGATAGATAGAAGTCACTGGCACCTGACGTCCAAACTCTGTTACAAAACATATTGTGAAGGCACAGGGCTTTTGGCGAGTTTATGGCCATTCTTTGGAAAGTTCGAAATGGACAGAACAGGGGAGATAACAATCTTCTTGTGGAGGGCTGTGGTTCCATCAAGGGCATGTTGTTAGCAGAAGACACGGCGCAAATGCGTGGGGAAGAGGTTGCGAAGCTAAATCTTCTTTCCATTTCTCCCAATCAACTTTAAAGTCTCTGATTGGTCAAATCTGTGTATGCAGTCTCCCATCTGTGTATGCAGTCTCCCATCTTCATATGCACTGCTTCAGTTTATGATTGGCTTGTGCTAAATTGGGAGCAGTCTAAGATGTAAATGTGTTTTGCTACCGAGCTGGCGAGGAAAATGAAAAGAAAGAGAAGAGGACACTCTCGTACTGGCTCTTCACTAGTAAAGAATTGCAGGTCTCAACCTAAATGGTGAGACTTGTGTACTTTGCTAGTGTGCCACTTAGAGCCTGTGCCAGTCACCTTCTGAACCATCAGAGGTACTGCTTCTAGCATCATGCACACAAAGAGTGATGTGTGGGTGTACTTATTCGTCTTGAGTTAGCCGTCTAAACATTTGACATATTCTGTCATGCATAGTCATGGGACTGAGTCAGATTGTATTTGGCAGGCCAGCAAATGGGTCCACCTGCACACAGGAATCCACTGGGGTTTCAGAGGCTCATACGGAAGTACCTACGTTCCGAATTAGCCAAACGCGAGACCGCGTACTTGCCTTTTTCGGGCGCGCGGCTTTAATAACAGATTGCTGCCGTCTGTGATTTCAGTCGCCGAACGCATCGTCGTGTGCCGCCCTAACCAGCAGAAGGGTAAATTATTCGCTGCTGCTGCATAGGGCTCCAATATACACTACTATCCATTAAAATTGCTACACCACGAAGATGACGTGCTACAGACGCGAAATTTAACCGACAGGAAGAAGATGCTGTGATATGCAAATGGTTAGCTTTTCAGAATATTCACATTAGGTTGGCTTCACCTACAACGTGCTGACATGAGGAAAGTTTCCAACCGATTTCTCATACACAAACAGCAGTTGACCGGCGTTGCCTGGTGAAACGTTGTTGTGATGCCTCGTGTAACGAGGAGAAATGCGTACCATCACGTTTCCGGCTTTGATAAAGGTCGGATTGTAGCCTATCGCGATTGCGGTTTATCGTATCGCGACATTGCTGCTCGCGTTGATCGAGATCCAAGGACTATTAGCAGAATATGGAATCAGTGGGTTCAGGAGGGTAGTACGGAACGCCGTGCTGGATCCCAACGGCCTAGTCATTAGCAGTCGAGATGACAGGCATATTATCCGCATGGCTGTAACGGATCCTGCAGCCACGTCTCGATCCCTGAGTGAACAGATGGGGACGTATGCAAGACAACAACCATCTGCACGAACAGTTCGACGACGTTTGCAGCAGCATGGACTATCAGCTCGGAGACCATGGCTGCGGCTACCCTTGACGCTGCATCACAGACAGAAGCGCCTGCGATGGTGTACTCAACGACGAACCTGGGTGCACGAATGGCAAAACGTCATTTTTTCGGATGAATCCAGATTCTGTTTACAGCATCATGATGGTCGCATCCGTGTTTCGCGACATCGCGGTGAACACACATTGGATGCGTGTATTCGTCATCGCCACACTGGCGTATCACCCGGCGTGATGGTACGGGGTGCCATTGGTTACACGTCTCGGTCACCTCTTGTTCGCATTGACGGCACTTTCAACAGTGGACGTTACATTTCAGATGTGTTACGACCCGTGGCTCTATCCTTCACTCGATCTCTGCGAAACCCTACATTTCAGCAGGATAATGCACGATCGCATGTTGCAAGTTCTGTACGGGCCTTTCTGGATACAGAAAATGTTCGATTGCTGCCCTGGCCAGCACATTCTCCAGATCTCTCACCAACTGAAAACGTGTGGTCAATGGTGGCCGAGCAACTGGCTGTCAAAATACGCCAGTCACTACTCTTGTTGAACTGTGGTATCGTGTTGAAGCTGCATGGGCAGCTCTACCTGTACACCCCATCCAAGCTCTGTTAGACTCAATGCCCAGGCGTATTAAGGCCGTTATTAGAGCCAGAGGTGGTTGTTCTGGGTACTGATTTCTCAAGATCTATACACTCAAATTGCGTGAAAATGTAATCAAATGTCAGTTCTAGTATAATATAATGGTCCAATGAATACCCGTTTATCATCTGCATTTCTTCTTGGTGTAGCTATTTTAATGGCCAGTAATGTATGTTTCTCACTAACATATTTTTCTTTTCTGAGAGTAGAATATAGATGCTTGATTGTTGAGTAGGTTTGTGCCATGAACCGGATTCACATGTATGAAGTCAGATAAGGTGAATAGTGTTCTGGTTAGTGTCGTGTGTCGATTCCCAGCTCATCACCTTGTCTACCATAGACCCCCATATTAGTGAAAGCGTTTGTCAAATAAAAATGTTTGTGTGACGTTTCTTTAGCCCTTTTTTTCTTGTGATATTAAGAATGAGTCAATCTATTGTTATTTAGATTACAACTCCTCCCTTTGTTCTGATTAATATTATCTTTGCCATTATTGTTAAAATCCTGATTACCAAATAACGTAAGAAGTTTCCAATTGGGGAACCGCTGCCATGATCTAGGTCCTTGGCACCTCTGTGATGATGTCATTTAGCGTCCTTGCCGAACAGGTACACGTTATGATGAAATAAAAAACAAAAACAAAAAATGAAAAATATGGTTCATTAGTATGTTTTAGATACTTAATGCTCTGATTGTGTTTTGATGTGTTTAATTGTTTATCTGCGGTGTGTTTGTGTCATAGACTTTTGTGTCAGATGTCTACAATTTACCCGTCGTTGATAATGGCGTCGTCGTATTATTTTTGTGGTGTTTACTATTGTATTTCTTTTGTATTTGCCTGTTTTTGATTATGAATCTAGTGTACTATTGTCGAGTCTCGGACTACATACTACTTTGCAAAATTTTTGACGTCATTATATCGTACTGCGTGTGAGTTAGATAATACGCTTACTCACGTGTTGCACGGATAATTACTGTTTGTTGTGGATAGAGAATTTGAATGATAACAAGAAGTAGGGCACTGAGTCAAGTAGACTGGGGGCGGGAAAATGAAGCCTACGTCATGGAGGAAGAGCGCAATAAAACGGTGGAGGTATAGATTGAAAGAAGGGAGGCGTTGCTGTTGAATGGTGTTAGCAACAACGATGTCGCGCAACAAGGAAATCAGGGAGACGAAAAGGATATGGCTTTTCTTGAGGGGACACAGTGTCAGATCGCTTGTGATAGAAAATGTGAGTGTACCACAAAATATCGAAGCAGAGGTGCTTATTAGAAATCCGGACAGAGAAGACAGGGCGGTATCAGAACGCAAGGATGCGGCTACAACACCGCAAATATCAACTATGACTTCGGTCGATCACGGTACTGAGGAAACGGTAGAGGACTTCAATCTGGTGGCACTTTTAATGAGTATGGAGAAGAAATTGGAGAAGAAAATTAATGAGACGAGGACGGACATCCAAAATATCGGTGCTCAGGTAAATGAGATGCAAGCGGAACACAAGTCATGGGCAAAGAAAATTCCAGAAAAACCTACGTAAAGTGAACAGCAAAGCAATGAAAGGTTTAAATATAGCACATGATGCTAAGAAGACGGCAGAGAGCGTCAAAACGGTAGCAAGTTTCGCAAGACGAGTAGCAGCTGAAGCATCGAAAGCGAGTAAACGCACAGAACAGCGAGGACGAGAAACAGTGGTCAATGAACAAGGTCGAAAGTGTGGAAAAGCGGCAAAATGACGCGTAGCAGCGCATCGACACGAAAATAAGTGAAGCCACGGATCTCCATGCGACAGCGGCCATGGACGAATTAGAGTTTAAGCTACGCAAATTAGGGACTGGTTCGGAGATAACAACTGCAACTCCAGTGAGCGAGACTGAAGAGGTCCGGACTCTCCTTTGGTTCAAATCTCAACAGAAAGCTATCAACATGCGTATAGAGAAGAAATTGGAGGAGGCGCTAAGAACACAATTTCAGATGCGGCCAAGCGCGAACTCAACAGAACCAGAAACAAATTGGTACGGGACGAATAACTGCATACCGTTAGCGGCAAGCAGAGGACATGGTGAGATGAACGTCCCATTTTCCCGGAGCCGTGGAGGGAGCACAAATGAGGGGACGTCGAACGAGGACATCCAAAGGACTGATATTTTCCTTACGACGGAATTTGTCGAGGAAACGCCATTTCATTTTCAACACTTCTTACAAGTCCGAACATTCTAAATTTTCCGAGAAGAGTGTAATTTTACTCACCCATGCACTTGGATATCACAATTTGACCTCTCTTTACCTCCAAGTTGGCCTTTAAAATACAAATTAGACTTTATTTGTGGACACTTGCAAGGGGCAGTTGCGGGGAAAATGTGCGGAATACTAGCGACGTGTAGAAGTTACCAGGAGTTCAAGGACAGCTTCCTAAATGCCCACTCGTCCAAATGATTGTTGGCAAAACATTTCAAGAGTTCAGGCTACAAATGCCCAGTCAAGTTCCTTGATGCAATGATTGACAAGAACCAGTATCTTGACGTACCATGCTCTACCGGTGAAATCATTCGTCATTGTTGCACCAAACTTCCGTCAGCACATCAGCAAGTATTAGCTGGCAGGTGTAATGTGGAGCTCAGTACTTTCCGTAACGCTCTTTACGAATTAGAGTACGCATTCCGAGCAGAGAATATCAGAGAACACAGAGGAATGTCCGACAGATACATCGCACGCCCTATGTCGCCTCCACAATATAACCATTGCAATAATAGAAACGGAAATGTACGTAATGGAGCGCCTTTCGGAAACTATTCACGGTCGGGGATCCGATTTCAATGATAATGGAAGAGGTGCGCTATTGAAACGGAAATGGAGCTCAGGTCGAGGAAATTGAGATTCGATGACCGAACCCAGGTCAAGGGGCGCGAGGAAATGTCAACCAACGTCAGTGATTAGTTGAGTATGCAGAAGAGGCACAAAACGCATCTGCAACTGAACTTGGAACAAGCCGCACCAATCTTATTAGATACGACGATCTAGAAGAAATGTTGCTGGAAATATCCTACTCTGAACAAGCTACAGATAGTTTAATGGTCGGTGACAGCCGAACATAAGCATAGTAGCATAAGTTTTGTTTGCGAGCTCTGTCTAAAAAGTATTCGAATTTTGATTTTCCCGCACAAAATAGAGGATAGCGCGGCGCCTCTGTACACAGTAAAGGAAGATACCTTTATGCGCATGCGTGAATTTTGTCCCCGCCTTCCAGCGCGTCAATCGCTGCCTGTTGGTCGCTGAGTGAGGTGCTACATAACGTGTTCGTCGGATTATCGATTCTCGCAAGATGACTGAACTTGTTGAGCAAAGATACTGCATCAAATTTTGTCAAATGCATGGTGATTTTCAAAGAGTAACAACTCGTAAGATGCAGCAGGTGTTGGAGTAGATGCGATGGGTGTAACACATATTAAGGAGTGGTTCAATAGATTCAAAAATGGTGAGCCGCACATCAGCGGAGAGTTATCAACGTTCCGGCAGGCCTCAAACTGCTCGGAGTGTAGCTGTTGTTGAGAGGGTGCAAAATCTGGTGATGGCAGATCGTCGTTTGACCATGTGGGAGATTGCCCAAGAGGTTGGAGTGAGTAAAGATTCTGCACATGCAATTTTGCGTGATGATTTGAACATGCACTGAGTGGTTGCGAAATTCGTTCCCAAGTCGTTGTTGCTGGAACAAAAAGAACTCTGTTTTGATGTTGGACAGGACCTTCTGGACACCACCAACATTGATCCTGGGCTTTTGAACACTGCGATAATTGGAGATGAGTCATGGGTGTACGGGTTCGACCCAGAAACAAAAAGACAGTCGTCACAATGGAAGCATCCCGAGTCTCCAAGGCTGAAGAACGTGCGGCAGGTGCAAAGCAAAATCAAGATAATGCTGACTGTCTTCTTTGATGTACGCGGAATTGTGCATCATGAATATGCACTGGAAGGACCAACAGTGACAACAGAGTACCATCAAGTAGTTCGCCAGCGAATCCATGTCACAGTTCAGCGCAAAAGACCAGACATGTGGACGGCGAAAAACTAGCAATTGCATTACAACGCCCCCGCATATTCATCCCATTTGATCCAAAATTTCATGACCAAACATGAAATTACAGCTGTTTGCCAACCTCCTTACTCTCCAGACATGGGTCCTTGCTACTTCTGGTTGTTTACAAAATTGAAGACACCACTGAAAGGATCTCGTTTTGTGGGTAGAGAAGAGATAATGCGGAACACGTCGACGGAGGAGAACACCATTCCAAAAGAAGACTTCCAGAGGTATTTCCAGCAGTGGATGGATCGGTGGGCTACATGTGTGCAAGCACAATGGGCCTACTTTGAAGGGGATTAAGGTCCCAACCCTGTCAGGTATTCGAAATATTCTTTCTGGCCAAAGGTCGGATACTTTTTAGACAAGCCCCCTTGGTGACTGTAGGGCAGCTGGTCAACATGTCATCAGGCTATGTGAATGGAGGCAGGTGCATACGTGCCCCTTCATGCCATGAGCTGTCAACAGAGGGCTGGTGCCCTGCCGACACGCGAGGAGTTTCACAGCCGCTTCTGACTGCAAGGTCCTGAGGGACCTACTGCTGAATGGAAGGGCTGTGCGTCACAGGGGGCTGGTTGCGGAGCGCTGAATGGAGATACTCACGTGTCTGGAGATACGTATCGGTCGAGACGGTGATGGCGGGACGTGATTCACCTCAAACCTGTGTCCGCATGCCGCCCAGGTCATCCCATGATCGTCTTCGACAGCGGCAATGCATTTCCGACTACCACATCATCCAAGACGGTGAGCAATCGAGACGCCACTGTTTGCTGCCGACAGTCAATGTCTTGCCACACTGAGGGTGCTGCCTGTAAAGTACATGCCTTAGCAAACATATCCTGCATAGCTGCCACATCTAACCTGTTACATGACATGTGTAGTGTGGTGTTTAATTATGTGACAATTGTAAGTTTAAAAATCGGACTCCCTAAAGACCTTTGAGAAAGGAGCTGGAGGAGATATTTGTTGTTGTCATTAATTTGTTTTAAGTACGTTTATTTTACATATGCTTTATATACGTTTTATATGTGCCTTGCTGTTTCCATTTTTACATTATCACACGTATTTTTTGTTTTCTTATCATGTTTTATTCTCTCTTAATGAACCTATGTATTGTTTTCTCGCTTTGTGTCAAGATTCACTTGTGTTATGTCAATGTTGTTTTGTTGTACTTAATGAACACACTGATACATTTTAGAGAAATAAGCTTAATATATGACACATCCAAAATCAGAACTAGGAATCTTTTATATTCGATGAAAATGAGAGCGTTTGTGATCGATGTTCCCTCAAGAAATGAATGCAGCTATGTGTATAATTGAGCAGGTGTAGTAATTTTCCATGGGGCAGAGAATCCTCAGGACAACAATATTATATCCTGGTTGGGATATAACCTTCTCTGGGCCAATTTCAGGATGAATGAATAGTAAATGTCTGCATAACCCTGTAACCGTTTAGTAATTGTCAGTTATGTCTGGGTCTTCAAGAATATGAACCAGTACTTCGGCTATCACATTTTTATTTCTCACTTTAATTTTGTAGGCATGCAACAGAGAGTGTATGGGTGACCCCTGGTTGAATGTGGTAAAGACAGGATATAACACTGTGCTGCAGTTAATGGTGAACAAAGATTGATTCATGTTTATTTCTTTGGTAATGGCCCAATTAGAGAGTCACAATTTATTCATTTCCATGCCACGCTAACCTTTTAAAGTGTGACACTCCCCATGAATAAATTTGAGAGGAACGGGGAGGTTGTGAGAGTTGGCAGGGCACTCTCACTTCTGATTCGGTGACATGTTGCTTAATGTTCTTAGGGAAGATGATCTATATTACGATGTGACTTCAAACATCTTGATGAAATGGTGGACGGTAGTTAACGCTATTGCTTGTGTGCTGTAATGGAGGAATAGCGGAAGTTTTACCTGCATTCAGAGGAAAAAGGAGCAGATTTAAACGAATGCAGTAAAAGCATACAGCGACTGAGGGTCAAGGGAAGCGTTTTTTTCTGTGGAACCTGGGTGAAAATATTTGCGGACTGCCATGTTCCACTGTCTCATTGTGCAGACACTTTGGATGGCGCCGGTCGGTCTGTGGTCACGTAAAGGTAGACTGACCAGCACTGAGGTGCCCCTGCTGCAAAGGGCAGAGCATTGAAGACCAGCAATAAAGCAAAGGATGGGCCAGACTTCCGAGTTCCACGGACTCATTGTGCAGACACTTTGGATGGAACCGATCGGTTGGCAGCCACATCCAGGTAAGCTGACTAGCGATGAGGAGACTTGGAATTGCAGACCATTGAAGACTGGGAATGAATCAGAGGCTGAGCCTTAGTTAGGCAGGAAGCCGACAAGACAACTGTGAGCTTTCTGCGAATTTCTATGGGACAGGTCACTGGCACCCTGACATCCAGACTCTATTAAAAAACCTATTTGTGAAGGCACGAGGCTTTTAGCAAGTTTATGCCCATTCCTTGGAAACTTTGAAATGGATGGAACAGGGGAGATAACAATCTTAATATGGAGGGCTGTGGTTCTGTCCAGGGCAAGTTGTTAGCAAAAGACACGGTGTAAACGCGTGGGTAAGAGGCCGCGAAGCTGAATCTTTTTTCCTTTTCTCTCAGTCAACTTTAAAGTCTCTGATTGGTCAAATCCGTGTATGCAGAGTAAGGGGCAGTCTCCCATCTTCGAATCGGCGCTCCAGCTCGTGATTGGTTGTGCTAAAGTGGGAGTAGTATAAGGTGTAAATGTGCTTTGCCACCGAACTAGTGAGGAAAGTGGAGAGAAAGGGAAGAGGACACTCTTGTACTGGCGCTTCGCTGGTAAAGATCTCCAAGTCTCTATCTAAATGATTAGACTTTGCTAGTGTGCCACTTAGAGCCCATGCCAGTCAGCTTCTGAACCATCAACGGTACTGCTTCTAGCATCAGGCAAACAACAAGTGATGCATGGGTGTACTTATTTGTCTTGAGTCGGCCGTCTATACATTTGACATGCTCCGTCATGCATAGTTGTGGGACGGAGTCAAATTGGTTTGGGCAGGCCAGCTAATGGGTCCACCTGCACACTGGAATCCGCCGGAGTTTCAGAGGCTCGTAGGGAAGTACCTGCATTCCTAATTAGCCGAACGTGAGACCACATACTTGCATTTCTCGGGCGCGTGCCATTAATAACAGATTGCTGTTGTACATGACTTCAGTCGCCGAATGCAACGTGGTGTGCCGCCCAGACCAGTAGAAGTGTAAAGTATTTTCTGCTAGTGCATAGGGCTCCAGTATATGTTTCTCAGCACCCTGTTCTTAGATGTTAGATAGCTATTCAGCGACTACACGCCCTGCAGACCATGCGCTGCTTACACGAACTGCCTCCATTCACACGTCCAAGGCAAGTTTGTATTTCGTAACAAAGAGTTTTTACATAATTGGGATGTTAGTCCAATGCCCAACCCTCCTCCTTTATCCAGGCTTGGGAAAGGCAGTGGCTGTTGCAAGGCAACTGACCCCAGCGGAGTTCTTTCGAAACATATTTTTCTTTTTGCGGTAGTAGAGTTATAGATGCTTCATTGTGAAGTAGTGTTGTGCCATAAACCGGATTAACGTGTATGAAGTCAGATAAAGTGATGAGTGTTCTGGTTAGTGTCGTGAATCGATCCCCAGCCGATCACTTTGTCCACCAGAGACCCCTATATTATTGAAAGAGTTTGTCAAATAAAAATGTTTGTCTGTCAGACCGTCAGTGAGAGTGCACCGCTAATTCCTGCTACTAATAAGGCGACTACACTGTTCGCTTGTTACATATTTTTACAAGATTCAAACAGGAGCGACTTATTTTCAGTTTGGGTAGTTACTAGTTTATTTTTGTAATTTCTTGCGTGTCTGAGTGCTTACTGGCACAAACTTTTATTTCAATAACAGTGTAGTGTACAGTACCGCTGTTGCTATCGACCCTCGTATCGTACAGGCTTTTGTTTGTTTGCTTAGAACAGCTCAGTGTCGGTTAGACCGTCTGAATCATCAATTAGGGCGGTTCACAAACAACAACTCGAGTACACATATTATTCCAAAATGTTATCGTGGAAGTAAGGGCCAGGAGTTGCTGGTGAAATAACACACACTGCTAAAGATACCTTTTTATTTTAAAAAAAAAAACTTTCTCAATAATAAATTTTTAAGTCTGGCATTTCTTTGAAAAAAAAATTTCAAAACAATTTCAAATAGCTTGACAATTTTCGTTATGACGTTAACAATTTGCCAATAATGAGATTTTAACTTGACATATATATAAATAAGACAACAGTTAAAAAACTCTTTTACAAATAGCTCTATGTAAGGGATATTGCATGGTTTGACATTATCAACAAGAAGATTTTAAACTTGTTATATCAATAAGGGAAAAATTCCAAAAAGACCTTAAATAGCTAGCTTGTACTAAGCAAAATCAGTTCTCTCTCGCCAGTTACATAATTTATGTTTGTTACAAGATAAATGTGAATAAGCCAGCACAGAAACCTTCACATTAAAGGTAGTTCCCCCCAAAAAATTTCCTTAGTTCGGTGAGGGAGTGACATGTGTAAAGGGGCCCAAATCACAATAGGCGGAATAGTTATGGTGGTCTACAGGGCCATAGCAGATCAGCCCCAAAACTTCGATTACAAGCTGCCACCTCCCCGGGTTACTCAAAACCAGAAGATGTAGCAAGGGCAGTGCCTGCACAGACTCCGATCCACAGAGACCCGCGACACCGAGCTTAAATCACCCAATCGAGGTGTGAATGAAAACGGCCCGACCACATTCCCGCGGACAGGCAAACAAAAACTGTGGTGGGATGACCCAAACAAAACCACTGGTGAAGAACTCATACACTGTTATATAAAACAGTACTCAACTTCTCACACTCCACCACAGTGCTGGGAACGCGTTGCACTTCCTTATGTTCGTCAGAACCAACCGCTGCCAGTGGTTTCAACGGCCGATAAGAAGACACACGGTCCCACACGCTCATCTCCTTCTCCAGAGCTTCTAAGCTTCATAAGCCACGTACATGCGGGTAAGGCAGACTTAGCCCCTAACAGCCAAGAGGTCGGCCAAAGCACGTGGCGAGCAGTTGTCGACCCCCAAAAGCAGGGCCCCGCTCGCGCCACCACCTTTCTCGGTCACAGCCCAGGACGTACTCCTCGATCGTCACGCGACCGTACACTTGCTCCACCTCCTGCCAGAGGGCGGTAGCGATCCAAACAGCGCGCCAAACCGAAAGCGCCACCGCAAACGCTAGACGCGAAGCGAAAGCACTCTGTCTGGCGCGCTTTTCGAGAGCCAGACACAACTATGGCTCACCGTCAGTGAGAAAGCACTTACATTTCCCGCTGCTAATAAGGCGAGTACACCGTTCATTTGTTACATATTTTTATGAGCTTCAAACAGGAGCGACTGCAGTAATGGATAGGAACTGTGATTGTTGTGTACAGATGCGAACTGAGTTGGCAACCCTTCGCTCACAGCTCCAGGCAGCTTGAGGCTGCTGCCAAGGGGCGTCACTGTGGGGGATCGAATGTGGAGATGCGAGGGACTTCCAGCATGTCCCACATGTCCTCCGTTTGGTCCACTGTAGTGGCCGCCCAAGGTACTGCCTACACTGAGGTTGACCCCTCACCTGTGGTCGAGTGGGAGATCATTCCAGAGTCTGGCAGGCGGCGAAAAACTTTCAAAGGGGCCTCCCTGGTTCGTTTGACGAACAGGTTTTGGGCGTTATCTGTGACTGACGAAGTCTCTGAGCCAGATGCAGTCGTCCACCCTGTTCCAGAGGAAGCTTTTCGGCCCACAAGGTCTGGGCATTTACAGAGGGTGGGTTAGCAGGTAGTTGGGAGCTCCAACGTTAGGCGCGAAATGGGGCCCCTTAGGAACATAGCTGCCAAGGAGGGGAAGGAAGCCAGTGTGCACTCCGTGCGCATTCCGGGGGGGAGTCATTTTGGATGTGGAAATGCTGCTTCCGGATGCCATGAAGAGTACATGGTCCATCCAACTGCAGGTGGTTGCTCATGTCGGTACCAATGGCGTGTGTCGCTTTGGATCGGAGCAGATTCTGTCTGGTTTCGGGCGGCTAGCGGTAATGCTGAAGACTGCCAGTCTTGCTTCTGAGATTAAGGCGGAGCTCACCATGTGCAGCACCGTCGATAGAACCGACTGCGGTCCTTTGGTGCAAAGCCGAGTGGAGGGTCTGAATCAGAGGCCCAGGCGATTCTGTGTCTGTGTAGGCTGCAGATTCCTTGACTTGGGCCATCGGTTGGAGGGTTTCCAGGTTCCGCTAAATAGGTTAGGAGTCCAATAAACACAGGAGGCGGCTACACGGGTAGCGGGGGCTGTGTGGAAGGGACTGGGCGGTTTTTTTAGGTTAGAGGGTCTCAGGGAACAACAGAAGGGACGTCCGTCTAAAAGTGGGCAGGTAGTTGTAGAAACGATTGGTATTGTAGTTGTAAATTGTCGTAGCTGTGTTGGGAAAGAACCAGAGCTCCAAGCCCTAAAAGAGAGCACTGAAGCTCCAATAGTTGTAGGTACAGAGAGCTGGCTAAAGCCGGAAATAAGTTCAGCCGAAATTTTTTCCAACGGTCTAACAGTGTTCAGGAAGGATAGATTAAATATAGTGGTGGAGTATTTCTTGCTGTTAGGTAGTTTGCCTTCTAACGAATTTGAAGTAGATAGTTCGTGTGAAATAGTATGGGTAGAGGTTATACCTGACAATCGGACTAAACTATTAATTGGATGGTTATACCGACCCCCCGACTCAGAAGATATAGTTGCTGACCAGTTCAAAGAAAACTTGAGTCTCATTTCAAATAAGTACCCCGCTCATACAATTATAGTCGGTGGTGACTTCAATTTACTCTCGATATGCTGGAAAAATTATACGTTTAAATCCGGCGGCAGGCATAAAACGTCATCCGAAATTGTACCGAATGCTTTCTCAGAAAATTATTTTGAAAATTAGTTCATGAGTCCACTCGAAGCATAAATGGTTGCGAAAGCATACTTGACCTTTTAGCAACAAATAATCCTGGACAAATACAGGGATTAGCGACCACAAGGCAGTTGCTGCTAGGTTGAATACCGTAACACCTACAACCATAAAAAAGAAACTCAAAGTATATCTATTTAAAAAAGCTGATAAAAATGCTCTTACCGCCTTTTTAAGAGACAGTCTTCACTCCTTCCGAGCTGATCATGTAAGTGTAGAAAAGTTGTGGAATGTTTTCAAAGACATAGTATCGACAGCAATTGAGAGATATGTACCACATAAATTAATAAGTGATGGTACTGATCCTCCATGGTACACAAAACGGGTCAGATCGTTTTTGCAGAAGCAACGAAAAGAGCATGCCTAATTTTAAAGAACACAAAATCCCCAACATTGGCAAAGTTTTACAGAAGTTCAAAATATGTCACGTACTTCAACGCAAGATGCTTTTAATAATTTCCACAACGAAATTCTGTCACGAAATCTGGCAGAAAACCAAAGAGATTCTGGTCATAGATAAAGCACACCAGTGGCAACACGCAATCAATACCTTCACTGCGCGATAACGGTGAAGTCACTGATGACAGTGCCACTAAAGCAGAGTTATTAAACAAGGTTTTCCGAAACTCCTTCACCAAAGAAGACGAAGTAAATATTCCTGAATTCCAATCAAGAATAACTGCCAAGATGAGAAACGTAGAAGTGGATATCTTAGGATTAACGAAGCAGCTTAAATCAGTTAATAAAATGCTCCATATTTAGTAGTTATATAAAACCATTCGCTCACAGAAAGATCCGTACCTAAAGAATGAAAAATTGCTCTAGTCACACCAGTACACCAGTACCAAAAAAAAAAAAAAAAGGGAAGTAGGAGTAATCCACTGAATTACAGGCCTATATCACCAACGTCGATTTGCAGTAGGGTTTTGGAACATATACTGCATTCGAACATTATGAAGTACCTGGCTGTCAGCACTATGGGACTTAACATCTGAGGTCATCAGTCCCCTAGAACTTTGAACTAATTAAACCTAACTAACCTAAGGACATCAAACACATCCATGGCTGAGGCAGGATTCGAACCTGCGACCGTAGCGGTCACGAGGTTCCAGACTTAAGCGCCTAGAACGGTGGTTACGCGACAATAACATCCATGTAATGGACTGGCCTGCACAGATTCCTGACCTGAATCCTATGTGTTATGGAACATCGACTTCTTGCCAGGCCTCACCGACTGATATCGATACCTCTCTTCAGTGCAGCACTCCGTGAAGAATGGGCTGCCATTCCCCAAGAAACCTTCTAGCAACTGAATGAACGTACGCCCGCGAGAGTACAAGCTTTCATGAAGCTAAGGGTCGGCCAACACCATACTGAATTCCAGCATTACCGAAGTAGGGCGCCACTAACCCTTAAGGCATTTTCAGTCAGGTGTCCGGATACTTTTGATTACTTAGTGAACTTACCCCACTATGATTTTGATATGTAGCATTATTTTCCTGTTTTGTGAATTGAAGTTTCGGTGCTACGGGGTGTCATGTGACAGCCACTTCTTTAAAATCATTTGTGCGTTTGATTGACCATTAAAATATCATGCATCTATCATAATTAACAGCAAAAAGTAATACTGAGGAATATGTATGATAAAATAAACATAAGTTCAAGTGAATATGGATCCGCAAACGAGATATCTGTAATATGTTGGGAATGTGGGTCTCACGTGTAGCGTGCAAGGGATAAATCCCTGCAGGCGCACTATTCTTTCTGCCCTCAGTGGCTCAAATGGATAGAGCATCTGCCATGTAAGCAGGAGATCCCGGTCGGGGCACACATTTTCAACTGTCCCCGTTGATGTATATCATCACCTGTCGGCAGCTTAGGGTCTTGATTTAATTATCATGTCTTTCAGATATCTGTAAGGTGATTGCGAAAGCCTGGTTCCTGACAGCCACTGACTTCTGTAAGGACCGTTATCCTAGTTAGTACGGCTAGAAACTATGTAAGTATAGACAGGTGTGGCTTGGATTCAGATAAATAGCATCAGCAGCAATCGAGGTATTTATGTAGAGCAAATTAATAAAAGGTTGTACAGAACCCTCATGGTACACAAAACAGAACATTGTTACAAAAACAACGAAAAAAGCGTGACGAATTTAAACGAAAGTAAAATCCCTTGATTGGCAATGTTTTACTGAAGCTCTTAACTTCAATGTGAGATGCTTTTAAAAATTTCCATGACGAAGCTCTGTTTTGTAATGTGGCAGAAATCTCAAAGACAATCTTGTCGTATGTGAAGCACATCAGCAGCAAGAAAGAGCCAATACCTTCCCTGCGCGGTACCAGTGGTGATATTACCAATGGCAGTGCAACTAAAGCGAAGTTATTAAATACAGCTTTGCGAAATGCCTTCACAAAAGAAGACAAAGTAAATATTCCAGAATTCGATTCAACAAGAGCTGCCTGCAAGAGAGTCGTAGAAGTAAATATCCAGGATGCAGCGAAGCACCTTAAATTATCTAATAAAGGCAAGTCTTCCAGTCCAGATCGTATACCAGTTAGGTTCCTTTCAGAGTATTTTGATACAATAGCCCCATACTTAGCAAACATACACAGCCGCTCGTTCTACGAATGATACGTACAAAAGAAAAAAAAAAAAAACACCATTACGAATTAGTTCAAAGCCAACGGTCTGTTGGCAAATAGTCAACACGGATTCAGAGTATATCGTTTTTGTGAAACACAAACCAGCTCTTTATTCACAAGAAGTAATGAATGCTATTGACGGGGGCTCTGAAACTGATTCCATGTTTCTAGACTTCCAGAAAGGTTTTGCCACTGTTACCCACAAAAGAATTCCTATCAAATGCCCATGACTATGGAGTAGCGTCAAAAATCTCACAGTACGTAGTAGTCGACAAAAATAATGGAGTAAAACAGGAGTGATATTGGCGTTATACAAGGAGGTGTTGTAGGTCCTAATCTATCGAGGATGGTTTAGAAGACAATCTTACCAGCCCTCTTGGACTATTTGCAGATGATCTGTCATTTATCGTCCAGGAAAGTCGTCAGAATATCAAAACCATTTGCAAACTGAGTTAGACATATTGCATGGCGCTAAAAGTGACATCTCTGAATAGGGAACAGTGTGAGGTCATCCACATGAGTCTCAAACAGAATTGTTAAATTTAAATTACGCTATAATTCACAAATATCTAGGGGCAATCAATCAAACTAAATACCTAGGAATTACAATTATGCAGTAGGCAAACCAAAGACTGCATTTTAATACCAGGAGAGTTGGAAGATCCAACAGGTATAGTAAAAAGACCGCCTACGCTACTCCTTTCCATCCCCTGTTGCAGTACTGCTGTGCAGTATGGGATCCTTACAAAACACGAATGATGAAGGACGACGAGAAAGTCCAATTATGGACATATCGTTTTGTATTATCGCAAAGTTGGAGGAAGAATGTTACGGATACGATAAGCGTATTGGGGTGGCAATCATTAAAACAAAGGCGTTCTTATTTGCGGCGAGATCTTTTCACGAAATTTCAATCACCAACTTTCGCTTCTGAGTGCGAAAGTATTTTACTGTTGCCGACCTACGGGAGGGGAACTGATCATCGTAATAAGATAAGGAAAATGAGAACTTGAACGGAAAGGCTTACGTGTTCATTTTTGTCACGTGCTGTAAGGGAATGGCGCGGTAGAGAAAGAATCCGCTGTCAGGCACATAAGTTCAAATGGCTCTGAGCACTATGGGACTTAACATCTGAGGTCATCAGTCCCCTAGAACGTAGGACGACTTAAACCTAACCAACCTAAGGACATCACACACATCCATGCCCGAGGCAGGATTCGAACCTGCGACCGTAGCGGTCTCGCGGTTCCAGACTGAAGGGCTTAGAACCACTCGGCCACATGGCCGGCGGCACATAGGTGTGAACGGCAGAGTAGTCTTGTAGATGCATAAGTAAACTGCCCCCAGAATTTATTGAATATTACTTTAACACACATCAACACAAGCAGGAAAGTTCCTTCAAACGCTCTACAGTACTACAATATGATTAGTTTTTAGTGTAAACAGCTTTATTTAACACGCCACTGCCAAATTTAAAGTTTTTTCTCATCTCTAAACGTTCTACCAATGAAAATCAACTTACTTTGTTCTGATTGGTTGTAGCTAACGTGCTCAATGGCGAACAATTTGCGACGCACGTATTTAACTAGCAGTTCCAATCAAATGAAATATTGCATATTCCACTGCAAAATATTCCCAGACATACAAAATAAAGAGAAACACATACAAATGCTGCGTATACCAATTTGTATACAATAAGTCAATAAAAATGTTTTTCTCGTTACTAAAAGAGATCAATGTTTAATTAACCAAATGCTAATAGAATATAACGTAGACAGATACTATTTGAATTAACATTGTATTGTGAACAGCGTTACACAGTGAATTCAGTTTTAGTTCGGTGTTAGAAATTTCTAGAAAAGTTATTTAAATGAATCTGTCATGAAGTTACTTGAGGTGCGTAACAATCACGAGAAAAATGCATATGCATTCAGTAAATGAAAGTTGAATTTGCTTAACAAAGCTTGCTATCGCGGGAGGAGAGTTCTGTAGCAGTTATAAAGTTCGGCGAAAGAAACGGTTCTGAGAATCTGGGATTTATTCTCTCGTGCTGGCGGTTCTCAAACATATTCAAGCAATATTGTGATCCTTACCATATAATGCCGCAGTAATTTAACTCTTGAAAGTAATGATTGTTGGTTAAAGCGTTGTTGGTTAAAGATATAAAAGTAATGTAGTCCGTACTGAACGACGTAATGTTTACTAACGTCATTGCATGGAATAACCACGTGTAATCACTGCTCGAAAGTTATACTTTTTTGTGTATGGTACACAGTTCGAAGTACGTACTCAAAATGAAGTTGATTCACTCTATAAATCAGTCTTTCTACAGTCACTGTTTTCATATTATTCCACGATATATTAGCTAACGATTAGGAACATCGACACTTTGGAACTTTTACCTGGTAGTCCATGCTATGCCTCATAAAGCGTCCCGTTAATAGACGTGTCTCTGCACTGCTATATTTGTGTAGCCTTTAAAATATTGCTTGCAAAATTACTCCAGCAAAATTACAAACAATTTGACTGTTATTTTCACAGTCCACAATACACTGAAAAACTGTTTACAAGCCTGCAGTTATAAATTCGTCATCCATGCCGGTCTACCACCCAACAGAGAAACTTTAGTAGCTGCCGTCCTCACTTTACTGAAGCAACTCTTGACAGCCACAGACGATATTTAAGGTGTGAGGTATTGCATTACAGACAAATATTTGTATCATTGAAATTAGAAAACCGCTTCACCCACATGAAAATCCTTTTTATTAGACTCACGACCGGTTTCGCAGCATCAGAAGCTCATCTTCAGATGAACATATTCGAGTATGTCAGGCCATAAGATGATCAATATTGGGGATATATGAAAGATCCAACATTCGTCATCAATTTACAATTAAAAATAAACCACTAAGGAGGTGGTAAGTCTAAAATATAACAGCTGGAACGTAACGATCCTACCTATGATTAACTGGTAAGACCTAAAGTCAGAACTTGATGGTTTAATTGTCAGCCAGGTCGAAAGATAAATAGTGGAAATCAATGATAGGTTGAATGCTGGTTTCCCGTAGAAAAACTAGTGCTATTATTCAGCTGATTACTTTTGCGCCATTCGCACTAGACAGTTCGAGGTGGTGTCCTCTGGGTCTCGTAAGATCGACTTCCTGAGGTGCTGTGAGTTCCCTCAACTGGGCCCATCGATTTTACTGTTCCTTCCTACCATCAGCACTGGTTGACACTGTTTATCTTCCGAACCAGTTGGCAGCTACACCATCAGCTTACAGCTTTCACCCTTACTAGTTAATATTGGATAGGATCGTTATATCGCAGCTTTTATATTTTCAACATATCGCCAACTTAGCGGTTCAGTTTTCTTCCTGAACTGACGAAGAATAGTGGCTCTTCCGCATCCCACTGTTGCTCATCTTCTAACCCGAAGTATATAATCACGCTGAGGTGTGGCTGAAACCGGTCTTCAGTCCAATACAAAGGATTTTGATCCAGCTGTAGCGATTTTCTATTTTCGCAGTTGTGGCTGCACTGGCTAAATAGTCTTTCGCAAATATTAGTGTACGCGTTATATATATATATATATATATATATATATATATATATATATGACGATGCTTATGCTGATTCTGCATTTATCATGCTGCAGTACATTAGGACTTTGTTTAAATGAAACAGATCTTATATATATGACGATGCTTGTGCTGATTCTGCATTTAACACTTGATGATGCCACTAAGGCTGCAGTACATTAGGACTTTGTTTTTATGAAACAGATCTGATGATGGTCATTATAGACGAAACCGGTAATCTGTTAACAAAAAGTTTGTGACCGTAGACGTAAAGTAAAGGAAACTTATCGTACATACACCCCTTCATGACGATCATGTTTCAAGAAGGCATTGCCATTTTTCAGCAAGATAATGCGCCATGTCACAAGGCCAGGAGTGTGATGGAGTGGTTCGAGGGTCACAGGAGGGGATCCAATGGATGTACTGCCCCCGCCCCCCAACGTCACTTGATCTGCACCAGACAGATCACATCTGGGATGTCGCTGAATGTGGCTTCAGTGCTCATAGCTCCCCCCCCCCCCCCCCTCACTTCCACGAAATTTACAGGATTAGGTGACTTCTATGTACAGATGTGATGTCAACTCTCTCATTGCTTCGATGCCACGGCACGTCGCCGCTGTTATCCGTGCCAAAGGTGGACATACCGGCTACTAGGTAGGTGGTCATAATGATCTTGCTGGTCATTGTATGCAGTACATCCTTTGGTGCATCCAAATGTTTCCATTTCCGTGCTTCTTGCAAACATCGCGACAACACTGCATTACACAGTCCGCTATATGAGATTCTGTTCTTCTGGTAGCTCCTGGAGTATCCGTTTGGGCTGAGCGTAGTAGATGTTTGTAACTAACATGTGGTATAAGCGACGTTATTCAATTCCGTTGCGTCGCATTTCTACAGCAGTGTTGCCATTATTGAAGATCCAATGGTCATACTTTGTCCAATGTCATTTTTCGCTACTGATTATGATACACACTGTGTAACACTGGAATGACGGGAAACGGCAGTTGTTTTTCGTTTGAGGCCAACAAGAGACTGCGCAGGTGGTGTGCCGCTCGGCGCCACCTGCTATCGGACGAACAGTGCCCTGCGGCGCCCCCCACACCCTTGTCCCTGACCAGCGGTATCCAGGCGTGACGTATCGCGGCACTACGTCACTCGGTGCAGCCGGCAACTTTTATAAGAGACGCGGTCACGCGCCTACGCACAGTTCCTGGAAGACAAAGTGCTCGCGGGAAGCGGCAGGCGCAGCCGTTCTGCTGTTGGTCCTTTCCACTGACCGATAGCAACTTCTTCCGGAACCGTCCTTTGGCTAGGAGAATTTTTCTTTGTTTTCAGCCATTTTTCTGCATTGTTCTTCCGTTGGTCGTTTACATCACCGAAATGATACCTCATCAGTTTTCTTCTATCTCCACGAAAAGGCCACTCGGATTTTGGGCTTCGAACAACAAAGAGCAGGAAACTAGAATAATACTTTCATATGATATCAGTTTTGACCCATTAAGGACATTTGTAATCTATTTTTACCTAAACGTGTGGTGGCCAGGACACCATGTAACAATCAACACAGAATTGGTAATACCAGGAGATTATGAAACTAATTGCAGTGACTTGGTAACGTTGTTTTATCCCACATGTCTATACTTTAAGCCCAGAGATGGCGCTAAAGTATTTTTACGACTTGTATGATTTTAGTTTGTGCCCAGAGAGGGTATACAATATTTTATTTTTATTTTCACTCTTTTACATTTCAATTGTTCTAGTACATTATTTTTAATCTTGTACTTCCGCTGTTGAATGGAATTGTAAATGGATCTTCTTCCGCTACTTTGTAATGCAAACGTACATTACATACTACTTTAATTTACTTACTTTTATTGAACGTGCTATACCTATGGCTCCCAACACGTGATTTGTTTTCAATGATTTACCCATTACTTGTGATTTTACTGTACAGTACATTTTAATTTTTTAAAGAAGTGTACAACTACACTATCATTTAACAGTTCACCAGTGCCTCAACGTAGGGAACCACACACCTCTAACAACAAATTTTCATCCTGTTAACCATGTAAGCAACGGCTTCAACTGAAGTTAGGGGAGCCTGTATCTTCTACATCAACCAATATTGTTTACTACGTGATATTTTGGATTAATGTCACCTGTTGTTGTACGTAACTGTATGCTGATTATGTTTGCCCTTCCGATTCGTCATTAACTATCTTGTATTTTTTCCAGATTGTCCTATTCTGTAACTTTTAGCACTGAAGATGACTATGTAATAAGTAAAATGTAGATCTGCTGTAATAAAGCGATGGATTTCGCGATTGTTTGCTGTTCTTTCGTCCATCGTTGAAACAGTAACGAGTTCTCGCAGCTTCGTTAATAACCGACTTACAAGGATCAACATTTTCTTGATTGGAACTGTGCTATTGTTTACTACCAGAATATCGGACTAGTTTAGTGATATAATACTATTACATGTTGAACAACAAATACAGGAGTAAAAATACGTTGAATATGCGGATTTTTGTGTTATTGCTGTCAGTGATTGGAATGCCACTTGGAATTTTATGACATTTGCATTGCAGAGGCAATACTTACTGCTGAAGTTAGAATCTAAACATACATATACAGCTCCACCGCAGCGCACCTCTATGTCCCACGTCTTATATTGTTACCCGGACAATCTCGTCCCCTAGTAGCTCCAACCATTGCCGACTTGAACACACACTACTGTGGAAAGTCGAGTGAGCATATAGTCTCTTTCTTGGTTGGTCTCCAATCAACAGGTAAGATTTGAGGTCGGTCGCAGGGTTACCTACTGTAGATAATAAAGTTACAGTTGACGGAATCAAAAACAGATATCAGGTGTGGAGGAGTTAAGAAACGCAAAGGCTTGTAAGGAGTTGTATCACGACCTCTTGAAATGGTACAAGAAACAGAACACAGTTAGATTTTCACGCAAGCAATTGAGTAGTTTAATCCAATCACATCAAACGACGAACTGTAGTCAGAGAGGTAAGAGATGTAAAAGTGCATGGTGGTGTAGAAAAAGGGTGGTATTATTGAAGTGTTGGCTGAAGAGCCAACACCGTGTTGCTAGAGGAGGCCGAAATGCACGCTTTTAGCTCACGCAGACTGGCGTGAGGTCTGGAACAGTTAAGGGAATTAATAGTAGCAAATAAAGTACGAAGATCTTGGAATAATTAACTTTAATCCATAATTGGAGAACATCGCTCTTGATGGTACATGTTTTATAATTTCAATATTGACTGGTAATGGCGCCTTGCTAGGTCGTAGCAAATGACGTAGCTGAAGGCTATGCTAACTATCGTCTCGGCAAATGAGAGCGTATTTGTCAGGGTTGCATCGCTAGCAAAGTCTGCTGTACAACTGGAGCGAGTGCTAGTACGTCTCTCTAGACCTGCCGTGTGGCGGCGCTCGGTCTGCAATCACTGACAGTGGCGACACGCGGGTCCGACGTATAGTACCGGACCGCGGCCGATTTAAAGGCTACCACCTAGCAAGTGTGGTGTCTGACGGTGACACCACAATTATTCTACACTGAAGCACCACAGAAACTGTTACAGATATGTGTATTCAAATACAGAGACATGTAAACAGGCAGAATACGGCGCTGCTGTCGGCAAGACAGCAAGTGTTTGGCGCAGTTGTTAGATCGGTTACTGCTGCTACAATGGCAGTTTATCAAGATTTAAGTGAGTTTGAACGTGTCGTTACAATCGTCTCACTACCGATAGGACACAGCATCTCCGAGGTAACGATGAAGTGGGGATTTTGCCGAACGACTATTTCGCGAGTGTACCGTGAATACCAGGAATCCAGAAAAACATCAAATCTCCAACATCGCTGCGGCTGGAAAAAGATCCTACAAGAACGGGACCAACGACAACAGTGTGACAGAAGTGCAGTCCTTCCGAAATTTGCTGCAGATTTCAAAGCTGGACCATCAACAAGCGTCAAGTTTCCATTCTACAGATTCGTATGAAGAGACAGAATGTGGTGCAGTGGTAATTGTGAAAGACAAGAGGCACAAGCTTATGTTGGACAAAGGCATAGTCGCAAGTGGGGACATGGTAGGTGAGAGACAATTGAGTCCTCTATGCTGTAGTTTACCTGGAGTTGGGGACTGTAAAATGAAGTCATTGGTTCAGCAATAGAGAATTCTGAACTTAAGGCAGAACATTTTATGGAATATGTACAAGTCGTGCCGCATGTAAACAATGGTTACTGTATGACCCTAGGATTAGACTATCTGATGACACAGAAAACCAGAATTGACCTTAGGGGAAGTGTTATTGAAGTCAAAGAGACAAAAATCGAGCTAGGGGAAATGGTCCCCAGTGAACCACTGTCAGAAGGTTTGTCTATCTCCAGTGGGGAACTGTTTGAACTGCGGAAAATAACACTAAGGCTTAATTCGCATAACACTATGCTACAAGGCACCCGGTGAGTAAGGAACCAGATTGGTATGTTAATATGCTATGTGTTGTAGAACCACATGCAGAAAATGATGTATTACACTTACCACGTTACTTTATCAGAAGGAGAACTGTGTCAGTCCAAGGGAAGCTGATAGGAAAGTAGAACCATCAACACAGATAATGATGGGGTGAAGCTGACCAAGGGGTTGCTGGCAGGTAATCAGGATGATTGGGAAATGATAAATACCTACCATGATCAGACTATACTGTCGATAAAACTGCATTATATATTAGGAAGTACAGCATCTACGGAGAATGGGAGGAGTGGAAATGGTGAAGTTATTATTAGAACTTGATCTTTTGTTTTCTTCTCGAAGGCTATTGCTAGTAACACCTGTTACACAACGTTGAAGAGGGAATGAAGCATCACTATATCATCAGTTGGTATTTGCAGCTAGCAGTGGAAGGTTTCAGCTACCAGAACAATGAGGCGTGACGGATCAAGCTGAGGAAATCAAGAAATGAATCTAAGAAAAATAGGTTGTGTTGTGACTACAGACATCTTAATGCAAGACAGTGCCCGAGGTGTACCAGTAAACAAATATTACCGAGACTATCGACTAGTTTGGACAGCGCAAATATCTCTCTCCCATGGATAAAGAGTGGCTACCTTAGCTAGAGGAACCGCCTGAGGACGAATCAAAGACAGTGTTCTCAACCCCATGGGGCCACTATCAGTATTGAAGGCTGCCTGTTGGGTTAAAAATGCGACAGAAACTTTTCGGTGGTTGTTGTATGGGTATTGAGAGCTCTGAAACCTTGTTGATGTGTGGTATACCCCGTTGATATATTTGTTACTGTAAAAGGTATGACATAGCATTCACATTCGTTACGAGAGGTTTTAAAAAGGTTACATACAACACATTTGACATTAAATACCGATAAAAGTAATTTTGCTTTGGAAAAAGTTGTATTCTTGCAGTATATAATTAGTAGTGGAGGGATTACGACAAGCTTAACGTTGACGCATGCAGAGAAAGGTTTTACAGTACCCTTGGAATAGTAAAGAATTACCATGGTTTTTTTGGTTTACACATCGAGTAACTCAAGAGGGCATTTACATCGAATCGAGTTTTAATTTTCTGGATTACAAGAAAGAGTTCGTGCTTTCATATGTCGCTTCCAATCAGACACTGTAGTGTGTTTGAGTCCGCTGGTGGATGATAAAGAATATCCTGGAGCATAGGCTTCTCAGCTGCTGAATAGAGCAGAGAAGACCTAATTTGTGGTGGGGAAGGAAATGGACAGTGCGGTATATGGTATTACATATTTACGGTTTTATTTCTATGAAAAAAAATTAAGGCAGTAAATGACCATAGAGCTCTTACGTGGATGCTGTCACTATTGGCCCCGCTAGTAGGGCTCAAGGGATGTGCGCTAAGGTTGTGCAAGTCTTAATATGAAGTTGTAGATAAACCTGGTAAGAAACACAAGGACACGGATGGCTTAAGCCGAAAGATAATGTCAACACACGCACTGGGCCATGACCTTGCGCCGTTGACTCTCTCATTAGGTGGGATTATAGTAGACAAGGCCTACACCTCAATAGGAAAGGGAAGGGCAAACTGGCTGGGCTAATAGCAGGAAATGTAAGGGGGGAGGCACTGCCATGAGTCGTAATCTACCACGGTTCATAGGTGTTGGAGCAGCACCTTTTTTAGGATAGGTAGGACAGAACGAAGTCAAGTTCTGAGAGAAGTAAAGATTGAAACAAACCTCCAGTTTGATAAAGAAATCAAACAGCATAATCCTGGGACATTGGATCAGTGAACACAGCTGTTGGTTAAAAATTTACAGCAATCAGCAGAAATTTTATTTCCGCCCAATTTCATCTCAGTAAATGTAAAATGCAAACTATCTTTGGTGCATCAAAATATTCGAGGGCTTAGAAGTAAAATTAATGAACTACTTATGTGCATTGATGAATTAGTCATCGAACGCAGTTGATATAATCTACCTCTCTGAACATCATGTGAGCACTGGTATAGATATGTTAAACCTTAGAGAATTTAAGTTAGCCTCCAAATTCTGTAGACAAAAGATGGAGAAGGGAGGAGTTGCTGCATTTGTTGAAAACAGTTTTATATTTAAGAATACTGATATTAATAAATTTTGCTTAGAGCAGCCCTTAGAAGCATGTGCAACAGAGATAGAATTTCATAATAGGTCCTTTATAATAGTAGCCATACACAGAGCACCTTCAGGAAATTTCAGACTGTTTATAAACGGTCTTGAAGATTTATTATCTTATCTAAAATTAAAAAAACAAAGAACTAGTGGTTGCTGGTGATTTTAATAAAGTGGTCCTGTAAAACACTGTCAGTGAACAGTTACTGAAATCGGTTACATTGTCATTCAATTTCATTTCTACTGTAAATTTCCCAACTATGGTATACAAATGTTCTAAGACTGCCATTGTAATATATTTATAGATAATTCTAGGCAACTAAGCCACATTACAAAACCAGTAGTAAATGGCCTATCTGAGCATGACATGCAACACTTAACGTTAAAGTTTGAAAATTTTCAGGGTAAAACATCTATCAGAACTGAGTACAGAAGGCCAATAAAACAGTCAAAAACTGATACATTTAGGAGATTGCTCAATGAAATTAATTGGATGGATGTTTACAGCACCCAAGACACAAATAGAAAATACAAAACATTCATTATTAAAGTTAGCACTTTATTTGAAAATTGTTTTCCCCTGAAGGTAACTCAAATTAAGCAGAGGTCTAATAAGAAACCATGGATCACACAAGCCATGTGAGACGAAAAGGAAACTCTATCTGATACATAGGGACACCTTTGATACTAGTAATATAGCTCATTACAAAAATTACTGCAAAATACTGAAGAAGGTTATCCAGAAAGCTAAACACTTGCATTATGAGAAGAAGATAAATACATTCAGCAATAAAATAAAAACAATATGAGATATAGTTAAGTCAGAGACAGGTAGGACCACAAATGAGGAGGAACAAATAGCTCTAAAAATAAATGAAAACATGGTAACAAACGCATCTTGTGTTGCAAACCATTTAAACAAGTATTTTGTCTCTGTTACTGATAGCATGGGATTGTCAGGTTCAGTAAATAATGCATTGGAATATTTGAGACCAGAGCACACAAGCAATCTCAGAAAACGGAATTGACACTTACTTCACCCAAATAAATAGAATCCATCGTAAAGTCCTTGCAATCAAAGCATTCTAGTGGCTATGATAACATATCAACAAAGTTAATAAAAGGGTGTTCATGTGAGCTTAGTTATATCTGAAGTTATTTGTGTAATCAATAACTTGTCACAGGAACATTCATGGACTGGCTTAAATATGCTGAAGTTATACCTCTCTAAAAGAAAGGGAACAAATAAATGCCATGAAATTACAGACAGATCTTACTTTTGCCAGCTTTTTCAAAAATCTTTGAAAAGGTTATGTCCAAGCATCTATTTAAGCGCCTTAGTGAAAATAACATACTGTTAAAGTCACAGTTAGGGTTTCTTAATGGTTCTGATATTGAAAAAGCTATTTACACTTACAGCTAAAATGTCCTTAATTCATTGGATAACAAATTAGAGGGAACTGGCATATTCTGTGACCTGTCAAAGGTGTTTGACTGTGTGAATTGCAGCATTCTTTTATGTAAGTTAATATATTATGGCGTCACTGGTAGTGCTGCAAAGTGGTTTCAGTCATATATTACTAACAGAAAACAAAGGGTGTCATTACGTAACACTTCAGCAGTAGGCAATCAGACATTAACAGACTGGGAAGAAATTACATGTGGTGTTCCCCAAGGTTCCATACTAGGTCCACTACTGTTTCTTGTGTATATTAATGACCTGTCATCTGTTACATTACCAGATGCCAAGTTTGTCTTATTTGCAGATGATACAAACATTGCAATAAATAGTAAATCAAATATAAATTTAAAAAAGGCAGCTAATCAAATTTTTACTAACATTAATAAGTGGTTCATAGCCGATTCACTGTCATTAAACTTTGAAAAGACCGACTATATGCAGTTCAGAGCTTCCAAGAGATTTATTTCTGGTGTGTGTATAAAATATGTTGGCATGGAAATAGGAGAAGTTGAGAATGTAAAATTCTTGGGATTACAACTTGATAATAAATTCAGTTGGCAGCAACATACTAACGAACTGCTAAAGCGCCTAAACAAGTCTGTGTTTGCAATGCGAATGATGTCAGATGTAGGAGATATAAACATAAAAAAACTGGCATATTTTGCTTATTTTAACTCCATTATGTCATATGGTATCATCTTTTGGGGTAACTCCACAAACAGAGAAAAAATGTTTAGAGTATAGAAGCGTATACTAAGAGTAATGAGCAGTGTAAATCCAAGAACATCATGCCGAATCCTATTCAAAGAATTGGGCATATTAACCACAGCTTCTCAGTATATTTATTCCTTAATGAAGTTCGTTGTAAATAATACATCTCTTTTTCCAACTAACTGCTTAGTACACACTATCAATACTAGGAATAAGAAAAATACACATAAAGATTTAAAATCACTTACTCTTGCCCAGAAAGGAGTCCAGTATTCAGCAATGCATATTTTCAGTAAGTTACCAGCAACCATTAAGAGTTTAGTTTCAGACAAGGCACAATTTAAGCATATTTAAAAGGATTTTTGGTGACCAACTCCTTCTATTCCATCCATGAATTTCTCAACAAGTGCAGTAGACCATTTTAATGAAAACTTATTATACTTTAATTTTTGACAATACTTCGTTGTAACAGCCAAGTAACTACCAACTGTGTGAATGATGGATGTATGGAAATCAGATGCAAGTCTTAAGTCTGTAAATAGTGGAGGGTTAATTTTAAATGTTGTACATAATCTGACTGTTCTTAACTGAGGATTTACTGAAATGAATAATTTACTTTCATTTTTGACAATACTTGGTTGTAATAGCCAAGAAACTTGCAATGTCTGAATGATGGATTTAATGAAAGCAGATGTAAGTATTAAACCTGTAAATATTAAAAGTTTAAATTTGATTAATGTACATAATTTTACTGCTTGTTGACTGAGGATCATTAAAATTAATGAAACTCAAGTTTTTCTAATTATATTTTTGTAATGTGTTTATCTGGCATGTTCCACACCCAGGAGGATTCCCTCTTTTATGGGTCTATGGAATGAATAACTAATCTAATCTAATCTAATCTAATCTAGCAAGTGGCACAATTTGGTGACATTGACTGCGAGCTCTAAACAATAAGCGATGGCCTGTTATGTAAGACAACAAGTCTGGGGCTGTTTGATAGTGCCAGCAGTCTACAGAGAGAAATTTGGAAGAAGGAGCACACTCACTTGCTGTATGGGCATGCAGAATTCATAACGACATTTAAGAGAGTGTCAGAATGCTATAGCGCGGAAAATAAGAGGGGAGATGAGGACCAATACACATGAAACCGTTTGCAATATGCACAACGAGCAGACATGAGTCATAATCTAGTACCACTGCAAACGTTGCCAGAGGCGGTTAAGCCTTATCAATAGATTGGCATGGATATCCTGAAATTACTTAACGGGCCTCCTGCAGGGAATCATTTTATATTAAACCCTATTGATCGCTTTTTTTGGTACATGGAAATGATCACCACTCCTAATTAGCAAGAGGGAGCAGGAGCCCTACCATTGGTCGACACCTGGTTGATCAGCGTTGGTGTGCAAGAAACGGTAATCACGGACCAAAGGACAAACTTTATGTCTGATTTGATCAAACAACTGTGTAATTTTTAACATGTTCAGAAGTTAAGAACTAGTCTGCTTCACCCGCAAACTGATGACAGGACAGAGTGCATCCATCATAGTGTTCGTAGCGTGTTGAGTCACTATCTAAACTCGCATGATAATGACTGGGACATTTCATAATTTGTTACACCACATATAATCCGAAGGTCTATACCAGTGATGGGCTATCTGCAGTTTTTGTATTTTTGAATGATCAGTCTTCTGACTGGTTTGATGCGGCACGCCACGAGTCCCTCTCCTGCGCCAACCTCTTCATCTAAGAGTAACACTTGCAACCTACGTCCTCAATCATTTCCTGGGTGTATGTCAGTCTCCGTCTTCCTCTACAATTTGTGCCCTCTACGGCTCCCTCTAGTACCATCTCTGCGTCCCTGTCTTATATCGTTTTTAATCCGAGCACTTCGTTCTTGCCCGTCCTCTCTTATTATTCCCGCTTCGCTCTTGTACATATTGTATATTATCCGTCTCCCCCTATAGCTTGCCCCTATTTTTCTCAGAATTTCGAACATCTTGTGCCATTTTAAATTGTCGGACGCTTTCTCCAGGTCATTCCTGTTATCAACCGCAACGTCAGAATTGCATCTCTGCTGCCTTTATCTTTCCTAAAGCCAAACTGATCGTCATCTAACACATCCTCAATTTTTTTCCATTCTTCTGTATATTTTTCTTATCATCAACTTGGATGCATCAGCTGTTAAGCTGATTGTACGATAAATCTCACATTTGTCGGCTCTTGCAATCTTGAGAATTGCGTGGATGATATTTTTTCGAAAGTGATATGGTAAGTCGCCAGACTCATGCATTCTACAAACCATCGTGAATAGTTCTTTTTTAGCCACTTCTCCCAGTGACGTTAGAAATGTTATCTATACTATCTGCATATGAGGTGGTTTATGAGTGTAAGGTGCCTTAACCATTTGACAAGGTCAACCCGAAAACGAATGAAGATGGGGAGTCTGTTAAGCATTTTGCCGAAACTACTTACATGCACGTCTGAAAGAACAGCCACTGTTGACAATCCACAGCTGTGTGAAATATTTCAGCAGAAGTTGTTGAGGTGACCACTGCAATAAGTGGGACTTTCAGATTAGAGTACAGATCCACCACAAATTTTCATATGTTACTATTGTGTAGTAGATCTGCACCTAATACAGCTGCTGTCATTTAATTAGCAGTCAACGTGTTAATTTAGAAATACTGTGTACGTTTACGGTTCGCCAACGGTGTCTGCTCTTTCAGACATGGATGTAAGTATTACAATTCTAGTCTGGTAAACGTCAATAATAACCATCGGTCTCGATTCTTCGTCGACCCATTCTCCCTGTTGCGGGAATCCAAGTAGAGTTGCTGTCATTAGGTGATGAATTTAGTGGACTACGATATATGCATGTATACGTTGTGACAAGAAGGTCCGGGTCGGTCTGACGAGTGCCCAGTAACAGCTGGAGTGGTTAAGGCGACCCCAGGCGATAACCAGGAGATCTGGTTTCGAGTCTCAGTCTAGCACAAAATTTCATATCTCATTATCGGGTAGTAGATCTATACGTAATACTGCTAATGGCAAGGAATATTCAGTCCAAGAATTAATTTCGAAATTTTGCGAAAACAATGAGAAGTACGGAAGCATTCGCAGGGCGCGAACACCAAAGCCATGGCACGTCAAGGGCAGGTAGGGAATCACGTGGGGAAATTACAACAGTATAGGGTAATGTTATCGAGCTCTAATATCTCGATGAGTAATGCCACAGAATTTGTTACGACGTACTAGGGACTGTATCATGTGATTAAAACAACTTCAATCTCCAGTTACCAACTCTGACAACGATAGTTCATGCTGGACATCGGCGACCATTTCGTGGTGCTGTGGATGCATTGGCGCAAGTATCGACATCCACCAATGGGATAGTGAGAGGGCCGGCCAGGGTGGCAGAGCGGTTCTAGGCGCTACAGTCTGGAACCGCGCGACCGCTACGGTCGCAGGTTCGAATCCTGCCTCGGGCATAGATGTTGTGATGTCCTTAGGTTAGTTAGGTTTAAGTAGTTCTAAGTTCTATGGGACTGATGACCTCAGAAGTTAAGTCACATAGTGCTCAGAGTCATTTTTGATAGTGAGAGGTAGCAGGAAGGAGGTGAATTCAAGAACTTCGCGCAATCTGCACATGTAATTCTATATGGACAGAAGTCTAGGAAGTTAGAGCGGACATTTAGTGTTGTGTTTTTTGGTGTGTACAGTTAAGGATTTAAGTTGAATGGCAATGCTAATTGGGTGCTATTGTGTGTCAGGAAACTGAAATGTGGTTGGATAGCAGGATTTTACTGCGGTAGTATTGCTGTTTTGTTTTAAGTGTGTATTATTTATATAATTCAATGTTTCATTCTGTGTTTACTGGATGGCAGACAGTTCCAAAAATAGGAGGGAAATGATTTCAGCTCCCTGTTCCCAAATTACTGCATGCCAGGGGTAGAGATGAAGGGAATTCTAGTCCTGGTGGTGCTTCACCTCGTCACCGGGATTGGAATAGGAGTTCTGTCACGTGCAGCAAATGGAGAGCGAAGTGCTCATTGTTAGACAAGAAGATACGGTCCTCACCAGTCATCGATGGACACAGGAATTAACTTTAGCTGTATGGAAGATGCGTAATAAGTTGGAAGATGTATTTATGGGCTACGGTGAGAGACAGAAAGTAAGGATGTATTTAAAGAGGTGTGGGGTAAGTAAAGTAACATTCATGTGTCCTATGAGCGTTTACGGATGCAGATGCAGTCGATAGTGCAAGAGGTGCTGCATACCTCGCGTCGATCCAAGAGAGGTCGGATGAACAGTGGAGGGAGAGTATTAAAAACCGTATTCGGGACTTCAGACGTTGATGTCGTCCGGGAGCTAAATAGTACTATGGTAGGAGTAAGAGATATGGTAAGAATGAATAAAGCAGCTGTGGAATGGTACAATATGCAGCTATCGTGTTTGGAGCAAGGAATATTGTATAATAAGCGCGTCTTACGAAAGCTGATTACAGAGGTGATGCAGTTTGTATGAATAATAGCGGACACGGTCAGCTGAAACCTGGGAGCTAGAAAGACCAAGGTGGATGTGCTGGACACAGAGTTAATAGTCACGAGGCTGATATGGTCGTTACCACACAACACTGGGATTGACCAGCAGCGGCTTCATGTTTGCAAGACGCCATGCAGGAGAGGGGCCGCATCAAACCAGTCAGAACACTGATAACACAAAGAAAGGTCAGGATCTAACGTCTCATTCAGATAGATGCACGCACAGCTGAGTCTAGCATTGCTGACATCAGACCAGTTCCTGTTACGCTTGCGGAAAATACAGAGGAAAATGTCACCAGAGTTGGAACTTATTGCAGAGCCGAGCAAGCAGAGACTTCCGTTGTACTACCACACAGCAACAGTTAAGGTTAAGATGGACCAGGCACACCGTAATGTGTCGATTCGATTTCCGGTTACTAGTAACAATGTACGGTTTAAGTGTTACAGCATTACCTCTTGCAGTGTGGGATTTTAGGGAAGTTCCTATAAGCTGAAACAGGGTAAGTATTGTTGATTCCAGAGGATGGAGATAGGCACGCAGTGATTCAGCACTGTCAGATGGAAAGGGCTGCAACCTACACGACCAGCGTAATACAGAGTGGAACAGAGTCATGAAAAATTCAGTTATTCTAAGGTAAGGCAGATCGAGAGGGTTTATAACACTACCGTCCGCTGCCACTGCTATACCATAAGCTTAAAGCTGGAAGCAGATCGTATAATGAAACTATCTTGTTAAAGCAATTATGGTGTAAACCAACAGTGCATTGAAACTTCCTGGCAGATTAAAACTGTGTGCCCGACCGAGACTCGAACTCGGGACCTTTGCCTTTCGCGGGCAAGCGCTCCACCATCTGAGCCACCGAAGCACGACTCACGCCCGGTACTCACAGCTTTACTTCTGCCAGTACCTCGTCTCCTACCACCGGGCGTGAGTCGTGCTTCGGTGGCTCAGATGGTGGAGCGCTTGCCCGCGAAAGGCAAAGGTCCCGAGTACCAGTCTCGGTCGGGCACACAGTTTTAATCTGCCAGGAAGTTTCATATCAGCGCACACTCCGCTGCAGAGTGAAAATCTCATTCTGGCAACAGTGCATTGTTACCCCCTGAAAGGAATTTTGTTGTGTTGACCGTGATACACCTAAAGAAGGTGGCTTGTCGGAAGTGAAAGAATTACGTAAATATTTAAACAGTAATAAATAATAATTTACTTATCGACACCGTCCAAATGATAATAAAAACGGTCGACAACCTAATTCGGCCTAAGAATGAGTAACATTCTTGTTCAAGAAACTGAAAATAAGTAACTTCAATGGCAAACACAGCCTATACTTTCTCACACGAGAGTGCAATGAACTCTGGCACCTGCATATGTTGACGTTAAGGTTGGAGCTGACAGTTAGAGCAGAACAAAATATTAGCATAAATATAACAGATAACGATACACACTATTACCTTCAGGACTTGGTCAAACTGAATGCTTTCAATAATACTACTATTGAAGTGCGCTTTCGGATTATACAGTTAAGCATAGATTTAGTCTCATCTTTCAAATACTTTCCTGTCTGACATGGAATGTGAATGTGGTTTACTGCAAGATAATGTATTGTGCACATATTAAGTCTCTTTCTACTAAATACTGTTCGACTTAGAATGAGAGTTGACTGTATTTCACTAACAAAAAATTTCTTACTGACCTTTGAATAAAAAAAGTTACTGTTTTCGTAGGTAGTGGTCTTTCTATTAATCGTTATTGTCCGCCCCGGTAGCTGAGTGGTCGCGCAGGTCGCCGAAGTGGCGTCAAATCGAAAGACCTGCACCAGGCGAACGGTCTACCCGACGGGAGGCCCTAGCCACACGACATTTCCATTTCCATTTCCATTAATCGTTATTTAGCTTGAGCACAATAGACAAACTGTGGATCCTGTTACACTATTCATAGGCACTTTCAATACACAATAGGAACCAAATACTGTACAGAACTTGACAGGAATAGCAGGAGTAATTGAAACTTTCTATAATTAAGTAACTGTGTGCATTTGGACTTCTTTCAATGGGGGTGGGGGCTTAATCTTGACCTCTGTAGTAGAGCAAACTAAACGCACTTTCATTACATTAGTGAAACAAGCACTTAGCAAGCATGAACATCTAACTCTCAACAGTTGCAGTTCTGAACTTTTACTGCAGTGAAACACAAAACTGAGATATTTGTAAGATCCGTTCAACAAACAGTGTTAATTTTAGCACACTCTTTTGCCACATCAACTTTAATATGCTTTCAATAAAGGACACTCGGTAAGCACTTTAGCATGAGAGGGACCCTAAGTGGATATGTGACTGTGGATAAATCACGGTAGATACAGGAGTCCAGTTATAATTTACCTTATATTTAAGCACACTATAACATCCAATGAGCTGATCCTTCACTGTACATTACTATAGTTCTTCTGTTCCATTACAGTGATTGAGCAATGTAGTGGCGAGTGCATGTTGGTAGGTGGATTTGCTGGTAGAATTGCTAGACTCTGTCATTTCTTGGTGGCGATGACAAATATCAATTCCAACATAATTCCAGCTAGTTACTGCATCCATCCGAGGCTCTGGCACATTTGAAAACGTCACAAAAAGCCCCTCTCGGTACCAGCATTATTCACAACCTTTTCGCGAGCTGTTGGTCGTTCAGTAGCTCATCCCCTACTGACTCTTTGTTTCACATTTCAATACATGCTAACCGCGTTTTGCGCGCGCGACACGGTTCCGTTCCCGAGGGGAACCACACCACATTTTACATAGAAAATAACTAGGAACCCTAAGGGAGGATCAGCAATTACATAACATCAACAAAACATATTAAATAAAACGGAACGTTTGCAGATATTGACATTCTACAAAAAAATTATTTACACAAATTCCAGTTATATATGATAAGTTTTGTCTCCCTCCATGTGAGTCAAAGAATTTAAATAATAAAGGCAACACATTACGCATGATTAAACAAGGGCATCAAAGTTCCTATGAAAAAAAGTACACATTTTTATACGGTACCGAATTAATCGTAGAATAATTGCAGAAGCTCAACGATGGAATGTTGAACAAAACAGAAAGCAAAATGAATCAACAAAAGGTATGTAGTGTCTAACCTATTGTGTTACAGGTTGTCTGCTTGACATCCCAAAGCCGCGATCCTATTGCCAGCAAGCATAGCTGCACTGTGTTTGCTAATTGCAACGAGCAGGAAAGGCTTGCAGTAGCTAAGCAATTGGAACTACTCGGCAGTGGATCAATAATTAACGGAACAACATGCGACATTACTGGGTCGGCGTCTTAGATGCCGACCGATCTCAGATGAGAGACCAAATTTAACATGAAGCAGCCGTAGCTGTACTGGCCAAAAAGGCCCTGCTACAGGTGGTACCAATGCAAAATTTGACTTACCTGAATTAAATGTTAGATCCTGTCCTTTTCTTTGCGTCATCAATGTTTTGACTGGTTTGATGCCCCCCCCCCCCCCCCACCCAGCCACGAATTCCGCCCCTGAGCCATCAGTCTCTTCATCTAAGAGCAGCACATGCAACCTAAGTCCTCAGTTATTTGCTGGATGTGTTCCAGTCTCTGTCTGCCTCTGAAGTTTTACCCTCCACAGCTCCCTCTAGTGCCATGGAAATTATTCTCTGATGTCTTAACATATGTTCTGTCAGCGTGCCCCATCTTTTTTCCCTCGTTTTTCCTCTCCGATTCTAAGCAGGACCTCCTCATTCCTTATCTTATCAGTCCACCTAATTTTTCAACATTCGTCTGCAGCACAACATGTCAAATGCTTTGATTCTTTTCTGTTCCAGTTTTCCTGCAGTACATGTTTCACTACCATACAACGCTGAGCTCCAAAAGTACATTCTGAGAAGTTTCTTCCTCTAATTAAGGCCTGTGCTTGGTACTAGTGGACTTCTCTTGGTCAGGAATGCCCCTTTTTCCAGTGTTAGTCTGTTCTTTATGTCCTCGTTTCTCTGACGGTCATGGGTTATTTTGCTGTCTACATAGTAGAATTCCTTACCTTCATCTGGTTCTTAATCATCTGACGGCCTTGCCGCAGTGGTAACACCTGTTCCCGTCAGATCACCGAAGTTAAGCGTTGTCGGGCTAGGCTAGCACTTGGATGTGTGACCATCCAGTCTGCCGAGCGCTGTTGGCAAGCGGGGTGCCCTCAGCCCTTGTGAGGCAAGCTGAGGAGCTGCTTGATTGAGAAGTAGCGGCTCCTGTCTCGGAAACTGACATACGACCGGGAGAGCAGTGTGCTGACCACAGCCCCTCCATATCCGCATCCAGTGCCGCCTATGAGCTGAGGATGGCACTGTGGCCGGTCAGCACCGTTCTGCCTTCATGGCCTGTTCGGAAGGAGTTCAGTTTTTGAGTTTCTTTTAGTTCTTAATAATCAATCCTGGTGTTATATCACTCGCCATTCTCCTTTACTTTCAACATTCTTCGATTTACTCTCAGTTCATATTCTGTACCCACTAGCCTATTCATTCCATTCAGTAGATCTTGTAATTCTTTTCGACTTTCACTGAGGATAACAATGTCATCTGCTAATCTTATCATTGATGTTCTTTCGCGTTGAATTTTAATTCCACTCTTGAAACTTCCTTTTATTTCCGTCATTGCTTCTTCGATGTATAGACTGAACACTAGGGGAGCAAGAATACATCCCTTTTGTACACCTTTTCCAATCCGAGCACTTCGTTCTTAGCCGTCCACTCTCGTATATGATTCATATTATCCGCCTCTGCCTGTACCGTATCCTCATTTCCCTCAGAATTTCGAACATCTTTCATCATGTTAAACACTCGAACGTTTATTTCAGACCGACAGATCCTCTGAACGTGTTGTCATTTTTCTTTAGAGTTGCTTCCATTATCAATCTCAACGTCGGAGCTGCCTCTAACGGTGTCTTTAACTTCCCTAAACGAAAACTGATCGTCATCTAACACACCCTTAGTTTTCTTTTCCATTCTTCTGCACATTATTCTTGTTAGCAACTTGGATGCATGAACTGTTAAGCTGATTGTGCGATAATTCTCGCATCAGTCGGTTCCTGCAATCTTGGTAATTGTGTGGATGATATTTTTTTTTCCGGAAGTCGGATGGTACATCGCCAGACCCATATGTTCTACACACCAATATGAATAGTCGTTTTGTTGCCACTTCCCCCAATGATTTTAAAAATTCTGATGGAGTGCTATCTATCCCTTCTGATATTAAGTCCTCCGTAGCTCTTTCAAAATTCTGATCCTAATATTGGATCCCCTATCTCTCCTAAATCGACTCCTTTTTCTTCTTCTGTCACATCAGACAAGTCCTCCCTTAATAGAGGTCGTCAGTGTACTCTTCCCGCCTATTTGTCTCTCCCCTGTATTTGACAGTGGAATCCCCATTGCATTCTTAATGTTACCACGTTGCGTTGAAATTCACCGAAGTTTAATTTGGCTTTTCTGTATGCTGAGTCAGTCCCTCCGACAATCATTCGTTTTTAGATTTCTTCACATTTTTCATGCTGCCATTATCGATGGTTTTTCTCCAGGTACCTTCCTTGTACCTGCGGTTTTCTTTATAGTGTCTGTGACTGCCCTTTTTAAAGACGTCAATTTCCGTAAACAGAACTTTTTACCTTAGTTCAAGAGTATCTCTTCATTCCTTAGTGTTTGCACATCCCACTTCTTTGCGTATCGATTCTTTCTGACTATTCTCTTAAACGTCAGCCTACTCTTCATCACTACTGAATCGTGATCTGAGCCTGTATCTGATCCTGTGTAGACCTTACAGTCCAGAATCTGATTTTGGAATCTCTGCCTAACCATGATGTAATCTAACTGAAATATTCCCGTATCTCCTACTCTTTTTGAAGTATACTTCATCCTCTTGTGATTCTTGAACAGAGTATTCGCTATTACTGTCTGAAATGTATTGCATGGCTCAGCTAGTCTTTCTCATCTCTTGTTCCTAGTACCAAGCCCATATTCTCCTGTAGCCCTTTCTTCTTCTCTCTCTTCTACAAGCGCATTCCAGTCCCACATGACTTCTAGATTTTCGTCTCCTTTTACACACTGAATTACCCGTTCAATGTCCTCATATACTTTCTCTACGTCTTCATCCTCAGTTTACCTCGGCGACAATTATACCTGAACTTCGCTGTTGTCGGTGATGATTTGCCGTCGAGTCTGATGAGAACAAAACTATCAGGGAAGTGTTCACAGTAAAACACTCCCATTCATAACGAATCCTACTCCTATTGTACCATTTTTTGCTGCTGTTGATATTGCCCTATACTCGTCTGACCAGAAATCCTAATCTTCTTTCCATTTCACGTCACTGCTCCCACTATATTTAAAATGGGCCTTAGCATTTACCTTTTCATATTTTGTAGCTTCTCTATCACGTTCAAGTTTCTGATATTCCACGCCCCGAATCGTAGAACATTATCCTTTCGTCGGTTATTCGAGCTTTGTCTCATGGTCACCTCCCCCTCGAGAGTCCCCTCCCAGAGATTCGAATGGAGGACTATTCCGGAATCTTTTGCCAATGGCGAGATCACTGTCACACTTTTCCAGTTACAGGTGACATGTCCTGTGGATACAGATAATGTGTCTTTAACGCAGTGGTTTCCATTGCCATCTGCATCCTCATGCCGTTGATCATTACTTCCCACCTTTAGAGGCAGTTGCCCAGCCCAAGGACAAGAGAGAAACCTGAACCTGGTCCTCCGCCGTATTTGACAACGGCATTAGTAGAAAGAGGTTGTGTTATTACGCCAGAAGTCTTCGGTATACAATGCTGATTATTTTATTCAAAATTTAAGCTGAGATGATGTTCGAAACCGGGACCAAGGAAGTTTTGATTACTAATCAAAGACACTTCCGCTCGACCACACGTGCTATATCCTGACCTCTTCCTGTCATAGTATCGGCTAACAGACCCGCAAGAGGGACGAATTTCGGCAGAGGAAATGGTTCATCAAGTGCAGCAATACCAAAAGGAGCGACGGTGTTCGGTTATGACTATGAATATAACAATAATAGTCACAGTGGTAGTTTTAACTCTGTTTTCCGCAACTTCGCTTACCTTAGGCTGATTTCATCAACAGACCTGCTTGCAACGAGCTGCTTCCAGGCTGTTTAAAGCTTGAGCCAAACCTCTGCCTTGGAGGACAGTGGTTTGGTTGAGAGGTGGCACACCACTCTCTCAGTTAAACAACATTGTCAGTCAGATTAACGTTCATATTTTAAATCACGACCTTGATGTTCTCCAGCAGTACATTTGCTATATGTTGTTAATGACTTTTTAGGTAAGGAAATTGTGGGCAGAATGCTCATATAAGTGCGTTAGTAACCTGTAGAGAACGTGTACCTGAGGAGTCATATTAGAGGCGCCAGAGAACGTGGAGAAAGATGAACTGGAGCCGTAAATTCTGAGTGCAGCGGCCAGGCTGTGTGAGTGATTCTGGGAAGCAGAGCTCTGTGGACTGTACCTGAAGAGGAATTTCTGGCCGTGGCACTCCCCTCTTTCCACATAGGGTCAGCACAGGAGGGTGCCAGTTCAGAAAACATTTTACCTGGCCAGGCGACATTCCATCGTGAAGGGAGCCAGTTGGCAGAAAGTGGGTGGAGAAAACCATGTAAGAGAGTACTGTCAGCTGAGACTTTGTACAAATAGTGGGAAGGTCATAAAACACCATTCATTCTCATGTTAGAAGCTGGAACAACACAGACAGAGCATCTGGTGCACGTGTTTAGTCGAGGCAAGACTGTAATACCCCCGATGCCAGGTTCTTTTAGCGAGTGGCATAAACAAATATTTAATGGGCATGACTGTCTGGGAAATTTAACAGCCTTCTCTCAGAAACTGGAAATGGTCGGTCCAGAAAGCTTAGATCTCTCCAAAACTGAAGGATTGAGGTTCCATCTAGGTAGATGTTTTTTTGCAAAACGTGTCCAAGCTTACTGTGAGACATCCCTTGTCTAAAACTTCTTTTTTCAGACAAGAGAGATTTGGAGTCACTGATTGGTTTCTCTCAGGATATGCAAAGTGGAGGCTTGCTGCCCCAGTGTGGAAACCCTGGTACATTGTCTGGGTTGGCTATGAGGCCAACAGAACAGTGAAGAGGGGAGATTCAATGATTAGAGGACAGCTCGAATGGTTCCTTCAATGTGGCGGCAGTTTCGTATTTGCTAATTCGTTTCCCATACCGAGGCTTTGTGGAAACTGGCTGTGATTCTTTTCTTCTTCGTCTTCCGGTCCTACCCTGGTCGAGAACTGCAGGTCTATTCTTAATGGGTGAGACTTATGTATCTTGTGGTGGACTGAGAGCCAGTGGCAATTTGAAACTACATATCATCTCATTTATATCTTGTGTCACGAGGGCGAAGTTACAACTGCCGGAGCTCACCTCTTCTCTCGCACAGTGTGCCGTTTTCTGCTGCCACTTAAATCAAGGTGAAAAGGTAAAGTGCTGCTGCACCGGAGCGGGGTTGTCATGTAAAACATAGTTTGTGGTATACCTGATCGTAGCTGATTCCATTTGAATAGAGTTGAGCTTCACAGTGGATTCATGTAAACAAAGTCAGATTGCGTTGTAAAAGGGATTAATTCAGGGAAGAACCTGTATGGCTTCCAACCCAATGTATGTTTTGCCAATCAAACACCATTCCTTTTCTGATGTGTGGTTGTCATTTTTGTGTATGATTTACCAGCTAGCTGTGTTTGCAAAAGGATCAATGAAATTTGTCATTATTTTGTAGACTTAAATATGCTACTTTTCTCACTCATACTCTTTCAACTAGTCACTGCTTTTTAATTTTATTGTGGTGGTACATGGGTACACCAGCAATTTAAGGTTCAGTCTTATTAAATTAATTAATTTCATTATTAATTTGAGTTCTGAAAGTGACCACAGGCATAGGCAACAAAGGTGACTTGGGTATTGTTGTTGTGGTCTTCAGTCCTGAGACTGGTTTGATGCAACTCTCCATGCTACTCTATCCTGTGCAAGCTTCTTCATCTCCCAGTACTTACTGTAACGCACGTCCTTCTGATTCTGCTTAGTGTATTCATCTCTTGGTCTCCCTCTACGATTTTTACCCTCCACGCTGCCCTCCAATGCTAAATTTGTGATCCCTTGATGCCTCAGAACATGTCCTACTAACCGGTCTCTTCTTTTTGTCAAGTTGAACCACATACTCCTCTTCTCCCCAATTCTATTCAATTCTTCATCATTAGTTATGTGCCCAACCCATCTAATCTTCAGCATTCTTCTGTAGCACCACATTTCGAAAGCTTCTATTCTCTTCTTGTCCAAACTATTTATCGTCCATGTTTCACTTCCATACATGGCTACACTCCATACAAATACTTTCAGAAACAACTTCCTGACACTTAAATGCATACTCGATGTTAACAAATTTCTCTTCTTCAGAAGCGCTTTCCTTGCCATTGCCAGTCTACATATTATATCTTCTCTACTTCGACCATCATCAGTTATTTTTCTCCCCAAATAGCAAAACTCCTTTACTACTTTAAGTGTCTCATTTCCTAATCTAATTCCCTCAGCATCACCCGACTTAATTCGACTACATTCCATTATCCTCGTTTTGCTTTTGTTGATGTTCATCTTATATCCGCCTTTCAAGACACTATCCATACCGTTCAACTGGTCTTCCAAGTTCTTTGCTGTCTCTGATAGAATTACAGTGTCATCGGCGGACATCAAAATTTTTATTTCTTCTCCATGGATTTTAATACCTACTCCGAATTTTTCTTTTGTTTCCTTTACTGCTTGCTCAATATACAGATTGAATAACATCGGGGAGAGGCTACAACCCTGCCTCACTCCCTTCCCAACCACTGCTTCCCTTTCATGCCCCTCGACTCTTATAACTGCCATCTGGTTTCTGTACAAATTGTAAATAGCCTTTCGCTCCCTGTATTTTACCCCTGCCACCTGTAGAATTTGAAAGAGAGTATACTAGTCAAAATTGTCAAAAGCTTTCTCTAAGTCTACAAATGCTAGAAACGTAGGTTTGCCTTTCCTTAATCTTTCTTCTAAGATAAGTCGTAAGGTCAGTATTGCCTCACGTGTTCCAAACTGATCTTCCCCGAGGTCGGCTTCTACTAGTTTTTCCGTTCATCTGTAAAGAATTCGCGTTAGTATTTTGCAGCTGTAAATTCACTAATTTCTATATAAATATTAAGGGCGTAGCTCACAATTTGAAAGTTATTGAGAAGGTAATACTTTTCTTTATGTAAAAATAATAACATTCAGTATCACTCAGAGCTATATTTATGATTAAAGCAAGTGACAACTTGCACGGTGCCCAGGGTGGTGCAGTCCTCCACACTCCACTACCCATCACCGTCGCCTGCTGAGGCGAGCTGTTCTTCCTCGTCCCGACGTCTCCAGGAGAATTTCAGTATACAGACGCGCTGCTGACACTTGCTGAATGCCACCGCACTGTGCAAAACGGAGCAAAATCGCTTAGTGGGCCAAACAAGTGTCATCAACGCTGGGCGCCGACGTCACAACCAGGCATACCATCAGCATATAAAGGCACATTTGCATGCCGAGCATGAGTTTCCTCGGAAACGCGAGATATTAATTAAATAAATAATCAGTGACAAATAAATAAAGCCTATGGCACACAACTGCAGCGCTGTGTCGCTGATAAAACAAAAGCACAATTACGTTACTCATATGTTTGATTAAGAAAAGAGAGCTCTGGTTGAAGTGGTGCGAGAAGCACGTATTTTAGTTTATTGTCTGGCACACCGCCATATTTCATGTTATAGAAAATTACTGCGAGTTGCAATCTTACTAGGCACTCGATTCTGTAAAGAATTTATATTTATAAAAGTAAGTAGGATTATGAACTGTAGGCTTATTCATTGAATATATCTGATTTAACTAACTGTGTAACTTTTTTATGTTTAGTAGACAATCACCTCTGTACGACGTTTTGGCATGGCTGGCAAATTATTGTAATATTGAGATTTAGATTATGAGTCCACACCTACCGCAGCAGTCTTTGGAAACGATTTAATTACGAAGTCCGATTATTTCAGTTTTATTTCACGGTCAACTACGAGTAACATTGCCTTTACGAAAAAGCCATTGTCAAGCGTCTGATACCGAATAATTAAAACCTGACGACTCATAGGAGAGACAATCATACAGATAAAATAATTAATATTATTTTATTTTATTTTATTTTATTAATTTTATATTGGCGACTGCGTGTCGGACTTGTTATTTTGTCATTTGTTACATTGTTCTCTTTGTTTCATGTGAAAAATCAACTTTCTGGACCTGGACTTGACTATATGAGAAATAACAAAAATCAGAAGATATTTCCCAATTATAAAATTTTGCGGGAAGACGCAAAGAAGCTTCCAGCAAAATAAGGTAAGACGCAGCATCTTTGCATTAGCAGGCTTGACCAGACGTATAATTCAGTGTATTAGCTTTTCGGTAAAATTCTGTAGTGTTTCTTTTCCGCATAACAGTTTCAGTGATAAATTTCATTCTCAGTACTTTTCCCTAAACAATAACGTATGCAACAATACCAATACACGAGTGTACAATATGGCCGACTTCTGTACGATATCATGTAACATGGCCAGCAGCCATTACCAATAATCTCAAATTCAGTTTATATTTTTAAATTAACAGACAGCCATTGTTGCTACGACCGATTCATGCTCAACTGCATTTTATTTTAAAATCAGTGTCAAATATTTTCTTGAAACATATATCACGTGTGGCATGGTAATAACTAGAAAACAATACGCAAAAATGGAACAGCAAAGACGTACTATTCAGACGCAATCCGACTCGGACGAGAGACAAATGTTAGAAAATGACTTTACGACAGCAACCGGTAGTGACGATTCATCAAACATTGACGCAAGTGTTGACGAAAATTTTGACAATAGGCCTTCCACCACAAAAATTTCAAAGTCTCAATCAGAGCCCATGTTAATGCATGACGTCACGTCTAATGACGCGGCGGGGGCAGAGACCTTGCAAACGGTAAACATTGCCGACATGTTACAAATGCTAATGAAACAAAACGCCGAAAACATGGCAACCTTACAGACGCAAAATGAACAGTTAAAGACACAAAATGACGGAATCAAATCTGATCTCATAGCACTCAAGACAAGTAATGACACTTTATGTAAGCGTGTGGAACTTATAGACGCCACACTGACCAAACAGATGACTGAACTCAGTGCTAAATTTTCCCAGCTTAATACGAGACAAGAAAAGACTACAACTGACGTAGCACTTTTACAGACACAAGTAAAAAACCTTAATGTCACGTGTGAAATTCAAACATATCCTTCAGTACATGACAACCTTGAAAAACGAATTACTGACGTACAGAATAAATTTGACAATGTTGAACAACACCTGACTGACATCTTACAATCTGATGCCACAGCTCATTTTCAAAATATTAATAAAGAATTTCATGATTGGGTAGTCAACAAAGACAAACATTTTGATAGATGCTTACGTGAAAATTTACCAACAATTGTGCACGACTCCGTAGCGCAATACATTACTAATAACAAACAGCTGATCAGTGACGCAGTACAATCCGTCACTGCACCCATGCGACAATTCACCGATCGACCACAGTCTGAATGTAACGAAAATATCAGTCAAAATGCACAGTTCAGGAACCAATATACATTCGAGTATGACACACACATACCGCACACGACAAACACACAAGAACAAAACACACCATGACTACAACACATACCACGATGTGCAAACACAAACACAAGCTATTATCATGGTAAACCACAGCAACATTATCGTAATTACTCGCCTGCTGGACATAGCAGTAATTACAGTGGGACAAATCCATATCATAATGCAAAGGAAGACGAAAGCTTAATGAAACACAGGCAATTTCAGATTTTTATCCCAGAAAAACGAACCATTCATCCGGTGATTTTTCTCAAATCTTTAGTAACGCATTTCCACGCACTTGGAGTGACCGGAAAAAGATTTCATATATTGTCGGTTACATCCAAGGCGATGCAGCTGTCTGGGCATACAGTCAAGTATGTACCACGTACAGTGAGTTTGAGCGTGCTTTTCTGAACAAATTCTGGTCGCAATCCGTTCAGGAGCGACTCAGAAGACAAATTTTAGAACCTGAAACTTTTAACAGTAAAAATGGTAACTTACGCAGATACTTTGAAAAATACTTGAACATGGGACACTTTTCAGACGAACCAGTCGCAACGCGAGATATACTCCGTGCGTTGAAGGCCAAATTGCCTTTCAACATTAAAGAAAAACTCCTACATATCCCGGATGACGATTCAGATTATTTTTTAACAGCTTTAGATTCGGTTGACATGTTACTTGAAGATCAGCGCTTCGCGCGGCAAAACAGCAGCCACAATGTTTACACTAGTGGTATGCAAAACATGCAGGCTTGCCAACACAATTCTGGCGCGCCCACAGTTGGATACGCGGTACGACAAAAACAGCAAACTCACATGCCGTCTCAGTACGGAAATCAAAATCAACACGCGTATTCCAATACAAACAATAGTTACAACAGTAATAACATTTCATGCGGCAATCCATACAAAAGGCACCGCGGTAATAACTACAACGGTAACAACGGATACAAAGGTAATAACAAAAACACAAACAGAAATAGAAATAATAATAACTACGAGCCAAGACAGCATCAAGGTTGGACTCGTAACGATCAGTACTTTCATTCAAACTCTGCTTTACCACAGCAGCCACCAGGTCAAAATTGGAGCATACCTTACGACCGACAGGTAAGTTATAATGCGCAACAGCAACAACAACCGCAAAAGTTTGGAGATCATAATAGGCAATATCCGAATGTGAATATAATAGAAATGACACCTGATGCACAACCTCAATCTGTGTCAGTACCTAGTACAAATGCTAATCTAACAAACTAGAAACAGTCACTACTTTGCCCCAGGTCGTGGCTGAAGAATCCTTGGGGGGCGGCTTCAATGTTAATCAGTTATTTGACACCACACTTGAACAACAGAATAATGAAATGCCGAGTAATTCTAAACAAAAACTACCTGTTTTATTTATAAGATACAACCACAATAACAATATATCAGATGAACTTTTACAAGACAGTACACAATGTCGTTTAAACACAAATGAAATTGTTTTAGCATCCACTACTGGTGTAGTAGGTGGGATTCCAACTACTATTATCCTAGATACAGGTGCAGCTGTGAGCGTTTTATCTTTTAATTTTTATAAAAAGATGTGTGAATTGGAACCTGTGCCTGAGTTTCCTGCCCAAAACTGTAAAATAACTACTGCACTAGGTAATAAGTCATGTAGGGTTACGAAGCAAGTTTTTGTAAACGTTAAAATAGGTAATGGAACCGTACAATGGCCATTCCTGGTTGTACAAAACCTTGTGACTAATTGGATATTAGGAATAGATATTATGAGCGAGAAGGACTGCATTATAGACTTCTCCAAAGGTAAATGTATTTTAAATGATAAAAGCAGGGTAATTATTATTGATTTGGACAGGAGAACTCTAAAGCATGACAAACACTGTACAGGGTACAAGGTTCAGTTAGTACTTGACAAAGACATTCAAGACATGCAAACACACTCATCTGACGCAGAGCTAATGGACTTGAAAACATTGCTTGATCATAAGATAAGTGAAGCTTCAGCTCTCAGTGTACATGAACGTATAAAACTACAGGAAGTGTTATCCAAATATTTACAAGTTTTTACCAAACGATTAGGTGTTATCAACACGTATGTGTACAAGATTGAAGTTAAGCCTCACAAGATCTTCTACCATAAGACATATAACGTACCGTTATCTCAACGACCTGCTGTGTGGCAAGAATTAAAACAAATGTTAGACTGGAAGGTCATTGAACCATCCACCTCACCTTACTGTAGTCCTCTACTTGTTGTCAAAAAATCAAATGGAAGCATTAGGTTAGTGTTAGACGCACGAGCTATTAATGAAATAATTTTACCGGTTCACACAAAACCTGAAAATTTAGAAGAGCAATTACAGAAATTTCTAGATGCAAAATATTTTTCCACAATAGATCTCGCTAATTCGTTTTGGCAGGTGGGTATCACTCCTGATTCTCGGAAATATACTGCATTTATGTTCGGGGGGCGAACCTATCAGTTTTGTGTTCTACCCTTCGGACTGAATGTCAGCTCTGGGGTATTCATTACAGCCCTGGATACCGTGCTTGGCGACGATTTAGTTGAGACAGTCACACACTATGTAGATGATATACTGATAGCTACACAATCCTGGAATGAACACGTTGACACACTTCAAAGAATTTTAGAAAAATTTGCACAAGCTGGAGTCACAGCCAATCTTAGAAAATCAAAGTTTGGTTGCAGTGAGATAAAGTATTTAGGACATATCATTAATTCACAGGGCATACGTCCGGATCCCAGTAAATTAGATGCTATCAGAAACTTTCCTAGCCCTCGAACTAAAAAGCAGTTAAAATCATTCCTTGGGCTATGTTCATTTTTCAGACGTTTTTTGCCACAACCACTTTTGAACAGTAAACATCTGCTAAATCTACTCAGAAAGAATCAAGTTTGGATCTGGTCGGAACAGTGCCAGAATGACTTTAATACAATTAAACATGCTTTAGTGAATGCTAACATATTGAGCCATCCAGATTTCAATTTAGATTTTTGTATGACTTGTGACGCTTCACGTACTGGCTTGGGCTGTTGCTTATTTCAAGTTGTAAAGAATAAAGAGGAGGAACAGATAAGAATTATTGGGTTTGCGAGTCGCACTCTAACTGAATGTGAGCGTACATACTCCACTACTGAGTTAGAAACACTTTCCATAGTATGGGCATTCAAGAAATTCAATTATTATTTATTTGGAAAACATACAGTAATTTACACCGATCACCAGGCCCTGACATTTTTGTTAACTTGTAAACTTGTACATCCTAGACTATCACGATGGGCAGTTACACTTCAGAACTACTCTTTTGAAATTAAGTACATAAGAGGTAAGGACAACACCATTGCAGACACTTTGTCTAGACTTCCACAAGGTATGAATGATACCAACAGTGACTTAGAAAATATAAATGACTACAGGATTCTCTTAATGCAAGACAAGCAGTATCACCAATATTATATTGATATGTGCAGAAACATGGCTGAATTACAAAAATCTGATCCTCACTGGTATAAAATAATAACATTACTGGTAGAAAAACACAATCATCCTTTGACTAAGTATTACAAGTTACACAATGATGTGCTATTTTACCGCCGACATCCAAATGCTACTAACTGGTGTGTATGCATTCCCAAAGAGTCTGAACGTAATTTAATTTGGCACACACACTTAGTTTGGGGTCATTATGGGACAAAAAAGTGTTTAGCGAAGCTCAGTACATACTGTTATTTTAGCAATATGAGAAGAAAAATTTACAGGGAACTGAAAACATGTGTCATATGTCAAAAATCAAAACCTCAGAATTTATCCACAAAAACAGATTTACATTCTATTTTACCTAGTAAACCCCTGGAAATTCTGTGTACTGACATCAGTGGACCGCATCCAGCAAGCTCTGGAGGCGTCAAATATATATTAGCTTTTTACGATATATTTTCTAAACATGTTAAACTTTATGCTTTAAAATCCGCCACTGCAAGTGCTATAATACGAAGATTCTCAAGTGATTACCTGACGCACGTGGGAAAACCTAAAGCAATTCTATCAGATAATGCAGCATACTACTCTGGGTACAAATGGAGAAATTTCTTGAAGGACAATAACATTAAAAGTATATTTATTTCGAGGTTTAGTCCACAATGTAACGCGACTGAGAGACTTTTCCGAGAATTAAATCGTTTCATGAGGACCTATATTTCATCAAAACATACTAATTGGGTGTCCTACCTAAGTCTTTTCGAGGACGTACACAATAACTTAAATATTTACGATACAAATTACACACCTAACGAGATCATGTTCAATTGCAAACAGAACGATCAGTGGATAGAACCATTACCTAAGTTGTCAGGCAAGGAAATCACACCTGAACAGAAAATAAAAGAAGTATTGACTACGCTGACACATCACGCACAAATACGAAACAAACATCACAGAAACATAATAAAAAGAAAACAAAAATTCGAGGTAGGAATGCTTGTACTACTTCGTACTCATCATAAATCTGTTGCACTCAAACGACGCAACGCTAAGTGGCGTCTGCTATATGAAGGACCTTATATAATTGTTAACATACCGCACCCTGGTGCGTATCTGTTACAACATCGTAGAACTAACAAAATTATTGGGCTATACGCACACCGAGATCTTAGAGCATTTCATGCTGAATAATGTCAAAGTCATACCCATCAAAATATTGCTAAGCAACTCGAAAAACTCTGTTGCTACAACACAGATAATAAGTAGTATAGAAATTTTCATTTCAGCGTTCCAGAGTCGCAGTTGAAGACAGAAGAACTTTTCTTTCAACGCCGCGGCTCCACCGAGAAGACTGAATATTAAAGTAAAATTTATGATTACGTAGCAGTGAATGACATATTAATTTTTCACGGAACAGTTGTTATTGTAGGCACCACTGACTTGGTATGACACCTGACGAACTGACAGACGTCATCTGTGAAGCGATCTTTTACTTTGAGAAATAGATTAGACGCACATCTCTCAACACGAAAAGCATCTATCAGTAGTCAAGGCCACACAGACACACTACACACACGCACAAAACGCGAGGAATCGAACATTTTCTCTCTCTTACTATTTTGAATATTTATTGAGTAGTGAAAACGCCTGGTCTTGCCTACTGATGTAATGAATGTTGTGTCTAACCTATCTTAATTTCAGATGACATCACAAAAAACATCGATAATATCCCAGCAAAACCGCTAAAGAGGATGTAAATATCTGCAATTCATGTAATCAAATGTGACACAATGTAATAACCTATAGCGATGTAATGATGATGTAAACATGTTTATGTGCAACTGTATTATGTTTATACTAAGAAAATATGTGATGTGTGTATGTATAATTACTTATTTTTTTATCTGATGTATCATGTAAAAATTTGAACAAAACGAGTGCGAAAAAGACATTGCATAGTGAACCTCTGTTCACAGACATTAACGAACATTACTAACTCTGCAACTACGCAGAAACCTATGTGAAGGAAACGGTTAATGCCATTCATTATGCATCGTACCTATGTAAACGCGATGAACGATTTCCTTGATTAATAACTACGAACATTTAGGTGAGCTATATTCAGCAAAAAACTGAAAATGTGAAGTGCATAATTCGTGCATCGTCTAGTGACATTACTACAGTACCCAACTTCAAGATGTTAACTGGATTAAATGGACACAAAGTGCCTGTCCAGAAAACAACACGACGGGTGGAAGAATTTTGGTTGGAACTTCAGGGAATGAAATGTTCTCGAAATGTGACGGACACTCTTACCTGGACTGTCCAAGGATCGACGCCAGCTATGTGCCGTCCGAGGTTCTGCAACCAAGCTTCCACGGAATGTAAAAAACGAACTGCACATGGACCAATTACTCGACGGGTCACGTCTGATCTGTAATAAGCAATGCTTTTACTCACATCGAACTGCATCACAACGACTATAATGGAAATAGGAAATGGACACGCTTATGTATTAATCACGTTGTTATACAACGATGTTACTCTGATCAAAAAACTTTACCACGACGATACTAACCTGTAAAAAATTATTGTGCAGCAGATGAATATGAACTGTAATAACGACACAATGTGTATAGGTCAACGCACCTGAAACATACGGACATTTTTCTTTGAAGTATTTCAAAACAATACTATGTAACTAAGAACATTCAACAATCTAAGTTGTATTGTGTTATAACGAATATTGTAAATTTAAAACTAAGTTACCTGTCATAGAATGTAGTCTTCATATGTAATCTTGGTTGAATATTTTCTTTATGCAACGACTGAGAAACGCGCGCACACGAACAATATGAACTGCAATACTGTGCCGCGTGATCTAACTGTACGACATAACGGCAGTCACACAGACGCTTCTGCGCATGCGCGCACTCTATCTGCCAACATAAGAACTTTTACGGCGCACCCGCGTCATTCAAAGTTTGTATATAATGTATATAATGTGTATAATGTAGGTCATGTAAATAGTTGTAGATAACTTAGATTTTCTTGTGCCTTTAGGTGAATTGCTCGCCTGCAGGTGTGTCCTTTTGCCTCGCAATTCAGGGGGCAATATAAAGGCACATTTGCATGCCGAGCGTGAGTTTCCTCGGAAACGCGAGATATTAATTAAATAAATAATCAGTGACAAATAAATAAAGCCTATGGCACACAACTGCAGCACTGTGTCGCTGATAAAACAAAAGCACAATTACGTTACTCGTATGTTTGATTAAGAAAAGAGAGCTCTGGTTGAAGTGGTGCGAGAAGCACGTATTTTAGTTTATTGTCTGGCACACCGCCATATTTCATGTTATAGAAAATTACTGCGAGTTGCAATCTTACTAGGCACTCGATTCTGTAAAGAATTTATATTTATAAAAGTAAGTAGGATTATGAACTGTAGGCTTATTCATTGAATATATCTGATTTAACTAACTGTGTAACTTTTTTATGTTTAGTAGACAATCACCTCTGTACGACGTTTTGGCATGGCTGGCAAATTATTGTAATATTGAGATTTAGATTATGAATCCGCACCTACCGCAGCAGTCTTTGGAAACGATTTAATTACGAAGTCCGATTATTTCAGTTTTATTTCACGGTCAACTACGAGTAACATTGCCTTTACGAAAAAGCCATTGTCAAGCGTCTGATACCGAATAATTAAAACCTGACGACTCATAGGAGAGACAATCATACAGATAAAATAATTAATATTTTTATTTAAATTTATGTTATTAATTTTATAAGCAGGCGGTTTCCACAGCAGTCAGCGGGGCCTAAACACTGTTCGCCCAATGGGAGGTGACCGCACCATCACCACACTACAAATTTTGTAGCACAAGCTGACAATAAAAGCTGTGTTTTCCTGGCCACCGCTGGTCGGCCCGCCCCACCATCTCTACGCCCTGCCATCCACTAGCCCCCTCACTCCCCCCCACCCCCCCCCCCCCCCGCCCACGTTCACGTCAACAGCTGCACTGTGGTCTCCCATCCAAAGCCGCTACATAATTTGTGTAACACAAACGGACGAAATTATTTCATTTTCATAAAAAATTACAAATTTTATCTCGCAAATCCTAATAAATTTGACACATAAGACACGTTTCTTAGTGAACATCAGATATTCTCATGGATATATGACCTTCTGTTGAACACTGCGGGACGTAAAAAAATTGATTTCCTAATATTAATGCCGGCTGAATAACTTTCCTGCGGTGTAACATTTTCATTGGTACGAACAATGTTTAAACCTCTGTAATGTGTATTGGTCAAGCAAGACAAGCATGACACTGCGTCTCAATTTGGCGTAGCAAGTTTCATTGTAGAGTGGCGCCAACGTCCGGCTACCATGCCACTCAACTGTCACTACAACAGCACAGAAATCCCTATATTCAGTCTATTTTCAAACTGTGATTTTTTGTTAGATCTACAAAGGAGTAATGCCACCGAATTTATTTAATGGAGATCTCCACTCTGGAGGTAAAAAATTGCATTGTTATGTGGAGTCTGGTATATTAAAGGAACGACTGGTGCAAGATTAACTGATACAGCGATGTTGCATATAAGTAACAAATAAGTCTACTTCTGCGATCGTAGTCACTTATTGCTACGGTGTTCGACACGTTCTCGGAATCCGGGTAAATTCGGAACTGCGTCATGGTTGCTCCGGTTTTAACGAAAGTTAATATATCTACAACTGAATAAAATAGGCTATGTCCAGAAACCTGTTCCTTCTAACAGCCTGTTGTTCCTGGTGTCCATTTTTAACAAGTCCACAGTCTTTTTATTAATAACGAATGAGTGCAAATTGAACCTATCGCAAACGTGATAGTGTGGATTATGGGAAATGAATCAAGCTACAACACTGCTTAGACATGAAAACTGGCCAGACTACCGGAAGTAATTTAAATTTGCTATCGATAGATGTAAAGAAGTCTCGAGATTGCAGATTGTCGTCTTTCAGTTTGCTCCACGATATTTCGACTATGTACCTGTGACTCGTTTCCAGGTTAGCCATCGAAGGCTAAAACAGACTTACCCCGTTCCGCAATGCATTCCTGCCTTGTGTATTGCGCGTATGTGTTGACATCGTGGTGACGTATTGACTACACTATCTGACGAGCAGCGCCCTCGTTCGCCGAATTGTGGAACTTATGTGTCAGCTCAGGGTTGCCGCTCACCGTAGCCGTCGACGCACTCTGTCGGCGTATCAGTTATACAATGCGTGGAACGCCATCATTACCACGATTTGTTCGAAGCAAACTTTGCAACTATTGAACAGTTTCATAGAAAATTAAAGACTGTTTTAGAAGAGGGAAATTGGTCTTTGGCACAGGCCTGCAACGCAATGAAAATCTGTTTCTTAAGTCCTTCCCCGACAATAAACAGACCAGTGAGAAAGACGGCACCAGCAAGACGTAAAGTGAGTAAGGAACGAATCACTTGCCTTTACTGTTCTAATACTGGTGGTTTACAGCGTTAAAATCACTCGTAATTGGAAAATCTGTAAAAGCTGCGGCAGTCAAAAATTTTATAGTATCTTCCAATCGTGTACAAAGCCACCAAAAGCGCTTGGTCTATCACACAGTTATTCTCTGACTCTCTAGAGCGATTTACTCCGTGAAGATTGAAAATTACAGATTGAAAATTTAAACTTGTAACCAGATTATGTGTAACCGTTATTGATTTCAGACAATGCTCCTGCTCTTCCTTATGATCTTCCTAGCGATGATGTATTGACTAAATGTATGTTTCCCCTGCAAAGACTATTACGTTGATCCAGCTTATGAGTCAAGGAACAATCCTTATATCTAAGTGGCATCATAGACGCAGGCAGGTTTATGAATGTACGAGAAATGTGTATTCTAGTATTGCATATATCAACCTTCTTAAATATGTATTATAGCTTTATCTGATCCTATTGTCCATTACTGGGATATCATTACATTAGCTGCTCTCAGATTACAGATACTTAACAGTATTTCACATGATACTATAGTTCATTTAGTTTCAGTGTATCCACTACATACACAGTACGCTATATTCGTAATTACAGTTGACGGTAAATATTTTAAGAAAATTTTCTACCTGGTGTACCAGGATGAATGGTCAGTATTTAAGGAAATCACAGGCCATGTTTAGTAGACAATTTTTTTTCTTTTCTTGGCCCACACTACCTCCTCCCAAAGTTGTAAAGCAAAGAGCTTACAGCAGAAGAGATTTGTTTCATTTTATCGACGATGGAGAAATGGTCATAGCTCTTAAGATACGCATTTCAGAAGACATGTTTACTTGACGTTTTTGATTTGAATGATCGTTCTTGTCATATTCCTGAATGTTGACCATTCCTTCTGGGACACTGTATAATTCGGACTTACACTAATTCTGAATGAGACTTGCCTCAATTAGTCACAATTCGCTGATCTACTGTTTCCAGTGTGTCTTTTATAGCCGACGAGCTGCACTTGTAATTGGCACCAAACTAATAACTGATGTATATAATCTACATTATCCGAAACTCTAAGCCAAAAGCGGCAAACCAAGGCGAAAAGAAATCTTCTGTGTTAAATGACGAGTTGTATAATGAGCACTTCATGCTCCGTAGTATCTCGCTGAATATTCGTTCAGGTGCGATCTCGTAACATGTCTGTTCTCAGGCACAGTAAACAATAGAGGCGATTTTGACAACCATCTCTTTCTCGTCCATACCTCTTTGTTACAATGGAGAGACTTTGTTCTTAACTCTTTCTTAGTACACTATCAACTTTATCCTGGCGGAACACACATTACAAAGAAATGAATAAATGTTGACCATGTTATTTTGTCTGTGACAATTTTCTCCACACATGGTGTTATTTAAATTTGATGGACAAAAACATCGTGTACAGTGCTCAGTATTTATAGGTATCTGGATTTTTCGTTATATAAATTTAAATCGGTAAATGTGATGTACATGTACAGAGAAACAAATGATTAAATTATCAAGAAAATTGAATGGTCATGGGGACTCATTTCGAAGCGTCACTTATAAATGAATACAGTTCTATTATGGTCAATGAGACCCCAGGCCGAAACGTATCTGGAGACGTCCCGGCCAGCGGTGGGATATCAAGTTGACTGTCGCCCGCCTTGTGACCAAATATCTAGGTGTGATGATCTGGGACAGGACCCCTTAGGTTGTCATCCGCGACAGCCTTACGGCACAGCGGTACATCGACTATGTTCTACGCGCCGTTTTGTTGCCCTTCGTGGCAAGCCACCCTGTGCTAACATTTCAGCAAGATAATTTCCATCCGCATACGGTGAGAGCTTCTATTCGTGCTTTCCAAAGCATATCTTGGCCACCAATCTCTTCGGATCTCTCCCCAACTGAGAACGTGTCAAGGATTACGGGCAGGAGCCTCCAACCAGCTCAGGATTTTGAGCATTTAACGCGCCTGTTGAACAGAATTTGGCACGGTATCCCTCAAGAGTACATCCAATAACCCTGTCAGTCAACGGCAAGCCGAATAACTGCTTCACAAGGGCCACGGTTGGGGCAAAGCGGAATTGCTCAGTTTGTGAAACCCTTTCTCTTGAATAAATCACCCAATTTTTGTGAAATTGTACGTCACAGATACCGATTTCTGTCTCAGTCGGATAATTTCTTCGTGGTGCGTCTTTTCTTGTGTCTTAGAGTGTATTGAAGTTGTTCTAATTACTTTCAACAAGCACTGCTACACGTCGTAAATTCTATTCACTGTGTTCATAATAGGAAGTCTTGCAGTGACTACTTTTACGCAAAATCTATTTTTGAAATAATTGCCACTGACGCAAGTATAGCCTCTGTCCTTTCATCAAAAGCAATAGTTGAAGAAACGAGTTCTTCGTTTCAAACACCGAATATCTGAAGGTACGGCTGAAACGTAGGGGCACCCAACTGTTCCGAAATAGTTTACCCTAGGGTGTAAATCAGCTGAGTGTACTAGGTAATGAAAGGCAGAAAAATCTGTAAAGTCGTATTTTGTTTCCCAGTGAGAGTGGATAAGCTTCCATTTCCGAGGCGTTTTCCGATAAGGAAGTCAATAAATTAAGCAAACACTTCAGTTCGCTTCTCGCCGTTGTTTCTCAGTGCTGAAGTGAAGCCTGACTACCACCACGCAGGAAATGGTGTACACGTTCTCTTTCTCTCTGTTGTTGGTGTTCAGTGCTCGGCCGACAGTGAGATCTACAGGAGCAGCAGTTCCTAAATTTTTAACGTACGATGAAAAGTACAGTATCAATTGAGATAACCAATTCTAATATTTGCCTGAAGTGAAAGGCAAAATCACCTTTGGCCCTTGAAAAACAGGAGTGTTCTCACGCACCTGCGCTATTCACTGTGGCCATGTTATGTCTCACATTTGTCATTCGTGACAGAGATGAATGTGTGGTTCCGGTTGGCATTACATCAACTGAATGAAGCGATAAGGTTTCCTATGAGCGTGACCGCTGTGAATAAATATCGTGGCCTTAACTACCAGTATACGACCCACTACAACCGTTTTCCCCTGTCATTTCCTTTCCATTACACGCTTTAAAGTTAGTTTTGTACTGTACTGAAATACCGAAAATATTACTGTGACATATTGCTGTTCAGGTCATATTGTTACAGATCATAAATTCAAAAATATCATATTAGTGGAAGGGATTTTTTTATTTTTTTTGTTATGGTCGGGGTCTCTTGGTGTATCATAGCACCGTAAATACGTCATATAAGACAGCTATCTAACAGTCAGTCATACGGAGAGTTACTGATAAATTCTTACTTAACGATACAAGTATCGATTTATTCTCTTACGTTATAGGATACCCACAGCTTCTTTCAGGGCATCTTGTTTTACTTGTGCCTTTGTGCCGTATCGACGCAGGATCGGCCTGGTTATTACCAGATGTGGGATGATTAATTTGAGGTGTGCATCCCATTTCCTCCTCCTCCCCTCCCTCTTCACCCCCCCCCCCCCCCCCCCCGCAGTCGGAACACCAACCGTCTATGTGTAGTTTGTAGAGCTCCTAAATATCGCTCAAAAAAAACATCTTCATGTCTAGTAAACAAAATAAAAGTGGAAAATTACTGTAAATGTTTATGGTAGTTTCTAGTGCGCGCACTGTCATGTGATTCTAAAGTCAGTTATTCGACAGAAATACCGGCAAAAAAGTCATGCATTCCTTGGCACACCATCCTCTAGTTACAACACTATCCCCGCAGGATAGCCCGATGGAGATCAGACTCTTGATCGTCACAAATATAAGGCTAGCCCAACCTTATTCATGTTATTGTGTACAATACTGTTTTGCAAAGAAGTTATTAGTAACGTAAAACGAGTCCACTCCCGGTTGCTGAGTGGTCAGCGCTACAGAATGTCAATCCTAAGGGCCCGGTTCGATCCCCGGCTGGGTCGGAGATTTTCTTCACTCAGGGAATGCGTGTTGTGTTGTCCTAATCATCATCATTACATCGTCATTGACTCACAAGTCGCCGAAGTGGCGTCAAATTGAAAGACTTGCACCTGGCGAGTGGTCTACCCGACGGGAGGCCCTAGTCTCACGACATTTACATTTACGTAAAAAGATAGTGCTTTACTGTTCCTCAACACCGTTCATCTAAGACGCTGAACACATGACTCTACACACACTATTTCATAACGTATCATTACATACACTAACAGCTGACATCAGGATCATGGCGACGATGTTTGGTTTACATTTTGTGTACCGCAAGTTGAGTGAGCACCTATCCATAATGAAAGAGATGTTAACCGCAAAAAGCAGTCCTGGACTCGCAAAATCCATACACAGGATTTTCAAAAGTTTTCATCTAGGCCGATGAAGATAGAAACCTGGGATGAATTTTACCTTGGTGACAGCTGTAAGATTTCGGTTCATTTGTCTGCCTGTGTGGACCTCCTGGATGCAGCCATGTCGCTCGCTCGACTGTACAACTGGTTTATCTCAGTTGCGAGAACATACTGAAAATTTCATTGTCGAACGGGACACAACACCAGCGGTGGCACCTACATTAAGAGAACTCTTCAAGAATGAGCCACAAGAGACGTACAGATCTCGCAGTGCACAGCTTGTCTCTAAGACCACCTGATCACACAATAACTGATATACATTGTCGAGTCATTTTACTGTGACCACTTTTCAGAAGGCTGGATAACCACCTTTTTCAGCGCGGACCGCTTATAGACGTGCAGGAAGAGAGTCTATGAGATTATGGAAAGTTACGACAGGTATATGGAACCATGGAAAATCCAGTGCGGTTTCCGTTTCACGGTTGAGGATCCATGGCGCGAACAGCCCGATCGAAGTAGTCCCATAGATTCTCAACTGGGTTTAAATACGGCGAGTTTGGTGGGCAGGGGAGTACAACAACTTATCCTGGTACTCTTCGAACCACAAAATAAAAGTGGAAAATTGCGGTAAATGCAAATAGTGTCATCTGGGTGGTCAGTCGCTCAATAGTTGCACGTCTATTCGCCCGTAGACATCTCTGCAGTCGTCGTTCAACCCTGTCATTTATGGCCCTTAATGCATGCACCACAGATGCCTCGGCTCAGATTTTGGATACCGCCATTATGCCACGCACTATATACTTTGACCACGGCGGCACGCGAACTGTTTTCGAACTTAGTCGTTGCGGAAATGCTTCCACCCTCGGCCCGAAAGCCAACGAATGTGCCCTTTTGGACGTCATATAAATCGTTCCGTTTCCGCATTAGGACAACGACCGCACATACCCTCCAGACCTTCATTATATACCGCACTGATAGTGCTGCAACCTGCCATCTGCGAGTGGTTATTACACTTTTATGTGGAACATAGGTGTAGGTTACATTAGCATGGCTGGATCGTGAATATTGTGGAGGTTTGTGAAATAGTTTTGAATAAACCGTGACTCGTAATTGAATCATTAGAGAATGCAGTTAACTTCAGACGTGCTCATAAAAATATGGGATGAGTTTGACAGTGGTCTGGATGTCTGTAGCGCCCCTGGTGGAGGACATTGCTCAAGGCTGTATGTGCATGCATGTGAAACATATATCTCTGTGAAAGTGGGTGGTTCATTTAGAAACAAACACGTGGTAGTCCTATGTGTTTATCTTCCTTCATGTGAAAGATATCGTCTTGTTAAATTGGGCGAAAAATTTTGCAAAATTCTGTTTTTTATGCATGAGAATGACAGTTTACTAGTACACCAAAATGCACGTCAATGCAAGGCGCATTTGAGCGATTTCCTTGCATGACAAAAATTTACGTCATGTGAAACTGTAAAAGTGCCTTCCTATTGAATACGTGAGCGATGCAGGAAGCTGAAGATAGTTTGGACTAATTGATAGTCTTGTGGACTACCAAGGACGTGACCTCTAGTACAGAAGGCTGGTGCGATGTGTAAATCCACAAGTACATACCAATTTGTGTTCTCATATTCTCTTCGATCTATGTAGTGAGCAGTGAGTAAATCGCATGAGACTTCAGGAAGTGACTGTGTAATTAATTCAGTTACATTAAGCGAAGGCGACGAGCTCACCAGAAGAAAACATCCAGTGATGACGAATACTACGTTCTTCAGCACGCATTAAACTAAGTCACAGAATCATCGTATACTGAAATGTCATTGTACTGTCATAGTTATATGATAATGGGGTTTATCGTCTCAAAAAATTGTTATGTACATTAGAAGATGCAGTACAACAACTAAATGTGATTGATAGGGGTTAAAGCACAGATATTAATTTCAGCAGTCGATAAGAGCCAACATTGCTGTACATAATATTAACATTAGTAACAATATATAAATAAGCTAACCAAAGGCATTTGAACTGTGAGGAAATGCTTTGAAAAGCACTATTTTTAACCGTGCAGTATTATGTTATTAGACTTACTTACTGGCTGTCGATTACGCGTTTGCTTTCAGTGTGGGGCGTTAATGCTGAGCAGTGTTACATTTGTCCTATGCCACGAAGAGTGTCTTTCACTTATTACATATCATTGCAGTCCAAGGATAACCCAGTTTTCAATATGAAAAGTAATTCAGCTACTAGACCGTTACGGTGTTGACTTGTTGAGTTTTAGTGCGATGTTTTTGGATTTGTAATATGGTCGCATTTGGTAGATAAATAAGGAACATACCAATCTCACATACCAGAAAGAAGACATATAATTTATCAGAAGAATAAAGGTAGATCTGCCCGCATAGCTGCGCGCTTTTGCAATACCGCTTCCAGGACTCGGAGAGACGCGCCGGCCCCAAATCGAATCTGCTTGGCGAATTAAGGACGAGAGCTCGTGTGCCAGAGGTCCTACACGTGGTTTTTTGGCGGTTTCCCACAGGTGAACACCGGACTGTTACCCATGAGCCGTCTTCGACACACGATTCGGAAGCACTTCGAAAACGTGCTGATAACTTCATAAGGAATAACACTAGACGCTATAAGGCGAAGAACAGAAATTTCCTTGCGGAAATTAGGGGTGGCGACACGAAGGGCAGCATCTGCCACTAATATAGCTAGATCCAGATTAACGTACTAACTGCGTGAAAATACGGGTTAGGGTTGGTAAACAGAGGGGCTCAAAGAAAATAAAGCGTTGAGATGTATCAATGATGTTTGTTAGCCCGCTCTGACCTGTAAACACAGTTGATGGAACGTTACCAGGGAATGAAACAGCAGCGAGAAGAGCTTTCAAGCATTTTATTATGATAAGATACATAAGCTCAACCGAACAGTTTTATTAACAATGCTATTCTGGCAAAGAAAACTGCAAGAGTTTTCAATTACTTACTTCGTACGAACATGCTCTTGGCTTGACGTAAAAGTACACTGATAAGCCAAAACATAATGATCACTGCTCACCGCAACGTTGGATGCCGCCATGTTGCGTTGTGGATACAAGACGTGGTAACAAAACTATGTTAGCGGAGCAGATCCGAACTGGGTGATCAACCAGCGAAAATATGGGCTGCAAATGGGGAAATGCATAAGTGACTTTGACAAAGGGCCGAATATTATTACGCAGAGCCCGTGAGCGAGTATCTAGAAAATGACGAATCTGTTCTAATGTTCACGTCGTTTGTCCTCTTTGGAAAGAGGTAGAAGGACAGCGAAACAATCACTAGGCTCTAAATGGATGGACGTCCATGACTCTTCACAGAACTTGGGATTCGGAAGCTTGCCGACCTGTAAAGTAGGATAGATTTTGGTTTGTGATATCTCTGCCGAAAAAGCACAATGCTGGTGCACGCATAAGTGTTTCGGAGCACACTGTTCATCGTAGATTGTTGAACATGGAGCTCCGCAGCAGACCACCTCTACATGTTTGCCCAATGACACCAACAATTACGATTACAGTGCGTACGGGACCATCGGGATTCGACTGTCGACCAATGCAAAAGTGTCGGCTGTTCGGGTGAATCACATTTTTGCTACACTTGGTCGATGGTCGTCTCGACAAACGCCGTCATTGAGGTGAACGGCGGCTCGAAAAGTGCAGCGCGGCACGGACGCAGGCTGCGCTTGCACGGGATTTGGGGTAGCAATCGAAGAGACGCTGACAATCGCGAACCACCTGCATTCCTTCATGCTTGATGTCTTCATAGATGGCGATGTCATCTTTCAGCAATATAATTGTTCGTTTCTCGGAGCCAGAATTGTGCTGCAGTGATTTGAGGAGCGTTATAATGAACTCAGGTTGAGGTCTCGGCGAGCACTTTCGCCTTTTGTAAATCCTATGGAACCCATCTGGACTGTTATTGGGTCCCATCACTAAGTACGCAGATCAGCAGCCTGTTACGCGAATTACATGACGTGTGCATAGACATCTAATGCCACATACCTCAAAAAACCTACTAGCAAACTGTGGGATCCCTGATATGCAGAATCAGTGATGTATTTCGTTCCAAGTAAGGACAAACAAAATATTAAGCAAGTGTTCATAATATCTGGGCTCATTAGTGTATGTTATAGTACAGCCCTGGCCAAAATTTGCTCTCCCTCAGCACACTCGCTCTCTGCGAGTGCAGCCGAGTCTGTTTAGCTCTCCGGCTTCCCCCACCACTGCGGTATCCCGAGCAGGTGGGCGAGTGAGACAAAAAATGGTTCAAATGGCTCTGAGCACTAAGCGACTTAACTTCTGAGGTCATCAGTCGCCTAGAACTTAGAACTAATTAAACCTAACTAACCTAAGGACATCACACACATCCATGCCCGAGGCAGGATTCGAACCTGCGACCGTAGCGGTCGCTCGGCTCCAGACTGCAGCGCCCAGAACCGCACGACCACTCCGGCCGGCACGGGTGAGACAGCCATGTGCCGAAAGGTGCACAAGTGAGAAACTTAGCAAGGCATGTTTGCAACAAAGTGCGACTTCTTCTAGGAAGCGAATATTGCAGCATACTTTATCGGCATGACTTTATTACTAGTGTTTATTTTGAACATTTTGTTTTACTACCACCACAGGCCGGCCGCAGTGACCGAGCTGTTCTAGGCGCTTCAGTCCGGAATCGCGCGACCGCTGTGGTCACAGGTTCTAATCCTGCCTCGGGCATGGATGTGTGTGATGTCCTTAGGTTACTGATTGGCGACTCCATGGAGTGTTCTGTGCACCACGACCAGATAATGGATATAATTGGAAGGAGAAACAGCATTGGTCGTATTTTTTTTTGTTTTATTATTCGCAAATTCGATTTTCGGTCACTTAGTGACCAACCTCAGTGCTGTAAGATACAATTAAAATTGGTAGGCACTGGTGTCAACAAGCTTACAGTGATCACATAAACTCAATGTGATCACTCTAAGCTTGTTGATACCAGTGCCTACCAATTTTAATTGTATCTTACAGCACTGAGGTTGGTCACTAAGTGACCGAAAATCGATTTTGCGGATAATAAAACAAAAAAAATACGACCAATGCTGATTCTCCTTCCAATTATGTCCATAGGTTAGTTAAGTGTAAGTAGTTCTAAGTTCTAGGGTACTGATGACCTCACATGTTAAGTCCCATAGTGCTCAGAGCCATTTGAACCATTTTGAACCAATCTACCACAGCAATAACGTTTTTACTTAATTCTATAAGTTCATTAGATCGCGATAAGTCAGAGAGCAGAGCTAGAAAAAACTTTACATATAGGAATTTAATATTAAGTTCTGATGTTTATAAATTCATGGACATTTTGATTTCAGAATGTGTAATATATCTTGAGTTGTGGTTCGTGATACAGTCAAACACGTGGAGGTACGCACACTAAAAAGTGTTAAGGCCGAACACTGGCAAGACTTTGTCAGTTTCATAAGAGAGAAGAATCGCTCGCACTCATGCGTTGGACCAAAGTCTAGCCGGTTTGTCTGTGTAGTTGAGAATACTGGCCTTCGAGTAAAATTTTATGAGAGTCTTGTAAATTCCTGCAGTGGACAAACAGCTCATTGAACCAAGTGCTAGCTACCCTGTACGTCCATCAGCACAAGCTGGAGACAATGACGAGGTACATGAGCAGCCAAAAGCGAGAACCCTCCGAGAAATAAATAGAAATCAGTTCTTTGCTTTGTAATGTCTTGGAATCTCTTTGAGAACTCATGATGAAGTGTTGAAACGCAGTCAGCCGTGTCTGGTTCACAAATGATTGCCCTGGGAAATTTTGTGTATCGTGAACTTGAAGCTGATTTTTTCAGGGGGTTGGTTTTTGTTCGATAGCATCGATATTGTCCATCATATCTGTTACCAAATAATTCTCCCCTTGTACTGAAATACTTTATGAATTAAAATAACTGGTGATGACGACTACAACCGATATTTTCACTGTTGGAATTATACTTAATTCAGTTTTTTCCCCAACGGTCGACTTTGTTTCAGGCAGCATTCCCTCTCATTCGTCAGAAGTCAATTCCGTCATACTTTCTTTGCGGCTGGTGTTGTAATTACTTTCAAATGGGTGTTTTTCCCACTCATAACAGTGCGATGACATATTAAGCATGCTGAATGGCCTTCAAACACTACGACAACTACAGCAGTACCGATTTACCATTCAGTGATGTGGCTTCTCCACTTTTTTTCTTGGACAAGTGCGTATACACTATGGTATTCCTAATGCGGAACGTAAATCTGATTTAACACGAGTATTATTGTTAGCGAACTGTTTCATTCTGACAAGGAGAATACTTTGTTCTAGTGGGATCCGATTGAAACTTTCATTGTCCTCTTCCTCCTGGCGCCTCAACCTCGAGTACGGCTGCAGTCCTTTTGTAATACGTTTTACTGCATATAGATATTGTGTTCAGGGGAGTAGCTGACTGGAGGCAGTTTCAGTTAAGTAGGGATAACTGTTGAACATTATTCCCAGCCACTTTATGTCAAGGTGTTTTATTTTCCATAAATGCGAATACTGTACCTACCAAATAATGGTTAACTTACACTCTGCATGAGATTATAACTCATATTCGTTATTTTCAGCCTAATGTAAACGTTTTTTCTCACAGTCAGTGAATGAAAGATTGCTTCAAGTAATGTAAGTAGTGTTTGATTTTTCATATTAAATGAACATTAGGCATGTTTCAATGGATTCAAAGTGACTTAACTCCAGAAGCGGAAGGACCTCATCTAATACCAGTACATACTAAGGTTCCATTACGTCCATATTTAGAACATTTAGGACACAAGAGTAGTGCCACGTCGCGTGCCAAAACGAATGCTTCGATGACGAAAATTGTGCAGCTTATTTAAAATTAGTGTTTCCTGAAAATATTCGGTATTGGACGTGTGACACATAGGAAATACATTCATCTATTTTGAAGAAATAATATTTTTCCTGATTCATAGTGTATTTCAAAATGCCTCCATATCATACAAAATGAGAAAAATATCAATATTTGTTGTGTAAATAAAACTACCTTTTCCTGCTGCTACTTAATTTATTTATCCCATACACGTTTCGCCTTATCTTGTTCTAAGGCATCATCAGTGGGATCTACAAAGATGCAGTTTTGTTAGTTGTAGATTATTAAACAGTTCACGTCACGATTATAATTTTTTTTTTTTTTGTAAGAAAGTAATTACTTACAATTTGCTGACCTGCTTTCCTCACATCTGGTCTGGAGATCGCACCACCACTGTTATTACTGCCATATAAGCACAACTTTGCGTTCTGATCTCCTTCACACTGTTCACCATGTTTCTCACTCTTTTTTTGGTGTTCTGTTGTTTTTTTTCCATTCGGTATAACTATTTTGCCGGACACTGCTTCCCACAACGTAAATATTGCGACTCCATTACATGTATCCTCCTCTTTGGCGTGTTTACCTACTGGTTGCCAACCTAACGATGTACGAAGCATATGTTCAAGACTAACTTTCTATTTCTTTGGGGGCAGGGGGGAGGGTGGTAGTTTCAATTGTATGGTGTTGTACTAGCTGTTAGCGATTGGTTGAAAACTTTGGTGACAGCTGATTTGACTATTCGTTTAAATATTCTATGGTGGGATTCATGGATAATTGAGTGTAAAGATGTTGGGTGATATTATTGTTATATTGGGCAGTATTATTATATTAATCCTCTTTGGGAGCGTTATTCTATTATTTTATCTATTACTATAGGGCAAATAATGAATTGCTTGCCATGTATACTTGGTCATTCCACAGAGTTTTCCTTTCTGTTTTGGTTTTCGGTATGTGGTAATTTTCTTGCAGGGTTAGGAGGTGCTATTTATTGTTAATTATAATTATTTTCATGTCACCTTCTCTAGTGGTTGGTTTGTGGTCATGTTCTCATAGATGTTCTGCAAATGTGGAGTGGTTTGTCCCATATTTCCAATCTCATGTGTTCTTTGTAACTGATATCAAATGTTCTACCTGTTTGTCCTATGTATCTGCCTTCACAAGTGTTACACTGTAGTTGATATATAGCTGCTTTCTGGAATATGTCTGTTTTTTGTCAGTTTTGGGGTGTGTTTTTGTATAGAATTGCCTGCTGTGTATGCTATGTTTATTCCCTGCCGTTTGAAAATGTTTGTGATTTTATGGGTGAGTTTATGTTTGTGTGTCATTGTGTAGCATCTTGTGTTTCCTTTCATCTTTTTCTGATTATTCTATGTAGTTGCTATGGGATTGCATGTTTGTGTTTGGTTCTGTTTTGTTGTCGTCTGTGGTTTGGGGCTTTGTGCTTTTATTTTACTTTTAATTTTGTTGTTAACTTTTGTGACTGTGTTATCACTGTAACCTTTATTTTGTTGTATCTGCATTATTATGTCCAGTTCTTTTTGGTAGCTTTCTTTGATGAGTGGTACTGTGTTGAGCCTATGGAGCATGTGTCGATGGACTGCTTGCTTTTGTGAGTGTGGGTGGTTCGAGGATTGGGGAATGATAATGTCTGTTGTGTGGGTTTATGGTAAATTTCAAATATATACTTATTGTTTTGTTTTTTGATTGTTAAATCCAGAAAGTTAATTTGGTTGTTCCGTTCTCTTTCGGTTGCAAATTTTATACTTTTATGTATCTTGCTGATGTCAGTATGTAGTTTTTCAATTTTTGTTTGTGGTTCATCTATTAAGCAAACGATGTCATCCATATACCTGAACCAATATACTATTTTTGTACTATTTTTGTTACTATTTTTGTACTATTTTCGCTACTATTTTTGTGAAAATGGTCTGTTCAATGTGGTTTACAAAAATATTTGCTAAGGCTCCTGAAACTGGGGACCCCATTGGTAACACGTATTCTTGTAAATAAAATTCATTATTGACTTAGAAGTAATTTTGTTCTGTTATGAGCTTTATTAATGTGCATGTATCCTTAATCTGTTCATCAGGTAGTTTACTACAAATTTTCAGGTTCCTATCTATGATTTCTATTGTTTCTGGTACTGGTTGTTGGAACGCATGCTTTCTATATCAAATGAGAGGAGTGTTGCTGTGTCTAGGAGGTTTATATCTTTTATTTGTTGTATTAGCTGTGTAGTGTTTTTAATGGTTCTGTTTTGTTGTACTTTGAAATTTTCAGACAGTAATTTTAACATGTATCCTGCCAGCTTGTAAGAGGAGGACTTTCTGAAATCCAGTATTGGCCTCACAGGAAGATTCGGTTTGTGGATTTTTGGTTAGCTTTGGAGGAAAAGTGCAGTGGGGTTGATCTGTGTCAACTTTTTCTTCTCTGTGTTATCCAGTAAGATATCAATAGTTTTCAGTGTGTTTTTTTTTTGTTACTTTTGTCTGGAATCGGTTTGTTTGGTCTGATTTTAATTTTGCAGTGCTATTTTGTGAGATGAATTCTTGAGTTTTTTCAATGTATTGTTATTTGTCTATCAGTACTGCTGTGTTCCCCTTGTCTGCTTTTCAAATGATAACATTTTTAGTTTGAAGTTTTCTCCTAAGTTTACTGAGTGTTGTAGAATCTGTTTTTGTTGTTTTTGTGCTGTTGTGTTTTTATACGTTTTTTTACTAGTTCTCTAGTTAGTCCAATGTTGACACTGCTGCTTTCATACCTATGTTCCCTTCTCAAAACACTGTCTACTTCTATAGTTAGATTTTCTAAGTAATCTTCATCTATTTCTGAATTTACTTTGTTTTTTAATCCTTTCTCCAACAAAAATATCAGTTGCAGTAAAAAAGCAAAGTTTCCATCGTAATATGAGTAGATTAGCATAAGGTAGGAGAAAATGCAGGACAGCCATAGAGAAGTAGAGAGATTGACATCTAGTGTTAAAGAAACTATGAAGGGCTGAAAAGTAACTTCTCTGAATTCTCTATGTGAATACTCTTAAAGGATTTTAAATACGTTAAACGTTTTTAACATTACACGCCTTTATTCTTCATGTCTACATATATGCAGCCCTCTGGGCTCCGAATAGTAGTGTGTAACAGTGTCAGTGTGTAATGTAAATATGTCTCTGAGCGAGAAACAAGGTACTGTAATCGAGAAACATATCTGAAGAGGTCATCCACACATGGAGCAGCCGCTCTTTCAGCATGAAAATGTCAGACCACACACGAGCGCTGCGATATTTGCAACAATCCAGTGCCTTGGTGTTACTGTCGCCGATCATCCTCTGACACTCCACTCCTTTTCTCTATCGTCAGACATCAGCAAAAACACTCTGTGAGTGCGTTAGCATCTATAGAGTAAATGATTGGGGTTAGGAGTGGACCCTTATCTATGACAAAGCACAACAGTGTTTAGCTATACACAAATTGTTTTTAATTCAAGATTATTGCCAAAGAAGTACGCTAATTTACATAGGTTATAACATTACAGTGTTAGGACAGTTGCCAAGAAAATGCATTTCGTCCTGTTTAATTGAAATTACTCTGAACACAACAATATCAAATTTTAACCAGAAGGTTCTCTACAAAATTATTCCTACTACTACATCGTGAAGTTGGCCAATATTACGACACATCATCTGGTTCCAGTTCCAAGTTCGATACTATTTAGGATAACAATCAAGTCTACGAAGGATGGTTAGTTTCTGTGACAAGCTGAGCAACAGATTACTCAAGGTTGCTCAAGTTCACAGTGGGCGCGTACTGGTGAACCATCAAGTTTACGTCTCTGCTAGCAATATTTAGCTGCGATGAGCTGTCGGCTGCGTGGCTGCTCTCACCCTCTGAAAGTCCTTTAAAAAACAAATCAAAATGTTTGCTGGTTTTATAAGCAGAACTCTCCTATGTTTCTCGTTAGGTGAGAAAAATTGCACTCATCCTTAGTCTTGAAATATGGCGATATGCACGTGTATGGATGGAGCAGCATACATATTACTCGTACAATGCCCTCTCAGTTCTCTCAAGAACAATTAGCTATGCGGCTCTTTCATTTCTCCACTGTTGGAGATCAATGATGCTACTGCTAATGTCTATCTGAATGTCAGTAAAAGTGAAAGCAGTGTTCACCCACAATTCCTCCTTTGCTTTGTAGAGAGCGTGATGTGCCCTGTTCTGCACACGACGCTGGTTCAGAGGAGAGACCCCAAAATTTTCGGTCTTGTGTCTCTCGTAGCAAAACTGTCCCCCACCTGGGTCCTTTTGTGCTCCATATAACGGCTTTTCCCGACCAATGGGAGCGTTCCTTTCATCTTGTGAAAACTATCTCTGCCATTCGAAAGGGGCCTACCATTAAACTGCGTCGAAATTTCGGCACTTTACTCCTTCCTAGTTCATGTCAGCCAACCGGAAAATTTGTTCCCACTCCAGACGCCTAAAAGTTACGTGCGTACATCATGAGCATACCAATCGCAGTTCACGTGATACACTGCGTCGCTGTTCTGTTTGTATCCATCTGGAAATTCCCCAACGCAGTATTGTAAAGATTCTCTCCGTACCACGCTGCTGGCCCGCTACCTGTCCTCTTCGATGAGTTACCCAGTGCGTTTGTTGTTCCTCAGCACGGGTCACTTTAAGGGCGTTCATTTACATCTACATCTACATTTATACTTCGCAAGCCACCCAACGGTGTGTGACGGAGGGCACTTTACGTGCCACTGTCATTACCTCGCTTTCCTGTTCCAGTCGCGTATGGTTCGCGGGAAGAACGACTGCCAGAAAGCCCCCGTGCACGCTCGAATCTCTCTAATTTTACATCCGTGATCTCCTCGGGAGGTATAAGTAGGGGGAAGCAATATATTCGATACCTCATCAAGAAACGCACCCTCTCGAAACATGGACAGCAAGCTAAACCACGATGCAGAGCGCCTCTCTTGCAGAGTCTGCCACTTGAGTTTGCTAAACATCTCCGTAACGCTATCACGCTTACCAAATAACCCTGTGACGAAACGCGCCGCTCTTCTTTGGATCTTCTCTATCTCGTCTGTCAACCCGACCTGGTTCGGATCCCACACTGATGAACAATAGCCGGCAAGAGTGGCCAAGCGGTTCTAGGCGCTACAGTCTGGAACCGCGCGACCGCTACGGTCGCAGGTTCGAATCCTGCCTCGGGCATAGATGTGTGTGATGTCCTTAGGTTAGTTAGGTTTAAGTAGTTTTAAGTTCTAGGGGACTGATGACCACTGCAGTTAAGTCCCATAGTGCTCAGAGCCATTTTGATGAACAATACTCAAGTATAGGTCGAACGAGTGTTTTGTAAGCCATCTCCTTTGTTGATGGACTACATTTTCTAAGGACTCTCCCAATGGATCTTAACCTGACACCTGCCTTACCAACAATTAATTTTATATGAGCATTCCACATCACAGTGTTTGTTCCGCCATCACATAATCATACAACAAAGAATCCTTCTTTCTATGTATTCGCAATACATTACATTTGTGTATGTTGAGGGTCAGTTGCCACTCCCTGCCTATCCGCTGCAGATCTTCCTGCACTTCGCTGCAATTTTCTAATCCTGCAACTTCTCTGTATACTACAGCATCATCCGCGAAGAGACGCATGGAACTTCCGACACTATCTACTACGTCATTGTACTTGGGCCATGGCGCGGCAACTCAGATCTGTCCCCAAATTAAAATGTTTCCTTCAGCAGCTTTTCTCTTCTCTTGTCACTGACATGCTGGATTTAGGTTCGGTGTGTTAATCCCGTCGACTGAGCGTCGTTTCTTTGCGTTGCATACTGTACGTTTTAATAGGCAAATCTGCCCATTTTCGAGAACTTCACTTTCATAGTGATGAAGCAGTGTAAGCAGAGGTGAGGTTGTGGCACCGTCAACATAGTCAAACAGTCTACGACGACGGTGTCAACAAACTAGTCTCTCGGGAAATGTGTTCGTCGCCATGGTGACTACGTCGAGAAATTAATATGTGGACATGAAGAACAAGGACGTAAAATGTTAATAACGTTTGTTTTGTATGAAAAGCGCTCCCTGCTGGGAGCAGCTTTCTGTTAATGAACCGCCGGCAGCCACCACGTGCTGCCGCCTCCGCAGCCCGCGCAGGCCTGCTCCAGTACCCAGCCCCTGGCGGTGTGTGGGCCGCTGTCAGCTGCCACCAGCGTCTGGCAGAGCGCCACGCACAGCGGCCGACGTTTATTCGTTAATAACTCACAGCTCAGCGGCGGACGGCAAAAAGGCAAAAAGTCTCCTGAAACACCCAATTAGCCCTTGCTGCGAATCCTCTGGCTTTTACGGTCATCATGGATGAAGGGCTGCACAGGGTGGTCAAGACAGAAAATTTCCGTGGCAATACGTACCAAACATCCCACTCAGTCCATAAAATTACGGGAATTCATCCAAAACCTTACTTTGCTGCTAATATTTCAGATGCAAACCGTCATACCAAATTCGGAGTTAGTCGTACAGGCTGGCGGTAAAACAGTCCCGACTACATTACACACTATCTATCACTTGCGCCTTTGTCCAGAATTTTGGGTGGGGTTGGCGTGGTTAAATCGGATTTGGCATGTTAATGTGAAGGGGTGGCCGGATGCTCTTCCTGCCGCCACCCTGTACCCCCCGGAGCGGAATCGAAGTACCCCATCTGTCTGCGACCAGTGTAAATCATGGAAAAGTGCGGATGTGTTTCAAATGTCGGTGAGTCGTGTAACTGAGGCGGGACGTGGGGACCAGCCCAGTATTCACCTAGAGGTATGTGGAGAACCGCCTAAAAACCACATCCAGACTGGACGGCACACTGGGCGTTGTCGTTAATCCGGCGGGCGGATTCGATCCGGGGCTGGCGCGCCTACCTGAGTCCAGCAAGCAGGGTATTAGCGCTCTCGGCTACCTGGCGGGTGACTACATTATACACTGCCTGACGGAAAGAAGTTAACCAGCCAGAAGACAACGTCAGATGCCAGTTTAACTTCGTACACACACACACACACACACACACACACACACATACACACACACCATCGACTACTGTGTAAGTGTTCACAGTTATAATTCCGTCTAACAGAACTCCCACCACAATGAATTAGGGCTACTCATGTTTAATTTCATCACCAGATCCAGTGCTGTGTATAAGGGGCGTAAACGGTGTTATGTTTTGAAATAGTTGTGGTCACAGAGATGAGTACTGGTATGAAACACTATTGTCAGTAGCTGACAGAGATTGAAATTAGCCTCATTGTCGATCTCAGTTTGGCCGGCTGATGGAATTGTGCCCTATCCAGACTCCAGATATGTGGCATGTTCAGTTGTGACAGTCGTCACCTTCATGGAAACGTGTGGACAGGGATACTCTTATTTAACATTTTGGTCGACCGCCTCTGACTACCACAATGAAGGATCGCCACATTGCCAAGTACACGATACACGAATTGGGATGACAATCATTAAAGCTAAGACGATTTTCGCTGCGGATAGAAGTTCTCGTAAAATTTCAGTCACCAACTTCCTCCTCAGAGGGTGAAAATATTTTGTTGGTACCAACCTACAGAGTGAGAAATTATCATAATTAATATCTTAAGAAAAATGAGAGCTGTCATGGAAAGATATAACTGTTCATTTTTTCCACGCGTTGTTCGATAGTGGAACGGTAGAAAAGAGCTTAAAGGTGGTTCGATGAACCATCTACCAGGCGTTTCACTGTGAATTGGAGAGTAATCATGTAGCTGCAGTTGTAGATGAACTATGTTGTAGGCCCTTTACATCTCCGCCAGCCATCCGTGACCAACTCACCGACTCCCTGCCACATTGTGTCACTCCCCATAGTTGACAGGAGAGTGGCAGCAACCGGACTAGCCAGTTACAGTCCGACCCGTAGGCTGCCGTTAACGTCACAACAGAAAACAGCTGCGTTTGGAGTGGTGCCGTGTCCAGAAAGAATGCACTGCTGATCAACGGCGTCGCATTGTGTTCAGCAATGAATACCGGTTCTGCAGTCCCCGGATGACCATCATCAGCGAGAATGGGAGCGACTTACCGAAAGGTCCCAATCTTCAGGCATTTTGGAGAGGCACAGAGATGATACACCTAGCATCATGGTATGAATTCTCTTCAATTGACTTCATTGTGATTTCAGGGTATGTTAAAGATTGATCATCATTCATAACCTATTTATTTTAAACATAATCATTCGACTTTACAGCAATTACAGAAATAATTCCACTTTACAGAGATTACGTTTTTACAACGTATAGCTTGGCTATCTTGTATGCTAATCTGCACTCACATTTTGTTTTAGGGGCAAGACGGAACTGCGTTTGGCAAAATGTGTACCACCAAATTCTACCATTACTTTACATAGAACATCCGCTATAACGGACAAACTGGGGATCAGACACATTGACACAGGGGTCGAAGGAGTTTAGCAGAGTGATATCTGTTTTGTCGCTATTTGAAACTCGTGGCCACCGGAACGAACGATCGACCACGTGGAACTACAGTACATCTAACTACAAAGGGAGTGGAAACGACAAGTAATTTAACTATGCCGTGTGGCGGCGAATTACGATGTGACCGTTCGTTGTTGTAATTTGGCTACCCAATGATCAACCACGTTCACTATTACTACCATGGGGCAGACCACGTGATCTAGGACCCCCTTCACACAAAGAAACAATTTTTACAATTCAATTTTTCGACCAAAATAAATCACTCGCGTTTGAATATACTTCGTTGCACTCGATTTGCGCAATAGAATTCATACATTGGAACTACTGATGAGACTTTGTAGCTTACGACACCATGTGCCTTTGTACGAAGATAGGAGCCAACTCTGCTTCCACACAAAATTTCCGAAATAAACGAGAAAGTAATCATTATGTACACTCATTTCCCTACATAACCTGAAGCTGGAACTAAAAATTATTAGTTGAAATATTCAAATACCTTTCTTCCTGTGGAAATCGAGACAGACGCACTGAGGGCATGTCTGCTCGCTTACCCGTCTTCTGTTGAACTCCTAGAATATGGCGGGCACTCGGAGGTCTTCCTGGGTCCCGGTGGAAGAGATGGTCGAGCCACTTGGCCATGACCAGCCTCTCCACTCCAAATCTCAAATCTTATGATACTGGAACGTCTTTGACTTCGACCTGCCTGTGCTGTATCTCTGATCCCCTACCCAGGAGTAAGGTTGGCACTACTCTACAAAAGATTTACTTTTGCTGTTTCCCAACTAGTATTAGGCCACGCTTTAAGGAAAGATGGGAGGAGGATTAGGAATGTTCACGTGCATGATTTGCATTCAAGTATAGATAAAACATGATGGCCGACATATATAAATATGTATAATGAAGCCTAACACACTCTTTATCCGTCCACATGGGGTTCCGCTGAACCCGCGGCCGGCCGCGTCGTGCAATAAATTGACAGCGAAGCCGCCTCTGTTTGTGTTCCCTGTGTGAGCGAGCTACGAAACCTGCTGCTTATGGAGCGGTAACTACTGTACCATTTCAGTTTTACTGATATATCGATATCGAAATGGAAATATAGAGTTACGATATTTTTCTTTTATATTTTATTCGCAATTTTCGGTAGATATTTGAAACTGTTCTTTTCAAATTGTAATAGAGCATAATTGTACTTTCACTGTGTGAAGGAGTCTCACTACCATTTCAGCTTTCATCACGTCCAGTCTTTCTCTTTGAATGTGTGAAGTAATTATAGGTGGCACAAAGAAAAATTCCGATTGCACTGGGGTGTGACGGTGTCACTGGAATATCAAGATGTCCAATGTGGAGAAATGGCACACCAGTTACACTGAAAAAGGATTTTTGACGCAACTAGTTTGCTGTTTCTTCACATCTGCAATCTTCAAAATGATGAACGAAAATCTAAATGACAAGGTTTGTCTTTGCCGTGGGCACAGACGTTTTAGGGGAAACTCTGACGCAATCGGAGCTAACAACTGAAACTGCAAAGTTTAGCTTCACCATGCAACTTTCACACTACAGCTGCTTGCTCACTGGCGCTTACACAAATGAAAAAAAAAGGGAAGCCGACATGGTCAGGAGTGCTAGTTCTGCAAGGTTCGCAGGATAGCTTCTGTAAAGTTTGGAAGGTAGGAGACGAGGTACTGACAGAAGTAAAGCTGTGAGGACGGGACGTGAGTCGTGCTTGGGTAGCTAAGTTGGTAGAGCACTTGCCCGCGAAAGACAAAGGTCCCGAGTTCGAGTCTCGGTCCGGCACACAGTTTTAATCTGCCACGAAGTTTCATATCAGCGCACACTCCGCTGCAGAGTGAAAATCTCATTCTGCAAGCCGACATGGTGTTCCGAACAGATCCGATATGTGATGAAACCCAAGGGCGGACCCATAGGACACCTTTCACTGTTCCACCTACATGCAGTTACCATTTTTAGCAAAGTAGTTATCGCCAAGTGGGAACACTCATTGTTTTCCTTTCAATTCTTGCTTTAAGGGAGATAAGCACGCTGTTAGTTGGTTGATGACAGAATATCTAGTAATAAATCAATACTTAAATATACGGCTATAAACTCGGCTGTATATTCACCATGTACGGCCGATATTTTCATAGGCTTGTACATCGATATTTTTGCATCAACATATCGGTATTTGTTGTTGTTATGGTCTTCAGTCCTGAGACTGGTTTGATGCAGCTCTCCAAGCTACTCTATCCTGTGCAAGCTTCTTCATCTCCCAGTACCTATTGCAACCTACAACCTTCTGTATCTGCTTGGTGTATTCATCTCTTGGTCTCCATCTACGATTTTTACCCTCCACGCTGCCCTCCAATACTAAATTGGTGATCTCTTGATGCCTCAGAACATGTCCTACCAACCGATCCCTTCTTCTAGTCAAGTTGTGCCATAAACTTCTCTTCTCCCCTATCCTATTCAACACCTCCTCATTAGTTATGTGATCTACCCATCTAATCTTCAGCATTCTTCTGTAGCACCACATTTCGAAAGCTTCTATTCTCTTCTTGTCTAAACTATTTATCGTCCATGTTTCACTTCCATACATGGCTACACTCCATAAAAATACTTTCAGAAACGACTTCCTAAGACTTAAATCAATACTCGATGTTAACAAATTTCTCTTCTTCAGAAACGCTTTCCTTGCAATTGCCAGTCTACATTTTATATCTTCTCTACTTCGACCATCATCAGTTATTCAGTTATTTTACTCCCCAAATAGCAAAACTCCTTTACTACTTTAAGTGTCTCATTTCCTAATCTAATACCCTCAACACCACCCGACATAATTCGACTACATTCCATTATCCTCGTTTTGCTTTTGTTGATGTTCATCTTATATCCTCCCTTCAAGACACCATCCATTCCGTTCAACTGCTCTTCCAAGTCCTTTGCTGTCTCTGACAGAATTACAATGTCATCGGCGAACCTCAAAGTTTTTATTTCTTCTCCGTGGATTTTAATACCTACTCCGAATTTTTCTTTCGTTTCCTTCACTGCTTGCTCAATATACAGACTGAATAACATCGGGGAGAGGCTACAACCCTGTCTCACTCCCTTCCCAATCACTGCTTCCCTTTCATGCCCCTCAATTCTTATAACTGCTATTTGGTTTCTATACAAGTTGGAAATAGCCTTTCGCTCCCTATATTTTACCCCTGCCACCTTCAGAATAGCGGTATATCGACACTTTTTTGTTATATCTGCTGTGCTGACTTCGCTATTTCTTAAAATAGTGATGTATCGAATTCTCGATATTTTCAAAGATATCAACAGGCCTACCTTGAACTGTCCAGCGAAATCTATGTGTTTCCATTGGCGTTTAGGTTTGGGACGCAAAGAAAAACGTTGGGACAAAGCCACTTTGTGCCAATGCCTGACACTTGTGGACCGTATACTCAATCTCAGTGGCGATTCTGGGCCAGTAAATGTAATGTGACCTAGGCAGCTTCGTCGGGAGGAATTAGGAACGACTGCGGTGCCTGGCGCATACTGTTATCGATTGAGAAGCACGTGGTTTACTGTCAATTAAAATCGTTACCCTAGCCAACAGACATGGGAGACACATTATGGAAGTTTGAGTGCTGTGCAGTGGTCCTATAGCGAATGTGGTGTTTTTAATTGCACAAAGTTAGGACCACCATTTCAGCTGCTGTGCTGTTTTTTCCAGCAGCCTCGATTACGGGCATAACTAAGGTATTAGCACTTTATGTTATCGCGTGGAACTTGGCGCCATAAAGGAAAATATCAATTTTTTTGAAAGCGCAGATTATTGACAGTACTTCTGTTTCCACCTGCGAATAATTTATCTATGTGGGAAAACCGGAACAGAAGAGAATTGAAGTACTTGAGGTGTTGTGCAACAGATGAATGTTGTAAATTAGGAACGAGGAAGTTCTCCGGAGAATCAGTGGGGAAACGAATGTATGGAAAACGCTGACAAGAAGAAGGGACAGGATGAGAGGAAATCTGTTGCGACGTTAGGGAATAACTCTCATGAGAGTAGAGGGGGCTGTAGAGATTGAAAACAATAGGGAAAGACAGAGATTGGAATACCTCCAGCAAATAATTGAGGACGTAGGTTGAAATTTCTACCCTGAAATGAAAATGTTGGCACAGGAGAGGAGTTCATGGAGGCTCGCATCAAACAAGTCAGATGACTGATGACAAAAATAAAGAAAAAGGGACGTGTTGCTTCAGTGCAGTTGACATTTTGTAATCATGAATGACAGCTACGCCTTAAGATTTCTAAGAACAAGAAGGTGAAGTATGGCGTGACATGATCGCCTTAAGCTCCGGTTCATTCACGCTTAAAATATAGAATATGTGTCTGTATAATGGGTACTGAACCGGGGACCTAGAAACGATGGAGAGGCTTCCTCCCGCCGTAGCCCTCAGTGGTTCACAACCCCACAGCAGGCCACCCACCCCAGCACCACCCCACTCCGAACCCAGGGCTAATGTGCGGTTCGCCCCCCTGGGAACGTCTCATACCAGACGAGTGTAACCCCAAATTTTTGCGTGGTAGAGTAATTATGGTGTACTCGTACGTGGAGACAGTGTTTGCGCAGCAGTCGCCGACATAGTGTAACTAAGGCGGAGGAAGGGGAACCAGCCGGCATTCGCTGAGGCAGATGGAAAATCACCTTAAAAAGCATGCATAGGCTGGCCGGCACACCGGACCGCGACACTAATCCGCCGGGAGGATTCGTGCCGTGGACCGGCAAGCCTTCCCGCTCGGGAAGCACGGCGTTACACCGCGCGGCTAGCCGGGAGGGCGTGGAATTGGTTCGCAGTACTGGGTTGCAAGGAACTGCACTTGTCCAGCAGGCAGCGGAGGCCGCTTGCTTTCAACCTATGGAACTGCTTTGAGGAAATGCTAGGTGTTGCTTCCGTTAAGATAGTATCGCCCTGGTAATTTGAACTCAAAGGTATACCGTGGATGAGCGGCTCTATCGTTGAAATATAGCAGGAGCGCTGGCCACAACATGTGGAAGCGTATTATATTGATATAACCCAAGACGTGTAAAGCACTAGTGCCTCCCTTGTTTCTGTACCAATAAAAAAGCGTCCGCTAAGTCTGTTAAACAGAATAATTAACCCACTGCTAATGTCGCCAACAGGTCTTCTGGACGCAGAATGTCATAGAGATTTATCTTAAATTTGGCGTTAATAATTGTCTTCAAATCGTCGAAAAGGTGAGGAGAACCGTTTGGTTGCTCAGCGACGACCATATGGGTCACCCATCGACTAGTGGAAACGAACAAGATGACCCCGAGACCATCAAAACGATCAAGCTCCTTTTTAACTACGAGGCGCATTACGAATAGTGACGGATGGATGCGAGAAATTGAGGTTGCCCCCTAGCTTAAACTACACTTCTGGCCATTAAAATTGCTACACCGCGAAGATGACTTGCTACAGACGCGAAATTTAAACGACAGGAAGAAGATGCTGTGATATGTAAATGATTAGCTTTTCAGAGCATTCACATAAGGTTGGAGCCGGTGGCGACACCTACAACGTGCCGACATGAGGAAAGTTTCCAACCGATGTCTCATACACAAACACCAGTTGACCGCCGTTGCCTGGTGAAACGTTGTTGTGATGCCTCGTGTAAGGAGGAAAAATGCGTACCATCACGTTTCCGACTTTGATAAAGGTCGGATTGTAGCCTATCGCGATTGCGGTTTATCGTATCGCGACATTGCTGCTCGCGTTAGTTGAGATCCAATGACTGATATGGAATCGGTGGGTTCAGGAGGGTGATACGGAACGCCGTGCTGGAACCCAAGGGCCTCGTATCACTAGCAGTCGAGATGACAGGCATCTTATCCGCTTGGCTATAACGGATCGTGCAGCCACGTCTCGATCCCTGAGTCAGCAGATGGGGACGTTTGCAAGACAACAACCATCTGCACGAACAGTTCGACGACGTTTGCAGCAGCATGGACTATCAGCTCTGAGACCATGGCTGCGGTTACCCTTGACGCTGCATTACAGACAGGAGCGCCTGCGATGGTGTACTCAACGACGAATCTGGGTGCACGAATGGCAAAACGTCACTTTTTCGGATGATCCAGGTTCTGTTTACAGCATCTTGATGGTGGCATCCGTGTTTGGTGACATCGCGGTGAACGCACATTGGAAGTGTGTATTCGTCATCGCCATACTGGCCTATCACCCGGCGTGATGGTATGGGGTGCCATTGGTAACACGTCTCGGTCACCTGTTGTTCGCACTGACGGCACTTTTAACAGTGGACGTTTCAAATGTCTTATGATCCGTGGCTCTACCCTTCATTCGATCCCTGCGAAACCCTACATTTTAGCAGGATAATGCACGACCGCATGTTGTAGGTCCTGTACGAGCCTTTCTGGATACAGAAAATGTTCGACTGCTGCCGTGGCCAGTACATTCTACTGATGTGTCACCAACTGAGAACGTCTAGTCAATGGTGGCCGAGCAACTGGCTCGCCACAATACACCAGTAACTACTCTTGATGAACTGTGGTATCGTGTTGAGGCTGCATGGGCAGCTGTACCTGTACACGCCACCCAAGTTCTGTTTGACACAATGCCCAGGCATATCAAGGCCGTTATTACGGCCAGAGGTGGTTGTTTTGGGTACTGATTTCTCATGATCTATGAACCCAAATTGCGTGAAAATGTAATCACATGTCAGTTCTAGTATAATATATTTGTCCAATGAATACCCGTTTATCATCTGCATTTCTTCATGGTGTAGCAATTTTAATGGCCAGTAGTGTATATGTGTGCTACGATATACTTAGCATAACTGAGTGGGGGGCAAAAACAGCTTTAAATTCCCCCATAGCTAATCTGTGTATTTGAATGGTGTACCTTTCGGTGGTATCCTCCTGCAGTCATTCAACAACGACACATCTCCGTACACTACAGCGTCATCAGCGAACAGTCGCAGATTGCTACTCACACTAAACGTCAGGTGCAATGATGAAAAAATAATCGTAGCACTAAGAAGGAGTTATGAGACATAAACGAAAGTTGCTAGGCGTGTTTCTACATCTGAAAGATGATATCTATTCAAGTTTCGCACCAGTCGATAAGAGGGGCGCTGGGAGCGCCGGTATGAGTATGAAAATCACGTTTGCTTTAAATGCACGCTGCGACGGTTGTGAGCGTTATGTGCCTTTGACCTTGGAAATTTGTCGTTAACAGGCTATGGCAGCAGTACAACAGTACAACATCAGCTGCAGCGCCTCTCCTGGGCTCGTGACCCTATCGATTTGACCCTGAGCAACTGGAAAAGCGTGCTCTGGTCAGATGAGTCACAGTTTCAGTTTGCAAGAGCTGATGGCAGGGTTCGTGGTGCGGATCACACGAAGCCACAGACCCAAGTTATCAACAAGGCACTCTGCAAACTTGTGGTGTTTCCGGAGTGGTGTAAGCTGAGTTTACATGGAGTGGATTGGACCCTGGTACCGTCCTCCTTTAGTAATTGTAGTGCGTGCCACATACAGTACGTAAGAGTACACAGCAAATCACGGTGGAAAAGATACCACACCGGCGACAGAGATGTATGACACCATTTGTTAAGGACGTTGTTTCACATCGAGCTGTAGGCTGAGGTTATATGAAGTGGACTGGATCCTGGTCCCGTCCTCCTTTCGTAATTGTAGGGCATGCCATATAAATAAGAGTGCACAGCAAATTATGGTGGAAAAGATACCACATGGGCGACATAGATATATGACATTGTTTCACGAATTCTGCTCGACCGAAGAACCATTCCCTCACCTCCAAGAGTTACCTGCGGACAATGCCTGATTCCACATTCGGTCAAGACTGAAAACATCATCATTATTCAACTACTTTCACAAAAAGTCACGGTGGCATATATCTCCGCTCCGCACTTGGTAATTTTTCTACAGTTATTTGCCGTATACTGACATGTATTTGGTTCTTCCCACTGTTATACATGCCCTGATAAAAGAATGTTAAGCACCCAGAAGAGGAGCAGGAAACGAAATGAAACTCCACAGGTTGTGAAGGCATGTGATGTTGTTTCAGTGATTCCAAAATTCAGTCAAATTTGCGACGAACTTCGCCGTATGACCGCTTATCAGTAAGACGTCGCACCCCCTCTAGGCTAGATGCACGCCCTTACTCGGCACGAAAGAGTGTAATAAAGTCGGTCTACCTCCTCCAGTGGTATACTGTTCCAAAACTGTTGTAACAGGTCGTTGACATCCATGTTACTGTCACCGGGAAAAAGTTGATAAACGAGCTGGTCTCACACATGTTCTTTCAGGCACAGATCTATGGCTCTTTCTGATGTGGACAGTAGCGAGACAGTTCATAGAGACATACACTCCTGGAAATGGAATAAAAGAACACATTGACACCGGTGTGTCAGACCCACCATACTTGCTCCGGACACTGCGAGAGGGCTGAACAAGCAATAATCACACGCACGGCACAGCGGACACACCAGGAACCGCGGTGTTGGCCGTCGAATGGCGCTAGCTGCGCAGCATTTGTGCACCGCCGCCGTCAGTGTCAGCCAGTTTGCCGTGGCATACGGAGCTCCATCGCTGTCTTTAACACTGGTAGCATGCCGCGACAGCGTGGACGTGAACCGTATGCGCAGCTGACGGACTTTGAGCGAGGGCGTATAGTGGGCATGCGGGAGACCGGGTGGACGTACCGCCGAATTGCTCAACACGTGGGGCGTGAGGTCTCCACAGTACATCGATGTTGTCGCCAGTGGTCGGCGGAAGGTGCACGTGCCCGTCGACCTGGGACCGGACCGCAGCGACGCACGGATGCACGCCAAGACCGTAGGATCCTACGCAGTGCCGTAGGGGACCGCACCGCCACTTCCCAGCAAATTAGGGACACTGTTGCTCCTGGGGTATCGGCGAGGACCATTCGCAACCGTCTCCATGAAGCTGGGCTACGGTCCCGCACACCGTTAGGCCGTCTTCCGCTCACGCCCCAACATCGTGCAGCCCGCCTCCAGTGGTGTCGCGACAGGCGTGAATGGAGGGACGAATGGAGACGTGTCGTCTTCAGCGATGAGAGTCGCTTCTGCCTTGGTGCCAATGATGGTCGTATGCGTGTTTGGCGCCGTGCAGGTGAGCGCCACAATCAGGACTGCATACGACCGAGGCACACAGGGCCAACACCCGGCATCATGGTGTGGGGAGCGATCTCCTACACTGGCCGTACATCGCTGGTGATCGTCGAGGGGACACTGAATAGTGCACGTCATCCAAACCGTCATCGAACCCATCGTTCTACCATTCCTAGACCGGCAAGGGAACTTGCTGTTCCAACAGGACAATTGACGTCCGCATGTATCCCGTGCCACCCAACGTGCTCTAGAAGGTGTAAGTCAACTACCCTGGCCGGCAAGATCTCCGGATCTGTCCCCCATTGAGCATGTTTGGGACTGGATGAAGCGTCGTCTCACGCTGTCTGCACGTCCAGCACGAACGCTGGTCCAACTGAGGCGCCAGGTGGAAATGGCATGGCAAGCCGTTCCACAGGACTACATCCAGCATCTCTACGATCGTCTCCATGGGAGAATAGCAGCCTGCATTGCTGCGAAAGGTGGATATACACTGTACTAGTGCCGACATTGTGCATGCTCTGTTGCCTGTGTCTATGTGCCTGTGGTTCTGTCAGTGTGATCATGTGATGTATCTGACCCCAGGAATGTGTCAATAAAGTTTCCCCTTCCTGGGACAATGAATTCACGGTGTTCTTATTTCAATTACCAGGAGTGTATGTGGACGATCATTATCCTGTTGAAAAATGGCACCACGATACTGTTGCATGAGAGCGCAGGATGTTACTGACCCACACATCAGCATGTGAGGCCTTCAGCCCCTTGCTCAGTAACGTGCAAAATAGGACACGCTCTGTTTTCTAGGTAACGCTCTCATGTACCCCTTTTCCAGTTATCCGTTGCGCCATTTCCATTCAGGGCTAGTTGCATCGACCACCTCTTTTACTAATGTCGATGTCAGGTGTCGGTTTCCACCGGTTGTGGACCAGTATAGAAACAAGAAAATCAACAAAAATCACGAGGGCTGCTTAAAGCAGAAATACGAGCGTTGCCAGACGGTTTCATGAAAGCACCGGCAAAAGCATAGTTTTCTCTCCTCCACTATAAAACAATTATCTTCCATCTGGGGTCCTCTGCTAGGTTTATTGTAAAATGTTTGTTGGATTCCCACAAAGCAGACGGTAGTCTTTCATCTGGCGTCCCTTTGCCACGATTCCCACAAAGCAAACGATAACCTTTCAAAACATTTCTACGACACGTATCAACATTTTTTGGAATGTATAAAAACAGTCCGAGTTCAAGGGTCACGTAGCTTTCAGTTGTTGGCGCATTCTCAGATTTTCCACACGTGGCCCGGTCGAATGAATAAATACGATCCGGGCCTTTAGCGAACATGCTCGCCACCGAAAACAAAGAAAGTAGGTTACAGTACGCTTGTTCGCCCACTGCTTGAATACTGCTCAGCAGTGTGGGATCCGTACCAGATAGGGTTGATAGAAGAGATAGAGAAGATCCAACGGAGAGCAGCGCGCTTCGTTACAGGATCATTTAGTAATCGCGAAAGCGTTACGGAGATGATAGGTAAACTCCAGTGGAAGACTCTGCAGGAGAGACGCTCAGTAGCTCGGTACGGGCTTTTGTTGAAGTTTCGAGAACATACCTTCACCGAGGAGTCAAGCAGTATATTTCTCCCTCCTACGTATGTCTCGCGAAGAGACCATGAGGATAAAATCAGAGAGATTAGAGCCCACACAGAGGCACACCGACAATCCTTCTTTCCACGAACAATACGAGACAGGAATAGAAGGAAGAATCGATAGAGGTACTCAAGGTACCCTCCGCCACACACCGACAGGTGGCTTGCGGAGTATGGATGTAGATGTAGATGTAGATGTAGACAGTGCACCACTGACACAGGCATCAGCTAATGCCCCTGCAATTCTCATCTGTCTTCCAGAATTACTGCAGAGGGACTGGGTTCACGAATCTGACCACTGCCCCTGTCGTCTGGCATCACACGCAGAGGCAGAGGAGGTGGTCAGGACATTCAAGCCGCAGATCAGGTTAAAAAAATGGCTCTGAGCACTGTGGGACTTAACAGCTGAGGTCATCAGTCCCCTAGAACTTAGAACTACTTAAACCTAACTAACCTAAGGACATCACACGCATCCATGCCCGAGGCAGGATTCGAACCTGCGACCGTTGCAGACGCGCGGTTCCAGACTAAAGCGCCCAGCCAACGGTATTAACTCTGCCGAAATCTTATACGGGTGCAGACCACGGACCTTCTTCGATCTGTTGCATCCGTCACTGCGAGCACAGAAACCACGCGCAAAAGCGCGTTATCACTCAGGCTCTCTCACGTCTGGCTCATCTCTTTCGCTAGACCCCAAGAGTGGACCCACTGTGTCGTTGTCGCTCATAGGCGGCGGCGATTGTTCGATGTCGCGACCATTGAGTAACAGGTGGTACGGCATCGCAATCTACTACGGCCGTGACATCTTAAAAGGCGCCCACTGTTTATTAACTATTGATAACATCTAGATATAACGAATAGGTAACTCAGAGGCAAGAAATTTTGCCATATAACTTCAACTTCCCGTAGGCCTGAGCTTCCTATCGGAAAAACAGTGTTTGTCATTCTCTAACTTTCTCTAAATGCCATCTGAAGTCACATAACCATTAACTGAATTTAGCCCTGTATTTTATCATCCAGAAGCAACGCAATTGAAATTTTACTAAAGGACTTTAGAACAACCAATCTGTGTTGGCGCGACGCCTAGTCAGTATTTGCGTTGTGAACCGACGGAAGGGGAAGTTATCTTGTACTGCCGCCACGTGGGACAATCGATACGGATGAAGTCTGCGAGATACGGTGAACTACAATACTGTTCATTAAAATTGCTACACCAAGAAGATGTACAAATGATAAACGGGTATTCATTGGACAGATATATTATACTAGAACTGACATGTGATTACATTTTCACGCAATTTGGGTGCATAGATCCTGAGAAATCGGTACCCAGAACAACCACCTCTGGTCGTAATAACGGCCTTGATACGCCTGGGCATTGAGTCAAACAGAGCTTGGATGGCGTGTACAGGTACAGCTGCCCATGCAGCGTCAACACGATACCACTGTTCATCAAGTGTAGTGACTGGCGTATTGCGACGAGCCTGTTGCTCGGACGCCAATGACCAGACGTTTTCAATTGGTGAGAGATCTGGAGAATGTGCTGATCAGGGCAGCAGTCGAACATTTTCTGTATGCAAAAAGGCCCGTACAGGACCTGCAACACGCGGTAATGCACTATCCTCCTGAAATGTAGTTTCTCAGGGACTGAATGAAGGGTAGAGCCACGGGTCGTAACATATCTCAAATGTAACGTCCACTGTTCAAAGCGCCGTCATTGCGAACAAGAGGTCACCGAGACGTGTAACCAATGGCACCCCATACCATCACGAAGGGTGATACGCCAGTATGGCGCTGACGAATCCACCCTTCCAATGTGCGTTCACCGCGATGTCGCCAACCACGGATGCGAGCATCATGATGCTGTAAGCAGAAAATGGATTCATCCGAAAAAATGACGTTTTGCCATTCGTGCACCCAGTCGTTGAGTACACCGTCGGAGGCGCTCCTGTCTGTGATGCAGCGTCAAGGGTAACCGCAGCCATGATCTCCGAGCTGATAGTCCAAGCTGCTGCAAATGTCGTCGAACTGTTCGTGCAGATGGTTGTCTTGCAAACGTCCTCATCTGTTGACAAAGGGATCGAGACGTGGCTGCACGATCCGTTACAGCCAAGCGGATAAGATGCCTGTCATCTCGACTGCTAGTGATACGAGGCCGTTGGGATCCAGCACGGCGTTCCGTATTATCCTCCTGAACCCACCAATTCAATATTCTGCTAACAGTCATTGGATCTCGACCAAAGCGAGCAGCAATGTCGCGATACGATAAACTGCAATCGCGATAGGCTACAATCCGACCTTTATCAAAGTCGGAAACGTGATCGTACGCATTTCTCCTCGTTACACGAGGCATCACAACAACGTTTGACCAGGCAACGGCGCTCAACTGGTGTTTGTGTATGAGAAATCGGTTGGAAACTTTCCTCATATCAGCACGTTGTACGTGTCGCCATCGGCTCCAACCTTGTGTGAATGCTCTGAAAAGCTAATCATTTGCATGTCACAGCATCTTCTTCCTGTCGTTTAAATTTCGCGTCCGTAGCACTTCATCGTCGTGGTGTAGCAGTTTTAATGGCCAGTAGTGCAAGTTGAGTGGTCGTTGCATAATACCCTAACCTGCTGTTAGTACTCTGAATGGAGCTAATAGTTACGTTGAAACGTTCCCTTTTGAAAAATTATGTACGTGACTGGGCTTAAACTGACACACAATGTTTTTAGCGCAACGCAATCTGACTTTCAAAAATCCCTACAAAAAAATGGCCCTGACTAACATTTACCTATGCGTTTCACAAATCGCTTACCTCACAAAAATCTTGGTTACTCGAACTACTGCATTACAACGAGCGCCACTACTGCCACCTAAATAAAAGATTCAAACTACGGAAGGCACTAACTACTGATAGGCATAGTTAGCAAATGAAAGATTTTGATAGAGAACAAATGATGTATTTACCTTAATAGTCATTATATATATATATATATATATATATATATATATATATATATATATATATATATATATATAGCAGTTCATGACATCCAGTCTTACAAATTTCAAAACTCCGCCATCTCTCTCCCCACATCCACCACTGCTGGCGGCTCACCTCCAACTGCGCAACGCTACGTGCTGTTAACAGCCCAGCTGCCCAACACTACAATGGCAGACAACAATGCAAACTAGCCACAGACTGCACACAGCACAGCCACTGATTCTCACACAGAGTGCTACGTGGCGTTACCAATAAGAAAACCTAAACAGCCTACTTACATAGCCCCCATGCTCCCCACAAAAAATTTTACAAATTGTTTTGGACAGTGGACAATAATGATTTGTTAAAATTTTTCATAATTACAATAACAAAGATATCAAATGCACACACTTATTGATACATTGTTGGTCAAAAGCTAAAATTTTTTCACAGTCCATAAAGACAGTCCTGATCATTCATCACAGTAAAATTGCAGTGTTTTTCTCAAAGTCTGAGCAGTAAAAGAAGATGCACACGGAAGTAGTGGATTTCCATGCAGTCTTGAAGAAGTAGTGTTGTCCTTCCAACGGAAAGACAGTGCTGACTCTTGACATGCAGACAGGTAATGGGCCACAACAGAGCAAACCCACAGCAGAGTCATTCGACGTTTTGAAGAATATTGGTAGGTAGGTCATCACAGAGCAGACCCACTGTAGTCCTGGTAGAGAGTATGGTATTGGTGGGCCACCAGAGGTGCAGACCCACTGCAGTCCTTGTAGATATAATGGTACTGGTGGGTTATGAAAGGTGCAGACCCACTGTAGTCCTTGTAGAGACGGCCAGCAGCCATCTGTTGCGACTGTTCAGGTGCACAATCACCATCGAAGAGTCTTGTGGACAATATAGCAAGTCCATAACCACCACTTGTGCACTCACAAAGTTTTTTGAATTGTCCTTAGAACCAGCAATGCTGTTATCCAGTCCCTTGCTGAATTATTAACACACGTGTAAACACTAACAGTCCCTAGTTCTCACATATTGTCCATATACTATGATCAACAGAAACGTGTGCAGTGAAATGTACTTACAAGTTACTTAATTTGATGAACTGGTGTCAATTACAATTTTATAACATAAGAATACAATAACAAAGGTACAAAATACATCATTAAAGAACATAATAGTACAGATAACATTTGTAGTAAAACAGACTTTACAAAAGAATAGAAATAAACATGCACATCAGTGTTACAAGAATTATGACGTAAGTACATACATAAAGATCAGAATAACTTTTGAAACATCAACTTCACATATGAGCAACAAAACAGAACAGATAAATAATGTCTAAACATCTTTACAAAGTAAATAACATAGAATTAGAAAAATTCTACAATGTAACTCATATCAGCTAAACTCATAAAGACAGGAAGAACACAAATATACAAGAGTACACAAACACATAACAGAATAACACAAGAGGAAAGGGCAGGGTTTGTTTTCAGTGTAACATTTGGTACTGCAGTCCAACCCAAAACTTCATTCCATAGATCGTCCCTCTTATTTCAACATTTGCTCCAGCCAAAAAAATTCTATCCAAGCATGCTTTCTGTATTCTGTTCACATCCTCTTTCAAAAATAGTTTTTCTCCGCTGTACACTACTTTTTTGGCCAAACCATTTTCTTATAGCTTCTCAATGCATTTCTTCCAATCGATCATAGTTAGTTTCTTATATAGTCTACCCCCCTCTTAAGCTAACTTAAATCTACTGATCTCAGATGCTAAACCAAGGGACGAGGCAATGCAGCAGCACAAAACAATTAACACAAATAGCAATGACAAAAAAATGCAGAGTGCAAAGCAAGCAGCAGTAAATCTAAATTACAACTAATGTGAGCCAATGTGCAGCAACAAGAAAAATAAATCAGTAGTAAAACTAGATTAACAGAGTAATACAAAGTGAAATTTAATAACACTATACCTGGCAAACAGCAGCAGCAAATGCAATAACTTATACCTAATCATGAAAAAGCTCAAGCAGGAAAAATATTACAGTAAAGATGGCCATGTCTAATACCTATGTCACATCTTAACACTAGAGTGATGCATCACTGTAACTTGCTCTAGCAGACAAATTACCAAGTCACTGACAAAAATTATGTATGCAATTCCTGTGAAGTGGAAATGTCTTTTTGCGCTCCCTCATTTTTTTGGAGTACATCCATCATAAAGATATTTTTTATTGGAAATGTAGGCATAAAATATTTATATTAGTACATCTACAAAATTTTATTTTAACCAATGCTGCAGTGCATCTAGGAACTAGATATTAAACAAAATAGGCAAAGCAAGGCATGAAACGTGATTCATTAGCCATATGGCATTTCATAATGCAGTAAACAATCTTTCAACTAGCAAGACAATAGGCATGAAATGTTTCTCATCATTTCATTTCAGTAAATATCATAAATTAAGAACTCTACAGTGTAATCATGTTTTCAAGTTTGAGGGTGTCGTATTTACGATGCTTTCTACAAAGGAATGTCAATAGCGAGAATAATGGCCTCCCTCTTTTTTTTTTTACCTGTGCCTCTGAAAAGGCACACACTAATGGCTTTTTCTCCAGGCGTCTGACACAGCTGGCCGCTCAAGACGCATTACGTCAAGGTCACTTGGCTTTCTTACCGAAATATTTAAGACACCAGTTTGCACTACAGTGACAGTCTCATACAAAGAATTTCACAGGTCTAGAATTTGCGTTACAAATCTGTAGAAACAAAATCCTGTAAATATAGCAGTGTCCAAAAAATTTTCTTCGGCATTGTGGTACATTCACGCATTTACACACATTTCATAACTCTTAAAGTACAATTCTTGGTTTCCAACATCCTTTTTCACAAGTCAGAGTCCCTAACCACTACTCATTATTCCTTACCTTATTACACATATACATATTCGTCGACACTTCTTCAATATTTCATCTTAATAAATACGTAGCATAATCAAATTCCTCATATAACATCAGCTTATTGATCATGAACATACCTCAACAGCATAACACACATAGTCATCGTAAAAATAACATCATAACACCTCAGCCACATCTCAAAAGCGTCGTAGCTTTCTGCAATAATGTCAAAACCTACAAAAAATTCTCTACTCATTTACATAGTGTCATCTACCTCAAACGTACTTTGAAATCATGCTCCCTTACCAAATACATCGTTCAAACCTCTCATAGTACCACAATGGTTCCAAAAAAAAAAAATATGAACAGTTCACAAAGTACAAACAACATACAATTTCGTAAGTGTGAAGTTATCTAACTGTGTAATTATGTAAACGTCAGTCACTGATGTAGTAAAAAAAATGTTTGTCTCTCTCAGGTAAATAATCAGATAGCTGTGTAATTCTGTGTTAGAGAAATATGGTACCGATGTGTAAAGTTGTATAAGCAAACACCATATTAGCTAGGGCTCCTTGTACTTGCCAAACACATGGTACACAAAGTAAGCGTGTACCCCCCTGAGGATTAATGTAATTATACCCTCAGGTGTTACAGATTACAGCAATGGAATGAAATGTATCACAGAAAACTTTCTTTGTAATTCAAAAATCTTTAAAAATAAATGTTTTAAGTACAAAATTAATCACTCAAATGCGTGTCCTGTAGCGCTAAATAAGCGTCTTGCTGTAAGATAATTCTGTTGAAGTGTCGTAGTTATCGTCCTCTGTAAGCAAAGTTCTGCTGAAGTCAATGTACTCACCTCATCATAAACAAAAGTGAGATGCTTTGCGTACAGATATCGTAGTTATTATGCTTATTGCCGTGATGAAGAAAGTACTATAATGTAACGTATTGTTGTGCTACAAAAAAGGCTGTCTCATTGTAGCTATACCACAATAGTTACTACTAAAGCATGTTTTACTTTCCAGAAGAATTCAGAAAACCTGTGCAGATATAAAACAGATACACCGCAAAAACAACATTGTAAATTGCCACTCATTAGTAGCGTCGTGATAAAATCGTGTAGCTGTCACATAAACTAACCACTGTGTCATCTGGTATCTCACAGAAAGTACTTTAAATCCAGAATGTATCTTCAAGTAAACCAAAATGTTGCATTAAAATCTCATTAGCAGTGCTGGTAAATGTTCTAAGTATGTGAGCCTGATAGTTGTTACGTAATCGTGCAACTAACAAGCAAGAATGTAGAAATACAACACTGTGTCGTCTGTTCACTATAACAATGCATTCGTAATTTCTGTTTAAAAATGTTTCTTAGGTTCTAGACTGGATATTTAAGTTCAAACATTGTTGCATGTTAACAGTTTCTTAAGTCTGACAAAGCATACTAGAAATGCGAAGTGAAAAGTTTTATGGCAAAGACAAAGTTAAAAAGCAGATTATCTTTCAATAAACGGTTTTACATGTGAAATGTGGTGTAAACCTTTACTCTTCCTAGTATGCAGAGTTTCAACTTTAACGCAATTATCATGTGGTATACGTCAGATTCTGTAAGGTCCATTGTAAACTAGAAAGAATTTGTGACTCAAGTGTTTCTTCTTATGTGACAATGAATGAGCTTTAATGAGAACTTTCTGACCAATATATAATTTCTTTGCATTTGCTTTACCGTGTAGTTTTCTCCTTTTGTCTGCTGCAGATTTTATATTTATAATAGCCAAATCAATTATGTCTTTGTGTCGAAGTTTACGTGTATTCGGGAAAGGTACAAGCTCTCTGATTCTGTTCGGTGGTTCTTCAATCTTTAGTTCAAGAGTAGGTGGTAAAGCAGTGAAGTCGTGAGGCATTTCATTCAGCACGTTTTGAAATAAGTGTAAATATCTGTCCCAATGCTGATGCTTTCTGTGACAATAAAGTCTGCAAAGCTTATTGATTTCTTTCATAATCCGTTCAGACGGGTTACAATGTGGTGAGTACAATCAAATAAAAACAGGTTTGATTTTATGATTCCGAAGCATGCGTGACCAAACAGCAGATCTGAATTGCGGTCCGTTATCTGAAATGACTTTACTAACGTGTCCAACTTCACGTAAGAAATTTTTAACAAAGGCGTTGGATACAGACGGTCCAGTGGCTTTACGTAACGGAGTGAAAGAAACAAATTTTGAAGTAAGTTCAACAACGACTAGAACGTACGAAAATCCAGTAGATGTTCTGACAAGCGGTCTCAAGAGATCAACAGCAGCAAATTCTTTTAATTTAGAAGGAATAATAGGAGACAATGGAGTATGATGTGAGACAGTAGATGGTTACGCCTTGTGACAAAGTTTACAAATAGACAAGACTCTTCGAATTCTCTTTTCCATATTGTTAAAATAACAAGTCGTTCGAAGAATATGATAACATTTTCGTGGACCAAAATGTGCGTAGCTGAAATGAATGAACCAAATGACCTTATTAACAAAAGCGTCTGGAATGCAAAGTACCCATAGCTTGTCATCAACAGTGCAGCGTTTGAAGAGTATGTTGTTTCTAACCAGGTAATAATGCCGAATCTGTGTGTGTGTCTTTTCATGCCATTTGCTCTTGATGTCTATCCAAATCGGATCTTTATCTTGTTGATGAGCAATGTCTTTAAAGATGTGGTGATGTAGTTTCCAAGGCGACTCTCTGAATGTAAAGAATACTGAAATTTTTCTCGAGGTTGCCTTCTGTGTTACTTTTCTCAAGCCCAGCCGGTGCGCGTGACAGTGCGTCCGCAACAATGTTCTCCTTGCCGGGAATGTAGACTATTGTGAAGCGGAATTCTTGCAGAAACAATGCCCAACGTTTTAACGTGTCATGATTTAATTTTGAAGACATAAGAAATTGTAATGCACGATGATACTTTTACGTGCTTACCAGAAAGAAAGAAACGGAATTTGTTAAATGCCCAAACGATAGCTAAAGCTTCTAATTCAGTAACGGAATAATTTTCTTCAGATTTTGTTAGCACTCGACTAGCAAAAGCAATGGTTTTTCTGAACAGTAGTGTCATTTTCTATGGCTTCTTGAAATAAATGGGCACCAAGACCGACTTTAGAAGAATCTGTGCTAAGGCAGAAATCTTGTGACAGATCTGGATGAGCTAGTATTGGCGCGTTAAGTAGCGATTCTTTCAAAGAATTGAATTCCAACTGTGCTTGTTCGTCCCAGTTCCAAATAGTATTTTTTCCAATGAGAGAACAAAGTTTTGGTGTAACTAGATTTTCCATATTCGGAAAACGACGGTAAAAATTTACAGGACCTAGAAAACTGCGGACTTGTTTTTTTGTCGATGGAACTGGAATGGCTCTTATTGGTTCTAACTTTTCAGGATCCGGCTGAATACCTTCAGAAGAAATAATATGTCCCAAAAACTTCACCAGTGTCCTACCAAATTCAGACTTTTCCAAGTTAACTGTAATTCCAGATTCTGCAAAAATATGTAACACGCTGTTGAGGATGCGATTGTGTTGTTCCTATGAGGCTTCTGCTATCAGAATATCGTCCACATATAAGGTGATGTGACGTTTTAAGAAGTCAGGTAATATGGAATTTAGCCCGCGAATGAATGCTGCTGAAGAAATGTTCAAACCAAAAGGAAGTTTCCGGAACTGATAACAAACGCCGAAACAAAGGAAAGCTGTGTATTTTCTACATTCTGGATGAAGTTCGATCTGATAAAAGCTGGATCTGAGATCAATAGAAGACAACACTTTTACGCCATTAAAATTTTGAAGAAGTTCTTCCATCGTTTGAGGCCTGTCTGTTTCAGGAATTATGATAGTATTGATTTGTCTCGAATCTAAGATAAGTCTGATTGATCCATTTTTCTTCTCAACAACATGTAATGGATTGTTGTATGAGCTTACTGCAGGCTCAATAATGCCCTCATTAAGCATAAATTGTATTTCTGTTCTAACACGGCCCCTATAATGTGCTGGAATTACGTATGGTCTAACACAAAATTTAGTATGCTCACGAACACGAAATTGGTATTGAAATCCCTTGATTGTTCCTGTTTTGTGAGTAAAAACTGTGGAATGTGCTTGTAAAATCTCAAAAAGGTCTTGCCTATCAGTGTCATTACAATTCTCAATTGTTCGAATTTTATTCTGAATTAACTCATTAGTATCAAATATGTCGTCGATATCATCCCTGTCAGTACTTGCAGAGTGATTGTTAGTGTCTAGTTCCGTAGAAAATTCCGAACTGTTGTCTAACGGAAGGTAAAGCCGATTAATTTCCTCGTCATGGTTTGAGAGCCAATCTTCAAATTTCAAAGCTATAGACTTACCTTCTTTCTCTAAACTTATATCAGCATCGTGAAAGTTTAAGATTCCTTTGTATTCATTCAAAAAGTCTACTCCCAATATAATTTCTGTCGACGATAATGGAACAATGAGAAAGTTCATAGAGAAGCTGTGGCTTTGACAAAATAATTCTAAGTTGGTTTGTTGGCGTACATCTACACTTTTTCCAAAGATTGCACCTTGTAATTTAATCTTACGTAACGGAAGTGTGGGGCAATCGTTCGATTTGTTACATTTGCTAAAGGCTGTTTCACTAATTACTGAAATGGGACTGCCAGAGTCAAGTACTGCCGTAAATTTTATGTCATTTACTGTAATGTGAATCACAGGATATGCAATGTTGTTATGTTTTACGTCGTGTTCCTGGAGTAAGATGTCCCTAATGTCTTCCATTTTTACGTAATTACTAGCTACGGCAGCTGCGTCGTCTATTTCATACGTACGTTTCATGGCTGCCAGCGGTATGAGTCACTGCCTATTGTCTCTTTGTTGGCGCGCATCGTTATTGGGATTTGGAGACCTAACTTCTACAAATTCACCTTGTCGAAAGGGCCCTGCTCTGTTTGAATCCCGCCGGTTCTGATGCAATTCAGGTCTGTCATTACGATCATATCGTCTGTCGTCATGTCGGTAGATTCCATAGTTTCTTTCTTGTCGGTCACGTGGTAGAGAACTTCTCCCTGAATCGTAACTGCGCGCTGGTCCGTTGCTTATAAAGTTATTCTGTCTCCCTTGATAATATTTATTTTGGTTCCCATATTGTCTGTTTCTCTGATTGTCTCTGTGATAGTCATTACCACGGAGAGGTGATCTTTCCCTGTAGCTGTTACTACTCTGCCAACGGTTGTCATACGGATGGTGTCTGTTTTGGTCACGACCTGTGTTGTGAGAATAGCCTTGTCGTGTCCACTTATTATTTCTTTCATCGCGGAATTGCGACGGATGTGACCTGTAATTGTTGTGTTCCTGTTTTCGCGTTCCGTGATTATCAGTGTCAATTTCTAATTCTTGTAAGAGTCCCTGAAAAGCTTCAATGTCGTTTTTGCAACGTCCTGCCAAAATAATATGTCGTAAATGTTCAGGTAATTTGATTAAGCAAATGCGGATGAGTTCTGAGGGGCTGTATTGGTTTGACAGGTACTGATTCTTGTGCAACATGTCTTCAAAATATTTCACAAGACTGGAAAATTCAGATTGTTCGAAATGTTTCATCATTATGATGCTATGTTTTACTCGGTCTTGTGTAGCTTGAGACCAATATGCTGAGAGGAAGGCATGGTAAAATTCTCCTTCACTGTGACAATCGTGAATAACCGATCGCATTCTTACAGCTGGTTCATTCTCTAAGTAGCCACACATAAACTCTAATCTGTGCTCTAATGACCAGTTGGGAGGAAAACAATGAGAGAATTGATGGAGCCATGCTTGTGGATGAATGTCGTTACCAGAATTCTTAAATGTTTTGAATTTATGTGTAGTAATGAACAGCTTATAATCAAAATCATCATGTCGGCGAGTCACATGTCGGTCATTGTTACGTCGTTTCGGCGGTTCCATCTCAAAATTCGGTGTGCCTTGTCAATTTCTTTCATAATTTCCGTAGTGTCCTGTGTTATTATTTTGTGGTTGTTCCGTATTTCTATGTCCCTCTTCCCGTGTTGGGGCGCGAGTGTCCTCTGTAATATGTAATTTTTGTATTACTTGTGTCAGCTGATCTTATACTTCCCGGATTTCTCTTTGGTGTTGCGTATTAATTTGATTCTGATTTTGTTTGAATTTCCTAATTTGTTCGCACTCTTCTGTGTCATTCAGATTATCATCTACCTTCGTAGATAAATTATTTAGCTGATCTGAAAGTTCAACTACTTTCTCTGATAATGTACTAATTTCCTCCATGTGTCTTTCTACTGTGTCCATTAAGTTTTCCTGAGTTTTTGCAAGTTGCGTAACCGAATCGGTAGATGCAACTGAGTCAATTTTAGCTTGCAAGGTCTCATGATTTTCATGAACAATAATTTGCAGTTCTTTTATGGCTGCTTCGTGATTCTGTAATGCATTTTCATGCCGCGAAAAAATAGGTTGAAAATGCTCACAAATTTGTGTTTTTACGTCGTTACAGACTTTTTGACATTTCGATTCGATTTTATGTAACTCAGTAGTGAAATCTTCACGTGTTTGTTGAAGCGTGGTGTGAAGATTTTGTTCCATTGCGTCTAACTGTTGCTGTGTTTGTCTCTGGTGTTGTTCCATTGTGTCTAACTTTTGAAGATTTTGTTCCATTGTGTCTAACTTTTGAAGCTTTTGCTGTCTTTGTCTCTGGTGTTGTTCCATTGTGTCTAACTTTTGAAGCTTTTGCTGTGTTTGTCTCTGATTTTGTTCCATTTGTTGCATTAGCTGTAATAACAATGCATTAGTGTCTGGAATCTGTTCCTCTACGCTTTTCGGCAGTGCATTTGCACCGGCAACATTCATATTTTGACAAGCAGAAAATGTGTCTTGACTTATTTGAGAAAACAGTGAGGACGCAAAACCTGAATCTACAGTATTTGCAAAATTGTGTCCTGTCATTTCGGATTCCTGAGGCGAGCTATTGCCGACCGATCGATCGATAATGCTTCCCTGTTCACTAATTGTTTCACTGCCTACGCCATTGTTTGCCGCCCGCTCCATTTCCCTATGCACAATTACCAAATTACTATGTTGAACATTAGTGAATTCATTACATGGTGGCGTTAACACACTGCTTTCGTCTTCACTGTCATTTCTCAGTTTACTTTGGAGCCTAGTATTACGTTTTTCACATGCCATTATTGTCACAATATTTCACATGACAACACAGAAAAACACAATTTGAAGAGCAAAAATAAGAGAACACATTAACATAGCACTGAAAATAATATCTAGTTAATTGCAAGCGCAGCTGCGAAATACTTGCTGCAAATCTACATGCATGCCACAACTGTTTTACTGTACAACAATGAAAAACTACAACTACAAAGGAAATTCTCTCTATAATTACGCGCTAGCAATAAACAAAATCTACACTAATTACACAAACTACAAGAAAAAATCAGAAGATTCCAGTGAGGTATTCTCGGCTAAGGGTCGACATATGAAACGTCCCCTTTTGAAAAATTAAATACGTGACTGGGCTTAAACTGACACACAATGTTTTTAGCGCAACGCAATCTGACTTTCAAAAATCCCTACAAAAAAATGGCCCTGACTAACATTAACCTACGCGTTTCACAAATCGCTTACCTCACAAAAATCTTGGTTACTCGAACTACTGCAATACAGTGAGCGCCACTACTGCCAGCTAAATAAAAGGTTCAAACTACGGAAGGCACTAACTACTGATAGGCATAGTTAGCAAATGAAAGATTTTGATAGAGAACAAATGATGTATTTACCTTAATAGTCATAATATATACATATATATAGCAGTTCATGACATCCAGCCTTACAAATTTCAAAACTCCGCCATCTCTCTCCCCACATCCACCACTGCTGGCGGCTCACCTCCAACTGCACAACGCTACGCGCTGTTAACATCTAGCTGCCCAACACTACAATGGCAGATATTCCAACAACAATGCAAACCAGCCACAGACTGCACACAGCACATACAGAGCGCTACGTGGCGTTACCAATATAGAAACTTAAACAGCCTACTTACAACGTGCCATGTCATATCTGTTTCATCGACTGTTCTCTTGGTTTTCTTGTTGTGTGCAATTGGAAATCTATGTCTAGCATACGACGAGCTCGGCTTATGATTCCGGCTCTTCGTGCGGTGGAGGTTCGAGTCCTCCCTTGGGAATGGGTGTGTATGTTTGTCCTTAGGATAATTTATATTAAGTAGTGTGTAAGCTTAGGGACTGATGACCTTAGCAGTTACGTCCCATGAGATTTCACACATATTTGAACATTTTTTTCTTTGTGTGGTGCTCTGGCAACTGTCTAATATGGTCCACCTACAGGGCTGGCGGTTATGTTGACAATGTTCGGAGGTTCAACGGCTCACGATCGTGAGTCCGAACTTTTAAGTGTGCAATCAAGTGTATTAGTAAACCACAATTATGGACCGATTTCCAGATGTGTCCATTCTCTTCTTCCTGCCTCTTTTTGCTTTTCTTATTGTAAGTCTTGTAGTCGTATTAGAGTTGTTAGAGAAGAACCAAGCTAATTGAAATAGCGTTAATCCATTACATGTATGTCTGCATATGTAGTAGAATGTAAGGTGTCCGATCCGATTAAAGAGATGTCACAAACACCTAAATCGATCCAGAAAATACCTGCCGAATCAATGACAAGGATAAAATGAATGAAAGGGCAGTTGAGAGGGAAAAGTGCAATGAGTTTTGCTTTGAGGAGGTATGTTTCAAATAATTATGTAGCGTGAATAATATGTTATAGACAGTGTAACGATATACAGTAAACGTGCATCATTTTTAGAAACGTTTTGAGATTTTTTTTTTCTCCGTGTAAGGAATTCATAAGGAGGCCCAACTGCGAGATATTCCAAACAACATAACAGCAAAGACAAATCCCGGCCACATTGGATGCAAACCGTCGTAAATATTTTCCTTCATCCGTCGTTATTGAAAGAACGGTCGTCTGGAAGAAACAAATATTGGAAGAGTCAAACACGTACCCTCAAAACCAGCGAAGGAGATAAAACGATTTCGGGTCTGCTGTTCAGCTTTGATTGCTCATGCATGAATGCACAATGTTCACCCAGTGGAACGCCAGAGAGATTCGAGTATTCCATGAATACAATAGCAATAAATAAATACGATCTGCGGATCTGCGTTGGGTGTCGCATAAACACCGTGTTTTCTTCCTCTCTGCCGGGCGCAGACAGACGACGGCCAATATCTCTGGCGTCCGCTTTACGTCACAGGCTTGCGTAAGCGGCGTGTTAGCCGTAGTTTCATCCAATACGACACACGGAGATTGAGTAACGGGCGGGGCGATCTGGATTTCCGGAAAGCTCTGTTATTTGTCTTATATCTGGAAGGACCAGTTATTGGAGGTACGTCTTCCTCCGTTTAATGAAGAGGAAGGCGTTTCAAATACGTCGTAGTCTCCAAGTTTACGGGCGCAAACACAAACTTATGAATATATAGAGGGTGCGGTAGCGTTCATAGTAGGATATTAAAAACACACCATCAGGCAGTAACTGTAATTTATTTATTACCTCTTATGTCAATTAATAGTTAAAGGTATGCCATTCACTAATGTGCAAGTCATTGTCCATTGCGTGGATTACTTTTTGAATATGACTCCTGTCAAATGATGCCCCCTCTGCACAACACATTCATCTAGGCGGCGTTGGAAGGTTTCCATAACTCGGCGTAACGTATTCCCTGGGACATTGCCGATGGCAGTTCTGATGCGATCCTTCAACTCAGGAATGGTGGCACAACGTGTTAGGAACACTTCTTGCTTCAGGTAGCCCCAAAGGAAAAAGTCTGCACATGAAAAGTCAGGTGAGGGAGGTGGCCAGCAAATGTCACCAAAACGGGAAATTACTCTACCTGGAAATGTCTATCGCAAAAAATTCATACCAATTCTGGCTGTATGCGAGTCGCTCAGTCTCGTTGAAACCGTAATTGTTCCACATCCACATCGACCGTACCTAATTGGGGGAAGGACGAAGTCTCATCCTCAAAGATGTAAGGGCCAATTATCCCAAAGGAAGCAACTCCACACCACACTGTGAGACGAGAACTGTGCAAGGGCTATATGTGCAGTTCATTCAGGCTTACATCTTTCCAATAACACATATTCTGTTTATTTACTGAACCACAAAACTCGAAACGAGCTTCATCTGACATCAGAATGGTGTGCAAAATTTGTGGATTTTGGCGAAGGAGATCGCGCATGGTTAAGCAGACTGTTTCGCGTGAAACCCAATCGCGAGGCCTAATTTCCTGAACAATCTGCAGCTTATATGGGTGAAAATGGAGATCCTCGTGCAATATTCTCCTCAATGAGCGATCGGACGTATGCACTGTTTGCGCATGACGCCGATCAGATCTTTTTGGGCTACTCAATAGTACAGCACGACCGTTTTCCACGGCTTCTGGTGTCCGCACAGTTCTTTCACTTCACCTGTTGTTCGAAATGCACGTACCCAGCTCACCATAGTCCGTCCATCTGGAACTTTCCCATGACGTCTCAAGTTGAAATGTTGCCGAAATAGACGCTGGGTAGCAACAACAGAGTCGTTATTCTTGAAATAACTTTCAACAGCAGAGGCACCATGCTGTGCGCACCACCGCTCCACATCACTGTCGGACTCGAAATGGCAGCTGATTAGTACACGAATGCGGCACGAGCTGGCGCGCATTCCTGCAGTACGTCACTGTACTACGCAAGTGAAATTACGCTATGAACGCTAACGCACCCTATATAACGTAATAATTAAGTACGTTCTACGCACAGTGAAATAAAGGTGAGCTAAGAATAATTCAAAGATGACTGGGCGGTTGCCCCTGATGAAATGTCTTCCAATATGAAATTACTGTCATATCATCTCAGATGTAACTAAACTCTCTGTATTGAATAACTACCGACAACTGGCTGTCGATGTAGTAAAACGTAACATTCTGCATGTAACGAAAGATTAGTACGTAGTAGGTGAGATCAAGAACAAGGATCGGGATTAATTTAAGGAAAACACTTGAAAGGGTGGCCCACCTTCTTGCGTTCTTCATCATTCTCAAACATATTTTTATTTAATAAGACAATCATGAGTCAATTGACAATTACCAAGATTCTTACGAATGATTTTTCAGTCAAATTTACAATTCATAAGGACATTTGCATTAAACATAAAATTATAAATAGTATTCAAAAAACGTCAACTCGCAACGCAATGGTGGCCCGACTTCAATTAATAAAATAAACCTACGGCGTCTCTGTCTCCCCTCAACTAGATCACAACTGTGGGCTAATCTTACAGCAGGACTTGAATATAAGTTCAACAAACATCAAATAAACAACATTAAAATGCATACATCTCGACTGGTTATTCTGCTCTCATATAGACAAGATACGTCCAAGTCGCCCAAAGGCTTCCCACACATAAAACAGAAGCAACAGTAGTTCTCCACTGATTGACCACGGGCCTGTTCCAAATAAATCATGTTAAGTACTTAAACTGCCGCGCCCCTAAAGCACAATTAAAATGATAAAGACAGTTAAACCATTAACCTTAAATCAAGAATCTCAGTGTTCACCCCGCCGTAGCACTCCACCAAAAGAATAACAACGAACTACACAACTTGAGGCTGGAACGGGAGATCTGCAGAATCGTGTGTGACCTGCCAACACTTACGCCTCGTACGATGACGGGAATGCCGCCGAAGCAGAAGGAGTGCACGTCCCTGCCCCGCGCCAGCAGATCAACAACACGTCAGCCGCTGCCGATACATGGCTGTCAACATATACCAGACAACAGACAGCAAAACAAGTTCGATATAAGTTAATGTACACAGTAACAGTTAAACAGGAAATCGAAAATTCAATGATTAAAACTTCAGTATGGGAGCGGCCCGCTCATAAAATTGCAAGTTAACCTTCCCAGCAATAACAAGAAACAGTGTACGAGGTTATTTAAAAGAATAACAACATAATAATTCAAACGAGATTTTAAAAATCGAGGTATACCTTTACTCGGGCCTCTCAGTGGCTGGTAGACACTGTAACTGAGATACGCACCTAATGGTAGATGACCAGGTAAACTGTACACCTATACACCAAAGGGCTCCTCAGCACGGAGTAAGAGAGCGTACAAATGCGAGCACACACATACACATGACCCAAAAGTGCGTATCTTTAGGCTGAGCGCAAACAACTTTAGTTACAGGCCAAAACCAATAAGTCGCCCCAGGAAGGGCCATCAAGTCTACAATAAACAGAAATTACAATCATTAATATCAAATACTAACTAATAACAAACCGTGATTGCAAGTACAAGATTAACGTTTAAAAACAGTACCCTGGCGCATACAGTAACCTCCAGATTGCGAAACACTGCTGCAAATGGATCACCGAAAGGCATAAAGAAACTGTATTCCTGGCCAGCACTCATGGGACAGAATCAGCAGTCTTTAAGTACAATACCTACTAAACAATCTCCAGAGATAATTTCAAACAAATTCCAAACAGGCCAACAGCTTCAGGACTCCAGCTAGGCACCAGATGATACTGCCCTGCTGATCATGGCTACTAACAAATTGTTGAGTACATGTAAACGTATTTAGCACACCACAGCTGACTGATGCACTTCACCCGCCAGGGCAGCTGAGCGCTAACGCGCTGCTTCCTGGACTCGGGTAGGCGCTCAGGCCCCGGATCGAATCCGCCCGCGGATTAACGACGAGGGCAGGTTTGCCGGCCAGCCTGGATGAGGTTTTTAGGCAGTTTTCCACATCCTGCTAGGTGAATACCGGGCTAGTCCCCACGTTCCGCCTCAGTTACACTGCTCACGGACATCTGAAGACATTCGCGCTATTTCATGGTTTACACTAGACGCAGACAGCTGGGGTCCACTACTTACGTCCCAGGGGGTTCGGGGTGGCGGCAGGAAGGGCATCCGGACACCCTCTCTAACTAACACTGCCAAATCCGTAATAAGAAGGCCCTAAGAAAGAAAGAAAAGAAAAGTTGACTGATGCACTTCGTTATCAGGTCGCACGCGTCGAGAGCCGCTCCTTGTCCACTACACACGCCGGTAGCAACGGTCAACGCTGCAGGAAAACGCGGGCGTCCATGGCCCAACGTCGGAGTTACGAGCTACCAAATGACGCCATGGTCTGTAATAACCAGACAGAGAAGGGACGAAAGACAGACGAGGGAAAAGCAATTCGTCATATGTCACAAGCAAGCCGAAATGCTGGTCACCTAATTACATCTGACGCTCGATATCGTCCAACAAGTGGTGAATTGTCAGTGTCAAATCCATTTGCATCAAATTATTTTTGCACTGTAACCTAGCAAAAATGTAGACATAAGTTCAGAATATAAACAAAGAATTACTTAAAATATTAATTAGTATAAGCGGTTGTATCGATTGTGGCGCGAAACCGATGAAACGTTAGGATAATTACGCAGATCAGTTGCCTTGCCGAGAAGACGGTGCCTTTTTTGTTATTGAAGCGACCCAAATCGGACGCATATCTGCCATCGCTGCCGATAATTGTTTGGTACACCACCATTTTTCTATTTTAGGCGTACTCATTCTCACTAGCCGAACTCACAGTTACACACAGCAACAGAATTAATGTAAGTGTCTATGTAATTTAATTTAGTACAATATTTTTTGAATACAGTAATATTATTTAATCTTGCGTTTCATTTATGTTGCAAGCTATTGTTCCAATTAAACGGCGTCTTGGCATCACTAAAGGTTCCTGTTACAAATAGTATCAGTGGTCCAGCACGAACCCAACTTTGGAATTATTCAGTCTCAGAAGTCCGACAAAGAAATATTTTCAGAAAAATCACTCACGGATAAACTAACAATGAACGGACCTTACGCAAAAAGCCTTTGTCAAGCGCCCAAAGTTTATATATACTGGTCACATACTATTGTCATTACCTATTATTATTTGTATGTTCTCTGATATGCTCAAACCAGACAAGAAAAGCCACCATAAATCAAATGTTCCATTTCCATCATTCAGCCACAGGATAAATTAAACACTTGTATACAGATGGCAACACATGGATCTTATGAAATAGCCTTTCAGAATATTTAATATTCCTCACACCAATGCACTAAACCACAATGGGCTGGTTAGTTTTCAAATCTTGAAATATTCTTGTTGAATGTTATATTAGTCTTCCATATAAATACAGGATGTTGGTATTAGTAATGGTAGAAACACGAGCCGTTAAATTTCAAGCAATACCCTACCATTGTTCACAAAATAGTCTTCTCCTGGATAGCTGTGAAACAGAAATTTTCTTTTTCGTCTTCTTGTACTTTTCTTACCCTTTCCCGTAAATAAATCGATAGTGCCACGTTTGCATGACAAGTGATATCTGTCTTCAGGTGGACAACAGGTATTCTTCTGATGATTTAAACTGTCTTCCTGTACAAACTCCTTGCCAAATAAAGGGAAGAAAATAAGGAATAATAATTATATTAACATTAACTTAATCATAGCTAACACTTGGTTCAAGAATCATAAAAGAAGGTTATATACATGGAAGAAGCCTGGAGAAACTAGAAGGTATCAGATAGATTATTTAATGGTAAGACAGAGATTCAGGAACCAGGTTTTAAAGTGTAAAGCATTTCCAGGGGCAGATGTGGACTCTGACCACAATCTATTGGTTATGAACTGTAGATTAAAAGGGAAGAAACTGGAAAAAGGTAGGAATTTGAGGAGATGGGACCTGGATAAACTGAAAGAACCAGAGGTTGTAGAGAGCTTCAGGGAGAGCATTAGGGAATAATTGACAAGAATGGGGGAAAGAAATACAGTAGAAGGAGAATGGGTAGCTTTGAAAGACGAAATAGTGAAGGTAGCAGAGGATCAAGTAGGTAAAAAGGCGAGGGCTAATAGAAATCCTAAGGTAACAGAAGAGATATTGAATTTAATTGATAAAAGGAGAAAATATAAAAATTAAGTAAATGAAGCAGGAAAAAGGAATACAAAGGTCTCAAAAATGAGATCGACAGGAAGAGCAAAATGGCTAAGCAGAGATGGCTAGAGGACAAATGAAAGGATTTAGACGCACATATCGCTAGGGGTAAGGTAGATACTGCCTACAGGAAAATTAAACAGACCTTTGGTGAAAAGAGAACCACTTGTATGAATATTAAGAGCTCATATAGAAACCCAGTTCTAAGCGATGAAGGGAAAGCAGAACGGCGGTAGGAGTATACAGAGTAGACCCTCTGTATACTCCTGCCGCCGTTCTGCTTTCCCTTCATCGCTTAGGGCGATGTTCTTGAGGACAATATTATAGAAATGGAAGAGAATGTAGATGAAGATGAAATAGGAGATATGATACTGCGTGAAGAGTTTGACAGAGCACTGAAAGATCTAAGTAGAAACAAGGCCCCGGGAGTAGGCAACATTCCATTAGAACTACTGACAGCCTTGGGAGAGCCAGGCCTAACAAAACTCTACCATCTGGTGAGCAAGATGTATGAGACAGGCGAAATGCCCTCACACTTCAAGAAGAATATAATAATTCCAATCCCAAAGAAACCAGGTGTTGACAGATGTGACATTTACCGAACTATCAGTTTAATAAGCCATGGCTGCAAAATACTAACACGAATTCTTTACATACGGATGGAAAAACTGGTAGAAGCCGGCCTTGGGGAAGATCAGTTTGGATTCCGTAGAAATGTTGGAACACGTGAGGCAATACTGACCCTACGACTTATCTTAGAAAATAGATTAAGGAAAGGCGAACCTAAGTTTCTAGCATTTGTAGACTTAGAGAAAGCTTTTGACAATGTTGACTGGAATACTCTCTTTCAAATTTTGAAGGTGGCGGGGGTAAAATACAGGGAGCGAAAAGCTATTTACAATTTGTACAGAAACCAGATGGCAGTTATAAGAGTCGAGGGGCATGAAAGGGAAGCAGTGGTTGGAAAGGGAGTCAGACGGAGTTGTAGCCTGTCCCCGATGTTATTCAATCTCTATATTGAGCAAGCAGTAAAGCTAACAAAGGAAAAATTCGGAGTAGGAATTAAAATCCATGGAGATGAAACAAAAAGTTTGAGGTTCGCCAATGACATTGTAATTCTGTCAGAGACAGCAAAGGACCAGGAAGAGCAGCTGAACGGAATGGACAGTGTCTTGAAACGAGGAAATAAGATGAACATCAAGAAAAGCAAAACGAGAATAATGGAATGCAGTCGCATTAAATTGGGTGGTTCTACCGGAATTAGATTATGATATGAGACGCTTAAAGGAGTAAATGAAATTTGCTATTTGGGGAGCAAAGTAACTGATGATGGTCGAAGTATAGAGGATATATAGTGTAGACTGGCAATGGCAAGGAAAACGGTTTTGAAGAAGAGAAATTTGTTAACACCGAGTTTAGATTTAAGTGTCAGGAAGTCGTTTCTGAAAGTATTTGTATGGAGTGTAGCCATGTATGGAAGTGAAACATGGACGGTAAATAGTTTGGACAAGAAGAGAATAGAAGCTTTCGAAATGTGGTGCTACAGAAGAATGCTGAAGATGAGATAGGTAGATCACATATCTAATGAGGAGGTATTGAATAGAATGGGAGAGAAGAGAAATTTGTGGCACAACTTGACTAGAAGAAGGGAGCGGTTGGTAGGGCATATTATGAGGCGTCAAGGGATCACCAATTTAGTATTGGAGGACAGCGTGGAGGGTAAAAATCGTAGAGGGAGACCAAGAGGTGAATACACTAAACAGATTCAGAATGATGTAGGTTTCAGTAGGTACTGGGAGAAGAAGAAGCTTGCACAGGATAGAATAGCATGGAGAGCTACATCAAACCAGTGTCTGGACTGAAGACCACAGCAACAACAACAGGATAGTTCTGTACGTTTTGCTGGTTTTCCATGTTCTATTGATACGTTGTTATGTACAAAATAGTGTCTTAGATAAACTGATTCACATCTGCACCATAGTTTTCAATATGTTACCATACATGTCAGCGTACTCTCTTTGTCCTCCTATATTTGAATGTATGTATTCCATATATGCACAGTGTCCTTTAAGTGTTACATGACGATGAAAGACAATATAAGCAGCAGTGTGACCTAAAATCCAAATGGCGGATTTTGCTTCTGGCGGCGAAATCGTTTTTTTTTTCTGGTCTGGTTAATTCCATGATTTCGACGTGGTGCGGAACCGTGCGGTCAATCGCCAGTCTGCTTCGCATGTGTGCCGTGATTAGTCCAGCTATACCACAGGTGAACCTGTGTATTAAGGCGTCCACGAGACCGCATATCGTACAGCTGGGTGTGGGGCTCATGTGGATATTGTGGAGTTCCTCATTGATTGGATACGATGTAGGTACTACTCGTGATAGTCATACAGAGCTATGGAGAAAACTACAGTTTTTCGCATTGGTAAAAGGTGGATGGATGTTGTCAGCTTGTCGTACGTAACTGAACTCGCAGTAACGGAGTCCAATGTAACCTAGGTAGTACATTCTACTCTCTATAGATATTCTGACCCTGTACTCTTTGCAGGAGATCTAATTTCCTGTCATAATAAATGCATGTTGTAGCTCTGATCTTGTGCAGCATGTCTGTCCAGTTTTTTTCGCTATTAAGTCCGGTACTGCACCCCAGTAGGCTCCGAGAGTTTTGTGTTGTGCCCTCGTTGCACACCAATCAAGATGGGCAGCGTCACCAATGTTCAGTTTCGCACCGGTGACCGTGTTGAAGTCGCTGACGAGATGTTACACTACCGTCAGATTTGCTGGGAATCGTACTGCTAAGCTGACGTCGTCAGCATAAGCAATGCAAGCCACTTTGTCCATTCTGATGTTGATTCCAAGTGATCGCTGGGTTATGCGTACAAGTAAGGGTTCTACCGCTTACAACGCCATAGATAGGGAGCAGCTTTGCCTGATAGTTCTCCTAATGACAATTTTGTCCGATAGGTGGCCATTAATCAAGATAAGCGCTGCATTACATATACTAAGATGGTATCTGTTATTTCGGACATGTCCGAAAGAACAGATACCATCGGTGACCATGCAGCTCGTTAGAAGGAAATTACAATGAAATGAACACCCTTAGCTGCCTACAGGAGTTGACATACGTCAACGGGGACAAATGAAAATGTATGCCCCGACCTGGACTCAAACCCGGGATCTCCTGCTTACATGGCAGACGCTCTATCCATCTGAGCCATCGAGGACGCAAAGGATGCCACGACTTGCCGATTCCCGTAAGAGTTCTGGCACTGATTGCGCATTCGCACAGAAGAAGAAAATGGTCAAGTGGCCGGTGAGCCTTAACTATACATATACTCGCTCCGCGAGTAGTGAGTATAATGGGCGGGGGCACTACGAATGTAGTGCGGGACAATACGTTGAGAATGTGGGTTTCGGCGGAGGCGTGCCAGAGATACATCCCTGCAGTCGTGCTATCGTCTGTGTCCTCGGTGGCTCAGATAGATAGAGCGCCTGCCATGTAAGCAGGAGATCCCGGGTTCGAGTCCAGGTCGGGGTACACATTTTCGTCTGTCCCCGTTGACGTATGTCAACGCCTGTAAGAAGCTAAGGGTGTTCATTTCTTTGTAAGCACTGCATTAGCTTGACGAAACGTAGGCCGCAGAACATCTTAATCAGATACTCATGGTCTATGCGGTCATATGTTTTTTCAAATTCTAATAATAGTAACGCACCGGGGTCTTTATTGTCCGCCAGAGAACAGATGATATCCCGTAGATCGCAGGCAGCTCATATTACACTGCGTCCAGTTACCGCACCATATTGGTGTTTTCCTAGTATTTTGTGTAACACAGGTATGCATTCGATGTTACACAGTCCGTGTTATGATTTTAACGTCTGACCTAAGTAAGGTAAAATGTAGTATTTTAGGTATCTTTTCTCTGTTTCCTTTTTTTTAGGTAAAGGCACAATGAAGCCTTCTTTGAGTTCCTCTGGTACAGATTCAAGCTACCACAATTCATTACCAAGTTGAATTAATGTTGAGACGAAGATATTTCATTAATGTTGATAAAATTCCTCGCCGTGGCCGTCGGGTCCAGCAGATTTTCGTTTCGTGGCGCTGAACATCGCCTGTTTTACATCGTCTTCACAGAATGGGGCCTCAAACGTATCATTGTCGTCACGAGACAATACAGAAACTATTTCAGTGAGTACCTCGGTTCAAAGCGCGTCACTGATCTCCTGCCTGTCGTAAAGTTCTCTGTAGTAGTTATAGGCTTGTGCTATCACTTTGTGTTGTGACTACAGTCTCCGCCCCCATCAATAAGCTGTTCAATTACCTACGCTTTCTGCCGCCGCAATGTTCGTAAAGAGTTGTTACAGTGAGGCTGTTAATTCTAAACCGATGCCCTTTGCCTGGGATCGCGTTATCGTGCCTTCCGTTTGTTTGTGATTCAGGTTCGTGATTTTCGCCTTGTACATCTTGACACGGTGGTAAGTGTCAGCTGTGATTTCGGTGACGTGCTGTAGTTCACGGAGACATGAGAAATTAGATTCTATTGTTTGTTTGACGCAATAGGACTTCTGGTAAGAGTAACTTTTTACTGTTGATCTAAGTTTCGGTTCTGTGCTGCCAACAATCAGTTACCGTTCTGTACTGGGTTTTGGAGCGCTTTATTTGCTCCCTTGCCCGTTGGATGTCTGCGTCCAGCTGCTTGCCTTGCAACAGGCTGCCATTCATTCTCAAGTAGCCTCTCTCGTGAAACACTTCTGGGCGTTGGAGGTTTATGTAGCATTGATGGGCATTGTGGTCAGGAAAGCTGACTGGGGCAATATCGCTGTTCACTACATTATGGCTGACAGTGGAAGAGACGTATATGCTGTCTACCTGGATGGCTGAATTGCAGGCTATGTGTGTGAACGTGACGCGATTTCTCTCTATCTGTTCCGAGGTTCGAATGATTCAAATGGCGCTGAGCACTATGCGACTTACCATCTGAGGTCGTCAGTTCCCTAGACATAGAACTTGTAAGTAGGCTGTTTAGGTTTTCTTATTGGTAACGACACGTAGCGCTCTGTGTGAGAATCACTGGCTGTGCTGTGTGCAGTCTGTGGCTGGTTTGCATTGTTGTCTGCCATTGTAGTGTTGGGCAGCTGGGCTGTTAACAGCGCGTAGCGTTGCGCAGTTGGAGGTGAGCCGCCAGCAGTGGTGGATGTGGGGAGAGAGATGGCGGAGTTTTGTAATTTGTCATGAACTGCTATATATATTATGACTATTAAGGTAAATACATTGTTTGTTCTCTATTAAAATCTTTCATTTGCTAACTATGCCTATCAGTAGTTAGTGCCTTCCGTAGTTTGAATCTCTTATTTAGCTGGCAGTAGTGGCGCTCGCTGTATTGCAGTAGTTCCAGTAACGAATATTTTTGTGAGGTAAGTGATTTGTGAAAGGTATAGGTTAATGTTAGTCAGGGCCATTCTTTCGTAGGGATTTTTTGAAAGTCAGATTGCGTTGCGCTAAAAATATTGTGTGTCAGTTTAAGCACAGTCTTGTATAATTGTTCAAAAGGGGACGTTTCATATGTCGACCCTTAGCCGAGGATACCTCACTGGAATCTTCTGATTTTTTCTTGTAGTTTGTGTAATTAGTGTAGATTTTGTTTATTGCTAGCGCGTAATTGTAGAGAGAATCTCCTTTGTAGTTGCAGTCTTTCATTGTTGTACAGTAAAACAGTTGTGGCATGCATGTAGATTTGCACCAAGTATTTCGCAGCTGCGCTTGCAATTAACTAGATATTATTTTCAATGCTATGTTAATGTGTTTTGTTATTTTGCTCTTCAAATTGTGCTTTTCTGTGTTGTCGTGTGAAATATTGTGACAATAATGGCGTGTGAAAAACGTAACACTAGGCTCCAAAGTAAACTGAGAAATAATAGTGACGACGAGCGTAGCTTATCAGCACCACTGTGTAATGAAGTAACAGACATTCAAAGTAGTAATTTGGTAATAGTGCATAGGGAAATGGAGCGGGCTGCAAATAATGGTGTAGACAGTGAAACAGGTAGTGAACAGGGAAGCATTATCGATCGATCGGTCGGCAATAGCTCGCCTCAGGAATACGAAATGACAGAACACAATATTGCAGATACTGTAGACTCAGGTTTTGGGTCCTTACCGTTTTCTCAAATGAGTCAAGACACATTTTCTGCTTGTCAAAACGTGAATGTTGCCGGTGAAAATGCACTGCCAAAAAGCATAGAGAAACACATTCCAGACACTAATACATTATTATTGCAATTAATGCAACAAATGGAACAAAATCAGAGACAAACACAGCAAAAGCTTCAAAAGTTAGACACAATGGAGCAACACCAGAGACAAACACAGCAACAGTTAGACACGATGGAACAAAATCAGAAACAAACACAGCAACAGCTTCAAAAGTTAGACTCATTGGAACAAACTCTTGAACAAACACGTGAAGATTTAACTACTGAGTTACATAAAATCGAATCGAAATGTCGAAAAGTCTGTAATGACGCAAAAACACAAATTTGTGAGCATTTCCAACCTATTTTTTCGCGTCATGAAAATGCATTACAGAATCACGAAGCAGCCATAAAAGAACTGCGAACTATTGTTCATGGAAATCACGACACCTTGCAAGCTAAAACTGACTCAGTTGGATCTACCGATTCGGTTACACAACTAGCAAAAACTCAGGAAAACTTAAAGGACACAGCAGATTCGATTTCAACACAAATGGACACTCTGAAACTTGGTTCAGAAAAACACACTGAGGAAATGTGTTCACTATCGGAGAAAGTAGCCGAACTTTCGGATCAGTTCACTAACTTATCTACGAAGGTAGATGATGATCTGAATGACACAAGACCCGTAGCCTTCACTGACACAGAAGAGTATGAACAAATTAGAAAATTCAAACAAAATCAAAATCAAATCAATACACAGTACAAAAGAGAAATCCGGGAAGTACAAGATCAGTTGGCACAAGTAATACAAGAATTACGTATTTCAGAGGACACTCGCGCCACAATACGGGAAGAGGAACTTAGAAATACGGAACAGCCACAAAATAATAACACAGGGCACTTCGGAAATTATGAAAGAAATTGGCAAGATACACCGAATTTTGAGATGGAACCGCCGAAACGACGTAAGAGTGACCGACATGCGACTAGCCGACATGATGATTTTGACTATAAGCTGTTTATTACTACACGTAAATTCAAAACATTTAAGAATTCTGGCAACGACATTCATCCACAAGCGTGGCTCCATCAATTCTCTCATTGTTTTGCTCCCAACTGGTCATTGCAGCACAGATTAGAATTTGTGTGTGGCTATTTAGAGAATGAACCAGCTGTAAGAATGCGATCGGCCATTCACGATTGCCACAGCGAAGGAGAATTTTATCATGCCTTCCTCTCAGCATATTGGTCTAAAGCTACACAAGACCGAGTAAAACATAGCATCATAATGTTGAAACGTTTCGAACAATCTGAATTTTCCAGTCTTATGAAATATTTTGAAGACATGTTGCATGAGAATCAGTATCTTTCAAACCCATACAGCCCCTCAGAACTCATCCGCATTTGCTTAATCAAATTACCTGAACATTTACGACATATTATTTTGGCAGGACGTTGCAAAGACGACATTGAAGCTTTTCAGGGACTCTTACAAGAATTAGAAATTGACACAGACAGTCGCGGGATGCGAAAACAGGAAAACAATCACTACAGGTCACATCCGTCACAATTCCGTGACGACAGAAACAATAACTGAACACGACAGGTCTATTCTTACAACGCAAATCGTGACCAAAATAGACACCACCCGTACGACAACCATTGGCAGAGTAGTAATAATTACAGGGAAAGATCACCTCTCCGCGGTAATGACTATTACAGAGACAATCAGAGAAACAGACAATATGGGAACCAAAATAATTATTATCAAGGGAGACAGAATAACTTTAGACGCAACGGTCCAGCGCGCAGTTACGACTCAGGGAGAAATTCTCCACCACGTGACCAACAAGAAAGAGACTATGGAATCTACCGACATGACGACAGACGATATGATCGTGACGACACACCTGAAATGCATCAGAACTGGCGGGATTTAAACAGGGCAGGGCCCTCTCGTCACGGTGAATTTGTAGAAGCTAGGTCTCCTAATCCCAATAACGATGCGCGCCAACAAAGAAACAGACAATGACCCGCACCGCAGGCAGCCGCGTGCGCCGGCTGGCTCAGAGAAAAATAACATAGACGCTAACCTTGAGAAAAATTTTAACACTCCTCACCAACATATACCACATGACAATTGCGTTAAAGTTGAAACTCTGCGTACTAGGAAGAGTAAAGGTTTACACCACATTTCACATGTAAAACCGTTTATTGAAAGATAATCTGCTTTTTAACTTTTTCTTTGCCATATAACTTTTCACTTTACATTGCTAATATGCTTTGTCAGACTTAGAATATGTTAACATGCAACAACGTTTGAAGTTAAATATCCAGTCAAGAACAAAGAGAACTTATTTAAACAGAAATTATGAATGCATTGTTATTGTGAACAGACGACACAGTGTTATTGTGTGTGTACATTCTTGCTTGTTAGTTGCACGATTACGTAACGACGATAAGGCCCACATACTTAGAACATATACTGGTACTGCTAATGAGATTCTAATGCAACATTTTGGTTTACTTGAAAATACATTCTGGATTTAAAGTACTTTCTGTGAGATACCAGATGACACAGAGTTTAGTTTATGTGACAGCTACACGATTTTATCACGACACTACTAATGAGTGACAATTTACAATGTTGCTTTTGCGGTGTTTCTTTTTTATATCTGCACAGTTTTTCTGAATTATTCTGGAAAGTAAAACATGTTTTAGTAGTAACTTTTGTGGTATACCTACAATGAGACATCCTTTTCGTAGCACAACAATACGTTACAGCACAGTACTTTCTTCATCACGGCAATAAGCGTAATAACTAAGATATCTATATGCAAAGCATTTCACTTTTGTTTATCATGAGGTAAGTACATTGGCTTCTGCAGAACTTAGCTTTCGGAGGACAATAACTACAACACTTCCACAGAGATTATCTTACAGCAAGACGCACATTTAGCGCTACAGGACACGTATTGGAGTGATTAATTTTGTACTTAAAACATTTATTTTTAAAGATATTTGAAGTACAATGATACCAAGGTTTTCCGTGATACATTTCATTCCATTGCTGTTATCTGTAATTACATTAATCCTCAGGGGGTACACGCTTACTTTGTGTACCATGTGTTTGGCAAGCACAAGGAACCCTAGCTAATATGGTATTTGCTTATACAACTTTACACATCAGTACCATATTTCTCTAACACACAAATTACACAGCTATCTGATCATTTAACTGAGAGATAAAAATTTTTTTACTACTTCAGTGACACATGTTTACGCAATTACACAGTTGGGTAACTTCACACTTACGAAATTGTATTTTGTCTGTACTTTGTGAACTGTTCATATTTTTTTGGACCCATTGTGATATTATGAGAGCTTTGAATGATATATTTGGTATGTGATCACGATTTTTAAAGTACGTTTGAGGCAGCTGACACTTTTGACATGAGCAAAGAATTTTTTTTTAGGTTTTGAAATTATTTGCGGAAGCTACAACGATTTTGAGATTTGACTGAGGTGTTATGATATTATTTTTATGGCGACGATGTGTATTATGCTGCTGAGGTATGTTTATGATCAATAAGCTGATGCTATATGAGGAATTTGATTATGCTATGTATTTGTTATGACGAAATATTGAAGAAGTGTCGACGAATATGTACATGTATAATAAGGTAAGGAATAATGAGTAGTGGTTAGGGACTCTGGTTTGTGAAAAAGGTTGCTGGAAACCAAGAATCGTACTTTAAGAGTAATGAAATGTATGTAAATGCGTGAATGTATTACAATGCCGACGAAAATTTTTTGAACTCTGTTATATCAATAGGATTTTGTTTTCACAGATTTGTAACGCAAATTCTTGACCTGTGAAATATTTTTATATGAGACTGTCACTGTAGCGGAAACTGCTGTCGTAAATATTTCAGTAAGAAAGGTAAGTGGCCTTGACATAATGCGTTTTGGGCGCCCTGCTGAGAGGTAGGCGTCTGACAACAGAAAGCCATTAGGTGGAGAAAAAAAGGGGCCATTATCCTCGCCATTGACATTCCTTTGTAGAAAGCATCGCAAATACGACACGCTCAAACTTGAAAACATATGATTATTCTGTGGAGCTCTTAATTTATGATATTTACTAAAATGCCTAATGAAATGAGAAACATTTTACATCTATTATCTTTCTAATTGAGAGAATTTTTTGCCTTTGGAGACGCCATTTGCCTAGTGAATGACGTTTCATATGTTGCTTTATATATATATATATATATAATTGCTCATTTTGGTTAACATCTAGTTTCTAGCTGCACTGCAGCATTGGTTAAAATAAAATTTTATAGATGTACTAATATAGATATTTTATGCCTACAGATCCAGTAAAAAATAATTTTATGATTGATGTACTCCAAAGAAATGAGGGAACACAAAAAGACATTTCCACTTCACAGGAATTGCATACATAATTTTTGTCAGTGACTTGGTAACTTGTCTGCTAGAGCACATTACAGTGATGCATCACTATAGTGTTAAGATGTGACATAGGTATTAGCCATGGCCATTTTTTAGTGTAATATTCTTTCTGCTTGAGCTTTGTCATGTTTAGGTATAAGTTATTTCATTTTCTGCTGCTGGTTGCCAGGCATAGTGCTACTGAATTTTAATTTGTGTTACTCTGCTAAGCCAGATTTATTTTTCTTGTTTGCTGCGCATTGCCTCATATTAGTTGTAATGTTGAATTGCTTGGTAATTTAGATTTACTGTAGCTTGCTTTGCAAATTTCCATTTTTTTGTCATTGCTGTTTGTGTTAATTGTTTTGTGCTGCTGCATTGTCTCGTCCCTTAGTTTAGCATCTGAGCTCAGTAGATTTAAGTCAGCTTAAGAGGGGGTAGACTATTTAAGAAACTAACTATGATGAATTGGAAGAAATGCATTGAGAAGCTATAAGAAAATGGTGTGGTCAAAAAAAAAATTTTGAAAGAGGATATGAACAAAAAAAGTAGGGTTTAGGGACAACAGGTTTAGGTAGGATTTTTTTGGAAATAAATGTTGAGGTAAGATAATGGTAAATTAATAATGAGGTAAGAAAAGTGTGAACAGAATACAGAAAGCATGCTTGGATAGAATTTTCTTGGCTGGAGCTAAATGTCGAAGTAAGAGGAACGATCTATGGAATGAAGTTTTGGGTTGGACTGCAGTACCAAATGTTACACTGAAAACAAACCCTACCCTTTCCTCTTGTGTTATTCTGCTATGTGTTTGTGTACCCTTGTGTATTTATGTTCTTCCTGTCTTAATATGTTTATCTGATAAGATTTATGTTGTAGAATGTTTCTAATACTCAGCTACATGAACTATGATGAGGAATACTGTTATCCTTAAAATGTAATTTGCATTAATAATATGTTATTTACTTTGTAAAGATGTTAGACATTATTAATTCTGTTCTGTTTTAATGCTCATGTGTGAAGTCGATGTTTCAATAATTATTCTGATCTTTTATGTATGTACTCATGTCATAATTCCTGTAACACTGCTGTATCTGTTTATTTCTATGCTTTTCTAAAGCCTATACTACAAATGTTATCTGTATTGTTATGTTCTTTAATGATGTATTTTGTACCTTTGTAATTGTATTCTTATGTTATAAAATTGTAATTGACACCAGTTTATCAAATTAAGTAACTTGTAAGGTACATTTCACTGCACACGTTTCTGTTGGTCATAGTATATGAATAATATGAGAGAAGTAGGGACTGATAGTGTTTGCACGAGTGTTAATAATTCAGCAAGGGACTGGATAACAGCATTGCTGGTTCTAAGGACATTTCAAAAAAAATTTGTGAGTGCACAAGTGGTGGTTCATGGACTTGCTATATTGTCCACAAGACTCTTCGATGGTGATTGTGCACCTGAACAGTCGCAACAGATGGCTGCTGGCCGTCTCTACAAGGACTACAGTGGGTCTACACCTTTCATAACCCACCAGTACCATTATTTCTACAAGGACTGCAGTGGGTCTGCACCTCTGGTGGCCCACCAATACCATACTCTCTACCAGGACTACAGTGGGTCTGCTCTGTGATGACCTACCTACCAAAATTCTTCAAAACGTCGAATGACTCTGCTGTGGGTTTGCTCTGTTGTGGCCCATTACCTGTATGCATGTCAAGAGTCAGCACTGTCTTTCCGTTGGAAGGACAACACTACTTCTTCAAGACTGCATGGAAATCCACTACTTCCGTGTGCATTTTCTTTTACTGCTCAGACTTTGAGAAAAACACTGCAATTCTACTGTGATGAATGATCAGGACTGTCTTTATGGACTGTGAAAAAATTTTAGCTTTTGACCAACAATGCATCAATAAGTGTGTGCATTTGATATCTTTGTTATTGTAATTATGAAAAATTTTAACAAATCATTATTGTCCACTGTCCAAAACAATTTGTAAAATTTTTTGTGGGGAGCATGGGGGCTATGTAAGTAGGCTGTTTAGGTTTTCTTATTGGTAACGCCACGTAGCACTCTGTGTGAGAATCAGTGGCTGGGCTGTGTGCAGTCTGTGGCTAGTTTGCATTGTTGTCTGCCATTGTAGTGTTGGGCAGCTGGGCTGTTAACAGTGCGTAGCGTTGCGCAGTTGGAGGTGAGCCGCCAGCAGTGGTGGATGTGGGGAGAGAGATGGCGGAGTTTTGTAATTTGTCATGAACTGCTATATATATTATGACTGTTAAGGTAAATACATTGTTTGTTCTCTGTTAAAATCTTTCATTTGCTAACTATGCCTATCAGTAGTTAGTGCCTTCCGTAGTTTGAATCTTTTATTTAGCTGGCAGTAGTGGCGCTCGCTGTATTGCAGTAGTTCCAGTAACGAAGATTTTTGTGAGGTAAGTGGTTTGTGAAAGGTATAGGTTAATGTTAGTCAGGGCCATTCTTTCGTAGGGATTTTTTGAAAGTCAGATTGCGTTGCGCTAAAAATATTGTGTGTCAGTTTAAGCACAGTCTTGTATAATTGTTCAAAAGGGGACGTTTCAAACTACTTAAACCTAACTAACCTAAGGACATCACACACATCCATGCCCGAGGCAGGATTCGAACCTGCGTCCGTAGCAGCAGCGTGGTTCTGGACTGAAGCGCCTAGAACCGCTCGGCCACAACGGCCTGCTTTTCCCAGGTGTGAAGCAGTTTCAGTCCAGAGATGAGGTGGTCGAGTTCTGTGCATTTATTTACGTTCGGTGTTTGGTCTTTTTCTGAGATAACGAAGTTAAAATCTTCTCCTACGGTACAATTTGAGGCATATTCATTAATTAAAAGAGGGATACCATTATTATAAAAATTAGAACGTTCCTTTCGGCGGTTACTGGCGGATGGTGCGTATAAGTCGACAATCTGAATTTCACTGATTCGACAAGATATGCCCCGTCCATTTGTCAGCCTATGAGGGTACTGGTGTGTAGTATCTGTAAGTGGTTGTTCTTTGGAGGGCGACAATGCCCAGTGGCGCAGAGAGTCGCAAGCAGAGGCAGTTGTGGAGAGGGTGTGGAAGGTGTAGGCTGCGTGAGCCAAAGTCGGTTGCGTAGCGAAGGATTTATCTCTATGTTTAATAGTAGGCGTACACAGTTTGAATAATAGTTTGTTTATGTTTGTGCAGTGTGATAAAGGAAATAAATTAAATTTTACCAGTTCTTAATGCGTCTCCATCAGTTAGTACCACACCATTGCATTTAACAATGAATGAAGTCTCGATATTCCAAGGAGACAGAAGCTTATAAGCCGTATTATCTTCGACTGTCGAATACCATCTCGTAGTAGGATTGCCGTACTTGTGTGGTCCTCTTTGCTGACGTTCGTTATGGCTACAAATCCAGATATGTTCGGTTCTACGCAGTGTTCTTGTAAGAGCCCGACGTCTACATTATTGGTGTATAGGAAGGCTGTGTGCTCTCTGAATTTTACATCACTCTGAATTCTGTTAATGTTAATCGTTGTTATGTTGTACGTGACAGTATCAGTCATTGAGAAGGAGATATACCCGAACCATTAAATGCCGTTATGCCAATACGCACACATTCATACACACATTTTAGTATAAAACTACGGTTGGCCCTCATTTTTGTCCGGTTCATCATCCATCCACCAATGATCACCCGGTGGTATGTTTCGATTCTCGTTGGAATCCACGGGTTCTAAGGTGGCAGTTGCGAAAGTTTTTGTTGTTTCAGGTTGGCTGTTTTCGAGTTTCCCAGCCACTTGTTGGGCTATCAGCCTTAATTGTTGTGCTGTCTCAGTAACTTCTCCGCCAGCAATTCAAAGTTTCTTTTTGTCAGGCGAGGATCGCCCCTGGAAATCTTTATAGAATTCGGATACAGCCTTATTAGTTTTTTTTTTTTTTTTTTAAGTAAGAACAAGTGGCACCATTACGATAATGCGCATGCTCCCATGGAAGCCGCCACAGCTCAATCTCATCCGCTCAAACCGAAAGATCGCCCCTGGGTAAGAAGGAAAGGTACATTATTTAACAAGCTTCACCTGACTATGATCCACTCAGAAGGTCTTCCGAATGGCTGTCTCCTTGACTATGAAATTAACCTGCTTCAAACCCTTGGTAGCAGAACGCAGGTCAAATTACCAACACCAGCACCATTCTGCGCTCGCCCCTTAAAGTTTCTAACAGAAGCCTTATCTCCCACCTTAACCGAAAAGTGTCGTGTACCACGGTTATAGTGCCTTTCCTGGAGACTCTCTCCTTTCAAAATGGTTCAGATGGCTCCAAGCACTGTGGGATTTAACATCTGAGGTCATCAGTCCCCTAGACTTAAAACTACTTAAACCCAACTAACCTAAGGACACCAAACACATCCATGCCCGAGGCAGGATTTGAACCTGCGACCATAGCAGCAGCGCGGTTCCGGACTGAAGGGCCTACAACCGCTCGGCCACAACGTCTAGCGCTCTCTCCTTCACTGCGCAAATTCTTATGGGGAGCACCAAGTTGCGCTAAATCAGGAACAAATGTACGAAAATAATTAGCCATTCCTATAAACCTGGCCACATCCTTTTTACTCATAGGTGGAGAAGATTTCTTCAGGGACGTTGTTGATTCCTGGTCGATCCTAATGCCATCATCTGGAAAGAGGTGATCCAAAAATGAGATCTGGCGCCTGACGAGGCTAATCTTTGTCGACTTCACTGATAACCCAGCAGAACAAAGTGTGGACAACACCTGACCAAGATGAGAACGGTGATCCTCAAACGAACAGCTATAGACAGTTACATCATCACGGTAGTTACAAACACACACACACTGCCAACTCTGATGGCACTCTATTAAACTCGTACAGAGTCCAGCCCGTGTAAAAGGTTGTGACATGCTTAGATTCTTCGGTCAAGGAAATCTGGTGACAGGCTTGCTTCAAGTCGAGTACAGTACACCAGCTAGCTCCAGAATAAAAACAATTATGAAGATCAGGCAAGGGGAAAACTGTATTCCTGGCCACTTCACACCGGCCAGAAGTAACCATCTTTGAGTACAGTACTTATTAAATAGTCTCCAAAGGTAATATGAAACAAATGCCAAAGGACACCTATAGCATCAGGACTCCAGGTAGGCACCAGATAATAGTGTCCTGCAGCTCATGGCATATTTAGCTCAGCACAACTGACTGATGCACTTCGTAACCTACTAAACTCGCCAATAACAACGGTCAACGCTGCAGAAAAACGCGGGCCACCATAGCCCAACGGTCGACGGTGTTAACTCGATGCAATCTCCAGCACCCCAAGTATTCAGGCGCATCCGTCCAGCTCCGTGTGTCCGAAACACCACTTGCCACCACACAGCCCCAGAGGGAACACATAACCAGTAAAGGTGATACGACGAGGGCCGACGTGCGCCCCCTCACGGAAGCCGCCAGGGCTCAGTAGCTTTTCCTACTAGAGTAACGGCTCACGACGACAATCTGGCATCGAATAAATATATCAGAGATGTGACAGGCTAAATGGCTCTGAGCACTATGGGACTTAACTGCTGTGGTCATCAGTCCCCTAGAACTTAGAACTACTTAAACCTAACTAACCTAAGGACATCACACACATCCATGCCCGAGGCAGGATTCGAACCTGCGACCGTAGCGGTCACGCCTTTAACCGCACGGCCACTCCGGCCGGCAGATGTGACAGTGTCGGGGGGTTATGAAGTGGAACAAACGCAGGAATATTAATGGGGCATACCGGGTACCGTAATTTCTCTACAAAGGAGAGAGCTTATGAACATTTATACGGCCTGTACTAGAGTCTACTAGTGTAAGAGTCCTAACACGGAAGGTCACAGACTTGTGTGAAATCTACTAGAATGTAACGCAATATGCTAGGAAAGTCAAAGTTGACGACCATCCTGATAAAATGAAAGGCATTCTTCGTACAGTTCCTTGAATCTAATGAAACGAAAATTTGTACATATGTATCTGCACACATTTACGTGTTAATTTAAGGATGAAGGTAACTTCCGCATGATTTATCACAGCCAAGTAACATAGTCCGATGAAACCTGGACAGTAAATAGAAAGAACTGTTTCTGGGTGCATTACGTGTTCCCATTCCTCGCAATATCAGGGTGCGTCCAGAAGAGTCGAACATGATCATTTTCCTAGTCCAGGTATTACGGTGTGGAGAGGCGAAACTGCTGCATGGGCGTAGTGACCCTGAAATCATTGCCGGTTGTACAGGTAGGCAGTCGAGTGAAGTACTGTCTTGAGCAGCTAGTTCGGCAGCCCATATACAGTGGAAATATCTTAGACATTGTAGTTACAAACAGGCCGGAGCCTACCGACAGCGTCAGTACAGACACGGGGATTAGCGAGCATGATGTCGCTATAGCATCTATGGTTACGAAAGTTAATAAATTAGTTAAGAAGGCTATGAAAGTGTTTCTGCTAGAAAGAGCAGATAAACAGTTGTTAGAATCTCACTTAGACAGTGAACTGACATCACTTAATTCCAGGAAGATAGACGCAGAGGAATTATGGGCAAACTTTAAACAATTGTTTATCGGGTCTGGAGAATTATGGACTGAGGACGAGAAAGACCAACCATGGTTTAATAACGAGATTCGGAAAATGATGAGGGAGCAGACGCCGTTGCACTCTCGATTTCAAATAGAACGGGCAAATGACAATAAGCAAAGGTTAGCAGAGATTCTCGCGTCTGTGAAAAGATCTATGCAAGAAGCTTACAACAATTACCACCGTCATGCCTTAGTAAAAGACCAGGCGGAGAACCAGAGAAAATTGTGATCCTATGTAAAATCGCTAAGTGGGTGTAAATCTTCCATCCAGTCACTTGTTGATCAGTCTAGGCAGGTGAAGATAGCAAAACGAAAGTCGAGGTTTCAACTTTCACATTTAAGGAATGGAGAATAATATAAATATACCGTCGTTTGGAACTTCAGAAATTTTCCCAGCGTATTTCTTCTTCTAATAACTTTCAGGTGTGAAGCCGGATCCCCTCGACATTCTGCCACTATATTTCGGTCCAGAGGCGTCCGGCCATCTTCAGGTAATCAGACAACTATTAAAGAGCCCAGGTGCATGCACGGAATTTGTGCTTTATTCTTGACTACGTAACGCCAGAAAACCGTGGGGCCGGCCGTTGTGGCCGAGCAGTTCTAGGCGCTTCAGTCTGGAACCGCGCGACCGCTACGGTCGCAGGTTCGAATCCTGCCTCGGACATGGATGTGTGTCATGTCCTTAGGTTAGTTAGGTTTAAGTAATTCTAAGTTCTAGGTGACTGATGACCTCAGATTTTAAGTCCCATAGTACTCAGAGCAATTGAACCAAAACCGTGGCACTCAAGTGTTTCCTCCTCAAAGTACTCCATAAAAAAGATTAGCTGCAACAGGGGACAAAAGTGGTCCCCATGGCGAAGCCGTATGTTTATTCAAAGAATTCGTTATTAACTAAGAATCAGGTTCAGACAAGAACTGGAAAAATTGTTTTGTGACTAAAACTCATTACACGAGAACATTAGGTTCATGACAGAATAAGAAAGATGGGAATTCACCCGGTCTAGACGTGCTAATACGCCATTGGGGCACTCTGTGTACAGAAAACCCATGCACCCACATCTCTATCTCCAGGCCTCTAATTGCCATCAGCATGCACAAACCACCGGTGTTATTAGTAGTTTAATGCATAGGGCGAAAGTAATGTCGGACGATGAAAATCTCCACACTTAGAGAAGGTTTGTAATGAGAATATGTAGTTCACGTCAATAAGGAAGGTCCTGCACAGCTATAATAACAAGAAGCAACGCGCTGAGGGCACTGTTGATGACTATAAATCAACTGCATTCCTTCCATATGCCGGGTATGTCTCTTCTCAAATAGGCAGAGTGCTTAGGAAAAATAAAATCACGGTTATCTTCCGTCCACCAGCGAAGAGCTTGGCCCTGACTGGATCCGTTAAAGACGTCTTACAAATGAAAAAAGCGGGCTTTTACAAAATTCCCTGTGAATGGGGTGCTCCAAGTATAGGCCAGACAACACGAACTGCCCAGGAGTGTTGTACACAACACGTACAGCCGTCTTCGGTCATTGTTAAAATAAGCAGTAGTAGAACATTGTATTTCCGCGGGACACTCAATGGAATACAATAAAACAAAAATTTCAGCCCCAGTTTCTAATTTTTGGGATTCAGTAATCAACGAATCTGTCGAAGTACGTCTTGCCGATAATGTTATAAATCGTGACAACGGCTTTCAACTGGATAAAAAGTGGAATCCTATAATTAAAATTATTCAGTCAGAGCGGAATCGACGGGAGTCATATAATGCTCAGTGATTAGTTCATCTCTCGGCGGAGCGGGGTCGGCGGGGTCGGTTGTCTGCATTCTCTCTTTCGCTTATCGAAAGTCCAACTACCTCGATATGCTTTTTTCCGACGTCTCTTCACTCTGTAGTAGCAGATACGTGTTAGGCAGTGTAAAGCAGCGTTGATGAAACCTCTACCTAATAATTAATACACACAGGAGCCGCGTAACTCGAGTTGAAAGTCAGTTCCTGAAAGTTCATTTTTAAAAAATCGGGAGTTCGGAGGATGCAGTCTACTTGCAGAAAGCATTTAAAATTACACTGAATCTGCTTTTTATACATACAGAAACACATGAAATGGCTTTCAAGTCAGTATTTAATATGGTAATGTTCTATCATTCAAAGTTCACTGTCTGTACAACATAATTTCACCCGAAAAGCAGCCAGAATTTTCGCAAGTTCGACCCAACTAATTTTCACGTTCTACCAGGTACCGACCCACAACTATTCGTGAGTTAAACATTCGGTCGTTTCAGTGGTCTTCTTCGAAAGAAGTGCTCGCCAAAGTATTCCGTACAGAGCACGAAAACACGCAACGCGAAATTATTACTACGACCAGGAAGTTCGCGCGCTCATAACTCTCAAACTATTTAATTTAGAAACACCAAACTTGAATTAAAATCTTCATAACTCCAGTCGCTTCAGTCACGAGATATTCGAACTGCAATTAACTTACTATTTCCTCATTTTCCAAAGTAATTTTATGGAGCTATCTAACATGGTGTTATCTGTAGGCTGGTTAGGAAGCGACTCTCTCGTTCTGCTCAATGCCCACTCCACTATATTCGAGGGGGAACAGCTTAATTCTGATTCTATGTCGATCTAATCGACCAATAATTCTCGCGGCAAAACTTGCCTTATCCAATCAATAATCTGATAGTAATTAACGTCATTAAAACTTCAGTTTCTAGTATATTGTTTAATCAAAATAAGCGAAGTACGAATTATTCTCCAAACTGATAAATAAACTTATTCAGTATCTAACTTTCATTCTGGTTACTTTTATACAAAAGCAAGCACACACCGACATACGTCACCTGAATCGTGGCTGCACCATAGCTTTCCCACGGTCTATTTGTACAAGGTTTTACGAAAAATGACATATTAAGTTTTAACGTATGTCCCACATACACTCTCTCAATTATTCTCACAAACTTACACAACAAAATATAATCAAATAATAATTTTGACTGATTTTTGTATTACATAATGTACAGTGATTCAAGTTTTAAAAAGAAAATTATAATTAATTCATTTTTATGCACTGGTAACTTCGTAATGGCTTCAGATGATAATGCAAGTCAATCTGTCTTTGTTACTAAACTGGTTTTAAAAAACAAGCGTTGGTTTTAGGACTTTTAGGTAATTTTCTTTATCTCTGGCATTATAATAAATAAAAATCTGAAATTTTGACAGAATCATTCCATTAATAGCAAAAGGCTGTGTACCAAACGTGAACAAAATCGGATAATAATTAATATGGATTATGTAGATTCGTACAGGGTACGAATCTTCGTATTCACTGATTGTTACGTTATGCAGTTCTCAAGGCAGGCAGCATCAGCTGCGCTGTGAGCAAAGCGACAAAAAAACATAGCCATCGGGTGTAGCCACCGTACCAAACCGCTGCGTGCCTTACTGCAACGAATGTCATCCCGTAATAACTTGCTACGTCAGAATCTGCCACTTCCACCACCGAGAGCAGCACGAATCCCGGCTGTCCTGCGAGAAAAAAATACCGTCGTTTGATAATGGACGACATAGTAATAAGCACCCCTGGCGTAGGGAAACAATTGAAAGAGTTGTAAACAAATAAGTCATCAGGTCCAGACGGAACCTCAATTCGGTTTTTCAAAGAGTACTTACACCATTGTCCCCCTAAATGCATGCATTTATCGCGAGTCTCTCACCCAGCGCGAAGTCCCAAGCGACTGGGAAAAAGCGCGTGTGACTCCTGCACATACTCGTAAGAATGGCAAAAGAACGAATCCATACAATTACAGACTAATATACCTAACATTGGTTTGCTGCAGAATCCTTGAACATATTCTCAGTTCGAATAAAATAAGTATTCTTGCGATCGAGAATCTAATGGCCACCAATCAGCATGGTCTTAGAAATTTTCGCTCGTGCGAACCTCAAATTGCCCTTTTCTCACGTAATAAATTGTGAACTATGGATGAAGGGCAGCAGACAGACTATCTTTCTAGATTTCCGGAAAGCGTCTGGTATGGTATCCCAGTGCAGGCATATGGAATAGGTTCACAGATATGTGAGTGGAACAGGATCTAGTATGATGTCCTCGACGGCAAGTATTCATCAGAGACAAGAGTATAGTCAGGAGCGTCACAGGGAAGTGTGGTAGGACAGTTATTATTCTCTATATACGTACACTACTAGCCATTAAAATTGCTGCACCACGAAGATGACGTGCAACAGAAGCGAAATTTAACCGACAGGAAGAAGATGCTGTGACATGCAAATGATTAGCTTTTCAGAGCATTCACATAAGGTTGGCGACGGTGGCGAAACCTACAACGTGCTGACATGAGGAAAGTATCCAACCGATTTCTCATGCACAAACAGCAGTTGACCGGCGTTGCCTGGTGAAATTTTGTTGTGATGCCGCGTGTAAGGAGAAGAAATGCGTACCATTACGTTTCCGACTTTGATAAAGGTCGGATTGTAGCCTATCGCGATTGCGGTTTATCGTATCGCGACATTGCTGCACGCGTTGGTCGAGATCCAATGACTGTTAGCAGAATATGGAATCGGTGGGTTCAGGAGGGTAATAAAGAAGGCCGAGCTGGATCCCAACGGCCTCGTATCACTAGCAGTCGAAATGACAGGCATTTTATCCGCATGGCTGTAACGGATCCTGCAGCCACGTCCCGATCCCTGAGTCAACAGATGGGGACGTTTGCAAGACAACAACCATCTGCACGATCAGTTCGATGACGTTTGCAGCAGCATGGACTATCAGGTCGGAGACCATGGCTGCGGTTACCCTTGACGCTGCATCACAGACAGGAACGCCTGCGATGGTGTACTCAACGACGAACCTGGGTGCACGAATGGCAAAAAGTAATTTTTTCGGATGAATCCAGGTTCTGTTTACAGCATCATGTGTGGTCGCATCCGTGTTTTGCGACATCGCGGTGAACGCACATTGGAAGCGTGTATTTGTCATCGCCATACTGGCGTATCACCCGGCGTGATGGTATGGGGTGCCATTAGTTACACGTCTCGGTGACCTCTTGTTCACATTGACGGGACTTTGAACAGTGGACGTTACATTTCAGATGTGTTACGACCCGTGGCTCTACCCTTCATTCGATTCCTGCGAAACCCTACATTTCAGCAGGATAATGCACGACCGCTCGTTGCAGGTCCTGTACGGGCCTTTCTGGATACAGAAAATGTTCGACTGCTGCCCTGGCCAGCACATTCTCCAGATCTCTCACCAACTGGAAACGTGTGGTCAATGGTGGCCGAGCAACTGGCTAGTCACAATACGCCAGTCACTATTGTTGATGAACAGTGGTATCGTGTTGAAGCTGCATGGGCAGCTGTACCTGTACACGCCACCCAAGCTCTGTTTGACACAATGCCCAGGCATATCAAGGCCGTTATTACGGCCAGAGGTGCTTGTTTTGGGTACTGATTTCTCATGATCTATGAACCCATATTGCGTGAAAATGTAATCACATGTCAGTTCTAGTATAATATATTTGTCCAATGAATACCCGTTTATCATCTGCATTTCTTCTTGGTGTAGCAATTTTAATCGCCAGTAGTGTACGAAAGACGTTGACACAGGTGTGTTGGTTCGAGACGGAATGATACAGAAGCTCAGTCTACAAACATCGCCAGTGATTGGTCAATAAACTGATTATCTAAAGAAATTTCACAAAAAGATCTAACAAGCACCGCTTCTCTGTCCTAAGCCCTTGTTGAATGCAGATACCTGGATACGAATAAATTCAGAAAGGTAAAACTTTGACTTAAAGAAAGAAATTTGTTTTCACCTTGGCACGATGTACTCAAATGTAGCTCATGCGTACCACTCTGCTCATATTCTGGCGCTGAGGATAGCTTTTGTAGTGCCTGAGAATTCTAAATCTAGTACCAGTATCTGTAATCAGCTCTAAAGTGAAGACACCTCTTTTCTCTCCCTGACGCCTTGGGAGGAATAACTACTGTTTCGTGCCCTAAGACGAAGTGCCTTTCCCTACCCCTGTACTAAATATAGCTGGTTCTGCCAGGTCCATAATCTCGGTAGCCAGTTGCAGTATACATTCTGAATTCAGATAAACGAAAACTGTATAACCATTGCAATAAGTTCCATACTCCTAACGAAACTACCGTTGTTAGTCAATCTTAATCAGTTCTCTCTTAGCGAGGGACAGAACACAGACATTCTCTCCCACTGTCTGTGCGCCTTCGCTTCCTGTTCAGTGGAAACGGCTGCATTTACGGAATCGCTAGTTCTCATCCCTACTACCAAGATAGTTATTATGAACTAATCAGGGGATTCCTTACAAAATTTATATATCTACAACTGTGACATCTTTCGGCCTGCAATTACCATCTTCCATGTTGAGTGTGTCGTATTTTTCTCCTGCAGCTGCAGACCTTATCTCTTCTGAAGGGTATTTTTCAGTGCCTTGCTTTCGAAGGTTTACAACGTGCTGTGCACAATTCTTCGGCACATGTTATTTGCAGTTATTTGGCGAATGCTTGGTGTATGTGCGTCCGTCGAAAAGACAGCGCTCAGTTCCCGGCCTTTAGTTGCCTAACTCCCGTCGTTCAGCAGAAACATTTTTATTGTCTGTGCGCTGTGCTTTCCTTCAGTGCTCTTGTTCGTTCTCATGGACTACTGGCCATCCGAAACTGTCCTGTAACATATCTAGTAGTTCTCTCTACATGTTCTTCAAGTTTAATCAAGGTATGTTGGCCACACTAAAACACCCTCTTTGCATTGGTAAGACGTGCCCCAGCGTCTAATCGTAATAAGTAAATGTACACGAGAGTTCGCTATTCGGGATGAGAAGATCTTTCACACCTCTCAATTTTTCTGAAATCCACTAACATTGCGTCTTCAGAATGTCCCTGCGCTGCAGAAGAAGCACTCAGTCTTGCTCTCGTACAGAAGTGGCGGCTGTAGTGCTGCAGTGGTGATATCTGAAGGAAACCCTTAATAACTTGGCTTGTGTTAAGGAGGAAGCACTTTAACTTTTTAAGGAAATGCATTTAGTGATTGCTGGGATTTTAATCACATCACAGTTCACTGTACACTTTATACGTTGCACACGTTATTTGCAGTGAGTACCATAATGCAACCGTGGGCAAATGACACTTTCGTTACTTACAACACACATAATCGATTGTGCTATACACTGACTTTCGACTAAGCAACCATAAAAAATATTTTTAAAGCTAAATTTCAACAAATGAAAGTCAACTGTGGCCCTCTCTCAGTCTGACAAACAGCTACTCATTGCTTTTCTTCGACTTTTGCGTGATATAAATTATTTTCTCATCAACTAGGCAGAAACAAATTATATAGAACCACTTCAACAATTGTTAAGTATTCAATTTTTATAATTACAATTTTTGTATTATTTTAAAATATATTAACAACTGCATACCAATAGAATTGTAATAATAAGAAGTCTTTGCCATTAGATTAAGAAACATTTGATCCACCTTACATTTCAAGGTGGTGGATTACCCTGTACTGTTAATGAAATAAATAACAAAATATTGAAATAAATACTACCAGCCCTGGCCTTCGAGTTCCTGCCAACACGAGGGAGCTTCTACGTCACTCGTTTAGGCCATTTATTTATTATTTATTTTCTGTCATTTACAAATGACCTGGCACCTTTTTACTAAGACAGGTCGTACTTTCACAAGACGAAATTGTACATACACAGAATATGAAATTTATTTGTTATTTCTTATTTTTAATAAGGATTAATAAATTGCAGATTCATTAATTACAGGCTTAAAGGTAATTAAGAAACAAAAATCTTACAATTAACGATTAAGCAATAGAAGGTAGGAATTTATGAAGGAAGAGACGAGGTTATAACACATTATAACTTTAAGACATATTATAGATTTGGAAAAAAATTATAAAGTAGACAAGATTCTGGTGTTTAATCATCATAAAATAAGGGAAATCAGAGCTCGTACGGAAAGACATAGGTGATCGTTCTTTCTACACGCAATACGAGATTGGAATAATAGAGAATTGTGAAGGTAGTTCGATGAATCCACTGCCAGGCACTTAAACATGACTTGCCGAGTATCCATGTAGATGTAGATGTAGAGGGATAAATAAAAGATAATGAACATTTAAGAAATTGAGATAATTTTTCCGAAATATGAACCATAACCACATTTTTAGGAAGAATAAAAACAGAGGATAGTAAAGATGATGGTGTGTGTGACGGTGAGTGTCTTGGAATTATCGATTAAGCCGCCGACCGCCAATCACAGCTCTTCATCTAAATCTAATATGTACTCTAGATTTCCTACTAACTAAACCTTACCACAAATAATCGCCTTTGCAATATGTTGTCAGTATTTTGTTTTTCTGCTTGGATACAGAGTTGTTGCGATTAATATTTTTTAGGCTGTTGTGTTACTTATATAAGGTATTTCTTCATTTTCACTTACGGTAGTGTCGGGATCAGTATCTCACCTAATTCCATGTCGGATTCAGTGCCGTTTTCGCACTGTGTATTCCTTCCTGTGTTTGCATATATGATCGCTGCTTGTCTCAGACATACTCTCTATAGGCCGCTTTGGATATGTCGCCAGTGCAATGGTCTTCGTCTCTGAGCATTGTGTGTATGGTGTCTTGAATATTGTTGATGTTTAAGTGTAATGCGTATCTGACGTTGGTATGTGGTCCGCAGAGAAAGGGGATGCGTTCTGGAGAGCTTTCTTCCCTACATGTGTATGTTGGTGTCTGCTTCAGACTCACGCTGTTTAAGTGCGTGGGATAAGGACCATGTCGTGTTAAGAAGTGGACCATACCGCGGCCGTGATCGAGATGTCTGAGTTTTAGTCCCTCCCTTACATCTAGAAAGAACTGGTGTAGCATGCCGCCCTTATCACTTGTGTCCCACTCACCTTGCCAGGTATCCGTCCTCCAGGTTTTCAAATGGTATTTCGTGTCTTTCGAACATGGTCGTGCCTTCCCGCCTTAAGCCAGTACATAGTCGCTCTATGTTTTGTCGTTAGTCTAAGTAAGTCACTCTCTGTCCTCGTGTGATGAGGGTCCGGTTTCTTGAAAGGCTGAACCTGTGAGCCAAAGTGCTGGCGGCGAAATTAAGTATTGACTCGAAGAGAACACAATGGTATGTTCGTGTAACTGACAAAGGGAATTTAAATTGTTCTGAATTTAATGTTCCTGATTTGTTTGTGACAATGCACATGTGTTCATGAAAATTTTGCATTTCGTCTATGTGTAGGCCAAGATAGCGTGTGGTGACTGCTCGTTTAATGTTTGTATCTGCTACTTTAACACTAGGGTTTCTCTGGAGAGACACTTTCAGTAAAGTGTAAGTTCTTTTGCTATCACCTATCTTGAGTTTGTTGTTGTGACAACACTGTGTTATTGTTTTGAGTGTTGCATGTACTCTTTCTTCTAGCTAGGACCTACGACCGCAAGGTTGTCAGCGTATGCGGAAACTCCCTCTGTCGTTACTGTTCCCTCCAGTGGTTGCAGGAGGGCTTGAATAGTGATGTCACAGAAGATGGGGCCACAGATCGACCCTTGCGGGCAGCCTTTTGTAATTCCTTTGAATATTTTCCGGCCGCCCATCTGCCATTCGGCCATTCTGTTCTTGCAGTGGTCCAGCAGACTTGTATAGTGTTTCAGGTACCTCCCGTTGTCTGAGTCTTTTGAACATTGCGGGCCACCAGCGATTATCAAAGTCACCTGCAATGTCGATCGTAACTGTCACTGCATACTTACAACTAGAGTTAGAAAATTGTAACACCTGGTTGATGGCATCATAAATCGACTTTGCCCCCTGAAGCGAACTGGTGTTGACTTAGGCCATGGAGAGCTCTGTGCGTCTGTAAATGCCTGCACAGGAGCTTTCCCTAGGCCTTGGCAAGTGTATTTATAATACGGATAGGCCAATATGACTTCGGATCTGGTGGATCACTGTCAGCTACTTTCCTTATTACGACTGGCTTGGAGACCTTCCAGACCGTAGGCGCTAGACCCAGCCACAGAGCGTCGTTTAGCAGAGTTGTAAGAAATGGGGTGATCTGTGGCATTGTCTGCTTTGATACTTCTAAATGAATTCCGTCTGGTCCAGGTGCTATCTTGCTTTTGAACTCTGCGATCACTATTGCCACCTTTTCTTGCGCAAAAGGACAGATAATTGTGGTAGTATTGTCTGGTGCGTTCAGCTGCGAGGTGCTGGGGTTAGCAGTCTATTTAACACTAAATTCCTCTAGAATCTTCATATAGAAATCATGCTCTAAGGCGCCCCCCCCCCTCCCCCATTTCTAACTCCGGCTTTTGCTGTTGCACATGAATTAAGAAAAAACGCGAACTGAGTGCAATCGACCCTGCAAGTGGAGTAGAAAAGAGTTTGGCTCCTGCAATACTTTAATTTGATAGAAATTAATTTGATAAAGGAAAGTTTCATTAACGTAGTGAGAAATGAAAGGGTTGCTCTATCGATCTACAGAATAAAAGTTCTGTCCAAAATAACAGTTTGATTTATTGTGACAAAACTCAAAATAATAAACAAAACACATGAAACATTTTTTTTTGGTCATCAGTCTACTGACTGGTCTGATGCGGCCCGCCACGAATTCCTTTCCTGTGCTAACCTCTTCATCTCAGAGTAGCACTTGCAACCTACGTCCTCAATTATTTGCTTGACGTATTCCAATCTCTGTCTTCCTCTACAGTTTTTTCCCTCTACAGCTCCCTCTAGTACCATGGAAGTCATTTCCTCATGTCTTAGCAGATGTCCTATCATCCTGTCCCTTCTCCTTATCAGTGTTTTCCACATATTACTTTCCTCTACGATTCTGCGTAGAACCTCCTCATTCCTTACCTTATCAGTCCACCTAATTTTCAACATTCGTCTATAGCACCACATCTCAAATGCTTCGATTCTCTTCTGTTCCGGTTTTCCCACAGTCCATGTTTCACTACCATACAATGCTGTACTCCAGACGTACATCCTCAGAAATTTCTTCCTCAAATTAAGGCCGCTATTTGATATTAGTAGACTTCTCTTGGCCAGAAATGCCCTTTTTGCAATAGCGAGTCTGCTTTTGATGTCCTCCTTGATCTGTCCGTCATTGGTTATTTTACTGCCTAGGTAGCAGAATTCCTTAACTTCATTGACTTCGTGACCATCAATCCTGATGTTAAGTTTCTCGCTGTTCTCATTTCTACTACTTCTCATTACCTTCGTCTCTCTCTGATTTACTCTCAAACCATACTGTGTACTCATTAGACCATTCCGTTCAGCAGATCATTTAATTCTTCTTCACTTTCACTCAGGATAACAATGTCATCAGCGAATCGTATCATTGATATCCTTTCACCTTGTATTTTAATTCCACTTCTGAACCTTTCTTTTATTTCCATCATTGATTCCTCGATGTACAGATTGAAGAGTAGGGGCGAAAGGCTACAGCCTTGTCATACACCCTTCTTAATACGAGCACACCGTTCTTGATCGTCCACTCTTATTATTCCCTCTTGGTTGTTGTACATATTGTATATGACCCATCTCTCCCTATAGCTTACCCCTACTTTTTTCAGAATCTCGAACAGCTTGCAACATTTTATATTGTCGAACGCTTTTTCCAGGTCGACAAATCCTATGAAAGTGTCTTGATTTTTCTTTAGCCTTGCTTCTATTTTAGCCGTAACGTCAGATTGCCTCTCTCGTCCCTTTACTTTTCCTAAAGCCAAACTGATCGTCACCTAGCGCATTCTCAATTTTATTTTCCATTCTTCTGTATATTATTCTTGTAAGCAGCTTCGATGCATGAGCTGTTAAGCTGATTGTTTGATAATTCTCGCACTTGTCAGCTCTTTCTGTCTTCGGAATTGTGTGGATGATGCTTTTCCGAAAGTCAGATGGTATGTCGCCAGACTCATATATTCTACACACCAACGTGAATAGTCGGTTTTGTTGCCACTTCCCCCAATGATTTTAGAAATTCTGATGGAATGTTATCCATCCCTTCTGCCTTATTTGACCGTAAGTCCTCCAAAGCTCTTTTAAATTCCGATTCTAATACTGGATCCCCTATCTCTTCTAAATCAACTCCTGTTTCTTCTTCTATCACATCAGACAAATCTTCACCCTCATATAGGCTTTCAATGTATTCTTTCCACCTATCTGCTCTCTCCTCTGCATTTAACAGCGGAATTCCAGTTGCACTCTTAATATTACCACCGTTCCTTTTAATGTCACCAAAGGTTGTTTTGACTTTCCTGTACGCTGAGTCTGTCCTTCCGACAATCATATCTTTTTCGATGTCTTCACATTTTTCCTGCAGCCATTTCGTCTTAGCTTCCCTGCACTTCCTATTTATTTCATTCCTCAGCGACTTGTATTTCTGTATTCCTGATTTTCCCGCAACATGTTTGTACTTCCTCCTTTCATCAATCAACTTCTATTTCTTCTGTTACCCATGGTTTCTTCGCAGCTACCTTCTTTGTACCTATGTTTTCCTTCCCAACTTCTGTGATGGCCCTTTTTAGAGATGTCCATTCCTCTTCAACTGTACTGCCTACTGCGCTATTCCTTATTGCTGTATCTATAGCGTTAGAGAACTTCAAACGTATCTCGTCATTCCTTAGTACTTCCGTATCCCACTTCTTTGCGTATTGATTCTTCCTGACTAATGTCTTGAACTTCAGCCTACTCTTCATCACTACTATATTGTGATCTGAGTCTATATCTGCTCCTGGGTACGCCTTACAGTCCAGTATCTGATTTCGGAATCTCTGTCTGACCATGATGTAATCTAATTGAAATATTCCCGTATCTCCCGGCCTTTTCCAAGTATACCTCCTCCTCTTGTGATTCTGGAACAGGGTATTCGCTATTACTAGCTGAAACTTGTTATAGATCTCAATTAGTCTTTCTCCTCTTTCATTCCTTGTCCCAGACCCATATTCTCCTGTAACCTTTTCTTCTACTCCTTCCCCTACTGCTGCATTCCAGTCGCCCATGACTATTAGATTTTCGTCCCCCTTTACATACTGCATTACCCTTTCAATATCCTCATACACTTTCTCTATCTGTTCATCTTCAGCTTGCGACGTCGGCATGTATACCTGAACTATCGTTGTCGGTGTTGGTCTGCTGTCGATTCTGATTAGAGCAACCCGGTCACTGAACTGTTCACAGTAACACACCCTCTGCCCTACCTTCCTATTCATAACGAATCCTACATATGTTATACCATTTTCTGCTGCTGTTGATATTACCCGATACTCATCTGACCAGAAATCCTTGTCTTCCTTCCACTTCACTTCACTGACCCCTACTATATCTAGATTGAGCATTTGCATTTCCCTTTTCAGATTTTCTAGTTTCCCTACCACGTTCAAGCTTCTGACATTCCACCCCCCAACTCGTCAAATTGGATATTCAGATAAATACTGTGAGCCGGCTGGAGTGGCCGAGCGGTCCTAGGCGCTACAGTCTGGAACCGCGCGACCGCTACGGTCGCAGCTTCGAATCCTGCCTCGGGCATGGATGTGTGTGATGTCCTTAGGTTAGTTAGGTTTAAGTAGTTCTAAGCTCTATGGGATTGATGATCTTAGAAGTTAAGTCCCATAGTGCTCAGAGCCATTTGAACCAAATACTGTGAAGGTGAAGTTGTCCATAAAGTAGCTTGTGACATTTATGACTAAGTGGTATGTGGAGCCAATTCCTTGCAACTCAAATCTTAAGAAAAACACCAAACGAACCCAACATTAACTGTTGCTACAGTAGTGAGACTCGGACAATGAACACCCAAGACTGAACCACGTTAGAAGAAATGGGAACAGGCGCACTCTGCTGAGCTCTGACTATCACATAGGAAAATTCCCTAAACTGCCGGTGCTGTGGACATACATTACCAAGCTGTCTTCTTAACTGCAAGGACATGATCTGGCGTACCGGAGGCGATGGCTGGTTGCTTCGACGTCCCATCGTGGTGAAGATAACGTCGCGAGTATAGCCCGAAACAAATTATCCTGGTCTGGTTGTTCCGGACAAATGACTTCCTAGCAACACAAATCCGCCTCTGAGGGAGACGAAGAAGGCTCGCCACACAGACGGTACAGTGATTGATTTTAACAAGTGAAGTCACACAGTAACCCATACAGTCAACTTTAGCCAAAACTGCTCAAGATGGACAACATAGGCCCCTTGTACGCAGAACGCTCAATTGTCAACTGTACTTGGAAAGTTACGTTGAAGTCGAAACTTCAGCAATTTCGTCAAATAGTTACAGTTATTGAAAGTATATTAGACAGCCAACGGAAGGCAGGCTGTCCAGAGCAGCGAGAGCTCGGCCTTGTAACCTACTCTGACCGAAAAGCGAGAGTCGACTCTACCAAGAGCACCTGTACAAGCAGAACACAGAACACTACCGTCCCCACCACAGTGGCTGGGGTTAATCGTGTCAATCAGCAACTCGAAAACCAGTGGACAATTCCACTCTATAGCCGGAGCACTACTATTCCACCATTGGAGATACTTGCCGCCAATTTCTACCCCGATTTTGCTACTTCACGGAACTATCCCCTGGGCAAGCCAATCACAGTTACGATTTTGCATAAAACGAGGGACTTTGCCCTCCAAGACTTCCTGGGAACACATGTCATTCTCACGCCTCGCTGGAAACCCATCAGAAAGTGTTTTCACTAAGTTTCTGCGGAGTAACGGAATCTCTAACCCCAGCCGCTCCTTCAGGCCCCCGTGGGCGTGTCGGCCCCACTCTTATGACAATGTCGGCGTCTGGACAGCATCCACTCGACTCCCTCACACCCATTGGCATAACCCTTTCAAGATCAGGAGAACCCGCCTGTCATCGGACCATCCGGGTGACGAGAGATGCTGCGTGGGAAATCTGCATGTGAAGGATTAGCAACTTTTCACTGCATGCAATTAGAGAGGAAAATATTAATATCTTCTGAGTTCTCAATACTAGCCTTGTAATGACCATACTCGGCTATACTTCCCCATATCGAATTACCCAGATTAAGATACAAACATGAGAGGGTGCAAGTCACTGTGTGCATCGTAAAGGCATGCCACCTCTCACAGTTTCTCTCACAGTGTTGCTTATTTGTGTGCATCAGTGTTGACGATGTCATCAGGAGAAGCTTGTGCAGCAGGAATTGTGCTGTTTGTTTCCACTCCTTTGTCATCAAGCCGTCATTCTGTCTTAGAATTCCCAGAACAAGTAGGCTCTATATTTTTTCAGTAGCTATTTTGTATGCCCCCCATATGTTTATCTGTGTTTGCAATGCCACGTGACAGTCACAGTGTGGTTTACATGTTTGAAACAATTCGTTTTTGTATTGGTCTTTTACGAGTCCAACCTCGCAAATTCTGTGTTACTGTATCTATGGAGGCCTCGGTCAGCCAACAGCCAATAGAAAGCATCTGACGTGGGTGACTCCGTGAAGCCAGGCTACATAACCAAGGTGCCACACTGTAACTTCTATGTCATTCTGACGCCATATTGCTCCTCTTTGCACAGTATTGCACAATGTTATGAAGGTACCTATAAAATAAATATTATAACAGATCATGTGAAAGGTACTTTCATCCTTAATTTTTGTACACCTGTGAATGTATGTTTCACAAGCCACTGTACAATGCATGGCAGAGGGTACTTCATGCATCAGTATTCTGTTCTGTTCAGTTCAGGTCTAAATGGATTTCTTAGTGTCCATCTGGACTGTTTCAGGTTTTTAAAATGGCCGATTCTGGTTCACCGAGAAGGAGCATTCCATAACACAGACTGGCCTGTCACAACACGATGGACACATGTGCAGTCTGTCAGTGAAACAAATGTTTTTTTTTCAAAATATTTGAATAACGTTTTTTTTTTTATCCTTCATGAAACAAAAGTTTAAGTATTTCCAAGAACAGTATTGCCAACAGAAAACAATTATTACTTTTAATTCAATGTGTGTACACATTTTTCACTGATGTATGATAAATGTACCAGGTGCTACCTGTTGGCAGTTGTCTTGTGGGCTACCAGATCACTACTTTCTCCTATGATGTGACACGGAACTTTTGCTGACAGGGATATTATGCCAATTTTTGCATCATTCTGTGTACACTATGTACACAAGCTGATTTCTCTCATCTTTTAGTCATGATACCTACTGTAGTGGCGACTTTCACCACCGAATGTATCAGGATGACGAAACATAGTGGGAAGTGGTAGAAGGCGCCATATTAAGACTTGTCCGAGCTTTTCAAGTAATTTATTGTTTCCAACTACAGTGTCCTCATACACCTCAGTCTGCGTCACAGGGCCCCGCAATGCTGAGGAAGCACACCAGCAGTTAGTGCAATGCAATGCTGTGTTAAACTGGCCTTGTAGGCCAGTGGAGTTGCATCGTCATCAGGACGCCGGCAGTTGACTCGGCGGTCTGCGTCCCTGCCAACTCAGTGCTGCTCGGTGTGAGCCGCAGGTGGCCAGATGCGTCTTTCTGGCCAGTGTGGCTGAGATCACGGCGACAACGAGCGCTCGAGATCCGACGTCGGAATCTGTGACCCTCACCTCGGGATACCTCTGGCGTGTGTTGGAAGCCAGGACGACGGCCTGTGGTAGCAAGCTGAAGAGTGGCCCGCCACTGGCTGGCTGGCTACAGACCCTGCGTTGGCTTCTGAGGGTCGAACCAGCGACCAGCCGTGGACTGGAATGCTGGCGCCCCATCTGCTGCTGTGTGTAGCTGGTGGTGTGACACGCCCTGCTATCCAGGAGAGCTGCCACACTTGAATGACTCTTGTTAGAAAATGGCACCTATTTATACTTGGCTGTGTGCCCCTGTTTCGCTAACATGCTGCTCCGAGTCACGTACTCACCACACCTAGGTTGCGCCAGTGGGCCCCTTCTGCCTGTAGCTAGCGCCATGCAAACCGCTGTGTTTACGCTTTTCAGTGGTTCGATGGCCCTGTGGCCTCCATTCTACCTCGCAACCGTTGGTATGTGTAACTCACTGCAATTGGGACTGCACCTGGCTGTAACTTGTGCTCAGAATATTGCACAAAACTAACTTTCCCTATTCTAAACGGTCGTGTCGCTACACTACGTCAGGTATATGATGTTGGCAACTAAATTTCCACACTGTCTTCTTCAAATTCAGATTCCTTCATCTCACTCAAAAGGGTTTCGGTAAAACCATATTATTCTTCTTCCATGGACTCCAATTGAAATTCATCAAGAAAATCTATCACACATCCATATGGGCTATACCTACCAGTTCTGATTTTATCAGCACCTCTCTGAATTACTTCTATGTGTATTGTAACGGCTACTTGAAACCGAATCGAAACGTGGAAACAAGACTCTATCATTGATCGCAATATCGCCTTGTATGTCATTTCCTTTGCAGATGTTCTGCACTTGCCTTGAACCCTACAAACACATCTAATTATTCTTTTCGTGTAATACTCAATTAACGTGATCATTACATTTTGTATTCACTGTCAGTAGAAAAGTGAAGTCTATAGTGCAAGCCAATAACCGCGATCTTGACATGACTGAGGGTTAAGCGCAGCTGTTCTTCACATTCTGGTCCCTGGAAAAGTCTCCAGGGACTCATTTGATAGCAGAATGAGTGGATCTGGAGCCTCCTAGAAAGATTTGGGACGAGAAAATGACGGTGCCCCTATCCGGGATTGAATTCAGAACCGCCACGGTTTCAGTCTAGTGCCGCAATCACTGTTTTTATCTCGGCAGACGTCGCAAGACACCCATTCAAGTTCTTTATAGAATACTTCATTCACTTACACACTGTGTTATTGTACCGACAGGCAATAAAGCACGAATGACCTCACATCGTTTTCGTCTTACACCTAAATATTCGATATGACAGACTCAAGATATACACTCCTGGAAATGGAAAAAAGAACACATTGACACCAGTGTGTCAGACCCACCATACTTGCTCTGGACACTGCGAGAGGGCTGTACAAGCAATGATCACACGCACGGCACAGCGGACACACCAGGAACCGCGGTGTGGGCGTCGAATGGCGCTAGCTGCGCAGCATTTGTGCACCGCCGCCGTCAGTGTCAGCCAGTTTGCCGTGGCATACGGAGCTCCATCGCAGTCTTTAACACTGGTAGCATGCCGCGACAGCGTGGACGTGAACCGTATGTGCAGTTGACGGACTTTGAGCGAGGGCGTATAGTGGGCATGCGGGAGGCCGGGTGGACGTAGCGCCGAATTGCTCAACACGTGGGGCGTGAGGTCTTCACAGTACATCGATGTTGTCGCCAGTGGTCGGCGGAAGGTGCACGTGCCTGTCGACCTGGGACCGGACCGCAGCGACGCACGGATGCACGCCAAGACCGTAGGATCCTACGCAGTGCCGTAGGGAACCGCACCGCCACTTCCCAGCAAATTAGGGACACTGTTGCTCCTGGGGTATCGGCGAGGACCATTCGCAACCGTCTCCATGAAGCTGGGCTACGGTCCCGCACACCGTTAGGCAGTCTTCCGCTCACGCCCCAACATCGTGCAGCCCGCCTCCAGTGGTGTCGCGACAGGCGTGAATGGAGGGACGAATGGAGACGTGTCGTCTTCAGCGATGAGAGTCGCTTCTGCCTTGGTGCCAATGATGGTCGTATGCGTGTTTGGCGCCGTGCAGGTGAGCGCCACAATCAGGACTGCATACGACCGAGGCACACAGGGCCAACACCCGGCATCATGGTGTGGGGAGCGATCTCCTACACTGGCCGTACACCACTGGTGATCGTCGAGGGGACACTGAATAGTGCACGGTACATCCAAACCGTCATCGAACCCATCGTTCTACCATTCCTAGACCGGCAAGGGAACTTGCTGTTCCAACAGGACAATGCACGTCCGCATGTATCCCGTGCCACCCAACGTACTCTAGAAGGTGTACGTCAACTACCCTGGCCAGCAAGATCTCCGGATCTGTCCCCCATTGAGCATGTTTGGGACTGGATGAAGCGTCGTCTCACGCGGTCTGCTCGTCCAGCACGAACGCTGGTCCAACTGAGGCGCCAGGTGGAAATGGCATGGCAAGCCGTTCCACAGGACTACATCCAGCATCTCTACGATCGTCTCCATGGGAGAATAGCAGCCTGCATTGCTGCAAAAGGTGGATATACACTGTACTAGTGCCGACATTGTGCATGCTCTGTTACCTGTGTCTATGTGCCTGTGGTTCTGTCAGTGTGATCATGTGATGTATCTGACCCCAGGAATGTGTCAATAAAGTTTCCCCTTCCTGGGACAATGAATTCACGGTGTTCTTATTTCAATTTCCAGGAGTGTACATCATTGAACTTGTAATAGGAAACTAGTGGGTTCTTTCTCCTTATTATGGGAATTATACTGTATTTATCGAGCAGATACAAGGTTCCATTATATGTACACACCACTACAGACTTAGTTGTAATTAACAAGAGTCTTCCATTTATGTCAGTGCATTTTCATCTAATTAGGAGAAGGACAGATTTATCAATTACAGCAAAGGATCCCAGATCGGGAAAGTCGATAGTTACAAGGGAAATTTACCTATGGCCCACTTACGATGACAGAACTACAAGTGGCTGCGTTTCAGTGACATTTTTATATATCTGCATAACTTTCGCTAGATGTTACATTCAATGATATATCCTGCGGATGGCAGGTGAGTGCTGTTTGTTCCTCCTCCCGTTAGAAAAAAAAAAGTCATCACAAACAAAATTCGTATCCTGCCCCGAAAAACAGACATACGAATTCACCATTAGTTTGAAGAAAACCACTAGTTGTAAATGATATTTAAAAGCATCATGTGTACCCAAGAGACATTTATTTTGAACTCTCGCAGCAATTTCCTGTTTTGTAATTCAGCAGGAAACTAAAGTAAATAACATACTGCCTCTGGAAGACAGATTTCTGAGCAGATGGCAGTTACTATCTGTAGCCTCCCTCCAACGTTGTCTCTAGTGATTTCTTTCATAGAAGATCGTTTGCTCATTTCGACTAGTGATATCAGTGGATGTTTGCTCTGGACAACGATTCACTTTGTCCACATTCTCATAAGAGGTGAAGTCACGATTTTTGCTAGAGACAGACAGTTCCCAGGTTCGGGTAGGGAGGGGTGTATGTCTTTCATGGGACGCAGGAGAAGAATCATGTGTCTGACGAGTTAATAACTTGCAGTCATCCTCAGTTTTCTCGTCGTCATATGTGGCTACATACATGCAGTATTTGTGAATACTCGATGTTTAGCTGGGATGACTATATCTATTTTCCATTTATCCCTTCACTACATAATTTCAAGTTGTTTTCCTGGATTATGTTGAAGCTAATTCATATTTCTTGGTGGTTATGTGAATTTCTTGGTTTTTTCGGTCTGTCTGGAGTTGCACGTAAGTGTTATTAGTATTGTGAATCAAGAAGACAGTTCTGTCTCATGGTTTGGTAGAATTTGTTGTGCTGCTGTCTCTTTAAATCTTATGCTGTATGTAAGACGGCATTAAGTACGGCTTTGCGATACAAGCGCTATTTCTTGTAGGTCAAAGAGTCCGTATTTATAAAACAGAGTAAATTTAAACGTATTTCTGAAAATGTTATTCCCCATGTTATCAGCTAGAATAAAAGGGGACCTGGACGTCATGAGGCCCTAGGATATGGATTTTTTTGACAATATTATGCGGTTCTTCGTGATTCTAAAACTATGTACTTGATGTGTAATACCTCATCATTTTCGTGTTTAAATACCTTTCTAAGGCTGATGCGGAGCGTGAATGCATAGCTGTCGGGCTACTGTCAAACACAATGCCTTTCCTACAGTGACTGGTTATGTAATTTTGGAGCTGTTATTTCCACAGCAACTCGTCTGTGCAATATCCTTGAAGATCATACCGACTGTACCATGAGTAGGAATTTATTGCGGTCGATCTTTCTGTCGGTACAAGTGGAATACGCGAGTTTACTTAAATTTTTCTCGTGCATTTGTGTTGTAAACTTGTTGTTGTGACAACATATTTGAACCATTTTACGTTGTAAATTGATAGGAACGACGGAGTGTAATTGCAGACGTAAAGTTCATGGTAATCAACAGTAGCTTGTTGTTGGAAATCGTAAAGCCGCAGTGAAGTGATGTCAGGCCTAAAAGTTCGCAAATTAGTGCTTCAAAACGCAAGTTGAAAATCTTACTGAAAATGAACAACATGATGGTGTTTTAAATAGTGAAAATAACGGTTACGGTTAGTTAATAAGTGCAAGCTTCAAAACTGCTATTGTCTGTTGCTAAATGCAAATTCTGTAATAGTGAAAAATTCTTTACGTTTAATAAGGACATAAGTAAGAGAAGAAGCACATCCAACAAAATTGTAGCATAATGCTAAGTGTGTAAAGTAACGAAATGTACATTACATCTCCTGTAACATGCACAAAATATAGCGAAGAGATTATTCGCCTTGTTTATGCCATGAGTTGTATTGGGAAGGGACGAAAAGTAGCGCATGTATCCTGTGCTATGATGTATCTCACACCGCCCCCAACCCCAATCTCCTCCTCCACTCTCCTCCCCTCTACAGACTATCACAGCCCAGTCTCTTAGAGACTGTTAAAATGAAGCAGCCAGTCACAATGTAGCTTCCAAATTTCGTAAGTTTGACATGAATTACGTAAAAATGGTGTCATATTCAAAAATGTTTCCCAATACTGCAGTATTTCAGTGTTGAAAAAATGCGTAAGCTTCACTTGAATTGTGTAAAAATGACACCATGTTCAAAGATCTTTGCGAGTACTGCAGTATTTCTATTTCGAAAAATACTCAGTCCTCGCTTGAATGGGCGTCATGTTCAAGAAAGGCATGGCCAAAGCTGCAGTACATCCCAAAATTGCGTAAGCTTAATTTGCTTTGCGTAAAAATGGCGTCATATTGAGAGACATTTGTCAATACGACACTATTTCCTGCCACATCCCTTTACACTAACAACCCTAATGCCCATGGCCATAACACTTTTGAACACTACCTTTCCCAATCCTCAATGGATTCCAAACCAAGAACCTCCCTAGTCGCCATGACTAACTGTGGTGTCACCGCCAGACACCACACTTGCTAGGTGGTAGCCTTTAAATCGGCCGCGGTCCGGTAGTATACGTCGCACCCGCGTGTCGCCACTATCAGTGATTGCAGACCGAGCGCCGCCACACGGCAGGTGTAGAGAGACTTCCTAGCACTCGCCCAGTTGTACAGCCGACTTTGCTAGCGATGGTTCACTGACAAATTACGCTCTCATTTGCCGAGACGATAGTTAGCATAGCCTTCAACTACGTCATTTGCCACGACCTAGCAAGGCGCCATTATCATTTGCTATTTATCTTGTGATGCATGTACCGTCAGACCGATGTTCACCAATTATGGATTAAAGTTAAGTATTCCAGCAGCTACGTACTTTATTTGCTAGTCTCAATTACTTTACCTGTTCCAGACCTCACGCCAGCCTGCGTGAGCTTAAACGCGTGCCTTTCGACTACCTCGTAGTGGCTTGGCTGACTCGCCAAGTCACAACACTAACTATATCCTCAACCACAATTACTTCTCCTTTGAAGGGATTACCTACAAATAAATCTGGGATATGCCTATGGGCACCCGCATGGTACCATCCGATGCCAATCTATTTATGTACCATCTAGACAAATCCTTCCTAAACACTCAGAATCGTACGCCCCTCACCTGGTTCATATTCACTGACGACATCTTTGAGATCTGGATCGAGGGTGAGGACACCCTATCCACACTCTACCAGAACATCAACAGCTTCTCCCTCATTTACTTCACCTGGTCCATACCAGATGTTGACCTCCACCTGAAAGATGGATACATCGGTTTCTCACTCCACATCACACTTACCAACCACCAGTGATACCTCCACCCATTCCATAGCAAGAAGTCCCTTCCATACACCCTAGCCACCTGTGGCCATCACATCTGCAGTGATGAGCACTCTCTATCGAAATATATTGAGAGTCTCACTGAGGCCTTCACAGACTGCAATTCTTCTCCCAACCTTATATAAAAACAAGCCTTTCATGCCTTATCTTTCCAGTCTCCTACAACCTGCTGAATTCGCACCATCTGGCCGCAAAGGAGCATTACCCCCATAACTCAGTATCGCACAGGACTGGAGCAACTGAATGTGGGCATGACATTCAACAAGCTGCCTGTCTGCACGAATGGCCACCGACAAATTGTGGCCAAGAAGCAAGTGGACCACCCTGTTGCTGAGCACACTGTCCAAAACGACATCCTTCATTTCAGTGACTGCTTCACAGCCTGTGCCATATGGCTCCTTCCTACCAACACCAGCTTTTCTGAATTGCACAGGTGGGAACTCTCCCTAAAGTATATCCTGTGTTTCCGTAGCCTTACTGGCCTCAAACTTCGTTAATCATTGTTCTCACTCATCCACCCCCTTCCCTGCTCCCATCCCAGTACTACACATCCCTCATTCCACCAACACAGACAACCTTTATTATACTTCGTTTCTGCTATCCCCCTCTCCCCAATCTCTCCTCTGGCTGTCTAACCTCCCAACTGCACCTAGCTGTCCTACCCTCTCTCCACCTCGTTCTTGCGTGCTCCCTAGTAGCACTTCGTTGTCCCCCACCCCTATCTTGCTATCCCTCCACCTCCCCCACCAACCTCCTTCTTACCCCCACCCAGTTGGCAAACTCATCATGCACTAATGCTAGCTCACAGTGTGACTTCAGCTGCCAGAGGCTGCAGTCATGTATGTGTGGGTTTCTTTTGCATGTGTGAGTGTGTGTGCCTGTTTCGACAAAGGCCTTGTTGGCCGAAAGCTTACACTCTGACAGTCTTTTTGTTGTGCCTGTTTGCGACTCAGCATCTCCGCTATATGGTGAGTAGCAACTTTCTCTTTCATAATACTGTCACTTTTAAAAAATGGTTGTCTTGCATGGTGATCTTTAAAAATATAATGTCTCTCTTACAAAGAAATTCAGGATTTTTTTTTATGAGAGCTTTGTTTCATTTAGTTTCACGATCTAATCCCGGTCGACCCACACATTTCTGTATCCATATGGTTACTGACGTGAGGGGGTTAACTTTCCTAGAAACAGGATTCAGACACCATGTTCTTAAAGATGTTAACAGAGTAGAACAACGTTAGAATATGCTCAAGAATGCTGTGAAGAAAATTGTTCCTGGAGGCTTACTAAGACCATGAGTCGTCATAAAGTGTTTAAATGAAAAGTGGACGAAGGAAATTAATATTGTATAAACCCGTTTTACTCCCGGAAACTTCAAAATCAAACCTCTATTTGAGAAGTTTCCCAGGCCTATTTCAATTCTGATAACAATATCCTTTGATAACTGAAAACAGTGAAACACTCAGAAGCTAATTTGGTAAATACGGATAGAGTATACTGTAATTTTGCTTGCCAGTAACAGTTAAACCCATATAAATTTGCATATAAACATGAAGGACTGGAAATATGACTTACGTGGCATGTAAACAAAGATCGCGTACTTTGACAGCTGTTAGATTCAAAGTTCCCTCTAATGGGCTAACTTGAACCAATGCAAGTAAGCTACTTCTTTGTAATTGGTCGGTGTAAATAACTTTAATGGCGGATGCTTCAACTTACACGTCTCGCCACATTTCACAGTACAACAAATTCTCCTGCCTAAACGACTATACATACACGTCGAAACACACCCTTCCAAAAGACACACACAGCGCATGGAACAACTAGTACAAATATACTGAACGGCAAAACAAATAAATGACGGCAATAACTACTGTTAATGGTGGGGTCAACAATCAATGAAGGTCAACAGTCTTTACAATATAAAACTATACTTTTATTTACGGAGAGAAACTTCAAGAGACAGTCTGTTACAAAGCAAAAAGAAATTACACTGGTTACAATTGTGAATTTCTCGAAGAGAGGTATGGTTTTGAGTCTTATCTGTTCTGGTTTGGCGTGATGTGGCGACGGCGGTAGAAGCAGTTTGAAGTTGCTGATATGAATCCTATAAGTTCATCCGGTCGTGTCCTTGGCATTAATTTATCCTCTTTCCTTATATCTTGTGTCGACTGGCGGTGGTAATAAGTTGCGTAGCATCCATTTGCCGTAGCCCGGAACAAAGAAACTGTTTATGCAGCGCTTGAGGGTCAGCTGCAACTTTCACACACGATAATTTGGCACAGTCCACACGCCGTATTTAAATTAACATTCCATTTGCTATAATTTGCCAATTGCGAAGTTAGAAAGTCCATCTGCTGTTAATATTCACGGTTCATGATAACACTGTTCCCGCGAAAACAGTCATTTACGTAGCACCACAGTTCACAGTTTTCACGTTGGCAGTTAATGTTTTAGCATACGTCATATTTCGTTGGCAATAAAAACAAGGAATATTTTATGCAATGCAGTTCACTTCTAAACCGACGTCTATACTATCTGTTTACGAGTGCATTGTCACTGCCACAAGCCTCATTCTGCAAAAACCAACAACTCTCGCGTAACACAAAGTCCATTTAGAATGTCCAGAATAAAGTCAAATTTCAAACCGTGGCTAACACACGGAGGTCCGGTATTAACATCGAGTTAATCGCACACCATTACTACACACAACACTTGCTTTCGTACCGCCAAGCTCACGCGCTATCCGCGACTGTCTGCCACATTCTGTTCGTCCTGACAACTATCGATATCTCTCTAACTTCACAGTTCTTTCAACACTTCTGCCTGTTGCATTCCGTTTCAGACAACACATTTAAGTAAACTATTTTGAAAGACCATCAGAAAAAATCTATGTCTGTACACAAGTAACTCATATAGAAAAGAGCACAGTAAACATGATCACACTTCATGTTCTACACTATATAACCAAATGAAAAATATTCTACGTCATCAGAAATATATCTATGAAGTACAAGGTAGTAACAAAAAGGAAAAAAAATGGCATCACAATGCACATAGAACTAAGGTTAGTTTCTTTCATCAAAATATTAAAGGCATAGGTAATAAGAGTAGATGACTTTTTTGTGTATTTGGGTGAAAGACATCCTGTGTCTATCTGAGCATCGCAGCCAAACAGAATGCTTAAGGAAGCACAGAAAAATAAAAGTTAGCTTATTTCCTCAGAATGTTAATTGATTAAGAAGGTAGAAAAGTTTCTTGTCTGTTTGGGAACTGCAGAAATCTCTGGAAAGGTAAACATCTTGTTCCTATGTGAATACAACATAACAATAAGGTTTGAGAAGTTCAATAGTGAAGATCACATTATAGCGTCTTCCACTTGTAGAACTAATATCGGGAGAGGAGGAGTTATGACATATAGTAAGGGAGAACACAAATTCAGGAACATTGAAACAAGCAGACATAGTAGTGTTCAGCATACACAATTGTGTGCTTGTGAATTGTTGTTGTTGTAGTCATCAGTCCGAACACTGGCTGGATGCAACTCTTCATGCTACCCTACCCTCCGCAAGCTTTTCAATCTCCGAATAATTAGTGCAACATACTTCCTTTTGAACCTGGTTACTGTGTTCATCTCTTGGTCTTCCATTGTAATTTTTAGCCCCCACACTCCGAGCTCCAATACTAACGAAGATAGGTCCTTTCTCTATGAAGAGAATGACCGACGAAATAGAATAAATAAAGCTCGAATCGTTTGTTCAGTGAACAATCCCACTCTAACTTTTCTAGAAACAGCCTCATTACACATAAATAATAAATTTAATACAGGAAATATGGTTTGAAATAAGGTATGTCATCTGATCTTAAGAAAAAAAAAGGTCATTAAGTAATGAATTCTCAGGTTATTATTATGTAGGTGACAGTACAAATAACTTACATGTTGTCTCTAAAACGCTCGGACAGAGCAAGATGAGTGATTAAGGACGTGACAAATGAAAAATAACTTTGACAAAGCACGATAGCGTGCATATACCTAACGTCTCAGGCTTCTAAATTAAAGATACACATTGATATTCAAAGCCTTTACATTTACGTGTCGCACATAAAATAAATGGAATTAAGCTTCTGATTTAAGAAGAAGCGCTACATCACCCTATTGATTACTAGAAGTTTCTGATATTAACAGCACTCACTTCGGGCATTCAGTAGCATCTTATTTCGGGATTAGATTTAAATATTTTAGTGTGATGGGATTTGGAAGGAATTACCTGTACAAGGACTAATATTCTTAGTTTTGCCTCCCCATTTGGGCGATGATACATAGCAAACCATGTTTAATAACCGGATCAAGGTCTTAAAATCCTATCTTCTATCCCTTGCCAAATTTAACTTGAACTGACTGGAATAACGACATAATAAATGAAGATAGATGAACGTTTGGAAGTCGCACTACTTTTTACAAACTGTCTTTCGATGATTTTGCTTCATATGTGGTATTCAGTATATTGATCAACAGATAAAGACTGAATGTGATTATGTCTTTAGTGTGTGATAAAAATGACTGATTTACAGTTTCATTAACAACATTCTCTAAAGAAAATATTAATGAAATTTCATTTCGTTGTTTCTTAGTTTGGGGCACATAGAGAGAGGTTCGGGGAGTATAGAGGGACCAGCCAGCGATGGAAAAAGGACGTCCGTCGTCGGCCCCATAACTCAGGACGATTTGGTAGGAACACGGGCGTCGCGACTGGTGGAACAGCTGACGGTTCCAAACATCAGTTCGGATTTGTAGGTCTTCTCAGCGAGTCGTTAGCAGCTCACGAACAGTAAACATGATACATTAAGAAGGCAGTATCAGAGTTACATAATAACAAAAGCCTCGTGGAGTTTTCTGAAATAAATTCTTTGTTAAAATGGATGTAACACTTAAAATAATTGCTTATTTACAAATAATTTATGTTATGCACGTGTATTTGGGAACTTTGTCCAACTTTTATTTTTGGTTGGTAAGCTTGCTTATGGGCAAGAACCCAGTGTAGTACCTAAAAAGTTAAATTGTCTTTCTCAGTTCGATAGATACTGTCCGCTTTCCTGGTATTAGTTTATTTATATATACACGCCCTGCAAGCTCTGAATAAGCGTCTCTGTAGGACGTTTTATCATGTTTTCTCACTGTTGTCAGTTGAAAACTTTAAAACTCTTAATAATTGCACACACAGAGTTACACGGGACGACAATGAGGTATACTGCACGGAACGTTATTGCGCAGCGACATAGTAGTCGCTGGGCCGTAACTGCAGTAAAAATCCCCTCACATAAGTTTCGGAAATGCCGGTGTTCCACAAGTCGTACTGAATTTTTACCGGGCAGTGACTGTCCATGGATTAACTTCACGACAACACGACACTTACAGTGTGACTGAGGTAAGTGTACTTACGATGTGGGCCTTATTGTATTTTTAAAGATTTTGTCAACCAGTTTGACTCTCTGAAATTACTCGCATGACCGTCCTACTTCATGAGCTTCTGTAAGCATGAGCATTTGTTTAGCAACTTTAAGTTCACGTAAGCATTTATTTCGCACTTAGTTTTAATTAGAAGCATTCATCTTGCACTCATTTCCACATGTGTATTTATTTACTACTTGCCTTTACATGGAAGCGAACATTGTCTCTTTTTGCCTGACGGAACGTAAATTTTTGTTTACAATAGGTTTCAGTAACATTAGTGACTTTTATAAAATTCATTACGTGCATGTCTTTTCCTAATTCTTATCACCATGGCCGTGTCGCAATACATATTGAATACATTTGCCTGATACAAACGAAATTACTCTTTTTTTCTCGATTAATCACATATATCGATGTTGATGACCTTATTGTCTCGCCTAGGAGCCAAAACTCCAAGAATGTCCCCAACGTAAACGGAAACCGAAAAAAAGCACCGCATATATGACAGGAAAAGCAACTAAAGGCAAAAGAAAAAGCTGTCAGACATAACCCCTGTTAAACGTACATCAGATAATTCATGGCGCATTACTGAACACAGTACCACGACATTGTAAAATAAAAGGAAAACAGATAATCATTGGTAACTACGTAGATTGGAAACCATCAGCCTTAGATTATGGTGAATACAGAACCGTAATCATAGGTACAACTACAAATAGTGCAGGTTCGTTCATTCTCCTCACACTAAAATGATGTGATTTAGCAGGAATATAGGACAACCAACCAGTTACAATAAATGGTGGTTTTCAAATAACCGTAACTACGGTATATCGATAATTTTTACTTTTTGGACCGTCTGTCTACAACTGAATGAAACACAATTTTCGTGCCATGCGCGTTTCACATTTATTCTTTGTAAGTTGTCTTTAGTGGCCTGGAATATGTACAGTTGTCTTGTGACAGCCAGAGCAAGAGCACCAGCAGCAGCGAGTACTGTTTGTATAAAGCGTTTATTTTGCATTTTGTTTACGACCTTCCACTAAGGAAGGGATTCTATTTGTGTTTATCTGCTCTGCATAGTAACTAACAGTTCTTGATAAAACTTTACGTAGTTTTCGTGTTAGATTTCTTAGTGTTTTCTTGATCGTTTAGAACAGAAAGCGCCCTAAAACCGTCTTTTGTTTGTTTCGCGGCCGTTAGCCACTAGTCACTTGAATCAGCAGTTGTCTTGTGACAGCCACAGCGAGAGCACCAGCAGCAGCGAGTACTGTTTGTATAAAGCGTTTATTTTGCATTTTGTTTACGACCTTCCACTAAGGAAGGGATTCTATTTGTGTTTATCTGCTCTGCATAGTAACTAACAGTTCTTGATAAAACTTTACGTAGTTTTCGTGTTAGATTTCTTAGTGTTTTCTTGATCGTTTAGAACAGAAAGCGCCCTAAAACCGTCTTTTGTTTGTTTCGCGGCCGTTAGCCACTAGTCACTTGAATCAGCAGTTGTCCTGTGACAGCCAGAGCGAGAGCACCAGCAGCAGCGAGTACTGTTTGTATAAAGCGTTTTTGTACTTATTTGCTGCGCTTAGCTTTTAAATAGTTTTTCTGGGAAAACCTAGCGTAGTTTTCGCGTCTCGTATTTCAGTGAGTGTTTCTTGATTATCAGAGTAGCTCATCAGAAGATTATCTTGGGAATTTGTCACCGTATAGAGTAGGGTAAACATAGTCATGTGTAGGGACTGTGGTTGTTGTGAGCGGACGCAAGGAGAATTGGCCACTCTTCGGGGGCAGGTGGAGGCTTTGTCTGTTAGGCTCATCGAGCTCGAGGCGCAGGCGTCGGCTCGTAGTGGCGTTGGGGCAACTGTGGTGAGACCTATGCCTACTTCGGTGGCCTTGGAATCACATGGAACCCCTGATGTCGCTGCGTCTTCCGGCAGTGAGCATCTTACCGGTCAGCCATCACTCCAGGGTGAATGGCGGACAGTGGTGGGCTCGCGCGTGCCTGGCCGAAAGGCGAAGGTGGGATCTGGCCGCGTGGCAGCTGCCTTACCCCTTTCCAACAGGTACGGGGTGCTTCCTAGTGGTGATGACATCGTTTCCGAGCCACCACAGGATGCCTCGCCTGTTGGGCCAGTGGCCGATTCTCCGGCAAGGTCCCGACGGTCACAGAGGGCGGGCCTATTAGTTATAGGGAGCTCCAACGTTAGGCGGGTTATGGAGCCCCTCAGGAAAATAGCGGGTAGGTCGGGGAAGAATGCCAGTGTGCACTCGGTGTGCTTGCCGGGGGGTCTCGTCCGTAATGTGGAGGAGGCCCTTCCGGCAGCTATTGAACGCACTGGGTGTGACCGGCTGCAGATAGTAGCACATGTCGGAACGAATGACGCCTGCCGCTTGGGTTCTGAGGCCATCCTTGGTTCCTTCCGGCGGCTGGCTGATTTGGTGAAGACAACCAGCATCACACGCGGAGTGCAAGCTGAGCTTAATATCTGCAGCATAGTGCCCAGAGTCGATCGCGGTCCTCTGGTTTGGAGCCGTGTGGAGGGTCTAAACCAGAGGCTCAGACGACTCTGCGACTATAATGGTTGCAAATTCATCGACCTCCGTTATTGGGTGGAGAACTGTAGGGCCCCCTAGACAGGTCAGGCGTGCACTACACACCGGAAGAAGCTACTAGGGTAGCAGAGTACGTGTGGCGTGCACACGGGGGTTTTTTAGGTTAGAGGGACCCCCCTTGGGCGAAACGATAAAATACCTGACGGCTTACCAGAGAGGACATTATCATCGTTGATAAAGAACGTCCGTCCTCAGAGACCAAAAACAGGAAAAGTTAACGTAATATTGGTAAACTGCAGGAGTATCCAGGGCAAGGTTCCTGAATTAGTATCTCTTATTGAAGGAAATAGTGCGCATATAGTATTAGGAACGGAAAGTTGGTTAAAACCGGAAGTGAACAGTAACGAAATCCTAGACACAGAATGGAATATATACCGCAAGGATAGGATAAACGCCAATGGTGGAGGAGTATTTATAGCAGTAAAGAATTCAATAATATCCAGTGAAGTTATTAGCGAATGCGAATGTGAAATAATCTGGGTTAAGCTAAGTATCAAAGGTGGGTCAGATATGAAGTCGGATGCTTCTGTAGACCACCTGCATCAGCAACCGTAGTAGTTGAGCGCCTCAGAGAGAACCTGCAGAACGTCGTGAAGAAGTTTCGTTATCATACAATTGTAATAGGGGGAGACTTCAATCTACCAGGTATAGAATGGGATAGTCACACAATCAGAACTGGAGCCAGGGACAGAGACTCTTGTGACATTATCCTGACTGCCTTGTCCGAGAATTACTTCGAGCAGATACTTAGAGAACCAACTCGTGAAGCTAACGTTTTAGACCTCATAGCAACAAATAGACCGGAACTTTTCGACTCCGTGAATGTAGAAGAGGGTATCAGTGATCATAAGTCAGTGGTTGCATCAATGACTACAAGTGTAATAAGAAATGCCAAGAAAGGAAGGAAAATATATTTGCTTAACAAGAGTGATAGGGCACAAATCGCAGAATATCTGAGTGACCACCATCAAACGTTCATTTCTGAGGAAGAGGATGTGGAACAAAAATGGAAAAAATTCAGAAACATCGTCCAGTACGCCTTAGATAAGTTCGTACCGACTAAGGTCCAAAGCGAGGGGAAAGATCCACCGTGGTATAACAATCATGTACGAAAGGTACTACGGAAACAAAGAAAGCTTCATCATAGGTTTAAGAGTAGTCGAATCATAGCTGATAAGGAAAAGCTGAACGAAGCGAAAAAGAGCGTAAAGAGAGCAATGAGAGAAGCATTCAACGAATTCGAACATAAAACATTGGCAAACAATCTAAACAAGAACCCTAAAAAGTTTTGGTCATATGTAAAATCGGTAAGCGGATCTAAATCCCCTATTCAGTCACTCGTTGACCACGATGGCACCGAAACAGAGGACGACCGAAGAAAGGCAGAAATACTGAATTCAGTGTTCCGAAACTCTTTCACTGCGGAAAATCGTAACACGGTCCCTGACTTCAGCCGTCGCACGGACGCCAAAATGGAAAATATTGAAATAAACGATATCGGAATTGAAAAACAACTGCTATCACTTAGTAGCGGAAAAGCATCCGGACCAGACCAGATACCCTTAAGATTCTACAGTGATTATGCTAAAGAACTTGCCCCCTTTCTATCAGCAATTTATCGTAGATCGCTGGAAGAACGTAAAGTACCTAGCGACTGGAAGAAAGCGCAGGTCGTTCCCATTTTCAAGAAGGGTCATAAATCAGATGCGAATAATTATAGGCCTATTTCGCTTACGTCAATCTGTTGTAGAATAATGGAACATGTTTTGTGTTCTCGTATTATGACGTTCTTAGATAATACAAATCTCCTTCATCATAACCAACATGGATTCCGCAAACAGAGATCATGTGAAACTCAGCTCGCCCTATTTGCCCAAGAAATTCACAGTGCCGTAGACACTGGCGAGCAGATTGATGCCGTATTCCTGGACTTCAGGAAGGCATTTGATACGGTTCCGCACTTACGTTTAGTGAAAAAAATACGAGCTTACGGAATATCGGACCAGGTTTGTGATTGGATTCAGGATTTCCTAGAAGAAAGAACACAACATGTCATTCTTAACGGTTCAAAATCTGCAGATGTAGAGGTAATTTCGGGAGTACCGCAGGGAAGCGTGATAGGACCTTTATTGTTTACAATATACATAAATGACTTAGTTGACAACATCGGTAGCTCCGTGAGGCTATTTGCAGATGACACGGTTGTCTACAAGAAAGTAGCAACATCAGAAGACTCGTACGTACTCCAGGTGGACCTGCAGAGGATTAATGCATGGTGCGACAGCTGGCAGCTTTCCCTAAACGTAGATAAATGTAATATAATGCGCATACATAGGGGCAGAAATCCATTCCAGTACGATTATGCCATAGGTGGTAAATCATTGGAAGCGGTAACGACCGTAAAATACTTAGGAGTTACTATCCGGAGCGATCTGAAGTGGAATGATCACATAAAACAAATAGTGGGAAAAGCAGGCGCCAGGTTGAGATTCATAGGAAGAATTCTAAGAAAATGTGACTCATCGACGAAAGAAGTAGCTTACAAAACGCTTGTTCGTCCGATTCTTGAGTATTGCTCATCAGTATGGGACCCTTACCAGGTTGGATTAATAGAAGAGATAGACATGATCCAGCGAAAAGCAGCGCGATTCGTCATGGGGACATTTAGTCAGCGCGAGAGCGTTACGGAGATGCTGAACAAGCTCCAGTGGCGGATACTTCAAGAAAGGCGTTACGCAATACGGAGAGGTTTATTATCGAAATTACGAGAGAGCACATTCCGGGAAGAGATGGGCAACATATTACTACCGCCCACATATATCTCGCGTAATGATCACAACGAAAAGATCCGAGAAACTAGAGCAAATACTGAGACTTACAAGCAGTCGTTCTTCCCACGCACAATTCGTGAATGGAACAGGGAAGGGGGGATCAGATAGTGGTACAATAAGTACCCTCCGCCACACACCGTAAGGTGGCTCGCGGAATATAGATGTAGATGTAGATATTTAGTTTACATTTTGGGGCAATGTACCTATAGGTTATAAACAGTTCTGCTGTCTGGTTTTTGCAATGATGCAGCAATATTTTAAATTTTACTTACAGTTTTCGTAGACGATTTTCTGCATTTTATGTTTCTGTTCCATTTATGGTGCCATTCCTCTTCTTGTAACAGCCACTTGGAGTTTTTTCCACATTTCACAGCACTAGGAGCTGAACACTTGTTTTGATGCAGTGTTTTGGTTTGTGTTGGCGACTGTCGGATGTTCTTGCAAAGATCGAATGTTACTGCCAACTTTCGAGGGTAATTTTTGAAGTATCTGTGATCTATTTGTGTATGCATGTGTGTGTGTGTGTGTGTGGGTGTGTGTGTGTGTGTGTGTGTGTGTGTTTTTAGTGTGAAATAATATTTATTTTGGTGAGCTTTTTTTGGCGTTGCTTGTGTGAGAGGGGCTATTTTTTATCTTATCATTTCTTTTATTAAGTGTAGTAGGGAGAGTGTACTGATGTGTGTTTGCTCATTTATCACACGTTTGTTTTCAGCGATGGCTTTCTGAATGTGGAAGCTTTCTTGCATTTGTATAAGGTTTTCGTCATCTGTGTCTATTCTCATTATTTTCATTTCTTGTTCCATGTTTGTAGGATGGTGGTTATGGTGTTGTAAGTGTTCTGCAAATGTGGAATTGTTTGTTCTGTAATTCCAAGACTTATGTTCATTGTACCATGTTTTAAAATTCCTGCATGTCATACCTATGTATACTGAATCACAACTTTGACATTCAAGTTTGTATATTCCTGATCCCTGGAATTTATACCTCTTGGTAGTTGGTTCAGTTAGGTGTGACTGGAGGGTTTGCCCAGTCTTACATGATATGTGGAAGCCCTGTCTCTGTAGTATGTTGGCAACTCTATGTGTTAAATTATGTGTGTAAATCATAGTGTACCATCTGTTTCTATTCTGTGTGATGTTTTCAATGTGTGTGTTGGTTGAGTATGTTTGTAAGTTGGCAGCTTGTGAGTTATCTTGTATTCTGGAAGTGTTGTATTTGTTTTGTATTTGTGTTTTTATTTTTTGATTTAGACTGTGTACTATATGTGTGTCATACCCATTGTTCCTAGCTATTTGTATGGTTGTACTCATTTCTGTTTCATAGTTTCTCTTGTTGAGTGTGATCTTGTTTAACCTATGTAACACATGTATTAGTGCTGGAAGCTTCTTGTTGTGGGGATGATTAGATGCGGAATGTATTATTGTGTCTGTGGCTATTGGTTTTCTAAAGATGTTAACTGTATGTTTTTCATTTTCGTTTTTTATTGTTACGTCAAGGAAATTTACTTGACTTTCTTTTTCAAGTGTATATCTTATGTTATGGTGCACTTTGTTGATTTCTGAGTGGAGTTCACCAATTTTTTTCATTTGGCTCATCTACCTGACAAATAATGTCATCCACGTATCTGTAGCAACATCTGATTTTAAAAATTTCATTAGTGGTTATTGTTTGAAATATCTGATTTTCTTGATGGATGAAAATGTTTGCTAATGTTCCTGATATTGGGGAACCCATGGACAGTCCATCACTTTCTAGGTAACATTCATTCTCAAAGTGAAAGTAGTTTTGTTTGATTGTCAGTAAGAGCATATTTGTTATTTCTTTTATTACTTATGTGGTAAGGATGCTGTAGGATGTCAGATTTTGTTCTATGATTGATATTGTGTCTGTGATAGTGATGAAGGTTGTAACATCCACGAGATAAATTTTAGCTACAGTGCGACGAGAGGAAAGTATGCCTCTTAAGAGTTATAAACATTATCTATCTGACATATAGAAAAACAGTGAAATAAAACAAAACGATGATAAATATTAATTATTTATATAACATTTAATAATGTAATTGGACATATCGATATGTATCATACAAAGACAATGATAATTGTAAATTCCTTTTATGATCTGCGTTCGTCTTCCTTTGTTTTTACCTTTTTTGGGTTGGCTTTTGTAGGTTGCAGACACAAGACGCATATTAAACTGAGGTCTGTTAAGAAATTGTAATTATTTGTTAATTATTACTTGAGAATAGAGTTCATTATTGTTACAAATATGAGTGAATAATTATTTGTAACATTAATTCCTCTCTCAATAACCATTATCTGTGTTAATTATTTCTTTCCGCTGCAAGGAGCGCAGCCATTGATGATAGCCATTCGTATCGCATTTTTATCAGTGTTTCTTACGAAAGTATCAAAGGTTTGCTTGATGAAAATTAGTCTAAATAGTGCACAACATAAAAGTAAAATTTAATCTGCATTAATTCAGTTACTTGCCCTGTTAATAGGAAATTTGCTCTAAAAATAGAAAGTATCTGTCAATTGTCTGCCGCTGAGGCGTAGCGCCATATAACGGTCCGGCCCAGGAGGCGGTTAAGTGGGTGATTTGTCGCAGAGCTGAATAGTGACGGATGGTGACGCGAGACTGGACACACATGTAGTTTATGCATCAGCCGATAGAGGACAATATTGGCTAGGGGGACTGTGATTTTAGTTTCGATTGTGCCCACTAGAGTGCACTAAAGTAATAGAATGTTGTTCATAAACTGTTGTAGTATTTTCATTAAGTGTTATTATTTCTTTTTGTGTATGTAAAATGTTATAAATGTGTTTAGCAGTACGAATGACGCGTGAGTGTGGTTTAAGGTTAATATGAAGATAAGTCATTAATGAGTTATGTAGTAGGATTTAGTGTGGAAACATTTCGAAAAAGTATGGATATTGACAAAGGGAATTTTTGTAGAATAGTTTTGTAAAGTAAGTTTATGGTAAAGGGAAAGTTAATTCAGGTATAAATAACAATAGTAAATAACTTTATGCATAAGCAAAACTTCAGCATATTAGATAATTACGTCGATAAAAAGTGCAGTCGTTAGGTTTACTATTTTGCGATTGGTTATGGATGAAAAGCGTGGACTGACGGGGGAGAATGTTGTTTTGCGATTGGCTGTTGAGTAAACTGACCAATAGTAAAGCAGTATTCTTCTCGCGCCTTTCTCTGTTGGTAGAGACGACTTAGAGCATTCTAGAGAGGATTCGAAGCCTAGCCATGAAACAGATCGGAGGTCTGTGGTAGTAGTTCCGATGGAAATGATAAGTTGCCGGATCTAGCAATGTTTCATGCATCAAAAGTGTTGGAGACGGCATAATTATTCCGATGTGTGTGTAGAAATTTCGGAATTTTTAAGTGAATTTTGTGATGAGAAAAGATGTATAGTCCGTGTGGCGTATTGAGCAGGTCGGTGGCTAAAACCTGTGATTGCATTTGGTACCGACAGACTTAATATTTGGCGAGCATTATCAATCAAAAACAATCAGTATTTTTGTAGCTATTACGTTTTGTGGACATGCAACACCATAAACTTGCTAACGTGAGTGAAAGGGATTATCAGTGACTGTGTTAAGACTAGCACGGGCTTAGCAGTGATACTTGTTCACCTAAGTTTCATAATATATTAATTGTGGACAAAATTTCCAATCTTTCATTTGTGGGAAAACTTTATCCCGAAACGTAGATTAGTGACTTAAATTGCAGCCTGGTTCACGTTGAAGTACAGTAGGTTTCACTCGGCTTTCCTACTGATATCTGCTGAGACATTGTTCACAGGTAGGTGCAGGTTCGTCGTAAAGGGACGGAAACAACCGCGCCGCCGCACCGCCATCTTAACAATTATCTCAGTGGCAAATTCAAATTATTCAACTCTGCAGACATAAATGCCGAAGGTAATAAAAATGTGTAAAAATAAATGTGCACGGTGGTTCCGAACTCATGTTAATGAAAATAATTTGAACCAGATTGGTTCTTTAAAAACAGTGCTCATAGCACGATCCACATAACAGACTTTTTCTTGCTGATGTATGGATCAAAAATTAATTACGCATGAGTTGCGAAGAATATTGTTTCAGGTAACATATGTCAGTGTTGTGCGCGGCTCATATTCGGTGGTTTTAATGATCGTTTTGCTGAAGATAACTGTTTCCATCATAATCAATAGTTGTATAGAATCTGTTGTATGAACGTACACAACTTACAGACAGCACTTTAACACAATATTAACTTCGATTTCTTTAGCAGCTTGACCGAATGTTTAGCCGGGAGGAAATATTATTTGGTAATTACTCACTGTAATGGAATAACATTATCATTTTCATTTACAAATTAGTTAAATACCAAACCACCGAATAACACAGCGAACGCCACAAGGTATACCGATTTTCTGTGTCGAATGACATTAGTGATGCTGTATGTTTTCGACGTGTTCTGTTAGATTTCCTGTGTTCATCACTATTCTGTTTTTTCTGTGTTTTATCGCTACGTAATTAACTTTTGGAGATGTTTGGCTATGTAGTATTATAACATTAATGTGCCATGAAACACGCTAATGTTACCCTCTGAATGGTTTTCGAAGTTAAACCGTGCATTTGTCTAATGGAAAAAGGGTATCGGACTTTGATTTAGAATTTTGTGAAGTTAGCAGAAAAACCAAAGAGGCTTTATCCTTGGGAGTTAAAAAAGTGATAAAATCAAAAATGAATGAAAAATTAATGGTTGTCAGCCTTATTAGGCACATCAATTTGGAAATATATTATTAGAAAATTGGATATTAGTTATTGAAGTAACTATTGTTGAGATTTCACTTTCGATAGCAAACAGGAAACAAACTGAAACAGTGCTATCTGTACTGTGTGTAGCAAGAGTTACAAACAACACACCCCAGTAAATTATGCGAAACAAAATTGCACTGAGCTCATACTAATGTCAGCAACACTCAAGAGCATTACTTAATCAAATACTGAAACATCACTCCATGAAGTGCAGAACTAATTTCGGATATTAGGGACTTCTATCTCGGCAGGCATAAATAACATAAATAAAATTGAATAACATCTTAAATACACTGTTTAAGCTCCACTACATATAGCAGTTTTCTTAGTAACAGTAACAGTAGAAGTTTTTATTAATAGGCAGAGAATATGATGGGGATCCATAAACTGCCAAGTTTAACTGGTCAAGGATAATTGATTACAGCAATAGTAAAAACTAACTGTAAAAACTAATCATTCACTTAAATTATTTTGAAAGGTAATGGAATACAACACTGATCTTAATTAACTTCAAAAGAACCATTCATGATGGCTACCAAAATTACACTATCTTTGAAAATGTGCATAACTTCACTACTGCACTACTGTAAATCTGTTCATTAAAGATTTACATGACTTGAACTTTAATCACCTGTGAAGCTATTGCTACTCTTTTTAATTTAGACAAAAGATCACTTTTAAATACATGAATGCAACAATTGTTCATTTAAATCAGAATATTCGGTTTTAGTAGCACGTAGGTGAGGATCCTGCATAGGTTCGTGATAAGGATTGAAGTTATGGTTTCGAACACGAATTGACGTTTTATGCGATTATTGTTGAAACAACACACAAATTAACAGGTCCACGCCCATGTACATTACTTAACTGAATGTATGAAGTCTATGAAGCAGTGGCGTAGATCGGTGGCAGGCGAAATGGCCGCTAACTGTACTCGTGGCTCTTGATGTGCGAATGCTCTATAAAATCTCTTCTTGGCGTTGGATTTTCAACATATAGATTATTCCGTGAATATCAAATAATAGCCAGATCTACATCTGAGGTAGATCTCTTCTAATGCAGCTTCCAAATGTCTCTCTTAGCACCACCGAGGTGTACCATGCTAAGGGTAGCCACACACTGTGTGCCGCTCACACAAACGAGCCGCTCAGTTCTACTGCCAAACCCACCTTTTACATCACACCATGCCACTTTCGTTATGGAGGGACTTCACTGCGTCGTTTACATGTTACAAATACCAGTACCCTAAGCATGCACCAGCTTTTGACGAACATACTTTTTCATAAACAAATTTGAACTACAATAATTTAAAATTTTAATATATTATTTGGCTCTTTTCATGTATACATTACAAAACTCTATTTTTTTTTTACCATACATCAAGGAGTTCAAACAACACAGAATGTGCACTTCATAAACTGAAGATACACAGTTACTTAAAAGAAACCTACTCCTAATCGATATAACTGTTACAGTATGTTTGGGCTTTCCTGAAGTTAATAATGGTTCGCGATCTTTATGTATCTTTGGTTGGCTGCAGAGTGTTGGTGCTTGTGGGTTTTTCTGTGTTATGAAGTATTTCTGTTTGTCTGTGAGTGTGTGTTCAACGTTTTTTGAAGTTTGTTACAGGTTTGCCTGGAATCGTGTAGCTGGATCTGACTTCATTTTCTGTATGGTGTTGGTATTTATGTATTCCTTGGTTTTTGTGATGCAGTGCGCTTTCTCCATAAGTACTGTTATATTTCCGTTGTCTGCTTTTGTTATTAGTACGTTGCTGTTTATTAACTTTTGTTTTAGTGCTGTTGTGGTGGCTGCTTCTGTTTTGTTGCTCTTACTGTGTGTCAGCTGTGTCTGTTTTTTTATGCCTTTTATTTCTTTTTTTAATTCTCTTGTCAGTGTCATGTTTATCTCACAATTATTTTTTGTTCTTCTTGACATATTTGGCAGTCCTCCTGATTATGCTGCAAGTATTCCATCAAGCCAATCCTTATTTGTGCCTTAGCCTGAAGTTTAGATTTAATTTGTATGTCCAGTTAATTACACAGAATCTGAAACTTACAGACATGTATTAGTAGTCTCACAACAGAAAAGTTTTCCAACATAACAACACTTTATAACATCATGAACAACAGTAAAATACTATTTAATTAATTTCATATACACTTTTTAATGTTGCCCCTTACTAATCATTTCTGTAGACATAAGGTTTCAAATCTAGAGTTTTACAAACACCTAATGGCTTCTTTGACTTAGGGTAGATAAGGTAATATGCGTCAATGTGCGGAGTTCCTTGCACTTCAAAGGGATCATTATAAATATATCTGAACTTAGAAATTTCTTGGTTTATTTCACTTTATTTTTCGTGAGTTTTTGCGAGAAAAAATCCCAAATTTTGAATTTGGGCACTTTAAGGCCATTATCCTGCCTTTTAGATCTGGCCTTCGCTTTTTGTTTCATTCTTTTTCCTACTATGTCTTTTTCCTCCCTCAGATCTAGTTCTACACAGTGTGGAAATTATTAGGTTTCTACAATTATAATTTTGCTCTTATGATTTAGTAGAACTTCCTTGGGTGTAAATCCTGTAGTTTCATGGTGGAGGATATTCATTATAATTTCAAAGTCTGCAGTAAAACTGCCCTATGCGTTTTGATTGTGGTGGCAGTAAGTTTGACACAATCAATCTAGTTCGTGCATATAGAGCTCCACTGGATTGTTTGCAGGATGGTATGCTGAAATATATTCCATTTGAATGTCATTCTGTTCCATCCCTACCTCTCACATTTTAAAATGAATTGGGATCCATGATCTGGTAGTATTATCTTTGGTTTCCCTATCACATTGAAATATTCAGTCATTCTATCAAATAATGCTTTCACAGTAGCTTTCCTAACGGGAAAAAATTTGATAAACTTCGAAAATACTTCTAATACCACTAAAACGTAGGTACAATTTCCAGAAGTTTTTGGGAGAGGCCTGTAAAAATCCACTGTCAATAAGTTAAGAGTATCTTCTAGTACATTGTTTTGCATGTCACCTTGGTAACATGGCAAATATCAAATGACTCAATTCGATCTGTTACTTTCTTTGTTGCACTGATATTTATTGTTAATAAGTCACAAAGTTTTTCGATACACATTTTCGGACCACAGTGTCCTAAGGCGAAGTGAAAATAGTAAATTACTTCAGTCTTACATTGCGATGACCAACACACTTCCCACTCCTCTCTACTCACATCTTCGGTATTATTAAAATTTACTGTAACTGACTTCCAGACTTCATCTTCATTTTGGAAATACTGCATATTTCTGGATATCTGTTTGATTTCTGTTTCCTCTGTACCTCTTTAATGAGCCTCATATGGAAAGTGCTATCTTCGTTATTTTCCTTTGGCACGCTGTCTATCCCTTTAGGTAGTCTTCACTGAGCATCTGCTACATGATTGTTCCTCCCTTTAAAGTAAAAAATTTCGTGGTCAGACTGCTGGAGGTACAGTGCCCAACGGCTTAATCTGCTGGTAAATAAGTGGTAGTCTTTAAGAAACGTCAACCCTCTGCGATCAGTATGTGTAATTGTTTATGTCCCCACAAATTATTTCAGAACCTTTTCAAACCCCATATGACGGCTATAGTTTTCTTTTCTGAAATGATGTGATTTCATTCGTACTTAGTCAGGGTTCTTCTAGCAAAAGCTTTTGCCCTATGTTTTGATTCTAATGTGTCTATGCTTTCTTGGAAAATTTCTACGCTGATTCCGTATGCACTGATATCATTACTCACATGAAATGGTTCACTCAAAATAGGGTGATGCAAGATATTGTTCCTTATTAATTCATTTTAAAAATTTTCGAAATCTTGTTGGCTTTCCTCTGTCCAGTTGATTGCTCTATTTTTCATAAGTAACCCATTTAAATGATTGTTAAATGCTTGCCCCTTCGCGAATTTGTGGGAAAATCTGCAGAGACCAAGATATGATTTTAATTTCTGTCAGTTCTTAGGTGGTGGCCATTTTACAATGGCATTTAACTTCTCTGGGTCCTTTCTAATCCCAGAAGTGGTAATAACATGTCTCAAGAATTTCATTTCACCTTTTTACGAATTCATATTTCTACAGTTTTAGTGTCATCCTTCCTGCTTGAAGAGTGCAAAAGGTTTTGTCTAATAATTTGCAGTGTTCTTTCCAATTTTCCAGTGGCGATCAACAAGTCGTCCACGTATGTGGTCAATTTTGCACTTAGTTTCCTTCCTAGCACGGAATCTAAAGCCCTGATAAAGACTGAGACAGAAGTATTAAGACCAAACGGAACAACTTTGTACTGTTAACATTTCCCACAAATAGAAATGAGGTGCACTTTCGAGGCTCTTTATGTAACGGAATATGCCAATACCCCACTTTGAGATCAAGGCTAGTCAAATACCGCTCATTGCGGAACTTTTGCAACAGTTCATTTAAATTATCTGCATGATTTACTTGTTTTTTTACAATCTTGTTTAGTGTCGTTGCATCGACTACTAATCGAATGCATCTTTCTTGTTTACAATAATGAGAGGGCTATTATACTCACTATTGCTCCTTTCAAGAATTCCCCATTCAATTATTTTATCGATTTCTTTCTGCATGGTTTCTCTCTTAGCTAGAGATACTGGATAATGTCCCACGAAAAATGGTTCATGTTCTATTGCTTTAATATGGCATTCAAAGTTTCTTTACTAGTCCCGATTTCTCTGAAAACACATCCTGATTATTACTCACAATGTTGAACAGATTGGCTTCCTGTTTTGACGTAAGTTACTGTATCTCTTTAACAGGTTTCTACCTTTGAGCCATCAATCATTACGTTCTTTACTTGGTATATTTCATATAAATTCGACAAACCATCATTCCCAGGGTGTAACTCTAATAGCAGTGAATCAACTTTGGTCTCCTGTGAAATTTCGTTCTCCTCCAATCTAACTTCCAAAATACCAGATTTATTATTAATTATCATTGTCCTGCTACCGCAGTCAACGAATAATTCTTCCTTACGTAACCAATCGATACCTAAAATCATCTCAATATTCAATTCAGGCACGACCAGAAGACGTGTTCAGATTTTCGCCCATTAATTTCAAATTCCACCAACACTTGTCTTCGAATAGGCTTGGTGTGTTTGCCAGTTGCCCTAAAATTTTCACACCATTTACTGAAATCGTAACTAACCCAGGTTTATTGGAAATGTGTTCAAAGAAAGATTGTGAAATTGCACTAATTTTGGATCCAGTGTCTAAAAGTACTTGCAATTTATTACTGTAGATTTCGACTGAGACGGTTGTTTGTTTGATCGTCCTATTTTCTGAATTTTCTTGTTCCTGCCGTAACAAATCTTGTTTCACGATCAGATCGCTCCAAGATACGTTATTTACTGGCAAATCACATATGTCTGTGGGCTTCTTCTGTTTTCTGATTGCTACGCCTTTCACGACTCTAATCAAATCTTGCCCTGGTGTCGTACCGTCTGGTGGCTCTTTCTTTTTCGGTTCCGTATTTACTGCCGAATTTAATTTGGACACCACTTCATTTTGCTTTTCAGATACATCTCCTGTTATATTTTTTTCCCTTTCCTTCATTTCTATATATTCCCCACCCGAACTATCATTTGTTTCATATTCACTGTCTGATACTAACATGAACACTACTCTTAGACAACGAGCAAGCGCCTCTTTTGATCTTCCGTCAGTTTTCATATCGACTCTTTTCTAAAATTTCTATTTCATTTTCTGCCACAGGTGGTTCTTTGTCCAAACTATCTTCAAATATCATTTCTGATGACGTCAACTTTAACTTCATATTCAGTATAATCGTCATGGATTTCAATGGTTCGTCTATACTCATCTGAATCTATGTTCTGTTGACCATCAACAACAGCTAATTGTATGAGTCTTTCGTCAGCCAGGATCGCCTCTTCCGCAATATCGAGGATACCTCCAGATTCCTACTTATACCGACCATTTTTTTGTTTCTAGTATCGGTTCCTTTAACATTGGCAGCTCGCGTGTTTTATGTGGCACCTTCCTCTCCCTCACCAACCATCTGAAGTCGCTGCTCACTCACCCTGCATGGCGGCTAACTACTTTCATATCCTTTTCATTTTTGGAAAAGGACCTCTTTTCGACGTTTCCACTTTTGTTTCTCCCTTTTATTAAATCCTTGGTCATATAAATATTGTTTTACACTGTAAAACAAATCATGACGCCACTCTGCGATCCCTGAAGACTCCTTTTCGCACAAATTGTCTGTCTTTGTTGGTTTTCGATGCTTTGGTTCTTACTTAACAACATGTCCGATTACTTTCTCATTTTGGTGATATTTCTCACTGAAACAGGTCGACTGATTCCCTTGTGACGTCATCTCTCCCTACTGCCACTCTGCTGCTACTGCAGCTGTTCGCTCTGCCAAGTTCATTGCATGCGGTTGTTCAGTTTGCATGCTTGCCCCTGTAGCACAGCCTGTCGCCAGTGACTCACTCACGGCCGCATATGCTGTTCTGTATGCAGAGTCCTGTGGCACTGCCCTGGCACTTACTCATGTCTTAAATTCCTTTTGTTTTGGCCACTGCGATTTCTTTAGTTTGGGCTGGCAATATTCGTCCACGCAAGTCTGGCCTGTAAAACATGCAGGCTTTAAGAATGAGATTTTCACTCTGCAGCGGAGTGTGCGCTGATATGAAACTTCCTGGCAGATTAAAACTGTGTGCCCGACCGAGACTCGAACTCGGGACCTTTGCCTTTCGCGGGAAAGTGCTCTACCAACTGAGCTACCGCAGCACGACTCACGCCCGGTACTCACAGCTTTACTTCTGCCAGTACCTCATCTCCTACCTTCCAAACTTTACAGAAGCTCTCCTGCGAACCTTGCAGAACTAGCACTCCTGCAAGAAAGGATATTGCGGAGACATGGCTTAGCCACAGCCTGGGGGATGTTTCCAGAATGAGATTTTCACTCTGCAGCGGAGTGTGCGCTGATATGAAACTTCCTGGCAGATTAAAACTGTGTGCCCGACCGAGACTCGAACTCGGGACCTTTGCCTTAATCTGCCAGGAAGTTTCATATCAGCGCACACTCCGCTGCAGAGTGAAAATCTCATTCTGGAAACATCCCCCCGGCTGTGGCTAAGCCATGTCTCCGCAATATCCTTTCTTTCAGGAGTGCTAGTTCTGCAAGGTTCGCAGGAGAGCTTCTGTAAAGTTTGGAAGGTAGGAGACGAGGTACTGGCAGAAGTAAAGCTGTGAGTACCGGGCGTGAGTCGTGCTTCGGTAGCTCAGTTGGTAGACCACTTCCCCGCGAAAGGCAAAGGTCCCGAGTTCGAGTCTTGGTCGGGCACACAGTTTTAATCTGCCAGGAAGTTTCATGCAGGCTTTAGTTTTCCGCACCATTTTGGTTTCCATAGTTTTGCGGTACAAATCCTCTATCGCGAAATGACATGTTGCTGTGAACTCTGCCTCTACTTCTATGCGTCATATTCACGCGGTAACATTCATTCTCATTCTGTTCATTATTCTTGTGATTATCGTGATTCTGGTTGTTATTATTTTGAAGATAATCACGGTTCCCCCTCCAGTGTCCTCCTATTCGACCCTTTCGAAAAATGACAACAAACTTTGGTAGTTACTCCCCACATAACGTTTTGAATTCTCTGGGAGCTTTTTCCATAGCTCGCACACTATTTCGGATTCCGTTCATCTGTTTCTCATGTGTGTCAGTTTCCAATACCATATTTCACAAAACTCTTCCATTGAGTTTCTGCCTCTGTTGTTGTGGTATCGATAGTAACGAGCCATAGCGTAAATACAAGCTCTAAAGTTGGCACTACGACAGACACCGACGACAGCGCACTCTAGGTTGATCGAGAGGGATCTACAAGCTCCATTCGTGATTCTGCCATTTGATGAAGAGCAGACGGCCAGGACACTTCGCTTCAGCTTTGCACCTCAGGGCAAAGTTATGTATTAATCTTGTTGATGAAGTAAAGGTGATTTTAATTCACACTGCAGTACTGAGAGATTTTCAATTTTTTCTGCTCCTACCTACGCGCCGCCTTCCAGGCGGGATACAAAAATTGGCGACAAGCGCTCCCCTTTTCCTTCCTACCAGTTCTTCTTTAGCTCGGTACTGCTTTAGCTTTTTTGTGATACTCCCATGTGATTGAGTGATTGCATGCTCCCACCTTTCGCTATACAAGACTTTCATTTGTGTAAACCATGGATTCGCCACAGGAACAGGCTCCGCGGTCCGATCTTGTACGTTTCCAGGCTCAGCAAATGACGCAGCTGCTTGCTGCCTTAAATGGACTGGTCACACTACAGACTGCAGCTACTTCGGCGCCTCCGTAGCCACCGCCTGTACCGACGCCGTCGCCGACGGCGCCGCCATTTCGTGCCTTCAATCCGGTCACTGAACGCTGGCCGAAATACATCGTCCAGCTCCAGGCACACTTTGCAGCATACAACATACCAGGCACAGGGCGGCTTGCATTTTTCATTGCCAACACGGGTGTTGTGTTACACCCTACTCAGTCGAAAAAATCTTGGTTGGCAGACCTTCAGGGACTAACATCTGATTGTGACTTTAATTGCTCATGTGGATGCTCATATGCGGATATAATGATTAGAGACACTATTGCGCAGAATGTGGCAGATCACCATATCCGCGAGTAAATACTCAAATTTAAAAACCCGTCTTTGCAGGAAGTAGTGGACTTGCTAGACGGACAAGATGCATTGGACATGGCTACTTCTGCGTTCGACGTGACCCCGTGTGTGTGTACTGTTAGGGCGGCACAACACGTGCCCTCCCAACCTCCAGCCCAGCCAGCCTGGCCCCAGCCACGCCGCGAGTCTCGCGCGCTCGTAAACATGGTTCAAACTAGGCACCCTCTAAGAAACTGCTTTCGTGCTCATCCCCGGGACAGATGCCCATCCCGTCAAGCACAGTGTTATTTTCGTAATAAGAAAGGATACGTGCAAGCTGTGTGCAGTAAGAGAAACACTACTTCACAACTTCTCCTGTTCGCGTGACTCACGTGTGCGTCGCGGCATCGGCAACCGCCATGATCATGATTCACATCAGCCTATGGACGTTAATGCCACTTATTCAAAGCCTTCTGCTTCACGTGCTTCAACTGCTCGTCGTGTGAATCAAGTTTTGCCAGACACTTCCTCTCGCATTCAGCGCGATGCGAAGAAACTTTTTGTGACTTTGCACATTTGTGGACATTCTCTTCGCATGCAGTTGGACATTGGTGCGTCAGTTTCTTTACTGAACAAATCTACGTATGACTTGATTGGTTCGCCCCCGCTTCGTCGTTCGCATTCCACACTGACTGCATTTACCGGACAGGAAATCTCAGTGCTCAGCGTGTGCTAGCCACGTATGGTGCAACGACCTGTACAGTGTCTTTCCATGTGCTCCACTCTAGTGATGCTAGATTTTCGGAATGGACGCATTTGAACTTTTTGGCCTCGCAATTCAGAGCAATGTACTTTGCATCAGCGCTAGTGACCATAAAGACAGTGTTGCCGCACTATGCAATGATTTTGCTGAACTCTTTTCTGATGGCCTTGGTTGCGCCACAGACTTTTCAGTGCATGTAGTAGTTAAAGACAATGTCATGTCAATTTTCCGGCGCACACGCCCGGCACCTCACGCACTGCGCGGCGCCATAGCCGCTGAACTTAAGCATTTGGAAGACGGTGGTGTCATTGAACCTGTTTCTGCTTCGCCATGGGCTTCACCTATAGTGTGTCTGAAGAAACCAAACGGTCGCCTCCATATTTGTGCTGACTTAAAGACTACAGTAAATCCCCAGACACTGGTAGCTACATTTCCCTTACCGTGTCCTGAAGACATTTTTGATAAGCTTGGTGCGGGAAAATTCTTTTCCACAATTGACTCGCGGGACGCATACTTTGATTCCGCTCGACGAACAGTCGCAGCGCTATTTTGTGATGAACACCCTCCTTGGATTGTTCAAGTTTTGCAGCCTTCCGCTCGATTGTGCTAAGGCTCCTGCTATTTTTGTCTTACCTGCAGCAGTTGTGTGCCACTGTACAGTCTTAGACAGTAAAACTGACCGCCGGCCGGCAGCCACAGAGACTAAGTCCAAGTCATTCACTTAAGGTGGCCAATAAAACTGACCGCCCCTGAAAACTCTAAGTCCGGCCATCTGCACAATCTGGCAACACTGGAAGATGCCGAAGTGTTAGGAGGAAATGTTGTCTACTTCTAAGACGTTGTCGGAGTGTGTGAGCCCGTGGTCTAGTGGTAATCGTCCTGCATTCCAAACTTATAGTCGCCTGTTCGCGTCCAACAGTTTTTTTTTTTACCACATTCCGGTCTAAAGTTATGAGTCTGACCGAACATCGAAGATAATTCGCTTAACATTCTACCCACCAGCAATAACAAGTGTTCCAGAAACAATTCTGTAGGACAGCTCGTGGCTTCGTCGCGATCATAACAGCTTACGATCGAGCGTTTCTTCGCGCTGCAGCGGCTACCGGCCACCGGCCAGACGCCACCCGCCGCCTGAAATCCGGCGCCACCCAGGTGAACGCGGCGCGACGCTGTCAGTGTGTATCAACTGTTATTTTCGAATTTGAAGTTCTAGCTATCGTCTTACAGTTAAGCATTGGATTTTGCATGCTTGAAAATCATGAACTACAGTTAAGCATTGTAAAATTGAGTCGCAAGTGGAAAAATGTGTAACATCTGCAACACAACGTTTCTTTTTGGCATAACAGAGGGGTGGATGCAGAGGAGGCAGCTAGAAAGATTTGAATTGTGTGTGGAGTGAGTGCTTTTGGGAAAAATACTCCAGAAAAAGATATTCTTGTTTCAACAAAGATCGTTCTGGCATGAATGATTTTCCACATTGAGGAAGTCTCGACTACTGATATATGTGATAGATTACCATTTTACCATCATGCGACATTTTCATTCAACAGGCAAAGTTCAGAATTCTGTTGTAGGAGTACTGCATGCTCCAATTCGAAACAACAAAAATCAACGGAGTGACTATTATTGAACGTCATCAGGTCGTTCATTGAGCATTCGTATGCATTACAGTTACTGGTGACGTGCTATGATGCCTTTATCCTAAGAAGAAATGAAAGGCTGAGCCCCACCAAAAGACATAAACTGGAGCAAAGAGTAATATTTTACATCTGATAGTCCCAAAAGTGTGTTTTGGGCTACGAATTGTGCCCAAAGGCGTGTGCGCATCACAGCTGGAATTTCTTGGCAACAACTGAGACACCTTTCGGTCGCAGTGTAAGAAAATCGAGCATCACAACTGTGTCATCTGTGCTACTGCATGATGACGCACTGTGTTAATTTGAGAAACAAAACTATCCAGGAGATTGATAGGAAAGTCGTCTCTCAGGCACTTGTATTGATAGAGAAGTCCTCTCTCAAGCACTTGTCCCTCTCGTCATATATTCGTAAAATTTTACCTTTCCCGCTCTTGATCCATCAACCGTCAACGCAATACATTTCTAGACGAAAATACTCCAGTTTTTGTAGGTTAATTTACAGGGAATTGGTTTGTGAAGACGATGTCTGGTAATAAAATCATAAACGGTTCTAGTGTTAGCTTGTGCTGGTGGAAGTCTTATACAGCTCCAATCGCCATAGTACTTTCGGACGTAATCTAGGCTGGCGTGCTACATTAACATTAGCGTTCGTATCCCCAGGATCTAACGAAAGGAACAGAAGTTTCGTGATGCCTGTCTTAGTGGCATGTATTAGTTTAAAAGCACGTCTTTAATTCTAAGTCCTTTTTCCCTCAGCAAAGTCGCCGTGTCGAAGGATATTTTGATGATATCTTGTTTCCACACTTACCAAGAGGCTACAGCTAATATTTTATGTGCAGTGACCTGCAGTATCGGTGAGACTGCTCCGACATAATATATTTTTCTAAGTATGTATGTATTTATAACCTGAACTTTGTGCAGTCGGTCTAACGATCGGGCGTCATGGTCCTTAAACAAGGTTCTGATGACATTAAGTTTCCGCTCCCAATTGTTCGTGGCCATGCGCTTAGGATTCGCCCTTAACTACAATGCGAGTTGGAGTCTCTCTTCAGTTACATCTAACCAGTGCGCACCTATTGCACTATTGTAAGAACCGAGATGCAGTATTTTGGTATTAAAATTTTGTAAATTTGGGGTAAGAACTTATGAGACCAAGCCGCCCGGCCATTACTCCACTCGCTCGCGGCCACACTGTATTCCCGCGAGGGTTCGGAAGATGACGTGTGCCTAGCACTGAAAACTTTCGATGACCCCTCGAGACCCAAATAATTATACAGGGATTTTCAGGAGGAATAGTAAATATTGTAGGAGGTGGTAGTATAGACAAATTGCTGAAATAATGACATATAACATGTGTCCAATATTTATTGAACATACATATAGCTGGGTTCAATGCATTTTCGTTTCGTATGTTTGTCCTTACAGCACCCAGTTGTCTACAAATCCTTGAAAATGAGCTTCCAGCGTTATTGGAAGAGGTTCATTTGGCTACAAGAATGCTTATATTCCTCCAGCATGACGGGGCTCCTGCACATTCTAGTTGTCAGGTGACACATTATCCAAACCTTACATTTCCCGGAAGATGGATCATTAGATATGGGCACTTTTCTTGGCCTTCAAGGTCCCCGGACCTTACCTCTTTCGATTTTAGCCTGCGGGGATGGTTAAAGGCGAAGTCTACAAAGATAAAGTAAACCCAAGAGCCGATTTTATCGTTCCGATTATGAATAGTGCTGCCCTCGTAAAAGAACGATAATTTCCCACTCACGGGTTCTTTTGGCTATCGTAATACTCATACGGGAATTATCAAAGTGTAATCGCCAGAACGCTCAACTACCTTAATAACACCTCATTCTGGATTGAATACGACTCGTAAAGCGACGTTAATTTGACGTTTTCATTCATCTCCTGACGTCTTACTGAATGAAGTCTGAAGTGCACGCACAGTTGTGTTGCCTGCCGCAAGGATTCTGTGAAGTGTTGTGGTAGCTGGCAGTCATTGGTGAATACAGACATGTGCAAATATCCTCACTGCTCTAGGGGAACTCTTCTTTGTTGCATTTTTTCAATGCCGTAATTAGCACAATAACATAAGGCTTGTTCTGCTGAAGAACTTGATGCCCACAAGTCCTTAAATAAGAATCTCCTAGCGGGAGTAATGCATGAAAGGAAACAGACTGTTGGCCAAAAGAATGGAAAGCTCCCTGCTTTTTGCGTTTCCGATAGCACCTACGATAAGAAGCTGGTGTCATATTATGCTTCAGAACCCTAAAATGTTTTTTACTTCATACTGAAACAAAAGTTGTGATATGAGAAGAGGAAATGACTTACACGCTTCACAGTAACTTTATTTTTTCGTATTTATTTTCTCACTTCATACCAAAACAAGGGTGTTAATATGAGAAGAGGAAATGAAATATACGCTTCCAAGACATATTCCCTTGTGTGCTACTACTGCATACATGAAAGCCCTGCAGTTAATTTTTGTGTGTTGGAAATTTTGATATCACCTCACATTCCTTTGTGGGAAGGTTCCTATTTTCTTGGGCTTCAAATAGAGTGGACATTTCATCACTGGCTAATATTCTGATGACTAATGACATGATACCCGTTGCAATTGCTCCATGGCACCTGTGAGTAGTGTGTCACTTTTGTTACTAAAGAACACGCAGGCAGTGATATCCGCTCACTGCAGTCAGAGCCAAGGTGATTTCTTTCTGTTTATGGCGAAGCGTTTGCTGCAGTGTCCACGCTCAGCCAACATAAACAAATCGCGGCGGCATTGGGCACTGCTAATCACTGCACTTGTCGCGAGCCTCGACAACAAGAGCGCACTGTCTGCTAACGATACTATGGAGTTAATACACCTTACTTAACGTAATATGCAGGACGTGGGTTGGGTAAAAATTCAGTTTGTAACTTCCCATCGCATTAAAATACTTTAGTCATATTTGGTGCAATATTTATTGTTGGTTGTCTCTCTAATGTTAATAGTATTGATTCAGATTGTACGTGAACACGAAAACACACACACACACACACACACACACACACACACACACAGTCATTGATTCCAGTGAGGGTGACAACTGCTGTGTGTTGAACAACACATGCACCAGTCAGTTCCTCAGTTGGTGTCGAGTGGATGAGATTTTTCATTGCATTGCAAGAATTGTAAGGAGGAGACTGAAAGTAAATGGACTTGTTGTATGCTAAGGAGCTGCGACAAAGCTAAGGTTGACCGATTATCAGATAATTGTCCACTTGGGTTTTGTGAACGAGTATACGTTTAGTAACCAACCCACCCACGATCATTACGTAAGATTTCCCTAGGGCGTAGAGGGAATTGATTTCATTAAGTCGACAGTGTAGCGTGATGGTTTACTTCCCACCATACGTTTTCTATATTCGTCCAAAGGTCGTTTGCATTTGTAGGTCCACATGGCAATGACCTTGTTACCTCTGCCCACATATTCTCTATCTGGTTGATGTTCGGTGATCGTGGAACAAACGGCAACAGCTTTATCCTCTCTTGGCTCTGAAACAAATCTCGCACTGCTCTGCTATGATGGATGGGGCTCTGCTCCTGTAAATAAACTGTTACTCGTTAGTTCATGTATTTATATTTAAATAACGTATTTGTAATAAGCACATTGGATTATTATTTTCCACAGTGTTTAAGAATTCAGGCCCTGTCATAGATAAGTGATGTGGATTCAACAGTCCGATTAAGAATGTGGTTTACCCAGTCTATCATATGATGAGAGTCGTAGTCGGATATCCACATTAAGACTGACTGGGTGAATCCGATTAGAACGATCTGGTATCGAAATGAAATTACAGAAATCGGATAATTTGAACGTCTGTATTGCAACAATGCTGCGCACATAAATTCCTATGATGGAGTAACAGGTAGCAACTGTCTAAGATAAAGTGAGAAATATGTCTACTAGCAGCAATGTAATGTAATTATAAGCCATATTTATGTAATGGAAATACTGAATCGAACAATACACATCAATTTCAGTGGTGGGAAGATACACCACATCGGATTTGCTGGTTACATAATGACAATAATAATAATAATAATAATAATAATAATAAAAGTCCCGTGTGGCCGATAGGGGAAACCCTCCCCCATATGGGTGGTACCGAGGAAATCAAATACTTGAGGTGAACCAAATACTAACACAATCCTGAATGCCTACTCACTCCGTTGAACCCAAAATCCAGACACGTCTGAGTGAAAATCACCTCTACTCTAGTCACCGTCTGTTAGCTCAATGAGCTTGGTTGAAAATATTTGCTTCCAGAGGCTTCAACACCCTCTGGTCCTGTCCGGTCCTGGTATCACCCAGGCCAAACCAATGAAACACAAGAAAACATGAACTATGCAAGCAAAGGTAACTTTACACCAGGTGGTACACAACCTGACTACCGATAGGCGGCAGTTGGATTTTCGGACTCTGGGGAGTCTAGGTTAGCACGGCAGAGAATATCGAAGATCTCTGGTAAATTTCCCTACAAGCAGAAAACATTCATTTGAAAACTAAACATCGATATATTGATCCAAACAAGAAACCTAAATAATCTCACAACAGAAATCGACCGACAAAAAATTCTCATCCTTGCTCTTCTAAGAACCACGACTAATTGAAAATGAAACATTGCATTACGGAAACCATTGCCTCTTCAAGAGCAAAATACAACAAAATGTAGCGAAAGCCGTACCAATCTTCGGCATTGCATTTCTCGAACACAGATCTATCATCAACTCTGTTGAAGAAATCACACCCATCAACAATCGATTTATGACTATGGTCATTCAGAGCCCCAGTAAAAAACATACACTCATCAATGCACATGCCCCCACCATCATCGAAAATAAGAAAAACACCGAAAATGTCGAAAAATTCTGGAACACACTCGAAAATACTATGAGCAAAATTCACCAAGATGACGTGAAAATACTAATGGGAGACTTCAACTCTCTATTTGGGACAGAAAAAACCTATAGAAAAATCATTGGTACAAATTCAACACACCGAAACGCTTAGACCAACGGCATAAGACTGACACATTTGCCAACAATTCAACCACAAAAGGACGTCTTCCCACTTTAGGAAAATACCAGCTGCGAGGTAACATGCTTGGCCACCAGGTGCAAGCTGCTTTCGTTCGCCTTTCGAGACTCGCTGAAAGCCAGATTTTTAATTCAGGCAGTTACAAACGCATAAGGGAATCATTAGACAACGCTCGAGCTAGTCTCAGTAACCCTTAGTGTCAGAGCGAAAACCTTACGGTACTGCCAAATTCATAATGACACTTTTGTTTTCTGCAGACATACTTATTGTTGTTGTGAATAAATAATATTATCTATGGAATGCCACATTTTCGTAATACTTGCGAATGATACAAAAAATGAAGTAAATGCAGACCATTTCTAAGTCAAAAGTGGGTAATATCCTACTAATTCGTGTTGAAATAGGCTCAATCTTCTTACAGACACTTAATGCTTTGTTAAGATAGACTGCCCTCGTGATTCCGTAGTAAGCTGAATTTAATTAGTATTAGTAGAGTGAATATTTTAATTGCATTTTCCATTAGTTTACTAAACGCAACAATAATCATCAAAGAGAAATTTATCAGTAGCAGAATTTTCTTTCACGATATCTAAAACGATCTGACAATGCTAAAGTTGTTTACAAATTCTACGCCAGTAGAAACCTGCTGGTTCTAACGATATTATTATACCAGAGTAGTTTTAAGAGTATTTTCGTCTAGAAATGAATTGCCTTGACGGTTGACTGATCAAGAGCGGGAAAGGTAAAATTTTTCGAATATATGACAAGAGGGACAAGTGCTTGAGAGAGGACTTCTCTATCAATACAAGTGCCTGAGAGACGACTTTCCTATCAATCTCCTGGATAGTTTTGTTTCTCAAATTAACACAGTGCGTTATCATACAGTAGCACAGGTACTCCTACACCAGACTTCTGAACTTTGTCTGTTGAATGAAAATGTCGCATGATGGTAGAATAGTAATCTATCACATATATCAGTAGTCGAGACTTCCTCAATGTGGAAAATCATTCATGCCAGAACGATCTTTGTTGAAACAAGATTATCTTTTTCTGGCGTATTTTTCCCAAAAGCACTCACTCCACACACAATTCAAATCTTTCTAGCTGCCTCCTCTGCATCCACCCCTCTGTTATACCAAAAGGAAACGTTGTATTGCAGATGACACATTTTTCCACTTGCGACTCAGTTTTACAATGCTTAACTGTAGTTCATGATTTTCAAGCATGCAAAATTCAATGCTTAACTGTAAGATGATAACTAGAACCTCAAATTCGAAAATGGCAGTTGATACACACACTGATAGCGTCGCGCCGCGTTCATCTGGGCTGCGCCGGATTTCAGGTGGCGGGTGGCGTCTGGCCGGTGACCGGTAGCCGCTGCAGCGCGAAGAAATGCTCGAGCATAAGCTGTTATGATCGCGACGAAGCCACGAGCTGTCCTACAGAATTGTTTCTGGAACACTTGTTATTGCTGGTGGGTAGAATGTTAAACGAATTATCTTCGATGTTCGGTCAGACTCATAACTTTAGACCGAAATGTGGTTAAAAAAAAAAAAAAAAAAAACTGTTGGACGCGAACAGGCGACTATAAGTTTGGAATGCAGGACGATTACCACTAGAACACGGACTCACACACTCCGACAACGTCTCAGAAGTAGACAACACTTCCTCCTAACACTTCGGCATCTTCCAGTGTTGCCAGATTGTGCAGATGGCCGGACTTAAGAGTTGTCAGGGGCGGTCAGTTTTATTGGCCACCTTAAGTGAATGACTTGGACTTAGTCTCTGTGGCGGCCGGCCGGCGGTCAGTTTTACTGTCTAAGACTGTACCTGGTTGTTCCAATTATCTGGACGATATAGTTGTATCAGGTCGCACCCCTGAGGAACATTTGCAGAATTTGCGTGCCTTATTTACTGCACTTTTGCAGGCAGAACTAAAGTGTAACAGACAAGTTCAAATTTTTTCGTACTGAAATTCAGTATTTAGGGCATATGATTAACGCACAGGGTATTCACACCTCACTGTCACATCTCAGTGCGATCAGAGACTTGCCAGCACCCAGGAACTTGAAAGAACTCGTCTGTGTTGGGAAAAATTACATATTGTATTCAGTTTATACCAAATGCAGTGCAGATTACAGCGCCTTTGCATCGCCTTCGGCGTAATAACGTTCCTTTTGTTTGGTCTTCGGAATGTGACGCTGCTTTCCACAAGCTTAAATCTGCTTTGTTGAGTGATCGCTGTATGATTCCTTTCGATCCCTCCAAACCTGTTGTTTTGGCTGTCGATGCATCTTCTCACGGCATCGGAGCTGTTCTCTCGCAGCACATTCATTCTGTCGATCGCCCGTTGCTCACTTCTGCCAAGCAAAACTATTCTCAAATCGAGAAAGAAGCTTTAGCTATTGATATGGAGTGACTAAGTTTCATGATTTTTTTGTACGGTCGCAAGTTCTATTTGGTCACGGACCATAAGCCTTTGACGTCGTTGTTCCACCCGTCAAAGCCAGTTCCGGCCCACACTACACAAAAGTTGCAACGTTGATCTTTGTTTTTGTCTAACTACAATTACGAAACTTTGTTTCTGCCTACGGCCCAGCATGGCAATGCTGATGCTTTGTCGCGTCTGCCTATCAGTCCTGACAGTGTTTGATTCATCCGAACTGTCCTGCATGTTCAGTGATTCGCAAGATAAGGAATTAGCTGATGGTTTTCCAGTGGATTCTCGTCGCACAGCTTCCGCGACAGCCGCCGATGCTACTTTGCAGATTCTTTTGCAGTATATTCGTACTCAATGGTCTCCATCTGCTATGAAGATTCGTGATCCACTTGTGTAACGTTACTTTGCGCAACGTCACAACTTGTCTGTTCACCACGGTGTTATCTTGTTACAAACTGACAACGATCAGTCTCGTTTGGCTATACCTCATTTGTTGCAGTCAGACATCCTCCGATTGCTGCACGCTCGTCATTGGGGTATAGTGCGGATGAAGCAATTAGTGCATCGTCAGTGCACTTGGGTCGGCACTGATAAACAAATTGAGAATTTGCTTGCTAATTGTCGCTCTTGCGCGGAGCATCAATTTGCTCCCCGCCAGCGCTTCATTGCGTGGCCGACACCTACTGCGCCTTGGTATCGTGTTCATATTGATTTTGCAGGTCCTTATTGAGACACCCGCTGGTTGATAGTCATTGACGCATTCAGCAACTTTCCTTTTGTTGTACCTATGTCTTCTACTACATGTACCAGCACTATTCGGGCTTTGACATCTATTTTTTTGTATAGAGGGCATTCCTGAAGCTATTGTCTCCGACAGTGGCCCCAATTTGCTCCCCGCCAGCGCTTCATTGCGTGGCCGACACCTACTGCGCCTTGGTATCGTGTTCATATTGATTTTGCAGGTCCTTATTGAGACACCCGCTGGTTGATAGTCATTGACGCATTCAGCAACTTTCCTTTTGTTGTACCTATGTCTTCTACTACATCTACCAGCACTATTCGGGCTTTGACATCTATTTTTTTTGTATAGAGGGCCTTCCTGAAGTTATTGTTTCTGACAGTGGCCCCCAATTCGTGTCCTCAGTTTGCAGCGTTCTGTGCTGCTAATGGCATTCGCCATCGGACCTCAGCCCCGTTCCACCACCAGTTGAACGGTGAGGCTGAACGCTTTGTGCGTACATTTAAGACGTAGATGAGCAAGTCGCGTGCCACACACTCTCGCGAGTGTGCGCTCTGGACTTTACTTGCGTCCTATCGCTCTCAGCTGCTCGGCTCCCGTTCCCCAGCGGAATTGCTACATGGCCGCGCCCATCGGTCGCTCCTGCAGCTATTGCACCCGCCACCGCACGCTCCCGCTGCTTCGCCTCGTTCTGGCTTGGCACCGCATGATTTGGTGTTATATCGCGTTTTCTCTGGCAGGTAGCGCTGGGAGCAGGGGCGATTTGTTCGCCAGATTGACCGCACCTTATTTGTCATTTATGGTCCCTCCGGCACTGCCAAGCGACACCGGAATCAGATCCGTTTATGCCGTCCTCGGTTTTCTGCCGCTGGTTGTTTTCCTGCAGAATTGAAGGCTACGCGGCTTCCACCGCCTCAGACCACAACTCCACCGATGGGGCTTCCGTCGTCGCCGCTGCTGGTCCGGTCACCTGCACCAGACAGGCGCCTCTCGACACCACCGCCGCCGCAACCGATGGACGCTGAGGCTCCTGTCACGCCGCCGCCGCCACCGCCACCGCCACCGCCACCGCCACCGCCACCGCCGCCGTCGCCCATGGAGATCGTTTCTCCGCCGCCGCCTCCTCCGCCTCCTCCTCCGAGTTCACCCAGTGGCGGAGCGCCGGATGGGCAGGTGTTCCACGGGATACAAAAGTTGTCATATAACCTGGCCATGACAAATTCCTGCCATAGGCAGTCCTGTTTTTGCTCAGACCAGTATTCCTCTATGAATTTCCGCTTAAATTCGCCAAATGACATTTGTTCCATACCCAAATTTAGACTCCATCTTTTGGCATCGCCAACTAATGCGCTAATGACCACATTGATCTTTTCTGGTCCATTATGTAATCAGGAAAATTCCTTTTACAGTTTTTAAAAAATGTGACTAGTGCCATCCATTATGCCTTTTTGCCAGATTAAATTGTTCTTCGTCGTCTAGCTATTTGCTACACGTTATTCTGTCAGCGACATAATTAGATTTTTGTGTTATTTTCTGTTCAAGGTAGCTCACTTTGCCTCGAATTTGGGAAGTGTTCTGTTCACACTTTTCGCATGTTGTCACTTGTTTACTCATTTGTCTCAACTGAGAAATTTCCGTTTGACATTTGTTTACTGTTTTGGTTTTGAGGCCGAAAACATCATGTGGTGTCACCGCCAGACACCACACTTGCTAGGTGGTAGCTTTAAATCGGCCGCGGTCCATTAGTACATGTCGGACCCGCGTGCCGCCACTTTCAGTGATAGCAGACCGAGCGCCACCACACGGCAGGTCTCGAGAGACGTACTAGCACTCGCCCCAGTTGTACGGACGACGTAGCTAGCGATGCACACTGACGAAGCCTCGCTCATTTGCAGAGCAGATAGTTAGAATAGCCTTCAGCTAAGTCAATGGCTACGACCTAGCACGGCACCATTAGCCTTACATAGCTTGTATCTAAAGAGTCTCACTTATATTGCCACAATCTCCAGATGTAAAACAAGGATGGATTAAAGTTAAGTATTCCAGAAGCTACGTACTTTGCTTTATAGCATTCATTACGTATCCTGTTTCAGACCTCACGCCCATCTGCGTGAGCTTAGCGCGTGCCTTTCGGCTTCCTCTCATTGTGTCTAGGCTGTCTTGTCTAGACACAACACATCATCAACTTTTGTTACAACCAGAGGTTCTACAATGTCTTAAATCTTCATTATTTCGGTATCGAACCTATCGTTGCTGTCATTAATCTGTCCCTGCATAGTGGCGACATTGTTATTGATAGTATCTGTTCCAGTTTTTAAGTCCTTGATAGCATTACTCACAACATCTCTACTTTTGAGTCTATCTTTACGAACTCTTAACCGATTTTAACACCTTGTTTTTGAATTACATCTGCCTGTGTTTTAAGCTGATTGTTAATATTATTACCTTGTGCTGCAATCTGTGCAGACAACATCTTTAATAAATCGTTTGTGCTCAGTGGGTTTTTGCTATCTTATTCTAAGGTGTCCTCGTACTCAGATTCTACTTCTCTCGTTTCGCTCGGCTCACTTTCGACTTTCGATGAGTTGAGCATATCCGTCGACTCGTTAACAAAGCCACTGCCTTCATTCTTGTCATCCTTCATACATTGTTTTATTTGCAATGGGCTCATCATCTGAATTTGATCGTTGACATTCACGTGATACTCAACGTAAGCCTGTTGCCATCCCATGACGTCATCTGTGTTCTCGTCTAGTGAAATACTGCCACCTAGTACACTAAGTACTTTTTCGTTCCGCTCGTTCTGACCTACTGCCGTCTTAGTATCCATTTCAATTTTGTTAACACTTTATATTTTATCTTTGAAACAAATGTAAAGTTTCCTATTAATTATTTTGGCCAATATATTGAAAATTCGCGCCGCTGGACATTCAATGCTCGGCTTGCAATTATTTTACGTTCAATATTTGTTACAATCTGTATTTTACTTAGTAAAACTGATGGTTGCCTTGTCACACAGCACTAAATGTAGCATTAATGCGCTGTGAAACTCGTTAATGTTTCTGAGAGTTTTTCGAAGTTCGACCATGCGAGTGTCTAATGCAAACATGGTATCAGATTATAAATTCGAATTTTGAGAAGTTGACAGGAAAACCAAATGGGCTTTAACCTTCAGAGTTAACAGAAATGGTAAAAGCATAAATGAACGAAGAAAATGATGATTATCAGCTGAATTAATTTGGAGGTATATTTTTGAGAAAATTGGATATTAGTTATTGAAATTACTTTCGTTGAGATTTTCCTTTCAATAGCAAACAGGATAAAAACTGACACAGTGCTCTCTATACTGTGTGCAGCAGCAGTTACGAACAGCACACACTGCAGTTCATTTATGGGGAGCTAAATTGAAGTGAGTTCATGCTAATGATAGCCACACTCTAGAGCATTTCTTAATCAGATACTGAAACATCACTCCATGAAGTGCAGAACTAATTTCGGATATTAGGGACTTCTATCTCGGCTGACATAAATAACATAAATAAAATTGAATAACATCTTAAATACACTGTTTAAGCTCCACTACATATAGCAGTTTTCTTAGTAACAGTTACGTTCAAGTTTTTATTAATAGGCAGAGAACATGATGGGGATCCATAAACTGCCAAGTTTAACTGGTCAAGTTTCATTGATTACTGCAATAGTAAAAACTAACTGTAATAACTAATCATTCACTTAAATTACTTTGAAAGGTAATGAAATACAACACTAATCTTAATTAACTTCAAAAGAACCACTCATGATGGCTACCAAAACTACACTATCTTTGAAAATGTGCATAACTTCACTACTGCACTACTGTAAATCTGTTCATTAAAGATTCACATGTACTTGTACTTTAATCACCTGTGAAGAAGGTATTCTTGGCAATAATATTTACACAAATTTGCATTGTAATCCTACAAAGCTACATTTTATAATACACTATGGATACTTCAAGAAGCCTATCCAACTTCAATTTTGTGGTTTTAGCTTTTAAGTAATTAAGGTTTTCACTTTCCTATTAATTGATCTGTGAATTTTTGTACGAAAACTTCCTTTCTTAATAATTTTACTTGAAGTTGTTCATTAGTAAAGAACCCAAACGTTACTCTTAATTTAACTTTTGCTACTCCTTTTACTTTAGACAAAAACACTTTTAAACACATGAATGCAAGAATTGTTCATTTAAATCAGGATACTCTGTTTTAGTGGGATTGAAATCATGGTTTCGAGCACGAACTGACGTTTTATGCGATTATTATTGAAACAACACACAAATTAACTGGTCCATGCCCATTATATATTAGTTACCTGAATGTATGAAGTCTATGAAGCAGCCCGAAGATTGGTGGCAGGCGAAATGGCGGCTAACTGTACTCATAGCTCTTGATGTGCGAATGCTCTATAAAATCTCTTCTTGGCGTTGGATTTTCAACCTATTAGAGCCATTAGATTATTCCATGAATACCAAAAAATAGCCAGATCCACATTCGAGACAAATCCCTTCCAATGCAGCTTCCAATCGCCTCTCTTAGCACCATCGAGGTGTACCATGCTAAGGATAGCCACACACTGTGTGCCGCTCACACAAACGAGCCGCTCAGTTCTCCCGCCAAACCCACCTTTTACATCACACCATGCCACTTTCGTTATGGAGGGACTTCACTACAGCGTTTACATGTTACAAATACAAGTACCCTAAGCGTGCACCAGCTTTTGACGAACATACTTTTTCATAAACATATTTATATTACAAAATTTAAAATTTTAATATATTATTTTGCTCTTTTCGTATATACATTACAAAACTCTAATTTTTTTGCCATTCATCAAGGAGTTCAAACAACACAGAATGTACGATCTTAAATTGAAGATACAGTTACTTAAAAGTAACCAACTCCTAATCGATATAAGTGCTACAGTATGTTGGGGCTTTTCTGAAGTTAATAATGGCTCACCATCTCTATGTATCTTTGGTTGGCTGCAGAATGTTGGCGCTTGTGAGTTTTTGTTTTATGAAGTATTTCTCTTTGTGAATGAGTGTGTTCAATGTTTTTCGATGTTCGTTTCTGGTTTGCCTTATTGTATGTCAGCTGTGTTTATTTTATTACTCCTTTTATTTTTTTTCTTACTAGTTCTCTTGTCAGTATTATGTTTATTTCACAATTATTTTATTGTTCTTCACCTGTAAGGATGTGTTTGTTTCCTACAATGGTATTTTCTGTGTGTTGGTTGTTTGCTTTGCTGTTCATACAATGTGTCAATCCTTTTTCCAAGAGCATTTTCCTATTTTCTGTATTTTTGTCTCTGTTAGATTAACTAAAGGTGGTTGGGATGTGAGAATAAAGGTGATTCGCATATGGTACGAAAATTTTGTTCGATTCAGTTGTAGTCAGACGGTCCAAAAGTAAAAATTATCAATATACTGTAATATTACATGCAACTGAAGAGAATACGACTGCAAAAGTTGAACCCTAACCACGGTTTTGAAAGATTTAAACACATCTTCTTCAGAAGGACAAACCTACATACAATGCGATAACTCATAATGGAAACGCCATGGACCAGCATTACGAGTCTAGCTGAAGCTACTCTCTGCAACGTGAGTAGCAATATCACAAGCAACATGGTATATATCAAAACAGTACAAGTAGTACTTACACACTTCAAATTAGCAAATCACTCAGTAAAAGCTGTCTACACATGCCATTAATCAGCAACAGTCCATATGTCTGTACGTAAAAATTAAAGCCCCTAGAATCAACGGCTTGTCATACTGGTAGAACCAACCACTTAAAATAACAGACCATATTAGTAGCTACATGCCGACTGAGGAAGAGTGGAGATCGTGAATACCAGGAAAATAATTCCTGAGGTGCATGGCTGATAAACGTGTACACTTGGCGGTCTAAACAGCCAATAAGCGTAAGCACACTGAAATTACAAAGACAAGTACACCATCAAATCAACGCGTATAGAATAAGATATTAAAAAAATACATAACATACATTAACATAAGACCCTTATAGGACTTCAATACATTATCATACGGATATATTGATGTCTAAGCTAAGTACGTTATTACAAGCGTAATGACAGCAGCAAAACTAATATCACCTACAGTACAGCATTGTATGGGAAGTAAAACTTGTAAGTAGGCTGTTTATGTGTTTGTATGTTGGCAGCGCTATGTAGTGGTTTGCATTAATAACTCTGACAGCACTGTGTGCACTCTGTAAGAGACCCTGTGGCTGGTCGGACTAGCAGTTGGAAGTTAAGTCAGTGGTCATGGAAGTTGGAGGTGAATTACCAGCAGTGATGGAAGTTGGAGGTGAACAGCCAGCAGTGATGGATGTTAGGAGTGAGTAGTCAGCAGTAATGGAGGTTAGAGGTTAATAATTAGCAGTGTTGGAGGTTTGCAGTATAGCACGAGTGGACGGTCTGAATGTATATCCGTCATTGACATTTATTACTGGTGATTATATAATTTTTTTGAACTCATTGTCACTCGATTAAGGTAAAATTTAGTAAATACATTGTTTGCCCTGCAACAAAATCTTTTCTTTGCTAACCACATGCCTATTAGTAGTTAGAGCCTACAGTAGTTACAATCTTTTAATTAGCTGGCAGTATTGGTGCTTGTGGCATTGCTGTAGTTTGGGTAATGAAGATTTTTGTGAGGTAAGTGACTTATGAAATGCATTGGTTATTGTTAGTATTTCCTCTAATGTGGTGCCATTCTTTTGCATTAATTATTTGAAGTAAGGTTATCATTTTTGAGCAGTCAGATTGCGTTGCACTAGGATATTGTTGGTCGGTGTTGAGATGATAAAAAATAAGTAAAGAGGAAGGAGGTTCAGTTTCACTCAGCAGTCTCAGAATTAAGTAACATAGAAGTTTCACCTTCCCAGTTATTTCAGTGTAAGTAAAATTTTTTAGAAGTTTCAAACTGCTAGTGCATAAGCACATTATTAAACATAATGGCATAAAGAGCAAAAATTCGTAGATTTATAGGTCACTGAATAGTGGCAAACTTTTTTTAAGGTCACTGAATAGTGGCAAACTTAAAAAAAGTGGGATGGCATCAGTATCCAAGTACAAATTAAACTGACAAACGAGTGGCAAACTTAAAAAAAAGTGGGATGGCATCAGTATCCAAGTACAAATTAAACTGACAAACGAAATTAAATGGAAAAAAAGTTCAATAATAAAACTGTGTGGGAATGAATCACTCGCCAAGGCTACCGCCAGTCGTTTTTTTTTTTTTTTGCGACCAATATGGGTTAGAAACCTTCGAAAAATTGTCTGCAGGCAAGCTGCAGCTGGTCACTTGGTAAATTCCCATCATTGCCCTCAAGACCTTTATAGATCTCTAATTCTTCCCAAAGGTCCATCTTGCTCCCATTGTGTTGGAGTGGGTTGTTTGCGGGAAGAGACCAAACAGCAAGGTCATCAGTCGCATCGGATTAGGGAAGGATGGGGATGGAAGTTGGCCGTGCCCCTAAAGGAACCATCCTGGCATTTGTCTGGAGCGATTTGCGGAAATCACGGAGAACGTAAATCATGATGGCTCGACGCAGGATTGAACCGTCGTCCTCCTCAAAGCGAGTCCAGTGTGCTAACTACCGCGCCACCTCGCTCGGTGGCTCCCATTGATTTCTCTACGAAGAATAACTGTGTCTTCCAAAATTTTTTGGAGTGTGTTTGGAATGAGTAGATGTTCAGCAGACGTAGAGTTATGTGTGTTAGCTCCTTTCTTTCCTAACAGATGTTCGACGGTAAAATGTATATTCAAACTTACGGTTTGGCTATGCAGAATCCACTTGCTAGTATTGTATTCTGTAGTAAGCATTTATGCCTTTTTATAAGCATCCAGATGTAATCTGAAAATGCTAGGAGATATAATCAGTGTTTCCCATTGCTGAAAGATGAAAGAATTACGTTGCTGGCCAATATGTTTTGATTTCCTGCCGTCATTATTCAGTGACACTCAGCCATTAAAACTTAATATAATTCATATTCTAAAATAATGTTGGAATTAAGATAATCAGACTCCGATACTGAAGAAAGTAGGTCCTTTTGGCTGTCTAGGGAATGATTAACGGTAGAGCACAAATAAAGCTCGAATAGTTTTGTTAATGAACAGTCCGTCTCCAACCATTCGAAAACCGGCCTCTGTAAACAGAAACAAGGTAATAGAGGAAACATGATTTGAAGTCAGGTGTATCAGGTATATTGTACTTGGATACTGATGGTACCCACTTTTCTTATGTTTGCCACTATTCAGTGACCTATAAATTTTTGCTCTTTGTCATTATGTTTAATAGCGTTCTTATGCACAGGCAGTTTTACTTCCCATACGGTGATGTATTGGAGATGATATAAATTTCATTATGCTCGTAACAACGAACTTATGCTTAGACATCACTATTTCCGTACGATAATGTATTTACAGTCCTATAAGAGTCTTACCTAACGCAGATATATGTTATGTATTAGTCTTTTTGAACACCTTATTCTATATTCGTTGGTATACATGGTGTATTTCTGTTAGTAATTTCAATGTGCTTACGCTTATTGGCTGTTTAGACCGTCAAGCGTACACGTTTACCGGCGCATGCACCTCAGGAGCTATTTTCCTGGTATTCACGCTCTCCACTTGGCTTCACTTGGGATGCAGCGACTAACATGGTCCGTTATTTTAAGTGATTAGGTTTACAGGTGTGACAAGCCGTTGATTCTACGGTCTTTAATTTGTACATATGGACATACACGGACATTTCCTGATAAATGTCATGTGGAGACAGCTTTTACTCAGTGAATTGCTAATTTGAAGTTTGTGAGCACAACTTATCCTGTATTGATATATACCACATTGTTTGTGATATTTCTATACTTTCTGTAGAGAGTAGTTTCTGCTAGACACTAATATTGGTCCATGGCATTTTCATTATAAGTTATCGCACTGTAGGTGCACAGGTTTGTTCTTCTGAAGAAGATGCTTTTAAATCCGTCGTAGCTGTGGTCATGATTAGTTGAAGACCACCTTTTTTTGCAACTGTTTCGCTGTCCTTTATTTCTGCTGTGTTGTAACCGTTGCTGTTGGGCAGCCATGCTCAAAATATTCATACGGTTTATATTTTCTTTTGTTTTAATGGTCCCATCGTACATAACAAATTGTTTTGCAACAGTTCTTTTTCTGTGATCAGACGGTATAGTCCATTGTGTGCATTACAAAATGTTACATTACGCACTGGATATAGCATATTGCACTAGGAATGTTTATCACTTTTTGACCTACATTATCATTTACACTTGTTTCTAGTGTACAACATTCAGTATTCTCTAGTACAGTCAGTGTGACAAAGAATTATGTTGAGGTTTAGAACAAAGTCTATGTTTACACTTATTTATACACACACACACACACACACACACACATATATATATATATATATATATATATATATATGTATATATATATATGTATATATATATATATATATATAAAATTAATGAAGAAAAATAACGTTATCATTGCCTTAGTATCACATATCAACTGGTATAAAAATTTTGACCATAGAAATGTGCAGAGGGTAAGGATTAAATCCCATTTACTTACTAACAACAAAACCAATACTCATCAGACTACAACGCAAAGACAGATGTATAGAAATCTTATACAGTGAATGAAATGCGATCTATTTTCTTGTCTTGATCACACAGATACATTACTCCAAGAAACGGTTCCCACATTCCTACCTAAAGTAGCTCGTTTATTACATAAAAAACAACATAAATACTTAAATACATAGAAAATCAAAAACTGGTAACGAAAGTTAAAATTATATCCACGATCTTACTGCAATTGCATATAGCTATGTTTCTGATTATATAACTCTTTTATTTTGTTAAAGTTTAATCTTTCGTTTCACCCAATCCCTCATCCCCCAAAGGATGGAGTAATTTGCATGGCAGAATATCTAGTGGGGCTCTACATGCATACGATACTGATAAGCTTTAATTATTCCTGGTTTGTCATTAAAAAACTGGTACATACTTGAACAATAATTTGGCTAGTTCAGCATGCTGTTCTTCATTCAGACATTCAGATTCCATAGTTTTGCTGTAAATAGTAAACGAGTCACTATACATATCACCAGAGCAGTATGATGTACGAACATCGGCGGACAAAGACAGGTAGTGTGTTGAACGCATTATGTCTTTTCGTTTTTATTTTCACCCTTAGCAAAACTTTCCATAGGGAGCCTTAGTTTTCAGTAAATCTAAGGCAATATTTTCGTGTCATTTGTCAGGTAGCACTTCCCATTAGGGAAGAATATTTTTGCCTTTCTCCCGCCCTCCCCCCCCCCCCCCTCGCAAAAAGTCCATCCCCAAAATACAGATCACAGACAAAACTTTTAACAAGACACTTGCAAGATATGGCACTGCTTCTAAAATCTACCTTAATTTGTGCCAGTGTCTTTCAGAAATTGCACAATTATGTACCAGTAGGTTGGGTACTTTAGATGTCTCTAGTATCCTCTTAATATATTACATCTTACTACATTAACCACCACACCAGTTTTGATTACTAGACTAGTAGGAACACTGGAACACTACACTAGTAGGAATTCCATCAAGCTCTAACAGCTCCTGAACAATTTCTTCATCCCGTTCTTTACACAACTGAAAGTCACAGCAGAGGTTATCCCTCATGACAGTGCTGTCACTGTAATGTAACCTGTGAATTCTTTGGTTTGAGATACTGCTACGTTACCATCCTGCAACCTGCACTGGGTGTGTGATGTGGTCGCAATTAGTTTATCGTGACTGTTTGAAGTGGACAGATATTTTAGCATCATCTAGACGATATGTACCACATGATTCTGTTGTTCTTGTTGTCAATTTGAAGGTGGTACATGGTTTGATGTTTTGTATATGGCCTGGTCAGACTTATTTATGTTAGGTGGTGGAGGCTTCCTGCTGTGAAGGTTCCTTTAATTCCTGAATTGATTTTAATGTGGACTATTTTGGGTCATATTATACCTTGAAATATTATTTCTTTCCCACCTACAAATATGTGCCGAATTCTCTGTATTTTGTTGTCTCCGGTGACTCACAGATCTGCCCTGCGGCACTGTATCATTTTCATGGCACCATTTTGTCTATGAATGTTGGCATGTCCACTGGAATGAGCAGATCTCATGCCACCGTTGCCAGCATTACTCTTAGAATCTTCCTGTATCAGGTCTTCAGAATTTACTATTGATAAGAAATTTGCTAGATTGGTTTCTGGGACATGAATTAACTATTCACTAATACCGAACGGTAATTTTGTTTAGAACATTCTCAGGACGATCCTATGTACAACTGGTTCATTTCAGTATCGCGTTTTGTTTATGTCTTCTTGAAATACTTTCTCAAGCTACCTCGCTTGCTGTTGTATTGTTCAAGATAAAAAAATACATTTCGTAGTCGTTCCAGGACGCAAAGTGACCAATACTTTCCCAAGAATGCATGTTCAGGTTGTTCTTAGGTCGCACATTATTACGCAGTTTCTGTCTCTGCTGTAGTAAATTGAATTTTTTGGTAACCTGTCCAGGTTTTTGGCAAGTCTCCTTTAAATGCCTTAATGAATGAGATGGGATGTGTGGTTTTCCTCTCTGGAAAGTAAACCTGAAACTGGGTCCAAGTTTTCTTCCATTAAATCTCAAGAGAATGTATATGCCGCCCCCAAAGTGTTTCCCAGTGTTTCCCATCGCTAAAAGATGAAGGAATGATTACGTTACTGACCTATATGTTTTGGTTGTACAACGCCACTGTTCAGTAGCTCTCAACCATGAAAATTTAATATAATTCTTACTGTAAAGCAATGTAGGTATTAAGATAATCAGATTCCGATACTGACGAAGTTAGGTCCTTTCTCTGTCATGGGCTTCATTAACGAAAGAGCACAAACAAAGCTCGAATCCTTTCGTCAATCAATAATCCGGCTCAAACCCTATGAAAACCGGCCTCTGTAAACACAAATAAAACATTTAATAGAGGAAACATGATTTGAAATCTGGTATATCATCTGATCTTAATAAATAAAACGCCGTTAAGTAAGCGACAATACGAATGACTTACCTGTTGCCTCTCCAACGATCGGGCAGAGGAAGATGAGTGAGTAAAGAAGTGAGAAATGAAAAATAATTTTGCGAAAACAAGATAACGCGTATAAATGTAGTCTCTTAGGCCTCTAAGCTAAAACTATACATTAATATTCGAAGTCTTTACACTTATGCATCCTGATGTAAAAAAAGTATAAAATAAAAAAGAACCTATGGAATGTGTTAGCTTGTGATTTTAAAAAGAATCGCTATACCCTCAAATCCTAAATTATCACTTCAGGTATCAGAACGCGTCATATCTCAAGTCTAGTTGTGCCACAAATTCTTTTCTCCACAGTTCTGTTCAGTATCTCCTCATTAGTTACATGATCTACCATTCTATTATTTAGCATTCTTCTGTAACATCACATTTCCAAAGCTTCTTTCTATTCTCGTCTGAACGGTTTATCATTAACATTTCACTCCCACAGAAGTGTACTCCCCAGACAAATACCTACAGAAAAGATATATTACATATATATTCAATATCAACGAATTTCTCTTCTTCAGATACTCTTTTTCCTCGCCAGCGCAAGTCTACATTTTATATCCTCTATGCTTCAGCATTAATGAGTTATTTTCCAGCCCAAATGGCGAAACTCATCTACTACTTTCATTGTCTCGTTTCCTAATCTAACTCCCCAGCATCGACTCACTTAACTTGTCAACATTTCATTAGACTTATTTTGCTTTTGTTGATGTTCATCTTGCACCCTCCTTTTAAGATGATGTCCATTCCGTTCAACTACTTTTCCAAGTCCTTTGCCGTTTCTGACTAAATTACAATGTCGTCGACAAATGTCAAGGTTTTTGGCACTTCTGAACTTCAATTCCTTTTACAAATTTTTGTTTTGTTTACTTCACTGCTTAGTCAATGAATAATATGAATAACATAGTTATAGGCTACAACTCTGCCTCAATTCTTTCTTAATCACTGCTTCCCTTTCATGCCTGTCGAGTCTTATAACTTCTGTCTGATTTCGCTTGTGAATTAATAGTGAAAACAGTTCATTTTAATTCTAACTCAATATAGATCACCACTGGGAGCATTTTTTACTCTTAATTAGGCATATGGATTCCTACTATGTTGTCTGTCAGACAGTGATTTCAATGCACATTTCCTAAAGACACTGGTAGGAAAAATGATTTGGAAACATTTTTGGATTATACAATTTGATCTCAATAACTAATTTTCGAACACAGGAGGATAAAGACTTTAGGGCTCTAAATGACACCTTCATTTTGAAGAAGCTCAAAGCAAGAAAATGGCTGTATACCTAGTAAGAAAATCTCTCTCTGAACATGATGTGCAGTTATTTATGCTAAATAATGTACCTACTTTCGGTATAGATACTCTTCAGTGGAAACACATTAGAATAAACAATGACCCCAAGTCAAATATTTTTAAGAACAGCTCACAAGAGAACTGGAATAACGTTTATAATGAACGGAATATTGATATAAATTTTAATCTGTACAATAATAAATTCAAATCACTATTTAAAAATAAGTTATGTTTAAGTTTATCAGAAATTACATTAAACAGCCATGTTTAAAAACCATGCCTCACTGAAGGGGTAAAAGTATATTGTGAAAAGGAAGAATGAGACAGCAGAAAATATCTGTTGGCACGAACAGTAAAGACTTTGCAGTAGTTGTACACTAGAAAAACTAATTAAAATTAACCCTAAAAATAATTAAATAATCAAGAAACGTGCTCATTACATCATAAATCAGAAAATCCGACAATAGACCTAAGTCTAAATGATAATACTGTTGATGTAGATAGGACTACAAATGATTCGTCACAGGTAGCAGACACAAAAATAATCCTTTCGTCAATGCTGTAGAAAGTATAGGGACAAACAGTTCAAGTGGAATATCAAAGGAGTATTTTGAAAAGGAGGTAACATACAATCAAATCCAATGAAATTCTTAGCAACTATCCTTCTAAAATTAAGACAGTTACATATTCTCATAAAATAAAACCTCAACTAGATTTGTTGTTGTTTCCAACAGAGCACTGAAGACTTGTTCACACAGAACAAATACTGTCTTTTTTGAAACATGTAATGCAGACTTGCTCAGATAAGAATGCCATCTATACATCCACTCACCAAATTTTAGAAACACTATAAAGGAAATAGCACTAGCTAGTATTTTCTGTGATCTATCTCAGGCATTTGTCTGCGTCACTTACAACATTCTCAAAGACAAAAGGAGGTTTCAATACATCAACGAATACTTGAATTCTTCACGAATCACTGAGAATTGACAAATGGTACATTTTATTGTGTTATAATTATATATTAAAGGTTCCTTCTCGTTCCATTCGCTGGTGGAGCGCTGGAAGAACGACTGTTTAGAAGCCTCTGTGAGAGTTTTTGTATAATTTTATCTGCGCTGTATCTGCGGGACAGACACTTAGTAGGTTGACAGATTTTGTTCTGAATGACGCTTCTCGGAGTTTTCTAATCAGGTTCTCGTGTGATCTGTTGCTTCTTTCTTTATGTGTCTGACAGTTAAGGTCTTCCAACATATGTTACAGTCTCACCAAACAACCCTTTGGCCATGCATTTAAGTAAGTATCGTGAGAGCGTGTTGCACCAATCAGTTCTATAATCAGAATGCTCTTTCCCAGTAACTGGCTAATGAATCGTGGCATACAGTTTTCTTTGTCTACAGCTCAGTCATACCACTGCATATCAATAAGCACTGCTATTTCCACATATCAGCACAACGAGGCTGACAATATTTGTAAGGTTCAGAACTTAGGAATTCTGTACATTAAGAAATTGTGATACAACCGAAGACTACATTGTACCACTGTGGTTGTTGGGTTATAGCTTCACTTGTTAGAATATGCTGTACTATTCCTATCTTTAACATGACATTATCTTTGCCTGTTTCCTTATACTGCTTGACCTATTGTCGAATGTTAGATTGTTATTGACCTTCGATGTGAGTAAGCCATCTGGTGACAACTGTTGTTTACAGTAATTATATCGCTGACAATTTAGTTGAGTATGTTGGCCTGCAACAGCAAATTGTAGTCGTTAATGTAATGGTGTAACACTCTTGCAGTGTACATTATATATGTAACCTAACACTAACTTGTCAAATAGAACAATCTCTAACGTGTCGTATTTCCTCGTTTAAGCTGAGCTTGAAAATAGTCTGTGACCTAAACTAGTAGCATTGTGCAAAATAAGACTGCCAAAGGAATTCACCATGTACTTCAAAGAAGTGGACTCCCTGCAACCAGCAGCCGGGGAACTACCGTCCCATATGTAGACTGCAGTTGACCCCACCACACAAATGGAGGCATTTCGAGTATTGCTCTAACTGAGGAGCTTGGACTGCTGATAAATGGCACTGCATTTTCAGCGATGAATCATGTTTCTCCACTGCCCTGGATAGCCATAATCGCCAAATATGGCGGCGACCTGGTGAGAAGTTCCACTCTTCCAATGTTTTGGACAGGCACGTATAGTGGATTTCTTATACTGGGGTGGTGAATCTAACTCCTCCAGTATTACTGCATTTGCCTGCGATGTTACTCCTGGTGTCATGTTGTGCAGAGCCATTGGGTTTGACTTCAGGTCGCAGGTGGTGGCGACCGAAGGAACTCTCACGACAGAACGGTACGTCACGAACATCCATCGACCTCAGGCAGGGGTATCGCTGTGCCGTTTTATCGCAGTAGAATCTCGGTCTAACAATTGGAACATTTCTATACGAAGTTTCTGTGCGATGTTGAGGCAGTCCCTGGCAAGCAAAATATCCAGACCTGTTCTCGACAGTAGGAGTGTGGCATCATCTAAGATGACCGTCTCGGTGCTAGTGTCCAGGATATAAACGATTAAATACAACGGTTGTGGGCTAGCTTGCCTTAGGAGAGAATACGTCGATTTTATGACACGCTTCCAAACCGAATCAGAGCAAGCATCCAGACCAGAGAGTGTACAACATCATACTGATAAGTGGGTTCATACTGCAAAGTTCTTTGTAAATTCGACGCGACTCTATAATCACTCAGATAACGTGACATACGTTTTCCGTCTCTGGATATTTAACTGATTTGTCAGATAGTGTAGATTTGTATGGTAGATCGCTTTGACCTTTTTGCAATTGTGATATTATTGTCTTGGAAACGCATTAGACCATTGTGTTTACGTTGTCGTGTTTGAAAATAATTTTAGGAAACACGTTTTCTCTGTGACTGTAGAATACATGGCCTACACAGCTGATGAATGTCTCTCCGGTTTTCAGCGGAATGTCAGGTTAAAATACCTACTTCTTCTCTGTCACTATGAAGCTACTATTAATTTCTAACAATATTTTCCAGTCCCTACTATTAATCTCACCATTATCGTTCCCAAGATAAGTATCACTACAGCTATTATCGCTATTCTTATTAAACTTACTTCCCTAATAATTCACTTATTAATATCGCCATTTCTTTTAGAAGTAAATATGTAAACTTATTTCGCAAACGGATCAACTTGGAAACTAGTCAACAGACATTGTGTGCTGGATTTCTTGGGTACTGACTGGTTTGCCAGTGTCCCCGGTGTCGCAGTGGATACTATGATTCACAGCAGCCTCAGTGGTACATATTCCTGGAAAACAGCCGTACCAATACGATGAACAGCTAGGACGTTGCTTCAGGGGTTACCGACCTAACATTCATTCTCGCCAACTGCACGGAGGCTTAAATGGCAGTGAAGGTAGCCTATTGTTAAGTGACTGAATCTCTTCCTGGCCTTCCTGGATACAAAGTCACAAGCAAAAATATCGTTTTTCTGCCTTTCATTTCGTATGGATACTAGCTGAATACACGGCGTTGTTCAAATTCTTAGTCCATCTTCTCCTTGCTCCATCTCTGTCAATCTCCTCCTTCCCCTTCTCTATCGCCTTCTCCCTACGCTCTTTGTCTACTACAGCCCCTCTGTGTTCACCTCCTCCTATCTCTCTTTTTGTTCATCTACTACTCTCCACTCTATGACTGTCCCCTCCCTTCCCTCTCTCTGTCCATCTTCTCCCTCTGTCCATTTACTCCTGCTCCCACTAAATCCATCTCGTCCCACCCTTCTACTCTTACCCCTCCCAAGTCAATCTTCTACTCCCACCTCTTTCTGTCCATCTCCACTTTCTCTGTCCAGTTCCTCCATCAATGTCCAACACCTCCTCATCCCTTTTCCTGTCCATTTCCTCTTTCCCCTCTGTTGTCCATCTCCTCCTCTTTTATGCCTGTGTCCATCTCCTCCTTCCTTCTCTGTCCATCTCTTCCTTCCATATCCAAATTCTCTCTCAATATTATCACCTGTACCTAAATATGATGTGGGTAGTTCTTACCCCCAGAGTGCTTCTTTCCAAATAGTAATATGTGTGAAAAGATTGATTGAAATCTATCCAGGGACTCAGGAGAAGCTTTCTAGCACCAGTTTTACCCTTATACGCATATGTCACCTAATTCCACACGTATTTAACATATTTCACACTTATTTGTACACATATTTTAATCGTATCTCTAGCGAATTTTGCACTGCAGTTTCGTTTCCGCGGAACTCAGTATTCATAACGTCATATATTCTGAGCTGTGTGTTGCACAATGATGTGTTTTTGCAGGAACGATAAGTCTTATACATAAACGTTGCCTGCAAAGTGTGTTGTGAATATAGTTAGTAAAAGAGAAGTAATCAAGTAAAAGTTAATGGCTGACTGGTCACGCCCGATGCTATAGGTTTAGAGCACGAACGATGAAAGTGTAGTGAGCGATAAACTTTTTTCCTTGTATCGTTATATGGGGCGTGTATGCAAGAAAAAGGTATGAAATTATGTGTAAATTTTGTTGCAAGCCACCACGTGCGCACACTCTCAGATACTGCATGAATAAAGTCTATTTCCGGATCGTGTGCTTCGCTTCTTTTTCACCCCCAACACCATCCGTTTGAGAGATTGGTGGCTCTTACCCCCTACAGTAGGTATCTCCAGACAGTAAGCGATCTGTGTACTTGGTTTGGTTGAAATCGATACAGTTGTTTAGGAGGAGATGTGGAACATACACATACATATGTTCTAGCAGTTTTATGATGTGTGGTTACTGCATATGATTACTTTATGCACTGATGATGACAATCGAGACTCGAAACGGAAAGTTCTGACGTTTGTAACAACGGCAAAACTAGCGACAGCTTTGACTTCCTGTTTGTAGACGACCAGGTAACAATGCCACTATAGTAAATCCTGTTTGAACTGAATAAAGTAATGGAATAACACAATCCGGAAACTTCAATTCAGGAAATAGAATCCATTGTAGTTTGCAGCCCATCTCGTGTACACTGCAATTTGGTTACCAATGGAAAATCCATTAAACAAGAAAGAAAATCTACTTTACTTCGTTTCATACCCACTTTTTGAAGATCTTGATACAGGCAAAAATATTGAAAAATTTGACAGAATGTGTGGTACAATAAGTAGAACGCTAAGAAACGAAATAAGAGGGAAACACTGTTGAAGTTGTATAAGAGTGTGCCGGAACTAGCAGATTTACGCGGGTCCGAAGCTGGCGTCCTCACTAGCAAAGACTAGTAGGGTCCAAGTCAGTGAAGTACCATTTAATAGATACTAAGTTGAGGTGACGAAAAAAAGCTGATACCTAGTTGAGGTGGAGAGAGAGAGAGAGAGAGAGAGAGAGAGAGAGAGAGAGAGAGATGATGCCATACTGCTGGTACTCATAACTGACAACTTAAATGGCAAAATAGTTCGTCAAAATTTGAAATATTAAACAGAATGGATGAGCGATGATCCTTTGCCAAAATCGACCTACAGGGAAACTGCATGTCTAGAGGATTTCGCTGAAATGGCGGACCATAGAAAAGATGGAAGATCATTTTCGAAGTCAGAAACATGATGATAATGAAGCTGTAGGGTAGGGTCTTACAGTACCGGCCATCGGTAGTTCGCGTGTCTAGTAGTAGGTGGCAGCACATACTAGGGGTGAACTGAAAACGCAGTGATCCAACTTATGATACGTCGGGCTTTCCGGCCAGCGTTCAGTGCTTTGTTAATTGTGAGCCTTTAAAGTTGGCTGTGTGAGAAGAGCGCTCAAGGAGTTAGTTTCAACATTGCGGTGCATGTTTATGAGGTAATTGTATTTATTTTTACATTTATTTTAACTTTATTGCTTGAGGATATTGTAGCTATAAAACTTTAAAGACATCGTGTATTAAACAATACGCAACCGGCATCGTTTTTATTGCGTGATTGTAGTACAGTTCCAGCCAGTCAGAACATTTGGGGAAGAACAATAATATCTCTTTCTCTCCACACTTCAGAGTTAAATGGCTGAGAATAAGGGTACGATGAAAGGAAAATGGATTGCAGAGAATATGAGGATGGCAATAAACGCGGTAATACAGGGGAAAATGTCAGCCAGGCAGGCAGCTGAGACTTTTCATGTCTCGAGGAGCACTTTACGTGATCAAATATAAGGCAATGAGCAGAGAAAAGGAAGTAAGAAAGAGACTTGAAGTCAGCTCAAGTGCGCAGTAGAGAAACGTCAGATGCATCTAACAGAGGCAAACACGTTAATAGTTCAAATACTGTTGCAGCAAATTGGAAGCGCCAAAATGAGCTGAAATTTAGTGGCGACACTCTAACTACGGACGAGGACATGATATATGTAATATGCTGTGAATTGATCTAAGGAAAAATGGGTCCAATGCACTAAAGTAAATAATGAGCACATGTTAGTTGCGTAGACAGAAAGGTACATTGTGTTCTTTTCTGATCATTGCAATAAGCAAACTGTGGTTTCTTAATTAGTGAATTTTTTCATATCATAATGTGTTTAATGGTTTTCTTCCCTTGTGTGATGCTACTTATCAATAAAGCCTGAAAATCTTCCTATACAGACACTGGCCGATACTCGAAGACAATTTTTGTATGGACTGAAAAGCCATCTATTTGTACTTCTACGTCTAAGGCGCTGCAGTCATGGACTGTGCGGCTGGTCCCGGCGGAGGTTCGAGTCCTCCCTCGGGCAAGGGTGTGTTTGTGTTTGTCCTTACGATAATTTAGGTTACGTAGTGTGTAAGCTTAGGGACTGATGACCTTAGCAGTTAAGTCCCATAAGATTTCACACACATTTGAACAATTTTTCTGTACTTCTACTAGACCTGTCACTTTTGTAAAATTTCAGGAAAATCGATCATGTTCATCGATAAGCCATTAGTTTAAATACCAGATTACTGTATTAAATACCTAAATTTTTAAATATTTCACATTTTACAATTATAAAGTTTCAGGTGGCTGGTAATGTAGGACTCTCCCCTCTATGAATAAAGCACAGCTCGACAGTGAATCAGACTGCTCAACGGCTATGTGTTTCTTTGATATTCTTCTGCCGTGCAGAAAGGTCCCAATAGTTTGCTCGCGTAAGACTCTGCGTTATTTTTGTCATACTGAGTGCAGTGTCAAGTGTCTTATGCACTCAAAATATAGTACCTTTCTCGCGTCTCTTTTCCTAATCTCCAGATTCAGTTGTCATGCCCTTAAAATAGCCAGAGCACAGCGTCGGTCGCAGTATCAAAGAAAATGACTTGACATCAGCTGACACACATCATTTCACTGTGGATAGTGAAACTAGCTACGTCAGTCCATGCACTGTAAGCTAAATGAGAGACTACAGTTTGCATTAAAAGTAAGTCTATCTGCGACCTCTATAATTTTGTGCAGGATCTTTTTATCATCTCTCTCCGCCAAGTACGATGATCCACGGAAGGAGGTAGATAGCCTACGACCTGCTTCTCCGATAAATAGTTCAATGTTGCTCATCATTTTGGAATCTATGCCAGACGAGTTTAATAGAGAAAGCAAAGAAGATACAAAGAAAAACTGTTTTTGTTACAGAGTCATTTAGTAAGTGCCAATAGAGACCCATACAAATTGGGTTTCGGACGCTGCAAAAGAGGCGTTGTGCATCACGGTTGCTATTAAAATTCCGAGAACGCAATTTCCTAAGCAATATATTATTTCCTCCCACGCGTATCTCAGGAAAAGAGCATGAAGATAAACAGAGGGATCCGCGGTGACACAGAAGCTTATCGGCAATCAAACTTCCCGTGGACCATTGGCTACTGGAACAGGAAAGGTGGGAAGTGCACAAAGTAACCTCCACCACACACCAAAAGGTGGCTTCAAGAGTATAAATGTAGATGTAGAATTACCCTAAAGAAATTTTCTATCTATTCAGCTAAACGCCTTCACATACACTGACTGAAAAAAAGACTGCAGCACGCAGAAATCATGGTTGGATGGCAATGTAAGTGCGTACACGCAGACACCTTCGTCAGTTATGTACAATATCAGAGAAGCAATTACCTGCGACGCGTACAATGGCCATCAAAGTGCATTAGCGTTGTTCGTGTTCAGTATTGTTGACAGGTTTGGAAGGGTATATACGGAGGCGGAAACAGCGTTGGATATTCAGCGATCACTGGAAGGACATGAAGGTGCCGTATACCAGTATGAGACTGTCTTATCGGCCCCTAAAAGAGTTTGAATGGGGCTTCACTGTGGATCTCCATTTGGCGGGCTGGTCGAATGGCGCAACATCCAGGTTCGCAGGCATTCAGATGCGACAGGGGCTCGATGTTGGTGTACTTGGGAATGTGAGGGCAAGCATACTCAAGGTTCTGGTCGACGAGGTGTGACCACCGCAAGGAAGGATCACCGTTATTGTGCACCAAGCATATCATAACACCCTTCACGTAATCATCTGCTTTTCCGAGAACAAGTAAAGAGCTGTCCGTTTTTGCGTAAACCCGAGCGGTTAGTCGGACACTAGCAACAGCCGGACTAGAGAATTATCGTCCCACGGGTAGCTACAGCTACCACCAAAGTACAAACGGCTCCATTAGCAGTGGTGCTGTGACAGGGAAGTATGGAATGCTGATATATGGCGCAGCACCGTGTTCAGCGATGAATTGCGGTTCCACACCATCCCAGATGACCATAATCGCCCAGGACGGCGGCGACTAAGCGATATGATTCATTCTTCCAATGTTTCGGAGAATAACATCGGCGTCATTGTACGCGGAGCCATCAGGAATGGTTTCAAGTTGTGGCTGGTTGTGATTAAGGAACTCTGACGGGAAAACGGTACGTCATGGAAATCCAGCATCATCATTTGTTACCTCTTATGCGGCAGTATAGTCGTATCGTTGTGCCATTTTTCAGTAGTAAAATATTTGTCTACGCATGACACGTGCCTCTATGAACTGTCTGTCTCTTGATACCCCTGTGGTCAGCAAGGTACGAAGATCTGTCCCCAATAGAACATGTGTAGGACCAGCTCTACATCTACATGGTCACTCTGCAATTCACACTTAAGTGCCTGGCAGAGGGTTCATCGAATCATTTTCATACTACTTCTTTACCATTTCACTCTCGAATGCCGCGTGGGAAAAAGGAACACCTAAATCTTTCCGTTCGTGCTCTGATTTCTCTTATTTTATTATGATAATCATTTCTCTCTACGTAGGTGGGTGTCAAAAAAATATTTTCGCATTCGGAAGAGAAAGTTAGTGATTGAAATTTCGTAAATAGATCTCGCCGCAATGAAAACCGCCTTTGTTTCAGTGACTGCCACCCCAACTCGCGCATCATATCAGTGACACTCTCATCCTTATTGCGCGATAACACGAAACGAGCTGCCCTTCTTTGCACTTTTTCGATGTCCTCCGTCAATCCTACCTGGTAAGGATCCCACACCGCGCAGCAATATTCCAGCAGAGGACGGACAAGTGTAATGTGGGCTGTCTCTTTAGTGGGTTTATCGCATCTTCTAAGTGTTCTGCCAACAAAGCGCAGTCTTTGTTTCGCCTTCCCCACAATAGTATCTATGTGGTCTTCCCAGTTTAAGTTGCTCGTAATTGTAATTCCTAGGTATTTAGCCAAGTTGACAGCCCTCAAATTTGTGCGATTTATCGTATACCCAAAATTTATCGGATTCCACCCATGTGGATGACCTCGCACTTTTCTTTGTTTAGTGCTAATTGCCACTTTTCGCAGAATACAAAAATTCTCCCTAGATGATTATGTAATTGGAATTGATCGTCTGATGACTTTACTATACGGCAAATTATAGCGTCATCTGCAAACAATCTATCACCTAGATGATTCATATAAATCAGGAACAGCAGAGGACCTATGACACTACCTTGCGGAACGCCAGATATCACTTCTGTTCTACTCGATGATTTGCCGTCTATCGCTACGAACTGTGACCTCTCTGAGAGGAAATCACGAATCCAGTCACACAACTGAGACGATACTCCATATACACGTAATTTGATTAATATCGCTTGTGAGGAACGGTATCAAAAGCCTTCTGGTAATCTAGGAATATGGACGATCTGAGATCCCTTGCCGACAGCTCTCATTACTTCATAGGAAGCGTTGCACAAGAACGATACTTTCTCAATGCTTGTTGGTTATGTATCAATAAGTCATTTTCTCCAAAGTGATTCATAATGTTCGAGTACAGTATATGCTCCAAAATCCTACTGCAAATTGAGGTCAGTGATATGGGTCTGTAATTCAGTGGTTTACTCCTATTTCCTTTGTTGAATATTAGTGTGACCTGTGCTACTTTCCAGTCTTTAGGAACAGACCTTTCGTCAAGTGAGAGGTTGTATATGATTGCTAAGAAACGCGCTATTCTGTCTGCATACTCCGAAAGAAACCTGATTGGTATACTATCTGGCCCGGGAGACTTGCCTTTCTTAAGTAATTTGAGTTGTTTCGCAAGACCTAAGATATCTACATTTGTCACTCATGCTAACAGCTGTTCTGGTTTCGAATTCTGGAATATTTACTTCGTCTTCTTTCGTGAGGGCATTGCGGAGAACTGTATTTAGTAACTCCGCTATAGTGGCACCATCATCGGTAACATTTCCATCGCTTTCGCGCAGTGACGGTATTGACTTTACGTACGACCATAATCTCTTTGGGTTGTCTACCATATTTTGAGACAATATTTAATTGTGGAAATTATTAAAAGCATCTCGCATTGACGTCCGCACTAATTTTCGAGCTTCCGTGAAACTTAGCCAGTCTCGCGGATTTTGCGTTCTTCTGAATTTGGCCTGCTTTTTTCGTTGCTTCTGCAACAGTATTCTGACTTGTTTTGTGTACCATAATGGATCAGTCCCGTCTCTCATTATCTTATGCAGTATGAACCTATGTATTACTGTCGATACTGTATCTTTGAATTTGAGCCATATCTGGTCAACACTTACATAATTGGCTTGGAAGGAACGGAGACTCTCTCTTAGGAAGGCATCAAGCGAATTTTTACCTGCTGTTTTAAATAGATATATTTTGCGTTTATTTTTAGTGGTTTTGGTTGATATGGTTTTGAGCCTCGCTACAATGACCTTTTGTTCACTAATCCCTGTATCCGTCATGACGCTCCCTATTAGATCAGGATTATTTGTGGCTAAGAGGTCAAGTGTGTTTACGCAACCATTTACAATTCATGTGGGCTCATGAACTAATTGTTCAAAGTAATTCTCAGAGAAAGCATTTAGTACAATCTCGGAAGATATTTTCTGTGTACCACCGGCTTTGAGCATGTATTTGCGCCAACAAATCGAGGGTAGATTGAAGTCTCCACCAATTATAATTGTATGAGTGGGGTACTTATTTGTAATGAGACTTAAGTTTTCTTTGAAACGTTCGGTTATTGTATCATCTGAGTCGGGGAGTCGGTAGAAGGAGCCAATTATTATTTTCGTGTGGCTGTTGAGTATAACCTCTACCCATAGTAATTCGCAGGAACTATCTATTTCAACTTCACTACAAGATAAACTACTACCAACAGACACACACACCACTACCTACTCTACTTAATATATCCTTTCTGAATACGGTTTGCGCCTGTGTAAAAATTTCGGCAGAATTTATCTCCGGATTTAGCCAGCTTTCTGTTCCTATAACGATTTCAGCTTCAGTGCTTTCTATCAGCGCTTGAAGCTCTGGTACTTTTCGAACACAGCTACAACAACTTACAACTACAATACCGACTGTTGCTAGGTCGATTCTCGTCGTTTCTTTTCCCTGCAACGTTTGAGACTGGAACCCTTTTTGATGTTTTTCCCAAAACCGCCCAGTCCACGCCACACACTCCCTGCTACCCGTGTAGCTGCCTCCTGTGTGTAGTGGACACCTGACGTATTAGCGGAACCCGAAACCCACTACCCTATGGCGCAAGTCGAGGAATCTGCAGCCTACACGGTCGCAGAACCGTCTGAGCCTCTGATTCAGACCCTCCACTGGGCTCTGTACCAGAGGTCGGCAATCGGTCCTGTCGACGATGCTGCAGATGGTGAGCTCTGCCTTCATCTCGCTAGCAAGACTGGCAGTCTTCACCAACTCAGATAGCCGCCAGAAACCAGAGAGAATCCGCGTCTCAGTGCTAGTATCAGAATGTCAAGGACGAGATACGACAGTTCTGTCACCCTGCCTCAGAAGAGGATGCAATGGCTTCGTGACACCCTTTCCAACCGACTCAGTGCATGCATCCTTGCCAGAATTGGTTCAGCATCAGACTGATAAGGCACTCATATTTCCATGTCCTTTGTAGATATGACTTGATATTGTAATCACTGAAATAAAGTCTCACACCTTCTCAGGTCGTGGTATTTCATTCCGCTTCCTCGTCCCCTTCTGGGTTCATCACTTTTTAGCTAAGTTTCATTATTACACTCTGATTTTCTTGGGCATATTCTTTATAACATTACGTTTGTGTGCAAAACTGCCCTAGCTAAAACAATTCTGCTCGTCTAAGGGAGTGTTTCACTTATTATCTGTACGCTTCCTACAGAATATTCCGATGTATATCTCATATGCTGCACCTACTATACTTATACCTCTATCATTTTCGCATTCATTTTGATTTCCTTTCCATAATCCTCCATTCATCTGGGATTTTCCTCTGTAAGTAGTTACAGAAACACAGCACCCTAAGTTTCAGTAAAATGTCACCATATTTTGCAAGCTCTGAATTAATGTCACTTCCTTCTGTTCGGCTTTTTGATTTGAAAAGGACTTCATCGTGTAAAGTGAATTTCCTGTGTAAGCTTCTTGAGAATCTCGCTATCTTTGGCTGCAGGTTGTTTCTGAACGCTTTCAAAAGACCACAGATTTTTGTTAGTGTCTTTTGTTATTGTATCTTTTGCTGCTACATATTTTTAATAGAAAAACTCTGAAGGATATTAATTACGATGGTGCAACTAGTTTCATTATGATATTTGTGTTTCTGTTTCTGCCTCCATACCTAATTATGTTTGCTTTTGTACTGGAAACATTATCTAGAACTTCTTTTTAATTTCTTGAAGAAGTGTCCACACTGCCATTGGGAGATCGATACACACACAAAATGAATAATTTATTGTTGTTATCAAGCTCTGTTAATTCAATACCTGATATTTCAAAGTGTTTTTTTCCCTTACTGTAACGAAGTCGCGTATGAATTTGAGCTCTGTTCCTTTTCTGACGTAAGTGAATGATCCTCCACCCTTCGAAGTAGTCCTACGATAAGAGTCTGTCCTTTCATATAGTCATAACATTATATGTTGGATATCTGTTCTCTACACCAGTACTCAGTGACACAAACCGATGTGCATTTCAAAGACTGGAGCTCAATAAGAAATTGTTGTATTTCATTTTTTACCGACTCTATGTTTGATGAACGATTGTCAAGTCTTTGGTATGCCTCATGTTACTTTTTGCGATGTTTTCATTTTCTTTATAACACGTAGTCAGTTATGTGTGTCACTTTGTGTGTTAGAATCTATGTTGTGAGTGATTATTTATTGCTGCTGGTGACAAATTTTTGGGCTGACGACACTATTATTTGGATTTATCCTAAAATGAAAGATCTACTTCTCATACCCGTAACAACAGGTATCTGACAACGTGTGGCTCGAGATCCACACCATATACTTTCATGGATCAGCTGTGCCAGTCTTCCCTTTCCAGCCCTGTTTAGGTGTAGACCATGCCTATTGAAACCGCATCTATTGTTCCCGCAGGCACCAGAGCAACGTGCGGAAAGTCTGCTGCCAATAGTGCCGTCGCTAACCCCCACATTAATCCACCTTACAGCTCGATTAAGGTGTGGCTGATTATGACGCCGGAGCAGGTCAACGAATAGTACACTGACGCCGCAACTCATGGAAATTATCTTATCCAGGTCACCACCTATGTCATGTATCTCATTCCTTCTCAGATCATTTCCCACTACACCCATCATAACATGGTCCTCTTTTTAAAAAACCATACACAAAGACCCTAATCCTCTGTCACATAACTTAACCCTGCATTTGACCTAAAAATACTGGCGGCCTGGTAGGCTGACCCTAAGCTTTCCTGTAACAGAGGGACTGCACAGCTCTGCAAATTTCAGTCACTTAAAAAGGAATGAATAATATCTTTGAGGCAACTGTTTGACGCTCCTAGATGTGAAATTCCATTCAGGCTGTCACTGTTGTCTCGTCTTAATGACTCGTATTTCTACCAACATTGGTCAAAAATATCATTAAAGATGGAAATACAAAATTAAACCTCCTCTTGTTAATTCAATGTGGAAGCTCAAGCCTTACAACAGAAATTCGGTGGCGCGATCTTGTGCTATGTAAGAATCAAGAATGGTTATTGTGCCGGAAAGACGTTACTGTAAAGCTTCTTGCTCAAGGGAAATGAAGGGAAGATGTGAATTCTCGTAGCCAAAAGTATCTGTTATAATCAGACACGTTATGTAAGATTATGTGCTGTGCTGTACGTTATATCACCACCACAAAGTGTTTATTGGAGAGATTAGTCTCTAGTGATGTCACTAAACGACTCACTATAGATAATTTCTTAGAAACTGAGATTTTTAGGAAACTAGCATTTGATGAAATGACAAGCAGTTAACTTCAAACATAAGAAAAAGGTATTTTTTTTGGTAAACATTTTTGGAAAGCGGTGATCAATCAATTGTTATATTTTGACTAAAGTTCAGTCTTGATCACATCATATATGTTTTAATGATATAGGTAACCTATATCATCCGCCTACCATCCTAAGGGAGCCATGGGTCTGATGATGGTTTTGTAGAAAGAACCGAAACCGGTTACCTATATCATTAAAACATACATGATGTGATCAAGACTGAACTTTAGTCAAAATATAAAAAGGTATTTGATGCACCTGCCTTTGCAACAAATTTATTCAGCTTGGCCATTAATTATTCTGCATTATCACTCTTGCAACATTGTTGTAGTTATCAGTTTATGTTAATTAATATATTTAAATAGCAAACAATGTTGTTAGCGTTTCTGTTAGGAATTTCACAACTATAGCTCCCACCTTTAAATCATTTTATCTGCTTTGATTAATTATAATTGCTGTTATTATTGTAAGGAAAGTTCTTGTTCGGATTTGATATTTTTGTGGCTGACTCCTCTTTAACCGCTGTTGCTATAATAACTTCAGAGACGATGGCATGTGATCTAGTAATCATACACTAATGAGCCAGGACATTATGACCACTTCTCATCGCAGTGATGGCACTGAGGGCACGTGAAGCAATAAGAGAAGTATATGAGCGGAACAGAGACGAATGGGGATCTTTCTAGAGAAGACAAGTGGCGCAAATGCGGAAATCCACCAAGATAAGCGACTTTGACAAAAGGCCATAGAAATATCAATCTAAGCCAGTTATTCCGACAGAGTAACATTTTGGGTCTCGTAAAACTTCAGTCTGTAGACCTTTCGTCGACTTAACTCACCCACCTACTACAGAAAAATTCTGTACATTAAGTTCACTGATAAGATGGTAAATCTGATGAGAAAAGTAGTATGCGGAAGACACTGATTAAATGGAGAGTATGACGGTACATGAAGGAATAACTGAATAAAGGGGGGAGACATAAAACCTAAAATTTGTAGCGGGAGTCAGAGATTGGAATATATCCAACAAATAACTGAGGAAGTTGGGTGTAAGGGCAACTCCGATAGTATGAAGAGATTAACATAGGACAATAATTTGTGTCGATTCGAATCAAATAAGCCAGACGACTGACGACACGCCAAAAATATAATTTTCATACTCACTGAAATATATGCAGTAATCTATCATCCCAATTATTTCTGTAAATAAATGTATAAAAATTTTGGTTGTTTTTTATGGGATTTCTCCAATGATGCTGAAAGTCTTTCTCTTATGTAGCAGAGTGCCTTTCTCTCTATCATTACTTTACTGACGGTAGCATAAGCTCTAACGTTTAATTTGGAGAAATGCATGACACACTGTGCTGTCTTACAGTGTATTTATTCATAATCGATTTCGGTTAAGGACTATCTTCACAATGGAAAATACCTGTTGTGACAATTCACGTGTCAACACGCTATTTCACCAGAAAAATATACGCCGTTGCTGACCTGAAAACATAAAAAAAATGATACTTAATGCCATAACATCGGCTTAAGCAAGCAAAAGACATCGGAAGCATGAAAACATGAAAACATGTAACAGCAGTAAGTGCACAGTACCAATGCTCCGGCGCAGCCCTTGAGAAAGGATCAGGCTGTGTCTGTCTGTTAAACGAATTATTGTACTTACGTTAAGACATGTCACTCTAGGTCTGTTTGTTAATAACAGTTTTATGTTACGTGGTTCCCGTCATTCAAGACATCAGCAGGGACCACACACAGGTACAATGTGTAAGTTTTCTCATTTTTCAACAATTTTAGTTAATTTTTCAACGTTTTTCGTATTTTCCCCATATTTTTCACAATGTTACGTATTTCTCCAGGTTTTTCGTATTTTGCCCAAATTTTACATATTTCATCACTTTACCCGAACTCCATTCCACTACTCTCGACTGCATGTCAATGTTGCTATGTATCAATGTCGTGATGCTCTCAGCCAGTCACAGTATATCATGTGTCCATAAGTATCCGAATTATTGATCATTACCACAACTCCATTAGTAGTGTGTGTGTGTGTGTGTGTGTGTGTGTGTGTGTGTGTGTGTGATGTCTCAATATATGTGTTAAAAACGTACGCATTGGTAGGAATAATGGTGTCACACCATCTAATTACATCATAGCAAAATCTATAAGCACTTCAGTTTTACCAATTTCCAACCAAAGAAACTGTGTGTATGAGCATTAGCACAGCGCTACAAACTGAGCTTCTAGAGAGAGCTGTGCAGTTTTTCCAACAACCTAAGCCTGCAGGATATACTACCCCCCCCTCCCCCCCCCCCCCCTAGCCCTGACATGTGGAGTAGGGTCGTGAGCAACCGTCCCCAACCCAGCAATTACCCAGATATTTGCACAATGTGAGCGTAATCGTCTCCGACCTGTTTGCTGGTGCAATAATCTCTGTTATAAAAGCAGGCACCCCCAGGCACGTCTGCTGAAATATGTAGACGGAATTGTAGGTAATAGCCAACCATTACCCTCTTCTTCCTCTCTCTGGTTCAATGAGAGTCAAGCTCAGCGCAACCAATATGCTTTCAGAACTAGCACTTATGCATGATCGACCGCTTCTTCAACCAGCACTCCTAATTGGAATGAAAACAAGAAATTACAATAACGATATCGAAACAAATACACCCTGCAATATTAACAGTATATGCGACATTACTACAAGTTTCGTAGATTAAGAAAAAGAAGAAAATAATATGAATTAACATAATTTCCACTGATGCAAAGAATTCCAAAGATATATGCTGCATATACTGGACAGCTAGCACACTGCAGTATTTAAAACAAAAATTCTTACGAAAAACTCATTTGTGCGCTAATAATGAATGACATTGTGTGTGCCTATGCATTACTTCTAACCTGCCACAGTACGATATTTATACAAATAAACACTGCAATATAACTGGTTTTTCAAGATAGTGTAAGACTCGTAAATACCAAGGGGAAAATATGCATACTTATGTCTTTCCACAACATATCGCTACAAACAATTACAGTGGGTCAATATTATAACAAAATGCAACGATTTTCTGCAATACATTAACTAGTACGAAAATATATTCCTTGTCGTACTTTCAGTAAGCATAATGACGAAGATGTCATCCCTAACTTACTAATAACAATTTAGACGATTCTCCAAAGAAGCATTTGTAATGACAATTAACCTGTAACCAATGGGATTCAACTTGCGAAGAACACACGGGCATTGATTACTGGCAAAAATAGTTCGCACTTACCTGATGAAAACCATCTCGTTTCGATTCCCACGACTATCTGTCACTCTAACGCATGCCACCTCTGATGTCGCGCACCCACAATGCCTCGTGTACAGAGTGCTAAAATCTCTTTGAGAAGAGTAACTTCTCTGTACTATGAACAAAATTGTGCCGTTTAACCAGGAAAGTAGCATTGCAGGAAGCCGGTACTTAATAATGCTGGTAATGTGTCATCTACCGAACATGCATGACAACAAGCAGATGCTATATGAAGGTGGCCTTACAAACGCTCTAAAATTATTTTTATTACATGACTCTTGTATGTTATTCAACACATTTGCAAGCTACTGGGTTTACTGACGCACTCTTATTAATAAAAAGTATGTTATTTGAATACCACGTGTACTCGATTCAATAAAATCAAGTGTTAAGTGTTGAACGTCACCACTAATCCCTCTCTCACTCCTGCTTCTCACATTTCGTTAGAGTTGCGACAACGCCCTGTCTACGAGATTGTCACTGAAGACGTACAAATCAATCAATGTGGTAGTCACGTTCAGGGCATGATGCTGCTGAGAGGAGAAGGCTGTATATAAGATTACAGAACCTTTTCTTTTACCTTTTCCTGAAAGGCGGTATATATGACAATTCATTTGAAAGTGCATGTATTCCTTGCAAGTGATGATTGCCTCTTGTAGCTACCATTGTGCTGGGTAATTTATCTAGGAAACATACGTTTAAGGAAGGTTGAGCGATAATTATACCCCACATCTAATAATCCAACCTAGTATCGGTCTCAGACTTACCAGCAAATCCCTCAATGTGGTTTATAAGGTTAGTGGTAACACTCTATAGCAACGAACCTTTTGTTCAGCAGAAATGCTGTAGCATAATCCTTACTAAGTAGAAGAATTTTTCCATAACAATTAATCTAGTGCTGAACTTGTTACCAGTAGATTCAATCAACATGCTAGTATTACATGAACTCAAATCGGACAACACTCTTTTCGCAATAACACTATTGACAACTGACTTTAGTAGCCAACATACATTTCACCTAAGATAAGAGAAATTCGGACTCGTACAAATAGACGTTTTCCTCTCTAGCTCCGTTTTTTGTGAGTGGCACAAGGTACCATGAGGAGTGTGTGTGTGTGTGTGTGTGTGTGTGTGTGTGTGTGTGTTCTAAAAGAATTTAGGAACAGACCTCATAATTTAGTGATCATCTTATAAGCAATAAGCGACCTAGAGTTCTAACATACATTTGAAAAAACGCGATGACTCTATGCGCAAAGATATGTCCAATATTTTTTTTTTTTTTGAAATATACACATGTAAGCACTAGACTGGCAGTAAAATAGACTTGTATGGAAGAGTTGTAATGTAGTCATCACAATAATTATAGCCGTCATCTATTAATCCAGACTGATAAGTGTCGCTGACTGACGAGCAAATACCATATTCTTTTCGAAAGAAGCACAAAAGTACTAAACATGTCATGTATACAGTAAATAATTGTAAATTCGATGATTAATTGTGGGCATTTGCTTATAACACCATACCAAGTTTAGCGCTGCATGGTAGATCCGTAACACATTTGGGAAGGCTTAGTTTCTGAAAGCCGTAGTTGCAAGCGCATAATAAAACACGTTCCCCAGTCCTGATTTTATAGGAAATATATGACGTCAGTAACGTGGTTAACGACTTCATCATATTAACACTGAATTCCACCATTAAGTCATCTACAAAGCAACTGTCAGTATCACTGATTGTGTAACCGATTTCCATTTTAAAATAATTAAAAATATAGCCACACTGTGCATAGTTTTATAACCCGTAATTGATCCTGATTGTCTTTCTTTTTAAGTAGAGTGCTGCGGTATGTTATTTAATCCTACGATACCAAATATTATTGTGCTTCGCAACTTCTAAACATCCACGTAAACTGTGTTCTAATTTTTGAGGTGATAACAGGAAAATTCGTCAACGTATAAGCTCATATAACATACCATTAGACAAAACTGCAGAACGATATTAGGACTGCAAGTACAACAATTATGATGGGGAATGGTCTAAGTCTGCATGACACAGTGCCTCCTTCATGTATCAGGGAGGCATAATTTGATATATATATTTGCGAGAAAGGGAGTCAGGCCTCTTTTTCGCATTACAAGTATTACTGTCACGAAATTGTTCCATTTCTTTAGATTAGTAAAAAATTTACGGGGAGGTGATGCGTTTGAAGGCCATTGGTAACCGCAAATAACGAACACGAGTGTTAATTCTACAGCTTGAATCCGACCCAAGTAACTTGACGTAGGAAACGGTTCGATAAATAGATAGCCACAGTCTTCTGTCGTCAACAAATATTCTGTTGAAACAGCATTCTTCTAATTCATATGCATATCGTACTGATTTGCTTACGACCAATGAATAGACAGTCATCCATAGTATTTCATCAAGAGACCATTCATAAAACGACTGCCAGTACCACTGCTTGCGTAAAGAATTTCCACATTAAATAATCAAAACTACAGATATACAGTACATAGTTTTATAATCCCTTACGGCACCTGATTGTCTTTCCAAAGTAAAATATTAAGGTATGTTATTGCATCCTGCCATTACCAAATATTGCATTAAAACAACAGTCTTCTACGACATGCACACATACAACTAAAAATTTAAGCTCATGTATTCTAATTTTAGAAGTCATAACCAGAAAAAGACTTCATGATCACGGGATCAACAACATATACTTTCCGGCAGACAGACTGCAGAATAACTTTACGATAACTTTAATACATGACGGTCTAGGTGCGCTACAGTGTGGAACCGCGTGACCGCTACGGTCGCAGGTTCCAATCCTGCCTCGGGCATGGATGTGTGTGATGTCCTTAGGTTAGTTAGGTTTAAATAGTTCTAGGAGACTGATATCGTCAGAAGTGAAGTCCCATAATTCTCAGAGCCATTTGAACCATTAAAACGGTCCATATCTTTGGTAGCAAGACAGTCAGACCACTGGCTACGTATAGCTGTTTTTGCGTTCTCAGATTTACTGGAATTAGAATTTTCCACATGGTTAACACTAGCAAAAGAACGTCATGGAAGCTGTTGTATCCTATACTAATTTCGAAATGTCATTTACTTACGACGATAAGACTGTCATCCAGATGGAAAACATAGTACTGCCAAGATGCAGTCTAAGTGTAACTGTTAGTATCGCTGTTTGGTAGTCCATGCAATCGATTTCCAGGTTAAATAATTAAAACTATAGACTTACAGAGCATAGTTAACCATTTATCGGCCCCAATTACATTGAATGTATGCAAATCCACAGGAGTAAACAATATTTAATTTACTTCTCTGGAAGATGCTGGTTTAGATCCCACGCCAGTCTACGTTAGTACCCGTAAATGTGTAACACAAATACTGAAATGTGGTACAGCCAAGGAATATGATCGGAATGTCCACCAACATCAAATACCTTTTTTATTGATGCTGATTAATCATACGAGTAGCAAAGACCTTCGGGTATAGCTCATGATGAAAACTCTTATAGTCACGTGATCTTCTGATTATACCTTCTAAATGTAACTGGACTTGCAGTGATTTCTGTGTACCACAACATGGAGATCTGAGGGCCTTGGAGTAGTACTGTGGGTCCAACAAAGACAAGTAATATGCAGGTGCTTTGTTTGAAGGAAGGAAGGAAGGAAGATTGGGCTTAACGTCCCGTAGACACGTTGGTCATTAGAGACGGAGCGCTAGCTCGAATTGTGTTAACGATGCAGATGGAAATCGCTCGTGCCCTTTCAAAGGAACCATCCCGGCATTTGCCTGAATCGATTTAGAGAAATGACGGAAGATCAAAATCTAGATAGCAAGATGCAGGTTTGAATCGTCTTCCATCCGAAGGCAAGTCCAGTGTGCCAACCACAGTGCCAAGTCGCTGGGTGCTTTGTTTATATACATAGTGCTACTCTGTACACAAAAAACGCATACTTAGCAGTGTGCATTTATTACTCACGTGTCAGTCTCGATATCTACAAAAAATGTGAGATGCCACTCTCAAACCAGACAACCATACGGGAGGATGTGACTATGTTACCCAAGTATGGAGGGTTATCATAATGAATGGATGACTTTGATACCTTTTGAAGTACAACTAAGATGAGTATTTTGATAAAATAATACGCAAAATCTAGACTTAGGTGCCCAGTCCAGTGTTTATCCGCCCTGTGCAGTACTAAGTGTCTCTGTATACATTATTTCATATGAGCACAACAGCACGATTTTGCGCAATCGATATACACACTAAATAATTAAAATTTTAGACTGACACATAATATTTTTCTTTAGACCCCCACAGGTCAAAGTTTAGTTGATGATTTTTTTTTTTTTTTTTTTTTTTTTGGGCATCAGTCTATTGACTGGTTTGATGAAGGATGAAGCCCGCCACGAATTCCTTTCCTGTGCTAACCTCTTCATCTCAGAGTAGCACTTGCAACCTACGTCCTCAATTATTTGCTTGACGTATTCCAATCTCTGTCTTCCTCTACAGTTTTTGCCCTTTACAGCTCCCTCTAGTACCATGGAAGTCATTCCCTCATGTCTTAGCAGATGTCCTATCATCCTGTCCCTTCTCCTTATCAGTGTTTTCCACATATTCCTTTCCTCTCCAATTCTGCGTAGAACCTCCTCATTCTTTACCTTATCAGTCCACCTAATTTTCAACATTCGTCTATTGCACCACATCTCAAATGCTTCGATTCTCTTCTGTTCCGGTTTTCCCACAGTCCATGTTTCACTACCATACAATGCTGTACTCCAGACGTACATCCTCAGAAATTTCTTTCTCAAATTAAGGCCGGTATTTGATATTAGTAGACTTCTCTTGGCCAGAAATGCCTTTTCTGCCATAGCGAGTCTGCTTTTGATGTCCTCCTTGCTCCGTCCGTCATTGGTTATTTTACTGCCTAGGTAGCGGAATTCCTTAACTTCATTGACTTCGTGACCATCAATCCTGATGTTAAGTTTCTCGCTCTTCTCATTTCTACTACTCTCATTACCTTCGTCTTTCTCCGATTTACTCTCAAACCATACTGTGTGCTCATTAGACTGTTCATTCCGTTCAGCAGATCATTTAGCCTTGCTTCCATTATTAGCCGTAACGTCAGATTTGCCTCTCTCGTCCCTTTACTTTTCCTAAAGCCAAACTGATCGTTACCTAGCGCATTCTCAATTTTCTTTTCCATTCTTCTGCATGTTATTCATGTTAGCAGCTTCGATGCATGAGCTGTTAAGCTGATTGTTTGATAATTCTCGCACTTGTCAGCTCTTGCTGTCTTCGGAATTGTGTGGATGATGCTTTTCCGAAAATCAGATGGTATATCCCCAGACTCATATATTCTACACACCAACGTGAATAGTCGTTTTGTTGCCACTTCCCCCTATGATTTTAGAAATTCTGATGGAATGTTATCCATCCCTTCTGCCTTATTTGACCGTAAGTCCTCCAAAGCTCTTTTAAATTCCGATTCTAATACTGGATCCCCTATCTCTTCTGTGTCGACTCCAGTTTCTTCTTCTATCGCATCAGACAAATCTTCACCCTCATAGAGGCTTTCAATGTATTCTTTCCACCAATCTGCTCTCTCCTCTGCATTTAACAGTGGAATTCCCGTTCCACTCTTAATCTTACCACCGTTGCTTTTAATGTCACCAAAGGTTGTTTTGACTTTCCTGTATGCGGAGTCTGTCCTTCCGACAATCATATCTTTTTCGATGTCTCCACATTTTTCCTGCAGCCATTTCGTCTTAGCTTCCCTGCACTTCCTATTTATTTCATTCCTCAGCGACTTGTATTTCTGTATTCCTGATTTTCCCGGAACATGTTTGTACTTTGGTTTTAGGAAACCCAGAATCTACTATGTAGGAATCAACATGGATTCCGGAAACAGCGATCGTGTGAGACCCAACTCGCTTTATTTGTTCATGAGACCCAGAAAATATTAGATACAGGCTCCCAGGTAGATGCTATTTTTCTTGACTTCCGGAAGGCGTTCGATACAGTTCCGCACTGTCGCCTGATAAACAAAGTAAGAGCCTACGCAATATCGGACCAGCTGTGTGGCTGGATTGAAGAGTTTTTATCAAACAGAACACAGCATGTTGTTATCAATGGAGAGACGTCTACAGACGTTAAAGTAACCTCTGGCGTGCCACAGGGGAGTGTTATGGGACCATTGCTTTTCACAATATATATAAATGACCTACTAGATAGTGTCGGAAGTTCCATGCGGCTTTTCGCGGATGATGCTGTGGTATACAGAGAAGTTGCAGCATTAGAAAATTGTAGCGAAATGCAGGAAGATCTGCAGCGGATAGGCACTTGGTGCAGGGACCCTTAACATAGACAAATGTAATGTATTGCGAATACATAGAAAGAAGGATCCTTTATTGTATGATTATATGATAGCGGAACAAACACTGGTGGCAGTCACTTCTGTAAAATATCTGGGAGTATGCGTGCGGAACGATTTGAAGTGGAATGATCATATAAAATTAATTGTTGGTAAGGCGGGTACCAGGTTGAGATTCATTGGGAGAGTGCTTAGAAAATGTAGTCCATCAACAAAGGAGGTGGCTTACAAAACACTCGCTCGACCTATACTTGAGTATTGCTCATCAGTGTGGGATCCGTACCAGATCGGTCTGACGGAGGAGATAGAGAAGATCCAAAGAAGAGCGGCGCGTTTCGTCACAGGGTTATTTGGTAACCGTGATAGCGTTACGGAGATGTTTAATAAACTCAAGTGGCAGACTCTGCAAGAGAGGCGCTCTGCATCGCGGTGTAGCTTGCTCGCCAGGTTTCGAGAGGGTGCGTTTCTGGATGAGGTATCGAATATATTGCTTCCCCCTACTTAAACCTCCCGAGGAGGTCACGAATGTAAAATTAGAGAGATTAGAGCGCGCACGGAGGCTTTCAGACAGTCGTTCTTCCCGCGAACCATACGCGACTGGAACAGGAAAGGGAGGTAATGACAGTGGCACGTAAAGTGCCCTCCGCCACACACCGTTGGGTGGCTTGCGGAGTATAAATGTAGATGTAGATGGAGATGTACTTCCTCCTTTCAATCAACTGAAGTATTTCTTCTGTTACCCATGGTTTCTTCGCAGCTACCTTCTTTGTACCTACGTTTTCCTTCCCAACTTCTGTGATGGCCCTCTTTAGAGATGTCCATTTCTCTTCAACTGTACTGCCTACTGCGCTATTCCTTATTGCTGTATCTATAGCGTTAGAGAACTTCTAACGTATCTCGTCATTCTTTAGTACTTCCGTATCCCACTTCTTTGCGTATTGATTCTTCCTGACTAATGTTTTGAACTTCAGCCTACTCTTCATCACTACTATATTGTGATCTGAGTCTATATCTGCTCCTGGGTACGCCTTACAATCCAGTATCTGATTTCGGAATCTCTGTCTGACCATGATGTAATCTAGTTGAAATCTTCGCGTATCTCCCGGCCTTTTCCAAGTATATCTGCTCCTCTTGTGATTCTTGAACAGGGTATTCGCTATTACTAGCTGAAACTTGTTACAGAACTCAATTAGTCTTTCTCCTCTTTCATTCCTTGTCCCAAGCCCATATTCTCCTGTAATCTTTTCTTCTACTCCTTCCCCTACAACTGCGTTCCAGTCGCCCATGACTATTAGATTTTCTTCCCCTTTACATACTGCATTACGCTTTCAATATCCTCATACACTTTCTCTATCTATTCATCTTCAGCTTGCGACGTCAGCATGTATACCTGAACTATCGTTGCCGGTGTTGGTCTGCTGTCGATTCTGATTAGAACAACCCGGTCACTGAACTGTTCACAGTAACACACCCTCTGCCCTACCTTCCTATTCGTAACGAATCCTACACCTGTTATATCATTTTCTGCTGCTGTTGATATTACCCGATACTCATCTGACCAGAAATCCTTGTCTTCCTTCCACTTCACTTCACTGACCCCTACTATGGCGAGGGGTATGTTGGATGTGATCTTTTTTTCTGTTTGCGTGATGTTACTCAACACTCTAAAACACATACTAATTGAGGATAGTCACTCCAATGTCAACCACGTCCACTTACAACAAGAATGTAATTTATTATTTTAAGAAAATAATAAGATGTGGCTATAAAATGTTACACATTAAAACCATAGGATGGTGACAGGAGGTCACAGGCTGGCTGATGGAGCTATCAAATGACCCTGATCAATCAGCGTATTACCTTCCACACCGTTTCGGAGACATATTAGCATTATCTGTAGTGACTACAGTCTGCGACCACCTCTCTCCGAGATACATTCACTCTACTCCAAAACACTCAATTGCATATGGGTCGCAAGCAGTAAACAGCCCACTACCGATACTGTCAGGGAAAACAATTGAAATAATGGTTAACTGTAGGATAAATCGTTTAAAAAATTAGACAGACACCGAGCAATAGTAGTAGGTGCTAATCTAAGTCCTGTAGATGAAACGCATATTGCACACAGAGCCCCTTTTATCTTCTACCAGAAATATTTTATCGATTCGTCTATAATATCGTCAGTATGTGATCCACGTATATCACTTTTCTGTTATGGAAAAATACCAGTTTAAATTGAATCCAAATATTTTTACGATTCCAGATCTGTGTACGTAAATTGCAACTTACATGTATTGGGAGAGAACACCACAACATTCAGAATAAAGTAACATTACCATTTCCTCACGCACACGGAACTAGGGCGAGAATGACAATAACGTCATGTCACCACGTCCGTCTTGAACGCAACGTCTTTTCACTTGTCATACCCTCTCTCATACCTAGTCGTTACTGCCCATCGCTGCTGATTATTCCTATTGTATAACGCTTTTTAATTTCTAGGTGTATGTTTGACATCATATCTCTGCCTCCATCCGTCTGTAGAAATAACAGACTTCTTATACCTTTTTTTCTAAGATGTCTGGAAGCTGCCTCTGAACGTTTAGCAAAGAACTCACAGACAGTTTGGGAACATATAGTGCTGTGTCACTAATAGTTCTCTTCCTTGGTACAAATTCGTATCTTTCTAGGAAGGTATCCAAGATATCACAGAAGTTTCGACTGGTTCATAGGGATAAATGTAGATATCCAGTATGAACATGTCACATCCAGATTTACGGTTTGTTGACATTTTCAGCATTTATCCTAATTTTTTGCATTTTTACATTTATCCAATATTCTTCAATGTACTGCATGTAAATGTGCAACTGCATACATGCTCTTACTGGTTAAACTACCAGGTATCAATTGCTTTTTCTGCTATCAAACTGCGATACAGAGTCTCAACTCAGCGAGAACATCTACCCACTATAGTTCTTCCTAATGTCAACACACATAACACTAAGTGCCAAACCCAACACTAAGACACGCACATGTGCATGGATTGCTGTGGAGGTTATGGGTTGGCGTTATGCTGTTGTAAAGACACGTTGCTAAGTTACACTAGTTTGTTTGTTGGCTTCCCACAGGGGCCCTCCACTCCCTCCCCTCCATTGAGATTAAGATGCTGCAGGTGCCATCAGGGGCATGTGGAGGTGGCAGGGGACGATGGCAGAAGCATCATGGCGAGGGTTTGGAGTAGTATTCTAACCCTGAATGTAGTGCAAGCTGGACGCACCAGAATATTTCCAGATATAATGCAGGTGGATCGATTTCTGGACACTACCTGTATCATACATCAGTGGATCTAATTCTGGATGCTAAACCAGATTATGCATGACTGCATCCAAAGTGAGTATTATTCCAGAATTTTTTGTGCATGTGGATGCCACCCCAAACATTATCAGAGAATCTGTTCAGATGGATCAACCCTAAAAAATATCCTGGACTTTGCACAAGTCGATTGTCCACTAAACAGTAATCCTGCATGCAGCACATTGTGGATCCACATCAAACAATATTCCACTATTAAAATGGACAGATCCACCTTCCACAAACTACTCTGAACCCACCACAGAACACCATAGCACCTGCCCTGGCGGAACTGGGGGGGACTGGGGACAGGGTGGCATCAGTGATGATAGCATCCTGTGGTGGGTTCAAAGTAATGTCTTGTTTCCAAATGTAGCATGTGCTGGATCCACCCAAATGATATTTCTAGATGCTGTGTGGGTGACCCAAGACACTACATAGGATGGATCCACTTCCATATACTAATCCAGACCAGACATCCGTATATGGATAACCTCCACAGCTATCCACATACATGTGTGAAATTTTACAGTGGCTTTAGCACTTATTGTCGTGTTGACATTTAGAAGAACTATAGTTTGTAGCTGTCCTGGCTGGAATGAGACTCTGTATTATAGTTAGACTGCAAAAACTAGGAACCCACAACTGGTAATGTAAGCATAAGATAGCATATACATTGAACATTTGCTCATAGAACGTGAAAATTATCGAAAAATAGAATAAACAGAACAATGTGGAAAATGGTTTGAATATGTTAAACTCCAGGTATGAATTGTTCATGAGTGATATCTGTATTTATACATACATATGTACAGGAAAGCCTATTGAATGGCTGCCTCTGTCTGGATCAGACTGTTGTCAGTGAATCGATGTCTCCTGAATACACTCTGAGAGTGGCTACGGAGCTACTTTGTCTCTAACATCTAGCTCAGACGATTGTTGACAATATGCGCCAAGAACTTCTGTACAGAGCTCGTGAAGGTGAAGCACTGGTAACTACTGTGACACGTTTGGTCCTTTCTTGATTTGAGGAGAGACATCAAAATTGCCTCTAGCAGTGACATAAAATTTTCCTGTCTGCCACATCGAATTAAAACATTAGAGAAGAATTTCGACTGAGGCTAATGCAAGTACTGGATCTGGTCCTGATTGGACGTTTTTGGGGAAACAGTAGCTGTAGGGCAGAACTGTAGGATCCGATGTCCCACTCGCTCATCTCCACTTTCGCAGAATACTGGCAGAATGCTGTATCCCTGTTGGCAGTGTCTCCAGGCATTGTTTACAGTCATCCCTAAACCAACATCGCTACTATTATTAAATGAATGCACGTACCAGAAACCTTCTTGATGGCTTACCACACGTTTGTAGAACATGCGAAGCGGTTGAGAGTCCAGGATCTCGTGACATTACGTTTTCTTACTCTCTTTGATAATGCATCGAGCTTTGGCTATCAGGATACACAAGGCTGCGCGATTTTCTGTTGTTGAACGGAAATTACATCATCACAGAACTGTCGCTGATCTGGACTGCTGAACTGCATGCATCAGTCCACCGAGGTACAGGCTGCTTTCTAAGATCATCCCATTTTAGGAGGGATATGTCAGTGGCTTGGTGGATGACACTTGCGATGTGGTCCATTCATTCATGCACGCTGTCCCAGCTTTCTCAGCCAGCTGGCCAGACGGCGTTTACTTTGGTCTGCTGATTTTCGATGGCTTTCTTTCAAGGATTGCTGCATATAGTGAATACGGAGTAGAAAATGGACACTGGAACGTAGGTCATCTGTTTCTTCCCACTGAGCAGAGGGTATGAGCGCATGGAAGCAGAAAGAGGGGTCTACAGCTGAGGACGTCTTAGCAGAAAGAGGGGTCTACAGCTGAGGACGTCTTAGCAGCAGCAGGAAAATGAATGGTACTGTCCTTGTTGAGGATGCAAAGATCCTGAGATATTATAAGTCTCTCTCAAACTCGAACCCTAAGATAAGTAGAGCGTGAGACACATAATACAATACATATACTGAAGTGTGCCTGTAGGAGAAATGGTCGGGAGAGTTGGTCCTTGAGAAGTGCGAGAGCCTCAGAATCTATCGCTTCCTGTGGTGGTAAATACAAAGGGCATACAGAACTTACCAGGGGTAGAGCAGAGGGGTGATAAAGGTTATCGACAAACACAGCTAACCCTTTCTTGGCCCTTTCCCCAGTCAGGTTATCCTTGCAATGAATGGTAAAGCCCTGCAACTCAAGGGGGTCAGTAGATTTAATATGTTTCTTGTAGGCAGAAGCACAGGGAACATTTCTGTGCTAGTAGTTGCCATTCCTTCACATGCTTCCTGAACCCACTCACGTTAAACTGTTGTGTGGCGGCCATTTAACGGTGAAGTATTCCACTCACTTCGTCTCTCCACCTTACAGTAAATCCTGCAGCAAATGGAGGCCTAGTCTGGAGGGCTATATAGTTGCTTGAGGGGGCTACGGCTTCCATTGTCTCCAAAGCGAATCATTAGAGCCGTCTAAATGAGGTCTACATGGTTCGAAGGTTTATAGCCTGTCTCCTTCTGTAGATGATGCTTCCCATTTGGTTTGACTGCCAGAGGAGGCTTCGTAGCATTGGAAGAGGGAGCACTGACCTGTTTGCTGGAGTCTGCTCCTGAGGTGTCAGTTCTATAATGTCGGCAGTTGTGGCCTTTTCTGATGTTCTGTGAAGAGCTCTGCACACGATCGTTTTCACGTAATGGTTTGAAGAGGCATAATGTTGCATGGGAGTACTGACCTCGAAATTTTTTAACACAGTACACTCAGTGGGCAACCTTTTTCAATACTGTTCTCCTTTCCCATGTACGTCTTTTCAAAAGCTCAGCCAGCCCTGACTACATTTTAAGACAACGTTGATCACATCGAATTGCACAGATGGGGGAGCTCTTAGACTGAGAGGATATTCGACGAATGAACTGGCGTAGCCTTTCTCCCGATCCAATGGACCACGAGTGAGAAGCATTGGGGAGATGTACTGCAGCACATACATGTGCACCAGCGACCATCCAGAAGTTCCCAGCTGTTCTAGTGGAAAAACGGAACGACCTACCGCAGTAACTCCGAATCAACCATATGGCCGGCATGGGAGCACGTTGCTGATCATGCACTGCCCTCCTTGGTTATCACACACCCTGTTAAGAGCCATGTCCCAACCTTTTTCATGTCAAGTGTCTTGGTGAATTCAGTATAATTATAGGCTTTGTATAAAAACGTCGTTCCTGTTCTTGTCATTGTGTATTTCTTTCGCTTACCTTCTATACTACACAGTAGTATACTATACTACAGCAGTTCTTCCAAAGTGTGGTCCAAGTTTTATTAAGTTACGTTTCTTGGGAGTGACACATCATGAGAAAGTTACTTTCGTCCTTACGTTTTGCATACCAGTGTAGCTGCCACTGCTTAGACGCCACCTCTGCTAACTGCTACAGGTTGCGTGTAGACCTGATGCTGCAGTGTGTCGAACTGGTACCTTCCAGACGGGCCCCAACCATTGGTTGACCGCTGCGGATTCCAGGCCACCTCACCGGGAGTCCACCATTGGGTCGGACCACGTGCTTTGTCGCCGCCTACCTTCTGTGGACACACACTACTTCCGCTGCTCATCGCCGCTGCAATCCACCCTGGGGTCGCTGATTCAACTCTGCGTGCTCCCTGCACTGAGCCACGCCCATCGCCACACACTGGACCGGCTTCAGCAGACGACAATGTTGCGGCTAACTCTGCATTGCCCCACCTGCCCTAGCGCTGACGGTGTGTGTTTGCCTCACCATGGCTTACTAGCCATTGTAATTTGTCCGAAAAGCCTGCTTGCCGTGTCCAGTGCCTTCTCCGCACCCCATAGCGGACGTGCGAACCTGGCAGCTAATTGTGCCAACACAACTGCAGTATCTGATGCAATAAATAATGTAGTGTCTAATCTAAGCGACGGGGTATCTGAGTTAACCGCGATCCCCCTGCCCACTACAAAAGTCTCCAATTTCTGTAAACTTCTTCTAGATTGTAACTATTTCTTCCCTTTTACCTTTGGACTGAAGTAGAGCAGCTTCAATAAATAGTGTTCTTCCAAGTAGGGAGCCGATGAACTCGAAGTAGGAAATACAAGATGAGCAAATATGTTTTCGATGCAAAGCCATATTTTTTTAAACACTCAGTACTTTATGCTGTTCGGAACCTAAGTCCACATATCATCTGGAAATGCTACTTTAATGAACTTCATATACAATGTACAATATTCGCAGCAGTTATTTTGGAAAGTAATTAGAGATTCATAAACCACTAATTGTTTGAACAGATACAGTGATCATTCAAATCAAAGGCATTTTGGAAGTTTTGTTTAGCTCCCCACTGACAAAAAAAAAAAAAAAAATAAAACTGCGGTCTAAATTTACAGCAATCATATTTATTATATAGTTGACTTTTACATTTATAATAAATACCCGTTTATAATTTTAATTGTTGCGTGTTATATACACAGAATGTAGACATTTCAGTTGATGCATCAGGCGATGTGATAGGTGGCAAGAAACGATTACAATAACAACAATATTTACACAAATTTTACAATATATTATAGATTTTGGACACTTATAGTTTTTACTTTTTGGAGAGAGAAATTGACCCGTAAGAGATACGCCGATTCTTTGAAGCTGAAAACCTGTGCTTCCTGAAATTTTGAAAACTAGGAAGCGACCTTAAAACTGCGCAGTCTAAAAGCCAAATATGGTTTTGCACGTTGCAGCTCCAAAGAATCCAGCTGAATTCTGGTAACAAGTAAAATATTTCTTCCTCTCTTCTTTTATAATGACTAAGAGCTTGAAAACGCATATTCATTCCGTCTGAGTACTCATCCCTTAAGCGCTATGACAATATACGCAGAGGCGACCAACGATGTTACTATTTCTCTTTTCACAGAAATTTTATCTCACTATATACAGAAATGTTGTGACATTCACAGACTGAAGTGATAATTCCGGTTGTGCAGGCTATAACAACACGGAACACCGCCGGCAAGCTGAGAAGACTCACAACAGTTCACACAATCCAAACGGGAGTTAAATACACGATAAGACGTCTTGGGCCAATACGACGAGTTTCAGTTACTTTTCATAGGCTCATACCTGATCTGGAATATTATTTATCTTGGACTGTAAAGAAAACTACCGTATTTCAGGAGCTTTTTTGTTGCATTTCTAAATGATGTCTCCACGGCGTATATTGGACTCGGCTTTTATCCAACAGTCGTTTTCTAGCTTCTGCAGTTTAAATTCAATATTGTGGCGAATTTTGTAAAGCTTCTAAACAGATGTGAAACTTTGGAGTACACAAACACGAATGAAGCCACATTATCCAATAGAATACACAATTGTAACATCACAATTACATAAATATTTGTCATTAATTATCCACAAAAATATTTCTTATTTGAAAAAACACATATATGCTGCAAGGGCTAACTACGATTACACACATTGTACAGAAGGTGAGACAGGTTGTTCTGTTTTTCACATATCACTGTAAAATTTTTGTTTTACACTCTACTTATTTAAGATGCACAATTCCTTGGTATAGTTGGTCAGTTTGTTTCTCCTTATTGGTCTGAAAAAAAAAGAAAATAGACAAATAAATTAGTCGTAAAAATGACAATGTGGTTGAATTTTTTGGAATTTTATAGTTTGTAAATGGGTGGTTATACATCTTTATCTTCGAAATTTTACAGAAGGAAATGTTAGACAGGCTATTCCAGACACAGTTACAAAATTTGGAGAGTTCTGCACAGTTTTGAAGACTGTTTGGTGTTGTGTATATAGTAGTATTAACTGAAAAATAATACCAATGACCAGGGTAACGGACGGGAGCAAACAGCTTTTCTTGTAATGACTTACTACATAGCGATGGAAGAAGAGTTAAGTGAAAACAGTTATTGAAATATAGGACGGCAATTGAGTATGAGTCACATCTTTCAATAAAAACCAAGCGATGATTAAGGTGGCGACCGCTGCTCCTTATTGAAACAACTGTATATTTACATATCAAAGTACAGGACTGTGATTATTCCACTGCAGTCTATTTACAGTTTCGATTCATACCCGCACTGTATTACGACCGTATTCACCACAACAGCAGCAATATTTAGATTATAACTTGGTTTAAGCTCACACAGAATGACATTAGACTAAATTGATTACAAGTGTCAAAAACCTTGAATTATAGGAAAAAACAATCTTAGATTCGCGGAATAAAGTATTACTATAGATTGGGTGTTCCCAGACTTTTTGTCACTGTGAACCACTTGACACTCTTTAGAAATTGAGGCGTACCACTACAGCGTGTTTATGTTTAACAAACCCTGGAGGTGGGAGAGGACAGGTGCAGGGATGAGAAACGATACGGGGGGAAAATTTTCACCATCTTCCTCAGTGCTAACAACGCACATATGGATTTTGCGTCATGCTGATCAGCTACTAAGCACGACAGAAATGTGACACATATAAGCAATTAGGTTTCGTGGAAGCACTTTTTACATTGTCGTTCATGTTCACAAGTGGCACTTACTTGTGGGAAATAATATGAAATTAAGTTTAGGAGGTTCTAACACAATATTCAACGTATAAGGGGGGATACATTTTTAAAAAATTATTAAATTTTCACATCACAAATAATATAAACCAGCTGTCTAAGAGAGTAGCAAACTAAACGTGAAGTATAGTAAATTAGAGTACTAAAAGAAAAATAATTCAGAATATAATAATTTTCAAATTTAGATTCTGATGAAAGAACATCTACTTGTTTTACTTCGCAGCATGTTTTACTTCGCAGCATGTTGCCGTTTGTAGTCAGAGCTTCATGGTCTGGCTCGATTGAGCTCAACTAAACTCCAGAGTCTTCTTCAACGCTAAGTCTCTTTGTGTGTTTATTTTTAATGTACAACACATGTAAAAATTAATAAATGGTAACAAAAATCGGATTGCTTGTTTGAAAAGAGAATGACATTCTGTTTTTGTTCCCATACAGAAAGAAACCAGAGTTATCTTTTTAAAAGCATCTTCCATTGAACTGTCGCGAGTTATATCGATGGGAGTTTCTTTCGTGATGCTTCTTCCGGTACTTTCCCTGAAAATGAATTTCTTATCCAGCCATACAGTTTTTGTGTAGTCTTTGGGAAAGAACTCTTCAAAACTTTCCTGAAGGACCCCTAAATGTAAAACAATGTCTCGAACTATATTTTTCGTGGGAACTAGTTCAATGTCTTACAAAAATTATGCAATAGTATGGAACGGAAAAAGATATTGTTCAGTACTTGTGAACTAAAAAGAGTCAACTTCCTTTTGAAAGAAGATACTTTGTTACCTGCTAAGAATGGTGTTGTGCCTCGTCCTTGTAGGCCCGTATTCAAAATTTGAAGTCTGTGAAGGATATCAGCTAATTAGGCGAATCACAGTAACCACTAATCAGACAAAGAATTCTGCATGTCTTTGTTCTTGTCACTGAGAAACATAAGAAAACGTAAAAACTTCGTACCTCAGTTTAAAGATTCGATTTAAAATCTTGCCATGAGAGCCATTTTACTTCAGTATGAAGCAAACTTTTAAATCTCCCATAGCTTCACACAACAGCGTGACTGACCATGAGTTTAGAGCTCTTGCTTTGATGAAGATTGTAACATCTACAGCCTCTGCCAAAACAAAATGAGGAGTTTATAGCATATTCTCAGAAGCCAATGCTTCTCCGTGTATTATAGAGTTTATGTGCTACTTTCTTCACTTTTGCTTCCAGCCCTATTAAGTACCACGAATTTCATTTGCTGCCGTTTGTAAAATTAGCAACACATTTCTATCAATAAATACCTACACTTAACAAATAAAGGCCGATCATACTGAAAATGTTTTCTTTTGACTCAAGTGGTCTCCAAAGAAAAAATAAATAAAATAAAATCTTGTCTGATATTTTCATGACATCAAAATGTACAAGAACGAGTAGCTGCGTCATATTTGTGATTCTATACTCTCGTCTGTTTGAAGAGCGAAATAAATGCCCTTTCGCAGCTATAATAGCAACGTTTCTTCAATATTTGAAGGCTGTCTTCAGTTCACCTTTTTACCGTGTTGTTGCATAACGGAGCTTTATTTCTTTATGGTCCTTTTTCCACCAAAACTGCTTACACTATTTCTCCAGCCGCTGGCGGTAAGAGAAACTCACAAATCTGTGAGGTATTCCTTCCTTTGCAATTCCAAAACCAGTCACGTGTAACGTTGTTATCAAGTCAGTATCGGTGTTATTAAAATTTGCCAAGCATTGGGACTCATTTTTATCAATCGGAGATTTTCTTTGAAAAAAGTCAATAGGTTTACCAACTAACTCAAAGATAGAGAACTTTGAAGATATTTCAAGAAAGAAGGCTTCATGCTTTGATCTGAAAGTGTTCTAAAGAAACTAACGCATTGGGGGATTGGGCTACCACTGATTTCTGTACTGGCCTTTACTGTAAGTCCAAAGCGTAAGTAGTTTTCGTCATACTGGCGGTTAGATGTTGGTTCAGGTTCTTTAACTACTTCCTTGAAGGTAAGACGAACTTTCTGGGTTAAAAATAGCTTTATAGTTAACATAAAACACACTCACGAGAAATCACACAATAAAGTTAAACTACACATCAGAATCATAGTAGTCAAGAATGAGATGGCTGTAAAACGCATACTTCGGTTCCAAAAGCAATGTTTCTTCGTATCATGATACCATTTGAGGCAACGGCGAACAGAGCGGCAGTAGCAACAACAAACCGTTCAGTGTGCAATGGCTGCAGCGGCAACATCGATTCGGCGCAAAAGATGGGGGCAGTTTCAAACCAACACAAAAATATTCGAATAACCACCGACAAGACCCGAATATATCGCCAAAGAAAAAAAATGAAGGTTGGGATGGGAAGGGTATAATCCGACCCACCTGCGTCCTGTATATAATCAAAGCAAATATTCTGCGGTAAATCCATTTCAACATTATACAAACGTTAGTTTTATCGATCATTTTTTTCACTTTCATTTTACTTTAAAAGTAAGTAACAAGGTATAATAATTTTACTTGTATCAGCATGTGTTTTGTTTACTTGCACGCGTGTCATCTGAAACGTCCTCACGTATCACCTTTGGTATGTGTGCCACCATCTGGGAACCCCTGCTATAGATAGTAATATTTGACTTAGAGGAGAATTGAAGTTTCTCAGCAAGGAATCGAAACTGAAGTAAAATTAAAAAGAAGAAAATACATACAGACATAATGAACAAGGAAAATTGATTATCATTTATCGTTACGATGGGAAACGCAGGTTATGATTATTAGTCTAGCAGACACATACACAAAATTCCTCTGAAGTTACGAAAGAATTAAAATAATACATCATTGCAGAAAAATATTTCTTTACTTTGTAATATGGAGGAGTCTCTGTTAACGCCATGAGACTGGCAAGAAAAAATGAGTGTGATACGCGATTACAAGAACTCAGCAAGTGAGTTACCTAAGGCTCTGTCACCTCCATTCTCCATTTTCATACCTACAAGTGATGCTCCTGTTAAGCCGAACAACTCAGCGGAGGGTTGGGTAACCAAACCAAGCGGGAAACAGTCGGTGAACAGAGAGCATTTCGATTGCAACACGGCTTGGGCGTGGAAAACTTTCCTTTCCACAGTAGCAAAAGAAATGACCGTTATAGGGCTTAGTGAGACTCACAGGAGCAAAAGTGGCCATTTCATGACCCAAGGAAGGAACAATGTGTACATTCCATGGACCAGTGACCAAAGCAGAAACGGTGCTGCAATAGTTGTTCCCCGAAAACTGAAAAGTTGTGTTATCGGCTATGAGCCCGTTGATGACAGGATAATGTCTATTAAATAGAAAGTTTCTCCTATTAACAAAATATCCTTCGGATCTTTGCCCCTACAATCGCAGCATCGGATGAGGAGATAGACGAGTTCTAAGAACAACTGGAACAAGTCCTCAGTAAGATCCGTAATAAGCAACAGGTGACGGTTCAAGGAGACTTCAATTCTAAAATTGGAGATACAGCCAAGACACCCACTTACAGTCTGTGATTGTAACTTATGATCTCTCGGCGAGATAAATGAACCAGGCAGGTACTTACTACATTTCTGCGTAACGTCGTGACTGTCTGCAACATTATGTTGCGATGTCACCCAAGACGACTGTGGACTTGGATGTCACCCGGTGATTGTATAAGAAAGGAGACTGACATCATCCTAGTGCGAAGACTTTAATCTTAGACATTAAGATCTTTCCTGGAGCTGACGGTGAAACTGATCACAATCTGTTGTCCATGAAAATGCGGATTAAGGTGAAATCCACATAGAATAGCGCAGAAAGACAGCTAAGTCTTAAAAAAAGGAAGCTCTTCGAGAATCTGGTGAGCTTGCAAGACCAGAACACAACATCAGTCTTGAGAAGGAAGATCCAGAATCACAAACATGGGATCGAATGATGGACGTCGTTTCTTCGTCTCTCCAATATCAGAACGACCATTAAGTACTAAACATCCTCGGATATCGTAGTCCGCACTGCATTTAATTAAAGAGAGAACCAATCCGAAGAAAACTCGTATCTGCGCTATCCGGGATCAAGACATAAATAAGAGTCTGTGGAAAGAAATACAACTGCTCCAACTACAGAAATATTGCTTTTATATCCCACGCTACTAATATTTTGCTCTACATCTTGAACCAGCGTTTAAAGACGTACTGTAGAAAGGACAGGTGAAACTTCATTAACGGTTTCTGTGATGAGTTAGGTCACCATCATAATCAAAACCAAGTGTATGAGCTCTTCAAGAAACTCAACAGCATCACCGTTGAATTTAATCCTCGTGTGTCGGTGGTAGACGATGAGACTGGCAATCCTATCGTAGATAAGGAAGATACTGTTGCAAAGTGCACACAATACTGTGTAAATATGGTTCTCGGCTGAGACGTCGGATGGTACTGTGTAAAGTTATAATCGGGAATTAATACGGACAGTCAAGCAGAACTTACATTATAACTTACAGTCTTACACAGAGAGACAGAGAAAGCCATTCATCATCTGAAGAACTATATGTCTCCTAGTCTAGACAGTATGTATGGGAAGATCATCAGAGAAATGGGGCAGGAAGGTGCTGACGTGTTGGGTTCATTGTGTACAAGAATATGGGAAACTGGGTGGTGGCCGTAAGATTGGTCGAAGTCTCTCTTCATCCCTCTACATAAGGTAGGGTCAATCTGGAACTGCTCCAACCACCGAACTATTACTTTCATTTCCCATGCCAGAAATATTTTGCTCTACATCTTGAACCAGCGTTTAAAGCCGTATATTCAGCCTCGCATATCGACAGAGCAAGCAGGTTTCCTTGAAGGAAAAGAACTCGTGAACAGATTCTCAAGATACAACAAATAATCGAGAAATCGTGAGAGTTCTGTGTTCCTGTTTTCTTCTGCTTCCTTGACTACAGGAAAGCCTTTAACTGTGTTGCCAGGAAAAAGTTGTGGGAGGCGCTAATAGATTTCGGTGTCTCACCATACTTGGCAGCACTGATCAGAAATCTATACAATAATCACCTCTCGGCTTGTTTCATATCTTTAGTATATCAAAAGTTGTCAGGCAGGGTTGTGTTATGTCCCCTCAACTACACAACTTCTATGCAGAACATATCACTAGAAATGATTTTAATGGCTGGACTAAAAACATCTCAACTATTGGTAGAACTAGTAATAACCACCGATTTCCCTATGATATCGTGCTTTTAGCCAGAATAGAAGGTGAAATGGTTGAGCACCTATCAAAGAAAAAGGGCACTATCATGTGGATTAGACATCTGTCTAGGCAAGTCCTAACTCAGATTGATAAAAGGAAACTGAAGTTGTATATTCTTTCATCTATCTTGGGTCAACCATTGGGGACATGGGAAGCTGTGAAGATACGATAAGAAGACTCATCGCTCTAGGGGCACCAAGATCTGACAGGACAGAGCGATGGCGAACATCGCAAAGATCCGGCTTGTTGAATCACTTGTGTTTTCTGTTGTCTTTTACATTTGAGAAACATGGACCTAAAGGCCAGAGACAGGCAGCGTATTGATGCATTTGAGCTCTGATTCAGGCGCAGGATACTGTGCATAAAATGAACCGAAAGAAGAACAAATGTGTCAATTATTGAGGTACTTGATATCTCCGGGCGCCCTTCTTTTCGTTTCAACCAAAATATTCTCCAGTTCTTTGGCAATTTTGTGAGAAAAGATAATCGTGGAAGTAAAGATCGAGGGAAAGAGACTGAGGGGAACACCAGCGAGCAGGTGGACACATCAAATAATCTACAGTCTACCTCTTCAGCAGACTCTAAAAGTAGCTGGTAACCATCGAGAATGGAGACGTTTGGATTGGTTCATGGGGTCACAACTTTCAACAGTGAGCATAAGATCTTGTGGTGATGACATAGTTATACGTTCTCTGTTTCTCATTTGTTTTGTCACATAGCACCTATTGATATCGAAAATAACATGAGTATGTGTAGATGGTATGCATTAATATATCTAATTATTGGGATAGCAGTCAAAAAACGATTGTAACTGAAGTCACACTAAAAATCGCATACTATACTGCAGACTAGCATTGTAATTGGGCGCTTTATAGTATTGTCACCTGATGGAGAAAATTAAGACTTTACAAGAAAGTAGAAAATAAAACAGGAACGACAAGAATCGAAGATGAGTTACGATGGTAGTGACGGACGATTGTGTTCTTTTGTGCACTGTGAGCACTGCTGACTTTTACCCAGGGAGCAGCTTGCTCCATCCCAGAAACAACTGCTTAAAAGTTAGGGGGAAAGGGCGAAAATTAAATTAGAAAATAAACCAACTTTACTCATTCATTTTATTCTCTTATAACCGAATCGTGATATTTATTTTCAAGTAAACAAATTTCATATGATAGTAACATTAGTTTCTAGTAAAAAGCATTATTATTTGGGGTCGAGAGTGCGATTTCATACATTTTGAGCAACTAGATATGTTAGCAAATGGGTAATTGTATCGATAATATCAAATTAAATACGGTATACGCTTATAAAGCAACAACTGTCAGGGTTGAAAATTTTTAGTGTGGCATGCTAACAGTAAGCAACGTAAATACTGCGTTGCAATGTGCCTTTAATCTATATAGGTCGACAAGCACAAGTAAGGTCGACACTAAAATATATATTAAAAATTCTTATCAAAAAATTGATCTGTAAATACATTAATTTCAGACGGTTTTCTAGTAGATACCGCAAAATAGGGAATGAATCATTGACTCCACAGACACAGGTGTTCGTGCCGTCATAAAGGTTTTGTACATTACAACAATCGATTAACACCAATGAACGAAATAACTCTGCACTGGATATTTATGAGAGAAGCTAATATCCAAATCTGATTGTCGGGGACAATTGAGATATCCAGAATACTCAGAGTGCACAGTTAGAACAAGAAGGAGATTGTATCACACAAGAACACGTGACATTGTTCAACACGATGCTGCATAAAATGCATTGAAATGCATAGGTGAATTCATGACAGTGTATCATGCACATTCGTGTAAGATATTATGACAGAGGAATGAGGCTTTGATGATTCTAAAGAAAATTTACTTCTTTGTATGAAATTAGTTTACCCCAAGTTCAATATTCTCTAGCGCATCATTCACACCAGCACAGAATTTTCAATCGAACTTGAGCTGAGCATGGACCTTCGTTGAAGATAAATCATTTTCCTTTCTTGTAGGAATTGACAAGATGGTACGAGCTAACGATTCATCTGAAGTGATCTATTCGTAGCTGATTGATGAGGAAGGTATTTCGAGATGGTGAGACAGAAATTTCCTCCAATTCTCTTTAAAATATGAAATGTTTGTAGCACTGTTGATTACGCTTCGCGAACATCCCCCAGCACGTCTGAGTAATTGAGCCGCCAACAGCCGGTAAAAGCATCGCTGTCTTCCGTTTGAATTAATGAGTCTATTGTCGTTTATTCATTAGAAACGAGTCTACTAAGATTGTAATTGGTTTTTGAAATAATGGTTTGTTTTGTACCTGTTAAGGAAACTAATGTTTACTGATCCCCCAAAAATTGATTCTAGAAATCTGTTTCACGTGCTTAAGAAAGTTGTGCGTGAGAGGACAGACAATGAATACAGCTAATGAGTCCGTGTAGCGATGTAGGACGAGACGAAACGACTCCGTTTAAAATGTAACCGTATGCTCTGTTTCGTTCACTGTGTATGAGAAAAGCGAAAGATAGTCTTTTTACACCATGGGTAAGTTTCATTCTATGTGTATCGCGCTTTTAAAGAGATGTGTACACTAACGACACCATTGCTTATCAAGAGTGCGGAAAAGCGTAAATATAGGAAAAAGACGCCGTATGTTGTAACATAAGCCTGTAAAAATTCAAGAAGGGTGAAGTGAGTCAGTTGTGAAAACTGACGATGATTCTGCTACATACCGAATTTATAGATACATTCATTTTTAGGTTCTCTTTGGCGGGTTGGGTCAGCTTCAAACTATGCATTCTAGCATAGCAAGTTCGTGAAATCAAGAAATTTGAAACTGAGTTTCAACATTAGCAAAATTTTTAACGCGGGGGTGTGCTCAGAATTTAAAAATTAGATTTGTGGTCTCCATGAACGCACATATTATTTATTCTTAGGATCATTAAAACCGAGCTATGCCTCATGAAATTTCATTCAACAGTTTTATAGTGGGCTGTTAGATAGAGTTATTATGCGCATTGAACTTAATATACAGACAAGTAATTAACTTCCATCAGAATACGTTGCATTGTTGCCAATGTTGACGGTGACAGGGAATCTATTTATTTGGACATATACTACGCACAGAGCAACCTCGTACAGACTGCAGATTGATTACTGTCGGGGGCGCTCAGTACTTACTATTTTCACCACAAACCCCTTCTTCTTTATTTCAAACCATTTCTGGCAATGTACGAGTATTTCATAATTGTCTTACGTCTTGCAGTAATTTTCCGTTAACACTTCTCACCTGTAATTGTGTACCTCCCCATCACTAACAACGAATAATACAAAGCGCATGTCCTATATGCCGATGGTCCGACAACTACTTTGCCAATTATCCTTAAGGTATATGTTCAGGTCAGGAAGAGAACTGCTTCTGGGAAGGACACTTTTAGTTTGAAAGCACGCTGTGGCACACTGTTTTAATCTATAAGAAATTTTATACAGTGCGTTCAAATGAATGACACATTCAAAGCGAAAAATAAACCTTAAGCTGCATGTAGCTTATCCTTCTCTCTGTACCTTCAATCATAAAGAATAGTGACAAGGTTCCAGTTGGGTCACAACGGCAGGAGTGGCTGATTGACACTGTGAGGTTATTGATATGATTTTGCTAGCCCACACTACAAGCCGGCCGGAGTGGCCGTGCAGTTCTAGGCGCAACAGTCCGGAACCGCGCCACCGCTACGGTCGCAGGTTCGAATCCTGCCTCGGGCATGGATGTGTATGATGTCCTTAGGTTAGTTAGGTTTAAGTAGTTCTAAGTTCTAGGCGACTGATGACCTCAGAAGTTAAGTCGCATAGTGCTCAGAGCCATTTGAACCAATCCACACTACAGAGAGAAGCGTAATGTTACTGTTTAGATCATATACCAATATATTTTTCGCGAGTTTTGATTCTTTTAGAGCTAGTGCATCAGATTGTTAAATATCGAGTTGGCCTTGTTTAATCCTACAGTTAATTTTGGAACTAAGAAATAATAAACTTAAACCGTTAATGCATCGACAAGACTAAGTTTTGGTATTTTTCTACATATACTATTCCCTTCTTCAATTTTGCCCACTGTAACTATTTGCTTGAATGTCCTGGTACCATTTGGAATGGAAATTTTATTTAAAAACTTATTAACTCTTTACATCATCATCAACAACAATCCTTTATCAACCATCTGTCCTCAGAGGCCCTTCGCCCTTCGGTGGTGTTTGATATCTTCCCTATTAGTACCAATGCATTTTATTTTAATGAAATTATATTACTTTTCCTAATTTGTCAAGTTAGGCATAATTTTGTGTAAAACTATAAAATTTTACCTGCAGCTTCGTGTTAAATTGTTGATGCACATTTTCTCCCGGCACGGACCTCGCAGGCCCGTGCAGTTAGAAGCAATTTTTCAACAACTAGATGTCTGCCTGTCCAGCGTCTGTTACGCCATTTGCCATTTTTGACTCGCGCTGTTGTTCTTTCAGTGTCCAACGAGCCTCCTTCCGATAAGCACGTGTCTACTTTGGTGTATTAATTCATACCAGTTGTTGTTGTGCAAACTGAAAATATTACGGAGAAAATGACTATCAGAGGAGGAGGTAAGGGAATTGTTGGAGCAGTCTTCTGATTCTGGAAACCCATCTATTGAATGTGAATCTTCTAGTGACAATGGTACTGAGGCACAGGTCGATGACAACTCAGAATCAGACGAAGATGATGGTCATGAAGAATCCCTTTACGGAGATGAGAAGAACGTTTTAGAGCAAATTCTGTTGAGTGTGACTTACTGTTTTCTCTTAACGGGAATGAAATATGGGCCACAGCTCCTCAAGTTGGAATTCCTAATAGGAGGAGTAGAACGGGATGTATTGAAAGACGACCAGGGACCTACAAGATATTCGATCAGGGACTGTGATAATGAAGCAACTTGTTTCATATTGTTCTTTAGGGTAACACTCATTGTAAAAGTGTGTATGTGGACCATCAAGGAAAGTCAAATACTTTATGACGGGCTGGGTCGATATAGTTATATATAAAATGAGAAATTTTCTTGCTCTTCTGATCCTGACTGGCGCTTACTAGCCAAGCAATAAAGATATCAGTCTGCTTTGGAATGATGAGACTGGCCGACCACTGTTCAATGAAATTATGTCTCGCAGCAGCTTCCATGATATTCTGAGGACGTTGCGCTTTGATATTGCAGCAGCCCAGCCCGGCGTAAACAGAGTTCAAGTGACAAACTGGAATCAACCAGGGAAGTTTTTGTGATGTGGGACACTACCCTTAACCTTGCCTACATTCCGAGATGGTGTGTGGCAGTGAATGAGCAGTTGGCCACACTTAGAGGTCGCCGACCATTTCGACAATACGTCCCATCACAACCTAGTAGACGCGGAATAAAGTTCTGGGCAGTTTGTGACAACGGAACAACCTGCTGCTGGAAGAGTAAAGTGAATTTGGGGAAGTAGGAAGAAACTTGGGGAGAACGTTGTGAACTTGGAAAGTCTGGGCGTAATATCAACTGTGATAATTTTCTTACATATCTTGATTTTTGATTTAGCTCATTATTTGTTTCCAGAAGATCTGACACTAGATGGTACTATCGGAAAAAACAAAGGTGAGGTACCTGCCTATTTTATTACATCTAAAGGACGTGAAGTAAACTCTATACTATTTGGTTTTCAACCAGATGTGATGACAGACTCTTATCTTCCTAAGAAAAACTTGTTACCGTCCTTAGCTCTCTTCATATCCAACCAACGGTGTTACCATCACGAGTAAAGAAACCCGAAGATATTATGAGATTCAAAGCCAGAAAGGGTGGCGTTAACTCCATGGACCGGAAGAAGTGACGCTACAGTTTGAAGAGAAAAACAAGGCGCTGGCCGTTGGTGGTTTTCTTCAACATGATCGATAAGTTTAATGAATGCATACATAATTTGGATGATACTGGTTACCAATAAAAAAGAGAGACCTCTGACTTCCGTAATCAATTTGGGAAAGCAGCTAGCAGGGGTATAGAAGTTAATGAATTCATTAATAGCACCGAATGAAGGAAGCGCAGTGAAACCACCAGCTAAGAAAAGGAGAAGATGTGCTTATTGCGTAGAGAAGAACGATAGAAAAAGTCAAGTTACCTGTTACAAATGTGCCAAACGTGTATGCTCAAAACAGTTTGTTATTGTCTGTAGACCCTGAGCACATTTTCAGTAAGAATAAAAGATACCAGTAAAAGTATAAAAATTGTGTTTAAAATGTAAACTTTAAATATACATACTCATTTTAACTTTAAATATACAAATTATTTGGGCCTGAAAAGTCATTCACCTCATAGGTAATCACAATAGTGTCAATTTATGTTACTTTAAACAACACGGGCCTGAGAAGCCAAACTGATAGGCAACACTATGCGGGTTTCCTGGTAAGCAGAGGGTTAAGGACCATATTTTCCAAAATAAATTTTGATTTTAGTCAGGCGCAGGAAAAGATTATTCTAATTCGTTCAATACATCGTCGAATATTTTCAAAATTCTGCCTCTGAAGCAGTTGATAAGTCACAGGGAATTACGAACTTTGTGGCTTTGTCTTTGTCACTGATATTAATCTGTAATATTAGTTGCCTCTACTCCTCATTCCTGTGTTACAAAATCTTCACTACATGACAACATGACAAAAGAAAAATGAAGCACCCAGAAGACATGGTGCGTATGCAGTTCTGTATGACAGGTAGAGCGGCCACCAGAGTTCAAGAGTGTTGTTCGTGTTTAGTGTTGTTACCCATCCTGGTAACGTATATAAGGAACTTGAAGTTGTCGGACAGTCGTGACAGACAGCATTATCGCCATGTGACAGTTTGGAAGGTGCCTAACCGTGGGCCTCCATTTGATCAACTAGTCTAATTGTGCAACATCCAGATTGGTAGGACATTCGGCTGAGGCAGTGGCCCAAGGTTGCACTGCTTGTGAACGTGAGAGCAGTCATATTCGACATCATGTTTCCGGCTGAGAGCGATGATGTCCAGAAGGGACATTTGCAGTATCGTGCACCAATCACATTGTAACTCCTTGTAACGTAGCAAATTACTGTGGGATAACATTCATTGCAGTAAGATACGCAGACTTGGAACCAGTGGCTGAAAGGAGGCTGCAGAATTTTGTCTTAGCGATGATTCATAGCACTGTTTTTCACTATTAGAGTTACGCGGCCTCAGCAGGGTAGGTATTAGGTGACATTTTTCTTCAACGCTGCTTTTTCGCTGCCTAGTAAGTACCCACGATTGGAGAGTGAAGGGACGTCGAGCGGAAGCCGTACTGAGGTAGGTGGACATTTTAATAACAACAGTACGAAAGACAAACCGACCCCGCCCCGCCGCAACCTTCACATGTGTGTTTTCCACACGAGGTGAGTAACGGGCGCTGTGCAATGTTCTGTGTCGTCCTGCACGACTGGTCAGGAACTAACAGCAGGTGGACTAGGGAATGACCATCCTATGCTTAGGCTGCCATTAACACCACATGACACAACGGCTGCATTTTGCGCGGTACCATGACCAGGAAGCACGGACTACTGATGAATGGCATCGCACCGTGTTCAGCAATGTACTGCGGTTCTACACTGTCCTGGATGGCCATCGTTGGCGACTACAATGGCGACCTCGGGAGAGGCACAACGGTGTTACTTCCGGCATCATGTTGGGGACAGCCACCCGGTAAGACTTCAGATCGTTGCTGGTAGTGTCTGAGGGAACTCTGATTGCACAACAGTACATAAAGCACACCTACATCAGCAAATGTTACCTTTCATGCTACAATAACGTGGTGCCATATTATGAAAGGGTAATACTCGATCACAAACGTCTCTATGAACTGTCTGCATGGTGATGAAGTACCCCAGTGGCCCGCACAATCCCCAGAAGGATCTCTGATAGGACATGTGTGGGACGAGCTCAGACGTCAACATCTCCCACTGCCTGTATCCAACATATCAAGGATTATGTTGAGGTTGAACCTCATTCTTGTGTCCGAGTTGCTGACAAATTTTTTCATCTTCTTAACCAGACGTGTTTTGCTGAAGTTAAGCACCATTAGTACCAGTGGTTTTTTTTTCACTTTCTTTCAATTAAGTAACCGCAAAGTTTCTCTTTACTACGAGTACTTGTACCTATAGCTGTTTTCATATTTTAAGAAAAGTATTCACAAATTTGGGAACAGAAGATGAAATTTTCAACGCCATATCACTCATTACCAAGTAAGCTCAACAAAAAATTCTGAAACACTAGAGCAGAGCACCATAAAATTGTTCTAAAGACAAAGTACAACAGAATCTCTCGTTTACATTATGTAATACTCAAATTTATACAAGTAAATGTAAACATTGTGTCAGCTGCTGCCCATTTTATATCAAGCAAGAAAAGCTAAACTGGCTGGCTGAATCAGGAAATTAAATGTGTAGATCCCATGAAAAAGGAACTCAATATAGAACTACTCAAAATTTGTATAGAACTAGAAAGTCGCATGAAAATCTCTGAAATATTTGATGAAATCATGAATGCTGTCAAACAAACTACAGAAACACTAATAAAATTGTAATGGGAAAAAGCAACAAGAAGAAGTAAACAAACTTTTGAAGCAAAGTACTACCATAAATATAGGAACAGAAGGCAGACAAACCACACATTCTACTGTATAAACGTTTGGTCGACCTTACTGGCACATAACTCACTAATGAAGAAACAAATCTGCTAAATAAAGCACCTAAATACGAGGTCCTCAGAAACATTACACACAAAACAATGGAGAATTTTATCACAAAAAGTGAATACATAATAAAACTACAAGAAAATAACTTGAAGTTCTTTGAGGATGCAGGAGAGTCAGTTGCAGAATAAGTTAGATGCATTATGAGGGAAAAAGAAACAGTAACATTTGGTCATGAACGAAAAAGATAAGGAGAAAAAAACATTCAGAAGAATAATGAATAAACTTAGAAACAGTAAGGGTCTCATCACAAAAGCAGACAAGGGCAACACTATGGTCATAACGTAGCTGGAGGAATACAAAAACAAAACCGTAATATTTCTAGAAAACGACGATAAAGTAAAAATAACAAGTGATCCAACAGAAAGATACGAAAGAAATAAGAAGCTGCTTCTAAAAAATATCTGACACATACTGACAAAACAGAAAATGAATCGCTGAAACAAAAAAACTCCAAGGTACCCACTCTAAACAGACCCCCAAAAACCCACGAGCACGAAAAATCGATACAACCAGTTGTAATTTCAGAAGAGCACCTGCATTTCATCTAGCTGGATGCTTAAAACACATACATACTTGCAGGAATATTAAGTATACACAAACAGAAGCAAGCAACACCTCAACATACCCACAATAGCAACATTTACATCACTCAACATCACATCCAGTTATACCGATATTCCCATGATAGGAACCATCAACATCATGAAATAACGATCAGAAGACTAGAAAGACTTTTGAATATATCACGTAAAAGAAATAATGAACACTCACAAAAAGGTGAACTTCCCTTGGGGTTACCACTCAGTGGATTTCTCGCCAACATCTTCCTTACAACATTGGGAACAAAGTATTTGAAAGCATAGTAAGATACAACAACACAGTATAGTATCTTGACGTCACTATCAAGATGATATCAAAAGCCTTATAGATGATACACCCAGCTGCATCGAACAACTCTACAATGACGTAAACACAGACCATCCGAAAGTAAAATTCAACTAGGGAAGGAAAACGAAAAGTTAAATTAACTTGACCTCGCAATCCACAGACACAACAACCAACCTCAATTTTCCTTATCAAGAAGGTCACCACCACCAGCACAGCCATGCACGAAAACTTAGTCCACTGAATTTTTACGTATTCTGAATAGGAAAAGACGTATCGGAGGTACAACGTAATTTGGGTGGACGTTATATCACTGCACAAATTATAACTGCTGATGTAAGTTACTTGTCCGTAATAAAGTGAAAGATTGAGAACCAATAGCAGTTTTGTAATCAGCAGACGTCAAAATCGTCAAACACAGTAGTCGCTGAGAAGAGGGTGGTTGTAATTCAAATTTAGCTACTTGAACAGGTGTGGACGAAAAACAATTTACTGTATGGATACCCAACATGATAGGAAAGATGTTCAGACTGTACGCTGCAGGATTTGCATTGTTTATTAATGTCATGACTTGCCTTAGGCGCCGTTGGTAGTCCGGAGGCGTAGTGTTGAAACATAAGCGTCACTGTGAATTACAGATGCTGACGGTCCACATGGGTCTGGACATGTTGAGCGGGCCTTTACTCGTAAAGCTATTTTATCAGAATAATAGCAATACCGATATTAGATTAATATGGAGACGTCCACTTTCCACACGAAATTGTAGAATATGATTCCGAGGTTCGAATTAACTGGCTATTTGGGAATTATTCTTGGGGAAGGCTGAAGGCCAATTGCGCGACAAATTGTTGATGATACTGTTGCCATGTCTGAGAATGATGGGCGCTATGTGCGATCTACAAGCAGTGCAGGAGATGTATCAGGACAACTAAACGTTCCATGGCTCACCATTCGAAAAGTGTTGTGAAAATTATGAAATGGTGTCTCTAATGCGGTTCCATGACGTTGCCAACTCAGGTGGCCGTCACAGAGAGCAACGTTTTTAACTTGGGGTTCTAACCATGGTATCTAATTAACAAATGTGACCCTCTTATGTGGAACTTAAAATGTGTTTGTTTCAATGGTCTATTCGTTTCTTTCTCGCCTGAATGTCTCTACAAATGTTTCCACGAAGTTTCAGTGTCCTAAGATCACTCGTTTTTCATGGTGGCCATCTCATGTAACGAAAGTTTAATTATAATCACCCTATACATCACTAGCTGCCACCACTATGAAACCAGAATTCGAAACCGATACTTTCGAACATGAAGCATCACTATTTCCTCTTTCGTGAAACCACGGGTAGTCGCTACGTACCTGTTGTCGTAATGTGCGTGACGTTGAACTCATCTGGTAAGACAGTCCGCGCCACAATCGCACCATCTGAAACAGAAGAAACCCACAAAATTTGTTTCTGCAACAGCCACTACACATTTATGCGGCAATGTTGCCTTATATAACTGCGTAGCCTTCCGTGGCCAGAGTCAGTCGACATAAAAGTTTATTGGGTATGGTACCACGTCATATTGTATAAAACTACTGCTGGAGAAAACCAACGTTTTGGCCACGGTTGCAGCGTCCTTCTTCTGGCACTACTGGTGCAGTGTCCCTTATGTTTTGTTATTGCTGTTCACTGCGCACGCCATTACGTCATAATTTTAAAAACGTAGTTCATTTCATTGGTCACTTAAGAAAGAATGAGAGGGAACTTTATTTTAATGGGTTACTGCGGTGGAGGGAGAGCGTAACCTATTTTGTCTAATGGCTCTTGTATTACGTGCCATGATTGATGGTCACGAGCAAATGAGAAGTTGGCTCCTGTTTACCAGGAGCTGGATGTCGGCATGGCAGTGGCAGTTGCTCGCCGGTAGCGCTCGCGCCTCCTGTTGACAGTGCGATCTGTTTGGTGGGCTCTGATTGCTGGCAGCCAAACTGGGGTAAGCCTCTCCATTCATGTTCTTAGAGTGTTTAAGTATTTCGATGGCCCCTCTGATTTTGCGTTTCGCCATAACCGACTGCTAGGCCAACACACAGGCTTCGCTGAATTATATTTCTTTTCCGCAGTCTTGCTGATGTTCTGCCACTGCAGATTTTTTGTTTTGCCCTAGACGAATATGTTCCCCAATGCGCATTGCTATTGGCCTGCCAGTCTCGCCGATGTATGGCGTCCGTGAATTTCTAAGGGACCAAACTGCTGAATTCATCGGTCCCTAGTTTAAGCTAACTTAAACTAAGAACAACACACACAGCCATGCCCGAGGGAGAACGAACCTCCGGCGGGAGGGGCCGTGCAATGCGTGACACGGTGCCTGTAACTGCGCGGCCACTCTGCGCGGCCCCACATTCGCATTCCACCTTGTACACGCCTGCAGGGTGTAATGCATCCACATTCTCCTTAGTGGAGCCTAGCACGTCCTGGGTCCTGCGACCACTAAAGAAGACAGGCTGCACCCCAACCTGACGAGGGTGTTTCCCTATTCGGTCCGTAACATTTTTCACATAAGGTAAGCGCACTGCTGGCTGCAGCTTCTCTATTTCTTGTTTGCAGAATAAAACTTCTTGCATATCTTGTTTACTTGTATTCGTCGACAAGGCTGTGTGTATCGAATTACGGCTATAGCCATTGGCTAGAAACGTTGTGCGTAACCTTTAAAGCTCAGATGTTATGTTTTGAGCATCACTTAGGCGCTGCGCACGGATTGCCAAAGAACGGATGACTAAGTTTTCTGCGCTGGGTGGTGATAAGATTGAGCGTGCAGATACCAGTCTGTATATGTAGGCTGCACGGGCAACACTTTCGCAATTACGGACGGCTATAACGGCGTCATGGCTCAGTGTTTCTGCGGGAGACTTCCAAATGGCTTCTTGAGTCCGTGCCACGCCGAGTTGCTGCACTAAGCAAGGCAAAACGAGGCCCGACACGATATTAGGAAGAATCACCTCAGTGTATATTGTCCTGCTCAAAATTGTATGTTGAAACAAATGTTTCTGCTAAGGGAAGGTACACATTTCACATTTTATTGTCATATTTGCTTGTATTAATTATCAGATATAAAATGTTCATTATACTATATAATTCTTCAGAGAAAAGTAAAACTACGTCCTCGTAAAGTTTATAAAGTCTGAAGTGAATTGGTATATATACAAATTTGTTTACTGTTTCTTGTTAAAGAAACATAACATAACATAACACCCGCATAACATCTTCTCAGATGCTAAACTTCCAAGTGGATTCGACCTATCACGCAATACCTGGACTACTCTCAACAGAATCCGTACCGGCCATGGCCGATGCAGGGATGCTCTCTTTAAGTGGAAGAAGCTGGCTGATCCAGCCTATGACTGCGGGGCTCCATACCAGACTGTCCACCACATTGTCACTGAATGCAGGATTCGAGCCTATCACGGCGCCAAAGAGGACTTCCTGCTAGCAACTCCAGATGCAGTGCGCTGGATTGAAGAACTGGATATTCAGTTGTAAAGACAAACTTAAGTTTCTTGTGTGTCAATATGTACATATGTATATGTAATTTAATTTCATGATATGTCTGTATTAGCCATACGCTAAATAAATGTTTACTGTTTCAAAAAAGTGAAATAACACTGCATACGTCGAAATGATGGGTTGGTCCTTCTAGATAAACTATAATCCCCGGTTCTTCCATTGTATTGCAGTGGTTTAAATGTTGGACATTTCGTGACAGTTTTACTTTTGTTTCAGGTCGCCTTCACGGTGTTCCAATTTTAATGATAAATAGTGTAAGTAGGCGTACCGGACTCAGGAGTCAAAATTGGCTCTGAGCACTATGCGACTCAACTTCTGAGGTCATCAGTCGCCTAGAACTTAGACCTAATTAACCCTAACTAACCTAAGGACGTCACACACATCCATGCCCAAGGCAGGATTCGAACCTGCGATCGTAGCGGTCGCTCGGCTCCAGACTGTAGCGCCTTGAACCGCACGGCCACTCCGGCCGGCGACTCAGGAATCAACTGATCTTATGTGCTGGCATTGTTCTATCTCCTCCTTAAACCTGGTCGGTGCAGGACGACGAGAAACCGTTTAGGGTGCCGGAATCGTTTTTTTCCTGCACAAAATTTCAGTTGGCCGCATTTCGGAGGTATATCTTTTTCTGTGTTTGATAAACCAGTCGTTTTGATTGTCTGTTTTGTACACATAACGAGAGCTCGACGACCACCCACGAAAAAAGTCGGCGGTTAGGCGCAGTGACAGATACGGGGCTCTGATCAATGACGTCGGCGGACGCAGTCCCGGAGCTAAATTGCCCCGCCATTTGGCCACGGACGCGGGCCTTGGGTCGCTGATTCATGGCTAATCCTATAAATAAGCCCCGAAAGGGAATCAGCGCACAGATCTGGAGAAGGTCGCGCCGGCACGAGACGGGCGGAAGGTAATTTTCGTTTCCCTAGATACGTAACTTCTTCGGAATAACTTGGCTGTGATGGTTACGTGTCGTAGCATTCAGGGTTGCTCTAGTTCTCATTTCGGTTATAAACAAAGGCCACCATCAGTCATAAGCTCCTTCTTTATTAATAAAAAAACGAAATGAAGTGCTACTGAGCAGGCGAAAAGCGTCACCATACTCCGTAGTTTAAAAGAAAACACAATCTCTTTTGAAACAACTCTTAGTAGAATGTCGTAAAGTGAGAGTTGGTTATAATTACCGTCACCACCTACAGGATCATCCTCACCTCAAACATTAGGTCTTACCTTGTTTTGCGTGTCACTGTACTCGCCCGTAAGACGTGCGTACTAACACGACTGCATTTGGGACGTGGAGACAGGCTGGCCTCGGGTCGAATCGGCCCGGCGGTTCAAAGACGAGATGTCGATGAGCCGGCCAACATAGATACTGTTTTCAGACAGTTTCCCATATTCTTTTTAGTCGTCAGTCTTCTGATTGGTTTTATGCGGCCCGCCACGAATTTCTCTCATGTGTCACCTCTTCATCTCAGAGTAGCACTTGCAACCTACGTCCCCAATTATTTGTTGGATGTATTCCAATCTCTGTCTTCCTCTACAGTTTTTGACCTCTACAGTTCTCTCTAGTACCATAGAAGTCATTCTCTGATGTCTCAGCAGATGTCCTACCATCCTGTCCCTTCTTCTTGTCAGTGTTTTCCACATATTTCTTTCCTCTCCGATTCTGGGCAGAGCCTTTCCATTCCTTACCTTATCAGTCCACCTAATTTTCAACATTGGCCTGTAGCACCTGATCTCAAATGCTTTGATTCTCTTCTGTTCCGGTTTTCCCACAGTCCATGTTCATTAGCTCCGTCCGTCATCGGTTTTTCTGCTGCCTAGGTAGCGGAATTCCTTAACTTCATCTTCTTCGTTCCCATCAATCCTGATGTTAAGTTTCTCGCTGTGCTCATTTCCGCTACTTCTCATTACTTTCATCTTTCTTCGATTTACTCTCAGTCCATAATCTGCCATCATTAGACTGTTCATTCCATTCAGAATTCTGTAATTCATCTTCACTGAGGATAGTAATGTCATCAGCTAATCGTATCATTGTTATCCTTTCACCTTGAATTTTAATCCCCCTCCGAAACCTTTGTTTCATTTCCATCACTGTTTCTTCAGTATACAGTTTGAACAGTAGGGGTGAAAGACTGCATCCCTGTCTTACACCCTTCTTAATCTGAGCACTTTATACTTAGTCTTCTACTATTGTTATTCCCTCCTGGCTCTTGTACACATTGTATATTATCCGTCTCTTCTTGTAGCTTCCCCTATTTTCCTCAGAATTATGAACACCTTGCACCATTTTAAATTGTCGAAAGCTTTTTCCAGATCGACTAATACTGTCAACGTGTCTTGATTTTTCTTTAGCTTTACTTCCATTGTCGACTGCAACGCCAGAATTGCCTCTCCAGTGCCTTTACTGTTCCTAAAGCCACACTGATCCTTATCTATCTTAAATTTTCTTTTCCATTCTTCTGTGCATTATTCTTGTCAGCAACTTGGATGCATGAGGTGTTAAGCAGATTGTGCGATAGTTCTCGCACTTCTCAGCTCTTACAGTCTTTGGGATTGTGTAGATAATATTTTTCCGAAAGCCAGATGTTATGTCGCCTGATTCATACAACCTACACACCAAACTGAATAGCTGTTTTTTCGCCACGTACCCCAATGATTTTAGAAATTCTGATGGAATTTTATGAATCCCCTCTGCCTTATTTCATCTTAAGTCCTCCAAAGGTCTTTGAAATTCTGATTCTAATACTGGATCCCCCATCTGTTCTAAATCGACTCCCGTTTCTTCTTCTGTCACATCACACAAACCTCCCCCTCATTGAGGCCTTCAATGTACTGTTTCCACCTACTATCCGCTCTCTCCTCTGCATTTAACAGTACAATTCCCGTTGCACTCTTAATGTTACCACCCATGTTTTTAATTTCAATGAAGGCTGTTTTGACATTTTTGTATTCATAATCAGTTCTTCCGACAATTATTTCTTTTTAGATTTATTCACATTTTTCATGAAGCCATTCATCTTAGCTTCCCTGTTCTTCCTTTTTATTTCATTCCTCAGTGACTTGTATTTCTGTATTCTTGAATTTCCCCGTACATTTTTATACTTCCCTCATTCATCGAACAACTGAAGTATTTCTTCTGTTGCCCATGGTTTATTCACAGTTACCTTCTTTGTACCTATGTTTTCCTTTCCAACTTCTATCTGTGATTGCCCTTTTTAGAGATGTCCATTCTTCTTCAAATGTTCTGCCTACTGAGCTATTCCTTATTGCTGTATCTATAGCCTCAGAGAACTTCAATTGTATCTCGTCATTCCTCAGTAGTACTGTATCCCACTTCTTTGGGCATTGATTTTTCCTGACAAACCTCTTAAACTACAGCCTCCTACGAGGAGAGTACGGGGATAGTTGCCGTGTCTCGCCCGAGATACACGCTACAGAAAAGTTTAGACCACTTTCTCACACTTACATACAGAATTTACTCTAGACGCAGATGATTGCATGCACTTCTCCTGTCTTGGGGGTGTATACGAGACTGAATAGCATAGCTATATAATCTCTTTAAATGCTTATTCAGCATCGGAGTCGACAGCCTGTTACGGCACCCATCGCTTCTTCGGTTTTCCTTGACTTCTTCTGACAGTTCACCAAGGCTTCGAATCTAGGCAGGTAATATTTCGCTCCTCATTCTTTCGAAATATTTATCCAGAGGCGTTATGTCTGGCGAACGAGCAAGCCACAACACATCTCCTCCGCGTCTAATCCAACGATTTGGGAATGGTCTCTGCAACTCACTTCTAGCCATCAGCGAAAAATGTGATGAACACCCATCATGCCGATACCACATTCTGTTCCTTGTTCCTAAAGGTATTTCTTCCAATAACAGACCTAATGTTTCTTGCAGGAATGTGGTGTACTTCCTACCATTAAGATTTCATTCGCTGGAATAATTCTGTCCTCCAGAATCCCACACCACACATTCCCCGACCACGGTTTTTGGTGTGCAACTTGCCGCGGCCAACATGGATTTTCAGTTGCCCAGTAACGCATGTTATGCAAATTAACATTTCCATGGTTCGTCATGTAGCCACATCAGTAAAGCAAATCAAATTAATAAATGTGTCATCGCTGTGAATCTGAAGTTGAGCCCATCGGCAGAATTCAATGCGACACATACAATCCGTACCAGTTAATTCTTGGTGGAGACTGATATGGTAAGCACGATATTTATGGCGATGCAGAACACGAACAACACTACTCTGCCTCAAGCCAGATCCCCTTGCGATTTGACGCGAACTAACACAAGGATCTCGAACTGCAGTGGCAAGAGTACCAATTTCCGTGCCCTCGTTAGTGACTTTCCTTTGCCGGATATGTTTCCGAGGCGTGAAAGATCCAGTTGTTCTCAATTTATCGTACACATATTTAAATGGACGACGTGTACGGTGAGTTGGTTGAGGATATCTTCCAGCGTATAAGTCTCTAGCTCTCACTGACTTTCGTTGGCATTCTCCTTAAATGAGAAGCATATTGACTTGTTTTTCGAAGGAATACATCATTCTCATTCGCTTGATTCGACGATATTAGTCTTGCCGTTCCTATTAGTGTTGTACTGCGAAACCGTCGAATGGTATTTACATGTCAATGGCACGGTAGATGGATACGCAGTATTCGGGAAATATTTACTATTTGCACGATATAAGAGAGAGAATTGTCAGAGCATGTGCTTCGATAAGTGGCGAAGTGATAAAGAATATCACTCAAGCCATGATAAGAAGATTGCGGCACTGCACAGATACCAATGGTCATCACTTAGAAAACCTTCTGTAAATGGATGTTCATGCCACCTTTTTGACCTTCGTTGACCTTCAAAGACCTTACTGTTACACATCATGGGATTCGTCTCGATAGCCGCTAGCAGAAAGTAAGTACCAAACTATAGCGTACAATTAAAAAAAATAAAGGTTGACCATATCTCTGACGCGACCCCACTTATCGACCGATGACCGTTGCTGTCTGGTCCCTTAAACCCACAAACCACAAACCAACAAACCGATCCCACTTATCAACAAAAAACCAACGTAATAGACCGAGCGAGGTGGCGCAGTGGTTAGCACACTGGACTCGCATTCGGGAAGACGATGGTTGTATCCCGTCTCCAACCATCCTGATTTATGTTTTCCGTGATTTCCCTAAATCGTTTCAGACAAATGCCGGGATGGTTCCTTTGAAAGGGCACGGCCGATTTCTTTCCCAATCCTTCCCTAACCCGAGCTTTCGCTCCGTCTCTAATGACTTCGTTGTCGACGGGACGTTAAACACTAACCACCTACCCTACCCAACGTCATATTATGGCCTCTGTTGTCCTATGCAACATTTGTCCCACAAACTTTTCAGCTACTGTCATACTTTCGGGGTTATTCTAGGTGGCAACAGTTAGTGACTCACCCTGTATATTCATTTCTTCAATTATTTTCTAATTTCGAAATCTGGCGGCTCCTGTGCATCCCTTTAATGCTCTTACAAATCTCTTCTTTGTTGCCTGTATGCGACTTCCCTGAAATTTGCTTTTAACCCACCATTCACTTCCATAAACATCGAAACTGCCATTACGTTCTAAAATTTAAATTTTGTTTCTTTATTGGTTTTATTTTTTAGACATTTCTTCACTGTTTTACATCCAACCCTAACTGATGATTTCTTCCCAGTGCCTTCGTCATATTCATAGGTGACGCCGCAACCTCAATAGTGATAATGTTTGACCCGTTCCATTGTGAAACACAATGATTATCCGTACAGAATGTTCTCTTTCAAACGTCATTGCTTCTGTCTTTTTTTCTGAAGTCGTCAAATGGTACTCTTCACAAATCTAATCTGACAAATGTGTGCTCCTTTTAGATCATCTTCATTCCCGCCAGCAATGTGGCGTCGTCTGTAAATAAAAGATAATTCAAGTGGTAATTTCTATTAATCTTAATTCCCTTGTTAAAAATCTCCTTCCATTTATGGACTGTGTCATCTAAATAAATGTTGAAAAGGGTGGGTGAAGTGCTGCAACCTTCTCTAACGCCTTTGTCCGAGGCTATGGAGTGTGTTTGAGTACCATTTACATACAAAATTACTGTCGCGCGTTTCTATGACGACATTTTTGTTCTACTGTACATTATCCTACGCTTTAACCATGACAGTGAATTTGCTATTTACCTTGAATTTGCCAAAATACAATCACACATATTAATTCCAGAAACGGAGCTTCATTATTTAGGCATCTGTGATGAATTAAATTCATTTGAAAACACAGTTACTTCAAATCAAATATAAATTTTTCAAAGAATGCTGTTCATTTCATCGCCAAGGAGTTGGCCGCACGACGACTGTGATTTGACGACAGGCACTAAAAAATAGTTATTGTGCACATGTGGATCCAACCGGGAGGAGGGGGCATTTAGGGTCGTGATTCCAATCGCTAAACAAATCCCTGAACATATTTGACTCGAAATTTTTAAGATTTTACGTACATGAAGTCCCAGATTTCCCTGCTAACTTTGGGAGAGGAAATTAGCATGAAAATGTTAAGCAATTTTTCAAACTACAAGCCATGTTTACAACAGCATACTTCATAGTCTTCAGACTTATTTCCATAGTCGTACTGTTAAGTGAAATAGTGATTAAGATGAGTGCACATTTTATATTGCGTAAATTATGATGTTGTCAGACTTGTGATAATTTCGTGCTATTACGGTTCTTAAAATAATTAAATGACTGGTGTTTTTGAAGTACTCTGATTCTCAGGACTGTAATATCTCGAACGTTTTTTAAAATGATGTTAAAGAGCGGATGTTACATTGTATTGCTACGTATATTAAGACATTCTATACTGTTCATATTTTATTGTTATTATTATTGAATCTTACGCATATGTAACACGTTAAAAGTGTGGGCGACTGCAAGTACTATTTGCAGTGAGGGCGGTTGGGTGGGGGCGGGGGTGGGGGGGGGGAAGAGGGTAGCAGAGAAATAAAATCTATTAGCTCTCTCAGAACCAAACCCGATTCCTTGATCCATGAACGCTAATATGGTGTGTCATAAAGAGCCTTAACTCATGTATCGATCGAAATTTTCATGCAACGTAAGATTTTTTAAAATTGAATGATGAACATTTTTAACGGCTTCTAATAATTTCCGGGTATGCAGCCGGATCCCGTCGACATTCTGCCACGATATTTCGGCCCAGAGACGTCCGGCCATCATCAGGTGAGTACACAACTACTGAAGAGCCCAGGTGCAGTCGCGGTATTTATGCCGAATCTCAGAAGTCACATTTTTAACGGCATTCGAAGGTGCTTGAGAAGATGGGTTCATTGATATAATGCTTCTTGATTCTGAGGCTGAAACTGTCCTCAAAATTTCATATGTGCCTTGCAGTTGATGGTAAACAATGCGAACACATGCTTAAGTGTAAAATTACGTTTCGTTAGAAGAGTGGGTATTTTGTGGGAGACATGACGTCAGCCTTTCTGAATAAAATATTTAGTTTATTTGAAGTGTATTCCGTCTAATTACAATTTCGAGTAGTATATATAGACTCATCTGTCCGACAGCAGGTGTTTTACTCTTAATAGGTATGCAGACGTCTTAACGCAAAAAGAAGTCAGGTATTATTATTACTATTATTTTTAAGCCTCAGAAAGTTAATAAACTAGTTTTCTTTTTCTGTGAATAGGACCATTTATCACTATGAAATATAAACGAACTACGTCTCTATTTTGGCTGAGACAAGTTATCATCGACAGGGAGGGTTTAAAATGAAAACTGCCTGACGAAACTGTAGCTGCTACCGCCAAAATCTGGAAACGTAGACACATTTGAAAAAGTTTTTCTAAGGTCCATGTGATATGGCAGAAGCTAGTATATGCCGTAGATCCATATAGAAAAACTGCAACTGACCCTGTATCTATGTCGAACAGGAAATGAGATTTTAATTTTGTAGCATAGAAATGTCTTGCTGCATATAACGACGGAGTTCTGCTGGGTGGCGTTTACACCCCGATAAACAACTCTAGCCGCATTTCTTTCCAATTTCAGCATATACCTAGCGTTGTCTTGCGAAAGTTTCAGCCTCAAAATTAACAAGCGTTATATCATTGTACTCGCCTTTTCAAGCGCTTTCGGAGGCCATTAAAAGAAATGTATCATTCCATTTAAAAATCGTACTTGCTTGAATATCTCGCTCTATACAAGAGTTAGGCGTATTTATTACAGACTAAAGTATTATCGAGTACCCCTTAGCGTATTACCATTTGCAGGAAATCTCATTTTGATGTCTGGAACCGTTCACGAAAGAAAAAGGTTGTTACGTCTTACGTGACTCATCCTGTACACCATATATGAAGATGGCAGTAAATTTCCGAAACCAGTAATAACAGCGTTGTAGTAACTAGGCGATTATAGTGTAATGAATAATGCATATGTGATTGATTTACAAAATTATCCGTATTAAAAGGGATGTTTACTAGTGACACCATGATGTACAATTAATTGATATATTTTAAACCGGTTTATGACGTTCAGAGGGCAAACTTGAATGTATACGTGATGACGAAGCTGTCAGTCGATTAATCATATATTATTACGGAACAAATTGCCGAAAGCTTTAATGTGACCGTTGTAGTTATTAGGCGGTCCTGACATAATAAATTATATATAAACATTTATAAGGTCTCTTATTTCCATTTAAAATGTATCAATTATTCAGAAAATGTGTCACTTCTATTTGCATTTGGAAAGCAACAGAATGTGGAGCAGCTGATAACGAGGTGGTAAATAACCGCATTTTCTTGGGTAAGGAAGTCATGAAGCCGTGCCTCAAAATACTGACAAAGTTATACAACGTTTCATTAGTAAACTGGGTAACATATAGGTGGAGGGGATTGTAAGAATGAAAGACATTCGAAAAAAGTAGATACCTTTACAAAGCTGCCTTCGAAACAGATGCAGTTGGTTCTTATAACCCTTAATTTTGTCACGTACATTATGAGCCAGGTGATTCTTTCCTTGCGTTATCATATATTGTTCAAAAGAATTAGAGCAGCACGTGTATCTACGTCCGATAGGTTACATCCGTTTTGATACAGGCGATACCTGTGGTCTTATTGCATGGCTTGGAAACTTCGCTTTCAATTTAGGCAACGATTAAAATCATTCGCCAGCTGTTGGCAATGTTATGCATTACAGTGTCTGGCCTCGGAAGAAAATGAGTACCGTTGTCCAATTGATTTTTACTAAGGTGCGCCGACGTCGGTTGTCACTTGTGGACGTTGTATCCATCCAAGCACAGGCAAAGCGACATCTTAATCCAGTGCAACCTGCACGAGTGATTCGTTTAACCAAAAAAAGGATGGACCTTCGGTTGTGCTCCTAGATGCAAATGCCTCTCCATGCGTCACTTAAAGGTTGTAAACGCTCTACAGGTAGACACGCCAGTACACATGGCGAGTTAGACACAAACCCCACGTAAATACCGATATCTGGCCACTGTGCATTGCGGCGTCGTACGACTATCGCCAGCCCAATCCAAGACGACGTCAGAAGGGTATTGGAGCTACTGTGTCCGAACATACTGTAATGAACAGGTTACAAGAACGATATTACGACCCACATGTCCTGTTCGAATAGAACGCCTGACACGACAACACCTTGCAGATCGCCTTCAGTTCTGCTTTTCCAGTGTCAACGGGCAACTTCGTCACTGGCAAAACGTGCTATTCGCAGACGAGTCCAGATAACTTCTGACGGAAGGTGATGGGCGTATCCGTGTGCCAAATTTTTTCTACAGATTTAAGAGGTTCTGTGATGTCACGGGAAGGCTTCAGTGTTGACACAATATGGACCGTATGGAACTTCTCGATGTTCATGGTCACCGTAATGAGAGGCAGTACATCAAACTGATCCTGTTGGACCATGTGGTGACCGCTGGCTGCTGCATAGGGTGGTGTCCCTGAATTCCTTCTAATTCTAGGACTCATCTGGCGGCATGTCTTGCGTAGTCACGATAATGAAGTAGTCGAATGGCCGGCGGTGGGTTCCGACCAAAATCATATCGCGCTTGTGTGGGACATGCTTCCCAGGCGTGTTCGTGGTCGTAGTCCTCGGTCACAGACTCTACAAGAATTGTAACGGGCTCACATTGAAGAATGTGGACCTCCGCGTCCTTACTGGAGCATGCCACTTAGTCAGGCACAGAGGGCGTACATGTTACTGAGGCTCTCAAAGTCCAATGAAAAGCACCGAGTACGATGGGATGAATGATTGTTTCCACTTTGTTTTCGACACCCGTCAGACATTTCAGTTCTTTTTATGAAACAATCATGGATGTAATGATGTATTATTGTGTACTGAATTTGTAAAATGTAAAGGAATGAAAATCCATGGAGAAGAAATAAAAATTCTGAGGTTCGCCGATGACATTGTAATTTGGTCAGAGACAGCATAGGACCTGGAAGAGCAGCTGAAAGGAATGAACAGTGTCTTGAAAGGAGGATATAAGATGAACGTCAACAAAAGCAAAACGAGGATAATGGAATGTAGTCGAATTAAGTCTGGTGATGCTGAGGGAATTAGATTAGGAAATGAGACACTTAAAGTAGTAAATGAGTTTTGCTATTTGGGGAGCAAAATAACTGATGGTGGTCGAAGTAGGGAGGATATAAAATCTAGACTGCCAAAGGCAAGGTAAGCGTTTCTGAAGAAGAGAAATTTGTTAACATCGAGTATAGATTTAAGTGTCAGGAAGCCGTTTCTGAAAGTATTTGTATGGAGTGGACGATAAATAGTTTAGACAAGAAGAGAATAGAAGCTATCGAAACGTGGTGCTACAGAAGAAGGCTGCTGATTAGATGGGTAGATCACATAACTAATGAGGAGGTATTGAATAGAATTGGGGAGAAGAGGAGCTTGTGGCACAACTTGACAAGAAGAAGGGACCGGTTGGTAGGACATGTTCTGAGATATCAAGGGATCACAAATTTAGTACTGGAGGGCAGCGTGGAGGTTAAAATCGTAGAGGGAGACCAAGAGATGAATGCACTAAACAGATTCACAGAGATGTAGGTTGCAGTAGGTACTGGGAGAAGAAGAAGCTTGCACAGGATAGAGTAGCATGGGGAACTGCATCAAACCAGTCTCTGGACTGAAGACCACAACAACAACAACAACAAAGTTGTAGTTGGGTAACATAGCCAGTCCTCAATTATTGCTCAGTGGAGTGTGGCAGATGATCAGAGTCATGTTTTTACAGTGAATTGAACACCCTCAGCTGCTTACAGGCGTTGACATACGTCAACGGGGACAGGTGAAAATGTGTGCCCCGACCGGTACTCGTACCCGGGATCTCCTGCTTACATGGCAGACGCTCCATCCATCTGAACCACCGAGGACGCAAAGGATGGCACGACTGCAGGGATTTATCTCTGGCACGCCTCCAGCGAAACCCACATTCTCAACGTATTGTCCCGCACTACATTCGTAGTGGCCCCGCCCATTATACTCATTACTCGCGGCGCGTTGTCGATTCCCGTAAGAGTTCGGGCACTGTTTGTGCATTCGCACAGAAGAAGAAGATGGTCAAGTGGCCGGTGAGCCTTAACTATATATTTACTAAGGTGGTATCTGTTCTTGCGGACATAGAGTCATGTTTCCTAATTCTTTTGAGCAGCGAATGTCAGTTACACGACTAGTTGTATCAGTGACAGAGACATTGTGCGCACGTGACGGAACGAGGCCTGAACACGGTGCAATAAGACCACGTGGGAGTACTCTAACTTGCCCAGCGGGCGAGCTACGAGATCTGTCGGGTGCCGGTATCTGGTGGGCCCAGGTTAGTGAAATCTTCACGGCACTGCGGAGAGCATTTGAGGTGTAATACGTGAGGCGGTACTCACAGCTGCGGCCGGACGCTGCGGCAGCGGACTGCGCTGTGGTCAGGCGGCGGCCGGCGTGGGGGCGACGGGGACGGCGGGGTCAGCGAGGGCGGGCCGGGGTCACCTCGAGTCGGAACCCTCGTTGTTGGGGTCGCTGTCGTCCCCAGCGGCGCCCGCCACGGCGCCGGCACCTCTGCCGGACACCTGCCGGCCGCGGCTGCCCGAAGACCCCGACCTGGCCGCACAACAACAACACACTGCCACTGCCCGGTGTTCGATATCGATATCCGTACCTGAAATAATTGTATCGATACTTCGACTATTCCGGGACAAAAGCGTCGATAGCGACAGTATCGCAAAATACTAACTGCATTTTAAAGTGGTTTTCCTTTTTTCTTTTTCTTTTGTTTAAAGTGCTATCAAGACATTAGCAGTAAATTTTCAGAGTGTTCGGAATAAAGTTCCTGAATTTACTGCCCTCCAGGAAGCGTGTCGTGCGCAATTTATTCTCGGGACTGAGACCTGGCTCAACCCTGAGATAGGAAGTTCTGAAATATTTAGTGAGGGTTGGAACGTGTATCGGAAAGACAGATTAGACACCGTAGGAGGTGGTGGCTTCATTGCAGTTGACAAAAATATTGTGTCTACTGAGGTCGAAGTAGTGTGTGATTGTGAAGTTATCTGGACACGTTTAACAGGGCTAGGGGAAATAAAGTTAATTGTTGGGTGTTATTACCGGCCACTAGGTTCCACCGTGACAATTCTAGAATCATTCAAAGGGACTCTACACTCTGTATCGCAGAAGTACCTGGATCATGCTATATTAGTCGGAGATGACTTCAACCTACCTAGTATAGACTGGGATGTCTATGGATTCATTATAGGTGGTACAGACAAGCTGTCGTGTGAATTAATTTTGAACACATTATCCGAAAACTGTCTTGAGCAACTGAATCGACAGCCATCACGTGATGGAAATATCTTAGATCTGGTAGCCACGAGCAGACCAGACCTCATCGACGGTGTGAGTGTTGGGACAGGGATTAGTGATCATGATGTCATTACGACTATTGTTACGAAAGTTAAAAAGTCGGTCAAGATGGCTAGGAGGGTATTGTTACTCGAAAGAGCAGATAAGCAGTTGTCAGCATCCCACTTAGTAAATGAATCGACTTCATTTACTTCCGGTACGATGGACGTGGAAGAATTATGGGCAAATTTTAAACACATTTTAAATCACGCATTGGACAAGTATGTGCCGAGAAAGTGGGTTACGGACGGAAAAGACCCACCGTGGTTTAACAGCGCAATTCGGAGAATGCTCAGGAAGCAAAGACAGTGGCACGCGCGGTACAAGAAATATCGAGAGAATGAGGACAGGCAAAAATTAGTAGAGATTTGTGCTGCTGTAGAAAGAGCGATGCGCGAAGCATAGAACCACTACCACCGTCATACCTTAGCAAAAGATCTTGCTCCAAACCCAAGGAAATTCTGGTCTTACGTAAAATCGATAAGCGGGTCGAAGGCTTCCATCCAGTCACTCACTGATCAGTCTGGCCTGGCAACGCAAGACAGCAAAACGAAATCTGAAATTTTAAATTTAGCATTTGACAAATCTTACACACAGGAGGATCGTACAAACATACCGCCGTTTGAGACTCGTACAGATTCCCGTGTGGAGGACGTAGTGATAGACATCCCTGGGGTTGTGAAGCAGCTGAATGGGTTGAAAATAAATAAATCGCCATGTCCTGATGGGATTCCAATTCGGTTTTACAAAGAGTACTCTATTGCATTGGCTCCTTACTTAGCTTGCATTTATCGCGAATCTCTTGCCCAACGTAAAGTCCCGAGCGACTGAAAAAAAGCACAAGTGACGCCTATATATACGAAGGGTAGAAGGACGGATCCTCAAAATTACAGGCCAATATCCTTAACATCGGTTTATTGCAGGATTCTCGAACATATTCTCAGTTAGAATATAATGAATTTCCTTGAGACAGAGACGTTGCTGTCCATGCATCAGCACGGCTTTAGAAAGCATCGCTCCTGCGAAACGCAACTCGCCCTTTATTCACATGATATCTTGCGAACCATGGATGAAGGGTATGCCATATTCTTTGACTTCCGGAAAGTATTTGAATCGGTGCCCCACTGCAGACTCCTAACTAAGGTACGAGTTTATATGGGATTGGTTCCCAAATATGTGAGTGGCTCGAAGACTTCTTAAGTAATAGAACCCAGTACGTTGTCCTCGATGGTGAGTGTTCATCGGAGGTGAGGGTATCATCTGGAGTGCCCCAGGGAAGTGTGGTAGGTCCGCTGTTGTGTTCTATCTACATAAATGACCTTTTGGATACGGTGGATAGCAATGTGCGGCTGTTTGCTGATGATGCTGTGGTGTACGGCAAGGTGTCGTCGATGAGTGACTGTAGAAGGATACAAGATGACTTGGACAGGATTTGTGATTGGTGTAAAGAATGGCAGCTAACTCTAAATATAGATAAATGTAAATTAATGCAAATGAATAGGAAAAAGAATCCCGTAATGTTTGAATACTCCATTAGTAGTGTAGCGCGGTGGCCGAGCGGTTCTAAGCACTTCAGTTCGGAACCGCGCGACTGCTACGGTCGCAGGTTCGAATCCTGCCTCGGGCATGGATGTGTGTGATGTCTTTAGGTTTAAGTAGTTCTAAGTCTAGGGGACTGATGACCTCAGATGTTAAGTCCCATAGTGCTTAGAACCATTTGAACCATTTGACACAGTCACGTCGATTAAATATTTTGGCGTAACATTCCAGAGCGATATGAAGTAGGACAAGCATGTAATAGCAGTTTTGGGGAAGGCGGATAGTCTTCTTCGGTTCATTGGTAGAATTTTGGGAAGATGTGGTTCACCTTTAAAGGAGACCACTTATAAAACACTAATACGACCTATTCTTGAGTACTGCTCGAGCGTTTGGGATCCCTATCAGGTCGGATTAAGGACATAGAAGCAATTCAGAGGCGGGCTGCTAGATTTGTTACTGGCAGGTTTGATCATCACGCGAGTGTTACGGAAATTCTTCAGGAACTCGGGTGGGAGTCTTTGGAGGAACGGAGGCATTCTTTTCGTGAATCGCTGCTGAGGAAATTTAGAGAACCAGCATTTCAGGCTGACTGCAGTACAATTTTACTGCCGCCAACTTATATTTCGCGGAAAGACCACAAAGATAAGATAAGAGAGATTAGGGCTCGTACAGAGGCATATAGGCAGTCATTTTTCCCTCGTTCTGTTTGGGAGTGGAACAGGGGGAGAAGATGCTAGTTGTGGTACGAGGTACCCTCCACCACGCACCGTATGGTGGATTGCGGAGTATGTATGTAGATGTAGATGTACCCAAGAACGATTTCCATCGAATACAGGCGAAATAAGCGAAATGTTGAAATAGTTCTATGTTTTGATGAACGAATTTCATTATCGTAAACCGGGGTGACGTTTCGCCGCACAGGTGACTTCGTGCCACCCGCACTTTCTTTCGAACCAGTGCATCCTAATAGTTCGAGATGTCCCCATCATAAGAGTTGAAGTGCCTGAAACTTTGCTGGCTGGTTCTGTTATCTGCAGATGTATTCATTTATTACGTCCTACTTCGGATGGTCCCAGCAAACCGTCTGTAGCAGTCTGTGTATTTTGCGTTATGAGCCTGTTAATCGGGAACTTTCTATTGTGGCTCACCAAAGAAAGAATATCAGCAAACTCTGGTTAGTATATAGTTTTTGCTACATTACTCATTAGTCTGATGCGACAACGTATTCATAAATTCTCTCACTGATGGTTTTGGCACGTGAGTGAGATTTGTTGAAAACTGGAAGATACAGGGATGACTTTGCACCACGTTTTCATTGAGGCTTTGTGTGACTTTTCAATGACGTACGGTACAGGTATTCATAACATTAATTGGCATTAGACGATACTGTTACAGAATATGCCACGGACATACAGAAACGTCGTAAATTATTGTTCCTACGCCAACTACACTGATGTAGAATGCGCTTAAAGAAATTCATGAGAAGAAAATCTCAATTCGTTTAGCAGCTACCAAAAATGGCATTTGCCGAAACACCCTCACGAACAAATTTCATGGGAAACGTCATGCACTAGTGGGTCGAAAACTGTACTTGAAAAAGAAGAGCATATGTTTGTCGCACATGCTGTGACAATTTGTTATTATGGTTTCCAATTTTCGTTACTAGATTTTCAGTCCACTGCAAAGGTGTATCTCGAGCGATATGTTCGCATAGTGTCATCCTTCTTCTGTATTCCTGACTTTAAAAAAATATAGGACCAGTAAATTTGTAAACTACTGCAGAACTTGTAATAATATATTAAATACTTAATAAAACATATTTATTTTAGAGTTTTTTCCTTTTATTGTCACAAAGTTACCTTTTAGGTGGTTGGCTTTAGGCCGCTCACTGTTTATCATTTAAAAATCTAAGAACATGACTATGACACAAAGACCCCACCTCCGGCAATGACGTGACTTTGTGCCAAGTTTCTGACAATATTTTGATAGAAAAGTGTACTACAGAAAACCAGCACCAAGTTTATTTTGTGAGACATACGTTAAAGTTATATACACCTTCAGAATTGACGAAAACATTTTCTCTAGTAAGCAGTTTCTTGCAGAAAATCTTCAAAAGTGGCACAAAGTCATCCCAGTTTATGGTATAAATCGTATATTAACATCGGCAGTAAGAGAGAAATGTTGGGCTAACAAAAAACAAACGTTTACGCAAAGACATAAATTTCATGCTTCACGGGAGAAAGAGAATCATTTCAGTGTAACGCAATCCAAGTCAGGTTTCTGGTTCATGCAACCAGCGGGTTAAGAAGTTTAGAGAAAGGTATCCGAGCGAAGCCCTTATAATCTTAAGAAAACATTTTAAACATGAAAAAAGCCGTACAGGAGTTTGAGCTGGGAAATATGAATTCGACAGTCATCTCCTGTTGCAATTTCCTTCAAAAGAAAAGTGATACACACCTAAGAATTCGGTAAAATCCGAAAACAATCGTAAGAGCTCCCCAACAGCATCTCCCCCGAGTTGTTAACGAAGAGAAAATTCCTTAGGTAAACCCCCATCCCCTAACTTTATTAAGTAGTCCTCACGTATTACGGTGTTTAGCTTCCGGCTACTTGTATGAGTTTCCTGCACAAATGACATTTCTCCGGAATCTCTTCAAAAGACGTCCTAATTAGGTAGCTATACGTTAATAGACTATAGTTAGATACGGGTACATTCTGCCGAAAAGCGAACATAAGCCCGTTGGAGTGTCCGTATGTGCCCCTTGCTTGTCAGTATTGTGGGCATACATCAGTCATTTCGATATATTGCCCTAACAGGTAAAGACTAGGTTGTGGTACGTGTTTAGTGGAGCACAAGGTTCCGATTGGCTCTCTCCGTGAATGAGGGTTTCGGATAATAGAGAGTGTTGCGTCTCATTCCTAATGCAAAACAAAACTGTTTAAAAGTTCTGGAAGTGAACCTGGTAGCATTATCCGATAGCACAATCTGCCATGGACCAAAGATACAACACGAGCGACTTAAAAAGCTGATAACTGCAGGCTCCGTGGCTGCATGTATGCAAAGGTCAAGAATACCTTGAAAAGGTATCCATACAAAGAAATGCGCACTTGTTTCCAAAAAGCGAGCGAAGGAACGACCTCACAAAAGCCATATATATATTTTGTAAGAGTTTCTTCACTGGATGTGAACGTACTCCTCTTGGTGACCTGTGGGGATTTACTAACAGAATAAGTAGGATCGTCCTTATATCGAATTCCATACCCGTCCAAATAAACTTATGAATCTGCCCACAGATGATTCACAGTATGCAAATAGCACAGGTACAGGGTGTCCAGAAAAGGACTCCCTGATTTCAGAATTAAATATCTCGAAAACAAAGATCGATAGAGGAATGCAGTAAACGGTATGTTTATTGTGAAAGCTGTAAGAAGTTTATACAGCAGTTTGAAATAATAGTTACAAAAGCTGCTAACAGATGGCGCTGTAATCGCTATCATACGTAATGCCTAGTATAGTGATCCGAAGCCCAGAGCGATCAGTTCCACTATTGAAACGTGAAAGGACGTTAGCGTACCGAAGGAAGAGATTAAAACCATGTACTCCATTGAACAACGCGTTTTTCTGGTGCTAGAGTACCACAGGCTAGAAGAGAGTCCTACGGCAACAAGGCGAAGTTTTCAAGCACGATTTGATGTTCCAAAAGGACCCGATGCGAAAACCATTCGTACGCTCTTCGCAAAATTTCAACGAACAGGCAGCGTAACTGATGATCTAGTGGGGCATGTTGGCCGCAAGCAAACCGCAGTTACGCCTGAAAATATCGTCACAGTTTCTGGAATTATTCAGCGAAATCCAATGCCATCCGTCCGTAGAATTGCATCTGAGACTGGTTTGAAGTGTTCCAGCACGCAGAAAATACTGAGAAAGAGCCTACACATGTTTCCATTTAAAATTCAAACGCACCAGGCCATACCCGTACGAGCTGTGCAACAAAGGGTTGCTTTCGGTAATCAGATGCTCACAATGATTGATAGTGAAGGATTTGATGTTGGCTGCATCTGATTTACAGATGAAGAACACTTCCACCTGAATGGATACGTGAATAAGCAGAACTGGTGATTTTGGGGTTCCGAAAATCCATATTGGTGTGAAGCGAAACCCCTGTATTCTCCTAAAGTTATTGTGTGGGCTACAGTATGCAGCAGAGGCATTATTGGCCCTTTTTTCATTGGAGAAACGGTTACTGGTGCACGTTACGTTGCAGTTTTGGAACAATTGGTCGACACATAGCAAGCGTTAGAGGATCGACCAGGTACTGAATGGTTTATGCAAGATGGAGCCCGACCACATCGGACCGAACAAGTGTTTCGCTTTCTTGAGGAATACTTCGGGAATCGAGTCATTGCTTTGGAATTTTCCGAAATTTACTGGTGCAGGCATGGATTGGCCTCCATATCCGCCGGATTTGACTCCCTGTGACTTTTTTTTGTGGGGCACAGTGAAAGACATGGTCTACCCGAAGCATCCCGCCACGCTGGACGAGCTTGAATCTGCAATCTCTGTGGCATGTGAATCCATTTCGGTTGAGACACTACGAAATGTGATGGCGAATTTCATTCTTCGTTTGCGCCACCTTTGTAGTGCCAATGGTGAACATTTTGAAAACATTGTGATGTGATTGTTTGCAAAGATTGTTTTCATGCGATTATTTCACTTATGTATGCTGATATGAGCTGTACAGCGTACAGCGTAATTTGTTAGCAGCTTTTGTAACTATTATTTCAAACTGCTGTATAAACTTCCTACAGCTTTCACAATAAACATACCGTTTACTGCAGTCCTCTATCGATCTTTGTTTTCGAGATATTTAAATTTGAAATCAGGGAGCCTTTTTCTGGACACCCTGTATAAGCTTGACGGGAACTTCGACCTTAGGGCAATGAAAATCCCTGACTTTACAATAATTATCCTCATCACCTCTCGCTAACTTGTCTCACTGTCTAGACTTTCAATCTCCTCCTGACAGCTAGTGCTCCACTTAAACTGCGCCGAAATCTCCTCTAAAATAGGATCAATTATCTGAGAATTCAGGAGCACTCCCCCATTCTTCTTATTCAAACTCCGCCAAAATCACACTGAAACAATACATTGTCGGTACTCTTACAAGCTGAATTCCAAACTGGACTGCTGATGCAGTAGACAATCTCGCTGTCCTACGAGGCATATTCGAATTTTGCGTGAAATGGAAACCACTGTGAAAGTCCGATGTAGCTTTGCATAGATGTGTTGCGCCGTGTCTTTAGTGTGCCTATCGATCGCTTTACGTCGCCCTTTTCAGTGCAGAGTGCAAAGTGATCACGTAGAAATTCCTAAAACAACGGTGTCTCCCGTCAAGTATATGGGTCTGGTGAGAGATTTCACCTATAGTTATGCAACCCACATAACACAAATTTCATGCGTTTCTTTCTTCAAGAGAATTCTCAGCCGCATTCTGCGGGGGCAATGGAGACGCTCCTGCAGCGTTTTCGATGGGAAGTGTTTGATGACCCACAATACAGCCCTTAATTGGTTCCCTCCGATATCCATCTCTGCTCACATGAACGGTTGGCTACGAAGACCACATATTGGTAAAAACAACGAAAGGCACACCGCCATAGACAATTGGCGGAAAGCATAGGCGGCTGCTTTCTGTGACTGGGATACTGGAAAGTTTGTACAACGCTACGACGAATGTCTACGTAAGAGTGGCTACTTTTTAGAGAGGTAGCTGGAAGTTGTGGCTAACTATTCCGAATAAAAAAAATTTATTTTCATTGTGGTTTCCATTTCGCGACCGATCGGACCTTACTTTCCGAATACACGCACCAGTACGTCTATGGTGCACCGAGACACATCTCAAAGTCTCATTATCAGTTTCGAGCTGGGCTGGCCTACGCTCCAAGTAAAAACGGAACTTATAAAACGAAAATGGACTATCGGAAGTTACTTTATAAATAGCCCTTGTATTTGGACAACTGGTTCAATCGTCTTTTTCAGCTCCTACGAGCTGTCTTACTGTTATGCGTACTCGCTCCTAGGGCTCCAACTACACTGCGAAGTACAACTGATGTCACGCCGCTGTTGACACCCGAGTTCGACACCCGGTGCCGGCTATGCCGTTTTAATGATGATAGGAAGTTCATTTGTTTCCCAGGGGCTGCAACGTCGTTCAGCGAAATGCACATTTCGTTAGCGTTTTCCAGCTCAGACTGTTCACATATACTAAGAGATCTTGATAAACAGTATGCTGAATCCCGAGCCTAGCCTAAATGTCCCGATATCCACAGAAATCCATAGACTCCTGCGGAAACGTGACATCCACTGTATTTCGCTCTCGTCAGCGAAGATGAAAGATCTGCTCTGTAGTAATAAAGCTTTCTAGGTCTCCGAAAGTTGGGTGTGTACCTCATTCTATTTGAATGTGTGGCAGTTGTTACGTGGTCCAGACTGCTGGAGCCGTCGAGAGGAACTGTCAGGGACAACAGCGACACATCTGATTAAAACATTCTAAGAAATAAGCTGTTGCCGAGCAGTCCCTCGACTGTAATCATGAAATAAAATACAACAAGACTAATATAGTCGCAGTGTTATTAAGGAGTCTATCGAAATAATAATCTCACAAAACCTAATAAATTGGGACGTAGAATTGAATTTACTCAAGGCTTGGGGTACGGCTCTCAATTTATTAACATCTCGCCAACAATCACTTCCTCCACAGCTGGGTAATGATCAGAGAATGGACACTAAACGTGACTGAGGGGGCGCTGCGCTCTCCGAGAGTCGAACTCAGGCATAAATAGCGGCGCGAGACCAACATTAGTGTACAGTATGATTAGCGTCCAAGCATCAACGACGTATAACAACACACCTGGCAATACCTGAAGAAGCTGACTATGTTGGTAGTAGAAATGTGCAGAAAAGTGAAATCAACAATTCACGTCAATCCCCGAAAGCATACCATTCCGCCGATTTTTTTAAACTTTTCTCTTTATGTGTTTAGGCTAACTTATTAGAGCCTAGTATAGGTGAACACAATTTCAGAATGAATAACTACGGGATGCGCTGCTGTGAAACCGACCTTCTCAAAGCTGAATGTTAGCCAGTGTAGCCAGCGCCTGGAGATACACAGGCATGGAGATTTGTGAACACCGGAGATTTGCGGGCACAACCAATTAACGGTGCGCTGGCAGAAACACAAATTCCAGTACTTGCTTTACTTCCGAAGCAAGGGGAGAACATGGTGGTATTCAGCGTGAAAAACGCAACGTGGTTCAAATAATAGTCGGTGTTTCCTAGCCTACAAACATGCAAAAAATGTTGTTCGGCCTCAGAATATGCCTGAAATAGCAGTATATGCTTCCATTCATGACTTCGTACTACATATTTAAATCAAAATAAAAATCTGCTTTCCCAGGCTGAATTTTTTTTAATAGAAAATACTATTAAAAATTCTTAGGTAGTTTAATTTTTTGCAATAATAATTACCGTTAACATTTTGAAATGTGGTCTGCAAATGTCTCTCTGTGGCATTTCATTCATTTTAAATATTAAAACACATTTTTATCTTATCAAATTAGGTAACAGAATATTCCACATTGCAGTTGTGAAATACTGCTTCCATTTAGAACAGTATGTCGTATTTATGTAGTCAATCAGTGTCACTAAATTATCACAAATTGTGATGGAATGTAGACACCTAGCTGTAGGAATGCTTATTTAGGCACTGATCAAATTCAAAATCCCTATTCATTCAAGAATTTTGCCTGCATTCATTTATTTTTGTTGAATGGACCTCCATGCCATACGAAACAACAAGCACAAAACAAAAAAGGCGTCTTTACATTTTTCCATTAACTAAATACATTACTGCATCGGAGATATAACTGTATTTCAGGTTTTCATGACGTGATTGATGATATTAAAACATTGAGCATCATCAAATGACGTTCTTGTCATTAGAAATTTTAGTTACTCCCAACCTTCTCCAAATGTAATTTCCTCTGTAATCAACACATTTTCTTTCTCTATAGCTTCCCATAACGTCTTTAATAATTTTTCTTAGGCCGCGGTATATGTTATGTTGTGACCCACACCATTACCCCGCCGCGTAGGCCTCCCCTCCATAGCAGCAGCGTCCGGCGTAGCATACATTAAGGCGAGGTCAGCAGCAGCGTGAGCTTAGTGGTTGTCCAAAGAGACCTTCCGCAGTGGCCAGGCTTCATTGACACACCCTACTGGTCGCCAATTAGATGCAATGACGATATCATTCAACTTGGAGAACTAGCGGGTGAAAGGGGTATCATGTGATTACCACTAGAAATGATTACGAGTTATGGACCCAGTGGTGCGTCTGTACAGATTAAATGCGTTAAAACAGTAGGAGGTTAAGGTATACAGCGTGACTGAAATACCCCCACCAATGTAGTTTTATGCAACCTCCAATATGGGAGTTTCAAAAATCACGAACGGGGTTTTCATATTCTCTCGCTCGCTAGGCGCAAACTATTAATGCCAGAGACATAATGAACTGACATTTTTCATTTTGTTTTGGGATACGTTTTACTTGAGGCCAGTTTTCGACTCATTCAAAAAAAAGTTATAAAAGTAGCCTCCTCCCATACACACTTATATGCATTACGAGCTGTGGATGGTAAAGCCCAGAAATAACAATCCCATCACAAGTCTTAACTGCAATGGGCCAGTGCCCCATTCAGGAACTCAAAAGCGTACTTGCAGTACTCAATCTAGCGTCGAAAACAGGACGGATTGCCGGAATACGACATGAGCAAGAAACAGGAACAAGAGAAAATGGGTTAATTAAGTTCGGAAATCTGCAACTAATGCGCTAGAAGAAGGAAAACTTGATGAATCGAAGAGTTTTCCAAAGAGTTAAAGTGATATTAGACAGATACAATAAAGATCAGACTTAATTTATGGGAGACTACAATGCTAGAAACGGAAATATACCAACTCCAAAAATAGTAGGTGCATTTGGAGAAAATTTGTTAATGAAAATAGCAAATACTCAGAGATTTTTCCACCATTATTAATTTAAAAATTATCAATAATTTCTTTAGAAAAGGAAACATACACAAATTTCCGTAGTCAGCAAGAGGATATTGATCTGTTATAGATTATATAATAATAAATGATGGATTGAGTTTATCGAGGAGTGGATATTGGATGAGATAACCTCTAATTCGTGTCTATAATTCATATCTATGCAAAACGGAGAAAACCGAAGAAAACAATTAAGGATCAAAACGAAGAACAATTTCTTAAAGTTCATCCTTTAGAAGACTGTAGCATAAGAGATCTCTGTCAAAGGCGGATGACAAAGGAGACTTGGAAGAAGAATGCAAAAACTTAAAAACAGCCGTGTTTAAGATAGGTAAGAGTTTCTGGAGAAGAAAAGGAAATGCAGGAAACGTAGAGGAGTAACAGTTTGGATGCCAGAAGTAGAAAAAGCAATTAAAGAAAAACAATAAGCTTTCAAGATCTACTTACAAAATCCCACTAATGAGAAATGTAATGAATATAAAGAGAAGAGAAATAATGCGAAGTACATAACTCGAAAATGGCACGTAGAATCATGGGGACTATTATTAGCAATATAGTGCATGGCAGACAAACTGTCGTTCATAAAGTGATGAAATTACTCGTCAGACAAGAAAATGATCGTATACGAGTTAATAATATAGTAGAGAAATTGTGGTATGATGGACATTACCTGAACTAAATGACCAAAAGGTCTGGACGATACTGATATGAGGGAACACTGAGCTCCAAAAGCTACAAAAATAGGGAAGCCACTGGTTTAGATGAAATTAATATGGAACTGCCGAAATATGGAGGGCTATGCCTGCCTTTCAGACTTCTTCACAAATTTAATCAATGTTGGAGAAATAAGAAGACAACAAAAGATTGGCTGAGAGCCAAAGCAATATCTCTCTTTAAAAAATGCGATAAAATAAATGTAGTACCTTTACAGCCTCCTGGATTCAGCCTATAAATTATATGCCAAAATCCTGATTTCAAAACTTAAAGGTATCATGGAGAAGTTAATATCTGAGGAACAATCAGGTTTTAGAAAATGGCGATCAACTATTGACGATGTTTTTAGACTGCGACAAGTTATAGAAAAGAGATGACAGTTCAGTAAGGAAACCCATCTCGCTTTTTTGGATTTTGAGAAAGCTTTCGATAATGTTAGTAGAGAAAGCCTATGATATATCATGGCTGAACGAGGTCACTCTGATTACAGAGAATTTAGATGACCTTTAGATGGGAGTCTATAAGTTGCAGCAGGTAGCCCCAAATTACAACCCAACATTTTAGTTAGATAAAACGGAAGTACAATGACATTTCATGGCAGGCAATTAGTAAGATCTAAATTAGTTTTGAATAATAAAATCTTGGAGCAAGTGAAACCTTTTAAACGTCCAAGATTTGTAAGTGCCCGACTAAATCGGTAGCTTAATAAGGTCAGTCAAGGAAGACAAAAATTGGTCGAATGTGGGAAATAATTCGCGCAATCACAAATTATGTTACAGTGGTAGGGGTCAGTGCCATGAACAACATACTATAAATTCAGACCAGTGGGAGCTGAGTGTGGGAATAGGGGTGCGTTTGTAGGTAACTTCTGTACGCTTTTCTTGAATAACAATAAAACTATGGCCTTTAGTGAAAACATATCCCAGTCTTTCATTACATTTCCAACAGTAAGATCCTGTGCGTTTTTTTTTCGTAGGACTAATAGTTTGTGCTTAGCGAGTGAGGCAATTTGAAAATCTCGTGCCTGGTTTCTGAAGGCTAGATATAACAGTGCGGGTTTCATAAAATGGAATCGATAGGCGTAGGTAAATCACCCTGTGTGTTAGTTACAATAAGTAAGTGTTCTTTTATATGGACTAATTTTGTGTAGCTGGGACAGAACTCTTATACTGCCGCCGTCTTTGGAACCCAACCTTATCCGTGGTAGAAACTATGGAGTGACCATTTTACAACTTTGGTATTCTGTGTGCACATTAACAGCGTGTTAACAAAATAATGAAATAGCTTAATCGGTTGACATCTTGACTTCTTAAAATCATGTTTCCAAATGAAAATACAGACATAACTATTGATGGTGCCTTGAATACAGGGTGTTCGAAAATTCCTACTACAGATTTCTAGGACTTGTAGAGAGGAGTGGGCACATAACATTTTAAGCAGGAACCCGTGCTCGGGAATCACCGTGTCCGTGCTACAAGCGTTTGAACATATATTTGCTAGGTAGGTATGGGGACGTGCTTACGTTGGAACTGTCCTACGTCTATGACGTGGTTCGATCCTCATTTATGTGTCTGTGAGTGCTTGAGCAACATGGTTGAGTACATGTTTGCAAAATACACCGACAAGATCCTTCTGAATGGTGAGCTACACGATAGTGAAAGACCTGCTCGTTGTCTTTATCAATATCTTTCTCCATAACATCCGACTTCATCGCATACCCTTTCCGCCACAAATGCGTAACGGCTTCGAGAAAGGTTACCTTCACCGTCAGCAGACGCGACTGCGGTACTCCAAGGAGAAGCCCCACACCCGAAATGGAAGAGGCCGCACTGCATCGCATTGAAGACCAACCGTAAACGAGTGCAACACCCCTTTCTTTGGCTATAAGTGAGTGGAATTGTAAAATGAATAATGTACTAGTTCATGCCTAATTAACTGCTTGCACAAGTGGTCGCGTTACCAACACGTTTTCAAATGGTTGCAGTGAGGAAACTGTACGTTTCCGAACATGGGTTCCAATTCAAAATACGGGGTGATCAAAAAGTCAGTATAGATTTGAAAACTTAATAAACCACGGAATAATGTAGATAGACATGGGGTTTTATTAGGAAAAAAAACAGAGTTCACAAAATGTCCGACAGATGGCGCAGGACAGAAAAACTGCTACCGTGACGGGTGAGAGGTATGTTACAGAATCGCACCACCCCAGCCTGGCTGATAAACACCTGCTGGAACGTACGATGTGTATGCAGGAGGGCGCTCCACCCCATACTGCTAGACGCGTGAAAGATCTCCTGCGCGCGTCGTTTGCTGATGATCGTGTGCTCAGCTGCCACTTTCGTCATGCTTGGCCTCCCAGGTACCCAGACCTCAGTCCGTGCGATTATTGGCTTTGGGGCTACCTGAAGTCGTAGGTGTATCCTGATCGACCGACATCTCCAGGGATGCTGAAAGCCAACATCCGATGCCAGTGCCTCACCACAACTCTGGACATGCCTTACAGTGCTGTTCACAACATTATTCCTCAACTACCGCTATTGTTGACGAATGATGGTGGACATATTGAGCATTTCCTGTAAAGAACATCATCTTTGCTTTGTCTTACTATGTTACGCTGATTATTGCTATTCTGATCAGATGAAGCGCCATCTGTCGGACATTTTTTGAACGTTCTAATAAAACGCCATGTCATTCCAAGCATGTGTGTCAATTTGTACCTCTCTATCTACATTATTCCGTGATTGATTGAGTTTTCAAATTTATACTGACTTTTTGATCACCCGGTACTTTCCGCTCACACTCCTGCACAACACCTAGAACATTGTAACGGGAATTTCCTAACACCTTGTGTACTGAAGGACTGACAGTACAGCATTTTTAATAAATACTGAAAGAGTGAAGGCCCCATATGTACTAGCCGTGTCAGGAAAGACACGGGTTCGGTGACCTGAAAGCGGAGATATCCGGACACCGTGAGCTCGAGAAAGGCCGACCTTCGTCCCTAGGGATGGGTATCCAAATTGCCTGGCAAAGGTGGTGTCCGCAAATCTCCGTGTCCCCATTTCTCAGTCACTCTCCGGCACCCGGTACACTCGCCTCGGCTGCTGGTGTTGCTCGTAGCAGCCTGTACAGTCCACACACACAAGCACACACACAAAGCCAGTGGCCCACCTGTGTCGCCTCTCGATGCGCGCTCCGGACCGCCGCAGACCAATGGTGGAGCCGTCGGAGCCCCGCCGCGCCGCCCACGCACCGCCGGGGCTCGCAGCGCGCCGCCCCCAGCCGCCGCGGCCGCCGGCGCAGCGGCAGAGGATGCGCGTGAAGGCGAACCTGTCAGGCAAGCACCATCTGCTCCAGCAGACGCCACAACTGAAATTCTCCCCACCCGTCCTCCTCCATCATTACCGACCCCTTCGGCTGGGACACTGCCCGCAGCCATGAAGGTGGTGAATACAGATAATATTGAAAAAAAAAGAACATGGATGAATATCTGTCAGAACCCAAAACTTATCAAACAATTTGTCTTCTAAATTCACTGTATATGGTCGAGCAACGACTCCTTTCCGATCGGCTTCAAGCGCCCACAGTGCTCAGGTACCTTAGCCAACATCAGTTCCGATGTATTTATTTAATTAAACCGATCACATTACGGCCTTAAGGTCCTCTCTTACATCTCACCATTGTTTCACACATACAGTATTTTATTCATCACACTTACCTAAGAAATAACAATAATTACAATAAGAAAAACAGCAGCAAAATAAATTGAGCATCTACGAACTTACAGCATGCTGCATGTGAACAGTAGATTCGCAATTTTTGTTTAATTTCTTGATGATAGCTACACTACTGGCAATTAAAATTGCCACACCAAGAAGAAATGCAGATGATAAACGGGTATTCATTGGACAAATATATTATACAAGAACTGACATGTGGTTACATTTTCACGCAATTTGGGTGCACAGATCCTGAGAAATCAGTACACAGAACAAACACCTCTGGCCGTAATAACGGCCTTAATACGCCTGCGCATTGAGTCAAACAGAGCTTGGATGGCGTGTACAGGTACAGCTGCCCATTTAGCTTCAACATGATACCACAGTTCATCAAGGGTAGTGACTGGCATATTGTGACGAGCCAGTTGCTCGGCCACCGTTGACCAGACGTTATCAGTTGGAGAGAGATCTGGAGAATGTGCTGCCCAGGGCAGCAGTTGAACATTTTCTGTATCCAGAAAGGCCCGTACAGGACCTGCAACGTGCGGTCGTGCATTATCCTGCTGAAATGTAGGGTTAAGCAGGGATCGAATGAAGAGTAGAGCCACGGTTCGTAACACATCTGAAATGTCCACTGTTTCAAAGTGCCGTCATGCGAAAAAGAGGTAATCGAGACGTGTAACCAATGGCACCCCAGACCATCACGCCCGGTGATACGACAGCATTGCGTAGACGAATACACGCTTCCAATGTGCGTTCACCGCGATGTCGCCAAACACGGATGCGACCATCATGATGCTGTAGACAGAACCTGTATTGATCCGAAAAAGTTACGTTTTGCCATTCGTGCACCCAGGTTCGTCGTTGAGTACACCATCGCAGGCGCTCCTGTGATGCAGCGTCAAGGGTATCCGCAGCCATGGTCTCCGAGCTGATAGTCCATGCTGCTGCAAACGTCGTCGAACTGTTCGAGCAGATGGTTGTTGTCTTGCAAACGTCCCCATATGTTGACTCAGGGATTGAGACGTGGCTGCACGATCCGTTACAGCCATGCGGATAAGATGCCTGTCATCTCGACTGCTAGTGATATGAGGCCGTTGGGATCCAGCACGGCGTTCCGTATTACCCTCCCGAATCCACCGATTCCATATTCTGCTATCAGTCATTGTATGTCGATCAATGCGAGCAGCAATGTCGCAATACGAGAAACCACAATCGCTAGAGGCTTCAATCCGACCTTTATCAAAGTCGGAAACGTGATGGCACGCATTCCTCCTCCTTACACGAGGCATCACAACAACGTTTAACCAGGCAACGCCGGTCAACTGCCGTTTGTGTATGAGAAATCGGTTGGAAACTTTCCTCATGTCAGTACGTTGTAGGTGTCGCCACCGGCGCCAACCTTGTGTGAATGCTCTGAAAAGCTAATCATTTGCATATCACAGCATCTTCTTCCTGTCGGTTGAATTTCGCGTCTGTAGCACGTCATCTTCCTGGTGTAGCAATTTTAATGGCCAGTAGCGTAGTTTCGGACACCTGTGTCCATTTTCAAACCATCCGTGTCGTAAGCATCACCTTACTCTTACGATAAGAGTCGTTTGAAAATGGACACAGGTATTCGACACTAGACACCATCAAGAGTAAAAAAAATCTGTCACTAATAATACTAATAAAAACAATAATACGAGGGTCGTTGCATAAGTAATTCTACAGTTTTCTTTCTCGCCCGATTTTGGTTAGAATATGTTGAACTTGTTGTAGGACATCGTGCAATATTCTCCCTTCAACCCCTATAGTTTCATGAAGTTCCTACAGGTGGCGGCGCTATACGTAGCTTTCAAAATGACGTCTGTAACAGAAGTGCATTCCAAGCAGAGAGCTGAGTTTCTCTTGAGTGCCCCTTGTAATAATAATAATGATAGTAATAATAATAATGATAATTGCAGATGTAACAACAACTTATAGATATTTTCCGATATAGCGTATTTCCCAAGGACTACCACCTTAAAGTTGGTGGAGAGGTTTGTATCAGTGATCCACTGAGCTACACTGGCATGAGCTATACTCCCGGTAGGGTCATCCATGCAAGACAGGTCAGTTGGTGAGATTACAAACAAAGAGTAGTCCCCCCGGGGGGCTCCCGTCTTGGGATTATGTGGGTGGCAACCACATGGGGCCTTAGCTGTGTCTGACATTGCTTCCACTTACTTGTCAAAACAGAAGAAACCTTTCTTTCCTATTGGCCTCCCTTGGTCACCATACTCTTTCGTCCCCAATGGTATTAGGTTTCGAGGCCTGGGGCTGTCTTTCATTTCTCTTTTCTATTTTCCAACAGTCAAAGCTTTGCAAAGGACCCCAGAGTCTGCTCTGGCTGCCAGTTCCTGTTTGCAGGAACAAAACCGTGGGAAAGGTCCACTGAAATTTGGGAAATCAATCAGACCTAAGGATTTCAATGCAGCTCTGCCAACAAACCCTACTCCCACATTCTAGAAGGCATGAGTCGCGAGACCCCTAGACAATGTATGACACACAACAGATACAGGCTACAAAGATGGGAGGAGATGAAAGGCGAACTTATTTCCGGCGCCTTTAAATAACCGGAACATATCGGCTAAAGGAGATAACCCAGAAAGAAAATCCTGGTCTTCCTAGAAGAGAGTTGAGCAGATGGCTGGTAACCAACTCTCAGAAGACACAGACTACTCCCAGTACCCAAAGAATCCTTGGATACAAGAAGGTCTCAAAGGTAAATGACTAGCCTATGAAAAAGGACAAACGAAAATGGACAAATGGACCCATCAAAGTAGCAACCTGGAATGCGAGAGGAATTTTCCAAATGGAGGTAGAACTAGTAAATATACTAAGCGACATGAATATCGATGCTGTAGCACTCACAGAAACTAAAAAGAACTTAAGAGGAAATAAATATGTAGGGGCTTACATTATGTTCTGTAGTGGTGTTGAACAACATAAAAGAGCAAGCAGAGGTGTAGCACTAATCCTGCATAAAAAATAGGAAAAAGACATTCAAGATTGTACATACATAAGTGAAAGAATACTTACAGTCATGCTGAAACTGATAAGGGGTAACGCCAACTTTATCAGTGTATATGCATCTGAAGAAGGGAAAAAAGACATGTCTGAAAGCTTATACGAAGAACTGCAGAAGACTCTGAGTAAATACAGTGCTACTGGTCCGATTAATATGATGGATGATTTCAATGCAGAATAGGAGATATCCCAGTAACAAACGTTGTAAGTCAGTTTGGAGAACCCATGTGTAATGAAAATGGAAAATTACTAAGAGATTTTGCCACTTAAAACAATTTAAAAATCACAAACTCACTTTTTAAGAAAAAGAATGTACAGAGGTATACTTGGGCCAGCAGAGGTCTTAGATCAATAATAGACTACATCTTAGTAAATGATAAGCTAGCGGACAAAGTAAGGGATACGAGAGTTTATAGAAAACAAGAAATAGGATCAGATCATTTCTTACTAATCTCAAGAACAGATCATTTTACAAAATGGAAGAAAATAACTAAACAAGTAACAAACCAACAAGATCATAGCATTTATAAGGTATACTTGCTTGAAGAGGACAGTATCAGACACCTGTACCAAAGGAGATTTAATGAAGAACTAGCAAACTTAAAAACTAAAGACGATATAGAAGAAGAATGGCAAACTCTGAAGAATACTGTATGCAGAGTAGCAGGAGAAGCTCTCGGTAGAAAGAGAAGAATACGGAAAAGAAAAGGCCTAAAAATTTTGAATGAGGATATAATGAAAGCTGTCAAAGAAAAACAGGATGCATATAAAAAATACTTAAGCAACTCCACTATTGAGAACAAACAATACTATAAGGAGAAAAGAAATAAAGGTAAATGCGTAGCAAGGAAAGCACATCAGGATCACTGGGATAAGTTTATTTCTAATGTCGAACATGATATCCACGGAAGACAACAAATGGCATACAAGGTTTTAAAAACCTTAAACACATCAGAAAGAGAGAAAATACAAATAAATAGTACTGAAGTAGAACAGTGGATAAATCATTACAGCGAATTGTGGTATGATCATACAGCACAAGAAACTGAAATTGAATGACTAGACGAGAAAGGATTAGATGAAAGACAGTCTGACGAATAAACATCTGCACTAACATCACTTAAGAATAGAAAAGGAACAGGAAAAGACAGCATTAATGCTGAATTATTAAAATATGGAGGAATGGTGCTACACCAACGACTGCTACATCTCTTAAACGAATGTTAGAAGAAGAAGAGTATTCCCAAAGATTGGAAAACAGCTACAGTGATATCTATTTTTAAAAAAGGAGATAAAAGTTTATGCTGTAATTACAGAGGAATAAGTTTACTGGACTCAGCAAACAAGGTGTATGCTAAGATTTTAAATACAAGACTTACAAACATAGCAGAAGCAGTACTGCATGAGGAATTAATTGGTTTTAGGAAGGACGCTCCGCAATAGATGCAGTTTTTATTCGACAGCAAATAATACAAACACGGAGAGAGTATAATAAAGAAACACATATTGCTTTTATTGACTTTAAAAAAGCTCTTGACAACGCCAAAAGACAGAAACTTTGGGAAATAATGATGAATAGTGGATATACAAAGCACCTAGTAAATGCGATAAAAAGTTTATATCAAGACACAAATACCGATAGAATAACTAAAGACATACCAAATAAGAAAAGGGTACGACAAGGCTGCTGCATTTGTCTAACCTTGCTCAACATCTGTATTAATGAAATAATACATATACGGAATTCAGAATTTCAGAAATGCATCTACCTAGATAGGAACATTCTTTTAAATAATTTGCTATATGCTGATGATGAAGTGATCCTAGCAGATAAAGATGACCTTCAGAAAGGAATCTACTTGCTAAAACAAATAAGTCCAAAATTTAACATGGAAATTTCAAAAGAAAGAACTAAGACAATGGCCTTCGTGGTGAAAGAACCAATCAGAACCAAAATAGTGACAGATCAGAAGATTTTACGACAAGTAAACCATTTCAATTACCTCGGACGTGAAATGACATATGGCTACAGCAGAGCTATTGAAATTAAGCTTAGTAAATCCAGCCGGATATGTGGAACAATTAACAGAAACTTAAAAACCAAAACCAGGAAAAACAGTCAAATTAAATCTTACAAAATTGTTGCAGATCCCACACCGCTCTATAGAAGTGAGACCTGGGTGATTACCAAGAAGCAAGAAATCTGGATTCAGGCACAACAAATTAAATTCCTTGGAGGTGCTAAAGGTTGCACAAGAGAAGACAGGCTAAGAAATCAAGACATTAGAGGAGAACTGCAAATCTTTAGCCTGAATGATAAAATTCGAGATAACAGAAGAAAATGGAACGAACATCTACAAGAATGGAGAGTGAGAGACTTCCCTTAAAGGCAAGAAATTATAAGTGCCATGGGAGAAGAGAGACAGAGGAAGACCCCCGACTGTAATGGGTACCGTAACAAGAAATTCCTGCCTAATACCTGAAAGGAAGATGAAGATGAAGCGTCGGTTTCGTTCTTCATCAACAAACCTAATCTAACATTATTAAGGATTTGCTTTTTCATGGATGATGGCGTAAGGACAGAGAAATTAAGGATCAAGGTGAAGTCAACACTTATCAATAAATAGCTGACATACCCGGCATTGCCCGGGTATTCGTTTTGCCAAATTTCCTGTTAGAAATAAAAATAAAAAAATTAACTATGTTTATAGTGAAGTATCGAAACAAGTCCATTTTCATCTATTCTTTGAAACACCTTTGAAATTATGAAGCAGTAATACAAAAAAATACGAATAATGTACAAATGTAGAAGTACAGCATCCAAATTAAGAAATATGACCCTGGACAGTTACTGTACGCTGCTTCACGGCGTTTTCACCCAAAGCCGTTTGCACTTCGCAGTTAAAAGCTCTCAAAAGCGCTACCGGATGTCAGGGATTTCCTTAACCTGACTCGACAGTAGTAGTGTTTTATTAGTAAAGAGTAAATGTATTAACACTCCATGCATGATGTGGCATTTTACCATGTTTTCCAGTGTTGATGACACATCTCCTAATCTAAATGTCAATACAATTTTGTAAATACATTCAGCGGCGTATGTGGATACTATCTGCAATATTTATTGAGAATGGGGTTGGTAGCAAAGGGGCCATAAATTTAAAAGTCATACATGATGTGGCAGTTTTTCACGCATCTCATTGTTTATGAAGTATCTGTGAACTATGTGTAGTATCTTAACGCACTTTTGTAGGTGCATTTAGCGACGTATGTGGATACTACCTTAGAAGTTTACTCAGAATACAGTTAGTAGCACAGAAGTAACTCATTTAAACCGTCGTGTATGAGGCGGGTGTTTATCACGCATGTCATTATTTATGACGTCGTATCTCCTGAACTGTGATATACAGGTGGTTCTTACCTCCTCCTCCCCCCCCCCCCTTGCGATTCTGGCCTGGCACTATAGGCTCTTCAGTCCCGACGTACACCTATGTGCACATCAGGTATTTGTAGTTCCATCCTGCCAAGTGTCGGTTTACCGAATTGACACCTGATGTGCACGACTGTGCACATCATGCGGTCTCTGTTTTTGCCACTAGGTCGCGCGCAAGTCAGTTTTGGCTGGTTTTCTCGCATCCCGAAACTTCCGATCTTAAGGACAGCGTCATCTGCGACACGCGAGAAAGGTAAATTTAGTTTCAATATTAGTTTTTTTTTAAAATTGAATTGCTGTTTTGAGCATGTCCTGCTCCAAACAAGACATCAAGGAAGTGATGTGTGCATTCAATTAAAAAGATAATTTCGTAGTTTTACAAACATCGACTGTTGAATTTGAAGTACAGATTTGTGTACATCAGGTCTTAGCTCACAGAATGTAGTGGTACTAACGCTAAGACTGATCTCACTGCCAAGTCGTAATTTAAAACGTAATCTAAGTTAAAAGCTGAAAGTTTAGCTACTAATACGGTAGAGTAGGGGGAAAGTGGTTGTGGGTGTTACGGCTAGCATGATGGACATGTAATTTATTGGTCCTGGGTACTAATCTCAGTAAAAGCTCTAAAATTTTTAATTTTGTTATTAGGTTCACTTTCATTTCTTTATCAATTACTTCAACAGGTACCTTCACTTTATTTAATTTTCACTTATCAGCTCTGAGAGACGATGAAATTATGAAACTACTTGAGACGAGGGACTTGAGTACCTTGGCAGATGAAGACGACGATTCTGTTGATGAACTTCCAACTCCACCTGAACGTATTGGTGTGCCACTATTAATTCATGGATTATGTAGAAAAGGTGTTGTCAAAAAGAAGGGATGCCAGAACAAAAGTGAATGTCTTTCATTAAGTTCAGAATTCACTTGGCTCACCACTTGGTGAAGTCTTCAAAAGTTGTAGACTCACTGGTACTATCGAAAGAAATTTCTCCGAGTGTAACACAGGAGAATGTCAGCAGTTCTGATGAAGATGAGGGGCATCAAACCACACAAAACAAAGATGAATTGGGCCAAAGCCAACTAGAGAAAGCAAATGTGACAGGATTGGCCACCTTCCTGAATATATTCAGAGTATTTCTGCCTCAGGGTGTCGGCTACCAGGGTGCAAGTCACTTTGTCGCATAAAGTGTGAAAAGTGCAAACTTTATTTGTGCATATTAAAAAACAATTGTTTTGCTAAATTTCATAAACATGAGAAGTAATGTGTTCATAAAATGTAATGTCTACATAAAAAGGCGAAGTAATGTGAACATTTTTCATTTTAAATAAAAATATGAAAATACTACGAAATCGGCATTTTTTTTCTCTGTTAAGAACCAATATACACATATGTTTACATTCAATTACTCGTGATGACTGGGTGTTGTGTGATGTCCTTAGGTTAGTTAGGTTTAAGTAATTCTAAGTTCTAGGGGACTGATGACCATAGATGTTAAGTCCCATAGTGCTCAGAGCCATTTGAACCATTTGAACATTCAATTATACAAACATTATTTAAAATAAAATTTCAAAATTATCTTTTTGTGCTACTTTGAGATCAACTGCACCAAAAAAGTGACTGAAATATCTTTTCCATTCTTTGTTTATGTTCGGGACTGAAGAGAATAGGTTTCGGGACTGAAGAGAATAGGCACAAAGTTTGCTTGAAATCGCTCTAGTGGTATGGGACGAAACGTGCAAAACACACACACACCATTTTTGATCTTATGTATGGATTTCTCCTTCGGAGAATTGCTCCATTGACGGCGCACGCACCTGAAGTCTCTGGAGAAGAGTGCGTATATGCAGGGGTTGATGGCGGAGTTGCAGTAGCCGAGCCAGAAGAGCACGGAGAAGACCGGCGCCGGGATGCACTCGGCGTCGGTGCAGAAGGCGCGCACCACGTACATCGTGAAGAACGGCAGCCAGCACACGATGAAGCCGCCCACGATGATCCCCAGCGTCTTCGCAGCCTTCGTCTCCATGCGGAACCGCTTCACCTGCAACGACAGACGATATCACGTTTATAGACTAAAGTCTACACTAGGCTACGTTCTGTGTGGGCCCCAATTTGGGGTAATACTTGGAATATCTTGGAAATCTGTCGATATGTATATATATGTCATTCACAGAGAATGCGTAATTGAAAGCTTATGTTAGACCCAAAAAGTATCCGAAACGTTAACGGTAGAACCTGTAACGGTCGCTCATTCTAAGCTGACTTTATGGATACGAAGTCAGCAACCAAATAGTGCCCTGTGTCCTTTCCTAACATGGCTTAATTGCTTTACTTTTATGGACTATTAAAACTGTAAATGCAGTAAACTTCTAATATTTACGTAACTGATGTGCATACGAAAAGGTCATATGTACTGTGACTGGCGTGTGTACTCTCATTATTTAATTTCGATGTTTTTTTTATCTCTATGCAAATAATTTCCATCAGAAACTGATATTCACGTACGGCGTCATAAATGCATCCAGGCTCTCTCAGTTGTTTCTTTACGACGTTAGCGACGTCACAGATGGAAAGCAATCAGACAAGAACCAGATCTTGTGAAAGGCCATTACTCAAGTGTCTTGTTTCGCAAAGTAACACCAGTGATTCGGTTATTCAGTATGTTGTTGATTACTTTAAGGATCTTTATGTGTTGCAGCACTTGAGATACATCATAAAGAAAAGCCTCGCGCCATACCGTGTCTTTCACATCATGGAACAGTCTTCGTTACGAACAGCCCGAGACCGGAGGAGAAATCCAGAGTGGATGGAGCTGATGCGTGAAGCGTCGGCAGGTGTAGTATTTCGAAGTGCTCATTTCTGTTTTATCAAGGGGGACTAGGCTTCTAAGCCAGACGGTGGGCAGCATCAAGAGAATGAGGAGATTATTCACTCTCAAAGACGTAGCACAGTCGCAAGCGCACAGGTAAACCCACAACATCCAAAGCGAAAAACCGGCTGGTGTGTGCACTCACTGTCGGTCATTAACATTGTAGCAGGGGATGAATGAACCACACTTCTACAGCTCACTCTCTAGTCAATCCTCGCCTAAAACCACTACAAGCGACCAATCGTAGCCACTGACATTATTTTGTTCCTTTAGAGTAGAACAACTCGCGTATTAGGTAGTGGTCGTATCCCCATAAGGAGAATAGTTACTTAAGATTAAACTGGAATAATGATGCATGCAACATGGTTATTGCGAAGTTCCTGTAAAACCTCTTTGCAGATCCAGTACGGATACGAAGGGCGGTCAAAACAGTCTAAAATGCTTGTAAGGGTGTTATAGGGTACACTGTACTGAGAAGAAACTATTAAGAAAAAATTCGGTAAGTTACGTCGCTTCCGAGTTAATTAGTATTGAAGTTAGCCAATCAGGCCGTAGAGAGAGCAAATTCAGCCGGGGTGCCAGAGAAGGTATATCCAAACGTGTCCTTCGTTTGGTGTCCTAAAACCGAACAAGGGAGCGATACAGAAACTGGACATGAGACGCAAGTAAGGATCGAACCCGAGCCAAAGTCTGAAATGTCCTACATTGCTTTCATCGCTATCACAGCAACTGACACTAATTATATCTGGCAGGCCGCTTGAACCTGTGAGCGCAACGGCGAGACGGGATAATTAACTCTGAAACGGCGCAACGTATAGAATTTTTTTCTCGAGAGTTATTTCTCAGCACAAGCTACTCTGCAACACTCTTACAAGCCTTTTAGACTGTTTCTAACTACCCTACACGTTCACCACCAGTACCTTACTGCAGCCTTGGACATCTAGATAGGTTATTGACTGCTTACGACATTCCCCAACATTGTAGGAAGGGTTTGATGAAGCTCCGATGACATAATGGTTTAGTGTCCCCGATGTCGATTGACATCGATCCTGCTGAACGCTCTCATATCACTTTAAGAAGGCTGTATCCATGTTGAATCCTGATCAGACTGTAGGAGCTCTAGGTCAGATTTTAGTGGCATGAATAAGGACAGATCGTTAAAATTTATGATTTGTCATTCTTTTTATGCTAGTTCTAGTCAACCTATCGGAACTACGCTACTACGCCACTATATATGAATTAGTAATACATTTGTTCTTCAGAGGAATGTTTGATGTATTGTGAAAGTTGTATAGGAAATTCTACAGGTTCGAGTGAAGTCATAACTACATTTAATGAAGAATTGTCGACCGGTATCTTTTCGATAGGGTCTAGCACAGTGGCAATCAGTTCGAGTTACAGACTTGTTATCTAGACAGTAATACGACGGAATCAATAAATCAAAACTTATTATCATTGGGAATCTTTTTTGATTTGGCTAAGGCTTTTTACTGCTTTAACCAAAATTTCCTCACGGAAAATTTTAAATACTTTGGACAGTAGACTCAGTAGGTTCATAATTTTTGTGTCTGCTTGACGGCAAAGACGTCGTATCAGATATAGTGTTCCGGAATGTCCTACTTTGGGTAGTCTATTATTTTTTGTTATCAGGTAATGAAATATTTAGTGCTTTTTGTAAATACTAGTACGGTAATAAAATGATGTACAGGTCCTCTTACTGAAAAAGGCAGCTAATGAAATATTTTGAAACAGCAAACAGAGAAATTAAATTTTTACAAGCCTCTGAATTGGCCATGATCTCCGATTCAGTTATGGAGGGGTTGGGCGTCACAGTTTGTTGGTGTCTGCCCCCCCCCCCCCCCCCCCCGCTCCCCCTTTCACCACTCCATAATTAATTTATACTGTATAAAATCGAAATGTGTGCTCACCATAATTGGTACAATAATTGACTTAGCTCTAATATTGTGAATTCAAGTAACTACGGCTATACTAACATGTAAACTGGAGGGGGGAAATGCGATATCTGCCTGTAGTTTCAACCTAAATTCAGGAACAATTAGTATTTCTGTTCTTTTTTTCTTCGTGGTGCTTTTTTCCTGCTGTGTAGCACTTCCTCAACTTCCTGTTTTTTGCCAGGTGCACCGTGTCAGATGTATTACTGGCAGCGGGTGTGGTTAGCCTCTTCCTGGCTAGGTTGATTGCTACATCATGTCATGCCGCAGACCATCCGCGTGGGCTAGCATTCAAGAACACTACTGAAGAGGTCCTGTGAAACAAAGCTTGTGCAAATGGTTCAAATGGCTCTAAGCTCTATGGGACTTAACATCTAAAGTCACCAGTCCCCTAGACATAGAACTAATTAAACCTAACTAATCTAAGGACATCGCACACATCATGCCCGAGGTAGGATTCGAACCTGCGACCGTAGCAGCAGCGCGGTTCCGGACTGAAGCGTCTAGAACCGCTCGGCCACAGCAGCCGGCACAAAGCTTACAATTTTACAGAATTTACGATATTGCAGTGCCTGTGTTGTTAAGAAGAAACATTGGGTCGATCTTCTTAACGACTCTGACACTGCACAACCGTATTTATCTACCGATACGAGGCAGCGTCTTTCAATAAAAAATGTCTTCCCCTGTACGGGAATTACATTATGTGTGTACCACTATAGGTAGAGTCGCAAAACGCCGACATACGGAAGTTTGGGTTTGGCCGGGAGTCGTGCGAGGACAGTCAAAGCGGTTAAGGCCACCACTCGCACAAACCAGGAGATCCGGGTTCGACTCCCAGTCCGGCACAAATTTCCGTTTCCGTCATTCCCTTATGCAGCTGATGGTTATTCCTTTTCGCAACGGCGAATACATTTCATGTATTATTCAATTTATTGCCATTTTAGATACTCCTAGATATTGTGTTTTCCGAAAGTGAGCTTGGAATTTGATATTAATGTATGTAAAATGTTATTTAGGGGACAGGAGGAGGAGTAGGAGGAGGAGGAGGAGAGAGAGAGATTGGGCGAAGTGATACTCCTCCCCACCTTCCCCCCCCCCCCACCCCCCACCCCCCACCCCTCACCCCAACTTGTACCCGTTACTTTGCTCTGCATTTCTCATAGAAAGCCATAAGCACTAAAAACAGAAATACTCTATCTGTGGGATAGGAAAATGTTCGCAAGTGTAATTGAAAAATCCATGTACCAACACTAAATGAGCGGCTTAATTCAGCTATATGCAAAGCTTTTAATAAAGATACGTTAAAATGAAGCTAAATGTTACTCATCATAATGCCATTGACTAATGAGTTACTGAATCATATCTGGGATCCAGCGGAAGCGAGTAACATTGGTCAACTTTTGTACAACCATCGCGTACTGTCTCCTCTGTAACTTACAGGGATATATTTTCAGAATACAGAATCGTATCACAAGATTTGTATTTGCTGTTACTTCCAGAACATCCTGCAAATACCGCTTCAAAGAACTTAGTGCTTTGATAGTTGCTTCCCAGCTTAAATTCAGAATGGTTTTCTTTCCAGTTGTCAGTATTTGTCTTCTACAAAAAATAGAGCAGTGTGTGAATTTATGACCAGAATGGAAACCAAGCTTTACAAATACTTCAAAAAGATAACGTTGGTGTTGAAAAGAGTCCACTATATGGGCACAAATGTAATTTAATAACCTTCCAGAACATGTTAAATGTCTCGCAAGTAACGTAGCAGAGTTTACCATTAATATTGAAACTATGATAGAATCACAAGTGCAAGCGTGTTTCTTAAATGACTGAAAGGAAAGAGCAATACGATTACGTACAATTGCCGCAATAACTTGCTGAATAACGAGGGAAGAACTGATGGAAAGTGTCTTTCGTTCCGAAACTGTACCAAAATGAAGGAAAAAAAACCTCAAAACCAATTCTTAGAAAAACGATATCCGCCATTTGATACTGGTAACTAGGGGCAGCGGAGCAGAAGAATTCGCAGGACTTGTTTACAATAAGTGAGCCAGATTATAAAGGAAGCAAACGCAACATGTATGGAAAGCCAAAGCGATTGTTCTTGGCTAGAGGAACGCATCAATGCCATAGAACGATTCTCAGTCATAAAAAACAGATAAAAAATAAGGAATTGCAAATAAACATAGTTTCACTGCTTATTCTATGGAACCACGTAGAACCCTGGGAGACGGCCTCGGTGGCCATGCGGTTCTAGGCGCCTCATTCCGGAACCACGCGACTGCTACAGTCGCAGGTTCGAATCCTGCCTCGGGATGGATGTGTGTGATGTCCTTAGATTAGTTAGGTTTAAGTAGTTCTAAGTTCTAGGGGACTGATGACCTCAGATGTTAAGTCCCATAGTGCGCAGAGCCATTGAGAACCCTGGGAGCATTTAAACTGCACAAATTACAGTGTACAGAAAAATTAATTTTCATATACTAGTCCTTTATTTTCATTACACTACAACACATGTTATCATGGAAGTGAAAAACTCACAGTATATATCACCTCGTCTGAAATCTCAAAGTCGAAAGGAAATACACTCCTGGAAATGGAAAAAAGAACACATTGACACCGGTGTGTCAGACCCACCATACTTGCTCCGGACACTGCGAGAGGGCTGTACAAGCAATGATCACACGCACGGCACAGCGGACACACCAGGAACCGCGGTGTTGGCCGTCGAATGGCGCTAGCTGCGCAGCATTTGTGCACCGCCGCCGTCAGTGTCAGCCAGTTTGCCGTGGCATACGGAGCTCCATCTCAGTCTTTAACACTGGTAGCATGCCGCGACAGCGTGGACGTGAACCGTATGTGCAGTTGATGGACTTTGAGCGAGGGCGTATAGTGGGCATGCGGGAGGCCGGGTGGACGTACCGCCGAATTGCTCAACACGTGGGGCGTGAGGTCTCCACAGTACATCGATGTTGTCGCCAGTGGTCGGCGGAAGGTGCACGTGCCCGTCGACCTGGGACCGGACCGCAGCGACGCACGGATGCACGCCAAGACCGTAGGATCCTACGCAGTGCCGTAGGGGACCGCACCGCCACTTCCCAGCAAATTAGGGACACTGTTGCTCCTGGGGTATCGGCGAGGACCATTCGCAACCGTCTCCATGAAGCTGGGCTACGGTCCCGCACACCGTTAGGCCGTCTTCCGCTCACGCCACAACATCGTGCAGCCCGCCTCCAGTGGTGTCGCGACAGGCGTGAATGGAGGGACGAATGGAGACGTGTCGTCTTCAGCGATGAGAGTCGCTTCTGCCTTGGTGCCAATGATGGTCGTATGCGTGTTTGGCGCCGTGCAGGTGAGCGCCACAATCAGGACTGCATACGACCGAGGCACACAGGGCCAACACCCGGCATCATGGTGTGGGGAGCGATCTCCTACACTGGCCGTACACCACTGGTGATCGTCGAGGGGACACTGAATAGTGCACGGTACATCCAAACCGTCATCGAACCCATCGTTCTACCATTCCTAGACCGGCAAGGGAACTTGCTGTTCCAACAGGACAATGCACGTCCGCATGTATCCCGTGCCACCCAACGTGCTCTAGAAGGTGTAAGTCAACTACCCTGGCCAGCAAGATCTCCGGATCTGTCCCCCATTGAGCATGTTTGGGACTGGATGAAGCGTCGTCTCACGCGGTCTGCACGTCCAGCACGAACGCTGGTCCAACTGAGGCGCCAGGTGGAAATGGCATGGCAAGCCGTTCCACAGGACTACATCCAGCATCTCTACGATCGTCTCCATGGGAGAATAGCAGCCTGCATTGCTGCGAAAGGTGGATATACACTGTACTAGTGCCGACATTGTGCATGCTCTGTTGCCTGTGTCTATGTGCCTGTGGTTCTGTCAGTGTGATCATGTGATGTATCTGACCCCAGGAATGTGTCAATAAAGTTTCCCCTTCCTGGGACAATGAATTCACGGTGTTCTTATTTCAATTTCCAGGAGTGTAGATGTGATGCTACTGGAACAAATGATAGTGTTTTACGTGATTAGGCAGTCAATAGTCACTTTAAAAAAAAAATTTTCAGGAAAACAAGTAGCTCTTGCGTGGTAGTCATTCGAGTAGAACAAAGTGATTTGAGTCTAGATGCACATACGGTTACCAAACCTCTTATGCTAAGAAAAGTCGTCACTTCCAGGAGTTTCTTGTAACCATTTTGATGTTTTTTTAAATGAACACATATGGAAAAAGGAAAATGTGTATCAGACCGGAGCCTGAACTCTTAGTTTCCTTCGTTTGGTGAGAATTTGCCTTAACCTTTGTTTTTCTTTTTTCACTTGCTTCGTTTTCTACTTTATTTTTATTGTTGTTATCTCTATCGCAGTCTTCTTCGTTGCTTGCGATATTGCTCGTTTTTATTTGTTTGTTTCTGATGGTGTTTCTGAGAATTAATCATATTGCGTATCTCATCGAATCAGTTAGTATAAGCAAGGGACGCATGTCATCTTTCCACGGTTTAAACATATTTCATCTCTCTTCGTAAATTGATTGTTCTTACTTGAATTTAATTCAACTGTTATTGTATATGTTTTGTTTAAAAAAGGGTCTCTCCAAAGCATGCAATTTCGATAACTTGGTGCAAATAAAATAGCTTCTCTTTTTGCTGTTTCTGCCACACAGAAACTATTCTTGTATCGTTTTGTAACTTAAGGTTTTACTTAAATGTCCATGACACACGTTTAGTGGGATGGCAACTCTGCCTGCTAAAGCAGGTAATCTCTGGATATGCGAACTGACACAATTTAACAGAACAAATGAACACGTTAGCCAATCCGTGACAGTTCGTTTTCGCGTTATTTAGAAACAGACATTCTATCAGTCTTGATACTATAGAATCAAGATTAATATTATGACGGGATTAGTGACAACATTTACCTGTGATCCAAAATGAATTTCACCTCTGGCAAAGAAGATTGCAGTATCGTCGGCGGAGTGACAGGATCTGAATAGCAAGTGAGAAAAGACCGTGAAATATAAGCACTCACGAATAAAAGAAAACAGGCAAAACCGAGAAAATAAACTGACATTTTTCAGTGTCTGTGTTGGAGACCACTGCTAAGTTTGAGATATGTTGCGGTTTATGTATCAGAATTAAATTCGCGTCAGTGTTAGCAACAAATGAGTACATTACAAGGACGTTGTCACACCTAAAACCTCCACGACTGTGTACACGATATAACCTGCCCTGTTTCTTTTAGACGTAAAAAATGGGGTGAAAACGATATCCTGTTAGATGATATACGCAGATACTCTGGTCTGTATGCTCCATCAAAAGACTTTTATATAGTTTACCATCTTCTAGCATACTACATTGGCTTTTAATGACCCTAAAGTTGAGCTGTCATACACGCCAGTCATTATTATCGTTGTAGTGTGATCTGCAAAATCCTAGTTTCACAGCAGAAGTCTTTACAATGTAGCATCTGCATTAATTTACATGTGATGGAAGGCGTCATTAGCTACAAAACAAAATGAATATTCTGTAGAACTTACTTTTTGATAAGAGAATTTCTTTGGTATACACCACTTATCTGTCTTCGTTTATGATGTTCATATACAAATATATCGATTTCAGAGTTACATAACAACAGCCCTAGACGTCAGGCGTCCATATAAACATGGACGTCTGGCAGAAATGAGTAGCTGCGAGATAGATTGCGTAACGTAAATATGATCATAAATAAAGACACCTTTGTACAACATTCGAGGTATATAGTTTTAGTAAATACATCTTCACATCCAAGAGGACTATCTCGAAAGATGGAGGACAGGAAAACTACTTCCTTGCTTGTTAGACACGGGAGCAGCATTACAGAAGTACTTCACGTTTCCCCTTCGGGCGAGGTCTGTACTGGATAATACAGGCTATAAGTGGGCTATTACGAGTATTTAAAGTGGTCGTGAAGAGTCCCAGCACGCTTTGCAAGGTAAAGGTGAAAGGAGAAAGACTGCCCCATTAAACAGGGATTATGCAAATCGGGTAAATTGCCTTCGGGGTACTCTTCCTTTATCACTTTATACTGCCGGCTAGCAGGGACACCTAATCCCAGAAGAAAGCTTTGGCAATTTAAGGACTTCATCCGTCTTCAACACTGAAGTGCTTGAGTAGGATGTGAGAGAAATTTTCGCGCTGACGAAGCTATCTTTTTTGCTCAGGTAACGAATTAACCTCTCAAAAATTGAGTCAAAGATGAAAGAGATCAAGGCGTTTTATTCGTTCCTGTAACAGGAACGGCATCGAGGGAGTAGGTGCAACGGGACTGCGGAGGTTACACAGTCAAAACCCAATTTGGCTATTCTATTTGAATTCTATCAGTTACTGCAAACAGGCGGAGTTAGTGATAAAAAAAGGAACCGTTACGAAATAAAATGTTAATAACGTGTACTAATTAAGGACTTACAAGTTATATATTGTTATTATAGTCAGTGCCAAACAACCATTACTTTCATCATAACACTGGAGATGGCATTGCATATCTACATCTACATCTACATGATTACTCTGCAATTCACATTTAAGTGCTTGGCATCGAACCAAAATCATACTATCTCTCTACCATTCCACTCCCGAATAGCGCGCGGGAAAAACGAACACCTAAACACCTAAACCTTCGAGCTCTGATTTCTCTTATTTTATTTTGATGATCATTCCTACCTATGTAGGTTGAGCTCAACAAAATATTTTCGCTTTCGGAAGAGAAAGTTGGTAACTGAAATTTCGTAAATAGATCTCGCCGTGACGAAAAACGTCTTTGCTTTAGTGACTTCCATCCCAATCATATCTGCCACACTCTCTCCCCTATTATGTGATAATACAAAACGAGCTGCCCTTTTTTGCACCCTTTCGATGTCCTCCGTCAATCCCACCTGGTAAGGATCCCACACCGCGCAGCAATATTCTAACAGAGGACGAACGAGTGTAGTGTAAGCTCTCTCTTTAGTGGAATTGTTGCATCTTCTAAGTGTTCTGCCAATGAAACGCAACCTTTGGCTCGCCTTCCCCACAATATTATCTATGTGGTTTTTCCAACTGAAGTTGTTCGTAATTTTGACACCCAGGTACTTAGTTGAATTGGCAGCCTTGAGAATTGTACTATTTATCGAGTAATCGAATTCCAACGGATTTCTTTTGGAACTCATGTGGATCACCTCACACTTTTCGTTATTTAGCGTCAACTATCACCTGCCACACCATACAGCAATCTTTTCTAAATCGCTTTGCAACTGATACTGGCCTTCGGATGACCTTACTAGACGATAAATTACAGCATCATCTGCGAACAACCTAAGAGAACTGCTCAGATTGTCACCCAGGTCATTTATATAGATCAGGAACAGCAGAGGCCCCAGGACGCTTCCCTGGGGAACACCTGATATCACTTCAGTTTTTCTCGATGGTTTGCCGTCTATTACTACGAGCTGCGACCTTCCTGACAGGAAATCATGAATCCAGTCGCACAACTGAGACGACACCCCATTGGCCCGCTTGTGAGGAACGGTGTCAAAAGCTTTCCGGAAATCTAGAAATACGGAATCAACTTGAGATCCCCTGTCGATAGCGGCTATTACTTCGTGCGAATAAAGAGCTAGCTGCGTTGCACAAGAACGATGTTTTCTGAAACCATGCTGATTACGTATCAATAGATCGTTCCCTTCGAGGTGATTCATAATGTTCGAATACAGTATATGCTCCAAAACCCTACTGCAAACCGACGTCAATGATATAGGTCTGTACTTCGATGGATTGCTCCTACTACCCTTCTTAAACACTGGTGCGACCTGCGCAATTTTCCAATCTGTAGGTACAGATCTATCTGTGAGCGAGCGGTTGTATATGATTGCTAAGTATGGAGCTATTGTATAAGCGTAATCTGAAAGGAACCTAATCGGTATATAATCTGGACCTGAAGACTTGCCCGTATCAAGCGATTTGAGTTGCTTCGAAATCCCTAAGGTATCTACTTCTAAGAAACTCATGCTAGCAGCTGTTCGTGTTTCAAATTCTGGAATATTCCATTTGTCATCCCTGTTGAAGGAATTTCAGAAAACTGCGTTGAATAACTCCGCTTTAGAGGCACAGACGTCGGTAACAGTTCCATCGGCACTGCGCAGCGAAGGTATTGACTGCGTGTTGCCGTTTGTGTACTTTACATACGACCAGAATTTCTTCGGATTTTCTACCAAATTTCGAGACAATGTTTCGTTGTGGAACCAATTAAAGGCATTTCACATTGAAGTCCGAGCCAAATTTCGCGCGTCTGTAAATTTTAGCCAATCTTCGGGATTTCGCGTTCTTCTGAACTTCGCATGCTTTTTCCGTTGCCTATGCATATGTAGTTGGTTGTATTACAAAATTACACTGACACCTCAACACTCTCATTTCTAGTGAAGTATCAATGAAGGAAGGTCTAGATGGCACTGTGTTAATAGTTCTGAGATAATTACTAACATATAACATTCTCGTACAAAATTTTCATTTTCACGACTTTGTTTTCTTTGGAAAACCGTGAACTCTGACTTCTGATAAAACTGCATTGCCGACAGGATTGAGCCGTGGCGCCATTGAATTAGTAGGCTGTTCTGTCTGGCGTTCCTAGCTCAGGTGTAGTGTCGACTATCCCTCTTGCGGCTACATTGCCAACATCTATGAGGAAGTGTTGGCGTCTTTGCTTGCTGAGAAATGTACAGGGTTCGCTGGCCCGAGAAGGAGGCACAAAGTTCGGGGATTGGCGCAGAGCGAAGACGCCGGAGTGAGCATCGACTGCAAGCAGCAGGCCGACGTTCCGTCCGTTGGCTCTGAGCACTATGGGACTTAACTTCTGAGGTCATCAGTCCCCTAGAACTTAGAACTACTTAAACCTAACTGACCTAAAGACCGCACATCGATGCCCGAGGCTGGATTCGAACCTGCGACCGTAGCAGTCTCGTGGTTCCAGATTGCAGCGCCTAGAACCGCACGGCCACACCGGCCGGCACCGTCGGTTGGTTAGTAACATTCGTGTCGGACGACCGCTGGTGGCCTGGCTGCCCTCTTCTACCTGGCTTTCATCGGCGACGCACCGTGGATCCATGGAACTGCTTGCTGATAAAGGGGAGTAACATATTGTAATCCTCGTGGTGATTTGTTTCATTGTCTACCTGCCCTCCTTATTATTTTCTGGTTTGTACCCGATCCTCAGAGATTTACTCGGTCGGACCTTTGGTCACAGATATAAGCAGTAGTGTTGTACTAAGACACTAGTTGTCGTTTGAAAATTTGTTCCGCTATTATATGACCTTTCCCTTCTGATTTCCCGATCACTAATGTTCTAATTAATCAGCTCCTGGTCGTAAACACAGCCGCAAAAACTGTACTAAGGCACAAATTGCCGTTAAACAAAAGAGGGACCTTGTGGTTAGATTTAGTTGTTAACCGGTACAATTCTTTGATTGTAATTTCATTTCTCATCCATTAGTTATAATCTGAACTACCTGTTGTACTAAGCTGTTAGTTTCCGTGTTTGAAATACCCGGTCAAAAAATGGTTCAAATGGCTCTGAGCACTATGGGACTTAACTTCTGAGGTCATCAGTCCCCTAGAACTTAGAACTACTTAAACCTAACTAACCTAAGGACATCACACACATCCATGCCAGAGGCAGGATTCGAACCTGCGACCGTAGCGATCGCACGGTTCCAAGGGCCCGGTCATTATTGGTGTATTTTAGCTGGTTCTTGTGCGTCGTCGAGTGAGTTCTCTTTTAATAAGTGTTCATAAGTGATATTTTAAAGACGTTCCTTCAGAGCGGTCTTAATAACTGGCAATAAGTTTAACCCTGAAAATATTAACAGCCAACTGTCATCTGGGATTTAGTCAATTGTCAGATAGGACGGGTTGGGACCTAGTCGCACCTCGGTTGCCTATTGAAATCAAGAGGTTGGTTGCTTTGAAGTAAACCTTATCATTGTCATATTGTTTGCTAATCTGTGTAACCACTAAGCACTGGTGCGCGTCTTATCCCCGAAACTTTCGACATACAGCTTTCAAATTAAAAGTTAAATCATTTGCTTTGAGTAATTGAATCGCTCTTGTCATCAGTGGTGCTTATATAGTTTTCGTGTGTTGCAGAAGGGCATTTAATAAGACAGACTGTGTCTAGCGCGGCAGTAAACACCGCTGTTTCACCCGATAAAGGATGGGCTGCAGGTCCGGCCGCATTGTAATCACTGCCATATTTTGCAATACAGCACTTCACATTTCTTTTGCAAAGATTAAAAGCTTATTCAGCTTAAGGTTTAATGTCAAAAGAATTTTGCAAATTTGTTTATTTTCTTAAGGAAAATTTTATGGTTAAATGCTTCGATTATCTCTAAAACACAGTTTATATATTGTTAAATAAACAGGTAGTGTGTAAAGAAAGTTATATTGATGGTTCATCCCTTACACTTTTTCCTTAATTCCAGTAAGAAGAATGAATAAAAGCAGCAAACGTATGTAGAAAGTTACAGCAATGTGTAGTCACTGTTTCAGGGATATTATGTATAAGTTACATGAATATCACTTTGAGAGAGTTAACCGACAGCAGTATGAAAGCAAACTCCCGTACGCTTCATTAATGTCAGTGGGCTGTTACGTTATGCGTTGTATTGTTATCGATATGTCTCAAGGTACTGGAAAGCCGATGCTTGGAAACACTTCCTTTCTTCATCTAGCTCGATAATGAGTGATTTCTCGTAATACACAAGCTCTTGCATGTTTATGATGTGTTATTTGTTAGATGACCATTATATTTGACTAGCGTGTCTTACATGCATCATCCTTTCGGTATTGCACTTGAGAACGATTTAAAGCTTCAAAGAGGACGAACGCACGGAAATTAAAAATGGGATCTTAACATAAAAGTTTTCTTGGTGTGGTGTTGGATCATTTTGTAATATACGTTTTCCTGTATAAAACGTACGTTTCGACCGAGGTTGCAGTGGCCTTTCGTGGGAAACGTTTTGTTAACTGACGGAAGTATACGGTCTTACAACTAAAGCAATATTTGGCAGATAAGGTAGAGCTAATCAGATATCTAAATCAAAAAATGTTTTGCATCACCCCGGTTGCGAGAACTCCTGAAGACAGACGTTGACTGTGGATATTGTATCACAGACACAGTCCCTTTGACTGTTCAGATGTCACCCAAAGATGTAAACAACCTATGCATGAGCAGCGCCTATTAGACGGAGGGGGTCCGACAGCCGATCAGTTCCCGTCATTCCACCAGCAAGGAGGTACGCGGCTCGTGTTGTCTGTTGTTCGACCATGCCTAGACGGTCAATACTACGGTTCGATCGCGTCCGCATTGTTAGTTTGTGCCAGGATGAGCTTTCAACAAGGGAAGTGTCAAGCGTCTCGGAGTGAACCAAAACGATGTTGTTCGGACTTGGAGGAGGTACAAAGAGACAGGAACTGTCGATGACGTGCCTCGCTCAGGCCTTCCAAGGGCTACTAATGTTGTGGATGACCGCTGCCTACAGCGGAGGAACCCTGACAGCAATGCCACCATGTTGAATAATGCTTTCCGTGCAGCCACAGGACGTCGTGTTACGACAAACTGTGCGCAATAGGTTGCATGATGCGCAACTTCACTCCCGACGTCCATGGCGAGATCCATCTTTGCAACCACGACACCACGCAGCGCGATCAGATGGGCCCAACAACATGCCGAATGGACCGCTCAGGATTGGCATCAAGTTCTCTTCACCGATAAGTGTCGAATATGCCTGCAACCAGACAATCGTCTGTGAAGTTTTGGAAGCAACCCGATCAGACTGAACGCGTTAGACACACTGTCCAGCGAATGCAGCAAGGTGGAGGATCCCTACCATTTTCGGGTGGCATTATGTGGGGCCGACGTACACCGCTGGTGGTCATGGAAGGCGCTGTAGCGGCTGTAGGATACGTGAGTGTCATCCTCCGACCGATAGTGCAACCATGTCGGCAGCATATTGGCGAGGCATTCGTCTTCATGGCTGACAATTCACGCCCCCATCGTACACATCTTGTGAATGACTTCCTTCAGGATAACGACATCGCTCGACTAGAGTGGCCAGCATGTTCTCCAGACATTAACCCTATCGAATATGCCGGGGTATATTGGAAAGGACTGTTTATGGACGACGTGACCCACCAAGCACTCTGAGGGATCTACGCCGAATCGCCATAGAGGAGTGGGACAATCTGGACCAAAAGTGCCTTGATGAACTTGTGGACAGTACGCCACGACGAATACAGTCACGCATCAATGCAAGAGGACGTGCTACTGGGTGGGTATCAGAGGTACCGGTGTGTACAGCAATCTGGACTACTACCTCTGGAGGTCCACTGTACGGTAGAACATCATGCAACGTGTGGTTTTCATGAGTAATAAGAAGGGCGGAAATGATGTTAATGTTGATCTCTATTCCAATTCTCTGTACAGGTTCCGGAACTCAAGGAACGGAGGTGATGCAAAACTTATTTTGATGTGTGTATTACCTGCGGAAAGTCTTCATGGTTGTGGTACTATTAGATTAATAAATTTACGTCCTGAGTGGTTTTGATGTAAAACCAAGAGCGCATGTAAACTGCAAAATGTGTCACAATGATGTGAGGAGCGGTCTGGACATTAGGTAATTTGTGGGTTCCTGTATCATCTAGCCTCTATCGTACTGAAATAATCTGACGAAAGGCTGATCAGACATGTCGTCGAATTCTGACATGACTTACTCGCCACTATGTAGGTATTGTAATTTGGGATTCACAAGCTGATTGAGCTGCTGATACACACCTAAAAATAGGGAAACTGGTGCTTATTGGCTTTTCGCCTGCAGCTAAGAGATGGATAGCTCTGGATATCGCTGGCTGTTATTACAGCGCGAGTAGCGAGCATGGTCGGACAATTCCGACCTTCTTGCCGCCGCAGTCATTGAAGACGAATGTCACTTCAGGGCTCTGTTAAAATCAGAAGTTAACGTCATTTATCTTTTCTTTTCATAACTCTTTTTTAATTTCTGGAAAATACTTGGAATCACATCGTTCTAATCAAAAACTGAACTACAAAAAATCAGTTTCGCCACACAGATGACGGTTACGATTAGGAATGTTAAACTCGTTATCCTATGGATATATAATGTAACGCTAACTGATCCCACCTACAAAAAACTCGTGAAGGTTATGTTATGTAGGCAATGGTTCAAAATGGTTCAAAATGGCTCTGAGCACTATGGGACCTAACTTCTGAGGTCATCAGTCCCCTAGAACTTAGAACTACTTAAACCTAACTAACCTAAGGACATCACACACATCCATGCCCGAGGCATGATTCGAACCTGCGACCGTAGCGGTCGCGCGGTTCCAAACTGTAGCGCCTAGAACCGCTCGGCCACCCGGCCGGCTATGTAGGCAATGCTTGCAAAACTTTTAGATGAACGTAACAGTGCAGATGTGTGGTTAGAAACAACTGAAGCACTTTACACTATGTGTTCAAAAATATCCTGACGCCTATTATTGGGCATTAATTTTGGCTGTGTCCACCCTTCGCCGTTATAGCAGCTTCACAAGATGTGAAGATCTGCGGACATTTTCACTGAGGTATCTGAATGTCTGCAGAGAAGTGGCAGCCCATTCTTCCTCAGGAACCGAAACCAGAGAAGACATCACTAGGATATGGAGCGCTGTCGCCGTTCTAACCGAGCTCAAAGGTATTCGATTGGGTTCAGGCCAGGACTTAGCGCAGGCCAGTCCATATCAGGGATTTTATTGTCCAAAAATCATTGCCTTACATGTGCTACTTTATGTAGGGGTGCATTGGCATGTGAATACAAACCATGGTCTCAGAACTGTTCCTCTACTGGACTTAGTACATAATTCTGTAAAATTTGTTCTTATCCTTCGAAATTTAGAGTTTTCTTAATCACAATGAGGACATAACACTGTAACCACGAAAAAGACCCTCAGATCGTAACACCATCTCCTCCGTACGTTTGTTCCTGTACGTGATGGCTGTTAACATTTTCCATGCATTCGCCAAACCCAAACCCTCCCGTCGGGTTGGCACAAGTTATAGCGTCATTCAGTCACCAACAGTCGGCTTGGGCAGCTTTAGAAGGGTTTAAATGTCCGTGATTGATTTGATGCTCCAGTGAACCTCGTTCGAAGTCACCGATCTCCCGTGACCGATCCACTCTGCTTCTCTACTGACAATATAACACGCACTGCTTCCTTTTATTGTGGTGCGTCCGCCTCTCGTAATATTTAGTAGTCAATTCAACATTACATAGTTGTATCTGGATCCTTTGATCAGATACTGTAGACTGCAAAATGACTGGCTGCGTAGAAACTAGAGATATTTGTATTCCTGAAGAATCTGAGGTTCATAGTGTCATATGTTATGAAAGATATTACCACCAAAAGATATCTTGCACGTACACTGCAGTCTAATCTTGAAAATGACATGCAGGCTAAAAGAAGGTTTCAGAGTGAACCAACATATTCTGACACAGCTACGCTGGTAATCTATTTGGATGGTTCATTGTTATCTATGATATTTGTTTGTCTTCAAGAATCGACTGCAAACTTGGTCCACGTGTCAAAAGATCGACGTTCGGTGCAGAAAGTCTACTGGTAGACACACGAAAGTCTGGCAAAATGGGAAAGAATAATTTTATGTTTTTCATACGTCAGTCTTTTCTTACATTTCGCAAAAACAATTGCTTATTTTCCTAAGCTTTAGGTCAGATCATTAAGTTTCTGAATCATCCGCATTTCGATTTCGCACTGACAAAACTACACACATGCTCCAGACTCCATCTGGTACGACGAATGAACTTCAACGCTAGACTGACAAATCTCCATCGGTGGAATGCATTTTACTGAAATTATTACGATCAGAGTCCACAGCAGGAATATTCTTAAGTTAGAATGATAGTACACTATCCTTTCTTTCGTATCGAAATCTGATTGAATATGTGAAGCATTACTCAAAATATACCAATAATAATCGGGACTCATTCCCAACTAGGGTCTAATTTTCTGTAAAATTGTCCGAGTCGTTCTGCAATTCATAGAACTTTCCAATGTCGTCCATAATTTATGTTAATGTTGTAGAAAGAGTTTGGAACACTGTATAAGTATTTCTAAATTTTCAATAGTTAGAAGAAATGTTGGAAATTTGGTGTTTATGTACTCCATATTAGTTTAGAAATAAAGTTACACGTAAAATGTAAGTTGCATATTCCATCTCGAATATTTAGTTATCTTTCGATCACTTACAATTAGACAATCACCACTCGCATTGCAAAATAAAGGTTAGCTCTTACAACAGAGCGACGCACCACGTAGCAGGAGAATTTAGAGCTTGTTCACCGTACAGTTTGAATAGTGTAACCCATGCGAAATATATTGCGTAGTTCTCTCTGAATGTCTTCCCATTGATACCAGCAACTAAAAATTTCTGAAGCTGACTTACAGTGGGGAAAATGTCAGCACAGCTTTCGACATGACACTTCTTATCATTCCCTTGTGAAGAGCGTCGTTCACCGAGATATGAAAACCTTGGACTCAGTCAATTTCTATGCTATGTGGACGGCAGTTGAGTGGTCGGGCATCGGCTCATCAAAGCGACCAGTGTTTTGTGCTGTCGATGTTAAGTCACATCGCTACCGTAAACAGGACGAGAACGGGCGCTATACTCTACAAGAATAAATGAAAAACAATGACCAAATTTAATGAAATCCCAGAATGCATTTATACGTAAATTAGAAGTACGAGTTTTACGCCTAGGAATCGGCAGGTATATGTTCTCTGGTGTCTCAGCAGATATCTGCTACACTCCTGGAAATGGAAAAAAGAACACATTGACACCGGTGTGTCAGACCCACCATACTTGCTCCGGACACTGCGAGAGGGCTGTACAAGCAATGATCACACGCACGGCACAGCGGACACACCAGGAACCGCGGTGTTGGCCGTCGAATGGCGCTAGCTGCGCAGCATTTGTGCACCGCCGCCGTCAGTGTCAGCCAGTTTGCCGTGGCATACGGAGCTCCATCGCAGTCTTTAACACTGGTAGCAAGCCGCGACAGCGTGGACGTGAACCGTTTGTGCAGTTGACGAACTTTGAGCGAGGGCGTATAGTGGGCATGCGGGAGGCCGGGTGGACGTACCGCCGAATTGCTCAACCCGTGGGGCGTGAGGTCTCCACAGTACATCGATGTTGTCGCCAGTGGTCGGCGGAAGGTGCACGTGCCCGTCGACCTGGGACCGGACCGCAGCGACGCACGGATGCACGCCAAGACCGTAGGATCCTACGCAGTGCCGTAGGGGACCGCACCGCCACTTCCCAGCAAATTAAGGACACTGTTGCTCCTGGGGTATCGGCGAGGACCATTCGCAACCGTCTCCATGAAGCTGGGCTACGGTCCCGCACACCGTTAGGCCGTCTTCCGCTCACGCCCCAACATCGTGCAGCCCGCCTCCAGTGGTGCCGCGACAGGCGTGAATGGAGGGACGAATGGAGACGTGTCGTCTTCAGCGATGAGAGTCGCTTCTGCCTTGGTGCCAATGATGGTCGTATACGTGTTTGGCATCGTGCAGGTGAGCGCCACAATCAGGACTGCATACGACCGAGGCACACGGGGACAACACCCGGCATCATGGTGTGGGGAGCGATCTCCTACACTGGCCGTACACCACTGGTGATCGTCGAGGGGACACTGAATAGTGCACGGTACATCCAAACCGTCATCGAACCCATCGTTCTACCATTCCTAGACCGGCAAGGGAACTTGCTGTTCCAACAGGACAATGCACGTCCGCATGTATCCCATGCCACCCAACGTGCTCTAGAAGGTGTAAGTCAACTACCCTGGCCAGCAAGATCTCCGGATCTGTCCCCCATTGAGCATGTTTGGGACTGGATGAAGCGTCGTCTCACGCGGTCTGCACGTCCAGCACGAACGCTGGTCCAACTGAGGCGCCAGGTGGAAATGGCATGGCAAGCCGTTCCACAGGTCTACATCCAGCATCTCTACGATCGTCTCCATGGGAGAATAGCAGCCTGCATTGCTGCGAAAGGTGGATATACACTGTACTAGTGCCGACATTGTGCATGCTCTGTTGCCTGTGTCTATGTGCCTGTGGTTCTGTCAGTGTGATCATGTGATGTATCTGACCCCAGGAATGTGTCAATAAAGTTTCCCCTTCCTGGGACAATGAATTCACGGTGTTCTTATTTCAATTTCCAGGAGTGTATTAGACTTCATAATAGATGTCAACAGATGCAGAAAATCACGAAGAATAGCCAATAACCCAACAGCCGATGAGCAACAACACTACATAATGACAACATTACGTGGGCATGCGCACAAGACGGCCCAGGAAGACCTGAAGAACTCTGGTGAACCAAAACATTGTTACCACTGCCCATCGGGAGAGACAATGCAGTCTGATGTCTCTGCGGGCACCCGATGGTTTAAGGTAAATGTGTAAGCGGAACAGAAATGAATGGTAAATCATTCTAGCGACTGGGCCGCAAATGGGGAAATCCACTGACAGGCCTATAAGCGACATTCACAGGTCATCATGACCCATTTGGGAAGGAACATCTCAGGAACGACGGAGTCGGTTGGCCGTTCGCGTGGTACAGTCGTGAGCATCTACGGAAAGTGGCTGAAGGACGGTCATATCACAAAAAGGTAAAAGTCAGTTGGAAGTCCACGTCACCAATGAACTTGTGGACCGGAGGCTTACCCTCTCTGTAAACCAAGAGAGACGGCCATTTGTGGCAGGTCTGGCGACACGGTACATTGCTGGTACAGTCACAAAACTTGCGGAGCACTCCGTTCATCATACCTTTCTGGACATGGGGCTCCGCCGCCAACTACTACCTGATCCCTTTCCAATGACCTTATCAATTACGATTGCAGTGGGCACAGAAGAACTGAAATTGGACCATGGATCAATGGAAACTCGTGGTATGGTCGACTGAATCACGTTCGTGACCGGATACGCGAACGTATGCTCGTAATAAGCACAGCGCCACGGAAGCACGTCGGTGTTGCAGTATTATGTTATGAGGAAGATTTACTTAGGTCTCCGTGGGGCCTGTGGAGGTAATCGAAGACTCTATGACAACTGTGGACTACTTGAACATCAGTGCCCACCATAAACCGTGATTGGCGACTTCCCCGACGGCGATGGCATCTACCAGCAGGATAAAAGCCCGTGATACGAGGCCAGAATTGTGCCATAGCTGTTTGAGGCGCATATCACTGAACTAATGTTGAAGTCTTGGCCACCATAGTTGCCGATCCGAATGGGATTGAACATATCTGGGACTCTATCGGGCACCAGGCCTGCGCACACAAATCACCAGTTTATGGGGCTTGCTGGCGTGTACGGAGACATTTGATGCCACCTACCTCCGGAAACCTACCGAGGACATGTCGAATCAATGTGGTTCAGAATCGCTGGTCTTCTGTGATCTAGAGGTGGACCAACTCACTGTTAAGTAGTTGGTGATAATGCTTTTTATCACTGGCGTAAACAGATCTTTCGGACTCAGACATTATTACCGATTTCGTTTGAAACTCATGGAGATGATGCCGTGTAGGCTAAGTACTAATATAGACCCATACAAACATGAGCGTAGAACAGCGCTATGTTCCAGTTCTGATATGCACATTTGGTAGACTGCACAACTGGACTGTGAAACTAGGATCAATAGTTCTCCTTCATATAGCTCCTCACTTGTGCTCGTAAACAGATCTTGTTAAAGGTATTGCAGGGCCATATTTCGGCATGCCACACTCTTGAACGTTAATTTGGGTTCCATCTCTCCATGCTACAGTTCCTCAATTATCTCCACCAGGCTGAGTGCAGTCCTTCCATCAAGTCTTTGGCAGGAAGGGGGATCCATCCGGCGTTATCCATTTGGCAGCCTCTACGGCTGCTCACCTACACACTTAGCATCGACTATTACCTATTCCTTCCCAAAAATATTTCGACCAGCGAGTGCAGAACAAGAGGCCTACAACACATACTCAGGCAGTCCGAGTGTCAGACTTCACACTCTGACAACTAGCTATACTGCCTAAAATGTCTGTGCTATATCCGCGAGTCGCCAGATACCGGATCACACTTCACAGAACGGGCGAGGAACGATTACGACGGAAGGCGGGAAGACCGCCTACGGTCGAGACTCAAACGCCGGAGTCGAGCGAAGAGGCAGACGAACGGCGGACCTGACACAACAAGAGCAAGGCGATAGCAATCTAGGTGACAACCCTTAGGCCGTGTCCTACGTAAGCGACAGAAGCGACCGACAGCGCGCGATAGCTTCAGACGACGAAACACCACCGCAGGTATGGTTACAGGAGGGTCCTACATGGGCGACATCCGTGGCGCTGCCTGTTATCTGTTACAACTAGCGACGTTTGAATTCAAACGTGTTTGAATCTTGTGGCTGCAGCACGCGCGGCAGTGGGAGCGATAGCCATGTGTCTTCTCGGCAAAGCAGTGGAGCGGACGAAACGGCAGCTATTAGTTACCATCCGAATAAAAAAAATAAAAATAAAAAAAACTACTCAGTGAAAAAATTTGATTCTTCTCTATGTTATAGCTTGATATCTTTGCTTTATAATTATTGCCGTTATTCGTTATAGTTACTGTGCTGCACGAAACGGAGTACATGGCTGCACGAAATTGTTAAGAATTTCCAGAGGTAAAATCACATTGCATAGACTTTCCGTATAGTTCATCTAAAGCCGCACATTACTGCATATGAAATGTAATTAATACATCTAAATTGTATTTAAAATTGAGACCGGAATGATATCTCTTTTCATTCTTGAGATTTTGGTTGTTATTTCCGCGGAGGAGTCGCTCGCGGTGCGTCCGAATCCTTTCCTGCGCTTCGTCAATCACGTGGTCGTAAAAATCGTCGTATCTCATAAACAGTTAAAGACATAGAAAGGACGTTTTTTGGAAATAACAGCACGCAGAAAGGACCATTTTATCGTATGATTAACACTCGATACGTTTTTGTAGACGCGTGGGCAGAGCGGAAACAAGATTCCCTACAAATAACAACATGAGTTTTAGTCCGAATTTTCGTAGTCAAACAAAGAGAAAGAAACAGGCAAACTGGGTATCAAAGTGACGAACGAGACGCCTAGTTTTGCATGAGAAAATTTAACTGCTTCAAAGTAATCAGGGAAATAAAATAAACTTAATTAATCAGTTGAGGAACTATAGAAGTATTTTACGAAAAGCTGCTGCCAAGATATGTAAATGAAGTGTCAAAAAGTTCTTCTGTTCAAGGCGTAGCTATTTTGCACGTAATGAGATGCATTAGTGCGGTATTTAAATGTCAAAAATTCTTCCTTCGAATCAAGTACCAAAGTTAGGATTTTCGAGAACAGAAGACGTTAGGAAGGCAAATCATGTGTCAGTAAGATCATGTTTTCTGAATAAAACTTGAAAATAAAAGTTAAAAGAAATCGGTCAAATATTTTGCGAAATGATTTGTGTAAAAGAAATAAATAGACCACAGAAGCATTCTATGTGTCTTTGAACGGTGTTCGAAATTATGAACAGAAAATGAGGTGCATCAGACTCTTCCCTAATATTTTATATTTCATACTATTAGAAAAATTATTTCATAAAAACGTTTGACTTTCTTTTTAAAAATGTTGTATCCTTTACTTTTACAGACTATTCAGATTAACAGAAACGCTTGGCCTTATCCCTGGTTGGTGATCAGTTTCGCGTTCGCTACATCAAAAATCTGTAAAATTTCCTGGTCGTTCATTGTAATTTATTAGTAATGTGTGTGATATACTGGGATAGGATCAAGTACTTTGGTAAGACCTTAAAATATACTTAGCGATGCAGTGTAAACAGTATACATAAAACTTAGTATACAGAATTGTAGCTCAGTCAGTTTTTAATAATAAGCATTTGGGGTGAGAACCCAGGACTCTCCTACATCCGTATTCAGTAACCGAGAACGCTGCCGCTACACCAATCTCACTCTCGTTTTCGAGGGTTGATCCTTGTATTTAGAGAAGTCAGTCATTCTTCCGCATTTATCAGCTGTTAAAAGTTCTTGATCATGTAAAAAAACATTCGTGTTTAATTTATTGATGAGACAGCTCCTCTACTCATTCACATGTATTCGAAGAATTGTCTGGTGATCTTCGTAGTTGATGATATAAATTATGAAATTTTCGATGAAGATTCTCCCTTTGTAAATTCCATGCACCACATTCCGTTTCTCTTTATTTTTCTAAGTAAAGGTAATTTTGTAGCCTTACTCTCCAGCTATAGTATTCTACTTTTTAGGGGCGATATTTTATAGAAACAGCTGGTCGGCTCTAAGCAGCTATCTTGTAGCGCGAGATGGTCGTTCGCAAGCACGACACCCAAGCTTCCCGCGCGATACTGCTGCTTATTGCTGGAGTGTCGCGTATCCAGACGTCACTCACTGTCGGTCGCTTCTGATGCTTACGGAAGACACGGTCTGAGTGCTGGAAACTTTCGACACATCGCTCTCAACAGATCAAGTAGGGGCCACAATCCAAATTAAGGCCAGAGAGGGAAACCGATATCAAGCGAGGTCGTCGACGAATAGTCAGTAGTACGGTGGGGATAATAACGAACGCTATCGTATATTTTTGATTGCCTTGAGCTTTCTAATAGCTAATGACAAGATAAATTGAAACATTACTTTCTCATACTAACGTATTAGGGTAACTGAATTACTAGCGTTAAGAACCTCGGTAACAGGTAATTTCCCAGAGCTGTTTTGTATACTTACTTTACTTTACTTTACTTTTCCGTGTCGAGATCAAATTTTATTTTTCGAATAGTTAGCCACCGCTACGGATTTGTCGTTGGCTTGTAGCAGGTCACTAAAACTGCAAGGCTCCGGCAGTAGTCGGCACATGAGCAGATGTGCCTCGTCTTCTACCTCTCCGCATCCGCAAAGAACGTCGTCATCGTTAGTCAGCAGTCCCCACTTGCACAGATTAGTTTTGCATCTGGGTACACCAGCCCTCAGCCTATTTAGTGTTCTCCACACTGTATAAGGAAGTTAGTTTCCAGGTGCCATTTGCTCTTTTGGTATTATCTGCAGTGCGGTTTGTTCATTCTCCCATTTACGGACTCTATTATCTTCCTGTGAACCGTCAAGGATCGTGGTTCTTGCAATAAAGCTATTTCTAGACTTAAGCCTCCGAGCCTGAGTGACGTGCCCATTCAGTGGGTGTCGAGAATCTGTTTCTTTCTTTGTTCTCTCAGCGTCTGCTGCCACCTACCTTCTGATCTTGGATGGGGCAATTCCAGCAAGTAGGCGCAAATTACCCGTTGGTGTGGGCCTGAGACAGCCTGTAACAATTCGCATTGTCTCATTTATACTTACATCAACCTGTTCAGCATGTCCAGATGCTTCCCATACTGGCCTGCATACTATTAACACTACATTAGCGTCCGTTCTATAGTAGCACGATATAACAGCTTTTTCCGTAACCCTTATGACGTGAAGATTATAATTACATCATGAGCAGCGGGCCAACAGATTTAGAGAAGTCACATTTCATACGCCCGATTAGATGTACGCGATTCACTTGCATGAATGTCACATAAATTTCTCAGTATGCTAACAAGCGACGAATCAACGTCTTCTTTCTTGAACTGTTATTGCAGGTTGTTGATTCAAAAGCTTCCTCACACACAACTTAGTGACTGATAGTTTCAAAATACCTCTAAACACTATGGGACTTAACATCTGAGGTCATCAATCCCCTACACTTAGAACTATTTAAACCTAACTAACCTAAGGACATCACGCACATCCATACCCGAGACAGGATTCGAACCTGCGACCGTAGCAGCAGCGCGGTTACGGACTGAAGCGCCTAGAACAGCTCTGCCACAGCGGCCGGCTATATAGTTTCACATATAAAAGTCCATTGTGGATATCGACGCCTAAAGCAACCTTATTTCTTTCCTTTATTGAAATACAATGTTGTTCCTATATAATAATCGTAGGGAATAGCTCGTCCATTACGGACCGAGTATAATGACCTGTTACACCTACTTCTTTTATGATAGGCAGTTCTCCTGCAACCATTCATATCACATACCCACATCGTCTAATTCTGCTATTTCGCACTGTTTCATACACTACATTCGAAACCAGTTTCCAGTACCCCGTCCTTAAACCCGTTATGTCAGTTAATACCACCATAGCACTTTCTACCATTTTCATACTCATTATATTTCTTTAGGACATTACACCAACAGTAAGTCTACCAGTCAGATTCACGGCCAGTTACGAAGCGCAGTCACATTTCTTGTTCTTCGCCAATGGAAGTAAAAGGCGATTCCATGCTGCTCTTGTAACTGTGTTTGCAACTTCGCTGTGAAAAGTTAACGAATTTTGACCCCGCGAGTCATTTTCGCATGCTTTACTTTCTGAGAATTCATGGATCTTACTGCACAGGTACATACGAACACCGACAATTGTAAGTGCACGTGTGGAGTGATTGTAGGAAATGGAGAGGAGGAGGCAAGTAACTAACTGGGCAACTTTAGCTGCTCAGATAGTGATGGTCAAAAGTCTTTAACTGTTGTATTCACCAAATGCACTTGGCGCCAAATATGTTAATGTGGCAGGGAGAGCACTTCTTATCATCGACTAGTCACTGGTATGAGGTGACTTGCAGCTATACAGAATCGTCACAGGCTGACAGAGGGCTAAGCAACATCTATGTCAAAATCAAGATGGCATCACCGATAAGCTACAGTTTATAATGATTTATTAATAGAAGTGTTACAATACTTAACTGGAGTACAAGGATCGTGCGTTGCAATACAGGTCAATGTTCAAAAAATGATGTAGCCCTAAATCCAGTGAATGATGACGAACGTCACTTCTACAGTATCCAGCAGGGTTCTCCTTCGCGTTGACTAGGTACACGCTGAGACACTCTCAGTGACTTGTAACTGTACTAACTTCAGGGGACTAACTATCTGCTAAATCGAGCCATGTGTCTGCTTATACACACGTTTGGTGATTAGATATCCACTTGGGAACTATTACCGTGACATACGGCGGAAATGTAACATAGCATTTGTCCATTTCGCGCTCTGTGCGAGTGTAGCCTTAACTAGATTGAGCCTGAGTCATAAATAGCATGGCCGTGTCTCTTATCTTCTTGAGGACACAGTATCAACTCTATGTCAATTCCTCAAAAAAAATAGGACATACACTACCGGTCAAATCCATGATAACTATGTATTTCTGGTTAAAACAGGGATTTCGTTTTTAATATTATGTCATATCCCTTTTCTGATAACAGAACAAGTATAAACATGCAAAGATTAAAGCTTCTGTAGTGTATTTATCTGGTTGCTCGCATAGCGGGCCGCTCCTGAATATCCAAGCAACAACTGACGTGCCTTTACCTAAGACGCTTCCATTCGAATAGACCTTAGTCTTCATTTTTCTGTATGGCAAGCATTATTTTACAGTACACTGTGTGCATCTAGCAGTGTGTTCGTGTAGTTGACCAGGCTCAAACAATACTACTTGCCAAAGGGACGCATCACGTGATTGGAATCGAAAAACGCGCTGCAGTCGTAGCTTTGACAAGGAAGGCTATTGAAGTGGAAGAATAGCAACAAACGCTGGCGTAGCCCAGTCCACAGTGGTGTACACATTGCAGCGTTCAAGCACAATGGTGACAACGCAAGTGATTCGCGATCTGAAAGATGTCAAGTAACATTATACAAAGTAAACGTCAGAGGACTCGTTATGCACCTGAAATTCGGGAGGAGGTAATCAGTATGCGAGCAGCTTCAATGTGTAACAGAACTGAAATGATGGTGGGCTGACAGTAATTTGGATCCCGCGCGTCGGAAACGGGCGCGCTGGTGTGAGACTGCCAGGGAGTGCACCCTGATGCCATCTATTGGCGAAACTGGGAATTAGCGCTGCCTGTCAGACAATGCACTAAGCTCTCGGAGTCAAATGTATTCTTTTTCTTGGTAATTATAAGTTATTACTGTATGATTTAATGTTATAAGGCGCTAGTAGTAAATTATTATGACTGGTATGAACTCCAGGGTAATAAATATAAATATTCTTAAATACTAAATGATTTCGGTGAAAAAGTGGTAGGGGAACGTTCCCACTCTTGGTGATACGAGCGTAGCTAGAGGTAGCTGGAGACACAGGGACGGAACAATGGAATGGCCTGGGGAGTGTTGACGTTACCGGACGTGCGTAACTGTGCTCACGCAAAAGTGATTGTGCAACAGCGAAGAGGCGAATATCGTCGCCGTTTGTGGAGTAGAACGCGGCGAATGGTTGCCGAAGCCATCTCTATGCCACTGGGGCTGATTGTAAGAGTTCCTGCGCCCAGATTTTATGGCGGACGTGCAGTAGCTTATACGAGTGCTACAGCTCGTAGTTCCAGCCGCCATTGAGGGCATGAGGCGTGAAGAGCTGCGTTAGCCACATGCATCTCACCACCAGCACCGACACGTCTACCCAAGGCAAGACCGCTTGCAATTGTTAAATCGAACTTTGTATACATGTAAAAGGAGAATGCCAGTTTTCTTTTGTGCAAGTGCAGAGGACAGAATATAGTAATGAGTAAAATTACGACGCATGTTGTTCATTGTAAAGTGTAGTAACCTCAAACATAGTGTAGTGAAATCAGACTGAGGCCACCATCGCCTCTTTCATTTACAATTCTTTTGGTTGTAGAATACTTTAGCGTATAAGAATGTTGAAAAGAGCAATGGTCACACCAGAATTAGTCGCCTATTTATAGTTACTTAAATTCTTCTGAGTAACCTTTCAAGTAAAGTCACTTAACTAATTCTATATCAATTGTCCAAAGAGTAATATCCAAAATCATTAAATAAGTTAAAGGATAGAATTTTGTTAACCTAAGTTGCATAAATTGTCTTGGTGGTAATTACCAAGCCAACTCACAGAAATTGAGAGAGTATTTGCTTTGTAGAATCACCTAGAATGATCAGAAATAGTAGTATTCAGAATTAAGTTTAAATTCAACTCAAGCCGTTTCACTTTGAAACGAGCCAAAAAACTGATTTATTCTTTTGCTCCTTCAGAGCTGGCGACCGTAGTTATAAGTATTTTCAGGAGGATTCGACGGTAAGTCTGCTGCTCTCGTCGTGCTGATAGGATTACCCACTGCTGCTAGCAGTGGTGATTGGATACATAAGCTCACTACCAAGTTAAGTGGGTCAGGTAGGCAGTGTTACCGTGTGAACTGTAGGGCACTGTAGGCCGTGGATCGAACCCGTTCAATCATCACAGCTCTTTGGGAAATAGTCCGGTTAGGAGTGTACTAATCATTAGGTAAATACTGGCGAGTAACGGTCAAAAATGTATACGCAAGTGAATTTAGCACCTAGTTAATGTGGTGCAATGGCGAGGGTAGGAGTGGAGTAAAAGTGAGCTGAGCTTGTGGCAGCTGTGCTGTCTTCAAAGATTAATAACGTGAATTCACTACTACCTCTTACCATTAGGGCTGAGCTATTTACGGTTAAAATACGTAGCAGTAAGCGCAAAGGCGTGAGAGCTACAAGTCCGTATTGGCTTTATACATACGGAAGTAGGAAGCGGGTCATTCCGTCAGTGGAGGGGTTAAAACAACCGAGTCAGTTGAGAACATACCCCATTTACTGATGGAAAGATTCGGCGGTTCGGTCGCAAATGTCTGTCTCAAAAGTGCAATGCCGTGAGCAAAGGTTAAAAGGGTCCACAGCAGACAGAAAAGATCTTATTACAGAAACAAAAATAAGGTGAAAAGATTGCAATGGGCACAGCAACATAAAAACTGCAGCGCGGAAGGGTGGCACAATTCAAGGACGAATCTAAGTTTTGAGCTTTCGAAAGCCAACGCCGAATGTTCGTTTGTCGACTTCGTGGAGAACGTACGAAGATTCAGCGTGTGACACCAGTGGTGAAGAATTGTGGAAGGTCGGTCATGGAGTGGAGATGTTTTTCTGGTGATAAAGTCTGTGATCTAGTGAGAATTAATGGAACAGTAAAGAAGGAAAGATATCACAGGACACTGATCAATAACGCTGTTCCATCTGGCAACAGATTTATTGGTTGTGGGTTTGTCCTGCAGCAGGGCAATGATCCCAAAAATGCTTCTAAGCCGGCCGGGGGGCCAAGCGGTTCTAAGCGCTACAGTCTGAAACCGCGCGACCGCTACGGTCGCAGGTTCGAATCCTGCCTCGGGCATGGATGTGTGTGATGTCCTTAGGTTAGTTAGGCTTAAGTAGTTCTAAGTTCTAGGGGACTGATGACCTCAGAAGTTGAGTCCCATAGTGCTCAGAGCCATTTGAACAATTTTTGCTTCTAAATTTTGCAGAGGGCATGTCAACAGAAAAGAGAGATGTGGGGAATAGAAGAATATGATTTGGCCAAGTCATTCAACCGTCTTAATTCCCATTGAACTCTTACGGGAGGTTAGAAAACTGTCATCCAATATCGAAGATCTATGGAACAATTTGCAGACTTGTTGCATTCAACCTTTGCAAGAACACTACAAAATTTTATCTCCAGAATGCCAAACGTTTGTGCAGCTGTTCTTAAGGCAAAGGATGTATACTATGAAGAGGCTAAAATCTACACGATATTCTATTGCACTTAATGACAAAGATAAAAAATATTTTTTTGTTGGTTCAAATGGTCCAAATGGCTCTGAGCACTATGGGACTTAATTGCTGTGGTCATCCCCTAGAACTTAGAACTACTTAAACCTAACTAACCTAAGGACATCACACACATCCATGCCCGAGGCAGGGTTCGAACCTGCGACCGTAGCGGTCACGCGGTTCCAGACTGAATCGCCTAGAACCGCACGGCCACACCGGCCTGCTTTTTGTTGGTCTATTTAGTTTGTATGACGTGTTTGTATGTTGAAATAAAGCACACAGATTTTTCATGTGTGACCGTTAGTTTACGTACAGGGTGTCTCTCCTAAATGTCGCCAGGCGCATTTTTGTCCGGTGTTTCAGCAGATATTTGCAATGTACAGCAAATATCTGACGAGCCCAAACAGATTCTGCTCAATACTTCTTTCATGCGACTCTCAGAGTTGACAGAAAGAGTTGGTTCGTTTCCCTTTACAATTATACAGGGTGTTACAAAAAGGTACGGCCAAACTTTTAGGAAACATTCCTCACACACAAATAAAGAAAAGCTGTTATGTGGACATGTGTCCGGAAAAGCCTAATTTCCATGTTAGAGCTCATTTTAGTTTCGTCAGTATGTTCTCCCACCTACGCTCAATGGAGCACGTTATCATGATTTCAGACGGGATACTCTACTGTGCTGCTAGAATATGTGCCTTTACAAGTACGACACAACATATGGTTCATGCGCGATGGAGCTCCTGCACATTTCAGTCGAAGTGTTCGTAGGATTCTCAACAACAGATTCGGTGACCGATGGATTGGTAGAGGCGGACCAGTTCCACGGCCTCCATGCTCTCCTGACCTCAACCCTCTTGACTTTCATTTATGGGGGCATTTGAAAGCTCTTGTGTACGCAACCCCGGTACCAAATGTAGAGACTCTTCGTGCTCGTATTGTGGACGGCTGTGATACAATACGCCATTCTCCAGGGCTGCATCAGCGCATCAGGGATTCCATGCGATGGAGGGTGGATGCATGTATCCTCGCTAACGGAGGATATTTTGAACATTTCCTGTGACAAAGTGTTTGAAGTCACGCTGGTACGTTCTGTTGCTGTGTGTTTCCATTCCATGATTAATGTGATTTGAAGAGAAGTAATAAAATGAGCTCTAACATGGAAAGTAAGCGTTTCCGGACACATGTCCACATAACATATTTTCTTTGTGTGTGAGGAATGTTTTCTGAAAGTTTGGCCGTACCTTTTTGTAATACCCTGTATATATGAATAGCGAGTACTGCAGCAGCGACAGTAACGCCCTGGCTCGCTCTGACTGCTACCGGCATGGAGTCAGCACTGCTCAGTGGCCGCTCGCTGGAGTACCCGCTATTCTTTCTTAGTTCAGGCTGTTCGTTAATACGTACCTATAAAAGATGAATATTGCACTAGACTAATTTAAGACCGTTCTATCGAATGGACACGTAAAATCATTTTGTTTGCAACCGGAAACAAACCGACGCTCAATCATCGACAATTAACATCTCATGAAAGGCGTGTTGAGCAGTATTTGTTTCTGCTTGCTCCAGCTACACGTAGCGAAAGTCTGCAGAAACACCAGAAAAAATTCACCTTAAGACACTTGGGAGAGAGAGAGAAAGAGACAAACTGTATACTGGATAAAGCGAGTAGAGATGACATTTTTCAAAAACATTGCCTAAATCCTGTAAAAGCATAAATGCTTACCAAATGTTTGGCACATATTTCTCGTCTTTGACGTAAAGATCGTTTCTGTAAACAAGTCAATGAAACTAGTATTTTAAACAGTATCGAAAAAGACAGTATTTTGACATTCACCTCCTAGGGTAGGTCAGATGACGCACCGTGGTAGGCGAGATGTCTCATGATTGTACTTTCCAAATGGTTCGTTTAATAATAAAGACAACTCTAGCATACTGGTTCACAACTGGTTAAAGAAGCTTTTATTACAATTTGAAGCCAATGGAAGCAATGACGGAGTGAGAATAACACTTATCTGTTATAAACGCATTTGTTCCCAGATACAAACGTAGAAACTGAATGAAATTATTTATAAATTGCTATCTAAACAAACAAAGAAGTTACAAGACAGCAAGTATTAGTATACTTTCCTTATAAGTCTAGGCCCCGCGGGGTAGCCACGCCTTGCCACGGTGCTCGCGGCTCACCCCGTCGGAGGTTCGAGTCCTTCCTCGGGCATCGGCATGTGTGTTGTCCTTAGCGTAAGTTAGATGAAGTAGTGCGTAAGCTTAGGGACTGATGACCTCAGCAGTTTGGTCCTATAAGACCTTTCCAAAATTATAAGTGTAATTTTTGATACTTTTCATTTCTCCCACGAAGGGCATACATGCTGTAAACTGAACGGTCTTCATGCAGCCATCGTTTGCACATTACGCATTGTAGGTAATCAGCTTTTGATCGAGTTTCATAGTAAAGCTCCAGACATACTACGCATCCAACGTCAATGAATTTCTCTGACTCGTCATCAGAGTGAAAAGCCATCATCTGATGATGACTCTAATTACAATCTTCTCAATGCCTTTTTGGAAGCTCCTGCACGTTTCTTTGATAACCTAGATTAACTTCTCTGGCGGTCATGACAGATATTTTCAGCAGACTGTTATTTTTTCCTTCTTTCATTTTCTATATGGCAAATGAGCTGGATCCGTTAAGTTCCGTACCTTGCTGAAGAAAATGGGGTAATGAAAATGAGATGGGGAACACACATAAGGAGAAGGTATTGAAGTTTTTTACCTTGCTGACGAGAAGTGGAAACAGAAAAATGAGATGACGAAAGAGCGGCTGGACAAGAATGATCATAACATATTAACAGAATAAAAATGAACTTCAGTCGCCAGTAATTTATTATTATTCATTATTTCGAAGTCTAAGGCTTCATCTTCAGCTGCCACCAAACAATTACAAAAAATAAATGTGTGGCCGTAGGGCCAGTCAGTCAGAAGGAGTCACACTCACAACAATGAAACGCAGTGGAGAAAAGGACCAGCAACCTCGGCGGCCGCTTCCACAGCGCGACACGGAAGTATCTGTTCCACTCATTACGTACAGTTACTTTATTTCCTATATTGTAGTTGTTCCATTTTTTGTCGAGCTGTGTTACCTGGCAGTGTGGTGGTTCCCTGGACATTACAAAAGGCGGGCCGTCGTTCTCTACAGAGTGTGAGATCACTACGGACGGCAGTGTTACTCTGCAACGTCCTCCCATGCTGGCCATAATGTTTCTGCGTGCATTACGCATTCCCACATCTTGCCGTATGACAATACGTCCAGCATTATTGAATATGATCGTTTCAACAGCCCAAGTGTCATTGTGAGTGGAGTCATAATGTTACATGGCTGTACCGACTTCACCATCTTTGAATATCGTACACGCACGAGTCAACGTTATTGTGACACTATACTGCCTCCCATGTCCGTCTTTCCAGGGTACACACCAGTGTATATTCAGGCATTCGGTAAAGATATGGAAACACCCCAAGAAACTCATTTTCGAACATAAACGTAGATCCAGAATGAGATTTTCACTCTGCAGCGGAGTGTGCGCTGATATGAAACGTCCTGGCAGATTAAAACTGTGTGTCAGACAGAGACTCGAGACCTTTGCCTTTCGCGGGCAAGTGCTCTACTAACTGAGCTACCCAAGCACGACTCAGGCCCCGTCCTCACACCTTTATGTCCGGCACACAGTTTTAATCTGCCAGGAAGTTTCATATCAGTGCACACTCCGCTGCAGAGTGAAAATCTCATCTGGAAACATCCACTAGGCTGTGGCTAAGCCATGTCTCCGCAATATCCTTTCTTCCAGGAGTGCTAGTTCTGCTAGGTATGCAGGAGAGCTTCTGCGAAGTTTGGAAGGTAGGAGACGAGGTACTGGCAGAGTTAAAGCTGTGAGGACGGGGCGTGAGTCGTGCATGGATAGCTCAGTTGCTAGAGCACTTGCCCGCGAAAGGCAAAGGTTCCGAGTTCGAGTCTCGGTCCGGCACACAGTTTTAATCTGCCAGGAAGTTTCATAAACGTAGCTGCCAGCCTAGTCTGCAGGATACCCTGTAGTAATTGACCACGAACTGCACCTGTGCAAGGTTCTCAGTCGTGGTTAGAATAGTTCAAATGGCTGAGAGCACTATGGGACTTAACATCCGTGGTCATCAGTCCACTAGAACTTAGAACTACTTAAACCTAACTACCCTAAGGACATCACACACATCCATGCCCGAGGCAGGATTCGAACCTGCGACCGTAGCGCCTAGAACCGCTAGGCCACTCCAGCCGGCGGTTAGAATAGTGTTCTGTGTAATTGTGAGCGGACTATGTGGGAGCGTGGACAAATTGTTGGTTGACGTATGGTGGGTGCCTCTGTGACCAAGGGAGCCAAAGTATTTGAATGACGCTTCAAGAGACGGCCTATCAAAAGTTCATACAGGGAAAGCGGAGAAACGTCACCAGCTAAGTCACGCCGGCCGCGGTGGTCTAGCGGTTAAGGCGCTCAGTCCGGAACCGCGCGACTGCTATGGTCGCAGGTTCGAATCCTGCCTCGGGCATGGATGTGTGTGATGTCCTTAGGTTAGTTAGGTTTAAGTAGTTCTAAGTTCTAGGGGACTGATGACCACGGATGTTAAGTCCCATAGTGCTCAGAGCCATTTGTCAACGCGGCCGAATTGATCGTGACGGACCGTCACGAGGAAAAAATGGGAACGACAGTGACTGCAGAACTGAATGACGCACTCGCGAGCCTTCTCACACGAAGATAGGTCCACAAGCACGTAACTGCAGGACGAGCTGGAATTCGAAAAGCAACATCAGTAATGTAAATGCCCGTCATAGAAAATGTGCTGCCGAAGCAACAAATCTTGGAGTATGAAGCAACGGAAGAAAATAATTTAGTCGGATGAATCTCGTCTCCCACAATTTCCAGCTTGTGACCGAGTTTACGTCCCATAGGTGAAACTTAGCGGGGGTTCGCTGACGATTTCGGCGACCATATCGCGATATTGAATGGATCCCAGGGTTACTGCGCAAGACTGCATTGTTGTCAAGGCTTATGTGACCATTTTGGCATATCAGGCCCGTCTCATGATACACTGTTTGTTTCCCAATAACGATGCTATGTTCCAAGACGACAGTGCCCCAGTTCAACAGCTCGTATCGTCCAAGACTGGTTTTGTGGGCACGAGGATGAATTCTCCTACCTCCACTGGCCACCACACTCCCTAGATCTCAATATTTCTGACCCTATCTGGTCTGCTTTGGTGAGGAGGCTGCGTGAGATCTGTCCACCTCTCTCGTCGTACACTGACTTGCCACCATTTTGCTGGAATAATGGTACAAGATTCCCTGGAAAACCGTACAGGACACGTATTTCGATTCAAAGCTGTATCCGGGATGGTAATGTGTTGTGTTTTCGGTGTTCCCAAATTTTTATCCAGCCCCCGTGTGTGTGTGTGTGTGTGTGTGTGTGTGTGTGTGTGTCAGAGATATCTGAAAAAGAATCTTGAATTTGGTTCCAATATTAAGTGTAAAAGTCCTTCGATATGCAGCCGTGCGTAAATTTTAATCGCATGTGTATTGGTGCTATATATATGATTGCTCGTTCCGCATCACGCTATCGTGTGCACTGGCTATACGGCACGCTAATAACTAACGCTTGCGTCGCCCATCGCATCAGGTGGTTATTAATACGAACTGTCAGCACGAGTGCACACTGCTATCGTGAACGAGTGGGCTTGCGAAGGACGGGGACACGCTGACGGCGTCTACGCCGGACAGCGGGCCGCCAGACGGTTTAAAAATACGTCTTTGACGGCTCGGCCGTGCAGGCAGCGTGGCGCGGTCGCGCGTGCGTGTGTCCACGTGACGCTGTGTGTGCATGAGTGCGCAGGCGCGCCGCTGTTTGGATCTCTGACGCGGAATAACGAGCAGCGCTCCCTGCCGTAATAAGTCGGCATCTCCAGCTGCCAGCGTTCAGGGCTGCCACCCGCCCGTGGGCCAGCAGAGAAGTCCGCCTCATTGGGACGCTTTAAACTACCAGGGTCCTCAAAGCTCTACACAGGCTCCACCTTTGATCACTGTATACATGTACAGGAGACGCAGTGAGATGGTATCTGACAATGGGAGGCCACGACGTTTGGAACGCGGGTTTACTTCAAACTTCGTACACTCGTAGTACTCCATTAGGAGAACAAAATGTGTAAGCAGTAGCGCGTACTTCTCATGCGTTATTGAGAAAATCGCAAGATAATTTCGGTCGTCAAATATATACCTGTGCGTGGCCCTTTATGCCATGAAGCGGCGGCAGCCAAGTGCGCCGGCACGGTAGCTCAGCGACAGGTTTCTTTGTCTTTCTTACATCGGATAATGGGAGTTATGTGTTAAGGTTTCTGCACACTTAGTGCTATGACCCAACAGGGGACATGAAAAAAGGGTTGGGAGGGGTTTGGGCCTCGACGCACTGGCAGTGCCGTGAAGAGACCCCACTGCTAGTGCGACGTGTAGCACGCCCTGAGCTTCCTATAAAAAAAAATAAAGAAAAATGCTAACGTGCTTGTCTCCCATGCAGCGGGCCCGGGTTCGATTCCCGACCGGATAGCAGAATTTAAAAAAAAAAGTGGTGAAATGGTTACCATTTCCGCCTAGCAAGCAAGAAGGCCCTGGTTCGAATACCAGCGGGAGCACAAATTTTAATTCATTTCGTCTGGTTCGATCATTATCATAGATGATAAAAAGAGACTTAAATGTCTCAGGGAAACATTTAATTATAAGACATAAAAGATTGTAAAAAAACCCAATCGTTTGCTCTTGACCACAATTTCTCGTCTACTAATTGTCCTAAGATACTTATAACCATTGCACAATTACTCACCACGTGTCGCCAGGGATCCTCATATACATTCACGTTATTTCACGCTTATAGATTGATACCTTGATTATTTAACAAACATAAAATTGCATGAGGTTAAAAAAAATAAAAAAGGCATGTTCGGTTAGAGGGCTGCGTGCTCTCTGTAGTAAAAAAAAAAAAAACCTGAGTCAAAGACTCCACGATCAACTTGAACGGATGTCTTGTGACGTCCGCCCATCCCAAACGCAACGAACAATATCGAACAAAATGAATTTTAAAAAAAGTGCGTAGCGTTCAAGCCCCGTAATTGCTGGATCGCTGGATCGAGTCCCGTTCGTCACTTTTTTTTTATTTCCAACACAGTCATTTTCTTTACTATTTATATTACAATTGATATAATGGGAAAAATACGTCTATTTATATTACAATTGATATAATGGGAAAAATACGTCTAATCGGATGAACTTTTATTAAATTTACAATGTTATTTGACAGTCAACAAATTTTTATTATCACAAATAATATAATATTCATAACTATCGACTAGTAAACGACCAAACGCATAAAGTTATACTGAAAATGTATGCTTGTCCGTGTCTTCAAAATTGTTCGTATTTAATCGAAAAAGAACGAGAAATTGCTTCTTGTGAAGACGCTATTAAAATACACTCGATACTGCATGATCAATTATCAGCGCCGATATTTGAGAAAATGCTGCGTTATGCATGGTTTGCTTCCAAATTACCGGCTGAAAGAGAGGTTTTTGAAATTGTTAGTGAGGTTTGTTTTTCCACGGAAAACCTCAAAAGACATTACGTATGCGGAAACAGCATTTATTCAATACAGCTGGTGCCGTTTAACTTCATGTTTTCCATGTTTTTACGAAAAATACCATCCTGCCATTGTACTCGTAACGTCGAAAGCGAAGATTAATTGTACATCTTTCGAAAGCCGTCTGTGCCGGTCAAAACTTGGAGGTAACAAGTAGTTTCAGGATCCTTTCAGGTATAAGGGATTTCTCAAATCACGGACAAGCATACATTTTCAGTATCACTTTACGCGTTTGGTCATTTACTAGTCGATAGTTATGAATATTATATTATTTGTGATAATAAAAATTTGTAGCTTGTCGAATAACATTGTAAATTTAATAAAAGTTCATCCGATTACACATGTTTTTTCCCATTATATCAATTGCAATATAAATAGTAAAGAAAATGACTGTGTTAAAAATAAAAAAACTGACGAACGGGCTGGATCCACCGATCCATCGGCTTGAATGCTACCCACTTTTTTTTTCTTTCTTCGGTATAGTTCGTTGTGTTTGGTCTGGGCGGACTTCACAAGACATCCGTTCAAGATGATCGTTGATTACTTGACTCAGTTTTTTGTTACAGAGAGCACACAGCCCTCTGACCGAACACGCTAAGCTACCGTGCCGGCCCCATTCGGCTGCCGCGGCTTCCTAGTATACACGGCCACGCACAGGTATATATATCGGACGACCAAAATAATCTTGCGATTTTTTCAGTTACGCTTCAGAAGTACGCGCTACTGCTTGCACATTTTGTTCTCCTAATAGAGTACTACGAGTGTACGAAGTTTGAAGTAAATCTGCGTTATAAAGGTCGTGGCCTCCCCTTGCGAGTGAGGAAGCGAGAGTCAGCCACAGCTTCCAGAAAGATGTAAATCATCAAACATGTACCGACTTTTCGTATGCCTCTGACAGTAAGTTTGATTCTGTAATTGGTCTACATCTGTCTCTCTGCCCAGACGGCGTTTTTCTAAGTTTTACTTTATAGAACAGGCGGTATCTCAGTAGTGCATTATGACGCTAGATGATGTAAATGTCTCTCTCCCTGACGAACAGTGTGGTGGCAAAAGTCATGGGATAGCGGATAGCGATAAGCACATATGCAGATGGCGGTAGTATCGCGTACAGAAGGTATAAAAAGGGCACTGCATTGGTGGAGCTGTAATTTGTACTCAAGTGATTCATGTGAAAAGGTTTCCGACGTGATTCTGACCGCTCGATAGGAATTAAGTGACTTTGAGGAATTGGATATTGCTTTTCGGAAACCGTTAGGGAATTCAGTATTCCGAGATCCACAGTGTCAAGAGTGTGCCGAGAATACCAAATTTCAGGCGTTACCTCTCGCCACGCCCAACACAGTAGCTAACGACCTTCACTTAACGACCGACAGCAGTGGCGTTTGTAGAATTGTCAGTGCTAACAGACAAGTAACGATGCGTGAAATCAATGAGAGATGTTTGACGAATGTATCTGTTAGGACAGCGCGGTGAAATGTGTCGTTAATGGGTTATAGCAGCAGACGATTGACGCAAGTGCGTCTGCCAACAGCACGACATCGCCTGCAGCTCCTCTCCGGGGCTCGTGACCAACTTGGTTGGACCCTAGACGATTGGAAAACCATGGCCTGGTCGGATGAATCCAAATTTCAGTTGGGAAGAGTTAATAGTAGGGTTCGAGTGTCACACCCCTTGAAGCAATGGACCCAAGTTGTCAACAAGGTACTGTGCAAGGTGGCTCCATAATGGTGTGAGCTGCATTCACATGGAATGAACTAGGTCCTCTGGTCCATCTAAACCTGTCATTGACTGGAAATGGTGATGTTCGGCTACCTGAAAACCTTCCGCAGCCATTCATGGAATTCACGTGCCTAAACGACGGTGGAACTTTTATGGACGCCAATGCGCCATCTCATCGGGCCACATTCGTTCGCGATTGGTTCGAAGAATATTCTGGACAATTCCAGCGAAAGATCCGGCCACTCATCGCTCTACATGTAACCTATCGAACATTTATGGGATATAATCGAGAGGTCAGTTCGTGCACAAAATCCTGCACTGGGACCCTTGCTGAGTTCATGCCAAGTCGAGTTACTGCACTAGCCAGCAAAAAGGAGGTTTAACACGACATTAGCAGGTATCCTATGACTTTTGACACCCCAGTCTACTAGCACATAAGACAGATACGAGATTTAAACCGAAAGGGACGCTGAAAATTTTAGAGGGAACCGAAACTCGCTGTCGCATATCTTTGCCATCGGTGGAAGAAGTATGGATGGAAAATACCGTGGACATACGTTTAGCAGCTGTGTCACAAGTGGCAGTAACTACAAGATGCGACCGCCGGCCACACAAGACGGACGCCGTCTAAGTACGAATGTGACTATACAAGGTGGGCCCTAGTTATGAAACAAACCTTCTGAAGGAAAAACAGGCGAATAAATAGAAATTGAAAGTCAATTAGTATGAGATGGGAGAGGGGGAATGGTTGAAATGGCTCTGAGCACTATGGGCCTTAACATCCGTGGTCAGCAGTCCCCTAGGACTTAGAACTACTTAAACCTAACTAACCTAAGGACATCACACACATCCATGCCCGAGGCAGGATTCGAACCTGCGACCGTAGCGGTCACGGGGTTCCAGACTGAAGCGCCTAGAACCGCACGGCTACACCGGCCGGCCAAGTGAGAGGGGGAAACGTTTTCGATTATACTGGGTCACGTAACACATCAAAGAGATAGAGAATAACACGAGAAAAACAACAGTACCTTTCGTTTGAGCATAGCTTTGTTCATCCTCGACGTGTAATTGATATTTCTTCCTCACAGGTAACAGGAAAGCAAATGATGTGAACACCAACAGATAGCATTTAGATAGTACCAATGTCAGGAGAGAGGAGCACTTCTGCCAACGTCAACCAAATAGACCTCCCTTACCCCAGAGTTCATTGATGAAACTTCTTGGCGGTTGAAGGCGCTGCAGTCATGGACTGTGCGGCTGGTCGCGGCGGAGTTTCGAGTCCTCCCTCGGGCATGGGTGTGTGTGTTTGTCACTAGGATAATTTAGGTTAAGTAGTGTGTAAGCTTAGGGACTGATGACCTTAGAAGTTAAGTCTCATAAGATTTCAAACACATTTTTTTTAAACTTCTTGCACCGCCGGCGAACCGAAAACTGCAGGATCGAAATCAGTTGTTTTGACATCGTTCGGTAGGAGACCAGACTGCAGTACTGACCACATCAAGCAGGAAGCTGGGATCAGTCGTGCATCAGTAACGAGAATTTGTAACCTTAGGATGTGCTTGTATTACACCACCTTGCCGAGGACGAAGCATCGTCGGTTTGAGTTTGCGAAATGGATGACAAGTAAGCTGGTCGAAATCCGTCGTTCCTCCTAACGCTCCAAGCGCAACGGTGGTTGTGGCTGGGACACGAAGGAGGCAGTCGGGTGCCGCTAGAGCAAGTCAGTCGCCTTGTTAGTCGCCAAGCAGTTTGCTGACAATACCCTTTGTGGCAGTTTAGATTTACGTTCTGGATAACGAATATCATGGCGTCCACACAACTGTCTAAGAACGGGAAGGTGGAGAATAAACATCTTCTAATGCCGAATGGAAATTGCTTTAACTTTCGTATCGTTTTGAGGCCATTCAGACAGTTTGTATGTCATCAAACTATTAGGAACCGGAGAACACTTATTGAGACGTCATTACAACACTCGCCTCAAAGACGAAACGATGCATTTGTCTTCTGACTAACAGTGAATGCTGGCTGAACAGAAGATGATAATTAGGGAAAATACTAAGGGTAAGTAGAGAGGTGACAATATCTTGTATGGTCGACGTGCCCAATCATTTGATCCATAAAGTGTGTTAATGCAACCGAAGAATCATTTGGTAACATATCCGGACAAGATTTATGCTATCAAATAAAGATTAATCTTATTGAAAAATCACCTTAAAGTTCGTGGCATGGTACAGTTCTTGGAACTTAAAGCAGTTACTTGTGGACCAGACATGACTATGTTTCAGTACCTGGAACATTTCACGATCAGTCTCCAAAGAGATTCTAACACAGTGCATGACTGAAGACGGATTTCGATGTCTCGAGTGAAAAACAGGTCACAGTTGCACTAAATTATGCTTATTTTAAACCTTGACCATGGTTTCTGCTATAATAATACAGCCTTCTACGGAAGTCATACATACTAATAAATAAAAAATTTATTAGTGTGTATAACTTTTGAAGAAGGCTATATTATTATAGCAGAAACCATGGTCAAGGTTTAAAATAAACGTAATTTAGCTGTGGGCTGCTTTCCATTTGAGACAATTTCGTAACGGTTGCTGTTGTCGCTTCCATGATGAAAATAATGGATTTCGATATATTTGTCAGCACAGTCTCGCTTTTGGCTGCTGTTGTGCCTCATTGCTTCCAACTTAAGATAACAGACGCGAAGTGTACCATCCAGCTCAACAACCCGCCTGTCCAATCCAGGAATTTACAAGACCTTTTTAATGTGTTACTGCAAGAGGAATATTCTCAACTGCACAGACAAGTCGCTAATGTTATTGCAGTCTTCGGTTAATACATGTACGTGAGCGTTTTCTTCTCTGTTATGAAACTAACAAAGTCCCACCAACGTTCAGGCTAAACGCACTTTAATACGTCCAACTCCATGTGTTTGACTGTATCACGAACCAGATATGTTTTATATGTTCTCATATCAGAAACATACATATTACGTACATGGTTATGACTATATTACTTTCAGCCAAAACTTGACCACTTCCAATGCACTTTCTGTTCCTTCCTGAAGTTCATCTGCTGCGCAGCAGGCTGGACACAGTTGTCATTGAAGCATATGATGAACAATCTGTTCTTTTCCACAACAGCACTGAATATCATTTTCATCAGTGTAGCCCCGTCTTGCCAAATTAATATTTGATCTGCCATCTCCAGATCTCTGTCTGTTCAGGGACTTCCAAGTCGTCCATTTCTCTAAAATTCTGTTCCAGGCGGGGGGAAGGTAAGCCGTAGCCCTGTATAGTTGCAACCTAGCTTTAACAGCAATGGTTCCAAGTGTCATCGAGATTCTTAGGGGACTCCGCCGAGACTTCAGTCGTTGCGGATGCTGTTCGTGCCCATACAAAAGACGTGTTCTCCGCTGCTTCATATACTTCCTTGCTTCATTCACGGCTATTTCTGTTCACTGCTATTCCTGCGATGTGGTAAAGCCATTCGACTGGAGTGGACCTTAAGCAAACTGTTATGGTTCTGCAGCGAACACTGAATCCTATCTTCACCTGTTTGGTATGCGTTCAGAGTTGCAAAAAGGTCATGCATACTCTGTCTCAAAATAGGATAATGCCATTGCAGAGGGTCGTAGAGTTTGAAGTTGACTACCCGACTGTGTTCCGGCCAGTTTTCATGGAAGTAATGCTTCTTGAAAGTAACAGATCTATCAAGTGTCACTTCTAGACATTTTGGGGTTTTATAGTGTTCCAGTTCATACTATCATTCGTTTGCGACTAGCTTCCTTGTTTCTAAAGTCGAAATGCATATAAATTTATAAACATCACGACTTAATGTTAAACGCTTTCATGTAAAGCTGTTTGTATTTGTGCTGACCATATTAGCACTGTACTGTGTACTGTATAATGTACTAATTTAGCTCAATCATGCAAGTTATTTCTTTGGCGAAAAAGAAAAAAGTTGTATATAAACTCAAGTGATAAAATCCTACTCATAAAAGTATGCTGCGATACTCGACTCTTAGAAGTAGTAGCACTGCGTTGCAAACACTTCTTCCTGAAGTTTCCCGTGTATGCTACCTTAGACATATAGCCCTCTAGTTCACACAACTACTGGGAAGATCTCAGTGGTGGGGGAATCCGGACACTGAGCAAATTCGGCTGCTCTCGCGGAGCGTGAGCAACTCCAGGAACGTAAATCTTGGCCGGGCCTGATTCATCGTTTGCCAGCTGGAAAGACAGAGTCCGCCTAAGATGTGATTCTTGAACAGCAATCTGGTCGCCGGTGGCAGCAAACGTACACCAAAGAGCCTGTAAGAGATACCTGTTATGACATGGTACTACTATACACGTGCAAAACGGCAGAAAGATCTCCAGCCAAGGACGTCACTGCATGCCATTTTGACAGTTTAGCTATTATATGCAAATCTACAAACGTTTCTGATGTACAGCATTCACTAATGTCTACCATACTGTAATGCACATTGTTTGATCGCTAAGGTTGGCAGAAGGCGGAGACAAAACTTTAGCAGCCCAGCATCTTGTGAATAAACGTAACTGACGTTTACCTCACGCTATTACTTCTCCTGTTCTGGAGCTCTATAGTAGTATAGTGACAGCAAACATAAGAGAAGAAGTAAAGAGACCAATGAGATTTTAAAGAAGAAACCAGTATATGACAATAAAGTCACTGCACCTACAATATACAGATTGAGAGTTAGCAGTAACAACTGAACTCATCACAAAACTCTTATATTTCTCAAAGACAAATAAAATTAAAATATGCTTGATCAGCCGGCCGGGGTGGCCGGGCGGTTCTAGGCGCTACAGTCTGGAACCGAGCGACCGCTACGGTCGCAGGTTCGAATCCTGCCTCGGGCATGGATGTGTGTGATGTCCTTAGGTTGGTTAGGTTTAAGTAGTTCTAAGTTCTAGGGGACTGACGACCTCAGACGTTAAGCCCTATAGTGCTCATAGCCATTTGAACCATTTTTTTTATGTTTGATCACTATAAGTAAACCTTCACAATTAACCGAATTTTAGTTAGTTCCAGAACGGTAAGCAGTTAAAAATAATGATTTTGTACATCCCTCCGTAAGCACACAAATCTCTGTTATCCTATTATCCATTATCACTGCTTCAGATATACGAAGATGGCAGCATAATGTTGTGTACTTTTCGACGAATACCGATTCCCTAAATTCACTCAACAAGGTTTGCAAGAAATTCATCTTTGTCCAAGGATCCACACTAAAGTTCACCGAGCATTTCTGTTACGATTTTAATGTGTACTAAATCATCGTGGTACGCTGCTACCAAGCTTCCCTGAATTCGTTCAATGTGTGTTGACGTGTCTGCTTCTACTCGTACACGATTACTCTGAAATTTACACTTAAATGTTTGGCAGAAGATTCACGACCACGTTAAGACTGTTTCTCGACCTTTTCACTCTCGAGTAGCACGTGGGAAAAATGAATACCTAAATCTTTCCGTGCTACGTTCTGATTTCGCTTATTTTGTTACGAAGGTCATTTCTCCCTGTGGTGGGCTATGTAATCACGAAAATGTATAGTAGTTAAGAGCAGAAAGTAGATGTACATCTACATACATACTCCGCAAGGTGTCGTACAGTGCGTGCACTCGCAAATAGACGGAGTGAAAAACGACTGTCTATCTGCCTCTGCATGAGACCTAATTTCTCTTACATTCGGGGCCCTTATGCAAAATGTACGTTGATGGCACTTTTGTCAGCTTCAAATTCCGCTTCTCTAAATATCCTCAATAATGTTTTGCGAAACGAACATAGCCTTCCCTAGAGTGATTTCCATTTGAGTTCAGGAACCATCTCCGTGATACCTGTGTGTTGATCAAATCTACCGGTAACAAATCTAACGGCACGTCTCTGAGTTGCACTGACGTCTGCCTTTAATCCGATCTGGTGGGTATCCTAAACACCAGAGCAGTACTCAAGAGTAGGTCGCATTAGCGTTCTATATACGGTCCCCTTTATAGATGGGCTACACCTTAGAATCCTCGCAGTAAAGGAAGACAACTATTCTACTTCCTTGCTACCGTCCTTAAGCGCTCGTTCAGTTTCATATCATATTGCAACATTATGCCTTGATAAGTGCGTGACGAAATTTCGTGGGAAGATGTAGTCTCAACGAAAAACTTCTTTGTTTTAATGACTGCGATCCCCAACTGACTGATCACATCCTTGTCAGAATTTCCTCTATTTCTCGATTACACTAGACCACCTGCCATTGTCTGTACTTTTTCAATGTCCTCTGTCAATAGCATCTGGTAAGTGTTCCATATCGGGCAGCAGTCCTGCAGAACACAGAGGACTAGCGCAGTACAAACAGTCTACTAGATTTGTTGCAGCCTCTAAGGGCTCTGTCAATAAAATTTAGTCGGTGGTTGGGCTACAGCACGACATTTCCATACGAGGGCTTTAGTATGAGATGTTTGTAATTACGCTCGCTTGGTATTCCACTGGATCTGTAACATTTAAATCTGTATTACTTATTTGTAGACTAAATTTAAAAGACTTTTCTTAATGCTTAGATAGAGGACATTACACCTTTTTATTATTTAGTGTCAATTGCCTCTTTTCGCAAAATGTAGATATTTTGTCTATATCATAATGGAATAGGTTTTGATCTTCTAAAGATTTTACTAGACGGCAAACGATAACAACATCTGTAAATAATTTAAGAGTGCTACTCAGTTAGTGTCGGAAATCGATTATACAGGGTGGTAAGAAACAGACTGAAAAGCTTATAAGCCTGTCGCAGTGTAGGTAGTCCTGAGAAGTAATTGTTAAGAAAAACTTTGGTTAATTTTCGAGTTAGTGTTGAAGCTAGGCAACCAGGCTCTTGCTCGAGAAAATCTAGATACAATCAGTGTCACTTGCTCTCATACCATTGATGGAAATTTGGAAACTTGTGGTAAGTTCTTTGGGGCCAAACTGCTGAGTTCAACGGTCCCTACGCTTACACACTACTTAAACTAACTTACGCTAAGGACAACACACAAAGGTGGCCGTTGTGGCCGAGCGGTTCTAGGCGCTTCAGTCTGGAACCGCGCTGCTGCTACAGTCGCAGGTTCGAATTCTGCCTCGGGCATGGATATGTGTGATGTCCTCAGGTTAGTTAAGTTTAAGTAGTTCTAAGTTATAGGGGGCTCATTACCTCAGATGTTAAGTCCCATAGTGCTCAGAGCCATTTGAACCATTTGACAACGCACACACCCATGCCCGAGGGAGGACTCGAACCTCCGACTGGGAAAGCCGCGCTGACCGTGACAAGGCGCTCCTAGACCGTGCGGCTACCCCGCGTCGCATACCGTAGATGATAGCGCACGGGACTGCCCCAGCTTTGGATTCTTACTACAGTGCTATGTCTAACTTTTGTTTAGTTCTCCTGTTTTGATCAGAAGGGAAAAACGAAGAACATGTTTGACGCAATCTTCTCTCATGGGTCGGACCGCTGTCGCCGAGCGGTTCTAGGCGCTTTAGTGCGCAACCGCGTTGCTGCTACGGTCGCAAGTTCGTATCCTGCCTCGGGCATGGCTGTGTGTGATGTCCTTAGGTTAGTTAGTTTTAAGTAGTTCCAAGTCTAGGGGACTGATGACCTCAGATGTTAAGTCAAATAGTGCTTAGAGTCATTTGAACAATTTTTTGAATTTTCGTGCGCAACAGGCTGACTGCCTAACTTCAATGTTAATTAACTCGGAATCGGTGCAACGTATCGATTTTCTTTCTTAACAACTATTTCTCTGTACGACCTACCCTGCAACACCCTTACAAGCTATTCAGACTGTTTCTGATCCTTCTGTGTAGTTTAGGACTGACGAAAGATCAGTGAAACATCTTTGGGGATGCCAGATAAGACTTACGTTTCACTCGACGACTACACATTAATTTATAATGTCGTCTTTCTGACAGAAAATCAGTAATTCAATCGTACAAATATGACGATATTTCAGAGACACGAAACATTATTAAAACCCGCTTGCCGGAAGTGGTGTCGAAAGCATTCTAGAAATGTAGTACTATGGAATCAAATAAAAATCACACGTGGACAACACTTGACACTAATACTTGTTAAGGACTCCAAACGTTTGAAAGGTACTCTTGATTGATCGCATTATTTTTTTTAGGATACTTCTTGTACAGATGACGTATTACAGTGTTTCCGTTTCCCTATGTAAAACGCTGGACTGCTAAGTGCATATCTGCTTCCGCTAGTCCTGCACCGTCCCCGAGCTTCCCGACTCGACGGCGGCGACAAAAACTGCGGAGTGTGGCGCGTTATTCTCGTGCTGAACAGTCGGGCGGGCAGGTGTATAATTCCCGTGTTCAGCCGTCGGCGGCTGCGGCTGCGGGCGAGGCATTTGGCGCGCCAGTCACAATAGTGGCGACGGTGAATGGGCGCAGTTTGCGGGCCATTCTGCCGTGATGAGCTTGTTGGCGCACGCCGCTTAATGACGCGCCAGCCAGACAAAAGTGCCGCTGGCGGCATTGTGCGGCCCTGCCGAGGAACTGGCCCACAACAACAGCTGCCCGCCTGCCACCCGCACTCGTAATGCGCCGGCTCGCTCTGCCGCTGCTGCTGCTTGCTCCACCTTCTGCCTCGCAACGGACTCGACTCCAGGTGCAGTTGCTCTTCCGAGGTTTCCTTGCGACATTTGGCTGTTTTAACCATTAACTCCCATATTGCTGATTTCAGCATTTGGCTTTGTAACAGGAATTTTGTAATTGTACTTATGTTGACAGAAGAACTGTAAAACCACTGTAGGCTGAAACTTCCTGACAGATTATAACTGTGTGCTGGACCGAGACTTGAACTCGGGACCTTTGCCTTTGGCGAGCAAGTATTCTAGAGTTTAGGTGTGTTGCATACCTATCGTGCGTTACCTCACCACATTCGCTTACTTTACGTATGCGACCAGTGTCTTACTAGAGTCCAATAATAATCGAAAGTGGTGAACCTTTTAGAAACTAAGTGGGGATATACACTACTGGCCATTAAAATTGTTACACCACGAAGATGACGTGCTATAGACGCCAAATTTAACCGACAGGAAGATGATGCTGTGGTATGCAAAACATTAGCTTTTCAGAACATTCACACAAGGTTGGTACCGGTGGAAACACCTACAACATGCTGACATGAGGAAAGTTTCCAACCGATTTCTCATACAGAAACAGCAGTTGACCGGTGTTGCCTGCTGAAACGTTGTTGTGATGCCTCGTGTAAGGAGGAGAAATGGCTACCATCATGTTTCCGACTTTGATAAAGGTCGGATTGTAGCCTATCGCGATTGCGGTCTATCGTATCGCGACATTATTGCTCGCGTTGGTCGAGATCCAATGACTGTTAGCAGAATATGGAATCGGTGGGTTCAGGAGGGTAATACGGAACGCCGTGCTGGATCCCAACGGCCCCGTATCACTAGCTGCCGAGATGACAGCATCTTATCCGCATGGCTGTAACGGATCGTACAGCCACGTCTTGATCCCTGAGTCAACAGATGGGGACGTTTCCAAGACAACAACCATCTGCACGAACAGTTCGACGACGTTTGCAGCAGCATGGACTATCAGCTTGGAGACTATGGCTGCGGTTTCCCTTGACGCTGCATCACAGACAGGAGCGCCTGCGATGGTGTACTCAACTGGCTGCACGAATGGCAAAACGTCATTTTTTTCGGATGAATCCAGATTCTGTTTACAGCATCATAATGATGGCATCCGTGTTTGGCGACATCGCGGTAAACGGACATTTGCAGCGTGTATTCGTCATCGCCATACTGGCGTATCACCCGGCGTGATGGTATGGGGTGCCATTGGTTACACGTCTCGGTCACCTCTTGTGCGCATTGACGGCACATTGAGCAGTGGACGTTACATTTCAGATGTGTTACGACCCGTGACTCTACCCTTCATTCGATCCCTGCGAATCCCTACATTTCAGCAGGATAATGCACGACAGCATGTTGCAGGTCCTGTACGGGCCTTTCTGGATACAGAAAATGTTCGACTGCTGCCCTGGCCAGCACATTCTCCAGATCTCTCACCAATTGAAAACGTCTGGTCAAGTGTGACCGAGCAACTGGCTCGTCACAATTACGCCAGTCACTACTCTTGTTGAACTGTGGTATCGTGTTGAAGCTGCATGGGCAGCTGTACTTGTATACCCCATCCAAGCTCTGTTTGACTTAATGCCCAGGCTTAACAAGGCCGTTATTACGGCCAGACGTGGTTGTTCTGGGTACTGATTTCTCAGGATCTATGCACCCAAATTACGTGAAAATGTAATCACATGTCAGTTCTAGTATAATATGTTTGTCCAATGAATACACGTTTATCATCTGCATTTCTTCTTGGTGTTGCAATTTTAATGGCCAGTAGTGTATAAAGGGCCAGGTAACCCATGGAACATTTTAGTGTTACATAGTTATTCCCTTGCCTGTTACTTGAAAATAGACGGTTTACAATGTTTTTGTTTAGGAAACTGTTTTTTGTAGTATATCTGCATCCGATGACGCCTATACAAACACCGTCCGAACAGGTCTTGAGGTCCCAACGGTACTAACCGGCCTCCGTGTCATTCTCAGCCCTTAGGCGTCACCGGATGCAGATACGGGGGTGCGTGTGCTCAGCACACCACGCCGTTTTCAGTTTTCATAGCTAAACAAAAACTGTCAATGTTTAATTCAGGTTTTATTCGGAAATTGTCGATTTTTAACGTGAAACAGAGATATCTTGCAGTAAAAATAAAAGAAACATTATAGATATATGAAACAGCGCTTCAAAAAGCAATTTCCTAAACAAAAACATAAAATGAAAAAACTGCGAAACAAAAACATATCAAACATCGCTTCAGTACTTCGTCGAACTTATATAAAACATTTTCTTGTTATTCATAAGCACCTGTGGCGTTTATCAATAATAACAGGAAACTCTTGCCTTTAATCATGATGAAGAACATTGTATTGAGTTAAAAACAACAGCAGTTATCATATTTAAATGTTATTTTTGTTAATGTAAATTGTACTTTCATCAGAAGTAACTGATTTGTTTACGTAAGAACGCAGAAGTTACACGATCAACTTATTTTTTGTACTTATAAAATGCCATTTACATTCTGTAAGGATATAAAACACACAATGGACTAACACTGAATGATATGCGGTTCTCGTTATGTGAAAAAGAAAGAAAGATTAGTCGTCTTCTCCCAGTTTCTCTCTTACACATTAATCTATGTTTCCTTCCCTACCAATACTACAGGTAATCCCACAATTTACTATGTCATTTATGAAGCGTATCAAAACCACTGAACTGTAGTTTTGGTACAGCACAACTATAGGGCATCCGCATGCAACTAAAGCTAGGCCTACGCTGCAGGCTTTGTCGCCAGTTACGGCAGTGGTGTCACGCTCCTGTCTCGAAATCTGCCAGAAAACACACAGAGATTTTGGTTGTTTGTATAAAGTTCACCACCTCAGACGCACATCAATACCTCCAATGTGCGGTAGCAATGGTAATGTTACCGATGACGCCGCCGCTAAAGCAGAGGTACTAAACACAGTTTTCGAAATTCTTTCTCCAAAGAAGAGGCAGTAAATACTCCTGCATTCAAGTCGAAACCAGCTGCCAACTTAAGTATTTTAAAAATAGGTGTCATCGGTGTAGAGATTCAACGTAAGTCACTTAATAATGGCAAATTTTTCGGTAACGATTGCACACCAATGACATCTTTTTCGAAGTATGGTAATCTAATGGCTCAATATTTAACAGTTTGGATTCCGGACAAATGCAGCAAGACTCGAGACAATAATGACCCTATAGCTTCTGCTAGAAGATAGGTTAAGGAAGGAAAGATAAATCTACATTTATAGCGTTTGTAGACTAAGAGTAAGCTTTTGACTGGAATACTCTCTCTGAAATTCTGAAGGTAGCTGGGGTAAAATACAGAGAGCCGAAGGCATTTACAACTTCTACAGCAGCTATAAGAGCCGACGGTTATAAAAGGGAAGCAGTGGTTCAGAAGGGACTGAGACAGAGTTGTAGCCCGTCCCTTATGTTATTCATTCTGTACATTGAGCAAGCAGTAAAGGAAACCAAAGAAAACTTTGCATTAGGAATTAAAGTCCAGGGAGAAGAAAAACTTTGAGGTTTGATGATGACATCGTAATTATGTCAGAGACAGCAAAGGACTTGGAAGAGCAGTTGAATGGAATGGTCAGTTTCTTGGGAGGAGGGTATAAGATGAATATCTACAAAAGAAAAACAAGGATACAAAATGCAGCGGAATTAAATGACGTTTTACTGATGAAATTAGATTAAGAAACGAAATACTTAAGGTAGTAGGTGAGATTTGCTATTTATGCAGCTAAATAACTGATGATGCCCAAAGTAAAAAGGATATTAAATGTGGAATGACAATGGCAAGAAAATCATTTTTGAAGAAGAGAAATTTGCTGACATCGAGTACAGATTCAAGTGTCAGGAAGTCTTTTCCGAAACTATTTGTATGGATAGTAGCCGTGCATGGAAGTGAAAGATGAACAATAAACATTTTAGACAAGAAGAGAAGAGAGGCTTTTGAAATGTGGTGCTACACAGGAAAGGTGAAGATTGGATGGATAGATTACGTAACTGAGGAGGAGGTAATGAATAGAACTGATGAGAATAAACAGTTGTGGCACTGCCTAATACGAAGAGGGGATCGGTTGATAGGACACATTCTGAGACGTCAATGGATCACCAGATCAGTACTGGAGGAAAGTGTGGGAGGTAAAAATCATAGAAGGAGCCAAGAGATGAATACAGTATTCAGATTCAAAATGGTTCAAATGGCTCTGAGCACTGTGCGACTTAACTTCTGAGGTCATTAGTCGGCTAGAACTTAGAACTAATTAAACCTAACTTATCTAAGGACATCACACACATCCATGCCCGATGCAGGATTCGAACCTGAGACCGTAGTGGTCGCTAGGCTCCAGACTGTAGCACCTAGAACCGCACGGCCACTCCAGCCGGCTTATGCAGATTCAAATGAACGTAGGTTGCAGTAGTTATCTGGAGATGAGGAGGCTTGTACAGCATAGAGCAGCATGGAGAGCTGCATCAAACAGGTCTTCGAACTGAAGATCACAACAACAAGAAGTCGTTATAGAAACAATCGTAAATGTAGTACTCAGCATTTTAACCTACTGAGATCTTACATTGTGAATTGTAAGGAATCTCAGAATAACTATCAGCCATGATGAAACAACTACCTCCTCCATTTAAATGCAATTCAGGAACTGTATAGCGCCCACAAATAATGTGGCGAAGCACTTTACAATACTGATGTAACATGTGATCTCAGTACTGAATACATCGTCAAAGATGTTATACTGGTAGGAGAAGACACAACACAGAACCAAAGTGCGAGCTGTAATTTTAGGTTTCAGGCACTCATGGAGGCAAAACAGAACGGAGTTGTCATTATGTCACAAACTTGTAGCCAAAGTCCGTCATCTTATAGAGTCCAGAACAGCAGGTTCACCGCATTTACACCACCAGGTTTCACCGCAGTGATACCTGCCTGAGATGTCACTTCGACTTGAACGTACCCAGTTTCGACGAGCGTGGATATCAATCGACTACTGTGGTCCTATAGAAAGTAGCATCTAGTGCATTGATTGTGTAGTTAGTTGTTTTACCAAAAATGACAGCTTGCGGCGTTAGCGAAGGTACTAATCGATCCGATTGTCAATCTAAAACTAAAAGGAATCACATTTCTTTCGTAAGTTAAGAAGTTCAAGCAATATTTTATTTTATTGCGTTGTTAGCTTTTATTCTTTCCTGTTTTGCATTGCCTTCCAAACTGCAAACACTCCGACACCGAGACACACTCTATCCGGTCTCGTCACCGCACAACACACGGCTACGTGACTGCCATAATTGTTGGTGCAGCATCTCATGCCTCAAAGTCCTGCCGCCGATAATTATTCATTGTTCACATTTCCTCCATCCTTGAAAAAGATTCTGGCTAGAACAGCCGGAAACAGCGGTCACCTGCGTGTGGGTTTTGTGTGTATGATTGCATGAATGTCATTTTATGCTTTGCTTGCCTTGTGAAGAAGGTTTTGGTCGAAAACTATTATGAACTCTCTTCTCCTCGTGCCAGTCTGCTGCTCGGCGTGTGAATAGAAATCTAGCCACTTCAAAGTACAGTTATTCCCTCAATTATTTTGTTGTAAATAGTCCACTGCATTTCAACATGAATAATGATATACATAATTACAATACTAGAAGAAGAAATGACATTCATTATGTCGCATTGAGGTTATCTGGTAGTACAAACAGGGATTCACAATGCTGCAACAAAGAGTTTTGATCGCTTACCCACCTATCTAAAATGCCTGAAAATGGCATTGTAAAATTTAAAACAAAACTGAAAACGTTTCTCTTTAACGAGTACTCCTACTCCGCAGAAGACTACTACGAATAGTACAAATCGCTTAATAATAACGGAAGGTAGTAAAGAGTCTGAATCAGATCGTATTAATGATAAACGAAGATGTGATCTGCGGAAAGCTCTTACCGACTATATAAATGTTTTGGAAGAGAAACATGAGAAATCAGTTGTTATGAATTTGAAGTTGATGCTGTGCTTCATAAACCATTTAATCTTCCCTTGCACAAAATGACCAGCTGATTCAAAAGAAACTACTTGTAAACTACTTGCTATAGTGGAAAATAATGAGCCATCAAAAGTCCTTACGCCAACCCAATACTTGTGTGGCGTTTATGCCGCATCGCTGCCCACATTTATTACATTTTGTTGCTATGCTTTAATGCACAGTATATTACGATTTTGCAAAGAAATGGTTCAAATGGCTCTGAGCACTATGGGACTTAACATCTATGGACATCAGTCCCCTAGAACGTAGAACTACTTAAACGTAACTAACCTAAGAACATCACACAACATCCAGTCATCGCGAGGCAGAGAAAATTCCTGACCCCGCCGGGAATCGAACCCGGGAACCCGGACGCGGGAAGCGAGAACGCTACCGCACGATCAACGATTTTGCAACTGGGGGGCTAGCGAGTAGGTACGAGCACAAAGCAGACTCTTCGAAAGACGCGCCAGATGGCCACATAGCGTGAGATCGGCCGGGCGAACAACAATCGAATCATACTGGACCATTGAGAGACAGTGGGGAGTCACCTACCACTTTTGGCGCCAAGAAGCGATTCTTTTATTATTTATATTTACGGTTTAAGTGTTAATATATAGCTCCAACCATGCTCACGATGTTATTTCCATTGAGAACTTGTTAATAATAATTTCCCCATCACTCAATTCGTCTGTAATGATAATTACAAATTTTAGTTACTGTCAGTGCTTATTGATGGAAAGGAGGGAACAATCAGAAGCACGTCCCGAGAGGACAGGCACCATACTGCTAAGATAGCTCACTAATAGTCCAAGATCGGGTTCCGAGAAGGTAATTCATGATGATAGAGTCGAATTACTGACTAACTTATGTCTGTTTTTAATTCAAAAAACAAGAAAATTACCAGCATGGATGGATATTTACAAAAGTTGATTATAATGTAAAAGACTCATTAACCTCATTGCGATTTATGGTGCGGATGATACATCGAACATGAAACTCACTAGCTAAATAACTAACTGTTGGTATATCACAAAGGCTGGTATAGGTTTATATACTTTGAAAACCTCAAAATGAAATGAAAAAGTAAAATGAAGCAGATGATCAAAGTGCACGTACATTCCAAATGTGATGTGTTTGGTTATTCCTGAAAAAATGACTGAGCAGTTGGCGAGGAACATTCAGGGAAAAGAAACAAGTAGGCTACTGTTGGAAACGTAGACCTACGTGTTACACAGATTAGGCTATCATTACTAAAAATGATTTATACACATATTGAAGCAAAATATTAATTTTCGGGGTCTAAGCGTTTGAGTTCATTCATTAATCATATTTATAGCACTGCAAAATGCTGGAACATATTTAAAAATTATATCTCTTTTTATCATGTAAATTGTTATTATTAGCCGCACAACGAATGACGCATCATAGGTAAGACTTCAGAGTCGGAAGACGTGTACTCTACATTGAGACCAATGCACTGACAATCTATTCTGCACTGAAGTATAACTCTGTCCAGGTTTCTCTTTTTTTTTTTTTTCATTCAGTAATCGTTCTATTCGTTGACATGAACAAGATACGATTCCATGCTTTTCTTATTTCCTCATAACACACATTTAGGTGCTAGCAAAGAACACTTAGATAAATTTTTTACAAACATTAGAAAAGTTGTGCACACGAACTGAAAGCTGAAAATATGACGAACAAGAAGCAGTACCAATTAGCAAACAAGCATTGGTTTTGGAGTTACAGCTTCCTTTACTATCGATACAAATACTTTAAAAGTGGAATTAAATCGATTGCAACAACATCTTTTTCACATCATATCCTTCTCCTGGATGATATTTTCACTCTGCAGCGGAGTGTGCGCTGCTAGGAAGTTTCATGTTCTTCTCTTCTTGGTTATTCGAAATATATCAACAAAATAAACTTACATTAACGAGTCCAAAAGCGCCGTATTATTAGAGTAAATACACTTTCAAGAACAGAAAAACGATCAAAATTGTCTTCCTGACCCTTGTTGATGTAAGCACTGTAATTTTTAGAATTCAAAATAGACGTGGACGTGGCAGAAATAATTACCAAAAAACAATCGTAAACAGTAGTCTGCTAATGTCTTTGGCTATTTAATCTGACGGCAGGCCCCGCCCACTCTAGCTTCAAATCAACGTACAGCGTAAGCCTATAGCATCATCTCACGTCTTTTGTTACCTCCGTGTCTACGCCAATGGAGAGCGTTAATAACGTTGATTCATTGACAAAATAAAGAGGAAACATTAGAGCAAACCATGTTTCGTATGACACATGGTCATAGTAGAATACAAAATTACATAAAATGAATTGTTAATGAAAAATGAACACACCGTCTAAACCATCAACTAACAACATTATGTAAACAGCTTTCAAAGCTTGATGGGATCTTACATCGTAATACATATACATATTTTGTCATTGACTCATGGCATTAAATTTTTATAACCGTCAACCTCAATAAGTATTAAAGGAAAAGTGCTTAAAGATGGACAAGAACCCAATAAACCAAATCAGGAAAGTAACTATGGAGAATTATCAAATGGCGACAATGCAAAAGACTTACACGCTTGCAGTTCTACAAGTTGTGGGCATGAACAATTGATTTCATTAGCGATTAACTAATTTTACTGTTTTTAATGTGTGTACAATTCTATGCACTAATATGTCTGCAAATTTTTATTACATAGAATTGTTGAATCCAGAGAAATTTATAAGAGAGAAAAAACCTGATGGAGACTGAAAATAATCACACCACGACCACCGCTGGATCTAAAACGTGGTATAATTTTTTTCGATCAATGGCTCTGAGCGCTATGGGACTTTACTTCTGAGGTCATCAGTCCCCTAGAACTTAGAACTACTTAAACCTAACTAACCTAAGGACATCACACACATCCATTCCCGTGGCAGGATTCGAACCTGCGACCGTAGCGGTCGCGCGGTTCCAGACTGTAGCGCCTAGAACCGCTTGGCCACCCCGCCCGGCTTTTTTCGATCATTACAGTAGCAAACTATCGATGAAAATTTAGTGACAGAAATTTCCGCTTTAACAATCAGGAACTGTGGAATAAAAAGGTGCGGAATTTATTTAATTATAATAGTAGATGTTAATGGAAATAATGTCTGTAACAACGGAACACTCAGAATTCATGTTTCACTGTTCTACCTAGTGCTCCGAAATTGATTCATTCAGTGCGATCGGCCGTCCTACACCTTGGCTAATAATTACTACAAAGGCTTCTTACATTTATTTCAAAGACGAATTCTACCTAAAGAAGTAATCACTTCAACAGTAAACCTATTTTGTAACTTGAAACTTATTAATATGGATCTATGTTGCAAAACTGAGGTTATGGACTCGTGAAGTCGAAATCGGACATGGAGATGTTACTGTACAAATTCCGAAACATACAATTACAGACATTCTATCCAAGTTATAATCTATTGCAGTTGTGTACACTCATTGTCTCCGAACATAGAAACAATAGAGATCATCGCTGCAGAACAAAAATCCGTTGCTCAAAAAATGAAAAACAATAGAGAAAACTGCTGCAGAAGAAAACCACTTAACATTCGCAAATACATCAAAGCATCATAGTGTATTGCATCTTGTGGACTACATCGCAAGAAAGTTGGAAAAACTCGTAGACGGACAGAAATGGCCAACTGATTGGCACAAAAAACAGTCAGGATCGCACGAAAACAATACACGATAAATTCTCGCTTGAGAAAGGTCACAGAGCTAACAAATTTCTAAAGCGTACCAAGGCGAAGTCCGCCTGCGTAGCTGAGTGGTCAGCGCGGCTGCCTACCTTGATGGGGTCCCAGGTTCGATTCGCGGTCCTGCCAAGGACTTTTCCTTGACGGGACGATTGTTACTGGTGCACTCGGCATCGTGAGACCACACGAGGAGCTACTCGACCGATTACTAGCTGTTCCAAAAGCCCATCCAAATTGCCAGTCATGGCAAGAACATAGAAGTTTACTTTGTTTACTACCATACCCAAACCCAACAAAACCGTACAGCAGTCGGAATCTCGCTTAGAAATTATTTAAAGGCCACTGAAGCATATGTTACCAACGTCTTGACCAAGCTACTGAATAAAATTCAGATCACGTGTGACGATGGTCGTGGAAAAGAAACGCATACCATGTGTGAGATGGTAAATATAGGTATGAAAATGGTACACCACAAAATTTCAGAACTGAATAATGATTTGAAACAGCTAGATACAGGGGCTTCTGTTATGGACGAAGACAGCGTAAACGGTAAAAATAATTAGAATAACAATGATCATCAAAATGACGCTCACTTTTGTAGTAATGCCAGAACGCATGAAGTTGACTTCATCTTGGAGGCATTTTTCTTTCTTTTTTCCACGTCTCATTCCACACTCCAAGGGACAGAGCGGGATGTTTACGATACAGCCCATTAAACAGTCGCAGTTCTTTTCAGTCAAGTGGCCCAGCAGGCTGTGACTGGAGCGCAGAGAATCTCAACTGGGAATATTTGGAAGGGGACATGCAGTTCGAGCATTCACTTGCTAACCAAGGGAAACCTCCCAAAAGCCTTGATTAGAACAGAGGGATTGTCGCTATTTTTGGGACAATGTTATCATTTGTCCCAAGAAAAATGAAATCTGCTGCGACATTTGCAGCATGAAAAACTGTAAATACCAAATGGCACTGCTGGCTGGCATATCTCCTGGGATGATTTCAGCCGCTTGTCGGACAGGGTGTCCTTCCTCCGTGCAGAATAGTCCCTTACCTTGCGGAGAGTTGTGTCATATATGTGTTTGTAGAGTGTTAGTGAGTGTGATGGATGTGTTCATAGTATGGCGCTTTATTCGTTATATATAATAATGGGTGAAGAGGGTGGACGAAACCGGCTGAAGGCAGGCAGCCTACTCCTCTCAAATGGCACCAACTTAAAGAGCCCATTTGACAGACGAACAGTCAACAGTGTCACATGTCCTCACATCATTAGACACGTCTGATAGATTTAGAGTTTAATGCAGGACTTTGATGGAAAGACTGGAATCAATAACTTTAGGCTGTCGTCGCATCTCCCTTTACCGTTAAAAATACTGGCAGTGAAAAATTTCATCCACCAGGGTCCGAACCGGCTTACCTACGAGTCGGGTGCTTCGCACTGGCGTACTTTAGCGATTTCAGCTATGCATTTCTCTCAAAGACGCTGGTCGAAGGCAGATTACAAAATGAAGTATTCAGTCCAGCGATCTGTAATAGCAAGGTAGAATGAGATTTTCACTCTGCAGCGTAGTGTGCGCTGATATGAAACGTCCTGGCAGATTAAAACTGTGTGCCGGACCGAGACTCGAACTCGGGACCTTTGCCTTTCGCGGGCAAGTGCTCTACCAACCTTTTTTTTTAAGAAAACAAATAAAAACCTCTTTTGTATGAAAATAAAAGACGACATTCTTCATAAAATAACACAATATCCTTTGAAAACGTAAAACATAAAGGGTAGCTATATTTACGCAACGGCCTTCTTTTTTATTTTTATTTTTATTTTTTTGTTAACATAGATGAGTATACAGTCTCACCATCAGCAGCATTTTTTTTTAAACTTAGAAGAGGAGGAGAAAAGAGAAGTGAAATAAAATAATAAAATAGGAATACTTTCCGCGCCATGCTCCACTTTGGCGCGCCATCAGAACAAAATGCATTCTATCATTGACCATTGAAGGGGAACGTGGGATCGTCCAGTCTTGGCTGGCACGGTTCGTTGAGATTCCAGCTTTGAGGCGGGCTGATGAAAATACTCTGTAAATAGTTCGCGAAAATGGCCCGATAGTGTCGATGCCGGCGAAGGGTGTGGTGATGTACTTGGCGGCGTGTCCAAAAGTCCGCCGGATCGGCGATGTCGTCCCGGAAGAGGTAGTTGACAGCCACGCCACTGATCCATGTGATGGCGTGCGACTTAGCCGATGGAAAGTAGGTCGTGTCGGGATATATCATCATGGTGGGAGAAACGTGATGTGGTGGTACTCGGAGGTAGAAAGCCACAATCTTCTGTACGAGGGTCCAGACAGCTGCCGCTGGCCCACACTCAAAACGATGTAAATCTGTATCTTCGACAGTGCACTTGAGGCACAGGGGAGAGTCCACCAGTGCGATGCGATGCAGTTTCTGTCTTGTGGTATACTTGCCGTTGACGAGAAGGTACCACATAGAGGTGGTGTCAGTGGTGTGATATGGTTGGTGGATCGTTTTCCAAACTGTAGGCCATGAAACCTGGGGCTGACGTGTTTCGACGGGGTTGCGGGGTGGAGACTTTCGGAGAAGGCGGTAGATGTCGCGGGTGGTCGTCTTCCTGGTCCTGGGGAGCTCGGTGCATATGTAGCTGTACTCCAAAAACAAACGGCCGATATGTGACATCGGAGGTGGGATGTGTGCCAAAGACGTCGGTGGGCGTCTCGAAACAGGTGCGAGCTCGGTGGTCAACATTCCAGTAAAACTAGCATTTTGGCTTTTCCATAACCGGAGCATAGTATTGGTGTAAAGTGCCGTAGTCCTGGCTCTCACATTAACCAGATCGAGGCCACCATCCCGCTTCGGTAAGGTGAGAGCTTCATACTGGACTTTGAAGATGTGTCCAGAAGAAATGAAATAGCCGAAAGCCGCCTGTAATCTGGCCGCCATTGTCGCAGTGATGGGCAGAATCTGCGCTTCATGGAGTATCCGGGCTGCCAGATGGATATTGACGAATGTGACTCTCTGGCACATATTCAGCGGGCATAGTATGTGATTTTGTATGTTGGCCCGGATGCGTTGCAGCAGCGCCCGAAAATTAATCGCCGAGGTGCGGCGATACCCAAGCACGACTTACGCTCCGTCCTCACAGCTTTACTTCTGCCAGTACCCCGTCTCCTACCTTCCAAACTTTACAGAAGCTCTCCTGGGAACCTTGCAGAACTAGCACTCCTGAAAGAAAGGATATTGCGGAGACATGGCTTAGCCACAGCCTGGGGGATGTTTCCAGTATGAGATATCTGCGAACCTTGCAGAACTAGCACTCCTGAAGAAAGGAACTGCGGAGACATGGCTTAGCCACAGCCTGGGGGATGTTTTCAGAATGAGATTTTCACTCTGCAGCGGACTGTGCGCTGATATGAAACTTCCTGGCAGATTAAAACTGTGTGCCCGACCGAGACTCGAGGAGACACTCGTTCGCAGGAGAGCTTCTGTAAAGTTTGGAAGGTAGGAGATGAGGTACTGGCAGAGGTAAAGCTGTGAGGACGGGGCGTGAGTCGTGCTTGGGTAGTTCAGTTGCTAGAGCACTTGCCCGCGAAAGGCAAAGGTACCGAGTTCGAGTCTCGGTCCAGCACACAGTTTTAATCTGCCAGGAAGTTTCAATAGCAAGGTAGCTTGCATATAAGATAAAATATTGAGACCAGTAGATGTCACCGACGTGAGTACTAAAAATCTTTAGAGGAACTTCCAATATACACCAGGGAAAAGTTATTAGACATCCCTGTTCACGATGTGGACGATCTGACATCCCTCTTCGCGACGTGAACGAATTTTTCTCCACAATCATTACTATTGACCTCGTGGAAGAGGAGAAGCGACCTGCTGAAAACAAGTCTCTTGTATCACACAACACTTCCCACCAATCCAAGAGAAAGCAAAACAGTCGCGTGAAAAGTCATGCCGTAGCCAAGCAGCACAGATACAGCACAACACGCGTGGTGAGTGGCATGGTAATTCAAACAGCTGTGAACACTATACAGGAAAGTCTAACAATGAATGATGGAAATAGCGAAAGAATGATCGATACTAGCCAGATCATAAAAATCGAATCCACCATCAAAACAGTGGCCAAGACGAGTCCTCATATCGCGGCAGGGCGGAAAACTATCCTCGGACATAGAAAAGAGATGAAAGGGGAGTATTTTATGACATGTTTTCGCTACACTACAATGAAGACGTAAATGTGTGAGACTAACTACAAAGTAATCATGACAAATGTCCGCTGTTAGAACAACGTAAGAAGCGATCCACAATAATGACTGAAATAGAATCAGTAATTATTGCAAATTCTGGGGTTGAGATGACACTCATACGTATTGCATTGTTCAGAAACGTTTCTGAATGTAAAAATGTATGAAGCCTGTCTTTTAGCTCTTGCAGAACTCTGGGTGCCATGGAATAGAAAGAAAGGCTGTTAAGCTGCTGGCCCGACTAGAAGTAAAGTTTAAGATTGCTTGTCGCAAACAACCTTGAGGTAAATGCTGGATTTCAAATTTCTAGACGAGAAAAGCTCACAGGTTTTTCTGTAGGCAAATATACTTTACGTTGAGGAGGCCGTAGCATAGGTGTACATTTTTTGGTTGTAGCTGAAAGCACCAGCAAACTCTGTCTACAGCTACGAATAAGAATGATGAGGGCCAAAATGTGACATCAAGATCTAAGCACTTCTAACACGAATAGTACCAATCGTTTAATAATAGCAGTAGGTAGTAAGGAGTCTGAATCAGATCGTATTAATGATAAACGAAGATGTGATCTGCGGAAAGCTCTGACCGATTATATAAATGTTTTTGAAGAGAAACATGAGAAATCAGTTGTTATGAATTTGAAGTTGATGCTGTGCTTCATAAACCATTTAATCTTCCATTGCACAAAATGACCAGCCGACTCAAAAGAAACTACTTGTAAACTACTTGCTGTAGTGGAAAATAATGAGCCATCAAAAGTCCTTCCGCTAACCCAATACTTGTGTGGCGTTTATGCCGAATAGCTGCACACATTTATTACATTTTGTTGCTATGCTTTAATGCACAGTATATTACGATTTTGCAACGGGGGGCTAGCGAGTGGGCACGGGCACAAAGAAGACTCTTCAAAAGACGCCCCAGATGGCCACGTAGCGTGAGACCGGCCGGGCGAACAAAAATCGAATCGTACTGGACCATTGAGAGACAGTGGGGAGTCACCTACCACTTCGGCGCGAAGAAGCGAATCTTTTATAATTTATATTTACTTTTTCAGTGTTAATATGTAGCTCCAACCATGCTCATGATGTTATTTCCACTGAGAACTTGTTAATAATAATTTCATCATCACTCAATTCGTCTGGAAATGATAATTACAAATTTTAGTTACTGTCAGTGCGTATTGATGGAAAGGAGGGGACAATCACAAGCACGTCGCGAGAGGACTGGCGCTATACTGCTAAGATAGCTCACTAATAGTCTAAGGTAGGGTTCCGAAAAGGTAATTCATGATCTCAATCGAAGACGGACCAGTTTGGTGAAAAATTGCCTCGGAGAATGTACTTGTGCGATGTTGTGTTAATCTAAGGTTTTCGAGGTGGCAACACGCGAACTAGTGTGTGAAGTGCAACTCCGTATAAGGACGGAAATAATTGTTCAAGTTGCCTCGGAAAACATATTTGAGCGATCTCATGTTGATTCTAAGATCGTGGAAGCAAATGTGTGACTTTTGCGTTGTTCGGCAACTAATGATTAATGACCGGGAATAATGTTAAGAATATTGACTATAGACTGGATCTAGCAATCGTTTTACTAATCTTGCGATTACTGAAATAAAACGAAATTAACTGTCATCCTAACATTGTACGATTCTTTTTATTCTTAGCATTTGAAGCTAGCCATTTGTCACATTATTAGGCACTGTGTATGGCACAAGTGTTAGAGCACGCGACCAACGGTGAAGAAACAAAACGGGACTACGGCTACGCGACATCTTTAGAAGATGTGCTAGGCAAAGTGACCTCCGACACTTCTTTAAGAAATCCACCGTTTTTCTTAACCCCGGCACATTTTTAAGGCGGGATGTTCTGTTTACTGTAACCCCCTGTGTAACTTATGGGTGTCAAAGCTGTGTTTAATGTGAGACTACGTTTTACCATCGACGCGAATATTCATTACACTTGCAATGACAAAGCCAGGTAAAAAAATACGATTACTGCTCGAGGCCAGAGGGGTAAGCAAAACGATCATACCCGAAAAACCTAGACGAGTATTTACAGAAATTTCATGGCATAAAATTCTCCAGCAGTATCAACCTAAACTTGTCTCTGGAAAATTCCATCCAAAAGGAATCCCAGAAGGTTCATGTTTGCCGATCGTAGCTATTAATTTAAAGTGTTATCCTTTGGTTTATCTGTCAACTGTAACATACTTACTGCAGCTCTATATAAAGTCCTTGGAACTTCATTTCCGGAACAAATCACGGGTTATGTTGATTTGTTGATTGCCTTTGCCACCTGACAATAACGTACATTGTCGATCCAAAACATTATGACCACTGCCCATTGCGAGGAGGCATATGAAATAACTGATACAAAGATGAATAAGCAATAAAAGGAAAGAAGATCAAAAACCATTCACTGTGGCGAAAATTATGTGATTTATATTTTTTAGTTTATGTCCACAGACAGCCCTTGTCTTGGAAGTGAATACTGAGTCTAACTATGTATTAAAAACGAAGTATTTATCAAAGAAAGACAAGAGAACTAAAAACTGTTTAAGGAAAAGCACGTAGGAGCGTTGTAAGGCAGTCACCGGCAACCTCATTAACTGACCCTTAAAACTGCCGACAAGGTAAGCTTTTAGTTTCCATGCTTTTAATTTACCTCCGGTTTCTTTCTTCATTCATATAAAAGATATAGTCTTGTGAAATCGAATAAAACATTCTGTAATATGTATAGCTATTCAAATAATATGTAAAAGGACACTTTGCTACATCTATTCCCGTAAATTTTCATTACGTAAATGCCATCCTTACAGGAACATTTTTTGTATGAGACCTTTTGTTTAATGCTTAGCAACAACGGCAGATTTTTTCTGACCATATATATTTTAAGCTGTTCTTCATTAACACTTTTTCAAAAAGTCAACTTCTTGACAGTTTTCAAACACAGTGTAAAATGGTTTTGTGTGCTGAACTGAAGCTTCTTTCATAAACGCCACTCTTGTAGCGCAAGCCCACATATCACGTGATTATAATAGATTTGACAGTTTTTTAAATACGCTTAACGAAAATTTTGCTATTAGTTGATTTAAAAAAGGCAATTTTTGTACTTTATTTTTATATCAGTACTTCGAGTATTGCCTTAACATAACTTCAAAGAAATTGTAATTCATATAAGATATTATCTGAAACGCACTTGCTCGAAAATTTGAGAAAAACACATATCATGCAACTGTTTTAAGAACTATAAAAGAATCACACTTACACAGCTTTGACAACCACATGATGTACAGGAAATTCAACTAAAGTGTTCACTGCCCATAGTACAATATGTATCTCTCTTCGCACTACAATCGTGACAACAGATCTGCCAACTGTGGCGATGGGGAATATAAATGGGAGACTGCCATTCCTTTCGGTCGTTTCTACTGACGTTCGGTATATGTAACTTTTCCTTTTCTTCTTAATTCTTATTGGAAGGTCTTTCCTTTCTGTCTCAATTTACTCAAGTATGGTTGCCGGTTCTACCTGTGGTCTCGGAAATAACGTCGGAATAATGTTGTCAATAGGTACGGTCATCGTGTGGAAGGTCTTTTGCTTTCTGCTTGGGGTCAGGCAGCAAGGCTATCCGCGAGGGCTATCGCTCACGCCGGCAACTGAAAAATACCCTGTGTGTTAAACATAGCTTCCAATTTTGTAGAGTTTCTCGCCATTTTCGACGCCTATTTACATGTTATTTCATTCTCTGATTTAGAAATACAATAGAATAACAGTAAGTTGTTCTTAGACGGGAAGTCGCGACACCCATTAAATCCTCCTCCTGCCCTCCTCCTCTCCTTTCCATTATATTCGCAACGTATTTGGACCTCCAAATCAGTTTAAGAAATTACCTGAGTCGCCATCTGATAATTGCAACAAATTCTTTTTAAAGAGTATGAGCTGTTCTTTTTTCTTGCTAGTTTTGATATATGCGTTAGATCGTGCTGGAGAAAAAGTAAACGAAAGTATGGAAGGAGGGCAGGGGAAGAGGTCCCTATAATTAGGCTTCGCTAACCAGTAAACTCATCATAATTACTGAATACGGTACTAAAGAACATTTAACAATTTACTACTGCTTCTATGTGAAAGTACAAACAGGCGTAAAACTGTTACGCTATTTATGAAGTTAGATACGATCTTGCAAGATACGCTGGAAAACGTCGTACGAACTGAGTTTCAACAATAATACAGTTAAGTTGCCTATGTCGGCTACAGAAGAATTAAACGAAATGAAAAAAAAGAGGTTCCAATGATGAAATGCACCAGCATTGACGTAGGTATCCTCCGTGTTTAATTCCATTAAAATACTGCAATCAATGAACAAAACATTGCGAGTCCAGCACGATACATCTGAACAGCAGTAGTAGTATAATAAATTTCATTGACCTCTTCATTACGACAGGAATTTCCCCTTCGATATTTTCGGTGTCCCTTATTACGGTGGCTCATTGCTATTATCACTTTCTCTTTAGCTGTTTCAAAGAGCTAATTTCACTAACCGATGTGGGGCACTCCCAGTTCAAAGCGAAAATGGCGTGTGTAGGCGACGATGTATTGGTGCAACTCTGATATAATTCTTGGAACGAAATATGAATGCTTTGAACTGCTAATGACAGAAAGCCGGGACTGCTAGTGGTGGAACGGTGGTGAAAATGCAAAAGGCGCTCCATAATGTCAGACAATTGAGTGTGTTAGCTGCTTTTACTGCCAGAATGTTACTTTTCTCGCCACACCATCGATGACGGCCACATTTCAACGGGTATTCGAGGAACCCAAGCGTTAGTAATATTCTGTGTCAGTAATTTCACGGTCGCTGAACACTCTGGCTAACGCAAGATGAATACTATTTGTCTGAAGATTAATTTACGTAAGGTAACTGAATAGAATAGTATCTTAGTTGATATAATCGAAGAGAACGCAGATTAATAGTGAAATATAAATGATGACAGTGATTATTTTTTTTACGATAGTAGAAGTTTGGAAGAGATAATTGAAATACTCGTTCTCAGTAGAATTAATATTGTGGGACCACACATATTGATCAGAAAAATTTATTATTTATCCCTTGATTTGTAATTTAAAGAAATTTAGGTAATAGAAGTCCAGGGAGTAGTTTAAAAAAAGATTTACTTAGTTCATATATACAATAATTAAACTGATTAACCGTTTTATATAACGCTCATTCAGGATGAGGGCAGTTTTGGTTAATTTTCATCTCAGTAACACTTTGGTTTCTTCATACAATCCATGCTGTAATTTGAAAAAGATTTCGACAGCTGAATTTCAGTTTTCTTGGTAGAGAATTCCAGTACTTGTAGCGTAAAGGTAAGGTATAGGAAAGATACACTGCATGGGAGTAAAGATACAGAAAATATTTTAGATGAGAAGAAAGCTGCTTGTAATAAATTGTTATCTACGAAAAACGCTCAAGGCAGATTAAACTGTAAGAACAAAAGGAGAAAGATAGAGAAAGAAGTAACATAGGCAATTATTTCATCTAGTGTTATTAAAGAAAACAGACACAATTGTGAAAATTGTAGACGAATAAGTGTTATTAATACAATAAGCCGATTGTACACAAAGTAATAAAGCGTAAAACAGAAGCACAAGTAACAGAGTCGGAGAAGCAAAATGGGTTTTCTAGCGGAACATCTCATGTACAGATGCCATTTTACTCTTAAACACCTCACTGAAAAGAGACTATAAAGGGGAGTGACGGTTCATGACATTCGTTGATTTACAGCAGGATTGTGAAACAGTCCCACTAAGTAAGCTGTGGATAGCAATGCAAAATTTTGGTATCAATGATAACTGTGTCCAGGCAATAAGAAATATATGAGGGTTTCAACAGTGTAGTTAAATCAGGTAACAAACTTTCTCAACAATTATCCGTAAGTAAGTGTCTAAGACAAAGGTGTTCATTAAAACGGACTGTATTTGAAAAATACTTAGAAGAATTTTTGCAAAATTGGACTAGAAAGTGTCGTGGAATGGGAGTCAACGTAGGATAAGAAATACTAAATACTTTACTCTTCACCAGGTCCTTACAGCGGGAGACAACGACGACTCCATCTACATGTTCAGGAAACTGCGCGAAGAACAATTGAAATAGGACCTGACAATAAACACAAAAAAGAGAGTACAGGATAGTGTGTGAAGGTGACCAACATTATTTGGATGTAGAATTCTGCAGGATTAAAATGGCAGTACACTCAGATACTCGGGAGTCACATTTACAACAAACAGTAGAATCACACAAGACGTTGTAGAACTGGGCACGTAAAAGAGTACTTGGCCAACTGAAACCCTTGTAATATTACAAAGAGAACAAAGGTCTCGCTATACAAGTCGGAGAACATCATCACATATGGCACTGAAATGTGGGAGCCAACGAAAAAGGCCAAAAATAAGTTCCTGTATCTTGAGATGTACCCCTATGAACCATGGGCCTTGCTGTTGGTGGGGAGGCTTGCGTGCCTCAACGATACAGATAGCCGTACCGTAGGTGCAACCATAACGGAGGGGTATCTATTGAGAGGCCAGACAAATGTGTGGTTCCTGAAGAGGGGCTGCACCTTTTCAGTAGTTGCAGGGGCAACAGTCTGGATGATTGACTGACCTGACCTTGTAACACTAACCAAAACGGCCTTGCTGTGCTGGTACTGCGAACGGCTGAAAGCAAGGGGAAACTACAGCCGTAATTTTCCCGAGGGCATGCAGCTTTACTGTATGATTAATTGATGATGGCGTCCTCTTGGGTAAAATATTCCGTAGGTAAAATAGTCCCCAATTCGACGGGGACTACTCAAGAGGACGTCGTTATCAGGAGAAAGAAAACTGGCGATCTATGGATCGGAGCGTGGAATGTCAGATCCCTTGATCGGGCAGGTAGGTTAGAAAATTTAAAAAGGGAAATGAATAGGTTAAAGTTAGATATAGTGGGAATTAGTGAAGTTCGGTGGCAGGAGGAACAAGACTTTTGGTCAGATGGATACAGGGTTATAAATACAAAACAAAAAGGGGTAATGCAGGAGTAGGTTTAATAATGAATAAAAAAATAGGAGTGCGGGTAAGATACTACAAACAGCATAGTGAACGCGTCAATATGGCCAAGATAGACAAGAAACCCACGCCTACTACAGTAGTACCAGTTTATATGCCAACTTCCTCTGCAGATGATGAAGACATTGATGAAATGTATGATGAGATAAAAGAAATTATTCAGGTAGTGAAGGAAGACGAAAATTTAATAGTCATAGGTGACTGGAATTCGACAGTAGGAAAAGGAAGAGAAGGAAACGTAGTAGGTCAATATGGATTAGGGCTAAGAAATGAAAGAGGAAGCCACCTGGTAGAATTTTGCACAGAGCATAACTTAATCATAGCTAACACTTGGTTCAAGAATCATGAAAGAAAGTTGTATACATGGAAGAACCCTGGAGGTACTAAAAGGTTTCAGATAGATTTTATAATGGTAAGACAGAGCTTTAGGAACCAGATTTTAAATTGTAAGACATTTCCAGGGGCAGATGTGAACTCTGTCCACGGTCTATTGGTTATGAACTGTAGGTTAAAAATGAAGACACTGCAAAAAGGTGGGATTTTAAGGAGATGCGACCTGGATAAACTGAAGAACCAGAGGTTGTACAGAGTTTCAGGGAGAGCGTAAGGGAACAATTGACAGGACTGGGGGAAATAAATACAGTAGAAGAAGAATGGGTAGCTTTGAGGGATGAAATAGTGAAGGTAGCAGAGGATCAAGTAGGTAAAAAGACGAGGGCTAGTAGAAATCTTTGGGTAACAGAAGAGATACTGAATTTAATTGATGAAAGGAGAAAGAACAAAAATGCAGTAAATGAAGCAGGCAAAAAGAAATACAAACGTATCAAAAATGATATCGACAGGAAGTGCAAAATGGCTAAGCACGGACGGCTAGAGGACAAATGTAAGGAGGTAGAGGCTTACATCACGAGGGGTAAGATAGATACTACCTACAGGAAAATCAAAGAGACCTTTGGACAAAAGAGAACCACTTGCATGAATATCAAGAACTCAGGTGGAAACCCAGTTCTAAGCAAAGAGGGGAAAGCAGAAAGGTGGAAGGAGTATATAGAGGGTCTATACAAGGGCGATGTACTTGAGGACAATATAATTAAATTGGAAGAGGATGTAGATGTAGATGAAGATGAAATGGGAGATATGATACTGCGTAAAGAGTTTGACAGAGCACTGAAAGACCTGAGTCGAAACAAGGCCCTGGGATAGACAACATTCCACCAGAACTACTGACGGCCTTGGGAGAGCCAGTCCTGACAAAACTCTACCATTTGGTGAGCAAGATGTATGAGACAGGCGAAATTCCCTCAGACTTCAAGAAGAATATAATAATTCCAATCCCAAAGAAAGCAGGTGTTGACAGATGTGAAAATTACCGAACTATCAGTTTAATAAGTCTCAGCTGCAAAATACTAACGAGAATTCTTTACAGACGAATGGAAAAACTGGTAGAAGCCGATCTCGGGGAAGATCAGTTTGGATTCCGCAGAAATGTTGGAACACGTGAGGCTATACTGACCCTACGACTTTTCTTAGAAAATCGATTAAGGAAAGGCAAACCTACGTTTCTAGCATTTGTAGACTTAGAGAAAGCTTTTGACAATGTTGACTAGAATACTCTCTTTCAAATTCTGAAGGTGGCAGTGGTAAAATACAGGGAGTGAAAGGCTATTTACAATTTGTATAGAAAGCAGATGGCAGTTATAAGAGTCGAGGGACATGAAAGGGAAGCAGTGGTTGGGAAGGGAGTGAGACTTGGTTGTAGCCTCTCCTCGATGTTATTCGATCAGTATATTGAGCAAGCAGTGAAGGAAACAAAAGAAAAGTTCGGAGTAGGCATTAAAATCCATGGAGAAGAAATAAAAACTTTGAGGTTCGCCGACGACATTGTAATTCTGTCAGAGACAGCAAAGGACTTGGAAGAGCAGTTGAACGGTATGGACAGTGTCTTGAAAGCAGGGTATAAGATGAACATCAACAAAAGCAAAACGAGGATAATGGAATGTAGTCGAATTAAGTCGGGTGATGCTGAGGGAATTAGATTAGGAAATGAGACACTCAAAGTAGTGAAGGAGTTTTGCTATTTGGGGAGCAAAATAACTGATGATGGTCGACGTAGAGAGGATATAAAATGTAGACTGGCTATGGCAAGGAAAGCGTTTCTGAAGAAATTTGTTAACATCGAGTATTGATTTAAGTGTCAGGAAGTCGTCTCTGAAAGTATTTGTATGGAATGCAGCCATGTATGGATGTGAAACATGGACGATAAATAGTTTAGACAAGAAGATAATAGAAGCTTTCGAAATGTGGTGCCACAGAAGAATGCTGAAGATTAGATGGGTAGATCACATAACTAATGAGGAGGTATTGAATAGAATTGGGTAGAAGATGAGTTTGTGGCACAACTTGACTAGAGGAAGGGATCGGTTGGTAGGACATGTTCTGAGGCATCAAGGGATCACAAATTAAGTATTGGAGGGCAGCGTGGAGGTTAAAAATCGTAGAGGGAGACCAAGAGATGAATGCACTAAACAGATTCACGAGGATGTACGTTGCAGTAGGTACTGGGAGAAGAAGAAGCTTGCACAGGATAAAGTAGCATGGACAGCTTCATCAAAACAGTCTCAGGACTGAAGACCACAACAACAATATCCTGAGATGGATTTTTTGACGAAGAAGTCGTCGCATTTCCAGACTAGAATGCATCATAAATGATAAATTTGGGAAATTATAGGAGAAAAAGGCACTGTTCTCTTTGTCATAGATAGCAAAATATGATTGGTATCGACAACTATAACTAATAGATAGTGACCGACGGCCAAAAATAATCTATGAAATGGCATCAGTTGAGCGAAGAGAACGTGGACACCACCAAGAAGATGGATGTTAAATAAGCGATGAAAGCAAGGGAACCTTCAGGAAGAAGACTGGACTGACGTTGGGAAATTCAGAAGCAGAAGACAACGACCGTCTTAAGAAAGCGTTATCAATGTGTAATACCTTTTTTGATCTTTCGATTACTATAGATTTAAAAGCAACTTTCCCTGAAAAGGAGATTTTTTACAAATCAAATACAGCGATTGTTGTGTCTTTTCACGTGTTTTGATGTCGACTGGAATCAAAATAACACTGCAGTCTCCTAGTCATTACTTTTCGGTTCTATGAAACTACAAATATGCCAATTGCGTGTATTTTGACAGAGTACTTTATATTACATTGACCCTACGGTGATTGCGTGTTGCAGATTTATTGTCATTTTTATTTGCCCTCCTTTCTTTTTATGTATTTTGTTGATAGTGATAGTTTTGTAAATATGATTATTCTTTGTTCACTTATTAATTATATATCTAATCACTGCTAACATATGCACCACATTAGTAGGCAAAGAACTTACTAGGATGAACCGATAACCACGAAATGACAAAGGAATTTTATAATTAAATTTTCCTCGAGTCTCTTTTTCATCTACGATAATGAATGAAAATTTGTGCCACAGCCAAGACTCGAACGTGGATCTACTTGCTTATTAGGCAGAAATGATAGCCATTACACCAACGGAGCACTGTAGCTAACATAGCTGCAGGGACTACCTAACTCCAATGCCCTCCACCAACACACACTACATTCACATCTTCAGTTTATTTTCCCCTTCTTAGATCGTCACTGTTTTCGAGGCTTTCTGCCACTGCAATAGCACCCCAGCATTTGACATGATGGAGAAATCATGTACCTCAGTTGTAGGTGACCTATAGATCTTATAATTAAATATTCCTCGAGATATTTGAGTTTCATCTTTAGCTACGATAATGATGGAAGCTGAAAAATGAATTAAAATTTGTGCTACGAACGGGACTGCTGGTCATCATCTCAATTATTGGCTAAAGCCTTTGTTGAAGCTAGTTACAAACATGTCCGTTTTCATAACAGAGTTGCTATCCAGAGAATATTGATCATAATAAACAATTGCAGTGATTAGGACAAAGTCGTCACTAAAATGCACACAAATCAACGAACTTTTTATGCGGTGTTGAGCCCTGGGACTGAATATAACGATCAGATGGACGTCTGTGTTCTTGTTGGATGCTTGTCGGAAGATATTTAGTTGTATTTATTGGCACCAAAGAGAGATGGTGGACATAGAGCAAAGATCTATGACCATTTTTCGACGTTTTCTCTCTTTAAATTAGTTTCAGATGATGGAAATATGATCACAGGTCTGTATCAAATATTTCAGACACAGACATGCAAGCGGTTCATGGTGTGGGTTCCTGTTGTCACGTCCTAGTTCATGAACCACGGGCAACGTATGAGTGGCCAAGTAAGTGGTCCTGACAGTCGGGATACCAGTTACTTTGGAATAAAGCTGGGCACTTGGACATATTCTGAGTCTTGGTCACCTTTGTGCTCAGACGGCAAAGACTACAAAATCCACTGGCTAGTCCCTCAACCGTTAGGGGTAAAACTCAATGGAACCCGGGGCAAGTAAGACTAGCAACCTGCTTCCTTGGTACGTTAAATATGATGCTGGAAACAATCAGAGCAAAATGCCTCGGACCTTTGGAGGTTCAAAATGGCTCTGAGCACTATGGGACTTAACATCTATGGTCATCAGTCCCCTAGAACTTAGAACGACATAAACCTAATTAACCTAAGGACATCACACAACACCCAGTCATCACGAGACAGAGAAAATCGCTGACCCCGCCGGGAACCCGGGCGCGTGAAGCCAGAACGCTACCGCACGACCACGAGCTGCCCTTTGGAGGTGACGGAGTCCCACCTCTAATTGACAAACCAGGGACTCCTAAGATAAGACTCGGCAAACGAACGATAACGAGATGGGGAGCTATTAATATTAATGGGGGCTACTCTGGGAAGAAGGTGGAGCCGGAAGAGGCTGCAAGTAAGATGAGGTTGGACGTTTTAGCTGTTAATGACATTCGAGTAAGGGGTGAGAAAGAAGAGGAAGTGGGAGAATATTAGGTCTACCTGTCAGGAGTCAAACCAGGAACAGCACAATGGGGTGTAGGGCTTTACATCGGGAAAGAAATGGAACCCAGCGAATGTTGCAGTAAGGTATGTAAACGAACGACTGATGTGGAGAGATTTGACAGTGTCTAGCAAGAAAATTAGGATTGTGTCCGTATATTCGCATTGTGAAGGGACAGATCAAGATAAGATGGATAGTTTCTACGGCGAACTCAGTGATGTAGTTGTTAGAGTAAAGGACAAGGACAGTGTTCTGCTCATGGTTGATTTTAATGCCAGGATTGGAAATCAAAAACAAGGGTATGAAAAGCTTATGGGTAATTTTGGAGAGGATGTGGAGACCAATCGGAACGGGAAACAACTCTTGGATATCTGTGCCAGTATGGGCTTAGTAATCACAAACTCCTTTTTTAAACGTAAGAACATTCACCGGTATACTTCGGAAGGCAGGGGAACCAGATCTTTCATTGACTATATAATAACAGATCAGGAATTCAGGAAGGCTGTGAGGGACACACGTGTATTCAGGGGATTCTTTGATGACACTGATCACTATTTAATCTGCAGTAAAATTGGTATTGAGAGGCCGGAAGTGCAGGAGGTCAGGTCCATATGTAGGTGGATAAGAGTGGAGAATCTTCAGGATAGGGAAATCAGGCACAAGTACATAACAGTGATCTCAGAAAGGTACCAGTTACTTGAAAGTAGTCAATTACAGTTATTGGAAAAGGAATGGACAAGGTACAGGGACACAGTACTAGAAATGGCTAAAGAATGTTTTGGAACGGTAGTGTGTAAAGGTAGGATGAAGCAAACAGCTTGGTGGAATGACACAGTCAAGGCAGCCTGTAAAAGGAAAAAGAAGGCGTATCAAAAATGGCTACATACTAGAACTCAGGTAAACAGAGAAAGTTATGTTGAAGAAAGAAACAAAGCCAAATAGATAATTGCAGCATCCAAGAAGAAATCTTGGGAAGACTTTGGAAACAGGTTGGAGACTTTGGCTTAAGCTGCTGGCTGGCTCTGAGCACTATGGGATTTAACTTCTGAGGTCATCAGTCCCCTAGAACTTAGAACTACTTAAACCTAACTAACCTAAGGGCATCACACACATTCATGCCCAAGGCAGGATTCGAACCTGCAACCGTAGCAGTCGCTCGGTTCCAGACTGTAGCGCCTAGAACCGCTCGGCCACTCTGGCCGGCCAAGCTGCTGGAAAACCATTCTGGAGTGTAATTAGCAGTCTTCGAAAGGGAGGTAAGAAGAAAATGACAAGTATTTTAGATAGGTCACGAAAACTGCTGGTGAATCCCGTTGATGCCTTGGGCAGATGGAGGGAGTTGCTCAATGTAGGTGAAAATACGACCAGTAATGTTTCAGTTTTAGATGTACAATGGGATAGGAAAGATGATGGAAATACGATCACATTTGAGGAAGTGGAGTTTATTGCAGTGCAATAAAGCGGCTGGGATGGATGAAATTAAATCGGAACTCATTAAATACAGTGGAATGTCAGGTCTTAAATGGCTACACAGGATAATTGAAATGGCGTGGGAGTCGGGACGGGTTCCATCAGACTGGACGAAAGCAGTAATCACACCAATCTTTAAATATGGAAACAGAAAAGATTGTAACAACTACAGAGGTATCTCTTTAATCAGCGTTGTGGGTAAAATCTTCTCAGATATTGTTGAAACGAAAGTGCGAGTATTAGTAGAGGACAAATTGGATGAAAATCAGTGTGGGTTTCGGCCTCTTAGAGGTTGTCAGGACGAGATCTTTAGCTTACGGCAAATAATGGAGAAGTGTTACGAGTGGAACAGGGAATTGTATCTGTGCTTTATACGTAGATCTAGAAAAGGCATATGACCGGGTTCCTAGGAGGAAGTTATTGTCTGTTCTACGAGATTATGGAATAGGAGGCAAACTTTTGCAGGCTATTAATGGTCTTTACAAAGCTAGTCAGGCAGCAGTTAGGGTTGACGGTAAATTGAGTTCATGGTTCAGAGTAGTTTGAGGGGTAAGACAAGGCTACAACCTATCTTCACTGTTGTTCATATTATTTATAGATCATATGTTGAAAACAATAGACTGGCTGGGTGAGATTTAGATATGTGAACACAAAATAAGCAGTCTCGCATATGCGGATGACTTAGTTGTGATGGCAGATTCGATTGAAAGTTTGCAAAGTAATATTTCAGAGCTAGATCCGAAATGTAAGGACTATGGTATGAAGATTAGCATCTCCAAAATTAAAGTAATATCAATGGTAAAGAGGTATAAACTGATTGAGTGCCAAATAGGAGGAACAAAGTTAGAACACGTGGACAGTTTCAAGTACTTAGGATGCATATTCTAACAGAAGGGCAACACAGTGAAAGAACTGGAAGCAAGGTGTAGCAAAGCTCATGCAGTGAGCGCTCAGCTACGATCTACTCTCTTCTGCAAGAAGAAAGTCAGTACTAAGACTAAGTTATCTGTGCACCGTTCAATCTCTCGACCAACGAAAGCTGGGTGGATTCAGGTTACCTTATCAATAAGGTTGAGGTTACGGATATGAAAGTAGCTAGGATTATTGCAGGTACTAGCATATGGGAACAATGGCAGGAGGGTGTCCACAATGAGGAAATCAAAGAAAAAATGGGAATGAACTCTATAGATGTAGCAGTCAGGGCGAACAGGCTTACCTGGTGGGGTCATGTTACACGCATGGGAGAAGCGAGGTTACCCAAAAGACTCATGGGTTCAGCAGTGGAGGGTAGGAGGAGTCGGGGTAGACCAAGGAGTAGGTACCTGGATTCGGTTAAGAATGATTTTGGAGTAATAGGCTTAACACCAGAAGAGGCATCAATGTTAGCACTGAATAGGGGATCATGGAGGAATTTTATAAGGGGGACTATGCTCGAGAATGAACGCTGAAAGGCATAATCAGTCTTAAATGATGATGATGATGACTAACATGCAAGGATATGCTAGAAAGAAAATAATTCTACATTTTTATTCTTCATGAATAATGTTCTGTTTCTCAGCACAGACGCTCTGGCGACGAACACGTTTCACCCAAGAGAGACCAGTCTGTTGATACCGTCATTATAAAATGTTTGATTTTGTTGACGGAGCCACAATCTCACCTCTGCTTCACCCTTCATCTCTATCGAAGTGATATCCTCAAAGGTGTTCTGGAAGTCTTGGAAATAGGTTACAATTGACCGATGCCAAGTCGGAACGGTATGGAGGATGATGTACGACAATGAACCCATGGCGTCAGATTGCTGCAGATGTCGCAGCTCTTGTGTATGGCATGGTGGCACTCTCATGTTGAAGGAGAGGGTGCTCCATGCGTGCACGAACGTTTTCTGCGGACAGAAACTGAAACTCGATTACAACGCGCTGTTTCTCTCGCACTCACATTATTGTGTTACACACCTCCGTTTTGCACGCTACAATTCGGAGCCCTCTAGCGGCACAAGGCAGCAAATACGAGGGCATGAAGAATAAAGATACAGAATGTTAATACTGTGCTTAAAAAAAAGCCTTAGGTACTTTCACATTAAAATTTCGGAGGCATGCCCTCTTGTCTTTAGGCTGTGATGACAGATTGAAATGGATAGTTCCTGTATTACTATGATAATGAGAGAAACCACGAAGCAGTCACTTATTAAGATCGTGATTGTAAGATGGGAATGGCCTTCTGAAAGCCACGACCTGAACCATATCGAGCAAAATACACTCCTGGAAATGGAAAAAAGAACACATTGACACCGGTGTGTCAGACCCATTATACTTGCTCCGGACTCTGCGAGAGGGCTGTACAAGCAATGATCACACGCACGGCACAGCGGACACACCAGGAACCGCGGTGTTGGCCGTCGAATGGCGCTAGCTGCGCAGCATTTGTGCACCGCCGCCGTCAGTGTCAGCCAGTTTGCCGTGGCATACGGAGCTCCATCGCAGTCTTTAACACTGGTAGCATGCCGCGACAGCATGGACGTGAACCGTATGTGCAGATGACGGACTTTGAGCGAGGGCATATAGTGGGCATGCGGGAGACCGGGTGGACGTACCGCCGAATTGCTCAACACGTGGGGCGGGAGGTCTCCACAGTACATCGATGTTGTCGCCAGTGGTCGGCGGAAAGTGCACGTGCCCGTCGACCTGGGGCCGGACCGCAGCGACGCACGGATGCACGTCAACCGTAGGATCCTACGCAGTGCCGTAGGGGACCGCACCGCCACTTCCCAGCAAATTAGGGACACTGTTGCTCCTGGGGCATCGGCGAGGACCATTCGCAACCGTCTCCATGAAGCTGGGCTACGGTCCCGCACACCGTTAGGCCGTCTTCCGCTCACGCCCCAACATCGTGCAGCCCGCCTCCAGTGGTGTCGCGACAGGCGTGAATGGAGGGACGAATGGAGACGTGTCGTCTTCAGCGATGAGAGTCGCTTCTGCCTTGGTGCCAATGATGGTCGTATGCGTGTTTGGCGCCGTGCAGGTGAGCGCCACAATCAGGACTGCATACGACCGAGGCACACAGGGCCAACACCCGGCATCATGGTGTGGGGAGCGATCTCCTACACTGGCCGTACACCACTGGTGATCGTCGAGGGGACACTGAATAGTGCACGGTACATCCAAACCGTCATCGAACCCATCGTTCTACCATTCCTAGACCGGCAAGGGAACTTGCTGTTCCAACAGGACAATGCACGTCCGCATGTATCCCGTGCCACCCAACGTGCTCTAGAAGGTGTAAGTCAGCTACCCTGGCCAGCAAGATCTCCGGATCTGTCCCCCATTGAGCATGTTTGGGACTGGATGAAGCGTCGTCTCACGCGGTCTGCACGTCCAGCACGAACGCTGGTCCAACTGAGGCGCCAGGTGGAAATGGCATGGCAAGCCGTTCCACAGGACTACATCCAGCATCTCTACGATCGTCTCCATGGGATAATAGCAGCCTGCATTGCTGCGAAAGGTGGATATACACTGTACTAGTGCCGACATTGTGCATGCTCTGTTGCCTGTGTCTACGTGCCTGTGGTTCTGTCAGTGTGATCATGTGATGTATCTGACCCCAGGAATGTGTCAATAAAGTTTCCCCTTCCTGGGACAATGAATTCACGGTGTTCTTATTTCAATTTCCAGGAGTGCAGTATGATAAAATGAGGCATCAACTGGTTCCACATGAATCTCACAAGAATTCGGTTACAATGAATCATATTTAAGTAATAACGGAACAAACACCAGCTTATTAGAGACTTTTCGCTGAGGACTATACGCTATGATCATTATATACGAAGTTTCTGCAGGTTGTTTCTACATGTTATCAGTTACGTGAATGTAGGGGAAGGAAATACTCGCACGTGTTTGTTTACTGACTTCGTATGCCTGTGTGGATAAATTTAGTATTGCAGTGTAAATACGGCTACACTTAACTCTTATAAATGCTCAGACCACTGAGAAATTATGTTATTTCTGGAACTCAGATGACATGTTCCACTTCAAATCAGTAATTGGCTACATGATTTTATGGATATGCTATCAACAAAATTAACTTGTTTGACCAAATTTGCCAACCTTTGGACTCATGTAATTGACATAGTGCCAAACACACATCATATCACATCAACGGTGGGGTTCACCGGATATCAGGCGTCGTTCTAACCACATTTTGTGAAATCAAAACAGAATAAAATAAATTAGCATCTGTAACAAAATAATTATTAGTACCAAAAACAGCAGTTACTTTCCAGCAGTTATTGGGTATTCCTGCAGTCAACGAGGATAATTTTCTTATACCATCTTCCGCTTCTTACACAGCAAGCTTTGTTCTCGGAAACAGAATCTCGTGGCCGCCACACCTTAATGAAGAAATTGCGAGCGCTTATTGTTATGAGAATCTCATTTATTTCATCAGCTGCCACTTCTCGTGCAGCTGAGGCTCTTAATGTGACAGGCCAGCATCGTTTGAAGTGTTCAGTACTTCTGTCGGTACTGCAAATGTAATAACACAACCTTAGAACATCTTTCTTTCAAAATTCATTACTCTTAAAGACAAACAATGTAGAATCCTGTGTCCATCTAACCATTTTTGTGACATTTATAGGTAAATTAGAAAGCAAGCGATCTCTTTATTTACACTGAATGTTCAACAAGTGACGAAGGTTGAATGAAATAACAGGGTGATTGCAAGTATTGTCGTTTTTCTAAATTAGATTCAAACTGATAAACTGTTAGCAACTTTTTATTTTTAATCAAGTAATCAACCTCGTTATATCGATCAGCAACCTTTCGCCATCTAGTATGAAAATTTTCGATGCTGTATCGATAAAAATGAATCGGTTTTTAAGCAAAAATCTGGAGATGGCATTTTGGACATAATCCATATTTCCAGTTTATTTTACACTTAGAAAATGTTGTACTGATGGGGATAAACGGAAATCTGATGGCGCAATATTGGACGAGTGTGGATGAGCGTATACCTCCCACCCCGGTTCATTAGTTCTTTCCAGAGTTCGTCTTTTGCGAGTGCGAGCTTGCATTATCGTATTGTAGAATAACGCCTTTTCTGTTGACAATCGCCGGGCATTTTCCAAGTAAAGATTGATTTATTCGACTCAGTTATTCACAGTAAGTGTCTGAATTCACAGTTTGTTCAGATTTCAGCACTTTAAATGGCCACCCTGAGAATATGGCACCAAAAACACAAAAGCGCGTATTTTGGGTGTAAACCTGATTTAGCTATACTTCGTGTGGATTTATTTGGAAAGATCCACTGCCTCTTGCGTTTTTGTTTGTCGTAGAGGACCCATTTCTCGTTTCCTGTGGTCAAGCGATCGAGAAACGCTTTTGTATATTGCTGATGAAACAATAAGTTGCATGTGCTGGATCGGTTGGTTCCGTTTGTCTTTACTAATCTGCTGTAAATGTCCTTGTATGATCAATAAAGATTGCTTAACACTTTTTGACAGTTTCTCGGTTGCCTGACACGGATCTGCTTCCACTCCCGCCATTAAAACGTCGTTGTCTAAAGTTGTTGGGCCTTCTTGATCGATACGGAAAGATCAAAATTACCGGATCTGAACTAAGAAAACCACCTTTGGCCTTTATATACGTATAATGCATCTAGATAAAGATCGCACATGTTTTTGGTAACAACTGTTGGGTTACTACCGGCCACGCGGGATTAGCCGAGCGGTCAGGGGCGCTGCAGTCATGGACTGTGCGGCTGGTCCCGGCGGAGGTTCGAGTCCTCCCTCGGGCATGGGTGTGTGTGTTTGTCCTTAGGATAATTTAGGTTAAGTAGTGTGTAGGAGTAGGGACTGATGACCTTAGCAGTTAAGTCCCATACGATTTCACACACAGTTTTTGGTTACTACCGTCGCGAAACTCGAAAAGCGTACGATACCAGAAATGTACGTCTTTTGGAATTTCGCTGGCCATTTCACCATAAATTTAAAAAAGAAAATTTAAATATTTGCTAACAAACAAGTAACTCTAACCTTAAAATGTCTTTCACACCAATTTGAAGTTCGCAGTGGGCTGATAAGTGACAAAAAACAGATATCGACATGAGCAGAAACAACATTACTTTCCGGTTCTCGCACTACTAACATGTTGGTAAATACTCGTTTGCAGATAACCACAAACGTAAAAGGTGATGTTTTGCTCTTGAAGCTTTTTTTTTTTTTTGTGTCTAGTTACCTATCTGTAAGACCACTGCAAAATTTGGCAGTGATTGAAAGAGCCGGGAGCTGACGTACATTTATAAATTATAGTGTATAGTGATAGGTTACCAGTGTTCAGGCCATTGCCGAAACTTAGCGAGAAGGATGACGGACAATCTAGCGATGCCCTCTTCTGAATCAACGAGGTGATTGGTGGAAATAGACTGATTACGATTTAACTAATAAAATGCTGCACCAGTTACGTTGTTTTGTGCGCAGCCAGACGTGTGTCGAGAATTTATTCCCATTTTCAAGTGCTGTGGGAGCTCGCGTTAATACTGTTTGTGACGTCTGCGTGTCTATTGCTGCGCTTCTCTTCCGTCACAGTAGTCTTCCTTAGGGTTTATTGCCATCGGAAAATTGGAAAACAGAAATCTTGCAATTGACAGATGCTAATGTTAGAAAATAGCATTTTTTATGTATCTGTTTGCAGCTATTGTGCATCCCTCATTAGGCAGAAAATCACATACAGACAAGGCATCAATCACAATTGCTACAAATATATTGCGAGACTAGTGTCTCATAAATGGTTTGAATACAGTCAAAGACGTTTTATTTTACTGGATTCCATTTGTGTTGGTACTAAATTGTCACTTACAACTGCTGTCACAAAAGACAATGACTATTTAAATTAACGATATTATTTCACATTCCATTTTTAAACTATTTTATTGCAAATATCGGGAAATTTGTACGTATGATTTAACATATTTGCGAATGTTAATGTAATTACAGGCGTTCACGATCAGTATGTCATTACGGCATCCAAAGCAATAGTCGTCGGGGAGTGTCTGCTACGGGATTGTAGGATTTTTGTATCTTCAGATTTTTGGTACATAGTTTTTTGCATAGATAGCAGTTACTGTAACGTGAAGTTGAGTTTCGACAGGAAACTAATGGGCCCGTATGCACTATTATAATTAATTTTGTAATTGAATGTAAATTTGTTTAATTATAGGCCATTTTTCTGCTTGCTATTTAGAGCTGTAGTTTGTTGGCATTATGTGGTACGGAAGTTTAGAGACGTCACCCATGACACAAACGTCCGTCTCGTAGAAGAAGAAATTCCGAGTGATTTGGAGTCAGAGTCATTTGAGGCAGAAAGGGACCTGGAGGATGCTCCTGTGACTGTTCACCATCAGGCAGGTATATAAGGAACTTCAGCTTATTTCCTAGGTCCTGAAGTGTACATTAAATGCAGTTCATAACATTGCTGATGACGACAGTGAAGAAGAGCTTGCCATGATAAACTCACAAATACCGTTTTTACAAAGTACAAAGTAGCAACTGTACATGACTTCTCTTAAGAGGTCGGACCTGATGTTGATGTACGCTGCGAATCTCCTATGGAGGTTTCTGAGCTTGTTTCCGCAGGAAATTGCAAGAGGTTCATAAGTTTACGTCCCGTGGTTCCAACGTGAAACCACTTCCGTATAACAAACGGTTGTTTACTTTTTGATGCTTTCTTGCTTTACTCGTTGCTTCCGATGACAAGAATCACATTAAAAGGAGTCGATAGACGCTAATTCGTCTGAACTCTCATGTGCAACCACACCACGGACAATAAAACTGTATAATTTAAAATATAAATCAGCCAAGAGAGAATATTTCTTAACTAGTAACATGATAATCATGGATTCGTATTGTGATTTTATATCATTAACTGACAATGTGTAACATTCAAGGGTGCAGGTAATCTGTCTGAAAACTTGATATACAAAGTCCTAGCTGTTACCCGTTTGTTAAGATGAGTGATGGTGACTAAGTATGTTGTTAGATACGAATCACATTCAAGTGCAGCCACACTAAAAGCCCACTTTCTGCTTGTAAAGACACGACGTCTCTCTGGTTCTCGCACATTTAAATAACGCCGTTATTGTGAGGCTTCAAGCGTCTCAGACGCTATATAACACGCGTGTGACTCAGCGTTTAAAATGGGTCGGATTTGTGACTGTGCGAATGTCTCTCTAGCTCTTCTGGCCGCATAAAGTTCTGCATTTGAGTTCGTTGAGTTCGAGTAACTTTCGCAGCTCTCTTAGAACGATGCAATGAATCAGATTTGCTTTTGTGAGACACATAAAATAAACATAAATAATATTTTTCTTAAGGCTTTCCTGACGTTATGCTTGTACTTACGGTTCTAGGGCTTACTGTCGGATTTTGTACTGAAATGCAGGAGGATCTGCAACGAATTGACGCATGGTGCAGGAAATGGAAATTGAATCTCAATGTACGCAAGTGTAATGTGCTGCTAATACATAGAACGAAAGATCCTTTATCATTTAGCTGCAATATAGCAGGTCAGCAACTGGAAGCAGTTAATTCCATAAATTATCTGGGAGTAGGCATTAGGAGTGAATTAAAATGGAATGATCATATAAAATTAAACGTCGGTAAAGCAGATGCCAGACTGAGATTCATTGGAAAAATCCAAAGGAAATGCAAATCGAAAACAAAGGAAGTAGGTTACAGTACACTTGTTCGCCCACTGCTTGAATACTGCTCACCGGTGTGGGATCCGTACCAGATAGGGTTGATAGAAGAGACAGAGAAGATCCAACGGAGAGCAGCGCGCTTCGTTACAGGATCATTTAGTAATCGCGAAAGCGTTACAGAGATGTTAGATAAACTGCAGTGGAAGACTCTGCAAGAGAGACGCTCAGTAGCTTAGTACGGGCTTTTGTTGAAGTTTCGAGAACATACCTTCACCGAGGAATCAAGCAGTATAGTGCTCCCTCCAACGTATGTCTCGCGGAGAGACCATGAGGATGAAATCAGAGAGATTAGAGCCCACACAGAGGCATACCGACAAATCCACGAACAATACGAGACTGGAATAGAAGGGAGAACCGATAGAGGTACTCAAAGTACCGTCCGCCACACACCGTCAGGTGGCTTGCGAAGTATGGATGTAGATGTAGATGCATATGTTGCTGTATCTCCACCTCCGTCGTACGGTGTAGCAGTTGTGTTTAAAATATCAGAAACCGCTCATCTAATGTAAACATTAGATTCACAGTCCCACGGAATAATCTATAGACACTCAAAGTCACCAACTTCAGGCCAGCGTCGTGTGAATCCCACTCACTTGTACCATACTTAAAAATATTATTACTACTCAAAACATTATACAACTTTTTAAAGAAGCTTATGTCCTTCCTCAGGATTCATGCTATCTCCACATCAAATTCCATCACAATCGGTTCAGCGGTTTAAGCGTGAAAATGTAACAGAGCTACATTCGCATTTAAAATATTAGTATGGATATTGTTGATAGAAATAAATTTCACCGTACTTCTGCTAAATCAAAGTTTCATTAAAACATCATTTACTACTTTCACCGCTGGTGATTTTTTGTTTGAATTGACAACAATGCTTGTATCATCTGCGAAAAGTATGTCCTTCCTCAGGATCCATGCTATCTCCACATTAAATTCCATCACAATCGGTTCAGCGGTTTAAGCGTGAAAACGTAACACAGCTACATTCGCATTTAAAATATTAGTATGGATATTGTTGATAGAAATAAATTTCACCGTACTTCTGCTAAATCAAAGTTTCATTAAAACATCATTTACTACTTTCACCGCTGGTGATTTTTTGTTTGAATTGACAACAATGCTTGTATCACCTGCGAAAAGGAAAATTCTGTATGGTGATTAACATAAGTGGTGTAAAATTAACAAAAAGCATGAACGGTAACGGGCAAGAGGTCGAACCCCGTGGGTCTCCAAATGTAAAACGTTACATAAATGCTATGAAAGCCGCAGGACATGGACTGGGACTGCGGATAGGTGGCACTGGGTGGCAGTGAGAATCGGCTGGGAAGCGTCCAAAGATATTCCATGCATTTGCGATAAACACTGTGTTCGGGTGGCGTAGTGGTTAACGCAACTATCTAGAAAGCAGGAAGCAGGTTCGGGTCGCGGCCCGGTACACATTTTCACTCGTCGCCGCAGACTCCGCATAATGTCCCGATGCAAGTGGTAATATTAGTTTCTTCCCTTTCCTTTTCTTTCTCCCCCCCCGCCTCTACATCATCAGTTCACACAAGATGTAATTTATTCCCCTTCAGACCATTCAAATGATGTGTCGTCCTTTTTCCTATTACACGAACAGCCTGGACTAACTTCATGCATTCTGTTTCTTGAACAAAACTTAACCAGCCACGTACTGACTATATATTCCATAATATAAGGGGCGATCAAAAACTTTCCATCCAGAAAAGGTATGCCAGTCAAACAAAACCACACTGAGTACTGCGACAATCATCCCAAAGACGCAGCAGGTTGAACATACTACACTACTGGCCATTAAAATTGCTACAACAAGAAGAAATGCAGATGATAAACGGGTATTCATTGGACAAAGATATTACACTAGAACTGACATGTGATTACATTTTCACGCAATTTGGGTGCATAGATTCTGAGAAATCAGTACCCAGAGTAACCACCCCTGGCCGTAAAAAACGGCCTTGATACGCCTGGGCATTGAGTCAAACAGAGCTTGGATGGCGTGTACAGGTACAGCTGCCCATCCAGTTTCAACACGATACCACAGTTCATCAAGAGTAGTGACTGGCGTATTGTGACGAGCCAGTTGCTCGGCCACCATTGACCAGACGTTTTCAGTTGGTGAGAGATCTGGAAAATGTGCTGGTCAGGGCAGCAGTCGAACATTTTCTGTAACCAGAAAGGCCCGAACAAGACCTGCAACATGCGGTCGTGCATTATCCAGCTGAAATGTAGGGTATTGCAGGGATCGAATGAAGGGTAGAGCCACGGGTCGTAACACATCTGAAATGTAACGTCCAGTGTTCAATGTGCCGTCAATGCGAACAAGAGGTGAGCGAGACGTGTAACCAATGGCACGTCATACCATCACGCCGGGTGATACGCCAGTATGGCGATGACGAATGCACTCTTCCAATGTGCGTTCACCGCAATGTCGCCAAACACGGATGCGAACATCATGATGCTGTAAACAGAACCTGCATTCATCCGAAAAAATGACGTTTTGCCATTCGTGCACCCAGGTTCGTCGTTGAGTACACCATCGCAGGCACTCCTGTCTGTGATGCAGCGTCAAGGGTAACCGCAGCCATGGTCTCCGAGCTGATAGTCCATTCTGCTGCAAACGTCGTCGAGCTGTTCGTGCAGATGGTTGTTGTCTTGCTAACGTCCCCATCTGTTGACTCGTGGCTGCACGATCCGTTACAGGCATGCGAATAAGATGCCTGTCATCTCGACAGCTAGTGATACGAGGCCGTTGGGATCCAGCACGGCGTTCCGTAATACCCTTCTGAACCCACCGATTCCATATGCAGCTAACAGTCATTGGATCTCAGTCAACGCGAGCAGCAATGTCGCGATACGATAAACCGCAATCGGGATAGGCAACAATCCAACCTTTATCAAAGTCGGAAACATGATGGTACGCATTTCTCCTCCTTACACGAGGCATCACAACAACGTTTCACCAGGCAACACCGGTCAACTGCTGTGTGTGTATGAGAAATCTGTTGGAAACTTTCGTCATGTCAGCACGTTGTAGGTATCACTAGAGGTGCCAACCTTGTGTGAATGCTCTGAAAAGCTAATCATTTGGATATCACAGCACCATCTTCCTTTCGGTTAAATTTCGCGTCTGTAGCACGTCATCTTCGTGGTGTAGCAATTTTAATGGCCGGTAGTGTACTTTTGTGCACCTGCTGTTAAGCAATTACTTCTTTGTAAATGGACAGTAACTCCTGTTTAGTGTTGTCCTTGGTTACGTTCCGTGTTAAGGTCTTTCCCATACATTCAGACTTTGGTGGATCTTTTTATGCCACCACATACAGCCGATTTTTTCATACATTGAGAACATAAGAAGTCAGTGGTAAGTAGAGAGTCGTTTAGACAGAGTGCTGCGCGGCAATCAATGAATGATAAACCTTAAATTAATTCTGGATAGGTTATAACACTGACATAATTACCTTTCAGGAGGTACAACAACTATTATTATACTTTTGTAGCCAACATTCTAAAGTATAAAATATGAACCGCTGAACCGTCAATTAATTATGCCACCCCCAGGCAATAATAGATCGGCATAGATGCGTAGCATGTAACACAGTAAATCACATGACACACGTCCAGCTGCCTGGCGAATACACTTGGTAAACAGATGTGCAGTCGTGGGTCAGGCAGCCGTCTCTAGTGGTTTCTGCGGTAGTGGCTTCTGCGGTGCGACAAGCGGAGCCTGCAAACAAGTCATGCCTACCTGTAAACATCGCTTTGACACAGTGCCACTAGCTCCCACCACACGCCACTGCTTTAATACAGGCTGTACAGCATACGCGATCCCATTTACTGTCTCGCTTTAATAGTCAGTCACGAGACTATGTCAACGGTTCTTTGAAATATCTAAGGAAGCATATATATTGATAGAAAGTGTTGCACGAGGATAGTAAAGTTCACAGATTTCATAGTTTCATCGTATAAAAATTTTTAGTATTGTTTTCTGGTAAATGAAGATTTTACTGTGCAGCCTGTCTGTACGCACATGTACAAGGGTACGGAACGCCGGTTACAGTGCAGTAAACTCGTCCACGGTAATGTTTACTGTGAAACCTATGAGGTACCTGGAATAGTTATGGAACCGCATCGGTTCTGAGAACTGCGAGGCTATTTGGAGAGGCAGACAGAAGTGCATTCTTCGCAGCGAAGTCTTATTTACCTTTCGAAAAACAATATTCACGGTTTCCAGACGACAGCTATATCGGAAATTCACCTGGGGGGGAGGGAGGTGGGGGGGAGGGCGTAGCACGGCAGCGGATTGAAGGGAGCCGAGTGATCATTTGGGGCTCCTTTTCACGGAAATTTGTGAGACAATCGATGGAAAGAGTAAAAAGGCGAAGATTATGTCACGGTACTGTAGCACGTGTGGAACACGGGTGGATGACGTCTACCTGGTGTTGACGACCCGGATTTGTTGGGGTTTGGAGATTGTGGCGACATCAAAAAGTATGTTACAAGGCGTGGTGGTTGACATATGGCTCCCATGGCAGCACATTTTTCTAATGAAGGTGTATTGGAAAACGCTTCGTGTGTGTGGTAGCGTCTCTGAAATGAGGAGGAGGTCATAGTTTTGAACGTAAAGCTAGACAAACAGTAAAGCTCAATATAAATTGCAATCGCTCTGAGACTGTTCACACGCTGTGGCCTCCGAAACGGGAATCTAAATAAACAGACCAACACAGGCAAGGAGCAGAGGGCATACTGTGTGTGCTGTGAGGTCGGGATGTTTGCGGTGTCACTTCAATTTGTTACATGACAAACAAACACAAATAGGAGTACAGCATCGTCTTCTTTTCCGTAGTTTCGTACTGTACGTAGTTTTCTTCCATTCGAGTGGATATCGGAGAGCGGGAATCAACAAAGCCGGCCGCGTTCACAAGTTTTCGGGAAGGCCTGTGGAACGGAGTCCTGTAAGACGATGCGGTAACAAAACAGGCCCACTCAACTGACAGTCTATCATACCACACTACACTTTTACAGATCAGCGTTCTTGAGAGGTGTCTCAGCAAAAGCATGTGACTATTCGTCGGACCACCGATGTGAGTTAGGAGTGTTGTTGATACCATCACAAGGGCTACAGGCTTCATCAGTAAACAGAAGGAAGGAACATCACACTAGCAGTATCGAGTTTCTTTCCTGTGCCATACATACATTCACTTACAAGGGGAGGCCGCCAATTGTGAAATTCAGATTCGATTCATACTGCGCATAATAAAAGCCCATGGCCAGAGGTGTAATGTGGCAAAGCACCAAGATGCACATCTCAGCCGTTATCGAGAAAATCGACAGTTAAAAGAAACCGTTCCGGTGAAATACTCTCTACGATTATCGGTTTTCTACAGCGTCGTGGCGCAGCGGTAAGGGCTCGGGTTTGTAATCCGAAGGTCGCTGGATCGAATCTCGCGCCATGCAATTTTTTCATTATTAGTTTTTTTTTGTAATTCAAATATATATAAACTGTTAATGAATTGCTTATGCATGTTGCTAAAGGCGGATCGCTCTCCAATTGTACCGCCTCCATTTCTCCGTTTTTTTAACAGGGTGTACCAAAGCTCTCCCGTCCGCACTGATTATCGACGATGTTATAAGTTGCGCTAGGGACCGCAAATACCTTCTTTCGAAGTTAGCAGGCAACTACACTGTTATGTGGCGGCTCGTTTCGGCCCATTCAACATCTGTCCTTCAAGTGTAACGAGCGAGTAACGGAGTTTATATTTCATACCTGCCACAGAGAATTTGTGTTCGTGGGGTCTCTATTCTAATTCGAACGTTTGACTTACGCTATACGTATTCGTTTCGGAATATCGTTTCTACGTCTTCTGTTAACTATACGTGGTTAACATTATGAAGACAATTAATAGCATTTGTGAAATACAACTTTGATTGCGGAAAACATAATGATGTTCGAAGACGCCAGTTTTTCCACGACAAACGACTTTCAACAACTTATTATATGCATAATTGTTGGAAGTGATTGCCGGGAATTTTATATATATATATATATATATATATATATATATATATATATATATATACATTTGAATTACAAAAAACAAAAACTAAAAAAAAAAGAAAAGTTGCATGCTGCGAGATTCGATCCGGCGACCTTCGGATTACAAACCCGAGCGCTTACCGCTGCGCCATGACGCTGTGAAGAGTCAGCAATCATAGAGAGTAATTAATCGTAGAGAGTATTTCACCGCAACGGTTTCTTTTAACTGTCGATTTTCTCGTCAACGGCTGAGAAGTGCATCTTGCTGCTTTGCCACATTACACGTCTGGCCATGAGCTTTTATTATGCGCAGTATGAATCGAATCTGAATTTCACAATTGGCGGCCTTCCCTTGTTAGAGGAAAACGACTACATGCCTTTGCACGAGTGCTAATTTCTCCTTGTATCATGACCGCTGCTTGAGAAACACGGAGGTGGCAGTGTGGTGGTTCCACAGTTTTCTTCGAATAGACGGACTCTTAAATTTACCAAACATGTTTTAGCGAGAGCTAGCTCCTCTAACTTCTTAGTATTCCTATTCAAATTCTCCGAGGACTACATCTACTTGGCACGGCAGATCTTTAACGAGTCATCACGAAGAAAGACACTCCGTGAAATAGAGAGAAGAAAAACTATTCTCTAGGCAAACAATAATTTATTAACTAACGAAATCTGTAGTGTGGTTAATGAAGCTGACCATGTTAGGTCAAATTTTTTTTATTTGAATTCTACGCAACAAAAACATCAGTTTTAATGCCTTATAATACTCCTTTATAGCACAGAAACATCTTAGTTTGCCGTATTTGATATTAGGATACAGGAAAAAATCACACACAGACGAATTTAAGAAACTATTTTGGAGCACAACTCATATATATCTGCCTTCACAGAGTTTTACATAGGACTCATGATCGAATCCGCTTCAGTACACTGTGTCAATTGCTGATAATATTGCGTAATAATACACAATGATTTTTTTTGCCATTTTCCAATATTCAGTCAATATGATTTTACTTTCTGCAACTCCCTTTTCTGATTGTAGAAATGTTATGGAGATGTAATGGTGAACGCATGCTTTGTCAGTGGAGTAGGTGTAAACATTTTCAACGATCATTTTACATCGGTACTCTAATATTCTTTGTTCGAAGTCAATGCATGCGTCCCAGTTCGAACATCCAGTTTCTTCTTATACATTCAGGATATTACATCTACATCTACATCCACGTGATTACTCTGCTATTCTTAATAAAGTGCCTGCCAGAGGGTTCAATGAACCACCTTCAAGCTGTCTCTCTATCGATCCACCCTCGAACGGGGCTCGGGAAAAAGGAGCACTTAAAGATTTCCGTGCGAGCCCTAATCTCTCTTATTTTATCGTGATGATCATTTATATCTATGTAGGTGGGTGCCAACAGAATGTTTTCGCAATCGGAGGAGAAAACTACTGATTGAAATTTCATGAGAAGATTCCGTCGCAACAAAAAACGCCTTTGTTTTAATGATTCCCACTCCAATTCACGTATCATGTCTCTGGCACCATTTCCCCTATTTCGTGATAATACAAAACGAGTTGCCCTTCTTTGAACTTCTTCGATGTCATCCGTCGGTCCCACTTGATGCGGATCCCACACGGCACAGCAATACACCAGAATAAGGCGGACAAGCGTGCTGTAAGCAGTCTCTTTAATAGACCTGTTGCACCTTCTAAGTGTTCTGCCAATGAATCGCAGTCTTTGGTGTGCTCTACCCACAACACTATCTATCAGATCGTTACAATTTAGATTATTTGTAAATGTAATCCCTAAGTATTTAGTTGAATTTACAGCCTTCTGATTTGTGTGACTTATCGTGTAATCAAAATTTAACTGATTTCTTTTAGTACTCATGTGAATAGCTTCACACTTTTCCTTATTCAGGGTCCATTGCCTCTTTTCGCACCATACAGATATCGTATCTAAATGATTTTGCAATTCGTTTTGGTCATCTGATGACTTTACAAGACGGTAAATTACAGCATCGTCTGCAAATAATCTAAGAGGGTTACCAGAATTGTCTCCAATGTCGTTAATATAGATCAGAAAACAATAGAGGGCTTATAACACTTCCTTGGGGAACGCCGGATATTACTTCTCCTTTTCTCAATGACTTTCCGTCAATTACTACGAACTGTGAGCTTTCTGACAGGAAATCACGAATCCAGTCGTACAACTGAGGTGATATTCCATAGGCACGCAGTTTGGTTAGACGACGCTTGAGAGGAACGGTGTCGAAAGCCTTCTGGAAATCTAAAAATATGGAATCAATTTGACATGCCTGTCGATAACACTCATTGCTTCATGAGCATAAAGAACAAGTTGTGTTTCACAGGAGAATATTTTCTGTATCCGTGCTGACTATGTGTCAATACATCGTTTTCTTCGAGGTAATTCATAATGTTCGAATACGGTACACGTTCCAAACTCACACTGCACGTCGACGTTAGTGAATAGGCCTGTAATTCATTGGATTACTCCTATTTCCCTTTTCGGGTATTGGTGTGACTTGAGCAATTTTCCAGTTTTTAGGTGCGGATCTTTCTGTGAGCGAGCGTTTGTATATAATTTCTAAATATGGGGCTATTGTATCAGCATATTCTGAAAGGAACCTGGCTGGTATACAATCTGGACCGTAAGCCTTGCATTTATTACGTGAGTTAAGCTGCTTTGCTGCACCGAGGATTTGTACTTCTATCTGGCTCATCTTGGCAGTTACTCTTGATTGGAATTCTGGACTATTTACTTCGTCTTCTTTGGTGAAGTACCTTTGGGTAACCCTGTTTAATAAATATGCTTCTGTGGCACTGTCTTCAGTGACTTCACCGTTGTTATCGCGCAGTGCAGGTATTGATTTCGTCTTGCCACTGGTTTGCTTTACGTATGACCAGAATCTCTTCCGTTTTTCTGCTAGGTTCAGAGACAGAGTTTCGTTGTGGAAATTATTATAAGAATCTCGCACTGAAGTACGTCCTGTCTTTGGAATTTCTGCAAAACTTTGCCAATCTTGGGTATTTTGCGTTCTATTAAATTTGGCCTGGATTTTTCGTTGCTTCTGCGATCAGACCGTTTTGTGTACAATGGGGGATCAGTACCATCACTTATTAATTTATGAGGTATATATCTTTGAACTGCCGTTGATACTATCTCTTCGAAATCATTCCACATCTTTTCTCCGCTTGCATGATCAGAGCGGAAGGAGTGGAGACTGTCTCTTAAAAAGGGGTTAAGAGCATTTTTATCAGTTTCCTTTATATGGTGTACTTTGCGTTTCTTTTTAATGGGTGAAGGTGTTACTCAGCCTAACAGCAACTGCCTTGTGGTCGCTAAACCATGTAACCGTCATGATACTCCCTATTTGCACAGGTTTATTTGTAGCTTAGAGGTGAAGTATGCTTTCGCAACCATTGTTCAAAATAATTTTCTGAAAAAGCATTCAGTACGATTTTGGATGATGTTTTATGCCTGCCGCCGTGTTTAAAAGTATAATTTTTCCACCATATCGAGGGTAGATTGAAGTCACCACCGACTATAATTGTATGATTGGGGTACCTGTTTGTAATGAGACTCAAGCTTTCTTTGAATTGTTCACCAACCATACCTTCTGAGTCGGTGGGTCGATAAAACAATCCAATTAATAGTTTAGTTCGATTGTCAAGTATAACCTCTACCCATTCTATTTCGAAGGAACTATCCACTTCACTTTCACTACAAGGTAAACTAATTCTGACACCAATACACACTGCTCCACCAAATGTATTTAATCTGTCCTTTCTAATCACTGTTAAATCGTTTGAAAGTATTTCGGCTGAACGTATTTCAAGCTTCAGCCAGCTTTCCATACCTATAACTATTTGAGCTTCAGTGCGTTCTATTAGGATTTGAGCTCTGGTTTCTTCCCAGTAAATCTACGACAATTCACAGCTACAATACCGATCGTTTTCACAACTACCTTACTGCGTTTTACCTGCCCCCTCTTAGACGGACGCCCTTTTGTGGTTTCCTGAGACGCTCTACGTTAAAAACCGCCCAGTCCATTCCACACAGTCCCCGCTTCCCGTGTAGACGCCTCCTGTGTGTAGTGGACTCCAGACCTATTAAGCGCAACCTGGAAACCCACCACCCGATGGCACAAGTCAAGGAATCTGCCGTCAAAGAACCGCATGAGCCTTTGATTCAGACCCTCCACTCGGTTCTGCACCAAAGGACCACAGTCGGTTCTATCGACTATTCTGCAGATGGTGAGCTCTGCCTTAATCTCGCAAGCAGAAGTGGCAGTCTTTACCATTTCCGCTAGTCGCCCGACACCAGACATGGGCCACCACCTGCAGTTAGCTGCACCCTGTACTCATCATGGCATCCGGAAGCACCTTTTCCACACCCAAAATGACTCCCCCCAGTATGCACACGGTGCATACTGGCTTCCTTCCCCTCCTTCGCAGCCATCGTCCTAAGGAACCCCATTACGCGCCTAACACTGGATCTCCCAACTACGGGCAAACTCACCCTCTGTGAATGCCCAGATCTTGCTGGCCGAGGAGATTCCTCTGGAACAGGGTGGATGACTGCATCCGGCTCAAGAGACTTCCTCAACCACAAATAACGTCCGAAATCTGTTCGTCAAAGTAACTGGGGAGGCCCTACAATTGGCCCCTCGGAAAGTCTTTCGCTGCCCGCCAGCCTTTCGAATGTCCTCCCACTCGACCATGTGTGAGGGGCCAACCTCAGTGAAGGCAGTACCTGGGGCGGCCACAGGAGTGGACCGATCGGGGGACGCATCCCTGGCGTCCATCTCCCTACAGTCATGTGTCTTGACAGCAGCCTCAAGCTGGGTGATGAATCCAAGACTGCCTGGAGCTGTGATCGAGTGGCTGCCAACTCAGCTCGCATCTGCTCACAGTAATCACAGTTCCTATCCATTACTGAAGTCACTCCTGTTTGAACCTCACAGAAACAAATAAACGAAAGGTGTACTCAGCTTATTAGCAGCGGGAACTCGAGGTGCTCTGTCGCTGAGTGTCGATACAAGGGTCAATGGTCCCAGCGGAGGTTCGAGTCCTCCCTCGGGCATGGGTGTGTGTGTTTGTCCTTAGAATAATTTAGGTTAAGTAGTGTGTAAGCTTAGGGACTGGTGACCATAGTAGTTAAGTCCCATAAGATTTCCCACACATCTGAACATTTGAACAAGGGTCGATAACAACGGTGGCACTGTACGCTACACTGTTATTAAAGTAAAAGGTTGTGCCTAGTAACCACTGAAATGCGCAATAAATTACAAAAATAAACTAGTAACTACATAGATAACTGAAAATAAGTCGCTCCTAGTTGAAGCTCATAATTATATACTACAAACGAACGGTGTACTCGCGTTACGTTTCATTTTTTATGATGTATCTATCAAATCAACGATCTTATGACTTTTGTATCAGAATGCTAAGAATTTTATGGTACATTTATTCCGAAGAAATCTGAAGAGTCTTCTGTAGCCTTCTTTCCTATGTTATCGTGTGACCACGTTTAATTTCGTTCATTTATTAAAAAAAATGGTTCAGGTGGCTCTGAGCACTATCGGACTTAACATCTGAGGTCGTCAGTCCCCTAGACTTTGAAGGACTTGAACCTAACTTACATAAGGACAGCACACACATCCATACCCGAGGCAGGATTCGAACCTGCAACCGTAACAGCAGCGCTGTTCCGGACTGAAGCGCCTAGAACCGCTCGGCCACAAAGGCTGGCCCGTTCATTTATTGAATTATAAACAGTCTAGTGTGCTGGTGGAAGTCATCTCAAGCCAGTTTATATTCTTTCTCTTTTTAATGCTCCTAATGGCACTTATCTTTAATTTTACACATGTGTGGTACTGATTGCTTGCCCGCCCGGACAGCGACGCACGTTTACACGCCACTTCCAGGATGCGGAGAGCCCCGGGTCGAATCCACCTGGCGGATTAACGACGAGGGTCGCTGTGCCGACCTGACTGCATGTGATTTTTAGGCTGTTTTTCACATCCGACTAGGAGAATAGCAGGATGGTATCGATGACCCACCTGAGTTACACGATTCGGTAACGTTTGAAAACGTTCTCATACTTTCTCATGCGATAACAGTAGATGCAGACAGATGGGGTACACAAATTCCGTCCCTGAAGGGAACCGGGGGCGGGGGAGAGGAAGTAAGTGCGAGGGGGCAGGGGTGACAGCAAGGCTACCTGGCCGCCTTCTACCACAAACATTGTCAAATTCATATGACATTCCGATTCCATGAAGACAAGGAATATGCCAGGAAAAAGAAAGAAGAAGTGTTCTACTGATTACTTACGGGAAACGGCAAATAAACTGTGCGTTGTATTTGTTTGCAAGTCGGAACAAGACCGTTACGAGAATCCCACCAACAGTCGTACCTCTTTACAAAAGATCCTACTGTGTTACAGAAATTTGCTAGACTTCCCACACAGAACGACTGCACCAGATAGCCATGTTAAAGCGGGTAGCGCAGTTTACTGTTGAGGTTGTTGAATTGTTGAAACCGTTATGAGGTGTTCTATGGTAAATGACGAAGAAACAGGGGCAAGGTAGAAATAAATAAACGGAAAAGAACTGAGTTACAATTAAATGAATACTCCTAGCTGCATACAGGCGTTGATATAAGTCAACGGGGACAGTTGAAAATGTGTGCCCCAACTGGAACTCACACCCGTGATCTACTGCTTACATGAAAGACGCGCTATACATCTGAGCCACCCGGATCGATTGTTTCCCTCTGGCGTTGCTTATCTTTGCCTCGTTGGACGGTGGTGGTGCTGGTGGGCTGACGGGCAGACTGGGTTTTGGCTTCGGAACGGCCGGTACGTGTCGCTGCTCAGAGAGTCAAACTTGTGTTTGCGTGGAGTTAGCTGGATTTGACCGGTGTATGTGGCTCGGAGTGCGGAAGCGGGCCTGTTATTGCAAGTTCTTGAGGCGTGACTGGGCCGTAGTCTTCTTCACAGGACGCTGAGCAATGTGTTATTCGTTTTGGCTAGTGGAGTTGAACTATGTACCATGCAGTTGTCTATTGAAGAAGTAGACATTCAAGCTTTCTAGTTTGGCGCTCGGGCCTACCCGTGTTATCACTAGCTTCTACCTTTTCTTATGAGTGTCAATATTGTATTGGAACTGCGACGTACTGGTGTAATAATATTATGCTTTGTCTTACCGTTGCCCTTTTAAAACTAGTCTGTGAGTGCTGGGGCAGTTTTACATATTTTGAAATTTGAGGCCTATAGTTAATTCTTTTAACCATTTTTAATTTGCCTTTGTCTTGATGTGATCTATCATCGCAGAATTTTATCTTACTATATTCTGGGGCTGTTAACATTGTTTCTTTTGGCTATGGCTGTGTGTTTGTGCTTTTCTGTTGCAGCACTGCAGCGGGCACCTAGTCCATGTCTAAATCGATGTCCGGAGTACGACGCCTTGGCCGGCCAGTACCAGAGGGAACGGGAGGTTCTTTTGGCAGCGGGGAAAACGGCAACAAATACGGCGGCCACTGAGTGCTTACAGTTAGTATATAAGTTATAAGAAGTTCTTGTTTGCACCTAATTCAATTAGAAAGGTATAGTGTAATGTATTTTTCTGACTTGTGAATAAGAGACACTTGTAGAAAAGTTTTGGTAAATACTGTGCCCATTTGGTTAAACTGTTGATCAGTAATAAATTAGATGTATCTTGCAAGTCCTCTGTACTTGTTATTATTTCACTTGTCACCGGTTTGCACGTAAACTCCACGTTGCAACTGTCTTTCGAAAAATCACGCTTAGGCACTTACACTTATAGAGTGGAAAAGTTACATCTGAGTACCAGCATAGAAAAACTTACACATAGAAAACTTACACTTAGAAAACATACACACAGAAAATGTACACAGATTATTAGTCTTTTTAAGAAAATGAAATATGTCAAAAGATACGAAAAGAAACGACATAGATGTATTACTCGTACACTTTTTCCAATTTGGCCACTGCTTTGTCTGTAATGGCTCTGATCTCAGTGCGGGTTAAATCACACAAAAAGTAGGTAGGTTAGAGCTCCGTCGACATGGAGGTCATTGGAGATGCGGAATCAGCGGCACGGACAGGAAATTGGCCACGCAGCTCAGCGCAGTGGATTTAGGGAAAATGTAAATCAGCACTGGCGGAACGCTCTGAAAGTCTGCGCCATCTCAAACACAGTCGACGTTTTAATCACTGTCCGACTTCGCTGCGTTAGTGGCACTTTGGCATTAAACATATCTGAAGTACTTACGCCGACCCGTATTCGTCTTCCAAAGCATTCTTCCCTGTCGGGTGATTAAACGCTTCGTCAGTAAGGTGCGCGATTTTTCACTATTGATGTGGTAATAAACCGCAGTTTTGCCTCAAGACACACATGTAAAACTGCGTGCAGAACCAAAGCTCGGACCGCGCTACGACCGTAGCTTGTAGCTGGCTGACATGTCAGTTTTTAATTCTGGCCTGGAACACATTCATATTTTTTCGTAGGTCAGTGTGAGCCACGTCTCCAGCAGTGACTGGAAGTCAATATTGGATATTCTGTTCTTGGAAGGGTATGTCTTTGGATGCGTCTCTTTTACATAATAATAAAATTTAGTTAACATGTAACTACGGTTTTTCGTGTTTCACTGCCAAATCTGACATTGCATTTAAAACGATCTGAGTAACGAATCTTTTCTCCTCCTGCTCCAGATTTTTCAGCATTTGGGAATTTTTCTTTAATTATTTGATTCAGTTCCCTGATGCTTTTCCTGAAGCCACAGTCCTCAACGTAAGGATGGCAAATAGTCGACTTAGGTTTATTGGGAGAATTTTAGGAAAGTGTGTTTCCTCTGTAAGGGAGAGCGCTTATAGAACACTATATTTTGTTCATCGTAAGAATAAACCTGATGCAAACATTGCTTTATATATTTTTTTCGCATTTGCTGGAATCTCACTGGATTTCGTTTCATGTGGAGTGGAAGCCATGCTGTCTCGTGTATCATCATTTACAGTAATAAGGATAAGTTTTATGCTGCTCCTTACGCGCACGTCGACTGAGCGAGAATACGGGACAGCAGCTTTACCGACACCTTTAACTTGGGCAGCAGAGGCCAGCCAGCTGGTCCAGCTAAGCAGCAGTGACGCAGCTCGCTCGCAGCCGCGACAGTGTCCAGACGGACTCCGCGGTCGCTCTTCCTTGGGACGCCTATGTTCACCTACTAGCGTGTGTGCAGAACAGCTTAGCGTTCAGTACTGTTGTCTGTAACGTGCTTCAGCACCTTACATTACTTTCTGTGACGACAGGCCCCGCCTTGTATGGTTCATTTACATCTACATCTACATTTATACTCCGCAAGCCACCCAGCGGTGTGTGGCGGAGGGCACTTTACGTGCCACTGTCATTACCTCCCTTTCCTGTTCCAGTCGCGTATGGTTCGTGGGAAGAACGACTGTCGGAAGCCTCCGTGCGCGCTCGAATCTTTCTAATTTTTTCATTCGTGGTCTCCTCGGGAGGTATAGGTAGGGGCAAGCAATACAGGATGTTACAAAAAGGTACGGCCAAACTTTCAGGAAACATTCCTCACGCACAAAGAAGGAATATATGTTACGTGGACATGTGTCCGGAAATGCTTACTTTCCATGTTAGAGCTCATTTTATTACTTCTCTTCAAATCACATTAATCATGGAATGGAAACACATGGCAACAGAACGTACCAGCGTGACTTCAAACACTTTGTTACAGGAAATGTTCAAAATGTCCTCCGTTAGCGATGATACATGCATCCACCCTCCGTCCCATGGAATCCCTGATGCACTGATGCAGCTCTGGAGAATGGCGTATTGTATCACAGCCGTCCACAATACGAGCACGAAGAGTCTCTACATTTGGTACCGGGGTTGCGTAGACAAGAGCTTTCAAATGCCCCCATAAATGAAAGTCAAAAGGGGTGAGGTCAGGAGAGCGTGGAGGTCATGGAATTGGTCTGCCTCTACCAATCCATCGGTCACCGAATCTGTTGTTGAGACGAGTACGAACACTTCGACTGAAGTGTGCAGGAGCTCCGTCGTGCATGAACCACATGTTGTGTCGTACTTGTAAAGGCACATGTTCTAGCAGAACAGGTAGAGTATCCCGTATGAAATCCTGATAACGTGCTCCATTGAGCGTAGGTGGAAGATCATGGGGCCTAATCAAAACATCACCAACAATGCCTGCCCAAACGTTCACAGAAAATCTGTGTTGATGACGTGATTGCACAATTGCGTGCGGATTCTCGTCAGCCCACACATGTTGATTGTGAAAATTTACAATTTGATCACGTCGGAATGAAGCCTCATCCGTAAAGAGAACATTTGCACTGAAATGAGGATTGACACATTGTTGGATGAACCATTCGCAGAAGTGTACCCGTGGAGGCCAATCAGCTGCTGATAGTGCCTGCACACGCTGTACATGGTACGGAAACAGCTGGTTCTCCCGTAGCACTCTCCATACAGTGACGTGGTCAACGTTACCTTGTACAGCAGCAACTTCTCTGACACTGACATTAGGGTTATCGTCAACTGCACGAAGAATTCCCTCGTCCATTGCAAGTGTCCTCGTCGTTCTAGGTCTTCCCCAATCGCGAGTCATGGGCTGAAATGTTCCGTGCTCCCTAAGACGCCGATCAATTGCTTCGAACGTCTTCCTGTCGGGACACCTTCGTTCTGGAAATGTGTCTCGATACAAACGTACCGCGCCAAGGCTATTGCCCCGTGCTAATCCATACATCAAATGGGCATCTGCCAACTCCGCATTTGTAAACATTGCACTGACTGCAAAACCACGTTCATGATGAACACTAACCTGTTGATGCTACGTACTGATGTGCTTGATGCTAGTACTGTAGAGTAATGAAACGCATGTCAATACAGGCACCGAAGTCAACATTACCTTCCTTCAATTGGGCCAACTGGCGGTGAATCGAGGAAGTACAGTACATACTGACGAAATTAAAATGAGCTCTAAGATGGAAATTATGCGTTTCCGGACACATGTCCACATAACATATTTTCTTTATTTGTGTGTGAGGAATGTTTCCTGAAAGTTTGGCCGTACCTTTTTGTAACACCCTGTATATTCGATACCTCATCCAGAAACGCACCCTCTCGAAACCTGGACAGCAAGCTACACCGCGATGCAGAGCGCCTCTCTTGCCGAGTCTGGCACTTGAGTTTGCTAAACATGTCCGTAACGCTATCACGTTTACCAAATAACCTTGTGACGAAACGCGCCGCTCTTCTTTGGATCTTCTCTATCTCCTCAGTCAACCCGACCTGGTATGGATCCCACACTGATGAGCAATACTCAAGCATAGGTCGAACGAGTGTTTTGTAAGCTACCTCCTTTGTTGATGGACTACATTTTCTAAGGACTCTCCCAATGAATCTCAACCTGGCACCCGCCTTATCAACAATTAATTTTATATTATCATTCCACTTCAAATCGTTCCGTATACATAATCCCAGATATTTTACAGAAGTAACTGCGACCAGTGTTTGTTCCGCTATCATATAATCATAGAATAAAGGATCCATCATTCTATGTATTCGCAATACATTACATTTGTCTATGTTAACGGTCAGTTGCCACTCCCTTCACCAAGTGCCTATCCGCTGCAGATCTCCCTGCATTTCGCTACAATTTTCTAATGCAACTTCTCTGTATACTACAGCATCATCCGCGAAAAGCTGCATGGAACTTCCGACATTCTCCACTAGGTCATTTATATATATTGTGAAAAGCAATGGTCCCATAACACTCCCCTGTGGCACGCCAGAGGTTACTTTAACGTCTGTAGACGTCTCTCCATTGAGAACAACAAGCTGTGTTCTGTTTCTTAAAAACTCTTCAATCCAGTCACACAGCTTGTCTGATATTCCGTAGGCTCTTACTTTGTATATCAGGCGACAGTGCGGAACTGATCGAACGCCTTCCGGAAGTCAATGAAAATGGCATCTACCTGGGAGCCTGTTTTTAATATTTTCTGGGTCTCATGAACAAATAAAGCGAGTTGGGTTACACACGATCGCTGTTTCCGGAATCCATGTTGATACCTACTGAGTAGATTCTGAGTTTCCAGAAATGACATGATACGCGAGCAGAAAACATGTTCTAAAATTCTACAACAGATCAATGTCAGAGATATAGGCCTATAGTTTTGCGCATCTGCTCGACCACCCTTCTTGAAAACTGGAACTACCTGTACTCTTATCCAACCATTTGGAACCTTCCGTTCCTCTAGAGACTTGCGGTACACGGCTGTTAGAAGGGGGGAGGGGCAAGTTCTTTCGCGTACTCTGTGTAGAATCAAATTGGTATCCCGTCAGGTACAGTGGACTTTCCTCTGTTGAGTGATTTCAGTTGCTTTTCTATTCCTTGGACACTTATTTCGATGTCAGCCATTTCTTCGTTCGTGCGAGGATTTAGAGAAGGAACTGCAGTGCGATCTTCCTCTGTGAAACAGCATTGGAAAAAGGTGTTCAGTATTTCAGCTTTACGCGTGTCATCCTCTGTTTCAACGCCATTATTATAACCAGAGTGTCTGGATATGCTGTTTCAATCCACTTACTGATTTAACGTAAGACCAGAACTCTCTAGTATTTTCTGTCAAGTCGGTACATAGAATTTTACTTTCGAATTCACTGAACGCTTCACGCATAGCCCTCCTTACTCTAACTTTGACATCGTTTAGCTTCTGTTTGTCTGAGAGTTTTTGGCTGCATTTAAATTTGCAGTGAATCTCTAAGTTCGGTGGGGTTTATGAAGAAGAGGTTGGTGATTTCGTCACTCCAGCGGGACAACATCAACAATAACGTGTTGCCCTGCAGCTGTATTCAGATGCAGCTCCCTTACCAGGTCCTTCAGAATCTACACTGGACGAACGGAGGTAGTTATCAGCCACTCGCCAGCGGTTGTTCGGGGCGCCTCTACAATACACGCGGCAGAAGAGCAGACGGAGTCGTCGGAACAGGAATCCTCCATCTTCTCCGCCACGAGAAACAAGCGACAAATTGAAGTTAGTCTGGATTTAAGGAATGTGTACCGGATGCCAATCACAACTCACCTGAAAATATTTCAAATGTAGCTGATCCCCCTGTAACAACTACTTCTGGTCTCAATCCTAACAACCATACAGTTCCTAACGCTACTCCTGTGGGATCTGTACCCACGCAACTGTCTCTCAACTTTTACAGATGTACAGATAGTGGGCGGTACGTTGTTTGGATGGAAAGTTTGGAGAAAAATTTAGGCCGTTAGCACCCTATGGCTCTCGGAAAACTCATGCATCTCTCCATGCCACAAATGAAAAATGCTGTAGTAAATGTCTCTTCAGCTGGAAAAATCCAATTTAAAGTGTTAGTGAACACTCCAGAGAAGGGTGATTTCTAAGTTACCAGTGCGGTATTTCAGTCGAAAAATATAGAAGCTTACTCTCCTTTTCTTGCTGTCCATAGACTGGAAGTAATCAGAAAAGAAGACATAAACCTTGAAGGAGCGAAGAAGCTGTAATATCTCCCTTCCCTGTTACAGGCGTTCGGAGGCTTACGAAGCGATAAGGTAAAGACCAAAGTGTCAAAGGTTAACCCCCTGGTTTACCTTTGATCCTCAAACATCGCCGGAAGCTGTGTCTATCGATGGCACAAGACGTCCTGTAGATATTTGTGTGCTCACTGTCAAGCAGTGCTTTAATTCCTTCCTTACCGGCACGTTAGTAAACAATTCTGATCCCAGATGAGACGTGCGAAATGTAGTGGGCCGTATTTTGTCGAATCCTGTGCCCCTCATTTCACTATTTGAGCTCACTGCGAGTGACAACCCAGATCGGTCATGGTCTGGATACCATATCCTGCGCCGAGCTCAAGAATTAGCTACGTTCAACAATATTGACTTCACTGATGCGCTGTCTCTTGCTCGTATGCCAACCTATGCATCAGTCACCCGCGGTCAACAACATTTCTTTCCAGCACCGATCATTGCTGCTCCAACAAACTTCAGTGCTCCGGACTTTCCAAACACTAAACTCTTCCCACCTCTGCCCGCCGCAAGTACGCAGAGTCAACAACGCGGAAGTGGGGACGGAACGCAACGTGTGAATGTGCCCCGGGAGACTACCATCATTTATCGACCTCTCCAGCGGCAGGCGGAAGTAAACAAATATAACAACAAATGTTGATGGCGTTGAGACAGCAACCAGCAACAAATTTATTTCAACTTCCTTTATTGAAAAGGTACCGTTACCGGTTTCGAATCATTACGTTTCATCGTCAGACAGCTTTCATGCTTTCATTACAACATGTGCTACGTTTTTTACTGATTAGTTATCGTGAAATGTCGGTTTGGAGTACTTGTTTTCATAGTTTTCGTCCAGCAGACAACGTTTGTAGTTTTCACCACATTCACATCATTGTACACTTAAACTAGCATAATTGAGCGCTTCAAAAAAATGGTTCAAATGGCTCTGAGCACTATGGGACTTAACTACTGTGGTCATCAGCCCCTAGAACTTAGAACTACTTAAACCTAACTAACCTAAGGACATCACACACATCCATGCCCGAGGCTGGATTCGAACCTGCGGCCGTAGCAGTCGCGCGGTTCCGGACTGCGCGCCTAGAACCGCTAGACCACCGCGGCCGGCTGAGCGCTTCAGGTTTGTCAGAATGGTTCAAATGTCTCTAAGCACTATGGGACTGAACATCTGAGGTCATCAGTCCCCTAGAACTTAGAACTACTTAAACCTAACTAAACTAAGGACATCACACACATCCATGCCCGAGGCAGGATTCGAACCTGCGACCGAAGCAGCAGGGCGGATCCAGACTAAAGCGCCTAGAACCGCTCGGCCACAGCGGACGTTTCAGATTTCTCACTGAATGCATTTGATAGATACATAGTGTATCTATCAAAACATGCGGTGCATGTTGGAAGTCTGTTCTGTGACTAAGCTGAAGTGCTCAGTGATACATTTAGGTAGGCACTGCCTTGCTAGAGGAATTTATAGGTACACTTGCTCCTCCCATGGCCCCATTCTTGAATCATCCGTCTTCAGTTGAAGATGGTCGGCAACATGTTCTCTTTCGTACGTTCTCCAAAGAAGAACTCAACGAAGCTATTAAATCATCGAGTGACAGTTGTCCTGGTATTGATCTTATTCATTATTTTGTGCTTTCTAATTTGCCCCCAGAAGCGAAATACTTGCTCTTATACATTTTTAATTGGTATTGGATGCACAAGGATCCCTTAGAACACGGAAGACGGAAGTAATAATTCCAATGCTGGTCCAAATGTGGCCTCTAATTATTGGCCGATTGCTTTGTAGTCATGCTTTGCCAAAAAGATGGAATGAATGGTTAAAAGGAGATTTGAATGGTGGCTTGAAAATCGTGATTTGATGCCTCGGGGACAATACTACTTCAGGAAAAGCAAAGGGACTAGGAACAGTCTGTATCTGCTTGCTATGGATATTACGTTGGCCATTCAAACTAAACGAACAGTGGTCGTTGCCTTTCTGAACATTAAGGTAGCGTATGATCACGTTCATATTCCAGTTCTCTTGGACAAACTTGCAGGGTTCGGAATTCCTCCACGGGTGATTTATGGTATCAGTACCCCGATCGGTCAAAGAACCATCTATGTCCGTTACAAAGGAAATATGATAGGACGTTTTCTTGTCTCCCAGGGCTTTCCTCAGGATGCAATTTTAATCCACCTCGTATATAACCTGTATACGTATGACGCAGAACGTATAATCACTCTCCCCACAAAAAGATTACGCAGACGACGTCTGTGTTTATTCCACTGCCGCTTCGTATATTCATATTCAGGGCAAACCGACATTCCTCACACTCACTGCACACTTTGATGAGTGGCAATTTACTAACAAGCTAGAGATTTCGGCTGAGAAATCAGTGATTGTCTCCTTTTACAAGTCAACATCGGCTCGCGATTATGGTCACACTACGTGTGGAAAGTACACTCACACTCCATTTCTGGGGGTGATTTTTGACTCTCAGTTAATCTGGGCACCTCAGGCGCGATCTGTTTTCCAAGTGTGAAGAAGGTTTAAATGTAATTCGATTACTCACCCGTGCATGGTTAGGAGTACTTTACTCACCATGTACCGGGGGCTTATCCGATCTCAGCTAGACCATGGCTGTTAACTTTACCATAATGCGCCAAAGGTTCACCTCACCAAACTACATACTCTTCAATATAGAGCCAGTCGTACGTGTCTTGAAGCCACCCGATCGACATCCAACAAAACGCTCTTTTAGTGGAAGCAGAGGAGGTGCCCTTGTGCATTAGACACCAAATGTTATCGGATAAACTCTACATTCAAGGCATAGCCTTTATGTACAGTTCTGTCTACCAGAGACTGTATTTACCGACTATGGACTGCCTCCTACAGAAGGAATAAAGCTCCGGCCGTAAGCTGTTACTTACGGCAACAGCTTTGACACTTGGTCACCTCTCATACGTTCTATACGATGTTCATCGCTTTTTCCTCTTTTTATCTACGATCTTCGTACACTCAGCTGTCATATTCCAGTCTACTATTTTAATATAAACATTTTGGAACGCGCAAATGTCAATAGTGGATTCAGTCATCTCATTGCAGCTCAATGGCCTCGTTTTCTCTGTGCATATGCCGATAGATCCAAAATTCTACAGAAAGTGTATACTGGGCGTGCATTTCTCTACCCTCAGATTCAGATCCGGAAAAACTTTCAAACTGCCCCCAAGCGCTACTGTATTTACGGCGGAGGCAATGGCACTGCATGAAGCTCGTAAGTTTGTCACTTCCACTGCCTTCCCCAAGATATTGTGTCCGACTCTCAAAGCGTCCTTCAAAGTATTCAACGTTTGAGATGGAACAAAACAACTAACCGCTATATCTTGTATTTGGTTTCGGAATACATTCTCAGCACACGGCTGGGGCGGACAATCAATTAGCTGTTGGTGCCTCCCCACGCAGGTATCCTATATAGTGAGGAAGTTGATACATTAAGCCGTCGGCACACGGACCGTGCATCCGAACGTTGAGCGTTGAGCGTGCCGAGTTTCTGACGTCATAGCATGGAATAGCACGTTCGGGAGTCTTTCCGACCGTGCAGAGCAGTATATGGCATGTCAGATATTCTGAGCGTGCGTCTGTGCGTTGACCAATGAGATGGCACAACGCCACCTACGTCACACGCACGCCGTCTCCCTTCAGTACAGAGTTGTGAGTCGCCATATTGGCATTCATTTCAAGCCTATAATGTATATATGCCGTTTCTGAGCACCAGCAAATTGAGAAACACTGGAAAACCCGTTGTTAACTGTGTGATTCGTTCCAATAAAATAATGAGAAACATCATATTCGTGGCAAAAGAATTACTGTAACTTGCGTATTATGAGAGTAGGCTACTTGAAGGCAGCGACACGCCGAAGATCCACCCAAAACGCATTGTTCTTGGTACAATTTGTTATAATTAAATTTCAATTAGTAATATATCTACGATTAAGGTTTTCAGCACGGCGTAACGTAATATGATTAGATATAACAGGCGTGTTGTTGGTTTAGCATGTTCGGTCAGAGGGTTAGCTGCTCCCTGTAATAAAATAAACTGAGTTAATGGATCAATGACGAACCGAAACGGGTGTGTTGCGACGTCCGCCCCGAGCAGATACAACGAACGAAAACGAACAAAATGAGACTAAAAAGGGAAAAAAAAGCATGAGGAGTAGCGTCACTATCCAGTAATGAATTGTTTATTGTGGCGGTGGTTCGCGTCTTGACATCTCCAACTTCTTTTTTCCTAACATTCGCGTTTTTATTAGATTCCGATACTTTATTATTAGTTTAATATAAGTATATACTATAATATTTGATGTTATGTAAATGTAAGTTCACTTTTTTTGAGGGGTGACTTTGTTCGATTGGCTTAATCTACAGGACAGCTTGCGCTACTTGTATAAAGATATTTCGCTCCTTTTTCTTTTACGCTTCGTAATTCACATGTTGCAAAGATTCTGCTGCTGAGTAGGAACAGTGATCAAGTAAGACTGAGCTTGGGGTTTTACTAACATGTGGGAATAATGAAATAATGTTTATCTTATACGGAGAAGAATTCCAAATTTGTACCGCACTGTTTGTAATCGATCTTTTATGAGCCTGTGTCCTTATTGATTGGACATGATACTTTCCTTTTCGTGGACGATAGAGGAAACGTGCGTTTTAATAGAGCTAACGTGGGAATTTTACGCGCGCCCGTTGAGTAAACCGTGTGATTTGCGGACTAGAAATATCCCTCAATTGCCGCTGGAGTGCGTTGCGATCGAGTATACCACGCTGGGACCTACGTACCCTATGCACAAGTCGCCTCGTTCCTGAGCGTTCAGCAGCACGTTGCAATTGGCAAGCTAACGTTAACGTTCGACAGCACGGTCATTGCGCCGACGGCTTTAGCCGAGCAAGCGATATTTTTAGGGACTGTACTGGATCTGAAATTACTTGCCTGACGTCAAGGGTCACGCAAACCCACAATGGCAAGAGACACGGAACGTTTCCCAGCAAACGATAGACGGTTATTACGCAGTGCTTCAACCTCGGATTCCTTCATAGCCGTGGTTCTTGAGAACATATTTGGACGGATCCACGATTTCTGCTATCACACGACTTCGCTTTAATCACGTCTCTTTTCCTCACCATCTACACGGCTCAACGTCTACGCTTCGCCAGTATGAGTGTGATCCTGAGTAGGAAGCTGATCTCAACCACATCTTGTTTATGTGTCCCAGATTCGACTGCGAACGGTTGGACTTTCTGAAGACATTGCTGCGTATGGGATACCATCTTCCTCAATCAGCTGTTTCTCTTCTATTTACCAAAGACATTCGCCGTTGTAAAGTGACTGTTAAGTTCCTTAAGAGCACTGGGCACAATCTATAGGTTTCAGTGCTGTAAATATTCTATTTTTCTGTCTTGCTTCTGAAGATATTTCAGAAATGGTGTGAACTGTATCTCTACTCAATTTTAACACAACCTGTTAATCTAATTGTTGCAAAAATATAGTGGACATATCTGTGACGGTTTCAGCTTTCTCTATTTGTAAATACGCATTTCCGTATTCTTTTATTCAATTCCATGCTCATTGTAACTACATGTTATTGATGGCTAAATGGAGATGCTACACGGACGGCCAAGTAAGTAAAAATAGAAACACCAGCAGTGATGTGAGCAGTTAGTTACGATGTTCAAAGGGAGGAGCAGAGAAACAAAATAGCTACAGATGTGACCTAATTTTTAAAGAGAACGAACTAATATTCGGCAAAACTTCTTACGGAAACAGCCGGAATGCATAACATGCTCTCGTTCTTAGCTAACACAGTATTGTAGCTAAAAATAACCGTGACGGAAACTCCTGACTTAAACACAGGGTAATTTTTCTGCGCGATATGTGTGACACAAAAGGGTATTGCAGGGATTTCAGCGTATAGTTAAACACAAGCTTAGCGCTCGCTGCAGCGCTCGAATAGGCTGCACAGCCTGCAGAGATTTTTTTGGTTTTATGCAATCCATTTTCATGCTGTTTATAAACTGCAACGTCATCTAAGCTTTTCGCGGTCAATAAGGCCATCTAATCCCGGTTTTTTCCCAATGTACTTCTCACCAAAAAGCAGTTCTGGTAGTTGGAGTCCAAAGATTTTGTTAATCATACCTTTTGCGTTCTTGTGGAGATATTTCCACAGCAACGTTCATCCCCTAAGAATTATTTCTTTATATCCAACCGGAAAGTGAACGATCAGTTTTCGTAAACTTAGCTTTAAAAGTTGTTTAATGTAACAAAATACTTTCTTGGAAATTTTCATCCCCTATAACACTCCCTTAGGGGTTGGATTTCCAGAAACACTGAAACACGTATTTTTTATTTCTAACCGGGTACTCAAATATCAGTTGTCATAGATGTTGCGTGAAAAATCCTTGGTAGTTTTCTAGTAAGTATTTATTTAAAAAAATTACGCACTATTTTACCCCCTTAGTGGTTGAATTTCCAAAAACACGTATTTTTTTATTTTCTGACTGAGGAACCAAATACCAGGTTTGGTAGTTCCAGCTTCAAAATTCCGTTAATAGCGACATATTTAAAAAAAATCTCTCATTCGCTATTTTACCCCCTTAGGAGTGGAATTTTAGACAATCCCTTCTTTAACTATGCCTACAATATAAGATCTACACCGTTTCCTAACATCAAGTTTCTATCCTTAGTGGTTTGGGGTGGACGATGATGAGTCAGTGTATCATTCTGACGCTATTGCACACCCTTGGGGGTTGAATTTCCAAAAACAGTGAAAAGTGATTTTTTCATCTCCAATAGAGAAGCTAAACACTAAAAGATTTAGCTTTAAATATGCTTACAACATGAAATATTTTCATAAAACATTTCACCCCCTATGTTACCCCCTTAGGGGTTCAATGTGCTAAAAGACTGCAATACGTGGTGCTTGCCTTTTTTTCTTTTTCTTTTTCTTTTTGTAACTGAGAAGTTAGATATCACTGTTCATAGATGTAGCTTTAAAAATACGTTTCTATTTCTTTAATAATCATATATTTTAAAGAAAAACTTTCACCCGTTATTTCACTCCCAAAGGGTTGAATTTCCAAAAATGCTGAAACACGTATTTCTGGCCGCAAAACTAAATACCAACTTTCGTACGTCTAGTTTCAATATAAATATGTTATACTTATAAATATATAAAAGGCAGTGTCCTGACTGACTGTCGGACCGACTCATCAACGCCCAGCCCAAACTGCTAAGACAGAAACTTGAAATTTGGAAGAGATGTGGATCTTATACTGCAGGCGACGACTTTTCAAAATTTAGACGCTAAGGGGGTGAAACAGGGGATGGAGGGTTTTTGTAAAATGTCGCTATTAAGGCAATTTTTTACCATAACGAAAGATTTCCTTAAAAATTTTCGTCCACTATTGCCCTGCTTCATGGGTTGAATTTTCAGAAATACAGAAAATTTATTTCTAACGGGGAAATCAAGTATCAATTGTTACAGGCGTAGCCTTAAAAATCCTTAGTATTTCTTTAGTACCTATTTCTTTTCAAAACAACGTTCTTCCACTACTTTATCCTTCATTAGTTGAATTTCCAAATAAGCTGAAACACGATTTTTTTATTTTCTGACTGAGGCACCAAATACCAGTTTTCAAAAAGCCTTTCATCCCCTATTTCATCCCCTTAGGAGTGGAATTTCGGACAATCCCTTCTTAAGCGATGCGTACAGTATCAGTCCACACCCTCTCCGAACCTCTAGTTTCTATCCTTAGTTATGATGGGTCAGTGAATCAGTCTGACCCTGTTTCACCCCATTAGCGGCAGTGAAACACGTAATATTTCTTGTCGAGCCGAGAAGCCAAAGACGAATTTTCAAATACTTAGTTTTGAAAATCCTTAGGCAATGAAATATTTTCGTGAAATATTTCACCCCCATTATGGGTTGAATTTCCAAAAACAGTGACATCCGTCGGTTTTATTTCTAACAGAGCAGAAAAATACAAATTTTCGTAGGTTTAGCTTCAAAAACGCTTGCACAATGAAATATTTTCATCAAAATTTTCATCTCCCGTTTCATCCTCAAAGGGGCTGAATTTCCAAAAACAGTAAAACACGTACTTTTTGATAGATTTAGTTTTAAAATTGCTTTGGTAATAAAATATTTTCACAAAAAGTGTCATCCCGTATTTCATTCCCTTACGGTTTCAATTTCTAAGAACACTGAAGCACGTGTTTTTTTTTTTTTATCCGTAACCGAGGAGTCAAATATCAGTATTCATAGATGTACCTTTAAAAATACTTTAGTGCTTCTTTAAGAATGATACATTTAAAAGAAAACCTTTCGCCCACTATTTCGCTCCCATAGGATTACATTTCCAAAAATGCTGAAAGACGTATTTTTTCATTTCTGAACGAGAGACCAAATACCAATTTACGTAGGTCTAGGTTAAAAATTTCCTTAATAGCGACATTTTTTTAAAAAAAAGAAAGCGCCTTCATCCCCTAACTCATCCTCTTAGGATTGGAATTTCGAAATCCCTTCTTCATCGATGTTACAACAGTATAAGACCCACAACTTCGCCAAATTTCAAATTTCTATTCTTAGCGTTTTGTACTGGGCGTTGATTCAGGACACTGCGTTTTAGATATGGAGATTGAGGCTACTGAACGTATTATTTGTTGTCAGTCGCCTGGTAATCTCTGAACTCCTTCCATATCCAAATCCGAGAAATACATTTTAGTTCTGGAGCTACACTGATAATGAGTTGATCAATAACAGAATTCACTAACCATCCAAGTGCTACATTTTCTCCACTTATTTCATTACGTGCCGTTCTGTATCCCGTCATTGCTCGGCAGTGACGTGTGACAGGAATTTTGTGCATTAGTTGCAGCACGTCTGACGTTTTAAATGCCTTGGTATTCCTCGAGACAGATCCCTTAACTTGGCTCCAGATCAACTGTGTTCTGTTGAGTTCACACTGCAGTGGTACAGTAATTTCGCATGCAATACTTTATTAGAAACTAGAGGACGTGTATTTTTCATTAACGTGATTATTAGTTATGTGTTAATTGGCATGTACTTGTCGAGTTTTATATTTATAAGATTTAGATATTCCATACTGAACAAAAAAAAAAGGAAGACCAAAGGGACATTTGTACCATCGAACCATGAACAATACCAAACTGTATTTTTACGTCGCTATCTATTCAGCTATACATCCGGCTTTCATAGCCCCCTTACTTCAGTAATTATACTTATTCAGAAAACCTCAGAGTTGATTCTTTCTGTAAAGATGTGAAAAACATTCAGATCAATCCGTTTCTCGTCACTTTTTAACGGTGTTCCACGCGAGTGTTTCACTACGGAGGAGGAAGCAGCGTCAGCACTTTTCACAGTACGGCAATCAGAGCACAACTGCACAGGGATTGCGATTGTAGATGATTTTTGAAGTAAAAACTACATAGCTACAGTATGATTAATAAAAACGTTGATGGCTGGTAGCACATTAGATTGTCTTAAGGTTTGATTTATTGCAACATCGTAATAATACGTCTAAGTCGTAAGTAGGACCTACTTCCAAAAGCGTAACAACACGTACGTGTGCTACGGCTGATCTCCAATCAGAGTGCTTGTATTTCCTAACATCAGGTTTACTATCATGATGAACAAAGTATAGTGCTGTACATTCTTGAGTACTGCTTGAGTATTTGGGAAACTCATCAGGTCGGATTAAAGAAAGACATCGTAGCAGTTCAAAGCCGGACTGCTAGATGTTTGCGAGTGGAACAGGAAATGAAATGACTAACAGAAATAGTCATACGGTAGCTTACGGTGTATATTTGCACATGTAGGTATATGGGAGGGAGGTCGTGTGAGTCATATATCTGTGAATAGTGTATCGTTCTGTGTATTATCGTATATTAACTCTTTCTGTATAGTATTCCCTGAAGCGGAATTTGGGAACCGGCCCAGCATTTGCGTAAACGAATGTGAGAGACCGCCTAAACCACCACCCTGAGGCTGGTCATTTTAACAGCCCGTTATTAATAATCCGATTCGCGAATTCCGTCAATGTCTGGCTCGCCTCCTTGCCCAGCAAGTTACTGCGCTGTGCGTTACTTTGTATGAGCATGTACAACGAATCGTCCTTCCAGTACCTTCGCAAGGACAATAATACTGTAATTTACTTTTGAATTGTCTCTTAGCATCAGGAGATCCGTTACGTAAGAAAAGCCACACTACAATGTTCACAGTCCAAAATAGATTATGTGAGTCTTTAAATATTGTTGCAAATTTCAAACTATTCTGTGTACTCAGGACCTACAGCCCCACTTTCAAATACGCATCCTACACTCACGAAATCGAGATGAAAGTAAAATGCGGTTTTTCCAATCTAACCGTTAATCCATAAAACTTTTCTGTACTTTCTTGCTAGTATGTTTATTGATGTTACACACTGTACTAGTGTTTGATATATGGCAACCATAATGAAAACAACGCAACAGCTCGCTTTCTCGTGTTTGATTAATGGTGTGCTTTCAGACATCATGGAGTGTTACGGAAGGTCTCAGTTAGTGAAAGCAAGAAGAGTAAAGCACACAGGACCAATGTGGTTCGTCTTACGAGGGGCAAACTATTGTGCCGTGCAGGCACATTTAGATATCGATAATTCCCGCCCGCTATTAGCCTCTCTAGCCGCAACAGCTTCCCGAGCGGTTTGTCGACTGCAGATGGCCAGGATTTAAGCGTTTTCGCGGCCAGGAATCGCTCTCGAAGTAGCGGGCGGTTGAGCCGTGTGTTTGACAGCGACTGGAGTAAACGCTGCGACGTCGTGGCCACCAGTATCCTTGGACCGCTGCTAAAAGTTATATTTTTGGTCACTGCAGATTTGGTGGGAGTGAGTGTCGGCTGGGGACGTGAAGACTGCTCGTTGAAACAGTTATCTCTGCCCGGTTTCTTCTCGGAATCTGAATTTGCGAGAAGTCTGAGTCCGCTGTGGTGTCGCGTTGAATTCCTGTCTGCCAGGTTCAAGAATCTGGTGTAGGGGCATCTGGTGAGTAGCGTCCGTTGGCTCCTGATTCTTAGCAAACTCCTTATAATACCTGGTTAATGGCACCTTGATCGAGCGGTTCTCAACTTATGCTACGATCTGCAAGAAATTATGGTGAATCTCTGTGTACCGTGGGTATGATAATGTTGTGTCGCACACTGTCTATTCTAACTCATTATCCCAGTTGTCCATCGTGACATGTAAACATCTTCATTCACAAATACCTCAAATGGTCTCACACAAGTTACGTTTCTGTTGCCGTATGTGACTAAACTAGTGGTGCTCGAGCCGTTAGACTAAGCTCGCTCTCACCTATAATTAAAATTTGTTGTTCATTTTGGAATCAGTGTTTCATACGCAACGTTCACCTTTTTTAAGTGTCTTTACAGTGTCTAATTGTGTTGTAAATGCAGTTGTCAGTAAGTGATTTGTATGTTACAGGATAGCTTGGTGTACATGTTGTTCATGTTGTGGGTCCAGCTATTGAGGTTTGGGTACTGTGAACGTGTTGACTGTGAGTGTCAGTCTCTCTAATGGCCATCCTCTCTCAAGTGAAGAAAAAGAAATTGCTCGGCTCTGTAGCTCCCACTTGTATCATATTTTGAATTTAATGTTTCAGGTTATTCTGCTTTCTTCGAAACAGTGGTTTTCCTTCTAATCACCTGCAAACAGTTATGTGATAGTGGATGGGTGATGTTAATGACCTGTCATCAAATTTCAATATGTCATTGAAATTTGTAATGTGGAATATGCGGGTTAATTTTATAGACTTGTGACCAGATTAGACCTCCGTGCTAAGTGTCAATTTTTTTTAACTTAATATTGTTCTCAAAAAAAAAAAAAAAATTTTAACTTCATTCAGTGATTTCTCAAAGTTGTGTAATGTATACCAACAGTTGTGTTGCTGGAAATAAATTTAATTTATGCCGGAAGGGTAGCGGCTCATATTGTCTTAAAAACCATATTTGGTGTTTGAATACATTCGTTTGTGTTTTTAACAAATATGTTAGTAAAGCTGGACCCAGTATCTTTCCACTCAGCACCAGCTCCCTACCACATTTCACTAATAAAACAGCTGTGATGAAATGTAAAGAACATCAGTGACTCAAGTGACTAATACGACCGAGCAAATCAGCTGTCGCTAAGTACTGCATGGAGTATAACGCTAAGCACTGTCTGGAATATAACCATGAAATTACATATAAAGAAGCCGTTGTCCTGGTGACAAGGCAACGTAACTGAGTGGTCTACCGAAATAATTACGTCAGAAAAACAAATAAACAATGATGGAAGTATCAATTTAAACAAAGCTCGGGGTCCGAAATTCATTTTATTAAGACCTTGCCGGCCGTCTCTTTCATCAAAGCTCGAAAACTCTGAATGAGTATGCGCTTCAGGGAGAAACAGCGCGGGTTATGGAAAACAAATAGACGCCAAAGGGGGCATCGTGGCAGCGTGCGCCAGGAGTGAGCTGTAAATAGTAGCGCAACATCAACAATACTTCACACACTGTACTCACAGGCAGTAGCTACGCATAATAGTACACTACACAGCACCTGAAGAAGACGACAGCGTCGGTTGTCGGAATATTGATCACAAACGGGAATCAGTAACTCGATTATACAAGCGAAAGCAAAATATAAATTATCCCTAGAAAACCTGAGATATCACTCCTCATCGCAGCGTTTGATAAGTCATAAAAAAAGACCTAGTGTAAGCCCCTGCATAATACGTGTACGAATATTCTCTCCGCACTAGCACAGGGGTCGTATGCAGAGTTGAAGCAGACCTGATCAAGTCTATTGGTACGCTATGGTATGCTACATCATAAGGCCCAGGGATGATTCTTTCACCCCGCACTTTTAAAAGTGTATTCTCATTTGAGTGCCTATATTCTTATCTGAGTGTATACAGAAACTACGGTCATGAGCAACTATGAGCAAATATCCTTATGGCGACGACGCCGTATAGCGCGGACTCCACGAGAAGTTACCTAAAGCTTTGAAAAGACATCTTGAAACATGTTTGATTGACGATGCCCTAAATCTGTTCAATAGTACCTGACGTGAAGTGTCCTGTTTCAGGATTGTTCTCATTTTTACCTGATTAGGGATCGATTGGTTGCTACATAGTCATACTAAAGGTATTGTCACTTAAGGAACATTGTAAACATGCGGACGGTTGTACATGATTGGACAGTACATGTCTTGATAGTTTACAGGTCAAAGGTGCCAGGCAAACCAAAGATTCCATTTCATACCGTGTAAACATCCTCCATGCGACATTATCACAACCACCTACAGTAACAGTGAATTTTGTGTCCTGCCGTTAGCTTGTATATTTACCGCAACTCTTGCGAACTTTCTGCTAACTTTTAAAGTTGTTCATGGGCACAGGCCGTCTGTCCTATATACCCTGTATTGTTCACTAAGAAGAGGTATGGCTCTGAAGCGGTACCTCCTGGATCCCGCAGTAAGAACGTGATCTGGATGTTAAGGTTGATCACTGGTTCTTGTTGACCAGCATATAATTCCCAAGTATATTACTGAAATATTCCTTCTTCATCAATTGGTACAATCGACGACGTTACATAGGAAACCCTGTCATAATGATATCTGTGTCTACAGCACAGCTCACCCGTCTTCTAGAGATAGCGTCTTTGAGTAGAAATCAAAGCGTCTAACAAACTCAGTTCGAATACAGACACTGCTCAATTTTGAGTAATTTAATGGCGCCCGAAGAAGAAACAACCTAATTCTACCAACAGTCTTGCAAAGATGGTGTAGGGGTGGACTGTGCTTCAGAGCACCCTCTATCTGTTGCGGTGGGAAACTGCCCCTGAGAGGTAGAAGCATCAGAAATGATATTCGGACTGAAGATGAAGAACACAATGGAAACCTCTGCCCTAAAGACACATGTGCACCTACAGCACATGTGGTCAGTAATTTTAAAAGTGTCATGATCACCTCGCCTTTGGGAAAAGGTTCCTCATTAGTCCCCCATTCGGATCTCCGGTAAGGTACTGCTGGGAGGGAGATGCCCCGCCCCCCTCAAAAAAAAAAACTGAATAACCAGAAAGAGTAACATACTGAGAGTCGGAATATGTAATGTCAGAAGTCTGAATATGGCAGAGAAAGAAAAGCTGAAAAGGGAAACGCATAATATCAGACTAGATATAATGCGTGTCAATGAAGCGAAATGCAAATAAGATAATGATTTATGGTCGGACAACTAGAGAGTAATATCAGTAGCAGCATAAAATGATAAATCTACATCTACATCTACATTTATACACCGCAAGCCACCCAACGGTGTGTGGCGGAGGGTACTTTACGTGCCACTGCATTACCTCCCTTTCCTGTTCCAATTGCGTATGGTTCGCGGGAAGAGCGACTGCCGGAAAGCCTCCGTGCGGGCTCGAATCTCTCCGGATTAGGAACCGTTATGAATGAAAAGGTAGGACAGAGCGTGAGTTCCAGTTCAGTGATAGTTTTGTTCTCATTATAATCGACTCCAAATAGCTCAGCTATACTTTCAGACGTCACAAGCAGACGATCAAGAAATAAAGAAAGAATGTGAGTAACCTGAGTGGGCATTTCAGTAAGTAAAGAGACATGAAAATCTAATAAAAATGCAGTACTGGAACGCAGTAGTAGTGGAAGTAAAAGGAGAAAAAGTTACAGAAAAATAGAGATACAGTGGTAAGAACGAGAGAGAGTTGAAAGAGTAATTGATTTCTGAATCGGTTTCAGCTAGTAATACTGAATACACTGTTCAAATTTCACAAAAGGAGGCGATGTACTTGAAAAAGGCATAAAAGCATGGGAAGATTCCAATTGGATTACCTCACGGCCAGATAGAGATCCCGATATCAGATACTGGATTGTAAGGACTACTCCGGAACAGGTACAGACTCTGATTGCAATGCTGTAACATGGAAACTTAAGTTTCAAAAAATCGTCCCACCGAATAAATGTAGAAAGAAGTAGGAATTAAAATACTGAGGATTCATGAAATGCATTTAAAGTTATCGAAGACTGTAGATGATAACGAACAGCACAGCTAACAGCTCAGTTGAAGAGGAATAGAAATCTCTAAAAAGGGTAATAGCAAATGTCGGACAGACAAACATAGGAACTGCGAAGAACGACTGGGGAAAAGGAGAAACGTTTCTGTTGATCGCCGAAAGAACAAAGTACAGAACTGTTCAATTAAAGACAGGAATACAGCATTATAAGTCACTTAGCAATGAAAGAAATAGAAACTGCAGGGAAGCCAAGGCGAGAGGAGTGCAACAAAAAAGGGAATAAATCGGAATGATTGACGAAAGGACTGATACAGTGTCCAGTCCACATTCTGCACTCATTAGACAAATCATTCTATTCAGAAGATTACGTAATTATTCTTCACTTTCACCCGGGAAAGCAGTGTCATCATCGAATCGTATCACTGATGCCCTTTTACCTTGAATTTTAATTCCACTCCTGAACCTTTCTTTCATTTCCATCATTGCTTCTTCGATGAACAGATTCAACAGTGAAGCGAAAGATTACACCCCTTTAATCCCAGCGATTCGATTTAGGTTGTCCACTGTTATTATTCTCTCTTGGCTCCTGTACGTACTGTATACTAGCCGTCTCTCCGTACAGTTTACCTCTATTTTTCTCAGAATTGGAACATCTTGCACCATTTTACACTGTCAAACACTATTTCCAGGTCGATAAATCCTAGGAATGTGTTTTTCTTTTTCTTTGGTCTTGCTTGTATTATCAAGCTCAACGTCAGAATTGCCTGTCTGGCGCCTTGACCTTTTCTAAAGCCAAACCGATCGTAATCTAGCACGTTCAAAATTTTCTTTTCCATTCATCTGTATAGTATTCTTGTCAGCAACTTGAATGCAAGAGGTGTTAAGCCGATTGTGTGATAATCCTCGCACTTGTCAGCTCCTGCATTCTTCGGAATTGTGTGGATGATATTTTTCCGAAATTCAGATGGTATGGCGTAAACTCATACATTCTACATACCAACTGAGTAGTTGTTTTGTTGCTACATACCCCAAATGATTTTAGAAATTCGAATGGAGTGTTATCCGTCCCTTCTGCCTTATTTGATCTTAAGTCTCCAAAGCCCTTTTAAATTATCATTCTAATATTGGATACCCTATCTCTTCTAAATCGATTCATGTTTCTTCTTTTATCACATCAGACAAATCTTCCATCTCATAGAGGTCATCAATGTACTCTTTCCACCTATCCTCCTCTGCATGTAACAGTGGAATTCCCGTTGCACTTTGAATGCTACCACCTTTGCTTTTAATGTTACGGAAGATTGTTTTCACTTTCATATATGCTGACTCAGTCCTTCCGAGAATCATTTTTTTTTCGATTTCTTCACATTTTTCATGCAGCCATATAGTTTCAGATTCCCTGCACTTCCTATTTATTTTATTCCTCAGCGACTTGTGTTCCTGTGTTCCAGAATTTCCCTGCACGGCTTTGTAGTTCATTCTTTCAACGATCAACTGAAGTATTTCTTCTGTTACTCATGGTTTCTTCGCATTTACGTTCTTTGTATCTACGTTTTTCTTGCCAACTTCTGTGATTGCCCTTTCTAGAGATGTCCATTCCTCTTCAACAGTACTGCGTATTGAATTATTCTTTATTGCTGTATCTATTGCCTTAGAGAACTTCAAGCGTGTCTCGTCATCCCTTAGTACTTCTGTATCCCACTTCTTTGCGTATTGAATCTTCCTGTCTAATCTCTTGAACTTCAGCCTACTCTTTATCATTTTTACATTGTGATCTGAGTCTATGTCTGCTCCTGGGTACACCTTACAACCCAGTATCTGATTTCGGAATCCCTGTGTGACCATGATGTAATCTAATTGTAATCTTCCCGTATCACCCGGTCTCTTCCAAGTACAGCTCCCCCTCTTGTGATTCTTGAACAGAGTAATATCTGTTACTAGCTGCAATGTATTACAGAACTCAAATAGTCTTTCACCTCTCTCATTTCTTGTCCCAATTCCATGTCCTCCTTCCCCTACAACTGCATTCCAGTCCCCCATGATTATTAGATTTTCTTCTCACTTTACGTATTGTATTACCCTTTTAATATCCTCATATACTTTATCTCTTCATCTTCGGGCTACGACGTCGGCATGTGTACCTGAACTATCGTTATCGTTGTTGGATTGCTATAGATTCTGACAAGAGCAAGGCTATCACTAAATTGTTCACTGTAACCCTCTCTTTGCCCTACCTTTCTATTCATAACAAATCCTACTCCCGTTATATCATTTTCCGCTACTGCTGATATTACCCCAAACTCATCTGACCAAAAGTCCTTTTACTCTTTCTATTTTACTTCACTGACTCCTACTACATTTTCTCGCTTCCCTACCATATTCAAGCTTCTGACAACCCATGTCCCGACTTGTAGAACGTTATCCTTTCGCTGATTATTCAATCCTTACTTTGGCAGTCCCATCCCGGACATCTAAATGGGGGACTATTCCGAAATCTTTTGCCAATGGAGAAAACATCATGACACTTTTCCAATTACAGGCCACAGGTCCTGTGGGTATACGTTGTGTGTCTTTGATGTTGTGGTTTCCATTGTCTTCGGTACCCTCATGCCGTTCATCATTGCTGATCCTTCCACCTGTAGGGGCAGTTTCCCACCCCAAGGACAAGAGAGTGCCCTGAACTTCTGTCCTACTCCGCCCTCTTTGACAGGGCCGTTGGCAGTTTGAGAGTGAGTTCTTATGCCGGAAGTCTTCGGCCGCCAGTGCTGATTATTAATCAAAATTTGAGCGGTGGCGGGTTATGAACCCGGGACCGAGAGCGTTTTGATAATTAATCAAAGACACTACCCCTAGCCCATGTGTGCACTCGCTACCGATACAGCAAAAAACCAATGACAGACGGAGCAAAGAAGACGTCAGAAGCAGCCTAGCACTGGCGAAAAGTGGATTCTTGACCAAGAGAAGTTTACTAGTATCAGACATAATCCTTAATTTGAGGAAGAAATTTCTGAGATTATACTTGTGCAACGGCATTATATTGCAGTGAAACATGGGCCATGGGAAAACCAGAACTGAACAGAATTGAAGAATTTGAGATGTGGTGCCGCAAAAATGTTGAAAATCAGATAGACTGACAAGTTAATAAATAAGGAGGTTCTGCGCAGAGTTGGAGAAGAAAGGAATATGTGGAAAACACTGACAAGAAGAAGGGTCACGATGATGGGATATCAGTTAACATACCAGGGAATAACTTCAATAGTACTAGAGGGACCTGTAGAGGACAAAACCTGTAGAGGAAGACAGAGACAGGAATATATCCAGAAAACAACTGAGGACGTATTCTTTGATGAAGAGGTTGGCACAGGAGAGGAATTCGTGGCGGGCCGCATCAAACCAGTCCTGCAATCCTGACCCTACTTCTTCTCAAGGTTCCGACATATTTCTTTTCTCTCCAATTCCGTGAGAAACATCATTTCTTACTTTAATACTCCAATTATTTTTCAACATCATTCTATATCACTGTATTTCAGACTCTTCGATTCTCTTCCTTTTCAGTTTTCCATCAGTCCATATTTCATTAGCATACATTGCTATGCTCCAAATGTACGTCTTAGACTTTTCTTCCTCAATTTTAGGCCTGTGTAGTAGACTTCTTTTCTGCAGGAACGCCTTACTTGCCCGCGCTAATATGCTATTTTATGCCTTCCTTGCTCCATCATGTATTATATTGCTTCAAAGGAATTACTTAACTTCGTCAAGTGCGTGGTCACGAGTTTTGATGTTATGTTTATCGTTGGCCTCATTTCTGCTACTCCTCATTACTTACGCCTTTCTCCAGTTTATCCTCAGTCCATATGGTATGCTCGTTGTACAGTTGGTTTCATTTAACGGGTTCTGCAGTTCCTTAAGTTCTTCATTTGTGTGGCCATATCGTCCGTGGATTCTTTGTAATTATTATAGGTGCACTTGCAATTCATCTTCACTTTCTCTTAGGTTAGCAATGTCATCAGCAGATCTTTCCTTTAAACAATATTTTTATGTCTATATGTTACATTTGGTGCCCAAACATAAGTTATTCAACACTGTGTGATATTAAAAATTGCAAATTACTTTCGGAATCCCGAAATATTGTTCGTCATAACCTCCATGCGTTAAGTGCCATCTGGGGGATATCTTTGTTTAACGCTTTCGTGAGTACATTCCGATCAGTTTGCGCTTGTATTTCACGGCTTTAAGACCGACGACGACCTGTGTTAGAATGTTTGACTGACTCATTTTTGCTATTTGTTGGTTCATAATCCCCCCCACCGATGGACTTTGCCGTCGGTGTGGTGGCTCGCGTGCCTTAGTGATAGAGAGAGCCGTACCGTAGGCTCAACCACAACGGAGAGTATCCATTGGGATTCCAGAGAAGCGAGCAGCTCCTGAAGAAGGGCAGCAGGCTTTTCAGTAGGTGGAGGGACAACAGTCTGGATGATTGACTTACCTGATCCCGTAACATCAACCAAAACCGTCTTGCTATGCTAGTACTGTGAACGGCTGAAAGCAAGGGGAAACTGCAGCCCTAATTTTTCCCGATGGCATGGAGCTCTACTATATGGGGAAATGATGATGGAATCCTCTTGGGTATTAACATTTCGGAGGTAAAATAGCCCCCATTCGGATATCCAGGCGGGTACAACTCAGAAGGATGTCGATATCAGGAGAAACAAAACTCGAGTTCTACGGATCGGTGGGCGGAATGTTAGAGACTTTACTCCTACAGGTAGCATAGAAACTTTAAAAAGAAAAATAGATGGGCTGGAGTTAAATACAGCGGTAATATGTGAAGTTCGGTGACAGGAGCAGGAATTCTGACCGGCTGAAAACAGAGCTATAAATACAAAATCAAACTGGGATAATGCGGGAGTCGGTATAATAAAGAAAAAGAAAATAGGAACGCCGGTAAGCTACTATGAACAGCACAGTGAACTCATTCTTGTAGTCAAAATAGACACAAAGCCAACACCTGAGACAGAAGTAAAAATTTATGTGTTAACAAGCTCCGCAGATGTAAAGACTGAAGGAGTGTTTTAAAAGATGAAATAAATTATTTTGACAGTTAAGGGAGATGAAAATTTAATTGTGATTGGACCTGCAATTCGATAGCAAGAAAAGGAAGAGAAAAATACTGGGTGAATATGGAGTGGGGGAAGGAATGGAAGAGAAAGCCGCCTGGTAGAATTCAGCACAGAGCACAATTTAACCATCGCAAACACTTGGTTAAAGAATGTTGTTAACGTGGAAGAGACCTGGAGACACCGGAAAGTACAATAATGATTATATGACGGTAAGACAGAGATTTCGGAACCAGAGTTTAAATTGTAAGGCTTTTCAGGGGCAGATGTGGACTCTGACCACAATGTACTGGTTACGAACTGTAGATTAAAATTGCAAAAAGGTAGATACTTGAGATGAGACCTGGATAATTTGAAAGAACCAGAGGTTGTTGACAGTTTCAGTGTGAGCATTAGGCAACGGCTGACTAGAACAAGGGAAAGGAACACAGTAGAAGAATAATGGGTAGCTTTAAGAGATGAAATAATGAAGCTGGCATGGGATCAACTAGGTAAAAAGACCAGGTCTAGTAGAAATCCTTGGATGATACAGGAGACATTGAATTTAACTGAAGAAAAGAGAAAATTAAAAAGTGCAGGAAATAAAGCAGATGAAAGGAATAGAAACGCGTAAATAATGCGACTGACAGGAAGTGCAAAATGACTATGCAGGAATGACTAGGCGCTTCAGTCTGGAACCGTTCGCTACTGTCGCAGGTTCGAATCCTGCCTTGGGCATGGATGTTGTGATGTCCTTAGGTTAGTTAGATTTAAGTAGTTCTACGTTCTATGGGTCTGATGACCTCAAATGTTAAGTCCCATAGCGCTCAGCAACATTTGAACCGTTTTTGAATGGCTAGACGACAAATTTAAGGATTTAGAAGCATATTTCACTGGGGGAATGATAGATACCGCCTACAGGAAAATAAAAGAGGCCTTTGGAGGAAATAGCAGCAGCTGTGTGAATATCAACGGCTCAGATAGAAAACCAGTTCTGACGAAAGAGGGTGCAAAATGGTTCAAATGGCTCTGAGCACTATGGGACTCAACTGCAGTGGTCATCAGTCCCCTAGAACTTAGAACTACTTAAACCTAACTAACCTAAGGACATCACGCACACCCATGACCGAGGCAGGATTCGAACCTGCGACCGTAGCAGCAGCGCGGCTCCGGACTGGAGCGCCTAGAACCGCACGACTACCGCGGCCGGCACGAAAGAAGGGAAAGCTGATAGGCAGAAGGAGTATATACAGGGTCTGTATGAAGGAGATGAACCTGAGAGTAATACTGTAGAAAGGGCTAAGGACGTAGTGAGGAAGGGGTGGGAGATATGATACTTCGTGAAGAATCTGAAAGAGCACTGAAGAGGCTAATTCAAAAGACAGCCCTGGGAACAGACGACGTTCCGTCAGAACTACTGACAGCCTTGGGAGCACCAGGCGTGACATAATTGTTCCATCTTGTGTGAAAGATGTATGAGACAGGTAAAATACCCTCAAACTTCAAGAAGAATGTAATAATTGCAATTCCAAAGAAGGTGCTGACCGGTGTGTAAATTACCAAATCACTATTAAACTAAGTCATCGTTGCCAACGGCCTTGCCGCAGTGATAACACCGGTTCCCTTCAGATTACCGAAGTTTTCGGGCTGGGCTAGCACTTGGGTAGGTGACCACCCGGTCTGCCGAGCGCTGTTTGGCAAGTGGGGTGCACTCAGCCCCTGTGAGGCAAACTGAGGAGCTACCTGCTGAGAAGTAGCGACTCCGGTCTCGTAAACTGACACACGGAGGAGAGCGGTGTGCTGACCACATGCCCCTCCATATCCGCATCCAGTGACGCCTGTGGTCTGAGTGAGTATGACACGGCGGCCGGTCGGTACCGTTGGGCCTTCAAAGGCCTGTTCGGACGGAGAGAAGTCGTGGTAGCAAAATACTGACACCAATTCCTTACAGATTAATGGAAAAACTGGTAGAAGCCGATTTTGGGGAAGCTTAGTTTGGATTTTGGAGAAATGTAGGAACACGTGGAGCGATACTAAACCTACGACTTACTTTAGAGGTTAGGTTAAGGAAAGGTAAACCTACATTTGTAGTACTTGTAGACCTAGAGAAAGCTTTTGACAATGTTGAGTGGAATAATCTCTTTGAAAGTCGGAAGATAGGAGAGGTAAAATACAGGGAGTGAAGTGCTATTTACAACTTGTACAAAAACCAGGTGACAGTTACAAGAGTCGATAGACATGAAGGGGAACCCTTGGTTCAGAATTGACTGCTCTCATGTGCGCCCGTATTACTTTAGATCCTTTGGAAATGGCCTAACGCCGCCACACATAATGTACAACAAAGTCAATGTAAACTACGGTCACGGCAAATGTGTTATTATAGTGCAACTAAACGACCGTGACATATTAAAGATCATCTGTGTAACGTATCACTGAAATCCCCGGGCCGGCCGAAGTGGCCGTGCGGTTAAAGGAGCTGCAGTCTGGAACCGCAAGACCGCTACGGTCGCAGGTTCGAATCCTGCCTCGGGCATGGATGTTTGTGATGTCCTTAGGTTAGTTAGGTTTAACTAGTTCTAAGTTCTAGGGGACTAATGACCTCAGCAGTTGAGTCCCATAGTGCTCAGAGCCATTTGAACCATTTGCACCAAATCCCCGGAATCCTTAGGCCCTGAATTTTAAACTCATTCCTGAAATAATCTCTTATGTCCGTCGTCATGTGTTCTATATACAGATTGAACAGTTATAACAGTCATAACGGAGGAAGGGGGCGAAGTCTGAATCCCTAACTGACATCCTTTTTAATGCGAATGCTTTGTTTCAGTCTCCTGTTCTCATTTTTGTGTTCTTGCTTCTTGTAGATTGTTAACCAACTTTCCCTGTAGCGTATACCTATATTTCCTAACATCAAACATGTTGCAATGTTTCCCATTGTTGAACATTTTACTTGGTAGACAAATCCTGTGAAGGAGCTTCGTTTTTCTTAATTCTTGCTTCTGTTATCAAAGGCATCTGCAGCTCGTGTGCCTTTATCTTTCGTAAAGCAAAACTGTTTGCGATCTAAAGGATCCTCAGTTTTCTTCTCCATTACTCTTGTCAGCAATTCGGACGCATAAACTTTAAAGCTCATTGTGCAATAATTCTGGCATTTATATGGCTTGCTACCTCCGGGGTTTTGTGGATATTTTTCCCCAAAACTCTGATGGTATGTCTCCATAAACGCCCCATGACAGCTTAATTTCGTCGCTGGGGCGACTACACCAGATTCGCGAACTTGCTCGGCGCGCACCTTTGACCTACGCAGGCGGGGGGGTACTCGTTCTGACGATGAAAGGGGTTAAAAATACTGCACCGCCTTCCGCGGCAGGTTTCAAGCCTTTCTTGGCGGAGTGGCCACTCGACAAAGGGGCCCCGGCCGTGAAAGGCCTCTGCCTGCACCCTAAGTGGGCCCGGATACTGATACGCCGGGCTAGCAGCGCTCTCTCTCTCTCTCTCTCTCTCTCTCTCCCTGTCCCTTTCTTCCCCCCTCTCTCCCTCACTGTATCTCTCTGTGGGCCTCTCTCACCGTAGAACCTCAACGTCCGGGATACGGGTCACGCCGAGCTAAGCGAAATTACCACACCAGGCAAGAGGGGTAAGCCATTTAGCAGCTCAGGTTTGAAGAGCGGTGATAATGAAACGGAAAATCTTGTCGTTGTTCCAGGGATAGGGGAGGATCACGCAAGTCTTCTGTTGAAAGACTGTATGGGAGGTGCATTTGGGCAGTTCGCAGTTAATACAAACTATCGACAGTCTTCCAATCGCCGTTTTTATTATATCAAACTGATAGGTTTCGGATAGTGTCGAACAACTTTAGATCTGATGAAAATGTAACAACAAATGACTCCTGGGTTCTAAACCCGTTTTTGCAATACAACAGATCAGGAACATCTTTCCCTCTAATTACAATACTATCGTTATATGTCATACTATTTCTCGTAATTACAGAGTAAAAAGTCTTGACGGAACACTATCAGTTTCACTGCGATACACGACAGCCAAAATGTAGGCAGTCGCTTTACATTGAAATGTACATGTGCTTGCCACAATCCTACGATCCTCAAAAAATGTTGAACCACTGGGAGCAGAGAAACGGGATTACCTTAACGACAGATCGCACAGCCATTTGGCGGTATTGCAATGACTGCGAAACGAGTTATGACAACATGGACCTAGGTCAACAGTGGGGCGAGAATAGTGAGCACAGTTCCTTCCACGCCGATTATACCACGACAAGATTATACGATTGCTCGACAGGCTCTGACAACCACTAAAATCCGAGCAGAGGTGAGAGATAGTGTCCCAGATTATTGGAAGTTGTGATCAGATGTCCAGTTCCCATCCATCTTGTATTGCTGACACTGAAGAGACCAGAGAATTTCGTGCTGTAGAGCCAGAATCAACTGGAACATAGAAAGGTACACGGATGTGACAGGTCATGGGATAGCGATATGAACATACACAGAAGGCGGTAGTGTCGCGTACGCAAAGTATAAAAGGGCAGTGCATTGGTGGAGGTACCATTTCTACCCAGGTGATTCATGCGAAGAGGCTTCCGACGTTATTATTGTTGCACGACGGGAATTAACAGACTTTGAACGCAGAATGGTAGTTGAAGCTAGAAGCATGGGACATTTGTTTTCGGAAATCGTTAGGGAATTCAGTATTCCGAGATCCACGGTGTCAAGAGTTTGCGAAGAGCACACATTACCTCTCGGAACGGACAATGCAGTGACCGATTGCCTTCACTTAATGACTGAGAGCAGTAGCTTTTGTGTACAGCTGCAAGTGCTAACAGACAAGCAACACTGAGTGAAACAACAGCAGAAATCAATTTGGAACATACGACGAAAATATCCTTTAGGATAGTGCGGCAAAATTTGGCATTAATGGGCTATGGCAGCATCGACTGAAGCTCCTTTCCGGGATTGTGACCATATTGGCTGGACCCTAGGCTGGAAAATCATGTCCTGGTCAGATGACTCCCGATGTCAGTTGGTAAGAGCTGATGGTAGGGTTCAAGTGTGGTGCAGACCTGGGGTTCAGATATGGTGTAGAGCCTACCAAATCATGGACCTAGGTTGTCAAAGTGCTGTACAAGGTGGTGGTGGCTCCATACGGTGTGAGCTGTGTTTAAAAAGAATGTAATGCGTCCTTTCGTCCAACTGAACCGATCCTTGACTGGAAATGATTATGTTCAACTACCTGCAGATCATTTGCAGCTGTTCACGAACATCACGTTCTCAAACAACGATGGAATATAATGGATAACATTGTCACTGAGCCACAGTTGTTCGCGATTGGTTTGAAGTACATTCTGGATAATTCGAGCGAATGATTTTGCCACCCAAACCGTTGGACACGAGGCCCATCGACCAAAATCCTGCCCAGGCAACATATGCGCAACAGAGACAACATGGCTCAGTATTTCTGCAGGGCACATCGAGCTTCAGCACTACACCAGGCTAAAGGAGGTCCGACAGGATATTATAAGGTATCCCGTGGCTTTTGTCAGTTCAGTTTATTCTCTGGTGTTTAGCGTCAAGTCCTGTTTCTGTTTATGGTGGTCAGCTCCTTGCCAACGTGTCCGTACACGACATGGTGAGAGACCACAGGCGGTAACGACTCTTGAGACCCAGACCCCTCCAGCTTCTTGAGTGATGTAATGGGGAACTACTGTATATGACAACAGGACTGTTATGATAATTGTTGAAGGTAGGCTAAATGGTCACCACTACGTGGAAAGAATAATAAACACGATTAACACACCCTTCAAGAGGAAGGCCCAAATAGTTTCTTCTAGCATGATAACGCAAGATCTCACATTGCATTTCAGATTAAAAACGCTCTGAGTATTGTACGAACCTTAGAGCAGTGCTGGTATGCGATGGAAGGAAACATGCTTTCATACCAACCTCCAACCAGTAATCTTGATGAAGTGATACAGCATTTCTTTCAGGCATTTCTTAAGGTGACACTTGGAGGCAATTTGCTTTCACGCGACACCGAATACAGGTGTGTATTACTGCCCTTGGGAATCACATTTCATACTGATGTTGATAATCAGTCAGAATGGAATACCATTTTAATCAATTAATGCCTGTTACGTGAAGAATATCTAAACAGAGTCTGATATATGTCGGACGTTTCCTTCTTCAGGTCTTTCCATTTCCGTCAGCGTAATGTGCAGAATGCCCCCTTGTATACTCATGCTCATAAATTAAGGATAATGCTGATACATCGTGAAACAAAGCTCTGGTGGGCGGTTTGCGGGTTTAAATCACCTCGGTGTATACCATGCGGTGTATTTGACCTGCGGTCGTCAAGTGTGGAGACGTTTTAAGACGTGCTTGTGGTGACTGTGTGTTGAAAATGGCTCAAACAACACATATTGATGCCGTTATGAGGGGTAGAACTCTAGGGTGAATGGAGGCTGGTCAAATACAGCAGGTCGTAGCACGAGCCCTCCGTGTGCCACAAAGTGTAATCTCAAGATTATGGCAACGATACCAGCAGACAGGAAACGTGTCCAGGCGCTACAGTACGGGACGTCCACAGTGTACAACACCACAAGAAGACCGATATCTCACCATCAGTTCCCGCAGACGGCCACGGAGTACTACCGGTAGCCTTGCTCAGGACCTTACAGCACCCACTGGAACAGTTGTCTCCAGATACACAGTCTACAGATGACTGAAAGAACATGGTTTATTCGCCCGGAGACCTGCAAGGTGCATTCCACTGACCCCTGGTCGCACGAGATCCCGTAAAGCCGGGTGTCAAGAACACAGTACATGGTCATTGGAACAGTAGTCCCAGGTTATGTTCACGGACGGGTCCTGGTATAGTCTGAACAGTGATACTCTTCGGGTTTTCATCTGGCGTGAACCAGGAACCAGATAGCAACCCCTTAATGTCCTTGAAAGGGACCTGTATGGAGGTCGTGGTTTGGTGATGTGGGGTGGGATTTTGATTGGTGCACGAACACCCCCGCATCTCTTTGACAGAGGAACTGTAACAGGTCAGGGTTATCGGGACGTCATTTTGCACCAGTATGTCCGCCTTTCCAGGGGTGCAGTGGGTCCCACCTTCCTCCTGATGGACGATAACGCACGGTCCCACCTAGCTGCCATCGTGGAGGAGTACCTTGAAACAGAAGATATCAGGCGAATGGAGTGGCCTGCCTGTTCTCCAGATCTAAACCCATCGACCGCGTCTGGGATGCTCTCGGACGACGTATCGCTGCACGTCTTCAAACCCCTACGACACTTCAGGGACTCCGACGGCACTGGTGCAAGAATGGGAGGCTACACCCCAGCAGCTGCTCGACCACCTGATCCAGAGTATGCCAACCCATTGTGAGGCTTGTGTACGTGTGTATGGTGATCATATCCCATATTGTTGTCGGGGTACATGCGCAGCAAAAAGTGGCATTTTGTTCCACATGTGTTTTGGGACGGTTTCCTCAAATTAGCACCAATACTGCGGACTTACAGATCTGTGTCGTGTGTGTTCCCTATGTGCCTATGCTATTAGCGCCTGTTTTGCGTAGCGCCACGTTGTGTGGTACCACATTCTGCAATTATCCTTAATTTTGAGCACGAGTGTAGCTTCTGCCACTGAAGTTGGATGGGAATGTTCGTGACGTCTTCGTTAGATCATTTTTATTTGAACTATGAATCCTGCTTCTCAATGGTACAAGAATGGTGAGCAGCTCTGAAGTATTGGTGGAATGAGGGTTTTGTATGCCACCTCACCCACAGATGGATTATATTTCTTGATGAATATTCTGTGAAGATTTTGATAACTGGAATATATATATTATTTTTCTTTACCTTCTATTGCTTCCTTTTACTCTGTACGTATATCTTTGGCGGTCTAAAATAGTTTTTTTGGTTTGTTCCACACTGCCGAATGTGCTTATGTTTCGTTTTATTTAAGTTACTACATTACTAAGGTGGCTTTCTCCCCAATATATCTGTAAAGAACAAATTTTCAATCTAAAGACCATGCTAAAATACAAAGCAGTCAGTAACAGCCCAATAATTTACACATTTGTTGACTTTAAGAAGGCATACGATTCAGTTAACCGACAAGCACTTTTAGATATCCTTGAAGAACAAGCGTTAGATCCAAAAATACTTAACCTCATCAAAGAAATGTTGACCGATACTATCACCAAGGTAAAATTCGTGGGTGAAATATCCGAGACCTTTCGATCAGAACTGGCGTCCTAAAATTTCATGGTCTTTCTCGTCTCCTATTCAGTCTTGTGTAGGACAAGGTCATCAGCGAATGGGAAAAGGAACTGAAGAATAAAAACTGTTGGGAACTTATACAGTTGGGGTGAGTCAGGGATGACACAAGAATTTAATGGTTAGCTTTTGTTGACGACTTAGCCTTACTAGCGGATGACGAGATAGCAGGAATTGAACAGGTAGAAACCATTGAAGAATGTGTAAAGAATGTTGGTCTGCAAATACCTTTCCTAAAGTCTGAGTTCACCGCCACAAAAACTGACACGCATAACGTGACTACAAAATACGGTCATGTCAATAGAGTCCCATGTTTTAAATAGGTGAAGTCCTTGAACTTACGCGGCGAGAGAAAATAGCACAAAGCATTCGCCTCCAAAAACTAGAGGCTATGGAAGAACCTACAAGGCGTACAATAAAAAATGCTTGTCCAAAAACACTAAAATTAGGCACTGTAGTACAGTATTAAAACCTGAAGTCCTGTTTGCCAGTGAAACCCTGACAGTCCATATAAAAGATGACCTAGAACTCTTATTAATGGAGAACGTAAAATCATCAGAAAGATACCAGGGGCAAAGGAAACAAAAGAGGGCTGTAGACTACAATCTCGACAAGCAACTGAGAAACTGTCCAACCTTGCACCAGACATTAGAAAAAGGCGATTAAAATTTTATGGGAACGTCTCTAGACTTCCCAAAACAAGACTTACGCACAAAATTCTTAAATACATAGAAGGACTTGAAACTATACCCTGGATACAAGAGGTCAGAAAGGACCTACCAGAAGCTCAGATAAATTATGCGGATATTTTGGACAGAAAGGTATTTAAGCAGAAAGTTGACAGATGGGAAGTTAAGTCAGAGGACGAAGCTCCGAAGAAAGCAGAAACAAAATGGACAGAGGAAAGGAAAAGAGCCCATGGACAAAAAATGAAAGCACGTGGAAAAAAAGAAAAAAAATCAAGTATCTTTGGTTGGTCCAACAGGGTCTAATCGCACATAATAATAATAAATTGCTACATGAGTCTCTTAGTAATTGAGTATACAAAACTTCAAATTATGTTTGATCTTCTTTGCTTTTGTTAAATGCGCTGTGTGACACCAAACGTAATATGCAGAACTGTTGTACAAACTGTGAGGCGACAACAATATCGGCCGGCCAGGATGGCCGAGCGGTTCTAGGCGCTACAGTCTGGAACCACGCGACCGCTACGGTCGCAGGCTCGAATCCTGCCTCGGGCATGGATGAGTGTAATGTCCTTAGGTTAGTTAGGTTTAAGTAGTTCTAAATTCTAGGGGACTGATGACCTCAGCACTTAAGTCCCATAGTGCTCAGAGCCACTTGAACCATTTTTTTTGAAGCGACAACAATATGGATCGCTGGAATTGACAAGCGACAATCAGTGGGTGTGCAGTGGCATGACATGTACGCGCGTGTGTTGTGCTATTGCCGAGTGGGATAAAAACACAGGCAGCTATATTTTTTCTGTTTTTGAACCGGTTTGAACTAAAATTGGATGTGAACATTACGAAAATATTGCTAGCTTCGTGGAGTGTTATGAACGGCACGGCAGTGGCAGTACACATGCGGATGAGCAGTGATTGTTGTTATTTGAACCAAACTGTCTGGTAACTGAGTTGATCAAATTAATGTATTTTAAAATTTCTTATTTTATTTGTAACTTAATGAACGGTCTAGCGGGGAACTGATGACCTCATAATTTAAGTCCCATAGTACTCAGAGCCATTTGAACGGTCTAGTGCGTTAAAACATGAGTTAAGGTGAATGTTGCACCGTTCTGAAACTGTGTACGCGTCGTTGATAACAGAAAGCTTCAAGAGGAGATTAGATAGGAGTCATAGGCTTTTACCCAATAAAGTAACGTTCGTGGCTGCCGTCACATCACCTTTTGGAGCACATATTCATAGTTTTGTTGTTAGTTGCAAAGCTAAAAAATGTGGAAAAAAAGACTTAGTTGTGGTGACGCATTGGTCTGCAGCTTTAACCACCGAGGTCTAGGCTAGGTTGGTAGGTGACAGATAGGTTGTAAGCAGGAGAATCCACCGAATGTAAAATGTAAACAAACATCTTAAATAATCTTGGTTATGGTGACAGACTGATCTCTAGGTCTGCCCGCGGTGTAGGTTAAGCTGGAAGGTGAGAGTTTGGTTGTCATCTTGCGAAGCCAACGAATGTGATACTAAAAAAATCTGATTGTGGTGACAGAGTGATCTGCGCCTTAGCCTGTTCAAAAAAACTTAGCCAAGAACTTAACGTAACAGTTGCTAAATTGTTTACGGTGCATGTAGCATGTTTTCTAAGTCACTGGTCAAAGCCGACATTCCTGTATATCCGAAACAGCAACAATTACGTTCGATCAATATGCGATCAAAGGAACGCCATGGAGCATGATATTACTGTCTGGAGAATCATGCACCAAGCAAGAGGGCACATCTGCTCCAATTTCACAACTGATGGAGCCACTTTAATTACGCCGCTGCCGTGACGAGCTGCCGTAGACGTCAGATCGCACCGATTACGAACAGGTAAACTACGACACAAAGCTGCTGCTATGTCAAGACTTTAAAATACGAGTATTCCGGCAGCTACAGTTACAATTTTTCTTTTCTTCTATAATGCTATTTCCATTAAAAAATGTAGTTTCTGTGAAGAATGTTTGCAATCAGTGTTAATGTTATATGCCTCATTATTGCATGTATGTATTTTTACGTACCTTTTGCGAAGCCTGGTGTTTTTTATGGGCCTATGTGTGCAGTGTTTCCAATAGACGTATTGTTGTGATACATCGCAATTTGCGTAAGCTATGGCGTCCACCATTATATTCCGAGCGCCGACCAATCATACCAGTGCTACTCGTTCGCTATTTGTGCAAGACATACAGTCGGTGGGAACTTTAAATCTGGCAACCGACCAACAACAAGAACTGTGTTTACATTCAGAGAACATCATACTGCTGCATACTCATGACGAGGCTTTCACAGGTATACCCGAGTAAAATTACAGGCTGTTCCGCCACTATCTATGAAATAAATTACGCTATTTTTGGTCTTCTTTTGGGGTACATTAAAAATTTCTGGAATGGTTTCTTTCATAAACTTCGTAAGAAGAACGGGTTCTTTAAGTCTATATCAGCAAGGTCTAGTTTATCACGATCTTTCGTGTCATATTATCATATAAATGCACGGTCAAATCTACGCAGAGAAGATCTCTTAAACCTGTTTCCTTCCAATGAATCACCGATGTCATCTGCGTTCAAGATTAGTTTTATGTCGTCGTTCAAACTTAATCGATACGTACGGAACTCCGAGATATTTGATAGAAATTACTGCTTCCACTGAGTGTCTGGCAATCGCGCAATTGAACGACAATGGACATTTCACCTTACATTTGTTTGTGTTGAGGGTCCACTCCAAATCCTCGCATCAGATGCCTTTCATTTGCAGTCTTCCCACAGTTCAGTGCAATTTCTTAACTTTCTGGCCTTGTACACAGTAGAATCATATGCGAATATCGTTGTGGAGCTTTCGAAATTCCTGCAACAGTCATTTGACGTACGCCCGAAGAGCCTTTTAGGCCTGAATATTTCATTGTGTTATGAATATGATAAATATCTAGAATGTAGTATATTCTTTCTTCCAGCATGCCTACCGCGCCATTTATTTCATGAAAATTAAGTCGCCGTTGTTCCAATACTCTGCTGACCAGCTTGTAGATGTTCCTGTCTATGGTAGTTGTTTCTTTTTAGCCTTGCTCATACGAGAACTCAAATATTTGATTCCTGCAGGTCGTTTATTAACTATAGAAAATGGAGTAGCGGATTCCTCATAAGCTTCACATCATCACTCTCTGTCGTGTATGGCGTTGCAGAGTCCACGATAAATGATTTTATGACGGAATGCTTTTTAACTTTATTCTTTAATGTTTTGTACATGGTTGGAGCAGTAACTTGTTTAGGTTGTCAACATTTCTTTCTGAAGAAGAAGTTTATATGGTAGAGAAGTTTTAATAAACTTTCCATTTTGCAGCTGATTGGCTGTTTATTATTTCTGCAAGGAGATTAACTGTAAAAGACAGCTACTGTGAAAAAAAGATTTACTCACGTCATTGCCCAACACATATGAAAATCACACAAACAAAATTTCATCAGTAGCAACGCTATCTATGGTAGATCCAAAACCTGCCAACGTTTGCCCGCGTAACGAAACTATTACCAACTGCTGAACACACGGTGACTTAACCAGGGTGTGGGAGCCGGTACGTGTGCAATGTGCACCGCGTATTTGTGAGAGGCAAAAAATGAGAAAAGGGAAATGTAAGAGGACGAACAAGAAAAAGGAGAAGAAGAAGGAATAAAGAATAATGAAAAGGACTAGGCGACACTAAAATGAGAAGGAGGCTGAGATGTATGACAGGGAATCAAGAGGAAGCTCTAAATAAAATGTGTTGAACAACTGTTCTATGTCCAACCTATTTCCTTGTGGAGACACGGTTGTTTCTTCTTTCCAGATACCAGATTGAATCACTCTAGTTACGCAGAATGGTCCAACAGAACTTCAGTTTTATTTTGCACTTGTGTTTTTGTTAAGCTTTGCAGTGATTGGAAAAGAAAGACTGAAAACGGAATTCAGCTATTGTCGCAAGTAATACGACCTTGTCTTGAATCGTATACGAAAAAGAAATAATGAAGCGTACAACTTTTACTCCACTGTTGAGTGGTGTTGTTTTCAAGAAATGAATAAACACGATAAGCGCCGATGCAGCTTAACTCTCCATCGGGCGCGCCGATTTTCGTGACACGAACGGGCGCGCGGCGTGCTTTATGCACATGCAAAGAACAGCTGTCTTCATCCGACCGCCGTAACCATATATGAGCAAAATCACAATTAACCTTAGTTTAATTAAGCAACGATAATATAAATCTCTATTATATGAGCCAAATCACTCTTTAATTACACAATAATATAATAAACTTCCTTCTGTTGCGGCGTACAAGCATTACCGCACAGTTATGACCCACTCGGGGCATTAAACAGTTCAGGTGCATCAGATCCCCACCAAAAATGTATTTCATCACTAATAATCTCGTAGGCAGCTACTTCATCAGGGGATTGTGCTGTCAGCTCGCAATCTGGGTCATTTTCTAGCACGGGTCGTAAATTTTTTCTCGCCTGGCTCGCTGTTTACTTTATTGCTGCTCATTTGTACGTCTAACAGCACAGCTTATTACTGTGTTAGCTGAAGCTCTGATGAAGGTACAGAAGTGGGTTCGCAGTTATAAAACTACAATGGAACGGTACGAAACAATGTTATTTGTGGTCGATGCGCTGTCTACATAGGCGTTCCCGCTCGAGGGCTAAACTAAAAAAGGGGTAGTGTTGCCAAAAGGCAGAGGGCACCAATTTTTTCCCTGGGCGCCAGTCAGAGTTGGCGCGACATAACGTTCATATTATTGCATGAGTCGACCCTTTTGTCCCGAGCCGCGCTGGGTAGCCGTGCGATCTGTCGCGTCTTGTCACGGTCCGTGCGGCTCCCCTCGTCGGAGGTTCGAGTCATCCCTCGGGCATGGGTGTGTGAGTGTGTTGTCCTTAGCGTAAGTTAGTTTAAATTAGATTAAGTTTAGGGACCGATGACCTCAGCAGTTTGGTCCTTAAGATCTTACCACAAATTTCCAAAATATTTTGTTCCGAGCGGGTGGCTACCTTGTATGCTTGTGCCTGCTGAACTATGCGCCTTATTTCATTGAAACAGCCACCTCAGTTGTTTTGCACTGATTCTCTTATTCGGTCAGAGACTACTGACTTACTGCATTGTTGCACTTACTGGCATGACGTGTTTATACGATCGTTTTCAGACTCTATAGCTGTAGGTTAGAAATTCTGCGTATGAGGAGCCTTTCGCTGAGCTGTTGAAATGCACTTCCCCTATCACATGGGGGCCTCAGCAGCTGATCTTCCCCCACTAACATTGTACTCTCCCCCCACCCATGCCATCTGCGTTGGTTTGGACCAAGGTAATTTGTGCACACTCTTTAGGGCTAAGGTATTTTGTGCGGCCTATGAGTACGGGACAAGATATTTTGTGCATACTCTACCGTAATTACATCATACCGTCAAACTCACGTAAAGCATCCACAATGCTAGTTGCCTTCAGCTTGGCAGTGTTACATTTCAAACTCTATGGAAGATTGAAACTGTATGCCGGAATGGGATTCAATCTGTAACCTTTGCCTTTCACTGGCAAATGCTATACGATCTGAGCTATGCAGGCACGTCTCCCGACTGGTTCTAACAGCTTTACGTTCCCCAGAGTATCTCTCTAAACTTATCAAACTTCTCATAAGTTCTCCTGGGTACCTTTCGGGATTAGCATTCTTGGAAGAAAGAATATTATGGAAAAATGGCTTAGAAACAGCCTAGGCGATTATTTACGGAACACATTTAGAATTACAGCAGAGTTTTTCAGAATATCTAAGTCGTTGCGACAATTGACCGTGAACGGCGTAACATCTGTGTTCGAGTCTGGGTGCAGCAGACAGTTTTAATCTGCCAGAAAGTTTCAGATCATTGCATACTCTTCGACAGAGAGAAAATTCATTCTGTAAATGTTATACTTCCAGTGCTAATTCAGTACGAACAGCTATGCGAGTACCATTACACGAGTTCCTGACTCAGCAACAGGTGAGGCGGAGAACAGCTGGAGCGAACAGCCGCCTACCTGGGACTTGATGTTGCGCTTGCCCATGCGAGAGATGAGCTTGGGCCGGCCGCTGCCGCCCCCAGTTCCACAGGCAGCGCCGCCCCCGGAGGCTGCAGCGCCGCCGCCGTTGTCCTCGTACGTGGGCGACGGAGACTTGTCTCCACCGCCGCCGCCGCCGCCGCCTCCGCCGCCTCCACTGCCCCCCGCGGACTCACCGCCCCCACCAGACACAGCTCCTGGACCCAGCATCGCCGTGCCGCTCCCGCTGTCGCTGCTGCTGCGCCGCCGGATCCTCCTGGAGCCACAGAAACACAAGGCGTATCCTGAGGTGCAAATCCCATCTCTGTGTTACACAATTGTAAACAGTGACGACAAAGGTTACACCAGTTAATGCGCATAATAATTTTGTTTTGCGTTTATACCGCTTTCGACGTTTGAGTCAATATCAGGACCCGTGTACGACAAGATACTGTGTTCGCAAACACACAAGTGAACACTAACTTGACAAACTAAATAAATATTTAACTCTACGCAAGTTAAAAGGGGTACCGTAATATCTCTTGACCGATCGCTGCGTCAGAGTACTGAAAGGGTCTCTCACGTAAGAGATCGCCTGTTCTTCTAAACTGTAGTCAAGATTTTTGTGTCTTATTGATGAAAAACAAAGCAAGAGGCACAGATTCGAATTGGAAATGGATCAAACCTCTCACGTTTTAGTAAATGCGAACCACGTCGCTTCCTGTCGAATGGAATTTGGAGTCATCTCAGCTTTTGATTAATATTATGTATTGTGAAATCATCTTTGTAAGCGCCCAGCTTTCTGAGCCGTACAGTACTGTGGGGCAGATAATAGTGTTGTATATCTTCATCTTTGTGGTGGTTGACAAAGCTTTACTTTTGAGTGGGTTGACTAGTGAGTACAGACATCTTGACCCTGAGGCTATTCTTTCATTTATATCTATTGTTATGATATTTTTACTGTTGAAACGTGATCCAAGGTATTTAAACTGGAGAACTTTTCTGAATTTGGAATGTTGGTCAATTTCAAAGTAAGGATTTGGATTTATGACTCGACCTATTTCCATATATTCAGTTTTCTCTTGGTTAATCAAAAGCCCGACTTTGCTGGCACTGTGCCTGAGAGATCGGTACATGTCTTTCAGTTCTTCTTCAGTTTCTTCTTCAGTTTCACTCAGCAACACTATATCATCTGCATAAGCCAGGAGTTTTACTTCACTGTTTTCGAATCGGATACCATTGTATAGATGAATGAAAGAAAAAAACTGAACATTTTTGAAAGAAAAGGAATGAGAAAAATCTGGGGACCTGTGTTGGAGAATGGCGTATGGAGAATTCGAAAGAACAATGAAATTTATCAGTTAATGAAGCAACCCACTATCACCCAGAAATTAGAAGGTAGGAGACTACAATGGGCTGGACATGGGGCCAAAATCGAAAACAACAGAATCACCAAGAAAGCATTTGAAGGAACTCTCCAGGCAACAAGACCATTGGCCCGACATCGTACAAGGTGGAAAGATGACATTGAGAAGGACATCGCAGCATTAGGAATTTCTGCAGAGTGAAGAGTCTGCGAGGGGTAGAAGGCGGTGGAAGCAGATCGTTGATGCAGCACGTGGTCTACAGGGCCTGTGATCGCTGAGAAGAGAGAGAATGAAATCATCTCTGTTTTGAAAGCAACATATGAAGACTTTCCTACTGGCTTGCTAAGCCAAACGCAAGAAAGGATTTTCTGTTGGCGGATGATAATGGTTTTTATAGATATAGAAAAGGCATATGACTCAGTTAACAGGGAAAGACTCTGGGAAGAAATGAAGAAGATAGATATAGAAGATGGATACATTACTGTAATAAAGACAATGTACAGAGGACACAATCGTAGAATTAAAACACCATTGGGGAACTCTGAGTACTTCGAAATAAGACAAGGACTTATACATGGAAGTATTCTATCTCCTGCCCTTTTTAAGTTGTGATGGAGGTAATGAATAGGGCAATTAAAGATATAGTAAAAGAAAAAAAAAGATGATTTTAGCAGATGATATGGTAATATGGGGCGATAAAGGGGTAGATGTACAGTTACAACTTGATGCGTGGAAGAAAATAATGAAATGGTATGGATTAAAAAGAAATAAAGATAAGAGTGAAGTAATGGTATTTGGGAGAGACAAAGGGATCAACGGAAATGTTACTTTGAATGGAGAACCCCTCAAAGTGGTAGACAGTTTCACTTATTTAGGTAGTGAAATATCTAGTGATGGAAGAATAACCAACGAAATTAATAGGAGGTACAGAAGGAAGGCAATTTCTTCCAAACAATAAAACACGTGGCAGATTAAAACTGTGTGCCCGACCGAGACTCGAACTCGGGACCTTTGCCTTTCGCGGGCAAGTGCTCTACCACTGGCAGAAGTAAAGCTGTGAGGACCGGGCGTGAGTCGTGCTTCGGTAGCTCAGATGGTAGAGCACTTGCCCGCGAAAGGCAAAGTTCCCGAGTTTGAGACTCGGTCGGGCAAACAGTTTTAATCTGCCAGGAAGTTTCATATCAGCACACACTCCGCTGCAGAGTGAAAATCTCATTCTGAATAAAACACCTGATTTGGAATAAGGTAGTTCCAGTAAAACCAAAACTCCTTATGTATAAGAGTTATTACTTCCCTATTGTCACCTATGGAGAGAAACATGCACAATGACAGAAAGGGACTGGAGCAGACTGCAAGCGGGGGAAATGAAATTTCTCAGGGAAAAACAAGAATGGACATAGTAAGGAATGTATATATTATAAAGGGCCTTAAACAAGAAAGTATGAAAGAAGAAATTGAAAAAAAAAGAGGATGCGTGGGCAGAGACTCCCCAAAATTATGGAAGAACGGAGAAAGACCTAGAGGGCGCCCGAGAACACGGTGGAAAACGGGGGTGAGAATATCTGTGGAAAGGAAAGATGTGACCTTTCAGCAAGTGGAGGAAGAAGTCGTGGAGAGGACCGAGCCAAATGGAGAGGATCCGGCAATAGCGGGACCGGGGTATAGATAGATAGATTGTGATATCACTTATTTTATTAGAATATGGTAGTGTAGCGCAAAGTTTCTGTGGGAGTGGAATTTGGCTGTGGGTTGTGCAAGTGCAGATTCTTAACCAAATGTTATTTAATATTATGATAGCATGAAGCATTCAATTAGTAGGGCACACGTATAATAAAAAACAAACCAGGACATGGTGCTTGGATTTTCAAATGACTTAACATCTCACACAATAACGAGAATTTCGAGAAAATAAGCTTATGCCCCACAATAATCATAAAGCCTTCAGCATAGCTCAATGAATTCACAATCAGACAATCTTAACCTAATATACATATATCATCAGATATAAATACTTTGCCCCACTGAGATTAACGTAACAAGACGGGCACCTACAACAACACACATTAGTCAAAAAGATAAGAAAAGGTCACACAGTGTGACCAACACTTTACGAAAACACAGACAGACAAGATAGACAACATCCACAACATGTAGTGACCCAATAAACAAATGTGCATCAATAATCAAAGCACACTGAATCATTAAAATTTTATCACTACAACAGATTTCTTGAGGTAATGCACTGCTCTACAGTATTCAGGCCCAAAATGTCTTAAATGTGTTTCATCAAAGTACATTGCATTACACGGTCCTCCAATTGCAGGAGCAATAGTGGCAACTCCATGTTTTATCAGTTTTAAACATTGGCAATAAACGTACGCCCCCACAGGCACAAATGACAGCAGAACAGAATGGCGCAAGCTACTGTTACGTGAAGCGTTCCACTCATTTTAACATAAATGTTTCTTGCGCGAGCGCTTCCTGACTCCAAGCTGCCGTATCCTCTCCACGCGCCGGCCGCGGTGGTCTCGCGGTTCTAGGCGCGCAGTCAGGAACCGTGCGACTGCTACGGTCGCAGGTTCGAATCCTGCCTCGGGCATGGATGTGTGTGATGTCCTTAGGTTAGTTAGGTTTAAGTAGTTCTAAGTTCTAGGGGACTGATGACCACAGCAGTTGAGTCCCATGGTGCTCAGAGCCATTTGAACCTCTCCACGCACAGAGCCAGTACAGAGGCAGACACCGATTGCCTCTCCAGCTAAACGATGCCTCACGTTAACGGCAGATCTCACACATTGTTGATGGTCTGCAACCACACTGTCTCGCTGAGTCCACACTGCCTGCTACGATGCCAGATGACGCTGTTCAGGTTCCTGCGGGATATTTTCAATTTTGCTGGTGGACTGCATCTCCACTTCTCCACTGTGGCTGTCTCATCTGATGGTGACAGCAGCCACACGTCCTCTGCCTACCCATTATGGCAACAGCGACTTGGGTCAGCCATACTGGTACTATGTAAGGACCGCCGTGGCGCCATGCGCCCCCCCCCCCCCCCCGTCCCCCTCTGCCACATGAAACACTTTGCTACCACAGCCTATGGGCTGACTCACAGATGCTGTTGATGCAGTCGGTTCTGCCCTGCTCTTTAGACTGACCACAACCGAAATGCACCATGACAGCTAACCACAGCGTGGTGTTGTGTCCACTGAAATCGCCTGTAAGTGCAGCACACTGTAACACGTGGTCTCCTCACCTTCACTGCTTACATATTCCGACCTCACAATCATGTTCCGCACATCAAGACGCTTCCTTCGAACCCAAACTCGATAACATAAAGTCAATGTTGTATAAATTCATGTAAATGATATGCAATTGACAAGTGAGTGCACCGTGGTTGAAATACTCGAGGCTGGTGTGCACACATACATTCCAGACACGACGGTCACAGAGGCTTTTAGTGCAGGAGAGAAACCACACAGTGGGACACCAGGCCATTCAGAGGACGACGCAGCCCATGTCGGCCGGTGACCGCCCGTAGCAGACAGCGTGGGCCCGAGTGGAAAGGGAGGAACAACTCTGTGTTCGGCTTAAAACCAAATTCCGCTACATTGTGTGGGAGCGGCCAGCCTACGCATTCTTTACACATAGCACGCAGTTTCATAGATTTTCACAGGGAGACAGCAAACGCCAAACGCCAAAGCTAAAAGCTTCCAGATTGGTCGCCTTAAACGAAAAGTCATTGTCCCGTTTTAGAAGAGCAATGCGGATTGGCAGACAATACTTCTGACGCCTTGAGCTGAAGGAATAATGGAAGAGACCGAAAGACATACCCCTTCACTTCTGGCGTGGAGAGGCACCATTCTGTTGTCGCTCTTGGAGCGAGAACACGTAACGAGAGCGTGCGCGCTCGTACGTGTACTCAAAGGGCGAGGAACAAGTATCTCCTCAGTACTTCACTGGGAGAGCACCTCTGTCGAGAGTGAATCAAAGGGCGACTCTATATTGAGTCCTTGCGACTAAGCGTTGTTCACTGTGTTGGCCGACACACTTATTGTGCGGTGTGAACAGACAGAGTTACAGTTAAATGCCTGCGAGCGAATTTTGAGTGGCATCGCGGTGGACTGGTTATCTGACCGGTGTACCACGCTAATAGTTCGACTAGGGGCGAATAGGAATCCTTGACTTCATCAAGGCATAGGGAGAGTTTGATTGGCGAAGGTCAATCCAGATAGAACGAGAGTTATCTTATTTGTCAGCAGCGAGCGGCGCAGACAGCAGTCATCGCAACTTACGGTATTGTGCGCTACAGCTATTGCGAGCCCCATATTTCCTCCACAATGGTACACTTCACTGCATTTCACACGCGACAGCCTCTACCGTACCTAGCAACATTCTAAAGGGTAATTATTCAAGTTGAGTAGGCGTGCCTCTCAGCCATTCTGCCAAGTTAACTACCATCTTAAACTTTGTGTAGAAATTTCATTAGCGAATCCTATCCTTGAAAGGTAACTTCACATTCCGAAAAGAACCAGGATATAACTTGTTCAACTCATAACTGAAGGTGCCATTGTGATTTCTCAGAATTTTTGCAAAATAAATTATAACTTTCGTTAGTTCCATGTTTTTCTTACACTAACTAGCACTACTTCAGTACCGAAGTATCCAACTAGTTACATAAGAAATTTTGTGAATTTTTGTGTCATTTCCTTCCAGCGGACGACTCCAGAAGATATTTATTGCTGAAAGTTTTTCAGGCATTTCTCTTGAGAACGTTAGGAGCGTCTGTCTGACTTCTGTAGTAGTGTGGGCGTGGAAATTTCATCTTAATGGAGCCACAGGGTAAAGGGTACATCTCAGATTAATCTATTGCGCAGAATAACAGATTAACAGATCAACCCCACACCTCAGACCACGTAGCGGCAGAGACAGAAGAACCACGCTGTCACCGCCATTAGGCAGGGAGGGAAAAACAACTGTGTTGTGAATTACAAATTCGCAGAACACTATTTGTTGCTGCGAAAAGTTGTACGACTTGTTTCATATTAGAGTTCTTACCAAGTAGTTTTGTGTGGATCAGTGTGCTCGTTGTGTGTCGCGTTTTGAATGCCAGTTCTAAATTTCTAAATATTCTGGAGAGAAGTAGTGCGGTAATTCCGACACGTTAGCGCGTCACTAGGCACCTCCAACTTCGGCGGTGGCTCCTCCCGTTGAGGCGACCGCCGTTCGTCTGCCGCCACTGGTAGTACGCGCGGTTGACACACGGTTGTTCAAACAGCATGGCACTATTTCCGCCTTCCGCCTCACCACGCTACGTCATCAAGTCTCGTCCGCCAGCCCTTGGCGTCCGTTCCGGAATTGACCTTTAAGATCAGCAGCTGCTTCCCTGCAGCGAGTCTGCAACACAGATGCACGCGCCGTAGAGAGCCATAGGTGAAGTTGACCGTGATTGGTTTATTAGCTTTGGCAGAAAAATGGCGCCAAACGTCTCTAGCGCCTCCTATGTCCGCCGTGCTTTTGAGTTGAATTGAAGTTCAGAGGACTTTTGGAAGCGGTTAAAAGGTATTTGAATTATTGAGAGACTTGTTATGCGTTGTGCATGCATGTTCGATTTAGTTGTATATCGTTTTTAGTACGTAATTAGCGTTTGCGATCTTAAATACGAGTTGAAATAATGAAGCGTTTTGTGATGAAGTCGGTAGGCCTACATGTTTGAAGTAAACACGTTAGTAATTGTACAGTATTGTTTTTGACTTCTGTAATTCATTCTGCAAACGTTCGTAAACGATGCCAGGTTGTGCTGCATTTGGTTGTTCCAATAGAGGCGAAGGTGGATTTCGCGTGTCAGCATTTCCACGCAATGAAGAAAGACGAAAGCTGTGGGCAGTAGCAGTGAACAGGGCTGACGTGAATCAAACAGGAGCTTTGTGGAAACCAAACCAAGTACTCTTATCTATGCGAAGTAAGTCGTTTTTGCTTTTTAGTACATATAAAAAAACTTGCAATATACATAGTTAAATTTGAAAACAGACCTGTAAATTGGGTGTGTGAAAATTATTATAACACGTTATTCTTATAAACAAAGGCATTTAACGAATGATTTCGCCATATTGTCTTGTGTTTTTGATTCGGTGAGTGTGTACTCCACTACTGGCCATTCAAAAGTCCCGCCCGCAGTTTGGCAGAAAAATGGCCGCCGTATCGCCCGGTTGGCCACCCTCTCCCTATACAGGCTCTCTAACGGACCGGTGCTCACAGTGCTCCAACTTGCGCCCATTTGAACTACGTATCCTTAAGGCCTCCGTAAACGATCAAACGTGTTTGACAAATCACTCTTATCTAGCTACGGATTTGCGAAGGAAGCCCGTACACGTTCAAATACTGTTTGTTAGTTTAACCTCTACTGAAACAGACGCTATTCTTATTCGAGTGTACTTTGGGACTCACGAGTAGCGAGAACGGCCACAAATGCAGACACAGCAGTCCTGGCATCGACTTTGGCTCTGTGTTCAAAGAACAAGAAGAAAAAGAGCAAGACTCTGGCTTAAAACGAGAGATTTACCCAAGAAAGTATGCTAAAGGAAATATTACTCACAGAACCCGATGATTACATCTACTTCCTGTGTGTGGACAGCGAAACCTTTAATATCTTTTTTAGCTGTACTTCAGCCTAACGTTGGAAAGAAGACACAAATATGCGAAAATTTATTCTGTTCTACTTGGTCCTCTAATCACAGTCTATTACAACACCGTAATGTGGGAACATATAGCCCACATCGACCTTGGCAGTACCGGAGAACTTCGATTTCTTTTATTTCATTCCCCTCCGCTTCTATGTCACTGCATGCGTAAAATATTGTTTTTGTTCGTAACCTCTTCATGCGTAATGTATGACTGGGAAAGATGTGGTACCTCTACCATTTTGGTAACTGTGAGTGCTATTTTGTTTTTATACTAGACTGTAGTTTTCATAGTAGCGGAAACTCACGACACAGTGACATAAATCGTAATAAAATAATTTTTCACTAAACATATGCGGTGAAACGTCGGCACAAACAACGCCCGCCTTCTTGTCAAACTTTTTGTCAATCAATATTTCTCGCAAACATGTCAAACATGATCTACGATTGACAAACACGTCAAACTGCACCGTACACGGTCAAATATTTCCAAGCATAGCTAAGGTTAACAAAATGTTTGATAGTTTACGGGGGCCTTTACTGGCCACGGACCGAGCTTCACACTTTACTTCACTAGCTGCTCCGTAGCTATCTCGTTCTCGTTTTTGGCGATATGACTGTCTTGGATCTACTACTGGACTTCGTTTGGATTACTCTCTTTGGATCAATGTTGATGCTTGTACTTTAGGAGTCAACAAAAAGTATTCAGTTTATTTCACTCTGTTGTAGTGTCTACAAGTGACAGCGGACAATGTATGTCCCATTTATTGTGGCTTTTCGGTCAGTTTTCGTCTGGTAGATTTACGTATTTCAGGCTTGTGGGAAATGAATTCTTAGGTAGAATGGGTGCTCTTTCTAAACAAAAGTACATTTGCTTAAGAAAAATAACTGCAGCAGATTTCATGACCCTCAAAGTGTTCTGGAGGTGTTACAATTTTCCAGTGAATGTATATACATGCTGTTCGCATTTGTTGTCACGAGTCATTTTGTAAAATCGTTCTATGGCGAATTAATTACAGTATATGTTGTATTGTATTGAACTGGAGGAATATAAACGATGGAGAGGCTTCGTCCCCGCCGTAGAATTCAGTGGTTCACAACCCCACAACAGGGCTCAACCCACCGCTGCCCCACACCGAATCCAGGGTTATTGCGCGGTTAGGCCCCCGGGAACGACTCACGCCATACCACTGTAGCCCCAAATGCTTGCGTGGTAGAGTAATTATGGTGTACGTGTACGTGCAGACAGTGTTTGCCCAGGAATCGCCGGCATAGTGTAACTGAGGCGGAATAAGGCGAACCAGCCGACACTCGCCGTGGCATATGGAAAACCGCCTTAAAAACCATCCACAGGCTGGCCGGCACACCGGACCTCGACAGTAATCCGCCGGGCGGATTCGTGCCTGGAACCGGCACGCCTTCCCGCTCGGAAAGCAGCGCGTTAGACCGTGCGGCTAAACGGGAGGGCCACTATATATTAGTAAGACCTTGACAATCCCGTTTATCATTCAGTCAAGACGTTTATCTCTTTTGAATCATTATAAATATCTGTATGTATTTTCTTTCTGATTTTAACTATGAAAGGCAGAAATTAAGATTCTTTCTGCGACCCTGTGGCACGTGTTTCCGGACGGAACTGAAGTGTTTATTACACCTCCCAGTGCAAACAGGCATGCATGCTTCAGCTCTTTATTTCAGCTGTTAGTTCCTGGAACGAGTTTTTCAGTTCTGAATCCAGGCTAGTCAAGTAGCAACAGCAGATTAAGACACACACGGAAGGAGTTTAAGTAGGTTGCGTTTCCGAATGAAATACATTAATGAAAATATGAGTCTCGATTATTTTTCTCATAACTATAGGCATGTGAGTTATTTCATCTTTACGAAGGTAAACATTGTTAGATGCATTCTTTATCATTCTTTTTTAGATTGATCATCTAGTGTAAAACGTGACAGTGCGTTAGGCGTCAAGAGCCATCTTCAAGACTCGTGCTATAGACCTTTCACTCGCTAGCCCTAGTAGGAGCCTTGAGAATATGTTCACTCCAACCACACTCTGACACGGCCATCGACCGAGAAAGATTATGGTACCACATTGAATTTATGAAGTGTAGTTGGGTATTTACCTTGTTTCTTAATGTAATGTGGAGATGCATTATCGTATAATATTTTCATTTTACAGAGCTATACACAATGACTGAAAAATCGAAACCGGAATCATTAATAAACAAAAATTGTGATCATTGACTGATGTAAACTTTATAGCAAAAGTTAATGAGTTCACGGACGCTATTGGTCAACAACACAGCGAATATTAACATATTATATTCACTAGACACGTCCTAGGTCCACGTTGAATCACACTGGGTGTGCGTCTGTATAAACTGGCCCCCACACTGGCATCTGAAAAAAAAGAGTGCAATAATAATCGCATCTGAGAAAATCCCTCCCGCTGCATCGCCGGCGGATTTATGTTACGCGACGCAGTGCTTTTTCCCGTCGCGCCGCCAGTTCGCTGGATGCCCGATTTTTAACACATCGCCACAGAATAGCGTCTAACTGTGTGCAGAACAGCATAATATCCTAAATAACAATATAAATACATTAGTATATAAATATTTGTTATCGATGTAAGTGTAAGACAACTTTTTCACTTAAAAATTTATTTGGCTGCAATAAAATTTATTGATAAATGGAATGTCGCCACTGTTGCACGTCGACAGTAACATGGGAAATACGAGCGTTCCGTCTCTTCGAGTTATTGTCTTCTTAATTAGGCATTTTTTCCTCGTTATGCGACATTTTAATTCTTTACTAAACCAGTCCATCTCATCTTCAAAAGTCTTCCACATCCTCGTATTTCAGAGGCTCCTAATCGCTTCAGTTCTGCCTCCTATTTCTACGACGTTCCCCATTCTAACTTTATCCATACTTCATGAATTTTTTAATGTTCTCAAAGATTGCATTATGGACATTATCAGAGGATTTTGTTTCCACAGAAAGCTCATATGCTCGTTTCATCTTCACTCTTTATGTACTCTACTGTTGATGTAGCAATATTCATTAATCTCCGAAATAAGCTTAAATTTATCCATCCAGAATGTCCACCTGATGCATACGCCAGTATCTTCGTTTCCTTTGCGTCTAAGTGCATCAGTTAGCACTGGTTCCAGTTCATTAAGCGTACGACTCAATTCCTATTCACTGTGAGGCGTCAATGAACAGCATCGCAGTGATTCTCCGTCAGTGATAGGCAAATTTGTTCCACAAAATTTCGGTAGGACTGCCGCATGTTTGTAACTCCCTGCCACAATATTGCGACGCAGAGTCTTCTAGCCATGTTCGGGTGATACTGGCGAAAACGCACTGAGCTCTGGTATTTAAGGCCCCGCCGGCACATGCGTGGTGGATTCACTTAGTGTTGCGCGTACGCTACTTGAGCGCGTTCGATCCTGCTGCGCCGCGCGCCAGTATCACCTGAAGATGGCCAGAAGACTCTAGACCGAAATATTGTGGCAGGAAGTTACAAACATCCGGCAGTCCTCCCGAAATTCTGTGGAACAACATATACTCCGGGAAAGTTTTAAATCCCACATCAAGCATCCCTACAGGGAGCAACTGATGCAGTGTATTCGAAGATTCGATAGGTTACGGGAAAAAAGAGCATGACTAATGATCTCTCTGACATTTTTATTAAGTTGCAGAGACGAGAATATTATCCCAAATTTTGCAAAAATTGTGCATTTTATGAATAGCGCCGCTGCAGGTAAGATCAAACGTAAAGCAAGTATGGCATTAGTCAGAGAAAGGATTCGCTTCAGTAGGCGTGAACTGGATTCCGTATCGAAGGTCATGTACTATCTTCATTTAATGGGCAGCAAGACTGTGTACGTTGTTTGGGACTGGGTGGATGGTGTGACATGGGCCAAAGCAAACTGGAGTCACGACAAAGCTACGTAGAGGCAAATGGCCAAGTTCGACCGACTTTGGACACAGATGCTGGACGAAGTTCCTACTCGACGATCCGTTATTAACTTGGCGTGGAAACCTATAGATGACTCGACTACTTCTGTGTTAGCAAGAGGTCTCAATTTTGCGCCTACACCTGTTTCACTACCACTACTGGACATCGTGAGTTCCATCGAAGAAGCTGTGCACCGTCTTGCAACAGATGAAGCTGAGGAAGTGCACCGGGAGACTTGTGTGTTGACAAGAGCTACACCGCCGACGAGCAACATCTCGCCTATGGAGAGGACAGCCCTCCGGAACTTGCGAGCAGACCCGGATACAGTGGTACTTAAACAGGACAAAGGTAATGCTACGGGAGGACTATATTAATGAGATAGTTTTTTATTAAGCGACTCAACATATCGCAAAATGGGAAAGGATCCTACTACCCAAGTGGCTCAAATGGCTCTCAGCACTATGGGACTTAACATCCGAAGTCATCAGTCTCCTAGACTTAGAACTACGTAAACCTAACTAACCTAAGGACATCACAAACATCCATGGCCAAGGCAGGATTCGAACCTGCGACGGTAGCAGCCGCGTCGCTCCGGACTGAAGCCTCTAGAACCGCTCGGCCACAGCGGACGGCCTATCCGAGTGGTGCAGAAAACAGCAGAACTTCTGACTAATAGTTCCTTACCGAAGGAGATAATTAAGAAACTGAAACCAAGTAGTTCAGTTCCATCTAGGGTGTATGGATTGCCGAAGATCCACAAGGATAACTCGCCATTGCGTCCATTTGTGAGTAATACTGGAGCAGCCACCTACGGCTTAGCAAAGTATTTGTCGTCTTTGCTCAAACCAATGGTAGGAAAGTGTCCACATCACATAAAGAATTATAGTGATTTCATCAGCAGACTTAAGTTACTGCATCTGCAAAGTTACGACTTGTTGGTCAGTTTTGATGTAGTTTCACTTTCTACAGAAGTACCTCTTGTGGACTCACTACATCTCATTGGCAATAGGTTGGATCCGAAATTACAGCGCTGTTTGAACACACCCTCTCCTCTACATAATTTTTATTTAGCAACAAGTTTTATGAGCAATCAGACGGTCTCGCCGTGGGGAGTCCTTTGTCTCCCCTGGTGGCCAATCCTTTATGGAAGATTTTGAGCAGCGAGCACTCGCCACAGTCACTTTTAAACCAACAGTATTTTGGCGATATGTTGATGATACTATTATAGTTTGGCTTCGTGGTTTGGGTCGTCTGCGGAGTTCCTACAACGCCTGAACTCTATACACGAAAACATAAAATTTACTATGGTGTTGGGGAAGGAGGGTTGCCTGCCGTTTTTAGACGTCCTGGTGTGACGTAAGAGCAATTGCACACTTTGTCATTCAGTATATAGAAAGCCTACTCACACAGACCTTTACTTGCAAGCCGCTAGTTGCCACCATCCGGCACAAACGATGGGTGTTTTGAAGACATTGATTCACCGAGACCACGCCATCTCTGACACGGATAGTTTGCAAACTGTATTCGTCCCAGCAAGTGGAGAGAGTGCTGCAGACCTGTAAACTACGGAGCTAAGAAGAGGAAGAGGCCTTTAAAACGACTGTCAGTTTACCATATACTGATAATATTTCAGCGCAAATAGGCAGAATACTAAGAAAATAAAACGTGAAACCTTTCGACCTCCTGCAGAAATAACATCGCCGTTGGGATCTGTCAAAGACGACCTAGAGATGCGCAAGGCAGGTGTTTACAGGATTCCGTGCAATTGCGGCAAATCTTATATAGGGCAAATAACATGTACTGTGCAGGATCGCATTGTAGAACATCAGCGGCCTACCCGCCTTCTTTAGCCATGAAAGTCTGTCATCTCTGAACACTGTATTTCCACTGGTCGTGTCATGAATTACAGTGAGACGAAAATTGTGGCCCATATGTCTAACTTTTGGAGCTCTATTATTAATGAATCGGTGGAAATACGACCGTCTGACAGTGAGTCTCTTATTTATCGAGACGCCGCTTTTCAATTGAATTCAGCAAGCATTCCAATCGTTGAAAAACTTTGTGTCCTCCGCAGACGGCGTAGTTCTGTGATGGAACTGCGACAAGATAATCGAATTGATATCGATGCGGAGAGTTTTCACCACGGAGGGAGCGCGGCGCAGGAGAATGGAACGCGCTCAAGTAGCGCACGCGTAACGCCAAGTGAATCCATCACGCACGTACCGGCGGGGCCTTAATACCAGAGCTCAGAGCGTTTTCGAAAGTATCACCTGAAGATGGCCAGAAGACTCTGCGCCGAAATATTGTGGCAAGAAGTTACAAACATCCTGCAGTCCTACCGAAATTTTGTGGAATGATATGTACGCCGCGAAAGTTTTCAGTCTCACGTAGGCAAACGTGTTAGGGAGAGAAATTAGTTGATGGTAAAACCATTAAATTGTTGCGCCGCGTCATATATCACTTCAAACTTCTTCAAAGCTCGACGTTTCAGTCCCGTGATGGGATAATCTTTAGGATTGGACTGGTGTACCTGGTTTGTTGAACACTGCCGAAAGACAGTGTCGTATTCACCTACAAAATAATACTTCCTTGCTGATTTCGGGAGAAGTGGAGTTACTGGGTGAAAATCTCCAGACTGCTTATGGTGGTCCATCGTCTTGGGCAAATACTGAAAGGTGGTACGGATACAGAGGGGTACCACAAAATATTATTGCTGTTGTGCAGGCTGTTGTTGTATCGGCAAAACCCTTCGGAATAATGCTATGTATTTTCAGCCAAGACAAGCCAACGGGCTCCTTCCAACCTGCAACAAACATGCCTAATTGCCTCCATACTGCAGTGTTCTATTAAGTGATGAATGGGTCTGGCAAAGTATATATAATGGAAACTAGGAGAACTGCAAAAGAACCTACTGAAGAACGCCTCACATTGTAAGACAAAATGCACAATCAGCGGTAACAAAGGGTCAAGAAGAATGCGACCAGGTAATGAATGTTAAGAATATACAAGTGCTAACCACAGAAAATAGCATTTATAGAAACAAAGGCCGGTAAGCAATTCACATATAAAAGAATGAATGCAGTTTGAATAGAGACTTTTATAGGATTACAACTTTGTAGCCACTTGCTATCAAGGAAGGAAACATCCAGCCACGGCGAGGGAGGAACATAATTGCCAGTAACTCACCGAGTTAGTACAACAGCCATAATATTTAGGCTCCCCTCCCCCTCTTTCCACAAATTTTCTTTCAGTATTTAGTCATGATGGTGACTCATCATTGGCAGCCTGGAAACTTTTAGCCAGAAATTCCACTTCTACCCGAAAAGCGAACGAGAACAGCTTTTAACAAGGGAATACTGTCTTTCACAGTGTTCTGTCATTCAGGGACACCTGAGGAATCCTGAAGAAGATCCCAGTGGAAAGATCGGAAAGTAGAGCATAGAAGAAGCTTGAAGACGAATTTGACACTAAGTAATGACCCAGAAGCTTTTACCATCGATGCAGAAAAACTTGCAGACTTAGAGAGGAATTCGTTCTTTTCCAAAGAGACTGGGAAAATTATTTGAATAAATACCTTAGTATTTCACATTATCTCACACAGCTTTGAGCCGTGATGCATTACAAATCAGGACTGCTTCCTTATATCGACAGGAGCCATTCACGACGAATGTCTCTGACCACTTCTGGATTACCGAAGGATGCCTACCCACCAGAAGGCAAGTTGGTGGAGCAGAGAGGAAATACGCGGACGTGTGCGCCATACTCGACGAGTCTTGTCGAAAGAACTGTGTGTAGCTCACGAATCCGCTGCTGGCGCGGACATCCGCGTGGGCTGGGCAACTCGTGAATTTGGCAGTCTGGCTTAGGGTGTGTGTTGTTGACGCTGGGACGCCAGCTATCAACCCTCTAAGCCATTTAGAGGAAGAAAACTTATCTTGGGAATACTTCTCTCCTTAGGAGTAAGGAATTTCATGGTGCGCGCCCAATTCAAACCATGGATAGCAATTTTGAACTCGTTAAACAGATGTTGTAACGTAGGGCGTATTGATTTTCTTTTTAGTTTGCAAGTAATTTTCATGTGGCTGGGCTGACCAGCTCCAGATAGAATAATGGAACTAGTCGATTTCCCGCCAAGGAAACGACAACGGCATAGAGCCCTCGTAGCAGATAACGCTAAGTAACATTTGTGTGGCAGGAGAGAAGCGCAAGACGGGTGCAGATACCAAAGCAAATGAGCAAGAATTTACTTTCGGCAAACGAGTGTTGGTAAAACCCACAGTTTGTCCAATAAACAAAAGAGGCTATGCCACAAATTCTTCGCTGCCTATGACGGACCTGTACGGATTAGGCGATTAGCACACGCGGGAAGTCACTTGGCTTACATCACGTAAGCCATATCAAAAACTTTGTGGAGTAAAAACAAGGGACGGTAAACCAGTAAATGGAGAATGGGATGTCCATTGTATAAATTATTTATAAGTTTAGAGATTAAGTAGATGTAGTAATCTGGTATGAAATGTTTAGAATTAAGCTGTGGTAGAAAGAGCAATAGTTAAATTGATAACGAGCAAGTACAAAACCATTTAGTGATTCCATATTATGTGTGCCTGGAAAAGACAGAACAATCCCATTGAGTTTATTTAATAAAAGCTATCTCTCTTTAAATATGTTCATAGTGATATGGGTGCGTAATAAAAGGATTACCTGTACAAATGTAATGTCAGTTTTCGGAACGACAAACTGTAAAGAAATATTTAATTTGCGTGAGTACAGGATGTCACCAATGAGTAATTTAATAGGCATTATTTATGGAGACAAATGTGTATGCCTCTCGTGTTATTTAGAAGTGTTATGTTAATTTAATTTGGTGGCCTGCTCAGCGTGAAGTACGCAAGAGCGCACCGTGAAAATGTAGAGTTAAATTCTTAATTGTGTTTATTGAGACGAGAAATCAATAATGGAGGCCTGATCTGCGTCATGGCGTATGAACGCACTAAAATCTAAAAGTTTGTGGGAACTTGACATCAGAATGTTTAGTTACTTGATCAAGTAAGATTAAATACAGATAGCTAACAAGACAAATATAGGCACAAGAAGCTCCGAAAATTGTCGCTTGGGAGAATGTACTAATAATAAGATCTCATTGCGGTAGCCGTGATATTGAGTTGTTGTTGTCGTGGTCTTCAGTCCTGAGACTGGTTTGATGCAGCTCTCCATGCTACTCTATCTTGTGCAAGCCTTTTCATCTCTCAGTACCTACTGCAACCTACATCCTTCTGAATCTGCTTAGTGTATTCATCTCTTGGTCTCCCTCCACGATTTTTACCCTCCACGCTACCCTCCAATACTAAATTGGTGATCCTTTGATGCCTCAGAACATGTCCTACCAACCGATCCCTTCTTCTGGTCAAGTTGTGCCACAAACGTCTCTTCTCCCCAATCCTATTCAATACTTCCTCATTAGTTATGTGATCTACCCATCTAATCTTCAGCATTCTTCTGTAGCACCACATTTCGAAAGCTTCTATTCTCTTCTTGTCCAAACTATTTATCGTCCATGTTTCACTTCCATATATGGCTACACTCCATACAAATACTTTCAGAAATGACTTCCTCACACATAAATCAATACTCGATGTTAACAAATTTCTCTTCTTCAGAAACGCTTTTCTTGCCATTGCCAGCCTACATTTTATATCCTCTCTACTTCGACCATCATCAGTTATTTTGCTCCCCAAATAGCAAAACTCCTTTACTACTTTAAGTGTCTCATTTCCTAATCTAATTCCTTCAGCATCACCCGACTTAATTAGACTACATTCCATTATCCTTGTTTTGCTTTTGTTGATGTTCATCTTATATCCTCCTTTCAAGACACTGTCCATTCCATTCAACTGCTCTTCCAAGTCCTTTGCTGTCTCTGACAGAATTACAATGTCATCGGCGAACCTCAAAGTTTTTATTTCTTCTCCGTGAATTTTAATACCTACTCCGAATTTTTCTTTTGTTTCCTTTACTGCTTGCTCAATATACAGATTGAACAACATCGGGGAGAGGCTACAACCCTGTCTTACTCCCTTCCCAACCACTGCTTCCCTTTCACACCCCTCGACTCTTATAACTGCCATCTGGTTTCTGTACAAATTGTAAATAGCCTTTCGCTCCCTGTATTTTACCCCTGCCACCTTTAGAATGTGAAAGAGAGTATTCCAGTGAACATTGTCAAAAGCTTTCTCTAAGTCTACAAATGCTAGAAACGTAGGTTTGCATTTCCTTAATCTTTCTTCTAAGATAAGTCGTAAGGTCAGTATTGCCTCACGTGTTCCAGTGTTTCTACGGAATCCAAACTGATCTTCCCCGAGGTTGGCTTCTACTAGTTTTTCCATTCGTCTGTAAAGTATTCGTGTTAGTATTTTGCAGCTGTGACTTATTAAACTGATAGTTCGGTAATTTTCACATCTGTCAACACCTGCTTTCTTTGGGATTGGAATTATTATATTCTTCTTGAAGTCTGAGGGTATTTCTCCTGTTTCATACATCTTGCTCACCAGACGGTAGAGTTTTGTCAGGACTGGCTCTCCCAAGGCCGTCAGTAGTTCCAATGGAATGTTGTCTACTCCGGGGGCCTTGTTTCGACTCAGGTCTTTCAGTGCTCTGTCAAACTCTTCACGCAGTATCATATCTCCCATTTCATCTTCATCTACATCCTCTTCCATTTCCATAATATTGTCCTCCAGTACATCGCCCTTGTATAGACCCTCTATATACTCCTTCCACCTTTCTGCTTTCCCGTCTTTGCTTACAACTGGGTTTCCATCTGAGCTCTTGATATTCATACAAGTCGTTCTCTTATCTCCAACGGTCTCTTTAATTTTCCTGTAGGCAGTATCTATCTTACCCCTCGTGAGATAAGCCTCTACATCCTTATATTTGTCCTCTAGCCATCCCTGCTTAGCCATTTTGCACTTCCTGTCGATCTCATTTTTGAGACTTTTGTATTCCTTTTTGCCTGCTTCGTTTACTGCATTTTTATATTTTCTCCTTTCATCAATTAAATTCAATATTTCTTCTGCTACCCAAAGATTTCTACTAGCCCTCGTCTTTTTACCTACTTGATCCTCTGCTGCCTTCGCTACTTCATCCCTCAAAGCTACCCATTCTTCTTCTACTGTAGTTCTTTTCCCCATTCCTGTCAATTGTTCCCTTATACTCTCCCTGAAACTCTCTACAACCTCTGGTTCTTTCAGTTTATCCAGGTACCATCTCCTTAAATTCCCACCTTTTTGCAGTTTCTTCAGTTTTAATCTACAGGTCATAAAAAATAGATTGTGGTCAGAGTCCACATCTGCCCCTGGAAATGTCTTACAATTTAAAACCTAAATCTCTGTCTTACCATTATATAATCTATCTGATACCTTTTAGTATCTCCAGGGTTCTTCCATGTATACAACCTTCTTTCATGATTCTTAAACCAAGTGTTAGCTATGATTATGTTGTGCTCTGTGCAAAATTCTACCAGGCGGCTTCCTCTTTCATTTCTCAGCCCCAATCCATATTCACCTACTATGTTTCCTTCTCTCCCTTTTCCTACACTCGAATTCCAGTCACCCATCACTATTAAATTTTCGTCTCCCTTCACAATCTGAATAATTTCTTTTATTTCATCATACATTTCTTCAATTTCTTCGTCATCTGCAGAGCTAGTTGGCATATAAATTTGTAATACTGTAGTAGGTGTGGGCTTCGTACCCATCTTGGCCACAATAATGCGTTCACTATGCTGTTTGTAGTAGCTTACCCGCATTCCTATTTTCCTATTCGTTATTAAACCTACTCCTTCATTACCCCTATTTGATTTTGTGTTTGTAACCCTGTAGTCACCTGACCGGAAGTCTTGTTCCTCCTGCCACCGAACTTCACTAATTCCCACTATATCTAACTTCAACCTATCCATTTCCCTTTTTAAATTTTCTAACCTACCTGCCCGATTAAGGGATCTGACATTCCACACTCCGATCCGTAGAACGCCAGTTTTCTTTCTCGTGATATTGAGTAGTAATCACAATATCACGCAAAAGAATCATCCGTCTGCAGGTACCAAACATAGACAGAGTTAAGGGCGATTGCAAGAAGAAAGAGCTGGATTACCAAGAAAGAAAATATGACTAACCGTAATCTATACGCCGTGGCGCATTCTGTTCTTATGTTCACAGGAAACCCACACAACTTCCACAACCAGGGATCCACGGCGCGGAAGATTGCTTCCGAGATCATAGAAAAAAAGGGAGGTTAGTAGAATAAGAGTAGAGTAGACACGCTGGCCAGCGTATTTTGTTTTCTTTGTGTTAGTTGTTTGTTTAATTTTAACAAGTAGCGCAGACAGATATTTACCGTATGACATGGGCCTTGGTGTTGCAGTACACTGTATATCCTACTGAAACTATTTCTCCCACATAAAACAGGTCCGGTGGAAAGGACAGCTACATGTACTTACCATGTACTTACAAAATTAAAACTAGATTAATAATGTAAATAAGAACATCTGCCTTGAAAGTCACTGTCGTCCATTCTCATTAGACAGTCAGTGTGATGTACGACGATTATGTATGTGTTAAAATCCATACACAGGTATCGATGATTTAGACTGTGTGCGTTAGTGGGTGCATGTATTGAGATGACCGGCACTAATATGACGAGCTGTTCGAGGTAACACTGGACGATAGGAGCCAGCTGCTGGGGTGGCCGAACTGCTGGTGTGGACGCAGACGGTGAAACCGCTCCTGGGTGAGCGCAATACAGACGAAAGGATACGGGACAGCGGACACACGCCGTCGCACTCCCAGGCATCAACTGGGCCGGCGCAGCTTGCTAATGATCTACAGAGTGGTGACGTGTTCAACAAGGCTTCGACAGCAGATGACATGGCAGATAAAATGATAGGTTCACAGTCGCTTCAGGCAGGCCTTACAAAGATAAGGTTTGTGTACTGCAAAAGAACCACTATCGCTACCTTGTAGCACCATCAAAGCTTAAAGAGTGACTTACGTCACCAACCCAATAGTTTCGTTTCTTCTGACACCACTCAACGGGAAACGAGGCAACTACAAAAGCTCGCGTTTCCAAGGAAAACCTAAACCAATCCTAAAAGTAAAAGTAACTTACAACGATCTATGTTTCTTACCCAATTTCAATTGTTTACAAGAGACAGAAGAACAGGAAGCAAGAAGATTAGGAACACTAAAATTAATGGCTGAACCTGAAATACATGAAGAGTGAAATAGGGACAGCTACACATACTCTTACAAGGGAACTTCCCCATCGCACCCCCTCTCAGATTTAGTTATAAGTTGGCACAGTGGATAGGCCATGAAAAACTGAACACAGATCAATCGAGAAAACAGGAAGAAGTTGTGTGGAACTATGAAAAAAAATAAGCAAAATATACAAACTGAGTAGTGAATGTCAAGATAGGGAACATCACGGAAAGTGTGAGCTCAGGAGCGCCGTGGTCCCGTGGTCAGCGAGAGCAGCTGCGGACCGAAAGGTCCTTCGTTTAAGTCTTCCCTCGAGTGAAAGGTTTACTTTTTTTATTTTCGCAAAGTTATGATCTATCCGATCGTTCATTGACGTCTCTGTTCACTGTTATAAGTTTAGTGTCTGTGTTTTGCGACCGCACCGGAAAACCGTGCGATTAGTAGACGAAAGGACGTGCCTCTCCAATGGGAACCGAAAACATTTGATCGCAAGGTCATAGGTCAAGCGATTGCCCCACAGGAAAACACATCTGATATATTCTATACGACACCGGTGACGGCATGTGCGTCACATGACTGGAGTATGTTGTCGACCCACCTAACTTGTACATTTGGCGAATGGGTAAAAAGATCCTTCTACCTTGCCCGATTTAGGTTTTCTTGTGCATGTGATAATCACTCCAAAAAAAGTGATGAAAACATAACAGTTTGTCACATAAACTGCAACAAATGAATGCAACCGTTTCACAGTCGGCGCAGTTACCTCGCATCGGACGGACGGACGGACATACAATAATTTTCTGAAAATAAGAAATTAAACTTTTCACTCGAGGGAAGACTTGAAACAAGTACCTCTCGTAACGCAGCTGCTCACGCTAACCACGAGACCGCGGCGCTCCTGAGCTCACACTCTCCTTGATGTTGCGTATCTTGCGCATGGACTACTCAGTTTGTATATTTTCCTTATTTTTTTCATAGTTCCATACAACTTCTTCCTGTTTTCTCGATTGATATGTGTTCAGTCTTTCATGGCTTATCCACTGTGCCAACTTATAACTAAATCTGAGGGGGGTGCGATGGGGAGGTTCCCTTGTTAGTCAACGCAGAAGAAATATACTTTTCCTAATATCCACTGCCAGCACCACATAAAACCTTTGTACTTTCCTATTAAACAATTATCTGTCTCAGCGATGAAAACCAGATGAGACAGCCCATCAATGCAACACTCTACCTCGCTGCGCACCTTGTGAACAGATATGCCATACACCGACGTCACTGTACCTCGGCGACCAGTTCCAATCGACGAGAAAGCTGAGCGCCCATAGATCTTATTGCAAACGCACTAGAGCTAATTCACACCAGAGACGCGCGTCAGTTCACACCACGCACCATCACACACAGATTACAGTGTACTCCTGTAAATAAACTATCATCATTAGTGTCAGTGAAGTGTCAATCAGTGAACAGTGTTAGGATCATACAACCAGTAGTGCCACATCTGATAGACTCTTGTCAACAACCACAAACAAAATTCATCGCGGCTTTCTGAAACATGTTTTGTAAACTATATCAATTTAAAATGTATTATACTAATCTTGTTTCTGCATGTTTCTTGTAAGCGAACACACTGAATATTTGTGCATTGCCCTTTGTTACTCTAACATTGAAAGGTCGCTCCGAAAACGAACATTTGTAATTTTCTTTTAAACGCAGATCGTCAAAGTAAACAATATGATTACAACCATGCCTCTATTGAATATACAAGATGTACAATAAAAGAGAGCACTGGACTTACACAGACCGTTTCTAAATTATGTGAAGCTAAGTGACTCATTCACCAGGGACAGAAACACTTCCAAACACAATTACACAAGATAATTGTTATTTGTAATGAATATTAATTTGTTGAAATGATAAAATGACAAAGTCCTCTTCTAATATAAGAAATTTTAATTTTAATATGTATCAAATATGTTTTTAATATGTTGTATTACTACAAATTCAGTTAGGGAAGGATGAAAGATTGCATGAAAGGAGTTTAAATTAAATAGAGTGACTACCGTTTGTCATAATTAACTAGATAAATTATATTGTTACTTTACATTTTTCTTTGGCTGAAGTGCGTTATTTTGCACCTGAACATTGTAACAGTCGTGCTACAAACCAAAATTAATTCAGACTATAAGGCACCGACGAACAAAGAAGTAAATAATGATGAATGGATAAAGGCATATTGATGTTTATCAGTCCCTCTACTCTCGATAGATTTGATAAATTAATAAGGGGATAAAAAATTTTTTACTGCATCAGACGACACTGTAAGAGTCATCTCATATTATTACAAAATTGCTGGGAACGGGAAGGAGCTGTAAGGTGGCGTTATTTTACAGCTTACAAACCGCGTTTACATCCAATACATCAGTAAGCCCATTCAATGGTAGAAAAGGCATGATAAACATGTATGTGACTGACATCGTCTATACACGTAATTTCTAGTATACTGTCTGCATGTTGGGTGACTGGGGAAAAAGCAGAGCTGTGAAATTCGTGGTAGAACGGAAGGACACAGGATACATTCTTTCGGACAATGGGACGCCACAGCCACTTCCGGCGCTAGCCCCCGGGACCCGCCTGTGAACTGGACCACCTGCTAAACGGGAACACGTTGCCTACTTGCAGGCGTGAGAAAACGACCTGGTCAGGCAAAAACACATGGCAGCAGGTATTCGCGTACTTTCCTACGAACAGAGAAAGAACTTCCAGATACTTCCATCTGGATTCTAAACTGCGATTGGTCGGCATTCAGAAACGAGTGCATTCCGGTAAGATGATTTGCCACCCAAATTGAAGAGGGAGAAAAGACTTTGAACAGCGAAAAGACGAGAGAAGTACACAGGGAGTCGTTGCGGGTTCGTGGAGCAGGGTCTTGGAGGTCCACAGCTGTAATTTTGGTGAAGCACAATTTTGTTACTACCTCGATGAGGCCGAGAAGTTCTGCGGTTATAGCTTCTGATCATTCCGGTGATCTTGCTTATGCACCGAAGTGTAGGTAAGTGAATTTACATTGGTGAATCACGTGTTGCACTCCGTTCTGCACTGAGGTTTCACACAGCTCATTGGGACAGTAGTTTCTTCTTGCTATTTAGTACAACGGCGGATGTCAGTGACTCCACGCCCAGTCACAGAGGGCGAGTACATTATAGAGCAGAGCCAGACAGTTTAAGCGTCAGTATTAATACAGGGAGAACCTGAGATTTGTAATCTTCATTTATTTCCTTTAAATTGTTTTCATGATGAATAAATGTGTTAAAACCACGGCATTTGTATTTTAATAGATAGTATTTTCTTGTGCCAATTAATCTTGTCCCTTGTGTACATTTTATAACCTATTCGTTAAAAGGGAGACTGGATTTTGTCGGCTTATCCTGACATTCTATCGTGTCCACAGGATAAGATTAGGAAACGGGTAGGTTATCACATAACAATTTACATAATTAATGAGAATAACGTTCTCCTACGGGGGACGTATAAGTGTCAGGGCGACTTCAGTAGCGTTAAAATATGCATTACACAAATTATCATATGTACGTACTCATGGCAAGTCTCCGCCATCAATAGTCAGTAGAAAAAGTGGAGGTACGTTAGACTAGGTTTAATGCAGTTTGTAATTTTCGTTTGATAGTTATGAAATTAAGAAAGAGGAATTCATACAGCTTCAGATATGTCTGCGTCGTGGAAAAAGTATTGGAAAATGACCTAGAATGTATTGCTCTATAATCTGTGAAAACAATGGCTAAATTTCGAAAAGGAAAGAGGAATTCATACAGGTACAGATATGTCTCCACCACACAAAAAGTAGTGAAAAATGATTTAGAAGTTATTGTTCCAGAGTCTGTGAGGGTAAAATTGTTTTTAAATTAAATGAAAACAACGTTCGTCTTACTCATCAGTGTGATGCTATAAGGAATTCCACATTCGTCATGTTGATACTGGGGTGGGGTGTATCAAAGAGGAATCTGTTTTTTGGAAAGTATCAAAGATCTGCCTTGTGTTTAACGTTCCTGTTGATGCAGTAGGGAAAAAAATGAGACAGTGATTCTCTTTTGTGTATCTCTTACTTTTGTATTAGTGTCATTTCTTATCCAATACTGGTTGACTTTATGGTTTAAAAAAGTGGAAAAATAAATAAATAAATTTCAGAAGTTCACTCTGACAAATGTTTCATGCCATAAATAGCCTAGAAATACCCCTACAGAAAAATCAGAGTTATGCATACGTAACTCTGTCTCATTTTTAAGATCTCAACCTTATAGCTTTTGTGCACATAACAAAACATGTGTATCATACTATGGACCATCGCTATCATATTTAAAAATTTCAGTCCAAAAAATAATAAGCAGTTTTTGTTTTTGTAGTTTAGATTTGTAGCTTTGAAACATAAAATACAATATCACTTTGAAGCAGCCTATGCTCTCTAAAATTTAAAAAAAAAATTCACAGGTACTCTTTTTTCTTTCAAAAATGGAGACAAATTTTGTGATTTTGTATCATATTTAGGCCACTTCAATCTAAGAGAATTATTCATCCGTACGATAATCAAACAAGTGTTGTATACCTTAAGTCACTTGAGAGGCACTTATTATTTTGGAAGAAGCAGCCGCTTGCTGAAACAAACCATGCGACATTGAATGAAGATGATTCCTCGTAATTGTTTCGTAGCCATTGCTAGCAGCTCCTAGTTACCCTACAATCGTTGATGTAGTTGGAAACAGCCGAACCCATTACAGGATCTCCACAAAGGAGACAGAGTAACTGAAAAAATGTCACTTGGATGCCTAAAACATCAATCATGTGGAAAACGTCACACATTTGTAAATGAGGTCCTCATTGCAGTGGATGAAGAGAATGAAGTTTATTCGTTGTTTCTAGATTGTAGAAAGATTTTCGACACCTTCTCAAGAGGTTTTGCGATGACACTGAAAATTTCTTGTCCGGCATTCGTTGTATTGCGATAAGTGAAGTTGTTAAGGATACGACAAAAGACTGAGAGACATTAATAGGAACACTCATGTCATATAAACATTTGAGTGTGACAGCAACGCCACGAGTCGTCTGGCACAATGACAACTGCGGAGCAACGTGAACATTATTGCGGACCATCTACATCCCTTCGTGTTTGATGTCTTCCCCGACGGTGATAGCATCTTTCAGCTGTATTGCTGGCCGTATCACGAGGCCAGAAGAGCGCTACAGTGATGTCTTCTTCAACGGATATTAATGATATGAAACGTATAGAACGCGTCTGGCGTGGTATCGGCCGCCAGATCAGTCCCGCAAACAGACAGGCCTTCATTTACTCGAGTCGAGTGAACTGTGCGTCAACATTTGTTGCCACACACCCTTGTAAACATACCAAGGACTTGTCGAACACGTGCCAAGCAGAACTTTTATTATGTTGCGTTTCAATGGTAAACCAACAACCTACTAAGTAAGCCAGCATAGAAGTACACTACTGGCCATTAAAATTGCTACACCATGAAGAAATGCAGATGATAAACGTGTATTCATTGGACAAATTTATTATACTAGAACTGACATGTGATTACATTTACACGCAGTTTGGGTGCATATATCCTGAGAAATCAGTACACAGAATAACCACCTCTGCCCGTAATAACGGCCTTGATACGCCTGGGCATTGAGTCAAACAGTGCTTGGATGGCGTGTACAGGTACAGATGCCCATGCAGCTTCAACACGATACCACAGCTCATCAAGAGTAGCCACTGGCGTATTGTGACGAGCCAGTTGCTCGGCCACCATTGACCAGACGTTTTCAATTGGTGAGAGATCTAGAGAATGTGCTGGCCAGGGCAGCAGTCGAACATTTTCTGTATCCAGAAAGGCCCGTACAGAACCTGCAACATGCGGTTGCGCATTATCCTGCTGAAATATAGGGTTTCGCAGGGATCGAATGAAGGGTATAGCCACGAGTAGTAACACATCATAAATGTAACGTCCATTATTCAAAGTGCCGTCAATGCGAACAAGAGGTGACCGAGAAGTGTAACCAATGGCACCCCATACCGTCACACCGATTGATACGCCAGTATGGCGATGACGAATACACGCTTCCCATGTTCGTTCACCGCGATGTCGCCAAACACGGATGCGACCATCATGATGCTGTAAACAGAACCTGGATTCATCCGAAAAAATGACGTTTTGTCATTCGTGCACCCAGGTTCGTCTTTGGGTTCACCATCGCAGGCGCAGGCGCTGATAGTCCATGCTGCTGCAAACGTCGTCGAACTGTTCGTGCAGATGGTTGTTGTCTCGCAAACGTGCCCATCTGTTGACTCAGGGATCGAGACGTGGCTGCACGATCCGTTACAGCCATGCGGATAAGATGCCTGTCATCTCGATGCTAGTGATACGAGGCCGTTGGGATCCAGCACGACGTTCCATATTACGCTCCTGAACCCACCGATTCCATATTCTGCTAACAGTCATAGGATCTCGACCAACGCGGGCAGCAACGTCGCGATACGATAAACCGCAATCGCGATAGGCTACAATCCGACCTTTATCAAAGTGGTAAACGTGATGGTATGCATTTCACCTCCATAGACGAGGTATCACAACAACGTTTCACCAGGCAACGCCGGTAAGCTGCTGTTTGTGTATGAGAAATCGGTTGGAAACTTTCCCCATGTCAGCACGTTGTAGATGGCGCCACCGGCGCCAGCCTTGTGTGAATGCTCTGGAAAGCTAATCATTTGCATATCACAGCATCTTCTTCCTGTCGGTTAAATTTCGCGTCTGTGGCACGTCATCTTCGTTGTGTAGCAATTTTAATAGCCAGTAGTGTATATTTACTCCATCAAAGAGTTTTTCTTGCCGAGAAATGTTTATTTTTGTCGCAGATGTTGCATGAAAATTGAGGCTTAATAATCTGCATTTGCATCTTTTGGACCGAAAGACGGTAGAAAATATGGTTATTGAGAATGAATCACATGACTTTAATGATCTTTTTTTATTAAGTATTGGCCCCTCTGTTCGAGGTTACTGTGAAGTTACCTGTCAGCAAGACAGTGCCCGACAACATGTTGCTGATGGCCTGTTCCATACGTTACGCTGATATCTTACCCAGCAAAACCTCTAGTCGTGAGTTTACAACGAGACCGACACACCACCACACGCTATCCATTACGATTCATGGACCCTGGTATGAAGCTGAAGCGGCAGGGAACGACGTACCTGTATGTGTTATCTAATCTCAGTACTGTATGACTCTACTTGTAGGTGATGTGAACGTATGAAGACTGCGCAAAGCTGCCACCTATGACAGCAATAATGACTTTCAGTGGGTCAGCCATCGAGTCGAAATGTCCTTCAATTGGAAATCTTGGTATGTCGTTCTACGCTACTTCAACCTTTTACGTGACTTTGGTAAAATTGTATCTATATATACCATTGGAAGTACCTTATATGAATATTTTCTCTTGATTCGTTAGTACGAATATTTACAACCCCATACCTCATAATAGACTTTGAAATTAACAATACACATACCAGTCACATTAATGTGACCACATCCAGTGTTCAGCGTCACCGAGCAATAACCACTCACGGAAGGTAGGTGGCAGCAGTAGCTGTGGCGGATATATAAAGCGTGTTGGAGAGGGGGAAAGGGGGGGAGGCACGAGCGGTCGCGGAAAGCAGTGCAGTGGTTGTCCTAATGCTGAAACGGAGCGATTTATCTGACGTCCAAAAGGGCATGATCATTGGCTTTCGGGACGTACCTGGAAGGAATTCCGAAACGGCTAAGTCTGTAAGCCTTTCGCATGGTTTAAGTACACTGTCCACGGCAAAATGGCACTATACGAAGTCAGCACCGAGGCCGCTGTGATGCACCACGGGTCATGGATAACAGGGGTGAACGACGGCTGTGAAGATGTATACGGGCGAACAGACGTGCAACTGTTGAACAACTGACCGAACAGATGAACCAAGGAGCTACCAACAGTGTCTACTCAACGACCCTCCAGGCAACATTGTTACTGATGAGCCTCCGCAATAGGCGCCTGGTTCATGCACACAATATTGTTATAGGATGTCAAATCAAACACCTTTCAGTCGTCTAGTTTCCAAACTTATTTTATTCGGCTAGCAGTTTCGGCTATTTACTACTCAATCTTCAGGCCCCAGAACCAACTACACGTCGGTCAGAGGCCTGAAGATCGCGCAGTAAATCGCCGAAACTGGTAGCCGAATAAAATAAGCTTTGAAACTAGACTGCTGAAAGGTATTTGATGTGACATCCTGTATCGAACAGCCGAGTTCTGCAACCATCTCCGAAAAGATGGACATACAGAGACAATATAGTTTCAACTTTAAGCGGTGTCCATTGTCGTTCATGGCCTTTCGACAAAGAATTGACACAAAAGTTTCGTTTGCCTGGGACCAAAATAGCGACTATTGCGGCCGCGCTCTGCGGACGCCCTTTGGAGCTTCAGCCACGGTGCTGCTCTGCTTGGATGTCGCACAATTTGTATTCGTTCTGTGCTTTACAGTCTAGTGTAAGATTGAGACTGTGTTGGTAAAGTCTTTTAGTTCACTTGTTTTCGCCTGCTGTGAACTACTGAAAAGGCCACCATGTTTCCCAAGAAGCTTACTCTAAGATTTGGATTTGACAAAGTAACTCATAATGTTCCGCCAAGTTCACTGGTGATCCACACACGGATTGTTGATGTTATTGGCATTACTTCGGATCAGACGAACACTGTTTGTTACGACTTGGAGCAATATCGTTTTTTGTGAAACTTCTTTCCCCGTTGGTGCTAGAAGAGATTCTACAGAAATTTGAGGGCAAGCTGAATTCCGCCATCGCGACAATTCGGTGAGTACAGCGTCTATTTCAAATGCTGATGTTAATTATAAACAAATTAGAGTATTTAATTTGTCCCCTGAGATAGAAAACTGCTGCTTAAAAGACGTATTATATAAGCACTGAGACATCAAGCCAAATCGTAGTGAACGATTGCAGCGCCAGCATAGATTGCAATGCCTTAATAGTGTTCGGTATGTCGATATGGGCCGGCCGGAGTGGCCGAGCGGTTCTAGGCGCTACAGTCTGGACCCACGCGACCACTACGGTCGCAGGTTCGAATCCTGCCTCGGGCATGGATGTGTGTGATGTCCTTAGGTTAGTTAGGTTTAAGTAGTTCTAAGTTCTAGGGGACTGATGACCTCAGAAGTTAAGTCCTATGGTGTTCAGAGCCATTTTCTGTCGATATGCGTGTCAAACAAAATATCCCAACTCATGTTTCGGTTTGTGGTTACAAGGCGCACGTTATTTACAAAGGACAGACATTGACTTGCCACATACCTAATGAAAGTGGGTATCATTGGAAAAACTGTACAATAAAGGTGCTTGTAGTGCAGAAAAATTTGCAACAGCATTAACGAAAATGGTTCAAATGGTTCTGAGCACTATGGGACTTAACATCTGAGGTCATCAGTCCCCTAGAACTTAGAACTACTTAAACCTAACTAACCTAAGGACATCACACACATCCATGCCCGAGGCAGGATTCGAACCTGCGACCGGAGTGGTCGCGCGGTTCCAGACTGAAGCGCCTAGAACCGCTCGGCCACACTGGCCGGCTAAGAATAACACTGGCTGATCTTGTGACCGAAAATCAGATGACGGTTGGTGAAGGTTGCAGCACTACGCCGCGAGGGATTAGCCGAGCGGTCTAGGGACTGCAGTCATGGACTATGTGTCTGCTCCCGGCGGAGGTTCGAGTCCTCCCTCGGGCAAGGGTGTGTGTGTTTGTTCTTAGGATAATTTAGGCTAAGTAGTGTGTAAGCTTAGAGACTAATGACCTTAGCAGTTAAGTCCCATAAGATTTCACACACATTTGAACATTTTTCCAGCGTTACAGGAAATGTACAGGAGAGACCACAAAATACTCTTAAAGTATTTCCACCTTTACTTAGGAGAGACACTGTAGACAATGCTATTGCGAAAAGTAGTATACGTCACTAACAAGACACGTCGAACTTATGACGGCAGTAGCACAGATGAAATCAACCTGTCGCTGAATGCTGTTGTTAACAGCCAGGAGACAAAACTATAATTTCAGACAATATTGTTAGCATAGATTCAAATTCTGAGTTAAGTGTATCAGTGGACAAACTGAGTAGGCTACCGTCAATCGAACAGGTAGGAGTGACGTCACAACCTCATTCTGCAGTCCAGTACCTGACAGTAGCTGGCAATGCGCGTGCCCGTTTGACGCCACAACCCTGCGCTGCAGTAAGGGCGTGTCGGGGAATGCAAACAGACTCACCCGCGGATGCAGCTGTAAGCAAACATGACGAGGTATCGAGCGATTGTCAACAACAGAACCACAGGCGACGTCACCGCCCAACCCCCCAACTCCCCCCCCCCCCCCCCCCCAGCCAACAAGCGGAGTTTTACAGCGATAACAAACAAACAGCAAACGAGTGTGACTGTAGAAGTGACCGGACATGGGAAGAGCAGACATTAGGTGAAGGCCAGTGTCACTGCAATATGTAAGGAAAGTAAAAAAGAACGGTTCAAATGCAAACCCGTCAGATTCCCAGGAAGGATCCCACATGAAATGATGACTAAAAAAAAATCACTCTCTAGTGTTACAGTCATATACGATTACCACGTTGAACATTAACAGGATACAGTTCGATGTAAAAATAGCTGCTCTGAAACATTTTCTATATAAGTCAGGACCGACGTTGCTCTACTACAGAAAGTGGTGTCCCCGTAACTAAATATTTCCAGTTATGTTGGTTCTCACAATATATCCATTGAAAGAAGCGTTGGGACGCTCATTTTAGTTAGAGAATGCATCCCCGCACATAACGTTGATAAATTAGATTCGGGGCGAAGTACTGGAATAAATATGGCAGTAGTTGCTATTGTCAGTTTTCATGCACCTTCTGGTAGCACTAAAAGAAGTGCAAAAGCTACATTCTTTAAAGAAAGCGTAATTTATTTACTGAGAAAAAACCCTCTACAACATATAATACGTAAATATTTTAACTGTATACTGAACCGAAAGGATAAAATTCTCAGCTTCAGTTACTCAACTGACTTGAGAGGCCTTGTTGCCGACTTAAAACTAAAAGATGTGTGGAAAATAAAATATCCAACAAATGTGAACTTCACTCATTTTGGGCCGGCCGGTGTGGCCTTGCGGTTCTAGGCGCTTCAGTTTGGAACCGCGTGACCGCTACGGTCGCAAGTTCGAATCCTGCCTCGGGCATAGATGTGTGTGATGTCCTTAGTAGGATTGACAGTGTTTACGTATCGGAAAACTTAGCAGGCAAAGTGTTGAAAACAGAAACTGTTCCTGTTGGTTTTTCCGGTCGCAGTGCGTTGTTAACCGGTGTAAATTTAACATCACAACCTACCGAAGTGTAAGAAGCCATTGAAATCTAACTATCTAACTAACTGCCCTTTCAAATCTATAAATGATATTGGACACTAACAGGAGACACATTCGGATTATCAGAAGAAGATTTAGATGATGACCTAAACAGAGCTTGGGAAATGTGTCTCCGTTCGCTGAACAACTTTCCATGTGTGCTAGAATGGTGGACCCGGCTGGCGGGACCGAAGTTTAATATCCTTTAGTATAGATAAGGCCAGAAAAAGGAAATAGACTGTAGAATTCTGTTGTAGTGTGCTGAGGGACTTCTATGATCAGACAGATGTAGTTCCTACAAGAATAAAAGACATCAAGCAAATAAAAGCAAAGATAATAAGTTTGAAACGTAAGGAACTGAAGGGACTTAAGATTAAATCCAAAGCAAAGTCGGTCATTGAAGATGAGACTGCTGTCTAGTACCAGCCCTTCAGACACAACAAGCATAAAAGAATTTTAATGGATGAACTTCAACTCGATGATGGTACCATAATCACGATCCAAAAGGGAATAATTAAAGAGATATCCATGTACTATGGAAGCATGTATGCACTGGGAAAAACAAACGAAGATGAATATGATGAGCTCTTTGGCACACATCTTCCACGAATATCGCGAGATGACGATGAGAATATTTCTTCGGACATCACCAAGCAGGATATATTGGAAATCTTGCGCAGCTCGTCCGCTAGGAAATCTGCAGGACCTGACGGACTGCCGTTTGAATTGTAGAAATGATTCTGGTCCCTAATAGGAGACAAATTCGGATTATAAAATTATAGCACAAGCAATTCATAATCGCTTTATACGATGCACCGCTGGCATAATAGGCCAGCAGTAGACCTATGTTTTTAGAAGAATGATTTTAGAAATTACGGCTTTCAGCCGCGGTATCATTGTGCTAACACAGACAAGTAACATAAAATGTGGACTGGTTTTCATAGACTTTCGTAAGCATGTGATCAAAATAACCAAAAATACCTGATAGACACAATGTGCCGCATAGACTTCTGCCAAAACTATCGACATCATCGAGAACATAGAAATAGATGTAACTGCGCAAATCTCCATTAACTATCAACTGACAAAATAAACTGAAATAAAAGAGGCTTTACCCAAGGAAGCCCCTTATCAATTCTTCTGTTCATTTTATCGCTGGAACCTTTCCTGAAACAGCTACAGCATAGAGTGACAGGCATTGTCTTTCGAGGAATAAAGACCGTGGTAGGTCCTATGTGGACGATGCAGGCGTAATCATCAAAGACCACGCTGATGTGTTACAACTAGAGATGACACATGAAAAGTGTTGTTCAGCATCAGGTTTGAGGGTAAATGAAAACAAAAGTAAATTTCTGAGTTTGCTAACTTGCGCATTTTGCTAGTGAACCATGTTACTGAACACGAGACTCTAGGAATGGCATTGACAATTTCTCTTTTAAAAATGATTGCAATAAATTGTCAGGAGGAGGCAAGAAAAATCAAGGGAGCTTTGATTGAAATTTGTCAACGTAACATAGACCATTTCCAAAGAGTACTGCTTGTCAACACGTATATTTTGTCCAAGGTTTACTACGTAGCACAGGTTCTCCCCATCCCATCATTGTTGGCGAAGACGATCATGTCAACCTTAGCAATCTTCTTATGGAGAGGGAAACTGTTTCGAGTGCCTGTTAAGACGGCAATGTTGGATCCGAGCAATGGAGGAATGGGACTAACTGACATGTAGTCTAAGGCGATGGCTTTGTATGTCAAACTAACATTGAGCATAAAGTGTAGTAATCCAAGATACATTACAGTAAAACTATATGACTTTGTCAGGCGGGAAAGTGCACAATCGCCGCTCAATATAAAAAAATAAGTTTTATACTAAAACATATTAGGGAGTTTTATGCTGAACGAAGCTACCTCAGCAAAAAGCTTGTAAAGTCTAAAAACATTACAGCAAAGACGATCTTAGCAGAAAGAATGAACCACGAAAGGAAAACTAACATAGAAACTAAATATGCTGGAATAGCGTAGATTGTAGTCTGGAAAAACATCAGCAGTGATGTTCTTTCATATGATGTGCTAACAACTTGTTACGAGGTAGTCAATAACATCATCAGCAGTAATTAGTGTCTTTTTGCCATCGGTTTAAATGACACTAACCCCTGCAGTAAATGCAACGTTCTCGATAATGTGTCTCATCGGTAAACGTGTGGAGTTCAAATTTTCAACTGGAGGTGGATCAAGGAGAAAGTGGCTCAAATAACAAGAACTTCAGCAAACAATGTACCGACTAACATTTTCTAGAGACCAGAAGAAAGACGAAAAATAACACAGTGTTTTGGTTAATGGGGAACTACATTTTTGACAATATTGGGAATGCAAAGCGTATATCGAAACTGAATTCGAAAAAGCATTTTCGTATCCGAACCACAATAAGAAATATGGTAACATATTCCAAATTGTCTTCAAGAGGATGAGTATAGATTTGGGACACATGGATTCCTCGTTAGAATGGGTTGAGTTGGGCCACGAAGAACTAGCAGTGCCGCAGACATGCTCGACTACTTCTGCGGCGGATTCCCGACCCCAAGCTCCCTGACAAGTTACACGCGACAAATAAATCAATAGTAAATCAGATACAAGAATATGACGGCAGACGTCTTGTATCTGTTACAAAAGAAGATCTTGAACTCCCCAAGGATACTGTTAGAGGATTGAAGCTCGCAAAAATGTTAAGTCAGTAAAGGACTTCAGGATCCTGCTGTTTGGTACTGATCTTCTATCCACATAATTTACCCTGGAGGAGACTTAGGGGCATACATCAAGGATATATGATTGAGTCTGGGAATTGACGAAGAGGAACCTTAGGCTGCAGAAAAATGTAATGTGGATTCTGAACTCCCAACAGTTGAAGCTGACAGTGAAGATGCCTCTCGAATGGAGGACGTTGCTAATTTGTGCTACTGTTAAAGAACTGATATCGTTCCTCATTCTATGAACGCTGCAACTGATGACTGCAATAGCTATCACCTTATTTATGTCATTTCATTGTGAGCTAGTCATTTCCGTAACTGTTTTAGTGGAATAATAATTTAAAAAATGCTGGCTGGTGTTTCATCAGCGACGAAGGCTGGAATTAGCACGTCAGTGCTGCAACTGGAATTCCACGGAGTGGCGAAAGGTGGCCTCTTCAGATGAATTACGTTTCATGCTCCATCGGTCGTGAAACTTCTGAAAGCAAACAGCCTGAACACTCGTCGGAAGGGTCGAGGCCAGAGAAGGGAGCTCTATGATTTGGGGAATGTTCCCGTAGCATTTTCTGGATGTTCTCGTCTTTCTGCAAGACACGCTGGATCAACACAAGTATGCTTCTATTCCTAGGGATCATGTCCCCCCCCCCCCCCCCCCCCTACATGCAGTTTGTTTCTCCTCGGCACGAAGGCATCTACCAGCAGGATAATGCAACGTGTCACACAGCTCGCAGTTTACGTGCGTGGCTCGAAGTGTGTCAGGGTGAGTTTACCGTACTCCATTAACCACCAAACTCCCCGGAATTAAATTCAGTCGTGACTTTGTGGGACCATCTCGATCGGGCAGCTCCTCAAACGTGAAACCTAGCCCTTCCGGCCACTGCACTGGGGTTGACATGGCTCCATATGCCTGTCGGTACCTTTCAGCATCTCACTGACTTCCTTCCTGCACGCCCCGAAGCGGTCCGTGCTGCAAAACGTGGTTATTCGGGTTTTTGACAGGTGGTCAAATTAATATGACTGTGTGGAGTAAATCGAGATTTGTACGTTACTATTTCCAAAGAGTGCATACTGACACGTATTTCATTGTCATATTTTTTAAGAAAGTCACTTTAAGGACTCTATGACAGCGTTCAGTCGTAGTGCCCGCCAAGTAATGGCATGCCAGTTTCGCGGCAACACACCACCAAATGTTTTCTGTGAGTTACAGATTTGGAGAACGTGCTGGTCAAGGCAGTAGCCAAACAGTCTCTGTAGGGAAGCAGTCCAGCATAGCATGGGCAACATGCGATCTTTTTTTATCTTGTTGAACGATACACCGCGGAGACCTGATACGCACTATATGTGTAACGCCTGCTGTCCACACTACTGTCTATGCAATTCAGAGGTGGTCGCCATATGTTGGACTTTCATGATGATAAGAAATTCAATATGGCCGCGACCGTTCTCCTCGGACCTTTCGTACACAAGCATGTCCACCGTAAAACCAAAAGCAAATCGGGCCTCGTCTGACAAGTCGCCGTGCTGTCGTTCGTGTGTTCAGTGTGTTCTTTGGTGGCGCCGCATCTAGGGAACTGGCATCAATGATGCCATGCTAAGAGCCCGTCTTACTCCAGATACCGTGAAGCTGTTCGTGTAAATATTTGTCACCTTGTAAGGATGCCCCTTTCCTGCCTCAAGGTATGTGACGTGGCAGCAAGGGCACTCACAGCCGAGTGAGCGGTATACCTAACTTCTTGGGCGTTAGTGTTTTGTAACCAATGAGATACTGCATGACGTATGATCCTCCCGCACACGTCGATCCTAGATTCGCTTTACAATAGTAAGATACCAACCAATGTGAGCGGAAGTATCACAAAATGATAAAGGGCAGTCTTGATAGGCCGTAATCATGCCGCTGTCGAATTCAGGTATGTTGATAGACCTTTTTCATTATTACACAAGGCTTCTAATCAACAACCAACAGTCGAATGCGGATTCAGAATGAGAAATATGCTGTATAATATTTCCTTACGTACATAATGCGGGCTACTACTATCCACTTTGTGTAGTGACGGTGAGATGTTAATCATTTTCATATGGAAGAAGGTAGTACGCTTCGTGCCATCTTCGTGGTCTTGCACTTGCGACCATGTTCGTATTGATACAGCCCCCCAAAGTCTTTAGAAATGGTCTGGGTGTGTCAGCAGCGTCGGGCGTTATCATTGGCGCCCTTTACGCCCCCATTTTCTGTCGATTCTGAGCCTGCGGTGTGTGTGAAATCTTTTTCTCGGTTAACCATAAGAAAACCGCGTGATATCAACCCTGGGTGTCACCATTCAGACCTCCATCACAGAGACGTCTAAAGAATGGGTGAAATGGAGGTAAGAGGGAATGTGAAACGTCCACGATGGCATTGAGCAGATTTGTAATGAATTCTTACGACAATGTGACATCTTTAACCAGCCTTACAGTTCACTTCAGCTTCCTAGCTGTGGTACTTTTTTCGCATTTGTCGACATATTGCTGTTTGAAGCATGTCCGAACTAGACAGCGACGTCGCAGGCGCCACACCATTGCACAATTACAGAGGAAAGTTACCTTTGAGGCAAATTTCAAACCTGTACATCGTAATGGGAGTCAATTACGGGGTTTCGAGAAAGTGGTTCTGCAGTGGTGTTTTACAATGTAGTTTCTGAAGCAGGAGTTGTACTGAAAGATGCCCCTTACTTAGATAAGTGAAAAATAATTGAAATGAATTCTGTACGTTTATAATAAGTAAAGTAAGTAACAGAATTTTTTAACCATGTGACGTACAAAGGTTTACCAGGGAAAGATGTAAATTTCTGGTGAGTTACTAATAATATTAACTCATTATCCGTCAGAGATTGACAGAACGTAATAATAATATTAAAAAGGAATAGGATTCCCAATTTTCTACAAAATTATATTTATTTGGTCATGAGCCGCCTTTCGGGTTCTTAGGATGTCGCCTGAAGATGAGCTAACAAGCCGAAAGCCGGTTCGTGACCAAATAAATATAATTTTGCATAACATTTCCTTTTCAATATTATTTAATTTCACTGAAAAAGTACTGTACCATGTTTCGTCAAATCCAAAAATGGAGAATGATACTCACCATGATGGTATCATTTGCTGTCAATACTGTGCCACCAAAACCTGTTGCCTTATCTTTTCTTTTTGATTTTCTGTACATCAATCAATATGCCTGTAACAACAGTCCCATGACTCTCACTCATTTCTTCACTGTCACACACTACTGCAGCGGAAGATAGGCTTTCATATTCAAATACAAACACTGAGAGACCCCAGAAAACATATTCCTGTTGATGATGGTCACTGAGTGCGAAGCTCTCAGATACTGCGAACAATTCGGAGAAAGTGGCGTGCTTCAGTGAAAGCTTAGCATAAAGGATGCATTGGTCCTACGCACTCCGCGACTTGGTATCCTTTGCATGAGGATACGCAGCCGAGTGAGAAAGCCACATTTGCGGCTGTGCCTTTTAACAGAAGTAGTCTCGCTCACCTTCTGCTACTTTGGCCAATGTATTCGAAGTTTTTTTGGCCGTCCGGTCGCCCGCAGATACGTGAACACCAAGTGCATAGGCCACTAGCCTGCAGACAAGTATACGTTTTTGTTGAAGGTCGAAAAATCCCCAGATCAGCACAGTTATGAAAATCAGAGGGTAGTTGCAGAGGTAGAGGAAGACATCATAGCACTTGCAAACAAACTTTTGCAATCGGTCTTCAGTGCATGGATAAAAATTGCGACCAGACAGCGTGACAGCTTGTGGAGTTTGCTGGAGGAAACATGTTCCCAAATGTGCAACTTAGCATTGGATGGACTGTCTACCTCTTCAGTCCGAAAACTGTTGTAATGCATCTGTCCACAGGGGACTATCCTTTGCAAGCCTCTTCATTTTGTAGCGCTGTTATTTGGAGCTTACTGTGGAAACTGGCAGCTCAGATACTGTTTTCATGAGCTTTCATTTCAAGAAGCCGTAAGCAGCCAGTGGCCGCAACATCACTGGTATGCCTGCTGCCGCAACAGAGCTGTTTATTCATTACGAGGCGAGCCAGGCGGGGCCCTGTAATCCTGAAGACGCAGCAGATAGGTTCGGCGGTTTCTAAGCCATCGAGAAATGGACCTCTAATTTTGTACATGTCTGGCCGTAGCACATTGGCACATAAAATGACCTTATAACCAGTATAAGTACCCGTCAGTTCCATCATTTCCACAGTACTTACTACGACGAGAGTACTATGCAAGGTGCTGGAAAGATTTGGGTCAATAAGCAGTCACCATTAGTTTGAGACACGGACACCATCGGAGCATCCCCTAGAACTAGGTCCTTCTCCTTGGACTTAGCACCTTTACACTGGAGATCAGGCACTAGGCTCACTTCAGCAACAGACAGGTTCCTGCCTTCGGAGCTGGGAGGGGGCAGCAGATGCAGACTGGAGTGGTACAGCGTCTTGCCCTTCTACGCAGATGCGGACATCCTGGCGCCACGTACCTCTTTTCACAGGAGTGAATGCCATCCCCAGAGGCTTTCAACCCCTGCGAGAATTCCAGCATGCCGCTGGCGCTTACCACAAGCAACCACACTTTGCCTGACAGAGGCAACCGTTGCTCAGTGGGCTTTTAGGTGTCACCGTTCCTGGGTGCCGACGTCACTGCTGGTCTTCTGGCTGATAATTGGCCACATCAGTTCTCCACGGGTCGTCCGCATCAACGGCTAAAGGAGGCTTGGCCGCCAGATCACAGCATTATGAGTGTAGCAGCATGAATCTCAATGAAGTGTTCGACTTTCTGATACTGTTTCCTTGAGCTATTAATGACCTGGACCAACGCCACGACCTACCACTTGACATCTGCTCTTCATCCTCGGCCACTACAGCATGTGGCAGAAGAATCAATCTACAAACAGCGCGCTGTCACAACCACAGCTCGCAGTCTTATTGCAGAGTGGGGTGAGTTAACGAACTGTTTGTTTCTACTACCGTGTGCAGAGGAGATTGGATCAAGGCGAACTGTTGTCGAAATTTAAAAGTCACAGCAGTGGAGTCGTTAGAGTCGGATGATGTACCACAATTTTGTAACTATCTATAAGAGGTTTCCAGTGTAACTTCCTGGGCTCAGTGCACCATGTCCTGAGCCAGTGGCATTAGTGTGTCACTGATTGGGCCATATGGCTAGGCAGGGCACTGAGACAAGATGGCCCATGATGAGACAAAGGATTTAAGTTAATGTAATTATGGCAATGTGAGCTGTGACTGATACCGTGCTATACTTAACTGTGCACTAGTGATAATGAGTGAGTCTGGGACACAGAGTAATTCCCAGCAGAAGTCGTTGTAGTCTTCAAATGATAAGGTAGCGCAGTCGTGAGTGGATAATACGGAATCACGTGCACAACTTGCGTGGTAAAGATAAACAGTTAGCATTAATCGAACAGCGTAGTCCTCAGATAGACCCAGCCATTAACAATTTAATCAGTATCTTCCCAGGCAAGTCTACTGAGGATGTAATGTCTTTCTTGGATGACCTGCAATCGTCGCTGGAGATTGGAGTTTGGTCAGATGATCAGTTATTGCAACTAGCAACATTAGGGTTGTTAGGGGAGGCGAAAACGTTTTTCAGGTGTATGAAGGGGTTGAGAAACATGCAGATATTTAATCATTTGAAATGGGCCGCCCGAAACGATGTAAGAAACCAAATACGGCGAGATTTTTCCACGAACAGTTAAGTGGCTTAAGAAAGAAGTACAGTATAACAGTAGGAAGTTTTGTGGGTAGAATACAGAAAAATAATGTGCAAATGTACGAGATGAGACACTTTTCTGAGGGGTTCTTCACCTGAAGAATTCAGACAGGTATCCTGAAAGATCTGTACGCTCCTGTTAGGTTTTCTATAAAGACAGAAGAGATCGACATCTAGCGACAAGGGTTCATGATAAGCAGCGGATGTTTTCCACCAACGTAAGACGCTTCAGGTCTGGACCGTTGGGGTATGTTCAGAGGCAGTGGTGGCTGTCTCAGAGGGGTAAATCTGATGTGGCTGGACACGAACCATGAGACTGTAAAAGAAGTGGTAAAAATAGACAAGTGTGAAGTAGACTGGCACTGAACGCCAAAGGGTAGCCCAGGTCCATCGGCGGCATTCCCATTAAATTTTGATATTGCAGATCTGTACACAGAGGTGGAATGTGGTATAGAGGAAAATGAAGGAGACATAAAGTGCAAGCTCTTTTTCATGTAGCGGCACATGTGTCAGTTTGGTCGGCCTGAAAAAGTAATCACGGATCAAAAGGACACGTTTCATGTCAAATTTGGTGAAACAACTATGTTGTTTGCTAAGGGTTTGGAAATTAAGAAACAGTTTGCTGCATCCACAAACTAATGATAAACCAGAGCAAGAGTGCGTCGTTCTATTGGTAGGAAACTGAGGTACCAAGTGAACTCTGGTCGCAGTGATTGGTATTTGTATTTGTCAATTCGTCATTTGTTATAGCAGGATGGAACTCGAGGTTTCCACTAGTATTGGGCCATCCCCTTACGAGGTGATGTATGGGAGGAAGAGGCCTTTGCCGTTTGATACGGTCAGACTCGACATTAGAAAGAATGGTAAGTCAGTTCGAAATTCTACCAAGAGAAATTTCGCAAGAAGTATGGAGACGAGTGGAAGGAGCAAACACCAAGGCCCCAGAACGCCAAGAGATACTCGGAGAATTGACATAGAAATTATTGCAATACAGGATAGGACAATGGGTGATTGGGTGATGCTCTGAAGCCCGTATACCCCAAAGGGTAAAACGAAAAAAGTTTATTACGAGGTAACAGGTGCTGCACCAAGTAACGGAGAAAATATCATCAGCTAATGTCAAGCTTCAGGTGCTATCTAGAAAGACGATTGTTAATGTTGGATGCCTACAACGATTTCAAGGACTTCCAGACATCCACCACATAGAAGAAAATGAAATGATGTGAGGAAAATGGTGCTATGTGGCTGTCGGAAGGCAGCATTTTGTTGTAAAATGTGTAGGGAATAAGTTCTTCTGTGTGCCACAGTTGTTATAGTTTCATGTCGAGGTTTTATTATCAACGCGCTTTAGAAAGTTATGTCAGGCGACAAAAGACCCTTCTGAAACAGGAAGAGAGAGTAAGTGCAGCTCCCTGTTCCCAGTTTACCGTGTGTCAGGAATGAGGATGAAGGGAATCCTAGTCGTAGCAGTGATTCACCTCTTCATCGAGAGTGGATCACAAAGCGTTTACGGGTACAAAGAGGGGTAGCGGTAAGCAAAAGCTTCTTGAGTGTGCGAACACTGCAAAACAGATAGCAATTATTGATATGTTTTCTAGTATTTAAGATGCTGTAAAATAGAAATGAAAGGGTGTGGGGCCCATAAGTGATTTTTGAGAGGCGATTAACAACACAAGGTGAGGTGCCTTTGGAATGTGACCTTCGAGAGGCAGTGAACTGTTGTATATTAAATGATTTCAAAAGAAACTAATTGACTATTAATTAGTGGAAACGGAATGTAATATCTCTATTACTCGTAAATGAAGAATTCGGAACAGATATTGAGCATAGATGAAGTAGGAGCCACAGGGCTAAAGCTGTAGCGTATATTCGCTGCCTCTGAAACTTGTGATAGAAGCTGCCTAGTAATTACAAAGAAAACCCTAAATACTGTTTATTGTTGTCCAAGGATGCTGAGTATTTTTGCAGAGCCGTCTAGGGTAGAGAGCTCGGGAAGGAGGGGTCCCCGAAAGAGGGAGGCGTTATGTGTAATCACCATTTTTTGGGCTTCACTATGATAAATGGCAGCCACGGTAATTGAAAACATCTTAAGCAGCTTGTGGGTGCCAAGGCGTCGAAGTGACTAATGCAGCAATAGTGCTGTTTACACAACGCGAGGCGAGCCAGATCGAGCACTGGAATCACAATGATGCAGAGGAAAGATTGGGCTCTTGAAAAACAAACCAGGTGGTCTCTTCATTTCTGCCCAGGGATATGTTATTCTATAAGTCCTAGAAGCGGTACATCGGCACAACAAAAGAGCTTCTTACCAGTTCAAATACGTGTCAATTCTAGGAGAGGTCTTTGCAGTCTGCCAGCATCAACTACTAGAGAACTACACCACAGTGGTGTGGGCCAGCAAGTTCCACTACGAGTTTGAGTCTTCTGGCAGTGTGTCTTCCTCCCTGGGCTCCGCGCCTTACTACCAGTGACCCAAATCCAGCCACACTTCAGCAGCCAGACTTCTGTACTGGCAGTAGCAGATAGTGACTGTGGTGGCACAGCTGATCGCCCTCCTAACACTGGGGCGGATGTCCTGGTCCCACACGCCTTTGCTCGCAGGGGGGAGTTTCATTCTTACAGGATGTTATCCCCTGCAAGAATTACAGCAGGGTTCCGCGGCTGTGGCACCAACCACGCCATCCTGTGTCTAACTGTGGTGAACGCCACTGGCCACTGAACACGCTCCTGGGCGTCAGCATTCCTTGGTGCCGCTGTGAAAGGCGGCCTTCTGCTGAACAGCTGGCCACAGAAAGCACCCCACAGGCCGTTCATGTCAGACGCTAAAGGTGGCGCGGCCGCCGCTTTGCAGGCCTACGAGTGTAGCAGCATGAACCTCAATGAAGTGTTTGACTTTCTGATTTTATTTTCATGAGTTACCGAACGCCCTGCACCCTCACCACGACCCACCGCAGCACATAAGGTCACTACATTTTCTATACACCGACTGCAAAATTCTTGAAATTTGTAGTCAAGCCTCAGACTTCCTAGGCAACTTTTTCAATCACCTTCATACACTGCTACGAATTAGCGATTCCTTGATGCCACAAAATGTGTCCTGTCAACCATACTCTACTTACACTCAAGTTTTTCTGTAAATTTCTTTGTTCCTGAATTTTATTCACTAGCTATTCACAGGTTATGTTAACAACACATTTCAACTTCAGAATTCTCCTGCCAGCACCACTGCTTCCGTTCTCATTTTGTCTGAGCAGGTTATTATCCACCTTTCACCCACACTTAAATTTGTATTCGATGATAGAATATCTCTCGTTGTTATTGCCAGTGTACATTTTACATCCTCTCCACTTTGACTATAATACACTACTGGCCATTAAAATTGCTACACCACGAAGATGACGTACTACAGACGCGAAATTTAACCGACAGGAAGAAGATGCTGTGATATGCATATGATTAACTTTTCAGAGCATTCACACAAGGTTGGCGCCGGTGGTGACACCTACAACGTGCTGACATGAGGAAAGTTTCCAACCGATTACTCATACACAAACAGCAGTTGACCGACGTTGCCTGGCGAAACGTTGTTGTGATGCCTCGTCTAAGGAGGAGAAGTACGTACCATCACGTTTCCGACTTTGATAAAGATCGGATTGTAGCCTAACGCGATTGCGGTTTATCGTAATCGCGACATTGCTGCTCGAGTTCGTCGATATCCAATGACTGTTAGCGGAATATGGAATCGGTGGGTTCAGGAGGGTAATAAGGAACGCCGTGCTGGATCCCAACAGCCTCGTATCACTAGCAGTCGAAATGACAGGCATCTTATCCGCATTGTTGTAACGGTTCGTGCAACCACGTCTCGATCCCCGAGTAAACAGATGGGGACGTTTGCAAGACAACAACCATCTGCACCAACAGTTCGACGACGTTTGCAGCAGCATGGACTATCAGCTCGGAGACCGTGGCTGCGGTTACCATTCACGCTGCATCACAGACAGGAGCGCCTGCGATGCTGTACTCAACGACGAACCTGGGTGCACGAATGGCAAAACGTCATTTTTTCGGATGAATCCAGGTTCTGTTTACAGCATCATGATGGTAGCATCTGTGTTTGATGACATCGCGGTGAACGCACATTGGAAGCGTGTATTCGTCATCGCCATACTGGCGTATCACCCGGCGTGATGGTATGGAGTGCCATTAGTTAGAATTCTCGGTCAACTCTTGTTCGCATTGACGACACTCTAACAAGTGGACGTTACATTTCAGATGTGCTACGACTCGTGACCCTACCCTTCATTCGATCCCTGAGAAACTCTACATTTCAGCAGGATAATCCACGACCGCATGTTGCAGGTTCTGCACGGGCCTTTCTGGATACAGAAAATGTTCGAGTGCTGCCCTGGCCAGCACATTCTCCAGATCTCTCACCAATTGAAAACGTTTGGTCAACTGGCTCGTCACAATAGGCCAGTCACTACTCTTGATGAACTGTGGTATCGTGTTGAAGCTGCATGGGCAGTTGAACTTGTACACGATATCCAGGCTCTGTTTGACCCAATGCCCAGGCGCATCAGTACCGTTAGTACGGCCAGATGTGGTTGTTCTGGGCAGTGATTTCTCAGGATCTATGCACCCAAATTGCGTGAAAATGTAATCACATGTCAGTTCTAGTATAATATATTTGTCCAATGAATACCCGTTTATCATGTGCATTTCTTCTTGGTGTAGCAATTTTCATGGTCAGTAGTGCATGTTAGTTTGTTGCTCGCAGAGGAACTCATTTGATACTTTTAGAGTTTAGTGTTAATTCTAATACCTTCAGCACCAACTGATTTAAACGGACTAAATTTCATTGCTACGATTTTACTTTTGTCAATGAAATAATCAACTCATTTCAAGACCACTGTACATTCCCTTGAACTGCTGTTCCAAGTCTTTTGCTGTGTGAAATAATTACAATTTCACTGGAAAAATCACAACGCTTTTAATTACTTCTCACGACTTAAATTATGGTCTTTCCGAATTTCTCCTCTACTTCGAAGACTGTTCAGTTGAAATAATTGAATAGCAATGGTGATAGTCTACAACCCCGTCTCGGCCTCTCGTCAACTGCTCCCACCTTTCCATGCCCTACGACTCTTAAATCTGCAGTCTGGTTTCTGAAAAAGGTGTGAATAACCTTTCATTCCGAGTGTTTTATTACTGTTACCGTCAGAATGTCAAAGAGAGTATTGCTGTTACGTTGCGGTATAGACTCCATATTTGGCATGGGGCCGTAGTGATTTGACAACAAGACTTCTGAGTGCGCAGTGCACACAGACAGCTTTGTGTGCATTATGTTTAGCTTTTGGCTAGCGCTTATAGCTGAGAGAGGCAGAAGACTACATACACGCTGCTGTTGCGGCGGAAGGCGGCGAGGCGCGCCCCGGTGACCCTGAGGTGCTGCTGTTGTTGCTGCTGGCCACTGGAGGCGGCGTACAGCCGCGCCATGGAGCCGGGCGGCGACGCGGAGAAGGATGACGACTTGATGGTGCTGGCCGTGCTGCTGTTGTTGCCCGGGGAGCCGGGGGGCGGCGGGGACCCGCATGGGGACGCTGGTTGGGGGCAGGCCACCCCCACACCGCCGCCGGCGCCGCCCCCGCCGCAGATGGCGTCGCTGCTCGGGTAGCTGCAGGCGTGCGTGCGTCAACCACAGGACAAGCTAATGCGAGGCCGCGGATCGGGCGGTTGGGGCTCAGGTAAAAGGACATGCTGAAGAGCGTGTACGCGCCACTACATTTTCTAGAGGGGGGAGGGGGGTGGGGGGGTGTGATGGTGGCTGCTAGAAAGAAGCAAAGGAGGCGTCATTCCTGCAAGCGTAATCATTCCTTCTAATGGAGACACATTAGTTTGTCTTGTAGAACAGTGGGATGTCACAGACACATTGCAACTTTATGATGTTTTATCCCGTTTCCAGGCTCATAAACACTTAAGTTACAACTATTTATTACAGGAAAATACCTATCATGCAGTTGGTTGGAATTCTCAATGTGTTCAACTCACATTGTCAGTCCAACAACGATGTAATGTACAGGGTGAGTCACCTAACGTTACCGCTGGATATATTTCGTAAACCACATCAAATACTGACGAACCCATTCCACAGACCGAACGTGAGGAGAGGGGCTAGTGTAATTGTTTAATACAAACCATACAAAAATACACGGAAGTATGTTTTTTAACACAAACCTACGTTTTTTTTTTAAAATGGAACCATGTTAGTTTTGCTAGCACTTCTGAACATATAAAGAAATACGTAATCAGTGCCGTTTGTTGCATTGTAAAATGTTAATTACATCCGGAGATATTGTAACCCAAAGTTGATGCTTGAGTACCACTCCTCCGCTGTTCGATCGTGTGTATCGGAGAGCACTGCAACATACATCGCGTTTCTACAGAATGATCTGCAAACGTTGCTCGAAAATGTCCCAGTGGAAACGCGTCGACGTATGTGGTATCAGCATGATGGTGAACCTGCACATTCCGCAATTAACACTAAGCTGACCCTTGACAGGATGTTCGACGGGCGTTTCATAGGACGTGGAGGACGCGTAAATTGGCCAGCCCGTTCTCCTGATCTTACACCTCTGGACTTCTTCCTGTGGGGTACGTTAAAGGAGAATGTGTACCGTGATGTGCCTACAACCCCAGAGGATATGAAACAATGCGTTGTGGCACCCTGCGGCGACATTACACCAGATGTACTGCGGCGTGTACGACATTCATTACGCCAGAGATTGCAATTGTGTGCAGCAAATGATGGCCACCACATTGAACATCTATTGGCCTGACATGTCGGGACACACTCTATTCCACTCCGTAATTGAAAACGGAAACCACGTGTGTACGTGTACCTCACCCCTCATGGTAATGTACATGTGCGTCTGTGAAGAAGACCAGTAAAAAGGTGTTAGCATGTGGACGTAATGTGCTGTTCCAGTCTCTTCTGTACCTAAGGTCCATCACCGTTCCCTTTGGATCCCTACGTAATTCGGTGCTCTCCGATGCACACGATCGAACAGTGGAGGAGTGGTACTCAAGCGTCAACTTTAGGTTACAATATCTCCGGATGTAATTAACATTTTACAGTGCAACAAACGGCACTGATTACATATTTGTTTATACGTTCAGATGTGCTAACAAAACTAACGGGGTTCCATTTAAAAAAACGTAGGTTTGTATTAAAAAACATACTTCCGTGCATTTTTGTATGGTTTGTATTAAACAGTTACACTAGCCCCTCTCCTCACGTTCGGTCTGTGGAATCGGTTCGTCAGTATTTCATGTGGTTTACGAAATATATCCAGCGGTAACGTTAGGTGACTCACCCTGTATAATAAGCCGTGAAACCGCAATATTACGTTTTGCATGCCTAAGACTGTAATGTAGAATCTGTCTTGGTGTCGGTGTGGTTGGAAAATGCATACTCATGTATTGGTCTGAAGTTTAGGAAACGGGGAAGAGAAAAGACAAGCAGTTACTAACCATAGTCTTGTATCAAGACATCACTTGTGTCACTAAAGATACTGACGTTGTCGAGTCAAAATGTTTGCGGACCATGCCAACTCAAGATAGGTGGCACATCTCGCGACTCACCTGGTCCCTCCGTATAGACGTCACGACGCTTTTATAAGCAGCAGCCAGATGTTTCGCTGACACGTCGTTCACCCAGTGAGGATTGTTTACGTCATCGTCGTGATGCGCTTCCATAACCGAGGTGCTCTCTACTGGATCGAACTACGGGTTGCTACACTTGCTATTGATTGCTCTGCTGATAGTGGATTTGCGAGGAGGTGCGCACTTACTGGCATCATTGTTCTAAGAAATTAAGTGCTGCAGTTTTAGGTTGGAAGGCCTCAGGGAGCCACAGAAAGGGCGTCTGTCTAAAAGGGGGCAGGTAAAACGCAGTAAGTTAGTCATAGAAACGATCGGTATTGTAGTTGTAAATTGTCATAGACGTGTTAGGAAAGAACCAGAGCTCCAAGCACTAATAAAAAGCACTGAAGCTCAAATAGTTTTAGTTACAGAAAGCTGACTAAAGCCGGAAATAACTTCAGCAGAAATTTTTTCTGACGATCTAGCAGTGTTCAGAAACCATAGACTAAACACAATTGGTGGTGGAGTATTTATTGCTGTCAGAAGCAGTGTGCCTTGTACTGAAATTGAAGTAGGTAGTTCCTGTGGCATACTCTAGGCAGAGGTTACACTTGATAATCAGACTGAACTATTAATTGGGTCGTTTTACCGACCCCCCAACTCAGAAGATATTGTTGCTGAACATTTCTAAGGAAACTTGAGTCTCAATTCAAATACGTACACCACTCATACAATTATTGTCGGTGGTGACTTTAATCTACCCTCGACATGCTTGAAAAAATATACGATTAAAGCAGGCGGCAGTCATAAAACGAAATTGTACTGAATGCTTTCTCAGAAAATTACTTTGAACAAATAGCTCATGAGCCCACTCGAAGCGTAAATGGCTGCGAAAGCATACTTGACCTCTTAGCAACAAACAATCGTGGATAAATAGTGAGCATCGTGACGAATACAGGGATTAGCGACCACAAGACAGTTGCTGTTAGGCTGATTGCCGTAACACCCTCACCCATTAACAAGGAAACGCGAAGTATATATATTTAAAAAAGCTGATAAAAATGTTCTTAACGCCTTTTTAAGAAACAGTCTTCGCTCCTTCCGATCTCATCATCTAAACGTGGAAGAGATGTGGAATGATTTCAAAGAGACCACATCGACGTCAGTTGAGAGATATATATAACATAAATTAATAAGTGACAGTACTGACCCCCATGCTACACAAAATGGATCAGACAGCTGCAGAAGCAGCGAAAAAGGCATGCCAAATACAAACAGCGCAAAATCCCCAAGACTAGCAAAGTTTTACAGAAGCTCGAAACATGCGAGATGCTTTCAATAATTTCCACAACGAAAGTCTGTCTCGAAATCTGGCAGCAAACCCAAAGAGATTCTGGTCGTACATAAAGCACACCAGTGGCAAGACGCAATCAATACCTTCACTGCGCCATAACAACAGTGAAGTCACTGATGACAGTGCCACTAAAGCAGAGTTATTTAACACGATTTTCCAAAACTCCTTTACAAAATAAGACGAAGTAAATATTCCTGAATTCCAATCAAGAATAACTGCCAAGATGAGAAACATAGAAACAGATATCCTGGGAGTCGCAAAAGAGCTTAAATCACTTAGTAAAAGCAATGCTTGCGGTCCAGATTGTATACAAGTCAGGTTCCTTTCAGAGTGTGGTGATACAATAGCTTCACACACTACTGGCCATTAAAATTGCTACACCAAGAAGAAATGCACATGATAAACGGGTATTCATTGGACAAATATATTATACTAGAACTGACATGTGATTACATTTTCACGCAGTTTGGGTGCATAGATCCTGAGAAATCAGTACCCAGAACAACCACCTCTGGCCGTAATAACGCCCTTGATACGCCTGGGTATTGAGTCAGCCAGAGCTTGGATGGCGTGTACAGGTACAGCTGCCCATTCAGCTTCAACACGATACCACAGTTCATGGAGAGTAGTGACTGGCGTATTGTGACGAGCCAGTTGCTCGGCCACCATTCACCAGACATTTTCATTTGGTGAGAGATCTGAAGAATGTGCTGGCCGGGACAGCAGTCGATCGTTTTCTGTATCAAGAAAGGCCCGTACAGGACCTGCAATATGCGGTCGTGGATTATCCTGCTGAAATGTAGGGTTGCACAGGGATCGAATGAAGGGTGGAGCCACGGGTCGTAACACATCTGAAATGTAACGTCCACTATTCAAAGTGCTGTCAATGCGAACAAGAGGTGACCGAGACGTGTAACCAATGGCACCCCATACCATTACACCGGGTGATATGCCAGTATGACGATGACGAACACACGCTTCCAACGTGCGTTCACCGCGATGGCGCCAAACACGGATACGACCATCATGATGCTGTAAACAGAACCTGGATTCATCCGAAAAAAACGACGTTTTGCCATTCGTGCAGCCAGGTTCGTCGTTGAGTACACCATCGCAGGCGCTCCTGTCTGCGATGCAGCGTCAAGGGTAACCGCAGCCATGGTCTCCGAGCTGATAGTCCATGCTGCTGCAAACGTCGTCGAACTGTTCGTGCAGATGGTTGTTGTCTTGCAAACGTCCACATCTGTTGACTCAGGGATCAAGACGTGACTGTACGATCCGTTACAGCCATGCGGATAAGATGCCTGTCATCTCGACTGCTAGTGATACGAGGTCGTAGGGATCCAGCACGGCGTTCCGTATTACTCTGCTGAACCCATCGATTGCATATTCTGCTAACGGTCATTGGATCTCGATCAACGCGAGTAGCAATGTCGCGATACGATATATCGCAATCGCGATAGGCTACAATCCGACGTTTATCAATGTCGGAAACGCGATGGTACGCATTTCTCCGCCTTACACGAGGCATCACAATAATGTTTCAGCAGGCAACGCCGGTCAACTGCTGTTTGTGTATGAGAAATCGGTTGGAAACTTTCCTCATATCAGCACGTTGTAGGTGTCGCCACCAGCGCCAACCTTGTGTGAATGGTCTATAAAGCTAATCATTTGCATATCACAGCATCTTCTTCCTGTCGGTTAAATTTCCCGTCTGTTGCAGGTCATTTTGTGATGTAGCAATTTTAATGGCCAGTTGTGTATGTTAATGATGTGTCAACTATTCTCTCCAACTGCAGATACCACCTGTACGCTGATGACCTTCAGTTATATCTCAGTGCAAGTCCAGAAAACATGCACACAGCCATCGATCATGTAAATGCTGACTTACTTGCTTTATCAGAATGGTCGCAGAACGTAGGTCTGATACTAAACCCTTCCAAAACGCAAACAATCTTAGTCGCCCACAAAAGACTTATTACAACATAGCACAGAGCGTCTCTTCCATGCTTAATTATAAATGGCACCGAAACAAACTTTTCTCCTTCTGCAGAGAACATGGGGATAATCCTGGGCCACCACTTAGACTGGATTGAACACACTACTGCAGTCTGCAAGAAAGTTTCTGCACCCCTTCATTGTCTACAGAAATATAAAAAAGTATTTCCATTAGAGTTTAAGAAGATGCTCGTAGGATCTCTAACACTCCCTATTCTCGACTATGGGGATGCTATTCTCCAAGGACTTTCGTACGCAAACTCTCGCATGCTTGAACTGGCGATGAATGCTTGCGTCCGATATATTTGTGACGTTCGTTATTACGATCATATCACTCCAGCCTATGAACAATTATCGTGGCTACGTGCTGATAAATGTAGGGACTACCAAAATTTATGGTTACTCCATCGTCTTCTCAATCATCAGACTCCCTCTTACTTATCCTCAGCCATTACATTACTATCTAAACAGTACAGCAGAAATATTCGATCTCAACAAACTAAGATCCTCTCAGTGCCAACACACAACACCGTCATGTTTCCTAAATCATTTTCTGCATCCGGAACCCGACTTTGGAACAATCTTCCTTAAAATATGAGAGAAATTAAATCACGTCCATGCTTCAAAAAGCAGCTAATGGCTCACCTTCTCTCGCAATAGCTATCTCTCCCACATACTGGTCTCCAGCCCACACTCTTCAATCCCCCCTCCCCTTTTAACATTTCCCTTCTCCTCGCTTACAGAGTTATTTACTTAAATCAAGTCCTCTCCTGACAGCCACTATTACTGTTATTCTTCATCCTTTCTTTTTCTGACAATACTAAACATCATTTAAGTTGTTCTAGACTATATATTATTTTTAATGTACGTTGTTTTATTATTACTGTCATTATTGCCATTTATCCTTACGTTCATTATTGTGAACTATAATAATAACAATAATAATAATAATAATAATAATTATTATTATTATTACTATTATTAGCTTATTATAATCTCATAGATTGTTATCATTTTCATGAATGTTTTGCTAATATATCTGTATGTGTTGTTCCTGGTCAGATGTAAGAGAGGGCCTTAAGGCCCTAATCTGGTCAGACTAAATAAGCAAATAAATAAATAATATTTGTGTAGCTTCTTTCAAACAGTGTTTTATTGTAAATGTCCGAATTATTTGCGAAAAGTTTGAAGTTACAATTAATATCGTCTGCTAGAGACATTGTTGTCATCAGTGAAAGTGGGGAAAGATTACAGGACCTTTTGAATGAAACAAACACTCTAATGAGCACAGAATGTAAAGTGAATGTAAACCAAGAAAAGGTCAGAGTATTGAGGAACAGAAACAACGAGATCAGCAATGAACTTTACGTCGGTATGCGGTGACGTTGTAGACGAAGTAAACGGGTTCTACATGACGAATGAAGTAAGGAGGGTGCAGAAGTCTACTAGAATCAAATATGTGGCTTCATTTGAGGAAGAAAGTTCTAGAAGTTTATGAGAACGTACATCTGGAGCACTGCGTTCTGTGGAAATGAACTGGAAAACAGGAAAACATGACATTCTAAATGTTCGAGATGTATTTTACAGGTATGTTTAGAACTCAGAAGAGAGATAAGAAATCACAGGATCGGCGCTGAAAGGAATATATTCGAAGATGACAAGAGGAAAGTACAGGATGACAGGATGCAAGGCAACGGCGAATAAATTCCATGATACCTGAGGGAGTTAGAGGAGGATAGAAACTGTGGGGGAAGAAAGAGAGTGGAAAACAACTGACGACTGGTCGAGAACGTTTGATATACGTGCTGCTCTAAGATGAAGGGTTTCGCACAGGAAAGCAAGTCACTGCGTTCAAAAACAGGAAATGAATATACTTCGTAGCGTTAGCCAGATGTTTGCTCCACTGAAGTATGATGTAGCATTTAACAAAATTAGTTACACTTGGAAAATACTGGAATCACTCAATAGTTCTAAAAGAATATGTGAACAATAGTGATTCAGACACTATGCGAGATTTATTTTGTCTTACTTTAACCATGTACGCCCTGCCATACCGTTCTAACGCCCGCACCGCAACATTGGAGAGGTAACTCTTTTTCAGCGGCTGCTATGACATTCTTAGAGTGTACATTCTATGAGTACTGTTAAATTACAGGATGCTGTAGTATTTACTGCTTTTTTTAGCAATTTGAGGCTTTAATTTTACAATTCTTGCTCTTAAAATTACTCGCTATGCACTGACGAACATCGTGAAAGCAGGCAATAGACGACAAAAGTTGCAACTCAGAAGTACTCTTTATAGTCCTATTCGTATGCATATTGAAGCTATTAGAGACTTACATTATCCACGAATAATGAGTCTTTTACTATGCGTGATCACATAAAGAGCCATTCGCTGCGTGCCTCGGTTCACGTAAACGCCAATCGTAAACTTGAGTGAAACAAAATGTGTTAGCAAATTACATCAACGAAGTAATCTTCATGCCATGTAATTCCACCGTATAAACGTCTCATTCAACGACGCTTATGAAGTTCATTCCATGTACGCTTCTCTGAATATAAATCTGATTATGAAAATGCCTTTGAGGATCAAAAACTCGAAATTTGCTGGTGTTTTCAATAACAGTTTTCGAGATACTATCAAAATATCTCTATCCAACGCAGAGCCTTTGGCAGAGTCTGTGAATTTCAAAATCTACATCTACATCTACATCCATACTCTGCAAGCCACCTGACGATGAGTGGCGGAGGGTACCCTGAGTACCTCTATCGGTTCTCCCTTCTATTCCAGTCTCGTATTGTTCGTGGAAAGGAGGATTGTCGGTATGCTTCTGTGTGGGCTCTAATCTCTCTGATTTTATCCTCATGGTCTCTTCGCGAGATATACGTAGGAGGGAGCAATATACTGCTTGACTCTTCGGTGAAGGTATGTTTTCGAAACTTTAACAAAAGCCCGTACCGAGCTACTGAACGTCTCTCCTGCAGAGTCTTCCACTGGAGTTTATCTGTCATCTCCGTAACGCTTTCGCGATTACTAAATGATCCTATAACGAAGCGCGCTGCTCTCCGTTGGATCTTCTCTATCACTTCTATCAACCCAGTCTGGTACGGATCCCACACTACTGAGCAGTATTCAAGCAGTGGGCGAACAAGCGTACTGTAACCTACTTCCTTTGTTTTCGGATTGCATTTCCTTAGGATTCTTCCAATGAATCTCAGTCTGGCATCTGCTTTACCGACGATCAACTTTATATGATCATTCCATTTTAAATCACTCCTAATGCGTACTCCCAGATAATTTATGGAATTAACTGCTTCCAGTTGCTGACCTGCTATTTTGTAGCTAAATGATAAGGGATCTATCTTTCTATGTACTCGCAGCACATTACACTTGTCTACATTGAGATTCAATTGCCATTCCCTGCACCATGCGTCAATTCGCTGCAGATCCTCCTGCATTTCAGTACAATTTCCCATTGCTACAACCTCTCGATACACCACAGCATCATCTGCAAAAAGCCTCAGTGAACTTCCGATATCATCCACCAATAAAGCAACGTCTTGCAGTGATCGTTTATTCCACACGATTAGGGTCTCGCGAACTATATTTTAGTATGCTCTTCTCTTTAGTGCACTAACTCATAAGCTAACGACATATCGGACGAGAATATAAATCTCCTGAAAGAGCCAGCTAACATTTTCAGTCAAGACTGAAACCTATCGCTAACATTTTGGAGTTTCCTATATTCGTTTTGGTACTCCGCCATTTTTAAGGTGTGGAAAAAATGAACAAAGTATCTACAAATTTTTTTGCGAATATGGTAAAGTGTTATACCACACAGACATGTTAAAACGAATATCAGTCCTGACGAACTGTGGGTGAATATACAAGTGTTGACATGTAACACACTTATCAGAGGGCCATGTAAGGAGCTGGACGCAACTGCGTTTCAACAATCGCAGAATCATCAGCACTGACGGTGAAGATGTGGCCACAGCCTTGGGCTCATGCTGAACGCATTTTGTTCGTGAAACGTGCGACAGCAAAATTTATTCCATTATTTTGTAATGTAGACAAACAGCAGTGTCGAGTTAACATCGCTTTGAAGTAAATTATCGTGAAATTCACGACTTCTCAGAAGTGTACAAACTACATATAACTGATAGTGAGACATGTTTCTGTGTGTATGACGTACAAACTATTGCCGATTCGCACCAACAGAAATTTCTTGAAGAGCCATGACCCGAAAAAGCTTATCAGGTTCGATCGACGTTGACAGCGTCATTTCTTGCTACGATATCGTTCAATGAATATGAAATACTTGACAGATCTATGCCATCTGCGCGAAGGTCTCGGAGAAAAATTACGTCTTGTTTGTGGCAAAACAGCAATAAAGCATCCGGTCACACATCACTGCCTGTTTGTGAATATTTGACAAATCCGATGTTATATTGGGGCCTCAGCTTCCGAATACGCAAACGACGGCCCTTTTCGATTTTTTCTTGTTCTATACTACGAAATAGGAAACAAAATATAGAAGACAGTGTTTCACCAGTACCTAATAAGGAAGGAACGCAGAGTAGAATATCCATCTAGAATAAGATCGTTACAGACAGAGCATAAGCTTACATTGAGTAGACAGAGGGAAGGAAATCGGCCGTATCCTTTTCTAAGGAGCCATTCCAGCACCTATCTTAAGCGATACAGGAATTTAAAAAAAGTGTCTGAACAGTCTGACCGGAATTTGAACAGCGGTCCTCTTAAATGCTACCACCGAAGAGAAACGTTGAAAGAGCTATGCGCTATGCCAAAAACCGTCTTCAAGAAATCCTTAAAGAATCGGGAAAAGAGTTGACACAAACGTACAGTGTTCTGAGGAGTACTTGGAAGGAACAAAAGCAGTACAAAATAAAATACAACAAACAGTTATTGACTGCCGTAGGAGGAAATTACCTTGTTTAATAACATGTATCGCCGAATAAAGAAACTGCTCGATAACGTGAAAATTTTTCACTTTACGGGAAACCTCATTGCAGAATTAAAAGGTTCCCGCAATCATTGCGCAGAGAATTAAGGACTGATCATTTAAGGGAACTGTGCTTTCATTTAAACTGGCAACATTGTTGAACAAGCATCTGAATGATGTGAATTAGTGTGCAGTTACAGCCGCCTAAGTAACTGTCACTGCAGTGCAGACTATGTTTGTGCGCCAACAAAAAAATGGTTCAAATGGCTCTAAGCACTATGGACTTAACATCTATGGTCATCAGTCCCCTAGAACTTAGAACTACTTAAACCTAACTAACCTAAAGACATCACACAACACCCAGTCATCACGAGGCAGAGAATGTGCGCCAACAGATTTTTGAAATATCATCTCCCTGATAGCGTGTGAATATCAGATTGTTTGCATGGCTACGTTAATATCCATTCGAGGATCTGCATATTTTGATGGAGGACTGTGTTCGAGTGTCTTACATGGTTTCGTAAGAGACATGAAAGTACTGGGCGCTTCCACTGCAGGGGTAATCAAGACGTCTTTTGCTGTATCATCCGAACAGGAATGCGAAAAACGAATGACGACTTTGTCCCTCAATTTGGATTAGCAGGTGTAACATGAGTACTGAATTTTATATGCTGTTTCGAAAATGCATCAAGTTTTGCTCATTCAAGGTTCCAAAAATTCTTTCCCACGAATAGCAATAAGTTTGGGGTGTCGATGGTCAGCGCTCTGCTTTCATTGGGAGATACAGATGCCATCGTTCTGAATAACGTCGTGACTGATATTGGAATATAGTGAAACGCCAGGGAAATAAGCCATGAGTCAAATTAAAGATAAAAGCACCTCATATGGAACCGCAATTTAGCATCGACGAAGGCAAACGTAAAGATGAAAGAGGTCGTTTTCGATTACACAGCTGCAGTTCTCTGCAGATGACCAGACTGTGATAACTAACTTTATCTGGGTGCCGATTAACACATACAGAAGAGAGCACACAGTGAGCAGGGAAAAACACCTTTGCAAACAGCCGATGATGCGTAGAAATTATCTCGCCAAGAAAAATGTTGCTATAACGAAACACTTCGGTTTATAAACTTCCATGTTTTACTTGAGATGAAATTCGCACTGGAAGGATACGTTGAGAGAAAGAAGAAAATTCGCAGGGGTAGAAAAAGACAGTTTGTCATTAAACGTCTTATGAGTGATCTGAAGAACTGTTTAAATCATGGCACACATAAGGAAGGGAACGTAATACGCAAGAACGTAGAAGAAATCACTGTTCAAAATAATGCACACACTACAAATATTTACTTCCCGCAATTGTTTAAGTGTACCCAACAGTCCCATATTTCTCTCAAGTATTAGAATGATATCCTGAAAATTGGGATTCAGTAATAAGTCCGTGACGGATTTTCAATTAGTTTGGAAGCTGAAAGCGAACTGTACTATATGTTTTCGCCTGAAACAGGTCCTCTGCTGTGAATATGTGTTTTTCAGACATTATTTCTACTATAAGAAATGCAAATTTTCGCGGCGTGAAACTTCAACAAAATCTTTTGTGGTTTCTTGCCTCACCATTTCGCAGTGTATCCTGTCTTCTAAAACGTATGTGCTCCAGAACGTTGCGGACATACTACGAATTGACGCAGCAAGAAACTGAAGAAGATTTTATTACAATGTTCTACTTGCCTTCTGTAAAATAGTAAAGAAAAAAAAGCTCTTAGGGTTGACATCTCTGCTCAGTTTACTTCTGTGTGTAGTCTTGTCGGGGTTTTGCTTCAACATCTTACGTCTACAACGCAAATACATTAGTTTACAACTACTGGACTGAAGATTAAAGTTCGTGCAAAGTATTCCGCCGGATCATCGAGTCGTTTTACGTGCACTGTCTCCCCCGTGCTTCACGCTGCTGATTGAGGATCAGTTCGAAGCGGGACTCATCATTAAATATAATTCTACTCCAGTCAACGGTATTCTAAGCTAAAACGGTGGAATACCAACATAACTGTCGCCCACCATACAGTCCGACAACCAGGAGTGACGGTCTAGGGTGACATCACATTTCATAGCAGAACCCATTTGGTTGCCATGCGTGACAGCCTTAGAGCGCAGTGGTACGTCTACGTTGTTCTACGTCCACTTTTGATGCCCGTCATGGAAAATAATCCTGGGCTTAAATTTCACCAAGAAAATTCCCGCCCGAACATGGCGAAAGCTTCTACTGTTTGTCTTCGTGTTTGCCAAATCCTATCATGGCCAGTAACATCGTCAGATCTCTGTCCAGTTGAGAAAAATCGGAGCATTATGGGCAGGGCACTCGAGCCAGCTCGGATTTTCACAATCTACATGGCAATTGCGTAGAATTCGGCACGATATCAGTCAGGAGGTCATACAACACCTCTGTCAAAGCAAAACCGAATAACCGCTTGCGTAAGGGCCACAGTCGGATCTCGGCGTTACAGACTTGCTCAGTTTGTGAATCTCTTTCTCTTGAATACATCATCCAATTTATCTGAATGTGTAATCACTTTTTGTCTATACATATGCATCACATCTACCGATTCCCGTCTCATTGGGATAATTCCTTCCTGATGCGACTTCTTCTTGCCTTAGAATGTATTTATCAATCATTCGAGGCCAACAAAATTACGGTTGTGTCAATTATAAAACGCAATTTTCCGTGTCGCAAGCTTCCATATTTCGTTAGCTTCATAACTTAAGGCGTTTCGGCTTAACCAATCATCAGACACATCTTCAAGAGACAGAATATGTCATAAACAATTTGGTAGTACGACCGAAGGTGGACTAATGCAATAATACATTATAAGGTTGTACATTCGACTTACTGAAGAGATGCTGTGTGTCAATGTCCGTTTAATATTATTAGGATGAAGGCTTAAGCTAATAAATGTATACTTGTACAGTTAATACAAATGGAAATGAGCGTATGGCATCAGTGACCGGGATTTTATACAAGGGAAGTACAGCCGTCGCACTTATTGAGTGCGACGCCACATTGGGCGACTTGCTCGTCGACAATGAGGATGAGATGATGATGAGGACAGCACAACATCCAGTCCCTACTGGAGAGAAAATGTCCCACCCCAGCCACGAATCGAACCCGGGCCCCTGTGCGTGGCAATCCAACGCACTGACGGTTTTTATTTAAATCTCATTTTGTTCTATATTGTTCGTTGACTTTGGTCGAGGCGCAAGTCCGATGACACTCGTTCAGGTTGTTCGTTGATCCGTTCACTCAGTTTTTTATTACAGAGGGTAGCTAAACCCTGTGACCGAACACGCTGAGCTACCGTGCCGGCGGCCGTTCAGCTATTGGGCGGACTATAGCTTGTAAAAGAACAGAGCGATAAAGGGTAATTAGATTATTTCAGTTATGCTTCCGGCCTCATGCAGCGCTTTCACATTATTTGTTGACAAAATAAGAAACAATTAATCTCCACTTTCCTCAGTCCCCAAGTTCAGAAGATCTCCGGGAGCTATTCCTCATCAGATAGGTGAATGATTTTCACATTTGTTCACAAAACGCTTTACGCTCTCCATCGCTTCATTGTGCCAATAAATAGAACAGAAAGTAGGATGTCTAGGATGGCCATGTCCTTGCATTCAGCACTTCAGACTGATCTTTCTTCTGGGGAATACTGACGACTGAGTAAGCAGCAGGCCGTCTGAATACCCGAGGCCAGAGGAAATAAAAATCTCGCGTGCGCCCGGCTTTTCCATCGGCCAGCGTGGAGTTCGCGTGCCACAGGGCCATTTCGCATCGAGGGCAGTTAGCGCAGGTGACTGGGGGCGGACCGCAGCGGGCATTCAAGCGTGACCGCGGGCCCGCCGGAGCACCGGCTTCGGCGGCACGAATCGCCGCTTCTGCACGTCCAGAGCTTTCTTTTATTATATCCCGCGTCCTTGACCTCTAGCAGGAGCCAGCGCAAATCGTGTGCAAGAGATCTGTCAGGAACACGCCAGGAGCACGAAAATCAAAGGGCGGGTAACTGTGTTACATTGTCGTCAGTCAGGTTTTATCATCATCTCAATCAGTTCAGATTAACTTCCAATGCTCACCGATAACTCTAGAGCCAATTGTCGGCTGGCGATGCGCCAGTTCGCAGAAATTAGCGCATCCGCGCGATTCAGGATGTCGGAAGCAGGTCCCGAACGTGGCCGATCTTGGCCTCAGTTTCTGTTCTTCCTGACATTTTAACTTCCTTTACTCGTTGCCCTATAGCACTGCTATGAACTGACTTTCGCACCTATTGAAAAACTGCCTGCCGTAAAACACCAGCAAGGGGAAACAAATGCATTTAACCTTGAAACTTCCTGGCAGATTAAAACTGTGTGCCGGACCGAGACTCGAACTCGGGACCTTTGCCTTTCGCGGGCTTTCTCGGTTCGGTACACAGTTTTAATCTGCCAGGAAGTTTCATATCAGCGCACACTGCGCTGCAGAGTGAAAATCTCATTCTGGAAACATCCCCTAGGCTGTGGCTAAGCCATGTCTCAGCAATATCCTTTCTTTTAGGAGTGCTAGTTCTGCAAGGTTCGCAGGAGAGCTTCTGTTAAGTCTGGAAGGTAGGAGACGACGTACTGGCAGAAGTAAAGATGTGAGGACGAGGCGTGAGTCGTGCTTGGGTAGTTCAGTTGGTAGAGCACTTCTCAGCCGTCCGCAGCTCGCGGTCGTGCGGTAGCGTTCTCGCTTCCCGCGCCCGGGTTCCCGTGTTCGATTCCCGGCGGGGTCAGGGATTTTCTCTGTCTCGTGATGACTGGGTGTTGTGTGATGTCCTTAGGTTAGTTAGGTTTAAGTAGTTCTAAGTTCTACGGGACTCATGACCATAGATGTTAAGTCCCATAGTGCTCAGAGCCATTTGAACCAGTCACTTCTCAGCGAAAGGCAAAGGTCCCGAGTTCGAGTCTCGGTCCGGCACACAGTTTTAATCTCCCAGGAAGTTTCATATCAGCGCACACTCCACTGCAGAGTGAAAATCTCATTCTGGAGGAATTTAACCTGATCTGTCACAACCTGTTCCTTGTAACTTCAGTTGTTACACGTATTTTCACTTTTATAACACTACGCAGCAGTGATTTGCTACTGGGTGAAAATAACACGATTTTTCAATCAGAAATGGTGTGTCTGGATTTAAAGTTATAACTGAAAGTGATATGATATTAAAAGCCTGTACATTGGCTAACACGTGGCTGCATCAACGAGTCGTGTCTGACGTACGATTGTGTGAATGTGTATGCATGTGTGTGTATTCTCAAGATTACTCTGCTTTATGTGACTGTGGAAAGATAAGTGTGTAGTAGTAAAAAGAAACAGGCAGACTTGGACAAGATGCAACTACTTCACGACGATTTCTAAATTGTCTGCGAACAAAATCATACAGGGAGGTTTCAAAATGTTTTATAAAATTTGTTCCCGTGCAGTATCTCCTGATCGTCCAACAATTTGATTCGGAGTTGACTAGAGAATAGTTCGTGCTAGTGTGGTTCTGCGTTTTATCAATCAACAGTCGCAGCAATATGCATTTAACTGATTTCCTATAAGACGATTCGGTAAATCGGTCTATCGTTATTCAGAAAACGAAAGGTGAATATGTGCAGTTGTGTGAATTGTCTGGACTGCTTTTCTATATTTGTGGCTGGTATAAGACGTCCGACTAGCGCAAGAACATGAGCAGAAAGTTACGTATAGCTTACAAACATTACTTCGGATTTGAAATCGGAGATTAAACAAAATCTTGGGCTCCTCATCTCTGTTGCACCGTCTGTTATTCTGGCCAAAACCAGTGGTTAAACGGTAAGCGAAATCGAATGACTTTTGCTGTTCCCATGATTTGCCAGGAGGAGAAAGACCACCACTCGGCTTGCTATTTCTGCTTGACCATCATATCCGGGTACAACAAGAAGAACAAGTCAAAAATCGTGTATCTGGATTGTGAGTCTGCTCTACTGCCTGTAGCACATAGTACAGATTATCCAGTACTAATTCCTCCTTCAACCGATGCAATGAACGACGAATAAAATGATGCTGAAAGTACTGGTAGTGACTGGAGCTATGGAATACATGAATAAAGGCACAGTTGATAAGCCAAGCCGAACAGGACGACTTAGTTCGCGAATTGTTCCTGTCGAAAGAAAAGCCTGAGCTGTTGGGTTCCAGACTGAAGGACTGAAACTTACTAAAGAGAGCTGCTACAGTTACGAATTTTCGAGATCACGACATGAAATTCGCAGCGTACTATGCTGTTGAACGTGATGCTTGCTACTGTCATGACGTGACAGGACTCATTAAGGAACTACATAACATACTCAGCAGAAAAGTGGACACTTTTTGTTGACTCTACGTCAAGCAGTCTCAGGGCTTCACTGTTACACAATAGGAACCAGGAATCATCAATTCCTATTGCTCGTGCCGTGGGAATGAAGGAAACCTACGAAACAATTAACACTCTTGATCCTGATTATGTGCTCTAAGCATAATTGGAATGTTTGCGGGGCTTTGATGGTTGCACCCTTCCGTTAGGAAAACAGACTGGGTATACAAAGCACATGTGCTTTCTTTGCCTGTGGAATAGTCGCGATGACAAGAATCACCACATAGTGAAAAACTGGACACTCAGAAATTCAGCTGCAGACAGACAGCCAGTTCAACATGTACATCTTGCGGAACGTAATGAGATTTAGCTACCTCCACTCCATATCAAACTGCGTCTTACGAAACAGTTTGCTGCAGAGACAGTTAAAACAAATTGTGATCTTCAGTACCTAAAAGGCAAGTTTGGAAGGATGAAAACTGACGGAAAACTGAAATCAGGAGTCTTCGTTGGACCAGAAACACGAAAATTGATTCAAGATCTACAATTCAGATTGGAGCTCACGGAACGAGAGCAAGCAGCTTGGGACGCATTTGCGCTTGTCGAGTACAACTTTCTTTGGAACCACAGAGCAGACAACTATGCAGAAACTGTGGACAATTGCTAACAGCCTTCCTGAGCCTCAGTTGCCGAATGTCACTAAAGATGCATTTCTTGCATTCGCATCTCAGCACGGTGAAGGATTCGGCGAGGAGATGTTCACCATGCAAGCAAGATGTCATGCCGCTTCAGTACCAACATGATGGGGGATTACTGTCGGTTTTTGCAGAGAACAGCAGAAGCTCTACACACTTTCAAACCAAGACTTTGTGAGCCTTAGTGTAACTAAGGGTCCCTGACATTGGCAATTCAATTTAGTTAATAGCATTATTCTTGATAACGTTTATACGGGCATAACCTTTTTTCCTGACGTGCCACAGCATATCCGACTGCAGCTCTGTATTCAGCTCATATGAATTATTATGAGGAACATATTTTCAGGCAAGCAGCAGTGAAAAAAATTATTTTATTGCGTAATGTAATTTATTGTTTTACAATTTTTATGGTTTTATTCTTCCATTGTTTTTCTAGAGATACTATTTAATCACACTTCATACAGTTCTAGGTCTTCTACATACCCAAGTTGGGTAATTTTACGATTTTGATGTCTTTCACAATTCATCCATCCATCCTTCTAGGCGATGAGGTTTTTTGTAAAATTTTATTTTATACTTTCAAAGTTCCACATTTTTGTTATCTTAAGGTACTAATTAATTTTCGTTACCTTATTCCCACTTTCATAATCTACTGCTTTATCCCTTCTTACACTTTTACACTTCCATTCTGCTATTTTGACAGAAGAACGTATAATTGTTGTTTTTACTATATTAGCCCATCTCTTGTTAAACACATAGTATCGTCGCCACTATCACTCCTTCCCCCTCCTTTGCCACTCTGCCCCCCTCCCCCTCCCTTGCCTTCTTTTCCTGCTCTCAATCCCCCTCGGTCCACTTTATAATTTTATTATTTTATGCCATGTACATTTTACATCCTCACTGTCTAGGACTATTAGTATTTTAGCGAGAAGTTTTAGATAATTATACTTTCTATATTTTTAGAAAGACGCTTTTTGTTGAACTCATGACATCCCCAATACCCCGTCCCTGTTTCCTTTATCCTCCCCCAATCAGCTCCATTCCATTAACCCTTACCCCCTCCTCCCCTTCCCCTACCTATTTAAAACACTGACCGCAAATGCAAAACACAGTACTCTGATATGTGGCTCTGAGTAGAAAAAACGGGTTGCTGATGCAAATACTTACGTAAATTCTACATTTAAGTACAATTTTTTCTACTTCTTTCAGAATATTTGATAGTATGTATTTAGTTTTACTTTGCTTTAGATCTGAAGGTGGTCCTGAGTGATCTCAATATTTAATCTAATTTAAATGAGCAACTGAGGTGGAACAATAAATGAGATTTATTTTGACTATCAACTGTTGTTTCTCACGCGATGAATCTTTCGGCTAGAGGGAAAATTTCAATTACTGCACATTCCTTGTAAAGAGTGTCTTGCATTGTTTTGATGGTTCACCGCTGCTGGGTCATCTGTCAAAATTATTCAAAACATTGCACACTTGCAAAATAAGCATCGCATTTCAAGCACCTGAAAGGATCTTTTCCTACACTTCTTAATGACTGTAAAAAAACTGAGGAATTATTTATTGAACGAGGCCTTAACATGTTGGTGTTTTACCCGATGTGTTCAACTTTAGTTTTCTACCGACAGAATAGTCATGTACTACCTACAAAACTCGAACATTTTAACTAGGGATAGAAATATTGACGAAAATACTTTCAAGCAGCTTTGGAATGTCTTATGGATTCATTAGGGGTCTGTGCAGACCAGATAAGACAATTTTTTTTTCTAGCAATGTCAGTATTTGGCTAACTAAGGAGCCACATTTACACAATAATTCCACTATATAAGTCTTACTTTCGGAGTGAAAAATATCTTGTGATTTGATGAGACTGCATGCAGAGATGGATTTTAATACAATTTCGCATTTAAAACTGTAGCGATTATAATCAACCATGTTTAAAGGAGCATCGAACGTGCTAATTTTCTGGATGGGGGATGACACAGATCGTTAATGTGAAATGTTTTAAATGAAGAGCAAAAAAGCGATATCAATGACAATTAAAATAATATAATTTGAAGGTTGGGGCAATTATGCAAGAAAAATTTTTTTTCTTATTGAGGGATAAAAGGTCGTTAAATGCAAAGATACATATGACTATACGGACACTGACAGCAGACATGGTAAATGCTTCAGGGGTGGAGCAAGACATTATACATTAGGTTTCCTGGCACCCACTACTTTTAGGTAGTGGAGGAGATTTAACATTGAATCCAAGGCATAGGGAAATCCAAATCAGAGTACTTACACGAAAACAAGTCCTTCCGACCTTCTTCCTCTAAAGGCAGAATAAAAATTACAAGGATTAGTTACGCCAAAAGCATTAGTGCTTTTCAGATATAATAACAAAAATAAAATTATATGGACACGTTACTGCTATAAAATGCTGCAGTTACTCTATTAATGCTACACTGGAATAACAATCGTCGTCATGAATATTGAAGCTCTTATTTCCAACAGTGTTTTCGAGATATAAATAAAAGCCATAATACGAGAGGCAAATTGTATGAAGTGCAGGTAAAACAACATTTCAATACAACAGATTTTTCAGATTCCTTATATTAAAGAGGATTTATAGGTCAAAATTCACATAACAGAAATTCCACTACCAGATAAAACGTTATTTATAGTTACAAATCTAGTCAACATATAATCAATTTTTATTTAACATAATGGAAATTTCAATTTACGTAAATCAGCGACAGTAAAAAAATCAGCCGATGAAAGATCAAAACTTAAAAATACATCAGGATATAAATTACATTACTTAAACACTAACTGTGTTATAGCTAATAGCAATGTTCTAGAAAAAATATCTGTGCCAGAATGAATAAAACTAAAAGAGTGCGCTGCAGAATTTGGAATTGACACATACATTATGTCACAACAAAATGCATCTCAAAACTAAGTATCAAAAAGATTATAGACATTAAAAATTGAGTGGTTGTTTTATCTTTATGAGAATACAAAGCGTGCAATCGAGTTAAGCCAAAGCGAGGTTGCCATAACTGGAAGTCATTTTGCGGTACAGAATAAAAACGGCAGAACGCTTCACTCATCTTCATTTTATTTTGAGGTTCCATTCGTCATGTATACCCAGTTGACAAACTATAATCAGATTACTCCAAAACCTTCAGTACTTATTACAATCTTTGTAATGCTTTTTAGATCATTCTGTTTCATGTGTCCTTCGGTATAAAACTAACACATATTCCGTCGGTCTCTCTCTCTCTCTCTACCTCCTATGATGCTTAATTCCCATATTTCTCATTTTTTATGGCTAGTAACGCTGTGTTTCTACCTTCACATGTTCACGTATTTTTCAGTATCACACTGTAGCATTACCATCGAAATGTATCTAACTTCTTGGTTTCTGTGTTTTCCACTGGGCTAGTTTTACTTTCAGGCAGTGAATCGTCCATAAATGGCTTTCTTGAACCACTACCTGCGTTCCAGCTTAGTCAATTTCTTCGTTCGAAGAGAGTTGTTCTCACCCGTGACAAACAGCTTTATACGACTGAACTGCTCCTTACATTTTCCTTTCCCCTTGTAACGTCACACTGATAATTGTTAGCTTTTCCTGCGTGTAATTCTCCATTCGTTTCCTCTTTACTTTATTTGTAGTTGCCGCATTTTTCACTATACACCCTCTCAATTCAACTTAGTAACCCACGATGTTTCCTTATCCTCTGTGGAAAAAGCTGTATAATACAGATGCAGAAGCATTTTAACTCGAACACCATAGCCTTTGGCAATTCTTCGACTCAATTTGTTCTTATTAAATATAAAATATAAGCAGTAATAGTGATAAACTGGAAGTTTCGGTTTCGTGTAGTTTCAATGTTAAAATTAAATAAGCTTCTAGATTTTTCATTATTTCCTTTCCCAGATTCCGCGTGAAAGTATTACATAAAGAGTAATTCAGTTTCCTTATCTTGGAGATGTTATACAGACCTAATAAAATGTGAACATTTTCTCTTGATCTCTTTTTCACAAATGTCGGAAGTAGGCAGAATAAAATTTTGTAGCTGACGTTAGCTGTCCTAAATCCAGTTGCCGTGACCACTTGTAGCTGAAACCTATTTGTTGTGACTGAAGGCGAAAATAGTGAAATAATGGTGCAAAGGAAATGATAATAAACTTTTTTTGAAGTTAGCAGTGCTCTAATTTTCAGGCTACCAGCATGTTTAGAATGACGTGCAGTGACAACTAACGTATCTGCTCCTAATTGCAGCTTTGTAAATAGACGTCTAGTGTCATATACGTCTGAGCATGAACGAACGAATAACAGACCACGTTCCACGGCCGATCAACAGCAGCTCTGTTGGGTCTATTAAATGAGTGAGTATGATATCCTAGCCAAAATGACGATGTTATTGTTCACTGAAGCTTTCCACTGCCAGCTTAACTTGTCCATGTGTAAAGTAGGCGCAATGTGGTGGCATTGGAGGGAAAAAGATTACCACAGAGAGAGATGGAAGCAGAACTCATTTCAGTGCTAGCTCGCGCATTCCCTCGGGAGTCATAACTTTGGCTGTCTCCGCCTCCATGAATAACTCCCGCAGTCTGTCTCGGAGACTCTCTGCCATAAAAAGCGAGGGCGATGACAGAGCGTCGTCCTGGTACGCTGCAAGTACTAAGCGAGTCCTCAGCTTTAGTGTGTGTACACATACACAAATACACTAAATATGGTTGACATCGTTCAAGTGTGGGAATCGATCTGGAGTAATATGAAATATAGAGGCAAAAAGCTTCAACAGCCAAGGTCGCTAATTATAATACTATTTTTCGTCACTGGTTTCGGCAAATCTAAGTGGCTATCATCGGATCTGTAAAGCATAAAGATTGCAAATTACATTCATATTCATGTCAGATGCACTAAGGTGCGGTGCATATTTTTTATTTTTTTTATTTTAAATTTTTTAAAATCAAACTTCTTATGTAATTATAAAAGAACATACCTTATATCAGCACCAATACCTATTGCCCATACAGTCACAATAATTATAAGGCACGTATAATGTGAGAAATATATAGCCGCTGAATAAGCTTACAGAAGACCACTCGAAGTCTAGGTGAGTGAAACAATGCAAAAACTACATTCATAACATGTAGGTATTCTTAAAATAAACACGTTCCACATCATTACGAAGTGTCGTATTCATGATCTATGGAACAAGCACCAATCTAATCTAATCTAGACTAATATCATAAAAAAATCACAATATTTTTTACAAACTTTTTTAAAAATAAATAAAAGGAATTTTGTCAATTCAATGTACTCTGATATTATGTCAATCTAACGCACTGGAATGCTGTACATATTATCGGTGTACTTCAGATTACTGAAAGCCTTCCTTGTGCTAATAACTGTATACAGTTCACACCTAGACCTCGAGCTACCTTGGTCTTTTATGGTTTTTGTAATATTTGTATATACTTTAATCACAAATATTTTGATATTATATTTACATCAGTAAATTGCAAATGTGAACCTATCCACTCTCTGTACAAGAAAACAGATAACACAAATTCGAACAACGACAGAGGGATCTCCTTCTACAAGTTACCTACAAAATTTTCTCAGTCTAATTATTCCAGAGAACACAAAATAGTTAGAACACAATTGGTGGATACCAGGCAGGCTTCCGCCTCGGTCGTACATGCATAGAGCAAATCTTCAACCTGAAAGCAATTCTAAAATACAAGGCTATCAAGAACATATTCAACATCGTAAAAGAACGTGGACTCTACGTAAAAACGCTACGGCTAATCAAACAAAGATTGGCTGGCACAACATCAAAATTTAAATTAGTGGGCAGAATCTCTGAATCCCTCATGATCAAAACTGGAGTAGGCCAGGGCGACGGATTATCCCCATTGTTGTTCAACGTAGTCCTGGACCGAGTAATGAGGAATGAGAAAAAGAACTGAAAATCCTAGGATACTGGCAACCAATACGTCTAGAACGATCCCAGGACAAAACAGAAATCTCAAGCATAGCGTTCGCAGACGACGTGGCCACACTCTCAGGTAAAGAAGCAACAGCAGCCAAACAAATAGAAATACTGAAAGAATGGGCAGAAAAAGTTGGCATGCAAATCTCCTACCAGAAGTCTGAATTATTATGCTCAAAATTAAACATTCAAAAATTAGACACATAATACGACAAAGACAAACAGAGTTACATATTTCAAACGTCTCTTTGAAATCTTCGAAGCTGCAGTAGGAACGAAGATCTCTCAGAAGACTCGTCTACAAATCGGCATATATAACAAGAAATCCATATCTATTCAAACAAAGATCGAGGATAATCAAGCCTGAAATATTGTATGCAAGTGGGACACTTACACTCCATTCGAAAAGTGACATGGAAAGTATACTGAAGGAAGAATGCAAACTCACGAGACAAATTCTCGGCCCACAGCTTATAGAAGAGGGATACAGATTATACTCTAGGAAAACCACACAGAAGGTGTCAAATCCATCGGCAGACATCAGAAAAAGAAGGTTTAAGTTTCCAGAATGAGATTTTCACTCTGCAGCGGAGTGTGCGCTGATATGAAACTTCCTGGCAGATTAAAACTGTGTGCCGGACCGAGACTCGAACTCGGGACCTTCGCGGGCAAGTTCTCTACCAACTGAACTACACTGTGGGATGTTTCCATTCTGTAAACATCCCCCAGGCTGGGGCTAAGCCATGTCTCCGCAATACCCTTTCTTTCAGGAGTGCTAGTTCTGCAAGGTTCGCAGGAGTGCTTCTGTAAAGTTTGGAAGGTAGGAGACGAGGTACTGGCAGAAGTAAAGCTGTGAGGACGGGGCGTGAGTCGTGCTTGGGTAGCTCAGTTGGTAGAGCACTTGCCCGCAAAAGGCAAAGGTCCCGAGTTCGAGTCTGGGTCCGGCACACAGTTTTAATCTGCTAGGAAGTTTCAAGGTTAAAGTTCTATGGGCACATCAGCAGGTTACTATCAACAACACTCACCAACAGAATTCTGACATACATACAAGGCATCAAATCAACAATGCCATGGATCACACAAGTGAAACTTGTCTTAGAAAAAGCACAAATCAATCAAATAGAAGTTCAAGACTGAAACATGTACATGGAATATTGCGTCAGTGAATGAAGTCCCAAAGAAGCCAGTACGAAGAGCACTGAGGTTAGAAAGAAAATCCAAGGAGGAAAAATGAGAGAATCGTGGAAGTTCGGAAAGAATGCTCAGCTGAGGAAGAATTCTTTGCGTGATCCTACAGAGTATCGATGCAAATAATAATAATAAAAAAATGTGTATAGGCCGACTGCATTCTTTTGTCGATTCCTTGGAAGTAACTTCTTCCTTATGCTTTATAATTTACGATCGTATTTCTATACGTTTACTAATACAGAGTCACCTGCTGGTGGTTCGTAATACCGTTGCTTTCACTTGGGATCTTCAGTCTCCTTTCATATGTCGTGTGAACATGAGCCTGTGCAGACGGTGCTATATGTATGTTATTTTATGTAGATCTTGTTTTGTTACTGACATGTCAGTCCATGACTCTCTGTAGGTTCCTTGAGTGACTTGTCACGACTTGACGCGATATATTGTACATATGACAGAGATGTATTGAGATTTATGTTGTGTACATCAATTTTTGGCTGACTTGGTTATGAGTCTAATTCGCGGTATATATACATCACAGATGCAATGATAGCAACATAGATATACCGAAACCAGTCATCAAAAATAATGTTACCAGAATGAAAAATGCTCTTATCTTAGCACAAAAAAGGCAAGTATGTCCCGAGAAGCGTTAGGGTAGCATTTCAACTTAACTGGCACCTTCAGAGGCATTTCAATAAAAATTCTTGACATGTACGCGTTTTTTTTACTTGTTAGTATTACTAACCAAGTCACGCAATATAATGTGTCGTGTCAAATAAAGTAACAAGTCGTGTAATATGACACATGCCATCACTGTGCTATGGAAGGATGGTTAACTCGCAAAAGAGCGCGAATATATCAATAGGTTTTGATTTAAATGCCTTTGAGGCTGTGAGGTAAGTCGAAAAGCTAGTTCCCTTTTTTTTTGCATTCCTCACTCTGCCCAGGATCTATTTCACTTTTTTGTGCTACCATAGAAGCGTTTTTTATTCTAGTTCCCATCTTTTACTCTACCATAATTTTTGAATTAGATCGCCATACCTTGGCAGCCAATGAAGATTGTTATTTTTACGAACAACGTTGTCTACATCTTGGCAATGGATAACGCCTTCGCAAAACAACATGACGACCGTTAATCAGCTGTATTGTGCACCTTCTCACGAAAATAGAACCGATTCGCCTAAATGTGAAACACAGAAGTGGCGTGGGTGCAAACATTAACAAAAACGTGCTTTTTGTACTTAAAAACTGAATGAAGCTAGATTTTTGGAAGCCAGTTTTCAATTTTATCGTAAGAATGCACTTTCTATTTATTTGATTCACTTTAAACCATTTCCATGCATTCACTTCAGGTAGGAACGAATTTTACGTGCTACATTTAGCTCTATTTTAAACCATCAGAGATGGACAACAGATAAAATTATTGGATAAAAGAATGCGTTTTGGCTAGATGCATTTATCTAACTTTGTGAAAAATTTCGAACGATTCATACAAGTGTAAAGCATACAAGTGGCGGCCTTGGAAAACCTCGTAGAAAAACGTGTCTTTTGCACGTAAAAGCCAAAAGAAGCAAAGGTTTGGAAACGATTGAAACTTACTGTAGGAGCAAGGTCTAATACACCGGGGAACCAAATCTGAACCATCAGTCTCGCCCCAGGCCGGAGTTATTTAAGAGTGACTGTTTTTGCATGTGCGACCCAAACGGTGCGCGTACAATTTTTTTCCTTACCTGAGAATTAAAACCTTTTACAAAAGAAATTAATCGTTTTTCACAGTTTGCGTGGGAGTTAAATCCGGCTTTTAGTTCAAACGTTGCTTAATGTACTGTAAAAGTAAGACAGATGTTCAAATGTTTATACAAACAGACGCTGGTATGGGCTAAACCAAAATCATTTTACCCCATGTTACTAGCTGAAACAGGAACCGCCCTACACCCCCCCCCCTCCCCCCTCCACAAACCACGTTTCCTCGCAAAGCCTTTTCTTATATAATTAGCTGAATTGGCTGTTGAAGTTTTACTTCTATATTTTAAAATAAACTACCATCCCATATGTTACTGGTACTTACTGTTGCAGAATTAAAGTAGAAATAGTACCCGCTCCCCTGTTGTTAGCAAAGTTTCCGGGAGGCTTTCCTCGGGCTTGCAAGTCAAATGCTGGAACTTGAAATCCACTCCAGAATTTCCCCAGTGGGACTGCTTGCGCCCCACTACCGGCTCGCCCGGTTTTCGGGTGAAAAGTTTGTCACTTCCCATTGCGTCATTACTGTAACAGCTGGAACAGGGAACGGAAAGTCATCATCGTCTCATCGTCTGACCATCTTCATTTCCAGGGATTAGGATAACTGACTGTTCCGTCTTCTAGGATTCATGTTGAATCCTTCTCATTTTGGGGTTACCAGGTTTTCTTCTATTTCTCGGCCGGTATCCCGACAGTTTTTCATCAGTCTTTCTTCTGGTATTCCGCTCACAAGCTCTTTCCACCTGTTTTTAGATTTCTCTTCTTCCTTTGCTTGTCCGCCTCGAGATCATAGCAATACATCCAGCACTCTTCCAAGCTGATTGGGTGGTTAAAAAAGTCATTGGGATTGGTCTGGCACAGCGGTAACATTTTCACTGTTGCTTCGGTTCGGCAGACTTTTTGAATTTTTGTAAGCAGGTTTCCTACGAGATGGTGAAAACTGATCCAGGACTGATTTTCACTTTTCCCATTAACGCTTCGATGGTGATACGCTGTTCATTCGACCACCAGGGCCTTCGTTTGCGATTCCCGGCTCTTCTTGAGAAGACGGTCTGCCACATCGTTCATCGTCATTCAGACTTACCTGACATCATTGCCAGTGTCTGTTCCACCTAACCACTCTGTCGTATGTTGGTACTTTTTTGCCACACATCTACTAACTCAGCATCGCTTGTTGCAGCATTGATCTCACTTACCTTTGATTAACTATCAGCTGATTAAGAAAGGTATTTTGTCCTAAAATTCATGCTAGACATGTTATACACATTGTACCTTTTCACATGGCAACTAACAAAATGAGTAATCTTACGATTTCTTTAACAGTTGCCTCTGAGTGTACGATGTCACAGGGACAAAAGCAGGAAGATCAGGAAGATGTGAGTATGTAATTTGTGATTTCTCTTTATTATATTCGCTATCGTTCTTTTTGTTTCACATTGTTTGTTAGCATTTGTGCTAAAAAGGGAAATTTAATATGATGCCATTATCTCTTTTACATGATGAACAATCGGAAAATTTTAACTTCGAATCGGTCTATGACGCATTTTCGGACAGCTCAAATGATGACACATTTCCCACCGTTAGCAACGGTAGCCCGATTCATAGAGAATTACGAATTATTATAATAGTGTCAAAATGATGCGGTTTGATATTTTTAGTTCTACTTTACTTCTACTTCTACTTTTACTTCTTCGTAGATATATATTTCAGCCATCAAAGAATTCTTTTTCGTAGGGACACGAAAAAAGTATTATACTCCAACAGTACTAATCAAAACGAGATAAAAGTCGTGTAAACAAATGTCCCGAAGCAAATATTTGTTGAGACATGGATGACACTGTCCTATGATACCCATCTACGTACTTAACGCTATAAGAGGTGTTCAATGTGGCTACCACTTATTCTTGTACATCCAAAAGCCCTCCTTCTGTAACAAACACGATCTCTTGGGAACTTACTTGGGGATCCTCTGATTGGATAATCCACACGCTCCTGTAAAGTGTGCGCGTTGTCGTTGCGTATGGAACACAAGATCTACGTATTTCCCATGGTCAGAAGTCTAAAGACGTAAAAGGCATGTGAAAATCGAGGTCATCCTTAGGATCTCCTAAATCACCACTAGTTCAACATCTGACTCTCGTCGTACGATAATAGAGTGCTGCCCTGTCGACAATAAACCACGTTCGTTGTCTTTCTGATAGGTTCTCCAAAAGTGCAGAAAATTTGTCGTGGAGAAATTGGTGATAAACAGCATTTGTTAGTTTGTCCAGTAAAGTACAAGGTGATTCTAATTTAAGTCAAACTTTCAAAACGCTGTAGAAATAACACCACTGGTCAGAATGACGTCAAATTTCAACGGAATATTATCGGAGGAGGGGGAAAACGTATGGCAGAAGAAAACAATTTTTGTGAAAATTGATCAATAGATGGCGCTGTATGTGTCAGAATACGTAAATAAAAATACCTGTCATTCGCACGACCCAATGATGTTAGTATAAACACGCCAGGTACACGGCTTTTCCTCCTTTAGCGTCTGCGACGCTCGCCTCGACTGTCTCAATGCAGTATCGCGCTCTGCTTGTAAAGCTGTACTGCAAGAATGATGACTGTCCACCCGTCGCTCTGCATAAGTTCCGGACACTGAAGGGTTTGAAAAAAGGTATTGATCCCATGACTACCGTGGGTCTGGAGAAAATTATTCCGAAATTCGAAAAGACGGATTTTTTTGGTGTGCAATCTGTTAGAGAGAGGAAAAGAACTGATTCGACGTCAGTGGAAGCAGTGGCCACAGCAATGCAGAAGGAGACGAGTAGCGCTGTGCCAACATGTAGTGCACGTAGAATTGCTCGAACATTGGACATACCCGTGAGCCCGGTGCCTAAAATCCTACGAAACATCCTTCTTTGTATCCACTCAAAATTACCCATGTGCACGAGTTGCTTCCTGTTGATTTGCCAGCAAGAGAGACCTTCGCTTTAGAATTTCTCGCTCACATGGAAGTGGGCGATTATTGGCCCGGCCGGAGTGGCCGAGCTGTTCTAGGCGTACAGTCTGGAACCGAGCGACCGCTACGGTCGCAGGTTCGAATCCTACCTCGGGCATAGATGTGTGTGATGTCCTTAGGTTAGTTAGGTTTATTTAGTTCTAAGTTCTAGGCGACTGATGACCCCAGAAGTTAAGTCGCATACTGCTCAGAGCCAATTATTGGCTGTGGAAGATTTTGTGGAAGCCCACTTCCATCTGACAGGATATGTCAATACACAGAATTGTCGAATATGGGCAACGGAACATCCACACGCAAATCAACCAGTACCACTTCATCCTGAAAAGGTCACTGTGTGGTGCAGGTTTGCGGCATTAATTATCATAGGGCCGTATTTTTTCGAAGAGACAAGTGCTTCCGGTCCTGTTACCTGTACACACTGGACTCGCATTCGGGAGGACGACGGTTCAATCCCGTCTCCGGCCATCCTGATTTAGGTTTTCCGTGATTTCCCTAAATCGCTTCAGGCCAATGCCGGGATGGTTCCTTTGAAAGGGCACGGCCGATTTCCTTCCCCATCCTTCCCTCACCCGAGCTTGCGCTCCGTCTCTAATGACCTCGTTGTCGACGGGACGTTAAACACTAACCACCACCACCACCTGTTACCTGTACCGTCACTGGTAAGCGCTATTGGTGTCTTTTGCGCAACCACGTCATTCCAGCTCTCCAACAGCGTGGATGTGTGGACGGAATAATTTTTATGCAAGATGACCCACCCCTACACACAGCAAAGCCATTTCGGAAATTCTAGAATTAACAGCCGCCATTTCCCTAGGGCCTGGCCGTCCCGATTACCTGATCTAAATCCGTGTGACTTCCGGCTGTGGGGGCTATCTGAAAGATGTTGTGTTCAGTGTTTCGATTACAAACCTAGCTGCATTGAAGGCACGCATTGCGCAACGCATTCTGAACGTGACCCCGGAAGCACTTCGATCACCTGTGGTACATGCTGTTTCTCGATTTAAACTTGTTGCAGAAAACGGTGGACAGTATATTGAACATGTTTTGCGCCAGTCACACACAAATTAATAATCCGATTTGAATTTTATTGATGCTTTTTATGCGGTTTTTGGCCTCAGGACAATTAAAAACCGATGTGATTGACACTTTTGATGCGGTTTTTGGCCTCAGGACAATTAAAAACCGATTTTTCCCACCGATGTGGTATGACCTTGCCATGGTGGTTGGCTTACGTAACTAACAATATCACATCTGTACACCCATGCACACCGAGTAGTACAGTTTGTTTAACGTCAAATGTACATCTTAGGCATTGTTATTATTCATTTGTAGTCGACCACTATTAAATTATGATTTATTGCTATATATTTTTCTTCTGCCATACGTTTTCCCCCTTCTCCGATAATATTCTGTTGCAATTTTCCAGCATTCTGAGGAGTGGTGTTATTTCTACAACGGTTTGGAAGTTTAAATTTAATTATAATCACCCTGTATATTGACCTATGAGTCTGTCATTGACAATTCTCGTCTACTTATTAATCCTCTCTTGGTTAATGGGACACATATGTCCCATTAAAGTAATACTCAGTCGTCAGTGTTGGGACATCTAGATCTCCTGTCTGTCTAGCATTAGAACGTACGGAGATGCTTCCGGAACTTGGGAGAAAAATACGGGATGGATACCCAGAAGGTTTTGAGATAGCAAGTGGGGTGGCGTGCGTTTATCTTTGTCACAGAGCGTCTGTTTCATGAATATCAGATCAAATCATCTTCTCCATTCGAAAAATGTCTGAAGTACCTGTGTTTTCTTATACATCATTGCTTTCAAATATTACTTCACACCTAAGCAATTCAGCTGAGTTGTACAAAATTTGTCTGTAGTGAGACGTATATGCCCCAAAATACTTCAGAGAATGTGGGTGGTATATCAAAGCCATCTTCAAATGTTTTGTTGTAAACTTGTGTGTGATATTTCAAGTTTTTCATTATCAGGAGAATAAATGCATTTTAGTACTGATTTGTAAAATTTTTGCCTTAATTGTCATTCCGATAAAATCATTTTCAAATTAAAAATTTCTGTCTGAAATTCCTATGTTCAAATAAAAATATAGATAGATAGGCTGGTGGGACACATCTTTCGCACTTCATCGACTTCTAAAACAGGCCAGCTTAAAATTTTTTTTTTGTAGTACGAGCGTATTACTTGTCACAAAGGGTGACAGTTTTTGACCTTTTGTTTTTCAAGCACATGAAAAATAAATTTTAATCATGAAAGAGTTAATACCAAAGCGAACTTGATAGCTTACATTCATGATCGCTGGGAGATTTGTGTCTGTTCACATGCGTTTACTGTGCTAAGGTATTGTCCCATTCTGGGTGAAAGCCACTTCATCCTCAAATAAAATGTAGACTATGAAATGAGGACCTTCAGAGCTGCATCACAGAAACTGCTGACAGAATTGTAAAGTTGGTCTTGCGGCGTTATAGCTTGCACATACTCTAAGTGATGAGGATAAAGTAACTGTCGCTTCAAAATTGAGCAAGAAAGGCCCTGCTTCATGCCTGCAGCAGCTAACCCCGTTTCTTTCACGATAGTCTTCTACTCGTCGCAACACTCTTTTTCTATATTTGGCATAATTCATGGATAAGATCGGCCAGCGAAACATTACCTTTTTTCCTATGGAATACGTCGTTTAAAATGTCGTATTGCGCACTTGATCGGTGCCGGTCGATTAACGCCGTTGAATAAATCATAGCAGACTGCTTGTATAAGTTCTTTGACTTCCATGGCGAATGTCGTTTTGAATACAATTGTATTGGCTTTTATGCAGCGTCAGTGTAAAACACTAACGCAAATAAACTGCCAACGTTTCGACGTACCTGCTGTGGTCCTCTTGAGTTAACCACCCAGAAGAGAACCGCACCAAGTCTGTCGAATCGCCGGTACTTTAGTTGTTTCAGTGTTTTACATTGACGCGGTCTAACACCTAAATTATTCTATTCAAAATAACAATGCTATTTCTGTCATTTTCCACACGGAATGAGAGGACACCCTGTTCAAGTTTTTCACACTTCAAGGGCACAACTTTTCCTTTTCCAACGCCAACAAGACTTCAGACGCCGGCCACTTCGGCTTCTCCCATAACGCTCACGATCGGCGGACAGTCTCTCTCCAGGCGCTCCTCCACCGGAGACAGTACGGGCCGTGCGATGTAAGCTCAGCGTGGTTTTGCCGACAACAGACGTGTTCGTCGATCTAACAGCGTGAGTTGGCTCGCTCTCACGCTACGGCCGGCTCACGGCGACTATTAGTGGCAAAAGTGAGAGTGAAAGGGAAGCGAGGGAGGGGAGGAGTGGTAGGGGAGCTTCGCAACGAGTCTAATTCTAAGGCCGATATTGTCACGTTACACGGAGATAGATCGCTTCATTGTGTCTCGTTAATGCGCTTCGAGGCAAATTCATTTTCTAAGACTGTTGCGCTAATGATAAATGATAAGGAAATTAAATTTAAATCTAACGTAATATTTTAATCAAGCAAAAACATGGGGCAGCTAAAACAAGAAACATGACATTTCTTACGACTGACACAACATCTCCATGAATACCGAATTGGGACGAAATTTAAATTGGTATTTAGTGACCATTTTGTAAAACGTTAAACATAAAGACATAGGACGTCCATGAACATTACTTACACTACTGGCCAATAAAATTTCTACACCACGGAGATGACGTGCTACACACGCGAAATTTAACCGACAGGAAGACGATGCTGTGATATGCAAATGATTAGCTTTTCAGAGCATTCACACAAGGTTGGCGCCGGTGGCGACACCTACAACGTGCTGACATGAGAAAAGTTTCCGACCTACTTCTCATAAACAAACAGCAGTTGACCGGCGTTGCCTGGTGAAACGTTGTTGTGATGCCTCGTGTAAGGAGCAGAAATGCGTACCATTACTTTTTCGACTTTGATAAAGGTTGGATTTTAGCCTATTGCGATTGCGATATATCGTATCGCTACATTGCTGCTCGCGTTGGTCGAGATTCAATGACTGCTAGCAAAATATGGACTCGGTGGGTTCAGGAGGGTAATACGGAACGCCGCGCTGGATCCCAACGGCCTCGTATGCCTAGCAGTCGATATGATAATGGCAGGCATCTGATCCGAATGGCTGTAACGGATCGTGCAGCCACATTTCGATCCCTGAGTCAACAGTCGGGGACGTTTGCAAGACAACAACCATCTGCACGAACCGTTCGACGACATTTTGCAGCAGCATGGACTATCAGCTCGGAGACCACGGCTGCGGTTACCCCTGACGCTGCATCACAGACAGGAGCGCCTGCAATGGTGTACTCAACGACGAACCTGGCTGCACGAATGGGAAAACGTCATTTTTTCGGATGAACCCAGGTTCTGTTTACAAGATCATGATGGGCGCATCCGTGTTTGGCGAAATCGCGGTGACCGCACATAGGAAACACGTATTCTTCATCGCCATACCGGCGTATCACCCGGCGTGATAGTACGGGGTGCTATTGGTTACACGTCTCGGTCACCTCTTGTTCGCATTGACGGCACTTTGAAGAGTGGACGTTACAGTTGAAATGTGTTACGACCCGTGGCTGTACCCTTCATTCAATCCCTGCGAAACCCTACATTTCAGCAGGATAATGCACGACCGCATGTTGCAGGTCCCGTACGGGCCTTTCTGGATACAGGAAATGTTCGACTGCTGCCCTGGCCAGCACATTCTCCAGATCTCTCACCAACTGAAAACGTCTGGTGAATGGTGGCCGAGCAACTGGCTCGTCACAATATGCCAGTGGCTACTCTTGATGAACTGTGGTATCGTGTTGAAGCTGCATGGGTAGCTGTACCTGTACACGTCATCCAAGCTCTGTTTGACTCAATGCCCAGGCGTATCAAGGCCATCATTAAGGCCAGAGGTGGTTGTTCCGGGTACTGATTTCTCAGGATCTATGCACCTAAATTGCGTGAAAATGTAACCACATGTCAGTTCTAGTATAATATATTTGTCCAATGAATACCCGCTTTTCATCTGCTTTTCTTCTTGGTGTAGCAGTTTTAATGGCCAGTAGTGTATTTTACTTATAATTTAAGCGTAAATATCAGGTACCACTTTTTGGGCACTTGTTAATTTGAAGACAAACTTTGAAAAGGAAGTCTATTAGCGAGCTCCTGTGTCTGGATTTTGTCCTCTTCATTGTGTGAGAAAGTTGCTTGGGGACTTATATAAATACAAACATCGACATATCGTAGTTGCAGACTTTGAAGTCATGGACATTTATGTTGCGAGACCATTTTTGTTATGAAATTTATGTTGCAACTACGTGTCCTACTTTAAGTTTATTAGCTCAGTTTCCACATTGTCAACGTTAGCTGAAAAGGAAAGTGAAATGACACTAAAATGTTCACTTAAGTTTTGAAATTCCTGGAAACGAATCTCAACTTCGTGGAGAAAATCAATGAGTATACTAGCATTTTGACTTTGTTCACAATTCTTTAAAGATGATAGCATGGAGAAACGAGCACTGTACACATTTCCCTGCTGAATATTCTGCAAAGAGAATTTCATTTTAAAGCTCTGAATACTCACACAACTCTGAGATTAACATTCTTTTTTCATGCAGTGCAAAATTCAGAACATTCAAATGGTTGGTAATGTCACAGAGGAATGCAAGTTTTACTATCCATCGTTCGATTTTCAGTTCTGCATCAGGCTTACCACTCATGTCCATTAATATATCTGTTTGACTCCTAAGTTGAAGAGCTCTATCAAGGAATTTGCCTTGACTCAGGCAGTATATTTCACCGTGATTGCTCACATCACCCTATCTACTTCAGAATTCTCCCAAAAACGATTTGAAATGGCGATGACTGAGAGCATGACAGCCGATGAAATATGTTTTACTCATCATTTCCCTCATATTACGCTCTTAGCACATCAGTTCTCTTGGTGGAGAAGAATGTAGTGCAAAACTCTCCCGTCGACCGGGTAACGATTTTACCATCTCTTGAAGAAGTGATACGAAACCGATATTACGGCCAACCACAGCATCTGCGCCGTCTGTAGCCACGAAATCGAGATTCTTCCATTGCTGGCCCATTTTACCCATTTTGTCAACGCTCCCTTGTCTTCTTCGCACAAATTCACGGACAGACTAGCAACTCCGTGAATGTCATTCGCCAAATGAGCAGTATCAGACACGTCTCTGCACACATCTAGTTCCAAATAAAATCCAATAAAATTTTTGCAAGAGCTATTACCTTACCTAAACCTTTAGTGGATATTTCTTGAATTCTATTTCGAGCGTTTGAACGGGGGGGGGGGGGGGGGCGCTAACCGCCTGAAACTCTTCAAATCTCTCATGAGCGGCAAACTCAGCTGCAGAAACTAAACATGTCTTTATAAACTCTAATTCAGTAAAACTGCGCAGTCCTTTGGCAATTTGCAAAGCAATAGGGTAACTGGCTACTGTTGTTCCTCCTGTCTGTCCTTTGGTCTGAAGTTCCCTCCAACCATCATGCTACTCTGATAGAATTGAAAAGATCCACTCTCCACTTTAGGCACTGAGCCGTAGGTATTTAAGGCTACGCCAAACCTATGGTCATAGCTCCGAAGCCAGTACATTGTTTGCACTTCTCCTGCGCTACGTAATGATGTCTGACCGATCCACACAACGTGAACGCTCTCCACATCGCCAAGCTACCTCCTGAACAGGCCTGGTCTGCAGTACAGCCAACAAACAGAAGCACGCCTGTTGACAAGCCAGCCTCCAGCAGGAGCCGAGGCGCTTATCTCGCCACCCACAACGTGCCCTGCAGTCGTGTCAATGTCCTCCATTCTTGGTCCACCTGCTCAAAAAATACCGTTAGCATATCCTTCCACCGGTGCCTATTTAAGACGCTTCTCGGCTGCAAGCAGGCACCAGAAGCTCACTCTCCGGACTTACATCGGCAGCGCGTAGCGGCACATCGGTCGGAGCTCACGGCAGCCGCGCCTCACCGAATCGCCAGCCGTCACCATCGAAGTCTTCGCCTCCTGGGATGCTGGCCTCCCTCGGAGTCGGTTTCTCAATGGCCATCCATGAAAGGTACACATCTGCACCGATCTGCCAGCCATCACTCTTGCAACCTTCGGCTCGTCTGATGCTGGCCTGCCCTAGATTCAGTGTCCCCAGAACTGGTATTCTTCCATGTGAACCTTTAAGTGCCTACGTCACGACGGACTATTGTCACCACCTACGTCACGAAATCGTCATCACCCAGGAACGACAAACTCTTGATATCACCACATTCGTACCAGATCAGGAGGAACCACTTCAACTGTATCTATCAGAATGTAAGTTATATGGAACCTCCTTCTCCGTATGCTATGTTACTTACATCTCATTCGTATGCTACTCGGAAATTCATCATTTACTGTGTACAGCCTACCACTGAGATATTATCTTTTTCATTTATAACGTTCTTTCGGCTACTGCCATAACACGAACAAAACTTAGTATTTGTAAAACAACACAGTGCCAGTGTCAATGAATTCTGTGCTCTCCTATGGTATACGTTTTATTGAAAGTGACAGAGAATGTTTTTCACAAGTACCCCATGATCCATGGACCTTGCCGTTGGTGGGGAGACTTGCGTGCCTCAACGACACAGATAGCCATACCGTAGGTGCAACCACAACGGAGGGGTATCTGTTGAGAGGCCAGACAAACGTGTGGTTCCTGACGAGGGGCAGCAGCCTTTTCAGTAGTTGCAGGGGCAACAGTCTGGATGATGGGCTGATCTGGCCTTGTAACACTAACCAAAACGGCCTTGCTGTGCTGGTACTGCGAACGGCTGAAAGCAAGGGGAAACTACAGCCGTAATTTTTCCCGAGGGCATGCAGCTTTACTGCATGATTAAATGATGATGGCGTCCTCTTGGGTAAAATATTCCGGAGGTAAAATAGTCCCCCATTCGGATCTCCGGGCGGGGACCACTCTGGAGGACGTCGTTATCAGGAGAAAGAAAACTGGCGTTCTACGGATCGGAGCGTGGAATGTCAGATCCCTTAATCGGGCAGGTAGGTTAGAAAATTTAAAAAGGGAAATGGATAGGTTAAAGTTAGATATAGTGGGAATTAGTGAAGTTCGGTGGCAGGAGGAACAAGACTTCTGGTCAGGTGAATACAGGGTTATAAATACAAAATCGAATAGGGGTAATGCGGGAGTAGGATTAATAATGAATAAAAAAGTAGGAGTGCGGGTAAGCTACTACAAACAGCATAGTTAACGCATTATTGTAGCCAAGATAGACACAAAGCCCACGCCTACTACAGTAGTACAAGTTTATATGCCAACCAGCTCTGCAGATGATGAAGAAATTTATGAAATGTATTATATAAAAGAAATTATTCAGGTAGTGAAGGGAGACGAAAATTTAATAGTCATGGGTGACTGGAATTCGACAGTAGGAAAAGGAAGAGAAGGAAACGTAGTAGGTGAATATGGTTTGGGGATAAGAAATGAAAGAGGAAGCCGCCTGGTAGAATTTTGCACAGAGCATAACTTAATCATAACTAACACTTGGTTCAAGAATAATGAAAGAAGGTTGTATAAGTGGTGTCACCGCCAGACACCACACTTGCTAGGTGGTAGCCTTTAAATCGGCCGCGGTCCGGTAGTATACGTCGGACCCGCGTGTCGCCACTATCAGTGATTGCAGACCGAGCGCCGCCACACGGCAGGTCTAGAGAGATTTCCTAGCACTCGCCCCAGTTGTACAGCCGACTTTGCTAGCGATGGTTCACTGACAAATTACGCTCTCATTTGCCGAGACGATAGTTAGCATAGCATTCAGCTACGTCATTTGCTGCGACCTAGCAAAGCGCCATTATCATTTGCTATTTATCTGGTGATGCATGTACCGTCAGACCGATGTTCACCAATTATGAATTAAAGTTAAGTATTCCAGAAGCTACGTACTTTTTTTACTAGACTCAACTCTTTTAACTGTTCCAGACCTGCGTGAGCTTAAACGCGTGCCTTTCGGCTACCTCTTAGTGGCTTGGCTGTCTTGCCAAGTCACAACAGTATACATGGAAGAACCCTGGAGATACTAGAAGGTATCAGATAGATTATACAATGGTAAGACGGAGATTTAGGAACCAGGTTTTAAACTGTAAGACATTTCCATGGGTAGATTAGGATTCTGACCACAATCTATTGGTTATGAACTGTAGATTACAACTGAAGAAACTGCAAAAAGGTGGGAATTTACGGAGAAGGGATTTGGATAAACTGAAAGAACCAGAGGTTAATCAGAGTTTCAGGGAGAGCATAAGGAAACAATTGACAGGAATGGGGGAAAGAAATACAGTAGAAGAAGAATGGGTAGCTTTGAGGAATGAATTAGTGAAGGCAGCAGAGGATCAAGTACGTAAAAAGACGAGGGCTAGTAGAAATCCTTGGGTAACAGAAGAAATATTGAATGTAATTGATGAAAGGAGAAAATATATAAATGCAGTAAATGAAGCAGGCAAAAAGGAATACAAACGTCTCAAAAATGAGATCGACAGGAATAGCAAAATGGCTAAGCAGGGATGGCTAGAGGAGAAATGTAAGGATGTAGAGGCTTATCTCACGAGGGGTAAGATAGATACTACCTACAGGAAAATTAAAGAGACCTTTGGAAAAAAGAGAACCACTTGCATGAATCTCATGAGCTCAGATGGAAACCCAGTTCTAAGCAAAGAAGGGAAAGCAGAAAGATGGAAGGAGTATATAGAGGGTGTATACAGGGGTGATGTTCTTGAGGACAATATCATGGAAATGGATGAGGATGTAGATGAAGATGAAATGGGAGATACGATACTGCATGAAGAGTTTGACAGAGCACTGAAAGACCTAAGTCGAAACAAGGCCCCGGCAGTAGACAACATTCCATTAGAACTACTGACAGCCTTGGGAGAGCCAGTCCTGACAAAACTCTACCATCTGGTGAGCAAGATGTATGAGACAGGCGAAATTCCCTCAGACTTCAAGAAGAATATAATAATTCCAGTCCCAAAGAAAGCAAGTGTTGACAGATGTGAAAATTACCGAACTATCAGTTTAATAAGTCACAGCTGCAAAATACTAACGCGAATTCTTTACAGACGAATGGAAAAACTGGTAGAAGCCGACCTCGGGGAAGATGAGTTTGGATTCCGTAGAAATGTTGGAACACGTGAGGCAATATTGATCCTACGACTTATCTTAGAAGAAAGATTAAGGAAAGGCAAACCTACGTTTTTAGCATTTGTAGACTTAGAGAAAACTTTTGACAATGTTGACTGGAATACTCTCATTCAAATTCTGAAGGTGGCAGGGGTGAAATACGGGGAGCGAAAGGCTATTTACAATTTGTACAGAAACCAGATGGTAGTTATAAGAGTCGAGAGGGACATGAAAGGGAAGCACTGGTTGGGAAGGGAGTGAGACAGGGTTGTAGCCTCTCCCCGATGCTATTCAATCTGTATATTGAGAAAGCAGTAAAGGAAACAAAAGAAAAGTTCGGAGTAGGTATTAAAATCCATGGAGAAGAAATAAAAACCTTGAGGTTCGCCGATGACACTGTAATTCTGTCAGAGACAGCAAAGGACATGGAAGAGCCGTTGAACGGAAAGGACAGTGTCTTGAAAGAAGGGTATAAGATGAACATCAACACAAACAAAACAAGGATAGTGGAATGTAGTCGAATTAAGTCTGGTGATGCTGAGGGAATTAGATTACGAAATGAGACACTTAAAGTAGTAAAGGAGTTTTGCTATTTGGGGAGCAAAATAACTGATGATGGTCGATGTAGAGAGGATATAAAATTTAGACTGGCAATGGCAAGGAAAGCGTTCCTGAAGAAGAGAAATTTGTTAACATCGAGTATAGATTTAAGTGCCGGGAAGTCGTTCCTGAAAGTATTTGTATGGAGTGTAGCCATGTATGGAAGTGAAACGTGGGCGATAAATACACTCCTGGAAATGGAAAAAAGAACACATTGACACCGGTGTGCAGACCCACCATACTTGCTCCGGACACTGCGAGAGGCCTGTACAAGCAATGATCACACGCACGGCACAGCGGACACACCTGGAACCGCGGTGTTGGCCGTCGAATGGCGCTAGCTGCGCAGCATTTCTGCACCGCCGCCGTCAGTGTCAGCCAGTTTGCCGTGGCATACGGAGCTCCATCGCAGTCTTTAACACTGGTAGCATGCCGCGACAGCGTGGACGTGAACCGTATGTGCAGTTGACGGACTTTGAGCGAGGGCGTATAGTGGGCATGCGGGAGGCCGGGTGGACGTACCGCCGAATTGCTTAACACGTGGGGCGTGAGGTCTCCACAGTACATCGATGTTGTCGCCAGTGGTCGGCGGAAGGTGCACGTGCCCGTCGACCTGGGACCGGACCGCAGCGACGCACGGATGCACGCCAAGACCGTAGGATCCTACGCAGTGCCGTAGGGGACCGCACCGCCACTTCCCAGCAAATTAGGGACACTGTTGCTCCTGGGGTATCGGCGAGGACCATTCGCAACCGTATCCATGAAGCTGGGCTACGGTCCCGCACTCCGTTAGGCCGTCTTCTGCTCACGCCCCAACATCGTGCAGCCCACCTCCAGTGGTGTCGCGACAGGCGTGAATGGAGGGACGAATGGAGACGTGTCGTCTTCAGCGATGAGAGTCGCTTCTGCCTTGGTGCCAATGATGGTCGTATGCGTGTTTGGTGCCGTGCAGGTGAGCGCCACAATCAGGACTGCATACGACCGAGGCACACAGGGCCAACACCCGGCATCATGGTGTGGGGAGCGATCTCCTACACTGGCCGTACACCACTGGTGATCGTCGAGGGGACACTGAATAGTGCACGGTACATCCAAACCGTCATCGAACCCATCGTTCTACCATTCCTAGACCGGCAAGGGAACTTGCTGTTCCAACAGGACAATGCACGTCCGCATGTATCCCGTGCCACCCAACGTGCTCTAGAAGGTGTAAGTCAACTACCCTGGCCAGCAAGATCTCCGGATCTGTCCCCCATTGAGCATGTTTGAGACTGGATGAAGCGTCGTCTCACGCGGTCTGCACGTCCAGCACGAACGCTGGTCCAACTGAGGCGCCAGGTGGAAATGGCATGGCAAGCCGTTCCACAGGACTACATCCAGCATCTCTACGATTGTCTGCATGGGAGAATAGCAGCCTGCATTGCTGCGAAAGGTGGATATACACTGTACTAGTGCCGACATTGTGCATGCTCTGTTGCCTGTGTCTATGTGCCTGTGGTTCTGTCAGTGTGATCATGTGATGTATCTGAACCCAGGAATGTGTCAATAAAGTTTCCCCTTCCTGGAACAATGAATTCACGGTGTTCTTATTTCAATTTCCAGGAGTGTAGTTTAGACAAGAAGAGAATAGAAGCTATCGAAATGTAGTGCTACAGAAGAATGCTGAAGATTAAATGGGTACATCACTTAACTAATGAGGAGGTATTGAACAGAATTGGGGAGAAGAGGAGTTTGTGGCACAAATTGACTAGAAGAAGGGATCGGTTGGTAGGATATGTTCTGAGGCATCAAGGGATCGCCATTTAAGTTTTGGAGGGCAGCGTGGAGGGAAAAAATCGTAGAGGGAGACCAAGAGATGAGTACACTAAGCAGATTCAGAAGGATGTAGGCTGCAGTAGGTACTGGGAGATGAAGAAACTTGCAGAGGATTGAGTAGCATGGAGAGCTGCATCAAACCAGTCTCAGGACTGAAGACCACAACAACAACAACAAGGTTGAATCTGATGATGGCTGTAGCTGAAACGATGTTGTAAATCAAGAAATGTATAAGAAATCTCTAAGGCTTTATTCACAAAGTACACACAATGACCGCAGGTCCAGTCACAATAGATTAGGATTGTAAACTTTTCAATTGAGATCCCAACTAACTGGCTCAAATTTGACGCAAACATACATGCTGTTAACGAGGTACTGTTCTGAAGTTAGAACGTCGGTAACGTTTCTCATTGTGTATGTGGTTATGAATATTTGGTGAATGTCCTTATTGGCCCACATATTCCTACAAGGACTTCATGGCGCTGAGGATTTGCAGGACTGCTTAAGGATAACCCACTTGTGTAATGTTGGGGAATGTCGTACATGCGTGACGGGGAACAGGCACAAGTTGCTGTTGATCTAACACAACATGTAAGGCACTAATGTGGTCCGAGATGGATAGGTTCAACAGGGCCTGTATTTTGACCTCTATTGATCATCTGACGTCAGCCCTCTGAGTTTATCTGTTTAGGGTCATATGATAAGTGAAGTGCATAGCCATCCCGTCGAAATGTTTGAAGAACTGGAGCAACGAACTAAACAATCTTGTCAAGATTTGCGAGGTAACTCGGGGTTGTATAAAGAAAATTGCAACTCACAGTAGAGACGACTGTATTTTTGCATTTAAGTGCGAGGGAAACACGCGAAACACCTCCCTTAAGAGGTGTGATTGTAGACTGCTTTGTAACATGTAACGTGTGGAAGTAGTGTCGTGTTTCTTGTTAAGGGATGTGATACGCAAAATATACGTACAATTAGATAGGGACCAAATCGAAAAGTTGCACGTTTCATATACATTTGTACTACTAACGGTTTTGAGTTCACGTGTCCACACCACAACACTTGACCTGCAGCTCAGGTCAAAATAAGTACTAATTTTTTGTTCTTGCCACGTGTACTTGGAGGTGCTAACCATCCTAAAAACGTGCGACTTGTAATAACTGTAATTATTAGTCTGTAGACGACGTAAATACTGATGTAATGTAGTTCACCAGTCACCAGTATAAATATCTGCACTTGTAGCCTTTACACCCTGTCTATTCGCAATTATCTCATAAATGGACAGTTTGTGAACCCATGTTTACCAGGTTGTTTCTGTCTTAATAATGAATTACATTGTAGATTCTACACATTCTGTACATTGACTATGTATGTAATGATAAAAAAAAGGAATGAAAGTATGCTAAAGTGCATATGTTGCAAGCAGTGACGTAAGCTTCCCGTCGCGTTGTCAACTCAGGTATAGGCAAGAGTACGTAGAGTTCACATTTTTTGGTCAAGGTACAATACTATTTTTTGTCCGCAGCTCGTGGCCTTTGGGTAGCGTTCTCGCTTCCCGCGCATGGGGTCCCGGGTTCGATTCCCGGTGGGGTTAGGGACTTTCCCTTTCTCGAGATGACTGGGTGTTGTTGGGTCGTCTTCATCATCATCCCCATTACGATCGGAGGAAGGCAATGCAAACGACCTCCGCAAGGACATTGCCTAGTCGGTGGTGCGGATCTCCCGCATCGTTACGTATGCTCCTCGGAGTATGGGACCCCATCGTCATCATCATCACAATATTTTTAGACAAAGAGAAGGTTACACTCCGTGCATAAAACCTTAATATTTTCCTGTTTTATCGTTACATACATAGTTAATGCGCAGATTTTACTGAATCTATAATGAAAATTTATCGGAACGCAGGATTTCTCGGCGAATTTCATTGATCAGCAGAGTCGTGGCGTCGTGTCGTTGCAACGTTTCGACAAGTTTCCTACTCGTCATTTTCAGGTGACATGATTCTTGCTCTTTCCTCTTCTTTGCTTTTTTCGATCTACAAAAAAGCGATGGTGACAACATTCTGAACTGATTACTGTCGCAGGAAAATAAAGAAAATCTTTTTCTTACTCACAAAATTTCCACTGACGATAAGTATTACTTTTCCAAATAGCATCACTATTAAATACCGAGAAAAACGCAACCAATGGGAAATGAGCAATGAAAACTAACAGAAAGGCCCTTCTGGGTAGAATTAAAATTTATTTATATTATTTATGGTTTGGCATAAACACTTGGTCATGTAGAACTAAACAATTATGTTTTTGGACATATGTTTACGACACTTTTCCCAGTTTTGATGAGTACTGCCTCCTGTAAGAGTTCGGAACAGGCAAGACACACACCGAAGCGCCAAAGAAACTAGTATAGGCATGCTTATTCAAATAAAGGGATATGAAAACAGGCAGAATACGGCGCTGCTGTCGGCAGCGCCTATATAAGACAACAAGTGTCTGGCGCAGTTGTCAGATCGGTTACTGCTGCTACAGAGGCAGGTTATCAACATTTAATTGAGTTTTAACGTGGTGTTGCTATCGGCGCATGAGCGAGGGGACACAGCATCTTCGAGGTAGCGGTGAAATGGTGATTTTCCCGTACGACCATTTCAGTAGTGTACCGTGAATACCAGGAATCCGGTAAAACATCAAATCTCCGACATCGCTGCGGACGGAAAAAGATCCTGCAAGAACGGGACCAACGACGACTGAATAGAATCGTTCAATGTGACAGAAGTGCATTTGCTGCAGAGTTCAGTGCGGGGCCATTCACAAGTGTCAGCGTGCGAACCATTCAACGAAACATCATCGATACGGGCTTTCGAAGGCGAAGGCCCACTCGTCTGCCCTTGATGACTGCACGATACAAAGCTTTACTCCTCGGCTGGGCCGCCAACACCGACATTGGACTGTTGATGACTGTAAATATGTTGCCTGGTCACACCAGTCTCGTTTCAAGTTTATCGGACGTTTAAGGGTATGGAGACAGCCTCATGAATCCGTGGACACTGCACGTCAGAAGAGGACTCTTCAAGCTGATGGAGGCTCTGTAACGGTGCGGGACGCGTGCAGTCGGAGACAGCCTCATAAACCCATGGACACTGCATGTCGGAAGAGGACTGTTCAGGCTGATGGAGGCTCTGTAATGGCGTGGGCGTATGCAGTTGGAGTGATATGGGACCCCTGATACGTTTAGATACGACTCTGACAGGTGACACGTACGTAAGCATCCTGTCTGATCACCTCCATCCTTTCATGTCCATTGTGCAATCCGACGGCAGTTCCAGCAGGACAATGCGACACCCCACACGTCCAGAATTGCCACAGATTAGCTCCAGGAACACTTTTCTGCGTTTAAACACTTCCGCTGGCCAGCGAACGCCCAAAACATGAACATTATTGAGCATAACTGAGATGCCTTGCGACGTGCTGTTCAGAAGAGATCTCCACCCCCTCGTACTCTTACAGATTTATGGACAGCCTGCAGGATTCATTGTGTCAGATCCCTCCAGCACTGCTTCAGAAATTAGTCGAGTCCATGCCACGTCGTGCCGCGGTACTTCCGCGTGCTCGCGGGGGCCCTACACGATGTTAGGCAGATCTACTAGTTTCTTTGGCCCTTCAGTATATAAGAGGCACGTCCACAAGCTGGTTTTGTTGAATAATTTCAGTAATGAAATAGTCTCGGTCTGCTAGCCGAGTAACAAACTCGTCTCAGAGCACCGTTTCGACGTTTTTCATACTCGTCATCTCCAGCGACTTGAGGATGAGGCACTGAAACGGTTCATCATGGCGCATCTGCAAGCGACATGATAGCCCACAAAGAGTATTAGGACAGAATTTTCACTCGGGAGAGAATTATACATCCCCACTTTTTTTAAAGAGACACAAAGTCGTTTAACTCGCTTAGGTGAATTAGACATTATTATCAGGTGTTAGTCGTATTTGTACAACGAACAACTAGCCAACTGGTGACGATTAGCTTCTGTTGTCTACGCCACTGTTTCGGAGCTGCAGTTGGTATTGTATCGTTTCAACAAAGTGATGTCAATTACTGTCGCAACTTATCAAACATTAACGTATTGTTTAGTAATATATTCTATATATTTTTCAAGTTATGTTGACTATCGACTTTGGCTACAGTTTAAAGAAGGCAAATCCAGTCCAATAACAGACAAGTAATGTTACGTACCAAACAAGTTACAAAACAAACTCATGCTTCATTGTATTTATGAGCAGCATATAGGCCTAATATTGATATAATTTCGACAAATGAGATAGACGAATAAGATAAATTAGCGGAAGGCATTAAATATTGCATTTAAACCTCTCGTCCAAGGTCGATACTGGGTAATCGTTTTAACTCTTACGTATGGGAATACCTTACAATACGGGATGTCTTGGGTCACTAACTGCTGATGTCTGGGTGTTTCAGTCTAAGATTTGCCTGCGAAAAGCTAGGTCCCTAGTTGGAATACCGATCTGGTATACAATTTTAATCCGTCAGAACGCGTCAGCGTAAGAGTAAACTATCTGATCGAAAGTATCCAGACACCTCTACTAATGTGGAATGGAGCAGCAGGTGTCACTAGAAGCGGACCGGCCAACGCAAATGAACGCAGGGAATACTGTGTTGTCAGATTTGATCGGTAAGGAGAGCTCAATGACTTCGAACGACGACTATCATTTGGATCTCAACTACATAACACATCCATCAGGGACACTTCTGGCCTTTTAAGGCTGCCCGAATAGACTATTGGTGATGTCACTGCAAAGTGGAAAAGCGAAGAGAATCCACAGGTAAACGAAGTCCTGTAAAAGACAGCTGAAATCAGCGAAAGGAATCACTTGTGAAAGAAGTAGGATGGAACGATCAAGCAACTCGTCGTGAGTCACATATTCCCGTAGTCAGTGCTAACCCTGGCTTAAGGTGGTGGAAGGAGCGACGGCAGTGGAAAGTTGATGGTGAAGAGAGTGATTTGGAGTGACGACTCACGCGGTATCCTGTACCAGTAAGATGGAAGGTTTGGACTTAGCGAAAGCCTGTAGAACGGTACCAGCACTGAAGGACGCATGTGATGGTGTTACGCTACAGGCGTATCTTAGGCAGTTAAGGTGTACACCCCCTACTGAACATAGGAAATGGCCAGATGCGGAAGGAGACGAACACATTTTACAACACTGTTTAATGTGCGAAGCAGAGGAACTGTTCGGAAACAATGACTCTTTAAATCAGTATAATAGTGCACCTTTTCATAGAGCAGCATCTGTGAGGCAATGCTTTCCGAAAGATAACATTCCAGAAATGGACTGGCGTTCCCATAATCCCAATCCGAACCCAATGGAACACCTTAGATAGAAGACTTTAGTCCAGATCCCAACCTCCTACATCACTAGCTTCCCTGGCTTCAGCTCTTGAGGAAGACACGTCGCTGAAATGCATTGGGTTGCAATATATAGGACAGACGCAGCGTTACATCTCACAGCGCCGCAGTGAACACATGGAGGCATGTACGCTTGGGTCAGACCAACAAATCTGCTGCGGCGGAATATAGTATTGACGAGAAGCACACCTTCGATTTCGAGGACACAAAGAAAATATGCAGTACAAACGGATTTTGGGACTCAGTAATCAAAGAGTCAATAGAAATACAGTTACACGACAACCTAATCAGGAATATCAGAGAAGAACGTTCCGTTCCACCAAGGGCCGCGGACGGAGCAGAGAGAGACGGACGCCGGGACTCGAACCCCGCGCACGCGTCCCCCCCCCCCCCCCCCCCCACCACCACCACCACCGGCCTATCCAGGCGCATCTGGCGATTCCGCGGGCGCGTGATTGGCCGGCCGCGGGAAGCGGAGAGCGGTCCAGCAGAGATATAAGCCCACAACCGACGATATCCCTCATTCCCGATCAGGCTGCGGAGTTGAGCTAATCGCTGCATGTAAGCGCTAGCTCTCCAGCATGTACGGACGTGGCGGAAAGGGAGGCAAAGCTGCTGCCCTGCTGCAATTGCTGGGCCTCGTGCTCGGCGCATCAGAAGACGGGGAACGTAAGAAGACGGCGGAGCGGAAGGAGCAGTGTTATCGCTGCCAAAAACTTGGCCATGTTGCCAAGTACTGCCGTAATGCAGTGGCGTGTTTTCGTTGTGCTCAAGCACACGATTCGCGCCACTGCGCCAAGAAAGACGCCACACGCTGCTGCGCCAATTGTGGCGGCCCTCATGCGGCGAATTACCGCGGCTGCAGCTACATCAAGAACTGGACTCGCGATGACAAAGCTAGACGGAGACACAAGACTACCAAGAAGACGGATACAGCCGAGGCCGTTGCGTCCTCGTCACCCCCCGCCTCTGGCGGATCTGTGGTGGCTGATGACGTGGCTGTACCACCGGACGCAGTCAGCGAGGCGTGCGCCAGGGTCCGCGCCGCCGTCGATGAAGAAATTGCTGCCCTCAAAGCCGCAATGGCGGAAGAGAGGGCAACACTCCAAGCCAAACTAGCCGAGGCTCGGCTGCTGGTGCATAGTCTCCGTGATGCATTGGCCAGCCAGCCCCTCCCAGCACAGAAGAAGGATGCCGACACGCAGACTGCCGCCCCCGTGGAACCTGTAGTAATACAGGAAGCCACGAGGGTGCAAACACAAGACGCAGCCGCACAGACAATTGTCGTGGCGAAGAACATGGCAACCCAAGCCATCACGGAGGAGGCTCCTTGCCCCCTCTCCAAGACGCAGTTGCAGAAGGTAGTGTCCATTCACTTGGATACTCTCAGGTCCTACAACGCCCGCCCTCCTCTCACGCCAGCCCAGTGGGAAGCTCTGTTCGTCTCAATAGAACAGCAAGAACAACAAGAAGACTACGCAAGCCAAGAACAAGGGGCGAGGACCGCTGAAGACGCCGATGCTGCCAACTGGGAGGATGTGATACATCCTAAAGTGTCACAAGTAGACACACACCACAAGAAGAAGAAGAAGGACAAGAAGAGATACCCAGACGCCAGAAGGACCTAGAAGACTCACCTCCTCACTGTGTCCGGCACCCATCACCATCATCATCATCATCATTAAATATCCGTTCTGTCAGTCGCTGACTGACAGTCCCAGGCGTCGACAGGGCCAGTTAAGTAAAGGCCCCTAGCCGATGCATACATGTCAAATTCACGTGACCTACCGCCTGTCTCCGACAGGCAATTCACATGAACCCAAATACGCACAACCGTCCCAGTTATTCCCAAAAGTCCCAGCATACCTCAACCCATCTCAGTGGAGTAAATGTCTAACGACAACAAACTCCCCCTTAACATCCTCAAGAAGAGGAATTCAAGTGCGAAGAGAGACGATATCCCGACACTTCGCCTGAAGATGATGGAGACGCATTCCATCGAAACGTTGCTACGAGACGACGCTGCTACTCGGCTGACAACCCGTCAAGACTTCATATACGTCGCTGAAAGTGTCACCAACAGAGATCAACCCGTCATAAGGGCGGAGGGTGGACATATGCCTTATTAACGTCCACTATTAGGTGCCGTTGTTGATCAAGAAGAGTACTAGTGGACGGCGCACGCGGGGTGCGGCTCGGCCTACCTGACACTGATCTTGACACGCCGCGCCGACGGCGACCGGCCGGCCACCGAGGAGGGGCTGGGTGAGGGCTGGCCGCTGCCGGAGGCGCCGCCGCCGCCGCCGCCGTCGTGGTTGCTGTTGAGCGATCCGCGGCCACGGTGGATGCGCAGCGTCAGCCGCTGGTCGTCGAAGCGCGAGTGCACGCCGCGCGTCGTGCGGAAGCCCTGGTTGATGGCGTGCGTGGTGCGCACCGCTGCCCGGTAGATGCGCCAGTAGAAGAACAGCATCACCAGCATCGGCAGGTAGAACGAGCCCAGTGCCGAGTACAGCACGTACCTGCGGGAGCGCAACGCCAGCTGTCAACGCAGTGCCGTACGGCTGGGATGGTGCCATTTGCGCCACTACTCTAACCGTGACTGCAGACAAGAGATCTGCGTTAGCTGCAGCTGGCGCACGGCGCAACGCAGTGTCGCTAGTCATAAAATCACTGCTAAAAGTCATAGTGGACAATAAAACCGTAACCCTTAGGAGACATCGTGCTAACATCGCGTAACACCGTCTCTGACCTTGAAAATAGCCTGAAGTCGTCGTGGAGGAGACACCACAAGTATTTTCAGGAATGCTGTAACAAGCTGAAGCCCTCATGGATGATAAGCTCTCGCAGAGCTACCACATTGCTACATATCACCCGTTTCTCCAAGCAGTCCCAAAAATATTCTAAGGGATTAACAAAGGGTAATTTTACTTCGATATGAGTCTGCAAAACGAGGAAGTACAGATTTATACAACTTGGTGGTTAGGAACTACAAGATTCCACGCCAAAGACATGGAAAACTTGGATCCTGTCTTCAAGTTTATAGCCCTCATTGGACTGAAATTTTTCTTACTTTCAATTACTTGCCGCAACTTAATAGTTACAACGATGGATGGTTTTAGAGGGATGACATTCACTCAATTCACTCGCCTGAAGAAGGCTCACGCTTTTCTAGGAAACCGTGGGAGACAAATATTCAAACTTTTGAATTCTTTTTTAACAGTTAATAAACACTTAAAGATAAACAAGTAACCGACATGCTATATCCAGAACGAGATTTTCACTCTGCAGCGGAGTGTGCGCTGATATGAAACTTCCTGGCAGATTAAAACTGCGTGCCTGCCCGAGACTCGAACTCGGGACCTTGCCTTTCGCGGGCAAGTGCTCCACCATCTGAGCTACCGAAGCACGACTCACGGCCGGTACTCACAGCTTTACTTCTGCCAGTACCTCGTCTCCTACCTTCCAAACTTTACAGAAGCTCTCCTGCGAAGCTTGCAGAGTTCGAGTCTCGGTCGGTCACAGAGTTTTAATCTGCCAGGAAGTTTCGACATGCTATATATTTGTAGGAAGATGATCAACTTAATGGATTATGGGTTTTTTTTCTTTTAAAGAAAGAAACTAAATCAATTTCTTAATATGGGTACGACAGACGGATAATTGTCAGATGATACACTGAAGTATTCCACCATGGCTGCTTATGACAATCGTTCGCTTTATTATGTTTTGCGCGATTGACCAATTTCGGCTTTACAGGCCATTTTCGAAAGCAGTCTACAAAGAAACAGATTAAGTTTGGCTTACTGAAATTCAAAGATAATATTTCACAACGGACAGCCTAAAATAGTAATTAATAGGTGTCGGTGTGTTATAGGAGTATCCTGTTATTAAACGGCGGATTAGACTTATCAGATAGCGGCCCCATCACGTGCAAGCGTTACAGTTAAACCCAGAAGGCATACTGCCTAAAGTAAAAGTCATTTTCATAACCAACACGACATTATATGAGCTCCCATCCTTTGTACACCAAAAGTCACTTCTTTCCACACGGGGAAAAGTTACAGCAAAGATAGAGTAATTTGAAGCAGTGTGCCCATAAATCTATAATGAGTCAGAGACATAACGTAATGTACGCTGTTATATGCATATATTCAAAGGTACAAGCTCAAATTCAGAACGAAAGGTGCGTCAGGGCATCAAATGCGTTTGCAGAGTGCAGTTAAATCCCGGGAAAGGGGGAGGAGGGGGAGGCGGGCCAAGCAACGTAACTCCACACATATGACAAATAATTTTTAGCTAGAAAGCGAGGTTTATGACGGTAGATAGCGTACGTTCAGAGTCTGAATAGTTATTGTAATATATGGCTCGCGAAATGTCTGCTGGAAGAGTAGTAGACATACTCATAAATCAGCTGAAAAGGAGCATGAACCGAAAGTGTCTGCCAGAAATAGTATGGTGCGGAAACTGACACGTACCATATGGGGAGCTCACCCACGCGCCCTGACTAGAGTGTTATTCCAGTGCTTAATATGCATGTTCGGCATGGCACAAGTCCAACCACGCCAGAAACACAGATGTGACACTTAATGAGACCTGTCGCGTTGTCACGGATTGTTTAAGACCTACACCCGTAGAGAAACTCGACTGTCTTCTAGAAATTAGACGCGAGACAACTGCTAGATGCGAGAAAAGCAACGCTATGACTACGGGAGCCCACCCTTTATATGGTCGTCAGCCAGCATATCCACGGCCGAAATCAAGAAGAGCTTACTGTCAACTACTGAAGCTGTTACGGCAATGCCACAGCAAACAAGGATATCGAAGAGGCGGGGGAAATGTCAACATTTGAGTAAGTGAGTGCCTCCGAAGGAAGAGCTCTCCTGGTCATTCAGTGGACAACATAGAAGGCTCTCAACACACTACGCTCTAGTACAACGAGATGCAAGATAAGCGTGTAGAAGTAAGGCGTTCCTGTGGAGTCACTGTTTTGCAAATGTGATGCTGTGTGGACTAACAACCATCTAATACAGTGTTCATCTCCAGCAATCTGACGAGGGTGACTTCGAATGCACTCGACGTGGTAAATTTCTTGTCAACCATGTATCAAATGATGTCAATGATGGATTTCCTTTTGTTGATTATATGCAATACTTTGTACTTCTGAAAAGATAACACATAAATAAATATGGAAAGGAAATTTTTTAAGCCATGTAATCCAACTTCAGACAACGTACCATACAACAGGCACTAAGCCGATGACACATTGGGCCTATTTAACGACTGTCTTACAGAAATCAGTCACACTTAAATTCTTTGCATCCGGAAACACATTTCACTTGTGAATTGTAGAGTAACGGAAGTATCAGTGTTTTAGACATTAAAATAATGAATAATCATTACAAACATAAAAGTTATCATTTACCGGATGACGACTGCTACTGACTTATTAATACACAATGAGTTTTAACATCCTAATGTCCTAAGAAATCATATTTTCATTCAATGATTTTCGGGTTATTAAACTTCAGTTTGACAAAGATAAAATCCATATAGAACTTGCAGTTTTGCAGCATTTAGCCTCAGAAACTTGTTACAAACGTAAGATCGTTAGTCAAATATAAAGGATGATTCAGCAACCTCAAACGATGTCGTTTTATGTAGCCCGCAATGTTATATCTCTCCTTTAAAAACCACGCTCGAGATTTTCGTATTCTCTCACTCGCTAGTCGCCAACTATTAGTCCTAAAGAAAAAATTAACAAGATAGTTTTTGGAGAAAATTTCATGTAGTTACATAATTTATTGGAATACGTTTTCGTTAGAGGCCGTAGTTTTCGAGTTATTCAAGAACAAAGTACCAAAATGACCTTCAAACTCACCAACGCTGCCACACTCACACCCCAACGGTTAAAATTCTAGTAAAATGTTAACAGCACTCCTTCCTCCATAATGTACAAAACTTTGCGACTGTACGACTTATTTCCCAAATTAGAACTCTTATGGTATTCATTGACGAGCCTTATTACGCCACCGGCTTAGTCGAGCATATACAAATTGCAAAATTAACGTTTGTGTAAATTTTACCTAATACGTTTTGAATTTTAACTATATAAAACGAATAATTACATCGTTGCATTCGTGAGGTCTTCTACGATACTACTGTGCTTATAAGGGTTAAATTTCGATCGAATTATCAACATAATTAGTTATAGCGTAACGTTTGTGAAAGTCGTTTTTCTTTCTTTCATTACCCTCAAAGCCACATTTAGATTAATAATGTAAACGGAATAACAAACTACGCTGGAGTAGACTCCAAAAACGGTCCAATAGGCTTATCGAGAATAGTTTGTGTAGTCGGAAATGTTTGTGCAATGGCATCAGGGATTGCTATCAACAACCTACTAGAAATACTGACTGGTGAGGGATGAGTGTGGTGATAGAGGTGCGTTTGAAGGCCACTTTCGTACGTTTTTCTTGAACAACTCGAAAACCGTTGCCTCCAAGTTATCCCAGTACAAAATTTAACTTCATTAAATTCCGTATAAAAAAATCTGTTCATTTTTTCTGTAGGAGAATACTGTGCGCATAGCAAGCGAGGGAATATGAAAATCTCGCTTATTTTGAGCCGCGCGGGATTAGCCGAGCGGTCTACGCGCTGCAGTCGTGGGCTGTGCGGCTGGTCCCGGCGGAGGTTCGAGTCCTCCCTCGGGCACGGGTGTGTGTGTTTGTCCTTAGGATAATTTAGGTTAGGTAGTGTGTAAGCTTACGGACTGATGACCTTAGCAGTTAAGTCGCATAATATTTCACACACATTTGAGCATTTCTGAGCTTATTTTGAAGGCCAGTTATAACATTGTGGGTTGCATAAAACTACATCGGTAAGGAGAGCTGGGTCATCCTGTGTAATAAGGAACGGAAAGGTCAGTGAGGAATAACAATAAATTTTTATTACTCATGAAAATCCGCACAATGCAAAATATAGAACAAACAAAATTACGAAGCTGAGTTACAACACTCTAGTCCTAGTTTTATTAATGACATTCTTATTCTTTTGCCGTTTTTTGCTTGATATCTTTCACAGCACTCATTACACAGTTCAAACATGTAATCTTCATTTGGCTTGTGGAATATCTTGTTTTGTAACACCTTGTGGTGGTATCCATGTGTTGTGTATCGTGCTACCACGTTTCGGTGTTCGTAATTCGCCTGATTCCACTATTCTGTCATTATGGCATCGGTTGATTAGAAGTCGTTTTAGCTAAAATTTTGGTTTTCTATGAGTATTTGCCGTGTGCTCTCTTAGGCGTTGGCGGTGGACAGGACATCTGCATTCTAATGTCTTCTATGGAGAAGGTTTCTTTCAATAAGACGAACGCCAGTCTTGAAGGCTCTGTCTTCCCGACGTCACGGATTTGTTTCATATGAACGGATTTGAGTTTCTCTATGTTACGATGTTACTGACTTTTATAATTTATTAGTTTTACTGGTTGTTGAGCTCCGTGGCTGCGGATTAAATTATATTAAGAAATATACCAACCAGTCACTTTTTTATGTATTTTCTATTTAAGCTAATACGCGTTTCGGGCTTTCACCCTTCTTTAGTTAGCGTAATTCATATTTGAATGTTCAGACAGTAGATCCTTACAACGTCGACAGAAAACTGAATGCTGCAGCTGCCTTGTGCAAAATAACAATTTTGTTTTTAGTTTCTAAACTTCACGAGCTGTATATTTACTGTATATTGCTGCTTTGCTGTACTTGCTTTCTACTCCGCTTGTTGTTATTCTGATTTTTGCATTTATATGTGTGGCACGAACACTTTCCTACTTCTATCTTGCACAGTAACAGCACAGTATTAGCCATATTGGCTACTGATATCTTTGTCTGCATCCGAAAATTATATCCATGGTCAAAGTTATATTTTGCTTACAGGTTCTACTATGGCCACAGTTTTATTTTGCTTACAGGTACTGTATGACTAAAATGAACTGAAACTGCTTAGCGTGAATGTGTTGAGAATTCTGTATGGTCATTAAGCAACTGCATTAGTGACTTTAATCAGATTAAATGAAATATCATAAAAAGAAAAATGTTACACATTTTATAAAAAAAACTACTATATATTTCACTCATAGTTGTAATGACCTCTGTAAACGATGAAGAAAGAACGATGGATTTGCATTCCGTTGCACTGCTAGATTTGTGCACTGTATGGGCTCATCCTGGATAGCTCAAAATGGATTAAGCTTTTCCATGGTTTTACTTAGTGTGTGATTGTATGAGAAAATTTTGTAAGTTCATTGGAGAAATATTGTTGGATAGCTCTGTTTTGTCATTTAGGATGTCATCTGTGGATGCACTTCTGTGAAAATAAATTGCACTTTCTCCCAGTGAGGTCATTCCACACTCTAGATGGGGTATAAGTGACATGTTTCAGGTGTAATGTGTGATAAATAGTAAGAACATGTTAAACACGAAATCTGTTTTGATGCCTGCGAATGTGTTGCCGAAGGAAGACGGGTAGAGGTATAGAATACTGTCCTCCAAATGGAACATACTGTGTGTCCTCACACGACAGAAGTAAAGTCACCAACTCTTTATTTACTCAATGGACCAATGCGACAAGTGAACTGCCACAAACTCAGACGTAGCGAGGAGGGTTGAAACATTGCCATGAAACATGACTGCTAAGAACTCTATACTGACGCTTTTATTCAGTTGCCGGTCTCTTAGTTAAACGTTTACCAAAATTGAGATCGGAAAGAAACAACTTTCGATCCACGGTCACATCATAACCGCAGTAGACCTCAGCAAATCTGTCAATTTACAGAAATATGGTCTCTCCGAAGTTGAGTTCGTCTACTAAAAGACACAGAAACATCAATATGGGCGCAGGATAAACTTACGAATGTGTTCATCCACCTGAGCGGATTTAATTTATTCATCTGCAAATGAGGTCCTCTTTAGTGCAAACGCAGATGCGATTTGACGAAATTAAATTTGTGGTCTTCCTCTCCAATTGAAGAATTGAAATTTGAGGCTCGCTTCAAACGAATTATATTTGGTACGTGGAAATAAATTAAACCGCCTGAATGCGGTATGCTTAAAATAGCGAATGAGCTTACCGTTTTCTCTTGATGATTAAATTACTGTTTAATACCAAACATTTAACCAATGCGAGAGGAATACTATTTACGTCGATGAATTTGTCATTTTTTTTTTTACTCCTGCTCTTTTGTAACGACGACATAGCAGAACTATGACCGAAAAATTGCAAGCAAGAACAAGACAACTCCAAAACAGCACCAATGTCGAATATGAGAAAAGCTAACAGTAAATTTATTACATCATCTACGAAAATAGCATGAATTTCTAAACAATAAAAAAATGTCGAACGTAGTAATTTCGCATTGTGCACACTGTACAATAATATTACGTGACTATTTGGATCAAATTAAGTAATGAAAAACAGCTTACGCATATATCATTACCGTAATTATTTTACGTTAATGACGTAATTTGGTATGGTAATACCTCGTTTGCTCAAAGCTATTTCGACGTAACAAGACCAATGCAAATTAATAAAGTCACCCAGAATAGCAAATTCTATTTACAGTAACTTTTGTGATGAGATAAAGTTTGTGTAAAAAATACTGAGCAATCTCCTTTTATTTCATGTGTAAACATAAAAAATGCAAATAAGGATGTACTGAGGTGCGATCTGTTGGCGCTGAATAATGCATTTAGTGATCTTGCCTAACTCGCGCCTGAACAGTTGAATGCGACAGTTGTAACTGTTAACGGCAGGGACGACATACTATACTTAATCAGAGGCCGCTCGGTGTAGTGCTGTCGCTGAATTCTTCATTACTCTTAGTTTTTATGTAATTGCTAGGTGTAATAAGACTTAGAAGGAGTGACTCTGGCTTTAATCGTACATGAAGGTAGACTTGTTCTACACTGGTGTTTTTCTTCTTAATTGTTGTTCGCTTGTCTTAGGCACATAAAAAGAATTTCATGTTTGAAGTTGAGTGGGAATGAAACTATGACGTCAAATGTGTGGAGAGTGCTGTAAGAACCTCATTATATATGTGAAATTAACGTGCCTCTTCAAAATTAATTTTAGATTTACCAAGAAATATTGTTATTGAGTGATTGCTACCATATATATTGGAATTGCGTAACGAGGGATATGCGGAACGTAAGTTCCGATCGGTCAAGAAATGGAAACCACTGTGAAAATCTAATAAAACTTTGCAGATATGTGTTCGACAGTGTCACTAGTATGCCTGTCGGTTACATCACTTCGCTCTTTTTGGTTCTGAACGCTTGGTGAGCACATAAAGATGCGTAGAAAATAGTGTATCCCGCCAAGTGTGAGGTCCTGGCGAGAGATTTCGCCTGACGTTATGCAGTCCACATTACAGAACTGTCACACGGTTCCCACTTTGTGACAGTTCTCGGTCGCAATCTGCAGGGGCAATGAAAATGCTCCTGCAGCGTTTTCGATGGGAAGTGTTTGATCACCCGCACTACAGCCCGTAAATGTTTCCCTCTATTTTCATCTCTGCTCACATTAAATACTGGCTATGAGGACAACATTGTCGCACAGACAACGAGCTATAGATGAGCGTAGATAATTCGCGGGAAGCACAGGCGGCTGTCTTCTATGACGAGGGTATTGTAAAGTTGGTACAACGCTACGACAAATGTCTAAGTCGGAGTGGTGACTATGTAGAGCAGTGGCTGGAAGCTGTAGCTAACTGTTGCAGATAAAATATTTCTGATTTTCAAAGTGGTTTCCATTTCGCGATCGATCGGAACTTACTTTCCGGATATCCCTCGTAATTCTATTGCGTGGAAGAATCAGCAATTTCTTAACAATCGTAGTATTCATCTTGCCATCATTGAATAATCTAACTTCCAAAATGCATTCACTCCGCTCCACGAACTGCGAATTTGTATGTGACAATTCACCATTGCATCCAGGTGAGCTGGTGATCCATCAGCACAGCGTAGAAATGTTTTCTGTTTGCGTCGTATTAAAGGTTTTCAGGGGGCGCAGCAGTTTCTTGAGATCAACGTGAAATGTGACTGAACTTCATCAAGTATGTGTGTGGTGTGAGTGATCAACAGTTAAATTATATCGACGGATTAAGCAGTTAATTCTTTCGCTCAGAATTAAAGATCGATATCTGCATCTTTATATCAACTCAGAGTCTTATCTTTGGACATTCAGTATAATTAATCGTGATTCACGACAATGATTGTTATCACTTAAAAGGTCGAGTTCATACTCAAGAATTCTTTATAGTTCAAACCTGTTAACCGTCAGTACTAGTTAATGAACTATTTATTCAAGCCTTGAAATATCCAGCTACTTCGAACTTCATAATTTTCTCTGCGTTAAATGGTGCGGTCTGTTTGGGTGTGTTCTAAGCAAACCACGTAGCCATAAGCATCAAGTGCACTCTGTTATAGATACAAACGGATCAGTTGCTTAATAACAAACTAACAAATAAACAAACACATCCATCTACACATTTCTCGTTAGAGATACTTAACCTATATGTAGTACTTTACTTATGTATGAGTGCCTGATGTCTATTCATTCGCGAACATCCGAAACACCAGACACCACATGGAATCTGCTGCTGTGATACAGCCGGCCGAAGTGGCCGTGCGGTTAAAGGCGCTGCAGCCTGGAACCGCAAGACCGCTACGGTCGCAGGTTCGAATCCTGCCTCGGGCATGGATGTTTGTGATGTCCGTAGGTTAGTTCGGCTTAACTAGTTCTAAGTTCTAGGGGATTAATGACCTCAGTAGTGACTCCCATAGTGCTCAGAGCCATTTGAACCACTTTTTTTTTTTTTTTGCTGTGATACATACTATGTAAACTGATGGTGGAGGGATGTAAATAGGAAAGGAAATGGAAGGAACTAATGATACCAGCTGCGGAATCAGTGCCGACACACTCATATACAGCTGATCCGCCTCGATTTGGCTCTGAATCCATCACCTACAGTGTGGATGCACATTTTCATTCGACCTTAAGCACGAGTGGAGGGCACGGTCGGAAACTGTGGACGCATGGCGCTAAGTGGAAATGTGAGTGAGCCAGGGAGCGTGCCGAGGTAGTCGGCGCGTTTGCGATGAACATTTTGTCCAAGTGGCGCAGTGGTTAATGCAGTTGCCTGGCAAGCAGGGGATTCTGGGTTCAGATGCCGACCTGCCGCACATTGACCCTCATCGCCGCTGATTCTGCGTGGAGTCCCGACGCAGCTGATATCCTTAGTTCATTTCCTTTCCTTCCCCCACCCCCCTCCTCCAAATTCAGTTTACATAGTAATACTTTGCTTTCGTTTAAGATTAGAAGAAGCTCAGATTCCTACACGAGAAAATGTCAACAGAGGAACTAAGTATTAAACTCAGTCTAAAAGCAAATGTGTAGATTTAATAGTTAACTGTGTTATTAATGTTATTAACAGTGGGTTCAGCAACCTGTTGACCTTACAGGGACAACGCTCATCAGAGGTAAACTATTCAAAAAAGGTATGTGGTTTGGTAGAACTGACGCAGTTCATAGAACCTTCTTAAAACACGAAGATAGAGTCATTTAAAGTAAAAACAAAGTGCCACAATCACCACTGTGAAATGGCAGCATTCTACTGCGTGATAGTAGAACGCATTCCTAACTTGAGTGTTATAATGTTCTTGTGTGAAAAATAGCTTCATTCAAATAATCATGAGGGTTTCAGGAACATAGGCCTACTATTTATATGAAACGAAGCACGCTTAATTCACCCGCCACGATATCTTGTAACAGTAGATGAAATGAAGTAGGTTCCGTCTTTCCGGATACCCGAAGCCGTTCGATACTATAAAGTACTATCGACGTATGATATATGATCATGCAGAGAATCGTTATGCATGCATATCGGATAGCCCTTGAGCTAGGGACCATTTGTATTCATACACCCAACAAAAGAATCAGCTTAGTAACAATATTACAGTACGGGTTCAAAGTTTGATTACCCACTTCCTCTATTTTAGGCAAATATAGCAAATCGGTTGGTTCTTTGAGCTTTGGTGCAAAGCACCATTTAGTTCACGAACGGTTCCTGAGAAAACCTTGAATAGTTGGGCTTTTGCATCTTCCGTTTAGAAAAATATTTATCCCTTATTGAGAACCACCCCTAAAACATGGCTCATGGGAACCAAAACCGAGCCGCAGATTCCAAGACGGCTATGCACAGCAGATGGCTGTAATTTTTAAGATATATTGCTAAGAAGCTGATCTCGCATAAAATAGAAAATTTTCCGGATATCTTTACCCATTTCCAGATGCAAAGGTACAAAGTTACTCTACTTGTCCAAGTAAAATCCGGTGTTAGGCGAAAATGTAGTTTACAAAGCAACGTAGCACGGAGAAATATGCTATGAAGTGTCTCCGTTATCATTAGAAGTCTTCTCGGAACTCCATGTTTTAATATTGAAGCACATGCAAAATTTTTCTGTACGTAAAATCCGTTCTGAGGTGTAAAATTAGTTCTGCATTATTTCAATTTCACATAACTGAACTGTCAAAGTTTTATTGACCCATGAAACATGAAACGCCCTTCTGTATGAGGGAAAAGAAGGGAATCAGCGGAAAAGACTAATATGCTCCTGTTTTAAAAGACTTTTGACTGAAAAGTGGGGTATCAGCTGCCACTTTCTACCTTTCTCGGCATCTTAATACCTTTTTCCCTAAATTTTGACATGTGATCATACGGGCTCTTTGTTTTGCTTAGAGAGTAGGGGACATTGGCAGTGGGAAAGAGACAGAAAAGTAAGAAATATAGGAAGATGGTAGACAGTGTTTATGGTACTGAAAGAGCAAAGCAGAACATGGCAGTGTGAGAGAAAGAGGGTCGCAGTGGCATGGAATATAGTTGACAGTGAAAGAACAGTGATAGGAAAAGTGTGAAGGAGACAGCGACAGTGGGAAAGGAATAAAGAGGAGAAAGTGGTAGTGGGTGAGAGCCAGTGATAATAGACAGAGTCTATGACGATCACAAAGAGGAAAAGTGACACAGCGACAGTGAGAAGTGACAGCAGCAGTGAAAAGGAATGAATGAGACAGAAGCAGTCAGTGAGAGCTGGAGCGAAACAGTGACAGTGAGAGGACAAAAAAAATGGTTCAAATGGCTCTTAGCACTATGGGACTTAACTTCTAAGGTCATCAGTCCCCTAGAATTTGGGACTAATTAAACCTAATTAATCTAAGGACACCACACACATCCATGCCCGAGGCAGGATTCGAACCTGCGACCGTAGCGGTCGCGCGGTTCCAGACTGTAGCGACTAGAACCGCTCGGCCACCCCGGCCGGCAGTCAGAGGACAGTGTACGACGCTATCGTCAACGGGTAAGTATTGCCGCTGGATATTCGAAAGGAAATCTAAAGCGACTTGAGGACAATATTTCCAATCATCTTAAAGAATTGTAGTTCTGTACATATGGGACAAGTCAAACAACAAAGAAGAAGAACTATATATATCACACGTTACAAGACAGATTACAGAATTCTGGAGCCCCTCAGGTAGTTTAAGTATTTAGGGGTAGCGATATAGAATGGGGCGAACGCGTAAAATCAATGTAGAGAGGATTGATGAAAGACAGAGATTTCTTCTTGATTCTGATCTGTGAACACAGGGAGACACTTTTACGAACAATTCCAGTTGACACTCCAGCGTTTGCTGTCTTTATCAGGTAGGCGTGATATGAAAAATCGAACGATTCGTAACATGTTAACACAGCTAAACTGTGCAAGAGATGCTGAGGGAAGTAAAATGGGAATCCTTGGATGGAAGGTAACGGTGCCGCGAGAACCTGATGGTATTCGAGAATGACTGTGCGACAGCCATGCTGCTTCCGTCGTACACAAAGAGCAGGTATCATGGGAAAAATAGGAGAAAGGTTAGGCCTCATACCGATACACATACACAGTTGTTTTGTCCTTTCTGCATATGCGAGTGAACTGCTGATACCGTATTCGCTACCACGCACTGAATCGTGACTTGCTTGCTGTATACATAGCAGCAGATTAAGATAACCTCGGAGATCTTTAAAGTAGAATAATCTTATGAATCTTGTTCTGAGCAAAGCAAACGACAGAGAGATTCAAAAGAAGAAGAATAAATAAGTAACTCAAATACGATTCTGGCCTCTTGCGAAAATCTCGCTAGGCCGACTTACGCGTAATAACGATCAATGCTGGTTCCCTACCGCGTGGAATTCATGAGGCCGACACCGACAATTTTAAGAAAAATCTGCGTGTAATCTCTTGGATTATCTAATCATTTCTAGAGCCTCTCATTGCCAGTCGTTGTAGGAAAAGGGTTGTCTTTGTCTTATGAATTTGAGGTCACATCTGACAACTCAAGACATAACGTACCATACGCTGGTGAGCCGTGGTGGCTTCATTTCACCATTTCTTCCCCCTGCAGTTGCAGCGCCCCGTTAGGTGGCATGAGTTGTCAGTTTACTGTGTGTTATCGCTGGCGCGGAGTCCCGAAAACAAGCCAGAGCGTTTGCTGTGGAGATTGTCCGGGTACGTGGCGACAGGTCAGTGTACCGTTAGTGTTCAAAATGTCAAATGTGTGTGATTTTCTAAGGAACGAGACTGCTGAGGTCATCGGTCCCTAGTCCGCCCCCGGTAGCTGAGTGGTCAGCGCGACAAAATGTCAATCCTAAGGGCCAGGGTTCGATTCCCGGTTGGGTCGGAGGTTTCCTCCGCTCAGGGATTGGGTGTTGTGTTCTCCTAATCATCATCATTTCATACCCATCGGCGTGCAAGTCACCGAAGTGGCGTCATATCGAAAGACTTGCACTCGGCGAACGGTCTACCCGACGAGAGACCCTAGTCACACGACATTTCTATTTATCGGACCCTAGACTTACACACTACCTAAACTAACTTATACTAAGAGCAACACACACACCCATGCACGAGGGAGGACTCGAGCCTCCGGCGGGAGGCGCCTACCGGTAGTGACTGCATCGAAGTTTTCATCACGCCCTTCGGTGTGCTTCAGCTGAATTTTCTTCCCTCAAGTCTATGCTCTGCGTCTTTGAATGGCCCCCTTTTTGCATTGAGCTGAAATTATGAAATAACGACTTCTTGGTGTAGCAATGCTCTTAGCTTTATGAGTTGTGGATCAATTGTTCGGGGCGACGCCTGGTCGTGGGGACCTGCTGCTGTTACACACCGGCACAGTATTTTTCTGGAGTGTTTGTGGCTGCTCCACATTACCTTAGTGGTGCTGTTAGTGCTGGTTTCTTTACCTCACGCTCTTATTTACAAGTTCTTACGTTAAACTTTTCCGCCAAATATTTTACAGTTTTCCTAAAATGGGAAATATTTCCCTATTTGTGATTAACCTTCAGTTTTTCTATGTCACATTATTGTGCTAATATTTGGAAACTTTGAGCTTACCTTCTCCAGTGGTCAATGTTTGAGATGTTTTTCTAATTATTTTGCCATCACTTCCGTATTTTATTCATTTCATGCATCCAAATGAAAATCTTGCTGGATTGTAACTGTTGGCACTTAACTTGCATGGTTGGTTTGTTCTGAAAATTAAATGTTTGGACTTGTGATTTGTAATTAATAATCACAGCTGCAGATGTTCCTGTCAAAGGATAATCTGACTAATACTGAAAGTCATTTTATTTTTTAAACGATTTTAATAGGCATAAGTGGTGATTTGTTCTCAAAGTTTCGACAGAGTAAATCTTTTAATTATTCCAAGGGCAAACTGCTTTAAATAAGAAATATATTACTTTATTTTCTCGCAAGTTTTTATTCATTACTAGTTTTTTGGTTTTGGCTGGGGGCCTTTGCTCAGCTGCTTAAACCTGTTTCTTTTGCATTGTTAATATTGTAATGTATTCTGTAAATAAATGTGAACTGACAAAGGAAAAATGATGCGAATACTGTGGGTCCACTCTTCCATGTGTCCTTTTCCTTTCGCATGTTACGTAAGGGGATTTCAGTAGGTGTGGGTGTTCCATGAGGCTTTTGACTGTTACGATAACTTAAAATTTCATATTTCAGACACTGTTTACTAGGCATTTGATAGCATATTCTTATAATGATTTCTCGTGTTGTAACGAACTACATAGGTCCGACATCTATCTTTGACTCTAAAACTTACACGTACGTGTCCCTACTAGCTATTTCGCTGTGTAGTTCTGTATGGTGTGCAAATGGGTAACCAGAGCAATAGCATTTGTGAGCTGCAATGGAACACGCAAGTAATATCAGGAATCTACATTGTTGGCCACTAAATTTACAAAGCCACTAACAGTAAGAAATAACGAAATATGACTTATAGTACATTTACAGAATAGACGTAAGAATACATAATTAAATTTGCAGGTGATGTGGGGGTATGCAGGACCCAAAATTTACATATTTCGCAGGAACAATCGTTCTAATCCGGTTCAGCGTCTCCTCGAACTCCGGATGGTTGACAGCATATTCCCGCCGCTCCAGCTCTATGTCAGAGTGGTGGCCCGTGACTGGTGACATGCCTATCTGTTGATAACCAATGAGCAGATGTTTTCAATGGGTGAGAGGTAATGGAGGATGTGCAGGCCAGGGCAGTAACTGAACAATCTCTCTATGGAGATAGTTCAGGACAGCATGGGCATAATGATGTCTTGTGGTATCTTGTTGGAATAAGAAGTCGGAGGCCCCGAAGAAGACCTCGAAAATAGGGCACATCTTACGGCTTTACCGCTTCAGAAATGTAGTCTCCCCTGTCCATATAACCTGGATGCAATGTTGATGGTGTTTTGCACCTAACTGCATACCATGCAGCCACGTGAGATACTGAGATACTGAGACCCTAACGAAACCTGGCAATTCGCATTTCTCTGAACTTTTAGACATCAATACCGCTATCGTGATGGTGTCGACAAAAACGTACCGTCTGAAAAGACGAGGAGGCGCCATTCCTGTACCGATTGTTGCCGTTTGGGGCACCGCTGGCGCAGTAGCTCCCTCTCTGCAGTCGCGTCGCAGCAATGGTCACCATGCTGGCAGTCCGTAATGCTAGAACCGTCGCCGCACTAATCGTGTGGACACGTTTCTTCCCGCAAATAGTGCCAATACCTGACTTAAAATACATGAGGCGTATGCAGTATCTTACAGTAGCGAGCAAGCTGCCAGTCGCGTGTGACGGCTGAGATCCAGCACGGCGTTGAGTATGTGCCGTTGGAACCCATCAACAGTTGTAACTTGATAAACCGGCCACGGTGGACGAGTGGTTCTAGGCCCTTCAGTCCGGAACCGCGCGACTGCAACGGTCGCGAATCCTGCCTCAGGCATGGATGTGTGTGATGTCCTAAAGTTAGTTAGGTTTAAGTAGTTCTAAGTTCTAGGAGACTGATGACGTCAGATGTTAAGTCCCATAGTGCTCAGAGCCATTTGTAACTTGATACCCTGATAAATGTATCTATTTGGCGTGTGCTGTTGGGAGGATATTATTAGCTGTGTTCCGAGTTGTAAAAATCGGGCACCACAGACGACTGCTAGAAAAGGTGGGTTGGAGTGCATACCATCCCTCGAACAGCACCGATGCAGTTACCGGTGCTGAACGAACAGCGTACCATTCGTGCTCATTGATCTTCGGTGATGCCCAAACTGATACAGTTGTAACTATAACTGAACGAAGGAAGTGACATTGGGGTTTAACGTCCCAATGTATTGTTCCTGAAGTCATATTTGACACTTCTGCAGCGGAATTTCTCCATACTTTATTGTGATCAAGTGGAAATTTTTGGCCTCGTTAGCATAAAACACGATGCTTGAGCCTGGGAGGTTATGGGGTGGCTTGGTCTCTAAATTTTTAAGTTGAAATGTTTGGTACTTCTGTGTGATTCTTAGATACCACATGCTATTAGAAGGGCCTGAAAATTCAGCTCATCTAAATGGAAATAAACGTTATAACTCTCTTAAAAGTATGCAAAGGTGTCAGGAGCCACGATGATAAATGTGTCTACTGTCGTTTGACGAAACAGTATATTACGATCAACGTTCACACGCACGAGAACAAGAATAAAAATGATTAAAGCTTTCTCAGCACTCGAAACAGTTCAGAGATTATTTCTAGTCCTTGTTCCCACTTATAAAACGTTAACTGCTCGCCGTAAAAGTGGAGAATAATCTCGGACACTTTCCACGCGGATTTCTATAATATGGCGGGCGGCACACAAAACAGAACATGGAGAACGAAACATAATCCAAGTGGAATCACTTTTACATAGTTTCACCAATTATACACAATATATCATTCAAGCAGAACACAACAATGTCAGCCATTATTAACACCATCCGAGGCATAAGCGGACTTATGACTGACAACTATCGAGTATCCTTCTCAAGTGCAGATGACTCGTTACTTATGTATATTCTTTGCGGATGCCGAAGGAAACGCTTACTACAAAACTGCTTCTAGCATTGGCAACAGTGCCCAGCCAGCATCCTTACGAAATTATTTATATTGTTGTTAGTTGAAGACTAACATCAATCCCAATTTTTCTACAAGTATCTCCGTACTTTATTTATGTTCTATCAAATCCTTAGCCAAATAGCTCTTAAAATTTGAATTCCAGAATTTTCCAAACGGAACCCACAATAGATGGTCGACCAACAATAGATGGTGGCCTCTGAACTGTCTCTGATTAGTCTACTGCACCTTACAGATTTAAAGTATGGTCGTGACACTTGGTACAGATTCATTATTACATGTACCGAACATAGTGCTGCCGTCTTGGCTTTCTAGCTTAATAACAAAGATTAGTTAACAAAAGTCGTTTTACAAAATTATGTTTCATGATAAACTGAAACTAATTTCAGAAGCTGAACTCTGTAACTTTAATATCACGTGCTTCTAATTTTACGAAAAAAGTGGAATAATTCAAAAAGTAAAAGAGGTAGCTCCCTTAAAACATCTATCATGTGTTTTTATGATAAACTGCATCTAATTACAAAAGTAAAACTTTCTAGCATTAGAGTTAATATCGCTCTTCTCTTCGAGGTTTACAAAAATTAGGTTTTTCAAGGTACTAATTAGCGAAACATATTGAGATTCACGACATTTAACCTTTCCATAGTCTTACATAATCAAGTTTCCAACCAACATTTAAACACTCAATTTTATATGATTATAAGGTGCAATTTGTATGTTCAACGTGTCACAGCCTACATCAGGTGCACTGTAGGACGGCCTTCAGTGAGCGACTGAGAAAAATGAATACTTCACTCGCTTCATTAGCGACGGCTTGCTTTCTCACAAGGTGAATCATGTCAGGATTGAATAAGTGTGGACAACGACTGTTGGTCTGGTAGACAGGCTACCATCAGTGTCGTTTTCTACTCTCGTTTAAGCAGATGCTGGGCTGGTCCTCAATACTACCCAGAAAATACGGTGTGCAAACAGTTAAAATGCAATAACATACAAAACAAATCAAAAACATTGTATCAGACTCCATCTGCTATCTCTTCATTTACATCACTGCATCGATATTACCAAGAATAGCAACTACGGCTGCCATAAAACACAGAATGCAGTATAGACGACTCATAGGCAGCTAGCACAAACGACTTCCCAACCTTAGTTTAACAGACTATCGAGGCGTCAGGAAGAGTATCTGGTCACAAACATGGAAATAAAATTAAAATTTATTTTGACACAGTCTAGTTACAGACATTAGCTGCAAATGGCCATTGAAGGAAATATCTACATCTACTCATCTACAAACATACTCCGCAAACCACCATACGGTGGGTGGCGGAGGGTACCTCGTACCACAACTAGCATCATCTCTCCCTGTTCCACTCCCAAACAGAACGAGGAAAAAATGACTGCCTATATGCCTCTGTACGAGGCATATCAATGGGAAGTTGAAAATTTGTGCTAGTCTGGGATTCGAGCGGGGGTCTTCTGCTTAGATGCTTTTAGAACACATTATTTTTCCAAAAAAGCCCTAAGGTTCCTACACCTTGCTAGGCAAATTTTTGCAAAAATCAGACATTGTATCGGAGGAGATCCGTGACTAACGTATGATGCACGTCCTTGTATTTCTAACATAATCATATTTTATGTCTAGATTTATGGGTGACCTCTAAATATCCTTGAATAAAGATATACTAACATAGGCTTTTCACTTTTTTCCTGTCACAGTATCTGGAGATGGCCAATGTAGGCCGAAAACGGTTACAGTTGTGTCAAAAATGTGATTCCTTCAAAGATAAAAGAAAGTTCACAGTGCATCGACCACGCATCTCCGACAGGATTTCGTTCCTCCCAAGGACTGTATTTTCAGATTAAATCGGTGTTATACTGAGGTACTACTATTTTTACTTTTAATTATTCAGTCTGCCGTAAAAGTTAATAAAAATGCCGACTAACCCAGTAAAACATTTACACTCATTCACTGACTAAAATACACTCCTGAAAATGGAAAAAAGAACACATTGACACCGGTGTGTCAGACCCACCATACTTGCTCCGGTCACTGCGAGAGGGCTGTACAAGCAATGATCACACGCACGGCACAGCGGACACACCAGGAACCGCGGTGTTGGCCGTCGAATGGCGCTAGCTGCGGAGCATTTGTGCACCGCCGCCGTCAGTGTCAGCCAGTTTGCCGTGGCATACGGAGCTCCATCGCAGTCTTTAACACTGGTAGCATGCCGCGACAGCGTGGACGTGAACCGTATGTGCAGTTGACGGACTTTGAGCGAGGGCGTATAGTGGGCATGCGGGAGGCCGGGTGGGCGTACCGCCGAATTGCTCAACACGTGGGGCGTGAGGTCTCCACAGTACATCGATGTCGTCGCCAGTGGTCGGCGGAAGGTGCACGTGCCCGTCGACCTGGGACCAGACCGCAGCGACGCACGGATGCACGCCAAGACCGTAGGATCCTACGCAGTGCCGTAGGGGACCGCACCGCCACTTCCCAGCAAATTAGGGACACTGTTGCTCCTGGGGTATCGGCGAGGACCATTCGCAACCGTCTCCATGAAGCTGGGCTACAGTCCCGCACACCGTTAGGCCGTCTTCCGCTCACGCCCCAACATCGTGCAGCCCGCCTCCAGTGGTGTCGCGACAGGCGTGAATGGAGGGACGAATGGAGACGTGTCGTCTTCAGCGATGAGAGTCGCTTCTGCCTTGGTGCCAATGATGGTCGTATGCGTGTTTGGCGCCGTGCAGGTGAGCGCCACAATCAGGACTGCATACGACCGAGGCACACAGGGCCAACACCCGGCATCATGGTGTGGGGAGCGATCTCCTACACTGGCCGTACACCACTGGTGATCGTCGAGGGGACACTGAATAGTGCACGGTACATCCAAACCGTCATCGAACCCATCGTTCTACCATTCCTAGACCGGTAAGGGAACTTGCTGTTCCAACAGGACAATGCACGTCCGCATTAATCCCGTGCCACCCAACGTGCTCTAGAAGGTGTAAGTCAACTACCCTGGCCAGCAAGATCTCCGGATCTGTCCCCCATTGAGCATGTTTGGGACTGGATGAAGCGTCGTCTCACGCGGTCTGCACGTCCAGCACGAACGCTGGTCCAACTGAGGCGCCAGGTGGAAATGGCATGGCAAGCCGTTCCACAGGACTACATCCAGCATCTCTACGATCGTCTCCATGGGAGAATAGCAGCCTGCATTGCTGCGAAAGGTGGATATACACTGTACTAGTGCCGACATTGTGCATGCTCTGTTGCCTGTGTCTATGTGCCTGTGGTTCTGTCAGTGTGATCATGTGATGTATCTGACCCCAGGAATGTGTCAATAAAGTTTCCCCTTCCTGGGACAATGAATTCACGGTGTTCTTATTTCAGTTTCCAGGAGTGTAGTATGACGCATTTCGGAAGCGCTCTGCAACCTTCATGAGCCATAATTTTTGCCTTCGGTTAATGATTCACTGATCCTTTTCTTTTTGAAACAAGTAACAAATAGAGAGTTCAAGCATGCGACAACAAATCCTCTCCGTTGCAGATCCTAAATGCTGGTTGGGGAACTTAAAAGAAAATATGTCGAATACTGTTATGCACTTGTGATGCATTAATATAATGCCGATCGGTTCTAGAAAATTTAATTAGTAAATTGTGACGCAAGCTGAAGAGTGTGTTTGTAACACGCCATCTTCTCGCACATACAACCTTGGTGCTCACAATGGTGCAAGAATAGCGAATATTGCTTTTCACTGAGCATTCCTTACAACATATTGTCCCATCCACTGTCCACAAATGAAAAGGGAAGAGTGTGTAAATATTATATTGGTAAGCTATGAACGTTCCTGTGCACAACGTACAGGAAATTGCGGAGTGAAGATCTAGTACAAAATATTAATGAACTTAATATTTCTCTAGCAGCGGAAATAGCGTTGGTAGATCTCTTTCAGTACAGTAGAAAGAATTACCATCTCGCCCCAGGAAGTGAACCACAGCTCCTCTGTCATGACCTCCGTTTGTGCGCGCTTCAGTGGTTGGCCCATACAAAAATGCATTTAATCTTATTACGGCTTGATAACGAAAAAACAGGTGGATGTTATCCGTGTACAAAGCTAAAAAATGTTTGCGGCAGTCATCCGTTTGACAGAGGACCGGCCCATCACCCCACTGGAAAGTTCCAGGACCCGCAAATCCCGGTCTGGAATCCAGTGCGGCAGCAATATTGCCAGTCGGCGGGGCGCTGCGAATAAAAGCGGGTGTGGTGCGGTGATGGTATTGTGTTTGCCCTCTGCGGTCGACCCCGCCAAACGCCCGCCACAGCACTACTACGCTTTCGGCGTTCCGGGCTTCAGCCTCTGGAAATTCTTTGTGCTGCTGTGCACACCGTCGTTGCAGAAATACATTGTCGCTTTGAGCATAGACATTCCCTAATAATCCACCTCTCCAGCGAAATGAATACCCTTCCGCAGGAAATAAGCTCACTGTAAAATTGTTAGTTACCCCGCTAAAAGGACACATTTGTCTCTGGAGCACTGTAAATGGTGCGAAACGTACCTGGCGGTCGTGTCACGCCCTACACTGACGTAAATCATGGCTGTGAAGTAGCGTGTAAGCACCAATCAGTTGTATGTAATCAGATGTAAGATGGGTCAGTGTACCGATGTGACAAAATGGCAGAAATGAGCTAATGTATTTGGACGTGCCCATGACCACGCAGTGAATGAAGTTGCCCTATTTGTTGCTGTATCAACGCGTACTATCCGACGTGTCTTCAAAGAATGGTGTAGCTCTACGATCCATGTAGCACTGCATAAGAACAGTACCATTAAAGAAAGCGATGTGCTCTTCTCAATGACAACCGGTTTCAATCCTCGGAGGAACAGCCGCTGTCAGTGAATACAATTACATCTCAAGTATTTTAGGAGTGAACACATGAACTGACATTTGTAACCGCGAACACCGTAGGAGGCCACTGCTCACTGCGGCACATGAAACTCCATGTCATCAATAGGCCAGAAAACACTAAAGTGGACAGTGGCTCACTGGAGGTGTATAGTGTCATCCGATGAGTTGTGCTTCGCCTCGTTTCGAATGAAGCAATGAGAGTCTTTTTCGTGCACTTACGTGGGCCTACTCATTCACGTTTCCGTGAACATGAGCCGGGATGGTATTTACAGCACTAGCTGAGTACCCGGCGTTGTCCGGCAACGTATTTATTCCAGTCTCCTGTTACTCCGTCTCCGCCTTTCCCCTTTTGTCTTCCATGTGCTCCTCCCTCCTCCGTCTATCTCTTCATTCCCCCTGTCCGCCCGTTAGCTTGTCCCCTCTCCTCTTTCCACGCTATCACACTCACCCCAACAGGAGTCTGAGGGTCTTACCTCACAATATTTCTTTCCAGATCATAACTGGAAAGTGTACACAATTTGGCTGAAATACTTGCAGGGGTTTAGAATGAACTCTTTAATCGTGTCCTGGACCGCGTACGCAAATGTCAAATATATTTTACTTACATTTAACAAATATAACCTGTATTTGCACGCGTATTTCACCTGACTATCTACCAAATTTCGCAATGCAGTTTCATTTTCACACATCTGTTTATGACGTTGTATCTCCTGAATTCCGTGCTGTACAATATATGTATAATTTTGCAGTCACGTCCAGTGGTACATGTGGCTATTGTCTGTGAAACCTGCTGTTAATAGTAACGAAGTAATAAATTAATACGTCACGTGTGGAACGGGAGTTTCTCGCGGATCGCAGTGTTTATCACGTCATATCTCCAGAACTACGTCTCGTGCACTGGTATATTTTTCTATGTTCATTCAAATGGGTCAAATGGCTCTGAGCACTATTGGACTTAACATCTGAGGTCATCAGTCCCCGAGACTTAGAACTACTTAAACCTAACTAACCTAAGGACATTGGGACTTAACATCTGAGGTCATCAGTCCCCGAGACTTAGAATTACTTAAACCTAACTAACCTAGGGACATCACACACATCCATGCTCGAGGCAGGACTCGAAGCTGCGACCGTAGCAGCACCGCGGTTCCGGACTGAAGCTCCTAGAACTGCTCGGCCACAGCGGCCGGATGTGTTCATTCGGCGGCATGTGTGGGTACTGTTTGCGAAATGTGTTGCGAATAGAATTAGTAATAAAGAAGTAATAAATTAAAACGTCATACATGAATTTGGAATTTTTACGTATATAAGTATTTCATGTGGTATCTCCTGAACCATGTGTCGTACAATGATACATTTTTCTAGGAACATTCAGCGGCATACGTGTATGCTCTCTGCGAAAAGTGTTTCGAATGGAATTAGTAGCGACGAAGTAATAAATTTAAACATCTTGTACGATGAGGCAGTTTTTCACGCGTCCCAGTGCATATGACATCATATCTCCTGGACAATGTGTCATACAATGATATAATTTTGCTGGATCATTCAGCGGTATATGTGAATACAGTCTGCAAAATTCATCGTGAATACAGTTCGTAATAAAGAAGTAATAAATTAAAGTGTGACTGCGTATTCAGTGAAAATGTAGTAAGCGATAAACTTTTCTCATTTCATCATTTGTGGCCTTTGTCAACGAGAAAAAAAATGTCGTAAAGGTCTTAAATTATGCGTAATGGGCGTTGCAAAGTCACAAAGAATTCTCGTTCTCAAATACCGAATGAGTAACGAATGCGGATCCGCGCCTTGGTCTACGCTGTGTTTTCACCTCCAGCTCCATCCATTTGACATACAGATGATTCTTATCTCCATTGCGATTCTTCATAGACAGAAGTGGTATGTGTACCAAGTTGCCTCAAATCGGCCCAGTTGTGGGTCTGGGAGATACGCATATACACACGCAAATAAGAACATTAATTTTTATCATATGTATTGATTAACTGGCCAAGTATTGTTCTTTATTCCACATCCTCACGATGAGTAAGATGTGAACACTCCCACCCTCCAAAATGACAACAGCCTAGTTCTAATTCGGGAGGACGACGGTTCAATCCCGCGTCCGGCCATCCTGATTTAGGTTTTCCGTGATTTCCCTAAATCGCTCGAGGCAAATGCCGGGATGGTTCCTTTCAAAGGGCACGGCCGACATCCTTTCCCGTCCTTCCCTAATCCGATGAGACCGATGACCTCTCTGTCTGGTCTCCTTCCCCAACACAACCAACCAACCAACCTAGTTCTAAGGGCTGCACGCTTGTTTGACGGAAACTCAGGCATTCTATCGCAACTTCCCTGGTCACTTAAATCATCCAGTCTTCACGTCGTATCTGTGACACTCTGGTTCAGCTAGTGGGGCGTAGCTGCCGACATCCCCCCATTAGGTATTTTTGTGGTATCTAAGAGCTGCGACGACCTTAGCTGTAAATGGTATTCCTGAAGAAACCGTGAAGCTGAGGCCGTTACGAAAGATAGAGGGAATGTGTTTCATAGGGATGATTACTTTTTGGTCCAATATCCTTAAGTAAGGGAGAAGTCGCATAGGGTAGCCACGTGGTCTAGGGCGCCTTGCCACGGTTCGAGCGGCTGCCCGCGTCGGAGTTTCAAGTCCTCCCTCGGGCACAGGTGTGTGTGTTGTCCTTTGCGTAAGTTAGTTTAAGTTATATTAAGAGGTGTGTAAGCCTAGGCACCGATGATCTCAACAGTTTGGTCCCATAGGAACTTACAAAAAATTTCCAACATTTTTAAGTAAGGGAGAGCCAGGCGAAGTGGCCTTGGCGGGCGAAGTGGCCATGTCTGGAAAAGTGACTACTGGTGTCCCGGGAGCTATGAGGTACCTGCATCGCATCAGAAATGCTTCAACTTATTTTCCCTCGGCGGCCCTGTCACCCCATGAAGTCTAACCTGTCTGCTGTGCTGCTCCTTACAGTTGCATAATTTTTGTGGATTTTAGTTATGCTGATGTAAGGTAAGTGGTCATTTTGGTCAGCGTTTAATAAACACTCACAGACATGGGGTGGTAGTACTAGCGGTGGAGCTTGTCAGAGGCACAGGGAAAACTGCACAGTCGTTGTCGTAATGCGAAAACAGGAGTGATTTATCTGACTTCGAAGAGGCATGATCACTGGCTTTCGGGACAAGGGCGGAAGCATTTACCAAATGAATAAATCTATAAACTATCCGCGTGTATCCGCAGTTAAAGTATACCGTGCATGATAATATGGCGCTATCCACAGCTGCAACTGTGGGAAAGCATAGGCCGTAGGTGAGACGGGTGAACGGCTGCTGCGAAGATGTGCTTGGGTGAATAGACATGCAACGATTGAGCAGCTGACACATAGAAAAACTAAAGGGTTATCAACAGTGTCTTCTGGACGACCGTTAAGGAACCGTTGCTGCGTATGGGCCTCCGCGACGAAGGGTGGAGTTTGCACTTCAGTACCGTAAATGGACACCCACTGAATGGTGACAGATGGCCATTTCATATTAGTGACGTATAATGTTTCGTAGGTCAGGTGGCCGTTGGCGTGTACGGCGTGAAGCGTCTGAAAACAAAGTACCTGCAAAAATCTTCGGAAGAGTCCAGGACGGAGGAAGGAGCGTTATGGTCTGGAAAATGTTATCGCGACACTCCCTCGGTGATCTCAGCATTCTGTAAATCTCAGTGTATCAACATAATTATACATCCATCCCTGGGGACTACTTCCACCCCTACACCAAATTTGTTTTTCCTCAGCACGACGGCATCTACCAGCAGGACAGTACAACGTGTCACACGGCTTGTGCGTGCGTGGTTCCAAGAGTAACAGGATGAGTTTGCCGCAGACCTCTGGATATAAAGCCAATCGAGAATCTGTGGTACCACCTCTATCGGGTTGTTCGCGCCTCTAATCATCATCCGAGACACATAGCGCAGCTGACCAAGGCACTCCTGTCAATGCCTTCCAGTACCACCCTGTCTCTCTTCGTGCACGTGTCGCAGCGGACCGCTCTGCAGAAGGTGTTTAGTCAGGCTTTTGACAGGTGTTCACATTGATGAGACTGGACAGTGTTTATCTAAGTCTACATTACACACGCAGATGTACTCTCCTCATCACCAGGTACTTCGTCCACATCGTCTAAAATATAGACTGTATGTCCCGGTTTAAGACTGGTGGAAGTTGGGAAAAATTCATATGTCTTTGTACTTTCCATAATATCTTATATTTTCCTCGTGATCCCTACGTCAGACATGCCAACGTGGAGGCGGAAGAATTGTATCGCTTTTTTTTTATACACAACAGAGTTCAGTCACAATAAAGCCGCTTTTTTCGAAAAATTCACTATTTAAATCACTGCACATTTCCACTATATTTACGTATATGCTGTACTGACTTGTTACGATCGCTGCAGCATGCCTCTGAATTCCTTCTATGTCTGCTTGATAGATACTCAGACTAGAGGGAGTCCTACAGAACTGATGGTACTAGCATCTCTATGCAATATTCTTTTCAGTGCTTCCCTTCAAGCAAATTGAGTTTTTTGTACAGCTCACATTGGAGTAATTACTTTTTTATTAGTCTCTCTCTAAAAATAAATAAAAGAGAGAGAAATCACAAAGGTTATCCTTGAGAATTCTCCTGCGTTTCTGGGATACTGAACAATATTCTACGAGTTTTATAAGCAATCTCCTTTCCAGACCGATTTCATTTTCTCTGCGTCTTGCCAATGAACTGAAGTCTGGCACCTACTTCACGTACCGCTGAGTCTATAATTACGACCATTCCATAAACTGTTATACCCAGGTATTTGTATGAGTTCCTGATCCCTGTCTTGAATCACTGATATTGTAATCCACATATATTAGAAAAACGAATATACACTATGCGATCAAAAGTATCCGGACACCTGGTTGAAAATGACTTACAATTTCGTGGCGCCGTCCATCGGTAATACTGGAATTCAGTATGGTGTGGGCCCACCTTTAGCCCTGATGACAGCTTCCACTCTCGCAGGCATGCGTTCAATCAGGTGCTGGAAGGTTTCTTGGGAATTGGCAGCCCGGTCTTCACGGAGTGCTGCACTGAGGAGAGGTATCGATGTCGGTTGGTGAGGCCTCGCACGAAGTCGGCGTTCCAAACCATTCCAAAGGTGTTCTATAGGATTCAGCTCAGTATTCTGTGTAGGCCAGCCCATTACAGGGACGTTACTGTTGTGTAACCACTCCGCTACTGGCCGTGCATTAAGAACAAGTGCTCGATCGTGTTGAAAGATGCAATACCCATCCCCGAATTGCTCTTCAACAGTGGGAAGCAAGAAGGTGCTTAAAACATCAATGTAGGCCTTTGCTGTGATAGTGACACGCAAAACAACAAGGGATGCAAGCCTCCTCCGTGAAAAACACGATCACACCGTAACACCATCGTCTCCGAATTTTAGTGTTGCCACTACGCACGCTGGCAGATGACGTTCATCGGGCATCCGCCATACCCACACCCTGCCATCGGATCGCCACATCGTGTACCGTGATTCGTCACGCTACACAACGTTCTTCCACTGTTCAATCGTCCGATGTTTACGCTCCTTACAACAAGCGAGGCGTTGTTTGGCATTTACCGGCGTGATGTGTGGCTTATGAGCAGCCGCTTGACCATGAAATCCAAGTTTTCTCATCTCCCGCCAGACTCACATAGTACTTGCAGTGGATCCTGATGCAGTTTGGAATTCCTGTCTGATGGTCTAGATAGATGTCTGCCTATTACACATTACGACTCTCTTCAACTGTCGGTGGTCTCTGTCAGTCAACAAACGAGGTCGGCCTTTACGCTTTAGTGCTGTATGTGTCCCTTCATGTTTCCACTTCACTATCACATAGTAACAGTGGACCTAGAGATGTTTAGGAGTGTGGAAATCTCACGTACAGACGTATGACAGAAGTGACACCCAAACACCTGACCACGTTCGAAGTCCTTGAGTTCTGTGGAGCGTTCCATTCTACTCTCACGACGTCTAATGACTACTGAGGTTGCTGATATGGAGTACCTGGCAGTAGGTGGCAGCGCAATGCACCTAATAAGATAAACGAATGTTATTGGGTGTGTCTCGATACTTTAGATTACATTGTGTATGTATAGAGTATATTATTTATATATATATATATATATATATATATATATATATATATATATATATATATATGTGTGTGTGTGTGTGTGTGTGTGTGTGTGTATGTATACACCGTATCTCCTCCTGTACCAAACTTGGCGAACGTATCTCTTATTGTGCGGAAATCATATACCTGCCTCTCAAAGGAGTGGGGGTGAAAAGACAGTGTAGCCCATTCTGCAAGAATATCCATACTCTCTTCATCCAATATTTGAGAACGAAAGCACTTGGTGACCTGCAACAAATTTTGCACATAATTTCAAACCGTTGCGAAACTTTTCCGTGCTTACAACCTCCGCAAAATCATAAAAGGAAAGAAAGTTGGCGCTAAGGACATTTTCGCTGTTCACCCATTAAAACTGCCGCATGACGCAAGATGTTTTAATTTATTACTTCTGCACTGCTAAATGCATTAGTGACAAATGTTGCAGACAGTAGTCAGACATACCGCCAACGGCCTTGCCGCAGTGGTAACACGGGTTCCCGTCATATCACCGAAGTTAAGCGCTGTTGGGCTGGGCTAGCACTTAGATGGGTGACCATCCGGTCTGCCGAGCGCTGTTGGCAAGCGGAGTGCACTCAGCCCTTCTGAGGCAAACTGAGGAGCTACTTGATTGAGAAGTAACGGCTCCCGTCTCGTATACTGACATAAGGCCGGGAGATCGGTGTGCTGACCACATGCCCCTCCATTTGCGCATCCAATGACGTCTGTGGGTGAGGGTGACACGGCGGCCAGTCGGTACCATTGGGCCTTCATGGCCTGCTCGGACGGAGTTTTAGTTTTTAGTTTTAGTCAGACATACCAATGAATGTCACAGCTAAATTATTGTACGATACATAGTTCACGAGATATGACGTCACAGACACTGAGATACGTGAAAAACAGGCATATCATGCATCATCTTTTAATTTATTTCACCTTTGCTACTAACTCTATACGCAACACATTTCGCATACACTATAAAAGTATACCACTGGATGTGACTGAAAAATTATATTCCTGTACGTTACGTACACTGTCGGAATGAAATCGCAACCCGAAAAATGTAATTAATGTAGAATAATGAAATTTCGGGAACACATTTGTCTAAGTAATATATTTAATTGATTAACATTGTTAAGATCGTAAGATTATGTAAGCTCGAGATAAGCCACTGAAAATGTGAAACGCGGGTACATTAATAATCAGTGTAAACGCCAGAATGTTGAATGAAAGCATGGAAACGTGTATGCACTGTGTCTCTGGATAGTGGTGCCCTCTCTGGAGGTATTTGTACATGAGGGACAGTGGTCAGTGGGTCACCCCTCCAAGGGCACCTAACGGTACTCCCGCCGAGGCGAGGGAGAGATTTGGCAGTGGTGAATGGGCTGTGGTCCACCGGCTGTGCTTACCCCGTGGCGGCGCGAGCCATGTAAACGGCAAAGATGTATATTTCGGTTAACTTACCTACGAATAACAAGTGATTAATCGAACCAGCATCCAGTCCTCTTCAATTCATGGTCCTCCAGCACATTTACGTTTCCGTCTGCGGATGCTAACATTTTGGTCCTCACATTTTGGTCCTCCTGCTTCCTGCAATTCCCACTCACTGTAACTGCTGCTTCTGCTGTTGCCTGCCACCGCTAGCTTTCCATGATGGACGAAGTATTGAGAAAGAAATATGTAAGGGCACGCTCGTTGGCGAAAGCAAGCCTCACACGCCTTGTTAAAGTTTGCAAAAGAATTCGATGTAACAGGCAAATCGGACACTTTGGAAATTACTGTCGGGCTACGACAGTTGCCAAAGATCGTGGAGAAGTAGGAAGACGCGCAGTCACAGTTGCTTCATATCGGAAACATGTGCACAACGTCTCAGACTTCAAAGGTGGCACAGCAGAGCACCGATTCAAGGAATAGGTGCAACTCGCTCAGAAGCAAAACACTGTGTCTCTATACTAGTGGGCTCCTGTGTAAGGAGCTTTATGTATCTGTCGAATGCTTACTTTTGCCAAAGATAACTGACACCTTGCCTGAACAAATAATTGATCCCAGTACGTGGCTATTCGCCCGTACACGTCTCCAAAGGCGTGGTTCACCATTGTCAACTATCGTCCGTGGTGCAGCACAGTTACGACGGTGCCGGTTTTGGATAGCTCTATTTTGCCGTGCACGGCATAAATTAACCACGGCGTCACGCAAACTGTTTACAGTATTAGCTAATCCAGAAATGCTTCCACCCTTGGCCAGAAAGCCAATTATCACGCCCTTTAGGACATCAGATAAATCATTCAGTTTCCGCATTACGACAACGGCTCGACAAGCTTTATACGCCCACCACTCCCAGTGCCGTCACCTGTCGTCTGTGAGTTGGTATCGCAATTTCACGACTAACATAGGCGATGGTAAGATTAATGTAACTGGATGGTGTATTTTACCTTGTTACTCTTTTTTAAAAATATAAACTACTCTTATCAATACTGTGTTTAAAGTATAGTACTGACACATACTTTCAGTAATTATCACACGTATTTGGATCAGCACCATGGGTAAAGGACTGGTTTCACATTAGCTGTGGTTCAAATGGCTCTGAGCACTATGGGACTTAACATCTGAGGTCGTCAGTCCCCTAGAACTTAGAATTACTTAAATCTAACTAACCTAAGGACATCACACCCATTCATGCACGAGGCAGGATTCGAACCTGCGACCGTAGCAGCAGCGTGGTTCCAGACTGAAGTGCGTAGAACTGCACGGCCACACCGTCCGGCTACAATAACTATGACAGAAGAAAAATATTTTGGGAACATTTGCTAAAGAATAAGTTTTGGCCTGCGGGAGTGGCCGATCGGTTCTAGGCACTTCAGTCTGGAACCGCGCTGCTGCTACGGTCGCAGGTTCGAATCCTGCCTCGGGCATGGATGTGTGTGATGTCCTTAGGTTAGTTAGGTCTAAGTAGCTCTAAGTTCTAGGGAACTGATGACATCAGATGTTAAGTCCTATAGTTCTCAGAGCCATTTGAACCATTTTGAATATTTTTTGATATTTTTCCTTGGGATGACATGATGATAGTAGTAGGTATCTGTCTGATACCAACAATCACTAGACAAAATGAAAGTGCAATTTTAGACCAAAGCAATTCTTTTTTATTTCAGACTGTCTCGATATTATGTCCCTAATAGCACTGGTGTAAACTAGACATTAACATCTTAGCCTAGTAACATTCAACCTCATTCTCCTACAGTTAGTTCTTAACTCTTCCGACGCTCATTTTTACCTTATACGCCCGCATTTGCTGATCATACTTCACTTTTACACACTAATACACGATATAACAAAACTGAACTAGTGTGAGAACTATCTTTCTCCACGTAATTTAAAATAATTTCTTCCTCAAGCCGAGTACTGATCTCACAAAGTTCCCTAAAATAACTTTGCCTTTTCCCCCTTCCCAGCACTTGGAAGACGCAGCCCAGCCCAGGGTGAGCTTCAGAGAGCGTCCTCTCGTCCGCACTCCCGTGGGAACGGAAGCCGGCAGCTGTCTGCTTTGACGCCCACCATTGCCGCCGCCTCCCAGCTCCTGCCGGGGCTCTGTGGACGTGATTAAAGGAAGCGTAAAACGCGCCTCACACGCCGCTCACTTCGTCCCACCCCTCAGGCACACCGAAATTTTCGTGCGGGCTCAGGGGCGCCGGCGGCGTGCGCCATCTAGCGCCCAGCGCTTCTGCCCAGCTCGAAACACAGTGCAGTGCTACTTGCTGTGTGCAGCCTAGACGAGACAACGCCGATGGCTGGCTCCGAATCGTTCTCTTTTTTAGCTTCGTTAGCCAAAAATTGCAATAGCCAACATACACACAATCACTAGAGTACAATTTGCTGTTGCCGAGGATTCTGAGTTTGAATTTAGCGGGAAATAAATACACTACTGGCCATTAAAATGGCTACACCAAGAAGAAATGCAGATGATAAACGGGTATTCATTGGACAATTATATTAGACTAGAACTGACATGTGATTACATTTTCACGCAATTTGGGTACATAGGTCCTGAGAAATCAGTACCCAGAACAACCACCTCTGGCCGTAATAACGGCCTTGATACGCCTGGGCATTGAGTCAATCAGAGCTTGGATGGCGTGTGCAGGTACAGCTGCCCATGCAGCTTCAACACGATACAGCAGTTCATCAAGAGTAATGACTGGCGTATTGTGACGAGCCAGTTTCCCGGCCACCATTGACCAGACGTTTTCAATTGGTAGAGATCTGGCTAATGTGCTGGCCAGGGCAGCAGTCGAACATTTTCTGTATCCAGAAAGGCCCGTACAGGACCTGCAACATGCGGTCGTGCATTATCCTGCTGAAATGTAGGGTTTCGCAGGGATCGTATGAAGGGTAGAGCCACTGGTCGTAACACATCTGAAATGGAACTTCCACTGTTCAAAGTGCCGTCAATGCGAACAAGAGGTGACCGAGATGTGTAACCAATGGCACACCATACCATCACGCCGGGTGATACGCCAGTATGGCGATGACGAAAAGACATTTCCAATGTGCGTTCACCGCGATGTCGCCAAACACGGGTGGGACCATCATGATGCTGTAAACAGCACCTGGATTCATCCGAAAAAATGACGTCTTGCCATTCGTGCACCGAGGTTCGTAGTCGAGTACGCCATCGCAGGCGCTCCTGTCTGTGATGCAACGTCAAGGGTAACCGCAGCCATGGTCTCCGAGCTCATAGTCCATGCTGCTGCAAACGACGTCGAACTGTTCGTGCAGATGGTTGTTGTGTTGCAAACGTCCCCATCTGTTGCCTCAGGGATCTAGACGTGGCTGCACGATCCGTTACAGCCATGCGGATAAGGTGCCTGTCATTTCGACTGCTAGTGATACGAGGCCGTTGGGATCCAGCACGGCGTTCCGTATTACCCTCCTAAACCCACCGATTCCATATTCTGCTAACAGTCAATGGATCGCGCCCAACCCGAGCAGCAATGGCGCGATACGATAAACCGCAATCGCGATAGGCTACAATCCGACCTTTATCAAAGTCGGAAACGTGATGGTACGCGTTTCTCCTCCTTACACGAGGCATCACAACAACGTTTCACCAGGCAACGCCGGTCAACTGCTGTTTGTGTATGAGAAATCGGTTGGAAACTTTCCTCTTCTCAGCACGTTGTCGGTCTCGCCACCGGCGCCAACCTTGTGTGAATGCTCTGAAAAGCTAATCATTTGCATATCACAGCATCTTCTTCCTGTCGGTTAACTTTCGCGTCTGTTGCACGTCGTCTGCGTGGTGTAGCAATTTTAATGGCCAGTAGTGTAGTTCCTTGTAATGTGTTACTGAAGCATCATGCAAAGAAACACACTGTTGGCCACTAAAACTGCAAAATTACGACATGCAACAAACTGCAGAGTGTGGAGTGGGCTCACAAATGATAGGTGGAAGCACTAGCAGTGGAGGGTATGCACAGCGTTTCGGGGGATGCGGGAAACAGTGCAGTTGTCGTCGTAATACAGATACGGAGCGATTTATCTGACATCCAAATGGGGATAATCTTTGGCTATCGGACTAACCGTGAAAGCGTTTACAAAACGGCGAAGCCGTAAACTGTTCGCTTGTTGACGTGGTTAAAGTATACGTGCATGATAAAATAGTGCTATTCGAACTTGGCAGCGACCCACAGATGACAAGGATGGCGGCTGTAGAGAATGTACGGACGAACAGACGTGCAACTGTTGAGCAACTGATCGCTCTGACGGAAGAAAAAGGAAATGAGACTACGAACAATGTCTCATCAACGAATGTTCAACTGCTTAAGGGCTTCCGCAGGCGATGAAGGCTCTAAATTTCACGTCAGTATCGTAAGTGGACATCCTCTGAGTGGCGACAGGTGACCTTTCCCGATGATTCGTGTTTTATGCACCATGGAACAGATGGTCGTTGGCTGTGTACAGCTTGAGACTTTTGAAAGCAAACACCCTGCAACAATCGCTGGAAAACTCAAGGCTCAAGGAGGAAGCTTTATGATCTGGGGAATTCCCTGTTGGTCTCTTGTTCTGAAATACACACTGGATCAAAACAAGTATGCTTCTATTCTTGGGGACTATATCAGCTCCTACATACAGTTCGTTTTTCCTCAGCATGGTGGCATCTACCAGCAGAACAATGCAATGTATCACACAGCTCGCGGTGTAGCAAACAGAGAATCTGTGGGGCCACTTCAGTCATGATATTCACATCATCGATCCTCAACCGAGAAACCTAGTGCAGCTGACCAAAGCACTGGATTCAGAATTCCTTCATATCTGTATCAGTAGCTTGTAGAACCTCACTGACGCTCTTCCAGCATGTCTGAGCTGCTAAAAGTGGTTGTTTAGGCTTTTGACATGTACTCACATTAATGTGATTGGTTCGTATATATGTGAGGAAAGATTAAACAGTGGGCATGTGACTAAAAAATCGCATTTGAATGTTGCCCTCAGAGAAGACCGTAACATTCCTCATGCGAAAAGTACAAACGTGTACCAGCAAATGCCATAATATCACAGAATTAGGTTCATGGCCTACTGAGACAGCAGTTTACTGTTCACATTGGTTGTTACGTGAATACGCAGTCGATGGTAACAGAAGGTCCATACTGAATGCCACGCTGAATCCCAAGAGCCCAATCTAACTAGTAACTGAGAGGAACAACACCCTGCCATGTGGATTTGTATAGTCACGCCACATATCTCGAACTTGGAAATGAGATTCTTTAGAGCAAGAAAAGTAGGCCTATTGACAAGAACGGCGCAACGAGGTCTGGAGCACCCAAGACTGCCAGCATGGCTAACATTGCTACACCATCCGTTGATGCAAGCAGACAGAGATGCGCTGAAAATGGTGCGCCCACAGACAGTAGTGGACCATGCTGTATTTTCAGACATCATAGTTCTGTACACATTAACTCAATGGACGCATCCGTGTCGATTCGAGAAGAGCGAACGTTTCCAATTTGCATTTGTCGTTACCATATGAGACGCTTTATGGTGTGGGGTGCCATTTGGTTCACAACATGACGACTTTAATCATTAGGCGTTACATTTCTAAAGTGTTCAAAAGGGTGGCTGTATCCTGTCTTTGAAATCTCCATGACATTATCTGTCAAGGAGACGATGCAAGATTGCATTTGCCGGTACTGTAGTGGTTTTCCCCAATACAAAAAGTGTTCAGCACTCGCCAGACAATACAATTGATGATTTGTGGCGTAGGGTTGAAGCAGTATCGCATACAAGCCTAGCTCAGTCCAGTTCGAGGCCCAAACGCGTTAGAACCGATTTTGATGCCGAAGGTGGTCGATCGTGTACTACGTTTCCCACCGAGTATATCCCCAAAGCATCTACAAAATTCCAATCAGGTATTCTTCGAACCATATTAATATGCACAACAAGTACAGTTTCATTACCTACTATCCTTCATAGTGCTGCAATATTTTGTTACCCAGCATTGGAGATTGGCATTGGACGAAAAGAAATATATTCTAGTACCGATCAGGAAATGAAACAATTTCTCACCATGTCAGAGAATTTGGCCTTGCATCCAGTCATGTAAAATATGAGCTCTCTCAAGACTGCATCTGCATCCAGAAGAATACAAACCACTCTGAAGTGCATGTCAGATGGCATTTCTTATTGTATCATGTACATTAGGGTCTCTATCAGTTTCAGATGCATTAAGAGCGAGGTAAGAACAACGTCTTAAATGCTGGTTCCACTGTATTTATTGCAGTCTTACATTGGTATTTATATACCACCAGTTTGTAGCGTTTGCTGTTTATTCCTAGTTACTCATTTAATACTATACAGTATCCAGGTCAGAGGTATACACAAACATTTACTTATAACGCAAGAACTCCATATTTTCTGTTATTGGGTAAACACAAAACAGACAGATACATTCGCCAAGATGCGATCCTCATCATTTCATGGCCAGCTCTGAGTCACATGACATATACACGTCAGTGACAAGTTACACATATCTGAGCATGTTGCAGACCGAACAGTGCAGTTCCATGTTTAAGACGGCGTCTTTATGCGATTATTAAGGGCCCTAAAACGAGCCTATCTTGCATTTCTAAAATCTGAATATGCATACATCAAAATTAACGTAATTTCGCTATCGTGCTACACTACATGCAAAGTAGGTAATCGGATTCTGCATACCAATATGTACACAATGGGGAGTGGGATGCTTGCATAATGCAATCCTGTTCATTTCAGGTAGGAGACGAGTGAGAACCTGTGAACAGTTTTGGGCTGTGGGGAGGCCATCCACTCACTGTAGCAGGAGGTTGGACACCTGGTCACTGGGAATTGTGGACAGAGTCCTGATCCGTGGCTGGTGGCTTTCTCTTTTGATGTCGAACCTCAGTGACCAGAGCAAAGGACACTCGCTATTTTTACAGTGGCTGGGGCAGTTTTCTCATGAAAGCCCCCATGTTTTGGGCAGGAGCGCACAGCTTGGCGTCATAGCTGTGCTACTACCTGGGGTGATTCAGGGAAATAGTCGCTGAGCTCCATGGGAAAGCCGACAAAAGGCGCCACATGTCAGACTCTAATTACCATATGCCGTTGGCACCAGCCGCCAGGAATATCCTCACTAAGAGTCCTAGTGGAGGCTATGAAAGGCTGCTAGACTGTTACAGCAGCACACGTTTGCAGTCACCATTGGGAAATGTGGGGAAGGAATGAATGGTATGTGCTTACGTTGATGGAGAATGGTAGTAGGAGTCCAGACGAATTTGTTTTAATGCCGTAAGTGGTGTAAGCTTTTGCTATTGACATTGATTGGGGAGGTGGTTACTGATCGCTGCAGGAGTTGGTCGCATAATTGCCAGCCTTGCTGGAGAGTAATTTCTTTCACAGTTCCATTTGCCCAGCCAACCGGACAAACACTTAGTTTATTTCATGCTCGCACTTTGATTGGTCTCCAATGCAGAGCCCATCTCCATGCAGCAGCAGTCCACGAATAGCAGCCATCATCAACACGCTGCCTTGCGCTGTACTGTCTGTAACATACGCAACTCCGGTCTGCAGAATTTCAGTTGATTCTGTAGAACAACTCTGCCTCCTTAGCCTCCTTAGGTGACACTGTGGTACAGCATCCGATTACCGACTTGTTTGTCAATATTATACATTTCAACTCTTTGCTTGTCTTTCTCGCTGGCCTGGGGTGGCCGAGCGGTTCTAGGCGCTACAGTCCGGAAGCGCGTGATCGCTACGTCGCAGGTTCGAATCCTGCCTCGGGCATGGATGTGTGTGGTGTCCTTAGGTTAGTTACGTTTAAGTAGTCCTAAGTTCTAGGGGATTGATGACCTTAGAAGTTAAGTCCTATAGTGCTCAGAGCCATTTGAACCATTTTTTTCTCTTTCTCTTGCCAGAGAAGCACATTAGATTCCATGCAGTGTTGTTCATGTTAGGTTCTGCCAACGTCACTATCAAATGAGGACTGTTTACATGTTTGGTTAATGTTAATATACACGATTGTTCCTTGTAGAAATTCATGATCCGTGTTGTTTTCTATTTAAAGAAAATGAATGTAATTTTAAATTGTTAGGATGGCGTTTACTTGTTATACAGACACACTCGCCAGAATCTTTTCCCATTATCATTTTGTAGGAGAATTTTGATACATTAATTTAAAGAAAATTATATGAGAGGCTAGCCACCCCATATAATAGTTACATCTGGGTCATTATAAGACTTGAAAGGTGGCTACACTGAGTCACAGCGCCAGAGATTGAGCCAAAGAGTATTATTCAGCCGCCTCCACTGGCAGTGCTTGTTCAGAAGTTGCTGTGGGCAGTGGTAGATCAGAAGTTGCCGTGGGAGTGCTTGTTGAGGCGATGTTGATAGCAGTACTAGTTGTGAGTATGTCGTGTGCAGTTGTTCTGATGGTCTAGACAGCCGATGCTGTTCGATTGGGGATGTTTTTTTTTATTACTTCAGTGTAAATGGTGCTTAAAATACCTTGTCTTATTGAGGAAGAACCGTCTCAGATGTATACGTTGAATCACACTTCCACACACAGAACAGTTACACTTGTGCTTTGTTGCTTCGTAGTTTTTGTTTCGTAGCTTTTATAGTTGCTGGGGACTTAATTAATTAATTGTGTTAATGAAAATTTCCTTTCATTCTTTGTTGTTATTCTATGCAGTCAGATTGCGGAGTAATACTAGTCAGGGCCAACCGGTTACGAGACTTCGTAGCCGGACAAACAGCGACTAAAAACTAAAAATATTTGCATTATATTTAATTAAGCCCCCGTGCAGACTGTATTACACACTTTGTGCAGATTCAATATAATTCCACTTGGGGGTGATTTACGTAACATCGTGATTCTGCCCCCTGTCCTGCATATCAGTTAAGGATCCCACGATAGCAAAAAAAAATAGCTAGTTTCAATATTGGCGATCCTGCCAGGATTCGAACCTCGAATCTTCTGTTACAGTCTAGTTTCATTTTCTCTCCCTCATCAGTTACCTGATTTTTTAAATTTAGATCTATGGTACATTTCAATTGGTGGCGCTTCTATGCTATCCTTATGCTTCATTTATCTTTTATTTAGCGAGTTACGTTCCATTGTGACTCAAGGTTCTGTGGTTTCTGCACTGCATTCATGATGATTGTCATAAATCAGTGTTGTGAACAGTGTCGTGAACTTGTGTAAGATATCTTTGTGGGTATGTTCTATTCTTGGAGAGGGAAAGTTTCTTTGATTATTTTCCTGAGAAAGGAATTGTAGATTATTAAATACATTCTTCCTTGAATTGGTGTCTATGTTGTACTGTTATTCAGTTTTGAATGCTGACAAGGAGTAAGGTGTGGTTGTTAAGGGAAGGAAATGTACAAATTCTAATTACGTAAGAGAGCAATTCGACACCAGGGACTGGCAATGATATGGTGTACGGGAATATGGAGCAGATAGGTCCAGATGCCAGTGTTTTTCACTGTTCTGAGATTGATCATGATCTGGGAACACACTGAATTCAAGATAATACGGATTCCATTGAGCTACGCTGTAGGGAACCTACTGAATCCATTTTAACAATCCAGAACCCGTGACAAAGAAACAGCAGGTCAGTTAGTCGGTGCTAGCGTAATAGTGCACGAGAATCCAGAGTTGCGATCCCTGTTATCAGTATTGCATATGAAATACTGGACGATCAAATTTCAGATTTCCTTAGAGAGCCGAAAAGAAAAGAGAGGAAATACATAAAAGAAGGGATAAAGCAGAAGCAAGGAGGAAGAGAAGGCCGAAAAATTTCCTAAGGAAAGTCTCCAAGTATAGGAAAAAGCGAATGAGGCATAGGAAGGAGGGAGGAGGCTGCAAAGCCGCGAGATACAAATTTTAAGGTACCTACAAAGCGATTTTCAACTGAATTTAGTGAACTCAGGGAAGAGATGCTAGGAATCGTAAAAATGTGTTCAGAATCAAAAGAAACTGTAATGGGCACAAAAAGAGACGTGCGTTTACCTAAATTAGAAGTGGCAGGACCCACGAAGGTAGCTATCACTGCAGCCGGGAGAGCTAAGCATATGAATCAAACAGTGGATCTGAACAAATAGGCCTTCGCCAGTCGACTACGAAAGGTAAGGTCGTGGTCAAGCGCATCTCGAACAAAGTCACAAAAATAGATGATCGAGTGGCTCTCCTTGAGCAAATGTTCAAAACAGGCATAATAAGGGACGATGTGCCGAAGCCTGTACGGCTGTGTGGGTCACTGTCGGTTCAGTCTTTACTGACAGGTTCCTTTTTAAGTGGCGGCCCACACAGTTCGAGCAGAGTTATGATTAATGCGCACCCGAAGTTCCAGTGTGGATGGAGAAGTAGTTATCGGAGTCCATGAGATGTTCAAGCGCGGAAGGAACTCCCACACACTCTATCGCAAACATATCTCGCCCGTCCTGAAATTTCAGAACTTCAAAGAGGTAGGGAGTACTTTACATCCCCAAATCTGGCTGGGGCTATTTAGCAAGTCACTCTCCTCTTTGTGGCCAGTTAATTCAAAGCTGAAATTTGTTTCTGCTCACATGGATGGCGTCACTGCGGGAAAAATAAGAGACATTGCAGTACGCAGCAGTTCTTTTGACGAATTTAGAGACGCGGTTCTCGCCACACGCTGGCTGCGATAAATACAAGACCACGTTGAGCAAGAATTAATGATGTGGCCAGAGCTAGAAGCGTCTGGATATGGAAGCCTCCTCAAAATGTTCGACGCATTGCTTAGAAAGAAATCAGTTATTGGACTCCTTATCGAGCGTGTCTGAGATAATTCGGTTTTTCTTCAGCAACTTTACTATCTACTATTTTTTCACAAAAATGATATCAACGAATTACACTGACGCGCCGAAGAAACTGATGTAGACACGCGTATTCAAATACAGAGACATGTAAAAAGGCAGAATATGACGCTGCAGTAGGCAGCTCCTATGTAAGACAACAAATGTATGGCTACTGCTACAGTGGCAGGTCATCAAGATTTACGTGAGTTGGAAAGTAGTGTTACAGTCGGCGCACAAGGGATGGGACACAGTCTCCGAGGTAGTGATGAAGTCGAGATTTTCCCGTATGACCATTTCAGGAGTGTACCACGAATATCAGGAATCTGGTGAAACATCGAATCTCAACCATCGCTACGACCTGAAAAAGACCCTGCAAGGACGGGACCAACGACGACTGAAGAGAATCGTTCAATGTGACAGAAGGGCAACCCTTGCGCAGATTGCTGCAGATTTCAATGTTGGGCCATCGACAAGTGCCAGCGTGCGAACCATTCAACGAAACATCATTGATATGGGCTTCCGGAGCCGAAGGCCCAATCGAGTACCCTCGATGACTGCACCACACAAAGCTTTACGCCTCGCCTGGGTCCATCAGCACCGACATTGGACTGTTGATGATTGGAAACATGTTGCCTGGTCGTACGAGTCTCGTTTGAAATAGTATCGAGCTGATGGACGTGTGCGGGTGTGGAGACAACCTCGTGGATCCATGGACCCTCCATGTCAGCAGGGGACTGTTCAAGCTGGTGGAGGCTCTGTAATGGCGTGGGGCATGTGCAGTTGGAATGATAAGGGACCCCTGATACGTCTAGATACGACTGTGACAGGTGACGCGAATGTAAGCATACTGTCTTATCATCTGCATCCATTCATGTCCACTGTGCATTCCGCCAGACTTGGGCAATTGCAGCAGGACAATGCTACAACCCACACGTCACACTTTCACTGGCCACTAGTCTCCCCAGTCACGAACATTATTGAGCATATCTGCTATGCCTTGCAACGTGCTGTTCAGAAGGAGACCTCCACCTCCACCTCCCCCCCCCCCCCCCCAGGCCCCTCGTATTCCTATGGATTTATGGACAGCCCTGCAGGATTCATGGTGTCTATTCCCTCCAGCACTACTGTTCATGTCAGCACGACATTAGACGAGTCCATGCCACGTCGTGCTACGGCACTTGTTCGTGCTCGCGGGGGGCCCTATGCCAGGTATTTTAGCTCTTCAATGTAGAATTAGACTTTTTTCAAGATGAGAATATGTGACATTAAAAATAAAAGAATATCAGAATGGTAAGTCGTTTTTAACATAGCTAATTACATCTTAAGCCGCACGGAGTGGCCACGCGGTTTGAGGCGCCATCTCACGGATTGCGCGGGCTCTCCCGCCGGAGGTTCTAATCCTCCCTCGGGCGTGGGTGTGTGTTTTGTTCTTAGCATAAGTTAGTTTAAGTAGTGTGTAAGTGTAGGGACCGATGACCTCAGCACTTTGGTCCCTTAGGAATGGAACCCACAGACAGACAGACAGACACACACACACACACACACACACACACACACACACACACACACAAGTACGCAAACACACACAAACACACACACACACATATTAAGACAATGTTCAGAGTGATATGGTTCATGTTACTGTTCCCAACGCTGGAAAACATTCCAAATGTGAACACAAACATAAAATGAAACAGAATAATAATATCAATATTGTTGTTTTTTGCCTTCAAAATAAGCTGTTCTCTGTTGAAAATTAGTGCTCCTTGAAAGCTGGTAAATTGGTCACATCGTAAGGAAATATTAGAATGCCGCTTCATGCAAACCTAAAATTGTTTTTGCCAGTAGTTTTCTTGTTCATTTTAGATTGGTATGACCGCTTCACATGTGCCACTAAACAGTGAAGTAATTTTTAAAAAATCTATTCTGTTTATGCGCAAAAGTCAGTTGTCCAAATGTTTAGGATGTTTCATTAGCTCATCTTACAACTTATGAGGGAAAGTGTTTTAAAATCTGTTTCCGTAACGTACCATTGCTGCATTGTTAAAGACAGCGACATTTTCTCCTAATGAGCTCTTAGGGATAGAAAAATGCCCTGCCGTTACCTTGATGCTGAATTTTCCCCTCAATAGACCATCGACATCAGCTTTCATTATCTTCTAGACCCAAATTGATTTCTTTTAAACAGTCCAGCTGCTTAGCTGAACGGTAACGAGTTTGCGTGCCATGGAGCGGGTGGGTCCGGGTTCGATTCCCGGTCGGGTTGGAGATTTTCTTCGCTCCTGGATTGGGTGTTGCGTTATCACCACCAACGCGCAAGTCGCCCAATGTGGCGTCACCTGAAAGAATACTTGCACCCGGCGGCCGGAGTACACCGCGTGGGACCACCCGGTCATCAATTCCACACGATCACTTCTTTCCTTTTTTTTTTTTTTTTTTTTTTTTTTTGAAACTGGCATTATGAGAATATTCCCTGAAGAATGAAAGACGATTTTAGTATGTTTGTCTGTGAGACTTATCCCTTGTCCGGAGTTGAGCACAAAAGTTGTGTCTCATAATAGGACAAGCACGACAGGTTAAAAAACTTCGTGTTAAAAATCTTTGTATTTTTAAAATGTAGTAGGTTTCCTTAAAAAAAGAATGCTATCCTATTTTTCATTAGTGTAAATTTTGTAATTATTTTGTTAAATTTACCAGGAGGGGATCCAAATTCCATGTGAAGATTATCAGTACAGCTGCAGTAGCAACGGCCATTCGTTTAGCATCGGGTTTATCAACACTGGCAAGACAAAAGTGAAGTTTAATGAGAAACAACAGCAGGCGTGTTCCTCTACAACTGAAGAACAGTCAGCTTCTACCTCCTGGCATGAGAAACCTGTCCATCACTGGAACCATCTTGTGTCCTTCTAAACTTCAGATAAAATATTTGGCGAAACTTTTTCTTCATTTTGTCGATAATGTACAGTCAACTCGGTTGTCGAAGCGATAAATCAAATCTAGACTTTTTTCTGTTAAATTCTTCGGGCGTGTAATAATCAGCAACACGTTACAGTACCTTTTGTTAACTTAAAGATCTGAGATAAAAATTTTCTGATAACGATTTTGCTTCAAAGGTTAAGCGGTATGGTCAATGCAACAGAATTTATGTTTGGCATTCAAACTTTCCTGGCGAACGAAACGACAAATGTGTATGCACGGACGTCGCAGCTTTTGATACCCCACTCTAAGTGCACTGTAGCCTCGTCTACGTCTCGTGCGAGGCGCAGGCTGCAACGTCGCAGCATTACTCAGCGCACAGTGGCGTGCAGGAGGGAGGTGACGCGCCGCCCACCGTCCGCGCTGGTGCTTGGGGCCGGGATTTACGACGCCGCTTTCGCGTCTGCTCGGGCGTGAAATGGCGGGGCTCCAGTCAGTCCTGGGAAGCGCAGTCCCACACATTTCCGATTTCGTTTCGTTGAAAAGGAAATACACTCACTCGCCGCCCTCCACCAATAACGCCGCCGTTACGACACTGAGACTCCGGGAAGAGCAAAATAAAACCAGGGGCGAGAAGTTAGGTCAGGTGGCGCAAGGAGCACTGCGCCCGGCTGCCACGTCAGCGCTTCGGATAACAAGTGACGCTCAACAGCCTGCATATACATAGAAGTTCTGCAGCTTGTCGCATGTAATATGAACAACTTCAGCATACAGCGTGTAACAGATAAACGTGCAGATAGTTTTATGGCTGACACCTTAATATGTAGTGTCGGTGTGGTTATTTCTCCATATCTCACAGTTTTCCCGCAAAACACGTCCCGTAATTTATTACCAGATGTTTTCTGCAGTGTCGTAACTACACTACTGGCCATTACAATTGCTACACCAAGAAGAAATGCAGATGATAAACGGGTATTCATTGGCCAATAAATTATACTAGAACTGACATGTGATTACATTTTCACCCAATTTGGGTGCATAGATCCTGAGAAATCAGTACCCAGAACAACCACCTCTGGCCGTAATAACGGCCTTGATACGCCTGGGCATTGAGTCAAACAGAGCTTGCATGGCGTGTACAGGTACAGCTGCCCATGAAACTTCAACACGATACCACAGTTCGTCAAGAGTAGTGACTGGCGTATTGTGACGAGCCAGTTGCTCGGCCACCATTGACCGTACGTTTTCAATTGGTGAGAGATCTAGAGAATGTGCTGGCCAGGGCAGCAGTCGAACATTTTCTATATCCAGAAAGGCCCGTACAGGACCTGCAACATGCGGCCGTGCATTATCCTGCTGAAATGTAGGGTTTCGCAGGGAGCGAATGAAGGATAGAACCACTGGTCGTAACACGTCGGAAATATAACGTCCACTGTTCAAAGTGACGTCAATGCGACCAGAGGTGACCGAGACGCGTAACCAATGGCACCCCATACCATCACGCCGGGTGATACGCCAGTATGGCCATGACGAATACACGCCTCCAATGTGCGTTCACCGCGATGTCGCCAAACACGGATGCTACAATTATGAGGCTGTAAACAGAACCTGGATTCATCTGAAAAAGTGACGTTTTGCCATTCGTGCACCCAGGTTCGTGTGGGCCCTCCTGTATGTGATGCAGCGTCAAGGGTAACCGCAGCCATTGTCTCCGAGCTGATAGTCCATGCTGCTGCAAACGTCGTCGAAGTGTTCGTGCAGATGGTTGTTGTCTTCCAAACGTCCCCATCTGTTGAATCAGGGATCGAGACGTGGCTGCACGATCCGTTACAGCCATGCGCATAAGATGCCTGTCATGTCGACTGCTAGTGATACGAGGCCGTTGGGATCCAGCACGGCGTTCCGTATTACCCTCCTCAACCCACCGATTCCATGTTCTGCTAACAGTCATTGGAAATCGAGCAACGCGAGCAGCAATGTAGCGATGCGATAAACCGCAATCGCGATAGCCTACAATCGGACCTTTATCAAAGTCGGAAACGTGATGGTACGCGTTTCTCCTCCTTACACGAGGCATCACAACAACGTTTCACCAGGCAACGCCGGTCAACTGCTGTGTGTGTATGAGAAATCGATTGGAAACTTTCCCCATGTCAGCTCGCTGTAGGTGTCGCCACCGGCGCAAACTATGTGTGAATGCTCTGAAAAGCTAATCATTTGCATATCCAGCATCTTCTTCAGCGTAGGTAAAATTTCACTCTGTAGCACGTCATCTTCGTTGTGTAGCAATTTTAATGGCCAGTGGTGTAATACACTAAGTTCACTACCCCCGTCAGTATAGACAAACCACTTTGCATCCATGTCACCACAGTTCAAAACCTACCTACTCTGCAAGGGGCAAATGAACGTTGATGGCTTGCTCTTGCTACATGCACTTGGAGGTACTACCCGAACTAAAAACACGTAACTTTTAATAGCAATAATTATTAGTCTGCAAACGACGTAAACACTGATGTAATGTTGATCAGTACTCTGTCCTCAACCAAAAATAGAGATATCTGTGCTTAATACTCGCTACACCCAATATAGAAAACGGTTCGAGACATCGAAAAAAGGGCTTACGGTAATAGTGAAAGTGTACTTTGGCAGAATGGTTCACTAGGTAATAGATATCAATAGGAGCAGCGAAAACCTTCGACGAAATACCCGAACAACGTGAAACACGCAAGAACGAATTTTTCTAAGTATAGTGAAACATTTCAAGGCGGAATTGTGTTTTCATTGTCATGAATTTTGGTGACGTATTAGCACTCTTGCTGCGTGACATAGAAGTATAAAGAACGACGTACTGCGAGGGATGTCTGTCGTTCCGAGTTCCTAAGAGAGTATAACCATTTCACAGAAATAAAATACAGTGGAGCTTTCGGTTATCTGGAGTAGGTGAAACTGTGTCATCCTTATAATCTAACATCTGGAAACCCTGAAAATGTGAATAAACTGAATGACATGGCTTAAACGCTAAAAACTGAGAACTTCTGCGGCCGTAAATGTCACAGTTACTAAATATTCCAGACCAGCAAGTCGTGGACGAATGAATTTTTTATAGAAACCCAACGGCGATTAGCAGCGAGACAGGGTGTGCATCGGACGTTTAAAAACGCTACACCAACCCTTGATGTTCTCTGCAGATGGGGACGAAACGTAAGCTTTTAATACATAAGTCTCTGGATCACAGCATAAAGGCTTGGAATATTTTATTAAGTGTGAGTGCTACAAATACGAGTACAGATATTACATCAGTTTTCACGTAAAGACACATATTGCATGTTTTTTCCACACGAAAGTCCACTAAGTATGGAAAAAAGGGTAAGTTGTACAGCCTGAAATATTCATTCCCTTTTCGATCCAGATTTACAAGTCGTGTATGTGCAGCATGATCACGCATCCATTTCACCAGTAGTAGTTTCACCGGAGCTGTTGCCGGCTGGCGTTCCAAGCAAACCTTTATTTGGTCCAGCTGCATTGCTGACACTGCTTGTCTCGTAATGTTTTCATAGTTAGAATCAAATCCGTTACGTAAACCATCATTACAATTGTCATTCTCTGCAGACTGACAAGCTGTGAAATTTCGTCATCAGAAATCAATCCCATTTCGCAGCCAGTCGTTTACGTTACTACCCGTTTCTAAAAGCCTTTAACTCCTTCAGCTCTGATGTTTTGCAACAATGATCCTTCATCAATCTTGTGCAGTACATCTTGCCTTTGTCGAGGTGGCATGACACCACCTACTTTCTCTCTGATGACGTTTCACACTCGAAATAAACGGGGGAATAGAGTACTAAACAGTAAAGAGGGCCGGATAAACGAGTTACCACTGTAAATACTGCTCAATTCTAATGGCTGAAGTTTTGCTACATTGTAGCAGAAAAACTTTACAGTGGCAGTTATCCAGGATCTAGCTGCGCCATTTCTCTGCAGTATTTTGTTTTCTAGGCTTGATTATTCCGCAAAGTATGCAGGAGAACGGTGAAGTTTGGGAGGTTGGAGATAAGTAGTATGTGAATTTATTATACTGTACAGGTCACTCCTGAGTCGAGCTTGGATATCTGGGTCGTTAAGGGCACTTTCCGCTAAAGGCAAGGTGCTGAGTTCGAGTTCCGGTCCGGCACACAGTTTTCATCTGTCTGGAAGTTTCAAAAATAGGGTACTCTCCACCGTCGAGTGAAATATTAATTCTGGTATTACAGTAACTTTGGATTAGCGAGAGAATTCACAAAATTAGTGAAATCAGTAGAAAGGAAACCGCAAAAATGAGGCGACGCAACCACTATACCTGTTTACATCAAGTGGAATAGTTGGCCTTTTTGATAGTGCTTTCAGGTAAGTAATTAAAATTGCTACTGCCTGCAATTGGCGAGCGCACCCCCCCCCCCTCCCCCTCTCGACTGGTGTCGTAGAGCGAGAGCTACAGTAAGTCGCTCAGCTCGTACCTTGCAACTGTTCTTAGGCTGCAGAAGCACGGCAGCTTCGTGTATCTTTCCTGACTTTCTTAGCGTTTAAGGGACGGATTTAACGATTATTGTATTTTTGTAGCGAGATGCTAACACAGGTATGTAAATGCTTTCCTCTTTTCCCTGCTACAAATAGCACTATTCGAATCACAAAAAGCAGAAAATATGTATATTTACTACTGTCAGCAGCAAAGTCGTAGTAGAGGTTTTTCAAAAGTTCGCGATGACTGCCTGCATCTCTATTTTATTAGCTGTGGCACCCAAGATTAACTCTTTGTGAATGCCGTATAAAGGCGAAAAGACTTTTGTATTTAATGGCTTTAGGTTTACGTGAGTAAACAACATACCGTTCAGAGTTTTCCAAGTACATCTTGTACTTCCTCTGATGTTCATAACACATATCAATTATTTATAAAGGCCGTCTCAGTAGTTCCACCGTCGTTCGTACCGGGTTCCTCTTGGGCCAGAACTGACGTATGTCAGTAGGACTTACAGAATGTCATTAGCTCACCAGAAACAAAAACTATACAATGTTATTGCCATGATAAAACCTAAAAAGCTCTGAGATTTGACACTTCTGAGAGTGTTACGGAAAGTAGATTGCAAATAGGGAAAGAGCAGGTAGCCTATTTTGTGAAGTGGATGATGATGAAGGTTGTTTGAATAGTAAATTATCTATAAACCAAAGAGAACAAAAAGACTATTAATAAAGAAATATTTTTTCAAAAACAGTCATCGATTATGTGGACTTTTGCGGATCAAGCTGTTTGGTTATTATTAAAATTTTTCTACTGCTATCATTCTACCAAAACACTTAACTGGAAAATCAAAATTGCATGTCATTTGTAAGAAAAAATATGAGTTGACGTCACGCTTAGGAATAGGTTTTATTGCAACTTATACTCACCTTTAATTTCCAAATTTACAGTTTTGATTCGATGATGGCAGTAGCCTAAGCGTCGTAATAATAAATGTTAATATATCAAGTGATCTATGCGGGCCTCTTCTCTGAAAACAAAATCAGTATGTCAGATAACATAACGTGATCAAATAAGACATACGCAATTCATTATCTATTTGCTCAGTTCCCATGAGAGGCTCAGAAAAATATTCAAAACATAATACAGGAAGAAATCTCATGAGTGAATAGGCATTGTATTCATGAGTGACAAATTTGTAATCTTTCGAAGCTGTATATATTTCTACATTCAGATCTCCTGTTAGAACTAACGCTGATATCAAAGTTATGTATTGTTTTTACTATTTGATATTAGATGTAGAAAAAATTAATATCCGAATTTTCTGTTCAGGAACAGCATCTGTTTCTCGCACCTGTATCCACCAAATAACCACACAGCACACATCTAAATCGTAACACGTTTGTGAATCAGATTTGGAGAGTTCGTGAAATCGCTACTTACAAGCCACTACGACAGATCGAACGTATGAGAGTCGTCACTTATATCCTACATGGTAACAAATATCCCTGTGTTTTTCTATAGACGAAATGTTCATTTCACTTAGTAACCTCTGCAATGTTCTCGGTTCCTACTTGAATCCATTTAACATTTTCTTTTGACGATTCTGCGTCAAGATTCAACGCATTTTCCGTTTTTATTTGTAATTATGAAGAGAAGTTGGGCTACCCCGAAAATGACGAGAAGATTTTGAAGAAAATCTAATTTTTTAATCTTCCCCGTGGCTCTTGTAGTCGTCTCCACTCTTACCATAAATCTAATATGGTTTCGGATTTTTATAATTACTTCCAATAACCCATAATTTCCCGCATACATAGTGTAACGCTTTGCCTCACAATTATTACAGACGCGCAAATTTTAAATGACAGTCATTACCCTTTGTTTGACGGTTCATGTTGGCTTCCAGTTATTTCAAGAGAGTACAAGAGAGTAATATCTGAAAAAAACTTTTTTTTTTTAGTGTACCTGATAACATTCCTCGAAAGTGAAGTGAAAGGCCACTGGGGCGATAATGTTGGATCGTAAAATGAAATGGCTTCGTCATTTCTCTGTATCAACTTACCTGTCACGTCACCCCAACCAATTCCACCTGTGATTTGAGTAGGGATTCAGCTATGTAGACTGAAGTAAACAATCAGTCTACATTACACAATACCTTAATTCCTCACGTAGAAATTACACATTGCAAAAGAAGTTTTACCTTAATTTTCCAGTTTTGAACTCGCAGTCAAATGGCCTCAAATTTCACACTTCAAAAGGAACCATATTAGGAGAGTTGGACGGGCGGGGAGGAACACAAAAATAAAATCAGAAACTAAAAAGATGTAAGGCGCTGCAGTCATGGACTGTGCGGCTGGTCCCGGCGGAGGTTGTAAGGCGCTGCAGTCATGGACTGTGCGGCTGGTCCCGGCGGAGGTTCGAGTCCTCCCTCGGGCATGGGTGTGTGTGTTTGTCCTTAGGATAATTTAGGTTAAGTAGTGTGTAAGCTTAGGGACTGATGACCTTAGTAGTTAAGTCTCATACGATTTCACACACATTTTTTAAAAAGATGGCAACGCTCAGTTAGATACATTATTCTATGTAAAATCAAAAGTCTTTAAATGACGTATGGACTATGTTTCCTTATTCGTATTTATGTAAGTCAGATACCGGACCAAATTGTTAAGCAAATTAACTTTGAATAAATCGAAACAAATTGCTACCTTATATTTACGTACATCACAATGTCCGGTAAGAGACCTTCCTTAATTAGTATTAAGGAGAGAAATGTTATAACACTTGTACACTTTTTTACACACTGTTAGTCAGAGAGAAAGAGCATTGATACTCTACGTATTCTGCACATTTCATGTGTCGACATTCCATTGTGAGATGTGAGTAAACAAACGTAAAGCAGAATACTGTGAACTACAGAAAAAGGTAAATTTTGCTTGATTACAGAGAAAGATGGATCAGAAAGGAGAGAAGAGTGAGAGATGTAAGGAGGCGCGGCTAGTTGCTTCGGCGGTCCTTTCCGCGATTTACCGAGCAGAAAGCGTGCCTAACTCGCTCCAACAGTTACCCTACACTCGGACAATAACGCCGAATTGCTGCCTGTTAACAGACAGTATCGACCACACAGGCTCTAATCTGACCCAAAACAGTGCCTTTTTCTCAAACTCCGCAATTAATAGAAATAGTGTCTATCACTCACTTACTTTTAAATTAAAACACCACGAAATATTTCGGGCTCCCGACTGCCTTTTTCTGCATCTGCAAGTTTCTGCAAATGCTAACACAATAACTTGAAATTGGTACAGCTGATAAGGTTTCATCAGACACAGACATACTACAAAAGCGTTCCGTAATTTCTTCCCGCGAATGAAACAATGTCTAGCATTAGCCTACATCTATGTCGGAAGTCCACGTCGTCACCTGTACTGCGGCACAAGGAGCCGAGCTCCGCTCTGATCGCAGAAGCATGAAAAATGGCGACCCCCTTACGTGGAACACGAACAGTGTAAGGAGACAGAGTAGAAATGGACATACAGAAGGCTTGAGATTTCATCCCAACTCACATCCAGCACTCTGCAAAACAAATCATGCACTTGTTTTTCATACAGAGTCCGTAAAAAGAACTGGTCACACAATATGTTGATCAGCGCAATGGGCTATCGACTATGCCCTTCGTGGTTGCTGAAAAAATGTGTAAGCGAATGGATCCATTTTATAAGGCACGGAACCTTTAAAGTGACGCAATGTAAATCCGTGATTTGAAGTTGGTCGCTTGGTAAAACTTGTTGTTCGTAACTTAATACGCATTACAGCTGATTTTGTGTTTTCGTGACGGCCTTGTTTAAGTAATTGTGTTTCGTTTCCATGCAGCATTGCCGTTTCTACTATGCTAAAGCCACGCACCAAGAAATCGAATGAAACCACAAGGGAAAGGACTGACGCCTAAGGCAGGATGATGAGATGGTAGTTTCATCGCTGTATCCGTCGCTTTAGGACTTCAGTGACTAGGGAACTTCTAGCCATCAAAATTGCAACACCAGGAAGGATAGGAGGTTTCTTTAGAAAACCATCCATTAGAAAATTTATGTCAAATAATTTACTTAAGTTATTGTTAGTCATTGTTGGGATCCAAAGAGACGCTGTGCACGGTTTTCGTCTGCTAGGGATACCACAGTCTTTGGGTAATAAGCGAATGTATATCTACATGATGTACTTTGGAATAGTAGCTGTCTGACCAATTCGATGTCAGCAAGGTAGAACTTCGTGCAGCACACACGCGTAGGCTACAAGACAAAACAACATTTATGTTTATCGGATCGTTGAATCAACAGGACACTAACCGCTCTGATTAGATAATCGTCTTATGTTTCGTTTTAATGGCCATTTCTGTGCTGCAGTATACAGAAATAAATGGTACGATCTTTGCTTGCAAGCATACATCGGCGTCATATTTCGTTTTCAGTTTTATAGGTGTCAGTTACTTGTTATTAAGGTTAAATCTGTTGTTCGAAGCAAAAGGCTTTGTTCCATGTTCAAGGCTCAATGTTGGTGTGTCATTTCTTCGTCCTTGAATACGGGCCGTGGTCTACGACACCATTCCATTTATCGAATATTACTGTGGGAATTCAAACACTTTGTGAAATTTTACTGCACTCGGTCTGTTAGAGGACAAATGCTACAACAATTTGTCACTTATTTATCGAGTAATAATACGAAGTTATTCTAAATTAAACTTTAATTATTTCGATCCCGCAGCCATTTCTGAAAATTATTACTCTTTCCTCTGATGGTCCCATGTTCTCACGCATTTTACTTACTATACACATTCTTCCTTCAGCAGATCCGTTTTCCTAGTAAGTTGCCGTTAGAGAAATCTTTTCAATTCTTTGCATGCATTTTACAGCAAGTATAAGGTAGTTTTGGTAGCTGGGGACTTCGAAAACTCATGCTGATCTTGAACATGTTCGGAGTAGGTACTGCGATTCACGTTTATTGTGATTGGGTGTTAGACCGTACAAAGTGAGGCATTACATCCTTATTGAACGTATGCATACATATTATAAAAATGTGTGTGTGTGTGTGTGTGTGTGTGTGTGTGTGTGTGTGTGTGTGTGTGTATGTGTCTTCCACATCTCCTCCTAAACCACTGAACCGATTTCAACTAACTTCGTACACAGATACCTTACTGCAAAGTAACAATCGCTGTGGGGGTAAGAACTACCTGTCTATCAAAGGTTTGGGGGTGAAAGAGGATCGGAGCCCACGGCTCATTAATTCTTCTACTTTATTCATTTAGTACTTGAGAATGAGAGCTCTTAGGGACTTGGGAAAATCTTTACACATAATTTCTAATTTTTTGCGCTGACAACCCCTACAGAATGATTGGAAAAATGCTTATCGCTTACTCCTTTTCTGCTGTTCTTACAGAAAAATTCTCGCATGTAGCATGGCGTAATTTATTACTTCTTTACTACTAACTGTATTCGCTACACTTTTTACTGACAGTATGCACATATGCCACTCAATGCAAATGAAAAATTATATCATTGTAAGACAACATAGTACAAGAGATATGATGTCATAAGCAGTGAGATACGTGAAAAACTGCCGCATCGTGCTTGATATTTAAATTTATTGTTTCTTTGCTACTAAATCCATTCGCAACATATTTTGAGATAGTACTGACATATCCCTCTGAATGTACCTTCAAAATTATATCGATGAACGATACATAGCTCAGGACGTGGCTTGCGATAAATACAGGCCTAAGGGCACGGCTGTGTGACATCAGCAATGTAGCGTTCGTGGCCAACTATAAATACTTATCAAAGCCCATAGACATACGTACTCTTTCTCAAAGTCCTTTGATCAAACGTTTGAAAGTGTGGTATGGAAACTTTTAGCAACGATCTTACATAAAAGTTAGAGTGAGGCCATTGTTTACATGTCAGTTCGCTTGATTTAGTGCATGTAAGTTATAAAATGGTGTATATTCGGTGCGTGGCTACCACCACAGTGATCACTGCATCAAAAAGCACGGTGACTACTAAAACCGTAGTAAGCAGCTGAAACCTTGCAAAGAAACAGCTGCATTCGAATTTGCTGCACTGTGGATGATGTTAAGCTTACATATAAAAAGAAAGGATGCGAAAGGAGACTGGGATTTGAAAATCCAAGTGAGTTTAAAGTATACGTAAGTGAAATAAATGTGTTTATTAGTAATCCAAATAACCTAACATAACTTCCGTTAATGCCTCATTGAGTAATTTATACATTGGTTCACATGTTTCTGGAATAATAATGCAAAACGGTATATTGTTGGATTCGGGTGATATATTGAAACCTGGAATAGCGTTCGGCTGTTGCTAAAAACCTGAAATTAGCTGTGAGACCATCTTTAGCGGAGATAGCATTCATGATTTAAAGAATGAAACACTGCACCATTTACGTATTTTTTCAAGATTTGCGCAATGCTTTGAGAGAATTTTTTCTTATGATCAAGTAAAAATATTTACATAGGTATTTTATGTGATGTTTCGAAGAATCGCCCAAAAGAAATGTCTGACTGTAGGTGAAGATAAAAATATAATTGTAGGGCAAGAAAGGTAAACAACACATATACAAAATATCTATGTTAATATTTCTTTTTTATTATGAGAATAAATTCTCGAAAAACATGACGTTAATCGTGAAAAAATGCATTCCTAATGAAGTGTTTCATTTTTGAAATCATGACTGAGAATTACACAGTTCCAGGCTTTCCAAAAACGTCGATTATGATGAAAGAAATTAAGAGATGGTATTTATTAAATGAGTATCGTGTATGCAAATATGAGGGGTCACTTCCATGAGGGCAAACTGAAATCTATATTCTCTCATTCTCAAATAATTTTCATTGTTCTTCACGTCCTCGCACTGTAGTTCATGAAGCAAAAATCTGGTGAAGCCTCCGAGCTTCTCCACTCGCTATCCATGGTTTCACCCACAATCGTTTCCATTTTCTCTTTTCCAGTAATGCGCTCTCCAACAACATAAGCTGCAGTTAACTTTTCGGCACCCACTCCCAAACAACTATGACGAAAAATTTTACTATTGTGTAGTAGCTCCAGTGAAGTTGCTTGGTCAAAGAAGTTTCACGAAAACTTTGACAAAGCGTTTGTGTCGGCCGGCTGTTAACACTACATTGCTGACGTCACACAAACGTGCGCTTAAGCCACGGTTCAGGAGATATGACGTCATAAACATTAAGCACAAGGCCAGACGCTGTGTGTAACGCGGGTGGACGCACAGCTATAAATAAATCTCTGGGCAACACAGGGTTTCTCCGCTAGTACTGCATATCCGAAACGATACAAATACGCTTTCAGATCGTGTCAGGAGATTAGAGTATGTTGATCACAATGTAGCATTCACTTAAATAAATGTTCAAGTTTCCCTTATATTTCTACTTGCGCAAAAAAAGTCTTTCTTACACCGAAGTATATCAACCAAAGAGCAGTTGATCACGTTAATTTTCATTGGGGAACCACAATTCCGTACAAAAAGTCATTTTCACGGAAATCATACCACTTAAGAATTCAGCTCAAACTTTTCTTCGAGTTCAGTAAATGATCACAAACAAACTGTAGCCAGACTACCGATATCGGTCTATAATGACCATCTACAAATCTGTTGGAAAATGGGAAATCAAATATGATGCAAGACTATATACGTCTCCTAAACAACAAACTACAAAACAATTAAAGTTTCGTGTAATTAGATAATTTCGTGTAAATAGAAAACACGAGCTTAAAAATGTGACGAGACACACCTAAAACACAAGACGCCGCTTTTTACACCAATATTATTAAGCCAAACTGGCGTCGTCATAAGAGGTAAGAAAAGTTAGCCTGGCATCGTCGAATAGATAAACAATATAATGCAGGCCAGGTCACAGTGTCGGGAGAATCATAATGTGATTGACGCTGCGTTACAAACTGGGGTGCAGTTACGACATTACAAATATTTTTGTGACATCAGCTCGACAGGTATACATTTTTGACAGATACGTACGTACAGCTATGCAAGAAACTTACAATTATCTGTAAACTATTCTGGAACTGAAACGTTTTAAAAGTAGTTAGAGTAATTAAATGAAACACGTGAAAAATAGGTAATGAAACTAATGTTTGTCAAGAAGTATGTGGGAGAGTGGAAATACTTGGCACCGAAAACGGCATATAACTGTGTTAATATACCTATGTAACAGGTTTATGGAGCTAACAAAATTACACTAAAATGATAAAAAATAATAAAATAAACCATACGAACAAAACGTAAGACTGCAGCAAGTAATCGCCGACCTTTGTTAGTATACCCGTTGGAAATGGCTCAAGTAAATACTACGCAAGCGCCATACATTACGCACTTGGCTGTAATCGGAGACATGCGATGCTGAAGCAAATACCACGCAACCACAATATATTAAGCCCTTTGCCGTTATCGAAGTCATGTGATGACGTTGCAGTATACAAGCACAGTAATTGCTACAGAAAACGCATCGCACTGTCAATGTTGTCAGATTACTTACGCATGGATCAATTCCGATTACACATTAAATCACGATAAGCCGACCGAAGCTCCCTCACTCACAGATGCAGAAACATTGTGGTCGACTAATACTTGCAGGAGTGCCCTTTCACTACGATAAAAAATAGCAAATTTTTTATTGTAAATATACTTCATAGTAGAAAGAACGCATGATCAAACTTGTTAGTTATTTGGGTTTATACGGAATGAGGGTCACCTGTGACAGCGACAACGGTCCTGAAACGGCCGAGATTCGAGTCAAACCGAGCTTAGATGAAGGATCCTGGTACGTCATTCCATGCTGCGTCAACTCTGTGCCAGCGATGATCAATTGTAATGGCTAGCGAATGGTGGCGTACTTTCTCTTTCTTGGCAGCCCACGATCAGATGTTTTCAGTAGTGAGAGATTCAGAAATGCGCTGGTCAAGGCAAAAGTGTACCACCGTCTGTATCGAGGTCTGTAGAGAAAGTGCGGGCAATATGAAGTCTTGCATCTGCTGTTGAACGATAATGTCACGGAGACATCGAACATACGGCTTAGCCAGTGGCATTACACGTCACTAATGTTGTGGGTGCTAACGGTCGAAGCGTGCCGTCTTCACAGAGTTGTAGTTTTAATGGGCAGCAATATGAGCGAGCAAATGAACACTATAAGAAATACGAAAGGGAAAACGAGTAATGCAAAGTGCGGAAAATGTCTTTTTACGTGCCCCTGAATCATTTGGCAGCAGTGTGTCCCGCGAGTCTATATGAGGGCAGAGACAACCTATCCAGAAGAGAAACCGCAGAAGCGTCGGGTGAATGGCGCACCGCCAATGCATCGCTCCGTTCTTCCACTGCGGCTTTGTGGCTCTCGGACAATGCACGGAGCACAATGGATATGCGTCATAGAGCAGACACGGGCGGTCGGCTCCCGGCGCCTTGAAACTGGGGCACGTCAGCTAGCGGAAGGATACCCCTGCGGGCGAATTACCAGCGACGGCCTAGACTCGCCTAGGAAGGAAGCACATCCCAGGGCGGTAGACCGGACAAGGAGCTCACGTAGTCTGTAGGCAGTCTGAATATTGCCTCGCCATAACACCATCATACAATAGCTATTCACAAAAAGCCAAATTCTAGTAATGAACTTGGAAGAGTAACAAAGACGATTTCTTCTTCATTATCAGCCATTCGATTGGTTGGCGTTTCTCCATTCGCCTCTATTAGAAGTCACTACTTTCATTGTTACATAATTATAGACTCTCACTTTACGTTTAGCTTGTTTTAGAATGCCAGTTTCAATCTCCTTCGGCCTGTATTTCCTTACAATGCTCTAGGACACTAAGGAACTGTTTGTGTCGCATTATGTGACCAGTCCACTCGTGCTTTTTTCAGTTTACTGATATCTTTCACTAGTGTCTTACAGGACTTTCTGGTTGATAGCTTCATGTGTCCTTTTTGCTTTAAAGACGTCTCCAGCACTATTGCGCAAATGTTTCAAGAGATTTCAGTTCATTGTTCACTACTGTCCGTGTTTTACTACCATAATGTGGTATTCTCCAAATGCAGTTATTAACCACCTCGGTCGTAATTTATTTATTTGCGTTGTTTGAACAAAATCATTTCTTTTGTTCTTGAACTTTGTTTCTGCTTTTCTGATTCTACGGTTGTGTTTTCTTCACTTCATCCGTCTTCAGCTACCTTTTTAGGATCCTGAATGTTTTATTTTGCTTCGTCTAGTTTTAATGTTTACTTCTTCTGATTCCTTGGACCAAACGTGTATTTCTGTCTTTTTTGTGTTAATTTCCATTTTCTATTCATCCCATGACACAGTATCAATACTTATAAGACAATTCAGATATTTCTTTCACCTGGAGCTATCATAGCTATGTCATCCGCAAACCTAAGCTTGGGTTTTCTTTCACCATTTATTATTATGTCTGTACAGTGTTCTTTGCAACTATTTTTGCGTGTTATTCCCAGATATTGAACAGGACTGAAGACAGATTGCATGATTGTCCAATATCTGTGAGATTCCTAGCTTCTTTTTATGTATTTTTCATTTTTACTATCGCTAATTGTTCTTTGTATAGTTCTTTAATTATTCTTGTGTCCCTAGAGTCCGTCCGCAGCTCGTGGCCTCGCTTCCCGAGCACGGGGTCCCGGGTTAGATTCCCGGCGGGGTCAGGGATTTTCACCTGCCTCGAGATGACTGGGTGTTGTTGTGTTGTCTTCATCATCATCATTCATCCCCATTACGGTTGGAGGAAGGCAATGGCAAACCACCTCCACTAGGACCCTGCCTATACAGCGGTGCGGGTCTCCCGCATCGTCCCCTACGCCCTGTCAAGGAGTATGGTTAAAATGGCTCTGAGCACTATGGGACTCAACATCTAAGGTCATCAGTCCTCTAGAACTTAAAACTACTTAAACCTAACTAACCTAAGGACATCACACACATCCATGCCCGAGGCAGGATTCGAACCTGCGACCGTAGCGGTCACGGGGTTCCAGACTGAAGCGCCTAGAACCGCTCGGCCACATCGGCCGGCCCAAGGAGTATGGGACTTCATAATCATCATCTCTAGAGCCTAACTAAATCATTTTTAGGATTTACATTAATGTGTGTTAAAAATGTGTGACTCTGTGTTGTAGATTCCCTCCAGTACTGTTTAGTTTCTATAGGGTAATCCACCGACATACTTTCAGAGGTTGTTGTGTGGTCCAAAACAAGAAAAACATGCAAACCGGGAATCTAAAATGCAAACCTAACGACTTGTGAGAAACTGAAGATACAGTAGTTTAGTAGAAGTGATTCATCGTAGTGACGATGAATTAGTAGGTACGCACCATACAACCCATGTTTACCGTACATATTTTTCTTGTTTTGGTCCATGCTACCACCTGCCAAAATGTGAAAAGCAACAGATTCCAGTAGAAGGAGCGTGTGTCACAGTATCGAAGATTAGTTAAGTGCTCGTAGTCCTTAAGGGTACACTTTAGAGTCCACGTTTACTATTTTCCCCCATACGACTACTTCTGAAAGTTTGTCGGTGAAGTTACAGTTCATCTGTACATCGAATCAGCAATGATAGAAGGGATTTAAAATTATTGAACGAGGCTGTACCAGAGATAAGGTTCGCTGGGACACAGAGGGCTTGGCTGAAATCAGAAAAGTACTTTTGACTGTACATTTTTGTGTAACCTCAATAAAGCTGCTAAAATCTTTACTGTTCTATAGTTAGTTTCGACAATATGTCGCCGTGTGACAGACGTTTGACATAGTATACGACACGTCTATAATTTTAAACTATGTTATACATCCAATTAGGTATGTGAAAATTAGGGGGCTTGTAGTACAGCACGACAACATCTAACGAAAACCACAACACAACACATTTTGCGAATCCGACAGAATCCAGTACATTGTGGTAGACGGTGAATGTTCAGTGTTAACGAAACACCGGTTGCGTCCGAAGAATTCGTGGAACTTGTAATGTCTTCAGTATACATAAATGACTTATCAGGTACGATTAGAAGCACTGTTCATTTTTCGATGGCACATTTCGTAGTCCTTAAGGGTACACTTTAGAGTCCACGCTTACTATTTTCCCCCATACGACTACTTCTGAAAGTTTGTCGGTGAAGTTCACTGAGTAACCGTAAGGAAACGCGGAAAGAACTAGACGGTATTTGTACTTATGTAATGAATAACTTTTGTATTTGTATGTGGAAAATCTCATGTGTAAAGCCTGATACAAAGAGAACCGGCAGTGCTCTATTGTATGTTTATTAGTAAACTTCTGGAGCCCATCGTTGAATCTTTTAAGGTTTATGTTTAGAGGCAATAGATATGTACATCCGTTATCATAAATTAAGGATATTTGCAGAATGTGGTGCCACACAACGTGGCACTACACAAAACTGGCGCTAATAGCATGGGCACATAAGGAACACACACGACACAGATTTGTTAGACCACGGTATGGGTGATAAGTTGAGAAAACCATCCCGAAACACATGCTACAAAACACCAATGTTTCTGGCGCATGTACCCCGACATCAATATGAGATATGATCACCAGGCCGCACGACGGGCTGGCATACTCTCGATCAGGTGGTCGAGCAGCTGCTGGGGTATGGCTTCCGATTCTTGCAGCAGTGCCTGTCGGAGCTCCGGAAGTGTCCTGGGGTTTGAAGACGTGCAGCGATACGTCGACCGAGAGCATACTAGACGTGCTCGATGTGGTTTAGGTCTGGAGAACAGGCATGCCACTCCATTCCCCTGATATCTTTTGTTTCAAGGTACCCCTCCACGATGGCAACTCGGTAGAGCCGTGCGTTATCATCTAGAAGCAGGTAGGTGCGATCCACTGCACCCCTGAAAGGTGGACATACTGCTCCAAAATGACGTCCCGATTCACCTGACCAGTTACGGTTTCTCTGTCAGAGACATGCAGGGACGTACGTGCACCAATCATAGTCCCACCCCACACCATCAAACCACGACATCCATACAGGTCCCTTTCAAGGACATTAAGGGGTTGGTATCTGGTTCCTGGTTCACGCCAGATGAAAACCCGGCGAGAATCACTGTTCAGACTGTACCTGGACGCGTCCGTGAACACAACCTGGGACCACTGTTCCAATGACCATGTACTGTGTTCTTGACACCAGGCTTCACGTGCTCTCTTGTGACCAGGGGGCAGTGAAATGCACCTTGCAGGTCTCCGGGCGAATAAACCATGTCTGTTCAGTCATTTGTAGACTGGAGACAACTGTTCCAGTGCGGTAAGGTCCCGAGCAAGGCTACCTGCAGTACTCCGTGGCCGTCTGCGGGCACTGATGGTGAGATGTCGGTATTCTTGTGGTGTTGTACACTGTGGCCGTCCAGTACTGTAGCGCCTGGGCACGTTTCCTATCTGCTGGAATCCTTGCCATAATCTTGAGATCACAGTTTGTGGCACACGGAGGGCATGTACTACGACCAGCCTCCAGTCGCCCTAGTATTCTACCCCTCATAACGTCATCGATATGTATTATTTTAGCCATTTTCAACACACAGTCACCATTAGCACGTCTGAAAGCGTCAGCACACTTGCTGCACCGTACTCTGACATGCATCAACACACCTTTGCGTGTGTGGACTGCTGCCAGCGCCACCGTGCGACGACCGCAGGTGAAATGCACCACATCGTCATACCCCGGGGTGTTTTAAGCCCGCAAACGGTCCACCAGAACGTTGTTTCACCGTGTATCATCATTATCCTTAATTTATGAGTATGAGTGTAGAAATGTCTCTAAGAAAGTGCTTTGTATCTGTAAAGGAAATTGTCTAGAGCAATTCTGCGTTTAGAGTCCTCATAAAGTAATAATGAGGGCAGTATCAAATGAGTTATGAGATGCCCCACAGGGATCGGAATAGGTAGGTAAAACCCATGTGAAAATGTGATAGAGATGGTCAAAAAACTTCAACAGGTATTTCTGCAAGGTAGTCGACGCTGTTTTGACGAAAATATATTTGCTAATTTTAAATATCCAATATTCGAGGAAGACCGAGCGACAATATTGTTACCTACTACGTCAATTTCCCGCAGAAATTATAAGCGTAAGATCAGACGGTGAGAGGGATTTTAAAAGAGTTGTATGCAACGCAGTCGACAGTAGGCAATGCTGTGGTGGAAACTTCAATCAGAATCAAACTTTTTTTTTTTTGAGTCACCAGTTTTCTGATTCGTTTGATGAGACGCACCACGAATTCTGTACCAACCTCTTCAACTCAGAGTAGCACTTGCGACCTACGTCCTCAGTTATTTATTGGATGTATTCCAGTCTCTGTCTTTCCCTACAATTCTTATCCTCTACAGCTCCTTGATGTGTTAGTTGATGTTCTACCATCCTTTCCTTACTTAGTCAGTGTTTTCCACATACTCCTTGCCTCATCGATTCTGCGGAGAACCTCCTCTTTCCTTGCTTTATCAGTCTACCCAATTTTCAACATTCTTCTGTAGCACCACACCTCCAATACTTCCTGTCTCTCCTGTTCCGGTTTTCTCACAGTCCATGTTTCACTACCGTACAATGCTGTGCTCCAGGTGTACATTCTCAGATATTTTTTTCTCAAATTAAGAACTACGTTTGATACTAGAAGACCTCCTGTGGGCAGGAATGCCCTTTTGGCCAGTGCTAGTCTGCTATTTATCCCCCCTTTCTCCGCCTATCATCGGTTATTCTGCTGCCTGGGTATTAGAATTCCTTAACTTTATCTACTTCTTGGTCACCAATCCTGATGTTAAGTTTCTCGATGTTCCATTTTTCTGCTACTAGAAATAATTACTTTCAACTTTCTTCGATTTACCCTTATTCCGTATCGTGTAGTCATTAGACTGTTCACTCCATTCAGCACGTCCTGTAATTCTTCTTCACTTTCACTGAGGATAGCAATGTCATCAGTCAATCTTTCATCCTGAATTTTAATTCCACTCTTGAACCTTTCTTTTTCTATCATCATTGCTTCTTCGATGTATATACCGAACAGTAGGCGAGAAAGACTACTTCCCTGTCTCACACCCTTTTTCATCTGATCACTTCATACCTATAGTTTACCTGTATTTTTCTCAGAATTTCGAACATCTTGCTCTATTTTACATTGTCGAGCGCTTATTCCAAGTCGACAAATCGTATGAACGTGTCTTGATTTCTCTTTGTCTTCCTTCCGTTATCAACAGCAACGTCAAAATTGTTTCTCTGGAACCTTTACCTTTCCTAAAGCCAAACTGGTCGTCATCTAACACATCCTCAATTCCTTTTCCATTCTTCTGTATATTATTCTTGTCATCAACTTCGATACATGAGCTGTGAAGTTGACTGTGTGATAATTCCCGCACTTGTCGGCTCTTGCAATCGTCGAGACTGGGGGTATGATGTTTTCCGAAAGTCAAATGGTGTATCAAATGGTTCAAATGGCTCTGAGCACTATGGGACTTAACATCTGTGGTCATCAGTCCCCTAGAACTTAGAACTACTTAAACCTAACTAACCTAAGGACATCACACACATCCATGCCCGAGGCAGGATTCGAACCTGCGACCGTAGCAGTCGCGCGGTTCCGGACTGCGCGCCTAGAAAATGGTGTATCGCTACACTCGTAAACTCTACACATCAACATGAATAGTCGTTTTGTTAACACTTCTCCAAATTATTTTAGAAATTCTGATGGAATGTTATCTATCCCTCTCACTTATTTGATTTCAAGTCTTCCAGAGATCTTTTAAATTCTGATTCTAATACTGGATCCCCTATCTCTTCTATATGGGCTGCTGCTTCTTCTTCTATCACGCCATCAGACAAGTCCTTCCTCTCATAGAGGCCTCAATGTATTCTTTTCACCTTTGCGCTCTCTCCTATGCATTTAACTGTGGAATTCCCATTGCGCTCTTATTTTACCACCCTTGCTCTTAATTTCACCGAAGGTCGTTTCGACTTTCCTACATGCTGAGCCAGTTATTCCGACGACCATTTCTTTTCCGTTTTCTTCACATTTTTCATGCAGCTATTTCGTCTTAGCTTCCCTGGACTTCCTGTTTATTTCATTCCTGAGAGATTCGTATTTCTGTATTCCTAAATTTCCTTGAACATTTTTGTACTTCCTTCTTTCATTGATCAACTGAAGTGTTTCTTCTGGTACCCATGGCTCCTTCTCATTTATCTTCTTTGTACCGATGGTTTTCTTTCCAACTTCTGTGATTGCCCTTCTTAGATATGCACATTCCTTTTCAATTGGACTGCCAACTAAGCTCTTCATTCTCACAGTATACGTCAAGTGTAGTTCTTCATTCCTTAGTACTTCCGTATCGAAATTCTTTTCGTATTGATTCTTCCTGATTAAACTTCAACCTACCCTTCGTCACTACTACATCGTGATCTGAGTCTATATCTGCTCCTGGGAACGCCTTACAACCCAGTACCTGATTTCGGAATTTGTCTGACCATGACGTAATTTAACTTATACCTTCCCGACGCACTATATAGTGTTTTTAATGTGATAGACACTGGCAGCGGGAACCTACGCCTTTAAACTTAAAATCTGTTTTTGAATGCCTGAGAAAGTACGAGTAAGTAGCATGGCTCGCGGAATTCTAAAACGTATTAGTGAAACCAATCGTCGTCAGTCTTTCGAACTGATACCACAATACTTACGTTGAGGTTCGCAGCTACGAAACTCAGTAACAAAATGATGCCTGAAGAGACCCGTCAGATGATCAGTTTGCATTTAGTGAAGCTAAACGCGCCACAGAGGCAGTTGTGATATTGCCCTTGATAATGGAAACACGGCTTTAAAAAAACGAACACAGTTTCACTGGATAAGTCGACCAGCATAAATGCTCTCGGTATTGTAAAATTGCAAAGAGATGTACTAAATACTTGGAATAATAGGTATCGGTGCCGGTAATATACAATACGTACAAGAATCAAGACAGAAAGATACGAATAGAAAATAGAGGAAGAAGTGTTCGTATTAAGAACGGTGAAAGATGGGTATGCAGCCTCACTCTTCTACCTGCACACTGTAGAAGCAACGACGGAAGCAAACGATTTCCTCACCTATGCCAATGTCATCACCTCATCGTGGCACCTACAACAGACACCTGGCCCAATGGCTCTCCGTGCTTTTGTTCACTGTCAGTTCTCTGTAGACATTATGCAAGCGCCTGTGACTATCTGCGATGCTCAATGGCGCCTGTGAATATCTGTGATGCTCAACGGCAGCTCTCTGCTTGGAACACACCTCCGTTACAGACGCCATTTTGAACGTTACATACAGTGCCGCCACCTTTAAGAACTTCAAGAAACTATAGAGCGCTGGAGAAGAAATAGTCCACGATGTCCCACAGAAAATTCAGCATTTTTTAAACGAAACTGGCCGGGAAAAAGTAGTGTGCCGCATTACTTATTGAACAACCCTTGTATAATAGCCAAAGAAATAACGAAGAAATCAGGTCACAAGTTTCGACTGATATTATGACCTAAAAAGAAAATTTTGTTTTGAATGTAAATTCGGAAATGAAAATAATGTGGAATGACAATGGATTATTTGCGAAAACTGCTGCAGAATTGATGATTCTGATTTTTTGCTGAAGTAGATGTGAGTTGAAAGTCAGATCGGTATCTTCAAATAAAGTCGAATTGAGGAGATAGCACACTGATATCCCCTCTGCATATGTGGAAAGTATTTTCCTTATCGACACGACGGCAAATCGTCGAAAACCAAATATGGTTTCTGATGAGATGTTTCACAAAAAGAATTGTTTGGAAAACTAATTTAAAAGTAACAAAAAGTCCTTTCGTTTAATAAAGGACAAAGAATTGTAACAATAAACGTCAGTGGATTTCAAATTTAAGGGCATCGCGCATGCCCACGCTGCAAATTGCAACCAATGTGCAAGTGGGTGCGAGCGCGTGGCATCCGCGAGGCAGTGAAAAAGCGAGCACTTGGCTGCGCCAGCGGCGTGGCCGTCTCAAGCGCTCACTAGGCTGCCAATAGGCGAGGCATCGTCGTTAAATTTCGGCAACTTCAGCGAAGTATGTTCGCGTTCTCTCTCACACACCGTAGCAGTGTGAACGCCAGATGGACTGGTCACGCTACTGCAGTGCTCTTCTACGCACCCTGTGTCGTTGGTGAGCTCGCAGGTCCAGGGGCAGGGCTCCGGGCGGGGCTGCGCCGTGTGCGAGTCCTTCCAGCCGACGAGCGGCGGGAAGCAGATGACGAAGCTGAGCACCCAGACGCCCGCGATGAGCATCTTGGCGCGCCGCGGCGACATGATGCTGGGGTAGGTGACGGGCCGCGTCACCGCCACGTAGCGGTCCAGCGAGATGGCGCACAGGTTCAGGATGGACGCCGTGCACATCCACACGTCCACCGCCAGCCACACCGCGCACCACACGTCGCCGAAGATCCACACCTGCCGGCACATCCCAAAAAACACTCCATTACGAACAACTCCGAATTTACTAAAAGAAAGATCAAACCAACTCATTAATTACTTCACGAAACTGTAATATATGATAAAATACACGAGCTTGAAAAATAAACACAGACAAATACAAATACTAAAGTAAAACTTTTCTACATCTACATGGTTACTCTGCTATTCACACATAAGTGCCTGGCAGAGGGTTAATCTAACCATTTTCATACTGCTTCTCTACCATTCCACTCTCGAATGGCGCGTGGGAAAAAGGAACACCTAAATCTTTCCGTTCGAGCTCTGATTTCTCTTATTTTATTATGACGATCATTTTTCCCTACGTAGGTGGGTGCCCACAAAATATTTTCGCATTCGGAAGAGAAAGTTGGTGAATGAAATTACGTAAATAGATCTCACCGCAAAGAAAGCCGCCTTTGTTTCAGTGACTGCCACCCCAACTCGCGTATCGTATCAGTGGCACTCTCACCCCTATTGCGCGATAACACGAAACGAGCTGCCCTTCTTTGCACTTTTTCGATGTCCTCCGTCTATCCTAACTGGTAATGATCCCATACCGCACAGCAATATTCCCGCAGAGGACGGACAAATGTAATGTAGACTGCCTCTTTAATTGGTTTGTGGCATCTTCTAAGTTTTCGGCCAAAAAAACGCAGTCTTTGTTTCGCCTTCCCCACAATATTATCTATGTGGTAATTCCAATCTAAGTTGCTCGTAATTGTAATTCTTAGGTATTTAGTCGAACTGACAGCCCTTAGATTTGTGCGATTTATCGTATACCCAAAATTCATCGGATTTCTTTTACTACCCATTGGATGACCTCGCACTTCCTTTGTTTAGTGCTAATCGCCACTTTTCGCACCATACAGAAATTCTCTCTAGATCATTTTGTAATTGGAATTGATCGTCTGATGATTTTACTAGACGGCAAATTACAGCGTCATCTGCAAACAATCTAAGGGGGCTGATCATTTATATAAATGAGGAACAGCAGAGGGCCTATGACACTACCTTGCGGTACGCTAGATATCACTTCTGTTCTACTCGATGATTTACCGTCTATTACTACGTACTCTGACCTCTCTGAGGAAAAATCACGAATCCACACAACTGAGACGATTCTCCATATGCAGGCAATTTGATTAATAGGCGCTTGTCAGGAACGGTATCAAAAGCCTTCTGGAAATCTAGGAATATGGAATCGATGTGAGATACCTTGTTCACAGCACTTATTACTTCATGGGAATAAAAAGCTACCTGTGTTGTACAAGAACGATATTTTCTGAATCCGTGTTGGCTATATATCAATAAGTCATTTTCTTCAAAGTGATTCATAATGTTCGAGTACAGTATACGCTCCAAAATCCTACTGCAAATTGAGGTCAGTGATATGGGTCTGTAATTCAATGGGTTACTCCTATTTCCTTTCTTGAATATTGGTGTGACCTGTGCTGCTTTCCAGTCTTTAGGAACAGACCTTTAGTCAAGTGGGCGGTTGTATATGATTGCTAAGAAAGGCGCAATTGTGTCTGCATACTCTCAGAGGAACCTGATTGGTATACCATCTGGACCGGAAGACCTGCCTTTCTTAACTGATTTGAGTTGTCTCGCAACACCTAAGATATCTACTTTTATGTCACTCGTGCTAACAGCTGTTCTGGTTTGGAATTCTGGAATATTTACTTCGTCTTCTTTCGTGAAGGAATTACGGAAAACTGTGTTTAGTAATTCCGCTTTAGTGGCACCATAATCGGCAACATTTCCATCGCTATCGCGCAGTGACGGTATTGACTGTTTTTTGCCACTGGTGTACTTTACATGTGACCACAATCTCTTTGGGTTTTCTACCATATTTTTACGCTATAGTAAAATGATTTATCAGATTGTTTGCTAGTGATGCTGTTGTCAACAGGAAATTATCGTCGTTGGGCACTTGTAAGAAAATGCAGAATGACTTGAACAAAAATTCCACTTGCTGTAATGAATCGTACCTCTCTTAAAACACCGATATACGCTCTAAGACAAAAAAAGAAAAAAAATTGATGGAAAATGCAACGTTCTAAACTTTGGCGGCTAATGGATAAATGTGTGCTGCTGCAGCGGCAATTTCACCGCGTAGCTGGCTAGGATAATAAACAGGGGACATGTCGAAACGAGGACATAAAGTCTTTGCGAATATCATTCCATGTACTGTCCGCCCCGATAGCTGAGTGGTCAGCTTGACGGATTGCCGTCCTACGGTCCAGGTTCGATTCCCGGCTGGGTCGGGGATTTTCTCTGCTCAGAGCCTGGGCGTTGTGCTGTCGTCGTCTTTTCATCCCCATCCGGCGCGCAGGTCGCCCAACGTGGCGTCGAATGTAATGAGACCTGGACCAAGGCGACCGGACCTGCCCCTCAAGTGGCCTCCCGGCCAATGACGCCCAACGCTCATTTCCATTTTTTTCATTCCATGTACTCAGCTGGACAGTAACTATGCCTCGCCGACAGGCGCGTGAAAAATGTAGATAGATGTCAACATTTCAGAGATGCCGTGTTGTTGGGCTCAAAGAAGGAAGTTGTGATAACCGGCGAATCGCTCGACATTTGAATAGGAGTGTCGCCACTACTACACAATGTTGGTGGGAATGCGTGAACCATTGCCGAACACAGCGTCAAGAAGGAAGCGGTCGACCAAGAGAGACGACAGAATGTGAGGAGCGAGTAATCGTCAGAGAGGCACTCAGAGCCCTGCATTAATCATTATCATCGATCCGATATGCAAATAGCGCTTCGATGACCACAAAGACCATTATTAATAGGCGGCTCAATTAAGGGGGTCGGTCGCGATGGCCGAGCAGTTCTAGGCACTTCAGTCCGGAACCGCGCGACTGCTACGGTCGCAGATTCGAGTCCTGCCTCGGGCATGTCCTTAGGTTAGTTAGGTTTAAATAGTTCTAAGTTATAGGGACTGATGACCTCAGATGTTAAGTCCCATAGCGCTCAGAGCCACTTTTTCAATTAAGGGGACTGAGCTTACGTCTCCCCCTTGCGCCGACTACCATTGACCTCCGTACACCAACGAGCCCGATTGAATTCGGGCTGCAATATCACCGACTGCAGTAGAATTGTCTTCGGTGATGAGTTCAGCTTCGTGCCATGTATCATGACCAACGAAAACATGTCTGAGACGCCCCGGACTGTTGTGTGATAACGACCTGACTATTGCCCGCCATACGGTCCGACACCCAGGAGTGGTGGCCAGGGGTGCCATTTGATAGCAGGACTCCTTTGGTTGTTATCCGTGGCACCCTTACAGTACAGGTGTCCGTCAACGATATTCTATGCCCCGTTTGTTTGTCCATCATGGAAAGTCATCCAGGGTTTACATTTCAGCAAGATGAAGCCCGTTCGCACACGGCACAAGTTCCTACTGCTTGTGTTCGTACTTGCGAACTCCTACCTTGGTCAGCAAGATCTCTGGACTTCTCCCCAGTTAAGTACATTTGCAGCATTAGGGAGGGATTCTCCAAGCAGCTCGGAAGTTTGAGGATCTAACGAGCCAGATGGGCAGAACATGGCACGATATCCCTTAGGAGGGTATCCACATGGGCGCAGCCCCGAATGCTCCCGAAACCAGGTAGGTAAGCAGGTAAAAGGACCGAATCCGCTCAAACTGACACATTGTATCTTGTATTATAGACAATAATATAATTATCTCTGCCATGTTCCTTATCTCCATCCCCTTCCCCTCCCACGTTTTAAACAAAAAATATTGATTCACTTAAAAGCACGTTTTGCGCGTGACCTTGAGCGGGACTTAGTCGTTGACGCTGTGTTGGCTGGCATTTATCTCAATAAGATAAAAGATAAAATTTTTTTAAACATACATGCGAAAAATTTTTACATCTTCTACTTTAACTTCATATGCATTCCTTTTCCTGCTTGGAGTACTAATAGCGTTTAGAAACGGGAGGATTCGGTCCCATCGTTTTTCAGATCCTTGCGGGGTTGGGAAGATTCGGTACCATTTTTCTGACCTGCGCCCATCCAAGAACTCCGTCAATGAATGCCAAGCCGAATAACTGCTAGAATACCAACACGTTACTCACTTGCTTAGTTTCTGAAGCTCTTTCTCTTGAATAAATCATCCAATCTTTTAGTTTTATTTATTTAAATATTGTATGTAAAACTACCACGTCTCCACTAGCCGCGGTAGAGAACAGAAGCATTTGAGAGTGCCACAAATAAGGCAGTTTAACCGTGGCAACAGAAATACAGAGTGTGCAAATCTTAAGGGCGTAAGAAGTTTTCGCTTCATGTGTCACATCCAAGTAACGTACCTCGATGAAACTTACACCACATACATAGAAAGAACTGCTACAGTATAGCACCGATGGTCACTCAAAGAAACACGCAATGAGCCGAACACAAAGGAGACTTTTAATCAAGGACAACCAGTAAACTGGTCACCGCGATTCATGAATTTTCACTGGAAATTAAAAACGGCGGGACGCCGATCTTAATATAAAATGTAATGACCTCGGACGGTTGTACATGTTCTACATCGTGCTCTCACGCTGGCCACAACGTTGGCATGTGGTTCTCGTCATTCTTGTCATTCACCGAGAATGCACTCATTCCAAGAGCTTCTCCATCTGCGCTATTCGATGATTTCGCGCGTTGTCTTCTATTAAAATGAAGTCAGTGCCGAATGCACCGCTGAAAAGACGTACATGGGACATGAGACAGTGCCTCAATAACGAAAGTGGAGAGTGTACAGTGTTCCATGATTTGGAGGACAGTACGCCCAAGCAACATCATGCCTCCCCACAGCATAACACCTGGATCACCAAAACGATCATGTCTGCCAGTGCTGGACGTAGACTCATATAGCGACAGACGGTAGCACGTCATGCAGCAACGAACGTTGTTGGAGCTTATCGTTTTTTTTCGTAAGGTGTTATTTTTCCGGGCAGTCATAATGTTGCATGGCCGTACTGATACCTAAACAATATGACACACTCTCCGCTCAGTGTTATTGAGGCACTATACTCCTTTCCACTGTATGTCTTTTCTGGGGGTCATTCGGCCATGGCTTCATGCTAATAGATGAAAATGCGCGATCGTATCGAACAGCGCAGGTGGAAAAACTCTTGGAATGAGTGGATAGTCGGTGAACGGACTAGCGTGCCCGTGTTCCCGACTTAAATCCCGTCTGACTCCTGTGGGATGCGTCGAGGAGGCTTTCTGCAGCATGTCCACCTGCACCAACGATTATCGAGCAACTTTTATCAGCGCTGATAGAGGAATGGAACGCCCAACCACTATAACTCCTTACTAAACTCGTGGCCGGTATTGGACACGTTGCAGAGCATGCCTTGCCGTCGGTGATGACCTAATAAGGACTCTGTCCCGTTTTTTATAGTCTACAGGGAATCATCATTACTCGCGGTGATGCTTCAGTGTAATTTTTATCTGTGAATAAAATTGTCATTTCCTTTTGTCTCATTGCGTGTTTCTTTCAGTTACTTTATGCGCTAAACTACACCAGTTTATTATATATATATATATATATATATATATATATATATTACCTTATGCGCTAAACTACAGCAATTTATTATAGAGTTTAATCGAGCTGTTTTACTTGGCAGCGAAACAATTCCGTGTTTAAGTTTTGAACATCATCTAGTAATGTCAGATACCACCTAGATGGCTGTCTGACCAAAAACTATTTCATCCTTCCGTACAAAACATTCAGTTAGGCCATGGAGCCACCAAGATTTATGTCTGCCAACACAGGGAGCACTATATACGGAACTGTTAACTGCAGCTCTCCAGTTCAAAAATGGCTCTGAGCACTATGGGACTTAACTACTGAGGCCATCAGTCCCCTAGAACTTAGAACTACTTAAACCTAACTAACCTAAGGACATCACACACGTCCATGCCCGAGGCAGGATTCGAACCTGCGACCCTAGTGGTCGCGCGGTACCGGACTGTAGCGCCTAGAACCGCTTGGCCACCCCGGCCGGCAGCTCCCCAGTTGTTCACAGGACAACACTTATTTGCCAAGTGCATGACATAAGCGGTCGCACGCCGAGGGTCGGCCAGTTCTGGGCAGTTCTCACCAATTATCACTAGACAACAGTGGAAATGTAGCCGGGGTGAAATAAATATTTGTGAACTATGTCGACTACGCTGATAGCGACAACGACAATGAATAACTCGGATTAGCTTTCTTTTCCAACTTAAACTGAGTGCATTTAATTATATTTTATTAGCATTCATTGACAATTCATTCCGATATATGTTTCGAAATCCGTCTGATGGTAGACAGAATGCTGTGTGTTTTGTCGCTACTTTTAGCTCTGGCGCGTTGCAACAACGGGCAGGGGAAGAGGAACGAAGGAGTCGAACATGTTTCCTTCAAGAGAAGTTTTACTCTGTTACAGCGTTCTGTTCGTGTGTTGGAAGAACGTGCTACTGTAATTAGTGTGTGTGGTCATCGTAATTTCTGTGATTCAAAATGCCTCTCAGATGGGTAAACAGTGCCCACAAATTTTGCTGCATTGCGGACAGGCTACATTGGAAGTGCTACCTATTAGGAAGGTGTACAGACTGTACTTTGGCTGTAATATCGGGGACCAGGACAAGTTCTGGAATCGTCATGTGTCTTGCATACCTTGTGACTTAATTGTGAAAGATCTTCCATGGGCTTTGATATACCCATGAACTGACGAGAAATATCAAATGGTGTAAATGATTATCACCTTTGTATGACAGCTCTATTAACACAAGGTATTCGCAAGAAAAAAAGTCTTCCATGACACAGTCTACCATGGCGTCGGCCTTGCGACCAGTGCCTCACGAACGTTGACTGCCTGTCCCAATCCACTTGACTGCGATAGTGACGAGAGCGGTACTGAAACTAGTGATGCACAGTTACCTTCAAAACTCAGGTCTTCGAAAGATCCTGATTTTGTGTGTAACGACGAATGTACACAGTTTCACAAAATAACACAGTGTGAACTTAATGACTGAACTTAATTACCTAACGAGAGATCTGGAACAGCCGGAAGGTAAAGCTCAGTTGTTGGTGTCAACACAACAAAAGAGGAACTGCCTTAATAAGACGGTAAGCGTGACTCTGTAACCGCCATATGCTATTCCTTCCATTTTTCGAAAGTGAAAAGAATCTCTTACTTTGTAATGATGTACAGGGACTATTGGCAGCAACAAACACTGACTATAAGAGTCAGTGCTTGTTCATCTTCTCCTCCAAATTAAGTCTCAAGTGCATGCAACTGCATAATGATAATGTGTTACCACTGCCACTGCCAGGTTTCCGGGAATCTGGAAGTCTTTGGCATATTGGCTACACGAAATGTCGTAGCTTCCTGTGCGTCTGAGATAACCGCGCCAAAGTATTTCATTATAAAAGAAAGACTGGCCTAAGTCTCAATCACGTGAATCAGTTTCTCACAACGTTATGCACAAAGCACTTGTGAAATCCAACAATATAATTCTCCTGCTCTTCATATCAAACTGGACTTAATCAAAAACTTCGTTAAGGCCATGAAAAAACCTAGGGAAGCATGTCTCTATTTGCTTGTGAAATTTCCACGTCTTAGTGAGGCTGGATTTTCGTGGATCACCAGATACGCAAACTATACAAAGATGAGCATTTCAACGCTATCCTGATAAGTGATGAAATGTTAGCTTGGGATGTCTTGGTTCAAGCGTTAACACACTACCTTGGAAATAAGAGGGAAGAAAACTATAATGATCTTGTGGCAAATCTTCTGCACTGCTATAATAAACTGGGGTGCCACACGTCGTTAAAATTACATTTCCTAGATTAGCAAATTACCACTCGGACTCCTTTCTTACAACTGTAGTGCTGTGAAATACAAGCAAGAAGTACGCTTCCACCAATAAATTTCGGACATGGAAATGAGATACCGGGAAAGTGAATGAATCAATGTTAGTCCATTATCGCTGGGTATTAATCAGGGAGTTTGCAACAGAAAACTACAAAGGCCACGCAAAGCGGCTGCGCCTTCAGTGACCTTCTTGTGAGGGATAACACTAAGGTAATTTATCACAACTTCAAAACTAGAGATAATCTTACATTAATACTTCATTATCGGAACATCTGAAAGCATAAATATTAGCTGTTTTAATGCCAGTTACAGAAAAAAAGTAAATTTATATTGATTAGTGTTACCACCAACTTGCATGCCAGTTATCGACCAGTTACAGCTATTATCGCCCGGTGTTGGCAGTTCTTCGGTTCTAAAGTTGCCTGTAAGTTATCTATAGTGTCGACCAAAAAAATCGTCCTATAGGTAAAAGTGATAGTTCATATAATGAGAGACAGAACTTTTTTAAATACTGAACATGAATTAGATAAGCCAGTAATCTTCTACTGTTAGTTTAGATGCAGAATCTTACGTCAGCGCCATGCTTCCTCTGCAAGCCAAGACGAGTAACTTATTACAATATTATTTTATATAGAAATTTTGCCCTGTAAATCTGGGTAGCAGGTAAGCCACTTCCATTTAGTTACTGATATCTGTGTCAGGGTTTCACTTTCTAACTACAATCTTGTTGAGCACCTACTTTTGGTAAACGCAACAAAAACATACCTATTATAAAGAGGAAGAACGGTGTAGTCTCTGATGAAAAGATTAGTGTTGAACATCTTGCACAAGTCTCATCGTACATGTCTTTAATGGTAATACGAAGAAGCCCTATGAAGTGGGACGACAACTTAAAATGAGTATTAGGGAAGGTGAATGATATGTTGAAAAATTACTGGGAAAGTGCGGACGATTTGTAAACGAAATCGTACACAAGACGCTAGTGCGAACAATTTTAGAACGTTGTTTTGTCTGAATACTTGAAAACATTCTCGGTACGCAAGCATTGTAATTTCTTCTACATCTTCAGTATGCTGTGGTCTCTGCTTCTTGACATAATTCGCGCTCACAGAGTTGCACACATACGTTCCCCGTCTGAAAATCATTCAAGCACCATATTGTATGTACATCAAGTGGCTAAATTATCGTCCATGCACTATTTCACTAAACTATACTGCTCACTGTATAATTAACCGAAAGCTGATAATATTAATTTAGTTTGAACGACAACATTTCATCTAAAGAAATATTCATAATTTACGATAAGTCAAAATGCACCAAGCAAAAATTTTTTAATATATTTTAAGGATAAATTATTAGAAATCTCTGAGACTCCTCTTTCAAGCAGACGTTTAGGTTTCCTGAAAACTAAATATATCAAAGTTATTCACAGTTAAAATTTCGTGCTCCGGTATAAAACTGTAGTTCTTTCCAAAGCCCGGGTTTCTGTTTCAAAAATAACCTTTTAGTATGTTAACTATTCCAATTAGAAAATTTCACTCTCTAGAAAGTTCTTAGAGAAATTTGAAAATCCCGTTACACATTAAAATTTTTCTCTCAAGACTAAGTACCTGTTATTTTTATCACTTTTTAAGTATACAGATTTTGGTGAAAGATGGCATCACTACGTGTGGCATGTTTGTATCTTTAATTTTTTGTCTTTTCATATCTAACATACAATAGTCTTGTATTTTACCATGTCTAAATTTCTGTTATACGCTCATCTGTAAATAAGCGTCGCACCCAAAGTCTGAGTCATTCGTATGGAGTCGTGGAAAAGCTTTCAAACACTACAGTTGCAATAATCGTGCTGCAATTTTGAATGACAAGCTATAATGGATTATCATTTAGTACGCTAACTGGTCCCACAGTTATTACGTTGAGCATTGTCACCTGTGGACGTCGTCTAGAAGGTGAAGCATAACGGTTTGTCGTTCAATATTGTTGCTTCTACATTATAAAACTCTGATTATCGAAATTCAACCTAGTGGCAATGAATGCAAGGGTAATTAAAGACAAATTCTGCAGCTTTGAGTACGTTATTTAATAACAGTTCACCACATTCAGTAACGTTTTATTATAATTCCAGTCTCAGATCGCAATATTTACTTGTAATCAGGTTATTAATTTAGGTTGATATTGACCATCTTCAGACCTACAAAAATATAAGCTCTCGTAACTATAAGAATTTGAAGCAGAAAACACTATAAACCAACTATACAACATTTTTGTAACTCAACAGAAACGTGTTGCAGTGTACATATCACGCCATTACATGCGATGGTGCAGTCAAAATCATTCGCTACTTCGGCATTGTCAAACAAACAAAATTGTCATATCTAAAGAGAACCACTGAAGCGAACGTACTGCCGTGGACCGGCAAGAAATTTGCCACCATTCAAGCCCACTACATCTCGCCGCTGGACGTCAGTTCATATGATTTCAGAGAAGTATATTCCTTGTTCTCCAGTATAGGGAATGTATATAAAAACTTAGTTCACGTTTTATAAAAGGAAACGTAGAAGGCACAACGGAAATGCTCTTGCTTTTACGTCATATAACAAAATGTAACGGGACAGTATACTATATTTAAACAAACACCTGTGTTGGAAGATTACATGATCTCTCTACACAGTGGAAATTTGATTACAGGAAGAATTATACCTCACTACTGAAAAAAATTGGAGCTCGCAATAACTACAGGCACAACGGTAAAATTAATTAAAAATGTCATTGGATGCCGCAGAGTCACTGTCACACGACATCAACAAAATAGCCAAATTATCAATGTGTTAAAATAGGTATTATGAAAACATAAAAACTGAGAATATATTAACTGGCATATCGCACCAGGAATCGCAAGCCACTGGCTAGTGGGCAGGCTACGCTCGTGCATTCCACTCGCTTATCAGTAGTGGTTAAAATGACCCACAGAAAAGTGATGGGTCCACGTATTATTTGTGATGAAATTTTCACTTGGCAGGGGAGTGTGCGTTGATATGAATCCTTCCGTCAGATTAAAACTGTGCGCCGGACCGAGACTCGAACTCGGGGCTTTTGCCTTTCTCGGAATAGTGTTCTATCGACTGAGTTGACCAAGTAGGACTGACGTCACCTCCTCACAGATGTACTTCCGCCAGTATCTCGTCTCCTACATTCCAAACTTCACAGAAGTTTTCCTGCCAAACTTGCAAGACTCTGGAAGAGAAGATATTGTAGAGACATGGCATAGCCACAACCTGTAAGATGTTTCCATATTGAAATTTTCACTCTACAGAGGAGCGTGCGCTGATATGAAATTTCATGGCATATTAAGACTGTGTGCTGGACCGAGACCCAACTCGAGACCTTTGCCTTTCGCGGGCAAATTGGTAGCTCAGTCGGTAGAGCGCTTATCCGCGAAAGGCAAAGTCCCCTATTTCGAATCTCGATCCAGCACAGAGTTTTAATCTGCCAAGAAGTTTCATATAAGTGCACACTCACTCAGCAAGGGGCGTTACGCATTTGTTGTGTGTTTACTTCCAGTTTGTGCGGAATTTTAGTGGCATTGTCTATATTTTATATCCTAAATCAATTTAAGGAATTTTGAAGCAAAAAAATAAAAAAAATATAACATTGGTGTTGTCAACTGTGAATACTGTTCCTTGTTGTTTGGTCCAGTTCTACCACGTAACAGCGTATCCGGCTGGTTAAAATTTGTAAAAGACCACAGCGATGGGTATGAGTGGTTGTTAGGGCAGCTTGTGGGAGTCAGAGGAGAGCTGCATGCTAAAAAGAGCGCGAAAACGTTCGCATGCCAAAATTCTTGTCGAGGTCTTTTAATAGACGGGATCATATTCTGGTTTTTGTACTCCTATAAGAGAATTTTTACGTTGCTGCCACAATACCTCTCCGTCGTTAATCTGGGAGTTGATACGGAAGCATAAACGTAAATTGGTTTGTGGGGCTGAAGGGACCAGGCTACAAAGGCCAACGGTCCACGGGTAGGTTACGGTAAATCACGACATATGATACCGGTTTACTCCTGGAACTGTGTTCCCCGCACTGGGCAACGTCGCAGTGCCGGAAGCTACAGAGGCGGTCGGTCGCCAGCAGAACTTGCGACGCGGCCGACCGGAAGGTTATCGGCACGTCTCGCGCTGCCAGTGGGACCCCGTCTGGCGCAACCGCAGGCGCCGACGCGCCGCTGCAGCCGCAGCCGCAGCCGGCAAATATCGCCTGTTGCCGCCAGCCCGCCCCCGTTTGGTCCCTCACGGCTCTGCAGCGCCGCCAAATCAATAACTCCAGCTCCACTGTCCTCCACTGGATCTCACATAAATACTGCCACCATCGGGCACAAAAGCCAGTGCGGTAGAAGAACGGGTTCCCACACCCGTCTTCACTAATTGTTGTTGAGATCTGCTCTTTCAGAGAAATTTCAGTATTTCTGGTAAGCATATGGGAATTAATATTTATTGAAAATTAAATACTGTATGAAAAATTTTAAGAAATATATTACACAAAGTAGGTTTAGGTGTTTAAGAAAGTGCCCCACATTCTCACTGTAGTCAGCTACTTGCTAGATACACTACTGGCGATTAAAATTGCTACACGAAGAAGAAATGCAGATGATAAACAGGTATTCATTGGGCAAATATATTATACTGGCATGTGATTACATTTTCACGCAATTTTGGTGCACAGATCCTGAGAATTCAATACCCAGAACAACCACCTCTGGCCGTAATAAAAGCCTTGGTACGCCTGGGCATTGAGTCAAACAGAGTTTGGATGGCTTCTATTCAAGAGTAGTGACTGGCGTATTCTGACGAGTCAGTTGCTCGGCCACCATTGACCAGACGTTTTCAATTGGTGAGAGATCTGGAGAATGTGCTGGCCAGGGCAGCAGTCGAACATTTTCTGTATCCAGAAAGGCCAGTACTGGACCTGCAACAGAAGGTCATGCATTATCCTGCAGAAATGTAGGGTTTCGCAGGGATCGAATGAAGGGTAGAGCCACGGATCGTAAAACATCTGAAATGTAACGTCCACTGTTCAAAGTGCTGTCAATGCCAACAAGAGGTGACCGAGACGTGTAACCAATGGCACCCCATACCATCACGCCGGGTGATACGCCAGTATGGCGATGACGAATACACGCTTCCAATGTGCGTTCACCGCGATGTCGCCAAACACGGATGCGACCATCATGATGCTGTAAACAGAACCTGGATTCATCCGAAAAAATGACGTTTTGCCATTCGTGCACCCAGGTTCGTCGTTGAGTACACCATCGCAAGCGCTCCTCCTGTCTGTGATGCAGCGTCAAGGTTAACCGCAGCCGTGGTCTCCTAGCTGATAGTCCATGCTACTGCAAAAGTCATCGAACTGTTCCAGCAGATGGTTGTTTCCTTGCAAACGTCAGGGATCGAGACGTGGCTGCACGATCCGTTACAGCCATGCGGATAAGATGCCTGTCATCTCGACTGCTAGTGATACGAGGCCGTTGGGATCCAGCACGCCGTTCGGTATTACCCACCTGAACCCACCGATTCCATATTTTGCTAACAGTCGTTGGATCTTGACCAGCGCGAGCAACAATGTCACGATACGATAAACCTCAATCGTGATAGGCTACAATCCGACCTTTATCAAAGTCGGATACGTGATGGTACGCATTTCTCCTCCTTACACGAGGCATCACAACAACGTTTCACCAGGCAACGCCGTTCAACTGCTGTTTGCGTATGAGAAATCGGTTGGAAACTTTCCTCATGTCGGCACGTTATAGGTGTCGCCACCAGCGTCAATCTTGTGTGAATGCTCTGAAAAGCCATTCATTTGCATATCACAGTATCTTCTTCCTGCTGGTTAAATTTCACATCTGTAGCACGTCATCTTCGTGGTGTAGCAATTTTAATGGCCAGTAGTGTACATTATCTGAACGATTTTCTTATCATATTATGTGGGATGAGTCATTTTGCTGGATATGTAAAGACGAATGGTTTCAGCGGATGGCTACATGTTGTCCATTTACGCATTCTTAGAATGCACTCTGGCCTATATTTAGCATTAATGAAGATATTATTTTTCAGAAAGGGAGATCAGGGTGAAGTTGTCGTGGGGGACAAGTATTAGTTGGGTTCCTGTGGGACCTAGTCACCCCATGAAGGCTAACCTGTTTGCTGTGCCACACCTATATATAATAAAGTTCGTGGATTGTAGTTTTCCTGCTGTCAGAAAGTGGTCAGTTTGCGAATATGTTGTAGAGAGGCAAGTGACTTATCTCTTTTTAATGAAATTGTGTTGAGAGTGACATATGTTAGCTCCGTAATCATACTTTAGCTACTGAAATTTCGGTCATGCTGTTAGAGGGTGTATAGCTTTTGTGCAATCGCGTCAGTGTGGGCAAAGAGGCCCTCTCAGCTCCGGTTTTGACCTGTTTGCGTAGGGGAAAGACGTAAAAGCAGTGGCCGAAACAAGGGCGATACTTGCAGCAAGTTTTTATAATACTGACCAGAAGCGGCAAATAAAGAAAGAGAAGTAAGTGGAAAGAAGAATAAACGGAAAGCACCAGAAGAGAAGAATGGAAGTAAAAAGAAGAGTACGAAGAGCAGGAACCCCAGTCCTAGAAGATCTCTTATTGACGACAACAATGAAGACGAAGTGCATGAACTGAGAAAAAAAAACTTTCAATTAATAATAAGTATTAAAGGTCATATTTTCTTGTACTGTTACAAATACAGTCTGTTATTCTCAAATTGTCTTGAATTTTAAATAATGAATATCATTAGTGAATGTACTGTATATATAGTGAATGTGGACTTAAAAGTGTCATAACTCTTTGAGGAGCTTCCCGCAAGATTTCACATATTGTTCTTATTGCCCACTTTTGTGGAATCAGTACATTTTTCGTGACGTGTTGCACTGAAAAATTACTCCTAATGCATTACTGAGTGGAAATATGCAGACTAGTGATTATTCTAGAAGCAAAAATAACTGAACTTAATCTTTCGAGCAATTTATTAATATATGTCTTCCAGTTCAAGTTATCAACAGTATGTAGACCGGGAAGTTTCGAAGATTCTGTCTCGTTTATTGACTCTTCTTCCCGTGCTACATCAGATGTTTTTATGATTCCATTTGTTGAACAAAAGTGGATTAGTGGATTTTCTCAGAATTAAGGGAGAGCCTAATTTTCAGATTACCATCTAGAAGGTGGAGATAGTGCAGTTGAAACTTAGAAAAGACTTCTGTAAATAAAAATATGTTGAGATGTGTGCCATTTTACTTGCGCTAAAAGGGTCAATCCACAACAGTGTTTGCTGTCGTCCTGCTGATGTTCATTGCCCATTTTATATTGATTTTGTTATCTCTCTAACAGGTTCGACCGAAAGGTAACGTAACAACTCCTATGCGAGAAAACGTTTATTCATAAAATGTAAGACATACCGAAGCCACTTGAGCACCAGTAAAAATTAAACTTTCACAAAGTAGGTTTGTTCCTTCGGTCAACAAATATGTCGAAAGCGACGTTGTCGGGGTCCAGGTGTAAGAGCAAGTTATCAATAGCCTCCTGAACGTCGGACATGGACTTTAAGTGGCAACTAGCCAGGTGCTTCTTCAACTGTTCGAAGAGATAAGCACTGCTCGGTGCGAGACTGGGCAGCGCCGAGGATGTAACGACGAGCTACGTGCAACTGAGACCATAAGCGGTATAGTTATGTTGTGCAAGACATGTTTCAAAACAATTCCAGTAGTTTCCTCCGTATCACCTTATGTAACCGTTAGAGCGTGGGACAATAAATGGCAGCATTCACAGTACCCCATAAGTGAAGAAATTGCCCGTTAGCACACTTTCCTTATCCGCGAAGACTATGTCGGACGCCGTTGTTTTTTATGTTTAAGGTTTTTATGGAAAGAAGTGTGGTGGGTGTGTGCGCGGCATCTGCATCACGCTCACGCTCTTTCATTTCAGGTGTTAGGGGTTGCTCCCATGATTCACAACCTGTGTTGATATGGCGCTGGAATGGAACTACCTCCGCCTGATAACGCATTAAGTAGTGCTGTAGAGATAGCCGTATTCCTTTCAATTTATTCTTTTCTAAGAGCTGCCACAATTGCGAGGACACATGTTCCGTAGTCAGTCGTGAAGTACATGATACCTGCTACTTTGACATGGAGATGCTGAATGCATTTTCAATCTGCCTTACATAAAGGCTACGCCTTGAATTAGTCCTTCGACAGGGCACACCTTTTCATCTGATGTGGATGAGCCTGACTATCCAGACATTTGCTTAAATCAAATGATGCTGAGAGGAATCGGTCCATAGATGAAATACCAAAAGACGAGTTTTATTATTTGAGCAGCAAAATAACTGGCGACGAATGGAATAACACTATGTGATCAAAAGTATCCGGACACCTGGCTGAAAATGACTTAAAAGTTCGTGGCGCCCTCCATCGGTAATGCTTTAATTCAATATGGTGTAGGCCCACACTTGTCCTTGATGACAGCTTCCACTCTCGCATGCATATGTTCAATCAGGTGCTGGAAGGTTTATTGGGGAATGGCATGTCGGTCGGTGAGGCCTGGCACAAGGACTTTCTGCAGGCCAGTCCATTACAGGGATGTTATTGTCGTGTAACCACTCCGCCACAGGCTGCGCATTATGAACAGGTGCTCGATCGTGTTGGAAGATGCAATCGCTATCCCCGAATTGCTCTTCTTCAGTCAGTGGGAAGCAAGAAGGTGCTTAAAACATTAATGTGCTGTGATAGTGCCACGCAAAACAACAGCGGGTGCGTGCCCCCTCCATGAAAAGAACGACCACACAATAACAGACTGACAGTTTTGAAACTGTAGAAGATACGCTATCAAAATCTTTGGAAGTATTCACTGTTTACTGTCATGGGAATTACTTGAAACGTAATCCTGCCAAGACTCAGACCTGCGCTTTCCACCTGAAGAATAAACAGGCAAATAGATCTTTAAATATGTCATGGGGAGGCATCGCACTCGAACATAATCCTACTCCAAAATATCTTGAGGTAACTCTGGATAGCGCGCTAACATATATAAAGCATTGCCTAAACACCAAACAGAAAGTGGAAGCCAGAAATAACATATTGCGAAAACTGACAGGTACATCATGGGGTACTAATCCATGCACTGGGCGCTCAAGCGCGCTTGCTCTGCGTTATTCCACTGCTGAATATGCATGTATGGTACAAGTCCAGTCATGCCAGGAACATAGATGTGGCTCTAAATGAGTCTTGCTGGATTATCACGGTTACTTAAGACCTGTGGACAGACTCCATTGCCTCGCAGGCGTAGCTGCTCCTGAAATCAGACGTGAAGTAAGGCCACAACGAAGGAAGCCCATCCACTATATGGTCGTCAGCCCGCACATCCTAAGCTGAAATCAAGAAAGAGCTTCTTGACAACTACTGAGGCTCTCATCGAGAATCCACATACGGCAAGGATCTCGCGATGGCGGGAGAAATGTCGGTATTTGGGAGAATGGATGACTCCAAAGGAAGAACTTCCCCTGGACATACGGAGAAGTGGTCAATATGGAGGTCTCTCAAAAGGTTACGATCAAACACAACGAGATGCAAGACCAATCTGAGGTCTTGGGGTTCTCTATGGACTCAGTTCTTTGCCAGTGTGGCGCTGAGCAGACTAACAGCCATTTCCTTCTGTGTTCCTCATGACCAACCACCTGCACCATGGAAGACCTTATGAGAGCTACACCAAATGCACTTGAAGTGTCGAATTTTTGATCGTCTTTTGTGTAAAATCATGTCAACACATATACATTTTTATATTTCTGTACTTTTGACACAATAATAAATAAATGAATAACACAATCTCCTCCGAATTTTACTGTTGGCGCTACACAGGCTGGAAGACGATGTTCACCGGGCATTCGCCATTCCCACGCCATGCTATCGGATCACCACATTGTGTACCGTGATTAGTCACTCCACACAACGTTTTTCCAGAGTTCAGTCGTCCATTGTTTACGCTCCTTACACCAAGCGAGGCGTCGTTTGGCATTTACCGGCGTGTTGTGTGGCTTATTGAGCGGCCATGAAACCCAAGTTTTCTCGCCTCCCGCCTGTCATAGTACTTGCAGTGGATCCTGATGCAGTCTGGAATTCCTGTGTGATGGTCTTGATATGTCTGCTTATTACACACTAAGACCCTCTTCAACTGTCGGCGGTCTCTGGCAGTCAACAGACGAGGTCGGCCTGTACGCTTTTGCGCTGGACGTGTCCCTACATGTTTCCACTTCGTTATCACATCGGAAACAGTGAACCGACGGATGGTTAGGACTGTGGAAATATCGCCTACAGACGTGTAACACAAGCGGCACCCAATCGCCTGACCACGTTAGAGGTCCTTGAGTTCCGCGGTGCGGCCCATTCTGCTCTCTCACAATGTCTAATGACTACTGAGGTCGCTGATATGGAGTACCTGGCAGTAGGTGGCAGCAAAGTGCACCTAATATTGAATACGTATGTTTTTGAGGGTGTTCGGATGCTTTTGATCACATAGTGTATGAGGATATAACCCGCAGACTGACCACAGTAAGTAATCATTAGCTCAAAAAGAAAAATTAAAGTATAATGTAATTTTAGGTGCCAGGAAAATTTTCGTGGAAGTTTGGAAAAAGCATATTCCTGCTATCAGCTGCACAATTTTATGGTTATTGTCTACCGGTTTCGGCGGCCGGTGTGGCCAAGCGGTTCAAGACGCTACAGTCTGGAACCGCGCTGCCACTACGGCCGCAGGTTCGAATCCTGCCTCAGGCATGGATGTGAGTGATGTCCTTAGGTTAGTTAGGTTTAAGTAGTTCTAAGTTCTAGGGGACTGATGACCTCAGAAGTTAAGTCCCATTGTGCTCAGAGCCATTTAAGTCACTTTTTTCTACCGGTTTCGATTGTTACAATCAAGGAGAAAAAAACTGTGCACCAATGGATCAAACATACATTTCCGTCATACACGGGCCATAGAAATCTGAACTATATAATTGTCGTAATTGTCTTAACTCAGTCCATATAAACACACTGTTGCTTAGCACAGTTACAGTAGTCAAGTGACGGAGGACATAGGGGAGCTGTGTAAAGGATTTTGATAAAGAGGGTCAGTGATCATATCAGGCGCAGTAGCGAGGACTCTGATCAAAGACCGAAACTGCAACATTAAGGGAGACCTGGGTGGAATAGGAGTAGCAACTGCACACACAACGGCGATATTTAGGAAATCCTGCAGCGTCATAACTACTCCGGTGAGCCATGCGAACATGGAGTTGACTAAAATGAAATCTCACGTGAGTGCAGTGCTTGTTCCTACACCGAAAGATGCAGATAAACTGAGCTCACACTGAATGAGAGAGTGAAAGATATGTGGCTGTGCTCTGCTGATAAGTGGCCACTGTCGCGCAAAGTAAGCCCTCTATATGGGTACTGCTTTATTAGGTTAGTCGGAACTCAGGTATCATGTTGTGAAATAAGTTACAATAACTGAAGAGCCCAACAAAATTCTTAAGAATGTGTAGAAAAGTAGGATTAGCTTAGCTCATCGGAATATAGGAGGCTTGAATAGTAATGTGAGAGAACTTGTCGTCTGTTTGCAAGATTTACGGAGCTCTGAAAAGATAGACATTCTACTTCTATATCAAGACATCACCAAAGTGTTAGAGAAGTCAGTCATATTACTCGTGTGGAACTAGTGTGGGAAACTGAGTACCTACATGTGGAGTGGTCAGAAACAGTTTGAAAACGCTTTTAAGGGCGTTGCACGGTAGGTAGTGCTGAGAAATAATTGCTAAGAAAAAGTTCGATACGTTGTGCCGTTTCCTGGTTAATTAGCACCTCCCTGGCTGTCGCGGGCACAAATTCAAGCGGCCCACCAGTTACAGTGGGTGTCAGTTGTTCTCATAAAGCAGACTTTGGCTCGGGTTCGACCCCTACTACCGTTTTCGCATAGCAGTGTTGTTTGGTGTTGGAAAATAGCGTGGATGACACCGTCTCTTGCGCGACGCTTGAATTACGCGCGTAACTGCCTGATGGGTAATATCAAAGCTAATTAATTCGGGAACGGGGAAACGTATCGAATTTTCTTCTGAACAGTTTTTCCAGTATTTTATCCATCATCAGCAATTTTAGTCGTATATAACGAATTAATAAGCAATTATTTCTTAATAATTATTTCTCAGCACTACCTACCCTGCAACGTCCTTAAAGTATTTCCACGTTGTTTCCGACCACCCTGTATGTGGCTACTCAGGTTTCCTATTAGTTCTTCGTGAACAATATGCTATGTTTAAGCTTTATAACGCCTTTGGTGATGTGTTCAGGTAGAAACAGTATGTCTATGTCTATCTTTTCAACAGACAACAAGCTCTCCTACGTTGTACTCAGTCCCCTTATGTTCTGATGAATATACTAATCTTACTTTTCTGTACATTCTTAAAAAGATTGTGGGGCACATCTGTTATTTTAATTTAATTCACAACTGGGTGCCTGAATTCTGACTCTAACCTAATAATCCTACACCTATATAGGGTCCTACTTCTGCACTTCCATGAGATTTCATTTTAGTTACCTCCATGTTCGCGTGGCTCACCGGACTAATCTTGGTGCTGCAGGACTTCCCAAATCTGCCCCTGTGTGTGCAGTTGCTACTCCTATTCCGTCCATATCTCTCTTCAAAAAATGAATCAAATGGCTCTGAGCACTATGGGACTTAACTGCTGAGGTCATCAGTCCCCTAGAATTTAGAACTACTTAAACCTAACTAACCTAAGGACATCACATACATCCATGCCCGAGGCAGGATTCGAACCTGCGACCGCAGCGGTCGCGCGGTTCCAGACTGTAGCGCCTAGAACCGCTCGGCCACTCCGGCCGGATCATATCTCTCATAATGCTGCAGTTTCAGTCTTTAATCGGGATGTTTCCTGTGTCGCCCACGATGACCACTGGTCCTCGTCGGTCGTCAGGATCCTTAAACAAATTCTTTGTGTCGTCTGGCTGAGGTTTGCACTTGGTTAATTATTCACGACAATAAATTTGCTGCTTGAGTCAGCGGTCATTGGGGACACTTGGTGGATAAAACCTTATAGTTAACTTGACTAGGCTTTCTGGGTCAGAGACAGTTATCGTGAAACTTTTCTGGATATGGCACCGCGTGACCAGCGGACCCAGAGAAGCCACTGAATCTTGGTCGAAATACTGGTTTCATTAGACGTAGTTACTTACAATATTTCGCGGTATCTTAAACAGAAAGTCGACTAGGTCGCTTAATATACTACTCTATTTGCTGCGTCGTTTGGGCTACTGCCATCATCAAATATAAACTTAGATCTTGTAAAAATAGCGTTCAATGTCAGTGTCAGTAAAACTTATTCTTAAATGGAGCCTCAACGCTCGTATTGATATACTGGCCACTACTTTACAAGGTCTAAGTTTCTACCTGTTGATGGCAGTAGCCGAAACCATTTGTTAAAGAAACCCATTAAGCGATCTACACTGTTTTATTAAGACAGCAATTAGCTTCACAATATTTGCGACTTGATGCCCTGCTGGTAATTTGTACTGTACCACATAGCAGCAGGAATCTTTTCTTCTTAATCTCATCAGGATACGGACACCCAGCACCTTGATGTCGTGCGCACAGGTGACTCCGTCATCATCAGAACGTGAAACTTGCATGGCTGCACCCTGTTGATCAACTTGAGATTTTCTCCCACGCTGTGTGAAGCGTTATCGCTTGCCAGCGGATTTGAGGAGCCCGCGGTCCGTCTTTGGCGGAGCTGATGAAGACCCCCGCCAGCAAATGCGGAATGCTCGCCAGCACTAAATCCCGCAGTGGTCGGGGAAGACGGCTGCCAAAAGGAGCGTCCGCGCCCCCAATTGTGCGCGGACAGCGTGAATTCATTAGGCAGCTAATAGCGCGGACCGCCCTCTGAATGGCAATGAGTGTAGTCCAGAGGCCGACCACAGCGCCGCGATGGCGCTGGCAGCGCCGAGACGGAGAGATCCACGGCTGCGAAATAGAACAACGGCGCTGAGGCAGAGAATGCCCAGGGGGAGCTGCTCCTGTATCTTCCTTTGTTACCGAGTCTAGATCCTTCAGCAGCTGCTCCGCCACTTTAATAAACGCGGAACGGATTTCCAGAAACACCGTATGATCATCTTCCACAAATTGTCGTTGATGCGAGTGGTTTTTCTATGTACTTGATACACAAAGTACTGCCGAATCATAAATGAAAATATGCGACAGAAAACAAAGCCATATATATTCTCATTTAAAGTGGAGCAGGCCGTGTCAAGAGGACCCGACGCTCTGATTATAGATAATGCGTTTGTTACGGTATATTGATAATTTTTACTTTTTGGACCGTCTGAATACAACTGAATGAAGTTTTCGTCCCATACGTGTTTCGCTTTTATTCTGTGCAAGGTATCTTCAGTGGCCTGGAATATTTTTAATATTTAGTTTACATTTTGGGCAATGTTTCTATAGGTTATAAACAGTTCTGGTGGTTGGTTTTTCCTATTATGTAGTAATAGTTTGAACTGTACTTACAGTTTCGTTATTGAAGACTGCTACATCAGTGTCAGTATGCAGAAAGGTGCCTGAGGACCCAGTTACGCCAGCTAAGTAAGCTGTTTCCCGTTTTCAGATTTTTAATGAATACAAATTGCTAATAATATAATTATCTATTTTATGTCTTATTTAAGATGATTAAGTTTTGTAAATAATATGATTATATATTCTAATGCCTTTTATTAAAATATTTTAGGGTACAAAGGCCAGATTGAGAAACACTGAGAAAGTGGTTGTGAATGAGCCCTGTTTGCCTGATTTTCCAGCTAACACTTTACAGGAATTAGCAAGTGATACTGATGCTTGTGAACGTGAATTTGCAACTGAAAGTGAACTCGAATCAGATAGTGATCATGACACAGGCAATAGTAATGTAGCAATGACTTCCAGGTTAGGTGTGAGTATTTCTGATACGGGAGATGAGAAATTAAATAGTGGGAGACGTTACTATGGCAAAATAGATGTATATGGTCAAAGATAGAAAGAAATATGTGAAAAAGTTTCAGTACACTTCATATGCATTTTAAACATTTTTGAAATGAATGGTTTTTGTCTTTGATAATTCACATATATTCTAAAGACTTATAATCCACTTTTAAATAAAATGTTTTCAATTTATTCCATGTAATTGTTGTAATGAAAAATTAAACACTGGGACCCATATGCTATAATTATGTACGAGCTTTCGACGATTAATATTAAAGGCTAAGGCTGAATTTATGTAGACAAACGACCTCAGTTCTCTGCACACTGTAAGAGCACAATCACTTAAGAATTAAAGAACTTGGATGTATGAAAAGCGCTGATCCGGAACCATCTATGTGGCTTTGAGAGCAGATTATAATGAGAGATATCAAAAGGAAATTTGAAAATCACTATGTGTGTTAATCATATTTTCTCCAGACTGCTTGTCGACTGATGTTGTTGACCTTCTTTCGCGTCGTATTTTTTAAATCAGATCAACATTCATATTTGTTTACCGCTGCATCGCTTTCCATGGAAATGATAATGACATTTAGTAAATGCAGTAATAATGTTCACTACTTACCACAAGCACGTTTCGTGTGTGAGACCTAGCAAGGTCAGTGTTGTCCTACGACACGAATGATACATAAACTTCCAAGAATTCAGTTAAGCATAGCATTATTTGTAACTGTAGTGGCACTTAATGATACTTTCTCACACCTTCATAACACGTAACCAAAGCAAACATATTTCTGTATTTCATACTGACATGTAACGTTTAACATTATGGTATATAATGTTATGAATAAAAAATTAAATGCTAATGCTCTTGTTTGTTGTTGTGGTCTTCAATCTATAGAGTGATTTCCTGGAGCTCTCCATATGTCTATACCGTGAAAGTCTCTGCCTCCTAAATTTAGAACAAGTCTCGATCTATGTGAGAACTTGCCCACCTTAGCATAGGCCACCTAACGTCACATGAATGCGGCGAGGAAGGAGGGATAGCATTGGGGCGGTTCTCATTCGAGACTTATGATGAGTTCAAACCTGCACGTGTCTTATTTCTGATTTTACATAAATGTGAGCTGCGTGTATATAGGGTTGCTGTCAGATGCGGGTACCGGTGAAGTAGCGCACTGCAAAGACTTGTCGGGTATTTAACAGTTATCTATGCAGTAAATTCTCCAGGGTGAACTGTGTGGGATACTGCAGAAACTTACGGATGCGGACCAAATGCAAATGTTTTTGGGGATTTTGGACAAAATTGAGATGTGTAATTATTCTAATCCAAGCCATGATTTCCGTGTACAAGAAGACTGCCACGGAACCAACGATGTGGTTGTGAACAATGCATTTGCTGACACGACGTGCATGCGCATCGGCTGTATCTGCAAGCATGCCATATTTTGCCGGCCGCTGTGGCCGCTTGATTCTTGGCGCTTCGATCCGGAACCGCACTGCAACTGCGGTCGCAGGTTAGAATCCTGCCTCGGGCATGGATGTGTGTGATGTCCTTAGCTTAGTTAGATTTAAGTATTTCTAAGTCTAGAGGACTGATGACTTCAGATTTTAAGTCCCATTGTGCTTAAAGCCATTTGAACCATTTGAACCATGCCATATTTTGCCCAGTCAACATAAATGTATGTATGCTTTTGCTGACATGTTGAGACGTACGCAATCTTCAGACTTGTCGTATTTCACCGAGTAAACATAAATGCATGTGCCACAAGCCTATGCTCCTATAAGCCGCATAAGAAATATGTTCCGAACAAGTAGCGAAATTCTGACTCTTTTGATATTTCCGTAACTTTAGGTTTTGTTCGTTACAATCAAAAATGGTTTACAGCGTTATTAAAAAATAGATTGGCTTTAAAGCAAAAATTACTGGTTTCATACAAAAACTAACTCTACCAGTCAATGCTATGCTGTGGCACACTCTACTTACATGGAAAAGAAAGAAAAGAGAAAGCACACGTTCCCAATATGTGTGGGAATTGGATATACGTCCTAATCTCCTTCCCTCCCTTTGTACATCTCTCCAGCATCTTTTTTTGTCGATCTCCTTCTCCTTCCCCTCTCTCTGTACATCATCAGCTTCCCCCTTTCCACTTCCTCCTTCCCCCTCTCTCTCTCTACCTCTCAGTCCATCACCTCCCCTCACTATCTCTGTCCACCTTCTCCAGCCCCCTCTCCCTCCATCCCCCCCTGACCTCTCTATACGTCCATCACCTCCTTCCCGTTTTCTACATCATGCCCTCCCACCTCTGTCCATCACCCCCCCCCCTCCCTCCCCGAACGTTGATTACTGTTACTGGAAATTCTGATTCTGTAGTAGTAGTAGTACTCAAATTATAAACCAATAAGCCATGAATACAAGTTGCCTGTTTGCTAACAACGTTTCAAATGTACACACAACTAAAAAAGTTTTCTATCACCCTGGTTCCCAGAACTCCTGAAGATAGACGTTGACTGTGGATATTGTATCACAGACACAGTCCTTTTGACTGTTCAGAAATGTCACTAAACCCACCCAAAGCTGTAAACAACCATGCATGAGCAGTGCCGATTAGACGGAGGGGTTCAGACAGCCGATCAGTTCCAGTCATTCCACCAGAAAGTAGGTAAACGGCTCGTATTGTCTGTAGTTCAACCATGCCCAGACGATCAACACCGCGGTTCGATCGCGTCCGCACTGTTACTTTGTCCCACGAAGGGCTCTCAACAAGGGAAGTGTCCAGGCGTCTTGGAGTGTACCAAAGCGATGTTGTTCGGACATGGAGGAGATACAGAGAGACAGAAACTGTCGATGACATGCCTCGCTCATGCTGCCTAAGGGCTACTGCTGCTGTGGATGACTGTTACCTACGGATTATGGCTCGGACCCTGACAGCAACGCCACCATGTTGAATAATGCTTTTCGTGCAGCCACAGGACGTCGTGTTACGACTCAAACTGTGCACAATAGGCTGCACGATGCGTAACTTAACTCCCGACGGCCATGGCGAGGTCTATCTTTGCAACCGCGACACCATGCTGCGCTTTACAGTTGGGCCCAACAACACGCCGAATGGAATGCTGAGGATTGGTATCACGTCCTCTTCACCGATGGTTGTCGCACACGCCTTCCACCAGACAATCGTCGGAGGCATGTTTGGAGACAACCCGGTCAGGCTGAACGCCTTAGACACACTGTCCAGGGAGTGCAGAAAGATGGAGGTTCCCTGCTGTTTTGGGGTCGCATTATGTGGGGCCGACGTACGCCGCTGGTGATCAGAAGGCGCCGTAACGGCTGTACGATACGTGAACGCTATCCTCCGACCGATAGTGCAATCATATCTGCAGCATGTTGGCGAGGCATTTGTCTTCATGGTCGACAATTTGCGCACCCATCGTGCACATTTTGTGAATTACTTCCTTCAGGATAACGACATCGTTCGATTAGAGTGGCCAGCATGTTCTCCAGACATGAACCCTATGGAACATGCCTGGGATAGATTGGAAAGGGGTGTTTATGGACGACGTGACTCACCAACCACTCTGATGGATCTACTCCGAATCGCCGTTGAGGAATGTGACAATCAGGACCAACAGTGCCTTGATGAACTCGTGGCTAGTATTCCACGACGATTATAGGCATGCATCAATGCAAGACGACGTGCTCCTGGGTATTAGAGCTACCGGTGTGTACAGCAATCTGGACCACCAACTGTCAAGGTCTCGCTGTATGGTGGTACAACATGCAATGTGTAGTTTTCATGAGCAACAGAAAGAGCGAAAATGATGTTTATGTTGATCTCTGTTCCAATTTTCTGTACAGGTTCCGGAACTCTAGGAACCGTGGTGATGCAAAACTTTTATTGATGTTTGTATATAGTTTATATGTTTCAGTAACGAGTAAAAATTTGAAGTAGATGGGAAAGGTACAGTTTCTGATATTTGGTAATAATGCTTTCCCTTTATATATATAGGGTGTTATAAAAAGGTACGGCCAAACTTTCAGGAAACATTCTTCACACACAAATAAAGAAAAGATGTTATGTAGACATGTGTCCGGAAACGCTTAATTTCCATGTTAGAGCTCATTTTAGTTTCGTCAGTAAGTACTGTACTTCCTCGATTCACCGCCAGTTAGCCCAATTGAAGGAAGGTAATGTTGACTTCGGTGCTTGTGTTGACATGCGACTCATTGCTCAACAGTACTAGCATCAAGCACGTCAGTACGTAGCATCAACAGGTTAGTGTTCATTACGAACGTGGTTTTGCAGTCAGTGCAATGTTTACAAATGCGGAGTTGGCAGATGCCCATTTGATGTATGGATTAGCACGGGCCAATAGCCGTGGCGTGGTACGTTTGTATCGAGACACATTTCCAGAACGAAGGTTTCCCAACAGGAAGACGTTCGAAGCAATTGATCGGCGTCTTAGGGAGCACGAAACATTCCAGGCTATGAGTCGCGACTGGGGAAGACCTAGAACGACGAGGACACCTGCAATGGACGAGGCAATTCTTCGTGCAGTTGACGATAACCCTAATGTCAGCGTCAGAGAAGTTGCTGCTGTACGAGGTAACGTTGACCACGTCACTGTACGGAGAGTGCTACGGGGAACCAGTTGTTTCCGTACCATGTACAGCGTGTGCAGGCGCTATCAGCAGCTGATTGGCGTCCACGGGTATCCACGGGTACACTTCTACGAATGGTTCGTCCAACAATGTGTCAATCCTCATTTCAGTGCAAATGTTCTCTTTACGGATGAGGCTTCATTCCAACGTGATCAAATTGTAAATTTTCACAATCAACACAGATTTTCTGTGAACGTTTGGGCACGCATTGTTGGTGATGTCTTGATTGGGCCCCATGTTCTTCCACCTACGCTCAATGGAGCACGTTATCATGATTTCATACGGGATACACTACCTGTGCTACTAGAACATGTGCCTTTACAAGTATGACACAGCATGTGGTTCATGCACGATGGAGCTCCTGCACATTTCAGTCGAAGTGCTCGTACGCTTCTCAACAACAGATTCGGTGACCGATGGATTGGTAGAGGCGGACCAATTCCATAGCCTCCACGCTCTCCTGACCTCAACCCTCTTGACTTTCATTTGTGGGGGCATTTGAAAGCTCTGGTCTACGCAACCCCGATACCAAATGTAGAGACTCTTCGTGCTCGTATTGTGGACGGCTGTGATACAATACGCCATTCTCCAGGGCTGCATCAGCGCATCAGGGTTTCCATGCGACGGAGGGTGGATGCATGTATCCTCGTTAACGAGGATATTTTGAACATTTCCTGTAACAAAGTGTTTGAAGTCACGCTGGTACGTTCTGTTGCTGTGTGTTTCCATTCCGTGATTAATGTGATTTGAAGAGAAGTAATAAAATGAGCTCTGACATGGAAAGTAAGCGTTTCCAGACACATGTCCACATAACATATTTTCTTTCTTTGTGTGTGAGGAATGTTTCCTGAAAGTTTGGCCTTACCTTTTTGTAACACCCTAAAATGCACTTTATTAAACCATTAGGTAGATAAAAATACACCTGTGTTAGAATTCAACATCGAGTCTAAATTTCAAAGCAGTTGGTCAAGTTCTTCAGGAGATTAAACGTTTTGAACATTCACACCTTCATAAAGTTTCTACTTTTATTACATATACAGGGTGATTCAAAAAGAATACCACAACTTTAAAAATGTGTATTTAATGAAACAAACATAATATAACCTTCTGTTATACATCATTACAAAGAGTATTTATAAAGGTTTTTTTTCACTCAAAAACAAGTTCAGAGATGTTCAATATGGCCCCCTCCAGACACACGAGCAATATCAACCCGATACTCCAACTCGTTCCACACTCTCTGTAGCATATCAGGCGTAACAGTTTGGATAGCTGCTGTTATTTCTCGTTTCAAATCATCAATGGTGGCTGGGAGAGGTGGCCGAAACACCATATCCTTAACATACCCCCGTAAGAAAAAATCGCAGGGGGTAAGTTCAGGGCTTCTTGGAGGCCAGTGATGAAGTGCTCTGTCACGGGCTGCCTGGCGGCCGATCCATCGCCTCGGGTAGTTGACGTTCAGGTGGTTACGGACAGATAAGTGCCAATGTGGTGGCGCTCCATCCTGCTGAAATATGAATTGTTGTGCTTCTTTCGAGCTGAGGGAACAGCCAATTCTCTAACATCTCCAGATACTGTAGACCTGTTACAGTAGCACCTTCGAAGAAAAAGGGACCAAAAACTTTATTGGCTGAAATGGCACAGAAAACGTTCACCTTAGGCGAGTCACGTTCATACTGAGTTGTTTCCCGCTGATTCTCAGTGCCCCATATACAGACATTGTAACGGTTGACTTTCCCATTAGTGTGGAAAGTTGCTTCATCACTAAACACAATCTTTGAAACGAAAGATTCATCTGTTTCCATTTGAGCAAGGATAAAATCACAGAAATCGATTCCTTTAATCTTATCAGCTGCAGACAGTGCTTGAAACAATTTCAGACGATAAGGTTTCATAACTAACCTTTTTCGTAGTACTCTCCATACAGTTGATTGTGGAATTTGCAGCTCTCTGCTAGCTCTGCGAGTCGATTTTCCTGGGCTGCGAACAAATGCTTGCTGGATGCGTGCCACATTTTCATCATTCGTTCTCGGCCATCCAGAACTTTTCCCTTTGCACAAAAACCCATTCTCTGTAAACTTGTTTATACCAACGTTTAATACACCACCTATCAGGAGGTTTAACACCATACTTTGTTCGAAATGCACGCTGAACAACTGTCGTCGATTCACTTCTGCCGTACTGAATAACACAAAAAGCTTTCTGTTGAGCGGTCGCCATCTTAGCATCAACTGACGCTGACGCCTAGTCAACAGCGCCTCAAGCGAACAAATGTACAACTAAATGAAACTTTATAGCTCCCTTAATTCGCCGACAGATAGTGCTTAGCTCTGCCTTTTGTCGTTGCAGAGTTTTTAATTCCTAAAGTTGTGGTATTCTTTTTGAATCACCCTGTATATTACATACACACCAGATGAGGTTCCAGTTGATACATAAAAGCATTTGAATATTCGAATGCAACATTGCGTCAAAACCGCACAGCAATCGAGGAAGAACTTTCGGAGGTTTGAGATTTTGAAGAAATGAACATTTAAGTTTGTACTTATATAGAAAAGAAGGATGTTCCTAACCACGAGTCTAAAAAATTTTTTGAATGATCGCTTTGAAATTTCGACACAATATTCCATTGGTATACATGCGTGTTCCTATTTACCATTTTTAGACACATGTAATATATAAATTTATATAATATTAACAATAAGGAAGTGTTACAAAAAATCTCAAAAAGTTACACGTGCATATATTATGCATCATATCCTAAAGAATTAGATACCTAAAACGCATCCATATTGGAACTGAACATTGTGTCGGGATTTCGAAGCAATCTTTCAAGTACTCTCGGAGGTTAGTGATTTTGAACAAATGGTTCAAATGGCTCTGAGCACTATGGGACTTAACATCTGTGGTCATCAGTCCCCTAGAACTTAGAACTACTTAAACCTAACTAACCTAAGGACATCACACACATCCATGCCCGAGGCAGGATTCGAACCTGCGACCGTAGCAGCCGCTCGGTTCCGGACTGCGCGCCTAGAACCTCTAGACCACCGCGGCCGGCTTTTTTTAAATTTTTTTGAACCATTCACGTAAACAAGACAATGCTAAAAACATAGCTGCTGTGCTAGCAGACAGTACAGGTCCCTTCCGGTATCTCGGCGACGGCAGTGAATGCATGGTGAGAAGGCTGCGGGCAGTAGGGGATACGCGGCAAGCGGCGTGGCTTTTGATCTCTAAGCGCAGGACTCGTGTGTCACCACTGCACAGAGTAAGCGAGCGTGCCCGCATGTCAGCACAGCTGAAAACGGACGTAATTTCACAGTATGGGAAACTTTTTCTACATAACACAAACTTTGTCAGACGTTCCAAATCGTGTATCTACAAAAGATCTTAACTAATTGATTTGAAATTTCGGTACCACGTTGCATTCTAATTCAGGCGTGCTTGTAGGTGCTTATCCTTTACATATGTGTATGTAACATTTTGAGATTTTTATAACAATATTCCCTGTAATTAAATTTTTAAAAAATTATACATCACATATATTAAACAGCACGGATATAAGCACACACGCATGTTCCAAAGCAACGTAGTTTCAAAATTTCAAAGCATTCGATCAAAAACTTACGGAGAGTTGCGATTGTATCTTTTATACGAGTCGCCTATTTACACTACTGGCCATTAAAACTGCTACAACACGAAGATGACGTGCTACACACGCGAAATTTAACCGACAGGAAGAAGATGCAGTGATATGCAAATGATTAGCTTTTCAGAGCATTCACACAAGGTTGGCGCCGGTAGCAACACCTACAACGTGCTGACGTAGCCGATTTGTCATACAGAAACAGCAGTTGACCGGCGTCGCCTGGTGAAACGTTGTTGTGATGACTCGTGTAAGGAGGAGAAATGCGTACCATCACGTTACCGACTTTGATAAAGGTCAGATTGTAGCCTATCGCGATTGCGGTTTATCGTATCGCGACATTGCTGCTCGCGTTCGTCGAGATCCAATGACTGTTAGCAGAATATGGAATCGGTGGGTTCAGGAGGGTAATACGGAACGCCGTGCTGGATCCCAACGGCCTCGTATCGGTAGCAGTCGAGATGGCATGTACCTTATCCGCATAGCTGTAACGGATCATGCAGCCACGTCTCGATCCCTCAGTCAACATATGGGGACGTTTGCAAGACAAAAACCGTCTGCACCAACAGTTCGACGACGTTTGCAGCAACATGGACTATGAGTTCGGAGACCATGGCTGCGGTTACCCTTGACGCTGCATCACAGACAGGAGCGCCTGCGATGGTGTACTCAACGAAGAACCTGGGTGTACGAATGACAAAACGTCATTTTTTTCGGATGAATCCAGGTTCTGTTTACAGCAACATGATGGTCGCATCCGTGTTTGGCGACATCGCGGTGAACGCACATTGGAAGCGTGTATTCGTCATCGCCATACTGGCGTATCACCCGGCGTGATGGTATGCGGTGCCATTGGTTACACGTCTCGGTCACCTCTTGTTGGCATTGACAGCACTTTGAACAGTGGACGTAACATTTCAGAAGCGTTACGACCCGTGGCTCTACCCTTCATTCGATCCCTGCGAAACCCTACATTTCAGCAGGGTAATGCACGACCGCATGTTGCAGGTCCCGTACGGGTCTTTCTGGATACAGAAAATGTTCGACTGCTGCCCTGGCCAGCACATTCTCGAGATCTCTCACCAATTGAAAATCTCTGGTCAATGGTGGCCGAGCAACTGGCTCGTCACAATACGCCAGTCATTACTCTTGTAGCTGCATGGGCAGCTGTATCTGTATACGCCATTCAAGCTCTGTTTGACTCAATGCACAGGCGTATCAAGGCCGTTATTACGGCCAGAGCTGGTTGTTCTGGGTACTGATTTCTCAGGATCTATGCACACAAACTGCGTGAAAATGTAATAACATGTCAGTTATAGTATAATATATTTGTCTAATGAATACCCGTTTATCATCTGCATTTCTTCTTGGTGTAGCAATTTTAATGGGCAGTAGTGTAATATCTATTACTGAGGGTCTAATTTAACATGAGGGACGTTGTCAAGCAATTATATCATGGTAAATCATATCCCATTTGTCGAGATTACTTAGATCATTACCATTGCTTGTACTTCAAATTTGACAAAACCAAACAGGTTGTGACATCAAACATTTTTTTAACAAAATATCGAAATACGAAATGAAGCTACAAGCTTTCGGTGAGGCAGCCAAGGTTAATACAGATATGTCTATATACGTAATGCTCACAATAGCTGTATCGAAAATAGAAAATCTAGCAAAGAGACAGACTCCAGATTTTTGCAGATAGTGTGCACCATCATCAGATTTTGACGGGTGAGTGATAAAAAAAAAGTTTAATATTCAGACACTTTAAACAGAACTATTGCTACAAAACAGAATGTTCTCACTAGGATGACATCTAAAGTTGCCAAATTACGTAATAATGAAATTGGCATTTCGATCATAAGTTATTGCCGTTTGTTAAAACTAAAGCGGACAAGCAAAACAATATTACTAACAATGCTGCTCAATTAACTGTTAACTCCATGAAGAAAGTGTATTGAAGCGAAGATCATTGCTATGAAAACAGATAAAGGGAACAGAGTTGCCGTTGTTAGGGAGCAGCAATACATTTTGATGACATTGGTGCTTTCGGCTGAAGATGACATTAGTAAAATCCCAAAGGATATAACATCGGATTTCAAATCTAAACTAAATAATATTTTCTAACTTACAGATTTCCAGCAACTGGACTCCAAAGAAGAAGTATTAATTATGAACCCAACCTATACTCAGATCACAGATGAAAATACGTTACGCTAACCACTCGATTCGACCGATGGTGAACTGCAGAAACGGCCCAGCTTTTTAGATAACTAGATTGTTTGACCATACTCCTATAAAAGCATACCTCTTTGATAACAACTATTCAGTCCATAATAACATGGCTTTGATTAATGAAATTCTGGAGATACCAGTCACTGACTCTTTCTATTCGGTTTCACTGGATGTTAAGAATTTGTACCTCTATGTTTTAGTTAAAGAAACTATCAATATATTTGGATCGAATTTCCTTAAATGTGTTTAAAGTTCAAGGAAAGATGTCACCAGATTCGTAGAACTTTTACAGATGACTCCATGCTTTATCCATTTCATATTTAGTCATAAGTTTTATATTAAAAACAATAGTGTAGCTGTGGGATGCAGTATTACAGGCTCTATGGCTGACATTTTAATCAGAAACCTAACAGTTCAAATGGCTCTGAGCACTATGGGACTTAACTTCTGAGGTCATCAGTCCCCTAGAACTTAGAACTACTTAAACCTAACTAACCTAAGAACATCACACACTTCCATGTCCGAGGCAGGATTCGAACCGGCGACCGTAGCGGTTCCAGACTATAGCGCCTAGAACCGCTCGGCCTCCCCGGCCGGCTTAGAAACCTAGAAAATACACGAAATATATTCACAGTTGCGAATACAGACTACTGTGAGCTGTATAATGGAATGTCGACAGAGAAAATTTGTGCCAAACTGGGACTTGATCCCAGATTATCCACCTTATGAGTTTACGTGCTTTGAGTGTCTGTGCACGACTCGCAGCCAGCACCGAAATTCCGTATGTCGTCGTTCATGCGTGGCAACCTGTACTTGTACACTTGATGTAAATCACGTACGGGGGGAGGAGACGTTTCAGTTGAAAGTCACTGCCTGGTATCGGCGAGTAAATACGATAATGCAGTGCCTGTGTTTTTAAGAAGTGCGATGCAATTTTCCATTAGACAAGCATGGTGCATGCCTGAAGGGACATCGCATCGCAATCGCATCGTATTTTTTAAAAACATACGCACTTCAATATTGTAGCTAGAAAATAATATTGTAAAACTTGACCAAGCGAATATGGGTGAGAATGATTATTATAAAGATTACTTTGATGGTACATTATTGCTTGTTGATGGCTCTAAGGATGGCTTGGAAGAAATAGTGAAAAAAGGTTAATGGTGCTCCATAGATTAACTAAGTGTAGCGAGGGGTACGAAATTGACAGCAGTTTACAATTCGTTGATTTGAGCATTAAAAGGCAGGGCAATAAACATGCGTTTACGATGTGCATGAAACTCACAATTAACGTTATAGTTTCTGATGATTAATATCATCCACTGGCTTATAAAGAGGCTGCTTTTCATAGCTTAACACACAGGGCAATGAGCAGGAAGAATGAAGAAAACAGAACTAAACATCATTAAGAAGACAGTGGTAAACAAAGATTGCAAAGTAGATATTACTAATGTAATGTGTCAAAGTTAAAAAAACAGAAAGGAGGCACTTAACGAAGAAAAAGTGAAAGTGTTCACTACCCCGTACTATGGAACAATCTCATCATGCCAAGAGAGCGTTCCAGAGAAGCAAGCTAGATAGGTGTAGCCTAAACCTTGATGTTGATATAAGCCTTATCCGTGTGAGTTCCTGTATTTTTGCATCCTTTTTAAGAACACACCATTAATAGTCACACTTGTATATTTCTATGGACAAATCCGTCACTCGTCAGAGCCATAATGGTCGTCACACCTGACACATCTGCACAAAAACTTCGTCACTTTTGGTATTGGTTTTGATCCGAAGCTCGTCTGATTGTTGACTACTGGCTTGCTAGGCCTACCGCAGCTTCACAAGAGCGCCGTTAGCCGTCACTTTTCAAGGCTCCTGTAGGACCTTCACAGATACGTTAGTGGTCTCGGGGAACACACAGCCCACACTGTAAATCGCCTCTACTTCGTGCCGTTGCCCGTCTCCCACGACATGGACCAGGAATTGGACTTTACGGAGACCATTCAGACAGAGTAACTGCGACGTATCAGCTATTTCGAACCACGAGTACGAAACAGGACATCAGGTTAAAGGAAGGGAAGACAGGAAGCTTGCCCGTAGAAAAGAAGGGTTGAAAACTCGACTTGTTGGAAGAATCTGATATTGCCATTGACGAAAATATACACTCATGCTCAGAAATTAAGGATAATGTTGATACATGGTGAAACTACGCTCTGTTGGGCGGTTTGCGGGTTTAAATCACCTTGAGGTATGACCATGCGGTGCCTTTCACAAGTGGTCGTCGCACGGTGCCGCAGGCAGCAGTCCACATACGCAGAGGTGTGTTGGTGCATGTCAGAGTATGGTGCAGGGAGTAAGTGTGCAGACGTTTTCAGACGTGCTAATGGTGACTGTGTGTTTGAAAATGGCTCAAAGAACACGTACCGATGACGTTATGAGGGATAGAATACTAGGGCTACAGGAGGCTGGTCGAACACAGCAGGCCGGGCATTCCGTGTGCCACAAAGTGTGATCTCAAGATTATGGCAACGATTCCAGCAGACAGGAAACGTGTCCAGGTGCTACAGTACGGGACGGCCACAGTGTACAACACCACAAGAAGACCAATATCTCACCATCGGTGCCCGCAGACGGCCACGGAGTACTGCAGGTAGCCTTGCTTGGGACCTTACCGCAGCCACTGGAACAATTGTCTCGAGACACACAGTCTACAGACGACTGATCAGACATGGTTTGTTCGCCCAAAGACCTGCAAGGTGCATTCCACTGATTCCTGGTCACAGGAGAGCCTGTAAAGCCTGGCGTCAAGAACACAGTATATGGTCATTGGAACAGTGGTCCCAGGCTATGTTCACGGACGAGTCCGGGTATAGTCTGAACAGTGATTCTCGCCGGGTTTTCATCTGGCGTGAACCAGGAACCCTTATACCAACCCCTTAATGTCCTTGAAAGCTACCTGTATGGAGAATCGTGGTTTGATGGTGTGGGATGAGATTATAATTGGTGCACGTGCAGCCCTGCATGTCTTTGACAAAGTAACTGTAACAGGTCAGGTGTATCGGGACGTCGTTTTGCACCACTATGTCCGCCTTTTCAGGGGTACAGTGGGTCCCACCTTCCTCCTGATGGATGGTAACGCACGGCCCCACCGACCTGCCATCGTGGAGGAGTACCTTGAAACAGAAGATATCAGGTGAATGGAGTGGCCTGCCTGTTCAGCAGACCTAAACCCCATCAATGCGATGCTCTTGGTCGACGTATCGCTGCACGTCTTCAAACCCCTAGGACACTTCAGGAGCTCCGACAGGCACTGGTGCAAGAGTGGGAGGCTAAACCAAGCAGCTGCTCGTCCACCTGATCCAGAGTATGCCAACCCGTTGTGCGACCTGTGTACGTGTGGATGGTGATCATATCCCATACCGATGTCGGGGGTACATGCTCAGGAAACAGTGGCGTTTTGTAACACATGTGTTTCGGGACGGTTTTCTCAGCTTATCACCAATACCGTGGACTTACAGATCTGTGTCGTGTGTGTTCCCTATGCGCCTATGCTATCAGCGCTGTTTTGTGTAGTGCCACGTTGTGGTGGCGCCACATTCTGCAATTATCCTTAATTTAAGAACAGATAACAATTCTTTAATGCTCAAGTGAAACACAACAGAAGGATCATTCTTAACGGCTTGTTAGAACTATTTTAAAGTAAACAGTCGTAAACTTGCAATAGTTCTTTGACGAAAATCGTAGAGTCACGCAAACAGCATCTTTGAAAATGAAGAGAAATATGGGACCAGTGGAATCGCATTATGTTTGAGGCAATAGCTTCGCCTACATGTTAATACCGTGGGCATGTCAGCTCACAACAAAGCCTGGACACCTGGATAAGCATCAACGTGACACACTTACAGCCCAGAACAGACCAAGAGGACGCAACGTGGTACGGTGGCTGGCGTGAGGTGGAACGGCAATGTAAGACGAGGGTCCGCCGTCAAATGTCTTTTTATTCTATTACATTTTATGAATACCGCAACTGTGTTGGTAGACGTTTTAATGTTTTAACGACGTGAGGTAAGCTAGACAAATAGATGATGAGAGCATTGTCTCTCGAAACGAGTCGTTAAGTCGTCTGTAAGACGGAAAACGGTTGTTCTACCTGTTACACAGTTATAATAGAACAACCACTACATCCTTGAAGTGTATAATATTGCATTCAGTGTATCGGTTTTAGCTGAACTAAAATGGTTTAGGAAAGAGCTTGAAAAAATGTTGCGGCATATAGCACTTATGCAAGATATTGAATTACGTTGATAAATCGACAGTCCAGAATATAATTCAATCGAGGTTATATACAGTTTCTACTATGAGGGGTTACATTGATGCTCTCGACATTCTGCATTTATCAACAGAAAAGTCGCTGGAAGAGTCTAAAACTGGCTTTATAACTTCATTTAAAGGACATTCGTTTCTAAAAGTGCTAAAACTAAGGTTCTATGCTCAGATTTCGATAGAGTTCGGGTAGGAAGCGTTTATGAGTACCTGCGAAGAAACAGCGACGTTGTCGTGTTAAGGAGTCATTTACAAGAAGGCAGGTGTGTGTACGGTTGTTCTTCTACAGGTATAATAATGACTGTGTGGAAGCAAATGACATTGTAGCTATATGTGATGTTAATATAATGCACATATATGGCAAACTACTTGTTAAGGATGTAGAAAATATAACACAGTGATTGTACACGCAATATAAAAAAATAATTGCAACCAATTGGTTGTGTATGAATTATGACAGTGCTACTTCAGACGTGGAAATGACGTTCTAGCATTTAATTTTACTGTTCACTGGGTTACTCGACAAGTGCCTCACAACCTGTAATTTACACCAGTTACGTAATACAGAAGTGTTTTACATTTGGAAATAACACTGCTATATTTTGGTCGTCAGATGCCTCATACCCTGTAAGTTACATCAGTTGCGTCAATATCTTTACGCATTTTTGCTCGCTGTTACATACCGTTTAGACGTGGGAATAGCATCGTGATAATTTGAGAGGTTCATTATGGCTTTTTCTAAGTCGGGTACAAACATCGAACTATATTTGTTGCCAAGGACGGATACAGAGAGCAAGGTGTTCTGCTCTGGAATAGATAATGATGGGTAGTTTCGTTTTAATAGCCCGTAAAACACTGGGCTGTGACTGTTTCATTTCAATGGCTGGTAAAATAATGGGCTGGAATATCGAACTATAGTGGCTACCAAGTAGGGCACAGAGAACAAGATGTTCTGCTCTGTGATACATGCTAACTAGCTGTTTCGTTTTAATGACTGGTAAATTACTAGGCTCTGATAGGCAATTACGTTTCGACGCCTAGTGCAATAATGGGCTGGGAATGGATGAGAGGGGAGGGTACAGAATGGGTGAGAGGAAGGTCATGGGGAGGGGAGTGGAGATTCGCGGGGCATTATGACATCATGCATCCAAGGTTAACCCAATGGTCAAAGGTGATTATCCCTGCCTCCAGATGTAGCAAACCTAAAGGTCAAATGTCCGTAAAGTTGGTAGATCTGCTATTTTAGTGGAATCATCTTCGCAAAACTCAGGTCCTTCCAGATGCAAGCAGGTGAATTAGCGTTTCCATAGAGAAGTCTGTGGATGACATGTTCTTGCAGAATAGTGCACAGAAACGGCCTGTCATTTCAGAAATGCTGCCTAAACTTCAGGGCAGCAATTTTAGAACTGAAATGCAGAAAACCCTCAAGGAAACCTCGACAGACAGAAATCGACACTTGAACTCACCACAAATCTTCTCCTGAACCAGTCTGGGTTGTTGTTGTTGTTACTGTCGTGGTTTTCATTCCAAAGGCTGAGTTGAGACATCTCTCCATTCTAGTCTGTCCTGAATACTGTCTTTATCCCCTGCGACGACCGAACACGGGTTTGAACCATCGTCCCTACCGAACGTGAATCCGGTGAGCTAACCACTGTGCCACCTCGGTCGATGCACTCCATTCAATCATCTGCTCTTGCAAGTCCTTTCCGTCTCTGGCAGAATTACAGTGTCTCGACAAATCCGAAAATTATAATTTCGTCTCACTGAACTTTTATCCCCTTGCCAAATCTCTTATTGAATTTCTTCACTCCTTGCTCAGCACACAGACCGAATGACATTGGGGGTGGGCTATAGCCATATGTCTCTCCTTTCTCAACTGTGGTTTGCTTTTCAGGTTCTTCGACCCTTATTACTACATTCTGGTTTCTGTACATGTTATAAATAACCTTCCTGGTCGTTGTATTTTGTCTCTATTACCTTCAAAATTTCATAGAATGTAATCCAGTCCACATTGTCAAAAGCTTTTCCAAGTCTACAAATGCTAGAAGCGTAGGCTTACCTTTCTTCAACCTAACATCTAGCAAAAGTCAGTATTGCCTCGTGTGTCCCAGCGATATCTAAGAGCTTACCGTCTGAACCAGGGCCATCTTTCCACATAGGTCTTGCAGTGTTTTGTCAATTCTTCTCATAGTATCTTATGTCCCATCTGATCTTCACCTACCACCTTTGTCCTTCTATAATACTCCTCTCAAGTTTTTCCCCTTACATAAATATGCTAAACACTCATCCCACCTTTCTGATTTCCCTTCTTTGCTTGGTACTGGCTTGGCATCTGAGCTCTGATGTTCACACGGCTGCTCCTCTTTTCTCCAAAGGCCTGTTTAATTTTCTTATAGGCGGCTTCCATCTTTACCAAAGCTAAACTTACTTCTACAGCCTTACATTTGTCCTCTAGCCATTCCTACTTCGCCATTTAGCACTTTCTGTCACTCTAGTTTGTTTAAATGTCTATATTCGCTTTTGTCTGCTTCCCTTTTCTGCATTTTTGTGTTTTCTTTTTGGATCAATTGAACTTAAGTCCTCCTGAGTTGTTCAGAGATTTCTACTAGGCCTTGTCTTTTTGCTTATGCGGTCATCTGTTTCTTTTCCTGTTTCATCTCTCCAAAGTTTCCGTTCGTCTTTTATTGTATTCTTACCTCTTATTTCAGTGTAACGTTGCCTAACGTTCCCTCAGAGTCCTTGTATTTATCCAAGTCCTATCTCCTTAATTTTCTACCTTTTTGCTATTTATTCAGTTTATTCAGTCTACAGGGAATTCATCGTACGCTTCACATATATTTACTGGGGACACCATAGGATGTCCAATATTGTCATAACTGAAAAGTCACGATGGAACTTTTTCTGCATCATTTTCAATTGTTATTTACCAACAGCACGTTTAACGGAAGCTAACAAGAGTCATGTAATCTCATATGCATCAATGATCACAGTTGCTGTTTGTCAGAACTTAAACCATCCAAGAATGGGTTAAAGCATAAATTGCAGTTATGGGGTTTGCAACAAATTTTAAGCCGTCAATGGCGAAAATGTTGTCTTTGAACAAGATGGCGAACGCAAAGGAAAAGACATTTTCCTGCACACAAGATACAGCGTTCGAAGTCTGCGTCTTGACGTTCATCCCGCTTCGGATTCGGCTACGTATGGTAGAAGAATCTCACGGAACTCTGCAGAAGTCAATAGCACAGAGAAACGAGAGAATGCTGGCACCGCTATCTCCGATTTCCTTTCTACGCCCCACGCGCAATTCGACACCGCGATCCATGAGCGGCTTGCACGGAGCGGTCGCCTAGAGAGTTTCCACTTTCTTACCACCTTGTTGTTCTCTGGTGAGCTTCTCACCGTCAGCATATTCCCACGATTTCCTTTACAGGGCTGCTACATAATATCGTTAGAGGTCATGATCGATTTAATACGAACTCTACAATGGATCTGTTGAAACAGGTGGGTTCTGATCCTGATGTTGAACAGATATTAAATGATAGAATTTTCCCTTAAGAAAAGGAGAGATCGTAGTTCCTCGTCACCAATTTGGAGTCAGCGAATGAACTAATTTCCAGCCTCTACAAACCAATTTTTAAAGAGGAAGTACGTGATACCGTTGATGTTGAAAGTATCTGTTAGATTAAACTGTGTACCTCACTGAGACTTGACCTCTCAACTTTTTCGGTTGGTACAGACAGCTCATAGCATATATTTTGTCGAAATTTCGTCAACCTTAGTGAAGACAATTGAATAAAACGCTTAAAATACTTATGAGCACTACTGGAAACAGTAATTTTTTAGGTTTTGTCTTAGCTTTGCAAAAATCGTAGGTACACAATGCACTTTGTAATATACCTATGTACTCTGAACAAGGCCAGCAGTAAAGCAAGTTCCAAAATATGAAATACTAATCAAGCACATGAAGATTAGCCGCCAGGGCTAAATATGCATGGTTTATTGAAGTAAAAATCGCAGTTAGTGAATGGAGGCGTTTTTGTTGCCCTATTTTACGGAAGTTGAATTTTTGCGATTCATTTTTGGCATCATTTTATGGTTAATTTTTGTTTAGAGTCTACTAGCTATATTTACTAGTAGGATGGCTTTGCGTTTTTCTTGCTGGAAGGTGATTCATTATTAGGGTAAAGGTCCCATACAGGTTGTAACGTAACAGCATAAATTTTATTAAAGAGTTCAAATTATATATATGCAGAAATAAAAGTCGATGTAGATCGACTTTACTAACAAAAATTCAATGAAGATATGTAAATACCGATTTGTTAATAACTATAAGGTGATTACCACCCGTGTAACAAATATGGACTGTAACTTTCTTAGGGTCAAATTACAATGGAATCCAGACCTTTAGCTGCTTACAAGCGTTCATAATTATCAACGGGGACAAGTGAAATGTGTTCCCCGACCGGGACTCGAATCCGTCCTGCTTACATGGCAGTCGCTCTATCCGTCTGAGCCACCGAGGACACAGAGGATAGTGCGACTGCAGGGACTCATCTCTGGCACGCTCCCCGTGAGACCCACATTTTCAACTTATTGTCCACGCACTGCATTTGCAGTGCCCCTGCCCACTCTCACAGGGAGCGTGCCAGAGATAATATCCTCCAGTCGCACTCTCCTCTGTGTCCTCGGTGGCTCCGACGGATAGAGCGTCTGCCATGTAAGCAGATCCCGGGGTCCAGTCCCTGTCGGGGCACACAATTTCAACTGTTCCCGTTGATATTTATCAACGCCTGTAAGCTGCTAAAGGTCTGGATTTCATTGTAACTTCATTCTTCGTCTTCATATAGATAAGGTCTGGATTTCATTGTAACTTCATTCTTCATCTTCATATAGATAAGGCTAGCCGTCCAATGATCTTCTTCAGTGTGGATGCATTCACATTGCCCGAACTCTTACGGGAATCGGTAGACTGACTGCGCGAGTAATCAGTATAGTGGGCAGGAGCACAACAAATATAGCGTGTGGACAGTAAGTTGAAACTTTGGGTTTCATTGGGAGCGTGGCACTGACAAGTCCTTGCAGTCGCACGATCCTCTGTGTCCTCGGTGGCTCAGACGGATAGAGCGTCTGATATGTAAGCAGGCGATTTCGCGGTCGCGTCCCGGTCGGGGCACACATTTTCAAACGTCCCCGTTGATAATTATCAAGGCCTGTAAGCAGATAAAGATCTATATTTCATTTTAATTTCATTCTTCGAGAGCTGCAAGATCACCACTGTAATCTGTTGTCTCGGACATGTCCGAAAGAACAGATACCATTTTCATTTCTTACAGTCAATCAATACGAATTACTCGTAACATTTTGAAACGAAACGTACCCCAGGCAGAGAGTCATTAAGTTTTGCATCACTTAGTCTGCATGAACTTGGAGAACAGTGTGAGGAGCAGGCATAGAAAAAGTGGGGGGGGGGGGGGTTCAGCAATGTGTGCGGATGTGGAACTGTGTCGTGTCCAAATAGGTGGAACTAGTAGTTCCAGTATTGTGTTGAACGAAGTCAGAATTGTTGCGGCTGTGTTACTTTTAGTCGAAGGTTGTCTTTCAATATTATGGGCCGTGGAATATAAGATTTCTCAGTCATAATCTGTGAAATTTTGTGCCATGGCTAGGTCAAGAACAATTAATTGTTCTTAGAACTGTGCAAGAATATTGCAGTGACTTTTTTTTGCAACTTTTGAGTATAAACAGATGTCCAAAAGGCATCTGAAATTCATTCTTTAATTGCTACTTACTGAATCCTGTTTCCTGATCATAAATTTCACGTAAGTTTGTTTTTGAAAATTTGTAAGATCAAGCATCGTATTTCAATGAAAGCTTTACGACAAAGCATGTCTGTAGTAAGTTGTAGATGACTGTGTAACAGCTTAAAGAGCTGTTATTATTGTTTCAATTAAACATAGTGGTCGCATTGATAAACTGCTGATGACTGAATTTGCTTTAAAGTAACTTCACATTTTTCTACATCTACATCTACATCTACATTTATACTCCGCAAGCCATCCAACGGTGTGTGGCGGAGGGCACTTTACGTGCCACTGTCATTACCTCCCTTTCTTGTTCCAGTCGCGTCTGGTTCGCAGGAAGAACGACTGTCGGAAAGCCTCCGTGCGCGCTCTAATCTCTCTAATTTTACATTCGTGATCTCGTTGGGAGGTATAAGTAGGGGGAAGCAATATATTCGATACCTCATCCAGAAACGAACCATCTCGAAACCTGGCGAGCAAGCTACACCGCGATGCAGAGCTCCTCTCTTGCAGAGTCTGCCACTTGAGTTTGTTAAACATCTCCGTAACGCTATCACGGTTACCAAATAACCCTGCGACGAAACGCGCCGCTCTTCTTTGGATCTTCTCTATCTCCTCCGTCAATCCGATCTGGTACGGATCCCACACTGATGAGCAATACTCAAGTATAGGTCGAACGAGTGTTTTGTAAGCCACCTCCTTTGTTGATGAACTACATTTTCTAAGGACTCTCCCAATGAATCTCAACCTGGTACCCGCCTTACCAACAATTAATTTTATATGATCATTCCACTTCAAATCGTTCCGCACGCATACTCCTAGATATTTTACAGAAGTAACTGCTACCAGTGTTTGTTCCGCTAAGTAATTAACTTCAATAATTAAACAATATAAAAGTTTAAAGGGGGTAGCCACTGCTCTAAGTGATATTTTCACAGTCTGCATCCATCTTGCTTTTCACAGTCTGCATCCATCTTGCTCTAAGTAAATGTCCGTTTGACAAAAGATGATTAATTTCATTTCAGCAGTGTAAAATTCATCTCTTCAGAGCTAGCAACCAAAATTTTTATTGAGTAACTTTTCTTACAGACGGATTGCCATGCAGTAAGGTAGTACAAGTTTTCGTGTGTCTTCAAATTACTTGTTGCTACGTTGAGGACAAAACGAAGCTGTAAGGAAAACAACTCGGATAGACAGTACTGTGAAATGTCATTTACATACGTGTACCAAAATTATAATCGGACCCCTTTCCCTCATTGCACTTTGGAAAGAAATTAGTGATAGTTTTTGATTGCGGTAGCAATAAGGTAAATTCCTGTTAGGTTATATTTGGACAATAGGAAGTAAAACACACACACACACACACACACACACACAAACTTACATCAACACAAATATAGCAAAAAAAAAAACACTTGAAAGCAAAAAGTGAGAGAGCTGGAACACTTATAGACTAGAATGGCGCTCTCAACGCAGAAATCAGCAGATACAATGCTGTGTTTCAAAAACAGCACACCACAATGCCCAATGAACGTCTAGTGAGGGCATTGCTGCTAACACCCATTTACACCACAAGGAAAATTACAGGTTCCAACCAGTTTTTTACATGAGAGAAAGCTTTTAGGCTTACAAATAATCAGTTTGATCTGTAAGCATCTTTCGTTGTTTTGTAAACACTTCAATGAATTGTTTTAAATATATAGTGCAAATGGAAACGTATATGTACAAACGAAAAAATTGTGTATTATTTCATGAGACGCGCTGAAGATGCCTAATAAATAAGGAAAAACACGACTGGAAGCACAAGTTTAATAAGAAACATATTGTGCAGATGCAAAAGGCCTCTTTCTTTTAATTTATATGCAGCTGCTACAAAACTGACTACCACAAGAAACTTGCTGTAGCTAAAAGTAGTTGAAGTACATTCAATAAAGTGTTCGTTAAGCGCAGAACAAGCACCAGTTCTAAGTGAGGAAAACTGTTAGCGTTCCGGGAAACAGGTTGTCATGAGAGGCAGTTTTATATGACCGCACTGCCGCAGATAAGTCACGTGCTGCGCCGCAGGCTGGAAACTGTGATTTCCAGACGCTTATAGTCGGATTCTCTGCAGTATTTAAACTCTGGTGCAAGTAAAAGCAGTTAACACAAATCAACTCATATTTGTTACTTTCGTAATGAAACTGATTAACCAACCACACTACGAAAAATTTATAGGTTCGATTCCATGTAATCAGTTTCGTAAAACATTAGCGGACAGGCCACTTGGGAAATCGGCAAGGTCATTTATAAAGTGGGCAGTTTACACGGGAATGATCCTGTTGCGTACTTCGCGGTTTTGTCGGCAGAGCCATCATCTCTCCTACACTGAGCAAAAAAAAATGGCTCAAATGGCTCTGAGCGCTATGGGACTTAACTTCTGAGGTCATCAGTCCCCTAGAACGTAGAACTACTTAAACCTAACTAACCTAAGGACATCACACACACCCATGCACGAGGCAGGATTCGAACCTGCGACCGTAGCGGTCGCGTGGTTCCAGACTGTAGCGCCAACAACCGTTCGGCCACCTCGGCCGGCTACACTGAGCAGAAGGCACAGCGCTACAGCTGCCATCCCCAGAAAGTAACTGAGCACGAGTTTTCGTCTATTCTGTTGGGATAGCAATGGACAAGACACAGACGTGGCGTCCTGCCGGGGTGGGAAGCTGTGTTGCTTTCGCTCAAAAATCTGGTGTAAACAACCGGAATGAATGGTTCCACCACTATGCCTGGCGCGAAAAAGCCAAAAATTCGATAAGTCTCTGCTCCTTCCCAGTACCAATCTCGCATTTGTTAAAGAGCTTTTTTTTCGCCAAGTGTGGGAAATTTATGAAATGTTCCCTTGTTTTTTCGTGAAATAACCGAAATTTTCGTCCGTCACATTATCAGTAGCAATGAGTCATCCCCTTCATATAATATCTGAAAATTAGGCGGTTGAGAGGCGTGAACTAACATCTGGCCAGTCTGTTCTAGGCTGCTGTTCTGTGGTCATTCGAGAGCCACCCCCTGAGATACTCACCCGTCTCCGGGCTACTGATGGACGCCCTGTTTGCTCCTCTGGGGAAATGTATCACAATTGTGATAGCGCGAGCCGTGCTCTGGGTAGCTCGTTACTTGCTTACTTTGCCACACAGGTTGTGTTGCTTAATTTTACCATCGTATGTGGCATTTTGTTGTATCATTAACTTTCATTTCGCGAACTCACGAGTTGATGAGCAGATCTTGTAGCTCTTTCGGCCAGCCGCTGTGGTCGAGCGGTTCTAGGCGCTTCAGTCCGGAACGACGCGGCTGCTACGGTCGCAGGTTAGAATCCTGCCTCGGGCATGGATGTGTGTGATGTCCTTAGGTTAGTTAGGTTTAAGGAGTTCTAAGTCTAGGGGACTGACGATCTCAGGTGTTAAGTCCCATAGTGCTTAGAGCCATTCCAACCATTTGTAGCTCTTTCTCACATTGTTTGATATCTCCCTACAGTATTATTGTTATTTTGTACTTTAATTTCAAATACAGGGAACCGAGACTCGAACTCTGGACCTTTGCCTTTTGCGGAGAAGTGCTCTACCAAGTGCGCTACTCAAGCACGACTCACGTTCCGCCCTCAAAGCATCGCTTCCTCCAGTACTTCACCTCCTACCTTCCGAACTCCGCAAGAGTTGCCATGCGAAAGTTTCGGGACGAGCTCTCCTGGAAGAAAGGATATTACGGAGACATGGCTTAGCCACAGCTTGGGTGATTATTTCTTGAATTAGTTTTCACTCTGCAGTGGAGTATGCTCCGATATGAAACTCCCTGGCAGATTAAAACTTTGCACAGGACCGAGACTCGAACTCGGGACCTTTTCTTTTCGCAAGATACACAGGAGAAGTAATATGAAATTTGGAAGATGGGGGATGATATTCTGGCGGCAGTGTAGCTATAAGGAAGGGTCGTGAGTCGTACTCGGGCAACTTAGTTGGTAGAGTACTTTCCCGTAAAAGACAAAGGTCCTTAAATGTCCTCTGTTGGAGTCCCGGTCCGACACACAGTTCTAATCTGCCAGGAGGTTTCATTTCAGGGCAAATGTCGACGCAGAGTGAAAATTCATTTTGAAAACTTTTTCTATACTTACACTCTCACTTCCTCTGAAGATCAGCTCTATAGGAGATTTTAAATGTAATATTTCTGGATAAAGTGTAATTCACGGTATCGTTTTTACATCGTTATATTTTATCTCATTAAGTTGTATCGCCCTTAATGTTTTCCATATCACATAGAACCATCTCTGTGACGCGTTTGGAATGTGATTCAAATAATTTCATTTAATGTAATATACACTGTGGCTGAATTTTTCTTACTTACAAGTAACCAAGCGATTCCATTCAAGAGCATCCATATTCCTCAAACAAAAGGACTATTCCATCAGCGCCACTGATTGCTATTGTCCGCTGTAGAGGGACTCCGAGTGGGCTTTCTCTGAGCCGCCTCCCTGGCGCGCCTTGTTAAGGTACAAACATCGAGCGGCATCTCGCCAGAACGTTCCTTAAGACTTGTGTTGAGGGCTTTCATGTAGCTAATTACGGAACCACGGTAATTAATAGCGCACAGCGATGCCCTTCTCAAGTTCTGGTACTGTCGATGTGAATGGCTTCAGCGTAGCTGAGGGGCCCGACTTCTGGTCTTGACGCGTATCGGCATAATGTTACGAGGTGTGTGTTAAATGGAAGCAAATAAGAGATTGTGCGGCATTCCAAATGCAACTACGCCATCCGTCGATATTTTTGTGCCCCGGTCATACTGCGCCATGTGTTCTTTTAATTGTCCCAGTGTGTGGCTTTTTGTGTGCGCTACTTTTTTACGGTTTTTATCTCCATTTTACAATCGCCCCTTTTTTTGTCTATTGTCTTCCATGATGTTCCCCCTTTTTTATATCTATGTTCACCATGTTTTGTCTTTTGTTATTTTTAAATGTCCTCTACTGTTTGTTCTATGTCTTTCGGATGAAGAGCAGCGCATATGCCGCTGCCAGCCCGCCCCGATGAAGAACTGACATACAATAAAGGAAAAAAAATCAAAATGTGGTGGACGTAAACTTAATAATAATGAACATGTAACAGTCATATGCCAGTTTAAGATTAATGAAAATCAGTAAAGCGTCTTAGCACAAATAAAGTTATACGGAAAGTTGATTGTCGCTTTATTCCTTTAACTAATTTAATCTAGAGCCATGCAGATCAACCGCTAGTATAATAGATAATATTAAGCAAAATTGTTAATTCTGATACCTGCAATGTACTTAATTAGGAGAATATAATTTGTATGGGAATTACTTTCCTGTTAGATAGCTGACTTTTATATACATGTTGAAATACGGTTTTGCTGTTTGAGCATCTAGAGCTTAGGTACATAGTAGAAATATTATAATTTTGTTATAAAAACTTTTCAAGTCCTCTAAATCATCGCGAAGCCGGTCGTGTGTGACACTGTAATAAAGGAACTGAAGCTAATGCGAGTACCAGACGTTTTTAAGAAGATTTTAATAGTTTTTTTCACTTTAAAATACATTGGTGTAAAAAAATTTGTGCACTCTTTTGGAAGTTTCCCACTCACTCAAGAATCATTGTTGCAACAGCGCATATGGAGTACATGCAATAATTACATTCAGAGATCAATAGTACATGCAGTTTTAAGGTACCAGCTGTTGACCCATCCTGTAAGTCCCATATGAGGACGTGGTTTACCCTGCATGGGCGGTAATTCAGGCACTGACTCTGGCTCAAATGGTTCAAATGGCTCTGAGCACTATGGGACTTAACTTCTGAGGTCATCAGTCCTCTAGAACGTAGAACTACTTAAACCTAACTAACATAAGGACATCACACACATCCATGCCCGAGGCACGATTCGAACCTGCGACCGTAGCTGTTGGGCGGTTCCAGACTGTAGCGCGTAGAACCGCTCGGCCACCCCGCCCGGCCCACTGACTCTGGCATCCACGAGATCGTACAACTGGAGTGCGACATTCAAAATGCGGTGGACATAAGCTTGATAGTATTGAACACGTAACAGTTATAAACCAGTTTAAGACAGACGAAAATCTGGAAGGCGTGTTAGCATAAATAAACTTAATCAACAAGTGGCTGGTTGTCGTATTCCTTCAACTAGTTTAATCCAGAGTCACGGAGATCAACCGCAAGTATAACGGATAAATCAATGTGAGCAAAATTGCTAGTTCTACTACCTATAATGTACATAACTAGGAGAATATAATTTGTATGAGAACTACTATCCTGTCAGACAGCTGACCTTCAGATACGTGTAAAAATAAGGTTTTACGGTTTGAGCATCCAGAGCTTAGGTACATAAAAGAAATTTTTTAATTTTTTAAAAATAAAAACTATTAAAGTCTTCTAAGTCACCGCGAAGCCGGTCGTGTGCGATATTATAATAAATGAACTAAAGGTAATGCGGTTATCAGAAGTTTTTCTGAAGATTTTAATCGTTTTTAAGTTTTAAAATACACTGGTGGAAAAAATTAATACACTCTTTTAGAGGTTTCCAACTGTCTCAGTTTTTATTGTTGCAACAGGACATATGGAGTACAGGTAATGATTAAATTAACAGATCAAAAGCACAAGCGGTTTTGGGGTACCAGCTACTGACCTTTGCTGAAAGACCCATATTAGAACGTGGTTGAGCGTCCATGGGCAGTAATGCAGGCGCTGACTCTGACTCTATCGTGCAAGTGGCGAATACTTTCCTGGGATACGTTATTAAACGACTGCTCGACCTGTTCACGTAGTCTGTAAGGGTGGCTGGTTGACGAGTCGGACGATTCACTTCTCCTCCCATCACAAGCGTGCTGGCCAGGGAAGTTGCTTCAGGTCTCGCAGAGCACGTTGAGTTTCACGGGCAGTGTGTGGGCGAGCATTAGCCTGTTGGAACAGCGCATCACCTTCATGTTGCAAGAACGGCAAAAGAACGGCTCTAACAACATTCTGCACATACCGAGTGCTGGTTAGTGTCCACTCTAACAACACCAAAGGTGAATGACAGTTGTAGATTATGGCTTCCCAGACTATAACGCCTGGGTTATGGGCAGTGTGCCTTGGACGAAAGCACCCTACGACACAGCACTCACCAGGCCTACGTCGTACGTGCAAACGACCATCACTTGAGTGCAGGTAGAATGTATTTTCATCTCTGAAGACTATGGCACGCCATTCCATCTTCCAAGTGATCCTTTCACGACAGCAGTCGAGCCATGCACGTTGGTGATACACTGTGCGTGGAAAATGGACTAGAAGTGTGCTTGCCCGTAGTCCCACTGCTGATAACTGGTTCGCAACAGTTCATGTTGACACATCTGGGCTCACAAGCCCTCTTACCTGTACTATGGTAGCTGTACGATCTGCCATTGCTGACCTTAAAATGTGACGACCCTGGTTGACGCCTGTGAAACATGGAGGTCTAGAACCTTGTCTATCGGTGTGAGAATGTTCACATGATCACTGATACCAGCATCGTTGCACAACTGACGCAATACGCCAAACTTCGTTGACAGTTCTCCGAAAGGACAACCCCGCCATGCGGAAGGCCACAGTTTGACCGCTTTCGAACTCGCTCAGTTGGCTGTAGGAAGTATGAGTGTGTCTCTGAGGCACGGCTGTCTGCTTGCTTCACAATTTGCACCACACTGAGCCTTGTGGCTGTGAGCATTCCCTGTTACAAGGTAGACACACATCGCGTTCCCGTAGCTCTGCCACTACTCTATCTGTTGGTGGACGACGGTGAAACCATTATCAGCGCATCAAATATCCCCCAGGTGGCATATGCCGTCATCCGATCAAAATCATACGTTGTCTTTCCAGGTGCACTATTTTTTTTCCACCAATGATTTATGTTGCGTGTACATACATTTCACATTCACATTTTTAGTAGTTTTGTGAGACACGTTGTTTATACGAGGAAAGAAGTCACAAACTGAACCTCCATTGCATGTTATTGATACGAGGAAAGAAGTCACGAACTGAAGCTCCATTGTTAACTAGAATCTTCTAGAATCCAGAACTGCTTAGAATTTTCAGTTGCAAGGAGAACAAAAGCGAAGGACGAAATAGTTTGTTTTTTTTTCACGTCCAGCGACCCTGGATGCACTTGTTGCAGTCAGCATACATGAAGTATCATAATTAATGCCGAACATTGATTCAGGTGAAAACATATGATAGCAGAATAAAAAGCGTTCCAGTGAGCAAGGGCGTGGAGACGAACAGTTTGCGAGATAACAGCGGATGATAACAGCGGATGGGTGGCCGAAAGCCGCTACTGACGGCTGTATGACGTATTGTTATACTTAGCAGAAATGAGCTCTACGAATGCAACCTTTTTAATGAAGTCCTCATCTAGTTGGGCTAAATTTCAACCTATAAGCTCTTGAATGAGAAGTACTGCACCTGTTCAGCAGATTACAAGCTACAATTTAGTGTGCAGTTGTTCATATTAAAAGAGGTGTTCCGCATGTTGTCCTCATATTTGGCCCCAGTACTGCTCTCACTACGTGAATTACGCATTCTTTCAAACACCCCGCATGATCTGGTAATTTTGACAAAACCGTGAAATATTTTCTGCTTCAGTTCTTTAGCTATATCAACGAGATTCGTGTACCCTTCTCTCTTGAGATGGCTCCAGACAGAAAACTCCACAGGAGATGAAACGATCTGGCACCCAGACAAGATACCAGCGTTGACAGATCCATCTCGAACCACACTGTCGCATTAGTTGTCGTCCTGTATCAGCCGTCGTGAACAACACAGTCCAGCCACGTTAATGTGCCCACCGGCTATATTCGATGTCAACGTACAATAACGACACACAGACAGTAGATGACAGCACTAGCTATGTAGTGTATATAAAGCGTGTCGAGGGGACGCGGAAAGCAGTGCGGTCGTCCTCGCAAAGCGGAAACGGAGAATGTTCAAATGGTTCAAATGGCTCTGAGCACTACGGGACTTAACATCTATGGTCATTAGTCCCCTAACTAACCTAAGGACATGACACACATCCATGCCCGAGGCAGGATTCGAACCTGCCACCGTAGCAGTCGCGCGGTACCGGACTGAGCACCTTGAACCGCTAGACCACCACGACCGGCGGAAACGGAGAGATATACCTGACGCCCAAACAGGCATGATCATTGGCTTTCGCACCAAAGGTGGAAACATATCCGAAATGGCTAAGTTTGTTCGCGTGCTTCCGTGCTTAAAGTATACCATGCATGGCAGAATGGCGCTACAGAACCGACGCCGAGACAACTGCGTTGCACCACCGGCCATAGATGAAAAGGATGAACGACGGCTGTGGGTATGCTTAGGGCTAACAGGCCTGCTACTGTTGAACAACCGACCGCCCAGATGATTCAAAGGGCTACCAACAATGCATGTTAAACGACCGTTCAGCGAACGTTACTCAGTACGAGCATCTACAGTAGGCACCGTGTTCATGCACCCATGGCGACTGCTGTTGATCGGGGACGAAGGCTTGCTCACAATACCACAACTGGACGTCCACTTAGTGTGACATGTGGCTTTTTCAGATGAATCAAGTTTTATGCTTAATCGGACAGATGGCCGTTGTCGTGGTGAGAAGGAATCGAAAGGAAACAACCTGCAACAATCGTCAGAAGGGGAATCTTTCCGTGGTATTCTCTATGTGATCTTGTTATTCTGGAAAGCACAATCGATCGACACAGGTTGGTTCAAATGGCTCTGAGCACTATGGGACTTAACATCTGAGGTCATCAGTCCCCTAGAACGTAGAACTACTTAAACCTAACTAACCTAAGGACATCACACACATCCATGCCCGAGGCAGGATTCGAACCTGCGACCGTAGCGATCAACACAAGTACCTATATATAATCCCTGGGTACCACGTCCACACCTACATTCAGTTTGTTTTTACTTGGCACGATGGCATCTACCATCAGGACAATGTAACTTGGAACACGGTTTGCCCTGTACGTGCATGGTTTGAGGAGCACCAGACTGAGTGTACCGTACACCCCTAGCCACCGGGCTCCCCGGATTTAAACCCAGTCGAGAATCTATGAGACCACCTCGATCGGATTGTTTGCGCCGTGGATGGTCAACCTAGAAACGTAGGGCAGCTGGCCATGGAACTGGAGTCTCCTTGGCTCCACATACCCGTCAATATCTGGCAGAAAAAAAATGGCTCTAAGCACTATGGGACTTAACATCTGAGGTCATCAGTCCCGTAGACTTAGAACAACTTAAATCTAACTAACCTAAGGACATCACACACACCCATGCCCGAGGCAGGATTCGAACCTGCGACCGTAGCAGTAGCGCGGTTCCGGACTGAAGGGCCTAGAACCGCTCGGTCACCGCGGCCGGCTATCTGGCAGAACCTGGTTGGCTCAGTTATTGCACGTTTGACGGTGGTACCTGCTGCAAAAGATTGTTATGCCAGGCGGTCACATTAAGATGAATGGGCAAAGCATAATGCATGTTCCATATTTCCCAAGCGTGTGCCGTGAGCGAAATTACAGTTCCATTTTCTACATCTGTTAACCTGCCATTTTCATTAAACACGACGGTCAGTATTGTTGTAACCATGAGTACGTAGGGGTCATATATTTTTACTGTTTGGACAAGTTACCCAGTGTGCTATTGTTGTATGTATATATTTCGCTTTACTATTGATTTCAAATACAGCACACATAGTATGTCCCACTACGAATATTATACTACTTTGAATAATCATATTACTTTTATGGTCTGTTTACTAAAAGCGTACATTTGTGACTTGTTTTTTTTCCTTTTTATAAGCAAATCTCTGCTTGCAGTTACTGACTGTAACAATAATAATTAAAAGAGCGTTTGAACGTATATGACTTCACAGATAGCGTGGTACCTCCAACGAAGTAGGCTTATCTCTAAATAATTATTTATTTTCTTGTTTGTTTGTCAGTACATAATATATGCCGTTACCTTCCTTTTAGGCTGTGCGTGGCATATTTTACCTGAAGATTTAAAATAATATAAAATAAGAATGTTAAGAGCCATGCAACGATCTTAAACACTGTGAGTGCATTCATAATACTACATATCGTATGTTAATTCCTGGTAAAATTTTTAAAAGTAAGCCAATAGCAATTATTACAGAACTTGGTTACTTAAGGCAGTTTTTCTTTTGGTTTGTCTGTTCTCAGATCTGTAGATGGTAATCAAGCTACTGAAACTGATCATCGCTTTGTAGAGAAAAGTGTTTAATATTAAATTCGACTAACACAATATACTGAGCATTTTGAAAGTGTTAAAATGTTTATAGAAAGTTTTTAAAATTTTTGTGGTTTTATATTTTGATTAAGAATACCAGGATTCATTGCTACCTTCAGACTAGACACCTTGTTATCCGTACGGCCTTTGACATGTCCCTACAGTCGATAGCTCAGTTCTCATCAAACAAGCCTACTCGACTTGGAGGTGAATTGTTGGTAGGTTTCATTCACGAATGAATTAAATGCATTGCGAACGTGAGACGACAGCTCTTCTGTGTACTAGGTGTCATTGAACTCCGTTTATAGAACACTGTATAACTTCGCCGCAATCGGCTTTCTTCGTGACACTGTTAAACATTTCATGTTTTATTTTTTTTTTATTTAGGCTGTAACGAAGCTACAAACGCGTATACGTGCAACGTTGTCTAATCCTGTTAACTGTGCACTAAATAAATCTTTTGCTTATGCTGCTGTGTAGTGTATATTACCCCTGCTATTACTCCTACCAGCGTAGATTCTGCAAAGAGCTTTATCCCTACGTGAGATACAGAACACTGTGCGCGTCGGCGCCCGGGTTGATGCCGTGTTCCTCGACTTCAGGAAGGCAAGTTGCGCGTTGTCCATCAATGAACGAAGTACAAGCTTACCGAGTATCAGATTAGATTTGTGACTGGATTCAGGACTTCCTTAATGGCAGAACTCAATATGTTGCAAGTGGACCGAATCGACAGATGTAAAGGTAATTTCGGGCGTACCCAAGGGAGTGTGACAGGACAGTTAATGTTAAAAATATACCGGTATCTCAGTGATCTAGGGATTCAAGTTGGAAGCTACAGTAGTCTGTTAGCAGATGGTGCGGCTGCCTACAGACTGATTTTTTTCCAACGGATACAAACTCTTGGTACTGATCGATGAGAGGATACGGAACTAAAAAGGTGTAATGAACTTACGTCGGAAATGCATGGTTTCCAAGCTAGAGACCATTTATTCAATCACACAATGTTACATAGACTGCGGTTTAATATGCGCCGTACCATGTAGCCACAGTTACACTATGTGCTGAAAATAGTTTCCATGTTCCTCTATGCAAGCGTATATGCGCCGCGGCATGTTCTGTGTCACACGTTCACATCGGCCCGGCTATTTCCGAACAATATCAAAAGCAGCATGAGTACGCTGCTCCAGTGTCCCCACATCTGGAATGGGCTCTGCATACACGATACTTTTGACATGGCCCCATAACCAGACATAGCACGGATTAAGATCCGGTGAACGAGCAGGCCATGCAACTGGACCTCTTCGTTAGATCCATCGACCAGGGAAGACACGATTGAGATGTGTCCGGACGTTAACGGTGAAGTGGGCTGGACACCATGATGCAGCAGCCGCGTAACCTTTTGAATCATCAGTGGCACTACTTCCTGCAGAGGAGGCAAAGCCACCCGTAAGAAACTCCGATAGTTCCGGTCTCTTAAGCGGCGTGTAAGGAAGACTGGTCAGAAAATACGGTCGCCGTTCCGGCTGCACCTTTGCTGATGATTCACGTCTCCATACTATGGGGCTTCTGCATACTATCCCACAGATGACTGTTCTGAAAGTTGAAGGTGCCACTCCGCGTAGAGTAGCTCCATTTGTGAACAGGATGGATGACACGAATCCCGGATTAGTGGTTGCCTGGTGAAGAAACCAGTGGCAAAACTGCTCCCACTGTCGAACGTCTGTCGCTAGGAAGCCCTGCACACGTTGACAGTTATAAGAGTAGTAACAATTGTCATGGAGAATGTTCCACAAGGTCCTCCGGCTTACAGTGTAATGTCGGGCCAACTGCCTGGTACTGACACGGCGGTCTCCTCTCACAGTCTCAATCACATTTTCCTCCAGGTCTGGTGTCCCAATATTTCGGGTAAGTCCTTCAAGATTCGCTGCCTCCTGTAACGACCCTGTCTCAGAGAAACGGCGAGAAACAGTCGCAGATATTCAATGCACTGATTTTTGTCGGCGGGGATATGTCTCCTGATACAACCTTGCTGCCAGCCACCCATTGCCATTTGCCTTTCCGTAAGTAAACACTATGACGACAGGCTCTCAATTCGAATAGAGAGCACTGTATACAACGCTGTATCACATCCGGTGAGTCAGCGAGAGAAGTGAATCGGACACATTACCAATTACTATGGCAGGAGAGGGCTTAGGGCATGATTTATGAGGGACAGTACCACCCTCTAAGAGGAAACCAGGCATACTGTAACTATGGATTCATGGTACACCTCTAATTAAATCGCAATCTCTGCAACAATGTATGTTTGAATAAATGGTCTGTCGCATGGAAACAATGCATTTCTGGCCATAAGTTCTTTAGACCTTTTTTGTTCCATATCTCATCGATCAACCCATAGAGTTTGTACACCGTGGAAAAAATCACCTTGTATAAGAAGGACTGAGAGGGATGGAGCAGTGGCTACCACACTGGCTTCGCATTCGCGAGGGTAACAGTTCAGATTCCCGTTCGGCCATTCAGATATAGGTTTTCCGTGATTTTCTTAAATCGCCCCTCTCAAAAGCCGTGATGGTTCCTCGGAAAAGGACAAACGCCGATGGCCTTCCGTATCCTTCCCTAATCCGAACTTGTGCTCTAACTTTAATGATCGCACTGTCGACGGGACGTTAAACTCTGATCTTCCTCCGTTCTATAAGACGGTAGCAGCGCCAGAAAACTGTATCGAACTGCAGCAAGATTTTTGGAGGATCGATGATGATTTAATATATCACAAAAAATTATTTAAATCTGTTTGATGTTATCTGTTATCTGACATTTAACTGCAACATCAAATATAATGTCTTCTGTATTTATTATTTATTATATGTTGCAGCGCTCTTATTCAGTGGCACTCCTCTCCGGTATTGGGTTCAGCAGGTCGGCGAATTTAGTCTTCTGGTGCTCAACGTCTCACTGCTACGTTCGTCGTGAGCTACAATTCAGAATTCAATTAGACCACTCGTAGTAGACAGTTCGGAAGTTGTCACAGCAATGACACGTTTCTATATTGGAGGTTGGTAAGTATTATTCGTCCTACAAAAACCTCAAATGAGGGAAAACACTTTAGGGGTGAATACACATTCTCTAGGAAATATTCGGACCATGCACAGCCCCCAGGATTGTTATCAAAATCCATCCAACCGAACGACAATTTCGATGTGTAACACATCGGGATTCATATAAGCTGCAACACTTGAAATAAAGGAAACGTAGTTACCTTTTCATATTAAACAATGGTGTGTTCTCGTATATTCTTCACATACGGTCACAATTACCTTTCGTATGTAAGTTATTACGACTTATCAAATGACCAAACGTCTGGAATTCCGAGTTTTACAAGCTGGCAGACTTTCAACAATATATTAAATTAGCTTGGGGCAAATATTCAATACGCGTCTACTCAGTCGGAGAATTAACACCAGTGTGTCCTTTTACAGTTCGTTAATTGCTTATCCGCGAAGTCCAAGAAGAGCTGCGAGCCACAGAGAGCATAGCTTCTCTCTCGCAGTAACAAATTAGAGATTTTTCGTCATTACATAGAATTGATCCGCTTTGGGTGCAGGTCTGAAACTCATATGACGATTAAAATGTCATTCGTCGTTCAAAGAATGATGACAATGACAATAAAACCTCTTGAATTTAAGTAACCAATTTGCTGATTGGATTGTCATCCGACGTGAGGTCAAAGACTTATGACTGTTGGAACAGTTTAATTTTACAACTGAAAGAAAATGACAAGCACTTGAATTTAAGCAACCAATATGCTGATTGGATTGTCATCCGACGTGAGGTCAACGACTTATGACCGTTGGAACAGTTGAATTTTACAACTGATAGATACTTGAGGAGAATATGAGAGTATATTTACATTGGGTGCAGTGAGTGGCAGTAGACCCTCACCGTATATGAATATAACGAAGTGCGCAGAAACAGACGAAGAAATCCATACTGTTGGCAACAAATCACTATATCAAATATCTAGCAGTAACCGTGTGGAGAGACGTAAAGTGGAATGATCACATTAAACAAACCGTAAGAAAATCAAGTGCCAGGCTAACATTCTTTGGAAGGATCTTAAGGAAATGTAAGTCATCCACGGAAAAATTATCCTACAAAATATTTTAGGACCGTCTCGTAAGTATCTGTCATCAGCGTGGGACCATTGCTGAGTTGTATTAATAGAAGAGATACGAAAGATCCAGCGAAAAGTGGCGTACTTCGTCTTGGGACAGCTTAGTCGGCGGAAAAGCATTAAGACAATGTCCAACAAACTCCAGTGGCAGGCGCTGCAACACCTAGAAATTTGCAACTGAAATGCCGAGTACTTACCGGGAAGAGTTAGGCAACACTTGACTTCCGCTCACGTATGTCTCGCGATGTGACCACAACGAGGAAACGTGAGAAACTCGAACTAATATGGAGGCATATCGACACAGTTCTTCCCACGTTCCCTTCGCGAATGGAACAGGAACGGACATAAAAATACTGCTCCAAGAAGTATCGTCCGCTACATACATACAACAATGTGGCTTGCGGAGTGTTGATACAGATGTAGATATTTATTACATGTGATTGGGGGCCGTGAAAGAATTCTTGTCGAAAGGGTATAATTAAATCTCTACAGAAGCTGATTTATACCAGAGGGAAAAATACTATTACATTCTGAATGTTGTCTTCTACCACGAGGAGGGGAAAGGGCGAGCGCTTTTGGCGAGTTGAGCCTTACCGCGAGCCGGGACACAACATTCGGTCTCCGTTTAGCCCTCGTCGACGTCAGTCCGCTTGAAACGGACGCTGTGGTACACAGCAGTGAAAACCTGGCTACTAACATTAGATTGCCTGGGATGGAAGAATATACAGGCCAGCAGGCAACACTGAAGTTCGCTCCACGGTCTGCTGTTGGCAGGCCAAATACGGTGGGAATTCTACGAGTTACAAACCACAGAATAGTTGTGTTGAGTTTGGTTATGGCGTGCTTTGGACGATGTAAAGAGGCTGCAGTTTCCTTACTGGAAGTCACACGGTAATTTTCGTATGAAAAATCTTAAGATTTTCATCTTTTTTCTTCATTTTTGTTAAGGCAGATCAGCTTTCTTTCATTCGCATGCGTATTCGTAAAGGAATGTAGACGTTCTTGTTACATTCTTATTAGTGTATTTGTCATAATTTTAAACTCTGTATACATTTTTGATAATTTTAAACTCTATATAAAATCCTTCCATTTTTTTACGTTTCGTTTTTCCGAGTGTTCTGGATAAGAAAAGCTTTATTTCAGGGATTCATTTTCAAAAACTCAGTCAGTGTTTTTACGGCAATTTTATGCTAGGACTTCCGCGATTTTACTGTGGCAGTTGAGTCTATACTCATTCATCTATGGTTAATACTGAACTACAACAGCCACAAATTTAAATAACATATTTTTGAATGCTTTTATAGAAGGAATGCTGCTATCAGTCGCTACTTCACACAGAATTTGTTTGCAAACTACGAAATGATTTCCTCAGTCTAGCAAACTACAGAATAAAAGCGAAGTTTTCTGATGGCGAAAGATTTATTATACTGATGTGAAGATAAGAAGCTGCTAATGTGAAGTTTTGTATTATACTGATATGAAGCTGCTAATGTGATGCGGCCTACCAAGAACCCCTCTACTGTGCCAGCATCTTCGTTGCAGAGTATCACGTGCACACAAGGTAGTCAATTATTTGTTGGATGCGTTTACATCCCAGTCTTCCCCTCTAGAGCTCCCTCAAATACCATGGAAGTGTTCCTTGCTATCTTTAAGGCCAGAAGTACCTTGAAAATGATAAAATACGAAATTTCTTTTTACTGGTGATTATTATGGTCTGAAGTCTGCTTCATGTGATTATAAAAGCGATTTGGACCAAATCCTTATTTAAAAGTCCCAAACGTCAATTTAAATGGCAGCTTGCAGCGTCAGACACGCCCACATGATGCTCTGTGACGTCTCTTCTGTGAATTTATAAGCCTAGAGACATTTCTTTCATTGATTTGAGCTTTCAGTTTGTTGTGTCATATTCAGTTGTTTCCTACAGTAATAATACAAAACTAGTTTTTTTGTTTCTGAAGAAAGAAATGCAGGGGGAAACCACAAAAATTTCCAAGGAAAGGTCGGGAGGACCTTGAAGAAAGAAAAGAGTGAATATAAAGAAAACAGTATTTGGTTTGTGCATGGCATGTGTGCTATTAGAAAGGAGTTAACAACGGGGAAAATATTATTTGTCAGTATGAGCTTACAAAACTCACCTTCAAGAACTTCTGAAATACAATTATTTACTGCATGCATGCTGGAAAATCAGTGGGAGAGTAATCTGCGACAGATGCAGCGAAAGAAGCTATGAATTTAACTGATGAGTGCGTAAAAGGAATGTATTAAGGGCACTGTAATTACAGCAACATTTTAAACTCAATTTCCCGCGAATTTTGCTTTTTCTAGCCTATTACATCTTTTCTCTGAATCCATTTATCGGAGAACGAGGAAAGTCTAACAGTGAATTGTCTTAGTACAAGTACATGAAGAAAACTATGGCATTATTTATTATAAAAATTTGTTCGAATAAAATATTTTTAAAAATTAAAATTTTAAATGCTATCTTTAAAAAATGTCTGGTTGTTAGCAAATAGTCTAAATCTTTGTGAAATAAATTTAGTGTTCTACTTTTAATACTTCTGGGAAAAAGTACAACGAAAACGGTCAGCTTAACGTGGTACCTTCCCTCTTCTCTCCTTAACATGCATCCACTCATCTTCCACCAATTGTTTTTCATATGTTTCTCTTCTCACTTATTCTGCGGGGAACCTCTTAATCTATTATGGGCCTCCAAATTTTCAACATCCTTCTAAACCGGCACATCTCAAACGCTTCGATTAAATTCTTTTCCTGTTTCTTTTCCATAGTCCATCTTTCACTTCCGTACAGCGCTGTGCTCCAAACGAACATTTTCAGAAATTTCTTCCTCAAACTAAGGATGATGCTTGACAGTAGTAGACATCCTTTAGCTAGGAACGATACAGTTTCCTGTGCTAGTCTGCTTTTTATGCCTCCTTATTTCGTCCGGCTTGTGTTATTTTGCTTCCCAGGCAGCAAAATTTCTTCAATTCATCTACGGCGAGATCCCCGACTTTCATAAATTTACATATTATTTTTTTCTGATACTCTTCAGTTTACTCTCAATCCACAGTGTGTGGTCATTAAACTATTCATTTCATTCAACTGATCCTGCAATTCTCCCTCATTTTCATTGAGAAAAGGGAACATCGTCTGTGAATCTTATCATTCATACCTTTTCACCTTGTATTTTAATGCAACTGCAGAACCTTTCCTTTATTATCAACATTATTAGTTGTGTATTTATAGTGAACCGTAGGGGCGAAGAACTACATTCTTTGCCTTACACCATTCCCAATCCAGCCACTTCGCTTTTGATCTTCCATTTTTATTTTTCCCCATTGGTACTTGTACACATTGTACGTCTTTTTGTAGCTTACCCATATTTACCTGAGAATTTTGGACATCTTCCGTCATTTTAATTGTAGAAATTATTTTATAGGTCGAAATATCGTAGGAAGGTGTCTTCTTTTTCATTTTTTAAAGTTTTGCTTCGAAACTGACGTCATCGAACAGATCCTCGAGTATCTTTTTCATTCTTCTGCATAATCTTATTGTCGGTAATTTGGATGCATGAGATGTTAAGCTGATTATCCGACAGTTCTTGCACTTTTATGCACTTACAATCTTTGGGATTACGTGAATCATCGTTTTCCGAAAGTTTTGTAGTATGTCTCCAGACTCATGGGTTCTACAGACTAACCTGAATAGTTGTTTGATCGGCATTTCCATTAATGATTTCACAAAATCGTAAGAAATGTTATCTTTGCTTTCCGTTTTAAATGGTCGCAAGTATTCCAGAGTTTAAGTTGATACTACGCCGAAAAACAATTAGAAACAAAGTTGTCTCGCGAAACATCATGTGCCCTGGCCCTCAAATATGCTGCCACCAGTCGGTTTCTCCATAGGCGCGTCATTTCTAGATAGACGCTCCAGTTATATCTGCCTGGCTGCTGGCTAAGAGAACAGTCCTTTGCGATGACTACAAGCATGTCGGGGCGGTATATGTAACTGCACAAAACAGTGCACTTTCTTCGTTCTTAATGTGTTCCCTTTACTCTTAACTAAATTAAATAGGAAATGACGTAAGTGACCACGACTACTGTTTCGTATAGTTTCATGGATGCCACATGACAGCTAAATTTCGAAACACGACCAGCAAGTTTGTGCTTCATGCAGTCCACTAAAATATGTATCACTTCTGACTCTGGGAGCCACAGCATTCTGTCCCAAGTCTCATACGGTCCACTAGAGTAGTCTCCTTAAGACGAACTCTTGAAGTAAAGGTACGGTTTTTCTTTAGTGCACGGAAACTTTTCATATGTATAGAATATAACGTTGTATCGCTACTCGTATAAAGTACAAAAATTGCACTTCACGTGAGTTATCATACGAATGTTTGAAATTCATGAATAATTTAAGCAGCAATTGAATCGTTTCATCGGTGTTTTGCTCATTGCCGGTTTACTTATTTGGTATTTGGTTCTTCGGAATAATGTTCATTAATATCTCAATGATGACAAATGGCTTCCTGTTTCTCTACATTCAAAATTATATGTTACTAAAGTGATAGGAAAAAGACATATAAATAAAATATTTGATAAGCGAGTTTCTGACTGTGCCAGATATGTAAGGCGGACTCCTTAGACTGACTCATTTTGCAAAATAATTATTACTTATATTTACAAAGTGAAATACTTGTTTTAAAATTTTATTTCGTTATTGAATTTTTGCAACTGGCAAATGTCTGCAGCCCTATTATACATTGAAATCCCTGTACACCGCAGAGCAGCAGGCCACTAGAGCAGTCGAACTGCCTTGGCACATCCCCTTGGTAATATAGAATGAATACCATTCGGTAATTCGTTTTCAGCAACAACATAAATATTGCAGCAATGTCATACTAATGCGAATGGCTATAGATATCACCGGCATTTTCTTTACATAGCTGTAACATTTCAGCTGTTGCCGAATTACCGCACAATATTTATTTCACGTTGTTAACTGTCTCTGTAGTTTTGTTTTTGTAGAATGCGTACTGTAAGACCTTCAGTACACACACCATCAGATTATTTGACTTGTCGCTCTAATGAAGTAGGCGAGTGTCAGCAATATGTCTCTTGGTCTTATCGTGGCGTGTTTATCTTCTGCCATTAGGTCAGACGATAGAAATGCCACTTGCGCGCTTAGAGTAGCAGATCGACGGTGACCAACTTTAAACAGAACTTGATTAACTTTAACACACATTTATTAAAATAATAAAAAGAATAGACATTATGTAACTTGATTCTGGATGCTGTTTACAATTGACCATCAGAAGATCCTTTGGTCTTGGTACGTTAAACTTATTCTCACATATCTCTGATACTTGACAATGTGTCTATTCATTTATCTTCATGGCTATGTACAGGAATATGGTAATCTTATTAGGTGCAGACTGAAACTTGACTATAGACTGGTACAGACTAATGCAGACTGGTACAGACTAATGCAGACTGACTAATCGGATGTCTGTACACTCGTTATAATACCTCGCGTGTTCAGATATCACTGCGCGAGTGTGATCCACGAGGAGCAAAGGTTCTACGTTAGCAGCAATCTCATTGGCTGCGTTACATATTAATACGCGGATTGGCGGAAGCAGAATTTGGTCCGTCTCGAAGGCAGCGCCATCTCGTAGTACGGAGACGGACGAGCGCTGCGCCTGCACTGTTGTGCTTAGCGGGGCACGCTCTAGTGGGAACGTTGTGTACGCGCTGGCTACGCGGAACTATGTACACAACATTTTTATATTAGTGGTGTCTGCTCTTTCGGACATCGTTAAGAGCCTGCAGCCACTAAGAATCAAGACACAAAGTAATTAAAGACATTAGCTGCCAGTGGGCATTAATTTATATCAATGATGCAAGATGAAAATTTGTAACAGACCGGGATTCGAACCCAATTCTACTGCTTATTAAGAGGACGCAATGACCACCGCGCCATTCCGACTCACTGCTCACCACAAACGCATGGACGACCCGTTACACCAAAATTCTCAACTTGAACCACAAGCTACTGATTTAAATGTACGAAAGAAGAGATACCACACAATAATTAGTTAGGGTGATGACAGTAAATGAGCCCTTCAGTGCAGATGCACACCGAGGCCGAACACTTACAGGAATTGGCGAGACGCCGCCATTAATGAAGCTAATGAGCAGCGGCATTACTACAGAGGTGGTGTTGAGAATTTGCGTCTGACAGAAGGCATGCTAGGGTTGTCCGACGGATTGTGATGACCACTGTGTTCAGATGCCGTAGTTGTCAGCGCATCTGCATGGTAAGCAGCAGACCCAGGTTCGAATCTCGGTCCGGCACGAATTTTCAACTGGGTCCATTGATATACACTACTGCCCATTAAAATTGCTATGCCAAGAAGAAATGCAGATGATAAACGGGTATTCATTGGACAAATATATTATACTAGAACTCACATGTGATTACATTTTCACCCAATTTGGGTGCATAGATCCCGAGAAATCAGTACCCACAGCAACCACCTCAGGCGGTAATAACGGCCTTGATACGCCTGGGCATTGAGTCAAACAAAGCTTTGATGGAGTGTACAGGTACAGCTGCCCATGCAGCTTCAATACGATACCACAGTTCATCAACAGTAGTGACTGGCGTATTGTGACAAGCCAGTTGCTCGGCCTCTATTGACTAGACGTCTTCAATTGGTGAGAAATCTGAGGAATGTGCTGGCCAGAGCAGCAGTCAAACATTTCCTGTATCCAAAAAGGCCCGTACAGGACCTGCAACATCCGGTCGTGCATTATCCCGCTGAAATGAAGGGTTGCGCAGGGATCGAATGAAGGGTAGAGGCACGGGTCGTAACACATCTTAAATGTAACGTCCACTGTTCAAAGTGCCGTCAATGCGAACAAGAGGTGACCGAGACGTGTAACCAACGGCACCCCATACCATCACACCGGGTGATACGCCAGTATGGCGATGACGAATACACGCTTCCAATGTGCGTTCACCGCGATGTCGCCAAACACGGATGCGACCATCATGATGCTGTAAGCAGAACCTGGATTCATCCGAAAAAATGACGTTTTGCCATTCGTGAACCCAGGTTCGTCGTTGAGTACACCATCGCAGGCGCTCCTGTCTGTGATGCAGCGTCAAGAGTAACCGCAGTCATGATCTCCGAGCTGATAGTCCATGCTGCTGCAAACGTCGTCGAACTGTTCGTGGAGATGGTTGTTGTCTTGGAAACGTCCTCATCTGTTGACTGAGGGATCGAGACGTGGCTGCACTATCCGTTACAGCCAGGCGCATAAGATGCCTGTCATCTCGACTGCTGATGATAAGAGACCTTTGGGATCCAGCACGGCGTTCCGTATTAACCCCCTGAACCCACCGATTCCATATTCTGCTAACAGTCATTGGATCTCGACCAACGCGAACAGCAATGTCACGATACCTTAAACCGCGATAGGCTACAATCCGACCATTATCAAAGTCGGAAACGTGATGGTACGCATTTCTCCTCCTTACACGTGGCACCACAACAACGTTTGACCAGGCAACGCCGGTCAACTTCTGTTTGTGTATGAGAAATAGGATGGAAACTTTCCTCATGTCAGCACGTTGTAGGTGTGCCACCGACGCCAACCTTGTGTGAATCCTCTGAAAAGCTAATCATTTGCATATCACAGCATCTTATTCCTTCCGGTTAAATTTCGCGTCTGTAGCACGTTATCTTCGTGGTGTAGCAATTTTAATGGCCAGTAGTGCAAATCAATACCACAAGCAGGTAATGCCTAATTCCTTTGTGGCTAAATCTAGTTTCTGTTCATCTAGTGGCATACTACGATACTGTGGTGGGGAGGTCTCAAAGGGTATCACGACTCCAAACTTGTACCTCTACGCAAACAAAAACTTAATAAGAAATTTTACTTATTTCGTGTTAGACACTTCTGACTACCGGCGTCACGGTTGAAAAGTAACTTGTATATCAGTTAATTCAAATTACAGTAGCAGCAGGACATTTCTGTGACTTGTCTTTATAACAGTTTGGTTGTCAGCCGTCATCTGGTGAGTTTTATTTGGGACTGAAAGGTCCATAAATAGAAAATACTGTGAAGAACCACAGTGAGCGCAAGGTGGAGTCAAATCGCGTCGGTATAATGCCCGTGTGCCCACTATTTCGCTTTGTGGCTTGCTCACGTGCAGCTGCTCTCTGTCTAGTCTACTGGAGCTGGTCCGTTTGGTCGGAATTCCTGGGAGGGCGATAGCCTGGCGAGGACGCTGCGTATCGCTGCGTCCATCGCCTTCCGTCGCTCGCGCTTAGTTCCGCGTGGACGGACAGGCAACCACCAACCGGTCTGGCTCGCGGCGCGGAGCAGCGCACCTGTGTGCGTGAGAAGGGATGCCTACAAGCCAGGCGCCCAGCGCCATTCTCGTTTCCTCCCGCGCTCCAGCGCTGCTGTAGTTCGACTTACCAACGATGATGGTCGAGTTTAGGCTTGTTCTGAGCAACTAAGTCCCGCGTGATCGTACAGAGGCATTTAATGAATTTTAATTCCATTTGTTGCAAGATGTCATGGCTGATGGCGGCGGCAATTCACAAATTCTACACAGCCGAGCGAGTGACACAATTTGCGGCCGCTTTCATCAAGCTCACAGCACGTGTATGCACGTACCGCAGCTGTCACTTGGAACTGGCAACAATGCAATCCCTGTCCTTATCTCGAACTGCGCAAATCGCCATCACTCCTGGATCGAACTGCGGTCGAGTGACGTATTTTACATGATAATTTTTCGAATATTTCTGGTTTTGTTCTAATTCCTTCAACTTTAGTTTGCTTGCTAGACATCAATGAGAGCTACAGAAGTAACTTGCGATGCTTCATGTTCCATAACTAAAGATCGTAAATTTGCACACCAATACTCAAGAAGGGAAATAGAGGTAATCCACTGAATTACAGACCCATATCATGACTGTTGGTCTGCAGTAGGCTTTTGGAACATATACGGTATTCGCACATTATGAATTACGTCGAACAAAACGATTTATTGAGAAATAGCACGGATTCAGGGAATATCGTTCTTGTGAAACAAAGCTAGCTCTTTACTCACCCGAAATAACGAGTGGGATCAATACACATTTTTAGATTTCCAGAACGCTTTTGATGTCATTCCTATCAAAAGATTTCTTATCAATTTGCGTGTCTAAGGAGTATCCCCTCAGCTGTGCCACTGGATTCGTGATTTCTTGTCGGAATGGCCTAAGTTCATAGAACTTGACGGAAAGCCATCAAGTAAAACGGAAGTGATGTCTGGCGTTCCCCAGGGAAGAGTTATAGGACCTCTTCTGTGCGAATGATTTAGGACAGAATCCGAGAAGTCCTCAGACTGGCTGCAGATGATGCTGTCATTTACGGTCTTGTTTAGTGATCAGATAGTCGAAACGAACTGAAAAATGGTGCGAAATGTGGCAATAGATTATAAATAATGAAAACTGTCAAGTCATCAACATGCATACTAAAAGGAATCCACTAAATTGCGGTTTCATGATAAGACACAAATCTAAAGGCTGTGATTTCAACTAATTACTTTTTACAATTATGAATAACTTAAACTGGAACAACCACTTAGATAATGTGAGGAAACCTAACTACAGACTGCTATTTATTGCCAGAACACTGGGAAGATGCAACAAGTCTACGGAAGAAACTGCCTACGCTGTGTATGCCTGTCTCCTGGAGTATTACAACGCGGTGTGTGATCCACGTCAGAGGGATTGTCGGAGATCATCGAAAAATTTCAAAGAAGTCCAGCACGTTTTGTACTATCGAGAAATAAGGGAGAGGGTTTCAAGGATATGATACGCTAATTTGGGTGACAATAATTAAAACAAAGGTGTTTTACATGTGGTAAGAACTCATAACATTTAAATTACCAAAGTGTTCCTCCGAATGCGAAATTGTTTTGTTGGCGCCCAGTTACGTGGAAAGAAATTGTCATTGTAATAGATTAAGAGAAATCAGAACTCGCACGGAAAATTTAAGTGTTCGTTCTCCCACTGGAACGATAGAGAAATAGCTTGGAGGTGGTTCGATGGAGCCTCTGCTACACAATTAACTGTGAATTACAGAGTAGTCAAGTAGATGTAAATGTCTTTGTAAATCTCTTTTCTCTCTCAACAGGACGATCATCATCTATATATGCCCATAGGCCAGTATAACCTCTTTCTAGTTGATGAAGTCATTAATTAAATCTTACTGCAAAATTCTCCTACAGGTGTTATTCGCAGCTTAAACAACATATCTATTAACGAATATATTTTTTCTCGGTACCTTATGTTCCCTGATTTAAAAAACGGCCTCACGAAACCATCAACCGATTTTTTTTTTTTTTAGATCAACCAGTTTCGATCAAGCGACAATGTTAAGGATTTTGAAACAAAACAAAATTTACTGACTTTTTTCCGCATTTATTCTTAATGCCTGGTTATTTTCAGCACTCTATCGCTAGAGGACTCCGAATTCTAACGTGTAATGTGTAACGTAACTATGTCGCTGTGTGAGAAACAACGTGGTGTAATCGAATTTAGAATTCGAAAATTGCGTCTTGGCATGAGCAGCCTCTTCTTCAGCCCGACAATGCCAGACCACACACGAGCGCTTCGACACCTGCAACAATCAGACGCCTTGTGTTCACCGTTATCGATCATCCATTTCACGGCCCGGAAATGACTCCATCCGATTTTCGTCTGTTTCCAGAACTTAAAGAATACCATCGAGGACATCGCTTTGATGTTGACGAAGCGGACGAAGTTTTGTGAAGGTGACAAACCCCTAAACCCAATTACATTTTTACTCTGTAACGAGCCACCGGAGACCGCGGCTCCCTTAAATCAAAGTACTCAGGAGGTATCAATTAACAACCTGTGCGTCCTATTACAATTTTATGTTGACAACAGCCTCTACCTGTGGACATTTACTAGCGAGCATTCATTCTGAAGTACGTTAAATGTAATCTGGTTGCTATCTAAAGCCATGGCTTGAGATAATTCTTGTTTTATCAATTTTATATATGACAAGTACCGATCGGCTTCAGCTAATTTAATGTACCATCATGTGATGTAACAAGGCCCACTGCTTCTGAAGAAGATATTTTTAGAAATATTGAAACTTAGATCAAAGGCTAATAAACCTTTGTTTTGCAACTGGTCGGCTGATTTTTTTCATCCTCTTAATCTTTGAAAGTCTGTCGGCTGATTTCTGGTTTATTCCGTATATTTATAAAAACGAATATATGTGTTTACGTGCGTTTCACACACCCTCAACGACCGATTTCAGCCCAGCTTGGTACACATATAACTATCTTGAAAGACGCACTTTGGGGTTAAGAACTACGTACCTCCCACAGGAACTGTGGTAGAGATGAAAAGGGGTAATATAAGTGCGTAACTCAAGAATAATTCCAGTCAAATTATGTATGAAATAATGTCTGAAGAAATTTCGAACAAATTTTATGTACACTGACGAAAAAAAATCTCAACACCAAGAAGGAGTTGTGCGACATAAACTAAAGTTGGTTGGCTTGTTTCTACATCCGAAAGATGATGCCTATTAAAATTCCACGCCGTCTCATAATAGTGGCGCCAATAGTGCCATTATGAGGATACAAATCACCTTTGCTTAAATACAGGCTGTAGCGGTCGTGGACGTTAATTATCTTTGTGACTGGACCTGGTGAGTTGATGTTAGTAAAGATTGCCTTTTAGGCGACAAAGACGCCACTCTCAGCACCCCAATGGGTGTGAATGATGTCGTGTAATAGGGCTAAAAGATGCTGGAAGTTCTTTCTGCGATACTGCAAAAAGACTTTGCAGGAATGCAGCCATTGTATCGCTCTCTCAACACACGCAACCACTGTCAGACTCCCTCAATAGCCTCTCACATCAGAAGCCAATCAGAAGCCATAGAAAGCAGAGCTTCCTTATCAGTACATGAACAGGACAGCCAATAGAACAGGAGAAAAGTATTTTTACTAACGTCATGTGTTTAACCACGCAAAAAATCCGTGACATGGCTCAGTAGGTGTCACAGGCTAATTCACTGGTATAACATTACAACACCTCAATCATCTCAAGTCTATTGTTCAGAGGCAAGGTAAAATATAGAGAAAATACCTTTCACAGTGTGAGAGAGCAACTATTTCTTTGACAGGAAACCCTACTCGACACTACAGGAGAACCTGTACAACAATATTTATTGTGCCTGCTAATTGATGAATAGAGAACATGCGAAGTTGACAGTAGTCTCTCAAATTGTATCATTAGGCTGTGTTGCAAAACTGTGTTAGACCGAAATGTAATGCAGCGGTGTAATAAATTCCCAGCTTGTTACATTCGGAAACATTACCATGCGACTGCCATCGTTCCTGCCTTTGTCCAATAAAAATGGGATTTTACAACAACAAAACTGTGAAAACAGGTATGTAGAGTTAGCTCGCCTATCAGGAGACGACTTAAGACTCCGAAATGGAGTGCCTCTCACCTCATCAGCTTGCCATCTAACAACCCGTATTATAACGGAATTGATGTAATTTTGCTATGTGTAAATAGTAAATTTTAATATTGCGTGTAATTTAGAATTTCGTTGAATAGAAGTCATTAAGAGACATCCATAGGTTAGGAATGTGTGTGAGGTGAGCATCAGATACACACAACAGAAGTTTTGTGGTCAATATACACTACATCTATAGTCACCTGACTAATGCATTGTGTAAGGTTTATCAGTAAACGCCCTGCAGATTCCGTTCAAAAGGAACATGGATTTAGTACACGTGAAACAGGTAACTATTCACACTCGATATCTGAAATGAACTTCGCTTAAGGCTTTGAAGAGATAAATGCAAGGGCATTTCGCTTATTTGTGTTAAGTGACATAGCAAGGATGTCACTGTTATTTTGTATAAGAAAAGAAGGATAACCATCCCAGGTTTTCAGGGTTTGTACTAAACATAATCGTTTTTCCGAGTCTCCGTTCTAATGGGATATGTTCCGGCGCATTTTCGCAAGAGATGCCTAGTAAGACAAAGGATCCCGAAAAACTTCGAATTTGGAGCTATGACATGCAGGAAATTAATTAGTTTTCACAAATTATTTTTAGACACGAAATTCCTCCGTCATTACTTCGCAGTATAAATAATTTAATCTTTGTTTGTTTTTAGGGAAACTAAAACGTGTCACACATAATCATTTTTGATTTTGTATGTATCACGCTCTGTCCTGAAATTATTAGTACAAAAATTGTAGTTAGTCCTTTGGGGTACTTACTTACGAAAAGCAACTGTTCTTCCTTAGGCGTATTTTCATTTGCAGTCATTGCAACAACAATCATTCATCACTGCCGTTATCAAAAAATAAGTATGAAAACTGGGCAGATACTTGTGATATTTAGATTTCCGGTATGTAGACTATCAGCGTTGCACGTAAATCGCGTGATGGTCCTGGTTTGATGTTGCCGCCGTGTGAAATACATTATGCTCACTCCATAGAGGTACGCCCAAGGTAAGTAACTTGTAACCTCTTACATCTGAAATGGATCAGGAACAAAATCAGAGATAATGTAAGTCGAAGATATCAGAGAGACAGATGCAGTCACGTGTTAAAAAGCCAACAACGGCCACCCAGTTGTCTTACGATTATTAGCGTAGTTTGTAACAACGGTAATCAGTTGAAACTGAACGACGTTGTTTAAGAAAGTAACAAATGATAGAAGTACGTAGCAATGTGTAATTGTTTAAACAAGTAACAATTGACAGAAATACGAAACCAATTGTTCTTTGTACTGGAAATCAGTGCTGGGTTAAAAATGTAAATATTGTGCAATGGAAGAAAAATAATTGTTTCTGCCTGTGAGGAAGAAGCGATGAGTATCTGTTATTGTATAACTGTTGTGAGCTGTGATTTCGAAATTTAGACAGTCTTTTGCTAAATAAGTTTACGTACACAAGTACATATTAAAATTCAATACGCGTGGCAATTACCAGAAACCAACAATCCATAGGTCTTTCGGATCTACAAAGCAATGTTTCCCTGACCATCTCGACCTGTCATTCTGTGAGATTGTTTTTCAGTTATACCAAACCACCTAAAATTATTGTGTAAATGTGTGCACACAGTAGATGAAAAGAAGTAATAACTTGTACTTTTCGCCTATTGGAGTTAGAAATTCCAAATAACATTGTCAGCGAACCACCAGTCACAATAATTATAAGCAGATAGCCGCTGTGCGAGGAAAGGGTTTACCAGAGAAGTCCAAGCAAAACTGCCACACCAGCAGTACTTCACAAACAACGGAGTCGTAGCAACGCGAAAATGAGCAGTAATTAATGATCTAAAGGTTTACTTGCGAAGAATACTTACGAAAAGTAAAAAGAAAAAAAAGCATGTAAATACTATTTGATGTTTAGAATGTAATCTGCCACTATTTAATTTAATGTAACAGTAATTCTCATAGCTAGAAACTAGAAAATCTGAAAAGGGAAATGCAAGGGCTCAATCTAGATATAGTAGGGGTCAGTGAAGTGAAGTGGAAGGAAGACAAAGATTCCTGGTTAGATGAGTATCGGGTAATATCAACAGCAGCAGAAAACGGTATAACAGCTGTAGGATTCGTTATGAATAGGAAGGTATGGCAGAGGGTGTGTTACTGTGAACAGTTCAGTGACCAGGTTGTTCTAATCAGAATCGACAGCAGACCAACACCGACAACGATACTTCAGGTATACATGCCGACGTCGCAAGCTGAAGATGAACAGATAGAGAAAGTGTATGAGGATATTGAAAGGGGGACGAAAATCTAATAGTCATGGGCGACTGGAATGTAGTTGTAGGAGAAGGAGTAGAAGAAAAGGTTACAGGAGAATATGGGCTTGGGACAAGGAATGAAAGAGGAGAAAGACTAATTGAGTTCTGTAACAAGTTTCAGCTAGTAAAAGCGAATACCCTGTTCAAGAATCACAAGAGGAGGAGGTATACTTGGAAAAGGCCGGGAGATACGGGAAGACTTCAATTAGATTACATCATGGTCAGACAGAGATTCCGAAATTAGATACTGGATTGTAAGGCGTACCCAGGAGAAGATATAGACTCAGATCACAATATAGTAGTGATGAAGAGTAGGCTGAAGTTCAAGACATTAGTCAGGAAGAATCAATACGCAAAGAAGAGGGATACGAAAGTACTAAGGAATGACGAGATACGTTTGAAGTTCTCTAACGCTATAGATACAGCAATAAGGAATAGCGCAGTAGGCAGTACAGTTGAAGAGGAATGGACATCTCTAAAATGGGCCATCACAGAAGTTGGGAAGGAAAACATAGATACAAAAAAGGTAGCTGCGAAGAAACCATGGGTAACAGAAGAAATACTTCAGTTGATTGATGAAAGGAGGAAGTACAAACATGTTCCGGGAAAATCAGGAATACAGAAATACAAGTCGCTGAGGAATGAAATAAATAGTAAGTGCAAGGAAGCTAAGACGAAATGGCTGCAGGAAATATTTGAAGACATCGAAAAAGATATGATTGTCGGAAGGACAGACTGAGCATACAGGAAAGTCAAAACAACCTTTGGTGACATTAAAAGCAACGGTGGTAACATTAAGAGTGCAACGGGAATTCCACTGTTAAATGCAGAGGAGAGAGCAGTTAGGTGGAAAGAATACATTGAAAGCCTCTATGAGGGTGAAGATTTGTCTGATGTAATAGAAGAAGAAACAGGAGTCGATTTAGAAGAGATAGGGGATCCAGTATTAGAATCACAATTCAAAAGAGCTTTGGAGGACTTACGGTCAAATAAGGCAGAAGGGATAGATAACATTCCACTAGAATTTCTAAAATCATTGGGGGAAGTGGCAACAAAACGACTATTCACGTTGGTGTGTAGAATATATGAGTCTGGCGATATACCATCTGACTTTCGGAAAAGCGTCATCCACACAATTCCGAAGACGGCAAGGGCTGACAAGTGCGAGAATTATCGCACAATCAGTTTAACAGCTCATGCATCGAAGCTGCTTACAAGAATAATATACAGAAGAATGGAAAAGAATATTGAGAATGCGCAAGGTGACAATCAGTTTGGCTTTAGGAAAAGTAAAGGGACGAGAGAGGCGATTCTGACGTTACGGCTAATAATGGAAGCAAGGCTAAAGAAAAATCAAGACACCTTCATAGGATTTGTCGACCTGGAAAAAGCGTTCGACAATATAAAATGGTGCAAGCTGTTCGAGATTCTGAAAAATGTAGGGGTAAGCTATAGGGAGAGACGGGTCATATACAATATGTACAACAACCAAGGGGGAATAATAAGAGTGGACGATCAAGAATGAAGTGCTCGTATTAAGAAGGGCGTAAGACATGGCTGTAGCCTTTCGCCCCTACTCTTCAATCTGTACACCGAGGAAGCAATGATGGAAATAAAAGAAAGGTTCAGGAGTGGAGTTAAAATACAAGGTGAAAGGATATCAATGATACGATTCGCTGATGACATTGCTATCCTGAGTGAAAGTGAAGAAGAATTAAATGATCTGCTGAACGGAATGAACAGTCTAATGAGTACACAGTATGGTTTGAGAGTAAATCGGAGAAAGACGAAGGTAATGAGAAGTAGTAGAAATGAGAACAGCGAGAAACTTAACATCAGGATTGATGGTCACGAAGTCAATGAAGTTAAGGAATTCTGCTACCTAGGCAGTAAAATAACCAATGACGGACGGAGCAAGGAGGACATCAAAAGGAGACTCGCTATGGCAAAAAAGGCATTTCTGGCCAAGAGAAGTCTACTAATATCAAATACCGGCCTTAAATGGGGGAAGAAATTTCTGAGGATGTACGTCTGGAGTACAGCATTGTATGGTAGTGAAACATGGACTGTGGAAAAACCGGAACAGTAGAGAATCGAAGCATTTGAGATGTGGTGCTATAGACGAATGTTGAAAATTAGGTGGACTGATAAGGTAAGGAATGAGGAGGTTCTACGCAGAATCGGAGAGGAAAGGAATATGTGGAAAACACTGATAAGGAGAAGGGACAGCAGGATGATAGGACATCTGCTAAGACATGAGGGAATGCCCTCCATGGTACTAGAGGGAGCTGTAGAGGGCAAAAGCTGTAGAGGAAGACAGAGATTGGAATACGTCAAGCAAATAATTGAGGACGTAGGTTGCAAGTGCTACTCTGAGATGAAGAGGTTAGCACAGGAAAGGAATTCGTGGCGGGCCGCATCAAACCAGTCAGTAGACTGATGACAAAAAAAAAAAAAAAAAAAAAAAAAACAGTTATATTTAACTATTCATCTGCAAGTATCTTGATAGCAAACTGCAAAATTTCTTTTATTGGATATGTTGATGATAAATGAAACTCAGCATGCAAAATGAACTCGGAGTACGTTGTACGCAGAGAAATGAGCACGTGCAACAATAAGACTTCAATGTAATGCTTTTATTTTGTCTGTAATATTTACAAGACTAGTTAAATATTTATAGTACTGTGATATATTCACATGGTTTAAACCTCGTAGTAATGGCGTTGCAGTGTCATGGACAGTAGTCACCCACCAGTAGACATCACGCTACACGCTAATACCGTATAACACCGCTTCTAACTTTTATAATGACCTAGTTTCGGATGCAAAGAGAGCCTACAGATTTCTTCAGCATCAGAATTCCTGCTGAAGCATCTCATTGATGATTAGATCGCGTAGAGACACGATTTTGCGGTGATGTTGTTCTCTGCGTTTCAACTGTTGTTCCAAATAGTTCCAGAAATTTCTATCAGATGATTTAGCGGGCCACTCGACGCGCGACAAGGAGCCTGAATGCATGTCAAACGAAGAACGTTTAAGCCCAGCCCTGTGAAGACGGAAGTTGTCATCTTGGTAAAGCAGAGTGTCTACAGCATACTGATCATCGAGTTGTAGAATAAAAGGAAACACTTAGTCAACGAGAACATTGCAATAAACATCGTGGTTCATATTCACCGCAACTTGAATGTGTGTGCCCAGGCCACGGTGCAAAAAACACTTCCACAACATGGCCTCAGATATACCCTCCATTCAGTGCTGGATAAACGCCTCATTGGGTCTTCGGTGCATTCGACACGTTGTAGTATCATTTGAAAAGAGGCAAAACTGAATCGTTGGACGAAACTATGCGCCTTTAGTGAGTTATAGTTTCTTTGTTTTATGGGTCAAGGAAGACATGTAACTTTTCATGCGCCGCAGTGAGAAATAGCCTTCTGCGAGGTACCACACTCCAAATATCCGTTGCATTAAATTCCCTTCGGAGTGTTGCCCTGAAACTGTTTGCATTTATTGGCAGCAACAATTCCTGTCTGTAGAAAGCTGTTAAGGCCTCGTGGCCACTTGTTGACAAATTGTCTGTTGGCTTCTGTCTCGGATTCTTCGCCCAGAAAGTCCGCAACCAGTAATGAAGGACGAAGCTTTGAGAACGCCAGTCACTAGTGCTGGCAAAACGTCAGAAAGTGATCAAACAAACGTCGGCCGGAGAACCCGCGACAGAAGCCAACAGGTAATGAGCCAAACTATCTGGTTTGAAATCGATCGTCATCAGACACCCGCTGATACACTAGTAAATCAGGCAACATCTTTCAGTGTGTAGTCATGGGCACGTCTCCACGTCGGTCCATCTTACTCCACTGATTTCATACAGTTGAAAGGTACATACATGCCACCTAACTGGCACGAGTTACGTCAGTGCTAGAAAGTCGCATTACCGCCCGATAATTCTGCACCATCCAAAGTCACCAATGTCTATTTTAAGGTAGTGACAAATATTCTGTTTGGTGCACTTATTCGAGATCGATTTTCTGGTAACAATGTGAGTAAGACTAGTGAGCTGTAATTTTCCCATCCAAGTACTGCCCCGGCAGCACAGCGATCACAGTTGGGGGACGGTAGCCAAAGTGGGAGTGAACAAGGCACTGGCCGACACGGAGAAAAACGGCAGATCGGTAGGACAGTGAACACGAGCCCCTGGAGTGTTGATCTGGTTTCAGTGACTTGTACGCTGCTCATGTTTGTGTACTAACCCTTTTAAGTGAGAAAGAGGCCTATCCACCTTAACAACGAAACATGTCAGTATTTGCTCTTTTGGGAATAATAATCAGTAAAACTGCTCAATTTATTATGTACTTCCAAGTCCACCATGAGTTACGGTGTGGTAATTGTTCATGCAAATGAATTTAAAAACACTATATCATGTATGGTAGTTTCACTGGTAAGTCTGCAAAAATCTGCAGGAAATGTCACTTTCTGTTAGTAAACATGTACCATCAGGAGGAAACGTATCTCAAAGGACTGGGGTTCACAACCATATTTAGACCACATTTGCAGCCACTTCAGTACAAGTCAGTTTCGTTATCTTCGCAAAATGCTTCTTCAAGTACAATCAAACAGTCTACGATACCTGCTCGAATCTCTACTAAACATTTCACCCTAAGGTCCATTGACACAGTGTTATCCAGAACACTATCAGTTACTGTAGTAGTGTTTGAAACGATAGAGATGATGGCTACATCTTGTGCATCAGAGGATCCTTCAAGCTTCTTTTGCGTGCCCTTCTGTAACCTCTTCCCTGCAGTTTATTACACAACCAGCAAGAACTTCATCTGTTATGCAACAATGCCGCCTCCATAACGTCATTCTTATGTATATGAAATAAATATTCTCGAATGTCAGTTTGAGCTCTGTAACTAGAAAAACCAACAAATGCCTATTAATTTCAGGTATGCGCATAAACTGTTGTCGTCATGTTACAAATTTTCGGTATCCACCCTACGTATGCACTGTCTGCGGGAATAATTTATATTATCTCAGCGGCTAACATTTTCGAAACAATTTGTGAAACAGTATTATCTGCAATGTTTATTCGTCGCCAGAAGCAGCATTTAACAGCATGTAATTACTACAGTTGGATGTAATCACAAGAGGAGGAGGTATATTTGGAGAAGGGCGGGTAATGCGGATAGATTTCAGTTAGATCACGTCATGGTCATACAGACATTGTAAGTAGGCTGTTCAGGTTTTTATATTGGTAACGCCACGTAGCGCTCTGTATGAAAATCACTAGCTGTGCTGTGTGCAGTCTGTGGCTGGTTTGCATTGTTGTCGGCTATTGTAGTGTTGGGCAGCTGGATGTTAACAGCGCGTAGTGTTGCGCAATTGGAGGTGAGCCGCCAGCAGTGGTGGATGTGGGGAGAGAAATGGCGGAGTTTTGAAATTTGTAAGACTGGATGTCACGAACTACTATGTATATTATGACTTTTGAACACTATTGAGGTAAATACATTGTTTGTTCTCTATCAAAATCTTTCATTTGCTAACTATGGCTATTAGTAGTTAGTGCCTTCAGCAGTTTGAATCTTTTATTTAGCTGGCAGTAGTGGCGCTCGCTGTATTGCAGTAGTTCTAATAACGAAGATTTTTGGTGAGGTAAGTGATTTGTGAAAGGTATAGGTTAATGTTAGTCAGGGCCATTCTTTTGTAGGGATTTTTGAAAGTCAGATTGCGTTGCGCTGAAAATATTGTGTGTCAGTTTAAACACAGTCATGTACAATTGTTCAAAGGGGACGTTTCAACATTCCCAGAACAGATTCTGGATTGTAAGTCGTACCCAAGGGCAGATATAGACTCTGATCACAATGCAGTAGAGATGAAGAGTAGGCTGAAGTTTAAGAGCTTAGTCACGAAGAATTTATACCCAATGAAGTGGGATACTGTAGTACCAAGGAACGTCGAGCTACGCTTGAAGTTCTCTAAAGCTATAGATACGACAGTAACAAATACCTCAGTAGACAGTACAGTTGAAGAGGAATGGAAATCTCTAAAAAGGGCAATCACGGATGTTGGAAAGAAAAACATAGGTATAAACAAGGTAACTGCGAAGAAATCATGGGTAATGGAAGAAATATTTCAGCTGATCGATGAAAGAAGAAAATACAAAAATGTTCAGGGAAATTCAGAAATACAGAAAACGAGTCATTCAGGAATGAAATAAATCGGAAGCGCAGGGAAGCTAAGATAAATGGCTGCGTGAAGAATGTGAAGGAATAGAAAAAGAAATGGTTAGCGGAAGAACTGCACAGTAAACAGAAAAGTCAAAATAGCCTTCTGTGAAATTAAAAGCAAGGGGGAATTCCGCTGTTAAATACAGAGGAGAGAGCGGATAGGTGGAAAGAGTAAGGAAAGAGGCCTATATAAGGGAGCAGATTTGTCTGATGTGATAGAAGAAGAAACAGAAGTCGATTTAGAAGAGATAGGGGATCCAGTATAAGAATCAGAATTTAAGAGAGTTTACGAGGACTTACGATAAAATAAGACAGAAGGGATGGATAACATTCCATCAGAATTTCTAAAATCGTTGCGGGAATTGGTGACAAAACGACTATTCGCGTTGGTGTGCAGAATGTATGAGTCTGGTGACATAATATCCGACTGTCGGAAGAATATCGTCCTCACAATTCCGAAGACTGCAAGAGCTGAGAAGAGCAAGAATTATGGCACAATCATCTACCGATCATGCATCCAAGTTGCTGATAAGGAAATACACAGACGAATGGAAAAGACAATTGAGGATGTGTTAGATGGCGATCAGTTTGGCTTTACGAAAGATTGAGGCACCTGAGAGGTAATTCTGACGTTACGGTTGATAATGGAAAAAAGACTAAGTAAAAATCAACACACCTTCGTAAGACTTGTTGACCTAGAAAAAGCGTTCGACAATGTAAAATGGTGAAAGATGTTCGAAATTCTGAGAAAACCAGAGGAAAGTTATAGGAAGAGACGGGTAATAAAAATGTGTACAAGAACCAAAAGGTAGTAATAAGAGTTTACGACCGGAAACGAAATGCTCGAATTAAAAGTGTTTAAGACAGGGATGTAGTCTTTCGCCCCTACTGTTCAATCTGTACACTCAAGAAGCAATGATGGAAGTAAAAGAAAGATTCTGGAGTGGAATTAAAATTTAAGTGAAAGGTTATCAATGATATGATTCGCTGATGACATTGCTATCCCGAGTGAAATCGAAGAAGAATTACATGATCTGCTTAATGGAATGAACAGACTCATAACTATAGTATATGGACTGAAAGTAAATCGAAGAATGACGAAAGTAACGAGAAGTAGCAGGAATGAGAACAGCAAGAAACTCAACATCAGGATTGACGGTCATGAAGTAGATGAAGTTAAGATATTCTACTACCTAGGCAGGAAAATAACCAATGACGAACATAACAAGGAGGGCATCAAAAGCAGACTAGGACTGGCGAAAAGGGCATTTCTGGCCAAGAAAAGTCTGCTTGCATCAAACACAGACTTTAATTTGAGGAAGAAGTTTCTGGGAATGTACGTTTGGAGCCCAGCTTTGTATGGTAGTGTCTGTGGGAAAACCAGAACAAAATGAGAATCTAAGCATTTGATATGTGGTGCTACAGACAAATGTTGAAAATTAGGTGGAGTGATAGGGTAAGGAATGAGGAGGTTCTGCACAGAATCGGAGAGGAAAGGAATATTTGGAAAACACTGGTAAGGAGAAGGGACAGGATGATAGGACATATGTTAAGACATCAGGGAATAACTTCCACGGTACTAGAGGGAATTGTAAAGGAAGACGATTAGAATACATCCAGCAAATAATTGACGACGTAGGTTGCAACAGCTCAACTGCTACTCTGAGATGAAAAGGTTGGCACACGAGAGGAATTCGTGGTAGGCCGCATCAAACCAGTCAGAAGAACGATGAAAAAAAAAAAAAAACTACTGTGTGTTGTAAATAAAGTAACAGCTTTTAACACAGTCACTTTACGGGTTAACTGCAGCTTCGCTGTTCTCAGGCCTGGTGATTCATGCTAACTTTAAGGTGACTAGAGCCAAATGCACCGTTGTTTTTAAGATCGGAAGCTTGTAGTTACTTCTGTGTATGATTAACATAGAATACCTTCAGCGCCATGATTAACATAGAATAACTTCAGCGCCATACCCCACAAGGGAAGGTACGTATGAACTGTCTGAGCGTAAGCTTTATCTTGAGAGACGCCATGAATTCGAGATTAGGACGCCAAATTCGGTCTGTTATGAGTATGTCTCGCAGCATCAGTAGCGCTTTGGAGAAGTATATCAGGTTGTGGATATAGCTTTAGGCTCATTTTCAATTCCAATAGCCGCTTTGATGAGTCGCGATTTGTAAAAAGAGGTCAAAATATATTAATTCACTATACACCTTCGAAAACAAAACTATTTCCAGCTTCTAATAATGTAGCTTCGCCAGTGAGAGTCAGAATAAAGTGTAGGACGAACTCCCAAAACATTTTCCAGCTTCTGGCTTAAATTTTAGTGAAAAAGACGGGGCATTTTACCAATCATTCAACGGATGGGTGAAATACAAGATACTAGACAATTTTTCAAAGAACCACTGCAGACGATATAAGTACTTGATTGTAATTTATTTTCTGCCCACTCATAATATTGTAGAGACGTTTAATACCCCACAAGCCACCTGATGGTGTGTGCTGGTGGGGACTTCTGGTACCACTAACTGACCCAGCTTCCTTTTTCCATTTGCGAATGGCACGTTGGAAGAACGACTGTCAGTAAACCTCTGTGTTGGCTCTAATTTCAAGAATTTTCTTCTAGTCCTTGTCTAGCTTATCGAAACTGTTACTTGCGATCATTATTGTCAAAGAATCTTGAAATGGTCAAACAGAGGTTTGCGATGCATTAGAAATACACTTTTTATTCACAAACTAGCTGACCCGGCGAACTCTATTCCGCCTTAAAGACAATAAATAATCAGATTTTGGATGTTAAGTTCAATTTTTTATTAGGAAATACAAATAAAAATTAAGTATTTTAATGATTCTTTATGTCTTTTTGTGCATAGCTTCCATTCTTCAATTAAGTACCATGTGACACACGACATTTTTTGTTTTATTATCAGGCACAAGAACTAACAACGCAGATGGTCTACCGACCCGTGAACATGTCACATATAATCGACCATGTGCAAAACATGGATATTCCAGATTTAAACCACAAACACAACGCAATTGCTGCATTGATCTCTTAACGTCGATCAAGTTGTTCTTCCATGTTGCCCATGAAGTACATTTGTAAAAAATTATGCTGTGCGTCTTCGAGAGGTAGTAATGATCCAATTCGATGGTGAATCTGTCCTTGTATCCACAAAATAAAATATTACTGATTTTGAAACACTTTTTTTGAATTAGCAAACATAATACGTACGAATAAGTATAGTAAGTTATTCTTCTACTATATTGTGTGTAAGTACAAAAATAAATAAATAAATACCTTGAATATCGGATTAAATCCTCGTTCTTCGATACTGTCTGCCCCAAGTCAGGTCATTTGGAAACAACTATTGTATTTTTGGGTGTTTGCAAGAAAATGACGTGATTCGGGTGTTTCGCCACAAAGCAATGAATGCAATGGCTCGGGTGGCGGAGCAGATAATGGCACTTTCACGTTCCCACTAAGGCAGCACAATCTGTGCGTCTCTCCGGAAAACTTCAATGCGCCACAACACTCGCAAAAACAACGTCCATCGGCCCACTGCAAACGCAAGGATGCTAGCAGTAATCAGTGCTGCAATCGTATCTAAACGCAGCTCGATTAACATCATGACGTGATAAATCTCTTCTTGTGCGTCGAAAATTATCTACATGTTGATCTCTGTAGTTGCTCGACGATTTCGCATTGCTAACCGAGCCGTTTCACGGGCTGCCTCTCTTTGCTCTTGTGACTGAGAAGCACGAAGTCGAGCCATACTAACGCGGCGCTCTTCACGGGCAATTTGTTGTTCTTCTTCGGTCCTTTCATTCGCAATGTTTTGTATCCTTCTTGCATTACGGCTTTGTCGAGAGATATTCGATCGTCTTAGTCGCGACATTGTTAAAGATGGTTCAAAGAAAATATAAATTATTTCTTTAAATTTTTATTAATGATATATACTGATACCGGGGAGGAAGTGTTTGGGTTAACATCTGGGAGACGGGTGCCAAAAGATAAGGAACCCCAATAAAAGGCCAATAAAAAGGTGTTATCATGTGGACGTAATGTGCTGTTCCAGTCTCTTCTGTACCTAAGGTCCATCACCGTTCCCTTTGGATCCCTACGTAATTCGGTGTTCTCCGATACACACGATCGAACAGCGAAGGAGTCGTACTCAAGCGTCAACTTTAGGTTGCACTATCTCCGGATATAATTAACATTTTACAATGCAACAAACGGCAATGATTACGTATTTGTTTATATGTTCAGATGTGCTAACAAAACTAACGGGGTTCCCTTTAGGAGAACGTAGGTCTGTATTAAAAAACATACTTCCGTGCATTTTTTTATGGTTTGTATTAACAAATTACACTAGCCCCTCTCCTCACGTTCGGTCTGTGGAATCGATTCGTCCGTATTTGAGGTGGTTTACGAAATATATCCAGCGGTAATGTTAGGTGACTCACCCTATATATATATATATATATATATATATATATATATATATATATATATATATACTCCTGGAAATTGAAATAAGAACACCGTGAATTTATTGTCCCGGGAAGGGGAAACTTTATTGACACATTCCTGGGGTCAGATACATCACATGATCACACTGACAGAACCACAGGCACATAGACACAGGCAACAGAGCATGCACAATGTCGGCACTAGTACAGTGTATATCCACCTTTCGCAGCAATGTAGGCTGCTATTCTCCCATGGAGACGATCGTAGAGATGCTGGATGTAGTCCTGTGGAACGGCTTGCCATGCCATTTCCACCTGGCGCCTCAGTTGGACCAGCGTTCCTGCTGGACGTGCAGACCGCGTGAGACGACGCTTCATCCAGTCCCAAACATGCTCAATGGGGGACAGATCCGGAGATCTTGCTGGCCAGGGTAGTTGACTTACACCTTCTAGAGCACGCTGGGTGGCACGGGATACATGCGGACGTGCATTGTCCTGTTGGAACAGCAAGTTCCCTTGCCGGTCTAGGAATGGTAGAACGATGGGTTCGATGACGGTTTGGATGTACCGTGCACTATTCAGTGTCCCCTCGACGATCACCAGTGGTGTACGGCCAGTGTAGGAGATCGCTCCCCACACCATGCTGCCGGGTGTTGGCCCTGTGTGCCTCGGTCGTATGCAGTCCTGATTGTGGCGCTCACCTGCACGGCGCCAAACACGCATACGACCATCATTGGCACCAAGGCAGAAGCGACTTTCATCGCTGAAGACGACACGTCTCCATTCGTCCCTCCATTCACGCCTGTCGCAAAACCACTGGAGGCGGGCTGCACGATGTTGGGGCGTGAGCGGAAGACGGCCTAACGGTGTGCGGGACCGTAGCCCAGCTTCATGGAGACGGTTGCGAATGGTCCTCGCCGATACCCCAGGAGCAACAGTGTCCCTAATTTGCTGGGAAGTGGCGGTGCGGTCCCCTACGGCACTGCGTAGGATCCTACGGTCTTGGCGTGCATCCGTGCGTCGCTGCGGTCCGGTCCATAGGTCGACGGGCACGTGCACCTTCCGCCGACCACTGGCGACAACATCGATGTACTGTGGAGACCTCACGCCCCACGTGTTGAGCAATTCGGCGGTACGTCCACCCGGCCTCCCGCATGCCCACTATACGACCTCGCTCAAAGTCCGTCAACTGCACATACGGTTCACGTCCACGCTGTCGCGGCATGCTACCAGTGTTAAAGACTGCGATGGAGCTCCGTATGCCACGGCAAACTGGCTGACACTGACGGCGGCGGTGCACAAATGCTGCGCAGCTAGCGCCATTCGACGGCCAACACCGTGGTTCCTGGTGTGTCCGCTGTGCCGTGCGTGTGATCATTGCTTGTACAGCCCTCTCGCAGTGTCCGGTGCAAGTATGGTGGGTCTGACACACCGGTGTCAATGTGTTCTTTTTTCCATTTCCAGGAGTATATATATATATATATATATATATATATATATATATATATATATATATATGTGTGTGTGTGTGTGTGTGTGTGTGTGTGAATTCCTAAGGGACCAAACTGCAGAGGTCATCGGTCCCTAGTCTTACACGGTCGTGCGGTAGCGTTCTCGCTTCCCGCGCCCGGGTTCCCAGGTTCGATTCCCGGCGGGGTCAGGGATTTTCTCTGCCTCGTGATGACTGGTTGTTGCGAGCTGTCCTAAGGTTAGTTAGGTTTAAGTAGTTCTAAATTCTAGGGGACTGATGACCATAGCTGTTAAGTCCCATAGTGCTCAGAGCCTAGTCTTACACAATACTTAAACTAACTTATGCTAAAAGTAACACACACAACCATGCTCAAGAAAGGACCCGAACCTCCGGTGGGAGGGTGTCAATAAGTATTCAGTCAGTCTCGAGCCCCATTAATCCAACAGGAATTTTTTTCTCCAGCAAGTGTTGATGCGGTAGTGAAATGAGAACTCCGTTCGTTTTACATAAACTTTATTGTGAGAAATATAAATTTTCAGTCTGCTACCTTGTGCACTTGGGCCTTTTGAACCGTCAAAAGAGGAGATAATCTCTGTCAGAGTTTGCCTTTGTCTACTCATAGCGCTGTAAAAGTGGTTGGCCTCCTTTCAGATAGCGAGTGGTGGCGATCAGACAGCAGGGCCGATACGCGAGGAAAATGCAGGGCTGGTCTTTGTTGCGATCCTTTACGGCCGACTTCACAGGCCGTTGCCAGGGGCAGCGTGGTCCTGCCTGCTATCGTTATCTCAAGGGAAAGAATTCGACAGGGTGGAGGGGCCAGACCGCAATAAAGTATACTGTTTACGGCAAACCCTTTGTGCGCGCTGCGAATTTTTCGCAGCGCCGGATAAGGCACACAGACAATTAGTACGATCCAAAAAAGAAAGACAGGGCTGGGGAGGAATGAAAACAGCTCTCTTTCGTGCAGCCTTCTCGTCGTAACCAACTACACAGCTAAAGAGAAAGGTCCATAGGGCGAGGTACAAAGCTGCAACACAAATGAAAGGAAACAAGATTTCTGCAGTGTTTTCATTACACCAACGTCGCATAGTCGATTGTAAAACGCTCCATAGTTCAGGAGAAATTACTTCGTTTTCCGTGTCAAATGAAAGGTAACTTTCGTAAAACAAATAAAGTCACTAAGTCTCTTCCGCAGTGTGAATGCAGCATGATGCTTGAATGAACTAACCTGGTTCCTGGCGGTATCTCGCCTTTCCATGACGTGGCGTCAGCTTTAGTTCAAACGGAATCTGTCGTAAGGTACTGTCGTGAGCGGCTGAATCTTTTTGTGCCTAACTCTATCATCTTATAGCCTGTCGTCATTGATTTTGCCTGCTGTGGACTACGAAAATATCCACGTTCGTATTTTGTTGGATACTGAATTTCTTGCGACCACTTACACATAATACTTCAAAGGCTTTTATTAATTATTTTCTTTACCTACGAAGTTTCATAGAAATATTTAGATAAAGTAATAAACTTCCTTTACTTTACGTCTACATTCACAAACTTTTTGTCATGTATATGTAAGGCAGTAGCACTTTTCACTATAGTAAATTTTATTTTTTGAAGCTGTAGACAATCTGCTAGTGTATTTATGATTTTCCCATATTTTGCTGCATATCTGAAGATGGTCATTATAGACCGAAACCGGTAATCTGTAGACTAAAAATTTGTGACCATACACGTAAAGTAAAAGAAATTTAATATCACAACTGTGAAATGGATAAATCCATTAACAGTCGAAGTGGAACGTGTTATCGTTTCTGGAATATTGTAAAACTGTGGACGCAACTAAGCACAAAGTAGACGTCAGAAACGAATTAATCGTACAATTAGTGCGCTCGCCAAAGGACTGAGGAATTCCGCCTTATGCAAGACACATTTTTTCCTGTTTTGTTTCACCCAGACATGTTTCAGCACTTTTTGTGCTATCTTCAGTGAGTTATTTATTATTTTCTAAGCGTAAAATTGTTGTTACATATAAACATTTAGTGAAATTTTTGGTACATAATATTTACAATTGTGAATGAATAATTGTTGTAAAATATTATACATCGCTTGTTCATAGTTCACGGTTGAGATATGTATTATCGATCTGATGGACTGTGTGTTGTTTATAACAGTATGTCAAAGTTATATTTATAGCTTGTTGTAGAATTAATTTCCGACTTTTTAACACGACCATTATCTACCACTCCTTTCACAGAGCATAAAACAAGATTAATTTAGGAATTTGAAGAGTCAGAAAATAGAAAATTAACGAAATTATTAACAGAAGTTGAATTAGGTGATAAGAAGCCAACTCAACTCTTACGTGAGATGCGAACTTTAGCTGGTACGCAAGTTGAGGACGCTTTTTTGAAAACCATATTTATGCAGCGGCTTCCTGTCACCGCATTTTCTACGCAAACTACAAGTAGAGATGATGTTGACGTCACAGCCACTATGTCTGACGAACCTGTCGAATTTTCACAAACGGGGTCGAATATATGAGCTCAGACCTTGTACGGGTCATCCACTATTGCAGTCAGTAAAGTAGATGATACCAATAGCGATAGAATCTCAAAACTAAAAACGTAGATTGCTGAATTAACGTTGACAAGCAATGAATTGAAAACATTGTCACGTTCAAGAGGCAGTTCAAGTTTGTCTCGCTCCTCACCAAGTATATCACGAGACAGGTCACGGTCAGCCCAGCGTTTTAATCCCAATGGAGCACTACGTCGGTATCACTTTAAATATCACCACAGGGCAAAGAAATGTCGGAGACCATGCTCGAAACGACTATTTTCCACCCAAAATTCCAACAAACAGTCACACTCAAACGCACCACACTGGCGGATGCAGGTGATGGGAGCCATCTTTCACGCCGTCTATTTCTCACAGACAGAAGCAGCGGAGGTCGTTACCTAATTGACACCGAGGCTGACATTTCTGTGATTCCGTCTTCGAACAGTGATCGCCGAAAGAAAACAGATCGTAAACTTTATGCTGCAAATGGCACTGGTATTAATATTTACGGAGGGCGGGTATTATTACCCAGTTTGGGTTTACGGCGAAACTTCACCTGGAATTTCGTAATAGCAGATGTGCAATCGCCGATTATCGGAGCCGACTTCATTCACCATTAGAATCTTTTAGTAGACCTCAAGAACAGACGACTCATTGACCCGGTAACGTCAGCTGCAACATCTGGCACATTGATTACAGTTCATGTAATGCCAACAGATCAAAAATATGCTGTAGTTATAAAGAAATTTCCTAACTTAGTCCAAGAAAACGTCCATTTTGTCATCCCGCATACCACTGTATTTCATACGATTGTCACAGGAGGACATCCTGTATCAGCAAAGGCACATCGATTTTCACCAGATAAAGCAGCTAAAGCAGGGTTCCAACAGCCTGGGCAAACCCCTTCCATTTAGTTCCCAAGAAAGACGGATCCTGGAGGCCTTGCTGAAACTACCGTGCTGCCAACAAAATCACCAGGCCTGACAGGTATCCTATTCCCAACCTTCAAGATTTTAACAGCCACCTGCATGGAAAACAAATATTTTCAAAGATAGATCTGGTCAGAGCTTATCATCATATCCCTGTACGTCCAGACGATGTACCTAAGACCGCAGTGATAACTCTGTTTTGTTTCTGTGAGTTTTCGCGCCTTCCGTTTGGACTCCGAAACGCAGCATATACTTTTCAAAGGTATATCGACAATATAATGAGACACCTCAGTTTCATGTATTGTTATATACATGACATTCTAGTGGCATCACAAGATGAAGAAGGGCACAAGAAGCATCTTCAATTGCTTTTCGAATGCCTCAGTAAATTCAACATCAGAATCAATCTGAACAAATGCATTTTCTGCTCAATAGAAGTACCTTTCCTGGGATATGTGGTAACTGCAGAGGGAATAAGACCACTACCAGATCGAGTACAAACCACTGTTGACTATTCACTACCTAAAACAATAAAAGAACTGCCATGATTTTTTGGCCCGTTAACTTTTACCGAAGAGCACTACTAAATTCAGCCTGCAAACAAGCAGAGCTGCAGTTTCCCCATGCTAGAGACCATTTACTCAATCATACATTGTTACAGACACTGCGGTCCAACAGGCGCTGCACTATGCAGCCACAGTTATAGTATGTGCTGAAAATGGTTTTCATGTGTCTCAACGCAAGTGTGTACGCGCCGTAGCATGTTGTCACACATTCACATCGACCAGGCTACATCCGAGCACTATCAGAGGCAGCATGAATACGTTACTGCAGTGTCTCCACATCTGGAATGGGCTCTGCATACACGATACTTATGACACGGCCGCATAACCATAAATCGCACGGGTTGAGATCCGATAAACGAGCAGGTCACGCAACTGGATCCCCTCGTCCGATCCATCGACCAGGGAAGACGCGATTGATATGCATGCGGACGTTAACGACGAAGTAGGCTGGAGCACCATCATGTAGCCGCCACATAACCCTTCGAATCGTCAATGTCACTCCTTCCAGCAGGGTAGGCAAAGTCACCCTCAAGAAAACAGAAGGAGATTTTCACTCTGCAGTGGAGTGTGCGCTGATATGAAAGCAGGAGAGCTTCTGTAAAGTTTGGAAGGTAGGAGACGAGGTACTGGCAGAAGTAAAGCTGTGAGGACGGGGCGTGAGTCATGCTTGGGTAGCTCAGATGGTAGAGTACTTGCCCGCGAAAGGCAAAGGTCTCGAGTTCGAGTCTCGGTCAGGCAAACAGTTTTAATCTGCCAGGAAGTTTCACCCTCAAGAAACGCCGATTACTTGCGGCCTGTTAGGCGACGTAGAAGGGAGACTGTCCCAAAATAGGTCGCCAATTATTCCGGCCCACACATTCCGGCTGCATCGATGCTGATGATTGGCTGTCACCATATCATATCATGCGGGTTCTGTACACTATCCCAAGATGACTGTTATGAAAATTGAAGCTAAAACTTCGCGTAAAGGTGCCCACATCTGTGAATAGGACGGAGGACACAAATCCCGGAATCATCAAAAAAATGGCTCTGAGCACTATGGGACTCAACTGCTGAGGTCATTAGTCCCCTAGAACTTAGAACTAGTTAAACCTAACTAACCTAAGGACATCACAAACATCCATGCCCGAGGCAGGATTCGAACCTGCGACCGCAGCGGTCTTGCGGTTCCAGACTGCAGCGCCTTTAAGCGCACGGCCACTTCAGCCGGCCCGGAATCATCGTTTCCTGGTGAAGAAACCAGTGAGAAAACTGCCACCGATGTGGAAAGTATGTCGTCGGTAAGCCCTGCACACGCTGTAAGTGATAACAGTAGAAACAACTGTTATGGAGAATTTTCCTCAGAGTCTTCTGGCTTATCCTGCACTGGCAGGCCAACTGATTGGTAATGAAATGGCAGTCGCCTTCCACGGTGTTCATCACATTTTCCTCCAGGTGTGGTGTCCGAAATTTCAGGTACGTCGTTCATGATTTCCTACATTCTGAAACGTTCCAGTCTCAGTCAAACGGCGAAACATTGTTGCTGACGATAAATGCTGTGGTTGTTTTCACCGGGGATACGTTCCCTAATACAACCTTGCTGCCTGCCGCCCGTTGCCATTTGCCTCTGTAAGTAAACACCACGTCGGCAAGCTCTCCATTGGAATATGGAACATTGTGTACAACGCTGCATCACATCCACTACGAGAAGAGCCAACAAGAGAAGTGAATCGGAAACGACGTTACCAGTTACACTGGCAGGAGAGGGAACTAGGGCACAACGTATGAATAACATTACCATCTTCTAGGAGGAAACAATGCATGCTGTAACTATGACTGCACGGTGCAGCGCGTATTAGACCACAATCTATGATGATTGAATAAATGCCCTCTAGCAGGGGAACCATGCATTTCCGGACATAAGTTCATTAGACCTTTTTTGTTCCGTATCCTCTCACCTATCAATCCCTAGAGTTTCTACACGGTGGAAAAAATAGCCTTGTATATCAAATCAGGGCAGGCCACGAGGTGCCAAATTACGCGCGTGCAGAGTGCCTATCACTCGCTTTGTTCGGTTCTTCTAGGAAGTACCCGGAACAACGCTACATTTCATTTAGAATTGCGGTGCGGCATTCTGTGGCCGGCACAACTCTCTGAGTTCGGCAGAATCGTTGTGTCAGCGCTGTTTACCCTTAGCTACTTCTTCGTGATATGAAGAACGTTCACAGGTCCAGTGGCTGTTTGCACAAGAAGAGGCAGTCAAGCGATCTACTGTTACAATCCTTTAAAATGAATGGGAATGATAGAAGAGACGGGTGAGAATTCTCAATTCCCACAAGCCTTGGGTATTGCTTATTTGCTACGAGACGACATTATAGTACCATGCAGAAATAATTTAAAATTTTAGATGACAATGAAAGAGCAAGAAATTACGGCCATCGACAGACGGTAATCATTGTTCTGCATACCAACAAGCATTATGTGCTAAATTTGCAGGGATGGAGCACTTGAAAGAAGTGGTGCTATGAATGGTAAAATTTCTGAAGTCGCACCCATTATTGGCTCTGAGCACTATGGGACTCAACTGCTGAGGTCATTAGTCCCCTAGAACTTAGAACTAGTTAAACCTAACTAACCTAAGGACATCACACACATCCATGCCCGAGGCAGGATTCGAACCTGCGACCGTAGCGGTCTTACGGTTCCAGACTGCAGCACCTTTAACCGCACGCCCACTTCGGCCGGCTGCACCCATTATTCTATTGTCAGTTGCAACAGCTTTTAATGGAAAAGAATGAGGAGTATGGAGATTTCATACGTTACTGAGAAGTACGTCGGTTATGCCAAGGGGCATGTCCGCAACGATTTTTCGATTTAAATCTCGCTATTGTTGAATTTATGTAGGACAAAGGACTGCTGGACCGAAAGTTAGAACGTCTGAAACTGACTGCAGACTTCGCATTTTAAGTGAACTTGACTGCACACTCCCCACAACAAGACGTTGCTAGGTAGCTTCTTCTGATTTGATTGGGCTGCATTTAAAAGAAAATCGCGTTGTAAAAGGGACATAATCTAAAAAACAATCGCGTTCCGTAAACTCACTGCCGTAAAGAAAGTGCGATGGTTGAAGAACTTGTTGTGGTCCTGTAAGAACTACAACTATACTTTCATAAAGTTTTTGAGGACACATCTGTTTTCGAGACCGTCAAAGTTTAAAGCGGCCCTCTGCATGTACGGATGTGACAGGTTGACCTGCAACGTAATCCCAGTTTCAATGACAAATCTATGTACGTTAAAACCGTCCAGAGCGCCTACATTGCTTTTCTCAGTTAGGATTTCCAAGTCTCCATAATGAAGTTGCAAAAGTGCAACAATATTTCTGTCGACAAATTTGCGTGGAAGACCTTTCTCCGATTATGGAACCAAATAGGTCACGATTACGTGGCAACCTGAATGCGAAGCTGTGAACCTGTCTGTGTCCGTCCGTACTCCAATATTTTTTACCATAAAAAATTTCAGTATATTATGTCTGCAGAGCGCCAAAAATAAATAATTAATACTGAAAACTTATTTTATTTGCGATCTATGTTGTTGAGAATTGTGAAATATAAAACCAAATTATACGCACTGCGACTCTACTGTCATCTAAATATGGCGCGTTTGCCGTTTTCCCCCTCTTCCCCCTCCTCGCACTCAGACAGTGCAACATGGTGGTGGGGGAAATGGGAAGCGACGCTGACTGCTTTGGCACTCGGGCCCCAGTATGGCGAGCCAGCCGAAATCTTGGCCTCCTGGTACTAAATACTGTGGGTGATAAGCTGCACTGTTGTTGGACTCTATGTTTTATTGGTATGTCTTCCGACATAGCGTGCTTAGTATTTACTTTTATTTTCATGTCCGTATACGATTCCTATTACCCTTATTATTTGCTGAGGATCTCTCTCCTTGGCTTCCTCTAAGTCTGTAAATACTCTGTGTGTTTTCCAATCGAACTCCCTTTGTTCCCATATAACTTGTTGAAGTATGAAAGCGTTTCCTGTACGGGCCCCCGGATTTATGAAACTTTTTTTTTGCATTATAGATTTTCAGCAATAATATGTTGATTTATTATCTTGGCGTGAATCTTATACTCCAGGTCCACTAATGTTATACAATGGTAATTACTGAATTCACATCTTTTTCCTTTTGTAAACACTGCCATGACATTTGGGTCTGTCCATGGTTTTGGGATTTGGAGTCTCTCTCTTTCCTAGCTTTTAACTTGTCTGAAAAGCGAAATGTAGAGTCTCGATGAAGATATGGTGAGAATCAGTGAAGTGAAATTGATAGAATACAAGATTTCTGGTCATATGATGATGGGGTTGTACTAACAGCAGCAGTAAATGGTATAACGGGAGTAGGATTCGTTATGAATAGGAAAGTGGGGCGCAGAGTGAGTTACTGTGAACAGTCAAGTGATAGGGTTGTTCTTATCAGAATCGACTGCATACGAACACCGACAACGATAGGTGAAGTATACATGCCGACGTAGCTAGCAGAAGACGAAGGGATGGAGAAAGTATATGAGGATATTGAACGGGTAATTTAGTATGTAAAGGGAGATGAAAATCTAATACTCATTAGGGATTTGAATGCGGGTGTAGAGGAGGGAGAAGAAGAAAAGGGTGATGGGAGAATGTGGACTTGGTAGTAAGAACGAGAGAGACTACTTGTGTTCTGCAATAAATTTCAGCTAGTAATAGAGTCTACACTGCTCAAGAATCACAAGGGGAGGAGGTACACTTGGAAAAGGCCGGGAGATACGGGAAGATTTCAGTTAGATTACATCAGGGTCAAGCAGAGAATCCGAAATCAGATATTGGACTGTGAGGCTTACCGAAGAGCAGATACAGACTCAGATTATAATTTAGTAATGAGGAAGAGTAGGCTGAATTTTTAGAGGCTAGTCAGGAATAATCAACGCGCGAGGAAGTGGGATACGGAAGCACTAAGAAATGAAGAAACACGCCTGAAGTTCTCTGAGGCTATAGAGATGCGATAAAGAATAGCTCAGTAAGCAGTTCAGTTGAAGAGGAATGTTGTTGTTGTTGTGGTCTTCAGTCCTGAGACTGGTTTGATGCAGCTCTCCATGCTACTCTACCCTGTGCAAGCTTCTTCATCTCCCAGTACCTACTGCAACCTACATCCTTCTGAATCTGCTTAGTGTATTCATCTCTTGGTCTCCCTCTACGATTTTTACCCTCCACGGTGCCATCCAATGCTAAATTTGTGATCCCTTGATGCCTCAAAACATGTCCTACCAACCGATCCCTTTTTCTAGTCAAGTTGTGCCACAAACTTCTCTTCTCCCCAATCCTATTCAATACCTCCTCATTAGTTACGTGATCTACCCACCTTATCTTCAGCATTCTTCTGTAGCACCACATTTCGAAAGCTTCTATTCTATTCTTGTCCAAACTAGTTATCGTCCATGTTTCACTTCCATACATGGCTACACTCCATACAAATACATTCAGAAACGACTTCCTGACACTTAAATCTATACTCGATGTTAACAAATTTCTCTTCTTGAGAAACGCTTTCCTTGCCATTGCCAGTCTACATTTTATATCCTCTCTACTTCGACCATCATCAGTTATTTTACTCCCTAAATAGCAAAACTCCTTTACTACTTTAAGTGTCTCATTTCCTAATCTAATTCCCTCAGCATCATCCGACTTAATTCGACTACATTCCATTTCCTCGTTTCGCTTTTGTTGATGTTCATCTTATATCCTCCTTTCAAGACACTGTCCATTCCGTTCAACTGCTCTTCCAAGTCCTTTGCTGTCTCTGACAGAATTACAATGTCATCGGCGAACCTCAAAGTTTTTACTTCTTATCCATGAATTTTAATACCTACTCCGAATTTTTCTTTTGTTTCCTTTACTGCTTGCTCAATATACAGATTGAATAACATCGGGGAGAGGCTACAACCCTGTCTCACTCCTTTCCCAACCACTGCTTCCCTTTCATGCCCCTCGACTCTTATAACTGCCATCTGGTTTCTGTACAAATTGTAAATAGCCTTTCGCTCCCTGTATTTTACCCCTGCCACCTTCAGAATTTGAAAGAGAGTATTCCAGTTAACATTGTCAAAAGCTTTCTCTAAGCCTACAAATGCTAGAAACGTAGGTTTGCCTTTTCTTAATCTTTCTTCTAAGATAAGTCGTAAGGTCAGTTTTGCCTCACGTATCCAACATTTCTACGGAATCCAAACATCTTCCCCGAGGTCGGCTTCTACCAGTTTTTCCATTCGTCTGTAAAGAATTCGCGTTAGTATTTTGCAGCTGTGACTTATTAAACTGATAGTTCGGTAATTTTCACATCTGTCAACACCTGCTTTCTTTGGGATTGGAATTATTATATTCTTCTTGAAGTCTGAGGGTATTTCGCCTGTCTCATACATCGTGCTCACCAGATGGTAGAGTTTTGTCATGACTGGCTCTACCGAGGCCATCAGTAGTTCTAATGGAATGTTGTCTACTCCCGGGGCCTTGTTTCGACTCAGGTCTTTCAGTGCTCTGTCAAACTCTTCACGCAGTATCTTATCTCCCATTTCGTCTTCATCTACATCCTCTTCCATTTCCATAATATTGTCCTCAAGTACATCGCCCTTGTATAAACCCTCTATATACTCCTTCCACCTTTCTGCCTTCCCTTCTTTGCTTAGAACTGGGTTGCCATCTGAGCTCTTGATATTCATACAAGTGGTTCTCTTTTCTCCAAAGGTCTCTTTAATTTTCCTGTAGGCAGTATCTATCTTACCCCTAGTGAGACAAGCCTCTACATCCTTACATTTGTCCTCTAGCCATCCCTGCTTAGCCATTTTGCACTTCCTGTCGATCTCATTTTTGAGACGTTTGTATTCCTTTTTGCCTGCTTCATTTACTGCATTTTTATATTTTCTCCTTTCATCAATTAAATTCAATATTTCTTCTGTTACCCAAGGATTTCTATTAGCCCTCGTCTTTTTACCTACTTGATCGTCTGCTGCCTTCACTACTTCATCCCTCATAGCTACCCATTCTTCTTCTACTGTATTTCTTTCCCCCATTCCTGTCAATTGTTCCCTTATGCTCTCCCTGTAACGCTCTACAACCTCTGGTTCTTTCAGTTTCTAAAGGTCCCATCTCCTTAAATTCCCACCTTTTTGCAGTTTCTTCAGTTTCAATCTGCAGTTCATAATCAATAGATTGTGGTCAGAATCTACATCTGCCCCAGGAAATGTCTTACAATTTAAAACCTGGTTCCTAAATCTCTGTCTTACCATTGTATAATCTATCTGATACCTTTTAGTATCTCCAGGATTCTTCCAGGTATACAACCTTCTTTTATGATTCTTGAACTAAGTGTTAGCTATGATTAAGTTATGCTCTGTGCAAAATTCTACAAGGCGGCTTCCTCTTTCATTCCTTCCCCCCAATCCATATTCACCTACTATGTTTCCTTCTCTCCCTTTTCCTACTGACGAATTCCAGTCACCCATGACTATTAAATTCTCGTTTCCCTTCACTACCTGAATAATTTCTTTTATCTCGTCATACATTTCATCTATTTCGTCATCATCTGCAGAGCTAGTTGGAATATAAACTTGTACTACTGTAGTAGGCATGGGCTTTGTGTCTATCTTGGCCACAATAATGCGTTCACTATGCTGTTTGTAGTAGCTAACCCGCGCTCCTATTTTTTTATTCATTATTAAACCTACTCGTGCATTACCCCTATTTGATTTTGTATTTTTAACCCTGTAATCACCTGACCAAAAGTCTTGTTCCTCCTGCCACCGAACTTCACTAATTCCCACTATATCTAACTTTAACCTATCCATTTCCCTTTTTAAATTTTCTAACCTACCTGTCCGATTAAGGGATCTGACATTCCACGCTCCGATCCGTAGAACGCCAGTTTCCTTTCTCCTGATAACAACGTCCTCCTGAGTAGTCCCCGCCCGGAGATCCGAATGGGGGACTATTTTACCTCCGGAATATTTTACCCAAGAGGACGCCATCATCATTTAATGATACAGTAAAGCTGTATGTCCTCGGGAAAAATTACCGCTGTAGTTTCCCCTTGCTTTCAGCCGTTCGCAGTACCAGCACAGCAAGGCCGTTTTGGTTAATGTTACAAGGCCAGATCAGTCAATCATCCAGACTGTTGCCCCTGCAACTACTGAAAAGGCTGCTGCCCCTCTTCAGGAACCCCATGTTTGTCTGGCCTCTCAACAGATACCCCTCCGTTGTAGTTGCACCTACGGTACGGCCATCTGTATCGCTGAGGCACGCAAACCTCCCCACCAACGACAAGGTCCATGGATCATGGGGGGAAGGGGAAGAGGAATGAACGTCTCTAAAAAGGGATGCCACAGAAATGGGAAAGAAAACCGTAGGTACAAGGAAAACAACTGCGAGACACCTTGGATAGCAAAAGAAACACTTCAGCTTATCAACGGAAGAAGGAAGTACAAAAATGTTCACGGAAATGCAGAAACACAGAAATACAACTCAATTAAGAACGAAATAAATAGTTAATAGCTACGTCAAAATGGCCGCATGAAAAATGTAAAGAAATTTACAAATTATTGTCGGAAGTACTGACTCAGCATACAGAAAAGTCAACTCAACCTTCGGTGAACTTAAAATCAAGGGCTGTAACATAAAGTGTGCAATGGTAATGCCACTGTTAAATTCAGAGGAAAGGGCGGATAGTGGAAAGAGTACGCTGAAGACTTGTACAAGAGGGAGGGCTTGTCTGATGACGTGATAGAGGAAGAAACGGGAGTCGAAATAGAAGCGATAGGGGATCCAGTGTTATAACCAGAATTTAGAACAGCTATCTAAGACTTAAGATCGAATAAGGCAGAAGGGACAGATAACATTCCATCAGAATTCCTAATATCATTTTGGAAAGTGGCAACAAAACGACTATTCATGTCGGTGTGTTGATTGTAAGAGCCTGGCGACATACCATAGTACTTTCGTCAAAACATCATCCTCACAATTCCGATGACTGCAAGAGCAAGAGCCAACATGTGCGAGTATTATCACACAATCAGCTTAACAGCTCATGCATGCAAGTTGCTGATGCAATATACAGAAGAACGGAAAAGAAAACTGAGGATGTCTTAGATGACGATCAGTTTGTCTTTAGGAACGGTAATGGCACGAGAGACGAAGTTCTGACGATGATAGAGGCAAGACTGATGAAAAGTCAAGACACTTTCAAAGGATTTGTCGACCTGGAAAAATCATTCGACAGTGTAAAATGGTGCAAAAATATTCGAACTCCTGAGAAAAATAGGGGTAAGCTATAGGGAAAACTGGTAATATACTATTTGTACAAGAACCAAGAGGGAATAATAGGAGTGGATGACCAAGAACGAAGTGTTCGAGTTAGAAAGAATGTAAAATAGGGGTATAGTTTTCGCCCCTATTGTTCAATCTATACGTCTAAGAAGCAATGACAAAAATAAAAGAATGGTTCAGAAGTGGAATTAAAATGCAAAGTGAAATGATGTCAATAATAAGTTTCACTGATGACTTTGCTATTCTGAGTGCAAGTGAAGAAGAATTACATGATCTGCTAAATGGAATGAACATCTAATCAGTGCACATTGTGGATTCAGAGTAAATCAAAGAAAAACGAAATAATGAGAAATATCAGAAATGAAAACAGCGGTAAATTTAACATCAGGGTCGGTGGGTTGGTGACCACAAAATAGATAAAGTTAAGGAATTCTGCTAGCTAGGCAAAAAAAAAAACCCTCACGGACGGAATGAGGAGGACCTCAAACGCAGACTAGTAGTGGCAAAAATGGCATTTTTGGCCAAGAGAAGTCTACTGGTATCTAACATAGGGCTTCATTAGAGGATGAAATTTATGAGAATGTACGTTTGGAGCATGGCATTGGATGATTGTGAAACATGAACCGCTGGAAAACCGTAACAGAAGAGAACCGAAGCATTTGAGATGTGGTGCAACAGAAGAATGTTGAAAGGTAGACTCATAACGTAATGAATGAGGACGCTCTCCATAGAATCGGGGATGAAAGGAATATATGGGAAATACTGACAAGAAGAAGGAACGGGATGGTAGGACATCTGTTAAGACATCACGCAATAACTTATATGGTACTAGAGGGAGCTATAGAGAGTAAAAGCTGAAAAGACGAAGACGGAGATTGGAATACAACCAGCAAATAACTCAAGACGCAAGTTGCAAGTAGTCCCCTCAGTTGAGGAGACTGGCACAGGAGAAGAATTGGTGGCGGTCCGCCGCATCAAGCCACGGAAGACCGATGACTTAAAAAAAAGAAAAAAGTGCGGTGTCCGCATTTCCGGTGAGTAAATAGCTTATAGGCACAAACTTCTTTGTGGTCGACCCTTGCAGAGAAGCCAACAGGAACCAGCCACTTTTAATACTGCTCTTGAACCACATAAATAGCACCGTTAGGTTCATCGTCATATGGCTGTTCGCTTAAGGATTCAGATTAGTTTCTGTTTACATTAGTTTTCACTTTTTATTCAGGCTTGTGATGAAAATTCCCAGGGGTAGTGGTGTCGTGCAATCGAAACATGACTTGACAAACTCCTATTTATCTATAATTGTACTTAATAGCAATTGAAAACCGTGTAAATAAATCGCTGAAATGAAAATATTTTAGTTTTAGGTTACCTGCGTTGAAAACCACACGTCATTACGTTGCAGTTATATAAGAGAGAGAGGAACGGACGATTAAGAGTGGCGGTTGAATATTGTCCTTTTCACTTACCCCTTGTCAGCTGACATTGCTGCAACATTAGATAGAGATAGTTCCTTACAGGTGTAGCTCAGTCGCAGCAAAGTACTTTCACTGTTTCATGCAAAGTACGCCAGCCAGTAGAATACACTCCAGGTGAATTTTGTATTTTGGGCGCTAGACTAGAACCCAAAACATATTTATGTGCGTATCGTTTCGTCTCCTAATGATGGGAGATGTCATGAGAGGCTCTAAAGATTCAGATGGTAGTTTCAAACAAACATACTCAGCGAACCTATTTATTTACATGTATACATGCAACGGTCGGCCCCTAACCGCTGCCTAAGATTGTGAAGTGGCGATGATGTGTGTTACGGAGCTTCTACTGGGGAAGAGTTTGCGCTGTTTGCTTTATTTAAGACTAAGGCACACAACTTACTTAATTTCATTCTTTCTTCTTTTCTTTTAAAGTCGATTTTATGATTCTGAATATCTATGGCCTCTCTGTACACCCTAGCAGAATAATGAGTCGATCTTGATACTATGCTAGTGTTGGAGAAAAGAATTTGCTGGCTCCCTGGTCCCAGTTCCGCCTTTGCTACTGCTTATTTATCCATGTTTTCAGACGACAATTTCATGTATCTTTGCAAACAGTTTAGTCTGCTAAGATTTTGTGAGTGTGAAATTGCTGTCTTTGTAACCACCGATGATGCCGCCAGCGTTAGCAGACTAAATGATAGGATCAGAAGTACGCCTTGGAGTACAGTCTAATGTCCGTAAAACAAAACTCACTAAAGCGCAGATACTGATCGTGAAATTCTGCATTTTCTGATCACTGAAATACACCATTTTACATGTTTGTTGATGCATCCCGAAAGCAACAGTTTTTCAGTCAGGTACTCCTACTAAAGGTTCCAATGGTTCTGAGCACTATGGGACTTAACATCTGAGGTCATCAGTCCCCTAGAACTCAGAACTACTTAAACCTAACTAACCTAAGGACATCACACACAGCCATGCCCGAGGCAGGATTCGAACCTGCTACCGTAGCGGACGCCCGATTCCAGACTGTAGTGCCTAGACCCGCTCTGTCACAACGGCCGGCCCCTACCAAAGGGTTAGGTTCCACAAGCCCACACAAAGAGTGGTGGAAGTTTGCAAAATTCAGTGTCATTAAATATAACTTCATTGCATCGTTCACATGAACAGTAAATAAAGCCATTTACCAACGAATAAAGAAGAAAACATATATACTAAATTTTACGTAGCACCACTGGTCCACATTATGTCCTCTGTGTGCCGCCACAGTGAAATCCTCTACGCCCACAGCCAGAGTGCATTGCGGTCGCTACGCTCGGAATTATTGAAATCAACAAGAGCAGAATAATTAATCAGGAATGTGCGTGAACGTCATACTGCCTCCAAAATGAAATTCTCTCTGTGTATCGAACCGATAACTGTTACTGAGAGCGTTTGCGTGACGCAAACCGAATGTGAACTTTTGCCTATCTGGAGAACCGATACAGTAAATGCACTACCCGAGCTAGCGTAAAATCCCGTCTTGGTTTCGATCCAGTTCCGTGCACTTGCTATGAGTCGGTCGATAACATACACATTCCTTAATTTTTGAGTATTAGACTGAATTTCCCGGCAACCAAGTGTCTCCCAATTCGGATTTATCGGCATCTCCATCACTCTCTTCCATTAGTCATACAAACCTGTGAGCAATCGCACTGCCACCTCTGTTCATGATCAGCATCCTGCGTTACTCGCATAAGCGTTATGCAAGCAAATTTCTTTTTAAATATCGCATTTTCCCAGTTTTCTGCCAACGAACTTCTTGTAAATCTGTTTTACAATTAAAATATGGAAATATGTCTGGAACGTGATTCTTTGAATGACCGCATTAACCTTGCAGAGTGAAGAGTGCAAAATCATACAGAACTACATATGTGAATAGTTCATGTTACTTCATAACCAAATTGAGTGCGAACGAAATAACGTGGCTAGTACCTGCACAGGTGATGACCTAGGAGAGGGGCGATGGGAGTCGATAAGCTACACCTAACATTTCTGGAAACCACCGATTAATAAGCTATGTTACCACGACCAATAATTGACAAATATAGACATTTAAAGTCAACAGTGTCTCACTAGAGTTCAGAAAATAAATAGTCGCATAAAGAAAAGACCAAACAAAGGAAAACAAGTTGACCATACACTGCCGGAAGGGAAACTCAAAAAACAAACGAGGACTAAATATGTAGCTTAGCAGACAATGTCAATTGCTTTGATACTGAATGCGTAAAATAAAGAACACGTATTGTGTGGAAAGTGTGTATCACTCCTGAGACTGCCCGTTCGTTAATTTTAGATAAATATAATATTTTCTTTCCTTCCTCCACGTATTTACGAATTAGTCAAGCCTTGGGCAGTACACATGTCTATGTTTTCCAGTTCTCGAAATCCTCTCAAGCACAGTTTCTAATAAGATTTTTGCTTCCTTGTTCAGCCTTCCGGTCAAAAATTTAGTCACGCGGGGTAGCCGCGCGGTCTAGGGCGTCTTGTCAAGGTCCTTGCGTCTCCCCCCGTTCCCTCGTTGGAGGTTCGAGTCTTCCCTCGGGCATGGATGTGTGTGTTGTCCATAGCGTAAGTTAGTTTAAGTAGTGTGTAGGCTTTGGGACCGATGACCTAAGTAGTTTGTCCCATAAGACCATACCACAAATTTTCAAATTTTTTCAAAAATTTTGTTACACTGTTCATAATCACACGTGCCTGTTTATATATAACTCACTCTGCTTCAATGATGCGCGAAGGATGCGGTACATGCTATGTAGTGATGTGATTCCAAATTTTGGGAAGTAGCAGACGAGGCACTGGCAAAAGTAAAGTTCTGACGAGGGTTCGTGTGTCGTGCTTGGTTACATGAGTCTGCAGAGCACTCTGAAACTGTACCGAATAATATGACATTGTTTGTTACTAACCGAAATAACAGCTTAGCTTAAATTTTGATGTGGCCGTGACCTAATAGAGAAGTACTAATCGGATTTAGCTTCTTCGGGAGTCGTTTCTAATTAGGATGCGACTGCTCAACAAAATGATAAACATTCATGCAATAACAACTGGCAGATGTTTTTACACTGCTTGATTTACATAGAAACTTCCTGGCAGATTAAAACTGTATGCTGCACCGAGACTCGAACTCGGGACCTTCCCCTTTCGCGGGCAATTTCTGTACCTATTGAGTTATCCAAGCACGACTCAGGATCCCTCCTCATGGCTGTACTTCCCCTAGTAACTCGTCTCCTACCTTCCGAACTTCACAGAAGTTCTGCGAAACTTGCGGGTCTAGAACTTCTGTAAGAAAGGATATTGAAAAGACATGGCTTTGCCACAGCCTGTGGGATAATTCCAGAATTAATATACATTGTGATTAAACACGATTTTGAGGCAGACACAGGTCAGAATTCCTGGTACTGTGTCACAGAGTGTGAAAGCGGTTACCACACACAATCCTCACTACAGTCTACAGCCGGTACGGTTAACACGAACTTGAAAATCTCCGCCTAGACCTGACGGAGCCCAAAATCTAACTCCTCCCAGATTCGACTGACTGACGCTTCACTCGCTTAGCGCTAGCGGCACTTGATAATTTTTTGCTACTATCGACCTGTGTAAGGTAAAAATTGTGTTCATCTTTGGGTAAGATATCGCGGATCCCTTAAAACTTGCTCGCGAAAGGAAACGGTCCCGAGTTAGTCTCAGTCCGGCATACTGTTTTAATCAGGCAGGAAGTGTCGTATCAAAGCACACTCCGCTGCAGAATGAAAATTTCATTCTAGCCACAGTTTGGTTTTGAGTCTCTTTACTTGAAAAGCACTGTTAACTGTTTCCAATTTACAAATGTATCTTAAGGTGGTCCATGCTTTTTGTGCACTGAGTGAAGATACTTGTGAATTAGCACCCTGGACTTGCATTCCGAAGGACGACGCTTCCAACCCTGTCTGGCGAAGCAGGTTTATATTTGAGACACATCGCATGTAGAACTTTCTTGGTAGAATAACCTATGTGCCGGGGTGGGACATGAACCAGGATCCATGTCCTTTCTTCCAAGATTCTAGTGCCGTAAGGCATGCAGGAGAACTTCCGCGATCCATCGAAACTAGAAGAGAGTTATGGACCAAAATTAAGCTCTGAGGGGGTGTTGTGAGTCGAGACTCCACAACGGAGTTAGTAAGAGCATTCGACGCTAAGGGCTAGTTCGAGTCCCAGGCCCCAGCACAGTATTAACCTGCCAATAAGATTTAAAACCTCATCAGCTCTCCATTATGAGATAAAGATACAGTATCAAAACGCAATAAGCTGTTTTGTAGGTACTCTTCCGTTAGATTACCGCCTGCATCATTTTTCAGTATGTCTTGCTAGCTAATAACATTTTCGTTTCTTATGTGTGCATAGCCAAAAATATGGTAATCAATATTTTCTACATCTGTTGCACAAAGACAATATGACGTGTCATAAGGGCCACTACATAAAATTGCTTGAAATTAATCGTCGCTTCCCATATCAGCTTTTTTCGTGTTGCTCAAGTTTTCGTATTTGGTTTCTCTTTTGGAAATTATCCCCAGCCTTACTAACATGTGTTGGAAAGTCAGAACTACTAGGAGCGGCATAGTAGGTTATATGGGGGATAGCTCTCAGGAAACAGCCGTACGATGCTTGATATATGAGCACTGCGTATCTTAACTTTGATTCTCTTTTTAGAAAAGCCTTTTCAAGCAATAGACGTATTTCAGCGGAACCATGAGGTCGAAATACTTAGATACCGAAAACTAGTTTTACTTATAAGACGATGTTTTATTTTCTGTTAATAAGTAAGAACATCGATAAAGATAGGTTGACAACTCTCCTAATATTTTGCTTATACGAAATCTAATTTCAGTTTTGTAATCCTCTGATCCAACGGAATTGTTTGGTACAAATTAGAAAAACAATTCCTATGAAATCTTCTCGATTTTCAAGCCGCGTCAATTCCAATAAAATTCTCGAGCTTTTGATGGCTAGCTCCGTCACGACCGCTCCGGTCGCAGGTACGAATCCTGCCTCGGGCATGGATGTGTGTGATGTCCTTAGGTTAGTTAGGTTTAAGTAGTTCTAAGTCTAGGGGACTGATGACCTCAGGTGTTAAGTCCCATAGTGCTTAGAGCCTTTCGAACCATTTGCAGCTCTTTCTCACATTGTTTGATATCTCCCTACAGTATTATTGTTGTTTTGTAATTTAATTTCAACTACAGAGAACCGTGACTCGAACTTTGGACCTTTGCCTTCTACGGGAAAGTGCGCTACTCAAGCACGACTCACGTTCCGCCTTCAAAGTGCCATAGTGTTCAGAGCCATTTGAACCATTTTTTAGCTCCGTCATCATCGTCGGGAGAGGCTGCCACTATTTCCCGCTTATACCCGTATGTCTACGATTACGGCCACTGGCACCAGAGAGCGCCGAAACGACGCATACGCGGAAGGGGAGTTGGGCAGCACATAGCAGCTCCGGCCCGCCGCGGAACGAGGCCCACGAGAAAGACAGGCCGCAGCGGGTACATCACGAAGGTAGACCTGAGCTCGCATGCTCAGCCCAGCAGACAAAATACGTTTCTATACCTAACTCGTAACTAAGTGTGTACGTACAAACGATAATTGCGTCATCTACTGGAATCCGCTTTTATGGAGTTCTACAATGATGGTAAGTCATTGGGCCTACTTACAATATGTTACGGATGTAGCACTGTGAATCAAGTAGAAGATGCAATTTCGTTAGTACGTACACACCCAGCTGCGAGTAAACAGACTGAGAAACGCATTTTGTCTGCTTAGCTGAGCGTGCGAGCGAGTTCAGGCCTACCTTCGTGAACGTACGCACAGCGGCCTGCTTTTCTCGTGGGCCGCACCGTGGGACCGAGTGATGTCAGGTGGGGCAAGGGGCCGGCGCCACGTTTGAAACTCTCTCTCCCGCCTCCCTACAAGCGTTAAGCATCTGCCGTTGCTTCCTTTCCACATCCAAAGCTCGCCCCCACGTCCTACTCAGTGTGTATCTCTGGTCTCTGTTGCGATTGTTGCTGTTCATTCCAAAATGGTTCAAATGGCTCTGAGCACTATGCGACTTAACTTCTGAGGTCATCAGTTCAAAAATGGCTCTGAGCACTATGGGACTTAACATCTATGGTCATCAGTCCCCTAGAACTTAGAACTACTTAAACCTAACTAACCTAAGGACAGCACGCAACACCCAGTCCTCACGAGGTAGAGAAAATCCCTGACCCCGCTGGGAATCGAACCCGAGAACCCGGGCGTGGGAAGCGAGAACGCTACCGCACGAGCACGAGTTGCGGACGGTCATCAGTCGCCTAGAACTTAGAACTAATTAGACCTAACTAACATAACGACATCACACACATCCATGCCCGAGACAGGATTCGAACCTGCGACCGTAGCGGTCGCCCGGGTCCAGACTGTAGTGCCTACAACTGCACGGCCACTCCGGCTGGCTGTTCATTCCAATTTCAGCCGCCCCTTTTATAACTATGTTGACACATGAGCTAAGACTCTTGCGTTATGAAACTGTATTTTGTGTCCGTTTTAGAGACAATGCTCAGCTATGGCCGATTTTTCGAGCTCCCTTTGCTTAATATGTCTCTTGTGATCGGTACAACGCTCCGCAACTGTGAGAATTTGACCTATATAGATGTTGCTGCACTCGCCAGGGATACCATACACACCGGGCACAATAATGGTTGTGTCGTCTTTAGCAAGGCGCAACGTATCTCGTATCCTGGGGCGGACCGGAACACTGGTCTCAATCCGTGTCCTCAGTACACGTCCACACACGTTTGCTGCTCGTTGGCCCACAGTACGACAAGAAACCCACCAGCTTGGCTTCTTCTGCCTATTCACAAGGCGTTCTTCTTCGTTGACACCTGAAAGCGTTTGAAATTTCTCTTTCTTGCTGTAGCCATTCTTCCTCAACACGTTCCTTAAGTGCTGTAATTCAGACTGTAGGTGGTCGTCTCTGAAAGAACTTTGACTCTATGTATTAGCGTGTCGAGGACCGCTGATTTACCGTTCTTAGATATTTTAGCTAAGCGGAAGCCAGGAGGAGGGCTTGGTAATTCAGCGTACGGGAAACCGACGCACACTGATCGATATTTGAACGCCGGTAGTTTTCGCAACCTTGCATACAAGAAAGCGGCCCTGAACACGTTAAATACATAGAGCAAAAATTAATTCCGACGACGACCACCTACAGTATGCATTGCAGCACTTGAGGAACGTGTTCAGGTAGAATGGCTAAAGCAAAAAAGAAATTGCAAAAGCTTTCAGGTGTCACCTAAGAATTGTGAATCGGCAGAAGAAGCCAAGCCGGCCACTTTCCTACCATACTGTGGGTCAACGAGCAGCAAATTAGCAAGTCTACTACATTGAAACCAGTGTTACGGCCGCCCCCAAAATACGAAATATGTTGAGCGCTGTTAAAGACGACGTAGCTCTTTTTGTGTGCCCGGTATGTGTGGTGTCCCTTGCGTGTGCGGCAGCATTTACACACATCAAAAAAAGTTTTACATAACCTCGGTTCCGAGAGTTCCAGAATCCGTACAGGAAATTGGAATAGGGACCAACGTAAACATCATTTCCGCCATTTTTATTGCTCATGAAAACCAGACGTAGCATGTTGTGCGTCCATACAGCGAGACCTTCAGAGGTGGTGGTCCAGATTGCTGTACACACCGGTACCTCTGATACCCAGTAACGCCTTCTATTGCATTGATGCATGTCTGTATTAGTCGTGGCATACTATCCACAAGTTCATCAAGGCACTTTTGGCCCAGATTGTCCCACTCATCAACGGCGATTCGGCGCAGATCCCTCAGAGTGGTTAGTGGGTCACGCCGTCCATAAACAGTCCTTTTCAATCTATCCGAGGCATGTTCGATAGGGTTCATGTCTGGAGAACATGCTGGCCATAGTCGAGCGATGCCGTTATCCTGAAGGAAGTCATTCACACGATGTGCACGATGGGGGCTCGAATTGTCGTCCATGAAGACGAATGCCTCGCCAATATGCTCCCGATATGGTTGCACTGTCGGTCGGATTCTGTCATTCATGTATCGTACAGCCGTTACGGCGCCTTCCATGACCACCAGAGGCGTATGTTGGCCTCACATAGCGCCACCCGAAAACAGCAGGGAAGCTCCACCTTGCTGCACTTGCTAGACAGTGTGTCTAAGGCGTTCAGCATGACCAACTTGCCTCCAAACACGTCTCTTACGATTATCTGGTTGAAGGGATATGCGACACTCATCGGTGAAGAGAACATGATGCCAGTCCTGAGCGGTCCATTCGGCATGTTGTTGGGCGCATCTGAACCGCGCTGCATGGTGTCGTGGTTGAAAGATGGACCTCGCAATGGACGTCGGGAGTGAAGTTGCACATCATGCAGCCTACTGCGTACAGTTTTAGTTGTAACACTACGTCCTGTGGCTGCAGGAATAGCATTATTCAACATGGAGGCGGTTGCTGTCAGGGTTCCTCCGAGCCATAATCCGTATGTAGCAGTCATCCACTACAGTAGTACCCCTTGGGCAGCCTGAGCGAGGAATGTCATCCACAGTTCCTGTCTCTCGGTATCTGTTCCATGTCCGAACAACATCGCTTTGGTTCATTCCGAGACGCCTGCACACTTCCCTTGTTGAGAGGCCTTCCTGGCACAAAGTAACAATGCGGACGCGATCCAACCGCCGAATTGGCCGTCTACGCATGGGCTGAACTACAGACAACACGAGCTGTGTACAACCTTCCGGGTGGAATGACTGGAACTAACAGGGTGTCGGACCCCCTCCGTCTAACAGACGCTGCTCATGCATGGTTATACACATCTCTGAACAGTGAAAGGGACTGTGTCTGTGATACAATATCCACAGTGAACGTCTATCTTCAGGATTTCTGGGAACCAGGGTGACGCACAACTTTTTTTTCATGTATTTATATATGCCGGTCATTTCGCACAGTTGCAGAGCACAAATGACATATTAAGCAAAGGGAGCTCGACAAGTCGGCCATAGCCGCGCTTTGCTTCGAAAACGGGCAAAAAATACAGTTTGAAAACGTAAGAGTCTTTGCTCATGCGCCAACGTACAGGGACTACGTTATAAAAGCAGCGGCTGGGATTAGAACGAACAGCAACAGTTTTAACAGAGACCAGGGCTACACAAGGAGCAGAGCGTGGAGGCGGGCTCTGCATGTCGAAAGGAAGCAACGGCGGGTGCTTGACTCTTATAGGGTGGCGGGTGCGGCAGGTTCAAACGTGGCGGCGGCCTCTCGCGCAGTCTGATGTCACTGGGTCCCGCGGTGGGCCGGAGCTGCTATGAGCTGCCGAACTAGCCTTCCGTGCACGCCTCGTTTCGGCCCTCTTTGTTTGGTGCCAGCGGCCGTAATCGTAGGTAACCAGGTACAAATAGGAAATATTGGCAGTCCTGGCAGTCTGTAGTTTTACTCTTGACGACGATGGCGGGGCTAGCCATCGAAAGCTCGAGAATTTTATTGGTACTGACGCGGCTTGAAAATCGAGAAGGTTTTATCCGAATTGTTTTTCTACTTTGTACCAAACAATTCAGTTGGATCAGAGGATTACGACACTGAAATTAGATTTCGTCTAAGCAAAATATTAGGAGAGTTGTCAACCTATCTTTATCGATGTTCTTATTTATTAACAGTGCGTAAAACATCGTCTTATAAGTGAAACTAGTTTTCAGTATTGAAGTATTTCGACCTCATGGTTTCGCTGTAACACGTAGATTGCTTCAAAAGGCTTTTCTAAAAAGAGAATCAAAGTTAAGATACGCAGTGCTCATACATCAAGCTTTGTACGGCTATCCCCCATATAACCTACTATACCGCTGCATGTAGGAGATGGTCTCACTTCCAACACCTGTTAGTAAGGCTGAGGATAATTTCCAAAACAGAAACCAAATACGAAAACTTGAACCACGCGAGCAATGCTGATATGAAAAGGGACAATTAATTTCAAGCAATTTTATGTAGTGGCCCTTATGTCACGTCATACTGTTTTTGTCGAACAAATGTGGAAAATTGCTAGCCATCGAAAGTTCGAGAATTTTAGTGGAACTGACGCGGTTTGGAAACCGAGATTTTATCCAGTCGTGCCACCACGAAAGACTCCGAGGACACAGAAAAACAATTATTTTGATTTAATGATTAATGTGCGTGAAAACTTATGGGACTTAACTGCTAAGGTCATCAGTCCCTAAGCTTACACGTTACTTAACCTAAATTATTCAAAGGACAAACACACACCCAGGCCGAGGGAGGACTCGGACCTCCGCCGGGATCAGCCACATAGTCCACGATTGCAGCGCCTAAGACCACTCGGCTAATCCCGCGCGCCTCGTTTGATTTATATTTTGGCATTTTTCTAGTGATATTTTCGTTGTATGTTTTTAGAAACCTTTCATCACCATTAAATTAGTGTATTACAAACAAAAGTTGCGAGTCTATCTTCTAATTTGTGAGCCAAATGTCACTTAGAAGCAACTAATTGATCATCAGCCCAGCATAACTTACAATTAAATGAAAATTAATTTTATTCATAAGACACGTAGTAGTTGTAATGTAGTTCTTGATTGAAGCCGTGGGGATGGCATCACAGGCCACCAGTTCAAAAGAAGCGGCCTCAGCTGAAGGATGGGGGGGAACAGTGATTGTGTTGTGACTTGTGCACAATGTCTACGGGTTTGCCAAGTAGGCACTTAGACAGCTACAGCTGCACATATTTACATATTTTCAAGACAGCGCTGTAGTGTCTTTGTCTAGAGTGAAGGTGGCAACGCCGATGCAGGGAGCTCGCAGTTCAGTATATCTCACTGGTATTGTTGTTTAACTATGGAAGCCAAATAAACAAATATCACGTAAAGATATTTTATTGTACATAAATTTAAAAACAACACACACACATCAAAGGCAACGAAGACGTGGAATAGCAACCCTGGACAACGATAAGTACACTATCTGACAAAAGTAACCGGGCACCTATTCGTGGACACTGCAGTGGGTGTGTGCACCCTCCGCCTTTATCACTGCTTATACTCTGCTGAGAACATCTTCAGTGAGGTGTCTGAACGTCTTGTTACTCAAGAGACGAAAACCAGAATAGCTAGTAACGTTGGGCGCTAGTGTGTGGAGCGTGGTTGACGTTATAACTCAGTCGGCGAGGTGTTCCATTTGGCTCACTTCGGGACTCTGAACAAGTCACTCCATTTCAGAAATGTTATTGTCCGCATTGCCTCACATATGCTGGTTTACCATAGGCCGCATTTTCAAAACGGTATAATCGTCGTCTCCGAACTGGTATACTACTATACACAGTACGCAATGCTGTGGAATGTCTTCACAGCTTTCTGCGTTTCCTTAGGCGCAATATAGGTACCAGTCCATAACCCCGGGAAACACGTCTATACTGTAACATCGTCTTCTCTGCACTTGACTGCTGGCACGGCACGTAACAGTGGGTAATGTTCTAGAGGTATTCAGACAATTCAAACACTTCCATTTGATTGCTACAGGATATAGCGTGACTAAAGTCAGAAGTGTTCAGTCATCCAGTGTCTATTGGCATCGGTCTTTACACAACCTCATGCGTCACAGAAATGTGTGGGAGCTGCCCGACCATTGTACCCTATTCTTTTTAACTCCCTACGCATAATAATACCATTTGCTGGGTTGCTGGTAGTACTATCTGGATCAAAACCGCCTTCGCAGTCGTCTTCAAAAAGGAAGCACGTAGTCTTGTTGCATTCTCCTTAGGTTACCTTATCATCCGTGGAGTCGAAGCCGTTACTCAGCCCGCGTTCTGTTATTTGCGGTCGCTCCCAAGAGCCATCGCACTGTCAGCTTGGGCTGTGCGAATAGTTCGAGAGATAATTTGTAAGAAACATCTAGCATTTGCTGTGATTTATCGCATATGACCTCCACGAGGCAAGTCGTTTTGAAACTACAAATTACTCTGAATAGTTTCACTTTATTATGATTACGCCCGCCGGTGTAGCCGAGCGGTTCTAGACGCTTCAGTCTGGAACCGCGCGACGGCTACGGACTCAGGTTCGAATCCGGCCTCGGGCATGGATGTGAGTGATGTTCTTAGGTTAGTTAGGTTTAAGTAGTTCTAAGTTCTAGGGGACTGATGAGACCTAAGGTGTTAAGTCCCATAGTGCTCAGAGTCATTTGAATCATTTTTTATTTTGATTACGTCTAGGCATTTCGGATCCTTAAACCAGTGGGTGGCTTTAACTCAATTAATAAGACATCTCATTGTTGTACATGTGCCTTTGGGTAACCCGTGACACCGACTGGTTACAGAAGACAAAAGTAAATCACTATTTAACACCAGATTAAAACCTAAATTCGGCTACTACTACATTCTATATGTCCATAGATTTCACGCTTGTCTTTAAATACAATTATTTTCGTTCGTTATGACATTTGCATAGTGCAGGTATTTCTTCTTCTTGTTTCTTAACAAAACAGCAAACCTCATGTTTCAGTACCTCAAGGGGATGAGAACTAAGCGCGTGTCGGACTTTATTGAACTGGCCTCGTAAGCACTGTATTAGCCATGAAAAAGCCACTCACGGACACAGTACAGGAGTAGCAGTACATGTAGGAACAGTGCAAGAAAAAGAAAGTAACTATTTATCAGTTGGGTCGTTAATGTCTTCCACAGTTCGTGGTTCTCCTACATGTCCTCCAATTCTCATAGACAGGACAACTAGTAAATGCTGAACATCGATTTTCATTAGCGGCCGACTTTTACGGACGGAGGCTCCCATATGTGCTGTGAAAAATGGTCTGAAGTACTGCTAAAACTGAGTAGTTTCGACCATATATTCGCAGTAATTGCTGCAGTTTCGCCCAATCAACGAGCAGCCGCTCATTCGCTTAATGCAGGAAAAACCATCTGACGCGTCACTCGGCTATATTGGTACCCTGAATAACTGCCATTACCGTTTAAGTAATTGCCGCAAGTTGAGTAATGGGATGCTCGATTGCTGAAGGAAGCCGTGAAAGAATAGTCTGAACAAATTATTCATGCTTCCGGCAAATTACAGTTTATTCCTACTACATTTTTCTGAAAGAGTTTTATTTATCAGTTTCTTTAATTTGCCGTGATACCAGTAAACATCAAAGAGTAGATAAATTACTAGCTTACTTTCCTCTTTTCCTCTGTTACTAAACTAGCAGTGTTGACCCGGAGGAATGATATTCTAAGTATCACATACCACCTTATTTTACAGACCCGAATATTTTTCAACGTCTTTCACCTTTCTCTTCGCAGTATTGGCATTGGAGAATTGGTGGTAAATGAAAATGTCTAAACAGCGTACTGTGATCCTGGTAGAACGAATGCCAGGTACTATCGAAGCTGGCTTGAGTGGAAAGACGGTTGTTGTTCTACATATTCAATCCGATTAAGTGCGAATTATTAACTATTTCGGCACTGCTGTAACTTAGCGACCTGTTTCATATGCTTCTTAAATTATGTAGAATTGCTTCTTCGTCTTACTTCTTCTACATATTTATTATAAACTTAAAATGGTTGTACTCAACCCAGGTGAAATTAACTATCATTTCATATTCATAAACACTTTTGACGATCAGCTTCTGTGCTGTGAAATATTTCAATTCAACACCACAAATCTGTGAACTACGTAGGCTATCTTCAACAGAAGTTTACAAATTCATTTCTGGATGCAGATTGTATTATGATTAGCGAACATCGACTGAGTAACAACACTCTCTCAGCGTTAGATCAGTAATAATCACCAAGAGACTCCTGTTTTGTGGTTCAAATGGTTCAGATGGCTCTGAGGACTATGGGACTTAACATCTGTGGTCATCAGTCCCCTAGAACTTAGAACTACTTAAACTTAACTAACCTAAGGACATCACACACATCCATGCCCAAGGCAGGATTCGAACCTGCGACCGTAGCGGTCACGCGGTTCTAGACTGAAGCGTCTAGAACCGCACAGCCACAGCGGCCGGCCCTGTATTGTGCACCAGGACATCTGAAGATGGACGTTGGACACAAATTACAAAATGCAAAAACATAAAGCTTTTATGTGATGTTTCTTTTTTTTAAATTAACGCTACCAATCACAAACTTAGTCAACTATTGTATTACTTACAATAAGGGCATACTGATGTTACATAGTATTTTCATAAATATTGTGGTCATCCTGTGGAAGAAGAGAAAACTTAGTAATAGGTTATGTCACTTTGGAAGCTGGACTGATGTTTGCACGAAAATGTTTTGTAGTGGTTACTCACTTTGTTCTTGTGGTGTGGCAGTCTGGTTGTGTTGCGTTGCTGTGTTTTCTTTTCCGTGACTCTCTCGATCACTGTTCACAAATCGTCACTAGAATAGCAGCAACTTGGAAGCACAATCATAAACAGACCGCCATCTTGTCCACTGCACTACAGAACTGTTTGTGACCGCGTTTCCAAGATACTGCTGTGTTAGTGACAATTTGTGGACAGTGACCAAGAGAGCCACGGAAATGAAAACACAGCAACGCATCAAAACCAGACTACCATACTACAAGAACAAAGTGAGTGACCATTACAAAACATTTTCGTGCAAACATCAGTCCAGCTTCCAAAGTGACATCACCTATTACTAAGTTTTCTCTTCTTTCACAGGGTGACCACAATATTTACGAAAAGACTATGTAACATCAGTATGACCTTATTGTAAAGTTGTTTTTGTAATACTATTTAGCCTGAAGATGAGGTTTAAGCCTCAAAACACGTCGCTAAATAAATAAGTAATACAATATTGACAAGGTTTGTGACTGGCAGCGGTAATTTAAAAAAAAAAAAAAAAAAAAAAAAAAAAAAAAAAAACTTTTACGTATTTCTTGAGACAGTCACGGTCGAAAAATAGTCCAAATGGCTTCAAAAAAAAAAGCTTTTACCTTTTGGATATTAACATTAAATACAACAAAAGTAAAATTCACAAAAACCAGTTTGGCTAGTGAATTTATCTTAGTTAACCATAATCCATACAAATTATAAAAATGAATTTACATATGTACTCGTATGTATGTATGCATGTATGTTGTACATCTCCTACTGAACAACTGGACAGATTTCAACCAAATGCGGTACACATATCCTATACTATCTGGAAAGATTAACTGTGAGGGTAAGTACCACCGAGCTACCAGAGGGGTGGGAGTGAAGAAACAGTCTAACCTACGATGCGAGAATACCCATATTTTAGCCAGCCATTATTTGAGAACGAAAACACTTAGAGACTTGCAACAAACTTTGCACATAATTTCAAACCATTACTATTATTCGTTTCGCTGACAACCCCTCCCACCCTCCCCACCCTCCACCAAATGATGAAAGGAAGGAATTTTGTCGCTTACTACGTAAAACTGCGACATGAAGCATGACGTTTTAATTTATTATTTCTTTATTACTAATTGCATCCGCGTCACATTTTGCAGACACAATTCACATATGCAACTGAAAGTACCAGAAAAATTTCATTTCATACCGTATAATTAAGAAGATACCACCTCATAAGCAATGAGATGCATGAAAAACTACCACAGATGTTTTAATTTATTGTTTGTTTCGCAACGCTTTTTGCAGACAGTATCCACATTTACCGCTGAATGTATCTACAAAAGCATATCATTGTACGACCCATAATACAGCATATATGACGTCAAATACTGAAATGCGTCAAAATCTGGCGCATCGTGCTGGACGCTTCAATTCATTACTTCTTTACTACTAACTCTATTCACAACACATTTCGCACTGGATGTAGCTGCAAAATTATATCATTGTACAGCAGTAGTTCAGGAAATACGACGTCATAAAAGTTAAGCAATGAAAATGAAACTGCAGGTCAGCATTTCCTAGATATACTGGTGAATACGCTTGAAACATGTTAAATATGAGTGAAATGAATTTGAGATGTGCTGGCAAATCCTCAGGTGAAAAGCTCACCCTAAACCCCAGAACGATTTCCGTTACATTTGGTACACATATTATCTACAATCTGGAAAGAAATACTGTAGGGGCAAGGACCAGCAGCCTCCTACTGGAGTGAGTGTGACAACGTGAAGAGAGAAGGGAGGACGAGGATGTGGAGAGACAGTGAGGGTAAAGGAGGAGAGAGGCACCGATGGGAGGAGAAGGAGATGGACAGAGATAGAGGATGGGGAAATGGATAGAGAGGGGGAAAGACAAGAAGATGGGCAGAGAAAGGGAAGAGTAGGAGATGGAAATAGAAGGAAAAGGGTAGGAGATGAACAAAGGGAGGTGGGAGGAGCAGAGGGACAGGGAGAAGGGAGGAGGAAATGGGAAGAGAGAGAGTGGAGGAGGAGATGAACAGAGAGAAGGACGGAAGGAGATGGACAGTGGAGAGAGGTGGAGGTGCACAAGGAGGGAGAGGAAGTGGCGAACAAAGTGAAGGAGCAGATGGACTAATAGAATACAAATTTATTATAAAAATACATATATGGATGTATTTGCGTGCTTATGCTCCACATCTCCTTCTAAACAACTTGAATGATTTCAAACAAAGTTGTTACACAAATCACTTAGTGCCTGGACTGATCGCCGTGGGGGTAGGAACCACCTACCTACCAAAGGTGTTGGGGTGCGGCTGACGAAGTAGCAAAGTTCTTGAATTGCCAATATCCAGACTATACTCATCCATTATTGCAAAATGAGAGCACTTAGTGACTTGCAGCAAACTTTACACATAATTTTAGACCTTTACGAAACTTTTTGTCATTGATAAGTCTGAAAAAAAGACAAAAGAAAAGAATTTTATCACTTAATACCTTTCGAGCTCTTTATCTAGTTAAGCTTCTGTATCAGGTACGCCGCTTCAATTTATTATTTCTTTACTAACAAACACACATTTCGCCGACGGCATCGACATATACAACTGAATATACCAGCAAAATTATATCATTGTGTGGCATATAGTTCAGGGGATATGATCATAAACGCTGAGAAGCGTGGAAAACAGCCACAGAGGAGGAGATGGACATAGAGAGGGGGACAGAGGAGATGGAGACAGAACTAAAAAGGAGACGAATGGTATGAGAGTGGAGGAAGGGGTGGATAGGGAGAGAGGAGAGAAGGAAATGGACAGATAGGTGGACAAAGAGTGATGTGGTAATGAGTTGGAGAAAGGGGAGGAGGGAATGGTTTTAGAGGGGGAGGAGAGATGGACAGAGGGGGAAGGAGCAGATGGACAGAGAGAGGGGGAGGGAATGATGGACAGAGAGATGTGCAGGAGAATATGGATAGAGAATGGGGCAGGATGAGTGGCGGGTGGAAAAGGTGGACTGGGAGAGTGGGTGGACGAGATGGACAGAGAGGGGATGGGGAGAAGTAGGAGACGGACAGGAAGAGGGGAGGAGCTAATCTGTGAAAATATTAATGGAAAAACAGCGATCTGTATTAAATTTAAAGAAAATTTTAAAGCAGTTTGGTCGCACAAACTGTCAGTTAAAATGTTAAGCGGTTCAAATCAGCTACAATCGTATTCGGAACAATCTCAGACACTTAGATACTGTTAAAACTTTGACGGACACAGAAGCAATGAAAGCAGACCAGTCTCAGACGTACTGTTACAAGTTAGAGGGGCAAAGAAACAGTAAAAGTTAAAAACTAACACCTACAGAGTAAAACCAAATTGACAATAAGATGTAAACCTTAGGTGATGACCGGAGGCGGCGGTGAACGGAGCACGAACTACATGTGGGAAGGGACAAACGTTGACTGCTGAATAACATGAGTACTCTGTGGGTCAGTAGGAGCCAATAAAACAAAACAAGAGTTAAAAACGTGTCTAAAACGTTCAACGAAGTGAATCGATAGCGTACGTCCGCAGTAAGCACACGATGAACAGAAGGTGTAGTGGCGACAGGAGGACGCTGTCTCTCGCTATTGAAACGTTTCGGTGGACCACTGATATGTCGGAAAGAGGACACCGTCGGTCGCCATGGAAATGTACACTTCTGATGAGCTACCAGGAACCGATGAGAGATAAAATCGGATGGGATGCATTTGCGGTAATGCAGAAGTCACACCAGTATTGTAGTGGTGGCAAATAGCAGGAACCGACGGGAGATAAAGTTGTCTGGGGTGCATCTGTTGTAATGCAGACGTCGCACCAGTATTGCAGTGGTGGCATATAAACGAGAGGTATGAGATGATCGGTGAACAAGCCAAAGTATGCAGCCATAAAAAGTATTTGGCCTGGAACTTGAACATAGAAAAAAATACCAGTGACCATAATATGCTGCTTAACAATAGTTGCCCTGCGAAGTGAGCATAGAAAAAAATTCAAACTGGCACAGTAAAATGCATAAAAATAGTTGTCTTGGAACTTGAGTGTAGGAAAAAATATATAAACCGCCAAAATAGATCAAAATGCCCTATAACTGGAAAATGTGTATAATTTGAGCCAGTATATAAAAATTGTGGATCATATAATCAAAGAAGAAAATGAGATTAAAATCCGTAAGTAAAACAAAAATTTAAAAGCGTAAGCTACGTCACTAAGAGAATATAGGATGAAAAGGAGAAGAAAGCAGGAATGTTCTACAACAAGTCATTGGAAGGTTAACAGAAATGTTTTTCTCTGAAGTCCAAAGGCTCATTTATTTTTCTTAAAAATGGCTGTTTTTTGTAATGCAAATAGGTGTCAGTTTCCTCAAGAGAATTTAGCAAATTCCCTTTAGGGGCACAACGCAGAGTTTTTAACTTTTTTGCCTATGGTGATGGTGATGATTATGTACAGCATGTTTTGTGAAACGGGTATGGATATGTTCGAGATTGGTCTGAAGATGATCATAATCGATTACCTCGATAATAAATATAAGCAAGTCTGACTTAATTTCATTTACGAATCATAAAAATGACAACCGAAGGTACAATTTTGATGATGAAATTTATCAATGCTTTTTGATTTCTAAAACCATCCAGGAATTTAGTGCAAACTTAATTTTTTTATTGGAATATTTTACGAACTATCATGTTGCTTCAGGAGAATTAAACATTTGTGTAAACTGAAAACTAGGTCTATAAAACTGTAGGATTAAATTTTTTCCAGGAATACATTTTAAAAATTGACCATTCTATAATAACATCGTTTTAAGAGATATAACTTATTTACGTTTTTGAAAAAACAAGATTTTCATTGCAAAATGGATAATGCGATTTTTCAGTTAAGGTACGTCAATGATAAAACAGAGTAATTAGCGGTGTCGCACTTTGAAGAGTAGATGATTTTTATGAATCGTAAAATACATCATCAAAGACAATGTTTCTGCTCGAACTAGTTACACTATTGTTGTCAGCTCTCTGTACTCTATACCGTGAATAACAAAGTTCTGCAAGATATAGCGTGAATAAGAAATTAGTAATTTTATATAATCTGGTGTATGTATAACGAATGAAAAGAGGTCAATAAAAATGAAAGAAATGTAGTTTCTATCAGTAATAGTAGTAGTAGGAGGAGGAGGAGGAGGATAGATCGACCTACATCTACAACTACATCTACATCTACATGATTACTCTGCAATTCACATTTAAGTGCTTGGCAGAGGGTTCATCGAACCACAATCATACTATCTCTCTACCATTCCACTCCCGAACAGCGCGCGGGAAAAACGAACACCTAAACCTTTCTGTTCGAGCCCCGATTTCTCTTATTTTATTTTGATGATCATTCCTATCTATGTAAGTTGGGCTCAAAAATATATTTTCGCATTCGGAAGAGAAAGTTTGTGACTGAAATTTCGTAAATAGATCTCGCCGCGTCGAAAAAGTCTTTGCTTTAATGACTTCCATCCCAACTCGCGTATCATATCTGCCACACTCTCTCCCCTATTACATGATAATACAAAACGAGCAGCCCTCTTTTGCACCCTTTCAATGTCCTCCGTCAATCCCACCTGGTAAGGATCCCACACCGCGCAGCAATATTCTAACAGAGGACCAACGAGTGTAGTGTAAGCTGTCTCTTTAGTGGACTTGTTGCATCTTCTAAGTGTCCTGCCAATGAAACGCAACCTTTGGCTCGTCTTCCCCACAATATTATATATGTGGTGTTTCCAACTGAAGTTGTTCGTAATTTTAACACCCAGGTACTTAGTTGAATTGACAGCCTTGAGAATTGTACTATTTATCGAGTAATCGAATTCCAACGGATTTCTTTTGGAACTCATGCGGATCATCTCACACTTTTCGTTATTTAGTGTCAACTGCCACCTGCCACACCATACAGCAATCTTTTCTAAATCGCTTTGCAACTGATACTCGTCTTCGAATGACCTTACTAGACGGTAAATTACGGCATCATCTGCGAACAACCTAAGAGAACTGCTCAAATTGTCACCCAGGTCATTTATATAGATCAGGAACAGCAAAGGTCCCAGGACGCTTCCCTGGGGAACACCTGATATCACTTCAGTTTTACTCGATGATTTGCCTTCTATTACTACGAACTGCGACCTTCCTGACAGGAAATCACGAATCCAGTCGCACAACTGAGACGATACCCCATAGGCCCGCAGCTTGATTAGAAGTTGCTTGTGAGGAACGGTGTCAAAAGCTTTCCGGAAATCTAGAAACACGGAATCAACTTGAGATCCCCTGTCGATAGCGGCCATTACTTCGTGCGAATAAAGAGCTAGCTGCGTTGCACAAGAACACTGTTTTCTGAAACCATGCTGATTACATATCAATAGATCGTTCCCTTCGAGGTGATTCATAATGTTTGAATACAGTATATGCTCCAAAACCCTACTGCAAACCGACGTCAATGATATAGGTCTGTAGTTCGATGGATTACTCCTAATACCCTTCTTAAACACTGGTGCGACCTGCGCAATTTTCCAATCTGTAGGTACAGATCTATCGGTGAGCGAGCGGTTGTATATGATTGCTAAGTAGGGAGCTATTGTATCAGCGTAATCTGAAAGGAACCTAATCGGTATACAATCTGGACCTGAAGACTTGCCCGTATCAATCGATCTGAGTTGCTTCGCAACCCTTAAGGTATCTACATCTAAGAAACTCATGCTAGCAACTGTTCGTGTTTCAAATTCTGGGATATTCCATTCGTCTTCCCTGGTGAAGGAATTTCAGAAAACTGCGTTCAATAACTCGGCTTTAGCGGCACAGTCGTCGGTAACAGTACCATCGGCACTGCGAAGCGAAGGTATTGACTGCGTCTTGCCGCTTGTGTACTTTACATACGACCAGAATTTCTTAGGATTTTCTACCAAATTTCGAGACAATGATTCGTTGTGGAACCTATTAAAGGCATCTCGCATTGAAGTCTGTGCCAGATTTCGCGCGTCTGTAAATTTTAGGCGATCTTCGGGATTTCGCGTTCTTCTGAACTTCGCATGCTTTTTCCGTTCCCTCTGCAACAGCGTTCGGACCTGTTTTGTGTACCATGGGGGATCAGTTCCATCTCTTACCAATTTATGAGGTATGAATCTCTCAACTGCTGTTGCTACTATATCTTTGAATTTGAGCCACATCTCGTCTACAATTGCATAGTCAGTTCGGAAGGAATGGAGATTGTCTCTTAGGAAGGCTTCTAGTGACACTGGAAACATCCCCCAGGCTGTGGCTAAGCCATGTCTCCGCAATATCCTTTCTTTCGGGAGTGCTAGTTCTGCTAGTTCTGCAAGGTTCGCAGGAGAGCTTCTGTAAAGTTTGGAAGGTAGGAGACGAGGTACTGGCGGAAGTAAAGCTGTGAGGACGGGGCGTGAGTCGTGCATGGGTAGCTCAGTTGGTAGAGCACTTGCCCGCGAAAGGCAAAGGTCCCGAGTTCGAGTGTCGGTCCGGCACACAGTTTTAATCTGCCAGGAAGTTTCATATTTTGCGTTTGTTTCTGGTGGATTTGGAAGAAACGGCATTGAGCCTAGCTACAACGACCTTGTGATCACTAATCACTGTATCAGTCTTGATGCTCTCTGTTAGCTCTGGATTGTTTGTGGCTAAGAGGTCAAGTGTGTTTTCGCAACCATTTACAATTCGCGTGGGTTCGTGGACTAACTGCTCGAAATAATTTTCGGAAAAAGCATTTAGGACACTCTCGGAAGATGTTTTCTGCCTACCACTGGTTTTGAACAAGTATTTTTGCCAACATATCGAGGGAAGGTTGAGGTCCCCACCAACTATAACCGTATGAGTGGGGTATTTATTTGTTACGAGACTCAAATTATCTTTGAACTGTTCAGCAACTATATCATCAGAGTCTGGGGGTCGGTAGAAGGAGCCAATTGTTAACTTAGTTCGGCTGTTAAGTATAACCTCCACCCATACCAATTCGACTTCACTACAAGATAAACCACTACTGACAGACACAAACACTCCACCACCAATTCTGCCTAATCTACCTTTCTTGAATACCGTCTGAGACTTCGTAAAAATTTCTGCAGAACTTATTTCAGGCTTTAGCCAGCTTTCTGTACCTATAACGATTTCAGCTTCTGTGCTTTCTATTAGCGCTTGAAGCTCGGGGACTTTCCAAGCGAAACTACAACAATTTAAAACTACAATTCCGACTGTTCCTTGATCCAAGAACGTCCTGTATTTGCCATGAACCATTTGAGATTGCAGCCCACCCCGTACTTTCCCGAGGCCTTCTAACCTAAAAAAAGAAAAAAAAAAAACGCCCAGTCCACGCCATACAGCCTCCGCTACCCGTGTAGCCGCCAGCTGAGTGTAGTGAACTCCTGACCTATTCAGCGGAACCCGAAACCCCACCACCCTATTTCTCTGCCTCGTGATGGCTGGGTGTTGTGTGCTGTCCTTAGGTTAGTTAGGTTTAAGTAGTTCTAGGGGACTGATGACCATAGATGTTAAGTCCCATAGTGCTCAGAGCCATTTTTGAACCCACCACCCTATGGCGCAAGTCAAGGAATCTGCAGCCAACACGGTCGCAAAACCGTCTGAGCCTCTAATTCAGACCCTCCACCCGATTCTGCACCAAAGGTCCGCAGTCGGTTCTGTCAACGATGCTGCAGATGGTGAGCTCTGTCTTCATCTCGTAAGCAAGACCGGCAGCCTACACCAAATCAGATAGCCGCTGGAATCCAGAGAGAATTTCCTCAGATCCAAAGCGACATGTGCCACCACCTGCAGCTGGCTGCACCCTGTGCTCTTCATGGCATCCGGAAGGACCCTTTCCACATCAGGAATGACTCCACCCAGAATGCACACGGAGTGCACACTGGATTTCTTCCCCTCCTTAGCCTCCATATCTCTAAGGGGCCCCATTACGCGCCTAACATTGGAGCTCCCAACTACCAATAAGCCCACCCTCTGCGATTGCCGGGACCGTGAAGGCTGAGAATCATCCTCTGAAACAGGGCAGGCAGCTGTATCTGGCTCAGAGACCGTATCTGAAAGCCGTTGGTCAGACGCACTGGAGAGGCTTTCTGATCAGCCTCCGGGGACGTCTTTTGCTGCCTGCCACGCCTTGGAACGACGTCCCAATCAACCACAGGCGAGGGCTCAGCCCCACTGCGGGCAGCAACCGGGGCAAGCACAGCGGCAGACCGATCTGGGGACAGATGGGACGAGGTTGACATCCCCGTGATACCCAAGTCCGGCTCCCCACAGTGGTGCCCATTGGCAACAGCCTCAAACTGCGTGACCGAAGTCAGCGCCGCGTGCAGCTGTGAGCGAAGGGATGCCAACTCAGCCCTCATCCGAACACAGCAATCACAGTCCCTGTCCATTCTAATTGATGTTGAACAACAGTTACTGAAACACGAGTCCGTGCCTAGATAACGCAAGGGAAACACGCAAAGAATGTATGAACTAACCTGTACAAATGCCTAATGACTGCGCTACAATCTGCCTGAATTTACGATTACAGAAACTAAAACTCGAAATTACACCTCCTATACGAAACTCACACGCAATTTAAGTAAGAATTTACGAAGTAAACACAGAAAAGAAGCTATGTACGTAACTTTCTGCGCTGTCGATGTGCACCAACTGGGAGCTCAGGCCACACTGGTCTCTGAGAGCCGACCTTGCTCTGTACACTGCTTTCTGTCAACATCCCACAATTTCACGTAAGTACCCCAAATGTGCAATTTTTAATGTGTGATGTTCAAAGGAGTCCGTTATTATAATGTGTGGATTTTCTATCCTGTATTATAATGAAAACCCGCGTCTTATGGGAACAGTATTGGTCGCCAATTACCAACCAAAGATATTTTAGTGCGATATCGGTCCAGCATGTTCTCGAAGGCACCATGGAGTTTCATTGCTCCCTCAAGGTGTCCTTCTGGTATTCCACTGCATATCCTTTGAATTTTGAGCATTTCATTGGTAGAATCACCCGACATGGTAGCCAAGGTCACTAAAGCACGATTACGTGGTGGTATCAACTCAGTGGCAAGTTGGTTACATCCCTGGTGCGGAAAATTTTCATTGTCAGTATTTGGTCGGAAATGGGAGGAGAGGTATCGGCGTAAAATACGTTATAATGAGTCTTTGCTCCAATCTCCTTAAATAAGTTCCAAACTCCTCTGGAGTATCTCATGTGACACTGTTGATGGTGATCCATCCATCGGATGGGGAAGTTAAGCCTGGCGGCCCCCATATTGCTATTTGAGAGTAATAGGCTATGCGCGTCAGCGAATTTGACCCTCTCCCTTCTCTTTATTTATAACAACACAACACAACACCACACTCTACAAGCACTCATCACAGTCATTCACACGACACAGTACGAACATTGGACACGATAAAACCTTTACAATCTAGATCGCAACAATTAACCTTTATTGTTGACGACAGGTTTCGACTGTTGAAACTGTCTTCATCTAACCTTAATTTTTTTTTGCTATAAACCATGTTCCATTAAGAGTTTATCACCTACGCTATGTCGTCATTATGGTGGAGAATATACAGCACAGCAATATACAGCACATTATACATTGGTTCGTCAAGGTAAAACCGTATACGTATAAAACGCACCTTGTGCAACTGTCGAAACATGGCGTCAATAACAAATATTAATTAATTCGATTTTGGTTATAAAAAGTTGCACAAAGTGTTTTTTATCTGTGTATGGTTTTAGTTAACTTTTCACAAACCTATGTATAATTTGCTATATATTCTCCACCATAAAGACGTCATGGAATGAGTGAGACACTAATAACTGAATAATATTTATAACCAAAACCTTTCTGAAGATCAGAAAATGACAGTTTCATCTATCGAAACCGGTGGTCAGTAATAAATATTAATAATGTGATCTTGCCTAAAAAAGTATTGTCGAGTTAATTATAGATTGCTTCTTCCATTTTCTCAATACGAAAAACTTCAAACACACTGGACATTTCATAATGTCGGAGAATGTCAATGACAAAGCACTTTCCCTTCATTGGACCTTACGTAGAACAGCGATACAGGATTCCTGTGTCCGCTCCCTGGACCTCGTTTCTCACTTGTCCTAGAATGCTGACAAGTAAGCCTATGTTGTTGACTGAGTATCCTCAGCTTTGGAGTAAGAAATGTAGTCCTCGGCATCCTTCATGGCGACATACTTAAAAATAATTTTCTCGTTGCCATGCCCAAGTAACGGCACAAAATAAATTTAGAAAAGACTAGCATTTTTGTCCGTACGCCATCATATTGGGGTACCAGGAGAAAGAGGCGGCAGAGACTAGATTTTAAAAATTTTAACGGAGATCAAGGGCACCCACTGTTCGGGGCATGAGGGGTTGCTTTGAACGCCAAGCACAACTAAAGAGGAATGCTAGGTGCTTATAAGGAGCCGGGGGTCGCTGTATAAAATGCAGTGTCGGCCACCTGACTTCGAGAGCTATCTTCGCAGACCATAGCTGACAGAAGACGCCCAGTTCGCCTTCCTGCGCATGAACCACTTCATCATTTGTTTGAAAGTATGTACACGTGACTGCATCAGCTATTCAGTTTTCTGAGTATTTTGGAATGAGTGATCCATCGTCTCTCGTAGCTCATTACAGAGTAATAATGTAATTATGGCTTGTTCCGTTTGTTATTGCAATTTTCTTTGTTTCTGTGGAAATACCTTCACAAAAATTGAAAGGCCTGTAGTACGCTGTCACCAAAACTTGCATCACAAAACACAGACTAGACTGCTATCTAGAGATGCAAAAGTTTTACGATGTGATGTCCACTTAGTGCAAACACCTGGCCACAGCGTCGTTATCTCACTCTTCTGTTACATTTAGTTAATCTATACGCAAAATACATGTGAGCCAACTCTACATCAGTAAACCTGCCTATACTGATAAGCATCACAGTTAATGTACAACTAATACTGCCGAAGTGAGCAGTTCTGAATGCAAGCTTGAGAGCGGAGAGAAAAGTAGGCAATTTTGTTTACAAACAAGGCACGCAAGATATGATATTGGCATTTGCATTGTTGTGAAGATATTTCCAATAAAATGGAAATACAAAGATAGATGGGTAAGAGGTCAAACGAAATGCAGTTACTTTGTAATGAGCCGTTAGAGACCACTGGCCTCTAACAGGAAAATAAAAAGACTGAACAACCTACGGAATTTTGTCAGTTCAGGTTCAGCCTTTATAATCAGAACACAGAACCAATAGTAACAGTCAGTAGTTTACTCCTAAAGACAGTGGTGGGTACAGCTGTCGTAATCTTGAGGATTGTAAACGTAATGACGTGGTTCGAACTTAGACAGGATTTCTTCGAAGATGAACTATCTGTAGCGTTGTCTAGTAAGCTGAATGACTGGATGGGTGTTCACACATGAGAGAACCAATCATTGCAACAAATCATTTATGTATGTAACCTCCAGTACAGACTGTTTGCAGACGTTCTGAGCAGTTATGCCTTGTGCAGATAATATCTTACGGAGGCTGTACGAGGGTTTTTATGTAGGCGCTTTGCTCGCTTGTGATTTCACCACATCACCAAGGTATGAAGATGGTATCTGTTCTTTCGGATATGTACCATCGGTGACCATGCAGCTCTCTTGAATGAAATGATCATTATATGAAGATCCTAAGTTGTCGACAGGCGTTGATATACATAAAAGGGGACATTTGAAAATGTGTGTGCCGACAGCTTAGGGTCTTGATATAATTATCATTTCATTCTAGAGATGGTCACCGATGGTATCTGTTCTTTCGGACGAACAGATACCATCTTCATATAGTTAAGACTAACCGGCCATTGACCCTCTTCATCTGTGCCGGATGCACACGCATCGCCCGAACTCTTACGGGACTCGGTAAGATTGTCTGCCGCGAGTAATGAGTGTAACGGACAGGAGCACCACGAATGTAGTGCGCGGACATTAAGCTGGGAATGTGGGTCTTAAGGCGAGCGTGCAAGGGATAAATGCCAGCAGACGCACTCTTCTCTGTGCCCTCGGTGGCTCAGATGGTTAGAGCATCTGCCACGTAAGCAGGAGATCCCGGGTTCTGGTGCCGGTTGGGACACATATTTTCAACTGTCCCCGTTGATGTACATAACGCCTATCGACAGCTTAGGGTATTGATATAATTATCATTTCATACCACCAAGGGACTGGCACGGTGAGCCGGCAGGACATTTCAGGGTAATTTGGGCAGTAGTTTACACTGCCGATAAGATCTCGTGGAAGACGTGGAGCGCTACATCCCGCATTAAGCCCACTTCGGAATCTTACCAGTGCCATCGACCCGAGCTTTTGACGCAGGACCGCGCGGGATTAGCCGAGCGGTCTAAGGCGCTGCAGTCATGGACTGTGCGGCTGGTCCCGGTGGAGGTTCGTCCTCCCTCAGGCATGAGTGTGTGTGTGTTTGTCCTTAGGATAATTTAGGTTAAGTAGTGAGTAAGCTTAGGGACTGATGACCTTAGCAGTTAAGTCCCATAAGATTTCACACACATTTGAACCTTTTGACGTAGGCAATAGAGAAGTCGTTGATTGGATGAGGTCTTAAAAATTAACCAGATTGGGGGAACTGTGTCGACTTTCGAAGGGGCGGAAGCGCAACTTCTCTCACATTGCCCAGGGCTTCCACAGTTTTCCAGTGTGGGGATGTAGCAACCAAATTGTTAATTTGTTTAAACTGAAAATTAAGAGATTATAAAAACATTTGGAAGAGGTAGGGAAATCTTAGCTACGCAGTCTCTCATTGTTGGTGTTTCTAACATTCTGTCTGATGCAACAAGCAGTAATATTTGGCAGTCTTTCCGCAGAGAGCTTAGAAGAGCGTCGTTTTTACTCTTCATCGGGATGCGTAGCTAAATAGTACTCTTTGGCGGGGCACGGAAGAGAGGAGTACTCTTCGTCAGGAAGTGAAGCAGAGGTCTCTCAGTTATGGCGTGAAGCAAAGTGGTACTTTTGGTCGGGACCGACTTTTGACAGTACTCTTCGTGGGACGGTGACCGCAGCGAGAGTTTCAACTTCTGATAGTCGATCGCTTAAGCATGACTCATTTATTTTGGTTCTTGTACGTATTTTCCTAATCAATCCAATATTCAAATCCGATGTGTAACCGTGTACTTAATTTACTTGTATTACTCTATAAGTTAGCTAACAGACTATTTTCTTCCCTTCCCCATGGACTTTGCATCACAGTATCTGGAAGATGTTTAATTATACGGATTACCTTTTATGATTTCTACTCATCTCCAATGTGTGACAGAGTTAACTATTATGTTACTTTATTACGTTCCGTCCCTCGTGTGGAATAGTTTGTTATAAATGATGGTCTAAGTCTTTCAGTTCAGTATTTATGTAAAGTTCGATAAGAACCACACCCACGACTCGTTTTTCTGGGCCAAGCACTGTTTTATACGTTTCCATTGACCGTAGTTATTAAATACGTCTGAATCGTAGGGGAGGTGGACAATATGGATATAGAATGGGTTCATTCGATTCAGATCAAAGGTGCTATTGATGTTTAGCCATAACCCAAGGGCGTCTTAAAATTTTGTTGTTAATTAGTCTCAATTTATTTCTTGTGTGTTGCCTTTAGCGATCTCACCTATGTGCTTCCCGAAGCGTAGCGAGCCTGTCTGGGGTAACTGTGTTACAGATGCCATTGTTGTATTACAATTACCGTGTTGAAATCCGATGGTAAAAGTAGGAAGCAGCGCTTCGCATCCCAATACCACGCAATGTATGGATGTGGGACGTTTGAAAACGAAAATTTGTTGTAAGGGCTATGGGACCAAACTGCTGAAGTCATCGGTCCCTAGGCTTACGCACTACGTAATCTAACTTCAACTAACTTACACTAAGGATAAAACACACATCCATGCCCGAGGGAGGACTCGAACTTCCGAGAGAGGAAGCCGTGCGATCCGTGACAAGACGCCTCAGACAGCATGGTTACCCCGTGCGGCGTGGGACGTTTGAATTCATGGAGTTACGCTAGTTGCATTCATAAGCGGTCACATTACAAAAACGCTGACATATCATTGTGCCGAGTGGTCCTGGCTATGACGGGATTTTGAAGCCCGCCGTTGAGGCGCGCATTGAGCTCAGTCGCAGCGGCGCCGCCTGCCGGCCTTTTTCGTGACTTGAGACGTTTAGTGCACGGAGACGATGTCTTCCCTCCCGTGACGTGCAAGAGAGCGGCTCTCGCCAACAGTATTGATCACCTCTAGCAGGTGTGGTGGTAGGTTTTCCTTGTTACGCTGTGGCGTGATGTCACGTATGTAGATGTTGTCTTGTTGTGACTATTGCACAAGACGGCACGATGGAAAGCCCAGTGGTGTGTCGTACTACTGAGCGTTCTCCTGAGAAGCGGAAGTGCCCAGCTGTTTTATGGTAGTTACGGGTGAAGTGTGAAGGCGTCGGCTAGAGTCATTAACACTCTTATCAGCTGTAATTTAGAAACTGTTTCTTGTTGTGTATGGCACAATAGCTAAGTGGTAAGCGCAGCTGAACGGCATGTGAGACGGTCAGGTTTGATGCCCTACCGCCGAAGTGGCGTAAAATAAAAACACTTGCCTCAGGAGACTGAAATTGCCAAAAGGGAAGTCCTAGCCAAATACCTGTATGCAAAGTGCACATTTCACATTTTTGTTCCCTTTTCTACGGAGCAGCACGCTGACCTCTACATGGCTTCACAGTGTTTGTGTGTTCCTAGTTAATAGGTATTGTGTATTCGGAAATTGGTTTAGGTACTTCGTGAGTATGGTTCGTGGTGGATTATGAACGTACGCCTTGTATGTTTGTAGCCAAAATAGCCTGAAGGATTAGTTATTAATAGTTCTCGGTTTGAATTTTTGCACCATGTTCATGATGTGTTTAGACACCAAGTCCAGGGAAATTGGTTCTGGCTCTTCTTGCGAAGTTTCCACGGTGACTTGCGTTTGCTAAATGGACACTTACGTTCGCTGTGTGTCGAAACGATTCGATGATCAGTGATTAACAGTTTATTTGCCTGATACCTTGTACTGTCAGCTGTATATCGAGAGCACTTCAACTGCAGAATCGGACTGAAGTTTGTACTGATTTCTATATCAGTGATAGCACCGTTTGCGTATTGAGTTTAGCAATGAGCACAGTGTGGCAATGAAGTCGTCTAGTCGCGTATAACAGGTGTAGCTGAAACCAATTTAATTGTTCGATGTTTCTACCGGCCACACGATTCCGCTCTGACATTTCTAGAGTCATTCAAAGAATGTCTATGGACAGTAGCGCGAGGTGCCCAGATCATGCAATACTACTTGGGGGCGACTTTGGGTACCGAGTATAGACTGAGATGTCTATGGATTCTTTGCTCGGGGTGCAGACAGACCGTCATGCGAAATACTTTTGAACCCGTTTTCTGAAAACTGTGTTAGCAGGTAACTCGGGAGCCCACACGCAATGGAAATGTATTCTACCCCATAGCTACAACTAGGTCGTACTTTATCGACAACGTCAGTACAAAAACGGGGATTAGCGATCATGATGTCATGATAGCAACTATGATTATAAAAGTAAATAAATCTGTCAAGAAGGCTAGGACAGTGTTTCTGCTAGACAAAGCAGGTATGTAGTTGTTCGCATCTCACTTAGACACTGAATTCGCATCACTTAGTTCCAGTAGGATGGGTCGAGAGTAATTATGGACGAAGTTTAAGCAAATTGTAAATCGTCATCTGGAGAGTTATGGGCCTAGTAAGTGGATAAATGATGAAAAGATATGATTTGATACCGGAATTCGGAGGATGCTGAGGAAGCGAAGGCTGTTGCACTCTCGGTTCAAAAGAGAACGCAAAAATGACAAGCGAAGGCTAGTAGAGATTCGTGCGTCTGTGAAAAGACCTATGCGCGAAGCATACAACTATCACCGTCAAACCTTAGCAACAAATCTGGCATGGAACTCGAGAAAATTCTGGTCTTATGTAAAATCACTAATCGGGTCTAACACTTCCATTCAGTCCCTTGTTGACCTCCGCGCGGGATAGCCGAGCGGTCTATGGCATCTTTTCACGGTCCGCGCGGCTTCCCCCGTCGGAGGTTCGATTCCTCCCTCGAGCATGTGTGTGTGTGTGTGTGTGTGTGTGTGTCGTCCTTAGCGTAAGTTAGTTTAAGTTAGATTAAGTATTGTGTATGCTTAGGGACCGATGATCTCAGAAGTTTGGTCCCATAAGATCTTACCACACTTTTCCAAATTTCCTTGTTGACCAGTCTGGTTTGGCATTGAAAATAGCGAAACGAAAGCCAAAGTTTTATATTTCACGTTCAAGAAATCGTTCACACAGGAGATTCGTACAAACATTGTCATTTCACCATCCGATGACTCCCGTATTGACGACATAGTAATAAGCATACCTGGCGTGGGGAAACAAATGAAAGATTTGAAAGGAAATAAATCATCAGGTCGTATGGGACCCCAATTTGGTTTTACAAAGAGTACTCTACGACATTGGCTCATTACCCAACCTGCATTTATCATGAATCTCTCGTCCAGCACAAAGTCCCTAGTGACTGGAAAAAAGCGCAGGTGACTCCAGTATAGAAGAAGGTTAAAAGATCGGACCCACAAAATCACAGACCAATGTTCACAACTTCAGTTTGCTGCAGAATCCTTGGACATATTCTCAGTTAGAACATACTAATTTCCTTGAAACTGAGAATCGTGCGTCCTCGAATCAGCATGGTTTGTGAAAGCATCGCTCTCGCGAAACTCAGCTTGCCTTTATCTCACATGATACACTGCGACCTGGGGATGAAGGGCAACTGGCAGATTTCTAGATTTCCCGAAAGCATTTGACACGGTGGCACATTGCAGGCTGTTAACGAAGGTACGAGCAGATGGAATAAGTTCACAGATATGCGAGTGGCTCGAAGACTACTTAAGTATTAGAACCCATGTTGTCCACGACAGCGAGTGTTCATCAAAGACAAGGGTATCGTCAGGAAAACCCCAGGGACGTGTGATAGGACCGCTTTTGTTCTCTATACACATAAAGGATTTGAAGGGCAGGATTGGCAGCAATCCGTGGTTGTTTGTTGATGATCCTGTGGTGTACGGTAAGTTGTCGAATATGTTTGATTGTAGGAAGATACAAGACGACATAGCCAAAATTTCTAGCTGGTGTGATGTATGGCCGCTAGCTCTAAATGTGGAAAAATGTAAGTTAATGCGGATGAGCAGGAAGAACAGACCTGTTAGTTCGGATACAGTATTACTAGTGTGCTGCTTGACACAGTCAAGTAGTTTTTATACCTGCGCGCAACGTTGCAAAGCGATTGTGAATTGGGAAGAGCATGTGAGAACTCCGGCAGGGAAGGCGCATAGTCGACTTAGGATTATTGGGAGAATTGTAGGAAAGATTGGTTCACCTGTAAAGGAGACCGCATGTGGGATGCCGGTGCGACCCATTCTTGAGTACTGCTCGAGTGTTTCGGATCCGTACCAAGTCGGACTGAAGGTAGACATCGAAGCAATCCACGGGTACGCTGCTATATTTGTTACGGGTAGGTTCGAACAACATTTAAGTTTTACGGAGATGCCGTGCGGGATTAGCCGATCGGTCTACGCGCTGCAGTCATGGACTGTGCGGCTGATCCCGGCGGAGGTTCGAGTCCTCCCCCGGGCATGGGTGTGTGTCTTTGTCCTTAGGATAATTTAGGTGTAAGCTTAGGGACTGATAACCTTAGCAGTTAAGTCCCATAAGATTTCACACACTTTTTTTTTTGCGGGGATGCTTTGGGAAGTGAAATGGGAATTGCTAGAGGGAAGGCGACGTTCTTTTTGAGAAACATTACTGAGAAAATTTATGAGACCCGGCATTAGAAACTGACTGCCACGCCATTCAAAATGGTTCAAATGGCTCTGAGCACTATGGGACTTAACGTCTATGGTCAGTCCCCTAGAACTTAGAACTACTTAAACCTAACTGACCTAAGGACATCACACACATCCATGCCCGAGGCAGGATTCGAACCTGCGACCATAGCGGTCGCGCAGTTCCAGACTGTAGCGCCTAGAACCGGTAAAAACTGTTTACTATAATCGTTACGTCGACGATATTTTATAAGTGTTAGAGGGTGACGCCAATGAAATTAAAGCATTTGCTTAAGAAATAAGCAACATCCACATAAAAATAACTTCTTCCACGAAGCAGAAGAACAGAACTCCATTAATTACCTAGACATCGCTATTAAGAAAGTTAACAACCATAAATTTTCTGTTTTCAGGACACTCACATCCACAGATATTATCGTAAGTGCCAGTTCATGCCCTCTCCCTAAAAAAGCATTAGTTCCTCAATGATTAGTCATCTCTTTCGTTTAACTTTGAACGACAATGAAATACGTAAGGAACTCTGTATTATAAAGCAGATTGCTATAGCCAATGGTTTTTCTGTAAATTATATGTGCCCCCGTACAATAGGCTAAAGAAACTAAAAGCAAATAGTAGGCAAACACACAATCAACCATAAAACAGTGCTAATAAAGAGGGAAAGAAAACTTGACCGCGTTGCGAGGACGTGACACGATAAAAAAAATGTATGTAATGAGAGCAGATACGAATAGTGAATCATTAAAGCGGCGATTTAGGTCGCAAGAGGGATAATCCACCAGCATAATAAGAGGCTTCGACTTATGCCAGATTATTATCCCATAAACGACGAACCTGATCGTCTGTTCCTGTACTGCTTCCGGGAGCATCAGTGGAAAGTGGTAGGACGAAGAAACTGCGGATAGGAGACAAGATGTTCGACCTGTACGCCCTATCGCAGAAAACAGATGTCTGAGGCACGCCTTCTCTGTAAATGATAGCCGGGGCTTTGTAGCCGATCGGACGAAACTGTTCAGTGCAAGTGCAGGAAAAAGTGCTTCGTAGCATACCATTTAGACAACATCTTTGATACGGAGCCATGAACCCTGCGTGTGTCCATGTTGCCTCAACGAATCGTCAGTTGCTACGGCAGTGGGCACAGGATTATTGCGGTAGGACAGTGGATCAATGAAAACGAGTTTCCTGGTCGGATGAATCACATTTGACCTGGTCGACAGATGTGTACGGATACGTCGTTGTCCAGTCGTACAGCAGCTCGAAAGATACAAAGCGTCGCCAACGCAGGCTGGTGGAGGCCATGTTATGCTATGAGGGATGTTCACCTTGGCTTCCTGGGGCCTGTGATAATTAATCGAATGCGCGACGACTACTGTGGACTACAGGAACATTACTGAGGACCACTTGCATCCCATCATGCCCTGACAGTTATAGCATCTTCCAGCGGGATAACTGTTCACGCCACAAGGCCATAATAGTGCTACAGTGGTTCAAGACAACGCACGGTGTTAACTTGGCCACAAAATTCGCCTGCTGAGCACATCTTCGACGGTTCCAGCGTCGGCTCCGTGTTCACAAACCACTGCCCGTGACCTCCGGTGACCGTCACCTGCGCGCAGACATATCATACCGCATACCTCCAGAAACCTACCAAGGACTTATCGAATCCATGCCACGAGTACGGGGAAGTGCCATAGTGTATTATCGGGTGCCTCTCCAAATTTGAGATTTACAGTAGATTAGCAGTCTTTAAATTATGGAAAATGTGCTACAGTATCACTGGGAAATATTTAGATACTAGCATTGGAAAAAATCTTCCGAATATTTTCTCATTCTGTAATAACAGGACAAAGAATAAAATTTTGTATTTTTTACCTCCGGAAAATTGGTTCCTAATTACAGGTTTCCTAATTACGGGGTGTATATAAAGACTACAGTTTGATGAATTAGTAATATTGCCTTTATCCGCACAAATGGTTTGAGAAGTAAAGAGTGCTGCATAATTGTCGATTACTCTGCAGACGTTTCAGCCCTAACAAAACAAATCTTCAGTCTTTATTCCTTTTGAGGTAGATGTTACATTTAAAATCTTTCCAAGTATCATTGTCGAGATCTGCACAATGTTCATAACACCAGTGAAAGCAACCGGTGAACTTAACTCAGGTCTCTTTAAAAGTATCATTTGGCCGCAGTAAATGCACTCCTCGTCCTCTTTATATTCAGATAATGAGTCTTCCGACATGATTTCGTTAGCGCGTGAATCGTGGTCTTCCTCACCTCGATCCTGCTTCTTCGTGACTCTCTGGCTCTTTCTTACGAAGAACTTTCTTTTGACAGCCCCAGAATTTGAAGGTCTATTAGACGTATCACATAAAGCTCCTGGAGCATGTTTTGCTGAACGTGGTGTCTTTCCTGTAATCTTGATTCTTGTTTCCTTTTTCTCTTAAGGCACAACTACACCAAAGCCTTATTAAAACGAGATGGAACCAACACTGCTCCTTTACCTGCTCTTGGTGTCGAGATTGAGGCAGGAACTAGAAGTGAGGTGATTCCAAAAGAAGAAACCGCTCTTCCTTCCGTACAGGAATTACAGTAGACAGTGGCCTTGCTATAGTTTGAGGTCTTACCAACATATGCTGCAAATTACTGAAAAACCAATGGTTCACAAGGATAGACCGAACACTTTTTTTACAGCCAATTCTAGAGTATCACCTCTACAGTATGCGCAATCTACCAGTGGCTCAACGTCTTTGTCTCTTATACACAGGGAAAGTGACGTCTGGAATAATATTCATAACACCTGTTTGTGTAAACTCACGCCTAATCGCGAGTACCCAAAATTGTGCAGCCCTTTACTCCCAAGTATTAGGAACCACTCCTTACTTCTATTCAGGCACAACCTAACCCTTAAACGAGCGAAGAACGGCATTTTTATTAATTAGATAAGATAAAGCAGGTTTCACACTATTGTCTCATACGAATTACTTTGAAAGTTTACTTGGCTTGGGGGAGAATTTCCAATTGAACTCCACAGAAAATGTTTATATCGACAACAGTGCAAAGATAGTTGTGGAGAACGAAAAGTTAACAGCACAGTCACCAAATTCACAAAGGCGTATCAGAATGACCTTCGCTACTGCTTGTCTGAGCGAGCTACCAAGTGCAGCATCTAGCAGGCGAGATATCCATCTAAGCGGATTTAGGAATCCACCCAGAATATGGTCATGTTTCCCTATCGTTGCTGTATTGTGTTCCAAATCTCGTCCAATGCACTACGAAGCAGGCGGTCATCATGATTTCGCTCATGGATGTATATGCTCCTTTTCTCTACTTAACAGAGATTTCACGTCTACACTATTTTTTCTGTCATCTCCTTCTCGGCTCCTGTGTCCATTTCCGTGATCTATTATGGCTTATCCTCTTTGAAATCGATTACGTTGTTCTCTCGGTGTTACAGCAAATTTTTGAGTTACTTCTATTTTGTGTATACTTTTCATGGGTGCAATTTGTGTTTGGGTGTGGAGCATTTAAATAAAATCCTCCTAACAAGCAGTAAAGCGATGAGAGTCGTGCCTAGTCGACATCCAGAGTACATATTAACAGGCGTCAGGAAACAGCGAAGCCAGCCGTGGTGGCCAAGCGGTTCTAGGCGCTTCAGTCTACAACCGCGCGACCGCTACGGTCGCAGGTTCGAATCCTGCCTCGGGCATGGATGTGTGTGATGTTCTTAGGTTAGTTAGGTTTAAGTAGTTCTAAGTTCTAGAAGACTGATGACCTCAGATGTTAAGTCCCATAGTGCTCAGGGCCATTTTGAAACAACGAAATTTTTCAAACTGAGTGTCGCTGATATGCTATTACTAGACGCTCTGAATTGAACGTGACTTTCACAGTTTTAAAAATTAAGATTAAGGTAGTGACTATTAATTGCAACTTACTTCTCATAAGTCTCTTTCTGGCGTACGCACTATTCAGTGTTTACGAGATTATTTCCGGCAGGATAACTGGTAAGTTGCGGACGTTACAGTATCTTTCAGATTCCACAGAGATTTTATCACGGTGATGCGGAACTAGTATTAAAGACGGGAAAGGCTATGAGGGAGATTTCAACTTGATAACAATTAAAAGACCATTGCTGACTTGAAGTATTTTTACTCTTAAGAGGAGTATGCATTGTGATGAACATTCGGAAATACTCCTACGAAAAGTAAAGCCGGCCGCTGTGGTCGAGCGGCCCTAGGCGCTTCGGTCCGGATCCACTCTGCTGTTACGGTCGCAGGCTCGAATCCTGCCTCGGGCATGGATGTGTGTAATGACCTTAAGTTAGTCAGGTTTAAGTAGTTCTAGGTCTACGGGCCTGATGACCTCAGATGTTAAGTTCAAAAGTGGTTCAAATGGCTCTGAGCACTATGGGACTTAACTTCTGAGGTCATCAGTCCCCTAGAACTTAGAACTACTTAAACCTAACTAACCTAAGGACATCAAACACATCCATCCCAAAGGCAGAATTCGATCCTGCGACCGTACCGGTCGCGCGGTTCCAGAATGACGCGCCTAGAACCGGTCGGCCATCCCGGCCGGCAGGTGTTAAGTACCATAGTGTTTGGAGCCATTTGAAAAGTAAAGCTAGATTATTTCACTAAAATTTTTTGGACTGCGTTCGAATTCTCAAAGTCGCCAGATGGATGTTAGCCTAAAAAAAAGCGAGGGAGAGATTGGGTTGTAGAAGAATTAGTGGCAACTAGTGGCTTCGAGTGAGTTGTTGAGGAGTTCTCAAATAGTAGAGTTGCTAGTGGACTGGTCACCATAAGCATGGATTCGATTTCGAGTTCCTGTCCAGTAAACAGTTTAACTTCACACAAATTGCCGTCGCCGAGTACTGCAAGCTAAAGGGTGTGGAATGTCACAAGCCGTCTGGCTTGCCATCTTCCATTTGTACTAAATTTATCTGCCACGTGTCACGACTGGCGATAGGCAGGCCACTTTAGTTGCACGTGTTTAGTCTGATTACGTTGATTTATTATGGGGAAATGTATTTTATAAACTTTTAGTGGTCGTCGTGAAAGGGTTAATAGTTCCAGTCTGTGACTAGGTAAGAAATGCGCAGCCCACACAGAATGCGGCAGGTGTGTCGTGGGCACTCAAAGCCCTGTGCTGGCCTCCGCGTGTCAAGTGAGCTACCAGTCCACTTCTCTAAATCGGTGGCACGACTCTCCTCTTGAGATGGCTGATGGCAACAATTTCAAGTGCTTATTGGGACTCCACAACTTCAGCGGAAATGTAAAAGTCTTGGAATGTTGGGCAAACTATGGTGAGAACAGGGACCTCAGGAAATTCAGGAATGTTGAGCAGCGCTTTGACTCACTGATCGCCGGTTGACGTCAGCCGGGAATTTCTGGGAGAAACTAGCGAGGAAGATGTGCTCTGATGATTTACAACGTTCTGGGTTGGAATTTGTAAAACAGTAAGGCCGGCCGGGGTGGCCGAGCGGTTCTAGGCGCTATAGCCTGGAACCGCGTGACCGCTACGGTCGCAGGTTCGAATCCTGCCTCGGGCATGGATGTGTGTGATGTCCTTAGGTCAGTTAGGTTTAAGTAGTTCTAAGTTCTAGTGGACTGATGACCTCAGCGTTAAGTCCCGTGTGCTCAGAGCCATTTGAACCTTTTTTGTTTTTTGTTTTTTTTTTTTTTTGTTTTTTTTTTTTTTTTTTGTAAACCAGTAAGCTTCTACCTGATTGGCCTTTGCGGCCAAATTGGCGCAAATTTCCGAGTCGGGAGTTATTGGAATAAAAAAAGGACACGTTTGGTTTGACTGTGGATGGAGACAGGTCTCTCGTTTGAGACGGCGTGGCGCTTGAAGGTGTGAGAGTGCTGACGAGAGAGATTCTGATTCCCCACTACGACCACGATCCTCCGACATAGCACCACAACAGCTGGGTCAGCGTATGCAGAAGCACGGCCCTCTAGGTGGGCGTTAATGTTTAAATAGGAAGCGTACCGTTGCCACAGTTCCGTTAAACCCGATTTCAGTCTTATTATTGTTTGATGTCATACTGAATAGACCACTGAAGCTTCTAACTTAGCCCGCCGGTGTGGCCGTGCGGTTCTAGGCGCCTGACTCTGGAACCGCGTGACCGCTACGGTCGCAGGTTCGAATCCTGCCTCGGGCATGGATGTGTGTGGTGTCCTTAGGTTAGTTAGGTTTAAGTAGTTCTAAGTTCTAGAGGACTGATGGCCACAGATGTTAAGTCCCACGGTGCTCAAAGCCGTTTGAACCATTTTTTTCTTCTAACTTAACCGTTGGGTTTGTAGTGGATTAATCATTTAATATGCATCTAGGATACGGTACCCATCCCGCTGTTTGCCTATCTTTTTAGTTATCGTCAGCAGTTAACTTTGTTTTTTCATAAAATGTGGATGCAAATACTTTTTAATTGGTTAATATAATAAATCGGTTTATGTTTCATTTTTATTTCAAAGGGCACGTGGTTCCCTTCAGTTCACTGATTTATTCCACTGGTTGAATGTCTTATTTTCTGCTGGCTTGTGGCAATTTCTCACCTTATGATTGTGTGAGGACATTTCAAGACAGTGATTCCGTTGTGTAATTTACAGTTAACATGTAAAGAGGAGCGTGACAGAGTCTCGGTAGGTCCATTGCTTTGATAGGTTTCGTACTCTCACAAGTTCAGACTCTCACAAGTAAAACTACGCTATCGTCAAATGGAAAGTCCTGTACACATATAGGATGTCCCAGAAATGTTGCGATAGTCTTGAGGAAAAATCGAGAATAGGAGCCTCCGTCTGGAAACGTCATACAACGATGCTACAAAGCGTCGAAATTACAGGTGACGGCTCCTGCCTCACCTTCGACAGCAAACGTGACGTTCTACGCTGATGGACCGTAGGCGGAACGGTCTGCCTCTTTGTTTTTTACCACGATTGCCATTGGAGAAGATACAGCTAGCTGCTGCGTAGAATGGCCTTGTCTCCTATGAATGTGATGCTGTGTTGCTTCCGTGGATAAGGTTTCAGACATGGGTTCCAATTCACAGTTTATCATTCTCCTGGAACTGTCTAAAATCTCCAATGTTTTTCGGAATACAGGAGAAAAATGAACTGCAGATCGGAACTCTTATCCGAAACCGTCGTCTTCTGACGTAAGAGTATTGCATTCATAGGAGAGAAGGCGTGTCTTTGCAGCAGGTACTTCCATCTTCTCCACTGACTATCGTGGCAATCAGTCGCGATCACTGAATAAGAAAAAACATTTCGAGACAGTCCGCCTACAGTCCGTCAGCGTACAAAGTCACGTTTGCTGCCAGAGTGTTGGCCTAGTAGCAGGCGCCAGCGCCTATAAATTCGACGCTCTGAAGCAGCATTGGATGACGTTTCTGGACATGGACTCCTAGTATCGATTTGTTCCTCAAGATACCCTGTAGAACATCACAGAATTTGTAGCAGCATTCCTGGGACATTCGGTATAGGAAGTAATTGTAGACCCATTAATGACCCATATGGAACCCATTCAGGATTTCTCCCTATCTAGGGAGAACTCGCACTTCAAATTTTACTGAATTTAGGAAGATGTAAATATTTTATTAGATGTAAATATTTTATTAGCGCCACGCAACATGCTGTCCGAGATCATGACTTCGATAACACTAGTCAACAGCCATTTTGCACCTGGGATATGCTACATCAACTAGTATGTATTTTGGTGTTTAGAATACGTATATACCATTCAAAACGTTCTAGCACATACCATTTCTAAGTTTTACAGATTTTTTATTTTTCGTATTCAGTGTTTCTTTTTTTGATGTTCTTCTCTTTGATTGTTTTGATTTGCAGAGGAGAACTAGGCACTCCGTCTTCAGACCACAAGTGGCCCATCGGAGGATGCAGGTAGAAGGCGCATGTGGTCAGCACACCGCTCTCCCGGTCGTTATGATGGTTTTCCTTGACTGGAGCTGCTACCATTCTGTCGATTAGCTTCCCAATTACCATCTCGAGGCTGAGTGCACCCCGAAAAATGGCAATAGTGCATGGCGGCCCGAACGGTCATCCATCCAAATGTCGGCCACATCCAACAGCGCTTAACTTCTTTGATCCCAAGGGAACGGCTGTATCCACTGCGGCAATAGGAGAGCTAGGGGCCTACAAATCGTCAGTAAATGGGTGGTGTGGTAATCCAGTGGTGTGAAAGCGATCCTCAGTGAGCGTTTCCTGCGAAAGATGGTGGAAACGTGTTCAAAACGTAACGCTAAGAAATGTGGCAACAAGTAAATCTCGTTGCTGTCTAAACCACTCCGACAAGTATTGCTATCTGTGTGGGGAATCCACTCTAAAATCCTAAAGAAAACCAATCATTGATTTGGTTAAGAAGGCACATGAATTGTATTTTGATCGTCATGTTGGTGATCAAGATAAAAATTTTGCACCTCATATTACCTGCATAATCTGTAGTACAACCGTAACTGAGTGGCTGAAACGAAAATACCGAGCCATGCCATTCGCTGTTCCGATGTTGTGGTGTGAGCCTAAAGACCATTATTCAGACTGTTACTTCTGTCTTACAAATATTTCGGGACATTCAAGTGAAACTAAACATAAAATAAGTATCCAAATGCATCTTCAGTGCATTTTCCTGTGCCCCATGATGAGGGGTTGCCTGTTCCTGTCTGTAACTTGAAAGCCACGGAACCAGCCATCATGCCAAGTAAATCAGAAAGTTTTGAACATGTGAAGAGTACTGCCCTTAATATCATCACACTTCGCCTCAGCTCTTTAATCAAAAGAAACTGAACGATTTGGTTCGCAGTCTAAAACTTTCGAAACAGAAATCTGAGCTCTTGAGGTCGAGACTGCAACAACGGAACCTTCTGGCTCCAGGGACAAAAACTTCCTCTTACAGGTCAAGAGGTGCTTCCTACGCTCAAAATTTCGATATGCAGAATTCAATGTGTGTATGTAGAGATGTCAATGGTCTGATGATGCAGCTAGGTGTACAACATAATCCACAGGAGTGGCGACTATTTATTGACTCCAGTGAAACCAGCTTGAAAGCAGTACTACTGCATAATGGCAATGAATTTACATCGGTACCTTTGACTTACGCAGTAGACATGGAAGAATTTTATGAAACCATGCTTTGCTGCTAGACGCTATCAAGTACAAGGATCATGAATGGCAGCTTTGCTGTAATTTAAAAGTTGTTGCACTCGTTACAGGTTTACAGACTGGATTCATGAAATACAGCTGCTTTTTGTGCCTTTGGGAGAGACGTGACACCAAGAACCACTATACAGTCAAGGAATGGCCTATAAGAAGTCATATGTCCCTGGAAACGTAAATGTGAACAATACCCCATTGGTTGAGCCAGGTAAAATCATTTTGCCTCCTCTTCATATAAAGTTGGGCCTTATGAAGAGCCGGCTTTGGTGGCCGAGTGGTTCTAGGCGCTACAGTCTGGAACCGCGCGACCGCTACGATCGCAGGTTCGAATCCTGCCTCGGGCATGGATGTGTGTGATGTCCTTAGGTTAGTTAGGTTTAAGTAGTTCTATGTTCTACGGGACTGATGACCTCAAAAGTTAAGTCCCATAGTGCTCAGAGCCATTTGAACCATTTGAACCTTATCAAGAACTTTGTAAAAGCTCTGGATAAAGGTGAGGCCTCCAATCACTTAAGATAAAAGTTTCCCGAATTAAGTGAGACAAAGCTGAAATAGGGTATATTTATTGGACCACAAATAAGAAAATTGCTGAACGATCCAACCTTTGATACGAAACTGACAGATACCCAACTAGGTGCTTTGTCTTCTTTTAAAGCAGTTGTGAAGGGCTTTTTGGGTAACAGAAAAGACAAAAACAATGTTACCATTGTGAATGATCTGTTGGACAACTATAAGAACATGGGGTGTAGAACGTCGCTTAAAATTCGCTTTTTACATTCTCACCTTCATTTCTTCCCGGAAAATTTGGGAGCCGTAAGCTATGAGAAATATGAAAGCTTTCACCAAGACATTCTTACCATGTAACACCGTTAGCAAGGCCATTGGAGCCCTTCGATGATGGTGACTACTTCTGGGGGTCTTGTTAGGGAGAGTGATGAAACGGCAAACAGAAGCAGAGATCCGTCGTCGCACTTTACAAAAATCAAATACGATTAAAGGTGAAAATATCTTCTGAAATAATCTGGACCTTTTATTGGCATCATGCCCATATATACATACAAAACAGTATTGATTTCAAATGTTCTGTATGTGTATTTTTGTTTAACTTAATTGTGACAATTTTCGCTATTACCATTTTTTATTCTAGGAAATGTGACGTCATAGAGAAAAACTGATTTTACCGGTGTATTCAGCACCCGAAAATTAGGCAAATCGTCTGCAGCTCGTGGTCGTGCGGTAGCGTTCTCGCTTTCCGCGCCCGGGTTCCCCGGTTCGATTCCCGGCGGGGTCAGGGATTTTCTCTGCCTCGTGATGACTGGGTGTTGTGTGATGTCCTTAGGTTAGTTAGGTTTAAGTAGTTCTAAGTTCTAGGGGACTGATGACCATAGATGTTAAGTCCCATAGTGCTCAGAGCCATTTGAACCATTTTTAGGCAAATCGACCCATTTACAAACCAGATGCATAAAAAAAGTTTAAATTTGTTAACTAGTGTAACCAGGGGAGTTTCACTCATGTTAGTAAGGAATATGCAGCGATAGTTTCAATTAATTACAATGAATAGGATACTCTTAACTGCTTACAGGCGTTGACATACGTCAACGGGGACAGATGAAAATGTCTACTCCGACCGGGACTCGAACCAGTGATCTCATGCTTACATGCCAGACGCTCTATCCATAAGGGTGTTCATTTCATTTCTTTGTAATTTCATTCTAACGAGCTGCATGGTCTCCGATGGTATCTGTTCTTTCGGACATGTCTGAAAAGAAGATTATATACCGGGTGATAAAAAAGTCAGTATAAATTTGAAAACTGAAGAAATCACAGAATAATGTAGATAGACAGGTACAAATTGACACACATGCTTGGAATGACATGGGGTTTTATGAGAACCAAAAAAATACAAAACTTCAAAAATGTCCGACAGATGGCGCTTCATCTCATGAGAATAGCAATAATTAGCATAACAAAGTAATACAAGGCAAAGATGATGTTCCTTACAGGAAATGCTCAATATGTCCACCATCATTCCTCAACAACAGCTGTAGTCGAGGAATAATGTTGTGCACAGCACTGTAAAGCATGTCCAGAGTTATGGTGAGGCATTGGCGTCAGATGTTATCTTTCAGCATCTCTAGAGATGTCGGTCGATCACGATACACTTGCGACTTCAGGTAACCCCAAAGCCAATAACTGCACGTACTGAGGTCTGGGGACCTGAGAGGCCTTGCACGACGAAAGTGGCGGTGAGCACACGATCATCACCAAACGACGCGCGCAAGAGATCTTTCACGCGTCTAGCAATATGGGGTGGTTCTAATAAAACCCCATGTCATTCCAAGCATGTGTGTCAATTTTTACCTCTCTATGTACATTATTCCGTGGCTTATTAAGTTTTCAAATTTATAGTGACTTTTTGATCACCCGATGTGTAGCTTCACTTGTTCCTTAAAGGCTGTCGCTGGTGGAAGCAAAGGGCGCCTGGACTATACAGTCTCATCTTGCAACACGATGCACAAAAAACTGTTTGCAAATGGTGTAAGTAGGCTGCTTAGGTTTTTATGTTGGTAATGCCACGTAGCGCTCTGTATGAAAATAACTGATTGTGCTGTGTGCAGTCTGTGGATGGTTCGCATTGTTGGAATGTTTGCTAATGTAGTGTTGGGCAGCTGGGTGTGAACAGCGCGTAGCATTGGGCAGTTGGAAGTGAGCCACCAGGAGTGGTGGATGTGGGGAGAGAGATGGCGGAATTTTAAGAGCGGATGATCTGGACGTGTGTGTTCGCCAGAAAGAGTAAATTTGTAACACTGGATGTCATGAAGTGATATATATATATATATATATATATATATATATACTCCTGGAAATGGAAAAAAGAACACATTGACACCGGTGTGTCAGACCCACCATACTTGCTCCGGACACTGCGAGAGGGCTGTACAAGCAATGATCACACGCACGGCACAGCGGACACACCAGGAACCGCGGTGTTGGCCGTCGAATGGCGCTAACTGCGCAGCATTTGTGCACCGCCGCCGTCAGTGTCAGCCAGTTTGCCGTGGCATACGGAGCTCCATCACAGTCTTTAACACTGGTAGCATGCCGCGACAGCGTGGACGTGAACCGTATGTGCAGTTGACGGACTTTGAGCGAGGGCGTATAGTGGGCATGCGGGAGGCCGGGTGGGCGTACCGCCGAATTGCTCAACACGTGGGGCGTGAGGTCTCCACAGTACATCGATGTTGTCGCCAGTGGTCGGCGGAAGGTGCACGTGCCCGTCGACCTGGGACCGGACCGCAGCGACGCACGGATGCACGCCAAGACCGTAGGATCCTACGCAGTGCCGTAGGGGACCGCACCGCCACTTCCCAGCAAATTAGGGACACTGTTACTCCCGGGGTATCGGCGAGGACCATTCGCAACCGTGTCCATGAAGCTGGGCTACGGTCCTGCACACCGTTAGGCCGTCTTCCGCTCACGCCCCAACATCGTGCAGCCCACCTCCAGTGGTGTCGCGACAGGCGTGAATGGAGGGACGAATGGAGACGTGTCGTCTTCACCGATGAGAGTCGCTTCTGCCTTGGTGCCAATGATGGTCGTATGCGTGTTTGGCGCCGTGCATGTGAGCGCCACAATCAGGACTGCATACGACCGAGGCACACAGGGCCAACACCCGGCATCATGGTGTGGGGAGCGATCTCCTACACTGGCCGTACACCACTGGTGATCGTCGAGGGGACACTGAATAGTGCACGGTACATCCAAACCGTCATCGAACCCATCGTTCTACCATTCCTAGACCGGCAAGGGAACTTGCTGTTCCAACAGGACAATGCACGTCCGCATGTATCCCGTGCCACCCAACGTGCTCTAGAAGGTGTAAGTCGACTACCCTGGCCAGCAAGATCTCCGGATCTGTCCCCCATTGAGCATGTTTGGGACTGGATGAAGCGTCGTCTCACGCGGTCTGCACGTCCAGCACGAACGCTGGTCCAACTGAGGCGCCAGGTGGAAATGGCATGGCAAGCCGTTCCACAGAACTACATCCAGCATCTCTATGATCGTCTCCATGGGAGAATAGCAGCCTGCATTGCTGCGAAAGGTGGATATACACTGTACTAGTGCCGACATTGTGCATGCTCTGTTGCCTGTGTCTATGTGCCTGTGGTTCTGTCAGTGTGATCATGTGATGTATCTGACCCCAGGAATGTGTCAATAAAGTTTCCCCTTCCTGGGACAATGAATTCACGGTGTTCTTATTTCAATTTCCAGGAGTATATATATATATATATATATATATATATATATATATATATATATATATATATAATGACTTCTGAATATTATTAAGGTAAATACATTGTTTGTCCTTTATCAAAATCTTTCATTTGCTAACTACGCCTATCAGTAGTTAGTGCCTTCCCTGGTTAGAATCTTTTATTCAGCCGTCAGTATTGGCGGACGCTGTACCGCAGTAGTTTGAGTAACGAGGATTTTTGTGAGGTAAGTGATTCATGAAAGGTATAAGTTATTGTTAGTCAAGGCCATTCTTTTGTAGGGATTATTGAAAGTCAGATTGCGTTGCGCTAAAAAGATATTGTGTGTCAGTTTAGTGATGATCAGAATAAGTAAAGAGAGATATGTCTACGTTCAGTTTTGCTCAGCTGTTTGAAAATCAAATAACGTAAGAGTTTTATCAGCACAGTAATTCATTAAATTTTCTAAGTTTTCTAAGGTGATGTTTCAATGGGACACTATGAATTTCTACACTTCTGGCACGATCTGAAACGCAGAAGCTACGCAGGTCGCATCCCTTTAAAACTGTTCCGACGTTAGGGTCCGAAGTACGCCGAGAGGGCGCGCCTGCACCTGCGTGACGGCTGGCGCCAGATCGCCCGCCAGTAATTACGACAGCGCGCCGGCGGGCGGAAGGGCGGCGGTCGCCGCTGTAGACATTAGCTGCTGCCCCACACTCGCTCCTGCCGCCCACCCCCACCCCGCCTCCACGTAATGGTCCCGCCGCCCCAGCCGCACTGCACTGTGCTGCGCTTCTTCTGAGCGCCACCGCTCGGTACGCCGTGCTCCCGTGAAGCATGCGAACGTATCTGAGAAGCCTCCAAAAAAGTGGGCGAGCACGACGGCGTATCGGAAATTCATCACAGCTGCCTGCTCCTGCCGTCAGTTCTTACTTAAACCGCTCCACCGACACGCATCAGGCGAGAAGTTGGAACCGGTGTTTCCTTGAGGGAGCTTGTCGGTACCTCTTGCTGCCCCAATTTGCTCTTTGGTGACGGCATTACATCTGATCCAGAGCGGAGGCAAAAACGTTGAATTCTGCTGGATAGTGGGACACGTCAGGATATGGGGATATTCTGCAGTCAGGAAATTGTGTACAGGAGGCTCTGTGTTTCGGTGCACCGTCTCCCTGCACGCATTCAGAATGATCTTGCTTCAGTGGGGATACGAGCAATTGAAGGTGGTACACAACAAAATTACAGCCAGTAAAATGTACCATCCAGGCCTCACCGGTTGATGCAACTGATCTTCATTAGCTTAGCGTAACATGACCCTGTGGATGACATCGGAAGTTCACTGAGGCTTTTTGCGGATGATGCTGTGGTATATCGAGAGGTTGTAACAATGGAAAATTGTACTGAAATGCTGGAGGATCTGCAGAGAATTGACGCATGGTGCAGGGAATGGCAATTGGATCTCAATGTAGACAAGTGTAATGTGCTGCGAATACATAGAAAGATAGTTCCCTTATCATTTAGCTACAAAATAGCAGGTCAGCAACTGGAAGCAGTTAAATCCATAAATTATCAGGGAGTACGCATTAGAAGTGATTTAAAATGGAATGATCATATAAAGTTGATCGTTGGTAAAGCAGATGCCAGACTGAGATTCATTGGAAGAATCCTAAGGAAATGCAATGCGAAAACAAAGGAAGTAGGTTACAGTACGCTTGTTCCCCACTGCTTGAATACTGCTCAGCAGTGTGGGATCCGTACCAGATAGGGTTGATACAAGAGAGAGAGAAGATCCAACGGAGAGCAGCGCGCTTCGTTACAGGATCATTTACTAATCGCGAAAACGTTACGGAGATGATAGATAAACTCCAATGGAAGACTCTGCACGAGAGACGCTCAGTAGCTCGGTACGGGCTTTTGTTGAAGTTTCGAAAACATACATTCACCGAGGAGTCAAGCAGTATATTGCTCCCTCCTACGTATATCTCGCGAAGAGACCATGAGGATAAAATCAGAGAGATTAGAGCCCACACAGAGCCATACCGACAATCCTTCTTTCCACAAACAATACGAGACTGGAATAGAAGCGAGAACCGATAGAGGTGCTCAAGGTACCCTGCGCCACACACCGTCAGGTGGCTTGCGGAGAGTAGATGTAGATGTAGATGTAGACATATTCCGTTGACACAGGGTTCCATTCGCTGGCGGCATGATCCACCAGCATTTCAAGCTTGGGGAATGCCACTTAGAGCACAATATACTGTAGCTACACGTGTTTGATATTCTGATATGAGGGCTAGCCTTGATTGGAATCATCTCAAACATCCTCCTTGAAAACAGTCACACTTTAACACACATCTAAGAACTTTTTATTTGTCAGGTCTCCTATTTACAGCTTTGGGAGAGGAAGTCCCCGTGCTCTATCTGTATGGTTGTGTTACTGTTATTTAAGTGCTCAGCCATTTAGACAGCACGCACTGTGTGATGGCCCTTTTTTCCGATAGCTGGAGGATTTAAATACATGTGAACCACAGATTTACGTCGACTTATCCAGACATTCTGAAGAAAGACACAATTATGTGTCCTTAGGACGCTTCTGAGATGCGTAATACGTTTCAAAGTCTTTCCAACAAACCTCTAGAAGTGAACCATGGCGTCATGGGGAACAGCTTTTTTATTAGACATAAAATATTCCTTGGCGCTTCCCAGTTATGCTGGACGTCCTTTAGTAGCCGTCGACAACGGGCCAACGAGATTTCACCGAACTAGCAGGGTTTCACAATCAGGTGTGCAAGTGCTGCCGCAGGAAATTGACAGTGATCTGCAGTAAGAAGACCATAAGAATAAGTGTCTCTAGGCGGAGAAACACATCTTATAAGCGAATCAGGAACTTCAATTTTGCTGGGCCTACCACCTTTCACGTAAAGTAGATGAGTAGGTAAGTGGTACACATGGCATATCAACGCCGCCTCTCAGGGGCATAACCAGTCATCATATTCATCAATATTTGTCAGATTCTTCGCAACTGATAGCGACTCCTTTTTAAGTCGTTTTCATAACTCATCAATGATTTATATAAAATTATCATGAGGTAATTACATAGTTACAAACAGTATAGAAATTTCAAGAAATTTTACGAAGAAAAGTGCAGAGATGATATGTACTACTTCTGAGGGCTGTAGCTGACCTAATTCTTCACATATGTAATGAGGATGTACGAGGGCACTCATGACATAGAAACCGAGTAAAGAAGCGATGAAATGAATTTTCTGTGTCGGAGCAGAATTACTGAGAGTAATCGAAGTGTGAGAGATTTCGGAAATACACCCATAAGCATTTGATACCTACCTAGTGGCTTACAGCAGACCCTTACACGTTGGCGGTGACATACGTGGCATATAGTCCAGGAGACTGGGAAAGCATTGGGTATCCATCCCAATCTATGATCACAACTCTGGTGAGGTTGGCCGGAAATTTGTCGGAGGCTCGCACATTTCGCTCGATCTAATTCCGGATGTGCTGAGCGGAATTGTCACCTCATTATTTGCTACTCTTTAGGGAAGATTTGAGATTGGAATATAAGTTATTAATTATCATCCTTTTTCATGGGTATCTTGTTAGAGGCGAAACACAAGGTAGGATACGGGAGAACATAGAAGGAAACGGATCATGTTCTTTACACAGGGACTATTACAGAATTAGTGATAAGCGATTAAAGGAAACTGTGGAGCACCTCACTGTGGATAGCTGGAGCTCAAATTCTTCCAAAAGATTTGGCAATACCTCAATCGCAGTACCATACTAATCGTTCTTCAATTTATGGAGGTGGTCTAAGAAAGACGGTACATGGATATTGTACATTCGTGTTAATACGGCTTGTAAATGAACAATAAAGTCATCGAACGTATTGCATTAACCCCTGCAGCTAACCCAAAAATGTTTAATACCCCTGCTACACATTGTTACTCATAAATGAACCAACGAAACGTACTAGGTGCTTCTGAACTGGGATGAATTTGAAAATACAGCTCTTCTCGTTTGAATATCATTGCAGAAAACTTCACCTAGGAGTAAAACTTCAACTATGAACTACATTAAATAGTTTCTTGAACTGTACTGAAATTTCGCCTAAAATAGTTAATTTGCTATACTGTGCCCGTTTTCCGTAACTAAAATACGAAGTAGATGACAAACTTGGCGAAACATTGCCCTTTATGTTGTACATTTTTCCGTCAAAACTCCAACTGTTTCTTACTGATTCACGTTACAAATGTCATGTTTCATATGGTGCTATAAGTCCACAACAGTTTAAGATTATCGAAAGTTTCGACCAGTACTGTAAGTAATAATCATGATGTACGTAAGTGAAATTTTCTCCTCTCTGTACCCCGGCTGTAAAAACAATAGGGTTGCCAGCCTGGTCAGGTCTTCAGTTAACTTTGGCGAGTACCCTCATATGTTACCGCGATGAAGAAGATTTTCAGTTACAATGTAGAATTGTCGGACCGTTTAAAAGAAAGCCACAACCACACACACAGAACAATTTGCCGAAACGGGCTTGTAAGGATTTGTGTCTGCTGTCAATTTGGCATTTTATCTTTCCATATTATTTCAGTATCTTGTTTAGTTTTCTTCGTGATGTGTCGTGGGTGGTTTTAATTGCTTGCTGTCTGGATGTGAACCGAAAAGAGGACGCCACACACTGCGTATCCTCCTACAGACTGATTCCGAACGCCGTTAAACAAAGAAACCAAAAACCTTATTAACAGTCACTTTTATATGGCAGAGTTAAAGAGCAGTAATATGTTTTCCGTGACTGATTTAAGCAATCTAACCATGTTTTACTGAAGGTAAAACGCAGGCGTGGATACAAATCACGAACAGGAGGTGGGAGATCATAAGGCTCATGGACGCACCTCCCCCCATTCCTCCCCAGCCTAGAGAACATTTTACTAAATGCGTTTATATGTGTACGTCCTCAGTTTAAGTTTCTTAGGCTATTTTCGTAAAGTAAAATAGCATTAAAACGTCTAAAACTTGGAAGGAATTATAGAAAATTACGACTTATGCCTAACGCATGACACATTTCAGTGGCTCGCTGGAGGGGTAGCTCGTATGGATGGGTTTGCGACTTGAAGGCTGCGGAGAGAGCATTCCAGCTACTCGCAGTCTGACCGAAGCAGCTGCCAGCTACAAATCCGACACAGTTCGCGGGCTGATATTCATAACCAGAAAATCAATGGAAGCTGAGTATGGAGAGAGAGAGAGAGAGAGAGAGAGAAACAAAGGAAAATGCTGTCTACTAAGGGAAAAATATCATTTTCCAGACCATACGCGGGAAACACTAGAGGAACTAGCATTCCTGCCATTTACACACTCGCACAGCCTTACTCTGCAGACCTGTGTCCACGTCCACAGTGCTAAGCGAAATACTCGTAACGGCGAGTACAGTTTTAGTTTTGTGTTCTGTAGATTATTATTCTCGCAAGTTATTGTTAGGTGATTTGCTTTGCAATAACGTTTACAAATTATTATTGTTGTTGTTGCCTTCAGTCCAGAGACTGGTTTGATGCAGCTCTCTGTGCTACTCTATACTGTGAAAGCTTCTTCATTTCATAGTAACTGCTGCACCCTACATCCTTCTGAATCTGCTTAGTGTATTCATCTCTTGGTCTCCCTCCACGATTTTTACCCTCCACACAGCCTTCCAATACTAAATTGGTGATTCCTTGATGCCTCAGAACATGTCCTACCAACCGATCCCTTCTTCTAGTTAATTTGTGCTACAAATTGCTCTTCTCCCCAGTTCTATTCAGTACTACCGTAATTATTATAATATTAAAATCCCTAGGAAATCGTGGTAAGCTAAAGATAGGAGTGACAGACAATTGTACTGTGGTGGCGGGGGGGGGGGGGGGGGGGGGTGCAAGGGAGACAAAGTAAGGAACCGGGACCCAAGCACCCCGAAACGCAATCCCGTAAATCTGTACCTGATGAGCCTGTCACTTCTGACAGAATTATTCGACACTCCAATTTAGATTGCTTCCTTCATTAAACTGTCACAGGAATTCACGCTGGTATCTTCGTGTTTCATGACGTGCTCCCAGATGAGGCGGCGTTCGTAGACTCTTGATTTACTTAGTTGCCTTACTCGGGGATAGCGTTGTGTAGTTTGCATATTTGTTCCGCAGTTCATACAGCCTATGTAACATATGTCTCATGCAATTGGTTTTCAAACAAGTTAACCCTTTAGTGACCAGTGGAAACTATAGTTCCCACTTATTTGTTTTTGCTGTAAGTTCAGTGGTAATCCATGTTCCCACTTCTAACTTGTGCTGCCATCTTTGTTAGAGTGTGCTAACTATGTGTAGATTGTCAACAGTTAGGCGAAAGCTGTTGTATTTCTACCTTGTGAGTCAGTCAATGCAGAACCGCAGTTCCCATCTGAAAACAAGCCACTGTTTCGACCGCTGCAGTGTTTTTTGGATGGTGTGCTTTCCTTTTGCCTGTGAAGTGACTTGTGTTGTATTTATCTACTTTTATATTTTAGAGGGAGATAGTATTCATGTATATTTGCTGGATTTGACTGAAAATTACATAAATATTACAAGGTAAGTTAGTGGAAGCAGAAGTGAAGTATTCTGCCCATTGGCTGTGGCAGAGTATAATAACATAATGGGAGGAGTGGATAGATTTGATCAGCTGCGTGAACGGTATGCTGTAGACCGTCATTCATGGAAGTGGTGGCACAAACGGTTTTTCTTTCTTGCGGATTTGGCAGTTGTCAATTCCTACGTTATGTGGAAGCTACAGAAGACAGAAGCAGACCAGCTAACATTTAGACTGCACTTGGCAAGGCAGCTTATCTCTGACTTCTCACGTCGTAAGATAAGAGGAAGGCCTGTTCAAACATAAAAAAAGGTGTGTCTGGAGTACCAGATGAAGTTTGTCTGGAGAAAGTTGGAACTCATTTCCCTACAAAAGGTACAACAAACAAAAGATGCCACCAATGTAGCACTAAGAACAAAGAAAAGAGAACAAAAATAATGTGTAGCAACTGTTATGTACCTTTGTTTGTAGCACCATGCTTCTAGAAGTTCCATAGTACATCACCTTAGTGAACGCAAAGGACAGTATGAACTAATACAAATATAAATGTAATGTTTAACATGTTTTTGTACTAAAAAATAAAGGAAATACATTTTTTTTAATTGGCAAGTGAAGTTACTCCAGAGTTCAGTGGGAACAATAGTTCCCACTAATTTTTTTATACTCGTATGCTAAACTCTCACTTTCAAGATTAAAACTATGATTGTATGAACGGTTTCTTAGCCCAATAAAGTGTTCATAAAAAGTCTACAACTTCCTGAAAAAATTTGGTCACTAAAGGGTTAAGAGACCAGACACTGCAGCGGAATGTGCGCTGATATGAAACTTCACGGCAGATTAAAACTGTGTGCCGGAACGACACTCGAAATCAGGACTTCCTGCACAGGAGAGCTTCTGTAAAGTTTGGAAGGAAGGAGACGAGGTACTGGCAGAAGTAAAGCTGTGAGGACGGGGCGTGAGTCGTGCTTGGGTAGCTCAGATGGTAGAGCACTTGCCCGCGAAAGGCAAAAGTCCTGATTTCGAGTCTCGGTCCGGCACACAGTTTTAATCTGCGAGGAAGTTTCTACTTAACAGACCTTTTAACGTCGGAGAAATCCATTTACGCACTCGCTGTATCCTCTGGATCTTCCCGGAAACGATGCAAGCGTATTGCACGTGCGTGTTTCCAAGCGATTACTGAAACTTGCTGGCCGCAGAAATCTATGCACATACGCTGAAGAGTGAAAACATTATGACCACCTGCTTATAAGCGTGTTGATCGGCTTGTGTAACGCAGTAGAGCGGAGATTCTGCGTGCTATCATTCGACAAGTCCTTGGTAGGCTCACGGAGGCTTTTTGTCCTAGCACTCTACACACACTGCACGCAATGCCAGTGCATTACTGCTGGCGGTTTGCTGGTGCAGATCGGCGACAGATACTGTCCTAATTTTGTTCCAGCTGGTTCATATCAGCGGAATTTTGTGGTTAGGATATCAGTGCGAGTTCACTGTCATAACGCTCATACAAGTGTTGCACGATTCTGGCCTTGTGGCACGGACAGTTATGCTGCTGGTGTCCTGGCCGTCGAGGAAGACATTAAACTTTGTGTTAGGCCTTACGGCAGGTCTTGTAATGAGGGAAACCCCGTCAGAGAAGTCCACCGCATGTCTAGGAAAGTGATTCCCCCTGACGATGATGAACTGATAATGAGGACAACACAACACCCAGTCCCTCCCTGAGCAGAGAAAATCTCCAAACCCAGCCGCGAATCGACCCCGAGCCACTCGGCTATCGGGGCGGACTAGGAAGACATTAAGCATGATGCATGATATGATTTGGGTGGTCTGTGAAAATGTTAAAGAACACACACATATGGTACTGCCTTTGGTTACCATTAGAGGTCCAATCGAAGGCCAGGTGAATATCCCTGTAGAATACTGGTGCCACCGACAGCTTGCATCTATGGCGCGGTGCATGTTTCGAACTCCCATTCGCCTGGGTTATGGCGTTACTGGCATATGGCCATCGAGATGGGGTGGCAAGAAACGTACTTCATCAGACTAGGCGACGTGTTTCCTTTGATGCACCATCGACCATCACATACCCACTGCAACTGCGACAATGTTGTTGCGTCAGTTTGGGAACACAATACGATTGGCAAGATGACCAGGCTGCGGAAGCCACGTAATATAAAATATGACACAACAGACTGTTACAGACTGGTTACTTCGAGGACAGCTCCAGACCAGACGCTCCTTAGCGTGCATTCCACTGACGCCAGACCACCGCCACTTGTGACTTCAGTGGTGTCAAACGAGAGCTCGTTGGAGGGTGCGGTGGAGGTCTGTTGTGTTTTCTGGTGAAAGCTAGTTGTGCCTGTCTGCGTGCTAGACTCAGTGGACCTACACCTGGAATTATGGTCAGGGGAGCGATTTCGTATGACAGCAAGAGTACTCTCGTGGCTATTCCACGCAGCCTGACAGAAAATTTATACGTCAGTCCGCCGATGTGACCTATTGTGCTGCTAGCATTCCAAGGGGCGTTGTCGAAGAGGATGACGCTCGCCCACTTACTGCTGTTACAACCCTGGTACTCTACAAGATGATGAGGTCCCATATTCCGAGGAGCGTAGGGGATGATGCGGGAGACCCGCACCGCCGTACTAGGCAACGTCCTAGTGGAGGTGTTTTTCATTGCCTTCCTCCGACCGTAATGGGGATGAATGATGATGATGAAGACGACACAACGACACCCAGTCATCTCGAGAGAGGAAAAATCCCTGAACCCGCCTGGAATCGTACCTGGGGCCCCGCGTGCGGGAAGCGAGAACGCTACCGCAAGACCACGAGCTGAGGCTATCAGTGACGCCGTTGCTGAAATGCTCGTTGCTAAGCGCCGGCCCATAACAATGACCCTTTTGTCAAAGTGGCCTACGTTAGTGTATTTACCCGTTTGCAGAATGATTCCTCACTCTTATTTGCTTAGTTTGTACACTTGTCTTATCGCTTCACGTGCTCGCAATGCCACCAGGCGGTTTTCAGTGTTGCATTGCACTGTGGTCTCATAATGTTTCACCTCGTTAGCGTGCGTGTGACTCGTGTTTGTTCTCATTCGTTAAGACGTCTAACAATCGACGCCAGAGCGTCGCTCATCTTTGGTGCTGATGAGAACCAGACAGACCGGCAACCAACGGCGTGGAGGCGGCTCTCGAGGAAGAGCACCTGCTCTTAATTCTGTCCCTCACCTCACACCGTTTCATCGTCTGTCCACCTCCTCATCCCCCACCCCCTTACCCCACAGTAGCGCAAATTGAATCGCAGACGGAGATGCTGTACCAGAATAATTTATGCAGCAATTCTCACTAACTTTTTTTTGAAATCAACTTCCTCTGTGTGGGGAAAGGCAAGAGTGGAGCGGTGAGGTGCGCGTGCTTTATTCGAGAACGCCTGTCCCACCGAGGTTCGAGGGAGAGGGGCAGAGATGGTATGAGGAGAATGGAGGATCGGAGGGGGTGGGGGTGGGAGCGGGAGTGTGGGCGGCAGGGGAGGCGGTCACGGATGCGAGGGCCGGAGCCCAACTTGTTCGCCAACTTGGGCGCACACTGAGCTCAGATACGGCTGCGTATCCTTCCGCCCTTGCGTCCTTCCAGCAACTCGGCCTGCTGTCAGGCCAGCAGCAGTGCAACCGGTCAAGTTTGCGTGTACATGCACGTGCATACTCTGCAATGCACTTTGAAGCATGGCAAAAGGTGCTCAGCGTTTAGCCATGTGTTAGTGTCTTTTCCTGTTCCAGTCGCGTTTGGTACGAGGGGAAAATGTCTGCTTGAACCACTGGTGCACTTGTCCACTGGGGTGGAAAGCCGTTAATGTCGCATCTTCGGTATTTTAGATCAGTCCTGAGGCTGCAAATGCACATAGCCCACTCTAGTGGACGTGCCCTACTGGTTCTTTGCCCTGCGTGCCTTTGCAGCCTCAGGACTGATTGAAATCTCCGAAGAAGCGATCATTCACAGCTGTGCACTGCAGTGGACATGTGACCACAGGGTTTAATACCTCTGTAGGCAATACAATTAGCCTAATTTTGTCTTCGTGGTCTATAGGGGAACTACACGTAGAACATTGAGAAATATCCCTATTCTTCATTTAACCCTAGGACGCCCAAGCCTTTTTTTCTAACTTGGATGCCTAAGGAGGGGGGGGGGGGGGGTAGTGGGGGCGTTCGGCGAACCCACAGGTATTAAATAAGTTTACTGACGAAAAATTACAACTTTAAAAATGGTTTATGTATTTTAACTAAGGCATCGGTTTATAAATGTTGTTAATTGTTATAAATATTGGATTGAGTAAATAAAAAATTGACATATTACAATACAATACACAGATGTGTTCATATACAATAGACTACTGAGTCCTCAACTTCAAGGCAAGAGGCACACTTCACAATTTTTTCTGAATGTGTGTTACACACATGTTTGTGACATTGTCCACAATACCGTTTTGGTTAAATTAGATTGTTGTACTTCTGCTTCTTTGTTTTAGCTTCTCTTACACAAATATGGCACCGTCCTTTCCCTGCAGGAGGCTTACGTGCTTCTGTTGTCACTTCTTTGATTTTCTTTTGTAGAATAGTCTCCATTGATTGAACAATTTGGTTAGATAACCCGCTTGCATTGGCACTTCTTTCTTCTACCTGCAATTTCACTAGTTCCATCCCAGCTTGCAGAAGATAAAGTATCCGTTTGTTGTGTTTCTTTTCATTCCATCTTGGATGGTGCTGGATGAATATGGTGGTTGCATTGATAGCACAAATGTCGATGAGAGAGTAAAATACAGATAGAGGTCATTTCTTTGTTCCCCTCTTGCAGGTGTACATACATGCCATTTGATGAATGGTATCAATTCCACCTTTTGTGGAATTATAATATGCATTTATCTCGGCTTTATTCCTCTCTCCTCCAACAGTGCCTTTATCTTGGTGCATTGTTGACAACATCAGTAAGTTTTTACTTGGTTTCGTTTTTGCAGTGTAGGACACCAAAGTTACTGGAGGCCTACGTGTTGGGAACTGCACTAACTCACTGCAAGTTTACAAGATAAATAACAGCTGACTGACATAAACAATCACTCCCTCTGAAAGTAAACCGATCGTTGTGAATATCAAGAATACCAACCAACAAGAAACTAACTTACATTGTTGTAGAGATGAGAAATACGAAATCCTACTAAGGGAAATTTTCTACAGCATGGAAGCCTAAGGGGGGGGGGGGGGGTTGTTCGACCCATAATAACTTTAATTATTTTTTCTTTCTAAGCAGGAATTTCTATAAAATATATTGACACTGACGTTTCATAAAATAGCCAACAAACAATAACTCAAAAGGTATATGTAGCATGAAAGTTACTTGGGCAAAGCATGGGACATAAAAATATTGTGGGTTCAACGAACCCCCCCCCCCCCCCACCTCCCCTTAGGCGTCCTAGGGTTAATACTGGTTCTTGAAACTGTGTAAATAAGCTTTCGCTCCACAGTTGTCTATATTGAAGCGTCTTCAAGTTGTCTAGGGTTTCCCTGAACCCCTCCGTAACTCAAACAGCTCACCATTCATGCTGTCTTTCTCTGTATACGATCTGTGATGTCGTTAGTCATACGATCACACCGCCGCCCGAGAGATCGATCCGCCGGATGCGATTCTCTCTGTAGACGGAACAGAAGAACGGTTGTGTTAGCCAAAGAGTAGACAGCCAGTCGCAGTACTTATGCTCGCCGCGAGGCGCCGCTAGGCCACTTCATGTGCAGCAGGAGTGTAGTGCAGTTGTGCCAGTCTACAGTTCGTAGCCGCTCTCATTGACCAGCCAGCGCCGATGATAGTCATCGTCTGCAGCTCAGTCATTGCTGCCATCAAGTCTCGGTAGCTTCATTCCAAGGAAGTCTTCAAATTCACCGGATTCTATATTCAAGATTACGAGAGATTAATTCGTCACTGCAAGATTTGTGACTTGTAAATCATGTTATTCTACAGACGCTAAGTCTAGTCGCGTCTTCTATATAATTGTCAACCAACTGATCATGGACTACAGCAAAGTTAAGTAATAAATACTTGATTTTGTACTCCTGCTAATTAATTGTGTTTTCCTGTTGTAGCTACCAAGCAGTCTTGGCACAGTAGAAACCACGTTTCCACCTCCTTGGCTACCTCATATTTGCCACCTCATGTTGATGGACTCGATTATAGTGGAAGATTGAGAGCCATCACGTTCAATATTGCCTTCCAGTCCTATGTGCTATGGATCCACACATTTGAGCAATATTCTGGTATCTGTCGCACGAGTGTTTTATAAGCAATGTCTTTTGTAGACTCACTGCAGTTTACCAATATCCTACCAATTAAGCGTTTGTGTCTACGTGGAAATTCCATTACAAACTATTACAATCAGGTACTTGTATGGGTTGACCGGTTGCAATTGTGAATCATTGATGTAATCACAGGATATTACTTTCCCGTATTTTGTGAACTAAACAGAGTTATATAGTTTTGAATATTTAAAGCAAGTTCCTAAATTTTCACCACTTGGAAATCTTGCCAAGATCTGACTGAATATCTGTGTAGCTTAAAGCTTTGAACACGGCTGCGTTGTCAGCGGCCGTTTACAAAGTAAAATTAAAGCAATAACAGCTCTCGGTCACAAAAATGAAGTCTTTTGACCTGGATTTCGGCAACTACTAAGAGTGCATGTCACGTAAAAAATAAATATCAAGCGATAAAGCTTTAGCCACAAAATTTTAAAATAGAAAACAAATAAGCAAGCCACTACAGGCTGCTCACACATGTCGCGCTGCAGTAGCATCAGATGCTACCGCAGCCCGCCATGTTGTTTCACATCAACTGACTTCCTCCATGTCGATCCATTCATTTTATGTCAATGCATTGAATTGATTTCTCACATATTCTTTGTGGCAGGATAAGGCAGTGTATCCCGTGATTCCCTTCTGCTAGTGTATATCGTGAAATTTCTGGCACTACTTTATCACCCTGAAAAAATAAAGTTCCATAAGCAATTTTTTTTGTTTGTTTGCAGACACACGTTTGGAGTTCTGGTACGCACTGAAAGTCATGCGCGTCCTCTGATTTACTACGTAACATATTCAAACACATTTTTATGTATAGAAGTTAATTTGATCTATGCTTCAGTCTCCTAGTATTTTACAAACAACACATCTCATGATAATTCGAAACCATTTGTCTGTCTTGAGTATGAAATACATAACAAAAAGTATTTATAAGACGGTAAAAGTTTCTCTACGGTGGAATTGCTGGCATGCGTAAATTGAAAGAAGAGCAGATAATGTTTTCTGGTCTATAAACACACGGAAAGCACTGCGTCGCCTCAGAATATGCCTCAAATGTCAGTTTATACGTCAGTGTATATCTTCGTACTAAACATTTCAAACAAACCAGAAACCTAGATCCACAAACTGAATATATTGAATAGTATTTTATGTTAAAATACTTATGTAGCATAAATTTATGCAGTAATAATCACTCCAAAATATGATTTATAAATGATTTTCTGGAACGTTGTTTACTTTTTAAATATTAAAATACAGTTTTAGCTTGTCGAGTTAAAGCACACCAATATTCCACATTGCATTGTTGAAAATTGCTTCCATTTCGAACATTTACACAGCAATTTGTCGTACGTAAAATGCACGCCAGTCTCACGAAATTATTACAGACGATTAAGGGATCTGGAAATCCAGATGCAGCATGCGTTGATCATAATAAAATTCTGTATATATTTAAGATACTGTTTGTTTATATTTTAATATTATTTTAAATTACTCATCTCCATACCATACGAAATAATATCACAAAAAACAAAATATTGTTTCTTTACTTTCCTTTTACTAAAATCATTATGGCAAGACAGACATAATCGCATAGCAGCTTTTCATGACAGTTTTCCTGAAGGCGTTTACTGGTATTACAGCGCAAGGTATTACTCAAATAACCTTCCTGTAGCAAGAAATTTCAGTTGCTCCTAATCTTTTTTTAGTTGCAATTTCCTCTCTAATTAGCATGTTTTCTTTTCCGTTCTGTGCTGCGACATCCCAAATACTTTTTCATAAGGCGATACAGATGTCTCAACCAATCACATATCGATTTTTTCCAGTCAAGCTTAATAAATTAGCAACAAACACTTGCTTCCTGAACTCGTGTCTCCAAACGAAAATACTAACATAATTGATGGCGTTCTGGTGGCTACAACACATTGAGGGACTGAAAATATAGTATTGTTAATAAATATGAATGTATACAACCCCCCTACGTACAGGTGGTGTCGGGAAACATGCGGACACGTTTGGCTCGAAAAAGGAGATTCGCGGACTCTGCCAACTCTAGGAAGGTCCACTTTCGCTCCAATCGATGGGTGTCTAAACTACGTGCCAAAAGTTTTGTCCTAAAATCTTCGGCAAACCCTGCTGTCCGCAAATCTTCGTGACCGACTTCCCGTTTTCTCTTCACAGCTGAAATCTTGAAAGGAGTACATGTATATTTTCTTAGGAACTTTTCTTATTTTCGGTGTCTGAAATCATTCTCGTAAGTTTTGAGTTGCTTAGACATGCGCGCGCACCCTTGACAGAGATGCTGCGCCGCACAGAAATGAGTCAGAGGTGATCTTTGCTCTGCGAAGACGCGCGCCAGATTTATCTGTTGTTAGCGAGGAGAAGAGAGGAGATAATTATTGTAGTTTTGATGCAAAATGTGAACAGTCTAGGTTTTGTTTAGTAAAAATGGTTCAAATGGCTCTGAGCACTATGCGACTTAACTTTTGAGGTCATCAGTCGCCTAGAACCTAGAACTAATTAAACCTAACTAACCTAAGGACATCACACACACATACATGCCCGAGGCAGGATTCGAACGTGCGAACGTAGCCATCTCTCGGCTCGAGACTGTAGCGCCTAGAACCGCACGGCCACTCCGGCCGGCTTTGTTTAGTAGCAGCAAGGGGGAAAAAATTGGAGATTTCTGGGAATTTGGAGTCAGTGGAACACTTATTCTGGAGGGTAAAAAAATGATTTTTAGATTGGTGCTATTAAATTTGCGAAGAATGGATTACAGGTAATGATTACGTTTGTTTTATTTGATGAAGGGGTTTGATAATGCAGCATTCTTGGTTCGTCAGACATCCAGGTCGGGAATCTTTCCGCTTTTGAGTTTTTTGGTAGGATTTATCGATCACTGACCGAAGATATTTTGAAAAATTAGATTTTGGAATTTTGTTTAACGAGACGTTATACATGTAAAGTTTAATTTCTGTAACTCTTGGATTATTGTGGCATGATTTCAGAGATAGCTTAACTGTTTTTTAAATTCATTAGATGTTGTTACGTCAAAGGAAATGAACTCGGAATTGACTTCATTTAAACCAGAATGATTATCCACATCCAAAAAGTCAATTAATTTTCACTTTATTTAAAAATTGTTATCAAAACTTATGTATTAAAAAGATAGCAATGCTTTTAGAGAACGCACTGCACCTCCGCGTACCCCTGTAGTTAGATTTTGCAGCTGTGTTATTGTGACACGCTGTAGCTATTAAAGCAATTTACACCCAGGCAAGATAAACTGTGTAGAGGGCAGATTCTTCCTTTAGTTAAATTTCACAGGGAGCAACTCTATTTATCAAAGTTTATAGACAGATTTTGCTATTACATTACATTGAAGACAGGGCATTATTTTCTTAAGAATCTCGCAAATATGTTTATCCCTGCATAGTCTCAGCTGATTTTTTTTGTCACCAACAGAGTTACAGTACCTACAAATTCAGATTCACTTTTAGTTCAACATTCACTGTTACACACAAGAACAAATCGAAACAGATAAATTTCAAGCTCACAAGAATGTTACTAGGTGTCAGATACATACTTCTGCTGAACAGTGAGTAAGCAGATCCGTAGCTTCCGTGCTAACATAGGAGATGATGGAGAAGAGGATGAGATAGTAATTTCTGAAAGAAAGCGGAAAGTGTGTTTTGTAATATATCTTGCGTGCCACACAGAGAAGCACGAAATTTACATACATTCGCGGATTCGTCTTGAGGAAGTAACTTATCTTGGAACATTACTGCATTTCTTTTACTTGTCAAAACGAACAGGGGGCGTGTGCTCCTCATTTGAAGGTGGGAAGGACCAAGAAAGCAAAGCTCTATGTAACTTATAACAGTGGGGTGACTCGTCTAAAACTTGCACCGCAAATATTGCGGAAATACCAAGTGCTGTTGATATGCTGATGTCACAGAATGGATTAGTAGTCAGAGGCTCGTATTGTTAGCCACTAAATTGATTGTAGTAATTCTGGGGAAGTATTTTTTGTGCAAACATACTCTTTTGATACTGAACATCGCCTGTTAACAATAACAAGCTAAAAGTAGGGGAATTCATAATGCCAGGGGTTTTTGTTGCAGGATTCAAGTGCGAGTCGTTTAGGAGATGTATTTTAAAAAGTTTCGACACCGACACTTGTTTGTACCATTCAACCTGCATTGTTGCTGAACGCAGAGAACCTGTACTTTGGCCGGTCCATTCCCCGGATTTGACACCTGTAGACATATTTTTCGATGCGGAAAGCGGAAAGACGCTGTCCACAATGACATACCAACTACATCCGATGATACGCAGCGAAGTACTACTGCAGTGGTCGCGCGGAGTGGCCGCGCTGTTTGAGGCGCCATGTCACGAATTGCGTGGCCTCTCCCGCCGGAGGTTCGAGTCCTCCCTCGGGCATGGGTGTGTGTGTGTGTGTGTTGTTTTCAGCGTAAGTTAGTTGAAGTAGTGTGTAAGTCTAGGGACCGACGACCTCAGCAGTTTGGTCCCATAGGAATTCACACACATTCGAACATTTTTGAACTACTGCAGCCTCCTCGGACATGTCCGCTGAAATGCTAGCATCTTCCATGCCAGGGTGGAAGCGTGTATAACCGCTGCAGGTGGTCATTTCGAACACAATCTATGGTGGTGGTGGTGGTGGTGATGGTGGTGGTAGTGGTGACGATGATGATGTTTGGTTTGTGGGGCTCGTACAAAGTCCCAATTTTACACAATCCAATTTTTTTTTTTGCACTGTCCAATATAGCCATTGTCACGAACGATGATGAAGAAATGATGACAACACAAACACCCAGTCCTCGGGCAGAGAAAATCCCCAACCCGGCCGCGAATCGGACGAGGGACCCCGTTATCCAGAGGCAGCAACTTCAGCCACTAGACCACGAGCTGCGGACGCACAATCTGTGATGGTCAATTGTCTCGTTACGAGTCAGAATTGCATGACTACTGTATGCACTTGTGTTGTTCTTTAGTGTGCGCTACGACAGGTGTTGTACAAGTGTCGGCGTAGAAACTTTTCCAAGTACGGTATCTGATGAACAACGCACACTAGACTCTGCAACAAACACCACTGACATAGTAATTTACCCTACTTTTAGTCTGTTAATATCAATATGCATAGTTTCATTAAAAATGAATGTCTGCACAAAAAATGCACATTCTAAGTACTACGACAATCGGTTGATTGGCTAACAATACGAGCTCCTTACTACCAATTTATCATATCTGTGAAAACCGTACAACAATAGCACTGTCCGCCTCCGTAGCGCAGCGGTAGCGTTACCGCATACCACGCAAGGAGGCCCGGGTTCGATTCCAGGCAGGGGACTGGGTGTTGTGTGTCCTTCATTATCATTTTCATTATCATTGACACGCAAGTCGCCGAAGTGGCGTCGACTAAAAAAAAGACTTGCAATACAGCCGCCGAACCCCGAAGGGGATATCCCCCCCCCCCCCCCCCCCCAATAAATGACATACGATCATTTCATTTCATCAATAGCACTTTCCATTTCTGCAATAATTGCGGTGAAGTTCTGGATGACCCACCCTGTATATACACGACCCTCCCTGGTTTTGTACGGTTAGAAAGGGTAGAATAAACACCTTCTGGAATTTTATGCTACTCCCGATAAGAGATACTCGATTATTCGTGTATTAGTCTTCTGGAAATTTGAATGAAATACAGTAGAATTAACGTCCTGCAGCTATTTGAAATTCCCAGAGCTGCTTGGAGTCGATGTAAATTAAGCGTATTCGGACATACGCCAAAGCTATAATTTATACTGGTCATAAAATATTTAGTGTCGTATAGTTATCATTTCGGAAACTCTAAAATGACTTTTACTAATGGAGAATTAGCTTAAACATATTTACTAACATACTGAGGTCAATGTAGAACTACTATTCTAGAACGAAACAGCCACAAAATATTATTAAAATGTGTTTTTAACGTCTTGTTGGCTAACGAGGCCATGATAATACGCTGTTCGTTATTTTATAAGGTTAAAGCCACTATTCGTCAAAGAAAAATACATTGTGGAAATTATTAGGTTTCAAAAGTGTATGTAAAGTGGATACATGCGTCACGGAACTTCAACGCAGCCACTTGGATGGAAGCCCGAGAGGATTTCGTCAGATACATTTCCCTACATCTGAAATTCGAGGAAGCAACACTTCCTCGATACCACGGCGGCCAACTGTTTGAAATTCCCAACGTTACTGGAAGGCTCCAAATGAAATGACGCGATACCTCCTTCGCTGGGAAACCCGCTCTAGCGTCTTCCAAGAAGATTAGTCTTTTCCTTGTTTCGTTTTGCCATCGGTTTTCTGACTGGTTTGATGTAACCCAAACCGGCAAACAGCCCTGGATCAACCTCTTCATTTCGGAATAGCACTAACATCCAGCCCCCTGAATTCGAAACTCTGTCTTCCCTTAAACTTTGTGCCCTCTACGCGTTCCTCTAGTACCTTGGATTTTATTCGCTGATGTCCTATATTCCTGCCCCTCCTTCTAGTCAATGTTTTCAATGTGTTTTCGCCGATTCTGTGGAGGAACTCCTCAAATAATTTATCAGTCAAGTTCATTTCCATCACCCTTCTGCGACAGAACATCTCAAGTGCTTCAGTTTTCTTTTCTGGGTTTCCACAGTTACCTGATCCAGACGTACTTTCGCAAGTATTTGTTCCTCGAATTAAGACTTATATATGATACACGTAGACTTCTCCTTGCGAGGGACGCTCTCCATCCCTGAACAATCTCCTTCTTCAGCGATACAGACGAGGATAGCGTTGATCAACAGATATTTCGTACCGACATGGCAGGTCAGTGGGCAAAGAGAGTGGTAAAATACTGATACAAACAAACAAACAAACTATTAACAACACACCGACAAAAGTTTAATTTAAACAATTTCCTAATTTTTTTTTAAATTCTCATTTGTATAACCTTTTCTTTGGTGTAAACAATTTTTGTAAAACAAATAAAAGATTTGTTCAAATAAAACTCTAATCATACTATACACAGACCATTGGTCTAAATCCATCAAAGATTACTGTGCACAAATATTCCAAAACAACGATGAACACGTGTGTCCCTTAAATAAAATGGGCATTTACTCTAACAGCATCAAAGACCTTAAACCAAATGTGCGTCTACTTTAACAACATAAAAGTACAAAATGGTTCAAACGGCTCTACGCACTACGGGACTTAACATCTGAGGTCATCAGTTCCCTAAACTTAGAAGAACTTAAACCTAACTAACCTAAGGACATCACACACATCCATGCCCGAGGCAGGATTCGAACCTGTGACCGTAGCAGCAGAGCGGTTCCCGGACTGAAGCGCCCAGAACCGCTCATCCGCAGCAGCCGGCATCAAAGAACATTTTATCAAAACGTGACGTATGTCACCTTGTAGAAAGACAGGATTTTACTTAAACTGAATTAAAGATGCAAAACAGTCATAGGTGATATATGTTACTCGTAAGGAACATGAATTGCTTAAACAGAACCAAGGGAGACAACGTTGCTAAGCGTGACGCATGTCACTTTTAAGACTACAGAAATCCTTATAGTATAGCTTAGATGTGACGTACATCATGCCAGGGTTCAAAGAAACACAACAGCTTTAATTTTACATTAAATGGCCATGAGGTGCGGCGCCATTATATGGAGTGTGTTTATTCTTATGTAAACAATTTATACCCGTATCAAGCGTGGAAAATAATGAAACTCCTCTCGCGCCTCAGATAGGATAGAACCTTTAACAGCCAAGTCTATTTGTGAGACACGCAACGCCAAATGTCAGATGCAGGGCAAACGTCAAAACACTCTATCAGAATTGAGGAATCACCATTCCACACCGTAGCCTTAGCAATGAAGGCTTAACGCCAATAACATCCGTGGCGTAATCAAATATCAGAACAGATTCTGATTAAGTCATAAGTTTTGACGCAAGTGCTACAACGCCTACTGCTGAAATTATGTTAGTTAGACTTAAAACAAGAGAATCAATCCTCAGAATAATGTTATTCAAGGGACTCACCTTGTCAGTTGGACCCGAGCCTCAACAAGCCTATACACTAGCACCTTAAATGCAGCCATTAGTAACAGCGGCAAGAGAACACGTCGGACTGCAAGGCGGAATGGCGTCGACGACACACAAATTTGACAGAGCCAAGGGCCAAAGGTCGACTGGGCTATACTGACACTTGTTAACTTACACAACTGTACCTTCGCACGTAAGCAGGAATACACACCAAATTACAGTAACTGAATAAAATATAAAGAACAGAATACAATCACCTTAGCACGAAGTATTGCCGTCAGTGGACAAAGCTCTGCGCTAATACAGTCCGTGTAAGTGCGCCTGAACATCAACAAACTTCGTGTGAACAACAGGTTCATAAATGTGTTACAGACAAGTGACTCGTGCGCTTTTGGATCAAATTAGACAAACAAAACCTGAAACATACGTACAGTGACAGACACAGCCACAAAATATTTTAACACTGAACAGCAATAAGGAAACGCTTCTGAATGCAAAATCCAATACAGAATTTTTAGATCCTGGAAATGACTGCTGCTATGCACAAGCTAAGACTGCACTCATCTAAGTGTATGAGCACTACTTGCACTTAATCATGTTTCAGAATATCTGATCATATATACTCAACCAAAAACGTACAGTAACCACACTGGTAGCACTTACACTAGGCAGTCCAAACTACTGTGACACAGGTAGTGAACACGTAGGCGAGCGAGACCCACCAGCTTGACACTCGCGTATTTACAAAAGTCATCTTTTCATAAGGCTTGCAATTACACAAGGGCAGTAGTGAACAGCCAAAATTTTATAATGGACCTACACTTTCGGATAACTGAATTAATTGATGACATGTGTTCCTAATGTTCCTGTTGTCTGGGAGAAAGTATCGGTTCCAAAGAAGAAATTAAATACAAAAAAGATGTAGAAGCAGTTGTAACGGGACCGTTATTGCGCGACTACTTCTACGCAATAACAATCGAAAGAATTTTGAAAAATTATAAAAACTATTTAGTTAGTACAAAATTCAGATGATGAAGTTAAATATTTGCGATAATTACAGAAAAAGGTCGCCAGCTCATCATGAAAGCGAAAAATATTGTACAGTTGTTAATCAATTTGTCAAAGTATTCACATAATAATTAATGCAAGACAATGAGGTCGAAATAGGTACAATAACACTGACTCGAGCTCAGATTCAAAATCGGACAGCAACACGAAATAAAACTAATTGTGAAATCAGTAAAGCAAATTGCGCTAAACATATGCACTTGACTGCTCATTGTTTGGCACTCAGTCTGCGTAATAAATAACTTCGCGCAGCTTACCACTATGCCTACTGTTAATATTTCTACTATCGTAATTATTCTTAAACAACCATTTTCTGTTAAACGAAATAGATCTTGTTAGTGCGTAACTTTCATTGATTAACGTTTGCATAACACTGTTACGTATTTTGGAAATTAGAGCAGAAATTGTTGTTCACACAAAGAAATTAAACATTCTGATCTATACTAATCACTAAAAATCACTGAAATTACTTTTTCACAATCACCGAATATTAATACTGGTTCTTGAGTGAAGATTTCGCTGAGCAACATAGTCCATTATCTCTTTAACGATTAGTCTCAATTGTTTATTAAAGTTTTGATAAATTCCACTTTTTAAAAGAGATTATCAGAACTAAATTATCTCAGCAATTTTACCCTTCTTTTAATCAACAGTGATGCTGGGTTTTAATTCATAATCTCAGGAGAGGAACCTACTTGGTAATTGCTCAGGTTTAAACACTTGTAACACAGCGTTAACCTTAAGTTGGTAGTTGTTCACAAAATGAAAGTACCACGCCAGTTAGCTTTCAAAAGATAGAGCGCAGCAATCAGTCGTCCTTCTCTTGCAAGTTTTATTCAGCTAACGCGTAAACATTATCAATCCACCACTTCATAGTATCAATGCATGTTCTAGTTTGTCAGTGCCCTGTTGTTCGGGCATCTGTCACAGTTATTTCAAGACTACTACGCTGGTTAGTCTTGATACACTTCTAAATATTAAAGTTGGTCTGGTGTTACTTCAATGAGTGGCTGCTGGTACTGCGTAAGGTAATAATCACTGACAAGCATGGCAATAGGCTCTTCTTAGTGTCTCTTTGCAATGAACAATTTTGGGTCCACAGTACGTCTCCTTCATATTAATTCCTCTTGATGCTATTCGGATTGTGTACAAGAGATCGCGCAGACCCGACTGCACTGTGCGCTTCGCGCCAAGTGACAATGTTCCCTACATCTTAATATACTCTTTGTTCGCAATACCAAGTCGCCCTGACTAGACCAGCGCTGGCCGAAGTGGCCGAGCGGTTCTAGGCGCTGCAGTCTGGAACCGCACGACCGCTACGGTCGCAGGTTCGAATCCGGCCTCGGGCATAGATGTGTGTGCTGTCCCTAGGTTAGCTAGGTTTAAATAGTTCTGAGTTCTAGGGGACTGATAACCTCAGATGTTAAGTCCCATAGTGCTCAGAGCCATTTGAACCATTTTTGACTAGCCCAGCGTGTACACTACTAGTAATCACATAATTCTTTTGTAGACACTGCGTTTAAATTACACAATGATACTCATCCATAAGAAAATATTATTCCATTACTCAAAATTACATTAATATTGGGAAAATTTAGTGTCTTTGATTCTTAATGTTGTGTTACCACTTGCCCCGGGTTCTGTCAATACTAACGGAGCAGTGCGAGCCTCCACTCCATGTCGTCCAAACATCGGCTGCCGCCGCCAGCACTCATCAGCCCAGTTCATTCGAACAGCCCCAGCGATACTACCCGACAACTCTTTGCACCACATTCTCGCTCTCCTCAAAACCCTTCTGCCCTCAGTTCGGCATTGAACGCGACCACTGTGCAGTCATGGACTGTGCGGCTTGTTCCGGCGGCGGTTCGAGTCCTCCCTCGGGCATGGGTGTGTGTGTTTGTCCTTAGGATAGTTTAGGTTACGTACTGTGTAAGCTTAGGGAATGATGACCTTGGCAGTTAAGTCAAAATGGTTCAAATGGCTCTGAGCACTATGGGACTCAACTTCTGAGGTCATTAGTCCCCTAGAACTTAGAACTAGTTAAACCTAACTAACCTAAGGACATCACACATCCATGCCCGAGGCAGGATTCGAACCTGCTACCGTAGCGGTCTCGTGGTTCCAGACTGAAGCGCCTAGAACCGCACGGCCACTTCGGCCGGCCAGCAGTTAAGTCCCATAAGATTTCACACATATATGAACAGTTGAGCAACCAGTGTATCGACATCCAAGAATATACCCGAGGCACGGTACAGGTACCTCTTACGTCATATGTCTACTACACCGATGGAAAACGTTGGTATTTATTTATTTTCTTTTTCTACGCATAATTTTCGTAAATAACTACAACACGAGGACAGGTATGTCATCACAGTTTACTAGTAAAACAATTTGTCGCCATAGTACTCGAGGAGTAATTACACGTATTGTTACAAGACTTGCCAAGCAACTGTGAAGAACGACGTTTTGCCGCAGTATGTGAGAGAACAGAACGGCCAGAACGAATAAAAGAGTGCCCGAGAGGCGTGCGGAGAGCTGGGACAGCCACGCGGCCTGTCCTGTGCTGTGCTCCCACGTAAGCCCGCCCGTCGGAGCTGCCGGCTTAGCCGTCCAATACCGGCGCCTAATCTCGCAGCGGCTGCGGCTGCTCCGGTCCCCTCTCGCAGCACCGCGCCGCGCCGCGCGCGGTCAGGGCTGCAGAGCGGAGTTTGGCCGCACGCAGCCTGCCGGTTTCGTCGGGCGCTCCCTCAGCCAATATCGCGCTCCGCGGACCAGGTGGGATCCCGGTGCACATACCTGCATTCTTTCCTCAATGTTGCACCAACCGCTTTTCGTGAGAGCGCAGCCTCGCGACTTTTCACAATAACTTCACGTTTTCTTTATTTTAGCACAAGCTGAGTAGGCGACGTTGCCCGGATGTATATTTATTTCAGTCTTTTATTAGTCCACCTCCTCCTTCCGTCTGCCTCTGCCCATCTCCTCCTTCACCCCCCCCCCTCCCTGCCCACCCCTACCAAACCCTCTCCCTACAGAAATCCTCCTCACCACTCCCAAATGGCAAATGGTCCAAATGGCTCTGAGCACTATGGGACTTAACATCTGAGGTCATCAGTCCCCTAGAACTTAGAACTACTTAAACCTAACTAACTTAAGGACATCACACACATCCATGCCCGAGGTAGGATTCGAACCTGCGACCGTAGCGGTCACGCGGTTCCAGACTGAAGCGCCGCTCGGTCACTGCGGCCGGCTCACCCCTCCCCTCCTGCTCTTCGTCCGGCTCCTCCAAGCCTTTGTCCATCTGTTACGTCCACCGCCATCTTCTCCTCCCCCTCTCTCTATCCATCTGCTCCCGCCCTCTCTCTGTCCAAACAACTCTCTCTGTCCATTTTCCTCTCCCCCTCTCTATGTCCATTTTCCTCTGCTCCTCTCCCCTGTCTGTACTCATCTCCTCCTTCCTTCTCGCTGATGTCGATCTCCTCCTCCCACTTCTTTCTCGACGTTATCATTCTCACATCAATACGAGGCTGGTGGTTCTTAGCTCCCTACCATATTTCTTTCCAGATTGTAATAAGTGTACCAAATTTGGTTCAAAACTGCCCAGGGATTTCATATTACCTTCCTATCTGTGGCCTTGCTCACGAACTCATATGTCAAATACATTTCAAATATAAATAACATACACTACTGGCCATTAAAATTGCTACACCAAGAAGAAATGTATATGATAAACGGTTATTCATTGGAAAAATATATTGTACTAGAACTGACAAGTGACTACATTTTCACGCAATTTGGGTGCATAGATCCCGAGGAATCAGTACCCGGAGCAACCAACTCTGGCCATAATAACGGCCTTGATACGCCTGGGCATTGAACCACACAGAGCTTGGATGGCGTGTACAGGTACAGCTGCCCATGCAGCTTCAACACGATACCACAGTTCATCAAGAATAGTGACTGGCGTATTGTGAAGAGCCAGTTGCTCGGCCACCATTGACCAGACCTTTTCAATTGGTGAGAGACCTGGAGAATGTGCTGGCCACGGCAGCAGTCGAACATTTTCTGTATCCAGAAAGGCCCGGACAGGACCTGCAACATGCGGTCGTACATGATCCTGCTGAAATGTAGGGTTTCGCAAGGATCGAATGAAGGTTAGAGCCACGGGTCGTAACACATCAGAAATCTAACGTCCACTGTTCAAAGTGCCGTCAATGCGAAGAAGAGCCGACCAAGACGGGTAACCAATGGCACCCCATACCATCACGCCGGGTGATACGCCAGTATGGCGATGACGAATACACGCTTCCAATGTGCGTTCATCGCGATGTCGCCAAACACGGATGTGACCATCATGATGCTGCAAACAGAACCTGGATTCATCGGAAAAAATGGCCTTTTGCCATTCGTGCACCCAGGTTAGTCGTTGAGTACACCATCGCAGGCGCTCCTGTCTGTGATGCAGCGTCAAGCGTAACCGCAGCATGGTCTCCGAGCTGATAGTCCATGCTGCTGCAAACGTCGCCGAACTGTTCGTGCAGATGGTTGTTGTATGCAAACGTCCCCAGCTGTTGACTCAGGGATCGAGACGAGGCTGCACGATCCGTTACAGCTATGAGGATAAGATACCTGTCATCTCGACTGCTAGTGATACGAGGCCATTGGGATCCAGCATGGCGTTCTGTATTACCCTCGTCCACCCACTGATTCCATATCCTGCTAACAGTCATTGGATCTCGACCAACGCGAGCAGCAGTGTCGCGATACGATAAACCGCAATCGCGATAGGCTACAATCCGACCCTTATCAAAGTCGGAAACGTGATGGTACGCATTTCTCCTCCTTACACGAGGCATCACAACAGCGTTTCACCAGGCAACGCCGGTCAACTGCTGTTTGTGTATGAGAAATCGGTTGGAAACTTTCCTCATGTCAGCACGTTGTAGGCGTCGTCACCGGCGCCAAACGTCTGTGAATGGTCTGAAAGGCTACATCATTTGCATATCACAGCATCTTCTTCTTGTCGGTTAAATTTTGCATCTGTAGCACGTCATCTTCGTGGTGTAGCGATTTTAATGGCCAGTAGTGTATTTTATAAATATTTCCACAAATATATCACCTGTATCTCTAGCGAATTTCGCCCTGGAGTTTCATTTTCACACATCTCAATGTTTATGACGTCGTATCTCATGAGCTGTGTGCTGTCAACGATATAATTTTGCAGGTACACTTTCAGTGGCATATGTGAATACTGTCTGCAAAAATTGTCATGAATATAGTAGGACCCCGCCCCCCCCCCCCCCCCCATGAACCATGGACCTTGCCGTTGGTGGGGAGGCTTGCGTGCCTCAGCGATACAGATAGCCGTACCGTAGGTGCAACCACAACGGAGGGGTATCTGTTGAGAGGCCAGACAAACGTGTGGTTCCTGAAGAGGGGCAGCAGCCTTTTCAGTAGTTGCAAGGACAACAGTCTGGATGATTGACTGATCTGGCCTTGTAACAATAACCAAAACGGCCTTGCTGTGCTGGTACTGCGAACGGCTGAATGCAAGGGGAAACTACAGCCGTAATTTTTCCCGAGGGCATGCAGCTTTACTGTATGATTACATGATGATGGCGTCCTCTTGGGTAAAATATTCCGGAGGTAAAATAGTCCCCCATTCGGATCTCCGGGCGGGGACTACTCAAGAGGATGTCGTTATCAGGAGAAAGAAAACTGGCGTTCTACGGATCGGAGCGTGGAATGTCAGATCCCTTAATCGGGCAGGTAGGTTAGAAAATTTAAAAAGGGAAATGGATAGGTTGAAGTTAGATATAGTGGGAATTAGTGAAGTTCGGTGGCAGGAGGAACAAGACTTCTGGTCAGGTGACTACAGGATTATAAACACAAAGTCAAATAGGGGTAATGCAGGAGTAGGTTTAATAATGAATAGGAAAATAGGAATGCGGGTAAGCTACTACAAACAGCATAGTGAACGCATTATTGTGGCCAAGATAGACACAAAGCCCATGCCTACTACAGTAGTACAAGTTTATATGCCAACTAGCTCTGCACATGATAAAGAAATTGATCAAATGTATGATGAGATAAAGGAAATTATTCAGGTAGTGAAGGGAGATGAAAATTTAATAGCCATGGGTGACTGGAATTCGAGAGTAGTAAAAGGGAGAGAAGGAAACATAGTAGGCGAATATGGACTGGGGGACAGAAATGAAAGAGGAAGCCGCCTGGTCGAATTTTGCACAGAGCACAACATAATCATAACTAACACTTGGTTTAAGAATCATGAAAGAAGGTTGTATACATGGAAGAACCCTGGAGATACTAAAAGGTATCAGATAGATTATATAATGGTAAGACAGAGATTTAGGAACCAGGTTTTAAATTGTAAGACATTTCCAGGGGCAGATGTGGACTCTGACCACAATCTATTGGTTATGACCTGTAGATTAAAACTGAAGAAACTGCAAAAAGGTGGGAATTTAAGGAGATGGGACCTGGATAAACTAAAAGAACCAGAGGTTGTACAGAGATTCAGGGAGAGCATAAGGGAGCAATTGACAGGAATGGGGGAAAGAAATACAGTAGAAGAAGAATGGGTAGCTTTGAGGGATGAAGTAGTGAAGGCAGCAGAGGATCAAGTAGGTAAAAAGACGAGGGCTAGTAGAAATCCTTGGGTAACAGAAGAAATATTGAATTTAATTGATGAAAGGAGAAAATATAAAAATGCAGTAAGTGAAACAGGCAAAAAGGAATACAAACGTCTCAAAAATGAGATCGACAGGAAGTGCAAAATGGCTAAGCAGGGATGGCTAGAGGACAAATGTAAGGATGTAGAGGCCTATCTCATTTGGGGTAAGATAGATACCGCCTACAGGAAAATTAAAGAGACCTTTGGAGAGAAGAGAACCACTTGTATGAATATCAAGAGCTCAGATGGAAACCCAGTTCTAAGCAAAGAAGGGAAAGCAGAAAGGTGGAAGGAGTATATAGAGGGTCTATACAAGGGCGATGTACTTGAGGACAATATTATGGAAATGGAAGAGGACGTAGATGAAGATGAAATGGGAGATATGATACTGCGTGAAGAGTTTGACAGAGCACTGAAAGACCTGAGTCGAAACAAGGCCCCCGGAGTAGACAATATTCCATTGGAACTACTGACGGCCGTGGGAGAGCCAATCCTGACAAAACTCTACCACGTGGTGAGCAAGATGTATGAAACAGGCGAAATACCCTCGGACTTCAAGAAGAATATAATAATTCCAATCCCAAAGAAAGCAGGTGTTGACAGATGTGAAAATTACCGAACTATCAGCTTAATAAGTCACAGCTGCAAAATACTAACACGAATTCTTTACAGACGAATGGAAAAACTAGTAGAAGCCAACCTCGGGGAAGATCAGTTTGGATTCCGTAGAAACACTGGAACACGTGAGGCAATACTGACCTTACGACTTATTTTAGAAGAAAGATTAAGGAAAGGCAAACCTACGTTTCTAGCATTTGTAGACTTAGAGAAAGCTTTTGACAATGTTGACTGGAATACTCTCTTTCAAATTCTAAAGGTGGCAGGGGTAAAATACAGGGAGCGAAAGGCTATTTACAATTTGTACAGAAACCAGATGGCAGTCATAAGAGTCGAGGGGTGTGAAAGGGAAGCAGTGGTTGGGAAGGGAGTAAGACAGGGTTGTAGCCTCTCCCCGATGTTGTTCAATCTGTATATTGAGCAAGCAGTAAAGGAAACAAAAGAAAAATTCGGTGTAGGTATTAAAATTCATGGAGAAGAAATAAAAACTTTGAGGTTCGCCGATGACATTGTAATTCTGTCAGAGACAGCAAAGGACTTGGAAGAGCAGTTGAATGGAATGGACAGTGTCTTGAAAGGAGGATATAAGATGAACATCAACAAAAGCAAAACAAGGATAATGGAATGTAGTCGAATTACGTCAGGTGATACTGAGGGAATTAGATTAGGAAATGAGGCACTTAAAGTAGTAAAGGAGTTTTGCTATTTGGGGAGCAAAATAACTGATGATGGTCGAAGTAGAGAGGATATAAAATGTAGGCTGGCAATGGCAAGGAAAGCGTTTCTGAAGAAGAGAAATTTGTTAACATCCAGTATTGATTTAAGTGTCAGGAAGTCATTTCTGAAAGTATTCGTATGGAGTGTAGCCATGTATGGAAGTGAAACATGGACGATAAATAGTTTGGACAAGAAGAGAATAGAAGCTTTCGAAATGTGGTGCTACAGAAGAATGCTGAAGATTAGATGGGTAGATCACATAACTAATGAGGAAGTATTGAATAGGATTGGGGAGAAGAGAAGTTTGTGGCACAACTTGACCAGAAGAAGGGATCGGTTGGTAGGACATATTCTGAGGCATCAAGGGATCACCAATTTAGTATTGGAGGGCAGCGTGGAGGGTAAAAATCGTAGAGGGAGACCAAGAGATGAATACACTAAGCAGATTCAGAAGGATGTAGGTTGCAGTAGGTACTGGGAGATGAAAAAGCTTGCACAGGATAGAGTAGCATGGAGAGCTGCATCAAACCAGTCTCAGGACTGAAGACCACAACAACAACATAGCTAGGAGAAAAAAAGTAGTAATAATTTATAGCGTGTGCCTGATGCGTTAGTTTTACAGCATGAGTAGCGAAAATGTAGTAAGCGATAAACTTTTTCTTCTTTCATAATTCTTTGGAGGGTTGTCAGAGGTAAAAAGTTTCAAACAGGTTTGAAATTATGCGTAAAATTTTATACAAGTTAGTAAGTTCTGTCATTCTGAACTACTTAATCAATAAGGTTTGCGAATTCGCGGGTCGTGCTTTACACCACTTTTTCACCCCCACATAGTTGGGTTGAAATCAGCCCACTGGCTTACGAGGAGATTTGTAAGACACACACACACACACACACACACACACACACACACACACACACACACACACACACACGCACACACACACACGCGCGCGCACGCACGCACGCACGCGCGCGGTATGGAAGTTCGTAGCGTTTTTATTTTGTTTATTACTATTCAGGTTGCTATGGATTTGTTTAGCGATTGTCATTTTTTATTTGTTTTTCACTGTTGCTGTTTGCGCTGTTGATGCGTTGCAGCTTCGAATTCTGCCTCGGGCACGAGCACGGATGTGTGTGATGTCCTTAGGCTGGTTAGGTTTTAGTAGTTCTAAATCTAAGGGACTGGAGTGTCAAGTGTACAAATCAGGATATTTCGACATTGAGTTCAATAGAGGGGTGACAGCAGCAGAGGCAGCCAGGAACAATTGCGCCGTGTATGAGGATAATGCCACTGGAGAGAACAAAGCAAGGAAATGGTTTTGTCATTTTAAGGACTATCGTTTTGGCTTCACTGTAAGTGTAAATGCATGAGTAGGAATAAAATATTAATGTGTTCATTAATGTTAGCACTATTCACACATTCATATCCTGTAAACAGTCTCGTTCCACATCATTTCGATAAAAGAACCATTAAAATGATCTATGGATCATGTAATTAGTTTAGTGACTCACCATGTTCAGGAAGACCTTCGGGGTTTCAGGGAGAGCGTTTGAAGACATTAATCCACAATGATCCACGTCATTCTAGTCGACAATTGATGAATGTGATGAACTGTGATTATTCTACCATACTGCGACATCTGCGTGCAATGGAGGTCAAAAATCGGGTACGTAGATACCGCATGCTCTCAGTCAAAACCGCAAAAATCAGCGGGTGGTCATATGTGCTTCTCTGCTTCTCCGTCATCATTTGGCTTGTGCGCAACACCGATCATTCCTATCCTGTACCATTACTGGTGATGAGAAATGGTGTCTTTGTGATAACGTAAGGAAAAGAGAGGAATGGTTAAGCCGAACAAAGCAGCAACTCCCCGTACAAAGAGCTGTGCGCATCCACAAGAGATGTTATGAATATGGTGGAACAGCGACACTGTGGTGACTTCGAATTGCTTCCCCGAGGTGTAACCATCATTTCTGACATTTACTATCAACAACTGAGCCCATAGTATTGATACCACATTCTCTTCCCTGTTCCTAAAGGTATTTCTTCCAATAACAGACCTAATGTTTCTTGCAGGAATGTGGTGTACTTCCTATCATTAAGATTTCCTTCGATGAAATAGGGGCCTGTAATTCTGTCCTCCAGAATCCCACACCATACATTCACCGACCACGGTTTTTGTTGTGCAACTTGCCACAGACAACATGGATTTTCAGTTGCCCAATAATGCATGTTAAGCAAATTAACATTTCCATTGTTCGTGAATGGAGCCTCGTCAGTAAACAAAATCAAATTAATAAATGTGTCATCCCTCTGAATCTGAAATTGAACCCATCGGCAGAATTCAATACAACGCATACAATCCGTACCGCTTAACTCTTGGTGGAGACTGATATGGTAAGGATGATATTTATGGAGATGCAGAACACGAACAACACTACTCTGGCTCATGCCAGATTCCCTTGCGATTTGACCTGAAGTAACACAAGCATCTCGATTTACAGTGGCAATAGTACCAATTTCCATTTCCTCGTTAGTAACTTTCCTTTGCCGGATATGTTTCCGAGGCGTGAAAGATCCAGGTGTTCTCAAATTATCATACTCATATTTAAATGTACGACGTGTAGGGCGAGTACATTGAGAATGTCTTTCAGCGTATAAGCCTCTAGCTCTCACTGAATTTCGTTGGCATTCTCCTTAAATGAGAAGCATATTGGCTTGTTCTTCGAAGGAATACATCATTCGCATTCACTTGATTCGACGATATTAGTCTTACCGTTCCTATTAGTGTTGTACTGCGAAACCGTCGAATGGTGTTTACATGTCAAGGCACGTTAGATGGATCCGCCGTATTCGGCGAATATTTACCATATGCACGATATACGAGAGAGAACTGTCAGAGCATGTCCTTCGATATGTGCCGATGTCGTAAGGAATACCACTCAATCCATGACAAGAAGATGGCAGCACTGCATTGATACCAGTGGTCATTACTTCAAACACATTCTGTAAATGGAAGTTCATGGCACCTTTTTGACATTCTTTGAGCTTCAAAGACCTTACTTTTACACATCATTGAACTTGCCTCGATAGTCGCTATCAGAAAGTAAGTACCAAACTAAGGCACCCCATTTAAAAATACAAAGTTGACCTTCATATCTCTGACGCAACCCCAACTATCAACAAAACACCGCCGTCATATTAAGGCCCCCGTAGTTCCATGCAACTTCTGTCCCACAAAATTTTCAGCTACTATTATACTTTCGGAGTGGCAATAGTCAGTGAATTGGCCTGAATATATACGTGGTTGCATTGATTTTGCCAAAAAACAGTATAAACTGGTGATAGTAAAGTAGAAAATATGCAAAGAATTCAGAAAGTAGACAATTGCACCATGCATAACGGTCGCCAAATATGTTCTTCGTTTTTTCCAACTTAACGGATTTAGACACACATCAGCAATGGGCGCGACCAGTGCTGGCAGCAGTACAGCCCTGACAGCGATGAGGCATGCTGTAAATAATGTCATCAATCTCAAGTTGAGGCAATAATCCCTCACATCCTGCAGAGCTGCTGGCAAATCTGGGAGAGTGGTCGGTGGATGCTGATGTGATTCAACCTTTGTCTCTAGTGTATCCTAGACGTGCTCAACGGGATTCAGATTGGGAGAGCGACCAGGCTTCCGTTTACAAGAAAACATGAATCACCCGTTCTTTATGATGTCGAGCAGTATCGTCTATCAGTACGAAACCTGGGCCCACTGCGCCTCGCAGCAACCCCACCAGAGGTCCCAAGAGCTCGTTTTTTGGTCATCAGTCTACTGACTGGTTTAATGCGGCCCGCCACAAATTCCTTTCCTGTGCTAACCTCTTCATCTCAGAGTAGCACTTGCAACCTACGTCCTCAATTATTTGCTTGACGTATTCCAATCTCTGTCTTCCTCTACAGTTTTTGCCCTCTACAGCTCCCTCTAGTACCATGGAAGTCATTCCCTCATGTCTTAGCAGATGTCCTATCATCCTGTCCCTTCTCCTTATCAGTGTTTTCCACATATTCCTTTCCTCTCCGATTCTGCTTAGAACCTCCTCATTCCTTACCTTATCAGTCCACCTAATTTTCAACATTCGTCTATAGCACCACATCTCAAATGCTTCGATTCTCTTCTGATCCGGTTTTCCCACAGTCCATGTTTCACTACCATACAATGCTGTACTCAAGACGTACATCTTCAGAAATTTCTTCCTCAAATGAAGGCCGGTATTTGATATTAGTAGACTTCTCGTGGCCAGAAATACCTTTTTTGCCATAGCGAGTCTGTTTTTGATGTCCTCCTTGCTCCGTCCTTCATTAGTTATTTTACTGCCTAGGTAGCAGAATTCCTTAACTTCATTGACTTCGTGACCATCAATCCTGATGTTAAGTTTCTCGCTGTTCTCACTTCTACTACTTCCCATTACCTTCGTCTTTCTCCGATTTACTCTCAAACCATACTGTGTACTCATTAGATTGTTCATTCCGTTCAACAGATCACTTAATTCTTCTTCACTTTGACTCATGATAGCAATGTCATCAGCGAATCGTATCATTGATATCCTTTCACCTTGTATTTTAATTCCACTCCTGAACCTTTCTTTTATTTCCATCATTGCTTCCTCGATGTACAGATTGAAGAGTAGGGGCGAAAGGCTACAGCCTTGTCTTACACCCGTCTTAATACGAGCACTTCGTTCTTGATCGTCCACTCTTATTAATCCCTCTTAGTTGTCGTACATATTGTATATGACCCGTCTCTCCCTATAGCTTACCCCTACTTTTTTCAGAATCTCGAACAGCTTGCACCATTTTATATTGTCGAACGGTTTTTCCAGGTCGACAAATCCTACGAAAGTGTCTTGATTTTTCTTTAGTCTTGCTTCCATTATTTGCCGTAAGGTCAGAATCGCCTCTCTCCTCCCTTTACTTTTCCTAAAGCCAAACTGATCGTCACCTAGCGCATTCTCAATTTTCTTTTCCATTCTTCTGTATATTATTCTTGTAAGCAGCTTCGAAGCATGAGCTGTTAAGCTGATTGTGCGATAATTCTCGCACTTGTCAGCTCTTGCCGTCTTCGGAATTGTGTGGATGATGCTTTTCCGAAAGTCAGATGGTATGTCGCCAGACTCATATATTCTACAAACCAACGTGAATAGTCGTTTTGTTGCCACTTCCCCCAATTATTTTAGAAATTCTGATAGAATGTTATCTATCCCTTCTGCCTTATTTGACCGTAAGTCCTCCAAAGCTCTTTTAAATTCCGATTCTAATACTGGACTCCTTATCTCTTCTAAATCGACTCCTGTTTCTTCTTCTATCACATCAGACAAATCTTCACCCTCATAGAGGCTTTCAATGTATTCTTACCACCTATCTGCTCTCTCCTCTGCATTTAACAGTGGAATTCCCGTTGCACTCTTAATGTTACCACCGTTGCTTTTAATGCCACCAAAGGTTGTTTTGACTTTCCTGTATGCTGAGTCTGTCCTTCCGACAATCATATCTTTTTCGATGTCTTCACATTTTTCCTGCAGCCATTTCGTCTTAGCTTCCCTGCGCTTCCTATTTATTTCATTCCTCAGCGACTTGTATTTCCGTATTCCTAATTTTCCCGGAACATGTTTGTACTTCCTCCTTTCATCAATCAACTGAAGTATTTCTTCTGTTACCCATGGTTTCTTCGCAGCTACCTTCTTTGTACCTATGTTTTCCTTCCCAACTTCTGTGATGGCCCTTTTTAGAGATGTCCATTCGTCTTCAACTGTACTGCCTACTGCGCTATTCCTTATTGCTGTATCTATAGCGTTAGAGAACTTCAAACGTATCTCGTCATTCCTTAGTACTTTCGTATCTCACTTCTTTGCGTATTGATTCTTCCTGACTAATGTCTTGAACTCCAGCCTACTCTTAATCACTACTATATTGGATCTGAGTCTATATCTGCTCCTGGGTACGCCTTACAATCCAGTATCTGATTTCGGAATCTCTGTCTGACCATGATGTAATCTAATTGAAATCTTCCAGTATCTCCCGGCCTTTTCCAAGTATACCTCCTCCTCTTGTGATTCCTGAACAGGGTATTCGCTATTACTCGCTGAAACTTGTTACAGAACTCAGTTAGTCTTTGTCCTCTTTCATTCCTTGTCCCAAGCCCATATTCTCCTGTAACCTTTTCTTCTACTCCTTCCCCTACAACTGCATTCCAGTCGCCCATGACTATTAGATTTTCGTCCCCGTTTACATACGGCATTACCCTTTCAATATCCTCATACACTTTCTCTATCTGTTCATCTTCAGCTTGCGACGTCGGCATGTATACCTGAACAATCGTTGTCGGTGTTGGTCTGCTGTCGATTCTGATTAGATCAACCCGGTCACTGAACTGTTCACAGTAACACACCCTCTGCCATACCTTCCTATTCATAACGAATCCTACACCAGTTATACCATTTTCTGCTGCTGTTGATATTACCCGATACTCATCTGACCAGAAATCCTTGTCTTCCTTCCACTTCACTTCACAATTTAGATTGTGCCTTTGCATTTCCCTTTTCAGATTATCTAGTTTCCCTACCACGTTCAAGCTTCTGACATTCCACGCCCCGACTCGTAGAACGTTATCCTTTCGTTGATTATTCAATCTTTTTCTCATGGATACCTGAAAGCAGTTAAACGTTGCCGATTCAACGGTACAACTTCATGAAGAGGCGTTCGAGTGGTCGACGCAATCCCTGCTCACATCATTAGGGACCCTCCCAGAGGTCGGTCTCTTTCCACAATATTCGGGTCCCGAAATCTTATTCCACGTTCCCTACAGATGAGAACCTGCCGAGAATCACTTTACAGACCAATTCAGTACTCATCTGAGGAAAGAACGTTGGCCCACTGTTGAACCGTCCAAGTGGCATGCTGACGAATCCACTCTAGACGTTCCCTTCTGTGAAGACGTGTCAGAAGTACACATACAGCAGGTCTCCGGCAATAAAGGCCATCCTGCAGACGCCCTCCGTACACCGTTTGTCTCGATACAACACTTCCAGTGGCTACTGCGAGATGAGATGCCAGCTGCCGTGCAGTACTAAGCACGTCGACAGGACACCAACTAAATGGTTATGTCTGAGCAGTCGAAACGTGCTCATAGCTGCTGTTGCGCTCTCCGCTACTTTGATTGAAGGAGAATTAACAAGGAGTGTTCATGCCGTTAGCAATCTCAACATTGCGAAACTGTCGTGATTATTGTTTTAAGGCACGGGCATAATCTGTCGCATTTTGCACTCGCAGCATGGTCGCAGGGAAACAAGACGGGCGGCGGAAAGTCGACTCCGTGAAGGTGCCATCGGTAGCGTTGTTCAGTGGACATGCCCATCACCCGAGAAGAGTAAAGGCGACGATCGTAGGCCTGTTCTTCTTCTGTACGTCCAGTGCAGAGTCATACTATGGGCAGAGATGTACGACAAGATGGTCGACTGCTGGGAGCTCGGATTCGGCACCGAGACTTTTGACTCGGACGCCATGATCGAGTCACAGGCAGAGAGCATGGCCGACTTCAAGGGACTCAAACACGTTGGTGCTATCCATACACCAGCAGCGCCCGAGAAGGAGATGACGCCATAAAACTGCCTTCCATTTGCGATGAGAAAGAAGTTGAGAGAGGGCGCTACGTTCGGGTTTCGCAGATGTAACAATCAAGCGGCACAACCGGACCAATAACAAGAGGCGGCCACTTTTTCATGTCCCCGCGCAAGCGGCAGGCTACTCCAGCGACCACTTTGAGATGCGGAAGATTCTGGACTTACGGTCAAAGTGGAAGCTCTCACCCCTCCCCCTCCCCCCACCCCCAGGGGTAGACCCCAAACCCCAGTGTTTCAGGTGTCAGGGAGGACGTTACTGCCGCGACGTCCTGATATGAGCCACCTGCTCAGTCGAGAAGGACAGCCGCGCCTGTAACGGAAGAAGAGGCGTCGAAATACGCTCGGTATAGTGAGCCACATATCGCCAACTGACGAGGCTGTCAGGCCTTCTCTGGTCCCAGCCGTATCTCAAGAAGAAATTCCGCCGAATGGAAAAGCTCCTGTAGCCAGCGGACCCCTAGACGGCGCATTTGAGAGGCAAGCCGCCTAACGGCTTCCGCCGACCGCGAGCGGCCGAAATGTCCCACCAGCGGTAGCTGCTGTTGTGTGTGTGTGTGTGTGTGTGTGTGTGTGTGTGTGTGCGTGCGTGCGTGCAATGGCGGGGAGTGAAGTGGGGAGGGGGGGGGGGGGGCGAGCGTCGTATATCCGCGAGCGGAAAAGCGACAGGCGCTACTCATGCCTTACAAGACATGTGTAAGAGGAAACACGCGAAATGTAGCTTTCATTCTGTGTCGTTCACGTGTATCTAGCGCTGGTTAGTCTGTGTTGTTCACGTGTTCTGATTAGCCATTCACAAACTAAGAGACACTAGGTATTCTACTTCTTTGTGGAGAATACAGAAGGAATCCAAAAAGAACAGCTTAGTTGTACGCCCAGAGGTATTGTATCAGATTGTCTCCAACAAGAATTATCGCGGCGAATGTGATAAAAAAGGAAAGAAAAGAGTATTGCAGGGGAATTGTAGTATTTGGCAGAGAGTAAGTGTCAAGCCTGTTACGAGCAGAGCCATGAAGTAGATGTTCTGACAGCTGACGCTCGTAATCCACATGCGGAACTGTTGAGTGCCTCTGGAATACGTTGGCACACCATTGTTCGCATTTTGCGCGCATAAGGCATCCACCCGTATCATGTGTCACTTCATCAGCACACTAACCAATGGCGACACAGAATAGGCATGAAATTCTGTTCTACGGTTACGATGCGATCCAAGAACAGTAGGCTCTATCTTCAAGGAATTCTCTTTACCGAAAACGCTACCTATAGAAAATATGGAAAGCTGAGTGGAAGAAATACGCGTTATTGCACAACAAAGAACCCACACTGGTTGAGGCATGTTGAACACCAAAGGCAGTAGAGAGTGGACGTCTGTAGTGGGATTAGCTACTCCGTTAAGAAATTTTAATTGTAAAAGACACGCACAATTTTTACTGAAATCCTACTGGCTCTCCCGGTGGAAGTATCGTTAGAAATACGTAGATGTTGTTTCAGCGGTATAAGTGTGCCTCACCACTTGCTTGTGACTACGAAAGCTCTTCTCCAGCCCTTTGCTAGTCACTGGGTAGGGAGTGAAGACGTTTTCATTTGGCCAGCACGTTCACCTAATTTGACGCCACTGGACTTTTTTTCCCAGCAGTAAACTTAAATATGAAATCCATCCGTAAGTTAAGACAACCTACGGCTACTTACATGTGCGAGAAAAATAAGGGCATTTCATCAATCTATCCAGACATCACTGCAACAGCGTCTGCAAACGTGTATTGCATTAGACGGTGGGCATTTTCAACACTTCATGACGTTGCTGATGAAGCTTTGCAGTGTAAGTGTGTATTGAAATTAAAATTACGATGTGAAGTTATTGTTTAACATTTTCTTTACTTGAATTCCCTGCACTGAAACAAGAGCAGAAGTGTCACCGTAGTTAACTGATGAATCGTCCTTAGATCCCAAATGCAGCACCTTCCAGTTAGTATGTCGGTCCTCTCACAAATACCGAAGTGTGGTAAGTATCAGTTTTAATTTGAACTTATGCGAGTTCACATAGTCGGTGTTGTCCTGATATTCTCGTCCTCAGCTATTCCGCGGGGACATCCTCATTATCAGTTCGGTTAGTTTTCAACATCATTCTGCAGAACCGCGTCTCATAGGCTTTCGTCATTTTCTTTTTCTGCTTTCCCACAGTCCGCGACATTTTTCCACACAACCCTGTAGTCCAAAACATTCTCAGCAATCTATTTCTCAAGGTAAAGCCTACAGTAGTAGAGGTCTTTCGGTAAGGAATCCTCTCTTCACATGTGTCGGTTTTCTTTTCATATATTGCTCGCCTCGCCTGTCATTCCTTATTTTACTTCCAAGGCAGCGTAATTCCTTCAATTCGTCCATTACGAAGTACTCAGTTTTGGTGTTAAATTTATCGCTCAACTCACTTGGGCACCTATTTAATTTACTCTCAGTCCACATTGTGCACTCAGTAGACTATTCATTCTGTCCAACAGGTCCTGTAGTAGAAGCACTACGCCGTTGAACAAACAACACCCCGTAACTGACTGTGCCTCGAAAGCACAAAAGCGTTCTGAGCACAGAACATGTTTGTGCTTCCTATCTCTTCATGTCAGAAAGCAGTTCTTGGGTGAAGGCTTCAGCTGTTTGAAATAGAGAACGTTTCGGAAGACGATCTTTACACGGAGAAAGAAATCGTTCCTTCCTTGAGAGTAGGGTTGGAAGGTGGTAGTTTGCTTTAGAGAGTGATTGACTTCTGCCAGCCAGTGCGCCAATAACCGATCTCGTGTAGGTCTTCCTGCGTTTCGTTACCTTCTCACTTTTCAACATACATATGGACAATGGAAGAACAGGAGAACGTGAACAATTTTTTGAATTTCCCAATGCCTCAATTAGGCGGCATTTCTTTCCATTATACACGTTCCACTCATATTAATCTCACAATCGTCTACGGCCGACCACTATGACCTGCGCAGGAGAGCCTCCGTAAAGTTTGGAAGGTAGGAGACGAGGTACTGGCAGAAGTAAAGCTGTGAGTACCGGACGCAAGTCGTGCTTCGGTAGCTCAGTTGGTCAGTCCGGCTTTCGCCGCCGTGCAGTGCGGACGTGTAGTTGTTTCCGCCTGCGGAGCGCTCGCGCTCGCTGTTGTTTACATTTCAGCGGCCGTCACTTACGTGTCGCTTACGTGCACTAGAACCATGGCCAACCGTATTCGAAAATCAACTTTACGATTCAACTTCCGCAGCGACTACGCACGACCAAAGGCCTTGGAAGTGGAACGCTTCCTACGTGACGTTGCTAAGATCCCAGCTTCTGACATCTTGGGCATCCATTTGTCCATATTAAGCAGTACTGTGTACGTCAAAGTCGTCAATGACGCGGTATGTGAAAGAATACTTCGTGACACCAACCATGGACGGTAATGTCGGAGCGGTCACTGTCGACCATGCCGGCTTAGGAAAGCGCACCTTACGAGTTTTCGAACTCCCGTTCGAGCTTCTGGCGGAAGACGTTATCGCGGCTTTCCGCCCCTATGGCACTGTACATGGCCACACTGCCGAACGCTGGGCGCAATTCCAAACGTACCCCGTTCTTAACGGTGTACGGCAGATCACCATCGACCTCCATCGCCACGTGCCATCTTACCTGCAAATTAGCGGGTGCCGCGCGGTTGTCATATACGACGGCCAACCCAAGACCTGTTCCGGGTGCGGCAAAGAAGGCCACCTCCGATCTGAGTGTCTTCAGCGACGAATCACCCAATTGCCAGCCGCTACCGTGGCACCTCCGGCTCCCACGACGGTTTTACCGATCACCTACGCATCGGCGCTCTCTTCTCCTCCCACCGGCCGCCGCCCATCGGACCATGTACCGGTGACCCTTCCAGCTGCTACGGATACCGCCGGGGCCGACACGTCGCGCTCAAAGCCTGACGCTACTCCGGCGCCACTACCAACAGCGACGACTTCCGACACCCACCCGCCTGAACATATGGACGCCCCTTCATTTGACGTTCCCGCGACGGCCTTCCTCTCAGAGCGACGCGACTCCCTTCCGTCTTCCGACACGGAGGGGCGAACCCGCAAACAACGTTCACCTAAAAGGCGCAAGAGGAGGCGCCGTACGGTCTCGGAACGAGACGGATCACCTCCCCCTGATGCTGTAGAGGCCGTCCGACCCGACGAGGCCTCGGAGAACCTACACGACGATACGAATGACGACAACATGACGCCGGCTGTGGATGCGTCGATGCCTACTCTACTGGCTCGCTCAGGTGCTCCTGAAGCAATGGACTCCACCGATGCGACTGCCGCCGAGACGTCCTCCGCCCCTACGACCGAAGTGGAACGTACGACCATCACAACGACAACGCCTTCAATGGTGTGGAGTGAGGACGTCGATGAGAACCCGGACCACACGCTGGGGACAGATTTACCCCAGACGGAAGCATCGTTACGCCGCTCATAACGCCGTCAGGTGGCGTACGGCACGACTCACCGTTGCCTCGCCCATCTTCCGCCGGTGGAGTTCCCCTCCACGGCGGCGTACGGCTCCAAACCTACCGAATAGCGACGATCAACACTAACACCATTAGCTCACCCGTGAAACTTCAACTGCTGCGAGAGATGATATGGGCGTCGGACATCGATATCGCACTACTACAGGAAGTACACTTGGCCACACTTCCAGACGTCGCGGGATATAACACTTATCCTTCTCCTGGTGACCACCTGGGACGTGGCGTAGCCATCTACGCCAGAGAAGGCATTCCAGTGGCCGATATCACATACCTTCCATCTGCCAGAGGCATGGCCGTCACCGTCATGGGGACGCGTATCATTAACATTTATGCTCCGTCAGGCTCCAGCCGCAGACGCGACAGGGCACTCTTCTATTCAGAAGAAATCGCTCCTTTGTTTCTTGGACGCTGCGACCATTACTTGCTTGGGGGTGATTTTAATTGTGTCTTGCACCCTAAAGATCAAGTGCCCCACTACAACACCTGTCAAGAACTGCGTCTTGTCGTCCGAGATCTGTTGCTCCGCGACACTTGGGAAGTTCGGCACGGCGACGCGCCTGGACATACTTACCAGACGAGTCACTCCGCGAGCCGCCTTGATAGAATTTACGTCTCTCGGGAACTCACACCTACAGTCCAAGGTGCAGAACTTTGGCCCCGGGCCTTTTCGGACCACTGTGCCTACATCTGCAACATTCTCTTCCCCAAGCAAGTGGTCTGGCGTAGTCGTGCACCGTGGAAGCTAAACACCTCCCATCTTCATGATCCCGAATGACTTCAACGTGTTACCGAGACATGGGCCACCTGTGAACGTCGCTTACCTAAATAGTGCACGACCTTGACCTGGTGGCTGGAATGTGCCAAATCTGCCATTCGGCGTACTTTGATTCAGTATGGAAAGGAAATTGCTATGTGGCGCCGGCACACTACCGACTACTTCTACGCCGTTCTCCGCGACCTGGACGCCCAACCGCCCACCCCCGACACCCAGAGGGAACGCAGCAGGATTAAGGCGCAAATTATAACTTTGACACGCCGTAGACTGCAGGGGGCTATGGTGCGAACCCGATGTCAAGATTCGGCGGAACAAGAACATCCGACCATGCATCATACCGCCTCCGATAGGAAACATCGACGACAACAACTCATCACCGAGATCACCACCTGTCGCGGCCAGCACATCACTTGCCAGGCCGAAATCGTTAGTGCCTTTGTCGACCACTACCGCACAATGTACCAGGAGGAGACTACCAACGACCACGCTGAGGAGTCTGTGTTACCACACGTAACTCGCACCCTCGCCAGCGACAAAGCGGACGAGCTGATGGAGCCCATTGCGCGTGACGAAATCCACGATGCAATCAAAAAAGGTGCTCTGAATAAGTCACCTGGTGTCGACGGATTGCCGATAGAATTTTATCGCGCTTTCTTCACACTAATGGCGTCACGGTGGACAACGATGTTTCATGAACTGCTGACGATGGGGAACGCCGTACCGCCGTCCTTCGTCACGGGAATTATTATACCCATCCACAAACCGACACCAGGTGTGACGACAGCACATCACCGTCCCCTGACCCTGCTTAACGCAGACTGTAAAATTTTTACACGCCTACTGGCAACGCGATGCCGCAAGATCCTGCCTAGCATTCTATCCCCGGAACAGACAACTCCGGGCGGAACAGTTAATATACAAACGGCCACAGGAGAATGTCGCGATTTAATTGCATTGGCAGCGGCGTGCAGACTCCGCGCCGCAGTGGTTGCCATTGATTTTGACAGCGCATTCGACAAAGTGCGGCATCTTTTTCTGTTCTCAGTGATGAACCGCATGGGTTTTCCACCAGCCTTTATCGACGTGCTCCGGCGCCTGTACGGCACCGCCGAATCGCTGATTCAGGTTAATGGCCGTGTGGCGGGACCAGTGGCGATTCGGCGTTCCGTACGGCAAGGCTGCCCACTTTCGACCCTACTCTATGCCATAAGCCTGGAGCCGCTCATCGGGAGTCTGACGAGCCACCTTTCTGGTCTCACTTTGCGACAGCACAGTTTTCGATGTCGTGCGTATGCGGACGACCTCCTCCTCTTGATCCGCTCACGGAGTGAAACACACACGGTATTTGATTTGATATCAACGTACGGCACTGCAGCGGGCAGTAACATGAATGTGGCTAAATCCGCGGCGATGCCCATTGGACGCGGCCTCTCACACGACGACTTAGCACCTCTCCCGTGTGTACAAAAACTACGATACCTTGGTATCATTTTCACCTCCACCGTGCGCCGCTCCGCTGCCATCAATTTTCGGCGTGCACTCCAAACTATCCGCATGACGGTGCGACAAAATCTTCTCCGACGACTCGACTCTTTACAACGTGTCCAATACCTCAATCAACATGTGGCGGCCAGAATGGTCCACATCGCACAGGTCCTCCCGCTGCCATCAACTATTGGACGCAGCCTCCAGGCTGCCTTCGGATACTTCCTTACGGCTGGTACGCTCTTTAAGGTCCGCTACGACACGCTCACCCTTCCCCCGAGAGCGGGGGGCCTCGGCCTTGTCAATGTGCGACTCCACGCGGCGTCCTTGTACATGTCCACCATGCACAAGCAGTGTCACGGGGGCACCTCCCTTACGCGCAGCTTGCTGGAAATTCTTGTGCCCGCGACCATAACACCACCAGTACCAGTCGGACACATCAAGCACCATATGACGCACATTTCTGATTTCATCGTCGACTTCAGTTATGCTCACACACACATACCGACCACGCGTTCTCCTCGACCTAAAGATTTTTACACCCCACTCCTTCGTTCCATATCCAGCAACAATATCGGACTGAGACATCCGTCCACGCGGTGGCCAACGGTTTGGCGTCACATCCACCAGCCTTTTCTTCCCTCCAACGTCCGGACAACATGGTACCAAGTCGCAAATGAAAAATTCGCCACAAATCATCGTCTTCACGCCATCGGACTAAAGGACTCTCCACTTTGTTCCATTTGCCACCTCGTGGATGACAATGTCCATCAACTGACTTGTGCTGCCACCAGTGACGTCTGGAAACTTGCCCGACAGTTCGTTGCCTGTTACCTCCGCGTTCCGCCGGACTCGATTGACCCATGGGCTTTTATCCATCCTGAGAATACTTATTTCCCCGCCACCAAAAATCATGCGATTGTATGGGTCAAGGGATGGACGATCACCTACATGTATAATGATGGCGACAAATCACGCCTTGATTTCTGGAAGTACTTACAAACAGCCCACAGTGAAGTCGCACACCGACCGCGCTACCGCGCCTTCTTCGCCAATTACCTATATGCGATCTTTACTTCACCCCCGCTCAGTTGGATGGTGCCACACGCCGACAGTGCTCCCTCCCCCCCTGCTGACATCTGAGACCCCCCGCGCTACTTTCTATATTGTAACCCACAGTGAAGTAGGCGCATGGACACGCGCCTCCTTTCTTTTATGCACTACACCAGAAAACACTGGTCTTTCCCTCACTGCACTGTATATTGCTTATACACTTTTTTCCCTACACCTTGTTCATAAAAAAAAAATTGCTCGCCTTGTACGAGTATAATGTGTTATTTTCGCCTGAAGGATGGCATTTCTGTGGTATTTAAGTTTGTACCAATAAAGATCTTTTTTTTCATTTACCCTTTTCCTGGTAAAAAAAATAATAATACAAATAATAAAATAAATCAAAAAGCTACTTTGAGGGAGTGATTCAGGGACGGGAGGGGGGGGGAGACATCGCGGCCAGGCCTCGGGTTTCGACCCCTGCCCGCCTTGTCTCCACCTACTCATAACTGAACACTCTTTATTTAAAATTAAAAAAAAAAAAGTTGGTAGAGCACTTGTCCGCGAAAGGCAAAGGTCCCAAGTTCAAGTCTCGGTCGGGCACACAGTTTTAATCTGCCAGGAAGTTTCAAATCAGCGCACACTCCGCTGCAGAGTGAAAATCTCATTCTGTTAATATTTTTTGTTAATTAGTTTAAAAAGTATTTCTTAAAAACTATAAAATGGATAAAGTACATTTTAGTACAGTTGACTCTATTATCATCATGTAATAAACAGCAAAATATTAAGGTCGTGCATCAAATAGTTTTTTCCAGAAATGGGTCAAATACTTGCCTACATTAACATGGGTTAGATAGGCAGGGTGTGGTCCCCTAAATCGTCAGTATTGCCGAGACTCTCCGATACTGAAAAAGCACCCCAGCTTTGTACCTAATGGGGAAAGCCTCCATGTACCTCAGGCGTGGGTGATCCACTGATGTGATGCACATCCGAAGGAACAGACACTGTGGGGACTACAGCCATTACGGAAAATCATGAAATGTATTGAAAGTTGCTAATATGGACTACCATCAGCTGCACAATGGAATCACGACAGTGAAAATTGGTGCTGCATCAGGACTGGAACATTTTCCGCTTATCAAGAGCGGTCGACTTACCGTTTAGCTATCTGAACACGACTCACGGCCGGACCCAAACTTCCATATGTCGTCAACCATGTGTCTACAACCAGCACTCGTACATTCATGATGTATATTCCCGTGCAGGGGAGACATTTTAATGGAAAGTCCCTTGCCTAGCACTAGTGAATAATACGATATGTCAGTGGCTGTGTTGTTCAGAATTAGATGCACTGTTACTTCCGACATGCATGCATGGAGGCAAAGATAGCGACACACAGAGAGATAATGACAATGGGTTAGGCAGAACGAGCGAGTGAGAAAGGCCAACTGGGAGTGTATGGTTATGAGCGATGGACTACTGGGTCCGAGTTAGTTACAGTTAGGGCTCGTTGTGGAAAGTAGCACCATAAAAAAAAGTCACCATACCAAAATTTTTGGGAAAACTTGTAAAGGTGCTGAGAAAGGTAGAACGAGGCAGTCTTTTAAATAAATATGAAAATATTCGAGTTTTTTGTCCTCCGATAAGGGCATTTGTCCACTGGTAACTTACTTCACGAAGAAAGCAAAGCAGACGAGCTGAGTCAAGTATTTCCAAGTCACTCGATGTTGGAAAAACGGAAAAGTGAGTTACGTGGTGTTGTTTCTTCAACGACGCTCTGGTAACAGTTCTCTCTATGCGTGTGTGTATGGCTGGGTGGGTGGCTGGAGGGGTCGGGTCCCCGAGTGTACTTACTCCTTGTGGGCGGAGTTGCGACGTCGTTACGCTGCGCCCGCTTTCCCGCTGGCTGCACGCCGGGACACGCCTGCGTCGCAGGGCGGACGTCACCACCGGCAGTGCACCGGCCCCTAATTGCTGCCGCAGGCGCGCGTGGCTGCGCATCGGCTGCGACAGCCGAGCGAAAAGAGAACGTCTCCCAGCACGTGCCGTGCCGTGCCCTGCGGCCTCGCAGCGAACGCGCCGCGTGCGCTTACATGGCGCTGTCAGCGCAGAGATGGTGGCCCCACGGATGACATGCGCCGCGTTCGAACAGCGATTGCTGATGCTTTTTTGGAGCAGTAAAACTCTAAAACTTGTCAATTGCCAAATGTATCGTAGGGTGACAGCACAATACGGTGATTCGAGAGTATCCCTGCAGCAACTGTACGAATACGCATATACGAGCACGTGGCGTCTGTGCTTTCCGACATATCTAAGCGAACAGACACTACCCACCCTCTCACCCGCACACACACACACACACACACACACACACACACACACACACTAGCTCTTACGGGAATTTCATGGTTAGGTCACATTACGTCAGTAGTGTGTAACAAGCGGAAATTTGAGTCGAAAGGGAAGCTCGCTCCGATGGCCGATGTGGTTAAGGCGACAGTCCAGTTAAATGGGAAATCCGGGTTTGAGTCCTGGTGCGGCACAAATTTTCACTTGTGACAATTGATTCATTTCAACGCCCAAATGCCACTACCCTGAATGAAAGTTCTGAATAACTGTGAGTGTGACAGCGAGTTCAAAGGATACATAATTTTTGTACAAGGCGCAGCGCTTAGTAACGACCGAAAACTCCGCTAGAGTGGAAGAGTTTGTGACGGAAAACTGGCATACTACAGTACTACAAACGAAACAGTCACTATTTTGGGTATTAGAGTTGTTTCAGAGCATAATATTGTCCGTCATGTGCTGTGATTCCTCCAGTATCCGCAAGACAGGTGCCACGTCAGTCGACTGCTCAATTAAGACATCGTCTCGTCGATGCCTGTGACGAACTTCTGCGTCGTTTCCAGTTATAAGGTAATGGAGCTCTGAGCAGAACTGTTACGGAGATGAAACCTTGATGCATTGATATGCGAGGTGCAGGGGTGGAGAAGAGTTTGTACGTCTTTAATTCAGACGAATTTTGCATGGAGAACGAGACATGCACTCGACCCCTCCTTATCTACCAGCTAATTAATTAAGCGCACAGCGGTAACGGAAGGAAATGATGGTGGACCCTGCTAGTTGGTGAAATAAGGAGTGCACACACACAATAATTTAATAAACATCATAATCTATTCAAAAAAAGATAACTTTATCATAATAACCAACAGAAAATGGGATTCTGCCTATATCTACGAAATGATATGCGCATCAAATATTACAATGAGATTTATTACACATCAAAACATAAATGCACATGATTGTCGACACACACAATAAGTCAAAGGATAGGGTATACTGAAATATTATGAGAATAAGAGTTGGCTCGAGAACAAGGGGCTCCTACTTTCTGTGATGCAATAGATTGACGATAATGACTGGAGGTCATAATGAATCAAATATTAATCTCACAACTATATACGAGTATCGCAATTAGTTGTGAGAACTCAAATGGGATCACATGGAGAAACAAGCAAAGTGGACCAAGCAAAGCGAGCGCGCGTGCTGCTGAGGGATTCAGTATAAAATTGATAAGGTCTTACTACGCCGGAGCCGCAAAATACTGTACCAGTACTGAAATCTGCAGCACGTCGTCGGTAGGCCGCGTCCTGATGATGCAGGCGCCGACTCCTGCCGTGCAGACTCTGTGTCAACCCCTGGTCTCGAAGGCTGTCCGAGAATTCTAAGTTCTTCCGAAAAAGAGCGACCAAGTCGCAAGACTGTCCGACTCCGACGAAGATCATATCCCGAATTTTTCCTCAGTGAAGCGATGCAATGGCGAAGCCAGCATTGCTCAACTAACTACTCTCCTCGAAAACCACGAATCAGCATTCAGTACTGATTCCAAAATTCCCCCACACTGTCTCGGAACATCATTCGCGCCAATATCGACAGTTTCCTTCAATTTCGAGCAGGGTTTTATGGCGTCAACTAACCTCAGTTTAAATTGACCAATCATGCCTCTACGATGCAGCTGAGGGCACTGAACTTGCCGTTTGACTGGCTACGAAAACAACCTGCCTAGACCACCGGCCATCCAGCGCCAGTCGCACCCAGCAGGGCTCAGTCCACAAGTATTCTCAGAATCAAGAGGACAATGCAGTCAGTTGGTGCCAGGAATCTTCGTTCCGGACGCGCCGGAATGGTAAACACATAAACTGTGGCGACACTCAGACGTCCCACATGTCGTTTCGCCCTGCATACAATAGGCGAAACTCGAGCGACATCAGTCGTTCCGCCAGGCGCTTAAGCCTATTGTTCGAACCCCTCAGAATTCAGGGTATTGCAGCCCCCAACCGAAAACGCAGTGTGCCGCGTCCTCCGATGCTCACCTTGCACAGGCCACCCAGGGAAGTAAAACAACATGTTTAGGACTCAAGTTAAAAGTATTTTTTTTGAGCTCTCAGTACAAATACTCTCATTACAATAACCTTATTCGGTCTGTTACTACCATGCAATGACACAGAACATTAATAAAATTGATGAAAATGAGGGGCGACATGCAAAACAGGGCATGGAACCTCTCAGATACTCAGTCGCGATCGAAAAGATCGAGCAAGACAAAAAAATCCGTAGTCAACCATCGGCAGTAGTAGTCATTATCACCCTCTTCCGGGATGCAAATGTGAAAATTTTGCAGCATTACACTGAAAGGGGATCAACAGTGACCAGCAATTCATACTGGGATCTGCTACGAAATCAAATTCACCCCGCACTCGGATGTAAGGACGATGACTTCTCACTGCGGATGTTATGTTTCAACATGAGAGTGGTCGTCACGAGACTGCCCGTACAGCCGTACCAACAACACAGGATATGAAATCAGAATGTCTGGAACACTCACCGTACTCATCAGACCTCGCCACGACTGATCTTCATGTATTCGAGCGACTCAAACAAGTGCTGGGAATCAAGAATTTAAGAAGCAGTGAAGAGCTGACGCCGCGGTGAACGAGTAGTGTATTCACAACCAACATAATGCTTCCCACCAGGTACCAATACACTTCAGAAGCGGTGGAAACCATTCGTTACACGTCATGGGCACTACGTCGAAAAATGATGGTAGTTTTTCTAGTTTTCTATATGACCTCATTTACATAGTAATAAATCATTAACGTTTTCATTTCAATTGCTTTCATATCAAACCATCACACCTTTTCAGCGTCCTTATACTTCCAGTACCACTACGGTCGCAGGTTCGAATCCTGCCTCGGGCATGGATGTGTGTGATGTCCTTAGGTTGGTAAGGTTTAAGTAGTTCTAAGTTGTAGGGGACTGATGACCTCACATGTCAAGTACCATAGTACTCAGAGCCATTTGAACCATTTCTTTTTAAATTTGTGACGTTCACGCCAAAACGGCAGTGTGGGGGCAGTCCACAGCTCTCCTCTCGCTGCGGCAATGGAAAATCGCTTTACAGTCTCTATATGCCTTCATCTGTAATCAACAACAATTATGTGTGTCTGGTTCTACTCCCAGTCATCACAGAGCTTTCCGAGACGTTATTTCTATTTCAAACATGCGAAAATCTCGCCACTACTGCAGTAAACCGGTATTTAAAGTCTGTTTACCGCTGGGACAGAAGTTTCAAGTTCGAATCCTGTAAGGGAAATTTTTTTTTATTTCATCATGATAGTTTCCCTCATCTCTCTCTACTGATGAAAGAAGCGGTATGTAACATCAACATCTAATTTCGCTCAGTTAACAAACCGATTAGGTGCTGTGTTTGAATCGTTATCTAACACAAAACTTTACGTCTGTTCATTTCAGTATTAAAAATTTGCAATCTTTGATACTTGTAAATTGAAACATAGAAGAGGTTGCAAGCGGTTTCCAGGACAATTCAAGGTCACCTGACCACGCCAGTGTCATGAGGCTCCGACCCTCTCTGTCAAGGTCACAAAGCGTTGACTGGTGAGTATAGCGTGTTCAAATATTTCGAGATCGATACACCCAGTCTACATTATGCCTCCCCATTTCATAACGCCTGCACCACCAAAACGATCATGTTGGACAATGTTCCCCGGTGCAGTATGTGTTCCTGTCTTTCGTTATACTAGAGCTCATCCAACATTGCACGGGCGTACTGACCTCCAAATCTTTGAACGAGGTACACTCACAAGTTAAATTCCTTCCTCATGTGCCTTTTTTCAAGAGTAGATTCGGCTCTGACTTCATTTTTATGGATAGTAAGTAGCGACCGTATCGCGCTGCGCGGGCGAAGGAGCTCTTGCAACTAAAGGATATTCGGAGAGCCGACTGGCCTGTCTGTCTCCCTGACTGGAATCCCATCGAGCAAGTGGGGAACTCGTTGGAGAGACGTACTGCGGCACGTCCACATGTACCACCCACCAATTGTCGATCATTCTGGTGGAGGAATGGAACGTCCTACGCCAAGAACTCTTTACAAACCTTGTAGCCATCACGGGAGTACCTTGCAGAGCGTACATTGCTGTGCTTGGTGATCTCAAAGTCTATTAGCAAATATGTCCCGCCTTTTGTAATGTCCAGGGGACCATCATAATTCGTGGTAACTTTAGTGTAATTATTATCTTTCAGTAAGAGTCCCATTCCTGTTCGTTTTAATGTCTTTATTTCAGCTACCTCCTGTTCTTTCCATGTACGGTCGAAGTTTCAGCAAGCAACGTTACTTGGCAGTGACACCTGATGCTAAACTTACTTTTATCCTCAAGCTGTGCGCGCACACTATAGGTAACCTTAGCAGTAGTTTCCATTAGTGCCTGCGACTTCCTTTGACATCGGACGACAGCATTCGCTAACTTTCTTCGATCGGTCCATACTGACAGTGTGGAATTAATTCACCTAGCCATATGGAAAAATTATATCGTACACTGTCTACGGCAAGCTACACTACTAGCCATTAAAATAGCTACACCAAGTAGAAATGCAGATGATAAACGGGTATTCATTGGACAAATATGTTATACTAGAACTGACATGTTTTTACATTTTCACGCAAGTTCGGTGCATATATCCTGAGAAATCAGTACCCAGAACAACCACCTCTGGTCGTCATAACGGCCTTGATACGCCTGGCATTGAGTCAAACAGAGCTTGGTTGGCGTGTACAGGTACATCTGCCCATGCAGCTTCAACACGATACCACAGTTCATCAAGAGTAGTGACTGGCGTATTGTGACGAGCCCGTTGCTCGCCCACCATTGACCAGACGTTTTCAATTAGTGAGAGATCTGGAGAATGAGCTGGCCAGGGGAGCAGTCGAACATTTTCTGTATCCAGAAAGGCCTGCACAGGACCTGCAACATGCGGTCGTGCATTATCCTGCTGAAATGTAGGGTTTCGCAGGGATCGAATGAAGAGTAGAGCCACGGGTCTGAAATGTAGCGTTCACTGTTCAAAGTGCCGTCAATACGAACAAGAAGTGACCTAGACGTGTAACCAATGGCACCCCATACCATCACGCCGGGTGATACACCAGTATGGCGATGACGAATACACCCTTCCAATGTGCGTTCACCGCGCTGTCGCCAAACACGGATGCGACCATCATGACACTGTAAACAGAACCTGGATTCATCCGAAAAAATGACGTTTTGCCATTCGTGCACCCAGGTTCGTCGCAGGCGCTCGTAACTGTGATGAAGCGCCAAGGCTAACCGCAGCCATGGTCTCCGAGTCTGATAGTCCATGCTGCTGCAAACGTCGTCGAACTGTTCGTGCAGATGGTTGTTGTCTTGCAAACGTCCCCATCTGTTGACTCAGGGATCGAGACGTGGCTGCACGATCCGTTACAGCCATGCGGATAACATACCTGTCATCTCGACTGCTAGTGATACGAGGCCGTTGTGATCCAGCTCGGCGTTCCGTATTACCCTCCTGAACCCACCGATTCCATATTCTGCTAACAGTCATTGGATCTCGACCAACGCGAGCAGCAATGTCGCGATACGATAAACTGCAATCGCGATACGCTACAATCCGACCTTAATCAATGTCGGAAACGTGTTGGTACGCATTTCTCCTCCTTACACGAGGCAGCACAACAACGTTTCACCAGGCAACGACGGTCAACTGCTGTTTGTGTATGAGTAATCGGTTGGAAACTTTCCCCACGTCAGCACGTTGTAGGTGTCGCCACCGGCGCCAACCTCGTGTGAATGCTCAGCAAAGGTAATCATTTGCATATCACAGCATCTTCTTCCTGTTGGTTAAATTTTGCGTCTGTAGCACGTCATCTCCGTTGTGTAGCAATTTTAATGGCCAATAGTGTATTTGTCCAGACGCAACTGAGTTGCGAAATACAAAGGCTTCTACCAGGTAGCGTCGGAATAGCTCGGACAAGTTACTGTACTCAGTCTGTTTAGTAGATGCACTGCATCATCAAACTTTGCCAAAAAAACGCAAAATTTGCTTCAACATATTAAACTGAACTTAACTGAAATCCATAGGTATTCGTCAAGCAACAATAATGTCGCCTCAAATACCTGAATCGCCACGCCACGGACACGCGCTCTGTAGCCATATGTGAGTCGAGTAACACCATAGACTAGGTACTACTAAATAAACAAAACCATATCTTATGTATTTCACATCACTGCGATATCAGAGCTGGGCTAATAAACATGTCCTCCCATCAAGAGGGAAACAGCAGCCGACTCCTTCAGTGCACTCGCACGTCTGAAAGACTTCATTTTCTAAAATGTCTGTGCACAGCAACAGTAGCGGACTTAAACACACAATCATGGTAATCTTAATTAAGTTCCTGTGAATAACCTCGCTTTCAGCATGAGCTGATTGTCAGCTGAGCCGTTAACGCTTCAACAGACCAGGAAATCAGAAAAGAGTCATCTCGTGTTCTGGTCTGTAATTGTACTTTGGTGTCGAACTCTGTGTGTAGTGGACGCAGAAACTTCCACGTACATTTTTACGCCTTGCACACTAACCGAACACCAAATCACCCACTCAAGAATGTGACTACGTTCCTCACACAACGTTTATACTGAAGACTGAAGTATGAATGCTTCACTGGGGACAACAGCTTTTTTTATTGGATGAAATATGGTAAAAGAAAAACGAGCAACGCGCTAGATAGCCAGATGGAGAAATGAATTAGGTGCGGGTGGAACCCCGGCAACGGGTTAATCGTGGTTGGTCTGGTACACGAACCAGTCTGAGTGTGGGTTTTAGACAATTTCCCGCGCTCATTTACGTATTTGCTGAACCGGAGAACGAATTACGATAACTTACAGGAAATGTAACACACAGACAGATGGCGCACATGAATTCCCATACTTAAGACACGAATAAAGGTAAAAAATGCTTTTGTCGAACAGTGAAAATCGTGGTCGCCGTAAAACGAAATACATGGTAGAAAAGAGTGGGCAATTCTTTCAGTACATGCCAGTACATCAAATGTGATCGTACATACGACACTTGACAACGAATGTGTGGTCCAAATTGGTCGATTGTAGCTATTAAACTTTTTACCTAAAGAACAAACAGCCTCAGTGAAACCACGACTTCTCTTAATAATAGGGGTTTGATAGCTGTGGACCTAAGCACGTTGGAAATAGCTCAAATCAATAAACCCAGTTGCAGCGCTACCTGCGCTTTCGGTCGGCTAAAAATGGCAATCCCCATTCAGTATACCAGAACTACTCCATAAATCCAGCTTGTGGATTTCATGAATGTAATGGAAAAGGTCTGATGGTTGTATTCGATGTCATGTCACTGGTCCTTTGAGCACTAGTGCTATAAGTATTGATAAATAAAGCGGTCTCCAAATAAATCGCAGAAGTTGATCGAGAATAACATCGAACATTGTTTTACATTCCTGCCAACCTACATTTACATAAATTTTGGCATTCGCAAAAATTAAAAGCGGTTTTGGTCTATTTGACCTACTGTAACATTAACTTACTCTCCGGTGATGCTTGACTTGAACCCGAAAAGGTATCTGAAGACATCCGTGTCCCCACTAGTTAAGGGATGCCATGTACCCGAAAAGTATAAATATGTTTTTAATAACAGAATTCAGCTACCTGAAGAATGTATTTAATAACACAATTACGCTAGATGAAGGCTGTCTCTATATTCATTTATATTGCTATTAACTTAGTTTTTCTGTTGCATTTCGAATTTAGTGAAATATGTTCTAACACTTGTGTCCACTACTATATCATCAAACATGTCTGCCATATTTGCCAAATACAAGTGATTTTTCCTTTTAACGAAATTTCATAAGACTGTGGGTTTATGTATAGAATGTCTCAACCTAAATTTTGTGATGAGCCCAAGCTACTTGTTCGTGATTTTTCCAGTCCGCAATATTTCCAAATGGCTCTGAGCACTGTGGGACTTAACTTCTGAGGTCATCAGTTCCCTAGAACGTAGAACTACTTAAACCTAACCAACCTAAGGACATCACACACATCCACGCCCGAGGCAGGATACGAACCTGCGACCGTAACGATCGCGCGGTTCCAGACTAATATTTCCAAATAACACATATTTTGAAATTCCGATTTATAATTTAACAACATAAGTTCAGCTGATGCATTTGGTCTACGGCTGTTTGTGTAAGTTATGATCCTTTGTTTTCCAGCATCTTATCAATAAACGTTAATTTTCGAAACAGTCATTTAGTTGAATCTGAATATTACACGACACCTCCCTTTGTTCATATATGATACAGTTTTGGAATAGGCTAAATGAGTTGCTCCCCCCCCCCCCCCCCCAAACTCATTAACCTGTTACGGTCTTAAGTTGCTATCAATACTCAATTCACGGTAGTAATTTATTGGGTGATGAATTAAAATGCTATCAACCTTAGAAATAAAGATTTCTGACAGGAATCTCAAAATGCAGTTCTGAGAGGATTGCACTGTGTAAATGGAATCAGAGAGCAGTCAGCATTAGTGTACTGTTATCACAGATATGTCTTATGTATAGTTAGCTTCGCGACTGACTTTGCTGCTATAATGGATTACAAAATTATATCACACTAAAAGTCATTCTCTGTGGCTTCTGCTGGTAATCTCCACAAAGATAAAAAGGATTATTAACGTTAATGAATCTTCGCCAAGTCCTCGCCTTCAATCAACAACTGTTTCATAAGGCTACACGATTTGTTACGAGGTCTCATCCTAACGATAACAGGAGCGCTCACTAAACAGCAATACTATCCTACAAAAGCCACACAAACTGATCATGACTCTACGCCTGTATAGTAGAATACACTGATTCTAGTAAGTTTCCGTATCTGAAAAGTAGCTTTGTTGATCCTAATGGATCCACTACCCCAATGATTTCAGATTTTCCGATGGAATGTTGTCAATCCCTTCTGCCTTATTTGATTTCAAGTCTTCCAAAGATCTTCTAAATCCTGATTCTAATACCGGATCGCCTATTTCTTCCCTATTGGCCCTTGTTTATTCTCCTGTTACGTCATCAGATAAGTTCTTGCCCTTATAGAGGCCCTCATTGTATTCTTTTCACCTATTCACTCTCTTCTCTGCATTGAACAGCTCAATTTCCATTTCTCTTAGTGTTATCTCCCTTGTATTTAACTTCACCGAAGACTGTTTAGGCTTTTCTATATGCTGAGTCAGTCCTTCCGACAATCATTTCTGTTTAGATTTCTTCACGTTTTTCACGCAGACAGTTCGCCTTATCTTCCCTGCGATTCCCGTTTATTTCGTTCCTAAGCGACTTGTAATTATGTATTCCTGGATTTCCCTGAACATTTTTTTACTTTCTTCGATCAACTGAAGTATTTCTTCTGTTCTTCATTTGCGTGGCCGTGTTCTACGTAGATTCTTTACAATTCCTGAGGGTACATTTGTGTCTTTACAACTACAAGAAAATGCTTGTTTTTCTCACCAGACACGTTTCGTTTTATTGGGGTAAAAATCATCAGAGGTCTGTAATTAAACATATTTACAATTTGGTTTGTTATTAATGTCAAAAAATGGTTCATGAACAATTTGTTTGTTTTCACTTACGGTAATTTCTGCTTGGTTTCTCACCTACATCAGGAACTGCCGTCTGCTGGCACGTCTTCCGTTTCTTTCTTCATTAGACACTAATACTTGAAGCCTCATTTTACGCTGATTTGCATAAATATGCTTTTTTAATGTTTTATAGCACACTTCTTCTTACACGTTTCTTTGCTGTTTATTTGTGTACTTCCAAGTATGTATTAGTTTGTGGGAGAAGTATGAGAGGAAGAAGGAGATACAAGATGATAGACGACATAAAGGGAAGAGGAAATTATGCAGACCTAAAGAGGATTGCAGAAGACCGGACAGCCTGAGGAAAACCTGCCTTTTGGCAGAACACTGATGATGATGATGATGATGAAGTATGTATTGTGATTTGGAATGTGCCAAAATTGCCACTAGTTTGTCTTTGATGTACCACATGAAAAAAGAACCTTTTCCTCCTTCACCCGCTCCCTCCCTCCCCCCGATCCCCCTTCCACCCCCTGCCCCCCTCCATAATTTCATCTCACGTCTTGTTGTTCATATTTTCCTCCCACTCAATCTCCGTCACACTCCACGACTATTCCTTCATTACTCTTACACAGTCTATAAATGCACAGTAATATAATTAAACAGAATAACGCACATAGATAAACAGTAAACAGCGATGTACGAAAAAGTGTGGTGTGAAAAATGTAAAAAGTGCATAGTTCTGCAAAGCAGTGAAAAATTAGACTACAAGTGTGAATGTCTAATGTAGAAAGAAACCAAAGGCGTGCTAGCAGACGGCAGTTCCTGATGTGGGAGAGAAACCAAGCAGAAATCATTGTAAGTAAGAACCAACAAATAGCTAACGAACTGTTTTCCAATCTTAAGAACAAATCAAATTGTAAATATGTTTAATTACAGACCACTGATGTCGCTTTACCCCAATAAAGCGTAAAGCGTCTGGCGAGGAAAACAGACATTTTCTTGTAGTTATAACAACTAAACAAAACACCGTTATGAATTTCTTCTGTTACAAATGGTTTTTTCGCAGTAATCTACCTTGTACCTACGCTTCTCTCTCCAACTTCTGTGATTGCCCTTTTTAGATATACCGATTCCTCTTCAACTGAACTGCCTGCTGAACTATTCATTATCGCAGTATCTACAGTCTCGGAGGACTTCAACCGTATCTCTTCATTCCATAGTACTTATGTATTCCACTTCTTTGCACGTTATTCTCCATGGCTAGTCTCTTAAACTTCAGCCTACTCATAATCATTATCAAATTGTGATCTTAGTCTATATCTGTTCCTGGGTACGCTTACAGTCCAGTATCTGATTTCGGATTCTCTTCCTGACCATGATGTAATCTAGCTGACATAATTTTTTTATTTACGAATTTAAAATTCTCATAGCGTTCTACAAATTGCTAACTGTTTTAAAATAACGCAGGTCGTGCAACAATTTTTATAAAATGCATTAATATAAACTGAACAGCAATTAATAGTTGGGACAATGTTTACAGAGTATATTGACTGCAGGAATACGCAGCTGCACAAATTTTGCTTTATATATTAATTAAAACTGATCCGTATTAAACTGAATGCAAACAGATTATTGTCCTAAATTTGGTACTCATGCCATTATCCTACACGCTTTTAATCTCCATCTAAATCCGTACGCCACAAGAGAGCAAACAGTATACGGTGGAGAGTACCGGTGTACAATATAGAGTAATTTGTTTCTCTTCCTACTCAGTTAGTGAATAACGCACATAACGGACGATTGCCTGTATGCCATTGTACAAATAGAAGATTTTCTAATTTCCCCGTTGTAGCCATTGCACGGTATATGTGTGAATATAGTGACGAATTCGTTCCCTGATTATTATAGGGACGAGCTATGTCACAATTTTCAGCAACTTTTCTCGAAGTGTTTTGCTTTTTTTTTTTTTTTTGTTTCCCACATGATTTTGAGTTCCCTGTTTTACTGCTTCCTCTGTTATGGCAAAGATTTCAAGATTCTGGACAGGACGGACGAGAGTTTAATATATTTCCTCTTTTCGATAAACGTAAACCAGAAAAAAGAAACTGTGGAATGTGATTTGAACCTCTGAGCTGTTAGTATGGGGCTGTAGTTCGTCCTGCTGGGTAGGGTTCGGAAGAGCTATACGAACTGCTGACGCCGTGATCATTAGAGGTCAAGCTCAAACCAGAACTGGATACCAATGAGACAGGAAATCGGACATGGTCTTATTGAAGGAGGTATCTAGCGTTCAAGCCGATGGATCGCTGGATCGAGTTCCGTTCTTCATTTTTTTTTTATTTTCAGCACCGTCATTTTCTTTACTATTTATATTACAATTGATATAATGGGAAAAATAAATGTAATCGGATGAACTTTTATTAAATTTACAATGTTATTTGGCAGTCTACTAATTTTTATTATCACAAATAATATTATATTCATAACTGTCGACTAGTAAACGACCAAACGCATAAAGTGATACTGAGAATGTATGCTCGTCCGTGTGTGGTGAGTGTGAACGGATTATTTGGTATAATAACACACCGCCAGTATGCATTGATCTTTCTTGTTTAGCTAAAGGTTGTTACGACAGAAGTAGAAAAGCCAACAGGTTGATTCCGTGGACGATGTAGCACAGAAGTGTTCCATAGCGGCTGCTAAATGTTCGGGGCGGCTCAAGTACAATTCCACGAAGTGGATATCCCACTCCTTTCTCTGTGGACTGTAATGATCTGCAATGCAGCCAATACGTTAGCCTATCTGCCTGATCGAGGTTACTGCAAAAAGTTTCATATGCACAAAAGCACAGCAATCATGTGGATAAAGTTTCCATTGTAAGAATTTATTTACTTCGTTTTTCAACATAAGCGAAGTTTTTGTGGATAAGCTCACAATGATCTACATTTTTGGATTGTCCTATAACCTGTTTTATACACTGCGGTGGTACTTAGAACGAAGATTACTAAACTCCCGGCTTCTAGTTGATGAAATACCTTCAACGGCAGACAGGCTGTTGTGTCCACCCCGTCAAATCGAATGGATACAAAGATGCGTCCTTTACGTTGTTATTTTGATGGTAGAGATTTTGCTGTCTCTGTATTTTTTTTTTTTTTTTTTAACTGTCTTGCCGCGATGGTAACACGAGCTCCCATCGGATCATCGAAGTTAAGCGTTGTCGGGCTTGGCTAGCATCTGGAGGGGTTACTGTCCCGGTTTGCCGAGCGATATTAGTAATAGGAGCTCACTCAAACCCTGTGAGGTCAACTGAGGAGCTAACCGACTGAAAAGTAGCTGTCACGAAAATTGGCAACGGCCTGGGGAGCAGTGTCCTGACCACATGCCCCTCCATATCTGAATCCATTCACGCTTATCGGCTGAGGACGGCATGGCTGCCGGACCTTAGCGTTGGACCTTCCGAGGCATGTTGGACCGGAGTTTAGTATTTTGTGGATGACGGTTTCCCTCTAGTCGTAGGCCTCTTTCGCATAGGCATACCTGAGTCATGTAGGAAAGTCTCTGTTCACTGTGGTATTACCATCTTCCGTCCAAAGACTGGCTTGATACAGCTATCGACACTATATCCTTAGAAAGCCACTTCAGCTCTACATACCTGCTGCGAAGTGCATACTTTCCGAACCACTTACTATAGTCAACATTGACGTCCCTTTACAATTTAAATTCCCCAAACTTTCCTCCACTAACAAATTAACGATTCCTTCATGCCTCCGGATGTGTCGTAGCAACTAATCCCTTCTTTTAGTGAAGTTATGCGTTAAATTTTATACATCCACAATTCGATTCAGTATTTCTTCCTTAGTTATCCATCTGTTCATCTACTGTTTAGTATTCAATTGTAGCACCACATTTCAGAAGCTTCTAATCTCTTCTTGTCTTAGCTCTGTTAGCTATAGACTGTTCGCTCAGGAAACTGCTTTCAATACTTGTACATGATGTGCGTTAAGTCGATCTTTCGAAATTAGTTCGTGTAGGTAAATAAATTTCAATCATCGTCGGTTGTTCTACATTAACTCTGTGGGACCCCAGGAGCGTGTTCCGCACACTTAACCACAGGTTTCATAAGTCCGCGAGATACCTTTTTGCGATGCCGCCGACGTGATTGGAGCTCTGGCACTTCAATGGAAAAGTTTCATGCCGGCATCACTGTCTGCGTTGTAGTAACCAGAGCTAGCGATGTCCGATGATAAGCAGCAGTTCCGATATGGCCAATAAGTAGACAGAGCTTTCTGCGGAAGAAGGTCCCAGCATTGTGTACCTGCATTCGAGTGCGTGCGTCTGAGAGATTGCTGACGAACATCGACCTTCAGTCCGGAAACGCGCTGCTGCTGCGGTCGCAGGTTCGAATCCTGCCTCGGGCATGGATATGTGTGATGTCCTTAGGTTAGCTAGGTTTAAGTAGTTCTAAGTCTAGGGGACGGATGACCTCAGATGTTAAGTACCATAGTGCTCAGAGCCATTTGAACCATTTTGAACAAACATCGGCGGCAATGTTGATACCCTCGTTAAGTGCAGCACTGTCGATGCACATGATGCCAGCTGATCAGAAATTCCACCTCCACGTCGTTGATTCGTTATGTACATGCAAGTCGGCGAAGCGGCGTCCAATCGACGATCTTGCATTCGATCATTGAGCCACACGAAACTGTTATCAAGGGGAACAGGAAATAGTCTGTTTAATGCATCCTCTGCCGTTGAGAAAGCATGAGACGCGGTTTCACAGTACGCAACTTCAGTTATAACGTTTTTCGCTCGCCACGGTGAATGTATTTGTGATCTGGCGTTGTAGATCTAACTGCTATGGATCAAGGTACGGAAATCTGTCGCACCTAATCTGTCATAATTTGTACTAGTTTTTACTTTGTGATATTCTGATCAGCATTGAACGTCGTAGTCGGCCACAGTTTCTTCGAATTATCAATTCATTCAACCGGTAACTGATATCGAAACCCAAGTACCTCCACATGCACGCCTGTACCTCTCATATAGTTTATTATTTTTCCTGCATCTCGAACAAATAACGAAATTATTATGCAAAAGGCAAAATTGATTCTTCCTTTCAAACAGTAAAGACAATACGTAATTTGCTACAGCTATGTGTGCCACCGTCTGAAAAGGGATTGGCTGCGAAACTAATAACAACTAAACACATCGCTCATTCAATTACATTGTGACTGGTTGCCGTGCTCTCTTATTGTTATACACTGACGGAAAAAACACCAAGAAGGAGGTGTTTCTACATCTGAAAGATTATGTCTATTCAAATTCGGCGCCAATCACTTAAGAGTGGCGCTGGTAGCGCAACTACGAGGATGCAGATCAGATTTTCCTTCAGTACACGCTGTAACGGTCGTGATACCTTTGAAATTGATGTTAGCCAAGAATGCCTTTAAGGCGACAAAGTCTTCGTTATTTACAATTGAATTTGAACGAGGTCGTATAATATGGCTACTAGAAACTGCATGTTCATCCTACGAAATAGGAGAAAGACTTGGCATGAATATGGTCACTACAAGACTGCTGTCAGCGGTGGTCGCGAGAACGTACGGTCGTAAGAAGACTGGGTTCTGGGCAGCGAAGTGGCACTACCGAGAGGGAACACCATTGCTTCGGCGGATAGCTGTGGTGCTTCCTACTGCATCTGAAACAGCAGTTGGCACCCAAGTGACACAATGGAGTTTTACAGATCGATTACTAAAAGGACAACTCCTACCAGACACCCTGCAGCATGCTTTCCGCACACCCCAAACTATCGTAATTTGCGTCTTCAGTGGTATCAAGCAAATGCTCGTTGGATAGCAGGTGGAAGTCTTGTTGTGTATTGTGATGAAACCTGCCCCTGTCCCGGTGCCAGTGATGAACGTGTGTTGATTAAAAGGAGGCCAGCTGAGGCGTGCAACCAACCTGTCTCCATGCTAGATACACTGGACCTCCACCCGGCATTAAGGTCTGGGCTTCGATTTCCTACGACGCTAGGAGCACTCTCGTGGTTATCCCAAGCACCCTGACTGCAAATCTGTAGGTCAATTGGTGATTCAAGTAGTTGCGCTACCACTCACGAACAGCATTCCAGGGGTTGTTTCCCAACAGGATAACGCTCGCCCACAATCAGCTGTTGTAAATCAACATGCTCTACAGTGTGTCAACATGTTGCCTTGGTCTGCTCCATCACCAGATCTGTCTCCAATCGAGCACACATGAGACATCACCGGATGGCAGCTCCAGTGTCATTCGCAACCAGCATTAACCGTCCCTCTATTGACCGACTTAGTGCAGGTATGGAACTCTATTCCAAAAACAGACATCTGACACCTGCCATTAATGTTACGCCATTTTACAATGGCTTATCCCGCGCTTTCATTCAACTGTAATCTTGCAATGTTACCTACACAAATGTATTCCCGAAATTTCATTACGCTACGGTAATTATTTCTTGGTCTTGCGATCTAACTCCGTCCGTGTAGTTCGAAACTGACAGGAAATAGCATCCAAGACGATAATGCGACAAATTCTAGAGCATTGTTCCAGTATTTTTGATCCTTAACAACTATGCTAAATAATACACAGTGAACAAATTCAGAAGCATTGCTGGGTTCATAAAAGGCTAATACAGCCATATGAAAGTAACTTATGACAGGAATGTTCGATGGGATTCAATGGAAATTCCTTGAAGAAGGACGAAATATTGCTTGCAAAAGTATGTCGTATGAGGATAGAGACCCTGTCTTCGTAGAGGACTGTATTGTTGTCAGCAGCTAGTCGTCTCGTGGTTAGAGCTGCTGACTCTCGATCACGAGGTCCCGGGTCCAATACTCGGCAAGTCGGGGATTTTCTGCGCTCGACACTGTGTGTGTGAGTGTGTTGTTCTGATTATCATCGACGAGAAAGTCGCTGAAGTGAGGTGAAATCAAAAGACTTGCACATGGGGCTGAACAACCCGGAAGGGATCTCCCTGCCAAAATTGCCATACGCACATTTCATCATTTTGTGTCGTTGTTATGCTGCCAGCAAAGTGTATCTCGCATAAGGTTCATGGTAATAAGTAAGAGGAAATAGGGTGAATACGAAGGAATACAGTCAGTTCTCCCTCACTAAGCAGGTGAAAAAAATGGTTCAAATGGCTCTGAGCACTATGGGACTTAACATCGATGGTCATCAGTCCCCTAGAACTTAGAACTACTTAAACCTAACTAATTTAAGGACAGCACACAACACCCAGTCATCACGAGGCAGAGAACATCCCTGACCCCGCCGGTAAGCAGGTGAAACAAAAAATCAATAGTATTGGTACGATGCACAACCGCTATATGCTGGAGAGTGGCTTGAGGAGTAAATACACAGACTAGCCAAAAAATTATGACCATAGCCTATACCGAAGAAGAATGCCACCTAGTGTAATGCGGTCACGTCACACTGTCAAAAAAAGAATACAAATGGAGCAGAGACGATATGGACCGCTAATGAGGAATGTCAGAAGCTTGAGCGTGGTAGGGGAACTAGAAAATCTGAAAAGGGAAATGCAAAGGCTCAATCTAGATATAGGAGGGGTCAGTGAAGTGAAGTGGAAGGAAGACAAGGATTCGTTATGAATAGGAAGGTAGGGCAGAGGGTGTGTTGCTGTGAACAGTTCAGTGACCGGGTTGTTCTAATCAGAATCGACAGCAGACCAACACCGACAACGATAGTTCAGGTATACATGCCGACGTCGCAAGCTGAAGATGAACAGATAGAGAAAGTGTATGAGAATATTGAAAGGGTAATGCAGCATGTAAAGGGGGACGAAAATCTAATAGTCATGGGCGACTGGAATGCAGTTGTAGGGGAAGGAGTAGAAGAAAAGGTTACAGGAGAATATGGGCTTGGGACAAGGGATGAAAGAGGAGAAATACTAATTGAGTTCTGTAACAAGTTTCAGCTAGTAAGAGCGAATACCCTGTTCAAGAATCACAAGAGGAGGAGGTATACTTGGAAAAGGCCGGGAGATACGCCAAGATTTCAATTAGATTACATCATGGTCAGACAGAGATTCCGAAATCAGATACTGGACTGTCAGGCGTACCCAGGAGCAGATATAGATTCAGATTACAATATAGTAGTGATGAAGAGTAGGCTGAAGTTCAAGACATTAGTCAGGAAGAATCAATACGCAAAGAAGTGGGATACGGAAGTACTAAGGAATGACGAGATACGTTTGAAGTTCTCTAACGCTATAGATACAGCAATAAGGAATAGTGCAGTAGGCAGTACAGTTGAAGAGGAATGGACATCTCTAAAAAGGGCCATCACAGAAGTTGGGAAGGAAAACATAGGTACAAAGAAGGTAGCTGCGAAGAAACCATGGGTAACAGAAGAAATACTTCAGTTGATTGATGAAAGGAGGAAGTACAAGCATGTTCCGGGAAAATCAAGAATACAGAAATACAAGTCGCTAAGGAATGAAATAAATAGGAAGTGCAGGGAAGCTAAGACGAAATGGGTGCAGGAAAAATGTGAAGACATCGAAAAAGATATGATTGTCGGAAGGACAGACTCAGCATACAGGAAAGTCAAAACAACCTTTGGTGACATTAAAAGCAACGGTGGTAACATTAAGAGTGCACCAGGAATTCCACTGTTAAATGCAGAGGAGAGAGCAGATAGGTGGAAAGAATACATTGAAAGCCTCTATGAGGGTGAAGATTTGTCTGATGTGTTAGAAGAAGAAACAGGAGTCGATTTGAAGAAATAGGGGATCCAGTATTAGAATCGGAATTTAAAAGAGCTTTGGAGGACTTACAGAAGATTGGAAAAGAAAATTGAGAATGCGCTAGATGAAGATCAGTTTGGCCTTAGGAAAAGTAAAGGGACGAGAGAGGCAATTCTGACGTTACGGCTAGTAATGGAAGCAAGGCTAAAGAAAAATCAAGACACTTTCATAGGATTTGTCGACCTGGAAAAAGCGTTCGACAATATAAAATGGTGCAAGGCTTTCGAGATTCTGAAAAAAGTAGGGGTAAGCTATAGGGAGAGACGGGTCATATACAATATGTACAACAACCAAGAGGGATTAATAAGAGTGGACGATCAAGAACGAAGTGCTCGTATTAAGAAGGGTGTAAGACAAGGCTGTAGCCTTTCCCCCCTACTCTTCAATCTGTACAGCGAGGAAGCAATGATGGAAATAAAAGAAAGGTTCAGGAGTGGAATTAAAATACAAGGTGAAAGGATATCAACGATACGATTCACTGATGACATTGCTATCCTGAGTGAAAGTGAAGAAGAATTAAATGATCTGCTGAACGGCATGAACAGTCTAATGAGTACACAGTATGGTTTGTGAGTAAATCGGAGAAAGACGAAGGTAATGAGTAGTAGAAATGAGAACAGCGAGAAACTTAACATCAGGATTGATGGTCACGAAGTCAATGAAGTTAAGGAATTCTGCTACCTAGGCAGTAAAATAACTAATGACGGACGGCGCAAGGAGGACATCAAAAGCAGACTCGCTATGGCAAAAAAGCCATTTCTGGCCAAGAGAAGTCTACTAATATCAAATACCGGCCTTCATTTGAGGAAGAGATTTCTGAGGATGTACGTCTGGAGTACAGCATTGTATGGTAGTGAAACATGGACTGTGGGAAAACAGGAACAGAAGAGAATCGAAGCATTTGAGATGTGGTGCTATAGACGAATGTTGAAAATAAGGTGGACTGATAAGGTAAGGAATGAGGAGGTTCTATGCAGAATCGGAGAGGAAAGGAATATGTGGAAAACACTGATAAGGAGAAGGGACAGGATGATAGGACATCTGCTAAGACATGAGGGAATGACTTCCATGGTACTAGAGGGAGCTGTAGAGGGCAAAAACTGTAGAGGAAGACAGAGATTGGAATACGTCAAGCAAATAATTGAGGACGTAGGTTGCAAGTGATATTCTGAGATGAAGAGGTTAGCACAGGAAAGGAATTCGTGGCGGGCCGCATCAAACCAGTCAGTAGACCGATGACAAAAAAAAAAAAAAAAAAAAAAAAAAAAGAAGAGGAGATGCACTGACATAACCGATTTTGATGAAGGGCAGATGGTCTTAGCCTGGCTCCTGGGGACGAGCAAGGCTGGACGGCTGTTCTCGTTTCACCGTCGTCAACATCTATGGATACTGGTTGAAGAACGATGAAGCCAGGAGCAGGCGAAAAGGAGGTAGACGTCCAATGCTATCACAAAGGTTGACCTGACAAAAGCGCAATGCTGGTGCAAGGACGTTTCGGAGTTCGCCGTTCAGCACACACCATTGAACATTAGGCTCCCTATGTGTTCCTTTGCTGAACCAACAACATCGTCAGTTACGGTAGGAGTGACTGATGGGTCGTGGAATCGTAGGGAGTGGTCTGCGGATCAATGGAAACTTGTTGCTGGTCAGATGAATCACGTTTCCTGTTACACTATACCGATGGTAGCGTCTGGAAACGCCGTCATCCAGGCGAACAGTTGCTCCAAACGTGCACTCCACCTAGGACGCAGGCCAGCTGGAGCAGCATTATGCTGCAGAAAACATTCATGTGGACTTCCATGGGACCTACGTTAGTAATCGCAGGCACCATGGCAGTGTGGAGATAAGTGAACATCGTTGGGGGCCACCTGCATCCATTCATGTGTGACGACTTTCCGGACGGCAATGGCATCTTCCAACAGGATAACTATCCGTGTCAGAGGGCCAGAATTGTGCCATAGCATTATAGCAGAATCACGCTGATGTCTTGGTCGCTTAATTTGCCAGATCGGAAACAGAATTAGTGCTATCGAGCGCCAGCTCCGCATCACAAACCACCCACCCGAAATTTACGGGAATTACATGACCTGTGCATAGATATCTCATGCCATATAGCTCTGTCAGCTTACCAAACGCTTATTTCAATCAGTGACACGCCGAATCGCTGCTTTACTGCGTTCCAAAGGCGGGACCAAAGCCTTACAAAGCGGGTTGCCATAATGTTTGGACTCGTCAGTGTATGTTGCTGTAAATGCTGCGGACCTCCTAAGGAAAAGTCAGCCTTCCAGGTGTAGTAATGCTGCTATAATCCGTACATAAATCAGTCTTGAATTATTGTCTAAATTTAGTGCGTATGAATTAGAGTTAAAACTCTTTAGCAGTCTCAGTCAGTTTACTGGAAACATTCCAGAATATCACATAAGAGAAATAAGTAAAAGAGACATGCACATTTCGAGACGAAAGCATGATGTGTCGTGTTCCTGGCTCATATGACGTTTAATCGCCAGTGTTGTACTTCTACTCAGTTACTGTCGTGTATAATAGCAATTACTCTCTAGAGGGTTGTAGGGAACGCGATCCTTCCCGTTCCGTTGCAGAGACGAATACGGGCGGCCGCGGACGGCTACCCGGGGGTTTCCCGGGGTCGTCCCGGGCGCCCTCGCAGCTGTCGCCCCAGATCGAACAATGTCGGTGCATTTGGCTAATTAAACCAAGTTGTTCGGCGCGAGTCCCGACCGTAATGACGACATTGTGAAATTTAATTACATAGTGCGACGTTCCCGCCGATTGCAACCCGACACCGGCCGCCTAAAGAATGACTGACGGAACGGCATCAAGTTCTGTTTCAGTCCTAATTCCCTTCAAAACCTTTTCTAGTTTCCGAGCATCAAAAATTATTGAATACCTTCATATCTTGTAGAGTTATTTAACTATCAACAGGGTCAACTTTGCATTTCTTTCCCGTTCTTCAAACTGGCAGATTATCTGATACGTACTAATTTGCCATTTTATCCATTTTCCTTCATTTCGACTTTCACAGTTTGTGGTAAAATGACATTTTAAGGGCATATATACAAGGTGGTCCATTGATAGTGACCGGGCCAAATATCTCACGAAATAAGCATCAAACGAAAAAACTACAAAGAACGCAACTCGTCTAGCTTGAAGGGGGAAACCAGATGGCGCTATGGTTGGCCCGCTAGATGGCGCTGTCATAGGTCAAACGGATATCAACTGCGTTTTTTTAAATAGGAAGCCCCATTATTTATTACACATTCGTGTAGTACGTAAAGAAATATTTATGTTTTAGTTGGACCACTTTCTTCGCTTTGTGATATATGGCGCTGTAATACTCACAAACGTATAAGTACGTAGAATCACGTAACATTCCGCCAGTGCGGACGGCATTTGCTTCGTGATACATTATCCGTGTTAAAATGGACCGTTTACGAATTGCGGAAAAGGTCGATATCGTGTTTATGTATGGCTATTGTGATCAAAATGCTCAAGGGGCGTGTGCTATGTATGCTGCTCGGTATCCTGGACGACATCATCCAAGTGTCCGGACCGTTCGCCGTATAGTTACGTTATTTAAGGAAACAGGAAATGTTCAAATGGCTCTGAGCACTATGGGACTCAACTGCTGAGGTCATTAGTCCCCTAGAACTTAGAACTAGTTAAAGCAAACTAACCTAAGGACATCACAAACATCCATGCCCGAGGCAGGAGTCGAACCTGCGACCGTAGCGGTCTAGCGATTCCAGACTGCAGCGCCTTTAACCGCACGGCCACTTCGGCCGGCAGGAAGTGTTCAGCCACATGTGAAACGTCAACCACGACCTGCACCAAATGATGACGCTCAAGTACGTGTTTTATCTGCTCTCGCGGCTAATCCGCACGTCAGTAGCAAACAAATTGCCCGATAATCGGAAATCTCAAAAACGTCGGTATTGAGAATGCTGCGAGTACATCAACATCGATTGCACCCGTACCATATTTCTATTCACCAGGAATTGCATGGCGACGACTTTGAACGTCTTGTACAGTTCTGCCACTGGGCACAAGAGAAATTTCGGGACGATGACAGGTTTTTTGCATGCATTCTATTTAGCGAAGAAGCGTCATTCACCAACAGTGGTAACATAAACCGGCATAATATGCACTATTGGGCAGCGGAAAATCCACGATGGTTGCGACAAGTGTAACATCAGTGACCTTGGCGGGTTAATGTATGGTGCGGCATTATGGGAGGAAGAATAGTTGGCCCACGTTTTTTCGATGGCAACCTAAATGGTGCAATGTATGCCGATTTCCTACGTCATGTTCTACCGATGTTACTACAAGATGTTTCACTGCATGACAGAATGGCGACGTACTTCCAACATGAGGGATGTCCGGCACATAGCTCGCGCGCGATTGAAGCGGTATTGAATAGCATATTTCATGACAGGTGGATTGGTCGTCGAAGCACCATACCATGGCCCGCACGTTCACCGGATCTGACGTCCCCGGATTTCTTTCTGTGGGGAAAGTTGAAGGATATTTGCAATCGGGATCCACCGACAACGCCTGACAACATGCGTCAGCGCATTGTCAATGCATGTGCGAACATTACGGAAGGCGGATGCTCGCTGTTGAGAGGAATGTCTTTACACGTATTGCCAAATGCATTCACGTTGATGGACATCATTTTGAGCATTTATTGCATTAATGTGGTATTTACAGGTAATCACGCTGTAACAGGATGCGTTTTCATAAATGATAAGTTCACAAAGGTACATGTATCACATTGGAACAACCGAAATAAAATGTTCAAACGTACCTACGTTCCGTATTTTAATTTAAAAATCCTACCTGTTACCAACTGTTCGTCTAAAATTGTGAGCCATACGTTTCTGACTATTACAAAGCGAAAATAGTGGTCCAGCTAAAACATTCATATTTCTTTACATACTACACCAATATCTAATAAAAATGGGGGTTCCTATCTAAAAAAACGCAATTGATATCCGTTTGACCTATGGCAGTGCCATCTAGAGGGGCAACCAAAGCACCATCTGGTTTTCCCCTTCAAGCTAGACAAGTTTCGTTCTGTGTAGTTTCTTCGTATGACGCTTATTTCGTGAGGTATTTGGCCCGGTCACGACCAATGGGCCACCCTGTACGTACGTTCAAAAAACTGCTGTTGAAGATTCCTCAAAAATGGCGGAACCTCGCCAATTACGTTGAAAGAGATGGAAATTACCAAAAATTACGAGACATTCATGAAATTTTCTTCCTTGGAAAGATACGTACATATAAATACTCAGGCATTAAATTAGAAAGCCTTAGACTTCAAAGTAAATTTCCAATTTTAATCAGAAAATGCAAATTCTACATCTATATATACATAGATACTCTGCAAAATCCACTTAAGTGCCTGGCAGAGGGTTCATCGAACCACCTTCACAATAATTCTCAGTTTCACCACTCTCGAATAGCGCGTGGAGGAACGAACACATACATCTTTCCCTGCGAGCTCTGATTTTCCTTACTTTATTATGATGATCGTTTTTCCTATGTAGGTCGGTGCCAACGAAATATTTTCGCAGGAGAAAGTCAGTGATTGAAATTTCGTGAGAAGGTCCCTCAGCAACGAAAAACGCCTTTGTTTTAATTATCTCCACCCCAAAACCTGTGTCATACCCATGGCACTGTCTTCCCTATTTCTCGATAATCTAAAACGTGCTGTCCTTCTTTTAACTTTGTCAATGTACTCAGTCACTCCGACCTAGTGAGGATCCCACACGGCGCAGCAATGCTCCAAAAGAAGATGGACACGCGTAGCAGTCTCTTTGGTAGATCTGTTGCATCTTCTAAGTGTTCCGTCAATAAAAATAAACCTTTGGTTCGCCTTCTCACAACATTTCTTTACGTGTTCTTTCCAATTTAAGTTTTCCGTAGCTGTAATTTCTAGGTATTTAGTTGAAATCACGGCCTTTAGGTTTGACTGGTTTATTTTTCCCAGATTTCGTTGCAAGGACGATCACTTATGTACCGTATATTTTCCACAATGAGTACAGGTTCATCAAGTAGGTTTGGAAGGTATAAACACGTCCCTGCGTGAGATATCGGAAGATATGAAACCTGGAAAACTTAGTCTCCACAGAACCAATATGGACAGAGTGAGTCTCCCTCCTTCCTTATCCTTTCTCAATGTTGGCTGGAGCCCTGATGTGTCTATGTGGTGATACTTTGCTTTCAACGGTCCTAAATGGTATATTAAACCATTGATGCATCGCAAAATCAGATTAACAGCGCATGTATCCAAGTGTTTGACGGGAATAATTCACACAAGAACGAGAAGAAAAATATTCGATGTATTGCATGACGAACAGATTGGTTATAGGGAAGGTAAATACACCTGAGAGGCAGTCATGACGCAGAATTTAATAACGGAGACACGTGAAATTAGTAATGTGAAACACGTTTATAACATTGTCGATCTAGAAAAATGATTCGATTGTGTAAATTGGTAATGGATGAATAACCTACAGGGAAAGGGGAGTAAGACAGAGCCAGAGAAAGAATACTCCTGTCGGATCACAAAAAAGGCGAATACCTTACTCTTTACATGAATACGACAGGAAAATGGGGAACCAGTTGCCTCAATCCTCATTTCACCTTCCATACGTCCGCCCCCGGTAGCTGAGTGGTCAGCGTGACAGAATGTCAATCCTAACGGTCCGGATTCGATTCCCGGCTGGGTCGGAGATTTTCTCCATTCAGGGACTGGGTGTTGTGTTGTCCTAATCATCATCATTTCATACCCATCGACGTGCAAGTCGCAGTAGTGGTGTCAAATTGAAAGACTTGCACCCGGCGAACGGTCTACCCGACCCGAGGCCCTAGTCACACGACCTTCCCTACAAAAAAATTTGGCATGCTAGCATATTAAGCACAAGATTCTAAATCCGTTGACCCAGCCTACGCTTGTAGTTAAGCCGTGAACCTCAGCATCTCTTCCACTGGCTCCTTTTCCTCCCATTAATTTACAGGATATCCCACTACCATTGTTTGCTCTCTCACTTACACTGTTTCCTTCTGTATTTCTTTCCCTCTGCCACTTACTACACCACACCTCAGCAGCTCAAAAATTCTGCGGCCAAACTTATTTTTTACCTGTATCCATACGTTTAAAAATTCGATCCGAAATGCGCTCTCACGTAACGTACGTGTTACAAAGTTCACTTCACCCGTCTGGGAGGGTATCGGCCCCCCCCCCCCCCCCAAGCCTATATATTCGGCACCACTTTTCAGTAGTTTTCATTACCACTGTCACCTCTCTCGTTTTCTCCAACCCCAACTATACCCATCTACCCCGGTTTCTCTTTTACTACCACTATCTTTCACTGACCATCAATATCTCCTGTCTTTTTTTTGGCTCCAACTACTATTGTCAACCATCCACCGTTCTCTCTCTTTCACTGACATTTTCTCTCCCACCATCAACGTCTCCTCTCTCTTTCTCAACCACCGGCGCTGTCTGCGCTGTCTCCTCTCTCTTCCACCGTCAGTCTCTCTATGCTACTCTTCTCGAGAACTGAAAATCGCGAATATTTTGTCGCTGCAAAATCTCTGTTGAGGAGGGTGGAATGAGGGACTGAAGGAACTAACTAGTTCTACACATGTCAGTGAGAGTCTTTTAAAGAGAAGCATATTCTTTTTTTTTTTTTGCTCTCCAACAGGAGTATAGGAGTATTTTCCGCTGTTTCCCTTTGGTGAGCTATATACACACTGACGCATATAAACAAAAAGTCCGCAAAATGTAAGGTTACCACAAAATCGTTTTCTTTACTTTTTGTCTGGATACTTTGCTTATCGATGGCAATTAATCGAAAAGCCCGGCTTATGATTTGTATCTCAAAAATGGTTCAAATGGCTCCGAGCACTATGGGATTTAACATCTGAGGTCATCAGTCCCCTAGCACTTAGAACTACTTAAACCTAACTAACCTAAGGACATCACACATATCCATGCCCGTTGCAGGATTCGAACCTGCGACCGTAGCAGTCGCGCGGTTCCGGACTGAAGCGCCTAGAACCGCTCGGCCACAGCGGCCGGCATTTAAATCTTGAAAGAGTAAGAATTTTATTGGAAATATTTTACTGAATTTGCAATCTTTACAGCTTTACATAATATTTGACACACATTTTAAATTATTTTCAGGCATGTTAAGGCCTTTTTGGCTATTTTTCTGTCGTTGCAGTATCACTTTGGGCATATTTGTGTGGGAAAAATATGCCTATTACAGGGGCAGCAGGTCATAAAGTTTTATTTGTGGAAAAATGGTGACAATAAACGCAGGTTGGTGACTTCAGAACCAATGCGGTGACCCTAGAATCCTTGCCTTGTGTTCACCATATCAGTTAAAGCTATATTTACGCATCAGACAGAATTTTACGTGCATATTTTACGAGCATAAGTATGCTAAAGTTGAACCTTTAGATCTCGCTGAAGGGTAATGATAGAAAAAAAAAGTTTCAAGGTTCTCCGAGAACATCATCTTAAGAATGTATACTAAGAATTTCGACAGTTGGCCATGAATATAAATTGTAGAACTGATCATCTGTCTAGATGATACTCTACATACGCAAAAATCCTGGGGTTGCAGGTGTATCTTTATAACGGATACAGATTTTCAAAAACTGGAAAATAGTGTTTCTAGACGAATTTGTAAAGAATGTACAGTTACTGTTGGTACCATTTTCTACCGTTAGTTATTAGATAATTGCAACATCCCGTGCAGATATGGCCAAACGCCAGTTTTTGTTGTTTTCTGCATATGTACGGTAGATTTGAACCTCTGGATCTCGAAAACGGTTGATGATATCGAAAATATTATGAATTTCTCAGGGAATGTCATCTTGAATAGAAACTATGTATCTGGCCATTCTCATAAGTGGTATTTTTTCGCATCTAAAAATGATGGTATTGCCAATGAGCAAACGGTGTTTGTACAAACTGCCTTAGGTCCACCTTAGACCACACCTAATGCGAAAGAAGAACCCGACTGGCTCTTTGCCTCGGCTGGAGCGTGTATGTACTGTTTAAATTTTGACCCTGTACGGTAGGGTAGGTACAGTATGACTGTCCGATAGGTGGAGGGCTGTCTAAAACACTTGATCCCTTATATCTGTGATCAGTAGATCCCGAGATATGACCCCTGAAAAATCTCATTTTAAAGTGCGGGTTTTTTGAACATATTGGTACAAGAACAGAGAAGCATTAATAATAACGAATTCTCTGATTACTTAGAATGAAATTGAGATGTACTTTTTCTTCCCTACTGTTCAAACTGTACATAGATAAAGCAATGATATAAATATAAGGAAGATTCAGGGGTGGGATAAAAGTCAGGGTGAAATGATGAGGGTTTGCTGATGGTGTCGCTATCCTCAGTGAAGGTGAGCGAGAACTATGGGACCTTTTGAACAGAATGGGCAGTGTAATGACAACCGAATATGGATGAAAATAAATCACAGAAGGTTGAGAGGTATGAGATTGGTGATCGACTTAACATCAGAACTGGGGGACAAACAACAGACGAAGTTTAGGATTTCTGATACCATGGAACAAAAACAACTCATGAAGGCTGAAGCAAGGAGCAGACAAGGACAGGCAGTAATTTCTCAGTAAGAGAATCCTACCCTTACAACAAGTATACTTCTATCTGAGGAAAGACCGTTTGAGAACGGTCATCTGGACACAGTATTCTATGAAAAGAAATTATGAACAATGTGAAACCCTAAAAAGAAGGGAAACGAAGCGTTTGAGGTGTGGCGTTACAGAAGGATGCTGAAAATTATGTGTTCTGATATGACAAGAAATGAAATTTTTCGCAGAATTGTGAAGGTAAGGATTATGTGTTAAACAGTGGATAGAAGAAGGAACAGAATGTTTTCACATATGTTAAGACTATGGGGAATTACTTCCTTGGTACTAGAGGGAGTTGCAGAGGGAAAAGAATAAGACCGAATACAAACACTGGAATGTATCACCAAAATAATCTAGGATGTTGTGTGAAAATGCGACTTTAATGAGCAAAAGCACCACCACAGCTGTATCTTGAAAATGTCTCTATTGTCTCACGCGTCCGCAGCTCGTGGTCGTGCGGTAGCGTTCTCGCTTCCCACGCCCGGGTTCCCGGGTTCGATTCCCGGCGGGGTCAGGGATTTTCTCTACCTCGTGATGACTGGGTGTTGTGTGATGTCCTTAGGTTATTTAGGTTTAAGTAGTTCTAAGTTCTAGGGGACTGATGACCATAGCTGTTGTCCCCATAGTGCTCGGAGCCTATTGTCTCACGCGACTAGTTTCGGCGGCACATTACCGCCATCCTTGGGGCCCACCACCGCCCAAAAGGTATTAGAATTCCTTGGCGCATTTATTGTGAAGTCCTTGTTACTAGTACACGTCGACTAACTTTACTTAGGAGTCTTTGCCCGACACTGTGTTGTCTCCACTGTGGGAACTGGACTCCATTATAAACGCGCCAAGCAATTACAGCGCTCTTTTGGCAGTGGTGGAGCCTGAAGACATCGGTAATGTGACATCGAAACTAGTCGTGTGAGACAATAAAGACATTTTCAAGATAGAGCTGAGGTGGTACTCTTTTCTCATATATATCATCAGCTGAAGTCCTTCGTCCAAGTAATAGCATGGACATCTATGAATTGGCTAATTATTTAATGAAAGGTCATTGTGTTTAATGATTGAAGTCAGGAACAACATGCCATAAACGTATGGGCGAATAACAATGCCACCATTAATCCATCGTCTTAAAAGAATAATGTTAAATGGTTGCTCGGTTCCAATCCTGCCGGTGTTAAGACATTTTCCTTCCTAGTAGTTGATAGGCAAGAGATGGAGAGCTAAAAGTGTATACTTCACGATCACGAAGTTATGCACATATACCTTGGGTCAATTCCCCCGTGCATGAGAAACTGCTGATCGTGATTGTCTGATAGACTGACACAATACCCAATGTCTTTGGTGCCATTCGAACTATATTACTGGTCTTACTTTTGACTCGCTCCCTCCTCCCTCATCGCCATCAGCTTTACGTTAGACTCTCAGCACATTTTTACTATATTAAATAAGACAGTGTGCAATAAAGAGAATGCACATAACAATGAACAGGAGCAATTACTGATAGCAATGGAATATCGAATACGAGCATAGAGTGTAACACAACTCAATAATGGTCCAAATAGAATAAATCGTTCATAAATGTAGTTGTGGTGATACACTTGGCCTACACACCACTTCCTCTATCAAATAGAAACCAAAGAGGGAGATGGCGTACGTTCTGCCCTTGGAAGCATCTTGAAACGAATCTTTTAACACAAAACTGTACTAAATTTCATTTATTACCTATGTTATGATGAAATGATCATGCTATGTGACAGCTATGTCCTAAAAGGCATAGGACGGTAGACATAATTCACGGATTGTGTATAGATAAAACCAGCCGAGATTATATCTAAACGTTATTTAAATGGTTCAAATGGCTCTGAGCACTATGGGATTTAACATCTGAGGTCATCAGTCCCATAGAATTTAGAACTACTTAAACCTATCTAACCTAAGGACATCACACACATCCATGCCCGGGGCAGGATTCGAACCTGCGACCGTAGCAGTCGCGCGGTTCTGGACTGAAGCGCCTAGAACCGCTCGGCCACTGCGGCCGGCTAAACGTTATTCACTTTTTAAAAGAAAAGTAGGGAAACGAAGTCTTCCTCTTCTGATGTTCACTTCATTCTTCTTGAGTATCCTGAGTGAACAGATGTAGGCTTATGTAATTTAACAATGTGACGGCAGTCATTTACAGAATCATTTATGATTGCATAGGCTTTTCTGGTTTATGAGTTTTAGCATTTCTGGTCTGTGACAAGGAATGTGTACACATCACGTGGAAGCAAAACGGTCGATAGCTTATCGCGTCGTGTCGTTTCGCCATTATGTTCATAAAAGTCGAACCCTTCTATTTCTTTTCATACTTTCTGCCACCCTGTGCGTGGAAGTTAATGTAAAATGTTTTCACGGTCACTGCGTTCAAACTACACTATTGGCCATTAAAATTGCTACACCACGAAGATTACGTGCTACAGACGCGAAATTTAACCGACTGGAAGAAGATGCTGTGATGTGCAAATGATTCAGAGCATTCACACAAGGTTGGCGCCGGTGGCGACACCTCCAACGTGCTGATATGAGGAAAGTTTCCAACCGATATCTCATACACAAACAGCAGTTGATCGGCGTTGCCTGGTGAAACGCTGTTGTGATGCCTCGTGTAATGAGGAGAAATGCTTACCATCACGTTTCCGACTTTGATAAAGGTCGGATTGTAGGCTATCGCGATTGCGGTTTAATGTATCGCGACATTGCTCCTCGCGTTGGTCGAGATCCAATGACTGTTAGCAGAATATGGAATCGGTGGGTTCAGGAGGGTAATACGGAACGCCGTGCTGGTTCCCAACGGCCTCGTATCACTACCAGTCGAGATGACGGGTATCTTACTGCATGGCTGTAACGGATCGTGCAGCCACGTCTCGATACCTGAGTGAACAGACAGCAACCAACTGCACTAACAGTTCGAAGACGTTTGCAGCAGCATGGACTATCAGCTCGGAGACCATGGCTGCGGTTGCCCTTGACGCTGCATCATAGACAGGAGCGCCTGCGATGGTGTATTCAACGAACCTGGGTGCACGAATGGCAAAACGTCATTTTTTCTGATGAACCCAGGTTCTGTTTACAGCATCATGATGGTAGCATCCGTGTTTGGCGACATCGCGGTGAACGCACATTGGAAGGGTGCTCAAATCTTTCAAATGGCTCTGAGCACTATGCGACTTAACTTCTGAGGTCATCAGTCGCCTAGAAAGAACTATTTAAACGTAACTAACCTAAGGACATCACACACATCCATGGCCGAGGTAGGATTCGAACCTGCGACCGTAGCGGTCGCTCGGTTCCAGACTGTAGCGCTCAGAACCGCAAGGCCACTCCAGCCGGCTGGAAGGGTGTATTCGTCATCGCCTTACTGGCATATCACCCGGCGTGATGGAATGGGATGCCATTGGTTACACGTCTCGGTCACCTCTTGTTCGCATGGACAACACTTTGAACAGTGGACGTTACATTTCAGATGTGTTACGACCCATGGCTCTACCCTCCATTCGATCCCTGCGAAACCCTACATTTCAGCAGGATAATGCACGACTGCATGTTGCAGGTCCTGTACGGGCCTTGGATACAGAAAATGTTCGACTGCTGGCCTGGCCAAAATGGTTCAAATGGCTCTGAGCACTATGGGACTTAACAGCCGTGGTCATCAGTCCCCAAGAACTTAGAACTACTTAAACCTAACTAACCTAAGCGACATCACACACATCCATGCCCGAGGCAGGATTCGAACCTGCGACCGTAGCAGTCACACGGTTCCGGACTGCGCGCCTAGAACCGCGAGACCACCGCTGCTGGCCTGGCCACCACAAGCTCCAGATCTCTCACCAATTGAACACCTTTGGTCAATGGCGACCGAACAGCTGGCTCGTCACAGTACGCCAGTCACTACTCTTGATGAACTGTGGTATCGTGTTGAAGCTGCATGGGCAGCTGTACCTGTACACGCCATCCAAGCTCTGTTTGACTCAATGCCCAGGCGTATCAAGGCCGTTATTACGGCCAGAGGTGGTTGTTCTGGGTACTGATTTCTCAGGATACATGCACCCAAATGTAATCACATGTCAGTTCTAGAATAATATATTTGTCCAATGAATACCCGTTTATCATCTGCATTTCTTCTTGGTGTAACAATTTTAACGGCCTGTAATGTAATACGATGTTCGACAGCCATCAGTGGCTGATACACAGAGACGACACCAAAGTCGCAATGGCGTACGTAAGATACTACAGCTAATGAGCACTCACCAAATAATTCGAAATTTTGTGATACGTGTTAGACTGGTAACCGCATCGCGCAGTCCCATTTGTGGTGTATCTTTTCCAAGACAAATGTTGCTTAAGGGCATTGAAAATTTTTTAACAGCTGAATATATCAATATATTTTCGATAAATGGCAGGATCGCTTGTTAATATTGAGATCCTTGATTTTACAGATCTCAGAGCTCACTATACATTGAATCGGTAACTGTTAAAAGACAGGCTATTCTTTAAATTTAAAAATTATTGTATGCGGTAAGAGTGGAGTAATCAGTACAGTACATGTTACATCTCATAGAAAATGTTGTAATATTATGATACGTGCCTAAAAGGTTCGAATAATTTGCACTGATCATAGCCTGACAGTGACGGAAGTCGATCTGAAAAATAAAGGATTTCAGTATTTACGACCGATGCTGCCATTTATCCAAAATATGTTGAAAATAATACGGTCTTAGTGCACACGGTTCGCAATGGAATTAGACATGAAACTAAATATATTTTCCAAATTTTATTCCACCAGTAAGAAAAGTACGCTACAATCTGACTCGATGCAACTTACAGACGTGAATCAAGCACTAAATTTTGACACTGACAAATCAAAGCTTTTCATGGGGTTGTACGTGAACAGGAATACTCGCATCACAGCCATAACATTGGGAAGAGCCCAAATTTGACTCATCATTTGAAATGATGAGTCAAACGCACTGCAATCGAGAGGAAAGAGTGCACTAGTATCTAGGTCAAGATCAACATGAGATCATCAACTAAAAATTAAAAATTGTGTCAAGGAAATCACTGCAGGGTTGAGATGGAAGATGAAGAGAGAGAACTACTAGCAGTGGAGCATGGTGGCTGTAGGCTGCAACATCCTGCCATGTTATGCAGACGGTGGCCGATGGCTTGAATCATATAGATCAGTTGCCTCTCGCGAATAGTAAACTTCATACATGATTTTCAAACTCAACAAGTGCATGAGGTCTCAGTGCCAGACTTCAGCCAGCGTGACGCCTACCACCAGGTCCTGTGTGTGGGTCATTGACTTGTCTGGGACACTAACAAAAGTGAGGCTGACTCAGAAAAAAAAGGAAAGAAAGCCCGTCGTGCGAGCATGTTCCCTGGGAACTCTACAGATCGGTTAGGTTGCCAGTATCTGGCTGGTCCTAACGGCCAACTACCTCCCAATAAAGTAGCCCTAGGCTCTTTGGATCCTTCTTCGATTGCAGAGCCTCTCTACCAAGACACTGTTATCTTGATTACCACTAACACAAGTAGTTTCAGTCTGAAAAGAGTTGCATAAAAATTAATCTGGCCTGAAAGTGCTCATATACAAAAGGTATAATAATAGGTAATTTCGTCTAATAACTGAAGTATCACTTAGTTATTACAGAAAGACGACAGTACTTGCATGGAAAACCAACAAGGTAGTTGAAACTAACAATGCGTGATAAGTCGGACATTATGTGCAAGCTGCTTAGAGGAACGCATTCTCTTTGGGGCCTGACCGAATCATTGGTGTCTCCATGTAACAGAAGTATCAGAAACAAAACCCGACGCTACAATCTACGAGAACACGAAAGAGTCACTATTACTAGCGTTAAGACGGGTTCACTATGGTGGCTGATATACTAGTCATCGTACTGAATATAACTGGAGAGCTCTACAAGACCGTCTGTCACACAAAATAATAATAATGAGCTGTTCAAAAGTTCATTCACTTGGTGAGACCTACTTTGTTTGTAAGATTTTCCAAAGGACCAAATGGAATGCCTATGCGTTTTCGCTCGTTTTTATGTGCGGTATGGTTCCACACTTCGATCGACCTGCCCCGCAACACATCCCACGTGTTCCCCGATCGGTCCATTACTCGAACCGCCCCGGTACTGCCTGCACTTAGGTTGGCCGCTCAACCGTGGTGGAGTGGGAAGTCGTTCCAAGGTGTGGCATGCAGCGAAGGGCCGATAGAAGGGCTTCATAGGTTCGTATGACGAACAGGTATCAGGCGTTATCGGCGGCTGACAAAGTCCGTGAGCTACATACAGTTTCTCATCCTGTTCCAGGGAAAGGCTGTTGCCCCCGCACTCTGTGTCCATACCAGAAGGAGTAATTCCAGGTTTGGAAAGGGTACTTATGGATGCCATGAAGAGCATAGGATGCAGCCAATTGCAGGTAGTGTCTAATATCGGTACCAATGATGTGTGTCGCTTTTTAACGGAAGATATTCTCTCTGAATCCGATGTGATAAAGACTGCTAGTCTCGCTGGTGAAACGAAGGCGGAGCTCACCATCTGTAGCATCGGCGACAGAACCGACTCTGGTCGTTTCCTAGAGAGACTAGTGCAGGCACTGAGTCAAGAGCTCAGACGGTTCTGCAACCATATAGGCTGCAGGTCCTTCGACTTGCGACCTAGGGTGATGATTTTTCAGGTTCCACTACTGACAGGAATCGGCTACGCAAGTAGCGGGAGCTGTGTGGAGGGAAGTGGATTTTTTTGAGTTGAAAGGTCTCGGGAAACTACAGAAAGGGCGCCAGTCTAAAAGTGTGTAGGACAAACCTAGGGACAATGGGTATTGCAGCTGTAAAATGCAGTTATTCTGTTTGAACCGAACCATATTTTCAAGCGCTAATAGAAAGCAATGAAGCTCAAATCGTTATAGGTATGTAAAGCTGGCTAAGGCCTGAAATAAGTTCAGCAGAATTTTTCACAAAGGATCTAATCTATTTCAGAAAGGGTAGATTAAATACAGTTGGTGGTGGAGTGTTTATTGCTGGCTGAAGTAGTTTACCTTGTAGTGAAACTGAAGTTGATAGTTCCTATGAGTTAAGTTTTTAGAAGTTATGTTTGGCAACCGAATAAATTAAGAACTAATTCCTTTTACCGACCCTCTCGGTCAAACGATACAGTTGCCGAACAGTTCAAAGAAAACTTGAGTCTTATTTCATATAGGTACTCCACCGATACAGATATAGTTGGTGGTGATTTCAATCTACTCTCGACGTATTGGCAAAAATACATGTTTAATTCCGACAGTAGGCATAAAACGTCGTCCGAAATTGAACTGAATGCTTCCTCAAAAAATTATTTTGAACAATTAGCTCAGAAGCCCACTAAAAATAAACGCAAAGTAAATCTATTTAAAAAATCAGATAAAAATACACATAACGTCTTCGTAAGAGACATCCTCCAGTCCTTCCAATCTGACTAGATCGTAGATCAGATGTGGTTTGAATTCAAAGAAATAGTATCGAGGGTAGTTGAGAGATGTACATCAAATAAATTAATAAGCTAGTACTGATATCCCATGGTACACAAAACGGGTCAGAACATGGTTGCAGAAGCAACGAAAACAGCATACCAACTTTAAAAGAACTCAAAACCCACAAGGTTGCCGAAGTTTTACTGAAGCTGGAAATTTAGTGTGAACTTCAGTGCGAGATGCCTTTAATTGTTTCCAGAACGAAACTCTGTCTCGAAATCTTGGAGAAAACCCACACAGATTCTAGTCATACGTAAAGTATATCAGCGGAAATATGCAATCGAAATCTTCACTGTGCAATAACAATGGTGAAGCCACTGATGACAGTGCCATCAAAGCAGGGTTACTAAACACGGTTTTCCGAAACTTCATCACCAAATAAGACTAAGTAAATATTCAAGAATTCGAATCTAGAGCAATTTTCAGGGGTGATTAACTTAGAATAGACACGCTTGGTGTAGCGAAGCAGCTTAAATCACTTAATAAAGGGAAGGCCTCCGTTTCAGAATGTATACCAGTCACGTTCCTTTCAGAGTATGCTGGCGCAATGGCTCCTACTTAGCAACCACAGACAGCCGCTCGATTGTCGAAAGGTCTATACCTAAAGATTGGAAAGCTGCATATGTCATACCAATACCCAAGAAATGAAATCGGAGAAATCCGCTGAAATACACTTCCGTATCACTAACGACAAATTTGGAACATATACTGTGTTCGAACATTATGGACTACCTCGAAGAAAACGATTCAGAAAATACCGTTCTTATTAAACACAACTAGTTTTTGTACATTCAACATTGCAGCCCAGCCAGCAATCGTGATAATCTAATATATAAGAAACTATTAGCCTCGATTGCGGTAATGAAACCAACCTTCGCCTAGGTTTCAGCCCAAATAATTGAGCCTTCTTCAGAAGATATACCTGAATCTATAATTTGTGTAAGAGGGCATGGTCTACAAATAAAATATGCAGTGCGTTATCTAGTCCTACTTAGTTTCACGTGAGCTCCCGAGGCCCACCGCACGGCGTCCATGGAGACGAGGCGCACGCCAGAGCTTAATTAAAGTCTAGGTGTTGACTTAGTACTTATGTACCGCATTTTTAAAATGTGACTACGCCTATTCAGGCTGTTTTAGTTTTATTTCTAGACCATGCCCCATTAGACAAATTATAGATTCATGTATATCTTCTGAAGAAGGCTCAAATTATTTGGGCTGAAACCTAGGTAAAGAGTGGTTTCATTACCGCAATCGAGGCTGATACTTTCATTAATATTAAACACAACTAGTTCTTTATTCTCATGAAGTAATGAGGGCTGTCGACAGAGGATGTCAAATTGAGTACAAATTTTTAGATTTTCAGAAGGCTTTTGGCACCGTTCCTCACAAGCAAGCTCTAATCTAATTGTGTGCCTATGGAGTACCGTCCAAGCTGTGTAATTGGATAAGTCAGTTCCTGTCAGAAAGGTCACAGTTCGTAGTAAAACAGAAGTAATATCTACCGTTACCCAGGAGGAGTTGTAGGCCCTTTGCCATTCCTGACTGCATAACGACATAGGAGACAATCTGAGCACCATCTTAGATATTTTGCAGATGGTGTTGCGAGTTACCTTCTTGTAAAGTCATCAGATAATCAAAACCATATGCAAAATGGTTTAGTCAAGATATCAGTACCCTGCGAACTGTGAAATTTGACTCTAAATAATGAAAAATTTGAAGTTATCCACATGAGTAATAGAAGAAGTGAGCTAAATTTTGGCTACGCGATAAATCATATAAATACTTACAAAGACTGTAAACTCAAGTAAATACTTAGGGATTACAATCACGAATACGTTAAATTTTAACGATCACATAGGTAATGTTGTTAGGAAAGGAAACCAAAGACTGCGATTTATTGGCAGAACACTCGGAAAGTGAAATAGGTCTAGGAAAGAGACTGCTTAGAATACGCTTGTCCGCTCTCTTCTGGTGTACAGCTGTGCGGCATGGGATCCGAATAATTCCGAAGAAGGCCAGTTCGTTTTGTATTATCTTGAAATAGGGCAGAGAGTGCGACGGACGTCATACGTGAATTGAGGCGGCAATAATTAAAACAAAGGCTTTTTCGTAACGGCAGAATCTTCATGTGGAGTTTAAATCACGAACTTTCTCCTGCGATTTTTAAAAAAAATATTCTGTTAGCGACATCCTACATAGGGAGCAAAGATCATCATAATAGAAATCAGAGTTAGCACAGAACTAGATAAGTGCTCAATTTTCCCGTTCGCCGTTCGAGAGTGGAACGGTATAGGTAGAGTTTGAAGGTGGTTCGAGGAACACTCTGGCAGGAACTTAATTGTGAATTGCTGAATAATTATGTAGATGTAGATGAGGCAGCAACGTTATATATAACAGCCCTGCTGAATCCAACTTTTTATACAGCTCTCTTCTTCTTCTTCTTTTCTCTGCACATGTTTTGTGTCTCATTGAGTGGTACGGCCACGATTTTCCATTAGTGTGTCAAGGTCGCTTAAGATAAGTTGCTGTCTGGAATATCTTACCGTGTTGTCAAGGTCTGACCGTGGTCTATTTTTAGGAGCACCAGAACTGAATTATTTGCCTAATTTTGTGCTCACGTAGATATGTCCACGAATTTGTTGAAGAAATCTGCGAATAAAGGGTTATTGTTATATTAATTACATAATTTCCAGGTTTGTCATTATTTCGAAGATAATGCCTTCCTATTTCTATTCGGTGATTGTTGTTGATAATGTACGTGCTTCGTTATGTGTCCAGTTGCCAATTTGGGTTATGATTATACTAAAAACTTATAATGAAGAGTAAATGTGATCTTTCATTACCATGTTGCGTATTTCCACATGCAAATGCCACCCAATTAATTACGTCATGTTGATGTCGCCATTTCATGTTAATGGCGTTGTTGTACACATGAGATGCGTGCAACACAGTTGCGTGCACATCGATTTAGCCAATAGAGACACGTATCGACGAAACGATGACAAAGGCCAACTACTAAAATATTTTCACACAGAAGGTAACTGAGTTAATTTCTTTGTATCTCTGATACATTGATAATTAATTATTTTTGAGTCAGTCTTAGTTAGGGGAAGAGTTTGAAACATGTAGACACAGAGCAACCATTGTACTCTACCGAACTTGCTTCTTTTCCTGATCTTATCCCACGTCTTCACGGACTCTTCATGTTAATCCGTACTTAGTAGAGGGTGGCCGGATTACCTTCCTGTCGCCACCACACGTTCTCCCTAGGGAACCATTTTTTGCAGATCACATGTCCGCATCTACTGCTGTCCCATGTGAAAGTGTATGTAAGTTTTCTGAATGTTTGCGAATCGTGTAACAGTAGCGGGACGTGGGTTCCAGCCAGGCAATCACGTGGTCAAATATGGGAAACCGCCTAAAAACCAAATCCAGGAGGTGCACACAACATCTCTAGTCGTTTATACGCCGGGCGGATTTGATTCGGAGCCGGCGTTTCTCCCCGAACCCGAAAACGTCGTGATAACACGCTCCTCTATCCATGGGGCCGGGGGGTGGGGGAGGTGGGTAGTTTTCTACCGCTCTAGTTCTGTGCTAACTCTGATTTCTCTTATGATGATAATTGCTCCCTATGTAGGATGGCGCTAACAGAATATATTTTGAAATCGTAGGTGAAAGTTCGTGATTTAAACTCCACGCGAAGTTTCTGCCACAACGAAAAATGCCTTTGATTTAATTATTGCCGCCCCAATTCAAGTATCACGTCCGTGACACTCTCGGCCCCATTTCGCAGCCATTCAACGATTGCTTGGATTGACAAATTTCAGCTTCATAGAGTATATTTGCTGGAGGGCTCCGGACTGTAGCGTGTGACAAAGGTGTGTGTAACTTAAGTAATTCGGTGCCCGAGAAACAGTGTGCTCTAGTCGACTTTCTCACCGCAGCAAACATCCACCCTCTTCTTGCACATGACGATGTCAGGTCACAGACGAACGCTGCGACTTCTGCAACAATCTAACTCCTTGGGTTGACTGTCACCGGTAATCCTTCATTCGCATCCTATCCGATATTCATCTGTTTGCAGATATTACAGAATACTTGCGAGGACTTCACTTTGACAACGATGAAGCGGTGGAAGGAGAGGTCAGGTTGTGGCTCCGTCAACAAAGTCAACATTCTACAGCGGCCGTATCAACAAACTCGTCTCTCATTGGGAAAAATGTGTTCATCGCCAGGATAATTTTGTTGAGAAATAAATATGTAGACATGAAAAAGAAAGAAGTAGAATGTTAATAACGTTTGTTTTCTGTAAAACTCTTTAAGAGTTTTCACTAAAATTTTCGGAGGCATTACTTTTCAGAGTGCTCTCGTAAATAAAAAAGAAATAAAATATAGTATACTGCTGTATGCCTCCAACTGCTACGATGTCGAGGTGAATGCGACTTTGTTCTTTAAGTCAAGTATCATATAACGCTGTCACACTAGCGAACGGAAGGCATTAGATTTCTAAACATGGCTGCGTGGTCAACGACCGTTTACAAATTAAAATTAATGCAATTACAGGCCACGGTCACAAAAATTAAGTCTTTTGACCTGGTTTCGGCACTTCTATGAGTGCCTTCATCAGAAATTGTACATGTAAACAGTCCTATAACATAAGTACAAATATTATGGATTTTTTTTTATAAGAGAGTAAGTACTGACTAATAGTACAAGAAAGAATCAGTACTTACATGTCACGTATAAAATAAATATCAAGCGATAAAGCTTTAGTCACAAAAATTTTTAAATAAAGAATACATGGAACGCAAGCCACTATGGGCTGCTCACACATGTCAAGCCACAGGTAGCAACAGACTGAGGCGCCCGCTTTAGCAACTACGGGCAGGTAAATATTCCACCAAGAGTGCCATCTAGTAGCTTATAAAAAAATTTCCCATAATTTTTGTACTTTTGTTGTAGGCCAGATTAAATGTATAATTTCTGATGAAGGCACTCATAAAGTGCCGAAACCACGTCAAATGACTTAATTTTTGCGACCGAGTGCAGTGATTGCTTTAATTTTAATTTGAACGGAAAGGAGTTAGGGGTACACATACTAACGTGGACTTTGGCGATTACTATCTATTTCAATAAAACGTTTCCGTGTTTATAATCTGGTCGTCGTGTTTATAAAACTTACGTTTCTGCCGCTGCTGCAAGTTCCTTTCACCAGAGTGATGCATTTATTGCTGGACCAGTGCCGTGTTCAGCTCTTCCATTCTGTGATTTCATCCTGCTCTCAGATAAAGTTTGTCTGGAACTGAATTGAGCTCTATCTCGGTTGGATGGCACAGAAATTGAGAGGCAGGGAGCAACACTCTTCATTGATATTGTTTGTTTTATCTCCCAGTGGTTTGCATCGGACTCGCCCTGGTAGCCGCACGGGTTAACACCATCACTTCCTGGACAGGAAGGAAAGTCGGTCCTGCTTTTGGATCGAATTAACGACAATGGTTCGATGTGTCTTCCAGCCCGGATACGGCTTTACGGCAGTTTCCCACTCGGTGAATATCGGGTTGGTTCCCATGTTCTGCCTCAGATGCACGGGACGCAAACATTTAGAACACTTCCCGACACCTGCATACTGAACTTATTCTGCACGCATACAGTTTGAGTACACTACTATCCTGGAAGCTGAATAGGAGACTCGTGGCCTTAGCTGTTGGGTACTCTCCATCAGCAGCTTGCATCGGCGGATTCCGGGCATGCCAAGGCAGCGACGCAGTATTTGCTCGAGCAGTGCAGGCTGCATGCTGAAACAATTCGGTACTGTATGTGCCTTCAGCTGCTGCATGTGATGCCGCGCATGGTGGGACAGGCTCACGAACCCCAACTATAAAACGTTAGTCTATGGTGCTTTATAGTTTTGTGGTACCCGCAGTCTAGAAAAAATGGTTCAAATGGCTCTGAGCACTATGGGACTTAACATCTATGGTCATCAGTCCCCTAGAACTTAGAACTACTTAAACCTAACTAACCTAAGGAAAGCACAAAACACCCAGCCATCACGAGGCAGAGAAAATCTCTGACCCCGCCGGGAATCGAACCCGGGAACCCGGGCGTGGGAAGCGAGAACGCTACCGCACGACCACGAGATGCAGGCCGCAGTCTAGAGATAGCGTCTTTGATTGATAATTGAAACGTCCAGAGTCTCTGGTTGAACATCACCAATGCCTTTATTTTTTATTAGTTGAAAACAGTCTTGGTAGCAATTTCATTTTTTTATTTATCAACTACGCGTTTCATCTTATTTAGGCATCTTCAGGCTGATCTTAATTTGGTATTTCTTAGGACGATCCTTTAAACAGTGTAGCTGACTACACTGTTTAAAGGATCGTCCTAAGAAATACCAAATTAAGATCAGCCTGAAGATGCCTAAATAAGCTGAAACGCGTAGTTGATAAATAAACAACTGAAATTGCAACCAAGACTGTTTTCGAATAATGATACTAAACACTGGTTTGCTCATTCATGCCACAGATGGATTGGAAGAACTACTTTGATTTTTAAAAGATCTCTGGAAGACCTGAGATCGAATAAGACAGAAGGGATAGATAACATTCCATCTAAATTCCTAAAATCATTCAGGGAAAGTGGCAACGAAACGACTATTCAAATTGGTAAGTAGAATATATGAGACTGGCGACGTACCGTCTGCCGGGAAAAAATAATCCATACAATTTCGAAGACAGCATTGGCCAACAATTGCGAAAACTATCACATATTCAGCTTAAGAGCTCATGCATCCAAGCTGCTAACAAGAATAACATACAGTGGAGAAAATAAGTACTCTGTTACTTATAGATGAAGATCATTTTGGCTTTAGGAACAGTAACGGCTGTTCTGAGGTTGCATTTGATAACGGAAGCAAGACTGAAGAAAACTCAAGACACACTCACAGAATTTGTCGGCCTGCAAACGCGTTCGATAAATCAAAATGGAGCATGATGTTTGAAATTCTGAGAAAAACAGGTGTAAGTTATACGGAAACACGAGTAATATACAGTATGAAGAAGAACCAAGAAGGAACATTACGACTGGCTGATCAAAAATGAGGTGCTCGGATAAAAAAGCATAAAGGCAGGGATGGAGCTATTCTCCTCTATTTTTCAGTCTATACATCGAAGAAGCAACGATGGTAATAAAAGGAAGGTTCTAGGATGGCATTAAACTCTAGGCTGGAAGTATATCAATGATAAGATTCGCTGTTGATATAGCTATCCTCAATGACAGTGAAGAAGAGTTATAGGATCTGTTCAGTGGAATGAGCAGTCTAATGAGTGCAGAACATGGATGGGGAGTGAACCGGCAAAAGACCAAGGTACTGAAAAGCAGCAGAAATGAGAGTAGTGAGAAACGCAGCAACAAAATTGGTGATTACGAAACAGTTGAAGTTAAGGAAATCTGCTACCTTGAACCAAAATAACCCATGACGGACGGAGCAAGAAGGACATGAAAAGCAGACCAGCAATGGCAAAAATGCAATCCTGGCAGAGAAAAGTCTACTGGTGTCATATATATAGGCCTTGATTTGAGGCAGAATTTTCTGAGAATATACGTTTCGAATACAGAATTGTATGGTAGTGAGTCATGGACTGTCGTAAAAACGAAGACAGTCGAAGCGTTTGAGATGTGGTGCTACAGAAGAATGGTGAAAATTAGGTGTACTGATAAGATAAGGAATGAGGGTTGCGACCGAACCACCGAATCTTTCCATCAGTAAATGGGGTATGTTCTCAACTGACTCGGTTGTTTTAACCCCCTCCACTGACGGAATGACCCGCTTCCTAATTCCATATGTATAAAGCCAATACGGACTTGTAGCTGTCACGCCTTTGCGCTTACTGCTACGTATTTTAACCGTAAATAGCTCAGTCCTAATGGTAAGAGGTAGTAGTGAATTCACGTTATTAATCTTCGAATACAGCGCAACTGCCGCAAGCTCAGCTCACTTTTATTCCACTCCTACCCTCGCCATTGCACCACATTAAGTAGGTGCTACATGGACCTTGCTAAATTCACTTGCGTATACATTTTTGACCGTTACTCGCCAGTATTTACCTAATGATTAGTACACTCCTAACCGGACTATTTCCCAAAGAGCTGTGATGATTGAACGGGTTCGATCCACGGCCTACAGTGCCCTACAGTTCACACGGTAACACTGCCTACCTGACCCACTTAATTTGGTAGTGAGCTTATGTATCCAATCACCACTGCTAGCAGCAGTGGATAATTCTATCAGCACGACGAGAGCAGCAGACTTACCGTCGAATCCTCCTGAAAATACTTATAACTACGGTCGCCAGCTCTGAAGGAGCGAAAGAATAAATCAATTTTTTGGCTCGTTTCAAAGTGAAACGGCTTGAGTTGAATTTTAAACTTAATTCTGAATATTACTATTTCTGATCATTCTAGGTGATTCTACAAAGCAAATACTCTCTCAATTTCTGTGAGTTGGCTTGGTAATTACCACCAAGACAATTTATGCAACTTAGGTTAACAAAATCCTATCCTTCAACTTACTTAATGATTTTGGATATTACTCTTTGGACAATTGATATAGAATTAGTTAAGTGACTTTACTTGAAAAGTTACTCAGAAAGATTTAAGTAACTATAAATAGGTGACTCATTCTGGTGTGACCATTGCTCTTTTCAACATTTTTATTCGCTAAAGTATTCTACAACCAAAAGAATTGTAAATGAAAGAGGCGATGGTGGCCTCAGTCTGATTTCACTATACTATGTTTGAGGTTACTACACTTTACAATGAACAACATGCGTCGTAATTTTACTCATTACTATACTCTGTCCTCTGCACTTGCATAAAAGAAAACTGGTATTCTCCTTTTACATGTATACAAAGTTCGACTTAACAATTGCAAGCAGTCTTGCCTTGGGTAGACGTGTCGGTGCTGGTGGTGAGATGCATGTGGCTAACGCAGCTCTTCACGCCTCATGCCCTTAATGGCGGCTGGAACTACGAGCTGTAGCACTCGTATAAGCTACTGCACGTCCGCCATCAAATCTAGGCGCAGGAACTCTTACAATCAGCCCCAGTGGCATAGAGACGGCTTCGACAACCATTCGTCGCGTTCTACTCCACAAACGGCGACGATATTCGCCTCTTCGCTGTTGCACAATCACTTTTGCGTGAGCACAGTTACGCATGTCCTATCACGTCAACACTCCCCAGGCCATTTCATTGTTCAGTCCCTGTGTCTCCAGCTACCTCTAGCAACGCTCGTATCACCAAGAGTGGGGGCTTTCCCCTACCACCTTTTCACCGAAATTATTTAGTATTTAAGAATATTTATATTTATTACCCTGGAGTTCATACCAGTAATAATAATTTACTATTAGCGCTTTATAACATTAAATCATACAGTAATAACTTATAATTACCAAGAAAAAGAATACATTTGACTCCGAGAGCTTAGTGCATTGTCTGACAGATAGCGCTAATTCCCAGTTTCGCCAATAGATGGCATCAGGGTGCACTCCCTGGCAGTCTCACACCAGCGCGCCCGTTTCCGACGCGCGGGCTCCAAATTACTGTCAGCCCACCATCATTTCAGTTCCATTACAGGGTGTTCTCCGCAGAATCAGTGACGCAAAAAACGTATGGAAAACACTGATTAGAAGGAGGGATAAAATGGTAATACATGTGTTAAGACATCGCGCAGTGACTCCCATGGTACTAGAGCGAAATGTATAAGGTAAAAACTGCAGGGGAAGGCAGAAATTGGAATATACCCGACAAATAACTGAGGTCGTGGGGTGCAAGTTCTACTCTCAGACAAAAATGTTGGTACAGGAAAGGAATTCGTGGCGAGAGACGCATCAAGGTAGTCAGAAGACTAAAAGAAAAAAAATGTTCTGGCGCCCTCATTGATGTTCCGCCTCTGATGACCGGCTGTGTTGTTGGAGTTGTAAAACCGATTTGTGTTCCGTTACGTATGTGGTAATAGGACACACCGTCTCACCAATGTTTATTATTCCGCACTCGCAGCTGAATTCTCAAAGGTCAGGTGTGTGTAGCTTTCATTGATTCCGCTACATTTGAAAGTGTTGCTGCTTCCGATGATCGGTTTGATACCGATGGACGAAAGCACTTCCTATCCGTTCCCTGACTCATCGCGCGTGTGGTAGTAGGCCGATGAGCTTTGTTCTTTCTCATCTCATCTCTTTGTGATGGCACAATGCAACGTATTGTTCTTTTGTCTTAGTCATAGTTTCTGAAAGGGGGTTACCATGTCTGCAGTTCTTCCTTTAAGTGTCTTGCATCACTGATTCGATGCTCTCTCTCAGTTAATGTGTTCAGGCGGAATTATTCTGTTTTGAATTATGGTGGGAGATGACGTGACGTTGTTTGTGAGAAGTGATGTGTTTCTGTAAATGGGTCACTGAGTGTTCAGGCATTCTAAACACTTTTACCTTGGGTTCTCGATATGTTTTGGGTGTCGTCGGAGTTTTTGCCCCTGCCAGATTCTATTCTGGATTATCTTCTTCGTTCCTTTTAAGTATGCTTGCTGTGTTTGTTAGGTACACAAATTAGCTTACCTTGTAATTCTCATAGTCAATGATATAATTCGCCAATCTACCTTATGGTGAAAACTCAGAACCTATGGCATCTTGTGGGCTACACTGGAACGTATTTCAGGACTTTCTTCACTTAGCTGCATTTCTAACAGACTGAGTTATCTCGTCTAATGACCTAAGGGTTAGTTTTGCCTCGAAATACTTATTCATAAATATTCCACTGACGTAAAGTGTCGACGTTCTGGATGAATGTGAGGTATCTCAAAGCACCTGACCTTTGCAACATCTTAGATCATTGTTTCACGGCCACCTACTTCAGGTGGAAGGGGAAGTTTTACGAACAGACAGGTGATGCAGCCAGGGGATCCAGTTGTAGATATCTTTATGCTGGCATGGGAAGAATCAGTACTCTGCATCGTGGCGTCCCAAAAGCTTGCTTTGTTACATAGAAGAAATCTTTAACCCTAGTCACACGGTGAAGGAGAACTGAATAATTTACACCATCATCTCAGTCAGCAGCGTACGAATACACATTTCAGACAGAATCTTGAAAAGAACGGCGAGCCTCCCTTCCTCGATGTGGAAATGTACGGGAAGGCTGACTGCTCACGGCCACAGAGTATATAGGGAACCTACAGGTACTGTTTCCTGCACATTACTTGCCCCATCGAGCAAACAGAACAACTCTGCCCAGCATACATTAACTAAGAGGACAGACCGAATTAGTGATGCATGACAACTGAGGAACGTCACCCATTTTTAGGGTAAATGCCTTCGACAACTGAACAAATGTAGCATTGTACTGTCATAATGAAACTAAAAGAGAGGAAGAGACGGAGCAAAATTATTACACATTTCCATTGTACATTGCGGGTGTCAGCGAAAGAATGGAAAAAATTATTCACCGAGCAGAAGATCTACAAAGGCAGTAAAAAATTTTAGTGGTCTTAGGCTCCACGAAAGAAGCTATCGATAAGCTCAAATCAAAGAAATTCGCTGAAAATGCAGATTAGTAGACACTGGTGAGTCGGTATGTTTTGTTGGCACGCTCCTAATGGAACGTGGGAGGTCCTGGATGGCAACTCAGCAGATCATCGCCATGAGTGAGGCAAAACCAATTTCAGGAAGGTAGCACGGCTTGTAGCCAGCCATTTAACTTTAGAGAAAAGTACGACACTCGTGAAGTAGCTTTCCAACATGTGACGACAGATAAGACCTCTCAACATTTTCCCTGCCTGCAGTTGCTGGCAGCATTCCCGATTCAGCGGCGGCACACACTGATATGTCTCCGTTGCTAACAGCTGCGAGGAGGCGTAAATACGCCTCTCTGTCATGCAATGGCAACGGCCTTGCCGCAGTGGATACACCGGTTCCCATCAGATTCCAGAAGTTAAGCGCTGTCGGACGTGGCCGGCTATTGGATGGGTGACCATCCGGGCCGCCAAGCGCTGTTGCCATTTTTCGTGGTGCACTCAGCCTGGTGATGCCAATTGAGTAGCTACTCGACCGAATAGTAGCGGCTCCGGTCAAAGAAAACCATCGTAACGATCGGGAGAGCGATGGCTGACCACACACACCTCCTATCCGCATCCTTAGCTGAGGATGACACGGCGGTCGGATGGTCCCGATGGGCCACTTGTGGCCTGAAGACGGAGTGCTTTGCTTTGTCTTGTACTGCCCCTCATTCGCCTATAGCTATCAACAGATACTTTAAAAAAAAACACTAAGGCAAGCGACTTTTATGTGTCGAGAGGAAGACGATGTATTAACTTCAGTTATATATGTAAAAGGCCATGCTCAAGACTATTAGTGCTGAGTAAAGCGTCATTATTAGAATACTCCGATCTTTGTTACTATAACTTTGAATTTTTGTTGGTAGAAACAATACTTGTTTGGAGTGGCGAACACTTTATGTTATCACATGAAAAAATTGCAAAATTGACGCCCTGTATTTTAAGTACTAGGCATCCGATCTCTAAACATAGAAAAAATAAAATGAAAAACGTAGCACTTTCAAATTACGGCCCAGAGGCTTATGTCTCTCCCAGAATGGAAATTATCTCTATCTTCCAAAACGAAATATACGTACAGAGGTTTTCTTTACAATAAAAAGAAGAAAATAATTGAAATAGTATACTGTTATTCCGATGAAGATTTACTGTAACATTTTAATGGTGATTTTGTGACGACGAAGACGATGACGATGACAGTGATGAAGGCGCATATGGCAAGCTCCCAACAGACTGTGCCATTAGGAATGAAAAAAGGGTAGAGGGTGGAGAGGCAATAGAATAATAACGGGTTAAAGGTTCGCTGTATCTCAGAGTGGGGGTGTGCTGATGATGTGAGAAGTGGCGTGCATAAATAGCGATCGGTGCAGGAAGGAGCGAGACTGGGTCGGAAGGCTGACAAAGGTAACGGAGCCTCGATCTTAGGTTGGATATGGGATCGTGGGAGGGCCAGGAAAAGAGGGTCTGTTAAAAATGGATGAGGTGGGTGTGGTCGTGTAGGGAGGATGGGACAGTTTGGTGTACCCGCAGCTGCATCCCTGGATTGGAGACGATCGGATAGACAATTGCGTTTATTGGGGTTGGTGGGGTGTATACGATTTGGAAAAATGTTCGAGCAGTTTCAAGAGATGATATACACTAGTGTTCTGCGTTTACGGTCAGCCTGAAACATCAGAAAACTCTGTGTTTGATTAGACGACCAAACTGGAGAAGAACAGCTTGAAACAATTACAAACAGTGGTTTTTTTTTTAAAGTATCTGTTGATAGGTAACTGTTCTTAGCCCGATCTTCAAAGTGCGCGATTTTTAAAGTGGAACCCGGTGAAATGAGGTCATTCTTCAGATCTATTGATGCTGTGGTGTCTATCCAGAAGAAAATGATATTTTCATACTAATTTCCCTCTCAGTTATGTTTGTTGTTTCATTGCAATCGATTACGAAGCCTTTTGTGCTTTTATATTCAGCCACTCAAGCACAGACTTTCGAAATGTAATACGCAAATATACAGGGGAATTTTGTCATATGAAAAAAAACTGCAAGGAAAGATTTATGAGAGGACAAGGAAAGTCATATCGATGTAAAGCCGGAAATACGTTCCAAGGAAGGTTCACCCATTTGAAGATGGGTATAAAACACCTTTAGGTTTCAGTCACTGAAAGCAGACAAGATAATACATCCCGCACTGTCTGTGCGAGTGTTTAAGCTACACACCCAAGAGGGTAGTGAGTCGGAGCACCATCGTGTAGTAGCCACGTTATCCTACGTATCACGGATGCCACGTGTCAGCAGAGAATACAGGGCCCCCGCAGGAAGTTCAGATATACCTTGCCAGAGAGGCGTCGTGGAAGGATGACTGGCTTCCTCATTCACACATCGAGGCTGAAGCGTTTCAGATGGATTGCTGCCACGATGCTGTTGAAATTCTCCGTAACCCACAAGCGAGTGTTTTGAAGGCTCATTGAATCCCAGCACAGTGGTGGCTTGTGCGACATCCCAGCGACAAAACGGTCGCCGAGGAGGCGGGTTGGTAGGTAGCAACATAAGTGGTATGGATAGAGGAAGTTGGGGAGAATGTTCCGTAAGATCGTCTGCTAATCGCATACTGCCGAGACACCTACCCGGTGCTGATGCCGCGGTTACTGTCAAAAGTATTTTATCTCCACGATTAAGTGAGTGCGGTTTTCTTGGAATGCTTTTCCAGCTGTGTGTCCAAAATATCTGTTTTGCCTTTATTCTATCCTCATGGATCGTTCACTGCAGTAATTTTGCAAAATAACTCTATACGTTGCTCATATACCACAGCATCCTCTAGTGGTCAGAGTATAAGACTGAAAAGGTAATCTAATCCGCCAAAAGTACATTTGTATTAATGAATGACCCAAAAGTTCGTTAACATTTGAAAATGCACGGAGTAATACAGGTAGAGAGGTACAAACTGAGACACATGGCTGAAATGACATAGGATTTTATTGAAGCCAAAAAAGTGCTGAAAATGACGAACAGACGGAGCTTCATGTGATACAAAGGTAATAATTTGCGTAACTATTTTTAGTAGCAAAGACGTTGTTCTTTATAACAAATGCTGAATATGGCGGTCGTCATCTATTAACGATACCTGTGATGGAGGGACGACGTTGTGAACAGCACGGTACAGAATATCAGTAGGTATGGGAGAAACTGTCTTCGGATGCTGTCTTTTAGCGTCCCTAATGAAGTCGGACGATCACGGTAGACTTGCAATTTCAGGTAATCCCACAATCACACGGATTGAGGTCTGCGGATCTGGGAGGCCAAGCATGACGGAAGTGGTGACTCGGAATACGATCAACACCAAACGATGTACGCAGGAGAGCTTTCACACATATGGGATGGAGCGCCATCTGGCATAAAAGTTGTACCTTACAACATGTGTTCATCAGCCGGGCAAGGGATGATGCTACAGGCGTACGTCGGCTCATTCTGTGAAAACCAGCACAACCTGGCCAGCGCCATCTGTTTGCCGGTTTTTGAACTCGTTTTTGTTTTCAATAAAGCCCCATGTCTTTTCAGGAACGTGGGTAAAGTCTGACCCCCCTGTCTACATTATTCCGTGAATTAGGGCATTTTCAAATGTTAACGGGCTTTTGGGTCACACTGTATTTTATCACCTTTTGGCTAAAATCAACAGTGCAGCTATGTCCCTGCTGTCAGCCTCTCACCATGTGTGATGATTGAAATGATTAATAACGAAGAAACTAGGCCATTACGTACTAAATACAGTACCCTGATGATGGCCATTTGCAACGGTGACCGATACGCTGATTTTATAAACAACGTGACGACGCTTTCAGGTGTCACAGGAGACGACAGGTGCTTCTCTGTGCGCACCTGAGGCGAGAAATTCCGCCAAAATAAATTGCTGCAGGGCTCTCTCCGACCCAGCGCCCACCCCTGCGATAGCCGCCATTGTTGATTCAGCGTGCTGGAGCTGCGCAATTTGTCACTCGAACAGTTGGAGCCTCCCGTCCTTTGTTATCGCCACGATGACCCAATTGGTTCTGGGACACAGCGTTTGTCTCGTCCCGTTACCACCAACAGCTACATTACACGATCGCTATCCCAGACACAAGCACAAGAAAATTACATTGTCTATGCCGTGCTTCTACCAGACAAGGAAAACATCAGAGGAGGACAGGTACGTAGCCAGATATATAATTACACGTAGAGTCGCATGAAGAGGAGGGTCGTAGGAGGTGCTGCGAGGGGATGAATCACTTTGTGACCGTTCTCATTGTAAGAAACTCTCTTTCGTAGTGTACTTAAACGTACATAAAATATCCATTAATCGATAGTATCCGCACTGTCGATATTACCGGCAGAGTACGTTAGCTATTGGTAATCATATCGTTTGATATGATTCCCATTTAATGGGCACGCGAAAAGTTGTCCTTTACTTCCGTGGCGTGCTGGGTACAGAGCGAAAGAAGATAGGAAAGCAAAATTAAATGAACATCAAACGCGGGGGCTTCTTAGACAATCAGTGCTGGTTTATACACTGCGGGGGAGGGAGCGTGAGAGAGGAAATTTTGTTTGTTTTCGTGTGATATCAGCAACCGGGTGTGCGGATATACCGATGAACCGCTATGACAAAACTTTCACATGTAAATAACATGGATTCATGAATGCGCATTATACACATGACCGTTTTCAAATGTGTAAGCCTACTTATTTGTAGCTACGAGTACAAATGTAAATAAAGCTTTTATAATACAACGCAATTAGTAGAGGAAAATATGACATTCCAACGATTCGTTCAGCGTTTGTGATTGTGATTATACGAGATATTTCTGCAAAGTTGTCAGACTTGGGAAGCACTTTAGCAACTAATGAAGCATGAAGTGTTCCAGATTGCTTGATTAAACCAGTCAATGAAAGACTAAAACCATTTAGTACATGGACTGTTAATATGCTTGCACATTATTAAACTCTAGGTTTCAGGACTTTTCAAGAGGCCGACAGCGCTGCGTAACTCCTTCTGAAACAGTACGCAGCTGTCATCGGGTCGACTCATCGACACCAAGAATAACACAGGAAACAGAAGGATTCGTGAGTGGCGCTAATGCACCTACTGATACGTCTATCGGATTATCTACTCGTACTTTTCTGCCCAATAAGCAAAAGCGTAACTGTGACGTCGTTAGAGCAGTCACTGATTCTATTGAACTATGTCTATTCTGAAAAGCCTATAATAGATATCCATGCTTCCATATTAGAATATTGTTTCTCACGTGCAATGGCCAATAAACATTTGTGCTGTCTAGGGACTTGTTACTGCAGAGAGGGGCCAGCTGGAGTGGCCGAACGGTTCTAGGCGCTACAGTCTGGAACCGCGCGACCGCTACGGTCGCAGGTTCGAATCCTGCCTCGGGCATGGATGTGTGTGATGTCCTTAGGTTAGTTAGGTTCACGTAGTGCTATGTTCTAGGGGACTGATGACTTCAGAAGTTAAGTCCCATAGTGCTCACAGCCATTTGAACCATTTATTTGCAGAGAGGGTTTCGTCCGTGGTAGGAGAAATAATTAACAAAAAACGGAGAAGACAAAAGAAAAATAATTTAAATATCTCGCTTTTCATAAAACAAACTTTGCATTTCCTGTGCTGGTACTTACTATTTTATCCAATAAAAATTATTATTAATTTATTTTTCATTGATATACCTGCCAAAACAATTGATAGTTTATCGGCATATCGATGGTTTAAAGATTATCGAAACTAACGGATATTTAAACTATGGAAATGTGAGTAACACTGCTCTTTCCCTCTAAATACTCTTTCAGCCTTCAAGAAACATAGGAATCGCATGTCTACGATCTCGGCTTCCTCATCAACATCACTCATTATGACTGGGCACGACACTGCGTATTTTCAAAATAGTGACAGTATTTCGCGGTGGATCTGTGTGCAATTTATTGTCCACAAAAATAATACTTTCCCGCTTAGTTCAGCTTTGGTGCACGTTTCTATTTTCCGAGCCATTTTACTTGTATACGGTAATGCCACCATCATCCGTATCTCAGGATAGCGGTGTCTGCAGGAAACCCGGAACGTGAACACTCTTCCGACAATGCATCACACTAGTTGCGCAATGGTGTTGGCGCGGGACAGCTTGCGTGACCCACAAACTGAAGTTCCAGTGTATTACAGTGAGGCTAATATCTGGTGTGCACTCCCTAACTGCACATGGGTACCTTGAATTTCGTATGGACGCCTCTAACTGCATGTTGTCAACAATAATCTCATAAATCATTTACTGTCTTTTGACGTTTGTTGTCAATAATCAGCTACAAATTCGTAATAATTGCAGCATCTTCACTGCGCAAAAAATTAAAGTATCACTTTTTCGAAACATCGTAATTGTCTCCCTCTACGACGAATAAGTTTGAAATTTAGCCTACAACGTTCCTCTGTAATGGTGCAAAAGCTTGGCGCCCTGCGACGTCACCCTATGGCTCAGTGGCGCTTCAAACAGCATGCTATTGAAGTCACAATTCAGAGGTTCAGGCGAGCAGTAAGATAGGTTACCAATGTCACATTGGCACAAATTTCACCACAATTTTCCTTCATACACCATCATGGATGAGTCACATGATGAGAAAGTGGTCACATCCCCGCTACACACGTTTCACCCCTTCTTTTGACGCCTCTGCGATGGAAGTAAGAACTGCGACACCCAGCATTGAAATCACTGACCGAGGAAAACGTTTTCAAACACATCACCGGTCAGAAACGGCACGAAAAGCCCTTAGGATATGGCTTAATCGGCCTCAATGAAACCACCTTTTCGCTTCCCTTCCCTTTGCTGTTTAATTCATGCACATGCGAATGATGCGTTCCCCTTCACACCCCACACTCACCCACCCACAGTGCATAACAATAGGTACAAAAGTAGCCCCCACAATCGACAACCTTTCTCTTGCGCCACAAAGGTTCAAAATATGCAGCCATAGAAGTATCTGAACATCTTCCTTATGAATACAGGAACAGAGTTTTTCTCCTTCGTCAGGATGCTCGATCTCTCAATTTTTGTAACAATAATTTCAAGTATGTGAACAAGCGACACGGTTCTGCTTCGCTCGGGTAGCATTAAGTACGGCCAGTCGACTTTTCCCGCGTAAGAGTAATTGCGTTTACTGACACTGCGTACGCATACGATTAAAATTCAGAGAACTGAAGATTAACTCAAAATTCTATCACAGCTTAAACGATTTCATCAGGGCACGCCAGGGAAATCCTCAGGAGGCAAGAATTAACTGACGGACTTCATCATTCAGTCAGTTTTCAAAATAATTATAAATCATATTTCTGAACCTTCCTTGTATTTCAAGATATCTATTAAGAAAAACGATAACAATATTGATAACTTGAATACAACGTCTTAACGTTGTGGACCGTTAATACGTTGCATTAAGGTTACTAATATGTCTCTGTTCCTCCAAGAACCGACGTAACGTTTCATAAATAATAATATCCCTACAGTAGTTCCAGAAGTTAGCCATCACAGAGTGGCAAAATGTGGTGGAGGACGTTAAATTAATAACATGTAGTATTCCGTGATAGAAGCGTAGGATGGTCAAGTATTTTATTGTAAGGACATGCTTTGGCCTTTGGCGTAGGCATTCCTGCGAAGATTGACTCAGACCATGCTTCAAGGTATGCAACGACTTCGTTTAAGAGGCAATCCGAACCATATTGCTCCAGATAAGAATCATGAAAAATAGACCTTGGAAAACATACCAGACATTAAGCACTTACGCAAGCGAATGGCAGCAGCTTAATTCAGTAAGGTACAAATAAACTTAAGAGAGTTACGTGTGACAAAATCTTTGAACGCAAAGTCTGTAAAAACATGTCATGAAGGGGAACTTGTTACGTGTGCGAACTCTGCGAACAGTGCAAGAAGGAAAATGCAAGAAGTTCGGGAAAAATATTTTATTATGAACGTGAGATAATAGGTTTGCACTAACATTATAGTACCGATCATTGAAACAGTACTTTCCTTGTTTGGGGTTACGTGTAGGAGTAAGGTAAACATCCTTGAGACATTTCCCGGATGTATGGCTAGCAAATTACGAAAATTATGCAAAACGTGAAGTGGCGACTGCCAGTTACATGAAAAATGCATCGTCTATGCAAACGAATGTCTTTCTGACAGCATGGTATCTTCCGTGTGGTGCGGCTAAGTGGACGAGTGTAAGATACTGTTGTCTGACAGGCTGCTTACCCTTGATGGTTACATTGCGCAGGTACCTAGAAAGTAAGAGCCAGTAATGTCTTGAACTTACCGTATTCTTCGAAGATTCTTTCAGACAGGAAATACGAGTTGCGCAGAAACCTTTTTGTGTATGGATGTTGCTTGAAAACTTTCCACACGACCATGTCTCACCTGAAACAAGAATACAAAAAAATCAGCTACCAACTGAAAAAATTGTTAATTAAATGTCTTCTAATATTTAGTTATGTAATAACTTTAATCGATATAAAACTACTATTGCGACAACGAGGATTCAGTTTTGTTATTAAGCGACTCTATCATAGAACACATAACACACGAGCCATTAACAAAATTTTAAGAAAAGGGAATACGACGACTCACATCATGGCTTGGACAGGACTGTCTGCTGCAGGCGCATGTTCTGTGGTAGTATGAGCTGGTTGTCAAGAAAGTTCACACCACAACCCGCTAAAGTGCACTTAGTACTACCCTAACTTGCTCAACTCTTCTTGAAGGTTGATAAGTGTTTCATTTGCTTTGGGGATGTACTCATTTTGCAACTGCAGTTATTAATATATACTCCTGTCTGCCAAATGTCAGGAAAATTTCCAATTTTGCAAATGTTTGTTTCATTTTGCTGCGTTTTATTGCGCAGAGTGCTAGGGATCGGGACCACTTCAACCGGCCGCTGTGGTCGAGCGGATCTAGGCGCTACAGTCCGGAACTGCGCTGCTGCTAAGGTCGCAGGTTTGAATCCTGCCTCGGGCATGGATGTTTGTGATGTCCTTAGGTTAATTCGGTTTAAGTAGTTCTAAGTCTTCGGGACTGATGACCTCCGATGTTAAGTCCCACAGTGCTGAGAGCCAGTTGAACAATTTTTTTGGTACTACTTCAAGTTTCACTGTTGATATTTTGTGAACCTACTTACGATACCTTTGGGGTATTAACTGTGATGCTGCAAAGACACTTTCATCACTTTAGCGAATTCATTCAAAGGCTGAACAATGACAAAAATAAGTGTAAAAGTGAAAATTTATAATCCGTGAGCATTTCAGAAACAAGATTATCTTCTATACTTCACAGCTAGCCATCTGCCAGATTGTTTGCATATGATGTAAGATATGTGGCTTTGCCTGACCGTGTCAGATAATAGCTAGACAGGTGAGTTCCAAACTTCGGTGTACACTTCTTGTATCATCACATTCAATCGCTGACAGAACTTCGTTGTCCTTTCGAACGAGTGTTCAACAGTAAAGTCAGATGACGAGCAGCGAAACGCTGTAGGACTACCAGTGAAAAGGAACTACTTGTTAGATAAAATTAGCGAACACTTTTCGATTATTCGTTATGCTGTTTTCCTCTTAAAAAGAGAACTGATCCCTTAGCATCACTTTATCAGCAATGCCGCAAACCGTCTGCAGTTTGTTTCATCATGACTGAATTGTTCATATGATACCGAACAAAATTTCCTACCTTGTTGAAAGATGGATTACGTTGTTCTCGTGAAAAGAGGCCGCTTAAATTTTGGAAACACTGTTGGGTAAATTTCAGAACCTTCAGGATAACGCATGCAGGAATACACCTACAGTTAATTTCCTCTCAGTTTATAAGCGACTGCAACAGAACAAGGAATGCCTAATATTAGTACGAAGTACTCTCCAAGAAACATTGTTGCGTGGCTACTTAGCGTAGCCCATTTATAGATGAAAAATAACGGAAAGCAGATGCTGTGGCGTCATGTGTTAGTGTGAGTAATTTATAGTAACGAAATCGAATTGTAACCGTGAACATACGAAGAACTGTCAGCACTAAGAGAGATCTGTTAGATCCTTCTCATATCTTTCTACTTTTCTAAACTGTTCATTGCCTTTTTCCGCTAGCTAAATGATTGCATTCGGAAAGAATCGTGTTATTTTTTTCTTTAGGTTTGTATGTTTCATAAATGATTATCTCTGTCTTCACTCCTAACTCCTTTTCTAGTCCAGCTTAAGACGAAAACCCAATCCGGCATAGGATGACAAAGAGGTAGATTAACAAAAGAAACATGTGGAAATGCTGGCGTTCATCTTAGCGCTTGCACTTTGAACAAGACGTCCACCTGCTGTGGCTAAAAGTCAGTTCAGATGTTCTCGCAACGGTAATTTCAGTGTGAACGAAAGCAGAACAGAAGGAAGTGCAGTCACTGTCGTAATTAGCTCCTTTAATGAAATCTAGATAGATATTTCAGTACCGCCCTTTGAAGGGCAAGAAATGAGTAAATCAGATTGTACTGAAATAATAGTATTTTCGTCTGATGTACCGAGTTGTTGTTACTTGCGAGCTTTCAGAAATAAATGAAATTATGTGATGTGGTGGTGTGATGGCTCTGAACTATGTACCCTCAAACTCAGAGTTGAATTATTAAAAGTTTTAGCTGGTTTCATAGTCTAGGGGCTGGGCCGCATTACAAGCCAAATACTGCTGAGTCTACAGTATACAGTATGAATATACACATGAATCGGATGGTCGAAGGTTCCTATCACTCGGCAATTGCGAATTTTTAATGCAACATACTAATTTATAAATGAAGGATTGCAACTATATTGCAGGTACTATCTTAACAAAATTAAGTAATGAGTACGATAGCAGAAGTACCTTTTAGAATGCCGTTTATTACTGAGAAACACTTACTGGTGTCGATAGTCCAGCAATAAATTATAAGTTGAATAATAGGGAAACAACAGATTCCTACTTCACGTAGTTAGTTATGAACAACAACATAGCTTGCGAGATATTCACTTCTAAATGCGTACTACATCTTCCCTGCAGAAGCCACGGAAATCTCATAAGTACACAAGTCGGCACTACGAAATATTTCTATCTCTCGCGACCACGCGCAAACTGCTCCACTCTCCAAGTATTTCCCGCGACCGTGCGTCTATCGCGCCGTACTGTCCAGGACGCTCTGTGTCCTCTCCTGTACTGTCCCTCGCGCTGCACTATCCAGAACTGCCCCCTCCCACACTTTCATGCAGTCTCTCCACGTATCTTTTTTGGAAACGATCGCTGGATTGGCTAGAGCGCTCGCGCCCTGTCTCCAGGCCCACGTACACTCACAAACATAATGAAACTCTTCGAAATACCGGATTTACATTTAAATAAGTTGAAATTTAGTAACTATTCCTACAGCTGGACCATAAACACGCTATAACACACATTATTAAACACATAAACGAATTTAATAAACATATATCAAAGGAATTAGAACAGACATAAACCAGTAGCCTAATGTCTCTGTGCTTTCTAAAACACAGTAAATAATTGACCAATTTCTTCATAAATAGTATATATTGGATATAAAGAAGACATAAATGAATAAATATATTTGTAAGCATGCTGCTACCGTTTTTTTCGTGTAACTGTGGAGTACTTGTGGACTGACGTGATCAATAGTAATCGGCCACTTTGACCTTCAATAACTCATGTATTATTCAAGTTACATGCCTGTAATTTATAACAATTTAGGTTTACACTAATAGCTTTCTAAAGACATGTCGATTGACAAAATCGGATGAATCAAGTGATTTCGGAAATTCGTTGCTGGGTGTTACTTGTATAATATACAGTTAGATACTAAACTTTAAACTAATAAAGATATAGAAAATCTGATTACACCATCAGAATCGTCATGCAAATAATGGTTTTGGACCTGTTTCTTCTTGAAGTATCATGATTCATCTGGCTACTATTAATTTCTATATGAACTGTGAAATTTCTGCCATTAAATTTTCACAAAGTCCGCCAGTTTTGGCACTCCCGGCGGGTCTCCTTCATCGACACAGCATCACCATGGAATTCCCTGCCACGCGTCTGCTGGACCATGCGCTGGGGCTACCGCTCTTGCTCAGCTAATGTTCGGCACCATGTGGTCGCTGACGAGCCCTGGCTTACCGAGCGGCCCGTGCGGCCACGCCAACTCAGAAGTTAGAATATTTTCAGGGCTCCACAACTCGCCCGTCACCTCACATACTCCAGTTGAGTGTTTCAAAGGGGAGAGCGGTCTTATTGTGTCCCTCAGACAACGCAGAATCTCATGAAAAGTATACAGACGAGGCTCGTCTTTGAACTCTCCAGGGGTCCGTCACGCCAGGATTCTGGTGGAATGTACTGTGGAGGACTGCTTTCTGATTAACGATGTAGTTACGCCTCCTGCAGTCATGACGGCTTCAGCAGCAAGGAGATAGTTCTCAAACTATCAGTCGTTTATGCACACATGCGACATGACGGAGCTAGTCGAGGGCTGACAGTCTGCTGGCTATGTAGGAAGTTAGGTCCTTGCAGGACTCAGCGACGCCAGTGGTATTTACAAGATATGCGAAATCTTTCGTGGTTTAGCTAAAACGTTTTCAAAAATAGTCTGATTGGCAGGGGAAGATGCAAGCATTTGCCCATGCCTTACAGGCTAATAACAAAACAAGAGCTCTCACTGGTCGCCGATAAGTGGCACTGATTTTTCTGAGAGGCTCTTGAGGCGAGAGGACAGCAGTGTTTCGATAGGTCAACAAATACCCAAGAGTCGTGATTGGCTGACGCTGGTTTTCAGCTGCATTATTTTTAGTGAAACACCAGAGTTAGAGAAACAAAAAATTGAGAAGGCTTTCGGTGTTGGAGAGAGCACTCTGTTCAGTAGGACGGTGTAGAGATAGGGAGAGAGCAGCAGAGATCCTAGACGCAGCCAGAATGAAAAGGTTCTTACTGCGGTGTTAGGATTTAACTGAGATTGCCATCGTGAGAAGTTTAGGAACATTGAGATCAAGTTACATTCGTATCGCAGCTGCAGTCATTATTTTTAATTTTATCGTTCCATTTCTTTCGAGATTCTTAACTCATCTTTTGTTGCAGTGAATCCTGAGTTATCTTGACATGCTTATTAACTTTCCCAGCTCACGTATTTATTCTGGTGCATGTGTAAGCTCTCCTAAGATATCATGAGTATCACAGCAGCTGAAAGGGCTGCTTTACGTTCACTTAGAGTTAGTTGGGATATTGCTATTTTACCTACGGTCAGGGGCAATGCTACCGTTGTTGTGGACAAGCAGGATTACGTTCAAAAGATGCAGTGTTTACTGTCTGACAGCATATCGCAGGGTCGGAGCTGATCCCACACAAAGTTTTGAGAGAAAGACTAACAGCTTCCAGAAAAAAGTAATCTTTCGCAGGAAACTATCAAGAGTCCTACTGTGCTGGATTACGTTCAAAAATGCAGTGTTTATTGTCTCACGCAGCATATCGCAGGGTCGGAGCTGATCCCACACAAAGTTTTGAGAGAGAGACTAACAGCTTCCAGAAAAAAGTAATCTTTCGCAGGAAACTATCAAGAGTCTTACTGTGCTGTTCCGCCTAGGTTGTATGACTTCCCTAAGGTCCGACTGCGAGTAATGTTGGGGCTCCGACATATCGTGTAGTGAAACACATTGATATTCTGTTGAGCCCTACAGTAGGTCGGTGTGAGCACCACATTAAGATCTCGGCGGAATTCTTAAATCGATTAGAGGGGATGCGTTTTGATGACTCTGATATCGTTGTAATTTACTATGTGGTCTCTCTTTTCATTCGTGTTCCCCTGATTAGTTATGGATGACTGAGATCTGATTCCGAGTTAACGAAACTAATTCCTCTTGTACTGACTTCCACTTACTTTTTATTCAGTGACCAGTACTACGAACAGACAGATGGGGTTGCGAGGGGAAGCCCGTTACCACCTGTTATTTCCAATCTGTTTATGGAAGATTTCGAGGAACGTGCGCCTTGGAGTCGGTGGCTTTGAAACCGTATTTTTTTAGATGTGTAGACGATACATTTGTTGTTTGGCCTAATGGCAGTGAGAATTTGAACTACTTCTTAGAATGCCTGAATTTAATCCACCTTCATGTTTCACGTTGAAGGTGGAGAAGGATGACTGTCTTCCCTTCCTTGATGTGTTGGGCAGGCGGAAGATGGATGGTATGCTGGGACATGTCATTCGTGGGAAGTCTGCTTACAGTGACTTGTATCTGCAGGCTGATAGTTGTCACCATCCAGATCAACGTCATCTCGGATCCTGAGAGTTTGTCAACTGAGTTGGCACATCTCGAAGTCACCTTTCGTCAGAATGGTTATAGTGAAATGCACATCAAACGTGCGTTGCACTATCAACCTACTGTGTACCGGGTGAGTGAAGATGACACCTAGGTGGCACCAAAGTCTACTCCATTTTTTCCTTACGCAGCGAGGATTTCTAAGAATACTGGTCGCATTTTGCGGAAATACGATGTATACAATCTAAGATCAGGTTCCTTTTGGGTGTATTCCTTGCGAATGCGGCATTTCATACATTGGACAGACTATCAGGACTGTGGAAGAGCGGTGTGCTGAGCATAAGCGACACACACGCTTACAACAGCCGTGCAAATCAGACATTGCAGAACATTGTCTCGGCACCTGACATCCTATGGAACATAAAAACACAGAGATTCAGGCATGCATTTCCAGCTGTTGGGATAGCGTTATTAAGGAAGGTGATGAAATTAAATTAGCAAATAACCTTACGAATGTAGATGGTCGTTTTTGTTTAAATTCTGCATGGAATCCTGCTCTCTCCCTTCTCAGAAAACAGAGCGACAGAGTTAATGCTGCCTCAGCCGTTGATTATTAATTTCAGTGTCGATAACTTCTCTCGACGACGTCATACGTAAGTTATCTAAACAGCATTATATCTACTGAAAGACCTCAACACTGATGCAGACGGGTTGGATGTCTTAGTTATGGTGCATAACAGAACTCGCCGCTGACAGGTGAACGCGTCGTAAGGTAAACGAAGGGGAAGGTGTTGGTGGCTCGCTACGATAGTTCGGGTAGCCCAATCACTAGAGCACTTACCTACGAAAGATGAAAGAAAAAGTTCCCTAGTTCGAGTCCCTGCGCAGAAAATACTTTAAACCCTCCAGGTTGTTTGAAATCACCGCGAACTCCACTGCAGAGTCATCTACTGATTGGTTTGTTGCAACCCGCCATGAGCTCTCTTCCTCTCAGAAAAGCAATTGCACCCTATGTCCTCAACTGTAAAATGTACTCCCACCCTCGTGTTCCCTTGTAGCTTTTAGCCTCAGCAGCCCCTTCTAGTAACACAGAAGTTATGTCTATCATACAATCCCTTCTTCTTGTCTGTGCTTTCTATGTGTTACTTTCTTCGCCAATCCTGCGGATAACGTCCTCGTTCCTTATTTTGTCAGTGCGCCTAATTTTCAATATCGTTCTGTGACACCGCATCTCAAACCCTTCAAGTCTCTTATCTTCCTGTCTCTCACAGTCTCCCACTATTCAATGCAAAGACCAAACGTACATTCTCAGAAATTGCTTCCTTGAGTTAAGGCCGATGTTTGATACTAGCTAATTTCTTTTGGCCACAAGTACCCTCCTGGCCTTAGCTAGTATACTTTTCCTGTCCTCCCGGCTTCGTCCATCATGTGGTATTATGCTCCCAAAGTAGCCAAATTACTTACTTTGATGTTAAATCTATCGCTAATTTCATTTCTGTTACTTCTGATTGCATTCATTTTCCATCGATTTACCCTCAATAGATATTCTATACCAGCTGCACTCTTCATTCCATTCAACAGGTCCTATAATTCTTATTCTCATCAATAAAAGATACCAATGTTAACAGTGAATCTAATTGTGGATATCATGTCAACTCCTATTTTAATCTCCCTCTGACACCTTTGTCAACTCCATTGCTTCTTCGCTCTGTAGACTGAACAACAGGGGTGAAGGACTGCATCCTGGTCTCAATCCAAGCACGTGGTTCTTCACCTTCCATTCTTACTTTTTCCTCTTGGATCTTGTACATACTGCACTTTACCTGAATTTCCCTGCAGCCTACTCATATTCTTCCTCAGAATTTCTAGCATATTTTAGCAAATAACATTGTCGAGCGCTTTTCCTAGATCAGCAAATCCTGTGAAGGTGTCTATCTTTCATAAGGCATGCTTCCATTGTCAGCCGCAACGTCAGAGCTACTTCTGTGGTGGTTTTAACTTTACAAAGCGAAAATGAGCGTCATCTAACAGATCCTCACTTTTGTTTTCCACTCTTACGTGTGTTACTCTTGTCATAAATTTGGATGATTGAGTTGTTAGAATGATGGTACCTACATTTATCTACCCCTGCTGTCTTCGGGAATGATATTTCCACGAAACTCTGATGGCAGGTTTCCATTCTCATAGATTCTACACGTCAGTTTGAATAATCGTTTTGACAACACTGATACCAATGATTATAGAAATTCCGAAGGAACGTTATCTATCCCTTCTGCCTTATTTTACAAGTCCTCATCCTCTGCCGAGAAGTAAGGTTACACCTTCAGCTTCCCGTGCAAAGTATATCACCCAGGGAGGATTTTGAAGTTGTGACGAAAATCCGTTAGAAGATTTTCTGACCGAAGAGGACGACATAGTTGAAAGTTTACACGAAGAGGTGTACTCTTCCCATCTACCCGCTCTCTTTCCTCCGTGTTAAACAGTGAAATTTGCATTGTACTCTTAATCCTGACGCCAGATTCGAGACGCGGTCTAGCACGTATTTTTAATTTGCCACGAAGTTGTTGTACTTCTGCCTTCATCAATGAATTGTAGTAGTCCTTCAGTTTCACAAGTTTCTTCGCAGTCATTTTCCTTGTACCTATGATTATCTGTCCAATTTATGTGTGAGTGCCCTTTTTAGTGTTGTCCATTCTTTGCAAATGAACTGCCTACAGTGGTATTCACTATAGCTGTATCAACAACGTTGAAGTACTCCAAACGTATCTCATCATTCCTCATTACCTCTGTATCTCACTGCTTTACCTGTTAAGTCTTTCGGACAGTTTTCTTAACCTTCAATGTACTCTTTATCATTACAATATTGTGAAACTATTACAATATAGTATGTGATACAGGATCAATGCATGCTGATATTTTGTTTAAATCATATTGTAATTCGGTTTGATCTTCGTGTGACTTTATTAGACAGCAAACGACGAAAAATATGCAAACAATTGGAGGGAGCTGCTGAGATTGTCTCCTTCATCGTTTATATAGACTAAGAACAGCATATGGCTTATAACACTTCCCTGGGTAACTCCAAATATAATTTCGGTTTCACTCGACAACTTCCTGACATTTCTGTTACAAATACCGATGATCCAGATGCACAGTACTCCAAGCAATTTGTTTAGAAGCAGCTTGTGAGGAACATCGTCAAAATCCTTCTCAAAATCTGGAAAAGTGGAATCGGGATTCTTTGTCGACAGCACTCAGTACCTCGGACGAATAAGGATCCAAATGTGTTTCACATGGACAGTATTTTCTGAATCGTACTGGTTTTAAAATCCTGTTACTTATCGATGTTTGTAATATGGGTTGATAATTCAGCGGATTTATTGTATTTGTGTGATTTGTGTAACTTCCAACGCATGAGCGGTACTGTTCCCTACTTTTGTAAGCAGGCTGTTCATGTTTTCTTATTGGCAACGTTACGTAGCGCTCTGTATGAAAATCACTGGCTGTGCTGTGTGCAGTCTGTGGCTAGTTTGCATTGTTGTCTGCCATTGTAGTGTTGGGCAGCTGGATGTTAACAGCGCGTAGCGATGCTCAGTTGGAGGTGAGCCGCCAGCAGTGGTGGATGTGGGGAGAGAGATGGCGAAGTTTTAGTGCCTTCCGTAGTTTGAATCTTTTATTTAGCTAGCAGTAGTTCCGCTCGCTGTATTGCAGTAGTTCGAGTAACGAAGATTTTTGTGAGGTAAGTGATTTGTGAAAGGTATAGGTTAATGTTAGTCAGGGCCATTCTTTTTTTAGGTATTATTGAAAGTCAGATATGCGTTGCGCTAAAAAATATTGTGTGTCAGTTTAAGCACAGTCATGTATAATTGTTCTAAGGGGAAGTTTAATTTTCGACTTTCGTGTTACCGTTTGAAGCATATCAAACTACCGGCCTGTCTTTCACATTCTGTTTCGTTCTATACCCATACACGTCTTAAACGGGCTTCTCACCAGACGTGCGGTGTCAGCCATCTGACGGGTATTGTGAACACTGAGACGTAACCTGGTAGAACTCACAACACACGTGTGTCAACGTGATCGACTGAAGGACACTCCAGAGGTTGCGTGCAAATCAAACTCGAATATTCCGAAAATGGATACATGTATAATAACAGCCTTCACTTCATCAGCGATTTTCGTTCTAAATTAGAGATGATACAGAACCTTACCGACAATTATTCTTCCTACGTGCTACTCACAAATGGAACAGGGAAGGGGAATCCAGTTTCTGGTACAGAAGTACCATCCTCCACAGACCGTTATGTGCCTTGCACGTGTATGATTATAGGTGTAGAAGAAGATATTGCTTTAGTAGTAGTGCACCTTTATGGTGCAACAAAATTATAAGGCATCATTTTGGAAAGAACTACATTCTGGAAATAATGAGTAGTTATGCATTTGCAACTCTAGGTTTTCGAAGAAAGTAAAACGTTCGTTTAGAAGAGGAGTTTGGACGAGGGCTTTAAAATAAGATATGTCAATCTTGAAACGAGTAATTATTAGCAGGGTCGAATTTTTATGTGCACGTGGATTTAGTGAATCGTAAATTTAGAATATTTTTCTAAGCGAGATTCTTCTAGCTGATCTAAATTGTTGCTATAAGCGAACTGTGAATAATACACCAAATAATAAAGTTCTGAAAAAAATCAGCTGAAGTAAGAATTAGGGGACTTAATATACTCAAAGTGCATTTTTATGTATGGAAAAGAAAACAAAAAAGAAGACTATAGCGCAGTTTTTGTCAAATATAATGTTCATCAGGTTACCTTCGATTCAGAATTGAATAAAGTATCCAATGAACTGTGGATGAAGCCTAACCAACAGACATTACATGCATTGATCAAAAATGATAGTGCATTGAGAATGGCTAGTTTCTAGCTGAAATCTAGATCTGCCAATAAAATTTGAAAAGGACGATTGATAGCTGAAATACATTATTTACAATTAAAAATATAATGTTGTTGAATTTGATGTTCACACTCGGATGTAGTCTGCAGCATGTAAAGATTTATTAATAATTAACTCTGTGGTTCCACAAGAGGACTGCGTGATATGTACAAGTCACACAGAAAAATGACACATGTATCAGTGGACAGACAATCTCTCCAAATTTCTATTCGTAATACGAGCCACGGCATACTTGTGTTAGAGGGCAGGTGTATCAGAAGATGTAGGTAAATCATCTCCTCTGTATAGTTACAGCGCATTAGTTCGCTCCTGTAGATAAGCAAACTGATGAACAATTTCCAAAGCTGTTCCTGTCGCATGTGCTTGGGCAATTCATGTCGGCTATTTCAATTACTTACACGCACGCATGAACACACTATGACGTTGAAAACAGGTCGCGAAGTGAATGCACGTTCGCGTTCCTGCGTTCACACAGGCTCGGGCCCACCGGAGACTTAGACAAAATGGAACTCGGTCGGGATGGGGGTACGCAGGCTGAAGCATCGCCGTGGACCGTGCCATATCTCGTTTGGGCGCTCCTGCCCTCGGATCCCGGTATTTATAGCCGGCCGAAAGGAAGTGTCGGCAAGTGCCCTGGGCACCGTGGCGTAGCGCCAGACACCCAAGAAGGCGGTGGGCGGAAAAGCTTCCGACCCGGATACACCGTGTCCTGCACCTTCTACCGGCGAATCGTTGCTGCTTTCTTTTCTAGCCTGTCACCCCACAGCTGAGGAGAAAACTCCACCATTTCGTACCATTCGCTCCTGATATTCATTAACGGTGCGTTATTGTATCTTGGTCTGTATAAACACACAGCGTTATTTACAGCAAGAAGAAAAACTGTTTTTTATGTTGAGAAGAAGTCTTTGGCGACGGCGCTTTTTCATAAAACATTCTTCAATTTCTTACCGCGTCAGTTCAGCATAAAATTTCGAGCTTTCGACGATTGGTTCAAATGGCTCTGAGCATTATGCGACTTAATTTCTGAGGTCATCAGTCGCCTAGAACTTAGAACTAATTAAACCTGACTAACGTAAGGACATCACACACATCCAAGCCCAAGGCAGGATTCGAACCTGCGACCGTAGCGGTCGCTCGGCTCCAGACTATAGCGCCTAGAACCGCACGGCCACTCCGTCCGGCTTTCTACGATTACCTACATCGTCTTCGTCAGAAGCAAGTGACTGTTTAAGCTGCTGATAGCCCACAGACGGCTTCTGACCGGTCAGTAATTACGTAATGCTGTCGCATATGGTGTCTATGTCTGCGCTGGTGACGTAGTGGCGTAAATATTGCGACGAATCTTTCTCCTATTACTACAAAACTTTTTTGTGAAACAGTGTTTTGTGTTTGTATGTGAGGATGTGCTCAGCAACTGCATATTTCTCCAGTTCTCGATTTTTAATATGCCATTGATGTTCAGCACAGCAGCCTGAAACGGTTCAGATGGACTGACCGATATACCGGGTGATCAAAAAGTCAGTATAAATTTGAAAACTGAATATGTCACGGAATAATGTACATACAGAGGTACAAATTGACACACATGCTTGGAATGACTTGGGGATTTATTAGAACCAAAAAAATACAAAAGTTCAAAAACTGTCCGACAGATGGCGCTTCATCTGATCAAAATAGCAATAATTAGCAAAACAAAGTAAGACAAAACAAAGACGATTTTCTTTACAGGAAATGCTCAATATGTCCACCATCGCTCCTCAAGAATAGCTGTAGTGTAAAGCATGTCCAGAGTTATGGTGAGGCATTGGCGTCGGGATGTTGTCTTTCAGCATCCCTAAAGATGTCGGTCGATCACGATACACTTGTGACTTCAGGTAACCCCAAAGCCAATAACCGCACGTACTGAGGTCTGGGGACCTGGGAGGCCGGCCAATCAAGACGAAAGTGGCGGCTGAGCACACGATCATCATCAAACGACGCGCGCAAGAGATCTTTCACGCGTCTAGCAATATGGGGTAGTTCTAATAAAACTCCATCTCATTCCAAGCATGTGTCTCAATTTTTACCTCTCTATCTACATTATACCGTGGTTTATTAAGTTTTCAAATTTATACTGACTTTTTGATCACCCGGTACTTCCTTTCGCACTCGGAAGGGATGTTATAAATATTCTTATACTTAAATACTTGCACCGTGCATGCACAGTGGAATGTATGCAGGCTGCAATGTTGACCTGTACTTTCCTGTGACCAGTGATTGTTAATGAAGTCGACATGAATGCTGTGTGATGCACGAACATTGTTTCTGTTAATACCAAGCCCTCTCAGACTATTTTCGTTGGACATGACGTGTGTTAGCAATACCGTGTGGTGACTACCTAGCGATGAACTCGGTGCAGCGGGCTTCGTTCTTGCGGGGTACCTTCGTTGTCCCGTAAATCACAGCCATGAGATCGAGCCCAATCTCGAAATCCAACATCGGTTTCGGTCATCATAGGGGCCAGCATTCAAAGAGTGGTCAGGGAAAGTCCGAGTTAAAAGTTATGAGCGAAAATCGTTCAGATGACAGAGTTGTCTTATGCTGCTGGAACAAAAGAAAAAAATTGCAGTAAACATGGACTCTAAAGCGCATAAAAATTTTCAGTAAATACGAGCTCAGAACTGCATTACTTAAGAGCGATGAGCTCGTCTATGGTACTCTGAAACACATCTCGTCTACTGGAAAAGTGCTCATATCTCCTAACGTATGCATTTTAGAGCCCACGTTGACCGGACAATTTTTCCTTGCTTTGGTCTATACTACTTCCTCCCAAAATAAGGAGAGCAAAGAGCTTCCGAAAGAAGAGGTCCACTGTCAAAGGTATCAAAATTTTTTTCACTTACAACTTTCGACTCAGTCGCCTCCGGACCAGAGTCCCTGAACTGAAATTGACACATTTATCCTTCTCCATCATCCCTGAAATTTTGTAACATCATCATGGAATTACGCTGTATAATCACGCTCAACCTCAAATATATCTCTACTACAAGTTGCCGGCCGCGGTGGCCGAGCGGTTGTAGGCGCTTCAGTCCGGAACCGCGCGACTGCTACGGTCGCAGGTTCGAATCCTGCCTCGGGCATGCATGTGTGTGATGTCGTTAGGTTGAAGTAGTTCTAAGTTCTAGGGGACTGATGACCTCAGATGTTAAGTACCATAGTGCTCAGAGGCATTTGAACCATTTTCTACTACAAGTTGATCTTTCTATTGTGATTTCTTTAAAATAGTCATGATGGCTTGGAAAGCTGTGAAAAGCAGAGGAAATGACTGAGACTGCCATGTATAACCGTTATCGTCAGAGGAACAGTGTTCAAAATACGTACACATTTGCCGGACTTACTGACACTTCTCTCCGTATTTAACTAAGACTCTCTCGTAAATAATTGTCTACACTATTCTATTCTATCGCTTGCGCCTTGTCCCGCGGTTACGCAGGGTCGGCCATGGTTAACCGGATTTGGCATGTTAATTTTAAGGGGTAGCCGGATGCTCTTCCTGAACATTTTCATTAAATTAGCCTTACGACATTAATTCTATATTACACTGTCTTGCTGTACTAACTGTGAATAGATCTTTGTGGTATTTACCCATGAAAACTGACAATTCCTCCTGTAATGTATTTCTATTTGCATCCGTAACAATTACTCACCATTGACATTATTAGACGTAGCGTAACAAACGAGAAATGAAGGAATATTTTTCACGGCAGACCTCTACAATAATGCCAGTGGTCAACAGTATTGAGTGTTCACTAATCAGTCATCGAAGGACGTACAAACATTGAGGATTTTGCATAATCACGAACACGAGAAGAATGTCACTGAGCTACAAAATGGGCGCGTTGATAATCATCCCAATCTCGACCGATTCATTACTTTCCACTGTTGACATAGATACTAAAGGTCAGTGTCAGTTCGAGTGAAATCTATTTGGGTCTTAGTCCGCATCATTTTGTAAAAATAAACCACCAAAAGCTGATGTTTCAGAGAGAAGAGACTGCTCACCGGGAAGAACACCGCTGCAAACACCTCATTATTGGTTTCCCTGACATCACAACTTATTTTATTCAGTTGATGAGACAAACTGTACAAGTTACACTTCAGTGCACGATGCTGAAACTTACGTCTAATCTGCCGTTGATTTGTTGTTACAGCTGGTAATCAAATTAAGGCTGGTTTACAGCCGCTTGCTGTTTGAAACAGTAACATCAGAAACAAAAATATAAGCAATATTCTGAGACATACCTGTTTTGCAACATTGAAATCTATCGTGGGGCACCCACAACTGTTGTTAAATTTTTTCATGATGAATAAATCTGCCTCAGTTGTACTTTATTTGCATAAAATCGTGCATACAACTTGAGTTTTAGGAGGTAAATCTCACCTTCAAGCGCTACTAAAAACTAGGAGAACTAAGAGGGATTCTTAATCAAATTAAATAACACTGGAAGCGCACATACAAATGTGCACATCAGGTTATATGTTGATTGCGTACGAGAAAGTCGTACCAGTCATGTAAAAAAAAATCCAGGAAATTTATCAAGTAGCATGCTAGATCCCGTGCTGATGAGGCATGAGTCAACCAGTAGGCTACCACACCGGGTAAGCAGGGTCCAACCGAGACAACATGAATGTAACAGTAAGTAAGCACACACTGCCAGCCTTATGTAACGAATGAACCAACTGCGAACGACTCGACATGTTGACATGCGCTTAAGAAATTAGAATGAAGGCATAAAAGCTGTAGAATGCCAGTTTGTGAAACTCAAAAGTAGATTGCCATGTAAGTACCCAGACCGCCCCATATCGTGGAAACTCAGCAAAAGCCGTCAACAGACTGCCGCGCGGAGCGTAATGAGACCTCTGTGTACACACATAGATGAGAGAGTGGTCGCCACCGGAACTAACGCCGAGGGTGAGAGGAACCATTGAAGAAATTACAGCTAACAACACGGCCGCACCACACGTTTCCTTCCAAATGCTAACCGATATCAATATTGCTAAATCCACCTTACTTCTGTAGGGCATCAGCTAACACAGGCCTAGTGTAGAGCAAACAATAGAAACAAAACATGCAACGTATAATGCGGTTGTCAAGAAATAAAAATATTAAAAAAAGTTTAATAAAATTTTCAAGATATAAAACTAATAAAACCATAGTACAAAATATAAAATTAATAAAACCATAGAATAAAATAAAAAAGGGCAAACCGAAAAACCACAAATTAAAGATAGCAGTGGAAGGTATGTCAATATACAGAGTACGTCATATTAAAAATTCGACGCTGTGAATGCAGACAGAACAAAGTGAACAGGGTAGCCTACATAATCAGAGTCCATAAAATCTACAGAAACTGAAAAGCCAGCGTGACTAGCAAACTCCAAAATATACTAAACATATACATAGCCGCAGAGTTACACACTAGGCACTAATATTACGTACAGCCCATTAAAAGAAAACTTGAATCTAATTTTGAAAAGCCGAGCGGGGTAGCCGAGCGGTCTAAGGCGTCTTGTCACGGTCCGCGCGGCTTCCCCCGTCGGAAGTTCGAGTCCTCCCTCGGGCATGGCTGTTTGTACGTGTTGTCCTTAGCGTAAGTTAGATGAAGTAGTGTGTAAGCTTAGGGACCGATGACCTCAGCAGTTTGGTCCCATAAGACCTTACTACAAATTTCCAGTTTTCTAGTTTTGAAAACATTATGTGAGACTTTTAGCAAGAGCAGGTATGCCTGCAGGTGGAGCGACTGTTAAAACTAGGTTTTTGAAAACAGCCACAAGTCAAAGTTAGTATTTTTTCTGACTGGTTTCCTTCTTCAAATTAACAAAAGCGTCATCAGAATATAACGATTTAAGTAGGCTGACAGCACTAAAGATTGCGTTTAAATTTGGCTGACAGCACTAAAGATTAAACTGGATGTTGACGGTTAAAATATGTGTAAACTAAGTAGTAAATGATGAAACTGACAGATTATCATCGGCGCTGTCAATGTCACCGTTTACTACTTTTCTTCAAACGTACTGCAAGTTCTATAGTATACCCAGTTTACTATTTGGTGCTGTCAGCCAACTTGAAACTATATATTCTGATTAAGATCCCGTTCATTTGAAGAGCGAAACCGGCAAATAAAAAACACTAAACTTGACTTGTGGCTCTTTTCAAAAACTTATTATGCGAAACCACACAGTTGACATGACACGGAACATCCACGATCAGGGGACGAGATATCATAGATACAGCATGCGCGAAGATGATAAAATACGACAACCTACTGCAGTGGAGACCGCCGTAGCCATTGAAAATAGTTGCGGAACATCCATTTCAGTTTAAGTTCGGTTTCCTCATTGAGACTACTGTGAGGACTTACTTGCACTTCATGATTATTAGCTCCTCTAAAATGTTAAAAACCTGGCCCTTTGTTTTTATGGGCAAGAATTCTAAGTCATCTTCAGTGTTACGTAATCTGTGCACATTGCATGCCAAATGCGCCACTGAAGCTGACTTAAGATTACGAGTGGTACCATGTCCTCCAACTCTAGTTTGAAACCCTCTCTCCGTCTGCCCGATATATCTACACTCACACTGTGGGCATTTGATACCGTAAATACCAGCATTACATTACGGACAAACTGCACGCCCGTTATTTTAGGTACAGAAAGGGTGGAGTGACACCTACAGATCCTAAACATCTTCGTAGTTTATCGGATATTGGACCAAAGTAAGAGGTTCTGCAATAGCTCTTCTAGGCCGCCTCATCCTCTTATCTGAGGAGCGTACTTCTCTGTTTCCCTTTAAGTTTAATTTTTCAACATATCGTCTACAACCATAGCTGAGTAACCGTTCTGTTTTGACATATTTTCAATAGTCCGTAAATCTTTTTCCGCACCACTAGGACTCAAAGGGATTTGTAAGATCCGATGGAGCAGTGACCCCGAGTTACGAATCAGTGTATCAGTTGTTGAGAGTTTACGGTATATATCAATGTTTGTGTCCTGACATGCCTACAAACAAATCACGCGGGAATTTCTAAGCTCCCAGTAAAATGTGATACTATCAGAAAAGGACACTTGAAAGATTAAACATGGATGTACACTCCTGGAAATGGAAAAAAGAACACATTGACACCGGTGTGTCAGACCCACCATACTTGGCTCCGGACACTGCGAGAGGGCTGTACAAGCAATGATCACACGCACGGCACAGCGGACACACCAGGAACCGCGGTGTTGGCCGTCGAATGGCGCTAGCTGCGCAGCATTTGTGCACCGCCGCCGTCAGTGTCAGCCAGTTTGCCGTGGCATACGGAGCTCCATCGCAGTCTTTAACACTGGTAGCATGCCGCGACATCGTGGACGTGAACCGTATGTGCAGTTGACGGACTTTGAGCGAGGGCGTATAGTGGGCATGCGGGAGGCCGGGTGGACGTACCGCCGAATTGCTCAACACGTGGGGCGTGAGGTCTCCACAGTACATCGATGTTGTCGCCAGTGGTCGGCGGAAGGTGCACGTGCCCGCAGCGACGCACGGATGCACGCCAAGACCGTAGGATCCTACGCAGTGCCGTAGGGGACCGCACCGCCACTTCCCAGCAAATTAGGGACACTGTTGCTCCTGGGGTATCGGCGAGGACCATTCGCAACCGTCTCCATGAAGCTGGGCTACGGTCCCGCACACCGTTAGGCCGTCTTCCGCTCACGCCCCAACATCGTGCAGCCCGCCTCCAGTGGTGTCGCGACAGGCGTGAATGGAGGGACGAATGGAGACGTGTCGTCTTCAGCGATGAGAATCGCTTCTGCCTTGGTGCCAATGATGGTCGTATGCGTGTTTGGCACCGTGCAGGTGAGCGCCACAATCAGGACTGCATACGTCCGAGGCGCACAGGGACAACACTCGGCATCATGGTGTGGGGGGCGATCTCCTACACTGGCCGTACACCACTGGTGACCGTCGAGGGGACACTGAATAGTGCACGGTACATCCAAACCGTCATCGAACCCATCGTTCTACCATTCCTAGACCGGCAAGGGAACTTGCTGTTCCAACAGGACAATGCACGTCCGCATGTATCCCGTGCCACCCAACGTGCTCTAGAAGGTGTAAGTCAACTACCCTGGCCAGCAAGATCTCACGCGGTCTGCACGTCCAGCACGAACGCTGGTCCAACTGAGGCGCCAGGTGGAAATGGCATGGCAAGCCGTTCCACAGGACTACATCCAGCATCTCTACGATCGTCTCCATGGGAGAGTAGCAGCCTGCATTGATGCGAAAGGTGGATATACACTGTACTAGTGCCGACATTGTGCATGCTCTGTTGCCTGTGTCTATGTGCCTGTGGTTCTGTCAGTGTGATCATGTGATGTATCTGACCCCAGGAATGTGTCAATAAAGTTTCCCCTTCCTGGGACAATGAATTCACGGTGTTCTTATTTCAATTTCCAGGAGTGTATATTTTGTATTCGATGTATACAGATTATACACACATAATGGTCAATTTTGAAGCCGCAACTATAATTACCTTTCGGTGAACAACGCTCACACAACGTGCTTACTAATCAGTTACGTATCGTTAAGAGCAAGCTCCTTCGCCGCTTCGTGATTTGCAGCACGAAGGTCACGACGCATCGTTTGTGGTTCACTCTCCTGTCCCGTCGGAAACGACTGCTGTTAAATGATGTCGGCTGCCAGTGGAATTTATTTTCGAGCCACAACAAACATTATGGTGAGAGGCCTATCTTTCACACAGATTGTCGTTCTAGAAAGCGACTCGCGTGCGTCTGGCGTTTGTCAAGGACAAGAGGGAAGTGAAGAGGTGGCAGAAAGGCGAAGCATTTTATTCTGGCGCTCAATAGCACGTAACGTAAATGGAAATGGCGTGATGTACATCACTTTGCTGGGACTCCGGCATTCTGATTGCTTGAGGACGGGGTATGGCACGAACCAGTCATTCCCATTTCAAAGATGTTCCGTCGAAGCGTACAGGGGGAAAATTGGACGAGAGGTTGTAAGAAAGCTATAGAATTGCACAGATGATGGGTTTTTCTGTTCTGATATGTGGCATCACGCAGCAGAAGGACGCGTTTATAGCTTTATTATCCGAAGTAGACAGCGCTGAATGCCCCATCGAGAAGCGATCCCAGCCTCGTCGGAGACGCATTGGACCTTGACTTAGCGAATTCGCGTATCCGAACTATTGATTTTGTTCATGAACCATCAATCTCTTACCACATAAAATAAAGGACACACTCTTATGCAAAAATCACGATACGACCTCGGAAGATACAGTGGAACAAATGGGGAAGGCGTTACGAAAAGCACTACTTCACGCCCGCACTAATACGAATACAAATATCGAAGTGACGTATTATATGCAAGATTACAGGCTTCAGATCTGCAACTTTTTCTGAGCATGTAACTGTTTATTTAGATGGCCAAAGTGTCACAGATTTCATTTTACGAGTATTTGTAATAGTAATCAATACCAGCCTGCAGTTAGACTTACTATTCCAAATCATAAACTTGTAGTAAACGTTATTCACTGTGTTCATCCATAAGGGAAATGATTAAATTCTAGGAATTCTCTAATAAAAAACTCAGAATTCTGGTAACAGCACATTTATATGGTTGTAAACGGTTGTCACTACGAACTCGTCAGATTTTGAAGAGTAGAGTGCCAATGTAACTCATGGAATAGAAATACAGAGCATGGATAAAAATATGGAAACACCAAAAGGAAACACAGTACCTTGCCTAATACGATGTAAGAATCCTGTTGGCATTCAAAACAGCTTCTAGTCGTCTCGGAATGCGTAAATACAGGTCACGTATGGTTTAAAGGGAATCTTTATATAACATAGTGTCAAGTTCAGGTAACAGCGATGAATGCAGACAGCGATCACACATTCTTCTCTCCAAAGTGGACCACAAACGCTCAATAACACGAAGATCAGATGACTGTGATGGCCAGGGAAGACGCGACAGTTCATCCTCGTGCTTACCAAACCAATCCTGGGTGATGCGCGTCGTGTGAGCTTGGGTCCTGTTATCATGGAACGCAGCATCACCACTGGGGAACACACATTGTACCATGCTCCAAAGGATTTAAATATGCTGTATCTCACGTTAGTAAATTGTCGAAGTGTCTGTAGCAAGATCCCCGAGCTACTCTCCGAAATAAACAGTAGCAATGCCAATATTGTATAAGGTACCGAAAGCTGGTTGAAACCAGATATAAATAGCAGCTAAATTTTGAACTCGGAGCCGGCCGCGGTGGTCTAGCGGTTCTAGGCGCTCAGTCCGGAACCGCGTGACTGCTACGGTCGCAGGTTCGAATCCTGCAGCGGGCATGGATGTGTGTGATGTCCTTAGGTTAGTTAGGTTTAAGTAGTTCTAAGTTCTAGGGGACTGATGACCTCAGATGTTAAGTCCCATAGTGCTGAGAGCCATTTGAACCATTTTTGAACTCGGATTGGACAATGTTTAGGAAGGATAGGACTGATGCTATGGGAGGTGGTGTCTTCATTGCAGTTAAAAGCTGTTTAAACGCAGTTGAGATCGATGCTGGGTCCGACTGTAAAATAATTTGAATAAAGCTGTCAATCAGACAAGGATTGACCATTGTATTAGGATGTTTTTATAGACCACCAGCATTCCCAACAAACGTCGCAGAACGTTTCAGGGAAAGTCTCCAGTACATTGGAAACAAATATCCAAATTACCCATTAGTTATAGGTGGAGACTTTTATCTGGCATCCACTGACTGGGAAAATTACTCGTTTATCACAGGGGGCAGAAGCAAAGACTCGTGTGAAGTCATTCTAGGAGCGCTCTCAACATACAATGTTGAGCAATTGGTTAGAAACCCAACTGTAGATGGAAAAATATTAGATATCTTGGTGAAAAACACACCTGATATTTTAGAGGAAGTTGATCTGGAAGAAGGTATTAGCGACCATAATGTCGTTATAGCTTCTATGTCAGTGGAAGTTGCAAAAAAAAAACAACAAAGAAACAGCGTAGAGTTTTCTTGTTTGGGAAAGCAAATAAAAGTGTCATTAATTATCATCTTCATAGTCAGCTCCAGGCTTTCACCGCGGGACCCAAAGATATTGAGCATCTTTGGTCGGAATTTAAAGGTATTGTCCACCACGTGCTAGAGAAGTATGTCCCCAGGAAAATTATAGGGGAGGGAAATGATCCACCTTGGTACAACAAACATATTAGGAAGTTGCTGAGAAAGTAGAGAATTTATCACAGTCGTTTTAAACGTAGTCACTGCCCCGCTGACAAAAAGAAATTATGCGAAATGAAAGCAGCTGTCAAAAGGCCAATGAGAGATTCTTTTAACGAATTTGAGAGCAATATTTTATCTGCAGATTCTAAAAATAACCCCAAAAAATTTTGGTCGTACGTAAAATCTATGAACGCTACAAATAATTCAATACCTTCTCTTACTGAAAGTGCGGGTAATTTAACGGATTATGATAAACAGAAGGCCGAAACTCTAAACGTACCTTTCAAAAACTCTTTTACAGTAGAGGACTGCAGCACCATTCCCCCATTCAGTTATCGAACAAACGCTAGGATGGCTGACATAGTGTTTAGTGTGTCTGGGATTGTAAAACAGTTAAGATCCTTAGACGCCAGGAAGGCATCTGGCCCAGACGGTATCACCGTAAGATTTTATGTTGACTATGCTACAAATACAGCACCATTCTTATCCATAATCTATCAGAGATCATTGGAACAGCGGAAAGTTCCACGGGACTGGAAGAGGGCCCAGGTCATAGCAATTTAAAAAAAGGGTAGAAAATCTGAGGCACATACTTACCGGCCAATTTCACTGACATCGATTTGTTGTAGAATCATGGAACATATTTTGTGTTCAGACATAATGACCTTTCTAGACTCTGAGAAGCTCATCTGCAGAAACCAGCACGGCTTTAGGAAACAGCGGTCATGCGAGACATAACTGGTCCTGTTTGTGCATTATATGCAACAGGCTCTAGATACCGGCTCCCAGGTTGATGCCATATTTCTCGACTTTCGAAAGGCGTTAGACTCAGTTCCGCACTGTCGCTTTCTCCAAAAGGTGCGCGCTTACGGTCTATCCGATGACATATGCGGTTAGTTAGAAAGTTTTCTAACAGACAGAGAGCAGTGTGTCGTCCTGAACGGGGTGACTTCAACAGAAACAAGCGTAACTTCAGGTGTGCCCCAAGGCAGCGTAATAGGCCCACTGCTTTTTTTTACGATTTACATATACGATCTGGTTGATGGTATTGACAGCGGAATTAGTCAGTTTGCCGAGGATGCTGTAGTCTACAGGAAAGTAGTATCACACGAAAGTTGTGAACAAATCAAAGAGGTGTAATGACTGGCAGGTATCTCTCAATATTAGTAAGTGTAACCAACTGCGTATAACAAAGCGAAAATCCCCATTAATGTAAGATTACAAAATAAATGATCAGTCCTTGGAAGCATACGACTATTCGTAATGATCTCGAATGGAATGATCAGATTACACAAGTAACGGGCAAGGCGAACTCTAGATTGCGGTTTACTGGTAGAATCCTGAAGCGGTGCAGTCCTTCAACAAAGGAAATTGCTTACAATACGTTAGTTCGTCCAGTCTTAAGAGTATTGTACGTCTGTTTGGGACCCTTACCAGTTGGGTCAGATTCAAGAGATTGAGAAGGTCCAAAGGAGAGCGGCAAGATTCGTGACTGGTACATTTAGCCATCGCGAGAGCGTTACAAATCTCATTGAGAGTTTGAAGTGGGACATACTTGCAGGTAGACGACGTGCTAAACGGAAGGGGCTGCTCTCTACATTCCGAAATCCGATCTTCGTCGAGGATGTAGAGCATATATTATTACCACCAACTTACAGATCGCACAATTATCACCATTCAAAGGTAAGGGAAATTAGAGCTCGTACTGAGGCATTCAGACAGTCGTTTTTCCCTCGCGCGAATTGTGCCCTACGCCACTCACGGCTTGGTGGCTAGCGGAGTATATATGTAGATGTAGATGGGATGGACCGTAGCTTACGAGAAATACGGACATCGCACCGAAGTTGTGACGTCACACTAGTCACCCTTCCCGACATACGTCGTGAACACTCCACTACGTCCGGGGTCAGGCGAGAGATTAGTATGTGAATTTTAAGGTCCCCACTAAAGTCCTAAACTTTGTCACATGTTGCAGAGTGCCTGACTGTACTTAAACGCGCAGTTACGAAGCATTAAACTGGTGAGAAATGGTACCTCGTTCTCTATCACAGACTGTTGCTGCAGTGTCACGTGCTTTGAGGCACGCTAGGGGCTCGTATACGTTTTTGACGCTGAATGGGTCTGATCAGCCAAAATGGTAACATAATCCTTGACAGTAATGCGATCTTTCAGAGTAACCATGGGGCCTACGGAATAAGACCTGTAGAGTCACGTGCTGTGCGCACATCATAGGAGTCAATACATTTTTGGTCCCAGATGGTGCTGATCAGCCAAAATGGTCACATAACCGTTGGCAGTAATGCGACCTTGCAGAGTAACCATGGGGTTCACGGAATACCACTATATGGCTGCCCAAATCTTCATCGAACTCCCTCCATGTTTCACTCTTGGGACATACACTCGTCTAGAGGCTGTAAAGAGAGTGGATCAAAACTCCTCTGACGAAACGGTTTTCTTCTATTGTTAGAATCCAGGCTCTATACATTCGGTACCACGGGTATTTGTATCACTCATGAGTGGCATTGGAATTCCGGCTCGCATTGAAATTCTCAGCTTATGGAGCTCCCTTCGTGTTGTTTTGATGCTGACAGGGTTCGCCAGTGCGAAATTCAGTTCTGCAGTAACTTTTGCAGCTGTCGTCCTCTTGGTTTTAATCACATTTCTCTTCAGTTACCATCTGACAAAATCACTCAACACACACTATCGTTAGCGTTGTCTTAGTGGATGATGTTTGTCCGCTTTTTCTGTATACGGTACAAATCTTCAGTGCGGCACTTAACTGAAAAATCAAATACTCTCGCTTTCTTTGTTACGGAAACACCAACAACTTGACCACGTTCGAATTCAGTTTTCTCCCACGTAATGCACTTGCAACTACACAGAACACCGTTCTGACCACGTATGACAATTGCAACGTATTTATAACATCACACAAGTGCTTTTTGTGATCGTATACATTAGCGCAATCTGCAGGCTTCTCTTGGATTATGCCCAAGCACGCATTTCTATAGCTTACCCCTATTTTTCTCAGAAATGGGAACCTGTGTAAAATGGTGTAAGTTGTTCGAATTTCTGAGAAAAAATGGGGATAAACTGTAGGGTAATATACGATATGTACAAGAGCCAAGAGGAAAAAATAAGAGCGGGAGACGCAGAAAGAAGCGCTCGAATAAAAAAGGATGTGAGACAGGGATTTAGTCTTTCGCCCCTACGATTCACATAGTACATCGAAGAACCAATTACGGAAATAAAAGAAAGGTTCAAGAGTGGAATTAAAATTCAAGGTGAAAGGATATCAATGATTAAATTCGCTGATGACATTTCTATCCTCGGTGAAAGGGAAGAATTACGGGATATGCTGAATGTAATTACCAGTCTAAAGAGTACAGAATAAGGACTAAGAGTAAATCGAAGAAAGACTACAGTAATGGGAAGTAGCAGAAATGAGAGTAACGAGAAACTTAACATCAGGGTGGGTGAACACGAGGTAGAAAAAGTTAAGGGATTTTGCTACCTAGGCATCGAAGTAATTCTTGATGGTCGGAATTAGGACATCCAAAGCAGACTAGCGCTGGCAAAAAGGGCTTTCCTCCCAAGAGAGGTCTACCACCATCAAACATAAGCTTAATCTAAGGAAGAAATTTTGTAGAATGTACGTTTGGAGCACAGCACTGTATGGTAGTAAAACATCGAAGGTGGGAAAACTAGAAAATAAAAGAATCGAAGCATTTGAGATGAGGCGTTACAGGAGAATTGGGTGGACTGAAATGGTAAGGAATGAGAAGGTTCTCCCGAAAATCGGCGAGGAAAGGAATGTATGGGAAACGCTGACAAGAAGAAAGGACAAGATGGTAGGACATTTGTTAAGACATCACGGAATAACTTCCATAGTAACAGAGGGAGCTGCAGAGGGTGAAAGTTGTAGAGTAAGATAGTGACCAGAATACATCCAGCAAATAAGTAAGGACGTAGGTTGCAAGTGCTTCTCTGAGATGAAGATGTTGGCACTGCAGAGGGCCGCACCCAACCAGTCAGAAGATTGGTAAAAAAAGGAAAAAAATGCATTTTTGATAGTGTTTCTTACTTTCATTGCATCCTCCCGTACGTCCTCTGTTCGCTACTTGGCTCTCCGACCAAAGAATGAAAAATTTGTTTGCAGTGACTCCTCTCATTAAATAAAATTCTTAACACTCAGTACGAACATAATACAAACTTCCAAAGAATTATTTAAGGTATTCATTCGTGCTTAGTATCACCTTCTGCTGGCCAAAGCAAATTTTGAATAAGTAATATTATGTTGTGTGTGTGTGCTTGTGTGTTTGTGTTTGCATGTGTGTGTTTGTGTGATATTTAAAGTAATCAGTGTGAAACATGCTAGATATACTGTGTCCAGGACGAATGTTCACTCTGGAGCGGAGCGTGTGTATGAACCGCTAGTTCACAACCAGGGGCGATTAAGTAGCTTTGCTCCGCTGCTTCGCTCGCGTGGATTGCATGGCTTGCAGAGAGTTTTTTGTTTTTATTTAACCGAATTTTTACGTTGTTCACAAATTGCAACACCTTCTAAGCTTTTCACGCTAACTAAGGCCATATAAGCAAGGTCTTTTCTGAATGTACTGTACTTCTGAACAAAAAGCAATTGTGGTAGCTGGAGCCCAAATTTTTGTTAATCAAGGCTTTCGAGTTCATGTGGAGATTTTATAATAACAACTTTCATCCCATAACCAAAATGTCTTGATATCTAACTGAGAAGTGAAATACAAATTTTCAAAAATTAAGCTTTAAATTTTTTAATGTAACGGAATATTTTCTTAACAATTTTTATCTCCAAGTGCACTCCCTTTGGGCTTCATTTCCATAAAAATTCAAATATCTATTTTCTTACTGCTAACAGAGAAGTCAAATACCAGTTTTCATAGATGCAATCTTAAAAAACATTTAGCAGCTATTTATTTCTGACCGAGAAACCAAATACCAGTTTTCGTAGGTCTGACTTCAAAATTAACTTAATAGCGACATTTTTCAAGAAAAACGCTTCATTTCACCCCCTTAGGCTTGGATTTTCGTAAAGTCTCTTCTTAAACGACGTCTACAGTATAAGATCGACATCTGCTCCAAATTTCAAGTTTCTATCCTTAGCGACTTGGTCTAGGTGATAAAGAGTCGTCAGCCAGTGAGGACACTGCATTTTGAATATAGAGATTTTACGAGATACCCAAGTTACCGGCAATTACGAGATCCACGGACAGATATTGTATCATTGCGCAACTGAATTACCAGTATTGAGGGATGTAAATATAGGTGCTCGATCTTACCTGTTTTATATGTACTAATTTCTTCTTTCATTCTTTCGGTTGTAGAGATCCGAAATAAAATTCATGTACAACATATTCGTATACGCTCAATTACATAATTCATGCTACCTGGTTGAACGAGCCAATTTATTATTCATCGTCTTTGATTTCCTGGAAGAGCTAGGCCGGCCGTTGTGGTCGAGCGGTTCTAGGCGCCTGGAAGCGTGACCGCTACGGTCGCAGGTTCGAATCCTGCCTCGGGCGTGGATGTGTGTGATGTCCTTAGGTTAATTAGGTTTAAGTAGTTCTAAGTTCTAGGGGACTGATGACCACAGATGTTAAGTCCTATAGTGCTCAGAACCTTTTCTGGAAGAGCTAAACTCGCAGTGCGCCGGCTTTCAAGTTAAGGAAGTGAGTGAGACGTGGATTGAATCCACGCGAATGGGCTAATTAACGTTTTTGTCTGGTAAACTGGAGAGCCTGAGTGTCGTACGCAGGCGGTTTTCAATGTAGGTGGGCAAATTCTGGGCTGGAACTCAATCTCCGCCTCGGAAAATAATTTACACTACGTCTCAAAATACGACAACACATAAACAAAATTTACACTTTACACAGATAGGGCACGTGACTTCCCTCCCTTAGCTTAACTGTCGGCTATAGCAACAAGAAGGAGAAGAAGAAGAAAAAAAGATGTCAAATGATGCGAAGGCAACAGACCCCGTACGGCGAGGTAAATGATACGAGAGATATATCTTTATTTGTTAATCAGTACATTTGAGGAAATGTAGGTACGTATACTAAAATAAAAGTTAGATCTGTTACTTACGTTATGACATTGAAAAACCAATAAAGTTTGTTTGGATTTCAACATAAACATCTACATCTACATTTACATTCAAATACAAATTTTACAATCCACCGTGTGGTGCCTGGCAGAGGGTATCTTGTACCGCTGCTACTCATTCCCTTTGCTGTTTCACCCCCGAATGGGGGGAGAAGGGAAACGAATGTCTGTATGCTTCCGTGTAAGCCTTGATTTCTCTTCGCGATCCTTAAGCGACATGTATGTTTGTAGCTGCAGGATCGCTCTGCAGTCTGTCGCATATGCGAGTTTCTCTAGACTTCTCCAATATTGTTTCGCGAAATTAACGTCTTCTTCCCTCCACGGATTCGATTCAAGTTCACATAGCATTTCCGTAATAATGGCGTATCCATTAATCCTATCAATCACAAATCTGTCGGTACGCCTTTGAATTGTTTCGATTAATACCTTTAATCTGACGTGACGGGGCCAAAAACTCGACCAGTACTCAATAACGGGTCACGCAAGTGTTCTGTACGCGGTCTCTATTACAGATGTCTCGTCGAACTCCCCCATTAAACCGAAGTCAACCATTCGACTTCGCTACAACCTACCTCACGTGCTCGTTCTATTCTGATGTCGCTTTACAATTTTAAATGTACATATTTAACCGACGTTAACGTTTTTCCTGCTCCCATTTGTTAATTTTCATTTTTCGACATTTAGAAGAAGCTGTCATTCCATTAAACCAAACTAAATTCTGTTCATCTTGTATTGTCCTGCAGTCACTTGAAGACAATACTGTCCTTCACGTTACAGCTTCACTAGCCAACAGTTGCAGATTGCTGCTCGGTATATCCGTCAGATGGTTCACGTATGTAGAGAACGACAGTGGTCCTTTCACACGTCCCTCGGCCACTGCTGACATAATACTTGGGTATTCAGTGCCTCCGATGAACGCTTTTTGCCCCGACAACGATCTGGATTCTACTAACTTAAAAAAGATTTCGAGATACTCACATACCTCAGAACCTATTGTCTGTTCTCGGACCTTGGCAAGGAAATGGAAAACTGAATTTCGTGTGAACAATACTTTCTAAATTTGTGTTGAATTGTGAATTGAAGTTATTGTGTTTGTGGGAGAATTCTTACACTGGAAATTAAAATATGCTCAATAATTCCGCAGCAAATCGATGTTAAAGATATTGGTCTGTAATTTTGCTGGTTCGTCCTCTTCAGTCTTCTTATATGCGGGAGTCATCTGGGGTTTATTCCAGTTGACTGCGGCTGTCTTATGTGCAAGATATTCGTCTTAAGCAAAGCAAATATAGTGAAAACATTACCGCAGCAAACAGGTCGATCAAAAGGCTTGTATTTCTGAAGCTTTGTTAACGTACTCGTACTTTTGTACTATCGTAATTACCCATGTTAATTAGTTGGCCTTTGTTTCCACTTTTGTCCTCTACACATGCAGAAAGATTCAGCCTGGGCTCAACGCGCACATAATTGCCTCTGACAAGGCTGACTGCTGATACACACTGTGTTATCGCAAGTCACTTCTAAGAATGCGGTATCATTTGACACACAACAAAGAGGACAGAATAAATTATGTCGTTGGTGTTAGGCCAAAAGCAATAAGTAATAAACTGTTTCGAAATCGACTGTAGTGAGCTTTGTGTCACAGATTCAGCTAATGACACTAAGCTATATATTGGTATACTTTTCAGGTTTGTTATTTTCTCTGAGTCTCTGTGTTCTCTCTTCAGTGTAATTTGGAAGTAAAATTTTCCTGACAACTTTTCGTTCTCTCTTTTAGAATTTCGTCAATCTGTCTTTCCGTTCAAATCGTGTGTTTCAGCCCTATAAATACTCACTGTTTCGATGAATGTGTTGCAGCGCTTTAGTTTTGCTGTTTAAGGTGTATTATTTGTTACAGACATCTTTTGTTAACTGTGAACACTCTTTCCTTTTTGTGGCGACGAATTTCAAAGTCATTATTTGCAAACTTGTCCCCTATAAGATTTACAAAAAAAATTTGAACTATGACACTCACTTTTCCCGCATTGATTTTTTAGAATTTTTGGTGGTAGTTTTTTGCCAGACATATATTTTGGTTTTCCACATGGTGCTTGGAGATATATCCTTTCGGCTGCTTTAAGAATACCTCTTTGTTTTTGTGATTTACAAATGTCGTGATATACAACCGCCAGGTTATTTGCAAAAGCTGAAAAGTCTATAGTAACATTCGTTCTTCGTAATTTGCTAGATTCCGTCAATTATAAGGTCCGATCTTCATTATAATTATTGTTGGATCAATGGCTGTAATACCCATACGGAAAATAAAATGATTTGTTCTTACTCCACTTACGTTTACTTCAGATTTTGCATCACTTAGTGTTTCGATAATAATCACAGTCATTTTGAGGTTCAATTATATTTCTTTTAGAATCAGTATAGCAGAGTACTCTATGTTAAAGAGCTGATTTCTGAGGATGGGGCAGCATAACGTTACGATTGTGGATGGGGCCGTAATCAGTTACTCTCGGTTGCACAACAAATACGTAAACTTTATTTAAAGAAGTTAAAATTTTAAAATAATCTCTTTAAAAAACACAATTGACTGTATGACGGCTGAAGGCATTATCACAAAAAAATTCCACAATTTATGACCGAAGGCCACCAGCAATAACCTCAAACAACAAACGACTGAAGGCCTGAATTAGAAGTCAGGAAAACAATTCCAAATGGCAGTTTTAAAATAAATCCCTTGCTTTTAAAACAAGTTTGCTTTTAAAAAAACTTATGGTAACACGGCTGAAAGCCTCATCACCAAAGAAGTGAAACTATTGCTCGGCTGAAGGCCACACCAACAATAATTAGAAAATAACAAATATCCTTGAAACATACATCACAATCTAAGGACTTAGGACAAGCGGTTCTCAGTAAGTGTTCCTAAGGGTCGGCCTGGGAATGTAACTCAAACATAAGGTAAGGTGAGACAGGCGGCCAAGAGTTGTACTTACGTAACAGGATGGCAACTCAAACTGGGGGCAGCTTAATCGCCGACCGACCGACTAACCAATCCGCCTAACGTCTGATCACCGGTACAACAAGGGTATATTTTTACGCAAGGGCGAAGAGACAGACAATACTACGTCTTCAGAAAACACCCAAGGCCAATGGAAACACTAGAACCAAGGTAGACCACCCCAAAAAATGTTGTTGCTGTGGTCTTCAGTCCTGAGACTGGTTTGATGCAGCTCTCCACGCTACTCTATCCTGTGCAAGCTTCTTCATCTCCCAGTACGAACTGCAGCCTACATCCCTCTGAATCTGCTTAGTGTATTCATCTCTTGGTCTCCCTCTGCGATTTTTACCCTCCACGCAGCACTCCAATACTAAATTGGTGATCCCTTGATGCCTCAGAACGTGTGCTACCAACCGATCCCTTCTTCTAGTCAAGTTGTGCCACAAACTCCTCCCCAATCCTATTCAGTACCTCCTCATTAGTTCTGTGATCTACCCATATAATCTCCAGCATTCTTCTGTAGCACCACATTTCGAAAGCTTCTATTCTCTTCTTGTCCAAACTAGTTATCGTCCATGTTTCACTTCCATACATGGCTACACTCCATACGAATACTTTCAGAAACGACTTCCTGACACTTAAATCTATACTCGATGTTAACAAATTTCTCCTCTTCAGAAACGCTTTCCTTGCCATTGCCAGTCTACATTTTATATCCTCTCTACTTCGTCCATCATCAGTTATTTTGCTCCCCAAATAGCAAATCTCCTTTACTACTTTTAAGTGTCTCATATTCTAATCTAATTCCCTCAGCATCACCCGACTTAATTCGACTACATTCCATTATCCTCGTTTTGCTTTTGTTGATCTTCATCTTATATCCTCCTTTCAAGACACTGTCCATTCCGTTCAGCTGCTTTTCCAAGTCCTTTGCTGTCTCTGACAGAATTACAATGTCATCGGCGAACCTCAAAGTTTTAAATATCTTCTCCATGGATTTTAAACCTACTCCGAATTTTTCTTTTGTTTCCTTAACTGCTTGCTCACTATACAGATTGAACAACATCGGAGAGAGGCTATAACCCTGTCGCACTCCCTTCCCAACCACTGCTTCCCTTTCATGCCCCTCGACTCTTATAATGGCCATCTGGTTTCTGTACAAATTGTAAATAGCCTTTCGCTCCCTGTATTTTACCCCTGCCACCTTCAGAATTTGAAAGAGAGTATTCCAGTCAACATTGCCAAAAGCTTTCTCTAAGTCTACAAATGCTAGAAACGTAGGTTTGCCTTTTCTTAATCTAGCTTCTAAAATACGTCGTTGCCTCACGTGTTCCCATATTTCTACGGAATCCAAACTGAGGTTCCACAAGGTCGGCTTCTACCAGTTTTTCCATTCGTCTGTAAAGAATTCGCGTTAGAATTTTGTAGCCGTGACTTATTAAACTGATAGTTCGGTAATTTTCACATCTGTCAACGCCTGCTTTCTTTGGGATTGGAATTATTATAGTCTTCTTGAAGTCTGAGGGTATTTCGCCTGTCTCATACATCGTGCTCACCAGATGGTAGAGTTTTGACAGGACTGGCTCTCCCATGGCTGTCAGTAGTTCTAATGGAATTTTGTCTACTCCCGGGGCCTTGTTTCGACTCAGATCGTTCAGTGCTCTATCAAACTCTTCACGCAGTATCATATCTCCCATTTCATCTTCATCTACATCCTCTTCCATTTCTATAACATTGCCCTCAAGTACATCGCCCTTGTATAGACCGTCATTATACTCCTTCCACCTTTCTGCTTTCCCTTCTTTGCTTAGAACTGGGTTCTCATCCGAGCTCTTGATATTCATACAAGTGGTTCTCTTTTCTCCAAAGGTCTCTTTAATTTTCCTGTAGGCAGTGTCTGTCTTACCCTTAGTGAGATAAGCCTCTACATCCTTATATTTGTCCTCTAGCCATGCTTACTTAGCCACTTTGCACTTCCTGTCGATCTAATTTTTGAGACGTTTGTATTCCTTTTTGCCTGCTTCATTCACTGCATTTTTATATTTTCTCCTTTCGTCAATTAAATTCAATATTTCTTCTGTCACCCAAGGATTTCTACTACGTCTTTTTACCTACTTGATCCTCTGCTGCCTTCACTACTTCATCCCTCAAAGCTACCCATTCTTCTTCTACTGTAGTTCTTTCCCCCATTCTTGTCAATTGTTCCCTTATGCTCTCCCTGAAACTCTGTACAACCTCTGGTTCTTTCAGTTTATCCAGGTCCCATCTCCTTAAATTCCCACCTTTTTGCAGTTTCTTCAGTTTTAATCTACTGTTCATAACCAATAGATTGTGGTCAGAGTACCATCTGCCACTGGAAATGTCTTACAATTTAAAACCTGGTTCCTAAATCTCTGTCTTACCATTATATAATCTATCTGATGCCTTTTACTATCTCCAGGCTTCTTCCATGTATACAACCTTCTTTTATGATTCTTGAACCATGTGTTAGCTATGATTAAGTTGTGCTCTGTGCAAAATTCCACTAGGCGGCTTCCTGTTTCATTTCTTACCCCCAATCCATATTCACCTACCACGTTTCCTTCTCTCCGTTTTCCTCCTACCGAATTCCAGTCACCCATAACTATTAAATTTTCGTCTCCCTTCACTATCTGAATAATTTCTTTTATTTCATCATACATTTCTTCAATTTCTTCGTCATCTGCAGAGGCAGTTGGCATATAGACTTGTACTACTGTCGTAGGCGTGGGCTTCGTGTCTATCTTGGCCACAACAATGTGTTAACTGTGCTGTTTGTAGTAGCTTACCCGCATTCCTATTGTTTTATTCGTTATTAAACCAACTCCTTCATTACCCCTATTTGATTTTGCATTTATAACCCTGTATTCACCCGACCAAAAGTCTTGTTCCTCCTGCCACCGAACTTCATCAGTTCCTACTATATCCAACTTTAACCTATCCGTTTCCGTTTTTAAATATTCTAACCTACCTGCCCGATTGAGGGATCTGACATTCCACGCTCCGATCCGTAGAACGCCATTTTTTTTCTCCTGATAACTACGTCCCCTTGAGTAGTCCCCGCCCGGAGATCCGAATGGGGCACTAAATTACCTCCGGAATATTTTACCCAAGAGGACGCCATCATCATTTATCCATACAGTAGAGCTGCATGCCCTCGGGAAAAATTACGGCCGTAGTTTCCCCTTGCTTTCAGCTGTTCGCAGTACCAGCACAGCAAGGCTGTTTTGGTTAGTGTTACAAAGCCAGATCAGTCAATCATCCAGACTGTTGCCCCTGCAACTACTGAAAAGGCTGCTGCCTTTCTTCAGGAACCATACGTTTGTCTGGCCTCTCAACAGATACCCCTCCGTTGTGGTTGCACCTACGGTACGGCTATCTGTATCGCTGAGGCACGCAAGCCTCCCCACCAACGGCAAGGTCTATGGTTCATATGGGGGGGGGGGGCAAAAAATATGCACAGTAAAATACAAATGGCTATCGAACTACACGCCGTGTCGGACAGCATCAACACGACGAGGAAAGGTACATTGCCAGACAGGTACGGTAACCTTCAGGGCAGGTAACTGGGGCGTTAGCGGCCACAAGGCAGAAAATCGCTGGTTGCACTTCACTAACAAGAATAATACTAAATTCAATGATGAATAACAAATAGAGAAGGGCGGCTGCAATATTTCACCACCTCGAAACACTTCACTCGTTGCCACCAGGCGCAGTGGCCCTGGAAGCAACAATCCACAGACCAAAGGCGAGATCTACATGGATACTCTGCAAATCACATTTAAGTGCCTGGCAGAGGGTTCATCGAACCACCTTCACAATTCTCTATTATTCCAATCTCATATAGTGTTGCGGAAAGAATGAACGCCTATATCTTTCCGTACGAGCTCTGATTTCCCTTATTTTATCATGGTGATCCTTTCTCCCTATGTAGGTTGGTGTCAACAAAATATTTTCACATTAAGGAGAAAGTTAGTGATTGGAATTTCATGAGAAGATTCCGTCGCAATGAAAAACGCCTTTCTTTTATTGATTTCCAGCCCATATCATGTATCATTTCTGTGACACTCTCTCCCACATTTCACGATAGTACAAAACGTGCTGCCTTTCTTTTAACTTTTTCGATGTACTCCGTCAGTCCTATCTGCTAAGGATCCCACACCGCGCAGCATTATTGTAAAAGAGGACGGACAAGCGTAGTGTAGGCAGTCTCCTTAGTAGGTCTGTTACATTTTCTAAGGCTCCTACCAATAAAACGCAGTCTTTGGTTGGCCTTCCCCATAACGTTTTGTATGTGTTCCTTCCAATTTAAGTTGTCCGTAATTGTAATACCTAGGTATTTAGTTGAATTTATGGCTTTTAGATTAGACTGATGTATCGTGTAACCGAAGTTTAACAAGTTCCTTTTAGCACTCATGTGGATGACCTCAGATTTTTTGTTGTTTAGGGTCAACTGCCACTTTTCGCACCATTCAGATACTTTTTCAGAATTGTTTTGCAATTTGTTTTGATCTTCTGATGACTTAATTAGCCGATAAACGACAGCGTCATCTGCAAACAACCGAAGACGGCTGCTCAGATTGTCTCCAAAATCGTTTATATAGATAAGAAACAGCAAAGGGCCTATAACACTACCTTGGGGAACGCCAGAAATCACTTCTGTTTTACTCGAAGACTTTCCATCAATTACAACGAACTATGACCGCTCTGACGGGAAATCACATATACAGTCACATGACTGAGACGATATTCCATAAGCACGCAATTTCACTACGAGCTGCTTGTGTGATACTGTGTCAAAAGCCTTCTGGAAATCCAGAAATACGGAATCGATCTGAAATCCCTTGTCAGCAGCACTCAACACTTCATGTGAATAAAGAGCTAGTTGTGTTACACAGGAACAATGTTTTCTAAACCCATGTTACTGTGTGTCAATAGACCGTTTTCTTCGAGGTAATTCATTATGTTCGAACACAATATATGTTCTAAAATCCTGCTGCATATCGACGTTAACGATATGGGCCTGTAATTTAGTGGATTACTCCTACTACCTTTCTTGAACAGTGGTGTGACCTTTGCAACTTTGCAGTCTTTGGGTACGGATCTTTCGTCGAGCGAACGGTTGTATATGATTGTTAAGTATGGCTAATGCATCAGCATACTTCGAAAGGAACCTAATTGGTATACAGTCTGGACCAGAAGACTTGCTTTTATTAAGTGATTTAAGTTGCTTCACTACTGCGAGGATATTTACTTCTATGTTACTCATGTTGGCAGCTGTTCTCGATTCGAATTTTGGAATATTTACTTCTTCTTTTGTGAAGGCATTTCTGAAGGCTGTGTTTAGTAACTCTGCTTTGGCAGCACTGTCTTCAACGGTATCTCCATTGCTATCGTGCAGAGAAGGCATTGATTGTTTCTTGCCGCTAACATACTTCACTTACGACCAGAATCGCTTTGGATTTTCTGCCAGGTTTCAAGACAAAATTTCGTTGTGGAAACTGTTATAAGCATCTCGCATTGAAGTCCGCGCTAAATTTAGAGCTTCTGTAAAAGATCGCCAATCTCGGGGGTTGTGCGTCTGTTTAAATTTGGCATGTCTGTTCCGTTGTTTCTACAACAGTGTTCTAACCCGTTTTGTGTACCAAGGAGGATCAGCTCCGTCGTTTGTTAATTCATTTGGTATAAATCTCTCAATTGTTGCCGATACTATTTCTGTGAATTTAAGCCACATCTGATCTACACTTATATTATTAATGTGGAATGAGTGGAGATTGTCTCTTAGGAAGGCGTAAAGTGAATTTTTATCTGCTTTTTTGAATAGGTATATTTTTCGCTTATTTTTTTTATTTCACGAATCCCTGAATCGGTTTTGATGCTCGTTATTAACTCGGGATTATTTGTTGTTAAGAGGTTCAAGTGTGTTTTCACAACCGTTTACTATTCGCGTGGGTTCATGAACTAATTGCTCGAGATAATTTTCAGAGAATGCGTTTAGCACAATTTCGGATGATATTTTAGGAGTACCTCCGGATTTAAACATGTATTTTCGCCAACATATCGAAGGTAAATTAGAGTCACCACCAACTACTATCGTATGATTCGGGTACGTGTTTGAAATCAAACTCAAGTTTTCTTTGAACCTTTCAGCAACTGTAACATCTGAATTGGGAGGTCAGTAAAAGGATTTAATTATTTTTTTTATCCCGGTTGCCAACAATGGCCTCTGCCCATTCAAACTCACAAGAATTATCTACTTCAGTTTCACGACAAGTTAAACTACGTCTGACAGCAACAGACACGCCAACCGTGTTTAGCCTATCCTTTCGGAACACCGTTAGGTTCTTCGCAAAAATTTGGGCTGAGCTTATTTCCGGCTTTAGCCAGCTTTCAGTGCCTACAACGATGTAAGCATCAGTGCTCTCTATTAGCGCTTGGAGCTCTGGTACTTTCCCAACACGGCTACGACAATTTACAACTGTTATACCAATGGTTCCTGTGTCTACGTTTTTCCCGTGTTTAGCGTGCACCCTTTGTGGCTGAAGCCCTTCTTGTGTTTTCTCGAGACCGTCTAACCTACAAAATCGCCCGCTGGCCTATTCAGCGGTACCCGAAACCCAACCACCCTTTGGCGCAAGTCGAGGAATCTGCAGCCTACACGGTCGCAGGACCGTCTGAGCCTCTGATTCAGATTCTCCACTCGGCTCTGTACCAGAGGTCCGCAATCGGTCCTGTGGACTATGCTGAAAATGGTCAGCTCTGCTTTCATCTTGCAAGCAAGACTGACTGCCTTTACCACTTCTGTTAGCCTCTCGAAACCAGAGAGAATCTCTTCTGATCCAAAGTGACACAAATCATTGGTACTGACGTGAGCAACCACCTGCAGTTGGCTGCACCCTGTGCTCTTCATGGCATACGGGAGGATCCTTTCCTCATCTGGAATGACTCCACCCGGTATGCACACGGAGTGCACATTGGATTTCTTAGCTTTCTTGTCAGCCCCTAAGGGGCCACATAACGCACCTAATGTTGGAGCTCACAACTACCAATAATCCCACCCTCTACGATTGCCCAGATCTTGCAGGCTGAGTGGTTTCCTCCGAAACAGGACAGGCGACAGCAGACAGCATCTGGCTCCTCGACAGTGTCAGAATAGTCGAGGTTGCATTAGCAGTTAACTTTTCAGCAAACGTAAACGTCCAGGGTTCGATGTGCAACGAAGTCGTCGCTCTCGCAGCTACCCCTCCTCGATCCAGCAGTGGCAGCTCGCCGCCAGTGGCCCCACGCGCTGCACGGACCTGCTCGCTGTTGCGCACCCCACCGACCTCATCTCCGTTCGCAACCCCCACTCCACTCAACGCGACCTAGAAATACTAGCGGTCGCTCCAAAGATAGTACCACAATACTCGTATCGATAAGCGCTGCTGCTGCCACTCACGGGCAGGCAAGCCAGCAACTTACAAGTGTAATGCGCTGCGAATACATAGAAAGAAAGATCCTTTATCATTTAGCTACAATATAGCAGGTCAGCAACTGGAAGCAGGTAATTGCATAAATTATCTGGGAGTAGGCATTAGGAGTGATTTAAAATGGAATGATCATATAAAGTTGATCGTCGGTAAAGCAGATGCCAGACTGAGATTCATTGGAAGAATCCTAAGGAAATGCAATCCGAAAACAAAGGAAATAGGTTACAGTACACTTGTTCGCGCACTGCTTGAATATTGCTCACCAGTGTGGGATCCTTACCAGGTGGGGTTGATAGAGAAGATAGAGCAGATCCAACAGAGAGCAGCGTGCTTCGTTACAGGATCATTTAGCAATCGCGAAAGCATTACGGAGATGATAGATAAACTCCAGTGGAAGACTCTGCAGGAGAGATGCTCAGTAGCTCGGTATGGGCTTTTGTTAAAGTTTCGAGAACATACCTTCACCGAGGAGTCAAGCAGTATATTGCTCCCTCCTACGTATATCTCCCGAAGAGACCATGAGGATAAAATCAGAGAGATTAGAGCCCACACAGAGGCATATCGACAATCTTTCTTTCTATGAACAATACGAGACTGGAATAGACGGGAGAACCGATAGAGGTACTCAAGGTACCCTCCGCCACACACTGTCAGGTGCTTGCGGAGTATGGATGTAGATGTAGATGTAGAACTTAGTGACGCCAGTAAACCGAATAAGAAACGAAATGACATATTCGCAATGACAAGATACCAAGCTATAATCGGCATGAACACGAGCTGCACACGGCTCAATGACTACTAGTATGTACTATAGTGAACAAGACCAATTCAACTGTATGATAAACCTTTATTTATGATGCGAAATACTATGGAAACGCACATGAACTCCTACTTAATTCAGTGTGGTGTGACCAACTTCATCCCCGTCGTCACTAATCCGAATCTCTGCTCCGTCAATAATAACGTCGTTATCGACGGGAGGTTAAACTCTAACCTTTCTAGCCTTGCTCCCGTCGTTTTCATTGGAGTTGGAATCAAGTTGCCGCCGAAGAGCCGAATCGAACGAGTTTCCGACCGAGTGTAATACATACACACTCCATACGCGACTTGGTATAACAGTATGCAGTACAGGGAGACATCGAAATTGCTGAATTAATGTAACTAAGCGTCGACAACCATCCTGCATCATCCATGCACAACAAGTAACCTGAACATTAGTAGAAGATCACAATTTGTGTCACACTAGCTTAGCGCCCACTCCTTAGCTCGCATCGTCTGTGTGGTGAGCACAGACTTTATTTTGTTTGTTTCTCTTTACTAAATTTTTATGTTTCTCACTCATTGTGACACCTTCCTAACTTTTCACGCTAATTAAGACTATACAGGTATGATCTTTTCCGAATGTATTTCTGACCAAAAATCGGTTCTGGCCTCTGGAATCCATAGTTTTTGTCATTCGTGCATATGCGTTCTTGTGGTGATATTTCCATAATACGTTCATTCCCTAGCACATATTTCTTTATATCGAATTGAGGAATTAAATACCAATTTCCCAAGATTTAGCTTTAAAACTTTTTAAACATTTTCATCCCCTATCTCACCCCCTTCAGGACTGAATTTCCAAAAATAGTGAAACACTTGTTTTCAAAATTCTGACTGAGAAAATAAGTACACATTTTCGTAGTTCTAGCTTCAAAATTGGCTTAATAGCGACATATTTTGGAAACGCCTGTCATACCCTATTTTACCCTATTAGGAGTGGAATGTAGAGCAATTGCTTCTGATACGATGCCTACAGAACACCCTCCAGATATTTCAGGTTTCTATCCTTAGCACTTTGGACTGAGCGATGATGAGGCAGTGAGTGAGTCAGTCAGTCAGTACACTGCCTTTTATGTACAGATATTGTGCGTGAATTTAACTGAAAGTAGAAGTAATTAGAATAGTACATGGACAGACACTGTTCTAGAATCCACGTGAAAATAGTATACATAATTTTTAAGTAGTACCATAAATGAGAACATCATTTTAAGTTTAACTACATGAAAGTTCTATAAAGTAAGTTAGCGCTAATTCAGTGTCAGTATACAACAGAAGCAGATCATAGATATTAGGCAATATATACAAAATTATCTGGGTTACCCGGCTGCACTCAGGGAGTCGTGAGATAGCATGGTAATTAGAATATAAGGATAAACTTTATAAAGTACAGAAGCACAGCACGGAGACGCTGGAGTTGGTCGGTACCAAATCCCCTTCCGAGTTGATACTGGTGAAGAGGCATCTCTGTCTACTCCTCCTTGTCTTCTTTCCGTACTCTTTCTAAAATATGCCAGATTCAAAATTCGTGTATTTTTTACTTTCAAAGGTAAGAATAGTTGCTGTAAGTAAACAAGATCCGAATAATATCAAAGAGCAGACAAATGAGCACCATACAGCCCCACCTCCATGTGGTGCTGCATGGGCCTCAGCTGCGTAGCATAGTTCTGCTGCTCGGTGGTGGCCGTAGGTGCTGGCTAAGCCGTCTGTGTGGAGCACTACAGCTTGCATAAAGTAATGAGATGGAAAGTCTTAGTAGTCAAAATACAGATTGAAAAAAAATGCAGCTTGTCAGGTTACTGTCAATCAGTGCGTCTTAACTATGGTGTCGTATTTGTGCTGAAACGTAGTCCTGAAACGCAGACTCTGGTGTCAACGCAAGTCCAGACCGGATAGATAGCAACAATAATCACCATCAACAGTCTCACATGCTCTCATTGTGTGACTACGTGTGAAGAGATCTGAGATGTAATGGGGGATATTGGCGCATAGTGATCAAGAATTTCACGTCACTACTGCTCGCTTTCCTGGCCGACTGCTGAAATCAAACAGGCTACCTTTTAATCTATATCCGATGGAATGTCCTGGGCTAGCAGTATCACCTATGTATGGGAATGGAAGTGTTGGACAATGGATTACGGTAGCAGCTCTGACATGTAGCGGAGGATCATTCCGGTGTTCGCCTGCAGTGTTGAGGGAAATCAATGCGACACCTGAATCAGTAAGATAGGTTTAACCGAATATGAATTCACAAGATGAAAGGAGAAGAAGGGCGCACGTAAAGGAACGTCAATGCCCCGGCAGTATGAGAATCGAAGATAGAGGCTCTTTTGATATGTTAACGGATAAATATCAAAGATCTGGTTCCAGTGACAGACAAAAGAAGGACGAGAAGAACTGAGTATAACAGTCAGGAAAATGCAGATATTATGTAAGATATTTTTGAGGACGTGAGTTTTCCTAACAAAAATCCGTAGTAATAAAATATGCTAAATTTATGGAGACCATAACAAAAAAACTAGGACTGACGAATGAACACAAGATAAATTCATTTAAGATCAACATCGATATTACCACTTTATCCTGTGATAGGGTGAGAAGTTTTGTTGTAAGTCATCATTATTTGCGATATAGAGTCTTACTGCAGCAGCATACTTCCTGTTTACTAACCAAACCCTAATTTTTCAACGTATTCATTTCATAAATCTACACTCCTTCATTATAATCCCATTTTTCCATTTTAGCTGTGCCTCTGTTCTAAACTAACAAGTTTAGTTTCTTCTTATTACTTTCTCTTATGACAAATTATGTTTAAATGATGATTAACTGAAACCCTCAGCTGCCGACAGGTGTTGTTGGTATACCTCGATGGGGACAGCTGAAAATGTATGCCCCAACCGGGACTTGAACTCGGAATCTCCTGCTTACATGGCAGACGCTCTATCCATCTGAGCCACCGAGGACACAGATCAATAGCGCGACTGCAACGACTTTTCCCATTCACGCTTCCCGTGAGACGCACGTTCCCAACTGTCCACAATCAATATACATGTAAGCAGGAGATCCCATGTTCGAGTCCCAGTCAGGGCACACATTTTCAGCTGTCCCCATCGAGGTATATCAACAACACCTGTCGGTAGCTGAGGGTTTCAATTAATCATCATTTATTCTGGCGAAGCTGCACGGTCATCAATGGTATCTGTTCTTTCGAGAACCGTTACTATCTTCATGTATAAAATTATGTTTAATTTAGAAATTGTGTTCTGACAGAGCATTACATTATCTTTTATATTAGTGTTGTTTGCGTTATTATGTCGAAATGTTGGCAATTTTTCGGGGTCTTCCTGTTCGAAACAAAGTGAACACCAAAAGAAAAATGCACCCATCGGAGCACAAAACAGGCAAATTTGCTCCTGTTTTTTGTTTATTGAAGGACTCTGATTGAAAATTCGGGTACTAGCTGCCTCACTCTATCTTCCTCAACACCTTTAAAAATTTTGGCACGCGAAAATATTTGCGCTCTTTTTAACAAGAAATCCACATATCATTCTGACAAGCTCTCCTAACCGTATGTCGCTCACAACCATTAGTCCATCGCTGTAAGTCACCCATACCGATCCACTCTCACTTACCCATTCTCACTCACTCATTCAGCCCAACTCATTGTCATTGCGTCTGTCTAATAGTCACAGCCCCTACCTCACAGCCATATTCTCTTTATTGTGTCCTCCTAACACTGTCTCCTCAATGTCACTGTCTCCCGCTTGCTCTCTTACTGCTAATATCTCATTCGTTACTTCCCACTACTGGCGCCTCTTCTTATTGTCACTATCTCTCTCTGCCTCGTTCTCATCGTCGTAGACTATGTCTATCAGTAACCCTGGCTCTCATCCACTTTCACTTTCTCCTTATGTTTGTTCCTCTCCCACTGGCGCTGTTTTCTTCGCTCTTTTCATAGCACTGTTCTGTCACTGTCAACTATTGTCCACTGCACTGTGTCCCTCTCTTTCTCTCACACTATCATTGTCGCCTTCGTTCTTTCTATATCTCAGCCACTGTCTACTATCTTCCAGTAGTTATTACTTTCCCGTCTCTTCCCCACTGACATTGCCTCCTTCCCTCTCAGCATTAAAAAGTGTGAGTATGTTCGCATGTCAAAATTTTTGGGGAAATTTTTGAAGGTGCCGAGCAAGGTAGTACGAGGCAGCTGGCACACAACTTTTACGTCAGAGTCTTTTAATAAACAGGAGCATATTCGCCTTTTTTGTTCTCCGATAGAAGCATTTTTCGCTGGTTCCTTTCTTTTCCCTGCTACTGCAGGATACGTTCCTCATATGAAAAAAACTTTATGAGTAAGTAAAATTTTGATGTTTTACTTACATGAGACTGTATTAACGGAACATTATATAATTTTACACCTGCAGTACTTCAACAAAATGGGGTTTCCAGAACACTTCTGATGATAACAGCGACACTTAACTGCATATTTATCGGTGCTCCATCACTTGTAAAACCACGTCGCATTTTACACGCGTATTTTGCGTTTATAAGTGGCGTAACTTTGAACCGCTGTAATTATAATCTATAAAGACATAAAGAAAATTTTCAAGCTTGATCGAGATCGGGGTCTCAGAAATATATTGTAAAAATTTGAGCCATCTGCTGTAAATAGCCGCTCTGGAATCTGTGATTCGGTTTAGGTTTCAAAAAACATTTTCTTCGGGTTTTCTCAGGAAACGCCCTTGAAATAAATGGTGCCTCCACAAGCCCCTAGCGGCGCACAGTAGAACACATTTCATGCAAAAAGAACCAAACGATCTGCTCCATTTGGCTAAGGAAGTGGGTAACATTCAAAGTCCCCCCTGTAATGTAGGATACTTAGAGTAAGCCGATCCTTCTGCTGTGTATACAAATGGCCCCTGGCTCAAGGTCTATCCAGAACATTTCACTATACCTTTCTCTCACCAACGGAACCTGCGGTATTAGCCCCGAAAAAGTCCCATTTTTATGCGCAGTGTTCTGTATCGCATAACCTAGTGCTTGTTGTCGCATGCGTACCGATGTTTAGAAAAAATGTTCAAGCAAACATGCATCCGTAAACCAGCCATTCTCCAGATGTGTTTGATTACAAGCGAACGTTTGATTACGAGCCAGTGTTTGATCACGAGTAGCCATTGAAATCAGTATGAAGTACAAACGAATTTGAAAACTTAACTAAGTTTAATCCCTCAACTGAGGTCAAATTTCACCCATGGACTGTCCTAACAAGAAACTGAATACTGATAGGACCAAAAACACGTTACGTGTACAATCCTACCTGTTAACGGACGAATTTCACTTGTCGTTCTTGCATTTGACTCGCCTCTTCGGTGAGATGAATGCTTGCAGACATCTCAGGATCACCATGTCAGTCTAGACAGAACTATACAACTCGCTCGTCCAGTTCTTCAACTTTATCAACAGGAGCACTATACATTTCACTTGAGATGACCAGAGGTAGAAACATTCAGAGTATGAGGTCGGGTGATGTTGGAGGCCTTCTGCACCCATTCATGAGTGGAGAGTTAGGTGACACCTTACATCAGCAGAAAATGCGCTAGAGCCCCATTATGCACTTAGTATATTCTCCAACTGTGAGCAATGGGTACAACTTGACCGAAGTTAGATGAGTTCTTAACCAAGAAGCTTACATTTCAAGTACATTAGTAGCACTAACATATTGAAGTCATTGGTGGCTCACAACGACACATTCGCTTTTATCTCCCAGTCCTAAAATTTGCCGACTGATGCTTACTGGAAAGTTATTGCTTGTGTAATAATATACTTTTGCCTGTGTCACTGTAATTAGGCTGTTTAGGTTTTTATGTTGGTAACGCCATGTAGCGCTCTATATGAAAATCACTGACTGTGCTGTGTGCAGTCTGTGGCTGGTTTGCACTGTTGTTTGCTATTGTAGTGTTGGGCAACTGGATGTTAACAGCGCGTAGCGCTGCTCAGTTGGAGGTGAGCCGCCAGCAGTGGTGGATGTGGGGAGAGAGATGGCGGAATTTTGAGAGCGGACGATCTGGACGTGTGTGTTCGCCAGAAAGAGTAAATTTGTAACACTGGATGTCATGAAGTGATATATATATATATATATATATATATTATGACTTTTGAACACTATTAAGGTAAATACATTCTTTGTTCTTTATCAAAATCTTTCATTTGCTAACTATTCCTATCAGTAGTTAGTGACTTCAGTAGTTAGACTCTTTTATTTAGTTGGCAGTATTGGCGCTCGCTGTATTGCAGTAGTTCGAAAAACGAAGATTTTTGTGAGGTAAGTGATTCATGAAAGGTGTAGGTTATAGTCAGTCAGGGTCATTCTTTTGTGGGGATTATTAAAAGTCAGATTGCGTTGCGCTAAAAATATGGTGTGTCAGTTTAGTGTTGATCAGAATAAGTAAAGAGAATAATGTCTGAGTACGTTCAGTTTTGCTCAGCTGTTAGAAAAGCAAATAATGTAAAAGGTTTATCAGCACAGTCATTCATAAATTTTTCTAAGGGGACGTACCATCACTTTTCGCTGTTACGTCAGGTACACACCGCGTACAACATAGAGTAAAAGTACATTAGGCAGAAAAAGCAGGAAGATGACCGCAACGATAACTTGAGGAAATATAAAATGCATTTGCAAATTGCCTGTACGTTTGTACAATGACTACACGATTTACTAGAATCATATGAAAATTTGTGCCACACTGGATCTCGAACCCGGACTTCTCGCTTTAGGCGGCCGGTTGCCTTAATCGCCTTATTTTGTTGTTGTTGTTGACATTTTGTTCGTTATATGTGTTAGCTGAGCTACCGTGCCTGCGACTCGGCCATCCGAGCGAGTCTACAGGATCGGCTCACACTTCCATATATCATCTTGTGTCTATTACCCTTTGTGATAGCATTCAACTTGTATGATTCCCGCAGAGGAATCTCATCAGATTGCATGAAATACAGTGGGAAAGTGTTTGTATTTTACAGTGTCTGAAGAGTTCAACGTAATGTTCCTTTAGACTTGCAAGCATGAGGAACATTGCATCGAACTATACACACACTGCGAGGTAGTGTGAGGTGGAATGTTTACGTACGGGTGGAACTTAAAATCTCCTGCACGTTAAACTCAACGACGCGGCCGAAGGTAACAGTTACGTCGCTACCAGAGGCAGTAAACGAGACTTGAGAGTCCCTAATGAAGTCGTTAGCCGGCGTCACATGTGAGTTCAAGCCCGGCAAACTGCCTCGCAGAAACTAACGGTAAACACTGCGTACATAAGAGTTAACGGTGATTACTTGTTACTTTCCCGTACGTTTCTGTTATGTTCTAGCAATTTATGCGATTGCTTCGGACAATAATTACTACCAGATGCAGCAAATAAATAAACGAAAAAAGGGATTAAGTTTTTATAATGCTCTTCTCTTTTTCTTTTTCGTTATTAGGATTCCATCAGCGGATGACGTTCAAATATATATAGCACGCGAGGTAGCGAAAGCAGACTTTTTAAAGACAATCGTGAAATTTTAGATGATTACCATATGGCTCCTTTTTTATACAGGGAAATTCATTGTTCGTGTCTTGTTTTCCAATAACAAAACGTCATGCTGGTCGTTTAAGAATTTTCAAGAATATTCTAGAACAAACCGTTGACTAATATCAAGAATTACCATTTAATTCAAGCGGAACAGTCTCCTCAAACGTACAAGCGATGTCGGCTGATTTTAGTTGTAACGGAAGTTACTTCGTGTGGAGGTGCCATCGAAAACCCTGCATCATTTTGTAGTACTGTTGCCTTAATAATAAGCAAGATTTTACACGTGCCTGATCTTTGAAGAAAAAGATAGCGTAGAGCACCACATCCGGAACTAAATACTCACATCAAAAAAGTTTTAAATCACCACGGTTCCGTGAACTCCTGAAGATAGTGGATATTGTATCACAGACACAGTCCTTTTGACTGTTCAGAGATGTCACTAAACCCGCCCGAAGGTAAAAATAACCATGCATAAGCAGCGCCTATTAGACGGAAGGGATCCGACAGCCGATCAGTTCCAGTCATTCCACAAGGAAGGAGGTACACGGCTCGTGTTGTCTGTAGTTCAACCATGCCTAGACGGTCAACACCGCGGTTCGATCGCGTCTGCATTGTTACTTTTTGCAAGGAAGGGCTCTCAACAAGGGAAGTGTGCAGGTGTCTCGGAGGGAATCAAAGCGATGTTGTTCGGACATGGAGATACAGAGAGACAGGAACTGTCGATGACATGTCTCGCTCACGCCACCCAAGGGCTACATTAATGCTGTGGATGACTGCTACCTACGGATTATGGCTCGGAGGAACTCTGACAGCAACGCCACCATGTTGAATAATGCTTTTCGTGCAGCCAAAGGACGCCGTGTTACGACTCAAACCGTGCGGAATAGGCTGCATAATGCGTAACTTCAATCATGACGTCCATGGCGAGGTCCATCTTTGCAACCACGACGCCATTCAGCGCGGTACAGATGGGCCCAACAACATGCCGAATGGCCATCTCAGGCTTGGCATCACGTTCTCTTCACCGATGAGTGTCGCATATGCCTTCAACCAGACAATCCTCGGAGACGTGTTTGGAGCAACCCGGTCAGGTTGAATACCTTAGACTCACTGTCCAGTGAGTGCACAAAGTGGAGGTTCCCTGCTGTTTTGGGGTGGCATTATGTGGGACCGACGTTCGCCGCTGGTGGTCATGGAAGGAACCATAACGGCTGCACGATTCGTGATGCCATCATCCGACCGATAGTGCAACCATATCAGCAGCGTATTGGCGAGGCATTCGTCTTCATGGACGAAAAATTGCGCCTCCATCATGCACATCTTGTGAATGACTTCCTTCGGGATAACGACATCGCTCGACTAGAGTGGCCAGCATGTTCTCCAGACATGAACCCTAACCAACATGCCTGGGATAGATTGAGGAGGGCTGCTTATAGACGACGTGACCAACCAACCACTCTGAGGGATCTACACCGAATCGCTGTTAAGGAGTGGGACAATCTGGACCAACAGTGGCTTGATGAACTAATGGATAGTATGCCATGACGAATATAGGCATGCATCAATGCATGAGGACGTGCTGTGTACAGCAATCTGGACCACCACCTCTGAAGGTGTCGCTATATGGTGGTACAAAATGCAATATGTAGTTTTCATGAGCAATAAAAAGGGCGGAAATGATAGTGATATCTATTCCAATTTTCTGTACAGGTTCCGGAACGCTCGGAACCGAGGTGTTGCAAAACTACTTTTGATGTGTGTATTTTGCCACAAGAGTGATTACACAGAAATACGGCTATTTACCAACGCGAAGTAGCGCCCAAGAATTTGTCTGTCAGAGAGTTTGTAAGATATATTGCTGTGTCGTCCGAACAAGACACAGCAATGGCAAAAGCACCAAGGCTCAAAGATGCGAGCTGTTATCAGTGGCATAGAGACTCGCCACTTGCGCGAGTTCCATCAGCGCCAAAAGCGGCGCTGAGGATGAAGATATTGACTTCTCCTCGGCCATTTGCCGGCCGAGTACAATCCGCCAATGACCGGAAGGCAACTGAGAGAAATCTACTCTGAAGATAGAAGAGCAGCTCACACCCACTTGGTTACAACTCATCAGGGTTGACTTAGACGGGGAACGTCGTTTAGTGAACTCATACAAGTGAACAAACGGTTCTTGTAAATTTAGTTTGTAATGTACTGTGACGTTTACCTACGATTGTTTGCACTTAGCCAATGAGGGCCTTGCTTGTTTTATATCACATGCTGTGTTGTAGACGTCATTATTCGACAAGTCATTATTCTACAAGTCACAAAGATAAGTAAATCTTTCAATTGATTTGTCTGACTTTGTCACTAATTTGTTGGAGTGTTGTTGAACCTCCGTTCTCCTGCTCTGTTACCTGACCCTGGGGCGTAGCTTTGTAATAGTGGCAGGCAGAAATTGTCTTAGCGCTGTACTGCACCAGAAGCCGTTTCAGGATCTCACAATCTCGGGCTACCGTAACAGTGGCAACTCTGCCCCCACAGCAGTAGCGACGAGACCTTTACAAAACTGGCATCGAGAGATTACAAGATATACGTGCAAATGCTGAGATAAAACGTTATGAATACTGTCCACCGCAATACTGAGTGCCTCTTGGCGCCGCTGCAAACTCGTGAGGCGGTAAGAAAGTATACAGGGGATGGGGTGGGAAACACTTTGAAACTTAACTGTGGATTCTGGTCCTACGGGGAAAAATAGTACGTCTCGTTGGAGGTGTAACTTCCACCTCTCGCCAACGAAGTGCCTATTTGTAAGAATTATTTCTCAGTATGTACACAAAAATGTCACTGCCTACTTCGATGTACTCATTTATCCGGCATGGACTAATTCGACAATACTGAGAATTGTTTGTGATGTAATATGCTGACATGCATTAATGATGTTATAGCGCGTTGTTCGAACTTCATCATAAACTTAACTCATCAATTAACCCCACAAAGAATAGTCAAATGAAGTATGATCTGCCTATCTTGCAAGCCAAAACACCGGATTGCCTCTTCATGACCACCGATGACTGTACACACCGTCAAATAGTTCACGTACAGCTTCAAAATAATGTGCTCGAGAGCCACTATGCTGAAACCACATTTTTTGTCGCAAGTCCGAGGGAAGGTCAGTAACCAACACTGCATGATCGCCCTACAGGAATACCGGATATTTATCACCATTTAAGGTGCCAGCAATAAGGAATGGACAAATGAGTTGCCGCGCGAACTGTGGCAAGACGCCTGAGACCGCACGGCTACCCCGCGTGGCTTAAGAGAAAGTGACAAGGCGTAAAATCACATGACCTGGCAGGCCATTTCTGGTTGTCGCGCAAAGTCGCACCATCTTGTTGAAACCAAAAATCATTTTCATCAATAAGAGGGAAAAACCAATCAGAAATCATGTTTCGGTAAGTGTCGCCATTCACAGTGACGGCGACTACCTCACCATTTTGAAAAAAGTAGGGGCCGGTCACTCTTCCTGCCCAGAACCCACACCACACAGTCGTGCGTTGTGGGTGCCCCGAATCTTCCACAGTCACTCGCCGATTTTCGTTATCCCAAATTGTGCAGATCTGCTTACTGAAGTACCCACTGATGAGGAAGTGCGCTTCACCCTGAAAAAAATATTCCTTCTTCGAAGTTATCGTTCTTCGCTTGTCGAGCCAAGACCCATTGAGCAGATCGATGTCTCTCTTCACCATCTGCAGGTTTCAACTCTTGTGGAAGTTGAATCTTGTACGCATGCATTTTCAGATCATTTGAAAGAATTTCATGCGGTGAACTTGGTGATAAATTCAATTCTGTTGAGCTCGCTGGCGAACCGATTTTCTGGGGCTTGCGGTCACGTTGTCACGCACGACGACAATGTTTTCTTGTGTTAGAGCGTAACTCGGTCGTCCTGTTTTCTTAACGTTTGGAATAGAGCGCATAGTATCCGGCTTCCGAACTGATGATTAGGTTGGAGCAGCATTACGTCCGAGTGTCACACGCAGTTCACGAGCAGGTACACTGGCATTTTCACTGTTTTTGTAATAACTTTTTATCACTTGGATACGTTGCTCAGTTGTCCTCTGCTCCATGACGAAAATAAACATCAGAGAACAATGATCACCACACAAGAGCTATCAGGCTACTAATGGAAAGGGTCGCAGATAACAAACACGAAGAAACCACGGCTGCCGGCCGTCGTATGACAAAATGGCGAAAAATTCAAATTCATCCTTACTTCCCGATCACCCGGTATACAGTCCGCTGAACGGTGAGGGTGGACTTGGTCTGGTGAACGTATATGAAAAGGCACGGGCGTTATTCGTCAGTACGATTTTACGACAGTGGCGCGGTCGATTTCACAATATCTCGGGTGCGTTGGCCGATGTACTAGCGCCCACTTTAATGTGGGCCATATTTCACTGAAGATGTCACATTTCAAGCCTTTGTTTTCGGAGCTTAGCTATGTCAGAGAAGCCTTCCCAACAACACGACTACCGACGACGCGAGATGTGTACCAACTCTTACAGCGCCGGTGCCTCAGGAATACCCTGGAAAAGAAGTACACAGACAAGAACTGGCGACAGATATGGCGCGTTATACGGAACGTTTACCTCCCAACGTCGGGACGAACGAATCAGCGGCGGTATGCGATTCATTTGGCAGACACTCCACTATGTTTAGGCTGCGCGACAGTGGACACTGATGAACATCGTTTAGCATGTATTGGGACGGCTCCGGTGTGGCACTTGGCACGAAGTATATTGGCGTTTCTGTTACGCTCCACCCCTCACACAATTTCATCAAACACTCTTTCTTTCCCCCAATAATCTTATTTTCCTGTCCAAAAAACCAATGCAGTGACATGGGTACGGGGAATGGTTGTGGGCTACGTCTATAAAGAAACGGAAAAGGACAAAATGGAGTTTTGGCATTTTCTTCTGGATGGACGCACGAAGCTGCAACAGCATAAGAAATATAGGCAAGACTTCGTAAATTACCTACGACTTACATTTACCGGCCCGCCGGCCAGATGGGGTGTGACGGGTGAGAGATGAGATAGACGAAGAAGCCGAGAAGACAACCAAGTCTTACACCAACGTCTGGAGAACGGGTCGATAGATGGCTCTATTGCTCTATCGAACGTCGGGTCGTGAGCAGGTATCGCCCCCGACTCGAATTCATTTCATTGCTAGAGGCGCATGTTCCTTTTGTATTTGTACTATCCGCGATGTCTTCATGTCTTTTTCATTTGGACATTTTCAGTTTTATTCATTTCCTTACTTAATTATTTTTCTAATTAGCCACTATTTGTCAACATTTGGACATTGTAGACTCTATTTATGTGGTAATATAACAAATGTATGTCACCAAAGGTTGTAAGTCTGACACTGGAGAAATAAAACAAAGTAGCATTGAAGTCTCAGTCTGAGACAGCCATCCTAATGCACCCGGGTTCGATTTCCGGCTGGGTCGGGGTTTTCGCCCTTCAGGGACTGGGTGTTGTGTTGTCTTCATCATCATTTCATCCCCATCCGGCTCGCAGGTCGCCCAATGTGATGTCGACTGTACTAAGACCTGCACCAAGGCGGCCGGACTTGCCCCGTAAGGGGCCTCTTGGCCAAAGACGCCAAATGCTCATTTTCATTTTACACGGTATAAAACAGCGGAGTGTCATAAAGCTACTAGCGACAGTCCTTGTTCTCAAAATCACGAATTTCCTTAGAAAGCAGGCAAAATTCGGGTGAAATATATGTCCAAATACATCTACATCTACGTCCATCTCCGCAAGCCACCTGACGGTGTGTGGCGGAGGGTATTTTGAGTACCTCAATCGGTTCACCCTTCCATTCAAGTCTCGTATTGTTCGTGGAAAGAAAGATTGTCGGTATGCCCCCGTGTGGGCTCTAACGTCTCTGATTTTATCATCATGGTCTCTTTGCGAGATATACGTAGGGGGGAGCAATATACTGCTTGACTCGTCGGTGAAGGTATGTTCTCGAAACTTCAAAAAAAGCCCGTACCGAGCCACTGAGCATCTCTCCTGGAGAGTCCTCCACTGGAGATTCTCTATAATCTCCGTAACGCTCTCGCGATTACTAAACGATGCCGTAACGAAGTGCACTGCTCTCAGTTTGATCTTCTCTGTCTCTTCTATCAACCCCATCTGGTACGGATCCCACACCGCTGAGCAATATTCAAGCAGTGGGCGAACAAGTGTACTGTAACGTACTTCCTTTGTTTTGGAATTGCATTTCCTTAGGATTCTTCCAATGAACCTCAGTCCGATATCTGCTTTACCGACGATCATCTTCATATGATCATTCCATTTTAAATCACTCCGAATGCGAACTCCCAGATAATTTACGGAATTAACTGCTTCCAGTTGCTGACCTGCTATATTGTAGCTAAATGGTAACGGATCTTTCTTTCTGTGTTTTCGCAGCACTTTACACTTGTCTACATTGAGATTCAATTGTCATTCCCTGCACCATGCGTCAATTCGCTGCAGATCCTCCTGCATTTCAGTACAATTTTCCATTGTTACAACCTATCGATATACCACAGCATCATCCGCAAAAAGCCTCAGTGAACTTCCGATGTTATCCACAAGGTCATTTATGTATATCGTGAATAGCAACGGTCCTAAGACACTCCCCTGCGGCACACCTGAAATTACTCTTACTTCGGAAGACTTCTCTCCATTGAGAATAATATGCTGCGTTCTGTTATCTAGGATCTCTTCAATCCAATCACACAATTGGTCCGGTAGTCCACATGCTCTTACATTGTTCATTAAACGACTGTGGGGAACTGTATCGAACGCCTTGCGGAAGTCAAATACGTGTGGCAAACCGTGTTATACAGGGTGTTACAAAAAGGTACGGCCAAAATTTCAGCAAACATTCCTCACACACAAATAAAGAAAAGATGTTATGTGGACATGTGTCCGGAAACGCTTAATTTCCATGTTAGAGCTCATTTTAGTTTCGTCAGTATGTACCGTCAGTTAACCAAATTGAAGGAAGGTAATGTTGACTTCGGTGCTTGTGTTGACATGCGACTCATTGTTCTACAGTACTAGCATCAAGCACATCAGTACGTAGCATCAACAGGTTAGTGTTCATCACGAACGTGGTTTTGCAGTCAGTGCAATGTTTACAAATGCGGAGTTTGCAGATGCCCATTTGATGTATGGATTAGCACGGGGCAATAGCCGTGGCGCGGTACGTTTGTATCGACACAGATTTCCAGAACGAAGGTGTCCCGACAGAAAGACGTTCGAAGCAATTGACCGGCGTCTTAGGGAGCACGGAACATTTCAGCCTATGACTCGCGACTGGGGAAGACCTAGAACGACGAGGACACCTGCAATGGACGAGGCAATTCTTCGTGCAGTTCACGATAACCCTAATGTAAGCGTCAGAGAAGCTGCTGCTGTGCAAGGTAACGTTGACCACGTCACTGTATGGAGAGCGCTACGGGAGAACCAGTAGTTTCCGTACCATGCACAGCGTGTGCAGGCACTATCAGCAGCTGATTGGCCTCCACGGGTACACTTCTGCGAATGGTTCATCCAACAATGTGTCAATCCTCATTTCAGTGCAAATGTTCTCTTTACGGATGAGGCTTCATTCCAATGCGATCAAATTGTAAATTTTCACAATCAACATGTGTGGGTTGACGAGAATACGCACGCAATTTTGCAATCACGTTATCAATACAGATTTTCTGTGAACGTTTGGGCAGGCATTGTTGGTGATGTCTTGATTGGGGTCCCATGTTCTTCCACCTACGCTCAATGGAGCACGTTATCGTGATTTCATACGGGATATTCTACCTGTGCTGTTAGAACATGTGCCTTTAAGAGTACGACACAACATGTGGTTCATGCACGATGGAGCTCCTGCACATTTCAGTCGGTGTTCGTACGCTTCTCAACAACAGATTCGGTGACCGATGGATTGGTAGAGGCGGACCAATTCCATGTCCCCCACGCTCTCCTGACCTCAACCCTTTTGGCTTTCATTTATGGGGGCATTTGAAAGCTCTTTTCTACGCATCCCCGGTACCAAATGTAGAGACTCTTCGTGCTCGTATTGTGGACGGCTGCGATACAATACGCCATTCTCCAGGGCTGCATCAGCGCATCAGGGATTCCATGCGACTGAGGGTGGATGCATGTATCCTCGCTAACGTAGGACATTTTGAACATTTCCTGTAACAAAGTGTTTGACTTCACGCTGGTACGTTCTGTTGCTGTGTGTTTCCATTCCATGATTAATGTGATTTGAAGAGAAGTAATAAAATGAGCTCTAACATGGAAAGTAAGCGTTTCCGGACACATGTCCACATAACATATTTTCTTTATTTGTGTGTGATGAATATTTCCTGAAAGTTTGGCCGTACCTTTTTGTAACACCCTGTATAGTGTGTGTGACATGCGTATGCGGGCGCAGTCTCGGGGAAAAACTTAGTTCACAAAAAAAAAAAAAAAAAAAAATCGTTGTCTTTCATTTACTGTGTACATGTTAACGTGTCTGCTTTGCATATGTGTACCTGCGTAGAAAGGAAAGGAGCGATTGGTACGCATGGCGGGCACAGATAATCCGAGTATAGAACATCTGTGTTTTCGTGGCGATGAATGGTAGACGTGCGGCCAGTGACCTACTTAGCTTGCGGTCGCCGTACTACTTGCGTAAGCGGCTGCGCGCTGCGGACTCCGAACTGCGTGATGCAACGGCCGACACCGCTAGGGGGGATGGGGGACGCGCGGGGACTGTGGCGACGACAGCAGGGCGCAGCGGGGGCGCCGCACCGCCGTCGTGGAGCGTCAGACTTACGTTGATAATCATTTTGAATATTTAGCAGTACTGTACCCATTGGTGTTAAACTCGTTTTCAACCACAGCTAAAGGAAAACTACTTGTGATACCTCATAGACAAAATACATACGCAGTGCTATCAGACGAAAAGATCAACCTGACACAAACTGTGGGAAGTTTGTTTTGAAACCTTCGTACATGGATAATGAGATTTTTCCTATTTGAGATGTCTGTGAACATTGCTGCTTGAGACGATTTAAGACGAAACTAAATTCCTTCAGCTACGTCAATGTTTAAAGAAATCGTCTTAACGACACTAAATCGTGGTTTGTGAATCGTTTACCGGCCGTACTCTGTCGCATTTCGCTGGCTGGAAGGCAAAAGCTTAGTGTCAAATTTCACAGAAGGAAACAAGGGACGAAATGTCTCCCACTGGAGGGTCATGTTGTTTTATTTAAATGATTACAAAATCAGGTAAAACGAACAGTCAGGTTGTCAGTATAAGCACATTACTATTGTCAGTATGATGTTGCACTGCCCAGGGCCTGTAATGATAAAGGGCCCGTTTAGGTCAGGCATATTGTATAAATAAGTGGAAGAGAGCGAACCACTAAATTCTAATCCGTATTCATTGCATACACACAGAAATTACTGTTACATTGTACTTATGGAGCCCAATGAGAGAATTGCGTATATTACGATGAGAAAGAGCACTAGCAAACAGTCTTCGCTACATTAGGTTACTTAATCTGGTGTCACTCTGAGCTAGAATCTATGGTCAGCGACTAAGTGTAAGGTCAATGAGTCGGATGCGAGTTTGCAACTGTGAAATACTTTCCTACATTATAGAAGCGAATATTAAATGTGAACTAATATTGAGAACATTTTATACTTGGATAGCTTAGAATGAAAATCTGCCTGTTTATTTCAAAGGAAAACAATTGATTTTCTAAAACATTGTCTGTCAAACACAATTTGAAACAGGTCATGTCGACCAAATCATATGGAAGAACTGACACCGACGTATATCGGAAGGCAGTAAGATCTCTTGCCTTTTGGTTTGGCAGTACTCGACAGCCATTTCTAGGCGCAAGTAAATGAAAAATAAGGCAGCGCGTTTTTGCTATCAGGTAACGACTTCATCAATTACTTTAGTTTTAATGTAAACTACGAGTAATTGCTGATGTTTGATATCAACATGAAAAGGATTCCGTAGACAGGGAAAGAACCGTGTTGGGTTCATACCTCTGTCACAGAACTTCACATCATGCACTTCATCTTTAAATGCACGCACACTTTGTTACTTCAGAATAGAGGTATATCACACGTCTTTCGTGGTTAATTAACAGGGACGAGAGGGTCTTGACAGAAGTCCCGGTTTATTACAAAAATTATCATCTTTTATTTTCAAGTTTAGATTGGGTTACTGGTATTGGAAAAAACTTCGGTAATTCATGACTCTTCATGGCTAGTCATCAATATGATATGATTACATTGGATTAATTCTTCTTTCATACATCATTAATACGATATTTCATAATGATGTGGAACATGCCATTTTAATGAATGATTTCTTTACATACCATGATTCAATTTCTTTTTGATTTCTCTCTCTCCCCCTCTCCCTCTCTCTCTGACACACACACACACACACACACACACACACACACACACACTTTCTTTTTTTTTATTTGTTTGTTGTGCTCGACTATCTGCGAGATACGAAAACGTCTGTGAATGAGTTTCTTAGTTTTGAGTACACTTACGAAAGACATATAAAAACAACTGTGAGAGTTACTGATTTATGATGCTTAGTTTGCAGTCAGTTATGAGCATTATTAGTAACTACGCTCCATTCCCTAAACCTAGTTACAGAAATGCGAATCAGACGCATTACGTATTACAGGGCGTAGCAGCCGCGACTTAGAGACATCAGCTATGGTTAATTTCCAGCCTGCTATAAGATCACATCGGTTCGTCTTCTTCCTGCTGGTATTGTAACTGAGATTTGGCAACAAGGCAATGTATGTTTGGCAACTCTGTGATCGACGAGTTACTTCCTGGTCTGCACGGAATTAAGCCTCAAAGTTCACTTGATTTTAGCTGTCATTTCCATTAAATAATCTGAGTTATTATCGCTTAAGGTGTAACAAAAGATTGTAAATTTACGGTTTTCAGCCCAGGAAAGTCGTTGCACTTGGAAATCGCAGCTAATCTCGTCTTTTAAATAGCGGTTTACGAGTTCTACCCACTATTGGTTTCGTAAGAGGAAGCTAAGACACATACTTGTTCGCCAGCTCTGTGGTCACCTGCTGACGAGTGAAAAAGCGCCAGTCTCACTCAGGATAGCGTTTTTATCCCTTCTGTGAAAGAGCTACAAACAGTCAGATCAAACATCGTTAAGGAAATCGCAAGAAAATACTTTCGGCTCATAGTGCAATGGTGAAAAACTTACAATGCTGCAAAACAGGTAACGCCTCTTTCCGCTGTTGAAAAGCAAATTTTGGGTTTCTAGGAATACATAACTTTATTTATGAAATGCCACACCTGCATACCTCTTGAGTATGACACAGCATACCAATTAAACACAAACAAAATCAAAATCTAAGTGAGTTGTATTTTACCAATTCGTGACGATAGAGGCACGCTTGTGTACCGATACTCAGTTTTATTAAAACAGACTTTCGTCGTAAGGTTATTGTGGGTAGTTTTATTACGTTTCTTATAATACAGCTCACAATTTTCGTAAGGTTTCCTTTAGTGTTGTTAAAACATGAGAGAGAAATTAATCATCAACGATATATGCGAATTCTCTGATGTTATCTATAACAGTCTGAAAATGCACATGCAGTTTATTGATAACATATATGTAGAACACTTGTTCTGAGATAAAGCTGTCAAACAAGGTTTGAAGAAGAATAAAATGCCACTACCAGACGACAGCTAATGTAGAAAATACTTTTCTGACGTATTATGGCACGATGCGCTCTCCCCATACATAATACTAAAGTTCCAAGATGCGTCTGCTGCCTGGTTGTCCATTAAACCTAAAAAGAATAAAATGTCGCAGAAGTTATCCCATTTCCCACACGTGACTATTTTGGGTTGAGAAGTGAAGAGAATTATATTACAACTTCCATTAGATTGATAACGTTAGCAGACAGCGGAATTGCGTTTTAAAAAATATAGCAGCGAATGTACTCGAACTCGAGACATCTTATCCACCGCGCGAGATACGTAGCATTACGCTACTAGCTGACACGTAGCTATAACAGCTCCAGTAGTAAACAAGAATTCCTCCAGAACTTCTGCATTCCACAGCGCTGTGGGATAATGCATATGGCCAGGTCAATACTTATGAGGGACAAACAGTTTTCTTTTGCACTGCACGACGTTTTCAACAAACAGATAGCGCAACAGAGTAGCTCAAGTGGAAAGGAACACTTCCTATTTAAATTTCTGCATCCTACACTTCAAATGGCTCTGAGCACTATGGGACTCAACTGCTGTGGTCATAAGTCCCCTAGAACTTAGAACTACTTAAACCTAACTAACCTAAGGACAACACACACATCCATGCCCGAGGCAGGATTCGAACCTGCGACTGTAGCGGTCGTGCGGTTCCGGACTGTAGCGCCTTTAACCGCTCGGCCACTCTGGCCGGCCAGCATCCTACACTGTTGGCAGTTCTGTGTAGGTGGCAGTTACGTGATTTCATTTGGGTGATTACAAAATAAAGTTGAATGCATGCACTGGGTAGCCGAGGCAGCCAGTTCATGGTGATTCGGTCAACCTAGTAAATGAATTTACTGAACGTGCTGCAAATTGATACAGGGAGCCTGTGTGTCCGAATTCTCAGCCAGTGTGGCACACCGGCGTTATGATAGAAAAATGAACCAGTGAGGAGAGGATTTGGTAGTCTGTTGGGCTGGTGATAGGTTCATACCTCTATGGTCTGGGTTCGATTCCAACTACGGTCAGTGATTTTAGATAGGGAGATACAGATTCCATTCTCTTCTGGTTACACTAAGTGAAGAAAATATAATGGCATTGTGGTCTGAAATTCACTTTATAAATGATATTCCTTCTCTACCAAGTAGACGTTAGGTTGAGCCACAATAAAGTCTGGGATGGCGACACGTAGAAACTCTATCACCGGTAACCTTCCTTATACTAGTTATTTATTTCTAGTGACGAAACAAACGCTATGTAGGCTCACAGGACACTTATTCCATCTTTTATCTGAGCTTCTGTATGTCGATAAAATTGTTTCTGAACTGGGAATGCAACTCAGACTGCCCTTAACGCGGAACTTGATCCCTTCGTAACAATACAGCTCGGCTACAATTTATTTGTTCAAAACTGCAGATTCCTCAACATCTCCACATATTGCGCGTAAATGGGTTCGAATTCTGGCCCGGCACTAAAGATTTCATTAAGTATTATGATGCTCTACCATGAGAATACCTGTCTGCTGGTGGATAATAATTTCGATGTTGAATGTATTTTCATTCATTTTCAACAGTAACAATATTTGACGTTTTTGACTCCCAATGAGACACAGAACTATTTGCGAGATCACTGTAAGTTCAAGATGTTATTCCGAGCCGGCCGCGGTGGCCGAGCGGTTCTAGGCGCTTCAGTCCGGAACTGCGCGACTGCTACGGTCGCAGGTTCGAATCCTGCCTCGGGCATAGATGTGTGTGATGTCCTTAGGTTAGTTAGGTTTAAGTAGTTCTAAGTTCTAGGTGACTGATGACCTCAGATGTTAAGTCCCATAGTGCTCAGAGCCATTTGAACCCTGTCCAACACAAAGGTTTACCTCACGGCATTTCAAGTAAGTTACTTGTAAAGAATCAATATTTAACATCTCTCGTAGTTCGTTAACAGGGACAATAGGTGCTCTGTAGGAATTCGCGTCCGTTAAAAATGGTTGCGTTATGTAATTTAAAGTTGGTATTTGCTAATTGATACTGTCTAAAATCGAGGTATATCACTCTCTGTATGCCTAATCAGGAATGACTGTTAGTTTACGTCAGTCACGAAATCTTTGCTTAGTCTCCATGACCTAGGTTTGAATCCATATGCAGAACGAGACGGTTCGTCGTGTCATTTGAAGTTCATACATATTCTCAACTAGCTGCTCGTGAATAACTTAAACTTTTAATGTCATTTTGTGTTAAATAATAAGTACGGTATGTTACTTTGAAGAGGAAGTCATGAATACGACGAACTTACTACGTGTATTACCTATCTGACGTAACATTTCAGGTATGTCATTTATTGTAGTAAATGTGAGCTTACAAGCCTTAAGGACAGTCTTACCTGTGAAAAGGTGTTCCCTGATATTTGTAATATTGTGGCATTACTTTACATCTTGAGTTATTGCGATACATAGTAGTGTTTTCTAGTGGTGACTTGTTGGAACCATTTTCAATAGTCAAACGACTGTACCGAGGAGCGATTAGAGGACCTGCTAGACAGCTGCGTTATGTGGGTTGCATGAGAATCAGGCGAAATGCAATTCAGGTCGTTCGGATACTTCTGAGCATGACTGTACGTTGCCCTTGTACATCTTAATTTCAGTGTATGTTTAAAGTGTGCTAGTGTCGTTCGTTGGTAGTTTTTATCAACACTAGTCTCATGTCTGAGCGAACGATTTCAACTTTGTTGAACACGGATGTTCATTAGTTTGTGACGCTTCTTTGTACATGCTATATGAAGATAGCGCTGTTTCGCACTACAGGTTAATCACACTACACGAAAATGACAGCAAAAAAAAAAGAACCTGACATAGCTGATAGCTACCAGTATGTGTTTCAAGCATGCTTTATGTATGTGCTTCTTTCAAAGTATATAACAGGATTCTGCCACTAGCCAATACAAATTTCTTCCTTAAAAATCACAAACGTTTCAGAGAGTTTTCACCATAGACCGTGCCTTCATTTTTAGCCGGCCGCTGTGGCCAAGCGGTTCTAGGCACGTCAGTCTGTTACCGCGCGACCGCTACGGTCGCTGGTTTGAATCCTGCCTCGGGTATGGATGTGTGTGCTGTCGTTAGGTTGGTTAGGTTTAAGTTCTAGGGGACTGATGACCTCAGATGTTAAGTCCCGTAGTGCTCAGAGTCATTTGAACCATTTTTACCTCTCATTCGGGTTAAAATACAATGCTTGATCAAGAAAGTGACCTATCCACAAGGCATGGCCGTACTTCAATGTAACTTTGCAGACATACACACCATTAGAGGGTATGTAAACGATGTGAGTTGCAGTCTTCTGGGACAGGTAAAACGGTCACCACAGTGGATTATTGTTGTTCATGTTGTTTGTTTACTGCATATTTAGCTGACCAGATTAGGGCCGTATGGCCGTCTCTTACATCTGACCAGTGTATGTAGTGTTGTTATCAGGCCTGGTAGGGAATACAAGTGGCGTGAACAGTGTCAGAGGTTACGTTACTACTGTGAGGGGCAGGGAAATGGCGCACGCTCGCGTGAGACAGGGTCATCAGCACTCTACAGAGTTTGAAGGGGGCCTCATTGGAGGCTTTATTAAGCAACGTCCAGGTCTGCGGGGCATTCTGATGTGACAGTGGCCCGATGTTGGACTGGAGTGGAATATGGGGCAGCCTCAAGTGTCGTAGATGTTCCGATCCGTCACCTCTGACCAACACAGTGAAGGATCGCAGTATTGTCCACCAAGAACGTGGTGCCCCCTTATTGTCTCCGTCTGCCTCCTCAGAACAAGTAGTGGTCTTCCTGAAACATTCTGTTTCAGCCCACATCACTAGTCTGGGACTATCAGTAGCCGGACTAGGGAGTTAGCGCCAAGTGCATGGACTGCCGACATCACCGCAAGACAAACGGCCGTGTTTGGAGTGACGCCGTGACGCACGGACTGTTGATGCATGGCGTCGCGTTGTGTTCAGCGATGCACTGCCACGTACGACCATAGTCGGCGAACGTGGCAGCGACTTGTGGAGAGTCGCAGCGGCGTTACTCTTGGTTTGGGGATTCATCGGGTATGGCATCATATCATGGATGGTATTTTCACGCCATGGATTGGTCGTCAAAGCACGTTCACCGGATCCGACGTACCCGGATTTCTTTCTGCGAGGAGAGTTGAAGGATATTTGCCATCGTGATCCACCGACAACGCCTGACAACATGCGTCAGCGCATTGTCAATGCATGTGCGAACATGACAGAAGGTGAACTACTCGCTGTTGAGAGGAATGTCGTTACACGTATTGCCAAATGCACTGAGGTTGACGGACATAATTTTGAGCATTTATTGCAGTAATGTGGTATTTACAGGTAATCACGCTGTAACAGCATGCGTTCTCAGAAATGATAAGTTCACAAAGGTGCATGTATCAGATTGGAACAACCGACATAAAATGTTCAAACGTACCTACGTTCCGTATTTTAATTTAAAAAACCTACCTGTTACCAACTGTAGGTCTAAGATTGTGAGTCATATGTTTGTGACTATTACAGCGCCATTATCTCAAAGTAAAAAAAGTGGTCCAACTAAAACATTCATATTTGTTTACGTACTGTACAAATATGTAATAAAAATGGGGGTTCCTATTTAAAACAACGCAGTTGATTTCCGTCTGACCTGTGGCAGTGCCATCTAGCGGGCCAACCATAGCGCCATCTAGTTTCCCCCTACAAGTTAGACAAGTTTCGTTCTTTGTACTTTTTTCATTTGATTCTTATTTCGAGAGATATTTTGCCCGGTCACGATCAATGGACGACCCTGTAGACATAAAATACGGGGGAGGGGGTTACTGCTGAAATACAGGAACATTGTTAAAACGTCGTTATGATGATGTGCTCTGGGAGACACCGCTGGTAGGAACAGTCCTCCACCATTTCACTCAATGGCGGTAATGACAGTCGAACAGTATCGTGCTCTGTACACTCTTCTTCATAAAATAATAAATCAACACCACAGCCATTTCATGCGATACAACGCCGCCTGTCTGTAAATAATATTAAACGATAAAGACGGCATCTCACACAATTACCAGAATATTTAATAAATCTATTCCTTAGTAAACATGAGTATTGCTCGATTTGCTACTTTTCGCTTGATATACACGCATAATTCTCTCTTCTTCGTCACCTGAAACAGTGTGTTTTCAATAGAAAGAAGAAGCAAACCGGTGAATGTATGAATGTATAAGCGGCGCCCTTCACATGTGTATGGAGTAAGCATGAAACAGCTAAGTTTGAAATGACGGAGATCACTGGAAGAAAGTATGGGAACTTGTTTAACATCAACAGCGGTTGAGACAGAGCAGGAGAAGAAATGAAAGTTTATTCTTTCCTGGGATGCCAGATTACATTTGCTGAGCCACGGAAAGTATTAGAATTAAAGGATCATCAGTGAAGAAAGCTTTTCTTGGGAAAGGAACTCTATAAGTGCAAAACAAAAATGTATTGGGAAAAGCGTCCATCAAAGTAAAAGTCTGGGATATTTGTACAGAAATGAAATGAGATCCTTCAGAAATCTGGAGATAAAGAACCTAGAAGCATTTGAAAAGTAATAACATGGTAGCCCGCTAAAGTATGTTGACAGAAGTGTGAAATTAAGTTCTAGAAAGAATAATAACCATAAGAGGTCTGTGGAATTCCATTACCAAAAGATAAGGCTATGCTGGTGGGACTTCCGCACCTTGGAACTGGAAGGAGCAGTAGACAATTAAAATTATGCGGACACACCGTGATTAGAATATTCACAAAGACCTTGGAGGATGCTGAAGGTTGTGTATCAAAATGAAATGGTTGTACACAATAGAAATTGCTGAATTCGGAGATGAAACTAATTCAGAGATGGGTGGTCCAAATAATATTGATAATAATGGTGTAAAAGTTTCCTGCAACAAGCATTGTGAATAGACGTCAGCGTGGAGTTGGAAAACATGAGGTGTAGCTCTGATACGCTATATTCAGGAGAGGAAGTGCACCTGCCCACCAGCCTCTTTCACCCCAAATTCTGCCTCTACAGTTCAGCCGAGAATTAAGTTCTGCCGTAGCACTGTACGGTACAGCAAACTAACTACTGCGTCGCTGCACAGCAAAAACATAAGCGAGTGCCGCTGCTAGCAAAACACGCAGTCTGCCAAAGCAAGTCTCTGCTTTGAGGTCTGCCCCCACCCCTTATTTTACGTTTCTGGCCGCCAGAATCTTAGAGTCTGATGGCAGCAAAAGGACGAATTATTATACTATGATTATTGCGTGCTGAATGGTTATAGGGGATCAGAATACAGTGACGCGATGGAGATGAATTCAAACGGGACCGTTAGCGTAATTTCTTGTGCTGTTTGTGACAGGACCGGTTGAAAACTAGCTTCGCGTCTTCTTCTTTATTTAGTTTGTATCATTTAGTCAGTCGGAGATATTTTTCTAATATTTTACCTTCCATTCAAATTGCTACGACCGACACTGTTTGCTTGGTATGTGCACTTGTTTAGAGATATTACCCAGTCTATGACATACCTGCTGTTACGCGTGCAGCGGTGTCACGAACTTCAGAGTGCGGAACATAGGTACCGTGTAATAAATTCGTGCGTTACGCTCCAAAGACGAAAAATTATTTTTATTTACTTATGCATGTTATGAGTAACGCCTACTCCTGTCTAGGTTCACGGATTTACCGAATTATTTAATAATTTCAGTAAAAAGCTGAACGAAGCGAAAACGAGCGTAAGGAAAGCAAGGAGAAAGGCGTTCAGTGATTTCGAAAGTAAAACGTTGTCAACCGACCTGAGTAAAAGCCCTAAGAGATTTTGGTCGTAAGTAAAATCAGTAAGTGGGTCAAAATCATCTATTCATTCTCTCAGCGACCACACCGGCACCCTAACGGAAGGGGGCCGAAATACTAAATTCGGTCTTCCGAAGTTGTTACATCGCGGAAGATCGTAACATTGTCCCTCCTTTCAATCGTCGTGCGAACGTCGAAATGGCAGATATTGAGATAACCGATCGTGAAGTTAAAAAGCAGCTACAGTCGCTTAGTAGTGAAAAGGCTTCAGGACCAGATGAGAGATCTATAAGATTTTATAAAGATTATGCGAAAGAACTTGCTCCCCTTCTAGCAGTAATTTATAGTAGATTGCTTGAGCAACGATAGGTACCTAACGACAGCTAAAAAGCGCAGGCCATTCCCGTTTTTTTGGAATTAGCACCTCCTCTATAAAAATGTATTCCGCAAACAGAGATCCTGCGAAACTCAACTCGCTCTGTTCCTCCATAAGATCCACAGCGCAGTGGACAACGGCCCTCAAGCTGATGCAGTGTTCCTTCAGTGTGCCTTCAGTAAGACATTTGACACCGTCCCGCATGCCAGTTCAATGAAAAAAAATACGAGCTTACGGAGTATCGGAGCAGACCTGCGATTGTATTCAATACTTTCTTGCAGATAGAACTCAACACGTCGCTCTTAACGGAACTAAATCGACAGAGGTAAAGGTAATATCCGGATTACCACAGGGAAGTGTGATAGGGGCGTCCTTCCTGGCAGAGTTCGAGTCTCGGTCCGGCTCGCAGTTTTAATCTGCCAGGTAGTGTCATATCAGCGCACACTCCGCTGCACAGTGAAAATCTCATTCCGGAAACATCCCCTTGGCTGTGGGTAAGCCATGTCTCCGCAATATCCTTTCTTTCAGCAGTGCTAGTCCTGCATGGTTCGCAGGAGAGCGTCTGTAAAGTTTGGAAGGTAGGAGACGAGGTACTGGCGGAAGTAAAGCTGTGAGGACGGGGCGTGGGTCGTGCTGGGTAGCTCAGTTGGTAGAGCACTTCCCGCGAAAGGCAAAGGTCCCGAGTTCGAGTCTTGGTCCGGCACACAGTGTTAATCTGCCAGGAAGTTTCAGAAGACTAACCTGTGTTACCTGAAGAGGGGCATCAAACTTTTAAGGGACAGTCTGCGTCGTTCACCTAACTTTTAGCCAATATGGCATTGCTGCGTTGGTAGTGCCAACAGCTGAAACGAATGGAAATTACAGCCGGTACTTTTCCCCTGCGCATCTCGGCCTACTGCGTGGCTTAATGATGGTGACATCATCTCGGGTAAAGTACTTCGATGTTAAAACGGTACCCCGTTCGGATCTCCGGGTGGAAACTACTCAGCAGGATGTCGCCATCAGAAAAATCGCAATTGTCGTTCAACGGGTAGGAGCGTGGAATGTTAGAAGCCTTATTCTGTTAGGTAGGTTAGAGAATTTAAAAGAGGAATCGGATAGCTTGAATTTACGTGTTGTGGAAATTATTGAAGTGCAGTGACAGCGAGAACAGTGCTTATTATCAGGTCGGTACAGAGTTCTAAATACAAAATCAATTAGGGTAATGCAGTAATAAATCTAATAATGAATGAAAACAGGGAAATAGGTAAGCTAATACGAACAGATAGTGAACGGATTACAACAGCCACGGTAGACACGAAGCCAATAGCCACCAAAAAAGTACAAATTTGTATGGATACTACCTCTGCACATGAAGGCAGTTTTGATATTGATAGACTTCTCTTGCAAAGTGCTAGTCTGCTTCTTACGTCCTCCTTGCCCGTCTGTCATGGGCTATTTTACTACCTAGGTAGCAGAACTCCTTAACTTCGTCTTTGCCGTGATCCTCAATTCTGATGTTAAGTCTCTCGCTGTTCTCATTTCTGTTACTTCTCATTACTTTCGCTTTTCTTCAATGTACTCTCATTTCATATTCTGTACTCCTCAGACCGTTCATTCCATTCAGCGTGAGTGAAGGGGCGAAAATTGTACAGGAGATGGAGGTCGTCCAGTCCAGTCGTACCTGGACGACGTCGGTGATCATCTAATAACTGATTTCCTCCAGAGAGGTCGTCAGGCTCAGCCAGCAACGAAATCAAACTCCACGAAATATGCTCTGAATTTGTTGCTTGGGCCCGTAATCTACGAGATCAGCTGCAAGTGCGGAATAGTCTACGTTGATGATACGAATTGTTTGTTGTGTGAATTCAAGAACCTCTCGCAGAGGCCTCTTCAAGGAACCGGGGATATTAAGTACTGTTTTCAATATATTTATTACTTCATCGAATTTGTCAATAATAATATATCCCTTTTTCAAATGGACAGCTCAGTTCGTGGAATCAGTACTAGAAATAAGAAATATCTCCCTAAAAATACTGACGGAAAAAAATCACAATACCAAGAAGGAGATGTGCGACATAAACGAAAGCTGATATGCGTATTTTTACAAATTTCACATCAGGTGGATAAGTGGCGCTAGTATCGCCACTAAGAGAATGCAAACCAGGTTTGCTTCAAATACACGCTGTAACTGCTGTGAGCGTTAAATACTTTGAGACTGATTTTTCGTAAGAATGCCTTTAAGTTTAAACGAGGTCGAGTACTAGGGCTACGAGAAGCTGGATGGTTCTACGATATTGTTGCAAGACTTGGTAGGGATGTAGTCACTGTACAGGATGGCTGGCAGCGGTGGTCACGAGAACCTACTGTTACAAGATGACCGGGCTCCGGATTGCCGCGTGGCATTACCGAGAGGGAAGACCATCGTGTTCAGTGTATATCTCTGGCGCGCCGTACTTCGTCTGTAGCAGCAAACTGAGCAGCGGTTGGCACCACAATATCACAACGAACTGTTAACAATCGGTTAGTTCAGCTCCGAGCCCGGTCCCTGTAGCATGCATTCCACTGAGCCCAAAACACGGCCGCCGGCCGAAGTGGCCGCGCGGTTCTGGCGCTGCAGTCTGGAGCCGCGAGACCGCTACGGTCGCAGGTTCGAATCCTGCCTCGGGCATGGGTGTGTGTGTTGTCCTTAGGTTAGTTAGGTTAGATGTCCTTAGGTTAGTCAGGTTTAACTAGTTCTAAGTTCTAGGGGACTAATGACCTCAGCAGTTGAGTCCCATAGTGCTCAGAGCCACTTGAACCATTTTTGAACCAAAACACGGCCCTTTATGACTTCAGTGGTATCAAGCTAGAGCTCACTGGAAAGCAGGATGGAAGGCTGTTGTATTGTCTGATGAAAGCTGGTTCTATCTCTCTGCCAGTGTTCCCATGTGTTAGAAGGAGGCGTGCACCTCACCCGTCTGCTTGCTACACACTCTAGACCTACACCTGGAGCACATTGTGGTCATTTCACGCAACCTGACTACAAATTTGTACGTTAGTCTTGTGATTCGACCTGCTGTGTCGCCATTCAAGAACAGCATTCCTTGGAGTGTTTTCCAACAGGATAACGCTCACCCACATACCGCTCTTGTAACCCAACTTGCTCTACAGAGTGTTGACGTATTGCCAAGGCCTGCTCGTTCACCAGACATCATCTCACGAGAACTCAGTGTCTGCACAATCAGCATCAACAGTCACTGTATTGAACGACCAAGCGAAACGGCGTGAAACTCTGTGCTACAAACTGACATCCGGCACCTGTATAACACAACGCTTACACGTTTGCACGCTTGCATTCACATTCTGGCTGTTACACAGGTTCTTAACGTACCAGTATTTCACATTTGCAATGGCTAATCTTGCGCTTACATTAACCTGTGACCATGAAATGTTAATCACTGAAATATATTACCTAGACAAGAGTATTATAGAAATTTCTTTACTCCGCATTGACTATTTTTTGGTGTTGAGATTTTTTTCTGTCAGTGTATTTAAATCACTTACATTGATCAAAAAATGCAGCCACTTTTCAGGCACGCATCAGTAACCAGCTAGCAGCCATAGAAAGATGAACTACCAGTAAAGTATTCTTTAAGGGGACCCACGGGTTTCCTTGGTGACAGACTCCTTCTACTCCAGTGACAAATTTCTCAGTAGAACGAATTCATTCGAATATATTTTAATAACTAACAGAAGACGAGAAAGATGCTCATTACATACGTAATCTGTTAGCAACATAATACAAAAACATTTGGGTATGAGGATCAATAATCAAAACTAGAATACCTTACCAATGATATAGGGAAGAACTGTCCATAGATAGGAACAAAATCAAAATATCAATAATTTTTGCTACCTTGGATTTATTTTAGAGAAATTTTGTCTTCAGAGGTTGGAAATAATAAAAGAATTTGTAACGGCCAGATGTTCATTGGGATCGTCAGTTTTGTGGAGTAGGAATGTGATGAAGAACACGAAAAGAATCGTACTCAAGTCGCTATTAGAGTGTTGCAATGAGCACAGGCCCAGATATCTACTGCGAAAGATACTGAAAAGCTGAAATTATTAGAGACGGACTTTTAGAGAAAATTTTAAGAAAAAAAAGTAAGGAACAATGAAGTGTTGAAGTGAAAAGAAAAGTTACTACGAATATACGATGTGTTACACAGAAATAAATTGCAGTGGTTTGGACGTATAACAAGAATGGAGGGAACAAGAATAGTAAAACTTATACTGGATCCAAAGTTTACGGTTTATAATAAAAAGTCTTGATGCAGAAGAAGTTGATATACAAAATAGGTAAACATGAAGGAACACCTTCAAGATACACTGTTGACTACTTCAGTGCTAATACGTTACAGTTTATGAGCTATTGTTATGTTCGAGAAAAACCTCTATAACCAGGAAATGTCAATGAACAATTATAACAAAATTAAATAACGTGATTGTTACATAAAATCTGACTTAAGCAAATTCTCAGTGCAGAAATGTGATTAATATAAATAATTTCCTAACTGATTTCCTCTTAGATGATGCATGGCTAGAATAAGCATAAGAATTGTGATATGCAGCCCAGTGTATTACGTATTTACGTATTTTGTGTCAAGCTTGTAAATACATCTTAAATAAAAATACGCCTAAGGTGGTTTTTGTCTTATACTACATGTATCAGATCCACTGCCTAATCCACTTTGTGGGGTAAGAAAATCTACACAACATATACAATTTTTCTACGATATTTATCATAAATAAAATTCAAAGAAAAATGTTAACTGTTGTGTGGCTCTTCTTCCCCTTTAAAGTGGACTATACAATTGCAGGCCAGTATTTCCATCACCTGGAAATTCATGAAGATGAATTATGCCGTTTGAAATGAAATTGGAAATATAAGTTCCGAAAAACAATCTGGGAATAATGTTTAAGAAATCACAGGTGTCGTTTTCCCCCTACAAAATGTTATAATTTATGGAACACGTTTTACACTCGAGTGTTATAACTCTTCTGGAGACAGGATGTAAACATAGATTCCACAAAGTGTCATCCTTCGAAATTCAACCCACGAAGAGGGCAGTTGACAACGGCCCCTAGATTGATGTCATGTACCTTGCCCTGTTCCTCACATTCGCCTAGCGAGCAATCTTAAGAAATTACGGACAAGATTTTAAACGGATTCAGGATACAGATAAGTAAACCGATCTTCTGGCACGAAATTGGTAAACGTGAAAGTGAAATTCGATCATACTCTAACGTCAGTAACAGACAATCTACATCTCTGCATGGCAGAGGGTTAATAGGAACACATTCAGACTACATCTCTGGCACGTTCCACTCTCGACAGGCACGTGGGAAAACTGAACACCTGAATCTTTCCGTGTGAGCTCTGACTTCTTATATCTTATCACGATTGTCATTTCTTCCTATCTAGGTGTAAGTCAACAAAATATTTTCGCATTCGGACGAGCACGTTTGTGATTGAAATTTTGTGACTAGATCTCGTCACAGCGAAAACGCCTTTGTTTTAGAAATTGTCACACCAACTCGCCTACCCTATCAGTGACACTCTCTCCTCCTTTCCGCGATAATACACAACGAGCTGCCCTTTTTTCACCTTTTTCAGGAGCCGCATCAGACCTATCTAGTATGGGTCCCATACCACACATCAATACTCCACAAGAGGACGCACAAGCGTCGTGCAGGCAGTCTTTGTAGTACATTTATTGCATGTTTTAAGTGTTATGCCAATAAAACGCATTCCTTGGCCGCAAAATATTCTGTGTGATGGTTTCAATTTAATTATTACTTAGTTGCAATCGCTACACATTAAGTTCAAAACCCTTAAATAGGCCTACGTACGATTTATCGTGTAACCGAAATTTAATAGAAATTTTTTAGTACTCATGTGAGTGACCTCATACTTTTTTTTATTTTTCGAGATCAGTTTCCATTTTTAGCACCATGCAGTTGTATCATATAAATAATCCTGTAATTCGTATTGATCCTCAAACGAGTTTACTAGATGGTAAACAAATATATATGTAGAGTAAAAACACAGAGGGTCTAACATTCTGCGTGGTGTCTGTTTGTTCTATATCGTGTCTTCCTACCACTTTCGCGCAACGACGCCCTGAGCGTGTTTTTTAGGGAATTGACTAGTTTCAACCTGGGACCTGTTGCTGGTAAGGAGACGCCAGACCACACATGACATGTAGAATTCAGAAGAGTTCAGTGAGACTAGCGATGATATAACCAAATACTTAATGATTTCAGCGTCAGCTCCACTGCACTCCCTGTAAAAGAATCTTAATACCAACTAAATTTAGTGGAAGGGGTTCAAGGCTTTCCTATTTTTAGTTGGCTGGTAAAATAATGTCGAAAAAGCAGTTAAGTTTACTATTGGAAATTTAATTCTACTAACAAAACATTGTTTATAAATTGCAGTATTGATAAAAGGAAATGTTTTAATACAGGATGGTAAAAACCAACTGCGTTCAACAAAAATGTGAACGAATATTCCCTGAATGGGTTTCCAAGTTCTACAATGGATCGAAGGATGACCTATGCCATATCACATCTATAATCTAGGTTTAAATTAAGTTTCACAAAAGTGAAAACTATCAAAATGGTCTACAGTGACCCTCAATTATCTTTAATTATTTATCTAACTTGTCATAAATTACAGTGGCTGATGAGGCTTCTCAATAACTAATGTGGCTTCTCAATAACTATACAACAGAAAAATCATCGCGTTTCAGATTTTTACTTCAAGTGGCAAATGTGAACACCATGAGCTTTAATTGACGATCGACCCTAGTATTACGCAAAAAGAGGGTGTAACAGATGAGCCTTCTGCAGTTCTGAGTGAAGCTTTATGAGCTGTTGTGCGGCATCGCGTGCGTTCATTACCTTGTCGGTGTTCGTCAGGGGGCGGCGGCCAGCACAGCTCCGCTCACCTCGCCGTCTCGGAAGCAACTCTCCCCTAACTTCTCCTCACTACAACTTACCGAAGTTGGTTTATAAAAACTATCTGGCTGTGTTGTCATCTGACCAATCAGGGTCTCAATGTTAACCTTAAGCTCCACCTACAAAAATTCTGTCTATCCAATGAGAAACGTTATACTTTTCGTGGTGGGGCAATGTTTTTAAAGTTTGCAACGTAACAGAGACACGAAAAACTCTCACGCTAAAACTTGCAGTTGATGTGGTCCTTTTAGCGTTATCGTAAGATCTATACTTTTCTTCTGGAGGGCTCTATCATTTAACGTGGGCTGGGGGTGGTCCTGACGTAACAGAGACGCGAAAAAGTCTCACGCTAAAACTTGCGGCTGGGGTGTGGCCCTAGCGGTTAGCTGGCGACGTGGGTGTCCGTCCCTTATCGTAGGGCCTTCCAGCTTAACATGGTTCTGCTCTCGGCTTCTGTTCTCGTTTCTCCCCGCGTCTGTCTCACGGTGGTAAGGTATGACATGCATTTAGGCATTCTTGTGTTAGTCTGTGGTATTCCATTTGCTCACCCGTTACTCGTATTACTTTGGTTAATTTAATGTCACGATTTATTAGGAGCTATGTGACATACTACTGGGTTTGCTTATCATGTCAGGGTTTTCATGGAAGGCGTTGGATTTGCCTGACACATTATAAGGGCCTATTACAATTCCTTTGCGAACACCACGTCTCACTTCTGTTTCACAAGATAACTTCCAGGTATTACGAACTGTGACCTTTGTGACAGGAAATCACGAATCCAGTTGCGCAACTGAGACGATACTCCGTACACAAAGAAAGTGTATGACTCACTGGCAGGCTGCCACTAGAAGTCTCGGGAGCACTGCTAATAAGATTTCTTTCATTGTGGTTCCACAAGACTTGCCAAGAAAATAAGAATATTCTTAGATCCCGCTCATACAGGCGTCCATTCAGAAGAAGAGTCTTATCGCTGGCCTGGCATATATTCATACGAGCTGGGCAAAACAGCAGTTTGGATAGAATGATAGTAGTAATGGAATTGTCTTACACTACTTCACAACAGTAATAAGACCGATAGTTGGCGAGCAGTTCGGTACATATTTGCATGCATCGTGCAGCTCCTGTTCAGCCTTACAGAAAATCCCTCGTTCCTACAGTTTAAACCATCGTACATGGTCCGCTGCTCGTCATGATTTGGCAAACTCTGGCTGACCGCTGTACCAGACCAAGAGTTGTTAATCCTCTGCGCAGTTTCGATTCGGGTCCGGTTCATTGTCGTATCTCACAAGCTACCACGCTGCACGTTTAGCTGTACGAGCAGGTAATTCAGCCTCTGCAAAACGGGCAGACGGTTCTGTTTTGAAAAGTGGAAGGAACGAATAGTGATATGGGGCTCAAATGGGTACTCTTTTGAAGGCGATCATTACTAACTGAACACAGAAGTTTCCTAAACAAGTCTTCTACTCTCAAGCACTGTGTCAGTATTTAACCCAGAATAAGGCTGCGAATGTTGGTTGTTTTCCGCTTTCAGTCCTTCAGTTCCTTTTACTTTCTACACTACTGGCCATTACAATTGCTACACCACGAAGATCACGTGCTACAGACGCGAAATTTAACCGAAAAGAAGAGGATGCTGTGATATGCAAACGATTAGCTTTTCAGAGCATACACAAGAGGTGGCGCCGGTGGCGACACTCACAACATGCGGACATTAGGAAAGTTTCTTATACACAAAGAGCAGTTGACCGGCGTTGCCTGGTGAAACGTTTTTGTGATGCCTCGTGTAAGGAGGAGAAATGCGTACCATCACGTTTCCGACTTTGATATACACTCCTGGAAATTGAGATAAGAACACCGTGAATTCATTGTCCCAGGAAGGGGAAACTTTATTGACACATTCCTGGGGTCAGATACATCACATGATCACACTGACAGAACCACAGGCACATAGACACAGGCAACAGAGCATGCACAATGTCGGCACTAGTACAGTGTATATCCACCTTTCGCAGCAATGCAGGCTGCTATTCTCCCATGGAGACGATCGTAGAGATGCTGGATGTAGTCCTGTGGAACGGCTTGCCATGCCATTTCCACCTGGCGCCTCAGTTGGACCAGCGTTCGTGCTGGACGTGCAGACCGCGTGAGACGACGCTTCATCCAGTCCCAAACATGCTCAATGGGGGACAGATCCGAAGATCTTGCTGGCCAGGGTAGTTGACTTACACCTTCTAGAGCACGTTGGGTGGCACGGGATACATGCGGATGTGCATTGTCCTGTTGGAACAGCAAGTTCCCTTGCCGGTCTAGGAATGGTAGAACGATGGGTTCGATGACGGTTTGGATGTACCGTGCACTATTCAGTGTCCCCTCGACGATCACCAGTGGTGTACGGCCAGTGTAGGAGATCGCTCCCCACACCATGATGCCGGGTGTAGTCCCTGTGTGCCTCGGTCGTATGCAGTCCTGATTGTGGCGCTCACCTGCACGGCGCCAAACACGCATACGACCATCATTGGCACCAAGGCAGAAGCGACTCTCATCGCTGAAGACGACACGTCTCCATTCGTCCCTCCATTCACGCCTGTCGCGACACCACTGGAGGCGGGCTGCACGATGTTGGGGCGTGAGCGGAAGACGGCCTAACGGTGTGCGGGACCGTAGCCCAGCTTCATGGAGACGGTTGCGAATGGTCCTCGCCGATACCCCAGGAGCAACAGTGTCCCTAATTTGCTGGGAAGTGGCGGTGCGGTCCCCTACGGCACTGCGTAGGATCCTACGGTCTTGGCGTGCATCCGTGAGTCGCTGCGGTCCGGTCCCAGGTCGACGGGCACGTGCACCTTCCGCCGACCACTGGCGACAACATCGATGTACTGTGGAGACCTCACGCCCCACGTGTTGAGCAATTCGGCGGTACGTCCACCCGGCCTCCCGCATGCCCACTATACGCCCTCGCTCAAAGTCCGTCAACTGCACATACGGTTCACGTCCACGCTGTCGCGGCATGCTACCAGTGTTAAAGACTGCGATGGAGCTCCGTATGCCACGGCAAACTGGCTGACACTGACGGCGGCGGTGCACAAATGCTGCGCAGCTAGCGCCATTCGACGGCCAACACCGCGGTTCCTGGTGTGTCCGCTGTGCCGTGCGTGTGATCATTGCTTGTACAGCCCTCTCGCAGTGTCCGGAGCAAGTATGGTGGGTCTGACACACCGGTGTCAATGTGTTCTTTTTTCCATTTCCAGGAGTGTAGGTCGGATTGTAGCCAATCGGATAACGGTTTATCGTATCGTGACATTGCTGCTCGCGTTGGTCGAGAACCAATGACTGTTTGCAGAATATGGAATCGGTGGGTTCAGGAGGGTAATACGGAACGCCGTGCTGGATCCCAACGGCCTCGTATCACTAGCAGTTCAGATGACAGGCATCTTATCGTGCAGTCACGTCACGATCCATGAGTGAACAGATAGGGCCGTTCGCAAGACAACAACCATCTGCACGAACAGTTCGACGACGTTTGCAGCTGCGTGGACTATCAGGTCGGAGACCATGGCTGCAGTTACCCTTGACGCTGCGTCACAGACAGGAGCGCCAGCGATGGTGTACTCGACGACGAACCTGGGTGCACGAATGGCAAAACGTGATTTTTTTCGGATGAATCCAGGTTACGTTTACAGCATCATGATGGTGGAATCAGTGTTTGGCGCATAGCGGTGAACGCACATTGGAAAAGTGTATTCGTCATCGCCATACTGGCGTATCATCTGGCGTGATGGTTTGGGGTGCCATTGGTTACACGTCTCGGTCACCTCTTGTTCGCATTCACGTCACTTTGAACAGTGGACGTTACATTTGAGATGTGTTACGACCCGTGGTTCTACCCTTCATTCGATCCCTGTGAAATCCTACTTTTTAGCAGGTTAGATCACGCCGGCATGTTGCAGGTCCTGTACGGGTCTTTCTGATACAGAAAATGTTCGACTGCGGCCCTGGCCAGCACATACTTCAGATCTCTCACCAATTGAAAACGTCTGGTCAATGGTGGCCGAGCAACTGGCTCGTCACAATACGCCAGTCACTGCTGTTGATGAACTGTGGTATCGTGTTGAAGGTGCATGGGCAGCCGTACCTGTACACGCCATCCAAGCTCTGTTTGGCACAATGCCCAGGCGTACCAAGGCTGTTATTACGGCGAGAGGTGGTTGCTCTGGGTACTGATTTCTCAGGATATATGCACCAAAATCGCGTGAAAATGTAATCACATATCAGTTCTACTATAATATATTTGTCCATTGAATAGCCGTTTATCATCTGCATTTCTTCTTGATGTAGCAATACTAATGGCCTGCAGTTTGTACAACAACAGTGTCAAACAAAAAGATTTGAGTGGTACGTGTATGCTTACATTACATCCCCATTGTACGACAGAAACTGACACGAGACCTCCACCTTTTGGGATCTATTAATCGAATGAAACGAAACGTGTAGCGAGATAAAGTATGCATTCCGGTTGTTGTGTTCATAGTATCAACACTGATATAAGTTGTACTCTCATATGGAATTATTGATCGATATTATGCTTTCAGTATCAGAGCTGAAAAGATGAGGCTCTTCTTAAATATTGAAAAAAAAAACACACTATGTTCATTACTGTATGACAAATAGCTTCATACCAACAATTGATGCGTCACATTAGCAGGAGTCAGTAAATAGGGTAGAATGCTCTAAAGTTTTGGGAGTACGACAACCTGAACATGAAGAAGCATGTTACTGAGATTCTCAAACAAATGCAGCTACTATCGATCTTCGAATAATTGCTTATCTTGGAAACAAATGAATCAAGCTCCCGACATATAATTAATGTTTCTACTTAATAATGTTTTATGGAATAATTTTCTGGGAGAAAGTTGTTACATAGAAAGACAGTACTGATTGCACAAAAGCGAGCCGTAAGGATAATACGTGGTATTCAACCGGGGACGTCATGAAGCTACCTCTTCAAGTTTCAAATGGCTCTGAGCACTATGGGACGCAACATCTGAGCTCATCAGTCCCCTAGAACTGAGAACTACTTAAACCTAACTAACCTAAGGACATAACACACATCCACGACCGAGGCAGGATTCGAACCTGCGATCGTAGCGGTCGCGCGTTTCCAGACTGTAGCACCTAGAACCGCTCGGCCACCCCAGCCGGCCCTCTTCAAGGAGCTAGACTTCTTAACTTCGGCTTCGCAATGCATATATTCGGTAATGACATTCGACATGAATAACCTATCACAATTTGAGAAGTACAGTGATGTCCATACCTACATCACTGGAGGGAAAAATGACTTCTGTTACCTATTATTAAAGCTGTTAGTTGTTCAGAAAGGAGATAATTACGCAGCAACATCAATCTTTGATCACTTGCTCAATAGTATAAAATGACTGACTGCCAGCAGAGCAAATTTAAATTATTTCCCCTGGAGAGCTAATTCATTGACGAATTTCTGCTTAAAAACTGGAAGCCGGTAAAAAATAAATAAATAAGTTGAATCAGGTTACCTTCCACTCGGAAAGCGGTTGCACTCAGCGACTGTTATATTGAATTATAAATTATGGATGGCGTCAATCAGTCCTCCTTTTTAAATTTTATTATGCAGATCTAGTTTTCGGCGAGAAGCTAGCCATTCTCAATGCACTATTATTTTCGCTCAATGCATGTAAGTTCAAAGAACTGTGGGTGAAGCCCGATCAACAGGGACTTACACACATTGAGCGAAAAAAATTGTGTACTGAGAATGGCCAGTTCTTAGCCGAAATTTAGATCGGCATAATAAAATTTAAGATAGACGACTGATTGCTGCCATATATAATTTACAAATAAAATGAAGTAAACCTTGTTTTTATGTGTAGTTGCATTAGTAGGGCTAAAATAGTAATGTTTTAAATAATGTTGACACTAATAATGCGTACCACTGACTCGTTCACATCATTCCGATAAAAGCTTCGTTTAAATGATCTACGGAGCTTGTAACTAAGTAACAGTGGTGTGCAAAACGCAAGGACCAAAGTAATTTTCCCATCGCGTGTCACTGTAACCGTAGATCGATGAAACTTGGACCACACACAGAGAGAGCTGCCACAGTATAGCACAGAAGGTAAGTGAAAGAAATACACTACTGACCATTAAAATTGCTACACAAAGAAGAAATGCAGATGATAAACGGGTATTCATTGGACAAATATATTATACTAGAACTGATACGTGATTACGTTTTCACGAAATTTGGGTGCATATATCCTGAGAAATCAGTACCCAGAACAACCACCTCTGGCTGTAATAACGTCCTTTATACGCCTCGGCATTGAGTAAAACAGAGCTTGGATGGCGTGTACAGGTACAGCTGCCCATGCAGTTTCAACACGATACCACTGTTCATCAAGAGTAGTGACTGACGTATTGTGACGAGCCAGTTGCTCGGCCACCATTGACCAGACGTTTTCAATTGGTGAGAGATCTGGAGAATGTGGTGGCCAGGGCCGCAGTCGAACATTTTCTGTATCCAGAAAGGCCCATACAGGACCTGCAACATGCCGGCGTGCATTATCCTCCTGAAATGTAGGATTTCCCAGGGATCGAATGAAGGGCAGAGCTACGGGTCGTAACACATCTGAAATGTAACGTCCACTGTTCCAAGTGCCGTCAATGCGAACAAGACGTGACCGAAATGTGTAACCAATGGCACCCCATACCATCACGCCGGGTGATATGCCAGTATGGCGATGACGAATACATGCTTCCAATGTGCGTTCACCGCGATGTCGCCAAACACGGATGCGACCATCATGATGCTGTAAACAGATCCTGGATTCATGCGAAAAAATGACGTTTTGCCATTCGTGCACCCAGGTTCGTCGTTGAGTACACCATCGCAGCGTCAATGGTAACCGCAGCAATGGTCTCGGAGCTGATATTCCATGCTGCTGCTAACGTCGTCGAACTGTTCGTGCAGATTGTTGTTGTTTTGCAAACGTCCTCATCAGTTGACTCAGGGATCGAGACGTGGCTGCACGATCCGTTACAGCCATGCGGATAAGATACCTGTCATCTCGACTGCTAGCGACACGAAGCCGTTGGGATCCAGCATGGCGTTCCGTATTACCCTCCTGAACCCACCGATTCCGTATTCTGCTAACAGTCATTGGATGTCGACCAACGCGAGCAGCAATGGCGCGATACGATAAACCGAAATCGCGATAGGCTACTATCCGACCTTTATCAAAGTCGGAAACGTGATGGTACGTGTAGGAATTTTAATGGCCGGTAGTGTACATAATGAGACGAACAGAAATTACGTTTTGATTCAAAGTCAATAATTACACTGAAGCAATTCATGATTGTCCCCTGGACATTATGAAATACTGGACGTGATTCTAAGTACGGTGTGTGAACGTCGTGGACCAAGGCGCACACTCTGCGTCGTACTTCCATACTGACCACAATGTTGAAAGCAGTTCATACGGTAAGGCGCTTTGTTCGCAGAAAAGCTCCCCGTGCCTGGAACTGTTTATGAAAGCCTGTGTTTGTTGTATCTGTGATCTTCGACTCTTTGATCAAATTTCACCATCATATACCGTGGCCGCGTGAGGACAAACGCAGAGATGTCCATACACTCTGTCTTCTCAAAGTACTATGTCTTCTACGTCTCTCCTCGAGCTTAACGCTCTTGTCTGAACAACATGTTAGAAACCTGCTCCCATCAGAGCAAAATGCTTTCTGTCCCACGCAGTCGAAACCGATTCTGGAGTAATCTCCCGCAGTATGTTAGAGAAGTGAACAACATCTCTAGCTTCAGAAGACATATCTCCTACAGCAACAATAATGATTACCATTGCACCTATATGTACTAGTTACCCTTGTACACTCTTGTTTCCAACCAGATCTTCCTCATTTCCCAGTATTCTTAGCTGATGCAGTCTCCTCAAATTCTCTTTGCCCGGAACTTGTTATATCAGGAACATCTATTTTACCAAACTACAAAACCTTTTTATATCTGCCACTATCATTATTGTTACTATTGTTTCATCATTATTCTTTTTCTTTTACTTCTTCTAATTGTTATTATTATTACTGTTATCACAATTAGGGACAGCAGCAGACAGTGTCACAGTAACGTCGATCCGCGACTGTTTCGTGTCCAAAGATTTGGAGGTTACTACGCCCATGAAACATCGCGCCTCCCCACGCCATAACACCTCGTCCTTTGAAACGATCACGTTGACAATGCTCCAAAGTGCATTCAGCGTTATCATGTCTCGCCATACGAGGGTACGACAGGCATCGTCGAACACCGGTGTACTTGCGTCGCTCAGTGTCATCACGTGAATCACAGTTACAACGTTGACCTAACTGTATCCACGAGAAGGCGAAAGAGAGAGCCACTGCGGCTGGGTCCCTACGTCTTAGCAACAGATACGAGGGGCTACCCAGTGTTGATGATAACTCTGGGCCGGAACGGGATTCCTCTCTTGTTGGGCCAGCTCTCGATTTTCCGGCCCAGCCCGAACAAGCACAGATTGCGAGGGGGGGTATGCTAGTCATTGGGAGTTGGGAGACCAATGTCAGGCGGGTGATGAAGCCCTTCAGGAACGTAGCAGGCAACGCGGGAAAGAATTCCTGTTTGCATTCGGTATGTCAGCCGGGAGTTCTCATCCTTGATGTGGAAGGGGCCCTGCCGGCGGCTATCGTGCGCACTGGGTGCAACCGGCTGCATGTAGTGGCACATGTCGGCACGAATGACGCCTGCCGCTTGGGTTCTGAGGCCATCCTCGGCTCCTTTCGGCGGCTGGCTGATTTGGTGAAGGCAACTAGCAACGCACGCGTGGTGCAGGCTAAGCTGTCTATTTGTAGCGTCGTACCCGGGGTTGACCACAGTTCTCTGGTTTGGAGCAGAGTGGAAGGTCTAAACCAGAGGTTCAGACAACTCTGCGAAGGTATTAGATGCGAATTTCTCGACCTCCGCGATCGGGTGCAGAATTGTGGGGTTCCCTTTTATAGGTCAGGCGTGCACCACACGCAGGAAGCGGCTACTAGGATAGCGGAGTACGTATGGCGTGCAAATTCGGCTTTTTTTGGTTAGAGAACCCCTCCCTTGGGATCAAAGAAGATTTGCCTGTTAGAACAGCCACAGTGGCCTCAGGGAATCTAGGTCGTCGCAGATCAGAGATAGAAAAGATTAATATGATTTTAGTAAACTGCAGGAGCATCCAAAGAAAGCTCCCAGAAACAGCATCGCTTACTGAAGGTTACAATGCACAGATAATATTGGGAACAGAAAATTGGTTGAAACCAAAGGTCAATGACAGCGAAATCCTAAGTTCAGATTGGAATGTTTCTCGTAAAGATAGGTTAGTCGCCAGTGGTGACGGCGCGTTTATTGCAGTAGTAAATTCGATAAAATCTAGCGTGGTTATCACGGATTCCGAATGTGAATTAATCTCGGTGGAATTGAATATCACGTTGATCGGGTGCTTTTATAGACCACTTGGGTCAGGATCTATTGTTGTAGATCACTTCAAACAGAACTTTCATAATATCATTAAAATTTTCATGATCATGCTGTTGTAATATGGGATGACTTGCTCCCCTTCTAGCAGTAATTTATCGCAGATCGTTTGAGCACCGAATGGTACCCAACGCCTGGAAAAAAGCGCAGGTCATTTCCGCTTTTAAGAAAGGCCATAAGACAGACCCACACAATTATAGACCTGCATCGTTGGCGTCAAACTGTTTTAAAGTTATGGATCATGTTTTATGCTCAAGAGATATGACGTTTTTGGAAAATGAACATCTCCTCCATAAAAGTCAAATGGATTCCGCAAACAGAGATCCTGCGAAACTCAGCTCGCTCTGTTCCTCCTTGAGACCCACAGCACAGTGGACAACGGAGCTCAGGTTGATACTGAGTTTCTTAATTTCAATAAGGCATTGGGCACCATCCTGCATTGACGTTTAATGGAAAAAGTACGAGCTTGCGGAGTATCGCAGCATAGATAGATCTCAACACGTCACTGTTAACAGAACTAAATCGTCAGATATCAGGAGTACCACAGGGAAGCGTGATAGGACCGTTGCTGTTTACAATATATGTAAATGATCTAGTGGAAAGCGTCGGATGCTCTTTAAGGCTATTCGCAGATGATGCATTTGTCAATACCAAAGTAGCAACGCCAGAAGGTTGCAGAACGACCTGCAGAGAATTGATGAATTGTGCAGGCTCTGGCAGTTCACCCTGAATGTAAATAATTGTAACATATTGCGCATACATAGGAAAAGAAGTCCTCTGCTGTACAGCTACACTATTGGTGACAAACAGCTGGAGACAGCATCTGCCGTAAAATATCTAGGCGTAACTATCCAGAGCGACCTTAAGTTGAATGACTATATAAAACAGATAGCGGGAAAAGCAGATAGCAGGCTCAGATACATCGGAAAAATCTTAAATGTAGCTCATCCACGAAAGAAGTGGCTTATAAGGCGCTTGTTCGCCCGATTCTTGAGTATTGTTCATCTGTCTGGGATCCCTATCAGGTACGACTGATAGAAAGAATCCAACGAAGAGCGGCGCTTTTCCTCGCGGGATCGTTTAGCTGGCGAGAGAGGTTTACGGAGTTGCTAAGCAAACTCCACTGGCAGACGTTACAAGAGAGGCGTTGTGCATTACGGAGAGATTTACTATTGAAATTTCCGGACAGTACTTTTCAGGAGGAGTCGGACAACGTGTTACTTCCCCCCACATACGTCTCGTGTATTGACCACAAGAAGAAAATTCGAGAAATTTGAACCAGCACAGAGGCTTACCAACAATCATGGTACCGCAAGTACCCTCCAGAAGTACCCTCCGCTGTCGCTTTTCTGTGCAGCGCATTCTTCTCAGCAGTCGAGTGTACAAGACTGCCCGTCTACTGCCACGAGCTTATCGATTATCACAAAACGTGTCACAGCGTAAGAGCACAGTTAAAGACTGATAACTTGTCTCGAACTAATATACACTATCGGATCCACAGTATCCGGACACCCCATTGTAACGCGGGACTCTAGGCTAAGGCTAAGGCACGAGAGGCGGACCCACCAGTATGAAAGTATTGTCAGCAGATAATCCGTCTAACGCACGGCTTTCCTGGCGGGAAGGAGCGCCGGTACCCGGCACGAATCCGCCCGGCGGATTTGTGTCGAGGTCTGGTGAGCCGGCCAGTGTGTGGATGGTTTTTAGGCGGTTTTCCATCTGCCTCGGCAAATGTGAACTGGTTCCCCTTATTCCGCCTCAGCTACACTATGTCTGCGATTGCTGCGCAAACATGTTCTCCATGTACGCGTACACCACCATTACTCTACCACGCAAACATAGTGGTTACACTCGTCTGGTGTGAGACGTTCCCTGGTGGGTCCACCGGGGACCGAACCGCACAATAAGTCTGGGTTCGGTGTGGGGCGGCGGAGGGGTGAAGTGGACTGCGGTAGTCGTCGTGGGGTTGCGGACCTCTGCGGCTGCGGCGGGGACGGAGCCTCTACGTCGTTTCTAGGTCCCCGGTTAACATAACATAACGTAACATAACATTGTCAACAGATAACGGGTACCAGCAGAATGGGTCCGTCAGGAGAGGTCAGTGGCTTCGAATATGGGCTAGTCATTGGTTGTCACCAAACAAATTCATCATGAACATTTCAACCCAGCTACAGTCGAGTAGGTCGACTGTTGGTGTTGTCGAGAAGCGAACGAACAACGACAGTGAAACCAAGACCAGGTAGACCTCATGTAACGGAATTCATTCGTGGGTTCCAGATCGCTGCCAGCAGATTAGCTAGCACTGACTATGCGCCGGGAGTTACGAGGAATCGGGCACATTGGCCGAGCAGCCCCTCATAAGCCGCATAATTCTGTAAATGGTACGCGACGCTTGAGATGATGTAAAGAGTGACGTTACTGGAAAGTAAATGGCTGATTCGGAGTGATTAGTTACGCTGTAAACTTCGCGATCCGATGGAACTGTGTTAACTGCTATCACGTGTACTGTAACAGGTTGGCTCTGAGCACTATGGGACTTAAGAGCTGTGGTCATCAGTCCCCTAGAACTTAGAACTACTTAAACCTAACTAACCTAAGGACATCACACACATCCATGCCCGAGGCAGTATTCGAACCTGCGACCGTAGCGGTCGCGCGGTTCCGGACTGAGCGCCTAGAACCGCTCGGCCACCGCGGCCGGCTACTGCAACAGGAATTACGTAGCAGGTGGCAGTTTTTTTGTGATTAGGATATGATCCACTCATTGAGCTTCAGAAAATGCAATGTGCCGAGCGATATGAACACATTTCGCAGCACTTTGTACTGCGTACAGTAGAGGAACACTTCTGAACCGATGATTGTTTGAGATGTTTTATTTTCACACCGCCACATTTCAGCATATAAAACACTGATGTGAGTAATGAAAGAGGCCAAGAGCCACTTGTTTGCCAATGTATAATATTTAACTACTCATTCTAATGATGTATTTTGACGATTTTCGAGGAGAAACGAATCCAGCGCCACTGATACTATAGACTAATTCAACGCGCATGTAGAAACATCGATATTAAAGACTGACTTTGAAGACATTTGAATATTTCAAAAAAAAAAAAGAAAAAAAAAAAAGCAAGCGCGCAACCCATCGTCCACTGCCGGACGATATCACTCCTGTATAATGCGGACGCACCATTACATAGGCGTCATTATAAGATTTTGATGCGTGCGAGACTAGTATGTGTGAAAAACGCAGAGTGGTTAATGAACGGACATTTTTATGTGATTTCTAAACTTTTCAAACCACTCAACCTCTGTCATTGTTATTGACGTAAGTGTTAACATGTTATATACGTATGTTAAGTGAAAGCTTATAAATATAGTGTCAATTACTCTAAATTTGTGTTTGCTTTCGTTGTTGGACAACCTTAATCATTTACTTTCTATGTGCCAAGTTTTTTTTACAGGGCCAACAGTGTCCCACATGTCACTGTGTGGACAGAACAGTCGAGGCCGACGTTGACATACTACTTATATTTCCCCCCTGTAATATTCTTCGAACTCTGTTTCAAACTGGCCGTTAGGTAAATTTCCAGTGCGAGTGACGTCCGGTAATTTATTAGCATACTTTACTTCTCCTAGGGCACATCGCTCCCACAAAGCCTCACTGTTCCACAGTGGTACGCGGGAAACGGAGCCACGCAAGTATATGTTGCGTTCCCTTCCCAGTCTGATGCTTAAATAACGATAATAATATTTCCCTACATCAGCTGTTGTATAAACCGACAGGAGAATCAGTTAACATAATTGTGTCAGCATGACAGTACAGTATCTGTGAGACAATGGTGTGTTTACAAAGGTGGAGACTGAAGTAACCCTATATTAACATCCACTACTAGATGCCCGTAGACTTATGATCAGATACTATATACGTCGCAATGAATACTTCTTATTCATGCGAGGGGTCTCGTATCTTTTGTGCACAGTTCTGGTATTATCACCATTATAATGGTTAATTTCTATACCTGTTGAAATGTAGGAATAACTCTCATGATGCGTTCACACTCTCAGAAGACTTTTATTGGAACGAAATGTAATTCATTATATCCAACAAAGTTGATTCAACGAGATTCTGCTCTTGTTTACGCAAGTCAAGCGAAAAAGAGTATAACTGTAATTCGAATGAAATGAAACAAAACGAAATATGTAGTATACCATAAATAAAACATAATAAGTTGACTGTAACACATGGACACGTCCGTTCGGGAGAAGTAGTAATTATTAACTGTCGTTACCTTGATCAGATTACATTACATTCGGTGACGTGTTTTCATTCGACAAATCTTTTGAAAGGGTTGTCGATACGCGATGGAGATCGTTTATGAAACCTTCGAACAGTGCTTGAGTACTTTTCTTCAGCCTGTCACCCCTGGCAGGTAGGACTGATAGACGGAATAGAGGGAATCCAAAGAAGACTACCTCTCTTCGGCGCGAGTTCGTTTAGTATGCTTGGACGTGATACGGAGTTGCGCACTTAACTCCAAAGATAGATGCCATTGTGTGTAACGGTGTGCTTTACTGTTAAAATCACGGAAGCACGCGATCCCAGTGGAATCAATAAACACATTCTTTTCTCCTACGTACGTCTCACTGAAGACAACAAAAAAATTTAAAGATTCCGTCTCATAAGTAAGTTTATCAAATAGCCGTTCTGATTGTTTGAATGTCACAGGCTGGATCACAATTTTTACTATATTTTGCATAACCGCTTTTAACCAATATAGGCCATTTAAATGTCTACAGACGAATGCTCAAAAAATAAAATTTGTTACATGAGACATTCAGTAATAGTATCGGTCAGCAAAACAAAGTAAATAAAATAGATAAAAACTGATGGTCTCTGGTTACCTGAAAACTGTTCGCAGCAAATGTTGCGCTTCATCAACTGAGCTACTGACAGTACCTGTATAGCCGGCCAGAGTGGCCGAGCGGTTCTAGGCGCTACAGTCTGGAAACGCGCGACCTCTACGGTCGCAGGTTCGAATCCTCCCTCGGGCATGGATGTGTGTGATGTCCTTAGGTTAGTTGGGTTTAAGTAGTTCTAAGTTCTAGGGGACTGATGACCTCAGAAGTTAAGTCCCATAGTGCTCAGAGCCCAGTACCTGTATACAGGGTGGTCCATTGATAGTGACCGGGCCAAATATCTCACGAAGTACGCGTCAAACGGAAAAACTACAAAAACGAAACTCGTCTAGGTTGAAGAGGGAAACCAGATGGCGCTATGCTTGGCCCGCTAGATGGCGCTGCCATAGGTCAAACGGATATCAACTGCGTTTGCTTAAATAGGAACCCCCATTTTTTATTACATATTCTTGTAGTAATTAAGAAATATGAATGTTTTATTTGGACCACGTTTTGCGCTTTGTGGTAGATGGCGCTGTAATAGTCACAAACATATGGCTCACAATTTTAGACAAACAGTTGGTAACAGGTAGGTTTTTAAATTAAAATACAGAACGTAGGTACGTATGAACATTTTATTTCGGTTGTTCCAATGTGATACATGTACCTTTGTGAACTTATCATTTCTGAGAAAGCGATCTGTTACAGCGTGATTACCTGTAAATACCACATTACTGCAATAAATGCAGAAAATGATGTCCGCCAACATCACTGCGTTTGGCAATACGTGTAACGACATTCCTCTCAATAGCGAGTAGTTCGCCTTCCGTAATGTTCGCACATGCATTGACAATGCGCTGACGTATCTTGTCAGGCGTTGTCGGTGGATCCCGATAGCAAATATCCTACAACTTTCCCCACAGAAAGAAATCCGGGGACGTCGGATCAGGTGAACGTGCGGGCCATGGTATGGAGCTTCGACGACCAATCCACCTGTCATGAAATATGGTATTCAATACCGCTTCAACCGCACGCGAGCTATGTGCCGGACATCCATCATGTTGGAAGTACATCGCCATTCTGTCATGCAGTGAAACATCTTGTAGTAACATCGATAGAACAATACATAGGAAATCAGCATACATTGCGCCATTTAGATTTCCATCGATAAAATGGGGGCCAATTATCCTTCCTCCCATAATGCCGCTCCATACATTAAGCCGCCAAGCTCGCTGACGTTCCACTTGCCGCAGCCGTCGTGGATTTTCCGTTGCCCAATAGTGCATATTATGCCGGTTTACGTTATCGCTGTTGGTGAATGACGCTTCGTCGCTAAATAGAACACGTGCAAAAAATCTGTCATCGTCCCGTAATTTCTTTTGTGCCCAGTAGCAGAACTCTACACGACGTTCGAAGTCGTCACCATGCAATTCCTGGTGTATTGAAATATGGTACTGGTTAAATCGATGTTGACGCAGCATTCTCATCAACGACGTTTTTGAGATTCCCGATTCTTGCGCAGTTTGTCAACTACTGATGTGCGGATTAGCCGTGACAGTAGCTAAAACACCTACTTGGATATCATCATTTGTTGCAGGTCGTGGTTGACGTTTCATATGTGGCTGAACACTTCCTGTTTCCTTAAATAACGTAACTATCCGGCGAACGGTACGGACACTTGGATGATGTCGTGCAGGATACCGAGCAGCATACATAGCACACGCCCGTTGGGCATTTTGATCACAATAGCCATACATCAACACGATATCGACCTTTTCCGCAATTGGTAGCCGGCCATTCTAACACGGCTAATGTATCACGAAGCAAATACCGTCCGCACTGGCGGAATATTACGTGATTCTACGTACTTATACGTTTGTGACTATAACAGCGCCATCTATCACAAAGCGAAAAAAGTGGTCCAACTAAAACATTCATATTTCTTTACTTACTACACGAATATGTAATAAAAAATGGGGGTTCTTATTTAAAAAAACGCAGTCAATTAAGACATTACGGAATAACTGCCATGGTACCAGAGGGAGCTGCAGAGAGGTTAAAAACCCAAGAGGAAGACAGAGATTGGCACAAATCAGCAAATAGTTGAGGAAGTACGAGTAGCTCTGAGAAGAAAGGATTGGCATAGAAGAGGAATTTGTGGCGGGCCGCATCAAACCAGTCGGAAGACCGATGACTCAAAAAATGAATATATATTTGCAAAACCAATTACAATTCTTGCCCTTAGTATGGTATGTAGAGTCAACTACAACTTTCAAGTTATTAAAGGACTAACTGAAGTCCCGACGTGGCCCGAGTATGTATTTATTCCAGTCAGCTGTTAGCCCATCTTCTCCTCTCTCTCTTCTCATTTCCTCCCACCCTCTCTCCGGCCAACTCCTCCTCCTCTTTTCCTTTTCTCTCTCCAAATTATGGCCCATGCCCAGTAGGAGCCCGACTGCTCTTCCTTCTAACAGTATTTCTTTCCAGATCGTAACTAATGTGTGTGCCCAATTTGAGTGAAGTGGTTCCAGGGGTTTAGAATGAGCTTGTTACACGTGGCTTTTCCCTCATACGTGCACGGCAAAATATTTAAAATAGTGCACACGTATTTGTACACGTAGGTTGGTTGCATTTCTGACGAAAGTCACACTGACGTTTCATTTTCACGCAGCTCAATGTTTATAACGTCGTACCTGCATAACTGTGCATCGAATCGAACAAAGATATATTTTTGTCGCTACACTCAGCGGCATACGCAAATAGTTAATTGTAAAGAAATAATTAATTAAAATGTCATGCATGATATGACAGACTTTCACGCATCTCAGTATTTCACGTCATATGTCCTGAAAAATGTGTCGTACAATGAAATATTTTTGTGGGTAGATTCAGCGATGTATGTGGATACCGTCTGCAAAATGTGTTGCGAATCCAATTAGTGCTAAAGAATTGATAAATTAAAACGTCACGCTTCGTGCGGCAGTTTTACTGCATGAACACCGAAGATGTAGTGAGTCATAGACCTGTTTTCTTTCATCATTTTTTGGATGTTGTCAGCAAGAGAAAGTTTAACTATTGTTTGAAATGATATGTAAAGTTAGTTGCAGTTGCCTAAATGCTCTCATGCTTTAGTTGTGGATGAATAAAATATGGATATCTGCGCGTCGTGGTCTACACTGCTTTTTAACTCTACCCCAAGCGCCAGCTCTACCCCTTTCATAGTTACGTGGTACTTACCTACAGTGATTCTTTTCTGACAGTAAGACAGTAAGTAACTGTGTACCATTTCTGGTTGAAAACGGTGCCATGGTTCAGGGAGAGATGTGGAACATACATAAATACCTACGTAAATATATTTATTTTGTAATAAGTGTGGATCAATTTCAGTAACGATTCCAAGGCCATAAAATAAAATAAAATAAACTTAATTTAGAAAATATTAAGACTGCATTAAATTCATAATTTCTACGCTTCGCAAATATAATTCTTGATTATGCCTCTTACACCGAAGAGCCAAAGAAACTGGTACACCTGCCTAATATCGTGTAGGGCCCCCACGAGAACGCAAAAGGGCCGCAACACGACGGGGGATGGACTCGACTTATGTTTGAAATGGTGCTGGCGGTAATCATCAATCCAGCTGGGCTGTCCAAAAATGAGCAAGAGTACGAAGGGGTTGGAGATCTGTTCTTAACAGCACATTGCAAGGCATTCCACGTATGCTCAATAATGTTAATGTCTGGGAGGTTTGGTGGCCAGCGGAGGTGTTAAACTCAGAAGGGAGTTCCTGGAGCCACTCTGTAGCAATTCTGGACATGTGTGGTGTCGCATTGTGCTGCTGGAATTGCCCTACTCCGTCGGAATGCACAATGGACATTAATGGATGCAGATGATCATAAAAGATGCTTACGTACGTGTCACCTGTTAGAGTCGTATCTAGACGTATCAGAGGTCCCATATCACTCGAACTACACACTCCCCAACCATTACAGAGGCTCCCCAGTTTGAACAGTCCCCTGATAACATGCATGTTCAATGGATTTATGAGGTTTTCTCCATACCCGTACACGTCCATCCATTCGATACAATTTGAAACGAAACTCGTCCGAACAGACAACCTGTTTCCAATCTTTAACAGTCCAATGTCGGTATTGACGGGTCCAAGCGAGGCTTAAAGCTTTGTATTGTGCAGTCATCAAAGGTACACGATTGAGCCTTCGTCTCCGAAAGCCCATATCGATGAAGTTTCGTTGAACGGTTCGCACGCTGACACTTGTTGATGGCCCTGCATTGAAACCTGCAGCAATTTGCGGAAGGGTTTTACTTCTGTCATGGTGAACGATTCTCTTCAGCCGTCGTTGGTCCCGTTCTTGCAGGATTTTTTTCCGGCCGCAGCGAAGTCGGAGGTTTGATGTATTACCGGATTCTTGATTCGTGAAATGGTCGTAAGGGAAAATCCCCACTTCATCACTACCTCGGAGATGCTGTGTCCCATCGCCCATGTGCCGGTTGTAACATCACGTTCAAACTCACTTAAATATTGATAACCAGCCATTTTAGCAGCAGTAACCGAACGAACAACTGCAGCAGACACTTGTTGTCTTATATAGCCGTTGCCGACCACTGGTCGTATTGTGCGTGTTATATTTTAGAATGCGCATGCCTATACCAGTTTCTTTAGCGCTTTAGTTGATATTGTGTATTATTCAATAAAGTTTTCTTATAAAAGTACTGGTATAAAACATCGACATTTAAATATAAGAAGAAGATGTTAACTACAGTTATTTAATTCAGGCTGTTTGTAGCTGGAGTAAGTTGTCCTTTCCAGTTAAAGTGTTCTCTACCTGAAATCTTGGCTGTTCGATCATAGTTCTGTTGCTTTTTCAGCGTTAATGATTCATTTGTTCCTTTTTCTGACCTCGATTCCTTCGTCTCCCCATGGACTTATTATGGACAGTAATAGTATTGGGATACGTTGTAATTTACTTCGACTGCAAAGAGATCAGCTGTCTTAAGTGATGTGTAATCAAATGTTTTTAGGTCCGTCCGCTCAGTGGTGCTAACACACCCGCGCTAGCTGCAGGAATTATTGTTTATAGCATAAAGGGAATACGTCAAGAACATGTACCCTTTCTGCAGTAACTGAAATTTATACCTGTTGCCAGACACGTTCTATTAACTGTGGGCAAGTTAAGCATCGGCAGTAAAAGATGCGCCTACCACTTCCTTTGATGCAATAACACGAATTTTGAAAATTTTGGACATGTTTCCTTTCTGCAGTTAGCGAGTCAGTTGCCTTAGACACACGTCCTATTTACTTGAGAGTTATCGTCTACCATGATCAAATACTACGGATACACACACACTTACGCAGTCACAGTTACTTCTTGAAATGGATTCATGTTTGTACATTCACTTACAAATATTTCTCCCCTCAACACATAAAAAAGTTCTAATTGACTATTTGTTTCATGAGTATTTTTTTTTATATCTGTCAAGAAAGTGTCCGAATTGAGTCTCCAAATAGGTTTCCTTTATCTATCATTCTTCAAACTTAGTTGTTCTGAGATACGAAGAGATAAACCTCCACTGATCTACACTGTAGTGTACATCTCGATTTGAGCATTGCGAATACTCTTGCCAGTGGCGACTGGTGGGCAGAACCAACGTGGTTGGTCTGCTCGCATACGTAACACCCTCGTGATTCCTCCTGTGGGGTATATGCAATGACAACATTCTGTAATTAGCCCCGTGACAGTAGCGCATAGTGTGAGTGGAAGTCTGTAAGTTATTGCAATTGGAAACCCTCCAACGATTTGTTTGAATCTTTAGGATACATGTGTAAACGAATCGTCGACAGTTTTGTCCCGTCAAGTTTTCTTATTGTCACATATTGTAACGTAAATTTTGATTACCTGAAGTTCACGAAACCGAACATGTGTCTACCAATTTTTTTTTCAGTAACATGTGCAGTTCCACAACATCCAGTCTGTACCTGGAAAGTAGGCACTAGACCGTAATGGAGGCACAACTAAATATGTCAAGTGAGATGTCTGGATTCGTAATGAGTGTACTACAGCGGTGTATCTGTCATCACAATGAGCTATGTTAAGTTCTACAGTCTATTCTTGCTGATTTGAACCTCGATAAATCAAACTTTACGGTAAATCGATCTAGTAGTCCGATTTCTTGAAAAAATTCACATAAATCGAAAAAGTCCTACGTATTTTGGCACACTCAATCGAAGCGACTATCACGGCAAACATATCCACAACTATTCTATAACTGGAAAGTTGTCGATTAACTAAAATTCTGTAATTGAAAATTTTCGAGGTTGTTTCGGTAATGGTTTCGAGTTTCGACTTTTCGTAACACTCCTTTGCGCACACGACAACATATAATCTACTACAATAGGTAAATTAGTGTTGAGATGACTTCAAAGACGCACAAGAGTTTTACTGTGGCAGGATTATCTCGTTATATAAGGAGAAAATGTTACATTTATTCATTTCTTACATTATGGCGATCATGTGGCATTCTGCGGTGGTCTGAGTGAAGGTGAAATTTAGACTTTTAGGAATGACGAAATCTAAGGCGATGAAAAAGGAGACGAAGAAGCAATCATTTTCATCTGGGACTCCAAAAAATTCCACGTCGTCATTGCAAATATTGCTCATGTGAACGCTTATGTGTGTAGTTGATGATATTGTACTTTCGGTTTTGGAAACAGTACGGAATGCGATTAATGAAACATGCTGAAGGTAGTTGCAGCACAAAAAAATCGTTAACTCGTCTTTAAAACTTTTGGAAGTTTATCTGTAACTTTGGCTTGAAAATTTAAAATAAATATAAATAAAAACATGTAAAAATAATTTTCTTTTAATTTGAGTTGTAGTTATTATTTTCTGTTTCCCTGTGGCGTAAGATACTGCAGTTACTGAAATTACAGTACTTTATTTTTAACTTCACGTTTGCAGAGGATACTCTTGTTTTGAATTTTATCTAATTTTACCTCTATTAGTAAAACCCTCAGTTATTAGAACTTTTGTGAGGTCCCTTGGACTTCGCTTAATCGCGACGCGATTGTAGTGGACTATTCAGGCACACAAGAGGAGTTGCACTGGGCTATGTAGAGTGCCTCTAGCGAGAGCAATCTCTCTCTACCGCAGGAACGTCCAGTTAATTCAAAACGCTCGTGCTCAGATATAATGGACATAGTTTCGGAGTGCTATGTGAATTTGGTGAAAATTACGTAGGCCAGAGAGTTCGCTATATGTTCGGATGCTGTTCTAAGCGTAAACGTCATATCGAGTTCAGATACCAGCAAATGGCAGTGACAGCGTAAAACAGCCTTACGGAAGTACATAAAACAACCATAGAAAAATACGAAAGACTTATCACACGTTTTGGTTTAATTTGAGCTAGAAATAATATAAAGTGGTAGAAATTCTGCTGTGCCTATTAAAATAAAGGGAAATAGTGCTACAAATGTAATGCCGGGAAATAAAAATGGACTGATTACAAAGACTAAATACTATAAACTTGATTTCTAAGGAAAGTACTCTAGGAGCTATGACAGAGTTTTGTCCGTTCCCTTCACGTCAGTCATCGGTTAATTCTGGACCTTCCGGGGGGGGGGGGGGGGGGGGGGGGGGGGGGAGATAAAGGCAGTGCTCTCTTAATTGCTCATTTTCCGCATTCGCATATGAAAATCATAGTCCAGGTGTCGAACTCCACAAATATTAAGCCGGGCTACTGCTTCATAAGCAGTCAAACACTCCAAGGTGAAGAAGAAAATGATAATCTTCGAAAGCTACAATTTTTGTTCAAAAATCTCTAATTCCAAAACACTGATTGCTTACTGTTCTGAGACTTTGCATCCCATGGACCGAAAGTGATAGATACGAGCGATCTTTCATGAACTTAATGTAATCGAACATTACAATGCACGACAATAGTCCAATTCGACGAGGGAAAACACGTGTTAGAACAATCAGAATTTTTTTTTTTTTTATGTCGTCGACATTTCCCTCATCCGCACCTTATTTACTGTGGAACTTACTTGGCAGCGGGTTACTTGTCTCATGGTACCAAACGTCTTCTTCACACGTGGACAGTCGTCGTAATCAAACACATGTGCCGCGCCGGGTAACCGCGTGGTTTAGGGTACCTTGCCACGGTTCGCGCGGTTCTCCTTGCAGGAGGATCGAGTTCGCCCTCGGTCATGGGTGTGTCTTTTGTCCTTAGCGGAAGTTAGTTTAAGTTCGATTAAGTAGTGTGTAGGCCTGGGGACCGATGACCTCAGCACTTTGGTCCCATAGGAACTTACCACAAATTTCCAAAAAATTTCAAACACCTGTGATTTTTTTGTACTTTGTGCATAGTCTTGGAAGACGCCTTGGAGGAGATACTGTTGGCATATTTATGACACAACGCTCCAAGTAATATTTTACTACCGAACAAAGTTAATAAATGCACCTTCACAATTGACTCGAACCATCAATCACTCCTTGTTTGACATACGCAATTCGCGTCACATAGTTACAGTAACATATACATTAAAGGAGCATGCAGCGTTCTAGTAATTTAAGCACTTTACGGGATGTGGTTGTTCCATTCAATTATTTTCGAATATCTTTCTATTCATTTATCTACTACGCTGTACGTTTCTATATGTGAGGAGAATTTCTTTCCAAGCAGGCAAATAAGTTACCAAAACTATAACTGAAGATATAATAAGTCTGGCAGTGAACGTTTCACAATCGTATTGTCGAAAGTAATACGCCACTAAGCACGTGCGTTTTCCGCTTACCCAACTTAAGGTGCCAAACGTTTCACTTCATTTAACCTTACTTAAAATGAACCACTTTGTATCGTCAGTTGCATTTGAAGGCTACTGGTGTTTCAATACAAGTAAGTACCTCTCTTCAAAGAAAGAATTAAATAACAGGACACAAATGTAAATGACGACATTTAGTGCATTCTGTTGTAGATTTTATCTAGTATTTCCCCATAAAAATGATAATAGAGACTTAACAAAGCGTCATGTATCAGTTTCCTTTACTTGTTAGCTATGTCTGAGAATTCTTAACAATAGCAAGAGCTTGAACAACTAGTTGAACTTATGTGGGTTGTTATCTTGCAAAAGCAGCACCACTCCTTTTCAGAATTTCCTTACACAGTTACCAGGAAGATATAAATTTCACGAAGGTACAATTAAGTACAGGCTTTCTTATCACCTGTTACATCCATTACTTGCGTGGTTTCACTACAAGGTTCAGATACTTGACTTTGCTGTCTGCGACTTCGTAACAGGTACTGCTTAGTTGTTCCGGATGCTTTTCTTCATGCGACTACTGAAGCAGGAAAATGAAGTTTGTAGGCTACATGTTTGTAATTAAATATAGACTGTAAAATCAGAGAAGCAATAACCTTGGTGCCTCGATGATCTGAATTATTACTATGATGAACAACGTGTGAGATCTCCCAAACCCACACATACACACTCGATGAAGCTGCGCAGCTTCTAGGTTTCGATTCTGACCTGTGCAGTGAGCATACGTACAGTGTAACATTTATCTACGGTCGCGGTGTGATGTGTGTTCTGCCGATTTCAGAAACTTGTCTCTAATATCGGACACTTTAAATGTAGCCTCAGTAAGTCAGGTTTGAGAATGAACCAGTCGGTTCGGAAACAGCCTCAAAATATATATACTGCAACTGTGACAGACATCGTGACAACAGAACACCCTGATCACTAATAAAGAACATTCATTATACAACAAGATCACAAACACAAATTACCTGTTTTAGTTTATTTAACTAACAATTTAATTAAACATCCATGTGGGAAATGTAAAACGAAAGCATCGTTAGAAAAGATGTTGAAACTCACATAGAAATACAGTAAAATTATCGAAATATATGCCAGATCATACCTTCCTCTACTACAGCGTGAGATTGAGACAAAATGCACATGTCAGACAGTTGTGATACTTCCACCGTAGACTGTTTAAACAGGCGTAGGTACATTGCCTCCTGGCGTTGAGAGCGTGTTAGTGCGTCGTAGAAGTAGCTTGTCTGATACGTTCGCATCGACGGTAAGATCTGTCCTCGACTAGATTTATGTAATATTTCCAAATTCTGGTCGCCATGAAGATATTTTATAGGCGTACATGAATTACTTAAATGAATTTTATTTTGTACTCACATACGCTCATCAAAGACAAATTGTATCCATCTAACTGTTCAACAAATCATTTCTCGCAGTTATTGCACAGAACTATACATCCCTGAATGAATAAATTCATTTTTTGTAGAGAAAGTATGGCAAAGCATGTCTTAACTTATTAAAGACTTTGAATCAAGTTTTATATCAGTTTCTCACATTCAACGCCAACGACATTGCCGTAGTGATAACACCGGTTCCCGTCAGATCACCGTAGTTACGGAGGGTAGGACGTCAAACTGGCCGACTTGGTGGAGGAGAGGCACCACAGCACATTTTAATTTCCACTGTCTATACTTTTACAAATGAATTCATAAAACTTTGTCAGCATGACCAGGAAGGGTTCAGGATTCACGCTCATAGCAGTAGAAGTTCAAAAATATAACAAAATATACTTTTTTTCCATGTGAAATGTCATCATTTTTTCACTTACTATTGGCTGCATTCGTTGTTATAGGTACACTTTTCTTCATAAGTAAGGGAGATTCTTCGATGAATTTTGCACAGCATACAAATCATACTTACAGGTGTATGAAACTCCAGAATTTTCCAAATCTATTAAAAACTGTGCTAAAAATTGAGATAATTAACCATAAAATATGAGTTTTTTCTAAACATGAAGTTTAAAATGTAACAGCTCATTCATTTTTTCATTAATTAAATAAATTCTAGAGTTTCATACACCTGAAAGTATGGTTTGTATGCAGTGCATTATTCATCGAAGAATCTCTCTTACTTGTGAAGAAAAGTGTACCTATAGCAACAAATGCAGCCAATATTAAGTGAAAAAATGATGAAATTTCACACGTAAAAAAATTTATTTTGTTATACTTTTGAACTTACATTGCTATGAGTTTGAATCCTGAATCCTTCCTTGTCGTGCTGACAAAATTTTATGAATTAATTTGTAAAAGTATAGACAGTGGAAATTAAAATGTCGTGTGGCGCCTCTCCTGCTCCAAGTCGGCCCGTTTGACGTCCTACCCCCCTTAAGCCCTGTCTGGCTGGGCTAGCACCTGGATGGGTGACCTTCCGGTCTGCCGAGCGCTGTTGGCAAGCTGGGTGCACTCAGCCCTTGTGAGGCAAACTGAGGACCTACTTGACTGAGAAGTAGCGGCTCCGGTCTCGTAAACTGATATACGGCTGGGAGAGCGCTGTGCTGAGCACATGCCCTTCCATATCCGCATCCAGTGATGCCTTTGCATTGAGGATGACGCGGCAACCGGTCGGTACCCTTGGGCTTTCATGGCCTGTTCGGACGGAGTTTGTTAGTTGGTTCCCACATGCGATGTCAACTTTATCACAGTTCCATTTTACGCCATGTTAACACAACATCATATAGACTTTTACTTTCCATCGAGTTCTTTCGTTTGTTGTATGACTGTGCCACAAACGATACCTGCATCCATTCGGTACTGTTCCTTGCTTTAGAAAGCCCTTTCTTTTCTTCTTTCCGTTCTCTTGGTTCTGTAAAAACGATCTCAAAATTCTGTATATCAACATATTACAATACGCCTGCATGCATTGCTGTGGATGGCAAGATTTTAGATTAATAAGATTCTGTATTCATATCTTCCTGGAGATACCGAATTTAAGTGCTACCCTGAATTTAAAATATCTGATATTTTCCACCAAAACGCTTCTGGCACAAGCAGTAAACAACACGAGGCAAGGGAAGCCACGTGAACTGCTGGTAGCACTCCATTAACTCCGATTCTTTCCACTTTCTTAAATTTTTGTTTATAATTTAACTGCAAATAACTGTACTTTTACATTATGTATTTTAAATATATAAAATTATTCCTCGTTTGCTTAGATCTATGCGCTTACGCTTACTAGATCTGCTGATTTGAGTGCTTTAGGGTACGCTCTGAAGGCCAGGACACAATGTGCCTCCGCAAATTTTCAATAGGCTTCGCACTCTACGTCTTAACAGTCTGATATTTCAGGACATATGAGGTCTTCTGTAGACGTACAGGTGGGGTAGAGACAGGTATGATCATTTAAAAGATTTACTGTCTATCTCTGAGGTGTAACACATTTCACCACATAGATATGAAGATGATTCGTTAAACAGACTGAAGCCGGTAATTTTTACTTATGATACAGACAAATAATAACTATTCTGTTTTCAAATCGACTGTGGTTATATTTATCTTACGGCCCCGCCATTCACAGCAAGAGACTGAGGTTCAAAATGGCTCTTAGCACTATGGGACCCAACTTCTGAGGTCATTAGTCCCCTAGAACTTAGAACTAGTTAAACCTAAATAACCTAAGGACATCACAAACATCCATGCCCGAGGCAGGATTCGAACCCGCGACCGTAGCGGTCTCGCGGTTTCAGACTGCAGCGCCTAGAACCGCACGGCCACTTCGGCCGGCCAAGAGATTGAGGAATATCACTGAAATCGTAAATGAGAAAGTCAGGGTGGGGAACTGAAACAAGCTCCTTACAAGGGAGCCTCCCCATCGCACCCCCCTCAGATTCAGTTATAAGTTGGCTCAGTGGATAGGCCTTGATAAACTGAACACAGATCAATCGAGAAAACAGGAAGAAGTTGTGTGGAACTGTGAAAAAATAAGCAAAATATACAAACTGAGTAGTCCATGGGCGACATAGGCAATATCATGGAGACACAGAGCTTACGTGCGCCGTGGTCTCGTGGTAGCGTGAGCAGCTGCAGAAGGAAAGGTCCTTGGTTCAAATCTTCCCAACGAGTGAAAATTTTACTTTCTTTATTTTTGCATAGTTATTATCTGTCCGTTCGTTCATTGACGTCTCTGTTCACTGTAATAAGTTAAGTGTCTGTGTTTTGCGACCGCATCGCAAAACCGTGCGATTAGTAGACGAAAGGACGTGCCTCTCCAATGGGAACCGAAAACATTTGATCGCAAGGTCATAGGTCAACCGATTCCTCCACAGGAAAACACATCTGATATATTCTATACGACACTGGTGACGGCATGTGCGTCACATGACAGGAATATGTTGTCGACCCACCTAACTTGTACACTTGGCGAATGGGTAAAAAGATTCTTCTACCTTGCCCGATTTAGGTTTTCTTGCGAATGTGATAATCACTCCCAAAAAAGTGATGAAAACATTAGAGTTTGTCACATAAACTGAATATAAAAATTAAACTTTTAACTCGATGGAAGATTCGAACCAAGGACCTTTCGTACCGCAGCTGCTCACGTTACCACGAGACCACGGCGCACCGGCGTTTCCGGTGTCCTTGTTGTTGCATATCTTTCCATAAACTACTCAGTTTGTATATTTTGCTTATTTTTTCATAGTTCCATACAACTTCTTCCTGTTTTCTCAATTGATCTGTGTTCAGTTTTTCAAGGCCTATCCACTGTGCCAACGTATAACTAAATCTGAGGGGGGTGCGATGGGGGGGTTCCCTTGTTAGAGCCCAGTATCGCAACCAGTGTCGCTCCTTGCTCGCTGACTGCGACTAAGTGCCCGTGGCGAAGTTCCATCACCTCTTTAGTTCTCTCACTCACTGCGGGAAGTCATTTTCACCATCTGCCATTATCAAATCCCACACAAGATTCATCTACTGATATGAATTGTGTGTACATTATTAAGATTTGGTTAAAGCATTGTAACTGCACTCAGCCAAATACTGAATACTTCAAAACTTCATAAAAGCGAAAGGAGACTTGGGAGTAAGACACCGGGTGGTATCGTTTCTGCCTTATATAATACAAGTAGCGTTAATATTTTTTACACCAATGTTTCTGGTTAGAGAATATAAGTTGTCGGTAAAGTGTGGAAATACTGTCATCTATTTGAGAATATTTCCACAAAGCAACGAATGTCAGCTTACAGTGGTCAGATTTCTAACGCCAAGCTATATCTATGGTTCAAATGGCTCTGAGCACTATGGGACTTAACTTCTGAGGACATCAGTCCCCTAGAACTTAGAACTACTTAAACCTAACTAACCTAAGGACATCACACACATCCATGCCCGAGGCAGGATTTGAACCTGCGACCGTAGCGGTCGCGCGGTTCCAGACTGAAGCGCCTAGAACCGCTCGGCCACACCGGCCGGCGCTATATCTATATCAATATCTACACTAATAATAAAACTGTAAAATCGTCGCAGGTTAACTTGAGTGTAGTTTGTGTGGCAATGGACACAGTTACTTCGTCAAAATCGGGTCACGGAAAATAGGTTTCGTAATATAAAGTTTTATCTAAAACTATCGTGCATGTCTGTTTGCCTACTTGAACGCGCTAATCTGCAAAACTATCTGCCGAATTTTAATGGAATTTGTCAGCTAATCTGAGCATAGCTGGGGGGCTATATATAAGATTTATTTCATCAAAATCGGAAGACGAAAGAAAATGATACCGATAATTAAAGTTTTATCTAAAATCGTCTGCTCAGCTTAGTAAAAAAATGGTTCAAGTGGCTCTGAGCACTATGGGACTTAACTTCTGATGTCATCAGACCCCTAGAACAGAACTACGTAAACCTAACTAACCTAAGGACATCACACTCATCCATGCCCGAGGCAGGATTCGAACCTGCAACCAGAGCGGTCCTGCGGTTCCAGACTGTAGCGCCTAGACCCGCACGGCCACCCCGGCCGGCTCAGCTTACTAATTCGGATGTTTAATCATTGCGACATAGTACACCCAAGAACCAGTAGATAGCACCATAACTTTTTATCTCGGTGAAAGATCTGCTTTCGGACGTTTACGTCAGTGACAGAATTAAGAGCCACAGTCATATCTTCAGGAATAAAAACTAACAGCAAATTTACTTGGCTCAGACATATGGTTAACTACATTGCTTTGTTCCTTTCGAGAGGTATTATTTATATCCTTTGCCACGGAAAACGAATTTATTAAGTTTGCTTTGTGATTTTTTGAATCTATCCATCACATATATATTTCTTTTTGTTTACAAATTAAAAGTCTAGAAAACGATCGAGTCTTTCTGAATACATCAGAATGGCTAAAAGTCAGACTGTGCTGTCTCAAGAATCCAATGAAGACTGTGATGCGACATTCGCTGTAGCTCGAAAATATTAGACTTTGTTGCTCATTTGGAAACTTCTTCTGAAAGCGAGGTGCGATGTAACCCTGGCCGATATCGTCATGTATTATCTCGCTTCCCAGAAACCTTCACTCATAGAGGCTTAAAGGTACTTCTCTCCAGCGTAACATCATAGAAGCGGAAATTCTGACGAGCAGTGGCGTAGGCGAGTGAATTTTTATATACCGAAACCTGGTTGTTCCTAACAGTTTACCATTTCGATTTAAACGCTTACAATTCCCAGTGAAATTAAGAACAAAGTAAAAGATCAGAGGCTGTTTTTTTCAGTCATGGATCTTAGTGTCAACTGCTTTTCACACGGCAAGATTTTTGTGATTCTCTTCCGTGTTAATGAAGCAAATAAGCTCTTCATTGATGTCCCCGGTCATACTAATTCAAAGATTATATACAAAGAAGCTTTATAAGTCAAACAGAAGACCAATACTTACAAAGTCTCAGGCACAGCTAAATAAATACACAAGCAGTGCCGGGTTTTGTCAGTTAGTATAATACAACTTTAAATGCATGTCATTGTAGCTTCTGGAATCAATGGGCAAATACTGCACTTCCTTCTTTACTTTGAGCTCAGTGTGTGTCTGTGTTCGTTTTCATCGGAACAGGTTAATCACCAGTACTTGTAAACAATTACTCTTTATTTGTCTGGACACATCTCATGTTTTCTCAAGATCGGCTGGATTTGGCAATGAAGAATAAAAACATAAATGCTGAGAAAGGTTTCACTAATTGATTCAGAAAATTTAACAATATTCAAATGGAAGACAGTATCAGTGTTGCTTTTGAAGAACCATTCTGCTACCAAAACGACGCCAGTAACGATTTGAATCCTGCAGTACATGGATCACAATGGGCATCCTGTGGAAACGCTCCTGCAGTGACATTAAAGTGAATGTTGCGAAAACCACGATCGTCTGCTTCGTGCCGCAATCAAAGCCAAACGACGCGGAAAGCTGTCACGACCTGTTGTGCTTGCACGGCAATTGCACAATGTGGCACTAACCGCTAGGGTTCTCCACTCGCTTGATTTTCCCACCTTCTGGAAACCACCTTTCACTGAGTCCGATCGACTGCTTGATTCCTAAATTAAGGGCAAACGTGCTAAACTGTGATGAAGAAGCAAGTTTGTTACAGAAGTTACACAGGGCATGATATCTACATGGAATTGCAGGGTTAAAAATTATACGTCGTTCAACTCAAGACGACTAAGGCGAAAAGTTCTGAACGGATGTAGATCAACGCAGGAACGTTGGTCGTCGATTTCACTTTAAATTACGCCGAGATACAATACATACCGTCTGCACGCTCTTAGAAACTCCCTTCCTTGAAATACGCACAAATATTTGCCATCAGAAGTTTTCAATAATTTCGTTATTCTTAGGCGCCTCTCACACGTACACAGGACAGAAATGGTGGATCTGGATGAAGTGTAGCACAGATGTTCATCACCGATGCAAAGTTGTCACTTGTTTCGGGTTTCATCGCGATTCTCAATAGTTTATGACGATACGTATATGGCAGCTCCAGTGTGTCGTAAGTTGTAATGAGTGTAACTACGAAATATGAAAGATCTGGAATCAAAGATATTCAAGTGACCACAGGTATGCGAGTGCCAAACGTTCCAGATTTGGGGACTGATGACCAAATGCCGACTCGTTCCCTCAATTGTCAGGCCAATTTTATCTCATACACCTGTACAATAAATAAGCTTTCTTCTCAATCAAGATTTCAATATTCTTTCAATACTCTTTTGCTATGAAAGGAATAGCTGAATACTAACAGAGTTCACATTTCTATTTCATAATATTTATTTCATCGTTTCATTATATGCAATAACAAATCTAAACATATCATACCAAACCTAAACCGCGTTACGCTGTAACAGTACTGTAGTATTTTAACTTTTATTTTCTGGAGTTCTCAAGCGTTCTGGTCAAACCAATGGCACAATCTGCATCAACACGAGATTTAACCACACCAATTGCAGTTCAGAAATTACACGACCTCAAAATTACACCACCTAACGGCCAGTTATTCCTTATCAAATTAAAAAAACTATAATATTAAAATGTTGATTATTGTGTTGGCAAGTATATTTTACCCAAGGAAAAGCTATCGTCAGAACTGGAGCACCAGTTCAGTCGGCCATGTCGCTTACCTGAATCTGCTGCTTCTGAGAAAAGTACGAACTATATTTAGTCTTCCGTATTTCTTTAAGTGAAAGTAGCAGAATTCTGATACGTAGAAAGCTTAAGAGGAATGGCAAAACGTATTATTCTGTACAATTTCAATATGTCGACACATACAAGAAAGAACCATACGCAAATCTTGGCAGATGATGAGGAACCTTGTGGATTTGTGTAGGTAAATTGTTACTGTAGACCATTACAATTACTATAGTTTTCGTCACTTGCACTTCAACCACTACTACCAAGCGCCTCTTCAACCGTTTCTTAATCATAATTCACACACAATATGCCCAAATATGACTATAGGAACAAGAATGAAAAATACACTGAAAGATGATTCAGTGTCAGAATTCTTCAAATAAGATTTGAAATCAACTTCTGAAAAGTAATGGGAGAATGGTCAATGTAAAGAAATTGTTGTAACAGAAATATGAACGATCAGGAGTCAAAGGTATTCAAGTGACAGTTAACTTAAATGGCAGACGAAATCATGAACTTTTACCGGGTGAAATGTGCTCTGCCTGAAAAAAAAAATAGAAATAAAAAAATGAAACAATCCTCCACCGTGTAGGGGCTGGTTGGATTTCTCCCTCTCCCGCACTCAGTCACACACACACACACACACACACACACACACACACACAGGAGGTCACAGCCGTCCCCTCCTTTCCCTAAACATAAAATGTACTTCAACTATTATCTACAAAATGAAGCAGGATCACGTTAAATTCAAAATTATTCCACGGAAGATACCATTCAACCACCACCTTTTCTGTAAACAGGATCTTTACGTTCCGTCCATGTCAATATAATTTATTGTGACTACGCGAATTTCGTTTGTAGCCGGCCGGAGTAGCCTAGCGGTTCTAGGAGCTACAGTCTGGATCCACGCGACCACCACGGTCGCCGGTTCGAATCCTGCCTCGGGCATGAATGTGTGTGATGTCCTTAGGTTAGTTAGGTTTAAGTAGTTCTAAGTTCTAGGGGACTGATGACCACAGCAGATAAGTCCCATAGTGCTCAGAGCCATTTGAACCATTTCGTTTGTAACAGAATTACTTAAAGTAATCTGTATCAGTAGCACTTACGAGTTTCCTGAAAAGTTATCAGTCGTATAAAGATTCCAAAATAGCGGTAACCGAAAAACTATTGAAATGAATTACAAGAACGATGAAAGTAGCACTCATAACTTTTCTTCTCCATTTAATTATTTTCTTTGTGGGCCAAAAGAAAAATATGCCTAACTCATACCTTTGGTTCTAGATAAATCAGTATTCTGCAACTGGTGTCCCTTCCGACAATATGAAGAAGTAAATTATCTTCCTGTTTTGCACTCCATACAAATAACAAAGATACATCTTTAGGTCATTGTAGATAGTCTGATGTCAAAATAAAATTTTGTACTTAATAAATACAATTAACAGGAGTAGCAATTGCAATCCAGAGCTATCTTCAACTTTCAGATGTCAGAGGCCACTGATTTAACGTCGCTTGCGAGTATGCGTATGTAAGACATTTTCTGCAAGTCGAACAAAGGCCATACAGGCTTTGACTGTATAATCCGTTCAGTATATTATTTCATTTAGGTGGACAGCATTAAGGCGAGAATTAAATTCATTGCTCCCTCAACAACACGCATGAACCGTAACAGTAAGTTCTACCGAACAGAACGGACAGTTCCACATGCTGAGTGTCGCAGAGAGAATTCACCAACTAATATCGATAATACAGGATGGTTTCAAAACGATTCATTCGATTTCACAAGGCTATGTCACCTGCATCAGTCAAGGTAACAAATGTGGCGTGGATTTTAACTTACGCATCGAAATTGAAACTTTATCATGATGACAGTTGTGCAACTAGCTCACCCGCCCTCTCACTTACTGATTCATTATCCAATGTGCATCGAGTTGAAAAGACAATAATACAGCAACAACAGGCGTTTTGAGTTCCTCGTTTCAACAGGTGCAGTTCAGCAACTGTGCGTCGTGATTTTCGTCGAGAGTAGGACACTGTGCGCACTCCAGTTCTAAATATTTGATGCGGCACCAACGTTTTCAAGATTCTGTTTACATCCACAGGTCGCCCACGTGAGGTCAATTAAAACGATGAGCGCATTCAACAGAGTTTGGCACTTAGTCCACAGAGCTATAATCGCCATGCCAGCAGAGAGTTATCCATTTTCCGTGGTTCTGTCTGGCGTCTTTTGAAGCGACGTTAGCGTTTCAAACCGCACAGGGATCTATTATTACAAGACCTTCACGATGATTATAAACAATAACATGTAAATTCAGTACGTGCGTGGAGATAGAAAATAATATCCTTTCACGATTAGTGTTCAGTGATGAATCTGTCAAGGGGAAGGTCTAAAACACGGTCAAACCGATCTGGCTCATATTTCGCAAGTCGACTGTGTACAATCTAAAATGAAAATACACCTAAATTCATTACGAGTAATCGACTAAGACTTGACGGGATCCATAGATAATTGAAAACTGAACATTTTTCGTCACATAAATGGCGTCTGTAAAAGCATATATTCCTAGAAATCGAGGAAAGAAACTTTTTCGATTTCCGCGTGTACTTATACCGTACGAGCTGTTAATCAAAAGCGCCGCTGGTGCAGCGACCAACGCATCTCGCTCGGAAGCAGAGAACCTGTATTAGATTCACACTTTGATTCTGCAGTCTCTGTTTTCTTTCATTTCTACGAGGGCTATTCAGAAAGTAGGGAACGTTTTGGCATTACAAAAAACTACGTGCAAGAAATACATTTTATTATATACATCTGAAAGAGCGACTGACGTACTACTTTTCAACATAGTCACCAGAAACATTGAGGCATTTATCATTGCGGTGGATTAGCTTTCAAAGACCTTCGTGGTAAAATTCTGCCGCCTGAGACTTCATCCAGTGAGTAACGTCCGCCTAGAGTTCCCAGTCGTCATCAAAGCGCTGCGTTGCATACCAGTTCTTCATCGTGGGAAACAAGTGGAAGTCGCTTGGTGCAAGATCGGGGCTGTAGTAAGGATGAGGGAAAATTTCCCATTTGAATTAATGAAGGAGTTCTTTAGTGCGGTTTGCAGTGTGAGGTCGGGCACAGTCGTGTAAAAACAAAATTTTGGACGTCAACTTTCCTCGGCGTTTGTTTTGAACTGCTCTTCTAAGGCTGTGCAAAGTTTGACAGTACCGGGCAGAATTGAATGTTGCTCCACGTTCGAGGAAATCAATAAGAGGCACACCTTGCCTATCCAAAAACATTGTCGCCATCAACTTCCCTGCTGACAGGGTTTGCAAACATTTGCCGGCCGGAGTGGCCGTGCGGTTCTAGGTGCTACAGTCTGGAGCCGAGCGACCGCTACGGTCGCAGGTTCGAATCCTGCCTCGGGCATGGATGTGTGTGATGTCCTTAGGTTAAGTTAGGTGTAATTAGTTCTAAGTTCTAGGCGACTGATGACCTCAGACGTTAAGTCGCATAGTGTTCAGAGACATTTGAACCATTTTGCAAACATTTTCTTGGTTTTTGTGGGGACCTTGTGTGCCCCCACTCCAAGGACTGTAATTTTGTCTCGCAATTGACGAGTTTCACCCAAGTCTCGTCACCGATTACGATTCAATCCAGTAATGAATGACCATGTTTGTGGTAGGCCTCTAGAAATGTCAACGTTGCCTCCATTCGCTGTTCTTTATGGTGCTCTGTAATCATTTTGGGCACGTATCGTGCACAAAATGTGTGGTAGCCTAGTTTTTGAGTGACAATTTCAAACAGCAAAATCCGCGAAACTTGTGGAAAAGAAAGCGAAAGCTCCGTTATTGTGAAGCGACGGTTTTTCACGAATCGTTTCAACTTCAGCGACAGAATCGTCTGTCACAATGCTCGGGCGTTCACTCTTCTCTTCATCATGAATGTTGGTTCGGCCATTTTTAAACCGAATGCACCATTTACGGACGAAACATTCAGTCATTAAGTGGTTTCCGTACACTTCGCACAGTTCACGATAAATTTCTATAGGTTTTAGGTTTTTTGCCAACAACAACCGTATCACAGACCGCACCTTACAACTGGTGGGATTTTCGATTGCAGCGCACATTTCAAATTTGAATATCGAAAACACCAGACGCGCTGTCACGGAAGGATGCCGACTGAGCTGCCGAGCTCGCACATACCAAAATACACGCGATCTGCGCGCGCCTAGCGACGTCAGACGGAAACGTTCCCTACTTTCTGAATAGCCCTCGTATTTTTTGCCTCATCGAAACTATTATGAATACGAGGATCAATAAGATGAATAAATCTATGAGAAATAATAACAAAGTAGGCGAGTAAACGACTTGGATTAGTAGAGAATTGATATTTCAAGCTTCGTTGTAGGAAAAGAAATCCGTGTGAGATTGCTGCGGAAACGAACATTCAGCGTACGTTATTGCATAGCGAACAAAAACTGTAGTTTACGTAAGTAACGCATTCTTAAACTGCACAACATTCCATCACAACGTCTGGGATATAGTTGTCCCTGGGCTTATAAGAAACTAATAATTATTTTGATCCTCGGTGTATAGAAGAGGTTAATCTTTTAACTGGGCCTTTAAAAAAAATTTGCTTGCCTTGCTCGAAATCCGTGAAAAGAAGTTTACAAAACATTTCTTGAGAACATTTTAAATCCATATGTTGTTGATAACAATTTTTGTGTAATATTATGATGACAAATTAACGCCATCATATGATATGACGGCATGTTTACAGACGACGGGGGTCAGACGCCTTGTATGGTAAAAGCAATACCGCCAAACCACCCACTTGCATGCCAGCCATCTGATTTTTATTTTTATTGCCATGTTCAAAAGTTTAGTTCTAGGCTTAAAATTTACAGTCTGCTTCTGGACCCCGAGCGTATGCAATAACGGTTCACTGCATAATTCATGATTAACTTTGAGCACAGATTTTTAAAGAGAATGTTATCGTATGCATGGTATGCATCAAAATTACTTCTCGAGAAGCAAGTATTTTTAAATGTAGACCAAGTTTCTTTTCTTCGAAATCTTCGGAAAGAACAACGTAGTTATGCGAAGATTGCATTGGTCAGACTTGCTTGGTCTCGCGAGTACATTTGAGTCGAATATTTATATGACAAGTATCATCCATCTAGTTCTTCGTAGGAAACTGAAGATATGTAACAGAGTGACTGAAAGAGTCACTGTAAAAGGACCAGGATTAAATTTTTAATTCTTCTCTAATTCAAGTCGTTTGAGAAATTTATTTGCCTACTTTGTCATTATTCCCTATTGCTTTACTTAGCATATTAAATCTAAAATGTTCAAATGTGTGTGAAATCTTATGGGACTTAACTGCTAAGTTCATCAGTCCCTAAGCTTACACATTACTTAACCTAAATTATCCTAAGGACAAACACACACACCCATGTCCGAGGGAGGACTCGAACCTCCGCCGGGGCCAGCCGCACGGTCCATGACTGCAGCGGCTAGACCGCTCGGCTAATCCCGCGCGGCCGTTTAAATCTCCTATGCCTACAAACGTCGAAGCGGAGAAAACAGAAGTAAAAAGCCCGTAAAACGCAACTGGGAATCGAACACAGGTTCACCTCTCCGCAGCCATGTGCCTTGGTCGCACCACCTGTGATGCTCCCTTATGGGTACATCAGCGGCAGTCGGAAAAGTTTCTTTTCTCGATTTCTAGGAAACTTATGGTTTATATCGACAGCTTAACTGTTGCACATATAACTGTTACACATGAGGAAAGAGAATCAAGGCAGTGAATAATGTTACATTACAAACGATTTCCATCAATCTGGACTTTAATTTGTTTACTTTTATTTTATATCAATTTCGGTAGCATAATTCTTATGGTAATTTTTGAACAATGACATTTTTGAAAATAGTCTTCACGAGTTTGCCGCCAGATCACGTTGTGCAAATTCCACAGTATTTCCTCGGAGCAGCTGTCCGACATCTTCAGGTGGTTCAGCCTTATTGGTGGCTAGGTACGACTGACGGTATCCGCACGTCGACGCCCCGTTTCTAGAACACGCGCACGAAGAATGCACAGGCGCGGAAATCGCGCATGCGCAATGATTTGGAGATACGTGGTGCCATATTCGAACTTCCTCTGCCGAAAATCGCAGAGCGGCTCTCCTGCGCGTGCGCTGTGTGCCGTGTTTGCCAACACTGCGGCCAGACGTTACTCACCAACGGCCGTACAAGACCAATGTTATGGCCGGTCTGTTGTCGAAGAATCTTGATTTTCGCGTCGTGATTTAATAGCAGCCGATGCAGGGTTCCAGGCCGTGTTCAGTTGAAATCCCGTATCCTTGTTGATGAGATTATCGGCTGTACCGATATGTATTGCTTCCTTAATGACGCAGTCACAGAAAGATGATGCAGGGGATAAGACATCCGTCTTTTAATAAATCGTCGGATGTCCTGCATTCAGACAGTGTTCCGCAATTGCCCACTTTTCAGGTTGACGAAGGCGTGATGACGCTAATGCTCATCGCAGTGTTTTGTGCTGTGCTGCATGTCTGGCCTATATACACTGCCCCACATAGACAAGGGCCGGCTGGGGTGACCGAGCGGTTCTAGGCACTAACGTCTGGACCGCGCGACCGCTACGGTCGTAGGTTCGAATCCTGCCTTGGGCATGGATGTGTGTGACGTCCTTAGGTTAGTTATGTTTAAGAAGTTCTAAGGTCTAGGGGGCTCATGACCTCAGAAGTTAAGTCCCATAGTGCTCAGAGCCATTTGAACCATTTGAACATTCTTCTGGTAAACCTTGCGGGATGTAAGGTCGTGGTCCATGAAACTCTTCAGCTCCTAACGTTTCGTCCAGTGCTTCGCTGGACATCTTCAGAGGGGTGTTTCTCCTCCGGTGAGTCTTGCCGACTCGGCAAGACTCACCGGAGGAGAAACACCCCTCTGAAGATGTCCAGCGAAGCACTGGACGAAACGTTAGAAGCTGAAGAGTTTCATGGACCACGACCTTACATCCCGCAAGGTTTACCAGAAGATGTGTCATCCGGTCGTGAAAGCCTTCATACTATGATAATTTGAACATTGACAAGGAATTTTGTACACACCACATTTCCTCGGGCCAAGATTGTCCTTAATCGAACCAAACAGGTGTCTCAGTTTTGGGTTGAAAACACACACTTAATTCCATTTCTTCGGGGGACTCTTCCGTTTCCTGATGAAATGGCACCAAAATGCAGCAAAAAGGACAAAGTGGTTGGTGTCTTCATATCTTCATTCTGCTCCATAGACTGAAATCTCCTGGCCCTGAATGCATTACGTATCTGTCTCTCAGAATAACCGTTTAGTTGGAACACTGTCTTCAATTGTTGTATTTCACTCTACAGGCTTTCGGGATGGGCTCTATGAACTAACGTACGTAATGCACTACTGCATTGTACAGGATGATGGCAGATTGTGGCCTGCAGATATAGATCTGTATGCGTTGGCTTTCGGTAGACGCTGTGTCCCAAGGTTCCATCAGCTTTCCTTCGTACCAAAACATCAAGAAAAGGTAAAGTAGCATCTTTTTCCACTTCCATCGTGAATTTTATATTCGGATGGCGCGAATTAAAATGCTGAAATAACGTAGGTAGAGTATCAAGTCCATGTGGCCACACCACAAATGTATCATCCACATACCGCAGGGTTTGAGAGTGGCTGACTGTAGTGCTTTTTCTTCAAAGTCATCTATAAAATAATTGGCCACCACAGGAGACAGAGGGCTTCCCATTACAACACCGTCCACTTGTTCAAATATTGGTCATGAAATAAGAAGTATGTTGAAGTAAGCACGTGTCTAAATAATGCTACTGTGTCCTCAAACTTGTTGCTAATGAGCTCCAAAGAGTCCTACAAGGGCACTTTTCTAAATAAAGACACAACATCCGATCCGATGATTGCAGTGTAAGAGTTTTCAGGCGACCTATGAAATCTTCAGAGTTTCGAATGTGATGGTCGCACTTGCCTACGAGAGGTCTCAATAGTGATGTCAGGTATTTGACAACGAAATAAGTAGGTGTTCCTATGTTACTTACAATGGGACGGAGAGGCACAAACTCACATGGGAAGTATTTTATTTTATTTTTTAAATATAATCTACACCATTTGTTAAAATTTGTAAGTGCATTACTTCAAGATCAAATAAAATTGGTATTTTTTTATATAGAAGATAAAGTTAAATTACGTGTTTGTATTGGTAACACTCGAAAACAGTATCGTATCGTTTCATAGTATAAACGCGCGTTGTATGTCGAAGTGATACGTTTTCCTATAGATTTTCGAATAAAGGGAAACATAGTGTTCAAAATGTAGCGTGTGAAGTTACAGGCAATGAAAAATAAAGGGAAACATAGTGTTCAAAATGTGGCGTGTGAAGTTACAGACAATGAAATACAGGCAAACTCGTCATAATCTAGAGAAACCCCCATTAGTGCTTCAAAGATTAAAATAAAACGTTGTAATACACAGATTCCTCAAAACGAAAGTGATGTAAATTGTAGGTTGGGTTATATTCTGATAGATTTACACATCCTAACAAGGGTGTTAGGTGGACGTGTGTGTTGTAAAATATGTGGATAGCCAGTTAGTTTACATGAAGACAGTGAGGTTTCAAATGGACTAACCAGGAAACTTATCATTAATTGTGGCAGTTGTAAAATTCTGGTAAGTGTAAAGACAACTATTTTGAAGTAACTGTTAGGTGGTTTTATGGATTGAGTGCTAATGGTAAAGGTCGCACTGTCGCAGAAACAATGTGTGCCATGATGAATATGCCACGCCCACATTGTAAAATCGACACGTATGCAGGATTTATTGGAGCTGCTGTGGAATCTCTTGCATGTGAGTCAATAAAGGATGCTGCAAACGAAGCTGCTGAAATAAATGATTATATGACTGACATACCAGTAGCTTTTCATGGCATTTGACAGAAGTGCAGCTACAGTTCTTAGAATTCTGTTGCTACAGTGACCAGTGTGGATACTGGAAGGGTAATAGATTTCCAGATTTTAGCCAAACATTGTTATAAGTGTAAATCAGGGAATGAAATCGGGCATATCTGTGACAGAAACTATGAAGGAACAAGTGGTGGTATGGAGGCCTCTGCAGCTATTGAAATTATTAGTCGATCTGTGAAAGAAAGTGGAGTGTGTTACACGAAGTTCTTAGTTAATGGAGACTCAAAAGCATATAACAGTGGTTAGAAGATTATCACAAAACTGGAATGTGTTGGTCATGTCCAGAAGAGGACGGGCACCAGGTTGAAGAAGTTGAAACAAAGTTTGGGAGACAAGAAACTTTCTGATGGTAAAACCTTAAGAGGCTGGCTGACAGACAAAATGACTGATGAACTACAGTGTTATGGGACGGCCATTAGAAATAATACTGAGGAATTGTTGAAAATGAAGCAGGCAGTATGAAAAATCTGTACACCACTTTTGCCCTCCTGGACCTGATTCACGGTGCAATGCCCAGTACTCAAACGGTTCACACAGCCACAAACATTCCATCCCACTAGCAGTCATGCATATCATAAAATCTATTTACAGAGACCTGGCAAACCCTGAACTACTGAAAAAGTGTCTGCATGGTCAGACTCAAAATCCCAATGAGTCGTTCAATAATCTTATCTGGACTCGCTTACCAAAAAATGTTTTTGTTCGAATGGTGACACTAAAGGGGGGGGGGTCAGAGATGCTGTTATTGCTTTTAATTATGGCAACATTGGTAGGGTTAATGTGCTGCAGCATATGGAAATTAATCCTGGAGCAAACAGCATCAGAGAACTTGAACAGATGGACAAGGTTCGCATTGATAAAGCAGAGTATGCAGCACAGTTGGCCACTAAGGAGTCCAGAAAGAAAAAAAGAAGAAAAAACTTGGAAGAAGGTCAAGAGGATGATACACAGTATGGTGCAGTGTGCTTCTGAGTGGGTGAAAATAAAAAATTAAGCACATATTAAGTGGGTTACAGTCTTTCGAAACTTTAGAAGCCGTTACTGGAAAGTTACATTTTCTGTTGCATCTTTTCCTAATGCTGAGAAACCACTTCGAGTAGAGTATTCAAATTTTCAGGAAGTAATAACACACATATCCTGAGTCTACTGAACTAAAAGAAGAACATAATGTTATGTATAATTAAAATTATTTAGGTTAACGTACAAAGAAAGTACACAAAATTCTAACTGTGTAATTAAAAAATGGCATGGAAAGCGTTTCTGAATAAGAGAAATTTGTTAACATCGAGTACAGGTTTAAATGTCAGGAAGTCGTTTCTGAAAGTGTTTGTGTGGAGTGTAGCCATGTATGGAAGTTAAACATGGAAGATAAATAGTTCGGACAAGAGGAGAACAGAAGATTTCGAAATGTGGTACTACAGAAGAATGCTGAAAATTAGATGGGTAGATCACATAACTGATGAGGAGGTATTGAATAGAACTGGGGAGAAGAGAAATTTGTGGCACAACTTTACTAGAAGTAGGGATCGGTTGGTAGGACATGTTCTGAGGCCTCAAGAGATCATCAATTTAGAATTGGAGGGCAGCGTGGAGGGTAAAAATCGAAGAGGGAGACCAAGAGATTAATACACCAAGCAGATTCAGAAGGATATAAGTTGCAGTAGGTTCTGGGAGATGAAGAAGCTTACAAGGGATAGAGTACCATGGAGAGCTGCATCGAATATCGAACCCGTCTCTGGACTGAAGACGGTAACAACAACAAGTAAAAAATTGTATTTCCAAAAGCAGTGGCTGAAATGCTATTATTGTAGACACAGAACATACAGTTTAATGTCCTGTAAAGGTTTCATGTCAATGGCTACAGTGATTCCTGAAATACAGGTAAGCCAAGTCACTAAATTTAACACTGTCGGGATAGGGCGTTCCAACTCCCCGTAAGTCACAAGCGGAAGATTTCTTACATGAAATTAAAATTAAAAAATCAGGACAATAACAGGAAATAATACCATCGTGTAATTTCCTATGACCGTAGTCTCACTGCTACATCTGCTGTGACAGAACACGTTGGTTAGAAAAAGTTGAAATATTCGAGACAATATTATACAACTTGGGCATTATTGTCCTTCGCAGTACTGAAGACAAAGGAGTTCGATGCATCCAGCTGTAATATAAATGTCAACAGTATTAGTTACTACCAAGAAAACACATATATTTAAAGTATTTCACCGTTCTTGAATTTTTATCAGCAGTCAGTCAAAAACTTCCTGCCTGAAGAGTCGTCTAACAAAGTAAAAAAAAAATTATGCTTCTAGAATCTACACATGAAAATTGATTCGTTGCCATCACTATGAAAGGTCACCTACGCTCGTAATTTACACCAATTTATCTGACGTCACATATACCACGTCAGTAGGGAAGCATTAACATAATATAATTAATATAATATAAAATTAACATCAATATAAACCAACACACAACTGGTGTATATTAAACACAGCCGGCCGCGGTGGTCTCGCGGTTCTAGGCGCGCAGTCCGGAACCGTGCGACTGCTACGGTCGCAGGTTCGAATCCTGCCTCAGCCATGGATGTGTGTGATGTCCTTAGGTTAGTTAGGTTTAAGTAGTTCTAAGTTCTAGGGGACTGATGACCACAGCTGTTAAGTCGCATAGTGCTCAGAGCCATTATTAAGCACACTTATGTAAGTACACTCCTGGAAATGGAAAAAAGAACACATTGACACCGGTGTGTCAGACCCACCATACTTGCTCCGGACACTGCGAGAGGGCTGTACAAGCAATGATCACACGCACGGCACAGCGGACACACCAGGAACCGCGGTGTTGGCCGTCGAATGGCGCTAGCTGCGCAGCATTTGTGCACCGCCGCCGTCAGTGTCAGCCAGTTTGCCGTGGCATACGGAGCTCCATCGCAGTCTTTAACACTGGTAGCATGCCGCGACAGCGTGGACGTGAACCATATGTGCAGTTGACGGACTTTGAGCGAGGGCGTATAGTGGGCATGCGGGAGGCCGGGTGGACGTACCGCCGAATTGCTCAACACGTGGGGCGTGAGGTCTCCATAGTACATCGATGTTGTCGCCAGTGGTCGGCGGAAGGTGCACGTGCCCGTCGACCTGGGACCGGACCGCAGCGACGCACGGATGCACGCCAAGACCGTAGGATCCTACGCAGTGCCGTAGGGGACCGCACCGCCACTTCCCAGCAAATTAGGGACACTGTTGCTCCTGGGGTATCGGCGGGGACCATTCGCAACCGTCTCCATGAAGCTGGGCTACGGTCCCGCACACCGTTAGGCCGTCTTCCGCTCACGCCCCAACATCGTGCAGCCCGCCTCCAGTGGTGTCGCGACAGGCGTGAATGGAGGGACGAATGGAGACGTGTCGTCTTCAGCGATGAGAGTCGCTTCTGCCTTGGTGCCAATGATGGTCGTATGCGTGTTTGGCGCCGTGCAGGTGAGCGCCACAATCAGGACTGCATACGACCGAGGCACACAGGGCCAACACCCGGCATCATGGTGTGGGGAGCGATCTCCTACACTGGTCGTACACCACTGGTCATCGTCGAGGGGACACTGAATAGTGCACGGTACATCCAAACCGTCATCGAACCCATCGTTCTACCATTCCTAGACCGGCAAGGGAACTTGCTGTTCCAACAGGACAATGCACGTCCGCATGTATCCCGTGCCACCCAACATGCTCTAGAAGGTGTAAGTCAACTACCCTGGCCAGCAAAATCTTCGGATCTGTCCCCCATTGAGCATGTTTGGGACTGGATGAAGCGTCGTCTCACGCGGTCTGCACGTCCAGCACGAACGCTGGTCCAACTGAGGCGCCAGGTGGAAATGGCATGGCAAGCCGTTCCACAGGACTACATCCAGCATCTCTACGATCGTCTCCATGGGAGAATAGCAGCCTGCATTGCTGCGAAAGGTGGATATACACTGTACTAGTGCCGACATTGTGCATGCTCTGTTGCCTGTGTCTATGTGCCTGTGGTTCTGTCAGTGTGATCATGTGATGTATCTGACCCCAGGAATGTGTCAATAAAGTTTCCCCTTTCTGGGACAATGAATTCACGGTGTTCTTATTTCAATTTCCAGGAGTGTAAGTCGAAAAGGATTGTTGCTACGTTTACATACTTAAGTGAACGTACGATGTGCAATATAGTAAATCATCTAAAGGAGCTTGGTACTTATAAGAAACGCAGCAGGCAACATTACCTCTTGCTCTAATATCATGTTGTACAACGCCACAAGTTACAACACCAAGGTAATATATCCTTAAAGGAAGTCAACTATTAAAGATTAACGCTATCACTATATTCCAAATCTTTCTCTACAATAATTAAAATTGCTACACCAAGAAGATTTGCAGATGATAGACGGATATTCATTGCACAAATATATATTACTAGAACTGACATGTGATTACATTTTCACGCAATTTGGGTGCATAGATCCTGAGGAATCAGTACCCAGAACAACAACCTCTGGCCGTAATAACGGTCTTGATACGCCTGGGCATTGAGTCAAACAGAGCTTGAATGGCGTGTACAGGTACATCTGCCCATGCGGCTCGTATTGTGACGAGCCAGTTGCTCGGCCACCATTGACCAGACGTTTTCAATTGGTGAGAGATCTGGAGAATGTGCTGGCCAGGGCCGCAGTCGAACATTTTCTGTATCCAGAAAGGCCCGTACAGAACCTACAACATGCGGTCGTGCATTATCCTGCTGAAATGTAGGGTTTCGCAGGGATCGAATGAAGGGTAGAGCTACGGGTCGTAACACATCTGAAATGTGACGTCCACTGTTCAAAGCACCGTCAATGCGAACAAGTGGTAACCGAGACGTGCAACCAATGGCACCCCATACCATCACGCCGGGTGATACGTCAGTATGGCGATGACGAATACACGCTTCCAATGTGTGTTCACCGCCATGTCGCCAAACACGGATGCGACCATCATGATGCTGTAAACAGAACCTGGATTAATCCGAAAAAACGACGTTTTGCCATTCGTGCACCCAGGTTCGTCGTTGAGTTCACCATCGCAGGTGCGCATGTGTGTGCTGCAGCGTCAAGGGTAACCGCAGCCATGGTCTCCGAGCTCATAGTCCATGCTGCTGCAAACGTCGTCAAACTGTTCGTGCAGATGGTTGTTGTCTTGCAAACGTCCCCATCTGTTGACTCAGGGATCGAGACTTGACTGCTTGATCCGTTACAGCCATGTGGATAAGATGCCTGCCATCTCGACTGCTAGTGATACGAGGCCGTTGGGATCCAGCAAGGCGTTCCGTATTACCCTCCTGAACCCACCGATTCCACATTCTGCTAACGGTCATTCGATCTCGACCAACGCGAGCAGCAATGTCGCAATACGATAAACCGCAATCGCGATAGGCTACAATCCGACCTTTATCAAAGTCGGAAACGTGATGGTACGCATTTCTCCTCCTTACACAACAACGTTTTACCAGGCAACGGCGATCAACTGCTGTTTGTGTATGAGAAATCGGTTGGAAACTTTCCTCATGTCAGCACGTTGTAGGTGTCGCCACCGGCGCCAACCTTGTGTGAATGCTCTGAAAGGCTAATCATATGAATATCACAGCATCTTCTTCCTGTCTGTAGCACGTCATCTTCGTGGTGTAGCAATTTTAATGGCCAGTAGTGTACATTCTCTACATGTTTGATTACACCCAAATTGTTTGCCTGAGGATGGGAAGATATAGTCATAGTGTAATAATTAACACACAGAGCTGGTACTGTGATTTTTTCTTCTAAGTGCACAACGCAATTAATAGCGAGAAACCTGCGTCAATAGAAAATTACAACGTAAATCACCTGGTTAGTCTCGTCGCCGTTGTAGCAGTATAGCCCTTAGCAAAATGGTTCAAATGGCTCTGAGCACTATGGGACTTAACTGCTCAGGTCATCAGTCCCCTAGAACCTAGAACTACTTAAACCTAACTAACCGAAGGACATCACACACATCCATGCCCGCGGCAGGATTCGAACCTGCGACCGTAGCGGTCGCGCGGTTCCAGACTGAAGCGCCTAGAACCGACCGGCCACCAAAGGTCGGCAGCCCTTAGCAGTTGTTTCATGGGACTACTAACAAACCGAATTAAATCTAATTTTTTATCCTGTTTCAAACATATAACATTGTACCTTGAGTTTGTATAGGTGTTTCGCAATTTTCCCGACCGAAAGTGTAATTTTAGGCGAGTTAGTAAGGCATCCGGAAATTATTTTGGTGGAATATTCAGTTCAGGTATGTGATGGCGAAAGAATATTCAAATTTATCCACTGGCGCCATGCTATATCTCTCTGTGACGCACAGTAGACTTTGCATAATAGTGAAGCGTTAAAAAAGGCACTTCAGCAGCGGCCGAATGATGTGTGTAGTCCTGTTTCGAAGACAGCACAAACAGTTCCTCATAACAGCGTTAAAGAATGATATGCTGTAGCTTCTCGGTGTTATATGGCCAGAGAGTCATACGGGCTAAACAGGTTTTACGGGCTAAACAGGTTTATGGTTAGCCTGCTAGTTTGACCTTGGGCGTTCACAGACGCTGATGTCATCTTACACGTCAGATTAGTGGGTGCCGTATGGTAATGTCTTTGACAACGATTTCTATAAACGAGCTGTAGTTTGGTGCCTTCTCTCAGCATACTGAGCCGTAGAACTTGCTTTTTACATCGTCACTACGTGACCCCGTCTTCCCTAACGCTGAGTATAGATACTGTTTTAAAGAAGTAAATATGTGAGTTTTTGTTGATTAATACAGTATTCCATTTTCTTCTAACGGGATTCCTATTATTGTATTATTGTTGATCATGTCAACGCTAATGCAATCTTTTTTTGCAGTTTTCATTATATAACGAATTTTTATATACAGCTCCTTGTAGTAGGTAGTTTGGTAGTTATCTTGCCAAAAACAGCGCCGTCTTTCAGCAGTACGGACAGGTCTTTGATCAGTTTGCACTGAACATGTAATTTATATTATTTAAACGTTTACATTGGTTACTCGTGTATCATAATGATAACTGAGTACAACTTCACAAGCCAAAACCGCTAAAAAAAGAAGTTTACTGGATGACGGTTTCGACAGAGTTCCGCTGTCATCATCAGATCTGCAACAAGACGAACAGAAACTGATAGGAAAAATCTTTTACAATGATGATAAATTGTCTTGTAACATAACGTGTGGAGTTATAACATACCTTGTGCTTTAAAATTGTATTGTCCATTGGCGTTGCACATCGTTTTCCCGCTCTCATGAAGATCACTACAAAATCGGCATGTCAAATGTTAAAATTACTACGTACAAACATAAACATAACGGTATTGCGCCGCTCACCAGCTGGCGACTTACAGAGAAATTCTGTAACCACAACGATATTGAAGTGAACAGTGACTTAGTAAACTCAGTAAAAACGTGTTCTAGTATATAGACTACAACACGTCCTGCAGTGTTCAAACGAAGTCAGTGGAAGATACGGTATGCTGTTGAAAATCGGCCTTGGCGAAATCTTTCAGCGATTAATCTACCAGATTTACAATACCTCAGACAAATGAAGAATATTTTTAAGGAAATATTTTATAATTTTATCTGCGTCGTGCCGGGGTCAGTTAGAGCCCAGAGGCGCCGCATAACGAAATGCCAGCACAGGTGGTGAGGCGCGAAATGAGCATGCGTTACGTAATAAGCAGGAAATTAGCACTATCTAGGAACGCCTGCCACCTTAACGCAAAACCGAGCAGCCAGTTGACGAATAACATACCTGTACAGTGCAGAACTGTGAAGTTCTCGACACTAAATGGTTGTGACTGTCATATTTTCAGATATTCTCATTCTGATTTGAATCCGGTATTTCTTTACAAACACATACTTGTCTGTGGAAGACGCGTGGAGAGGAAATTATACACTTGTTATTGTGTACAAGTCAAAACGAGAGAGAGAGATGGATATAAAGGGTGACATACACGTGAGACACACGATGAGGGGAAAAGCCTCCTGTCACCTATTCTCTTTCTTGCCAAAGTCAGCTATTCTGTTTTTGACAAAGACGCTAAACATGAATAGAGCTTGCGTGACTTATTGCTATAAGTACAGCGTTCATGCATTACGTATTTTTGCTAAATTCTGATGCATTTATCATGGAATATGCTAAGAAGAGTCCCAATCTGCTAAAAGCAGTTTTTGGTGGTTTTCTTGGAGAAATGATCCCACAGGCAACTGACGCTTCATCCAAAACGTTTATTTGGGATCAGGCCTGGGACTGAGCAGGCTTGTCTTTTAAATAACACTTATTTTTGTAAACAATGCAGGGATCATAGTGTTGTGGGAAGCAGTGTTATAGTACCATTGCAGAAAACGCTCAGTCCTAAGCCGTCAAAATGTATGATGCATGCCGTTGTCGAAAACATAAACACCCGACAGCGAAAAACACCAACGAAGAGTTTGGCCTACTGAAAAGAAGATACAAAGTGGTGGCATAAGGGAAAGAATCGTAGGGGCATACAACGCCACAATAGTGTCAATTACTTCCTTTTTCCTCAGATGCAAGGCAAACATAGTCAAATTTAGCTTTTTCCGCGTATATTCAATGAAGCGCACTTAATAAAAATGTTTCAATGCTTATGACAGTGACAACACACTCGCTTGCAATAGAGCTGACATGGAATTATTAGCACTTGGACTGTGAATCTCGTCAATCGACGGGAAGCCAAGATTTCAGTATACTACGGATCCCGTCATGTGACTGGGATAGGATTTCTTCCGCTTTTAAACACGAAGGCTCAATAGGTGTTCAGTGTAGGCTGGTCTTGGTCATTTATATGGTCTGCATTCTAAGAAACGTTAAGGTTTACGTGTCTGGCAGGCAGAGTGTTAATGATTCAATAGATTAAAGTTGGTACTGGTCTTCGAGCGAAATAAATTTGCACTGGCTGAATAATTCAGTTTCTTGAAAATATTTTAATCATTGAGGTATGAAAGAGCAAATGGAGTAGTAAATATTAGGAATGTCCGCCCGGCTAGCCGCGCGGTCCAACACGCTGCTTTCCGAAAGGGAAGGCGTGCCGGTCTCCGGGACGAATCCGCCCGGCTGATTAGTGTAGAGGTCCGGTGTGCCGGCCAGCCTGTAGATGGATTTTAAGGCGGTTTTCCATCTGCATCGGCGCATGCGGGTTCTTTCCCCATATTCCACCTCAGTTACACCATGTCGGCGATTGCTGCGCAAACACTTTTCTCCACGCACGCGTAAACCATAATTACTCTACCAAGCAATAACGTGGGTTCGGTGTGGGGCGGCGGTGGGGTGGGTGGACTGCTGTGGCCTGTAGCAGGGGTGTGAACCACTGAGGGCTATGGTGGGACGAAGCCTCTTCGTCGTTTCTAGGTCCCCAGTTCAATAAACAATACACACACAATACACAAATGTTAGGAATTGTACGTGTACTTGCGCCCGTTGGTTGTAGCGAGAATTCGGTCGTGGCACGCGTTGTAGGCACAGATTTGAGCCACGACGTGGGCTCGTAAACGGCGCTCGCGAACATTTGCGAGGCATGATTTAGTAGTATGTTGTTTTTCTTAACCGTGACAGTCATGGAGTGCAGTCAGCAGAGAAGGTAATTTGGGCAACAGTTTCTGTCATTAAAGAGGTGTTGCAAACTAAAAACACGGGGCAGTTCTAGAGCATTGTTGCGTCGACCAAACTCACCATGAGATTACGACATTCGATTGTCGTCGTAAATCCCACTAACTCTTTTGAAAACAGTAATTTACCAACAAATAGTGTTTTATTATTGCCAGAATTGGATCCTGATTGCTAGGTCCCTGTTGACATGAACCAGTACCATAAATATGTAACAGAATGTAATAGAATTTTATCAGATATTACACCTTTGAATACCTCATAATTAATTTGTAAATTAACCGTCACTTCCATAGTAAAAGGCCTTTACGCTAATTATTATTCTGTATGAAAGCAATTACGCTATTTCAGTTGAGTGCTGGTACTAAATAGGTTAAAAATTCAAAGAAATTTGCATTTGTATCTTTATTGTTATGCGTTCATTGTTTAGTGTTTAGTATTTGAGTGTTGTTTGTTTGATGTTTTAAAGAGTTTCAATAGTTTGAAAGTGATACTTTTCTTATCTGATAAATACATCTAAAAATAAAATTGCGAAGCAAAGTGTCAGCGTGCTGAGACTATTCCTGTTCAAGGTCATTTCTGTTGTAGCAATTACAGTATGTTTTATCGTATTGGTCTGTGAAGATGATTGGGCTGAGCGATTCAGGCATGCTATTTCCAGTAATCACACACAATATTTTCATCAGTAGACATGATACAAAATTACGTAATCAAAATGTACAGTATTGAAGGTCGTCCATTTGGACGATTGACATTATCATTTACAAATTATCCAAGTATATTTTAAGAAAGATCAGCACCAACTTTAATCCATTAATTCATTAACACTTTGCCTGCCGGGCACGTAAACCTTGACGTTTCTTAGAGAGCCGGCTGTGTAAGTGACCAAGAGTAGCCAGCAATGAAGACCTATCGGCCCCCTCAATATACATGATTTCGTATTTAAAAGCTGAAGAAATCGTACTCCAGCCACATGGTGGGATCGATAGTCTACTGAAATGTTAGTGGCCCGTCGACTGACGTGATTCGCAGTAAAAGTGTTCGTAATTCCATATCAAATATATTGAAAGTGAGCTAGTTGTTGTTGCCATTCCTAGTAGTGTTGTGTATGTTTCCCCATTTCCATTTGGCAGTATTCATGACCGATAGACTGCTTCCGAAATCCGTAGATACACACAGTTACGTAACCACAAGGTTCAGTGGTTTAATCGATCGCTGTATGGGGACGTTACAAGCTGACAAAGATGTGACTACATAAGACAGCCTTTCGATGTTACAGAGAGCAGGATTGAAAGTCTACATCAAACCGCCCTTGGGATTGATGATCGCCGGCCGGAGTGGCCGAGCGGTTCTAGGCGCTACAGTCTGGAACCGCGCGACCGCAACGGTCGCCGGTTCGAATCCTGCCTCGGGCATGGATGTGTGTGATGTCCTTAGGTTAGTTAGGTTTAAGTAGTTCTAAGTTCTAGGGGACTGATGACCTCAGAAGTTAAGTCCCATAGTGCTCAGAGCCATTCCAACCATTTGATTGATGACCGAAACAGCAACTTACAAACTATGTACCAGAAATTCCTGGAATCGACAAAACCTATCGGGTTCGGTTTCTGTATATTGAGCTATAACATGTTGATAACGCTTATCACTGAGTCACATGGCATTGTAACAATCGTAGAGGGGGCCGCAGAGACGCAATAATATGAGGAACTTTCTAGGCATGTGAGTCTATATCTACTCCTGGATACTCCTTAGAATCCAATATCCGATATCGGAATCTATGTTACCATGATGAAGTGTAATTGGCATCTTACATTGTCTGCAGTCCTTTTCAAAGTACACCTTTTCTGGCAAAGAAGATATGGTGTTAAATAGAATGCTAAAAAATAAGTAGACTAAGAAGACAAAAAAACGAAGACATTGGAAAACGGAAAAATTTGTAGCAGTATACACCAATGGAAAAAAGAATGTGAAGGCCGGGTTTTGTATCCATTAGATATTAACATATTCATAAACGAAACAAAAGATTGGGCGAGAAACCGATTAGGCAGGTCACCGGCCATAGTATTCGGAGAACAAGTACCTAGGTATTACCGTTTGGTGATGATAAAACCACAAACGAATGGCCAGTAACAGATTTCAGCTTGTCATCTACAGTGCGAGGCCAGTGCTTCAACAACACAGCATCTGAATCCTCCTATAAACAGCAAAAGGTGAAATTTACGATCGTAACCTCTTGGAGCAACTTTTGGAAGCAGAGTTATTTGACATTTATAGGTGTCGACAAACCACGTGCCGCAACAGGTAAAAGAAAATCGCTGTGAACGAGAACTGAGACACTGCTCAGGCTCTTCTGAGTTCGAAGGAAGCAAGAAGGTTTAAGATCTAATGTCCCACCGATATCGAGGTAATTAGAGATGGATCACATACTCGAATTGTTTGAAGGGTGGGGAAGGAAGTTGGCCGTGCCATTTCATAGGAAACATCAGGGCATTTGGCTGGCGTGAATTAAGGACATCATGGAAGACCTACATCTGGATGGCTGGCCGCGAATTTCAACCGCTGTCCTCCTGAATGCGAGTCCAGTCTGCTAACCACGTTGCTGGGTACTGAGGTCAAAGTTCGAACTGGGAAATAGTCAATGGTCTTTCCATCACGAAACCACAGACTCGCAACGTAACTCCTACAAATTCAGAGGAGCGTAACCACAAAGCAGTGTTTCCCAGAGTCTTCATCGTGGGCTCGACCTCTGCGGTATCAGGTCGATTCGTCTGGGACCCATGACCCTTGCGGTATCACAGTTGATGCGACGGTCCGTTTGACATTAACGGCAGTTACGGCTCTTCCCCGCTATCGTGCGCTCTGTTGGTATTTTCCTTTCTCTGATGATTACAGAAACTTGTTTTCCTTATCGCCGCTGGCGGGCGCGCCGTGCCTTCGCGTTAGTCAGTGTCACACGTACGGCAGAGAGTATAAGTTGAGAGCCAAAGATGCTTCTAGCTTCCGTGTGCAGTTGAGGTGTCAGTGAAGATACGTTCAGCTCTTGCAAGCACACGGGGAAGTACTGTATGCATGACTGTTTGACGTCTCTGTTCCATCAACGAATAGGTGAGTTACTCGTATACACGGAATACCATTTAACGTAGATACTCATGAAATATTCTGTATGCTCCGAAATATCGAACAAATGATTTTAACAAAAGTTTGTGTGTGAAGATACAAGTATTTCCTTATATTAATTAGGCTCAAAAGTTCTTTCTGTCTCAAAATACGGATATAGTTAGATTTTTGTTAATGGAACGTTGTCAACTGACATATTATCTTGTATGGAGAAAATCTGCCGTTAATGATGCTATAATAATTTTCTTTTTCACTTTAAGACTGTGTTATGTTCTGATTCGATCGGATCATCACCAGACCTAAGCATGTTGGCTACAAGAGTATACTGCTCTATGAAGTAGCACGTAAACGTGGTTATAGAATTTAACGGGCTATTCTTATAGCCGACGTACTAAGATCTGACGAAAACATAACCGTCACTCCTTTGGAAGTAGGTCCAGTGTAGACGGTCAACAAAGTTTGAATATTCAAATAGCTGCGTCCTAAATGTTTTTCAATGAAGCTAATCGCTGATACAGATGGAAAGTTTTGATCTCAATCATCACACAAAAGTCGCTTAAAATTACTCGGAGCATGTCCAGTCGGTTTTTGCGGAAAGTTATACTGCAAGTGTTGACGAGAATTGTACTGACTGCAAACGCTTTTAAATGTCGTTAAATACAGCACATTTGGCATTTAAATGTGTCGTAAGTGCTGCTGTATCTCAACTAAAGTAATAGCTGCGATTATTAACTACACAGCTGAACATTCACCTTTTCGCACTGTATTATTTACTGGAAACTGTTTTGTCAGCGTAAATCGCAAATCAAAGTTATTAGGCAGGATCACTTGGTATGTGGCCAATGATCAGTGTCGCACTAGATGATAATTCCGATACACAAGTAACGTTTCATTTCGTGTGTTCACCTAACAACACGATTATTTATTGTTCAGGAAATTCATGACTTTTGGCTACATGATAACAATTTATTCTTCCCTTGATTGTTCTACGCCAAAAGATGGAAGGAGAGAAATTGCTTCCGAAAATGTTGCTAATGTAGCGATTCTTGATGTGCGTTGTAACATGAGAAGATGTTTCTCCGCGATTGTTTGTGCTTTTCTGTTCAGTATCAGTGCTGAAGGCAATAACAAAACACTGATTCCGTCACAATGTTAAAATATATCCCCGTATAAATGCTTCAGATGCCGGAGTTTACTTTTTTTTACATGTTTTGGTTCGTTGCATTTTTATTTTTAATACCAATTTAATAATGGTTCAGCACAATTCTTCATGTCAGTACTGGGTAATAGATCTATGCCTAACACAACAGATGTCAGGGAATTCGCTGCCAGCGAGTAAACTTCGAAGCAAAACATAATAATTCTGTATCGAGCCATCGTTGACCATGGATGCCTTGTACCAAAATACTCAGAAAATATCACTGAACAACATACGAAATTTTTATAAACTCCCTTCTGGTTGTACTGTCTTCTAAAAGTCTAAAACTAGCCGACGTTTTGGTTGTGCTAAGAGGCCTTCCTCACGACAAAGGCTGCCGCGGCAGCCGGCAATACACTCAAAAGGATTCTAATGACACTGAAGCCGGCCGCGCAAACCATTGTACACCGAATTTCTATCATCGGGGGTTCGGGGTTCACCAAGTACATAAAGCCAAACCACTTTTTAATGTAACAGCTAGTAGTCAGTTCAGTTCCGCTTGTACAGCTGGTAAAGTGTAGCCGCTGCAACTGAATTCTTGGTTTATGCTTCCCAGGGCCACTTTCAAAATGTCCTTTAATTTGGGAAACATCGTGATGCAAGGGCAGAGTTTAAATGAAAGCTTTTGAAAATTAATAGATATATGTACTAATATATACACGTAGCATGGGAAGAAACTGCCGCTAGAACATCATCTAGACCTAAAAGTGAGAACACTACAAACAGAAAGTGAACTGCAAAATAGCATCTAAAACATTTCCTAGTAAAGAGTGGCAAAGAGGTACTATAGACAGCTACTGTGGTATTAAAAGCGCTCATTGAACTTGTAGACTGTGACGTCACGAGTGCAGGAGACAAGCCCCGACCTACAACTTGGCTAGTGTGACGAGAGATGCGGCGAGGAGAGATGAAGCCTTTAAGATCACTTGTATAAACTCTACTCTGGAATAACTGAGTTAATAACAGCAACAAAAACTTACTAAATTCCAGTTTGATCTAGTTTGCGTTCACTTTCCTCATACCTTGAGAAGAAATTAGGGGAAATGATACATAATCTGTATACTGAAATTAGCGTCAATAAAAGGTTTCTTCTGCGTGTCACATGTTGATTGTCATCAGCAGTCATTGGTAAAGTCGTCTATTTGTAGATTCCTTGCTGCAAAAAGGATATCAAGATTCTAAGTATTTCCACACCCGTTACTAAATTAAATTTCACAGGTTATTTGATTTTATCCATACTCCTTAACAACGTCACAGTAATTAATTAACACATCGATGCACTGCAAAAGCTCATGCTGCCAATAGGCTTTTCACCAAATAGCTTACAATAAAGTTATTCCAGCAGTCTCTGCATCAACACTGTAACAGAAACAAAAGAATATCATTTACCTTACATATTTTGTGATATATTTATAAATGCTTCAATACTCTATAATGACCGTTACAAGTGTTTTGTAATGAAGGAAATCTCCGAAAGAATGAAATACAAGTGGAAATGTAATCCAAATGTTGTTGAATTGCCACTAATTGCGTACAGGTAAAATATCACCAAAATACTCTATTTTGATGTATATGAGAATTTAATATAAATAACAAAACACAGAGCGAATAAATTGTAAGTCCTGTACTGATGTATCGCATGGGTTACTGAATTAGTGTATAATGTTGTTACTAAAAAAAGAAAAGGAGCTTGAGTCATTGTCCAATTTCATTGAAAGCCCCGACTTCCTCTGGCAGTGCAATTACCGTACATTTGCTGTGTGGAAGCAACACTTAGGGCTGCGAAATGCTTGAACATGCAACATAATCGAAATTGGAACTGGAAGTACGTTGCTTTGAAATTTTCAGACATATTTATAGCTCATCTCCATGATAGAAACGTCGAATTCAATAATGACCAGCATAATACCGCAGAATACAGTATCTTTTCACATCTAATTTGACAAATTACTGGACACAAAACACTACCAATCCTCAAAATCTTCTGATTTCTGTCGATTTGGAACAATGAACTTTAGATCTCAAGGTGAATTGAGCAAATAATACAGTAAATCAAATTTGAACTGTGTAAGTAACTGAAATAATTTTTTGAGAAGGAAGTCGTCTGTATAGCTTAATATATTTTCATTTCTTACAACGATTTAGCAACTTCCGTAACGTATGCAGTCGTGTTCACAGTGAATAAAATATACATATTTCTTGGAAATCTTCTGGGGAAACATTTTACGATTACAGAGCAGACATGAGTAAATGTATGATGTGTCCTACTGCTCTTCAGCTCTGCTGGAACATTTGCGAGACAGAGGCCTTCAGAAAATAGTTCTACTGAAAACAAATATAAGCATTATGGGTATAAATGAGGATAATTTATGTCACTTATTGGTCACACAAGCCAATTCCACGCGTAATTGTGAGTGTAAAATGATCAACTAACATCATTCAGTTTTATCCGTATTTGCAGAGTACATGTGTGGCCGCTGATAAGAAATACATAGTCAGATGCTGTTAGGAACTCTTCAGGGACATATGTTACCCCTGTGAATAGTACTACTTACTGAAAATGCTGCTCTCCAGCCTGACACACGCCCCATAACACGCTCCATCCTTTAATATGGTTCTACTGCACTCATATGTGGCACAAATTTAATATTTGTTCCTAACGCACTTCATTTAACAACAAACATAAATTTTATACCTTGAAAACCCTATTTTTAATCATTTGAGATTTTTCCATCCCCTGCAATGTAAAACCCTTAAATCTAGCCCCGCACCACCACGCACACATCACACTGGCTAGGATTTGTAGTACGGTATGTTGCTCAGGGTACTTCCTCCTACAACTGTACAAAATTTTCTGACCACAGGAAATTTTTCCCCATATTTTCCTTCGTTTATATATGTATCGTGCATGTTGTTGTTGTTGTGGTCTTCAGTTCTGAGACTGGTTTGATGCAGCTCTCCATGCTGCTCATCCTGTGCAAGCTTCTTCATCTCCCAGTACCTACTGCAACCTACATCCTTGTGAATCTGCTAAGCGTATTCATCTCTTGGTCTTCCTCTACGATTTTTACCCTCCACGCTGCCCTCCAATACTAAATTGGTGATCCCTCGCTGTCTCAGAACATATCCTACCAACCGATCCCTTCTTCTAGTCAAGATGTGCCGCAAATTCCTCTTCTCCCCAATTCTATTCAGTACCTCCACATTAGTTGTGTGATCTACCTATCTAATCTTCAGCATTATTTTGTAGCACCACATTTCGAAAGCTTCTATTCTCTTCTTGTCCAAAATATTTATCGTCCATGTTTCACTTCCATACACGGCTACACTCCATACAAATAATTTCAGAAACGACTGCCTGAAACTTAAATCTATACCCGATGTTAACATATTTCTCTTCTTTAGAAACGCTTTCCTTGCCATTGCCAGTATACATTTTATATCCTCTCTATATCAACCATCATCAGTTATTTTGCTCCCCAAATAGAAAAACTCAATAACTACTTTAAGCGTCTTATTTCCTAATCTAATACCCTCAGCATCACCCAATTTAATTTGACTAAATTCCTTATTCTCGAGTTGCCCTTGTTAATGTTCATCTTATATCCTCCTTTCAAGACACAGTCCATTCCGTTCAGCTGCTCTTCCAGGTCCTCTGCTGTCTCTGACAGAATTACAATGTCATCGGCGAACCTCAAGTATTTATTTCTTCTCCATGGATTTTAATTCCTACTCCAAATTTTTCTTTTGTTTCCATTACTGCTTGCTCAATATACAGGTTGAATAACATCGGGGATGGGCTACAACCCTGTCTCACTCCCTTCCCAACCACTGCTTCCCATTCATGCCCCTCGACTCTTATAACTGCCATCTGGTTTCAGTACAAATTGTAAATAACACTTCGCTTCCAGTATTTTACCCCTGTCACCTTCAGAGTTTGAAAGAGAGTAAGAGAGTATTCCAGTCAACATTGGCAAAAGCTTTCTCTAAGTCCATAAATGCTAGGGACGTAGATTTGCCTTTCCTTAATCTACCTTCTAAGATAAGTCATAGGGTCAGTATTGCCTCACGTGTTCTAACATTTCTATGGAATCCAAACTGGTCTTCCCCGAGGTCGGCTTCTACCAGTTTTTCCATTCGTCTGTAAAGAATTCGCGTTAGTATTTTGCAGCTGTGACATATTAAACTGATAGTTTGGTAATTTTCACATCTGACAACACCTGCTTTCTTTGGAATTGCAATTGTTATATTCTTATTGAAGGCTGAGGCTATTTCCCCTGTCTCATAGATCTTGCTCACCAGATGGTAGAGTTTTGTCAGGGCTGGCTCTCCCAAGGCTATCAGTAGTTCTAATGGAATGTTGTCTACTCTCGGGGCCTTGTTTCGGCTTAGGTCTTTCAGTGCTCTGTCAAACTCCTCACGAGTATCATTGAAACGTCCCCTTAGAAAAATTATAAATGACTGTGGTTAAACTGACACATAGTATTTTTAGCGCAATGCAATCTTACTTTCAATAATTCCTACAAAAGAATGGCCCTGACTAACATTAACCTATACCTTTCACAAATCACTTACCTCACAAAAATCTTCGTTACTCGAACTACTGCAATACAGCGAGCGCCACTACTGCCAGCTAAATAAAAGGCATTGTTAGCAAAAGAAAGATTTTGATAGAGAACAAACAATGTACTTACCTCAATAGTGTTGAAAAGTCATAATATACATAGCAGTTCATGACATCTAGTCTTACAAATTTACTGTCTCTGATGGACACACGTCCAGATCATCCGCTCTCAAAACACCGCCATCTCTCTACCCACATCCACCACTGCTGGCGGCTCACCTCCAACTGCAGAGCGCTACGCGCTGTTAACCTCCAACTGCCCAACACTACAATAGCGAATATTCCAACAATGCCACCCAGCCACAGACTGCCCACAGCACAGCCAGTGATTTTCATACAGACTGCTACGTGGTGTTACCAATATAAAAACCTAAAGAGCCTACTTACATCATATCTCCCATTTCATCTTCATCTATATCCTCTTCCATTTCCATAATATTGTCCTCAAGAGCATCACCCTTGTACAGACCCTCTATATACTCCTTCCACCTTTCTGCTTTCTTAGTTAGAACTTGTTTCCCATCTGTGCTCTTGGTATTCATATGAGTAGTTCTCTTTTCTCCAAACGTCTCTATAATTCTCCTGTAGGCAGTATCTATCTTACCCCTAGTGATGTAAGACTCTACATTCTTACATTTGTCCTCTAGCCACCCCTGCTTAGCCATTTTGCACTTCCTGTCGATCTCATTTTTGGGACGTTTGTATTGCTTTTTGTCTGCTTCATTTACTGCATTTTTATATTTTCTCCTTTCATCAATTAAATTCAATATTTATTCTGTCACCCAAGGATTTCTATTAGCCCTCGTCTTTTTACCTACTTTATCCTCTGCTGCTTTCACTACTTCATCCCTCAAAGCTACCCATTCTTCCTCTACTGCATTTCTTTCCCCCATTCTTGTCAGTTGTTCCCTTATGCTCTCCCTGAAACTCTGTACAACCTCTGGTTCTTTCAGTTTATCCAGGTCCCATCTCCTTAAATTCCCACCTTTTTGCTGTTTCTTCAGTTTTAATCTACAGTTCATAACCAATAGATTCTGGTGAGCGTCCACATCTGCCCCTGGAGATGTCTTACAATTTAAAACCTGGTTCCTAAATATCTGTCTTACCATTATATAATCTATCTGAAACCTTCGAGTATTTCCAGGCCTCTTCCATGTATAATCTTCTATTATGATTCTTGAACCAAGTGTTAGCTATGATTAAGTTGTGCTCTCTGCAAAATTCCACCAGGCGGCTACCTGTTTCATTTCTTACCCCCAATCCATATTCACCTACTACGTTTCCTTCTCTCCCTTTTCCTACTACCGAATTCCAGTCACCCATGACTATCAAATTTTCGTCTCCCTTCACTATCTGAATAATTTCTTTTATTCCATCATACATTTCTAACTGCTGCCTGACTATCCATGTAAAGGCCTTTAATTGCTTGCAAAAGTTTGCCTCCTATTCCATAATCTCGTAGAACAGACAATAACTTCCTCCTAGGAACCCGGTCATATGCCATTTCTAGATCTATAAAGCATAGATACAATTCCCTGTTCCACTCATAACACTTCTCCATTATTTGCCGTAAGCTAAAGATCTGGTCCTGACAACCTCTAAGAGGCCTAAACCCACACTGATTTTCATCCAATTGGTCCTCAACTAATGCTCGCACTTTCCTTTCAACAATACCTGAGAAGATTTTACCCACAATGCTGATTAAAGAGATACCTCTGTAGTTGTTACAACCTTTTCTGTTTCCATGTTTAAAGATTGGTGTGATTACTGCTTTTGTCCAGTCTGATGGAACCTGTCCCGACTCCCAGGCCATTTCAATTATCCTGTGTAGCCATTTAAGACCTGACATTCCACTGTATTTGATGAGTTCCGACTTAATTTCATCCACCCCAGCTGCTTTATTGCACTGCAGTCTATTGACCATTTACTCCACTTCCTCAAATGTGATGCTATTTCTATCATTATTCCTATCCCATTCTGCCTCGAAATCTGAAACATTACTGATCGTATTTTCACATACATTGAGCAACTCTTCAAAATATTCCCTCCATCTGCCCAAGGCATCCACAGGATTAATCAGCAGTTTTCCTGACCTGTCCAAAATACTAGTCAATTCCTTTTTACCTCCCTTTCGAAGACTGCTAATTACACTCTAGAATGGTTTTCCAGCAGCTTGACGCATAGTCTCCACCCTGTTTCCAAAGTCTTCCCAAGATTTCTTCTTGGATGCTGCAATTATCTGTTTGGCTTTGTTTCTTTCTTCAACATAACTTTCTCTGTCTACCTGAGTTCTAGTATGTAGCCATTTTTGATACGCCTTCTTTTTCCTTTTACAGGCAGCCTTGACTGTGTCATTCCACCAAGCTGTTTGCTTCATCCTACTTTTACACACTACTGTTCCAAGACATTCTTTAGCCACGTCTAGTACTGTGTCCCTGTACCTTGTCCATTCCTTTTCCAATGACTGTAATTGACTACATTCAACAAACTGGTACCTTTCTGAGATCACTGTTATGTACTTGTGCCTGATTTCCGGGGCAGACCAAGGAGAAGGTACCTGGATTCGGTTAAGAATGATTTTGAAGTAATAGGTTTAACATCAGAAGAGGCACCAATTTTAGCACTGAATAGGGGATCATGGAGGAATTTTATGAGGGGGGCTATGCTCCAGACTGAACGCTGAAAGGCATAATCAGTCTTAAATGATGATGATGATGATGAGGAACAAGACTATTGGTCAGGTGAATACAGGGTAATAAATACAAAATCAAATAGTGGTAATGCAGGAGTAGCTTTAATAATGAATAAAAAAAATAAAAGTGCGGGTAAGCTACCACAAAGACCATAGCGAACGCATTGCTGTGGCCAAGGGAACCATTGACATTAATGGGGGAAAGAAATACGTTAGAAGAAAAATGGGTAGCTTTGAGGGATGAAATAGTGAAGGCAGCAGAGAATCAAGTAGGTAAAAAGACGAGGGCTAGTAGAAACCCTTGGGTAAAAGAAGATATATTGAATTTAATTGATGAAAGGAGAAAATACTACAATGCATTAAATAAAGCAGGCAAAAAGGAATACAAACGTCTCAAAAATGACATCGACAGGCAGTGCAAAATAGCTAAGCAGGGATGTCTAGAGGACTAAAGTAAGGATGTAGAGGCTTATATCACTTGGGATAAGACACATACTGCCTACAGGAAAATTAAAGAGTCTTTTGGAGAAAAGAGAACCACTTGTGTGAATATCAAGAGCTCAGATGCAAACCCAGTTCTAAGCAAAAAAGGGAAAGTTGAAAGGTTGAAGGAGTATACAGAGGGTCTTTACAAAGGTGATGTACTTGAGGACAATATTATGGAAATGGGAGAGGATGTAGATGAAGATGAAATGGGAGATATCATACTGCGTGAAGAGTTTGACGGAGCACTTTAAGACCTGAGTCGAAACAAGGCCCCGGGAATAGCCAACATTCCATTAGAACTACTGACAGCCATGGGAGAGTCAATCTTGACAAACCTCTACCATCTGGTGAGCAAGGTGTATCAGACGTGCGAAATACTCTCAGACTTCAAGAAGAATATAATAACTCCAATCCCAAAGAAAGCAGGTGTTGACAGATGTGAAAATTACCGAACTATCAGTTTAATATGTCACAGCTGCAAAAAACTAACGCGAATTCTTTACAGGCAAATGGAAAAACTGGTAGAAGCCGACCTCGAGGAAGATCAGTTTGGATTACGCAGAAATATAGGAACTCAAGAGGAATTACTGACCCTATGAATTATCTTAGAAGATAGGTTAAGGAAAGGCAAACCTAAGTTTCTAGGATTTGTAGACTTAGAGAAAGCTTTTGGCAATGTTGACTGGAATACTCTCTTTCATCTTCTGAAGGTGGCAGGGGTAAAATACAGGGAGCGAAAGGCTATTTACAATTTGTACAGAAACCAGGTGGCAGTTATAAGGGTCAGGGGCATGAAAGGGAAGCAATGACTGGGAAGGGAGTGAGGCAGGGTTGTAGCCTTGTAACCTCCCCCTCTCACTTATCGACCTTAATGACAGTGAAAAATTAAACTGTGTGCACCTAATGGAAATTTGGAAAAAGCAATCGTCACCGAATTTAATTTGTCGGTAAAGAGGGAGGAAAGGGTTACATCTAAATGAAAGGTAAAATGTAAATGAAATTGGTGGAAATTAATTTTGAAAAGGGATAAAGTTAATAAAGAAAGTAAATGTGTGGTCGTTACGTTAACAATTAATTGCTGTTAATTAGATATTTGAAATTTGGGGAAACTTACGGTCGCCAGTCCTATGGTCAACTATTATAATAACTGAAAAGGAAAGGTTACTGCACACATAATTAGCACTAAAGCGTGGCAACTGAAGGTTGACACGTGTTGTGTGAAAACTGAATGTTTGTCAGAAGTAATAAATTTCGCTAAACTCTGACTTAATTTAGCAAAAGAATTAATAAAACCGGAAAACTGAAAGTTAATTCAGTGACTGAAATTAATAGTGAGCTTTGTTTCTGAAGCACTACGAAATTCAGTAAAATAAGATTAGTCTTGGGCTACCTCAACAATCATTTCAAAAGCTACTTGAAGCTACGCAATTTAGAAATAAGAGATTTAACTTTGAACCTGACTTAAATGGTTCTGAACAGTTAACAATAGTAAAATTTAGTAACTAACCAAGTTGAGCTGCAGCCACAGCTTAATTTGTGCTTGTGTAATCTGAATATAGTAGCCAGCTATGAATACTTTAACTGAACTTTGAAATTAAGGCAGTAAAATGGAATGACATTACTTTAATGCTGACGTTTGAATCCCAACGACACTCTAGTTCATTCTGGAAAAGGAAGAGACCTTGCTTGGTAATGCAATTGGGACAATGAGCAACAAATGTTCATGCTAAGTTGCTGTAATTTTAGTTATGAAAATTGAACAGTTTTAAAAGCTGAGGTCTGCTATACAGTTCTAAAACTTTACGTGCTTTTAGTCTTCCTTGATGGTTGATTGAAGGTTTGCAGTCGTCGATCGAGGAGGTGACGACAATCACTCATTGTCGGCCGTAGCTGTTGCAGAAGCTCGATGTTGCCGCGCCTTCTTCTCGACACGGTCACCAGGCGAAACGGGCTCTTGATGTGCGCCAGCTAATGCTTCCCGTCCGCGACACCGTATCAGAAACTATCATAGCAAGTCGAGCCCAATTACATGCTGCCAAACCCCGAAAGCGCGGCAACTCGCGGGAGCGTCACACGACACACCAGCTCCACCGCCCTACTCCAGCCAGACTCCCTCTGCCCGCGCTCCATGCGGCAGAGTTAACACTACCAAAGATCCTAAACACTTTGGTTCTCCACACGACCTATCGATGTAGTCGTTCGATAGCATAGTTTTCCCTAGGCCAAAACCAGCGTAAAAACACAAATAATATTTGCAAATAAAAATCATATATATATATATATATATATATATATATACACACACTCCTGGAAATTGAAATAAGAACACCGTGAATTCATTGTCCCAGGAAGGGGAAACTTTATTGACACATTCCTGGGGTCAGATACATCACATGATCACACTGACAGAACCACAGGCACATAGACACAGGCAACAGAGCATGCACAATGTCGGCACTAGTAAGGTGTATATCCACCTTTCGCAGCAATGCAGGCTGCTATTCTCCCATGGAGACGATCGTAGAGATGCTGGATGTAGTCCTGTGGAACGGCTTGCCATGCCATTTCCACCTGGCGCCTCAGTTGGACCAGCGTTCGTGCTGGACGTGCAGACCGCGTGAGACGACGCTTCATCCAGTCCCAAACATGCTCAATGGGGAACAGATTCGGAGATCTTGCTGGCCAGGGTAGTTGACTTACACCTTCTAGAGCACGTTGGGTGGCACGGGATACATGCGGACGTGCATTGTCCTGTTGGAACAGCAAGTTCCCTTGCCGGTCTAGGAATGGTAGAACGATGGGTTCGATGACGGTTTGGATGTACCGTGCACTATTCAGTGTCCCCTCGACGATCACCAGTGGTGTACGGCCAGTGTAGGAGATCGCTCCCCACACCATGATGCCGGGTGTTGGCCCTGTGTGCCTCGGTCGTATGCAGTCCTGATTGTGGCGCTCACCTGCACGGCGCCAAACACACATACGACCATCATTGGCACCAAGGCAGAAGCGACTCTCATCGCTGAAGACGACACGTCTCCATTCGTCCCTCCATTCACGCCTGTCGCGACACCACTGGAGGCGGGCTGCACGATGTTGGGGCGTGAACGGAAGACGGCCTAACGGTGTGCGGGACCGTAGCCCAGCTTCATGGAGACGGTTGCGAATGGTCCTCGCCGATACCCCAGGAGCAACAGTGTCCCTAATTTGCTGGGAAGTGGCGGTGCGGTCCCCTACGGCACTGCGTAGGATCCTACGGTCTTGGCGTGCATCCGTGCGTCGCTGCGGTCCGGTCCCAGGTCGACGGGCACGTGCACCTTCCGCCGACCACTGGCGACAACATCGATGTACTGTGGAGACCTCACGCCCCACGTGTTGAGCAATTCGGCGGTACGTCCACCCGGCCTCCCGCATGCCCACTATACGCCCTCGCTCAAAGTCCGTCAACTGCACATACGGTTCACGTCCACGCTGTCGCGGCATGCTACCAGTGTTAAAGACTGCGATGGAGCTCCGTATGCCACGGCAAACTGGCTGACACTGACGGCGGCGGTGCACAAATGCTGCGCAGCTAGCGCCATTCGACGGCCAACACCGCGGTTCCTGGTGTGTCCGCTGTGCCGTGCGTGTGATCATTGCTTGTACAGCCCTCTCGCAGTGTCCGGAGCAAGTATGGTGGGTCTGACACACCGGTGTCAATGTGTTCTTTTTTCCATTTCCAGGAGTGTATGTGTGTGTGTGTGTGTGTGTGTGTGTGTGTGGTTTATATATATATATATATATATATATATATATATATATAAACCACACACGTTTCTGTGTCTTTATATATTCTATTTTTTACTATATATATATATATATATATATATATATATATATATATATAGTAAAAAAATAGTGTGTGTGTGGTTTATATATATATATATGTATATATATATATATATATATATATATATACCACACACACACTATTTTTTTACTATATATATATATAGTAAAAAAATAGAATATATAAAGACACAGAAACGTCATATCTTCAGGTAACAAAATAAGGAAAAAAAATTATAGTACAATAGATGGAAATAGGAGGATATGCATTTCCGGCGTTACAGCCTCTCCCCGATGTTTTTCAATGAGTATACTGAGCAAGGAGTAAAGGAACAAAAGAAGAATTCGGAGTTGGTATTAAAATGCATGGATAAGAAATAAAAAACTTTTAGGTTCGCCGATGACGCTGTAACTCTGTCAGAAGCAGCAATGGCCTTGGAAGAGCAGTTGAACGGAATGGACAGAGGGTATAAGATGAACATGAACAAAAACAAAACAAGGATAATGGAATGTAGTTGAATGAAGTCGGGTGATGCTGAGGGAATTAGATTAGGAAATGAGACACTTAAAGTAGTAATGGAGTTTTGCTATTTGGGGAGCAAAATAACTGGCAATGGGAAGGTAAGCGTTCCTGAAGAAGAGAAAATTGTTGACATCGAGTATGGATTTAAGTGTCAGGAAGTCGTTTCCGAAATTATTTGTATGGAGTTTAGCCATGTATGGAAGTGAAACATGGACGATCAATATTTTGGACAAGAAGAGAATAGAAGCTTTCGAAATGTGTTGCTGCAGAAGAATGCAGAAGATTAGATGGGTAGGTCACATAACTAATGAGGAGATATTAAATAGAATTGGGGAGAAGAGGAGCTTGTGTCACACCTTGACAAGAAGAAGGGACCTGTTGGTAGGACACGTTATGAGGCATCAAGGGATCACCAATTTGGTATTGGAGGGCAGCGTGGAGGGTAAAAATCGTAGAGGGAGACGAAGAGATGAATGCACTAAGCAGATTCACAAGGTTGTAGGTTGCAGTAGGTACTGGGAGATGAAGAAGCTTGCACAGGATAGAGTAGCATGGAGAGCTGCATCAGACCAGTCTCTGGACTGAAGACCACAACATCAACAACATGCTGTTTGTATTATCTTACCCACACTCATATTTTTTTATTCATTATTATACCTACTCCTGCATTACCCCTATTTGATATTGTATTTATTACCCTGTATTCTCCTGACCAGATGTCTTGTTTCTCCTGTCTCCGAACGTCACTAATTCCCTCAATATCTACCTTTAACCTATCAATTTCCCTTTTTAAAATGTCTAACCTACCTTCCCGATTCAGGGATCTGACATTCCACGCTCTGACCCTTAGAACGCCAGTTTTCTTTCTCCTGATAACAACATCCTCCTGAGTAGTCCCCGCCCAGAGATCCGAATGGGGGACCATTGTACCTTGCATGTAATACGTTAAAAACTATATTTTTAACGTTGATGTATCGAGGTGATAAACGTATTATATCTTCAAGGACACTTCAGCGTTTTTAACATTAAAAGCCGCATAATAAGATGCAGAGTAATTTTTCAGTTGCTGAAGAAAATAATAATATATCGCATTAAGATTAAGATCTTTAAGTACTCATTTTATTCCAGGAAACAACACTAATAAACTTAAATATCACCTCTAACTATTCCAACGACGATTTTTTCAAGTCTTCTAGTACTATTATTATAATTATTAGACGGGAGTGAAGACTGGCACACACATAAATGATTCTTCAACATGGAAAAAGAACATCAAGGTTCTCATACTTGTCCAATGACAAATAATCAAGTCTTTATTTTCATGTTCTTTTAGTGGAACGACGTAGTGATGTGAATTTAAAAGGCTAGCTGGTTCCCGGCTTGGCTAAGGAGAGAACGCAGTGAAGGGATGGAACGGTGTACCCTGTAAGAATGACAGGGGCAGACCAGTGAGGACAGAAACTGTGCTGCCACAGATAAAGGAATAGGAAATCCCAGAAAAGGTTGGTACTGGAGCAAGTGGTAGATCCAAGGTCAAACCATCAGAAGCTTTGCATCTATGAAATTTTACTCGCAAATAACACAGAGAAAACTTAAAATTGAATTCAGTGGACCAACGGAGTAAATGGGGATATCAAATTACACGACTTTACGTGATAATTTCAATGCAGCAATGAACGATACAGTGACATCTCTTGTTCTGATTTTTTATATTGATTTTTATAAACAGCGACTGAAGAATATTCCAAATTATACAACTGGGGAGACCAGAGCTGCCACACTCGTAAAGACTATGTCAAACTGGAGCTGAAATGTACAGTAAATACAATAATGTGATCAAAAGTATCTGGACACCCCCAAAAACATACGTTAATTATATTAGGTATGCATTGTGCTGCCATCTACTGCCAGGCACTCCATATCAGCGACCTCAGTAGTCATTACACATCGTGAGAGGACAGAATGGGGAGCAGAATGGGGAGCTCCGCGGAACTCACGGACTTCGAATGTGATCGGGTGATTGGTTGTCACTTGTCTCATACGTCTGCACTCGAGATTACCACACTCCTAAACTTCCCTAGGTCCACTGTTTCCGATATGATGGTGAAGTGGAAACGTGAAGGTACACGTGCAGCACAAAAGCGTACAAGCCGACCTCGTCCGCTGACCGAGGCCGCCGACAGTTGAAGAGGCTGGTAATGGTGGCGACTGCATGTTTCAACAAATTCGAGCATCTGTTCATAATGCACGGCCTGTGGCGGAGTGATTACACGAAAATAACATCCCTGCAATGGACTGGTCTGCACACTGTCCTGACCTGACTCTTATAGAACACCTTTGGGATGTTTTGGAATGCCGATTTCGTGCCAGGCTTCACCGACCGACACCGATACCTCTCCCACTGCAGCACTCCGTGAAGAATGGGTTGCCTTTTCCCAAGAAACCTTCCAGCACCTGATTGAGCGTATGCCTGCGAGAGTGGAAGCTGTCATCAAGGCTAAGTGTGGGCCAACACCATACTGAATTCTAGCATTACCGATGGAGGGCGCCACGAACTTATAAGTCATTTTCAGCCTGGTGTCCGGATACTTTTGATCACATAGTGTAAATACGAACCTAGCTTTATTCTATAACTTCACGCAGAAAACTTACGCTCCTTCATAGTCATGGTTCGACCAAAATATTCCACAATTCCAGTAATTTCCCTGTTCTAGACAGCAGCAGTCATCGCAACCAATACCTTTACCTAGATGGAAACACAAAACACGTTTACAGTACCCATTCTTCTTACATCACTGGACAAAAAATTACTCACCCCTAAAGTTATCATTACAAGCAGCGTTTAATAACGTGTAATTCCGCTGCTGAATTCGGTAACAGCCTGGATTCGGTTACGAAGTGAGTCCACAAGGTTGTGCAGGTACGTCGCGTTCAGGATGCCACTCGCTGTAGATCTGAGCACGCAACTTCATTAAATTACGGGGATGCTAATTTCGGTGTTTTATCCACTGTTCCAACACGTTCCACTAGTTTTGTATGGGGTTCAAGTCGTGATTTTTCAGGCCAATTAAGATGTAGTAGAGTGGGGGAGTGTTCAGTAAACCATGTTCTTCCAGCCCAGTGAATTTTATTGTGGTCGGCTTTATGTGCCTCTGCGAGAAGTGGTTTCTTGCAACGCGTACCGACTCCATAACTATGTTCATTGCGTGTAGCTGCCGTTCCAGTATTCTCTCACTCACATGTTGTGATGGACCCTCATTAACTACCTGCAACAATTATTGTCGGGTTTGGAATCGATTTTGATTCATAAGCCATGAAACGTGTCTTCTTCTTTTCCCCATCAGAGCTCTGACGTGTTTAGTGGCTACTTGCGTTACACGACTGCTTGTAAGCACAATGACCAGTCCGACACACCAACTCAACACCAACAAATTCAATAACTTCACACACCTTATAGCCATGGACACGGCCAAACACGATTGACCCTTTTTTGTCACTCTTTCAAATCCTTACCTTTTACCCTTGTCGACGTACAATGTTCGCTTGAAACATAAATGCTTCACTGATCGCTACTGCCTAAGCCCCCTTAGTCAGAGCACGAACATTTGAACACATGATTCGATCGCTGCGCCATCTATCATCGCTTAACACATCATCTGCGCGTGCGCAAAGCTTAACTATGTTTTTGTACGGTGAGCTCATGTGGACGGTCCACAACACTCGTAAATTTGTCGATGAAAGTCGATCTCATTCACACATAAACCGGCTAATTGTGCTTTCTACACTTCATGCAAAAACTGACGCTCAAGTAAGTTCAGATTATTTTTCTTGACGACATGATTTCGCATGTCGGCACGTTAAGTCAGCTTTGAGATCCCACCCAAATGTCAGCGTACCATAAAAGTTTTGCAGTCATACACTGAGTAATTGTGAGGCTTCGGCGAATGTCATAATATACATTTAGAAAAAAAGGAAGGAGATTAGGTCGTGTCGATGACCAGCACACTCGCCGATTTGACGTGGAAGGGGAAGCAAGCTGTTCGAGTGTTTTACGAAGGAACCGCTCTTATATTAGCCGTAAACGATTTCAGAAACATTGAAATCTGGGTACCTGGATGGGGTTTTGAACACTGTTCCTTCTGGATAGGAATCTTGTGCCCAACGCCACACAATGCGCTGGGTTTCACTTACGGTTACTGAATCCATCATGCAGTTTACTGGTGATAAACACATCTGTTTGTCTTCACAAAGATCTAACAACATTTAGCTATGGGCAGTATTTCCTGGTTGCGCTATACAGCGTGTTTAACCCTGCACATTATAAAACAACATTTCATTGCTTTTGTTATCAATTTATGCTTTGAATAAGTGGTGCAAAGTTATCGAACAAATTTCGTTAACTTATGTAACTGGTGTCTGTCAATAATGAGAAGTCATCAGACCGAGCACCTAAGCATTAAATTAGTCGGCAGGGTTTATATGGCATTTATGTTACACTGCCAGGGTTCGACAACGTGAGGAATTCCTACATCTCCCGAAGTACGCCATCAGTATGCTGACAACGAACGATATCCTAAAACTCTACTCTTCTGATTAATCGCTTCCGACGATTTTCGCCACAATTAGCTCGATTTAAGGTATCTAATTGAGAAAATTAATAAAATGGGAGTCCAAATTCGTAACAGCGTTTTCTGTTGTGCAACGCAAGACGGCTGACTGAAGACTGACTATAACGGCTGCAGTCACTGGCGAAACGTGAGGCGACGGCATCTGTATCGACTGCCAGTAACCCTGAATAATATGTTGAGTATCTACGAGTGCTGACTAACAGATGTTAGATTGCAATTTATTTGCCCGATAATTACAGATGTTTACCATCCCTCGCACAGATAACATGTCTAAAGCTTTTGTTTTGGCAATACAGTTCCTTGGCAACGTAACTTTTTAGAAAGAAGTAGTAACATATCACTCGCGAGCAGCACCTGCAGTGGTTGTCAAAGATTAGGTGTCAGGGCCGTTGATGACAAACTCCCCTCACTACATAAGGGACTTGTGACTACCTCAAAGGAAAAGAAGAGACACAACACACATTCCTAAACAGGTAGTCTAGGTCAAAACTCATAATATCTCTGGAAACAAATACCTGTTACGATATAGACCTATCAGTGATGTCATCTGCCTCTCGTACGCAGGAGCAGACACCTTAGGCAGTACTGCAAGTGACTACCATGCATCCTTACTCATCTTTCACCCCTTATTTACAGTGAATCACGCACTCTTTCGAGTACACCTGGCTCCATTCGAATTCCTTCGCGTGCAGTGTACACTGGATGCACAACGTCTGCACGTTGTCGACGGGTTGGGCATACAATAATACATTTAAATGTTCCCTAAGCCAGAAATCCAGCCGATGCTACGGGACCTCATCAACCAACCGATGGCCCCTGTAACGTTCTTGTGCGATACTGAGGAAATAGGGTGATGCCCCGTCGTGTATAAACCATAATCGTTATCCTTGTGCAAAGGTATCGTTCTCCAATAACGCCGTTAATTCATCGTACAGAAAATCCGTAATACAAAGCATATTGTAGTCTGTTTGGTAAAGTGTATGGCCCTAGAAGTCTGCCACAGACGATTTCAGTCCATATACTGATACTGAAGCGCTCCTGACGCCTCACCTCCATGAGTACTCGAGCATTTGCACTGCTTACACGTGTATATTATGGTAATTTACTAATCTGCAACAGAAAGACTGCCAGCACCACCGAGTACTGAACATTACTCGTCACAAAAAAACGGTCCATATGTCAAGAGGTATTGGTTTGCGGACATATACAGGAACTTTCTTCTAGTACTGGCCAATTTACCATCAGTAGGAACGTGCGAGAGTTATTTTTTAAAGCCCTGTGTATTGTTCTTTCCTTCCGGGCGTTTCTTACATTTCACCCATATTTATCGACGATCTGACATTTATCAGTTTACAGATGGTGCAGCGATGGAGTGACTTGTTCAGCCGCACGTGCACTGCCTCTGCGGGAGTGTAGGGCAGTAGCGATAAGCGAGACTTTATGTTTGAGGCGGACAGTGTATGTAGACGTGATTAAATGTGATGACGTGTCAGGGTGACAAAAACAGGCAGTCGTGTTTGGGCGTGCTCGCAGCCATACGGTATGTGTGAAGTTGCTGGATTTGCTTTCTACGTTTCAGCCAGCAGTGGTGTAACACAGTGGCCACGAAACGCAACGAGAGAATTGTTGTCGGAGGAAGATACTGACTGGAGAGACCAGGCACACCTTTGCAGCCTTGTGAATCAGAATCGCTTCCCAAACCGACAGAAATTGCTACAGGCAGTGAATGGAGGTCTATACCAAGCTGTCAGCGACGGAACATTGCGACGGGAACTGCACACAATGAACGTTTGGATTCGCTCACCTAACAAAGGCCTTTGCTCACACAACAAATAAAGATAACAATAACAATTATTGGTTGGAGGAAAATGTGACTGGTTTCCTGACCACTTGCGCAATCAATTACATCTCCATTTGTCTGCAGGATCACCTGTCTTGAACCCCATAAAAATCTGTAAGATATTTTGCAACAGCGTTTCACCCGCTGTTGCCGACGACAGCATTCCCGCAATTTGGCGAAACTGCACGATCAAATCATGAGTGGGTTGAACTCGATGCGACGTAACTCCATAACCTTGTGGACTCACTTCCTAACCGAAACCAGGTGGATATCATGTCCAGGGTCGTATTTACACGGTATTAAATGGTAATTGTAATGCTTTCTGTAAGTGTGACTTATTTTTAGTCCGGTGATCTTACTTTCTAACCGAGATTGATTTATTCAACATCATACGGCATTTTACGTATGTTCAAAAAACGGATTTTAAAAAAGTACAGAATTCTTTCGATCACATTAGCAGAAAGATGATGGAACATGTGACAACATATGCATCAAATTCATTCTCCCGTGGATCAAGGTCGCTCGGAAAACTGAAAATGGCGACCGTAGACTTACAGGTAAAGTCAGGAAGTGGCGATTCTCTTAATTGCCGAGCTCTAAGCTTTAAGATGGTCAAATGGCTCTAAGCTCTATGGGACTTACCATCTGATCGTCATCAGTCCCCTAGACTTAGAACTACTTAAACCTAACTAACCTAAGGACATCACACACATATATGCTAGAGGCAGGATTTGAACCTGGGACCAGAGCAGCATCGCGGTTGCAGACTGAAGCGCGAGAACCGCTCGGCCACAGCGGCCGGCTCTAAGCTTTAAGGGTCCATGCATAAGGAACTGAATAAGATACGCCTTCTCTGAATGGTGTCGCAGACGTACTCAGTACGACTGACATCAGATAAACCTGAAGCAAGATAACTGCACTCTCGTTTCGTGATACCGTCGTAACACAATATACGGGAGAAACGGGGTGGTGCAGTGTCCTGCTGAAATCAAACGCTAAGTTCCTCCACAGATTCTCAATGAGAGACGATGGTGGAAATGTTAGGTGTCCCACTTCATCCCATGCAAATATCCTCGGACCAAGCACATCTTTATCATCTGTCAGAATTGTGTTCTGTTGCAACACCAAACAGACTAATTCATACGTAGCAAACTATCTGTTTTATTTTTTCGAATTCATTCTTCAAATAAATGTACGTATATTTTTATTTTGTTGTAAATTATTAATTGAAAATATGAAATAATATTCTTGCAAACTACTGAAAACAGTTTTGTAAAGATTGTAGCGGTCACTCTACTAATGTCAGATCTTTGTATTGTATAATAACCAAACTTGTTGTTGTTGTTGTTCTTGTGGTCTTCAGTCCTGAGACTAGTTTGATGCAGCTCTCCATGCTACTCTATCCTGTGCAAACTTCTTCATTTCCCAGTACTCACTGCAACCTACGTCCTTCGGAATCTGCTTAGTGTATCCATATCTTGGTCTCGCTCTACGATTTTTACCCTCCACGCTGCCCTCCAATGCTAAATATGTGATCCCTTGATGTCCCAGAACATGTCCTACCAAGTCGTCCCTTCTTCTTGTCAAGTTGTGCCACAAACTCCTCTTCTCCCCAATTCTATTCAATATCTCCTCATAAGTTATGTGATCTACCCATCTAATCTTCAGCATTCTGCTGTAGCACCACATTTTGGAAGCTTCTATTCTCTTCTTGTACAAAATATTTATCGTCCATGTTTCAGTTCCATACATGGCTACACTCCATACAAATACTTTTTGAAACGACTGCCTGACACTTAAATCTACACTCGATGTTAACAAATTTCTCTTCTTCAGAAACGCTTTCCTTGTCATTGCCAGTCTACATTTTATATTCTCTCTACTTCGACCATCATCAGTTATTTCGCTCCCCAAACAGCAAAACTCATTTACTTCTTGAAGTGTCTCATTTCCTAATCTAATTCCCTCAGCATCACCCGACTTAATTCGACTACAATCCATTATCTTCGTTTTGCTTTTGTTGATGTTCATCTTATATCCTCCTTTCAAGACACTGTCCATTCATTTCAACTGCTCTTCCAAGTCTTTTGCTGTCTCTGACAGAATTACAATGTCGTCGGCGGACCTCAAAGTTTATATTTCTTCTCCATGGATTCTAATTCCTACTCCAATTTTTTCTTTTTTGTTTTGTTTCCTTTACTGCTTGCTCAATATACAGATTGAATAACATCGGGGAGAGAAAGATTGTCTGAATAGTACCAGCTTGTATGGCAAGCCAGCGTGCGGGTGAAGTGTCGCAAGGTATAGTAAATGAGGTCGGACGAGAAGTAGCTATAAGAGTAAGGAAAGTAAGTGCATAAATGGCGTGGTGACGAAACGTATATTATGGATTCAATAAGCAGGCAGTCGTATGAGACATAGAACGATGTTTATTCAAGGAGAAGTCTTAATAGGATTATGAAATGAAGAGTACTGTTTGGCCAAATGGATTAAAATTAGCTCATAACTAGAAGAAGGGCCTTTTGCCTGATAACTGTTGCACCAAACCACTGCGCCGCGTCAACAGCTGCTCCATTTGAAAGTAACATTGTGCCATTTCAGACATTTAGAAATGTACCAAACTTTCCAGTTCGTAAAACCATTTTATCAAATAACACGGTGTTTCTGTGAACATTAATAATTTTCCTGCGTTAATGATTTTCCCGCTTCATTATTACGTGCAGGAGGATCCTATTCCTATCATTGCAATAAACAAGTGTCAAAATTAATGAAAGGAACTTGCATATTAAACTCATGGACCAGCCAGAAAGTAGAATTTAAATTTTGCTGTTGCAATGCAACGATGAAGTTAACAAGTGAACTGAAGATATTATTTCAGTTCTGTATGTTAACTGCTTTAATTATATTTTTGAGCATAAACTTTATTAATAATGAAAAACTGTTGTTCTTGCAAGGTAGGAGTTAATGCTATGATTTAAAAGTGAAATGATACGAGCGCCGACCCCTTTAAGGACAGAAGTTAGGAAACTGACTACGTTGGGCTGAAATTAAGTTAACATAACAATTACTGATACTAAAACGTAGACTTTCAGGGCCGTAAATGTCATGTCCATTATAATTATCCGGGCCATTATGTCGTGGTCGCTTGATGAATTCTGTGTCAATTCTAGCCGGTTCCACAAACATCTGAATAGTATAAACTCGAGAATTCAATTTACAATGGAGGAGGAGGTAGACGGCAAATTACATTACCTCGATGTGCTTGTTTTTAGAAACGAAAATGATAGTTTGGTCCACTCAGTATACCTGAAACTCACGCACACGGACCGTTATTTGCACCGGGATTCGAACCACCACCCACAACAGAAACGGGGTGTTTTGAAAACGTTAGCGGACAGAGCTAGAAATATTTGTGAACCTGAGTTGCTCGACTCTGAGATGGAATATCTCCACAATGCACTAATGAAGAACGGATATTCGTCCGCCGAAATAAAACGTGCGTTGAGACAGCCACGCAGAAACCATAGTGAAGTACAGGCTACTGCAAAATGTAAGGTTTTCCTGCCGTTTGTTAAAATGTAACGGAAAGAATAGGGAGGATCTTGACGAAGCGGAATATTACCGTAATTTACAAGCCCACCAGGAAGATACAGGAATACCTTAAGCCTGCCAAGGACGCTCGCAAACCATTGGAAAAAGCTGGAGTGTACAGCTGTGGAGATGTTTATGTGGGTACCACTAAAAGAACTGTTTCAAAACGTTTGGAAGAGCACAAGGGCAATTGTAGAAGAGGAGAAACGGAATGATCAGCTGTTCCGGCCAGGTAACCACCATATTCGTTTCGAGGAGACGCAAGTACTAGCGGCCACAAGCGGATATTTCGAACTCTACAGGGAGACAATCGAAATCGCCAAACACCCTGTCAATTTCAATCGAAAGGAGGAGGGCGTGAAATTAAACGGTATATGGATGCCGGTGTTGAAGAAGATATGTTCCAGCCGTCCACCACTCGGTGATGGCAACGGCGATCGACGACAGCGGACAGCGGCCAATTGCACTGAAGTTTTCAAAACACGTGACGTCACGCCTCGGCACGGGAGCGCGCGGACACGGAATTTAGCGGCAGTCAGTAGCGAGCCAGTGGGTGTGTTGGACCTTCCATCGAGCTACAGACCCCCTTGAAGGTGACCCTGGCAGACGGGGACGAAACGTTGGAAATTGACACTGAATTCATCAACCGACCACGGCATAACAGCCCGAATAATTATAATGGACATAACAATTACTACGCATTAGTGGGCGACAACGGTCAATGCACAAGCGGGAGCTCAGTTGAAATTGCCGGAGGTTATAAAATCTTTGAAAGTGGATTATCATAGTATTGAACAGAAGTAATCTCACCTGCAAGATGTAACGCGGTAACGCTTGAGAAACGTTACTCACTATAATGTTCACTGTCAACAGGTTATATTGACTCCTTTCGCTACCGGAATATAAAACAATTAAATGAGCCAACGCCGAAAATAGCAGGTCTTAGCTTCTGTATTTTGCCTTCTTATCAAGAACTGACGGCTGAATGTTTCTTCCACTTTCTTCAGTTTGAGTTTGTCGAATTTCGTAGATAATTTATGGAAAAGTGAGATGCTTAATTTCTAAGAATTTAAGCATCTCATTTTTCCACATAATACCTTTACTTAATGAGTTGCTCGCCATAAAGATGTAACTAAAAAAATTTACGTTTGCTCAGAATATGTAGCCGGTTCTTCGAGTGGATCAAGATCTTATTAACAGGATGTGCAGCATTTTGCTCTGTAAGGAGCGAATGGTTCAGAGCTGCCTCGGTAAAGTATGATGTTCCGGATTTTATTTGCATTCCATCTTAATGGATTATCAAATATTAGCTGTAATAAAGGTATCAGAAAAAGGTAAAGTCTGTGGGTCAGCGCACGTCAGCGGTCTACTGGCCTGATTGTAGGTGGAGTGCAGACTTTCTTCGTTCCAGCAGCAGGATGGGGAGGGTGGCAAACCCGTTGCCCGGCCGTCTTTTATCTCTCGGAAGGATCCCCAGTATTGATTTGATAGCACGCTGAGTGGACCTGGGCAGTTGTGGAAGAGCGGGAAGTAGAAAAAATCCGCACCCATATCCGGGATCGAATCTGGGACAACGAGGGTACCCTACTCGATAACCCATGATGGCCACATTAGTCGCAGTACTGCCGAAATGTGTGGGATGCCTATGTGGTTGGCCTAATAAGGGAAATTAATCTTATAAAAGTAAATGGAATGTGAAATATTTTAGGACTGATTGGCTCGCAGAATAGTAAAAGAGACTTTCAGGTGGCATATACACGAAGAAACATATCTCATGTATTTTGTGTAAACCTCCACACAAACATCCAAAATGTGATTTTAACGGTGGAATCTGAGAATATTGTGAAACGCTTAACCTTGCAAATCTTACGTTGGACTGAGAAGGGGGGAGGCACACAGCAATCGTCCATTTCACGCTTAAAATGTGAACATAACATAAAGCGGTTATCATGGATGACATAATGGAATCGGTGAAAAAGGGCCAAGTACAATTTTTTCAGGTTACATTTACCGGATATAAATTATCTTTGTATCTGTTCGCAGTGTTTGCGGTAACAAGGGCTCATATCTCATCAGTATACATGCTCGTTAGATGGGTGATGAGTTAGAGAAGTAGCCATGTCCAGAGATGACTCCACAGAAGTCCAGATAAACAACAACTCTGATGCGTCCGTCGTTTAGTTTCATAAACGCGAAGACAGAAGATACTCTGAACTTCAAGACCTGGTGGCCTGACTGCTACAAAAGCGATGCTACCTGAGAGTGCTTTTATGTTAGCAAAACCAAAATGAAGTTTCAGATGTCTGCGTACGGCCTCTTCATTTTCCGTAGCAATTCTCCTAGAATTATTGAAGCCGAGCCATTCATTCCTGGACTCACTGCCTTCTAGTTTCCGCTGTTCAAAGGATGATGTAAGACAGGTCTTCCAAAGAAACAACCAAATAGTGGACCTGTTCCAATAAAAAGTAAGAAACTAGACGATGTAGAAATGTTCTGTACTGCATACTTGACGAAAAGAAACCATTTTATAACATTATAAATGAACCTTTATGCTCGTAACACACTCTGTTACTGCTATTATGAATATGAACAATATAAAGTTGCATATCACAATCCTTCCGCTCCAAACGGAACGCTAGTTGCCTCTTCAACATCATCAAGTTCGAAAAAGGGTCACCTCCAGTTCTTTCATACTGGATTATTGTCCACACTCGATGGCTAAATTATGGTGTATATTGTTTCACCTACATAGCATCTTCACGACACGATGCTTAAACCCATTGTGCAGTAACACAAATTTTTTGTGTCTACTGAAAAATTTATTTTCTGGGACGTAACCCCATTTCCAACTCAATTCAGTTCAGTTACCCCCTTCAATACATTTTATACTCAAATGAGAAGTATAGCACTCTACGTACATTCGGATCGTGAAGTGTATAGTAGCTTACGTACATTCGGCTCATGAAGGCGTTGACTGTGAAATGACACCCGCATTTTCTTGTCACTATAATTTCGTGCCATATCCGAGATTTTATAAAATTTCCACTGGGTGATTCACTTACAGAGAGGAAAACTCACAGTTCAGAAAGTAATAATATGAAAATTTTTAAGAGCGCGTATGCAGAGCATAAATGAAGTACAATGTTATTTCTGGTTCAGTGCCAAAATCTGAAGCCGGAATTCGGATTGATGTGAAACTATCCATCTGAATCGTTTCACCCGGATTTTTCTTTTTGTTTAGTTCGTCGAGTGAGGCACAGCAGAATAAATCTTTTCACTGTGTTTTTATGCAGGACGGAATGGCCCACATAACACTTGTAAGAGGAATAACGAGAATTAATTTAGGTAGGTACGGCCAAGCCGCACACCGATACTGCTGCAGACAATATAGTATTAATTCAAGTTAACAACTCGTTGGGGACTCTTTATTTTGCTTAGGAAAGCACGGCTCACGCTGAACAAACGCGGTTGTACGACGTTTCCCTGGAAGGTCAGAGTTTGCTCTGAAAACACCTGTCTGTGCCCTTGTGGCGTGTACTCTCCCCTACATTAACAACTCTCTTCGCTGCTGTGCAAGCTGAAGCAGCAGATAACGGCAATTAATTAGCATATGTGGAAACTTCTCGATCCAGAAAGCATAGTTTCGTTAAGAACTCCACGTGGGTACGAAAACAGTTTATTTTGCTTTGTACCATTAATCTCACCAACAGAGCAAAACCCATAGCCTCTAACAACACTAAAATACTTTGATAAATTTTAGTTAAATAGTTTCAATGCAAATCATTCTTCATATTGATAAAACTAGATCTTCATTTTTTTGTTTCTATTTGTTCTCTTAGAATAATCATGAATTTTAATCGCAATTATTGTTTCCAGGATGTGCATTATAATCTAATCAGTATTTCCATTATGATAGGGATGAGGATAAAATACACTGCATTACACGTCGGGCATGTATTGATGTCGCAATGTTACATATACTTACTGCAGTGCATAAACTTCTTCATAATGTGTGGATAATATCGCTCCCATAGCTGCATAAAAAAATTAAACACTGTGTCAAAACTTCAAAGTAAATGGTGAAGAACTCCTGTGTATATATATATATAAACCATTTGTAGTTTTATTTATGTAGATGTAAATATTCGTTTGTTGCAGAATCTAAAATCTCCAAAACTTCTTCAATGATTGTTTTGAAATTTTGACATGACATTGTATTCGAAAATACATACAAATGTTATTCACTGTTGCTTTGACATTTTAACAAGACATTGGACTGGACTGTGGCCCTGTTGCTATACCTGCTGGAGTGACACATATATATGTGGCACTGTACAAAAATGTAATAATTATAGGTGAACTTTATACACGAATTTAATGTTTGTTTCGTCAAAATCTGAAGTCTCCAAAATGTAAATATAACATGTCTTTCAAATATAAAACTGTTTTTATACACATATTTTAATATATGTAATACATAAATAAATTGTAATATGTAAAGTGGAAAACTCTATTATCAAAAATTTCGAAAAGCTGTTGACCAATTTACTTCAAAGTGTTACTCTAACAAACGTTTGGACACATAGGTAATATCTGTAATATATAAGTATGTATTTTTCAGGATAAAATTCAGTTGTCAGTTGCAAAAATATTTTTATAACGCTTTGCCAGATTCAGCTGAATAATCTGTCGTCTTCAGAAGCCTACAAAATTAGCGATATTATAAATATTTAGAGCTTGGCTATACATTTATGCGAAGTATAAAAAGTTTTTTGTACAGAAACTAAGTTAGTATTGATTTGATATCAGTATCACCTTACAGATGCATAATATCATGATATGTCAAGAAATTTACATGTTGCGTGTGATTATTGTAAACAAAAACTGACAGTTTACAGTAATAGAATGGTATGTTCATTGAGCTGTTGTGTTAGTAGCAATGAACATATATAAAAGCATCTTAAAAGTATACAAAGGTATACAAATCTGTTATACATAATGCACAGGAAAAAACATGGCAAACAGTTCTACCATATAAAAGGAATTGGTTAATTTTCACATTTTATAAGAAATTATATGCAATCAAAACTGTGTTTCTTAATGTAAGTTGATCATTCAACAAATCTTTTGAATTATGGGGCTTATATGAATTATGGGACTTACATGAATTATCGCAAATGCTCCGGAATGTGGGACCAAAAAGCCTCCCTGTCTGTCCTCTATAAAATATTTGGACATATTACAATGTATTTTATACACTCCAGATTTGAGAAATTTGTCAGCCAGGAGTTTCTCATTATGTATAAGGAGCAACTTGGCAGCATCATTGCTGGTGAAGCACAGATTTCGAATCTTATAAATACATTAGATATGCAGTATGAAATGTCACCTATAAATGGGATTGTAGTGCATTTCTTAACAGTAACGCCATTTTTATTGAGTGTAGTGCAGTTTATATTCTTACTGGTTTTGTTATTATAAAGTTTTCGTTCAAAGGATGCTTGATAGCTGCGCGGAATTAGCCGAGCGGTCTAAGGCGCTGCAGTCATGGACTGTGCGGCTGATCCCGGATGAGGTTCGAGTCTTCCCTCGGGCATGGGTGTGTGTGTTTGTCCTTAGGATAATTTAGGTTAAGTAGTGTGTAAGCTTAGGGACTGATGACTTTTGCTGTTAAGTCACATAAGATTTCACACACATTTGAACATTTTTTAATGCTTGATATCCATCTTTGAACTCCATATACTTTAAGTTATTAAGTGCAATAGCAGGAGAGGTTAGTGGCACCTCAGTAATAAGGTCGATCATAGCTTGTAAGAATCTCACTTCATGCTTAAAGGTGTGAGAAGGTGAGGCATGAATGATGTTATGTGTTGTAATCGGTTTCCTGAACTATCGGAGTTGAGTTTGCCACCTACTAAACATGATATGTCAAGAAATTTACATGTTGTGTGTGATTATTGTAAACAAAGACTGACAGTTTACAGTAACTGAATTATATGTTCATTGAGCTCTTGTGTTAGTAGCAATGAACATGTGTAAAGGCATCGTAAAAGTATATATTACAGAAAACTATATATATGCAATGTCATTCTCTGTGAGAAACAGAAGAGAGATGATTAACTCTCTAAAATATGTCACTTTCCCTCCTGGCCACATACTCACATCTTTTGATATTACATATCTCTACACTAACATTCCTGCATACAAAACTATCCATATAATTGAAAACAATTTCACTAAGTACAAGAAACTGAATTCAAATGAAATTAAAGAATTTATAAGATTTTTGAGAGTAATTCTAAAGCACAACTACTTCAGTTTCAATGGTCACCTACATCAACAAGATGAAGTCCTTGCTATTGTGAACTGTCTTGCTGGGCATTGTACCTTACATTTCCATTAATAATTTTGAAATAAATTTTTATAGTTCCTATCCCATTCTAGCCAATAACATTACATTTTACATGCGATATGTCGATGGTCCCATCACTGTTTTAAAAGAAGATGTGAAGGATACCAAATTAGTTATTGACTCACTGAAGTGCGTCCATCCTTAAACTAAATTTACATATGAAATACAAAATCAACATAATGAACTGAGTTTTATGGATGTGAGACTATTTGTAGTAGATGGTACTATTAACTTTGATATTTAGAGGAAACCCACCACAAAAGGTAACATTAGTCATGTCTCTTCTTGTCACGACTTGAAGCATTCTTTCTCGCGACGATCGACCATATTACTGAGCTGCTGCTAACCGTATGGCATTCTTCCACACGATAATCGACCACATTACTGAGCTGACGCTAACCCCATCAGCTATTGCTGCAGAACTTAATAACTAAAAGTATAAAGCGATGAAAAACGGATATCAAGCATCCCTTGTACAAAAAATTCATGATACTAAAATAAACAAGAACAAACATTTCTATACGCTCAATAAAAATGGCCTTACAATTAAAGAATATGCTACAATCCCAATTTTAGATGACACCTCATATCGTATAATTAATTTATTTAAAGAATATGACGTTACTATGAACTTTACCACCAATAATGCCAGCGAGTTGCTCTTTACGAGGGGCGTGAGAAAAGTAATGAGACAGGCAGCACTGTGAGCATTCTGACAACGTTGTGATGTTCTGCCTGTGTAGACCGGTGTGTTCATCCCCTGCAGACGCTCAGTCTGAGTTCCACCTCCGCACGGCCATCACGTGGTATCTGATAGCTCCATCACAGATGTTTTTGTTGTGTGTTACGAAAATGGAAAGCGGAATTTAGAGCAATTTCATGCCACCAAAGTTTATGTTACACTTGTGGAATTCGCCAGTGTGATTTTTGAAAATCGGAAACAAGCTTAAGTGGAAAACACCTTTTCAAGTGCACAAGATTTTCGCTGACACAAATTATTTTTGGAAGGCAGAGGAACGTCGAACCTCGCCCAGGGAGACCATCAGCTTCAAAAACCGACGGAAACGTGTTCTTGAAAGATCAGACCGACGTTTAACAGTAAATATAATGGATGACTTATTAAACTTGAACACTTTCACCGTACATCAATTTTTTTCCGATGTTTGGCAAATACGAAATGTTTGTACGAAAATGGTGCCGAAAAACGTCACAACTGAGCAAAAAGACAATCTAAGAAACGTGTGCGTTGATCTTAAGGCGATTGCCAATGACCACGAATGGTTCAGTCGTATGATCAGAGGTGATGAATCCTGAATCCTTGATTTTTTAGTACAATACCGCGACAAAGTGAGAAAGAGAAGAGTGGCACACGAAGACATCTCTTCGACTGAAAAAAGTCTAATGAGCAAATCAAGGATCAAAACAACGCTGATTTGCCTTTCTGACAATAGGGGTATTGTGCATAAAGTATTTGTTCCCCAAGGACAAACTGTTAACCAAGTGTTTTACAAAGATGGACTTGAATGGCTCAGGAAAAACGTGAATCGAGTGAGACTGGACATTGCTGACAAGTGTATGACGCATCAAGACAACGCCTCATGTCACACAGCAACTTCCATCACCATATTCTTGGTCTCGAAAGGATTTCTTGTGTTCCACAGCTACGTATTCATCTGATATGAATCCTTGTTCTTTCTTCTTATCCTGAAATTAAAAAAGTCTTAAAAGGACGCCATTTTTGAACTCTGGAGATCATTCAAAAGAATGTGACCGAGATGTTAAAAGCCTTACCACCTGAAGGCCTTCTACCAAGAGTGAGAACATCGACTCCGCCGGTGTATATCTGCCAAAGAGAACTACTTTCAAGAGGACAATATTGTTGTCTGAAAATAAATAAAACTTAGATAGATAAAAAGGCAGTTTCATTACTTTTCTCATGCATGTCCTGTACATAATAGATCCAAATGACAAATTTCTCGAATCTGGACTATACAGGGTGATTCACGAAGATATGCAAATTTTTTAATATGTTATTCTACAAGTAGAACTAAAGAAAAAAGTTCATATAAACATAGGTCTGCAAATGTTTAGTTACGAAATTATGGCTAATTAAAGATTTTGCCTGAAGCTTAGCAACTTTGTTAATATGAAGCCATCGCAAAGCTGTAAAGCACGATTCCCATTTATTTTGTTGTTATTGATCTACTGAATCTAATAAAACATGTCCCAGACGTGTATCTACAGTAGTTTTCCAGAACATCCAGAGAAGCTAAGACGCAATTTCGTAAAATTTTTTATTTGTTAACTACTTGGCCTAGTTTGTTTTCATAAATTCCAAACAACTGCACAAAGTTCTTAACAGAAGTTCTAGAGAATTTAATTTTGGAAAAATGATGGTAATAGCGTTAACTGAAACTGTATGAATGTGTCAGATAATTTGCTTTTATTAATACCACAGCACACGTGAATTCATATTGAACCGGAAAAAAGCTCAGTGTTAAGGAAATTGCACAGTCTACAAACAGTTTCACAATACATTCACAATAAATGTTCAAAAATGTCTCCACCGAGTTCAATGCATTTAGCTGCACGTGTATGAAAAGATTTTGCTGCTCGTTTCAGTTTCACAGGGTTCCTCTTATTTCGTTTATTGCATTCATAATGCGAGCAAGCAATACTTCACGTTTATTGACTGTGTCCACATAAAACTATGTCTTTCATCCATCCCCATACACAAACATTCAGCGTTGTTAAATCGGGCGATCTGGGTGGCCACGGACGTGTAGCACCACGACCAATCCATTTCTGGGGAAATTGTTCATTTAAATGTGTAGTAACGGCGTTGGTGAAATGTGGAGGCGCGGCATCAACTTGAAAATACATTTGCAATCGCATAGTAAGTAGAACATCTCCGAGCAAGCGGGACATTTTATCCTGAAGGAATCGTAAGTACGTTCGTCAGTTAGACGTCCTTGGAAAATGAATGGTCCAATCAAGTGTGTGTTGATTATACCACACCACACATTATACTAAATCGCTGTTGGGAAATTGCGTTGCACTGTTGCATGTGAGTTTACTTCAGACCATACGTGCTCGTTATGTAAATTGTTTATACCATCTCGAGTAAACTGTGCCTCATCAGTAAATAAAACGTATTTGTGTAACTGCTGATTAGTATTTAACCAATTGCACAACTCCAAGTGAAGGGCACGATCTCCCGGTTGTAAATGATTCAATTTTTGTTTATGGTAAGGATACAGATTATTGTACTTCAGTGTACGCCATACCTTATATTGTGAGATGTCTAATCGTTGAGAGATACGTAGTGTACTGGTAATCCGGCAACGTAGAACAGCATCCGTAATATCCTCACCATCATCTTCGCGTATCGAGCTCTCGTACTAATTACGAACGCTAGGCAGAGAGTCTATCTCCCGTAACATTCGAAACACTGAGCTAATGGTTCGTGCATTCGGAATCCTCCGATTAGGATAACGTATGCGATATTCGTTAACCGCAGCCGTAGCATACCATCACATTTGCGATAACAAAAAAAAAAAAAAAAAAAAAAAAAAATTCGGCGCACTCCTCTGTCGTAAATTTGAAAGGCATCCTTATTTCATAAATAATCTACAATCTACAACAGTTAGTATGTGGTTTCTCTTACACTGTTGTTATGTTCCTTCACTGAACAATACAGAAAACTAACTCGTTTCAAGGTTACGAAACGACTTAAACAACTCACTAACGGTTGCCAACAATGACAAAAACGTTTCTACATTCTCAATGGAAAGTAAACGAATTTACTTGCATAATAATCTCTGCTTCTCTGGATGTTCTGGAGCCGACCGGAGTGGCCGTGCGGTTCTAGGCGCCACAGTCTGGAGCCGAGCGACCGCTACGGTCGCAGGTTCGAATCCTGCCTCGGGCATGGATGTGTGTGATGTCCTTAGGTTAGTTAGGTTTAGTTAGTTCTAAGTTCTAGGCGACTGATGACCTCAGAAGTTAAGTCGCATAGTGTTCAGAGCCATTTGAACCATTTTTGATGTTCTGGAGAACTACTGTAGATACACGTCTGGGACATGTTTTATTAGATTCACCACATCAATAACAAGAAAATAAATGGAAATCGTGCCTTACTTTAACCTCATACAGTTTTGTGCTGGCTTAAAATTAGCGAAGTTGCTTAATTTCAAGCAAAATCTGTTATTAGCCGTAACTCCATAACTAAACATTTGCGGACCTATGTTTACATGACCATTTTTCTTTGGTTTTACTTGTAGAAAAACATACTAAAATATTTGCATATCTTCGTGAATCACCCTTTATAAAATACAATGTAATATTTTTCCGTGTTTTTATATAGTACAGGACAGATAGACATGGCATTTGAGACCCACTTTTGTGAGGACTTGCTCAACAAAGACGGTAAGAATTCATAAAAGGCAACTTTTGCAAACATCACAAAATACAGAAACACACCTTTCTCCTCAGTCCTTGCTTAACATAGAAATTTTGCATATAGTTCACAAGTGCAACATAATAACCTTTTAGAAGATTTTGAAATATATAAACACTCCCATGCAAATTCAAAAGATTTGTTGAAAATATAAACTAAAGTTACTGATTGTATCGTTTCAAAAGACACTGAAGAGCGAGTTTTATTTATATCGAATTTGTCTAATTTCCGATTACATCAGGAAGTGTCATCTGGCTACACATTCTCCAAATATTCCTGTGTTTGGCACTAGCTTTTTGCCCCTTACTTTACTTTGGCTAGCAGCAATGTAAATTTCTCGTGATAAAACAAGTCAAATTGTAGCACCACTAATATTTATTTACGTGCTTCTGGCTAAACGTATGTCTGTGTGTTTTGTGTATACAGTTTTAGTTAAGCCGTCTGGCTGCACGATGGCAAGCAGCAACGGTGCCTCCCGCCACTGCAGTCTGTCAATCATAAAGTCATTTCGAGGTACAAAGAGACCTCCACGTCCGCGGGTTGTCAGAGCCTTAATTATTTTCCTTGCATTCCGTTCAATAACAAATTTCGTTGAAGGCGTAAGGTAAGACTGAAAAGTTTTCGCTTAAATGTAGTTTACACATCGCTCATTTTCATCCAATATCGAGTTGTAATCCAAGTCTGTTCATCCTCTCTAAAGATCTCGTTGTCGAAGGGACTCAATCTACCATTATTATTCACTTTCGCTGTAGACGATCAATGGCCGTGACTTGTGGTGTTTCATTGTGCACTGGCGGCAGTCTGGCCAGAGTAGTGTTCTGGTAGTCCACAAAAGCAGCAAAGTAGAATTTCGGTCTCTGTATTCATGTAGTACGTTAACACTGACACTTCTCAACCTGGCCCCTAAGGTACAGTGTGGTGGAAATTGATAGCGTGGACATTTGGAGTAGAGCTGCACATGCTTCAGTCCTGTGAAGAAGGCTGTCCCGTTCAGTGTTGCCAACTCTAAAAAACCTGAGTCGCTACATTCAATATCAAAAGTCGCTAGAAAGTTGCTAAAACTGATTTTACTAGAGTTGTACTGAAAATTTGAATGGTGCAATAAGCCAGTGGGGAGGAGGGGGTAATAAATGTTTAATAAAAATTGTCTCATACGTAATTGCTATATTGTCTTAATTAAATGACTCATCGCTTGCAACAACATACATATAAAATACACTAACGGTTAATTAAACATGTTATCATAATTGATACAACACATAAATTGTTGTTTCAATCACAGTAGTCAAATACACTGGAAATATACAACTATATTTGTAGCAAAAGAAAGCAAGAACTCAAATTAGGTTACAAAATATATACATACCGGTATGTGAGCTATTCATCGTCGTCACTCAGAAGATCGAATAACTCTTCTGTTTCATGCTCTGACAGAACTGTTGTTGATGTAGAGGGTTGAACATCGCTCAAAAGATGATGTTGCAGTTCGACTGGTTTTGTCGCAAAAGAGTAACTTTTGTTCGCACCAATAAGCTCCATTACGTCTGACGGTATGTCAAAAGATGCACAATCTTTATTTTGTTTCTTCAGCTGTTCTCTCAATATGATCAAAGCATTAATTGTCTTTAACGATAATCTGTTACGTTGTTTAGTTTTTATAATGTCCATAGAACTGAATACTCTTTCCACTTCTGCATTTGAATGCGGTAGGCATAGAACAGTCATTGCTAGTTGTGAAATCAAAGAAAAAGGATTCTCACCTACATTTTTATACTGCAAAACCTCACTCCAAAATCGAACAGTGTTAGTAGTGTTATTCCACCTCATGAAGTTGATATTATGCCATTCTTGCAGCATACCGTCTATGAAATCGCCACTAAAACCTAATTCTTTGGCTACATCCGCTACAGCATTATTTTAATTCACTTTTAGTGTTTCTTCAACATTCAGCATTGACATTTTTTTCAGGATCGTAACGTTACTTGCCAGTCTTTGTCGAATTTGTTTTGTGAGTTTCAGACTAAACTGAATGCATCTTTTCTTCAAATAAACTTCATTTTCTTCAGACAAACTTAACTCAGACAATTTCTGTTCAAACATAAAGCCAAGGTTCGGATTTGCGTTCGTACATTCGCTTGGAACTGGTTTTGTCAACAAATCAACAGCTGGAAAAACTATGTTTTGTCCGAGCGACTGCATGAGAAATACAAGTGTATGTAGTAATTTAGTGGGGTCATTGTCTTCTCCTTCAAAAGCTTTTATTGCTATTTGTACGTCTTTTAAAGCACATTTAAGGTAAAACATGTAAAGATGATTTGAGTTGTCATAATACATCGTGTAGAAAAGATCGGCAGTGTAACAATTGTCTTGAACCATGGCAAGTGAAAAATGTAGCATTAGTTCTCCCCAGTGCTCCAGAATTCTTCGTATTGCTGGTTCAATTGAAAGCCAACGTGTTGCACAGACCTTCAAAATTTTTAGTGGTTGTTTTCCACAATTTATTGTCTCATAAACCTTTTCATATTCCCCTTGTCTTTTGGGTGAAATGGAGAACCAATTGTAGCTTTCCCGTACAAGAAACTCTGTTTCCAGGTATGGTATTCACTGAGGCGTGCGAAACTGCAAGCTGAAGAGAGTGAGAAATGCAACGGATCGATACCAAATGCTTCAAACCATATTCTCTCTTGAGTTGTTCGAAAAGCCTATTGTTTATTCCAACCATTGCATTATCTGTGCCATTTCCTACCATATTAGCGATTGGAAGTTTGAGATCTTTCAAAGAATTCACAAGAACAGCAGCAAGATTTCTTGCATCTCCAGTTTCTACTACAGCGAGTTTGAGAAATGCTGATCTAATGGTTTGGTTGTTTACACTATAGTACCGTATAACGATACCTAGCATTTTAGATATTGATACATCTGTGGAATCATCTATCAGTACACTGTATTTTTGGTTACCTATATCTTCAACCAATGATTGTGTCAAATATGGAGCCAAAACTTCAGTTATAATGTTAGTGCACTTCGTACGATGTAATTGCATGTTTTTAGCGCCCTCATCAGCGGAAAACACCTTCTTGCACAGTATTCCTAAATGATCTACAGCTAAGATAGAAGAATGTTCAGCAATAAATAAAGAAACGGCGCCTTCCGCTCTGCTTGCTATTCCAACTGTAGTTTTCGGAACAGTTTTCACAGGTAAGGTGGTTTGTGTTTTTTTAATCAATTTTTTGTTTATGCATAATAGTTTTCGAATGCTTTCTAATATCACACAATTTAGCATAAAACTCTGTTGCACATGCTTGACATCTTGCCTTGGATAAGTCTCCAACTCTGGTTTCAGCCACCCATTGAATTCAGGTTCTGCTTCCCAAGCATCCCGATATTTTTGAGCGTACTGCTTCTTCTTCTGCGGTAAATCCAATATGTAAGCCACCACAACATAAGTTTCATCAATTTATAATCACTGAAAATATATCAAAACTCAGGTGAACTAGAAGTCATGAAACAATCTACTCACTCGGTAACTCGATATCAGTCCTATTGTTCATTGTTTAAAACATAATAATACCCCCACCGAATTGTTCTTGCGTTACCACTGTGCACGTGGTAATGATTTCACTGCTAGTTAACATTTCGAAAAATTAGAGGTTGCTGGACAGAAATGAATTTTATTATACCTAATATTACGTATGTTTTTTGTCAATTCGAAAAATAAAAGGAGTTCAAAAGTTGAAGAACTATAGATCTATACGCTATCGACGATAACAGGCTAGTATGTAATGATTAATGTATTGTTCTATAGTCAAGGTTTTCTTACTCTGTAGGCAATTCCCTCATTCAGGTTTACTAAATGCTGAACAGTGCTACATGATCTGCTAAGAACTTAATTTAACTTCTTAAATCTAGAACAAAGTCAGTGTAGTACTCATTCTATAGCTAAAATCTTAGTTTTGTTAATGAAAATACTGGCTCAGAATAGTTTTGATTTGTACTTCAAAAGTCGTTGGTAGTCCAAAAGTCGCCAGATAAGTCGCTAAATAATTTTTGTCGCTAAAAAGTTTTTTTTGTCGCTAAGACGAGGGCAAAAGTCGCCATTTCTAGCGACAAAGTCGCTAAATTGGCAACAATGGTCCCGTTACTGTTGACGCAAACAATGGGCTGCCGAAGACTAGAAACAGTTTACATAAGGTAATTGTTGCTGTCTATACGAGAATGATGAGCTGAGCCTTGTTCGTGAAACAGTTGAGGAAATCTTGCTGTAGCATGCTAAATGTGGTGCAAAATTTAGCAGGTGTTTCAGTGTTCTGGAAACGATTCAGTTACACAGAAATGGATCCTTTGGCTAGGATGCAGCTGAAAGATAATCGGCTATTGTCCTTGGTCCGTTATCCTAATGACAACTGTGACGTTATGTGTACTAGTAATATCAGTAAAGATGATAATTTTCAGGCAGCGCACTGAAACTGTGTCTCAGCATCCGACGAAGGAAAGTGAAGTAACTATGGACAGGATGAAGCTCGAAGTTGATCCGTGATGCATTTTTGGATGGCGTAACTGGTAGTGAAGTAACTATGGACAGGATGAAGCTCGAAGTTGATCCGTGATGCATTTTTGGATGGCGTAACTGGTAGTGCACTGTCCGCGAAAGGGAGGAATTAATTTCCAAAGTCCAGGCCGGCACACAGACTTTTTGTTACATACTTTCATCACAGCAAACACTGCTTTGAACACAACAGTGATAATAGAAGTTGTCAGTGAATCTTGCGTGTGGTATTCTGATTGGAATAGTTAGATAATGACTTGTTACGTACGAGAGGTAATCAAAAAGTTTCCGTTCGAGGGCACTGTTGCAGTGGATATGCAACGTAGCTCAATACAAGCGCGGACATGTAGGCCAGAGAGTAGTGGCGCATTAGTGTCTTTCCAACATGCGGGCGGTAAATGCAAAAATGTGAAGTATGGCGACGTTATTACCATATGCGTTCTAACAGGATCAGCGTACTGTTATTCTTTCCTTGACCGCCGAAGAACCAACATTGGCGAATGAGGAATGCGTGTGGCGCAGCACGTCTGAAGAAAATCACCATTGTGGAATGGTGCGCCAAGTTCAGTACTGGTGGCGGTTCGAGTCGCCGGTCGATCTGGGAAGCCAGCCTCATCCATTACGGACAAGTGGAAGACATTCGAGCACCCGCCATATAGTTCTGATCCCTCCCCATGCGGTTGTCACACTTCTGCTCCCTTAAAAAAGGCCTTGAACGATCGACGATCCCTGTCGGACATAGACGTGCAGTAGGCAGTTACATATTTCTTCAAGCATCAGGAGACGGTGTTTTAGCGAAAGGGCATATTTAACCTGGTGCGTCGGTGGGATGGTTGTCTCAATGCTCAAAGCAATTTTGCGTAGTTCGCATTCCGAATCTAGGCTGTACAGCCTTCGAAGGAAACTTTTTGATCGCCTCTTGTACATCTATATCCACTTCTACATCAACACCTATTACTTCAACATGTATATCTGTACTCTTCCAACCAAGTGGATGGTAGAGGGTAAAAGCCAATCTACATCTCATTAGCGCTTCTTCCAGTTCCATCTACATGTGGAGCGTGGGAAGAATGACAGCTTCAGTGCTTCTGTGCGCGCTGTAAGTAGTCCAGTCCTGTCTTTGTAGTCCCTACAGGAGCGATGCTTAGGCAGTTGTGTACACCCCAAATTCCTCCGTTGATTCCGATTCTTCAAACATGCAAAGTAGATAGTTGGCAGCTACTAGTCTAGGTTTTGCTGCACCTACTTGTCGCTCCCCCATGTAACTGATATAGAGGTGACGATACGTGCAACCGTTCCTAGTATACATTAAATATCCCCTAATGTTCTTAATGCTGCTCCCACATATTTCGACAATACTCTTGGATGAGTGGCAAGAACGTTTTGCAAGCAGTCTCCTCTGCAGACTGGTTGCATTTTGTCAGTATCCTGTGAATGAACCGAAGTCTTATCCAAACAACATTTCTGTCACACTGCCACCATCGTATCCTTTAATGACGAGTTTTGAAACTCTTTTATTTCCAGAGAGAGACACGTGATGGCAGTAGCGTCACAAAGAGGAGCCGGGCCACTGGCTAACGCCGTGCCTCTTGCACTCCTGGTGCTGGCAGTGGCGACGTCTGCATGTGGTAAGCAGCAGCAACAACAGCAGCAGCAGCAGCAGCAGAAAGAAGGCCGCTCCGATGACTGGGACTTCTTTTCGCCCATGTGGCCAGGTGTGGGCGGGCTTTCAGATGTGGCGCGGTGGCACACTCTCACGTTCGATTTCGGCGGCAACTGGACGAAGGAGCAGGAGTACCGAAACTCAGGACGCTACGACCCGCCCTCCATCCTTCTCATAGACTCCGAGAGTAAGTACCGTCTTGAAATTCCAGCTACGATCCATGATAAAGACCACGCAACGCGCTCTATTAATAAGGGCAAATTTCAGAGAATTGTCATAGAATTTGTTACAAATAACGCATCTGCAACACCAGATCTGATTTTCGTTGGTGTTCTTTGTTGTTATAGTGTTTAATACGAATACTGGTTTCATGCACTCCTGCACATTAGTCTATTGCATATAGTCTCCATTTCTGCTTAACCGAGAAAACCTAAATCCATCTCAACCTGCACATTGTAGTCAAGCCTTGGTCTCCCTCTACAGTTTTTACCAACCACACACATAAACTGACGATTCGATGATGGCTCATGACGTGTGTGCTTTCAGTCGACCCCTTCTTAATCCACTTGTACTATCTATTTAACTTGTTTTCAGTTTGATTCAGTAATTCTTCATTAGCTACTCGATCTAGACATCTAACCTTGAGCGTTCTGCTGTTGCAACAAATTTCAAAAGTTTCTATTCTTTTCTTGTCTAGCTTTTTATCGCCAACCTTTCACTTCCTTACAACGCTACAATCCAGACCTATGCCAAAAGGAAAGACTTTCTAACACTTAAAATGTTTCTCTTTCCGTTGTCAGTCACCGTCTCACATGCTGTCCGCTTCGGCCATCGTCAGCTACTTAGCTGCCCAAACAGCAAAACATCTACGAATTTTAGTGTCTCATTTCATTATCCGATCCCCACACCGTTGCGCTGTTTAATTCTGTTTTATTCCATTACCTTTGTTTTGATTTTGTTGACATTCGTCTTGTGATGGTTCAAAAATGGTTCAAATATCTCTGAGCACAATGGGACTTAACCTCTGAGGTCATCAGTCCCCTAGAACTTAGAACTACTTAACCTAACTAACCTAAGGACATCACACACATCCATGCCCGAGGCAGGATTCGAACCTGCGACCGTAAGGGTCGCGGGGTTCCAGACTGTAGCGCCTAGAACGGTCGGCCATCCCGGCCTGCGTCTTATGACGGTCTTAAATTTATTTTCAATATTTACAAAGTTATCTTTTTCAGACATGTTCTTCTCGTTATTGCCTATTCACATTTTATGTTCTATTTCAGCCATCTTTGCTTATTACGTAATCAAGTAACAAAATACGTAAACCGCTTTCAGCCTTTCGTTACCTAAAACCACTACACTACTTATACCAAGACATGTCCGAAAAAAGAGTCACCACAGATTGATATAATTGATTAATGAATCCACAACCTTCAGTGAGAATGCACAATATCGCTCGACCTCTAACGAGAATCTAAAATTAGCGAACATGGTGGACATGGACGGGGACTGTGGACAGATGGCACTAGGTGGTGGTGGTGGTTAGTGTTTAACGTCCCGTCGACAACGAGGTCATTAGAGACGGAGCGCAAGCTCGGGTTAGGGAAGGATTGGGAAGGAAATCGGCCGTGCCCTTTCAAAGGAACCATCCCGGCATTTGCCTGAAACGATTTAGGGAAATCACGGAAAACCTAAATCAGGATGGCCGGAGACGGGATTGAACCGTCGTCCTCCCGAATGCGAGTCCAGTGTGCTAACCACTGCGCCACCTCGCTCGGTGGATGGCACCAGGGGTGGGAAAGTGGGTCAGTCGGAGAGCGTGACGAGATACTTCATGCATTTGCGATAAACACAGTGCCTAGTGGCGCAATGGTTAACTCAACTGCCTAACAAGCAAGAGGTTCTGGGCTAGAGTCCCCGTCTTTCACACATTATCACTCGTCAACTACCGATTCCGCACAAAGTCCAAGTGCACCTGGTATCTTCAGTTCCTTCCCTTTCCTTCCTCCCCCCCCCCTTAATATAAAGCAATTACCTACGCATCACTCTGTTTAATTCCACCACACTTAGTTTACGTGTTGCACTTTTGTTGGTGTTGATCTTATAAACTTTCAGGTCCCTATCTGTTCCGTTAAATAGCTCTTGAACGTTATTTCCAGTCTGTGAGAGAATTATAGTCATCGCAAAATTTAAATTTTTTATTTGGTTTCCTTAAACCTTAATTAGCTGTCCAAATTTCTCCTTGATTTACTTCAAAGCTTACTCCACGTACAGACTGAATAAAATAGGGGTGGTGGGGGGAGGGGGGGTGGTAGGTTGCCATCATATGTCAATCCATTATCAACTACTGGTTCCCTTTCACGTCCTTCGCCTTATAATTGCAGTCTGATTTATGCACCTGTTGCACTTAATCTTTCGTTCCATGTATTTTTATTTCTGCTACCTCCAGAATTCCAAAGAGTGTATTTCAGTCAAACTCTCATACGCAGTTCCGAAAATTAAACAATTGGTTCTTCAATCTTTGTTCCAAATACTGAGAGTACCCTTATTTATGCGTTTACAGCATGGCCCGTCAACAGAACGTCTGCCAAAAAATTCACTAATGTCATGAAAGCACAACAAAGAGATGACGTTTTAAGAGCGAACATAACTAAATTTATCGACAAACAAGTTTACATACCAAAGAAAAGAATTGTACACAGAGTACTGCTAAGTGGTAACAATCGTAACATGATTTTCAACTGACCGTGTGTTGACATTGTAAAAACCGGCTATGATAAAATGCCGCCGGGTGGAATAGTTCTGCCGGCCGGAGTGGCCGAGCGATTCTAGGCGCTACAGTCTGGAACCGCGCGACCGCTACGGTCGCAGGTTATAATCCTGCCTCGGGCATGGATGTGTGTGATGTCCTTAGGTTAGTTAGGTTTAACTACTTCTAGGGGACTGATGACCTCAGAAGTTAAGTCCCATAGTGGAGCCATTTGAACCATTTTTTGTAATAGTTCTACTGGTGTTGGACACTTACATTAAAATTGGAGCAATAACAGCCCTCGGTCGCAAAAAAGACGTCTTTTGACATAGGTTTTTGCAATTCTATGAGTGTCTTGTACAGAAGTAATTCTATTTCAAAAAATTTGTGGTAAAAGCTTTATCGCTTGATCTTATTTATACGTGACATGTAAGTTTTGTTTCTTTTTTGTATTGCTAGTCAGTACTTATACTTCAAAAAAAATATTTTACTATAATTTTTTACTTATGTCATAGGCCAGTCTGAGTGTTTCAGTTCTGATGAAGGCACTCATAATAGGACCGAAACCTAGGTCAAAATACTTCTTTTTCCGACCGAGGGCTGTTACTGCTTTAATTTTACTTTGTAAACGGTCGCTGACCAGGTAGCCACCTTCAAAAACTTAAAACTTACATTAAAAGTCGACGGTCAATTATTAACAAAATTAGGGTCACAAATAAAGTAGCAGTAAACCCTTTTAAGGGAAATCAACAATCACATTTAGAAATGGGCAAACAACATCTGATACGAGCAACGGGTGATGGGAAAGCGAGCCGACATGGTGGAATGAATAAATCTTAGCTCACACAGGTTACAGCCAACGAAGTACACCGTTAGCAAACCTATTACATATATACAGTGGAGAGACCCACTGTAAGTCTGTCAGTTAATGGGCAACTACATAATTACGATAAAGGAGAAATTTCTTTTACGGCAGAAAGAAGGCGTGGGCGAATATGCACCGGAACGGGGATATGGAGAGTGTGGGGGTATAGGGAGAGGGGAGACTCTCTTTACTGACGTACAGTTGCAAAACACAGATCAAGTCACATTATAATTAAAGTATCTTAAACATTTGTAAATTACAAGCAAACAATGAAGAAAAGCGATAATGTTCAACAGGCCTTACGAGAGAGCGCCCACTCCAGATGAGATAAATAAGATCGAAATGGAATGCACTTACAAATACCGTGGAACAAATGCTAACATTTTAAACAAGGACATGTTTGACAGAATAGGCACGTATTATTTCAATAAAAATCCAGGAAACTGGAAAAAGTAAAACAGGTATTCATTAACTTATATAATACAAGGGGAAACAATATTTAAGCCAGGGACGAAAGACATTTGCTGCGAATGTTACGACAGATGCTATACTCTGTATTATGCTCTTTTCTCTGGCGTGTAAACTTACTTGTCAATAAATTTAAGAACATGTGCTCTTAATACCACCTATAAGTTGTGCCTGCATGATAGTTGTGACGATTTGGCACATGTTCCGATGATGGGTCATGCTAGAACCGCAAAAAAGTGACGTAGACTTTTGCTTTTAGTGGACAAAAACTTAGGATCTGGACGTGTTCAGCATTAGTACACTATCTAATCAAAAGTACCAGGGTACCCCTATGTAACGCGGAATTTACCTCTAGATGTCACTAGAGGCTGAACCACCAGTATAAGAGGTGGCGAGGTCAATGTCGACTGTTGATTATGTGACTAAAGGCGAAAGAACAACCGGAGCTAAGCTAAGACCAGGCAGACCGCACGTACCAATGGACAGGGACCGTCGAGGAATGCGGAGGGCGGCTGTAAACAGTCGCATGAAATCAGCGGAAGGAATCGCTCGTGAGTTCCAAAGTGGTACCGGCAGTCCACCTAGCCCAGTGACAGTGCATAGAGAGTTAAAAATTATGGCGCACAGTGCTCGAGTAGCTCCTCATTAGCCACACATTTCTGTAGCCATTGCTTACCGACGCTTGAGGTGGTGCGAAGAGCGACACAGCTGGACAGTGGATGAGTGGGAACGAGCGACTTGGAGTGACGAATGACGCTATACCCTCTGGCAGTCCGATGGAAGGGTTTGAGCTCTGCGAATGCCTGGAGAGCTTTACCTGCCATTATGTGCAGGGCCAACAGTGAAGTGTGGAGGAGTTGGTATTACGGTGTACGGGTGCTTTTTCGTATTTTGCTGTGATTGCTAAATGCCGGAGGATATGAACCCAGTTTGTAGCATTGTGTACCTGCTTGCAGTAGAGGAACTGTTCGGAGACGATGATTATTTGGATTAGCAATGTAATGCACGCGACAATAAAGCATAACCTTGAGGCAGTGGTTTGTGGGCTTGACATTCCTGAAATAGTCTGGTCTGGCTGGTGTTCCGAACTGAATCTAGTGGAACACCTTTGGGATGAGTCGACTTCGATCCAGAACCCAGAGTCCAAAATTACTACCACTCGTCCACAGATATTCATGTATCCCACTGACCCCAGCAGAGACCACGTCGTCATAAAGGCGAAGGGTGGACATATCCCATATAAATGGCCAGTAACAGGTGCCCAGATACTTCTGATCAGAGTTTAACGCTCGCAGCCCTCCCTCGCGACTTTATGTCGCAAGATAAACTAATTGTCTTCTGTGCAGTGTAGTCGGTATTTCCTCGCGAGTTCCTACATTTCTCCGGAACCGAGATTAATTTCCATGAAGTAAGCTTCTACTAGTTCTTTCATTCTTCCATAAATAAGCTTGTATTATATCCTCTTGCAAAATTTAATATTGGTCCCAGTGAAATGTCTTTAAAGAACGATATTCATGAACCACCAAAAGCTGTTTCAATATTTATTTCCATGTAAGTGGTTTCGATCACGCGACTATCTTCAAGTCACGAATTAACACAATATCAAGTTTAAGGTTGGTTCATTGACGTCAAACACAATATTTTTAATTGCAGTAGCTGTCATATTGATGTGGATCTAATCTCATATATTTGATAGCAGGCACAAAATGCAGTAATGAACAGTCTAAAACCGCACTCGCTGACTGCTGACAAGAAATTTAATATGCCCTGGCAGGTTTTTAACGCCTTTCTGTTTTCTAAAAGTATTATCCCTGCACGTTTACTCAAAAAATGGTTGCTTAGCACATTAGTGAATGAAAACATGCAGCATAAACTATTTTCTTAATTTGGAAGGAAACTTATAACAACGATATTGCAAATGTAGCTTAACTAAGGCGTTTCGTTAATTCTACGCAGCTGGATCTTTAATCAAAGTTGTGCTCTATTTCTAGTACCGAATAATTAACACATTCTACAGCTTGTATTACGTCGTTTCAGAACATTATTTTTGTACTTTGTGCAATTACATGAGAAATATTAAATGATATTTACTTATTCTCCTCAAAATTTAGTAATGCCTCTAGTGTTTTGAATCATATGATAATGTTACCTAATATTTCATTTGCTGCCTTTTCAGTAAAGGGATCGGCACTGCTTTTGTTCCTATACTTGACCATCTGCAGAAACGACAACATTAGCATATTCCGAAATGGAAAGTGAAAGATCATTTACGCAAATGAAAAACGACAGGGTCCAAAATAAAACACTGTCTTGTGAAACATCAAAACTTCTCATTGAAGAGTCATTGAACGACGAGGATGGTGATGTTTGGTTTATGAGGCGCTCAACTGCGCCCAGTCATCAGCGCCCGTACAAAGTCCCAGTTTTTACACAGTCCAAAGTCTTTTCAGAATCCAATGTAGCCACTGCCTCGAATGATGATAATGATGAAATGATGAAGACAACAGAAACACTCAGTCCCCGGGCAGAGGAAATCCCCAATCCGACCGGGAAGAGAACCCGGGACCCCGTGATCCAGAGGCAGCAACTCTAGACACTAGACCACGAGGCGTGCGGACACGGAATGACGTGGAAAGTGCACGATGCGTGCGGACACGGAATGACGTGGAAAGTGCAAGTGCACGTGTGCAACTTCAGAGGCAGCAGTACGAGCATGCGAGTGGTTCAAATGGCTCTGAGCACTATGGGACTCAACTGCTGAGGTCATTAGTCCCCTAGAACTTAGAACTAGTTAAACCTAAGGACATCACACACATCCATGCCCGAGGCAGGATTCGAACCTGCGACCGTAGCGGTCTCGCGGTTCCAGACTGCAGCGCCAGAACCGCGCGGCCACTTCGGCCGGCTGCATGCGAGTGAGTTCTAAAGCGGTTGACTTGTCGGTCTCTGTTAACGCACTCGATATACCGTACCAGTTCATCTACGAAGTGAAACGCATGAGGATGCAGCGACACATGGCAAGAGGACAAGGTATTGTTACCACCGCATGAGATGACAACCAACTTGTTCAGATAGCCACAGTTTTGTTCACAATGCTGTGTCGTCGCAGGAATTCTACATCAGATGTTGAGCTGTCTGTTCTATGACGCCGTTTGCTCATTTCTTTGTCTTGGGTGTAAAAGTCATCTTTTGTGTCCGTTTATTCTAAGTTCTTTACTTTATATCAAGAATAGTTTAAGAATGTGATGTATTCTGCATACATGTTTGACCATCTATGTAAATGAATAACATATGTCGCATAAAGAGACCAAAAAAAAGTCCTGTTGGCTAACGCTATTGGTGAAAAATCGCTTGAAATAGTATGATCTGTAAACTGTGTGGGGCTAATCGACAGGAGCCGTCTGATGTGGAGCGAACACGATAGACAAATCGTAGAAACGTCAGACCCCACAGGAAAGTGGCGTACAAAGCACTCATTCAGTATTGTTATTCACTCGGAAGTCTTTAGCGGGTACAGTTAATAAAGAAGGTGGAGAAGATGCAATGCACAGAGGTGTGTTTCGTCATGAGTGCTTTAGTATGCGTGACAGCAGTGCAGACATTTTTGTTAAACTACAGAGGCGTTGTGCATCGTGTTTTAGTGTAAAAAATCCGAGAGTTCCTTCTAAGAAGTTAAGGCCACGTACTGTTTGCGCCCCATACGTCTCGACAAATGACCACGACGAGAATATCAGAGATATAAAAAAGCTCATCCGGACAATTATGGTCAGTTGTTCATCCGCGAACTGAACAGCAGGACAAGTCAGGGGAGTGGGGAGATGGGAGGGGGGTGGGTTAATCACGAACCGCGTAATTAGTCACTACTGACCACATACAAGCGTACAGTCTGATATATATTAAAGACATGTGGAAATTGACTACTGAGAAATACGACTGACACAATAAATTTATGATTGATTGGTTATCTGGTTATATTAGTACTAATCTTACGGTTCACCTCGAAATTTCAAGTTCACGATCCCAAGAAAAAACCAAGGAATCGGTTCTCATTATGAATATCAAAGTTTCTTGTGTTTCAACTTTCCCTTTATTACATCTTCCATTTTTCCTGCGCCTCTGCTTTATACATCTCTACACAAAACCATGTACTTCAAGAATTTCTCACCCTCACCTGATTGTTTCTATCATCTAACCATGAACCTTACACAAGTGTTTTTACAACAAGCTCCACCTTAGAATCACTAGCCATGACCTTACACTTAGAACAGTTGCTTCACAGACAAATTATCCCCCAAACGGAAGGAAAGTGAATGGTAATATATGGTTTGGTATAACATTAATTAATGCAATTGACAGACTGTCACTGTAATCGCTCTTTTGACTTAAAACACCTATTTTTCCGTTCACAAAAGTAATTTAATACTGTGTTTTGTGCGTGTTTTAATTTGACTAACCTCGTAGTTTTAATGGCTCACATGTGTTCAAAATTTCTATATCGTACTTACAAAACTTGTAGTTAATAGTTTGAAGTTGCATAACAGATTAACCCATTTCTATTGATTAAAAAAATAAGAAAATGAGTTTCCTCTCTTATTCTTCATCATAAAATTTTATTTTATCTGTGAAAGAATGATTCGTCTAAACTTCTACACACAGTTTATCAATTTTCAGGTTCAAAAATGGCTCTGAGCACTATGCGACTTAACTTCTGAGGTCATCAGTCGCCTAGAACGTAGAATTAAATCTAACTAACCTAAGGACATCACACACATCCATTCCCTAGGCAGGATTCGAACCTGCGATCGTAGCGGTCGCTCGGCTCCAGGCTGCAGCGACTAGAACCGCTCGGCCACTCCGGCCGGCTATCAATTTTGTACAAAGTATAACTGAAGTGCGATATAAGACCCAAGTCACAATTTTACTGTTGTAAACTTCGAAATCCATGGTCTACGGGTAGCGTCTAATGACTGATTACCAAATTGTCCTGGGTCCCGGGTTCGAACCGAGCCACTCCTTAAGGTTTGAATAAAAATCATCAGCGATGGCCACCGAATATTCCCAGTTCAATGTGTCACCCTCGTTCTACCGACGGCCTTATCTAAGATAACGGAGGAGCGGACAGATGTTCACGGCACCCTCTTGTCCTTAATAAAGGGAACTGTTAGTAAAAGGCGTAATAACTATACTCAAAGGCATGAGGATGCAGAACGCAATGGAGATCAGTGCATTACTCGTTTCAAAAAAGGAGGAGGTATACTTCGAAAAGGCCTATGGATTGGGATGTTTGTAGCTGTATTACATCATCGTCAGACAGAGATTCCGAAATCAGGTATTGAATTATAGGACATACCGTCAGGTCAAATTTATTAATGATGAAAAACAGGGTGAAGTGGAAAAAACAAAGCTCAAAGAAATGTACACAGGTACAAAGAAGGTAACTGCGAAAAAACCATGGATAACACAAGAAATATTTTATTGACCTACGAAAGAATGGAGCTCAAAGAGCTCTTGGAAATTCCGGAATACAGCAATACAAATCACTTAGGAATGAAATAAATAAGAAGTGTGTGAAAGTATAGCGAAACTATTCAGGAATATGTGAAGAGAGCGAGAAACGGAATGTCATCGGAAGAACTAATTCAGGAGATTGAAAACTCAAAACAACCTTCGGCGAAATTTATAGCAAATGCATCAACATTAAGAATGCAACGGGAATTTCATTGTTAAGCGCAGAGGAGAGGTCGGGAAAATGGAAGCACTACATCGAAGGCCTCTACAAGGGGGAGCACTTTTCTCATGACGTGGCTGAGAATGAAACGTAAATCGACACCATGAGACTTTCGGAAAAATATCGTCTAAACAATACCGTAAACAGCAGTGGCAGGTAATGCAAGAATTATCGCACAATCAGCTCAACGGCTCAAGCATCCAAGTAGCTGACTGGTATAATATACATCAGAATGAACAACGAAACTGCATATGTGCTGGCTGCCGATTAGTTTGGCTTTCGTTAAGGTAAGGGCACTAGACAGGCAGTTCTGGCAAGACACCCTTACAGCATTTGTTGACCTGGAGAAAGCGATTGACAGCGTAAAACGGTGCAAGATGTTTGAAATTCTGTGAAAGATATGTGTAAGCTATACGGTATGTACAAGAACCAGAGGAAACAATATCAATGCCTCCACTATTCAGTCTATGCAGGGAAGAATCTATGATACAAATAAAAAAATTGTTCAACAGTGGGGTTAAATTTCTATGTAAATTTTAATCCAGAAGTAAAGTAGCACATGAGGGACGAAGCAAGGACGACATAAAAAGTAGTTTCTCACGAGCAAAGAGGATATTGATGGCCAAGAGACGTATCGCAAACGGCGACATGGAACAGTGGAAATGTGGAATAAATTTCTTATATTTCTCGCCTGTGGTAGGTCCTCAGCCTACCGGTTTCAGTCAGCAGTGACCATCTTTAGATCTCTTTTACAGAAAAACATGTTCTAATATACTTTTTTTTTATAAAGCACATCTGAAGATGGTCATTGCTGACCGAAACCGGTAGTCTGAGGACCTACAAGTTTGTGACAACAGACGTGAAATTTACTCTACAAGAGATGTTTGTTAGGCCTCAATCTGAGGCAGAAACTTCAGAGAATCTATGTTTGGAACATAGAATTATATCATAATGATTCATGAAGTATGGGAAAACGGGAAAGATAGGGATCGAAGCGTTTGAGATGTGATGCTATAGAAGGATTTTGAAAATCAGGTAGAGTAATAAGAAATGAGAATGTTCCCAGCACAAGCGAGGAAGAAAGGGACATAAGGAAAACAATGACAAGAAGGGGAGCAGGATGAAACGAGATGCTTTAAGACATCATAGAATAACTTTTGTGGTACTAGAGGGAATTATAGAGGAAAAAATGTGTGGGAATACAGATATTGGAACACATCCAGCAAATCATTGAGGATATAAGAGAAGTGCTACACCGAGCCGGCCGTTGTGACCGAGCTGTTCTTGGCGCTTCAGTTTGGAACCGCGCGACCGCTGGGTCGCAGGTTCAAATCCTGTGTCGGGCATGGATGTGTGTGATGTCCTTAGGTTAGTTAGGTTTAATTAGTTCTAAGTTCTAGGCGCCTGATGACCTCAGAGCCATTTTGAGCTACTCCGAGGTGAAGAGGTTGACAGCAAAGAGGATCTCGTGACAGGCTGCATCAAACTATCTAGATGACTCGAAAAAGAACTTCCCATATACAGGGTGTTTCACAGTTCCTATTACAGGCTTGTAGACGTTGCAGAGGGGCGTTAGTAGACAAAGTTTACATGAGGAACCCATGTCCGGAATAAGTTTGAATGTCGTATCGCTTCAAGCTACGCATGCAGACTGGGAAGAGAGCACTGTCGTCAGTCCCAGTTATAACACACCGAGCGAGGTGGCGCAGTGGTTAGCACACTGGACCCGCATTCGGAAGGACGACGGTTCAATTCCGCGTCCGGCTATCCTGATTTAGATTTTCCGTGATACCCTGAATCGCTCCAGGCAAATGCCGGGATGGTTCCTTTGAAAGGGCACGGCCGACTTCCTTCCCCATCCTTCCCTAATCCTATGAGACCGATCACCTCGCTGTTTGGTCTCTTCCCCCAAAAAACCAATCAACCCAGTTATAACTGTAGCATCACATACGATTATCAGCCGCAACAGCTGCCAGAAATTGCTGCGTTTGCAGCTAAGAGGTTGAATGCTGCTCCACTGACGCGCCGTACTCTCGACTTTGAAGAGAACGTCCTTTGTCACGTAGAAAAGAACCAGGTGACGAGAACTCGAAAGAATGCCCTTGCCATAGTGTCCTGTAGAGCAAACACTGTATAAGGTTTGCCACTCCATGGTGTGGGAAACCAGAAAGTACAATGTGAAGGAGAAAAGTCTTAGTTGCGAGGTTAAAATCACTATTAATTCATCAATCATGAGCGTTTCGAGTAATACAGGGTATCTTCAGATTAGCCGATAAATGGTGATAAGCAAGTTCTGGATATCGATGATGAAACACCCGCAAAAAAACTGCACTCGTCATGTCCATGAAAAATAATTGAGGAAGACATATGTTCCCGCCATGTAATAAATGCGTAACATCCGATAACTTTGCTGGGACGCGTAATGTGGTCCAATGAATGCAAGACAGGATCAGGCGTGTAAATATGTCAAATGGTAAACATGCTGGAAGCGTCGTTCTGTGTCCTACGACCACATACACAGTACTTCAGTACTGACTTAATATGACGTTTTACTTTTAACACATGACGATAGCATATGTTAGCTTCGACTATTTTTCTTGCACGTGACGAGGGCAATTTATTTTTGGGTATGTTTTGTCAGCGATCTCCATAACTTGCTTATAACCATTTAACAGCCAGTCCGAATATGACTTGAATTAGATGAAACAAGCGTCGTTGATGAATAGATAAACAGTAATTTCAACATCGAAATCTAGACCGTTTTTCTCCTCAGAACGCATTCTCTGCTGTGTGGGTACCGTGAAGCGGGACTATAGAATGTGATCCGATCTTCAGTCTTACTTTACACCCAAGCGATACAGTTCCGGACTGGTTGCTCTATCGGAACTTTATCTACTGATTCCCCTCTGCTCACCTTTGAAGCCATGAATTGTGCAGCATCGTGTATTTTGACAGAACATTGACCCCTCCTTTACTGAATTACACGATTCGGTAGTCCTCAATACATATGGCATACAGCCCACTGAATTCTGTTACAATAATTCTACGCACGCTGCACAGTGGCATGCTTATTATACACTGAACTTCCGAATTTAATTCAATAATTTCGATGCACTCTGCCACTGTCTAGTTTTCCTTGGGTGTCGTAATGCTAAGTACACTACTGGCCATTAAAATTGCTACACCAAGACGAAATGCAGATGATAAACGGGTATTCATTGGACAAATATATTATACTAGAATTGATGTGTGATTTATGTGATTACATTTTCAAGCAATTTGGGTTCATAGATCCTAAGAAATCAGTACGCCTAACAACCACCTCTGGCCGTAATAACGGCCTTGATACGCCCGGGAATTGAGTCAAACAGAGCTTGGATAGTGTGTACAAGTACAGTTGCCCATGCAGCTTCAACACGATACCACACTTCATGAAGAGTAGTGATTGGCGTATTGTGACTAGCCAGTTGCTCGGCCACTATTGACCAGACGTTTTCAATTAGTGAGAGGTCTGGAGAATGTGCTGGCCAGGGCAGCAGTCGAACATTTTCCGTATCCAGAAAGGCCCATAAAGGACCCGCAACATGTGGTCGTGCATTATCCTGCTGAAATGTAGGGTTTCGCAAGGATCGCATAAAGGATAGAGCCACTGGTCGTAACACATCTGCAATGTAACGTCCACTGTTCGAAGTGTCGTCAATGCGAACAAGAGGTGACCGAGACGTGTAACCAATGGCACCCCTACCATCACGCCGGGTGATACGCCAATACGGCGATGACGAATACACGCTTCCAATACGTGTTCACTGCGATGTCGCCAAACACGGATGCGACCATCATGATGCTGTAAACTGAACCTGGATTCATCCGAAAAAATTACGTTTTGCCATTCGTGCACCCAGGTTCTTCGCTGAGTACACCATCGCAGGCGCTCCTGTCCGTGATGCAGCGTCAAGGGTAGTCTCCGAGCGGATAGTCTCTGCTGCTGCAAACGTCGTCGAACTGTTCGTGCAGATGGTTGTTGTGTTGCAGACGTCCCCATCTGTTGACTCAGGGATCGAGACGTGGCTGCACGATCCGTTATAGCCATGCGGATAAGATGCCTGTCATCTCGACTGCTAGTGATACGAAGCCGTTGGGATCCAGCACGGCGTTCCGTATTACCCTCCTGATCCCACCGATTCCATATTCTGCTAATAGTCATTGAATGTAGACCAACGCGAGCAGCAATGTCGCGAAACGATAAACCGCAATCGCGATAGGCTACAATCCAACCTTTATCAAAGTCGGAAACGTTGATGGTTCGCATTTCTCCTCCTTACACGAGGCGTCACAACAACGTTTCACCAGGCAACGCCGGTCAACTGCTGTTTGTGTACGAGAAATCGGTTGGAAACTTTCCTCATGTCAGCACGTTGTAGGTGTCGCCACCGGCGCCAACCTTGTGTGAATGCTCTGAAAAGCTAATCATTTGCATATCACAGCATCTTCTTCCTGTCTGTTATATTACGCGTCTGTAGTACGTCATCTTCGTGGTGTAGCATTTTAAATGGCCAGTAGTGCACTTCCGTACCTGTTACACAAGGCAGAAATGATGAGGTTGGTTCATCTGAGCTGCCGTGTTCTCCGACTGTTAAGTGACACACACAAGCGTGAGTGCCATCCTGGTCCGTTTACGCTGTTGGCAGTTGTCGGCGACCACGTCTACGTGACGACGCCGCTGTTCAAGACGGGAGCGCCGGCCTCGTTCAGCGTGGTGAGCGGCTCGCGGACGCTGGACCCGCCCTTGAGGCCGTTCCCGAGCTGGGAGGCGCACGCGACCAGCGCGCAGGCGCTCACCGACTGCTCCACGCAGATGGTCTCCGTCTTCAGGTCGACCGTGAGTCGCGCTCTTTTCCGGCCCTTTCGTGTCCTTCTTCTTCCTTGCGTTGTGCTGTTGTCCCTGGGTTCAATTTGTGGTTCAAAATTACTCACGTGTTTCGACCCAATGTGTCTTCTAGGCGTACGTGTTACTAAGCTACTGCCCATTATTGAACACTTTTGTCCAATAGCTGTGGGCAGTATGTGGTCTGCAACAAAAATTTATCACACTCTTTTTCTTAGCATTCGCCGCACACCGAGAGCTTGATATATTAATGTTTAAAGTTGCTGAAATAGGAGTTGTTGCTGTGGTCTTCAGTCCTGAGACTGGCTTTATGCAGCTCTCCATGCTACTCTATCCTGTGCAAGCTTCTTCATCTCCCAGTACCTACTGCAACCTACATCCTTCTGAATCTGCTTAGTGTATTCATCTCTTCGTCTCCCTCTACGATTTTCACCCTCCACACTGCCCTCAAATAGTAAATTGGTGATGCCTTGATGCCTCAGAACATGTCCTACCAACCGATCCCTTCTTCTAGTTAAGTTGTGCCACAAACTCCTCTTCTCCCCAATTCCATTCAATACCTCCTCATTAGTTATGTGATCTTCCCATCTAATCTTCAGCATTCTTCTGTAGCACCACATTTCCAAAGCTTCTATTCTCTTCTTGTCCAAACTATTTATCGTCCACGTTTCACTTCCATACATGGCTACACTCTATACAAATACGTTCAGAAGCGATTTCCTGACGCTTAAATCCGTACTCGATGTCAACAATTTTCTCTTCTTCAGAAACTCTTTCCTTGCCATTGACGGTCTGCATTTTATATCCTCTCTACTTCGACCATCATCAATTACTTTGCTCCCCAAATAGCAAAACTCCTTTACTACATTAAGTGTCTCATTTCCTAATCTGATTCCCTCAGCATCACCCGACTTCAATCGACAACATTCCGTTATCCTCGTTCTGCTTTCGTTGATGTTCATCTTATGCACTCCTTTCTAGACACTGTCCATTCCGTTCAACTGCTCTTCCAAGTCCTTTGCTGTCTCTGACAGAATTACAATGTCATCGGCGAACCTCAAAGTTTTTATTTCTTCTCCATGGATTTTAATACCTACTCCAAATTGTTCTTTTGTTTCCTTTACTGCTTAATCAATATACAGATTGAATAACGTCGGGGACAGGATACAACCCTGTCTCACTCCCTTGCCAACCACTGCTTCCCTTTCATGTCCCTCGACTCTTATAACTGCCATCTGGTTTGTGTACAAATTGTAAATAGCCTTTCGTTCCCTGTATTTTACCCCTGACACCTCATAATTAGAACTAAAGTATTCCAGTCAACATTTCCCAAAGCTTTCTCTAAGTCTGCAAATGCTAGAAACGTAGGTTTGCCTTTCCTTAATCTATCTTCTAAGATAAGTTGTAGGGTCAGGACTGACTCACGTGTTCCAATATTTCTGCGGAATCCAAACTGATCTTCCCCGAGATCGGCTTCTACTAGTTTTTCCCTTCGCCTGTAAAGAATTCACGTGCCTGTAAAGAATTCACGTGAGTATTTTGCAACTGTGACTTATTAAACTGATAGTTCGGTACTTTTCACATCTGTCAACATCTGCTTTCTTTGGGATTGGAATTATTATATTCTTCTCGAAGTCTGAGGGTATTGCGCCTGTCTCATACATCTTGCTCACCAGATGGTAGAGTTTTGTCAGGACTGGCTCTCCCAATGCTGTCAGTAGTTCTAATGGAATGTTGTCTACTCCCGGGGACTTGTTTCGACTCAGTGCTTTCAGTGCTAAAGTAGATATTCCAAATATAAACGTAGGCTTCTGCAGCCATTGTCGCAGTCAATAACGTTCTGTCGTGCAAAGTGATAAGCTGTGAATTACATTCAGTGACAAAACGTCGATATACAAGGTGTTAGGAATATAAGAACAGATATTTCATTGGTGACTGAGGACAGTGTAATGAACAGCATTACATCAGTATTTACTTCATTTGCAGGCTTATAATTATAGCTATTATGAGTGGTATGTTTTAGGATGGTTAGTAGCTCCATGTATATGTGCAAGAGCAAGCCATTAGTGTGGGCACTTGGACGCGAAACGTTTAGTCTACACTGACGAGCATAGTCCACTTAGTGGTACAGCTGCGACTGTGCAGGAAACATAGGGCAGTAAATTATGCGAAGTAACTGCAGAAAGACTGTTAGAGGCAGAGAACAACAACTAACGCACTGAAATGTGTATATATTAAGGTAGCAAGGATCACAATATCTGCACATGCATGTTAACTTATTTATTTAGTCCTAGCTTTAACTGTTGTGGTATGAATCAATTTTTATTCAACGATTCCAGAATATCTCAATGGAATTTCCCAAAAAATGGTTCAAATGGCTCTGAGCACTGTGGGACTTCTGAGGTCATCAGTCCCCTAGAACTTTGAAATACTTAAACCTAACTAACCTATGAACATCACACACATCCATACCCGAAGCAGGATTCGAACCTGCGACCGTAGCGGTCGCGCGGCTCCGGACTGTAGCGCCTAGAACCGCTCGGCCACTTCAGCCGGCGGAATTTCCCAGAGAAACTTATTGTTACGGCACTGAAAACGCAATAAGAGTTCACGATCATTTACGTAAATTTAATTCAATGGCAGAATATTCTGTGCTCGAAACTAGCAGCGTAATCGCCGCTGATAACAAACAGCACAACGTGACACAGCGACCCAACTAATTTCCCCGCATTTTCTTTGCTACGTTCTTATAGGCCATTTGACGCCTTCCCACTACGACTCCACTGCTAATTGATCCATCTCACGGAATGTTAGTAAATAAATAATTATTTTATGAAATTTATCTATAAACATGTGATGTCACCATCAGGCGCGTGCTGTATTGTGAAAGAAACTCTGAAATTTGATGAAGTGCAGTATGAAACTAATAAATTGTAAAATAATTTCTGACGTCTGGGCTGTGACACTTGTCGCAGAGAATCGAAATGCCTTCGCATTTACCTCTACAAAAACTTTAAGCCAAGTGCATTTCAGAAATCGAATGCTAATTTCTAAGATGCCTGTGAAATGAATGTGCAGAGTACATCAGGATCTATATCGGTCTGTACTAAGACGTAATGACATACAAAATTTACAGCGCACGTACGTAGCACCTTTCATGTGTCTTTAGAGGAAATGTATGTTGGCGCCAGAAACTGTGTTGTGCAGATCTGAACCCTAACTCCAAAGATATTCTTAATCTATGGATGAGGTACGTTAGCTGTTGTGTGTGTGGAAGGGTGGGGTTGGGAGGGAGGGATGGTATAGAGAGTAGAGGCGGAGGGGGGACTGGCGGGAGGAAGGCACCCGCTTTTCTGATGTTGTCGACACGTGTACGAACATTATCGTGTTGCGGCAATACCTGACGCAGCCTTACCGCTTGCTTCAACGGAACTGCAGGTGCAAAACGTTTGAGGTGATGGTAATAAACGTCAACTACGAAGCAACTTTTCCAGGAAGCAATTACTGGAACATGACGCCACACACAGTCGAGCATATTATGAATACTGTGTTCTGTGCGGCAACAGCTCTCGCCAAGCAGCTGTTTCCTCTGATACAACCACAAAATTAGTTCATTGTCAGTAAAAGTAATCAATTATTTTCAGATTCTTTCGCGACAACACGACTAATTACAAGTCTCTCGGTTTTCAAGCAATTTATTTTATAATCCCTCTGTTTTCTTCAGGACTTATACAAATGATAAGAAGCTAAGTAAGTCGGCCATAGTGAAACTTGCCAAAAAATGGAAACAAAATAGAATCTACAAATACGAGAATTTTGGCTTTTGCGTCACATTACTATGCTTCAGTTATAAAAGACTCAGCGCCTTATTAGAGAGCGTAAGGTAGATTATGACCTCGATTGTTGAAAGGCGGGAATAGAGCTTCGAATTAGACGCCAGAACCCCGCACAACCGAAAGTCAGGAGGCGGCATTTTGCGCACGCTGATAATATCGACTTCATATGAGTTCATAAATCCGGTACTCCTCCTGGAAGAGTCTGGAATTTGTTGTCTTGCTTGTGTGAAGTGCCTTGCCCTAATTCGTATTCACTAATTTAAAAGATTGCGATGACTGGCGTCGGACGCTGAAAAATTGTTAGTTTGGTGCGTAAGTTCTTTAGTGATTTTGTTTTGCATGTTGGTATACCTGTAGCCGTAGGTTTATCTAGCGCGTGACTTTTTGGTGTGTAGTTCACTGCTGCAATTTTTGTTTTCACGCTCACATTTTGTCATTTGGAGATACTGAGCGGAGCTGTGGACGCTGCAAAATGGAGTGCCAAGTGGAGAAACTGGAACACTTCCGACATACTTGAGTTCAATAGAGGAGAGACATCAGGGAAGGCAGCCAGAAACATTTGCTCCGTCTATGGTGATAATGGCCAGAGCACGGCAAGAAAATCGTTTTCTCGTTTCAAGAAGTATCATTCTGAGAATAGAGACTCGCCAAGTTCAGGAAGACCTTCGTGGTTTGATGAAGAACGTTTAAACGCTTTAATAGACAATGATCCACTTCATTGTACTCTAGAATTGGCAAATGTGATAAACTGTGATCCTTCCGAAATCGTAAGACATTCGCATGCATTCGGCAAGGTTCAAAAATCGAGTGTATTGTTACCGCTTCCTGTAAGCCGAAACCACAAAAATAAGAGGGTGGGCATTTGTACACCTCTGTTTTCTCGTCATCAATTGGCTAGTGAACAACACCGACCATTCCTTTCCTGTATCGTTACTGTTGACGAGAAATATCTTTATGCTGACATAAGGAAAAGAAAGGAATGGTTCAACCCAAACAAACCCAAAACTGCCTGTACATAGACCTGCGCGCTCCACAAGAGATTATGTTACGCATCTGTTGGAACAGTGACTGTATGGTATACTACGAGTGGCGAGATATAACCATCACAACTGACATTCATTGTCAACAACTGAGACGTCTTACAGAGCAATCCGAGAACAAAGATCAGAAAGATGCTACTCCGCGGAAATGCCTGTCCGCATTCTGCTAGACTGACAAAAAACGCCTACCTTATTCACCTGATATTGCGACCTTAGATTTTCCCCTCTTCCTCCCTCTATCGAAACAACCTTCAAAGAATTTCCTTTCTGGATGAAAATGCGCTCCGAAATTGGCTTGACGATTTTCTCACCTCAAACACACGTGATTTTCCCGGTCGTGGAATTGAAAAATTCCGCCTGTGTTGGCAGACTGTTGTAAACAGTGAAGGTGAATATATTATTGATGACTAAAGTATCTGTTATGTGTTTATTAATCTTACGGAAAACGCAACGAACTTATGCACCAAAACTTATGCACCAACCCAATAAAGCTCAAAATATGAGGCTCCCAAATAGAGATATTTTCATTCATGATGAGTTTTACTGAAGAGGTATTCATCACAGGCCATTAAGGAAATATTGCTGCACTGCCCATTTTCGGTCAAATCCTGCGGTAACAACACATTTAATTTCAAAATCCTTCCAAAGAATTCCTAACCATTTATTACGTTTACGATATTTATGATGACTGATGATGATTTTTTGAAGTCCCATACTCTTTGACAGAGCGTAGGGGAACGATGCAGGAGACCCGCACCGCCGTACTAGGCAAGGTCCTAATGAAGGTGGTTCGCCATTGCCTTGCTCCGAGCGTAATGGGGATGAGTGATGATGATGATGATGATGAAGACGACACAACAACACCCAGTCATCTTGAGGCAGGTGAAAATCACTGAACCCGCTGGGAATCGAACCCGGTACCCCGTGCTGGGGAAGCGAGAACGCTACCGCGAGACCACGAGCTGCGGACAGTTATGACTAAACAATGTAAAATTAAGAATGTAGGGATGTAGCTAAGGAATAACATTTAATTTGATAATATTTGTTACCCATATTGTTTCGACAATATGTAGAAATGTCTAATACTTAAAATTGCACTGATAGGGAGAATTAATTTTAAGTTATTTAATTTTGAAATGACAGCTTACAAAACATACTTTGCATTGTAGTAAGAGCAACACACACACACACACAAACACACGTTTTATTTGTTTTTTCTTCTGCTTGTATGTAATGAAATGACTTTTCCAGAGAGTTCCATCTGACCACAATACCGTGTACCTGATAGACTCAGGGGTCGTGGACATAGCGTCAACGTTCCAGAAACTGTGTCCTCCAAAAATTGTGACGCTCGACGTGCCGTCTGCAACAATCCTCAATACGACAAAGATCGACAAGGAGGCCTGCAATTCCCTGTACATCGCCATCGAGGTAAGACGACGATTAATTACTGAACTGTTGGTATCGTAGTGGTAACCTTGTGCGTCCGTAGAATATATTTTACACGAAATATATTCGAAGTTGCCAACACGGACAACTATCAGCTGCATAACGGAATGATGGAATTGAAAATTTATGCCAGATCGGGACCAGATCCCGGAAATCCCGCTTTATGCCTTAGCAGCTGTGGATATCTGTGCACGACTCACAGGTAGACCCAAATTACCAAACGTCGTTCATGTGTCACATCCTGCACTCGTACACACTACGTAATTCCCGTACGGGAAAGAGGGGGGGGGGGGGGGGATTGAAAGCTGTTGCCTCGTATCGGCGGTTAAATACGATATTGCAGTGCCTGTTGTTAAGATGTACGACAATGTTCCTTCAGACATGCATGCATGCATGCAGGCTGTATCGCATGAACGACGACGTATGGAAATTTGGGTCTGGCCGTGAGTCGTCCACGGATAGCCAAATCCATTAAGGCGACCGCTCTCGTAAAGTGGGAAATGCGGTCTCGAGTCCATATCCGGAACAGATTTCATTGTTGTCATTCCATAAAACAGATAATGGTGGTGCGTATTCGCAACTGCGAATACATTTTACGTATTTCATGATGGCTGCAGTCGCTGCAGTGCCCGTTCCTTTGGACATGCATTGTACTTCGTAACAACACAGGCACTGCAGTGTAGTATATCATTTGTGTTGTATCTTTTGTGTTCTCCTTGCAGAAGACAGTCTTATGTTCACAACAATATAGACACTTTCTCTGTAGAATTCATGCCAGCAGTGCGCTTACTGTTCGTATTTCGCAAATTCAGGCTGTGCTATGCTGTGTTTGCGATTTTTTAAGTTGTTTTCATACGATCTTCTTTTATTGGTTTCAGGCAAAGGCCACTTCCCCACGTACAATTATGTCAAACAATGATACAGACATATTTCATGATTCATTGAAAAATATAATAACAAGTCTACAAATTTCGTTATTCTAACTGCACCATTACAATAGAAAACAATAGTTTCAACATAATATATAATTGTATACAAAAATAATGAAACATAAGGAAAACACCTCAAGTTTCCGTTTATAAAGGTGGAAGAAATGGCAACTGCATTTAGCTGCAGGTCTATCCACGGAACTACGTGGTACTCTAAGAGAACTTAAGTTTTGGAGCATTACACAGTATTACCGTTCCTGGATGATTGTATTTATCACGTTTTGTCACTATATGCATAATGTCCTCTTCAGTAAGCCAGGAATCACAAATCAGATGGTTTATTAATTTTAATAAAAATCTCATGTTATTAGCATCCATGTGATCTAAGTCTGTTAATATTATCAGTTTCTTTTCTTACAGGCGCCGAGTTCAAAAATCAAGGGTGGGTTGGAATCTATAGTTGAATCGGCCAATGTCATGTGCCTTGGATGTTACGGGTCATGTTCACGTGCTATTAAAATCGCTGTCGCGCTAAATTATCACCATTGCTGTGTCTGCCTGTTTGTTAACTGGCTTTAACAAAACTTTACAGTGGTGTAAAACTTTACATTTCGTCAATATTACATTTCGTCAGTCAATAAGCTAGGGTTCTAGTAATGGAACAGCACATAGTTCATCACAGCATTGTTTGCGACAAAACGACTATTTCTTCCGCTTATTTTCTTTCTGCAGGCAACGAACTTTATCAGAGTGCGGCTTATTTTTCGAGAACATTCAACTATGCTTAAAAAGTGCCTTTGGTCGTAGTCGCAAGGCATTCTCGTTTACCGGTGAGCGGTCACCTTCTTTTGTTGTTTCTCGATGATGTTTCTTGATGATATTTCTCTAGAATTTCACGAATACGAGACAAAGGGAATTCTGACACATGTTCTAATTTATTACATATATTTCCTGACGAAAAGTGCCAGGACACCAATATGTTATGCGGAACTCACCACTAGATGTCGCGAGGCGGACCCGCCAGTATGAAAGCATACTGTGTTGTCGTTAGAGAGAAGCAGTAAGAACAAACAGGGCCGCCAGGAGAGCTCAGTAACTTGTCGAGCGTGGACTAACCATTGGATGTCACCTAAAAATCCATCAGTGACCTATGAACCCCTCTACAGCTGCCCAAATCGACAACTGTGATTGTGCTACAGAAACCCAAAGGGACAACTACAGCTGAAACAAGACCAAAAGAACCTCGTGTACTGATGGATTGGGACCGTCGAACATTGCGGAGGAGGGTGGTTGAAAACAAATTGCATGTAATCACAGTAAGGAATCACTCGATTTCCACAGTACTACCAACAGTCCAGCTTGACCGGCAATTGTGCGTAGCAAGATAAAAAGGAAGGGGTACAGTGGTCGAGTAGCTCCTTATAAGCGACACATTTCTGAAATCAGAGCTGAGCGGCGCTCGAAGTGGTGTAAATGCATTTATAGGAAAAACAGTTAGGATTTCGGTAATCTCTGCAAACACCCAGCATCCACACAGCCACAAACATGCAGCTTTCCATTCGATGCTGCATCGCCTCATATCTGTTCAGTAATCTGAATCAGCCTTTCAAACAGAACTACAGACCATCAAGCTCATCGGTTCCAGCAATTGCTATAGCTCTTCTCTGACTGATAATATACTACAAAAAAAGGCGTATAACTACAAAGCTTCTGTACACTGGTGTATAGCAGTCAGTAGCTATAAAGCCTGTTGCAGAATTCCATATATTGGCAACATTCCAGATAACCTTAGAAAAATCATCACAACTGCAGACCTGCATTTTTTAATACCAACAGAATACTTAAGTTTTATTTAATAGTAAAGACAAAACTAAATCCTTGGCACAAACGATATGTATAAAATCACATGCAAGCAGTGTGAAAAAGTATGTATATATTGAGAGAACTGTGGCACTTAAGTTGTCTGAACATGGAAGAAGATGGGGATTAAGGAGGAAAGATTCAACTTTTGCTGATCGTCTTTTGACAGAAGACTATTCACCTGATGCAGACTACTCAAAATATCTAAATAATTCCGTATCACGTACGGACTGGTGGAATTTCTTTTGCCTAATTACAACATGGCGACTATGCAGAATCTGCAGACATGTCAAAGTTGTATGCTCCAGGGTCAAAGATCTACATCCAGGTAGGATAGAGATCAGTGTTAGCCTTCAAGGCCCGCAATCGATTATGAGGTACAGAACTGTATCTTTGCATTAGACATGCATGACCTAATACGCGAAATAAGTGAGTCAGGCGCTGCAGTCTGGAACCGCAAGACCGCTACGGTCGCAGGTTCGAATCCTGCCTCGGGCATGGATGTTTGTGATGTCCTTAGGTTAGTAGGTTTAACTAGTTCTAAGTTCTAGGGGACTAATGACCTCAGCAGTTGAGTCCCATAGTGCTCAGAGGCATTTGAACCAAGTGAGTCAGGCAGCAGTAGCCGACCGCGACAGACGCAGCAGCAGATAAGTAAACGCTTTTGTGTCATTTACGAGTTCCTAACCAGGATAGAATTTTATTGTATCATCTGTGTGCTTTAATAGTTTAGTTTCTTGTGTTTCTGTGTGTAAATTTAACACCTAATAGCCACAGTTCTCGCGTTTTCGTTTGCATCAGAAAGTAAAACGATTTTGTGACATAATAAAAGTTCCTAATCAGGGGCAAATTATTTAGTTTCACTTCAGTGCTTCGGTAGCTAGATTTTTGAATATCTGCGTATTATTACACACCGTGCGTTTTCGTCAGGGTCCGTTTATCTGAATAGTTTAGTTTTCCACAGACTTTAGTATGGACAGGGACTGCGATTGTTGTGTGCGGATGCGAGCCGAGTTGGTGACATTTCGCTCTCAGCTTCAGGCTGTGATGGCTTCAGTTACACAGCTTGAAGCTGCAGTGGATGGGCGCCACTGTTGTGGGCCAGCCGTGGGGATCCAACGGACGTCCAGCACGTCAGAGTCCTCCGATCGGTCCTCATCGGTGGCAAACCCAGTTACTGCTCGCACTGAGGCTGACCCCTCACCTGTGGTCGAGTGGGAGGTCGCCCCAGGGTGAATCAGGCGGCGAAAGACTTCCTAGGCGGCCACACGTAGGGCCTCCCCGGTTTGTCTGACAAACAGGTTCCAGTTGCTGTCTGTGGCTAACACTGTCGCTGAGCCAGATGCTGTCGCCTGTCCTGTTACAGAGGAAACCACTCAGCCTGCAAGATCCGGGCAATCGCAGAGGGTGGGATTATTGGTAGTTGGGAGCTCCAACGTTAGGCGCGTTATGGGGCCCCTTAGGGTCTTGGCTGACAAGGAGGGTAAGAAAACCAATGTGCACTCCTCATGCATAAAGGGTGGAGACATTCCAGATATGGAAAGGGTCCTCCCGGATGCCATGAAGAGCACAGGGTGCAGTCAGCTGCAGGTGGTTGCTCAAGTCAGTACCAATGATGTGTGTCACTTGGGATCGGAAGAGATTCTCTCTGGTTTCGAGCGGCTAACAGGAGTGGTAAAGGCTGCCAGTCTTGCTTGCAAGATGAAAGCAGAGCTGACTATTTGCAGCATAGTCGACAGGACCGATTGCGGACCTCTGGTACAGAGCCGAGTGGAGGGTATGAATCGAGGGCTCAGACGGTTCTGCGACAGTGTAGGCTGCTGATTCCACGACTTGCGCAAAATGGGTGGATGGGTTTCGGGTTCCGCTGAATAGGTCAGGTGTCCACTATACGCAGGAGGCGGCTACACGGGTAGCAGGGGCTGTGTGGCGTGGACTGGCTGTTTTTTAGGTTAGAGGGTCTCGGGAAAACACAAGAAGGGCTTCAGTCACGAAGGCTGCAGGCTGAACACAGGAAGAAAGTAGATACAGGAACCATTGGTATAACAGTTGTAAACTGTCGTAGCTGTGTTGGGAAAGTACCAAAGCTCCAAGCGCTAATAGAAAGCACTGATGCTCAAATCGTTATAGGCACTGAAAGCTGGCTAAAGCCGGATATAAGCTCAGCCGAAATTTTTGCAAAGAACCTAACCGTGTTCCGAAAAGATAGGCTAAACACGGATGGCGGTGGTGTGTTTGTTGCTGCCACAAGTAGCTCACCTTGTCGTGAAATTGAAGTAGATACTTCCTGTTAGTATGGGCAGAGGTCATTGTTGGCAACCGGAATAAAATAATAATTGGATCCTTCTACCGACCTCCCAGTTCAGATGATACAGTTCCTGAAAGGTTCAAAGAAAACTTGAGTTTGATTTCAAACACATACCCGACTCATACGATAATTGTCAGTGGTGGCTTTAATTTACCCTCGATATGTTGACGAAAATACATGTTTAATTCCGGAGGTACGCATAAAATATCATCCGAAATTGTGCTACACGCATTCTCTGAAAATTATTTCGAGCAGTTAGTTCATGAGCCCACGCGAATAGTAAACAGTTGTGAAAACATACTTGACCTTTTAGCATCAAATAACCCTGAGTTAATAACGAGCATCAAAACCGATATAGGGATTAGTGAACACAGCGTTGTCGTAGCGAGATTGAATATTGTAATCCCCAAATCCTCGAAAAATAAGCGAAAAATATACCTATTCAAAAAAGCAGATAAAAACTCATTTGACGCCTTCCTGAGAGAGAGTCTCCACTCATTCCAAATTAATAATATAATTTTATACCAGATGTGGTAAAAAGGTATGAATTCGTAATTTATGTGTTTTCTCAAATATCTGTAATTACGATTTAAAAACTAATAGCTACATGTATACAAACAGCAAGGAACACTCTTTATATTTAACAGGTGAAAAATAAAAGCCCACTGAATATGCTGCAACTGCAGTGAAACATGTTTAGGTTAAAAACCAAAACTGTGTTTTGCTAAAGGCGGACCCTCTCCAAAAACATACATATTAAGAAAGATTTTGTTGAACAGCGAACAATATATTTAGAAAAATTTACTTCATTCATGTGACATCCAGTTCCAAAAATTATAAAGTTGTCAATAGTTCCACAGCTCAAACATGGCCAACCATACATCAATCCTCATACATTTCCTTGTGTATCTTCTTATAAACACATCATGTTATCTTAATTTACAATACATGTCCTGCCAACACACACTCTCCACTAAGAATATCATGTCCATACACTTCCCTATCCACTCACTAACTGCTAGTACGTCCAAACCACATAATCTCTTGCCAAGTTCACAGAGCGCTATCAGCGATGTTAACACAGTTTATAGCGCTGCCAACATACAAACAGGCTACTTACATAGCCCCCCCCCCCTGCCCCCCTCAAAAAATTTTAAGAAGTGTTTTGGGCAGTGGTCAAGACTAAGTTTTGAAGTTTTTATATTAAAATATCAGATAGAGCAGATGCACACAAAGGTAAAGTAATATGCTATTGATCAATAAAGTAAAAATTCTCCTCACAGTTCCTAAGGCAGTCCTAATAATTCGTCAGAAGAGAAGTCTATGCCAGTTTTTCGCACATAGGCTGAGCAGTATATGAAAATGCACAAATAAGTAGTGCACAACCATGTGGTCTTGAAGAAGTAGTGTTGTCCTCAGCACAGAAAGACAGTGCTTACTCGTGACATGAAGTTTTGGAATGATATCGTAAGATTGGTAATGGGCCACCACCGAGCAGACACACAGCAGTATCACTCGAGGTCTTGAAGAATATTAGTAGCACTGGTGGATCACCACAGAGCAAACCCACTATAGTCCTTCCACTGCAACTATGCGGGTGCACATTCACAATTGAAGAGGCTTGAGGATAATATAGCAAGTCCATGAGTTACCATTGTGCAGTCAGTACTGATGCATATTACAAGTCCCTGAGCCACCACTTGTGCACTCACAATTTTTTTTAATTTCCTTTTTTTTTATTTGTAATGTCCTTACAACCAGCAATGCTTTTAACCAGTCCCTTGCTGAGTTATCAACACATGTGCAAGCACTAACACAGTCATATAATTTCTGAGATTTGATACATATAGTATGACCAACAGACAAATGTGTGCAGTAAAAAGAATCCCTACTATTTACCTCACTTGGAGAACTTGTATATATAGAATTACAATTTTACAGCTTAAGAATACAATTACAAATGTAAAGAAAACATAGCTGTAGTACAGAACATGATAATACAATTAACATTTGTAGTAATACAGGCTTTACAAAAAGAACAGAAATAAGCGTATACATGAGTATTACAGGAATTATGACATAAGTAAATAAAAGGAAAATGAGAATGTCAGTGGAAACATTAACTTGAGACATGAATATTAAAAGAAAACATAACACAATAAATAATGTCTGAACATCTTCCTAAAGTAAAGAATAAGGTACAAAAACAGATTAGGTTTGAAGGTAACAGTATTCGTCATCGTAGTGAATGCAGCATAATATTAGAAGGAAAAAAATTCTGCCAAATTTATCTTATCAGATAAACACAAAGGGATAAGAAGCACACACAGACGCAGGGTTCACATAAACATACAGGAATAACACAGAAGGAAAGGACAGGATCTGTCTTCAAGTGCAAATGTGCCAAAGTGTAACTGTAACACTTCACATTGCAGTACTTCTGGTGCGCATTTTATACCTCTTTTTAATTCTTTTCTTTTAAATAATATACTTCATGCTCATACCTCCTTTACTTTCAGCAAAAACTACTTCCTCTCCAACCAAAACTTCACTTAACTCTCGCAGACTTCTCTTACTTCAACATTTCTTTCCACAAAAATCCTACCTAAGCATGCTATCTGTATTTATACTTTCAAGCAGTGCTCATATTTCCATATTTTTCTTACCTCATCATTTGTTTCCAAGAAAATCCTACCTAAACCTGTCGTCACTATATCCTACTTATATCTGTTCATTTACTCTTTCAAAGTAATTGTTCCTCATTATACAATACTCTTTGGCCAAACCTTTTCCTTATAACTTCTCAATGCAATTCTTCCCAACTCATCACAAATCAATTTCTTATAGAGCATACCCCCTCTTACGCCAACTTAAATCTACTGAGTTAAGATACATAAACTAGAGAACGAGACAATGCAGCAGCACAAAAAATTAGCACTAACAACAATTACCAAAATGCAAACTGGCAAAGCAAGAAGCAGCATATCTAAATTAGCAAAGCTAATGCAACATTGCAAATAATATAAGGTAATATGCAGCAAACAAAAATAATACAGTGGTAAAACTGGCTTAGCGTAGTAATACAAAGTAAAATTCAGTAGAATGCTGCCTGATAAATAGCAGCAGCAAGTGCAATGACTTATACATAAACACGACAAAGCACAAGCAGAAAAAATACTACAGTAAAGACACCAATGCAGATAAGGGATATATATGTGTAAGCTTACAATAGCATATGTGCATCTGTGTTCATCACAACTAAACCAACTGCCAGCAGAAGGAACAAGATCTATACTATCTCTCACGTGCAATGCAATGGTTCTATGTCACATCTTTACACCAAAAAGTGGTACACCACAACAACGTATTCTACAAAAAAAAAATACCAAGGTCTTGAAAAGAAAATTATGTAAGCAGTTTCTGTTACTAGTCCCTTCTCCTCATTGTTGTTTCCTTCCTAGTGCTCTTTCTCAAGAATGTGGGTCACAAAATTATTATTTAAAGGATCTGTTGACAGAAAGTGTTCACATTAGCATATGTATTAAATTTTATTTTATAAAACCAATGCTGCAGTACAGCTAGAAACCAGATATCAAATAAAATAAGCACACTTGTACTAAGCGAAGCATAAAAACATTATTCAGTAGCCATGTGGCATTTCATAAATCAGTGTAAATTCTCTCAACTCTCGTAGAGAGATACTTGCCATAATCAGGTGTGTAAACTTAAGAATATTTCTGATCAATCCATAAGCATTTAAGTATAGCTCAAACACCAACGTGTAATCATATGTTTACAAGTAGTAGTGTAAGTTATGTTTGTGGTGTGTTCTGCAAAGAAATGTCAATAGCGAGGTCAATGGCCTTCTTTCGTACAGCTATGCGAGCGCTTGCAGGAGTGCGACGAGCTTAAAAGAGGCTCAAGCAGCACCAGTAAAGTTCAAAGGCTACACAACAATGGGTACATTTGAAGGCAGCTAGCGCACAGCCCAGCACAGCAGAGTATTACGTCAAGGTCACATACACACTTTACCAAAATATTTATGACAGCAGTTGCAGCTACAATGACAGCTGCATATAAGAAAAAAATCACAGGTTGAAAATTACAGGAGAAGTGTGTAGAAACGAAATATCATCAATAACAGTGTCCAAAAATTTCCGTCAGCTTTCTGGTACTCACATTCACATAATATAAAAAATATACGTGAACAGTTCACAAAATGCAGACAAAGTACAATTTCATAAATGCAAAGTGATCCAACTGCTCAATTATGTAGACATGTTTCAGTGACGTAGTTAAAATGCTCGTATTGAGTGTATATTATATACTCAATTTTCGTAACTCTTAAACTACAATTCTTGGTTTCCAACATTCTTTTCCACAAACCAGAATCTCAAACCCCTGCTCATTATTCATTGCCTCATTACATATATACATATTCGTTGATACTTCTTCAGTATTTCATCATAATAAACACGTAGCATAATCATGTTGCTCATATTGCATCGCCTTATTGATCATAGCCATATCACAACATCATAATACACATCGTCGTAATAATATCATCATAACACATCAATCAAATCTCAACATCGTCGTAGCTTCCTTCAATAATCTCAAAACCTCTTAAAATGCTCTCTGCTTGTTTCATTTGTGTCACCTACCTCAAATGTGCTTCAAAAATCATGACCCCTTACAATATACATTACTCAAAGCTCTCTCAGTATCACAATGGTTCCGACAGACATGTGTCAGTGACGTAGTTACAATGCTCGTTTCTCTCTGTTCACTGACCAGATAGCTGTGTAATTCTGCGTTAGAGAAATATAGTACCGATATGTAAAACTGTATAAGAAAATACCATATTAGCTAGGGCTCCTCGAGCTTGCCATATGCATGGTACAGAAAGTTGGCATACCCCCTTGAAGGATAGTGTAATGATACCTCAGATATTATAAATTAAAACTGCGGAATGAAATGTATCACCGAAAACCTTCTTTGTATCATTGTAGTTCAAAAATATTTATGATACTGTTTCAGTTACAAATAGCAATCACCCAAATACGTCTCACGTAGCGCTAAACTGTACTTCCTGCTGTAAGAAAATTTCTGTCATCGCTTAACGGTAAAAATGTGCCAAGTCTCGTAGTTATCGTCGTTCGTAGATAACGTTCTCCAGAAATCATACATACACAAAAGTAAAGTGCTTTGCATATGAATGTCGTAGTTATTACGTTCATTGCTGTGACCTTGAAAGTACTGTACTGTAACACAGTGTGGTGTTACGAAAATAACTGTCTCATTGTAACCACGCCACAAAAGCCATTACCAAAACGTGTTTTACTTTCCAGAAGAACGTAGAAAGTCAGTCATAGATTGTATTTCCGTTCTAAACCGGTCCCTATAATGCGCCAGAATTACTTATGGTCTGCCGCAAAATTTTGTATGGTCACGAACACGAAATGTCTACTTCAATCCTTTAATTGGTCCTGTTTTGTGAGTAAATATTTTGGAATGTGATTCTAAAATGTCAAAATGGTTCTGCCTATCAGTGTCATTACAGTTCTCAAATGTTTGAAAATTTTCTGACTTAAAACGTTAGTATCCCATACGTCATCTATGCCATCCTTGTCAGTACTTTCAAAGTGATCATTAGTGTCAAATTTCGTCGAAACATCCAAACTGTGATCTGACAAAAGGTAAAGCCGAATGATTTCCTCGTCATGGTTTGAAAGCCCGTCTTCAGATTTCAAAGCTATTGACCTACCTTCTTTCTCTGAACTTATTTCAGCATCTTGAAAGTTCAAAAGTGCTTTGTACTCATTCAAATAATTTACACCTAATATAATCTCCGTCGACAATAACGGAACAATAAGAAAATTCATCATAAATCTGTGGCTTTGAGAAAATAATTCTAATTTAGTTTGTTCGCGTAAATCAACACTTTTTCCAAAAAATGCACCTTGTAAGTTAATTTTACGTGAAGGAAGTGTCGGGGTAATCGATTTGTTGCATTTACTGAAATCTGTTTCACTAATTACCGAAATACGATTGCCAGAGTCAAGTAATGCGCATAAATTTTATGTCATTTGTTGTGATGTGAGTTACAGGATATGCAGTATTGTTTTGTTTCATGTCATGTTGCTGGAGTAAAATGTCCCTAATGTCTTCCATTTTCACACAACTGACAGTCATAGCAGCTACGTCGTCAGCCTCGTAAGTACGTTATGTCGCTACTTGCGATGCGAGTTTTTATCTAAAATCTCTTTGTTGTCGCTCGTCGTAACTGGGATTTGGACGTCTAATTTCTACAATTTCAACTTGTCGTGAGGGGCCTGCCCTATTTGAATCACGCCAGTTCTGATTAAATTCAGGTCTGTTGTCATGTCGGTAATTACTGTAGTTTCTTCCTAGTCGTTTAAGTGGTGGAGAATTTCTCCCGGAATCGTAATTACGGAGTGGAGCCTTGTGTCTGAAGTTATTTTGTTTCCCTTGATAATAATTATTCAGGTTCCCATATTGTCTGCTTCTATGGTTGTCTCTGTCATAGTCATTACCACGGAAATGTGATCTATCTGTGTAATTGTTATTCTGCCAATGGTTGACATAAGGGGTGGTGTCTGTTTTGGTCACGGTAGACTTGTCGTGTATGGTTATTGTTTTTGTCGTCACGAAATTGTGTTGGATGTGACCTATAATTGTTGTTGTTTTCTTGTTTTCGCATCATGCAATTGTCCGTGTCGATTTCCAGTTCTTGCAAAAGTTCCTGAAAAGCTTCCATATCATCTTGACAACGTCTACCCAAAATAATATATCTTATGTGTTCAGGAAATTTAACTACGCAAACACGAGTAAATTCCGAGGGGCTGTCGGGGTTCGACAAATACTGATTCTTGTGTGACATATCTTCAAAATGTTTTACAGAGCTGGAAAATTAAGACAGTTCGAAACGCTTAATCATTATACTAATGTATTTTGCTCAGTCTTGTGTAGCCTGAGACAAATATGCTGAAAGGAATGCACAAAAAAAATCTCCTTCACTGTGACAGTCGCGAATAATCGATCGCATTCTTACAGCGGGTTCATTTTCTAAATAGCCACACAGAAATTCTAATCTATGCTTTAATGACCAATTAGGAGGAAAACAATGAGAAAATTGATAAAGCCAAGCTTGTCGATGTGTGTCATTACTAGCATTCTTGAATGTTTTTAAATTTACGCGTTGTGATGGAGAACTTACAGTCATAGTCATCATGTCGGCGAGTCGCAAATCGGCCATTGTTACATCGCGTCGGCGGTTCCATCTCAAGACTCGGTGCACCCTGCCGACTCCATTCAAGATCTCCGAAATACCATGTATTATTATTGTGTGACTTTTTCGTATTTTTAAATCCCTCTTCCCTTGTCGAAGTGCGAGTATCCTCTGAAATATGTAATTCTTGTATCACCTGTGCCAACTGATCTTGTACTTCCCGTATTTCTCTTTTGTATTGGTTATTAATTTGTTTCTGACTCTGTTTAAATTTTTTAATTTCCTCGTACTCCTCTGTGTCAGTAAACGCTACAGGTCTCGCATTATTCAAATCGTCATCTACCTTCGTAGATAAATTTGTTAAGTGATCCGACAGTTCGGCTACTTTTTCCGATAATGTGCTGATTTCCTCCGTATGTTTTCCCGAGCCAAGTTTTAGAGTGTCTGTGTCGCAATCGTATCTGCTGTGTCCTTTTAAATTTTCCTGATTTTTTACAAGTTGCGCAACCGTATCGGTAGATGCAACAGAGTCAACTTTAGCCTGCAAGGTGTCGTGATTTTCGTGTTCAGTGATCTGCAGTTCTTTTATTGCTGCTTCAGATCGCGAAAAAAATAGGCTGAAAATGCTCACAAATTTGTATTTTAAAGTCTTCAGAAATGTTTTGTTATTTCGATTTGATTTTGTGTATTCCAGCGGTTAAATATTGACGTCCTTGTTTAATGTCGTCAATTGTGACTAACTTTTGAAGTTGTTGCTATGTTTGTTTCTGATTTTGTTCCATTGTGTCTAGCTTTTGAAGTTATTGCTGTTTGTTTCTGATTTATTGCCATGTGTCTAGCTTTTGAAGCTTTTGGCTTATTTGATCAAATTTTTGAATTAATTGCAATGACAATGCTTTAGTCACTGAAAAATGTTCCTTGATGTTTTCCGTCAGTGCTTTTGCAACGGCAGTATTCGTATTTTGAAAAGCAGACAGTGTGTCTTAATTCCGAAAAGTGTATTGATAAAAAACCTGAATGTACGGTATTTGCAAAATTTTGTTCTGTTACTTCGCATTCCTGAGGCGAACTTTTACTGACCGATCGATCGTCAATAGTTCCCTGTTGACAGATTGTTTCTATTACTAACCCGTTATTTACTGTCTGGTCAATGTTTCTTGCACTACTACCAAATAGTTGTCTTGAACATTTGTAAGTTCGTTGCTAGGTGGTGCTAACGAGCTACGCCCGTCGTCACTGTCATTTCTCAATTCGCTTTGCGGCCTAGCGTTACGCTTTTCACATGCCATAATTATCACATCATTTTACACAATAACACACACAAAGCAAACTGAGAAGCAAAAATAAGAAGAAACACTAAAATAGCACTGAAAATAATAAATATGTAATTAGTTGCAAAAGCGGCTGCGAGATACTTAGTGCAAACCCATATGCATGCCACATCTACTTTGCTCATGACAATACAGTACAAAAATTAGAACCTACAACTACAAAGGAAATTCCATACATACAATTACGCACTAGCAGTAATCAAGAAACTAATTTCTAATCATGCACAAATTATTGAAACTGCACGAAAATCAGAAGATTACAGTTAAGTATCCTCGCCCGAAGGGTCGACAGGTGAAACTCTTTCGTATTTTTTTTTTTTTTTTAAACACCGACCGACAGAATTTTCTCTGACAAAGACAACTCAAACTTTATATTCACTTATTACCCACAATGTACAAGCCCAACGCAATCTGATTGCTTTACATTGACGACATGACTTACAATAATTAACACGAAAGATTGACCGTGAATTGCAAGAAATTCTAACAATAACACAAATCCAAAAAATACACTCCTGGAAATTGAAATAAGAACACCGTGAATTCATTGTCCCAGGAAGGGGAAACTTTATTGACACATTCCTGGGGTCAGATACATCACATGATCACACTGACAGAACCACAGGCACATAGACACAGGCAACAGAGCATGCACAATGTCGGCACTAGTACAGTCTATATCCACCTTTCGCAGCAATGCAGGCTGCTATTCTCCCATGGAGACGATCGTAGAGATGCTGGATGTAGTCCTGTGGAACGGCTTGCCATGCCATTTCCACCTGGCGCCTCAGTTGGACCAGCGTTCGTGCTGGACGTGCAGACCGCGTGAGACGACGCTTCATCCAGTCCCAAACATGCTCAATGGGGGACAGATCCGGAGATCTTGCTGGCCAGGGTAGTTGACTTACACCTTCTAGAGCACGTTGGGTGGCACGGGATACATGCGGACGTGCATTGTCCTGTTGGAACAGCAAGTTCCCTTGCCGGTCTAGGAATGGTAGAACGATGGGTTCGATGACGGTTTGGATGTACCGTGCACTATTCAGTGTCCCCTCGACGATCACCAGTGGTGTACGGCCAGTGTAGGAGATCGCTCCCCACACCATGATGCCGGGTGTTGTCCCTGTGTGCCTCGGTCGTATGCAGTCCTGATTGTGGCGCTCACCTGCACGGCGCCAAACACGCATACGACCATCATTGGCACCAAGGCAGAAGCGACTCTCATCGCTGAAGACGACACGTCTCCATTCGTCCCTCCATTCACGCCTGTCGCGACACCAATGGAGGCGGGCTGCACGATGTTGGGGCGTGAGCGGAAGACGGCCTAACGGTGTGCGGGACCGTAGCCCAGCTTCATGGAGACGGTTGCGAATGGTCCTCGCCGATACCCCAGGAGCAACAGTGTCCCTAATTTGCTGGGAAGTGGCGGTGCGGTCCCCTACGGCACTGCGTAAGATCCTACGGTCTTGGCGTGCATCCGTGCGTCGCTGCGGTCCGGTCCCAGGTCGACGGGCACGTGCACCTTCCGCCGACCACTGGCGACAACATCGATGTACTGTGGAGACCTCACGCCCCACGTGTTGAGCAATTCGGCGGTACGTCCACCCGGCCTCCCGCATGCCCACTATACGCCCTCGCTCAAAGTCCGTCAACTGCACATACGGTTCACGTCCACGCTGTCGCGGCATGCTACCAGTGTTAAAGACTGCGATGGAGCTCCGTATGCCACGGCAAACTGGCTGACACTGACGGCGGCGGTGCACAAATGCTGCGCAGCTAGCGCCATTCGACGGCCAACACCGCGGTTCCTGGTGTGTCCGCTGTGCCGTGCGTGTGATCATTGTTTGTACAGCCCTCTCGCAGTGTCCGGAGCAAGTATGGTGGGTCTGACACACCGGTGTCAATGTGTTCTTTTTTCCATTTCCAGGAGTGTATGAAATTAAGGGAATATTAAATTACCTCCAACTCTGTTAATTGCCTAAACTCATTTCAATCACGAATCCCGATAGTGCAAACCCAAGCATTTTTGTAAGTCGCTTACCACACAGAAAATCTTCGTAAGACTAACTACAGCAATTACAGCAAGTAGCAACAACGGCCAGCTAAATACAAAGGTTCTAGCTAGTGTAGGCTCTAACTACTAGGAGGCATGTGGTTACCAAAAAGAAAGATTTTGTTGAAGAGCGTGCAATATATTTAGCAAATTTTACCTTATTCATGTGACATCCAGTTCCAAAACTTATAAATTTGTCAATAGTTCCACAGCTCAAACATTATCAACCATACATCGATCCTCATACATTTCCTTGCATAAACACATCATTTCACCTCACTTTACAATGCATGTCCTCCCAACACAAAGTCTCCACTAAGAATACAATGTCCATACACTTCCATATCCACTCGCTAACTGCTAGTCCGACCAGCCACAGAATCTCTTGCCGAGGGCTCCGAGCGCTGTCAGCGATATTAACACAGTCTATAGCGCTTCCAATATACAAACAGGCTACTTACAACATGTCTAACTTTAGGGGGGCCGTGCCTCCACCGTCTCGCTTATTGCCTCCCCGACATGGGCGCGTGTCGGTGATCAGTTTGATATAGACCACACTCCTTGTGCTAGAGAAGTGAATCCCAATCATAGCGTGTTGTTTAATTTTAATTGCTTCACATATAAATACCTTCTGGCGTGCAAATTCATTATTAAAGATGATTTTGATGGGAGACTATTGGTAGGAATGTACCCTTCTGGTTCGAAAGGGCAAGCACTAGCGAAGGCTAACACGAAATGAATAACCGCTTGCGTGCGGAGCACCGCGGCATGGACGTAAACAAACGTCTGAGCCGCACGACTGCGGAAAACAGACTGTACTATTTGGTTAACCGTGCACGACTCACGGCTCGACCCAAACTTTCATATGTCGTCAACCAAGCGCCAACAACATCCATTATGTATATTCCCGTACAGTTCAGACATTTTACTAGTTTCACGTCGCTTGCCCGGTGTCGGTGGATAAATACGATATTGCAGTGGCTGTGTTATCCCGAATTACGATGCAAAGTTCCTTTGCAAAGCAATTTAAAGATATTGCTGTCAATGGAAGAGCAAAAGATTACAGCAATTGAAAGATGGGATTCATTGTTCTGCACATCAAGAAGCACTTTGTCCTAAATTTGCAGCCATGGAGCTCGTGAAGGAACTGATGGTACGAAGTCGCACGTGTTATTTTATAGTCAGCTGCCACTGTTCTAGGTGGAACTGAACCAACAGTGTATAGACTTTATGTATTACTACAAGGTACGATGGTTCAGTCAAAGTGCACACGTGGAACGATGTTTCAATTTGAAATTCCCTATAATTGACTTTGTAACGGAAAGTGCAGTGGAGAAACAAAACTTAGAACATCCGGAACGGATTACAGGCGTCGCATTTTAAGTGGACTTGACTGCACGCTGCCCACTGAACACAGTAGGGCATTGCAAGTTCAGAAACAACTTCTTTCTGGTTTGGTGGGGACGCGTTTAAAAAGAAAATCACGTTTTAGAAGGGACTCATTGTGGCGGGCAGTCCAGTTTCCTAAGCTCACTGGCGTTAACGAAACTGTGAGGCTTAAGGTGTTCATTGTTGCCTTGAAAAACTTACAACAATAGTTTCCTAAACGTTTCCAAGATACTGCCAGTCTTACGTCTGTTTCGAAGATGTTTCCGAAACCGTATGCAGTTTCAGTTGAATGTACCTCTGCGCATATCCAGATGTAACTGACTGATCAGCAACGTAGTTCCCGTTTTAAAGACAAATTCCGTTGACTTTGGAGATGCCCTGAACATTTCTTTCCTCAGGTAGAGTTTCCAGGTCTCCTTAATGAGGTTGCAAAAGTGCAACAATATTTCGACCAACGGAAGGTTCCAAATGATTTGAAAAGAGCACAGGTAGTCCCAGTCTTCAAGAAGGGTAGTCGAGCAGATGCACAAGACTCTGACGTCGATCTGTTGTAGAATTTTAGAACATGTTTTTTGCTCGAGTATCATGTCGTTTTTGGAAACCCAGAATCTACTCTGTAGGAATCAACATGGATTCCGGAAACATCGATCGTGTGAGACCCAACTCGCTTTATTTGTTCATGAGACCCAGAAAATATTAGATGCAGGCTCCCAGGTAGATGCTATTTTCCTTGACTTCCGGAAGGCGTTCGATACAGTTCCGCACTGTCGCCTGATAAAGTAAGAGCCTACGGAATATCAGACCAGCTGTGTGGCAGGATTGAAGAGTTTTTAGCAAACAGAACACAGCATGTTGTTATCAATGGAGAAACGTCTACAGACGTTAAAGTACCCTCTGGCGTGCCACGGGGGAGTGTTATGGGACCATTGCTTTTCACAATGTATATAAATGACCTAGTAGATAGTGTCGGAAGTTCCATGCGGCTTTTCGCGGATGATGCTGTAGTATACAGAGAAGTTGCAGAATTAGAAAATTGTAGCGAAATGGACGAATATCTGCAGCGGATAGGCAACTGACCCTTAACATAGACAAATGTAATGTATTGCGAATGCATAGAAAAAAGGATCCTTTATTGTATGATTATATGATAGCGGAACAAACACTGGTAGCAGTTACATCTGTAAAATATCTGGGAGTATGCGTGCGGAACGATTTGAAGTGGAATGATCATATAAAATTAATTGTTGGAAAGGCGGATATTAGGTTGAGATTCATTGGGAGAGTCCGTAGAAAATGTAGCCCATCAACAAAGGAGGTGGATTACAAAACACTCGTTCGACCTATACTTGAGTATTGTTCATCAGTGTGGGATCCGTACGAGATCGGGTTGACGGAGGAGATAGAGAAGATCCAAAGAAGAGCGGCGCGTTTCGTCACAGGGTTATTTGGTAACCGTGATAGCGTTACGGAGATGTTTAGCAAACTCAAGTGGCAGACTCTGCAAGAGAGGCGCTCTGCATTGCGGTGTAGCTTGCTGCCCAGGTTTCGAGAGGGAGCGTTTCTGGATGAGTTATCGAATGTATTGCTTCACCCTACGTATACCTCCCGAGGAGATCACAAATGTAAAATTAGAGAGATTCGAGCGCACACGGAGGCTTTCAGACAGTCGTTCTTCCCGCGAACCATAAGCGACTGGAACAGAAAAGGGAGGTAATGACAGTGGCACGTAAAGTGCCCTCCGCTACACACCGTTGGGTGGCTTGCGGAGTATAAATGTAGATGTAGATGTAGATACGCGTGGAAGATGTTTTTTTCGATTGTGAAGCTAAATAAACCATGGTTACGTAGCAACCTGAGTACGAGAATCTGTGCAAGCAATACATTCGATAACTCATCCAGAAACGCTCCCTCTCGAAACCTGGGCAGCAAGCTACACCGCAATGCAGAGCGCCTCTCTTGCAGAGTCTGCCACTTGAATTTGCTAAACATCTCCGTAACGCTATCACGCTTACCAGATAACCCTGTGCAAGGACAAAATATTACATCTTTAGCGCGCCAGGAATAATCAAATTATACTGAAAATTTGTTTTGTTTATGATCTACGTTGTGGAGAAAAGTGTAACATGAAACCAAGTCGTATGCAGTGCGACTGTATTCCCATTTAAATGCGGTGCGTCCGCCGTTTCCCCTTTTTCACCCTCCTCGTGCTCAGAGAGCGTTGTGTAGCGGCGGGGGTAATGTGAAGCAAGGCTGAGCACTATGGTACTCATTCCACGGCACGGCTCGCGAGGTGAAATTCCTTGCCACACCTGACCTACAGAACCTGAATAATTTGCGACTCGCTTCTCCGTCAGAGAGCGTGTTATGGCTTTTGCGGCAATAAAGATAAGATGGACCTTGTAGTTCTTTGGTCTTTCGTTGTCAACTATATCTCTAAATTCTTTCGTATGGTGTTGTAATGTCGTTCCGCAGCACATTTACTTTACTTGTAGAACATGCGACTGCATTATACACTCATCAAAAAAAGTTTTGCGTCACCTTGGTTCCGAGAGTTCCGGAACCTGTATGGAAAATTGGAATACAGATCAACATAAACAACATTTTCCCCCTTTTTATTGCTCATGAAAACCACACATTGCATGTTGTACCAACATACAGCAAGACCTTCACAGGTGGTGGTACAGCTTGCTGTACACACCGGTACCTCTAATACCCAGTAGCACGTCCTCTTGCATTGATGCTTGCGTGTATTTGTCGTGGCATACGATCTACAAGTCCACTAAGGCACTGTTGGTCCGGGTTGTCCCACTTCTCGACGGCGATTCGGCGTAGATACCACAGAGTGGTTGGTGGGCCACGTCGTCCATAAACAGCCCATTTCAATCTATCCCAGGTATGTGCGATAGGGTTCATGTCAGGAGAACATGTTGGCCACTCTAGTCCAGCGATGTCGTTATCCTGAAGGGAGTCATTCACAAGATGCGCACGATGGGGGAGCGAATTGTCGTCCACGAAGACGAGTGCCTAACCAATATGCGGCCGATATGGCTACACTATTGGTCGGAGGATAGCATTCACGTATCGTACAGCCATTACGGCCTTCCATGACCATCAGCGGCGTACGTCAGCACCACATAATGACAACCCCAAAACAACAGGGAACCTCCACCATGCTGCACTCGTTTGACAGCGTGAATAAGGCGTTCAGCCTGACCGGGTTGCCTCCAAACACGACTCCGACGATTGTCTGGTTGAAGGCATATGCGACACTCACCGGTAAAGAGAACGTGATGCCAGTCCAGAGCTGTCCGTTCAGCGTGTTGCTGGGCCCATCTGTACCGCGCTGCATGGTGTCGTGGTTGCAAAGATGGACCTCGCCATGGACGTCGGGAGTGAAGTTGCGCATCATGCAGCCTATTTCGCACAGTTTGAGTCGTAACACGACGTCCTGTGGCTGCACGAAAAGCATTATTTGACTTGATGGCGTTACTGCCAGGGTTCCTCCGAGCCATAATCCGTAGGTAGCGGTCATGCACTACAGTAGTAGCTTTTGGGGGGCTTGAGCGAGGCATGTCATCGACAGTTCCTGTCTCTCTGCACCTCCTCCGTATCCAGACAACATCGCCTTGGTTCACTCCCTTGTTGACAGACCTTCCTGCGGAAGCAATCGAACCGCCGTACTGACCGTCTGGGCATGGTTGAACTACAGACAACAGGGACCGTGGTGGAATGTCGGACCCCTCCGTCTAATAGGCGCTGCTCATGCATGGCTGTTTACATCTTTGGGCGGGTTTAGTAACATCTCTGAACTGTCAAAGGGACTGTGTATGTGATACAATATCCACAGTCAACGTCGATCTTCAGGAGTTCTGGAAACCGGGGTGATGCAAAACTTTCTTCATGTGCGTAGGTACTGAGAATTCTCGTCCATCCCTTCTGCCACTACCGGTCAGTTTTAAAGAACTGTGACAATAGATCACTTGACTGCGCCTTTTTGTGCAATCAGCTACTAGAGGTGCGAACGACCTTACATCTACATCTACATTTATACTCCGCCAGCGACCCAACGGTGTGTGGCGGAGGGCACTTTACGTGCCACTGTCATTACCTCCCTTACCTGTTCCAGTTGCGTTTGGTTCGCGGGAAGAACGACTGTCGGAAAGCCTCCGTACGCACTCGAATCTCTCTAATTTTTCATTCGTGATCTCCTCGGGAGGTATAAGTAGGGTGAAGCAATACATTCGATAACTCATCCAGAAACGCTCCCTCTCGAAACCTGGGCAGCAAGCTACACCGCAATGCAGAGCGCCTCTCTTGCAGAGTCTGCCACTTGAATTTGCTAAACATCTCCGTAACGCTATCACGCTTACCAGAATAACCCTGTGACGAAACGTGCCGCTCTTCTTTGGATCTTCTTTATCTCCTCTGTCAACCCGACCTGGTACTCATCTCACACTGATGAGCAATACTCAAGTATAGGTCGAACGAGTGTTTTGTAATCCACCTCCTTTGTTGATGGACTACATTTTCTAAGGACTCTCCCAATGAATCTCAACCTGGCACCCGCCTTACCAACAATTAAATTTTATATTATCATTCCCCTTCAAATCGTTCCGCACGCATGCTCCCAGATATTTTACAGAAGTAACTGCTACCAATGTTTGTTCCGCTATCATATAATCATACAAGAAAGGATCCTTTTTTCTATGCATTCGCAATACACTACATTTGTCTATGTTAAGGGTCAGTTGCCACACCCTGTGCCGACTGCCTATCCGCTGCAGATCTTCCTGCATTTCGCTGCAATTTTCTAACAAGCGAACGATATGCAGCGCTGATAGCACGATTCTGCCGAACTGAAGAGACTTGAGAATACCGTAAAATGCGATACCGCGGTATTCAATAAAATGTTCGCTGTTCCGGGTACTTCCGGGAAGGACGAAGCAAAGCGGAGACAGACCGGCTCTTGAGCAGCACGCGGCCCGCACACGCTGCACACTTGAAGTTTGGCACGCCGTGGCCGCCCTTGCTTTCTGTGGTATGTTGATTTACTCTACTTGATGGCAGTTCTTTCTCTGATACGCAGACCTAGAGGCAGGTCCACAAACATTACTTAAAAAACATCAGTGGATGTGGCAAATGCACTCGCGTCAAGTAGTAGAAATGCACGCTGCACAAGCTACTCGAACAATTTCTGTGTATGTGTATGTAATTAAAAAAAATCTCATGTTTTATTATACCAACTATAATTTCTTATGAGAAACACCGGTCTTGATGAGTATTCAGCCGTTTCGGTAATGTGCTCGACAGGTGGAGGTGCTGAGGGGCGGAAGGCGAGTAGCCTACTCGGCCGACGTGACGGGTTTCGCCCTCGCGGTGACGGACCTGGACAGCGGGCGGACGCACCGCGTCTACAGCCAGTACTACTACCCCACTCCCGGCCTGGGCGTCACCACCATCGGCGGCGTGCGCTCCTACCTCATGGACGGCTTGTTCGCCTTGGGAGTCGCCGACGGCAACTTCTACTCCTGGGCGTTCGCCAGCAACACCCTCAACAAGGTTGCCACCCGCGTGCTGAGGAACGCCACCGATGAGCAGATACTGGACCTCACCGTTGAGGTATCTTTACCCTCTGAGTTGACATTGTTACGGAGCTAAAACCACATGCAGTAAGACTCCTCCTTGCCTTTGTCTACTCCACAAGTTTCGAAACCTAACTACACACACATACCATAAACGTCTGAAATCACTCGTTCTGCTGAGCCTCCACTATAAAGATGTAACTCTACACAGAACAACTAACGAAAACCCCAGGCAGTCAGAAGTACTCACGAATATTTGCGTGCGACACATCTGACATATACCATCTGTGTCGCGTGTCCAGTTAAGATGGTTGACTCACTTTTTCTTTGTCTAATTCATCAGAAATTCAGTACGCATCCACGCCACTACGTCGCATTAGAGGTATCTGTAATCGCACCGTAATAGCAACCAAGTTATTACTTGTGTTGTATCTCAACTATATACTTACTTCTGCGCGGGATTATCCGAGCGGTTTGAGGCGCTGCGGTCATGGAATGTGCGGCTGATCCTGGCGGAGGTTCGAGTCCTCCCTCGGGCATGGGTGTGTGTGTTTGTCCTTAGGATAATTTAGGTTAAGTAGTGTGTAAGCTTAGGCACTGATGACCTTAGCAGTTAAGTCCTATAAGATTTCACACACATTTTTTATTTACTTACTTCCTTCTTTCAGGCTTAGCCTATTAGTCTGCTCCGACCACACTTTTCCTGCAATCTTCATGAGTCGAACAATATCTCTTCTTCGCGTAAGATGATATCAAGGGTAAACTTTGCAATTCTTATGTTCTCCATTCTAAATATGAGCCTCATCAGTTCCCTTGTTTTGGAATATTCCATCATTCAACAAAGACATATTGAACTGCCGCCTTACCCTTTCCTTGTCATAGTCTGCCCCGATCCCGCTAAAGATTGGAGGAGGAGCAACACCTTGTTAAAGTAAAATAAAGCCTTTGTTGACCCAATCCGGGTGATGGTAGCTCCTGAGGGCCTCTCGCTAGCGATACCGTGAAGACTTCAAGGGCAAAGAAGGCGGGGATGATGGCCGTCGGAACTCACACGTGAAGCATGATGGAGCACTGCTTTAACTGGCAGTACAAAATTGATGGAGCAGAGATGTTTAGTTATAGCGAAGGCAACTCTCCTAAGTGAAGTTTACCCTGGCTGAAATCGCACCGTAATAGCAACCAAGTTATTACTTGTGTTGTATCTCAATTATATACTTACTTCCGCGCGGGATTATCCGAGCGGTTTGAGGCGCTGCGGTCATGGAATGTGCGGCTGATCCTGGCGGAGGTTCGAGTCCTCCCTCGGGCATGGGTGTGTGTGTTTGTCCTTAGGATAATTTAGGTTAAGTAGTATGTAAGCTTAGGCACTGATGACCTTAGCAGTTAAGTCCTATAAGATTTCACACACATTTTTTATTTACTTACTTCCTTCTTTCAGACTTAGCCTATTAGTCTGCTCCGACCACACTTTTCCTGCAATCTTCATGAGTCGAACAATATCTCTTCTTCGCGTAAGATGATATCAAGGGTAAACTTTGCAATTCTTATGTTCTCCATTCTAAATATGAGCCTCATCAGTTCCCTTGTTTTGGAATATTCCATCATTCAACAAAGACATATTGAACTGCCGCCTTACCCTTTCCTTGTCATAGTCTGCCCCGATCCCGCTAAAGATTGGAGGAGGAGCAACACCTTGTTAAAGTAAAATAAAGCCTTTGTTGATCCAATCCGGGTGATGGTAGCTCCTGAGGGCCTCTCGCTAGCGATACCGTGAAGACTTCAAGGGCAAAGAAGGCGGGGATGATGGCCGTCGGAACTGACACGTGAAGCATGATGGAGCACTGCTTTAACTGGCAGTACAAAATTGATGGAGCAGAGATGTTTAGTTATAGCGAAGGCAACTCTCCTAAGTGAAGTTTACCCTGGCAGAAAAGTCCGTAGTCCTCCAGGTTGGGGGTTGAGCGAAGGGCAGGTATTTATTCTACGTAAAATGAATTTCCCTGATAAACCTCAGGTCCAGCACAATGAGGTGACGAAAGTCATGGGATAGCGATATGCATATATACTTATGGCGGTAGAACAGCGCACACAAAGTATCAAACGGCAGCGCATTGGCTAACCTGTCATTTGCGCTCTGGTAATTCGTGTGAATAGTTTTCCGAAGTGATTATACCAGCACGACGAGCTTTAACAGATTTTGAACGCAGAATGGTAGTTGGAGCCAGACGCATGGGACATTCCATGTCAAAAATCGTCAGGGAATTCAGTATTCCGTGATTCACAGGGTCAAGAGTGTGTCGAGATTGTCAGATTTCAAGCATTACCTCTCCCCAGGGACTACGCAGTGACCATCGGCCTTCATTTAACAACCGAGAGCAGTGGTGTTTACGTGGAGCTGTCAGTGCAAACAGACGAACAACATTGCGGAAAATAACCGTAGAAATCAACGTGGGACGTACGACGAACGCATCCGTTTGGACAATAAGGCTATGTTTGGCGTTAATGTGCTATGACAGCAGTCGACCGGCGCGAGTGCCTTTGCTAAGAGCACGACATCATCTGCTGCGCCTTTCCTCGGCTCTTGGTCATATTGTTTGGACCCTAGACTACTAGAAAACTTTGGCCTGGACAGAACAGTCGCGATTTCAGTTGATAAGAGCTGATGATAAGAGTATGGGACAGACCCCACGAAGCCATAGATCCAAGTTTTCAACAAGGCACTGTACACGGTGTTGGTGGCTCCTTAATGGTGTATGCTGTCGTCGCATGGAATGGAGTGGTCCTCTTGTCCAATTGAACCGATCATTGACTGGAAATGGTTGTGTTCAGCTACTTGGAGACCACTTGTGACAATTGATGGATTTCATCTTACCAAACAAAGACGGAATTTTTATAGCTAACAATGCGCAGTGTCGCAACATTCTGGAGAGTTCGAGCGACCGATTTGGCTAAACAGCTCCTCCGACATGAATCACATAGAACATTTATGAGACATAATCAAGAGGTCAGTTCGGGAACAAAATCGTGCACCGACAACAATTCCGCATTTATGGACGGGTTTAGAGGCATCGAAAATCAGTTTCTCTGCAGGGGACTTACAACAACTTGTTGAGTCCACCCCACGTCGAGTTGCTGCACTGCACCGGAAAAAATGAGGCCCGACACGATATTACTGTGTATCTCATTACTTTTGTCATCTCAGTGAAGGACTTCATTAGTGTCACATTATGTAACCGCACGGACACACTGACAACATCACTACACATTTTCAGTCCGTTAGATTTATGTACGAGGGTAATTCAAAAAGTAGAGGCATTCTATAAAAAGAAACCTTTTAACACGAAGTATCTATGCAAGTAAAATGATTTCTCCACAGACTCTTCCTAAACTTGTGTGCAGTTCGTCCATATTTTTTACAGGGTTCCCAAGTCCATCCTGGAAGGATCTGCAGCTTACAACTTGCTCATTAGATGTAAACCTGATTGACGCAGGTGCTCCTATATCACCAAAAAGGTGAAAATAGCCAGAAACTAGATGAAGACTCACGGCGGGTGCTCCATCAGCTCAAAACCCAGTGGTTGAATACGGGGAATCATTTTCTCAGCTTTATGGGGGCTGTCATCACATCGGGGCGAAATCTCACCTCTTGGAAGCTTCCCTCTCATATCTTTTTTATTTTGGGTTTCACATATCACAGTAGCTTACAGAAACTGTCACTATTCACTGTTGACCTCTATGCAGTGCACGTTTAATATCTAAAACCGATTTCTTCATCAACATTCCTGCACAAGTTTGGCCTTTTTAACATCTTTGCTGTAGGCGAAACTGGATGTTTTCACACCATTCTCTGACAATCTGTGTTTCACGGTAACGGACCTATGTGCCCTCGACGGTTACTATGCGAATGAGAAAGTGTTTACCCTCCTCCACAAAGCGCTTCAAATGTAAGTTCTATCGTGTTTGTGGAATGAATTATAACTCTGTAGCCGAGTATGCCAGCAATTTTTTTTTCGTAAACGCGTGGCAGTCGACGTACATAAAAAGCCACAAACTTTTGCCTTGGTTTAGAGATTCATAGGATAGTGCAGGTGCTGAACAGTGGCTAATGTGCAGTTAATAAACACTGTTATCATTTCTGGCAAGGCGGTCATCACGAATCATAGCTCACTTGTTTCGACGTTCCTGTCCATTGTGGAAGTGGATAACCTGTTCGGCATTTCTTCATTGGCAGAAATGCGTCCACTTGCAAAAACGATTTACCCATTTGTAAAATTTCATTAACTGGGACAAGCTGCATTCTACGAATGCTCTCTGTAGTGTTAGTCCCTTCAGAGTTTAGAAAACGAATCACTCCCCACATATCTTCCGTGACGCAAACATATGACGCAGCATTCGTAGTAAAATGTACCGAAATCACTGCGAACAGAGCTATTTACTGAACCAACAGAGCTAATTCACAAGATCAACAGTGAGGTTTAGGCACGTCACGATCGTGTTACTGCTGTGAACTTATGGAGCATAAGTAAGGTGGCTTTACCTATTTACTTGCCTTTTCACGTGCAAGATGCAATGTTTGCCTTCGTCTGCGTGTTGGACAGACGCTGGTGCCAGGGCAGAGGGCGGGCCCAGCGGGTGCATTGGCCGTCGACGCCTCCGGGAGGCGGATGTTCTTCGGCATCGCGGAGCAGGAGGCACTCTACTGCTGGGACACCAGGAAGCCCTACATGCAGGTCTTCTTCCGGCAGCTCGCCCAGAACACCGAGCGCCTCCAGTTCTTCAGCAGCGTCAAGGTGCTGCACTCCGACGACAAGTTGCTTGTCGTTACCGACCGCTACAACAAGTTCGGCCAGGGCATTGTCGACCAGCAATCGGTCAATTACCGTGTGATGTCCCTGAACATCAGCCATCTAAACTGTTAGGTAAACTACGCTGTCGACAACGGACCTCTTCTTCTGCCGCTTCTGAACAATCGTCTCAGTATTTCCAATTAAAATGATGCCAGAATAAACACATTTTGTCAGTGTTTCAGTATGTCTCTCAAAAAAGAAATATTAATCAGATGCTACGAGAGGTTATATATGTATATTGAATTCCACACAAAATGCGTAATTGCAGTGTAGTAATTTGACGGTCTACATTTCAATACAAAGATCTCGGCTCTGTTTGTTGACCTGTCGTGGAGTTCACGGGCTCCTAAACGCAAGATGAGTAAAATTGTTTTCTCGTCTGAGAACAATCAATTTTGCGCTGTCTGTTGTTATAAAAGAGAGAGAGTGAGAGGGGGGGGGGGGAGGAGTGGAACATAGAAACAATCAAGAACGAAAGGAAACCATTATTATTTATGATCAAAACTGGACATAGGTTTACTTTGCATGTTCCTCTATTGTAAAATGTATTCAAAATATCTATCTGCTTCATTAAAAAAGTAACATCTATAGATGCACTTTAAATTTTTTTTCCAATGGTGACAGTTAATTTTTCATTTTCAATATTTTAGGAAAATATTTAACTAGAATTTTCTACGTTGATAGCTTCCCTGGAATATGTTGCACCCTACAGACAACGAATCTGATGTCAGTATACTGTACAGAATGCAAGCCATGTTTGGCGGTAAACAAATTTACACGCGAGATCGATACTATATATAAAGAAATTACGATAGCGTTACAATGATCATATTGTAAGAAAAATGTCAGAAGTAAAACATAATCCATTGTGTCGATTTTACTGCTTTCAATTTTGTTGTTAACACTCACACTTGAACAAAGCAAATCGTATTCAACCAGAGGCGATACCCAAACTGTAGTCAATAGAGAAGCCTTGAGTTTAATTGTGACTAGTGGTACATGAACTCACTGTTAAGTTCAGTGGACAGCATCTAAACTGGAAGATACAGCTATGGAACAGGTGAAACACTTACAGACTATGTTGTTAAATTACGAGTAACGAAAAGGAGACAAAATTACAGAGGATCGGTGAACAACCTATGCAAGCAGGCTGTGTCAGATTGATGTTGATAAAGTGGAGAAATTTATGGGAGTTAAAAGATAATTATTAAATACATAACTCTGGAGTACTTAAAATTTTAATCTTACGACAGGAATCTATACGAGAAGTAAGCATTACATGGGACAAGGAATGAACGAAATATTAAACATAGTGGAACTGCAACGACATTAGCCAAAGAAGAAAATTGTCCCAAAACGAACGAAATTTTTGAATCCAGTAATAACATAAGAATGTACAGAAAACACTTAATTGCTAATATCTTGTTGTAAGGAACCCAGTTTATGATCAACCACAAAATATCATTTAGCACTCGAAAGTCCGTCACACAGTTTATTGTCGCAGTATCGTTATGTTCATTATTTCTATGGTGCCTTTAAATAATACCGGCGTTTCGTAAGAGTGACTCAGTTTCGCCGTGAAAGCCACCAGTTGTATTTCATTGGAAAGTAAGCGTGCTTCATACTTCACAAATCCTCCCTAAAAAGAAGCCATGTGATCACACAAAATGAATTGCAGATAACGGAAACTACAGGATTTTCGTTACATTTGGAGGGCTCAGTATACTGTAGTTGGAAAAGCCACTGCTGGTAGGCATTTGTAAGAACTGTATCATAATACATCTCAAATATGTGGGATGTATACCTGTCGATACCAAACGCGGCCGATCTTTGAACGTTTCACCTTGTTGAAGAGTTGAACAATGAGCAATCATCAGGGGACATTGAAAAAACGTGATTAATATTTCTTCATATCAGTTAGAAAGTTCCAAAAACCATTTATCACCAGAGATTTTGCGAGCATCGTTAGCCCCTTTGCGTAGCTATCATGGCTACTGTACGGATAAAACTCACCTAATCATTGGCAGAGATGTATACAAATAATAATTCTTTTCGTGCTTCATCAGCGAATTACGCGGAAGATTAAATCTTAATACATGGTGCAACGTAAGTGCCACACTCGTTATCTCTATATGTGATACAGGTAAAGATGTAGACGTCAATGCAGATCATAAAATATTCTAGGAGATTTATAACGGGCGTTTAGAGAAATCAGCCAACTAGGTAATTATGTCGATATTTATCACGCTACGCATCAGGTTGCGTCATCCTGTTGAAAAACATCTTCAGAAGTCACATTACGAAAATGAGGCCTCGAAACTCTGTTTACATATAGTGGCGCTGTTCTCCGTTCACTGGCATCGCATTCTGGGCTTCGTTTTCAAAGCAGTGTGATGTAGTATTCATCAGCGTGGCAACGCCTTCTGCGTGGAAGAAGTCATGAATTTTACAATATTAGTAAAAACGTAATTTACGTCTCACCTAAGGTGATTTTCATGATGAAACAGTTCCACTTTCTCTGAGTTTCAAGTACACAGTTCAAAAATTATAGGCACTTATTCTTATCTATCTGGTTGACGTCTTTAGCCAACCGCTTCTTACAGGCAACAAGCTATTTATGTTACAAAATATATTGGAGAAATATTTTCTCCCATAAATCTCAATTGAAGATATCGTTTCGGATGTTGAACATATCGAAACGAATACATAATAAATATTTTACAAGCGATCTAACATCCAGTCGACATAAGATAATGATGTGGTCCTCAACAGTGTGGGACGAGTAAAAAGTTAACCTTCATTTTCATCGACGATACAGTTACACACAAATTTATATAATGTCCCAGTAATCGTCACAGCCACTCACGAAATTACTTCAGGCAAGTTACTACATATCAGTTGTCTGTAAGAAGTATGAGGGTTAGAACTTAAATAGTGGCAACTATTTACTCACAACCGATACAAAAGAGTTACATGTTTGCACCTGTTACTGTCCTTCAAAGTAGTCACCAGCGTTGTGTAGAATCCATTGCCAGCGATGTGGAAGGCGATGTATACCGTTAGCAGAACCTGTTCTGTTAATGGTGCGAATGTCGAATCTCTGGAACAGTTCTGAAGCGAATGCCACAAAGTGGCTCCTTCATCTTCGGAATCAAATCAAAGCCATTAGGACTTAAGTCGGGGGAGTATGGTGGATGGTACTGTACTTCCCAGTCCCGTCGACCGAACAGAGCAGCCACAGCTTGCGCTGTATGCGGCCGCGCATTGTCGTGCCACTGTTCTGTACGGCAATGCCGATTCCCCGCACGCCTCTTGAAGACCTTGATGACACTGTCCTGCAGTACGACCTCTGGCACATTCAATCTTGATGCAACTCCGTTGTTCCTGTTTCGAAAACATAGTGACACCGTCATGTTAGACCGCTCATTCACAAGTGACAGTGTTTCCCTCGATTGCTCGGAGGTTAGGTAGGTATGTCAACAACGTGTGCTATCAGCGACAATAGTAGATTCCATTGCATAGTGTCTCCACAGCAGTGTTGCCACTATTTAAGTTCCAACCTACGTATATTTGAACGAGGTGTTAGGGAGATCGAACATTAGCGCCAAGTCGTAAGTGGAGTAGAAGTAGCAATCAGTCATCCCGAAAGGCTGTTTATTTTGTGAAAAAATACAGTTTGTGGTGGCACGAGAAATTATTTAAAATGGGAAATTTTTGAGGATCAAAGTAACTGCGCTTAAGTCTTTGCGTAAACGGTTCTCATTCATAGCACCTGTTTTGTGAGCCGATTGGTCGTATAAGTAAAGGGATGTATTATCTAATACAAATTTTAGTAATAAATGAAGATACTCCGAAGTAGTAGGTAGTATAGATATTATTTGGATTTGTATAGGCCATTCTTCAATTCACACAACACAAAATTCATATTTTAAACTTTTGGTCTGGGAAAACAATGATATAGGTTGAGAATACCCCAAAATATAGCAGCATATGACATTATGGAATGGAAAAAGCGAAGTATGCCAACAGTTCTTTTCGACTATTACATTCGCCTTGCAAATAATAATTCGTTAAGGCGTGTCAGCAGTTATGTGTTATGTTCACTTCATTTTAATATGCTATAATGCTAAAATTCTAAAATGAGGTCATTAGCATCCTTTATCCTTAGTTCCTCGTATTATATTTATTAGTATAGAGATTTCTCCCAGGTTTCTGAATGACGTACAGGATATTTCTTCAAAATGTGATGAGAATGACTCAATTATAAACCTAGTATTAAAACCCCCGTCAATTTCAGTGGCAGCTCTTTGTAAAGCTTCACTCGAATTGCTAAGTATTGTAACATTTGAATTATTCAAAAATAAAACAAACTGAACATATGGCAATGTATCTGAAGAAAGATCGTTAATATAAACATGAATAATAACATAAAATTAAAACTACCTTTATGAAACGTCCCCTTTGAACAATTATACAATACTGTGCTTAAACTGACACACAATATTTTTAGCGCAACGCAATCAGACTTTCAAAAATCCCTACAAAAGAATGGCCCTGACTAACATTAACCTATACCGTTCACAAATCACTTACCTCACAAAAATCTTCGTTACTCAAGCTACAGCAATACAGCGAGCGCCACTACTGCCAGCTAAATAACAGATTCAAACTACGGAAGGCACTAACTACTGATAGGCATAGTTAGCAAATGGAAGATTTTAATAGAGAACAAACAATGTATTTACCTCAATAGTGTTCAAAAGTCATAATGTATATAGCAGTTCATGATATCCAGTATTACAAATTTCAAAACTCCGCCATCTCTCTCCTCACATCAACCACTGCTGGCGACTCACCTCCAACTGCGCAACGCTACCCGCTGTTCACATCCAGCTGCCGCTGCCCAACACTACAATGGCAGACAACAATGCAAACTAGCCACAGACTGCACACAGCACAGCCAGTGATTTTCATACAGAGCGCTACGTAACGTTGCCAATAAGAAAACATAAACAGCCTACTTACACCTTCAGCTATCGAAATTTTGAATGTAATTTATTTATGCGACCAGTTTCGGCGTTTCACTATGCATCTTCAGGCCCTTGTGCAAAGACAACAACAATAACGTGTTAGCTACATAATGAAAACAATAATAAAATGGGCGCTGTAGAATTTAAGAAATCAATTTACACAGTAGTAACACGTAGTAAACATTTAACAAAAACCAAACTGCACAGGGTGTGAAGTCAAAGTCAATGATAAATTGAAGAATAAAGCGAGAGGAACGTTGCACACTGTACGAATATAAATTAGGAAATAATATATATATGCCACTTATTAGTAAAGTGAACCTATTAATCGGATGTCATTCATAGATAAATATAGTGTCACATATTGACAAACAACTAGAAGTAATGCTGTATATTGATACAGAAACAAAAATTTAACGTTACGTCAAAACAAGTATCAATCACAGTTTCGTATGGTTCTACCTATTCAATAAAAACATTTTTTATGAAACAAACTGTAAAGTTAACATAATACACCTTAACGAATTCCCATGTTGTATGAAGTATTAAGAGGTCATAATCAGCATTGCTAAGAAACGGGAAGTCTGCTGGAAGCAGGAGTATGGCTAGGTGATATAGCGAAATGTTAACTATGAAGTAAGTTTAAAGAAATGACATGGAAGTTATACTCAGTAAATCAGAAAAAATATTCCATTCAATCAGAAAACCAAGGACACGGACATCTATGAGACACGTAGCCCTTATACAGAGTAAAACAGAGGATAGTGTGACCTATGACCAGTAAAACAAATGGCAAAGTGGATCAAAGATTAAAAAAAACAAACTCCATTTGTCGCGGGCAGAGGAAGAGGGAGGGGGCCGGGGGGGGGGGGGGGGCAGGGTGACCTCAAGACGATAATGAGGGCAAAAGTTATGGCGTGATTATCCATAGATGTGTTACAGAACATGCAATTATCTATGCCTTAATTTAGCCAAAACATGTATGCAAAACTTCAAAAAATGTTAGTGATGGTGGACAACCGCCTGTATATGATAGATGTAAAAATACATATAAATTCATACAACTACTTCATATAAAATAAAGAATTGTGTAGAAACGTCTGTATGTCATGCAGTGAAACAGAATGCAAGAGAACAGTCAAGGCGGTAATGAGGGCAACCAATGCATCATATGTTTCCCAAATACGTCAAACAATCAGTTCTAAAACAAAAACCGTGTCAGGGTATACTACGAAATGTGTAACAACCCAGTCGGTAGCTTCAAGAGCTGGTGGTTAAATGGGAACGTGGGTGTCAAGGAATATACCAGAAGCACTATTCGAGTAGTACAAGGCATAATAAGTACAGGTGCGTTGTCGAAAACAACATAACCACATCACTTAATACAGGAGGAGACGCGTGGAAACAAACACACGTCGTATAGTACGAAGTCAGCCTAAGAAGGAAACAGCGCACTACATCAGTACCATGCGGCAAAAAATGTAGTGTAGCAGCTACCAAAGAATGAAAGTAAGCGAGTAAGTAGGTCAAGACAGAGTTAACTTACGTCATAAGAGACTTCTGAAAATCGGAAAGGTACTAAAATGAAACATAAGACATTTGTGGTACACCCTCAATAGTAAAACGGCGCGGTTGTAGTGCACCCTAGAAAAATGACGTCAGTAATCAAGAAATAAATCTGTGTGAAGAAATATTCCTGTGTGTATTGACGACGAGTAAAACAATATCAAGTGTAGTTACACACCCTGCGTAGTAAGTGAAATTTCTAGCAAAAAATATAACACTCACAACCTACAATTATCTATCGCTCGTAAATTTGTTCACGTATATTCAGTCCACATGAAAGCACTGCATAATATCGGTGTTAAGTCATAACCAAGAAACAGTGTTAACGTATTCTGATATACAGACAAACAGGGATGCAATGTAGAACCTCACTGTAATTATAAATTAATTAAACTATTAGAAATATAAAAGCTTTTAAATATGTTGTACTTTAGTCTGTAAACCACAAATGGGAATCTAAGTCTCTGTACTTTATGCAGACCAGAGACTTTGAAACTTCTTTACTTAAATGTGTGTGTCTGTACTTAAATTGCTGAATGACTGAAAACTGAACGTACTGAGACTACTTTCTCTTTACTTTTTCTTGTCATCTCAACACCGACCCACAACATTCTAGCGCAACGCAACCTGACTGCTCAAAAAAAATTACAACCTGACTTCAAATAATTAATTCAAAAGAATGGCCCTGGCTAAATAGAAATCTTAACAATAACCTATCATTTCATTAAGCATTTACCTCACAAAAATCTTCATTACGCGAACTACTGCAATACAGCGAGCGTCAATACTGCCAGCTAAATAAAAGATTCTTACTACTTAAGTCACTAACTGCTAATAGGCACGTGGTTAACAAAGGAAAGATTTTGTTGCAAACCAAATAATGTATTCCTTACCCTAATAATGTGACATCCAGTTCAAGCATGAATATAAATCGTCATTGACATACAGTACAAAGATATACAGGGCTATTACAAATGACTGAAGCGATTTCATAAATTCACTGTAGCTCCATTCATTAACATATGGTCACGACACACTACAGATATGTAGAAAAACACATAAAGTTTTGTTCGGCTGAAGCTGCACTTCAGGTTTCTGTCACCAGAACGCTCGAGAGCGCAGTGAGTCAAAATGGCGACAGGAGCCGAGAAAGCGTATGTCATGCTTGAAATGCACTCACATCAGTCATTCATAACAGTGCAACGACACTTCAGGACGAAGTTCAACAAAGATCCACCAACAGCTAACTCCATTCGGCGATGGTGTGCGCAGTTTAAAGCTTCTGGATGCCTTTGTAAGGGGAAATCAATGGGTCGGCCTGCAGTGAGCGAAGAAACAGTTGAACGCGTGCGGGCAAGTTTCACGCGTATCCCGCGGAAGTCGACGAATAAAGCAAGCAGGGAGCTAAACGTACCACAGCCGACGGTTTGGAAAATCTTACGGAAAAAGCTAAAGCAGAAGCCTTACCGTTTACAATTGCTACAAGCCCTGACACCCGATGACAAACGCTTTGAATTTTCGGCGCGGTTGCAACAGCTCAGGGAAGAGGATGCGTTCATTGCGAAACTGTTTTCTGTCATGAAGCAACATTTTTTCTTAATGGTGAAGTGAACAGACACAATGTGCGAATCTGGGCGGTAGAGAATTCGTGCAGCAAATTCGCAATTCACCAAAAGTTAACGTGTTTTGTGCAATCTCACGGGTTAAAGCTTACGGCCCCTTTTTCTTCTGCGAAAAAAACGTTACAGAACACATGTATCTGGACATGCTGGAAAATTGGCTCATGCCACAACTGGAGACCGACAGCGCCGACTTCATCTTTCAACAGGATGGTGCTCCACCGCACTTCCATCATGATGTTCGGCATTTCTTAAACAGGAGATTGGAAAACCGATGGATCGGTCGTGGTGGAGATCATGATCAGCAATTCATGTCATGGCCTCCACGCTCTCCCGATCTAACCCCATGCGATTTCTTTCTGTGGGGTTATGTGAAAGATTCAGTGTTTAAACCTCCTCTACCAAGAAACGTGCCAGAACTGCGAGCTCGCTTCAACGATGCTTTCGAACTCATTGATGGGGACATGCTGCGCCGAGTGTGGGAGGAACTTGATTATCCGCTTGATGTCTACCGAATCACTAAAGGGGCACATATCGAACATTTGTGAATGCCTAAAAAAACTTTGTGTTTTTGTACGTGTGTGCAAAGCATTGTGAAAATATATCAAATAATAAAGTTATTGCAGAGCTATGAAATCCCTTCAATCATTTGTAATAACCCTGTATAATCACGAATAATTTTCAATCTCCAAGTCGGATACTTCCAGATCGTTAGCCTACACTAACACTTCAGACCTCTACCCTCCATCAGTGCTAACTTTTCCCATTTAACATCGATCACTGCTGGCTGTTCACCTCCAGCTGCCCAACAGTACTTCCATCACTGCTGGCGACTAACTTCCAACGCCGGCCGGGGTGGCCCAGCGGTTCTAGGCGCTACAGTCTGGAACTGAGCGACCGCTACGGTCGCAGATTCGAATCCTGCCTCGGGCATAGATGTGTGTGATGTTCTTAGGTTAGTTAGGTTTAATTAGTTCTAAGTTATAGGGGACTGATGGCCTCAGAAGTTAAGTCCCATAGTGCTCAGAGCCATTTGAACCATTTAACTTCCAACAACGAGTACAACCAGCCACACCGTCTCTTACAAAGAAAGCGCAGTCAGGGTGCCAATGCAAAGCGCTACACAGCGCTGCCAACACAGAAGCAACCCACTTACACCTTGAACAGGAACGATCTTGTAATGGAGGGATCCCATGAATGTTATGGTCTAATCTGATGACGACTGACAATTCAGAGGTCTTTCGTTTTAACATCTGTGGTTACTGTTAGGGAGAAACGCCTTGAACTATCTGATACCAATGCCTGTAATTCTATAATAATTCGCTTAAAAGGGTATAGTGTTTACAAGAGTAAATTATATTTCACAAGTTTACAGGAAACAAAAGTACCCAGTAATTTATGTAACGAATAAAACATGGATGGTCATAAAGTCTAAGTTTAGATATGCATTTATATAAAATGCACGAATGTTTATGATCAATCTATGTATACTTTTTCACCACACTTGAACATGGCCTTCGTCCAGTTTGAACCATAGTTTCCATCATTGAAGAACAGACCTGATTGCATTGTGGGACATATCTTGTGAAATAGCCGATGCAGCAACACAGATTCGAGCTCTCGAATCCTGGAGCTCCCTTTTCTTTGTTTTGTACGCCCAAGCGAAGATAAACAGGCGATGGCCGCAGTCTTGTTGAACCTTTGCCTATCCATCTTCAAAATGGTTGAAATGGCTCTGAGCACTATGGGACTTAACTGCACTGGCCATCAGTCCCCTAGAACTTAGAACTACTTAAACCTAACTAACCTAAGGACATCACACACATCCATGCCCGAGGCAGCATTCGAACTTGTGACCGTAGCGGTCGCGCGGTTCCAGACTGTAGCGCCTAGAACCGCTCGGCCACTCCGGCCGGCGCCTATCCATCTGTCTCGATTCTTCTTCTGAGTTACTGCCTTACTAGCTTTTCCAAGGCCGTAGCGTCTACAATCGATATGAAAATTAGGTTAAATCGCCGTGAGCATTGAGGCACCGACGCACCAGGTTGAAAACCCCCGTCTGGTAAGACATGTTCTGCTGCATGAAGACGTCCGTAACTGCCTTCTGCACATCCTCATCCGACGGTAATCAACGACCCGTCAATGCTTTTTTCAAGGGGCCTCAGGAGTGATGATCGGATGGCGAGAGATCAAGACTATAGAGTGGGTGCTCGACTGTCTCCCAGTTGAGTTCTCGTAACTTTTGCGTTGCGACATTTGCGATATGGGATCGTGAGTTATTACGAAGCAGCAACAACTCTGGTCTTACCAATCCACAACGGTGGTTTTCGTCTGCCATACCGGTCCAAAAACATTCTTCATTCTCCGGCGGATGTCTACCGGTGTTTGTTGTTCGCCAGCCAAGAAACGAATAACAGCTCTTGTCTTGTTTAGACGCGTTTGATAGTAATGTCGCCACATTTCATGTTTCCGCACATACTACGCACTCGCCAGAAACACTTGAATACCACACTGATGCCTTGCCTATAAGTAGGTACCTATATACCCACATTGGACTCACGCTACGTTTATACACGCTGCAGCAACGCCCTCAAATGGAAACTTTTCGATCGTCTATCATAAAATGAGGGGTATTCCATCATGTTAGAGCACAACAGTGTCAGCAATGCCTTCTTGCTAAAGCTGTGGTTCGAGGTATCGCTCCAGTATATGAAGGTTAACGTTTCCTGTAATCGTCTCCTCTAAGAAAAATGGACTATAATTTGTAGTCTTTGTGAAACCAAGCCACACATTCTCTTGTGCTGTATCCCTTTGCCACTCAGCAGCAGGGTGAGGTGCTTCGTTACCATTGAGGCGGCAGTTACTTTTGTTTATATTCCGCAGATGTGGACTGTGGCCTCGTCAGTTAACAAAATATGACCCATGAGGTGTTTGTTGTGTGCACCGTCCATCAAATCGTAAAACGCAGTTCGGCGAGCCGCATAATCTTTGTAGATTAATTTGCGAAGCATCTGCAGCGCTTTTTTCTTTAGAGTAATTGTACAGTTATCGAAATCGTTCCTTTCGGCACGTCTAGTTTTCGAAATCGTTCCTTTCGGCACGTCTATCTCGTTGCTTAATGACGAGTGAAAGCATTTGGACATCTTTCGATTACTTGCCTGATTCGCTGAACAGTCTCTTGTTGTACACGAGGTCTCCCAGAGAGTTGATTCACCGCCAAGTTTCCAGTTCTTTGGAACTTACTGAGAAGTTATTGTATGTTCGTCCTTGTTGGCACTCGCTTGTGAAATATTCGAGTGGACTCCTGTTGCATCTCCAGATAAGATAAACCACGCAATAGTTCACAAATAACGATCACATGTTCTTTTGTGGTAATAATTTTTCTTTATTATGGTGGAAAGAACACAACAGGCCCAAGTTATCACAGAAATATATATTTGCAATCATGCTGTACGTTTAAAAAACCACCTCACTATCTTCACGTCTATGGTCAAAAATTTTGTGTAATCAGACTGCCGGTTTCGGTCTATAATGACCATCTTCAGATCTGTTTTGTAGAAACATGTCCTAATTTACTGGAGCCATCGTGGCATCGTCAAATAACAAACACAAAATCAACGCCAGCATCGTCAAATATATATAAATAATAGTATATACAAGAGTCATCTTGCCAACAGCAATACTGTTCAAAACAACTGAGTTTGACTCGCCACAGTTTACACGAAACATTACTGCGAAACCTCTCAAACATACATACACTGACGGTACAAAATCGCAACATCAAAAAGTAATTAATGTAGAGGGATGAAATTTCGGGAATATACAGAATCCGCCAGAAAAATGTATACGTTCAGTATCAGGCTCTACCGAGATATCGATGTTGTCGTTCGACTTGAGTTACGAGTGTGTTGTAGTATGGTCTTTGGCTCAACAGGTGTTAGTAGTTTCGTCTCGGTATTGAGAAAACAAGATGGCTGGAGCACGACATTCGACCAACGAAAATGTGTTGTGAAGTGGTTTTTCAAGTTTAATTATCCCGCTGAAGTGCAACATCAGTGGAGGCGAGAGTTTAAAACAGAAACACCAATCCGCCTAACAATTAAACGTATCGTTGACAAGTTTGAATTGCATGGAACGATTTGTCATATTCACAAAGGAAGATCAGGAAGACAGCGAACAGCTACAAGTCCTGCTTCGTCAGCTCTCGTGTTGGAAACATTTGTTAGTTCTCCACAGAAGTCTGCTACGCAATGTGCACGTGAAGTGGTTGTTAGTACTACAAGTGTACGAAGGATTCTGGAAGCTGCAAAGTGGAAAATCTACATTCCACGATTACTGCAAGCGATTAATAATGCCGATACAAATCACCGAACGAAATTTTCCGAATGGTATCAGCAAATGGTAAATGTTGACGAACAATTTGTGACGGAATTAGTGTGGAGTGAAAGCGCGTAATTTAAACATAATGGAACCTTGAATCGGCATAACAGTGTGTAAAGGACACGGGAAAATCCGCATGCTTATGTGGGTAAAGCGGTCAATCTACCAGGGGTTCATGTGTGGTGTGGACTATCATCTAGGGGCTTAGTAGGACCCTTTTTCTTTGATGCTACAGACACTGGAGACGTGTACCTGGAAATGTTACGGACATCAACTTTGACAGGTATACGTGTGCTTTATGGAGCTGATGAAGAGTTCTTCTACCAACAGGACGGGGCGCCACCACACTACCTCGTAGCCGTACGAGCTTTCCTGGATGCCCATTTTCCAGGGCATTGGAGAGGACTAAGAGGGCCAATTTAGTTCCCTCCACGGTCACCAGATCTAACACCTATGGACTTTTACTTACGTGGAACTGTGAAAGATGACGTCTATCGACGTAAGCCACGCACGCTGGATGAGGTTCGCCAGGAGATTACAGTGACATGTGCAGCGATCTCCACTGTAACATTGCCTGACGTAGCTGCGACGACCTCTCGTCTTTCTGTAAAGTGTATAGCCGCCAACGGTGAACATTTTGAATATTTAAAGTAACCATGTGCTAAACTGAAGACTGTACAACATGTGTGATCAATTACTAAATGTAAAATAAACACATATGTAATACTATTCGTTCCTTTGAGTCTGTATACATTGTTCTGGCGGACTCTGTATTTGTCTAGGTAACAAAATTAACATCACAGGTTAATATAAGTGCGAGATGCGCTATTGGAAACGTGAAATGCTGGTACAATAATAACCGGTATAACTGCCATAATATTGAATGCAAGCATGCAAACATGCATGCATTGTGTTCTATAGGTGCCGGATGTCAGCTTGTGGGATGGAGTTCCTTGCCTGTTGTCTTGGTCGGTCAATAGAGGACCGGTTAATACTGGCAGGGGATGATGTTGGGGTTGTTGAACGATGTTGTCCCGTATTTGTTTGGCTGGAGACAGATCTGGTGATCGAGTAGGTCAAGGCAACATGTCGACACTTTTTAGATCATATTGGGTTCAAACAGCTGTACGTAGGCGAGCGTTATCCTATCGGCAGCCGGCCGGTGTGACCGAGCGGTTCTAGGCGCTTCAGCCTTGAACTGCGCGACCACTATGGTCGCAGGTTCGAATCCTGCCTCAGGCATGGATGTGTGTGATGTGCTTAGGTTAGTTAGGTTTAAGTAGTTCTAAGTTCTAGGGGACTGATGATCTCAGATGTTAACTCCCATAGTGCTCAGATCCATTTGAACCATCCTGTCGACAAACAGCCCCTAGAATGCTGTTCATGAATGACAGCACAACAGACCGAATCACCAGACCGATGTACAGATTTGCGGTAAGGATGCGTAGGATAATTACGAAAGGAGTCCTCCTCTCATACGAAATCGCGCTCCAGATCGTAATTCCAAGTGTAGGCCCAGTGTGTCTGCCTCGCACAGGTTGGTTGCAGGATCTCAACTAGCCTCCTTCTAACCAACTCGCGCCCATCACTGGCACCCAAGGAGAAACAGCTTTCATCAGAAAACAATACAGATCTTCACCCTGCCCTCCACCGTGCTTTCGCTTGACGCTACTGAAGTCGCAAATGGTAGTTTGGGTTCAGTGGAATGTACGCTACAGGGTGTCTGCCTCGCCTCTGTCCTTGAAGTAAGCGATTTGTAACAGTTAATATGTGACTGTGGTGCCAATAGCTGCCGAAATTGCTGCTGCAGATACCGTACGAAGCACCAGAGCCACACGCCGAACCCAATGATCCTCCCTCTCGGTAGTGCCACTTCTGTTGTGGCTTGGCAAGACAGCCAAGCCACTATGAGGAAGCCGAAAGGCACGCGTTAAGCTCACGCAGGCTGGCGTTAGGTCTGGAACAGGTCAGGGATATGAGACTAGCAAAAATAGTACGTATCTGTTGGAATACTTAACTTTAATCCATAATTGGTGAACATCGCTCTTGACGGTATATGTTTTACAGCATCAATAGTAACTGGTAATGGAGCCTTGCTAGGTCGTAGCAAATGACGTAGCTGAAGGCTATGCTAACTATCGTCTCGGCAAATGGGAGCGTAATTTGTCAGTGAACCATCGCTAGCAAAGTCGGCTGTCTAACTGGGGCGAGTGCTAGGAAGACTCTCTAGACCTGCCGTGTGGCGGCGCTCGATCTGCAATCACTGACAGTGGCGACACGCGGGTCCGACGTATACTAACGTATACTAACGGACCGCGGCCGATTTAAAGGCTACCACCTAGCAAGTGTGGTGTCTGGCGGTGACACCACAACTTCACTGTCCAGAGCCCCGTCTTCTTGCTACCGTACATTCTCGCGACCACAGCTGACACCAGTCGCGTACAGTGGCTATATTCCTGCCAATTTGAAAATTTGTGGTAAGGTCTTATGGGACCAAACTGCTGCCCTCGTCGGTTCCAAAGCTTACACACAACTTAATTTAACTTAAACTAACTTACAGTAAGGACGACACACACACACCCATGCCCGAAGGAGGACTCGACCCTCCAACGGGGGCAGCCGCCGCGCGGACCGTGACAAGACGATGGACCGCGCGGCTACCCCGAGCGGCTATATTCCTGCCAAGTGTATCTCCAATACAGCAGAAGGAACATCCAGCTTCTCGTAACCCTAAAACACGACCTCGTTCAAATTCAGTTGGATGTTGATAATGATGACTTTGTCGCTTTAAAGGCATTCTTGACTAACATCAGCTCACCACTTCCAGTTTCAAACGTCTCTATCCATTACGACCGTTACAACGCGTATTTAAAACAAACCTGATTTGCATCCTCATAGCGGTGCTACTAGCGCCACTCTTATATGCGACTGGTGCGAAATTTGAACAGACATCATGTTTCACATGTAAAAACACGCCTACTAAATCTCGTAATCTCGTTTACGTCGCCAAATTCCTTCTTGGTGTTGCGATGTCTTCCGTGACTGTATTTAAAATGTCCGAAATGTTTCAGTTTTTGGTGGTAAGAACTGCATTAAGAGTTTTTGCAGTAATAAAGTATAACAATCTCAAAAATTAATCATGATTCAGCCCAATACAAAATTAAATTTTGCTAACAGCTTAGTACAGCACGTAAATAAAGTTAGCGATCACCTTGAAATCTTTACCGTCACCCTGGCACGAAAATTCACGTAAACTTTGGTAAGGCTCACAACTTAGCATTGTTTACTTGATTAAAGAAATTTATCTGATAGGTAACACTTTTGAAGAAAATTTGCGGCCAGGAACATATTCAGGAACTTAATCCGTGTCGTAGTTTCCGATCATCCTCAGATTCGTACAAATAGTCCCTTAATGGCATTTAGTTACGACGAATACTGCAAGCTTTGCTAGTACCGGCAGCCATGTTTCTTTCACTTACCAATGTTCACATGCAGACTTCCTCACAAAACTGCCACTAGGGAGAACCTAAAATTAGTGGCAGAGCTTCCGCATCCCGGTCTATTGTTGATATACCAACTAACACAAATAAAGCACATCATGTAGCATATTTTACATGCAATAACTCTGTCTCTCTTCGACTGTCGCTTATCACTGTTATCCAGTTCCTTAGCGGATAATTCTAGTTGCATTCTGTGACGTTCCTCAGATGAAGTGAAACGTTATCTCAGAAATACTGTGCACTTATTCAGTCATCTGTAGGCCAGGTTTTACCCAGACTGTAAATACCGGTACCAAGTACCGCGTCACAAGCGATATACCATCTTACTGTCACGAAAGTGACCTACAAATACGCTGTTGCTCAAGGCGTCATTGAGGTAATTCAATGAAGTAGAATTAGAGGAGTATGTTTTATTTTCAAAATTCCGTCTTGATAACACAGATTTCTTTGTGTAAAGAAATCGATGTGAACGAATCGGACTTGTGAAAATTAAAGTGCCAACAATAAAATGATTGCGGAGTCATTTACGGACTTCATGTCTTCAGTTGATAAAAGAGCATGGTTCCTGTAAAACTATTTAACAATTTTCAGATGCATCGTTTCCACACACTCGTCCCTCAACTTATCACAGCCGATAGCTTCCGACGTCGAGCTAGGTGGCACAGTGGTTAAGATTACGTATGCGTTCGAGACGACTGCAGTCCAAATCCCTATTCGATCATCCAGGTTTCGGAATTCCGTTTCATCGCTAAATCGTTTAAGGCAAATGCCACGGTGGTCTCTCCGAAACAAGGATGTGGCGTATTTTATTCCTCTCACCCTCACCCTCTTATCCCTCATTACAAGCTTGAACTTCATTTAATGACATCGCAGTCAACGAGGCGATAAACCCTAAGCTTCTTTCTTATTCCTCCTATAAGCTTTAGATAAGTATGCCACGAAATATGCATAAAGCTATATTAGATTTGTTTCAACAAAAATTGTTGTTAAAATGTATTCACAATCACTTCTGTAGCATTATTCTCAGTGTCCCTTTCGTAGCCGCTGGGATGATTGTTCACGACTTTTAACAAAGACCCCAGTGGTAATACCGTTTCCAAATAAATTAACTCTCACAGGAAAGTTAGGACGTCTTTTCTTTCCTCTTTTGTATCTTACTTAAATAGTTTTGCTATAATATTGTTAAGTATCTGACATCCAGGATTTTCATAAATTGCGGGATTTTACAATCAAATAATGATTCTCATTTTTTAAATAAATCATCATCAATATATAGATATTACGAGGGCATGCTGAAAAGTAATGCTTCCGAATTTTTGATATGAAAATTCATAAAACTTTTTATGTCAACATTAATCATCCGTAGTCTTCATGTCTACAAATTTATTGCTCAACATACTTGCCTTGGCAACAAGTAAACCTCTCCCAACGACAGACCAGATTGTCCATACCGTCACTTGGACTTTGTTGACAGAGCCATAATCTCACTGCTGCTTGCACCACTTAGTCACTATCAAATTGAAATTCTCGAAGGAGTTGTTTAAGTTTTGAAAACAAATGGAAATCGGCGGGGGCTAAGTTGGGACTGTATGGAGGATGAACGACGGCAGTAAACCCCAAGGCATCGGATTGTTGCAGATGGCACAGAGCTCATAGTGATCTGGCATTGTCATGTGTGCTCAATTTGTGGACGATTCTCGAAACTCGATTGCAGACCGATGTTTCTCACGTGCCGACGTAGTTATGCTACGCACTGCCATGTTACACGCTAACAATTTAGAGTCCTCTACTGGCAGAGAGCTGCAAATACATAGACATGAAGAATGGAGACGTACAATATTAATAATATTTGTTTCATTTAAAATAGATTTGATAGTTTTCGCACAATAAATTCGGAAGCGTTACTTTTCTGCACGTCCTCGTAAGTTAACTATAAATATTCTTGTGTGCTTTCTTAGTTTCTGCATTTTGCATATTGATTCACTTGTCTGGCCTGACACATTATCAGTTTCTAACAAGTTTTATGCACCGTTTACATTGATACTGCTTCTGCTTATGTATTTTTGTAGCAAAGACAAAGAGTATCCTAAGAAGATTGTGCTCTTTATGAGCATGCTAGATGTTGGCGTTCATTCATTGCATGTCGGACGAAAATAAAGAAACACGTTGATTGTATGAGTTCCAAATTTACACAGTTGACATACAGACGTCGTACGGTAATTAATACAATATTTTACTAAAGGAACGTCGTTCAGGGAAAAGGGTAAAGAAAGAGTGACACAAAATTGCTACACACATAGACCTGTATATGAAGCCTCTTCACTAAATTTAATGTTTTCATTCTTTGTTGATAAGATCTTATCCTTCATTTGAAAGACGTTTGCGGTCGCGACCTTGGAGAAAACATTTGGGTTTCACATATGCGTTCTGGTCTCGTTCACAACACGTGGAATTTACTTTTGCTTGTCGTTTTGTTTCTTCGAAAGCGAATGTAATTTATTGTCAGTAGCACTGTAACTAAACGTGGTACAACCGAGAAGCACTTTAACGTCAATTTGTGCACTTCTCTTTCAACCGGATAGTGGGCTTTTACTTCTATAATCATAGTCGAACGTAACAAAAGAAATTCCGTCTCTTTGGCCACAAGGACAGACTTACGATACGTCGCTTCGTTGCGAAATTGTAGAAGAGCGAATGATGCTTTTGCGTTGAGCTTTGTACATCCATTAAACGTCGTACCAGAGAATGCGGCTTTTTTATGCCAGAACCTCTTTTCTCCAGAGAAAAGTGAAGAGTCTACCGTACTTTTTTTGTGCATGTCTCTGGATGTGCGATCCTCACGTCTCATTAAAAGCTTCATTCTGCGGAGCTTTTCATACACGTGCTCGGTACATTGTAGTTGACGGGAAGGAGACATGGCCGTTGATGAAACACGAGTGTGCCTGCTGCAGTTTTAAAAGTGCGTATTCATTTCGCTTCCTCGTTCCCCGCCGAGGAAACTCATTACATTCCACGGTACTGCAGTTTACTGTGTCCTAGTCTGACAGTGAACGTACTCAGTCGCTATTTCGTAAAGTACTTGCCTCCCTGTCTCATTGAACAACGGCTTTGAATTATATATAATTACAGTAAGATTATTTTTATGTATTCACTGGGTGGTTGGATTTTTCTTACTTATGGCATAGCAATATAATTTTTGCGTAATAGTAGCCAAACTATATGAACATTACCCAATAACAAAAGATCTAATGTAATTTATGGAGCCGCGCGGGATTAGCCGAGCGGTCTATGGCGCTGCAGTCATGGACTGTGCGGTTGGTCCCGGCGGAGGTTTGAGTCCTCCCTCGGGCATGGGTGTGTGTGTGTATTTCTCCTCACGATAATTTAGGTTAAGTAGTGTATAAGCTTAGGGACTGATGACCTTAGCAGTTAAGTCCCGTAAGATTTCACACACATTTGAACATTTTTGAATTTTATAAAGGCACATTTGCATGCCGAGCGTGGGTTTCCTCGGAAACGCGAGATATTAATTAAATAAATAATCAGTGACAAATAAATAAAGCCTATGGCACACAACTGCAGCGCTGTGTCGCTGATGAAACAAAAGTACAATTACGTTACTCGTATGTTCGATTAAGAAAGGAGAGCTCTGGTTGAAGTGGTGCGAGAAGCACGTATTTTTAGTTTTATTGTCTGGCACACCGCCATATTTCATGTTATAGAAAATTACTGCGAGTTGCAACCATACTAGGCACTCGATTCTGAAAAGAATTTATATTTATAAAAGTAAGTAGGATTATGAACTGTAGGCTTATTCATTGAATATATCTGATTTAACTAACTGTGTAATTTTTTTGTTTAGTAGACAATCACCTCTGTACGACGTTTTGGCATGGCTGGCAAATTATTGAAATACTGAGATTTAGATTATGAGTCCGCACCTACCGCAGCAGTCTTTGGAAACGATTTAATTACGAAGTCCGATTATTTCAGTTTTATTTCACGGTCAACTACGAATAACATTACATTTACGAAAAAGCCATTGTCAAGCGTCTGATACCGAATAATTAAACGTCACGCAAATATTAAGTACAACCAATCACTATCATACAATAATACATAATTAATATTTTATTTTATTTTATTTTATTTATTTTATAATTTCTGGACCTGTCTTATTTCGTGAAAATTGTAATGTAGCTTTGCGATGCTGTATATGTCGAATGCCTCCTGTACGACTTTTATAGGGAAGAAGCAATAACGGAATTTAAAGAATGGTTCAAAAGTGGAAAGATTCAGGATGTATCTGTGATGAATGAATGATCGTGTTGCACAGTTGGCCGGGAGGCCTCCTCCGGGGAAGTTCGGTCGCCGAGTGGAAGTCTTATTTCAGTCGACGCAACACTGGGCGTCTTGCATGCCGGTGATGAGCATAACAGCAACACCAACCCAACCGGGAATCGAACCCGCACCCGCTGCGTGGGAGGCAAGCACGTTACCACTCAACTACGCAGGCGGTTAAGACTTACTAATGACTTCTTTTTATGATCAGTGAATGTGATGAGGGATTACAATATTCACGAATGGAATAAAGAGTTACCGAGTATGGACTGAGAAGATGTAAAAGAAAAGTAGCGAGAAGCAACAGAAATAAGATTAGCGAAAAATATGGCGTCGAATCTGGGGACCGCGTAGCATACAAAATGAAGGAATTCCATTTCTTGATAAAAAAAAAAAAAAAAAAAAAAAAAAAAAAACTAGCCTATGTCGGACGCAGAAAATCCCTCTTTGAACGAAGTCTTCTATATTAGACATCAGTCAGCAAACTAACCCATGGCGGACGAAGATAATCCCTCTTGAAACGATCTTCGTACATCCATATTTTAATTGGATGATGGTGGGACATCAGCTGGTATAATTTTTAATTAAAGCAAAAAATAAAAACACTTACATCGAAGTCTTCTACATTAAACAGCGGCCAGCAAAGTAACCCATATCGGAAGAAGAAAATCCCTCCTAATACAAAATCTTCAACATCAAATATTGACCTTAAATATGTGAGGGAAGGAAGGAAGACAAGGGTTTAATGTCCCACTGGCATCGAGGTAATTAGAGACGGAACACAAGCTTAAGTTACAAAAGGATGTGGCAAGAATTGCGCCATGTCATTTGAAAGGGACCGTCCTGCCATTCTCTGGGGCATTTTAGGGAAAAAACAGAAAAAGTAAATCTGGATGGTTGGGTGTGGATTTTAACTATCATCCTACGGATCCCAAATCCAGTACGTTAAAAACTGCTCCACCTCGCTTAGTTGTTTCGAGGAATGTATGTCTGGTACATAGAATTTTATAGGAATGAATCATTGATATTAGAAAAAGCTGGCACGAAAAGGATTGAAAGGTTTGAGGTGTTACAGAAGGATGCTCAAAAGTAAATTATACGATATAGTAAGAAATGCAATTCGAGCATAGTTGGAATATCAAGTGGGCTGAGGCATGAATGGGAATTAGGTCTGAGGAGGGAGACGTGCTAGGGTACTCCGTTCAGTGGCGCTAAGCCACCGTGCCAGGGTGGCGTAGTGGTTAGCATACCTGCTTAATGAACGGGAGACAAGGGTTCCAATACTGACATTGTTACTTATTTTCATCTGTCACTTCAGTCTGCATACATACATCACAGAAGTTTGATACTTGAAAAGGTCTTTGGGACCATACAGTTCCATTGATAAAAGTAACAAATAAGGTGTTTCGCAGACTCAATGAGAAAATGAATATGTGGAAAAGACTGCTTTACAGGAAAAATATAAAGACACCTGGGAATGGACGAATATATTATACTAGAACTGAGATGTCATTACATTTTCACGCAGTTTGAGTGCATAGATCCTGAGAAATCAGTACCCAGAACAACCACCTCTGGTCGTAATAACGGCCCTGATACGCCTGGGCATTGAGTCAAACAGAGCTTGGATGGCGTGTACAGGTACAGCTGCCCATGCAACTTCAACACGATACCACAGTTCATCCAGAGTAGTGACGGGCGTATTGTGACGAGCCAGTTGCTCGGCCACTATTGACCAGACGTTTTCAATTGGTGACAGATCTTGGGAATGTGCTGGCCAGGGCAGCAGTCGAACATTTTCTGTATCCAGAAAGGCCCATACACGAACTCCAACATGCGGTCGTGCATTATCCTGCTGTAATGTAGGGTTTCGCAGGGATCGAATGAAGGGCAGAGCCACGGGTCGTAACACATCTGAAATGTAACGTCCACTGTTCAAAGTGCCGTCAGTGCGAACAAGAGGTGGCCGAGACGTGTAACAAATGGCACCCCATACCATCACGCCGGGTGATAAGCCAGTATGGCGATGACGAATACATGCTTCCAATGTGCGTTCACCGCGATGTCGTCAAACACGGATGCGACCATCATGATGCTGTAAACAGAACCTGGATTTATCCGAAAATAATACGTTTTTCCATTCGTACACCCAGGTTCGTCGTTGAGTACACCATCGCAGGCGCTCATATCTGTGATGCAGCGTCAAGGGTAACCGCAGCCATGGTCTCCGAGCTCATAGTCCATGCTGCTGCAAACGTCGTCAAACTGTTCGTGCAGATGGTTGTTGTCTTGCAAACGTCTCCATTTGTTGACTCAGGGATCGAGACGTGGCTCCATGATCCGTTACAGCCATGCAGATAAGATGCCTGTCATCTCGACTGCTAGTGATACGAGGCCGTTGGGATCCAGCACGGGGTTCCGTATTACCTTCCTGAACCCACCGATTCCATATTCTTCTAACAGTCATTGGATCTCGACCAACGAGAGCAGCAATGTCGCGATACTATAAACCTCAATCGCGACAGGCTACAATCCTACCTTTATCAAAGTCGGAAACGTGATGGTATGCATTTCTCCTCCTTAAACGAGGCATAACAACAACGTTTCACCAGGCAACGCCAGTCAACTGCTGTTTGTGTATGAGAAATCGGTTGGAAACTTTCCTCATGTCAGCACGTTGTAGGTGTCGCCACCGGCGCCAACCCTGTGTGAATAATCTGAAAAGCTAATCATTTGCATATCACAGCATCTTCTTCCTGTTGGTTACATTTCGCATCTGTAGCACGTCATCTTCGTGTTGTAGCAATTTTAATGGCCAGTAGTGTACATGGAAAGACAGAGATTGGAATATACAGGGTGGACAACTAAGACAGACGACCATAAATATGTCCAGAATGAATAAATAGAACGCTATTACAAGTTACTGAAGCGACTTCATACATTTGTCAGCGCTGTTTTGTTTGAAATGTTGTGACACACATAGAAACACCATTTTTTTTTACATTTTACAAGTGCTCCATATGTGTGCACTCTTAATCCTGCAGCTATCAAGACAATAATCGAGTTTTTCCACATTTGTTGCAGCATGTCATTATCAATCTCTTCAAAAACTCCGTTGATGCGAGCTGACAGTTCTAGTAGGTTTGTGAATGGAGGAAGTGTAAACACTCTTTCATATAATCTCACACACAAAAATGCAGGGGATGAGGTCGGGAGAGTGTGGAAGTCATGACATGAGTTGCTAGTAATCAACCCCACCATGTCAAATCCTATGGTTTACTAATTTCCTATTTAAGAATTCACTAACGTCATGTTGGAAGTGGTGTGGAGCGCCATGCTGTTGGCAGAGGAAGCCCACACTGTCAGTCCCCAGTTGTGGCATGAGTCAATTTTCCAGCATGTCCAGATATACGTGTCCTGTAAAGGTCTTTTCACAGATGCAAAAGGGATGATTAACCTGAAACAATGAGATTGTACAGAACACATTAACTTTTAATAAATCTCGAATGTGCTACAAGATGTCGTGGAGATTCTCTGTGTCCCAGATTCGCACGTTGTGTTTGTTCACTGTGACATTCACAATAGATGTTGTTCCATCGCTGAAGATGTATTTCGAAAAAAAACCATCGTCTTCACCATGCTGTTACAAATGTGCTGAAAATTCAAAGCATCTGACTGTCATCGGCTGTCAGGGCTTTTAACAAAAGGAAGCGGTGACGATTCAACTTCAGTCGTCTCCTTAAGACCTTCCAAACGGTCGGCTGTGATATGTTCAGCTCTCTGCTTGTTCTGTTCGTCGTTTTCTGTGGGTGGCTTGTGAAACTCGCCCTCACTTGGTCATCCGCTTCTTCACTCACTGCAGGCCGACCCGTTGATTTCCCCTTGCAGAGGCATCCTGAAGGTTTAAACTGCGCGCACCGCGCCAAATGGAATTGGCAGTTGGTGGATCCTTGTTGAACTTCGTTTTGAAGTGCCGTTGCACTGTTACACAAGACTGTTGTGAATGTATTTCAAGCACAATCCACGTATACTCACCCCCTGACCCCATCTGACCTAACTGCTCACTGCTGCACTATCGTGGCAGAAATATGAACAGCGGCTCAAGCAGAACGAAACTTTTTGAGTTCTTCTACGTGAGTGTTGAGTTTTGTAACAATATGTCATTTCATTTAGCTGCAGTGAATTTATGAAACAGCTTAAGTCACCTCTAGTAACCTTGTACATCCAGATGCGGTTTTCGCTAACTTATACTGGACAATATGGGGAAATTCCTGACTTTCGCAAGTAAATTTTATCGTTACTAATCGCCGAGTTACGACACCGACTGTTTTTTTTTCTAATAGAACAACGTATTTTTTTCTGTGACAGTTGAAAGAAGCTTCTAAGAGAACTTCAGCGACATAACATGTGTGACACTTGATGAAATAACATCAAAGTAACAGCGCCTCAAACCACTGGCCACCCGTCAGAGTTTCTACGAACGTCTACCCTATTATACCAAATGTACATCTACATCTACATAAGTACTCTGCAAAGGAACTGTACGGTGCCTGACGGAGGGCACCATGTACCTACCACTACTAGTCGTTTCTATCCTGTTTCATTCGCAGAGAAAGATAGAGAAAAATGACAGTTTATATATCCCCATGTTCAAATGTGTGTAGATTAGTAAGGGACCAAACTGCTCAGGTCATCGGTCCCTGGACTTACACACTACTTGAACTAACTTCTGCTAAGAACAACACACATACCCATGGCCGGAGGAGGACTCGAACTTCCGGGGAGAGAGGGAGGGGGGGGGGGGCACAATCCCTAAGAATATTTATCTCCATATGAGCCCTAATTTATCGTATCTTATCTTTGTGGACCTTACGTGAAAGGTCTGTTGGCGGTAGCAGGATCGTTTCCCGTCAGCTTAAAATGCGGGTTCTCTAAATTTTCTCAATAATGTTCTTGGCTAAAAACGTCGCCTTCCTTCCAGGTATTCCCATTTAAGTTCCCGAAGCACGTCTGTAATACTTGCCTGATGACAACCTACTGCTAAGAAATATAGCAGTCCGCTTATAAATTGCTTCGATGTCTTCCTGTAATTCAACGTGGTCGGACCAAACGGTCGAGCAGTACTCAACAATAGGTCGCACTAGCGTCCTATATGCGGTCTCCTTTACAGATGAGCCCCACTTTCCTATAAATTCTCCCAATAAACTGAAGTTGACCATTTACCTTTCCTACCACAATTCTCGTTCCATTTCGTATAGCTTTGCAGCGTTACGACCTGATATTTAAACGACACGACTGTGTCCAGCAGGACACTTCTAACGCTGTATGCAGGCGTTACGTATTGGTTTTTCCTACTCAGCCCCATTAACTTACATTTTTCTACATTTAGAGCTAGCTGCCACTCGTCACACTAACTGGAAGTTTCGACTAAGTCGTCTAGTGTCTTCCTAGAGTCATTCGTCTTTAACGCCTTCCCACAGACCAGAGCTTCAGCAGCAAAGAGCCTCAGATTGCTGCTCAGCCTGTCCTCCAGATTATTTATATATGCAGAAAAACAAAAGCAATCCTCGACACTTCTCTGTAGCACTGCTGATGACGCCATTGTCTCTAGTGAACACTCGCCGTGAGAACAACATACCGGGTTCTATATTACCTAAGAAGTCTGCGAGCCACTCTCATATTTGAGAACCTATTCCGTTTGCTTGCACCTTCATTAAAAGTTGGCGGCGGGGTACTGTGTCAAATGCTTTCCGAAAATTTAGGTATATAGAATCTGCCTGTGACCCTTCCTCTATAGTTCGCACTATATCTTGTGAGAAAAGCGAAAGTTAAGTTTCACACAAGCGATGATCCCAAAAATCACCCTGATTTGTGGACGTAAGTTTTTTGGTCTCTAGGATTTTTTTTTTTTTTTGTATTCCAACTCAGAATGCGTTCTAGAATTCTGCAGCAAACCGGTGTTAAGGATATTGGTCTGTAATACTGAGGGTCCATTCTTTCACTCTTATTATATACAGGAGCTGCTTCCGTTTTTCTTCCAGTCTCTTGGGGCTTTACAGTGAGCGACAGATTCGCGATAAATGGAAGCTAAGTGGGAATCAGGCCCCAAAGTACAGTGTTCTTTGTAAAACCGAATTGGGATTCCTCCAGAGCATAACGACCTATTTGTTTTCAACTCTTTCGTTGTTTCTTTACGCCAGGGATGTTTATTACTATCGTGTATTCAGATGCAACCCAAACTGGGAATGAGTGAGTGGATGTAACGTGATTAACGATTTACATAGGACCAGAATTGTCTCGGGTTTCGGTCAGATCTTTTGCTAAGGTATGACGGTGGTAGTTTTGTATGCTTCGCGCATTATCTTTCCACAGACGCACGATTCTCTATTGACCTTTGTCTCTACTCACCTTCCCCGCATGCAACAACGTTTGCCCTCTCAACATTTTCCGAATGTCGTTGCAAAACGCCGTTGGGTCTTTTTCGTCCTTACTCTACTTACTAGGCACATACTTGTCCAGAGCACTTTTTACAATCTGTGCAAACTTCATCGATAATTCCTCTACGTCCGTCATACTGGAACTAAATGATTGTAATTCATTGTCTAAGTGAGAGGCTAACAATTACATACCTGGTGTTTCTAGCAGCACGAAACTCCGGGATGGTTCGTATGTTTATTATCACGACTGTTATGACAAGTGTTCAAAATGTTGGCTTTTAGCATTTGCTACACACTATAATTTGATCCTGGAGAAACAATACCCCACGTTGAATTTCGTCTGGAGTTAACAGCAGCACAAGATCTTGATATAAGGCATTTCGTCATGCCTTTGGGAGTCGTCGGCGTTTTCTAATAGACCCCTCGTTTTAATTTCCGCTGTAGACAGAAGTGTGGTGGTGTTAAGTTTAGTAAGCATGCGCACCAATTTCCGTTTCCTGAACGACCGCTCCAGTGCTTTCCAAATGTTCTCTTAACAGTGTCTGCGGAATGGTACCTCCTTCGTGCTGGAAGCACACTGGTTGTCTTACGAGCGTATGTCCGGTGGGTTGTCTTCCAATAACTGCGATAGCAGCATATCATAGGAACTCGAGATACTTGACTGTATTTAGATTCCCGTCACTAAAACAGGGACCAGTGATGCGACTCTTGAAAAGCACGCACCAGACGTTGATAGATCAACAGCGTTCTCTGAGCCGTCGTGGGTTTTCAACTGATGATTAGTGCGTATTGTGAAGATTGACCTGCCCATTCTTTGTAAACGATACTTCTACTTTAAACAAAAGTTTACACTAATACACCGCATCACTTTACACTTTTCGTAGATAACACTCGGAGAACTCCAACGAATTTAGGAATTCATTGCCACGAACTTTTAAACGCAGTGAAATGTGGCACTTGGAATGTCATGTTCGCAGAACACTCGTTTGGTCGATCCCTGTAGCTCTTCCGAGATGCCTCTTAGTGGCATTTGCATTGTGTATTACTGCTGCTAAAATGTTAACTTCATTTCTTTCAATTTCTCTTGTTTTTTCTCTGTTGTTTTGTTCTCCACACTTCCACGTCCTAGACAGATCGCAAGTGCTTGGTACGATCTGGATATTCTTCAGTATACAATCGCACCGCTGCTCCAATAGTTTGGCAACATTCGCCATAAATTATATTCACGTTTTCGACTGTCGTACTCATCGTGAATGTCTCAGTAGCTATACAAGAAAGTTACCTGATTGCTTTGACACCAGAGTCCGGCCCGATAGCCGAGTGACGCCGGCACGGTGGCTCAGCGTGTTCGGTCAGAGTGCTGCGTGCTCTCTGTAATAAAAAAGCTGAGTCAAAGAATCAACATCAACGGATGTCTTTTGACGTCCGCCCAGACCAAACGCAACGAACTATATCGAACAAAATGAAAAACAAACAAAAAAGTGGTCAGCGTGACGGGTTGCCGTCCTCCGTGCCCGGGTTCAATTCCCGGCTGGGTCGGGGATTTTTATCCGGTCAGGGACTGAACGTTGTGTTGTTTTCATCATCATTTCATCCCCATCCGGTGCGCAGGTCGCCCAATGTGGCGTCGAATGTCATAAGACCTACACCAAGCCTACCAGACCCTGCCGTGCAAGGAGCCTCCCGCCCAGCGACGCCCAACGCTCATTTCCATTTTTTCAACAGTAGAGCACTGACTGATGGGCTTCAAGCGCACAGGTAAACACAAGAACCATTCCTGAGTTACGTGTTTGATTGAGTGTGGAATAACGGGACAGACGTTTGTAGAGCCTCTTCTCCTGACAACGGGACAGTGCTTCACGGCGCTGTTATCTTGTTACTATTCGAACGAGTCCCATACAAAAGATATTGCAGTGCCTGTGTTATTACGATGCAATGCATATATGTCCAACGGAACTTTGCATCGTAATCAGTGTGACATAGGCACTGCAGTATCGTATTTATCTGCCGATGCCGAGTAAGCGACTTTCAAGTACGGGAATGTACGTAACTGATGTACGATTACAATTCGTAGACGCATGGTTGACGACGTATGAAGTTCGGGTGTGGTCTTGAGCCGTGCACGGGTAGCCAAATGTTAAAGCGACCGCTCGCGATAAGCGGGAATTCCGGGTTCGGCACACATTGCCATCGACGACATTCCATTCTCCAACTGATGGTTGTCTTATTCGCAATTGCGAATTCATTTAATGAAGTCCCATACATGTTATGTCGTTGAAGTTCTCTTAGAAGCCTCTTTCAAGTGCCACAGGAAAAAGTATATACTTCCATTAGAAAAAACAGAGTCGGTGTCGTAATTCAGCGATTAAAGATGAAAAAAATTACTTTCGAGCGTCAAGAAATTCACCGTATTGTCCGCTATAAGTTGCCGGAAAGTTACTCATTCAAAAAATGTTCTTGGGTGGCCTTTCGTCCTGTTGGCTGCCTCACCCCGCCTACAACTAATAATCTAGGACGTTGTGTGTAAGTGCCACTCCGAGATGAAGAGGCTGGCACAGAAGAGGAAGTCGTGGCGGGAGCATCAAAACAGTCGGAAAATAAAGAAAAAGATTTTAAAAAATATGAACCATGAGGAGACGTTACGGGCTACCAGGCATTCACTCGCCTTATCGTAAAGAATTTCTAACACTTTGTAAGAGGTCCATGACTAAGGAATCTATTACTAGCGCACTTGAGCAGATGTAACTTCGATGGATTGCTCTTGTGTTGCCTGCGATATGTAAGCTACAATAGAATCGCAGACCAGAGAGCAGTGTCGGTAGCAGTTGTAGTAGTAGTATTAGTAGCTCGCAGTCGGGCGGTGGGGTCAGGTCGGTCTTAGAGAGCAGCTGTATAGCTCATAGAGAGCATTTGTGTCCTGTATGGAATCATCAAGGCCGGTCGTGGAGAACGATGGCGGTGCCTGAGCGATGTAGTATAAAGTAAAAGCAAAAATTATTGTTATTTATTGCCGTGCATATGTAATTTGCAACAACTCATTTTGTACTATTGTTATATCAAAGTCACATGTAAATAATTTTCAGTAATTTTTCAATATTAATCTTTCTGATAAAGATAACTTTTGACAGTCATTCATCTGAATTTAAAGTTTTTTACTAATTTCTCCTATCCATGCCAATTATCGTCAAGAAAAATCAGTTTTTTTACACATAACAAAATCTAGCGGCCAGCATTGCACTGGGCTGTGCCACAAAAATTCCTTAAAGGAGCAGATATATGCGCCTTATCCGGCGACATAATTGAGGTAAGAATCTTCAGTTTATTCAGAATTTCCGGGCCATGACGCAGCATTACTGACGTCTAGACTTTCCAGTTTAGATTTACCGTCAGTTAGTTGTTGAAAGGTTGTATATGAGTCAAATTTTCATTGGGTAGTTAGTCAGATTTTTATTCCGAGGTTACGGAAATAATCTGTTGGGAGGTTACAACTTCCTGTCGCTATATATCTATTGTACAATATGACCGAGCAACGTGCGGGCATTCATCCAGGATGACAGCTGTTCAAATCATTGTGGTTTCCCTAAATCCCTTAATGCAAAAAACGGTGAGCATCCTCGTTCATGTTGGTTGTATGGGCGTTAGGCCATGGTTTGAAGGCGACATAGACGGTTTCCATCCTCACCCTCCCCTAACCGAATGTGTTCCGTCTCTAATGATCTCATGGTCGACGGGCCGTCTGAATCTAGTCTCACCCTTTACGCTCGGTCCGAGCAAAGCCGCTTCCAAGTCAATGGTAAGAGCCCCGAAAGTTTCTGCAGTGATGGTGCGTGACCTGATTTGTGGGATCCAGTTTCTGCTTTCCGTTTCAACTGACAGTTGTGTATCTACTGTCCCTGATCAGCCGATGGATTCTTCTACCCTTTACAAACACAGAGCAGAAAAAAAAGAAGCACTGACCACACCGTCAGTTACGGAAACATTGCTTGCAAGATAGCTGTCCATTGGGAATTCAGGCATATCTGGCTTACAATCGCATCTCAGTTCAATGCCTATTATTTATAAAGACTTTTACTAAATTTTTGGGGAACAGAACATAAATGAAGTTCCGTGTGATGTACTGTATATTTGTTTATGATGTACTGTTTTTTGCCGGTGTCGTCTGAAAAATGAAAAAGTTGAATGCCTGCAGAATCCAGCCGACGTTTACATATAAATATCGTAATGCATGGTAATGCGTACTGTTAAGTTTGGAACAGATAAATTTACTCAAAAGCCATTTAGTACACTTTTCAAAGAAAACACTCCAGTTACTCGTTTTATGATAATTGATAATAATTGTGTTCTTATATATTTCGATTATCACAGTTCTTTTAAAAGAAATTAACATAAGTTGGTTTGAACATTAGGAACCATAGAGCTTTCCTTTTACGTCTTCGTTTCCCTAACATATGTTACGCTTCCTATTGTCAACAGAAGATAAACAGCAACCGCGGAAAATAGTCACTGCAATGGACTATCTTCGAAAGATTCTCATGATATTTTTCACTGTGATTGTTGTATTACTACACCATTTGGGTATTTATGAATTACACTACGTGTTCAACTTTTATTATTCATCTCTTTGCACACAGATGAGTATTAAAGAGGCTCACTACAAAAAGGCGGAGAGGAACCTTTCGTCGCTGCAGTTTATTTATTTATTTAACTTCACTGTTGTTATTACAATTTTTGTCTCCAAGACAGTGATTAACTTGAATGTTATTAATTTTTCTTGCTTCACTCTTCTTTTTCTCTTCCCAAAACCTCTTCATTCTTTAGTTACGTTATTTTTTCCTTTCCTCTGCCCATACTTTGCCTGTTTTCTTCCTTTCTTCTACTTCAAATTTCGTGTTCATAATTTTGCCTCTGAATTTGTCTCTTTCATTTATCATTTCAATACTGATACTTGCTTGTTTATGATCTTCAGCTATTTCTTGAAACAAATTGTTTATTTAATTGAACTGTTTATTACATCAAAAATCGTCTTTGTGAATCTGTTGTTGTTCATTCTATGTATGTGTCCATTGAATGTTAGTCGGCGTTTCCTGATCATGTCTGTGAGTCTGTCTGTGTGTTAATATAATTCTTTGGTTGGTCTTTTCATCCATATATCATCTCTGTGTACTGCACGGAAAACTTTTCTGAGGATTTTATGTTCTAATTCTTTGTGTCTCTGTGATGCATGATTCTCCGATTGTGGTAGTTTCTGACGCATAGAGTGCTTCAGGTAGTAGAACTGTACTGTAGTGCCTGAGTTTAGCATGTCTTGAAATATTTCTTTCATTGTAATGCGTCCATATCAGTTTGTATTCTTTCTGAAGTTTTTCAGTTCTTTGTATGTTGGATGCCTTATTTGATACTCCTGTTTGTGTATGTTCCCCAAGGTATTCGAATTTTTCCATTACGTTAACCTTTCTGCATTTCGTGTACATGGTTTGGTTGTTTTTGTTGTTGTTCTCTCTTTACATGTATTGCGTATTCTCATACAGTATCTTTAGACCTGTTTTCCCAGAGAATTCATTTAAGTATTTCAGTGCTTCTTGTGTTTCTTGTCTATTGTTGGTGAGTATTGCCAAGTCATCTGCAAATGCCTGACATTTTATAGTCTTGTCTGCACACGTTCTTGCTAACTGAATTCGTTTAGGTTTTCTTCCATTTGCTTGATAATTTTGTCCAAGACTATGTTGAATACAAGCGACGAGCTACCAAGCGTTCGTAGGTTACAAATTTATTCAGTACAGGACCTTCCTTTTCTGAACCCCACTTTGTATTCACCTATCTCTGTACCAGCTTTTGGTTCTAATCTGTTGAGTAATTTCCTAGAGAAAATTTTGTAGGTGACCTGTAATAATGAGATACCTCTGTAGTTATTAGGGTCTGGCTTGTCACTCTTTTTGTGGACTGGGTGGATCAACGCACATTTACATTCCTGTGAAATTTTCTCTTTATTCCACATTTTTATAAGAATTTCATGGGTTTTCTTTGTGATGGTTTGGAATTTGAGTTTCCAGATCTCGGAGATAATGCCGTCTTCTCCTGGGGCTCTGTTGTGTTTTAGTTGTTTTGTCTCTTCTACCTCTGTCATTGAAGGCGACTTGGAATCTGGGTCTAGGGCTGACTTCCTGAAGAGCAATTTTTCTTTAGGCTTATCGCAGTTGAGGATTTTATCAAAATAATTTTTAAGTATTTTACAGCTTTCTTTAGTATTTGTCTCCAGAGATCCGTCCGTTATTTTGAGGCATATATCTGGAGGCTGATAACCTTTTATGTTTTCTCTGAAAGTTCTGTAGAAGTTTCTCCTGTTACTTCTTTTGAAGTATTCCTCGATTTCATTTAGTCTATTTCTGTGGTATGTCCTTTTCACTCTTCTAATATATTTCGAGGACTGTTTCTAGACTTTGTGGAAATCTTGACATGTATCTTTTGTTATGCTGCTGCTAAACTTCCTTCAGGCCTGGATTCTATGTGCAATGGCCTTATCACAAGTTGGGTTCTACCATCTATCTTTTCGTTTTCTAAGAGGTTGGTCCCAACGCACTGCATTCTGTATTGTCTCCGTGAGTCTACCCAATTTTCTGTTGAACTTTGGTTAACTTTTTTAACAATTTTGTTTTAGTTTAAGGTATTCCGGTTCCGACCTTATAATTTTTCCTGTTTTGTCTTTCTGTATATTGAGACTGGCCTAATTTTTACTTGTAGCAAGTGATCGTCGGACTCAAAGAATCCCTTGTGTGTTTTCACGTTCAGAATTTCGCTTTTATTTTTGCTTGTGATGGCAACGTGATCTATTTCAAATTCTCCCCATAAGTTTATGATCGTTTTCGATGTTGTAGGTTGCCGTTCTGGCCTTTGAAATTGCGTTCACACAATGTTTAAGCGAAGATTTTGACTGTAAAGTATGTTCCCCAACCTTGTTGGTGCGTTTGAGTGCTGTGTATGGGACTGTGATTTACTAGTGCTTCTCCTTCCGGCCTAGTCGTGCACTGACGTCTCCTAATACAATATTAAGTAGTCTTTCTCGTATTTTATTTGTTATATCTTCCATGTCTTCCCAAAAGTCTTCGACTTCTTGTGGTTTCTTTCTGTTGCAATCGTTTGCCGATGCATGAGCATTAATGACTGTACCTTTTGTTTCCCGATTTGAAGGTTATTGTAGAGACTCTCTCTGGTACTGAACTGAAACCTAGGATGTTGTCTATGATCGATTTGTAAACCACAAATCCTGTATTATCACATGTTAAAATATTTTTTCTTACTTTTCCCTAATTTACTGCAACAAGGGTGAAATGCCGGCCTGGGTGGCCGAGCGGTTCTAGCCGCTACAGTCTGGAACCGCTCGACCGCTACGGTCGCAGGTTCGAATCCTGCCTCGGGCAGGTTAGTTAGGTTTAAGTAGTTCTAAGTTCTAGGTAACTGATGACCTCAGAAGTTAAGTCCCATAGTTCTCAGAGCAATTTGAACCACTTTTTGAAGGGTGTAAAGACATCGCACTTTAACTTTATGAAAACCAGATTCGTATTGATTAGACGTTGTAAACCGAAATCATTCACCAGTTACAGGAACAATAAAGTCAAAATAAAAAGATCAAAACTGTGAAACGTATGTTGGAACAGGAATAATAAATACATCAACTGCATGCAAAGCGAGATCACTCTACCGAAGCGAAGAGGCGTAAACAGCCGAGTGGCATCTGTGAAGTACATCATCGGACATAATGTAATATCAGTAGTGGCCTATAACTGAAGGACTTGGTAAATTTGGGCTTACGGTGCTAGGCGCTGTTTGAGAGCATTAACCCTGGCAATACCAACACATTTTCCTAACACGAATTACCCAGTGGGTGTGGGGTACTTCATGCCAACCCTAAAAGAATCTAAAAAAGCCAGATTTGTTAATTTTGTTGACTTATATTAACAACATACTTTTTAAAGGGGTACTGATGTGTACGTAGAGTCTGTAACTTGAAAATATCGTTTACCACACTCTTAGTAATTTCGACGCATTTTCAACAACGTATATAGACCGCCACATAACATTTTTGAAATGTAAATTTCGTTAATTGTTGTTGCCTTTACTCACAATATACTTTGATTTGTAAGTAGGGTCCTGAAGGTGGAGTGCCGTATTCGATATGTTCCCTGGGAAAGTGACAAGTAAGGCTCAGTTTTTGCGTGAAGTTTAACTGACAATTGTAAAACATTTCTCGATTCTGGTAGAAGAATTCATTAAAAATATTAAATGTTTTCTTAAAATGAACAGATCAAGAAACTGACTAGATTACAATATTTTGGAATGGTTGGCACGAAGTAACCCTTATCCCCCTTCTCCACCCACTTGGTATGTGATGGTTGAGTATTTACCAGGAAAAGCATGTCTCATGTGAAATTAATTTTCTCTTATTCATATCATCGATTACATTTGTTTCAGGAACAAAAATAAATAAGCATTCTTTGAATTCCGCTGGTATGTCTCGTACATGCAGCACTTTATTGACGATGTTGATAAGCTCCTCTTTCATCATTTGCAAATAACATTTGTAGAATTCAACTGCGATGTTATCTGGACGTGGTGATTTGTTTATAGGCTGGATTTGAGTATGTTGTAAATCTCTTCTTCTTCCGTTTCCTTCTGTATTTCTTTTTTTTTAGTTCTTGATTGATGGCTGGGGAAGTAGCGGTTCGTCTATTTGTAGTCGTATACAGAATAACCTAATTTCATTATACATTCATGTGATAATTTGTGTTTGATTTTAATTTATGTATTATTTGCCGTTTTTAATTATTTGATTATTTCCGCTCTTTCCCTTTTTAGGGTTCTGTACCTGTCTATAAAAACGGGACCCTTACAGTATCACTTTGATGTCCGTCTGTTAAGACACCTTTTTCTCAGGAACGGGACGATAAATCGAATTGAAAGCTATGTCAAATATTGACTCCTATGGTCTCTTGGCGTTGTCAAAAACGGCAGCTTCTAAATCAGTAGGATCATAAGATACTGTCATTTATGTCCCATATGTAGATGCTCGCAAACTCACTCGCACTTGCCACGTTGTTTTTTCCTTCAGTGAAATAGTAAAGCGAAGATACTTGTGCTGGTATTGCTGTTTTCACTTATGAACCTTCTCTGATGCCTTCAATTTCCTTTGTTTTTACTAAAAGAATTTTCGCTCTTATTTATTTCAGTCTTCTATAAACTACCAAAGACGTCTGTACCTGAATTTCTATTCAGCTTCACTGTTAGTATTCCCAAACATGTTTTCTGATAACTATAGTGTCTTATTTTGTTATTTTTTACTTGACCAACTATATCCACCACTGCCGTAGGGCCGGGTGTTTATTTTGTTGGCAGCATAATCCTTCCAACGTTCTCCAAACCTCTTGCCTTAGTTCCTCGTCTCTGAAACGCCAGATAACAACACGCATAATATTCTCAGGTGTCATAATGTCCGATCTTAGGTTTTCACGGATTGTGGTAAAGTTAAGGCGCTCTCGGGTGTTTATTTTTCAGCATGATTATATCGTCCAATATTGGAGGATGTTGGGTAATCTCGCGGCACCAGTTTATGTTTTCTTCTTCTTTTTCGGGGATGAAGAAGGTGGAGGACGACGTTTTACCTTAAATAAGGAGCTGCAGCGCGAAGTGATCTTAGTAGAAAGGCAGTATTTTTGTTTCCAAAGGTGGATAAAAAATTTGATATAGCTTTGCTACAGAATAACGATTTAATCAGAATGGTATTTTTCTGTTAAAAGGAAGTTAATGCTCTTATGCAGTATTTACACAAAATTCCTTTCTGATAGTCACATTTTTTTTCTTCAGATTATCGGAGTTCGTACAAAATAACTGTCATATAATAAACGGACTGTTTTACGGGATTAGTTTCAGTTTACATTTAATGTTACTGAAAGGTTTCTGCAGTATTTGATTTTTGTATGTAATATTTGCGTACGACTGCATTTCACAGCGACTGCTAAAAGCAACGTGACAGCTCGGCAGTGAGAGAGAGAAACTAAACTAATCTGTGCCAGTGCTTAATTACACGATACGACAGTAAACGAATGTATGAAAACGCCGTTAACGTTACATTGATGTTACTTTTAAGTGATAAATAAATCAAACAAAATAGTGGTACGAAGTTATCATGATAATTTAATTACACTGCGATTGACGTTCCATCCTTTCTCTACATATTGCTCACACGTAAATTCAATTATTCGCGAATATGATGAACATTTTTCGTCTGCTTTGTGCTCTTCAGAGTTGAAATCTGTGAAAATTCAGTACAGGATCGGAAATTGTAGTATGGAGTAAATTTTGCAGTCTTAAAATTCTTTCTGCTAGTTCACGGCGACGCTAGTGATGATACAGGAAGAACGACAGCAGTTGACAAGGATACAATATTCGAAAACTTGTAGAGTAAGGAACATCAAAATGAACTTTATTATCACGTGGCAGTGGTTTCAGAAAATATGCTTGTTTGAGAGAAGAGAGAGAGAAATTCTGGAATTTGGGCCAAGTCATTTGTATTTTCATGCTTTTATACGCTTTAAAAAAAAACACTAATGATGTAATCATTAAATTAACATTTTGATCGCTTACCGTAAGTAACGTCACTGATTTCTAGTGCAATTTATATTGTAACCTAGTCACGTAAAAGCGATGTAGAATGTTCTGGAAAAAGATCGAGTTCCAATGAAAGTTATTTGTTCACTAGTTTCCCCTTAACGGCCTAGAACAGACATATTTTTTTTCTAATTTTAGAAGGGTAGTGCCTTAAGTTTCGAATTTTCCTGGAATGTGATACTGCAATTGGAGATCGTCGTTGATTTGCATACTAATGCAGACGGTATCTGTACAATTCGTATCCGTGTATCTACAGCTTACCCCAGTGTTGTAAAAAGTACGGTGAATTCTGAGGTAGGGTGTACCTTTATTACACGTAAAGTTTATTCCCAGTCCTACAAGATGTCTCTGTTTAAATAGTCCTTTGTCCGGCTTATCCTTATCTTCTAATAGACCAGCTACCGAAAGTCCCTTTATTTCTGATACAACAGCAGCTCGTGAAATTTTCTTTGAAACTTTTACTAGATACTCGACGTCTGTGTGTGACAGTCTGCTTGTACAGTCTTTCATTATTTTTGAATACATTATGTGAGTGACAGTGATCAATGTGTTACAAATATTTACTATTAAAACAGTCTTGATCACAATTTATTTGTTAGGGTGACCGGCTTCGACCACTACTGTGGTCATCTTCAGACCAACCAGTAAGAACATCCTTCTGCTGTGATTCTCCAGTAGAAGAAGGTTCTTACTCATTGGTCTGAAGATGACCACAGTAGTGGTCGAAACCGGTCACCGTAATAAATAAACTGTGACCAAGACTGTTTTCGATACTAAAAATCTTTCATTATTCCTTCTACTGTCGCGTTTGAGTGAAACGATCACTCATGTCATTTTTTTTTCTAAATATGTACTAAATATCAGTTGCCATTGCAGATTTATGTGAATTTCAGGCACTCGAGAAATAGCTCTGAGGTAGTCAATCCGATTTTTAGGTGGTCTTTTAACGTCAGCAATATACCATTCTTAGCCCCGAGTAAAGAACAATTATTGAACAATCTTATCTGTCATCTTGAATGAACAGGAGAATTACTGTGACTCGTTGAGAATGAAAGCAGTACATGTTTTCTATAGACGACAACCATGGTCACCCATGTTGTTTAGTGCTTGAATCAGAACAGCCACTACGTCACTTTTCTCCACCGTAGTTCCTAAGTCAAATGTATCCACCCATATGCTTCAGATAGTAATTTTACTTTGTGGGTCATACCTTCTGATGATGACAGTTCTTGTTGGTAAGTCCAATATCTGAGCAATTAGAAACAACGGAGACCTCTAGCTATCTCAACTGTACATGATAATTCCTGATGGTTTGTTGTATTCACAGTTATTCAAACTGTTGGGGTATGGGAGTTTAAATAGTACAAACATCTGCGACAAACTGAGGGTCTCGTGCAGGATGAGAGACAAATCTAAATCGTTTCAGGATTTCGCTCACACTCTTCACCTGAAAGGTTTTAAACATTGAAACGTAGTTGCTATTTCGCCTCGTTTTAGTACTTAGCGGAATTTTCAGGGTTGCGTACATGGGTCAATCGATGAGACCATCTTTCGGTTGACACACTGCAGGATGAGAGTGAACAATCCGGGCCAGTTTCAAAGGACCGGTTTTTTCCGGCTCTTGTGGACGAATTGCTGTGTTAGCTGGATGTAGGTCTAGGTGAAGCCGCATGTTGCATCAGTTAGATGCTCTTGCGCGTACGATAAACACAGATATTACATTATTCTGCAAGAAGTAATTCTGTTTCTGACGTTGGTTTCACACGTGGCAGAGACATTCATTCACCGAGCGTCGGGAGAACCGGAACTCAGTGATTTGCAAATGAATTCTAGACTTACGACCTTGTTCATACGTAACATGTATCTGAACTGTTTCCGTTGAAAGCAAGTCAGTTAATTAGTTTGGAATGTATGTGTCGCGCATTGCCTTCGAGTGTCGTAAAATGTGTTTTAATAGTTTGCTTTCTTTGAGCAACTGAAGATTATATGTGTAGATAGCGAGTATAATAATTTCTTTACCACTTGCATCGATGTTTCATCAGTTTCATATGCTGTCACCTCCTAACGTCTAATGCACTTTGGCTTTCTTTGTGGATTACAGCCAGGTCACTTTACATGCCAGCTTTGTTTTCTAAACACAGGGAACCAAAACCAGTCCGTGCTCAGGTGTATGATTTCGCCCAAGGTATTCCTCATTAGTTCTTACCATCTATTCATGACCGTCACAAGTTTGCGACACACGGTGCACATGACCCTATTTAGCTGAGCTTCTTTATCCAGTTGCGTTGCACTACTAGCAGCGTAGCTAATTCGTTTAAACAGCTTTAATGTTCAGTGTCAGAAGGTAGCTCGATAAATAATGCATTCAATGCCCTGTGCAGTACAATTGTTTGAATTAGTGTTAACTTACTCTTACTTGGCGTATCCTTTCTTTTGTTTGTTTTTCAGTACTTTATGTGTGCTGATCCTATAATTTTATCTGGGTGATAATTACACTGCCTTTCCTATAAGGGAGCATTCAATTATACTAAAGTTTTCAGTTGTGTGTTATACACTTTCTGGACCTAACCCTTCGTATATGCATTTAACTGACATTAGCTTTATCTATCACAACATACGGTAGCTCTACGAAAAATTCTTTCAGTGGTTCTTCCCTTTGTGAAAGTTCGTGGTCAAGAATTAAGCCACGTAGAAGGCTTAGCAAACGTAAAATGAGCTTAAAATTCAAAGGTTTCAGTTTAATGAAAACTACAGCTGCCTTACAACTCTTGCAACAAAAAGGTGCCTGTAAGCTGAAGGAATGTGAATGACATACTCTACAAAATCCTTGAAGTACTGAATAATTCAGGTCCGCTCTGCTTGTCACTTAACTTGTTCGACAAGCTGCCAAGTGGTGGAAAGATGCCATCTGTCAACTTCCCAGAGATGTAGGGCGAGTATCTCAATAGAGACATAAATGGTAATTATAAGTGGTTTCTAAAATGAACTATTCATTTGTCAAGAGGCTGGCCAGGATGTTGCGTGAGACATGAATTAAGTACTTTGAGTCATGGTACTTAAAAGACAAACAAAATGATCTAAGATGAACGACTGCATCGTATCTGTGAAATACAGAAATAAACAGGATGTTCCGCTATTTAGACTAGCTGATAAATCGCAGTAGCTCGAAAGTGATAAACAAATTTACTCCTTCAGCATCCACGAGAGACTCTGTTACTCAATTGGGATTTAGTTTCATGTCGCTAGTCATTTGATGATGTGGCACTTGCGACAAAACCTTGTATTTCTCCGGAACTCTAACTTGAATCCATGTCTTTCTCGGACATTGCTGAACTGCGGCATTCGAGAAAGCTTCACCCGTATAAACACCATCTAACCATTAGGTCTTCTCCACACTTTTGAAGTCGGAACGTGAAGCACGTTATGATAGTAGGTTTACATAATCGTCTCGGTTTTGTAGGGCTACATTGAATTAACTTAGCACAAATTTTGCCACAGCCCACACACTGCTAAAGAGAAAAACTATCATCTCAATGATTGAAATTCAGGACGCCTCGTTGAGAAACCGGTTACCTAAATCCGTTATTACTTCTAGACAAGTATAAAGATTTCTCCCCCAGCTACAGTAAATACTGAAACCTGTAGTTCTTTTTCACATCATAAATAGCAGTATCTTCTGAGAATTGATGTTTCAGCTTTGAGCACCCCGTGGGCACACAATTGAACGATTTCACTCTATGTGTAAGAAATGCAGTTACGTAGACAACTTCCGAAACTAATGTGCAAGATACATCATATGAAGCAAAATGTGATGGAGAAAGAATAAACAAGTTTGGAACGCTCATCCCTACCAATGAGATGGTATGCATTGTAACCGCTTGATTAATGCAGAGAACGGGCATGTGACAGGACAATCTCTCCTGCGTCAACTTCAGCGTAGCGGAGGATATTATTTTCAGGGCACGTGACAACATTTCATATCACTGAATATCTTAGCTAACAATAATAACACACCAAAAATTTAATCGTGCAACATACTTAGAAATGTAAGGAAATTTTGGACGAGGAGTATTTTCGCTTTCCAGGCACTCTTCTCCCCGTATATGTTTACACTATCAAATTTTTATCTCGACGAGAAAAACATTTTAATTTTTTGACGTGTTCCAGCCAAGGCCAACTCCAAAATGACGTGAAATAAATCGAAATAAAATGTCCCGTCAGTTGTCGATACAAATCTTAAGTGAAAAAGTGAGTTTTTTATCAGTATGTTTTATGTCTGGTGGCCGAAATATGCGTGAAAAATAAAATATTGGCAAATATGCCATACTTGCAATTTCACCTATAGAGCATCAAGTGTACAAGACAATAAAAACTTTTTCATCCTGACAAACACACAATTAAATTATGTAAGTGCAACTACGATCGTTGAATTTTATTTTATGTTGTTTCTATATGCATATTACTAATTTTTTTTGTAAAGTTTGGGGTAACAGATACATATCATCAAAGTTACGTGTATCCGAAAAGAAGCTTGGTATCGTCACAGATGCCAAAATAAATTCGATGGACTTCGGTGCAGTTAGGCTGCGGATGCACGATGCACTAAAATCGTTGACAGACGGTTTCGTTGGGTGATATGTGTGTAGATTACATTAAGCGAATGTGAAGCATGTAATGTCAACGCAGAATGAATATACTGTAGTTCCGACTGCAAATGGAGAGAGTTCCGAAATAACAAAGGTCGTAATATTATTTGCGGTAAGGTACGTAGCTACAGGTTTCATACACGAACTTTTCCAGTAAGTTTGACTCTAAACCCGTGTCCGAAATCACATCTTGCGATACTAAAAGAAAGCGATAAAACACGACATCCTATTTTTTGTGTGTGCTATAGACAAAAAATTGTGTGATTCCTCTCATTCACTTCAATTTCAGTGTCACACTCCAAGTATGACTGCTGATTTTTGCAACAAACAAATATGATACAATTGTCTTACGTCATTTTCACTCATTCGTTAATACCTAGAAACCCTCAACTCTACGGAATAAAATATATATCGCGTGCAATCGTGCAAAAATGAGAATGCGTTGGGGAAATCAAAAAAATCTTGTCAAAGCATCCTAATTTGGCCTTAAGAAACTTGTCCCATTACAAGTTCTGTTTTATGAAACACTGAAAACTAGAAATAAGAGAAGGAAAAGAAAAAGAGTAGTGGTAGTAAAAGTACACAATATTTAGGATATATTTGTAATGCCACACAGGAAAGAGGAAGCTGCGCTGCTATCTATTGAAGAATATTTCAAAAACTCAGATATACTGAAATTATGGAATTTGTAATGCCACACAGGAAAGAGGAAGCTGCGCTGCTATCTATTGAAGAATATTTCAAAAACTCAGATAAACTGAAATTATGGAATTGTTGAAGTTTTCGTGGCCTCTTCTTCTCTTCGTCTTCTCTGGATCTTCGATTGTGGTTTTTCTAGCGTTTTGCCAAACGCAAACGGCTATCACTGTCATTCATCCTCAATTCCTGCCGGCGGACTGGATTCGAATCCGCCGACGGAGATCATATGAACTTGCAGCATAAATTTGTGATGTCTTTTCTCTAACCATTACCGCTGCAGTTACAACCCTGTTACCTGGAACGGTCGTTCTCGGCCATGGAGGAATCAATGCGATGTATTAGGCTTGCCTGTTTTTTGATGAAACTATTGTCCTGATTTGAGAATTTCGACGGTTTCCTTGAACAAACGATCGTCGTATTTATTGTCCAATGTGGGAATCTGTGTGCTGACGAAATTTATTACGTGACCGGTCGGTGTCACACGGTGGTACTCCGCCACGGTCAGTTTTTCCACCTGCCCTGCAATGCAATGCCGTTTATGTTCTGAAAGCTTGGTATTGATGTACAACTCTTCATTCCAACATGGACTTTTCCTGCTAGCTGGCATGTTCTTCATGACAAACACCTTTTGGTGAAGCTATAGTTCCTGCGTGATTATATGAGCGCACAGGACTTAGTCTTGCACTGAAGATTATTACTCTGTGATTGAAATTTATATGTAATAATTTTAAAATAGTTTCAAATTTATACGACCAATGTTGGACTTTCCTTTGGTTATAATTCTTTAACCAATTACCCAACTGTAGGTGGGTCTCACCGTTGCTAAATCTTTCCTCTTAGAAACCGGTCAACAGCTCTTACCTGCTACTTTACTTGGGCTTAAGGCAGCGTGTCAGCAGTTTCCACTATAACAATCGATTCCACGACACATTGTTACGTCTTAGAATCCACAGTTCTACATCTAGATCTACATTTATACTCCGCAAGCCACCCAACGGTGTGTGGCGGAGGGCACTTAACGTGCCACTGTCATTACCTCCCTTTCCTGTTCCAGTCGCGTATGGTTCGCGGGAAGAACGACTGTCTGAAAGCCTCCGTGCGCGCTCTAATCTCTCTAATTTTACATTCTTGATCTCCTCGGGAGGTATAAGTAGGGGAAGCAATATATTCGATACCTCATCCAGAAACGCACCCTCTCGAAACCTGGCGAGCAAGCTACACCGCGATGCAGAGCGCCTCTCTTGCAGAGTCTGCCACTTGAGTTTGCTAAACATCTCCATAACGCTATAACGCTTACCAAATAACTCTGTGACGAAACGCGCCGCTCTTCTTTGGATCTTCTTTATCTCCTCTGTCAATCCGACCTGGTACGGATCCCACACTGATGAGCAATACTCAAGTATAGGTCGAACGAGTGTTTTGTAAGCCACCTCCTTTGTTGATGGACTACATTTTCTAAGGACTCTCATTTTCTAAGGAATCTCAACCTGGTACCCGCCTTACCAACAATTAATTTTATATGATCATTCCACTTCAAATCGTTCCGCACGCATACTCCCAGATATTTTACAGAAGTAACTGCTACCAGTGTTTGTTCCGCTATCATATAATCATACAATAAAGGATCCTTCTTTCTATGTATTCGCAATACATTACATTTGTCTATGTTAAGGGTCAGTTGCCACTCCCTGCACCAAGTGCCTAACCGCTGCAGATCTTCTTCCTGCATTTCGCTACAATTTTCTAATGCTGCAACCTCTCTGCATACTACAGCATCATCCGCGAAAAGCCGCATGGAACTTCCGACACTATCTACTAGGTCATTTATATATATTGTGAAAAGCAATGGTCCCATAACACTCCCCTGTGGCACGCCAGAGGTTACTTTAACCTCTGTAGACGTCTCTCCATTGATAACATGCTGTATTCTGTTTGCTAAAAACTCTTCAATCCAGCCACACAGCTGGTCTGATATTCCGTAGGCTCTTACTTTGTTTATCAGGCGACAGTGCGGAACTGTATCGAACGCCTTCCGGAAGTCAAGAAAAATAGCATCTACCTGGGAGCCTGTATCTAATATTTTCTGGGTCTCATGAACAAATAAAGCGAGTTTGGTCTCACACGATCGCTGTTTCCGGAATCCATGTTGATTCCTACAGAGTAGATTCTGGGGTTCGAAAAATGACATGATACTCGAGCAAAAAACATGTTCTAAAATTCTACAACAGATCGACGTCAGAGATATAGGTCTACAGTTTTGCGCATCTGCTCGACGACCCTTCTTGAAGACTGGGACTACCTGTGCTCTTTTCCAATCATTTGGAACACTCCGTTCCTCTAGAGACTTGCGGTACACGGCTGTTAGAAGGGGGGCAAGTTCTTTCGCGTACTCTGTGTAGAATCGAATTGGTATCCCGTCAGGTCCAGTGGACTTTCCTCTGTTGAGTGATTCCAGTTGCTTTTCTATTCCTTGGACACTTATTTCGATGTCAGCCATTTTTTCGTTTGTGCGGGGATTTAGAGAAGGAACTGCAGTGCAGTGTTCCTCTGTGAAACAGCTTTGGAAAAAGGTGTTTAGTATTTCAGCTTTACGCGTGTCATCCTCTGTTTCAATGCCATCATCATCCCGGAGTGTCTGGATATGCTGTTTCGAGCCACTTACTGATTTAACGTAAGACCAGAACTTCCTAGGATTTTCTGTCAAGTCGGTACATAGAATTTTACTTTCGAATTCACTGAACGCTCCACGCATAGCCCTCCTTACGCTAACTTTGACAACATTTAGCTTCTGTTTGTCTGAGAGGTTTTGGCTGCGTTTAAACTTGGAGTGAAGCTCTCTTTGCTTTCGCAGTAATTTCCTAACTTTGTTGTTGTACCACGGTGGGTTTTTCCCGTCCCTCACAGTTTTACTCGGCACGTACCTGTCTAAAACGCATTGTACGATTGCCTTGAACTATTTCCATGAACACTCAACATTGTCAGTGTCGGAACAGAAATTTTCGTTTTGATCTGTTAGGTAGTCTGAAATCTGCATTCTATTACTCTTGCTAAACAGATAAACATTCCTCCCTTTATTTATATTCCTATTAACTTCCATATTCAGGGATGCTGCAACGGCCTTATGATCACTGATTCCCTGTTCTGCACATACAGAGTCGAAAAGTTCGGGTCTGTTTGTTATCAGTAGGTCCAAGATGTTGTCTCCACGAGTCGGTTCTCTGTTTAATTGCTCGAGGTAATTTTCGGATAGTGCACTCAGTATAATGTCACTCGATGCTCTGTCCCTACCACCCGTCCTAAACATCTGAGTGTCCCAGTCTATATCTGGTATATTGAAATCTCCACCTAAGACTATAACATGCTGAGAAAATTTATGTGAAATGTATTCCAAATTTTCTCTCAGTTGTTCTGCCACTAAGGCTGCTGAGTCGGGAGGTCGGTAAAAGGAGCCAATTATTAACCTAGCTCGGTTGTTGAGTGTAACCTCCACCCATAATAATTCACAGGAACTATCCACTTCTACTTCACTACAGGATAAACTACTACTAACAGCGACGAACACTCCACCACCGGTTGCATGCAATCTATCCTTTCTAAACACCGTCTGTACCTTTGTAAAAATTTCGGCAGAATTTATCTCTGGCTTCAGCCAGCTTTCTGTACCTATAACGATTTCAGCTTCGGTGCTTTCTATCAGCGCTTGAAGTTCCGGTACTTTACCAACGCAGCTTCGACAGTTGACAATTACAGTACCGATTGCTGCTTGGTCCTCGCATGTCCTGACTTTGCCCCGCACCCGTTGAGGCTGTTGCCCTTTCTGTACTTGCCCAAGGCCATCTAACCTAAAAAACCGCCCAGCCCACGCCACACAACCCCTGCTACCCGTGTAGCCGCTTGTTGCGTGTAGTGGACTCCTGACCTATCCAGCGGAACCCGAAACCCCACCACGCTATGGCGCAAGTCGAGGAATCTGCAGCCCACATGGTCGCAGAACCGTCTCAGCCTCTGATTCAGACCCTCCACTCGGCTCTGTACCAAAGTTCCGCAGTCAGTCCTGTCGACGATGCTGCAGATGGTGAGCTCTGCTTTCATCCCGCTAGCGAGACTGGCAGTCTTCACCAAATCAGATAGCCGCCGGAAGCCAGAGAGGATTTCCTCCGATCCATAGCGACACACATCATTGGTGCCGACATGAGCGACCACCTGCAGATGGGTGCACCCTGTACCCTTCATGGCATCCGGAAGGACCCTTTCTGGAATGACTCCCCCCCGGTATGCACATGGAATGCACATTGGTTTTCTTCCCCTCTCTTGCTGCCATTTCCCTAAGGGGCCCCATTACGCGCCTGACGTTGGAGCTCCCAACTACCAGTAAGCCCACCCTCTGCGACCGCCCGGATCTTGCAGACTGAGGGGCAACCTCTGGAACAGGACAAGCAGCCATGTCAGTGTACATTCGTGAGAAGCCATTTCATTCAGTGGTCACCGACCTCAATTTTCTTCCCTCCATGTGTTCTACACATTTTGTCTAGCCGGGATTGGAACATTCTGACCTGTGGCTGAACGCCTCATCTAGTCTTCCTTGGCGGCTGCAGTAACGTCCAAGAAGCGCAAGGACGGCTATGTGCTCAGTGCCGCTTTGAGATCCAACATCTTTAATGGCTGACGTTCTTTACAGAGGACACGGTCCCACAGTCCGAGTTGTGGGATGCCCACACTGCCACTGCCGCAACTACCGTTCATCTGTCGTTTCATTTTGTATAGGCATATAGCATACGTGCCATGACCGGCCAGATGATGCATCAGTCCACTCGACAGCTTAAGGAATCTCATCTTTAGTCACACATGTGACAGTACTGAAGGATCAACGACACACCGAATCATCACATATTACTGTTATGTCGAGGCAGTTTACAAGCAGTACCGTCCACTGCAGACAGTTCGAGCGCCCTCTCCCCCCTCTTCCTGCCAATGCCTGGTTAAATTATTCCGAGACATTTCAAATTCCAGGGTGAGTCGGATATTTTACGACATTGTTCTGTTCATCCGGGAAGCATTTAAACAAGAGAGGGCGTCATAAACATCTACAAAAGATATGTATGGGAGCATATAACTCACATTATAATGAGTCATCCATTTCAAACAAATGCTTAGCAGAATGCTTGAGCGGTGTTATTGGTGGGGAACTTATATGACAGGGTCATGGGACAAAGTGGTTTGTAGTTGTCAAATGGCGAGAGTAATTTGTATGTCGGTCCGCTCGAAGAGCACGCATCAGCCTTGAAAGACAGGTATGCTTTCGCGTCCCGCTACAGCGTACGTTTCAGTGTATATTCTTTAACTACACAGCTTAAAAAAAAGATACTTGCATTCCACCACAAATTATGATCCTAGTTCTTCTTCTGACAGACTTTAAAATTTAAAATGATTCATATTGCCTGTTTATTGTTTTAAAATACGTTACATAATTACAGCACTAAATATGTAATGTATTTTAAAATAAAGGACATTTTAAATTCTGAAGTCTGCCAGATAACGACACAAATTGTAGGCACTAGCAGCAACATAAAGTTTGTAGCAGTTTTATGCTGGTATACATAGAAATGTCATTGTCAGTTGTAGCAAATGCACATCACAAAGAGTATTTCACATACGAAGAGGAAAAATACTTTACATATGAGTTAATATGATAAATATTTCAGGCTAGTCCGCAGCTCGTGGTCGTGCGGTAGCGTTTTCGCTTCCCGCGCCCCGGTTCCCGGGTTCGATTCCCGGCGGGGTCAGAGATTTTTCTCTGCCTCGTGATGACTGGGTGTTGTGTGATGTCCTTAGGTTAGTTAGGTTTAAGTAGTTCTAAGTTCTAGGGGACTGATGACCATAGATGTTAAGTCCCATAGTGTTCAGAGCCATTAGAACCATTTCAGGCTAAGTACGCAAAATTTTTATGGTTGAAGAAGCAAAACAGTAATTACGTTGGCCCTATTAGTTTACCATTATTCACCCATAAGCTAATGAAAAATCGATAACGAAAACATTGAATCTCCTTCCCTGACTTCTACGTCACATAAGCCTCGAACCCTTGAGGTTGCAGCATAAAGTTGACCATTACCGAAAACAATTTTGGCAGCAATATTCACACTGTGTCCAGTGCTTGACCTTGTAACTAGTTTACAGTCGTGACAAAAGCAGCCTTAACGGGAAACTGCCGACGCTTAAGACGAAGGGTAACTCAATGTTGGAAATTGTTGAGTCCATCCTCTGAATTAAAGTAATTTCTCCTGTATGAGAGCCAGTAATAATTTATGCCTCAAACATGTTACCTTTCATAGATTTGACAATCATTTATGTACTGTTGCATAGTCCCATTTACGAGTTAAGATCTATTAGTAGCAGGACTATGTTTCTAACTTTAAAGTATAGTTCATACTGTCGTGTGAAATCTTTCACATAAAATTATAGCTATTCATGAGAGGATTGTGATGGCATTTCTAAGTTTTAAATTCGGTCAATGACTATATAAAATATAGAAAATGAAGTTTTTTCTGCCCATGGAAGCCACTTGCAGTCGGGTCGTGCGGCCGTTTTAACAGTTTAGAACATACAGAGTGAACTAAAAGTCCATCGCCAAACTATTAGAGATCGTGGTAGGGATCCAAAAACGAAAAAAATGTGCAGTAAACAAGAGGTCTATTTGTGCACATCTTAAGAAGTAAGACTGCTAGTTCATCTACGCTACAAGGTGCACCCATCTGCAGGTGGTCGCTCATGTCGGCACAAATGATGTGTGTCGCTATGGATCGGAGGAAATCCTCTCTGGCTTCCGGCGGCTATCTGATTTGGTGAAGACTGCCAGTCTCGCTAACGGGATGAAAGCAGAGCTCACCATCTACGCTACTGTGTATCACATCTTTTCTACTGAACAACTACTCATAGCTCTTGAGGTGTTAATAGAGTCCATGTTTGCTGGACATGCTTTTTTTTTTGCTTTTGTTTTGATTCACAGTACCTCGTAGCAAAATAAGGAAATCAAAGAGCTTGCAATAGAAGCAATGTGTTTCACAGTACCGAAAATGAACAAGCGATAGTAGCTCTTTAGGTATGCACTTTAGACCCCATGTTTACTAAACTTTTTTTCTTGTTTCGGCCCATACTTCCACCTCTGGAAGATTGTGGGTGGAGTTCTGGTTCAGCCTGTAGATCCACGCATGCCATATTCGATAGAGCTTAGCGTCTGAAATTTCCGAGGAGCATCCTGTGAACAATTTCAGCGTTGATACCGGTGTACCGCTGAATGGTTGGCTGACACTAAAGGAGAAGTTGCTCTGTCATTCGACAACGCTGAAGGTACGGGAGGCTCACTCACTGTACAGTCAAAGGATGTGAATTTACACTGACGATGATATCGGTTCAATTTATTAAAGGTCTAGCTTAGTGCTCGCAGCTTCCTTCAGGCACACTGTGTGATTTGCACAGATGTTTTTCTTTTTCTTTAATCAAATGTTGTTCACAAACTGCAACATCTTCTAAACTTCTCACTCTTTATAAGGTCTTTTCTGAATATACTTCTGACCAAACTGCGATTCTTGTAGCTGGAGGTTTCTGTTAATCCTGCTTGTTGATTTCATGTGGTGGTGTTTCCATAGAAATACTTTCCAAAACATTTATCTTTTTCATAAATTTCCATTTTTATATTTCTCAAAGATTACAAATATAATGCCACTGAATAAACATGAAGCACTAAGAAGAATGCATTCAGTTCGAAAAATGACATCATCCATCTGGCTGGCATTCTTGTCCAGGCCTTATTGCAGGTGAGTGGAACTACTGCCACACCTTTTCAAACATATCAAGAGAAATTTCTCGTATATCTCGAGTAATTACTTCTGAAAGAGCTTCAAGAGTTCTTGGTTTTTCCAATGTAAACCCGAGATTTCAGGTACCCCAACAAGCAAGAATCGCACAGAGAAAGATCTATAGACCGAGGAGGCCACTCCACATCTCCGTGCTAAGAAATGAGGCTCCTTTGGAAAAGGGTTCTGGCACAAAAAATTTCGCATCATCGAGAGGTAACGCTTTGAGTTAACAGGCACAGTACGTCAATTTCCTCAGAAGAAGTAGTTTCCAATAATGCCAAATCGGGCTAATCCACGCCACACAGTTTCCTTTTTGCTATGTGGGGTCTCTCGTGTAGTTCCCATGGATTATTTACGGACCAGTGCCGGTGCCGTACACAGTCAATTGCTCCAGTTGTTGAACAATCATACTTTTCAAAGGGTAAAAGTGAAGATCAAACTGCAAAATGCGGCGAACTGACCTGCTTGAGATACGAAAAGCATGGGCATGTCGTACCTTGAACGCCGAGGGCTGGCCTCCATAGTTTGTCGAACTATTTTCGGTGTTTTGCTGTTCTAACTGTCCAAACACCTCTCCGAATTGTTCCAGGTCGCATCGTTCGTCTCGTTCTGAACTTGAAGTACATTATTATTGTAGGACGAGGTGAGACAGTAACGTGTGGACCAACAACGAACTGATTTCGAAATCTTCACTGTGTCTGTACTACCGAATGACCGGCTGCAACAAAGGTGCGCCGGCCAGTGTGGCAGAGCGATTCTAGGCGCTTCAGTCTGGAACCGCGCGACCGCTACGGTCGCCGGTTCGAATCCTGCCTCGAGCATGGATGCGTGTGATGTCCTTAGGTTAGTTAGGTTTAAGTAGTTCTAAGTTCTAGGGGACTGATGACCTCAGTCCCATAGTGCTCAGAACCACTTGAACAAAGGAACCATAAACAAAGATGCATTGTTCAGTTGAACAAGGTCTACGTCTGCTGAAATAACTAGTAACGAATATACAGAAACAATTGCACATGCGCTAGTTTCCCCACCACTTAAGTTACGACGGACTCCTAAACGTAACACCTCTCTGCAGGACGTGTTTTTTTGTTTCTGGTTGAGAAACCAAGTACCAATTTTGGTTATTCTAGCTTCAAAATATCGACATACTTTCAAAAAAAATTTTTCAACCCCTTAGGGGTGGAATTTTGAAAAATACCTTCTTAAACGATGCCTATAGAATAGTATCAAAACCCTCCACAATTTTGAATTTCCTGTCCTTAGCAGTTACGGCAGGGCAATGATAGTCAGTCAGGGCATTTGCTTTTATTTTATACACTGACGGAAAAAAATCGCAGCACCAAAAAATAATTATTGTAGAGTAATGACTTTCGAGATTAAATTTGTCTCGGTAACGTATTTAAGTGATTAACACTGCAAGATCACAAGTTAATGTAAGTGCGAGGTAAGCCATTGCAAATTAGAAATGCTGGCACACTAATAACCGGTGTAACCGCCAGAATGTTGAATACAAGCATGCAAATGTACTTGCACAGGTGGTGGACGTCAGTCTGTAGGATAGAGTTCCATGTCTGTTGCAATTGGTCGGTCAATGCAGCGACAGTTAATGCTGATGTGGATGACGCTAGAGTTTTCATCCTATGATGTCCCAAAATGTGCTTGATTGGAGACAGATCTGGTGATGGAGCAGATTTGTTGATCCAGAAAATCAAGGAAACGTGTGGACACTCTATAGAACATGTTGGATTACAGCAGCGGTACGTGGCGAGCGTTATCCAGTTGGAAAACACCCCTTGGAATGGTATTCATGAAAGGCAGTAAAGCAGTTCGAATCAGCAGACTGACGTACAAATCTGCGGTCAGGATGTGTGGCATAACCAGGAGAGTGCTCCTACGCTCACATGAAATCGCACTCCAGACTATAACACCTGGTGTAGGACCCGTATGTTTAGCATTTTGACAGGTTGGTAGTAGGTCCTCAATTGGCTTCCTTCTAACAGATAGACGACCAGCGGAGGTAGCAGAATCACCTTTCATCAGAAAAAACAACAGATCTCCACCCTGCCTTCCAATGAGCTCTCTCACCTGCCTCGAGATGACTGGGTGTTTGTGTTGTCCTCATCATTCCATCATCATTCCTGAAAGTGGCTAGATTGGACTGAGCAAAGGCTGGGAATTTGTATGGGCGCTGATAACCACGTAGTTGAGAGCCCCACAAACCAAATATCATCATCATCATCATCCAATGAGCTCTCACTTGATACCACTGAAGTCCCAAATGGCGATGGATTGGAGTCAGTGGAATGAACGCTATAGGGCGTCTGGCTCGAAGCTGTCCTTGAAGTAACCGATCTGTAACAGTTCGTTGTGTCATTGTGGTGCCAGCTGCTTATAAGATTGCTACTGCAGACGTAGTACGACGCGCCAGCGCCATACACCAAAGTTGATGGTTTCCCTCTCGATAGCGCCACGCGGTCGTTCTAAGCCCAGTCTTCTTGTGAGCGTACATTCCCGTGACCACACCTGTCACTAGTCATGTATAGTGGCTAAATTCCTGCCAAGTCTTTCTGCAATATCCCAGAAGGAACATTCAACTTCTCGTAGGCCTATTACACGACCTCGTTCAGACTCAGTGAGCTGTTGATAGTGGCGTCTTTGTAGCCTTAAACTCATTCTTGACTAAAATCAACTCACCACGTCCAGTCTCAAACGCTCACGACCGTTACAGCGTGTATTTAAAGCAAACCTGATTAGCATTCTCATTGTGACACGACTAGTGCCACTCTTATGCCACTGGCTCGAAATTTTCATAGACACCATGTTTCAGCAGATAAACACGACTGTCAACTTTCGTTTATGTCGCACAACTTCTTCTTAGTGTTGCAATTTTTTTTCCATCAGCCTATATAGAGATGGGGTAGGAAATAGCCCACGGCGGCTTCACGGAAATCATTCCGACGTTCACCTTAAGTGGTTTGGTGAAATCACACAAGACCTAAAACAAGATTGCAAGATAACAGTTTAAGATTGAAGAGCAACGTCTTGGCCTTGCACGGTGAGTAATATGCAGTCAACCGCTGACGTACTCGTGACTAGCATGATGCACGTCTATAAAAGGTAGTACAGGAATATCCACTATTACATATTGTCAATATTTCTGTATTATTATGACAAAAATCGTTGCGATTCATTGAGGCTACAAGTAACTCTCGCTGCAAATACTAACTGATTATTTTTTACATATTTACTAGTTGCCAATTTTCTGTTAGCAACAAAAACAAGAAATGCACAGTGTTTGTAGTGCAATATCGGAAAAAATTAATTTCTGTGTATTCGTGAAGACAAAGTTGAAATTATGACAAAGTTGTGCATAGAAATACGTATATGTACAAATGTAGAAGTATAAGGGGCGTTCAAAAAGAAACGAGCCGGAGGCATAATTACAGAAACCAGTATCTGTATGTTGGAAGTATTGACTGTGGAGTCCGCCCCGGTAGCTGAGTGGTCAGCGTGACAGACTGTCAATCCTAAGGGCCCGGGTTCGATTCCCGGCTGGGTCGGAAATTTTCTCCGCTCAGGGACTGGGTGTTGTGTTGTCCTAATCATCATCATTTCATCCCCATCGACGCGCAGGTCGCCGAAGTGGCGTCAAATCGAAAGACCTGCACCAGGCGAACGGTCTACCCGACGGGAGGCCCTAGCCACACGACATTTCCATTTCCATTGACTGTGGAGACGCTTGTCCCACTGTGACACAAGGCGGTGAATGGCTGTCTCATAAAATTCCCGGGACAGCGATGTGAACCAGTTTGTCACGTACAGCTGGACGTCGTCGCCAACCGAGGAAAGGAAAGGTTATGCTGACATTGTTCTTTGACCAAGATGGCCCCCTTCTGATTCACTTCCTGCAGCATGGGACAATAGTGAATGCCCAGCGTTACTCGCAAACCTTGAGAATCCTTCGCCAAGTGATCAAATCAAAACGACCAGGCAATCTCACCCGCGGGGTCATTCTGTTCCACGACAATGCAAAGCCTCATTCGGCCAACACAGTCGCGGCACTCCTTCAGAAATTCAAATGGGAGGTTTTCGGCCACCCGCCATACCGTCCGGACCCCTCTCCCGGTGACTACGCCATTTTTAATCCCCTTAAAAAGGCTCTGAGGGGCAAATGATTCACCTCGGACGACGACGTCTAGCTGTACGTGCGGAACTGGTTAACATCACAGTCCCGGGAATTTTATGACACAGCCATTCACCGCCTTGTGTGACAGTGGGACAAGTGTCTCAACAGCTACCATAAATATTTCTAACATACAGGTAATAGTTTTTGTTATTATGCTTCTGGCTCGTTTCTTTTTTAACGCCCCTTATACAATATCCCGGATAGTTTCTGTGTGCTGGGCGCAGCTGTATCGCGAGTCTAAAACGCGATTTTATATACATCTCTAAGGCAATGTCTCTTCACAGCTCTACAGTCGGCTATTGTTTTCGCTTACAGCCGTTTGCGCTTCACAGCTGAAAGCTGTCAAAGCGCTGACAGGTGTCAAGGGATTACCTTAAGCTGTCTCGACTACAGGAGTGTCTCAAAAGTGAAGAATAAATGTATTACGTCATGCAAAACGCGGCATGTTTTACGACGTTATGTCACTTGAACTATGGGTCGTAGAATGAGATAACATTGTAGGTACATTCAGCAGCGTAAGTGGACGCATCACATTGCTTATGATGGAGTATCTCCTGAATTATGATAGATAGGTGGTTCTTGCCCCCAATAGCGATTGGTGCCGGCAGTAAGGGATATTTCTACGTCAGGTTGAGATTCGTCCAGTGGTTTAGGAGGAGATGTGGAGCATACACACATACGCACACTCATGTTCTGAGGGGCAAATGTCGTGGGATATTTCCTAATTCATGTCTGATTTCCATTTGCCCACCGTTGTGCAGCATGTCGACGTGGCATGGACTCAAAATATCGTTGGAAGTCCCCTGCAGAAATAACGAACCACGCTGCTTTTATAGTCGACCGTAACTGCGGAGGTTTTGCCGGTGCAGGATTTTGTGCACGAACTGATCTCTCTAATATGCCCCATAAATGTTCGATGGGATTCTTGTCGGGCGATCTGAGTAGCCAACTCATTCGCTCGAATTGTTCAGAAAGATCTTCAAACCAATCGCGAACAGCTGTACCCTTCTGAGATGGCGCATAATAAACCATAACAAATCCATCGTTGTTTGGGAACATGAAGTTCATGAATGGCTGCAAATAGTCTCCAATTAGCCGAACATAGCCGTTTCCAGTCGATTATCGATTCAGTTGGACCAGAAGACCCTGTCGAATCCATGTGAAAACTGCCAACACCATTACGGAGCCACCACCGGCCTGTATGATGCTGTGTTGACAACTTAGGTCGATGACTTCGTGGGTTCTGCGCCACACTGGAAACCTACCATCCGCCCTTAACAACCGTAATCGGGACTCACCTGACCGGGCCACGGTTTTCCACTCCTCTAGGGTCCAACCGATATGGTCACGAGCCCAGGAGAGTCGCTGCAGGTGATGTGCAGTTAGCAGAGGCACATGAGTCAGTCTTCTGCTACCACAGACCATTAGCGTCAGATTTCACCATACTATCCAAACGGATCCGTTCGCCATATCTCCTATATTAGTTTCTGCGGTTATTTCACGCAGTGTTGCTTGTCTGTTAGCACTGATTTCTCTATCCAAACGCCGCTTCTCTCGGTCAAGTGAAGGGCGTAGTCCACTGTGTTGTCAGTGGTGAGAGGTAACGCCTGAAATTCGGTACTCTCAGCACACACGTGACACTGTGGATCACAGAATATCGAGTTTCCTAAGGATTACCGAAATGAAAAGTCCCATGCGTCCAGCTCCAACTGTCATTCAACCTTCAAAATCTGTTTATTTCCGTCGTGAGGCCATAATCACGTCGAAAACCTTCTCACACGAATCACCTGAGTACAAATGACAGCTCCGCCAATGCACTGACTTTCTATACTTTGTGTACATGGTATTACCGGAATCTATACGAGTGCATATCGCTACCCCGTGACTTTTGTCATCTCAGTGTACGTACATCCACGTCAGTAATGTTCATATGTATGAATACACACTTTCACTATTATTCATGCAGTTCAATTTCACGTATATCTCAAACTTACACACAAAAAGACTGTGGACACAAAGTGTTTTATGATGATGTACCTCACATTCCAGCCACGTAAACTGAATTGTTTTCCATCATAAACACTGCGATATGTTTCCAAACGGCAGCAATTGACATTAATTTTCGTAGAAATATTTTCAGCATCACGTCGAAAAAAATGCAATAAATAAGAAATAAAGCATGTTAATATGCATTATTCACAATTGATAGGTGGTTGATGCTAAATTTAGAAGGAACAGTGTCAGTGTTACGAAATATTCCTTTTCAGAGACAGACACGAAGCATTTCAGCTTTTGGAATAGTTTCGACAGTAACTTCAGTTCTTTCCTGAGTAATTCAAGTTTAGAGGGGGAGAGAACAGAGCTGGGGACTGGGGATGGTAATGTACTCGATAAATTCTGAAGAGAAGCAGGGGTCGTAGTTGAGGATGATCGCAGAAAGGAGGTCGTTGTCCTTGGGATGTCCATTCTGTTCCCAGAGATTAACTAGTTCTGAATAAGTTAGCAAGGAATGGGCGTGGAACAGGAACTCGAGTAGAAGTGATTTATAACCGCGATAGACCGATGGAGATATTGTACCTATTAGTCCGCAGAGGAAGTGTCAAGGAAAGGAAACGAGCCCGAGCAGTAGTTGATAAGATATTCATGTGGATTGACAAATGTGAAGGAATTTGTCGAATGAATGTCGAGTTAGTTATCTCTATGATATATTAATCACCAGCATCAAATCTAGAATTAGTATTATAAATAACAACTAATTAAAAATGATTAACGTCTTGCTCACTAAAAACTAAAAGATAAACGAGTGCAAATCGAACTTTTCTTTCTTAGGTATCATTCAAACACGCTTCATTATTCCGGAACCTCCATTACCAATATACTTGGGGAAAATAATAAAACAGAAAACATGACAACTTCAAATACCACTTTTTTCAGTAAATGAAGTACACAGCCAACAGGTTTATTGAAAAAACTTTGACCAAATTTCAATATCTCGAAGGGTATCTTCTTCAGAAGAAAGTCACGTAAATTGCACGACGTCAAACACGACGTTAAAATTGGAAACATACATGAAGAGTTAAGAACCTCCAGTCAACCAGCAGTAAATATGGAATTTAGTCATCCCCTGAAACAGTAAAAATGAAGGACTATATTCGTTATTTTCTGCTGTTTGACTTAAGCTTCTCAGCTAATCATACACGTTTACAATTTTGAAGTCATTTAATATATGTGACTTCCTTTCTGGAGAAGTTACCCTTAGTGGTATTGAAACGTGGTCAAGGTTCTTTTCGATAACCTTATGCTACCCGTTGACTGTATACATTAATCATTGAAAATTTATGTACGGATGCTGCTGTCAGGAATGTTTAAAATTGCTTCTAATATCAGTTATTCATTCCTCAGATGAACACCGTACTTATGCAAATCATGAAATACACTGTTTATGAATTAGTTACAGAGAAGTAAACTTTAATCACTAAAAAGGTAAATAAGTTAAAGAAATGTTTGATATAGCACTGAAACTAGTATATTTATTCCCGCCCGACACTGATAATTCCCGACGTTTCCGATAGGTGACATGTACGAAAGAGCTATTCCAATCAAGGTACTGTATAATGGTGCAGCCGGTTTCGGTGAAACGATTGTACCAATTAATAACAGTTTGTCTTTGTGGTGGTGGCTTGCGATATTTAGGCCTGAATTGTCCCGAATTGTAGAAAATGATCTGGTTTCATAAAACCATAAGCAACACTGCGCACACTCTTCGCCGTTATAGGATGCAGTGATGACTGTTAGAATAACTCAATCGCACATGCCACCTGACGGGTGTGTCGGGAACTAACGGTGTTAGGTGGGAATGAAACTGAAACCCACATTCATTGCTCTATCAAACGATTCTGTAAGTTATTTACTCTTTTTACACGTAAAGGGTACAGATTTTTGGGGCTTTCAGATGTGACAGTGGCTCTATCTTGGATTGCATTGGAACGTGAAAGAAGGTATACTCGTCAGCAAGATTCCGCTCGACCGCGTGTGGCCCACAAGGGAGTATTGCCATTACGCCACTCACACTGCAACCCCTTGCGCCAGTCATCCGAGAACATTTCATCCCGCACAATTGCTTGGAGACCAACAGCATCCGAACTAGATATTACCGTCCACCAGGCAGTGCTGATGAACGGCGATGCACTGTGTTCAGCGCCAAATCGTGGTTCTGCACTGCCCTGGAAGACACGTTAGCGAGTACATCGGTTACTGGTGAGAATCTCATTCTTCCAGTAATTTGGAGAGGCACAGCGTAGTTACTGTTGGCGTCATGGTGTGGGGCGCCATCATACATGGCTTAGGCCATGGCTGGTACTGTTTCAGGAACATCAGACGGTATAACAAGGACGTCCTGCGACCTCATGTGTTACTTCTCATGCATAAGATAGTTCAAATGGCTCTGAGCACTATGGGACTTAACAGCTGTGGTCATCAGTCCCCTAGAACTTAGAACTACTTAAACCTAACTAACCGAAGGACATCACACACATCCATGCCCGAGGCAGGATTCGAACCTGTGACCGTAGCAGTCGCGCGGTTCCGGACTGCGCGCCTAGAACCGCGAGACCACCGCTCTCATGCATATGAGTCAGTGGAACTATACAATGGTCTTGCTCACATGGCAGATGTCCCTATGAATGTCTGCATTATACTGCGGTACTCTTGCGGCCAGAAAGATCTTCAGATCTGTCCCCAATAGAACATGTGAGAGACGAGCACAGATGTCGACTCCAACTTTGCGCCAATATCAGGATATCGAGGACCAGCTACAGTTGTGAATCAACTTGCCTCAGGAGAGGATACGAGGATACAACGGCTTCATGACACCCTTACAATCGAATCAAAAAATGGTTCAAATGGCTCTGAGCACTATGCGACTTAACTTCTTAGGTCATCAGTCGCCTAGAACTTAGAACTAATTCAACCTAACTAACCTAAGGACATCACACACATGCATGCCCGAGGAAGGATTCGAACATGCGACCGTAGCGGCCATTCGGTTCCAGACTGTAGCGCCTAGAACCGCACGGCCACTCCGGCCGGCCCAATCGAATCAGTTGATACATCCCGGCCAGAGGGTGCAACGTTATACCGAAAAGCTTCCAGGCACATGTAGAAATCGTCTGCAAGATAGGCATAAAAATTCTAAAGGAAATAGCAAAAACTGGCCAAAGAAGTTTTCAGTCGCTAGGAAGTACAGTCAGAACGTACCACAACGCAGTCCCACTCGCTGCTGTGGGTTACAGGTCTGGCGTCTCGGCTGATGGAGCGAGAAATGTATGGTTCACACAGGCTCTACAGCGAGCACAGAGATGTGTACTCCTGCACCGGACAGGCGCATATGAAACAACAGCGACTGAGACACTTCTGGTGATACTATGCTTGCTACCTCTAAACCTAGCAGTAAGGAAGAGAGGTGCACAATACTGGTTGAAAAACGGCAAATTTGGTAATGTAAAGGCGATACTGGGTGCAAGAGCTGTACCGAATAAGGAAATAAAGGCACGCATTGATAGATAATGGCAAGAGATCAGGGCAGAAACAGGGATGAGAACCTACAAGTTCCCTCCTAAAACAAAAGAAAGAAGCAGAATGTCATACTTCCTTCCGACCGAGGGAGCTATACCCTGCCTGTTGGGACATGGGCCATATCCCAGCTACTCGCTAAAAATGCGGCAAAGCACTACAAACACTTCTGAGCGTGGAGCAATCGGCACCCCGATCACATCGTCTCGGAATGTCAGAAGACGTTGCAGACCAGGGCAGAAACGACGGTTTACAACATAATAAGGAATTGAGATACTGTGACATAAACTGAACTCGCCAACAGCTAAAATATCAGCTAGTGAACTGCAAGCCTACATGGTTAAGAAACAACGAAGAAGAGGCCATGTTGACAAGGAGACGCACCATGGCAGAACATCCGCCTACAACAACCTTCAGGAAGCAGTGAGGAGACGAGCCTCGGAGAGGACCAGAAAGGATTTTCTGAGATCCTGACTGCACCTCGCAATCTCTACATCTTGGTTGGCACAGCAGCACAGCCCTTGGGAATTCTCAGTTGCTCCTCAGCGAGCCAGAAGCCAATGAAGTAGACAAATTAGAATTTCACCTTGGTTCTGATACCAAGTACAGTTGGGTAGTATTGTATTGCGTAGTGCTGTGTGGTGCACTGTTGTATAGCAGTGTAGTCCATAATTATAAATTGCAAAACTTGTGGTCTACCAATGCTACATGGTTTAGTAGACAAGTAGCGTGTGCCCCCCTGGATTCTGAAAGATCATATATTTCTGCCCTAAATAGCCAAATGGTAATATGTAGAGATTTATTTTTTACTACTCAGTTAAATTATTATTATTATTTGATGTATATATTCTATGTAGATTCTTTTCCTTAAACACCACAGTGCTTAGTTATACTAACACATCTGAAATTATGTTAAAATATTTTGTTCGATATACGCGCTGAGTCATGTGCCCATTCGGTCTGTTGTTGAATATAGGTAAGAGATTAAAAAATCTGCATGTAAATAAACAATAATAATGCACTGATTATTGAGAGCATAATGCCAAGTTCTTTGTACATCTGAATATAAATTTCTTAATCACTGAAATAAAGTCACATACACTCTCAAGCCATGAAGTCTCGGTTTGTTTCCTCCTTCACTTCTGGTTGGTTCACTTTTTTTGTCAGGCAGCATATCTATAGAATTTCAGGGCTGGATTTGTTAATCTGCCCTGGATTTGACTAATGCACAACTTCGAGACAGAGCCTCTTCATGATGTTAACTCAGTGTTTCCAGTACATTCACGTATTATTCGCTCAAACACTAAGTTAGAGCAGAGATAGAAATAGAAAGTTGACTTGTCAACATTAAGTTGCACACTGTCTGTATGCTAGTTTCGAGTACATAGCAAGCCAATTTAGAAAGCTGTTGATCTGTCGTTGTTCCTGGAGACTTCAAGTTTAACAGTATCCTTCCAGGGCTAAGTTTTAGTTGTTGCTGATACTCTTTCGCATACTTAAAAAAGTGTAATGACTGGTACTTTTCGCGTAACGGAGACCTATAGCAGACGCTAAGCGAGACATCAGGAGTAATACACAAAATGTAAATGCAGTGCAGAGCATACAAGTGAACAACCGTGTAACCAGTCGCTACAACTGCTGGGGCGAAAGTCTGCCACTGCACATTCAGGCCCGACGACCTTCTACGTACAGCAATCTGTCGTGAGCGCATAACTGCCACAACACGACTACGACAGACTGACATGCAGGACGGACTGCCAAAGAAGCAAACCTCGATTTCCGCTCTCCTGGTAAAGTTGAAAAGTGGAAGCCATGTTCAGAAAACAAGATTAAAAGGAAAACTAATAACATCTTGAATTGTACACATGTTATCTGATGAAATCTATTTAATTTACACATGGAGAATAAAATATGATAAACAATGACATTTAAGGTATTCATAGAAGTTAAAGAAACTTGAGACGATGGAAAGGCAGGTACAGAAATGGAATAATGCATACCTCACCAGCAGATAGTGTGTATTTTCAGACGAAAGTGTATCAGCTTTGAAGAAATGCAATGCAAAATTATGCTAACGACATACGAACCGAAACTGGTCTCGGTGTTGGTAGACAGTGTTTGTTTCGCTGAGACCGTACCTGTAAAAAGATAAAATATGTCATATAAATCCAAGCAGTAAAAGCAACTGTCCATATTTAACTACGAAACAAACTAATACGGCAACAATTTATATATCATCGAGCACGCTGCAGCGATTAATCATGAGTCGGTGGTACGCAGGTCTCATATTTATTACCCATATTCTGCCAATAATCGTAATTTATTATTGACATAACTATCGTTTGGTTCTAAGAAATCAGTGTTTAAGAAATATTTCGACTCAATGTGTTCTTTATATAGAGTCCATGAAATAAACCTTATTTCACAGTTGTACGTTGGCGTTCATCGACAATCCAGTTCTCGAATTTGGAGGATGACTGTGCAATTCCATTTCAGCTCTGAAGAAAGAAAAGTAAAATTACGTACGATCACAATCACATATTTCTGTAAGACAGGACCAAAAGAGCAAATCACACGGCAACAGTTCAGGAACATAGTTCTGTCATTCGATGACGAAACGTGGCTGCGGAGCAAACTGTAGTAGATATGTTGCCGTATTAATATTTTTGTTCATAGGATTCCAATTTCTGGAAACTAATTGTGTACCGTGTGTCCTGTAACACTGTCATCTCTAGCGTCCGATTTACATTACTGCGCCCGGAACAAGATGGCTGCAAAAGATACTGCGCATACACTTGCCTGTAACGATTTGTTATAATTATCACAACTACCAAAACATTGAACAATTGTATTTTCTATCTTTTCTGGAAAGGATGATAGTACATTTCTGCAATACATGCTAATGTTTATAGCAAGTTCATAGTAAAACTCTTTTTTTTTCGTATACTACTGGCAAGATTGTTAAATTCTTCTCAGGATAGTCGACACAGTTAAGTTTCGATCCGGTTATGCGATACTGACAAAACAATAGAGTGAAAATTGCTTTGGTGTCAGTCTTGATCTTTACTGTTGGCAACTAGCTCGCTCCGTTTTCGACAAGTTCTACTACAGAAAGTGACCATTGTTATATCACTTAACTATTATCAAGAAGTAACGAATTTCATTAAAATATTTTATTTTTAAAGAATACATTAGTACATTAACACAGTATTAAGTATCAACCATACAACAGAAAAGTCTCACATTGAAACACTATCAGCTACTGGAAAAGTGTCGATATCTTGCATATGTTTTAAACGACAAATTTCCTGAAATTTAATACCGTTGTTTTGAGGGGAACCAATGCCAACACTTATATGTGAATTACTTGTTCGAAACGAGAAATAGCATTACCGCTGCTTTGACAGATTTGATAAGAGTACTGTTCGTCGCCATTGTTAAGAAATTATCTCGATATTAAGGTAAAGATTTGGGGAAACCTTTCTTGGCGACAGGAATACTTTCTTGTTTCAAACAGGTCCTAGGTGTTTATAACTAATTGCACATGGTGCTGTAGGAAATTATCTATAAAAGTTAGCAGAATATGCTAATTTCGTTGAGAACATCTTTTTCAGCCTTGCTTCTATTTAAATTATGATTGATTTCATACTTTTTTCCACATCAACAAAATTGCACATTTTCACTCGGTTTACGATGTGAACTTCCGCAGAGAAAGGATAATTAGAAAGAAGTCGAAAGACCAATCCAGTTCTATCGGATTTTAACTTCGCCATTGTATTGAAATTTGCTATCATGTATTGTTCCGGTTCTGCTTGATCTCAACAAATTTTAACGAAAATACTTGATACATGATGTTGTTCACCAATAACTTGGACGTTTTCTCTGCAAGTTCTGATAACAGTAAGAGTATCTCTAGGTAATTGTTAATCATAGTGAGTTTCCCTAGCAATAAGTGTTGTATACAGTTAGCATAACTTGTGCACACTACACAACTTTTGCCATAAGGAGAACTAGGAACTAAAACAGTAATCGCGTGTAACTGCTCCGAATCCCAGAAGGTGCAGTTACAGTGGCGTACGCAAGTTACTGAAATGCTGCTGCGTTTTAAAAACTTCCCCAGAATCCTTCCAGCAGATATGCCTCTCATCCGCCTACACTACAACTGATTTCACGTGTGCGTCCTTGTGCATATTTCTTCCTAACATTAACCCAGATACTGAGGCTACATTTACTGTCGTTGATTATTTCTAACTCACAGGAAGCTAAAACAGTACGATTTCCAGCATTCGCTTAAACAAGAAAGTTCCAGCTGCAACAACAGTGCTCCGTGGGCTCTGAACTTGACGGATCTGATATACCACGGAGATGTCCGTGAACATCTGGAGACAATGGCATGACAATACTTGTTAAAGTAATTTTGGAATAGTTCACTTCAACTCTTCAGGAAACCGTATAGAAGATTCAGTTACAAAATGAGAATTAATACTACAATATTCTTATCATGTACAAATAAAGACATCGACGAAATCCGAAGATGTTCCGCTAACACTGCCAGATGTGTGTGGCTCATACCAAAAACTGACGGACACACTCGGGAAATTTAAATTTATGACGTTAGAAGGAAGGCGACGTTGTATCCGCCATAATCTGTTGCGTGAACTATGCGAACTGCTACAATATCCACAGTTTTTCTTACGCAGGAACTGATAGATCATAAGGAATTACACAAGGAACTGAGGCCAAAAGACGAATTATCATCTTGTACGTACTGCACAGAGATGTACTTACTATGTGTATGCTTTTGCTAATAGAACAATAGTTACGACAGCGTGCTGAAAAGGAATGCCTCGGAACTTTTTATGTGAAAACTCTTCGAGATTTTAGACGAAACAAACGTTATTAACACTCTATACCTTTATTCTTCATGTCTACGTTTTACCAGCCCTCTGACGCTAGAGCGCTCTTAATTCTAGCATATAACATGGCGGTATGTAACCTACCAACGTAGGTGCGCAAGAGACATCGCGCTGTAATCGAATTTCGAATGCGTAAAGTTAATGCACATATGGAGCATCCTCTCGTTCAGTATGACAATGACAGATCACACACGAGCGTCGCGACAGGTGCAACAATCTGATGATGCCTTCGGTTCACCGTCATCGATCGTCCTCCATACTGTCATGACTAGGCCGCATCCGATTTTCCTCTGTTTCCAAAGCTTAAAGAACACCTTCAAGGACTTTACTTTGCTAGTGATGAAGTGGTATAAACGGTGGTGAGGTTTAGCTTCGTCAACAATATCTAACATTCTACAGTAACGGTATCAACAAACAGGTTTCTCGTTGTTTCAAATGGCTCCAAGCACTATGGGACTTAACTTCTGAGGTCATCAGTCCCCTAGACTTAGAACTACATAATCCTAATTAACCTAAGGACATCACACACATCCATGCCCGAGGCAGAATTCGAGCCTGCAACCGTAGCATCAGCGTGTTTCCGGACTGAAAGGCGTAGAACCGCTCGGCCACAGCGGCCGGCTTTCTCGTTGGGAAATATATGTTGATATGATATCTGACTAAGTTGAGAAATAAATATGTGGACATGAAGGCAAAGATTTAGAATATTAATAACGTATGTTTTATTTAAAAAGCTCCAAGAGCTTTCACACAAATTCAGAGGCTTCACTTTGCAGATCACCCGCGCACTTTTTGCAAAGTGCAAAATCTGTGTACAGGAAAAAATGAAAATCAGTAAAAACCAATTCGTAGGCTTATTAATAAAGACAATAAATTTCCCTTATGAGTCGGCAATCATTGTGGATTTTCTGCAAATAAAGATGTGTCGGTCATTAATGTCATCTTCTGATATTTATTAAGAATAAAGGTACGAGAGAATGAGATGTGTTAACTACACATAAGTAGGCGACAAAAGTAAAAGAATTAAGAAGTTACTTTTTCACGGAAGCTCAGAACTTCTAAGTTTAAGCGAGTGGATATTGGCTTTTCAATTTTCCAATCTTTTGTCATCTGTTAATTTATAATTAACCTGTCTCATTCTGATGCTCATTTGACCAGCCAGGTTAGCCGAGAGCGCTAATGCGCTGCTTTCTGGACTCGGGTAGGCGCGCAGGCTTCGTATCGAATCTGCCCGGTGGATTAATGGCGAGGGTCGGTGTGCCGGCCGGCGTGGGTGCGATTGTAATGCGGTTTTCCACATCCCACTACGTGAATAACGGTCTGGTCCCCATGTTCCGTCTCAGTTATACGACTCGCAGACATCTGAAACCTATTTGCACTCTTTCATGATTTACACTGGATGCAGTCAGCTGGGGTACACTAATACTGTCCTGGGGGGGGGGGGGGGGGGGAGGGGGGTATGGGGTGGCAGCAGGAAGGGCATCCAGCTACCCCTTAAAATTAACCGTGCCAAATCCGTCCTTAACCCTGTGCAGGATATGGGAGTAGCTATAGAAGACTTCTGATGCTCCTTTAATCTTAATCGAGGATACGAAGATGGGCAGTAGCCGACACACTATCGAAAATAAAGAAATATTTAGGGATCTAGACTGCTCCATACACAAAAATGTATGTGTTTTTGCTACCGTTCTCAATAAGATTCAAAGCTTTTACTCTATGGAGATACGCCAATAAAAGCACATCGCTTGACAACTCACCACTGTTGTTGTCTTCCAGTGAAGGATGTTCCAATATGAGCCGAACATTGGACAGGGAGATTTTACCCGTGATAACGAGCACTAAAGGTTCAGACGTCAAAGACAAAGTCAGACAGATTCTGACACATCCTTTCATTATCAGTTTCTTGAATCGTGGTGAACCGTCTCTCATTCATCAGTTTTGGGGTACCGACAACTTCAACGCGAATTTTTCTGGACATGTTACATAATAAACGATGATTCGGAATTATTTACAGTAGCACTAAATTATTAGTAAAACTATGCTTCCCATACGAAAAATATATAATTGCGTGTTGCATGATTTATGTACGCTTGGCAGTAGTTGCCCGTCCCACTACTTACGTAGAAAATGGCTTCAAATATATTCAACAGAGTTCAGAAGAAATTGTATTTCAGCTCACCTAGTCACCTGAAATCTCATTAGTTACTTCAACAAGGCCACTGCGACGTGTTGATTTAAAAATGCTACGTAATCTTTAGTTTATCCGTCAGTTTTTTCAACAATACCGTGTACATTCACACTTCGGTTAATCAAGTCTCTTACCACTGTGAGAACTGGAAGTCATGTGAGATAGACCATGGCAGTATTGCAGAGTAACGTGCGCATAGATTTGGAAGCAACGTATTCTGAAAATAAAAAGCTGCTTCCCAGTACCCTCACAAGGAAATGAACACCGATATTCTATTTACGTAAAATTAAGCTTTTCCTTGTAATTCATATCTCTGATCATTCTTACTTCCATGCAGTAATGCTCTGTATTTCACTTTTTATCCATCAGCTTCCGAAACACACCTCTTGATTTTTGCTGTTTATGGTTCAAATGGCTCTGACCACTATAGAACGTAACATCTGAGGTCATTAGTCCCCTAGACTTACAAGGGGAGGCCGCCAATTGTGAAATTCAGATTCGATTCATACTGCGCATAATAAAAGCTCATGGCCAGAGGTGTAATGTGGCAAAGCACCAAGATGCACTTCTCAGCCGTTGTCGAGAAAATCGACAGTTAAAAGAAACTGTTGCAATGAAACACTCTCTACGAGTAATAATTTTCCACAGCGTCGTGGCGCAGCGGTAAGCTCTCTGGTTTGTAATCCGAAGGTAGCCGGGTCGAATCTCCCACCATGGAACTTTATTTTTTTTTTTAGTATCTGTTTTTTGTAATTCAAATGTGTGTACACACACACACACACACACACACACACACACACACATATATATATATATATATATATATATATATATATATATATATATATATATAATTCTCGGCAATCAGTTGCAACAATTATGCATATAATAAGTTGTTGAATGTCGTTTGTCGTGGAAGAACTAACGACTTCGAACATCATTATGTTTTCCGCAAACTAAGTTGTATTTCACAAATGTTATTAATTGTCTTCATAATGTTAACCACGTATAGTTAACGGAAGACGTAGAAACGATATTCCGGAACGAATAAGTATAGCGTAAGTCAAACGTTCGAATTAGAATAGAGACCCCACGAACACAAATTCGCTGTGGCACGTATGAAATATAAACTCCGTTACTCGCTCGTTACACTTGAAGGACAGATGTTGAATGGGCCGAAACGAGCCGCCGCATAACAGCGTAGTTGCCTGCTAACTTCGAAAGAAGGTAGATGCGGTCCCTAGCGCAACTTATAACATCGTCGAAAATCAGTGCGGACGGGAGAGCTTTGGGACACCCTGTTAAAAAAACGGAAAAATGGAGGCGGTACAATTGGAGAGCGATCCGCCTTCACCAACATGCATAAGCAATTAATTAATATATATATATATATATATATTTGAATTACAAAAAACTAATAATAAAAAAAAACGCAGGGCGCTAGATTCGATCCGGCGACCTTCGGATTAAGAACCCAGGCGCTTACCCCTGCGCCACGACGCTGTGAAAAGTTATTAATCGTAGAGAGCATTTCACCGCAACGGTTTCTTTTAACTGTCGATTTTCTCGACAACGGCTGAGAAGTGCATCTTGGTGCTTTGCCACATTACACCTCTGGCCATGAGATTTTATTATGCGCAGTATGAATCGAATCTGAATTTCACAATTGGCGGCCTCCCCTTGTTAGAACTACTTAAACCTAACTAAACTAAGGACACCACACACATCCATGCCCGAGGCAGGATTCGAACCTGCGACCGTAGCAGCAGCGCGGTTCCGGACTGAAGCGCCTAGAACCGTACGGCCACAGCGGACGGCTTTGCGGTTTATAAATCATTCTTGATACACTTTACAGGAGGCAGAATTAATCATTTAGGTAGACGGATTTCAATGGTTTTATTGAAGCACATATTAACGTTTTTCTTGTTTCATCGGAGGAACGGAGTACAGGAAGTATACTCCGCAACACAATTAAAGGGTCGCGAAATCCCGTAATTTTCTCCCATGGCGACGCAGAAGTTTGAAATTTGGTTCCTAGGTGCCTGAGCCTTGTCGGCTCGTTCTATATCGTTACATCTATGCCAGCTGGCGCTATCTGTCTATGTCTCGTCCCAGAGTGGCGCTTTGCTCGCCTGCTAGTTGAATCTTTGGTTGTAGTTTCTTGGCGCGGGTTGTTGACCACGTGGGCAAATAGTCGCTCGCAGTTAGGGGGAGAGAGAGAGAGAGAGAGAGAGAGAGAGAGAGAGAGGCAAGGGGCACGTGTGACGTACGGCGAGCTGGTCACGGAGCCTAGGTTGTCTTAAGGCTAAGCAGCCAGTGGTGGGTAGTGCTGTGTTTGTCGGCAGTACTCGGGCCTTGTGTCCACGCAGCTGGTTTACCCTTGATTGAGGAGGCATAGCTGCTGATGTGGGTGTTAAAGTGCTGTTCATTTTCTGGTGATGTCTGTTCTGCCCTTGGGGGATAAATTACTCGTTACTTGATTCACTTATGTGCTCCCGTGTCGAAGTTGGTCCTGCTTCGCTCGACTGCCTGTGATTCTCTGTCACTCTACTTCAAGTATTAAATTTGCCCTTTGTGCTTCTGTTTGGGATTATCTGAGTTCCATATTTGATATATTTTACAATTTCTTTCAGTTGCAAATTGTTTAGTGTCTGTTTATCTTGTCTTTTGAGCCTGAAATTGATTGTCATATGTTCTATGCCCCCACGTGAATTGGTGACCACTGAGGTAGAAATTGAGTCTAATTTGTATTGGAAATTTGAAGCTGAGTGGTCAGCACGACAGAATGTCAATGATAAGGGCCCGGGATCGATTCCCGGCTGGGTCGGAGATTTTCTTCGCTTAGGGACTGGGTGTTGTGTTGTCCTTATAATCATCATTTCATCCCCATCGACACACAAGTCGCCGAAGTGGCGTCAAATCGAAAGACTTGCATTCGGCAAACCGTCTACCCGACGGGAGGCCCTAGTCAGACGACATTTTTGTTTTTTTAATTGGAAATTGTTGCTTTCCTGACTAATGCAACGACTATAAAATAGCCTACGGACGTGGTAAGCAAACGCTTGCGGCCTAGTCAATCTTGGCTCATTTCGCTAATTAAGTTCATTAACTCTGGTGAGATTTTTCCCCTCACAAAAAATTTAATACTGATTGTACTAACAAGGGAACCTCCCCATCGCACCCCCCTCAGATTTAGTTATAAGTTGGCACAGTGGAGAGGCCTTGAAAAACTGAACACAGATCAATCGAGAAAACAGGAAGAAGTTGGGTGGAACTATGAAAAAAAGCAAAAATATACAAACTGAGTAGTCCATGTGCAAGACATGCAACATCAAGGATTGTCTGAGCTCAGGAGCGCCATGGTCCCGTGGTTAGCGTGACCAGCTGCGGAACGAGCGGTCCTGGGTTCAAGACTTCCCTCGAGTGAAAAGTTTACTTTCTACATTTTCGCAAAGTTATTACAGTGAACAGAGACGTCAATGAACGAACGAACAGATCATAAGTTTAGTGTCTGTATTTTGCGACGGCACCGCAAAACCGTGCGATTAGTAGACGAAAGGACGTGCCTCTCCGATGGGAACCGGAAACATTTGATCGCAAGGTCATAGGTCAACCGATTCCTCCACAGGAAAACACGTCTGATATATTCTATACGACACTGGTGACGGCATGTGCGTCACATGACAGGAATATGTTGTCGACCCACCTAACTTGGCGAATGGGTAAAAATATTCTTCTACCTTGCCCGATTTAGGTTTTCTTGTGGATGTGATTATCATAAATTAAATATAATAAATTTAACTTTTCACTCGAGGGAAGACTTGAACCAAGGACCTCTCGTTCCGCAGATGCTCACGCTAACCACGGAACCACGGCGCTCCTGGGCTCACACCATGCTTGATGTTGCCTGTCTTGCGCATGAACTAATCAGTTTGTACGTTTTGCTTATTTCTTCATAGTTCCACACAACGTCTTCCTGTTTTCTCGATTGATCTGTGTTCAGTTTTTCAAGGCCTATCCACTGTTCCAACTTATAAATAAATCTGAGAGGGGTGGATGGGGAGGTTTCCTTGTAAGTACAATTACTATTGTACATGTTTGAGCTGAGAACACGGTGATTTCTTAGTTATCATATTAACTTGTTATATTTTATTGTAAGATTAAGCGGTTAATCATCTTAGTAGTTATAACTGCAATATTTTTGTTGTAATAGGAAGGTTTGGTTGGGGTTTGTGGTGACGTTCACATTGAGTTTCTTCTCGTGGTCTGAGTATTTTCATATGTTCTATGACTATTATGCATGAATTATATGTCTGCTTGTTTGCTCTCTGCTTTTCGAGCTGTTCGAAGAGTTTGGAGGCGCTGACCCGGTGTGTTTCTGGTTACCCACCGGTTCATCGGGCGTAGTCTGTCCGCGTCGGCTGTGTATGTGCGTGGGCGGCGCGCCGCTTCCTCTCTCACCGTAGCCTCTGAGGCGTTGCGGCCTCATGGCTTGCTACGGCATCCTCATAACTTGAGTTTCTATCTCGTAGCAATCTGGCGCTAATTTAACCAGAAGAGCCCGTTATTCTGAACCATCATGTAATGTTTCCCCAAGTGTTAGCGAATTTCGTGACTGTGTGTTCACGCGCATTAGCTCTGAGACGATTTTATCGCTGACAATTGACACTGCGATTACATTGAAATTAATATCTCTGTAATTGGATTATCTATGTAATTTAAGCGAACAAGGACTTGCAGCTTTTTTGTTCTCTCTCTTCCTTTTCAGCCATTGCCTGGTAAGGTGATAAAATATATTGCTTGATCTATGTTACACAGAGATTTCGGTATTTGTTCTCATTTTGCATAATAATAACTATTTAATTTCATTGTGCTTGTCATTACGACTAATCATACCTTTCTTCGTCAGGTTTTTTAAATGAATGTGATAATTAAATGTGGCCTACTTTGTGTGGGGATGTCTTAGTGAATGATCACGAATTAACGGCACCAATCAGTATCATGCGTTTGGTTTGCTTTCAGAATAGAACCTGCATCTAAAATTTCATTTTTCACAAAACGAAGTCCGGTAGCATTTAGGCGTAAATCACGTCCCAAAACTGTACTCGCCAACAGACAATACCGATGGAGGAGCCTAGTTAAAACATATGGAGGTAATATCTGGCAAATTGCATTCAAATTTCACTATTTAAAAATATTCTTACATAATTTTTCAGGTACGTAATTTTCACGCTTTAATTGACGACTCATCTAGCCAAAGATAATTTTAATTCGATTCAGACTTGCATTTGAGTTCAAACTTTTTTAAAGCCAGAATAATATAAAATTAAATATTAATTTCAAAACTCAATAATAAAATGGCCATCGTGTCAGGAGCTATTCATGTATGTACATATGTATATATATATGTATCATTGTAATTTTCGTATGTAAGAAATTTGTATATTTCTGATACTTGAAAAACCACTGTAAAGAGATACGAGACAATTTCAACAAGCTGGGTAATACGAGACGTGGAGAACGGCCCTTAAAAGAAAAAAGCACAACTCGAGATGTTGCTGAAGCGCACTAAGAAAGGAGGTAAGGACATTACTGTTTTCCTTTGCCTTGGTGTGCGTAGGTCGGTTAGGGAGTGTTAAATTCCAAAAATGGTTGCTCACAATAGCTTGCAAATTTTTTGGTGAATTTTGCAAAACGAAATGTCTGCAAGATGTCCATTTTCTAGAACGACTGAGAATCGTCGCTAAACTATTTTATCGCCAATTGCTGTCCATTAACAGTACTTCCTATTAAATAAAATTTGCCGTGTGTAACTTGAGTGGAATTAACGGTCCATTTTATTAAATCCAGTGAAGTGTATTTCTTAAAATTCAGGGCAAAGTTGTTAGAAACAATAAAATGGCTACACCACCCGGAGTAGAGTCAGACACACAGTGACGAGCAAGATATGGCGAGTCACGAAACCCAAAATAATGAATTATCGGGGAGTGAGAATGCACCTACGGCCGAACACACTGAAGAACCGTCCCACAGTGAATCAGTACCTATTAATTCTGCTGAAAAGTTCACATTTTCCATAGAACCAAGCAAGGTTTACATCGCGCTGTTAATAAACAAAATGCACACTTTGAAAGACTACAAACGTAACAGACAGTTTAGATGCAAAACTAATAGATTCAACAGACTGTCTGGATGCAAAACTAAAAGATTTAACAGACAGTTTACATCTACAACTATATCAATATCTACATGGTTACTTTGCAGTTCACACTTAAGTTCCTGGCAGAGGGTTCTTCGAACCATTTTCATACTACTTCTCTACCTTTCCACTCTCGAATGGCGCATAGGAGAGACAACCACCTAAATCTTTCTGTTCGAGCTCTGATTTCTCTTAGATGCAAAACTAAAAGATTTAACAGACAGTTTAGATGCAAAACTACAAAATGTAACTGACAATTCAGATGCAAACCTGCAAACTGCAGCCACTGAAATCAAAACTAATATGACTCGTAGTTCAGACGCAAAACTTCAAAATCTGACTGACGGTTTGAATAGAAAACTTCAAACTACGGCCACTGAAATTCAGAATAATATAACCATATTAGGAAATGAAAATTTGAACGCCATAGCCCATCATATACAAGAAAATTTTGCCACACAAATTCGTGACGACCTTGATAGAAAATTCAGTAAAATTGAAACAGACTTCAAAAATATTAGTCATGAAATTGACGAAATGTGAAAAACATACAAGTACTTGCCCGAAGCTGTCAATGTTGTAACCAAGCAGATCGCGCAAGTTAATGTCGCACAAAGTACAGTAGAAAATTCTGTGTAGCAAATAGCTACACGGGTACAGACACTCACTGTCGAAAAGGAGAAAGCTCTAGAAGCGAAATTTGTTGAGAAAGGCAATCAGATCACTCTTGACGGAAGACAACCAATTTCAAGAATGTTTACGGAACGAACTGCCTGTAACCGTGAAGAACGCGACAAACGAAGCTCTGTCCGCAGCAAAAAATTTTAGGTGAAAACACCGAACACGTTTCTGAATCGAAACACACTTACACAAGACGTAGACACGCTAAAAAAGGAGCTTGCAACGATACAAAACACAGCAGGCGAGTCAGATTTACGTGTCAGTAATTTGCCAGAGACGCAGTCTGTGACATCTCGAGCAGCGACATCAATCAGCTGTTCGGCAACAATGCCCGGTCCGCAACCCGTTCACGTAGCTTGCGAACATGGGGCGGCCAGTTCTCTTTCTAATATCCTTGTGGAAGAGAGTTTACTAAAATACAGACAATTCCAAAGCTTTACACCGGATCGCAAAATACCACACCCTGTCATTGTTATCAAAAGCTTCCGTGATATACTACCAAAATCATGGATAAAATACAGTTTGTCACTACAAATATTCAAGGTGATGGAGTCTTATGAGCAAGTGAAGTAATAGATTATTACCATACTTATAAGGAATTTGAGAAAACAGTAATGGTAACAAAAATGGGAATACTTTGCCTCATTCTTACAGGGGTAATAATAACCTACGACAAAGGGATGGATGAAATTCTCCTCCTTTTATACGAGACGTAGGCAAGACAACAGGTATCATCCAGCGTACAGTAATTACAATACTAATAACAGTAATCAGCCGAACCCATGGCAACCACTGCCACAGCAGTTAAACAGTAATTGGCATCATAATACAGGAACCAATACACAATGAGCTGGAGCTTCTGCACCACCGAATAGTGCCGCTGAATACAATAGTTCTGGACAAAACTGGAGGCAACAGCCACCAGTAAGAATTACAGAAGTGGTGGGAAACACTACGCCCAGCACTTCAGAGGCGTTAAACTAAATGCGACCTCATGCAGCCCTCATGTGGCGGTCAAAGAAGAAGCAGGGGGCAAATGTCGTAAGAGCGTGTATTTAATACGATATAAATCAGGGCAAAAATCTGAGTGATGAACTTCGTGAAGAAAAGCATTTGTCTAAACTAACGAAAAGGAAGCAATCCAAGCTGCATTTCACGCAGTAGTAGGTGTAATACCAAACGCAGTTACTGTTGACACGGGCGCGGCTACAAATTGTATGGCTTTAGAATTCTATAATAAGAGTTGTGAACTTCAGACACCACATACGTCGCTGGTACACAATTATAGGATAATTGGTGCGTCTGGAAATAAGTCAAATGGAGTACGTATGCAGACTTACGTGTTAGTGGACAAATTCCTGCTTTGTGATGGTTTATCAGTGAGCTGCATGTGGGGAGTAGATTTCTTACAAGAAAGAGATACAGTAATTGACATTTCTTGTGGCATATATGTATTAAAAGTGAATGGGAAGGGAATAGACCTACCACTCATTAAAAGCAAGCCGGTACACAGTAAGTTATGTCAAGGAGTCAGAATCAAATATATCAAAAACAGAAGTAATTTTATGTGACAATCAATTTCCTATGTTGCCAGATCGAACACAGCCCAGTCAACAGCAATTTGATATACAGTTCTTGCAGACAAGAAATACGAAGCAAAGTTTATGAATTAGTTCATTCAAACACCGTACAACAAAACGAACTGATTGACCTTAAACAAATATATATATCTGTTTTTGGTGACAATCCAGGTATAATTAAAGGATATGTGTATACAATGCAAGTAAAGCCTCACGAAAAATTTTGCCACTCTACCTATTCTGTCCCGAGGGGCCGCGCGGGATTAGCCGAGCGGTCTCAGGCGCTGCAGTCATGGACTGTGCGGCTGGTCCCGGCGGAGGTTCGAGTCCTCCCTCGGGCATGGGTGTGTGTGTTTGTCCTTACGATAATTTAGGTTAAGTAGTGTGTAAGCTTAGGGACTGATGACCTTAGCGCTTAAGTCCCATAAGATTTTACACACATTTTTTCTGTCCCGTGGGCCAAAAGAGAAGCTGAATCAGATGAAATCCGTCGCATGTTAGAATGGGATATTATAGAACCATCTATGTCACCATATAGTCGACCACTACTTGTAGTGGCTAAACAAGGATGTACAGAAATATTTTGCTGAGTAAACATTTCCTAGAGTGGATGTAACTATGTAAATATTATGCGAATTTGTAAATTTATTAGTATTTAAGACGTTTCACAGAGTACGTGGTAGTCTTAGGAACAAATTTATTTTCTTCGTGTGCATAAGTAGATCTTAAGTACACTTTTTGCTGAAGAAACAAACTTTAATAGCAGTTGAGGAATAAACTTTTAAGTAAAGTCATTTCATTAATATTATGAAGAGAAAAGTAAACAAGGAACTTGTTTTGATTTATTCTTAATAACACTTTTCATGGATGCGATTATTCCATTTCTTTTGCTATGCAGTTGTAAGTAAAGAGAGTAAGGCAGAAGCCATACAGATGATAAAGTTTTGCTATCAGAAGATTTTAAGTATTGTACAAATGCATTGATCTGTAGTGTAAAATATTTTTTTCTGTTTATGCCTGTCATGTAGTTTGTAAACATAAACAGCAAGCTACTGCAGATCGTGTTTTTAAAGTGAAGTAATAAAACTATTGAGAGTAGGGAAACGGCAACACTGTGCCGTAAACAGATTTGTATTCTGCCCTAATTCTCGTTCTTAGGTCCAGTAGTAATGAATAAACTCGCATTACATGCCGAAAAAACCTGTAAAGCTAGGCTTCACTGTCGTAAACAGCCACACAATGAAATTAATGTCGCGAAAAATTTTAACAGGGAATAGTTAAAAAGTTATAGAACATAAACACTATGCAAATCATAGTTAGTACTTAATACAGAGTACATAAGCTGTGGGATTTTTCTTTGAGCATATTTGTAAGTAAAAAGGCACGTACCGACAGAGGCTGAGTAATAATTGTGAATGGGAAACATAACTGTCAGTGGTGACGTAGTGCACGTAAATTTGCATTTCATGGGAGAACGCTCTATAAAACAGCAAAGAGATATATGTGTTATCAAGAGACATTATACGCGTGGTAATACAATTTCGTCTGGTGAAATAAATACACTTTGCACTCATGTCGAATATGGACGGCACTCTTAGTGGCAAGTGAACTTAGATTGTGTACTCACCTGTGATGTGGTGATATGCTGACGTGAAACACAGTGAAGTGTTGTTGCTTTAAAATGAAACTCAGATAACGTGTATCGCGCAATAAACTGTGAAACAGACTGTAGCGTTGAACTTTGTGGATATGACGTCACGTCTGATTATTACACGCCGACGCGAAGCTAAACGCTTAAGGAACGGAAATTTTGATAAACACTTTGCGAACATGTGTAATATACGGTATTCTGAGGACACTAATGAATGTGCGGAAACAGAAACTAACATGAACGCGTCTGTGCAGTAACGATATCGATGTCAACTGACAGAAAAACTGCATGAACAAAAAGCATACAATAGACCTTTCGTATCACAACGCAAACATGTATACTACGTAAACCAAAGCTTTCAGCGAACTAATTGATGTAAATTAGTGTTGCACGTGATTACAAGTATGTACTAATCAAAAGTATTAAAGGGAATGTATATTAAAAAGCTAATATTGTGTTACTGACACCAATCTACGAACGTTTCATGTAATCCCTCTGTCCTTGGCTGACTGGATACCGTGGAGCACAACCGATCAAGAACTTCGCAATCTTCTTGCTCCATTGCAGACAACGCAGACCGTCGTGGCTCACACGTATGCAGATTTTGTCAACATCACGAGCACGCCGCTGTGACCGCTCCGCACAACAGCAATGGCGAATTCTTCAGCACAACTGACTTCTACAATGTGTCGCCTTTACAACCGTCGAGCAAGAATGAATAATGTTCGACTGAGTGATTATTGTAAACTGTTTCAAAAACCACACGTACTTCTGTACAGAACAATGAATCTCACCCGCTAATATTTGAAATTCTTGCGACCGTCAAGTGATTTCTGTCTCTTTTCAGTTCGTCTTCCAGTGTTCGCGCGGTCGTTTTCTGAAAGCCGAGAGGTATTATCAATAACCCTTATATTGCAAATGTCCTCCAAGAAGTAAAGAAACAACACACCGAGGTAGGGGTTTGGCAAGCACGAAGAGAAGCAGTAGAAACTCTCGCCGTGTAAGTGCGGGCATTATCTTGCTGAAATGTAAGCCCTGGAGGGAAACAAAGCCGGCTGTAGAACATCGTCGACATACTGAGGGGATGCTCTATGGGTTCAGAGGATGACAACCAAACTGGTCCCACTATGAAAAGAAATGGAAACTCCTGGTTGTCGGGCCGTATAGGGAGTAACAGTCGGGTTGATAATCGTTCTCAGTGATGGTTCCCGCTTCGAAGTCCTGATGACCAGTGAAGGCGATTCTGGAGACCCTCCAGACAGAGGTAGGATACAGATCTGACTGCCACCCGCCATACGGTCGGACAATCTGGAGTGATGGTATGGGGTGCCATTTCGTTTCATAGCAAGACCCATTTGGTTATAATTTGCGCAACCTTACAGTACAGCGGTACGTCGATGATATCCTACGTCCGTTTTGACGCCCGTCAAGGCAAACCATCTTGGGCTTACGTTTCAGCAAGCTAAAACCTGCACGCACACGGCGAAAGTTTCCAACGCTTGTCTTCGCGCTTGTCAAACCCTACCTTGGCCAGCAACTTCGACAGATCCCTCGGCGACTGAGAGAGTTTGGAGCATTATGGGCAGGGTCCAGATCGGGATTTTGACGATCTAACTAGCCAATAGGACGTAATGTGACACCATATCCATTAGGGGGACGTCCAGCAACTCTGTCAGTCAATACCAAGATGAATAACTGCTTGCAAAAGGGCCAGAAGTGGACCAAAACGTTATTGGTTTTCTCAGTTTGTGAAGCTCTCTCTGTTGAATAAATCATATAGATTTTCTAACACTATAATCATTTGTTTGTCTGTACATGTACAACACATCAACTGGTTTCCGTTATATTCTGGTAATTCCTTCGAATTTTTTAGTGTGTATAACCACGAAGACTTCCCTGTACGCTCTGTTGTAGAAATTGTTTTCAGTGCATTAGTCACGTGTTGTGGACAATGCACAAAAATGTCAACTTTCGACAACCATTTACTTCGGTAGGAAAGCAACTGATTGTCGGAGAAGTAACGGAATCGTACAGATGTATCAGATGTAGTAGTGTTAAGAGATTGTATTGTTACCATCGGTGAAATATTACTTGCAGCGTTTTGTTTTTCCGTCACAACGCACGACATACTCCTATGGTGTGTAACAAAATTTTAATCATCGATGAAATATTACTTGCAACGTTTTTTTTTCATCACAACGCACGACATAATCCTATGGTGTGTAACAAAAGTTTAAAAAATCGCTTTGTTGTCATACCACTTACAGTTTCACTTCAACAAAAGATATATTAAATGAAATCTGGGAAAGACACCTTCATCTATAATACGATAAATATGACTGCTTAATTGTACACAACAGCACGAAGCGTTGTTTCGTGGGCGTCAGCACAGATCTACCTGTGTATCAAACCAAATATTGTTCTACTTGAAAACTGAGGATCGCGATATGAATCAAAGGTCTCAAAATATTCTATTTTAGTTTAAATGAGAGATGTTACACATTCGATTTCTATGGCAAGGACATTCTGAATACAAACTGCTTATTTATAGCTGAGATAAAAAATGCTGCTGAAAATTATCTTGATATCATACCAGTTCATCAATTCTGATGTGTTTAGCCAAATCAAACTTCTTAAGAGAGCCATTTGAGAGGTTGTCTCTTTGATATCCGTCGCTCTGTCACAAGCAGTAAACGTCTCCCGAAATTTCATATGGTTCAAATGGCTCTGAGCACTATGGGACTTAACTGCTGAGGTCATCAGTCCCCTAGAACTTAGAACTACTTAAACCTAACTAACCTAGGGACACCACACACATCCATGCCGGAGGTAGGATTCGACCTGCGACCATAGCGGTCGCGCGGTTCCAGACTGAAGCGCCTAGAACCCGAAATTTCATCATATGAGTTTGCGAAGAGACGATTGTCAAGTGTGAGGATTTCAATCAGTTTGACGACTTTAACTGCACTTTTTAATATCGCATCCAGAAGTCTGAAAATCTCCTTAGCCACTAAGCATCTCGGTGTATCCTATGATGAACTGTCATTGTAGGACTACTGCTTACAGTTTCAGCTTCAACATGAAATCCAGCAGTATTTTTGCTATCATTGCCGCTCCGCCGTCGGTATATTTTCATCGAAAAAAAGATTCACTTTTTCGAAGATGCCGCATTGACGGTCGAAAAAGTAGTAAACCTTTCTGCACATTCTCAGAATAACAGTATCTGACATGCACCAACGTTCTGCCCGAAATTCATTCACTTGAATTGAAAGTCAGTACTGAGATATACTTAGAATATCGAACTAACATTAGTATTGTTTTCGCGAGGACGTTCTTTTTTTCCGCTCTTGCGTTTTCTTTTACATGTATTATCGAGGGTATTATTAGTGGGTTTAATTTTCATCACAGCTCCATATAACTCTCATATACTTCCCGGATGTAATTTCGTTTCCTGTGACTTTGCTATGGTCCAGGTTTCACTGTTAATAGAGAGTCGGATGTCATTTTTCTCTTTCGCCGTATCACATCTGAATCGCACTGTCGACCAAATCATTTGAAACCGTCACAGATGCTTCCCCTAAAACCTTATCTGAAATGAAAACGCGTAAATCTTCATTTCCGCGCCGCATACGTACCATCTTTTATCAGAGTACAATCCGTTCTCGATCTGAAAGCGTATGCTATAAAGGAAATAGAAAACCGAACCCTGATGAGAGAACGCAATTCACGGCGCTATTCAACAACGCTTCAATCGGAACTCCACTTCTAGATCCCACTTGCCTTTAGCCCTTCTTCAATTTCTTCGAACGTTTTATCGAAATTCGAACAGGGCAATAAAGCAAAGAACTGAAGCTTTGATCCTGTATAGAAGGTAAACTTGGCTGCACACAGGAACGATTGATGGTGGCACAACGGAGATTCACATTCGATATCGGATGCGGCATACACCCGCAGTTTTGCACCTCTACGCGTCTGTGCTGCTTCATATACACTATGCTTTGTCTCACTGAAACATAACCTAAGTAGCGATTCGGAGATGAAAGTAAGTGAAGAGCACAAGAAATGAACATCAAATTTGTGACACTGATCTGTCAATTAACATTGATTAAATACACTCTAAAATAAACAAAGGCACACGTCAAGCGTGTTATGCAAATTGGTCACAAACTTATATTCATATAGGTAGGTATCGACGGGAAATAGAAAATTATAAACTTTGGCGGCCGATGAATGAATGTGTGACGCTGCAACCTAGTTTCATCGTGTAGCTGACAAGGATAGTAAACAGGGGCGCGTCAATAACAGGGCATAAAGTCTCTGCGAATTTCGTTCGGTATATTCAGTTGGACAGTACCTACGCGTCGCAGAAAAGCGTGTAGATAATATACGCAGAAGCCAGATTTTGAGAGAGGACGTATAGTTGAGCAGGTTGTAGTAACCGGCGAATCGCTCAACATTTGAATGGGAACGATGCCATTATTCGACGAAGATGGCAGGAGTGGGTGAACCTTGGCTGAACACAGCATCAAGAACGAAGGGATGGACTCAGAGAGACGACGGAATGAGAGTTCAGAGACAACGTTAGAGAGGCACTCAGAGCACCGGATTCATCATCATCATTGGTTCGACGTGCAACTTGCGCTTCAGTAACCACAAGGATGATAAATAGACGGATCACAGAAAGAGGTCCAAAGTTTACGGCACCCCTTGCGTTGACTACCACTGACCCCGGTACACAAACAAGCCCTTTTGCAATAGTGTCGGGCACGTTAGGCCAGGAATCTCATTGACTGTAGCAGAATTGTCTTCATTGATGAGTCCTGGTTAGAATTTAGCCCGATGATTTGCGGACACGTGTCTGGAAACGCCCCGGACAGCGGTGCGATACCGGTCTGAGTATTGACCACCACACGGTCCGAAAATAAGGAGTGATGGTCCGTGGTACCACTTCATTTCATAGCAGGACCGCTTTGGGTATCATATGTTGAACTCTTACAGCCAGCGGTACGTCTACGGGTTTCTACGCCCTGTTTTGTTGCCCTTCATGACAAGGCTCCCAGGACTTACATTTCAGCAAGATAATGGCCGCCCGCACACGGCGAGAGTTTCTACCGCCTGTCCTCGTGCTTGCCAAACCCTATCTTGCCAGGAACGTCGCCGGATCTCGGACCAGCTGAGAGCGTTTGGAACATAATAGGCAGCCCCCCACCCCAACCAACTCGGCATTTTGACGATGTAAAGTGTCAACTGGACAGAATTCTACGCGATATCACTCAGGAGGACATCCAACAAATCTGTCAATCAATGCGAAGCGAAATAACTGCTTGCGTAAGGGCCAGAGGTCAACAAACGCGTTATTAAGCTGCTCTATTTGTAAAACTCTTCTTCTTGAATAAATTATAAAGTTTTCCTGAAGTCATAATCATTTAATCGTCTGTACATGTACATCACATCTACAGATTTCCGTCCCTTTCTGATAATTCCTTCGCGGTGTTTCCTTTTTTTGTGCTAACATTCATTGTTCCTTGCGATACGACTGTTTCCCCGTACTAGGTGTTGCCGTTATCATCGACACTTTGAATTGAAGCTGCTGATATGACGTTTAACGTTGATTAAATACCTGTGATCAGCACTGTTCGTTACGATACGATTGTTTGCCTGTACTAGGTCATGTTGCGACATCGTTCCATTCACTACACACCGAATCAGTTTGCAACATTTCGTAGAAATTTCAGCTGGCGTTGGTTGTTTATCCATAGAACTTTCGGTTGAGCCTACAGCACGAATTGGTAATGAGCTTTCTTCTAATTGTGCACAGAAGGGGATGGAAGTTTGGGTGCTGCTGCACATCAACGCCTTACGCTAGTAGACTCACTTGATGACATATTAGTCATCCCCTTACAATAATAGCATCTTGGTCGCTTTGTAGTGCTGTTTGTGGTGTAGAACTAGTACCAGGTAGTCACATGACGCTTCACCTCTGACGTAGGTCATATCATCATGGCAGTGAAGTGATCTGTATGCGGTCGGCCGAAGTGGCCTAGCGGTTCTAGGCGCTACAGTCTGGAACCGCGCGACAGCCACGGTCGCAGGTTCGAATCCTGCCTCGGGCATGGATGTGTGTGATGTCCTTAGGTTAGTTAGGTTTAAGTAGTTCTAAGTTCTAGGGGACTGATGACCGCAGCAGTTAAGTCCCATAGTGCTCAGAGCCATTTGAACCAATTTTTGATTTGTATGCGTCGGTTGGATGTATGGAATCATCGTAGTAACATTCGTTTCCTTGGGAGATGAGAGAACAGCAGGAAGGATGCCCTCAAGACCACACAGCGAAATAAGTTGCCGGAATTGTTGAATTTTGTCTTTTCTTCCACTTTTTCTTGAGTGTGCTGCGGACGCTTTCGCCTACACAATGACATCCGTCGTGTCCACTGGATTCCACGCATACGTCCAAGGATTAACAAAAACACAGGCATCCTAATGCACGTCGACTAGTTAGATCGCTAGATCACCTGATCGAAATTCCGTAGAAAATGTATGGGACTGTTTGGAACAGCGAGTGAAACTTAGCAGTCAGCATCCCAGCTACTTGGTAGCTCTAAATGATCTAATACCAACGACCGTCTTCACATTGATATGATACACCTGAAGAAACTTTTTGACTATCTTTCTCGCCTGACTGAGTTCATTATGAGCAATGGGTGCGTGGTATCAAGACTGGTGGTTGTTCTGAATGGTCTTAGCGTGATGTCTCCTGCGTGTGGGCAATAATTTGTTCGATGCAGTTACCTGCACATTCTTTGTTCTTCATACGCCTTCTATAATGCACTGAGTGGGTGATTTCTTTGCAAATACCGTGGATGATTTCTATTTCAGTTGCTGAGTCACTGACGCCTTCATAGTCGAAGGAACGCAGAGAAACAGTAATACACCTTGAAACGTTAACTTTACATCACAGGATTACGCTACGATGTACTACTACGAATTTTAAGTTGGCTTCGTGATTATGTCAGCGGCAGAGTGACTATATGGAATAATTCTTTGGTATCATACATTCTCTGCTTGTGTTGGAATAAGTGGTATCTTAGAGAAATGAGATCCCAATAATAAATATTTCTATACGTGGCAGATCGGTCATGAAGACAAGGAACGCTTTACATGTCACCTTAACAAGATTGTAACGTGCGACCTTCAGTAGAGGAAAACTGCAGCATCAGATGCATTACGTTCAGCATCGATCATCCTAGATAATATAAGTGGATACACAGACTCCATATCATAAAAATCAAACGGTAGGCCGAGCGGTTCTAGGCGCTACAGTCTAGAAGCACGCGACTGCTACGGTCGCAGGTTCGAATCCTGCCTCGGTTAAGTATGTGTGTGCTGTCCTTAGGTTAGTTAGGTTTATGTAGTTCTAAGTTCCAGGGGACTGATGACCTCAGAAGTTAAGTCCCATAGTGCTCAGGGCCATTTGAACCACTTCAAACAGCAATTCAGAGATACTGCATGGGGGCTTAATTAAATATTATTGAAAATATTTTTGATAGCTGTATGTCCGATTACGCAGTGTCTCGTAATCGGTTGGCCCTGACTAGTACTATTACGCAATCTGACTGCAACAAACAATGAAAGAAAATTTTCGTAAACACAGTTAATTAATTAAGTCCCCAGCAACTATAAAATCTACGAAACCAATAAGCACAAGAGTCACTGTTCTGTATGTGGGAGTGTGACTCAACGCACATCTGACACGGTTCTTCTTCAACAAGACAAGAATTTTGATACCAATTATACTGACGTGACAAAAGAAAATTAGAAAAACTATAATTACGCAAGAAAACCAGAATTCACTCTAATACAAGAACACGAGCCAGATGCTTTGTTGACTGAACCTGTAGTGAGGCATTATTTCAGACACACAAATAATAAAGAACATTGTGGTTTTTACCTTCATATATATTGACGAAATGCACTCTAATCATTACAATAACATCTGCTATCTCTCCCTTCAAATAACTGCATAAAACATGGAACAACACTCTTTACTACAACATATCGCTCCAACTTCACGACAAGCAGTGCCCCCTAGCACATCTCAACACGAACCGTCTTCTACGAGCTCTGCCCACGCACACACCGCTACGAGCTCTCGACAAGCACTGACTTCCACGAGCTCTCTACTAGCACTGACTGCTATGAACTCTCGACAACCACTGTGGAGGCGGCTTAATAGTACTCTTTGGCGCAATCTCTGGCGCAGTGACACAGTGTAGCCACCTTTCATATGCCCCTCCTCCACAGGCCAGAATTTGATGGTATTTTTGCCAGCATTGGTGGTGAAAATACCACCAAATTCGTCCACAAAAATACAGACAAAAATAAAAGATAATATTAATACCTAAATATCACATAATTAGTTAAAATTTTGGCTTTGCACTGACCTCACAGTAACCTAATATATAAAATACAGTAGGCAATACAAATTCTTTTCATACATGTGGCTTTACATAATAGTTTACACAATACATTAAAAAAATCAGTTTATACAAATGTTCACATAAAATGCTTTCAATGATTAGTTTATACAAAAAAAGAACACCAACAGGTAACATCTTTTCAGTAAAAGCAGTCCATCAGTGGCACCTAGTAAAGTTTAGCAGGTACACCCAGCAACAAGTCACATTAGTTCAGTAGAAGCAATCCATCAGTTGCACCCAGCAATGTTGAGAGCAGTTGCAGACACCAACAAGTGATATCATTTCAGTAGGAGTAGTCCCTCAGTTGCACCCAGTAATGTTGAGAGCAGGTGCAGACACCAACAAGTGACATCATTTCAGTAAAAACAGTCCATCAGTTGCGCCCAGCAATGTTGAGCAGGTGCAGACACCAACAAGTGACATCATTTCAGCAGAAACAGTTCATCAGTTGCACCCAGCAATGTTGAGAGCAGGTGCAGACACCAACAAGTGACATCATTTCAGCAGAAGCAGTTCCATCTGTGGCACCCAGTAAAGTTGCAGAGGTACACACAGCAACAAGTCACATTAGTTCAGTAGAAACAGTTCATCAGTTGCACCCAGCAATGTTGAGTTGGTGCAGACAGCAACAAGTGACTTCATTTCAGTAGAAGCAGTTCCATCAGTTGCACCTAGCAATGTTGAGCAGGTGCAGACACCAACAAGTGACATCATTTCAGTAGAAGCAGTCCATCAGTTGCACCCAGCAATGTTGAGCAGGTGCAGACAGCAACAAGTGACATTATTTCAGTAGAAGCAGTTCCATCTGTGGCACCCAGTAAAGTTCAAGAGGTACACACAGCAACAAGTCACATTAGTTCAGTAGAAGCAGTCCATCAGAGGCACCCAGCAATGTTGAGTAGGTGCAGACACCAACAAGTGATATCATTTCAGTAAAAACAGTCCATCAGTTGCGCCCAGCAACGTTGAGTAGGTGCAGACAGCAACAAGTGACACCATTTCAGTAGAAGCAGTCCATTAGTGGCATCAGCAATGTTGATCAGGTGCACACAGCAACATGGGACATCTTTTCAGTAGAAGCAGTCCATCAGTGGCATCAGCAATATTGATCAGGTGCACACAGCAACAGGGAACATCTTTTCAGTAGAAGCAGTCCATCAGTGGCACCCAGCAATATTGAGTAGGTGCAGACAGCAAAAAGTCACATCTCTCAGCAGAAGCAGTTCCATAAAATTCACTAGCACTGATCACACTGTTCATCAGAGTTTATGAGCAGAAATTAAACATGTCCTAGTGGCACCAATCATGTAGAAAAGGTACAAGTAACAGTCCATAATTTTTTTACAATCACTGATCACACAGTTCATCAGCAGAAATTAAACATGACTAAATGTCACACATCATGTTGAAAAGTGCAGCACCATCACTAATCACACAGTTCAGGCATGAACAATAGTTTGAATACACATACAGTGCTTTTACAGTAACATACAAATCATAACAAACACAAAAATGATATCAGATAATTGTCCTATCAACTATTACAATACACAAATACCAGTAAACCTATAATATTTATGGGTGTCAGTGCAAGCCACTACCAACAAATAAAATAATATTTAGGAGATAGGTGGGTAGGATTAGTAAAGGAAAACACACAGAACACAATCACTCATCTTTCATTCACATTAAGTACTACTGTGTAACTGAATAGTGTTAATTGTGTAAATGAAATTCTGTCAAAATCTGATGTTCATCATGTGTATCAAGTAGTACTGGCAGCAATGTATAACAGTCAATAATGGTTAAGTCAACGTCATAGTCATCATGTCAAGACCAATGTTTGCCAACCCAGATCAAAATGTACTGTTGTTGAACAACTGTCAGTGAGCCACGATATGCAATTACTTCCTCTCTTCAAAAAAAAAAAAAAAAGTATATACTGCTTAGTTATTTAACAAAGTGTGTGTATAGACTATCTTCCTTCTACTTTAGTGTTCTAGTCTGCTATCTTCATCCTCCTTGTTCCATAAGACCAACAAAAAAAATATGCTCCTCATTTACTTTACCTCTTATCCACCAAAACTCCAATAATCATCAGCTTCACACAATCTCAATAATACCTTAATAATACCTCTTCAATACGTCTTATCATCAATATCATTTACCTCACCTCTTGTCTACAAAAACTCCAATAATCATTAACTTCATATAATCTCTATACCTCAATAATACGTCGATAAATGTGAACCTTATTGCCAATATCATCTCACTTCCAACACAACTCTTTCCTCTAGTCAGTCTCCTCGAACTAGTACAGATAAAATCCTAATGCAAACCTCATCATCCCATACAATCCGAAGACACATTGTCAATACACAACCTCTGTGTAATCCATCTGAACCCAATCTTCTACTCATTATGAATTATAAACAAAGAAATGCATACATGACCTCTAACAGACTTAGTTCGAATAACTCTCAGTAATTAAGTACGATTACGGAGTGTGAATAATCATGATATTTCACAGTGTGTACACCACTTCAAGAATTATGGCAGAAGCAAACATGTGGAGTATTTTTTGTGTCAAGTGTCACTTCCTATTTCAATTGCTCACGAAAAATGCAGTGTAATAACTGTCAATGGTCTAAACCTAGTTTTGGTATGTCATGTCGTTAGCTTCCTTCCTATTAACATACATTTATACAGCTTCCATAAAACCTCAGCTCATGTGACTTCTATGACTTTCTTGTACTAATGTCGTTCGTCGAATTATAGCAGTTAATTTTCTTATCTTAAAAATGTAAGGCACTGAGCGTAAGCAAAACAAGCAATAGCGAGTAAATATACCAGTAGAGAACAGAATGTCAACAAGTGTATGCAGCACAATTCCTACAACGAGGCTCTGCCAAGTGAACAATCTATAATTAATACAATAGTGTGAACTAAACTCTATGTTCATACACAGTATATCAGCATTTCTATATACCAAATTAAAGAGCAGTTATGGCAACAAAACAGAAATGTGTAAATATGTAATCCATACAAAAAGCAGCAAACATATATCTTACGTAATAAACAAGTCATTAGCATGACCTAAACTCTATGTTTGTACACCTTATATCAGCATTTCTATATACCAAATTAAAGAGCAGTTATGGCAACAAACAGAAATGTATAAATATGTAATCCATACGCATAGCAGTAAACATATATCTTACGTAATAAACAGGTCATTAGCATCATATCAGCATAAGCAAATAAATGTTCATAAGTCATCTTAATAAGTAAACATGAAGGCGCAAGCAGATAAATGACAAAGTATAACCTACATACATAACCACAGTCAGCACAATTAATCAGATGACAATTATAATTTAAATAAATAAGCACAGCAGGCACATAATTAAAAAAAAATATGACATCAGTGAAAAAGCAGTGCAGCCAAGCGATGCATAATATATACAAATAACAATCCTGTTCATTAATAAAACATTGACAAAATCAGTTAACGTACGCAAGCACGTCGCTTCACAAGTAAATTCATAGCACATAAAATTAGCACAAAGTATGAATCACGTAATCGCGAGCAGCAAATTACGTCTAAAGTACGTACCTAAGTGAATTTATGTTACCTGAAAAATAAACTCAATTAATAGTTACCCTTTTTTAGTTTATTACTTTCTTCTTCGAAATTACATTCTTCCTGAAATTTTCTCGATAGCAAGTCGTCTTAACGTCGGACACGCACAGAATTTACCTGAAGGTCTTAAATACTTTATACAACCGTATCCTGCAAAATACTGAATGTTAATAACACAATTCAACAAGTCCTTATAGCTTTATACAGAATTTAGTCGGAGAAATTAGACTGTGTATTTGTTTACGTCTGTCAGTGCATTCGCACTGAGCGCTCGATCAGCTGAGGCGCGTGACGTAGGAAGTCATTGTTTGCGGTCAACGACTGCCTCGTGCGGCGCGCAGACTTCACTGTTGCTTTGAGTATGTGCCGCCGCCAAAACACAGCGCGGTATCCTTGTACTCTCTGCTTGTTTACATGTAGCTGTTAGTTTCTCACAAGTATGTCATTCCACAAAAATTTTAACGTTTGATATATGATGTATTCCTTTAGAGCGTCGAGATTTAAGAGTTTCTACTTCGACAGTGTTATCATGAATAATTTTGCGAATTCTATATGGACCGTTATAAAGCAGAAAAAATTTGCGACACAAGCCTTTTCCTTTGTGAGACAAACGGTGGGACTTAATTAATACCTTTTGACCAACTGACAAGATTTTTAAACGACCAGGACGCTTAGCTGATTTCTCTCTTCTTGCGGCCGCAGACGCAATATTTCGTAGAGCCAGGTTGACAACTTCAGAATGCCGCAGTTTCCGTGAAGGCGGAAAAGGAACGATATCAGAAATGCGATTTGTTGGTACTTTATTTTTTAATATCAATAGAGGCGGTAAAGAAGTTGAGTCCTTAGGAAGTTCATTCAGAATGTTTTGAAAAATATGAAGGTACTGATCCCAAGTTCTGTGATTCTGATGACAATAAAGACGGCACAATTTATTGATTTCCTTCATCCATCTCTCTGAAGCGTTAGATTGAGGGTGAAAAAGTGAAATGAAAATTGGTTTAATTTTACGACGGTGTAGAGTATGAAGCCAAATTTTAGAACGAAACTGTGATCCATTATCTGATATAACCTTATCAACGTGACCGACTTCTTTAAGAAAATGTTTGATAAAAGCGTTAGATACTGAACGAGCTGTTGCTTTGCGTAAAGGTGTAAAACACACATATTTTGACGTCAATTCCACTGCTACGAAAATGTACGCAAAACCATTAGTAGATCGAACCACTGGACCAAACAAATCGACTGCAGCCATCTCCTTTAATTTCGCTGGAATGATGGGAAACAACGGTGCTCTGTGAGAAATCGTTGGAGGCTTAGCCATTTGACATAATTTGCATTTGGCAAGAACAGATCGAATACGTTTTTCCATATTACTGAAGTAACAATTTTCTCGTAATTTATGAAAGCATTTTCGGGGACCAAAGTGTGCATAACTGAAATGCGTATACCAAATCAATTTATTGACCCACTCATCAGGAATACAAACTAACCAAACAGAGTTGTCGACCGATTTCCGTTTAAAAAGAACTTTCCAGATAGATCGCAAAAACGAGGTGTGGCCAAATCGTCCAAACTAACAAAGCGTCTAGGAAAATTAGAGACACCAAGGAAACTACGAACGTCATGTTTTGTGCTAGGAACAGCATAATTACGAATAGCGTCTAATTTCTCTGGATCAGGAAGAATACCTTCTGTAGAAATAATGTGACCGGGAAATTTCACCTGAGAACGATCAAATTCAGATTTTTCTAAGTTCACTGTCATGCCAACTCGTGCAAAAATACGTAATAATGAGTCCAAAATTTTGTTGTGCTCACTCCAAGAACGTTTAGCAATAAGAATGTCGTCAACATAAGAAGTAATGTTGTCACGAAGATAAACAGGTAAAATTTCATTTAGACGACGAATGAATGCTGCAGAAAATATAGTAAGTCCAAATGGTAATTTCCGAAGTCACATTTAGGTAAAATAGTCATATCCGGATATTGTTTACTTACTCACTAGATAGATTGATAGTCGAAGAGTTGGTTTGACAGATGCAAAGAATAGTAAAAGAGTAGGCAGCGGTACAGAAAACTAAAAGAGAAATAGCACCACTACAGCTCGGGGCCCTATGCTCGCTACGGCACATATTCACTTAAGAGTAGTGAATCCCCTGAGGACTTTAATAGCTGCACATAATTTCTAGTTTGTGACTTTGTGGCACATCTGGCGGAAGTGCGTACGTAAATTGATCTAACCATGAACATGGATGTATGTCATTCTTAGAATTGCGGAAGATCTTAAATTTCCGGACAGTCAAAAAGTGTTTATAGTCAAAGTTTTCGCCTCGTGGCGACAAAGACCTACCGCGTCTGTCCCAGTCCGAATGTCGATTATTGTAAAGTTCGCGCGCCTGGCGCTCTCTTGTTGCATCCCGTAAATGAAACAAATTATTTTCTTCACACCCCTCTGCTACCTGTGATTCTAAATTTCTTCTGCTATCTTTTCCTACAATTTCGCCTTCGATTTGTTTGACTTGCTTCCGTAATGCCTCAAATTCCTTTTTCACGCGTTCATTAAATTTTCCCTGATTTTCAACATGCTTATTTATGTTCTGATACTCTTCGGTTTCTGCAAATGGTAATGGAACTGTATCATCCGAATCTCTGTCCCCATGTAAACTAAGATTTGTCAGTTTATCTGAAATTTCCTCAACTCTTTCCGATAAGTCACCTAATTGTTCTTTCTGTTTATTTACGTCTTCCGTAAGTGTCGCGACTCGGGTTTCAGTATTAACACATTTAGTAGTTAATTGTTCATATTGTCGTGTTAGATTATTTATTCTGTCATTTGGTACGGATTCCTCGATTCTTTCAAATATTTCTTTCTTATCGTTTGCACGTTGTAAATTTAACTCTGAAAATTTTTGTACTATCACGCGATCTCTTTCTTCCTGTTCTCTATCCTGTTCCCTTTGTCTGATTTCTACTGCAATTAATCTATTATTGTGAGAATTCAGAATCGGTTGTACTTCTTCCCTGATTTCTTTCTTTAATTCATCTTTCATATTTTTGAAACATGTCCCTATTAGTGAATCTATCCGTGTTTCCAAAGTTCCCATCTCTGTTTTTAAATTCAGACCCTAACCGAGTTTCCATTGTTCCCATCCGTGTTTCCATTGTTCCTATCTCAGTTTTAATTTCAGATCGCAAAGTTCCCATCTCTGTTTTAATTGTTTCCATTCGTGTTTCCATTGTTCCCATCTGTGTTTTTAATTCAGATCGTAAATTTAATATTGCACTCATTAACTGCTCCATATTAACTTGTTCTAATTCTTTTCGCCCCTAACATTTCCCGCAAAACCATTTTCCTTCGTCATAGCTGTAAAGCTATCAGTGTTCGATACTATTTCAGAATCTTCAATTGTTAATCTCGTATCCTGTGAATTTTCTGATAGAGAAAAATTTTGAAATGGTTCCGGACTATTTTCCCGACTTATTACATTGTTTTCCACTTCATTATTCATCGCACTGTTTTCCTCTGTTGGCGAGTTCGCCATGTTAACAATTTCGTCATTCTCACTATTCATCATTTTTGCCTTTTTCATTGATCGCGTAATCATTTACAAAATATACGAAAGATTCGTCACTGTACGAAACTTACACACAATGACTCCTTATCTCCAACAATACTATTCACACTATATGTTTCCCTCAAACACGATTAACGAACAATTGAAATAATTGCACTAATTTGTCAAACGCGTATACAAGGCAATAAAAATACAACAAAAAAACTAAATTTTGAAAAATACCATTAGAAGAATGCCAATTACCAAATCTACACACTCAATACAGACTACAATTACTAACTACAAATTACTACAACAATACTACAGTCTACTATTTTTACAATCAGAAGATTCCAAGGGACGATCCGAAGCAGCGGTCGCCACGTGCATGGGGGCTTAATTAAATATTATTGAAAATATTTTTGATAGCTGTATGTCCGATTACGCAGTGTCTCGTAATCGGTTGGCCCTGACTAGTACTATTACGCAATCTGACTGCAACAAACAATGAAAGAAAATTTTCGTAAACACAGTTAATTAATTAAGTCCCCAGCAACTATAAAATCTACGAAACCAATAAGCACAAGAGTCACTGTTCTGTATGTGGGAGTGTGACTCAACGCACATCTGACACGGTTCTTCTTCAACAAGACAAGAATTTTGATACCAATTATACTGACGTGACAAAAGAAAATTAGAAAAACTATAATTACGCAAGAAAACCAGAATTCACTCTAATACAAGAACACGAGCCAGATGCTTTGTTGACTGAACCTGTAGTGAGGCATTATTTCAGACACACAAATAATAAAGAACATTGTGGTTTTTACCTTCATATATATTGACGAAATGCACTCTAATCATTACAATAACATCTGCTATCTCTCCCTTCAAATAACTGCATAAAACATGGAACAACACTCTTTACTACAACATATCGCTCCGACTTCACGACAAGCAGTGCCCCCTAGCACATCTCAACACGAACCGTCTTCTACGAGCTCTGCCCACGCACACACTGCTACGAGCTCTCGACAAGCACTGACTTCCACGAGCTCTCTAATAGCACTGACTGCTATGAACTCTCGACAACCACTGTGGAGGCGGCTTAATAGTACTCTTTGGCGCAATCTCTGGCGCAGTGGCACAGTGTAGCCACCTTTCAATACATCAGGTAAACCGATGGGCAAGAACCATGACTGGATGCTTCAAGCATAGAATGAAATAACTTCAATATATACCAGAACAACAACATCAAAACCCACGTGCCAGCAGGATACCAGTCAGCTCTTCTGGTATAGCGTACGCTTACGTGCCTGTCTCCACAGTGCAATACAGAGATCTGCTGCATTGTCTCTCCCTCTGAGGACAACGTGTAACTTCAACAAGAAACTGCACCTCCTCAGAACTCCCAGATTGTATTGGTCAGTTTAAATAACACTCAATGAACAGAAGGAATATTGTTCGAACCCCGAGACACCTAATCCTTATTGACCACATACCACACGCTACCAAGAGCAGATCTGTGTTCTTGGCAAATATTAGATGGATCTCTGTGAGTTCTGGACAATATGGGTCAGAAGTGTAGTTCTTCAATGATTTTATGAGTGAGGAGGTACTTACCACTGTCCTTCGAACCGGAATCATTAACGAATCGAACTCGTATGCACAAAAAGCTATGTTTTAAGAAAATCCAGTTTTCCACGCACCTCAATGACAGATCTGAGCTATGTGTCGTACAATGATATGATTTTGATGTATGTCCGAGTTTGACACATGTGGATAGTCTTTGTAAAATGTGTTACCAATAGAGTTAGCAGTAATAAAGTAATAAATTATTACGCCTTGCCTGATGCTGAGGTTTTACAGCATTAATAGCGAAAATATAGTAAGCGGTACATTATTCTCTTTTATTATTATCAGGTGGGGTGGGGGCAGGGGTGTATCAGCGCTAAATAGCATGAAATCAGATGTAAATTTTGTCACAAGTCGTCCTGTGCTTGCTTTTTCAAATACTGTGTGAATATAAAGGACAGTTTGAAATTTTCCACCTCTGCTGTTTTCAACTGGATTGTTACACCTTGCACGACTGCAAGTTTAATACAGGCTGATGCAATGTGAAACCTTGCTTGTTGCAAAATTTTATCATTATTGATAACGAGAAGTACTCTACAGGTTTTTTTCTACGAGTATCAAAATATGTGACTAAATTGCCGTATCTCCGCTACCACTCCCCTCCCCTCTTCTCCCCCCCCCCCCCCCCCACCAACCGTGTCACTCAGGTAGCTCTGTTAAAAACAGAATTTTGTTCTGCAGACAAAAATATGTTTTTCATGACTTTTTAGTCTTTGTTGTCCTTATTGTACAAGATCACTAGAGAAGTAATTACATAGTGGGACTCAAAATCCAAATGAGTGTTTTAGCTGCTTTATACGGGAACACACAAAAAAACTGCTGTGATAGGCCTTAGTACATCGAAAATTAGTGCACTCTACTTGCAATGTGAAACCTTGTACGTTGCAAAATTTTATCATTGTTCATAACGAGAAGTACTCTACAGGTTTTTTTTCTACGAGTATGAAAATATGTGACTAAATTACCGTATCTAATGACGGAATTTATTTAGAAATTTCATTTGTGAACGCAGCAGAGGGACCGTAGACCTTAGTATTGGCCATAAATTTCAACTTGATATCTGTACCCATCTGTAAGACAAAATATTCTTAACAGACGGACGAACAGAAAGGGAAATAAGATATGAAAAAAAAAATCCTTGTGGTTTGGTAAAAAATTTATAGTTTTCGAGTTTTTTCTTTGGTTTTAATGTAAAACCTTCCTTTTTGCTAAATTTCATGAGTCTACGCCAACGGAAAGTACCCTAAAGCTTATTATGAGAGAGTTTGAGTATTGAAATATGTGACATAAATGGCCATACCTATTGACAGCTTTGCTATAGAAGATTCAATATTTTACACCGCCAGGGAATAATAGAGCTGAATATGGGATGAATTTTTACTTGCCTGTTCCTGAGCAAAAAATGTTTTAACAGTCTTAGTATAGTTCCGTTTTTACCGTTTGAGTTACAGAACCATGATATTCATCTCAATGCAACCGCAAAGCGTATACAGGAATAAATGTATCTACATTCTGTATATATGAAACAAGATTTCGCAGCGAGTTTCTCTTTCAGAAACTATTTTTGAATATTGTTGGTTTGTGAGAGGATTATGTTATGCCTTGTGTAAGCAGCATCGTCTGCCAGCACCTGTCGGATTTCAACACTGGCGGGACCGAGGCTATCCACCCTGTCGTTTGTCGTTCCACATCATTGCTCGTATGGCCGGGATCACAAGACTGCCACGGAAATATGGGACCGTAGGATCAGGTGGTGGGTACAGAGCGCAATGTAGGATCACAACTGCCCTTCGAGAACGGTGCCCTGTCTGCAGACGTGCTGTCCCTTACGCTCGAAGCAGCTTCGTGTAGTAATGCATCTCTGCAATCCCTTCATGTGTTTATGCTAGGTATTACGGACATTTATGTGATCGGGAATGCTCAGTAGCAGCCAGGCTACATGTACATCTGACAGTTATACGTCAGCAAGGAGCACTAACGATAACGTCATAGGAGGCAATGTTGTGCAACCTTAGTAGGGACAAGATCCGACTATTCGGGAGAAGGGTCTTATAAACTGAGACAGTGGTCCGAGACAAACTTCCGTCACAGTGTCCATAAACGTGACGTCAGATCCGCCAAGCAACAGCGATCTAAACGCACATTGGCTGAAAGTTTATATATATATATGCGTAGGAGACGAATGAAGTGTTTCTCTTAGCTGAGGGAGAAAGATGGGGTCTCTTGTTCGTCAGGAACACAGGGCGAGATAGTAGCGAGGTGCCACTCAAAATTCACGGTCCAGTCACCGTGGGCGGCTCCAAAAGAACGGTCGCGAGAAAATATTCCAGCTGTTAAACAAGATATAAAGTTAAAGTGAAGGTATTAGTTATCAGTAAACGCCACTTGTCGTGGGCAGTATCTATCACGAGTAAGGAAAGTGATAAATGTGTTGAAATTGTTGAATACAACGGCGTAGCCAAGAGCCGTCATATTGGAAATTTTGTGACGTGTGTTTCAAAGTATTCTTCATTAAAACGAGTACATTACAAAACGTTGTTAACATTTAATAACTCACATCCCACTTCAGCGGGATCACAAACATACATTGAACCTGGCGCCTGAGTGCTACTCCTGTGCGACGAGGGGCTACCGAAGCAGCAAGACACCAGGTTAGTAATACAGCAGCCAGAGAAGTAAGGCAGAGTCGCTTCCTTCTCACTACAATGACACAGAGGGCATTGTAGTGTGTCCGAGAACCAGCGCTGTCAGATTACAATCATCACAGGGCGTGGTGGCGTAGTGTGTTACTGGCAATAAGCGCAATCGCCTCTTCTCCTTCTATCCGGTTATTTGGATAGGAGCCCTTAAGTTTATGACTGGTTAAAGTCGATGAGTGTGTGGTATCTTCGAGATCTCCGTTTTGTACACTTTGTAGCTATCTCTAATACGCGGTTGTTTTTTTATTAATGTCTTAGCAATTGTCGATTTGTTAGTATTTATCTGTGACTTATTAACTTATTCCTTTACCTCTGCTGATGATTCGTTGGTCCGAAGAACACCAATTTGCTCCATGGTACGACCCAAAATGAAACTATAGACCACACTAAAAATTGATTTGTTAAGTGAGTTCTAAGATCGGGAGGCGGACACAACATCCCACATCCAATAGGCCTACAGGCATGCCTTATATACCACGGCGATGCGTAAACCAACCTTCACGATGGAGAAAACTTTGCTTTTTTACGTCAAAGTGAAGTTTAAATGTGTAACAGTTGTTTTAAAAAACAAAGAAACAACATTATATTAACTGCGTGGAAATTATTTACGGCCACTGCTAGTGTAATATCAATAAGAAATTTATATTTAAAATAATTTGCTAGAGCCACTATTTTTTGCCTTTCTTATACAAGAAACAGCTTCATAATTCTTAAATTATTTTCCCTGGTTTCTATATCAAAACTAATAGCATTACTGTTGCTTTTATATTGAATCTCTAACTCCAAGAGTTTCGATACTTTCTGACAGTTACATGAGCCTAGAAAACCTAGTCTGCTGTACAAAAAGCCAGTTTTATACATAATTCACTATTGTGAGTTCGGATATTTTACTCCTACTAATATACAAGATAGCAGTAGAATATATGCATTTTTTTTCTTTTCTGAATTTTTAATCACTCTGAAGCACATTAAAATGCAGTAACTTTTTAATATTTTGGTATCCATATGCATTAAAAACGTTTGACCAAAAATCGGCGCTTAGTCAATTCCAGTAACCTGTGAGCTTTCTGTACTTGCTATCTAACCTGAGCAAGTCGAAGATTCCCAGTGACGTGACACGATACATCCAGCCTCCCCCAGAAAATTTGCTTCACGACCAGTACCGTTATAGAGTTCATAATAGATGGGCATTAGCCACGTCCCATAACTTTTGTTCACCGTAAAAGAGTTTTCTCTATTTTGCGGTTTCACTAAGATAGATAATGCTTACCAGATTCAAATGTAGAATCGTATCTTTGTTTGGACGACTTCCGAAGTGTCTACCATGAGCAGTCGAGTTTCATTCTGAGTAGCAGCTTACGAATGACTTTAAAGTGAGTCGTCGGACAGTAGAAGATTAAATTCGCCGAGCTGCAGAAATCCAGTGCCAGAAAGGAGAGAAAAGTGATAAGAACACTGCAACACAAACAAACACTACAGACATCGTAAAGACATTATCTTTGATACTGCAATTAAATTCTTGATATCAGATAATATCGTACAGATTAAAATATTTTTTGTGATATATAGAAAGTGGCGCTCATTACGTAAAATTTGGTTAATTGCTATCCTTATTGCTGTTATAATTTTAATTGCCAGTTGTATGAACTTTTTTTTCTCGAAATACTACTTTCGCTTCTGCGGAAATATACTGATATAACTATTCAATTGTATTCGTAAAAGCGGCAAGTTCCTGCTACTTAGGTAATCTATGACACTCCGATAAACTGAAACCTGTTCGTCGAAAGCAACTTTTTCAGTTCTGCTGTCACGAGAAAGATATTGCTCACTTTTCTGCTAAATATGACTTGACTAGGAACTCGTATGACTTTTACCTCTACAGCGATAGCAGTACATTGTGTTGATATGAGCTGTCAGGCGCAAGGGACAGTTAATCAGTTACTTACCACTCAAGCAGTAAAAGAAAGGAAACTGGCATTATTTAAGAAAGAACTTACTGTATCTAAAAACATAATTTCATTACGAAAAGTAAAGGATTTCACAGAAAAGTGTTTTATCTCTTACTGAAAGGCTTGATATTACATTAAACATTTTCACTAAGCTTCAGGAAGTAACTAATTCTTGGACGTTCTAAATTCTGTATTGTAAGTAATTTTTTAAATATTGAAATATATTGTAGAAAAAATCTGAAATTACCAGTATTATGGGCAACAGGCCTAACAAACTGTTGTACAAAATTGTATTCCATTTGATGTATGGGAAAGGCGCCACTTACCTTCTAATGCTGTAGTCAATATTCCATCGCCTGTACGGCGGTGACACCTGTCGGCTCGAGCTGCAGGTTGGCTCACACGAAAAAATATCTTTCATCGTTAACGCATGTCTCATACCACGTATGCAGCTACCTTCTTGTTCTATATGGATGATGTATTGCCCTAAACCACTGTCCTCCTTAATGAAAGTCTGCTTCAAAGCCACGTTTTGATGCTACGTAATTTGTTAATGACTTTCATCGCGTTGTGATCAGTCACTCACCTTCGAATCACTGTCACCGCCGGATGCATGTAATGATTTAAAACTATTCATTATATGGTTGCGGATTTCAGATTGCATACATTGTGTATCCCCAATCGGCGTATCAGTCTGTCCTTAGCTGCTCTGCATTTCGAAATATGGCAACTGTGCCAGACCTTGTGTTTGCCTAGCTCTTAATTCGAAGCCAGACGTATACGTTCACGATTCATGGTCGGAAAAATCCATTTGGAAAGGGTAGGTCGCTGGGGGTTCACCTCCCTGTTGCCGAATGATAAAACTTAACAATACGTAGCAGCAGTCTCTCCACCTCGCTCTTCGCCACGAACTAACTGTGTGGACGGCTAACATGACGGGCAACAGCCGCAAGACATCTGTTACAGAAGCAGTGGGCAGTGTCATCAGACCTCGAGCAGATACAGCACGTGAATAGCTCTAGCACAAAGACTTCCTGCGGATGGTAGGACTTAGGATCCTGAGAGGCGGCCAATTTTACTGCCTCCGACGAAGTACTCGGACTTTATCCCTGTAGCGGCCAGCTACTGGCAGTGCTTTATGTCAAAACCGTGTTTTACCTTAAGGTCCTACACCATCAAGCAAACAATAGTCTATCTTCTCAGGTCTAGTCGCTTGGGACCTTTGAGTTATTGCGTAGTGTTGAGTATAGTCGTGATAATCCATTGATTACATATTCGCATGGCACTCGTGGGACTGAAGCACACTTGTGGAGCCGTATCTGGGAACGATAAACTGCTGTCTCTATATGCGACGATACGGTGGCTGTCGAATTCCAACACATGAAGGCAGACATTTGTCCTTCTTAGCCGGCCGCCGTGGCCGAGCGATTCTAGGCGCGGAACCGCGCTGCTGCTGCGGTCGCAGGTTCGAATCCTGCCTGGGGCATAGATGTGTGTGATGTCCTTAGTTTAGTAAGGTTCAAGTAGTTCTAAGTTCTGATGACTTCAGATGTTAAGTGCTTAGAGCCATTAGAACCATTGCTCCTTCTTACACGAAGCATAACATGGTTTTACCACTGACGCTTAACATTCAAATATGGCTTCGGAATAAGAGACCTGTTGCGTTGTATTTCCTTATACAGAGAATGAACATGGCGTTACTCCAACCTTCTTGTGTTTGTGCTGCTATCCAAGCGTGTGGTACCACTGGTGGCTCTTGCGTAAGAGCACACGAGCTCGCGAACACCATAGCTTTTGACACCTTGCGAATTTTTTGGTTATTTTGCTTTGAATGCTGTGAAACGTAATGTAATGCACCAATCTGAAATGCACAGCACTAAATCTACCTCGCTATGCTCCACTGCTACTTCTCCAGACTTCGTGAAACTTGGCATGCGGGTCTCATGTACACCTTCAGTTGTGCACGTTTTAAGAGGCTCTCGCGCATGTGCAACTGGTGTGACACAATTGCCTTATGGGTCAATCACAAACGGATCTGAGAAACAATGTGCGCGGTGCACGGCGTGCACAGCCACAAGCCCTTAGGCCCTACCGCACTGGGACGACGCGGCAGGTCTGCTGGCCGCTCGTGCTGGCAGTGCTCAGGTCTGCCAGTACAAGACGCCAGCAGGGACGCCAGAGGAATGCCTTCAGTCAGCGCTCAGTGGAAGAGCTGCAAGCTTTGTGTGCAAGTTCAAATTAAAAAGGGAATGCAGAATAAGAAGTTCTGGGCGCATCTGTTCATTGCTGATCGTGACTTCAACGGGTTATTTAACACACTTTACAATGATTTAAGAAAATACAGCGCTAAGTTTTCCAGTATCCTGGAAATATTATTCTATTCATTCGACGAAATGATGGATAGCTCCTGATTTTAACTGACGAAAAGTTTCACCGTTTTAAGGAAAGTAATCTCTTCATGGGAAAACATTTTCGTGACCTGTGTATTGGGTAGCTAAATATTTGCTGTCAGCAGTAATATATACTGTTTTAGCTGTATCTGTGAAGGATACACAGAAGTGATTTCCAGTGTTTATTCGAAAAGTACGTTACTGTAAATGGAAATTAAATTTGCGAATGTTTTACAAAGAAGTCAGAAAACGGTCTCCTTTGTTTACATATCTTTTTTCTTAAGATAATTCTAGAGTGTCTGATGTATCTTACTCATCACTTGCTGCAGCAGGAGATGTAGCTGTGCTATTTCGGTCTGGAGGTAGGATTTGAGAAAAACTTACATAGCCCGGAAAGTAAACGTGCTTTGTCTGTGATACATGGTCCTTGTGGTTGGAGTGGAGCATTAGGAACAGGTTATGAGGAAATTGAGAATCAATAATTTCCACGCTCTCCAGTTAGTTAGAAAACGGAAAATGTATTATTATAAGTAATTTCACCGTTATTGTAGTGTGGAGAGGCTTATTCTTCGTACAAAACTTCATTTATGACTCTCCTAATTCCCAACACTTCTTCTTCCATTTCACGTTTTGAATAGTTTTGAGATTGAGTGTCCCAAGTTGTTGATCTCGTCCTCATCTCGCAAATAAAACAAAAGCAGAGCCGCCAGGCTGGCAGGCCTACTGGCAGAGCTGCCACACTCAGGTAAATGCCAGGTGAGTTAGGCTCCATTGGGTCCCTAGCTTCTGTCTGGTGCCCCTCCCAGCAGACCTGCTGTGGCACTGCAGCAGACATTAGTCCATTCACTCACTAATAGAATGGGCATCAGTATACGTTATTGTTATACTGACAGAAAAACTTATTCTGTGGAATTCTGAATGAAACATGGCGTGTTAAGTTTTGGATTCTATCAAGCAGTAATCCATTTGTGGCGCTAAAATCCTAAAGAACATCATAGTCGATTGTGAGACTGTAGCATTTATTCATGCTTCTGATAGCTGTTGATCTTATTGTGGGTCAGATTTATCTGTGATGTAGGCCCACACTGTAGCTACGAACATTCACGAAAAGCTGTCTCCCTGCTTTCTGTGATATTCACTTAAATGTGGGATCGAAGACAGTGTGCTTTTTGCCCTAATTGTTCCCACTGCGTCATTTTTACTGTAGTTAAATGAAATGAATTAAATTATTTCCATAAACGGCAATTCGTGTTTGGAGTTTGCTGTTTACTGTGCAGAAATCGACTTTTGTGCGCAGTATTAACATGAACTCTGTTGAAGCTGTTGTAAGTGCTGAGAGGAAATAAAATTATCAGGAAAAGTTAGCCATAAAGGATCTGGGGTCACCCAGACCAGCTCCATTGACTGAGAAAGTGTCTAAAACAAATAAATGTGATTAAAAGGCAACACTTAATAAAGAAGTCTAATAAGAGTTAATTGTTGTGCGGGTGCAACGTAACAATGTTTGATATTCCGCCAGGAAGTTAATTCGTCAATAATACTTCTGTTCGGGATACTGTACGTTTGTCCGAAAAAATACAGGACGAAAACTCTCACTTGCGTAGAAATGCGAATCGGAGAGTAGCGAAGGATTTAACATTATTTCGTTCTTTCCCTGAACTGTAAATTATATACAAAACAACAAAATTCCACATAAACAGTTCTTTCTTTTTTCAGACAAGCTATGCATATTATTATTATGATTACTGGCAGTGGCTGTAGTCGTCTAAATATGTTACATGTTACTAAACGTAAGAGTTGTAAGCAGATGCTATTAATTTCACACACTCATATTTATCTGAATCAAAAAATTTGTGAACACCCAAATATATGCTAACTAGTCCCCATTCTGTAGTACACAAAATGCCAGTTTGACGTCTGTCACATGCCACTTTTCAAAGACGTTGCAATTTTAACAGGCAGCAGCCTAAATGCTGAATTTCCTGCTACGTATGTTAACTACGATATTCTGATAAATAGAAGCAGGTTCGGTGACTAATATTTTCCAGTCTGCTGTCACAAGACCACTTATTACTTCCTTCTGTGCTTCTTATCTTTAACTAGGAAGTAGTGTAACTTGTAGCACCCTCACAACTAAGCGCAACATTTCCTAGCGTTGATATGATATCAGGTACTAGTGGCAGCCAAGGATTTACACTCTGTCTTTCCCTCCCCCCCCTCCCCCTATGGTCAAGGCCTCGACGCAGGAACAGGTTCTTGCAGCATGGCATGATGGCATGTAGTATGTATCATGTACACCTCACTTCCACTGCCGCAGCAAGCATTTACAAATCTTTTTGTTTGAAACCTAAATGAAATAAAACGAAAAAAATTAAAACAGTGGTGTAGCATGTGTATGATAATGATACAGATTACTGCTGTTGCTGAGAGATGCGAAAATGTGAGTAGTTTTTCCTAGAGATCGTCCCAGACGGAAACTGCAAAGCGTGCTGGCATTTATTTGGAAAAGCTTAGCCTCACAGCTTCCACGAAGTACACCAGTACCTCTTGCAGAAATACCAGATACCTGAGACAAATTTAGCGGGGAGGAAAGATTTAATTCCGTACAAAACCATGAAGGACACGTATACGATGAACAATGACTTCTTAGGTGCGCTAAAAATGACAGGAGCGTGAGGCAACATGGTTCTTTCGATTGTTGAATGAACTCAAAGATAAATCAAAGATAAAAGGCCGTGGGTGAAAGTAATTTGGAGTGGATGCTGGAGAAGGTCTGCACAATGTTGTTGGAACCGACAGTGGAAGCTTACATGTGGTTCAAAACCTGCCAAGTTGATAGCATACTCCTTTCAAGATTATATGGTAGTTTTCATGTATCACCTTTCCTGTACGCCGGCATGGAACCATTCTACTGGCAGACGTCGGAGCCCCCCATCCACATACTGCATTCCACAGAGCACATTCTTCACGGGGCCAGACAAATGATAGACAAGAGGGATATCCAAGCTGTGGAGTGGATGTGGAAGAGCACTCCAAAGAAGCTTCATGAGCTCGTCTCGGCTGCGCAGACTTACGTGGGGTTTTGTATTGTCGTGAAGAAGGAAGGTAGTTTGCATTTCTGTGACGAAGAGCACGCTCAATTAGTCACAGCTGTGTGCGGCTAGCCGGTATGCAGGATGTCGGACAGGTTTGCGCAACAACTCAACGTGCCTTTGTTCACTGTCAGGTCTCCGTAGAAGTTCTGCAAGCACGTATTCATATCCGCGATGCCCTGGTTTTCTACCAAAAGAAACTCAATGACACCTCCCTGTTTGGAACGCACACCAGTTGCAGACGGCAATCTGGAGGCTACGTATCACCGCCACCTTTCAAAACCTCGTGATACTATACAGGGTGGTCCCGAATTCATGGTACAAACTTTAATGGTAGGTACAGGACATTGTAACAAGGATTTATTGTATAGGAATGTATAGTCGCAGGTGACGCGGTGAGGCGTAAACAGGGGAAAGAGAAATGGAGTGATCGGTTGGTGTCACTGCCGGTAGAGGGCAGTAGATGAACATGATGTATCGCAGTAGGGACAAGCGCCATTCACAATTGTGCTGCCGTAGACGATGGGTGACTTTACGTATGCAGAAAAAGCAGACATGCATTACATGTACGGCCGTGCAAATGGTAACGCCAGAGCTGCGTTACGAATGTATCGCGCGGAGTATCCTAATCGACGAATGCCGGATCATAGAATTTTTCAACGGTTACATCGTCAACTTTGTGAAACAGGTACGTTCGACGTCAACAGACATGACGCTGGTCGATTAAGAGCTGTACGCACTCCAAGACTGGAAGAACGCATCTTGAACATAGTGGCTGATAGATCCGAGTCAAGCACAAGAACTGTTGCGCGTGACGTACATGTGAGTCATCAGACTGTATGCAGAGTGTTAAATGAAAATCGCTTACACCCCTTCCATTTTCAAAAAGTACAAGCATTGAATCCGGCAGATTATCCTCTTCGCGTGAACTTCTGCCAGTGGTTGTTGCAGCAATGTGCGTTGCAGCCGGATTTCGTAGGTCATGTGCTATTTACAGATGAAGCGACATTTTCACGCGAGGGTGTCTTTAATGCGCACAATTCCCATGTGTGGGCAACAGATAATCCACATGCAACGCGTCCACATGCGTATCAACAACGTTTCGGTATTAATGTGTGGGCTGGTATTGTGAACGACTTTTTGATTGGGCCATACTTACTACCCACGCGACTCTGTGGCGAAAGCTATCTTATTTTTCTGCAAGAAGTGTTACCAGAACTGCTGCAAGATGTTCCGCTCGCCATTCGTAACCGCATGTGGTTTCAGCACGATGGAGCGCCAGCACACTTCAGCACTGCTGTACGGAATTACCTGAATGCCACGTTTGGTGCTAGATGGATTGGGCGTGGTGGACCAGTCCCTTGGCCACCCCGATCTCCTGATTTCTCTTGCCTCGATTACTTTTTATGGGGACATCTTAAGAGTCTTGTTTATGAGACTCCAGTTGACTCAGATGAGGATCTCGTTGCTCGCATATCTGTAGCTGCTGCAGGTGTGCGTGAAATACCAGGCATCTTTGAACGTGTACGCCAATCGCTGCACCGACGCTGTCAAGCATGTATCGCTCATGGTGGACGCAATTTTGAACACTTACTGTAAACATGACACTTGTCAACAACGATTTCAATAAAATCTTTCGTTTTCCTTTCGGCCGTTATTTCCCCTGTTTACGCCTCACCGCGTCACCTGGGACTATACATTCCTATACAATATATCCTTGTTACAATGTCCTGCACCTACCATTAAAGTTTGTACCATGAATTCGGGACCACCCTGTAGTGGCTGAAGCGGGAATATTCCACGATGTATCATAACAAAATCCGCATTTTCCCAACCGGAACTGCCGTTATTGGCTGAGAAGAAAAATGAATTGCATTACTTATTGCACGCACCTCATACAGGGTGTTTCAAAAATGACCGGTATATTTGAAACGGCAATAAAAACTAAACGAGCAGCGATAGAAATACACCGTTTGTTGCAATATGCTTGGGACAACAGTACATTTTCAGGCAGACAAACTTTCGAAATTACAGTAGTTACAATTTTCAACAACAGATGGCGCTGCGGTCTGGGACACTCTATAGTACGATATTTTCCACATATCTACCATGCGTAGCAATAATATGGCGTAGTCTCTGAATGAAATTACCCGAAACCTTTGACAACGTGTCTGGCGGAATGGCTTCACATGCAGATGAGATGTACTACTTCAGCTGTTCAATTGTTTCTGGATTCTGGCGGTACACCTGGTCTTTCAAGTGTCCCCACAGAAAGAAGTCACAGGGGTTCATGTCTGGCGAATAGGGAGGCCAATCCACGCCGCCTCCTGTATGTTTCGGATAGCCCAAAGCAATCACACGATCATCGAAATATTCATTCAGGAAATTAAAGACGTCGGCCGTGTGATGTGGCCGGGCACCATCTTGCATAAACCACGAGGTGTTCGCAGTGTCGTCTAAGGCAGTTTGTACCGCCACAAATTCACGAAGAATTTCCAGATTGCGAGATGCAGTAATCGTTTCGGAAAAATGGGCCAATGATTCCTTTGGAAGAAATGGCGGCCCAGACCAGTACTTTTTGAGGATGCAGGGACGATGGGACTGCAACATGGGGCTTTTCGGTTCCCCATATGCGCCAGTTCTGTTTATTGACAAAGCCGTCCAGGTAAAAATAAGCTTCGTCAGTAAACCAAATGCTGCCCACATGCATATCGCCGTCATCAATCCTGTGCACTACATCGTTAGCGAATGTCTCTCGTGCAGCAATGGTAGCGGCGCTGAGGGGTTGCCGCATTTGAATTTTGTAGGGATAGAGGTGTAAACTCTGGCGCATGAGACGATACGTGGACGTTGGCGTCATTTGGACCGCAGCTGCAACACGGCGAACGGAAACCCGAGGCCGCTGTTGGATCACCTGCTGCACTAGCTGCGCATTGCCCTCTGTGGTTGCCGTACGCGGTCGCCATACCTTTCCAGCACGTTCATCCGTCACGTTCCCAGTCCGCTGAAATTTTTCAAACAGATCTTTTATTGTATCGCTTTTCGGTCCTTTGGTTACACTAAACCTCCGTTGAAAACTTCGTCTTGTTGCAACAACACTGTGTTCTAGGCGGTGGAATTCCAACACCAGAAAAATCCTCTGTTCTAAGGAATAAACCATGTTGTCTACAGCACACTTGCACGTTGTGAACAGCACACGCTTACAGCAGAAAGACGACGTACAGAATGGCGCACCCACAGACTGCGATGTCTTCTATATCTTTCACATCACTTGCAGCGCCATCTGTTGTTGAAAATTGTAACTACTGTAATTTCGAAAGTTTGTCCGCCTGAAAATGTACTGTTGTCCCAAGTATATTGCAACAAACGGTGTATTTCTATCGCTGCTCGTTTAGTTTTTATTGCCGTTTCAAATATACCGGTCATTTTTGAAACACCCTGTAGATCATGCTACACAGTGTTGGTAGCTACTTTTATGTCAAATATGGTGGCCCGAGAACACATATTCAGATTTCCTGCAAATCACTGAATTGGGCTTACCCAACAAACTATTAGTCATTCCCTTCAAACAGTGGAAGGTCGCACTGTTGTGCAGTAGGTTATGTAGAACCATCCTCAGGCGGTCACGTGATTCTTAACTTTCGCTGTTAAGTCATCAGAATTAGGTGGTGGTTGAGGTGGATATATGAAAATCAGTTGTCATATGGTTATTGTAATCGCTTGAGAACGACTTGACCGATATCATTGGTTATTCTTTTGTTCTGCTCATTATTGTCAGGACAAGATTTGTATGAAAGAAAATCTTGGGAAAGTCTAACGAAAATGTCGAAAATTAACAACAGTTCCATCATGTATGAAATATCATCTGTTACGAGCGGCTGGATGGAATTGGTTGATTTCTGTTTTCGTTTTGTTCGTAATTCTCAGGACAAGGTTTGTATGAAGGAAACTTTCAGGAAAAATCCCCGTAAAAGTCGGAAATTAAAATCAGTTGCGTAAGATCATCTCTTGAGAACGGCTCGATCGATTTGGTTGACCTTGTGAACGTTATGAAAAACGAAATAAAAATATTGTCTTCAGTTTGACGGTGCTGCTGTCATGTTTTCAAAGAAAAAAATTGTTTGACAGGTGTATATATAATACATAACAAAGTGGAAAGTTGTTACTGAAAATCTAGAAAATTTCTTGACCACTTTACTAATAATTTTTACACGGTACTATGATGACTGCCCGGACGGACATAGGCTACATATTTTTATAAAACACATAATATCTACATATACGTAAATATTAAGGGGGAAGCGTTGTTATCACTAACGTCGATACGTTCTTGACCGTTTCACTTCCACTTTTTACACGATACTCTAACATTATCATAGAAATGTACACTTGCGGGAGGGGGGGGGGGAGGAGGAGACAGAGAGAGAGAAGTGGAGAAGGCTATGCAGAGAGAGATGGGAGGAGGAGGAGGAGGTGTACAGACAGAGAGAGGCGATGCGAAGTTGGGCAGAGAGGGTTTAAAGGCACATCTGCAAGCTGAGCTTTTATTAGAAGAAAACATAATTATAAGTAATTATGTAAAGAAATAATTTGAGCCCTAGATATAGTCCACGGTTGCATAAATATTGTATGCAGCCGTTGGAAACATTTGAAGGTTTTTGATCGTCGTATCTGTGGCGGAATAAGAGGCACCTTTTGTTTTTTAGGTCTTGTCCCGATCGGACGTATTTTGGCACACCGCCACTACTACCACATTATTTACGAGTTGCAATCAAACGGCACTCGCAATTGCGCAACAGAAATCTCAACATAAGCGTCGTAATTTAATTGTGTTTTATTTCAGAATATAATGTAATTAATAATCTACATATGTTTTATTTTGTATTGTTGGGTGACTTGGAATGGGAAAAGCTTCCGTACTTCTAAGGGAAAAGTCTTCCATCTCGATCCACCGTCGTCTTCAGATGCTGTCGTAATACGAAGTCCGATTTTAATCAAAACACAGAGAGCAGAAACACGGTTGAAAATACATGAACGGACCTTTTACAAAAAACCATGCTCAAATGAGGAGAGTCCGTATGATACTTAATATTGATTACTATAATTAATTGTAATGTCTTGATCAACGTATGAACGAGCTAAAACTAAAAGGGGGCAAGGAATTTAGGATATATATGTTGTTGTTGTGGTCTTCAGTCCTGAGAATGGTTTGATGCAGCTCTCCATGCTACTCTATCCTGTGCAAGCTTCTTCATCTCCCAGTACGTACTGCAGCCTAAATCCTTCTGAATCTGCTCAATGTATTCATCTCTTGGTCTCCCTCTGCGATTTTTACCCTCCACGCTGCCCTCCAATACTAAACTGGCGATCCCTTGAGGCCTCAGAACATGTCCTACCAACCGATCCCTTCCTCTAGTGAAGTTATGCCACAAACTCCTCTTCTCCCCAATTCTATTCAGTACCTCCTCATTAGTTATGTGATATATCCATCCAATATTCAGCATTCTTCTGTAGCACCACATTTCGAAAGCTTCTATTCTCTTCTTGTCCAAACTATTTATCGTCCATGTTTCACTTCCATACATGGCTTCACTCCATGCAAATACTTTCAGAAACGACTTCCTGACACTTAAATCTATACTTGATGTTAACAAATGTCTCTTCTTCAGAAACGCTTTCCTTGTCATTGCCAGTCTACATTTTATATCCTCTCTACTTCGACCATCATCAGTTATTTTGCTCCCCAAATAGCAAAACTCCTTTACTACTTTAAGTGTCTCATTTCCCAATCTAATTCCCTCAGCATCACCCGACTTAATTCGACTACATTCCATTATCTCCGTTTTGCTTTTGTTGATGTTCATCTTATATCCTCCTTTCAAGACACTGTCCATTAGGTTCAACTGCTCTTCCAAGTCCTTTCCTGTCTCTGACAGAATTACAATGTCATCGGCGAACCTCAAAGTTTATGTATATATATATATATATATATATATATATATATATATATATATATGCAATTCCAATACACACTTAGCAATTGCAAAGCACTGTCGTGTTCGTTAGTTTTTCATAAAAATAAAAAAAAGATATTCAGTTTTCAGAAACCTTTCATTTGAAATATTTCAACTGCCAGAGTCATTCTATAATTGGTCTTGTATAATATCTTGACGATATTCGTAAAGGAAATAATTTATTGTGTATTAATGTCTTTGGATGTAAAATATCCATTTATTAAGAAGCCAATGAAGTGCGACTTCTTGTAGCATTTTTCTTCTTAAAGTTAGTCGTTGTTAAGTAGCTGTCATGAAGTGGTAGTTGTTATGGAGTTGGCGCAAGAATTAATATCTCAAACGAGTTGAATGTACCAGAATGGATACGAAATGTGACTTGATGAAAATAAAACGAATGCTGAAACAACAGAAACTACTAATCCAAATTTTAAGAGAAAACACGATCGCACCGCCTACACTATTAGCCATATTTTCGACGAATAGCCACAGGAACCAGGTGAGTGCCTAATTTTAAGTATTATTTCGAACTTTCTTCTCGCTTAAAATGGATGTTTCGACTTAGTGTTACTGTGCATAGAAAATGCATATGAATAACTGGTGATCTTTAGAATCAATATGGAGAGGGGTTCGTGATTGGGTGACAAATGTTTTAACCGATGTACCCATTCGCGCTGCAAAGTCTAAATCGCATCGAATCACTGGACGAGGGCAGTTTGCTATATTGAGTGTGCACGTCCCAATTCCTCTCAGCTGTTGTTCTAAACTTGAATACGTGTGAGGAAAACAAATTGGTACAAAAGTTGAAATTCGCACTGATCTTACATTATCGTTGCGCTACATAACTCTACACGTAGTTCTCAAAACTGTGCATGAGACGACTGACAATAGTTGGGCCCAAGTTTGCCACACTGCGATGCTTCATGAAGTGAACGTCTTTGCATTTTTCACCATTACATGGTAGTTAAAAGGCTTTGCAGTAATTTTAATGCATTTTACCGAACAAAATATAGTCATATACAACAGATATGATAATCTGAGATTGCAACTAGTATTATCGACTAATTACTCGTGTGTGTAATGAACAGCAAGGGCTCTGTTACACTATGCTGGATCACTCCATACTTCGCTATATGTAGACGGAAGACAACAATCTCATGGACGATATCGGATGCATCAGCTAAACCATTCTCAAGAAGTAAGACGAAGGCGCTTCTACTAACCAAGCTGAGGTATATCAACTGCAGAACTGAACGATTTAAGTAAGAAAATAGGAACTTGGGACGAATCGATAAACGGACTTGTTAACAGAGGACACGACGTAACAACTGGCGATCGTATCATGTAGCCACTGAGTATGAGTGAAAACAGAAAACCCGTTAGCAGTGAGTGAAAACTACGAAACGTCAATATCGGTTATTGCAAACTATGGAATGACATTAGTAACGACAGAACTAAAACTGTGGATCGATTTTTTTTGTTGAAACGTGCAATCGTACCATTTCCGAAGTATATTCTTGAAATGTGTCTTCCACAACCTCCCTAAGTGAATTTATTATTTAACGTCCTGTAGACGACGAGGTTTAGACGGAGGTCAAACTACGACTGACGAATGTTGAAGAAAATTTAACGGCCGTATTCTTCTCATAGGAAATATGCCGGCATTAGCCTTATTCTGTTTCACGTCATCATAAAAAACCTAAGTATGGATGGTACTGCTATACTGATTGGGCGACACGCTGGCGATTGCCTTTATTGTTAGGTAAGAAAATAATTTGGTAGATCGTGTGATTCTATAGCTAAATGGCTTTTTCTACAATATTTTAAAATCTTTAAGCTTAATTTTCTTTCGTTGGAATTTCCAACTATTTCAGAAGCTTCTTTATTGTTAATATCTTCCTCGCAGTTGTCACCAACATGGATAAATTTTTTGAGAAGTGCTTTTCCGTTTAGCCAAGTGCTAACGCCGGTGAGGGTTTCAAACGGTGAATATGATTCTGGAACAGAGGAGGAGGAAAGAGGACCTATAAAAAAAAGGTAGTTTGCACATTTTAAATTCAAATCTCCGGTATCGAATTTTCGTTAGGTTCTATTCTTTTTTTATTCTTTCAGCTGTGGAAAACGTTTGGCGAAAATTATTGCCTATAAATATAATGGTTCGGAAAGCACGTTAAACTGTCTCTCTTCAGTAGTTGGCCGGATAAGTCATTTCAGACGTCAGGTAAAAGCTAGATGTTTCCATCATTAATAAGTTGGCTAGTACAGCACCTTGGGGTTCAGTACACCCGGACTGTTGTAGACACCTTTGTTACTGTTTCACTTTGTAATCAAGTTGGTGAGTCGTGGTACATGGCTACTTCATTTACACAATGCACTGGTTATACAAACCACAAAACTAAGCAATTAACAAGCATGAGATATAAAAATGATCATTCCCATCAGCATGAGGCAAATCTTACAAAGGGTATCGTGTGGTAGGTCTACATCTTTGATACTATACGTCTGGTGGCATAATACCGTACAACGAAGAAGTTTAACAATTTGGAATTTTACCCATCGATTGCCAATTTCATTTTTCAGCTTACGCTTTAGTTATTCTCTCAATTTTTATTTGTATGAATTCTTAGAATGTGTCTACGATGATAAGATAATCATAATGAGACTCTGAAATGTTGATATTGGTCCAAGTTGGGATCGGAGGGGTCTGTCTGGGAAAATGGGTTTAGACAGAAGAAACGTCACCTGAACTTTGCGTGCGCATGACAAATCTTAATCTTGGATACCTTTTTCGGAAAGCCTTTGAGTAGGAGGTATACATGGAAGGGTAAAAGAAATATCGGATTGACTATCTTTTGGTGAAGTATAGAGGACAGTATGAGCTATCCATGTGCTCACATTGACCCTAAATAGTGGCAATAAATCCCAGTGGCCCTTCAAGATCTCAAAGAAATCATCTGCAACTTTAGAAACGAGATGAGCTCGAGAAACCAAGACCTTATACTACCTTAGAATACCTAACGAAAGGTATAACAACGCTGAAAGTAGTTACTAGTGCAGATAACCGTAGAATCTGTTTCAGAAGGTATAATAAATGGAGCAAATAAAGAATCACGAAATTGCCAGCAGTGGATGAAAGACGAATGAAGGAAAAAAACCTAAAAAATTTAAGCCCTACAACTTCCTAGGAAATGGATTTAATCGAAAATGTATGAGATCTAAGAAAGAACGGATGTAGATAAGACGTTAATAGAGAGACTAGAAACTGAAACAGTTTAACGTAGATGCTGCATACCAACTTATAAACTATCACTTTAAGGAGAATTGAGTTTAGGGACGGAAAAAGTAATCAGCTAATGAAATAAACGGTAACACAACCTGACAAACTATACTCAGCAAAGCTTTGTAAGTGGTGTTTCGCGAAAGACGCCAGGGAATGGTCCGCTAGTCGCCCGGCGCGTTTGCCGGCTGTTGCCGCTGCCTTTGTCAGATGTCGCCTTGCGAAGTTTTCGGACTCCAATATTTCTCACATGCCACCTAAGCTGTGCGACTGAGTGAACTGGTGTTTACTTTTGGGTTTTTCATCAACTTTAATTATCTCAAATACTGTTGCTAGACGTCATTATTGCAACTGCTCAGAGTCCGGGGCTTTCGCTCCCCGTATATTCAAATGGTTGAAATGGCTCGGAGCACTATGGGACTTAACATCTGAGGTCATCTGTCCTCTAGAACTTAGAACTACTTAAACCTAACCAACCTAAGGACATCACACACATCAATGCCCGAGGCAGGATTCGAACCTGCGACCGTAGCAGTTCCGCGGTCCAGGACTGAGCGCCTAGAACCGCACGGCCACCACGGCCGGCACTGCCCGTATGTCGCTGGGACCTACCCTCAGACAGCAACCACGTGTGCATGTCCTCTATACTGTGCAGTTGTGTTCCAAAGTTTTGTTTTGAGTTTCCTGTCGCGTTTCCATGCGCTACGGTATACACGAAGGATGTGTTTCTTGAGATGAACTGTGCAAAAGCAAAATCATATGTTGAATGTCGGCTTGAATTCTTCCGAAAATTTCCCAGTGCGCATGTTCCCAATGATTCGACGACCCGCAGATTAGTGAAGAAATTTCAAGATACTGGACCTGTGTTACTCAAAGAAGACTTAGAGAACCTAATGTTATAACCGAAAATAAATTAGACGACATAGGGGAGGCTTGGAAAGAACTCCGAGGAAATTTCTCCGTCGTTTGGCATCTCAGACTGGTGTGTCACGGTTATCTGTGGATAGAGCTGTGCACAAACTGAAATTGAACCCGTACAAAATAACGGTAGTGCGTAAACTGCGGTACACAGATACTGTTGCTCGACATCGTTATTGCAACCGGTTGTTACAGTCTGTGAACGATGGGGAAGTTGATTCTGAAATCCATTTTGTCTGATGAAGCAAGGCTGCATTTTTCACAATACGTAAATTCCCAAAAAATCGACATTGGAGCTCTGAAAATCGTCATGAATTACATCAACAACATTCGCGTGATGTAAAAACTGGTGTGTGATGTGCAATTAGTGCTACACGAATTATTGGATAGATAATTTGCACGAAAGAATACTTTCTGACAGGTATGTGAGCAAAATACTGCATCTTTTTTTACCCCCAGGTAGGCTATTTCACTGGACTCGTTCTTCAGATCTAATTCAGCGTGATATTAAATTTTGTAGAATGTTAAAATACAAGGTCTAGGCAACCAATCCCCACATGCTCGAAGAGTTGGAAGACAGGGTTCGGCTGCTCTTACCATAAAGAGACATCATTTTGTTCAGCTACTGTAAATAAAGGTAAGCTTAATCATATAGAAACTTTGTTTAACTCAGAGGAAGAGCGCACGCAGCCGATTACTGGCAGAAAATTATTATTCTAGGAATATACTACAACCACCTACGTATTGTTGACATAGAGATTTTGAGGATAAGATTGGAATAATTACTTCACCCACCGAGACATTCAAACAATTATTCTTCCCGCGCTATGTAGGTCACTGTAAAGTGAAGAAACCCTAACAACTGGTACAATGGGATGTACCCCCTGCCATGCACCTCTCGGTGGTTTGTAGAGTGTAGATGTAGATTCAGTTTTCGAGAGTCGCGCGGTGGCGGCCGGTAGCCGTGCCGTGCGAACCCCTCCGAAGCGTCTTTCGTGAGACACCCTGTAGTTGACCAGCAGCAATTTGATCACTTAAAAGTGGCGACACTCTTCAAAATGATGATAGGGAATATTCAGTTCTGATACCACCTTTTAAAAAAGCCTTGGACAAACGTCGTGTATATGCCCAGGTATTGGTGAGACAACGTGGAACGCTTCGTCCACCAGGGCAATGTTCATGCAACTGGGAAATTTTCATCAGATCTTGAAGTGAATGTAATTGTTACACTTCCGATAAAAGCAAGATCGGATGCATTTAAAATTGCCGCACATTTTATCTTGTGTGGCGAGCATAAGAAAACAGTAGCAAATTTCGGACAAATGGAGGGGAGAACTGAAAATATATTAAAAGAGGGCGAGCTTAGGTTTAAGAGACGCAAGGGAACTCGAGAAGCTAACTTAGCACTCTGGATTATAAAAGAAGTTTATTTTAGAAAAAATAAGAAAATATATATTGCTTTAGTAGGTATCAGAAAAGATTCTGATAATATCGCATGGAAAGAAATTTTTGTTGGATTATCAGTTAATGGGACTTCTAAATCGTCCTGCCTGTGAGAATAAACTGAAGTAGTCACGGCAAACGTAATATAAGAAGTCAAAATCAGGAATCTGATACAGCATGGTAAGTAATTATAACCACTCATGTATAGCTTGTGTATCGCAATGGCAGTTACCTAATGAGGAATTATTTCTCTGTGTAAGTGGCTTGCCATTGTGAGAAAATCGGAATGACACGATTCACTGATGACAAAGCTGCATTAGGCGAAAGAAAATAAGAGTTTCATGGTAGCCAATGACTATAACATGCCCGCAAACAATACGAAAACTAAGGTAATGGTGAGCTAATGTGATGGACTTCATGGATCGATAAATTTTAATCTATGTCGAAAGACCTTTTGGTAAGGGGGACAAATTTTACTAGCTTACAAGTAGAGTAGGCGAGTAAAGAACATGCCTGAAAGGTACAGTACATACGAGTGATCATGTGGAAAGTGATTTCCCCATAAATACACTACTGCTAACGTAGAGTCCAGAGAGAAGTTTAAGGTATATTTAGAAGAGGACTCTGTATAATTGGGAAAAGTGAACAGTGAGAAAGACAGAAGGGAAATAACTTGAAGCCTTTTAAGTATGGTCAAAGTGATGGATTAACTGAGTTAATAGAGAAGAGGTTCTGTAACAGATCAACGACAAAAACCTTTAATAACAACCTTTCGAATGGAAAAGAGAAATCAGGTAAGCGGTCCATGGGGGCTTAATTATTTAGAATGCAAATAATTTTTTAATTTTAGTAGCTGCCTGTCCGGCTACGCTGTCCCGTAACCGGTTGGCCCTAACTGGTATTAGTACGCAATCTGACCGCATAGAATAACGACAAAGAATGAAAGAAAACTTCCGTTAACACACTTAATTAATTAAGTCCCCAGCAACTATAAAAGCTACGAAACAAAAACTACGAACAACAAAGCACAAGTGTAACTGTTCTGTGTGTGGAAGTGTGATTCAACGTACACATCTGGCACGGTTCTTCCTCAATAAGACAAGATATTTTAAATACCATTTACACTGAATTAATTAAATAATACTGAAATACTATAATTGCACATAGAAACCCGAATTACAGTCTAATACAAGAACACGAGCCAGATGCTTTGTTGACTGAACCTGTGACCAAGAGGCATTATTGTTTAAGACATTTGAAATAAAAAATTTTCTTTACCTTCATATACATTGACGAAAAGTACACTCTGATCATTACAACATCTCCATTCGAACAACATCAGCTGTCTAGCCCATCAAAACAACTGCACACGACATGGCCTCAAGTAATAAAGCTTTCAACATCCTCTCAGCAAAGCACTAACCACCACAACTTCTCAACAAGCACTGCCAATGGAGGCGGCGGAATAAAACTCTTTGGCACAATCTCTGGCGCTGTGACTCAGTGTAGCCACCTTTCAAATGCCCATCCACCACGGGCTAGAATTTGATGGTATTTTTGCCAACATTGGTGGTGAAAATACCACCAACTTCGTAAACAGAATACAGACAAAAATAAAAGATAATATTAATAAGTAAATATCACATAACTAAATAAATTTTGGCTTTGCACTGACCCTTCAATAACCTAATATATAAAATACAGTAAGGAATACAAATGCTTGCATAGATGTGATTTTACATAATAGTTTACACAAGTATCATGTGGTTAAACAATTCAATCAATAGCATCAGCAATGACGAATAGGTGCACGTAAGAGTCTCATAACATTTCATAAACAGTAAATACACAAAAAATCAGTTTATACAAATATTCATCTAAAATCCTTCCAATTGTTCAATAAACAAGTAGCACTCCTCGAAATAGTTGACAGTTTCAACAGTAGCACCCAGTAATGGTCAACAGGTACAAATAGCAGTCTCATAACATTTCATCAGCAGTATTTAAACAGCTCCAACAGTGGCACCCAGCAATGTCGAACAGGTGCAGACACCAACAAGTGACATTATGTCAGTAGAAACAATTTCATCAGTGGCACCCAGCAATATTGAACAGGTGCAGACACCAACAAGTGACATTATGTCAGTAGAAGCAGTTCCATCAGTGGCACCCAGCAATGTTGAGCAGGTGCAGACACCAACAAGTGACATTATTTCAGTAGAAGCAGTTCCATCAGGGGCACCCAGCAATGTTGAGCAGGTGCAGACACCAACAAGTGACATTATTTCAGTAGAAGCAGTTCCATCAGGGGCACCCAGCAATGTTGAGCAGGTGCAGACACCAACAAGTGACATTATTTCAGTAGAAACAGTTCCATCAGTGGCACCCAGCAATGTTGTACAGGTGCAGACACTGACAAGTGACATTATGTCAGTAGAACCAGTTCCATCAGTGGCACCCAGCAATGTTGAGCAGGTGCAGACAGCAACAAGTGACATTATGTCAGTAGAAGCAGTTCCATCAGTGGCACCCAGCAATGTTGAGCAGGTGCAAACAGCAACAAGTGACATTATGTCAGTAGAAACAGTTCCAACCGTGGCACCCAGCAATGTTGTACAGGTGCAGACACCGACAAGTGACATTATGTCAGTAGAAGCAGTTCCATCAGTGGCACCCAGCAATGTTGAACAGGTGCAGACACCAACAAGTGACATTATGTCAGTAGAAGCAGTTCTATCAGTGGCACCCAGCAATGTTGAGCAGGTGCAGACAGCAACAAGTGACATTATGTCAGTAGAAGCAGTTCCATCAGTGGCACCCAGCAATGTTGAACAGGTGCACACACCAACAAGTGACATTATGTCAGTAGAAGCAGTTCCATCAGTGGCACCCAGCAATGTTGAGCAGGTGCAGACACCAACAAGTGATATTATGTCAGTAGAAGCAGTTCCAACAGTGGCACCCAGCAATGTTGAGCAGGTGCAGACAGCAACAAGTGACATTACGTCAGTAGAAGCAGTTCCATCAGTGGCACCCAGCAATTTTGAACATGTGCAGACACCAACAAGTGACATTATGTCAGTAGAAGCAGTTCCATCAGTGGCACCCAGCTATGTTGAACAGGTGCAGACACCAATAAGTGACATTATGTCAGTAGGAGCAGTTCCAACAGCGGCACCCAGCAATGTCGAGCAGGTGCAGACAGCAACAAGTGACATTATGTCAGTAGAAGCAGTTCCATCAGTGGCACCCAGCAATGTTGAGCAGGTGCAGACAGCAACAAGTGACATTATGTCAGTAGAAGCAGTTCTATCAGTGGCACCCAGCAATATTGAACAAGTGCAGACACCAACAAGTGACAATATGTCAGTAGGAGCAGTTCCATCGGTGGCAACCAGCAATGTTGAGCAGGTGCAGACAGCAACAAGTGACATTATTTCAGTAGAAACCGTTCCATCAGTGGCACCCAGCAGTATTGAACAGGTGCAGCTAACAGTCCATAATATTCACTATCACTAATCAGACAGTTCCTCAGAGTTTATCATTTCCAAGTGGCACCCATCATGTTGAACAAGTGCAGGTAACAGTCCATAATATTCACTATCACTAGTCAGACAGTTCATCAGAGTTCATCATCAGAAATTAAACATTTCCAAGTGGCACCCATCATGTTGAACAAGTGCAGGTAACAGTCCATAATACTCACTTTCACTAATCAGACAGTTCATCACAGTTTATCAGCAGAAATTAAACATTTCCAAGTGGCACCCATCATTTTGAACAAGTGCAGGTAACAGTCCATAATATTCACTATCACTAGTCAGACAGTTCATCAGAGTTCATCAGCAGAAATTAAACATTTCCAAGTGGCACCCATCAATGTTGAACAAGTGCAGGTAACAGTCCATAATATTCACTATCACTAATCAGACAGCTCATCAGAGTTTATCAGCAGAAATTAAACATTTCCAAGTGGCACCCATCATGTTGAACAAGTGCAGGTAACAGTCCATAATATTCACTATCAATAATCAGACAGTTCATCAGAGTTTGTCCACAGAAATTAAACATCTCCAAGTGGCACCCATCATTTTGAACAAGTGCAGGTAACAGTCCATAATATTCACTATCACTAATTAGACAGTTCATCACAGTTCATCAGCAGAAATTAAACATTTCCAAGTGGCACCCATCATTTTGAACAAGTGCAGGTAACAATCCATTATATTCACTATCACTAATCAGACAGTTCATCAGAGTTTATCAGCAGAAATTGAACACTTCTAAGTGGCACCCATTAATGTTGAACAGGTGCAGGCATGAACAACAGATTGAATGCACACACAATTGCTTTTACAAAATCATTATTAATGCTCTTACACTAAACATACAAATTGTAATAAACACACAAATGATATCAGATAATTGTCATATGAACTATTACAATACACAAATAACAGTAAACCTATAATATTTATGGGTGTCAGTGCAAGCCACAACAAACAAGTAAAATTATACTTAGGAGATAGGTCGGTACCAATTATTTGGGATTAGGAAAGGAAAACACACTCACTCACTGTTCATCCACATTAAGTACTACTGTGTAGTTGAATAGTGTTAACTGCGTAAACGCAATTCTGTCGAAGATTTGATGTTCGACATGTGTATCAAGTAGTTGTGGCAGCAGTGTATAACAGTCAATAATAGTTAGTCAACGTCATAGTCATCATGTCAAGACCAATGTTTCCCAAGCCAAATCAAAATGTACGGTTTCTGAACAACTGTCAGTGTGCCAAGATATGCAAATGCTTCCTCTCCCCAAAAAGAAGTATATACTGCTTAGTGATTTAACAAGTGTGTGTGTAGACAATATTCCTTCTACTTGAGAGTTCTAGTCTGCCATCTTCATCCTCCTTGTTCCATATAAACCAACAAAAAAATATGCTCCTCACTTACTTTACCTCTTATCCACCAAAACTCCAACAATCATCAGCATCACATAATCTTAATACTTCAATAATACCTCTTACGTCAATACATATAAACCTTATCATCAATATCATTTACCTTACCTCTTGTCCACCAAAACTCCAATAATCATCAGCTTCACACAATCTCAATACCTCAATAACACCTCATCAATACGTCGACACATATAAACCTTATCGCCAATATCATTTCACTTCCATAACAACTCCTTCCTCTAGTCAGTCTACTCGAACAAGTACAGATAAAATCCTAGTGTAAACTTCAATTCATCATCCCATACAATCCGAAGACACAATGTCCACACACAACCTCTGTGTAATCCACCTGACCCAAATCTTCTACTCATTACGAATTTTAAAATACATTTTGGTTACCTTGTCCATCATTAAATAAAAGAAATGCCTACATGACCTCTAATAGCCTTTAGTTTGAATAACTTTCAGTAAGTAAGTACGAGTACAGAGTGTGAATGATAGTAATAATTCACAGTGTGTACACTACTTTAAGAATCATGGCAAAACAGAAGCAAACATGTGGAGTATTTCTTGTGTCAAGTGTCACTTGCTATTTCAATTGCTCACGAAGAATGCAGTGTAATAACTGTCAATGATCTAAACCTAGTGTTGGTATGTCATGTCGTTAGCTTCCTTCCTATTAGCATAAATTTATACAGCTTCCATAAAACCTCCAGCTCATGTGACTTCAATGAAGTTTCTTGTACCAACGTCGTTCGTAGAATTATAGCAGTTCATTCTTATCTTAAAATATAAGGCACTAAGCGTAAGCAAAACATGCAATAGCGAGTAAATATACCAGCAGAGAACAGAATGTCAACAAGTGGATGCAGCACAATTCCTACCACGAGGCTCTGCCAAGCGAACAATCTATAATTAATACCACAGTGTGACCTAAACTCTATGTTTGTACACAGTATATCAGCATTTCTATACACTAAATTCATAATAAACAGGTCATTAGCATCGTATCAGCCTAAGCAAATAAATGTTTGTATGTCAACTTAATAAGTAAACATGAAGGCGCAAGCAGATAAACCACAAAGTATAACTTACATACATAACCATATCAGCACAACTAATCAGGTGACAATTATAATTTAATAAATGAGAACAGCAGGCATATAATAAAAAAATGTGACGTCAGTGAAAAAGCATAGCCGCCATGCAATGCATAATATACACAAATAACAACCCTGTTCATTAATCAATCATTGTCAAAATCAGTTAATGTACGCAAGCATGTCGCTTCACAAGTAAATTCATAGAACATGAAATTTAGCTCAAAGTACGAATCACGTAATCGCGAGCAGCAAATTACGTCTAAAGTACGTACCTAAGTGGAAATATGTTACCTGAAAAATAAACTCAATTAATAGTTACCTTTTTAGTTTATTAGTTTCTTCTTCGAAATTACATTCTTCTTGAAAATTTCTCAATAGCAAGTCCTCTTAACGTCGGACACAAACAGAATTTACCTGAAGTTCTTAAATATTTTATACAACCGTATCCTGAAAAATACTGAACGTTAACAACATAATTTATCAAGTCACTATAGCTTTATACTGAATTTAATCGGAGAAATTAGACTGTGTATTTGTTTACGGCTGTCAGTGCATTCGCAATGAGCTCTCGATCAGCTGTAGGTACGCGTGACGTAGGAAGTAACTGTTTGCGGTCAACGACTGCTTTGTGCGCCGCGCAGACTTGACTGTTGCTTTGAGTATGTGCCGCCGCCGGAACACGGCGCGGTATCCTTGTATTCTCTGCGTGTTTACATGTAACTGTTAGTCTCTCAAAAGTATGTCATTCCACAAAAATTTTAACGTTCGATATATGACGTATTCCCTTAGAGCGCCGAGATTTAAGAGTTTCTACTTCGACAGTGTTATCATGAATAATTTTGCGAACTCTGTATGGACCGTTATAAAGCAGAAAAAATTTGCGACACAAGCCTTTTCCTTACTGAGACAAACGATGAGACTTAATTAACACCTTTTGACCAACTGACAAGATTTTTAAACGACCAGGACGCTTAGATGATTTCTCTCTTCTAACAGCCACAGATGCAATATTTTGTAGAGCCAGGTTGACAACTTCAGAATGCCGCAGTTTCCGTGAAGGCGGAAAAGGAAAGATTTCAGAAATGCGATTTGTCGGTGCTTTATTTTTTAATATCAATATAGGCGGTAAAGAAAATGAATCATTAGGGAGTTCATTCAGAATGTTTTGAAAAATATGAAGATACTGATCCCATGTTCTGTGATTCTGATGACAATAAAGTCGACACAATTTATTGATTTCCTTCATCCATCTCTCTGAAGCGTTAGATTGAGGGTGAAAAAGTGAAATGAAAATTGGTTTAATCTTACGACGCCGTAGAGTACGAAGCCAAATTTTAGAGCGAAACTGTGATCCATTATCTGATATAACCTTATCAACATGACCCACTTCTTTAAGAAAATGTTTGATGAAAGCGTTAGATACTGAACGAGCTGTTGCTTTGCGTAAAGGTGTAAAACACACATATTTTGATGTCAATTTCACTGCTACTAAAATGTACGTAAAATCATTAGTAGAACGAACCACTGGTCCGAACAAATCGACTGCAGCCATCTCCTTTAATTTCGCTGGAATGATAGGAAACAACGGTGCTCTGTGAGAAATAGTTGGCGGCTTAGCCTTTTGACATAAGTTGCATTTGGCAAGAACAGATCGAATACGTTTTTCCATATTACTGAAGTAGCAAATTTCTATTAAGTTATGATAGCATTTTCTGGTACCAAATCAATTTATTATCAATCAATTTATTAACCCACTCATCAGGAATACAAACTAACCAAACAGAGTTGTCGACCGATTTTCGTTTAAAAAGAATATCATTGCGAATTAAATAATACTATCTAATCGCTACGCTTTCCTTTCTCCTCCACTTCTCCTTAATGTCCTTCCAGATTGGACCCTTATTTTGCTCCTTAGCGATGTCCTGGAGCGTGTTAATTTTGTTGACATAAGAAATTCCAGAGCTCGATGATCGGTGTAAACCTTAGTACGTCTGCCAAACAAAAATGTCAGAAATTTTGTGAAAGCTCAAATGACAGCCAAGGCTTCAAGTTCCGTAATCGAATAATTCTTTTCTGATTTAGAGAGAACACGACTTCCAAATGCAATAGTTTTCTGTACTACAACGCCGTTTTCTTCTATCTCTTGAAATAAATGCACACCTAGGCCTTTGTATGATGAGTCCGTCACCAAACAAAAATGTTTAGATAAATCCGGTTGTGAAAGAAGTGGAGCAGCAACTAAAGCATCACGAAGTAGTTCAAATTCTGACTGAGCTTCCTCATCCCAACACCAATTAGAATTCTTTCCAGATAGTTCACATAAACGAGATGTGGCCAAATTGTCCAATCTAACAAAGCGTCTAAGAAAATTACAGACACCAAGGAAACTACGAACATCACGTTTAGTAGTAGGAACAGCATAATTACGAATTGCGTCTAGCTTCTCTGGATCAGGGAGAATACCTTCTGTAGAAATAATATGACCAAGAAATTTCACCTGAGAACGACCAAATTCAGATTTTTCCAAGTTCACTGTAATGCCAACTCTTGCAAAAATACATAATAATGAATCCAAAATTTTGTTGTGCTCACTCCAAGAACGTTTAGCAATAAGAATATCGTCAACATATGAAGTAATATTGTTACGAAGATAAACAGGTAAAATTTCGTTTAAGCTACGAATGAATGCTGCTGAAGATACAGTAAGTCCAAACGGTAATTTCCGAAATTGGTAACAGTTACCAAAGGCTAAAAAGGCAGTGTATTGTCTACAATCAGGGTGGAGTTCTATTTGCCAAAAACTTGCTCGCATATCAAGGTGGATAAAACTTTAATTCCATGGAAATGTTGAAGAAGTTCATCTAGATTTTGTGGGCGGTAGTTTCAGGAATGATGATATTATTTATCTGTCTGGAATCCAGAACCAAACGAATTGACCCATCCTTTTTAAGAACGACGTGTAATGGGCTGGTATAAGGACTGACTGCTGGCTCAATAATGCCTTGATCTAACATGTATTGAAGTACACTCTTAACCCTGTCTCTGTAAGCCAAAGGAATAGCGTACGTTTTTCCTCCAAATGGTGTGTGTTCTTTTACTTTAAATAAATATTGTAAGCCTTGTATAGTTACTGTGTGATGACTAAATACTGTAGCATGTGAATTCAAAATTTGGTGCAGTTCTTCTCTTGCCACGTCATCTGGCACTTCAGCTTTAACCTTTTCATTAATTAATTCTTCGCTATTAATTTTATCATCCATCCCTTCTCTGTATCTATTGTCGTTGTCATGAATAAACACACTGTCGTCATAATACTCAGCGAAAACATCAGACGTAAGAAACCTTAAACATTTTGTGTCTGATTCAGATTTTGCTAAACACTCGAAAAATTTCAAACATTTCGGCATTCCGGCAACAGTCAAATTCACACTTCCTTCTTTAAAGTTTAAAATTGCCTTATGTGTGTTAAGAAACTCCATATCTAATATAATTTGTGTATTGAGTAATGGAACAATAATAAAATTAGCAGAAAATTCGTATCCTTGACAAATGAAATTTAAGTTGGTCTGTTGTTTGACTTCCATACTTTTTCCAGAAATAGCTCCTCGAATTGTAGTTTTAGAAACAGGTAACAAAGGACAAGCAGTAGTTCTTACACATATACGAAAAACTGATTCACTAATAACATTCAATGGGCTCCCAGAATCTAAAACCGCAGTGAACTTTTTCTTACCCACACATACTTCAATAACAGGATGTAAAAATGCGTCTAAATTATTTTCCTTTTCGTCTAGCAAAATGTCTCTCATGTCTTCCAGGCGTACGTAGTGAAAAGTCGTAGTGTCATTACTTTCTGAACCGTCTATATTGCTGCCAGAAGCAGAAGCTACAAGTCATTGTCGATTGTTTGCGTCAAGTCTTTGATTATTCGCGTCATTTCGCGGATCAATTTCTACGACTTGCACTTGTCTCTTGGAATTTCTGTCACGCGGAGGATGCCACTTAGGTCCCTCCTGTCTGTTAGATGTAAATTCTTGGTTGTGTCTGTTATTAAAATTTCTATTTTCCGGTCTATCTGCATGACCGCTTCTTGTGTAATTTCGACTGTCACTTCTGAAATTATTGTTATATCTACTACCCTGGTTATTTCTGTAGTAAGAATTTCTATTATTGTATGAATAATTTCTGTCTTGATGATACCGATTACTGTTTCCGTATGATTGATCATTCCGGTAAGAATTTCCGTTATTATAATTGTCTGTGTAATTTCTGTTAGACCGTCTGTTATTGTCATAAGGCTGGTATCTATTGTCCTGTCTGTTACGTCTGTCATTTTCAGAATTACCACCGCTATAACGTCCGTTCCGATCACTATCCCTTTTCTCTGAAAATCTATTGTAATGACTGCTACTGAAAAAATTACAAGAAGTCCCGTCGTCGTTGTCATACTCAAGTTCTTGTGGCAACATCTTAAAAGTCTCAACGTCGTCTTTACATCTTCCGGCTAAAGCAATTTGTCTTATCGATTGTGGCAGCTTAGTTAAACAAATGCGAATTAATTCAGTCGGGCTATAGGGGTTGGAAAGGAACTGATTCTTTCGAATCATGTCTTCAAAGTATTCTGCTGGCGTGCGAACTCAGACTGTTTAAAATTACGCTGCATAATAAGACTATGTTTGACTCTGTCTTGTGTGTTTTCAGACCAATATGCCGATAGAAATGCATGATAAAAATCATTTAAATTATTACAATCTCTAATAAATGCGCGCATCCGCGTCGCCGGTTCGTTTTCTAAATATCCACACATAAATTCCAGTTTGTGACTTAGTGGCCAATTTGGTGGGAGTGCGTACATAAATTGATCTAACCATGAACATGGATGTATGTCATTCTTAGAATTGCGAAAGATCTTAAATTTCCAGACAGTTAAAAAGTGTTTATAGTCAAAGTTTTCGCCTCGTGGCGACAAAGACCTACCGCGTCTGTCCCAGTCCGAATGTCGATTATTGTGAAGTTCGTGCGCCCTGCGCTCTCTTGTTGCTTCCCGTAAATGAAATACATTATTATCTTCAAAACCCGCTGCTATCGGTGATTCCAAATTTCTTCTACCGTCTTTTCCTACGATTTCGCCTTCAATTTGTTTGATTTGCTTTCGTAATGCCTCAAATTCCCTTTTAACGCGTTCATTAAATTTTCCCTCATTGTCAACATGTTTATATATGTTCTGGTACTCTTCGGTTTCTGCAAATGGCAATGGAGCTGTATCATATGAATCTCTGTCCCCATTAAACTAAGACTCCTCAATTTACCTGAAATCTCCTCAACTCTTTCCGATACGTCACCTATTTTTTCTTTCTGCTTATTTACGTCTTCCGTAAGTGTCGCGACTCGGGTTTCAGTATTGACACATTTAGTAGTTAATTGTTCATACTGTTGTGTTAGGTTATTTAATCTGTCATTTGGTACGGATTCCTAGATTCTTTCAAATATTTCTTCCTTATCGTGTGCACGTTGTAAATTTAACTCTGAAAATTTTTGTACTATCACGCGATCTCTTTCTTCCTGTTCTCTATCCTGTTCCTTTTGTCTTATTTCTATCGAAATAATCTATGATTGTGAGAATTCAAAATCGGTTGTACTTCTTCTCTAATTTCTTTCTTTAATTCATCTTTCATGTTTTTGAAACATGTCCCTATTCGTGAGTCTAACCGTGTTGCCATTGTTCCCATCTCTTTTTTTAATTCAGTTCTTAACTGTGTTTCCATTGTTCCCATATCAGTTTCTAACCGTGTTGCCACTGTTTTTAATTCAGATCCTAACTGTGATCCCAGTGAGTCTAACCGTGTTTCCATTGTTCCCATACCAGTTGTAATTGTTCCTACTTGTGATCCCAAATTTAATTTTGCACTCATCAGCTGCTCCATATTAACTGGTTCGAAACTCTTTTCATCCCTAACATTTCCCGCATAACCCTGCCGCCGTTGGATAAGCAGCTGAGCAGCAAGTCGTATACTCCTAGCTCACTCGTTTGTTACATAGCTTAATTCTTAATTTCTTTGCGTGTTTTTGGTACTTGCATTGTTTAATTCATAAATTTCGGGCGTATTATAGTATTTGAGTTGTAGCATAGCGTTTTAGTACCTGAATAGTGTAAATTCGCATAGTCGTTTGTCTACTGTTTTTGTTTTGAACGGCCAGTGTCGGTTGGTCACAGTCAGTGTGCTTCCTGCCGCCGTTGGATAAGCAGCTGAGCAGCAAGTCGTATACTCCTAGCTCACTCATTTGTTACATAGTTTAATTCTTAATTTCTTTGCGTGTTTTTGGTACTTGCATTGTTTAATTCATAAATTTGGGGCGTATTATAGTATTTGAGAGTGTAGCATAGCGTCTTAGTACCTGAATAGTGTAATTTCGCTTAGTCTCCTTCCGCCGCCGAGCAGTGTCAGCAGTGCGCAAGTAGCAGCATTTCTGCATTTACTAGGCAATCTTGTATTTTAATAACCGTTTAAATTTTGTCGATTTGTTTGCGCTCTCTGTAGATTAGTTCAGAAGTTCTTTGTAAAACAGTTTTTAGCATGGATAGGGACTGCAACTGCTGTGTTCGGATGCAGGCTGAGTTGGCATCCCTTCGCTCCCAGCTTCAGGCAGTGTTGGCTTCGGTCACACAGCTTGAGGCTGTTGCAAATGGGCATCACTGTGGGGGTCCGGATGGGGGTTTGTCGGGGACGGCCAGCTCGTCCCACGCATCCCCTGATCGGACTAAGACTGTGGTTGCCCGGGATACTGCCCGCATTGAGGCTGATCCCTCACCTGTGGTAGAGTGGGAGGTCGTTTCAAGGTGTGGCAGGGGGCGAAAGACATTCCGGAGGGCTGAACGGAAAGCCTCTCCAGTTTGTCTGACGAACCGGTTTCAGGCTCTGTCTCAGGCTGATACTGATCTTCGGCCTGACATGGCTGCTTGTCCTGTTCCAGAGGTTGCCCCTCAGTCTGCAAGATCTGGGCAGTTACAGAGGGTGGGCTTACTGGTAGTTGGGAGCTCCAACGTCAGGCGCGTAATGGGGCCCCTTAGGGAAATGGCAGCAAGAGAGGGGAAGAAAACCAATGTGCACTCCGTGTGCATACCGGGGGGAGTCATTCCAGATGTGGAAAGGGTCCTTCCGGATGCCATGAAGGGTACAGGGTGCACCCATCTGCAGGTGGTCGCTCATGTCGGCACCAATGATGTGTGTCGCTATGGATCGGAGGAAATCCTCTCTGGCTTCCGGCGGCTATCTGATTTGGTGAAGACTGCCAGTCTCGCTAGCGGGATGAAAGCAGAGCTCACCACCTGCAGCATCGTCGACAGGACTGACTGCGGACCTTTGGTACAGAGCCGAGTGGAGGGTCTGAATCAGAGGATGAGACGGTTCTGCGACCATGTGGGCTGCAGATTCCTCGACTTGCGCCATAGGGTGGTGGGGTTTCGGGTTCCGCTGGATAGGTCAGGAGTCCACTACACGCAACAAGCGGCTACACGGGTAGCAGGGGTTGTGTGGCGTGGGCTGGGCGGTTTTTTAGGTTAGATCGCCTTGGGCAAGTACAGAAATGGCAACAGCCTCAACGGGTGCGGGGCAAAGTCAGGACATGCGGGGACCAAGCAGCAATCGGTATTGTAACTGTCAACTGTCGAAGCTGCGTTGGTAAAGTACCAGAACTTCAAGCGCTGATAGAAAGCACCGAAGCTGAAATCGTTATAGGTACAGAAAGTTGGCTTAAGCCAGAGATAAATTCTGCCGAAATTTTTACAAAGGTACAGACGGTGTTTAGAAAGGATAGATTGCATGCAACCGGTGGTGGAGTGTTCGTCGCTGTTAGTAGTAGTTTATCCTGTAGTGAAGTAGAAGTGGATAGTTCCTGTGAATTATTATGGGTGGAGGTTACACTAAACAACCGAACTAGGTTAATAATTGGCTCCTTTTACTGACCTCCCGACTCAGCAGCATTAGTGGCAGAACAACTGAGAGAAAATTTGGAATACATTTCACATAAATTTTCTCAGCATGTTATAGTCTTAGGTGGAGATTTCAATTTACCAGATATAGACTGGGACACTCAGATGTTTAGGACGGGTGGTAGGGACAGAGCATCGAGTGACATTATACTGAGTGCACTATCCGAAAATTACCTCGAGCAATTAAACAGAGAACCGACTCGTGGAGATAACATCTTGGACCTACTGATAACAAACAGACCCGAACTTTTCGACTCTGTATGTACAGAACAGGGAATCAGTGATCATAAGGCCGTTGCAGCATCCCTGAATACGGAAGTTAATAGGAATATAAAAAAAGGGAGGAAGGTTTATCTGTTTAGCAAGAGTAATAGAAGGCAGATTTCAGACTACCTAACAGATCAAAACGAAAATTTCTGTTCCGACACTGACAATGTTGAGTGTTTATGGAAAAAGTTCAAGGCAATCGTAAAATGCATTTTAGACAGGTATGTGCCGAGTAAAACTGTGAGGGACGGGAAAAACCCACCGTGGTACAACAACAAAGTTAGGAAACTACTGCGCAAGCAAAGAGAGCTTCACTCCAAGTTTAAACGCAGCCGAAACCTCTCAGACAAACAGAAGCTAAACGATGTCAAAGTTAGCGTAAGGAGGGCAATGCGTGAAGCGTTCATTGAATTCGAAAGTAAAATTCTATGTACCGACTTGACAGAAAATCCTAGGAAGTTCTGGTCTTACGTTAAATCAGTAAGTGGCTCGAAACAGCATATGCAGACACTACGGGATGATGATGGCATTGAAACAGAGGATGACACGCGTAAAGCTGAAATACTAAACACCTTTTTCCAAAGCTGTTTCACAGAGGAAGACCGCACTGCAGTTCCTTCTCTAAATCCTCGCACAAACGAAAAAATGGCTGACATCGAAATAAGTGTCCAAGGAATAGAAAAGCAACTGGAATCACTCAATAGAGGAAAGTCCACTGGACCTGACGGGATACCAATTCGATTCTACACAGAGTACGCGAAAGAACTTGCCCCCCCTTCTAACAGCCGTGTACCGCAAGTCTCTAGAGGAACGGAGGGTTCCAAATGATTGGAAAAGGGCACAGATAGTCCCAGTCTTCAAGAAGGGTCGTCGAGCAGATGCGCAAAACTATAGACCTATATCTCTTACGTCGATCTCTTGTAGAATTTTAGAACATGTTTTTTGCTCGCGTATCATGTCATTTCTGGAAACCCAGAATCTACTATGCAGGAATCAACATGGATTCCGGAAACAGCGATCGTGTGAGACCCAACTCGCCTTATTTGTTCATGAGACCCAGAAAATATTAGATACAGGCTCCCAGGTAGATGCTATTTTTCTTGACTTCCGGAAGGCGTTCGATACAGTTCCGCACTGTCGCCTGATAAACAAAGTAAGAGCCTACGGAATATCAGACCAGCTGTGTGGCTGGATTGAAGAGTTTTTAGCAAAGAGAACACAGCATGTTGTTATCAATGGAGAGACCTCTACAGACGTTAAAGTAACCTCTGGCGTGCCACAGGGGAGTGTTATGGGACCATTGCTTTTCACAATATATATAAATGACTTAGTAGATAGTGTCGGAAGTTCCATGCGGCTTTTCGCGGATGATGCTGTAGTATACAGAGAAGTTGCAGCATTAGAAAATTGTAGCGAAATGCAGGAAGATCTGCAGCGGATAAGCACTTGGTGCAGGGAGTGGCAACTGACCCTTAACATAGACAAATGTAATGTATTGCGAATACATAGGAAGAAGGATCCTTTATTGTATGATTATATGATAGCGGAACAAACACTGGTAGCAGTTACTTCTGTAAAATATCTGGGAGTATGCGTGCGGAACGATTTGAAGTGGAATGATCATATAAAATTAATTGTTGGTAAGGCGGGTACCAGGTTGAGATTCATTGGGAGAGTGCTTAGAAAATGTAGTCCATCAACAAAGGAGGTGGCTTACAAAACACTCGTTCGACCTATACTTGAGTATTGCTCATCAGTGTGGGATCCGTACCAGGTCGGGTTGACGGAAGAGATTGAGAAGATCCAAAGAAGAGCGGCGCGTTTCGTTACCGGGTTATTTGGTAACCGTGACAGCGTTACGGAGATGTTTAATAAACTCAAGTGGCAGACTCTGCAAGAGAGGCGCTCTGCATCGCGGTGTAACTTGCTCGCCAGGTTTCGAGAGGGTGCGTTTCTGGATGAGGTATCGAATATATTGCTTCCCCCTACTTATACCTCCCGAGGAGATCACGAATGTAAAATTAAAGAGATTAGAGCGCGCACGGAGGCTTTCAGACAGTCGTTCTTCCCGCGAACCATACGCGACTGGAACGGGAAAGGGAGGTAATGACAGTGGCACGTAAAGTGCCCTCCGCCACACACCGTTGGGTGGCTTGCGGAGTATCAATGTAGATGTAGATGAACCAACTTCTTTCGTCATAGCTGTAAAGCTATCTGTGTTCGATACTATTTCAGAATCTTCTATCGTTAATCTCGTATTCTGTGAATTTTCTGACTGAGAAAAATTTTGAACTGCTTCCGGACTATTCTCCCGACTTATTAAATTATTTTCTGCTTCATTATTCATCATACTGTTCTCCTGTGTTGGCAAGTTCGCCATGTTAACAATTTCGTCATTCTCACTAACGATCATTTTTGCCTTTTTCATCGATCGCGTAATCATTTACAAAACATACAAAACTCGTCACTATACGAAAATGACACACAATGACACTTTATCTCCAACAATAGCATTCACACGCAATGCTTTCCGACAAACACGATTAACGAACAATTGAAATCTTCATAACTGCACAAAATTATCAAACCCGTATACAAGACATCAAAAATTAAATTCTGCAAAAATACCATTTGAAGAATGACAAGACAACTGCAAATGTTCATTACCAAACCTACTCATGCAATATTCTATTACTACAAATTACTACAACAATACTACTGTCTGCTACTTTTACCATCAAAAGAATTCCAAGGGACGATCCGAAGCAGCGGTAGCCACGTGCATGGGGGCTTAATTATTTAGAATGCAAATATTTTTTTAATTTTAGTAGCTGTCTGTCCGGTTACGCTGTCTCGTAACCGGTTGGCCCTGACTGGTATTAGCAAGCAATCTGACTGCATAGAATAACAACAAAGAATGAAAGAAAACTTCCGTTAACACAATTAATTAATTAAGTCCCCAGCAACTATAAAAGCTACGAAACAAAAACTACGAATAACAAAGCACAAGTGTAGCTGTTCTGTGTGTGGAAGTGTGATTCAACGTACACATCTGGCACGGTTCTTCCTCAATAAGACAAGATATTTTAAATACCATTTACACTGAATTAATTAAATAAAACTGAAATACTATAATTGCACATAGAAACCCGAATTACAGTCTAATACAAGAACACGAGCCAGATGCTTTGTTGACTGAACCTGTGACGAAGAGGCATTATTGTTTAAGACATTTGAAATAAAAAATTTTCTTTACCTTCATGTATATTGACGAAAAGTACACTCTGATCATTACAACATCTCCATTCGAACAACATCTGCTGTCTAGCCCAACTGCACACGACATGGCCTCAAATAATACAGCTATCAACATCCTCTCAGCAAAGCACTAGCCACCACAACTTCTCAACAAGCACTGCCAGTGGAGGCGGCGAAATAAAACGCTTTGGCGCAATCTCTGGCGCTGTGACTCAGTGTAGCCACCTTTCATTGGAAAGAATATTGTGAGGGCCTGTGTGAGGCAGACGAATAGTATGTTGTGACAAAAGAAGAAATGGATATCGATTTGCGCGAAGTAGGGGATTCAGAGTAGAGAAAGAGCTTTCGCAGACTTCAGACTTTCTAGAACCACTGTGGGAACAGTCGAAAAAGAAAAAAAAAAACTGCTATTCAAGTTTGTCTGTAGAATGTATGAGACTGCAGACGCACACATGACTTTCGAAAGAAGAATAGCCACAAAATCTAGGAGTTAGCAAACGCACATACTTGTGACAGCTATCTCATAGTCGCTTTGGCAGCTGACGCATCCAAGTTGCAGACAAGTAAATCAAACAGAAATTCGGGAAAAAGACTAAATTATTTGTTAAATTAGGATCAGCTCGGTTTAGACAAGGTAAAGGCAGTAAGGAGGCCGTTGTGTCGTTGCATTTGATGATGGAGACAAGACTTCACGATAACTTTCGACATCTTAGGATTTGCCCTTCTAGAAAAGTCGTTTGAAATTGGGAAATGTTGTAAGATCTATCAAATTTTCGAAAAAACTGATATAATCGATCGAGAAAGGCGGGAAATGTACAACATGTACAAGAACCAAGAGGAAACGAAGAGAGACAGTCTTCGATTATACAGCACGCAAGGCAGTGATACAGCATTTCTCTTCTGCTTCGCAACCACAACATCGAGACAGAGGTAAACATAAAAGAATGGAGTGGAATTGAAGTTCAGTGAAATAACAATAACGTTCGCTGATAGTATCGCTACACTCAGTGAAAGCCAGAAAAACTGCGCGAACTGTTGAACGCTATAAAATTCCAATGAGCACAGATTATCGATTGAGAATAAATCGAAGAAACTTTAAAATAATAAAGAATATCAGAAAACCATTACGCATTGTCGGTGTTACCTATAAAAATATTAATGTACTGAAAATATGACTGTGAAGACGTCTGACTACGACACCAATTTATAATAAAATTTAATTTAGCGGTGTAAAACTACTCGACTTCTGTGATCACGTTCTGACAATTCGTAATAGGATGAAACAAAACCGCCGTGACAAAAGGTAGGTTGAAATGGAGAAGCTATCGAGATGTAACACTGCATCATCGGACAATATAATAACCTAATAACGTAGTGACTAAAATAATAATTCCTGCTATGATGCATACACGTTGTAATACTCTTCGAGGATTAATCAAAATAACTGCTCATACAAATAAAATGTATTATTGAACTGAAGGATTTACTGCAATGATTTTAACAGCACACTCAATAAAATTTTATACTGCAGTACCAAAATAATTACTAATGAAAAGTTCTGAAAGTAAGTGGTAAAAGAAATAATTAGTTTATACTGGTCTTAATTCGAAAGTTTCAGAATGTGAACGCAAAATGTTACTGAGAAACTGCATTTTACAAATAACTGCCACTTGTCTGGACAACTGCTGTGTCATTGCTGTTCAGTAGCAAACAAATAATTTCCATATCCGTCTTTGTTTCTTTTACAGCAATGGTACGTTAATTATCACATAGTGGCACATTTCTTCTTGAAGTACCTCCATATAAAGGCAAGTTGTAAATATTGATCATCACAGAATGTTCAGTTTCACACAGAGCCCGCGACATTGCCACAACGAATAGGCTGTCAAAGACTACTACTCCCATCGTTGTTTCGATAAAGAAGAATTCTGCCTAACGAGTGGAGTTCTCGTAGAAGTACAATAAATGCTTTACATACTTACTTTTAATGTACGTTTTACTTTTCAGTATGGTTTAACTTTGGAAGTAAATGAATACACAAGCAAAATTATCAGCAGATTTGTCATGCTATTATTACTTCTTACGCTTACTTAACAATGGCGCGTACTTTGAAATACCCCACATCGAATTATGAATTAAAATTGATAAATATGCAATTAAAAACCATTCTTTACGTTTATGTTTCACAAGTGAGAGACTTTAGGTGTATGTTACATTCTTGACATAAGTGTATCATTTCAAAATGTGATTAGCAATTCATTTAACACAAAATCTGCTGACTACGTAGTGGATGAAGGAAAGGATTTCTGCTACCTTGGAAGCAAAACAACGACAGATGGGCAAGATAAGAAGGACAAATACAGTAGAAATCAATAAGCAAACTTGGTTTTTCTTGCTTTAAGAAGTTTACGAGCATCAATTATAGATTATAGCACGAGGAAGATATTTCTGAGAATGTAGATCTGAAGCAAAGTAAATGTTAGACTGTGAGGGAATCGGAATAGAACAGAATCAAAATGTATGGTGTTACAGAAGGATGCTAAAAATTTTGTGGTGAGAAATGTTACGAGAACCAACCGAAGAAAGAAATATGCTGAGAGACATAACTAGAAGAAAGTTCTGGATTATAAAACGCGTGTTAACACATTACGAAACAACTACAGTGATGCTAAAGGAAGACGGTGAGGGAAAACACTCAAGGGTAACAATGATACTGTAGCGTATCAAATAGAGTCGAAGACAGGGGGTGTAAGAGCTGCTCTGACACGACACGGTTGATACAACAGAGAATGTTGGTGCGTGTCATATCAGAGCACTCAAAAGACTTATGGTAGAAAGTAGCCACTGATTACTTCTTACGACTCCAACAGATCATTCCTTTGGTGGCACTCGTGCATTTAGTGGATAGATTTGTACTGTTCACCGACTGTTGTCATGTTGTCTTCTTGATCCGTCAAACATCCGAAATAGTTTGCCGTGTCTACCAGTAAGGCTGCAAAGTTCTCTGAAGGCGTTAACTATGAACTTAAATAGAGTCGTCAGCCAACCTCTCGTAACAGTATACCGCACCAGAAGAGAGCCTGGCATCGTACATGAACTGAAGAGCGTGGATCGGCTGTTCAGTGGCGTGGAGCATCATTTGGAGGTATGCCAGACACATACTGTGGTGCTCTAGCGGTGGTCGAAAGCTGCGCGTTTGGAGTACGGTGTTCATTTTACCTTACTGAGCACCCATCGTGGCGGCTTTGTGTCTGTGTGGTAGGTGAATCCACATCGAGCAGGAGTCAGCAGAGTGCTAATCATCGAGAACTACCCATTTAACAGTTCTGCAAGAGCATATTCAGCGCCGACAACTGTTTCACATGCTCAGCCTCTTCTCGGGACAAACGGATCTGTATCAGCGCCACTTCGCTCTATTCCCAGGGTCCCATAGGATATGGTGAATGTTAATAAGATGAATGTTTGGTCTACATTAGGGGACAGGAGGAGGTAATATATTTTAAATGGAGTATGCAATTGCCGTTAAGGTGCTGGTGAGAGGGAGAAGTGAAGGGTTATTTCCAGCTGACAAATGTTTCACCTCAACAGTCGTCATCCCCATCGGAACGTAGCGAATTTTGAGGCTGGGTATTTTTGTTTATATATTTGTATCATACTTACGATACGGGGTCTTAAACCAAAAACCCTGTGATAGACAACGTTCCACCGCCACTCCTTACGGTGGTCGCTGAAGCGTACTCAGTTTGTACAGTTACTGAGGATTGGCTGCATCACCCATCGGTCCTCAGACGGTGAAAACTGAGTTTCCTGGTGTGCTAGCCATCTGGCACCAACCAGAAGTCACGTTTCGTTTATCGAATGCCACGGAATCGTTGGGAGTGTCACCTTTGAGAGAAATTAAACGATGAAGAATGGGTTGCACCAAGTTATCGACACAGTGCATGTCTACCTCTATTGTTCCCTCAGCTGCAAGGTAGAAACACGTTTCTGACAGAGTTACAAGACATTATAAATCATGCTGACCTTGCAGTTGTTGATAATTTGCTGCCTGTTGCATTTACGACTTAAGTTCACCTATATAAAGGGTCCGCAGACGTCGTAGCGTCACACTTTACGGTAGACCGTCGAAAGGTAAGTGTAGTGTGTCACGCATTTGAAGTGTATTCGTCATTATGGTAATTTTTCAGAATCTAATGATGACAATACAATAAGTTTGCTTTCTTAATGTTTCACATCTGAAACACCTCAGACACGTATCTATTTGAGAGGACTTTTTTGTGGTAATACCTGTGTTAAAAAGCCGGTGGTAACAACTACGAATTAGTAACGACAAAGAAAGCTTTGGCGTGAAATTGTGAACTTAAATTTGCGCTAGCCCTTGCTTTTTGGCGTAATATTTGACACGGAATGAACACTAGTCGTCGACTTTGATACTTGTGTGACTGGCTTGCTCCGGTATGAAATTACGTGGTGACACAATTAATTGTTCATAGAAGACTTCAGACTTGCCTCAAAGCGAATAGACCGAGCCTTTAAAATAAATGTATCTGCTTAGAGACAATCATTCTTAAAGTTTTCTTGTTCAAATGACTCTATCCTTTCACTGTAGTAGACAGTATGTAGATGCAGGACACCTGCTTAGTAGACACTGATAGTTCGGTGAAGTCACAACGTCCCACGACCGACCAATTCAATAAAATGACGCCAAGCGTCTCTGGGAAGCACCTGTGAAAGTGCAGATATTTCTATTAGATACTGAGGAGGATGTACTGAACATCATTACATCAGTATGTACCTCATTTGCAGATTAATGATTATGGCTTTTACAAGCTGCAAGGTTTTACGCTGGATAGTACATGCGGCAAGCCCTTGACGCTGATTTTTCCCTGGACAGAGGTCGGGTTTTGAAATGAGGGCACGTGTACGCATGACCGTTATTCTCTACTGAGAGTGATAGTCCACTCAGTGGTGCAGTTACAATCGTGCAGAAATCGTGCGCTAGTAAAGTATGCTACATGTTTAAGGTAAAACCGTTTGACGCAGAGAAGAAGCAACCAAGGCACTGATTCGAGTACATATTAAGGTGCAACACACACACACAAACACACACACACACACACACACACACACACACACAATTCCAACTGAGAACTTCGACTGCTTTTCTATTTATTTATTCCAATGGTCTTTGAGTTCATCTCCTGATTCCTCTTCTTCATGTTTATCTCCCCATCCGCCCCTCTCTCCGTACATCTCTCCCCTGCCCTCTGTCTGCCCATCTCGTCTTCCCCCCTCCAATATCCATCACCCCGTTATCATCTCCATCCCAGTACGATGATCATAGTTTTAGGAGCACAGTGTCTCTTTCCATTTAGTAAGTAATATATGTAACAAGTTTGGTTGTAGTCGACCAGATAAGCATACATTCTACATCTCCTGTTGACATACGATCATATTGCACACATATACTATATCTGATTCTCTACTGTTTTACACTATACGACTCCAGAGAGGAAGTTACATTTACCTGTGATATTCAGTTTTGTATGTTGATATCACGTCACGAAACACTGTGAAAAAATTATTAGCTCGTTGCAGTCTCATTCTCGCCATCTGCTTGACACACTGAACAACATAACCAATGGACAAACTGCGCTTTATACTTTTAAATGTCTCAGAGGCAACAAAATAGAGGATATGAATACCGCCGCGCGGGATTAGCCGAGCGGTCTTAGGCGCTGCAGTCATGGACTGTGCGGCTGGTTACGGCGGAGGTTTGAATCCTCCTTAGGGCATGGGTGTGTGTGTTTGTCCTTAGGATAATAGAGGCTAAATAGTGTGTAAGCGTAGGGGCTGATGACCTTAGCATTTCCCGTAAGATTTCACTCATATTTGAACATTTTTTGATATGAATACGAACATGTCGTTTTCGAACAGTTTTACGTCGCACTTTCTCGTTCACGCCAGCACTGCATGTAGAAAGAGAATCTTACTCCCACAGTATTTCTGTACAAATAAAAACTCACTTACCTAACAAATTTGATGGAATTGCTCCAGGGGGTCCAGATATGTTCTTGAGTGTAACCTTCTTTTCATTGCAAGCCATGTGGGATGTAGGTGGATCTTAAACCCTCAGTGCTTCTTTCCAGGTGGTTAGTACTAATAAAAAATCGAAGCTTTAAACAATCGAATTCTCTTGCATAAAACAGCTTCAAACTACTGATTACTTTACAAATGAGTTAATGTGTTAGATATGTGACGTTAGGCATGACAGGGACAAAAAGTTTAGAGAAGGTTTCAAATTATGTTTGAAGTTTGTTGGAAGTCTGCAAGTGCTCTCATTCTCAAGCACTGAATGGGGATAGTTTTGGGTATGTTGCGCTCCGCCTTAAGAAAACGTAATTTTGCAAGCATCTGGTTGTTTGTGACGTATCTCTTGAACTATGCGTCGTATAAATATTTAATTTTACTCCACGAAGAGCGTAAATGTAGTGAGTGTCAGAGTGTTTCCCTTTCATCGTTTTGTGAGGGTCAGTTCTGACCACAGATTGCTTCATTCCCCATAGAAAGTGACATGTGTAACAAATTTAGTTGAAATCTATCTAGCAGTTTAGATGATCAATATACCTACATACATTTTTGTTATATATATATGTGAGCATGTGATTTGTAGAGTTGAAATATGTAGAATATACAGGGAGAGACAGCTAAGACAGTCCATCCATGATACGTCCACGACGAGGAACTTTACTGAGGTGTAGTTTTCGCTAAGTTATAGCTCATTATGTGTTGAATTACCTGCTGCATGCTAGTCATTTTTAGCTGCTGAATTATGAAACTGACATTACTTTTCTAACAGAACAAAATATTTCTTCTGTGAAAATAGAAGTGCCGTCAAACAGAGCTTGGAAGACACATCACGTGTAGAATTTGATCTAATAGTAACTAGACGATACCGCCGAAAACACCATCAAATAAGAAAAGATCTCCTACAACCGTGTACTGTGTGGAATCCATGCAGACACCAAGCTCATGCATGATTCGTATGTTTACCTGTGAGCTTCAATCCTGTCAGTCGGTGCGTTTCTCGTGTTGTGATCACACAATTTGCTCATGAAGCTATTCAGACTTTCAGGACGTTACAACCATCGTAAAAGTGGGTATGTTTTTCGTTTAGAGTGAATGTGACCAAAATGTTGGAGTAGCAATGCAGTCTTACGCAGAAACGCATCCTGATCCAGCTTAGCCCTCACAATCTGGTTTTGCACAAACTGCAAAAAAATTAAAGTAACAGGAGCGTGTCTACAATAAATTACGCTTACTTCGAAGAACAACTGATCAGAGAAATGCCATTAACTTTTAGCAAATCCACATGATACTACGAGCCAGCCTGAGTGTGCGAGTAGAATCAATCAAAGGAGTGTTCTACGAAAAGCACGATACAGTACAATGAATTTCCCATATTTCGCTCCATGGCACAGTGGTGGCAGCTAAAACTACAAATCCTCTCTCTGTAACATTTTGTTTACAAAGCTTGGCAAACATATCTTCAATATACTATACTGATTGATTGAAAACAGGCGTAGGTCGAGGGAATTAGGTAAACAACGACCTTGATCTGTAAACGTGCGGTGGGGGCTTCCATAAATGACATAATTGGCTGCTATTTTATTAACAAATCTGTGGTTCCCAACGTACACTCTGCACATTTGGTAGACTTGTGGTACCTTCTCTCCTGACGGCGGAACAGTGGACTGATGAGAGAGTCTCTAATTACTCTTCGATCAAGTTCCACACATGTTACGACGTAAACGTTTTCTTCGAAGGCTCTTTATAGTTATTTCGAGGAAATTATTGTTACATAAAAAAGAACTCGGTGAGATAGTTCGACAGCCACGGACGCTAAAAGTAACTTGCATACGACAGAAAATGTGCAAACTGCCTGCTATACGCAAGCATGATATATTTACTCCGAAAACTATCACTGGTGCTTGTTAAAGGTACAGTTTTCAAGACTGTTTTAGGGCGCTCTATAACGAACAGTACAATGAGTGAATAGATTTGACATTAACGCAGACATGGAAGTCGACACTAAATATTCCAAGCACGCTCTTAGGGCTAAGCTAATATATCACATCTACAGTGATCTTCGTAACTCGTTAATATTGATGGGGTACTGAATCTCATATGCAAAATATTCACACACAGTTACGAGATGGGTCCTCGCGTGTCGACGTTTGCGTTGCTGGTGCTGCTGCTGGTGGCGGCTGGTGGCGCTCACCACAGGTCAAGCCACGCCACGAGGCACGGCGGTCGAGTCAGAGCGGCCCACAGGGCCGGCAAGGCGTCCCCAGTGGCGAGGAGCAAGGGCGCTTCCGAGGAGCCGCTGCTGGTCACCATCAAGGCCGCCAAAGAGCTCGAATTCGACTTTGGAGACGATGGGACATTGGAGAAAGAACTGATAGCCACCGGGTGTTACGACCCTAAAACGGTCGTTGGATACGACGTAACACGTAAGAATCCTAGCTAGAAATACATTTTTCATATTCCCTATTATTACATATTTGTTATCGCATGACGCTGATCATGTCAAGCAGGTGACGTAAATTCAGTATAATCAGTAGCTTTGCCGTCGTTATTCCTACAGAACGGAGCAAGATGAAGGTGATAAGAGAGTGACGATTGCCGGTGTGTGCCACAGTAGAATTAAGGAATGAAAATGATTACAGTTCATGTGAACAACTATAGAACGAGCGTCTTATAACAGCGACGTAAATTTTCGATTCACTAGTTTACTAGTTTGCTGCCAGATCATGTGAGGTGCGTTATTTAGGATATGATATACCGGGAGTGAGATAAGGCATGTATGTAGCGTGACATATCACTGTGTCACAACTGGAACCAGTGAACAGCTCTACGTATCCGTGTGTAACAATTTGTGGGAATATAAAACTAAATGAACACTTAAGCCCAGTTGTAAACAAAGTAGGCTGTAGACGTCTGTTCATTGGTCAGTTACCTGAAAAAGGGAGCCACTCGAGAAAGAAGAGTGCTTACAGAACTTCCGCTCGACCCCTCATAGACTGTTGCTCTAGTGTACCGCACCTGTCCCAAACAAGACGAAGAGATGGTGATGACCACATAAAATGAAAGGCATCTGGAATGCTCAAGGGTTTGTGTGAGTCACAGAAGAGCTCCATGAAGATGCCGAAAAACGAGATATGGAGAATGTTTGTAGACAGACGAAAGCTATCCACTGAATACCTGTTTATATTCAGGAAACAGTGTAAGTCTGTAATAAAGACATGTGTAATAGACCGCCATGTATCGGTCTCATAGGGACCGCTAGGACATACTCTAGTTCAATAGTCTTTCTGGGGATGTAACCGTATCATATTTTAGAAACTGCAAACATTTCGAAATGTGTTGTGGGCAATCTTCTTCGTTATTAACATGTGTGGCAGGTTCGGTATCTAGAAAGAATGTGCTCTAGTTTACACGAGGAAGATAACGATACAATAGCATAAAATATGCAAAAAGGAGGTAGTAGGAACTCATAGACAAAGAATAGTTCATCATGCTAGTTAAGATCAATGGTTGAAACTACTTCTACTGAAATATACAGTGCTACGATCATGCCATTCATTCTCACAGGAACTCGCATGATCTGACGAGAGTCATTATGGTACCAGTGACATGCATCGGATTCTTTTCTAGCGTAAGTGTGGAAAACGCTTTATCGACTGGAAATGCCTGTGAAGTTCTAAGGTTCTCGAATGCAAATATATTGCTCTGAAGACTTACGGGAAAAATATTTTCCGCGTGAACCAGCTTCATTGTTACAGAACATATTTACTTATAAATCTAATATAAATTTAACTAAACTCACGTTTGAAGCTGTTGTCACTTGTATTCAGGATCATTAAAGTGCCGAGTGAATCATTAGAATCAGCAACCTATATTATTTTATTGTAACATACTGAGATCTGAAATTACTCCCGATTAAAGAAATAGATGAAATGCATAATTATGGAAGTGTAATCAGATCATTGATTACAGACTACAGTGAAACGAATAAAACTGCTTGAAAAGTATTCCATCGTATTGTTGTATGTTGATGATGCAAATGTTTCTCGTTTCTAAATACACGCTTTTATTTGTTATCATTTCTGTGTAAATTGATTCAGACCGACACAGTAAGCCTAATTCATGTATGCCAAAGTGTAGGAGCCCTCAAGCAATGAGTTCACGACGTCATCTGGAGTTAGACGTGAAGGGAGAAGCACAAGCAGGTAGTAAGACGAAATTTCTTTAGCGAGTACTCTACTATGGGAAAATTCAGTATCGTATGGCGCCCTTATGATTATGCTGCTCTAGCAGTGAATATAAAGACTATTTAGATGTCCTATTATAAACCACAACATGAACTGCCTATGTTCGTCGTGTCGCAGTGGACGATCACCAGCGTAACCGCATATTCGTGACGACGCCTCTTGTCCGCCGTGGCATCCCGGTGACGCTGAGCACCATTCCCTATGACGGAGAGCATTGTCCGCGCCTGAAGCCCTACCCCAGCCTGGAAATCCACCGCACCACGGAGGACTCCATCACCGACTGCAACACCCAGCTGGTGGACGTCATCAGAACGACGGTGAGTCTCCTGTGGCAAGTACATTCGTATTCTGCACACACGTAGTATCTGTGCTAAACTATTCTTGGCTTGTTCATCCTTATCTCGCTCACTCTGTTCTTTTCCACCCTTCTCTATATTCTTCCTTCATTACCTTCTCTGACAGACTTATTATTTCCCCTTCTTCCAGAGAAAAAGAACTATTCCGTATTCAATAAGCGTTTCCAGTGCTTCTGCCCTCTCTTGTTAGAATTAATTCATTTTACAATAACGTTACAGTGTGGAAAATTTTTTTATGATAATATAGAAAATACTTCAATGATTATGATAATTATTGTAACTATTTTCTTTATGTTTATGTCTCATAATAAGATTGTGTGTCTCTCTAGTTATATACATATCGATATATCACCTCCAAGGAAATCTGGTTGTATTTAAAAAGATAAACAAGTGGTCAACCATTTCCTCGATAATGAAATAATCTTCAGGATGGCCCAATCTATTCGTTATTGCTTCACAGCTTCTGCTGTCGTGTATGATCTTGAACATTCTTTAGTACACTAACTTCCATTACTACAGAAATCAACTACTTCTTACTTTCCTCATTGCTTTATTTTGTATTTTACCTTAAACCGAACTTCGTTTTAAAATCTATCTCAACGTGAGAAGAGGTAGCATTCCTTTCAGAAATGTATAAAATTTTTTCTACCTCAGTTGCACTCAATACTTTATCAAAACTCTTCTTCGTCATTGTTTCTTCTCTCATTTTTATTACGGTTACTTAAATTGGAGACAGGAAACTTGATAAGCCATGAAGACTTACCAGCTGAGGACCATGTATACCAAGTTGCACAGTGAATAATCTTCTCCTCGGTACATTAATCCACGATTCTCGTACAGACATTTATCTTCGTCAGTTTCAGCTGTGTGATCTTTCACTGACCGTCTGTTTCAGAAAACATGGGCTGATGATGATACGCTATACGCCCTCGACAACGGTGCTTTGGACCTGATAACGAGTACCAAAAATGTGTGTCCACCCAAAATTGTCATCTTCAACCTGCGGACTGATGAGGTCACCAACTCCATAGTAATCCAGAACGCAGTCTGCAACTCATTTTACTCCTATTTGTGGGTGAGTATTTATTCGAAAAACAGTACATTTGTAAATAATCTTCGTTTTATGCCAGAGAATTTATTATAAAATTAAGATAGTTTTGCGACGCACTAATAATGTCCACTTGCTTTTACTCTTATTCTCCACTTCAATAATTACACACCTCATCCAGCCAAAACGTATTTTCCACGGGTTTCCTCTACTTCTCCCTTTAGATTTGTATCTAATGATTGTGAGAGGTAATCTTTAACTACACATTCTGCTGATGTTTTCATTTCATTAACGAATAAACCGCTGTTATTTCATTTCTAGTATCATTTTTCGTGATTATGACCATCCTAGTACATTCATTTACTGACCCATGACTCATTTTCGTTCAATATTGTAGGGACAGGCACGGTCTTATAAAATTTCAATCGCGTCTGTTTCCGTGTTTTGCTATTCAGGCACTTGTTTTCATTTCCACATTTATTTGACAGTGCTGCTACGTTCTTCTTCCCAGCGCCCATATTGTATGGAATGGATCCCTCATTCCAACAAAAATCGCAGTGCTGGTATTACAAAAACGGCTATATTTTATAAATTGAGCAGGAATTCCTTGTAAGCCCGAAGCTTTCTACTATGTTGTTGATTCGCTACTGCATTTTTGTCCACGGCCACCTAAAAGACTACGTAACTACAATCAACCTACTGGACGAGTACCAATCAGATTCCTATAAACACTGCAGCACGTCATTTGCCTTAATAAATGTAAGCAATGTCTTGAAGGTTGCCATGGATGTACAAGAGGCACCTATCATGTTCTTTTTAGACTTCGGTAAAATCTTTGATATCGTCGAATTCGATACTTTATTTGCCAAACTAAGTAGCATATATTTATAGGAGAGTGCAGTGCAATGTTTTCGCTCATACATTAAGTTTCTCCAGGAATGCATCATGTCTGGCACCATAAAGGTACAATGGAGGTAGATAGTATCAGGCATCCCTCAGGATTCGCTATGTCAAAGAAGTGTCATCACTTTTCTCCTAATGCAAATACCGCATGTACGCTGATGACCTACAACTGTATCTTCGTGAAAAGCCTATAATCCTGAAGAAGCTGTCGAAAATTTCAAAACCGACCTGTGTGCACTGACAAAATAGGCGCAAAATATAAGACTGAAGCTCAACCTATAGCAAAGCGTATAGGGTACTGGCTGCTCTTTCTTGGCTGTTTAGCTCGAAATATAAGGAATCCCTACCACCATTTACCCTAAATCGGACAAATGTCAACTTATATCCCCCAGCAAAGAGTCTAGGTGTAATGAAAGATGGAAATCTAAATTGGAATGAGCAATGTGCTAGAAGACGTTAGCATCTCTCCAGGCCTTACAAAAATATAAAAAGCTCTTCCCTTTTAACCTGAAAAAGAAACTTTTACGAACACTTATAGTTTCAGTTATTCATAACACCGATGTTATCCTACAAGATCATTCTCAGGAAAACTCATGGCACCTAGAACTGGTTATGAATGCCTGTGTGCGTTATATTTGTGATGCTCGACTCTTTGATCATATTTCGCCACCAGACACACAGCTATCCTGACTCCGTGTGGACAAGTGCAGATGTTTCCATATCCTCTGTCTTGTCGACGTCACTGTGCCTCATATCTCTCCTCCATCTTAATGCTCTTCTTTGAACAATATGGCAGAAGCACCTATTCCCATCAGCTCAAAATCCTTTTTATCCCACTCCATCGTCCAGCCATAATGTCGAAGTCCTTCTCATTAGTAGGAAACCAACTGTGGAATAAACTTCCGCGTTATTAAGTGATCTGAATAACGTCTCGAACTTCAGAAGACATTTAATGACGTAACTCTTAAAGCATCAATAATGATTCTCATTGTCTCTGCATGCAGTCGTCATCCTTCCTTATACATCCTTATTTCAACGTATCAGATTTCCGTAGTAGACTTAGCCAGTGTAGTCTCCTTACATTTCCGTTCCCCAGAACTTGCTACATCAGAAAATATCTGTTTGGTATATATGTCAATTATTTACATATATGCTTCTATTATTATTGTTATTATTGTAAATTTTATTACTATTATCATTATTAATGGCAGCAGCAGGAATAGTATTAGGTGAAACGTCAGCGATGCCTTCATTAATTTATAGCCAGTATTATTTACTCAAATTGTCATTAAAGACACTCAAACGTTTTTAATATTATTTCTCATATTAAAATTGTTATTTCTTAGGTAACTGTGAAATTATAAAAGGTACTTTAGAAGTGAAATGTTGGTCCGATTAAGAGATGCCTGATGTCCCTAATGAGATCAGGTTAAATAAATAAATAAACAAACAAATAAGTAAATATAGTGGCTACTCAGACCAGTTCTTCGACAGCTGACATGACTGTGATGGCTACTTTGGGAAATTTGGTCATATATTTCTGAATGATATGCTCTTCATAACAGTGATAAACTCCAATATCAAACACAGACGCAACGTTGTCTGTCTAAAGTTGTAGAGGATCATCCTTACAAGTTATAGAATTATAGGTCTCCCTTGTCCATTCTTACTTGTTTGTGCTGTTTCCCTAGTCTACAGCATACTCTGATATTATACGGAAACTCTGGAAAAATTGTTGGCATTCGAAAAGGCAGCAATACGAGTATTATTCCTTTCAGCATTTGGGTTAGTACAGAAACCAAGCAGCGTAGCTGTTTTACGCTTATTTACCGGACCAATCTAATCTTGGTTTTTATGATGCCTTTTATTTAAAAAAATTTAATAACCGAATCGTATACATTCTCTAGTTATGAGCACTTGGTGTATGTACTCGTCAGGTTGTTCGCAATTTGTAAAATCACTGTCGAGGTAGGAGGGTAAACAATGACAACACTTATGGGCCAACAAAAGGATTAAATGTGCAGGGCAAGAATCCACTCCAATGCTCAAGAAGCGAATATAGGTATGAAGTTGGGGGATGAGGAGCGGGCTAAAGATGGATTATTTCGTTTTTCTTACGTAAACTGTATTTGGCATGCAAAGTCAGTAACACTCGCCATAACTCACCAAAAGGCAGCGGTGTTACAGTTGTAGGAGCCGCCAACCGCAAGCGCTGACAGACACATTACTATCAAAGGTTATCCACAATACTTGATTAGACACTGATATAGAAATAAAAGGTAAACGTAGTTTTTGGGATTTTTGATTGTGGAATCACATGGTTTTATCAAAAAAGATTTGTGGGTATTTCTCTGTTATTTATATAGGTTGTTATGCCAGTCAACTGAGAGTTGTCTAACCTTAGCACTGTGGCTTTTCTGGAAGACGGATGAGCAGTGTGTTAAAGGACATACAGAGGCATGAGTTTGTGTTCAGGTGGACGCGTGCCCTGATGGTTGCCTGACGGCCTACAGCTCCGACACCAGAGGCAACGTACTGTCGGTGACGGACCTCACCACTGGAGCCTCCAAACACCTGCAGAGCCAGTACTTCCACCCCAAGCCCGGCTTCTTCTTCACGAAGGCGGGAGGTCCAGCCTACTATCTACCAGACGGAATCGATGGAGTGACCGCCGATGAGAGCTGCGATGGGAAACTCTACTTCCAGGCGTTCGCCAGCAACATCCAGGGCGTTGTCGACAAGCAGGTCATCCGAGATGCATGCGACGGGGATGTTTTGGACATCAAGACGCAGGTAACGTCACATGTTTTCCTCTGTCCCACACAGTATCTCAAACACATCCACATGGAGCGAATACTTTTGCTGATGCAATGCCCAGATTCTAGCATACATACACTTCTGTTTCTGCGAACCACAGTGAAATACATTTCTTCATTCAGTTTATCGGACTATTCCTACTGCAACCGGCTGTCGTCATACGCGTTTTGCACAAGTCTTTAGCTACGAAATTTGACGTAATAACTATGAGAAGGTTATTTAGTGAACGAAAGTACACCAACGCCTAGTTACAGGAAGCTGCCCACATTGTAGTTTAGTAAGGAAGTTAATTTTTCTTCATGTACAAGATGTGACCTTTAGCATTCCCAATCTTTTGGTGTGGGTAAGAGCATATTTGCATTGTGTTGAGTTTAAACCCCATTACGGCTGCGAGATTGTAAGAATTTCTGTTGTCCAAGGGAAAGCCACGGTGTTAATCGAGACTTTTAAAGAGAAATCCTTACAGGCGTATACGAGTAAGGACGTAATTTCTGCTCTGCATATACACCTTCAAATGAAGGTTCTCTAAATTTACAGAACGGTTGTTCTCGTATTTCTACCAGGATTCCCATTCTGTATTCCTAGCATTTCTGCTACACTCTAATGAGACCTACACCAAATGTTATGATCGCATCATGGCGTCTCTGAAATCTCGCTTGATGTCTGCTCTCAAGCTGGCTTCCTAACGACTCCCAAAGCAGGGACGTTACTCCAGATTTAGTCGCAGTAGGGTCTTGTGTGCGATTTACTTTACTAAAGCACTAAATTTCCGTAGAACTTTTCCAAAAACTTTGTCTTCCATCTGCCTCATCTAATACTGGAATAGCGTAATCGCCTCTACTCATACTGCTTCTTAGAATTAACACAGATGTGAACTGCTCTTGCCATTCACCACTAATCCTGTAATCAGATACTATCGCGTTATTCTTGTCTGTTATAGGCACTGAAAGACTGCCACTAGTTACACCAAGTGGGAATTTTGTCGAAGTGTTTCTACTATTAATTACAATCATCCAACGATCACGCTTGATGAGTACCAAGGCATCCTTTGTGTATAATCTTATAAAGTTGCTGATCCTTTCGTGTGCTTGAATCACATCCGAAGTTACTTGCTTTTCCATGGGACATTCACCGTCGTGTACTATGCACTGGATTCTGTTTCAGAATTATTCATTCAGTCAGTCATACATTTGAGAAAATATTCATTACGGTCATGGAGAATGTGGTGTAACCAAAAATGTCACGTACACTAGCGTTGCTTGGTATTACTAAAGAAATTACAAAGTATATGGAGCAAGTAAAACTTGTTTTGTTATGTGTTCGTAACTTCCTGATCGAGACTGGTGGATCTGTTTCAGGTTAATCTGCCGGGGGAAATATCAGGGCAGAGCGGAGCAATAGCGGTGGATCCAAAAGGACAGTTGCTATTCTTCCCCGTTCTAGATGAACTGGCTATCTACTGTTGGGATACGAGCAAGCCTCACGACCCAAAGAACTTTCGCTTGATCGTTCAAAATGATGAACATCTACAGTATATCAGCAGCATAAACGTAGACACCAAAACAGAAAGATTATATGTAACGAGCGATCGATTAACGTCTTATCTTTCAAACACCACCAACTGCTCTGAAGACAACTTCCAGATTTTGTATATTGACATAAAGAATATAGATTGTTAGTTCTATGTGTAACAGATTTTGCTTTGTGATTTCGTAGGAACTTGGCGCCTCGGCAAGATCCATCGGATGTAGTTACTACTGTATGATACCTTGAAAAGAATGAAATATAAAGAATGCAAAAATATAAGTCGAACTTGATTTAGTGACTAGAATAACGCAAATTAAAATTCAATAGTAAGTGAAAATTACAATCACTCGCGATAATCAGTTTCAATATTAACTCTTACAATTACACGTAAGGACACGTAAATTAAAATTGCAATAATTGTACATTTACGTTATTCTGATCTCTTCCATCACAAAGAAAGGAAGAAAAACAAGGATTTCTAGTTCTGTCGGCATCGGCTGTGTCCTTTTATAACGGCCGTCCCGTCATTTGCCTGAAGAAACTTTGGGAAATTACAGAAAATCAAAATATCGGTGGCAGGCTAAGGATCTGAAACGTTATCCTCGCGGATGGGAGCCTTTTGTGCTAAGCAAAGTAACTGGGACACTCAGAACGGCTGGTATCACACCTACGAAATAGGGGTAGCTTATTCTATTTGTCATAGATCATCGACGCGATATATGGCGATATGATGTTGAACTAGTAGGTTTACAACACATTTTATACTTTTTCAGTAGCGCGAACTGAACGTTTTACCCTAAGCCATTACATGTATTTCTTGTGAAACAGTTGTAACAAAAGAGGTAATCCTCTTTTCCCTTCCATACAACTAATGCCGCCGGGATAATGCACTTTTATAGAAGAAGTACTCAGAAGGAATAACATTAGCATATATGTAAAATTTGCTCTGAAAAATTTAGTACAACGTTTTTTTTTTAATTATCACATATTTTTGTGACTACATGTTGAATACAGTACTGTGATTAACTAACAGCCTTAGTGACGAGTGCGATAATGTTATTTCTTTTTGGTGTTGCACCTGTAGGTATTATTGAATTTTTTCAAATTTTGGTGAATTTCCTTTGACAAGATTCGCAAGGATATATGCACATGGTATCCTAAGATTCGCGAAAATGTATGGCAGTCTACTGTTTGTGAGAAGGTGTCTGAAAAAATATACGCTGTGGCAGCCTCCAGGAAGTGGAATGTGGTTCAGCATATCTGACTACTCGAATGCCGATAATAGGTCCCGGTGGGTCTACGTCTAGAGCTACACAAATACTCCACAAAAAGCCATCGCAAGCTGCGTGGCGGAGGGTACCCTGTACCACTATTAGACATTTCCTTTCTTGTTCCACTCGCAAATAGAAGGCGGAATATGCCTCCGTATGAGCCCTAATTTCTCGTATCTATTACTCGTGGTCCTTGCGGGCAACGTACGATATGTCGGCGGCGTGGAAATCGTGTGGCAGTCAGCATCAAATGACGGTTCTCTTAATTTTTTGAATAGTGTTTCTCGAAAAGAACGTCGCCTTCCCTCCAGTGATTACCATGTAAGTTTCCAAAGCATCTCCGTAACACGTAAGTGTTGTTCGGACCTACCGGCAATTAATGTAGCTACCGAACTCTACATCTCTTCGATGTCTTCCTTCAATCCGACCCGTTACGGATCCCAATCACTCGAGCAGTGCTCAAAACGTGCTATATGTGGACCCCTTTACAGGTGAACCACTCTTTCCTAAAATTCCCCAAATAAAACATATTGTATCATTCGCCTTCCTTATCATAGTTCTCACATGCTCATTCCATTTCATATCTCTTCGCGATAATTAAACGACTTCACTGTGTCAAGAATGACTCTAGCAATACTGTATCGGAACATTATAGGTTTGTTCTTCCTATTGATCTGCGTTAATTTACATTTTTCCACATTTAGAGGTAGTTTCCATTCATCACACCAGCTGGAAATTTTTTTTCAAGTCGTCTTTTATCTTCCTACAGTTATTCAACTTCGACACCTTACCGCACGTCACAACACCATCAGCAAACAACCGTAGATTGCTGCCCACCCTGTCCACCACCTCATTTATGTTTATTGCGAACAACAGCGGTCCTATCACACACTCCTGGGGGACTCCTGACAATACCCCTGTCTCTGATGAGCTCTCGCCTTCGTAGACTACATACTAGGTTCTATTATTATTATTATTATTATTATTAGTATATTTGAGCCACCCACATATTTGTGAACTTATTCTGTATCCTTCGGCAACAAGCTGCAGTGGGACACCGCTTTCCGGAAATATATACATAAGGAATCTACCTGTTGCAATTCATCCATAGTTCGCAGTGTATCATGTGAGAAAATGGCAAGCTGAGTTTCTCACGAGCGATACGAGTTGCGATAACAGAGTTGCCGTGTTACAACCTTGGAATTTCCAATTTTTATTTTTAATATATTCCGTTCTAATTTTTCACACGATTGGTTTTTTAGACTCAAAATTCCCACCCATTTCCATTCATTCATTAAAGATAAGCGAAATGCAGTACTATTGTAACGAAAAATGCATAGCTGATTGCAACTAAAGACGCTGAAGGGGTCTGTAGCACCTTTCAAATGTTTTTGATGTAGAGGTCAGTACTGTGCCTTACATACATTCGTAGAGTGAGATGAGAGTCTGAAGCGTCAGCACCATCACTGTGGTAAGCTGTTACGTCAAACGCGTGTCGTCTTACGCCTATTGCCCTCTTAAAACCATGATAATGTTAAACTTCAAAATTCACTAGATACAGAACGAGTTGAATTATTAAAACACAGTGAAGGATTCGCACCATCTCCATACACAACACTGTCCTGAAGAATACTATGCTTAGCAAGGAGAACAATGATTTGAAAAGGTTAAATTTTAACTGAGAATTTCAGTGAACAACCGAACAGCTTAACCAACTCATATCTTAATACATGACTCAGGGAAGTTGGGTGGTCTTTGTCTCAGTCCTAAGAAAATTAACTAGCTGATAATAGGTTTCTAACAAATTGGTCTCAAAATGATTCTCTTCATATATAATGACATTATTCAAAATGTTTACACTCTTCATTTTCCAATATGTACATCATACTCATCCTTGTTGTCGTTTACAATAAGTCTTTTTAATCTAACACATACAATCACAAGTCAACACAGTGATACTGAATACGTCCGTCACCTACAACACATTAAATAAAAAAGTATCCGGCTGAACAAAGGCAAAGACTGTGCCACAACAAGACCAAAGATTGCTTAACAGTAACTTTCTCTATGTCTGACGTGCATATCGATAGCTTACCAAAATCGGAATGACACGCTCACCTAACATATCCTCTACTTTCTCTGAGTTGAATTTTGTACTACGGTCATTTCAGAGAGGAATAAGATGAGGACAAAATTCTAAACGTTAAGGATAGGATCATACAAAATACAAATGCAAAGAGAAAAATCACTGTAGAAGAATACGTGTTAAAGAACAATAAATGAAAAGGTATTTACAAATTCAATAACATGTGAATGATTTAAAGAACAGAATTCACCACACTTGGTTATTATGTTTCATGATGTCTATGAGAAAGTTTTGCACAGAGCTATTTTTATAATTTGTACATTTTGTACTGCAGTAAGTAATATTGCTGATCTACAATGTTTTTGTAGCACAAGAAAGTAGGCTAGTGTCTATATCACACTTCTGAAGAATAACACATATGAAAGTAGCAATTCACACGAAGAACGTAGGTAGACGAGTGTCCTTGTCACAAACGATCAAACATTCTTTACTTCACTGGAATAATGTCACCGTTCTGGGACCTCGTGTGGAAACAGTGGGACTGAGGACAGTTCTTAACTGACAACCCCACACATGCACAAACAGTAAAATATATGTGGCAGGATCTGCCTGAAGGTGACTAGATGTTGATAACTCCAAAGCCATCTTGTAGTAACGAAGAATTCCTTATAAAAATCTGTTACAGCTTGCCTCTGTGAAGTATGCAACTTTTGGCACAGGATATTTCAGTGTGTAATCAATAGGCATATACATTCCTGGAAATGGAAAAAAGAACACATTGACACCGGTGTGTCAGACCCACCATACTTGCTCCGGACACTGCGAGAGGGCTGTACAAGCAATGATCACACGCACGGCACAGCGGACACACCAGGAACCGCGGTGTTGGCCGTCGAATGGCGCTAGCTGCGCAGCATTTGTGCACCGCCGCCGTCAGTGTCAGCCAGTTTGCCGTGGCATACGGAGCTCCATCGCAGTCTTTAACACTGGTAGCATGCCGCGACAGCGTGGACGTGAACCGTATGTGCAGTTGACGGACTTTGAGCGAGGGCGTATAGTGGGCATGCGAGAGGCCGGGTGGACGTACCGCCGAATTGCTCAACACGTGGGACGTGAGGTCTCCACAGTACATCAATGTTGTCGCCAGTGGTCGGCGGAAGGTGCACGTGCCCGTCGACCTGGGACCGGACCGCAGCGACGCACGGATACACGCCAAGACCGTAGGATCCCACGCAGTGCCGTAGGGGACCGCACCGCCACTTCCCAGCAAATTAGGGACACTGTTGCTCCTGGGGTATCGGCGAGGACCATTCGCAACCGTCTCCATGAAGCTGGGCTACGGTCCCGCACACCGTTAGGCCGTCTTCCGCTCACGCCCCAACATCGTGCAGCCCGCCTCCAGTGGTGTCGCGACAGGCGTGAATGGAGGGACGAATGGAGACGTGTCGTCTTCAGCGATGAGAGTCACTTCTGCCTTGGTGCCAATGATGGTCGTATGCGTGTTTGGCGCCGTGCAGGTGAGCGCCACAATCAGGACTGCATACGACCGAGGCACACAGGGCCAACACCCGGCATCATGGTGTGGGGAGCGATCTCCTACACTGGCCGTGCACCACTGGTGATCGTCGAGGGGACACTGAATAGTGCACGGTACATCCAAACCGTCATCGAACCCATCGTTCTACCATTCCTAGATCGGCAAGGGAACTTGCTGTTCCAACAGGACAATGCACGTCCGCATGTATCCCGTGCCACCCAACGTGCTCTAGAAGGTGTAAGTCAACTACCCTGGCCAGCAAGATCTCTGGATCTGTCCCCCATTGTGCATGTTTGGGACTGGATGAAGCGTCGTCTCACGCGGTCTGCACGTCCAGCACGAACGCTGGTCCAACTGAGGCGCCAGGTGGAAATGGCATGGCAAGCCGTTCCACAGGACTACATCCAGCATCTCTACGATCGTCTCCATGGGAGAATAGCAGCCTGCATTGCTGCGAAAGGTGGATATACACTGTACTAGTGCCGACATTGTGCATGCTCTGTTGCCTGTGTCTATGTGCCTGTGGTTCTGTCAGTGTGATCATGTGATGTATCTGACCCCAGGAATGTGTCAATAAAGTTTCCCCTTCCTGGGACAATGAATTCACGTTGTTCTTATTTTAATTTCCAGGAGTGTATCTTCTGTCCTGGAAAGTCTCTGTCATATGTGGTGATTGGTCAGTCAGTTACATTTTGTTACATTATTGTTATGATATCGTTTCATTCTTATGTAAAGTTTATGTGTCAGGCAAAGAAACTCCTGATTCATTCTACAGAAATCAGTAGAAGTTACGCTTGGGGTGCATGTAGCTACAGGAATAACTGTGTTGTATCAAATGATGTTACCTTCATTCACTATTGTTATCTAGCCACACCTTTTACGATTATAAACACGAACTGCATCAACATGGCATAAAATTCAATATTAAAAGCCGGTCCCAAGCCCGGTTGAAAAAGGAGGAGAGGGAGGAGTAACACCTCATAAAAAACCTTGTTTCACCTGGCCCGGGTGATAGCACCTCGTGAGAGCCCCTTGCCAGGGACACGGTGAAGACCTCAACGGCAGTGAAGGCAGAAATGAAGATCATCGGTACGGCGGAACTGACGGAAGAGGCAACCTTGCTTTTTGGGATACTATAAAAGCTATCGTCCAAGGTTACTTGGACAAAGGGCACGACGGTTCCACAGGTTAGTGGCGGTAACCCTACAGCGTCTGTTCCACATGTTAGTGGCGGCTGATCTATAAAACTCAGAGGTGGAACTCTGAGCTTAACCAGACCGAAATCTCAATTTCAGTCACAAACTCAGTCCAATTAAATCAACATGGATACAGCAACTTCAAAGACAAATTACCCCAGTGGGTCAAATCCCACGGTTGAAAAACCGCAAGTGGTCTATTCGGATTCTGGGGAGACCACAGAAGTGTGCATGGAGGTAAATCGGAGTACCTCAAAACCCCGTAATAAGTAAATCAAACCAATATCTAGAATTTGGCTAATGACATTTAATGTAAATTCTCTCTTAAAAATGGGAAAACTAAAAAACATCCTGGACAAATCGAGAGAACGTAAAATCAAAATTATTGCATTTCAGGAATCACGATATACAGATGAAAATCCTTTTGATTCGGAAGGATACAGGATCTACAAAGGAAAACCTGGAAAACGAGCCTTAGCAAATTGTCCACAATTTGGAACTGGATTTATAGTAGATACATCAATACTTGATTCAGTCGCAACTTTCAAATCTTACTCGGGTCGGCTCTCCACGATGACAATAAAATCAGTTAATAAGATATACACCCTGATCAACGGACATGCACCAACTAACATCACTAACAAAAACAAAATAGAAGAAATAGAAGAATTCTGGAACCAATTGGATAATATTCTCCAAAAAATCCCAAATAAGCATGTCAAAATCCTTATGGGCGATTTCAATGTACAAATCGATAAAGAAAAGAAATATCGATATTGGGTAGGTAAATGGTCAGGGCATACACAGACAAACCGGAATGGCATGCGACTCATTGAAATCTGCAACAACCATGACCTTTTTTTCAAATCAACATTTTTCAAGAAAAGAGCCTCGAAAACGAAAACTTGGATCTCACCTAATCCATTACTAGGTGAATATTAGTTGCATCATGTAATGATCTCCCGCGTATATACAGTAGAAATCATGAAACTTAAAGTCCTTAATGGACTAGACCTAGATTCCGACCATTACCCAACAAAATTCTCCCTAGATGTCATTCCAGAAAAAAGAAAATTCACTAAGAAATCTCCACACCGTAAATATGATGTACAAAAGATAAATGGCAATGAACAATTTACAAAAGAAACGCAAAATTTAAAACCACAAAATTGGCAACAACTGCAAGCAGGACTTTTAAATGCAGCTGAAACTGTAGCACCGCAAACAAGAACACGTAAACACCCATGGTGGACAGATGAGTGTGACCAGCTGATAAATCTCAGACAACAGGCGTGGAAAAATTGGTTGTGCAACAAAAATCTAAAGACCCTGGAAGATCTCAAAGATACCAGGAAAACAGTCACAAAAGCAATACGAACAGTCCGTAAACAACACGAAGACAAAAAATTGCAAGACATAGAAAATGATTTCAAGAAAAACAATTCCCGAAATTGCTACAGAGTATTCAAACAAAAATTAACAAAGTACTCTCCTCCATCACTCCAGTTCAAAAATGACCATGGAGAAATTGCTCATACCAACACCGAAAGTTGTGAAATTCTTGCAAAATACCTTTCTAAATTACTGAATTGTGAAAAGCCTACAGAAAAATTTGAGTTCCATCGTACACAACGAAACCCAGACTCAAAGCCACCAAGTTTACAAGAGATTAAAGAGATAATTCTGTGGTGTCACCGCCAGACACCACACTTGCTAGGTGGTAGCCTTTTAAATCGGCCGCGGTCCGCTAGTATACGACGGACCCGCGTGTCGCCACTGTCAGTAATTGCAGACCGAGCGCCACCACACGGCAGGTCTAGAGAGACTTACTGAACACCTGTAGTGGCGGCTTTATTTCGGAAACAGGTGTGTGTGGTAGGTGAATCCACACCGAGAAGGGGTCACCAGAGGCAAATCATCGAGAACTTCCCATTTAGTAGTGTCTGCAAGAGCATAGAGAGAGTTGACTACTGTTCCACTCTGAATTTTTTATAAGCCCCATTTCAGGACACATCAATTTTTATCAACAGCTGTTGTCTTGATTCTCAGGGTCCCATAGCCGTTGTGTGGTAATAAGAGAAATGTATGGTCTGTATTAGGGGACAGGTAGTGGAAACCAATTTCTAATGTAGAATGTAATTACTATTAACGTGTTGGCGAGAGAGACAAATCAGGGATTATTTCAGCTAACAAATGATTCGCCGCAACAGCCGTCATTCCCATCGGAACACAGCACTTTTTGAGGCTTGGTATTTTTAGTGTGATTTATACCATGCTTACGATCTAGGATCTGAACCTAAAATCCCTATGCCAGACAGCGATCCACAGCTACGACGCACAGCGGTCGCTGAGCGGTGCTTAGATTTTACGGTTATAGAGGACTGGCTGCCCTCCGCAGAACCTAACACAAGAACAGCGGGATCGCCAGACAAGTTCCCAAGCAACGAAAACTGAGCTTCCTGGTGTGCTCGAACACAGGAGTAATGTGGGGTTTCTAGTATGACATGGAGGCGTGGAGAACAGCCCTTTGGAGAGCAATTAAAAGATGCGAAATGAGTAATGTCAAGTTATCGACGTATTGCGTATCTACTTCCGTTGTTTTCTTAGTTGCAACATAGAAACATATTCCTGAGGGAGTTACAAGACATTATAAATCACACTGACATTGCACAAGCCGATAACTTGAAACAGGTTCCATTATATACTGCAATGTGCATATATATAGTTTCCATGGACGTAGTCGCCGCTTGATACGTTCCTGTAAACATTGGTAAGGCAAGTGTTGTGCCTCATGCAATGGATGTTTAGTAGTTACTATGATAAATTTCCATATTCTAATGATGACAGTACAAAGGAGTTGGCACTCATAACGTTTCAGATCGAAAGACCAGGGATATGTATTTGTTTGAGACAACTTTCTATCAGCAGTATCTGTGTCAAAAGCGGGTGATAACACCTACGAGTGACAAAGAACGCTTCTGCGTTAAATGTAGCCACTTGAATTTGCGGTGACTCCTACTTCCTGGCGTCGCATTTCACACCCAATGAATACTATTCGTCGACATTGATACTTGTACGATTGAATTGCGCTGGTATGAAATGTCGTGGTGAAACAATTAATTGTTCACACGGGAGGCTTCAGACCGACACATTGTTTCTTCTTTCCTGTATCTAGATGCTTACTTCCGTAAGTACCCGTTATTGTTTACCTACTTTCCTTAAAGTAAAGGAAAATGACGTTGTTTTAGTGGTCAAGGCTTGGATTGACAGTTTTCGAGGCAACTGATTTATTTAAATATGATATTAGCGTGAGTGAGTGACGTCGAGGAATGGACACAAGAAGGCAGAAAGGAATATATACACGGTGTCTGAAAGTCTTTGCGACAAAAGTGCAGTGGTGATAGATCACGTAGTGGAGAACAGTTTCTGTTAGAGAGAACACTTATTGCGTATAGGAGAGTCCTCTGCAAGACCTGAAAGCGGGTAGACCGAGCTTCTGAAATACCTTTCTCTGCTTAGAGACAGCTAAGCTGTTTAGTGGGTCCTGATACTTTTACGAAATATCGGCCTATCAGGACCGACGAACTCAATATAATGACGCTAGTGTCGCTGGGAAGCATCAGAAAACGTTTTGTCCCACACAAATGTTGGTCTCCAAGACGCGATCTATCATCTCCAGGAAACTATCGCAAAAACTTTGCGATACCATTTTTGTGCAGAGAGTAACGGGTGTAAGCGCACTAATATTTGTATTGGTTACTCAGTTTGGTGAAATGAGTGCTTGCGTCACTTGCATACTAATAATAATAGCAGTTACTGGTAGCATGTTTTTACGCTGGGTACCACATGCGGCAACCCCTTAATGCTTATTTTTCCCTGGACAGCAGGTCAGGTGTTGAAATGAGGGCACGTGTATGCATAACTGTTATTCTGTACTGAGAGTGATAGTCCATCCTGTGGTGCAGTTACAATCGTGGAGAAAACTTGCGCTAATGAAGCATGCGACATGTTTGAGGAAAAACTGTTTGACACAGAGAAGAAGCAGCCAACACACTGATTCGAGTACATATTAAGGTACAACACTTACACACATGAACACATAGACATACCAGGTGAAAAACCTGGAACTGCCTGTGTATTTATGTATTCCAATGTTCTCTGAGTCCATCTCCTGCTCCCTCCTCTTTCCGTCTCCCAATTACCCCTCTCTCTGTATGTTTCTCTCCTGTCCTGTGTCTGCCCATCTCGTTCTTCCCCCTTCTACATCCATCACCACGTTAGCACCTCACTCCCAATATGATGGTCGTGGGTTCTATTCGCACAGTACTTATTTCCATATAGTACTTGATACATATACCAAGTTTGGTTGAAATCGATCAGATAAGCATACATTCTACATCTCCTGCTGACATAAGAGTATATTGCACACATATACTACGTCTGATTCTCCCCTGTTTTACACCATACGACTCCAGAGAGGATGTGGCTTCATCCTGCATCACGTTACACGTTGACAAAATTATTGGCTCGCTACAGTACTCACTTTCGCGGATCTGATTGACACACTGAATCACACGAAAAACACACAAATTGGACTCGACTCTTTTAACTGTATTTGGTAGCCTTGGAGGCCTTCTCCAAGCCAACCAAATACAGGGAATAAATAAAAAACATGCCGTTTACGAATATTTTTACGTCATATCTAGTGGCAGTGGGCAGTCTTGCTCCCACACTATTTCTTGGACATTTGAAGCCCTATGTACCTTACAGATTGCTCCACGTGATCCTGAGTTATGCTTTAGTGTCACTTTCCCTTCATAGCAAATCGTGTGGGATGTAGGTGGCTCTTAACCCCTCAGTGCTTCTTTCCATGTAGTTAGTACTAGTAAGCCGCCGATTTTCTAAAGAATCCAATTCCCCTCTATAAAACAGTTTACGATTGCTTTAGAAAAGAAATAATGTGTTAAATATTTGACGTTAAGCATCAGAGCGAGAAACAGTTTAGAAAGGGTTTGAAATTATTTTTGAAGTTTGTTGGATGTCTCTACGTGCTCTCATTCTCGGATACTGAATTGGGATAGTCTTGGTAATTTGGGCTCCGTCTTAATAAAACGTAGTTTCTCACGATTCCCGGTGGGATTATAGGAAACCATTAGTATTGAATTGAATGGAAGGATTATAAATGACAAGACATGGGTAGCAAATGTATTTAATAATCATTTCTTAAACATAGTAGAAACCACAGGAACCAACAGTTCAAGAGAAAGATCACAGCACTACGCTGAAGAAGTAACTCTCATAAAATTAAATCATATGAATGTACTACCAACTTATACTTCTGAAATTAAGAGGCTCAAACATTCTCTCAATAATGAAAGCTCTTCTGGTGTTGATGGAGTTTCCAATAGAGTACTACAGGTTTGTTCCCATATAATGAGTCCGATATTGTCCGAAATATTTAATGCATCACAAACTCAAGCTATTTTTGCAGGGAGACTAAAATATGCCGTTGTTAAACCCCTCTCAAAGAAAGGTGATAAGAGAGACGTCAGTAGCTACCAAACTATTTCACTGCTGACATCATTTCCAAACCTTTTGAGAATGTGATGTATTCTAGAATAGTATCTTACCTTGGCAACACTAATATCCTCAGCAAATCACAGTTTGGGTTTCAAAGGGGTTGTTCTACTGAGAATGACATTTACATGTTCACACACCAGATATTACAAGCATTAAATAACAAAATAGCTCCGATAGGTATTTTCTGTGATCTATCAAAGGAATTTGATTGTGTGAATCATAGCATACTCCTAGATACATTGAAGTTTTATTGGATTGATGGTATAGCCAACCAATGGTTCATGTCATACCTAACCAAAACAATGAAGAAAGTTGTACATAGTAGTAATTCAGCCAAAAGAATCCAGGGACATAACTCTGACTGGGGGAAATCACATATGGGGTTCCCCAAGGCTCAATCTGTTTCTCATATATGTAAATGATGTACCATCTAATGCACAATAAGCAGAATTAGTTCTTTTTGCAGATGACACCAGTATTGTAATCACTCCCAGTATACATACAGTAATGGAAGAAATTGTGAACAAAGTCCTCAAAAGTATCATTGACTGGTTTTCTGCTAATGGTCTCACCCTGAATTTTACATAGACATATAATCTTAAGTTCTGCACCTCTAGGGGTACTGCACCAGTGATAAGTGTAACACACGTTGATGAAATACTACGTAGGGTAGAAACTTCTAAATTCCTAGGTGTCCATATTGACTAAAATTTAAATTGGAAAAAACACATTTTGGAACTCCTGCAACAACAAAGTTCATCTACGTTTGCACTTAGAATCATAGCAAATTTTGGAGAGAGGGAAATCAGTAAGTTGTCATATTTTGTTTATTTTCATTCAGTAATATCACATGGAATAATGTTCTGGGGTAACTCATCTTTAAGAAAGGAGGTCTTTACTGCCGAAAAACGTGCTGTAAGAACAATATGTGGTGCTCACCCTCGATCATCTTGTAGACATCTGTTTAAGGAGTTTGGAATTTTGACTATAGCTTCACAGTGTATTTATTGTCTCATGAAGTTTGTTGTAAATAATCCACAACAGTTCTATAGGAACAATGAGGTATATAATTACAATGCTAGAAGGAAAAATGTCATTCATTACTCAACATTAAGGTGTTCTTTAGCACAGAAAGGGGTACACAACGCTGCAAGGAAAGTTTTTGACCAACTTCCCAGTGATATAAAATGTCTAACAGACAACCAGGTAAAATTTGAAAATAAATTGAAAAGGTTTCTTCTTGACAACTCCTTCTATTCTGTAGAAGAATTTCTATGTTTGTAATGTGGAAAAGGTGGTGGGTAGGAATTGCTAACTCAATCTTTCTATATTGTTTTTCATTTCGGGGAAAAAAGTGTATGATGATGTTTAGAGTAGAAATAGGTGTACAAATTAATTTGCAATATGAATGTAAAACGACTCGTTCCCCATCATGACGATTTATCGTACCAAATGATCCATGGAACATGAAAGTAACAAACTAGGTAAATAAATCAATGTTTATGACGTCATATCTGTAAACCATATGTCATACAATGGTACAGTTTTAAGGCATGAACAGCGTAAATGTGTAAGGGTAGACGTTTTTCCTCTGATCATTTTGCTTCCAAAGCACGGCAAATCAATCTTCAGTATGCTATACTGACCACTCCAAATTACATGAAGGCCATGAGAAGTGGGCCTACAATGACCTTGGCATGTAAATGTATGGTGAGGGTTTCAGGAACGCCATCATTGGTAGCTTCTTTATTCACGAATCTGCAGTTCCCAGCAGATAACCTACCACTGTTACTGAAAGACATTCCATTGTATCTAAGGCAATTCAGATGGTACCTACACGACGAATGTCCCCCTTCACCACCCCTATAACAGAAGAGATAATTACATTCCTTAACAGAACAGTCGGAACTGGCTGGATCGGTCGTTCGGTTATGAAAACTAGATTTAACACCTGCGGACTTCTACTGACATAGGAAGTTGAAACGTGAGATCAGTGAAACATCGACGTCTCTCGAAGACAGAAAATGCCGTGATGTGACAAGTGTTATCGTTTCGCCGGAATCGCTATGGAATATTTATTAGTGCTAAAGATCGAAATTTTGATTGCATGATGTGGGTGTCATAATAATAAACACGCGAAGCGTGTTGGAGATATGTGTTTGCTTTCATCTAGTACAGCAGTGGCAGCTCTTCTCTTGAAGGAGAGACAGTGGTTTGCTGCGCCATTCTCTTATTAGTGTTCGATCAAGGTCCTCACTTGTTATAATGCTGGAGTTTTCTTCGAAGACTCTTTGTACTTTCTTCGAGATAGTTATAGTTCCATAAAAAAGAAAGTTGGTGGGACAATTTGTCAGATACAAACGCTAACAATAACTTGCATGCGTCAAAAAATATGCCACATTTCCCGCAGTAGCTTAGCGAGAAACAAAAGACAATACATTTACTCGGAAAACTATCGCTGGCACTTGTCAAAGGAACATTTGTCAAGACTGCTTCACGTTATCTGCAATGAACACTACAATGAGTGCATAGCGTCCGCCTGCACACAGACACGGAAGTCAACAACAAATATTCTATGCGTGCCCCTAGAACTGATGTCAATATATCACACCTACAGAGGTCTGTATTCCTCGTTTCCATCTAGATAATTTAAAAAATATGCCCCAACAGGTACGAGATGAGGCCTCACGCGTCGACGTTTGCAATGCTGGTGGTGCTGCCGGTCGTGGATGGTGACGCTGACCACAAGTCAAACCACGTCCTGAGGCACGGTGGTCATGTCAGAGCTGCTCACTGGACCGGCAAGACGTCCCCAGTGACGAGGGGTAAGAGCGCTTGCGAAGAGCCGCTGCTGGTCACTATCAAGGCCACCAAATGGATCGAGTTCGACTTCGGAGACGATGGAACGCTGGAGAAGGAAATGATAGCCAAAGGACTCTACGATCCTAGAATGGTCGGCGAGTATGACTTGACAAGTAAGAGTCCCAGATAAAAACAGAATTATCATATTTCTAATCTTTACGTATTTGTTATCGCATGGTGCTGATCGCCGGCCGGAGTGGCCGAGCGGTTCTAGGCGCTTCAGTCTGGAACCACGCGACCGCTACGGTCGCAGGTTCGAATCCTGCCTCGGGCATGGATGTTTGTAATGTCCTTAGGTTAGTTATGTTTATATAGTTCTAAGTTCTAGGGACTCATGACTTCAGATGTTAAGTCCCATGTTGCTCAGAGCCATTTGAACCATTTTATGGTGCTGATCATGTCCACGCAGGTGAAAAAATACTTAAAATCAGTAACTTACCTAAAAAGTGTAGTATAGTAAGGGCATTAAAAGGAGGATATCGATAATGACGACTGTGAGATATGATTAGTTAGGTTTAGAAATACGATTACAGTTCATGTGAACAACTACAGATTGAGCTTGTAATTATAGTGAAGGTAAATTTTCCGTTTCTTTGAATGAGTACCATGTTTGCTGCACCAATCATAGGAGGTGCGTTATTCAGAATATGATGTATTGCAAACTGAGATATGGCATGTATGTTGCAAAACGTATCAGTGAGTCACAACTGGTACCAGTCAACATATCTAAATACCTGTGCATAATAGTTTGTGAGGATATAAAATTAATTGATCTTATAAACTTTGGTGTAAACAAAGTATGTGGTAGACTGCTGTTCAGTGGCCAGATACTTGAAAAACGGGGTCACTCTAAAAAGAAGATTCCTTACAAAACATTCTTGCAACCCTTCGTAGAATGTTGCTCTAGAGTGTCGGAAGTACGCCAAAGAGAGCCAACAGGCGATGTCGGTCACATAAAATGAAGATTATGTGGAATGGTCGATGGTTTGTTTGAGTTACAGAAGAGTGTAACGAAAATGTTGTAAAACCTGATAAGAAAGATGTTTGAAGACCGACAGAAACTGTATCCTGAATTACTGTTGTTGTTGTGATCTTCAGTCCAAAGACTGGTTTGATGAAGCTCTCCATGCTACTCCAACCTGTGCAAGCCTCTTCACCACTGAGTAACTACTGCAACCTACGCGGTTCTGAAGCGGCTTGTATTCATTTCTTGGTCTCCCTCGATGATATTTACTCCCCACGCTTCCCTCCAGTACTAAATTGGTGATCACTTGATGCCTGGGAATGTGTGCCTCCAACAAATCCCTTCTTCTAGTCAGGTTGTGCCACAAATTGCTCTTCTCCCCAATTCTATTCAGTACCCCCTGATTAGTTATACAATCAACTCACCTAATCTTCAGCATTCTTCTGTGACACCACATTTCAAAACCATCTGTTCTCCTCTTGTCTAAACTGTTGTGATGAAATCGGAATTCTATGCTGCCGTCGGACATGAAATGACAAGTAGATCACTAATGAGATTGACCCACGTTGTGCGCCATAAAATGTAGTGAACTTAGATTTCTTCTTTGCTTTCGGACGTGAAATGACGAGTAGATGATAGCTAATGAGATTGCCCCACGTTAGCAGCCAAAGATTAATTAATATCAATAATTAAAATGAAATCAGGCATAAAGGATACTAAATGAAGGGATTCATGTACGAATGTAAAAGACTGCTTAAATGATCAAGTGATGAAAGAAATGTGTTTATTTCAGTGCTATTTACACAAATCAAAACAAAATTACAAATCTCAGGAACGATTTGACTGAGCGTGGAAGTAGAGTGGGACGAATTGTCTCACCACTGTTCTTTATCACTCACAGTGTTCCGTTGTCGTCGGCAGGCGCTGCATCGGTATGGCGTGTCGTCTCAGAGCTGTATGGCACAAGTTGGCTGCCCTCAGTAGGGAGGCATGGAGAGCATCAGCCCACATTGTAGGCAACCTACATCAGGGGCAAGTACGCATTAAAGGGCAAACCTATTATTCTCTTTTGACTGACAGGTCCTTAGCCAATTGTTCTGCTAAGATTATAACCCACTGGGGATAAACCTTCTCTTCAATTGACAGGCCCTTCACTATCGGTCTGCTAAATGGATTATGGCTCCCTGGGTTAAACTGTTGTTCTGAGAAACCTCCTCTTATCTCTCCCCCTCAGTCTCCTCCTGCAAACTTCTCATAAAAGTTCCAACCCTCCCCACCCCCACTCACTGACACAGATACACTTTCAGGCCTGAGTTATTCGAATAGTCTCCTCTCATTCTATGACTTGGATTGACTACTTAATTAAATTGATGAATCAGTTAACCCCCACCCCTATGGCAAACATTCCCCTTCCCTCCAACTCTTGCCCCCCGCCCCCTCCCACCTGGAAAATGGCAGCTCTGTGCTGCAGAGGAACGGATTTCACAACAGGAAATTCAATCATAAAAGTAGGATATATCGTTTATTTATCAAATTAAATTCACACGGATTGGATCTCACTTTTATTTAGTGGAAGAAGCTCACACCCTGCAACTACATGTTGTAATTACATAATTCCAGTGCTGCAGATTGGGGGTGTCATCTTATTGGAAACTTTTCGTGTGTGCTCACCTTGACATGCAGGGATTGACAAAGCTACTGCACAATGTCCACCATCAGAGGACGTTCCCTCCCTACCACTCATCCCCTCCCCACCCCCCATCCCACCCCTATCCCCCATCCCAGCCCTCGAACAAAAAATTGGTAGGAAAAAGACTCGCTCTGTGGTGTGTGCTGGAGAGGAAGGATCTCATGACAGGAAATTCAAATCAGAGTTAACAATTTATTGATACATCCTCTTTATTTAATCAGTTTTTGTGAGACTGAGATAATAACTGTAACAGACAGTGAGTGGAATCAAGTGCAGTATGCTAGCCTAGGTGTTGGGTCTGCGGCATGTGTGTGTATTGTCAGGGCGCCTCCACAAAGGTCAAAACAGCTCAACTTCCTTACCACAGGTCACGTTACTAAATGCCACTGGCGCATACCAGATATCAGCCTCCTTTGGTCTCATGGTCCCCAAATTTATCATCAAGTGGCCGAATTCTTTTGAATGGCAAATTCCACATTCACTCACTGACATGTCTCTGCGTGAAACAGCGTTTCCAAACACGAATATGGAGGTTTCCATCTATCCTCAGAATACTATACCCCTATGGGCTAATGCTGGAGACAAAGAGAAAGCTGACGCAATTTCGATTGCGTGAAATAACCCATTAATTGTTTAACAACTTACAGGAGTCAAATAGATCGCTTAAGACACTCACTTCTACTGTACAATGATCCTTCTTCATAATAAAACATGTTTTTAACGTTTGAGTATCATAAGCAAAACATAATGCAAATGAAGTAATGAAATTTCAGTCACAAATAGATCGTATGCTAAATATATCCGAGGTCGTGTACGCCCCAATGTTTGTGAACAGAAACACTCTCCTTCACGAATAAACATACCTGGTGAAAACATAAGCCAGACGATCACAAAAACTCACGATCACGAACCGCGACTGCAGGGTAGTCCAATCGACCGCAGGAGCCATGCCCGCCCGTACCAAACGCATGCGTGCACGCAGTACAGTGATAGGATAGAGACAACAGCAATTGATCAGTCTGGAATTTGACGTCGCGATTGAGTTTTTAAAAGTACTATAGATTTCCTAAATACGTCCACTCCGCTACATTCCAAAGGAGGGAGGAATGTTCTACTGCATGATAGAATAGAAACAACAGCAAATACCACTGCAATGTAATGAGAAGCACTAAATGTGTCACACTAAAACCACGACCCAATCCACAGTAGTAGTAGTTGTCATGGCTAGATGTCGCAGATCGCTGTCAGTCGGGAATTGGGCGTCGCTACTAGGTTTTTAAAGTACTATACAATTCCTAAGTTGGTCGTCTCCCCTACATTGAGAAGAAGGAACGCTTTACCGCGTGATAGGATAGAGCCAACAGCAAAAACAACTGCAAGATAGAGTCCAATGCAATGTATTCAGAAGCGCTAGACACAACACACTTAAACCACGACCCAGTACGTAGCAGTAGTGCCTTGGTCAGATGTCAGAGATCACTGAAACACTCACACATCCCGCGCCCTCACCTCCCCGATGCACACACACAGCGCGCCAGTCCACGTGTATATCGCCAGCGCCGACGCTCAGGGAACGAAGAAAACTACAGCATCGTTCGGAGCCGCATTCGTAATTGCGCGTGTATGCCAGAGTGCACGAGGCCCCACCATGGAGGGCATCCGGGAATGATTGGAGAGGTAGGTATTAGGATGTTATCCATACGTCCAGCGTAAACATCCATCTGTCAGAATCTTCTCTCACGCAACACACACACTCATTCCCCTCTCTCGCGCTCACCCAGGACATTAGTCATTTCGACCGCCCTTGCTGCCGTGGGCAAGATCAAACAGGTTGGCGCATTCCTTGTACCCGGCCCTGGCTGAGCTAATTCTTTATTTACGGTGTGCACTGTGAAACAAGCAGCTACAGCTTGGGCATATAAATTGTAAACAATTTCATCCCATCATGTTATTGTGGTCTTCAGTCCAGAGACTGGTTTGATGCAGCTCCCCATGCTCCTCTATCCTGTGCAAGCTTCTTCATCTCCCAGTACGTACTGCAACATACATCCTTCTGAATCTGTTTAGTGTATTCATCTCTTGGTCTCCTTCTGCGGTTTTTACCCTCCACGCTGCCCTCCAATATTAAATTAGTGATCCCTTGATGCCTCAGAATATGAACTACCAACCGATCCCTTCTTCAAGTCAAGATGTGCCACAAATTTCTCTTCTCTGCAATTCTGTTCTATTAGTTATGTGATCTACCCACCTAATCTCCAGCATTCTTCTGTAGCACCACATTTCAAAAGGTTCTATTCTCTTCTTATCTTAACTATTTATCATCCATGTTTCACTTCCATACATGGCTACACTCCATACAAATACTTTCAGAAAAGACTTTCTGACACTTAAATCTATACTCGATGTTAAAAAATTTTCTTCTTCAGAAATGCTTTCCTTGCCATTGCCAGTCTACATTTTATATTCTCTCTGCGTCGACCATCATCAGTTATTTTGCTCCCCAAATAGCAAAACTCCTTAATTACTTTAAGTGTCTCATTTCCTAGTCTAATTCCCTCAGCTTCACCCGACTTAATTCGACTACATTCCATCATCCTCGTTTAGCTTTTGTTGATGTTCATCTTATATCCTCCTTTCAAAACCATGTCCATTCCGTTCAACTGCTCTTCCAAGTCCTTTGTTGTGTCTGATAGAATTACGATGTCATCAGCGAACCACAAAATTTTTATTTCTTCTCCATGGATTTTAATTCCTACTCCAATTTTTTCTTTTATTTCCTTTACTGCTTGCTCAGTATACAGATTGAATGACATCGGGGAGAGGATACAACCCTGTCTCACTCTCTTCCCAACCACTGCTTCCCTTTCATGTCCCTCGACTAAGTCTACAAACGCTAGAAACGTAGGTTTGCCTTTCCTAAGTCGTAGGGTCAGTATTGCCTCACGTATTCCAACATTTCTACGGAATCCAAACTGATCTTCCCCGAGGTCGGGTTCTACCAGTTTTTCCATTCGTCTGTAAAGAATTCGTGTTAGTATTTTGCTGCAGTGGCTTATTAAACTGATAGTTCGGTAATTTTCACATCTGCCAACACCTGCTTTCCTTGGGATTGGAATTATTATATTCTTCTTGAAGTCTGAGGGTATTTCGCCTGTCTCATACATCTTGCTCACTAGATGGTAGAGTTTTGTTAGGACTGGCTCTCCCAAGGTTGTCAGTAGTTCTAATGGAATGTTGTCTACTCCCAGGGCCTTGTTTCGACTTAGGTCTTTCGGTGCTCTGTCAAACTCTTCACGCAGTATCATATCTCCCATTTCATCTTTATCTACATTCTCTTCCATATGTATAATATTGTCCTTAAGAACATGGCCCTTGTATAGACCCTCTATATACTCCTACTTTTCTGCTTTCTCTCTTTGCTTAGAACTGGGTTTCCATCTGAGCTCTTGATATTCATGCGAGTGGTTCTCTTTTCTCCAAAGGTCTCTTTAATTTTCCTGTAGGCAGTATCTATCTTACCCCTAGTGAGATAAGCCTCTACATCCTTACATTTGTCCTCTAGCCATTCCTGCTTAGCCATTTTGCACTTTTTGTCGATCTCATTTTTGAGACGTTTGTATTCCTTTTTGACTGCTTCATTTACTACATTTTTATATTTTCTCTTTTCATCAAATACATTCAATATTTCTTCTGTTACCCAAGGATTTCTATTAGCCCTCGTCTTCTTACCTACTTGATCCTCTGCTGCCTTCACTATTTCATTCCTCAAAGCTACCCATTCTTCTACTGTATTTCTTTCCCCCGTTCTTGTCAGTCGTTCCCTAATGTTCTACCTGAAGCCCTCTACAACCTCTGGTTCTTTCAGTTAATCCAGGTCCCATCTCCTCAAATTCCCACCTTTTTCAGTTTCTTCAGTTTTAATCTACAGTTCATAACCAATAGATTGTGGTCAGAGTCCACATCTGCCCCAGGAAAAGTATTACAATTTAAAACCTGGTTCCTGAATCTCTGTTTTACCATTATATAATCTATCTGAAACCTGTCAGCACCCCATCATAGGCTCACATATTTAAAAAGTATACGTTTCCCAATCCGAGGCAGCGATGTTGTTGATGATACTCCTCAATTTTCTCACGCCAAATGTAGATTTCTGCCTTTGATGAAAGTTATTTTTGAAGATAGAAGAAATGAGACACATTTTCACATCGCTAAAGTATCGTTACCTGTTACGAAAGTCCTGTACAGGACTATGGCGTAGCCGGCCGCTGTGGCCGAGCGGTTCTAGGCATTGAAGTCCGGAGCCACGCTGCTACTACGGTCGCAGGTTCGAATCCTGACTCGGGCATGGATGTATCTGATGTCCTTAGTTAGTTTTAAGTAGTTCTATGTCTAGGGGACTGATGAGCTCAAATGTTAAGTCCCATAGTGCTTAGAGCCATTTGAACCATTTGACTATAGCGTAGGCTATATTCCCTCTAAGTATTCTCTCATTGGTTAGAAAATTATCTTTTCTTACCTGCAATGTCCTGCATCACAGGACTAGAATACCAAGCTCATTTTTAGCTCATGATGGAGTGATAAGATGTGCCGCTGTGCCGCTGTCACAGGATGCCCCCTCACTTTCAGACTCTCTCTTAAAGGTAACAGCACTGAGAAGTTGTAAATATAAGGTTTATATTACGTATCGCGTTATAAATTCGTTAGTACACCTGATTTTATTGCGGTGGTCGTCTCTCCTTGTGTAGGCGAGAGATATGACTGTACACTACGTTTATTCATTGTTAATCCTCGAACATATACACCAAAGTATACCAGACAGAAATCTACATATTTATAGTACTTCGATCACAGTGCGTAATTTACAATTACGATTGCCCTTCTTTCCCTGGATGATGGGAGTCACAGAGCATTCCCGCATTCTTAGGATAATCGCCGATTTAATTTGTGGCTGACCATAAGTAGGCCTCTGCATTCCACGTCTCGTGAAGGAGCAGAACAAGCCGAGTCCATTACTGCAGTTTCGCACCTTTCTTACTCACAGCACCCATCCAAGTGCAAAATATCTCTCCAGATGCACGCATGTCGAGAAGGTTAGCATCCTTTATCGGTGTGTAGTAGATATGAAAGTGTTACGATGATATAAACATGTCGTTTATGCATGATGGAGTTCCAGACAGACGTAGCTTGAAGATTTTGCATAAATCTACTGCGATCAATTCTGAAATATATGTTCTAGTGTATGGGGTCAGTACCAAGAAGGGACTGGTAAGAGACACCATAAATAGATACATTCTTAAGACTACACGGTTACGCACTTAAAACACTCTATAACGATAAAGTGGTGCGGCTTCCGACCTATTGTCATGCGGATTGCAGTGCTGTTAATATCCAATGTAAGAAATATATCCCCAGCATATGACATACATTCGATACTACGGCGAGAAACTACAAAATGATACAACTACTACCTTCCACACCAAAGCGCACATCGATTCTCTGTAACATGAAACTACATAGGCTTCCAGAGGTGTATGTCTTGCCCTCTTCCCGCTGATCCTCATTCATGCACTTTGGATAGGACGAACATGAAACGTATAGTAACAGTCATTTCGTACCTATATGAAACTGAAGACTGTGGCAGTGAAATGGGCTACTTCACATACATTTTCGCTCGTTAGAGGAGGGTAATGAAATAGGTTTCCATCGATGGACATGTTTCATCACATTTGAGTTGGAAGTTCTCTGATGACTGTGGTCTGGAGAGGTTTGCTGTTAATGCTCGCAGGTAGATAGCGCTCTAAGTCGCACGTAGAACACACAATTGTACACGAGTTGAACGCAGGTTACACCACACAGCTGATGCACCCCAAGAGAATAATGAAGAAAATATGGTTAAATAAATGATAAACGACCCTGCAGCAACATCCCCCTCTCTCCCCCTCAACTGTTCACTCCATCCTCTTCCTGTTGTCCATTAACGCAGATCCATGAAAATTTAGAGGGAGATGGCTCCTTTTCCCAGTAAAACATTGCAATCGACTTGCATGTGTGACTATTTCCTCAACAGACACACAGTACAATGTTGCCACACAGCAACTGTTTATTAGCTAACACCGCTAGGTTGTGACTGGCGGCGAATACTGAAAAGCACATTGCCAATAGTGCTTCTTAGTGTTTAAAACACCTAAATAGTCCCGCACAGGGTCAAATATGCATTCCATACTGTAGGTGTATACTGCAGTTTCCCCAACCTGTAATACAACGCTCTTTAGCTAAGATCACTTCATAAAAATTAATAAGCCGATTGCCGATAACTTTGGGGTCACATCTGGGCTTGTGACCCGACGTACATAAATTTAGTACTCTACATTTGGTGGACATCCACATTAAGCATTCTATTCTGACTGCCGTAACACTGTCGACGAAGAATGACTGTTTCCCTGGTTCCCGCTGCTTCCATGTCAGTGTTCTCGTATTCCTCTTGCTGTCACATACTTGCTCCCTTCCACAAGGATTGGCCTGCACCAAGCAGAAGACATGCAAGTACTACCTCAATGTCCCCACATTTCGGAGTACTTTTCCTCAATTTATACGTATTTCTGCCTTTTTAAAAATTTTATCCATTTAATGTCACTTTTACTCATGCGATCATGACATCACTTCTTATTCCATGTTATAAAATTGCTTGTGTAGTACAATTGCCAACACCTAGCGCATATGCACAATTTTTTCTGTCGAATGGTACATTGTAGCACTGTACTCGAATCCATCCAGTTACCTCAAACAACATATTGTACGTTGCAGCATGTTTTCTCTGTTTTACAATACCTGCATCCTCCCAAACAGCAGAGAAGTATGAGCAAGAGAGATCCAACCCCTGCAAACTGAATTTTTTATACACTACTGGCCATTTAAATTGCAACACCAAGAAGAAATGCAGATGATAAACAGGTATTCATTGCACAAATATATTATACTAGAACTGACATGCGATTAAATTTTCATGCAATTTCGGTGCATAGATCCTGAGAAATCAGTACCCAGGATAACCACCTCTGGCCGTTATAACGGCCTTGATACGCCTGAGCATTGAGTCAAACAGAGCCTGGATGGCGTGTACAGGTACAGATGCCAATGCAGCTTCAACACGATATCACATTTCATTAAGAGAGTGACTGGCGTATTGTGACGCCAGTCACTCGGTCACCATTGACCAGACGTTTGCAGTAGGTGAGAGATCTGGAGAATGTGCTTGCCAGGGCAGCAGTCGAACATTTTCTGTATCCAGAAAGGCCCGTACAGGACCTGCAACATGCGGTCGTGCATTATCCTGCTGAAATGTAGGGTTTCGCAGGGAACCAATGAAGGGTAGAGCCACGGGTTGTAACACATCTGAAGTGTAACGTCCACTGTTCAAAGTGCCGTCAATGCGAACAAGAGGTGACCGAGACGTGTAACCAATGGCACCCCATACCATCACGCCGGTTGATACGCCAGCGTGGCGATGACGAATACACGCTTCCAATGTGCGTTCACCGCGATGTCGCCAAACATGGATGCGACCATCATGATGCTGTAAACAGAAGCTGGATTCATCCGAAAAAGTGACGTTTCGCCATTCGTGCACCCAGGTTCATAGTTGAGTACACCATCGCAGGCGCTCCTGTCTGTGATGCAGCGTCAAGGGTAACCGCAGCCATGGTGTCCGAGCTGTAGTCCATGCTGCTGCAAACGTCGTCGAACTGTTAGTGCAGATGTTTGTTGTGTTGCAAACGTCCCCATCTGTTGACTCAGGGATCGAGACGTGGCTGCACGAGGCCGTTGGGATCCAGCACGGCGTTCCGTATTACCCTCCTGAACCCACCTATACAATATTCCGTTAAAGTCACTGAATCTCGACCAACGTCAGCAGCAATGTCGCGAGACGATAAACCGAAATCCCGATAGGCTACAATCCGACCTTTATGAAAGTCGGAGATGTGACGGTACGCATTTCTCCTCCTTACACGATGCATCACAACAACGTTTCACCACGTAACGCCGGTCAACTGCTGTTTTTGTATGAGAAATCGGTTAGAAACTTTCCTCATATCAGCACGTTGTAGGTGTCGCCACTGGCGCCAACCTTGTGTGAATGCTCTAAAAAGCTAATCATTTGCATATCACAGCGTCATCTTCCTGTCGGTTAAATTTCGCGTCTGTAACACGTCATCTTCGTGGTGTAGCAATTTTAATGGCCAGTAGTGTTAGTAAACAATGGACCTTCTGCTATGATATTGAATTTCCTGTCGTGAGGCCATTACTCTTCAGCACAGAGCATTGCCAGCGGGATGGGGGTGGGGGGGGGGGGCGGAGATGGCAGTGGTGGGATAGGGTCTAGCAGAGGGGTATGTGTTAATTAATTGATCAATTTAAGTAAGTAGTCAATCAAATTCATTGAGTGAGAGGAGGCTATTCGAGAAACTCAGACCCGAAAATTTACCTGTATCAGCGAGAGGGGAGGAGGGTAGAAGGTTTCCTGAGGGATTGGGATGGAGGTGGCAGAGGGGAGGTGGGGGGACGGTTCTCAGAAGGACAGATTATACACAGGGAGTTATTACCCACTTAGCAGAACAATAGGTTATGGACCTGTCAACAAAAAGGAACGATTATCCCAAGGGGGTCATAATCCTCTTAGCAGAACCATAGGTTGACGATCTGTCAATCAAAAGAGAACAATAGGTTTACCCCTGAATGTACACTCGCCCTTATGTAGGAAACCTACAATGTGGGGTATTGCTCTCCTTGCCCCCATACTGCCTTCATTACTAATGGCGACTTTGCAGAGAGGACCAGATAAGACCTCCACATCGTCTACCCTATAGTTGGTTGTGTGGCCGAAGATGTGGGATCATGGTGTTGGAAGACAGATGTTAGAGGCAGATGGAAGAAACCGCATGTCCTTTGACTTCGGCGCCATCTCGCCAACTCCCATTTACTCCTCATCCACCTCCCACCTCAACTTCTCTTCTTCCTTTCAGGTTTGTCAATGGCAGACTAAATTTTCAATGCAGCCCAATGAAATATAGCCGTTTCATGGACACGCCTCTCTGTGTAGGATGGAAATTTCATACCTGTCATGGGCAGGAGTGTGCCTTGGGAATTAACATATTTATCACGTTTTCACATTCTTACAATGTTTTTCTGCATTCCGAAGGTTTTGTGAGAGAGCATGTAATTTCCCCACGGAAAATTACCCTCTACCACGCAATAATTAATAATTATCAATCAAATCATCCACATTTATTCACTTTTGGAAAGTATCTGATCAGATTTTCTAGTAATATATGCGCCGACAGCTCGTCGACGCCAAGGTATTTTTCTAGTACGTTTATTCTTTGGAAGAACAGAGAAACATATATGTATTCTCCATGGTTGTTAGGGACGGATAACTAGGACAGCTTCGGAAGTAACTGTTGGAAGATTGTCGGGTTCCTAAAAGAGACATATTTGCTCTTCTTCTCGCTAAAGCGAGCTATTAACGTTTGTGCCACTAGCAGGTTATTTGAAGAGAGAGAAAAACTGTAAACGCAAATTAAGTAAGACTTGGAATCAACAGAAAACGGAACATGTAATGGAGATGGATTGAATATACAATTTTCCTCAGAAATAAGGTTTGTGACCCTTTTTATTCTAGAGTGAATGACGAATGAGTTCTCTGTCTGAATCATTGATGATTGTCTTGGCCCTGTAATTAGTGGGGAAGTTTCAGTTGTGACGAAGAGAGCCGGCAATCACCGATAATTTTATAAAATCGTCCAAAAAGGCTTCGGACACATCTGAAATTCTAAATCTGTCGTAAAATGAACGAATTGTTCAAACGATCGATTTTCCCAACTGAATGCAGCGCTTAACAATAATAATAGATATAAAGATCTTTTACAGCAAGCCAGCCGCCGAATATTAAGACGAAGGGCTCCACCAGAGAATCTATTGGGCTGAGTTCACGTAATGAAATATTATATTTAAAACTGTATATAGATAAAGGACAGAGAGAGAGAGAGAGAGAGAGAGAGAGAGCGAATGAAATTAGAGAAAATACGCAGTATCCTCCATTAGTATAATTGTTTGCCTGTCTTATCACGGATCAGCCTAAAGATAAAACAGGAGGCCCTTACTTTACTGTACAGGTTTATGTGTGAGAGACATTACACCAAGTTAACGGCAAGCTGCATTCACATACTTTCATCATTTACAGTATATAATCCATTATAATGGCCAATCCGTGACAGGACACGTTTTTGGACGTTGTTAAAATAATTTTGTTCTCTGTTTCATGTGAACTATGACGAGCCAACTTAACTGACGCTTGGAAAAGAGAAGAAATACTCGCAGTCACATTAAGAGGATCTACAAATAAGAACATAAAACAACACGCTGGGGCCAGATCTATAATTTTATTATTAAAGCTTGCTAGTAAAGATGAAGTATACGCTTTTCTATTTAGTATTATTGGATATTTGAACATTGATTAATTGTGTACATGCTAGATGTAGTTTGATTGACCTGCCCCAGTTGCATTTATTTGTATAAGTACAGTAAGAAACTAGCCACAGAAGTACTCTTGTGTGAACGGAGTTGCATATAGTGACAGTAGAAGGGAGAGATATATATATGTATTGACGGTAGAACATTTATATGGTTTTAACTAGGGCAATGTTTAAGATGAGTGAAGCAGAGCAGAGCAGCACGCAACAGCCTTCAGCTGTTAGCACTGATAGCGCAAGAGAACGCCCTGTAGACACGGCTGGAGATGAAACGGCAAGTACGCAACATGGGTTAGATCCATTGGTCATTATCATGAGACAGATGCAGATGATAACCGAGAGCATGAATAATATGAATACAAAATTAGCCCCAGTTACTGAAGGGCAAAATGATTTGAACGCGAAATTAGCCTCAGTTACGGAAGGGCAGGAAAATTTGAAAACTGAGATTAAGCAGCAGTTACAAGACAGTTTTTCGAATTAGAGCAGCGGATAGAGGCGAAGACAAAGGAACTTAAAGATCAGGCCGAAGAGACGGAACGAAAATTAACTGCACAAATAGAATTGGTGAAACCTCAATGTGAGGAATCTACTCACCGCGTACGTGTAGAAATGAAGGAGTATGTGGCTATTAAGATAAATACCGTACGGGAACAGGTGGAAATGGTTCCGCAATTAGTACAAAAGCAAGATGCCATGTCATGTGCAATTGCGCAACTTCCTGAATTGGCACGTACGCAGACTAACCTAAAGGAAAGTGTTGAACATCTGACAGAGCGTCAAGATGTTATAGACCACCAAATTAATGTATTAACGGGTAAATTATCCGAAATCACATTAGAAAACAAAAGGCTAATGTGTGAAAACGTTGAGCAAAATGTTAAGGCAGCATTCCAGAGTCTATCTGGCAAACAGGAAGAGAATTTGTTTGCGAAAGGACTTGAGGAAGTGCGACAGCAGTTAGGTGCTGATTTCGAGCATTGGAAACAAACGATAGAAGAGTCGATAAGCGTTTCACAACAAGGCTCAGAACAAATGAATACAGGCCAGCAGCAGAAGTTGGCAGCGACTATAGAGCCAGTTACTGCACATTCGCACACGATACCGACTTGTGTAAGTAACTCAAACATTAAATTGCCTCGAGCTAGTTGTTCGCGTGAAGTCTTATCTAACGGAGATTACGAAAGCCTTTGCCATGCCGAAGAAAAAACGATAAAGCATCGGCAATTCCAGATTTTTAACACTGACAAAAGGGGGGTCCATCCAATTGTTTTTATTCGAAGTTTCAGAGGAGTGCTACCCAGAAATTGGTCGGAGTGGCAGAAGATCAGTTTCGTTACAGGATATATACAAGGTTCGGGGGCGATTTGGCCTCGGACATGACTTCTGTTTGCTCGACATATGACGATTTTGAGAAGGCGTTTTTAGCAAAGTTCTGGTCAGAAGAGGTACAGGAACGCCTAAGGCAGGAGGTGTTCTACCGAGAGCTTTTCTCCTTTTCAAAAGGAAGCCTTAGGAAGTATTTTGAAAAATATATAAATAAAACTAGATACTGGGACAGACCTATGCTCTTGCCAGACATAATAAACATACTTGGACTACCAATTAGCATCCGGGATCGATTTACGGCAATGATAAAGACTTGGAGTCGTTCCTCACGACGTTAGACCATATAGATATTATTGAAGAGAACAACCAGAAAGCCCGTAATAACAGATTCCAATATAGGGATATAGAACCTCCGCCAAACGGTAGGCAAGGGAATGGACAGAGATCGTTAAATAGCGGAGAAGCCCCTCAAAATCTCAATAGTAATACCGGCAATAATCTTGCGAGGGGCTATCCAAGGAACAACAGGAATGGGAAAAGATACAATCCGGTGTGGGGGAACGAAAGGAATTTCAGACCTCAAGCCTGGAATAATAACAGTAATAGAAAGTGGAATCAACCGGGGAGAATGAACTCAAATAACCAACATCAGTGGGGACGGACATCTACGAATCAACCGGTAATTACCGAAGTGACGGATGATGTCAACCAGCAGGCAGATCAAAATCCAACAAACTTGTAAGGACCTACTCGTGCCCCGGAGGAGCGGTCAACAATTGGTTGAGGGGCAACAGGATATGTGTACCCTTGCTAACGTATAATGATGGACGATTACTGGCAGATGAACTGACCGAGAACTTAGAACCGCAGGATGAGGATAAGGAACAGGTGGCAGTAGCCTAAGTGCAAGTCATTTTGGAGACTGTACCTATAGTGGCGGTTTTAGACACAGCTGCAACCACAAATGTTATTTCGGAGGCACTATTCAACAAGATCAGAAATATAAGACGAGTACCAATTTTTCCAGTTCAAAATTGCACAATAATAGGCGCCGTTGGGGCTAGATCGGCTAATGTAAAAGTGCAGTCACTACTTAGTGTAGAAGTCGGAAATGTAGCAATATTAAGCACATTCCTTGTTGTGAAAAATTTGGTGGTAGATTGCATTATCGGAGTCGACAGCCTACGTCAATACGGATGCAGAATAGATTTTAAAACAGGAAAAATTTGGTTGAATGTTAATAAACAAGAAATTGAGTTGGAGTTGTTGAGAAAAGGAAGCCTTACGAGAAAATGTAATTGTGAGATCAGTGTGCAAGTAATCAGGACGGCACAAAATTCTAAACAGCATGTAATTAGTGAGTTCCAAGTCAAAGGAGATTTCGGTCAATTAGTGTACGAGAAGTTAAATGAATCCGACTGCATTACTGAAGATCAGAAGAAGCAGCTAAAAGAATTATCATTTGCGTATAAAAACGTGTTTGATGAAAGGCCAGGAGTTATTAAGGGATACATATGCCATCTCTACATTAAGCCGCACGAAACGTATTGTAGAACTTTCTATCCTGTTCCCTGGAGGTTAAAGGCTCAAGTTCAGAAAGAAATAGATCGCATGTTGAAATGGGGTTTGATCGAACCCTCTACAAGCCCATACTGCTCCCCATTGTTAGCCATGCCAAAAGCAAATGGGACTGTGAGACTGGTACTCGACGCCAGAGAAATAAATAAATTCATAATTCCAGTGAGAACACATCCGGAAAACATAGACGAACTTATACAACGGTTCCAGGATGTCCAATATTTTACGAGCATTGATTTGCGGAGTTCTTATTGGCAAGTCAAGCTGGATGAGTCATCAAGGAAATATACGGCTTTCATTTATTCCGGAAGAAGTTACCAATTTACTGTAGTTCCTTTCGGACTCAACATCAGTGCTGGAATCTTTAAAGCAGCTCTAGATTAAGCACTAGGCCCAGAACTAAGAACCAGGATAACAGTGTTTGTTGATGATTTGCTTATTGCATCGAAGACTTGGGAGGAGCATATTACCTTACTGAGCCGGGTGTTGGACGTGTTTAGAACTATGGGAATAACTGCTAACCTACAGAAATCCCATTTTTCAGTAAACAGAATCAAGTTCCTGGGGCATATAATTGACGCAAAGGGAATTTTACCAACCAAGGAGAAGCTAATTGCGATTAGTAAGTTTCCAACACCCAGAAATAGGAGGCAATTAAAAGGGTTTATGGGTCTTGCCTCATTTTTTAGAAGATTTATAACAAATCAGGCCATGAATGCAGCAGCTCTAAATAGTTTGCTGAAGAAGGATGTGCCCTGGCTCTGGACATTAGAGTGTCAAGAAGCATTCGAGGAGATAAAGAAGCAATTAGTAAATGCACCGCTTTTGTACCATCCGGACATGCTAGAAGAATTTTACTTGTCAACAGATTCGTCGAATGTGGGTCTTGGAGCGTGCCTTTTCCAAGTGCGCAAGATAAATGGACAGCTCACCTTCTGTCCTATTGCGTTTGCCAGTCGTGTTTTGTCCAACTGTGAACGAACTTACACGACGACAGAATTATAGGCTCTTGCGGTCGTCTGGGGTTTAAAAAAAATTTCATTATTATCTATATGGGTCAAAGACTATCGTATATTGCGATCATCAATCATTAACGTTTTTACAAACGTGTAAACTGTTACACCCCAGACTGGCTAGATAGACTCTCGCTCTGCAACAATACCAATTTAAGATCGTGCATGTCTCAGGACAGCAAAACATTATTGCTGACGCTCTATCAAGGTCACCGCAGGGTTTGACTAAAGAGATTGAAGTAAATAATAACTCTGAATTCCCTGTATTGCTGCTGCAGGAAAATCCATTTAAGACGTACTACGTCAATTTGTGTGCGCATATGGCACAGTTACAGAAAAGAGATGCTCAATGGGGAAGTGTCATTCAAAGGTTACAACACCAACCTTCGGATCAGATGGCAAATTATTACAAACCGGTAAATGTCGTATTATTTTTCCGCTGGGGAAGGCAAAACAAAGTCCGTTGGTGTGTTTGTATACCTGAGGCGCAAATAGAGAAACTTGTATGGTTCACTCATTTAACCTGGGGACATTTCGGTGCGACAAAATGTGCAGACAAGATAAGTGGGTACTGTTATTTTCCCAACATAAAGCGCAGAGTGCATGAGGTCTTAAAGAAATGCATAATCTGTCAAAAAACAAAGCCGGATTCAAAAGGGAGTAAGCACCCATTATGCTCTATATTAGTCCAAGAACCAAAAGAATTAATTTCGTGCGATCTGTGTGGACCGTTACCTACTTCAAGAGGTGGTGTTAGATATGTGTTGGCATTTCTCGATGTGTGTACGAAATACGTAAAGCTATACCCGATAAAGGCGGCTACAACCAAAGTAATTGTATTAAAATTGATAAGGAATTATCTTCCACATGTTGGTACCCCTAAAGCGATCATAACAGACAATGCCAAGATATTCAGGGGACTCCGATGGAAACAGACTTTGTCTCAAGTCGGTGTGAAACACATACTAACATCATTTTACCACCCACAAGGCAATTTGGTTGAGAGAATTTTTAGAGAGTTCAATCGATTTATGAGGACGTATTGCCATAATAAGCAGACTGCGTGGGCAAATTATGTGGAAGAGTTTGAGCAGATACATAATAACATGCCCCACTCCTCAACTGGATATACACCTCATGAATTGATGTTCGAAGCAAAAGAGGAAAACTTCTGGACTGACCATCTGCCCAAAACTCAGGAAACTGAGATGCCTTGGGAAGAAAAAATAAGACAAGCCATCATAAATATGACGAAAAAAGCTGATCAGAGAAAACAACAATTTGACAAATTAATCAAGAGGGTACAGACATACCGGGTCGGAGAAAAGGTACTAGTCAAAAGACATACCAAATCATCCTTAATAAAGAAAAGTATAAAGATGTGGGAGTTACTATATACTGGCCCATACATTATCCTACAAATTCCGAATCCTGGAGCTTATCTGTTAGCATACCCGGGATCGAACAAAATAAAAGGGTTATTTTCCCATAACGACTTGAAAAAATTTAATGAAGATTAGAAGATAGGGAGGAATGGTGTTGCGAGTGACAGAGATAAACGCTCGTAAAAAACATAACAATAAACTGTGTGTGTAGTGTTAGAAAACTTTAAATTGAAATAATTAATCAGTGACATAGACTATAGAAATAGTGACTAACTATTACTATCGAGTGTTGCAAAGAAGATAGTGGAGATAGGCTTCACCTGTGTTTGGTTGAACATGGAACTTTAGCATTGCTAATGTCATCAAGATTTATAAAGGATCTAACTGACCTTCAAGAACAATGAAATGTTTCCCGTAAATGACCCTGAATAATCGAAAGAGGTTCCGAGTGAAGGTTCATATATAATTTCAAGTGCACGCTTAGATGTGTAAACGTGTGAAGGGATGTGTTGAGGCAGTGAATTATGAGTGACGGTTAACGCCGCAAAGATAATTTCCCGCGCAAAACATTTGACGTCGGCGCGAGAGTTAGAATCGATATAGACGACACAGATATGCTTTGTAAGAGACTCGCACCAAACGCGAGGGTAAACTGATTCATGTTGAACTTTAAAAAGAAAAGGTGTTATAATTAGAAGTTAAGAGTTTTTAATTTATTATTGAATGTTTAAAGAAAGTAATATTCATAGAATTAGTAGTTATTTAATGGGTCATGTTCGTTTGGAATTTTTGTTTAAAAAAAATCCATTTCCATATATGTGCATGTGTGAACGCCGTATGAATCAGAGAATAAATGAAAGAAGTGAATCCGCATTCCTCAATGCTAATAACTTTTACATTACAACAATCAATTGGAGAAATATGTGTATTTAGGATAAAAAGTTTTTGAGTATAGATAAATTACATGACTTTCAAGGAAATGAGGGATTATGTCATTGTATAAAATGAACCACATTTTCCATTATTCGATGATTTGAATCCAAAATCTACTGTAAGTTGCATGAATCCTTTAAATTACGAAGAACAAATCACTGACAGAAACGTGTCAGAATTTTCGGACTTATAAGCACAAGTGCGGATGCAAAGTCCGAAAGAGTATTCAAACTAGAATAAATATGAGGATGTTTTGGCAACAGCATTAGTTGATGGTGAAATTCCTTGAAGTACGTCGTGAGAAAAAGGATGCATGAAGCCATAAGGATTTTGCTTTCAAAAAGGAGAATCTTGGACGGTGCAACCTAACCAGTTCTCTTACAGGAAGAGTTTCCCCTTTGGTCATTGCTAATTCTTCCGGAATGAATGTTGCATGTGAAATCGGGTATCCCTGTTCCTTCTACTCTTCCCATTGGGGGCCGCGTAGAAGACCGACTACAAAGTGGGCCGCTTAGAAGACCGACTACAAAGTGGGCCGCGTAGAAGACCGACTACAAATGTGGACGTCGGGGACATGCAAGACCCGGGGGAGTTTTACCACCGCAAGAGATTGTCCTAGGAACAAGATTGTAAAGCGAAAACTCACGTTATTTATTGTAAAATGTTTTTTTTTCGCTAGAGGCACAAATCACTCTTCTCCAAAGCGTTATATAAGTCGATCCCTATCTTTCCTTTAGAGATCTATTTCCACAATTATTTTTTTCCTTCTATAGGCTTTCCTATCTTCTATGTACCGTAAGCTGGGGGTCTAGGCTTAAGAGGTTTTCCAAGGTTTCCCTGCTTAAGAAAGTTCCCGAATGGGTAGACCCTGATAACAGTTTCATGAAAGATCATCTTCCTTGGTTGTGCACAGCAGACATAACACCTTGATGCACGTAAAAGCAATACAGCCGCGGTACCTGTCTCTTCATTTCTTCTGTTTTCAATATTTCTTTTCTTCGTCTGTCTTAAACATAATATTATTTTCCAGTCGGAGGACTGACAATTATCACTTCCGGGTTATCCACACTAATAGATAGCTCGCGAAGTGTGTTCGGCAAATAAAAATTGAGCTCACAAACTTCGCTCGCTGCGAGGGGCGTTGTAATCTCCCCACGGAAAATTACCCTCTACCACGCAATAATTAATAATTATCAATCAAATCATCCACATTTATTCACTTTTGGAAAGTATCTGATCGGATTTTCTAGGGTATTTTTCTAGTACGTTTATTCTTTGGAAGAACAGAGAAACATGTATGTATTCTCCATGGTTGTTAGGGACGGATAACTAGGACAGCTTCGGAAGTATCTGTTGGAAGATTGTCGGGTTGCTAAAAGAGACATATTTGCTCTTCTTCTCGCTAAAGCGAGCTACTAACGTTTGTGCCACTAGCGGGTTATTTGAAGAGAGCGAAAAACTGTAAACGCAAATTAAGTAAGACTTGGAATCAACAGAAAACGGAACATGTAATGGAGATGGATTGAATATACAATTTTCCTCAGAAATAAGGTTTGTGACCCTTTTTATTCTAGAGTGAATGACGAATGAGTTCTCTGTCTGAATCATTGATGATTGTCTTGGCCCTGTAATTAGTGGGGAAGTTTCAGTTGTGACGAAGAAGAGAGCCTGCAATCACCGATAATTTTATAAAATCGTCCAAAAAGGCTTCGGACACATCTGAAATTCTAAATCTGTCGTAAAATGAACGAATTGTTCAAATGATCGATTTTCCCAACTGAATGCAGCGCTTAACAATAATAATAGATATAAAGATCTTTTACAGCAAGCCAGCCGCCGAATATTAAGACGAAGGGCTCCACCAGAGAATCTATTGGGCTGAGTTCACGTAATGAAATATTATATTTAAAGCTGTATATAGATAAAGGACAGAGAGAGAGAGAGAGAGAGAGAGAGAGAGAGAGAGAGAGAGAGAGAGAGCGAATGAAATTAGAGAAAATACGCAGTATCCTCCATTAGTATAATTGTTTGCCTGTCTTATCACGGATCAGCCTAAAGATAAAACAGGAGGCCCTTACTTTACTGTACAGGTTTATGTGTGAGAGACATTACACCAAGTTAGCGGCAAGCTGCATTCACATACTTTCATCATTTACAGTATAATCCATTATAAGCAGCTACACAAGACTTATTTATAACCGCTGTCTTTGCAACCGGCCTGGACAGACTCATGTTTGGGCTTCATCTCAAAGTATGTTGGCGTTCGTGATTTATAACGAAATTCCTTACTGTCGAGAACATCTTAAGAACACTGACTTCTTACACATGCCTTCTTGTGCGAATTCTCCGCGCTTTGTCTACGTTTCACCATGGGTGCTGGAATTCTAGGCACACTGCTGTTTTCTACAGCAGGTAAAATGACTGCTACCAGGAGAACACACACGCTTTCGCTTGTACATTCTAGACGTTCCGTCCTAATGGCTGCAGGTGTCCATCAGTTCTCAGCACACTTCTTTTATCCGCCACTATCTTCGTAACATGTCCCTTCGTGAGTGAGGCGAGAGTGTCTGCATGGCTTCCCACTGTGTGCTTGCAGAAAGGATGCAATGGTCTCTCCTCGGGCACTCGCCACAAAGTGTCTGGGTCCCTCCTCCTCCACGGCTACTGGCGCTGCGAGTTGGCGAAAGTGACCACAACCGGAGTTATCACACGTCTTCTTGCCATGACTATCAAGCATCTCATACGGGAGTTTGAGAGTCATGGCAAAGTGGCGCATCTATGTTCATTTGGACCACCGCAAACACAGTTCAAAAATGAAACAAAAATATTCACTACCAGTAACACTAACAGTTCAAACATTAACGTGGGATACTGTGGGGATATTACGTTTTCAGTTGTGTACTAGCGTGTCAAGTTCAGTTGACTATTCACATATACAGTGGCCCTTAATAATAAATACAAGACGGGTACAAATAAATAAGGATCTTTACAAGTAAACTGCCATGAATGACACACTGAATGTGACAACGTCACAGATGTACGAAAGACAAGACATGCACTAATAAAAGGGGATCAGAACAAGTAAACAATACACGAGGAACACCAATAGCAACGGACACAATGAAGATCATGAAGATAAGACATGCTCTAATAATAAGAGATCAGAACAAGTAAACAATACACGAGGAACACCAATAGCAACGGACACAATGAACATGATGATAACGTCACAGATGTACATAAGATGCACGCAAAATAAACATGTGTTCAAGATGTATGTAAATCATAAACAAACCACTCACAATAGTACTGTTCATCACGTAACAGAAGAGAATACTATATATCTGTACAACACAGAGTTAAGACATGGGAAACAAAAGTGCACTTTACACCACAATATTGTTTATAAAAGAATTATATGTCAGAAATGCTAGCACGGAAAACACACTTGATACTTAGAATTAAGGTAAGTTACATAAAAGTTCACTTTAAGTGGTGTTGGTCATCAAACAGATGTATAGAATTGATACAAAACGGGTTTCAGGTCAAACATCTCGTCACAAAAAACAATAATTTTTTTCGATGACATGCTTCATTGGATTGATATGGGCCATGCCAGATAGGATGGGATGGGTAGCACCTTCACGTTCTCTTATCTTATAACACATACAAAATTAGATTTGTGCCGTCTCTTCTACCACTGAACCCACAATTAATATGTATAATGTAGGCATCGCTGATCTTTGGGAGGCCTCCTACTCATTTACTTGGTTGTACTGTGTCAGCTGTGCTAGCCACATTGGTGGACTCATATGTCAACAGAAAAAAATTGCTCGTGTACGTAACTTTGTATATCCTTAACTTTAACATGCTTTTATTTTATTAATTAATTTCAACAGTGTCAGCTGTGATAGCTGTGCAAACAACCTCGAATGTCAGTCATCTAAAGACGAATCTTTCGTGTTCCTAACTTTGTACAATCGTGAGATGTTAACCACTCCTTAAATTATAAAATATAATAATCCTAAATGTTTCAATCAGCGTTTCATGCGCTGTTTTGTAAACACAAAATATTTGCTCGACCAACTGCAAGGAACCTTCAGTGCGCCTCTGTGTGCTACAGCAGAAATCTCATCAAATGTTGGTGCACGTATGGTTTTCACCTTTGGCTCTAGAGTCTTACACTGAACATCTCGCATGGTAATACGACAAAGCGTGGATCCATCACACTGCATTACAGTTACATATATACAGCAAACAAACAAAAATTGAAGGCTGTGAAAACTGCAGTGCACTTGTGTGAGCTTCTTATTATAATCCCGCGCTACGGAAACTGTGATACTGTCAAATGCGGGCGGCTCCTCTCAGTCTTGCACTGCGCGTGGCGACGGCTTACGGGCCCCATATACACACGCATGCAACCGTCATATCACCACTCCACCAAGGTCTATATAGGACATGTCTGGTCACGCTACCATGACCCTTTGCGATCGCGGCCGTTTTGAGCCCAGTCTAATACGCGAATGAAGCATATGGTTTTTGTAGGGGTAGAGCGTTTCTCGCTAGAAAGTCTGTGTATTTATAAATGGGTTGCTGTGCTGCACCGAATTGTAGCGGCAATTCGTCTAAAGGGATCAGATTATTCAGATTTCCTACAGATAACGATCGGAGAGCTAAATGGTTACAGAACTGTAGAAGAAACAAATGGAAGCCAACAACACATTCCAAGTTGTGTGAGGTAAGTAAATTACCGAAAGAATTACAGCTGGAATATCGTATGTTTTCTATATAATTTATATGTTTACAATTTTTTTAAGGCTTCACTTTGAGGATTCACATTTCGTGTTAAAGAGAGCTCATGGAAGAAGACTGCTACAATGAAATGCTATTACAACGAACTTTGACGTCCCAAATCCACCCAAACTAGTTTCTTCTTAACGGAAACATTCAAAAGCAACGACAGTGACTAAATGAGATATCAATGAAGGTGAGATATTCATCAACGTTTTTCTTTGCATATGTAATGCAGTTGTTTACTTTATTTTAGATTTATGAACGTAACCTTCCAATCTGTGATCAGTTACCATTACCTGTGGAACCTGAAACGAGGCTTGTTTATAAAGGGACCAAATTAGTGGCGAGCAAATTGTGCCCGGAATTAAATTGTAGACGCACGTAAATGTTTATGAAGCATTTTTGTTTAAAACTCTGCTTTGGGAGTACTGCAGTTTCTGTTGATTCTCAGCACTGTGTAATGTGGTCAGTGAAATCTTTCATATTAAGAATAAATCGTAAATTGGAAGATAGCAATTGTTGCACTTGACACACTGTGTTATGTCATTAGTGCAGCTGCAAATGTAATGTAGGGATTAGGGAACTTGGTTTCATAGCTGAGTGCATGCCTGTGTTTGTTTAATGGCGCAGTGCTGGTGAGATGGTTACTGAAAAGGCTGTTTCAACTTTTGTCTTCATTTAAACATTTTTAGCTGTGAAATAATGGAGTTTCGTGATTATATTTCCAGCCACTGAAGCGTTTGAGAAAGAAACACGTTAACAGAAACAGGAAGCATGCACTACAGATGAAGATAATGTTGCAAACTTGCGGTTGCAAAACAAGAGACTGAAAGCAGGTGTGAGTTTTTATAGCATGTCACTTTTATCACTAATAATATCCACTAGTGAGAAATGTGTTATAATAATTACCATTTACTTATGTATTGATGGTAGGCCCATATAAAATATACTTCTCCCTTTATAAATGAAGAAACTGAAAGAGAAGATGGCTTCAGTGGAGAGCAAGCATAGCACATTTTTACACCCAGACCAAATAAAGAACTTGGAAAGAGTTTCTGAATCAAACTCTTACAAATGGTCAAACAAAACAATACGGTTTTCTCTAAAAGTAAAATGTGCTGATGGTACAAAGGGTTATGAATATCTGGTGAGCACCAAGTATCAACTTCCATCAGCAAGGACCCTGAGGAGGAGGACTGGAGCCTGCAGATTTTCACCTGGCATTCAGCATGATATTATTCAGTGGTTAGGTGTGAAGTGGCAGTCTGAAGATGTGCAAGGAAAACTATGTGTAATTTCATTGGATGAAATGTCCCTTAGCTCATTTGTTGAATGTTATGAAGGTTTAAAAAGATATATAGGGTTTGTTTAACAATGCACTGGAAGCAGGTAGTGGCATATTTTTTAACTGGGAACTCTATAAACCCAAAGAAACTTTGGAACACCCTCAAGAAGGCAACTGAATGCTCGCATACTCAATGTGTAATAGTGAAGTGTGTTTAAAGTGACATGGGTGCTAGCAATGTTGGCATGTGGGGAATTCTAGGAATTTATTCAATTTGTAGCCAGGTGAACTGAAAAATTAAGCACCTGGGCATGACTGATGAGAGCTTATATTTTGCTGCAGATGTTTCCCGCATTTTAAAGAACGTTAGAAATTGTTGTCACAAAACATAAGATTGTGTGGGACCACAGTAAAAGAAAATACTCTGAGTCACAACACAGTTTCACTGAAGTGTGTGGAATCTTTAGTCAAACTTCAAGGGGAGGGTGGACCTGTACTTGTTTCAAGTTTATCAGCTATAGAGATTAATCCGAGTACGTTTGAAAAGATGAGAGTTTCAGTGGTTAGAAACTTGTTGAATCATAATGTGGCTTCAGCTTTACAGTTTGCTGCATTAGCAGGGTTTCTTTCAAAACAGTCTCAACAACAAGCTGCTTTATAAGTAATGCTAATAAGTGGTATGAAATAATGGTAAATAGAAATAAAGTAGAATCGCTCTGTAAGAACAATGCAGATAGGATGACGCATTTGAGGTAGATGCTGAAGTGGTTCACAACATTGAGTTTCAGCGGCAAGAAGCAGTGGAAACAAACTCAAGTTGGACTTCAACTGTCTACTATGACTGCTCTGGAATTGTTTAAGGAACTATCTTCCAAGCAGTTAACTCACTATCTTCTAACTAGTAGGTTGACCACAGACCCTGTGGAAAATTTCTTTTGGCATGTCAGTGAAACTGGTGATATACATCCCACACCAGTAAAACTGACATGTAATTAGTATGATAAGCATTGCACAGTATTCACATGTACCACAGTCATTATCATATGAAGTGGATGATGATGAGTACTACATCGACTTTTTTTTCAAAGCAAAACAGTCAGAGACTGAGACTGAGAGTCTCAAGCCTCAGACCATGTTTGCATTAACACTGTTCAGCTAGGAGCATTGTATTACTTGTCTGGGCGGGTAGTGCATAAAGTTATCACAACTTCAAATTCAGTTACATGTGACACATGTATTAAATCAATATATTCTTCCACAACCTTCAGAGAACTTTCTCTATGAGTGGACATCAACAGTGAATCAAGGGGCACTGATGCATCCAACAGAGGCTGCATTTAATGTTATACGCCATGGTGAAGAGATCATCCAAAAATGCAGTTACGAACTGTTGAAGTATGAAAATGTGCCTCACCATTTGCTTACAGTGTGTCTCAGTTGTATTGGATTGCGTCTGTGGTTCTTTTTGTCCTGAGCCTGATGTAATGGAATTACTTTTGAAGACTTCTTTCTCTGTGGGACTATACATTTGTGCCAAAGATTTAGACATGTGTTTCACTAGTAAATCAGAAGTCTATTTCAGTACAAGTTCGTGTATGCAAACGAGTGCTAATGTTCCGAAATAATGTTTTGCTACTGTAAGTAAACCGTTACGTTTTGCCTGATCATTTCCCTTCTTGTGCTAAGCAAACCATCAAGAGATCTCATATTTTCGTTTGTATTTTACAATTGCACATATTTTGTTTGTAGCAGTTGCCTACAGAAAATTTATTTGTTTTATCTGTTTCTTAAGTCAGCTAGTACACTTACTCTGGCTGAAACATAGCCAGAGAAGTTACTACTTTTCAGTAACCTAATGGTTTTTGCAATATCTCTCAGTTGTGCTGGAAAAACTGATTTCTTCTGTTGGATTAGGTAATGCCTGTCAAAGAAAATCCACTGGGTCTGATTTTGATGGTCCATTTTTGTCACTGTTTTTTCTAAAATGTCTTGGCACAAGCTACTTTGATCCTAGATGTTAGCTACCTTTAATCCGCCCTTCCACTGAAATTGTCTCTGACTTGTTGTAAAGGGGATCTGTGTTCATAATAATGTAAAAATTATTTTGAAGAGGTAACTGTATTTCTCGTGTATTGTGTGAACTTGATAAACTATTCACTGTTGAGAATACTGCACAAGTAACTAATAATCTGAAGTCTTGGGTTATTGGAATTGTGAATGATGTGCACTCTTAGACAGCATATTAGTTTGCCGTAACTAATGGATTTTTATCTAATCAGCTGGTAAAACTACAAGTGTCACACAGCATCACTTACATTACTGACTTCTAGGAAATAGGAAATGTAAATCTTATAAGACAGTGTTATTTGGGATAGTGTGTAAATAAGCCTTCTGTGCAAATCTGAGTTTACAAAAAGATCTTCCAGTTTTAGCAAGCACATCATACTAATTATCCTCATTTATCAAAATAAATATTTGTAAATTATTGGAATTTTCTTCGTTGTTAACCCTTTCTTAATCGTGATCCATCGGTCGGTTGCAATAGTCGTTTGGTTTGAAACAGTGAAACCAAAATTCTTATGAGGCATGCTGGTTATACAGAACGTGACCATATTCAGTCTCACTACAATTCTGGTATGTATGACTTTTGGCTAAAGGTACAATTAGTAAATTGTATTACATTCGAAATCCTCCCCATGAACCATGGACCTTGCCGTTGGTGGGGAGGCTTGCGTGCCTCAACGATACAGACAGCCGTACCGTAGGTGCAACCACAACGGAGGGGTATCTGTTGAGAGGCCAGACAAACATGTGGTTCCTGAAGAGGGGTGGCAGCCTTTTCAGTAGTTGCAGGGACAACAGTCTGGATGATTGACTGATCTGGCCTTGTAAAACTAACCAAAATGGCCTTGCTGTTTCGGTACTGCGAACGGCTGAAAGCAAGGGGAAACTACAGCTGTATGATTAAATGATGATGGCGTCCTCTTGGGTAAAATATTCCGGAGGTAAAATAGTCCCCCATTCCGATCTCCGGGCGGGGACTACTCAGGAGGACATCGTTATCAGGAGAAAGAAAACTGGCGTTCTACGGATCGGAGCATGGAATGTCAGATCCCTTAATCGGGCAGGTAGGTTAGAAAATTAAAAAGGGAAATGGATAGGTTAATGTTAGATATAGTGGTAATTAGTGAAGTTCGGTGGCAGGAGGAACAAGACTTTTGGTCAGGTGAATACAGGGTTATAAATACAAAATCATATTGGGATAATGCAAGAATAGGTTTAATAATGAATAAAAAATAGGAGTACGGGTAACCTACTACAAACAGCATAGTGAACGCATTATAGGAGCCAAGATAGACACAAAGCCCATGCCTACTACAGTAGTAAAAGTTTATATGCCAACTAGCTCTGCAGATGACGAAGAAATTGATGAAATGTATGATGAGATAAAAGAAATTAGTCAGGTAGTGAAGGGAGACGAAAATTTATTAGTCATGGGTGACTGGAATTCGTCAGTAGGAAAAGGGAGAGAAGGAAATATAGTAGGTGAATATGGATTGGGGCTAAGAAATGAAAGAGGAAGCCGTGTGGTAGAATTTTGCGCAGAGCACAACTTAATCATAGCTAACACTTGGTTTAAGAACCATGAAAGAAGGTTGTAAACATGGAAGAACGAAGGAGATACTAAAAGGTATCAGATAGATTATATAATGGTTGTTGTTGTTGTTGTGGTCTTCAGTCCTGAGACTGGTTTGATGCAGCTCTCCATGCTACTCTATCCTGTGCAAGCTTCTTCATCTCCCAGTACCTACTGCAACCTACATCCTTCTGAATCTGCTTAGTGTATTCATCTCTTGGTCTCCCTCTACGATTTTTACCCTCCACGCTGCCCTCAAATGCTAAATTTGTGATCCCTTGATGCCTCAAAACATGTCCTACCAACCGGTCCCTTCTTCTAGTCAAGTTGTGCCACAATCTTCTCTTCTCCCCAATCCTATTCAATACCTCCTCATTAGTTACGTGATCTACCCACCTTATCTTCAGCATTCTTCTGTAGCACCACATTTCGAAAGCTTCTATTCTCTTCTTGTCCAAACTGGTTATCGTCCAGGTTTCACTTCGATACATGGCTACACTCCATACAAATACTTTCAGAAACGACTTCCTGACACTTAAATCTATAGTCGATGTTAACAAATTTCTCTTCTTCAGAAACGATTTCCTTGCCATTGCCAGTCTACATTTTATATCCTCTCTACTTCGACCATCATCAGTTATTTTACTCCCTAAATAGCAAAACTCCTTTACTACTTTAAGTGTCTCATTTCCTAATCTAATCCCCTCAGCATCACCCGATTTAATTTGACTACATTCCATTATCCTCGTTTTGCTTTTGTTGATGTTCATCTTATATCCTCCTTTCAAGACACTGCCCATTCCGTTCAACTGCTCTTCCAAGTCCTTTGCTGTCTCTGACAGAATTACAATGTCATCGGCAAACCTCAAAGTTTTTACTTCTTCTCCACGAATTTTAATACCTACTCCGAATTTTTCTTTTGTTTCCTTTACTGCTTGCTCAATATACAGATTGAATAACATCGGGGAGAGGCTACAACCCTGTCTCACTCCTTTCCCAACCACTGCTTCCCTTTCAGCCCCTCGACTCTTATAACTGCCATCTGGTTTCTGTACAAATCGTAAATAGCCTTTCGCTCCCTGTATTTTACCCCTGCCACCTTCAGAATTTGAAAGAGAGTATTCCAGTTAACTTTGTCAAAAACTTTCTCTAAGTCCACAAATGCTAGAAACGTACGATTGCCTTTTCTTAATCTTTCTTCTAGGATAAGTCGTAAGGTTAAGATTGCCTCACGTGTTCCAACATTTCTACGGAATCCAAACTGATCTTCCACGAGGTCCGCTTCTACCAGTTTTTCCATTCGTCTGTAAAGAATTCGCGTTAGTATTTTGCAGCTGTGACTTATTAAACTGATAGTTCGGTAATTTTCACATCTGTCAACACCTGCTTTCTTTGGTATTGGAATTATTATATTCTTCTCGAAGTCTGTGGGTATTTCGCCTGTCTCATACATCTTGCTCACCAGATGGTAGAGTTTTGTCATGACTGGTTCTCCCAAGGCCATCAGTAGTTCTAATGAATGTTGTCTACTCCCGGGGCCTTGTTTCGACTCAGGTCTTTCAGTGCTCTGTCAAACTCTTCACGCAGTATCTTATCTCCCATTTCAACTTCATCTACATCCTCTTCCATTTCCATAATATTGTCCTCAAGTACATCGCCCTTGTATAAACCATCTAGATACTCCTTCCACCTTTCTGCCTTCCCTTCTTTGCTTAGAACTGGGTTCCCATCTGAGCTCTTGATGTTCATACAAGTGGTTCTCTTCTCTCCAAAGGTCTCTTTAATTTTCCTGTAGGCAGTATCTATCTTACCCCTAGTGAGACAAGCCTCTACGTCCTTACATTTGTCCTCTAGCCATCCCTGCTAAGCCATTTTGCACTTTCTGTCGATCTAATTTTTGAGACGTTTGTATTCTCTTTTGCCTGCTTCATTTACTGCATTTTTATATTTTCTCCTTTCATCAATTAAATTCAATATTTCTTCTGTTACCCAAGGATTTCTATTAGCCCTCATCTTTTTACCTACTTGATCCTCTGCTGCCTTCACTACTTCATCCCTCAGAGCTACCCATTCTTCTTCTACTGTATTTCTTTCCCCCATACCTGTCAATTGTTCCCTTATGCTCTCCCTGAAACTCTCTACAACCTCTGGTTCTTTCAGTTTATCCAGGTCCCATCTCCTTAAATTCCCACCTTTTTGCTGTTTCTTCAGTTTCAATCTGCAGTTCATAACCAATAGATTGTGGTCAGAATCCACATCTGCCCCTGGAAATGTCTTACAATTTAAAACCTGGTTCCTAAATCTCTGTCTTACTATTATATAATCTATCTGATACCTATTAGTATCTCCAGGATTCTTCCAGGTATACAACCTTCTTTTATGATTCTTGAACCAAGTGTTAGGTATTATTAAGTTATGCTCTGTGCAAAATTCTACAAGGCGGCTTCCTCTTTCATTTCTTCCCCCCAATTCATATTCACCTACTATGTTTCCTTCTCTCCGTTTTCCTACTGACGAATTCCAGTCACCCATGACTATTAAATTTTCGTCTCCCTTCACTACCTGAATAATTTCTTTTATCTCGTCATACATTTCATCAATTTCTCCATCATCTGCAGAGCTAGTTGGCATATAAACTTGTACTACTGTAGTAGGCATGGGCTTTGTGTCTATCTTGGCCACAATAATGCGTTCACTATGCTGTTTTTAGTAGCTAACCCGCACTCCTATTTTTTTATTCATTATTAAGCCTACTCCTGTATTACCCCTATTTGATTTTGTATTTATAACCCTGTAATCACCTGACCAAAAGTCTTGTTCCTCCTGTCACCGAACTTCACTAATTCCCACTATATCTAACATTAACCTATCCATTTCCCTTTCTAAATTTTCTAACCTACCTGCCCGATTAAGGGATCTGACATTCCACGCTCCGATCCGTAGAATGCCAGTTTTCTTTCTCCTGATAACGACGTCCTCTTGAGTAGTCCCCGCCCGGAGATCCGAATGGGGGACTATTTTACCTCCGGAATATTTTACCCAAGAGGACGCCATCATCATTTAATCATACAGTAAAGCTGCATGTCCTCGGGAAAAATTACGGCTGTAGTTCCCCTTGCTTTCAGCCGTTCGCAGTACCAGCGCAGCAAGGCCGTTTTGGTTAATGTTACAAGGCCAGATCAGTCAATCATCCAGACTGTTGCCCCTGCAACTACTGAAAAGGCTGCTGCCCCTCTTCAGGAACCACATGTTTGTCTGGCCTCTCAACAGATACCCCTCCGTTGTGGTTGCACCTACGGTACGGCCATGTGTATCGCTGAGGCACGCAAGCCTCCCCACCAACGGCAAGGTCCATGGTTCATGGGGGAAGGTAAGACAAAGAATTAGGTACCAGGTTTAAAATTGTATGACTTTTCCAGGGGCACATGTGGACTCTGACCACAATCCATTGGTGATGAACTGTAGATTAAAACTGAAGAAACTGCAAAAAGGCGGGAATTTAAGGAGATGGGACATGGATAAACTGAAAGAACCAGAGGTTGTACAGAGTTTCAGGGAGAGCATAAGATTACAGTTGATAGGAATGGGGGAAAGAAATACAGTAGAAGAAGAATGTGTAGCTTTGAGGGATGAAATAGTGAAGGCAGCAGAGGATCGAATAGGTAAAAAGACGAGGGCTAGTAGAAAACCTTGGGTAACAGAAGAAATATTGAATTAAATTGACGAAAGGAGAAAATATAAAAATGCAGTAAATGAAGCAGGTAAAAAGGAATACACACGTCTCAAAAACGAGATCGACAGGAAGTGCAAAATGGCTAAGCAGGGATGGCTAGAGGACAAATGTGAGGATGTAGAGGCTTATCTCACTAGGTGTAAAATAGATACTGCTTACAGGAAAATTAAAGAGACCTTTGGAGAAAAGAGAACCACTTGCATGAATATCAAGAGCTTTGACGGAAACCCAGTTCCAAGCACAGAAGGGCAAGCAGAAAGGTGGAAGGAGTATATAGAGGGTCCATGCAAGTACGACGTACTTGAGGAAAATATTATGGAAATGGAAGAGGATGTAGATGAAGATGAAGTGGGACATATGATACTGCGTAAAGAGTTTGACAGAGCACTAAAAGACCTGAGTCGAAACAAGGCTCCCGGAGTAGACAACATTGTATTAGAACTACTGACAGCCTTGGGAGAGGCAGTCCTGACAAAACTCTACCATCTGGTGAGCAAGATGTATGACACAGGCGAAATACTCTCAGACTTCAAGAAGAATATAATAATATAATAATTTCAATCCCAAAGAAAGCAGGTGTTGACATATGTGAAAATTACCGAACTATCACTTTAATAAGTCACAGCTGCAAAATACTAACGCGAATTCTATATAGACGAATGGAAAAACTGGTATAAGGTGACCTCGGGATCGATCAGTTTGGACTCCGTAAATATGCTGGAACACGTGAGGCAATACTGACCCTACGACTTATCTTAGGAGAAAGATTAAGGAAAGGCAAACCTACGTTTCTAGCATTTGTAGACTTAGAGAAAGCTTTTGGCAATGTTGATTGCATTGCTATCTTTCAAATTCTGAAGGTGGCAGGGGTAAAATACGGGGAACGAAAGGCTATTTACAATTTGTACAGAAAGCAGATGGCAGTTATAAGAGTCGCGGGGTATGAAAGGGAAGCAGTGGTTGGGAAGGGAGTGAGACAGGGTTGCAGCCTATCCCCGATGTTGTTCAATCTGTATATTGAGCAAGCGATAAAGGAAACAAAAGCAAAGTTGGGAGTAGGTATTAACATCCATGGAGAAGAAATAAAAACTTTGAGGTTCACCGATGACATTGTAATTCAATGAGAGACAGCAAAGGACTTGGAAGAGCAATTGCACGGAATGGACAGTGTCTTTAAAGGAGGATATAAGATGAACATCAACAAAAGCAAAACGAGGATAATGGAATGTAGAATTAAGTCGGGTGATGCTGAGGGAATTAGATTAGGAAATGAGAGACTTAAAGTAGTAAAGGAGTTTTGCTATTTGGGGAGCAAAATAACTGACAATGGTCGAAGTAAAGATAATATAAAATGTAGACTGGCAATGTCAAGGAAAGCGTTTCTGAAGAAGAAAAATTTGTTAACATCGAGTATAGATTTAAATGTCAGGAAGTCGTTTCTGAAAGTATTTGTATGTAGTGTAAGTGAAACATGGACGATAAATAGTTTAGACAAGAAGAGAATAGAAGCTTTCGAAATGTGGTGCTACAGAAGAATGCTGAAGATTAGGTGGGTAGATCACATAACTAGTGAGGAGGTATTGAATAGAATTGGGGAGAAGAGGAGCTTGTGGCACAACTTGACTAGAAGAAGGGATCGATTGGTGGGACATGATCGAGGGATCACCAATTTAGTATTGGAGGCAGCGTGGAGGGTAAAAATCGTAGAGGGAGACCAAGAGATGAATACACTAAGCAGATTCAGAAGGATGTAGGCTGCAGTAGGTACTGGCGATGAAGAAGCTTGCATAGGATAGAGTAGCATGGAGAGCTGCACCAACCTAGTCTCAGGACTGAAGACCACAACAACAACAACATTACATTCGAAGGAAACAGGCCATTTCGTTAACAATATGATTTCCCCAAAGGTATGTGGGGAACATATAGCTGTTTGATATGCTTTAAATAGTCTGTTATTGTTCGCTGCCTTCCAATCAATGAAGCACATTATTATTAATAAAAAAAATGTCTGAGGGGTGTTGTCCGTGGAATGGAATGCCTAGTGAGCTTTTCTGGCCAGATTTTTTTCCCCTGCTAGCTTTGTTTTTAATCAGTTTCTTGTTTTTAGGCGCATGAAACGGGTCAACTTTGCAGGTAATGAGTTACTAGGGATTTTCCCGTGAGGCATTACACAGCTTCTCCGACTCGTTTGTTCACTCAAAATACTGTGCAGATATAAATGTCATAAATGCTAAATTGAAATCTATATTATTAATATTTTCAAAACTAATCTTTGGTAAATGGTGCCGTTTTCATATTCGCATGCCTACACGACTTCCTCTGTATAAAGATAGCACCAGTAATAATGCACAACCCATGTAACTATTCGTCCAGTGACTTCTGTAGCAGACGTGACAGTCACGGCTTGATTGTGACAATGCTGTATCAGGTATCCTTGTCAAGTGCTTACATTGAGCAGGTACAAACATTTATGAAGGCATACCGTTTTACTCAAACGAAATGAGCAATTTTGGTCTTACGCATAGTCAGCATTTTATTTTTAAACTCAAATATATAATTTCAGACACAAAAGACAGATAAACTGTTTTCGGAACGATAATAATCTCCGAAAGCAACCGCTCTGTGCCCCTGGCGACATAACACTGTGTCATCGGCTCTAGCCCCAATATGGCGGCTCCATGAGGAACACTGGTGTCCAGACCTTCTCTATGTAGACCTTGCTCTCCCCATTCACCTAAGTGTCCAACAGTCCAGATACACACAAAAATAACTGTCCACGCTCAGTAAATACGTACTGATTATTAAAACAGGAAATCTATTCACATAGTGTTGTTAACAGATGCCTACAATTTTCTACACCGCTACTGCTGTACAGTACTGTACTGAATCACGTACGCTCCTAGGCCTCGCACATGTCATTATAAATTGCGTAGGCATTCGGTGCTACTACCTGTCGCACTGATTATGGGCCCTCGTAGAAGCGTAAGAACTTTTCTATCTTCTTTTTTTCGGCATCCAACGGCCTATGCATTCTTACGAGGATGCGGGCCCCATCTCGTAAGTCTTCGTCCTTTTTTCCTGATCCCTTTCGATTCTTTTCGTCACCTTCTCCATCATGAATTCTCGGGCTCGAATGACGCGTTGCTGGTGTGTCTCTGCCTCTCCTCCTCTCGGAGGTATGAGAATCCTGTCAGCCACGGTCTTCTACGGTTTCTGGAACTGGAGGTCTATTGATCTTCATACTACACTGTAATGTACGGCTTTATTGAAGAACCTTTGTATCATTGGGAGTTACTGTATGTAGGCACTGTGTCAGATACCAATATCGTAAAGAACACTCCCAGCTGGCGCATGTATCGTTCTGTTATGCAGTATTGGATTGAGGGTTTCTAAGTGAGGAGAATATCACTCTGATCCCTTCCTTTTCTAGTCCTGCCTTCCATCTCGGAGATGTGAAAATTGTAGCATAGTCTGAAAGGACTCTCTTTGGCCTACCACACGTGAGCACATAATCTTCTGTCAAGAATTTTACACAGATTGTCGTTGTGGTTCGATTTGTGGCCTAAAGCCAGACGTGCTTAGTAAATGCGTCCACAACAACGAAAATAAAGTGCCGCCCGAACTGTCCCTTCGGCAGAGAGCCGAAATGATAAACGCACGCCAGGTCATTTCGTGCTTCCTGTGTGAAGGAATGCGTTTCACCTCGCGAAATCACGTTCGGATGTTTTGTTCCCACTCTTAGGCTATTGACGCGTACAACTTCGTACCTCCGCAGTCGCCAAGGTGCTCGTGATAGTGTTCGATTAAATCTTCCAAAAGAGCGTCAGGGAGCCAAATTTTCCATCTTCGTTCTTTCACATTACACCAGGAACATACCCTCCTCTCGATCGCGCACAACGGAGCACTATTTCTAATTCGCACATCCTCTCCACCAACGTCGTGCATCAGAAAGTCATTTACTTTCCGTATTTCTGCCTGTCGGTCTTGTGGTGTGGCTCTCTCCTCTACTTTCGGATGTACGCCTGTTCCCATTGTTGTAACATTGCAATTATGAGTTCATTATTTTCTTGCGCGACATTTTCGTCGCCGTCCTCTCGCGAAGGATTCCGGCTTAACCAGTCAGCAAATTTGTTGCGTTTACCCCGCAATGAGCAGTTTCCAGATTGAGTTTCTGATTCTCCAGGGCCCAACGTATCACTCTGTTACTCGTGTATCTGACGGTTCTTAGAAACGTTGGAGAATGATTGTATATAATCTAGTTTTCCGGGGGCGCAGGTAACTTCTAAACTGTTTCGTCGCATAGACGATCACCAGCATTTCTAGATCTGTAGTAAAATACCGTGTTTCTACATCCAGTAGCTTCGGGCTACTTGTCGTCACAATTTACACATTCGCATCCTTGTCTTCCCGTTGTAGACATTCCCCAATGCCTTGTGCACTTGCGTGTGTGAAGAGTTGGAAAGATGCAGTAAAGCCAGGATGCGCCAAACAAAGTTGACAATCTGCCCTTTGTAAAATGAAATCGGTCCCAAGAAATGTCTTAATTTTCACACGCGGGATGGCCGTTTCAGTTTCGTTATTTCCACCAATTTGCACTTCTCGTGACGGATACTTTCCGGCGACAACTCGAACCCGAGATATACCACCTTTTTTGCGCACAGGTTCGCTTTTTAAGGCGTGAGCGTCACGCCGTACCTCTGAAGTACCGCCTGTGGCTGTTTTGTGTGGCACATATATTCTTAAGATGTTGCAGGCACGACAATTATGTCGTCGATGTAGGCAACGCAAAATTCCTTCATCTCTGGTGTTATCATACAGTTTAGGGCCGTCACAAAAGGCGAACTTGAGTCCTGAAGCCCTAACGATACTCGCTTGTACGCGTAATGTTCCCCTCGGAATACGAAGGCAATGTATTTTCGACAGGATGGATCGAGCTCAGCTTCACTGAAACTATAATGTCGAAGGTTGTCAGCCAAATATTTCCGAAGAACTGGCGCAGTATGTCCCGGATAGGTTCACAGCGTTGTTCCCTCTGCCTCAATGTGATCATTTAACACCCTTGCATCGAGGCAACAACGGACCGATCTGTCTTCCTTATGCAGAAATTGTAAGCGGATTCACATTTTCTGACGCGGCCCGCGATATGACTCCGGCTGCCTCCATCGAAAGTATCGCTTCCCTGGTAGGTTTTCTACATCTAAGTGAACACTTATGTATCTCCGTGCGAGCTCTGATTTCCCTGATTTTATTATGATGATTGTTTCTCCCTTTGTAGGTCTGCGCCAACGAAATATTTTCGCAATCGGAGGAGAAAGTTGGTGATTGAAATTTCGTGAGAAGATTCCGCCGCAACGAAAAACGCATTTGTTTTAATGAAGTCCACCCAATCCTGTATCATTTCAGTGACACTGCCTCCCCTATTCCGCGATAATGCAAAACGTGCTGCCCTTCTTTGACGGTTCTCGATGTACTCACTCAATCCTATCTGGTAAGGATGCCAGGCCGTGCAGCAGTATTGTAAAGGAGGAGGGACAAGTTTAGAGTAGGAAGTCTGCTTAGTAGATCTGTTACATTTTCTAAGAGTCCTGCCAATAAAACGCAGTCTTTGGTTAAACTTCCCCACAATATATTTTGTGTTTTCCTTCCAATTTAAGTTGTTCGTAATTGTAATTTTTGGTATTTAGTTGAACTTACGACCTTTAGGTTTGACTAATTAATCGTATAACCGAAGTTTAACGGAGTCCTTTTAGCACTCATGTGGATGAGCTCACACTTTTCGTTCTTTAGGCTCAGTTGCAAATTCTTCGCACCATACAGATATCTTTTCTACATCGTTTTGCAATTAGTTTTGATCTTCTGACGACTTTACTAGCCGATAAATGACAGCATCATCTGCAAACAGTCTAAGATGGCTGCTCAGATTGTGTCCAAAATCGTTTATAGTAATAAGTAATATAGTAATAAGTTTGTGGCTAAGGGATGTGACACAGCCCGCCACATATTAGTCTCACAGGGACCGCGACGACAAAGGCTACAACAAAAAAGAGACTTTCTGGGTTTGTAACGGCACCATTTGTGGTAAACCTTAATAGGTATTGATATTTGTAACAGGTATGGTATCCAGAAAGAATGTGTAATTGATTACAATAGTATAATATGCGCAATAAGGGAGTAGCAGGTAATAAACAATAAAGAGTTCATCATACCAGTAAAATAATAATGGCAGAACTACTTTTGCCTAAGTTTACACTGCAATGATCATGCCAATGTGTGTGAAGTTCTAACATTTAGGAAAGAACTACGTGAATACAAATGTATTGTCCTGAAGACATACAAGGGATATAATTTTCGGCTTGAAACTAACATCATTTTCATAGAATATGTTTGCTTATAAATGTGAACAAACTCAAGTTTGAACCTATTCTAGCATGTATTCAGGATCATTATGATCTACATCTACATCTACATCCATACTCCGCAAGCCACCTGACGGTGTGTGATCCAGAGTGAAAGATCTCGATCAGCCTTCTTTGTTATTTTATTGTAACATAACCATGAACCATGGACCTTGCCGTAGGTGGTGAGGCTTGCGTACCTCAGCAATATAGATGGCCGTCCGTAGGTACAACCACAACGGAGGAGCATCTGTTGAGAGGCCAGACAAGCGTGTGGTTTCTGAAGAGGTGCAGCAGCCTTTCAGCAGTTGCAGGGGCAACAGTCTGGATGATTGACTGATCTGGCCTTGTAACACTAACCAATACGGCCTTGCTGTGCTGGTACTGTGAACGGCTGAAAGCAAGGGGAAACTAAAGCCGTAATTTTTCCCGAGGGCATCCAGCTTTACTGTATGGTTAAATGATGATGGCGTCCTCTTGGGTAAAATATTCCGGAGGAAAATAGTCCCCCATTCGGATCTCCGGGCGGGGACTACTCTGGAGGACGTCATTATGAGGAGAAAAAAGCGTTCTGCGGATCGGAGCGTGGAATGTCAGATCCCTTAATCGGGCAGGCAGGTTAGAAAATATAAAAAGGGAAATGGATCAGTTAAAGTTAGATATAGTGGGAATTAGTGAAGTTCGGTGGCAGGAGGAGCAAGACTTCTGGTTAGGTGAACACAGGGTTATAAATACAAAATCAAATAGGGGTAATGCAAGAGTAGGTTTAATAATGAGTAAAAAAATAGGAGTGTGGATAAGCTACTACAATCAGCATAGTGAACGCATTATTGTGGCAAAGATAAACACGAAGCCCACGCCTACTACAGTAGTACAAGTGTATATGCCAAATAGCTCTGCAGATGACGAAGAAAATGATGAAATGTATGATGAGATAAAAGAAATTGTTCAGGTAGTGAAGGGAGACGAAAATTGAATAGTCATGGGTGACTGGAATTCGAGAGTAGGAAAAGGGAGAGAAGGAAACGTAGCAGGTGAATACGGATTGGGGCTAAGAAATGAAAGAGAAAGCCGTCTGGTAAAATTTTGGACAGAGCATAACTTAATCATAGCCAACACTTGGTTCAAGAACCATAAAAGAAGGTTGTATACATGGAGGAATCCTGGAGATACTAAAAGGTATCAGATAGATAATACACTCCTGGAAATGGAAAAAAGAACACATTGACACCGATGTGTCAGACCCACCATCCTTGCTCCGGACACTGCGAGAGGGCTGTACAAGCAATGCTCACACGCACGGCACAGCAGACACACCAGGAACCGCGGTGTTGGCCGTCGAATGGCGCTAGCTACGCAGCATTTGTGCACCGCCGCCGTCAGTGTCAGCCAGTTTGCCGTTGCATACGGAGCTCCATCGCAGTCTTTAACACTGGTAGCATGCCGCGACAGCGTGGACGTGAACCGTACGTGCAGTTGACGGACTTTGAGCGAGGGCGTATAGTGGGCATGCGGGAGGCCGGGTGGACGTACCGCCGAATTGCTCAACACGTGGGGCGTGAGGTCTCCACAGTACATCGATGTTGTCGCCAGTGGTCGGCGGAAGGTGCACGTGCCCGTTGACCTGGGACCGGACCGCAGCGACGCACGGATGCACGCCAAGTCCGTAGGATCCTACGCAGTGCCGTAGGGGACCGCACCGCCACTTCCCAGCAAATTAGGGACGCTGTTGCTCCTGGGGTATCGGCGAGGACCATTCGCAACCGTGTCCATGAAGCTGGGCTACGGTCCCGCACACCGTTAGGCCGTCTTCCGCTCACACCCCAACATCGTGCAGCCCGCCTCCAGTGGTGTCGCGACAGGCGTGAATGGAGGGACGAATGGAGACGTGTCGTCTTCAGCGATGAGAGTCGCTTCTGCCTTGGTGCCAATGATGGTCGTATGCGTGTTTGGCGCCGTGCAGGTGAGCGCCACAACCGGCAAGGGAACTTGCTGTTCCAACAGGACAATGCACGTCCGCATGTATCCCGTGCCACCCAACGTGCTCTAGAAGGTGTAAGTCAACTACCCTGGCCAGCAAGATCTCCGGATCTGTCCCCCATTGAGCATGTTTGGGACTGGATGAAGCGTCGTCTCACGCGGTCTGCACGTCCAGCACGAACGCTGGTCCAACTGAGGCGCCAGGTGGAAATGGCATGGCAAGCTGTTCCACAGGACTACATCCAGCATCTCTACGATCGTCTCCATGGGAGAATAGCAGCCTGCATTGCTGCGAAAGGTGGATATACACTGTACTAGTGCCGACATTGTGCATGCTCTGTTGCCTGTGTCTATGTGCCTGTGGTTCTGTCAGTGTGATCATGTGATGTATCTGACCCCTTAATAAAGTTTCCCCTTCCTGGGACAATGAATTCACGGTGTTCTTATTTCAATTTCCAGGAGTGTATAATGGTTAGACAGAGATTTAGGAACCCGGTTTTAAATTGTAAGACATTTCCAGGGGCACATGTGGACTCTGACCCCAATCTATTGATTATGAACTGTAGATTAAAACTGAAAAAACTGCAAAAAGGTGGGAATTTAACGAGATGGGACCTGGATAAACTGACTAAACCAGAGGTTGTACAGAGTTTCAGGGAGAGCGTAAGGTAACAACTGACACGAATGGGGGAAATAAATACAGTAGAAGAAGAATGGATAGCTTTGAGGAATGAAATAGTGAAGGCAGCAGAGGATCAAGAAGGTAAAAGACGAGAGATAGTAGAAATTCTTGGGTAACAGAGGAAATATTTGATTTAATTGATGAAAGGAGAAAATATAAAAATGCCGTAAATGAAGCAGGCAAAAAGGAATACAAACGTCTCAAAAATGAGATCGACAGGAAGTGCAAAATGGCTAAGCAGGGACGGCTAGAGGACAAATGTAAGGATGTAGAGGCTTATCTCACTAGGGGTAAGACCGAATACTGCCTACAGGAAAATTAAAGAGACCTTTGGAGAGGTGAGAACCACTTGTACTAATATCAAGAGCTCAGATAGAAACACAGTTATAAGCAAAGAAGGCAAAGCAGAAAGGTGGAAGGAGTATATGGAGGGGCTATTCAAGGGCGATGTACTTGAGGATAATATTATGGAAATGGAAGAGGATGTAGATGAAGATGAAATGGGAGATACGATACTGCGTGAAGAGTTTTACAGAGCACTGAAAGACCTGAGTCGAAACAAGGCCGCGGGAGTAGACAACATTGCATTAGAACTACTGACGGCCTTGGGAGAACCAGTCATGACAAAACTCTATCATCTGGTGAGCAAGATGTATGAGACAGGCGAAATACCCACAGACTTCGAGAAGAATATAATAACTCCAATACCAAAGAAAGCAGGTGTTGACAGATGTGAAAATTACCGAACTATCAGCTTAATAAGCCACTGTAGCAAAATACTAACACGAATTCTTTACAGACGAATGGAAAAACTGGTATAAGCCGACCTCGGGGAAGATCAGTTTGGATTCCGTAGAAATGTTGGAACACGTGAGGCAATACTGACCCTACGACTTATCTTAGAAAATAGATTAAGGAAAGGCAAACGTACATTTCTAGCATTTGTACACTTAGAGAAAGCGTTTGACAATGTTGACTGGAATACTCTCTTTCAAATTCTACATGTGGCAGGGGTAAAATACAGGGAGCGAAAGTTTATTTACAATCTGTACAGAAACCAGATGGCTGTTATAAGAGTCGAGAGTCATAAAGGGAAGCAGTGGTTGGGAATGGAGTGAGACAGGGTTGTAGCCGCTCCCCGATGTTATTCAATCTATATATTGAAGAAGCCGGAAAGGAAGCAAAAGAAAAATTCGTAGTAGGTATTAAAGTCCATGGAGAAGATATAAAAACTTTGAGGTTCACCGATGACATTGTAATTCTGTCAGAGCCAGCAAAGGACTTGGAAGAGAAGTTGAACGGAATGGATAGTGTCTTGAAAGGAGGATATAAGATGAACATCAACAAAAGCAAAACGAGGATAATGAAATATAGTCGAATTATGTCGGGTGACACTGAGGGAATTAGATTAGGAAATGAGACACTTAAAGTAGTAAAGGAGCTTTGCTATTTGGAGAGCAAAATAACTGATGATGGTCCAAGTGGAGAAGATATAAAATGTAGACTGGCGATGGCAAGGAAAGCGTTTCTGAAGAAGAGAATTTTGTTAACGTCGAGTGTTGATTTAAGTGTCAGGAAGTCGTTTCTGAAAGTATTCGTATGGAGTGTAGCCATGTATGGAAGTGGAACATGGACGATAAATAATTTAGACAACAAGAGAATAGAAGCTTTCGAAATGGGGTGCTACAGAAGAATGCTGAAGATTAGATGGGTAGATCACATAGCTAATGAGGAGGTATTGAATAGGATTGGGGAGAAGAGGAATTTGTGGCACAACTTGACCAGAAGAAGGGACCGGTTTGTAGGACATGTTCTGAAGCATCAAGGGATCACAAATTTATGATTGGAGGGCAGCGTGGAGGGTAAAAATCGTAGAGGGAGACCAAGAGAAGAATACACAAAGCAGATTCAGAGGGATGTAGGTAGCAGTAAGTACTGGGAGATGAAGAAGCTTGCCCAGGATAGGGTAGCATGGAGAGCTGCATCAAACCAGTCTCAGGACTGAAGACCGCAACAACAACAACATAATCAGGTTAGACAATACGACCAACGAAGGAAGAAGAAAAATGCACGGTTATGATAAACATATCTTCTGTTACAAACTACGGTGATATGGACAATAACCTTTGTAAAATATTCCATCGTATTGTTGTTTGTTACTGTTACATATATTTCTGGTTTCGAAATACATGGATTTATAATTTATTTCTAAACATTTCTGAATAAATTGATTCAGACTAATATAGTATGTTTAATTTAAGTATGCAAAAGTAATGCAGCCTACAATAGTAGTCTAAAGTTAGAGATAAAAGGAGAAACACAAGCAGTTAGTAGGACAGAATTACTTTAGCAGTGAATTCAGCAACTTATGATGCGCTTGTGGTCATGTTGCACTCGCAGTGAATACCATGTTTACTTCGATACCTTGTTATAAAACACAAAACCACTTGCTATCTCGGTCTTGTCGCAGTGGACAATCACCAGCGTAACCACATATTTGTGACGACGCCTCTTGCCCGTCGTGGCATACCGGTGACGCTGAGCACCATCCCCTATGACGGAGAGCAGAGTCCGCGCCTGAAGCCCTACCCCAGCCTGGAAATCCACCGCACCACGGAGGACTCCATCACCGACTGCAACACCCAGCTGGTGGACGTCATCAGAATAACTGTGAGTCTCCTGTGGCATGTACATTCGTACACCGCACGCAAACAGTCTCTGTGCTGAAAGTTTCTTGGCATTTCGTTGTCTTTGCCTTTTCATTTCATTCTCTATGATCTACCTTCATCATCTTTCCTGTCAGACTTTTATCAATTCTCTTTCTTTCCGGAACAAAGCACTAGTACTCAATAAATGATTCTAGTGCTTCTGTCCTATCATGTTGTTAGTGTTCTGTTCGTTTTAATGTAACGTTACAGTGTGGAAAACTCTTTTCTCGTAATGATAATTGAAAATGTTCCATTGATAATGATAATTGTGTAGCTATTTTCCTTATTTTATTATTCATAATAAGACTATATGCATCGCTAGTTATATACATATTGACATATGACATCCAATGTAACGTGGCTGCATATGAAATGTGGGGCCATAATTTTACTAAGTGAAAAGGATATGTGTAAATAAATAAATAAGTAATAACCATTACCCTCCGTGACGTATTATTCAGGACATGCTAGTGTACTCGTTATTTCTTCACAGCTTCAGCTGTCATGTGTGATCTTGAATGTATTCCACCACATTTTAACTTCTAGTGTTGCAAAAGTTAAACTTCTTCGTAGATTAGCCGTTGGTTTCGTTTGTATTTTACTTTAATATGAATTTTGTTTCAAAGTTCTCATTGTAACTAGAGGTTCACATTCCTTTCAGAAGTGCGACATTTTCACTGTCCCAGTGTCTGCCCCCGGTAGCTGAGTGGAAGCCGGCACGGTTGCTCAGCGTGTTAGGTCAGAGGGTTAGCTACCGCCTGTAATAAAAAAACTGAGTCAACGACTGAAGACTGAACTGGAACGCGTGTCTTGCGACATCCGCACCTAACAAATGCAACGAACAGTATCGAATAAAATGAGGTCAAATACAAAAAAATAAAAAAAAGTTGTCAGCGCGACAGAATGTCAATCCTAAGGGCCATCGTTCGATTCCCGGCTGGGTCAGAGATTTTCTCCGCTCAGGGATTGGGTGTTGTGTTGTCCGAAGCATCGTCATTACGTCCCCATCGACGCGCAAGTCGCCGCAGTGGTGTCAAATCGGAAGACTTGGGCCCAGCGAACGATCTACCCGACGGGAGGCCCCTGTCACACGACATTTAAATTTGCTGTCCCAGTTTCAGTCAATAACTTATAAAAACTCTTCTCGTCACTCATTCTTCTGTCATTTTTGTTACATTACTTAAATTGTAGGCAGCAAACTGGATAGGCCTTAAGGACTTATCAGATAAGAACCGCGATACTTCTGTCGTCGACAGTTTAAGCTGTGCGTTCTTTCACTGACCATCTGTTTCAGAAAACATGGGCAGATGATGATACGTTATACGCCCTCGACACCGGTGTTTTGGATCTGACAACGAAGCCAAAAACGTGTGTCCACCCAAAATTGTCATTTTCGACCTACGGACTGATGAGGTCATCAATTCCGTAGTAATTCAGAACCCAGCCTGTAACTCATTGTACACCTATTTGTGGGTAAGCATTTATTCGAAAAGAGAATATATTTGTAAATAATCTTCGTTTCCTGCCTGCTAATTTATTTTTAAATTAAGATACTCTTGCGGTACGCTAACAATGTCCACTTCCTGACTTGTAGTCTTCTTTTCCACTCCAAGCGTTGTAGATCTTCATCTTGCCAATACACGCCTTTTCTACGGGTTACCTTTACTTCCTCACCCCTTAGATTTCTGTCTAATGATTATGACAGATAATCTTTAACTGCATATCCTGCTGATGTGTCGATTCCACTCCCTGTTAAATAGATGTTATTTCGTTCCTAATATCATTATTCTAAATTATGTCCGTTCTACTACATTATTACAGTGACCCATGAATTATTTCCTTTCAGTAAAATAGGCACTGCCATGATCTTATAAAATTTTAATCCTTTCTCTCTCTGTGTTTTGTTCTTAGGCCCCACTTTACAGTTCCACATATATTTGAGATTGCTGCTAGTTTCACCATCGTGCATATTCTATGGAATGTATCCTTATTTCCAACAAATACCGCAGTGCAGACATTAGAAAAGGGCTACATTTTACGGATTAATGTGGAATGCCTTATTCTCCCTGAGGCTTTCCGCTAAGAAGTTTATTCACTTTTGTCTTTTTCTCCATGGCCACTAAACAAACTACCTAATTACAAACAACCTTCCAGCTTTCTGTAAACACCGCAGTACAACAGTTACCTGAATAAAGGTAAGAAATGGCCTGAAGCTTGCTATGGATATATGAGAGGCGACTATCATGGGCTTCTTGGACTTGACACCACTGAATTGGACATTTTATTTGCAAAAATAAGCAGCATTAATTTGTAGAAAAGTGCAGTGCAATGGTTTCGCTCATGCATTCCAATGTGTCATGTCTGGCACTATGAAGTCACAATCTGGGCAGGTAATATCAGGTGCCTACCAGGTTTCTGTACTCTTTCATTGAACAGGTATTTAATGAACTGTCATCAGTCTTGTCCTTCTGCAAACACCAAATAATCCCGAATAAATCTCAGTGCCGACCTGTGTGCCCTGTCAGAATGATAGCTGAACACAGGATTACAGCTCAAGCAATTCAAAACCTAAGGGATACTGGTTGCTCATTCAAGGCTCATTAGCCAGATGTGTAGGGAATCCCTACCACCTTTAAACCTAAATGGATCAAATATCAACTTATATCCCTCAGCAAAGAGTGTAGGAGTAATGAAAGACGAATATCTAAACCGGCATGTGTAAGAACGCATAAGTATCTCTTCATGCCCCACAAAAATATAAGAAGCTCTTCCCTTTTCATCTGAAAAAAATTTCATACAAAGACTTATACTTCGTGTCGCGAAATTACCATGATTTCCTGGGCTCGTTGTATTTGTGATATTCGACTCTTTGGTCTTATTCCGCCACCATATCCACAGCCACTCAGACTGTATGCAGCCAGGTGCAGAGATATCCATACCCTCTGTCTTCTCTAGTGTCTTATCAACGTATACCCAACGTACTCCGTCGCTCATATCTCTCCTGGTTTTTAATGCTCTTCTTGTAACAATGTCGTAGGAACATCCGATCTCATCAGAGCAAAATCCTTTTTGTCCCAGCATACAGTCCAGTCACTTTGTTGATGTCCTTCTCAGCAGCAGGAACCCAACTTTGGAGTAAGCACTTGCATTATATTAGAGATCTGAATAACATCTCCAGTTTCAGAAGACATTTAATGACGTATCTCCTGAAGCAACAATAATGACTATCAATACCCCTGTATACACTCGTTAACCTTCATTGTGCAACCTTACTTCAACCAACCAGATCTTCCCAGTATACTTAGGCAGTTAATATCTTTACATTTACTTTCCCCAGGACACGCTATACAGGGAAACGTCTGTTATGTATACCTATAAATTAATTTTGTATCTGCTAGTATTATCATTGTTATTACTGTCATTGATATTAGCATTATCATTATTAGTGACAGCTACATCAGTAGAAGTAGAAGAACTGTCAGTAGTAACTTCATTAGTTTGTAGTCAGTATTATTTACTCACATTATCTTATATAGACTCAAACCATTTTACTACTTTTTGTCATATTCAAATTATTATTTCTTACATAACTATGATGTAAAAAATGTTCTCTATATGTGAAACCTTGGTCTGATGTAAGAAACGGCCTGATGGCTGTAATCTGATCAAGTTAAATAAATGAACTAATAAATAAACAAATATAGCAGATACTCAGTCCTGTTCTTCTATAACTGACATGACTGTGATGGCAGCCACGGACATTTTGGTTACATGGTTCTGAATGATTTGCAATTCAAAACAGTGATCAACCCGATGAGCCAGGTCAGTCACAAAGTTGTCTTTTCGAGTTTGTAGAGGATCAGACTCGCAGATTCTGGAATTGTGGGTTTCTCTTATCCCCACTTACCTGTCTGTGATGCTTTTATAGTTTACAGCATCCCGTGTTATTATAAGCAAGCTCTATGAGAAGTTGTTGGCACACAAAAAGGAATCAAAACGAGCATTATTCGTTACAGCACAGCACTTGGATGACTTCAGTAAGCAAACAGTGGAGCTCTTTTATTCTTGCTACTGAAACATTCTCATCTCGGTTGTTCCTGATTTCCTTCATTCGAAATAATTTAATAGCCTAGTTGTACACATCGTCAAGTCCCGAACATCTGATGCATACGTGCACGTCATGTCGTCCGTAATCTGTAAAGCCACTGTCGATGTGGGACAGTAAACACTGAGGGGCCCATAAAAGTATTACATTTGCTGGGCAAGATTTCACTCCGATGGTCAAGAGGTTTTTTGTTGTTGTTGTTGTTGTTGTTTTAGGACGCACAACTACAGTGGTCATTAGCGCCCAGACTAAATTATGAATGCACTGAGAGGCATAATGTTAAAACAGCAACTAAAAAGGACAACACTATAAAAGGCACATTAACAGGCAAGGGATTAAAAGAAAACAGCATAATCAAATGCCCTTAGACAGATTTGTCAAGTGGATAAAACGAAGAACGCGAGCAGCTGCTCCTGGGTCATCCGCTAAAATTTCATCCAGAGTACATGGCAGGCCAAGATCAATGCGCAGTGTATTAAAATTCGGACACGACGTTAAAGTGTGGCGTACCATCAGCACTTGCCCACATGGGCAGAACGGCGCCGGCGCAGCCGTCAGCAGATGGCGGTGGCTGAACCGGCAGTGTCCAAACAGTGACCGGGCCAAAACGGCCTCCTCCCGTCGGGAAGGGCGTGAAGAGGTCGTCCAAGCCGTGGGGAGAGGTTTCAAGGCCTGAAGCTTGTTTTCAGTAAATGGATGGTCAAGAAGTGAGTGTGTAGTGTGTATGTGGGAGGTGAGCAGTGTGCTAAAGAAGTTTGTTTTCCTTGCACAATATGTACCTGTCAGCTGGTAGCTGGCTTTCCTAAAGCCATGCAAAGTCATAAAAAATCACGTAAACTAACCAAAAGGCAGAGGCGTCACAGTTCTAGCAGTCACCGATTGTGATTGCTGACAGACATATTACTATAAAGGTTTACTTACATTACTCGCCTAGAACATGTCTGCCCTTACGGCCACACAACCAAGTCCACCTTGCGCGCTACAGACACCATTTTGGCGTTTCCCGTAATTCAGGCTGAGTTCTCCACAAGATGCTGCACAGTAGATCAGTCCACTGTGGAACATGAATAGATAGAGGTACAAGTCCATGAATTAACCCCCTTCGAACTATGATCGCTTACTGCCGCCTAAAACATTTGTAAATTACTATCATTATTAAATGTGTTGTCAGACCTAGCTGTATTTCAGAAAAAAATTAAAATTGGAAGTGAAACGAAATGAAACTGAACCTCTTTCATGTACTTCTATTAATTGTTTTTTTTGTTTGTTTTGTACAAGACAGCACTTTATTGTCAGAGCAGTCTTGTCTTGATAAGACATCGACATTGAAATGATAGACGAATACAGTTTTTGGATATGTTTGATAATGCAGTTATATTGTTTTATTGGAAGGCATTTGCAGTTCTTTTCTGTTATTTATATAAATTGTTATGCCAATAATTGACAGTTGTTAACGTAAGGACAGTTGTTCACTTAGAACATAGATGACGGGTGTGTTAAAGAGCATACGTAGATATGAGTTTGTGTTCAGGTGGACGCATGTCCAGAAGACAGCTTGACGGCCTACAGCTCCGACACGAGAGGCAACTTACTGTCGGTGACGGACCTCACTACTGGAGCCTCCAAACAGCTGCGGAGCCAGTACTTCCACCCCAAGCCGGGCTTCTTCTTCCCGAAGGCGGGAGGTCCAGCGTACTACATGCCGGACGGCATCAATGGAGCAACAGCTGACGAGAGCTGCGATGGGAAACTCTATTTCCAGGCGTTCGCCAGCAACATCCAGGGCGTTGTCGACAAGCAGGTCATCCGAGATGCAGGCGACGGGGATGTTTTGGACATCAAGACGCAGGTAACGTCACATGTGTCCCGCTATCACACAATAAGTGAAATACTTGAGTGCAGAGTGAATATTTGTACTTATGTGATACGATACCCAGATTCTAGCGTATGTATCATGCAGTTTCTGTAAACCTCAGTGATAAATACTACAAAGGGCAGGTGCAAAACAACGCAAGTCGACTACACTAAGTTTCACACAATGTATTTCATGGCTGACTGCTTTCCATTTGTCACAACAGGGAATATAGTCAGACTGTAGAGCCACTCATGTTAATTGTTGCAGGTAAGGTTGTTATTTCTGTAACGGTATCTGTAAGAATCTATTTAACCAAGATAGATTCACTTTCATGCAGCATTACTCCAATCGTGCTTTGGACTGGGCATTTCTTAAAATTTACAGTTCACTTGCAATCGATGGCGTGAAAAAAAACTATTTTTTCCTTGATTATCACTAAGAAAATGACAAATTACAATTTGATTCATAATAAAAAAACGAAGAAATCATGGTTTTTTTGAGCACTCAGCAAAGGCTGAATTCTTACATTCAGCGTATCGTACGATTTATAGACGAACTGGCTATTGCTAGATGTATTTTGTCAAGTACTGGCCTACCAAATTTAACAAAGTTATTTAGTAAACAAAAGTACTACTGCGCCCAGTTACAAGAAACTGCCCTCATTGTGTGCTTGCTGTAGAAGTTCAGTTCCTTTCATGTACGCGTTATGACATTTCAGTGTAAACGAAATTACTCAGACATCTACATACAAGAAACTGTCCTCACAGTATGTTTTCTGTAGAAGTAGAGTTTCCAAAATCTACGTGCTGCTCATGTGCACCTTCATGTGAATGCTTTTATTTGTCATTCTCCACCCTTAGGAATGAGGCTGTTACAGATCTTTGTTTTACTTTATTTTCATTTTCCACTTATTGCAGTGGAGCGGTTCTGTTCATATAATTACCAGACAAGCGGATAGCGGGGTAAACGTAAGATCCCAGTTAGGAGATAAAGCTGGTCGTCTTATGTTCAGCTTGAGGCTTACTACGGCGGCGAGATTGTAGGCAACGTCATCGCGCATGGGAAAGCCATGATGCTATTCGCGATATTTAAAAAAAGACTTATAGGTGAGTCAGGACATTCTTACTTTGCATATATGCCTTCGAATGGAGGTTCTCTAAATTTACCCAACAGATGTTCTCGTACACTACGTCGTCTTCCTTCCAGGCCTCCCATTCCAGTTCCCCAACATATCTGTTACAGTTTTATGTTGCCCATACCGGACTGTTACGATCCCAACATCTAGTCTCTGAATTCTCGCTTGCTCTCCGTTATCAAGCTCATTTCGTAAAAACTCCAGAATCTGTACTATTACTCTAGATTTAGTCGGAATATCGTCTTGTATGCGATTTCCTTTACTAATGAACTGCACTTTCGTACAATCTTTGCAACAAATTTTTCTGCTATTCGCCTTACCTATTACTGAAATTGTGTAATCGTCCGCATTCATACCGCTTCTTAGTATTACCACTAAAAACTTTTAAGAAGTGGCCTGTCGCAGTTATTCACCACTAGTCTTGTAATCAGATACTATCACGTTATTTCTCTCTGTTACAGGTGTAGAGACACTACCACTCATTACACCTAGAGGAAACCCTGCCAAAGTGTTTCTGCTACTTATAAGAATTGTCGAAAGATGACATTATAATGAGAATAACAGCATTGTCAGTGTACGAACTTATAAAGCTGCTTATCTAATCTGCGAAATCTCTTACGAACTTTCGCTTGCTTGAAGCACATCCGAATTTACTTGCGTGTCTGTCGGGCGTCCATTGTCCTGTGCAATGCATTACACACTATTGAAGAAATATTCATTCATTCAATCACACATTTGAGAAAATACCCTTTACAATAGAGGAAAATGTGATGTAACCAAATATGTCGCAAATAGTAATGTTGGTTGATTGCTTGATATTACTTAAGAAATTCTGAACTGTGTGGAACAGACACAGTTTGTTCTGCTATCTCTTCGTAACATTCTTATCGGGAATGGTGTATCTATTTCAGGTTGATCTGCCAGGAGAATTACCTGGGCAGAGTGGAGTAATGGCAGTGGATCCGAAGGGACAGCTGCTACTCTTCCCCATGCTGGATGAACTGGCCATCTACTGTTGGAACACAAGCAAGCCTCACGATCGCAAGAACTTCCGCTTGGTCGTTCAAGATGATGAACATCTACTGTTCGTCAGCAGCATCAAGATAGACACCAAAGCACAAAGATTATATATAATGAGCGGTCGAGTAACGTCCTATCTATCAAACACCACAAGCTGTTCTGAAGACAACTATCAGATTTTGTACATTGACATAGAGGATATAGAATGTTAGTTTTACGTACCACAGATATTGTTTTGTGAATTCGAGGAACTTGGTGCCTCGGCAAGATTCAACATATGCCAATACTAATATATGAAATACTGAAAAGAATTAAATATAGAATATGCAAATAATTTAAGTTGACTTTATTTTGTCCACTGTTAAAACTCACAATAACGCATATTAAAATTTATTACTCTGTGACGTAGTAAATGAGAATTACAGTCACAAAGTATCGTCAGTTTAAATATTAACCGTTACATTTACACTTAAACAGAAAAAAATGGGAATCGAACATACGTACTTTTACAGTATTACATTCTCATCCAACAAAAAGAAATGAAGGAAAGCTAGAATATCTAGTGTGATCGACACTAAGGCCGTTAAGGATGGAGTACAAACTCGAACGGGGGAGGAACAGTGGCTTCACAACGACGATCACCTCCTTTGCAACTTAGCAATATCACATAAAATAAAAATCTCAGTGGCAGGGTGGACATTTGAACCATTATCCTCAGGAATGGGAGCCTTTTGTGCTAACCACTGTGGCGTCTCTTTTGTCTCTAAATACATGTCCGTTAAAAAAACATAAAGAATAAACAATATCTGATATCTCACTAAAAATTGTTCAAATGGCTCTGAGCACTTTGGGACGTAACTTTTGAGGTCATCAGTCCCCTAGAACTTAGAACTACTTAAACCTAACTAACCTAAGGACACCACACACATCCATGCCCGAGGCAGGATTCGAACCTGCGACCCTAGCGTCACGGGATTCCAAACTGTAGCGCCTAGAACCGCTCGGCCACTCCGGCCTGCGATATCTCACTAAACAAATGTAGTTCATTCCTTGTTTCAGAACTCACCGACACGGCTTACTATGATATAATGTTAAACCAATCTGTTCACAGGCCAAGTATTAGAGAATGGATTTTTTTTTAAAGTGGAAGTTAGGACTTAAATTAAATGTATTGCTTGTGAAACTAGTGTAATAAACCAGGTAATCCTTTTTTTCCTTCGATACAGCTGATGCCGCTAAGAAGTTCCCTTTTATTTTTTTAGAATAAGTACCCAGAAGAAGCAAAATCAGCACACAATTAAAATTTGCTTTGACAAATTTAATACACCTTACGTTTCTGTTCAGATTATCAAAGGTTTTCTTGTGGCTTCATATTCTTGTGTTGCAAATGTATTACTGCAATTTTTCAAAATGTGATGGATTTCTTTTGAGCAGTTTCGCAAGGATACATGTACATAGTGCTATAAAATTTGTGGAAATGTATGACACTGTTTCTGAGGACACCACTGGAATAACGTATTCTGTGGCAACCCTGCAGGGAAGGGAATGCGATTCAGCATATCTCACGACTCGACCACCGTCCATAGGTCCTGATGTCTCTAGTAACTTGTCATTAGCAAATTTTCCGAGCTCTCGCCTTGTCATTTCCAATTCTTATTTTTAATGTATTCCATTCTAATGTTATTTTGTGCTACACATGAATGGCCTTTTACACTCGGGCTTCCCATGTGTCTTCATTCATTCACGACTGATAACCGAAATAACAGTACTGTTGAAACGAAAAAAGGATAGCTGATTACAGTGAAAGACACTGAAGGTTATTCCAGCAGTTTTCAATTGGTTTTCAAGAAGGTTCCAATGCTGTGCTACACATAACTTCGGAGACCGAGACGAGAGACCATCAGCACCATCTCCTTCAGGGTGAGCTATTAGTTCAAACACATGACGTCTCCTGACTATAGCACTCTTAAATTCATGATAACGTTAAACTTAACAAAGAACGAGGTGAATCGTACTACTTACTGTTCTTTAAGATAATATGTTCTCACTGTATGTGACCCTTCACAGTCGAGCTTTGCTAAAATACCTACTTCATTATGGTAAACGTTAGCTCATAAGGCAATTTAAGTAAGAACATTTATGATTTAAAATCTAATGAGGCGTTGTATAGGATAATGTGTGGGCACCAATTTCGGGACTTCCTGTGTGTTGTGATGGTTGAACTGCTTCATGCAAGTGTAATTTCTCACTTTTCGCAGTCGAACCATTCCTCAGTAATAGATACCTGAGAAATGTTTACCATAAGGTATTAAAAAGTCGAAATGCGTAGATAAAACAAGATATATATTTGCAGCTTTGCAAAAGAAGAACTTGTATGAAGAGAATTTAGTTATATAAAAATATCAATATTTTCTCTCAATTTCAAAGTATTCAAACTCAAAAAATTGGAATTTATGTTAGCTTTGCTTTTGGTTCCACAGACCTACTAAGAAATTGAAATTTAGGTTAGCTTTGTTGTCGGTTCCATAGACCTAAGAAATATGTGCTGGGATTAGAAGGAGTTCGCCGCTCACGTATCATTTAAGTTTCCTTTAGACTGAGCTTTATTATTAATAGCTAAACTTTTCATATCTGCTGCGAAGTTAACGAACATATTTTTTCATGGAAAAAAGGTGCCTTTCTGGACCAAAGCGAGTGACTTAACTTATTTCTAGTACAGATTTGATGAACTGAGCACTTGGTTTGAAAAAGAGATGTACTGCTTATGATAAATATTATTAAAGTATAAATGTACTGGGAAGCAGCAGCGGACATACTAGGTTTATTCAGTACAACGTGCTGGGTGTTCTTGAATTCACACAACAAATAACTCATAATATACGCTTTTGAATGTAGAGTACTTTAGCTTAGCTTAATGACTTACCTTAAGAAATTATCCCCTATCACATTATGGAACGAAAAGAAGCGATATATAAAACATTATTTAGTTTTATATCACCTGGATACACCAGCCTCCCCACTGTAAAAGAAAGTAAAAAATTTGTTTCGGTGCTTGAGCAGTTGTGTGATATGTACTCCCAGTTGAATTCGTTATGAAGTTGTAATCCCAAAAGCTTAGCACTGTCAGCCTCGTCTAACTGCTTGTCACAGTTTAGGAATATACTGAAGGAGGGTGGACTTCTTACAACTTGTGAACTGCATATGTAGCTTTTTTTTTCAAACTGTGGCGACAAAAAATTGATTAGCATCCATTTATTAAAGGTAACGACAACTGCAGTAAATGATGTTTCTAAATTTATACTTAACTTGCTGTTTATGTGCAAGCAAAGTAAACCCGGATTCCTGTGATATTATTGATGATACGTCATTGATTTACCACGAAAACTATGACGGAAATGTTTGGGACACCACATGTAATTAGTTCTCAGTTGGATGATGCCTGTTAGCTTAAACCAGGTTCTTCTGCTGTCGACACGCTAAGTTTCCTGTCAGGGAGATACGATTGGAAGGATTTTGTTGATTTCTTATGATATTATAGTATTATTTTTTACCTTAGTTGACACTGTCATTTACGCAGTCAAATGCCTTTGACAGATCACAGAATAAACCAATAGCTTGTGATTTATTGTCTAAAGAATGAAGCACATTCTTTATGTATGTGTTAGTAGCCTTCACAGGATCATAACTTTGTAGAAATCAAAACTGTTGGCAGTATATTATTTGAAGTCAGACTGTTAAGAAGTCCATTGCGCATTACCATTTTTAGGACTTTGTAATATATGGCAAAAGTGAAATTGTATGAAAATTTGACACTATTTTTCACATACTTTCTTCTAGAAAAGATTAAATTAAAAAATATTCACTCATTCAAGGTATGTGCCACTGAAAAACGACTGATTAAACAAATAACTTAATATGTCACTAGACTCAGAAGAAAACTCTTCAATTCACTTTGTTGGTACTTACGGATAATCATAAAAATAATTTGATTTTGAAGATATTATGGTGAACATTACTTAATGCATTTGTTATGGCTGGTCTGAGATATTTCTGAAAATATCATATTTCCAGAAACAGTTATGACATGCTTTTATGTCACTGTGTACATGACTCCAGTGTATGTCCTCGAGGAGTTTCTTGAAATCGCAATTTTTGTCTTACTGACTACCTGCCAAAGCTCAGATTTAGTAAATTTCGTAGCTTGAATAGTATTAACAAGTAACAAAAGGAGGTGCAGGCTATGATCTGAGAGGTCATTGACTATTGAACATTTCTGGAAGGTGACTGTTAACAGCCGTAAAGAAATGAATGAAATGCGTGTTTGACCATGAGCTGCTCTTTCATTTAAAGTCCAAATATCTACCAGTTTCAACCATGGGCCATCTTCACACGTCAGCATTGAAACAGATTAAGCCACAACATCACGTCTGTCATTACGTAAATAATGGCCACATGTCATGTGCAGAACGTGTCACGAATTACAATATACCACACAGAACTTTTAAAGGCAAAGATACTAATAACATGTGTGAACACAGTACTACTACTGTTTCGGCTCTAATTTGCATCTGACACTATAAGCTGTTTTTGTAGGGTCACATACAGGGTGTGGAAACTCCCTGATTCAAAACGCAATAAAACCCTTTTTATGAGTCACAATTTTTTTAATAATGTGGGGAAATTCAGCCGTGTCCCGCGCCGAAAATCGTTTGTAACGTGGGTCACAATGTTCAGAGAAACCGCAAGTACGACAAGACGAAGAACGGGAGTCCCTCGGCCCATCTGATCACGTGAAGCATAGAGACAGTGAGAGCTTCAATCTTGCAGTCACCACGGAGACTGGGCTTGGTCTTTCTGATCATTCAGTGAGGTGAATTCTTCACGATGACCTTCATCACCATCCGTTAAAGTTGGTGATTGTGCAAGAACTCTCCGAATGCGACTTCAGGTCTCAGAGGAACGCATGTGATGTACTTCCCGCGAACGTTACTGAGGATGCTACTGGTTTTTTTTTTTTTTCAGTGATGAAGCTCATTTCCACTTGACTGGATGCGTCAACAAACAGAACATGTGCTACTGGACCGACACTAATCTCCGAGCATTCCATCACAGGCCTCTGCAGTAATTTAAAGTCACGGTGTGGTGCGCAAGTCCCTCACCTGCGATTGTAGGTCTCTCGTTGCATTGTTGGTCCCCGATTTTCTTTTTTGAGGAAAATGGACTTAGGGAACATTTGGCTATAACAGGACGGTGTGACCGCTCACACTTCAAGGGCATCAATGGCTGTTTTGAGACAATTCTTCCGAGAGGGCCTCATCTCAGTAAGGGGCGATTTGGCGTGGTCCGTCCGCTCCCAGATTTGGCCTCTTGCAACTTTTTTTTTGTGTGTGGGGGGGAGGGGGATTTTTCAATTTCGCGTTCATGTCAATAGCCCAAGAATCACACAAGGCCGGAAGGCCAACATCCCGGCACATACTGCCAATATTCCCGTTGCTGTGCTGCTAAGATTCGTGATAAAAGGCAGAAATTGCCTTATTCTGTGCATGGGCAGTGGGAGGTGTCATCTATCGGATATGATTTTCAAAACAAAGTAAAACAAAACAATAGATATGTACCTACATTACTCAGAAAGAAAACAAAACACTGATTCATAAAATGGATTTTATTGCGTTTCAAAGTCAGGAAGTTATTTTGCAACACCCTATATAAGGGCTGCCAAAAGTTAAATCTTCAAACGATGCATAGAACAAATATATGATTTAATGTTATTACGTAATTAGACAGTTTTGAATGAAATGACATGAAAATGTTGATTATCGGAGAAACCAAATGGTAAGAAATATCATTAACCTAAAATAGAAAAGTAGTTTTTGGCTGGAAATGCTCATCATTTTCCTCTAAAAAGGTACATTTATTTTCTTAGCAAGTGGACATAACTAATTTGATGAAATTGTTTAAGTACTGAATAATGCGTCTTGATAATTAAATTTTACTTTAAAGTGTGCCTAGTGAAAAATGAGTTACGATATTGTGAGTATGGAGAATTAATTTTGGATAGAATTTCATTATGTATTATGATGGGAGGGAAATATTTCAGTAGGCATACATTTTATTTAAATGTTATTTTGCGTGATTTAGCTTCTTCGGTTGTCAGAATTGCAAACGTACAGGGTATTCTGAAGCGCATTTCATGATTACTTAATGGAGATTCAAAGGATGTTTCTTCGAACAGTCGATCTCAATCTGTTGTTGAAAAGAGGAAATATGCTATAGCTAGAAATCCACTTTGAGTGACTTTGGCGTGAGATACATTCCAATTTATATCGGACAACCATTCTGCGCTTAGGTGGTTGCAATACGATGTTTTCAGACTGCTGCCTAGCTTGTTATTGTTATTTGCATGTAAGTAAAGTGGTGGGAGTGATCAGGAGACATTCAGGTACTGTAATTTTTGTAGTGTCAACTGTGGTTCAATATTTTTTCACAGTCACTGGAAACACCATACCTGTATACTATTCCTTGTTAAAACAGAAATAGTGCACTCTTTCCAGTGAACTGAAAGTTTAAAGCAGTAGGTTTGTGTATTATTCTGTAGGTGCAGAAGTTTTGAACGTGAATGCGCATCATGAAATTTTGTAGGAACAAGTTTATTTCTCTCTTAATCCATCACAATATTTTATGACTGATTATACTTTCCACCTATTTCGGATGCGGGCGAAGTCACCCAGACGATAGTTTTTGAGGGGGGGTGGGATGGCAGGGGTGCGGGAGGTGTGGTAGGTGTTGCTAAACGTGGGGGGAAGGAGTACTTTTAATGTTTTGGAAGCTGAATGGCGGCTTTTAAGTAGTCCTAAAACGGTTACAGGTCCGATCCTGTTAAGAACCTGCATATCTGAATCATTTGGTCGAAAGAGAAACAGGTGGGAACATTATAGTTCTTGCTTTCCCTGTGAGGTAGGTAGGGGAGAGGTGGCACGGATCCCCGTAGCCTCTGTGTCTACTTCGACGAGTGAGTAACTTTGCATTTCTCCTTTTAAGTGGTAGTTGCCAGCCTCTGCACTAGCTTTACTGCGTATTTTACCGAATACATTGTCATTCCAGACAACAGACACAAATCTGAAACTGCAACTTACAGAGTCAGCTATATCATTCATGTATGTCATAAAGAGGGTCCAATTACACAACGCTGGGACACTACATATACGAGTATTGAGTCACCATCTGTAGACGTTAGTTATCAACCACATCATGGAGGACACCGGCTGCATCAACTATAACGCTCTCAAGTAGCAGGCCAAACGCAGGAACTCACGGTGCGTTGCTGCTAATCAGCCTTAAGGTTGAATACCTCAGAAAAAGAAGATTCGCGGAAGACCCTCCTTTCACGACAGATGCAGTAATTCTCTGACCACTTGTACTGCAGAAGCGACCTACCGAAGTAAGCAAAAGGAAAGTGGGAACCAAATCGATGAATGGACTTGTTAACAGAGTGTGGGGCGGCGGTTGAATTTATAAAAATATTTGTAGACTGTAGAAACATTTCCCGGCTTTTTGAATGTTGTTAATGCTGTCTTTTGCCGTTCTCAACACTGGCTCTCTATTTACTTCGTGGCCCCCAGAGAGTGATTTAATAAAACTTGGAGCCAGTAAATAGATATCCTAGTGCCCACTTTACCTGAGAATGTTCTTATAGCTGCAGCTTATAGCTCTGAGGAATTAGGAGATTGTCCGGGATTTCTAATCAAAAACGGTTTTCCAAAATAGTTGAGTATATTCTGAAATTCACTGATAAAAACCACAAGTATCCCTACAACCTAACTAACAGAGCAGTTCAGAGTCTAATGCGCTGATACAACTATAAATGTCCGAATCAAATGTTAAAATGAATGCTCGCCATAATTTGATGAAATTACTTCATCAAACGCCACGCTAAATATTTGGTAGAATGTCTGTCCCGCGACGGCACGTGAAAATACGACAATACGCAAACTGAAGCTAGATAACGAAAATCATTCCAGAATTAACACTTCACATGAAATGTTTTCATGGTTCCGCATATCTCTAGTAACTTAATACGGCACCCGAGGCTGTTTGTAGCAGATACACTGATGCGACGCGACTACCGACACAGATGGCGTGTCATTCAGCGTCTGGAGAGAACTGGGGCCATGCTTCCTCGCGCAGTGTTCTTATATATAAAGCCGCGGTGCGGACTGCTGAGGGAACGCCTGATCAAATCCGCTCTCCCGACTAGCCGCTGGGCTAGTAACGCACCACTTCAAGTTACATAATAATTTATAGCTTCTTTGGCTGATGGCCGAAGAAGTTCTTAATTTAAACGTGCATTCAGCACGCAGGTAAGTATTGATAATAAAATTTTGACGTGGCTAAGTTAAATACTTTAGGCGAGAGAATTAATTTAATTGCCCTGCACGCACTAGATGAGCTCTGAACTGGCCCTGTTGAGATCCGCTATCGCTATAATTTTATAGGTATTAAAAAGAAACTTTACACATTTTCATAAGCATAGCGGACCTCCAACCTATTTAAATCTAAACATCCTAGCCTTATTTATTAACCTACTTAATCTATCTTGCTTCCTTCAGTTTTGAGACGAAAACCAGAAAATCATGAATTTCCACTAAAGTCTTAATTTGTGAAATCCAAAGTACTGTTTTTATTAAATCATTATGAAAGATGAATCTAAATATAAATTTTGAAGTCTCTAGCTCTTTTCTGTTGCGCCAATGATTTTTCCAGAAAAACGTCCAAATCTCGGAAATGGCTGAAGTTATCGAACTGATATTTAACACACATTAATTTAGTATTATTTCTGACATGCTAGAAAAGTTTTAGTTCATTTGCTTGATTTTTAAGGTATTGCGCGACATTTATGACGTCAGAGCTAGTTACAGCAGACTGGCTGGCACATAATGGAAACTGATGTGAATTTACAACAGCGTGAGTAGGCTGCTTCCCTACAAGAGGGTATCACGTAACATCAGACGATCGCATTACGTAAACACTCAATGTGAGTGGAAACTATGAAATGTCATTGTTAATGAGTGACAACTATGAAACGACACTATTAGTCAGTGAAAACTATGGAACTACATTAGAAATAAGAGATATAAAACCGTGAATCCATTCTGTTATTGTTACAACATGCAATTGCACCATTTCGGAACTCAAAAATTTCTACGTAAATTATTACCTGTCTTCCGCAGCCTCTAAAAGTAAACTTGAGGTTTAACGTCTTGTAGGCAATAAGGCTAGTAGAGCTGGAGCACAACCTCGGATTGTGGAACGGTGTGGAAATAAATGTGCCATGTACTTCTCATAGGAACCACTCTGCATTTGCCTTAAGGGGTTTAACGGAACCACAGAAATATTAGATATGGATGTTCTAAATGCGATTTCAAACGTCGTCCTCCCTACTGCAGATAGGCCATCTCGCCTGCAACGACTTCTACGAGCGAGTAACACTGATGGTGGAACAGGCCCTCTGTAATGCTCGCATCAGTCAAGACGGCATACAGTCACAACGCCCTACTGATCGGGCAACCCATCGGCAATAGACTTTGCTCATACGTAAGAAAACAAAATTTTATACTTATTGCTCCGATGGCTAAATGGTCCTCTCTTCAAAATTGTAAACGCAATAAGATCTCTTTTCTTTTGTTGGAATTGCAGCTATTTCAGACGATTCTTTTTGTTATTCTCTTTCTCGGAGTATTTACCAGTACGGGTAAACATCTTGAGGAAAGCTTGTCTGCTTAGTCGATAACTAATGCCGATGATGTCGGGACAGAGGACGAGGAAAGAGTGCGACGACAAAAAAAATAGTTGGCAGACTTCAAATCCAAATGTCTGGGACTGAATTCATTTTAGGTACTACGATTCTTGCTTCTTTCACGTCCGGGAAACATTTATGGGAACTTATTTCCAATAAATACAATAATTCGTAATCCATATGAAGCTGTGTTCCTTCAGCAGTTGGCCGGTAAGTCACTTCAAAGGTCACTTAAAGGCCCCAGCTTACCACCTTCAGTACCTTGGCTAGTACAGCACTATGGAGGTGAATCCATGCGTATGGTTGTAGACACCTTTATTAATATTTATTTTTGTTAAAGTCTTGGTACACGACTCGTTTATAAGCAAAATACACTGGATGTGCAGAACACAAGTACAGTACTCGAAACACTTAATAACTTGAGGTATCCAGTTCCCCGTCAGCATAAGGCAAATGGTATCTTGTACATCGCGTGATAGGTTTGCATCGCTGATACTATACGTTTGATAGCATAGTAGTGTAGAAAGAAAAACTGCAACAATTTGAAAACTTAGCCATCAAAAAAATGGTTCAAATGGCTCCGAGAACTGTGGGACTCAACAGCTGAGGTCATCAGTCCCTTGAACTCAAAACTACTTAAACTTAACTAACCTAAGAACATCACACACATCCTTGCCCGAGGCAGGATTCGATCCTGCGACCGTAGCGGTCACTCGGTTCCAGACTGAAGCGCGTAGAACCGCTCGGCCACACTGGCCGTGTACTTAGCCATTGACAACAGCTTTCATATATCGGGATACCCTTAGTTTTTCCGACAACATTTATTTGTCCTAATTCTTATGATGTTTCGATGATGATAAAAGTTTAATTATAATGAGAGACTCGAATTTTGTTATTGGTCGATGGGTGGGACGGAGGGGTCGGTCTGAGAAAGCTAATTTACGCGAAGGAAGGGCAATTTGAATTTTGCATACCAACCAAGCTAGTCGTAGCAAACACGTTTTGAAAACCCTTTGAATAAGAGGTATACATGGAATGTGCCAGAGGATGAAAGAAGATATCAGACTAAATAACTTTGGTAAAATATGGAGGACATTTTGGTGACACTGACAGTGACCATCACGTAGTGGCAATGAAATCCCAGTGGCGATCGTAGATCTCAAAGAATAAATCTGAAACTTACGAAACAAGATCAGCTGAGGAAACCACATCCTCATGCTACCTTCGAAACATATTACACGAAAGGTATAATAACCTCTCAAGCAGTTATTGGTGAAGAGAACCGAAGTACTCCTTTAAAACGAGATGTAGTAAATGTAGCAGATAATGAGCTAGGGTTATCAAAATCACACAAGAACCAGTAGTGGATAAAAGACGAGATGAATTAAGAAGAAACAACAACTTACTCAGAAATAAATGTGACTGAAAACGTATCAAAACCAAGAAAGTACGGATGTAGATAAGATGATACTAAACTGTAACTTGTTAACGTAGAGGCTGTAACCAACTTATAAATAATCTCTTTAGGGAGTAATGACGAAGAATCACATAAGTAAGGGATGGAAAAAGTATTCATGTAATGAAATAAGCGATAACACGAGGTAACAGAAACGACATCTAGGAAAGCTTTACATTAACCAAACGAAATCTGACCAGTTAGAAATGATGGCCTGTTCACGACGATGAGATGGGACATTCAACCCTTACATCAAACTTTCAAAGAAACCTTGCACAAACATAGAAGTATATTTGCCCAAGTATTGGTGCGACACAGTGGAACTCTTCGTGCATTAGTACAACGCCGTTAGTATAGTTTACAATCAAGAGAAACAGAATGATATAAGAAGTCAAAATCAGCAATCTGATACGCCAGAGTAGCCGTTCGCGGCTGCTGGGGCCAAGCGTCCTGGCTGTTGGCAACGAGGCAGATGGTACAGTCAGCACCCCCTGTAGAAGTCTCATAAGGGGTGCTGGTACAGTACACCTAGCCGGCGGGCGGCTGACTTAGTAGGAAGGCCGTTGCAAGTCACGGTCAATGTCGGCTAACCGCAAGATCCAGCGCGCAAAGAAGCACTCTTCAACAGCACTCTTTATTAAATTACTAACACAAAGTACGGTGACAGTGGTGTAGTTTCTGATAACAATGAGAGAGGGCTTCAAAACTAACTCACGTTTCCTTTTATAAGCTCATACAGGGCTAAGAAAAAGTTACGGAAAATGATAAGAACTTGTTCATTTCTCATTGACAAATACTGTGAACTGAGATCTACACTATCAATATAAGAGGCTATAACCTATTAAAATTTTATTAAAAACGCTGTCCCAGTATCTCGACGTCTGTACCAGAATCCTCGTGCGTTCATACTCCACTGGGACAGCGTTGTTAGAGAGACCAGCGAAATTCGCACCAATGACGATCTCATAAACCGTGACTGTGGCTATAATCTTAGCAAGGCTTGGGAACCAGCGATTGGATTAATCAAGAGTAAATCGAGCAAACGTATAGTTGTGACGACCACGGCGGACAGAGCCATCACACCGACGTCATCTCAGACGCCGCCGTAATATGTTCCACCGCGCGACCGTGGCGCGGGGCGCGGGGCGCGGACGGCGGCGGGAGTGCGTCACGGGCGGATGGTATTTAAATCGGCCGCCGCCGCGACCGAACCCAGTTCCCCCTGAGCAGTCACAGCGTACGGATCTCCGTACCGGGACGTTCACAGGAGCTCAGTCCGTCAGTTCACCTGATGATGGCGACATGTATGATCGCCGAAATATTGTGCCCGTTGGACACTGTAGACCGGCAGTACACCCGTGGATATTTTGACTATCAAATACGTCGGGAGAAACTCAAGAATCACATCTGATCTGTTAATTCTGTACGATAATTCATCCATTCATATTATATAAGTTTGTGTCTTTTTCCTTATGCAGATTTCTGAACAAAGTTGCATCTGTTAGATGAACTTGTAGTTAGAAAGGACATAGGATCGCGCGAATTCTGTTGAGTTAGCCGATATTACACAGAGGAGCAGGTAATAACTACGATGGGAGGAATGTACGCATGCAGCCGAGTGGGCGATAAATCTGTGAACAGGCAAGAAATGGTTCATTAGTGAATTAAAATGGTGATGAAGTAAGTGAGGGATTATTTCGATGTGAGACTGGTTTGTCTTTGACAGAAAATCGTAATGAAACGAATTGCTGATGACAAAGCAGCATTAGCCGAAATAGAAAAGTGAAAGTAGGGTAACGTAACAAGGACTGCGCAAGCGGAAGGCGATTTTCAAAAAAAGAATCCCATGCTAAAGCGGAAAAATATAAACCTTTAACGCATAGAAAGGTTTTAGGAAAAGCTATGCGTAGGACAGGACTCTGTATGGGTGCGTAAAGTAAGCATGAGGAATACATACGTGAAAGAATTGGAAGAGAATATAAAATAATCATTTAAGAGGTGTAGAAGAGGATTTCCGACCTGTAACACGAGAGACTTCTACAACTCATTTAAAACTAGAAAAAAAGGACACCAAACACAAACTCTGTGTTTCAGAAAAAAGGTTTAACTGCCACTAAACAACAAAAGGATGGCGAGACATTGGCAAAGTACATCACTGAACTACTGTACTGTGCTGAACTGGCAGAGAGATACCCAAGGAGTTAAGAGATCAGAAAATATTATAGGTCTAAAGTGGAAGACGCAATGGAGATCGGCAGACACTTTATGAAAGAAAACAAAAAGTCTTGAATAGCAGGAAAATATGGAATTGTGGTTGAAGTGTTAAGGGAGCTGGACCGAATACCATCAGGGAAGTAAAAAATAACATGTGACACATATGGGAGACCAAAGTAATACCAAAAGACTGGAAGTGCGCAGCTATACACCCTCTACATCAGAAGGGGTATATGATCGATATTATCAGCTACAGGGGGATACATTTACTGTTCATCACACACACAAAATTCTCTCACAGTAACTACTATGTAGGACACAGAACCAACTGAAAAACTAGATATGAGAATACCAAGCAGCGTTCAGGCCGGGAAGATCATGTGCTGAACAAATACTCAATTTAAAAACCGTCTTTAGATATCAAGCGATGAGAAACACAGAGACCGTGTGCCACTTTGTAAATTTCAAGAAGGCAACGTCTCTACAAACAGACCATCACATATCGCCGAATTGGAGGATGGGGACTCAGGAAAAGGGAGTGAACATTATTAGACACTAGTAAACACAAACCTGTAATTAAACTCACAGGAGCTATCAGAATCCTTCTTCACTTGAAGTGAGACTGGGCGATAGTATTTGACGACTGTTGTTCAGTATACCATTAGATAAAGTTATCAGGGAACGGGAAAGATAACTGATGATACCTGGACTTTGTAAACCAATCAAGCTGGGAAGGAAAGCCAAAGTTATTGGCTCACTGGTATTCGCTGATGATATTACAATACTCACGGATAACACAGAGGTCGTGAAACAGAGGCTGAAAAAGATCTCCTTCGAGGAAACAGAATACATATGAAACCAAAAGATGTACCAAAAAAAGATTATGATAAAATATGGTGAGCTCATGAAATTTCACGAATTGAAGTATCCTGAGGAGATGATATAGGCAAATGGGAGAGCGTTAGAACCACACTCATAAGATGAATATAGCATTCTTGAAGACTAGAAACATCTACAATATATAATTCCTGTCACGTAGCACGAAAGTGGGAAATTACAACACTATTATCAAGCCAGAAACCTTACGCGCATCAGAAATGTGGGTCAGGGATCGAAAGGGTGAACTAGGAAATATGAAGAAACCAGAGAGAAGAATCAGCAGAAGAATTCTAGGGACCTGTGAGAGTTAAGAAAGATACAGATTGCCGAGTAGACAAGAGGAAGGACAGGTATGTAATATACCGCATGACGTGAAGAAACGTCGACTGAAATTTTACGGGCACGACAAGAGAATGCCGGACACTTGACAAATTAAGTACATCATGGAGTACACAGCAAACATTCAGTGCACGAAGTCAGAAAAGCCCTGAAGAATGGTAGCATAACATACCGAAATATACAAGACAGACAAACATTCAGCCACGAAGTACTCATGTGGAAAGAGAGACAAGAGGTCAAAAAATTCGAGGATGTTCGGTACAAAGGTAGAAAATACATAATGATAAGGTGAAAGAAGTGTGGCGCCAGAGAAAATCTCGGATCAAATTGACACTTCGCTCCCTCTTCTAGCGCCGTATCAGTCACTACCTAAGTAGTCCCACACACAGGGAATGAGTTTGTGGGGGTATGGGAGGCAGATAAAGAATTAAAGCCAGAGCCATTTATTTCTCAGAATTTCGAACATCTTGCACCACTTTACATTGAGGAAAGCTTTTTCCAGGTCGACAAATCCTATGAAGGTGGCTTGATTTTTCTTTAGTCTTGCTTCCTTTATCAACCGCAACGTCAGAATTACCTCTCTGGTACCTTCACCTTTCCTAAAGCCAAACTGATCGTCATCTGACACCTCCTCAATTTTCTTCTCCATTCTTCTGCATATTATTCTTGTCAGTAACTTGGATGAAAGAACTGTTAAGCCAATTGTGCGATAATTCTCGCACTTGTCAGCTCTCACAGTCTTCGGAATTCTGTGGATGATATTTTTCCGAAAGTCAGATGTTATGTCGCGAGACTCACACATTCTACACACCAACTTTAACAGTCGTTTTGTTGCCACTTCTCGCAATAATTTTAAAAACTTCGATGGATTGTTGTCTATCCCTTCTGGCTTATTTGATCTTAAGACCTAAAATGTTCTCTTAAATTCTGTTTCTAATACTGGGTCCCCTATCTCTTCTAATTCGTCTCCTGTTACTTCTTCTATCACATAAGACAGATCTTCCCCCTGATACATGCCTTCAATGTACTCTTTCCACCTATCCGATCTCTTCTCTGCATTTAGCAGCGGAATTTCAGTTACCCTCTTCAGGTGACATCTCTTGCTTATAAATTCTCCGAACATTATTTTGACTTTCCTATATGCTGAGTCAGTCCTTCCAACCATCATTTCTTTCTCGACTTCTTCACATTTTTTGCAGCCATTTCGTCTTAGCTTCCCTGCTCTTCCTAATTATTTAGTTCCCCAGCAACATGTATTTCTGTATTCCTGACCTAGCGGTTCTAGGCACTTCAGTCAGGAACCGCGTCACCGCTACGGTCGCAGGTTCGAATCCTGCCTCGGGCATGGATGTGTGTGATGTCCTTAGGTTAGTTAGGTTTAAGTAGTTCTAAGTTGTAGGGGACTGATGACCTCAGATGTTAAGTCCCATAGTGGTCAGAACCATTTGAACCATTTTGTATTCCTGAATTTCCCTGAGCATTTTTTACGTCCTTATTTCATCGATCAAGTAAAGCATTTCTTCTGCTACTCATGGTTTCTTCGCAGTTACCTTCTTTGTACCTATGTTTTTCTTTCCAACTTCTGTGATTGCCCTTTTTAGAAATATCCATTCCTCTTCAGCTGTACTGGCTACTGAGCTATTACTTATTGCTGTATCTATAGCTTTAGAGAACTTCAAGTACATCTCGTCATTCCTTAGAAAATTCGGTATCCCACCTCTTTGCATAATTATTCTTCCTGACTAATCTGTTTAACTTCAACCTATCCTTCATCACTATTAAAAAATGATCTGAGCTTATATCTGCTCCTGGGTATGCCTTACAATCTAGTATCTGATCTCGGAATCTCTGTCTGACCATGAAGTAACCCAGTGGAAAACTTCCCGTATCAAATGGTTCAAATGGCTCTGAGCGCTATGGGACTTAACTTCTTAGGTCATCAGTCCCCTAGAACTTAGAACTACTTAATCCTAACTAACCTAAGGACATCACACACCTCCATGCCAGAGGCAGGATTCGAACCTGCGACCGTAGCGGTCGCGCCGCTCGAGACTGTAGCGCCTAGAACCGCTCGGCCACTCCGACCGGCCTTCCCGTATCACCCGGCCTTTTGCAAGTAAACCTCCTCCTCTTGGGATAATTGAACAGAATATTCGCTATTACTGGCTGACATTTACTGCAGAACTCAATCTTCCTCCTCTCTCATTCTTGTTCCAAGCCCATATTCTTCGGTAACCTTTTGTTCTACTCCTTCCCCTACAATTGCAGTCCTACCCCACATGACTATTAGATTTTCGTCCCCCCTTACTTATTGTATTACCCTTTCAATATCCTCATATACTTCCTCTATCTCTTCAGCTTGCGACATCGGCATGTATACCTGAATTATCGTTGTTGTAGGTTTACTGTCGATTCTGATAAGAACAAACATATCGCTGAACTGTTCGAAGAAACATACTCTCTCCCCCACCATCCTCCGTTATTCAATGTTCTGCTGCTGCTGATATAACTCTATACTCATCTGACCAGAAATCGTTGTCTTCTTTCCATTTCACTTTACTGAGCCCTGCTACGTCTACATTGAGACTTTGCATTTTCCTTTTCAGATTTTGTAGCTTCTCTACCACACTCAGACTTCCGACATTCTACGCCCAGACTCGTAGAAAGTTACCCTTTCGTTGGTTATTAAATCTTTTCCTCATGGTCACCTCCCCCTTGGCAGTCCCCTCCCGGAGGTAGTAATGGGGGACTCCTTATGAAGTGCCGAATGTGTATCGACTTTGATAATATAGCTGTTAACAACAACAACAACAACAATAATAATAATAATAATAATAAATAGTATTAGTGTAGGACAGCTTCTTCAGGAATCAAAGCCATTATCTCGAGAACACACAAAATTCTTCTTAGAGATATCGTACGTCACATCTTCGAATAACGGTCAACGGTAGCTCGAAGTTGCTTCCTTCCAACATTGCGAATAACTGATCCGGAATGGTTACCGCTGTTCTCCGTTCTGAGAATATGTGAAAAATTTTTGAAAATTTCTGGTACGGCCTTATGGGACCAAACTGCTGAAGTCATCGGTCCGTAAGTTTACGCACTACTTAATTTAATTTTAAACTAACTCACGCTAAGGACAACACAAACACCCATGCCCGAGGGAAGACTCGAACCTCCGACAGGGGGAGCCGCGCGGACCGTGACAAGACGCCCAAGACCACGCGGCTACCCCGAGCGGCTGAGAATATGTGATTAGGGCAGGAAGATGGCCAATGGTGTTGGCGACTGGGGATACCTAAGGAGGGGGTGGGGGGGCTGTACTAATGAAAGGCACCTTGAAAATGTCTCCCGCAAAAATGCGCCAGCCATCTGTACCACTCTTCGGATAAAATGGATTACATATATCGTGGCAAACAAAGGGCAAAAGCCGTCTATGATGGTGGACTGAACTTGCGAGGGTCATTAATTCCTGTGATAGTGTTCTAGTATTAGTTCTCGATCATGATATCTACCGCACTGGAAGCCCACATAGTTTTCTAAGAAGCCCAAAATAAACTACGATTGCACCTTATGACATGCGCTACCACAACAGAAATGAAAAATCTGACCTCATGAGGCATAGCGACACATATCGCCGAGAGAAAATCTGTTAGATTCTATCTTGCCACAGTCAATGATCAGTGCTCTAGAGAACACTTTCTCAGGCAGCCACCGTCATATGTAACAAGTCAGCCGAGCAGGTCGTCAAGCTAAGCTGCGCACTTATACTTTGCAACCAGCGAATATTATTCACTCCTAGCGAACTGATTGCTATGAGACTGTTCGTAGTCTTTTGTAACGCACTATGTATTTTGTTTAATATTTAAAGTAACTTCTGAAACACACAAAATGACGAAACGCTCAGAATTACGATTTTCTATGATAAATAGCTTTCCGATGTTTTACTGTGTTTTGTGAGTGAGATGGGGAATCTGATAGTACAACCTCGCTGTGAGTTACATAGAGAGGCAAGGGATACAGCAGTATTTTAGTAAGGCAATGTTTACTTTGGTCCATGAGAAGGCAGAGATGGGGCTATTTTTTATTTGATTTTTGGAATTTATTAATTTGGGTTTTTATGTTAACTGATTTCGGGAGGGAGACTAGATTAGGATTTGACGTGCTGTCGATGTTTAAGTAATTAGAGACGGAGCCACGTCCTGTTGACATTTTGGTCATTAGAGATGGAGCAAACGTTGACAATGTTTCAAGGGGCGGGAGGGAAATCTGCCGTGCTCTTTAAAAGGGACCTGTTTAGGAAAATCCGGGAAAACCTCAATCTGGGTGGCCGGATGTGAATTTGAACCGACGTCCTCACGAATGCGACTCCAGTGTGCTAACCACTGTGCCACCTCTCTCGGTAACTGATTTCTGAAGTTAGTCAAAAAAGGGAGATTACTGGTATTTTTAGGAGTTGAAATAGGAAACCGATAGGCTGTTCCGTGGGAGTACTTGCTCAGCTCTTGCGACAAGTGGTCGTCTCTGAACATGTTTTATTAACATCGTATTAAGTTTGTAGTGTGGGGAATGGGATTAATTTCTAAATGATTGTGCTTAGGTGTCGATGACGTTTATGGAAACATCGAGTCATTTTTTATGAGAACTGAACCAGTCTTCTGAAGGCTACAAATTCAGCGTGGCGTGCAAGACAGTCATAATCGAGAACTTTCATAATCCTAAAGTGTGTTGAACTGCATAGTACTTGAGTGTGCATTTGTAAACGTTAAACATCTCTTGTATTTACAAACTGATTATTAAGTGATAAAAGGAGTTGTTCTTTGAATAATAGCTAGAGAGTTCAAAACTTACGCTGATTTCGAGAGAGATGGTGCTGTAAGTGTGAAAGCTTTGGTTCAAACTGTGTTTTTATTTCTGGAACTGTGTATTAGGATAGACTTTATTGCAGAATTTGTGTGCACAAAATGATAACACGGCATAAATATTTTATCCAAGAATTTTTGTAATTTAGCAGTTACAGCTAGACCTAATAGAATGAACTCTTTTTACAGTGATGAGGTGGCAGTTCCATGTACCTTAGTGTGCAGTGTAGTGTAGCTAGTTTTCTCTAAGCCTTTCTTGGCTGAAATACGTTATATATCGCTTCATGACAAGCCCCGCCTCTGTAGAGCTAATGTGAGTTTAATATATGCAAATCGATGGACGAGGCCGTGGCACCGTACTGACGTAGTCACAGTTTCAATGCACAAATTCCCTGTAACCTAGGGTAATATAATGCATCTAACGCAGATGTATCATAGGATACTGAGGTTTAATAAAATCCTGTTATTTACCCACCTAGTTCTTCTACTGAGGATACCGTTATGTATTGTGATAATCACATTGCATAAAATCATGGGTCTTTCGGCTTTTATTTCTGCCGGCTTACTACTTTCGGAACTAAAACTGTCACTCAATCAGTTAACTTTTCGTGGCAGCTGCCTACCCCTTAATAAGTGACTGAAAATATGCACAAGAGTATCCAGTATCATGTCCCAAAGCCTTTGGCAGAAATTCATTGTATGTTTTTTCGTTCCGGCGGCTTTGGGTTTGGGCTTTGCAATCTAACGTCCTGTGCCGGAGCAGTCTGTAGCATACAGTACAAATTGCCACTCGCCTTTAGTTGACTTCTTCCGCAGGATATGCACTTTTCCTGAAGCTAAGTACAAGCAATGCAAAGTTTTAAACATGGCTGCACGTTCAGAGACTGTTTCTAGGTTACAATTGCAGGAAATGAGCCCTCGATCACTATTTTTAGACTAAAAGCTTCGTACCAGCAATGGTTTTTCGACTATAATCGAAACCAGTCGGACTACTTGTGGGGCTACAAATTTGTTTTGTTTCAGGTCTTGCTAACTACTAAAAGAGCGAAATAAGAAAATCAGCTTACAGCTTCAAAGCTAACACGACTATAGACAAGGTTTGTTAGTGGCTCGCATCCTCGACCAATACTCAACGAAAGTTCACTTTGAACTATCAGTTCTCCTTTACCCTTTACAGTTGCACAGTACGCCAAGGGGAGTAAGTTATTCGAAATTAAGTCACATTTTAGAGACAAAATCCAGAATATGCAAAATAGTTATTTACGTTGGTCCGTTAATATTTTTCTACACTCTACGATCTTTTAAATCTCACGGGTACTCGAAATTAAATATCCTGCGTTTTCCCTTCTGCAGCTATTACTTTATCAAGGCATTTAGGCCAACTGCATCACGTAATAAGTTCCGAATGAACAAACAAACACAAACTGACCCCCTCCTTAAACGACTGAATTAATAAAATACTTTGCTTGTTTCTCCAGTAAAGTAAATTGTCATCTTGCAGTACACAAAGTTTCACTAGATATGCAACTAATTCACACGATATAGATCCATGTTCCCATGCTATCACAATCTTTTACCTACATTTCCGATTGTTCAAATGTCACATACAAACCACACTTGTTCTTTCATTCAGTCAAACAGTAAAGCAAATGAAACTTACATTATTAATTAAGTATAACATATTGTAAACGAAAACATAAAAATATTAAAGAAATGAGTGTATTTCTACTTAAAATTTTAATGTACACTGAAAATATAAGATTGATGTCAGTGATTTGTAATATAAATAAATTCTCTATTAGAAAGCTATTTTCTTTCTGTTAGGGACTAATAATTCATGAATACAGAGAGCTCCAGAGACAATTTTATGAACAATGTGCATACCAGATCATGTATTTATAAAAATATGTGATCTAGACAGTTCTTTGTTCGTAAAATTATAAAAAAGATCACTATTTTCTCTTGGTGACACAGAGCCACCTCTCTGTATTAAAGACTGTGTGAAAATTCAGTTGTTGAACATGGGGTATTGCAGTCATGCTATTCTTCATTGTACCGGAATATAACTTTAACTGTTATTCAATCATTTATTCATAATGTAGTTGCTGAATACAGCATGCATTCTTCTAATAAGTTCACTGGGTAAATTGATCCGTGATTTTTTTTGCAGAAAAATGGTTTTCTCTGTTACTGACCTTTCAGTAACATCTTTAACCATGTGCATCTCTCAGAAAATTACTAATTCGTGGACGTTCTAGAATCCGTGTTTTAAGAAATATGCAAATGTCCGAAAGCGTTGTAGAAACTATGCAGAAATTAACATTGTTTTATTCCACCGAGTGTGTGGCAAAGGCGTCACTTAACTTATAATAGTATATTTAATATCTCATCGCCTGTAAAGTGGTGACACCTGTAGGCTGGAGTTGCAAGCAGGCTCACGAGAGACAACATCCCTCATTAGAATTAAATATTAATACCCTCAGCTGCTGACGGCCGTTGATATATATCAACGGGGACTCGAACCCGGGATCTCCTGCTTACATGGCCGACGCCCTACCCATCTGAGCCACCGAGGGCGCAGAGGATGGTGCGACTGCAGGGACTACCTCGCACACGCCTCCCGCGGGATCCACATTCTCACCTTATATGTCCACACTACATTGCCGGCCGGTGTGGCCGAGTGGTTCTACGCGCTTTAGTCAGGAACCGCGCGACCGCTACGGTCGCAGGTTCGAATCCTGCATGGGGAATGGATGTGTGTGCTGTCCTTAGGTTAGTTAGGTTTAAGTAGTTCTGAGTTCTTGGGGACTGATGACCTCACATGTTAAGTCCCATTGTGCTCAGAGCCATTTGAACCATCTGAACACAATACATTCGTAGTGTTCCTACCCAACACATTCATTGCTCGTGGAAGATATTCTTACCAAGTCCGGTAAGAGTTTGGGTAGTATGTGTGCATGCGCACGGAAGAAGGTCATGGCCGGTATTGCCAGAACTATATACTTATATGGATATGGTGTTATGGTGTCCGTCCGAAAGAACAAACACCATATCCATATAACATCCGTCATGGTTAACGCATGTCTCTTAGCTCGAATGCAGCCAAATTCTAGTTCTGTCTGGACGATGTATGCTGCTAGGCCATGGTCCTCCCTGCTGAAATATTCCATAAAAGACAAGTTTTGGTGTTGCATTATTTGATGATGACTTTCGTTGCACCGCGTCCAATCACTCACTTTCGTGCCAATATTACCACTGGATGTACATAATGATTGAAAATGGTGTTGTGTCTTCCGCAGAGCGAGGTGCCAATGTGAAGGTGGTGCCTCACGACGGAAACGTAGTCGCTGCCAGCAGCAACGGCGATAAAAAGACTGTGTCGTACACACGTCCAGAACAGTTTCCACACGCCACCGTATCAGTTCGCTCACATACGTCTGAGCGCAGTGGCACTTCATGGGCAGAGTTCACTGCGAGAAGAGACCAGGATCTTCTTCTGCATCAAGTGATACATTAATTACATTGAAAGTAATAAACACTCAAGGTATTCCTGTGAACATGGATTGTTACAAAGATCAGCATTTCATCTTGATTAAGTATTAATAAAGTGATCTGATGTTTTGTATGTTATAGTATCGTTTCGGCCACTCCAGGTGTGAAGCCGAAAACCCGCCACTCTATCAGCGAATGTTATTTAGTCCCGTACAGCAAAACCGTCTGGTATTTGTTCCTGGATTTCATATTGCCCTTATAATACCTTGGGCATCCACAATGCAGGAGATCAATCACTCCTTAGGTCCTCTATATTTCTGAAAAGGCCCACTGAAAGGGAACTTGCATTTGCCTAGCTCTTAATTCGATGCTAGACATCAACACTCGCAATTCATTGTCGGAAGAATGTCGGAAGAATCCATTTGGAAAGTTCAATCTAACGATATGTCGCCTGATGTTTGTCTCCATGATACAGAATGAGAATACTTACTCACAGAATTGCGACAACCTCCCCGTCCAGCTCTGCGCTACAAACTGACTGCGGGGACGTCTCATGTGAGGCGCAGTTTCCGCAAGCCACCTGTTACAGAAGCATTATGCAGTTTCATCAGACCACGGGCAGATAAAAAACCCGAATAACTTTAACTTCCACCAGGCATTTTTGCATCACGTTGTGTTGGCAGTTCCTTCCGATAGTGGGACATAGGATTCCGCCAGGTTAAGCTCAATCACCGCCGTTCAGTTGCAATGTTCTATGTGAAACCTATACTTGAGCGTAAGATCCTCCTTGGCCAGCTTAACAATATGTCTATGCTCTGGGGTCTAGTTACTTGGGAGCGGTGAGTTAGTGTCTGGCGTAGAGCACGGCCCTTCTAATGCATCGTTTACATATTCACACGATAGTTATGGTACTGAAACTAACTTGTTAAGCGGCTGAACCCCAGGATGATGAGCATGAAAGAGTGGTCCGTCGTCAACTGGCTGTCTTCCTCAATGCTGAGGAGGACCCAGAAGACGAACCAACAGTTTTTGCCCCTGAAGACGTGGCAAAAGTAATTAGGTCCCTCCCCTCCAAAAAGGCGCCAGGACATGACAATGTCACCAACCAGTTGGTCAAAAACTTCCCACCCACGGCGATCGAACACCTCGCGAACGTCTTCAACGAGATTACCCGTACCCGCGAGTTCCCAGCTCGCTGGAAACACGCGGAAGTGGTCGCAAAACACAAACCAGGGAAAGACCCTCCATTCCCGCAGCACTACAGGCCGATTAGCCTCTTGCCAACTCTCAGCAAGATCTATGAGCGCCTCCTGCTAAGACCCATACAAGAACATATTACCAGAGAGCAAATTCTGCCGGATTTCCAATTCGGATTCCGGCAGAACCACTCTGCCCCACAACAGATCATGAGAGTGGTTGAAGCAGCCACAGAGGGCTTCAACCACAGAGGCTACTGCGGGATAGTGCTACTAGACGTAGCCAAAGCCTTTGACTCAGTATGGCATAGAGGGCTACTCTACAAGTTGTACACTCAAGGGTTCCCCGGGAGCATAGTTAAGCAGATCAAAAGCTATCTCTCGAACAGAACTTTCTCTGTCAAAGTAGAAACAGCCACTTCCACCAAAAGGCGTATTCGTGCTGGGGTGCCACAGGGATCGGTCCTGGGGCCCGTTTAGTACAGTCTGTACACTGCGGACACACCAACGGCCCCCCTGGTGCACACCGCTCAGTACGCTGACGATACAGCCTTCTACACAAAAGACGCGAACAAGGACCTGGTCATCTGTAGGCTACAAAGGGTTTTAGATGACACATAAACTTGGGACCGTCGCTGACGAATCACCATCAACTCCGAAAAGACGCAGGCGATGCTGATTACCCGTAGGCTCGGAAGGCGCGAACCTCCTCAACGCTCCCCCCCCCCCCCCCCCCCCCTCCACCATCACCTAAACGGAACCCAACTCCCCTGGCGCAGAACCGCCAAGTATCTTGGCGTAACCTTGGACTCTCGTCTTACGTGGAAACCCCACATAGACGAGGTTCATAGGAAGGTCTGCGCCAGAATGTCCATCCTGTACCCAATCCTCAACTCATCCAGCTCCCTTTCCTGCTCAATAGAAGTGAACGTATACCAGGCCCTGATCCGGCCAGTCATGGGATACGCGTGTCCTGTCTGGGGATACGCGGCGAAGCAGCACCTGGACAACCTCCAGAGGCTGCAGAACCGCGCCCTCAGGAGGGCACTGCGTTTAGCTCTTGGATTCCCCATTGACGATTTGCATGCCGCTGCGGAAATCCCACTCCTGAGAGAGCGTTTTCAAGACCTGGCAAGAACCTTCTATGAAGGTACTTCCCGGTCGGGAAACGCCCTCTTCCACTCCCTAGGTCAGTATGACACGTCCTGCGATAAACACAATAGCCCCATGACGATCTTCGACGACTAAGTCGAAGAGAAAAATCCCAATATCCATTCCGAAATCCTGCTCCTACCCAAATTACTACAATTATCTCGCCAAACCTCAGGCAAGTACCAGACTCACACAGAACAATCATCACATTTCACAGACACCAAAAAAGTACAGAAATAATCACACACACAAGCGCACATGGGAGTAAAAGCCGAAAGGCTACAAACTCCCCCTCACACTTCCCCAAAGAGGAGAAAGTATCAGATGAAAGCAGCGCAGTATCGTGGAAAGATAAACAGCAGTTTCCAATAGCGACGATACGATCGCTGTTAAGTTCCGACGCATGAAGGCAGATATTCCTTCTTCTCTCACGAGGTATAACACGGTCTTCCCACTAGCAATTAATATTGAACTGCAGCTTCAGAATAAGAAACCCGCTCTGTAAAATTTCTGGTTATACGGAATTAAGATGGCGTTTCTGGAACCTATTTGTGTGGCTGTGCAGCTAATCATTTTCATATCGAAGCATGTAGAACATTTCATGCCATTTTGACGATTATTTTTAACAGCCAGTAGCCTATATGCGGCAACTTCCTGCTACACCGGTTATCTAAGACATCCTGAGAAATCGAAACAGGTCCGAGGACAGCAATATTTTCCATTCTGCTGTCACATGACCAGGTATTATTCCTTCGCTGTTGCTTATCTTTAACAAGAACTGGTGTAACTTATAGCACCTTCATAACGAAGTGCGACCTTTCCTTGGTGTTGACCCCCTCCCTATTATTTTCAAGGCCCCAGCTCTAGTACAAGGCCTTGCAGTATGGCAACATGTTACAGTTCCACTGCCACATCAAGCATTTACAGCTCTTTCTCTCTGCAACCTAATTGAAATAAAATGGAAAAAAACTTACAGCGTAGCACGTATATGATATTGACACAAAGGACTCCAGATGTTATGAGATGCGAAAATGTGATGATTGTTTCCTAGAGGCGGTCCCGAACAGGAACTGAGAAATATGGTGGCATTTCTTTGTAAATGCTTATTCTCACATCATCTGCGAATTACGCCCGTACCTCTAGCATGAATGTCAGATACATGTGGTAACTTTGGCGGAGAAGAAAGATTTACGTCCCCACAAAACCGTCAACCATTCGTGTAGGGTTATACAACGGCTTCTTAGGTATGCTAAAGATGACAGAAACGTGTGGCAAAAATCTTCAATGGATACAGAAGTCCGTGGGTGAGAGTAAGTCGGACTGGATACTGGAGAACGTCTACACAAAGGTGCGCGGAATGACAGCGGAAGCTTACAAGTGGTGCAAAACCTTCCGAGCTCGTAAGCACAAACCTCTCAAGGCAATATGGTAATTTTCATGTATCTGATTTCCTGTATGCCCACATGGCACCACCCTTCCGACACACGTCGTGCCAACGTGGTCCTGCATTTACAACATCCACCTCCCGCCCCCCTCCCATCCACATACTCCTTCCTATGGAGTGGATTAATCACTGGGCCAACAGATGAGGGACAGAAGGTGCGAGATAAAGGCTGTACAATGAACGAGGAAGAACAGTGCAAAGAAGTTACATTAGCTCCTGTCGAGTGCGCAGACCAATGTGAGGTTTTGCGTAGTCATGAAAAAGGAAAAGTTCGTTTGCATTTTCGTGGCGTCGAGGGCGCTAAATAAAGTCCAACACTGCGGGAGTTACAGCTGTGTACGGCCAGCCGGCACGTGGGAGATGTTTGAGAGATATTCTGGCGATGATGTCAGATACCTCGCCCAGCGACTCACGGTGCTTTTGTTCACTTTCACGTCTCCGTAGGTACTCTGCTACCACCTATTAATATATGCGATGCTCTTGTTTTCTACCAAATCTGCTTGGAACGCACATCCGTTACAGACGCCATTTTGAAGGCTACATATAGCACCGCCACCATTCAGCGCTTCATGGAACTATACGGGCTGAAGCGGAAATATTCCACAATGTACCACAAGAAATTCCGCATTTTGCAACCGAAACTGGCAGAGAAAAAGGTGAAACGCGTTACTTATTGAATGCCCATCATAAACTAAGCTAAGCGATGTAGGTAGCTACATTTATGTCAAATACAGTGACCCGAGAACAGACATTCAAAAAATTCCCTACTGATCACCGAATTAGACTTACCAGACGAACTATTACTCATTTCCTTAAAACAGTGTAATGGACGCAGTGGTGCGCAGTAGATTACGTAGAACCTTCCCCAGTAAAGGCACCACGTGCATGCATGACAGAATGGCAGAGTGGTACACAATTTTAGAATTGCCCTTCACCATATTGCGAATAAAACTGTCAGATAATTTGGTATATCAACGCGGACCATCCAATAATTGTACAGGGAGTGATGTATCATTTGTAGTTACGAAAATAGTTTAAGTACAGCGTATTATCATCCAAGATTCTATGCAATTTTTTATATTACAGAAACTTACGATACCTCCTTACTTTTCGGTGTGGTTATATCTGTTTTGGGATATAGAGAATCTGATTCACGTTTTTGGATTACTTTCATTATTGTATTATTACACAGCTATGAAGTTACATACAAAATTGTGACCGAAAGTCGCAGTGACGATTTGGAGGTATTTTTCGTACCATCTCTTGCACCGGCTCTTTGAGGTTACAGTGAACATGATTATGTTGTTTATTACATACATTACATACATAAAGTGAGATGAGTTAAATACATCAGTGTACTATGTTATGACGTCAGTCTTCCTATAAATACCGCAAAAAACCCAAAACACAACTTCGTTTCCAAATCTATTTGAAAAAGTCAGAATTCTATCATTTATGAAAAAATGTTAATTTTTGGTAAATGCACTAACATATAATGCGATGGTTTTATGACATAACTCAAGATTCGTGCCGGCCGGTGTGGCCGAGTAGTTCTAGGCGCTACAGTCTGGAACCGCGCGAACGCTACGGTCGCAGGTTCGAATCTTGCCTTGGGCATGGATGTGTGTGATGTCCTTAGGTTAGTTAAGTTTAAGTAGTTGTAAGTTCTATGGGACTGATGACCTCAGATGTCAAGTCCCATAGTACTCAGGGCCATTTGAAGCATTTTTCAGTATTCGTAATTTCCCAAAACAACTAAATTTCTAGTTTCGTGAATATCTTTTACCTCCATATTAATAATAGAAGTATATTCATGTGTGAAAGACATTAATTAACATGGGTGCGTGTAACCTGTACTTTGAATCACAAGAAGTTGTGGAAGCGACAAGCACGTTGCCTGTTTCAGTGACACTGTAAATTGGCGCCAAAACCACCAAGAGTTCCCTATTACAGTCGAGTTGATCCGTAACAGCTGGCACTGCTGTTGCCAGCTTTCAACTGGAAAGTAGGAACGGCTGTAGGCTGAAACAATAGAAAGTTCCGGCAACATTGAGTCGTTGCCATAGACGTGTTCACATTATCGCGTTATGTGATTTGTTGAGGTAATGTAGCCGCACCCAGCCCACGGCCAATGTCAGGAAGCTTCTTAAACTGAAAGTTGTGCAACTCTGCTGTGCGCTCGCTTTTCTCATACGAGTGTGGTATAACGAAGAGTTATCACGCACTAAGTTTTCGTTACGAAAAATGAAACCTCATTTCACGACGATTAGACGATATGGAAACGAAAAGTGGATGGATGAGAATTAAAGCCTTGCACCGCAGTGTCATACGGAAAACGGCCTGAGACCATTATACATTTTCATTAAGATTATCATCGAAACAAATGCCTTTAACACAACGCCAACTACAAGCTAAGTGAAAGATCTATTTGCATTTCAAAGTATTCCTTTCAACTGCTTAGTAAAACTACTGCTATAGCTGTGGTAGACATTGAAAGTAATTTGGATGTACTTCAGCACAGTGTTAAGGAGTACTCTTATAAGTGGTCCTGAAAGTATTGACACATTATCAAAGACACTAGGTTTCAAATCTCACAGTAATTTTTACTGTCAACGACTACAAGTTTGGCTCATCGTTTGCGAGCGAAACTTGCAACGGAAACCGCATGCGGTAGATAGGTGGAGTCATGTACCTCGCAAAAGGCCGTTGCCTGCATCAGTATGTTTTTTATAAATCAATCAAGACAAACTGGACAGTATCTGAAGGGAGTAACGAGTTATGATCGGACGATGATGCAAGGTGTCTAGTGGACCGACTGCCCAATGACTATTGAAACCCGCAGTGCGTCGAGTGCAAAGTTCTGGCCGGAAGTGGTTCAGTAGTGATTTGGGGCTGTTTCTTGTACCATCACTTTCACCAGCTCACTGAGGGTACCACGAACATGATCACCTTGTTTATTTCAACATTCTCAGTGACCCTCTGCCGCCCTTCGTTCTACAACATCGTACTGAGTGTCTGGTGGATACTGTCATGCCCTTCAAGTACGAGACGCTCTAGAAACGGAGAGGCTAAGGAAACGTGTTTTTCTACCCACAAGTATAACTGCTACTTGGTAGCATACTGAATACGTTCGGCAACGTAGTGGCCATCCTTTTACTTTCATGAATTATTCAACTACGTTCTGTTGATATTTTCATTTCGATTGAATGTTACCAATGATTGTCGCTTAATGATTGACACAGTGAATTATGTCATACTCCTAAAGATCTTTCTACCTAAGAGCTACAATTAAACCTATCTTTGACAAGAAGTCTACACCTGTGTTCGCATAAGTTGCTGGTTTGACTAACAATCAGGCAACCTATGGAACCTAGAGTGGTCTGTAATATCACATGTTATTAATCTCGTAAAAATTATCTGGGTCTACATGGAACAGTGGGTTAGAGTTAAAGTAACTTACTAAACTTCCACTAAATTCGGTAGCTATTTGGGATCTAATGGGTTGTCTCAGATGGATATATGGTACACCGGAAGAAATTTGTATCCTTCTTGGCTGAATCGAGGTCGTTACGAAGAACAAGAACAATATTTCAAATTGAGTAAGCCTTGATGCAGAACATATTGTTATTTTGCAGTGAACACATAGTGCGTAGTGGGGCGATCACTCTGTTATAGAAATAATTCAAAAGCCAAGATCGCTTAAATACGTCCGCAGCTCGGGGTCGTGCGGTAGCGTTCTCGCTTCCCACGCCCGGGTTCGATTCCCGGCGGGGTCAGTGATTTTCTCTGCCTCGTGATGACTGGGAGTTGTGTGACGTCCTTATGTTAGTTAGGTTTAAGTAGTTCTAAGCTCTAGGGGACTGATGACCATAGATGTTAAGTCACATAGTGCTCAGAGCCATTTGAACCATTTTTTTTTTTCGCTTAAATACTGTTTACTGGATAACCGGTTTCAACACACTAAAGGTGCCGCCATCGGATCCGTGAAGATGTAACATGACAGGTTTGAGGGAGGGCGTACATGAGTTACACTATATATATTACTATTAGTACAGTGCCACACACCTGAATGTAGATTAACATTCATAAACCATCTGGATAGAACGATACATGAGGCAAACTAGCTGATATGAAATCACTGTCACAAAAACAAAAAACAAAAGCAACTGCTCTCATGGTCATTCTTTTCCATAATATACATAAAACCGGAGTCACAAGGTAACACTGTTTGGTACATGACCGCTGCTCGACTAACAACGCTCGGCGTCACACTGCCCTATTCCGCGCAGGTGCACTTGCTGCAATTCTGGTGGCTCACAACCGGCCACTAGATAGCGTTGTCCAAACAGTGCACACACAGTCCCACAGCATAACCATTCATTACTACTACAAAACAAGTTTACTATTAATGCTAATTAAATACCAATGCAAAGAACACTTTCGCATACACTTACTGTGCATGCTATACATGCTACGCATACCATATATACTATACATTCTATAAAGTACGCCAGTTATAGAGTAAAAACATCTGAAGGAAAGGCATTATCCATATTAGCGCCATACAGAACTACATTGTAATTTACCTGTATACATATATGGAAGTCAGGAATTTACACATAGTAAGCTGTTCATAATACACTTTAGAAACAATGTGACGAGTGATAAAAACCTATATGCTGGGCTTTACCTGTCTGGGCACTGCGGTGTTAGGTATTGTAACAGTAAAAAAGTACTAACGTGCTGTAAAAGGCTCATCGTCTGTACACTCATTATGAACATAGTACGGACCGACTATGAAAACCTGCATAGGCACATGAAATGAAGGAAGGCCAGCTGAGAAACAAACCGAGGGGGCCCGGGAACAGGGGCAAAAAACAGATATGAGCACCCAGATGCACAGCCACTACACCTGCGCTCCCACCGGCATGGAACTCGTTCCGTTCATTTAACTCACCGAACGGGAAGTAATGGAATACCATCTTACTACGATACCGAGAAAACCCCAATCTGGCCAGCCATACAAAAATACACTCCTGGAAATGGAAAAAAGAACACATTGACACCGGTGTGTCAGATCCACCATACTTGCTCCGGACACTGCGAGAGGGCTGTACAAGCAATCATCACACGCACGGCACGGTGGACGCACCAGGAACCGCGGTGTTGGCCGTCGAATGGCGCTAGCTGCGCAGCATTTGTGCACCGCCGCCGTCAGTGTCAGCCAGTTTGCCGTGGCATACGGAGCTCCATCGCAGTCTTTAACACTGGTAGCATGCCGCGACAGCGTGGACGTGAACCGTATGTGCAGTTGACGGACTTTGAGCGAGGGCGTATAGTGGGCATGCGGGAGGCCGGGTGGACGTACCGCCGAATTGCTCAACACGTGGGGCGTGAGGTCTCCACAGTACATCGATGTTGTCGCCAGTGGTCGGCGGAAGGTGCACGTGCCCGTCGACCTGGGACCGGACCGCAGCGACGCACGGATGCACGCCAAGACCGTAGGATCCCACGCAGTGCCGTAGGGGACCGCACCGCCACTTCCCAGCAAATTAGGGACACTGTTGCTCCTGGGGTATCGGCGAGGACCATTCGCAACCGTCTCCATGAAGCTGGGCTACGGTCCCGCACACCGTTAGGCCGTCTTCCGCTCACGCCCCAACATCGTGCAGCCCGCCTCCAGTGGTGTCGCGACAGGCGTGAATGGAGGGACGAATGGAGACGTGTCGTCTTCAGCGATGAGAGTCGCTTCTGCCTTGGTGCCAATGATGGTCGTATGCGTGTTTGGCGCCGTGCAGGTGAGCGCCACAATCAGGACTGCATACGACCGAGGCACACAGGGCCAACACCCGGCATCATGGTGTGGGGAGCGATCTCCTACACTGGCCGTACACCACTGGTGATCGTCGAGGGGACACTGAATAGTGCACGGTACATCCAAACCGTCATCGAACCCATCGTTCTACCATTCCTAGACCGGCAAGGGAACTTGCTGTTCCAACAGGACAATGCACGTCCGCATGTATCCCGTGCCACCCAACGTGCTCTAGAAGGTGTAAGTCAACTACCCTGGCCAGCAAGATCTCCGGATCTCTCCCCCATTGAGCATGTTTGGGACTGGATGAAGCGTCGTCTCACGCGGTCTGCACGTCCAGCACGAACGCTGGTCCAACTGAGGCGCCAGGTGGAAATGGCATGGCAAGCCGTTCCACAGGACTACATCCAGCATCTCTACGATCGTCTGCGTGGGAGAATAGCAGCCTGCATTGCTGCGAAAGGTGGATATTCTTTGTACTAGTGCCGACATTATGCATGTTCTGTTGCCTGTGTCTATGTGCCTGTGGTTCTGTCAGTGTGATCATGTGATGTATCTGACCCCAGGAATGTGTCAATAAAGTTTCCCCTTCCTGGGACAATGAATTCATGGTGTTCTTATTTCAATTTCCAGGAGTGTATATCTGTAGAATATAGAAATGTGACGCAGACACATTTGGCGGGGAAAGGTAATCATCAAGCAGAGATTCACTGGCGAGGCTAACCGACTACAAGTCAGGCCTCATAACAAGCATTTACGATTACATGGCAGGCAACGCCCTGCTAAAGACATGACCAATAAATGACATTATCAGTATTCTATAGGTGGTTTTCCGAGCACAACAGGTACACAACACCCAACACAGTGTGTGAACAGGACGCACATGATCTCTAGAGCACTGCATCAAATACGTCAAAAAAATGCTTAATGCAAGATTTTCATACCTTGTTGCATATTAGGAATTTTACGGTTCGAGTCCCGCCGATGGTCACCCAAAGTATACTTACTGTGGGCACTACTATGCCCACGAAAGAACGCAAAATACGATCTCCCTGTTTGCCCCACATAAAAGTTTTCACACCCGCCACATTGTAATCTGTATACCCCTGTGTTTCTAAATTTATCAATGCTGGCTTCAATCGTGTGCCTAAGTTGGAAGCGCAAACTGTCTTCCGTGCTAAATGCCAGGACCACGGCGGACTTACGAAACTATCAGTCTGTTTTGGCAGACAACGGGCCTTGATATGTCATTGGAACACACTTTGTACCCCTACTATTGTTAGATGGCCTTTTCTTCTTATCCTTGCCTTTTTTAATTTTTGTATACAACCTGTCCTCAGTGGCCGCATCATAACCATTGCTACAGGCTATATGATTGAGAACATATATCTCTTGCCTAACGCTGCTCCGTTGCAACGACAGCTTTAAGAGCCTATGTATCATTGAGCAAAAATAGTTTTTATACTTAGATGGATGGTTGGATTGCGCATGAATAAGGACTGTAGAACCGGTTTCCTGTAAATGCTAAATGTATGACGGCCAGCTGCTTTAGTAATAGTGAGGTCTAAGTAGTTAATACTACATCACTTTCAACTTCCACTCTAAATATGATCTGCTTATGCATAGCATTCAGCGCTTTTAAATAATCATTGATGTCTTTTCTATCTCCGATCACGAGGGTATGTGGTAATATAATAATAGTAATGTATATAGTGTAACTCATGTACGCCCTCCCTCAAACCTGTCATGTTATATCTTCACACATCCGATGATGGCACCTTTAGTGTGTTGAAACTGGTTATCTAGTAAAGCGATCTTGGCATCTGAACTATTTCTACAACCTTGTAATTTGTTTACTTGTTTATTTTCACAAACTAGTTTCGGCGACAAATTTCACTATCACGCGAACAGCAAGATGTAATATTCTTGATCATAAACGAAGTTTTAGTTTCCTGTGTGTAGCATCACTACATACCATCCAAGGAACTTGCAGAAGACATGATCTTCGCAGAGAAAAACGGCAACAGAAAAAGAGTACAGAAAATATGTCGCCAACAGCGGCAATAATTCACAAAAACATGCTATAACATAGAATAAAAAAGATTTGAAAAAAGGAACACTTATGATGGTGATATTTGTCGCTGAAACTAGCTTGGGAAAATAAATAAAGTAAAAGAACAACAAGGTGTTTGGCATCAGGGTGGACTCAGTTTCTAGTATTGTTGTTTTCTATACAAACACGGACCAAATGGAAGAGTTCCAAAATAAAGTTATTGTCATTATGTAGGCTAAAGACTCTGTTACACGTTATTAACAGGTTGGCTCCTGGGGGCTGTGATGTGACTGGTCAGTGCTGTTATTTTTGCCATGTGTTGGAGAAATCGATATTCATGTTAAATTGATAACATGATGTAACAGAATCAAAACCTTAAGGCTGCATTTATTTGTAAATCTGATAACATAAGTTAATCTTATATCTGTACAAATGTATATAAAAGAAAATGAGTTTCCCCGTGTGTGAAATATCGCTTGAGGACGGCTTGGCCGATTTGGTTGATTTTTGTTGTTGTTGTATTCGTTATTGTCAGGAAAGGGCTTGTATAACAGAAAAATTTGGGGAAGTCTAACACCAAATTCTGAAATTTACATCAGTTTCCGGATCTATGAATTAACATCAGGTAAGAACTGCTCGATGGATTTGTTTGATGTTTGTTTTTGTTGCATTCATAACTATCAGAACAAGATTTGTATGAAAGAAAATTTTGAGAAAATCTTATGGAAAAGTTGGAAGTTAACATCAGTTGCCGCATGTATGGAATATCATTAGTTAACTACGGCTCGATGGATTTGGTTGGTTTTTGTTTTTGAAATTTTCTGTGTGTCAATAATTGTAGATGGTAATGCTATTTTCGGAATGAAAAAGTAAATAAAAACTTATTGCCATCGGTGTGACAGTTCAGCTGTCACATGTTTCCATAGCGAAAAAATCAAGAGTTGTTACCGAAAATCTCGAAATGTCCTTGACCAATTTACTTTCAATATTTCTACACAATGCTCTAATTAACATTCTGACGGAAATTGACAATTGAGAAAGGGGAGAAGGAGATAGACAGAAAGAAGGAGGAGGAGGTTATGCACATAAATATGGACGAGGAGGCGTCCGGGGAGAGAGGGGGGATGAGATGATGGGCAAATAGAGAGGGAAGAAATTTGAGACGTCTCTTAAATTCCTATACCTACTTGGCAGTTTGCAAAGCGCTGTCGTGTTCGCTAGTTTCTCATAAACAGAAATAAAACAATTAACATAAGATTTCATTTTCAGGAATCTTTATTATTTTTTATCACTTCCAATTTAATTCGAAATTGTAACAATATTTGAATTTCCAGTGTCATTCTGCAACTTATCCTGTATAACAACTTGACAATATTTGTAAAATATATCATTTATCGTGTATTAACCTCTTTCGATGTGAAATACTGGTTTGTTATAAAATCAATGAACTGCTACTTCTTACAGTTTTGTTCTTCATAAAGTCAGTAGATCTCAACTAGCTGTCAGAGCAGTAGTTGTTATGAATTAGTAGCTCAAAAGAATTGAATATACTAGAACAGAGACAGAATTTGTAACACTGTAATGAAGTATCACATGATGAAAATAAAAGCAATGCTGAAGAAACAGAAAGTAGGAATGTTCAACTCCTAAGAGCACATACGATCGTACCGCCCAGACAATTATTGTTTTACAGAACCATGTTGTCACCCGCTCATATTTTCGACGAAGAGCCACAAGAACCAGATGAGTGTTTCGTTTTAAGTACTCGTATTATTGAGAGTTTACTTCTAAAATGGCTGCACAGACTTAAAACTCATTACATTTAAAAAGTGCACTTGAATAACTGGTGAATTTGAGAATTAATGGAGAGGCGTGCGTTACAGAGAGACCAGCTTTTTAGTCAGTGTACCTAGGTTCACTGCGAAATCGATAAAAGACTCACTGGAGGTGGACAGTTTACTGTATTGACTGCGCACGTCCTGGTTTCTCTCAGCTGTTGTTCTAATGTCAAAAAATTCTTGCAGGGCAAACCAATTGGTCCAAAAATTGGAGTTTCTCTCTGATCTTACACGATCGTTGCACTACATAATTCTGCACAGAGCAGTCAAAAGTGTGCATGAGACGACTGACTATTGTTGGATTCATTAATCCCATAGGCAAAGTTTTCTACTGTTTGACGCTTCTTGATGTTAATAACTTGGCTACATTATGAGGTAGTTAATAGCCTTTGCAGGAGTTTTACTGCATCCAACCGAATAGATTACCGTCATAGACAACAGATATGAATACCTGAGATTGCATCTAATGCTATCGACTATATAACTCATGTATGTCATGAACAGTAAGGATTCTTCTACACAGTGCTGCGGCGCTCCATATATTACTTCACTATATGTTGACGGAAGACATAAACCATCTCATAGACGATACCATGTGTATCACCTATATTGCTCTCAAGAGGTAGGCCGAAGGCGCTGCTTGTAACCAACCATACGGATGGAGACCCAAAAGGAAAGAGAATTGAAGACGACTCTCCTTCTGCGACATATGCAGGTACATTATGACCACTTCTACTGAGATTTACCAACTGCAGAACTGAACCACCGAAGTAAGAAAATGGGAAATGGTGACAGAATCGATAATCAGACTTGTTAACAAAAGACACGACGTAACAATTGGCGATCGCATCAGGTAAACACTCAGTGTGAGTGTAACTATGAAAAATCATTAGTGATGAGTGAAAGAGTGGGGCCGACCGTGGCGGCTGAGCGGTTCTAGGCGCTTCAGTCCGGAACCACGCGGCTGCTACGGTCGCAGGTTCGAATCCTGCCTCGGGCATGGATGTGTGTGATGTCCTTAGGTTAGTTAGGTTTAAGTAGTTCTAAGTCTAGGGGACTGATGACCTCAGATGTTAAGTCCCATAGTACTTAGAGCCATTTGAACAATTTGAAAGAGTGGAGGGGCAGGAAAGGGAACGAAAGGATGATAAGGGAGTGAGTTATTTATTCTGTACTTCCAGTAAGCAGTAAAGGAAACAAAAGTCCAAGGAGAAGAAATAAAATCTTTGAAATATGTCGACGACATTTTAATTCTGTCAAAGACAGCAAAGGTCTTGAAAGAAGGATATAAGATGAAGATGAACAAAAGCAAAACGCGAATAGGAAAATGTAGTCGAATTAAATCAGGTGATGCTGAGGTAAGTAGATAAGAAAATAGCACACTTAAAATAGTAAACGAGTTTTGATACTTGAGGAGCAAAATACCTGATGATTGTAAATGTAGAGATGATATAAAATGTAGACTGGCGACGGAAAGAAAAGCGTTTCTCAAGAAGAGTAGTCTGTTAAAAGTGAGTACAGATTTACATGTCAGGAAGTCCTTTCTGAAAGTATATGTATACAGTATTGGCATGTATGGAAGTGATACATGGACGATAAAAAGTTTAGACAAGAAGAGAATAGAAGCTTTTGAAATGTGGTGCTACTGAAGAATGCTGGAGATCATGCACGTAATCAGGAGGTGCTAAGTAGAACTGGTGAGAAAGGGAACTGTGGCACAAAGTGACAAGAAGAATGGATCGGTTGTAGGATACTTTCTGAGACATCAAGGGATCACCAGTTCAGTGTTGGAGGGAAGTGTGAGTCGTAAATACCGTAGAGGGAAACCAAGAGATGCATTCAATAAGCAGATTCAGAAGGATATGAACTGCAGTAGCTACATGGAGATGAAGAGGCTTGCACAGGATAGAGTAGCATTGAGAGCTGCACCAAACCAGTCATTGGTCTGAAGACCACAACAGCAGCAACAAAGAGTGAAAACCACGAAACGTTACTATCAGACTATCAGTTAGTGTGAACTATGGAGCGACATTGCTAGTGAGACACCTACAACAGTGAATCGATTTTTTTTAACGTCCAATCGTAACACTTCTGAACTACGAGTACATTTCTGCATAGATTGTTATAAGTCTTCCGCAAACTCTCTAAGTATATTTACTGTTTAAGGTTTTGTGGACGACGAGGTTTAGGCGGAGCCTAACCTAGTATTAGGGAAAGATGAGGAATAAATCGCCCATATCCTCCTCATACGAAATATGGGGTTCGATGTGACCACAAGAAACCTAGAAGGATGCTACTGCTGTACTAGTCGGGCGACTCAATGTCAGTGGCCTTTTCTACTACGTAGAAAATAAAATTGTATTTTGTATGGTTCGGTGGCTATCTGACTCTCTCTTCAAGATCTTAAACGGAATAAGCTCTGTTTTCTTTTGTTGGAATTTCAGTTATTTCACAAGATTCGTTCTCGTTACTATCTTCCTCAGATTACTCACCAATATGAATACATTTGTTTAGAAGAATGTATCCCTTTAGCGAGGAAATAACGCTGGTGAAGGTTTCAAAAGGTGATAATGTCTTCGGGACAGAGGACGAGGAACGAGAGCAAGTAATAAAGCGAATAGTTGAGAGATTTTGAATGCAGATGACTGGAATTAAATGCCCATTACGTCATAAGCTTTTTTATTCTTTCACCTTGGAAGCAGTTGTGGCAAATTATTTCCTTTAAAATAGTTGTGGATCCACGTTAAACGTCTATAGCTGGCTGAGCAAATCATTTTAAAGGTCAGGTAAAGGAAAGAGTTTTCCACCCTCAATAGCTTGGCTAGCGCAGCACTATGTTGTTCAATACGCCTGTATTGCTGTAGTTAGCTCTAGTACTATTTTCTTTTGTGATCTAGTTGAGTCGTGGTACACGGCTTCTTTATTAAGCACCATACACTGATTACACAGAACTCAACTGCAATACTGGAAACACTTAACAAGCTTGAGATACCAAACTGATCATTATGTAACTGCCTGTCAGAGTGTGGCCCTTCAGCATGAGGCAGAACGAAGAAGTGTAACAACCTGGGAGCTTAGCCATCAACTGGAGATTTCATTATTAAACTTACACACTAGTTACTCTGTCAGTTTTCCTTTGTATGAATTCTTAAATGATCTGAAAGAGGATAAAAATTTAATCACAATGAGTCTCTGGAATGTTGTTATTGGTCACTACTGGGATTGGAGGGACCGATCTAGGGGAGCGCTTTTAGACAAACGAAAACTCAACTGAACTTAGCGCAAGACAAAGCTTAGTCCTATCCTACGTTTTCCGGAAACCCTTTAAATAGGCTCTTTAATGGAAGATGTTAGAGGATGAAAGAAGATATTGGATTGTGTATCTTTTGGTAAAATATGGAGGACAGAAAGATTTATCCATGTGTTGACATTGACAGTGTTCGTAACCCAGTAGTAGTGAAATCCCAGTGACCATTCAAAACCTCAAAGAAATCACCTGCTACTTTAGAAACAAGATAATTTGAAGACACCAAAATCTCATATTACCTTAGAATATGTGACGAGACGTATAATAACACTGTCAGCAATTGTTGGATTAGAGAACCGTGGGAAACGCTTTAAAAAACATAGTAAATGTAGCAGCTAAAGATAGAAGACGAATTAAGAAGACTAGATGGAAATCCTAAAAATTTAATCCCTATAACAACTTCCTCGGAAATGAGTCTAACCGAAAAATGTATGAAAACTCAGAAAGAATGCGCTTAGGTGAAACGTTAAGAGATAAATACGAAACTGACGCAGGTTAAGGTAGATGCTGCGTATCAACATATAAATAATCTTCTCAAGGAGAAATGAGCAAAGATCGTAGAGTTTAGAGATGGAAAAAGGAATCAGATAATGAAATAAAAGATAACACGAGCTGACAGAAACTGTACCTAGGAAATCTTTGCATTTGAATAGCAGAAATTTGACACTTAAAATGGTGACCCTGTTCAAGATGGTGGTGGATGGTATTCAGTCCTTGTATCAGAATTTTAAAAAAGCCTGGCACAAACGTGGAAGTGTATATGTCCAGTTATTGGTGAGACACAGTGGTAAACTTCGTGCATCAGAGCAAGCTCGTTTGGGAATTTCCATCAGATTTTGAAGTGATTGTAACTCTTACACTTCCGATAAAAGCAAGAATGTATACATATAACATTACCTTACATTTTATCTTGAATGGTTGGCGTAAGAATACAATAGCAAATTTTGGATAAATGGAAGGGAGAACTGAAAGTAGATTGACAGAGGAATAGCTTAGTTTTAAGGGAAGTGAAGAAACTCGAGAAGTAAATTTACCACTGCGGTTGATAAAAGAACGCTTTTTTAGAAATAAATGAGGAAACATGTATTACATGAGTAGATTTTAAGAAGGATCTCAATAATACGGAAGAGCGTCTCTCTTTGCCGTTCGTGCGGGCCGCTTTTGCCTTGCCCTGCATTGAGCTGTCTTGCTGTTATACTGATGTAGGAAATTTTAAAGAATGGGGCACTTTTTCCTTACCTTCCGCGCCATAGTATTGACGACATTCTCTGAATAGTAAATTTTAACTATTAGTAGTTAGCAAGCCTATGATGTATTAACGTAGTGCATCTGATGATGCGGCTTAAATCCGCGAAACCGGCCGTATTTTAATAAACAACAGTTTTACCAGCTGAGATCGGAGGTTTTCCTAAAATCATGCCTTTCAACACTGCGGTTGCCCGGAATATAAAATAGTTAGGAATAAATGATGTGTTAGATGACAGCCAATTTGTTTTCAGAAAAGGTAAAGACACTTAGCAGGCAGTTCTGTCGTTGTGCTTGACAATGCAGACAAACTTATGAAAACTATCGTTAGATATTTTAAGATTTGAGTGTTTTGGCAAAGTCGTTTGATAACGGAAAATGTTGCAAGATGTAGCAACTTCTCGGAAAAAATTCGAGTAGTGTGGTAGTGAAAGACAGGTAGCGTGCAATATGTACGAGAACCAAGAGGGAACAACGAGGAAACGAGATCCGATTTACTATTATAAAGCACGCAAGGCATAGATACAGCCATTTTCTCCTGCTCTTCAACCATTACATCCAGACAATGATGGAAATAAAAGGAAGGATAGGAATTTAAATTCAGTGAAATAATTTTAACAATTATGTTCGCTGAAAATATCGCTATGTTCAGTGAAAATGAGAAAATTGCACGGCCTGTTGAATGCAATGAACATCTCAATGAGCAAAGAATATGGATTGAGAATAAACCGGAAAAAGGTTACACTGATGAAGAGTATCAGAAACCAATGCAGCACTGGATCATATAACAACATTATAACGTAGTGACTACAATAACCATTCATACTATCATGCACACACACTGAAATAATATTCAAGAATTAATCAAAACAATTATTTACACAGATAAAATAGTGCAGTTACTAAACTGATTCATTGACTGCAGTGATTCAAACAGTAATGAAACTTCGTTCTTCAATGCCAAAATACACTCCTGCAAATGGAAAAAAGAACACATTGACACCGGTGTGTCAGATCCACCATACTTGCTCCGGACACTGCGAGAGGGCTGTACAAGCAATGATCACACGCACGGCACAGCGGACACACCAGGAACCGCGGTGTTGGCCGTCGAATGGCGCTAGCTGCGCAGCATTTGTGCACCGCCGCCGTCAGTGTCAGCCAGTTTGCCGTGGCATACGGAGCTCCATCGCAGTCTTTAACACTGGTAGCATGCCGCGACAGCGTGGACGTGAACCGTATGTGCAGTTGACAGACTTTGAGCGAGGGCGTGTAGTGGGCATGCGGGAGGCCGGGTGGACGTACCGCCGAATTGCTCAACACGTGGGGCGTGAGGTCTCCACAGTACATCGATGTTGTCGCCAGTGGTCGGCGGAAGGTGCACGTGCCCGTCGACGTGGGACCGGACCGCAGCGACGCACGGATGCACGCCAAGACCGTAGGATCCTACGCAGTGCCGTAGGGTACCGCACCGCCACTTCCCAGCAAATTAGGGACACTGTTGCTCCTGGGGTATCGGCGAGGACCATTCGCAACCGTGTCCATGAAGCTGGGCTACGGTCCCGCACACCGTTAGGCCGTCTTCCGCTCACGCCCCAACATCGTGCAGCCCGCCTCCAGTGGTGTCGCGACAGGCGTGAATGGAGGGACGAATGGAGACGTATCGTCTTCAGCGATGAGAGTCGCTTCTGACTTGGTGCCAATGATGGTCGTATGCGTGTTTGGCGCCGTGCAGGTGAGCGCCACAATCAGGACTGCATACGACCGAGGCACACAGGGCCAACACCCGGCATCATGGTGTGGGGAGCGATCTCCTACACTGGCCGTACACCACTGGTGATCGTCGAGGGGACACTGAATAGTGCACGGTACATCCAAACCGTCATCGAACCCATCGTTCTACCATTCCTAGACCGGCAAGGGAACTTGCTGTTCCAACAGGACAATGCACGTCCGCATGTATCCCGTGCCACCCAACGTTCTCTAGAAGGTGTAAGTCAACTACCCTGGCCAGCAAGATCTCCGGATCTGTCCCCCATTGAGCATGTTTGGGACTGGATGAAGCGTCGTCTCACGCGGTCTGCACGTCCAGCACGAACGCTGGTCCAACTGAGGCGCCAGGTGGAAATGGCATGGCAAGCCGTTCCACAGGACTACATCCAGCATCTCTACGATCGTCTCCATGGGAGAATAGCAGCCTGCATTGCTGCGAAAGGTGGATATACACTGTACTAGTGCCGACATTGTGCATGCTCTGTTGCCTGTGTCTATGTGCCTGTGGTTCTGTCAGTATGATCATGTGATGTATCTGACCCCAGGAATGTGTCAATAAAGTTTCCCCTTCCTGGGACAATGAATTCACGGTGTTCTTATTTCAATTTCCAGGAGTGTAGTTTGTAATGGAAGGTTGTGAAAATAACTGATGAAAGATATAATTTGTTTATACAGGTCTTAATTGAATAGTCTCAGAGTGTGAACGCAAAATGTTTGTGAGAAACTGCACTTTACAAATAATTATCTCTTATATGGACTGTTGTTGTGACATCGCCGTTCACTGAGAGATAAATAATTTCCATATCCCTCTTTGTTCCTTTTACAGCCATCTTACGTTAATTACTACGTAGTGGTATATCTGTTGTTGTAGTATCTCCATATAAAAGCAAGCCATTAATATCTCCACACACATGTTTCGTCGATCATCATAGAATGCTCACAGTTGCACGCAGGGCACACACCATTGCCGCAACGAATATGCTGTCAAAGAGTACTACTCTCAAAGCTGTTACGATAAAGGAGGTGTCTGCCTAGGTAGTGCAGCTCTAGCACAAGTATAATAATTTTTACATACTTTTCTTCCTTTTAACATACGCTGTACTTTTCAGTATAGTTTAACCTTTGAAATAACTGCTTGCGCAAATAATATTATCTACCCGTACTTAAGTGCTCAGAAGGAATGACAATATTTCTGCAGACAGTTATGCTGCTAATACTGGTTACGATTACAGCTCAATGTCGCATACTTTGAAATACCTCAGACTGAATTATGAATTGAAATTAATATAATCGCAAATAAAAACTATCCTGCGCTTTCAAGTTTCACAAATGAGTGACTTTAGGTGTATGTTCGTTTCTTGATATAAGTGTGTCGTTGCAAAATGAGATTAATGATAAAATTAAAACAAACGCTGCTGACAACGCATCGGATGAAGTGGAGGAATTCTGCCACCTTAGAAGCAAAATAATGGAAGACAGCCAAGGCAAGGAGGATAAACAAAGTAGAAATGAACGGACAATGATGGCATTTTTCGCTTCAATAAATCTCTTAGTATCAGATATATGTTTCAATACGAGGAAGATATTTCTGAAATAGTATATCTTGAGCCAAGTAAATGTTAGACTGTCGGAGGACCGGAGTAGAACAGAATAAAAGTGTATGGTGTTACAAAAGTATACTGAAAATTTTGTGGTCAGTAATAATACGCAATAAGGATGTTTTCCGGAGAATCATCCGAGGAAAGTAATATGTTGATAAACCGAAGTAGAAGAATAGACCGGATTATTGGACGTGTGTTAACATGTTACGGAATAACTATAATGGTACTAAGAAAGACGGTGAGGGCAAACAGTAAAGGGAAAGAATGGCTTTGCAGCATATATAATACCCAGTCAAAGAGTACCTCTGGAACGACGAGGTTGATACAGGAGAGAAAGTGTTTTGGGCCACGTCAAAGCAGCCAGAAGACTGATGGTAGAAAGCAGCCACTGAGCACTTCTTATCTCTCCAACAAATCATTCCGTTTTTCATAATCGTACTTTTAACAGATCGATTCATGGTGTTCATGGACTGCTGTCGTAATCTCTTCTTGTACTATCAAATAGCCGTATCTACCTGTAGGGTTGTTAAATTCTCCGCAGCTGTTAAGGTATGAACTTAAGCAGAGTCACCCATCTACCTCTCATCGCAGTGTGTTCCACCTAGAGAGAGACACAAAACTGGACACCCTAACGGTGCTCAAATTCAGCGTATTTGGCTTACGGTGGACAATATGTCTTACTGAGTATCCATCGTGGCGGCTTTATTTCAGGAACTGGTCTGTCTGGTAGGTGAATCCGTATCTAAAAGGGGTACCAGAATGGAAATCATCGAGAAATTCCTATTTAAGTTCTGCAAGAGCTTATTGAGGGCCAACTAATGTTTCACTGCTGAAGATGGTGCTCAGCCGCCTCTCAAGACACCGTTATTTTTATCCACGGCTCTTGGCTCGATCCCTAGTGCCCCATAGTGTATGGCGTGTGTTAATAAGAGATATGTTTGGTCTACATTAGCGTACAGGTTGATGGAACCAATTTTTAATGTTGGCGAGAGAGACAAGGAAGGGGCTATTTCCAGCTATCAAATGTTTCACCTCAACAGCCATCATCCGCATCAGAACGTAGTGCATTTTGAGGCTGGCTATTTTTGTTTGTAGGTTTGTGTCATACTTACGATACGGTATCTTAAACCAAAATCCCTGTGTTAGACGACAAACCACCACTACGCCGCACAGCGGTCGCTGAGGGGAGCTCAGATTTTACAGTTACGGAAGACTGGCTGCACTCCCCACACCCTAGGCCATGAACAGCGGGTTCGCCAGACAAGTAGTCAACCAACGAATAATGAGCTTCCTTGCGTGCTCGCCAAGTGACACCAACCCAGGAGTCACGTGGAGAGTACTGTATGACACGGAAGCGTCGAGAATATCACCTTGGAGAAAAAGTAAACGATGAAAAATGAATAGTGCCAAGTTATCGACACCGTATCTATTTCTTTTGTTTCCTTAGCTGCAGCGTAGAAACTTGTTGCCGACAGACTCACAAGACACTCTAAATCATACTGTCATTGCACAAGTTGATAAATTGTAAACGGCTGCATTTACTGTGGCTATATATAGCTTGCACAGACGCAGTCACTGCATCATACGTTCCTGTACACCGACGTAAGGTAAGTGTAGAGTCTGACGCAGTCGAAGTGTATTAGTTATTGTGGTCATTTTACGGATTCCAATAGTGGCAATACATTGTGTTTGGCTCTCATAACTTTTCAGATAGAAAAGATCTGATATCTGTATTTATTTGAGACGACTTTCTTGCCGTAATCTCTGTGTTAAAACACCTACGAATTAGTAATAACAAAGAACGCTTGAATATGCGCTAGTCCTCGCTTTCTAGCGTACCACTTGACATTCAATGAATACTAGTCGTCGAAATTAATACTTGTATGACTGACTTGCTCTTGTATGAAACGTCGTGGTGAAACAATTAACTGCTCATGGAAGACTTCACACAGACACATCGTTTCTTCTTTCCTGTATCTAGGTGCTTACTTCCGAAAGGAGACGTTATTGACTACCTACTTACATTAAAGAAAAACGTACTAACTTTCTTTTTCTGCCCAAAGCATAGATTGCCGGTTTCCCAAGCAAGTAATTTATTTAAATATAAAATTAGCGTGAGTGAGTGACGCCAAGGAATGGACACAAGACGGCGGAAAAGAATATATACACGCTGTCTGAATATCCCTGCGAAAAACGTGCAATGATGATAGATCACGTCATGGAGAACAATTTCTGTTAGAGAACACTTGTGCCTAAAAAAGAGTCCTCTGCACTGCTGGAAAGCGGGTAGACCGAGCTTCTGAAGTACCTTTCTCTACTTAGAGAATATCATTTTTAATGTTTTCTAACTCCCTCTGTCATTCAGTTCAGTAGGTAGTATGCAGATGCAGTATGCCTGCTTAGTAGATCCCGAAACAAATTCGTCGTCTCAGGATCGACCAATTCAAAAAAAAAAATGGTTCAAATGGCTCTGAGCACTATGGGACTTAACATCTATGGTCATCAGTCCCTTAGAACTTAGAACTACTTAAACCTAACTAACCTAAGGACATCACACAACACCCAGTAATCACGAGGCAGAGAAAATCCCTGACCGACCAATTCAATAAAATGACTCTAGCGTTGCTGGGAAACATCAGAGAACATTTTGTTCTAAACTAAAATCGTTTCCCATGCCATGATGTATCACCTCTAGTCGTCTATCGCAAAGCTTTGCACCACCATATATGTACAGGATGTGGTGGGTGTAAGTAGCATAATATTTTTATTTGTTTCTGAGGATGGTGAAGTAAACATCATTACATCAGTATTTCAGTCATTTGCAGACTAATAATAATAGCAGTTATAAGTTGTATGTTTTTACGTTGTGTAGTGCTTGCGGCAAGCCTTTAATGCATATTTTTCCCTGGACAGTAATCCAAGTGTCGAAATGTAGACGTGTGTATGCTTCATGGTTACTCTTTACTGACAGCAGTAGTCTACCTAGTGATGGAGTCATGATTGTACAATAAATTTCAGCTAGTAAAGTATGCGACTTGTTTGAGGAAAAACTGCTTGACGCAGAGAAGAAGCAACCAACACACTGATGAGTGTACATGTTAAGGTGCAACACACACATACACATACACACACACACACACACACACACACACACACACACACACACACACACAAACGCGTACACGTACCAGCAGAGAAACCTGGAATTGCATGTGTAAATATTTATTCCAATGTTCTCTGAGTCCATCTCCTGCTTCCTCCTCTCTCTGTCTATGACCACATCCGCCTCTGACTCTGTACATCTCTCCCCTGTCTTCTGCTTTCTCTTCACGTCCTCCCCGTTTCTCTATCCATCAGCCCGTTATCATATCCCCCCCCAGTACGATGTTCATCGTTTTCATTACGACAGTATATCTTTCCATGTTGTAAGTAATACATACCAAGTTTGGTTTAAGTCGATGAGATAAGCATACATTCTACATCTCCTGCTGACATACGAGTACATTGAATACATATACTATACCTGATTCTCTGCTGTTTTGCAACATATGACTCCAGAGAGGATGTTAAATTTACCTGAGGTATTCAGTCGTGTGCCTTCTTCTTACGTCATGAAACACGGTGACAAAATAATTCTCTCGCTGCAGTAGACATTCACGCAATCTGCCTGACACGCCGAACAACACAAGCAAGGGAAAAATTACACTTCACACTCTTAAAAAGGCCCAAAGACAACCAAATACATGGGATAAATAGCCGGCCGCGGTGACCGTGCGGTTCTAGGCGCTGCAGTCCGGAACCGCTGGACTGCTACGGTCGCAGGTTCGAATCCTGCCTCGGGCATTGATATATGTCCTTAGGTTAGGTAGATTTAAGTAGTCCTAAGTTCTAGGGGACTGATGACCTAAGATGTTAAGTCCCCTAGTGCTCAGAGCCATTAGAACCATTTTGAACCATGGGATAAATAAAAACAGGCTGTGTACGAACATTTTTACGTTACACCTATTTTCCGTGTGCAGTCTTACTCCCACAGTATTTTTGGACACACAAAACCTCATGTACTCTGTTTAAATTGCTCCACTTGATCCTGAATTATTCTTCACTGTCACCTTCTTTTCAATGCAAAGCCTGTAGGATGTAAGTGGCTCTTGTTTCCAGTGCTTCTTTCCAGATAGTTAGTACTAAGTAAAGTTTGTTGTTGTTGTGGTCTTCAGTCCTGAGACTGGTTTGATGCAGCTCTCCATGCTACTCTATCCTGTGCAAGCTTCTTCATCTCCCAGTACTTACTGCAACCTACATCCTTCTGAATCTGCTTAGTGTATTCATCTCTTGGTCTCCCTCTACGATTTTTATTCTCCACACTGGCTTCCAATGCTAAATTTGTTATCCCTTGATGCCTCAAAACATGTCCTACCAACCGATCCCTTCTTCTAGTCAAGTTGTGCCACAAAATTCTCTTCTCCCCAATCCTATTCAATACCTCCTCATTAGTTACGTGATCTACCCACCTTATCTTCAGCATTCTTCTGTAGCACCACATTTCGAAAGCTTCTATTCTCTTCTTGTCCAAACTATTTATCGTCCATGTTTCACGTCCATACATGGCTACACTCCATACAAATACTTTCAGAAGCGACTTCCTGACACTTAAATCTATACTCGATGTTAACAAATTTCTCTTCTTCAGAAACGATTTCCTTGCCATTGCCAGTCTACATTTTATATTCTCTCTACTTCGACCATCATCAGTTATTTTACTCCCTAAATAGCAAAACTCCTTTACTACTTTAAGTGTCTCATTTCCTAATTTAATTCCCTCAAGATCACCCGATTTAATTTGACTACATTCCATTATCCTCGTTTTGCTTTTGTTGATGTTCATCTTATATCCTCCTTTCAAGACACTGTCCATTCCGTTCAACTGCTCTTACAAGTCCTTTCTGTCTCTGACAGAATTACAATGTCATCGGCGAACCTCAAAGTTTTTCCTTCTTCTCCATGAATTTTAATACCTACTCCGAATTTTTCTTTTGTTTCCTTTACTGCTTGCTCAATATACAGATTGAATAACATCGGGGAGAGGCTACAACCCTGTCTCACTCCTTTCCCAGCCACTGCTTCCCTTTCATGCCCCTCGACTCTTATAACTGCCATCTGGTTTCTGTACAAATTGTAAATAGCCTTTCGCTCCCTGTATTTTACCCCTGCCACCTTCAGAATTTGAAAGAGAGTATTCCAGTTAAGATTGTCAAAAGCTTTTTGTAGGTTTGCCTTTTCTTAATCTTTCTTCTAAGATAAGTCATAAGGTTAGTATTGCCTCACGTGTTCCAACATTTCTACGGAATCCAAACTGATCTTCCCCGAGGTCCACGTCTACCAGTTTTTCCATTCGTCTGTAAAGTATTCGCGTTAGTATTTTGCAGCTGTGACTTATTAAACTGATAGTTCGGTAATTTTCACATCTGTCAACACCTTCTTTCTTTGGGATTGGAATTATTATATTCTTCTTGAAGTCTGAGGGTATTTCGCCTGTCTCATACATCTTGCTCACCAGATGGTAGAGTTTTGTCATGACTGGCTCTCCCAAGGCCATCAGTAGTTCTAATGGAATGTTGTCTACTCCCGGGGCCATGTTTCGACTCAGGTCTTTCAGTGCTCTGTCAAACTCTTCACGCAGTATCTTATCTCCCATTTCGTCTTCATCTACATCCTCTTCCATTTCCATAATATTGTCCTCAGGTACATCGCCCTTGTATAAACCCTCTATATACTCCTTCCACCTTTCTGCCTTCCCTTCTTTGCTTAGAACTGGGTTGCCATCTGAGCTCTTGATATTCATACAAGTGGTTCTCTTCTCTCCAAAGGTCTCTTTAATATTCCTGTAGGCAGTATCTATCTTACCCCTAGTGAGACAAGCCTCTACATCCTTACATTTGTCCTCTAGCCATCCCTGCTTAGCCATTTTGCACTTCCTGTCGATCTAATTTTTGGGACGTTTGTATTCCTTTTTGCCTGCTTCATTTACTGCATTTTTATATTTTCTCCTTTCATCAATTAAATTCAATATTTCTTCTGTTACCCAAGGATTTCTACTATCCCTCGTCCTTTTACCTACTTAATCCTTTTTGCCTTCACTATTTCATTCCTCAAAGCTACCCATTCTTATTCTACTGTATTTCTTTCCCCCATTCGTGTCAGGAGTTCCCTTACGCTCTCCCTGAAACTCTGTACAACCTCTGGTTTAGTCAGTTTATCCAGGTCCCATCTCCTTAAATTCCCACCTTTTTGCAGTTTCTTCAGTTTTAATCTACAGTTCATAACCAATAGATTGTGGTCAGGGTCCTCATCTGCCCCTGGAAATGTCTTACAATTTAAAACCTGGTTCCTAAATCTCTGTCTTACCATTATATAATCTATCTCACACCTTTTAGTATCTCCAGGATTCTTCCTTGTATACAACCTTCTTTTATGATTCTTGAACCAGGTGTTAGCTATGATTAAGTTATGCTCTGTGCAAAATTCTACAAGGCGGCTTCCTCTTTCATTTCTTCCCCCCAATCCATATTCACCTACTATGTTTCCTTCTTTCCCTTTTCCTACTGACGAATTCCAGTCACCCATGACTATTAAATTTTCGTCTCCCTTCACTACCTGAATAATTTCTTTTATCTCGTCATACATTTCACCTATTTCTTCATCATCTGCAGAGCTAGTTGGCATATAAACTTGTACTACTGTAGTAGGCATGGGCTCTGCGTCTATCTTGGCCACAATAATGCGTTCACTATGCTGTTTGTAGTAGCTAACCCGCACTCCTATTTTTTTATTCATTATTAAACCTACTCCTGCATTACCCCTATTTGATTTTGTATTTATAACCCTGTAATCACCTGACCAAAAGTCTTATTCCTCCTGCCACCGAACTTCACTGATTCCCACTATATCTAACTTAAAACCTATCCATTTCCCTTTTTAAATTTTCTAACCTACCTGCCCGATTAAGGGATCTGACATTCCACGCTCCGATCCGTAGAACGCCAGTTTTCTTTTTCCTGATAACGACGTCCTCTTGATTAGTCCCCGCCCGGAGATCCGAATGGGGGACTATTTTACCTCCGGAATATTTTACCCAAGAGGGCGCCATCATCATTTAATCATACAATAAAGCTGCATGTCCTCGGGAAAAATTACGGCTGTAGTTTCCCCTTGCTTTCAGCCGTTCGCAGTACCAGCACAGCAAGGCCGTTGTGATTAATGTTACAAGGGCAGATCAGTCAGTCATCCAGACTGTTGCCCCTGCAACTACTGAAAAGGCTGCTGCCCCTCTTCAGGAACCACATGTTTGTCTGGCCTCTCAACAGATGCCCCTCCGTTGTGGTTGCACCTACGGTACAGCCATCTGTATCGCTGAGGCACGCAAGCCTCCCCACCAACGGCAAGGTCCATGGTTCATGGGGGGGGGGGGGGACTAAGTTAAGTATCGATACTTTAAAGAATTGAATTCCCCTCTGTAAAATAGCTTCAGACTTTTGATTACTTTACAATTGAATTAATGTGTTAAGTATTTGACGCTAAGGATTAAAGGGAGAAAAAATTTAGAGAAGGTTAGAAATTACGGTTGAAGTTTGTCGGAAGTCTCTAAGTGGACTCATTCTCAAACATTGAATGGGGATAGTTTGGGTAGTTTACGCTCCGACTTAAGAAAACGCAGTTTTTCACGATTCTCAATGTTTATGACATCATATGTGCTAACCATGTGTCGTACAATGATATAATTTTAAGGCATGAACAGCATAAATGTGTAAGCGATTAACGTTTTTCGTCTCATCATTTTGTTTCTAAAGCATGGCAAATCAATCGTCAGTATGCTATACTAACCAGTTAAAAGTACATGAGGACCAAGAGAAGTGGATCTACAACGACCTTGGCCTGTAAATTTGTGGTGGGTCTTTCAGGAATGGCATCATTGGTTTCTTTTTTATTCACGACTCTGCAGTTCCCCATAGCTAGCGTACCAGTATTACTGAAAGACATTCCACTGTTTCTGAGGCAATCGATATGGTACCTACACAACGAACATCCCCCTCTTCCACCCCCATAACCGAAGAGATAATTACAGCCCTCCTTAACAGAATCTGTCGGAGCTGGCTGGATCGGGAGTTTGGTTATAAAAAAAAGTAGATTTACCACCTGTGGACTTTTCCTGACAAAAGAAATTGAAACATGAGATTAGTGAAACATCGACGACTCCCGAAGACAGAAAATGCTGTGATGTGACAGGTGCTACTGTTTCAAAAACGTTCACATCTGTGTAAATTCCTAAGGGACCAAACTGCTGAGGTCATCGATCCCTGGTCATACAAACTACTTAAACTACCATGCTAAGAACAAGACACACACCCATGCCCGAGGGAGGACTCGAACCTCCGGCAGGAGGGGCCGTGCAAACAGTGAAAAGGCGCCTCTAACCGCGCGGCCACTACGCACGACTCTTATTGTTTCGCCGGAATCGCTATGGAGTACATATTACTGCTAAAGATCGAAATTTTGAATACATGATGTGGGTGTCATAATAATAAACACACGAACCGTATTGGAGCTACATGTTTGCTTTCATCAAGTACAGCAATGGCACCTCTTCTCCTGACAGTGGGACAGTGGTTTGCTGTGCCATTCTCTTATTACCGTTTGGTCAAGGTCCACACGTGTTATGATGCTGAGTTTTCTTCGAAGGATCTTTGTAATTTTTTTGAGAAAATTATAGTTCAATAAAAACAACGTTGGTGAGATCGTTTGACGGCTACAAACGCTAACAATAACTTGTAAACGTCAGAAAATAAGCCACATTTCCCGCTGTAACTTAGCAAAAAACAAAAGACGATATATTTACTCGGTAAACTATCACTGGTATTTGTTGAAGGACTATTTGTGAAGACTGCTTCATGTGATCTATAATGAACACTACAGTGAGCGAATAGTCTAGACCTGAACACAGACATGAAAACAACACTAAATATTTTACGCATACTCCTAGACTAATGTCACATCTACAAAGGACTTTATTCCTTTTTTCCAGTTAGTTAATTTAGATATGATACTGAATCACATTTAAAAAAATGCCCGAACAGGTTCGAGATGAGGCCTCGCGTGTCGACGTTTACGTTGCTGGTGCTGCTGCTGGTGGCGGCTGGTGACGCTCACCACAAGCCAAGCCACGCCACGCGGCACGGCGGTCGAGTCAGAGCGGCTCACAGGGCCGGCAAGGCGTCCCCAGTGGCGAGGAGCAAAGGCGCTTCCGAAGAGTCCCTGCTGGTCACCATCAAGGACATCAAAGAGATCAAATTCGACTTCGGAGACGATGGGACACTGGAGAAGGAAATGATAGCTACTGGGCGCTACGACCCTAAGATGGTCCGGGGCTATCACTTTACGAGTAAGAATTCTATTCAGGAACACAATTCTCATATTTCTAATCATTACGTATTTGTTACCACATTGTCCTGTTCATGTGAAAGTAGGTCACAAGAAGACATTAAATCTGTAATTTCGTCATTCTATTTCCTAGAAACAGTAGTAGAAAAACGGAAGAAGAAGAAGGATATCGCAAAGTGACCACAGATCTGCTAAATTATTTTTAGCAGTATGATTACACTTCATGTGAACAAGCACAGAATGAACGTCTAATGATAGTGACGGTAAATTTTCCATTTACTAGTGAGAATGAGTACTATGTTTCCTGCCCCGATCATGCGAGGTGTGTTGTTTAGAATATGATATATGGCAAACACAGATAAGGCAAGTATGTAGCTGAGTATATCAGTGTCACAACTGGGACCAGTCACAATTTTTAAATACCTGTGCAACAATTTATGGGGATGTAAGACTAGATGGTCACATAAACTTAGTTGTAAACACGATAGGTGACAAACTTCTGTTCCTTGGTCAGATACTCGACAAATGGAGTCACTCTACATAGAAGATTCGTTACAAAACATTCGTATGACTCCTCATAGAACGTTCCTCTAGTGTGTTGAGCTCATGCCAAAGAGAGCCATGAGGTGATATTGACCAGTAAAACGACGGGGTTCTGGTTTGAGTCACAGAAGAGCGTAAAGAAAATGTTGAAAAACCTGATACGGAATTTGCTTGAAGACAGACAAAGCTATCTCCTGAATACTTTTCCACATTCATAAAGCAGTAATAAATCTGTAGTCAATGCAAGTGTCACACCTCGCCACATATCGGTCTCATATGGAGCGAGACGACAAAAAAAAGAACCTGCTCCATTTGTGGTAAAGTGCCAACATTTCGGCTGCTGTTTGGGGCAACCTTGCGAGCTGTTTATATTTGTAAAGGATGTGGTATCTAGAAAGGATGTGCAATTGATTACTGAGGAATGGTTCAAATGGTTCAAATCGCTCTGAGCACTATGGGACTTAACATCTGATGTCATCAGTCCTCTAGAACTTAGAACTACTTAAACCTAACTAACCTATCACACACATCCATGCCCGAGGCAGGATTCGAACCTGCGACCGTAGCAGCAGCTCGGTTCCGGACTAAAGCACCTAGAACCACTCGGTCACAGCGGACGGCTACTGAGGAATATAAGGTTAAATAAAAAGATGTAGTAGTGTAAGATATGCAGCAAGGAAGTCATGGACGAAGAACAGTTCGTCATACTGATAAAAGAATAATGGTAGGAGCTACTTCTACCGAAGTTTACACTTCTATGATTTTAATTCTCAGAGGAACTCGAGAGAGCTTACATGAATCGTTATCGTAACAGTAACTTGAAACGGTTTCTTCCCTAGCGTGAGAGTGGATAATGCATTATCGGCTGGAAGTGTCTGTGAAGCTCTAACATTTACAAAAGAACTACGTGTTTGCAAACTTATTGCTCTGGAGACTTCCGTAGGATATAATTTTCGGCGTGAAACTAACATCATTGTCATAGAACAGATTAGTCAGGTTTGATCCTGTTCTCTCATGTATTCAGGATCATTATGATCCAAAGTGAAAGATTTCGATCAGCCTTCCTTGTTATTTTTATTGTAACATAATCAGATTAGACAATACCACCGACGAAATATGTAAGAAAAATGCACAGTTATGGCAATCATATCTTCTATTATAAACTACCGTGATATGGACAATACCATTCGTTGCTTATACGTATATTTCTGGTTAAGAAATACATGATTCTTTATTTATTTGTAAACGTTTCTGTATAAATTGATTCAAGCTAACACGCTATGTCTAATTCACGTACGTAGAATTAAAGCAGCCCACAGTCGTAACCTAGAATTAGAGATAAAAGGAGAATCAAAAGCAGGCAGTAGGACAGATTTACTTTAGCTAGTACTCTGCTGTGGGTGATTTCAGTATCGTATGATGCCCTTATGGTCATGTTGCACTTGCAGTGAATCCTATGTTCATTTCGATAGCTGGTTATAAAACACAATATGAACTGCCTATGTTCGTCGTGTCGCAGTGGACGATCACCAGCGTAACCGCATATTTGTCACGACGCCTCTTGCCCGTCGCGGCATCCCGGTGACGCTGAGCACCATCCCCTATGACGGAGAGCAGTGTCCGCGCCTGAAGCCCTACCCCAGCCTGGAAATCCACCATACCACCGAGGACTCCATCACGGACTGCAACACCCAGCTGGTGGACGTCATCAAAACGACGGTAAGTCTCACGTGACACGTGCATTCGTACTCCGTACGCGAGTAGTCTGTGTGCTGAAATTTTCTTGGCGTTTCATCCTGATCTCGTTCTCTTTGCATTATTATTCCATTCTCTATGATCTACCTTCATCATCTTTCCTGTCTGACTTTTATCATTTCTCTTTCTTTCCGGAACAAAGCGTTAGTACTCAATAAATGATTCTAGTGCTTCTGTCCTATCATGTTGTTAAGGTTCAGTTCATTTTAATGTAACGTTACAGTGTGGAAAACTATTTTCTCGTAATATTAATTGAAAATGTTCCATTGATAAAGATAATTTTGTAACTATTTTCCTTCTTTTATTATTCATAATAAGACTATATGCATCGCTCATTATATACATATTGACATATGACCTCCAATGTAACGTGGCTGCATATGAAATGCGGGGCCATAATTTTACTAAGTAAAAAGGATGTGAAAATAAATAAATAAGTAATAACCATTACCCTTCGTGACGTAGTATTCAGGATATTCCAGTCTACTCGTTATTCCTTCACTGCTTCGGCTGTCATGTATGATCTTGAATATATTCTACGACATTGTAACTTCTAGTGTTGAAAAAGTTCAACTTCTTCTTAGATTTGCCTTTGCTTTCGTTTGTATTTTACTTTAATATGAATTTTGTTTCGAAGTTCTCATTGTAAATAGAGGTTCACATTCCTTTCAGAAGTGTCTGACATTTTCACTGTCCCAGTGTCCGCCCCAGGCAGCTGTGTGGAAGCCGGCACGGTACCTCAGCGTGTTCGGACAGAGGATTAGCTGCCGCCTGTAATAAAAAATTGAGTCAACGGCTCAAGACTGAACTGGAACGCGTGTCTTGGGACATCCGCATTGAACAAATGCAACGAACAGTTTCGAATAAAATGAGATCAAAGCTAAAAAAAAAAACAGAAAAGAAGTGATTAGCACGAAATTATGTCAATCTTAAGGGCCCGGGTTCGGTTCCCGGCTGGGTCGGTGATTTTCTCCGCTCAGGGACTGGGTGTTGTGTTGTCCTAATCATCATCATTTCATCTCCATCGACCGAAAGTCGCCGCAGTGGCGTCAAATTTAAAGACTTCCACCCGGCGAACGGTCTACCTGACGGGAGGCCCTTGTCACACGACATTTACATTTACTGTCCCAGTTTCATTCAATAACTTATAAAACTCTTCTCCGTCATAGTTTCTTGTCTCATTTTTGTTACATTACTTAAATTGTAGACAGCAAACAGGATAAGCCGTAAAGACTTATCAGATAAGAACCGCGATACTCAGTTGCGAAGTGAGTAAACTTTTCCTCAGTGCAGTAACCCACGATTCTCGTACAGACATCTGTCGTCGACAGTTTCAGCTGTGAGTTCTTACACTGACCGTCTGTTTCAGAAAACATGGGCTGATGATGATACGCTATACGCCCTCGACAACGGTGCTTTGGACCTGACAACGAGTCCCAAAAATGTGTGTCCACCAAAAATTGTCATCGTCGACCTGAGGACTGATGAGGTCATCAACTCCATAGTCATCCAGAACACAGCCTGCAACGCATTGTACACCTATTTGTGGGTGAGTATTTATTCAAAAAGGCAGTATATTTGTAAATAATCTTCGTTTCATGCCTGAGAATCTATTATAAAACTAAGATGGTCTTGTTATACGCTAATAATATCCGCTTGATGACTAGTAGTCTTCTTCTCCACTTCAAGCGTTATACATATCATCTTGCCAAAACACATTTATTCCACGGATTTCCTCTACTTCTTCTCCCTTTGGATTTGTATCTAATGATTATGAGAGGTAATCTTTAATTACACATCCTGCTGACGTGTTCATTCCATCATCTAATAAGAAGATGTTATTTCATTTCTAATATCGTTATTCTTAATTACGACCATTCTAGTAAATCCTTTTACTGACTCATGCCTCAATCCCATTCAAACTGTAGGGACAGCCACGGTATTACAAAATTTTAATCGTGTCTGGTAACTTATTTTGTTTTTAGGTACGTGTTTACAGTTCCATATATATTTGTGAGTGCTGCTAATTTGTTTTTACTAGCGCGCACATACTATGGAATGTACCCTTCGTACCCTTCTTCCCAACAAAAAAACGTAGTGCTAATATTACAAAAGCGGCTACATTTTATAAATTCAGCAGTAATTCCTTATACGCCCCGAGGCTTTCCACTATATGGTTGACTCGCTAAGGCATTTCTGTCCACGGCCAGCTAAAAGACTACCTGACTACAATGAACCAACTAGACGAGTACCAACCAGGTTGCCGTAAGCATTGCAGCACATCATTTACCTTATTAAATGTAAGAGATGATACGAAGCTTATCACGGATGTACAAGAGGCGCCTATCATGTTCTTCTTAGACGTCAGTAAAATCTTTAACATCGTCGAAATCGATATTTTACTTGCCAAACTAAGCAGCATAAATTTCTGGAAAAGTGCAGTGTAATTGTTTCGCTCATACATTACGTCTCGCCAGCAGAGCATTATGTCCGCCACCGTAAAGTCACAATAGAGGTAGGTAGTATCAGGCATCCCCCAGGGTTCCGTATCAGATCTTTACTCTTTTCGTTTTCTCCTACTGCAAATACCACACGTACGCTGATGATCTACAGTTGTATCTTAGTAAAAAGCCAATAATCTTGAAGAAAGCTATCAAGAGTTCTCCACACCGACCTGTGTGCACTGTCAAAATGGGTGCAGAATATAAGATTACAGCAGAACCAATTTTTAAAAAAAGGAAGAAAGGGAAAAAAAGCGAGTAGGGTACTGGTTGCTCTTTCTACACTGATTCGCCGGAAATATCGCGAACCCCTAGCGTGTTTAACCCTAAATGGTACACATATCAACCAACATCTCTCCGAACCCTACAAAAATATAAAAAGTTCTTCCCTTCTATCATGGCTGCCAGTAGACAAGTGCAGAGATTTCCATAACCTCTGTCTTGTATACAGTCTTATCAACGTACACTGTCCCTCATACTGCTCCTCCATCTTAATGCTGACATCTAAAGAACACGGCAGAAACAGCTGTTCCCATCAGCGCAAAATCCTTTTTGTCGCACTACATCGTCCGGCCGCATTGTCGAATTTCATTTCACTAGCAGGAACGCAATTCTGGAATAAACTCCTGCGTTATTTAGAGATCGGAATAACGTCACCAGCTTCAGAAGACATTTAATCATGTTTCTCCTAAGCAACAATAATGAGTATCGTTGTCCCCGTTGCACTGCACCTTCTCTATATATCCTTATTCCAACCTTAGCTAGTGTAGTCTCCTTACAGTTCCTTTCCACAGAGCTCGCTATATCAGAAAAAAGTTTGTTTAGTATACTTATAAACTATGTTTATGTTCGCTACTATTATTGTTGATATTGTTGTCATTATTATTAGTATTATCATTACACGTGACAGCGGGAGGAGTAGTAGCAGAAGAACTGTCAGCAATAACATCATTAGTTTATACGTAGTACTATTTATTCACATTGTCATTAAGGATACTCAAACCTTTTAATACTGTTTGACGTATTGAAAATGTTATCTTTTAGATAACTATGATGTTAAACAGGTACTGTACAAGTGAAAACTTGGTCAGATTACGAGATGGCCTGATGGCCCTAATGAAATAAGGGTACTCGTAAATAAATAAATAAAGAAGCAAATAAGTATATATATAGCAGCTACTCAGTCCAATTCTTCCATAACTGACGTGACTGTGATGGCAACCATGGGAATTTCGTCACATAGTTCCGAATGATATGCAGTTAAAAACAATAATGAACCCGACAAGCAAGCACAGATGCAACGTTGTCTACGTAAGGTTGTAGAATTAGAGGTCTCCCTTATCCCCTCTCACATGTCTGTGATGTTTCGATAGCCAACAGCATCCGGTGATAGGATACGGTAACTTTGGATTAGTGGCTGACATACGGGAAGGAGCAATACGAGTATTATTCCTTACGGCGTTAGGGATAGTACCGTAACTCAGCAGTGTGGCTCCTTTATGCTTGCTCACTTCTTGGTTGTTTCTGATTTCCTTCATTCTACAAAATTTATAGCCGATTTGTATATGTCCTCAAGTCATAAACACTTGGTGACTATTGCGGCGCGCGTGCGCACGTGTTTGTGTGTGTGTGTCGGCTCGATGGGGATGGTTGTTCAGGTCTGGTGGACACAGGTCGACGTCCGTCGATCGCGACAACTCCGATCTGTAACTGTTGAAACAAACTCCTCGCTTTGTTTGGCTAGTTTCAGATACTATCTCCCTTTATCAGATATCCGCGTATCGATGGAGCAGCACGTCGGAATGTATAAGCGGCCCTCGCTTACAATTGAAGCAATGGTGTTCGAAGGATGTCTGTCTTCTTCACTGCCACACACAGTGACTGCACCACTCGGTACTGCAACAACTCCCTTTACCTGAAACAATAAACCAAATATCCTTCGCGTGTTCGCGACCGGCTTATAAGCTTACGCGAAATTTGATAACAGTAGTTCTCTATGCCCAGTTTGGAAATGACTGTTCAAAAGTAGATAATATGATTTCTCGAATTATAAGTTGCACCATTCAAGCCGATGCCACAATATAGTCTTGTGAGGATGTTGATTTGTGAAGTATTGTAGCGTAGTTAAGGCGTCGCTATGGTGCTAATTCAACAACTCCTACGTCGTAAATCCAGAGATAAGGTATTCTCTAAACAACGTACAGAATGCGTCGTATTTCGCTGTAAACTTACCGTTCCCTATTAATACTGTCACTAAATCACCTTTTACTTCGGCGTTCTCTCAAGAAATAATCATTTCACAGTTATACAGTAATGTTCCATTAAATAATATAGCCGACACAAAGCATTAACGTTTATTGAACTTCAGAATTATTTAACCATTGCACTTGAAAACACGCCGATCTGTCATTCAGGGAATTGAAGCTATTTTCATCAGCAAACGTCGTACCTGTGAATTCTTCGTGATCCTGTGTAGAAGTTTACTACTCAAGGCTATTTGTAGATTTTATGTCGGGGGTTGGTATGCTGCTGTAGACTTCAATGTTCGTGACTGTCACAGGTCACGACGGTTAAGTCCCAGAATTGATTAAGTATCTCGCGACTTATTTTTCCTTCACGTATAATAACTGTTCCGTTGTCTGGCTAAATGGTAACTGTTATCTTACACCTGTTCAGAATTGTGACTAGTGAGTCAAGACGATACTGGAAAAGATTTAAAACTCCAGATCGGACTGAAAGAATCTAGTAGCGGTCAATAGGCGTACTGTTATCGCAACGTCTACAGGAGAGAGAATTAACATCTCCATCAAAGTTATACATTGTAGTCGCAGCGAACTTACAGCTCGATGTGACTACAACTCTCTTCTTTGATAAATGTTATCTCTGATCATTTTGTCTTGTCTGGGTGTTAATCTCCGTAAGACATATATTTTGAATTCTTTATTTACAGTTTCATGCTTCGTATCATCTGATAGTCTTTCATTTGGTTCTTTCCTTGTAATAAACGTTGTTAGTCACATAGTATTTCTGTTAGTCAAACTTTTAATAGTGTTAATACTTTGTTGTCAGTAGCTCCCGTCAAGGTCAGAATAACTATTTGTTATTATATCTTTTGCTACCAAAGAGATGTCATTAGGGAATCTAGATATCTGGGATGTTATACTTTGTACTCATCAGATTGTACGCAGTTTGCCAATTCACTGTTGAGATGAGAGGGTAAACACTGACAACACTTATGAGCACATAAAATGATTATATGTACGGGGCAGGAGTCCACTCTGATGCTCAAGAAGTCAATACATGGTGTGAAGTTGGGGGGTGAGGAGCAGGCTAAGGGAGGTTCATTTTGTTTCTCTTACACATTCTGTATATCGCAGCTGGGGATTGTGTTCCCTAAGGCCACGAAAATTCAACAGCGTTCACCCAAAGTCAACAAAAGGCAGCGGTGTTACAGTTCTAGGAGTTACCAATTGTGAGTGCTGATAGGTGCATTACTATCAAGGGTTACCCATATTACTGGCCGAGTACAAATCTGCCCTTATAATCACACTAACATAGTCCACCTTGCGTGCACTCCATGGAAGAGCTGCCTCAGAATTTTGTCTGTGTCTGTCACCTGAAACATTTGTACACTACCGCCGTCATGAAATCAGTTCTCAGGTCAAGTAGAATTTTGAAACTGGAATAAACCGCAATACAACTGAGCCCCTTTTCATGTTACGCTTTTAACTATTTTTTATCTACATCTACATGGATTCTCTGCAAATCACATTTAAGTGCCTGGCAGAGAGTTTATCCAACCACCTTCACAATTCTCTGTTATTCCAATGTCGTATAGCGCGCGGAAAGAATGAACACCTATATCTTTCCATACGTGCTCTGACTTCTATTTTATCATGGCAATCGTTCCTCCCTATGTAGGCCAGGGTCCACAAAATATTTTCGCATTCTGAGGAAAAAACTGGTAATTGTAATTTCGTAAGAAGATTCCGTCCGAACGAAAAACGCCTTTCTTTTAATGATGTCCAGCCCAAATCCTGTATCATTTCTGTGACACTCTCTCCCATATTTCGTCATAATACAAAACGTACTGCCTTTCTTTTAACATTTTGGATGTACTCCGTCAGTCCTATCTGGTAAGGATCCCACACCTCGCAGCAGTATTCTAAAAGAGGACGGACAAGCATAGTGTAGGCAGTCTCCTTAGTAGGTCTGTTACATTTTCTAAGTTTCCTGCCAATAAAACGCAGTCTTTGGTTAGCCTTCCCCCAAATTTTCTATGTGTTCCTTCCAATTTAAGTTGTTCGTAATTGTAATACCTAGGTATTTAGTTGAATTTACGGCTTTTAGATTAGACTGATTTATCGTGTAACTGAAGTTTAACGAGTTCCTTTTAGCACTCATGTGGATACCCTCACACGTTTCGTTATTTAGGGTCAACTGCCAGTTTTCGCATCATTCAGATATCTTTTCTAAATCGTTTTGTAGTTTGTTTTGATCTTCTGATGACTTTATTAGTCGATAAACGACAGCGTCATATGCAAAATGCCGAATGTGGCTGCTCAGATTGTCTCCAGAATCGTTTATATAGATAAGGAACATCAAAGGGCCTATAACACTACCTTGGGGAACGCCAGAAATCACTTGTTTTACTCGATAACTTTACGCCAATTCCTCTCTCTCAGGAAACCACAAATCCAGTCACATAACTGAGACGGTATTCCATAAGCACGCAATTTCACTATGAGCAGCTTGTGTGGTACAGTGTCAAAAGCCTTCCGGAAATCTAGAAATACGGAATCGATCTGAAATCCATTGTCAATGGCACTCAGCACTTCATGTGAATAAAGAGCTAGTTGTGTTTCACAGGAACGATGTTTTCTAAACTCATGTTGAGTGTGTGTCAATAGATCGATTTCTTCGAGGTAATTCATAATGTTCTAACACAACATATGCTCCAAAATCCTGCTGCATATCGACGTTAACGATATGGACAAGAAGATACTTTATTGACAGGGTAGTTAAGAGGGTAGAAGTGTAGTTGACAGAACTGGGATTCACAGACCCCAATAGTCAGTCTGGATTACACATCGACCTTCAAGTGAAAGACAGATATACTTTTTTTTTTTTAAACGTTTGATGGTGCAGTCACATTGTTTTATTGAAAGGGATTTGCAGTTCTTTTTTATTATTTTTTTCAAGCTGTTATGCCAGTCAACAGAGAGTTCTCTATCCTAATCACTATGTTTCCCTTAAAACACGGATGAGCAGTGTGTTAAAGGACATACACAGACATGAGTTTGTGTTCAGGTGGACGCGTGCCCAGATGGTTGCCTGACGGCCTACAGCTCTGACACCAGAGGCAACGTACTGTCGGTGACGGACCTCTCCACTGGAGCCTCCAAACACCTGCAGAGCCAGTACTTCCACCCCAAGCCCGGCTTCTTCTTCCCGAAGGCGGGAGGTCCAGCCTACTACATGCCGGACGGCATCAATGGAGCGACGGCCGATGAGAGCTGCGATGGGAAACTCTACTTCCAGGCGTTCGCCAGCAACATCCAGGGCGTTGTCGACAAGCAGGTCATCCGAGATGCATGCGACGGGGATATTTTGGACATCAAGACGCAGGTAACGTCACATGTTCAGCTCTGTCACACGGTACGTGGAGTACTTCCTCACGCAGCGAATACTTGTATTTTTCTATCGGTTTTATCGAACTATTCCTCCTGCAAGCGGCTGCCGCTAGAGGCAGATTGTAAGGTTCTCGCCAACGAGGCTTGACTCTAGTCTGTGAGTACAGTTTTATCGAACCATTCTTCCTGCAAGCGGCTGCCGATGGAGGCATGTGAGTAGGTTGATAGCTATTCCGATGGCCTCAATATGAGTTTAAGCAGATTTGTATCATGTTCAGCTTGTAGCATATTTCACTTGCGAGACCGTGGGAGTTGTCATTGTCTAAGGGAGTGCCTTGGTGATACTCGCAACATTTAAAAAAAGTCTTATACCCAAATATGAGTAACATCGTCAGCTGGAGGTTCTCTAAATTTACATAACGGTGGTTCTCGTCTTTCTGTCTGGATCCCCCTTTTCAGTTCCCCAGTATTTCTGTTACACTTCCATGAGACCTTCACAAACTATTACGATCCTATCATTGCGTCTCTGAATTCTCGCTTGATGTCTTTTTCTCAAGCTGAAATCCTAGCGGCTCACAAAGCTGGACCATTACTCTAGATTTTGCGCGGTAGGGTATTGTATGCGATTGCCTTCACTAAAGTGCTGCATTTTCGTGCAACCTTTCCAACAAATTTGTCTTTTATTCGCATCATCTATGTAATACTGCAAGAGTGTAATCTAGATATTCACCACTAATCTTGTAATCAGATACTATCGCGCTATTCCTGTCTGTTCTAGGCACTGAAGGACTGCCACTCGTTACATCAAGTATATATTTTGTCGAAATGTTTCTGCCTCCAACGTCGGCACTTCGATGAGTTCAACAGCATCATCAGTATACCATGTTATAAAGTTGCTGATCTTCTCTGATAAATTTTTTACCCTCTTTCGTTCGCTTGAAGTGCATCTGAAATTAATTGCTTTCGTATGGGACATTCACTGTCCTGTAGCATGTACTGGAGTCTATTTAAGAAATGTTCATCTAGTGAGTCATACATCTGAGAAAATACTCTTTACGATCGTGGAAAATGTGGCGTAACCAAAAATGTCACAAATAGTAGTGTTGCTTGCTATTACTTAAGAAATTCGGTAATGTATGGTGCAGGTAGAAGACTGAAGTATGTGTTTCAGGTTGATCTGCCAGGAGAAATATCTGGGCCGAGCGGAGTAATAGCGGTGGATCCGAAGGGACAGTTGCTATTCTTCCCTGTGCTAGATGAACTGGCCATCTACTGTTGGAATACGAGCAAGCCTCACGACCAAAAGAACTTCCGCCTGATAATTAAAGACGATGAAAATCTACAGTTCGTCAGCAGCATCAACATAGACCATGAAAAACAAGGACTATATATAATGAGCGATCGATTAACATCCTATCTATCAAATACCACCAACTGCTCTGATGACAACTTCCAGATTTTGTATATTGACATCAAGAATATAGAATGTTAGTTCTATGTGTAACAGATTTTGTTTTGTGATTTCGAAGGAACTTGGTGCCTCGGCAAGATCCATCGTATGTAATTACCACTGTATGATATATTGAGAAGAATGAAATACAGACACTGCAAAAACTTAAGTCGAATCTAATTTTTTCAGGTTTAAGATGCAGAATAACGCATATTAAAATTTATTGTTTTGTGACAGAGAAAGTGAAAATTAAATCACGCACAATCATCAATTTAAATGTTAATCCCTACATTTACACTGAAACACAGATAGTTTAAAACTGGAACATATAGACATTTACTTTAATATCTTCTCTTCCATCAGAAAGAAAGGAAGCAAAGCAGGGTGTTCCATTCCTGTCGACATCAACTGTGTTCTTTCATAACGGCCATCCCATCATTTGCATAAAGAAACTTTGGGAAATTACAGAAAATGAAAATGTCATTGGCAGGCTGGGGATCTGAACTGATGTCTTAGCGAATGGGATCCTTTTGTGCTAAGAAAAATAGCTGGGCATTAAGAATGGCTGGTATCTCACCTAGGAAATGAAGTTAGTTAATTCCATTGGTCATAGATCATCGACACGATTTATGTCGATATGATGTTGAACCAGTCGGGTTACAAAGCATTTTAGAATTTCCAGTAGCGCAGACTGTACGTTTTGCCCTAAGCCATTATATGTATGTCTTGTGAAATAGTCGTAAGAAAAGAGGTAATCTTCTTTTCCTTCGATTCAACTGATGCCGCTACAACGTTACACTTTTATTTTATAGAAGAAGTACTCATAGGGGGTAACATTAGCAGATATTTAAAACTTGCTTTGACAAAATATAATACAGTAACGTTTTTGTTTAAATTGTTACATATTTTTGTGGCTGCGTGTTGCATGCAGTACTGTGATCAACTAACAGCGTTAGTGACGAGTATGATGACGTTATTTCTTTTTGTGTTGCATTTGTTGGTATTATTGCATTTTTTCAAGTTGTGGTTGATTTCCTTTGACAAGATTTGCAAGCGTATGTGTACGTGGTATTTTAAAATTCGCGAAAGTGTATGACAGTCTACTGTCCGTGAGAGCATCTCTGATCTTTTTTTTTTTTTTTTGTGGCAGCCTTCAGGAAGAGGAAAGTAGCTTAGCATGTCTCACGACTCAAACACCGATAACAGATCCTAGTGTGTCTACATACCCATCAAGCAACTGTACGGTGTGTGGGGGATGGTACCCTATACGAGTACTAGTCATTTCCTTTCCTGTTCCTCTCGCAAATACAGCGTATGAGCCCTAATTTCTCGAATCTCATCTTCGTGAACCTTGCGAGCAATGAATGTTGGTAGCAGTGGAATCGTGTGGCAGTCAGCATCGAATGCAAGTTCTCTAAATTTACTCAACAGTACTTCTTGGAAGGAACGTCGTTTTCTCTCCAGTGATTCCCACTTGAATTTCCAAAGCACCTTCGTAACAATTACGTGTTGTTCGAACCTACCGGTAACAATATAACTGTCCACCTCTGAAATGCTTCGATCGATGGCTTCTTTGAGTTTGACCTGTTACGGATCCCGAACACTCAAAACGTCCCATACACGGTCTCCTTTACAGGTCAACCACTCTTACCTAAAATTCTTCAAATAAACTAAAGTCGACCATTCGCCGTCCCTATCACACTTCTCACATGCTCGTTCCACTTCATATCGCTTTGCAACGCTACACACAAGTAATTAAACGACTTCACTGTGTCAAGGAGGACGCTAGCAAATACTGTATCCGAGCATTATAGGTTTGTTCTTTGAACTTATCCGCGTTAACTTACATTTTTCCACATTTAGAGCTAGTTACCATTCATCACACCATCTAGAAATTTTTTAAAAGTCGTCTTGTATCTCCCTACAGTCATTCAACATTGACACCTCTACCATACGCCACATCATCCTCAGCAAACAACTGCAGATTGCTACCCACCCTGCCGCCAAATCGTTTATGTATATAGAAAAAAAGCGGCCCTTTCACACTTCTCTGGGGCATTCCTGACGATATCCTAGTTTCTGATTAACACTCGCCACCGAAGACAACATACTGGGTTCTATTACATAGATATCTTCAGGCCATTCAAATGTCTGTAAACTTATTCTACGTGCTCGCACCTTCGTCAGCCTGCAGTGGGCCACCGTGTCAAATGGTTTCCAGAAATCTATAAATATGGAATCTGCCTGTTGCCCTTCATCCATAGTTGGCAATATGTCATGTGAGAAAGGGGCAAGCTGAGTTTCTCACTAGCGATGCTTGTTAAGATCACAAAGTTGACGGGTTCCAGATGATTACAATGAAAGACGCTGGAGGGATTTGCAGCAGTGTTCAGTTGTTTTTGAAGAAGAGCTCAGCAGTGTGCTATACTGACTTTCATAGAGTGAGATGAGAGACTGAAGCATCAGCACAATCACCTTGGTAAGCCGTTAGGTCAAGCATGCTACTGTCTCATGCCTATTGCGCTCTTAAAATCATTAAAACGTTAAACTACAAGATCCACTTGACACAGAACGAGTTGAATTACGTTACTTAGTATTCTTTAGGATAGTTTGTCATCACTCTATGTGGCTCCTCACAGTGGAGTTTTGACAAAACATGAACTTTATCAAGGTAAACTATAGCTCATAAAGAAATTTCACAAGCGATATTCATCATTTGATATCTAATGGAGGGTTTTATAGGAAAAAACTTCCTGTATATTGTGATCATTGAATTGCTACATGCAGTTGTTACTTCCCACTTACTGAAGTGAAGTCTCCTTCTGAACAGGTGCATGAGAAAACTTTATCATAAGATACTAATAACTCTAAATACAGAAATAAAACAAGATACTTATCTGCATCTTCTTTTAAGAAAAGCAATTGTATGAAAAGAGTTTAGTTGCATAAAAGGCTGAATAATAGTTTTCCCCATTTCAAATTTTCGCGAGTATGCACACTCAAGAAACTGAATTTAGATTAGATTTAATTTAGGTTCCATAGATCCCCTAAGATATATGCCTTTAGACTGAAAGGAGTTTGCCTCAAAAATCCTTAAGTTTCTGTTACACTGAACATTATTTTTAATAACTAAACTTTTATATCTGCCAGGAGGTTAAAGAAAATATCTGTTCCCGAATAATACACATCTCCAGACCAAAGCAAGTGACATTAATCTCTGTGAATGCTAACTTATTTCTAATCTAGATTTCTGGTTCAAAAATGGTACAAATGGCTCTGAGCACTATGGGACATAACTTCTGAGGTCATCAGTCCCCTAAGAACTATTTAAACCTAACCAACCTAAGGACATCACACACATCCATGTCCGAGGCAGGATTCGAACCTGCAACCGTAGCGGTCGCGCGGTTCCAGACTGTAGCGCCTAGAACCGCTCGACCACCTCGGCCTGCTAGATTTCATGAAATGAGTTTTCAGCTTAAAAGAGATATATTGTTTATGACAATAATTATTAAAGTATAAATATACAGGGAAGAAGCGGATAGTACCCTAAGTTCTGCGAGGTGCCGGGGCTAGCAGTGTATTTAACACTCAATTCTTCTAGAATCTACATATGTACATGATGCTCTAATCTCCCCCTATTCTAACTCCAACTTTTGCTGTTGCACAAGGATAAAAAAAATTCGCGAACTGACTCTAATCAACCCTGCCAGTGGAGTAGAAGAGAGTTTGGCACCTGCAATAATTTAATTTGATAAATAAGTTAATTAAGCGAAGGTTTCATTAACATAGTGAGGAATGATGGGGTTGCTCTACCTATTAACAGAATGAAAGTTCTGTCCAAAATAACAATATGATTTATTAAGACTAAACACAAAATAATAAACAACAACACATGAAACATTAACAATACATCAAATTGGCTCTAATTGGATACTTAAACAAACGCTGTGAATGTGAAGTTGTCCCTAAACTAGATTGTGAGGATTATGACGAAGTGATATGTGCAGCCAATTCCTAGCAACTCAATTCTTAGAGAAAACACATAGCCAACCCAACATTAATTGCTGCTACCCAAGACAGAACAAAGTTAGAAAAAGACGAACAGGCGCGCTCTGCTGAGCTCTGATTGTCACCTAGGAAAATCCCTATCTGCCGGTGCTGCGGACATACATTACCAAACCGACTTCTTGACTCCCAGGACACGATCTGCCGTACCGGAGCCGTTGGCTGGTTGCTTCGACGTCCTCGACCGAAAGGCGAGGGCCAACTACCCACCAGAGCACCCGTACAAAACCGAACACAGAACATTCCCGCCCCCACGACAGTGGCCGTGGTTAAACGTTCCAATCAGCAACTCGAAAACCGGCGGAAAATTCCACTCCATTGCCGGAACGCTACCATTCCACCAATGGAGATTCTTGGCGCCAATTTCTGCGCCGATCTTGCTACGTCACAGAGCTATGCCCTGAGCAAGCCAATCACAGTTACTATTTTGCAGAAAGCGCGGGAATTTTCCCGCCACAGCTGCCTGGGTACACAAGTCATTCCCACGCCTCGCTGGTAGCCCGCCAGAAAGTGTTTTCGCTAAGTTTCTGCGAAGTAACGGAACCTCTAGCCCAGCCGCTACTTCTGCCCCTGTGGGTGTGCCTCTTGACAATGTCGGCGTCTGGAAAGCATTCACTCGACCCCCTCACACCTGTCGGCTTATCCTTTCAAAGTCAGACCGAGCCCGCCTGTCACTGGACCACCCGGGTGACGAGAGACGCTGCGTGGGAAGTCCGCGTGTGAAGGAATAGCAACTTTCCACCGCATGCAATTAGAGAGGAGAATCGTAAGATAGAAATATGAGAGGGGGCTCATGCCACCTCTCATAGCCCCTACGCCATTTTAGATTGTAATTGGTGAGCGGTTGGCTCACTTAGGAGCAAGGTAGTGAGTCAATCGCCCAAGAACAATCTCGCAAACTGGCTGCACATACCGCACTCTATAAAGAAAATCACTGCAACTGAAAAATGCAGCTCATAGAGGGAGGATTGTTTATGATGGAGCCAACATCACCTTCTTAATATGGAACACTAACACTCACATCACACATCCATACCCAGGGAGCCCCTTCCAAACACCGATTCACACAGACATTCACTCTCTAAATATGGCCCGGACATGTGAGCCAAATATGGAGCAATATTCTTTACAATCAGAGTTGGAGTGCTCCGCAATTAAATGCCCAAGATGTTACAACAATTTTAATTATTAAACTAACCTGAACTCACTCACACATGATATTATTTAAGTTAACAATCTCTTTATGAGCTTTCAGAATCTAATTACAACCTCCGATTCATTCTGTCTCCCTGCAGCAAGAATAACCTTTACAAAATGTTCCCTGAACTGATGGTCCATTCACAATGACAGTGGTGGTATCTGCTTCAGTTTATGGGGACTTCAGGCACACTGTTTGCATTCACACAACCATAAATACAAGATACAAAAAACAGGGTGTGGAGAACAATACAGTAATTTGTAATAAGAATCACAGTGTGAAACAAACACATACAAGGTATCACATACATTACAAAAAACAACACTTGAGACAGAAATTTAAGAAAAAAAAACAAGGTTCATGGGACATTAAGTTGTGTGTGCACATTGCACACTGTTCAGCACTGTGCTGAGAATGAGGCACTAAATCACATTGTTAGAAATGTTCGAAGCACTTCACAAATTCATTAGTTTCTCTGAGGTATGTTGAGTCACATGCATTGATGCACGTGGTTCCATGTCTTGAGCATTGGAGGGGGACTTTTGGGATGGGGCCACAGTACTGACATCACATAGGGCTAAACGTCGTGTGTTGTTGCTATGTTGTTGCAACAGCAATAGGTAGTGCTGGAGCGTCTGCAGTACGCTGTTGAGATTGAAGTCAGACCCACGCATATGATCACGGCAGTACGGTAGGAAGACACAGTGATAGGCCCTCCTCACGTCGATTAATTGTCTCTGAGGTCTTCTTGTTGGGATACATCACTAGTCTAGGTCTCTTCTCTCGCTGGACAGTACTTTACGTTTCCCAATATTGCAGTTCGACGAGGGATGATGGCACGTGGAGTGACTCCACAAGTGTGTGAGGTCATCCATACAGGATCGAACTAGAAGCGACGATTGCCAAAACTGCTCTCTAATAGAGAGGAGAAGTTAGAAATGAGACCATACATTTGTTAGTGTGGCACGATACTGCTTTGTGTATGCAGATCGGCCAATGCTAGTGAGTTGTAAAAACCCAAACAGGTGAGTATATAGCGTCCCTTTCTGTCCTGAGGCACATGAGACGCCGGTTATGACACCATATGTGATCTTCTTCGTGTACTCACGACAACGTGGTCTGCCGCAGGGAATCCCTCCAAACGGCTGCCGCGTCCGGAGAGCTAGTTGGCTGTCGCGTGTGGGTCGCGTGTCAGAGTCAACGACCAGCCTCACTTTCACTTGTGGCCCGGCGAGGGCTGTCTGCCGCCAAATCCCTCAGGTATAGAGCCCGGTGACTGTCAGCTTGTAGGACCGGATGCTCTCGAGCCCTTCACGTAAGGTGGCGCGCTGACGCTTCTTCTGCAGGTAGCCGATGACCTCTTGTTTTTGCTCCGGCTGGCCTCTGCATTGCCACGATCCCCGTCATCTGCACAATTCTTACAAAAATCTTATGCCTCACTTTTCCCCATGACCTTCTATGTTATAATAAATTTACATAACGATACATTGATGGTCTGTCATTTCAGACACTCTTATTTTAATTTTATAGTTATTTATCTGTAGCAATCTTGGTGTATCTAATCTAGACATGGAAATAATTTATCTTGATATTCGTGTAGAGACCGATCTCAGTATTGTACATGGTGTGTGATAACTGATGCTATGTAATGGATGAACAACTAAATGTGCGGACCCGCACTAATATTACTATTAATTATATAGACCGACAGTAGACATGCTCAAGAATTAACTACCATTTGCCAACGATCTACATTCTATGTCTTTTAATTAAATTATGTTGTTATGCAGGTCTAAGTTTTACTGTGCTATAAAGAACATGCAACTATGCTACTTTCGCTCGCCCGTCGTCCCTCCATCTCGGGTCTGTGGTTTGGTGACCTGAAAAATAGCATCTTAGCAAGCGCGCCAAACACTTGTGGTAAAAAACCGCCACAATATTAAGGATCTAGTTATTGTAAAATCCTAAAGTTTAATTTATCCTAGTATATGGTACTCTCTTATTATTATTATTATTATTATTATTTTTGTTTTTTTACCTTATACAACGTCCTTACATAATTACTGTTACGCTGAGATATCTCGCTGCTCGCCGCTATTGACGACAGTGATGTGCGCGCCGTACGACATGGCCTCCGAGTTCTCACTACGCCTCACTGAAACTCCAGAGACTGGGTTAGCCATGGCTATACAAGACAATAAATTTATAGTTGAACTTAATTTTGTATGTGATGCAGTCTTAGCAATGAAAGCGCACCTTTCCAGAGGCAATGTAATTTGACCCAGCCAAGTCTGGTTCCTGTTGAGGATTCCGTCGCCCACCACACATCAGCTACACAGTATGTCACGAATATCCAAGTATAATTCCTTGGTTAATCATCTGTGACAGTCACAAGCAGCACGCTAAATCCCCAACCAGCACATTGGCATGGTAGGCTTTATGCCCGCATTTCTACCGTCTGGGCCCTAGGGCACCATTGGAGTCAAACGCTCACAGGTTAACCCCGACTTTTAAGACAATGATGCTGGCGCAGCTCCGCAAAAAAACTATGCTGCCCATATTCACCCTCGAAATCACGCAATATACCACAATCTTGCAGTGCAATGATGCGTGCCTGCAAGCATTGGTATGAACGTTTCACGAACTGGTTGTGGCCGCTATGGAGCGTAACACGACTTCTCAGAACGCTTCTAAGAGCACGTTCTTGTATGCGCCCGTTTGTGCGACATCTCGTCACTCATCACTATCCCTTATCATGGACACCAGATTGGAAAGGACAAAAACATTGCTCATGGAAAGGTAGTGCCTCTTATAGCATTGACAGTGGAGCTTGCGAACATAAACAGAAAAAAATTAGCAGCAGTAAATTCTTATGCGAGAAAACGCAGCGTGTTAATACTTTAACAATCTTAATCTATGAATGCAACGATTATTGTTCCCCGAAGAAAGTTTCATATATTTGCCTATTCTACTATGTACACCACTTAAACTACTATTATTTCACGAACTTCTTTGTGTGAGAGATGTGTTGGAGTCCTATGGACTAGCGCCAATCCCTTGTCAGACTCCCCCTCCTCTGACGTGCATTGGGATTTGCAGGTCTAATTTCAATTTCCTGGTTCTCCTGTGGGCCTTGATTTCGCTCTCTCCAGTTACGGTCGCTTTGCCGTTTGTTATTCCTCCTGTCCCAGATTCCTTGTCTAGATTGACCCTGTTCCCTGACGTTCTGGTTTCCGTGTCTCTGGTTTCCATAATCTTGAATTGCGTAACCTTGATTTCTGTAGCCCTGGTTTCCTAACTGACGAGCACGATTATGCGATCTGTTGTCGTCTGCCCTTGCTGGCCCGTGGTATTTGTTATTTTGCGCCTTCTTCCTGTCCTTTGCGTCTTGTTTATCGAAGACTACTTCGAGTTCGCGCAGTAGACTCTTGAATGCTTCTAGGTCAGATCCACACTTCCCGACAAGTGTCTGTTGATACTTAACTGGCAATTTGGAAAAACAAAATTTAATGATTTCTCCGTTGCTATATGGACTATCTAAAAACTGATTCTTCTTGAGTAAATCATCAAAAAATTTGGTTGCGCTCCTATGCCCGGACACTTCCAGTTCAGGACAAAATATTATTTCCTCTTTAATCCTGTCTTGCGTTTCCTTTGACCAGTAGGTCCGCAGGAATGCACCAACAAATTCCTGATAAGTCCGACACGTCGCTGCCACGCCCCGCATCTTTTCCGCGGCTTGACCTTCGATGTGTCCACACATGAATTCTAATTTGACCTGGGTTGGCCATGACGACGGTAATGAATTTGTAAATTGCATCACCCAGCTCTTCGGATGCATCGACCCTCCATTATCTTTGAATTTCTGGAGTTTTAGTATCGACAGGAAGTGATTGTGATCAAAATTCTGTCCGATCCTCGCACTGGTGTTGTCACTCGTTTCCGCTACTTGCACGTCTGCTGAGTGTCCTGATCTATCTTGCTGATAACTGTGATGTGCTACGTCTGTATCACAGTGGAAGTGGCATTCAGGATTCACTCTTCTAAGTGGGCTGCAATTATTGGAGCTATTACTCGCTGTTTCTGCGTGTGCATTGTTCGTTCCGCACGCTGTCACTGGGCTAGAGCGCGGCGGGCTTTTCCTCGGAGACACAATCCTGTGTACTCCATCATTGGTATCCGACCGCGCAGTGCTCGTGTGCCCGTTTCGCTCTAGTTTTGCCATCCGACTCTCTACTTCTTTCATTCGTTTCGTGATGTTCGTAACCGCAATATTACCTTGAGTCTTTAAGGCCGCTAGGAATTTTGAGTGGACTTGTGTCGCACGTCGCAAGCGCCCTGCGAGTTGAGAAGTTACTCTTGCGATTTTCATTGCCCCTGTTGCTGCAGTTTTGGCTAGGCCTGCTACTTTTTGTGCTACCAATGACATTTGTTTTGCTTCTCCACATTCTTTCTTTATTGTTAGTAATTCCCCACGAATTTTCCCTATATGCGAAATTATTGCCTCAGTGTCCTTCTTACGCTGTTCGTCAGCTTCTTCCTTCTCCCTCTTACTCTGTTCGTCAGCTTCTTCCTTCTCCTTCTTACGTTGTTTCTCCTCTTCTTCCTTCTCCCTCTTACGCTGTTTGTCAGCTTCTTCCTTCTCCTTCTTACGTTGTTCGTCAGCTTCTTCTTTCATTGATCGTAGGAAGCTCAGTATTGGGTTAATGTCATCATTTTGATCCTCGTCACACATGGGTGATGTAACTCTGGACACCTGGGTGCTAGAGCTCTGACGTGGCCGAGCTGGCCCCTGTCTGCTCTCGTTCGTTTGATTATAAACTTCTGCTACCGTCTCGACCTGTGTGACTGTCTCTGTTTCATCCTCTACCTCACTATCATAATCACGGCCGCAACGCTGCTCTAAGATCGCGTCCAAATCACCTTCCTCATCGATGACCCTGGCGTCCTGTCCTGCTAAAAATGTGCCCATCTCATCTCCGAACCTATTCCCGTCGGTAAACTGCCCCTTAGCCATTATGCTATCCTCTTTTGTTTTAGCGTCGCTCGATAATAGTCGTGCCTTACATCTCGTTATCATTCATGCAAAACAAATTTATCAAAAATGCACAATAAAATTAATCTACTCCATATATTTTTTACACATAGACCTAAAGTTTCAACAACGCCGCTCCAACGCTGTAATTATACGCACGATTTGTTGTGGTACAGAAACCGCACACAAACCCAACAAAGTGTGATGTGATACGGACACACCATCAAAGGAACACAAAAACAATGAACAAAAAAAAATATATATATACTGAAAACAAAAACTGTAATCATGCGCCGCTACTTAAAAATAAACGCGGAACTACCAGAAAAAACTTGGGTATTAATCAATAAAAAAAATTAGAGAAAAAAATTTGAATGTTCGTACTAAGAATACTGTTTGTTAATCAGTGATTCTCAGGAAAGATCCGAGGCTAAGGGTCGCCATATTATGCGAGGTGCCGGGGCTAGCAGTGTATTTAACACTCAATTCTTCTAGAATCTACATATGTACATGATGCTCTAATCTCCCCCTATTCTAACTCCAACTTTTGCTGTTGCACAAGGATAAAAAAAATACGCGAACTGACTCTAATCAACCCTGCCAGTGGAGTAGAAGAGAGTTTGGCACCTGCAATAATTTAATTTGATAAATAAGTTAATTAAGCGAAGGTTTCATTAACATAATGAGGAATGATGTGGTTGCTCTACCTATTAACAGAATGAAAGTTCTGTCCAAAATAACAATATGATTTATTAAGACTAAACACAAAATAATAAACAACAACACATGAAACATTAACAATACATCAAATTGGCTCTAATTGGATACTTAAACAAACGCTGTGAATGTGAAGTTGTCCCTAAACTAGATTGTGAGGATTATGACGAAGTGATATGTGCAGCCAATTCCTAGCAACTCAATTCTTAGAGAAAACACATAGCCAACCCAACATTAATTGCTGCTACCCAAGACAGAACAAAGTTAGAAAAAGACGAACAGGCGCGCTCTGCTGAGCTCTGATTGTCACCTAGGAAAATCCCTATCTGCCGGTGCTGCGGACATACATTACCAAACCGACTTCTTGACTCCCAGGACACGATCTGCCGTACCGGAGCCGTTGGCTGGTTGCTTCGACGTCCTCGACCGAAAGGCGAGGGCCAACTACCCACCAGAGCACCCGTACAAAACCGAACACAGAACATTCCCGCCCCCACGACAGTGGCCGTGGTTAAACGTTCCAATCAGCAACTCGAAAACCGGCGGAAAATTCCACTCCATTGCCGGAACGCTACCATTCCACCAATGGAGATTCTTGGCGCCAATTTCTGCGCCGATCTTGCTACGTCACAGAGCTATGCCCTGAGCAAGCCAATCACAGTTACTATTTTGCAGAAAGCGCGGGAATTTTCCCGCCACAGCTGCCTGGGTACACAAGTCATTCCCACGCCTCGCTGGTAGCCCGCCAGAAAGTGTTTTCGCTAAGTTTCTGCGAAGTAACGGAACCTCTAGCCCAGCCGCTACTTCTGCCCCTGTGGGTGTGCCTCTTGACAATGTCGGCGTCTGGAAAGCATTCACTCGACCCCCTCACACCTGTCGGCTTATCCTTTCAAAGTCAGACCGAGCCCGCCTGTCACTGGACCACCCGGGTGACGAGAGACGCTGCGTGGGAAGTCCGCGTGTGAAGGAATAGCAACTTTCCACCGCATGCAATTAGAGAGGAGAATCGTAAGATAGAAATATGAGAGGGGGCTCATGCCACCTCTCAGTTCCTTGAACATGCCATGCTGGACATTCTTTAGTTCACACAACAAATAATTCATAATACACACTTTTGTATGTGAAATACTTTAGCATGGCTTGATGAGGTACCTCAACAAATTATTCTCTGTAACATTATTGAATGAAGAGAAGCGAGGTATGCTACATTAGTTATTTTCATGTCATGTACATTTAACAGCTTCCTCACTGCTAAAAAAGGATTTGTTTAGGTGCTTCAGCGGTTGTGTGATACGCTCCTCCCAGTTGAATTGATTATGAAGTTGTAAGCTCCCCATTATATTTCTCTGTACGATATTTAACCCAACTTTACCTCCAACTCTGCAAAAAGTCTGTGTATTACCAAAAGTATGTATCCAGGAACTGTCATAAAACATAAATTGGTATGCTAACAGTTGCTGGAACAGAACCTAATTTAAACTGAACTGGTGTCAACATAACTCATCTTTATATTAAGTGTGCAACTGAAGTAAACCAATCATCTGGTAGTAATCAATTATTTATTTCGGGTCTCGACAACGTTGTGGCAGATTTCTCGAAAGTGCAATAGCAAACAGTAAGCAGGCAGCATCTAAACTACTTTTCTACATCTAAATAAGTACTCAAACTGTTTCCTATCAAATGGTGCAATGTGGTAATGTGTAATGATAAATCCTTAAGCAGTGGATGTGGAGAGTTATTATTTCTATGAAATGATATTCCAAAATAACGATTTTAGAATCAATAATGATTTCCAAAGAACAGAGTAAAGCTTTCCGTGATCTTCAGACATAACGTAGGCCAGAACAGTACTATGCTTAACAAACTGAACAATGATTTGAAAAGGTTACAATGTTAACAAACAATTTCTATTAAAAAAAAACAAACAGCTTGACCATTTGATATCTTAATGCATGACTCAGGGAAGTGGGGTGGTCTTTCTCTCAGCTCTGAACCAGTTATCTAGCAGACAGTAGTTGTTATAACAAACTAGCTGCACAGTGCTGCAGTCTTACCTCAGATTTCTTCTCTTAAAAAATAATAACATTATTCAAAAAGTACGTTCTCTCCTTTTCCGAAAATGTACATCATATTCATCCTTATTTTCCATTACAATAAATCTTTCTACAAGTAACAGACACAATCACAAGTCAATACAGCACTACTGAATACATACATTACATAATATATTTCAACTAAATATGTATCAAAGTGCACGCAGGCAAAGACTACTGTGCCACAACAAGACCAAAGGTTGCTTAACAGTAAAATAATTTGCTCTCTCTCTGATGTGCACATAGATACCTTACAAAAATCAGAATGACCTATTCAACTTACATATCCTTCATTTTCCCTGAGTCTTATTTTGTACAAGTTAATTTCAGATAGGAACAAGATGAGGACAAGATTCTGAACATTAAGGATAGGAAAATACAAAACACGAACTCAAAGAGAAATATCTCTGTAGAAGAATATGTGTTAATGAACATATAAAAACATTTACAAGATTCAATAACATGTGAATGATTTAATCAATACAGTTCATAACACAAGGATATTATGTTTCATGTCCATGAGAACGTTCTGCAAGGGCTATTTTGAATGTCTGTACACATTTTTGCTGTATTAAGTAGTATTGGTGATCTACTGGTGATGTAGACTGTTTTTGTAGCACAAAGAAGTAGGGAAGTGTATTTCACATTTTCTTAAATGCTTTTATTTATCAGCCAAAAGAATTTCATGTACATTTCAAAGTATTACGACCAGCGTTGCACACCGTTGAGCCTGAAGCTAGTATATTTTATTCTTCTTCATGAGAGACCAGAAAATATAGAAATCCTTCTTTGCTCCTTTAGGGGTAAGACATTATTTATTTGTTATGTGCACAGGGATCAAAGTTATCAGTTTTGACAGGGCCAAAGAATTAAGTGCCTAAGGGGCTGAATGTATTTTGCTGTGACTGAATTTCTTTACTGGTATTGGGGAACTGAGCTGCCCAATCAGTTCGTATAAAGTTTTTGCTACCAGTAATGCAGAGTAAGTACACCACTTGCAATATCCACACTCTACACGATAACTCCAGGTATGCATGCATTATCAGTTCACAGTCATTCAGTATATTACAAAGAAGAAATAGTTTTAAAAAAGATAGTAAGTAAAATCAGTTACACAAAATCTTAAATCACCCATTCATTCAATAATTATTTAAAGACGGCTACAAAGTTTATGTATCAAAGTAATCGATAATCGGCACACAACACAAAATTTCACATATTCATCACAAAATTTTAGATGACTTGGCTGGAAAAGACGTACAGCGTTAGTAAAATTTGCGCAGAGATACTATTTCTTTCGAGAAATCCATCTCTATCTTATTGCGTATTACAATAAAAATCATCAAACTCCCCTGACAGACAAGATCCACCCACATATGTAAGCTCCCTACTAAATGTTCCTTTATGAAATTTAACGTAGCCTTACCTCTCATTCTACAAAAAGTCTGCGTATTACCAAAACCATGTACCCACAAACTATTACGAACCTTAAACTCGTACGCTAACCTTTGACTGAACAGAACCTAATTGGAACTGAACTGATTTCAGTACAACTTGTATATATATTAAATACGCAACTGAAGAGAAACAATTATCTGTCAGTAGTCAAAATTTCCACATACTTCGCGTCTCGACAATGCTGTTGCAGAATTCTCAAAAACCCAACAGCTAAAAGGAAGCAGACAGCGTCTAAGTTAGTTTTCTTCGTCTAAATAAATATTTAAATTAAAACTTCCTGGCAGACTAAAACTGTATGCCGAACCGAGACTAGAGCTCGGGACCTTTGCCTTTCGCGGGCAAGTGCTCTGCCGACTGAGGTATCCAAGCACGACTCGCGACCCGTCCTCATAGCTTCAGTTCTGCCACTACCTCTTCTCCTCTTCCAGGAGCACTAGTTGTGCAAGGTTCGCAGAAGAGATTCTGTGAGGTGTGGAAACTACGCGACGAGCTGTTGGCAGACCTGAGGCTGTGAGGGCGGGTCGCGACTTGTGCTTGGGTACCTCGGTCGGCAGAGCACTTGCTCGCGAAAGGCAAAGGTCCCGAGTCAGAATCTCGTCCCAGTACCCAATTTTATCTGATAGCAAATTTCATATCAGCGCACACTCCATTGCAGAGTGAAAATCTCATTCTGGAATATTCAAAATGTTCCCTACTACATGGTGCACGTAATAATTCGCAATGATAAACGTTTAAGGAGTGGAATGGGGAGAGTAACTAATCCTATGAAATGATATTTCAAAATAACGATTTTACATTGAAGTTTGTATTCAAAAGGACAGAGTAAAGGTTTGCGTCATCTTCACACATTATGTTGATCTGAACAACGCTGTGCTTAACAAAGTGGACAATAATTTGGAAAGGGTACAATATTAACATACATTTTCTGCAAAAAACCAAACACCTTAATCAGTTGATATCTTAATGCATGACTCAGGGAAGTTCGGTGGTCTTCGTATCAGCTCTGAGCAAGTTATCTAGCTGACAAGAGTTGTTCTAATAAATTAGCTGCGCTCTGCTGCAGTCGTACCTCAAACTTCTTCAGGAAGATGATTGGCTTTTCGGCCAATCAAAGCAGAGGTCTTTAACGCAATTTCGTCGCAAGATATGATTTTGCGATTTTATCTGAGGGAGCCCTTGCCTGGCTCTAGTTACACGAGGTCGTCTATCCTGGAGCACTGATAATTTTTTTGTTAACATCATATTATATTGGTAGTATGGGTTATGTTATTAATTCCTAAAAGACTGTGACTAGATATCGATGCCGTTTACGGAAATTTCGAGTCTTTTTAGTGCGAATTGAAGCAGTCTTTTGATTGCTATAAATTCAGCATGGTATGTTCCGACAGTGGCTAATAGTATTCAATAGCATGTACCAAAACCTTTTGCAGAACTTCATAGCGAAATTATTCGTTGTGGCTGCTTTGGGTTCGGAACTTGTAATCTAACGTCCTTTGGGGGCACACTCTGTAGCATACACTGGGACGTCTCATTCACCTTGCGGTGACTTTTTCTGCATTACATGAACTTTCCCTGAAGCTACGAGTAATTGTTTTTCTACAGGAAAACTGTAATCGAAACCAGTCGGACTACGGGTCTCGGTTCGGTACAAGGTCTTTTGGTGTCGGGTTTTGCTAACTACTAAACAAGCGAAGTAAGTTAAATCAGCTTCGTTTCAAAGCTGAACTCAATTTACACATGGAGTGTCTGTGGTTCGAATACAAGCTCTTTGTTCTACGAACGTTCAATTTAAACTATCAGTTCTCGTTTACAGTTGCACAGTGCGCCACGCAGAATTAGTTATTCGAAATTAAGTCCATTTTATAGAGATAAAGCAGAATTTGCACAGTCCTCATTTACGAAAGTCCGTTAATATTTTCCGACACTCCACAGTTACTTGAAATTCAATATTTTTTTTAAATGCTGAATGTAAACACGCCAGATCATGACAAGATCCGAGCACTGACTCCTCATGAACTGCTTATAGCACTCGTGGAAGCCCTACCATAGAGCGTGAAAATACTGTCTTCTTATTGGGTGAACCCAAATGCAGCCAGTCCGCTTTCGAGATTCGTCTGCACCCTGCGTTTTCCATTTTGAACCTGTTACTTTATCAAGGGGCTTTAGACCAATTGTATCACAAAATTATTTGCAAATAAACAAATAAACTCAGTTAATCACCTCGTTAAATGACTGAACTAATGAAATACGCTTCTTGTTTCTCCAGGACCGTAAACTGCCATCTCATTACACGAAGTTTCTCTACATATGTAACTGATCCACACTATACAGATCAATTTGCCCACGCTGTCACACTCAGGTACTTACAATTTCAAGTATGCATATGTCACATACATACCACACTTCTTCGTTCATTCACTAAAGTAGTAAAACAGATGAAAATGACATTATTTAATGTATAACATAATGTAAATGAAAATAGGAAAATCATTAAAAAAAGTATTTTACAGAAAAGCGTTTTTCTCTGTGACTGTACGGTTAGATATCTCATTACACACCTCCACTCATCTTTAGCCAGTACATGTGAACTTGTCAGGAAATTTCTAATTCGTGGACGTTCTAGAACGTGTGTTTTAAGAAATTTGTAAATGTCCAAAAGTGTTGTGCAGGCCAAGGTTAAATTAAAGTTGTTTTATTCCACTGCGTGTATCGTAAAAGTCAACGTAACTTATAATAATGTATTTACTATTTCATCGCCTGTAAGGTGGTGACTCAACCTATAGGCCGGAGATGCGCGTTGGTTCAAACGATACAACATCCGACATTGTTAACGGACGTCTCTCAGAACATATGCAGCTAAGTTCTGGTTCTATGTGAACGATGATGGTGCTATGCCATGGGACCCTTGTTGAAAGATTACATGAAATCGACATTTTTGTGTTGCATAACTTGTTGATGAGTTTCATCGCATCGCGACCACTCTCTCTCTTTCGTCTGAATATTACCGCGGCATACATGTAATGATTTAAAATTGTGCGATGTCATCCGAAGAGCGAGGTGCCAACGCGAGGTAGGTATTTCGCGACGGAACCACAATAGACATGGTCACTGACAAAAGCAACGGCGCAAAAGAGGCTATGGCGTAGACACGCCCAGAGGCTGCATGCGCCACACACTCAGCTCGCTTACTTACGTCTGACGAGGGGACAGTACGCACTTGTCCAGACCGATTTGATTCCTATTCATAGGGTGTGCAGATCATGGCTAGGATTTGTAAAAAGGAAGGCGCAACTCTCAACTGTTTTCGAGAAAATTGAGTTTGAATATTTTAAGGATGCATATGTACTAGTGTCTGTTCGCTACCAGCGAGGCAATCCGTAGCCGAGCGAATAAACAATGAGCGAAGAAACACTTTCATATCTTGGAGGACTCTGGTTCGAATCTCGCTCCTGCCACTGTTTCTTCATCTTTTTTTCGTTTTTTATAACTGTGCAAATTATAAGTACCTAAGCAATCATTTATTGTTGGATTCATATACCATTATCGTAATCTTCACCTTGAAAATTCGAATTTTGTTCTAACGTTTTGGTAGAGCTTTATCAGTATAACCGTGTTCCTGCAGGCACATTTCGGCCCACCATGAGCCCATTGTCCCAGTAATCCTGCAGTTAGTTTTGTTCCACCAATAACATTTTCTTGTTCATAAACAGCTTTCTGTTGTTTAAGGTAGTAACGGAGCGCCGCTTACAGACACGAAGAATACTTAAATTCGTACGGTAGCTTCCGAAGTAATTACGTATCAACGCTCCAACGTGTCCGATGTGTTGATCTGCCTGGTATTTCGACAGCACGAGAAGTTGAACCTCATTGTGATGCCTAATCGCTTCACGGTGAAGCTCTAAAACTACTATTAAAAACGACACTTATGTACAGTTCCGCAATATTACAAGATTGGGGTCGTCAGCCAAGCTGGAGAGCATGCAGGACGGAGTTCGGTCACTCGTCGTAGAAGGGTAGTTTCACCTCTCAAAAGGGTAAAAGGTTTGAAAATATGAGAAGATCATATAAAACAAGGTGGAAGAAGCCATGAGCAACCTAAAACAGTTGATTCGTGGACCTATGATTGTTTCATAGAAGCTCGAGAATGTAATCGGCTAGTGACTACGTGAAACCTGCAGCACTGGGCTCTTGCAGCTGCTATACAGTTTCCTGATTTAAATTTTCAAGCTTCTGGCTAGTGGGACGTCTTCTTCAAACGAAGATATCAGGCTCGTCAGAGAGATGTCACCAGATTTGAGATCTAAAACGCTTATCTTCAATAGGTTCTTGATGCAGCAGCAAATTTCCAAATGCAGATTCGAGCGCTCATAGCAAAATACGACAAGTATTTTGTTATTAACATTGATCAAACGGGAATTACACACAAAAATTACCTCATTCACTTACATCAATAGCGGTAGTATATTTATAGACCAAATGGTGCTAATTTGTGGATGTTTGTTCTAGGATGCCAACGTCAATCAATTTATAACCGAACTCGCGTCGAACGCGGAAAAAAAGTGGTACTTGTGCAATGAAACGATATGCGCAAGGTGCCACATTCGTATACCGCACAATATGTTGTCACCTTCTCTGAGAAACGACTACCAACGATATTCGTTTGCGTGCAAGAGACCACTGGGTCATTTGGACCAAGGATGAGAAAAGAAACTGACGAATACGCACACAAACACAGAAACGTTGCAGTAACATCTTCAATGTCTGGCAAACGCACAATAGTATCATATAGGAAATTTGTAATTGACATCTTGAAGCCATACCTGAGAGAAGAGCAATTTCTTTTGCTCCTCTATTCATGGGGAGGGCAAACGAAACCGGTTTTGTACGAGGAAATTTTTCCAGATAGAGAGGGTTTCCCAACGGACGGTGTTAAAGTAATTCCTCCACAATGTACTCCGTAAATGCAGACCTGCGACTTTTTTTTATAGGTAGGTGAAAAACGTTATAAAACGACTACAGAATTGTTCTTACATTATCGAACACAATAGAGAATTTCACGAGAATCCTGCACAAAAATTCAATAAATCATACACCATCTGTACTTGCACCAATATTCGGTGACATGATCAGATATGTGTAGTATGCCACGAAATCGTGTGATGATCGAGAACCGTTTACGAGCAGAAACCAAGTTTGTTTTGCAGTAGAGACATTGAAAAAACCGTGCTCATGCAAGAAATCTTCGTTCATTGTATGTGCTGTACATCACAAGAATTAATGTTTTACTTGTTTTTACTATCAGTAACATCCTGATTCGTGCCGTGCTCAATTTGTGTCACTAATGTAGGTACGGTAATGTCAAGAAAAAGACTGCACTGATTTTATTCAAAATATCGTGTATCCTTCATTATTTCCAGTGCCTTCATAAAGACATTTTGGCTTCGTACTTCTCCGGATAAATGTTATGCAAATAATAAATGATTCATTAAATAATGATAATCTGGAAATCAATAACATATCTGTTGTTAGTGTTACGTTTGAATAAAAAAGAAGTACCTGCAGCGAGGTTCGATCCACAGACATTGCGTTTCTGAAACTAAGCACTTAAGGAATTGTCTGCCGATTTCTTGCCCGACAGCAACACACAACAGTATAATCACGCATGCCTAGAACCTTCCAACTCTGTTTCCCTGAAAACGGTTTAGAGGTGCGCCTTCTTCTGCACGTAAGCTGAAGTATTAGACATGCTCTGCACACCCTGTCGACATGAATCAAGTCGGTGAGGGCAAGTACGTACGGTCCCCTTGTGAGCCCAGTGCCTCCGAGCCCAGTCAGCAACCACTTGCATTTATAAGGTTAAACCTTGCGTATCCACAATGGGGGGGTATCAATCCGTCGTTAGGCCCTTTAGATTTACGAAGATGGCAAGTCAAACAGATATTGTGTTTCCATAGCTATTAATTCAAGGCCAAAGGCCAACGTTCACAATTCATGGTCGGAAGATTCCATTTGGAAAATAAATCTGATGCTCATTTCCCTGTCGGCGAATGAGAACACCTAACAACAGCAGCAACCTCTCCGCCGCGCTCTGCGACACAAACTGGCTGCGGAGACGGCTCACGTGATATGCAGATGACGCAAGCCACATGTTACAGAAGCACAGGGCCAGACTCATCTGACCATGAGCAGGCACAGAACCCGAATAGCTCGAGCGGATAACGCTTTTACCACATAACTTCGCACATACAGTGACGACAGTTGCTCCGTTTGGCAAGACTTAGAGGCTAAAAATGTTATTGCCACCAGGAAGCCGATCGAACTTGATATCTGTGGCGGCCGGCCACTGGCATTGTTTTATATAAAAATGGTACTCGAGCTTAAGATCCTTCACGGCCTAGCAAACAGAATGTCTACCCTCTGGGGTGAAATCGCTTGGGACCGTTGAGTTACTGCATAGCGTCGAGGATGGCCCTGCTAATCCATCCACTACGTATTCACATGACGCCATGGGACTGAAAACAACGTGAGAAGCAGTTTCTTTAGGTTGTGATCCGATCACCGTCGAGTTCCGACTCACGAAGGCAGATATTTCTCCGTACACAAAGCGTAACACGGACTCTTCACCAACAATTAACATTCAAATGTGCTTCGGAATAGGAAACCCGCTGCGTAATATTTTCTTATATACAAAATTAAGATTGCGTTACTCCAGCCTACTTGTGTGGTTGCGCTGAAACGCTGATCATTTGCATATCCAAGCGCCTAATAACCATCTGCCGTATGACACTTTTATGATGTTGCAATTCAAATAGGCTAAAGGCGGCAACTTTCTGCTAGATAGGTTGACTGCAGTATTCTGATAAATCGAAGCTGGTCAGGGCGACAGCAATATTTTCCATTCTGCTGTCACAAGACCAGTCATTACTTCCTTATCTGTTGCTTACGTTTGATTACGAACTGGTGTAACTTGTAGCTCTTTCACAACGAAGTGAGGAGTTTCCTTTCGTTGATATGATACCAGGTACTAGTAGCAGCTAACCAATGACATGCTGCCCTTTTCCTCCACCCCCTCCTCATTATTTTCAACACCTCAGCTCTCAAGTTCTGGGTTTTGTAGTGTGACAAGTGTCGTATCTTTTTTTTTTTTTTTACTTCCACCGCCGCAGCAACCATTACAGCTCATTTTGTTTGAATCTTAAATTAAATAAAACGGAAAAACTACGGCATAGCATCTATGTGATATTTAATAAGGAGTGCTGCAATAGTTGCGAGATGTAAAAATGTGACGAGGGTTTCCTAGAGGTGGTCCCGAACAGGAACTGGAAAATGTGCTCGCATTTCTTTCCAAAAGCTTCATGTCACATCTTTTACGGACTACGGCAGTACCTCTTGGAGAAATTTCAGATACCTGTGACAAATTGGGCGGTGAAGAAGAAAGGTTTACGTCCCCATAAAACCATCAACGATTCGTACACATTCAAACAGTGACTTCATACAGCAGGTCTGCTAAAAATCAGAGGAGCGTGTGTCAAGACGGTTCTTTCGACTCTTGAAAGGAGCCTCCCAGAAGAAAGGCTGTGGATCAGAGGAAGTCGTCTTGGATACCGAAGGACGTCAACAGACAGGAACTAGGAACAGTTCTGATGTTAGAATTGTAATGTATTACAAATAATACAGTAAAATATTGAAGCAAGTGATCCAGAAATCGAAGCAGCTTTATTATGAGAAAAAGATAATTACATCATTCAATAAAATAAAAACTGTATAGGATATGGTAAAGACAGAGACAGGTGGGGCCAAAAAGGAAGAGGTATAGATAGCTCTACAAATAAATGAGACTTTGGTAACAAGTGCATATAGTGTTCCAGACCTCTTAAACAAGTATTTTATTTCTATTACTGACTGACAGCTTGAGGTTATCAGGTTCAGTAAATGGTGCAATGGAGTATCTAAGACCAGTCTTTAAAAATAACTTCAGTGAAATCTAAATGACTCTCATGTCTCCCAAAGAAATAGCGTCCATCATGAAATCCTTAAAATCTAAGTATTCCAGTGGGTATGATAATATATCAACAAAGTTAACCAAAGAGTGCTCAAGCGAGTTGAGTCCTATCATAAGTTATTTGTATGATCAATTTATTATCAGGAGAACATTTGCAGACTGGCTAAAATATGCTGAAGTTAAGCCTCTTTAAAAGAAGGGGAATAAAGTGATACCATCAAACTATGGACCAATTTCACTTTTGTCGGCTTCCCCAAAAATATTTGAAAAGGTTGTGTTCAAGTGTCTCCCTAAGCATCTCACTACAAATAATATATTGTCCAAGTCACAGCTTGGATTTCTTAAGGGTTCTGAAATAGAGAAAGCTTTTTACACTTTCATTGAGAGTATACTTAATTCATTAGATAATAAATTAGAGGCTACTGGTATTTTCTGTGACCTGTCAAAAGCCTTTGATTGTGCGAGCCACCGCATTCTCTGAAGTAAATTAGAATATTACGTTGTCACCAGCAATGCTGCAAAATGCTTAGAGCTTTAGCTATCTAACAGAAGACAAAGGGCGTCGTTGCGAAATACCTGTACAGTAAGCAGTCAGTCTTCATCTGACTAAGTATTAATAATACGTGGTGTTCCTTAAGGTTCCATCTTGGGTTCATTGCTTTTTCTTCCATACATTAATGATCTCTCATCTGTTACATTGCCATATGCTAAGTTTGTTTTGTTTGCAGATGACACAAACATTGCAATAAGTAGCAAGTCAAGTACAGAGTTAGAAATAACTGCTAATCAAATTTTCTCTGATATTAATAAATGGTTTAAAGCTAATTCACTGTCATTTCACTTTGAGAAGGCCCACTATATGCAGTTCAGATTCTGTAAGAGATTGTCTTCCCGTACGTGTATAACGTATGAAGACATGCAGATCGAAGAGGTTCACAGTGTTAAATTTCTGGGAATACAACTCAATAATAAATTCAGTTGGGAAGGACATATCACAGAATTGCTTAAGCTCCTAGACAAGTCTCTATTTTCAGTGAGAATGATGTCAGGTGTAGGAGATGTAAATATAAAAAAAACTTGCATACTTTGCTTAATTTCATTCTATGTCATTTGGGACCATATTGTGGGGCAACTCATCAAACCGAGCAAACTTTTTTAAGCTCCAAAAGGGTGTGATAATAATCAATGGTGGCGTAAATTCAAGAACATCATGTGGAAACCTGTTCAAGGAACTTTGTATTCTAATCACTGCTTCTCAGTATATTTATTCCTTAATGAAATATGTTGCAAGTGATACATCTCTATTTCCAACCCTAGCTCAGTACATAGCATCAATACTATAAATAAGAAAAATTTACATAAATACCTAAAATTACTTACCTTGGACCAAAAAGGGGTACAATATTCAATCAATTGCCAGCAACCATGACAAACTTGGTTTCATATGAAGCACAGTTTAAACAGGGTTTGATAAACTTCTTGATAGGCAACTCCTTCTACTCTACAGATGAATATCTTAACAGGGACTGTTAAGCCTGCTCAAGTAAAAACGTCTGTTAGATTTCAGTTTTGACAGCACTTGGTCACAACAACTAAGATTAGGTATTTTGTGTATGATAAATTTGTTACTAGTGCATAACAATGTTTCATTCTAACAGCGTGTTAATTCTGTAAATATTAGCTATTCCAGTTTATCGGATTGTATTCACCTATTTCGACAGTCTCGTGACAAATGATCCGGGTAGTAAGTATGATGGTAATCCCAAAGGTAAGGTCTTCTACTTTTTTATAAGTACATAGACCTGTTTATTTCTACAATGGTTTATATCAGTTTACAGCTTGAACATTTAGCTATTTTTCTACTTAACCACCATATCTGTCGATGCATTTTTGTAGTCGCTGTAGCAGTTTTTGTGTGCCCATGTCATACCAGTTCGCCGCCATGCTGTTCAGAAAGTTATGAACCTCTTCTTACACCTCGTCGTCGGAGCTGAATCGTTTTCCGGCCAAATATTCTTTTAACCTAGGGAACAGGTGATAGTCACTGGGCGCCAAGTTAGGACTGTAGGGTCGGTGGGTGATTATGTTCCACTGAAACAGTTGCAGGAGAGCAACTGTTTGCCGAGGGATGTGTGGGCGAGCGTTGTCATGGAGAATGTGTACGCCCTTGCTCAACATTCCTCTTCTCCGGTTCTGAACTGTCCATTTGAGATTTTTCACAGTGTCACAGTAGCTGTCAGCGTTAATTGTGGTCCCAGCGATTCAGCTCCGACGACGAGGTGAAAGAAGAGGTTCATAACTTTCTGAACAGCATGGCGGCGAACTGGTATGACATAGGCATACAAAAACTGCCACAGCGTCTACAAAAATGCATCGACAGGAATGGTGATTTGTCGAAAAATAGCTAAATGTTCAAGTTGTAAACTAACGTAAACCATTTTAGAAATAAACAAGTCTATGTAGTTATAAAAAGATAGGAGACATTACTTTTGGGATTACCCTCGTATTGTATTCAAATGTTTCGTGTTTGTGTGTTATACTTTCTGACATGTTACACACCAGCGAGAATCATCTCATTTTTTGGGTGTATGGAACGAAAACGGAATCAAATCTAATCTAATCTAAGAGATACGTATCTATTTGAGACGAGTTTCCTGTAGTGTTACCTGTGTTAAAAAGCCGGTGGTAAAAACTAGGAATTAGTGATGACAATGAACGCTTTTGCGTAAAATTGTGGCACTTTATGTTGCGCTCGATGTGGTTAATGGTATATCATTTGACACAGCATCAATACTAGTCGTCGACGTTGATACTAGTGTGACTGACTTGTTCCGGTATGAAAGGTCGTAGTGAAACAATTAATTGTTCCTATAAGGCTTCAGACTGACACATTTTCTTCTTTTCTGCACACAGGTGCTTATAGTACCCGATATTGACTACCTGCTTCCCTCAGAGTAAGATGAACTGACTTTTTTTTATTCCCAAGGCATGAATTGGCAGTTTCCTAAGCACGTAACTTATTTAAGTAATACATTAGAATGAGAGAGATGGTGATCAAGAGACATATGAAGGCAGAAAGGAATACATACACGATTTTTCAAAGTCTTTGCAACAAACGTTTGCAAGTTATTTATCAAGTCATTGGGAGCACTTCCTGTTAGAGACAATATTTGTTTGGTATATGCGAGTCCTCTGTACCTCCTGAAAGCGGGTAGACTGAGCTTATGGACAATCCTTCTTAAAGTTTTATTATATAGAATCACGCTATCTATCCATTCACCGTAGTAGACAGCATGCAGAGGAGACACACCTGCTTAGTAGGCACTGATAGATCCATGAAATCGCGTCGTTCCAGGACCGACGAATTCTAAAATAGGACGTCTAGAGGTGCTGGGTAGCGTGACGAAACAGTTTGTCCTAAACAAAAGTTGTTCCTCATGACGAGATTTAACAATCTTGGGCGTCGTAACAAAACTTTGCAACATTTATTCCAGTCTTCTATTATGCCATTTGCTTCTCCCTCCTGTCTTCGTCTATTTACCCCTGCCCCCTGTCTCTGCATCTCTCTATCTACCCCCTCCCCCCTCTCTATCCATCACCCCCACCTAAATATACCCACAGGTAGTGAGTACTACATGTACGAAGTTTGGCTGAATTCGAATCGATATTCATAATTTCTACATCTCCTCCTGACATGTATTCTATATATATACACTCCTGGAAATGGAAAAAAGAACACATTGACACCGGTGTGTCAGACCCACCATACTTGCTCCGGACACTGCGAGAGGGCTGTACAAGCAATGATCACACGCACGGCACAGCGGACACACCAGGAACCGCGGTGTTGGCCGTCGAATGGCGCTAGCTGCGCAGCATTTGTGCACCGCCGCCGTCAGTGTCAGCCAGTTTGCCGTGGCATACGGAGCTCCATCGCAGTCTTTAACACTGGTAGCATGCCGCGACAGCGTGGACGTGAACCGTATGTGCAGTTGACGGACTTTGAGCGAGGGCATATAGTGGGCATGCGGGAGGCCGGGTGGACGTACCGCCGAATTGCTCAACACGTGGGGCGTGAGGTCTCCATAGTACATCGATGTTGTCGCCAGTGGTCGGCGGAAGGTGCACGTGCCCGTCGACCTGGGACCGGACCGCAGCGACGCACGGATGCACGCCAAGACCGTAGGATCCTACGCAGTGCCGTAGGGGACCGCACCGCCACTTCCCAGCAAATTAGGGACATTGTTGCTCCTGGGGTATCGGCGAGGACCATTCGCAACCGTCTCCATGAAGCTGGGCTACGATCCCGCACACCGTTAGGCCGTCTTCCGCTCACGCCCCAACATCGTGCAGCCCGCCTCCAGTGGTGTCGCGACAGGCGTGAATGGAGGGACGAATGGAGACGTGTCGTCTTCAGCGATGAGAGTCGCTTCTGCCTTGGTGCCAATGATGGTCGTATGCGTGTTTGCCGCCGTGCAGGTGAGCGCCACAATCAGGACTGCATACGACCGAGGCACACAGAGCCAACACCCGGCATCATGGTGTGGGGAGCGATCTCCTACACTGGCCGTACACCACTGGTGATCGTCGACGGGACACTGAATAGTGCACGGTACATCCAAACCGTCATCGAACCCATCGTTCTACCATTCCTAGACCGGAAAGGGAACTTGCTGTTCCATCAGGACAATGCACGTCCGCATGTATCCCGTGCCACCCAACGTGCTCTACAAGGTGTAAGTCAACTACCCTGGCCAGCAAGATCTCCGGATCTGTCCCCCATTGAGCATGTTTGGGACTGGATGAAGCGTCGTCTCACGCGGTCTGCACGTCCAGCACGAACGCTGATCCAACTGAGGCGCCAGGTGGAAATGGCATGGCAAGCCGTTCCACAGGACTACATCCAGCATCTCTAGGATCGTCTCCATGGGAGAATAGCAGCCTGCATTGCTGCGAAAGGTGGATATACACTGTACTAGTGCCGACATTGTGCATGCTCTGTTGCCTGTGTCTATGTGCCCGTGGTTCTGTCAGTGTGATCATGTGATGTATCTGACCCCAGGAATGTGTCAATTAAGTTTCCCCTTCCTGGGACAATGAATTCACGGTGTTCTTATTTCAATTTCCAGGAGTGTATAATGTCCGAGTCTCTTCGTTTTACACCACACGACTCTCGAGAGGATGTTAAACTTACTTGTGGTGTTCAGTCATGTGGCTTGATCTTACATCACGAGACACGATGAAAAAATTATTGTCTCGTTCAGTATTCATTCCTGCGATCTGGTTGACACACAAAACGACGAAAGGAAGGCACAAATTGCAATGCATACGTTTAAAAGTCCTCTAAGGCAACCGCATAGTGGGAGTAAATGCTAAGATGTCTTTTCGGACATTTTTACGTCGCACCTATGGCAGGGGGAATCTTACTCCCACAGTATTCTTGTACAAATAAAAACTCATGTACCTAACAAGTTTGACTGAAATCGCTCCAGGTGATCCTGCATTATGCTTCAGTGTGCTCTTCATTGCAAGCTTTGTGGTATGTAGGTGAATGTTTACTGCTCAGTGCCTTTTTCCATATAGTGAGTACTAGTAAACCATTGATTCCTTAAGGAATCGATTTCCCCTCTATAAAAGAGCATCGAACTTCTCAGCACTTTGAAAATGAGTTAATTTGTTAAATACTTGACGTTAAGCATAAAGCTTCGAAATACGTCTGAAATTATGTTTGAAGTTTCTTATAAGGCTCTATGTGTTTTCATTCTCAAACACTGAAGGGGGATAGTCCGGGTAGCACGCACTCCGTTTTAAGAAAACGTAGTTGTGCGAGCATCTGGTTGTTTATGACGTCATATCCGTGAACTATGTTTGGTATAATTATAATGCATAAACAGAGAAAATTTAGTAAGTGACAGATTCTTTCCTTTTCATCATTTTGTGGGGGTTGGTTCTTATGAGCACAGTGCTTAGTTCTTGATAGCAAGTGACATGGGCAAAAAATTTGGACTAAATCGATCCAACGATTTAGGAGGTGGTGAACATACATACATATACTTGTTTTTATTCGACTCTAAAAAGACGGGCTTATATATATATATATATATATATATATATATATATATATATATATATATATATATATATAAGACCGTCTTTGTTATAAGTGGAACCAGTTGCAGTTGCTGAATTATGGCCGACGTTTATAATGCAACAACATATTTGATTCGTGAATACAGAAAGAGACGTCAAACCGAATTTCAGCGACAAACATCTGTAGAATTTGATGAAATAGAGATGGCACAGCCGCAAAACACTGTCAAATAGGTAAAGATGTATAAGCTTTTACTGATTGAAATGTAAGTAGAAACCTAAGTCATACGTGGTTCCTATATTTATTTGTGAGCATAAGTCCTATCAGTCAGTGCTATGCTCTTATTGTGATCTGACAATTTGCACGTCGAGCTATTCAGACGTCCACAACGTTACAATAGTTGAAAAAGTGGATATATTTCCCGTTTATAGCGAATGTCGCCAAGGTGTTAGAGCAGCAGTGAGGTCATATGTAGAAATGTATCCTGACCTAGCTAAGCACTCACGATCTGGCTTTGAATACACTGTAAAAAAGCTCAAGCAGGCAATTGTGTCTAGACTAAATTACGCTTACTACGAAGAAGAACTGAGGAGAGAAATGTCACTAAATTTTTAGTAAATCCACATGATACTAAGGGCCAGCTTGAGTGTGCGAGCAAAATCAAAGAAGTATTCTACGAACACCACAGTAGAACCCAATGAATTTCATGCTTTCCTCATTTTCGGTCCATGGCAGATTGGTGACTGCGAAAACAACAAATTGTCTCTCTGCAATTTTTTTTTTGCCGAAGGTTGACAAATATATCTTAAATACACTATACTGTTCTGTTCATAACACAAGCAGGCCGAGAGAAGAGGGTAAACGACCTTGGTATGTAAAGGTGTGGTGGGGGCCTCCAGAAATGACATAATTGGTCGCTGTTTTACTGACGAAGCTGCAGTTCCCAACATATATTCTGTTATTGAAAGACGATCCATTTGGTACCTATACCACGAATGTCCCCCCCCCCCCCCCCCGCCCCGATCAACAGAAATAATTAAAGTTCTTCCTGGGAAAAATGACGTGTAGAAAGCTACATTTGGCATCAGCGCCCTTTTGCCGAAGAGGGAAATGGAAACAATAGAGCAATGAAACATCGACAGCTCTCTAAGATAAGATTTCTTTGATGAGACAGGCACTATTGTTTCGCCGGAATTTCTGTGTTTTATCTATTAATGCTAAAGATCAATATTTTGAACACTTGAATTGGGTATCATACTAATAAGCATATGAATAATATTCGGATTACGTGATTACGTGTTTTCTTACATTTAGTACAGTTGTGGTACGTTTACTCCTGACGGCGTGACAGTAGATTGACGAGCCAGTATCTTATTACTGTTCTATCAAGTTCCACCTATGTTATGACGTAAAAGCCTTCTTTGCGGGCTATTTGTAATTACTTCGAAAAGATTATAGTTCCATAAAAAACTACGTCGGTCAAATGGTGTGACAGCCGTTCACGTGAAAAATAACTTGTATGCGACAGAAAGTATGCCACATTGCAAACTATAACGCAAGATGATGCATTTACTCCGAATACTACAGTTGGAACTTGTTAAAGGAACATTTGTCGAGACTGCTTCGTCTAATCTATAATGAACACAGGAATGAACGAATAGCCTAGAGCTTAACGCAGTCACGAAAGTCGACACTAAATATTCTATGCACGCTCTGAGGACTAAGCCAATGTCACATCTACAGTGATCTTTACTGCGCGTTTCCCGCTAGTTAATTTTGATGGGGTACTGAATCTCATATGCAAAATATTCACACACAGTTACGAGATGGGACCTCGCGTGTCGACGTTTGCGTTGCTGGTGCTGCTGCTGGTGGCGGCTGGTGACGCTCACCACAAGTCAAGCCACGCCACGAGGCACGGCGGTCGAGTCAGAGCGGCCCACAGGGCCGGCAAGGCATCCCCAGTGGCGAGGAGCAAGGGCGCTTCCGAGGAGCCGCTGCTGGTCACCATCAAGGCCGCCAAAGAGCTCGAATTCGACTTCGGAGACGATGGGACGTTGGAAAAGGAACTGAGGGCCACCGGGCGCTACGACCCTAAACTGGTTTTGGGATACGACGTAACATGTAAGAATCCTTGTTAGAAATACATTTATCATATTTGTTATTCCTACATATTTGTTATTGCTTGATGCTAATCATGTCCAAGCAGGTCATCGAAAGACAATAAAATCAATAACTCAGCTGTGCTAATGTCTACAAAAAGTAGGATAGTCAGGGAGCAAGTGGAAGGAGATTGATTTGTGACGACCGTGGGATTTGCCAAATAAGTTTGGGAATTTGATTACGGTTCATATGGAAACTACAAGAAGATAACCCATGTGTATTGGACGTAATTGTTGCATTTAATGGTGAAACAGGAATCTAAGATTGCTTCTCGTATTGTGGGAGATGCGTTATTTAGCATATTATGTTATGTTGGAGACTCAAATATGTATATGTCGCAGAAAATATCAGTGATGACCACAGGTAACTGTCACCTTATCTCTGTAACTGTAACAACTTGTGGGGATATGAAGTACTCTGCAGACATGCAATCTCTGTGCTGAACTGTTCCTGGCATTTTGATCCATATCTCGTACTCTCTTTCCTTTTCTTCGATCCCCCACGTTTTTCCTTCATTATGCATTCTGCCTGACTTTTATCAATTTTCTTTTCGGAAATAATAACTTGTACTCAATAAATGTTTCCAGTGCTTCTGCCCTATCTTGTTGTTAGCATTTAGTTCAGCGAGCAAAACTTTTTATAACAATATTAATTGAAAATATAGCAATGATTATGACAAATATTGTAACTACTTTTGTTCTTAATAGTAAGATTGCGTTTATAACTGTTTATATTCATATTGATATATCAAATCCAAAGAAATGTGATTGCACATGAAAGGCGGTGTCTTAATAATACTAGGTAAAATGAATGTGTAAGTAAATATATAAATCAGTAATCAAAAATTTCCCTCGATGAGGAAATAATCTTCAGAATATACCGGTCTACTCGTTATTCCTTCCCAACTTCGGCTGCGTGTACATTCTTCAATATATTTTAGGATACTTTATCTTCTACTAGCACAGAAGTCAACTTCTTCTTACTTTCGTAATTGCCTTCGTTTGTATTTTACCTTAAAATCGAATTTTTTCAAAAAATTGTCCTCATTGTAACTAGAGGATCCTTTCAGAACTGTCTCTCATTCTCGCTATATTGATTTCAGTCGATAACTCACGAAAACTCTTCTCCTCATTGTTTCTTCTCCAGTTTTTGTTAGGGTTACTTATATAGTAAACAGCAAAAAACATACCATGTAAGGACCAGAGCGAGTAATCGTTTCCTCCACGCAGTAATCAACGACTCTCGTCCAAACATCTGTGGTCGTCAGTCTCAGCTGTGAGTTCTTTCACTGACCGTCTGTTTCAGAAAATATGGTCGGATGATACTGTGCTATTCGTCCTCGACAACGGTGTGTTGGACGTTACAAAGAGTCCCAAACAAGTGTGTCAATCCAAAATAACCGTCTTCGACCTGTTGACTGATGAGCCCATGATCTCCATATTTACTGAGAACGCACCCTGCAACTCGTATTACAACTATTTCTGGGTGAGTATTTATTGGGAAAGAAATTATTTTTTTAGAATAACCTTCTTTTTTTGCTTGAGAAATTATAAAATTAAGATACCCGCTTGCTGACTAATAGTCTTCTTGTGCACTTCGAGAGTTATACATCTGCATCTTGCCGAAACACATATTTTCCAAGTATTTCCTCTACCTCTTCTCTCTTTATATTTTTGTATCTAATGATTATGAGAGGTAGCCTTTAACTACACACCCCGCTGAAGTATTCATTCCGCTATGTAATCAATAGATGTTATTTCATACCTAATATCACTGTTCTTAATTTCGTCCCTTCTATTATACGTCCTTTTACTGTCCCATGACTCGTTTCTATTCAGTAAAGTAGGGGCAGCCAAAGTTTTACAAAATTTTAATCGTATCTGTTCCCGTGGTTTTTTTGTTTCTTTTTCAGGCACTTGTTTACAGTTCCACAAGGAGTGTAGTCCCCTTTTCAAGCAATAACACGGTGCAGACATTAAGGAAGAGCTACATTTTATAAATTCATCAGGGATATACGCTCTGAGACTTTCCATTACATAGCTGATTCGCTACCGTATTTTCCTCCACGGCCCGCTAATAAAGTACCTAACTACATACAACCCACTAGTTGAATACAAATCAGATTAAACGCAGGAGATGATCAGAAGCTTGCAAGGATGTATAAGGGCCGACTATCATATGCTTATTAGAATTCTGTAAAGCCACTGACACCTTCAACTTCGACATTTTACTTGCCAAACTAAACAGCCAAAATTTCTTTAAAAGTGCAGTGCTACGGTTTAGCTCATTCCTTGCGTCTCGCTAGCGAAGCGCCATGTCTTGCCCCATAAAGTAACTGCAGTATCCTGAACACTCGTCTAATATAGGGTGCCTAGGAAGCCGTTTTCTCGGATCGCTAGACAACAATTCAAGCAAATCATATTACAGTAAATTAAATTGACAATACTTAACTTCGCATATTCACAAAGGTGTGTCACAAGTAAATGGCGACATGCAAATAATCAACGTCCTTTGGTATTTACAATTTCAATGCAAGCAAAACAAAACACCTCATAAATCACTGCTGTAGCGTTTGTAAGACATCTTGTCCTCTACTCCGGCAGCGGCTACGCGGCGCCGCGCTGTTATTCGTATAGATGCCGCTCCTGTCTTGGTGTCGTCCTAATCAGCGTACTGTTGGCTGACGTCGTCTCACAGCCTTCTCTGCTCTTCCATTCTTCACCGTCGTATCGGCATTTGTCGTTACGCCGGAGCAGTAACAGTGGAGGAAAGCAATATCGGGCGTCCCTCAGGATTCGGTATTAGGACCAGTACTTTTTTCATTATACAGTTATGTCAACAAAGCGTAATCAACTTTGCCCTACTGCAGATACCACACGTACGCTGATGGCCTGCAGTTGAATCTAAGTCAAAGGCCAATAAACCTGAAGAAAGCTATTGAGGATCTCATTATCGACTAATATGCATTATCAAAATGGGCACAGATTACAGAGTCAAATCCCAAGCCATACAAAATGTAAACGGCACTAGTTGCTCATTCTAAGTTCATTAACCCAATACATAGAGAATCCCTACCATGGGTCAAATATAAGTTTATCTCTCTCAGCGAAGTGTCTAGGACTAATGAAAGATAGACATCTAAATTGGAATGATCGCGTAACTGCAGTGTGCAAGAAAGCATAAGCACTTTTCCATGCCATACAAAAATATAAAAAGCTCTTTCCTCTTGACCTGGAAAACAAACTGGGGCAAACACAATATCTTTTTCATGAAAGCTTAGAGCGGTTCGAATTGATTATGAATGCCTGTGTTCGTTATTGTTGTTATGTTCGAATTTTTTAATCACGTTTCACCATCATATGCACAGCTATCCCGGCTGCGTGCACACAAGCGCAGCGGTTTCCATACCCTATGTCTTCTCTACTGTGTCATCAATTTACACTGTCACTCGTTCATCTCCTCGACCTTAACGCTCTTGTATGACCACATGGCGGAAACCCCCGTTCACATCAGCACAAAATTCTCTCTGTCCTACACCATCGGCCAAACAGCTTGTCGAAGTCCTTCTCAGTAGCAGGCACCTATCTTTGTAATGAACTTCTACATTACATTAGAGATCTGAATGACAATTACAGCTTCAGAACATTGCTAATGACATATCCAATAAAGCAACAATGATGACCACAATTGGCCTTGTAGTCACTCTTTACCCTTCATTGTACACTCTTGTTTCAGCCGACCAGATTTTTTCCAGTATTCTTTGCTGGTGTAGTCACCTTACATTTCCTTTCTCCAGAACTCGCTACATCAGAAAACATCTGTTTTGTATAGTTATAAATTATTTTTTTACCTAGTACTACCATTTTTATTATTGTCATTATTATCTCAACCACCATTATTAATGGAAGCAGCAAAAGTAGTAGCAAGAGAACTGTCGGCAATACTTGCATTAGTTAACAATAAGTATTATTTACTGCCATCGTCGCTATAGGCACTCAAACTACTTTAATACTGCTTGTCATATGAAAATTGTTGTTCCTCAGGTAAATATGACGTAAAAAAGCTACTGTATGTGTGAAACTTTGGTCCAGTGTAAGTCATGGCCAGACGACCCAAATCAGGTCTGGTTAAATAAACAAATAAGTAAATAAACAGATATATCAGATACCCACCCTAGTTCTTCCATAACTGACGTAACTGTTTTAGCAACCATGGGAATTTTTGTCGGATTGTTCTCAATTACAGGCCGCTGTAAACAGTGATAGACGCGACGAGTGAGATATTAGCCTTCCTCAGTGATAACGTCTAACGTTGTAGAGGCTGTGGAATTATGATGGGTCTCCCTGATCCCCTCCCCCTCCCCCTTAGTATGATGTTTCCATAGGCTATAGCATCTGGTAATGTTATATTGAAACTGAGGAAATGTTGGCATAGAAAAAACCAGTAATATGAGCATTATTCCTTGAAAGTAGAGGATGCATCCTGATTGTTGGTTCCTGGGTTACTAACGTAAACAAGCAATGTAACCTTTTTTTCTTATTTGCTGGTACCATCTCATCTCGGTTGTTACTGATTTCCTTCATTCGAAAGAATTTGATGGCCGAGTTGTATATGTCCTATAGTCATGGACACCTGTTGCTTATGAACTCGTCAGGATGTTCGCAATTTGTAAATGTACTATCCTAGTGCTACGGTAAACACTGAGAACAATGATAGCCACATAAAAGGATTAAATGTGCAGGGCTAGAATTCACTCCAATCCTCAAGAACTGAGTATGTAGTGCAAATGTGGAGGATGAGGAGCAGAGTAAAGAACGTTTATTTTCGCTCCTGTACGTAGCCTGTATGGGGCAGCTGAAGGTTGTGTTCCCTAAACCCATGCAAGGCCAACAACAATAACCCAAAGTCACCAAAATGCATGCCTGTCACTGTTCTAGGAGCCAGAAATTGTGGCTGCTGACAGAAATTACTATCAAGGATTAACCTTATTACTCCCGGAGTACACGTCTACTCTTAATAGCACGCTAACAAAGTACACCTCTCCCGATGCAGATACAGGGTGTACACGCTCCGGGACAAACGGGAAATCCGAAAAACCGGGGAATTATTTTATCCCGGAGAAAACCGGGAAAAAACTCAGAAATTTTCTAGATCCCCGGGAATTTTATTCATTGTTTTAGCCTTCAGTTAAATTTTTATAATTTTGACTGGTAAGAACTCAGAAACACAAAAATGTGTCAAAGGCCTTAGGACGAAGACTATGGAATACTTCACAACAGCAAACTGCTTCCGATGAGCATGACGTCACAACTGTTTACATTAAGTTCGTTTAGAGCAGTTCTCAGCAAGCTCATACGCATGCGCAGTTGACTGGCTTACGAGCAAGGCCCTCTACCCTTTCTGACTACTTGATGTCTGCTGTAGCAATAGCAAGAAGCACAGAAAAATTTTTCTGGCCAGCGCGCATGTGCAGAGCAGTCAGGGTTTTAGTGTGTGTTTGTGGTGGGGGGATAGTGACCCGCGTTCACGTTTAGTGATTTTGATGTTTCCTGATTTCCTCTTCGTTTACAGTTCACTCGTCAAATGAAAACAGAACATATTTCTGTGGCCGGTAGCTATCAAGTGAATTAAAATACATGCATATAATTACGGAAGGCTGTTATTAGTTTTAGTTTTCTGATTATATTTTATTTCCACGTTTTTCGCAGTCATGCGTTAATCGCCTTGCACAAAAATTAAATTTTCTTTGCCTGTGTGCTAAATAAATGTGGCTTTTATTGATGTTTTGCGCAGATGCAGTCAATCTATAAGAAAGGAAGCGTTTGATTCCACAGTATTAAATAGTTTCAACTGTTCACTGAATTTCAAGTGTACATTTTCATATTCTGGCCTGTATCGCATTATGTCGAAATACAGAATCAAACATGAGACAATACAGTACTGGTACTTCAAGAAAATTTGCTTCCAGAAAAGCGCACTGAGAAGCTTCGTATCAGGTTAGTACCTACTTCATTGTGAATCTGGACATATGAATGTGTCCTATAAGCCGAATTATGCATTTCAGTATGGTTTACGAAATTCCTTCGAGTAACCTCTGATGTCCTATTTCTTTTACGACGTAATGTAAGACTTGCTCTCTGGCGGCTGCTGAAACGAACCCATGTCTAAGAGGTCGCGGTAAAGTACTGGGAATGGTTTTTCAGAAAGTGTTATTTTGAAAGAAAATTTTCTTTTACGCGAGGTGAACTGTGTTACGTGTGAGAACGTGCAATGAATATCGTAAATCACAAAGTGTTTGACTCTCATTTTAAACTAAAAAAAAATTCTGGAGCAGCCACTTGGAATAATTTCGGCCACAGAAGACCAGACATTAACGCCACTTTTTAAAATTTTACTCGTACATTTGTGTGATGTATCTTAAAGTGTAACACATGCTAAAAGAACCAATGTTATAAGTGTTAGCTTACTTTTTTGTAGCTTGTTATTCATCAAGACGAGTACTATATGTGAAAGCTTAACTTTTCTTCTAGCTACACAATGTATAATTTAAACCATTACCTTTCCCTGTTTGTGCGTTCACGCTAATTAACAGTGATGATGTTATTGGCTGACTACATCACGTGTCCTATGCTCTGAATATCTTCTGTAATTGGCTGGCGAGAACACGTAATATGACCTATGATTGGCTTACAATAGCGCATTGCAATCTCTGTTTCAATACTTTGGAAACTAACGTGCTGTGTTTGGTAGAACTCGAATTTATACTTTCCTAATCAGAAAATATGCAGCGTACATGTTGCTGCACATCAAAGATCATTCCAAAACGCGTTCCTTTTTTTCCCCCTTGCCGAGTTTCGTTTTCTTAAGTGCCGCGAAGTTCTCGCTGGTGTATAAAACCATTCAAAGGATTGATGTTTTTATAGCTCCGAGGGAAAGCACACAGTCACTTATCAAGGAAAAAGGGTATTTTCACCTTGGAAGAAGTGTATTTCCATGTGGGGAAAAGTGCGTTTTTAACCGGGAGATCCGGAACAAATCCGGGATTTTTTTTCTTGTCCGTGTGTATTCCCTGCCCGTTTCGGCCTTTACTGGTGACTCACGCTGACATACCTACTAAATTCTGCGCACGGATCAGTGTGCTGTGAAATTTGAATCAGCAGGGGCACAACTCACCGCGAGAGCTGCCTCAAAATATGGTTCCTACTTGCAACGTAAAATATTTATGTCTTACTGTCCTCAGAACTAGCTGTTACTTAAACAAAATTTTGAAACTGGACTAAACCTAAATACGACGGAGTATGCTTTCTTGTCATTCCTTTAAGTGTTTATTTTACGTAGACGATAATCCTTTATTATCCAGCCGGCCGTGGTGGTCTAGTGGTTCTAGGCGCGCAGTCCGGAACCGCGGGACTGCTACGGTCGCAGGTTCGAATCCTGCCTCGGGCATGGATGTGTGTGATGTCCTTAGGTTAGTTAGGTTTAAGTAGTTCTAAGTTCTAGGGGACTGATGACCACAGAAGTTGAGTCCCATAGTGCTCAGAGCCATTTGAACCACCTTTTATTATCCGACTGGCTAAGAGAGTGGATGTGTAGTTGAGAGAACTGGGATTCACCTCCACCTATTGTCAATTTTGATTGGACATCAACTTGAAATGACAGTGCGACGGGGAGGTAAAATAAAGAAGAAGCGCATATACAAATTGTTGGTTAGGAAATGTTATTGCAAATGTTGGCTCTCACGTAAGTCTCAGGGGATGATTTCCACCCTTGGCGCATTAGGACACTTCCACATCCGCGCATTTCTTATAGTTTTTGAATTAATTATTCACTCAGACATATGTACAGAATTAGGCGATTATTATACTAAAATCAGTTTTTCACGACACAGTTCAATCACTATTTATTGGCATAGTCCTTTTCTTTCACACAATGAAATTAGCACTGGTGAGACAATTTAAAGTTTTACTTTAATAATAATTTTGACTCCGAGCCCCCAATAGCAGTAATGTAGGCTGCTACAAACGAAAATTATTCAAATAATTCGAACAGAACCACCATTCCCACTGTCCTCTTTGTTCTAACAGTTTTGGCGCGGAATCACAGTTCGTCACCCAAATAAACGTAGCATTTCCAGTTCACCAAATATTTGCTTGCACACTTGCACTATGAAACAATACTCTTTGTCGAAATAAATCGGTGCGAAAAAGAATTCTCTAACGACCACATGGGCGATCATCAAGTGGGGCTTGCTCGCCACCCACCCTCCAAAACGACTGACCAACGTCTGACCACTGGCCAAGATGGCCGTTCGCTTATATAGGCTCGGACGTCAACCCACCTGGTTATTTAAGTAACAATCTCACCAGTTAAGGTCACAAATTTTGATACATACATCCATCGACAGAAAAAAGTACATCTTCGGAGCCGCACTAAATAGTGCATCTTACTTACTGTTTTAAATTAATTTCTAGGATTATTCTATAGACGGTAAATAAAGTTTTAGCTTTTGCAAATTTTCGCCACTTAGCGCAAATTTGTTAGTTTACATCTATGCTGCAAAGTTTTAGCACAGAACTGCATGTAGCACCGGTTTTAGACGTAACCTATAGCGATCTACACATTGCGCAGCTCAAAATCTTAATATCTATAATAATTAATTAATTATGGGCGATAAATGTTAATAATAATTTGCAAAGAATGAAAACTATTGCAAGTGTATCGTATAACTTAACTAGTTTAAAATACGTGTCATGCCAACCAAAGTATTATATAGTGCCGTTCTTTACGTCATGAATTTTCTATTGAATTTTATAAACGTTTTTCTCTCAAACTTTGTTTATTGCTCTTTACGGGTTTAATTATTTATGAATCTTAACATATGACTATGGCACTCGATCCGCTATGTCGAGACGATTTTAATGAGTGCTTTCTCATCCCTGTAAGTTGTTATTTACTATTTTTATTAACCTTTCAGTATTCGTGATATTAACCGATCTTGAGGTTACTATAGCTTTTGCTTCTCGTGACATGAAATAAAGATCGAGCTTTCAGAAGGTGCATATTGCTGACCACAATCCACTGCCGCATCGCTCTTCACCGTAAGTTACATAGTTTTCCCGTAATGCGAGAAAAACCAAATGCCCCAAGTTGTGGGCCACGTGGCCGCCCGGTGGCAGACACATCACACAGACCGTTGCAAATTTCGCGCAGGCGCGCCACGCACTTCCGCGAATCGCGCACCATGTAGTGCGCTCGCTCTCCACAAAGCAATCCTTGCATGCTAGAAATATTTATCTAGTAACGGGGGTTTGTACCGTCGCAACAGGCAAACATAGTTTTTGGAAACGTTTAATTATCCAGTCTAATTGTTTTATTGAAAGAGGTTTGCTGTTAATTTTCAGTTAGTTATACAAGCTGTTATGCCAATCAGTTGAAAGTTATGTAACGAAAGCACTGCAGTACTTTAGAACACGGGTGACCACTGTGGTAAAGGACGTATCAGAGACACGAGTTTGTTTTCAGGTGGACGAGTGCCCAGAGTATACCTTGACGGCGTACAGCTCTGACACCAGAGGCAACGTACTGTCGGTGACGGACCTCACCACCAGAGCCTCCAAACACCTGCAGAGCCAGTACTTTCACCCCAAGCCTGGCTACCTCTTCACTAAGGCGGGAGGTCCATCCTACAACCTGCCAGACGGCCTCAATGGAGTGACGGCCGAGGAGAGATGCAACGGGAGACTCTACTTCCAGGCGTTCGCCAGCAACATCCAGGGTTTTGCTAATAAGCAGGTCGTCCTGGAGGCAAAAGATGGGGATGTTTTGGATATCAAGATGCAGGTAACGTCACATCGGTTCCGCTGTCGCACAATATGTGAAACACATCCACACGGAGAGAATTTTTGTACTCATGTGATACCCAGTTTCTGGCATATATACCCTTCTGTTTCCGGGAACCTTAGTGAAATATACGATAAAGGCCAGGTACAAAATAAGTCAAGTGGACTGTACTAAGTTCTACATAACGAGTGTCGGGCAATTGCGTTCCCATAATCTCAGCAGTCTCTATTGACAGAGTATGGAGCCTTTTATGTGGATTATAGAAATTAAGGTTGTTACTGCTGTCACAGGGTCTACAAAAACCTACTTAACCAGGATAAATTCACGTTTATGCAACGTTATTCTACTCGTGTTCACCAATGGACATTTCGTGAAAGTTTACAGTTCTCCTGCGATCCATGGCATGAAAGCAAAACTAATTTTGCCCTTGGTTATCACTAAGAGAATGACAAATTACAGTCTGATTCATAGCACAAAACGAAGGAATCGTTGGTTGTTTTGAGCACTCAATAAAGACTGAATTTTTTCATTCAACTTATCATACGATCCCTCGTGCAACCAGCTATCGCTAGATGCGTTTTGTCAGGTTTTTGCCTACCAAATGTAACACTATAATCTATGAGAAAGCTATTTAGCATACGTAAATATTCCAGCGACTAGTTACAAGACACTGTTGTCGTTATTTGCTTACGGTTGAAGTTAACATGTTATGACATTCCATTGTAATCAGAAGTGCCCAGGCCTCTAGTTACAAAAAAATATCCTCATAGTATTCTTTCTGCAGAAGTGGAGTTCCCATTACCAATACAGTATTCCTGTGCACCAACACGTAAATGATTTTATTTTTCATTCTCCATACCTAGCAGTGGATCAGGATGTTAGAGGTATGGTTTTCGTTTTATTTTCAATGTCCACCTCTAGGATTGCAGCGGTTCTATTCAGACAATTACCAGACGAGCTGAGACTGGAGTAAATGGAGGATCCCCGTTGGAGCAAATTTGTCACATTCAGCTTGAAGCATCTTACAGCTGCGAGATGGTGCTATGTTTCATCGTCCAAGGGAAAACCATGATATTATTCGTGACAATTAAAGAAAGACATATATATAAATAAGGACATAATTTCTACTCTACATATACACCATCGAATGGCGGTTCTCTACCCTTTAACCAACAGTCGTTCTCATGGACGACATCATCTTTCTTCCAGGATTTCCATTTGAGTTCCACAAATATTTCTATTGCACTTGCATGTGGTCTACGCCGGGCTGTTACGATCCCAACATTAGGTGTTTGAATTCTTCCCTATTCTCTGTTCACAAGCTTGCTGCGTAAGGGCTCTAAAAGCTGGACCATTACTCTAGATTTAGTCGAAGTAGCGTCATATATGTGTGTTCCTGCATCTTCGTAGAAACTTTTCTACAGATTTGCCCTCCATTGGCCTCACTTATTACTGAAACTGCGTAACCGTCCGAATTATTACCGCTTCTTAGTACTACCACTAAAGACATTTAAGATGTGATTTGCTCTAGTTACTAACCTCTAATCTTATAATCAGATACGATCGCGTTATTTCTCTGTGCCATAGGCATTGAAAGACTGCCATTTATTGTATTAAATCAAAATGTTGTCAAAGTGTTTCTGTTATGTATTACAAAGGTCCAACGGTGGTCCTTTGATGAGTGCAACAGTATCGTCAGTGTACGAACTTACAAAGCTGTTGATGCTCTCTGATAAATGTTTTTAGCTTGCTTGAAGTACATCCGAAGTTACTTGCGTTTCTGTGGGGCATTCGCCATCCTGTACAATGTACTGGATTCTGCTGATGAAATATTCATTCCACCAGTCACACATTTGAGAAAATATCCTTTACGGTGGTGGAAACTGTGGTGTGACCAAAACTGTCACACTAATAGAAGTGTTGCTTACCATTACTAAACGTATTCGGAAATGAGTGGAACAGGTATAGATTTTTCTGTTATCTGTTCGTAGCTTTCTGATTAAGACTGGTATATGTGTTTCAGGGTGATCTGCCAGAAGAATTGCCTGGGCAGAGTGGAGTAATGGCAGTGGATCCGAAGGGGCAGTTGCTTTTCTTCCCCGTGTTAGATGAACTGGCCATCTACTGCTGGAATACAAGCAAGCCTCACGACCCAAAGAACTTCCGCGTGATATTTCAAGACGATGAACGGCTACAGTTTGTCAGCAGTATCACCATAGGTCCCAAAACACAAGGATTATATATAATGAGCGATCGATTGACATCCTACCTATCAAATACCACTAACTTTTCTGAAGACCACTATCATATTTTGTATAGTGACATAAATAATAAAGAATGTTAGTTCTGCGTACCACAGATTTTGTTTTGTAAATTCCAAGAACTATGGTGCCTCAGCAAGACCCAACGAAAGTAACCAGGAATGTATGATATACTGAAAATAATTAAATATAGAATCTCGAAAAATTTAATTCGAACTTACTTCGTTCCCTCTTAAACCTCAGAATAATGCATATTACTTTCTGACATTTAAAAAAAGGAACTAAAATTACTCGCCATCATCGGGTATCACATTAACTCTTATATTCTCACTCAGACATACGTGATTTGGAAATGGTGCACGTGCATATTTATGTAATTTCAATCTCATCCGACTTAAACAACGGTAGGAATCCTAGGATTTCTTGTTTCGTCAACGGTAAAGCCGCTAAGCATGGCGTACTATCTCAGGCAGGGGAAGAACATCTGTCGTGTCCTTTCATAACGGCCATCCGATCATTTGCCTAAAGCAACTTAGGGAAATCATAAGAAATATAAATCTCGATGGTAAGGTGGGGATTTAAACCATTATCGTCGCGAATGTAAGCCTTATGTGCAATCTACTGTATCATCTGTTTTTCTGTCTCAATACATGTCCATTAACAAAACAACAACAAAAGAAATAAGTGGAACACTGTGAATGGCCGGTATCTCAACAACGATATGAAGTGCATGTGTCGTAGATCAAGGACACCATTTATCGCGATACGTTGAGGCCTTCTCTTTACAGGACACGTAAGTGTTATAGAAAAGTGCAGTGGTTCTGTTTTCTTAAAAATGAACGTTTTGACCTTAGCCATTACAAGTATTTCTTGTGAAACAAGTGCAACAAAACAGTTATTCCACTTTTCTTTCCTTACAGCTGAGGCTGCTGTGACGTATTACTTCTACTTTTTAGAAGTTTACGTTTATATTCTAATTATCAAATATTTGTGTGGCTGTATATCTAACACAATGTTATCATCAACTGACTGCCTTAGTGACAAGTATCATAATATAATTTCTTCTCGTGTTGAATCTATAGGTATATCTTCACTTTTTCTAACTGTGGAGGATTTCTTTTGACTAGTTTCCCAAGGGTACATGTACATGGTGTTCTAAAATTTGCGAAAATGTTTTACAGTTTACAGTTTGTGAAAACACTCTGAAAAATACGTGCTGTATCAACCCTGTAGGAAGGGGAACATGGTTCAGCATGTCTTTCAGCTCGAACACCATGCATAGATCCTGATGCATCTAATGTGCTAGTTGCGACTACCAAAGTTGCCAAGTTACAATCTTGTTATTTACAATTCTTGTTGTAATATATTGCTATCTAATTTTATTCTGTTCGACAAATGAATGGGACTTTAAGACTCAACCCCCCCCCCCCCCCCCGGCCATTCATGACAGATGACAGGGTATTTACAGCAGTCTTCAATTGCTTTTCAAGAAGGTACCAATACTGCGTTACACATGCTTTTAAAGATTGATATGAGAGTCTGAACCATCAGCCCTACCTCCTTGAGGGTGAGCTGTTACTTCAAATATGTAACCACCTCCTTCCTATAGCACTCTTAAAATCAAGGGAATGTTAAACTTCAAAACCCTTTGACAAAGAACGACGTGAATTGTATTACCTAATTTTCTTTATGATAATTTGGCCTCATGGTGTGTGGCTCTTTACGGTGGTGCTTTGCCACACTATAGCTCATAAAACAATTTGACAAAGAATATTTAAAATATAAGTATTTATTTTTCCTTCAGAATGATACCTCAGAAAAGTTTGTCATAAGATATTAATAAGTTAAAATGCGAGAATAAAACAAGATACTTATTTGCATCTTTTCAAAAGAAGCATTTCTGTGAGCCGAGTTTAGCTATATTAAAAGCTCAAAAATATTTCTCCCAGTTTCAGATATTCATGAGTATTCACACGCAAGAAATTGGAATTTATATCAGATTTATTTTTTTATTATGAAGATCTGCTAGGAAATTCGTTGTCGGATTATGACGAGTTCACCTCTAATATATCATTTTAAGTTTTCCTTAGACTGAAATTTATTGTTAATGGCTAAACTTTTATATCTGCCGAGAAGATTTTGAAAATGTTGGTTCCTGAATAATAGACATCATTCTGGACTAAAGCAAGGGACTTTAACCTCCATGAAGTTAACTTATTTACAGTACTCGTTTCATGAACTTAACGCTTGGTTTGAAAATGAGATGTATTACTTATGCGCAATATTTTAAAGTATGAATGTACTGGGTAACAATAATTAGCATCCTAATTTCCTTGAATGTGCCACGCTGGACGTTCTTGAGTTCATGCAACAAATAATTTATAATACAGACTCTTGAATATGGCAATTGTTTAGCTTCGCTTAATGAATTACCTCAAGAAACTGTCCTCTATGGCTTAATGAAATGAAAAGAAGCGAGATATGACTCATTTTTTATTTTTATGTCACCTATGTGTACCAGTGTCGACAATGATAAAAATAATTTGTTTAGGTGCTTTAGTAGTGGTGACACATGCTCCTCCCATTTCAATTTATTATGAAGTTGTAGTCTCAAAAGTTTAATGCGGTCAGCCTCTTCTCCATGCCAATCATATTGTAGGAATAAACTGGGTGTGGGGGGTAGTTCTTACATGTTCTGAGCTGAATATAGAACATTATTTGAACATGTAGTGACAAAAAATCGACTAGGAACCAATCATTAAGGATAACAGCAGTAGTAACCAATAACGTTTCTAAATTTTATGCCTAACTGCCTCTTTACTTGCAAACATAATATACTAGGCATTCGAAGATGTTAGAGATGACACGTCATTTGCTTACCCCAAAAAAGTAAGATGGAACCCCATGGGACACCTCATGTAATTAGTTCTCAGCTGATGATGCCTGAGAGCTTAATACAGGTCTCTTTTCCGTTGACACCTCACGTTTCCTGTCAGGGAGACGCAATTTGAAGCATTTTGTGGATTTCTGGTGGCACATCAATATCCCTGTTTTTTTTGAATGGGCACTGCTGTAGTTTACACAGTTAGCTGCTTTTTACAGGTCACGGAATACACCAACACCCTGTAATTTATTGCGTGAAGATTGAAGTACATTTTTGCTGTATGTCTTAGTGGCCTTCACAGTACCGGAACCCTGTATAAAACCAGGCTATCACGTCGACAATATAGCTTGATGTTCAAAATTAAAGCAAAAAATGGCTATTTCTCATCCTAGGTCTAATTCATGATATAATCAGACAAACTGTCAACAGATGTCCATAAGATCGTGTTCTGCATTGATGATGGCATTTTAGTCAATAGACAACCACGCCTACTATGACGTCAGGGCAACTGTCAAACTGGTAGTGTTTGCCGGTTAGTCCCACATCCCACAATCCCTGTGTACACAGTCAAAGACAGTATGGTATGGCACAGAGGAAACGGGTACTATATTGTCTGCAGCAGAGGGCTGTAGGAAGAGCGGAAGCAAAAGAGTTGAAAACAAATGTGGCTCGATGGCTTAATGTGAATCGATCTGTTGTTTTGTTGGATGTGACGTCAGTTTACAGAGATCGAAACTGTATATCGAACACCAGTCCAGAGTCGACTACCCGTGACATCAGAAAGTACACAATGGTACGACCTCAATATTGCAAGACAACTGGCACCTGACTTTGCAGCATCCACTGATGCTGTATTGAGGCAAACAGTGCGCACCAGTCTTCGAGAGATTGTCCTTTACTGCCGCATATGTGCTGTATGCCTACCTCTGAAGTATCTTCACTGAAGAGAACGTCTAGCGTCTAGAGAGGAGTCGTGAGCATGTCGCCTGGATGGACGAACAGTGGGCAAATACTCTTTTCACACATGGATTCAAATTTGATTTGGAGAGTGATTCTCGACGGATTCGTTTCTGGAGGGAACGTGAAACGATTTCGGGGCCCAAACATTGTGGAAAGAGAGCGAAATAGAGGAGGATCCCTAATGGTTAGGGCCGGGACTATGTCAAGTATTCGAACACACTTCATGAGACTGCACAGATGACACATCAAGGTTTAACCTCTATCATGTATTGTGGCGAGAACTTGGGAGCTCGTGTGTGGTTGTTGCGAGGTGCTGTGGACCGAGAATTCGTACTGATGGAGTAGAATGCCTGACCTAACAGTGAAAGTGTGGTTGCTGTTTTCTTGAAAGCGGAAAGTATTGCACGAATGTCGTGGCCTGCTCGCTCTCCCGTTTTGAATCCCGTAGGGCATGTCTGGGATGCACTAGAGAGATGGCTTGCATCACATCAGCATCCACCAAGACTTGTGAGCAGCGCTGCAGGAAAAGTAGGTGCCATTGCCCTAACAGGAGATTGATGACATCATTCACAGCATGTCCGGTCTTTGCCAGGCGTTTATTGCAGCCAAAGGTGATCACACCCCAAACTGCGTATTAACCAATTGCTGGAATGTGTGTACAAATCCGTTAACTTGGGAAAAAGGGAAGAAAATTTTTGTCTACCGTTATGAATGTCGCAGTTGTTTATGTTCTTTATTCATTAAATTTTTTCCCTTTTATTATCACCTGTTTATATTGTTTTTTTAGCAAAATGAATGCAACCTGCCAAAATTTCCGTTTGTTGCTCTAATTTTTGACGTCAGTGTATTATTTGAAGTCAGGCAGGTAAGAAGTCAAACTGCATATTCCCTTTCTGGGATTTTCTAATACGTAGGCAAAAGTAAGTTGGATGGAAGCTTGATAGTACTTTTTTCATCTATTTACTTCCATTAAGGGTTGAGTTGAAAAAAATTCACTCATTCAGATGTGCCACTGACAAAATGACTGGTAACTGAAACAAATTAATATATTACTAAATTCAGAACTAAACTCTTGAATTAACTCTGCTGATGCTTTATGATAATCACTAATTTATTTTGATTCTAAATATTCACAGTGGACGTTATTTCTATTGTTATAGCGGGCACTATATTTTGGTTGTTGAAGATATTATTAATGGCTGGTCACAGATATTCCTGACGTTATCATCTTTCTATGGCACGCTTTTTAAGGACATTATTAATAAAACTTATGTCTTTAAATCATGTCACCAATACTGTTTACATCACCCCAGTGCATGTCTTCAATGGGTTTCCTGACATAAGCAATTTTATGCTTACTAACTATATTCCTAAGCTACTTAGAAGATTTTGTAACTTGATGAGCATTAACACACAACAAAATGAATTGTAGGCCATGATCGGAGAAGCCATTGATTTTTGGTATTTTAATATTGTTTTCCTCAACAGAATGTTGTATAATGATATTGTCATTGGCTGAGCAGTTAGCTAGCCTACATTGTGAAATTTTCAGTAGGAATGCACATTGTTATTGACTGAAATATATGCTTACCGTAGGAGTTTTTAGAAAAATCTATAGTATCCTCTCCGACAACCATCACTTATCTGTGTTTACTGTTACATAAGCCAACAGAGCTTCAAGTTGATTTATGAACAACTAAAATTAGCTGCAGGGGCTTGGAATATCTTTGCTATTAGGAATGATTTATTATGAAAATCTACTTGTTCCTCTTGTTTTCTTGTCCTGCCCTGACAATATTCACTAACTACTGGTGCATTAACTGTTTGTGTTATTCTATTTATAGTATAGAACTGAATGTACTGCATTATGAGTTCATTTGGAAAATTCCAGTAGTTACTAATTCTTAGAGAAACATCACAAAAAAATTTCTTCTGTTCCTGTCTGTGACAAGATTGTTGTTGTTGTTGTGGTCTTCAGTCCTGAGACTGGTTTGATGCAGCTCTCCATGCTACTCTATCCTGTGCAAGCTTTTTCATCTCCCAGTACCTACTGCAACCTACATCCTTCTGAATCTGCTTAGTGTATTCATCTCTTGGTCTCCCCCTACGATTTTTACCCTCCACGCTGCCCTCCAATACTAACTTGGTGATCCCTAGATGCCTCAGAACATGTCCTACCAACCGATCCCTTCTTCTGGTCAAGTTGTGCCACAAACTTCTCTTCTCCCCAATCCTATTCAATACTTCCTCATTAGTTATGTGATCTACCCATCTAATCTTCAGCATTCTTCTGTAGCACCACATTTCGAAAGCTTCTATTCTCTTCTTGTCCAAACTATTTATTGTCCATGTTTCACTTCCATACATGGCTACACTCCATACGAATACTTTCAGAAATGACTTCCTGACACTTAAATCAATACTGGATGTTAACAAATTTCTCTTCTCCAGAAACGCTTTCCTTGCCATTGCCAGCCTACATTTTATATCCTCTCTACTTCGACCATCATCAGTTATTTTGCTCCCCAAATAGCAAAACTCCTTTATTACTTTAAGTGCCTCATTTCCTAATCTAATTCCCTCAGCATCACCGGACTTAATTAGACTACATTCCATTATCCTTGTTTTGCTTCTGTTGATGTTCATCTTATATCCTCCTTTCAAGACACTGTCCATTCCATTCAACTGCTCTTCCAAGTCCTTTGCTGTCTCTGACAGAATTACAATGTCATTGGCGAACCTCAAAGTTTTTATTTCTTCTCCATGAATTTTAATACCTACTCCGAATTTTTCTTTTGTTTCCTTTACTGCTTGCTCAATATACAGATTGAACAACATCGGGGACAGACTACAACCCTGTCTTACTCCCTTCCCAACCACTGCTTCCCTTTCATGTCCCTCGACTCTTATAACTGCCATCTGGTTTCTGTACAAATTGTAAATAGCCTTTCGCTCCCTGTATTTTATCCCTGCCACCTTTAGAATTTGAAAGAGAGTATTCCAGTCAACATTGTCAAAAGCTTTCTCTAAGTCTACAAATGCTAGAAACGTAGGTTTGCCTTTCCTTAATCTTTCTTCTAAGATAAGTCGTAAGGTCAGTATTGCCTCACGTGTTCCAGTGTTTCTACGGAATCCAAACTGATCTTCCCCGAGGTTGGCTTCTACTAGTTTTTCCATTCGTCTGTAAAGAATTCGTGTTAGTATTTTGCAGCTGTGACTTATTAAGCTGATAGTTCGGTAATTTTCACATCTGTCAACACCTGCTTTCTTTGGGATTGGAATTATTATATTCTTCTTGAAGTCTGAGGGTATTTCGCCTGTTTCATACATCTTGCTCACCAGATGGCAGAGTTTTGTCAGGACTGGCTCTCCCACGGCCGTCAGTAGTTCCAATGGAACATGACAAGATTAAGAACAGCAAAATTTTATGCTGCATCTTTGTCTACATAGATACTCCGCAAACTACCATACAGTGCGTTGCAGAGGGTACCCTGTACTCATACTTGTCATTTCCTTTCCTGTTCCAGTCGCAGGCATAGCGTTGGAAACACGACTATCTATATGACTCTATATGAGCCCAAATTTCTCATACCTTATGTTCGTGGTCCTTACGAGCATTGTATGGTTGGTTGGTTGGTTTCGGGTATAAAGGGACGAAACTACAGGGCGTCAGTCCCTTCGTAATGTATGTGTGTGGTAGTAGAATCGTTCGGCAGCCAGCTTCAGTTGCTGGCTATCTAAATTTTCTCAATAGGATTTCTCGAAAAGAACGTCAATTTCCCTCCAGGGAAATTCATGACTTTTCCTTCATTTCAAAATATCTTCTTCTACCAATCTTTAAAATAATTACTCCATTTAGCCCGTTTTACGTATGTTGAAAATTATTTGCTTGAAGTATTACTGAAGCCATAAAATTGAAGCTTTCCTTAAAGAATGTCATGATGTACACAATGAAAAAGCTTTGACAAGATTATGATATAACAGTTGTACAGATTAAAAGATACATGCAGGTTATCTTTTTGTAGATTTCATTTTAGTTTAGTGTATATTCAAATAAGATGTAATATGTAAATTTTGTATATTTAAATTTGAAACTACTGCTGAGTACTGTTCCACCGCAGATAGCTTGGAAAATGATACCCCTCAGGAGAATCAATGGACTTATATAGATGTTTCACGTGTTTTTTTACGATAAGCACATATAACAAAGGCATATATCCTTCCATCCGGAAAAATGCTTGCCAGTTTGATTCAAGATTGATTCTTCATGTGCACAAGCATTCACTTTTGTGAACTCCATTTGTCACATCATTTTAACAACAGATGCCAGTGCTATCTGACAATGGAAATTATGTAGGATAAATTGTTCAGTACATCTCCTTCCTCCTTCAATGAACTACCTGACCCTTCCTTTAATTTACGTTAAAAATGAGAATTAAAAATATTTGCATTTCGTGATTAATCATTCACCATATAGTTAGTCAATAAAATTGTGAAGCTGTCTTGTGCACTAACTGGTTGTCCAGCCACTCATTTTCCATACAGACAGAATTCTTTTACTGTTACCATTAACATCTGCCATAATGTGCACATTTATGACGATTTCTTTTTTTAATATATTGTGGGAACTTGTATAGAATGCAGACACTGTAGGATATTCAGATGTTTTGATAGCTCTATATGTTTCTCTAGCGATTTACATCTTTTAAATCCATGCAGCTATGTATAATTACTCACTTGTTTTTAATGGTGTTTCTGGATGGCATTTAAGGAAACTTCATTTCAAAAATGGGCTCATATATAATCAAATTCTACACTCTGTTTGAATGCTTCATTCCAATATACCTCTGACTTGTAAAATTTAACACCTTGGTATAAGTAACAAATACATGTTAATGTTTGAGAATTATATGGTGCTACATTGTGCATTTCCTGGGGTTGTAACTTGTAGCCAGTTAGTGCATTTTTCTCAGTCAGGTCACGCCTGAAAAACTGTTGCCAATGAGAGACACGAAGTCACACTCTATTCGTATAATAAGTTAACAATTTGCCATTAGAAACATATTTTACTAGCTGAACGATACTTCTTGGACATTTTTATATGTCAGTGCATTTGAAGAAATCTACTTTAAAAACTACTTTGCTGTTACATTTCTGACACATAGAATAATAAGCATCTTGATCTCATAAATAACAAAAAGTTCCACAGTAGTTACCAGAATAGTGGTTCATAACTGTAATATACATATTATTCAGTTACAAAACACAACTAAATGCTACTAGATGAGCAGACAACATGGAAAATATATTTAACTCTAGTTCATAACGTTTTCGATTGGAATCAGGAACTGTTGTTGTTGTTGTTGTTGTTGTTGTGGTCTTCAGTCCTGAGACTGGTTTGATGCAGCTCTCCATGCTAGTCTAACCCGTGCAAGCTTCTTCATCTCCAAGTACCTACTGCAGCCTACATCCTTCTGAATCTGCTTAGTGTATCCATCTCTTGGTCTCCCTCTACAACTTTTACCCTCCACGCTGCCCTCCAATACTAAATTGGTGATCCCTCGATGCCTCAGAACATGTTCTACCAACCGATCCTTTCTTCTAGTTAAGTTGTGCCACAAAGTCCTCTTCTCCACAATTCTATTCAATAACTCCTCATTATTATGTGATCCACCCATCTAATCTTCAGAATTCTTCTGTAGCACCACATTTCGAAAGCTTTCATTCTCTTTTTGTATAACCTGTTTATCGTCAATGTTTCACTTCCATACATGGCCACACTCCACACAAATACTTTCGGAAACGACTTCCTGACACTTAAATCAATACACGATGTCAACAATTTTCTCCTCTTCAGAAACGCTTTCCGTGCCATTGCCAGTCTACATTTTATATCCTCTCACCTTCAACCATCATCAGTTATATTGATCTCCAAACAGCAAAACTCCTTTACTCCTTGAAGTGTCTCATTTCCTAATCTTATTCCCTCAGCATCAACCGACTTCATTCGACTACATTCCACTATCCTTGTTTTGCTTTTGTTGATGTTCATCTTATACCCTCCTTTCATGACACTGTCCATTCCATTCAACTGTTCTTACAAGTCCTTTGCCGTCTCTGACGGAATTACAATGTCATCGACGAACCTCAAAGTTTTTATTTCTTCTCCATGGATTTTAATGCCTACTCCGAACTTTTCTTTTCTTTCCTTTACTGCTTGCTCAACATACAGATTGAATAGCATCAGGGAGAGGCTACAACCCTGTCTCACTCCCTTCCCAACCACAGCTTATCTTTCATGTCCCTCGTTTCTTATAATTGGCATTTGTTTTCTGTACAAATTGTAAATAGCCTATCGCTCCCTGTGTTTTACCCCTTCCACCTTAAGAATTTGAAACAGGGTATTCCAGTCAACATTGTCAAAGCTTTCTCTAATTCTAAAAATGCTAGATACGTAGGTTTGCCTTTCCTTAATCTTTCTTCTAAGATAAAGCGTAGAGTCAGTGTTGCCTCATGTGCTCCTACATTTCTACAGAATCCAAACCGATCTTCCCCGAGGTAGGCTTCTACCAGTTTTTCCATTAGTCTGTAAAGAAATCGAGTTAATGTTTTGCAGCTGTGGCTTATTAAACTGATAGTTCGGTAATTTTCTCATCTGTAAATACCTGCTTTCTTTGAGATTATATTCTTTTTGAAATCGGAAGGAATTTCGCCTGTCTCGTACGTCTTCCTACCCAGATGGTAGAGTTTTGTCAGGACTGGCTCTCCCAAGGCCGTCAGTAGCTCTAATGGAATGTTGCCTACTCCTATGGTCTTGTTTCGACTTAGATCTTTCAGTGCTCTGTCAAACTCTTCACGCAGTGTCATATCTTTCATTTCATCTTGATCTATATCCCCTTCCATTTCCATAATATAGTCCTCAAGAACATAGCCCTTGTATAGACCCTCTATATACTCCTTCCACCTTACTGTTTTCCCTTCTTTGCTTAGAACTTGGTTTCCATCTGAGCCCTTGATATTCATGCAAGTATTTCTCTTTTCTGCAAAGGTCTCTTTAATTTTCCTGTAGGCATTATCTATCTTACCCCTAGAGAGATAAGCCTCTACATCCTTCCATTTGTCCTCTAGCCATCCCTGCTTAGCCATTTTGCACATCCTGTCGATCTCATTTTTGAGACGTTTGTATTCCTTTTTGCCTGTTAATGCATTTTTGTATTTTCTCCTTTCGTCAATTAAATGCAGTATCTCTTCTGTTACCCAGGGATTTCTACTAGTCCTCGTCTTTTTACCTACTTGATCCTCTGCTGCCTTCACTATTTCATCCCTCAAATCTACCCATTCTTCTTCTACTGTATTTCTTTCCCCCATTCCTGTCTATTGTTCCCTTATGCTCGCACTGAAACTCTGTACAACCTGTCGATCTTTCAGTTTATGCGGGTCCCATCTACTTAAATTCCACCTTTTTCAGTTTCTTCAGTTTTAATTTACAGTTCATAACCAATAGATTGGGGTCAGAGTCCACATCTGCCCCTGGAAATGTCTTACAATCTAAAACCTGGTTCCCAAATCTGTGTCTTACCATTACATAATCTATCTGAAACCTTCTGGTTTCTCCAGGGTTCTTCCATGTATACAGCTTACGTTCATGATTCTTGAACCAAGTGTTAGCTATGATAAAGTTATGCGCTGTGCAAAATTCTACCAGCCCCCTTCCTCTTTCATTTCTTAGTCCTAATCCAAATTCACCTACTACGTTTCCTTTCCTCCCTTTTCCTACCGTTGAATTCCATTCATCCATGACTATTCAGTTTTCGTCTCCCTTCACTACCTGAATAATTTCTTTTATCTCACAATACATTTCATCAATTTCTTCATCATCTGCAAAGCTAGTTATCATATAAGCTTGTACTACTGTAGTAGGGGTGGGCTTCGTATCTATCTTGGCCACGATAACGCGTTCACTATGCTGTTTTTAGTAGCTTACCGGCATTCCTATTTTTTATTCATTATTAACCCTACTCCTGCATTACCCCTATTTGATTTTGTGTTTATAATCCTGCGTTCACCTGACCAAAAGTCTTGTTCCTCCTGCCACCGAATTTTGCTAATTCCCACTATATCTAACTTTAACCTAACCATTTTCCTTTTTAAATTTTCTTACTTATCTGCCCGATTAAGGGATCTGACTTTCCACGCTCCGATCCGTAGAACGCCAGTTTGCTTTCTCCTGATAACGACGTCCTCCTGAGTAGTTCCTGTGGTGTCACCGCCAGACACCATACTTGCTAGATGGTAGATTAAATCGGCCGCGGTCCATTTAGTACATGTCGGACCCGCGTGTCGCCACTGCGTGATCGCAGACCCAGTGCCACCACAAGGCAGGTCTCGTGATACGAACAAGGACTCGCCCCAGTTGTACGGACGACCTAGCTAGCGACTAGATGTACAAAGCCTTTCTCTCTCATTAGCCGAGAGACAGAATAGCCTTCAGCTAAGTTAATGGCTATGAACTAGCAAGGCGCCATTAGCCATACAGTAATTGTAATTAAAGTCTCCTGTGTATAGTCAAGAGCGACGTACCACAATGATTGATTAAAGATAAGTATTAATCCAGCTACGTACTTTTCTTCATAGCATTAATTACGTAGCCTGTTCCAGTACTTCACGCCCGTCTGCGTTAGTCTAGCGTGCATTTTCAGCCACCTCGATCTACAAGGTGTTGGCCCAGCTGCCGACACATCAGTTCCCGCCTGGAGATCTGAATGGAGGACTATTTTACTTGCCAATGTTTTACCCAAGAGATGCCTTCATCATTTAATCATACAGTAAAGCTGCATGCCCTCGGGAAAAATTATGGCTGTAGTTTCCCCTTGCTTTCAGCCATTCACAGTACCACAACAGCAAAGCCGTTTTGGTTAGTGTTACAAGGCCAGATCAATCAATCATCCAGACTGTTGCCCTTGCAACTACTGAAAAGGCTGCTGCCCCTCTTCAGGAACCACACGTTTGTCTGGCCTCTCAACAAATACCCCTCCGTTGTGAGTGCACCTACGGTATGGCTATCTGTATCGTTGAGGCACGCAAGCCTCCCCACCAATGCGGCAAGGTACATGGGTCATGTTGGGGGAGGGGTTGGCGGGAATCAGGAACTACAAATTATTAAAATTTTTAAAATATTTGTCTCTTCATTAATTAAGATAGGGTGAGAAACTGAAGCTGATGCGTTTGTGTACTCACTGCAGCAGATAACCGTGCATTATTGAGAAATGTCGTTTTCAGATACTACTATGACCACTTATTAAAATCTGACCATTTGCATGGAAGTATGATGGCCATGGAATTAAAATCACCGACTGGTGCTGAGGTCTGACTTTTTGAGACGATACTGGAAGGCAGAATAGAGTACCAACATCTCGTTAGCAGCCTCAAATTTATGCATGATCACATATGTCGGTGCTGAATTGAATGAAACTTCAGTCGCTGGCCTCCATAGGTAGCCTACCTCGATGATATAAAATTGTGTTTTTATTTTCCACAATGAATGAATGATTTCCACAGCACCTAGGCAGATGTATCATACCAGATTACAATGTCAGAAAGAGATAGGAGCCATCAAACGCTGTAAGATGCCATCTGATGTATAGATATAGAAATTTTAGCTGACGAGGAATGGCTCTATATTTAGTTCTAGTAGAAGTAGTAGTAGTAGCAGCTTTATTCTTCTGTTGATCTCTTTTTACAAGGAATATGACATGTCAAAGTATTTACAAGTTTAGACCAATTTAAAATAAGATAATTTGTATACACACATATTTACAGCCTTCTAGTTAGAGACAGTCGTTAGATTTACTCCGGTATACAATACAGTTTTTACAAATAAATTTTTTAAAAATGTAATGCCACACTGTTCATTCATATCTCACTATCAGTCACTGCACACACTATGCAAACATTGTTTCATAACACTTCATTCACTACAGACACACACACACACACACACACACACACACACACACACATCGGTGATCTCTGGGCCATTTTCTGTACTACAACTTCCTATTTGCTATCCCAAAAAACCGAGTCAGCATCCCTCCATAATGAGTGAGATGTTGAGTTCAGAAAGAGGAAGAGGTCTAATTATTATGCTATGCATAGCTTGGGTGTAAGTATTTCTAGAAAGGAAAAAAGAAAAAAAAACATAAAGTGAAGGTGTTATATGGGATGCTAAATGTTTTTATCATTCTTATTATTATTTATTTGTATAACATTTTTATCAAACCCCTCCTCTGTTTCATCTAAGTAATCCTTCAATGTATAAAATGTATTCCAATTTCTTTAGTCTCTTTTGGTAATTTATTCTACAGTTTTATTCCTTGGTAGAAAATGCTGTTTTGAGTTTTATGTTTATTTTTTCTTGGTAAATGTAAGTTGATTCTGTCGCTTGTTGCATGGTCATGGACTGAGCTGTTTGTGCAGTAATTACCAAAAGTTATTTTTGATGTGTACAACTGATTGGTAAATGTATTCACATGGAGCAGTTAAGATCCCCAGTGTTTTGAATAGATCTTCACAATGAGCTCAACTAGTATTTTTGGTTATTACTCTTATGGTTCTCTTCTGGAGTTTGAAAATCGTGTTCATATTTTGTGCATTTGTTCCCCAAAAAAGGATGCCATAGCTAAGAATTGAGTGTACATATGAATAATATGTAACTAAAAGACATTGCATTTTACAAACTGATGATAGGATTCTAAGTGCATAACATGCTGATGACATTCTGTTTGCGAGTACCACTGTGTTCACACCACTTAAACTGAGAATCAATTTTCATTCCAAGAAATTTTGCATTTGTTACACAGTCTATAGAGGTGCCATCTACATTTACTTTAACAATGTAATTTTAATTCTTCGAACTGAAATTCATGGCATTAGTTTTCTTTACGTTCAATGTCACTTGATTACTTATCGACCAATCATAAACTTCCTTGATAGTTTCATTTGCTTTCTCAGCAAGGAGTTCTGTTGTTTTCTCTGTGACTATAATATTGCTGTCATCAGAGAAGAGAATTTTTTCTCTATGAGTAACTACTGTGAAGGTCATTGATGTATATCGGGAATAATATTGGTCCTAACATGCTACCCTGAAGGACCCTTATATTAATGTATTTTAGTTCTGATAAGTGTTTTACTAAATGTTAAGCTCTATTTGAATTATGTGTTATCTCTACTCTTTGTACCCTATCGAAACCAGTCATTAGCTACCTGTCTTGTTCCTAATGGTTCTATTTTATTTAATATAATCTTGTGGTCAACTGTATCAAACGCCTTAGAAAGATCCAAAAATATGCCTGTGACACACTCATCTTTATCAAGAGCATTGAGTACAACTTTTGTGAATTCTACTATGGCTGACTCAGTATTTTTGCCACTTCGGGAACCAAACTGTGATTCGCTTAAAAGATTGTATTTATTCAGGTAATTCATTAATCTGTCTTTCATAAATACTTCTAATATTTTTGAGAATGCTGACAGTGGGGGAATTGGCTGGTAATTTTCTATGTCTTCTGCATTACCTTTCTTAAGCAAAGGTACTACTCTGGCCCTTTGTAACAACTCTGGAAATGTCCCTGATGTGAAGGATTCATTTATTATATTTATTAAGCGGCCTTGTATAATCTCTATGCATTGTTTTAGTAGACAGATTGGTACTTTATCTAAGTCTACTGACTCTTTTTTAGTTTTTGAACAGTTTTATTGACTTCATTCTCTGTGGTAGGAAGTAACATCATTGTATTTAGTGCAACATTATTTACTGGTGTTACATTTATTTTGAGAAATTTTCGCTGTAACTTCTCTGCAATACTTGAAAAATGCTGATGTTTTGCTAAGTATTGTGGATCATTTATTACCTTATCCCACTTCCCTACCAGTATGTTATTCTGCGTTTGTTTGCCTTTCCCCGTTTCCCCCTTTTATAACACCTCAGACTGCTTTGCTTTTATTCTCTTTATTAGATATTATTTTGTCATTAAATGACTTTTTGCAACACTCAGCATCTTCCTATATGTCTGTTTGTATCTATGATAGAAGTTTAAGAATTCTGTATCATTGCTAATCTATTTCATGGAACTGAGGTGTTTAAGTGTGTGGGAGGACTTCTTAATACCTTCTGTTATCCATATGTTGTTGTGAGATGTTGATATGGACATGCATACTTTTGGAAATACCTTTTCAAAGTTCAGTTTAAACAATGTGGAGAATTTAGAGAATTTCATATTCACATTGGTATCCTTATTCACTTCATCCCAGCTTTGTTTTCGTAGTTCTTTTGAAAAATCTTTTTTTTTATTTCCGATAGACGCCGTTTGTAGGGATTGATTCGATTCTTGATTTTACTGTTGTATATATTACAGAGATGATCTGATTGTCTGAGATCTTTCTACAGCTACATCACATTTTTCCCTGTCCATATTTGTTGCCACATGGTCAGTTACTGATGCAATCATTGCAGTAACCCTTGTTGCATTATTGACCAATAGGGACATGCCAAATCTTTGAATGATGTTTATGAAGGTGCTGCTGGATAAATTTATAATATTAGTGTTGATGATAATGTCTCCATACAGAATTATTTTGACATTTGTACTTGAGACTTTATCTTGAACGCCTGTTAATTTATTGAAAAAAGTGTCCACACTACCACTGGGAGTTCTACACACACAAAATGATTGTATCAAGCCCTGTTAATTCAATAGCTGATATTTCGAAGTGTTTGTTTTCACTTACTGTACTGAGATCATGTCTTGATTCGAACTGTGTTCCTTTTCTGATATAAATGCATTATCCTCCATGCCTTGAAGTAGTTCTTCAGTAAGAATTTTTCCTTTCATACAGTGATAATACTACATGTTGGATTTCTGTATCTTTACACCAGTGCTCAGTAACACAAACTACTTTGCAGTTCAAAGATTGGAGCTCAACTTCTAATAGTTGTATTTTATTTTTTATTGATTGCATGTTTTGATGGAGAAGTCTGTGAAATGCCCCATGTTACTCTTTCCAATGGTTCGTTTTTCTTTGTGACATCTGGTATGTGTGATATTTGAAGTATTAATATCTGTCTTGTGAGTGATTGTTTCAGTATTTTTTAAACTGCTGGAGATACTCTTTAGGCAGGGGAACCTGTTGTTTGGATTTATCCTAAAGAAGACCTACTTTTCCTACCTATGACAACAGGTATTTGACCATGTGTGGCCTTAGATCGACCACCTATATTTTCTCATGAATCAGCTGTACCGATCTTCCCTTCCCAGTCCTGTTTATGTGAAGGCCATGCCTAATGAAACTTCATCTGTTGATAGTCCTGACGGGCACCAGAGGAACATGAATAAAGTTGGCTGTCCTCAGAGCCATATCTAACTCCACATTGATTCGCTCACAGCTCCATCACGGTGTGTTCGATCATGACGCCGGAACAGCTTATCAAAGTGTACTTTGGTGTCAGTAGTCAGGGAAGCTATCTTGTCCAGGTTACCACCTTTGTCATATGCCACACCTCTGTCCAAACTGTTTCCTGCCCCGCCTACTATCACTACATGGTCCTCTTTTTGTAAAGTAGTTACATAAAGACCCTAGGTCCTTTATCACATGACTTAGCCCTGCATTTGGCTTGAAGTACTGGTGGTCTGGTACGCTGCCCCTAAACTGTAACTGAGGACCTGCACGTCACCCATGGCTACTACCTAGCAGCAGCACTTTCTTCTTCCTAACACTTTGAACATACCAAGGATTCTTGGCCTGCGTTTAAGTGTGCTGCACATTTCATGCTCCTCGTTCTAACTGAGGCTCTTCTCCACTTAACTCTGGCAGTGGTAGATACCTGTTTTTGGTGTTGTGATAAAACAGTCAGACGGCGTTCTCTTTCTTCCTAGCCTACTACCAGCTGCCAGTTCCCAACCACCCTCCTCCCCTTATCTCCTTTTATCCTTATGACTTCCTTCCGTGCTTCCTCCAACTGTGCCTGAAGGGCACAGGTTTTCCTTTCTTGTTCCCCAATCAAAATGTTCCTACTGAATACTCTGCAGTTCCCGGAAAGAGCCTCCTGTTCTGCACACATTCTCCCTACTGCTTCCCTCCCCTCCCTCCCCTCCCCCCCCCCCCCCCAGTGAAAAGATTTCCTACGAGATAGGCAACAAATCCCCCTACTCACTACCCTATAACAGCTCCCACATTTCTCACTCATGGTCAGTTTCTGAAGAACAATTAAGTTTAAAGAATGTTGTAAATTTGTCAAGGACGCGAGGTTGTCTATGTGAAAACAAAAAACTACGCAAAGATCTTATGCGCAGTGGTTGTTGTTCTTGTACTGATTTTGAGATACAATGACAGAAGAATGAATATGTAATTACTTTGCTTTTCGAGAATTTGCGTTATCAGGAGTGTTCGGTCACGCTTTTAAACGTTTATAACTCGGAAAATTTAGGCCGACATCGCGTCTATCTAACTAGTAAACAATACGAAATGTGTTAGTTAAATATGATTTAGAAACATTTAATTACACTTTTATTGCGACAATAGACACTGATGAAAATCTGTTTTTTTAAACGAATTTGGCACTATCAAGAAACCTCGAATAGAATTTTTTTGTGTTCATGTCACGCCAAACTTCGGGTTATGTCGCGATTATCGGGACTTCAGCTAAAGAAAAAGTTTTTTCGAGAACAAGCTCTGCTGGGACGCTAATATTCAGTTGATTGACAAGAACGGACCCTGCAGCAAGTATACAAAACAAAGAAAATTTAAATATGATACTATTTCCTCTTCTTTTAGCGGACGAAAAAATATATGTGAACTCACTGGGCAGCTATCTTGGATTTGGAAGGGTCTACAGGCTCTACATCACCCAGTACTAACAAATACGTTGGCTAGTGTTAATTCCTCGTAAAAGTGGCATTACTAATTTAAAGAGGCTCTTATTATCTCATTTTTTCCTGCAGGTTATGCAATATTATAGAGGAGAGTATGTAGCTAAAGAGCCAATGACGTCCGATTGTGCAACGTATCCGCGTTATTTCGTGTTCTGGTAATGCTCCGGTTGCATATTAACTCTCCTACGCACCTTTTTACGAGAGACAAGAAGAAGCTGCAATAAATTCTACAAGCTACTGAACCGATGGATCTGAGTAGGAAAAAGTGCAGGGTTAATGGTCCGCACTTATTAAGCACCCAGTTGAGTAACAAGAACAGATGAAATGAATCACGTAAATAAATTTGATTTGAAAGTTCTGAGCCCTGGTTGGGGCAATACATAAGTCAATAAGCTAATCTTGTGGTGTCACTGCCAGACACCACACTCGCCAGGTGGTAGCCTTCAAATCAGTCGCGGTCCGTTAGTATACATCAGACTCGCGTGTCGCCACTATCAGTGATTGCAGATCGAGCGCCGCCACACGGCAGGTCTAGTCTAGAGACTCACTAGCACTCGCCCCAGTTGTACAACCAACTTTGCTAGCGATGGTTCACTGTCTAACATACGTTCTCATTTGCAGAGGCGACAGTTTAGCATAGCCTTCAGCTACGACCTAGAAAGGAGCAATATTCAGTTACTATGATATTGATATTGTGAATCATGTACCGTCAAGAACGACGTTCATCATAAATGGATTAAAGTTAAGTATCAAACTAGCTACGTCCGCTTTCTGTATTCTAATTCCTTGTCATGTTCCAGACCTCACGTCAGTATAGTTCTTCCCTCCTAGCGCCTGCCTGCGTGAGCAAAAACGCGTGCATATCGGCCTCCTCTAGTAACACGGTGTTGGCTCTTCTCCCAACACAACAAATCTTCTGCCAAAGTCTATTTCTTCAGACGTTACCCAATGCTGGAGCGGCTAATTAAGAAATAAACGCAGTCAAATCTGTGTGCATCACTTCCTAATGATCTCTTTGCTGATTAGATCCCGTTGAGAAAAAGTACCGATAATACTTTCTGGGCTAGTTGCATTCTGATAATTCTGTCTACATACAATCGGCGACATGCAATCACTTTCGTTCGTCAAAAACGAGCTATTACTGTCTTACGTACACTCGTCATAAGTTACGATAAAATGTGAGAAAATTATTAGTGTATAGGCATGAATGCAATTTTTAATACATCCATAACTGGTTTAGTATTGTGAAGTATTCCTTTTCGACTTCTCCAGCTTCCGTTGTCTGTGACGCTGCCAGCTCAAGTGGAGCATGGTAATCAATGACAATATTATTACAATTACGTACTAGATGATGAAAATAATCATCATCATCATCTTCATCATCATCATCATCATCTTGGACAGTTTCCAGCCACTGGCTGGGTCTGTCGGGAACACAAGCCTCTCCATCGTGTTCTGTCTTTCCACCATTCCCCCTCTTCCACCTTCGTCCAGTTCTCTCCTCTTCTCGTCACACGTTCCTTCACTCCCTTCACCCATCTATCTCTTGGTCTTCCTCTGGGCCTCTTCCCCTCCAGTTGCAGATCAAACATCCTCTTTGGAATTCTTCCCTCATCCATTCTCTTCATGTGTCCATACCACTGCAATCTTGATTTTTCTATCCTGTCCTGTACTGGTTCCTCCTTTAGTCTTTCCCTCACATACACATTTCGCAATCTGTCTCGTCTTGTTACACTCAACCTGCTCCTCTGGAACTTCATTTCACTAGCCTGTATTCTACTTTTGTCGCTTTTGTGCATTACCCATGTCTCACTTCCGTATGCCAATATGGGCACAAAGTAGGTTCGGTATATAATTCCCTTGGATTTCTGTGGCACCTCCTTGCTCCAAATAAGCCCCCTAATGCATTTGTAGAACTGCCCTGCTTTTCTGCACCTTTCATTTATTTCCATTGCGTTTCCCCCCTTACTTTCAATCATGCTTCCCAGGTACTTGAAGTTCTCTACCACTTGTAGTTATTCCCCTCCACAAGTTATATCCACATTTGGCCTAGTCTTCTTCCTTGTTGTGACAATTATTTCACTTTTCTTTGCAGAGAAATGCATTCCATATTGTGCTGCCGTAGTAGACTGCAAGAGGAGCAGTATGGTTTCAGACCGGGAAGATCAACAACGGACCTCATATTTGCGGTAAGGCAACTGCAGGAAAGGCACTATGAGTACGGGAAGGACTTAATCATGGCCTTTTTACATATTGAGAAGGCGTATGACAGTATCTGTAGGGACAAGCTCTGGGATGTGCTGAACGCAAAAGGGATAGATGAAGAGATAACACGAAAAGTCAGAAAAATGTATGAGGGAAGTGAGGGTTGTGTGAAAGTGGGGAGGGAACGTACTGCATGGTTCGAGCTGGAAAATGGGCTGCGACAGGCAAGTGCACTTTCGCCTTTATTGTTTATTATTGTTATGGATGAAATCCTACAGCAAGTATCAGATGCAATTGGAGATCATAAAATGAAAGCAGTGCTTTTTGCCGATGACCTGATGTTATGGGGAAATTGCGAGAAGGAGGTGCAAGAGCAGTTGGATGAAAATAATGTGACACAAAATTCGGATTTTTTCATTTGTGTTAACTACAGTAAGCAAAAACGTACAAATTCTTGGAGGAGAACAAATTATGTCTTCAACTTACCTTTTAATCCGTACTAAATTCTACACCTTAGGTTTCGTTGAATTAGCGTGGCGGCTTTACGTGGACAGCTTCTGAACTCACAACTCCACTAAATCCACATATTTGCTCCCTTTTTCCTCACTCATTTCTTTCCTTTCTCTCCCTGCCCCTCTTTCTTAGTTACATTCACCACAAAAACAGTAAACCTGGATAGGTACTCAATGAAGAAATGTGCTTAGGTATTTAGAAATATGCTTGGCTGATAATAACATTTGGTCATCATGGTTAACACTTCTTCCAGATTTGTTTTGAGGAGTATTTGTAAATTCGATAACAATCCGCGATCGTTTTATTTCAGTTACAGCAGATATAAAATCCGAGCAGGAATATCAAGAACAAAAGTTAACTCCATTATTAATTTAGGCTAGGTGAGAATTAAGTGAGTGAAATAGGAGCCTGACCTTTTTTGTTTCCATATCAATACAAACAGTATCGTATACTGCTGAGAAACTTAGGAGAAAAGAGAAGTCTGAAATAAGCTCAGATCTGAAGTAAGGCAAAGGCTAAAGACGCGAGCTTGGTTGCGCTAAACCGAGACGAAATGTTCACAGTTTGTAAAACTTTCAACATAGCTGCTAAGGTACACTGACAGTGTCAGAATTATATTAGAACAAAAAGCCCCGGGACACCAATATTAAGTCAAAATTGACCAGGTTTCGTCTTCAGAATTAGACTAACTGTTCTAAAACATATTAGGTATATAATACATTAATAAAATTAAAGTTTGAACTGACTAAAAAGATGCAGTACTTACTAGTCACATTTTAAAAAAGATCTAAGCCGGAAAGGCGACGTCATGAATAGTTGTGAGACGGCGAGCCGCTAAGGGCTGCTCGTACTGTGAACAAGGATTACAACAAGACTGAGGTGCCCATGTTAGAAAGTGTGGGCAAGTAAACATGGTGTTGCTACGAGCGCCATCTAGTAGCCGCAGAAACAAATAGGCCACTGTACATTCAGAATTAGACACATGAAATTGTGATGCAGCTAATTCGGGCATAACATAAGCACTAATAATAGTAGGATGAAGTTACATATTTATCTGCTTTAAATGGAGATACATTTTGTAACGTAAAAAACGTTAGTTATGACATACAAGAAAACAGCAAAGATGTGATAGGAAAACAACATTTCGGTAAACTGCATCAGGAAATCTGAATCAAAGACCAAGCAATGGCTTTATAGAGTCGACAAAGTTTTTATTTCTCAGCTGCAGCTGTTCGTTGAGACTGAGGCCTTCATGACGAGAGAGATGTTTGAAAATCTCCAATTCCTCTAAGAAATCTAACCTACGCACCTTCTTTTCGGTATGCAGAATATTGTTAGCGCCTATGGCTTTAGGCAAGTGTCCAGTAATTAAGAGATGATCGGCAAAGGATGAATTTAGGGGACTGGTGCCGTTCTTTACAAAAGATGTTCTTCATATCTGATGGTTAAAGCACGTCCAGTTTTCCCTATTTAATAGGAGGAGCTGGTATCGCAGATGATCTTATAAACGCCAGAACTTTCTGTAGGGGAGCGAATGGATTTCAAATTATGAATGAAGTTTCTCTTTAGATTATAATTAGTAGAGAAGGCAACATTGCAGCTGTATTTGTTGCGAAGCATGCGCTGAATCTGATAGGAAATGGGTCCTATGAAAGGAATAGAAAAACTTTTTTTTTGGGTTAACTTCACTGCATGAGGTGTTGTGCGTTGTAGTTCTTGCTGTTTTCTTTTTTAGGATATCGACCACTAAGCTAGGCGTACGTTCAATATTGACTGCTATGGTTTTAAGTAAATTAATCTCTTCATTGAACTTTTCTGTTAAAAGTGGTATGGAGGTGGCTCGGTGGACAGCAGAGCGAAAGAAATCAATTTTTTGAGACTGTGGATGAAAAGAGGAAGCAGGCACGATTTGGTCAGTATACGTTTCTTTTCGAAAAATATTGAAACTGATGTTATTGTCTTGTATTGTAAGCGTCAAGTCTAAATAATGTAATTGGCGGTTTTCGTTTTCGAGTTTAATTGTGAAAGAAATTTTTCCATGGAGGTCGTTAAAAAGTTTAAATATATGATAAATTCCATCGGCGGGTCCGTTATAGATGACTAGAATATCATCAACGTATATTGTGTAAGAAATGATACCCCCGGAAGCGGCTGAGACACGGTTAAACAGCTTTTTTTTCCAAGGAATTGATAAAGATGTCGGCAAGGATGCCGGCTAAAGGGTTGCCCATAGCGATCCCATCAGACTGCTGGTACACTTGTCCCTTGAATTGAAAGTAGCTGTACTTGACAACGACATTAATGAGATTCATAAAATCGATAATCCGTTCGTCGGATAGATCTTTTCCAAATTGACGTAAATTTTCTTCCACAATGATGAGCGTCTCATGTACCAGGACATTGGTATACAGATTTTTAATATCTATGGAAAAGAGCTTGGGGTCTGAACTGCATACTAAGTTTTTAATATTTTGGACCAAAACGTGACTGTTAGGAACGAAATAATTATTTTCGAAAACGAAAGGTTTTTTCAAAGTTTCGTGTAGAAATCGGGCCAAATCGTGATATGCGCTAACCATGCTATTGGAGATTGGACTTATTGGATCATTAGGTTTATGAATTTTGAACTGGGACCGAAGTTTAGGGGGTTGATGGTTCATATTGATAAGAAGTTTCTTTTGGCAAGGTTTTATAAGAAATTTTGCATTGTTAATAGTTGACCTTACTTATTTCTGTAATTTAGGAGGCGGATCATCATGCAGATCCGGCATGTTGATTTCACTGAAGAAATTTTCAGTTTTAGAAATATATTCAGAAATATAAGCAATGACTAGACAATAACCTTTATAGGATTTAGTTATTAAAGCATTTGCTGTTTTAAGTTTATTATTAATGGAAGTTACTAAAATTCTGTCGTTATGCGTAGCATTAGACAAAGTAGCTACATTTTTCTCTAGCATACGCAATCCTGGCTTGAGAATCATTGTCTGTCTTATTATAATCGAGACCGATTTTTAAATCAACAAGCATATTTTCTCTCACATTTCTGCCTGACAGGTTAGGCCTGACATTGTATTTTAGTCCTTTTCCTAACAGGACTTTTTCATTCTCAGTAAAGACGATATTGGTTTTATTTAAAATTCTTTTATGAAAGACGTGACTGCTTTTTTGCAATATATTCTGAGGGCAGTTTTCATTAGAAAGCAGACAAGAAAGATTGCTGAGCCTCTTCTCGTGTTTCTGCATTATACCTATTTTACAAATCTCTAGATGTTCGTTAATTTGCGCCCACATGTCGTCAATATTAAAATTATAGTTAACACGATAAGTGTTTGTGATATTTAAGTACAAATGATATGCTTCTTCGTTAAGATGGTCTTTTTTAGCGCACAGCTATTTTATCCGATTACACATAATATTCTTAATGATAGCTCTAAAGGATTTTGGATTTTTCTTAGATACAGAAAAATTTATGTAGGCATTTGTATAAGTCGGGACAAGTCCCCTTTTTTCACACTGCTTGTTAAAATAGATGGCCATACTTGTATTTAAAATTTTCTTTTTTAATTCTTTATATTTAGAAGCAGCCTTAGATACCTGGGCAGGTAAGAAACGTAAATCTTTGAACATAGCTGCTAAGGTTCAGTGACCGTGTCAGAATTATATTAGAACAAAGAAGCCCTCGGTCACAAATATTAAGTCAAAATTAACCAGGTTTCGACGCTCATAGTAGCGTCGTCTTCAGAATTCGACTATTCTAGAACATATTAGGCATATAATAAATTAATAAAGTTAAAGTTTGTACTGACTGTAAAAAGATGCAGTACTCACAAGTCACATATTAAAAAAAGATCTAAGCCGGAAAGGCTACCACTTTCAACAGAAAAGTTCAATGAAGAGATTAATTTACTTAAAACCATAGCAGTCAATAATGAATGTACACCTAACATTGTGGAAGATATCCTAAAAAAGAAAACTGCAAGAACTACAGCGCTCAACACCTCGTGCACTGAAGTTAACCCAAAAAAAAGTTTTTCTATTCCTTTCATAGGACCCATTTCCTATCATATTCAGCGCATGCTTCGCAACAAATACAGCTGCAATGTTGCCTTCTCTACTAATTATAATCTAAAGAGAAACTTCATTCATAATTTGAAATCCATTCGCTCCCCTACAGAAAGTTCTGGCGTTTATAAGATCATCTGCGATACCAGCTCCTCCTATTAAATATGGAAAACTGGACGTGCTTTAACCATCAGATATGAAGAACATCTTTTGTAAAGAACGGCACCAGTCCCCTAAATTCATCCTTTGCCGATCATCTCTTAATTACTGGACACGTACCTAAAGCCATAGGCAATAACAATATTCTGCATACCGAAAAGAAGGTGCGTAGGTTAGATTTCTTAGAGGAATTGGAGATTTTCAAACATCTCTCTCGTCATGAAGGCCTCAGTCTCAACGAACAGCTGCAGCTGAGAAATAAAAACTTTGTCGACTCTATAAAGCCATTGCTTGGTCTTTGATTCAGATTTCCTGATGCAGTTTACCGAAATGTTGTTTTCCTATCACATCTTTGCTGTTTTCTTGTATGTCATAACTAACGTTTTTTACGTTACAAAATGTATCTCCATTTAAAGCAGATAAATATGTAACTTCATCCTACTATTATTAGTGCTTATGTTATGCCCGAATTAGCTGCATCACAATTTCATGTGTCTAATTCTGAATGTACAGTGGCCTATTTGTTTCTGCGGCTACTAGATGGCGCTCGTAGCAACACCATGTTTACTTGCCCACACTTTCTAACATGGGCACCTCAGTCTTGTTGTAATCCTTGTTCACAGTACGAGCAGCCCTTAGCGGCTCGCCATCTCACAACTATTCATGACGTTGCCTTTCCGGCTTAGATCTTTTTTAATATGTGACTTGTAAGTACTGCATCTTTTTACAGTCAGTACAAACTTTAATTTTATTAATGTATTATATACCTAATATGTTTTAGAACAGTTAGTCTAATTCTGACGACGACGCTCATAGTAGCGTGGAAACCTGGTCAATTCTGACTTAATATTTGTGACCGAGGGATAATTTGTTCTAATATAGTTCACAGCTTGTTTAAATTTTTCGTGGTGCTAGTGACAATAAAAGATTAATATCTTAACTACGGTTTGCATCAGATACTGTCAGTTGTTTTTGTTGGTCATATGGATTGATTTCAAAACGCAATAAAAGCCATTTTATGAATCAGATTTTTTTTTTTGTTAATTTTAATAATATAGGTACATTTGGCCAAGTCATGTACTGGAAATCACTTATTACACTGGTCAATAAGTACATGCAAACCGCGACTGCGCCAGGCGAAGGACTAGATTCCCTTGGCCCATCAGATGACGTGAGAACATCCAGATAGTGGACCTTCAATCCTGCAGTCCCCACGGCGATCTACATGCAGAGATGCGTCTGCTCTTGGACCTTCCGACCATTCAGTGTGGCAAATTCATCACGATGACCTTCATTATCGTCCGTAAAAATTGGCGACTGTGCAGGAACTCTACTAACGCTACCGCAGTTCTAGGAGAAACGCATGTGTTGCACCTTTCAAAAACGTTCCTGAGTACGTGATTCTTTTCATCAGTGACGGAGCCCATTTTCACTTGACTGGATGTGTCAGCAAAGAAAACATGCGCCATTGGGCCGAAATCGATCCCCGAGCATTGCATCAAAGGTATCTAGGAATTTTTAAATTCTGCATTCATGTCAACCGTTGAAACACCCACAAGACTGGAACGCCAACATTCGGGCAAATATTGGCAATAGACGCCTAGCTATGCTGGCAAGGATAAGATCCAGAAATTGGTTTATTCAGTGCATCGGCAATGGGAGGCGTCACCTACAGAACATGAAATCTAAAACTGTGTAAAATAAAACTTTATATATATATGTACCTACGTTACTAAAAAATAAAACAAAATTCGGATTCCTGAATGGGCTGCGTTTCGATATCAGGAAGTTACGTTGTCACACCCTGTATAAGGCAGGCCAACAGTGGAATCTTCACAAGTCGCGTGGAAGAGGTATATGATTTAGTGTTCTGACGTACTTAGATGAGTTTGAATGAAACAACTTCTAAATATTTATCTGTTAGAACAATCAGATAAGAAATATCGTGAACATAAGACAGAAAAGTAATTTTCGGCGGAAAATGCTAATAAGTTTTCTTAGCAAATGGACCAAGCTGATTTGATGAAACTGTTTAAGAACTTGGTAATGTATGCTGGTAATTAATTTTTCCACAAACGTTTTTTCTCAGTCGAAAGTGCGTGAAGATTGTGGTTATAGAGGACTAATTTTGGATACCTGTTGTGTACGAAAGTAAATTTTTTCAATGCATTGTATTCTAAATGTAACTGTATGTAATTTTATGTGAGTTAGGTTCTTCGGTTGTAGAACTGCCAACGTAATGATGTTTTGAAGCGCAACTCATCATTACTCACTGGACACTCAAACGGTGTTTCTTCATAGAGCAGAACAGAATCTGTTCTTGAAAGGAAGAAATCTGATATAGTCAGAAATCCAAATCGAGAGGTTGTGGCGTGAGATACATTTCATTGTACGTCTGACAACCACTCTGCGCTTAGGTGGTAGGAATAAGACTGGTTTTCGACGTCTGCGTAGCTTATTATCGCTCTCTACTGGTATGTAAAAGAAGTGATGACGAAGTGTGCTGGTAAGGCAATATTTGTAGTGTGAGCTGCGGTTCAAGACTGTTTCACGGTTACAGAAAAAAGCGTGAACGTAGGATGTTTGTGGTTAAAACAGAAAATTAGCACTGTTTCCAGAAAATGATAATTTAAGGTGGTAGTAATTTTGTAGGGACAAGTTTATTTCTCTCTTAAGCCTTCACGGTGCTTTAGGACTGGTTATATTTTCTGCCTCTTCCGGATACGAGCAGGAGCACCCAGACGACAGACGATAATTTGTAGGGAGAGGTGGGGGACAGTACTTGAGGATATGGAGCATTTTCAATGTTATGGGAGATGAATGGCGACCCTGTTAAGAACATGCGTAATACCGACATAAAAATCGTTTTCTTGAAAGAAAAACAGCTGACTACACTATATTTTTTACTTTCGCTGAGAGCTAGGGTGAGGGGGTGGTGGACGCTGACCAACGTTACCCCAAGTATGAGAATCCTGGTATACACGTTTTTTTTTTTTGTTTTTTTTTTCGTGAAGGGAATAACTTTGCATTACCCCATATTAAGGTGTACTTGCCAGCCTTTGCTCCGATCTCATTGCGTGTTTTACCGAACAGATCACCATCATAGGCAACATCTTTGAAAACCTGAGTTGCAATTAATTCTATCAGCTATGCAATTGATGTATGTCGTGAAGATCAAAGGTCGTATTACATAACACTGGGGTACTCCACATGTTACTTCATTTTGTAGGTGGGTGACATTAACCAGATCATGAATGACCGCTCTCAAAATACAGGTCAAAGACACAAAAGCACGGCGTGTTGGTGCTAACCAACGATAAGATTGAAGATCTCAGAAGAAGAAGAAGATTTGTAGATGGCTCTCCTTCCGCGATAGATGCACGACTGCTCCGACCACTTGTACTGCAGCGCCGAACTATCTGAGTAAGCAAATGGGAAGTGACGACCGAATCAATGTATAAACTTTTTAACGGAGGACGTCACGTAACATCAGACGATCGAATCATCTAAACATTTGATGTGAATGGAAACTACAGTCAGTCATTGTTAATGAGAGATGAGTGTGACACATCACTATATGTCAATGAAAAATATGAGACTGCGTAATTTATGAGAGATATAAAACCGTGAATCAATTTTGTTTTTCTTGTGACACGCACTTGTACCAGCAAGTTTGCATCATCAAAATACCTTCTGCAGTAGATTATTTTGTTTGAGATGTGCTGGTTGGTTGAGAAGAATTTTTGTTCTATTTGGTTGATCACAAAATCAGTCACTATTTCAGCTAAACCACTTCCCATTGCCAAACCATCATATTGTTGGTAGGACTTGTTGTTGAAGCTAACGTAATTATGCTCTAGAATAAGTGTAAGTATTTCTATGAGTTCATAGATTTCTGCAATAGTATTTTTCCTGTATTTAAGCAGATTGTTTCTCATAATATTAATAGTGTCTTTGACAGGGATGTTCGTGTATAGGCTGATATGTCTAGTGATGCTAATTTAGCTGTTGGTGGGATGTGGATGTCTTTAAATAAGCTTATGTGTTCATGTGTGTTATGGACAGTGTATTTATTTTCTAATTTATAGAATTTGGTAATGAGGTCTTTCAGTTTATGGCATATGAAGTATGCAGGGCTGTTTCTTGAGTTAACAATCAGGTGAATGGGACAATCTTCTTTATGAACCTTTGGCTGTGCAAGCTGGTGCTGAGGCATTCATTGTTATACAGTTACATACTTCATATTTGTTCAGTAAAACGTTGCAGTTTTGTAGTAACTTACGGAGTTTGCTTTGGAATTTCGATTGCAGGATCTGACTTAATTTCAGTAATATTGTTGCTATGGAAAAATTGCTAGGTTTTCTCTATGCATTCTCTTTCATGCATTACGATTAAAGAACTTCGTTCGTCGGCCTTTACTATGAATGCTTTACTTGCAGTTAGTTTACTGGTAATATTTTTCACATCTTTAAGTTCAGTGCAAGAATTAAGGTACCCATATTTGAAACCAGCAGTATGTTAGAAATATTTGGGATGGAGCAGGTTCTGTGCAATTAACAAAAATGTAATCAGCGTTGTTATTCAAAGTATTTCGTCGATATTTCTTTAGACACAGAAATATTGAGGTTTAACAGATATCATATTCAATGCATTCCATTTTTGAGTACCAGATGATGTTAATTTTTGTAAATGTCGATAAATTATACAACTGTAATTAACGAATTTACTGTATGTAACAATGCACTATAAGCTATAAAAATTACGTCAGAAGATTAAGAGAGGGACTAGGACGGCCAGGAAAACATAAAATTTCGAAGGGGACACTGTAACATAATCCATAGGACACGTGAAACAACAACTGTTTTTATACGGTTATTGAGAACCATGCAGATGCCCAGCCTGTTTTCCCTTAACGAACTTCCAGGAAAGAGGATATGCAATGATGCATCAAGAGCATCAAAATGAGGGCAATTTAGTTATGCTTCTGTAGATACTGAGTTACAACTAGGAATTTGCTATAACTTTCATTTCACCTGACGTTAATATTGGTAGAAGTTGGTAAACTTTCACTTAACTTTCTTTTTAGGGCAACATTTCTATCATTTTTCTAACTCAGAATTGCAGGTGTACTACTACATGGTGGTGCGAGCTGGGATAGTGATTTAATTCGGCTAAAAGTACTAAAGTTCATTTCTGAGTTTCAGTTTGACAAGTTTTAACATCAAGATTGAAAGACAACTTCATATGGAAAGTACAATTCTTGACTGGACGCTGGAATCATGTGATACTAAAAAATTTCGTGGATGTGAAAACTGAACAGTGGGATTAAGGGAACCAGTGACTACAATCTGCTGGAACATCGAACCTACGGAAGTATTCCAATTACACTTATTTCATCTTCTCTTCGACGTCGTAATCAGTAGATCGTGTGAAAAACTTTGTGTACTGAGTTGGGGTTGGTTTGTTTGGGGGAGAAGACGAGACAGCGAGGTCATCGGTCTCATCGGATTAGGGAAGGACCGGGAAGGAAGTCGGTCGAGCCCTTTCAAAGAACCATTTGCCTGGAGCGATTTAGGGAACTCATAGAAAATCTAAATCGGGTGGCCGGACGCGGGATTGAACCGTCGTCTTCCCGAATGCGAGTCCAGTGTGCTAGCCACTGCGCCACCTCGTTCAGTGTTTATGGAGTGTTTTCTTGCTTTTTAGTTAGTTTCTTTATGTTTTTTGCGAGAAACGGCACTGTTGAGTGGAGAGATAAGGAGATTGAAAATTTGACACACGATAATAAAGTTCAGGACGATATTAGTAATGTACAATCAGAAGAAAATCGAGCAGGGGGAGACTGAGACAGCATTTGTTCAACGTTTCTGGGTTCAGTCAGGAGAAGATGGTTAGATATAGTAATAGCACTTTTAATAGTCTTGCAAGACTCCCCAAAGCTAGACAGCTGGAGTGGGATAAAATTTGGGCGTTAAAGTGAAAAACGTAAAAAAAAAAACAGAATAAAAAATTAGACAATAGTTGGATCAACAAGGGAAAGAAACTGATCTGTTAGATAAAAATTTGGAGATGCACGATCAGGCAGTAAAATGCATTAGGAAAGATCTAGACAATGTCAAGACTCAGGCAGAGAAAACATCACAGACCAATGAGGAACTGGAAGTAGAACTAAATGATTTTAAAACACCTATACACAGAGAGCATAGTAAATTTGAAACTCATATTACTTCTGGAGAAAACAAAACTGAAAAACTTGAAGACAAACTGATGAAGGGGAGGATTACTATCTATGGCCCGAAAAAAGCTTGTTCTTTGGCACTTTTTTTCTCGGGATGTGTTACAGATATCAATGTCAAAGTTGGTCAAAATGTTTATTGATATTTACTCTACAAACTGGAATTTTTTCGACCGGAAATGTCTAAGAGAAAAGGCGGAGGTGCCGTCGGAACGAAACAAAATTTCGATGTAAACCTCCACGCGCGGTATGTCACAGGTCAGCCAGCTCGTCTGAAATCAAAACTGAGTTGACGTTAGCGAAGTACATAAGATTGTATAGGAATTTTACCTCGCTTAAGTTATTTAGAACATAGGAAACAAAATTGCGGCCATTTAAAAAAATAGGGGTTTTTTCATAGATTATTCGACTTTGTCAGCCAATTAAAAATATTTATAGTTGATGGATCGGAATAAAAGTGTTACAACTCCTAGACAATTTAGTTAGCTTCGTCGGAAACAAAGAATCATGCCAATCGGTAGAGTAGATTTGAAGTTACCATACCGCGCGATAAAAAGAAACTCATTTCGAGAAAAACGCGTTGTAGTTTTGACTACATATAAATGCAATATTATGCAACTTACGTTCAATCCACTATTCAGGGTCCATAAACTAGTCCTTCCTCTTCCTCACAGAAGGCGTTCAGCTCGATCTGGGCCATCCTGCGCTGCTCCATAGCAGCTCGTACGGCCGGTGACGAGCGGTTTTCTGCCGCTTGAATCCGGTGGTCGTCCGAATCCTTGGCGAACTGCGTCGAATAGAGTCCCAGGGTGACGTCCATCGTTGTCACAGTTTTCAGAATTGCTGAATACCCTTCGTTGAAGCTGCTCATTTCCAGTAAAGTTGCAATCTCCACAGTCTTCGCATCAGAATGCAATTGATTGGGGGCTAACTTCCAAACACATGCGTTCAAAGTTTCAATTGAATTTTGTGTGTTTCCTCGCAAGCACCGGTACAATAACTCGTCCTCCGAAAGAAAAACACGCGTGAAAAAGGCTGATTTCAGGCGGGTGTAGTTTTTTGTTCAAACGCGAATGACAAACATTTCCGGGGTGGATTTCAAACTTTTTTATGGAGCCAAAAATGCAATTAAAAATCGATTTTTTGAACCAAAAGATAGTAAACCTCCCCTTAAAGGAACTGAGCACATAGACTGGAACTCAAAAATCTTATATTTCATGATTAAAACTGAAAGCGACAGGTTCATTTTAAACTTGAGTGAAATCAGTAGAATATATAACGCAGGATTATCGGATGTAAGAGGTGATGTTCTTGCATGTGTTGGTAATACTTCAAAGGACATTGGGAAAAGCAGATGAAGCTGAGGAAAATGTTGCACTAGAAATTTTTTTGTGACAATAGCAGTACTAGGAGCAGAATAAACATAAAGAGTTAAATGGGGGAAACAAAATTCGTCCAGTGGGCTTCATTTGGCCATGCAACTGTAATTTTACTAATCAGTAACTAAATTTTACTAATAGTAACTAAAGTTACTGCATATTTTATCTTGTACGGCTAACGTAAGAAAAAAACAGAAAATAAAAATGGAAGCACTGTTCAAGACGATTATAGGAGACATTCAATCCTCACATCATAATACCTTTGCACAAACCTTTAGCCCAGGTATTAGTGAGACACAGTGGAAGTCTTCGTGCACCAGGACACGTGTCTTTGGAAAATTTATGTGGTTGAGGAATTTTTATGAGATTATGAAGTGAATGTGTCTTTTATATTTCCGATAAAAGCAAGATCCGGTACACATAAAATTACCACCCACATTATCTTGTGCTTCTAAGAAAACAGTACTGAAATCGCGAGGTGAACTGAAAGTAGATTAACATAGGACCAGTTTTGCTTTGAGAGATGTGGGGGAACTCGAGAAGGCAATGTAGCACTCCGGTTGATAAAAGAGGGCTAGCTTGGGACAAAATCAGAAAACATATATTGCATTAGTAAATTTCGAGACGGTATTCAATAATATCGAATGGAACGAATATTTAAGTACTCAGTTAGCAACTATTGGCATTCCCAAATCATTGTACCTTCATGTAGTAGATTGGTCACTCACGAGAAACAGAATGATACATGAGGTCCAAATCAGGAATCTGATACGGAGGGTAGGTACCCATAACCATTTATAATCAACCCTTTCGCAGTAGCTGTTCGAATGGAACGAATATTTAAGCACTCAGTTAGCAACTATTGGCATTCCCAAATCATTGTACCTTCATGTAGTAGATTGGTCACTCACGAGAAACAGAATGATACATGAGGTCCAAATCAGGAATCTGATACGGAGGGTAGGTACCCATAACCATTTATAATCAACCCTTTCGCAGTAGCTGTTGGGGCCAAGCGTCCTGCCTGTTCTGCCGGGACGGCCGGGGTGACCGAGCGGTTCTAGGCGCTACAGTCTGAAACCGCGCGACTGCTGCGGTCGCAGTTTCGAATCCTGCCTCGGTCATGGATGTGTGTGATGTCCTTAGGTTAGTTAGGTTTAAGTAGTTCTACCTTCTAGGCGACTGATGACCTCAGAAGTTAAGTCCCATAGTGCTCAGAGCCATTTTTTTGTCCCACCGGCTTCCGGGGTGGAATTTTGCGGTACCGCGTGCCCAGCCCGCGGGCGGCTGACTCAGCCGGAAAGGCCGCTGCAACCCATGGTCACTGTCAGCTGACCGCACGATGCAGCACGCATACAAGCCCTCTTCAACAATGTTCTTTATAAAATCAGTATCACGCTGTACGACCACAGTAATGCGGGTTCCGATAACCATGAAAGACAGCTGCAGAACGAACGCACGCTTTCTGTTTTAAGTTTATCCTGTGCTAAGAAAAAGTTACTTCAGAAAAATGGCATGAGCTTGTTTATTTTTAATTGGAAAATTCTGTAAATTGTGATTCATGGAATTTCATTTTCACTGGGTTATGGTGGCAATAAGCTAACAAAATTTTTGCTAACTTCAGACAAATACGTTTCAAGATATACACTTTTAAACTCAGCAGGTCCTAGCACAATGCCCAAAATTCTTACCGTCTTCCGATCCGCGTGGTAGTGAGCGTTGCTCAGGAGGTGTATGTGCTTTTACTGCACTGTTAACTTTCTGCAACATCTAGTAAGTCAGTTCTGTAGGATAACTCATGCCCTTCAGATCATACATGTTTTTGTCTTCTGTCTTGTGTAGTTTACTAAATTAAATTGCAACTGTTAGATGAAGTTATAAGTATAAAAGACCCAGAAGCAAGTGAATGCTGTACTGCTTCCGTACGTTAGAGAAAGAGAAGAACGTAATAGCTTTGGCAGGTATGTAGCGTCTGGGCATTCTACCTGTAGGGTTATATGTGTGCCCAAAGCCACGAAAAAATTTATTTGTGTACTGGAATGCTGATGAACGAAGTGGGGGTTTATTTCGATGTGCGGGTTGTTTGTCATGGACAGAAAATCAGAATGACTCGAATTACTGTTACAAACAAGTATTCGCCGAAAGATAAAAGTGTCTCGTGTTAGATGATGGCTATAATATGCACATAAGGAATAAGGAACTAAGGTAACATTGAGAAAAGGTGACGGATTTCCTGGATGGGTAAATGTTAATCTTGGTCCAAAGACCCTCTGAAAAGTTGGACTAACTCTAGCTCAGAAACAGAATAGACAAAGAATAAACGTGCCAGAAAGACAGAGTCACAATGGTTGCGCAAGGTGAACATGATTTCTATAAAAATAAACTGCTGCTAACATGGAGAAATATAAAGTTTTAATCTAGAGAAAAATTCATGAAATTCTGTGTTTAGAGCAGAACTCTCTATGAGTGTTAAAACAGAATAGTAAAGAATACATGAATGAAACAATTGGAAGCCTCTGAAGAATAATCAAGGCATTGGGTTAAGAGAGTTACGAAGAAGAGATTCTGCGAAGAATCGACGAGAAAAAACCTTTAATAAAAACTTTGGAATGAGAATTGGTGGAAGTGGCACTTCGAGGGTCTCTATGAGGAGATGTAACAACATGCTGGCATAACAGAAGAAACAATGAATATTAGTCGAAGTAGGCGACGCAATGTTAGAGAAAGAGTTTGACGAGGCTATGGAGAACTTGACAATGGAGACAAGGCTTATGAAAATTCGAGCCATCTTAGGGTTCGCAGTTGCTGGAAAATCGTTTAACAGCGGATAATGGTGCGAGACTCATTAAATTCTCGATAAAAATGAGTACAGTGTACAGGGCAAAGCAGGTAACGTACAACATCTAAAACAAAAAAGTGGGAACCGACAAAAAAGATTTACAATTCAAACCTGTGCAGGGCAAGGATATAGTCTTTCTCCTCAACTTTTCAGCCACTACATTGAGAGGCAATGGTGGAAATAAAAGGAAAGAGGGATTAAAATTCAGTGGCATAATATCAACGATAACTTCGTCAGATTATATCACTATCCTCAGTGAAAGTTAGGATATAGTCTTTCTCCTCAACTTTTCAGCCACTACATCGAGAGGCAATGGTGGAAATAAAAGGAAAGAGGGATTAAAATTCAGTGGCATAATATCAACGATAACTTTGTCAGATTATATCACTATCCTCAGTGAAAGTTAGGAAAACCGGAGGACTTCTTGAATGGAACAAATAGCTCGATGGGCACATACCTTGGATTGAGAATAAACCGAAGAAAGGTTAAAGGACTGAAGGGTGTCAGAAATTAAACACGGTCGTCAGGATTTACCATAAAAGATGTTAATTTATTGGAAATGTGAGCGTGAAGACATCGGAATATCAGATGAAACAGCCCGTTTTTCACGCCATTCCAAGAACTAATTTATCTTTCAATCGACACTAAAGCTCATTCGGGTTGCTTAATTAACTGTTGTATCAGTAGGTTGGAGCCACGTAGGTAATTTCACCATTTGAATAACGAAATATAATTTTCAATAACTGCAAGTTTAAGCACTCATCAGTATTACATCCATCCTTTGTGAGGAACATGATGAATCAGTTAGTCTAATTACTATTAGAACGTTTCATTACGAAAATTGACACCGAAAATACAGTTTTCCAGGGCATATAAAAAAATCGTAACTACACTCGTGCTCCTAAATTATGGATAATTGCAGAATGTGGTGCCACACAACGTGGCACTACACAAAACTGGCGCTAATAGCGTAGGCACATAGGGAACACACACGATACAGATCTGTAAATCCAAGGTATTGGTGATAACGTGAGAAAACTGTCCAAAAACACATGTGCTACAAAACGCCACTGTTTCCTGTGCATGTACCCCGACATCAATATGGGATATGATCACCATGCACACGTACACAAGCCGCACATCGGGTTGGCATACTCTGGATTAGGTGGTCGAGCAGCTGCTGGGGTATAGCCTCCCATTCCTGCACCAGTGCCTGTCGGAGCTCCTGAAGTGTAGTTGGGGTTTCAAGACGTGCAGCGATACGCCGACCAAGAGCATCCCAGACGTGCTCGATGGGGTTTAGGTCTGGAGAACAGGCAGGCCACTCCATTCACCTGTTTGAAGGTACTCCTCCACAATGGCAGTTGGGTGGGGTCGCGCATTATCATCCATCAGGTGGAAGGTGGGACGCACTGCACCCCTGAAAAGGCGGACATACTGGTGCAAAATGACGTCCCGATACACCTGACCTGTTACAGTTCCTCTGTCAAAGACGTGCAACAATCATAATCCCAAGCCACACCATCAAACAACGATCTCTATACAGGTCCCTTTCAAGCACAGTAAGGGGTTGGTATCTGGTTCCTGGTTCACGCCAGATGAAAACCCGGCGAGAATCACTGTTCAGACTATACCTGGACTCGTCCGTGAACATAACCTGGGACCACTGTTCCCATGACCATGTACTGTGTTCTTGACACCTTGCTTTACTGGCTCTCCTGAGACCAAGGTTCAGTGGAATGAACCTTGCAGGTCTCTGAGCGAATAAACCATGTCTGTTCAGTCGTCTGTGGACTGTGTGTCTGGAGACAACTGTTCCCGTGGCTGCGGTTGGGTCCCAAGCAAGGCTACCTGCAGTACTCCGTCGTCGTCTGCGGGCACTGATGGTGAGATATCGGTCTTCTTGTGGTGTTTTACACTGTGGACGTCCTGTACTGTAGCGCCTGGACACGTTTCCTGTCTGCTGGAATCGTTGCCATAATCTTGAGATCACACTTTGTGGCACACGGAGGGCCCGTGCTACGATCTGCTGTGTTTGACCAGCCTCCAGTCGCCCTAGTATTCTACCCCTCATAACGTCATCAATATGTGTTCTTTGAACCATTTTCGACACACAGTCACCATTAGCACGTCTGAAAACGTCTGCACACTTACCCGCTGCAACGTACTCTGGCGTGCACCAACACACCTCTGCGTATATGGACTGCTGCCAGCGCCACCGTATGACGACCGCAGGTCAAATGCACATCATGGTCATACCCCGAGGTGATTTAAATCCGCAAACCGCCCACCAGAGCGTTGTTTTACCATGTATCATCATTATCCTTAATTTATGAGCATTAGTGTGGGCTCTGAGCACTATGGGAGTTAACATCTGAGGTCACCAGTCCCCTAGAAATTAGAACTACTTAAACTGAGGATTAGTGTATTATGTTATTTGAGATCTAGTAAAAATGGTGTCGGGACAACAGAAAGCGTTTTGTGCTCTACGTTTTGTACAGTGCGCGCCAGTAGTAACTGTTCAGCGCGACTTTCGTGTTAGGTATGGCGTAGATCCTCCTACAGCACACAGCATTAGACGATTTCATGAACAATTCCGAGAAACAGGTTGTTTGTATTAATATTAATAATTTTCGCCTCCCAAACATTAATTTACGCCCAATAGTAAATGCCTGATTGACCTAAAGTTATCGAAGAATTGTAAAGTAAAAGAAATGAACCATCGCAAACCAGCGACAGAATATATTATCCTTTATCTTTGCCGTTCTTGCGCGGTGCCTATAAATCTGTATGTACATGTATCGATTAATGATATAAAAAAGAATTCTGTTGTTTCAAGACAAATGAGGCATTGGGCGCCTCACCTTTTACTGTTTGTATTCCATGAAACGTGGACGCGGACTTGCTGCGTTCCGCATCTGTATTTTATATTTTATGGGAAAATATTGAGTGAATATGCTAATTGTTATTTTTCCAATCAGAAAACATGTAGTTTCTCGTAATTGATTACGAACAGATAGCATCAAGAGGACATTTTGACTGTTATGTATAAAGTATTTAACCACAATTGGCATCCATTGTAATTTAATATGAAAAGATACGAAGCATTAAAAAAAACGTGTGTTAAAGATAAGTGTGCTTATTTTAGTAAATTAACCTTCATGATTTCCATCTACTCATTTACTTGAATGATAATTATTTTGTGTTAGTTCATCACTAGAAATTACGATCACGCTGATGGGCCGAACGCAGCGTGAGGCAGAAGGAACATTATCGTTTTGCTATTATTTCTTAACAAACTCTTTTTTTAAATTGTGTACTGTTGCATTTCCTTTAAAGTCTATAAATCTTCTGGTCCTTAGCGTTGTTTTTGATATAAGTACATCGTGACTATAAAAATGCACAGAAATGTGAATGTTTCTTCCGAACGGTCTCAAATAAATCAACCTGCTACTCTTATTCAGGTATTTAATGCTCAACGTATGTTATTATAATAGTGTAATCAGTCCCTGATTCTGTTGCCAAGTGGCCCACCAAAATATTAACATTTTCGAAATTTTTGAAAAAAAAACTAACGATTCTTTTACTTTTGCCCCTTCCCCCCCCCCCCCCCCCCCAAAGAGCAACGCTACATTGTGTAGAGCCTGCCAGCCAGCCGTTGTGATCGAGCGGTTCTAGGCGCTTCAGTCTGGAAACCGCGCGATCGCTATGGTCGCAGCTTCGAATCCTGCCTCGGGCATGGATGTGTGTGATGTCCATAGGTTAGTTAGGTTCAAGTAGTTCTACGTTCTAGAGGACTGATGACCTCAGATGTTAAGTCCCATAGTATTCAGAGCCATTTGAACCATTTTTTGTGTAGAGCCTATTCGCCGGGCCGGCCCCGAGTGTCTGACACAGAGGTCGAACGCTTCCACCACAGTTCCACAGGGAGGCCGCAGAAATCCGTTTGCCGTACAGATCGACAGCTCAACATGACCCCGATGTCCGTCTGGCGTATATTGCGTCGACGTTTACTCATGAAACCAAACAAAAATCAGCTTCTGCAAGCTCTTCGTGAAGATGACAAACATCAACGTGTGGAGTTCTGGTTCAAATGGTTCAAATGGCTCTGAGCACTATGCGACTTCTGAGGTCATCAGTCGCCTAGAACGTAGAACTAATTAAACCTAACTAACCTAAGGACATCACACACATCCATGCCCGAGGCAGGATTCGAACCTGCGACCGTAGCGGTCGCTCGGTTCCAGACTGTAGCGCCTAGAACCGCACGACCACTCCGGCCGGCTGTGGAGTTCTGTAATTTCATTCTTCGTAAGATGGAGGATGACAGTTTTCTTCCACACTTAGTGTTTAGTAACAAGGCAACATTCCATTTACAAGGAAAGGTGAACCATCATAATGTGAGAATATGGGGTACGGGACAACTACGTGAAGTTTTGCTAGATGAGAGGGACTCCCCAAATTTAATATGTTTTATGTATCTTGATGGGTAAAGGGAATGTCCGACTACAAACTCAAAAGTTTATGGTTCAGTCTTCGGTCCTAAATTTTTTTCATTCTGTCGCTCAACTTTTTTCATTCAGGCTTTTGATTTATTGATAAAAAAACTCATGTTCCACTGTGGTTCAGTGCCCACATTAAAATTTGAAGTCCACATGGTCCTTTTTTCTTTGCCAACACTGTTACAGGAAGCACATATATCGGTATGCTTGAGATCTTTCTTTTGACACAGTTCGAGACTCATTCAAACGAATTCATTTACCAACAGGGTGCGCACCACGACACTGGCACGTGGAAGTGTGGGAAATTTAAATCAAAGGGTTACTGTGCGACATATCGGTAGCACTGGACCAAATGATTCAACCTGACATTACTGGCCTCCAAGTTCACCGGACGTCACTGTTTGTGATCATTTCTTGTGGGGGTCTGTAAAAGACTCTATTTATCTGCCTCTGTTACCAACAACAATGAATGAACAGAGACAGCGTGTAGCAACAGTTGTGGAAGTTGTAATTTAAGACAAGCTCGCAGCAATGGGGGAACAATTTGAATACCGCATTGACATATACAGCATAACTCAAGTGGGGGCATATAAACACCTGTGAGAATGTATGAAAATTTTTTTTAATTTCACGGTCATCAAAAAACCAAATTCATTGTTTCAGCCAGACACACATGCCAAATCAGATGGTTCATTTTGATACACCCTGTGTTTGAAACGAGTAACAGCTCTGCTTAATGTACTGTCAATTTGCTGTACAATTCCTGATCAGAACACCACCTAATTACTTAATAATAACTAAAACTCATAAAATGAAATCTTATTGACGATGTAAACAAAGCGATTATTTGAATTGTTGAAATGTGTACTGAAATTCTGTTCCCGCCAAAAAATAATGTACACAATTTGAAACCAAAAACATGTTAGATATATCTTTGATGTAGTAGTTCGTGTGGTGTGTAATTAACAAAACTGTAATCAGCATTGTTTAGCAAAGCATTTCGACTATATTTCCTTAAAGAAAGAACAGCTGCGGTTGAGCTGGTATCAGATTCAATGCATTTCATTTCTAACCACCGGATGATACCAATTTTTTGTAATTGCCGACAGATTTAGTAATTGTGTTAAAAACTGCGGCGTCCAGTAAGATGGAATATTTCGAAGAGGACTCTGTGACATAATAAATATTACACCTGAAGCAACAACTGACTTCGCATGATTATTGAGAACCATACAGTTCACTGGGCAGTTTTCACTTAACAAACATCCAGGAAAGAGCATCTGCAGCGACGCATCAAGAGCATCAAGATGAAGGTAAGTTTACTTCGTTAATTACTGTTCTCAAGATACTCAGTTACACCCATCTATTTGCAAAAACTTTCATTTCATCTGACATCAGTGGTATGGCAAGTTGATTTACATTCATTTTATATCTTTTTGGGGGAACATTTATTTTACCCACAGAGTTACAGTAACACCGCAACACGGTGGTACGAGCTGGGGTGGTGACGTAATACGGGTCAAAGTGCGATGGTTAATTTTTGGGTTTTAGGTGGATCAGTTTTAACATCAAGACTGAAAGACGACTTTATATGGAAACTGAAAAACTCCAGTGGATGCTGATGCCTTTTGAAATCAAAAAATTACTTGAACGAGGAAACTGAACTGTGGAATTGTGAGAGCCATTTTCTACAATGAAGTGGAACATCGCAACAACCGAGATTACCAACTACGCTTATTTTATCTTTTCTTCAAAGTTGTATGGTCAATAGATCATGCGAGGAACTTTCTGTTTAGGGAGTGTCTTTTTTTTGTTTTTTGTTTCTTTTGTGTGTTTTTTTTTGCGAAAGATGATAATGCGTGGCGAAATTAGGGCTAACAATCAAGAGGTGGGGTAGAAAATGTGACACAAGATAACGAACAAGAAGTTCCAGACAATATTGCTAGTGGACTGTCAGAAGAGGAAAGAGCAAGTGAATTCACCGTTTCAAGGTTTCAGCTACGAAGAGATAGTTTACGATAGTAATAGCCCTTTTAATAAGCTTGCGAGACTCATTGTGAAACAAACCTAGAAGCCAGACAGCTGAAGTAGGATAAAATGTGAAAACGATGTGAGAAATTTAGAAAACAGACTTAGAAATTAGAAAAGAAGTTGTACCAACAAGTGCAAAAAATTACTCTTGAGACATAAGGTCAGGCACTAAAAAGCATTAGTAAGACCTAAACAACATCAGAATTCAGGTAGAGAAAACTCCAGAAACAACTGGGGAATTAGTAGAGGACTTAAATGATTTTAAAACACATGTGAACACAGAGCATAATAAATTTGAAACTCGTATTTGTCCTATAGAAATCAAAACTGAAAAAACTAAATACATATTTTAAATACTATATAAGTGAATAGGGTGCATATCAAGACGCTTCAAAGGGAACATAGAACACATACAAATAAGGGAGGTATGACATTACAGTGACTTGTTTTACTGACGAGATTTTGATACATGCGTAAAAAGGGCCACACTTCTCAAGAGAAATTGCACAGTGAACTTAAAAACTGTGTTTCAGGGAAAGAGCTATGAACATTCACCAAATGCCTACACTATGTGATCAAAGGTATTCAGACACCTGGCTGAAAATGAGTTACAAGTTCTTAGCGCCCTCCATCGGTAATGCTGCAATTCAGTATGCCGTTGGCTTACCATTCACCTCTCCCAGGCATACATTCAAACAGGTGCTGGAAGGTTTCTTGGGGAATGGCAGCCCATTCTTCACGGTGTGCTGCACTGAGGAGGGGTATCGATGTCGCTCGGTGAGGCCGGGCACGAAGTCAACGTTCCAAAACACCCCAAAGGTTTTCTGTAGGATTCAGGTCAGGACTCTGTGCAGGCCAGCCCATTACAGGGATGTTATTGTTGTGTAACCACCCGTCCAAAGGCCGTGCATTCTGAACAGGTGCTCGATCGTGTTGAAAGATGCAGTCACCATCCCCCAATTGCTCCTCAACGGTTGTAAGCAAGAAGGTGCTGAAAACATCAATTTACGCCTGTACTGGACAGCGCCAAGGAAAAACAACAAGCGGTGCAAGCCCCTCCATGAAAAACACGACCAATCCATAACACCATGGCCTTCCAATTTTACTATTGGCACTACACACGCTGGCAGATGACGTTCACAGGGCATTCGCCATACCCACGTTCTGTCTTCGGATCGTCACATTGTGTACCGTGATTCGTTACTCCATAAACGTTTGCTCTCCTCACACCAAGCGAGGCGTCGTTTGGCACTTTTAGCAGCCGCTCGACCATGAAATCCAAATTTTCTCATCTCTCCCCTAACTTCCATAGAGCTTGCAGTGGATCCTGATGCATTTGGAATTCCTGTGCGATGGTCTGGATAGATGTCTGCCTGTTACAATTTGCGACCCTCTCCATGCGTCGGCGGTCTCTGTCAGTCAACAGACGTAGTCCGCTTGTACACTTTTGTGCTGTACGTGTCCCTTCACGTTTCCACTTCGCCATCACATCGGAAACAGTGGACCCGAGGATGTTTAGCAGTGTGGGAATCTCACGTACAGACGCATGACACAAGCGGCTCCCAATCACCTGACAACGATCGAAGTCCGTGTGTTCGGCTGAGGGCCCCATTCTGCTCTCTCACGATGTGTAGTGACTACTGAGGTCGCTGATATGAGGTACCTGGCAGTAGGTGGCCACACAATGTACCTAATATAAAAGAGTATGGTTCTGGCAGTGTCCGGTTACTTTTCATCACATAGTCTATTCTGAAGTGACCACTTAAAAAAAAAAAAAAAAAAAAAAAAAAAAAAAAAACAGAGGTAGCACAGAGGCTAAAAAGGTAAAAAGTACTCATTCTTCCTGCACTCCGTGAATCAAAGGGGAAGAAAGATTAACATACGCTAAAATAAAATGTATCCCCACTAACTCACTACGTAAAAGATTTGAACAGGACAGACATAAATGTTAATTCAGTCACAGCCACAGCGTACGGAGGGGAACGTCAGTTTCTGAACTGACAACTTTTCCATTTTCGATGGACCCTATATCACAGAATTTTTGCGAGATCACGGTCGACACAGCACTGAGCCAGTGCAGTATCAGCTTTGAGGTGAAGGCACTTCGTCGAATCCAAAGGAACTTGAATACGATTTCTCTGGTCTTTGTCCAAAATATTCATGCAGCTGCCAACACTGTGTGGTACTCTCGATGTGAACTCCACCACTACTACCTACGATGGCCTATGCTATGAGATCTTTTACACTAGCTTCTGTCCTTGGTTCCTGCACCACATCGACTTGGTTTCACACATGTGTTTTAATCTGCAAACTGTTTTGAACACTCAAAAGAGGAACATCTGAGATGAAGTAAACCAACATTCTCGTGATTCCACTTAATTAGAATTCCCAATATTCATATGTCACACACATATCAAACTTGCTCCTTCGTTCAATCAAGTAGTAAAGTAAATGAAATTGCCCTTATTTAAACAAAAAACGTATTGTACATGAAAATATAAAAGCATTACGGGAAATAAAAGATTTCACCGAAATGTATTTTTGTTTGTTACTGAAAGGCTAGATATTTAACTAAACATCTTCACTGACAGTCAGCTAATACATGTAAACGTGTGGGAATATTAATAATTCTTGAATGTTCTAATTTCTGTGCTTCAAGTAATTTCGTAACCTCCGAATGCAGTGAAGAAAGTAAGCTGAAATTAACCTGTTATGTGCAGTCGACCAAACAAACTGTTGTATAAAATTTTATTCCATCTGGTATACGGCTAAGGTGTCCATTTGGTAATGTGTTTCATGTTTCATCTCCTATGACCTGCTGACACCTGTCGGCTCGAGCTGCAGGTTGGCTCATGGGAAAAATATCTGTCATGGTTAACGCATGTCTCGATAGCTCGTATGCAGTTAACTTCTGGTTCTATATGGACGATGCATTGCACTATGCCACAGTTCAATGTTGAAAGATTCCATAAAAGCCAAATTTTGCTGTTGTATAATTTGTTAATGACTTTCATCATGTATTGACCAGTCACATAACACATTGTCACCGCTGCGTGTATACAACGATTTAAAACCTTCTACTATATGGTTGCTGATTCCCTATTGCCATTATAAGATAATACCTTACATATACACACTTTGGGATATCACTCTGTCCTTAGTTCCTCTATATTTCTGAAGATGGCTACTGAAACAGAGCTGGCGTTTGTCTAGGTCTTATTTCGAAGGCAGATATAAACGTTCACGATTAGTGGTGGGAAGAATCCGTTTAGAAAAACTGAATGTAATGGCATGTCGTCTGATGTTCATCTCGATGTAGCCGCATGAGAATAGTTAACAATAGCAGCAACCTCTCTACCTCGCTCTGCGGCACAAACTGACTGCGGGGACGGCTCACGCGATGTTCAGCTGCCGCAAACCGCATGCTACCGAAGTAGTGGGCATCATCGTCAGACCATGAACAGGTACGACACGAGAACAGATCGACTGGAAAACAATTCCGCATCGTGTAGGCTGGCCGTTGCTGCAGGTGGCAGGACTTAGGGTTCGGGGAAGCGGCCAAGTGTATTGCCTCCCGTAAACTACTCGGACTTTATGGCTGTGGTGGCCGGCCACTGGCAGTGTTTTATGTCAAACTGTAGTTGACCTTAAGATCCTTCATGGTTAAGCAAACAAAGTGTTTGGGGTCTACTCGCTTGGGACCGTTGAGTTACTGCATAGCGTCGAGTATGGTCCTGATAATTCATGTACTGCGTATTCGCATGGTAGTCGTGGGACTGCAACCAAAGTGAGAATCAGTGTCACAGAACGATTAACTGCAGCCTCTATTGGCGACGATCCGGTCGCTGTCAAATTCCGACACTAGAAGGCAGACAGTTGTCCTCATACGAGATATAACACGGTCTCCCCACTAATGGTGAACGTTCAAAGGTGTCTTCGGAATATGAAACCCGCAGCTTAATATTTCATTATATATAAATGAAGATAATGTTACTCGAATCCACTTGTGTGGTTGTGCTGCTAACCATTTGCATATCCAAGCACGTATTACACATCACGCCACTTTTATGAAGTTACAATTTTAACAGCCAGCAGGCTAAACGCAGCAACTTCGTGCTGCGTAGGTTACCTGCGATATTATGATAAATCGAACAGGTCCGGCGACAACAATATTTTCTGTTCCGCTGTCACACCACCACAATCTCTGTTACTTATGTCTAACTAGAAACAAGTGTAGACTGTAGGACCTTCACTGCGAAGTGAACTGATATTATATCACGTACTAGCACCAACCGCACAATTACTGGCTGCCTTCCCAGCCCCCTCCTCCGTCCCCATTATTTTCAAGGCCTCAGCTCGAGTGCTGGGTTTTGCAATATGGCAAGTATCGAGTATGTTCCACTTTCGCTGCCGCAGAAAGTATTTACAGCTTTTTTTGTTTCCAACCTAAATGAAACAAAATAAAAGAACTGCGGCATAGCATGTATATGATATTGGTACAGAATACTATAGTTGTTGTGAGATGCGAAAATATGAGGAGCATTTTCTAGAGATGGTCCCGAACAGGAATTGTAAAATGCAATGGCATTTCATATACGCAAAGATTTAGTGATCCATCTTTTACGGACTACACCAGTACCTCTAGCAGAAATATCAGAAACCTGCGATAAATTGGGCGAACAAGAAAGGTTTAAGTCTCCACAAAACTATCAAAGATTCGTACACGTTAATACAATGACTTCGTAGGTGTGCTAAAAATAATATGGGTGTGCGGCGAGGTGGTTCATTCTGCTCTTGAAAGGGGCCTCCCAGATGAAAGGCCGTGGAGGAATGTTTCACTACTTCAATACTTGAGAAAGTCTACACTCAGTCGTGTGAACCGACAATGGAGACTAATGGAGACTTAGAAATGGTTCAAATGGCTCTGACCATTATGGGGCTTAACATATGAAGATAAGTAAAAGACCTATTTTCATTGTAAAGTATCCCTCTTAACTGCTTACTGAAACTGTTACTGTGACCATTTGGACTATAATATACTTCGGATTATGGTCTGTAATATGCTTCAACACAGTGTTAAGAGGCACTTTATAAGTGGTCGTTAAAATATCCTAACCGACGAGGATCGCAGACGAGGGTAAGTCATTGTCAAAGGCAGCCGGCTTCAAACCTCTCAGGAATTGTTTCTGTTAATGATTGCGAGTCTGTCTCAAAGTTTCCGAGCGAACGTTGCAACGCGAAGTGCACGCACTAGACATTTGGAATCGTATGCCGGCAAAAGGCTATTATGAACAGCAGTATGTTTTCAATAAAACAAACATCACAGAAACAGATCAGAGCTAAATGGAGGAACGAGTTGCGACCGGACGATGACGCATGGTGTCGAGTGTACCGACCGCCCAATGGCGTTGAAATCCACAGTCCGCTGAGTATAGGCCTAACGTTATTGCCAGAAGTGGTTCAGGGGTGATTTAGGAGTGTTTATCGAACCATCTCTTGCACCAACTCCTTCAGGTTAACCATGAACATCATCACGATGTTTATTTCAACACTTTCAGAGACCCTCTGCCGCCCTTTGCCCTACAACTTCAGCTTGTGGCGAACACTGTTAGGCCCTTCAAGTGCGAGACGCTATAGATACAGATTCGCTAAGGAAATATGTTCTAATTTCCCCAGATGTAATTGACACTTGGCAACATTCTAGAGGTGTTCGGCAATTTTGTGAGCATCCGTTTACTTCCACGAGTGGTTCAGAATGTTTGACTTTGTTCAGTTGATATTTTCATTCCGATTCATGTTCTCAATTATTGTCACTTAATGGTTGACACACTGCATTACTAGGAATAATCTCATCTCTTTTGACAAGAAGTCTGAAACTGTGACACCTCGACTGGCCCACAATATCTCGTGGAAATTATTTGGATCTATATGGAATAGTGGGTGAAACTTGGTAATTTCCGTGGAATTTGGTAGCTATTTGGGGTCTGTTAAGTTGATTCAGTTGGATACGGCACCCCTGAATAAAATTGTGTCCTTCTTGGCCGAAATGAAGTCGTTACGAAGGCTACAGTCAATGTTACGCGTTATTAGCGGGATGGCTCCTGGGGCTGTAATGGGACTTGTCATATGACATACATACATAACACAATATGTAATTCAGTTACCGTTTGTATGAATGACAATCACCTGGAAACGACTTGAGCGATTTCGGTGACTTTTCTTCTATTCGTTATTATCAGGAGATGGGTTGTAGGAAAGAAAATTTTTGCAAAGTCGAACGGAGAAGTCGGCAGTTAACATCAATTTCTCCATGTATGAAATGCCATCAATTAGGAACGGTGCGATGGATTCGGTTGATTTGTGTCTTCTTGTGTTCGCAATTGTCAGAAGGAGATTTGTACGAAATAAAACTTGGAAAATCTACCGGAAAAGTCGGAAATTAAAATCAGGCTCGGAAGATCATCCCTTGAGAACGGTTCTACCGTTATTTTTCTTTATTTTTTGTGTTTTTAACCGTGAGTTCATCAGGCCTCTAGAAGTTAGAACTACTTAAACCTAAATAACCTAAGGATATCACAGACATCCATGCCCGAGGTAAGATTCGAACCTGTGACCTTAGCAGTCGCGTGGTTCCCGACTGAAGCGCCTAGACCCGCTCGGCCACAACGGCCAGTAGAGACTAACAAGTGACGCAAATTCTGCAAAGCTCATAGCGTATCTGCTCCAAGGTATAAGGTAGATTTCATGCAGATTACGCTACTTACACTTATCCTTTACCGTAATGTGAATGAAACTGTCCGATACTTTGGTATATCAGCAAGATCTTACGAAACTTTCGTTTTAGATTAAAGGACGTTATGATACTCTTTTATTTCCAAACACCGTTACATCTATTTTTGGAAGTACACATTCTGATTCATGTTTTTTGGGCATTTATTAAATGTTCTATAGTCTGGCGAAGTTGTTTCACGTAAGGTTAGATGAGTTTATTTATCGATATTTAAATACGTCACCGGACTGCACTATGAAAATAAGTCTACGTGTAAATACCAAAACGTAAGCTGAAACACAATTTTGTGCTCAATATTACTTTATAAAGTGAAACTATCATCATTTACGAAAAATGGTTACTTTGTTTTTCGTTAATTTACCAACATGCAATGTGGTGATTTTAAGACACAACTCAACAGCTGTGTTTTTGGAAACCAATCGATTTGTAGTTTCATAAATATATTTTATCTATAAAATAATTTCAAAATATGTTCATGTGTGGAAAACGTTAACTAACATGGATTTATACTTGATTGCATAGGCAGAAATTGGTACAACATCTGTTTTGAACCATGGAGACTGAATAAAATTGTGTTCTTTTTGGCCGAAATGAAGTCGTTACCAAGGCTACAGACAATGTTACAAGTTATTAGCGAGATGGCTCCTGGGGAGTGTAATGGGACTGGTCACATACCTACATAACACTATATATATCAGCAACCGCTTGTATGAAAAACCATCAGCTGGGTACGACTTGAGCGATTTCGGTGATTCTTCTTCTGTTCGTTATTATCAGGACATGGGTTGTAGGAAAGAAAATTTTTGGAAAGTTGAAAGTAGGCAGTTAACACCATTTTCTGCAGCTATGAAATCCAATCAATTAAGAATGGTGCGATGGATTTTGCTGATTTGTGTCTCCTTGTGTTAGCAATTGTCAGAAGATTTGTACGAAATAAAACTTGGAAAATCTGCCGGAAAAGTCGGAAGTTAAAATCAGTTTCGAAAGAGCATCACTTGAGAATGGCTCTACCGCTTTTTTATTTTTTGTGTTCTTAACCGTGATATGATAATATATTTGGTGTGAAATATATATATATATATATATATATATATATATAAGTATTTTTCTTTCGTTATATATATATATATATATATATATATATATATATATATATATATATATATATATAAGTGAATTTAAGGAGATGGGACCTGGATAAACGGAATGAACCACAGGTTATACAGAGTTTCAGCCAGAGCATAAGGGAACAATTGACAGAAATGGAGGAAAGAAATACAGTAGAAGAAGAATGGGTAGCTTTGAGGGATGAAATAGTGAAGGCAGCAGAGGATCAAATAGATAAAAAGATGAGGGCTAGTAGAAACCCTTGGTTGACAGAACAAATATTGAATTTCATTGATGGAAGGAGAAAATATAAAAATGCAGTAAATGAATCAGGCAAAAAGGAATACAAACGTCTCAAAAATTATATCGACAGGAAGTGCAAAATGGCTAAGCAGGGATGGCTAGAGGACAAATGTAAGGATGTAGAGGCTTATCTCACTAGGGGTAAGATAGATACTGCCTACAGGAAAATTAAAGAGACCTTTAGAGAAAGGAGAACCACTTACATGAATATCAAGAGCTTTGATTGAAACCCAGTTCTAAGCAAAGAAGGGAAAGCAGAAAGGTGGAAGGAGTATATAGAGGGTCTATACAAGGGCGATGTACTTGAGGACAATATTATGGAAATGGAAGAGGATGTAGATTAAGATGAAATGGGAGATATGATACTGCGTGAAAGGTTTGACAGAGCACTGAAAGACCTGAGTCGAAACAAGGCCCCCAGAGTAGACAACGTTCCATTAGAACTACTGACAGCCTTGGGAGAGACAGTCCTGAAAAAACTCTACCATTTGGTGAGCACGTTGTATGAGACAGGCGAAATACCCTCAGATTTCAAGAAGAATATTATAATTACAATCCCAAAGAAAGCAGGTGTTGACAGATGTGAAAATTTCCGAACAATCAGTTTAATAAGTCACAGCTCCAAAATACTATCGCGAATTCTTTACAGACGAATGGAAAAACTGATAGAAGCCGACCTCGGGGAAGATCAGTTTGGATTCCATAGAAATGTTGGAACACATGCGGCAATACTGACCCTACGACTTATCTTAGAAGAAAGATTAAGGAAAGGCAATTTGTTGACTTAGAGAAAGCTTTTGACAATGTTGGCTGGAATACTCTCTTTCAAATTCTGAAGGTGGCAGGGGTAAAATACAGTGAGTGAAAGGCTATTTACAATTTGTACAGAATCCAGAAGGCAGTTATAAGAGTCGAGGGATACGAAAGGTAAGCAGTGGTTGGGAAGGAAGTGAGACAGGGTTTTAGCCTGTTCCCCATGATATTCAATCTGTATCTTGAGCAAGCAATAAAGGAAACAAAAGAAAAGTTCGGAGTAGGTATTAAAATCCATGGAGAAGAAAGAAAAACTGTGAGGTTCACCGATGACATTGTAATTCTGTCAGAGACAGCAAAGAACTTGGAAGACCAGTTGAACGCAATGGACAGTGTCTTGAATGGATGGTATAAGAGGAACATCAACAAAAGCAAAACGAGGATAATGGAATGTAGTCAAATTAAGTCGGGTGATGCTGAAGGAATTAGATTAGGAAATGAGACACGTAAAGTAGTAAAGGAGTTTTGCTATTTAGGGAGCAAAATAACTGATGATGGTCGAAGTAGAGAGGATATAAAATGTAGACTGGCAATGGCAAGGAAATCGTTTCTGAAGAAGAGAAATTTGTTAACATCGAGTATAGATTTAAGTGTCAGGAAATCGTTTCTGAAAGTATATGTATGGAGTGTAGCCATGTATGGAAGTGAAACATGGAGGATAAATAGTGTAGACATGAAGAGAACAGAAGCTTTCGAAATGTGGTGCTACAGAAGAATGTTGAATTTTAGAAGGGTAGATCACATAACTAATGAGGAGGCATTGATTAGAATTGGGGAGAAAAGGAGCTTGTGGCACAACTTGACTAGAAGAAGGGATCGGTAGTTGGACATGTTCTGAGACATCGAGGGATCACCAGTTTAGTACTGGATGGCAGAGTGGAGGGTAAAAATCGTAGAGGGAGACCAAGAGATGAATACACTAAGCAGATTCAGAAGGATGTAGGCTGCAGTAGGTAGTGGGAGATGAAGAAGCTTGCACAGGATAGAGTAGCATGGAGAGCTGCATCAAACCAGTCTTAGGACTGAAGACCACAACAATATATATATATATATACTCCGCAAGCCACCCAACGGTGTGTGGCGGAGGGCACTTTACGTGCCACTGTCATTACCTCCCTTTTCTGTTCCAGTCGCGTATGGTTCGCGGGAAGAACGACTGTCTGAAAGCCTCCGTGCGCGCTCGAATCTCTCTAATTTTACATTCGTGATCTCCTCGGGAGGTATAAGTAGGGGGAAGCAATATATTCGATACCTCATCGAGAAACGCACCCTCTCGAAACCTGGCGAGCAAGCTACACCGCGATGCAGAGCGCCTCTCTTGCAGAGTCTGCCACTTGAGTTAGCTAAACATCTCCGTAACGCTATCACGGTTACCAAATAACCCTGTGACGCTCTTCTTTGGATCTTCTCTATCTCCTCCGTCAACCCGATGTGGTACGGATCCCACACTGATGAGCAATACTCAAGTATAGGTCGAACGAGTGTTTTGTAAGCCACCTCCTTTGTTGATGGACTACATTTTCTAAGGACTCTCCCAATGAATCTCAACCTGGTACCCGCCTTACCAACAATTAATTTTATATGGTTATTCCACTTCAAATCGTTCCGCATGCATACTCTCAGATATTTTACAGAAGTAACTGCTACCAGTGTTTGTTTATCTATCATATAATCATACAATAAAGGGTCCTTCTTTCTATGTATTCACAATACACTACATTTGTCTATGTTAAGGGTCAGTTGCCACTCCCTGCACCAAGTGCCTATCCGCTGCAGATCTTCCTGCATTTCGCTACAATTTTCTAATGCTGCAACTTCTCTGTATACTACAGCATCATCCGCGAAAAGCCGCATGGAACTTCCGACACTATCTACTAGGTCATTTATATATATTGTGAAAAGCAATGGTCCCATAACACTCCCCTGTGGCACGCCAGAGGTTACTTTAACGTCTGTAGACGTCTCTCCATTGATAACAACATGCTGTGTTCTGTTTGCTAAGAACTCTTCAATCCATCCACACAGCTGGTCTGATATTCCGTAGGCTCTTACTTTGTTTATCAGGCGACAGTGCGGAACTGTATCGAACGCCTTCCGGAAGTCAAGAAAAATAGCATCTACCTGGGAGCCTGTATTTAATATTTTCTGGGTGTCATGAACAAATAAAGCGAGTTGGGTCTCACACGATCGCTGTTTCCGGAATCCATGTTGATTCCTACATAGCAGATTCTGGGTTTCCAGAAACGACATGATACTCGAGCAAAAAACATGTTCTAAAATTCTACAACAGATCGACGTCAGAGATATAGGTCTATGGTTTTGCGCATCTGATCGACGACCCTTCTTGAAGACTGGGACTACCTGTGCTCTTTTCCAATCATTTGGAACCTTCCGTTCCACTAGAGACTTGCGGTACACGGCTGTTAGAAGGGGGGCAAGTTCTTTCGCGTCTTCTGTGAAGAATCGAATTGGTATGCCGTCAGGTCGAGTGGACTTTCCTCTGTTGAGTGATTCCAGTTGCTTTTCTATTCCTTGGACACTTATTTCGATGTCAGCCATTTTTTCGTTTGTGCGAGGATTTAGAGAAGGAACTGCAGTGCGGTCTTCCTCTGTGATACAGCTTTGGAAAAAGGTGTTTAGTATTTCAGCTTTACGCGTGTCATCCTCTGTTTCAATGCCATCATCATCCCGGAGTGTCTCGATATGCTGTTTTGAGCCACTTACTGATTTAACGTAAGACCAGAACTTCCTAGGATTTTCTGTCAAGTCGGTACATAGAATTTTGCTTTCGAATTCACTGAATGCTTCACGCATAGCCCTCCTTACGCTAACTTTGACATCGTTTAGCTTCTGTTTGTCTGAGAGGTTTGGCTGCGTTTACACTTGAGTGAAGCTCTCTTTGCTTTCGCAGTAGTTTCCTAACTTTGTTGTTGAACCACGGTGGGTTTTTGCCGTCACTCACAGTTTCACTCGGCACGTACCTGTCTAAGACGCATTTTATGATTGCCTTGAACTTTTTCCATAAACACTCAACGTTGTCAGTGTCGGAACAGAAATTTTCGTTTTGATCTGATAGGTAGTCTGAAATCTGCCTTCTATTACTCTTGCTAAACAGATAAACCTTCCTCCCTTTTTTTATATTCCTATTAACTTCCATATTCAGGGATGCTGCAACGGCCTTATGATCACTGATTCCCTGTTCTGCGCTTACAGAGTCGAAAAGTTCGGGTCTGTTGGTTATCAGTAGGTCCAAGATGTTATCTCCATGAATCGGTTCTCTGTTTAATTGCTCGAGGTAATTTTCGGATAGTGCACTCAGTATAATGTCACTCGATACTCTGTCCCTACCACCTATATATATATATATATATATATATATATATATATATACAGGTTATTGGAAATCTCGAAAAGTTCTTAACTGACCAAAAAATTTTATATGACACTCTACTGAACGTCCAGACGGACATAGGCTTTATATTTTTGTAATATATATAATAAATACATATATGTGTTATATATTAGGGGGCAGAGGGAGGAAGGAGGACATGGACAGAGGGAGGGGCAAGGAGGAGATGTACGGAGGGAGATGGGGGATGCGAAGCTACTCAAAGAGAGGGTCAATGAATTTACGATGTATACGCAATTCCAATACATCTATAGGATTTATTTTCCAAAAAATTTTATTATTTTTTCATATTTCAATTTTCGTTCGAAATTATAATAATATTTGAAATTGTCAGTGTCTTTCCATAATTTGTCCTGTTTATAATTACATATGATATACATACGTAACATACATATGACATACATGTGACTTCCGAAAGAACAGCACCCATACAGTTTCGAAGATAGTAAGGGTAGATGCAGTCATTTTGGCAGTCATTTTGGAAAGACGGGTAAAGTACAACACGTACAAGAACCTAGATGGAGCAAAGAGGATTAAACAACGATTAAAACGGGAGAAAGACGTGGATGTGTTCCTTCTCCTCTGCCTTTGGACCGCTACGTCGAGAGGCAATGGTGGAAATACAAGATAGGTGCGCGATCAAACATACGGTGATGATACCTTTCTCCTAAGTGAAAGTGAGTAAAACTGCACGCTTGTTGAATGGAATGAACAGTGTAATCAACGTGGAATATGGATTGGGAATAAACCGATGAAAGATTAGATTAATGAAGAGTATCAGGAACCATAACGCGGCAGTCGGGTTTATTACGAAAGTTGTTAATTTATTGAAAATATAACCGTGAGGACATAGATTACCCGACAGGAATTTACAAGAGAGATTCAGTTTGCAGGATAAAACTATTCGACCCTCACGATCACGTACTGACAAGGGGTGATGAGAACTAAACAGAACAGCCGTGACGAATATAAGTTTGCCAAGGAACAGCTAACAATTATAACACTCTATCACTGGATCACATAATTATCTAGTAACGTAATAACTAGCATAATCACTTACACTATAGCGGACACAGATTTAAATACTATTCAATAATTAATCAAAATAACTTCTCATGGCGAAAAATAGTGCAGTCATGAATGATATACTGTATTGGATGCAACAGAACATTCGTAATTAAAGTTTATTCTTGAGTATCGAAATACACTGACGGGAAGCAAATCGCAACACCAAGAAATAATTAATTTAGTGTAAGGAAATTCCAGGAATACATTTGTCCAGGTAACATATTTGAGAGATTAACATTGTAAGATCACCAGTTAATGTAAGCAACTGAAAATGTGAAATTCTGGTACATTAATAATCCGTGGAACCTACAAAGCGTGGAACGCAAGAATGAAAAGTGCGCGAATTGAGTTGTACAGATGGCGGATGTCAGTTTGTGGCATTGAGTTGCGTGCCTGTTGCACTTGGTCAGTAGGTACAGGGACAGTTAATACTGTTAGAGGATGACGCTGCAGGTGTCGTCCGATGATATCCGGTAAGTGTCCGATTGGACACAGATCTGGTGACCGAGCAGGCCAAGGCAACATGCCGACACTCTGTAGAGAAAGTTGTGTTACAAATAAGGTATGTGGGTGAGAGTTATCCTGTTGGAAAACACAACACCCCCCCCCCCCATCCCCACATAGGAATGCTGTTAGTGAATGGCAGGACAACGGGTCGAATCATTCAGGGTGGCCGAGCGGAGTGGTCGCGCAGTTTGAGGCGCCGGAGGTTCGAGTCCTCCCTCGAGCATGGGTGTGTGTGTTGTTCTTAGCATAAGTTAGTTTAAGTAATGTATGAGTCTAGGGACCGCTGATCTCAACAGTTTGGTCCCTTAGAAATTCACACACATTTGAACATTTAGAACATTCAGCGTGCTTGGGATACCCACGAGAGTGTTCTTGCTATAATACGAAATCGCGCCACAGATCAAACCTCCAGTTGTAGGTCCAATGTGTCTAGCACGCAGACAGATTGGTTGGTGGCTCTCAACTGGCCTCCTTCTAACCAACACATAGCCATCATGGGCGCTTAGGCAGAACCTGTTGTCATCAGAAACACGACAGATCTGCACCCTTCCCACCAATAGCCACTTCCTTGACACTAGTGAAGTCGCAAATGGCGGTGTTGTGGGGTCAGTGGAATGCATGCTACAGAGCGTCTAGTTCGTAGCTGTCGTTGAAGTAAACTATTTATAACAGATCGTTGTGCCACTTTGGTGCCAACTGTTGCCTGCTGCTGCAGTGCAGTACGATGTATATGCCGAACGCAATGGTCTTCCCTAATGGTAGTGCCAAGTGGCCTCCGGGGCCCAATCTTCTTGCGACCGTACATTCTCGTGACATCCGTAGCCAGCAGTCATGTACAGTGGCTACATTCCTAGCAAGTCTTTCTGCAGTATCGCTGAAGTAACATCCAGCTTCTCGTAGCCCTACTACACGACACCATTCGAACTCAGTGCGGTGGTGACAAATAGTGTCTTTGTCGCCTTAAAGGCATTCTTAACCACCATCCACTTGCCACGTCCAATATCAAAAAGGTAACCTACGCTCACGACCATTATAGCATATATTTAAATAATGGTTCAAATGGCTCTGAGCACTATGGGACTCAACAGCTGTGGTCATCAGTCCCCTAGAACTTAGAACTACTTAAAGCTAACTAACCTAAAGACATCACACACATCCATGCCCGAGGCAGGATTCGAACCTGCGACCGTAGCAGTCGCGCGGTTCCGGACTGTACATATATTTAAAGATTATACGCTTATTTGCATTCTCATAGTGGGACCACTAGAGAGACTCTTATGTGACTGGCGTGAAATTTGTATAGACATTATCTTTAAGATGAAAAAACAGGCCTGCCAACTTTCGTTTATGTGACACATCTCTTTCATAATCTTGCAATTTTTTTCCGTCATTGCAATTTTAAATGAAAGTCTGTGAAAATGACTGATAAAAGAAACTTCTATTTTTATAGTGATTTCATTCTGTAGGCTCAGAATCTCAACGCAAAATGTTAGTTAGAAACTGCACTTTGCAAGCAATTATCACTTATTTGGACTGTTGCTGTGACATCGCAGTTCAGTGTCATAAAAAAATCATATTCCTATTCTCTGGTTTTACAGACATGTTACGTTAATTATTAGATAGTGCTACACCTATTCTTACATACTATCCATATACCAGTAAAGCCACTTTATAAATATTCCACCATATGTATTTCAGCAATCATCACAGGATGTTCGCATCTGCACATCGAACACATGCAATTGTCACAAAGACCAGATGGCCACAGACTACTATTCTTAAAGTTGTTACGACAAAGCAAGTCTCAGCTTAACTAGTGTAGCTCACGTATAATTACAATAAAGGCTTTACGTACTTTGTTTCCCTTAACATACATTCCACTCTCGTAGTTAGCTTAACTTTAGAAACAAATGATCACACAAAAAATATTATCCACAAATATTAAGAGCTCAGACAGAAATGACAATATTTATGCAAACGATTTCCCGTATTATTAACAAATGTCTTTACGATTTGTAAGTAGGCTGTTTAGGTTTTTATGTTGGTGACGCCACGTAGGGCCCTGCATGAAAATCGCTGCCTGCGCTGTGTGCAGTCTGTGGCTGGCTGGATTCATTGTTGGAAAATTCGCTTGTGTAGTGGTGGGCAGTTGGATGAGAACAGTCCGTAGCGTTGGGCAGTTGGATGTGAACCGCCAGCTGTGGTGGATGTGGGGAGAGAGATACCAGAGTTTTGAGAGGTTACTATGAGCGGACAATCTGGACGTGTGTCCGTCAGAAAATGGAAAATTGTTTAATTGGACATCACAAAATTATATATAATGACTTATGAACGCTATTAAGATAAATACATTGTTTGTTCTCTATCAAAATAATTCATTTGCTATCTATGCTTATCAGTAGTTAGTGCTTTCAGTAGTTAGAAAGTTTCATTTAGCAGGCAATATTGGCGCTTGTTCTGTTGCAGTAGTTTGGGTCACGAAGATTTTTGTAAAGTAAGTGATTCATGAAAGGTATAAGTTATTGTTAGTGAGGGCCATTCTTTTGTAGGGATTATTGAAAGTGAGATTGCGTTGCGCTAAAATATTGTGTGTCAGTTTATTGATGATCGGAATAAGTAAATAGCAAACTGTGTAGGTAGAGTTTGCTCAGCTGTTTGAAAATCAAGTAACGTAAGAGTTTTTCCCGCATTGTTATTCTTTACATACAAAGAGGAAGTTTCACATTCTTACAGAACAATGGCGTATACTCTGAATTATCCCAGATCGGACTGTGAATTGAGATTAAGAAACTCACAAATAAAAATTATTCTGTGCTTTTGCGTTTCACAACAGAGCGACGGTAGGTAAATGTTCTATCTTCACATAACAGTGTCGTTACAAAATGAGATTAGCGATAAAATCGACATAAAAGTTGGTGACGAAATAGTGGAGGAAGTGAGGGAATTCTTCTTCCTTTTCAGAATACTAAAAGACGGACTATGGAAGGAGGGTACATGAAGTAGAAATGCACAGGGAAAGATGACAGTTCTCGCTTCAAGGAATCTGTTAGCATCAAATGTATATTTTAACACGAGGAAAGAGTTTCTGAGATTGTACATCTGGAGCACGGCATTGTATGGAAGTAAATCTTAGACTGTGGGAGAACCGAATAGAACAGAATCCAAGCGTATGGTGTTACAGAAGGATGCTAAAAATTTCGTTGTCACGAATAAAACGAAGTAAGAATGTTATCTGGAGAGTCGACGAGGAAAGAAATGTGTAGAGGAACCTAACCAGAAGAAGAATCTGGATTATAGGACGTCTGTTAACAAATCATGGAGTAACTGTTATGCTAATAAAGGAAGACATAGAAGGAAAATACTGAAGGAGAGGAAAGACATTGTAATATATCCAGTATACAATCGCAGACTTGGGACGTAAGTCTACTCTGCGAAAACAAGGTTGGTACAGGAGGGGAAGTTTGTGTGAGTCACATCAAAGCAGTCAGAAGACTGATGGTAGGTAGGAGTCACTGAGCACTTCTGAGCTCTCCAACAAATCATCCCGTTGGTCACAAACGTACTTTTAGGAGAGAGATTTATAGTGTTCACGAATTGTTGTCATGAACTGTTCTTGCTCGAAAACATTTTGCCATGTCTAACTGTAAGTTTGCGAAATTCTCTGCAGATGTTCAGCTATGAACTGAAGCGCAGTCGCCCGCCCACCTCACATCATCATACGTGACCTTAAGACCGTGCCTTGGCTGCATCAGTGGCGTGGTGCATCGTGTTTATATCACAGACCCATACCTGCCTGCTCTAACGGTGTCCAAAAGCACCGCATCTGGCGTTCGGCGTTCTGTTTGACTTACTGAGCACCCATCGTGGTGGCTTTATTTCGGGAACAGGTCGGTATGGTAGATCAAGAAGGGGTCACCAGAGTGCTACTCATCGAGGACTTCCCATTTAATACTGTCAGCAAGAGCATATTGAGAACCGGCAATTGTATCACGTGCTCAGCCTTCTCTCAGAACAAATGGATTTTTATCAGCGGCGCTTGGCTTGATCCCTAGGTTCCCAGATCGCACTGCGTGTGTTAATAAGAGAACTGTTTGGCATAGATTATGGGCCAAGTAGAGGGAATATATTTTAAACGCAGGATGTGACTGCTGTTGAGGTGCTGATGAGAGAAGTGAGGGAGTATTTCCAGCTAACGAACGTCCCGTCTCCACAGCCATCCTCCCAATCGGAACGTAGCTAATTTTGGGGTCTATGTGTTTTTATTGAATTTTGTGCCGTGCTTACGATCCAGGATCTTAAATCAAATCTCCCGTGATAGCGCCACACAGCACGGTGGTCACTGAGGAGTGTTCAGATCTGACGGTTACGGAGAACATTCTGCGCTCGGTAGACCCCAGGCCATGAACCGCGGGTTCACCAGACGAAAACTGAGCTTCCTGGGGTGCTCGCCATCTGGTGATCTAGCAATGTCCCCCCCTCTTTGGCCCCCTCCCCCCCTCCCCCAAATTTGAGGCACCTGTGGTTTTCTCGTTTGCCATGAAAGCGTCAAGGATATCCCCTTGGAGAGAAAATAAACGATAAAAAATGAGTAGGGCCAAGTTATCAACACAGTTCCTATCTACTTACGTCAGTACACAGAATAGTTTAGAAACATGTTGCTAACACAGCTACAAGATATTCCTAATCATACTGATTTGGCACGAGTTGAAAACTTGTAACCGGTTGCATTTATTACTGAAATGCACCTATATATAGCTTCCTTAGACGTAGTTCTTGCGTGATACTTTCCGGTAGACCTAGGTCAGGTAAGTGTAGAATCCGAAGCAATCTGTGTATTAGTTACTATGGTCATTTTACAGATTCTAATGGTGACAGTACGATGGAGTTGACACTCTTAACGTTTCAGATGAAAGGCCAGAGATGTGTGTTTATTTCAGACAAATTTCTTGCAGTAATATCAGTGTTGAAGAGCGGTTGGTAATATCTACGGCTAGTAATGACAAAGAACGGTTCTGCGTAAAAGGTAGACACTTGAATTTGCGCTGACCCTTACTTTCTGGCCTACCAATTGACACACAATAAATATATTAGTAGTCGACAGTAGTGCTTGTACGACTGACTTGCTCTGGTTTGAAATGTCTTGGTGAAACAATCAATTGGTCGTAGAAGACTTCAGACCGCCACATTGCTCCTAATTTCCTGTATCTGGATGCTTACTTCCGTACGTGTACTTATTACGGCAGCTCTCCAGACTGTGGTATTGGCAGCAGTTACTTTCTTAACGTTTCAACTGGAAGACACCTGAAATATGTATCTGTGTGAGAGGACGTTCTCACAGTAATACCTTTGTTAAAAAGCGGGTAGTAACACTTATCAATTAGTAGTGAAGAAACAACGCTCTTGCTTGAAAATCTGACACTTCAATTTGCACTGGGATTTGCTTTCTGGAGTAACATCTGACAGAGAATGAATACTAGTCATTGATAGATATACGACTGGTTTGCTCTGGTATGAAATTTCTTGGTAGAACAATCAATTGTTCATAGAAGACTTGAGATTGACACAGTTACTTGACAGGCACCCTTTATTGACTGCCCACGTCCCTCAAAATAAGGCGAACTGACCTCCCGAAGCAGGAAGACGGTGCTTCTAAAATGCCTTTCTCCGCTTAGAAAAAATCATTTTTAAGATTTTCTTGTTCAAAATCACTTTAGCTATTAACTGCAGTAGATAATATACAGATGCAGTACACCTGCTTGGTAGATACTGACAGCTCGATGATATCGTGTCATCCCAGGACCGACGGATTCTATAAAACGACGTCTAGAACCGCTGGAAAGCGCCGCGGAACAGCTACAAGACAGAAGAACTGTGCCCCATGACGTGGTCAATCATTCCTAGACGTCTGTTGTAACACATTGAACACCAGATATTTCTATTGGTGATTGAGGATGATGTAATGAACACAATTAGATCAATATTTACGTCATTTCCCGACCAATAATTATACGCATTACAAGTCGTATGGTTTTAGGTTTGGTAGTATCTGCAGCATGACGAAGCGATTAACCCTTATTTTCACTGGACTGTTACTCAGGTGTTGAAGTGCAGACATGGGTACACAAAACTCAAAACGGTTATTATATATTGACAGGGGCAGTCCACGCAGTGGTGCAGTTACGATGGTGCAGAAGACTTCAAGTAGTAAATTACGCGACGCTTTTGCCGAAAAACTATTTCACACAGAGAAGAAACAACCAACATATTGTGTACATTTACATTGCCATATTATATTATACAAGACTGTATTATATCTTTGCACATCTCTCCAGTGCCTTTTGTCAGTTAATGTCAGAGTCCCTCTCTCTGTCTTCCTCCTCAGCCAAGCCCGTATATCCTTCACCCCCACCCAAATATGAGGTTGATGGATTTTACCCCCACAATATTTCTTTAAGTATAGAAAGTATAACGTGCACTTAGTTTCGTTAAATTCGATCAGATACGCATGCATTTTACATCTCCTCCTGATATACACTCCTGGAAATGGAAAAAAGAACACATTGACACCGGTGTGTCAGACCCACCATACTTGCTCCGGACACTTCGAGAGGGCTGTACAAGCAATGATCACACGCACGGCACAGCGGACACACCAGGAACCGCGGTGTTGGCCGTCGAATGGCGCTAGCTGCGCAGCATTTGTGCACCGCCGCCGTCAGTGTCAGCCAGTTTGCCGTGGCATACGGAGCTCCATCGCAGTCTTTAACACTGGTAGCATGCCGCGACAGTGTGGACGTGAACCGTATGTGCAGTTGACGGACTTTGAGCGAGGGCGTATAGTGGGCATGCGGGAGGCCGGGTGGACGTATCGCCGAATTGCTCAACACGTGGGGCGTGAGGTCTCCACAGTACATCGATGTTGTCGCCAGTGGTCGGCGGAAGGTGCACGTGCCCGTCGACCTGGGACCGGACCGCAGCGACGCACGGATGCACGCCAAGACGGTAGGATCCTACGCAGTGCCGTAGGGGACCGCACCGCCACTTCCCAGCAAATTAGGGACACTGTTGCTCCTGGGGTATCGGCGAGGACCATTCACAACCGTCTCGATGAAGCTGGGCTACGGTCCCGCACACCGTTAGGCCGTCTTCCGCTCACGCCCCAACATCGTGCAGCCCGCCTCCAGTGGTGTCGCGACAGGCGTGAATGGAGGGACGAATGGAGACGTGTCGTCTTCAGCGATGAGAGTCGCTTCTGCCTTGGTGCCAATGATGGTCGTATGCGTGTTTGGCGCCGTGCAGGTGAGCACCACAATCAGGACTGCATACGACCGAGGCACACAGGGCCAACACCCGGCATCATGGTGTGGAGAGCGATCTCCTACACTGGCCGTACACCACTGGTGATCGTCGAGGGGACACTGAATAGTGCACGGTACATCCAAGCCGTCATCGAACCCATCGTTCTACCATTCCTAGACCGGCAAGGGATCTTACTGTTCCAACAGGACAATGCACGTCCGCATGTATCCCGTGCCACCCAACGTGCTCTAGAAGGTGTAGGTCAACTACCCTGGCCAGCAAGATCTCCGGATCTGTCCCCCATTGAGCATGTTTGGGACTGGATGAAGCGTCGTCTCACGCGGTCTGCACGTCCAGCACGAACGCTGGTCCAACTGAGGCGCCAGGTGGAAATGGCATGGCAAGCCGTTCCACAGGACTACATCCAGCATCTCTACGATCGTCTCCATGGGAGAATAGCAGCCGGCATTGCTGCGAAAGGTGGATATTCACTGTACTAGTGCCGACATTGTGCATGTTCTGTTGCCTGTGTCTATGTGCCTGTGGTTCTGTCAGTGTGATCATGTGATTTATCTGACCCCAGGAATGTGTCAATAAAGTTTCCCCTTCCTGGGACAATGAATTCACGGTGTTCTTATTTCAATTTCCAGGAGTGTATATTGCACATATATGCTTTGTCTGATTTCTTCTGTTTTACACCATACGACTCAAGAGAGGATGTTAAATTTACCTGTGATACTCACTTGTGCAGCTTGATATTACGTCACGTAACGCGGTGTCAAAATTATTGGCCCCCTTCAGTACTCATTCTCGCGATCTGCTTCGCGCGCTGAAGAACTCAAGCAAGGGACACATTGCACTTCACACTTTTAAACTTGCTCCAAACCAACTAAATACAGGGAATAAATACGAACAAGTCATTTCCAAACAGTTTCAAGTCACACCTTCTTGTCAACGACCCCTCCTCCCTCTCCCCCCCCCTAACTCCCTTCCACTTCCCCCCTCCCCTCACCTAGTAATGGTGGGCAATCATACTCCTATAGTATTTTGTACAAATAAAAACTCAGGAACCTAACAAATTTGGTTGAAAATGCTGCAGGTGATCCTGAATTATGCTTCAGTGTCACCTACTTTCCATTCCAAACCCTCTGGGATGTACTTGGCTTCTGACCTGACAGTGCTCCTTTCCAGGCAGTTAGTAAGTAGTAAATCGCCGATTCTTTAACTCATTCAGACCCTCTGGCTACAATTGTGTACATTAACTTTTACAGTCTGTTAGCTGCAACAAAAGTATTTCTTCCATAAGCGAACCTGAGCTGCACACTTGTAAATGTTTAACCCTTTTCATCAAGCGCAACTGCTGCCAACCGTTGGGCATCACTATAAAAATATCAGTAAGTCAATGTAGCAGTGTGCAGCAACTCGTGACCACCAGAATACATGATTCGCTATATTCCAGTGTAGAATTGAATATTGCTGTTGTTATTTTACATGGAAATTATTAAAAGATCATTTTACTATTTATTACAATAGGCAAAATTTCACAATTAGTTATTTTAGTCCTTAAAGTGAAGCCAAGTGTACGAAGTACGTGTAGGAAACGGGTACATATTTTTGTATAAATCTTGCTCCTAACATCATTACCAAATCACATAAGACTACTACCACATAAAGAAAAATTTTTCTTCCTCCAAAAAAATTTCGGGTCTTAAAGGGTTAAAGAATCGCATTTCCCTGTATAAAACAGCTTCAAAGTCCTGGTTACCTTACAAATCAATTAACGGGTTAAACATCTCATGCTAAGCATGAAAGCGAGAAAAAGTTTAGAAAGGTTTTAAATTATGTTTGAAGTTTTTTGGATGTCGCTAAGTGCACTTATTATCAATTACTGAATGGGTATAGTCTGGATAATTTATGCTCAGTTTCAAGAAAACGTACTTTTGCAAGCATCTGGTTATTTATGACGTCATATCTGGTAAAATACGTGTTGTATGATTCTACAATTTTAATGGTGCCTGAAGAGGGGCTGCAGTCTTTTCAGTAGTTGTATGGACTCTGTTGCAGATGCTAAAGGTGGCAGGGGTAGAATATACCGAGCTAAATGCTATTTAAAACTTATACAGAAAGCAGATAGCAGCTATACGAGTCGAGAGGCACGAAAGGGAAGCAGTTGTTGAGAAGGGAGTTAGGCAGGGTTGTAGTCTATCCCGATGTTATACAACCTATACATTGCCCAAGATAATAAGAGAAACAATAGAAAAATTTTGGAAAACTAATTAAAGTCTAGGAAGAAGAGATAAAACTCTGAAAATTGCCGATGCCATTTTAATTCTGTCAGAGACAGCAAAGGACGTAGAAGAGCAGTTGAAAGGAGTGGAGAATGTCTCAAAGGACGATTTAAGATGAACGTCAACAAAAGCAAAAGGAGTCTACTCGGATGTTGTCCAATTAAATCATGTGATGTTGGGGGAATTAACTTAGCAACTGAGACATATAAAGTAGTAGATGGGTTTTGCTATTTGGGAAGGAAAATAACTGATGATAGTAGAGTAGGGAGGATATAAATTGCAGACTGGCAATCGCAAGAAACGCGTTTCTGGAGAAGAGAAATTTGTTAACATCGAGTATAGATTTGAGTGTCCGGAAGTCCTTTCTGAAAATATTTGTATTGAGTGTAGACAGTTTAGACAAGAAGAGAATAAAAGCATTTGAAATGTGGTGCTACAGAAGAATGCTCAACATTAGATGAGTAACCACGTAGCTAATGAGGTGATACTGAGTAGAATTGAGGAGAAGAGAAATTAGTTCAAAAATGGTTCAAATGACTCCAAGCACTATGGTACTTCACATCTGAGGTCATCAGTCGCCTAAACTTAGAACTACTTAAACCTAACTAACCTAACGAAATCACACACATCCATGACCGAGCCAAGATTCTAACCTGCGACTGTAGCAGCAGCTTGATTCCGGACTGAAGCGCCTTGAACCGATCGGCAACAGAGGCCGGCGAGAAATTTGTGATACCAATCGAATAGAAGAAGGAATTGGCTGGTAGGACACATTCTGGGGCATCAAGAGATGGAGGGAAACGTGGTGGAGTAAAAATCATAGAGGGAGACCAAGAGATGAATAGAGTAAACAGATTCAGAAGTACGCAGACTGCAGTAGTTACTTGGAGGTGAAGAGGCTTGCACAGGATAGAGTAGCTTAGAGAGCTGCATCAAATCTGTCTTTGGGCTGAAGAGCACAACAACAACAACACACTTCATGAACAGAGAAAGTCTAGTAAGCGACAAGCTTTTCCCCTTTAATTATTTTCTGGAGTCGGTTATGATCCCCAAAGTGCTTCTTTCCAGACAGCAAGTGACATGGGCAAACATTTTGATTAAATCGATCCATCTGTTCAGAAGATGGTAAACATAAATACGTACATTAGTAGTCTATATATTTGAGCGTGTGTTATTTAGACTTAAAACATGTAGTATATACAGGGAGAGGCAACTAACACAGTCCACTCCAAATACATCTGTGAGGAGGAAATTTATTGAGGTGCAGTTTTCGACAAGTTACAGCTCGTTAGATGTTGATCATCTACGGCATGCTAGTAGGTTTCATAATGGAGTTGCTGAATTACGACACCTATTTTACTTTCCTCAAGTAACAACATATTTCGTTTGTGAAAACGGAAAGAGGCGTCAAATATAACATCGGCGACTCAGCATCTGTAGAATTTGAGCAAATATTAACAAGATGACATTGCCGCAAAACACTGACAAATAGGAAAATATCTCCCGTAAGTTATTTCTGTGCGAAATGTGAGCAAACACCTAACTCATGCATGGTTCTTATGTTTATTTGTGAGCAATCCTGTCAGCCAGTGCTTTGCTTTTATTGTGGTCAGATAACTTGCTTATGAAGCTATTCAGAGTTTCACAAAGTTACAACATTCGAAAAAGCGGATATGTTTCTCGTTTATACTGAATGTCGTCAAGCTGTAAGAGCACCAGTGAGGTCACATGCAGAAAAGTATCCTGATCCAGGTAAGCGCTCACGATCTGGTTTGGCATACATTGTAAGGAAATTCATGGAACAGCGGGTGTCCCCCCGAGGGGCTCAGCATTCAGTTGCTGAGTACAGGCTTGGCGACCCCGGGGTCCTGAGCTGGGGACTGGTCAGCGCCGCCAGTCTCCTGTCACCGTAATTCCCGGACATGCTTCAGCGACCACCGTATGGTGCGGCTGTGGAATATTGTGTGCTGCGGGGAATGGTAATCTTGGCTTGACCGCCTGGATTGCGAGGAAGGTCAACCTCTATAAAAAACCCTCAGTCTTACGGTGTGCTGCGAGCCTATAAGATGCATGGCTGTTGCGGTGGAACAGTCGCAAGCAAGCAACCTCTGGGGCACCTGCCGCACCCCAGTTGTATAAGACTTACTCAGGCATGCGGGGCTCTGTCTGAGCGGATCTTTAGTTCCCTAGCTGCTCGTGGGACCGCAATGGACCCTTCGACCTCTAGGTTTCCCCCTCCCAGTGGATTGCGTGGGCCACTGGTAGGACAACACACCCCATCGAAAAAGCAACTTCGTGTCGCGAGTCCTCCAGCGCCTGGTGTTACTAGAGATTTATCAGACTGTCGTAACAGCGCACATGCTGATAACCTGAATGTGTTTTTGATTGTCAAATGTAAGGAGGGTAGCTTTGAGAGAGTTTCTCCCTTTTACATCCACAAGGGTCTTGAGGGAATTGCAGGAACACTGAAATCTGTGAAGCGACTGCACAATGAGACTTTGTTAGTTGAGACTTCTAGTTCCCGTCAAGTCGCTTCTCTTCGGAAAGCAACCTGTCTCGGAGAGTACGCTATCGAGACCGAGCTCCATTCCACTTTCAACTATAGTAAGGGTGTTGTGACATGTAGGGACTTGGTGGATATCCCCAAAGACGAGATGAAATCTGAGTGGGCTGACGAAGGTATTGTTGGTGTGCAGCATATTATGAAACGAATCGATGGGGACCTAGTCAAATCCGACTCGTTTATTCTCACGTTCAGTTGCCCGAGACTCCCATAGCATGTTAAAGTGGGTTTCTTACGTTTGTCAGTACAGCCATATTTCCCCAACCCAATGCGCTGTTTTAAATGTCAGCGCTTTGGGCTTACTACCTTGGGGTGCAATGGGATAGCCACTTTTGGTAAATGTGGTCAGCCTGCCCATGAAGGAGCCGATTATTCATCGCCTGTGAAGTGCGTAAAATTGCTCTGGGAGTCACCCTGTCTGGAGCCAGGTCTGTACCATCTATCTCGAGGAACGGAAGATACAGGAGATCAAAACATCTAAGCGCATCCCCTATGGTGAGGCCAAGAAACCGTTACAATTGGCCACTGTTGCCACACAAACGGAGGTTGCAAGTGTCAGCACTAATACCTGCATTTGCCAGTGCACTTGTGCTGCTGCGGTTGTTTTGCAACCTGCAGCTCTCCCCACAACGTCGGAAAGGTCATGGTTGCTGACATTGTGGCACTTCCTGCCCCTCCCCATATGACGCCATCTGCCCAGGCGAGTAAAGCTCCAACTGTTGAGAAGGTTCTGCATTCTAAGCGCCCCCCCCCCCCCAAGACAAAGACGCTGAAGGTGAAGGTTTAGCCACCTGAGGAGACTAGTCAGGGTCAGTCCGATGACGAGGCCATCGTACTGTCTGACATTTCCCTTGAGTCGTCTTCAGAGCTGATGGACATTGATGTCGACCGGGAGCGATCTTCTCGCCCCAGGAATAAATCTCCGGCCTGTACAGGCTCTCCTCCAAACCACAGAGGCAGGGTGAAAGTTCAGCCACCCTGATCACTGAGTCCCATATTACAGTGGAACCTGAATGGGCTTAGGACGCATGTGGCCGAATTACAACTCCTTGTACGAGAGTGCCCCTTGTGCTTATGTCTCCTAGAGACACATTTTCGGGACGCTAATGCTCCTTCTTTACATGGCTATACCGTATGTCGAAAAGATGATCTGATGGGGAAAAGGGCAAAGGGTGGTGTTGCGGTTTTTGTCCGTGACATGCACCACTCATCTGAGCTCCCTCCCGTTACGGACTTGCAAGCAGCTGCATTTGACCTTCTTGTGGGGCGGAGGCTCACAGTGTGTTCCGTTTACTTACCATCTCAGGCTGCAATAGACTCTGAGGCTCATTTCTCCTTCTGGGGGACTTCAATGCTCATACTGTCTTATGGAGCTCTACGACTACTTGCCCCAGGGGTCGCGCTCTGGAAAGCCTCATGACGTCCGACGAACTGTGCATCCTTAACTCTGGTGCTCCCACTCATTTCTGTACTGCTTCTGGGTCGTCGTCAGCTATTGACCTTTCCTTTTGCTCTCCATCACTCGCGGATTCTGCTCTGTGGGAGGTTGCTGCTGACCTCCATTCTAGTGACCACTTCCCCCTTTGGATTCGCCTCCTGGATGAGGCTGTGGCATTACAAGTGCCGCCTCACCTCTGCAGAGCTGACTGGGCACTTTTCAGCCATCTGGCTGGAACACCATACCAGCGTTCACGAATGGGTCGACCTTGTTACAGCTGTGATCTCCCATGCTGCTGAATTGTCATCCCACGGACTTCCGGTCATCCTAAGAGGCGTCCTGTCCCTTGGTGGACCACTGAGTGCCGCTCAGCCATCCGAGCCCGCCGTGCAGCTCTGCGCCGCTTCAAGTGCCGTCCCTCAGCTGACAATCTTGTGGCCTTTCGGGTGGCAAGGGCCAAGGCGCGGCGAGTGATTAAAGAGAGCAAAAGACGGTCATGGCAATTGTTCTTGAACTCCATCTCCCGCTCCACTAGTTCTACGAAAGTATGGGAAGCCATCAGGAGGATTTCCGGGAAACGCATCCAACTACCTGTCACGGCATTGCTGCATCAGGGATGTCTCCTTACGGCGCCGAGAGACATTGCCCAGACGCTGGCCATGCATTTTGCGGAATCTACCGCCACTATTAACTGTGATCCAGATTTCTGCCGCTACCGCACTGCCATCGAGAAGGGTCACTTGGACTTTCGGTCTCCAAATTCTGAACCCTACAACCGCCCCTTCACAATGTGGGAACTTGATTCGGCGCTGTCTGTGGCTCGCGATACTGCGCCCGGTCACGATCAAACCCGGTACAGCATGCTGCAGCACTTGTTGCTGCCATCCAAGTAAGTTCTCCTGAATTGTTTTAATATGATATGGTTATCCGGCCCGTTCTCTGACTCATGGAGGGAGGCGATTTTCATTCCCCTCCTCAAACCGGGGAAGGACCGAAAGCATCCCAGTAGTTATCGGAGTATTCCTTTGACGCGCTGTGTCGGGAAGACGTTGGAAAGCATGGTCAACCGTCGCCTGGTTTGGCTGCTCGAGACCAGGCAGCTCCTTAGCCACTCTCAGTGTGGCTTTCTGAGATGTCATTCAACTATAGACAACTTGATCCTGCTTGAGGCGGCTATCCAGCAGGCCTTCCTAAGTAACCAGCATCATCTAGGTGTATTCTTTGACATTAATAAGGCGTATGACACTACTTGGCGCCGCCTTATCCTCAATCAACTCCATCAGTGGGGCTTTCGTGGCCATCTTCCCATCTTCATTCGGTCCTTTCTTCCCACCACCTCTTTCGATATCGGGTTGGAAATGTGCTATCTGATTTGTACGTGCAGCAGAATGGTGTTCCTCAGGGAAGCGTTTTAAGTGTCACCCTCTTTGCAGTCGCCATTCACAGTATCACGTCCACTATCTGGAGTCCAGCCCAGTGCTCGTTGTTTGTGGACGATTTTGCTGTTTTCTGTTCTTCATCCGGTCTTGTCACTGCTAGTCGGCAGTTGCAGCTTACGATAAAGCGATTAGAGGCATGGACTGCGAAAATGGGTTTTACCTTCTCTGCAGACAAATATGTGTGGGTTCATTTTAATCGTTCTCGACGACTTTTTACCCCCCTCCCCCCTGAATTGCGTCTGAGGGACACTGAGCGACACTATGAGGCTCCTGGGCCTCACTTTTGTTTCCAAGTTGTCGCGGTTGCCGCACCTTAAAGACCTCAAGGTGCGGGCCCTGAAGGCGCTGAATATTTTGAAGTGTCTGAACCATTGGTCCTGGGGAGCAGATCGGGCGCGTCTGCTGCAGTTTTATAGGGCTTTCGTCCGATCGCGTCTTGACTATGGATGCACCGTGTTATGGGTCAGCGAGGACTTCGTATCTGAAGGTTCTTGACGCAGTGCGTCATGAGGGTACCAGGCTGGCCACTGGTGCCTTCCATACCAGTCACATCCCCAGCCTGTGTGCTGAGGCAGGGGAACCGCCGCTCGCCATCCGGTGGAAACTCCTCATGGTGCGACGGGTGTGTCAATTCCTTGCCTGTCCTACCTCCCCTGCTTACCCTACCGTTGCCCGACCGCCTATGGAACGTCTATTTTCCAGTCGTCCCAGGGCAACGAGACCATTTAGGATTCGTGCCGAACATTTGCTTGAGTCCCTTGGTGTGGAGCGTGTGGCACCCAGGGTTTTACCCGCCTGCCTCCCTGGTTGTTCCAGAGGCCCAGCGTCCTTTTAGACTTGTCAGAGTACCGAAGGAGCTGCACTTCTGCGTTTTACGATATTTTTAACCAGCATCCCGACCATGTACCAGTATTTACGGATGTTGTTTTCCTTGATCGAGGCGTCAAGTTACGGCTTCCTGCGGCGTTTACAATCTTTGATGCCGAATTATTTGCGATCTTACGGGCATTGGAGCAGATGAGATGTGTTCCCAGTCTTGAGTTTCTCATCTGATCTGCCTCCCTGAGTGCCCTTCAGACCATGCAACACTTGTACCCAGCGGTTACGGTCGTCCAGAACATCCGTGATGCCCTACTCCACCTGCAACGGCAGGGGAAGGAGTTTTCTTTCTGCTGGGTGCTGGGACACGTGGGTATTAGGGGAAACGAACTGGCGGATGTGGCTGCCAAAGATGCATGTTCCCTCCCTCACGTTGTTGAATGTGCCGTCCCCCTCAGTGCTGTTACCTCCCTTTTGCGTTTTCGTGTTATGCGTCAATGGGAAGAGGAGTGGCTGGCAGTCGGTGAAAACAGGCTGCGTCTAGTCAAGGCCACCACGCGGCCATGGCGTACGTCCTACCAGTCATTCAGGCGGGATGAGGTTCTCCTCACTCGCCTCCGCACCGGGCACAGTCCCTTAAGGCATCGTTTTTTACTCCGACGGGAGGACCCCCCAATCTGCAGTGCTTGTGACGTCCACATTATTGTCCGCCACATTTTACTTGACTGTCTTTTATTCTCTGACCAAAGGGCGGTGGTTTCCTTGCCACCGGATTTGCCCTCTATTTGCAAGACGACGCAACGACTGTGGTTAAGATCTTACGGTTTTGTGTCCTGTCCATTTTGTTGCCTCGGATATTAGGGAGAGGATTTTAATGTGCTGCTGGGTGACTAGCTCACCCAGGTTTTAGGTACGCGGTCCGCCAGTCACTATCACCTACTTGTTTCATTTCGATTTCTGTTCTCTTTTCCTTGTGTTTCCTTTCCTTTTTTAGTGCGTTTCTTCTCCTATTGCCGGCCGTTGTGGCCGTGCGGTTCTGGGCGCTTCAGTTTGGAACCGCGTGACCGCTCCGGTCGCAGGTTCGAATCCTGCCTCGGGCATGGATGTGTGTCATGTCCTTAGGTTAGTTAGGTTTAAGTAGTTCTAAGTTCTAGGGGACTGATGACCATAGATGTTAAGTCCCATAATGCTCAGAGCCATTTCTTCTCCTCTTGTTTTGCCTCTGTATGTGAGGATTTGGAACTGCGTCAGGTCTGTGTCTTTTAGCCGTTCTCCTTGTTCCCTGTCCTTCTTCGTCCCTTCACCGCATGTGTTCCTGTTTCTATGCGTTTGGGCGCTGATGACCACGCAGTTGAGCGCCCGAAAGCCTCAAACCACACACACGCAACAGAGGGTGTGCAGAATAAATTACGCCTACTGGGAACGGGAACTGAAGAGAGAAATGCAATTGACCTTTTACCATATCCACACGGTGCTGCAACACAGTTTGAGTATGCGAGTAGAATAAACAGAAGAAGTAGTCTACGAATATCACAGTACAATTATATGAACTTCATGCTTTCAACTTTTAGCTCCATGGCAGAATGGTGACCACGAAAACTGCAAATTTTCTCCAAGCAAAATTTTCTATATAATGCTCAGCGAGTCAATTTTCAATATGCTGTACTTATCGGGCCATAATAAATGAAGGCCCCGAGAAGTGGGTAAGCAACGACCTTGGTATGTAAAAGTGTGGTGGGGGCCTTCGCGAATAGCATAATAGGTTTGCAATTTTATTGATGAATGTGCAGTTTCCCGCCGAAACCCAGCCGCTGTTATCGAATGATAGCCCACTGTATCTAAGGCAATCCATATATGGTATCTACGTATCGAATGGTACCCGACAAGGTAATTAAAACAGGAGCTCAATGAAACACCGACGGTTCTAGAAGAAATGAAACGCTGGGAAGCGAAAAGTATTATCGTATCGCCAGAATCGCAATTTAGCTTTCATTAATGCTGAAGATCAGAATTTGAATTCTGGATTTGGGTGTCACAATGATAAACTCACGAACAGTATTCGAATTACGTAATTACGTGTTTGTTAACATTTTGTACAGATGTGATGTTTCTTCTCCCGACGCAGAGACAGTATATCCTACGGCGTACTTTTAGTACTGTTCTATTAAGTTGCACACATGCTTTTAAGTGGAAGTCTTCTTCAAAGACTCATTGTAATTCTACAGTAAGAACTGACAATAAGTCTGTGAGATAGTTTGCCAGCTATAAACTATAAAAGTAACTTGTGTAAGTCAGAAAATTTGCCACATTACCCACTATAGCTTACTGAAAAATGCAAGACGATTTGTTACTCGGAAAATTATCGGTGGTATCGGTGGCAAATGTTAAAGTAACATTTTTCGAGACTGTTTTATGTGATTTATAACGAACAATACAATGAGTGAATAATTTCGACTTGAACACAGACTCGGCAATCAACATTAAATATTCCACGCATACACCTAGGACTAATGCCAATACATCAAATCTACAGAGATCTTTATTTTTCGTTTCCATCTAGTTAAATTTTATAGGGTACTGAATGTCATTTACAAAATATTCACAGGCAGTTACGAGATGGGACCTCGCGTGTCGACGTTTGCGTTGCTGGTGCTGCTGCTGGTGGCGGCTGCTGACGCTCAACACAAGTCAAGCCACGCCACGAGGCACGGCGGTCGAATCAGAGCGGCCCACAGGGCCGGCAAGGCGTCCCCAGTGACGAGGAGCAAGGGCGCTTCCGAGGAGCCGCTGCTGGTCACCATCAAGGCCGCCAAAGAGCTCGAATTCGACTTCGGAGACGATGGGACGCTGGAGAAGGAAATGAAGGCAACCGGACGCTACGACCCTAAAATGGTCGCTGGATACGACGTAACAAGTAAGAATCCCAGTTAGAAATACGTTTCTCATATTTCTTGTCATTACGTATTTGATATCGCATGATGCTGATCGTGTCGAAACAGGTGACCAGAAGGTAACCTTGTCGTGCTATTTCCTACAAAGGGTAGTATAATAAGGGAACCAGAAGAACGTTATCGAGCAATATACGATCTGTCAAGTTAGATTTAGAAAGTGACTCTTCAAGCTTTTCCGGCTGATATGTTGTAAATAGTATTCACGCGTTTGCCGCCAGATCACGCTATGCAAATTTCACAATATTTCTTCGGAGCCACTGTCCTACATGATCAGATGGTTCAGCGTTGCTGGTGGCTAGATACGACTGACGGTATCCCAACGTCGACGCCCCGTTTCTAGAACACGGGCGTGAAGAATGCGCATGCGCGTTTACCAAACAGATAGACTGTGCCATGTCCAAACTCCCTCTGCCGAAAATTGCAGAGCGGTTCTCCTGCGCGTGCGCTGTACGCTACGCTTGCCAACAGTGCGGCCAGACGTAACTCCCCTACGGCCGTACTAGACCAGTGTTATGACGCGTCTCTTAGCAATGAATCTCGATTGTCACATCGTGATTTGATAGCAGTCAATGCAGGGTTCCAGGCTGAGCTAAGTTGAAACCCCGCATCCCTGTTGATGAGATGATCGGCTGTACGGATCTCAAATGCTTCGATTCTCTTCTGTTCCGGTTTTCCCACAGTCCATGTTTCACTACCATACAATGCTGTGCTCCAGACGGACACCCTCAGAAATTTCTTCCTCAAAGTAAGGCCGGTATTTGATATTAGTAGACCATTCTTGGCCAGAAATGCCTTTTTTGCCATAGCGAGTCTACTTCTGATGTCCTCCTTGCTCCGTTTGTCATTGGTTATTTTACTGCCTAGGTAGCAGAATTCCTTAACTTCATTGACTTGGTGACCATCAATCCTGATGTTAAGTTTCTCGCTGTTCTCATTTCTACTACTTCTCATTACCTTCGTCTTTCTCCGATTTACTCTCAGACCATACTGTGTACTCATTAGACTGTTCATTCCGTTCAGCAGATCATTTAATTCTTCTTCACTTTCACTCAGGATAGCAATGTCATCAGCGAATCGTATCATTGATATCCTTTCACCTTGTATTTTAATTCCACTCCTGAACCTTTCTTTTACTTCCATCATTGCTTCCTCGATGTACAGATTGAAGAGTAGGGGCGAAAGGCTACAGCCTTGTCTTACACCCTTCTTCATAAGAGCACTTCGTTCTTGATCGTCCACTCTTATTATTCCCTCTTGGTTGTTGTACATATTGTTTATGACCCGTCTCTCCCCATAGCTTACCCCTACTTTTTTTCAGAATCTCGAACAGCTTGCACCATTTTATATTGTTGAACGCTTTTTCCAGGTCGACAAATCCTATGAAAGTGTCTTGATTTTTCTTTAGCCTTGCTTCTATTATTAGCCGTAACGTCAGAATTGCCTCTCTCGTCCCTTTACTTTTCCTAAAGCCAAACTGATCGTTACCTAGCACATTCTAAATTTTCTTTTCCATTCTTCTGTATATTATTCTTGTAAGCAGCTTCTATGCATGAGCTGATAAGCTGATTGTGCGATAATTCTCGCGCTTGTAAGCTCTTACCGTCTTCGGAATTGTGTTGATGATGCTTTTCCGAAAGTCAGATGGTATATCGCCAGACTCATATATTCTACACACCAACGTGAATAGTCGTTTTGTTGCCACCTCCCCCAATGATTTTAGAAATTCTGATGGAATGTTATCTATTCCTTCTGCCTTATTTGACCGTAAGTCCTCCAAAGCTCTTCTAAATTCCGATTCTGATACTGGATCCCCTATCTCTTCCAAATCGACTCCTGTTTCTTCTTCTATCACATCAGACAAATCTTCATCTTCATAGAGGCTTTCAGTGTATTCTTTCCACCTATAGCCCTCTCCTCTGCATTCAACAGTGGAATTCCCGTTGCACTCTTAATGTTACCGCCGTTGCTTTTAATGTCACCAAAGGTTGTTTTGACTTTCTGTATGCTGAGTCTGTCCTTCCGACAATCATATCTTTTTCGATGTCTTCACATTTTTCCTGCAGCCATTTCGTCTGCACTTCCTATTTATTTCATTCCTCAGCGACTTGTATTTCTGTATTCCTGATTTTCCCGTAACATGTTTGTACTTCCTACTTTCATCAATCAACTGAAGTATTTATTCTGTTACCCATGGTTTCTTCGCAGCTACCTTCTTTGTACCTATGTTTTCCTTCCCAACTTCTGTGATGGCCCTTTTTAGAGATGTCCATTCCTCTTCAACTGTACTGCCTACTGCGCTATTCCTATTGCTGTATCTATAGCGTTAGAGAACTTCAAACGTATCTCGTCATTCCTTAGTACTTCCGTATCCCACTTCTTTGCGTATTGATTCTTCCTGACTAATGTCTTGAACTTCAGCCTACTCTTCATCACTACTATATTGTGATCTGAGTCTATATTTGGTCCTGGGTACGCCTTACAATCCAGTATCTGATTTCGGAATCTCTGTCTGACCATGATGTAATCTAATTGAAATCTTCCCGTATCTCCCGGCCTTTTCCAAGTATACCTCCTCCTCTTGTGATTCTTGAACAGTGTATTCGCTATTACTAGCTGAAACTTGGTACAGAACTCCATTAGTCTTTCTCCTCTTTCATTCCTTGTCCAAAGCCCATATTATCCTGTAACCTTTTCTTCTACTCCTTCCCCTACAACTGCATTCCAGTCGCCCAGGACTATTAGATTTTCGTCCCCCTTTACATACTGCATTACCCTTTCAATATCCTCGTACACTTTCTCTGTCTGTTCATCTTCAGCTTGCGACGTCGGCTTGTATACCTGAATTATCGTTGTCGGTGTTGGTCTGCTGTCGATTCTGATTTCAACCACCCAGTCACTGAGCCCTACCTTTGTATTCATAACGAATCCTACACCTGTTATACCATTTTCTGCTGCTGTTGACATTAACCGATACTCATCTGACCAGAAATCCTTGTCTTCCTTCCACTTCACTTCACTGACCCCTACTATATCTAGAATGAGCGTTTGCATTTCCCTTTTCAGATTTTCTAGTTTCCCTACCACGTTCAGGCTTCTGACATTCCACGCCCCGACTCGTAAAACGTTATCCTTTCGTTGATTACTCAATCTTTTCTCATGCTAACATCCCCCTTGGCAGTCCCCTCCCGGAGATCCGAATGGGGGACTATTCCGGAATCTTTTGCCAATGGAGAGATCATCATGACACTTCTTCAATTACAGGCCACATGTCCTGTGGATACACGTTACGTGTCTTTAATGCAGTGGTTTCCATTGCCTTCTGCATCCTCATGTCGTTGATCATTGCTGATTCTTCCGCCTTTAGAGGCAATTTCCCACCCCTAGGACAAGAGAGTGCCCTGAACCTCTATCCACTCCTCCGCCCTCTTTGACAAGGCCGTTGGCAGAATGAGGCTGATATCTTATGCCGGAAGTCTTCGGCCGCCAATGCTGATTATTTATCAAAATTTAGACAGCGGCGGGGATCGAACCCGGGAACGAAGACGTTTTGATTATGAATCAAAGACGCTACCCCTAGACCACGGATATGTATTGCTCCCTTAGTGACCCAGTCCCGGAAATATGGTGCCGGAGATAAAACTTCCGTCTTTTCATAAATCATGCGATGTCCTGTATTCAGACAGTGTTCCGCAATAGCTGACTTTCCAGGTTGACGAAGGTGTGTATGACGCTGATGTTCATCGCAGCGTTCTTGTACTGCGCGGCATGTCTGGCCTATATACTCTGCCCCACATTGACAAGGAATCCTGTACACACATTTCCTCAGGCCAAGGCCATTCTTAACCGAGCCCAACAGGTTTCTTAGTTTTGCAGATGGTTGGAAAACAGATTTAATTCCATATCTTCCGAGGACTCTTTCGGTTCTTAATGACATGGCACCAAAATACGTCAAACAGGCCATAGTGGTATGTGTTTTCGTATCTTCATTCTGCTCCATAGACTGAACTCTCCTGGACCTGAATGCATTACGTATCTGTCTCTCAGAATAACCGTTCAGTCGGAACATTGTCTTCAATGTTGTATTTCACCCGACAGGCCTTCATGATCAGATACCACATGTGTTCTATGAACTAACTTACGTAAGGCACTACCGTTTTGTGCAGGATGATGGCAGCTTGTGGCCTGCAGATATACACTCCTGGAAATGGAAAAAAGAACACATTGACACCGGTGTGTCAGACCCACCATACTTTCTCCGGACACTGCGAGAGGGCTGTACAAGCAATGATCACACGCACGGCACAGCGGACACACCAGGAACCGCGGTGTTGGCCGTCGAATGGCGCTAGCTGCGCAGCATTTGTGCACCGCCGCCGTCAGTGTCAGCCAGTTTGCCGTGGCATACGGAGCTCCATCGCAGTCTTTAACACTGGTAGCATGCCGCGACAGCGTGGACGTGAAACGTATGTGCAGTTGACGGACTTTGAGCGAGGGCGTATAGTGGGCATGCGGGAGGCCGGGTGGACGTACCGCCGAATTGCTCAACACGTGGGGCGTGAGGTCTCCACAGTACATCGATGTTGTCGCCAGTGGTCGGCGGAAGGTGCACGTGCCCGTCGACCTGGGACCGGACCGCAGCGACGCACGGATGCACGCCAAGACCGTAGGATCCTACGCAGTGCCGTAGGGGACCGCACCGCCACTTCCCAGCAAATTAGGGACACTGTTGCTCCTGGGGTATCGGCGAGGACCATTCGCAATCGTCTCTATGAAGCTGGGCTACGGTCCCGCACACCGTTAGGCCGTCTTCCGCTCACGCCCCAACATCGTGCAGCCCGCCTCCAGTGGTGTCGCGACAGACGTGAATGGAGGGACGAATGGAGACGTGTCGTCTTCAGCGATGAGAGTCGCTTCTGCCTTGGTGCCAATGATGGTCGTATGCGTGTTTGGCGCCGTGCAGGTGAGCGCCACAATCAGGACTGCATACGACCGAGGCACACAGGGCCAACACCCGGCATCATGGTGTGGGGAGCGATCTCCTACACTGGCCGTACACCACTGGTGATCGTCGAGGGGACACTGAATAGTGCACGGTACATCCAAACCGTCATCGAACCCATCGTTCTACCATTCCTAGACCGGCAAGGGAACTTGCTGTTCCAACAGGACAATGCACGTCCGCATGTATCCCGTGCCACCCAACGTGCTCTAGAAGGTGTAAGTCAACTACCCTGGCCAGCAAGATCTCCGGATCTGTCCCCCATTGAGCATGTTTGGGACTGGATGAAGCGTCGTCTCACGCGGTCTGCACGTCCAGCACGAACGCTGGTCCAACTGAGGCGCCAGGTGGAAATGGCATGGCAAGCCGTTCCACAGGACTACATCCAGCATCTCTACGATCGTCTCCATGGGAGAATAGCAGCCTGCATTGCTGCGAAAGGTGGATATACACTGTACTAGTGCCGACATTGTGCATGCTCTGTTGCCTGTGTCTATGTGCCTGTGGTTCTGTCAGTGTGATCATGTGATGTATCTGACCCCAGGAATGTGTCAATAAAGTTTCCCCTTCCTGGGACAATGAATTCACGGTGTTCTTATTTCAATTTCCAGGAGTATACATCTGTATGCGTTGGCTTGCGGTAGACGCTGTGTCCCAAGGTTACATCTGCTTTCCTTAGTACCAAAACATCAAGAAAACGTAAAGTACCATCCTTTCCCACTTCCATTGTGAAGTTTATATGATGATACATTTGTGATGTGGCCACATGGACTTGATACTCTAACTACATTTCTTCAGCATCTCAATTCACTCCATCCGAATATAAACTGTGGGAGATGCGTTATTTAGCATATTATACTACGTTTTAGACTGAAATGGGCATATATTGCAGAAAACATCAAAGCCACAATTGGACGAATAAACACGCGTAAATGTCTGTGTGTAAGAGTTTGTAAGGAAATAAAATTAAATGATCGCAGGAGCACATTTGTAGACAATATAGGTGGTAAGCTTGTGTTCATTGATCAGATGCTTGAAAAGTGTGATCGCATAGGCACAGCTGCACACAAAGCAGGTGGTAGAATTCTTTGGTAGACAATCACACTACAAAGAAGGTTATTTAAAGTGAGTCGTGCGGCCTGCACTCGAATGTTGCTCTAGTGCGTCGGACCCATACCAAAGAGGGTCAACAGGTGATGTTCACCAAATAATATGAAGGGCAGTTGGAATGGTCAACAGTTTGTTTGAGTCACAGAAGAGCGTCACGATAATGCTGAAAAACCTTACTGGCTAGATGCTTGAAGACAGCTGGATCTGCCGACCGGTATGGCCGAGCGGTTCTAGGCGCTACAGTCTGGAACCGCGCGACCGCTACGGTCGCAAGTTCGAATCCTGCCTCGGGCATGGATGTGTGTCATATCCTTAGGTTAGTTAGGTTTAAGTAGTTCTAAGTTCTAGGGGACTGATGACCTCAGAAGTTAAGTCCCATAGTGCTCAGGGCCATTTGAACAGCTGGATCTCCTGAATACTGGTTTACATTCACGAACCATTACGATATTTCTGAATGGTGGGCTCCATGTGGTTCCCAAGTTGTGCAGCGACCGTAAACCATAAAATTACCAAATAAGCAGCAACCAGTCGCAAAATCATGTTTTCTTTATTTACTTTTCCAAATCGACTTCAACTGATTAACAGCCATAATCGATGCTTTCAACTAATATGTGCCCTGTGTAGTAACACTGTCTGAAGCAGAGATCAAACATAAAGAAAACATGATTTTGCGACTAGTTACTGTTAAATTGGTAACATTACGATATTTGTAATCAAGGAATATGTGACAGCTGGCCGCGTACCGGTCTCGTAGGAAACGCGAGGACAAACAATATTTCATTAAAGTCTTTCTGGGTGTGTAACCGCACCATATGTGATACACTGCCAATATTTATGCTGTTGTTGACGACAAACGTTTGAGTTAATAATACGTGTGGCAGCTACGGTGTCTTTATCACAATAGTAATATACATCACGTTCTTCTCTACCAGAACTGTGAATAAAGCATCACCGACTGGAAATGTGTGTGAAGTTCTAATGTTCAGGAAAGAGCTAGGTGAATGCAAGGCGTCCCCAGGGACGAAGGGGTCGACGAGCCACAGCGCTTCCGAGGAGCCGCTGCTTGTCGCTATCAGAGCCGTCAAATAGCTCAAAAACGACTTTGGAGACGATTGAAAGTTGGAGAATGCAATGACGACCAGCGGGCGCTACGACCCTAAAATGGTCTGGAAGTATGACTTGACAATTAAGAGTCCCAGTAACAAATACATTTCTCACATTTATTATCATTACATATTTGTTCCCCCATGATGCTGTCATGCCAAGCACGTGGAATAAGTACAATAAAATCAGTAACTTCGCTGTCGTGTTTCCTACAAAAAAGAATGAGATGAAAGTGATACAGATTGTATGTTGTATGTTGCTGGTACAAATGTTTCTGGTTTCTAAATACATGGTTGTGTTATTTACTTGTAAACATTTCTGTATTAACTGGTACAGACTAACACACTATATCTATTTCATGTATGCCAAAGTATAGCACTCCGTAATCAATTTCAAGACTTAATCGTGGAACTAGATATGAGGGGAGACGGACAAGCAGGTAGTGGGACCGATTTACCTTATCGAGTACTCCACTATGAGCCCGCCCGGCTATCCGCGCGGTCTAACGCGCTGCTTCCAGAGCGGGGAGGCGTGCTGGTCCCTGTGTCGAGGTCCGGTGTGCCGGCCAGCCTGTGGATGGTTTCTAAGGCTGTTTTCCACCTGCCTCGGATAATGAGGGCTGGTTCCCTTTATTCTGCCTCAGTTACACTACGTCGGCGATTGCTGCTCAAACACTGTCTCCACGTATGCGTTAACCATAATTACTCCACCATAAAAACATTGGGGCTACACTCGTCTGGTATGAGACGTTCCGGTGCGGCTCCACTGCGGGCCGAACCGCACAATAGCCCGGGGTTCGACGTAGGGTGGCGGTGGGGTGCGTGGACTGCTGTAGCTTGTTGTGGGATTGTGAACCACTGAGTGCTACGGCAGGACGAAGCCTCTCCGTCGTTTCTAGGCCCCGGTTCAATACACAATAGACTCTACTATGGGTAACCGTAGTGTCTTAAGGCGCCCTTATGGTCATTTTGCCCTGCAGTGAAGCTAATGTCTATTTCGATGTCTGATTATAAAACACAATATGGTCTGCCTATGTTCGTCGTGTCGCAGTGGACAATCACCAGCGTAACCGCATATTCGTGACGACGCCTCTTGCCCGTCGCGGCATCCCGGTGACGCTGAGCACTATCCCCTATGACGGAGAGCAGAGTCCGCGCCTGAAGCCTTACCCCAACCTGGAAATCCACCACACCACCGAGGACTCCATCACCGACTGCAACTCACAGTTGGTGGACGTCATCAGAACGACGGTAAGACTCCTCTGGCATGTAAATTGGAGCTAGGAATGGATACAACCTCTGTGCTGAACTGTTCACGACGTTTTTATGCTTATCTCATTTCCTTTTTCCTTTTCTTCCATTTCCCATGTTCTTCCTTCATTATGTTTTGTCTCTGACTTTTATTATTTTTCTGTTCCGAACAAAAAATTTATTTGCAGTGGCTCTGCCTTGTCTTGTTGTTAGTATTTAGTTCATTTTACTGTAACGTTACAGTGTGAAATTTTGTTTTATCATAATATTAATTGAGTATGTTGTAATAATTACGATAATTATTGTATTTTCCTTATTAATGTTATTCATAATAAGATTGTGAGTGCCGCTAATTACATTCATATTGATATATCACCTCCAACGATATCTGCGTACATGTAAAAGGCGGGTGTTAATTTTATTTGAAAAGATGTTTCTGTAAATAAATAAATAAACAATCAAATCATTTCCCCCGATGATGAAATAATCTTCGTGTTATGCCAGTCTTCTCGTTATTGCTTAATAGCTACCGTTGTCGAGCGTAATCTTGAATACATTGTAGGACACTTTATCTTTTACTAATACATAGGTCGACTTCTTCCTATTTTTGTCATTGCCTTAGTTTGTATTTTACCTTAAAATGAATTTGGTTCTCCTCTTTACTAGTGATTCGAATTCCTTTCAGGACTGTCCATTATTTTCGTTATCACATTTTCAGTCAATAGCTAATGAAAACTTTTCTTCGTCATCGTTTCTTCTCTCATTTTTGTTTCGATTACTTAACTCACAGAGAGCAAATTGGATAAGCCATAAGGATATACCCGGTAAGGACCAGGTATACTAATTTACAGCGTGGACAGTCTTGTCTTCGAAGCAGTAATCAACGATTCTCTTACGGAGATATGTCGTCGTTTTTCAGCTGTGAGTTCCTTCACTGACCGTTTGTTTCAGAAAACATCGGCGGATGATGATACTCTATACGCCCTCGACAACGGTGCTTTGGACCTGTGTACGATTTCCAAAGACGTGTGTCCACCAAAAATTGTCATCTTCGACCTGCGAACAGATGAGATCATCAAGTCCGTACAAATCCAGAACGCATACTGCGATTCATGGTACACCTATTTTTGGGTGAGTATTTACTGGAAAAGACAGAATATGTATTAAAAAATCAGTATTTTCTATGTGGGAACTAGCTACAAAACTGTTACAGTCTTGTTATACGCTAGAAATTTCCTCTTGCTGCCCACTGTTCTTCTTCATTGCAAGCGTTACCCATCTGCATCTTTCCAAAACACAGCCTTTTCACAGATTTATTCTACTCCTCCCTTCTTTATATTACTATCTAATGATTACGACAAGTAATTTTCCCTACATACATTACTGATGTATTCATGCGGCTACATTGCAAACAGATGTTATTTCATTCTTAATACCAATATCGTTATTTCATTCTTAATACCAATATCCTTAATTACATCCGTTCTTGTACAACCTTTTACTGACCAATGACTCATTTTTGTTCAGTAAAGTAAGGACACTCATGGTCTCATAAAATTTTAAACGTGTCTTTTCCCGTATTTTGCAGTTCAGGCACTTAATTACAGTTCCACATCTATTTGACAGTGCTGCTACTTTCTTCTTACCAGCGCGCATATTCTACGGAATGTAACCCTGTTTCCAACAAATAGCATAGTTCAGTCAATAAAAGAGAGCTACGTTTCATAAATTCAGCAGGAATGCCTTATTCTCCCTAAGGCATTTAACTACATTATGGATTCGCTACTGTATTTTTCTCCACACCAGCTAACAAACAATCTAACTACAACCAACCTACCAGACGAATATCAGTCTGGTTGTCTTAAACATCGCAGCCTATTTGCCTTACTAAAGGTAAAAGATGACTTCAAGCTTCCCATGGAAGCAAAAGGTGCGTCTATCATATGCATTTAGACTGCAGCGAAGCCTTGGACACAGTCGACTTCGGCATTTTCTTGCTAAACTGAGCAGCCTAAATTTTAGAAAAGCTTCCCTCATACCTCAAGTATCGACAGCTATGCGTCATGTCCGGCACCATTAAAACCACAGTGGAGGCTGGCGCCCCTTAGGGTTCGGCCCTATATTCTTTTCACTGTACAGGTATGTCAATGAAGTGGGATGAATTTTTCCTAATGTAAATAGAACATGTAAGCTGACGACCTCCAATTGCAAGCAAAAAACCAAAAGTCCCGAAGAAATCTACTGAGAATCTCAATAATGACCCGAGTGCACTATCAAAATGGGAGCAGAATGTAGCGTTAAAGCTCAACCAATACAAAACCTAAGCGCTAGTGATAGATCATTCTAGGCTCATTAGTCCAATACATAGGGAATCCCTACAATAAATAGCTATAAATGGGACAAATACCAAGTTGGTCCTTCATATTTCGGGCTTGCAGCCGGATCACGTTGACATCTTGGCACGATATTTCGGCTAACAAACATGCATCCATCTTCAGGTGAGTACGAGACTGAAGATTACTGCTGCGCGTCGTTCTATATATACCGAAAATCGGCGCGGCGGCGCCTGCGCAGTGGAGAAGGCTAATACCGCGCCCCCTATGTAGTTTGGCGCGCTCTGCAGCAGAAGCGGCCCGCGCATGCCTAGTGGTGTACCCACATTTGCGCTATCTGTCGTAAAGCGCCTTCGCGCAGCTGAGGTGCGGTAGTCGAAAGTACAAAATCAATTTTCGTCAGCCGTCGCACTAGATGCAGACCAATGTCTCTGTGAAGCGATTAAAGAAATTACAGGATCCCATGCTTTATCCATCTGAAAGCCGCCGTCTCGATTAATAAGATCTTCTGCTAATCGTATCTCCATGGACTCGTTGATAATGGATTCCCAAAAAGATCTAGTTGTCGCAAAAATTTTTGTTCCACAATAATCCATGGAGTGTCCCGTCGAAATACAGTGTTCTGCAATGGCCGATTTGTTGGGCTGTAGTAGATGTGTGTGGCGCTCATGCTCCACGCATCTTTCCCATACGGTGCGAGTAGTTTGGCCAGAGTAGTTTCGTCAGATGGATAAAGCATGGGATCCTGTAATTTCTTTAATCACTTTACAGAGACATTGGTCTGCATCTAGTGCGACGGCTGATGAAAATTGATTTTATACTTTCGACTACCGCGCCTCAGCTGCGCGAAGGCGCTTTACGACAGATAGCGCAAATGTAGGTACACCACTACGCATGCGCGGCCCGCTTCTGCTGCAGAGGGCGCCAAATTACATAGGGGGCGCGGTATTAGCCTTCTCCACTGCGCAGGCGCCGCCGCGCCAATTTTCGGTATATATAGAACGACGCGCACCAGTAGTCTTCAGTCTCGTACTCACCTGAAGATGGCTGCATGTTTGTTAGCCGAAATATCGTGCCAAGATATCAACGTGATCCGGCTGCAAGCCCGAAATATGATGGACCAATCAATACGCCGGGAAAACTTCAAGATACACGTCAGACACCTTTACGTGGAGGAGATGGTAGCACACCTCCAGAGTTTGGATAAATTACGCAACAAACGAGCAAGATTACTTAGCGCTCTGTGTTTTTTATTGAAGTGTCGGGACAATGGCTTTATCCCTAAGTTTGCCAAAGTGACACATTTCATCAGGACCGCCGCCGCCAGGAATATAACTCGGAAGGCTAGCCTGGCTCTAGTAAAGGAGAGGATTTGCTTCGCTCGCCGTGAACTGGATCTGATTTCAAGACAACTGTATCACCTTCATTTGGAAATAGCATCCAGTCTTCCTTCTTTCACCTGGGAGTGGGTTGACGGAGTCACTTGGGCCAAAGCGGACTGGGCTCACAACAAGTCATCTTCTAGGCAGTCATCGAAGTTTGCACGTCTATCGACAGCATCGCCGCAAGAAGGCACTTTTCGACGCTCCGTGGTTAATTTCATGGATAGAGTTTTGGACAATGCGACGCTGTCTGTACTCGGAAAAGGACTTAACTTCGCTCCTACACCTAAGACTCCACCTTTCGCGGATTTCATAAGTGCTATTGAAGAAGCTGTTAGACCCCTTCCCAGCGACGCAGCTGAAGAAATCAGGCGTGAAACATGCCGTGCACTTAAGAAAGCGACTCCTCTGAAGAACAACATTTCTTCTACCGAAAGGGCTGCACTTCGCAAACTACGTGAAGATCCCGACACCGTGGTTCTCCGAGCGGACAAGGGCAATGCGACGGTACTTTTGCCACGAAACATCTACAACGAGAAGATTTATAACCTCCTTGGTGAATCCACATATCGGAAGATCAACTAGGATCCGACGAGCAGAGTAGAAGGAAAAACGACAGTTTTGTTAAACTCTTCTACGCTTCCACCTGAAGTCATTAAAAGACTGAAACCGCATAGCTCTGTTCCACTGAGGCTTCATGGTCTTCCGAAAATTCATAAAGAGGGACTACCATTACGCCCTATTGTCAGTAATATCGGTGCGCCAACCTATGACTTAGCACATCTGTCTTCGTTACTGAGACCTTATGTGGGCAAGTGTCCACATCATATTCGTAATTCCGTCGATTTTATTAGTAGACTGAAGTCGCTCCAACTCCACAATTCTGACTTATTAGTGAGTTTTGATGTCGTCTCTTTATTTACTAAGGTTCCACTGATGGATTCACTGGCACTCATTAGCAGAAGGTTCAAAGCCGACATAACAGCATTATTTCATCATTGCCTGTCCTCAACTTATTTCTTATTCAATAATGAATATTTTGAACAAGTTGACGGTGTTGCCATTGGCAGTCCTTTGTCCCCTCTGGTAGCAAACCTTTTTATGGAGGACTTTGGGGAGAAGGCACTCGAGTCGGCTGAATTTAAATCGAAAGTCTTCTGGCGTTATGTGGATGACACATTCGTAGTTTGGCCCCATGGAAAAGAAAAACTGGCAGGATTCTTAAAACATCTGAATTCCATTCACAAGAATATTCAGTTTACCAAGGAAGTCGAAAAAGATAGATGTCTGCCGTTTTTGGATGTCCTTGTCAATCGTAGAATCGATTGATCTTTGGGGCACTCCGTCTACCAGAAGCCCACACACACAGATCTGTATTTGCAGGCGACAAGCTGCCGCCACCCTGCACAACAAAATGGTTCAAATGGCTCTGAGCACTATGGAACTCAAATGCTGTGGTCATCAGTCCCCTAGAACTTAGAACTACTTAAGCCTAACTAACCTAAGGACATCACTCACACCCATGCCCGAGGCAGGACTCGAACCTGCCACCGTAGGAGCAGCGCGGCTCCGGACTGGAGCGCCTGGAACCGCACGGCCACCGCGGCCGGCCAACCCTGCACAAACCATGGGTCTTCTGCGTACTCTGGTGCACCGGTCACATGTGGTATCTGATAAGGACAGCCTTCCTAAAGAATTATAACATTTGCAATCCGTCTTCAGGGAGACTGGATATTCTACACGCCAAATCCGCACAGCTATAACAAGAAGAAATGTAAAGAGAAACAAGAAAAAGAAGACGAAGAGGTGGTCAGGTCCAGGGCGTTCCTTCCGTATGTGGGTAACCTCTCCTCTAAAATAGGAAGGATTTTAAAGAAGCATTAAGTGATCTTCCGACCACCTACGAAAATATCGGCTTTGCTTGGCTCTGTGAAGGACGATCTGGGTCTGAGGAAGGCGGGTATTTATAAGATCCCTCATCAACGTGGCAAATCCTACATTGGCCAAACTACTCACACAGTACGGGAAAGATGCGTGGAGCATGAGCGCCACACACGTCTACTACAGCCCAACAAATAGCAGAACGCTGTATTTCGACGGGAAACTCCATGGATTATTGTGGAACAAAAATTTTAGCGACAACTAGATCTTTTTGGGAATCCATTATCAACGAGTCCGTGGAGATACGATTGGCAGAAGATCTTATTAATCGAGACGGCGGCTTTCAGATGGATAAAGCATGGGATCCTGTAATTTCTTTAATCGCTTCACAGAGACATGGGTCTGCATCTAGTGCGACGGCTGACGAAAACTGATTTTATACTTTCGACTACCGCGCCTCAGCTGCGCGAAGGCGCTTTACGACAGATAGCGCAAATGTAGGTACACCACTACGCATGCGCGGCCCGCTTCTGCTGAAGAGCGCCAAATTACATAGGGGGCGCGGTATTAGCCTTCTCCACTGCGCAGGCGCCGCCGCGCCAATTTTCGGTGTATGTAGAACGACGCGCACCAGTAATCTTCAGTGTCGTACTCACCTGAAGATGGCTGCATGTTTGTTAGCCGAAATATCGTGCCAAGATGTCAACGTGATCCGGCTCCAAGCCCGAAATATGATGGACCAATCAATACGCCGGGAAAACTTCAAGATACACAAATACCAAGTTATCTCCCCCCAGCAAATAGTCTGTGAGTAATGAAAGACAAAATCTAAATGGGAATGAGGACGTAGCTTTAAGAGCAAGAAAGCCTCAACATCTCTTCATGGCCGACAAAACCATATAAAGCCCTTCTCTCTTGACCTGGAAAATAAACTTATTCGAACACTTATACTTTCAGTTATTGATTACTGCAATGTTATTCTCCAAGATATTTGACAGGAAAGATCATGGCGACTTGAACAATGCCTGTGTTTTTGTTATATTAGTGATGTTCGACTCTTTGGGCCGGCCGCGGTGGTCTAGCGGTTCTGGCGCTGCAGTCCGGACCCGCGGGACTGCTACGGTCGCAGGTTCGAATCCTGCCTCGGGCATGGGTGTCTGTGATGTCCTTACGTTAGCTAGGTTTAAGTAGTTCTAAGTTCTAGGGGACTTATGACCTAAGATGTTGAGTCCCATAGTGCTCAGAGCCATTTGAACCATTTTGAACTCTTTGGTTATATTTCACCATCATACTCACAGCGATCCTGCCTGCAGACAAGTGCTGAGATTCCCATCCCGTCGGTCTCGTCTACTGTCCTATCAACACAAACACTGTCACTCTGATGTCTCCTCGACCCTGATGCCTTTGTCGGAATAACAGGGTCGAAACACCTATTCCCATCAGAGAAAATTCCTTAAGACACTCAATGACATAAGGCAACAATGAAAACTATCATTGTCGCTAGATGCACTCGTTACCCTTCCTTATGAATCCTTGTTTCAACCAACCAGATCTTCCCTGTATTCTTAACTGATGTAGTCTCCTTATATTTCCTTTCCACAGAAATCACTGTATCAGAAAACATTTGTTTAGTACATAAATAAGATATTTTGATATCGCTACTTATATTGTTGTTATTTTCGTATTTATTATCACTGCTGTCATTATTCGTGGCAGAAGCAGCAGTAATAGTAGAAGAATTGTCAGTAATAAATTTATTAGTTCATAGTCAGTATTATTTACTCACATTGTCATCACAGGCAATCAAACCATACAATTGTCATACACTACTCGTCTTATTAAAATTGGTATTTCTTGCGTAACTACGATGCAGAAAAGGTACTGTACATGTGAACCTTGGCCCGATGTAAGAGATGGTCTGATGGCCCTAATGAGTACTTAGTCCAGTTCTTCCATGACTATGATAGCAACCCTGGGAATTATTGTCACATAGTTCTGAGTGGTATGCAGCACAAAACAGTGGTAAACTCGAAAAGTCAACTAAATGACAACGTAGTCTGTTTAAGGTTGTGACGACTTGGCCTTGTTGTGAAACTATTGGTCTCCCTAGCCCCGTCTTATATGTCTGTGAGTTTCTGTAGGCTACAGGGCTACAGCATCCGTTAATATTATAAGCCAATTCTGGATGAAGTTATGGGTGTCCCTAATAGGCAGCAATACGGTAATTATCTCTCATAGTACAAGGTACTAGCGAGCAAACAGTGTAACCCTTTTGCTCTTGTTCACTTGAACCAACTCATCATCGTTATTTCTGATTTCTTTCATTCGAAAGAATTTAATAGCCGAGTTGTATATGTCTTCAAGTCTGACCACGTGATTCCTAAGCACTTGTCAGCTTGTTCGCAATTTCTAAATTCACTGTCGATGATGGGGAGTTAACATTGAGAATACTGGTGAACACATAACAGCAATACAAGTGCAGATCAAGAATCCAATCTGATGCTCGAGAAGTGAAAATGTGGTGTGTGTGTGTGTGTGTGTGTGTGTGTGTGTGTATGTGTGTGTGTGTGTGGAGGGGACATGGGGCTAAGAAGTGAGCTGAAGTAGGTTTATTTTGTTTCTCTTACACAATCTGTATCTGGCAGGTGGGAGCTGTGTTTCCCAAAACCATGCAGTGTCAAAAAAAATCACCCAAAGTCACCAAAAGGCAGAGGCGTCACGGTTCTGGGAATCACCCATTTTGAGTTCTGACAGGCATATTACAAACAAGAAGTACCCATATTACTCTCCGTGCACAGGGCCGCCCTTATTGCCACAGTACCGACGTCCGCCTTGTGCGCCATAGATACCGTTTACTAGTAATTCAGGCTGAGATGTCTAGCAGATGCTGCGCACTGGAACACTGAACTGCGGAATTTGAATAGGCAAAGCACCACTCCATACTAGAATTGACTGAAAATATGGTACTTACCCGCCACCTAAAACATTTATACACCACTATCAGCATTAAATCAGTTCTCAGACCTAGCTGTATTTAAACAAAATATTGGAGTTGGAATAAATCGTAATATAACTCAGCCTCTTCTCATATTATTCTTTTAACTGTTTGTTATATGTTGTAGAAGAGGTTCCTTTCTTGTCAGGTAGTTAAGAGAGTGAACGTATAATTGTAAGAACTGGGATTCATCTATTGATATGATATGGACATTGAAAGGAAAGACAAACATAGTTTTTGGAAACATTCCATGGTGCAGTCACATTGTTTCATTGAAATAAATTTGCAGTTCTTTTCTGTTACTTAAGTAAATTGTAATGTCAGTCAACTGAGTTGTCTAACTTAAGCACTGTGGTTTCTTCAGAACATAAATGACCAATGTGTTAAAGGACATACACAAACATGAGTTCGTATTCAGGTGGACGCGTGTCCAGATGGTAGCTTGACGGCCTACAGCTCCGACCCCAGAGGCAACGTACTGTCGGTGACGGACCTCAACACTGGAGTCTCCAAATTCCTGCAGAGCCAGTACTTCCACCCCAATCCTGGCTTCTTCTTCAGCAAAGCGGGAGGGCCTGCCTACTACTTGCCGGCCGGCCTCACTGGAGTGACGGCCGACGAGAGCTTCGACGGGAAACTCTACTTCCAGGCGTTCGCCAGCAACATCCAGGGCGTTGTCGACAAGCAGGTCATCCGAGATGCAAGCGACTGGGACGTTTTGGACATCAAGACGCAGGTAACGTCACCTTTCTTCCACTGTCACACAGTATGTGCAACACTTCTGCAGGGAGCGAATACTTATGTTCGTGTGATGCCCAGATTCTGTATCCTTCAGTTTCTCTGAACTGCAAAGAAATGTACTATAATGGTCACGTATAAAGCTATGCGAGTTCACTATACTAAGAGTCACCCAACGCGTTTCCTGGGCAACTGCGTTTCCGTTTGTCGCAAGAGTGTATGATGTTATAGTATACAGCCTTTAATGTGGAACGTAACAGGTGAGGCATTTACTACTGCCAGGGTATCTATGAAACTCCAATTAATCGAGATACAAGAACTTTTATGCAACGTTATTCCACTAGTGTTTACCACTGGATATTTCCTCAATGTTTACAGCTCATCTGCGATCCTTGGTGAAAAGGAGAGCTAACTTTGTCCTTAGACATCACTAAGAAAATAAGTAATTACAGTTTTACTCACAACACAAATGTAGGAATCAATGTTTTTGAGCCGTCAGCAGAGACTGAATTCATCCATACAGTTTATCGTACAATTCCTACGCAACTGGCTATATCTGGAGACACTTTTTGTCAAGTTGTTACCTACCAAATTTAACAATATAGTCTACGAGCAAAATATTTACGTAACGAAAGTGCTAAAATACAAAAACTGTCCTCATTTTATGTTTACTGCAGAACTTAACTTTGATTCGTGCATATGCTACGGCCTTACATTGTAAGTGGAAGTGCCCATTACCGGCTGCACCTGTTTGTATGCTTTCTGTAGAAATGGAGTTTCCATTAACCATGCATTATCCAGGAGCAACGTCATGTTTCCTGCGTCTATGAGTTAAGCGGGGCTTCTATTGTCCGCCAGTAGGAGCATAGGGACTATGTTCTGCCACTTGACAGGCGGCCGGATAGCGGAGTAAATGGTGGGCCCCAGTCGATGGTAACAGTAGATTCGTTTTACATTCAGCTTTAGGCACACTACGGCTCCGACATTGTGGGCTTTGTCACCGTTCAGGGGAAAGCTATGACATTATTCGCGAAATTTAAAGAAATAATTATGTATGAGTATGGACATAATTTCTATTCTACATACACTTCTTCGAACGGAGGTTCTCTAAATAGAAATAACAGTGGTACTCGCGGACTACGTGATCTTCGAGGATTCCCATTTCTGTTCCCCCATTATTTTTGTTACACTTTCATGTGGCTTACACAGAACTATTACGATCCCAAAATCGTGTCTCTGAAGTCTCGCTTGATCTCTGTTTTCAAGATCACTTCGTAACGACTCCAACAGCTAGACCACTTCCTTAGGTTTAGTCGCATTAGTTTCTTGTACGCGATTTCCTTTACGAAAGTACTGTATTTGCGTAGAACCTTTGCAAAAAAATTTGTCTTCCATCCTTCTCAACTAATACTAAAATAGCGTAATCGTCCCTATTCACAACGTTTCTTAGTATTTACACTAAATAGTTTTAAGATGTGATCTACTCTAGTTATCCACCTCTAAACTCGATGAATACAACTGGTTCCCAGTGTATAGTCTTATAAGGTTGCTGATCATCTCTGATAAATTTTTCGCGCACTTTTTCTCGCTTAAAGTTACTAGCGTTTCTGTGAGACACTCAGCGTCCTGTATAATGTACTCGATTCTGTTTACAAAATATTTGGTAATCTAATCACACAATTGAGAATATACTCTTCACGGTATGGAAAATGTGGTGTAACCAAACATGTCACATACACCCACACACACACACACACACACACACACACACACACACAAGCCCATATTTATTATAAAAATACATTTACACACGGCAGAATACATACACAAGCACACACACACATAACAAATGAAAAACGTCAAAACCAACACAAACAAAAGACAAACACACAACAGTTGGCAACACTACACATCAAAAACACACACAGGTTTATCACCAAATGGAAAGTGAAAGAGAAACATGCGACGTGACGAATGTGGATGAAAGAACGCCAGAAATCAGCCAGTTGGAGTATGAAAGATAACAAATACGTCTCCAGGACTAAACACATGTGTTAATAGAGCTGGAAATCGTAAGTAACACTTCACGATACATTTATAATACGGAACTTGTGCTATAAAAGTTGCCTCTAACCTAAAAAGCAAGAAAAAACATAACAAAATGTAATATATCAGCATATTATATCTATCACATAACACGTTTATTGCATGTACAAAAAGAAACTTGAATTTCAGGCTACTGATAATGCATCGCAAATAAAAGAAGCGAAATCCGTTTGGCAATAAATAAACTGCCTTCATTCAGTTGCATAGACGGTATATATAGCTCCAAGAATTTAGAGCGACTAAGGGATATTACTAAAGAAATTCTGAAATGTGTGGAAGAGGTAGTCTTGTTCTGTCATCTGTTCTCAACTTTCTAATAGAGACTGGTGTACCCGTTTCAGGTTGATCTGCCAGGAGAATTATCTGGGCAGAGTGGAGTAATGGTGGTGGACCCGAATGGAGAGCTGCTATTCTTCCCTGTGCTCGATGAATTGGCCATCTACTGTTGGAACACGAGCAAGCCTCACGATCCAAAGAACTTCCGCATGATAGTTCAAGACGAAGAACGTCTACAGTTTGTCAGCAGCATCAACATAGATCCCAAAACACAACGATTATATATAATGAGCGATCGAATGACATCATATCTGTCAAATACGACCAACTACTCTGAGGACAACTACCAGATTTTGTATATTGACATAAAGAATGTAGAATGTTAGTTTTGTGTACCAGCTGCTTTTGTTTTGTGAATTTGTGAAGGAAGTTACTGCATCAGCAAGATTTAACTAATGTAATTACCACTGTATGAAACATTGCTAAGAATTAAATACAGAAACTGCAAAAATTTAGGTCGAAATTAATTTATTCACTTTTAAAACGCAGAATAACGCGAATTAAAATTTATTACTTTGTGACATATTAATTTTATTTACAATCACTCACGATCATGAGTTAAAATGTTAACTCTCACATTTACACTTAAAAGCACATGATATAAAAATGTTATAAATGGAAATTTACGTCATTTTGTGTTCATTGAACCACAAAGAAAGGAGAGAAACCTAGGACTTCAAGTCTTGTCGACGATAAGGCCACTAAGGACGGAATACAAACTCGGACGGGGGAAGAATGTTGGCTGTGTCCTTTCATAACGTCCATCCGATTGTTTGCCCGAAGCAACTTAGGGAAATCACAAAAAAAAAATCAAAATCTCGATGGCAGGGCGGGGATTTGAACTGTTATCCCCTCGAATGGGAGTCTTTTATGGTAACTGCGGTGGCATCTGTTTTAGTCTCGGTCTTAATAAAACAAAAACAATAGAAACAATTAGGACACAAGGAATGGCTGGCATCTCACCAACCAAATGAAGCTAGTTGATTCCTCGTGTCAGAGTCGAACGTCACGATTTATAGCGGTATGATGTTGAATCATTCCGAATACAGACCAATTAAGTATTAAAGAATAGTGCAGTGGTTAAATTTTCTTAGTAGTGAACATTACGACCTGAGCCACTAAACGTACTTTTTGTCGAACACGTGTAGCAGAAGAGGCAATCCTCTTTCTCCTTCCATACAGCTGATACCACTGTAACATTTCATTTTTATTTTTTAGAAGAAGCACCCAGAAAGAGTAAAATCAATATATATCTCAAATTTGCTTTGACAGATGTAATACAGCTTACGTTTTTGTTCAAATTATCAAAGATTTATGTGGTAGCATGTCGAACACAGCATTATGATCAACTGTCAGTCCTACTGATGAATATGATTATAGTGGTTCTTCTTGTGATGCTTCTGTAGATATTACTGCTCCTTTTTAAAATTTTGATAGCTCTCTTTTGACCAGTTTCTCTAGGGTATATGTTCATGATGTTCTAAAATTCCCTTAAATGTACAAAGTTCTTTTGTTTTTGGGAACACCTTTGAAAACACATATGCTGTGGCAACCCTGCAGGAAGGGTAACGTTCAACATATCTCACGACTCGAACACCATGCACAGGTCCTGGTGTGTCTCACAAGCTAGTTACGATTATCAAAATTGCAGAGTTCCAACCTTGCAATTTACAATTCCTATTTTTAACGTATTCCATCCTAATTTTATTTTGTAGCACTCATAAATATCTTTTCAGGCTCAAACTTCTTATCCAGCTTCATTTGTTCACGGCAGGTAACCGAAATAACAATACTACTGTAAAGAAAAATGCATAGTTGATTACAATGAAAGACACTGAAGTTATTAGCGGCAGTTTTCAATTGGTTTTCAAGGAGGTGTCGGTACTGTGCCATAAATTCTTTTGCACACTGAGATAAGAGACTGAACCATCAGCACTATTTCCTTAGGGTTCAGCAGTTAGCCAAACATGTGACCCTCTCCTGCCTATTGCAGTCTAAAAACATTATATGTCATAATTTGAAATCCACTTGACAAGTGAGGTAAATTATATTACTTACTGTCATTAATAATTTATCCTCACTGTACGGTGCTCTTCACAGTGCAGCTTTGCCAGAACATCTATTTCAACAATGTAAACTTTAGCTAAAAGGGCAATTCGACAAAGAATATTTATCCTCGAGAATCTAATGGAGCGTTGTATAGAAAAATGAATAGATACAAACACTGAGACATCCAGTATGTTGTGTTGGTTGAACTGCTACATGTGATAGTTATTACTCGCTGGTTGCATTCAAACTACTCCTTCTGAATAGCTAACTGAGAAAAGTGTCCAGTAAGATGTTAATAAGAAGAATGTAGACGTAAAAGAAGATATTGACTTGCATCTCCAAAAAGAAGCAACTGTATTAAGAGAATTTAGGTATATGAAAAACTCAGCAGTTTATTTTCTCCATTTTAAGTTTCTGTGAGTAGGCACACCAAAGAAATTGGAATTTATATTAGATTTGCTTATGGTTTCATACATCTACTAAGAAATATGTCACTTCATTAGAAATAGCTCGCCAGTAGTGAAATGTTTAAGTTTCTCTTAGACTGAACTTTATTATTAGTTGCTAAATTTTTTGTATCTGCTGCAAAGTTAATGAAAATTTCTTTTCCTGAAAAATAGATAGTGACTTTAATCTCTGTCAATTTAAACTTATTTCTGGTATTGCTTTCATGAACCAAGTTCTTAGTTTGAAAAAGAGATATATTGTTTATGAAAATCATTATTAAAATATAAATATATTGGGAGGCAGTAGTTAGTATACTTAGTTCTTTGAATATGTCATGGTGGACATTCTTCAGTTTATGAAACAAATAATTCATAATACATGCTTTTGAATGTGGAGTGCTTCGAGTTGGTTTAATGAGACGCCTCAAGAAATTATCCCCCATCACATTACAGAATGAAAAGAGGTGAGGTATGCTACATTCTTTATTTTTTTGTTGGCTATGTGTAGCAGCAACCACATTGCCAAAAAGTGATTTGTTTAGGGACTTAAACAGTTGTGTGATATGCTACTCCCAGTTGAATTCATTATGAAATCGTAATCCCAAAAGTTTAACACTTTCAGGCTATTCTACCTGCTAGTCATATTTTAGGAATACACTGGGGAGGGGGTTCTTCATACAAGTTCTACACAGCATATAGAGCGGTTTTTTGAAAAATAGCGACGAAATATTGGCTAGCAACCATTCATTAACGTCAATAAGATTTACAATTAATGACATTTCTAAATCTATACTTGTCATTTCTGCTATCGAAATGAAGCAGGATCTGGCTATGTAGTGATTTGTTATTGATCTACCCCAAAAAATATCATAGAAATCTGTGAGACATCACATGTAACTGGTTCTCAGTTGGATGATGCTTGATAGTTTAATATAAATCTCTCTGGTGTTGGTACCCTAAGATTCCTGTCAGGGAGGTAAGATTGGATGCAATCTTTAGCTCTTTTGTGGCATCGTAGTATACCTGTTTACTTGAGTGGACATTGTGATTCACACAGTCAAATGCTTTTGAAGGATCACAAGTACACCAACAGGCTGTAATTAATTGTTTAAAGAATTAAGCATATCCTTGCTGTATGTTTAAGAAGCCTTCACAGTATCCGAAATCTGTAGAAATCCAGACTGTGACATTGACAATATATTATTTGATGTCAGACACATGCACTGTATACATCACTCCACTGCATGTCTTCAAGGTGTTACCTAAAATTAGCAATTTTGGCCTACTGACTGTCTTAATCATCTCAAATTTAGTAGATTTTGTACCTTGATCAGTATTAACATGCAGCAAAAGGAACTACAGCCTGTGATTCAGGAGGACATCGGTTATGGTTTTGTAACATTACTTTCTTCATTAGAAGTTTCTATAACAGATACTGTCAATGACTGAGCAATCAGCTACCCTAGTTGCAAAATTAGGAATGCAGCCAGTGTTACTGACTGCAACAAATGCTTGTTCAGGCATTATAGGGAAGTCTTTAGTATAAGGCCAGACAAATGTTATTTCCTCGTCTGTACTGTTAAATAGGCCAACAGGGAACCATAGTGATTGATGAAAAAATTAAAATTAGCTTCAGGGTCAGAATATACCTCTATTGTTACAAATGATTTATTTTGAATTTCTAGTTGTTCTACATGCTTCCCAATGTTGCACTAACAATATTCATTACTACCACTGTATTAACTTTTTGTGTTATACTGGTTACAGTATAGAATTTAGTGTGTTGGTTTTTGTTAATTATGAGTTCATCTGGAAAACAACTGTACTTACTAATTCTTAGACAAGCATTGCTGAAGATTTCTTCTATTGCTGTCTCTGAGAAGGTTAACAACAGCAACTTTTATGTAGTACTATTATAAATTATGGTTGATACATGTGTGGTGTTAGACCGCTCAAAAATGTAATGAGGACACTTAACTGTACATAGTCGGATATAGCTCATCATTTCTCCTCAATCTCAAAATGTCTCCTTCCATCAGTGTTTAAAAGAGCTGTTTACCCCATTGTACATATGTTGTTCAAAATTAATTGCTTGACATGTAACTTGGCAAGAAGCTGACTCACGCATTTGTACAAGTTAAAAAATTACATGGTGGTAAGTTTTTAATTAATATTAGGCGAGTATATATCCAAATAAAATATATTAGTTAAATATTCAATATTTAAATGTGAAAATACTTTTGGACACTTTTCTAGCTCAGATTAAGGGGAACACATCGTGGTTCAGGTCGAAAAAAATTGATTTTCGGTTTCCATCATATTTCGATAGATTAAGGTTTTATTTAAGTACGCCGAAAAGAATTTTGCAGGAAAAAAAATTTTTCCAGTATTTAAAGAGCATTTTGATACCAAGTGTGTTTATGTGCAAGGCCACTTTTCTGTCACTCATTTTTCTGCATATATTTTAGATCTTCATATCTCCTACATTGCAGGTTAGGGATATTTTTTTTACTCGCGAGAGTGTTGGCTATCCTTGGAATGCAATGGTCAGTGTTCTTTTGCTCCTACGGATTGTAAACAACACACTTTCAACCACATGGTTAGTTTTGTTCAAGTGTGATTGTAGTAGCTGTTATACTTACGTTTGCAGTGCTTGTTTAGGTGTTTGTTGTGTTTATTGAAGATGACGAAACGTAAAGGCATTTTCAAGAGACGACAATTTAGAGGTAACAAGTTTAGAAAGCTATCTATACAAGAGGTTATGTCGCCTGGCAACGATGTTTCTAAATTTAATTCTTCAAGAAGTGCGTCATCAAGGAAGCTCTCACCAATTCAAGAGAGATACAACGAATTTACTGTAAGTGACAAGGGGTGCAGTAACATTACTATAAATCTGAGAATATTATCAGACGTAATTTCTAAATTTTTATGATGCTGACTGTGTGGTGAGTCACAGAGCTTGAAAATTTGTGAGAGTGCCAGTGGGAGAACAGGCCTAGCAGTTGCTTTGGATTAAATTGCACAGCTGTGATTTCATTTATGAGTTCTTCAAAACCAGATGCAAGTGGCCCTTATGAAATCAGTACTAGATTAGTTTATGGATTACGACCCATTGGCAAGGGCATGGCTGCAGGGAGAACATTTTGTTCCATGATGAACTTACATCAACCACCAAATAAAGTTGAAAAACTGTCTGCAGTATTAGGGATAGTTGTGTGTGAGGTCAGTGAGGAAAGCATGAATCTGACTGCTAGGGAAGCAGTGGAAGAAAATGATGGATGTTCGGATATCACAGATGCACTTGGCAGAAGTTGGCAGACAAGAGGACATACTTCTCTGAATGGAGTAGTGACTGCCATGAGTGTAGACCCCAGTAAAGTGTTAGATGTAGAGATAATATCTAAATATTGCAAATGTTGTAAAGTCAATGAACATAAAGAACACATCTGTGTGGCTAATTTTAGAGAAACAAGAGGTGGTAAGGAAGTTCATGGAGTACTACAAATATTTCATTGCCCCGTAGAAACAAGAGGCGTACGGTACACCAGATATTTGGGCGTTGGTGACAGTAAGGCATACAACAATGTGGTGAACTCTAAGCCATATGGAGATGCCATTATTAGCAAAATAAGATGTGTAGGCCATGTTCAAAAACTTTTGCGAACAAGGCTGAGAAAACTAACTGTTGATATGAGAGGTAAAAAATTAGCAGATGGAAAATTGTTGACTGGACAGGGTCAGTTAACTAAAACTGAAATAGAAAACTTGCAGGTATACTATGGGCAGCCAATTAGGAGAAATAAAGAAAATCTGAAGGCAATGAAGAGAGATATTTGGGTCATATTCTTCCATAAGTCATCTACTGATGATAAGCCATGTCAAGGATTGTGTCCATCAGGAGAAAATTCGTGGCACAAATACAAGAGGGCTCAGGCAACTGGAGAACCTTATTCTCAACAGCATTCTCTTACTGCTGCTGTTATTACCTATTTTCAGAGTCTTGGCTTATCCTGACGCTCTAAGGAAATGTCTGCATGGGCAGACACAGAACCCAAATGAATGTTTCAACAGCATAATTTGAAATCGACTTCCTAAAACAGTATTTGTGAGCCTGCATACAAAGAAAATACGAGTTCGTGATGCTGTTATTACATTCAGTTGTGATAATATTGGAAAGTGTAGGGTACTGCAAAAGCTGGGAATTAATCCTGGTGAAAATATGAACACTGGGCTGCAACATTTCGATAAAAGGAGGATAGCCATTGCAGACAGGTCTGCATCTAATTTGGCCAAGAAAGCAAGAAGGAAGGTGAAAAAGAAGCTAGAAGACATGCTAGAGCTCTATGGGACTTAACATCTGAGGTCATCAGTCCGCTAGAACTTAGAACTACTTGAACCTAGCTAATCTAAGGACACCACACTTCCATGCCCGAGGCAGGATTCGAACCTGCGACCGTAGCAGTCGCGCGGTTCCAGACTGAAGCGCCTAGAACCGCTCGGCCACATCGGCCGGCCCGTGGCCATTCACTATCTCAAAGAAATCATTTGAAACTTAAGAAACAAGATAAGCTGAAGAAACTAAATCCTCAGACTAACTTGTGAGAACATGAGACAAAAGGTCTAATAAAACTTCAAGCAGTTATTGGTGTAGAGAACCGTAACAACTACTTTACAAAAAAAAAGGCGTACTAAGTGTAGCGAATGAAGAGCAGCGGTTGACAAAAATCACGCAACAACGAGAGGGCGATAAAAGTCGAGATGAATTAAAAATAAACCACGGAAACCTAAAAAACTTTATCGCGGGAGGAACAAGTTACTCGGAAATAAATTTGAGAGGAAACGTAGCAAAACTAAGAAAGAACGGATGTATGTAAGATGATAAGAAGTTAATTCCTAACTGATATTAACGTAGATGGTGCACACCGACTTATAAATAATCTCTTTAATTTGTAATGACGAAAGATCGCAGAGATGCTGTTGCTGTTGTGGTCTTCAGTACAGAGACTGGTTTTATGGAGCTCTCCATGCTACTCTATCCTATGCAAGATTCTTCATCTCCCAGTAACTACTCCAACCTACATCCTTCTGAACCTGCTAAGTGTATTTATCTCTTGGTCTCCCTCTACGATTTTTACCCTCCGCACTGCTCTCCAATACTAAATTTGTGATCCCTTGATGCCTCAGAATAGGTCCTACCAACCGATCCCTTCTTGTAGTCAAGTTGTGCGACAAATTTCTCTTCTCCCCAATTCTATTCAATACCTCCTCATTAGTTATGTGATCTACCCATGTAATCTTCAGCATTCTTCTGTAGCACCACATCTCGAAAGATTCTATTTTCTTCTTGTCCAAACTATTTATTGTCCATGTTTCACATCCATACATGGCTACACTCCATACAAATACTTTCAGGAACGTCTTCCTAACACTTAAATCTATATTTGATGTTAACAAATTTCTTTTCTTCAGAAAGTCTTTCCTTGCGATAGCCAGTCTACATTTTATATCCTCTCTCCTTCGACCATCATTATTTACAGAGATAAGGATTGCAAAAACGACTCACGTATTAACATAAGGGATAAAATGAGGTGAGAGAAATAACCTTTAGGTAAGTTTTACAGCAAACATATAAGAAATATGACAAATTAAAAATTGCGGCACTGTTCACGACGATGAGAGGGGTCATTCAATCCTTACATCACAATTAAAAAAAGAAAACCCTTGCACAAACGTGGAGGTCAATTTTCCCACGTATTGGTGAGATACATATGAAGTGTTTACGCACCAGGGCAAGCCCTTTACTAAAAGTTACGCAGTTGTGAAATTTCGATTAGGTTTTAAAGTTAATGTAACTGTTGCACTTCCGATAAAAGCAAGATCGGGTACACAAAAAATTGCCGCTAACGTAAGAAAATAACAATAAATCTCTGACATATGTAAAGGAGAACTGAAAGTAGATTAACAGAGGACAAGCTTTGTCTTATGAGAGGAAGGGAACTAGAGAAACTTGTTTAGCATTCCTGTTGATAAAAACAGGGTTAGCTTAGTAAAAATAAGGAAACATGTATTGTGTTAGTAGTTTCCGACACGGGTTTTGATAATATCGAATGGAATGAATTCTCATTAAAGCACTGAGTTATCAACTATCGGGATCTCTAAATCATTGTATCTACGTAGAGTAGACTGATGCAATCACGAGAAACGAAATGATATTGACTGTCAAAATCAGTAATCTGATATGTCAGAGTGCGTGACTATAACCATTCGTAATTAACGCTCTCGCAGCAGCTGCTGGGGCCAAGAGTCCTGGCTATCCGGCTGCCCACCAAGGCGGAATGTACGGTACGGTTCTCCTTGCCTGCTGGCTGCTGACTAAGTCGGAAGGGCCGCTGCAACTTATGAAAGACAGCTGCAAAACGAATGCACGCTTTCTGTTTTAAATTTATCTTGGGCTAACAAAAAGTTGCTTCATAAATGTGATATGAACTTGTTTATTTTTCATTGAAAAATTCTGTAAACTGATCTTTATACTACGAATATATATATATATATATATATATATATATATACATATTAAAATTGTTAACATCGGGCAAATATGTTTCAAGATAAATATTTTTAAAGCAAGCAGATCCTAGTGCAATGCTGGAAACCCATACCGTCTTCTGTTCCACTTGGCAGCGAGTGTTTCTAATAACCTGCATGTTCCCTTACTGCACTGTTCACCTTTCCCAACATGTGATACACCAGTTTCGTAAGATACTTGATGCCCTTCAGATTCTATATGTACGTTTCTTTTGTCTTGTGTAGATTAGTAAATCAAACTGCATCTGCTGTACGATCTAGGAAGCAGAAAGGGTCCCAGGGCAAGCGAATACTGAAGTGCTTGCTGACATTACAAAGATCAGATAACGTCAGAGTTGGCAGGAATCTACGCAAGTGTCCGTCTTGGCATTCTGCCTGCCAATTGTACACTGGGGCCCATAGACAAGAATGGGTTAATAGGTGTACTGAAATGGTAATGAAGTAAGTCAGGGATTGTTTCCACGTGCGATTGATTTGTCATTGACTGAAAATCGGAATGACCTGATTTACAAAAGACAAAGCCGTATTCGCCAAAATAGAAAATATCTCATGCTAGCTGATAGCTATAATGTATACATGAACAATAATAGGCTACGGTAAGGTTGAAGTGAGGTAGGGGAGAATCTGAATGACCAAATTTTAATCTTGGTGAAAAGAATCTCTGAAATGTAAGACTAATTTTACTAACTCGGAAACAAAATAGAGAACGAATGAACATGCCACAAATAAACAGTAAAAAAGATTGCACATGTGGAAAGTGCTTTCTGTAGAAAGAAACTGCTTCTAACGTGGAAAAATATGAAGTTTTAAGCCAGAGCAAGGATGATGAAAAGCTGTGTTTAGAGAAAATGTCTGTATTGGTGCGAACAGCGGAGAAGGCAGAAATGAAAGAACTGCAAGCCTTTAAGCAATGGTCAGAGCAATGGATTAAGAGAGCCGGGAAACAATGTTTGTTCAAGGGGAATGCAAGTTCTATAAAAAGAAACCGCTGTTAACATGGGATAAGTTAACATTTAACCGAAGAAATTTTCGTGAAAAGGTATGTTTCGATTAGAACTGTGTCCTGGAGCAAAAACTGAATAGTGAAAAAACCAGAAAAGAATTAATTGAAAGCCTTTGTAAATACCTTCAAAGTAGTACATTATGGGAGTTGGGAGGAAGAACTCCAACGAATCGCCGACAAAAATGAATTTAACAAGGACTTAGAAATGGAGAAAAGAGATCACATGGGTGTAACGGGTACTTTGATGGTATGTATGAGGAGGACGGACAGTATGTGATCGTGATGAAAGAAAAATTGTATATCAGTCTGTAAGGAATCCGTGATCCCACGAAATTATAGTATCCGACGCCCGGGTCGATAGCAGACACGAATCGATTGTCGAGCGCTGCAGGAGGCAGTGAGACGAGTGTCGATTGCGTAGTAGCACTGGGGTGTGTCGAGGGACAAGTAGTGTTGGAGGGATGGGCAAGAATGGTGGTCGAGTTCGTAGTAAACGGTAAAATTCACCAGTGCATTGCGACTGAGCACGTCCCCCTGATCGTCATGGGGTTGACCCTCACTAATGTAGATTCGCAAGTGATATCAAACAGAAAGTGACAAGTGCCGAATTACGTGTTTCGCGTCAACCGTGTCGGCCAGCAACAACCATGGTTTGCAGTGAGGATTGTTGTGAACGTTAACCAGCAGCGTTGCGTGTGACGAAGTACTGAAATTCAGCAACCAATTAAAAAAAAGTGTAATTAGACGTGTAAGGCGAAGGTAGCAACTGCCTCAGAATTTGTGTGTTAGTAGGAAATATATATCAGTTTGTACCTCGCAACCGTTGTGGTTCTTAATAATAGACAACTTTCAATCAATAGCTATTCAGTCTCAGAACAGCCGCACTCGGTTGAAATACCCCTGAAACCACGGCAGAAAAACCGATAGCCTTTCTTCAATTAAGCACACGGTCATATAATTACAATAATTAACTGTCTGACGGCTACGGTAAATTACACAAAACCCAATAAGGAATTTAAATGGGGGGTGTTTCATCTTGGCTCCTGTGAATAGGACAGTTGCAATCTTCGGATCAGAACAGTAATTTTTTTTACTAAGCACCATTTCTGGTTTCAGTGGAATGACATTTGCAATTATCGGACAATTTTAGTGCAAGAGGCAATCCGGTACTGTCGTTACAGTGACTAAAATCAGAGTGTTTCAACTAGAAACATTGTAATGTAACGGATGTATGGTGAAATTAGAAATCGCTGGAACGAAGCACAATATTTAAACACTAAAGTGCAAAGCGACTGAGAATCAGTAAACAGTTTCTTTTTACGAATTTAAGTGACAAGAGGAGTGTTAATGAACAATATATGGAAGTATGGACACGAGAACCTGTGTGAATTCCTGTCAAATTCATATTCTAAGAAAAGGGGCGTTTGTGCATAATCGAAATTAAACCAGCCAAAATTCCGTTACGAAAGTATGAGGAGCATGTTCTGAAGTGACTTTGTATCCTAAATTATCTTTTGATCGGTGTAAATCGCTCAATTTGTTGTGGACCCATAAACTGTTACCGCATTTGCGAGTGTTGACTGGTGTAATTGTTGGATGACGTCACCCAGATTCTGTTAGCAGCTAACCAAAGCACCTAAAGCCGTGAAGAAGTTCCACACGCCGCGAAAGCAAGGATTTGGATGGCGAAGATGTACCACACTGACCAGTGAATACAGCAGAGGCAAGTGTTTGAAGTAGAAACAACGACGACGCGGCGTTTGACATCTAGTGGCGAACCCTGGAAGTATACGACGTCTGCGCCACCTACCTGCCGAACAACGAAATACGTGGCAGCAGCTCCATCCCGTCGCCAACCTCAGAACTACGAGGCTGCGTCAGCGCTATTCGCCGCGGACGTAAATAGTGCACACGGCACCACACCAGCAACAACGACGCTTCACCTGACAGCTGCCGCGCCGGAAGAACCAACGCCAACACGACTAGCAGCGCGACTTCAAACGTCAAAACATCGTGACTTCGACGAGCGTCGAGGGGTGAGTGAGGACGATTTGCTGGCGCGATAGTAAACCGTATTGTACTATCTTCAGAGCGCGGAGGGAACTTCAAATTAAATTTGTCAATTGCAGAAAAGGTAAAAACAATATCTTTGGACTTTTTTTTGCGAATTTGCTCTGAAGCATGGTGTGCTAATATGCGTTTGTGTTCATGCTGTATAGCACAGAATAGTGTCTCATTTGCATTATTTATTGTAAACTACATGTTTAAGTTGTGTGTGTTACTTTGAGATTTTGTGTATAAATGTAGTCATTGATGTTTGATATGGGTAGGCTTCTGTAATTATTGCTGTTCAATGGAGAGGTCTATTTTGCCAGTCTGGGTTAAACTTATACAGTGAAGGATTATTTTGTTATTAGCTAATTGATGAGTGCTTGGGGTACTAGAAGGTTATTTTTATTTTATTTTATTTCTTTTTCTTGTCTGTGCATAGTGAATAGTTAGAATGGATCCTGAATTGAAAGAAAAGGTTGTGGAGAAGGTAGTTAGAAAAATGGATATAGTTCAGGAGGACAAAGATGAGTCAGGAATTGGTAGTAGTGGAATGTCAATGGACAGCCCATTGGGTCATTCAACCAGTTACCCTGAGACACCGATAAAACCAATTAGAAAGGAACTGAGTCTAGAGGATGGAGAATTGCAGCGAATGATATTTAAGATGCTCCAAGAAATCAACAAGAAAATAGAAGGGATGTCCAAAGGAAGTGAAGAAATCAACAAGCCTTGGGAAGAGACGTCCAAAAGAAATGACGAAATCAAGAAAGAAATGAAGAAATCAAGGAAGAAAATAAAGAAATCAAGGAGCATATAGAAGAGATATCCAAAGAAAACCAAGAAAACTTAAGGAAAAAGCTGCAGGAATTCCAGGAACAGATGAGAATAGCCCTTCAGAGAGATTACAAGATACAGGTGAACGTAGATCGACTCCGAGAGGAAATGAACTATATGAAGGCAGAGATAATTGGAAAAGCTGAGGAAGAGGTTGAGGGTGTCAAAACTGAATTGGAAGGGAGAATGGAAGGAGTTGAAGCACACCAGAACCAACAGATTCAAGACATGGTGCAAATACAACAGCAGTGCGATGTTAATATTGGTAAATTGGGAAACAGGCAAGTGAAATATGGAGGAGGCTGTGGAACATATAGTCACAAATGAGATCAAACAGCAGCTGGAGGGAGTCCAACAGCTAGAAACTAAAACCGAAGAGATTGATAGGAAGATAAATAGTGCCACCTTAACAGTAGGGGTGGGCAAGTACATTATACTAGTAAATGCTGATAATAGGTACACCCAGACCCACATCAGACAAAAATATAAACCCAAAGGGCCATTGCATCCAATGATATTTACTAAGGTGTTGCGGAAGTATGGCATACCACAGAAGATCTTAGACATAAAAGATCTGTATGATGGCCACAAATGCTGCATACTCCACAAGGGAAATATGACAGAGCCCATAAAAGTAACAACTGGAGTCCGGCAGGGTTGCATTTTGTCACCAACACTTTTTCTACTCATTCTAGACTCCGTTGTGAGAAGAGTCACAGCAGGCAGGAGACGAGGAATCCTGTGGGGGATCCACGAACGTCTGGAGGATTTGGATTTTGCAGACGACATAGCTCCAAGGCTGACTGATATGCAAGCTAAGTTAATCTCGCTGAAAGAAGAAGCAGAGACTGCTGGCCTCAAGATAAATACAGGCAAAACAAAGGAAATGAGAGTAAATTCAGGGAACATGGAGGTGCCCCTGTTAATAGGTGAGCAGCGAGTAGAGACTGTCAACTCATTCCTGTATCTGGGTACTATAGTGGCAGAAGATGGTAGAGCTGGAGATGACGTGAAAAACCACTTTAAAAAGGCAAATGCTGCCTTCATACAGTTTTATCCAATATGAAACAATAGAAATATCACATACAAAACAAAAATCCGTATTTTTAATACGAATGTGAAGGCTGTCCTTCCGTACGCCAGTGAAAGCTGGAAAATGGATAAAAAGATAACAACCCAGTTACAAAGCTTCATGAATAGGTGTCTTCGACGCATCATGAATATCTGGTGGCCGGAAAAAATATGTAATTGGTTGAAATACGCCCAAAACCACGGCAGAAAAACCGATAACCTTTCTTCTATTAAGCACACAGTCATATAATTATAATACTCAACTGTTTGGCGGCTTCGATAAATTACACAAAACCCAATAAGGAATTTAAATGGGGGGAGTTTCAAATCGAAGTAGGTGAGACAGTGTAAGAGAAAGAGCTTTGGAAAATCTTGAAATTTCCTAAATAATTGCGGGAACTACAAAGCGACTCTTCAAGTTGCTGTGTAGAATGCCTGAGATTAGGGACTAACATAAGACTTCCGAAAGCACATTATATGCAAGATCACGTAAATAGCATAGACACAGATATGTCAGAACTTTCACACAGTTACTTTTGCAGCTCATGCATTCAAAATGTAGACAAGAATAACGAACAGAAACGTGGAAAAGAGAATTAATGGTGTATAACGTGACGATCAATTCAGTATTAGAAAAGGTAAAGGCGTAGTGGGGAAGCTCTGTCGTCGAGTTTAATAATGCGGAGAAGACTTACGAAAACTCTAAACATAATAGGACTTCCATGAAAGTCCTTTGACAATGGAAAATGTTACAAGATTTATGAAAGCCTCGAGAGAAAGTTGTATAGTTTAGAGGGAAAGACAGGTAACATGCAACATGTAGAATCAAGAGGGAAGCCTCAGAAATAATCTACCATTAAAAAGTACGCAGGGCGCTGATATAGTCTTTCTCCTCTGAGTTTCGAGCACTACATCGAGAGGCAATGTCTAAAATAAAAGGAAGAAGTGGGTTTAATATCTAGTGACTTATTATCAACGATAACATTCGCATATGATATCACTGTCCTCTGTGAAAGTCAGGAAAGCTGCAGGGCTTGTTGAATGGGATGAACTGTCTAATAGAATATCATCTGATAATAAACCGAAGGAGGGTTAAAGTAATGAGGAGTATCAGACGTAAATAACGCTGAAGTCAAGATTTACTATGAAAGATACTAATTTATTGAAAATATGACACCGAAGTCGTCAGATTACCCGCTGAAACGTAGCAGCTCATTCTTCATGCGCTTAACAGAACTAATTTAGCTTATCTTTCACACGAGACAAAAGCAAATTCCATTTGCTAACTACCCATGGACTAGGGGTAGCGTCTTTGATTCATAATCAAAACGTCTTCGGTCCAGGGTTCGATCCCCGCCATTGCCTAAATTTTGATAAATAATCAGCATTGGCGGCCAAAGACTTCCGGCATAAGAAGTCAGCCTCATTCTGCCAACGGCTTTGTCAAAGAGGGAGGAGGAGCGGATAGAGGTTCAGAGCACTCTCTTGTCCTAGGGGTGGGAAATTGCCCCTAAAGGCAGAAGAATCAGGAATGATCAACGACATGAGGATGCAGAAGGCAATGGAAACCACTGCATTAAAGACACGTAACGTGTATCCACAGGACATGTGGCCTGTAATAGAAGAAGTGTCATGAAGATCTCTCCATTGGCAAAAGATTCCGGAATAGTCCCCCATTCGGATCTCCTGGAGCGGACTGCCAAGGGGGAGGTTACCATGAGAAAAAGATTGAATAATCAACGAAAGGATAACGTTCTACGAGTCAGGGCATGGAATGTCAGAAGCTTGAATGTGGTAGGGAAACTAGAAAATCTGAAAAGGGAAATGCAAAGGCTCAATCTAGATATAGTAGAAGTCAGTGAAGTGAAGTGGAAGGAAGACAAGGATTTCTGGTCAGATGAGTATCGGGTAATATCAACAGCAGCAGAAAATGGTATAACAGGTGTAGGATTCGTTATCAATAGGAAGGTAGGGCAGAGGGTATGTTACTGTGAACAGTTCAGTGACCGGCTTGTTCTAATCAGGATCGACAGCAGACCAACACTGACAACGATAGTTCAAGCATACATACCGACATAGCAAGCTGAACATGAACAGATAGAGAAAGTGTATGAGGATATTGGAAGGGTAATGCAGTATGTAAAGGGGGACGAAAATATAATAGTCCTGGGCGACTGGAATGCAGTTGTAGGGCAAGGAGTAGAAGAAAAGGTTACAGGAGAATATGGGCTTGGGACAAGGAATGAAAGAGGAGAAAGACTAATGGAGTTCCGTAACAAGTTTCGGCTAGTAATAGCGAATACCCTGTTCAAGAATCACAAGAGGAGGAGGTATACTTGGAAAAGGCCGGGAGATACAGGAAGATTTCAATTAGATTACATCATGGTCAGACAGAGATTCTGAAATCAGATACTGGATTGTAAGGCGTACCCAGGAGCAGATATAGACACAGATCACAATATAGTAGTGATGAAGAGTAGGCTGAAGTTCAAGACATTAGTCAGGAAGAATCAATACGCAAAGAAGTGGGATACGGAAGTACTAAGGAATGACGGGATACGTTTGAAGTTCTCTAACGCTATAGATACAGCAATAAGGAATAGTGCAGTAGGTACTACAATTGAAGAGGAATGGACATCTCTAAAAAGTGCCATCACAGAAGTTCGGAAGGAAAACATAGGTACAAAGAAGGTAGCTGCGAAGAAACCATGGGTAACAGAAGAAATACTTCAGTTGATTGATGAAAGGAGGAAGTACAAACATGTTCCGGGAAAATCAGCAGTACAGATATCCAAGTCGCTGAGGAATGCAATAAATATGAAGTGCAGGGAAGCTAAGACGAAATGGCTGCAGGAAAAATGTGAAGACATCGAAAAAGATATGAATGTCGGAAGGACAGACTCAGCATACAGGAAAGTCAAAACAACCTTTGATGGCATTAAAAGCAACGGTGGTAACATTAAGAGTGCAACGGGAATTCCACTGTTAAATGCAGAGGAGAGAGCAGATAGGTGGAAAGAATACATTGAAAGCCTCTATGAGGGTGAAGATTTGTCTGATGTGATAGAAGAAGAAACAGGAGTCGATTTAGAAGAGATAAGGGGTCCAGCATTAGAATCGGAATTTAAAAGAGCTTTGGAGGACTTACGGTCAAATAAGGCAGAAGGGATAGATAGCATTCGATCAGAATTTCTAAAATCATTGGGGGAAGTGGCAACAAAACGACTATTCACGTTGGTGTGTAGAATATATGAGTCTGGCCATATACCATCTGACTTTCGGAAAAGCATCATTAACACAATTCCGAAGACGGCAAGAGCTGACAAGTGCGAGAACTATCGCAAAGTCAGCTTATCAGCTCATGCATCGAAGCTGCTTACAAGAATAATACACAGAAGATTGGAAAAGAAAATTGAGAATGCGCTAGGTAACGATCAGTTTGGCTTTAGGAAAAGTAAAGGGACGAGAGGGGCAATTCTGACGTTATGGCTAATAATGGAAGCAAGGCTAAAGAAAAATCAAGACACTTTCATAGGATTTGTCGACCTGGAAAAAGCGTTCGACAATATAAAATGGTGCAAGCTGTTCGAGATTCTGAAAAAAGTGTGGGTAAGCTATAGGGAGAGACGGGTCATAAACAATATGTACAACAACCAAGAGGGAATAATAAGAGTGGACGATCAAGAACGAAGTTTTCGTATTAAGAAGGGTGTAAGACAAGGCTGTAGCCTTTCGCCCCTACTCTTCAATCTGTACATGGGGGAAGGAATGATGGAAATAAAAGAAAGGTTCAGGAGTGGAATTAAAATACAAGGTGAAAGGATATCAATGATACGATTCGCTGATGACATTACTATCCTGAGTGAAAGTGAAGAAGAATTAAATGATCTGCTGAATGGAATGAACCGTCTAATGAGTACACAGTATGGTCTGAGAGTAAATCGGAGAAAGATGAAGGTAATTAGAAGTAGTAGAAATAAGAACAGCGAGAAACTTTACATCAGGATTGATGGTCATGAAGTCAATGAAGTTAAGGAAGTCTGCTAGCTAGGCAGTAAAATAACCAATGACGGACAGAGCAAGAAGGACATCAAAAGCAGACTCGCTGTGGCAAAAAAGGCATTTCTAGCCAAGAGAAGTCTACTAATATCAAATACCGACCTTAATTTGAGGATGAACTTTCTGAGGATGTACGTCTGGAGTACAGCATTGTATGGTAGTGAAACATGGACTGTAGGAAAACCGGAACAGAAGAGAATTGAAGCATTTGAGATGTGGTGCTATAGACGCATGTTGAAAATTAGGTGGACTGATAAGGTAAGAAATGAGGAGGTTCTACGCAGAATCGGAGAGGAAACGAATATGTGGAAAACACTGATAAGGAGAAGGGGCAGGATGGTAGGACATCTGCTAAGACATGAGGGAATGACTTCCGTGATACTAGGGGGAGCTGTAGAGGGCAAAAACTGTAAAGGGAGACAGAGATTGGAATACGTCAGTCAAATAATTGAGGATGTAGGTTGCAAGTGCTACTCTGAGATGAAGAGGTTAGCACAGGAAAGGAATTCGTGGCAGGCCGCATCAAACCTGTCAGTAGACTGATGACAAAAAAAAAAAAAAACTACCTGTTGTATCATTGGACAGGACTCATGTACTCATGTAAATACTTTCACTTTTGAATATCAACATTTAACTTTCAGTAACATAATTCAAAGTGTGCATTTTCAACTTCTCGCGGCGTAATGAATAATCCATTAAATTTCGGGCATGCAGCCGCGCAAATAAAATTTCTTCTACTGATATTTCGGCCGCGTATCGTCCGGCCATCTTCAGAGCGAGTCACAAGACTGATGACAAGGTGCCAAGCGCGGCCTTATATGCTCCACCGCGGCGGTACTGCGCATGCGGGTCACAGATGCTGCGCCGCCTGTGGCGAAAGCGTACGGACGTTCGATGTGCTTATCGATGTTTGATCGGCGGCGATGACACGGTGACGACTTCTCTGCAATTTAATTAGTCCAAGAGCCGGATTCCATGCTTTGTCCAAATTGAAACCTTTATCTCTGTTTATTAAATTGTTGGCTAATCGAATTTCTATGGCTTCCTTGAATACAGAATCCCAAAAAGAAGAGGTGGATGTTAAAATCTTCACATCACTGTAATTCATCGAATGACCCGTATCAATACAATGTTCGGCCACAGCTGACTTGTCTGGTTGTAATAGGCGTATTCTAGAAAAACACAGTGTTAAGGTGATCTTCCGGTCCCCCACGAAGATTGCGGCTTTACTCGGCTCTGTAAAGGACGATTTATTGCTTCGTAAGGCGGGTGTGTACCAGATTCCTTGCGGAAATTGTGAGCAGTCATACATAGGTCAAACAACACGCACCGTTCATGAAAGGTGTGTGGAGCACCGAAGATACACACGCCTATTACAACCAGACAAGTCAGCTGTGGCCGAACATTGTATTGATATGGGTCATTCGATGAATTACAGTGATGTGAAGATTTTAACATCCACCTCTTCTTTTTGGGATTCTGTATTCAAGGAAGCCATAGAAATTCGATTAGCCAACAATTTAATAAACAGAGATAAAGGTTTCAATTTGGACAAAGCATGGAATCCGGCTCTTGGACTAATTAAATTGCAGAGAAGTCGTCACCGTGTCATCGCCGCCGATCAAACATCGATAAGCACATCGAACGTCCGTACGCTTTCGCCACAGGCGGCGCAGCATCTGTGACCCGCATGCGCAGTACCGCCGCGGTGGAGCATATAAGGCCGCGCTTGGCACCTTGTCATCAGTCTTGTGACTCGCTCTGAAGATGGCCGGACGATACGCGGCCGAAATATCAGTAGAAGAAATTTTATTTGCGCGGCTGCATGCCCGAAATTTAATGGATTATAATTCAAAGTACTCGTCAATATTACATCCATCCATTGCTAGGAACATGTAAAATCAATTTATCTAGTTACAATTAAAAGCTGTAACTCCGAAAATGCAGATGAAATACTTTCTACACCATCCAAAATTTTCCACTGTTTAATGTCTGTTCATAACTTGTACTGTACTTGTAATTCTGAATCTGTAGGCTTTGTTACAGAAACTATATTTAATATGTAAGTGAATGTAATACTGTAATTTTTAATGTATATGATCGATTGTAGTTATAATGCAGATATTGTAAATTTCTGAGTAATAGCCAAGGAAATCTAATCTTTTGTGTATCGAAATCAACGGTGAAATGGCAGTAGGTGTGCTTTTGTTCATCTTTTGGTATGGAGAATCTGTCATGCTGTGAGCAGAGAGAAGGAAGAGTAGCTACATTCATGAAAGAGTAGAGGAGTGTTTCTTGGGCACTCCCACAGATATGGTGAGCAGCTATTATTGCGCCAGAGTATGCGCACCTAAATCGTGAACCTGCGAGTATTGGGAGCATGGTGGGAGTGGACAGGCGGAGAAAGCTGCTGTTCTAACTATTGCTTGTTTGATAATTATCTGTGGCTCTGGAGGCGACTAGTGGTTCTCAACCAGCAGCAGAAACAGTAGCAGCTCAGGATTGTCGTCAGCTACATTCTTTGTCGTCCGCTCAGCTACAACATCATAAGTCTGTTAAGTGGCAAAATATAACTGGTATTCTAGAGTCATTACCCAGTGACACTGCTTTCCCAAAGTATGATTAACCTGAATTAAAATCTGCAATATTTAAAACTTGTTGGATACCTGTGTTGCCATTGTCTTCCTTTCCTTTCAATGCAATTGCTGAATATCATACAAATTTGTAAACTGATTGTTTACTGTCAGTTTTGTTTGTTTACTAATGACTAGTTCCATCTAAATTTTCTGCCTCTGTTACTCTTTATTCTTGTGTTGCAGCGCTTTAACTAATTTGCAGTTCTCAGTATAAACTGCATTCACTTAAATTAACGTAAAATTTGACTGGCAAATAGTAGTATCTAAAGATACAGCACAAATTAAAAATGCTCAATTCCATTTTTTCTCTTTTTAGCTTCGCGAGCGGCTTCTGCTGTCTTGTATGTATGTCATCGTTGTTACATTAAAAGTAAAATCAGTTGCTCATTTCCTTACATTCAATTCAATCTTTCAATAATCCAAAACAAAGTGCTTGCCCTTTTCTGATTTTTCCAGTACGTTACACTGACATTACTGAAAGTCCAAGGTACACCCAGTCATTTATTTAACCAGGATATTCATTTAACATTATTTTCAAAATTTACTATTTTACAATAAGTAACTGTGAACTCAGTGTTTTCAGATTTATTTACTTTCTTGTCACCTGTCACGTTGTGGAAAATCGTGACAAGCTTTTGCTGCCATGCTAGTGGTTATTTGCTTAAATTTCTTTGTCATTACCTTTCTTGAGATTCTGTACATTCATTGCCCTAGTGGGCTGACGACCATTTAATTATTGCATTTTTAGCTAATCAGTACTATTCTGCATTATCAGTATTTTTTGTATCAAATATTACGTGGAACTCATTTCCCTCCTGTGTTCGCAAGCACTTTCACTATATTTCACCCATTTCATAATTATCCTCAATATTTAGATTCGGTTTAGAAAAGGTACCTGCTTCAGAAGGGTCTGTTGTACACATTCCTCCTACTAACCGTCGTTGTTTTCCTTCGGTAACGATAACCTTACTGCCTGTAATATTTCATTAGACAAATTCCATCACTATCGATTTTATCTCAATCCGGTAGATTGATAAGGATAGGGGAGGTTACAAAGCTTTAGTTACAAATTAGGAGATAATGACAAAGACACAAAAAAATCTGTTCTTATAGTGCCTGAAACCTGCTACAGCCCTGCTTTATATACGGTCAGCTTGCTATGCAACTGCTAATCATAGAATCATTTAATTACTTAGTAGTTACTGAAAATCATAAAACGAAATCTTATTGATGATGTTAAAAAAGTGATTATTTTGGTTACTGTAATATTTATCGTAATTCCTTTCATACCAAAAAAATAGTGTACACATATTTTAAACCAAAAAAATTTTAGTAATCTTCGAGAAAGGTTAATTTCTGTGTAATTAACAGAAAAGTAGTCAGCATTGTTTATTCAAAGCGTTTCGATAATATTTCCTTCAAAAGAGAAGAATTATAGTTCAGGTGTTATCATATTCAATGCATTTCAATTGGAGCTACAGGCTGATGTAAATTTTTGTAACTGCTGATAACCATTGTCATTGTAATTAGTGAATTTACTATGTGTAAAAAGTCTTGATTGTTGTAAAAACTTGGTAAAGAGAAGAAGTGCGAGGGACTAGCAGCAGCAAGGAAGATGAAAGATTTCGATGAAGTCTCTGTGACATAATAAGTACTACACCTGTCTTTACTTCGTTATTGAGAACCATGCAGTACGCTGCCCATTTCCACTTAATAAACTTCCAGGAAAAATTGAAAATGTGTGGTAAGGACGATGGGAACAAACTGCTGAGGTCATTGGTTCCTAGGCTTACATGCTACTTAATCTAACTTGAACTAACTTTTGCTAAGGACAACACACACACCCATGGCTGAGGATGGACTCGAACCTCTGATAGGGCGAGGTGCACCAACCGTGACAAGGTGCCAGTGACCACATGGCTACCCCGAGTGGCCCCAGCATACATCATTTGCAGCGAATCACCAGGAGCATCAAGAACAAGATAAGCTGACATCGTTAATTATTAGTCTGAAGATACTGAGCTACAGCCAACAATTTGCAATAACAACCATTTCACCTGACATTAACATTACGACAAGTTGGTTGACATTCACTTTTTTTTCCTTTTGTGGTAACATTTCTTTTATCCCCACAGTTGCAGGTAACCACAGCATGATGATGCAAGCGTGGATAGTAATGCAATTTGCGTCAAAGTACTAAAGTTAAATTGTGAGTTTCAGTTAGATCAGTTGTAACAGCAAGAGTGGCAGACGATTTCATATGGAAAGCCAAATTCTTAACTGGATGCTGAAATCATTTGCAACCAAAAAAAATTATGTGGACAATGAAAATGGACTGTGGAATTATGAGATTCATTGGCTACAATCAGCTTTAACATCACAATAACCGATGTTGACCAACTACACTTAGTTCATCTTTTCTTCTGTGTTGTGAAGTCAACATGCAGTGTGAAAAACTTTTCGTTCAGAGAGTGTATTTTCCTTTTCCTTTTGTCTTGTGTGTTTTCAGAGATAAATATTTTCATGATGTGTGACGATATTAGACCTAACATTCAAGAGGTGGAAAAGATAGAAAATTTGACAAAAGATCGATAAGAGGAAGTTCAGGACAATTTTAGTGATGTACAACCAGAAGAGAAAGGACCAGGTGGAGATTCAGACAGCTTTCGCTCACTGTTCCTAGCTTTCAGTCTGGAGGAGGTAGTTGGCGATAATAATAGCTCTTTTAATATGCTTGTAAGACTCATTGAAAAATAAACCAGAAGCTAGACAGCAGGAGTGAGTAATTTGAAAAAAAAAAACCGAGAACTTAGATGAAATCACTTGCGTAAAAACTTGGAGAGGCAAGGCTAGACACTGAAACGCACTAGGAAAACCCTATAAAGTGTCAATATTCAGACAGACAAAACTGCAGAGACAACTGAGGAACTAAAAGTAGAATGTAATGATTTTAAAACATATATAAGCAAAGAGTAAAGTAAATTTGAAATCATATTTCTTCTGTAGAAAACAAAACTGAAAAAACGCAAGAAAAACATTAAAAAGTAGAGCGCACTGACTGGAGCATAAAAATCTGACAGTGCGTGGGTAAATCTTAAAGCGACAACTTCTGTTTAAAATTGTGCAGAACAGCACAATATTTAACAAAGAAGTTGCATCTTGACATTGCAGAAACACTGAAATAGGAAATTCAGTCTCATCTTAACAGTTACCAACGTTATTAGAATCATTTTTTTGAAATATGGAGATGATAATAAGTTTACTTTTCGGTTTTAAGTTTGATTTTCGAGGTTTTATTGATTATCTAACAATGTAGTAACATCACAATATTTTGAAGTAGTTGATATGATCACATTTACTGGTAAAGAGTTTTATCAAAAGATTTGTACATAACAGGCATCATTTATGGAGGTTTATGAAAAAATTCTTTCATTCTTTGACAGTTGTGGTATATGCCATCATATCTTTGTAAATACATACCAGGTTTTGCTTAGTATAATTTACATGACACTTTTGAATTCAGAATTGTTAGATATATTTTAAATATGCACTGGCACTTCTGGTATGAAAACTACTGATTTCCGTTTCCTGATCTTGTATACAAAGGTGATGATGAACTTTATATATGATAATACTAACAGAGGGAACTTTTGTTTGGTTCATGTTTACTTACACATACTGGAATCATTCTAGTAACATACTGTAGTGATGACTTTTTGCATATTGGAGAAAGAGAAATGATATCTTACTTGAGATGCCCCATCATAACGCGAAAAGGAAATAATTGCAGGTTTGCTCTGTGTAGAAAGAAAATATGTATTTGAATAGAAATTCCCTATGTTGAGTAAATATTAATAGCAGGTTGGACATGTCTTTGTCAACGAGAGGATATTAGTGATTGTTAGACAGAGATTAAGGTATGCAGAGAGAGGTTGAAATGCTGTAAGATAACTATTTGTGTGTGAAGATTTGTAAAACTATCAGTATGCATTATGGTTGAAGTGAAACGAAAATGGGACATGAGATGTGCTTATATGCCTCAAATTAATGTTAGGATCTATGCTGAACTTGTTTGCTTCATTTCAACATTAATGTTAAAATGAGACATAACATGAAAAAGTCAAATTTTGTGAAATGTAACAGAAAGTAGGAACACATATTATGTTAGAGAATAATGACATTTCTGGAGACTAGAAATCTGCTCTGTAGGAATCAGAATGGGTTTCGAAAAAGACGATCGTCTGAAACCCAGCTCGCGCTATTCGTCCACGAAACTCAGAGGGCTATAGACACGGGTTCCCAGGTAGATGCCGTGTTTCTTGACTTCCGGAAGGCGTTTGATACAGTTCCTCACAGTCGTTTAATGAACAAAGTAAGAGCATATGGACTATCACACCAATTGTGTGATTGGATTGAAGAGTTCCTAGATAGCAGAACGCAGCATGTCATTGTCAATGGAGAGAATTTTTCCGAACTAAGAGTGATTTCAGGTGTGCTGCAGGGGAGTATCGTAGGACCGTTGCTATTCACAACATATAAATGACCTTGTGGATAACATCGGAAGTTCACTGCGGCTTTTTGCGGACGATACTGTAGTACATCGAGAGGTTGTAACAATGGAAAATTGTAATGAAATGCAGGAGGATCTGAAAAGAATTGACGCATGGTGCAGGGAATGGCAATTGAATCTGAATGTAGACAAGTGTAATGTACTGCGATAAATAGAAAGAAAGATCCTATTTCGTTTAGCTACAATATAGCAGGTAAGCAACTGGGAGCAGTTAATTCCAAAAATTATGTGGGAGTAGGCATTAAGAGTGATTTAAAATGGAATGACCATTTAAATTAATCGTCGGTAAAGCAGATGCCAGACTGAGATTCATTGGAAAAATCCTAAGGAAACGCAGTCCAGAAACAAAGGAAGTAGGTTACAGTACATTTGTTCACCCACTGCTTGAGTACTACTCACCAATATGGGATCCATACCAGATAGGGTTGACAGAATAGATATCCAACGGAGAGCAGCGCGCTTCGTTACAGAATCATTTAGTAATCGCGATAGCGTTAAAGAGATGATAGATAAACTCCAGTGGAAGACTCTGCAAGAGGGACGCTCAGTAGCTCGGTACGGCTTTTGTTGAAGTTTCGAGAACATACCTTCACCGAGGAGTCAAGCATATATTGCTCCCTCCTATGTATATCTCACGAAGAGACCATGAGGATAAAATCATTGAGATTAGAGCCCACACAGAGGCATACCGACAATCTTTCTTTCCACGAACAATGAAAGACTGGAATAGAAGGGAGAACCGTTAGAGGTACTCAGGTTACCCTCCACCATACACCGTTAGGTGGCTTGCGGAGTATGGATGTAGATGTAGAAAGTTGATTTTGATCTTCTATGAATATTTGTCATTAGATGACACAGTGTTTGTATTCTACATAGTAAGCAAACACACACAAACACACACACACACACACACACACACACACACACACACACACACATATATATATATATATATATATATATATATATATATATATATACAGAAACATACACACTACTGTTCAGCGCCCTGTCAGGGCACATGGATTTTTGTCAACAGAACCTGGCTCTGCCACTGGATTCCTTAGTACACGTTCTGTGTTGGAAGCCCCATATAAGAATAATGTTTGGTCTAGATTAGGAGACATATAGAAATAAATGTTTTTAATTTAATATGCGACTACAATCAGGATGGTGCTGCGAGGGACATGTGAGGAACGATTTCCAGATCTTTTCCCTTAACAGCCATCCTCCCATCAGAAACTAGCCCATCTAGAGTCTGACGTTCACAACACACTTAAAATACAAAAAGGTTAACAATAATCCCTATGATAGACAACGTTGCACCGCCTCACCACATGATCATCTTACAGTTAGAGAGGATGAGCTGCGCTACCTGGACACCAGGCCAAGCGCTACAGGTTCGCTAGACCTGAAACCACCCAAATAAGACTGAGCTTCCTGGGGTGCTAGCCATCTGCCACCACCTGGAGTTACGTATAACTTGCTGAATGCCATGGAAGCATTGAGAATAACGCCTAGGATGGAAATTAAGCATTGCGCCGAGTTATCAACACACTCCATATCTACTTCTATTGTTTCCTTCGTTTCAATGCAGGAACAAGTTGCTGATAGAAGTACAATACAATATAAATCATAATGACGTTCCACAAGTTGATAATGTGGAAACCGGCTGCAGTTACTACTGAATTGAGCGTATATATAACTTTCGTAGACGGAGGTACTTTCAGAAGTTGTCACACCTCACTTTCTGGCAGACCACATTTAAGGTAAGCAAAGTGGCTTTTGTAGTCAATTTCTGTTAGTTATTATGGACACTGCTAGCGTTATAATGGTGGCAATACCATCTATTTCCCTTTCTCAACGTTTCATTTCGTAAATACCTGGACACGTATTCGTTTCAAACAAACTTCTAGCAACAGTGCCTGTGTTAAGAAGCGTTGGTAACACCTGAGAATTAGTGATGACAAACATCGCTTTTGAGTAAAAGTAAGACATTTAAATTTACGCTGTCCCTTTCTTTGAGGTGTAATATTTAACACAGAATGAATAACAGTCGTCGACTTTGGTAATCGCTTGTTGGTCTGCTCTGGTATGAAATTTTTTCTTGAAACAATTGACTGTTCATAGAGAAAAGCCTCATTGTTTCTTGTTTCCCGTACCTAGGTGCTTACTGCCATAAGCTACCTCCTTCCTTCACAATAAGAGCAACAGATGTTTTATTGTACCCAAGGCACGAAATGGCATTTTCTTATGTACGTAACTGACATAAAAAAGTTGATGAGAGACGGAAGTGAGGAATGGACTCTGGAAGGCACACGGGAATATACAGGAGTCGTTTCAAAATCCTTGCCACAAACGTTGTCTGTTACAGACAATATTTTTTACATTAATGCGAGTCCTCAGCGCAGCCTGATAGCGGGTAGGCGTAGCTTCTAATGTACCTTTCTCCGCTCAGAGACAATAATTCTTAAGTTTTGCTTGTTCAGAATCACTCTACCCATCCTCTGCCATAGATGGTTCGCAGATAGATGCAGTACAGGTGCTTAGTAGACCCTGCTAGTTCGTGAAATTTGATCTTGTTAGAGCACACGAATTCAGTGAAACGATGGCTTTAGGAAGCGTCACGTAGCAGTTTGTTCCTAACAAAAGTACTCATGACGCGATCTATCACCCTGAGGGGTCTGTCGCAAAACACTGCGACACAATACGTATACAGGGTGTAAAACATGTAAGTGCGGGCGTTTCTGAGGATGGCCCTCAACACAATTAAAACAGTACTTACGTCATTTGCAGACTAATATTTGTAGGTATTATAAGTCGTACGTATCTTGAGTTGCATACTTTTACTTCCAAGTACATGCGGCAAGACCAAGCCATTAACGTGTATTTTTCCCTGGACAGGTCAAGTTCTGGGTGTACACACGTGTACACAAAACGATTGGCCCATACTGACAGGGGTAGCCCAATTAGTGGTGCAATTACGACAATCCAGAAAACATTGTGTAGCAAATTAAGTGATGTGTTTGCAGAAATACAATTTGACACAGAGAAAAATCTGCTAACACACTGATTTGTGTACATATTACATTATTTCGTTATATTGTACTTCATGACATTGTTACATGAAAGCTGAGAAACATGGAATTGCCTAGCTGTTTATTTATTCTAACCTTCTATGATCGATTCCCTCTTCCCTTCTCTCTCTCTGTCTCTCTCATTCTCTCTCTCTCTGTCTGTCTGTCTGTCTCTCTGTACATCTCTCCCCTGCCGTCTCTCTGTGATCTCTCATCTCTGTCAACCTCCCCCTCAGCCCTTCTCTATCCATTATCCTACTATCACCTCCATCCCAATAGAAGGTTGGTGATTTTCATCCACTTCCCCCCTCCCCCTGCAGAGTTTCTTTCCAGATACTAAGCAACACATGTACAAATTTTGGTTGAAGTCGATCACATGCACATACGTTCTACATCGCCTGCTGGAATATATTGCACTCATTTAAATGTCTGGTTCTCTGCTGTTTTACCCCATACAACTCCAGAAAAAAATGGTTCTGAGCACTATGGGACTCAACGTCTTAGGTCATAAGTCCCCTAGAACTTAGAACTACTTAAACCTAACTAACCCAAGCCCGAGGCAGGATTCGAACCTGCGACCGTAGCAGTCCCGCGGTTCCGGACTGCAGCGCCAGAACCGCACGGCCACCGCGGCCGGCACAACTCCAGAGAGGATCTTAAATTTTCTGTGGTATTGACTAGTGTGGATTCATCTTACTTCACGAAACACGGTGATAAGATTATTGGCTCGCTGCAGTACTCATTCTCACGATCTCGTTGTTACACTGAACAACACAAACAAGGGACAAACTGCACTTCACACTTTTAAATGCCTCATTGGCAACTAAATACAGGGAATAAGTACGAACAGTAGTTTTGGATATATTTTCTTCAAATATTATCATCCACACCCACACCCTGAGTGGCACCTGAGACAGTTCAACTCGAATACATCGAGGACAACGAGCACTATTTAGGTACGGCTTTTGCTAAATTAGAACTGATTTTGTGTTGTAATTATCTGCTGCATGCTATTAGCTTCCATCATTTGTAGCTGCTCAATTACGACAACGAATTTACTTTTCTACGCGAACAACAAAACGTAAAGTGCCGTCAAACAGTTCTTCTACGACACAACCGGAGTAGAGTTTAATCAAGTGTCAACAAGATGATCCAGCCGGAAAACACTGGGAAATAGGAAAAGATGTCCTTCAAACGTTTACTGTGTGAATTGCAAGCAAACAACTACCTCAGGCGTGGTTTGTATGTTTACCTGTGAGCTTGAAACCTGTCAGTGGGTCTGTTGCTCTTATTATGGCCAGACAACTCGCTCATGAAGTCATTCAGACTTTCACGCTACAAGAGTCGAAAAAGAGGACACTTTTACCGTTTATAGTGAATTTCGAAAAGCTTTTAGAGCAAGAGTCTGGTCATAAGCAGCAATGCATACTGATCCAATCAAGCCGACGCGATCTGTTTTTGCAAAAGGAATAAAAAATTTCAAGATCCAAGTAACCCAAGTTGTCTACAATAAATTACCCCAACTAAAAACAAGAAATGTTGAGAGAAATGCAACTATCGTTTTAGCACATTCACATCATACTACTAACCAGCTCTCCAAATTTTCCCTCCATGGCAGAAAGGTGATTGCGAAAGCTACAAACCGTCCCTCTGCACAAATTTTATTAACAAAACGGGACAACGGGACAAATATCTATTCAACATACTATACTGATCAGTTCAAAATGCATGTAAAACAAGAGAGATGGATAAAAAACGACCTTGGTCTGTAAACGTCCCGCGGGTCCTTTGAGGAATGGCTTAATGTTTTGCAACTTTATGTGAATGTTCCGATCGGATAGTCTGCCGCTTTTACTGAACGGCATTCTAGTGCATGTACGGCAATCCACATGGTAAATACTGGGCGAATGTTCCCTCATCCCCCCCCCACCCCCTAACCGTAAGGATTATTTCAGTCCATCTATCTTAACAGAACAACTGGTGCCCGTTGGATCACTCGTTAGGATAAAAAAATCTTTAAGCAAATTAGATTTAGCAGCATCTGGACTTCTGCTGATGAAGGAGATTAAAACAAGAGATCACTGAAACACCGACACGAAAGCCAATTCTATAAGTTCTATGCAATCTCCTAAGACTAATGACAATACTTTCCATCTAGGGACGCCTTGGTTTCTCGTTTCCATCTAGTTAATTTTGATAGGGTACTGAATTTTACTTACAAAATATTCACAAACAGGTACGAGATGGGACCTCGCGTGTCGACGTTTGCGTTACTGGTGCTGCTGCTGGTCGTGGGGGGTGACGCTCACCACAAGCCAAGCCACGCCACGAGGCACGGCGGTCGTGTCAGAGCGGCCCACAGGACCGGTAAGGCGTCCCCAGGGACGAGGAGCAAGGGCGCCTCCGAGGAGTCGCTACTCGTCACCATCAAGGCCGCCAAAGAGCTCGAATACGACTTCGGAGACGATGGGACGTTGGAGAAGGAAATGATAGCCAGCGGGCGCTATGACCCTAAAATGGTTTTGGGATACGACTTAACAAGTAAGAATTCCAGTTTGAAACACATTACTCTTACTTCTTATCATCCGATATTTGTTATGGCATGAGGCTGATAGCATGATGCTGATCATAATCAAGGAGGTGGCCGAAAGACAGTAAGATCAGTAACTCTACTGTGCTAATTTCTACAAAAAGTGGGACAATAAGGGAGCAAGTAGGAGATCGATTAGTGACGCCTGTGGGATCTGCAGCGTTAGGTTTAGGTGTATCATTATTGTTAATACGAAAAACTCCAGAAAGATAACATACGTGTAACTGTGACATTTACTGGTGAAACAGGAAAGTAGGGTTGCTGCTCGTATTGATGCATAATTTAGCGTATTATGTTACGTTGGATGCTCAAATGGGTATATGTTGCAGATAATGTCAATGAGTCACAACTGGTAACTGTCAATTATCTCCACACAAGTGTGTAACAATTTGTAATGATATACAATTAAATCATAAAATAAGCACCGTTGTTTTATAAGTTATATTAAAAATTTCTGTTTAAATTGCTTCAGGCTAACACACTGTGTCTAATTCGTGTACGCAAAAGTACAGCAAACACTATCAGAACATAGAGATAAAAGGAGAAGAAGGTAGTGGGTGTAGATTTGCTTTAGCTAGTACTCTGCTATGGGTGAATTGAGTATCGTGTGATGCCTTTGTGGCCATGATGCACTTGCAACGAATGTTATGTCTATTTAGATGTTTGATTATAATACACAATATGAACTGCCTATGTTCGTCTTGTCGCAGTGGACGATCACCAGCGCAACCGCATATTTGTCACGACCCCTCTTGTCCGTCGCGGCATCCCGGTAACGCTGAGCACCATCCCCTATGACGGAGAGCAGAGTTCGCTCCTGAAGCCGTACCCCAACCTGGAAATCCACCACACCACCGAGGACTCCATCACCGACTGCAACTCACAGTTGGTGGACGTCGTCAGAACGACCGTGAGTCTCTCGTGGCATGTACATTCGTACTCTGCGCATCAGCAGTCTGTGCTGAGGTCTTCCTGGCGTTTTCATCCTTATCTGGTTATCTGTGTCCTTTTCTTCCATTCATCATGTTATTTCTTCAGAATATTTTCTATGTAACTTCTATTATTCCTTTTCATCCCGAAAAAAGTGCTAGTACTCAATAAACATTACCAGTGCTTCTGACCTATCTATCTGGCCGGCCGCGGTGGTCATGCGGTTCTAGGCGCTCAGTCCGGAAACGCGCGACTGCTACGGTCGCAGGTTCGAATCCTGCCTCGGGCATGGATGTGTGTGATGTCCTTAGGTAAGTTAGGTTTAAGTAGTTCTAAGTTCTAGGGGACTGATGACCACAGATGTTAAGTCCCATAGTGCTCAGAGCCAGCCATCTATCTGGTTGTTAGTATTTAGTTCATTTTACACTAACGTTACAGTGTCAAAAACCTTTTTCCATAATATTAACTGAGAATGTTGCAATAATTATCTAATTTTTGTAACTATTTTCCTTATTTTTATTAATCATATTAAGATTGTGTCACTAGTTATATACACATTGTTATACCACCTTCAAAGAAATCTGATTGCATACAAAAGGCGGGGACTTAATTTTACTTGGTGAAATGTTTGTGTAATTAAATAAACAGTCAAACCATTTCCCTCTATGATGAAATAATCTTCTGCTTATTCCAATCTACTCGTTATTGCTTCACAGCTTCAGCTGTCGAGCATTATCTTGAATACATTGTAGGAACTTTAACTTCTATCGGTACAGAAGTCCAGTTTATTAATACCTTTGGCGATATTGTAGTTGTATTTTATGTTAAAATTAATTTGGATTTAAAATCGTTCTCGTCGTAAGTAGTGGTACACATTCATTTCTGAATCGTGTAATTTCAGTCAGTAACTTACGAAAGCTGTTCTTCGTCACTGTTTCTTCTGTCATTTTTACTACGATTACTTAAATAGTAGATAGCAAGCAACATATCAGGTAAGGACCAGATATAAAAACTTGCAAGGAGATTAATATTTTCCTCTGTGCAGTAATCCACGATTCTAGTACGCACATCTGCCGTCGATAGTTTCAACTTTGAGTTCATTCACTGACTGTTTCAGAAAACGTGGGCGGATGACGATACACTATACGCTCTCGACAGTGGTGCTTTGGACGTGACAACGAGTCCCAAAAACGTGTGCCCTCCCAAAATTGTTATCTTCGACCTGCGAAAAGATGAGATCATCAGCTCCACAGTTATCCAGAACGCCGCCTGCAACGCATTCTACACCTATTTATGGGTGAGTACTTATTGGAAAAGACAGTATATGTAAAAATGACCTTATATCTCCGTATGAGAACTGACTATAAAATTATGATAGTGTTGCTGACTATCAACGTCTGATTCTATTTTACCCAACGACATATTGTCAAAAGAAATCTTTTTCAGTTGTTTCCTTTGTTTTATCTTCCTTTAGGTTTGTATCTAATGATCATGAGAGATAATCATTTAGTATATTTCCTGCTAATGTGGTCATGCCGCTTATTATACATTTCGTTTGGTTCGTGATCTCATTATTCTTTATTATTTCCATACTGCTACGTTCTTTTAGTGGCCCATGGCTCATTTCCATTCAATACAATAATAACAGCCATGATCTTATAATGTTTAAATAATGTTTCAATGTTTTCTTTTCAGGCACTTCTTTACAATTCCAAGTATACGTGAGGGTACTTCCAGTCTCCCCTTAGCATCGTGCACATTGTATGGAATGTATCACTCTTTCCAAAAAATAACGCACTGCAGACATTAAAAAAGAGCTATATTTTATACAATCAGCATAAATGACTTATTCGCCCCGAGGATTTCTCCTACATATGTATGTATGTACTGAACTTGGGACCTAGAAACGATGGAGAGGCTTTCTCCCCCCCCCTCCCTCCCCATAGCCCTCAGTGGTACAGAACCCCACAACAGGCTACAGCAGTCCACTCACCCCACACCGCCGCCCCACACGGAACCCAGGGTTATTGATCGGTTTGGCCCCAAGTGGACCAACCCCCCCCCCCCCCCCCCCCCCTCTGGGAACGTCTCATCCGGATGAGTGAAACCCCAATGTTTGCGTGGTAGAGTAATTATGGTGTACACGTACGTGGAGACAGTGTTTGCACAGCAACCACCGACATAGTGTAACTGAGGCAGAATAAGGGTAACCAGCCCGCATTCGCCGAGGCAGATGGAAAACCGCCTTAATAACCATCCACAGCCTTGCTGACACACTGGACCCCGGCACTAATCCGCCGGGCGGATTCGTGCCGGGGACTGGCACGCCTTTCTGCTCGGAAAGCAGTGCGTTAGACCGCACGGCTAGCCGGGCCGGCTCTCCTACACAACTGATTGACAACGTATTTTTCTCAATGGCCATTTAACAAAGTGCATAACTGCAACAACCTGCTACAACCTACTACAAGAATACCAATCTAGTTTCCGCAAACATCGCAGCACGACATCTGACTAATAAAGGTAATAGAGTATTTGATGCTTGCTGTGGATGAGTACGAGGCGACAATCGCATGCTTCTCAGACGTCAGTACAGCCTTTGACACAGTCTACTTCAATATTTTATTTGCCACACTGAGCAGCTTAAATTTGTAGAAAAATGCAGTGCAAATATTTCGCTCATACTTTACGTCTCACCAGCCATTCGTCATGTCCACAAACATAAAGTAACAATGGAGACCGGTAGTATCACACGCCCCCCGGTGTTCAATATTAGGACATGTACTCTTTCCACTGAACAAATATGCCACTGACGTGTCATCAGTTTTGTCTTACTGCAAATACCACATTTATGCTGATAACCTCAAGTTGTATCTAAGAATAAAATTAATGGCGCTGAAGTAAGTTGTCGAGAAACGCAATGCCGACCTGTGTGCACTATCCAAATTGGAACAGAATACACGTTTATAGTTCAACCCATACAAGACCTAAGCGGTACTGGTTACTCACTGTAGGCTCATTAGCCCGAAATATCGGGAATCCCTACCATTTTTAGCCTTTGGGACAAATATCAACCGACCACCCTCAACAAACAGTCTTGGAGTATTGAAAGAGGAAAGTCTGAATTATTGAACAGTGATGTCATCTGGCAAGATCTTTCTGAGGAAACCTCAGGGCGCCTGTAAGTGGTTATGAATACCTGTGTTTGTTATAAATGTGATGTTCGACTCTTTGATCATATTTCAGCAACATATGCACAGCTACCCTCACTGTGTGGGCACAGGTGCTGAGATTTCCATGTCCTCTGCCTTCTCTACTGTCTTATCAACGTACTCTGTCCCTCATAGCTTTGTTTAACAATAACGTTCTTGTCTGAAGGGCATGGCAGAAGCAGGCGTTTCCAACAGTGCTAAGTCCTTTGTGTCCCACTCCGTCATCCAGCGAATTTGTCGACGTCTTCTCAATAGCAGGATCCCCATTCTGAAATAAAATCCCACATTATATTATAGATCTGAATAACTTCTCCTGCTTCAGAAGTAGTTGACATATCTACTAAAGCAACAATAATAACCACCAGTGTCGCTGTATGCACTCGTTACCCTTCCTTGTACAACTATCTTTCAACAAATTTTCCCAGTTTTCTTAGCTGGTATAAATCCTTACTTTTTCAATCGCCAGGACTCCCTAAATCAGTAAACTTCTGTTTTGGACATCTACAAATTCTTTTCATATCTGCTACTATCGTTATTGTTATTATCATCATTGTTACTACTATTATCGTTACAGTCTTTATTATTTACTCACATTGCCACTATAAACACTCAAAGCACTTTAATACTAACTGTCATATTACAATTAATGTTTCTTAGGTAGCTATGAGGTAACGAAGGTATTGTGTAAGTAAACCGTTGGTCCAATGAAAGATACAGTCTGACGGCCTTAATCAGATCAGGTTAAATAAATACATGAACAAGTAAATAAGTGAATATAGCAGATACGTAGTCGACACCCTCCATAACTGACACGACTGCCATAGCAACCATGGGAATTATGGTCCTTTAGTCCTGAATGACACGATGATTAGAACAGTGATGAATCCAACGAGCCAGTTCAGTGGCAACGTTGTCTGTCTAAGGTTGTAGATGATAAGTCTTGTGGAATTATAGTTTCCGTAATTTGTCTTACATATTCGCGATGTTTCCATAGCATACAGCATCCCATAACATTGTGTGTAAACTCTGGAAGACCTTTTGACATACGAAGAGGCAGCAATATGAGCATTATTCCTTATAGCACAGGATGCAGCCTGAGTATTGGTACTAGGATTACTACCATAAGAAAGCAGTGCATACTTGTTACCCTTATTGAAGGAAACCATCTCATCTTCTTTGCTACTAATTCCCTTCGTTTAAAATAATTTCGTAGGAGAGTTGTCTATGTCCTCAACACATGAACCTTTGGCGCCTAGGTATTCATCAGGATGTAATTTTACTGTCGAGGCAGCATTACACCAGTAGTGAGTGCTGACGAGCCTTGTACCCATATTACTCACTCAGTAAAAAGTCTTCCCTTATTTTCACACTATCGAGGTCCGTCTTGAGCGCTGCAGGTACCGTTAGGGTCTTTGCTGGTAGATGAGGCTGAAATCTCTAACAGATTCTGTGCACTGGGCCAGTGTGCTGCAAAACTGTGAACTGACAGGGACACCACTCCATGGGAGAGCTGCTTCGGAATATGGCCCCTACCTGCCATGTAAAAGATTTCTGTATTACTGTCGTCATCAAATCTGTTCTCTAACTTAGCTGTATTTAAGCAAAGTTTTAAAAATGGAATAAACCGTAATACAGCTGAGTAGCTTTTCGTATGTTTCTTTTAACTGGTCACTATTTTTTTTTGTAGAAGAAGGTCTTTTATGGTCCGAATAGTTAAGAGAGAGGTTGTGTCATTGAGAGAATTAGGATTCACCTACCTCCATGGTCAATCTTCATTAGACATAGACATTCAAATGAAAGACAAATACAGTTTTTGGAATTGTTTGATGATGCAGTCACATTGTTTAACTGAAAGAGATTTACATTTATTTTCCTGGTAGTTATGTACGTTCTTATGTCAGTCAATTGAGAGTTGTCTAAAATAACCTCTGTGTTCACTTCAAACACGGATAACGAGTGTGTTAAAGGACATACACAGACATGAGTTTGTATTCAGGTGGAAGCGTGCCCAGATGGTTGCCTGACGGCCTACAGCTCCGACAGCAGAGGCAACGTACTGTCGGTGACGGACCTCACCACAGGGACCACCAAACACCTGCAGAGCCAGTACTTCCACCCCAAACCCGGCTTCTTCTTCACGAAGGCGGGAGGTCCAGCCTACTACCTACCGGACGGCATAAATGGAGCGACGGCCGATGAGAGTTGCGATGGGAAACTCTACTTCCAGGCGTTCGCCAGCAACATCCAGGGCGTTATCGACAAGCAGGTCATCCGAGATGCATACGACGGGGATGTTTTGGACATCAAGACGCAGGTAACGTCACATGGGTTCCGCTGTCGCAGAATACGTGAAAACTTCCGCATGGAGTGAGTACTTGTGTTGGTGTGATGCCGTGATTCTGGAATATGAATCCTTCAGTTTCTGAGAACCTCGGTGAAACAGACTATAAGACGCGGGTGCTAAACTGCGCAAGTCAACTGTACTAAGTTTCACACCACGGCTTTCCTTGGCAACTGTGTTTCCATTTACAGCAACAGTACAGTTGTTACTGGTGTCATAGCATCTATGAAAAACTAATTAAACAAAAATCCACTTTTATACGAAGCCATTCCACTCATGCTTTGCACTGGTAATTTCCTGAATGTCTACAGTTCAATTCTCATTCATGGTGTGAAAAAACAACTAATTTTACCTTAGTTGTCACTAGCAGAATGACAAATTACCGTCTTATTCATAACACGAAATGAAGAATTCGTTGGCTTTTTTAAGCCCTATTCAATGATAGCGTTTTTTCATTCAGTTTCTCGTACGGTTGCTAGTGCAACCAGCTATCTCTAGACGCATTTATCAAATCTTAGAGTACCAAATTTAACTTTATAATCTATGGGAAACCTGTTACGTAAACGAGAGTAATCTAGCGCATAGTTGCTGGAAACTGTACTCATTCTGTGGTTACTGTAGACATTAACTCTCATTCATGTACTTGCAGGGCCATTGGGTTTCTTTTATCAGCGCGATGCTGCAGTATACCATCTTTGTTTTTAATTTTACACCCATGCGAGTGGTGCGGCTCTGTTCAGCTTTAGGCATTCTATGGCTGCGAGTTGTGGTCAGTGTCATCGTCCAAAGGAAAGCCACGATATTATTCACGACACCTTCTCTAAATTTACCTAACAGTGGTTCTCGACGACTACATCGCCTCTCTTCCAGGATTACCACTTCCATCCCCAATATTTCTGCCACATTTTCATGTGGCCTACACCGAACTGATAACGATCTCAACATCGAGTGTCTATATTCTCGCTTGAAGTCTTTTCTCAAGCTCACTTTGTAAGGACTCCAAAAGATGGACCACTACTCTAGATTTAGTGGCGGTAGCTTTTGAATGTGATTTACTTTACTAATGCACTGAATTTTCATAGATCTTTTCCAAGAAATTCGTTTTCTATTCGCCTCACCTAGTATTGAAATTGCGTAATGGCCCTATATGTACCGCTTCTTGGTATTACCACCAAATATTTTTAACATGTGACTTTATCTAGTTATTCATTACTAATCTTGGAATCAGATACTGTCACATTCTTTCTCTTTGTTGTAAGCATTGAAGGCCTGCCGCTCGTTGGACCAATTGGAATTTATGTCAAAGTGTTTCTGCTATTTGTAACACTCACCGAGCGATGACATTTTGATGAGTACAGCAATACTGTGAGTGAAAAATCTTATAAAGCAGCTGATCCTATCTAACAAGTTTTTTACGCTCTTTTTCTTGCTTGAAACACATCTGAAGTTACTTGCGTTTCTGTGGGACATTAACCGTCGTGTAAAATGTACTGGATTCTATTTATGAACTTATTTACTGAGCCAATGACACATTTAAGAAAATACTCTTAATGATCTTGGATCATGTGGTTAATCAAAAATGCCATACAAATAGTAATGTTGGGTGGTTCCTTGGTATTACTACAGAAATTCAGTAGTGGGTGATACAGGTAAAACTTTTTCTGATACTAACTTTCTAATCGAGACTGATGTATCTGTTTCAGGTTGATCTGCCAGGAGAATTACCGGGACAGAGTGGAGTAATGACGGTGGATCCGAAGGGTCACCTACTATTCTTCCCTGTTCTGGATGAATTGGCCATCTACTGCTGGGACACGAGCAAGCCCCACGATCGTAAGAACTTCCACCTGATCGTTCAAGATGATGAACATCTACAATTTGTCAGCAGCATGGAAATAGACACCAAAACACAAAGATTATATATAATGAGCGATCGACTTACATCATACCTGTCAAATACCACCAACTATTCTGAAGACAACTACCAGATTTTGTATATTGACATAAAGGATATAAAATGTTAGTTGTGCGTACCACGGATTTTGTTTTGTGAAGACGAATAAACTTGGTGCCCTGGAAGATCAAACGAATGTAACTACCACTATATGAAATACTGAAACGAATTAAATATAGACTGCAAAAATTGGGGTCGATCTAATTTCATGAACATGTAACCCTACCAATACTATTGTAATTTAGTGTGCTTTTACCTGAATAACAGAAAACCTGTCTCTATGTGGCCACATATAACCCTCTAAATAAAATTTTGTTTAGTTTCCATATAAAGTACTCTATGGGAGGATAGTCCCGTTAATATGAAAAGCTAATCAACGTAGTCACCCTTTTTACAGGGTTTGACCGTGTGTTGGATTTAATGGATACTTAAATCAGACTATTCCCTTCTTTTCTTAAGATCTTACCCAGCGGTTAGATAGAAAGGCAGTATGAATAACATTATACTGAAGCTAGAACAACTCATTTCCAAGTTTATTGGGTGGTTTTATTAATGGTCGCCAGCCTATCCAGGCAATGAAGGTGAAGTATTGGAAAAGCAGAAGTATCAATTTTGCTTATTTTCTTGCTACTGTTTAATTTGGTTCTTCAAATAAATATTACTCCACTTAAAGAATGTTGGCTTACTCCCTTATACATTAGGTTTTTAAAAGAGAAAAAGACGAGTAGATAACTTCAAGGAAGCGAAAAGAATTTGGCCGGGGGGGGGGGGGGGTCACTAGAAAAGTGCTTTGCATAATCAACAAACTTCAGTACTACAATAGTTAGATACTAATGCACAGACTTTTTAAACTGAACATTTCACTTCAAGAAAACCCCTTTCTTACTGGAAATGTGTGATGTCTTGCCCCATCGACGCTAAGGCCACTAACGATGGTGTACAAACTCAGACAGGGGAAGAACATCAGCCGTGTCTTTTCTGGGCTAACACCCAGTCATTTGATTAAATCAACTTTGTATATCATAGATAATCAAAATCTCGATGAAAAAGTGGGGATTTAAACCGTTATCCTCGCGAATGCGAGCCTCCTCCAATAAGCACTGTGGCATTTGTTTTTGTCCCTCAGTTCATGTCCGTTGATGAAACAAAGACAATAGAAATAATTAAGACACTGAGAACTGTTGGTGTCTCACCATGGAAATCAATGAATGTCGTGTGACTAGAGCCTCCCGTCGGGTAGACCGTTCGCCAGAGGCAAGTCTTTCGATTTAACGCCACCACGGCGACTTGCGGATCGATGGGGATGAAATGATGATGATTGGGACAACACAACACCCAGTCCCTGAGCGGAGAAAATCTCCGACCCAGCCGAGAATTGAACCCGGGTCCTTAGGATTGACATTCTGTCGCGCTGACCACTCAGGTACCGGGGGTGCACACCATAGAAATGAAATTAGTTGATTTCATGTGTCAGAAATCAATGAGAAGAATTATATCGATATGATGTTGAACCAGTCTAATTACAGGCCACTTATGGATCACAGAATAGCACAGTGGCTCATTTCTTAAGAATGAATGTTTGACATTAGTAATTTCCTGTATTTCTTGTGAAACAGAAGTAAAAAGGTGGCAACCCATTTCCTTCTTGCATACGACAGAGACAACTATGATGTTTCATTTTTGTTTTTAAAAGACTTGCGCAGAAGGAGGAAAATCAATAAATATTTTAAATTTGCCTTGAAAAATTTTATACAGCTTACTTTTCTGTTCAAACGATGAAACGTTTTTGTGACTGCTGGCTGAACGCAGTGTTTTGATCAACTGACTGCCTTACTGGAGAATAACGATGATTTTATTTGTTGTTGTGTTGCACCTGTAGGTGTTACTGCACTTTTTGAAATCGCAATCCGATGTCTTTTGACTTGTTTCGCGAAGGTATTCGTACATGGTACTCTAATATTCGCGCCAGAGCTCTCAACCACGCAATGTGACATTTCACTTTTAAAACACGTACACATTTTGCTTGCGAGGATACATCTGAAAATATACATGCGGTAGCTACCCAGAAAGAAGTGGAATGTGGCTCAGCGCATCTCACGACACGAATGCGACACATAGATCCTTGTGTAGCTAACATGCTAGTTACGTTAAGTTGCCGAATTCCAACTTTGCATTTTCCAGCACTTGTTTTTAATACTTTCCATTTTAATTTTATTTTACGCAACACAAGAATGAATCTTCATACTCAAACTTACTTTCCACCTCCATTCAGTGCCGACAGATAACCGAAATATCAACATCACTATAAAGAAAAATGCGTAGACGATCATAGTGAACGGCACTGAAATCATTTGCTTCATTTTTCAATTGGTTCGCAAGAAGGTGTCAGTACTGTGCTATACAAACTTTCGTAGACTGAGACGAGAGACCGAGTTGTCAGCACATTTACTTGGGGCTGAGGTGTTAGTTTTCACTTGCGACCGTTTCGTAACTGCTGCACTCTTAAAATCACGATAATTTTGAACTTTGAAATTTCCTTCGCAAAGAATGAGGTGAATTGTATTACTTCCTGTTCTTTAAGATCATCAATACTCACTGTATGTGGCTTTTCCCAACGGCGCTTTGACAAAACATGTACTTCACCCAGGTAAATGTTAGCTCAAAAGGCAATTTGACAAACAATACTTGTGATTTTATTTATTTATTTAGCGTATGGTAAGTACAAATCACGTTTATAGAGAAATAAGCTGCTACAATAACTTTATAACTTTGGCACTAAAAACAAGACATAAAGAATTAAATACAGTTATGTCATGAACAACATATATATAATTACAAATTAACATTTAGGTTTTTAATATATTGAACTGCACTTTGAGTCGCATCCAGGAAGTCCGTTGTTTGACCTGAGTAGGATCTCAGAGGGCACTCTGCAATGATGTGCCGGATCGTCTGCTTCTCAGCGCCGCAGTCGCACTTTGGGGATGGTGCTCTTCCCCATTTGTGTAGAGAGTCCGCACATCCTGATCCTGTTGAGGATGGTCCAGGTTTTACGTGGTAAGCCAAAGCCTGGAGGTCTGTTCGACGGTTTCAGTAAGGTGTTTACCTGTGGTGGTGCTGATACTTCCCATTCCACTTTCCAGCGTTCTTCAAGACAGAAACCATTTTCCTCCAGATCTTTGGCTCTTATAAGAGGTGGATGTCTAGAGCGCAATCTATCTCTGTCAATGCCATTGCTCAAAGCGTGAATCGGAAGTTGCGGGTTGTCTTGTATTTTTTTAAATTCTCTGAGAAGCGCATGTTCTCTTCGTAATTGAGGTGGCGGTATGTGGCTCACTACAGGTAGCCAGTGAGTGGGGGTTGATTTTATTGTACCTGAAATAATCCTCATAGTTTGGTTCAGTACTGTGTCCACCATCTTGGTGTGAGCGCTCTTTAGCCAAACAGGGGAACAGTACTCTGCTGCAGAGTAGACAAGTCCCAAAGCAGAGCATCGCAAGATAGAGGCGGAGGAGCAGTGTTGATGAGGTGTTGTTTGTAACTCAGGGTTCTATCTAATGTCACTCCAAGGTATTTTGGATTTTTATTATAAGGCAGAATATTGTTATCAAAATATATCTTAAGGCGTCTGTTAGCCAATTTATTATTCAGGTGGAAACACATAGACTCAGTTTTAGTTGGACTAGGTTGTAGTCTCCATTCACGAAAGTACGTTCCCGGCGAGGAGAAGTCGCTTGTCAGGACAGTCTCAGTATGCTCCATATCTCGATGTTGTGTGGCTATGGCCCAGTCATGTGCATATCCAAACTTTTCAGATTTAGTATTAGGCATATCGGCTACATACATGCTGAAAAGTAGCGGTGCCAGGACTGTTCCTTGGGGGAAGCCATTATTGAGCTTCATTGTTTTGCTCCTTTAATTTCCAAGTATCACCTGGAATGGTCTGTTGCACAGCATCTCGTCGGTAAGGTTAGCCATTTTCAAACATGGCGCGATGCGGAGTAGATTGTAAATCAGGCCTTGCCTCCATACAGTATCATAAGCCGCTGTCAGGTCTATAAATACCACGGATGTTTCTTCTTGTCTTTGGAAGCCTGCCTCGATGTAGGAAGTTAGTGAGAGGACTTGATCTGTGCAGCTCCTGTTTCCCCGGAAGCCTGCTTGTTGCACAAGGATACACTTTAGGATATGTGGACTTATTCTGTTACATATAAGTCTCTCCAGTAGTTTGTAGATCATGCTAAGAAGGGCAATCGGGCGGTACCTGTTTGGTCGGTCATTCGGTTTACCTGGTTTCAGTAACGCTATGATTTTTGCTTTCTTAAGAGTATTTGGTATTCTTGCAGTTTCGATCATGCTGGAGAAGAACTGTGCAAGCCATAATTTTGCAAATTTACTGCAGTGAATCAGAAACTCTGGATGAATTCCATCAAAACCTGGGGCTTTCCGTGGCTTGATGTCTCTCAGAGCCAGTGTTATCTCTTCGATTGAGAAGGGCTGCAAGTGTAGTGAATTGTTTCCTACTAAAGATTTCAACTTTTTAAGTTCCTTTTTAACTTTTATGGTATGAGTTCGATCCCCTGGAGCTTTAAAGGTTTTACTGATGTGCGCCGCAACTGTGTTTGGAGAAATAGAGCTGGTTGGTCGTTGGTTCCTGCTACTGCCACCAAGCTTCCGAAGTAGTGACCACGCCTTTCTGCTTGGTTTTGTGAAGTCCATTTCCTCAACAGTCTCTATCCATTTAGTGCGCCTGCCAGCGTCCAGACTGTGCAATAAATCATCTGCAATCTCCCTATCCCCATGCTCTAGGAACTGTTTATAGAGGCGCTCAATCTCTTCCTTCCACCCCTGGACAATGGATAGGAAAATGAATGGGTACCAATTTTGGGACTTTCTGTATATTCTGATGGTTGAAGTGCTACCTGCAATTGTTATTCCTCGCTTTTTACAGTCAAGCCCTTCCTTCTGGATAGCTACCTGAGAAAAGTTTGCCCTAAGATATTAATAAGTCGAAATGCGGAAATAAAACAAAATACTGATTTGCATCTTTCCAGAAGTAGCAAGTGTATGAAGAGAATTTACTTATACAAAAAATCAATAATATTTTTCCTCATTTTTTCATGAGTATTCTCATCCACGAAATTAGATTTTGGATTAGATGTGTTTCTGGTTTTACAGATCTGCTAATTACTCCTGTAAGTTTCTCTTTGACTGAAATTTATTATTAGATTACAAAGTTTCTGTATCTGCTGGGAAATTAATGGAAATATCTGTTGCTGTAAAAGAGACATCTTTCTGGACCAAAGAAAATGACTTTAATCTCTGCAAATGTTAACTTATTTCTGATATTTTTATCATGAAGCGACCTTCTGGTTTTTAAAAGAAACATATTACTAACAACAAATATTATTAAAGTATAAGTATACCGGGAACCAATCGTTGGTATCACAGGTTGCTTGAATATGTCATACTGGACGTTCTTGAGTTCACACAACAAATAATTCGTATTACACGCTCATGAATGTGGATTACTTTCGTTTGGCTTAATGAGTTACCTCAAGAGAGTGTTCTCTGTGGTTTTTAGAGTGAGAAGAAGAGAGGTATGCCTTATTTTTTATTTGTGTACCACCTATGTGTAACAGCACTTGCATTTCTAATGAAGATTTGGTTAGGGGCTACAGAAGTTGTATGATATGCTCCTCACAGATGAACAGATTATGAAGTTATAATCGCAAAACTTTATATGCTGACAGCCTCTCCTCCCTGCTTGTAATATTTTTGGAATATACTGTGGGTAGGGGTAGGGGAGACTTCTTACAAGATCTAAACTAAATACAGAAAGTTTCTTCCAAAATTTAGGGACAAAAATTACCTAGCAATCATTCATTAACGTCAATGACAATAACATTCAATGAAGTTAGTTCTCAGTTGGATGATTCCTGATGGCATATTATAGGACTCTCTGCTGGTGTCATCCAAATTTTCCTGTCAACAAGATACGAATTGAAACATTTAATAGATTTCTTGTGTCATCATAGTATTTGTATTTACTTGAAGGGACATGATGATTTATATATTCAAATGCCTTTGAGACTCACAGAACATACGAACAGATTGTACTTTATTGTCAAAAATATTGAGCACTTTGTTGCAGCATGTATAAGTAGCTTTCACAGTATCAGAATCCTGTATAAATCCAAACAGTGACATTGAAAATATGTTATTTGAAGTCAGACAGTTAAGACGTCCATTGCAAATTACCTTTTCTAGAATTCTCTAAAATGCAGGCAAAAGAGAAGCTGGATGAAAGTTTGACAGTATTTTTTCATCTACTTTCTGATACAAACTATCAGTCATTCTCGAAATGTTCCCCTAACAAATGACCGATTACACAAATAACTTAATATGTTATAAGACTCAGAAGAAAACTCTTTCCCTAACTTTGTTGCCACGTTATGATGACGGCAAAAATATTTTAATATTAGAGATTTTATGATAGACATTACCTCTAATGTTGTTATTTGTAATTGCTGGACAGAGATATTCCTCACAATATAACAAACTTTCAGAAGCAGTTATGAAATCTTCTTAAGGACTTTATTAATAACAGTTAAGCATGTTCCATTTATGTCAAGAGGACTATACATCACTCCAGTGCATGTCTTTGAAGAGTGAAGTAAGCAATTTTTGGATTACTATCTACTAGGTATTTTTATACCTTGGTCAGTATTGGCGTGTACCCGTAAGAAAAACAACTGTTGCCTATGCTCTGAGAGGCTATTAACTTTTGATTTTATGATATTATTTTCTTCATTAGAAATTTCTGAACAAGATATTATCAGTGGCTAAGCAATTAGTTATGCTAGTTGTGAGACTTACTGTAGGAATGTACATTGTTACAGACTGTAATGAACGCTTACTGGAAGAGATTTCAAGAAAATCTATATTATAATCACAACAACCATTCTTTTTTAGTTTCTGCTGTTAAACAGTGCAATTGAGCATCAAGCTGATTTGTGAACAGACTAAAACCAGCTACAGATGGTTGGTATGTATTTATATTACTAATAATTTAGTATAAAATTCTACTTGTTGCACATGTTGCTATATGCCAGACTAACAATATTTACTAACTAATGGTGTATTGACTGTTTTTATTATTCTATTTATAGTGTAGAATTCAATACACCATTTTCTTGCTTATTATGAGTTCATTTGGAAAACCAGTTTACCTACTAATTCTTAATCAAGCAATACTAATAACTGCTTCTGTTACTGTCTCTGACCAGATTAACAACAGTACTGTTTTTCCCTATTGTTACTATAATCTCTGAGTGATGTATATATAGTGTTACAACATTCAAAAATATAATGAGGAGAAGAAGACACTAAGTTGAATGCTGTGAAATATATTTCATGACTTTCCTTTGTCTCAAAATATCGTCTTCCACCAATGTATAAAAGAATTCTTATTCCAATTACTCCATTCCAAAAATTACATTCAAAATTAGTTACTTGTAATATAACTGAATTAATGAAATTTAAGCTGGCTTTAAAGAAGGTCATAATGTACATATGTACATAATCAACTGCTTTTGGCAAGCTGACGATTTATAGATTTGTACAGAGTAGAGAAAATATGACCTGATCGTCTTTCATTATTATAAATATTATTTGAGTGTACATCTAGAGCAGATGTGTTATTTAAATTTGTATATTTAAACATGAAACTGCTGTTGAGTACTTTTATAGCTCAGATATCTATGAAAATTATACTTACAATGAAACTCAACAGACTTATTTAGACGTTTTATGACACCTTTCTCATAAACACACATAAGAAACGCATTTATTCTTCTATCTGGATGAAGGCTTCGGAATTTAGATGAAAATTACTTCCTCATTACACAAGTGTTTATTTTCGTGAAGCCTGATAGTCCCATGACTTAACAACAGATATGAGGCTATCTGACGATGGAAATTTTGTAGAAGTTGTTTTTAAGTCCCTCTCCTTCCTCTTTCAGTGAGCTATTTGACCCCATCTTTGTCCAAAATTAAAAACATTGCGATTCAAAGTATTTGGAATTTGTGCTTAATCATTCATAGTATTATCACTCTAAAAAATTGTGAGGCTATCTTGTGCATTAACTGGTTGTTCAGCTTCTCATTTTCCTTATAGTCAAAATATTTTATTGTTATCACTAATATCTGTTACAATGTGCATATGTAAGAACGTTTTATTTTCTTAACATTTTGGAGAAAGTGAGCAAGATAGGATCTTTGCATGTTTTCATGGTTATATATGTTTCTCTATTGATTTTCATCTGTACAGTTATATACGATTATAAATTTGATTAAATCGTGTTTCTGGATGGCATTTAAAGATACTTTATTCCGAAAGTGGACTCAAAATATTGCAGTTCAACAATTGAATGCATCATTGTAATATGCCTCTGACTTGTAACATTTTAGATCATCCCATTATCAACAAACACATAGCCATGTTTCAGATTTGTAAGGTGTTACAGTATTCTTTTCCAACAGTTACAACTTATTACCAGTTATTGTATTAATAATGAGGTAGTTATTTTCAAGTTTGGTCATACTATATTCATTGAAATAAGTTCACAATGCAATACTGAAATCATATTGTAATAGCCAAATAATACTTCTAGGGTATTTGTATATGTCAATAATTTTGTACGAATCTACTTTAAAATCTACACTGCTGCTATATCCCTGATGCTGAGAGTGACAATGAATCTTGGTCTCATACATAACAAAAAAATTCAATGTAGTTGCCTGAAAATTGTTACATAATTACAAAATACGCATTATCTATATACTATTTGCAAGCACAAACCTCTAGATGAACCTACAATCCTGAAAATAACTCTACTCCATATCATTTACGATTGGAATCAGTTGGTATGAAATATTCAAACTTTTAAAATACTTGTCTCATTATTAATCACGTTCGACTGAGAAATTAAAGTTGACATATTCATTTTCTCACTGTAGCAGCAAACCATGTGTAATTGAGAAATGTCGTTTTCAGAGACATACTGTGACCGCTTATGACAATCAGACCATTTGCATGCATGTATGACGGAGAGAGGGATAAATATCACCGCCTGGTATTGACGTCAGACTTTTTCAGACCACACTGAATGGCACAATACAGCACCAACATGTCATTAGAAACCTCAACTTTCTGCAGGCTCACATGCACTGGTTTCGAAATGAATGACTGTTCTTTCTCTGGCCTCCGCAGACAGTCCACCTTGACGATATGAAATGGGATCCTTATTTTCTACACAGAATGGACAGTTTGAACCCCATCTAGGGTCGTTTTTACTGTCCACTCCAATTTCAGAAAGAGTGAAGAGCCGTCAAACGCTATAGACAGCTTGTTGTACATAGATATAATCAAGGAATGCCTCTACATTTGGAAGGCTCTAAAGACTCTACAGCATCTAGTATATGTTCCCATGGAATATTACCAGGTCCGTGCAGTAGCACTAACTCCATGTATAAGTAGCAGCATTTAATTTAAAGAGCCTTGTGTTATCATATTTTGTTCTAAGGTTGTGTAGCTTTATAGTGGAGAGCATGTAGTTAAAGAGCCTATGGAATCCAATTGTACAATATATTTCGCCTATTTCGTATTCTGTAAAGTCTCGGTTGCACATTAACACTGCTAACCAAATTTCGAAAATTTTCATTTGTGTTAACTGCAGAGAGCAAATGACTTCAAATTATCTTTTCATCAGTTCTAAACTCTTAATCTTCGGTTTCAGCAATTTAAAATGTCGCTTTTCCGTGGACAGTTTTTGAACTCACAATGCAAGTCTACTAAGTCCACATATTGTCTCTTTTTTCTCACTCCTTTCTTCCCGTTCTCTCCCGCTCTCTCGGGATTTATTAAATTCACCACTAAAACAGTAAACTTGGTAGAGTCCCAATGAAGAAACATGTTTGCTTGATGATAATGATGATTATGATGGTGTAACACGCTTCGCCGGTTTGTTTTGAGGTGTATTCATAAATTCGATAACAGTTTGCTGGAATTGTATTATAGTTATGATAGATATTAAATCCATGCATCAACATTTACGAAGAAACTTAACTTTTTAATTCATTTAGGCTAGGTGGGAATATAGGGAGCTAAATAGCTTTCTCACTATTTGTTTTGTTTCCATATCAGTACAATCACTACTTTGCACTGTTGAATACGTTAGGAGAAAAAAGAAGTCTGAAACAAGTGTAATAAAGCCATGAGGATTAGAACCCTAAAGAAACACAAATCTGAAGCAAGGAAATGGCAAGCACGCTTGCGCTCTTGCGCTAACCCGTATCGAAATATGCAGAGCTTGTTTGAATTTTTCGTGGTTTTACTGAGATCAAAGGATGAATACTTTAGCTATATTTTGTGTGAGATACCGTAAGCTACTTCTGTTACGGCAACATAACTCTCTGCTCTGAAAAGGCAATAAAACCCATTTTATGAATTCGATTTTGTTGTTTTATTTTAATAATACAAGTCCCGTACCATTAATCATTTCTCACATGGGTCAGTACGTTCAGACAAACCGCGAGAAGGACAAGCGACAAACTGGATTCTGTCGCCCCATCAGATCGCTTGAGAACATTGAGGTAGTGTTCGTCTCTACAGTTGTGTGGTCAGAGCGGCCGAATACCATGCGAACGGTCCGGGTTCGATCACCAGTTGGGTCGGAGATTTTCTTCGCTCAGGGACTGGGTGTTGTGTTGTCTTCAGAATTATATCAACGACACGTAAGTTGCGGAAGTGCTGTCAACTGAAAAGATTTGCACCAGGCGACCCAGTCTATCCAAATGGAAGGTCCTAGCCACACGACGTTTCATAGAGATAGTGAAACCTTGAATCGTGCATTTCCCACAGCTATCTGCGCGCAGACATACGTCCACCTTCGGACTTCCCGATCGTTCAGTGAGGCGAATTCTTCACGATGACCTTCATTACCTTCCATACAAGTTGGCCGTTGGGTAGGAACTCTCCGAACGTGACTTCATGGAGCAACACAAGTAATTGCACTTTTCTATTACGTTCTTGAGGACGTGATCATTTTCTCCAGTCATGAAGCCCATTTTCACTTGGCTGGATGCGTCGACAAAAAGAACATGCACAAACAGGGCCACACTAATTCCCGAGCATTGCGAGTCACCTAACATCACAGTGTAGCGTGCAATTCTCTCAGGTGGGTTTGCTCCTCCCTGGATTTTTGAGGAAAGAGGGGTCACAGTGACAGTGACTTCAGACCGCTATGTGTTATTTTACATGAGCTGACGAATGGACTTTGTGGCAATTTGCTTCCAACAGGACAGAACAACTGCTCACTTACATTCAAGGGTATCATTGGCTGTTTTGGGGCAACATTTCCCGCAGCGCCTGATTGCAATAAATGGTGATTTGGAGTGGCTATCCCTCTCCCACGATTTGGTCCATTACGATATTTTGAAGAGGGGGAATTTTTAAATTCTGTATTCATGTCAACCGTCCAAAAACTCTAGGAGACTAGGAGGCCAACATTGCGGACAGATGTTGCCAATATATACCGTTGCTATGATGGTAAGAATTGTAATAAACGCCAGAAATCGGCTTCTTCAGTTGCATGGGCAATGGGAGGTGTCACAAACCAGATAAGATTTTTAAAACAGCGTGAACCATATCCTTAGATATGTACCTACATTACTAAAAAATAAAATTCTCATTCATTAAGTAGATTTATTGCATCCGAAATCAGGTAGTTACACTATCGCACCGTGTGTAAGGGAAGCCAGCAGTGAAATCTTGATACAGTGCATAGAACGAGTATACTTAATTAGTACTCTAAGGTAACTGGATGCTTTGGAATGAAATAATTTCAAAATATTGATCTATTAGAGCAATCAGATGATAAGAAATAGGATAAACCTAATACAGAAAAGTAATATTTTGGCTGAAAATGCTCATAAGGTTTCACTAAAAAGATACATTCATATTCTTAGCAAGTGAACAAAACAGATTTGATAAAATTGTTTAAGAACTTGTTGTTGGGATAGTTAACTTTTCCTTTACAGTGTGCTCAGGTGGAAGAGTGCGTGACGATGCTGTGAGTACGGAGCGATTAATTTTGGATACAATTTCCTCACTGTATTATAAAGTAGGAAAATTTTTCAATACATTCTATTCTAAATGTAATTATATGTTATTTTAAGTGAATTAATTTCTCCTTTGTCAGAACCTGCAAACCTCCAGAGTATTTTGAAGCACAACTTCATTATTCCTTACTAGAGACATAAATGATTTTTCGTATTGAGTAGCTCCAAATGTGTTGTTGAAAGGAGGAAATCTACTGTATCTAGAAATCCACTTCGACTGACCATTGCGTGAGATACATTTCAGCATATCACTAGCAACCACTCTGTGCTTAGATGGTTGCAATAAGTCTGTTTACAGACCGGTGCATAGCTAGTTACCGGTCTTTACATGTAAGTGAAGTGATGGAAGCGATCACAAGATATGCAGGCACTGTAATTTTTTTATTGTCAGCTGTGGTTCAAGACTGTTTCACGGTTACAGGAAATATCGTTTCCGTAGGATATTTCTTTGTAAAACAGAAATAATGCACTGTTTCCAGTAAACTGATAATTTAAGATCGTAGTTCAGCGTAGAATTTGAACGTAAGTGTGCATCGGGTAATTTTGTAGAGGCAAGTTATTTGTTATTTGTCTCTTAGACCATTATAGTACTTTAGGACTGATCATACTTTCTACCTCCTACGGATAGGGGCAAGGGCAGCCCGGCGATAGATGCTACTTTGTAGGGAGAGGTGGGGTACGGTACGTGGGGCGCGGAGTAGTTTTAGAGTTATGGAAGATGAATTGCGACTTTTCAGCAACCATTACAATTCATTAGTAATGAGTGACAACAGTGAAACGTCAGTATTGGTTAGTAAAAACTGAGAATCTATTTTGTTTCTGTTTCAAAATACTATCGGTCAATCTACGAACTAAATCGACCGTGGCCTTCTCATAGGAATCATGACAGGATTTGCCTTAAGCGATTTAAGGCAACCACAAAAAACCTAAATGAGGATGGTCTCGATGGGATTTCAACCAGCGTCCTCCCGTCCAGTGTCTTACCACTACACCATATCGCCTGCGACAGCTTCTAAGAGTGAGTGATAATGCGGGCGAAACGTTCCCTTCACATTGCTCGCAATCGTCGGGGCGTCATAAGGGCACACAACTCTACTGGTCGGGCAACCCATTGGCAGTAGACCTTGCTCATACGTAAGAAAATAAACCAATGTATTGTATTGTGCGACTTCAAGATTATAAGATCAATAAAATCTTTTATCCTTTTTTGAAATTTCAGCTATTTCAGACGATTCTTTTTTGTTGCTGCCTTCTTCGGTGTACTCAACAATATGGATCCACTTCTTGAGAAGAGAGTTTCGTTTTAGCCAGGAGCAAACGTCGGTGAAGGTTTTGGACAATGAGTAAGATTTCGGGACAGAGGACGAGGAAAGAGAGCCAATAAGATAGATCAAAGTTTGCTTACTTCAAATGTCCGCTATTGAATTCCCATTACGTCCTGTACACTTTACTTCTCTTACCTCTTCAAAGCGTTTGAGGTAGAAAATTACTGCAAATACAATAGTTTGGTATCCGCGTTAAACTGTGGCTGGGTAAGTCTTCTCACAAGTCAGTTAAAGGCAAGAGTTCACCATCTTCAATATCGTGGCTAGTACAGCATTATGGTGTCGAATCCATGCATATCGATGGAGGCACCGTTATTAACTGATATGTTGCTGGCAGGTCTCAAGGCTGCGGGCAGTGAAAGGACCAAGCCCACTGAGGATTCTCAACGACAAAGTTTATTTACCATTCATCGAAACAACCAATACAGCTAATAGCACAGCGACACAATGATATCAAAGTTTACTAATTGTTCAAATAATAAGTAGAGTCGAAAACTCAGAAAAATCTTTCAACGCCATAAGCGTAACGTTTAAGAATATATACTTTAATTTAAAACAACTGGCTGTGATTTCCTTCAGTAAAAGAATTTTTTCTGAATTTGAAACTTACGTTTTAGCTTGCCACGAAACTCAGTTGCTAAATACAGCTTCCCTTTCTTTAAAAAAAATTAAGAAAAAACTTTACAGATATTCTACTTGTTGAATGTAAATACTTTAGACAAAATCATTTAACAGAGGACTAACGAGCCTGCCGCCTCCAAACGGGGTTGAAATTCTTTGAATAGTTTAAAACACGAAAAACATGATTTACAAGCTACAGTTTTAAAACCAGAAAAAACTTTCTTAGGCGTAGAATACATGTATCAATTACAGTACTCCTCAAGCTTAGGAGCCTTCCGCTTTCGTAGACCCATTTAGTTGAATAGGTCACGCGGCAACGCGTGAGGAGGACAAGAACAGTTTTGAAACTTCCTAGCAGATTAAAACTGTATGCTGGACAGAGACTCGAGCTCTGGACCTCTTCCTTTCGCGGGCAAGTACTCTACCGTGTGGGCCACCCAAGAACGACTCACGATCCGTCCTCACAGTTTCAGTTCTGCCAGGACCTCGTCTCCACCTTCCAGATTTCACAGAAGCTCTTCTGCGAACTTTGCAGAACTAGCACTCCTAGAAGAAAGGACAGTTTTAATTTACTTTAGGCATTTTGAGAAGCAACTTCGGGGATGTGATTAATAAAAGAGGGCATATTGAGGAAACACAAGCAAACAGGTGTTATGTTCGTGGATGGAAAACATATGAGTTTAGTTCTTAGGCAATGTGTTAGGAACTAAAAGTATATAGCGGGAGATCATTTATTTCATATACAGATGATTGCAGTAATCCGCACGGACATAATGATTCAAAAGCACAGGAATCAGTAAATTGAAACGATGTCGCCACTGGTAACTAACTTGTATACTGAAAAAATGATAGACTACGCGAACATAGGAGTAGTTTGTCACGGACTGAAAATCGTCACGATACAGTTTCTCTCATCACAGAGCAGTATTCTCCGAAAGTGACCAGGATCGGTGTCTGGTGCTAGCTGATGGCAATAATAAGCACATGAACAGAAAGGAAATTTAGGCGGCGGTGCACGCAGCTGGTGGACATCCCGGATGTTTAATTGTGAAATTTGGTCATAAGACCCATGATGAAGCAAACGATTTCTGGTATCTCGGGAACAGAATAGATAAAGAGGGAAAATTCAAAATAAACATAATAGCAATGATTGGTCAAGTAGAATCAAAGCAGTCAGAAGGCAGAGGACCAAAACATGAGGAAGGAATTGAAACTTTGTCACAAATTACGAGATGAGTAGTTTCCGAAAAAATTATTTCAAGAACGTAGAAAGTAAACAATTGCTATGAGAAGTTCAAATATGAATATACAAGGTAGTTAATAGATGATGAGATATGGACCTCATAACGGTACAGCCTCCCCCAAGGCCTCATATGAAATTACGGTATATTAATAATTTTTACTTATGGACCGTCTGACAGCAACTGAATAAAACACAATTTTAGTGCCATACGCGTTTCGCCTTTATTTTCTGCAAGGCATCATCAGTGGCAGGTTGTGTGGACAATTTGCTACTTATTACGCTCCTGTTGCATTTTTGGTGTTGTTCTTCTTCTTATGAACGCCAATTTGCGGTTTTTTCCCCATTCCACAACACTATACACTGAACGCTTTAAAACAAGCGTTCAGTGCATAGTGTTGTGGAATGGGGAAAAAACCGCAAATTGGCGTTCATAAGAAGAAGAACAACACCAAAAATGCAACAGGAGCGTAATAAGTAGGAAATTGTCCACACAACCTGCCACTGATGATGCCTTGCAGAAAATAAAGGCGAAACGCGTATGGTACTAAAATTGTGTTTTATTCAGTTGCTGTCAGACGGTCCATAAGTAAAAATTATTAATATACCGTAATATTACACGCAACTGAGAAAGACAGGACTATAAAAGTTGAAGCTCATATGAAATGTTTAATACCACCTTTTTATATACGCATTTGGATGGTTATCGGACAATTCAGTGTTTCCTAAGGCCGTGTATGTGTGTCTTTATATGTATCATTCTGTCCTATTTGATAAAAAACTTGATATTCATTGCGAAGGCATGTGGAATGTTCTGGAAGGTCGTGCGTTGTCTTAATTATCGGTGGATTTTTGTCACTGATAAAATTATGTACATATACTACATTAAGTAACTAATCAAGAAATTGATGTAGTAAGTCCTTAGCAATAAATAACTAGAGACTGCTGAGATGTTAGCAAGAAAAATCAATGCTTCTCATTAACAAAATGGTAATCTAAAAATCCAGTAACAGAAGACCTACCCATCTTGAGAAACAGTTTAAAAGTTACTACCAAGCGATGGCCGGCCGGAGTGGCCTAGCGGTTTTAGGCTCTTCAGTCTGGAGTCAGGTTCGAATCCTGCCTCGGGCATGGATGTGTGTGATGTCCTTAGGTTAGTTAGGTTTAAGTAGTTGTCTAGGGGACTGATGACTTCAGATGTTAAGTCCCATGGTGCTTAGAGCCATTTGAACCAATTTGAGGGGAATTTCGGCAGCGGCCCGAAGATCGTCGGTGGGGAATCCCATGGGTAGATGCAATGCTCTCCTGAGGACGCGGTTCTGCAGACTCTGGAGTTTGTCCAGGTGCCGCTTCGCCGCATATCCCCAGACAGGGCAGACATACTCAATTACTGGACATATAAGGGCCTGATAGACATTTACTCCTACAGAGCAGGGAAGGGAGCTGGTTGTGTTGAGGACTGGCTATAGGATGGGCGTTCTGGCACAGACCTTCCTGTGGACCTCGCCTATGTGGAGTTTCCACATTAGCCTCGAGTCCAAGGCTGCACCGAGATACTTTGCGGATCTGCGCCAGAGGAGTCGGGATGAATGGGGGGGGGGGGGGGGGGGGGGGGGTCCACATCTCCCGAGTCTCCGGGTGATCAGCAAAGGCTGTGTCTTTTCAGGATTGATGGTGATGCGCAAGCGATGGGCCTCGGTTTCTGTGTTATCTACAACCCTTTGTAGCCTACGAATGGCTAGGTCCTTATTCGCATTGCGAGTGAAAAAGGCTGTGTTGTCAGCATACTGTGCGGTGTGCATCAGGGGGGGCGTTTTAGTGTCCGCAGTTACAGACTGTACAAAACGGGCCCCAGGACCGATCCCTGTGGCAGCCCAGCACGAATACGCCTTTTGGTGGAGGTGATTGCTTTTATCTTGTCAGAGGAAGTCCTATTCATGAAATAGATTTGGATTAACCTGACTATGCTCCCGGAGAGCCCCTGTGTGTATAACTTGTGTAATAGCCCTTTGTGCCCTAATGAGTCGAAGGCCTTGGCTACATCAAGTAGCACTATCCCACAGTAGCATCTGTCATTGAACCCCTCTGTGGCTGCTTCCTCCAGTCTCATGATCAGTTGTGGGGCAGAGTACTTCTGTCGGAATCCGAATAGGAAGTCCGGCGGAAGTCGTTCGTCGGATGTGTGCTCTCGTACAGGAATAAGCAGGAGGCGCTCACAGAGCTTGTTGAGAATTGGTAAGAGGCTAATCGGTGTGTAGTGCTGCGGGAATGAAGGGTCATTCCCTGGCTTTGTATCGCCACCGCCTCCGCGTGTTTCCAGTATGCTGGGAACTCGCAGGTTCGAATAATCTCGTTAAAGAAGTTCGCGAGGTGTTCGATAGCCGAGGGCGGGTGTTTCTAACTAGCTGGTTGGTGACGCTGTAGTGTCCAGCCGCCTTTTTTGTAGGGAAGGACCTAATTACTTTTGCCACGTCTTCGGGGGCGAAAAGTGGGGTTTCGTCCTCTGGGTCGCCCTCAGCATTGAGGTAGACTGCCTCTTCGTGTTCGTTATCTTGGGATTCTGCCACTAGAGACTGCTTCTCGAAGGTGTCGGCGAGGGCGTTGGCCTTTTCAGCATGGCTGTAGGCCAGACCCCACTCGCCGTGCAGTGGCGGCATCCTAACGCGTCTTTTGGTGAATTGCTTGGTTGCTTGCCATAGTTTATGACCGTCTACTTTGAGGGCTGCGAGGCGGTTTTGCCATTGCTGGCTTCTGTGCTAATTGAGCGCTGCCTTCAGCTCTCTCTGTAGACGACTGAGCAGACTCCAGGTGGCCTGATTTCTGGTGATCTTCCACTCTTTTGCCACTCTGTTCTTGTGTCGGATTTGAGCTAGCAAATGTTCCGGGAGTTGTACTTGCGGGGGCATGCCGTCCCTTCGTGGGAGAGTGGCATCTTCCGCTGGCTGCAAGATGGTACCTGTTAGGTCTCGTAGTGCTTGTTCTACTGTTTCGGCAGTAGGCGGCGGAGCGCGGGCCATATCAGAGGCGACAGTTTCTCGGTATCGCTCCCAGTTTGTACGTTTGTAAGACGTCTGGTACCGTGGGTGGGCTATCCATTCTCCCACATACACCTCTAGAACGACTGGGTTGTGGTCAGGAGACATTCTGTTGATTGTCCTTGCGGCCACAAACCCCGCGAACCTCCTAGTGAGGGATATATCCAACACGTAGGGGCTACCTCCACTTTTTGAAAAATGTGTGGGCTCGACCAGATCCCACGTTTCGAAGTGGTGGTTGCGAGCTAGTTGTTGCAGTTTGGCGCCTGCTCTGCAGGTTACTCTAGAGTTCCAATTGGGGTGTTTGGCATTGAAGTCACCTCCTGTTACGAGTTTACTTTCAATTTTTCCTACAGCAGCTGTGTCTCCCTCGTCTATATCGTCTTGTGGTGGTCGGTAGATTGCAACAACTGTTACGGGTCTAGTGGCAGTGGTTACTTCCACCGCCACTGCTTCGGTTTTATTGGTAGCTAGTAAGAATACCTGGTGGTGGGAGATTCCTCTTTTGATGTGAATGGCCAGTCCTCCGCCTAGAGTTGGCCTGTCTCTGCGGTAGCTGACGTAGTTGGGAACTGTCGCTTTTATTCCCGGTTTTAGGCGGTTTTCCCCATCATGCTTATGTCGACGGAGAACTCCTTTTTTGTGGACCCTCGCAGCCTTGGTAGCCTGCCATGTGGTTTTTTCCACACAGCACGGCACTGTATCTGCGGGTCCATGTTTAATATTGTGCATGTCCTGGTGTCGTGAGTTTCGGCGCATTTTCTGCAGAGAACGTGCATCTGACAACGGGCGGCTATGTGATCCAGTACCTTACACCTGAAGCTTTGCACCATCTTGTTCTTGGGGGTGGAGCGGCTCCGTGGTGACGGGCTGCCAGAACAGCTTTCATCTCGCGCCTGTTCTTGGGTATGTCCGGCAGAGTGACTTGAAAAAATGGCGACTTACTCTCTGCCCCATTTTTTCCCATCTGCTAGATAGTTTTTACAACAAATCCCTCGGCAGTCAGGTCTGTCTTGACTGCCTGGGCAGAGAGCTGTCTGGGGAGGTCCTAATGACGATGTTTTTGTTTCTTGTCTTGTGGTGGAAACGGGTAGAGTGGTATACACTTGTCTGTAAGGGCATTTTTATGGTGTGTAGTCTTCTATGTTGTGTAGTGTGATCTTTATTTGGTCCCACCCCCCCTCCCCCTGTTGATTTCGCCTTGAAGTTGTCCCCCTTGAATTGTGTTTTGATCATGTCGTGGAGTTCCTCGTAGTTGCGGGGAAACTCCACTACGATCGGTGGGAGGTGGTGTGGTGTGTGATTCTGTGCTGTTGTTTCGTGTGGTTCGTCTGACGCATCGGCCACAGCCTGGAACCTTTTCGGGGTGGGTTCCACTTCCCGTGCAGATGGAGGTCTCGGTTGGCGAAAGGTTTTCCTCGCCAGCACAAAGCTCTCCGAATCGTCCTCGGTTTTATAGTTCCCTTCTAGGGCAGCGATTTCCTGCTTCCCTTCCAGGTCGACGACAGGTGCTGTCGGGGCTCAGGAACTGCGGGATCCTCAGGGGCAGGTGGGCAGTGATTTGGGTTGGAGGGGTGGGATTCGTGCTTTTCTTATGTCTGTCCTTTCTGTCCATCTTTGCACGCCACTGTTTCATGGACGTGCACTTGAGTGGAAGGGGGTGGGGGGCGGGATTTGAGGAATTGTGATCAGGTGGGGGGTTGGGTACTAGTTGTGGGTTTGGGGAGGATTTTAGTTGGTTGACGGGACTTTTACTTGCCATCATTTAGGTCGGGGATGTGTTGGGCGAGTCGGTTTGGGCGTTGGCAAGCAGGAGCGGACCTAGGATAGGGGAGGGAGGGAGGGGATCACAAATACTGACAACGTAACTATTTGTCTGTGTCTTGTGTGTATTTGCATTTTGTGTAGACGTCGCAATGTCCGGAGTGGAAAAGGGGGGCTACTGCCAGGGGATTGGCAGTTGCAACCTTTGTTGGCACCATTGGGTTTCCCGGTTGCATTGCTGGCTGGTAGACGCGGAGTTCGTGACGGAGGCGGCGGAAAACCCGTCTTTGGTTCCGCGGCCTGCTCTTTCTTCCCGTGAGGTTTTGCTGGTGGTCGGTTTCGCCTTGGAGAGAGTCCGACATGTTTCCCTCCTGACTTCTTTAGCCTTGGCCTTGTCTAAGCCCTGGACCGCCTGTTCCACTACAGAGATGATCTCAGTGGAGGGCAGCTGAGCTGGCGTCGGTGCAAAGTTGAGTCCCTTTTCGAGTAGGCCACAAACCTTCCTCACTCCATTCTCAATCATTGCTTCCCTTTAATGCCCCTCGACTCTTATTACTGCCGTTTAGGTTGCGTAAAAGTTGTAATTAGGCTTTCACTCCATCTGTTTTACCCCTGATACCTTCAGAATCTCAGATTTTCCCCGAGGTCAGCTTCTACCAGTTTTCCATTCAAAAAAATGGTTCAAATGGCTCTGAGCACTATGGGACTTAACATCTGTGGTCATCAGTCCCCTAGAACTTAGAACTACTTAAACCTAACTAACCTAAGGCCGTCACACACATCCATGCCCGAGGCAGGATTCGAGCCTGCGACCGTAGCAGTCGCGCGGTTCCGGACTGAGCGCCTAGAACCGCTAGACAGTTTTCCATTCTTTTGTAAGGAATTACTCTTAGCATTCTACAACCAGGGCTTGTTAAATTGATAGTTCGTTAAAATTCACACCTGTCAAAATCTGCTTTCTTTTAATTACAAGTATTACTATATTCTTCTTCAAGTCTGAGAGTATTTCCCTGTCTGATATATCCTCCAGTTCTCTCAAGGCTATCTGCAGTTTCGATGGAATTTCGTCTACTACTGGGGCCTTGCTTCGACTTAGAACTTTCAGCGCTCTTTCAGCTTCTGCTTGAATCAATGTATCTCCCTTCTCACCTTCATCTACGTCGTTATACATTTCCATAATACTCCCTTTGACTTAAGATCCCTTGTATAGATCCTTTATACACTGCTACCACCTCTCGACTTTTGCTTCATCACTTAGTACTGGTTTACTGTCTGATGTCCAGATATTCATACAGCTGTGTCTCCGTTTTAAAAGTGTCTCTTTAGTATTCCTGTAGGTAGTACATATCTTTCATGTAGTGAAATACGCTTCCAAAGTCGTAAATTTGTTCTCTAACCATTCCTGCTTAGTCTGTTTCATTTGCTGCAGTTTTATATTTTCTCCTGTCATCAGTTAAATCTCTGTAATCAGTTACACTCAACGTGTCCTGAGATATCCAAGGATTTCTACAAGGCTTTGTCTTTTTGCCTATTTCATTCCCTGTTCACTAGCTTAATTTTTCCAGGAACTCACAGACAGCGTAGAAAAAGGATGTATGATTGGATTTATGTCTAGTATTACCTAAGTGAAAGCTGCTGATTCTTAGGAATAAACTCATATTTTTAAGAACAATTAACATTAAAGAAAATAAGTATTGATGGTTAGTGTGAGAATTCCCAGGCTCCTGAACAGGGGTCGACAAAACGTTACACCACATATTGCTCGAACTACCCGTTTCTGAGCCAAAGATATCCTTTCTGAAGAGGAATACAATATCCCATGACAGAAGTGGATGAAAATAAACAAAATAGACTGTATTCTTGTTGGACACTCACTCATTGCAGATATAGTTCTAATTGTGAGTACAACAGCCCTCAGTTTTGGGAAAAGATCATGAGCATGGGAGCTCCATGACTGGTCACTATCTATCTGAGCACATAGAAAATGGAATTGTGGGGACTCACTAATCACATGCCCTCTCTGTGTAACCAGAATGTCAGTTTTAGTTGAATTTTATGTTATAAACCTTAAAAACTGAGTATATATTAATTTGCACTTATCATCCTTCACTACCAAGTTCAAGAATCAACTGCCATACTAGAAGGCATAATATATATATATATATATATATATATATATATATATATATATATATATATATATAAAACAGCAGTGGTCCCAGAAACGACCACTGAGTGTCCCCTCCGCCCCCCCCCCTTCCAACTCGTAAGATTGTGAACCGATACAGAGCAGCCCGCCTGTCCCATATCGCCGAAAGACAGGCTGCCTTCGTAACTGTCCCGAAGACTTTGGAATGACTGATTTTGTGGCATGATGCATCGTGTTGCGTTAGTGCTGTAATCCACCCATTCATGTATGCTATCAGTGTTCAAAAGTAGCCTGTTGCCATTACAGCCTTTAATTTGTCTGAATGCGCACCCATCGTCCCTGCTTTCTTTTGGGCACTGCTCTGAAAGGTATTTGAATCCAGATGGAGCAGAGGTCCCTCGAGTTCTAATCAACGAGACACAGAGATCGAAGAATGTCTCAAGACCAAATTGCGTATACAGACCACTTCTCAGAGGAATTAAGAGACGATAAAGGGATCTACACCATGTGATCAAATGTATCCGGACACTTGACAGAAAATGATTTACAAGTTCGTGGGGTCCTACACCGGTAATGCTGGAATTCCGTATGGTGTTGGCAAACTCTTAGCTTTGATGACAGCTTCCACTCTCCCAGGCATACGTTCAATGAGGTGCTGGAAGGTTTCTTGGGGAGAGTCCGCCTATTCTTTACGGAGTACTGCACTGAGGAGATGTATCTATGTCTGTCGGTGAGGCCTGGCACGAAGTCGGCGTTCCTAAATATCCCAAAGGAGTTCTGTATGATTCAGGTTAGGACTCGGTGCAGGCCAGTGTATTACAGAGATGTTATTGTCGTGAAACCACCCCGCCACAGGCTGTGCATTACGAACAGGTGCTCAATCGTGTTGAAAGATGCAATCACCATCGCCAAATTGCTCTTCAACTGTGGGAAGCAAGAAGATGCTTAAAACATCAATGTAGGCCTGTGCTGTGATAGTGCCAAGCAAAACAACAAGGGGTGCAACCCCCTCCACGTAAAGGACGACCACATCATAACATCACTGCCTCCGAATTTTATTGTTGGCACTATACACGGCCATTCGCCCTAACCAGACCCTGCCATCGGATCGCCACATTGTGTACCGTAATTTGTCGCTCCACACAACGTTTTTCCACTGTTAAATCGTCCAATTTTTACGCTCCTTACACCAAGCGAGGCGTCGTTTAGCATTTACCGGGGTGATGTGTGGCTTGTGAGCAGCTGCTGGACCATGATATCGAAATTTTCTCACTTCCGGCCTAACTGTCATAGTACTTGCAGTGGATCCTGATGCAGTTCATACATTGAAACTTCCTGGCAGATTAAAACTGTGTGCCGGACCGAGATTCGAACTCGGGACCTTTCCCTTTCGCAGGCAAGTGCTCTACCAACTGAGCTACCCAAGCACTACTCACGCCCCGTCCTCACAGCTTTACTTCTGCCAGTACCTCGTCTCCTACCTTCCAAACTTAGCAGAAAGGCGAAAGGCAAAGGTCCCGAGGTCGAGTCTCGGTCGGGCACACAGTTTTAATCTGCCAGGAAGTTTCATATCAGCGCACACTCCACTGCAGAGTGGAAATCTCATTCTGGAAACATCCACCAGGCTGTGGCTAAGCCATGTCTCCGCAAAATCCTTTCTTTCAGGAGTGCTAGTTCTGCAAGGTTCGCAGGAGAGCTTCTGCTAAGTTTGGAAGGTAGGAGACGAGGTACTGGCAGAAGTAAAGCTGTTAGGACGGGGCGTGTGTCGTGCTTGGGTAGCTCAGTTGGTAGAGCACTTGCCCGCGAAAGGCAAAGGTCCCGAGATCAACTCAACTAAGTACCTGGGTGTTAAAATTACGAACAACTTCAGTTGGAAAGACCACATACATAATATTGTAGGGAAGGCGAGCCAAAGGTTCCGTTTCATTGGCAGGACACTTAGAAGATGCAACAAGTCCACTAGACAGCTTACACTACACTTGTTCGCGGCGTGCGTGCGCGGTGTGATAAATCTTTTGCATTTCTTTTATGTTTTCGTCTTCTTTAAAGGCAAAGAGAAAAGATGAATAGGTAGCCCATCATAGAGACTATGCCTACCGTCAGGTACTTTTGATTTTCAGTTTTTCTTGTACCAGTAGGAGGAAGGAGGGATTCGCGCTCAGCTAGTGAACGAGTGAGAAGCACGCCATTTTAAGCGAGTAATTGTAGACCGCCTTTTTGGGGTCGCTATGAATAAGTAAGGAGTATGTATTTCATATGTGCACCGTTTAGAAAAATATAGTATTGTTTTATTAACAGAAAGGTCTGTGAGTTGTTATTTCAAATAGTACGATAATTACATGAAATGAAGCCCACCTGTGTACTCTGGAAAATTACGAAGATCCGATAAGGTCAATGGGAACACGTTCAAGACTTCGAAGGTGAACACGGCGACCAAACGTAGCATTATAAAGAAGTGTAACCACAAATCTACAGCGGAGAAAGAAACTACTTCCCCCTGCAAAATAATAGGAACTAATACGAACTTACTTCCAGGCATAGCTCAGCTTATTGTGCTTGTCATTCATGCCGAAAAATTAATCTCACTAAATCAATACATTTTAAAAAGCCATGCATTTCAACATTTTATTATCATCTATTCCATTATTTTATTATATTATAAAGTGGCGACATGTGAGAGGCACATTACGTAGTGGGCAAAACTGTGAGTACTAGTATTGTTAGAAAAATTAATATAGATGTATGTTAAAAATTTCTTTATGTTCCATGTACGCTGATGATGTGACGGTGACGATGATGTGATACCGTCGCAGGTTCGAATCCTGCCTTGGGCATGGATATGTGTAATGTCCTTAGGTTAGTTAGGTTTAAGTAGTTCTAAGTCCTAGGGGAGTGATGACCTCAGCGGTTAAGTCCCATAGTGCTCAGAGCCATTTGAACCATTTTTCGATGATGTGATACTGAAGAAATACTATCAAAGGAAATAATAAATAAATTAGAAGGAAGAAGACGACAATACCAAGAGCGCACAACAAAGCACAATAGAGGAAGTACCATTTACAAGACAACGATCAGGTAGGACTGCGCAGTGCATATAGAGAATGCGTTCCCAGCAGACCTGTTAGAAAATCCAACCACCTATTTCCTAAAATCCAGAACCTAAAGCTTCAGAGATTAACGCTATTGTAGTCAAGTAGAGACAATGAAATTTCTTTGTTAGTACGGAAAATATATTGATTGAACAACAGTTGAGACTACAATTAGATACGGTTGTATACGCATGTCTTCACGTGAGAAGTAGCGCGGAGGTAAAATCTAAAGAGAGAAAATTAGATTTTGATAACTGCAGTGGCATAAGGATTTCTATAAGGGAGGGTCAAAACAATAAGGAAATGTCATTCGAAAATCAAAATGCCAATGTAGAGGATGTTCATTTGCAAAATGCAACAATGAAAAGTTTGGAACCGTTAAGCGGACATGTGATTGTTGTGCGCCCCCGGTAGCTCGATGGTCAGCGCGACAGACTGTCAATCCTAAGGGCTCGGTTTCGATTCTCGGCTGGGTCGGAGATTTTCTCCGCTCAGGGACTGGGTGTTGTGTTTTCCTAATCATCATCATTTCATCCCCATCGACGCGTAAGTAGCCGACGTGGCGTCAAATAGAAAGACTTGCACAATGCGAGCGGTCTACCACACGGGAGGCCCTCGTCACACGACATGATTATTATTATGCCACTGTTGCATTCGATGCCCGTGAATACAGAACATTTAATTACAAGCAATACGTTGATTACAGTGGACGTAACTAAAGGCAACTCGAGGCAAGGGAATATTTTAAATGAGAGTAGTACGCGTAGTACGGACGCATATGCTAACAGGCGTAGGGCGGAAGTGAGTAGGGAAGATACGCTAGCCTTATTTCGAGCCTTAACAGAAACCATACAGACAAGCATGAACGCAATGAAAGCAAACATAAATTCAAAAATGTCGGGTTCAGAGACTAAAATGTCAAGTTTAGAAACGATACAAGCAGACATGACTAATATGAAAACAGACATGACTAGTATGAAAGTAGATATGACCACAGTAGAGTCCGAGATCGGAAAGGATAATACGAGTACAAACATGACACACATTTGAGACGAGGTAAAAAATTTGCGCACAGAACTAAATATTCTGGACACGAAGTTCACACAGCAGATTTTGCAAACCTTCACGGAGGTGGATAGGAAAATTAATGAACAAGTACAAATTTCTGTCCACGGTATGGATGAGAAATTAAAAGGCATAATGGGAGAAAATTTTTAAACCCTAACACACACATACCGACAGGAGCTATCCGGAATTAGAGAAACCCAAGAGAATTTACAGGCAATGCAAAAGAATACGCAGGTCAACTTAGACGATGTACAATCAGAAGTAGAAAAGCTACATTCTTTCTGTGACGACTTGCCAGAAAATGTAGAGAAAATCACATTGGAGATACGATTACTCGGTTAGAACACAGTAGAATCAACTCAGACATTGTGCAGCTTTATGAATCGCTAAAGAGCAATGCAAAGGACGAAAATACAACGTCCGTAGAAAAATGCGTACGTGAACAGCGTACTTATGAGGAAGCGGTAAAGGAAGTAATGGGGGACAAGGAAGAAGAAATCTTAAAACGCGTAGGACATGATATCAGACAGTTAGAACAAAGGTTAAGAGACGAAATAGTTAGCAAACAAAGTACGGTAATATTATCAACGGGGGCGGTAAGCGGAGCGATAAACATCCATTCGTCGGTGGGAGAAGTCAGTGGCGCGGACAACAATGCCCAACCCACGCCGCGCGACCGCATGTCGACGCGCGACGCGAGCAACGGGCAAAATTTTGGTGAAACAAATATACCATCACAGCAGGGAAACGCTGTTCCGCCGTGCTTGACAACGTTGTTAATGGATGAGAGCTTAATAAAACATCTACAGTTTCCCGTATTCTCAAATGAGAAAAAGCGAACGCACTCGGTAGTGTTTGTCCGAGCCTTTAGAAATGTACTGCCCAGGACTTGGACAGCAGCTCAAATGTAGTAGGACACACCGAGGGTGATGCCCTTTTGTGGGCTACGGAGATGTCAGAACCTTGCGAGACATATGATCAGTTTGAGAATGCATTTTTAGATAAATACTGGTCAACAGCTATCCAGGAGAGGTTAAGACCCAATACCATATCATTAAAAATTTGGGGGGGGGGGGGTAAGAAGCTGTTTTGAAAAATACCTAAACAAGACCCGTTACTGGAATAATTCGACATCTCATGTCGATGTATTGAAAATCTTAAAGAACAAGTTACCAGCAAATGTTAGGGAAAAATTAGTAACCGTTCCCGAATACGATCTCGAGTATTTTCTTTCAGTGCTCGACTCAGTAGATCTGATTCATGAGGATGGGCAAGCCACGCCTAGTTATCGTAACGGTAATAAACACAACCCAAACGGGAAGAACAATTACGGTAACGGCAATGGCTTTGAAAATTATAACAGTCGTGTGCGTATGAATGAATGGCATCCGTATGCACCGCCGCGCTACAACGGACATCCGTACAATCGGCCTACCCATCAGCCACAGGGTGACCGAGGATACCAAACTAAATATCAGCCCCATAGGGCGGTAATGGCCGAGACAATAGAAATTCGAGGGAAACGTCGACAATAGGCGACAAGGATATGCAAATTACCAGGATCGGAAAATGCAACACAGGGATCCGACAGAAAACAGGCAGCCCGTACAGTCAAATCGAATCAACAGGGACACGAACTGGCGAGCACGCGAACATACGGTAAACATAGTAGAAGTGAGGACAGAAAATGAATCCATACCTTTACCGCCCGCAGGAAATATTAATCGAGCGTGACTAGAGGAAGAAGGTAATGAACTGTCAGTGTGCCACAGTACTAATATGAGCGACTTAAACACTAACACGAACAGGAACGGAAAGGAGGAAGTAGACACTGAAACAAACCTACACATATAGCATATCCGGAACCTATTTTAAAGGTATGACAAGGACGCAGAAATGAAAGAAGACTTGTTTACTGAAGAGAAAGAAACAACACGTAAGGTAAGTGAAATTATTCAAGCAACAATAAAGGTACAGGCGGGAAACATAGATGTACTAGTTGTTTTGGATACTGGCACGTCGACAAGCCTAATGTCTACTAGCTTGTTCAAAGAGATAGCGACGGAAGTAAATGTACCCACACTACCTGTAGAGAACTGTAAGATCGAAACGGCGATGGGAAGTAAATCTAAAGTTATAAAGTTACAGGCCAGCATACCCATTAGCATATGTGATGTAATTTTGCAGTGTACTTCCTCGTTGGTAGACAAACTTAATGTGAACTGTATACTTGGTATGAAGGTGTTCGTAAGATATGGGATGAAAATAGATATCGGCAGCAGGGAATGTCCATTTCATGTACGGGAGTGCACACGGACTGTGGACTTAATAACTACCGTGACAAATCAGAGTAGGCCAATACCAGACATTAATGTGAAACTTGTCTACCCTCAAGTCTTAATGGCAAATGAGATGGAACTTGATGAGGCTGGTAGGTAGCTCATCGATGAGCAAACAGTAGACAGTAAAATAAGTAAATCCACTTGTCTTAACAATGAACATCGAAGTAAACTGACAAAATGACTCTTCAAATATCATAATATTTTTCGTAAACAACCCAGTGTTATTAAGGATTATGAATATAAAATGGAAGTGTGCCCACACGAAACATATTGTAGAAAATCATATGGCACCCCTTGGGGCAAAGAAAGAGGAGGTAAGACAAGAAATAGAACGTATGATTAGGTGGAGAGTTATTGAAACATCGCACTCACCTTACTGCAGTCCGATTCTCGCAGTTGGTAAAACTGACGGAACGGTGAGGTTGGTGTTAGACGCGACAGAAATAAACCAATCATCGTTCCTATAAGAACAAGGCCAGAGAATCTAGAAGAGCAGTTATTAAAGTTTCATGGCGTTAAGTATTTAACATCCCTGATTTGAAAGCTTAGTACTGGCAAAATTTATTACATGAAGAAAGCAGAAAGTATACAGCTTTCATAAATGCCAGGAGGAGCTACCAAAGGGTGCTGCCTTTCGGATTAAACGTGACCGCTGGTGTATTTATTGAAGCATTAGACAGGGTACTTTGACCGGAACTGCTTAGCCAGGTTACAGTATAAGTTGATGATTTATTAATTGCAACTCAAACATGGGATGAACATGTAAATACTTTGGGAAAGGTTTTTCAAGAATTTGATGAATACAATGTCACAGTTAACTTTCAAAAGTCTGAATTCAGAGAGGAAAAAATTAAATTCTTAGGGCATATTATTTCACCAGTAGGAATTCTACCTGCCCCCCCCCCCCCCCCATGAAGCATGGACCTCGCCGTTGGTGGGGAGGCTTGCGTGCCTCAGCGATACAAATGGCCGTACCGTAGGTGCAACCACAACGGAAGGGTATCTGTTGAGAGGCCAGACAAACATGTGGTTCCTGAAGAGGGACAGCAGCCTTTTCAGTAGTTGCAGGGGCAACAGTCTGGATGATTGACTGATCTGGCCTTGTAACATTAACCAAAACGGCCTTGCTGTGCTGGTACTGCGAACGGCTGAAAGCAAGGGGAAACTACAGCCGTAATTTTTCCTGAGGACATGCAGCTTTACTGTATGATTAAATGATGATGGCGTCCTCTTGGGTAAAATATTCCGGAGGTAAAATAGTCCCCCATTCGGATATCCGGGCGGGGACTACTCATGAGGACGTCGTTATCAGGAGAAAGAAAACTGCCCTTCTTCGGATCGGAGGGTGGAATGTCAGATCCCTTAATCGGGGAGGTAGGTTAGAAAATTTGAAAAGGGAAATGGATAGGTTAAAGTTAGATATAGTGGGAATTAGTGAAGTTCGGTGGCAGGAGGAACAAGACTTTTGGTCAGGTGATTACAGGGTTATAAATACAAAAGCAAATAGGGCTAATGCAGGAGTAAGTTTAATAATGAATAAAAAAATAGGAGTGCGGGTTAGCTACTACAAACAGCATAGTGAACGCATTATTGTGGCCAAGATAGACACAAAGCCCATGCCTACTACAGTAGTACAAGTTTATATGCCAATTAGCTCTGCAGATGATGAAGAAATTGATGAAATGTATGACGAGATAAAAGAAATTATTCAGGTAGTGAAGGGAGACGAAAATTTAATAGTTATGGGTGACTGGAATTCATCAGTAGGAAAAGGGAGAGAAGGAAACGTAGTAGGTGAATATGGATCGGGGGGAAGAAATGAAAGAGGAAGCCACCTTGTAGAATTTTGCACAGAGCATAACTTAATCATAGCTAACACTTGGTTCAAGAATCATGAAAGAAGGTTGTATACCTGGAAGAATCCTGGAGATACTAAAAGGTATCAGATAGATTACATAATGGTAAGACAGATTTAGGAACCAGGTTTTAAATTGTAAGACATTTCCAGGTGCAGATGTGGGTTCTGACCACAATCTATTGGTTATGAACTGCAGATTGAAACTGAAGAAACTGCAAAAAGGCGGGAATTTAAGGAGATGGGACCTGGATAAATTGAAAGAACCAGAGGTTGTACAGAGTTTCAGGGAGAGCATAAGGGAACAATTGACAGGAATGGGGGAAAGAAATACAGTAGAAGAAGAATGGGTAGCTCTGAGGGATGAAGTAGTGAAGGCAGCAGAGGATCAAGTAGGTAAAAAAGACGAGGGCTAATAGAAATCCTTGGGTAACAGAAGAAATATTGAATTTAATTGATGAAAGGAGAAAATATAAAAATGCAGTAAATGAAGCAGGCAAAAAGGAATACAAACGTCTCAAAAATGAGATCGTCAGGAAGTGCAAAATGGCTAAGCAGGGATGGCTAAAGGACAAATGTAAGGATGTAGAGGCTTGTCTCACTAGGGGTAAGATAGATACTGCCTACAGGACAGAGACCTTTGGAGAGAAGAGAACCACTTGTATGAATATCAAGAGCTCAGATGGCAACCCAGTACTAAGCAAAGAAGGGAAGGCAGAAAGGTGGAAGGAGTATATAGAGGGTTTATACAAGGGCGATGTACTTAAGGACAATATTATGGAAATGGAAGAGGATGTAAATGAAGATGAAATGGGAGATAACATACTGCGTGAAGAGTTTGACAGAGCACTGAAAGACCTGAGTCGAAACAAGGCCCCGGGAGTAGACAACATTCCTTTAGAACTACTGATGGCCTTGGGAGAGCCAGTCCTGACAAAACTCTACCATCTGGTGAGCTAGATGTATGAGACAGGCGAAATACCCACAGACTTAAAGAAGAATATAATAATTCCAATCCCAAAGAAAGCAGGTGTTGACAGATGTGAAAATTACCGAACTATCAGCTTAATAAGTCACAGCTGCAAAATACTAACACGAATTCTTTACAGACGAATGGAAAAACTAGTAGAAGCCAACCTCGGGGAAGATCAGTTTGGATTCCGTAGAAACACTGGAACACGTGAGGCAATACTGACCTTACGACTTATCTTAGAAGAAAGATTAAGGAAAGGCAAACCTACGTTTCTAGCATTTGTAGACTTAGAGAAAGCTTTTTACAATGTTGACTGGAATACTCTCTTTCAAATTCTAAAGGTGGCAGGGGTAAAATACAGGGAGCGAAAGGCTATTTACAATTTGTACAGAAACCAGATGGCAGTTATAAGAGTCGAGGGACATGAAAGGGAAGCAGTGGTTGGGAAGGGAGTAAGACAGGGTTGTAGCCTCTCCCCGATGTTGTTCAATCTGTATATTGAGCAAGCAGTAAAGGAAACAAAAGAAAAATTCGGAGTAGGTATTAAAATTCATGGAGAAGAAATAAAAACTTTGAGGTTCGCTGATGACATTGTAATTCTGTCAGAGACAGCAAAGGACTTGGAAGAGCAGTTGAATGGAATGGACAGTGTCTTGAAAGGAGGATATAAGATGAACATCAACAAAAGCAAAACAAGGATAATGGAATGTAGTCTAATTAAGTCGGGTGATGCTGAGGGAATTAGATTAGGAAATGAGGCACTTAAATTAGTAAAGGAGTTTTGCTATTTGGGGAGCAAAATAACTGATGATGGTCGAAGTAGAGAGGATATAAAATGTAGGCTGGCAATGGCAAGGAAAGCGTTTCTGAAGAAGAGAAATTTGTTAACATCCAGTATTGATTTAAGTGTCAGGAAGTCATTTCTGAAAGTATTCGTATGGAGTGTAGCCATGTATGGAAGTGAAACATGGACGATAAATAGTTTGGACAAGAAGAGAATAGAAGCTTTCGAAATGTGGTGCTACAGAAGAATGCTGAAGATTAGATGGGTAGATCACATAACTAATGAGGAAGTATTGAATAGGATTGGGGAGAAGAGAAGTTTGTGGCACAACTTGACCAGAAGAAGGGATCGATTGGTAGGACATGTTCTGAGGCATCAAGGGATCACCAATTTAGTATTGGAGGGCAGCGTGGAGGGTAAAAATCGTAGAGGGAGACCAAGAGATGAATACACTAAGCAGATTCAGAAGGATGTAGGTTGCAGTAGGTACTGGGAGATGAAAAAGCTTGCACAGGATAGAGTAGCATGGAGAGCTGCATCAAACCAGTCTCAGGACTGAAGACCACAACAACAACAACAATAATGCTTTCACTATGCTGTTTGTAGTAGCTTACCCGCACACCTATTTTTTGATTCATTATTAAACCGACTCCTGCATTACCCCTATTTTATTTTGTATTTGTAACCCTGTATTCGCCTGACGAAAATTCTGGTTCCTCCTGCCACTGAACTTCGCTTTTTGCTACTATGTCTGACCTTAACCTATCCTTTTCTCTTTTAAAATTTTCTAACCTACCTGCTTGATTAAGAGGTCTTCTTAGCTGATAACGCATCAGATTATATATGCGACCAATGGAAATCATTTTTAAAATCACAAAAAATACGTCATATCTTAGTATCCATGTTCCACCCGGAAGCAAGTCCCGTCGAACGGTGCTTCCGTGAATTTAATAGGTTTATCCGGACATATATAGGGTGAGTCACCTAACATTACCGCTGGATATATTTCGTGAACCACAACAAATACTGACCAATCGATTCCACAGACCGAACGTGAGGAGACGGGCTAGTGTAATTGGTTAATACAAACAATAGAAAAATGCACGGAAGTACGTTTTTTAACAAAAACCTACGTTTTTTAAATGGAACCCCGTTAGTTTTGTTAGCACATCTGAACATATAAACAAATATGTAATCAGCGCCGTTTGTTGCATTGTAAAATGTTAATTACATCCGTAGATATTGTAACCTAAAGTTGACGCTTGAGTACCACTCCTCCGCTGTCCGATCGTGTGTATCGGAGAGCACCGAATTACGTAGGGATTCAAAGGGAACGGTGATGGACCTTAGGTACAGAAGAGACTGGAACAGCACATTACGTCCACATGCTAACACCTTTTTATTGGTCTTTTCCACTGACGCACATGTACATTACCATGAGGGGTGAGCTACACGTTCGACGGGCGTTTCATAGGACGTGGAGGCCAGCCTGTTCTCCTGATCTTACACCTCTGGACTTCTTTCTGTAGGGTACGTTAAAGGAGAATGTGTACCGTGATGTGCCTACAACCCCAGAGGACCGAGCGAGGTGGCGCAGTGGTTAGCACACTGGACTCGCATTCGGGAGGACGACGGTTCAATCCCGTCTCCGGCCATCCTGATTTAGGTTTTCCGTGATTTCCCTAAATCGTTTCAGGCAAATGCCGGGATGGTTCCTTTGAAAGGGCACGGCCGATTTCCTTCCCAATCCTTCCCTGACCCGAGCATGCGCTCCGTCTCTAATGACCTCGTTGTCGACGGGACGTTAAACACTAACCACCACCACCACCACCCAGAGGATATGAAACAACGTATTGTGGCAGCCTGCGGCGACATTACACCAGATGTACAGCGGCGTGTACGATATTCATTACGCCAGAGATTGCAATTGTGTGCAGGAAATGATGGCCACTACACTGAACATCTACTGGCCTGACATGTCGGGACACACTCTGTTCCACTCCGTAATAGAAAACGGAAACCACGTGTGTACGTGTACCTCACCCCTCATGGTAATGTACATGTGCGTCAGTGAAAAAGACCAATAAAAAGGTGTTAGCATATGGACGTAATGTGCTGTTCCAGTCTCTTCTGTACCTAAGGTCCATCACCGTTCCCTTTGGATCCCTACGTAATTCGGTGCTCTCCGATACACACGATCGAACAGCTGAGGAGTGGTACTCAAGCGTCAACTTTAGGTTACAATATCTCCGGATGTAATAAACATTTTACAATGCAACAAACGGCACTGATTACGTATTTGTTTATATGTTCAGATGTGCTAACAAAACTAACGGGGTTCCATTTAAAAAAACGTAGGTTTGTGTTAAAAAGCATACCTCCGTGCATTTTTATATGGTTTGTATTAACCAATTACACTAGCCCCTCTCCTCACGTTCGGTCTGTGGAATCGATTCGTCAGTATTTGATGTGGTTTACGAAATATATCCAGCGGTAACGTTAGGTGACTCACCCTGTATATCACAGAAACAAAGGAAATGGGTAGAATACCTGGATCCGTTTCAGCACATAGTAAATCACCTACCACACACATGAACATGGTACACACAGGCCGAACTTATGTTTGAAAAGGTGGAACTAGATGAACGGGCAAAACTGATACCAAAATTGCGGCACAAAGCCGTAGCCTTAGATGGGAAAGTACGGCGAGCGCTAATAACATTGGAAGAGTAGGCTCAAATAAGGAAGGGAATTTACGACAGGAAATGGAAAAACGTAACAGAATTCCAGATTGGACAGGAGGTACTAATAAGAACGCATCCGAAATCATCAAAATTAAAGGCATTGAATAAAAAGTGGCAATTGTTGTATGTTGGTCCATATATCATTGTTGACAAGCCACATCCAGGGTGCTACTTGATAGGAAATATAAAAAATGGTAAAATAAAAGGCATTTATCCAGATAAAGATTTGCGAAAGATTATTAAATGAAAATTCCAGTCTCATTCTTTCTTTATCTGTAGCATCAATAAAACGCAAGAAGGTTGGAGGTTTGTCGCTCTTTGACGAATAAACCGACTGACACTCGATTCCTCTCCATCTAGGGGGTACAATATTTGCATTTCCGGTGTCCTCTCCCTCTTTTACTATCCTGTTTAGCCAATACGGAATGTTCAATTTTCTTCTACTATCTAACATGCAGAGAGTGAGATGGAGGCTAGTGAAAAGAAATTTTCCTTGTATTTTGGTATTGTACTTTCTTAAGACTTAAATATCTATAGCTGCAAGGAAAATCTTTTAATGTTCCTTCAGGAAACACTGACTATCCAATAAGAACTAAAACAAATATACATAATAATGTAGGAGTGAAAACCATTAGATGACGTAGTTACACTACATCAGGAGAAAAAGAAATTAACAAGAGCGATGGAAAGGAAAGGAATTCACTGCGCGCGAGCTTTAAGCGAGAGGCATGAGCGACGAATTGTACTGAGCCGTGTAGCCGCGCTTAAAGCGGAAAGTACTTTAACAATTATATACGAAGTGGCCCAGCTGATCGTAGGGGCCAAGTAGGCAAAAAGCAAGGTTGAGTTCAGTGTCCTCTGTAAGATGCGCAAAAACACACTGCGCACCGCGACGGAAACCATTCTAGAATTTAAGCGACTCGGCATCCACACCGCGCACCCAACTGGACAGAACAGAAGCGACACGAAATTGGGTACCTATTAGCTGGTTACTCTAGCGTAGATCAGCTACACAAACGAAAGGAATACATACATTTATTCCTAAGTCGGTGTCTGTACTGTAAAGAGCACTAATTTTAAGAGTATATCATTATGTTAAGCATATGTAGCTTAAATAAAATGAGCGCATTGACGCAAATAAAACATAAGGGGCGTAGAATAAGCTAAATTTGTGAACTTAACACAGTCCATTAAACGTACATAGTTATAATTATTTCTAAGTATTCAAAGTGGAAGAGAATAAACACAGGAAATCACCTATCCGACTATATACAATAGGATGAAGACAAGTTGAAAAGAGAAAGCAACATGTACACTTAAAAGAAAGCGATTAGCACATAACTTAAGAACTAAGCGACTTACATACAAGACGTAAGTGTGCGACGATGTGAAAGGTAGAATGAGATATACACATAGAAAAATGCGTGTGACTGAGACGTAAACATATTGTACAAGATTTAGCGAGAGGAGCAGTTGTGCACTTACAGAACTACACTTCTTTACAGACAACATTAGAAGTAGCGAGCTTAATGTACAGCGAGAATAGATACTCACAAATTTGCTGTTAATTACACGATACCTTATAGTATAAGCAATAAAATAAAGATGTGAACATGAATTGAGCAACACGCGGGAGATACGCTAAGTAAATACAAAAACCAACCAATATGCACACAACGTAATTACATGAACCTAAAACAAAAAAACTGAGGTAAGTAATGTATGTTTAAAAAGCGATATGGAGAAATAAATGAAATTTCACTGCTGGATAATACTTGGAAGTAGAGAGAGTGTGAAAGGTATTAGATTCGATTGAAGGTATTAATTAGTTAATATACGTTGAGAGTTGGCAATACTCTCTTAGGATGTAAAGGATGGCTACAGCCTGCATACACAAGCTCTGGAATCCAAGACATTGTCGCGCCTCGCAGCGCACGGATTAACTAGTGGCAGTTTGGAAGCCAGTGTAGGAGCCCGCCTGCTGTGGTGCGCACCTGTGTTGGGCGAGGGGTTCGTCGCCGAGCTGCCGAGCTGCCGTAATGCCGTGACACCGGATTTGGTATTTAGTTGATATTATTTCATAATTTGCAGCGCGCTTATTAATTTAAAGGAAAGGGTTTGTGTATGTGCGTAGCAGCAGACGGTAATTTTGATAATGATAGGAGCTGAATTCTTAAGGAACCATTGTTAGATTAAGTACTGATTTTTATCATTGATTTCTTCTGTAATTGTCAGGGAATTGTTTCACTATGTATTTAATTGAGAAGTATTTCAGTCTGTCTCAAGAGTTTGATTAATTTGCTATCTTGCTTTAATGCCACTGAAGGCAGATTTACATACGAAGCGATTGTTCAAAGAGCTTCTAGCGTTTTGAATTGAATGAGAAAGAATCACTTTCAGAATATGGTTTGGAAAAAAAAAAGATTTATGTGTTTGGGTTATCATTTATCGAGTTTAGATTTGACCAAAACCTTTCGCTTGAATTATATGTAGTTGTAGTAAGGAGAAGCAGCCGAAGCAACAGCAGGAGCCGCCATACAGAACATGCATTGCACTCAGCATGAATAATACGTTTTTTTATGTTTTTGTTAAATAATGGAATGCAGTAGATCAAGCAGTGGCAGCAGAAAGACCAAGTAAGTTATTTGTTGCGCACAGGACCAATAAAATAAAATAGAGTTTAGGCAGTCTCTGTGATAGTAAAGTTAACAAGAGTACAAGCACGAGACTTTCAGTAGAAAACACGAGATAAGAAGATAGAGCTCGCGACTTTCACCTGTCGACATGCCTACAAGGATGCGTTTTTTCTTTTTTGGATGAGGCGTAGTTAGATATGCTTTGTCTTTCTACTGCCAACTGCAAGCTTACGCAACAGTAATCGTTAGTGGAGCCACAGCATTTTGATCGCTTGTTTCTGTCTTCACAATTTGTTTGTAATATTTCAAATAATTCATCAGTGCCTGCTTTAGGATCTACTTCGTCTCGGTAAACTTTCCTTTTAATTAATTGTTCTGTACTGATGGATTGTTCTGTTTCACAGTAAAACGTAGTGATCTTGTCTGTGCAACTATTAGACGAATTCATTGATTGTTGTGCCTCAAGCGGAATAAGAAAATGTAGATAATTCACTTCCTCATCCTCCTTTGTTAACCATCCTTATAATTTAAGCATTTGATTTACTCGTAACATAACTTCAGCATTACAAAAGTTTAACATTGCTTTATATTCACGTAGGAATTCTACACCCAAAACCATTTCTGTTGATAAAACAGGAACTACTAAGAAATTTGCAGAAAACTCGTGTCTTTGACACCTGAAAACTAAATAAGTCTGATTGCGTACGTCTACACTCTTTCCTTGAATGACTCCCTTTAATTTGGTCTTTAATAATGGCAAGGTTGGACAAACAGATGCCGGTTCACACTTCTTAAACATCGTCTCGCTAATTACATTCACAGGGCTGCCAGAACCAAGTACAGCTGAAAGTAGAATATTTCCTACCGAGATTTTTTTAATTGGATGACTATACATAATTTCTCTGTTGTCATTTTGTTGTAATAATGTGTCCTCCAGTCCAACAAAGTTTTCATAATTTGTGTGTCGGCTTTCCGCCGCTGCAAATGGGTCTTTTGTAGTCCTTGTTGCTAGTAATTGTTGTGCCAGCTCGTGTTGCCGCGCATTATTGCTTGGGTTGGGTGGTCTGATTTCTACATTGTCGCCACGCTCTAAATTGGAATTTCTGTGATCCTGCCACTTTTGATTTGTCCCCTCATCATGGCTGTTTTGGTTCTCATAATTGTTTTGACCATAATTATCACGTGGGCCCGATGCTCTGTATTCTGCATGAGCACCGCGTTCGGAATAGTGATTTGCGTGTCCGCACCAATTTCTGTTGTCTCTACCGCGACCATTCCTTCTAAAATAATTGTCATTTCCATAACGCCTTTGCTCTCGCGGTCCGCGATTTCTATTACTGTACTGAAAGTTCCTATGATCATAAAAATCATTTCTCTGGTGTCTACGATCTGTGTTATACGGTTGATGCTGCATATCGCGCCTATCGTTTTCCGCCCTGTACGCGTGAGGTTCGTCCGAGTTCTATACGCGTTTACGGTCACGCCGCGGATTATTATTTTCCCAATACTGATTACTATTATCTCTTTGTGTGTTTTCATAGTTGTCAAATTCTAATTCTTGCAGAAGAGCTTGGAATACCTCCAAGTCATCTTTGCACCTACCTGCCAAAAATATGTGGCGTAATTTGATCGGCAATTTTGTCAATCAGATACGAATTAATTCCGACTTACTGTACGGATTCGTTAAATATCTGTTCATGCGCATCATGTTTTCAAAATACAGCACTGGAGTTGAAACTTTCGACCGCTCATAACTTTGCATCATAACGATGTAATGTTTTACACGACCTTGTGTAGTCTCTGACCAGTAAGCAGATAAGAATGCGTGATAAAAATCACCATGTGTGTGACATTCACGTACTATTGAGCGCATTCTTGTTGCAGGCTCTCCTTCAAGATAACTGCAAATGAATTCCAGTTTGTGGCCAATTGGCCATGTTGGTGGAAAAGAATAGTCAATTGTTGTAACCACTCTCGAGGGTGGATTTAGTGACTAGCATTCCGAAAATTTTTAAATTTCCTAACTGTGAAAAAATGCTTATAGTCAAACTCGTCATTTTTCTTAGCGGATGAGTTTTCTTTTACAGCATGACTCACGTTTCCTTCATTACGTCCCGCAAACGTGTCATATCCACGAGAAAAGTGGGCGGCATTTCCATAATTAACGCGTCGTTAGCAATTTGGTGATTATCGGAACTACCAGTGTCGTTGCTGCGATCGACCTTTTCTTCGATGCTGGCAAGCTGATCCTGTATATTTTTCACGTCACGTATGTTTTGCTGATTAATTGTCATCTGCCCTTGTTTAAAACGTTGCAGAGACTGAAATTCTTCGGTATCCGCGATCGCTACCGGCTGAGTGTCATCTGACCTCGTCTCTAACCCACTACTCAGTTCCGTCACTTTCATGGATAATTCATCTATCTGTTTAGCTACTGTCGTTAATTGAGTTTCTATCTTTGAAACTTCACTGGTAATCTGTAATTGCAATGACTCAACATTTTTCGCTAATTCCTCTACTTGCAGTTCTTGTCGTGACGTCTGTCGTTTCACTTCAACTTTATCAACATTTTGTACGTGATCAAGTGGGGATACAAGATTATTAATATCTAATTTGAATTCTTCACGTAGCTTGCTTTTCAACTGACTGGTTATTTCTTCCAATTTACTATTTAAATTGTCATTCACCTCACCCCGAAACCATGTGAGATTCTCGTTAATTTCGTTCTGAAGCGATTTGAAATTCTTTGCATTATTGTCACTAAATTCAGTGAGTTTGCTCAGTAATAATTGTAAAACTTCATTACTGGAGGCAGGGAGTGCTACGTTACTCTTCCCTGTTAAAGCAGAAGCAGTACGTGCATTTCCACTAACAGAAGGAAAGGCAGAATTACTCCGCTCTATCGGAGTGGCAACCAGACCTGAATTTCCACCGAAAGTGGGGAAAACAAAACTACTCTGCAGTTTTGAGGCGGAAGCAACGTTGGAATTTCTCATAATGAGTTCGGTTTGCGTCACCGTATTGGCATGTCCTAAGTTGCGTGTAGCACACAGCTGTTCATCTCGCATTGTTGGCAAATGATCGCCTAATTTCCGATTCTCCGCAGTATTGTTCGAAAATTCCCGGGTCTCAATATTCTCAAAAGAATTTTCTACTCTCTTTTCCGAATTTTCGGAAACTGCGTTTGAAACCGCTTCTACATTCATGTTCGCAACCGTATCTACGTTCGCGTTTGCAGTAGCATCTGCATTATTTTCCATTTTCTTTTGTCCTCGCGTCCTCATTGTCGCAATACGAACGGAAACATGTCACTAAAATACACCGCTATCCTAAAAATTCCACTGTTCAATTAACTATTACACAATGCACCAACAAATTCAAAGACAAAACTGCTGAAATAAAATTTTGTGTTAATACAAAGTATTTAATTGAGAAGTATTTCAGTCTCTCTCAAGAGTTTGATAATTTGCAATATTGCTTTAATGCCACTGGAGGCAGATTTACATACGAAGCGATTGTTCAAAGAGCTTCTAGCGTTTTGAATTGAATGAGAAAGAATCACTTTCAGAATATAGTTTTGGAAAAAAAGATTTATTTCTTTGGGTTTTCATTTATGGAGTTTAGATTTGACCAAACCCTTTCTCTTGAATTATATGTAGTTGTAGTAAGCAGACGCAGCCGCAGCAACAGCAGGAGCCGCCATACAGAACATGCATTGCACTCAGCATGAATAATACGTTTTTTTGTGTTTTTGTTAAATAATGGAATGCAGCAGATCAAGCAGTGGCAGCAGAAAGACCAAGTAAGTTATTTGTTGCGCACAGGACCAATAAAATAAAATAGATTTGAGGCGATCTCTGTAATAGTAAAGTTAACAAGAGTACAAGCACGAGACTTTCAGTAGAAAACACGAGATAAGAAGATAGAGCTCGCGAATTTCAACGTTTGTGGTGACATTCCACGCATGGAGTGAATCTAGGAAGAGAATGAAAGTGTATTAGAGCAATATGAGTTTATTTATATTTGTGGGAAGAAATAAATATGGCGGTGGTTCTAGTGTGAGAACCTTTTAGGTAGTACATAGGTATAAAAGGCGATTTATGTGCAAGATTTTCAGTGAATAGTTATATGGGTATACGCCGATGTATATGAAGATTAATATTACAAGGATACCTAGGAAAGGGCCACGAAGCTGATGGAAGAAATAATACAGTATATAGTTTTAAATCTTAGAATGAATGGTTGTATCAGTGTGGAAAGTAATGTATCATGATTCATGTATGGTAAGTAATTACGAAAACGAACGTCTGAAAAAAACAGTGAAGAGTATAGAAGAAACAGTGAAGTCGACACTAACAAAGATACATGATACATTTACAACACTCCACAGTACAATGATTTGCTACACAGTCATCAGAATGTAAAACAACTTTGTATGAAAAACATTTCCTTAGCGACCAAGTTATAGCTTGAGCAACTATAAGGTGGATATAAATGAAAATGTGATATATGATTCGTATGTGGAATGAACACGAAATGCAGTGAAGCAATATTTTCTACACTGAGTTCTTGACACACGCACGAGAGAAAGTATTACTTTAGCATATGCGCATTCTTATTTAGCGGTAATGAATTAGGACTGGAACTGCACACGACAAAAATATGGTAAAATTATCGGTCACATGTTACAAAGATAAACATGTACATATTGTCGTATCAATAAGGCAAAAATATGTGTACACGAATGTGTAATATTACGACGATTAACAAGCAGTGATGAAGTCAGGATTGTCAAGGGATAAAACATACCCCACACTCGCTCACAAACGAGCACTTGTAAATATTATACATAGCATGAAGATTTATCAAATGCCTAGGATAGAATAAGTACACCAACGATGCACTACAAATAGCAATCCTAGAAGTAGCTTGATCTCTGAAGCAGACCTTAGCAAATCCTCTGTTTTCCATGTAGTGAGTAGTGCTGAAACGTATTTTGTGTGTGTATTTGTGAAGGTAAAAACGCGCAGGAGGTCGGGCCTGCAAGTCAAGAGAAAAGAAATGCAAAAATTCAGAACAAATGAGAGATTCCTATTAATTTACTTATTAGTGTGTAAGATGATGCCTAACATGGAACCCAAATAGGAAATGTGAATGTGACTTGTACATTTATGTGTCAACTTTGTTATTGCCAATGTCGATGTCTATGAAAAAATGTATGTAGTATTTTCCATTGTAGTTGTGGATGTAAAACGCGCAGGAGGTCGGTCCTGCAAGGCAATAACAAGAAAGAGCAAACATTCAGAACAAATGCAAGATTCCTTCTAATATACTTATTGGTGTGTCAGGTGCTGCTTAACATAGGGTCCATATACGAAATGTGTATGTGAATTGGACATTTATTTGCCAACTATATTGTAGTTAATGTTGATGTCTATGTGAAATGTATGTGTGTACTCTTATCTATGTGTAGTTGTGGACGTAAAAATGCACAGGAGGTCGATCCTACAAGACAAGAACAGAATATGCCAAGATTCAGAATAAATGAAAGATTCCTTCTGATTCACATATTAGTGTGTAAGAGGGTGCATGTCATGGAGTCCATACATGAAATCTGAATGTGATTTGTAAATTTATATGTCAACTTTATTATTGTCAATGTTTATGTCTATGTATGCACTATTATCAATTTTATATGAAATTTTATTCTTGAAGAAGAACCATTTAAGTATGTATCTGAAGTGCAACGCGACGGACGAGTAAAATAATCGCACGTGTGAAGTGATACATAAATAGTAAGGTCTAATAATATTGAAAATAGCGGCTGAGTTGTGACAAGAGTAAACGCTACAGTCTAGCGAAGTGAATGCAGAGTGTGATGGGTGTGTGACGGAGATATCAGAGGAAATCCGTATAACCACGAGTTGAGGTGTGAAGACCGCTGAATTATAATGCACGACGGAAGACAATGCCGAATCCTGCAGTGCGGCTCTTACCTTCAATGTCACTGGCCGAAAACCTCGCCCAGGAGCGAGATGATGTATTGGTGTTCTTCGGGTCGAGCGTTGGAGCTGAATCCGTCGTATCCAGTCTCCGGACTGGAGGACATATACGACACCGACTTCATGAGCCTGGAGCGACATTACAGTGTGTGCGCGGGCAGTGCTGCTGCTCACGTGGCGCTTGCGTCACTGAGTCGGGTGCGTTAAACAATAAGCTACTGCTGGCCATAAATGCAGCGAACAATGAGATAGCGTGTACAGAAAGAACAGCTTCTCAGAATGGATAATGAACCAAAAGCAAGTGAGAAAAACGATATTTTAAATATAGTGAAAGGACAATTTAAGAAATGTCACATTTTTCCCCTGTTTATACTGCTCAACAAATGAAAGGAGAAATAAGAGACTAAGACGTTAACACAACATGGATGTGCGATTATTTAATATGAATATATGTGCATGTAGTTTCGTGATATAAGTATATGTGAGTGTATTTATATGTATGAATTTGTAATGGACAAGGAAATGAGCTTTGTAGATATACTTGTAGTAGCATAAGGGTATTAAAAGTCCGTTGATGTGAACCAAGTGACTAAATTATGAGCCCCAAGGTAAATAAGGCTACTGTATACTGTCCCCCTATATAAAGAGACATTTCCGACAGTGTACAGTAGGGGGGGCATTTGTGACAAACTTTTGAATTTCTTTTATGTTTACATGTGCTCCAAAGAAAAATGTTGAAATATGTATGAAGTCTTATGGGACTTTACTGCTAAGCTCATCAGTCCCTTATCTTGTAAGTAGGATGTTTAGGTTTTTATGTTGGTAACACCACGTAGTGCGCTATATGAAAATCACTGACTGCTGTGTGAAGGCTGTGGTTGGTTTTCATTGTTGGAGTATATGCTGTTGTAGTGTTGGGCAGTGGGCTGTTAACAGCGCGTAGCATTGCGCAGTTGGAGGTGAGCTGCCAGCAGTGGTGGATGTGGGGAGAGAAATGCCGGAGTTTTGAGAGCAGATGATCTGGACGTGTGTCCATCACAGACAGTAAATTTGTAAGACTGGATGCCATGAACTGCTATATATATTATGATGTTTGAACACTATTAAGGTAAATACATTGTTTGTTCTCTATCAAAATCTTTCATTTGCTAACTATGTCTATCAGTAGTTAGTGCCTTCAGTAGTTAGAATCTTTTATTTAGTTGGCAGTAGTGGCCCTCGCTGTGTTGCAGTGGTTCGACTAACGAAGATTTTTGTGAGGTAAGTGATTTGTGAAAGGTATAGGTTAATGTTAAACAGGGCCATTCTTTTGTAGGGATTATTGGAAGTCAGATTGCATTGCGCTAAAAATATTAATTGTCAGTTCAGTTTTGATCAGAATAGGTAAAGAGCGAAATGTATGAGTATGTTCAGTTCTGCTCAGTTATTTGAAAATCAAATAATGTAAGAGGTTTATCAGCACAGTAATTCATAAATTTTTCTTAGGGGACATTTCATATGGCGACCCTGCCAGGATACCTCACTGGAGTCTTCTGATTTTTTCTTGTAGTTTCTGTAATTAGTGTACCTATTGTTTATTGCTAGTGCATAATTGTAGAGAGAATTTACTTTGTAGTTGTAGTTTTTCATTGTTGTACAGTAAAACAGTTGTGGCATGCATGTAGATTTGCACCAAGTATTTCGCAGCTGCGCTTGCAATTAATGAAATCTTATTTTCAATGCTATGTTAATGTGTTTTCTTATTTTGCTCTTCAAATTGTCCTTTTCTGTGTTATCGCGTGAAGTATTGTGACAATAATGGCATGTAGGCTCCAAAGTAAACTGAGAAATGACAGTGAAGATGAAAGCAGTGTGTTAGCGCCACCGAGTAATGAATTAACTATAGTTCAAAGTAGTAATTTGGTAATTGCGCATAGGGAAATAGAGTGGGCTGCATATAATGGTGTAGACAGTGAAGCAATTAGTGAACAGGGAAGCATTATCGATCTATCGGACGGCAACAACTCGTCTCAGGAATCCGAAATGACAGGACACATTTTCGCAATTACTGTAGATTCAGGTTTTGGGTCCTCACCGTTTTCTCTAATAAGTCAAGACAAATTTTCTGCTTGTCATAATGTGAAAGTTGCTGCTGACAATGCACTGCCGAAAAGCACTGCGGAACATGTTTCAGATACCAGTGCATTGTTATTACAATTAATACAACAAATGGGACAGAAGCTTCAAAAGGTAGACACAATGGAACAAAATCAGAGACAAACACAGCAACAGCTTCAAAAGTTAGGCACCACACTTGAACAAACACGTGAAGGTTTATCTGCTGAGTTACTTAAAATCGAATCTAAATGTCAAAAAGTCTGTAATGACGTAAAAACACAAATTTGTTAGCATTTTCAACCCATTTTTTCGCGTCATGAAAGTACATTACAGAATCACGAAGCAGCCATAAAAGCAAAATAGCGGAGCTCAGCGCGTACTCGCCAGTACTACTACAGTGGCATTCACCTGAAGATGGCCAGAAGACTCTGTGCTGAAATATCGTGGCAGGAAGTTACTGATATCCAGCAGTTCTCCCGGGCTTTTATGGAACAATCAGTACGCCGGGAAAGCTTTAAACATCACAGCCATAAAAGAACTGCAAACTATTGTTCATGGAAATCACGACACCTTGCAAGCTAAAAATTGACTCAGTTGCATCTACCAATTCGGTTACGCAACTTGCAAAAACTCAGGAAAACTTAAAGGACACAGTAGATACGATTTCTAACAAATGGACACTCTGAAACTTTGTTCAGAAAAACACACTGAGGAAATAAGTTCACTATCACAGAAAGTAGTCGAACTTTCGGATCAGCTAAATAATTTATCTACGAAGGTAGATGATAATCTGAATGACACAAAACCGGTAGTCTTTAATGATACAGAAGAGTACCAACAAATTAGGAAATTCAAACAAAATCAGAATCAAATTAATACGCAACACCAAAGAGAAATCCGGGAAGTACAAGATCAGTTGACACAAGTAATAGAAGAATTACATATTTCAGAGGACACTCGCGCTCCACTATGGGAAGAGGGACATAGAAATTCGGAACAGCCACAAAATAATAACACAGGGCACTTCGGAACTTATGAAGGAAATGATAAGTTACACTGAATTTTGAGACAGAACCGCCGAAATGAAGTAACAATGACCGACATGCGACTCGCCGACATAATGATTTTGACTATAAGCTGTTTATTACTACACGTAAATTCAAAAAGTTTAAGAATTCCAGCAACGACATTCATCCACAAGCGTGGCTTCATCAATTCTCTCATTGTTTTCCTCCCAACTGGTCATTAGAGCACAGATTAGAATTTGTGTGTGGCTATTTAGTGAATGAACTAGCTGTAAGAATGCGATCAGTCATTCATGATTGTCACAGTGAAGGAGAATATTATCATGCCTTCCTCTCAGCATATTGGTCTCAAGCTACACAAGACCGAGTAAAACATAGCATCATAATGATGAAACATTTCGAACAATCTGAATTTTCCAGTCTTGTGAAATATTTTGAAGACATGTTGCACAAGAATCAGTACCTGTCAGACCCATACAGCCCCTCAGAACTCATCCGCATTTGCTTAATCAAATTGCCTGACATTCACGACATTTTATTTTGGCAGGATGTTGCAAAGACGACAATGAAGCTTTTCAAGGACTGTTACAAGAATTGGAGCTTGACACTGACAAACGCGGGACGCGAAAACAGGAACACAACAATTACAGGTCACATCCGTCACAATTCTGCAATGAAAGAAATAATAACTGGACATTACAAGGCTATTCTTACAACGCAAATCGTGAACAAAACAGACGCCACCTATATGACGACCACTGGCAGAGTAATAGTTACAGAGAAAGATCGCATTTCCGTAGTAACGAATATGACAGAGACAATCATAAAGCAGACAATACGGCAACTGTCAGGGGAGACAGAATAACTTCAGACGCAACAGTCCATCGTGCAGTGATAATTCAGGGAGAAATTCTCCACCACTTAACCGACAAGAAAGAAACTACAGGAGATGACGACAGACGATATAATCATAACGAGAGACCTGAATTTCATCAGAACTGGCGGGATTCAAACAGGGTTGGGCCCTCTCGGCAAGGTGAATTTGTAGAAGTTAGGTCTCCTAATCCCAATAACGACGCACACCAACAAAGAGATAGCCGACAATGACTCGCACCGCAGGCAGCCACATGCGCAGGCTGGCTCAGAGAAAAATAACATAGACGCTAACCTTGAGAAAAAGTCCAGTATTCTTTACCGCCGTATACCGCGTGATAATTGCGTTCAACCTGAAACTCTGAGTACTATGAAGAGTAAATGATTGCACCACATTTCAGTTGTAAAACCGTTTATAGATAAATAATCTGATTTTTATCTTAGTCTTTGTTATAAAATTTTTCACTTCACACTACCAGTACGCTTTGTCACACTTAGAAACTGTTAACATGCAACAATGTTTGAAGTTAAATATCCAGTCAAGAACCATGAGAACTTATTTAGACAGTAATTACGAATGCATTGTTATAGTGAACAGACAACACAGTGTTATTGTGTGTGTACATTCTTGCTTGTTAGTTGCACGATTATGTAATGACTATAAGGCTCACATACTTAGAACATATACCAGTATTGCTAATGACATTGTAATGCTACATTTTGATTTACTTGAAAATATATTCAGGATTTAAAATACTTTCTGAGAGATACCAGATGACACAGTGGTTAGTTTATTTGACAGCTACACGATTATATCACGACGTTACTAATGTGTGACACAGTTTACATTGTTGCTTTTGCGGTGTATCTGTTTTATTTCTGCACAGTTTTTCTGAATTCTTCTGGAAAGGAAAACATGTTTTAGTAGTAACTTTGTGGTACAGCTATAATGAGACAGCCTTTTCCGTAGCACAACAACACCTAACAGTACAGTACTTACTTCATCACGGCAATAAGCGTAATAACTAAGGTAGCTATACGCATAGCATTTCACTCTTGTTTATTACGAGGTGAGTACATTGACTTCTACAGAACTTCGCTTATGGACGACGATAATTACGACATTTGGCACATTTTTACCATTAAGTAATGACAGAGATTATCTTACACCAGGACACACAGTTTAGTGCTAAAGGACACGTATTCGAGTGATTAATTTTATTTTTAAAGATTTTTGAATGACAAAGATACAAAGGTTTTCCGTGAGACATTTCATTTCGTTGCTGTAATCTGTAACACCTGATCGTAAAATTAGATTAATCCTCAGGAGGGTACAAGCTTTCTTTGTGTACTATGTGTTTGGCAAGCACAAGGAGCCCTAGCTAATATGGTATTTGCTTATACAACTTTACACATTGGTACCATATTTCTCTAACACATAAATTACACAGCTATCTGATCATTTACCTGAGAGAGACAAACATTTTTTTACTACATCAGTGACACATGTTTACACAATTACACAGTTGGATAACTTCACACTTATGAAATTGTATTTAGTCTGTACTTTGTGAGCTGTTCATATTTTTTTCGGAATCATTGTGATAATATGAGAGCTTTGAATGATGTATTTGGTATTGGATCATGATTTTTAAGTACGTTTGAGGTAGATGACACTATTGAAATGAACAGAGAATTTATTTTTAGGTTTTGAAATTATTGGAGGAAGCTACGATAATTTTTAGATGTGATTGATCTGTTATGATGTTATTATTACGATGACGATGTGTATTATGCTGTTGAGGCATGTTTATGATCGATAAGCTAATGCTACCATATATGAGGAATGTGATTACTTATTTATATGTATATGAATAATGAATAAAATTTAGGGACTCTGATTTGTGAATATAGATGTTGGAAACCAAGAATCGTACTTTAAGAGTTGTGACTTGTGTGTCCATGCGTGTATGTATCACAACACTGCTACTCATGAGACTTCGTTTCTACACATTTCTGCTGATTTTTCGATCTGTGAAACTTTTTATGAGACTGTCACTGTAGCGCAAACTGCTGTTGTAAATATTCCATTAAGAAAGGTAAGTGATCTTACCCTATTCCGCTGTAGGTGCCAAACTATGCGACAGTCGCCTGGAAAAAATAGCTATGCCTTTCAGAGGCACAACAAAAAAAGGGAGAGGCCATTAACCCTGCTATTGACATTCCTTTGTAGAAAGCATCGCAAATACGACATGCTCAATCTTGAAAACACATGATTATACTGTGGAGCACTTAATTCATGATATTTTCCAAAATGCCTAATGAAATGATGAGAAACATTTTACATCTATTGTCTTTCTAGTTGAAAGATTTTTTTACTGCCTTTGGAGACGCCATTTGCCTACTGAATGACGTTTTTGTATATATATATATATATATATATATATATATATATATATATATATATATGCTCATTTCGTTTAATATCTAGTTTCTAGCTGCACTGCAGCATTGGTTAAAATGAAATTTTATAGATGTACTAATATAGATATTTTATGCCTACAGATCCAGTAAATAATAACTTTATGATCTACTTAAAATAAACGAAGGAGCACAAAAAAACATTTCTCTTCACAGGAATTGCATACATAATTTTATTTTCAAGTACTTGGTAATTTCTTTTGTAAAATAAGTAGTGGTGCACCATTTTAATTCATAGACATTAAGATGTGAATAGACATTTCCCTTATTTGCATTGTTGTCTTTAGTGTAATATTTTTTCTGCTTGAGCTTTGCCACGTTTAGGTATAAGTTATAGCATTTGCTGCTGCTGTTTGCCAGGCATAGTGTTACTGAATTTGACTTTGTACTACTCTGTTAAGCCAGTTTTACTACTGATTTATTTTCTTGTTGCTGCACATTGGCTCACATTCGTTGTAATGTTGCATTTGCTCTGCTAATTTAGATATACTGCTAAAGATATACTGCTGCTTGCTTTCCAAATTTGCATTTTTTTTGTCATTGCTGCTTGTGTTAATTGTTTTGTACTGCTGCATTGCCTCGTGCCTTAATAAATATATCCGAGCTCAGTAGATTTAAGTTAGCTTAAGAGGGGTAGACTATATAAGAAACTAACTATGGAGTATAGGGAAAGAATACATTGAGAAGTTATATGAAAAAGATCTGGGCCAAAATGAGTATTGTACGCTGAGAAATAATTATTTTGAAAGAAATATGAATAGAATACAGAAAGCAGGTATAGATAGGACTTTTTAGGAATAGTGATGAATGAAGGGAGATCTCCAAGAAGTAAAGAAAGTTTTGTTTGCAAAATACTGCAGTAAAACAAACCCTGGCCTTTCCTTTTGTATTATTCCGCTATGTGTTTTTGTACCCTTGTGTATTTGTGTTCTTCCTGTCTTTATATGTTTATGTGATAAGATGTATGTTGTAGAATTTTTCTAATACTCAGCTACATTCACTATGATGAGGAATACTGTTATCCTCAAATATAATGTGCATTAATAATATGTTATTTACTTTGGAAAGATGTAAGACATTATTAATTCTGTTCTGTTTCAATGCTCATGTGTGAAATTAATCTTTTGAAAACTATTCTCATTATTTTATTTATTTACTTATGTCATAATTCCTGTAACTCTGATGCACATGTTTATTTCTATTCTTTTGTAAAGCCTGTATTACTACAAATGTTATCTGTAATATTATGTTCCTTAATGATGTATTTTGTACCTCTGTAATTGTATTCTTATGTTGTAAATTAATAATTGTATAGACACCAGTTCTTCAAATTAAGTTTCATTTCAGTGCCCACGTTTCTGTTGGTCATAGTATATGCACAATATGTAAGAAAAGAGAGACTGATAGTGTTTGCATGTGTGTTAATAATTCAGCAAGGGACTGGTTAACAGCATTGCTGGTTCTAGGGTCAACTCCAAAAACTTTGTGGGTGCACAAGTGGTGGTTTATGGACTTGCTATATTGTCCGCAAGACTCTTCGATGGTGATTGTGCACCTGCACAGTTGCAACAGATTGCTGCTGGCCGTCTCTACAAGGACTGAAGTGGGTCTCCACTTTTGATGGCCCACCAATACCATAATTTCTACAAGGACTGCAGTGGGTCTGCACCTCTGGTGGTCCACCAATACCATAATCTCTACCAGGACTACAGTGGGTCTGCTCTGTGATGACCTACCTACCATTATTCTTGAAAACTTCGACTGACTCGACTGACTGTGGGTTTGCTCTGTTGTGGCCCATTACCTGTGTGCATGTCAAGAGTCAGCACTGTCTTTCCGTTGGAAGGACAACACTACTTCTTCAAGACTGCATGAAAATTCATTACTTCCATGTGCATTTTCTTTTACTGCTCAGACTTTGAAAAAAAAAAGAAAACACTGCAATTTTACTGTGATGAATGATCATGACTGTCTTTATGGGCTGTGAAAAAATTTCAGCTTTTGACCAACTTTATATCAATAAGTGTGTGCAATTGATTTCTTTGTTATTATAACTATGAAAATTTTTTTCAAACCCGTATTGGCCACTGCCCAAAACCATTATTAAAATTTTTGTGGGGAGCAATGGGGCTATGTAAGTTGGCTGTTTAGATTTTTATGTTGGTAACGCCACGTAGTGCTCTATATGAAAATCACTGACTGCTTTGTGAAGGCTGTGGTTGGTTTTCACTGTTGGAGTATATGCTATTGTAGTGTTGGGCAGTTGGCTGTCAACAGCGCGTAGCGTTGCGCAGTTGGAGGTGAGCCGCCAGCAGTGGTGGATGTGGGGAGAGAAATGCCGGAGTTTTGAGAGAGGATGATCTAGACGTGTGTCCTTCAGAGACAGTAAATTTGTAAGACTGGATGTCATGAACTCCTATATATTTTATGACGTTCGAACACTATTAAGGTAAATACATTGTTTGTTCTCTATCAAAATCTTTCATTTGCTAACTATGTCTATCAGTAGTTAGTGCCTTCAGTAGTTAGAATCTTTTATTTAGTTCGCAGTAGTGGCCCTCGCTGTGTTGCAGTGGTTCGACTAACGAAGATTTTTGTGAGGTAAGTGATTTGTGAAAGGTATAGGTTAATGTTAAACAGGGCCATTCTTTTGTAGGGATTATTGGAAGTCAGATTGCATTGCGCTAAAAATATTAATTGTCAGTTCAGTCTTGATCAGAACAGGTAAAGAGCGAAATGTCTGAGCACGTTCAGTTCTGCTCAGCTGTTTGAAAATCAAATAATGTAAGAGGTTTATCAGCACAGTAATTCATAAATTCTTCTAAGGGGACGTTTCAAGCTTACACACTACTTAACCTAAATCACCCTAAGGACAAACACACACACCCATGCCCGAGGGAGGACTCGAACCTCCACCGGGACCAGCCGCACAGTCCATGACTGCAGCGCCTTAGACCGCACGGCTCTGCTTCAAAGGCAAAGAGAAAAGACGAAGCGTTAGCCCATCATAGAGCCTATGCCTACCGTCAGGTATTTTTGATTTTCAGTTGTTAAAAAAGAGAGGAGTTTTTCTTGTACCAGTAGGAGGAAGGAGGGATTCGCGCTCAGCTAGTGAACGAGTGAGAACCACGCTATTTTAAGCGAGTAATTGTAGACCGCATTTTTGGGGTCGCCATGAATAAGTGAGGAGTATGTTTTTCATATGTGCACCGTTTAGAAAAATACAGTATTGTTTTATTAACAGAAAGGTCTGTGAGTTGTTATTTCAAACAGTACGATACTTACAAGATTTGAAGCCCACCAGAGTACTTTGGAAAATTACGAAGATAAGATGGCCGGCCGCAGTGGCCGAGCGGTTGGAGGCGCTTCAGTCTGGACCCGCGAGACCGCTATGGTCGCAGGTTCGAAACCTGCCTCGGGAATGGATGTGTGTGATGTCCTTAGGTTAGTTAGGTTTAAGCAGTTCTACGTTCTAGGGTACTGATGACCTCAGAAGTTAAGTTCCATAGTGCTGAGAACCATTTGAACCATTTTGAACGAAGATCCGATAAGCTGAGTGGGAACACGGTCCTGACATCGAAGGTGAACACGGCGACCAATCGTAGCATTATAAAGAAGGGTAAGCACAAATCTACAGCGGAGAAAGAAACTGCTTCCCCCTGCCAAATAATATGAACTAATACGAACTTATTTCCAGGTATAGCTCAGCATATTGTGCTTGTCATTCATGCCGAAAAATTAATCTCATTAATTCAATACATTTTAAAAATCCATGCATTTCAAAATTTTATATCATATATTCCATTATTTTATTATATTATAGCGGTTCGAGTTGTGAGGCGCTTCTTGCGAGGAATACTAAAGTTGAGTGCTCACTTAACCTACTATCAAGCCTCAACTGCTAGCACATCTCTTCGTTTGATCCTAGCTGTCACTTTCTGGGAAATTCTCGCGAGCAACAACGTGTGTGCATTGAAGTCGGTTAGAATTGCGGCCGTCTTCCTGTGTCGTGTTCAACTTAATTTAATTCATTCCATCATTAATGAAGTGTATCAGCGGTATCATCTGCCTTATGGCCGTTGACGTTCCGGTGGCCAGCCCTGGTGCTTGACGTAGTTTTTGGCAGTGTATTTTCCTCGTCGTGTTGCTACTTAAGCACAGCGTGTAGTTCGACAGCTGAGGTGCTGTTGGTAGTTTTGGGCGTTTATTCTGACTTGGCTGGATTGGGCACCAGTATCCAGAACGTTGTACTGTTGACGTCTCGTTGTCGTTTTGCTGGTCGGGTGGAGCAGAACTGATCTTCTTGGTTCGTTCATCGGCTGGCTTGTGGTTTGGTTGCCTTCCGATTAAGAGGTTGTCAGTCTGGCTGCCTGTCTCACCTAAACGTGCGTTAGTGTTTCCTTCCCAGGCCGATCCTTGGAACCTTCTGAACACTGCTCCCTGTGTTTTACATAGTGATTTCTTTTTTAGCCTTAAGTATTCTGTGTGGCCTTCAGCCGAGTTTCAGCTTTTCAAAATTAAAATTGAAAATTCCTTGTGCCAAGGCCTTAAGACGTAAATTTGTTTCAAGCTGGTATGTGGCGTTCAGTCGAATTTTCAGCCCTTTCAAATCAAAAGTTGAAAAAATTTGTCTAGTCCTTAAGGCGTAGGAAATTTTTTATAGTCCGTATGCGACCTTCGGCCGAGTTTCCCAGCTTAAATTAAATATTCGAAATCCTTGCCTTGGCCTTAAGTCGTAAGATTGATAGTCTTTATTATGAGGCCTTCAGCTGAGTTTTACATGAAATATTTTAAGATAAGGCCTTCAGCCTTTTCAAATTGAAAGCTCTCCTTCCTAGGCCTTAAGCCGTTAAATTGTTTTGTTGATATGCAGCCTTCAGCTGAGTTTTCACCCTATTTAGATCAAATATTGAAAATCTTTGTCTCGGCCTCAATCTGTAACACTATTCTTGATTAATGTGAGGCCTTCATCCGAGTTATAAGGGAAAAATTTAAGCTAAGGCTTCCAGCCTATTTACATGGAAGATAAAAAGAATTCTAAAAAAGTGAAACCTCCAGAAGAACTCCTGCACCTCAATTCATTGCTTAGGCCTTGTGCCTTGGATTGTCGATGTGGCCTTCAGCCGATCTAAATTAAATCTAAGGAGGTCTTTCGTTAAAAACTTGAGAGTTTTTGATTCTTGCTTGTGTGAGTGTGTGTTTTAAGAAATAAAGTTTATATATTGAGTGCAACTGACAGTAACTTATTCTGTCCTCTTTCCACAAATATAAACGTATCCGCTCTGTCCTGCTAGCCCAAGGATTTTAGTTGAGTTTCTTATTTTCGGGGTTTGTACCATACCTGTGATCAGAGAATTAGGAAAAGATTCCTGTAAGAGAATACTTTCGATTGTCTTGCCGCACGGTTGTCGCTGATGCATGCCCAGAGCTTACAGACGTCAGGCGGAGATCTGCAGATCCCAGCTCAGGAACCTGGGATTCATCAAACCTGTACTGAACCGACGAAAACTGAGCTTCGCGAGGTGCTCACCATTTGGTGAGATCCCGGCGTTACCTAACACTTAGAGAACACTACGGAAGCGTTGAGCGGAATTTCCCCAGTGCATAAATTAAACTATGATAAATGGGTAGTTGCAGGTTAGCGACATAGTTCATATCTGCTTCCTTTGCTTTCCTTGATGCAATGCTGCAGAAACTTGTAGTTGATAATTAGAAGACAGTGAGAATAATACTGATGACCTTCCGCAAGTTGATAATTTGCAAACCGGTTGCAAAATGCACCTATAAAAGTTCAGTGAGCGTAAGTACTTTCAGGAGACGCCGCATTATACGCTTTTGGTGATCATTGTAAGGTAAGTCGAAGCGTATTGGTTATTAGGAACTTGTGGTGGATTCAAATGAAACGAATACTATATAAATACCTTACTTGATAGTACCGTTCGGAAATGTGTGAGAAATATATTTATTTCAGATTACTGTCTCATTTCATCCTAGAGACAGAATGTGTATGAAATCTTAACACTTGAATTTAAGCTGTCCCTTTTGTGGCCGACCGGAGTGGCCGTGCGATTCTAGGCGCTACAGTCTGGAACCAAGCGACCGCTACGGTCGCAGGTTCGAATCCTGCCTCGGGCATGAATGTGTGTGATGTCCTTAGGTTAGTTAGGTTTAGTTAGTTCTAAGTTCTAGGCGACTGATGACCTCAGAAGTTGAGTCGCATAGTGCTCGGAGCCATTTGAATTTTGTCGCTTTTGTGAACCGCAACTTATTTCGCGAACGGAGCGTTTAGTGCAATATTCCATCCGTCTCGTATTGTGTGGTGAAGCAATTTACTGTGAACCTGTACATTCAAATAGAAATAACAATGGCTACCGGAACTGTACAAAGGAAGTGTAGGTTCTGTCACTAATAGTTAATCCAAAACGAACAGTTCGGCCGGCCAGAGTGGCCGAGCGGTTCTAGGCGCTACAGTCTGGAACCGCGCGACTGCTACGGTCGCAGGTTCGAATCCTGCCTCGGGCATGGATGTGTGTGATGTCCTTAGGTTAGTTAGGTTTAGTTAGTTCTAAGTTCTAGGGGACTGGTGACCACAGATGTTAAGTCCCATAGTGCTCAGAGCCATTTGAACGAATAGTTCATTACCAAAGAGTACGCACCACACAAGAGCATAATTAGGAACTATTCTAATACTACGTACTACGGAGAAACTTTCCTTAAAAATTTCGATGAACCGTCGAAGAACTGAGGTATTACAAAAATAACAAATTAAATAGTAGGTGATCAAAAAGTCAGTATAAATTTGAAAACCGAATAAATCACGGAATAATGTAGATAGACAGGTACGAACTGACACACATGCTTGGAATGACATGGGGTTTTATTAGAACCAAAAAATTCAAAAGTTCAAAAAATATCCGACAGATGGCGCTTCATTTGATCATAATAGCAATAATTAGCGTAACAAAGTAAGACAAAGCAAAGATGATGTTCTTTACAGGAAATGCTCAATATGTCCAACATCATTCCTCATCAATAGCTGTAGTCGAGGAATAATGTTGTGAACAGCACTGTAAAGCATGTCCGGAGTTATGGTAAGGCATTGGCGTCGGATGTTGTCTTTCAGCATCCCTAGAGATGTCTGTCGATCACGATACACTGCGACTTCAGGTAACCCCAAAGCCAATAATCGCACGGACTGAGGTCTGGGGACCTGGGAGGCCAAGCATGGAGAAAGTGGCGGCTGAGCACGCGATCGTCACCAAACGATGCGCGCAAGAGATCTTTCACGCGTCTACCAATATGGGGTGGAGCGCCATCCTGCATTTTGGTTCTAAAAATCCCCATGTCACTCCAAGCATGTCTGTCAAATTTTACCTCTCTATCTATATTATTCTGTGGTTTATTAAGTTTTCAAATGTATACTGACTTTTTGATCACCCGGTATTTCAACTCCAAGGAGGTTTCTATTGCCCTCTCGAATGAAAGCCGCAAGTATCAAATATGCAATTTATTATAACATTAGATCGTCCCTTTCAGATTCAAGAGCAGAACGGAAGTGCTTCATTTCATATCAGTCGTGATAATATATCTCGTACAATTTCAGCAATGGTAAAATAGTTAGTAAAAAGGTCAACATATACCTCCCATGAGCGCTCCATATGCACAGCAGAGATTACCGGAATAACCCACAGTGCGCTAAGGTAGCGACATGTACATGACATTTCATTATCACGACAGCGCACAGTGCATTAAGATAGCAAAATATACATAGCATTTCCATATACGGATCTGATACATTACAGTGAACTGATTTAGGGTTTATCACACCGTGAATATATGCCGTCAGGACTGATAACAGTGCAGTTGTTTTTCTATTCTATGATATTTACATAATAATGCAGTTGGTCATGTTGTTTCTCCATTTGTGTTCTTAGGTTGTTACTTTCTGAATTCTTAGCTCAAAGTAGGCACAATTAAAATTGTACCCAATATGCAATCCTGCTTCCTAAACAGGTATTAAAGCAAAGAATAAGAATGAGTGTCTGGAGGTACGGAAATGACACAAAAAGAAGTATGGAAGGAAGGCAAAAGCGAAGAAATAGAAAGAGCTGCTGAGTAGCGGGTGCCGTTTTGTTCTTCAATCGATAAATGAGTAAAGTCTTTTTCCTCCAGCAGCTTTGGCTTAGTCCTTCAAAGTAGATGAGAGCTGCACAGTTTTCGTTTGAGATGTATTGCTAAGATTAGTGCGTACGGGGTATAGTGCTGACACTAAATCGACTTCACTCGAATGGCAACGAGGGCATAGCCGAGTAGCCTAGCTTACAGCCCACGCCCGGTGGTTGGATTATCATGACCAGTGTGACACAACTTCTCTCAATAACATTACACAGATGACTGAAATTTAAAGCAGGCCTTTAAAATACAGTCTGTGGTCAAGACATACGCAGGGCCACTTCGCGATTTGTTGCGGCAGTCCAATTCGTGTACTTACATTTTGTCGGCATGTCGCTGTGTGTGCACCTGTCGAGAGATGAGGTTGGCGAAGACGTCACCCGGATGCATTCCCGATGCGTTAGCGGCTTCTGACTGTTGAAGCGGCGGTCGTTGTAGGACTGCCATCGAAGCAACTTTTTCTTCAAGACTGAACCTTTATCTGGGTTTACTACTCTTGCAATGCACTACTAAGGATATCGTCTCCTTTGGCGCTTAAGTTCTCGATAGCGACAATCATTGTACAAGTTGCTAGAGTAGTGAAGTACATTATTGCCGCTACCTCCATGATCCCTAGTTGTTTCAAAAACGATACTCAAAAACCTTCTCAGGGAGAATGCTCTACACGATCAGCTATTAAAAAAAGCATCGTTCTTTGTTTTCACTCCTGCGATCGATTCCTTTATTTCACTCTCCTGTGTGACATCTTCGTAACCACAACTTATGCAGACATTCTACACTTATCTCCATTTTTTCAGCAGTATATTTAATCATCCACTATTTTTTTAATTACTTCACTTCGTACTATGCTCCTTCATTTAATTTTGATCAGATTTCCTGCTTCACATATTCCAAGTTTAGCACTATGCGTACTTTACCCTCACAAAATGCTTTGCGTAGACCATAATGTTTCAGACACATTTTGTGCATTCTAACTGAATATTTAAATCGTTCAGTGTTTATTAATCGCATCAAACTGTTTTAGCCTCCTACGATCTGGCTTCTTGATGCCTTCAAAGTTGTATAATACTGCTTTGTTGCTAGTTTCAACATTTCAAAATTCCTTCTTCTGGTTTCGTCATTTCTCGCATCTATTTTCTTTTTTCTTCTTCTTTTTAATTTATTAATCCAAGATTTTCCAATTTATTTATTTCTTTTAAATAATATACAGGGTGATCAAACTGTGCAAGACGCCAGATATTCTCAGAAAAAATTGTATGAGCCATAAGGAAAAACAGGTATTTATGGTGAATGAACAATAAGAACGGAAGACGAAGAAGGACGTGTTCAAATCAAAAACGATGTAGCACACGGATGCAGTCTTTCACTCACTGTGTCCAGTCAACTGTTCGAAGATTCAGTCACAGCAGTAAAGGAAAGGTTCAGGTATTGGACTAAAATTCAGACTGAAAATATATCAATCATCAGATTTGCTGATAACATTAATGGCCCCAGAGAAACTGAGGCAGAAAAAAAGAGCATAAAAGGGTTCGAGATGTGGTACTGTACAACCATGCTGACAAGAAATGAGGTGCTTTTCCGCAGAATCGGCGAGGAAAGATCTGTGTGGGAAACATTCCGAAAAAGAAGGGGCAGGATGACAGGACATGTGTTAAGACATCAGGGAATAGCTTCCATGGTACTAGACAGAGCCGTAGAAGGGAAAACCCGTAGTGGAAGACAAAGCTTGGCCACTAAATAACTAAGGAAGTTAGGTGCTACTTCGAAACGAAGAGTCTGGCACGAGAGAGGGATTAGCAGCGGGCGCTTGGAACTAGTCAGAAGATTGATGACTCAAAATAAACCTGTGGCTGTACAGGTACGAGCAGCCCACAGTGGCTCGCTTTCACGCTTTCCTTTGTATATATTTTGTGACTAATCCCTTCTGGCCTGTTAATTATTTTATATGTGACATGTAAGCACTGCCCCTGTATTTAATTGTTCACCAGTACTTACACTTTTTTCATATAAAAATGTCTTTTCCTATAAATTTGTGATAATGTTATAGGCCATTTTAATTGTTTAATTCTAATGAAGGCACTCTTATAAGTGTCGAAACCTGGTCAATAAGAATTAAAATAATTGTGACCGTGGGCTCAATTGTTTCAATTTCAAAATAAACTCCTCCATTTCCATACAAATTATTTCCTGCTGTCTGAAAACTTGTCCTGCTACCCGAACCTTCTTATTGTGAATGTTTTTCAAATATTCATTTCTTCCTCTATTCTGCGGAGAACCTCGTCATTCCTTGTCTTATCAGTCTACCCAAGTTTCAACATCATTCTGAATCCCCAAATCTCAAATGCGATTTTCTTTTTTTATCATGATCTCTCATAATCTAGGACTTATTTCCGTACTGCGAACGTTGGCTGCAACATTACTAATAATTTCATGTATTGATTTCTCTTCGACGTTTGTATACAAAATGACATATCAATGTATTGTTCATTCTCAGTCTCTTTACGATTTTGAATATCTACTGTACATTGCTGAATTTTTGCTCCTATTCCTAAACAATACCTCGGGATATTTTGCAAAGACACGACTACCTCTCACCTAGCAATATTGATTTCTCCCCAATACTTACTAAAATATGTACCTTTCTTATCTGATGTAATTGTAACCCTCCAGGTTAGCCGAAAGCGCTAATGCGCTGCTTCCTGGACTTGGGTAGGCGCACTGGCCCCGGATCGAATCCGCCCGGCGGATTAAAGACGACGGCCGGTGTGCTGGCCAGCCTGGATTTGGTTTTTAGGTGGTTTTCCACATCCCTGTTGGTGAATACCGGGCTTGTCCCCACATCCCGTCTCAGTTACACGGCTCACAGACATTTGAACATTTCGTACTATTCCATGGATTACACTAGTCGCAGACAGTTGGGGTACACTAATTCCATCTCGGGGGGTTCAGGGTGGCGGCAGGAAGGGCATCCGGCCACGCCTTCCACTAACATTGCTAAATCCCATTAACCATGCCGACCCTGCCTAACTGCGGGAAAAGGCACAAGCGAAAGAAAGGAAGTATCAGATGTAATTGTAGCCAGTATTTAAAGCGAGTAAATCTTCAGTTGATTGGGAGAATCTACAGGGAAGTTGAAACTTCATTCAGTGATGTGATGGCAGTTCTGCGTGAATAGAAAGAGAGGATTATGGCTTATTTAGACGCTATTGGGTATTAAGGCGTATTTAGAAACCTATGCGAGGGAATGGGCTTATCTACAGGCAAAATAAAATTTTCAAACAAAAAGTAAACAAAATGTGGATAAGGCCATCATTTCTAAGCCCTAAGTAGGAGGTGACTCTGCTGATGAAACTGATGCTCAGTTACGCGCGTCCATGTTTAACATAGTCTATAAACACATATTCACAGCATACGCAAAGCATATACCCTATCAGAAGTCACTCAGTTGGGTTTGGTCAGTTGAGATTGGGAGTGATGTTGGAAGAGAGAGTAATCACCCTGAAAGTGTAGTTACTGAGTGCTACGATGGAGTTGGTTTGTACAATTTTACATGGAAACCAAATACCAACTGAAAGATTAACAGATGTAAGGAGAGGTGGAGGTATGTTCTAACGATCCACGAGGATTGCTGCACACTACTACTTCTGTAGTAGTTGTCTCGCTATGTGCCTAATTCATACGATTTTAGACGTTAAAGCTGGCACAATTGCGGCACTGGAATTTTCAGTACAGCGTGAGACATAGGTAAGGGGGAGTCACTACTATCATATTTGTTGTAAAACTGAAACTACCGAGTGCAATGTAGTTCCCTGAACAATCCTGGAATTTTCTTGAAATTATTTGCGGGGAAGACAATTGTGGCTGACAGGACGACATCTAGGAAACGACTCTGTGTGAGGTGAGACGCATCAGCGATTAACACGTGTTTTAACTGATAGAACCTGCGTTCCAGTCTTGATCTAGTGAATCCAGCAATTCGGCATGTGTTTTACCATTGGATATGAGTGACACTCGGAGGTAGGACCCAGTATCAAACTATAAGGAGCAAACTTATTTTGGTTAACCTGAGAAGACATGACCTCCTATATGAACATTTCCCATTGTTGTAACCATACCGCACTTTAAATTCCAAAATTATAATTCCTGTAAGAGCATTGCCACTGTTATAACTACACCATATTTAACACTAAAAAAATAAGCTTATCTTCAATTCTGTGTTTAATCTAACCGAAAATGACAAATGAGCTCTTCGATTTTTCGGTGGTACTTAACACGGTTTTTCATTGGATCTATATATGACGGGTAGTCAAATGAAACTCGAGTTCCCGCCACAGCGCGTTAAGACATTTACTCCCCTGGGAAGCAAGAACGATCAATTCCTGTTTCGTAGAACGCGATCGGCCGCTGACCGATCCACAACCACACACAGTATTACACTTCCTCGTTGGCGGAAACCGACGTCCACTCATGTTTTCCTTCCGGTAGCCAAAGATTTAAGAATCACAGGGTGAAAAATTCCCGGCTTCATGGAGGAAGTAGGGGGTATTGTCGTGTAGCAGGATGGTTCCCTCCGACAGCGTTCGCACAGCCCGAGGATAAAAGGAAAACCCAAAGCGGAAATATCCCACATCTTCTCCGCCAAAGACATCCAAAGCTATTCACACAAGTTCCAGTGAGGTCTTATGACCTACCTCTTCGACTGCATGGGCCCTCTGATCGTCGAGTTTCTGGCATGTGGAGCCACAGTCAATAAGTAGCGCAATGAAGTCACTTCACAGACGCACCATCAAGTCTAAACGTCGAGGAACATAAAGAAAAACCTGCATCGAAGTCAGTTTCAGTCGGACGAGGAAGTGCAAGCCAGTCGCTTTCTACGAAACGGGAGCTGATCGTCTCGTCTTCAAGTGTGATAAATGTTTTAAGGCGTATGGTGAATGCAGCCAGTCCATGGTCCAATATTGGCGGGTGTTCGGTTTTGATTTGAATGTCCTTTATATTTTTCCATGTGATACTGAAAGTGCTATTCCGAGAAGATTCGAGCAACATACCACCTGTGGAACTTGATCAAATGGCAAACAGATCACAGCTCCACAAATCACTGATTCGCTGCCAGGAAACGAAAATCTACCAACGACTGCCGAACTGTACTAAATGTAGCTAAACACCTAAGTCAATTACGACTCCTGTGTCTTTCTGTCTGGTGGAAGCCCATCAGACTGTGCTCGGCTATTGTAGCGTTTACGCAAGTCGTGATGCTATTCAGATTTTCGCAATATACACGATAGTCAAAAAAGGCGACATGGTTGGCGTATGTAGTGACTACTGCTAAGCCGTTAGAGTAGCTGTGCGGTAGTATGCTGAAAGGTATCCTATTTTATAATTTGTCAGGCCCTAACTATCAGTCTGTCCAAGCAGTCTAAAACCACGTTCAAGGTATTCGAAGTTTAAAGGGTAAAATACGCCACTAAGTATAAACAACGGTGGAAGAGAGATGTGCAGCTAATGCATTACCAGCGATGAATCACAGTCGGAAGAGACTGATTTTCTGGAAGGTACCAACAAGAATGTGGAGACTCCCAATCCACTGCCACAGTCAACCGCGCTAGCTCTTCCGGCTGAGGATCCATGGCGCGAACAGCCCGACTGAGGTGGTCCCACAGATTATAGTTTGTCTTGATATCCGAGGAGCTTTGTGGCCAGGGCTGTACTGTGAACTCATCCTGGTACTCTTCGAACCAAGCACGTACACAGTGAGCTGTGAGATACGTTCCTGTGTCCTCTTGGCGGACACTACTGTGCCGAGGGGAAAGAAACTACATTTAGAGACGGACGTGATCCCCAAGGATAGAAGCATAATTCTGTAGATCCATTGTTCTTTCCAGAATGATGTGCCCGATGGAGCATATGACGTAATTCATCCGGAAACGCTACCTATCGCCGTTCAGTGGACAATCAATTGCGGTACTGGCGTTCAAATTTCAGCCTTCGTCGCATCAGGCACCTGCTACCAAGACCCGTATGCAGCAACGTTCGATGAAGGGACACCTATGGTTTATCCGGGCAGTTGCTCAACACATGTACGTCTATTCGCTCGCACACATCTACACTACTGGCCATGAAAACTGCTACACCAATAATAAATGCAGATGGTAAACGGGTATTCATTGGACAAATTTATTATACTAGAGCTGACATGTGGTTACATTTTCACGCAATTTGGGTGCATAGATTCTGAGAAATCAGTACCCAGAACAACCACCTCTGGCCGTAATAACGGCCTTGATACACCTGGGCATTGAGTCAAACAGAGCTTGGATGCCGTGTACAGTTATAAATGCCCATGCAGCTTAAACACGATACCACAGTTCATCAAGAGTAGTGACTGGCGTATTGTGACGAGCCAGTTGCTCGGCCACCATTGACCAGACGTTTGCAGTTGGTGAGAGATCTGGAGAATGTGCTGGCCAGGGCAGCAGTCGAACACTTCCTTTACCGAGAAAGGCCTGTACAGGGCCTGCAACATGCAGTCGTGCATTATTCTGCTGAAATGTAGGATTTCGCAGGGAGCGAATGAAGGGTAGAGCCACAGGTCGTAACACATCTGAAATGTAACGTCTACTGTTCAAAGTGCTGTCCACGCGAACAAGAGGTGACCGAGACGTGTAACCGATGGCACCCCATACCATCACGCCGGGTGATACGCCAGTATGGCGATGACGAACACACGCTTCCAATGTGCGTTCACCACGTTGTCGCCAAACACGGATGCGACCATCATGATGCTGTAAACAGAACCTGTATTCATCCGAAAAAAAGACGTTTTGCCATTCGTGCACCAGGTTCGTCGTTGAGTACACCATCGTTGGCGCTCCTGTCTCTGATGCAGCGTCAAGGGTAACCGGAGCCATGCTGCTGTAAACGTCGTCGAACTGTTCGTGCAGATGGTTGTTGTCTTGCAAACGTCCCCATCTGTTAACTGAGGGATCGAGACGTGGCTGCACGATCCGTTACAGCCATGCGGATAAGATGCCTGTCATCTCGACTACTAGTGATACGACGCCGTTGGGATCCAGCACGGCGTTCCGTATTACCCTCCTGAACCCACCGATTCTATATTCTGCTAACAGTCATTGGATCTCGACCAACGCGAGCAGCAATGTCGCAATATGATAAACCGCAATCGCGATAGGCTACAATCCGACCTTTATCAACGTCGGAAACGTGATGGTACGCATTTCTCCTCCTTACACGAGGCATCACAAGAACGCTTCCCTAGGCAACGTTTGGTCAACTGCTGTTTGTTATGAGAAATCGGTTGGAAACTTTCCTCATGTCAGCACGTTGTAGGTGTCACACCTTGTGTGAATGCTCTGAAAAGCTAATCATTTGCACATCACAGCATCTTCTTCCTGTCGGTTAAATTTCGCGTCTGTAGCACGTCATCTTCGTGGTGTAGCAATTTTAATGGCCAGTAGTGTATTACCCATAGTGCACGACAGTTGCCTCTACTTCGGTTTCGGATACTGTGTAACGAAGGAGGCATGAGAAGAGTTTAGAAACTTAGCCATTACGGAAATGCTTTCACCATCGCCCCGGAAGACAATAATCAATTTGCTTTGCACGTCAGACTAATCGCTCAATTTCTACACTTGGACAGCGACTGTTGCGCGTTCCCTCGACACGCTTTATAATACCCTCCTCTGCTAGTGCTACCACTTGCCGTCTGTGAGTGACAATTGTACGCTGACGTCGAACATGGCGGTGGTCATGAGCTGAATATGCCATGGGATTGATAAATGCGGCCGACCGCATGAAACCATCCTGAGAAGTCCAGTTTGAAACAAATTTTGAACGAATTTTATAACAGTATCATCGAGGTACGAGCAGTATTAATTGAGTAATAATACTAAGGTATTGTAGTATTTGGTTGAAAGACCAAACTTTTCTTTGTAGGAATGGCGAAAGTCTGTTCTGCACGGCTGAATGCTACCTCAATAAACGTTAGAGATGTACGGCCACAAGGGCGATGTAGGAAATGATTCTTACACCAGGAGGAAAAGAGATTGCTCTGTATGTCACTGTCGTGTTCTTCTGCATTATTCACATATAATCTTCGCAAAAGACGATGCAGAACACCCTGTTACTACTAAAAGCTGCTTAACGTCGTTCACCCTGTGGTGAGTTGCACAGTGGTAAGATGTTAAAGTTAGTCTAACAAGAGGCGAGTCTCGTAAAATCTACTTTCCAGGAAATAGATTCAAATGATGCTAAATGACCCTCCGGCTACTACAACTCTATTTGTATGGCACTTGCTCGAGAATCTGCAACCGGTGCTCACCAGTTACGGCAGTCCAGGCAACAGTGTATTTACTGCCACCGCACTGAACTACACTGAAAAGTCAAAGAAAATGATGCACCTGCCTCATATCGTGTAGGCCCCTGCGATCACGCAGAAGTGCCGCAACACGTCTGCCTGAAGCAGTACTGCAGGGAACACCATGAATCCTGCCGGGATGTTCATAAATCCTTAAGAGTACGAAGGGTGGAGATCTCTTCTGAACAGCACGTTTCAAGGCAACCCAGACATGCTCAGTAATGTCTGGGGAGATTGGTGGCTAGCGGAAGTGTTGAAACTCAGAAGAGTGTTCTTGGAGCCACTCTGCAGCAATTCTGGACGTGTGGGGTGTCGCATTGTCCTGCTGGAATTTCCCAAGTCCATCGGAATGCACAATGGACAGATGGTCAGACAGGACGTTTACATACGCGTCAACTGTCAGAGTCGTATCTAGACGAATCGGGGGTGGCATATCGCTCCAACTGCATACACCCAGCACCCTTACAGAGCCGCCACCGGCTTGAAAAATTTATGGATTCATGCAGGGTCCATGGATTCATGAGCTTGTCTCCATACTCCTACACGTCCATCCGCTCGATACAATTTGAAAAGAGACTCGGCCGATCAGGCCACATGTATCTTCTCATCACCAGTCGGATGTCGGTGCTGACAGGCCTAGGCGATACGTAAAGTTTTGTGTCGTGCAGTCATCAAGGGTTGACGAGTGGGCCTTCTGCTCCGAAAACCTATATCGATTATGTATCGTTGAATGGTTTGCACGCTGACACTTGTTGATGGCCCAGCGCTGAAATCTGCAGACATTTGCGGAAGATTTGCGGATAGCACTTCTGTCACGTTGAACGATTCTCTTCAGTCGTCATTGGTCCCGTTCTTACAAGATCTATTTCCACCCGCAGCGATGTCGGAGATTTGACGTTTTACCGGATTCCTGATTTTCACGGCACACTCTTGAAATGGTCGATCGGAAAACCCCCAGTTCATCCACAGCTCGGATATGCTGTTTCTCGTGGCTCGTGTGCCGACTACAACACCACATTCAAACTCACTTACATCTTGATAACCTATCATTGTAGCAGCAGTAACCGATCTAACAAATGCGCCATAGGCTTGTTGTCTTACGTAGGCGTTGCCGACCGCAGTGCCATATTCTGCCTGTTTACTTATCTCTGCGTTAGAATAAGCATGCCTATACCAGTTTCTTTGGCGCTTCTGTGTAGCATGGTGTGCGACCACATCGTCCGTCTGGAAAGTTCGGAGACTTATTTTTTCCTGACATAAAAGTGACTTCAATACATTAACTACTGTGGGAAATTGACGTAACTATTGTACGTAACAGATTTGCATTCCACCAAACAGTTGCGGGCAGGCAGAGCTAAGTAGTGTACTACGACCGTAGTGTGGCAACACTGGTGTGTCGCAGATGGCAGTGGAACAACGACCTCATCATCTCTGAATAAGGTGCTCAAGACATTCTCCCGAACGTTTTGAAAGAGAGGAAAGTGTGAGCGGTTTGTCAGCACATCTTGACTTCCGAACAATTGAAAAAAAAAAAAACCGCGGGCAATTCTTTTATGCAAAATATCATCACGGATGAGAAGACTAGGCTGCTCTCTGTAGGAATCTACCACAGAACGACAAAGTGCAGAATGGGTCTCTGATCCTTCCCTCACGACCGAAGCAGGTGCGGATATGACCCGCGAGTTGAATAAACATTCCAAATAAGCACACTTTTAGCAGTTTCGCATAGTTGTATGAACGTTTTGTACATTCTATTTAAGCGTGGGAGCGACTAGGTAGAGCACCTGAAACATTATAAGTACCGTATTAACTTTTCTCCATTTATTGGTAATCCAGTCCCGAAACCTTTTGGACTGACGGGGTAAAAACGCAACTGTGTGATGCGTTCCGCACAGGAAGGACGGAACATATTTTGTGGTGTTACCATTGTGCCCTCTGTCTGTCCAAGACCACGTGCTCCGCTTATATCCTAGCCTGATAACTTTCAGTTCTGGAGTAAGCACGGCACTGGCTCTTTTTCTGCTTATGACTCTCTGTACACAAATTAGCATGCTGCGAAAACTAACGCTGTCGCTAGTTAACACAACATTTGTTGTGTTTACTTTATTCAAGTTATTACTACCGCGACAACAGCTAAGCTTCCTCACCTTGCATATGAACACGATAATTAATCCTAAATATTTTACGCACATCTCGAAGTGCACGCGAAAGGTAGAGGAGATGAAATAGCGCTGTTGCCTGAAGCTTTAGGTGGTTCACTCCCCCTCGCTACCGTGCATCGTCGTGCCAACCCGCCTTCTTATGTGCGGGTCACTTCCTTTTTTTTCTTTTTGTATCATAAACCTTGTGACAGGTTTGATGCCGCCCGCTACGAGTTCCTCTTCTTTGTCAAACCTTTCATCTCAGAATAGCACTTGCACACCCTACCTCCTCAATTGTATGCTGCTTGTTTTCTAGTCTCTGTCTTCCTCTAAAATTTTACCCTCTACAGCCTCCTCTAGTACAATGGAAGTTATACCCTGATGTCTTAACAGATCACCCATCATCATATCCTTTCTTCTTGTCTTTGTTTTACATATATTCCCATCCTTACCGATTCTGTGGTGAACCTCCTTTTTCTTACCTTATCAGTTCACCTAGTTTTCGATATCCGTAGGACAATATCTCAAATGATTCGATTCTCTTCTATTACGGTTTTCACTACCACGCACTGCTGTGCTCCATGGCTGGTACTATCAGATTTCTCTTCGCCAGGAATGCCATTTTTCCAGTGCTAGGCTACATCGCTTTGTCCGTCCGTCACAGTTTATTTTGATGTCTAGATAGCAGAAGTCCTTAAATTAATCTACTTCGTGATTATCAACTTTGAAGCTAAGTCACTACCTGAAATCAGGCATCTGCTCTTTTATGCACCACCTCAGCAACGCAAATATAGCGGATATGTCGTGCCAAAAGTATCAACCTTCCCAGAGGGCTCCATTAAAATCTCCAGAAAACATGACTAGTTTTCGTGAACGAAATTCGTCAAAGTCCTCTTGAAAAGTCCAAAATGTTTACCAGTCCATTACGACGCTCGAATCAATACTAAAGATGTAAGCGCACTGCAGTGTCTTTGTCCGCCTTTGAACCGGCAGTTGCCTCTCTCGAGAGCGCAGAGTGTGATAGTTAAGGAACTGTGCGTGAGATTTTGTTGTGGACGCCTCTAACGTAACCGGGCCCGTCGCCTTGAAAATGCCACCTGTTGCGTTGCCCATATGGAGTTAAAACCTTCATCATAGAAGGTGTACATGGAACACCAGAGTACATGAGCAAATTCAACTCTAAATTTTTGTGGGAAGTATACTCTGCATTCGTGTGTTCGTCGAGGTAACTTTCAGCCTCAGTTGTAGACTCGACCATAATTCAGTGAACATTATAAATGAAGAAGGACTTACGAACCGAGTGCAATTAAAATATATAGGAGATACGCTAGTAGAGTGGCTGGTTGCAGCGTCAGGACGAACTAACGGTAATTACAAGAAACTACACTACTGGCTATTAAAATTGATAGACCAAGATGAAATGCAGATGATAAACTGGTATTCATTGGACAAATATACTATACTAGAACTGACATGTGATTAAATTTTCACGCAATTTGGGTGCATAGATTCTGAGAAATCAGTACCCAGAACAACCACCTCTGGTCGTAACAACGGCCTAGATACGCCTGAGCATTGAGTCAAACAGAGCTTGGATGGAGTGTATAGGTACAGCTGCCCATGCAGCTTCAACACTATACCACAGTTCATCAAGAGTAGTGACTGTCGTATTGCGACGAGCCGGTTGCTCGGCCACCATACACCAGACGTTTTCAATTGGCGTGAGATCTGGAGAATGTGCTGGCCACGGCAGCAGTCGAACATTTTCTGTAACCAGAAAGGCCCGTACAGGACCTGCAACATGCAGTCGTGCATTATCCTGCTGAAATGTAGGGTTTCGCAGGGATCGAATGAAGGGTAGAGCCATGGGTCGTAACACATCTGAAATGGAACGTCCACTGTTCAAAGTGCCGTCAATGCGAACAAGAGGTGACCGAGACGTGTAACCAATGGCACCCCATACCATAACGCCGGGTGATGCTCCAGTATGGCGATGACGAATACACGCTTCCAATTTGCGTTCACCGCGATGTCGCCAAACACGGACGCGACCATCATGATGCTGTAAACAGAACCTGGATTCATCCGAAAAAAAAAAGACGTTTTGCCATTCGTGAACCCAGGTTCGTCGTTGAGTACACCATCGGTGGCGCTCCTGTCTGTGATGCAGCGTCAAGGATAACCGCAGCCATGGTCTCCGAACTGAGAGTCCATGCCGCTGCAAACGTCGTCGAACTGTTCGTGCAGATGGTTGTTGTCTTGCAAACGTCCCCTCCTGTTGACTCAGGGATCGAGACGAGGCTGCACGATCCGTTACAGCCATGCGGATAAGATGCCTGTCATCTCGACTGATAGTGATACGAGACCTCGCGATCCAGCACGGCGTTCCATAATACCCTCTCGAACCCACCGATTCCACATTCTGCTAACAGTCATTAGATCTCGATCAACGCGAGCAGCAATGTCGCGCTACGATAAACCGCAAACGCGATAGGCTACAATCTGACATTTATCAAAGTCGGAAACGTGATGGTACGCAATTCTCCTCCTTACAAGAGCCATCACTACAACGTTTAACCAGGCAACGCCGGTCAAATGCTATTTATGTATGAGAATTCGGTTGGAAACTTTCCTCAAGTCAGCACGTTGTAGGTGTCGCCACTGGCACCAACCTTGTGCGAATGCTCTGAAAAGCTACTTATCTGCATATCACAGCATCTTCTTCCTGTCGGTTAAATTTCGCGTCTGTAGCACGTCATCTTCGTGGTGTAGCAATCTTAATGGCCAGTAGTGTAATAATTAGAACAGCTGTTTCTGAGTGACTGAGGTGTTGTTGAGCGAACTGTGTGATTGGACAGCACGACGTTAGGCTCCAATGTACTGAAAGTGGGCCACTGCGCGTGAAGTACTAATCACAGTTTACGTCTGTTGTGCGACCGTAATAGTCTGAAACGTGCAGCCCAAATTAATATGTTTTACTGGTAGACTCTATGTGTATCTGTACCTAATATTTGTGGTTCTCATGTTTTGCATGCACCCTCAACTTGCAATTAGTTACATAAACAATTTCAGGATTAAATTTTTGTTTCAAGTTGCAGCACTGAAATGGTAAGCTTCAAGGCGAAACAGGAACACTCTGCTAGGCACACGGTCATTAAATGTTCCGATCCACGTCTCTGTGTTGCGTAGCATTAGCCGTGTGCAAGCCATCCCGTATTTAAGATAACTGATAAACAGGCTACACCATTACCTAGCATTTAAGCCCCACCGGCAGGGTGCTTTCAAGGAGCACTCTTGCTGTAGCTGGCTATTATAGACTCAGCAGTTTATATGTAAAAGTTCTAATTCTCCGTGTGGATATATGAATTAGTCCATTTCATTTTAGCATTAAAATAGTCACAACTATAGAGATGTTTATTTCTCGTTTGCTATACTGTAACTTGTTGCAGTACTGAATCTTATATACAAAATATTTACAAATAGGTGCGAGCCGTATCCAATGGGATCTCACGTGTGCACCTTTGCCCTCTTGGTGCTTCTGCTGGTGGCGGCTGGTGACGCTCACCACAAGTCAAGCCACGCCACGAGGCACGGCGGTCATGTCAGAGCGGCTCACGGGGCCGGCAAGGCGTCCCCAGTGACGAGGAGCAAGGGTGCTTCCGAGGAGCTGAAGCTGGAGACCATCAAGGCAACCAAAGAGATCAAATTCGACTTCGGAGACGATGGGACGTTGGAAAAGGAAATGAAGGCAACCGGACGCTACGACCCTAAAATGGTTCTGGTATATGATGTGACGAGTAAGTACTCCAATTAGAAACATATCTCTTGTATTCTTTATAAATACGTATTTATTATCGCATAATGCATATTTAATTAACAGAACAAATACCAGCCTCTTCAATCTGAACGTTTACTGTAGAACTAATAATATTTCAGGAGGAGAGAGAGTGCAGAGTGGCAATAGGAAATTTTGGGAAGGATAGACCTTTCATTTGAATCACTTTCAGTAGTGGACGATTCACACAAAGAGCCCCCTAATGTAGAAATAAAATAACTCAAGAATGATGGAAGGTTATAACAAAGGGTCTCCCTTGGGGCGTAGTTAATCCTGATAATGGAGATGCCTAAGTAGTTCTAAAGTTTGATGACATTTAGCTATGAACTTTGCAGTCAGCTTATGGTGTAAGATAACAGACAGTTACAGGTTTCGTACACACGCATCTGCTACATATTAAAGACGACCATGCGTCACCACTGTGTGAAGCACAGAAATTAAGCCACCAAACGAAACTGACTACTACCTGAGGGACCGGATCAGAGCAAATGGATAGCCATCCTGGCCGATACACTCCTGAAGATAATCCAATATCACACGATTATTACGAAAATCGGTGTCAAATAATGCAGTCCTTAGAAATATAGTCACACAGGTTAAGCTTGGCATCGTATTATCGTCAATATCAGCCTTTTATAATAAACGGCGATTATACTAAGCTTTTGACACAATTCTTTTCTTGCCAGGACTCCCCAGATGTCTTACAGTGTAGACACGACCCAACTTGGACTGTGCAGGTGTATGGTATTTTAGAGACATGCGCGGTTTTAGTAAAACTCAAAAACGAGTGTTCTGTCTGCTCACGAAACAAACAAGTGAGAATGGGAAAGATCTGAGAATTCGGTTAAGGTCAGATGAATCTCCATCCAACATGATGAGCATACGGTCTTCGTTAACGAATAAAAATGTGTAGGATCTATTAGTATTCTATCTTGCAAAACTGATGATTCAGTACATAGCGAACGGTATAAAATGGGACTCAGTTCCATTCAGTACTAACGACCTCGTGAAAAATCGTGGCAAGTGAATCGAGAGTTTCATTCGATGACGGCAGTCTCCAGAGCTTCCTGCTATTACGTCACACGTAGTGAGAACCACGTGCTGCAGCTTGATATCGTTCACAGTTCTATAATTATTTCTATTGAAATTAGATTACGTTACGTGGCGCATTGTTTCGAACTTAGCACCCTTATACAGGGTGAGTCACCTAACATTACCGCTGGATATATTTCGTAAACCACATCAAATACTGACGAATCGATCCTACAGACCGAACGTGAGGAGAGGGGCTAGTGTAATTGGTTACTACAAACCATAAAAAAATTCACGGAAGCATGTATTTTAACACAAACCTACGTTTTTTTAAATGGAACCCCGTTAGTTTTGTTAGCACATCTGAACATATAAACAAATACGTAATCAGTGCCGTTTGTTGCATTGTAAAATGTTAATTACATCCGGAGATATTGTAACCTAAAGTTGACGCTTGAGTACCACTCCTCCGCTGTTCGATCGTGTGTATCGGAGAGCACCGAATTACGTAGGGATCCAAAGGGAACGGTGATGGTCCTTAGGTACAGAAGAGACTGGAACAGCACATTCAGTCCACATGCTAACACCTTTTTATTGGTCTTTTTCACTGACGCACATGTACATTACCATGAGGGGTGAGGTACGCGTACACACGTGGTTTCCGTTTTCAATTACGGAGTGGAATAGAGTGTGTTCCGACATGTGAGGCCAATAGATGTTCAATGTGGTGGCCATCATTTGCTGTACACAACTGCAATCTCTGGCGTAATGAATGTCGCAGACGCCGCAGTACATCTGGTGTAATGTCGCCGCAGGCTGCCACAATACGTTGTTTCATATCCTCTGGGGTTGTAGGCACATCACGGTACACATTCTCCTTTAACGTACCCCACAGAAAGAAGTCCAGATGTGTAAGATCTGGAGAACGGGCTGACCAATTTACGCGTCCTCCACGTCCTATGAAACGCCCGTCGAACATCCTGTCAACGGTCAGCCTAGTGTTAATTGCGGAATGTGCAGGTACACCATCGTACTGATACCACATACGTCGACGCGTTTCCAGTGGAACATTTTCGAGCAACGTTGGCAGATCATTCTGTAGAAACGCGATGTATGTTGCAGCTGTTTGGGCCCCTGCAATGAAGTGAGGACAATGTTTCAAGCGTCAAATTTAGGTTACAATATCTCCGGATGTAATTAACATTTTACAATGCAACAAACGTATTTGCTTATATGTTCAGGTGTGCTAACTAAACTAACGTGGTTCCATTTAAAAAAAAAACGTAGGTTTGTGTTAAAAAACATACTTCCGTGCATTTTTGTATGGTTTGTATTAAACAATTACACTAGCCCCTCTCCTCACGTTCGGTCTGTGGAGTCGGTTCGTCAGTGTTTGATGTGGTTTACGAAATATATCCAGTGGTAAGTTAGCCTCATTCTGCCATCGGCCTTGTCAAAGAGGGCGGAGGAGCGGATAGAGGTTCAGGGCACTCTCTTGTCCTAGGGGTGGGAAATTGCCTCTAAAGGCGGAAGAATCAGCAATGATCAACGACATGAGGATGCAGAAGGCAATGGAAACCAATGCATTAAAGACACGTAACGTGTATCCACAGGACATGTGGCCTGTAATTGAAGAAGTGTCATGATGATCTCTCCATTGGCAAAAGATTCCGGAATAGTCCCCCATTCGGATATCCGGGAGGGGACTGCCAAGGAGGAGGTTACCATGAGAAAAAGATGGAATAATCTACGAAAGGATAACGTTCTGCGAGTCGGGGCGTGGAATGTCAGAAGCTTGAACGAGGTAGGAAAACTATAAAATCTGAAAAGGGAAATGCACGGCTCAATCTAGATATAGTAGGGGTCAGTGAAATGAAGTGGAGGAAGACAAGGATATCTGGTCAGATGAGTGTCGGGTAATATCAATAGCAGCAGAAAATGGTATAACAGGTGTAGGATTCGTTATGAATAGGAAGGTAGGGCAGAGGGTGCGTTACTGTGAACAGTTCAGTGACCGGGTTGTTCTAATCAGAATCGACAGCAGACCAACACCGACAACGATAGTTCAGGTATACATTCCGAGGTCGCAAGCTGAAGATGAACAGATAGAGAAAGTGTATGAGGATATTGAAAGGGTAATGCAGTATGTAAAGGGGGACGAAAATCTAATAGTCATGGGCGACTGGAACGCAGTTGTAGGGGAAGGAGTAGAAAAAAAGGTTACAGGAGAATATGGGCTTGGGACAAGGAATGAAAGGGGAGAAAGACTAATTGAGTTCTGTAACAAGTTTCAGCTAGTAATAGCGAATACCCTGTTCAAGAATCACAAGAGGGGGAGGTATACTTGGAAAAGGCCGGGAGATACGGGAAGATTTCAGTTAAATTACATCATGTTCAGACAGAGTTTTCCTACCAGAAATCAGATACTGGACTGTAAGGCGTACCCAGGAGCAGATATAGACTCTGATCACAATATAGTAGTGATGAAGAGTAGGCTGAAGTTCAAGACATTAGTTAAGAAGAATCAATACGCAAAGAAGTGGGATACGGAAGTACTAAGGAATGACGACATACGTTTGAAGTTCTCTAACGCTATAGATACAGCAATAAGGAATAGCGCAGTAGGTAGTACAGTTGAAGAGGAATGGACATCTCTAAAAAGGGCCATCACAGAAGTTGGGAAGGAAAACATAGGTACAAAGAAGGTAGCTGCGAAGAAACCATGGGTAACAGAAGAAATACTTCAGTTGATTGATGAAAGGAGGAAGTACAAACATGTCCCGGGAAAATCAGCAATACAGAAATACAAGTCGCTGAGGAATGAAATAAATAGGAAGTGCAAGTAAGCTAAGGTGAAATGGCTGCAGGAAAAATGTGAAGACATCGAAAAAGATATGAATGTCGGAAGGACAGACTCAGCATACAGGAAAGTCAAAACAACCTTTGGTGACATTAAAAGCAACGGTGGTAACATTAAGAGTGCAACGGGAATTCCACTGTTAAATGCAGAGGAGAGAGCAGATAGGTGGAAAGAATACATTGAAAGCCTCTATGAGGGTGAAGATTTGTCTGATGTGATAGAAGAAGAAACAGGAGTCGATTTAGAAGAGATAAGGGGTCCAGTATTACAATCGGAATTTAAAAGAGCTTTGGAAGACTTAACGGTCAAATAAGGCAGAAGGGATAGATGACATTCCATCAGAATTTCTAAAATCATTGGGGGAAGTGACAACAAAACGACTATTCACGTTGGTGTGTAGAATATATGAGTCTGGCCATATACCATCTGACTTTCGGAAAAGAATCATCCACACAAATCCGAAGACGGCAAGAGCTGACAAGTGCGAGAATTATCGCACAAACAGCTTAACAGCTCATGCATCGAAGCTGCTAACAAGAATAATATGCAGAAGAATGGAAAAGAAAATTGAGAATGCGCTACGTAAAGATCAGTTTGGCTTTAGGAAAAGTAAAGGGACGAGAGAGGCAATTCTGACGTTACGGCTAATAATGGAAGCAAGGCTAAAGAATAATCAAGACACTCTCATAGGATTTGTGGACCTGGAAAAAGCGTTCGACAATATAAAATGGTGCAAGCTGTTCGAGATTCTGAAAAAAGTAGGGGTAAGCTATAGGGAGAGACGGGTCATATACAATATGTACAACAACCAAGAGGGAATAATAAGAGTGGACGATCAAGAACGAAGTGCTCGTATTAAGAAGGGTGTAACACAAGGCTGTAGCCTTTCGCCCACTCTTCAATATGTACATCGAGGAAGCAATGATGGAAATAAAAGAAAGGTTCAGGAGTGGAATTAAAATACAAGGTGAAAGGATATCAATGATACGATTCGCTGATGACATTGCTATCGTGAGTCAAAGTGAAGAAGAATTAAATGACCTGCTGAATGGAATGAACAGTCTAATGAGTACACAGTATAGTCTGAGAGTAAATCGGAGAAAGACGAAGGTAATGGGAAATAGTAGAAATGAGAACAGCGAGAAACTTAAAATCTGGATTGATGGTCACGAAGTCAATGAAGTTAAGGAATTCTGGTACCTAGGCAGTAAAATAACCAATGACGGACGGAGCAAGGAGGACATCAAAAGCAGACTCGCTATGGCAAAAAAGGCATTTCTGGCCAAGAGAAGTCTACTAACATCAAATACCGGCCTTAATTTGAGGAAGAAATTTCTGAGGATACATTGTATGGTAGTGAAACATGGACTGTGGGAAAACCGGAACAGAAGAGAATCGAAGCATTTGAGATGTGGTGCTATAGACGAATGTTGAAAATTAGGTGGACTGATAAGGTAAAGAATGAGTAGGTTCTACGCAGAATCGGAGAGGAAAGGAATATGTGGAAAACACTGATAAGGAGAAGGGACAGGATGATAGGACATCTGCTAAGACATGAGGGAATGACTTCCATGGTACTGCAGGGAGCTGTAGAGGGCAAAAACTGTAGAGGAAGACAGAGATTGGAATACGTCAAGCAAATAATTGAGGACGTAGGTTGCAAGTGCTACTCTGAGATGAAGAGGTTAGCACAGGAAAGGAATTCGTGGCGGGCCGTATCAAACCAGTCAGTAGATTGATGGAAAAAAAAAGTCTGTCCTCCCAGTCCAGCAGCTGCACACAGACTGAGTCCTTTTCCTGCCATTTTCCCCAGACCGCCATTTTGGATTACGTAATGGGAGGGGAGAGGGAGAGCCGACAGCGCCCCCTAGTGGCGTTGTTGTGAACTACGTCAGTTGAACTCTGGAACTCATTGTGAACATACTGGATGGAACTACTGCCTATGACAGCTCAAATTGTTTACGTAAGAAATGTAGCAGGCTGCCCTGCACAGACTGAGACCTTTTCCTGACAATTTCCAGATGGAGAAGGGGAAGGGATGGGAGGTGTGGGAGAGTTATGTTAGTGGAACAGCACAATTGACTTACTTTCCCACAAAAATTTGAACTTCCCACCAGGTGACTCACCCTGTAATAGAATAAAACAGAGAAGGGAGTAAGAGGAAACAGATAAGAGAGTGGCAAACTTAGAAATCCGGCAAAATAGGTTTGGGGAAGTTATAACAGTCCAAATGAGCAATTGCAGACCCATCGAGTTGCTGTAGTACAGGTAATTTCTATGTTAGCTGGCACCACTGGATTATCTGCTGGGTAGATTGCGCGAGATATGCTGTTCTGGATACCCTTTGTAGGAGGCGTAAATATGACACATGTTCTGATGATATCGGTAAGTCACAGTTAAAAATGGAGAGCACTGGGGATATAAAATTAAATGATTAAATGGGCTCAGTCGTAGGTAGAGCTGTTGTGAGACTTCAGTTCATGTAGAGGATACAGTAAAAATGCAGCTAGTCTAGACTTACATGTAAACCACCATAATATCAGAAGTTGCGACATAGTTAGAAAATCCGTATTATACATTAATATTTTATGCCAGATAATTAAGTTTTGTAAACGATGAAAAACTTCAAACTTATGTTGGCTCGATGTTGATGTAGAATTGTTTGTACTCAGATCGGAAGGCGGTTATCACAACCTAAATTAAATACATGGTCTGTAACTGCAATAAATAAAAAATACCATCATAGAATATTACTCATCTTTGTAGTACTCATAGCAGAGATAACAAAGAAGTTATAATGAACTTATACATGTGATGCAGCAGGAATGGTCGCTGGTTTGTTTGGTTCGCGGTGGAGTGGTTCAAATGGTTGAAATGGCTCTTAGCACTATGAGACTTAACATCTGAGGTCATCAGTCCCCTAGAACGTAGAACTGCTTAATACTAACTAACCTAAGGACATCACACACATCCATGCCCAAGGCAGGATTCGAACCTGCGACCGTAGCAGTCGCGCGGTTACGGACTGAAGCACGGGGGAGTGTCACGAAAAAGGTGAAAACCAGAACTGGCAGATAGCTGAAGCTACAGGCCAAGTATCCCACTGTAAAATACTTACGGTATTTCGAGAAGCAGTATTAAAAGAGTTATCTAGTTATATACCATAGCCCCAGAAGTAGTATCGCTCAGCTTGCACCAGATTAAACTAAGAACAGTATACTCATAAACAGAGGCGTTTAAAAGATGTTCTTCCTTCTCTTCATTTGTGAATGGATCGAGAACGCGCTACAACAGGAAGAACTCTCCGCAATGCATTTCACTGTGTAGTTGCGGTAGCTGGATATGAACGTATAAACTTACAACAGCGGAACCTTGAACGCAAAAATTTATGGTTACTAATTGCACAGCATTCTTAAAGAGTATAGCAAGGAAACAAACTATGCAGTGAGAAACTGATACAGTAAAAAATGATAAGACGAAGTAGAAATTCTCTGTACCATTTCTGACGAGCAAGAGATGTGGAAGAAGAAACTAAGAAAATATGCGTAGATTACTGCTGCAAGAGCAAACTCAAGAACTAAAAAAGATACTGATAACACAATAAGTGCTCTCCATTAATGACTATATATAATTATTGGATTTAAATAATAAGGCCACAGCCAGCAGTTTAAAGCTCATAAAAATTGAGTTTAACTAAGCAAAATACGATGCAAGACGCAATGCATAACAGCAAAATTCACATTCCGGTTGTGAGATTAAACATAATTTCAGGCAAACTGAATGAAAACATAATTCCGTGTAACTACGATTTTCAAACTGCTAACGTTTGGTATGTGAAAGCCGAAGTGCCGATGAACGACAGTAGAACTTAATAAGTTCGCAAGAGATCCAAAAGTGCAAGGCGACTCCCCCTTGTTGAGACAATTTGCATTTGCGTTCCCTGATTAGTACTAGGATTCTTGAAGTCAGGGCCAGTAAACGACGCTGACAACAAAGTGTGCCTTTGCAGTTGCAGACCTCCGTACCTATTATGGGATTGGGTAGGCAAGCACAAACGAACTCCTGCACACACTGCAGTAATAAATTACCACTAAAAAAGCTAAATAAAATGAGTAAAAGTGTGTAATCTAACTACTAAGTACTGTAGTAATAACAGTGACGAAGTTCATTTGCAATAGAAACACAAAGAAAGATAAATAAAAAATAAAAATTCGTAAAATTGTTAAATTGATGTCGTTTCCACCTTAAGTAAACGAATTAAAATCACAATTAAGTGCAGTGTAGATTGCGTCAATAGTAATCATATTTACAACAGTCCCCAGTGGAATCAGTTAACTAGATTGTAAAACCAAAGCCCGAATGCCGGTTATATCGTACTGAAATTGTTTGGTGGCGATGCACATTCACTCTACCAAGTTCGTTATGGAGTAAACTAAAATATGTGTAATGTTTTAGTTTTGCAGCCGTGACAGCATACGTCACTGAAAAGTACCGTAAAGAGTCAACATCTCCCAAGTGCTGCTCAAACTCTGGCACCGACAAAATTTCTTATTGTTGATGAGCGCGACTGCGATGCCGCCCTCAAGCCAAGTTCAATTTCCGGCCGAACACTACTCGGACTCTTCATCAGCTCTAAATGTGAAAGACTGACAATGACGAACGTCCGAAGGCCGACCGATCTTAAAAGACCGGGAGGGGTGTCAGCGCCGCCAGTTTAACACAAAACGGAAACAAGACAACGCTAATCATGTTTATGACTTGTCACAAAACTGTTGCTCGAATAACCATAATTGATTATACGACTACATTTGTCTCCTCGCAGTTAAACGTATTGACGTGAAAACCTCCCTACGCTAGGCGGTTTCCAACCCAACTATGTGCATATTCGGTGAATATTAATAAATAAACAATAAGATGCTGTCATTCATTACTTTTAAAATTACAAACTACAAACAAAACCTTATATATGCAAGAGTGAGTCATGCCAAGATAGAGCAGAATTTCTTGCTCATTTACGTGGGACGTCTGGTAATTACGTGGCACTCGTAAAATCAAATTATGGCTTATTTAAATGATGGTTTATTTTGGATTACGAAAAGGAAAATCGCTTGGTAGAAGGATAAAAGTACAGGTAAAACACTCCGACATTAGCTGTATTGAGCTCTAGTCAATTAGAATATTGGTGATCAAATTCTATATTATTCTTTATCGAATTAAGTTTCAGATTAACTAGGTTAGTATGCGTGTGCTGTACAGCTCAGATACACTGACAATTGTTTACGCGTATGGTAACATTGGTTTGACAACTGCATAACGTAAAGTATTGGTTCAGTTATCGTTTATACATATCAGTGACTGTCAAAAAATACATTTTGTACAGCATCGTGCAGTACAGCAGTCGACTTGTGACGTCAAGATGAACAATCTGATGTCGTTTATTTCGTAGGTGCATGTTACGAAATTTTAATATTTTTCCCTGTAATAATCGCAGGTTTCCATTTAATGACTGCAGAGTGACGTTTTTTGACAGAAGGGCGTACGTTCAAAACCGCGAGCAACAGACTCATTCGCCTTCGTGCTCAGCGCTGAAAGAAAGAAGCTCTGTCTCACCGCTATATAACTCCCCTACGTTAAGCCTCCAGACAGCCGAGCTTGTATACTCACGAGATCTATCCCACAGAGACAGGAGGAAATTACTCTAAAATAAATAAGTAAGATACATATTTAATTCACCGGAATAAATTGAGTTCAAGGAAATCAACAACGGTCATGAGTTCCATTCAAAACTGTAATATGTCTAAAAGGTACAGTAACTAAACAGTATTTTGAAGGGGCATCCAAAACTACAGTGCATTAAACTTATCGCAAGATGTGCAGAGATACATAATTCATTGCTGGCGAAGTGTGAGTAAATCAGTATCAAGACTGTACGTTGCTAACCAAAAAACTTTACTGGACACAAATCACTTTCATTTCACGACAAATCAGGGAATATGGATACAAATGAATGAAAGAATGAGGAAAACGAAAGACAACTTCATTGGATTTGTTGATATCAAAGAAGTCTCCGTCGATTGAAAGCGTAGAACAGGGTGGGCAACACGGCGCGCAAGGGATGGACCCAGCAATTGTTTTCAAATCGGCCTGCGCAACATCTTCGTGGGGGAGCGAGGCGCTGACATTGTACTTCACACGTTACATAGTTTCGGATGTTCCCCATTTTGTTGTTCGTATTTTGGTTTATGTATAATGGATCCGATTAAGACTTTTAGACGTTTTAGAATGAACATTGAAGTGACGGCTTAATTTATTTAGTGTTACAAAAATTACCCACACCTATCCGATCTGTCATCAAAAGTACTGTTGGACAAATACTTAAAAATATTTGCTAACAGTGTTTGTGGTGACTGACACCCTAAATTTCTCAAATTCCTGTGACCTGCCTGTGGCCAAAAATCGAAAATATTGCTTGTCGACTGGGGTTGCCATACTGATTGCCGTATTTTGTTTTTCTGTTCTTCCTCGTATTAAAATTAGTAAATAGTTCTTGTCCACTGTAGTGTTAGATCACTGTAACAGCTGAAACTCAAGGTAATTTATTATCGTTTAGCGGCAACCAGCTGCTGTTAAAGGTGTTTATTTTTCCATGGTGACGTTTCAAGGTAATTGGCAGCCCATCTTACGAGGGTTACACTTATTTACGTATCGTGACCTTTGTTTCTTTACTACCACCATTGCATTATTTTACTATGGAACTTTTTAATACAGCTACCGTAAAATAGTCTTAAATAAACAAACGCTATTCACGACACGGAAACGAATGCTAACCTCTGAGGATCGGGTGAACACAAAATGGATGTACTTTCAAAAATGATTTTTTGTGCGTATTTTCTTTGGGTAGCGTGTCGGGAAAGCGATGCCATTCCTATTGATTATTTACCTCACAAACATTAACTTCACGAAGACTATGGTTGTATCGTAATCCCTAGGGGTGCCCCTCTCCCATCACGCGACGTGCCGGGCCGCTTAAGTAAATATGTAAATCAGAGGCACTGGTCACTAAAGGTTGCCCATACCTGAAGTAGAAGAACCATAGAGACAGAAGAACAAACACCAACATCTATAAAAATAATAAAGGTGCAAAATGATAAAGAGAGTGTAAATAAGGGAATACAACAGAGTTACGTATGTTCTTTCCCTATATTTTGTTAGTATATAAGAAAAAGAAGAAATTAATGCAAAGCAATACAAAGAGACTTCTTTTCCGTAGATGTCAAAATTGGAAAAACGTAAATTCAAAGCTTCTTCTTGTGATAATTTTAGAAACCCAAACCGATAGCATATGGAATGATCTGACGTGGAGAGATGTTACAAATTAAGAGGTTGAAATCATAACTAGGAACGCCTTGCAGCTGTTCATGTGTTTACTTTCTATTCCTCCATGACACCATGGCCTTCCACCTTCCAGTGTATTGCTAGCGTACAGGTGTTGCCCACACCACAACGGACTTTTAGCAATACGGCGGAAGTACGAACTTACATTGATTTCATACAGATGGTGTCTACCATATCTTATATCCTGCATGGTGTCATCAGGTAAGCTATTTTCTCGGTTTCTTCCATTCTCAACGTTTCGGTTCCATACTACAGTATTATTTTTGGATGATATTTCATGTATACGTATAGTACTTTCAGTAGATGTTGGTTAAATTTTAGAGATTTATTGACGGTTACAGTAGCGTTCCATTCATTATTTGGTTTTTCCCACTTTTCTCTAGGCCTGATTCATTGATCAGTTATGCTCTGTACCTTTTTATAAGCGTCTGTTGCATGTACTAAATTTTATTATGACAAGCCTCCAGTGTGGTTTGACTCTTAACGTGGATAACTTCCCGAATGCTGAGACTCTGTAACCATCCACCTATTAGGAAAGTATAGGCATTGTGAGTACTTGTCATTGCCTTTTGTTGAATAGTTACAGTACGTATGATTTTGAATTTATACCATTTCAAAATAGTGTGACAAAGTGATTTCGCAGATAAAGCTGAAGATTGTCCTCAGTGACGTGAAACCGGTCATTGCAAATAAAGTACCTTCATACAGCAACGTGGCTTTTGGAAACACCTCATCATTCTTGACTTTTAATTTTTATAATTTTTATGATATTTTGCTGGTGATTGAATGCTGAGTGTTTTCTTTTCATTGTTACTAACAATGTCTCTGAACTGTGGTTGCCATACCGAGAAAGTTGTTTGTAACACAATAAGAGATGCACCACAGTATCATGGTGAAATATGTTACTGCTTAAAAACCACGATGGTATGGAGACGATGGTTTAATAACAGTGTCCGTACATTAAATCTTCGTATTCTTGTATGTTGCTGATACACGCCACTATGGTTTCGCAACAAAGGATTTCCAATTTAGTTTGTGAAGATCTGTGTACAAATAGCAGCAAACAAGCACACTACTACCAAAACGTGGTTTTCAAAATATAGCAATCTGTAATATAAGTTCATGACGTAATGGAGAACTGAACACGAAGCGGAGGGGGAACTTAGCATTAGGATAGGTTGAATACGCTGCTATGGGCGAACTCAATATCGTTTGGTGCGATGTAATCATGTTGCTGTCGCAGTGAATTGTGTTGTTAGATACCAGACAATAAACCTAAAATTAACTGCCTACGTTCACTGGATTTCAGTGGATAGTTACCTGCGGAACCGCATATTCCTGACGACGCCTCTCGTGCGGCGAGGCATTCCGGTAACGCTGAGTACGATCCCCTTCGACGGCGAGGAGGATCCAAAGCAGAAGCCGTATCCCAACCTGGATATACACCGCACCACGGAGGACACCATCACCGATTGCGACAATCAGCTGGTGGACATCGTCACAACTGTGGTGAGTCTCTTGAGGCACATACATCTACCTTTGTGCTCTACAAGCCCCGTCGCAGTGTGTGGATACATACCCAGTTTCTGTGCAGAGGCTGCAGAGCTGCCACCTACCATCCGGCGGAAATTTCAATCACATCGGCATTCCAAGCTGTTGCTCGCTCGATTATAGGACAAATTTTCTATAAACGTTCGTGAACAACGGGGCAATTTCGAACAAGTGTGAAGCGTTAGTTAAATCCACTTGATGTGTGGAAAATACAGTCCTAAACCAAGGCTGAAATATACTGAGGTGCAAAAAATCGTGGGATATCTCCCAGTTCCGTGTGGGACGTCCTTTTGTTCGGTGTAGCGCAGCAACTCGACGTGGAATAGACTCAGCGAGTCGTTGGGAGTCTCCTGTCTCTAAAGCCGTCAATAATTGCGAAATGATGCCAGTGCTTGATTTTGTGCACGACCTGACATCTTGATTATAACCCACAAATGTTCGCCGGGATTCATGTCGGGCGATCTGGATGGCCAGATCATTCGTTCGAATTGTCCAGAATGTTCTTCAAACCAATCGTGAACAACTGTGGCGCAGTGACCTGGCGCATTATCATCTACAAACGCTCCATTCATGAATGGCTGGAAATGATCTCCAAGTAGCCGAACTTAACCACATCTAGTCAATAGTAGGTTCATTTGGACCAGAGGACCCAGTCCATTCCACGTAAACGTGGACCACCCCATTATGGAGCCACCATCATCTTGCACAGTGCCCTGTTGACAACTTGGGTCCATGGCTTCGTGGGGTCTGTGCCACACTCCAACCCTACCATTAGCTATTATCCACGGAAATATGGACTCATCTGACGTGGCTACGGTTTTCCAGTCGTGCCGAGTCCAACCGATGTGGCCACGAGCCCAAGAGAGACGCTGTGGGTGGTGTAGCGTTGTTAGCGACACTCGCTTCGGTCTTCTGCTGCCGTAGCCCATTAACGTAAAATGTCGCCGCACCGTCCTAACGAATACAAAACGGCTCTGAGCACTATGGGACTCAACTTCTGAGGTCATTAGTCCCCTAGAACTTAGAACTAGTTAAACCTAACTAACCTAAGGACATCACAAACATCCATGCCCGAGGCAGGATTCGAACCTGCGGCCGTTGCGGTCTTGCGGTTCCAGACTGCAGCGCCTTTAACCGCACGGCCACTTCGGCCGGCCTAACGAATACATTTCCGTCGTACGTCCCACAGTCATTTCTGCGGTTATTTCACGAAGTATTTCTTGTCTGTTAGCACTGACATCTCTACGCAAACGCCGCTGCTCTCGGTCGTTACATGAAGGCCGTCGGCCAGAGCGTTGTCCATGGTGAGACGTAATGCCTGAAATTTTGTATTCTAGGAAAACTCTTGAGACTGTGGATCTGGGAATACTGAATTCCATAACGATTTCCTAAATGGAATGTCGCATGGGTCTAGCTCTAACCACCATTCTGCGTCCGAAGTCTGTTAATTTCCGTAGTACGTCGGAATCCTTTCACACGAATCACCTGAGTACAAATGACTGCTCTGCCAATGTACTGATCTTTTATACCTCGTGTACGCGATACAGCCGCCACCTGCGTATGTGCATATCGTTATTTCATACCCTTTGTCACTTCTATGTAGACTGCCAGCCTGATTACTCAGCCACACAGCAATATCAGGATTAAAGAGGTTATAACGGGGTGGCGTTGGTGATGCAGCAGTTATGTCTATTCTGCTGCCTCTGCCAACTGTGTTCATAAATAGACTGATATCACCCAATGATTGATGCTTTGGGGGAGCAGATAATGACGGGTACTGTAAAGAACAATTACTATTATTAAGTCACGAACGGTAGTTTTTTATCCACTAATGCAGTGCCAGAGTTGTTCAGAAATACGATTAAACGGTCCTTCCGTCATACATGCATGTCTGAAGAAATTTCATAGTATTTATGAACAACACTCGCACTTAAATATCATTTTCATCCGCTAACACCGGGCATGCGTCTTTCAATCAAAACGTCTCCGCTGTATGGTAATATTCATAATGGGTGTACGAGTACAGGTTGTAGACACAGGGCTGATGACATATGGAAGTTTGGGTCTGGCCGTGAACCGAACTCCGATAGGACGGCAAGGCGATAAGTGGGAAATCCGGGTTTTTGTTCCGGTCGGGTACCAATTTTCACTGTTGTTATTCCATTATTCAGCTGACGGTTGTCCATACTGAAAAGACGACACGGCAAAAACTTTTACGCATTCACAGTAAATGAGGAGGAGGAAGAAAAGATTAGTGTTGTACGTCCCGTCGACAACGAAGTCATTTAAGGGATGCAGCACAACCTTGGATTAGGGAGGGATGGAGAAGGATATTGGCCGTGCCATTTCAAAGGGCCACCTCTAAATTTGCCTGAAGTGATTTAGTGAAATCACGGAAAGCCCAAATCAGGGATGTCTGGGTTTGAAAAGTCGTCCTCCCGAATGGGACTCCAATGCACTAACCATTGTGCCATCCCGCTCGGTCACAGATAATTAATATTCTTCGTGCCACTAAACGATTTCTATATTGTGAAACTCTCAACTGAAATAACGCTGCGCGAATATTCGTTTACCAAACAGATGAACAACTTTAACAGAACATTACGGGCACGTAGGTATTCTGAAATATATAAATAAATAATTGAAATAGAACTGCTCCGCTTCAGTAGCTGCGCGGTTGGCGCTGCGACTGCCAAGCGAAGAGGCTCGAGTTCGATTCCTGGCCGGGTCGGAGATTATCTCCGCGCTGACCAGTGGCGCTCAGCATTAGAAACTGGACTTTATTCCGAACACTGTCAGTGGGAATTAATTACTTTAATATTCTGCCTCGGCGAAAACGGAGGTACCTGCAACAAAGCCATTGCGACTAAGCAATTCGATAAACTGACTCTCACCTTAGAAATGATAGTAAACAACTCGACCTGCGATATTACAGAATCCTTACAAGGCACAGGAGAAACTGAAATTCTATGCGTGTATTTCGTATTAGACACTTTAAATTAGCTCCACTGCTACACAAGGTGACTGCTAAGTCCACTGACAAAATTTAACAGGCTGTTGAGAGATATTTTTAGAGTAATTTGTTGAAAGGGACACACGGTCACCTGGGGCTTGGTACAGAGTAATTTTTACATTGTTTCTTACCACTTTTAACTTCCATATCTGTAAGGCCATGAATACATTTGCACAACATTGCGAATGCCGATGGTAATCCCTGAGTGTCTTGTCTGAACCATCCCTGTTCCACTCACTCACTCACTCACCCACTGTTCTCACTTCTCACAAGAGTTCAGTGTCGGTGTTGACGGGCCCAGGCAAGGCGTAAAGCTTTGTGTCGCGCACTCATGAAGGCTACACGAGTGCGCCTTTGGCTCCGGAAACCCATATCGATGATGTTTCGTTGAACGGTTCGCACATCGACACTTGTTGATAGCCCAGCATTGAAATCTTCAGCAATTTGCGGAAGGGTTGCACTCCTGTCACGCTGAACGATTCTCTTCAGTCGTCGTTGGTCCCGTCCTTGCAGGATCTTTTCCCGGCCGTAACGATGTCGGAGATTTGATATTTTACCAGATTACTGATATTCACGGTGCACTCGTGAAATGGTCGTATGGGAAAATCCCCACTTCATCGCTGCCTCGGAGATGCTGTGTCCAATCGCTCGTGCCCTACTATAACACCACGTTCAAACTCATAATTTTGATAACCTTCCATTGCAGCAGCAGTAACCGATCTAACAACTACGCCAGACACTTGTTATCTTATATAGCCGTTGTCGACTGCAGCGCCGTTTCGTGCCTGTTTACATATCTCTGTATTTGATACGCGTAGCTGTTCCAGTTTCTTTGGCGCTTCAATGTATTTTAACAGATGTTCTGATTTGTGTGAATTTCTAAGGGACCAAACTGCGGAGGTCATCGGTCCCTAGACTTAAACATTGCTTGAACTGCATTACTGGCCATTAAAATTGCTACACCACGAAGATGACGTGCTACAGACGCGAAATTTAACCGACAGGAAAAAGATGCTGTGATATGCAAGTGATGAGCTTTTCAGAGCATTCACACAAGGTTGGCGCTGGTGCCGACAGCTACAACGTGCTGACATGAGGAAAGTTTCCAACCGATTTCTCATACACAAACAGCAGTGGACCGACGTAGCCTGGTGAAACGTTGTTGTGATGCCTCGTGTAAGGAACCGAAATGCGTTCCATCGCGTTTCCGACTTTGATAAAGGTCGGATTGTAGGCTATCGCGATTGCGGTATATCGTATCGCGACATTGCTGCTCGCTTTGGTCAAGATCCAATGACTGTTAGCAGAATATGGGATCGGTGGGTTCAGGAGGGTAACACGGAACGCCGTGCTGGATCCCAACGGTGTCGTATCACTAGCAGTCGAGATGACAGGCATCTTATCTGCATGGCTGTAACGGATCGTGCAGCCACGTCTCCATCCCTGAGTCAGCAGATGAGGACGTTTGCAAGACAACAAACATCTGCACGAACAGTTCGACGACGTTTGCAGCAGCAGGGACTATCAGTTCGGAGACCATTGCTGCAGTTACCCTTGACGCTGCATCACAGACAGGAGAGTCTGCGATGGTGTACTCAACGACGAACCTGGGTGCACGAATGGCAAAACGTCATTTTTTAGGATGAATGCAGGTTCTGTTTACCGCATCATGATGGTCGCATCCGTGTTTGGCGACATCGCGGTGAACGCACATTGGAAGCGTGTATTCGTTATCGCCATACTGGTGTATCACCGGGCGTGATGGTATGGGGTGCCATTGCTTACACGTCTCGGTCACTTCTTGTTCGCATTGACGGCACTTTGAGCAATGGACGTTACATTTTAGATGTGTTACGACCCGTGGCTCTACCCGTCATTCGATCCCTGTGAAACCCTACATTTCAGCAGGATCATGCACGTCCGCATGTTGCAGGTCGTGTACGAGCCTTTCTGGTTACAGAAAATATTTGACTGTTGCCCTGGCCAGAACATTCTCCAGATCCGTCACCAATTGTAAACGTCTGGTCAATGGTGGCCGAGCAACTGGCTCGTCACAATACGCCAGTCACTACTCCTGATGAACTGTGGTATCGTGTCGAAGCTGTATGGGCAGCTGTACCTGTACACGCCATCCAAGCTCTGTTTGACACAATGCCCAGGCGTATCAAGGCCGTTACTGCGGCTAGAGGCGGTTGTTCTGGGTACTGATTTCTCAGGATCTATGCACCCAAATTGCGTGAAAATGTAATCACATGTCAGTTCTAGTAGAATAAATTTGTCCAATGAATACCCATTTATCATCTGCATTTCTTCTTGGTGTAGCAATTTTAATGGCCAGTAGTGTAACTTATGCTACGAACAACACACACACCTATGCCCGAGGGAGGACTCGAAGCTCTGACGCGAGTGGCCGCGCAGTTAGTGACATGGAGCCTCTAACAGCGTGGCCAAACCGCGCAGCTGTATTTTAACAGATACAAAGATAATTGGGTGGCAAAAAAAAAAAAAAAAAATAAAAACACAACAACTCTGTAACGGGCCATTGTAGAGCACGAAACCTCTGGTATCCCAGCATGAATGGTTCGAAAGCCTTCCAGAACGCACGAATCCAGACGATAGCCGCTATGCAGCGCTCCAAATAATTGCTAGAGCAGCCGTCGCCCCCTCAGCGCTAGTCGCCAGCGCTAGTCCATCAGCGCCTTCGGCCGCGATCTAAAGCAAACAGCCTACAGGCCCAGACCCAATCAAAAGCCATCTTATCCCATGATCCACATTAGTGAAATAGTTGGGGGTCCATGTGGATAACAAGCGTCTTTTCACACATTACCTGGAAGATACGAAAGAAGCGTGACTACGCATGCTTCAACCATCGGTACCATTTTTCAAGAGCATTCACCTGAACACCAACAAGAAGATACAGCTTTACAAAGCAATAGTGGAACCTACGTTCCTGTGTGGTCCGACATCTTGAGGAACAACATGTACAACGAATTTCAGATACCTTAGTTAATACAAAACGTTGTCTACGTATGGCACGGGAAGCCTGCTGGTGGGCCACCCACATCGAAAGTTCACGACGAAGTACAGGAAAAGTCCCTGCAGCAAATGTCAGAGAGAAAGCACAGAAAATGTTGGACACAACAGACAACTTGGCGGCACAACTCGGCAGTTGCGGATAGTAGGAACAGTCCAAAGGCATTCAAGATAACACACATGCCACCACCACTCTATGCAGCTACAAACCACACGGAATGAAGTACACCCTCCAACAAAGTAGTTGTAAGGATCCAAATATGAGCCCACGTCCTGCCTTACGTGAGTAACAGCGACGGCACTTACGTATCGTTCCTTGTACACAGCGTTGCTATGTTTCACACGCTGCTACGTCTCGGCTCTCATTCTGTCTTACACACCGGGCTTACCGTTCCGTTGCGCTGCCGAATTGCTCATCCACCGTTAGTGGTTTTCGGCGACTCGGCATATGCCCCGGCCGGACCGCCAGCATCCCCGGGTCGTATCAGATTGCGGTTACTATAAGAACCATCCATCAAAACACTCAAAATAATATGCCGAACTAACTTGGGAATTTTGTCGGTGGATTTCGAGTTCACACGGTATCGCTGCATTCGCAGATAGACATAAGCTGCTAGACTCTCTTGGTTTCTCTGTGGTTTCCCGTGATCGTCTTCTCAGTTTTCGTTGACTGTACTCAATGCAGAGTTAAACGCAACATTGAGGTTACTGGAATTTGGTCAAATCTGAGGTCAGACAAGTCTGTTTGTTGTTGGTGGTGATTCTTTAACAGACATAAATGGTTGTAACCTTAAGGAAAGCGTGCATGGCAAATAGGTAGAAGGCTGTAATAAGGGACAAATGTCATTGTATCAAAAAGTCTTTATTGTCCGACACATGTTTCTAAGACGCGATATTTAAGTTTCGGCCAGTACTAACCTCGGCAAGCATATAAAATACTCATTTTAAATCACTAGTATTCTCGTGAATTGAAATTCCTTGCTTGGAGTATACTTGTTTTTCTTTTCTTTTTGTTTGTATTCTACCATTTATTAAAAGCCTAATTTTCAAGTAAGTAAAGTGAAAAGAAAGAGGAGGTGCATTTCCCTGGCTCTCAAGACGAATGTGATAAAATAATCAGTACATTAACCACAATATACTAAAATTTCGGCCAACAATTAATGACAGTCACGTTTACTGAATGGTTATTTTAGGCCCTAATAACTACTGCTTTTATTTTTTACCTGACGCTAATGATTTGTTGTAATGAAGCCTAAGCTGCATATATAATCTCAGATAAAGTATAGGTAAAGCATGCAAACATACCGACGTATGTCGTACCTGCCGAAGCAAACCATGTCATGTGAACTATCTCATGCAAACTATCTCATCGCATGTATTACATAGTGCATAACGTGCAAGTAGTAACAGACAACACTGAAGTTACCTTTAGAACGCTGTGTATCTATTTCCATCACACTTAGCATGGTGGTGATAAGTTCCTAAGGAACCACTCTACTGAAGTCATGGATCCCTAAGCTTACACACTACGCAAACTAACTTACGCTAAGGACAACACACACAACCTTGCCCGAGGGAGGACTCGAACCTCGGACGGGGTGAGCCGTGCGAAGCGTGGCAAGGCACCTGAGACCGCCCGGATACCGGGCGCGGTTCCCCGAGCATGTAAGTGATTCTTGTCAGCCATATAACTTCGTTATGCCGTTTGAAAATATACTTCTACTTATTAATAAACTTCTAGCCAAAATTTTCCATACCTCCTTCAAACAAATAGTTAACAAGAGCAAAATAAATCAAAACGGAACTGTAGGAATAAGTAAGTCATAAACAATAGCTCTTAATTTGGTCGCGTAGATAAAACGAACTTTTAGCCTCGTGTCTGTAGGCTCAAATGAAAATAATATACAACGAAAGATATCAAATGCTAATCATTTAAAAGCTTCACAGCAAAACCTGAGTAAAACTGTGTTAGCACAATCTCTTATTCTGTAACGGCCAGTCATTTATAAAATATGAAATATAAAAACATTCAGAATCCATACAGAAAATTTTAATAATATTGAAGTAGTAACAAAGGGCAAACAGCTTCTAATGCATGTAACCATAGATTTCTCAGTAGCTAGCAAGATTGAATGTCAATTGGCAGCGGCTGGGGGTGAGATTCTGGGGCGGGTCGGAGATTTTATCCGCCCGGAGCTGGTAGTGTGTTTTCATCATCTCATCATCATCGACGCTCAAGTCACCGAAGTGACGTCGAATAAAGAAGTTCTGACTGGGCGGGCGAACAACCGCGCCTGGGGTCTCCCAGCTAATAATGGCATACGATCATTTCGTATCTCTTGCCACGTCGCAGACCTGGTAAAAGTGTGTGAACATTAGGCAACTGAATATGCGAAAAAATCCCGAGAAGTATTGCGCTTAGCATAATAAATTACACTCTGTCAGCGAGTGGTAGCGGAAATATAGTACATGGTATGAAAATGAACGTAACACATTAGTAACGCCAAGGTAATGCACGAGGATGACGTCTAGAAGGAAATAGGAAACTCATTCCAGCTGTAGAAACCAGTTTCAGAACGGAATGTAAAATTTATACGCTTGAACATACGATTTTAAACGAACAGAATATGAAGTACCTGGCGAAAACATGTGTCTTCCGCAAACTGAGTACGATGGATAACTTCATTTCTAAGCAACACAATAGCAATGACTAAATATTTTTCGATTCATTATGAAACTGTGATGTTAGACTACTAAACGAGGAAGGCTAAATTTTATTAAACTAATAGTTTCACTGACTTTGAAAGAGAAACTATGCATAACGAAGAAAACAAGCGAATCTGAAAACAAATTTTAAATGTTTGACCTAGAATGGAAACGTAGTCAGTGGGACATGATGACCTACAGTGGAACCCGACTAGTAACAAAAAACAAAAATATATGAAGGTGATATGGTCGTACTAGTCGAGAACCGGAAAGAAACTAAAGAACAAATGCTCAACCTATAAAACAAGGAGAAAAGTAAAGATCTCTTTTCGTCTTTTCAAAGGACAAAAACAATGATAAACATTTTAGAGTGGGAGAATAAAAATCATGAATCGTCAGTGGATGGGTCAGGTGGATCAGATGGAGCGCCCTCGACAGGAAGGCCACGAAATCTAGAAGAAATAGAACTGAAATGGGCACCCAACTCACCAAAATTACGTATAACAGTACGTCTCTCTCGTTGGTTGCAAAAAATAATACACCGCAAAAGGTAACCAAACGAAAAGCTCTACACGTCGCGAAACACTGTCCCTCAACAATCACAGCCCAAGTAAAATGCTGCATATCAAGGTAAAGAAGGTATTAAGAGAAACAGGAGGCCCCAGTTTCCGTAACAAGTACCTGATGCCCATCAGAAATGAAATCATTTACCAACCATCCGCAAGACACTCAGACAAAATGAAGGAAAGAATTAACTTTTACACTCACAGTTTCACAATGAATCAAAATATATTAACGAAAAAAACTGACTACTCTAGCAACAAAAAAAACCAAGCCAAGTCTGTTTAAGAAGGATTTAAAAGAACTGAAAATTACTGAAAACTTTCCCACAGATAAAAGTAAGAAAGTAAAGAAGTTCCAAGACAATATCAAAACTATATGTACGATCCAAATCTCTTAAGAAGAAAACAAAGCAAGATCACAAAGAATGAAACGATACTGGACTGTAGTAAGGCACAGAATTCTAAAAAGTTATTCTTCTAACGTACACGAAAGTCGGAAGAAACGAAAGAAAAAGAAGAAAACGTTTAGTTATAAACTGTCATTCGGAACGTTCACTGAAGTCATCTTCCATCCATGTGACTCAGTTTTAAGAATGTCACATCCTCTCAATAAGAACACCACAGAAAGAGGAGACTTATTCCGATGCTTCGAGGCTACCTGAGTTATTTTCCATCGTTACAAATATATTAATTCTGCAAAGATTTCCATTTAACTGGAGGAGGACTTGTCTATGGAGGAAGAGAAAATAGAGTTAACGTTAGTGTGAGACAATACAACACAGAAATATATGAATACTGTAATGGGGAAAGGGCAGACAGTGAAAGTAATGAGCAACACGGCACATATATTTCAAGGACAATAGAGATCGGTAGACACTTCTTTAGTAGTTTCAAACTATCAGCTATATCCAATGAGTTTTGAGTTAAATACATTCAACAAGTCCAGTATTCTTGATTGCTGTTCACTTTCATTTTTTGCTACCGCTGCACTTTCTGTTGTTCACTTGGGTACCTGAGAACTTCCTATGCAATGTGGCAACTACAAATTCCTACTGTTAGTTAGGATTATCGTTTACTTCTACATTAAATTATTCCTGACAATAAATTTTCCTTTAAGTTTTCTATGATGATCTAGTGTCCATCGGTAGCGCACCTTCCGAGTTGTTGTTCCGTTTGTTATTTCCTTTACTTGATACGATGCCATCCTCATTCACTCACATATGGTGCCCTGTTCCCAACGTAAAATTCCAAAAACTTCTTTCTTTATGGTAATTTAATGCATAAAACGACTCGAAATTGGGAGGCAGACAAACTTTCCTTATGTCATATGCTCTTGGTATACTAATTTGTCTTCTTCTTCCATTCCAGCAGGAAACTAGCATCTTTATCCAATCGGCAACACTCTTCCAGATGTTTTCACTTTATCTCGATCCAACAACACATCTCTTCCATGTCCTAGGATTTTTTCTGGATAAACTAATCCGTTAAGTCTTTTCTTTATTATCTTCGTTTTTCGTGGAGTAAAAGACGCTATTGTTCAAGAAGTGTTTCCAGTCCTACTGCCATATCTTTTTGTTTGTACGTTGGTTGGGTTGATTTTGTGGAAGAGACCAAACAGCGAGGTCATCGGTCTTATTGAATTAGAGTAGGACGGGGAAGGACGTCGGCCGTGAACCTTCAAAGGAATCATACCGGCATTTGCCTGAAGCGATTTAGGGAAATCACGGAAAACCTAAATCCGGATGGCCGTACGCGGGATTGAACCGTCGTCCTCCCGGAAGCGAGTCCAGTGTGCTAACCAGAGCGCCACCTCTTTCAATTTGTTAGTATGTCTTTATTTAAGGGGTAATGCTGTATTAGGAAAAATGTGTTTGTCACAGTATTAAAGAAACTGAAAACATTCGGCAATCGTGCGTAATCTCAGACACACCATAGAAAACTATTACTTCCCGAAATACATTCATTGTCACCTGCCACTTACATTCGCCATTCCTATTGCTTTTCTTTAAACTTAACAAGAATATTTTATTACCGAAATCTTTCTCGCTGCAATTGAAGGGTCGTATTCCTTTTGGAATTCTGAATTTCATTATTTAAAAGCTAGCCAATAACATACCACAACTCTTTATCCACCACCGCTTGTCCCCTCACTTTTGTTACGATTCTTTAAACGGCAAAGTATAAAAGCAGTAGATACATACCAAGTCGGTCCTAGGCGCTCAGTCGGGAACCGCTCGACTGCTACGGTCGCAGGTTCGAATCCTGCCTCGGGCATGGATGTGTGTGATGTCCTTAGGTTAGTTAGGTTTAAGTAGTTCTAAGTTCTAGGGGACTGATGACCACAGATGTTAAGTCCCATACTGCTCAGAGCCATTTGAACCACCTGAACATACCAAGTAAGGGCAAGGAGCTCTAAGAGACGGGGCGAGTAATACGAGGGTTATTCCAAAAGTAAGGTCCGATCGGTCGCGAAATGGAAACGACTATGAAAATCCGATAAAGCTTTGCACAGATGTGTTGGGTAGTGTCTCTAGTATAACCCCAGTTAGCATCACGTCGCTCTTCTCATTTCTGAGCTCGCAGTGAGTGCGTAAAGATGTCTAGGAAATAGTGTCTGCCGCCAAGTACGAGGGCCTGGTGAGAAATTTCGTCTGAAGCTATGCAGCCAACATTACATAACTGTCGTGCTGTTTCGTCTTCACGACAATTCTCAGCCGCATTCTGCAGGGGCAATGAAGATGCTCCTGCATCGTTTTCAAATGGAAATGTTAGATTACCCACAATACAGTCCGCAATTGTCTCCCCCTGAGTTTCATCTCTGGTCACATGAACCGCTGTCTTTGAAGACAACATTTTGACACAGACAACGAGGTGTAGGCCAGCGTGGAGAATTGGCGGAAAGCACTGGCGGCTGCCTTCTATGATGAGGCTATTGAAAAGTTGGTACAACGCTATGACAAAAGTCTAAGTCAGAACGGCGACTACGTAGAGAAGTAGCTGAAAGGTGTAGCTAATTGTTACAAGTAAAACATTTCTGATGTTCACTGTGGTTTCAATTTGGCAATCAATCGGACCTTACTTTTGGAATAACCCTCGTATTTTCTGAGTGCAGCAATGATCAGGGCAATCCGCGATTCTCGACAGACATCTGTTATCATAAATGTCTAATGTGAATACAATCTTTGACCATTTGTTTCAGAAAACATGGTCGGATGAAGATTCTTTGTATGCCATTGACAGTGGTGTTCTGGATTTGACGACGAGCCCCAAAAATGTGTGTCCACCCAAAATTGTCTCCTTCGACCTGCGGACCGATGAGGTCATCAACTCCATAGTCATCCAGAACGCAGCCTGCAACTCTATGTACTCTTCTTTATGGGTAAGTATTTGTATGAAACGACAATGTATTAATAAAGCAGCTACATTTTCTATCGTCTGACGTCTTACCAAATTCTGATTGGAAATCTGGAAATTTGTGGTGAGGTCTTATGGGACCAAACTGTTGAGGTCATCGGTCCCTAAGCTTACACACTACTTAATCTAACTTAAACTAACTTACGCTATGCCCGAGGGAGGACTCGAACGTCCGACGGAGGGAGCCGCAAGGACCATGCAAGGCGCCCCGACCTCGCGGCTACCCCGTCCTGCAAATTCTGATATTCTTGTGACATGCTAATATGAGAAAGTTCATGAAATCTTTTCCCAACAGCGAAATCGTTCTGATATTAGATGCGTTATGTATGAAGGTATTACCAGTTGTTGAGATATGAACATTTTTACCGGAGCAGGACTCGAACCCGGATTTCCCGCTTGTCACGACGGGGCCCCTTAACCGCTTCGGCAGTCCGAACGCACTTCCAGGACTAACCCAAACTTTCTTATGTCGTACTGTCTACGATCCCATCGCTCTTTCTTACTTGGATTCCCACCACAGGTTTTCAAAGAGACGAACGTATTTAGCGTTAGTATTACAATCGAAATTTTTCCTGTCGAGGCTAGTAGTACTTACGACTATTAAAACACCTCGATGGGCAAAATGACAGTCATAATACTAACGTCGAATACTCTAAGCTTCTGGAAATCTTATGACGAGAATGCATGTAAAACGTTGTGAGCGATGCAGTCGTAGACAGTATGATATAAATGAATGTTTGAGTTCGTTCAGGAAGAGCACACGAATAGCCAAAGTGGTTATGCCGACAACTTGCAAAAATCGGGAAATTCGGATTGAGAACCGGCCTGCACAATTTTTCATGTGTCGCCAACAGATATCTTCATACTTAATGCAGCTAACGTCAGAAATATTCCGCAATCACAGATTTCATGAAGTTAGTAGAGGTGCAAGATCGTCACCAGTGTCTACTTCTTCAGACATTATTAAAAATATGAGAAAGGTCTACAGAGTTTGCTGATTTGTATTATTGGGTGTGTGTGAATTCCTAAGGGACGAAACTACTGAGGTCATCTGACTAGGATTCTTATTCTATACTTCAAGCGTTCTGCATATTCTTAAGTGATATCCATGATCTTCATTCACTTCATAAACTATGTAATTGTATCTTACGATTTTCTCAGGTAATCTTTAACTGCTCATCCCATCAATGTGTTCAGTCCATTACGTATTTTGCGTATGTTAATTTATTCTTAACGTCTTTATCCTTAAATAAAATTAGTCTACATTTTACGGCTCTGAGTCAGCTTATTTCTGTTATCTCAATTCTACTCACTTTTTATTTAGATTTGATCCATGACCACCATCCATTCAGTAAGTAAGGACAGAAATGGTGTTAAAGATTTTTATATAGTGCCACTCCCCGTGTTTTGTTTTTGATGTATCTGTTCGTATAGTAAGAGTCTCTTTCAGATACAACCAGGCGAAATGACACTGAAATACACCTCCAATTTAACACATGTTTCTCTTATAGCTTGAGCAAAATGTGTACAGTCCATTGAGAAAATTCACAAACAAGACTAAATAGCAGAAACTAATTATTTACATAAAAAGAAATTTATAATGTAACATGTTTTTAAATCGGACTAAAAATGTAAAGTACTTTCACCTAACCCCATACAGCTTCGTAAACCAATTCAGATAGTTCTGAAAATTTGTCATCATGACATTTTAAAACCTACAAAAGTACTTATAAGATTTATGAAGAAAATCGCAGGGTGCCTAAATATGTAATTGATGCATGAAAACTTCAACTCTCAGTTACTCCTATTTTCAATTCCAAGCGTTCCATTACAAATCTTACAGATTTTGAGAACCAGATCTATGGGGGTAGGAATCCGTAAGGAACTGGGTGAAATTATACTTTTGCCCGATACAAAAACGGGTTTTATTATCAATTTATTTTTATTTAAATAACTATTTTAATACTTATTGCTTAGTTATTGCAATCATATTGTTTGTCACAGCCTCTCTTTTCTTCAGGGAGGTTAAAAGCTATTATTCCATAATCTTCAACAGTATTTCTATTAGAATAAGGATGGCATGTTAAAGGACACACAGCGACGTGTATTTGTATTCAGGTGGACGCTTCGTGCGACACTGGTAGTCTGACGGCCATTGTGAGTATTAGGATTCACCTACCTCCATGGTCAATCTTCATTAGACATAGACATTCAAATGAAAGACAAATATAGTTTTTGGAATTGTTTGATGATGCAGTCACATTGTTTAACTTGAAGAGATTTACATTTATTATCCTGGTAGTTATGTACGTTCTTATACCAGTCAATTGAGAGTTGTCTAAAATAACCTCTCTGTTCACTTCAAACACGGATAACGAGTGTGTTAAAGGACATACACAGACATGAGTTTGTGTTCAGGTGGACGCGTGCCCAGATGGTTGCCTGACGGCCTACAGCTCCGACATCAGAGCCTATGTATTGACGGTGACCGACCTCACCACTGGAGCCTCGAAACACCTGCAGAGCCAGTACTTCCACCCCAAGCCAGGCTTCTTCTTCACCAAGGCAGGAGGACCAGCCTACTACATGTCGCAAGGCTTGTGTGGTATAACGGCGGGCGAGAGCTGCTACGGGAAACTCTACTTCCAAGCGTTCGCCAGCAACATCCAGGGCGTTGTGGACAAGCATGTGGTTCGCTATGCAACCGACGGGGAGGTATTGGACATCAAGACGCAGGTAATGGTATATGTGTTGGGCTGTCGCACAACATATGAAAGAGTTTCATACTGATGAAAACTTTCTGTTGTTGTAATGCCAGGTATCTTGAATATTATTTTGGTCAATTTCTGTGAACCTCTGTTTACTCTAAAGGATTACTACGCAGCTATGTATAACAGAGTGGCAATCCTACATTGTCTCCCATTGCAGTACTAGACTAAGCTTGCACAGAACAACATTCGTAGCCCATTGCTTTCCATTTGTCCCAAAAGAGACTAGCACTTTTGATATGGATTATTGCAGATAATGGCCTTCATACTGCCGTACCATTCATAAAAATCTAATTAACCGAAATAAACAGAATTTTACTCCTGTTTGTCATTGAAGGTGGATTGGTAAGGAAGGCGGAGGTTCTCTGCCGAATCGACGAAAGAATGACATATTGAAAAAGTAGCAAAAAGGAAGAAGAGGACGATAAACGTGTCAAGACTCCAGGGAATAGCTTCTGTAGTAACAGTGGGAACAGCAGAGACTAAAAACGGTTGCGGAAGACAGAGATTGAATACATCCGACAAATAATTGAGGGTTGAGGCTGCAACTGCTACTGAGTAATTCGTCGCGGAACAGATCAAACCATCGAAGACGGAAAAGAAAAACTGGACGTTTTATGGAAGTTTACAGTTCGAAAGTTTACTAGTTACTTGTAATCCACACCGTCCAAGCAGAATTAATTCTGTCCTAAGGTATCAGCGGCAGAATTACAAATGACTGTCTTATAAGCGTTACACAACGAGAGGGAAGTTACTTCGTTGAGCCTCGGCAGATACTGAAATTCTTCAGTGAGAAAAGTCTCGCAATTACTCTGTTGTGCAATTCCCAGTGCCACTCGTCTATCTCCAGGCTAGAAGTTCTCATTATATAATCTATAAAGTCAAGCTACTACCATGAAACATGAGGATTCTGCTAGTTGTTCTCCATGTCTTCGTCTATAAATGCAAACAACTTCCCCAGCTACGGACGGCTCGTCGGAAGTTTTGAGTGTACAAATTTGAATTTTGGCAATTCAGGGACATGGCTCCCACACATTGGTTTCTTCATACAAGAAAGAGGAATAAATCAGTGCGCGACGTAACAGGAGAGGTATGCCAATGAGGCGAAGTCTGATAGCCCAAGAAGGACCATTTGTGAAGTGTCCAATGCAGACTAGGCTAGGATGTGGTCCTCGGGAGAGTTCCCTTGCGCAGATCCTCACGATGCTTGGCTTTCGTTGCTTGGTCCTCTGTAGGTTTGCCCCTTAGGAGCATAATCAGCACAGTACACCATGACAGCACCATCTTTCCCGGAGGTTGGTTCTTGGCCTTGTTTTGGCAGTGGTGGCTCCATATGCTTCCACTGTTTGCTTCCTTCATCGGTCTCCTTCATGCTGACTACGCAGCTATAGTAGTCATCTGGGTTGACCTAATACTGCTGTTACTTACGTTCTGTTGGCTTATTAGAAGGGTGTGGAAAGTCACGAACTCCAGCAGTGTAGTGTTCAGAATGTCATGCAAGGTGTTTAAAACTTATGCGTGATTAATTTTCCCTTTTACCAGACGGTGGTGTTTGAACACCAGGAGGCCCACTTCTGTGAAGATTTCTAGTATTTCGCAGAGACGTCAGTTTGGCTTTTCGTTTTCCATCATTCAGACATATCTGAGCACACAAAAAGTTTCTGTAACACATAACACAAAGTCAATGATGGTGCATTGGTGCTGCACTCTTCCACCGTCGCAGTGAAGACTGTTACTGCATTGTGCCCCTTGAAATGTAGAAAACTAATTACAGGACGGCATACCTCTTTATTTACGGGCTGGGCCATTTTATTTTATTTTAGAAGATCCAATTAGGGCTGTCAGGCGCTCTGTTACATTGGACAAGTGTTACACTCGTACTCCACGTTGACGTCGAGCATACGCGGTGGCAAAATATCTGTGACTGGACCGTTTATAATCCGGGAGGTTACTCCAGAGTCGGACTCCTGCTACTGAGAAGGGCTATGAGAAAGTGGCTGAACGATGGAGTGGGATTTTGCTTCGACGAGAACGGTACCAAGCTTTATTTTATCGATGTGATAAGGAAATTGTTATGCCTACCCATAAAGGTAGGAATTCAGATAATTGTGAGCAAGTTCTCATTAGTAGATTTCTGAATACGAGGAAACATCATTATAACAGGAAGTACACTTTCTACCTTGTTAGATGTACGTATCCTCACAGTTTGCAGACTTTTTCCATCCACAGGGCCCTCCATCATGTAGCCGAGAGTAGATCTGTCTTACGGCCAGATTGCTACGCATGCTACGACTGTGCGCTTGTGGACACTGTTACGGCCTAAGAGAAAACACGATTATATTCACTGTCTTTAAATAAACTTCAATGTCAGTAAGGAAATAAATATGAAGAAACATAATTGGTGTGTCCAGAAATATCGCATTACTTGCGCTAGAGATTCCTTGGTAACATTAAAGAAATTCGGAATTATGTGCAAAAGTTAGAGCGATGCTGTTATAGTACTTACCTATTACCTAGCCACAACCCCTTCGTAATTTTTTGACTGGGTAAGACCATCATCTGCCTCCAGTTGCTTATGAAACTGGCAGCAACTAGTAAGACTAACGGAAATTAACTTAAGCTGTGCCTTTTTATTCTTGTATAAACCAAAGGTCTGTCAAGTTCCAGTATGTTTTCAAAACTTCTTGTCTCTCTGATAGGGGCTCTTGTATCTGTTTCAGCTTAACCTGCCTGGAGAGTTATCTGGGACGAGCGGAGAAATGGTGGTGCATCCCAATGGACATCTACTATTCTTCCCCGTGCTAGATGATGTGGCCATCTACTGCTGGAACACGACCAAGCCTCACGACCCAAAGAACTTCCGCATGATAGCTCAAGACAGTGAACGCTTGGAGTATATCAGCAGCCTCAATATAGAGACCGAAACAGAAAGATTATACGTTGTGAGCGACCGATTCACTTACTATCTATCAAATACTACCAACTCTTCCGAAGAGAACTATCGAATTTTGTACATTGACATAAAGGATATACAATGTTAATTTGACAAATTACAGATTTTGTGACTTCGAAGGACCTTTGTGTCTTGGTAAGATCCAACGAATGTCATTTCCACTGTATGAAATACTGAACTAAATGAAATATAGAATCTGCAGAAACTGAAGTTCAACTTAATTTATAGCTTTTTGAAACTCACAATAATGGGTATTAAACTTAAATATTTTGCAACAAACAATATGAAAATACAATTCTTCATAATTATCAATTTAAATATTAACTGCTACAATCACACATGTAAAAACATACAACATGAAAGTGATAATACATGTGTCTCTTTTTTTAATTCTGATTCAGTACAATGGAAAACTTTACAGTCGCAGTTCAGTGTGCCGTCGACGATGAGATTGTTAGTGACAGAACACAAGCTCACCGTTTCCGATGGTTGTCTTGCGCACTATATGGGAATACGCTAAATATATCGAGATACTGATTTATTTATTACCAAAATATGGAACTGTGTGACATGAGAAATGATGAACTCATCTATTTAGTGTGCTCAATAGTATTTTACCTCCATATGAAATTTTCTTGAGTGGGGGTACCCACAACAAAGAATACTATTATTTATTGAATTAGTCCTTCTGAACTAATGATGTGTGTTATTATAATCTATATAAATAAAAAGTACGTTTCTTGAAATTCACATACCTCCGAAAGTTCTTCAACGATTTCTTTGAAATTTCGACACAACACTGCATGCGAATACCGAGCGTCTTCATAGGTCTCTACTGGAGCACCATACACATACAGTTAGCAAACAGTGAAGTTTTGTTTATGGCTTATGCGCTTCTGATTAAAATACTTCTACAAAATCTGAATTTGCAATGAGAATAAGCAAGGCTCAATGTCAATAAGACGGTGAATAGGACATGGACTGAGGCGTGGGAGCAGAAAGGACAAGATAGACAGAGACGGTGGGCGGGAGGAGATGGAGAGAGACGTACAAGAATAAAATAGAAAGGGAGGACCAGGTGATGGGCAAGAGAGGAAGAGGAGGAGGAGATGTGGTCAAAGAGGGGAGAGGAGGAAATGGGCAGAGATGGGAGGGGGGGAGGAGATTAGGCAGTTCATCCAATTCCCATACTTATAGAGCTGCGTGTTTTCTCTTTTCTTTATTTTTTCATTTAAACAGACAGAGCCACAACAAGGCGAGGGCGAGATCAGCTAGTTGTTGAATGAAAATAAATACAGTGTTTTGATTTTTAACTAAGAGATAACTCATTTTTCCGAAATACCAATTCTTACAAGATCATTACCCAAAATTTCTTCTGTTACTGTCTCCTGAACAAGAATATTCGTAACACCATGACATTTACAAATAATGCGAACTTTATTTGAAGTACGTTTAGTGTTAGGTCATTGAAATATAAGCTAGCAGTACACAGTATTAGTAACTCCTTTACAAAAACACAGGGCTCGTTTTGGAAAGTTGTAGACGGTGTAGAACAACAGCGAGAAGGTCCTACGGTCCTCAGTTACCGACATGAGTCGTGACAGTGAAGTGGCATGTAGACGCCAGTTTGTTGCGTATGCCAGAAAGGAACCACAGTGTTCGGACACCTTACGACATCTTTATTATATACTTCATTGACCTACCAACGTAGACTGTCCATGTGAGTGCAAGAAATGGTGAATAACTCGTGGATGAGTACACGACCTGAGAACGGTGGTCGTTACAAGATCGCAATTGACAGAGGTCCCGAGAAGGTCGTCACGTTATGTCAGTGAAGCCGGTTTGAAACCCTTAAGAAATTGCGGCTGTGGCTCATTGCACGCCTGCCTAAACCAATTTTCGAGGGAACACTGAAGGGAAGTGCTTGCAGTGGACGTTATGATCTCTCGCAGAAGGCCATTGGTCAGATCGGCACATAATGTTGCTCGTCTTCAGTGGACCAAAGGACCAAAGACTACACAGAAACGGGACACCAGCTGTTTGGAGGCATGTAGTGTGCTCCGAAAAGTAATGGTTTTCTTGCCTCTTTCCAAATGATCCAAGGCGCCGAATGCACTGAAAACCGAATCAGTCATTTTACTCTTAATGTGTGGGGGTGTAGTATATGCCGGGGACAGATCTATGGTGTTTTTTGGGGGGGTCTTTTCGTTCCATGATTAGATCAATTCATTGAGAACAGAGTTTCAATCCGGCCCACGGAAAAATCTTGGGAGAGAGAGTGAGGTATTCTCATTGTATTCCTCCCGGGAGGAATATTATGGATATTTGCGCTGATACTCGGCTCGCCTCTGGTTTGCAGTTCATATCGTACTTACTCCGCCCAAGCCATTTCACCACCGCTGGAATGGAACAACAAAATTAAACGCGTTTGTAGTCTAACATGAGCACTTGATTTATTTAGTGTCATAGAAACAACCCATGCCATTTGTGATCACTCATCAAAAGTATTTTTGGACAAATATTTAAAAATTGCTTGTTAGCATTGTTTGTGGATATTTACGCACTAAATTTCACCGAGCGAGGTGGCGCAGTGGTTAGCACACTGGACTCGCACTCGGAATGACGACGGTTCAAACCCGCGTCCAGCCATCCTGATTTTGATTTTCCGTGATTTCCCTAGATCGCTTCAGGCAGAGCTCGGGATGGTTCCTTTGAAAGGGCACGGCAGACTTCCTTCCCCATCCTTCCCTAATCCGATGGGACCGTTGATCTTGCTGTTTGGTTTCCTACCCCGAATCAACCAAACAACAAACTAAATTTCACTTGAATGACCTTGTGGTGGCGAAAAATCTCGAAGTTACTCCCAATTCCATGAGTACTATGATTGCGTATCTCACTGAAGTATTTTCTCTTTTCTTATTTTTTCTCGTAATAACGTTAGTAAATAACTGTTGTCCCTTGTGGACGTAGTATAACACAGCGACTACTGAAGCAGGAGGTAATTTATAATAAATCAGCTGCAATCAGTTGCTTTTGTAGGCATTTATTTTTCCATGATGACATTTCAAATTGCCTAGCACCCCATCTATAGATGTTTATATTTATTTACGTGCCATTAGCATTATTTATTTACTCTTGGTCCTGGAGAATTTTGCAACGGAAGTTTTAGAACAATTGTTGTTGAACGTCATAAGTAAAGACACAGTGTTCATGGCACGTACGTAAATGTAAGAGTCTGAAGATGGGGTGAGCATAAAATGAATGTGCTGTCAAAAACTCGTGTTTTGAGGCACAATTTATTGGCGTGACACGTCGGGAAAGAGGTACCATCATTCGATGCGTTACGCCTTACACATTACAGTCACAGATGTTAGAATTTTCACTTTATGCGGTAGGTGCACCGCTGTTGCCTCAAGCACCATGGCACCGCGATCTTAGGTAAGTATGTGAATCAGGCTCACAGTCACCATAGATTTCCCAAGCTAAATTTATATGAAGGGCTTCTTTCAATAGTGGTACAAGTCCTTTTTATTCATTCTGAGATACAGAGTCCTAAAGTTAAATGAGCGCTGAAAAATCTGCAGTTGATGTACCAGAAATATTCAAGTATATTCAACTTTAGGACTCTCTCTCTCAGAATGAACAAAAATGGACTTGTACCATAACGTGAAGATGAACCAGCAAGTTTATTTCAGCATTATCTGCGACCATGTTATAATATTTGTGTCAAATTAGATTCAGTTCAATGATAATATTGTGCAGTATATAGTAAGCCCTTAAGAGAAGTGTGTGTGTCTTTGTCATGGGTTACGGCGTCACAATTCACCTGATAACCGCATAGTCGCTTATAATTGACTGAGAGAAGCAGACTCTTATTTGGTAGCACGGAAACCCCTGACCGATGACAGGTTGAAAATTCTGAGGCGTCCTCCTGTGTCGTTGCTGGAGGTGATTCGTTGTGTGGCCCGTCGATTATGGCTCGCGCCAGTCACTGAGAAATATTGTTTTAATAAAGCGACGAGTTGAGAAGCCCAAGGTATCACGAGTCTGACGGCCGTAGCCAACTGTTGTTTAATTATTTTATTCTATGTGATTCAATGCATAAATTGGCTGTTGAACGTGGACCAAAGCTGAGTGCGGTCGCAGAGATGGGCAACGCTGTTTATTGTTACCGTCATTGGAGAGTGTCCCGCACTGCTTGTTTTGTAATACCTCTTATGTAAATTTAACACTGATGTGTGAAGAAATAAAGCCCGAAATGGACAGCATCCCATTTGAATCAAAGTCAGACGGTCTTTAGTAAACGATATAATAATATTTCCGACGAGTTTCACAGTTACAACATCACATCTTCAACAATTTTACGACCGAGCGTCACTTTCATCAGCGAGAGAGACAAAATCATAGGCGATTCCAGGTAGGAGAAATATAGAAACACTTGGGGATTAGCCGGATGAACTTAATTTCCAACGATAGTAACCACCTGTACAGAAATCTGTCACAGCCTGATACGGGGGCTCCCAACTCTGAAGAAATAAATGTGTTGTGAAGTGTTCTCGTTGTCATTTTTTCTATATCTTCGTGGTGAGTATGATGTGAGCACTAAGATGACAACAGCCGTGCGCGCCGAGCTGCACACACACACACACACACACACACACACACACAAACACACATTATGTTCATGGTTTGACAAAAAATCAGGTTACCTGTCGCACATTGACTGGTCTGCTACATCGCACGATCCCCATTCCCTCAGATAACATCTGGAACGATTTGGAACAGTGCTTGAAACGCAGGAATCATCATTTCCACAATTTGGTAGCTCTCCTGGACAGAGTCACCAGTTAGTGGCTACACATGGATATTCTCGTTGTTGTTGTTGTTGTTGTGGCTTTCATCCAAAGACTGGTTTGATGCAGCTCTCCATGCTACTCTATACTGTGCAGGCCCCTTCATCTTCGAGTAACTACTGCAACCTACATCCTTCTGAATCTGCTTAGTGTATTCATCTCTTGGTCTCCCTCTACGATTTTTACCCCCCACACTTCCCTCCAGTACTTAATTGGTGATCCTTTGAGCCATCAAGACGTGTCCTGCCAACCGATCCCTTCTTCTAGTCAAGTTGTGCTACAAATTGCTCTTCTCACCAATTCTATTCAGTACCTCCGCATTAGTTACGTGAACTACCCATCTAATCTTCAGCATTCTTCTGCAGCAACACGTTTCAAAAGCTTACGTTCTCATCTTGTCTAAACTGTTTATCGTCCATGTTTCGCATTCATGCCTAGCTACACTCAATACAAACAGTTTCAGAATAGACGTCCCGACACTTAAATCTATACTCGACGTTAAAAAATTTGTCTTCTTCAGAAACGCCTCCCTTGCCATCATCAGTCTACATTTTATATCCTCTCTACTTCGACCTTCCTTAGTTATTTTGCTGGCCAAATAGCAAAACTCATCTCCTACTTTAAGTGTCTCATTTCCTAATCTAATTCCCTCATAATCGCCTGATTTAATTTGACTACATTCCATTATCATCGTTTGCTTTTGTTGATGTTCATCTTATAGCCTCCTTTCAAGACGCTGTCCATTCCTTTCAGCTGTTTTCCCAGGTCCTTTGCTGTCTCCGACACAATTGCTATGTCATCGGCAAACCTCAAGGTTTTTATTTCTTTTACCTCGATTTTAATTCCTACTCCCAAATTTTCTTTTGTTTTCTTTACTGCTTGTTCAATGTACAGATTAAATAACATTGGAGATAGGCTACAACCATGTCTCACTCCCTTCTCAACCATTGTTTCCCTTTCATACCCCTCTACTCTTATAACTGCCTTCTGGTTTCTGTACAAATCATAAGTAGACTTTCGTTCTCTGTATTTTACCCCTACCACCTTCAGAATGTGAAAGAGAGTATTCCGGTCAACATTGTCTACAAACGCTGGGAAGGTAGGTTTGCTTTTCCTTAACCTATCTTCTTAGATAGGTCTTAGGGTCAGTAGTGCCTCGCGTGTTGCTACATTTCTGTGGAATCCGAACTGATCTTCCCCGAGATCGGCTTGTAGCGGTTTACCCATTCGCCTCGTCATCCTCGTTGTTTACCTGGGCAAACATCTCGACACTCTTCGCCAAACTGAACCCATCATCGAGACCGGAGACGGTGTCACACGATATTAGCGTGATGTCCAATGTGGCGGGCTTATTTTCATGCAGTGTGCTTGTAACAGGCAGAAGAGTGTACCATACAGAATCCAGTGGGATGCCATTCGCTAATTTTCCTTATTCTCAAAACTTTTCTCTACTTTCAGTGGTACATATTAGCCAGTACAAACCATTATATTATTATTTATTTTGTAATATTTCATTCAAAATAACCTGCACCATCATTAATTTCATATAATTTATTTCGTTTGGGAGTGTTGCGATATTCACAATTAAATGCGTTGCTAACATTTTGATCTACACAATGCACTCAGTTTTATCGTACAGATAAAAAATTAAGAACTTGTGACCTTCCTATGATTCAGGTGAGTACGTGTCTCAATTTCATTATCAGATAAGCAAACTTTTCGAATCAAATTGTGATGTGCTAGGTAAATAAATGCTGTGTGGCTAGGGCCTTCCATCAGGTAGACCGTTCGCGGGGTGCAAGTCTTTCGAGTTGACGCCACTTCGGCGACATGCGTGTCGATGGCGATTCAATGATGATTATAAGGACAAGACAACAACCAGTCCCTGAGCGGAGAAAACCTCCAACCCAACTGGGAATCGAACCCGAGCCCTTAGGATAGACATTCTGTCGCGCTGTCCACTCATCTACCGGGGGCGGGCATGTGCTAGGTGAAGGACGTAAGACAACCGAAACTTAAGCTTAGTGAACTGTGGATGTTCTTGGTGAATGGCCGTAGGAGGATACAAGATGTCATACACAGAATTTCTAATTGGTGTGATGAGCGGCAGCTTGCTCTAACAGTAGAAAAATCTAAGTTATTGCATATGAGTAGAAAGACAACCACGTCACGTTCGATTACAGCATTAGCAATCTGACGCTTGACACGGTCGCATCGATTAAATATGTAGGCGTAGCGTTGCTAAGCGATCGGAAATGGGATGAGCACGTCATTTTGGTAGCAGAGGAGGCGGATGTTCGACTCCATTTTATTGGGAGAATTTTGGGGATGTGTAGCTAATCTATAAAAGAGGAGGCGTACAGAACGCTAGTCACCAATCGTGACTATTGCTCGACTATTTCGGATTCCAACAACATCAGATTAAAGTAGACATCGAAGCAGTTCAGAGGCGTACTGCTGGATTTATTACCAGTAGGTTTGATCATCACGCGCTTCGTGATCTCAAATGGGAATCCACGGAGGGAAGATCCACGCACTTTTCGCGGACACTATTGCGGATACTTAGAGAAACGTCATTTGAGGCTGACTGCAGAACGCTTCTACTGCCGTTGACGTACAATTCGTGTTAGGGCAAGGAAGACGAAATTAGAGAGATCACGGTTCGTATGGATGAGTACAGTCAATCGTTCGTCTTTCTTTTTAACTACGAGTGAAACTGCAAAGGTGGTAAGTTGTACCCTCCGCCATGCGAAGTATGTATGTAGATGTAGTAAGGACGTTAAGAAGCGTATTCACTGAATATTTAGAACTGTATTCTTGGAAGGAGGGCGGAGAGGGGGGACTGAATTCTTACCAGTATGGGTACTGAATTTGAATGGAATTATAGGCGTAATGGAAACACTGATAGCAATTATTGAATTTAAACAATCGATAAGCTGCAATATAAAGACGTAGGACAGCTTGTCGAACATTCAACTCGGGTGCATCTAAGAGGGTCCCCAGAAAGCGATGAACCGCATTTTTTCCCTTCTACAGCTCTTTATTGAACATAATGGGAAATTCACACACGAAAGAATGATGTTTTATCTACACGTCCTATTTTTCCACTTAATCTCCTTCCAGTTCTGTGGCCTTGCAGCAGCACGAAACAAGGGCGTGTATGCCCTGTCGGTACCAATCCTTGTCCTGGTGGCGGGGCCAGTGCTTTATTGTGTGAATCAGCTCCTCATTGTCCTCAAAATGTCTTTCGCGAATGGCATCCCTTAATGGCGAATGACAACATCATCTCGCTGCGATATGTCAGGTGCGACAGCCATGGATGGTCTCCCCGACCACTGCAAATCGCGGCGCTCCGCCGAACAGCCTTCTGATGACCTCACTCTCCATGCCCATAGACTAACTGTTCTTTTGATGACAGTAGATGCTCCATAGACTTTGCACAGCGTTTGTGAATATTCCTCACAGTTTCTTACTCTGCAGTGAGAAATTCAGTGACGGCACGTTGTTTGTAACGTACATCACCTACAGATGCCATTTTTAAACTGTCCTGCAGCTACGCTATCCGTCGAAAGCGACGGAAACTTGAAGCGCTCACTCAGGAGACTTCAAATAATACATACGTAACGTTTCGGATTCATAGCATTGTTGTCGGTTGAGAAAAAAAAATGCGGTCCATGACTTTCTAGGCAACGCTTGCTCGTACCACAAGCCTGCTGTGGAGGCCCATAAGCAGCAACGTTCACTAAACGGTCTTTGAGGTGACACTGGTTCATCTGGGTGGTGAGTTGCTCGTCCGTTGCATGTTATCTTCCCGACACACCACCACAGCCGTCGATCACCCTCGTCACCTATGCTCCGTGCATAACAGTTGCCCCGGCACCGGTTATGGATAGCGCCATTTTGCCGCGCGAGGTATACTTTAACGACGGCGGCACGCGTAAAGTGTACAAACTCAGTCGTTTCGGAAATGCTTTCACCCTTGGCCTGAAAGCCAATGATCATGTCCATCTTGACGTCAGGTAAATCAATCTATTTCAGCATTACGACAACGAATGCTCTGTTGTCCGCGTGCCGTCGATACACTTCATATACCGCACTGCTAGTGTTGCTACCTGACGTCTTTGAGTTGTTATTGCACGTTGACGTCGAACATAGGCGGTGGTCAGATTATTGTGACTGCACCTAGTAATACACCATGTAGTAGAATACCATGGGGGTCAATGAGGTCCAGTTGAAGAACATTTTCCCACATAAGCTACTTATCACTTGCTGTCCAGCTCGCTCTTTTCTCCCTCGTATTGTGTCACCCTTGCCAGTTTACGGTACAAAGTCTGATACATACCGTAAACAAATCTGCCTCTGGATGACAGGGTCCCGGTTCGGTCCCCGACCGGGTTGGGGATTTTCTCTGCCCGGGGACTGGAGTCCTCATCATTTCATCATCACCATCATTATTCGTGATAGTGTCTGGATTGGACTGTGTATAAAATGGACTATGTAAAAATTGCGAATTTGTACGGGCGCTGATGACCACGCAGTTGAGTGCCTCACAAATCAAACATCATCACCATACAGTTGTGATGTCTCTGGCGCTCTCTCAGCTTCTTGCCCCAAGCGGCGACTTGGGTGCTTGGACCTTAAACAGGCCCTGAGCCCAACATTCATCAACTAGTTTGGTGTTTTATGTTTATCATAGCCCATAATTATCTCATTAATTGTGTCACTTGACTGTGCATAGAGTCCCGACGTAAGGTACTTTTTTCTATATTACTACTGATCGTTGTAAGCCTATCGTCAGTTTGTTCCTGTATGCAAGTATAACAAACTTAAGAATAGAGAGATGGACCAGATTAAATTACTAAAAGGTTCAGCATCGTAGAAAAGTGGAGGTTGGGTGCTATAGACAAAAGTGACAACTATTTATTTCAATGATCATAATTAAACATATGAATGAGAATCACAGAAAATAACATTGTAACGAGTGACATTCCAAATATAATGTCACTGATTGTGGGAAGAAAGGAAAGCGTCCTGGAGATAACAGTGTTGCAGTAGAAACGATTAAATGTAAGGGCAAAGAAATACAAAATGTACTTGCAAAATTGTGTAAAGAATGTCTCCTAATGAAGACCATTCTCCAAAACCGGGGTACTGCTGTAATTGTTCTACTTCACGAGAAAAGACATACACGAGATATTAAAAACTTGGGATGTATCAGCTTCCTCTTTCTAACGGGAAATGTAGTAATTATAGCCAACCAAATAAGAAAAATATTATATTTTACTCAAGTAAAGGAACAAGGAGATCTAAGAAGCGTAATACAGTATAATCGAGCCCTGTACATCGTGAACAAAACTGTAAAAAAGTTGTGAATAATAATTACAGTTCTGACGGCAATAATGAAGATAATGTTTGACTCAGTTTTAACAAAATTTGTGACAAGGTCCCATGAGGTATGTGACTGCTACAGCTTCCATGAGACTTCTTGACAGCAGGAAATTCATAACTTAAAGTGGTTTCAGGCTAGGGATCGCCATGTTGCCATAGGTTGGCGTACCGTCAGTGTGGTGTCGTGGTTAGCGTTACCGCCTGGTCTGTTTCAAGTCGTTGGTTCAAACCCAAACCACTAACTGTCATTTGCTACTTCGTATCTATCACTTCTGGATGGTTTTCTAAACACCTTATGTTTGTAATGTTTTTATGACTGGGATGTTCGTTGGCTTCATAAATATTAGCTTTCGGTCATATTTCACGTTTGTATAAATAATAGCACTCCATCCAGGAGATCAGTTCTGCTCTGACTGTTCCATGGTGTCAGTAATAGTCCTGCCTGCCCATCAGTACTAAGAATTTAAATTCAGATGTGGACTTGATCGTAGTGTAGACATGACATTGTTAGATGGTGATAACGGTTACTTCAATACAGTTACAGCACTGTGACTTCAATCAGGCAATGTAAGAGCCGACGTGTACACGGCCAGTAACCGGAGTACAAGGAGTGAATCAATCACTAGGGCCTTATATTCAGAAGACAAATGGATTCCAAAAAGCTGTAAGTCAGTTGCACACCAGGCATTCATCAGTCTTTTCTGGAGATGCGTGTTAGGGACCGACGAAATGGGTGCAATAATTCTACGGAGTCATACGACAGAAAAGATGATATTATGTGTTTGGCAGATGTGTTCCTTTACTTGGAGGAAGCAGCCCATCACTTGCCCGAAAGGAACGAAGACAAGCTCAATAACTGGAACAAATTCAAGGCCGAACTGAGGAAAATAATTGTTGGCAACCAGCAGCAAGTCCACTTAGCGGAAGAACACTTTGCTCAGAACAAATTCTACTTCTGCTGGCTTAGAATGATTACTTTCGTTCGCCATTGGATTATATCTTGTCAAACGTTTCATTTTTTTATTTCCTCTAACTTCCTCAAAATTTTTTATTGGTTTTTCTGATCGCTTCTGTGCATCAGGTTTATTTGCATAATCCGACATTATATAGGAAATAATTAATATCATACTTACTAAAATATATGTAACTGAATTAGGGAAGCTTGAAATAACAATGAAAATAGTAGTGGTAAATTATTTTTAAAATTTTCCAACCTTCCTCAGATTAAAAACAATATAAGGAGAACTGCCTCACAGGTTCACATATTGAATGCGAAGTTGTCTGATGAAGTCAAGTATTGCATTCAAAATTTTAGATTCCATTGCAAATACACTCCTGGAAATTGAAATAAGAACACCGTGAATTCATTGTCCCAGGAAGGGGAAACTTTATTGACACATTCCTGGGGTCAGATACATCACATGATCACACTGACAGAACCACAGGCACAAAGACACAGGCAACAGAGCATGCACAATGTCGGCACTATTACAGTGTATATCCACCTTTCGCAGCAATGCAGGCTGCTATTCTCCCATGGAGACGATCGTAGAGATGCTGGATGTAGTCCTGTGGAACGGCTTGCCATGCCATTTCCACCTGGCGCCTCAGTTGGACCAGCGTTCGTGCTGGACGTGCAGACCGCGTGAGACGACGCTTCATCCAGTCCCAAACATGCTCAATGGGGGACAGATCCGGAGATCTTGCTGGCCAGGGTAGTTGACTTACACCTTCTAGAGCACGTTGGGTGGCACGGGATACATGCGGACGTGCATTGTCCTGTTGGAACAGCAAGTTCCCTTGCCGGTCTAGGAATGGTAGAACGATGGGTTCGATGACGGTTTGGATGTACCGTGCACTATTCAGTGTCCCCTCGACGATCACCAATGGTGTACGGCCAGTGTAGGAGATCGCTCCCCACACCATGATGCCGGGTGTTGGCCCTGTGTGCCTCGGTCGTATGCAGTCCTGAATGTGGCGCTCACCTGCACGGCGCCAAACACGCATACGACCATCATTGGCACCAAGGCAGAAGCGACTCAAGACGACACGTCTCCATTCGTCCCTCCATTCACGCCTGTCGCGACACCACTGGAGGTGGGCTGCACGATGTTGGGGCGTGAGCGGAAGACGGCCTAACGGTGTGCGGGACCGTAGCCCAGCTTCATGGAGACGGTTGCGAATGGTCCTCGCCGATACCCCAGGAACAACAGTGTCCCTAATTTGCTGGGAAGTGGCGGTGCGGTCCCCTACGGCACTGCGTAGGATCCTACGGTCTTGGCGTGCATCCGTGCGTCGCTGCGGTCCGGTCCCAGGTCGACGGGCACGTGCAGCTTCCGCCGACCACTGGCGACAACATCGATGTACTGTGGAGACCTCACGCCCCACGTGTTGAGCAATTCGGCGGTACGTCCACCCGGCCTCCCGCATGCCCACTATACGCCCTCGCTCAAAGTCCGTCAACTGCACATACGGTTCACGTCCATGCTGTCGCGGCATGCTACCAGTGTTAAAGACTGCGATGGAGCTCCGTATGCCACGGCAAACTGGCTGACACTGACGGCGGCGGTGCACAAATGCTGCGCAGCTAGCGCCATTCGACGGCCAACACCGCGGTTCCTGGTGTGTCCGCTGTGCCGTGCGTGTGATCATTGCTTGCACAGCCCTCTCGCAGTGTCCGGAGCAAGTATGGTGGGTCTGACACACCGGTGTCAATGTGTTCTTTTTTCCATTTCCAGGAGTGTATAAGTTAGTGAATATCGATATTTTATAAAAGATTTTAAATAAATTTGTACACGTAATATCTTAACTTCAACCTTTGTAATCAATCTTCTATAAAGTATTGATAACAATAAGAATTATAATTCCAATGCATGTGATGTTTAATTAGAAACAAGAAGACGAGAATTTTCCATAAAAATAATGGTTATATGTTTGTTCATTATCTTATATTTGAGGAATGTCTGCTTACAACAGCATGAGAGGAGTGACACTCATCGGAACGTCGCGACATTTTTAAGAATTCGCTCTGTTGCTAATTCGAGAACAGAACATTATTTCGGATCCTGTTCCGCAGAGCTGCTTGTTGGTGGACAGTAGGGAGCTGTGCTCAGCAAGCCCCCTCCAGACTTACATCCAACGAATGTGTCGGCGACTGTCAGTTACAACGGTCCTAATCAATGAGGTATTACACATGCTAGCAAAATTTACGAGCAGTTATTAAAAATACGTATCGTGAACATTCTTACATATAGCTTCCCCAGATTCGCCGCATCAGGTGATCCTGGATGAACAAGCCAATTGCCGGAATGCAGGCTGCAGACAAATACCTGAAAAGAAAGGAACAGTAAATAATGAATTTTACAGCTGTATAAGTGATTACATGTCAAACAATCAAAGGCATAAGGATGAAAGACTAAGCAGACTTTTTCTGGCATCCCAAAAACCCCAGAAGGATGAGGTATACTGACAATATTATTGTATATAAGCTGAGTATAAAAAAATGTAATTCCATACCTATGCTTATTGCAGCCATTCAATTCAAACGACAGTTGATGTGGCCCAGGTTGAAAAGACCGTTGTTGAGAACATGGCCACAATGACGAGATAGTTGTCTGACATAGTATAAAGAGGAGTCGGCGTAAGTCCCCTTGAAGAAAAATTAAAAAAACTCTTGTACTCCCTGCTGTTTCAAGTCCATGGAACGAAGGAAGTTGAAAGGTGAATCAAAACATAAAGTGGTAGGTCCATAGAAAGGCTGTGTTGATTTTGGAGAGAAAACTAGTTTTGTTCCTTTTGTTTTGCATACATGCAGGGGCAGGAGCAAACGAATAAAGACATCATATCTTGGTCCCCTCATTAACCTCTACAGAGTTTGCGTCTCCTCTCCTATTCTATTCTTGTACAAATGCCAGTGCGAGAGCTTCTAAGCCAATACACTCATATTTAGATGTCCCAATCACAACCTGCCGCCCGAGTGGCCGTGCGGTTCTAGGCGCTACAGTCTCGAGCCGAGCGACCGCTACGGTCGCAGGTTCGAATCCTGCCTCGGGCATGGATGTGTGTGATGTCCTTAGGTTAGGTAGGTTTAATTAGTTCTAAGTTCTAGACGACTGATGTCCTCAGAAGTTAAGTCGCATAGTGCTCAAAGGCATTTGAACCATTTGAACAGCCTAATATTTTACTGACATAAAACTGTATAAGCGGAAGTTGTAGAATAAATTCACGCAACAAATTTATACGACAAATCCAAAGTGTAAGAGTGAATAAAGATATTGGAAACTAGTTGTACCAAGTTCCCGAAATGCATCTACGATAAAGCTTCCTTCCTTGGGCAAAGGAAGTGTTGTGTTGTGTTCGGACGTCACTGTGGCTCAGAGTCCGATCTGCGATAAATTTCACTACCAGAGTGGTAGATACGAATTATGATTACAGAATGGGTGAGGTAATCAAGGTGACACACTTTTGCTTCTGACTTGTGAAGATGTGCATTCAGTAACAGACTGCCTACAGATGACACTGCAGTCATAATCGTCATCTCACATCCAGACTTTCCTCCGACATGTGGAGCAAAAGATGGGTCTGAGCACTATGGGACTTAACTTCTGAGGACATCAGTCGTCTAGAACTTAGAACTCCTTAAACCTAACTAACCTAAAGACATCACATAAATCCATGCCCGAGGCAGGATTCGAACCTGCGACTGTAGCGGTGCGCGGTTCCAGACTGTAGCGCCTAGAACCGGTCGGCCACTCAGGCCGGCCATGTGGAGCAGCTTATCCTGTGAGTTAAAATAACCATCGTATCAATAAACTATCATTACCATCACCTCAATTGTTATTCTCTCATAGGGTTAGAGCCATAAATATTGCCGTCATGCTTTAGTAACGGACAATATAAAAATCCACAAAATGTGGATCAGTGCCGTCTGATTTCATCACTGGCCTATAAATAAAAACCTCTTTGTTTTCAGTATGTAATAAGCGAACTGAATTAAGATTTCATGTCGAAGAACACAAATATACACAAAAATTATGACAAAGACCAGTTACACCACACTTGCGTTTCTTTTCCTACAATTCGACAGCTGTGCCGGAGAGGCCACGTGGCTCGTCAGTTACCCTTCTGAGCCAGGGTGTCAACAGGGCTCGGAGAAACCGGGAAACAGGCTGCGCTTCCCGAAGGCGGGACTGACTGGCCACACACGAACGGAATCCGGAATTGCTCTATGAATCGTCTGCACCCCTCTGAGAATCGTGGACGTTAAACGTTCTAGGAACATGGCGCTCTTGATCCTTTACAAAGTAAAATAAGGCGTAATATAAAATGATGGATGTAACACAAAATAATGCTTACTGCAACGTAGCTGTAACTGAATTCAAAGAAAATGGTTTAATAGCACTAACGCTTTTATAACGCTTTGCATTTCACCTGTACCACATCAAAAGGACTGATCAAGCTTTTCGACAATGGCTATGCGTAGTATGCAACATTAAAGTATTTTACAATTTTCTGTTAATCTAAAACTTTACGTTATGGAACTGACTGGCTCAACCGTTCCTCGGAATTTGCTACGGGGGAGAGGCTTGCTTTGCATGTGACATAACTTTTAAATCAGGAAACACAGTAGATAAAAACTATTTCAGATTACTTCCGCTGTGAAGATTATTTCTGGATTGATTTTTTATATAAATGTAAGAAGATAATAAACCTGTTACCGCTTTATTTGAGAGCATTGGAAACTCCGTCTTATAGGTTAGTCAGAAACTTATCGGTGACAATTATTTATTTTCTGTAACTTAGTTGCCGGACGGGGAGGCCGAGCGGTTCTAGGCGCTAAAGTCTGGAACCGCGCTAGCACTACGGTCGCAGGTTCGAATCCTGCCTCGGGCATGGATGTGTGTGATGTCCTTAGGTTAGTTAGGTTTAAGTAGTTCTAAGTTCTAGATCACTGACGATCTCAGATGTTAAGTCCCATAGCACTCAGAGCCATTTTGTACCTTAGTCACTGGAAGTTTCGAGAAGCTGCTCGTTTCAATTTACGCTTCATGAAAATTCCATAATTATTATCTTTTCCAAGCGATATAGAATCCATTCGTTGTCACTAGAGAGAGCTGGGAGATAGTGTTTGAAATTTTCCCCAATCTCTCCAAATTTTCCTTAATTTTATTCTTGACATTTTTGTCCGAAGTAATATGAATTGCTACTAGGAAATAGTGAAGAGTATTGAAGCACTCAGTTTGATTGGAATTTAGATTCATTTCCCAGACTGAAAGCCTTTTACTGGCCGATTCATATTTTCTTCTACGTTACACAGATTTGTGTTTGGTCCTTGAAGTAATAAATTTCAACTCTTGATAGTTTAAGAAAATTTCTGTGAAATAAGCTACAGTCGGAAGCAAGCCTATGGAAAGACCTGTTGAGAAGATAATAAACGTCATACAATACGAGAAGACTTCTGATATAACCTTCTTACATCCATGTTAGTAACTAAAAGCTTTCAAATACTTACGTTAGTAGTACTAAAATTAGCTGATTAGTAGGATGGCAGGGTGACCATTAACAAAATTAACTATTTTCACTGCACCGTAAGGTACAAATGTTTTCCACATGCGCCTAGCAATAAGTTGATTTAGTAATTACAAGAAGCGCTGGAGATTTGAGTGGTTCAAAAATGGCTCTGAGCTCTATGGGACTTAACTTCTGAGGTCATCAGTCCCCTAGAACTTAGAACTACTTAAACCTACCTAACCTAAGGACATCACACACATCCATGCCCGAGGCAGGATTCGAAGCTGCGACCTTAGCGGTCGCGCGGTTCCGGACTGTAGCGCCTAGAACCGCTAGGCCACTCAGGCCGGCCGATTTGAGTGGTAATCTTGCTGCTGATGTTATAGCCATTAAAATTGCTACACCACGAAGATGATGTGCTACAGGCGCGAAATTTAACGGATAGGAAGAAAATGCTGTGATATGCAAACGATTAGCTTTTCAGAGCATTCACACAAGGTTGGCGCCGGTGGCATGTGGAAAGTTATCAACCGATTTCACATACACAAACAGCAGTTGACTGGCGTTTCCTGGTGAAACGTTGTTGTGATGCCTCGTGTAAGGAGAAGAAATGCGCATCATCACGTTTCCAACTCTGATAAGGTCGGATTGTAGCCTATCGCGATTGCGGTTTATCGTATCGTGACATTACTGCTCGCGTTTGTCGAGATCCAATGACTGTTAGCAGAATATGGAATCGGTGGGTCCAGGAGGGTAATACGGAAAGCCGTGCTGGATCCCAACGGCCTCATATCACAAGCAGTCGAGACGACAGGCATCTCATCAGCATGGCTGTAACGGATCGTGCAGACACTTCTCGATCCCTGAGTCAACTGATGGGGACTTTTGCAAGGCAACAACCATCTGCACCAACAGTTCGACGACGTTTGCAGCAGCATGGACTATCAGCTCCGAGACCATGGCTGCGGTTACCCATGACGCGACACCACAGACAGGAGCGCCTGCGATGGTGTATTCAACGACGAACCTGGGTGCACGAATGGCAAAATGTAATTTTTTCGGATGAGTCCAGGTTCTGTTTACAGCATCATGATGGTCGCATCAGAGTTTGGCGACATCGCGGTGAACGCACATTAAAAGCGTGTATTCGTCATCGCCATACTGGAGAATCACCCGGCGTGATGGTATGGGGTGCCATTGGTTACACGTCTCAGTCACCTCTTGTTCGCAATGACGACACTTTGAAAAGTGGACGTTACATTTCAGATGTGTTACGACCCGTAGCTCTACCCTTCATTCGATCCCTGCGAAAGCCTACACTTCAGCAGGATAGTGCACGACCGCATGTTGCAGGTCCTGTACGGGCCTTTCTGGATGCAGAAAATGTTCGACTGCTGCCATGGCCAGCACATTCTCCAGGTCTCGAACCAATTGAAAACGTCTGGTCAGTGGTGGCCGAGCAATTGGCTCGTCACAATAAACCAGTCACTACTTTTGAAGAACTGTGGTATCGTGTTGAAGCTGCATGGGCAGCTGTACGTGTAAACGCCATCGAAGCTCTGTTTCACTCAATGCCCAGACGTATCAAGACCATTATGGCGGCCAGAGGTGGTGGTTCGGGGTAGTGATTTCTCAGGATCTATGCACCCAAATTGTATGAAAATGTAATCACACGTCAGTTCCAGTATAATATATTTGTCCAATGAATACCCGTTTATCATCTGCATTTCTTCTTGGTGCAGAAATTTTAATGCCCAGGAGCGTATAAGACCGGAGATGAAGTCGTGTGTCGCTAACTACTGTGCGAAGGAAAAAAACTGTTTGCAGACGGGCCGCAGACACTTTGTTTCACGCCCGCAACAGTGTGATGCCTGGCGGGCGTGCAACATGACAAGCAGCGAGCCCCACGGGCGCCCGGGCGGATTCGGTTCTCACTGGGCGCCGTACTGCTAGGAGAGCGCTAGTGCCCGAAAGTCGAGGATGCGGTCCCGGAATGGCCGCGCAGGCTCGGTGCATGCCTCTGGTCGAAACCGCACAGCTGCCGTCAAGTTCGGAAAGTGTTTTGTTCTGGCATCACTACGCCTCTGAGACCAGTTTGTGATAAGATCGACTCATGTGAACACATTGTGTATTAATACCTTACTTATGACGTTCTGAAGCTTGTACACTGAATTGACCAGCAGCACCTGAACGTATTCGTCGTATTTAAAGGTTCTAATTCATGAAGAGAGATGGCAGACTTAAACATCACATCGTACATGTGGAGATGCAGATAAAGAATTGACTCATTTGGATTATACAATGTTGTGCAACTAAGTTAGTGCCATATAGAATGCTGCAGTTTGGCGTTATAAGTGACCACAATTTCAGATAGCTATACTGTCCACCTTACGCGACAGTCGTGAAAATGATTGGACATGCCAGCTCATACGACCGAAGTAGGAACATCCGAGAACCTATATTCCGCCAAGTCATTTATCAGGTGCAGAAGTCATCTACAGGGTGGTCCACTGATCGTTACCGGGCAAATTATCTCACGAAATAAGTGCCCAACGAAAAAACTACAAACAACGAAAGTGGTCTAGCTTGAAGGGGGAAACCAGATGGCGCTATGGTTAGCCCGCTGGATGGCGCTGCCGTAGGTCAAACGGATATCAACTGCGCCTCTTTAAATAGGAAGCCCCATTTTTATTGCATATTCGTGTAGTACGTATAGAAATATGTATGTTTTAGTTGGACCACTTTTTTCGCTTTATGACAGATGATGCTGTAATAGTCACAACCGTATGGCTCACAATTTTAGACGAACAGTTGGTAACAGGTAGGTTTTTTTAAATTAAAGTACAGAACGCAGGTTCATTTGAACATTTTATTTCGGTTATTCCAGTGTGATACATGTACCTTTGTGAACTTAACATTTCTGAGAACGCATGCTGCTACACCGTGATTACCTGCAAATACCACATTAATACAATAAATGCTCAAAATTGTGTCCGTCAACTTCATCGCATTTGGCAATACGTGTACCGACATTCCTCTCAACAGCAAATAGTTCTCCTTCCATAAAGTTCGCACATGCATTGACAATGGGCGGACTCATCTTGTCAGGCGTTGTCGGTGGATCACGATAGCAAATATCCTTCAAATTTCCCAACAGAAAGAAATCAGGGGACGTCAGATCCGGTGTACGTGCGGGCTATGGTATGGTGCTTCGACAACCAATCCACCTGTCATCAAATATGCTATTCAATACCGCTTCAACCGCACGCGAGCTATGTGCCGGACATCGATCCTGTCGGAAGTACATCGTCATTCTGTCATGCAGTGAAACGTAGTAACATCGGTAAAACATTACGTAGGAAATCAGCGTACATTGCACCATTTAGATTGTCATCGATAAAATGGGGACCAATTATCCTTCCTCCCATAATGCCGCACCATAAATTAACCAGCCATCGTGGATATTTCATTGGCCAATAGTGCATATTACGCCGGTTTACGTTACCGCTGTTGGTGAATGACGCTTCATCACTAAATAGAACGCGTACAAAAACTCTGTCATCGTCCCGTAATTTCTCTTGTTCCCAGTGGCAGAACTGTACACGACGTTCAAAGTCATCGCCATGCAGTTCCTGGTGCATAGAAATATGGCACGGGTGCAATCGATGTTGATGTAGCATTATCAACACCAACGTTTTTGAGATTCCCGATTCTTGCGCAGTTTGTGTGCTACTGATATGCAGATTCGCCGCGACAGCAGCTAAAACACCTAGTTGCGCATCATCATTTGTTGCAGATCGTGGTTCACGTTTCACATGTGGTTGAACATTTCCTGTTTCCTTAAATAGCCTAACTATCCGGCGAACGGTCCGGACACTTGGATGATGTCATCCAGGATACCGAACAGCATACATAGCACACGCCCGTTGGTCATTTTGATCACAACAGCCATACAACACGATATCGACCTTTTCCGCAATTGGTAAACGGTCCATTTTAACACGGGTAATGTATCACGAAACAAATACCGCCCGCACTGGCGGATGTTACGTGATACCACGTACTTACACGTTTGTGACTATTACAGCGCCATCTATCACAAAGCGAATAAAGTGGTCCAACTAAAAAATTCATATTTCTTTTCGTACTACACGAATATGTAATAAAAAATGGGGATTCCTCAGTTGATATCCGTTTGACCTATGGCAGCGCCAACTAGCGGGCCAACCATAGCGCCATCTGGTTTCCCCCTTCAAGCTAGACGAGTTTCGTTCTTTGTAGTTTTTTCGTTTGGCTTATTTCGTGATATATTTGGCCCGGTCACTATCAATGGACTACCCGGTGTATGTAAAGCACAGGGACAGCGGTCTAATAGTTACACTCGCATGTGACCATATTAGTGCTTAAAGTTAAAATAGGATTCGTCATGGAAGATAGGGCCTTCCTGTTCTGATACCAACTGGAAGATGGGTGTGTAGAAGTGCACATTCGATTTGTGTGGCTAGCTTCACTTTAATTTGACCTGTTATGTGGCGGTTATTGTTATTATTATATTGTCTATAAAGGGTAACCAAAAAGTGTCCGTTCGAAGGTCACACTAACCCCCTGAATATATGTCTGTGCTTAAATGCTTCCACATTGGAGGCGCGCTGAGCTGCACATAGGCCGCAGCAGCGTCTGCTAACGGAAACTTTTTGATCACTCCTTATACATTCAATCGATATGTGTTGCAGGAGAAATTGCAGGAATCTGAAATCTATGTCTACATATGCATCCCGTATGCCATAGTGCAGTGCTTGGTGGACATTTCCTTGGATTAATATTAATTCTACGTGCCATTACACATCTTATGGGTGAACGGCATGGAGAACAATATTAAGTCGACGAAATGTTGGGCAAGGTACATGACGTTTGTTAGAAGCATGGCAGTAACCAGGTATGAAAACTGTGCCAGCAGTTATGTTAATGAAGTACGTTGGTTCCTGGTAATTTTAATATTATTTTTGTCATTGTGCTTTGTATATATCTTACACCAATTATGTAGCCTCTCTTCCATCCACCATCGCCTAATATCGGTCCTCGCTTTATAATGACGGCGTGACACCAAACATCTCACTGTTTTTATTTCCTTAATTTTTTGACTCTCTCGTCCATAACTGTTAAGAGTAAGCAGCTCATAGTTAAACTTCTTTAACGAAGCACTTTTAACCACAGTCAAATGTGATATGAAAATAACGAAATATGATGTCGTGTAACTAGGGCCTCCCGTCGGGTAGACCGTTCGCCGGGTGCTAGTCTTTCGATGTGACGCCACTTCGGCGACTTGCGCGTCGATGGGGGTGAAATGATGATGATTAGGACAACACAACACCCAGTCCCTGAGCGGAGAAAATCTCCGACCCAACCGGGAATCGAACCCGAGCCCTTAGGATTGACATTATGTCCCGCTGACCACTTTTTATTTTATATTATTTTATTTTTCTTGTCTACAATGTCCAAATTTTGACAAATAGTGGCTAATTAGAAATTAATTAAGTAAGGAAATGAAGAAAATTGGACATGTCCAAATGAAAATTACATGACGACATCGCTGATAGTACAAATACAAGAGAAAAATGCTCCTCTAGCAATGAAATGAAATTCAAGTAGGGGGCGACATCTGATCACCACCCGATGGTCGGTAGAGCAATACAGCCATCTATCGAACCGTTCTCCAGACGTTGGCGTAAGACTGGGTCGTCTTCTCGAAAATAACTAAGGTTCCGTTAAGTGTGGTCGATGTCTGTCTCGGCTGACTTCCTCTACCTCATCTCTCACCCGTCACACGCCATCTGGCCGGCATGTCGGTAAATGTCCGCCGCAAATATTTAGCGAAGTCTTGCCTATATTTCTTATGCTGTTGCAGCTTCTAATGTCCATCCAGGAGAAAATGTCAAAAATCCATTTTGTCAGGAACGCTAATATCTGTTGTGGCAAGTACCACACCGAAGCCGCCCCACTACCTGTTTATACTAAACGATGTTCATCAGTGTCCACTGTCGCACAGCTTAAACATAATGGTGTGCCAAATGAATCACTTGCCGCCGTTGGTTCGTTACGAACTTCCTATTCACCACCACATACCACGTTGAGCGTATCGACGTTGGGAGGTAAAAGTTCCGTATCAAGCGCCATATATGCCGCCAGTTCTTGTTTGGATACTGACAGAATATCGCCCGTAGCTTTTCATATACGTTCACCAGACCAAGTCCACCTTCTCCAGGTGATAGCGTAAGCGTTGTGTATTCAATCTTAAACAGGTGTCCCACACCGATGTAAGTTACGAACGTTGCTTGCATCCGCGTTGCCGTTATGCGCATCAAAGGCAGAGCATGCGCTACGTGAGTGAGTCTGGGTGCTAGCCACACGTCAATATAGGCCAGCCTCTGAATCATATCCAACGCTCTTAATTTCTGTAACAGCACCATCGTCAGCATCAGCTCTAATATGCGTCGGTAGTTATCCGCTGCTGTCCGCTGCACATCTGAGTGGAACACTACACCTAAACATTTTATGGAGTTAACTCACATGAGCAGGCCTTCCTCCCCCGGTCGTAATCCTCGACCGACAACTTGCAGCGTGACTTCTGTAGATTAAGCACGCTTCCAGCCGCCATCCCGTATCGCTGTATCCATGCCAACGCAGTACGTACTTCGTCGCCTGTCCGTTCCAGCAGCATCACATCGTCAGCATAAGCGTGGCAATGAAATGTCAGCTGCCCATCACGGCGCGCAAAAAGATATGATCCACTCTGTCGAACGCATGATCTAAGTCAATAGAGGCTAATGCTGAGCGCAGTCGGCACGCCTCTGCTAATGCGAGATATCTAGGTAATCACCAAGCGCCGTGTGGACATTATTCTTACCACCAAGGCATGTTTGATCTGTGAGGAGTCTATCAGAAAATGAAGACTTCAGGCTAGCCCCAAGGATGCGCGCGAAAATCTTGTAATCGCAGTTCAGGAGGGTTAGTGGTCTATAATCTCCTGGCCTTCTGTTACCGCGTGGTTTGGGTATTGGGATGATGATACCCTCTATGAATTCGACAGGTGTCTCAGTCTGCGGTAACATCTGAATCCAAGTCTGTCATATGAGGTATGCAAAGGCACGGTAAAATTCAATTGGGAAGCTGTTCTGTCATGGGGACATTTAGTGTCTCTTGGTTCACTTGTACAGGTCCATATAACTGGCGGAAGTAGTCGGTAAACACCTGCTCAATGTCACGTTGGGTCACAACTTGCTGGCCAATTTCAGAGATTATTTCCCTGATCAATGTCCTCCGTCGTCGTTGGCATTCATGTACTACGTGGTGCTTTCTGGGGGCTTCGGCAGGAACTGTGTCCGTCAATGTCGCCCGGACCATTATCCCTTCCATCCTTAGTCTCGTCAGGTATAATAACTTGGCTTTTATCCTGCGCATGGCTGTGTGCCTTTCCGGCTCCCTAGGAGGTGTAAAATAAAAGTCCCCCGTAGCACGGTTCCACTGCGATTTGTCCCGCCCGTAACGAATCAACGTTCTCCGTAACGTTGGTTTTGCGTTTTTGATCCACCACCGGAGAACTGAGGTGTATGTCAGTTGGTGGAGAACGCAGGTCTCCCAGACCTCCTCTATCGACCGGCGACATGCAGCGTCATGTAAAAGTGCTGTATTCACTTTCCAGTGACCCTTACTCCGCCATATCTTCTGACGCGTTAGTGAAATCGAACATACGTACGCCATATGATCCGTAAAGCCGCCGGACAGAATTCAGCATCCAGTATCGCTGTCTGTAGAGCGCGTCACATACACACAATCAAGCCTACTCGCCGAGTGTCCCGTAACATACGTGTAGCCCGTTCTATCGCCATGCTGCAGTTCCCAGGTATCCAGAAACGCCATTTCGGTAAGCAAAGAGCGCAATTCCATGCATGGCATATAATGAGGTACTTGGTCCTTTTGGGCGACGACACAAAGTCACCGCCCACTAAATAATTGTCATATTGGCCGGCGAACAACGGTGCTAGATCTTCGGTGTAAAATGTCGCCTTTTCTCTTCTTTTTGTGGAGTCAGACGCCCCGTACACATTGATGAAACGAACGCCGTCGACAATGATCGCTATTCCATGTGCTGAAGGGAGAGACATGACTTCCTCCACTCCTATTTCTTCCCTAGTGAGGATCACCATACCTCATACATTAATTTTAATTTTAAAAACCAACAGCCTCAGTTGCTAAGTTTACCTAGATTAACCTTGGTTTCAGTCGGGATAACCCAGCCTTCTTCAGAATAAAAGCAACTACCGTTTGCCCATAGTGGATATCGTCAAGCTAAAACTACAAATCCATAAATTATCGTCAGACTGTAAAAACTTATCTGAAATTGCCTCGGCCCCACTTCGTGACGGCGACCGCGATGCTGTATTATCAAATGTGCAAGCAACCTTCTCATGCGCATAGCAGTGTAGAATAATTTATTTTACAAGTCAGTCTCTCCGCTCAAAGAACAGCTTGGTGGAAAATTGGAGGGTGGTTGGTTCTGGGATGATAGGATGCTTATGAGGTTCTCACCTCTGGTTTCATGCGGAAATCATTGCGATTTCCTCTTCTGTGTAACGTTTTCATCTAAGATATCTTCAGTTATTTGCAGAATGTATTTCAATTTCTGTCTTCCTCTACAGTTTCACCCTCTACATCTCCCTCTAGTACAATGGAAGTTACTGCCTGATGTCGTAACGGATGTCCTACCATCGTATCTCTTTTTGTTGGCAGTTCTATATTTCCGTATGTATCATTATTCGCTGATTCTACGGAGAACTTCCTTGTCCCTTACTTATCACTCCACTCAATTTTCTACATTCGTCTGTAGCACCACATCTAAAAAGCATCGATTGTCTTCTGATCCGATTTTCCCGGTTCCATGTTCCACCAACTTACGATGCTGTGCTCCAAACGTACATTCTGAGAAATTTGTTCCTCAAACTGAGGCCTATGTTTGGTACAAGTAGATTTGTCTTCGCCAGGAACGCCCTTTTTGTCAGTGTTAGTCTGCTTTCTGTGTCCTCCCTGCTCCGTCCGTCATGGGTTATTTTGCTACCTAGTCTTCCTTCGATTTACTCTCAGTCCTTATTCTGTACTTATTACACTGCTCATTCCATTCAACACATCCTGTAATACTTCTTCGCTTTCACTGTGGATAGCAACGTCATCAACAAATCTTATCATTGATAGCCTTTCATGATGGGTTTTAATCCCATTCTTGGACCTTTATTTTATTTCCGTCATTGCTTCTTCGATGTATACATTGAACAGTAGGGGCGAAAGACTACATTCTTGTTCTATAATCTTTTTAATCCGAGCACTTCGTTCTTCGTCTTCCTCAGTTATTGTTCCATTTGGTTATTATTCAAATTGTACATTACCAATCTTTCCCTATAGCTTACCCCTATTTGATTCACAATTTTGATCATCTTGCACCATTTTGCACTGTCTAACGGTATATCCCGGTCGATAAATCCTAGGAACGTGTCTTGATTTTTCTTTAATGTTGCTGCCATTATAAGCTGCAACGTCGCAACTGCTTATCTGGTATCTTTACCTTTCCAAAAGCCAAACTGATCATTATCTAACACATTCTCAATTGTCCCTTGCATTCTACTGCATAATATTGTTGTCAGCAACTTGGATGCATGAGCTGTTTAGCTGATCGTGAGGCAACTCTCTCACTTGGCGGATCTTTCTATTTCCGGAATTGAGTGGATGATGTTGTTCCGAAGTCAGACGTTATATCCCCAGACTCATACGTTTTACACATCAACATGACTAGAAGATTTGTTGCCACTTCCCCCAATGATTTAAAAAATTCTGATGGAATGTTATCTAGCCCTTCTGCCTCATTCGATCTTAGATCATCCAAAGCTCATTTCAATTCTTTTTCTAATACTGGATCCCTCATCTCTTCTATGTCGCCTCCATTCTTCTTTTATTAAGTCATCATAGAGAATTTCAATGTATTCTTTCGACCTATACGCTCTGTCCTCTGCTTTTAACAAAGGGATTCCCATTTAACTCTTAATGTTAGCAATCTTGTGGTCGTTAACTGTTAAAAATTGGTTCTGCCCTCGCTGTGGGGGGGGGGGAAATTGCGACATATGGACGCAACTCCACGTGGAGTGAGTAGTTTTCTCCCTCGCAACGCTGGAAGGTAGCTCATTCAGTTACGAAAAGATTATCTGTAAGTCGGATTTTAGGGCGTCATTTTCCAGAAATTTCATAAGCGGGCAATCAGCCTGTTTGGTACTGTAAAACATATCTCTAAGAAGTGCGAGTATGGACGGCGGTTTTCTCATAACTATATTAAAGAAAGGACAGCTCGCTGGATAACTTATAAAGCTTTTGCAAAGTGGAGTGTTGGACCACAGTTTTTTTTTAAAAAAACATAATTAGTCAAAGGTGGGTAGAGTCTTCTCATAGGTGAAATATTATTTGTGCAGAGGAGAGACAGAATTTTTGGTATACTCGAGTTTTGGAGATGCGGTGAAACGGACTTGGGGGACAAGAGATGGAAGAGCATACACTGTGTTTGGAGATGCAGCAGAAAGAGACTTGCATATTTGAGAATTACCGCATCACATAACCTCTGATGGATAGCTGTTGGAAGCCAGTCCAGTGATTTAATACCTGGTCAGACACTCGAGGGTTCACCCATGACTTAGGAACCTCTGTCCTCTGCATGTGGATTTCATATATCTTTGTGGCACGATCAGGACAATCACTATCCATACAAGAATGACCTGTCTAAACGATAGTCACTCACATCTCACTTAGTCCTTGTGCACTTTGCCACATCACCCTAGCTTAATTTTTTTTCAAGCATCGCAACTGGTAGTTCCTTTTACATTGTATTTTATTAATCATACTGATGTGGAATCATTTCTGTTTTGTTAAGTACTGGTTGAAAAAATTTATTGTAATAAACTGCTGCCAAGATTTTAATTCTGTTGTTATACAAATAACCTTCTAATTATTAAACCTTTAATGCTTTTTGTAAGAACTGACACCAGCACTTTGTTTACAAGGGCCATTGAATTCATATTGCCCAATAAGTTTTATAAGAATTTATTTCCATATCTGAATTCATGAAGAACAATCTGTCTTTTTTTCTCTTTCCTTCTTTCCTTCGATGCTTTAAAATTCGTGGAGACATGTTCCGTCTATGCAAGTAACTCAAGGCAGTTTGTTTATTGCCATACGCATTTCGCTTGTTGTATTTGTGAAGCATCTTCAGTGGCCTGTAATACATGTTTCTGTTTATACATATAATAAACGTCTTATATGGTAGGTCCAATGTGTTTCTAGAGTCATTTTGTCATGCTTTTTCTCTTGTTTTTAGGTTAGAATTTTTGCCACAAAAGTTGATTCTAACTTAAAAAACAAGAGGAAAAAGCACGACAAAATGTAACATACAAACTTATTGGAACTACCACGTAATACGTTTATTATATGTACACTACTGCCCATTAAAATTGCTACACCAAGAAGAAATGCAGATGATAAACGGGTATTCATTGCACAAGTATATTTTACTAGAACTCACATCTGATTACATTTTCACCAATTTGGGTGCATAGATCTTGAAAAATCAGTACCCAGAACAACCACCCCTGGCCGTAATAACGGCCTTGATACGCCTGGGTATTGAGTCAAACAGAGCTAGGATGGCGTGTGCAGGTACAGCTGCCCATGCAGCTTCAACACGATACCACACTTCATCAAGGGTAGTGACTGGCGTATTGTGACGAGTCAGTTGTTCTGCCACCATTGACCAGACGTTTTCAATTGGTGAGAGATCTGGAGAATGTGCTGGCCAGGGCAGCAGTCGAACATTTTCTGTATCCAGAAAGGCCTGTACAGGACCTGCAACATGCGGTCGTACATGATCCTGCTGAAATGTAAGGTTTCGCAGGGATCGAATGACGGGTAGAGGCACAGGTCGTAACACGTCTGAAATGTAACGTCCATTGCTCAAAGTGCCGTCAATGCGAACAAGAAATGACCGAGACGTGTAACCAATGGCACCCCATACCATCACGCCCGGTGATACGCCAGTATGGCGATGACGAATACACGCTTCCAATATGCGTTCACCGCGATGTCGCCAAACACGGATGCGACCATCATGATGCTGTAAACAGAACCTGGACTCATCCGAAAAAAAAAAGACGTTTTGCCATTCGTGCACCCAGGTTCGTCGTTGAGTACACCATCGCAGACTCTCCTATCTGTGATGCAGCGTCAAGGGTAACTGCAGCCACGGTCTCCGAGCTGATAGTCCCTGCTGCTGCAAACGTCGTTGAACTGTTCGTGCAGATGGTTGTTGTCTTGCAAACGTCCTCATCTGCTGACTCAGGGAGGAGACGTGGCGGCACGATCCGTTACAGCAATGCAGATAAGATGCCTGTCATCTCGACTGCTAGTGATACGAGGCCGTTGAGATCCAGCACGGTGTTCCGTATTACCCTCCTGAACCCACCGATTCCATATTCTGCTAACAGTCATTGGATCTGGACCAACGCGAGCAGCAATGTCGCGATACGATAAACCGCAATTGCGATAGGCTACAATCCGTCCTTTATCAAAGTCGGAAACGTGATGGTACGCATTTCTCCTCCTTACACGAGGCATCACAACAACGTTTCACCAGGCAACGCCGGTCAACTGCTGTTTGTGTGTGAGAAATCGGTTGGAAACTTTCCTCATGTCAGCACGTTGTAGGTGTCGCTACGGGCGCCAACCTTGTGTGAATGCTCTGAAAAGCTAATCATTTGCATATGACAGCATCTTCTTCCTGTCGGTTAAATTTCACGTCTGTAGCACGTCATCTTCGTGGTGTAACAATTTTAATGGCCAGTAGTGTACAAACAGAAACATGTATTACAGCCACTGAAGATGCTTCACAAATAAAAGAAGCGAAACGCGTGTGGAAATAAACAAACTGCCTTGAATTAGTTGCAAAGACGGAACATACCACCACGAAAGCAGTCTGTCTTTTTGTCAGTCCAACTGGTCCAGATCATTACAGCAGCCAAAGTCTTGTAAGCTCAGTTGGCGCCTTATAAACTCGATTCATGAAAAATACACAACCATACGCCAGGGGTGGTCAAGAATTCGGCTCGCGGACCGTGTCCCGAAGAGAGTGCCACAGCACTCAGTCTGGCTGGCGCATTTCCACAACCACCACGCCACGCTGTCTAAACGTGAGGAGGGGAAAACTACGGATCCGCTGCAATTAAGTGGCAGTGCAGTCGCAATGCGTACGTCTTAGTTTCATATTTCACATTTATCAACAGCATAGATAAAAAACTAAACAAACTTTCATTTCTTAGAAATTAGGATTGTGCATTGAAGACATAATTTTTTCTGGTACGTACTGTCGTTGTACAGACAGACGCAGATAGTTCCACGAATTTCCGCATTCACGCTGATAAGTAATCGTGACTTACTTAGTTTCAGAATCGAAAGAAACGCTTTCACACACTAACGGTGATCGAAATTTGGTAGCAGTTTTGCAATCTCATTATGAAGACGTGGAAAAACTATTTCACAACAGCAATGTAGGTGTTCTGCGCAGTTTTTACATTAAATGGATTTATGTTTATATGGAAATAACATAGTACACCTATCATTTTCATCTGCACTTGCAAAGAGGTGCCTTCAACTGAAAAGGTAAGCGGTTTGGATTTAGCATTTTGTGATGCAACAAAACATAAGTGCGATGGACTATTAATACGACAACAAATTACTCCATGTTCGACATTGGAAGAGTGTTCTATGTCGGATTGGGAGGAGATTGTCGGAAGCCGCCATGAGAACAGTAATCTATGTTTAATGGTACTGAAGAAAATAAATATATGTATAAGCAAAAAAAGGAGTAGTAGGTGTGTAGAGTTCATAACCCTTAATTATTTTAAAAGAAATGTTCAATGATTATAAATACGCAAGTCGTTCGGATGTGTTGTGTGGTTAGTTGGTGCGAAACTGTAGTTTTACACAATTTTGTGATTCGTCGAGAATATTTCTCAGAAGACCTAAGTAATTTCACGGACTATAGTTGGACGCCACATTCCATACACATGACACAGAAAAGCACTTGGCTGCACTGATCGATTTCCGTAGAGCTATAATTTATCTTTAGCGATTTCAGGTGGAGAAGTTCGAGCAAGGAGATTGAACGAGATATGCTGCTGTGAAACGCATATGGTATTACCGTATTCTTTAACTTAAGGAGAACAGTAAGAAATATAGACTTCATAACCAACGCGAACATAATTAAAAGGATTCAGCTTAAATAAAAAGAGCAAACAGTGAAAAGGAATCACTATATCAAACCATAAATAAATATAAATTAATAATAATACCCAGTCACATTAATTACACGCTCATTAAATAATATAGATAATAAAAATTAAGAACTTTAAATCGGACACAGCTCGAAAGCAGATGTATGATCGGCAGTGCTGTAAAAACGTTTAAGCAACTATGCTTGTAATTCTTTCAAGGCCACAACGAATTCTGTAAACGCCATGATCTCTTTAATGCCAATGAGCCTAGGGAACGGGACTGTGTTTGTCAGACTGTGTCAATTGTACAACGCGATTTTCTTTTTAAATGCATCCCCCTAAAATCATAAATAACTAGTTCCTTTGTAATTTCTTACTGTGGGCGATGTGCATTCAAGTCCACTTAAAATTCGAGGTCTGAAATGCATTCCAGATGTTATAATCTTCTTACCTGCCCTCCTTTTTTCTTCATAAATTGAAGAATAGATAGTTTTAAATGAAAAATCGTTCCAGGCCTGCCCCTTGACTTATCTAACCCTTGTTGCAGAAATATATAGAGTCCCCATACACTTTGCACAGTTCCATAGAAGAATGTTGCAACTGATAGCTGAATAATATGTGTGACTTGTGAAATTTTGCTATTCGTACTATCAATTTCTTCACGTGCTCCACATCTGAAAACAACGAGTCCTGTGGGTCGATCGCTGTAGCTTTTTGCTCTTTCACTGCCAACTAAATCTTTATATTTTGTGTAGCGTGTCTGATGTAATTTTTGTCAGCTGTATTTTTGCAAGGTAAGTGCTACTGAAAGTTGCTTTAATGTAATTCTTTCGTATCAACTCCTAACCCTAGGGGTAACCTTTAATTTAATTGTATATTTGTCCCGCTATTGGAATTAGGTGCCGATTTATGCTTAGGTTAGTTATCGAACTTACGGTGGGGTAATGCCACACAGCTGTTGAAGTGCGTGGTATTCCCCCTTGCAGGTTATATTTTCAATAATAACTAGGTTTTTTTTTTAAATTTCAGATGGGTAGATATTGTAAAAGAAAAACCCAGAAAGCAAAATGGACGCAAGAGGAACTCTGTAAGGCTCTTGATGCCATCAGATCTGGAAGAAAAATAGGAGAAGTATCAAGAGCTTTCGGGATTCAAGAAGCTACTCTGCGAACGAGAATGAGGGTTAAAAATACCGAAGGTCCAAAACTTGGAAGAAACCAAACATTTTCGACAGAACAAGAAAATGAGATTAGGGATCATGTTATTACAATGGGCAAGCTGTTCTATGGCAATAGCTGTATTCAGCTAAGAAAGTGCATTTGAGTATGCAGAGGCTAACAACATTGCAAACAATTTTGATAAGTCATCTAGGTTAGCTGGAAAGGATTGGCTAGCTCTCTTCTTAAAAAGAAACCCAAGTATTAGCATGAGAAAACCTGAAGCAACTAGCATTAACAGACTACAGGCATTTAATGAAGAAGAGGTTAATGCATATTTTAAAAAATTAGAACAAATTCGAAAAATATAAATTTAAAGAGGGGTGAGTGTTCAATGTCGATGAAACGGACGTAAATACTGTACAAAAGCCTGAGAGAATTTTGGCTCCTGAAGGTGTTGAACAAATAGGTGGGCCACGTCTTGGGAAAGGGGGAAAAGCGTGACTGTGATACGTTGTTTCAGTGCTGCTGGTACCTATATCCTCCCTATGTTTATCTTCACCAGGAAGAGGATGTCAAATCTCTTAAGTAAAGGTGGACCAGTTGGAGCAATATATGGTTGTTCCGTCAATGGCTGGTCCAATGAGTCATTTTTTTTCGAATGGATCCAAAATTTTCAGGACAATGTAAAATCAACTATTGAGGACCCTGCGCTGCTGATTTTAGATAATCACAGAAGCCACATTTCACTTGATATTTTTGAATTTTGTAAAAAACATTCTATTGTCATGGTAACCATAAATCCACACACTTCTCACAAGCTTCAATCACTAGATGTTACGTTATTTTCTTCTTTGAAATCAGCCTTTAATCGTGAATGTGACATGTATATGAAGTCACAGGTATATCAAAAAATTACACCATATGAGTTAGCAGAACTTCTTAATAAGGCATATATTAAGGTCGCTACCATGGACAAAGGGCAGTTAGGGTTTAATGCATGTGGGATTTGCCCTTTCAATCCAAACAAATTTCAGCATGATGACTTACAACAATGTGAGATCTTCAGAGATGTTGTCCTTGAAGATAAAGAGGTTCCGAATGCAACAAATGGAAATGAAGTGGTTGCATCTACAAACGAGCCACATATCCCCAAAAGGAGTCAAGAACAGATTCCTGGATCTTCAGCAGGAGATGTTCCACTTCTAGTAGGCCTAGAAGAGGTCACGACAACGTCAGCTAAAAGTGCATGTGTCAAGCACGTTAGTGTATTTGACATATCTCCTGTTCCAAAACAAAAACAAGTTCTTCCTAAGACGAAACAAGCCAAGGGAAAGCCTAAGGGATCCTTACAGCAACTCCAGAGGAGAACAGACTGCTAACGGAGTTATCAATAAGGAAACAAAATGAAGCCATGAAAAAGAAACCTGAAGGAGACAATTAAAGAAATCTTAAGGATAAAGCAGATAAGTGCAGAAATCTGCAACTTAAAAAAGTCTCGAAGAAGAACCAGACATTATATAAGAAGAAACACCATCTAGAAAGTGAAAGTAGCAGCGAGGATGACCTAAATGTGGACTTGCACAACATTTGTGATGACGATGAAATGGATGATATTGATCCATTGGCGAGTTCAGAAGATGTCTGTTTAGTTTGTGGAGAGTTTGGGAATGATGGAGAACTATGACACGGATGTATTTCTTGTAGCAGATGGAGTCATGAAGAATGTAGTGGCTGGAACACTCCAAAAGGTTACAAGTGCGATCTGTGCTCTGTGAGAAAATGAACTCTTTTCACATCAATAAAAATGTAAAAAACGAAACTTATAAGAGATGTTTGTAGAATTACATTATTTCGTTCTTAAATATACTGTTTACTATTTGTAGTAACTAATAAGCAAATGAAAATAGCAAGTATTGTTCATTTTTATTGTTTGTTTGTTTTACGTGTTATTACCCAGTACTTTGCGTGTCATTACCCTCAGGGGTGGGGAATACCACGCATTTGCACTTTTTCTTTATTTTAATGTTCAAAATTAAGGTACTGTTTATAACTATTTACAGACGATTGGAATATGTGGAGAAATATCCATTGTATGGTATGTACTTATCTTCGTAGGTTTTAATGACGTAACGAATGGTTCACATTGATTTTTCCTTAGGTGCGTGTATTTCCCCCACATTCTCCCCCTTGTACTGTAATGCCGTTTCATTGCAAACTGGTCGTGCCTGTCGCTTATGCGACTGCACAATGTATATTCAAATTTCTAACCCCTCTCTTCTGTCATTCCCAATCATTTTTGAAAGCTTGTAATGGCAGAAGGCTAGACTGCCTCTTTATGTGCGAACACTGACTGGACCTGTGAACATCCCTCATACCACCAACAAGTTACAAAGGGGAAACAGCACCGACACCATGATTCTGCTGAAAATAAGATAGTTGTGCCGACAGGAAAACGCCAATACTCATATGTCGGGATGTTCCGCGTACTTCTGAGAAGTATCAGAGAAACCCGAGACAGTCCAGGCCTTGGTCCGCCTGCGGCCAGCACACCCTGCACGCATGAAGTCGGGACACCGTGGCCGGCCCTAATTTAGTGTGAAGTTGCCTATCACTAGTATCGCCTCATGATGTATACTAACTGATTACGACAGCTAAGTTCTTGTACTTTAGTATAATATGTCAAGCTACACGGGTGTCACTGTAACTCTGACAGATGTCTTACACCTTGTAATGGTTGAAGTTTTGGTGAAGTATTGAAACTCTGAGGTTTTTTTATCATCAGTCTTCTGCCAACCTCTTCATCTCAGAGTAGAACTTGCAACCTACGTCCTTTATTATTGCTTGATGTTTTCCGATCTCTGCCTTCCTCTACTGTTTTCGTTCTCTACAGCTCCCTCTAGTACCATGGAAGTCGTTCTCTGATGTCTCAACAGATATCGTATCATCCTGTCCCTTCTTCTTGTCAGTGTTTCCCTTTCCTCTCCGATTCTGCGCAGAACCTTCTCATTCCTTACCGTATCAGTCCACCATATTTTCAACATTCGTGTGTAGCACTATATTGCAAATGCTTCGATTCCCTTCTGGTCTGGTACTCACCCAGTCCATGTTTCACTACCATACAATGCTGTGCTCAAGGCGTACATTCTCTGAAATTTCTTCTTCAAATTAAGACCTATGTTTGATACTAGTAGACTTCTCTTGGCCAGAGACACCATTTTTCCCAGGGCTAGTCTGCTTTTGGAGTTCTTCTTGCTCCACCCGTCATTGGTTATTTTGCTGCCCTGGCAGCGTATTTGCTTAACTTCATCTATTTTGTGACCATCAATCCTGATGTTAAGTTTCTCGCAATTCTCATTTCTGCTTTTTCTCATTACTTTCGCCTTTCTTCGATTTACTCTCAGTCCATATTCTGCACTCATTAGTTTCTTCATTCCATTCAGCATATCAGATAATTCTTCTTCACATTCACTCAGGATAGTAACGTCATCAGCGACTCGTATCACTGATATCGTTTCACCTTAAATTTTAATTCCACTCCTGAAGCTTTCTTTTATTTCCATCATTGTTTCTTCCATGTGCAGATCGAACAGTAGGGGCGAAAGACTACATCCCTGTCTTACACCCTCTTTAATCCGTGCACTTTGTTCTTGGTCGTCCACTCTTATTGTTCTATCTTGGCTTTTGTACATATTATACCTGTATATTACCCGTCTCTACCTATAGCTTACGACTAAACTGTAAGTAGCCTGCACATACTCTGTACATCCATCTTTAATTTAATCGATCAGCAAATAATAGGTGACCAGCAGTCTCTGTCAACCGAAAAAAAAAGAAAATGCGTGACATATGCGCCATGTGCCTCTGTACACACACCAGCTTCGATTCCATATCGTACCATGAAGAACCGCAGTTGTTTTCAAATGTCGACCGTCACGCTATTACGTGGATAGAATTAATGTTTAACTGGCACATGCTGGGTAAGTGAAACGAACTGTTAACTTACTAGACATATTTCAAAGCAACGGCCTAGAGTCTAGAAGAAAACACACCAAGCATCACTTGGCTAAGCAACGTACCGTGGTACGGATAATTTGTGTCAAATCAGCTCAGGCCACAGGTGTTGACAGTCGCTGCGGAGCTTGAGTGTTGCAGTGCACTTGCTGCTGCAGGAGTCACCCTACTGCTGTAGGGAGACTGCGATGCTAAAACTACGCGGCCTGGAAGAGGCACAAAACGCATAAACGTCTGCACAGCATAAGGCAGCTATGGCGCCAACCCCAGCACTCCCCTTCTGCCCTCCACCATGAATACATGCAACACAAGTAAGCATACCGCAGTGGTGCTTTCCTTAAGTTATAGCGGATCATCGGGCGTATATTTTGACGTACACAAACAAATGATTATTAACGTTTACAGGTATCCGATTAAAGCACAACCTTTTTTATGAAAATACTTTATTTTCTGTGGCACTGCTATAAGCTGTCGATGGCGAGTTCAAGGAGATAATATGCGTGGAACCTGATCAAATGGAAATGAGACTAACGACCCCTGCAATGCTTCGCAACTGCAAAATATGAATGCGATTGCATAAACGTGCTAAAGTGGTGTGTGCTTGGGAACTGTGTTAGGGCGAAAATTTCGGCTACTCCTCGCGAATTCGTCCTCTTTGCAGGCATGGAACTCATAATTACAGTAAATTATGTAGTGAAAAGGCACCTGTTTTTTCATTTTTGGTTTCCCCTTGTTTTTAGCCGTTTTTTATTTTGTGTGCAGTTCTGTTACAAAACTTCAGATTGTACAACATTTTTCGGTGTCGAATACTAAGTGGCAAGAGTATGGACTACCATTTCATGAGAGCCAGACATACAAGGGGATTTGCGAAAACACTATCATATTAAATGATTTCCAACATATTTGAATGTCTGACATTTGGCCTCGTTTGGTTAAAAGCAACTGCGAAGAAAACAATAAAACCGTATGATCACATCGTTGTTTATACAATTCGTTTTTAGAATCAGATTTAGAGGAAGTAATATATCTTTGGGAGAAACAATATACCTGCCAGTTTAAATAGCTTGCAGTGGGTCGTCAAAGCCGAATATGAACCAGAAAACGAAACCACACATTTCCACAACATAGAATTTTCTTTGCTGCACTCCGTTTCAACATAAAACCCGTAGATTCTTCCGAGCGGTTCTAGGCGCTTCAGTGTGGAACTGCGCGACCGCTACGGTCGCAGGTTCGAATCCTGCCTCGGGCATGGATGTGTGTGATGTCTTTGGGTTGGTTAGGTTTGAGTAGTTCTAAGTTCTAGGGGACTGATAACCTCAGAAGTTAAGTCCCATAGTGCTCAGAGCCATTTGAACCAATTTTTGGAGATTATTTTTTAGAAAATACATAGTCACGTTCTTCAGAATATTCATTATTTTGGTCTTTCGGTTACTGCTCACTTTGGGGAACATTTGCCTCCATCTCACACCCGGAACTCCGACCACCGAATAACACTGCACACAGGCAGAAATGGAGCATCAACGGCACCATTTAACGTGCTATCGTATTCATGGGAGCAAAACGAAGTCCTGAGAAGTTTAAAGAAGATGATGAGGAAAGATGGGTTTCGGCATTCGTGCCAAAGCAGGCAGGGCAACGTTATGCGCAGTCGACTACGACGAATGGCATGTTGCCAGCCGACATGAGGCGAAATGTGTGTTATTCAAAATAGAGAGGTCACTGTCAAGCGTACCAGGGGTGAGGTGTTTTGACAGTTCATATTGACACTGGCTAGGAGCCGAGTTAAAAGGCTGATACAGCATAACAGGCGGAAGTAAACACGTCGAAATGATAGTACACAAATTGAGCCGGCATTTCAAGTGCAGCAGAGAGCTTAAGGGAAGAGAGAGATGGTGCAAGAGATCGGGAAGGAAAGTCCCTAAGAATTTTTGCTGTCAATTAAGGCACGTATTACTACTAGCATTAGGGCTCAATATTGGGCCACCATTCCCGATCTCGGTGTCAGTTTGATGGCAGGAGGAGAAGGGGGAGGAGGAGGAGGTGGAGGAGGAGGAAGAGAAGAGGAAGATCAAAACCTGAAGCCAATAGTAGCTGAAGCTGAAGAAATCAATCAAGCGATGAGAGCCATGGGTCAAAGATTTTTATTATTTAATTTATTTCTTAATTGTCTTGGGTTTATTCAACTATATTGTCAAACTTTGGTATAAATTAAAAATATCTATACAGAGAAAATAAATTTTTAAAAAATGAAGGAACCGAAGAACACTTGCTTACTACCGAATCTTTTATTGTGTAGGCTAGCGGTTTCGGAACACTTAAACCTCCATCATCTGATATAAAAAATAAAATCACTTAATCGTTTGAGGTCACCCTCACCCCAATGTGGTCATAGTTTCATCGTGAAAAAGGTAAAAGGGACAAAAATTCCATAACAACTGTTCCAGGAACAAAACCCTGTGAAAATACTGGGATGAGGATGATCTCAGATGACTAAGTGATTTTTATCTTTTTACACCAAACGAAGTAACTTTAAGTATTCCGAAACCGTTCGTGTACACAATAAAGGATTGTGGATTAAGGAACTGTTCTGCGGTTTCTGCATTTTTCAAGATGGAGTTGTACAGTTGCAGCTGCCCCATGAGAAGAACGCTTTGAGACCAGACAGTAGATTTTCATCATTGATTTAAAACTATTTTGCGGTATTCGCATAACCACGATACTTATAGCTATAGAATTTTACCATGATACCAATTACAGATGAAACAGAATGTAAAAACGGGCTCCACAGAGACTGGAGAGCATACACCGAGAGATCGAAGCGGTTCTATAACCACTGGCAGTATCCCAGATTTCATAAACACATTAATATTTCGTATTGATTCAAAATTGCCTTTGCATGTCTGAATATTTTAATGAAAATATAGAAACAGGGGTATTTATTGGAAGCAGCTCCTCCAGTTTAGTAATGTTTTGTAGCAGGCATTTTCGCTGTACTTCGAAGAAACTGTAGGATAATCCCCAAATGGTTTACTCTTTCATAGGTTTTCTGTGATTTCCTACATCGCCCCATGCAAATGCCTGGGTGGTTCCTTTAAAAGAGAACTATCGATTTCCATCCCTATCCTCCATGACCTCGATATCGGCAGGTCATAGAACACTAATCTTCCTTCGTCTTTCATCTGGAAGTCGTAGAATTAGTTATCCTTGCTGTCTGTCTGATGAAAGTGGTACGGTGTTGAATCATGTTTGGTGAGCATTGGTATGGGTCAGACTTCGACATGCACTAGGCTGTTTCCGGCTCCGTCTTCTGGGAATTGTAGCACCGAAAATTTTTCCGCGTTTAATGTCCGTTTGTATCTTGTACTGTGCTGCTAATTCTGAATCTGCAAGCTATATTACGGAAACTATAATATCTATTGGATGCAATGTATATTTCGGACCGTATATAATTCATTGTAATTATGATGTAAATATTGTAAATTGCTGAGTAATAGCCAAAGAAACGTTATTTATAATGTATGGATAGCAACGAGGAAATGCCAGAAGCTGTGCCGTTGTTGATCTTCCGCGTATGGAGAATCTGTGTCGCTCTGCGAGCAGAGGGGTTCAAATGGTTCAAATGGCTCTGAGCACTATGGGACTTAACGTCTGAGGTCATCAGTCCCCTAGAACTTAGAACTACTTAAACCTAACTAACCTAAGGACATCACACACACCCATGCCCGAGGCAGGATTCGAGCAGAGAGGAAGCGGGGCAGCCCGAGTCAGGGCGCTCCCGGCACACGGTGTGCAGCTATGATCGCGCCATTGTAGGGGCACATAATTCGTTAACCCGCAAGATTTGAGAGCACGGTAGGAGTGAACAAGAGGAGGAAGTTGCAGTTCTGTTGCCTGTCCCGTACGTATCCGTGCCTGTGGAGACGACTAGGGTCCCTCAACCACCACCAGCAGCAGCAGCAGCAGCAGCGGTAGCAGCTCAGGAAGCGGGAGGTTTAAGGCTTTCGACTATCTGCCACAGGCACATTGTTATACCAAGTTGACCGAACAGTGTACACTTTACTGTTTCTATCCTTCAGACTTGACATTTCTTCGTGAGGGTACCTCAGGTCAGAGAACAGGTTCCGCGTCAAATAAACCCCCAGTTATTTTTACGCTTGGGAGTAGTTTTCTTAGCCACCTTGCCCTCTCCCCAAGTGCACTTGAAGGACTCCTCGCAGCCTTCCAGAAGCTTGGATGAATCAACCACGGTACATGGTTCGAAATGATAGTGGAAGAGTACAAGAGCGTAGAAAATCTCGCTAATTATAACATCACCATCATTGACGGCAGCAGTAGCATCGTCATCTGTACCATCATGTTAAAGACAGTAAACTACACTCCTGGAAATTGAAATAAGAACACCGTGAATTCATTGTCCCAGGAAGGGGAAACTTTATTGACACATTCCTGGGGTCAGATACATCACATGATCACAATGACAGAACCACATGCACATAGACACAGGCAACAGAGCACGCACAATGTCGGCACTAGTACAGTGTATATCCACCTTTCGTAGCAATGCAGGCTGCTATTCTCCCATGGAGACGATCGTAGAGATGCTGGATGTAGTCCTGTGGAACGGCTTGCCATGCCATTTCCACCTGGCACCTCAGTTGGACCAGCGTTCGTGCTGGACGTGCAGACCGCGTGAGACGACGCTTCATCCAGTCCCAAACATACTCAATGGGGGACAGATCCGGAGATCTTGCTGCCCAGGGTAGTTGACTTACACTTTCTAGAGCACGTTGGGTGGCACGGGATACATGCGGACGTGCATTGTCCTGTTGGAACAGCAAGTTCCCTTGTCGGTCTAGGAATGGTAGAACGATGGGTTCGATGACGGTTTGGATGTACCGTGCACTATTCAGTGTCCCCTCGACGATCACCAGTGGTGTACGGCCAGTGTAGGAGATCGCTCCCCACACCATGATGCCGGGTGTTGGCCCTGTGTGCCTCGGTCGTATGCAGTCCTGATTGTGGCGCTCACCTGCACGGCGCCAAACACGCATACGACCATCATTGGCACCAAGGCAGAAGCGACTCTCATCGCTGAAGACGACACATCTCCATTCGTCCCTCCATTCACGCCTGTCGCGTCACCACTGGAGGCGGGCTGCACGATGTTGGGGCGTGAGCGGAAGACGGCCTAACGGTGTGCGGGACCGTAGCCCAGCTTCATGGAGACGGTTGCGAATGGTCCTCGCCGATACCCCAGGAGCAACAGTGTCCCTAATTTGCTGGGAAGTGGCGGTGGGTCCCCTACGGCACTGCGTAGGATCCTACGGTCTTGGCGTGCATCCGTGCGTCGCTGCGGTCCGGTCCCAGGTCGACGGGCACGTGCACCTTCCGCCGACCACTGGCGACAACATCGATGTACTGTGGAGACCTCACGCCCCACGTGTTGAGCAATTCGGCGGTACATCCACCCGGCCTCCCGCATGCCCACTATACGCCCTCGCTCAAAGTCCGTCAACTGCACATACGGTTCACGTCCACGCTGTCGCGGCATGCTACCAGTGTTAAAGACTGCGATGGAGCTCCGTATGCCACGGCAAACTGGCTGACACTGACGGCGGCGGTGCACAAATGCTGCGCAGCTAGCGCCATTCGACGGCCAACACCGCGGTTCCTGGTGTGTCCGCTGTGCCGTGCGTGTGATCATTGCTTGTACAGCCCTCTCGCAGTGTCCGGAGCAAGTATGGTGGGTCTGACACACCGGTGTCAATGTGTTCTTTTTTCCATTTCCAGGAGTGTATATACTTTTTTATTAGTCACCTACAGCAGTTGTGACGTCAACCACAAGGACTTTCATTAGAATACTTGAGCGGTTAAATGCTGCTTGAGGCGACGTATGCAACTTAACAACAGAGTGTCGTGAGATGATGAGGGATGATGGAAGAAATGCAACCTCTGAAGTGTATACCATCGACACTCAGTGGTGAACTACACAGTTACAAGGATGATTTCCTGCATCACGTAATTGCTCTCAAAATTTCGTGACCCGAAACTAAAATACAAATCAGAGGCTCTTCTTTCATCAATAAATGCATTTCGTTGCGTACTCGAGGATCAAGTTCGAGGCGTTTCTGCCTTATGCAGAGGAGTGTCGACAATATTATATCTGCTTACGATTTGGGAACTGACGGCAATGGGATGGGAGAAATTGGTCTGGTACTTCATCTACCCTCGGCAACATACATTACGCTGGCTTGCGGAGTACCCCTATAGATGTACTTGTTTTCACTGATGGTAAACAGTAGAGGGGGCTTTTTCTATCGCTGTTGTGAGCTTTTAGGCAGTTCATCTGCACAGAAAGCAAATACACATTGGTACGCATACACATGCACGGCGGTAGAGTCTTCCCATATTTGTCAACATTTATGAGTCTTGGGGGTTGATACCAAAGTAATGGGTGCAGGAACGTCTTGGATAATGTTCGTTATGCAAGGCCAGAAAGAAAGTGACGCAAATAGAGGAGGCGGTGAAACAAAACGAAACATCACTGTTTGAGAGTGTACTTAATGATCTTTCAGAGATTGTAAAATTGAGTCAAATTTACAGAGAACTTAACAGTAAGAGCTTACTTATCAGTATGAGCCCAGTCTGGTCTAGATGTATGCACTGGTTCAGTTGGGAAGTGTGCCAAAGCCGTTGTAATCTCTCCTGACTCAAGGTGATCCATAATTGTGTACTGTCCTTGCTGTCCTGGATATTGACACTTCGACACGTGAACGTGTAAGCTGGTCCTACACATGTTGTATCTAGGACAGAATTGGGGATCGTTATGGCCAATGCTAGTACCTCAACATCACGCAGACAGTTTGTAGACACACATGCTATGTGTGTACGAGCACTGTCATGTAGAAAAATAGCATCACGGTACTCTCACATGAAGGATAACACAGAAAGACCCAGGATGCCCGTCATCTTCCATCGATCGACAGAGATCTCTCAATCAATAGCAGCTGTGAACATAACAGATGGCTTTCCACACCCTTATTCCAAGAGTAACACCGTTGTGTCTCTCCAAAACACTGAAAGAATGGGACTTCACCCATGTCGCCACCACACTCGCAGATGATGATCGTGCTGGGTAGTGCAGAACAGCGATTCATTGCTGGACACAATGCAATGCCATTCATTAGCAGTCCCATACTTCCTGAAGCCGTTTGCGTGTTCTTACCGATAGAGTACGCATGGGACGGTAGTTCCCTGCTCGGCTGCTCGTAGTTTCCGACCAACGGTTTCAGGTGACACAGAATATTGCAGGGAGCCCATCAATCCTTCTCGGATGGCAGGCTTAGAACTGGTTTAAGAAGCGCTTGTTGCACAACACGGGCAATTCGATCTGGATCTGGTATAGTTTGGATAGTTGTAGGCAGTTGCTTATTATAGCACATGAGTGTTAAAGAGGTCGCAAGTGCACTACATTAATGCTGTAGTTGTAATATGAAAAGTAAATCTGCCTCAACAATTAGCATGGGGACCCAGAAACCAATCTGTCAACGGATTCAGATCGAGACTGAATATTTTAGTTACAAATAACAAGGGAAACACTGTTAACTATATACACATGAAATTATAAACACGGTTACTTCCAGACCTGCGCAATAATTAATCCTTATAGTTGCACCTCGCAGTCTACTGGCCAGGAACTGTTATGAATCATTACGGCGTGTTGCAGGTAACTGTAGTGCTGGTGATTTAAAATGGAATGATCATTTAAAGTTGATCGTCGGTAAAGCAGATGCCAGAGTGAGATTCATTGGAAGAATCCTAGGGAAATGCTATCCGATAACAAAGTAAGTAGGTTACAGTACACTTGTTCGCCCACTGCCTGAATACTGCTCAGCAGTGTGGGATCCGTACCAGATAGGGTTGATAGAAGAGAGAGAGAAGATCCAACGGAGAGCAGCGCGCTTCGTTACAGGATCATTTAGTAATCGCGAGAGCGTTACGGAGATGATAGATAAACTCCAGTGGAAGAATCTGCAGGAGAGGCGCTCAGTAGCTCGGTACGGGCTTTTGTTGAAGTTTCGAGAACATACCTTCACCGAGGAGTCAAGCGGTATATTGGTCCCTCCTACGTATATCTCGCGAAGAGACCATGAGGATAAAAACGCAGAGATTAGAGCCCACACAGAGGCATACCGACAATCCTTATTTCCACGAACAATACGAGACTGGAATAGAAGGGAGAACCGATAGAGATACTCAAGGTACCCTCCGCCACACACCGTCAGGTGGCTTGCGGAGTATGGATGTAGATGTAGATGCAGATGTACCGAGATTTCAGAAAGAGCGATATTTAATATTTTCTTGGCAACTGTACTTTGATAAAACTTTATCTAGGTTTTCATGAAAAATGCGTGGAGTACTACAGAACTTAGGCTCATTGTATAATTATCAAACTTTTTACTGCATGAAGATTGTTAACTGTACTGAATGTTTACTAAAACAACTTTTCAAATCAGTGTAGTATGATACCCGGTTACATCGTAGCACTTGGGATAGGAGCCCGACAACGAAGTTTACAGAACAGAAACTTATTATTGAAAAAGAAACCACTTAAGTGGCCCATGCAGTTATAAAATAGTTAGCTGATAATTTGAGATGAAGGTGGTGGCATTGTCGGTCTCCTGTGCTACTCAAAAAAAGCGACAAAATTATCCATGGCTCTTGCATTGTAATAAGCTCTGAAAATTCTCTTCTTAGCGTCGGATCTTTGCAGTAGAGAGCTAACCAAAATAAACCATGAATAATAGGCTGAATTACGTGTACATCCGAAGCTATATAATGTTACAGTACTCATTACCTCGTTCAGTTCAGAAGATGAGAACACATTGCGCGCTGTTCACCGACCGAGTCTTGCCACAAAGGGTCTTTGTTGTTCCACCTTTCCTACTCCCGCCAAGTCAAAGGGGCTTGCCTCCACATTTTTACATGATTACAAACGTACACGCCCTATGCATGAACCAATGTCAAAAAAAAAGTTTTAAGATTTGCGTTCTCTTACATCAAGTTAGTTTTGAAATTACATCCACAGATTAATTGCAATTACTAAATGGTCATAAATAATGAATAAAACATTTAAATTGATGTTACATCAAAAAGCATGGTTATGCAGAAGCTAATTTAATTAAAAGCAGACAAAGGAGTTAGATAAGACAAATATATGGTTCAAAATGGTTCAAATGGCTCTGAGCACTATGGGACTTAACATCTTAGGTCATCAGTCCCCTAGGACTTAGAACCACTTAAACCTAACTAACCTAAGGACATCACACACATCCATGCCCGAGGCAGGATTCGAACCTGCGACCGTAGCAGTCCCGCGGTTCCGGACTGAAGTGCCTAGAACCGCATAGCCACCGCGGCCGGCGACAAATATATGTAATGTCGATAATAGTATTACAAGCCCTCTACTGAACTCGAACTGTAGTAAGTCTAAAATGTTCCGATTTCTCCATTTTGTACTTCATTTTCTAGCGTGCACAGCTCCATCCACTATCCCCAGATTACAAAATGACGATTGTAAACTCAAACTGCAACAGTGAACTACGGATAAAAAATGAAAATCGGTAAATAAACCTATCGAAACAGAAATACCAACATGCAAAACAAAAACGCTACGAACTAACGCACCAACGTAATATGTTTGCAGCGTAGCCGAAACGGAATAACCACTTTTATAGGAATGTTTTAATCCTATACAAATGAAATATAAATGTCATTCCAGATTGCAGCTGTAACTAACTAGATAATCTAAACACGAAATGAAAGCCCGAGACACGTCAATACCCTACCACTTTCCATCGTATAGGATGTAAGAAAACCTGTGAACGCATGTTTTCTTGTCACAGAGATCGAATAATTTATGATACTAATTAGCTTTTATTAAAGCTTTTTAGAAAAGAGGGGTAACACAGCCTACTTCGAGAATTTTTCTTTTTAAGGGACACATTTTTACATTTATCCGAGGATGAATCGTTACCCTCAGAACATTTTGTATTTGGTTGATCTTTATTTCAAAAATATTAGACGTTTTCTGCTTCACTTAGTCGGTTATGCACACCGACGGTCAGAGGAACTGAACAGCAGTAGGTCTAGGAAAGACGCAGGCATCACTAACCATAAAGAACCTAAGAGTGAGAATATACTCGAAACACTGAGTACTTAGCTCAGTGATACACTGACAGAGACGCACTTTGCGCAGGTACTATACACTATCAGAAGGAAAGTATCGGCACACAAACGTATGTAATCCCCAATTGACAAACACATGTCCATCAGGGACGTTTGAACCTTTCTCAAGCTACCCTAGTGGGCTGTTGGTTATTGTCAACTGGAAACGCGAAGGAACAACCACAGTCAAACCAAGACGAGAAGACCTCCTGCACTTACGGGAAGGACCGTCGAGCATCGCGGAGGGTGTTCGTAAAATCACATGAAATCAGTGGAAGCAATCGTTTGTGAGTTCCAAAGGGCTACCAAAGATAGCACAATGACTGTGCGTAGGGAGTTATTAAGTGTGGAGTACAATGGTCGGGCAGCTTCTGCAGTCGGTAGCAAGCGAAGCTTCGTGTGGCGTTACGAGCGACGCCATTGGTCAGTGGATGACTGGTAACGAGTGATTTGGAGTGATCAATGAAGCTTTAGCCTGTGGAAATCTAGTGGAGGGGCCTGCGTTTGACGAAGGCATGAATAAAGTAACCTGCCATCATGTGTACAACAAATAGTGAAGTACAGAGGAGGTGGTGTTACGGTATTGGTGTGTTTCTCGTCGTTAGGATGAGTTCCCTTTATTGTGCTTCAGTAAACGCTAAATACGGAAGGATATGAGCACATTTTACAGCAGTATGTACTGCGTACGTTACAGCAGCGATTCGGAGACGATGATTACCTTTATCACTATGGTAATGCACCGTGTCATGAAGCAGCACCAGTGAGGCATCGGTTTCTGTACAATAACATTCCTGAAGTGCATTGACCTGCCTGAGGTCACGACCTGAACCCTATGGAACACCTTTACCGTATCCCTGCGTACAACATCACTGCCTTTCCTGGTTTCGGGTCCTGAGGCAGAATGGGCTGCCATTCCTTCGCAGATATTCAGACACCTCACTGAAGGTGTTTGCAGCAGAGTTCAAGCAGTCAGGGTGGACACACTCCACATTAATGTCCTCTAACAGGTGTCGAGGTATATTTGATCAGGCTGAGTCCTCATATACAAATAAATTCAACGTGATGGGATAATACCACCAATATGTAATAACTACTCGTATTTATCGAAAATTGCGAAGAGCTTTGAGAATCATTCCATATGTGAAAACAGTTTCGACAAGTTATTTATTTACAACACAGGCACGTATGACCTACAGTGAACTGTAAGACAAGTACTGAAGTATCACATTTTTCTTCGTAATAGATTATTTAATCCTAAGAATAACAATACCTACGAACAATAAAAAATGTGGTTATTTCAGTATCAAATTGCGACGTGACTCTCTAAGTTCCGAAAGAATAATCGTTTTTACCATAATTGTACACTAAAATCGTAAGGGAATTGCGCAGCTAAGAGGCGCTGGGTTTTGATTTAGTATACGAAACTAAAAAGGCGCAGCATGTCACAAAGAAGGCAGCAGTACTTGGCTGTCCGCTTTCCCTCGTGCAGACGCCCCATGGCTAATAGGCTGTTAGTGTGCGTCCTGCGCTGACATATAGCTCCGCCCACTTCTGCAGACTGAATTAAGGGAGTACGGACTCTTACGAGAGCAACGAACGCTGAGAACCGATTTGATATCAAATATACTAGCAATGGGGCAAAAGCAGAATTTACAGTCATGAGGTGAAACAGTGCAAGATATATGACGAACAGGCCCTACGAGTGAAGAAATTTATCCGAATTATTAACAACAAACAGCAAACAATTATGAAATTTCCATTCTGCATCAAAGAATGTGAAGCACTGTGAGGTACGAATATGGGTTCCAGTGCCGATTCAGTACAGTTTTAATCTGTGAAGAAATTTCAAGGCTAAAAGTATTTTGCAGACTTTGTTGCACCTGTTTCCTGAGCAGTCACTAGTCCCTTTATCTGACATGAATATGTTTAGTGCTTAGTAATCCCACCGTTGTCCATATTCAATGTTTTCTTTACTGCTGCTTTTATTTGAGTCCAGTAAGCCATTTACTTCTACCATTATCTACTGCTCTTAAGAATTATTGGTGCCATCTGTTCTTGTTCCACGCTAGTTTTCCTATTATCTCTTGTCGTATCTACCATCGCATGTTTGTACGATGACCTACTGTTCATCCGTGGTATTCTCAATAATGCCTGTTTCTCTATTTTTTTTTATTTACTACTTAGTAACTTGGCGCCATCACTCACACCCACATTGTTTCGTGTTCCGAACTTACAGCTACTAAGACTTATTTACATTTTGCATTCCATTAGCCACCTTGACGTTTATCGTTGAAGCAATTCCTTTTTCGTTTCATTTAAGAAAATGGACCAGCATCTCCGTTTCATTACGAGATCCCGTGGAAAGTTCTATATCTGTATCTCCTTTCACCTATCTGCAAACCTTTTCGCAATGTCTTCAGTTTTCTCATTGTTTCTTCTTTGCCCCAAGGCTCAGTCCTCTCACCATTGCTGTTAAGCTTTTATCTATCTGACCTACCTGACACTACATCTAAAAAATTTTGCTATGCTGATGACCTGGCTCAGAAGTACAACAGCAGGAAATGGAGGCAACAGAAGAGATCCTGACCAAAGACTTGTATATACTGGACAATAAATTCAAAATCTGGATAGTTCAAACCAGTGCGACTAAAACAGAGGTGTCTTGCTTAGATTAAAATGATCATTTCTCGAACGGGAATCTGAACGTATGTTTTAGAAGCAGAATGATTCCAAAAACTTGGAATCATCGTAGGCCGTACACTATCCTTCAAACAACAGCTTCTGAACCTGGCTCAAAGGTTTAGGACTCGAAACAACTTCCATAAGCTATGATGAGCTACCTAGGGATGTTCAGCAACCACCCTGCGGTCTTCAGCCTTTTGTTTGGTGTAACCAAGTTTTGAATATTGTACACCAGCTTGGATGAACCGTCATCATACATAGCTTATTAACACACGGCTGAATACTACAACTCAAATATTATCTGGCGCTATCACATATACCCCAGTTCATTAGCTTCCACTGCCAACCGGTATAATGCCTCCTGATCTACGCAAAAGTACTGCTCTTGTGAGGAAATCTGACAAGGTCCCCAAGAACAGGATTCTTGGAGGTCTTGTACTTCACAACTGGGTATACATTCCCTCAATCCAGCGCTCAGCACTAGAGATTCCAGTAGGAATTGATTACCGTGATGGTTTCGAATCATGCAGTAACTGACGTGATGGATAGCCTTGTGTCGAGCTCCACAGTCATGGTCTGGACTCTGCACACGTACATTGTGCACCTGAGTCTTTTGAATCTTAAAAGACTAAAATCGCGCCACCCAACCCTGCGTGATGCTGCTGCCATGGATGTCAATGATTTTAAACCTCTTGATGAATGGAAAGGCTGCTGGGCAGCAGTAACAGATGTGCACCTGCATAACATCTTTACAGTTGCTAGACTTCCAAGTGGATCTCACCTACCACGAAAGACATGGACTGTCCTGAATAGAATCAGAGCTCGCCACTGCCAGTGCAGAGATGCTCTCCGTATGTGGAAAAAAGTTCCTAATCCACTGTGACTGCAGAGCTCCACATCGTCAGAGACTGCAAGAATTGAGACTGTCACGGTGTTGAAGAAGACTTCCTGCTAGTAACTCCGGATGCTGTGCGTTGGATTGAAGGACTCGATATCCAGTTGAGAAACACAAGCATTACGAAGTTTTTCAACATGTGTATGCACATATGCACCTGAAATCACTGACATCTGTACTAGCCATACGCTAAATAAAATTTTTCTTCTAGTTGCCCAAAGTAAAGAACATCTTCTCAATAAAGTGCGTTAAAAAATATATCCCATATTCTTGGAGTACACAAAACTCATGAAAATAGAAAAAAAAATTCTAAATGTATGTCAAGGAATTGGTGTCATTCTGGCCCATGAAAGCCGCATGTCCGCTGAAAGTCCATGGAGAACTTAACATAGTTACATCCTCTAGTCTTCCGTCTCAAGGTACAAAGAACTCTTCCGCGCACACCAGGTTGCCTTCAGATTATGTCTTACTCTTCAGCAACGCGTTCAGTTTACTGATAGGTGTAGAATACACCAGTGTCTTTTTGTCTCGTTCTAATCAGAAATAGAAAATATTAAAGTCAGTTGAACAATGCGGCCGTGCTGGGGGACTTAGCTGACCAATAGATGAATAGAAAATGGTGTCTCATCGTGTGAGATTCATCTATTAACTTTCTAATTGGGTAACGTTCTCAGATAGTGCCGCTAATAGGTCATGAAGAAATGGGTGTTGAACAGCACCTCCTAATTTATCTGGAAATGTGCTTGCAAAAGCCTTACACTTTCAATCTGCTACTGATCGACTGAAGACGTACCAACTTTCTATTGGTAAAACAATAGGTACGTGGAACGTGAGAGGTTTACTTCGGACGGAGAGGCTTCACATTGTGGCATGAGAATGAAAGAAGCATCCGACTGACATCTGTGGCTTATCAGAAACTCGCTGGACAGAATGTGGACAGTTTTAAAACAGATTGCCACTTCATATAAACTGCCGGGGCGGATGCTGCAGGTCCAAATGGAGTCGCGTTTCTTGTCAGCAAGCGAATTGCCTAATACGTTGGGGTTGGTTGGTTGGTATGGTGTAGCGGACCAAAGATCGAGGTCATCGGTCCTATTGCATCGCAGTGCCCTTTCAAAGAAACCATTCCGGCATTTGCCTGAAGCGATTTAGGAAAATCAAGGAAAATATAAATCAGGATGGCAAAACGCGGGTTTGAGCTGCCGTCCTCCCGAATGCGAGTCCAGTGTGCTAACCACTACGCGACCTCGCTCGATACGTTGAGGCATGCAGATCCCTCAACGAGAGAATATTGACGCTCACCCTCAACAAGAAATCACTTAAATTACATCTTATCTACTATAACTACCGCCACTGTTGCTGACGTATTGAAGACTTCCATGCATTGGTACAAGATGACGTTAACGCCCTAGAACCAAGAGGAAGTATGATAATACGAGGCCTGTTCAGAAAGTAAGCTCCGATTGATTGCCAAATTGAAACCACAGTGCACATCAGAAATGTTTTACTTGTAACAATTAGCTACACCTTTCAGCTACTTCTCTACGTAGTCGCCGTTCTGACTTAGACTTTTGTCATAGCGTTGTACCAACTTTTCAATAGCCTCATCATAGAAGGCAGCCGCCAGTGCTTTCCGCCAATTCTCCACGCTGGCCTACACCTCGTTGTCTGTGTCAAAATGTTGTCTTCAAAGACAGCGGTTCATGTGACCAGAGATGAAACTCAGGGGGAGACAATTGCGGACTGTATTGTGGGTAATCTCACATTTATATTTGAAAACGATGCAGGAGCATCTTCATTGCCCCTTGCAGAATGCGGCTGAGAATTGTCTTGAAGAAGAAACAGCACGACAGTTATGCAATGTTAGCTGCATAGCTTCAGGCGAAATTTCTCACCAGGCCCTCGTACTTGGCGGCAGACACTATTTTCTAGACAGCTTTACGCACTCACTGCGAGCTCAGAAATGAGAAGAGCGACGTGATGCTAACTGGGGTTATACTAGAGACACTACCCAACACATCTGTGCAAAGCTTTATCGGATTTTCATAGTCGTTTCCATTTCGCGACCGATCGGAGCTTACTTTCTGAACGCCCCTCATATTTGAAGATTTGAATACGGAAGTCGAGCCATTTCGATATAAATCCTCTTGCGACACACTATGGGACAATATGGGCTTGAAATACGTGATGAGCAATACAATCGACTTCTACGGCTTGGAACAAACAACAAAATTTCCATAATGAATACAAGGTCTATACAACCCAAACATCGTCTCTTTACATGAACGTCCCCAAATGGACATTAAAGTAACGTATTGACTACATGCTAAATGACAAGGGATGGAGAAATTCTTTCCGGAATGTCAAAACAAAACCTATTGCCGAATGGGAATCTGATCACTACGCACTGCAGGTCTACCCTAAAATTAATCTCAGTAAACAGGTCCCCAAAAAAAAGTCGAAAACGCTGACAGCACCTGAACTAATTATCTTCCAAGGAATACTTCGATAGAATGGACCACTTGACCTAAACTGAAATTGCGACATAGTTTGTATGAGTATAGGTAAATACATCACAGATGCAATAAGTAAGATCTCAAAGACGAACACTAAGGTGAAACGATTTCTCTGGACGCAAGTCGCCGAAGTGGCGTCAACTAAAAGACTTGCAATATGGCGTTCAAAACCCGAAGGGAATATCCCGGCCAATAAATGCCATACGATCATTTCATTTCATGTCATTTCATTGGCTTTGATTGAAAGATGACTTAACATTTTACTCACAGTCACAGATCCAGAACAACGAGAACAGCGTAAGAAAATAGTGAATAATTAAACCAAACGATAGTTCAGAACCATATGACAAGGTGAAATGTCTCTAATAATAATAAAGAAAAACACACTACGAAGTAATTATCTGAATGGGGCGAAAATGGTTGATATGTGATGTGCATGTACAGACAATCAAATTATTAAAATGTCAGAAAAATTTGATGTGACATGAAGTAGGAAGCTTATGTTGAGTGATAGGATCCTGAGCCATAATTTTATGAACAATTTGATTTAAAAAAATGTATTTTCACATCAAAAAGAACCAAAGAATCTCAGAAACTACCACCAGAATTAACTAGTGACTTTGCCTTTTGGAAGCAAGGCAACTTGTGGCAGAATTTACAAAACTTTTACAGTACCATTTAAGAAAAAAAATTAAGAAAAGGAAACTTAAGAAAAATTTTCTTAAACCTTGACATTAAACCCAAGTCGGATGTTTAATAAGATAAACAACGTGGCTTCTAACAATGCATGCAGCATTTCAGCTTTAGGAACCTAAAGAAATGATTACAAGGCCATTAACATCCGACATCAGGTGCCAAGTAAAACAGATCGTAAGTAATTAGGGAAAACAAGGAAATCCAAGCAACTAGGGTTATGACAAGTTTACATACGCTACAATCGGTTGGTCCTGCAGACAAGGTGACGCTGGAGGGTCAAAACAACTTCTTTCTTTTGGTAACGGACAACACTCAACCGGACTTGCCTGCTGAAGTTTCAGTGTTTCACTTTAATACGGTTAACACAGAGAGGAGCCACTTTAGGACTAGCCGTTCCTTTTGCTCATGACCCTTTTAAAGGGACTCACAGGAAAAATGACATGTGTATCCAAGCTATTCGGTAACATTTAAATCACTAATTGACAATTTTAGAAAAAGTTACGACACCAAAAGGCAGTGGAGAAAATTTGGGAAAAGAAGTCCGCTGAAATCACGTTGTGCACTGCTTGATTTAGATAACGCCAGTCGGCGTGGCCAAACCCAGGCAAAAAGCTTCCACACCGCCAGTTTAGCAGACAAAAATACACAGTAAAGCGACTTGAATGAGATCACTTCAAAGGTTCACAAAACTGCTTTACACGCGACCATGGATAACCAGGTTGGTAAGTAAGAAATAGCCTTCCCGCACAGATGCTATAACGCTTGGGACTGTGATTGATTGCTCACCATACTCTCCACGAAGTAGCAATATACACTCCTGGAAATTGAAATAAGAACACCGTGAATTCATTGTCCCAGGAAGGGGAAACTTTATTGACACATTCCTGGGGTCAGATACATCACATGATCACACTGACAGAACCACAGGCACATAGACACAGGCAACAGAGCACGCACAATGTCGGCACTAGTACAGTGTATATCCACCTTTCGCAGCAATGCAGGCTGCTATTCTCCCATGGAGACGATCGTAGAGATGCTGGATGTAGTCCTGTGGAACGGCTTGCCATGCCATTTCCACCTGGCGCCTCAGTTGGACCAGCGTTCGTGCTGGACGTGCAGACCGCGTGAGACGACGCTTCATCCAGTCCCAAACATGCTCAATGGGGGACAGATCCTGAGATCTTGCTGGCCAGGGTAGTTGACTTACACCTTCTAGAGCACGTTGGGTGGCACGGGATACATGCGGACGTGCATTGTTCTGTTGGAACAGCAAGTTCCCTTGCCGGTCTAGGAATGGTAGAACGATGGGTTCGATGACGGTTTGGATGTACCGTGCACTATTCAGTGTCCCCTCGACGATCACCAGTGGTGTACGGCCAGTGTAGGAGATCGCTCCCCACACCATGATGCCGGGTGTTGGCCCTGTGTGCCTCGGTCGTATGCAGCCCTGATTGTGGCGCTCACCTGCACGGTGCCAAACACGCATACGACCATCATTGGCACCAAGGCAGAAGCGACTCTCATCGCTGAAGACGAAACGTCTCCATTCGTCCCTCCATTCACGCCTGTCGCGACACCACTGGAGGCAGGCTGCACGATGTTGGGGCATGAGCGGAAGACGGCCTAACGGTGTGCGGGACCGTAGCCCAGCTTCATGGAGACGGTTGCGAATGGTCCTCGCCGATACCCCAGGAGCAACAGTGTCCCTAATTTGCTGGGAAGTGGTGGTGCGGTCCCCTACAGCACTGCGTAGGATCCTATGGCCTTGGCGTGCATCCGTGCGTCGCTGCGGTCCGGTCCCAGGTCGACGGGCACGTGCACCTTCCGCCGACCACTGGCGACAACATCGATGTACTGTGGAGACCTCACGCCCCACGTGTTGAGCAATTCGGCGGTACGTCCACCCGGCCTCCCGCATGCCCACTATACGCCCTCGCTCAAAGTCCGTCAACTGCACATACGGTTCACGTCCACGCTGTCGCGGCATGCTACCAGTGTTAAAGACTGCGATGGAGCTCCATATGCCACGGCAAACTGGCTGACACTGACGGCGGCGGTGCACAAATGCTGCGCAGCTAGCGCCATTCGACGGTCAACCCCGCGGTTCCTGGTGTGTCCGCTGTGCCGTGTGTGTGATCATTGCTTGTACAGCCCTCTCGCAGTGTCCGGAGCAAGTATGGTGGGTCTGACACACCGGTGTCAATGTGTTCCTTTTTCCATTTCCAGGAGTGTAAATCGACGACCGCCCAATCAGTGGCTGCAATCGTTTGCGCATATGTACCAGTCATTTTCATGTTCAGTTCGTTGAAATTGGCTGACAGGAAACCAAGTTGATGCCACAGTGGACACAGGCTTATTACGAATGATCCAAATTCAAGTAAAAGTTGGTGTCAAAGCAACATACAGAAATTTTTAAATCGGGCAAGTCGCCGAAGTGGCGTCAAATCGAAAGACTTGAACCGGCGAACGGTCTACCCGACGGGAGGCCGTAGTCACATGACATTTACATTTACTGGTAGAAGACAACCGTCCCTGCGTTCGTGCTTAAGACCGACCTAATCGTCACTGCACGGTGGAAAATAACAGACTACCACAGCTGCAAATCCCTAGTTAGTTCGGCGTAGCTGCCAGCCAGACAGATCTATCGATGATGAATCGTGCCAGTGTGTACCCGCACTTAACAGGATCATTTATTCAAGAGAAAGAGCATCACAAATTCAGCAAATCAATAACGCGTTGGTCACCTCTGACCATTATGAAAGCAGTTATTCGGCTTGGCACTTCAAATTCTGTTCCAATTTCGTCAAAATCCCAAGAATTTTGGACTGTCCTGCCCATAATGTTTGAAACGCTCTCAGCTAGGGAGCGATCTGGAGATCTTGCTGGTCAAGAAAAGTTTCGCAAGCAGGAAGAGAAGCAGTAGAAACTCTCTCCGTGTGTCGATGGGTATTATCTTTGTTGGTGCGTTTTTTTTCTTTTCTTGTCTTATTCGTTTTAGAAATTACTTTATACGGTTGTTTTAACCCACAACTCAGATAGTTAAAGACGTCCAAAGGAATGTCATCACAGACGCAAAAGGCTCCGCCAAAATGTTGGAAGAGAGCTGTGTCAAGCTGTTCGCTGAGACTCACAGTCAATGTCAATAGAGCAGAATACAACAAGCACTGAACCAGCGATCTGTTGTCTTTCAGATCCCTTCACCTTCACACATAAGTCTTTACAGTAAAGTAAGGCCCTCCCAGTTCTTGGCTGATCTGTGATAAGACAGGCAAAAAATTAGACTAATGGAGGATTCTTAGTATTATCTCTACGTTCATTCGCTCTCTCTCTTTCTCTCCTTTATCTATGTATAGTTTTTAATATAAGATTTCATTACGTGATATAGTGATAAAAAGAATCAGCCAAATAGAATCTTTGGTGGAGTCCTTCGTCTTGGTTATCAGCGGCTGGCTTGCTGTAAGAGATCTTTCCATTTATTATTACTGTTAAACACTGCAGTCAGTCGGGAGAATCAATCGTTTGGACAATTTGTTCCTTTTACGAAAGATTGCGAATTCCAGATGTGTACGAAGCTTTTTTGGACGATTTAACACAAACTCAGTGATTGCAGGCTCTCTTCGACACAGCTGAAACTTCCCCACTAATTACAGGGCCAACGTGATCAACAAATGATTCAGAAAAGACTCATTCGTTCATTCACTCCAGAACAAAAAAGTCACAAACCTTATTTATGGAGGGAATCGTGTATTAAATCCATCTCCATTACATGTCCAGATCTCCGGTGATTCTACGCCTTAATTATTTTCCTTTTACAATCTCTTTATCTTCAAAACACACCGCTAGCGGCACAAATGTTAATTGGCTCGCTTTAGCGAGAAGAAAAGCAGAATATGTATCTCTCAGAAACACGTCAATCCCTCAACAGATACTCCAGAAGCTGTCCTAGTTACCACTCTCACAACCATGGAGAATGCATATCTGCATCTCTGTTATTTCTAAGAATAAATGCACTAGAAAATACCTTGGCGTTGACGAGCTGTCGCCGCATATATTACGAGAAAATCAGATCAGATAACTTTCCCAGAGTGAATGAATGCGGATGGTTTGATTGGAAATGATTAATTGGTGCTTGGTAGAGGGTATTTGCTGTGGGGACATTACACGGTAAACAAAATTCAAGCTACGAACTGTGGATATTCAAGACACGAACTGTGAATGTTTAGCGAAACCTTCTCAAAATCTCCTTGAAGAGTTGTAATCCGGCTCGTTGATCTTGTGGCCCTGAAGCTTGCACGCGTTGGATGTAACAGGGACAAAGTAGGTGTTCGTACAGAATATACACTGTCCTGTCACATTAATATGACCATCGCCTACGTTCGATGTCAACGTGCAATAATCACTCACAGACGACATGTGACAGCACCAGCACTGGAAGGTATATGAAACGTGTCCGTGAGTCAGGGAAAAGAGTGGAGTCATTGTCGTAATGCAGAGACGGAGCGACATACCTAAGGTGCAAAACAGATTGATAATTGGCTTTCGGTCCAACGGCGGAAGCTTTTCAGAGACGTCGTAGACGTGCAACTGTTCAGAAACTGACAGCTCAGGTGAAGCAAGGTTCTGTCTACAGTGTCTCCTCAACGGCCGCTCGCCGAACGATGCTGCCTATCGGGCTCTACAGCAGGCGCCTGGTTCGTGCACTCTGACTCACTGCTGCTCTCTGGTGACGACCTCTCGAACTAGCACGCAAATACCGCAACTGTACGTCCTGTGAGCAGCGATAAGTGGCCTTTTCAGATTAATCACGTTATACGCTCTATCGGATAGATGGCCGTTGGCGTGATACGTCCGGAAGCACACAAGGAGTGAGTGTTATGATCTGGGGAATGTTTTTTTGGCATTCTCTGGGTCAGTCTGGAAGGCACAAATCAACAGAAGTCTGCACATATCCTTGAACACAATATGCAGTTTGCCTTTCCTCGGTGCGATTCCATCTACCGGCAGGGCAATTCACACAGCTCACAGAGTATGTGGATGCTTCGGTGAGCGCTATGGCGAGTTAACCGTACTCTTCTGCCTACCTGTCTACCAGACTATCCGGATTTAAACTCAGTCGAGAAAATGTGAGACCACCTCGATCGGACTGTTCGCACTATGGATCCTCAACTGAGAAGCTGTCCACGGCACTTGAGTCGGCGTGGCTCCACATTCCTTTCGATACTTTCCAGGTCATTGACTCTCTTTCTATTCGTGTCACAACGGCCGCTACAAGAGGTGGTTATTCAGGCTTTTGACTGGTGGTCACATTAACGTGACTGAACAGTGTGCTTCGCAAGAAAGTGATTTATATCCTCAACAACACCAATTTGTAGTACAATGGTTTCAGGGTCATCTCGTACTCTCACTTCTCGTTAGCCGGCGTGAGAATTGAGAGAGATCTTGTACGATCTTACGTAAACTCTGGTCGTCAGTTTTGTAAAGACCTTGTCGTTACTGCTATGGAGGTCGAGTTGCCACTGTTATTTCGGAAGGCCGAGTGATTTCGTGAAACGTCTTCCGCTGTAGGACGCCGCTTAACCATTTCTCCCTGCCACTATCACGCAGCTTTGCCCCAGAGTCTCAACACACCGACATGGTTACAAAGTCACACAAATGAGTTAAAAGGTTTACTTATCTTTGTGACTAGTTGAGTAAAGACTTCTGCAACAGTGTTATACAACACAAAAAATACTCTGAATTAATTAGTGCAAATAATGGTAGGCAAACTTCACAGTACACAGCAAGTGCAATTTGCAACAACCGTCTGTTCACTTTTAAGAGTTCACTAAACGACGTTCCCTGTCTAAGTCAGCCCTGGACGATGACCTGTAACCAAGTCGCCGAGAGCTGCTCTTCTGTCTTCCGAGTAGGCTTCTTCCACTAATATGACAGGAAAGTTATGTTACGAAATGTATTGGAATAATCACGTTCATAATAATAGCTGTTTTTTTCACTACTGTTCATATTAATATTATGTGTACTATTGTTTCTAAGAATGTTGAACTGTCAACTCTAACGAGAATCTGTAATAAATGGCTGTCTAGTAACGGGGGAATAGCTAAAGTCACTGAACCTGCAAGTATATACAATGTTCAAAAGTAAGTCCACGTATATTAACCGCTTTGAAAACATTATCCTAAGATTCAACCAGTTTACCCGTTTTGCGTAATCTCTGATAAAGTGTAGAATACTTTCACTTTCTGTAGTATACGATTTCATTCCAATGTTTAGCTCTGCCTACTTTAGAAGTTACCTTTTGCTTTTAATGAACATCGACAGTACACTGTCAGACTATTTGAGAAATATTTATCGTTTCTGCTATTTGAGCTTATCATGGAATGACGAAATGCCGTTCTCCGCCAACCTTTATTCCTTTTCATTACTAATTTTTAATGCTTTTCGCTCTCTAGATGGAGTAGGCTTTTTCGCTAATGACCCACGTAGAGTCGCCAAATAGGAGTCGAGCCTTTGGTGGCAGAGAGTGAATGCATTTCTGATGGGATTTCGGTTTTGGTATTTGTCTTGCAACCAAAGGAAACTTCTGTAAAATCTTACTTTAAATCAGGGCACTGAAATTAATTTAGTACCGGGACAGCCTGGCGTGGTGGCCGAGAGGTTCTAGGCGCTTCAGTCCGGAACAATGCGGCTGCTACGGTCGCACGTTCGAATCCTGCCTTTGGCAGGGAAGTGTGTGATGTCGTTAGCTTAGTTAAGATTAAATAGTTCTAAGTCTAGGGGACTGATGACCTTAGATGGTAAGTCCCATAGTGCTTGGAGCCATTTGAACCATTTGAGTCCCGGGACAATGTGTCCCAGACAAAAAATAATAGGGCCTAGTGTACCTGAAAGTCTGTTTGTCTTTGTGTACACGATGTAGTCAACGACTTTACAGATATTTGTTGTGTACCTATGTAGAGTTTTCTCATAACTTATTTTAGTTAGGACAACTAAAATGGTGGAGATATAACTGCCAGACCCCCACTGAGTAGGTCCCAGCTACACCAGTCTGCAGAGTTAACGATCTTTGCTTTTATCAGATAACGTTCTCACTCGGCGATACAGTGGAACCTCGCTCAACGAGCACCTGCCACAACTCGCAATTTGCATAACGAGCAAAACAAATTGCAAAAAAAAAAGACTGGCTTAGCGAGCTGTGTTTCGCATTGCGAGTGACGTCACCAGCGGTTCTCAAGCAGCGGGGGAAACTTTCAGCAATATGAACACTTCCATTGTTGACAGCGGCACATAAACAATGTCTTTTGCACATACTACAGTCTGAGTTTAGCGCTCTTTCCGCTACCATCTTAGTGCTACTGGTGAACACACATTTTTCTAAATTTGTGTGCACACAGTGCTTTATTTTGTGCTTGTTTTAAACATTAGAAATCAAACGTAAAATAAATTAAAATGCGAACATGGCGCGAGCTTTGCTGATTTAGCACGCTCGTACAATCGGTCTACATCAAATATTTGCACTTTCCTCAAGAAGAAGATTCAGGAGATAGATGCTTCAAAGGGAGTGACAAGAGTATCTAAACAACTGTGCGTTTTCAACTTTTCGGGGCGTAATGAGTAGTCCATTAAATTTCGGACATGCAGCCGTGGAAATAATATTTCTTCCACTGATATTTCGGCCGCGTATCGTCCGGCCAAACTCAGAGTAAGTCACAATCTTGTGACTTACTCTGAGGATGGCCGGACGATACGCGGCCCAAATATCAGTGGCAGAAATTTTATTTGCGCGACTGCATGCCTGAAATTTAATTGGCTATCTATTTCATATTCCGATCGATGTTGAAAGGCTGGTCTTTTATATGGACAAATTAAGAGCAATTGAAAGGCGACACTAGTAACGATAACATCATTTGTGGGTAGGGGAGAATGATTTTCGCCGACCTCATTAAGAAGACGCCAGTGACCGAAGAAGTATATAAGGAAACCGTGGGTGGTTGGAGAAGTTTAAGAGAAGAACCGGCATCCACAGCGTTGTGAAGCAAGGCGAAGCAGCCAGCACCGACACAAAGGCAGCAGAGAGCAACAGCAACTTCAAGATGCTTGTAGATTCTGAGGGTTATCTCCCGCAACAGGTTTTTGTGAGTAGTTAGGTCTATTCTGGAAAAATATGCCGAAGCGTACCTTCGTAACAGCAGATGAGAATGCTGACCGGTCACAAGTGGTGATTTGATAGTTAAACCGCTGCTTGGTTACCACCCAGAAATTCCACGAGGATTCAAGACGTGTAAGATCCAGAAGAGCAGGTTAAATGTTATGTGGAGGTCCAACAACAAGACTTGGGCGACACGTGATATTTTTTGTGATTGGATCAATGATGTTTTTGGTCCTTTGGTGAAAAAATACTTGCTTGAGATGAATCTGGCACTCCATGTCTTGCTTGTTATGGACGATACTCGTGCCCACTCTCCAGGGCGACGAAACCACCTTAAACCATTTCAGTTCATGATGATCCAATTTCTGCCTCCCAACACCACACCGCTACTCCAGTCTATGGACCAACAGATTACTTTTAACTTTAAGAAGATCTACACTAAATCACTCTTCGAGCATTGCTTTGAGCTGACTGAAGCAATCTATGTCACACTCAGGGAGTTTTGGAAATATTACTTCAACAAGATAGGAAAGGCGTGGGAAGGGGTTACCAAGAGAACTCTCACTTCTGCTTGGAGGACGCTCTGGCCGGAGGGCGTTGTCGAATGTGACACAGACATTTGAGTCAGTACCTGCGGAGACTGAAGTCAACGAGATTGTATCCACTGCCAAGATGATGCGACTAAATGTGGATAACAATGATATCGATGAGCTTGTGGAAGATCACAGCCAAGAAATTACTAAGGAGTTGCAATGTGCTTCACAGTAGGAAATTGTATCACTAGCGTAAGTGTCATGGGGATAAGATTAGAATAATTACTGCATGCACAGGGGTATTCAATCAACCATTCTTCCCGCTGTACATACTTGAATGATACAGGAAGAAACCCTGATAACAGGTACAATGGGACGTGCCGTCTGCCATGCAACTCACGGTGGTTTGTATAGATGTAGAAGATGTAGAAGTAGAAGAGTTCTTCAGAGATGGAGAAGGAGAAGGAGCAGGAGGAGGCGGTAATAGCAAAGTAGAAATCTTCCGGCGCAATATGAAAAATGGTGGAAAACGGGAATCGGTTGCTTCGTACATAGAAACACATCAGTACAGTAAGGTAGTGGCTACGTACGCTAAAAATTTATTTGACGATAATGCTTCTCGCATTTCCCCCAAGTGTTGAAGCGTACGCAGAAACAAATGGTTGTAGATAGCTTCCTAATAAAAAAGAATTAGTTAAGTATCGTGAATAATAAAGTACATAATACTGTAAGTATAATTTTCTTTGAATAAACGGCATGAACAAGATAAAACTTAGTATTTTCCTGTATGGAACGCATTATCGTATTTTACATTAATTTATAGGGGATAATTTGTCTCACTTAATGAGTGTTTCACACTACGAGCAAGAGTCTGTAACGAATTATGCTCACTATACGAGTTTCCACTGTACTAATCTACTATTATATCGCACCGTTCGCCGTCACTAATGCTACCTACACTACAGCCGTGACCAGCGGTTAGTCATGCTACGGTACTGCAGGCGTCTGCCAACATGGACACTACACGCACCGTTCGGTTCAAATATTGGCCGGCCCGCGCACCACCTACATGGCAACTTTACAGCCAACAACGAAAGCACGTCTGCAGACAACCGAGTTCTAGCAGGCGCCATCAGAGGGATAGCCTCATCCATCACCAGCACGCGCATCAACGACAATGGCACAGGCAATCGCGAGTCAAATGCGCGCCAAGCGTCGCAAGGGTATCCTTTTTACCAGTGGTGTACCTACGGCACTGCTCGACCACTAGCAAGCAGTTCATACCGGCCAGGTGAAGCGGCCCCGTCTTTCCAAACTCAGGCTCCATCCAGTGGAGCCCACCCTCTGGATCGATGGCGATCCAGCAGTAACTGTAGGAGATTTCAACAGCGGCCACACAGAAACGACAGCTATCTGAGCTTTCGATGCTGGCCTTCCCCGGACTCTGTGTCTCAGGACTGGTATACGTTTGTGGATCTTACGTGAACCTTTGACTGGTAGTGAACGTTACGATCAGAGTTTCGTCGAATTTCATCATATTCCTATGGGATCAGGAGGATCCTTTGCTTCTGTCTATCAGTGTCTACTTTATGTTGAGGTAAGCTTTTCGTGTGTTGTGCTGATAAGGTATTGCTTACACACTATTTGGGAATCATCAGTCATTGAGTGTGTGTCTACGACTGCAGGACATAAAAACAACAGTGATAATCATTTTTAGGTGTTTGTTACATCAATGGAGGTAAAATGTGAAAACGCGCCTACCCTCGTTTTGCCTGACTATGTGCAACAGACATGGGACTCCAACCATTAAGCTGACATCCTGCACGTTTGCATGTTTGCATTCAATTATGGGGCGATTGCCCCCGTTATTAGTGAAGCAGCATTTCTCATTAGCAATGGCTTTCCTCACTCTTAATTAACCTATGATCTTGCAACATTAATCACTTAAATGTGATACCTTGACAAATGTATTCTCAAAATATCATTACTCTACATTAATTATTTTATGGTCATGGTATTATTTTTTCCAAGATGTATTGAACGGAATGTGTAACCTCCCCCTCACTTATCGACCTTAATGACAGTGAAAAATTAAACCGCGTGTACCTAATGGAAATTTGGGAAAACCAATCGTCACCGAAATTAATCTGTCGGGAAAGGGGGAGGAAAGGGTTACATCTAAATTAAAGGATAAATGCAAATGAAATTGGTGGAAATTAATTTTGAAAAAAGGGTAAAATTAATAAATAAAGTACATGTGCGGTCGTCACGTTAACAATTAACTGGCGTTAATTAGATATTTGAGATTTGGGGAAAATTACGGTCGCCAGTCCTATGGACAACTATTATAATATCTGAAAAAGAAAGGTTATTGCAAATATAATTAGCACTAAAAGCGTGGCAACTGAAGGTTGACACATGTTGTGTGAGAACTGAAAGTTTGTCGGAAGTAATAAATTTCGCTACACTCTGACTTAATTTAGCAAAAGAATTAATAAAACCGGAAAATTGAAAGTCAACTTAGTGACTGAAATTAATAGTGAGATTTGTTTCTGAAGCACTACGAAATTCATAAAAATAAGGTTAGTTCAAAAAATGGTTCAAATGGCTCTGAGCACTATGGGACTCAACTGCTGTGGTCATAAGTCCCCTAGATCTTAGAACTACTTAAACCTAACTAACCTAAGGACATCACACACAGCCATGCCCGAGGCAGGATTCGAACCTGCGACCGTAGCGGTCGTGCGGTTCCAGACTGTAGCGCCTTTAACCGCTCGGCCAGTCCGGCCGGAATAAGGTTAGTCTCGGGCCACCTCAACAATCATTTCAAAAGCTACTTGAATCTACGCAATTTAGAAATAAGAGATTTAACTTTGAACTTGAATTAAATGATTCTGAACAATTAACAATAGTAAAATTTAGTATGTACCAAGCTGAGCTGCTGTCACAGGTAAGCTAAAATATGGTAACAAGACCCGCACTCTTAATTTGTGCTTGTGTTATCTAAATATTGTAGCCAGCTATGAATACTTTAACTGAACTTTGATATTAAAGCAGTGGAATGGAATGATATTACTTTAATGCTGGCATTTGAATTTCAACGACACTCAGGTTCATTCCGGAAAAAGAATGGACCCTGCTTGGTAATGCAATTGGGACAATGAGCAACAAAGGTTCATACTAAGTTGCTGTAATTTTGTGAATGGAACAATTTTAAAAGCTGAGGTCTGCCACACAGTTCTAAAACTTTACGTGCTTCCAGTCTTCCTTGTTGGTTGATTGAAGGTTTGAAGTCGTCGGTCGAGGAGGTAGCGACAGTCACTCATTGTCGGCCGTCGCTGTTGCAGAAGCTTGATGTTGGCGCGCCTTCTTCTCGACACGGTCTCCAGCCGAAACGGGCTCTTGATGTGTGCCAGATAATGCTTTCCGTCCGCGACACCATGTCAGAAACTAACATATCAAGTCGAGCGCGATTACATGCTGCCAAACCCCGAAAGCGCGGAAACTCGCAGGAGCGTCACACAATATACCTGCTCCACCACCAATCTCCAGCCAGACCCTCTCTGCCCGCGCTCCACGTTGCGGAGTTAACACTACCAAAGATCGTAAACTCTTTGGTTCTCCACACGACCTATCGATGTAATCGTTCGATAGCATAGTTTTCCCTAGGCCAGACCCAGCGTAAAAATACAAATAATATTTAGAAAAGAAACCAATTATACATCGACATAAAAGCATATATATACAAATAGTAAAACAATTACAATATACAAAGACACAGAAACGTCATATCTTCAGGTAACAAAATAAGGAAATAAATTTATAGTACAATAAATGGAAATAGGGGATATGCATTTCCGGCATTACACGTGCCCCACATTGTCTGAGGATGTTCGTGTAACATAAACAGACTCAGAAAATGTCCCAAAAAGGAAAAAAAAGCAGCGGAAATGCATATGCTCAAAACATGAAGAAAATTTAGCATTAGGCTAATTAACCATAAACCAATTTTTAGACCATAATAATTGAGTGGAGACACTCCTAACCTTATTCCACTCTGTCATCTTACAAAAAAGAAAACAGATTGACAATATAATAAAATTTATGGAAAACATAGAAAATGGATTAGCTATTCTAAAATCAACAAAATTCATAACAGTATCAAGAAATGGAATACCATTTACAAAATTAATCAGTGTACATGGTCATATAAACAGGTAGATCAAAATACGCAAATTAATAATTAACTACATAGAAACCTTTTCATAATAAATATTCTCGTCATGAGAGTCCACTTACCGCTAAACAAGATAATAAGACACAGCAGATCGAAAAAAACAAATATGGACAGCAGAATTCATTCACATCAGCTATCCGGGAAGAAAAACAACTCCGCCTTCTGTACCCGCAAGTATAAAGAATGCCGACCTGCACAAGAGCCGACAGCGGCTCCGCCTCGCAAGTACTGTTGCGCCCGCCTGTGCGGCACGCTTGATCTCACTCGCCTGTGTAACGGCATTTCCAGAACGTACGTTTCACTGAATTCTTTCGGAAAAACTCACTCCCGAGTAATCTCAAGGAGCCCATTAGCACTATCACAGTGGATAACACAACCCTGTGCGTCATCACACGCATGTACTAGCCTGAAACTTAAAACAGCGTCTAAGTACATCGGCAATGACTAGCAAATCACATATTCGCGAAATCTTACAGCTAGCTACAAAATCATATTTACATTCCTTAATCTACTGTGGCTCAGCTGAAAACTTAAAATAGCAGCTTGGATTTTTCAATTGTTTAATAATCAGTTACTCTTAAATCATTTAATCAAAATTAATTACTTATTAATTACAACTTCTTTAACGACCTCTTGGTCAGGCAAAAGCATGGCAACCTAGCAAATCATAAATCTTACGCTCTATATTTACATACTGTACAAATTACCCATTCTGCGGTATTAATCAGTCCTAGGTTGGTACAATTTCAAGTCTACAATGTTCCGTATACCTAATAGTTTTCCAGAACTTGGACACTCTAAGCAATTAGCATTTGTGTGATATATACCAATGACTTTAAATGGTCCATTATAAACAAACTGAAATTTAGAGATTTCATTGTCTATCTCGCTCGATTTCTCATGAGCTTTTACAAGTACTAAGTCTCCGATTGCAAATTTAGCAAAAAGCGCTTTAGCGTCATGACGACTTATGCGAGCATCGGCTTTTGGCTTCATTATTTCTCGCAAACGATCTTTTTTCACACCTATACTAATGTCAATCCATGGAGGGAATTTGATTATCTCTTCCACAAAACTTTTTCTTCTGTCATCTAACAGGATTTCCTCTGGAGAAAATCCCGTAGACTCATGTCTCAAGGTGTTCATAAATCTCTCAAATGCCCTATGGTTGTGATGGCAATAGGTACGGCAAAGTCGGCCTAGCTCGCGCATACATCTCCCAGCGGGATTTCCAGCCGGACAGTAAGCTGAAATATGGATCACTTCGACCCCATTACTTGCCATGCCTTCATTCCACAACTTAGAAGTAAATTGTGCCCCATTGTCTGATAGAATCGCCTGGGGCTTACCAATATGAACAAAATAATCGTTCACAAGCTTGCTATAGACCGCTTTGGCTGTAGCTTTCCTAATCGGGTATAGTTCTATGAACTTGAAAAGAGCTTCTAGCACTACTAAAATGTAGGCAAAGTTTCCTGATGACTTGGGCAAAGGTCCGCCAAGTCCAAGCACAGTAATTCAAAGGTGTCGTTAGGCCCTATACTTTGCATAGGACCACGACTCGTACAGTTGGTAACGTTCACCTTTTGACATAAATCGCAAGTTTTCACTCTGTCAGTAACGCGTTTTGACATGTTGTTAAAATATACTACTTCACTCAGCTTTTCCGTACATTTCTTTGGTCCACAGTGACCATACGCCAAATGGTAGTAGTCTATTACTTCCGTGACGTATTTGGGGGGCCAGCATACCCGCCAAATATTACTATCTTCACCCTTACGTATGTACAAGATATGATAGTATATCTTGTAATACTTCCTTAATTTCTCTCCTTCCGGACTCCTTTCGTCATATCGGGTTTTCACCATATTTAAACAACCGTCCTCGTTCTGATGACGACGTAGATTCTTACAGATGTTCACTATTATTCTATGTCCCTCAACTTCTTTAAAATAGTATAATTTGACCATTCCATCTGCCTCATCTTTCAATACATCTTGATTAGACCCGGGCAACCACGACAGCGCATACGCTACGCAATTGTTGATCCCTTTTACGTAACAGATGTCATAGTTAAATTGCTGTAAATACAGCGACCACCTAGTCAGCCTTTCGTGAAGTAGATTACAATCCTTTAGGTAAGTGAGCGCCTCGTGGTCCGTGTGAATAATCACCTTACGGTCCCATAGGTAACCCTTTAACTTTTGGAATCCCCACACGATAGCGAGACACTCTTTCTCAGAAATCGTGTAGTTTCGCTCACTTTTTGATAAAGTTCGACTCGCGAACGCTATTGTCCGGTGTTCCTTATCCTCTCCTTTACCAACTTCTTGGAACAGTTCTACCCTCACCCCGTAATTCGACGAATCCGTTCCCAGATGGAAGGGTAGCAATAAATCAGATTGAAATAGTATGTTAGATCTTAACAACTCGTCTTTTAATCTCTCGAAAGCTGCCCGACACACGTCAGTCCACACAAACGGAACATTTTTGCGTAAGAGGTGATTCAAATTTTCATCATTAAACACTTGTCCTTTTACAAATTTACAGTCAAATCCTGTGAGCCCTAGAAAACTTTTTAACTGTTCCCTAGGCTTAGGTGGAGGACAATTCCTTATTACCTCTAGTTTCTCTGGGTCTTTCGTAATACCAGCAGTGGTAATTACATGCCCTAAAAATTTCAGTTCCTGCTTCACAAATTCGCATTTCTTTAGCTTTAGAGTCATTCCGCCACGGCGTAATGCACTAAAAACTTCATCTAACAGGTCGCAATGGTCATGCCAAGTGGCATTGGCCAACAATAGGTCGTCAACATATACAGTTAATCTTAAACTCAAAACCGGGCCGAGCACTTTATCTATGGCCCTGATGAATACGGACACAGATATATTAATTCCAAACGGCAGTATTCTATACTGATAACAACGACCCGCAAACAAGAAGGCGGTGTATGGCCTAGATTCTTCTTCGAGTTCTATTTGCTAGTAAATATCCGTCAGATCGTGGCTTGTCATGAACTTAACGTCATGAAAACGTTGCAAAATCTCCTCCATACTCTCTAGTCTTTCTGTTTCGCGTTGAACGACCCTATTCAACGTGCGTGCGTCGATCACAATACGCACACTACCACCCCGTTTTGCTACAATGACCAAACCGTTATTGTATGGACTCGTACTTCTTTCAATCACTCCCCATTCGATCATCTTATCTATCTCCCATTGCACTGCTTCCTGTTTGGACAGCGGTATAGCATACGGTCTCACGAAGAATGGTTCGTGTGGAATTACATGCAACTTGCATTTATATCATTCCACAAGTCCCGGTTTGTCTGAAAACACGCTCTTACTCCTCATTATTACTTCATACAGGCCTCGTCTTTGTTCGTGTGTTACGTTTGACACACCGTCTACAATACTTTCCAATTCACTTTCTACACTATTGTCAATGCCGAGATTCCTCACATTACAGTAGTTCAAATTCATACCTACGTCAATAGCATCCGGCCAGTTAACAATGTGCATAGCGTGGTATTGCCTATGCACACCCTATCCTGCTTCGCCAAAACTAAGTGATACTGTTTTATCTTGTGACGTACAAGTCAAAGTTTTGCTTTCGCAATTAATCACTGAACAATACTTTAATAGCCAATCTAACACGATAATTACTTCCGTATTTAAGTCTGGCACGACGACAAACTCTCGTTCAAATCGTGCCCACATATGTCGAAGTTGACAAAAATCTGTTTTGTGACCGGTTTACTGGCCTTCCCAGTAGCACCGATAATTTTCACTCCGGTTACTGGCATAACTACGATGGCAGGTCTGTCTTTCAGTAATTCAAATATTTTCCCAGATACAGCATTCAATTCTGCACCGGTGTCAATCAACACGTTTAGTTGTAGGTCGTGCTTATTAACAGACACTACTATCTGCTTGCACTTGTCCTCGGCTGTTTCTTTATTTTTCCACAGTAAACCCTCGTCTATATCCAGGTCATTCCAGAAAAAAACCATCCGGCTTTGATCCTAAATCCGGCTTATCTGGCGGCTTTTTCAGCCTCTGTTCACATACAGTGTTAATTTCAACACGTTTGTCCTGAGGCTTAGTCTGTAGCTTCGCCTCCAACACCGAAACCTTTTCCTGTGACTCGTTAACTAGTGAGTGTTGTTTTGCTATCAATTCACTAATTGTCACCTTCGTTGATTCCTCTTTGGTCAGATTGATCTCATTAGCCAATCTACCTGGAGGAATGTGCCCAGTAGTATCTGCTATTACTTCCTCTGGATCTGCGCAACCCACACTGCTACCGTCCGACCGTATAACGTCAGCTCTAACCTCAAACACGCTGTAATCTACGTGCCTTTCTACCAATCGTGTCCGGTTGTCACTAAAATTTTCGTAGTCTTCTTCCTTAATACTCTCTCAATGTTTAAACTGGGGTTTTGCGTCGGATCGGTCGGCTACTTCTACCACTAAAACTTTCGGTAAGGTCTGCCGGTTACGGCTTGAACTTTCCGTTACTACTTCAACATCCAACTCCTGCGGGACGAAACACGACGAATCTTGCTCGTGCTCCCCATTAACATCAACTATTTCTGGTAAAGTCTGCCGGTTAGGGCCAGAACTTTCTATCACTTCACAATCTTCCTGCGGGATGAGACGCGGCAATTCCTGCCCGCGCTCCCCATAAACACTTCTCCTGTATAGCCCCTATAATCTCTTAGTTCGTCGTATAAGCGGCCGAACTGCCTTAACCAGACCTCATCCCTCTCCGCATCCCCTCGCACGAAGACGGACGTGTTATCCGACATCTGATCTTCTCTCAACAATTGCGAATCATTCTTAAACTCAATCTCCATTTCCGCTGTGGGTGTTACAGCTGCCAATTTATAATCGATTTCCGGAAAACTACTTAAATTGTTCTCACTGACAGTGAATGTATTTTCTACTGCCGTGTCTACAGCTGATCTACTCCTCATGGGCGCACTCCTTTCTCCTAACACTGGCACACTCTCCCGCCGTTGATTATTCCATATGGAATTTTCATAACGATGACACCTCGGTTTTCTACTGTTATTGGGCCGCCAAAATTTCTCCACGCCCGGTCGGCCCCTCACCGGCGCGGCTAATGGTTTCCCTGTCTCGTCCCAGCAGATACACTCCGCGGATGCTGCTGAGGCGGCTGATCGCACCCTCTGGCGTTATTGCTATTCTGCGAAGCCCGTATCACGCTAGTATGATACTTGTTTCCGTCATTCCTGTTATTATTTGCATTGTACCGATTGTCATTACAGGCCGAACCACTATTGTTATTGCTGTGAAGATTGCGGTATGCATTATTCCCATAGTTATCGTTGTTGTGGTTGCTGTGGTACCCGTTGTTGTTTCCACGGCCTCTACCACTGTCGGGATTATTGCGCCAATTGTCCTCGTCCTCAACTCTTTCCAGGAAATCATTGATTGTTCTGTAATTTCTTCCTACGTAGCGTTTTGTATCATCTGGAGGCTTCCTGTAGAGTTCCCAGACTATTTCGGATTCCGTGCGGCGATCACGCAAATATTCCAACTTGCGGATCCAGCCTTCACAGAACTCCTTCATCGAGTCACGCGAATTCGCATCTAAATGCTTCGATACGACAACTTCGCGCCAGAGACTTTGTTGTTTTTGCTCTGACCAGTATTCAGCCAGAAACAAATTTTTAAACTCGTCAAAAGACAGGTTTGTGATGTTGAGGTTTAAGCCCCAACGCTTGGCATCACCAGCCAACACGTCAATAACCGCATTAATTTTTCTCTCATTAGTCCATGATCTGGCTAAAACTCTTTCACAATTTTTAATGAAATCCGTCGCGTGAATACCGCCTTTTTTCAAGGGGTCGAACCGCTCCTCTTTTGTAAACAATTCCGAACTATGTGTACAGATTGGCACATAGCTCTGTTTTTCCTCAAGTTTCTTTTTTAATTCCAACACTCCCGTAATTACTTGGCAAATGGTTGTCGCAAGCGTTTCCACTTTCCTCTTTTTCTCTTCGCAGCTATTAGCCTGCTTCCTCACTTTAGTATCCACTTCGGATACTAAAGCCTTTAAAGTTTCCTCCTTCTTTTCATCCTCTTTTTTCATTAATTAAATTTGTTCCGTCACCTTATTCTCGATGATTGGAGCAACTGCTTCTCCTACACTTTTCTCGATTCTGCTAATTTCGGAATAAAAACGAGTATTTATGCTCGCAATTTCCGCCTGAACGCCTATCTGTTTAAGATTACCCATTTCGGTATTACTCACAGCAATATTTTCTTTAATTTTATCAACTTTTGTGTTAACAACTCCAACATTGTTGTTAACAACATTAATAGCTTTGTTCTGATTGTCTAGCTTCCGCTCAATTTTTTCAGACTGAGCTTCTTGCTTGGCAGACTGAGCTTCCTACTTGGCAGCCTGAGCTTTAATTTCTGCCGATTGAGTTTCTATCTTTGAGCCTTGATGTCGTTAATCACAACATTCAATAAATCAGCTAAAATCCCGGTAACCAGCGGTTTTACTTCCGTAGCGGGAGCCTCTTTGATTGTCCCTCCGTATTCGTCATAAAGGGGTAAAGATTTCACTATCGCTTCCGATTCCGAAACATTTTCTAAAGTTTGGAATTCCATTTCTGCTCTTTGTTGCGTTTCGGCGGTCGCGTCTTTCATGCTAGCCGCCTGCCCCTGAACAATGGGTACCGCGGTGCGCGTTTCCCACTGTTTGACCGGTTGTTCCGTATCCAAGTCTACCAAATTTTGGTAATGGTTGCCTTCACTCATTTTAATAATTTTCAATATAAATGCCAAATCTCAAATATATTTACGATTACTCCCACTACTTATTCTCGCTGACGTAACCTCCTATTCGTAACCAGTACTTTGTTACGAGATTTGCACAATACAAAATTCGTGTCCAGAGAAACCTCAAATCTGAAGATTGCCGTGTCACCAGGTCACCATGTGTAACCTCCCCCTCACTTATCGACCTTAATGACAGTGAAAAATTAAACCGCGTGTACTTAATGGAAATTTGGGAAAACCAATCGTCACCGAAATTAATCTGTCGGGAAAGGGGGAGGAAAGGGTTACATCTAAATTAAAGGATAAATGCAAATGAAATTGGTGGAAATTAATTTTGAAAAAAGGGTAAAATTAATAAAGAAAGTACATGTGCGGTCGTCACGTTAACAATTAACTGGCGTTAATTAGATATTTGAGATTTGGGGAAAATTACGGTCGCCAGTCCTATGGACAACTATTATAATAACTGAAAAAGAAAGGTTATTGCAAATATAATTAGCACTAAAAGCGTGGCAACTGAAGGTTGACACATGTTGTGTGAAAACTGAAAGTTTGTCGGAAGTAATAAATTTCGCTACACTCTGACTTAATTTAGCAAAAGAATTAATAAAACCGGAAAATTGAAAGTCAACTTAGTGACTGAAATTAATAGTGAGATTTGTTTCTGAAGCACTACGAAATTCATAAAAATAAGGTTAGTCTCGGGCCACCTCAACAATCATTTCAAAAGCTACTTGAATCTACGCAATTTAGAAATAAGAGATTTAACTTTGAACTTGAATTAAATGATTCTGAACAATTAACAATAGTAAAATTTAGTACGTACCAAGCTGAGCTGCTGTCACAGGTAAGCTAAAATATGGTAACAAGACCCGCACTCTTAATTTGTGCTTGTGTTATCTAAATATTGTAGCCAGCTATGAATACTTTAACTGAACTTTGATATTAAAGCAGTGGAATGGAATGATATTACTATAATGCTGGCATTTGAATTTCAACGACACTCAGGTTCATTCCGGAAAAAGAATGGACCCTGCTTGGTAATGCAATTGGGACAATGAGCAACAAAGGTTCATACTAAGTTGCTGTAATTTTGTAAATGGAACAATTTTAAAAGCTGAGGTCTGCCACACAGTTCTAAGACTTTACGTGCTTCCAGTCTTCCTTGTTGGTTGATTGAAGGTTTGAAGTCGTCGGTCGAGGAGGTAGCGACAGTCACTCATTGTCGGCCGCCGCTGTTGCAGAAGCTTGATGGTGGCGTGCCTTCTTCTCGACACGGTCTCCAGCCGAAACGGGCTCTTGATGTGTGCCAGATAATGCTTCCCGTCCGCGACACCATGTCAGAAACTAACATAGCAAGTCGAGCGCGATTACATGCTGCCTAACCCCGAAAGCGCGGAAACTCGTGGGAGCGTCACACAATATACCTGCTCCACCACCAAACTCCAGCCAGACCCTCTCTGCCCGCGCTCCACGTTGCGGAGTTAACACTACCAAAGATCGTAAACTCTTTGGTTCTCCACACGACCTATCGATGTAATCGTTCGATAGCATAGTTTTCCCTAGGCCAGACCCAGCGTAAAAATACAAATAATATTTAGAAAAGAAACCAATTATACATCGACATAAAAGCATATATATACAAATAGTAAAACAATTACAATATACAAAGACACAGAAACGTCATATCCTCAGGTAAAAAAGTAAGGAAAAAATTTATGGTACAACAGATGGAAATAGGAGGATATGCATTTCCGGCGTTACAAATGAACAACATATGAGTACGGAATATGGACTGAGAAGAAACCAAAGAAAGAAGAAAGTAATGAGAAGGAGCAAAAATAAGAACAACTTAACATCACACTTTTGGATCCCGAAGGAAAGGTACGTAACTCTGCTACCTAGGTAGCAAAACAGTCCTTGACGGACGGAGTGAAGAGAACATAAGAAGCATATTAGCACTGATACTGGCTATGCTAAGTCTGTTGGTACAATACGTAGCCCTTAATTTGAGGAAGAAATTTCTGAGACTGTACGTTTGGAGCACAGCTTTGTGGTAGTGAGATATGGGTATTGATAAAACGGGAACAGAAGAGAATCGAAACATTTGAGACGCGGTGTTACCGAAGAATTTTGATAGTTACATGGAGTGATAACGTAAGGAGTGAGGAAGTTCTTCGCAGAATCGGCGAGGAAATAATGTATGGAAGACACTGAAAGAAGAAGGCACAGGATGATAGGACATCAGCTAAGACCTCAGGAAATAACTTCCACTGTCTAGAAGGATCTGTAGAGGGTAAAAATTGCAAAGGAAGGCAAAGACTGGAATTTTTCTATTAAATACTTGACGAAATAGGTTGCAAGTGCTGAGTCCAGATGAACAGTTTGGAACAGAAGAGCAATTAGTGGCTGGCTGCATCAAAGCAGTCAGATGACTAACAGAGCGAGGTGGTTAGCACACTGTACTTGCATTCGAGAGGACGACGGTTCAATCCCGCGTCTGACCGTCCTGATTTAGGTTTTTCGTGATTTCCCTAAATCGCTTCAGGCAAATCGCGGGATGGTTCCAGTCCAAGGGCACGTCCGACTTCATTCCCCAACGTTCCCTAATCCGATAGAACCGATGACCTCGCTGTTTGGTCCCCTCTGTCCAATCAACCAACCAACATCTTAGCCTAGAGCTAAGCGAATGAATTGTGGCTTAAAGGCGGGCATTGCTATGAAGCAGATGACACTTTACGGCGGACGCCTTTTTTTCAGCACCAATCAGTTTTAAACTGCCTCGTAGGAATGTGTTGTTTAGGTACACATTACCTGTTGGTGTCACAGTTACATCGAAAAACATTATGATGCTTCTTTCAACTACAGTAGCAGAAGACGTCACAAACATACAAACACAAGATTATTGATTAAAATGTGGGTGTGGAAGAAAGGACCCAAAGACAACTGTGTATGCCTTTGTCAAAAATGTCAGCATACGCCGACACAGTTGCAACGAAAAACATTATGATGCTTCTTTCAACAACAGTAGCAGAAGACGTCACAAACATACAAACACAAGATTATTGATTAAAATGTGGGCGTGGAAGAAAGGACCGAAAGACAACTGTGTATGCCTTTGTCAAAAATGTCAGCATACGCCGCAAGTTGAAATGGTATGACCACTCGTATCCCTTGTGACTAAGCTGCGTCACTCACTAAAGTTCAATTTTCCATTCGTGTTACAGCCTATCTACTAGTCAATACAGTTGTGCAGTATAAACAGTGAACCTAGTTTACGGTTACACAAATCCCCGAGAACGATAGCGTTAGCACTGTACTACCCCGTCCGAATATGTCCAGTCTGAATCTCATAGGCACTCACCGATTTTGCGCTATCAACTGCTGCCTGTTCACGATAGTGGCTGCCCTCAAAATTAGCGATTAACGATCCAATAAAGTTTATTTTTCTTTCCGTATGACTGACAGTAGAGTCGCTTTAAGGAGCCGAGCGCCTGGGGCACTTGAGCGAAGGCTTCCAGGGAATTCCATTACGTAGTCACCTTGTTGTTCGGTTCCAGCCTTCTTGTAACAAGAAAACTCGCAACTGAGGGACCAACATCCAACGCTGAAAAGTGCTACAATGAGAAACTCCTGAGAGCGACGCTGGAATTCGCGTGTCACACCCTTGTGCTCTGTTCAATAAACTTCCAGTAGCGTGTTTTCTCGGGTTCCGCCAAGGTTTTAAATCTTTATTATTCACAATATCTATACTAGCGATCCAGCCGTCGTCTTGATGCAGTGCATGATGTGTCATTACGCGTACTCGCTGCCTGGATTCCATGCAGACTGTCTTGTTATTTTAATTTCTGCTGCCAGCAGTGAGCGGATTTACGTTATTATGAAAGAATATGTTTTTTCGTCAAAGAGGAGATTAATCCAACTGTCAAACTGCCGATGTACATCTGTTGCTGAGTGGTGTACGTGTGTCTGACCTCCATTCAGTTTTCTCTCTCTCTGCTGAGCGTAGCAGCTGATCAGCTACTCAATCGCATTGTCTGCGGTTTGCAAAAGCTAACAACATTAATATTCAGTTGAAAGAACGTAAGATGGCAGTGGATGACAGAATCGGTAGTGTTATCATTTGAATTATAAAATTTAAAATTGTAAAGCTTTTGAAATTCTCATTTTTGTTGCTATAGTTTCCAAATACCTTCTCTAGCCGAAATTCCAATCTTCGTAACAACCAGTTTTCAAATCCGGAGTATAGGCCTACAGGCTTGATGTGGGAACGTTGGCTGGTATACAGTTACCTGCAAGAGAAACAGAAGCGAATGAATATAAATATAACAACCATACATTTGTGAATAAGATTAAGTTTAAATTGCTCCAAATATTTTTCTTTACTGTGGTTAACCGTCCGGCATATTCATTAAGCAGTTTGAGAAAAAACATGTTCAGAGCAATCTAAACAGACACGTGACGGAGTCGTTCACTGCAAAGTTATGTTAATGAAATTTTATGTTAATGACACCTTAGTCCTCTTGAATGGTACAGAGTAGGACATTGTTAACAGGCATTCATAATGAAATGCACGCACGGTAAGACCAAATCCGTCAGTTAAGTCAAAGTACATAACTGCATTAACTTTTTCGATATTAGTATAAGAAATAAGGATCCAACACATATTGTGACTGATACAGGAGACAAGAGGGCTCCAATTAAGCCACACCTGGACATAGTGAGGTCCCCCAGAAAAATTTACGGTTTAGATCAATTATTAGCTTCGCTCATAAAGCGTGGCCCCTTTAAAGACTGACTGACAGTAGAGTCGCTTTAAGGAGCCGAGCGCCTGGGGCACTTGAGCGAAGGCTTACAGGGAATTCCATTACGTAGTCACCTTGTTGTTCGGTTCCAGCCTTCTTGTAACAAGAAAACTCGCAACTGAGGGACCAACATCCAACGCTGAAAAGTGTTACAATGAGAAACTCCTGAGAGCGACGCTGGAATTCGCGTGTCACACGCCAGCTGTCGTCCAGGGTCGTTGAGACTCTCAAGATCGGAAATTGGGAGACTCTACACGAAGATTTGCATGTGTAGTTACTCAGCCAGTCCAAATTGATCCCACCATTGACGAAGATGATATGATGGGAAACACAGCGCCCTGTGGGAACTTGAACCAAACTGTGTGCAGGGCCATCCATGATATCGATCAATGACACTGGAATGGTAGAAGGACTCGACGCTCTGAGGAATGTAGAATCAGCCAAAGCAATCAGAGAACAGTGAGGACTGAGTGGAATCTTCTGCTCAGATAGAACAATCAGGCACCATACAATGTAATTTACGCACTGTTTCCCAGAAAGCGCTCTAACTTTGCTTCCTGTAAGCAAGCTAGCCTATTGTCTAACTAGTTATCGAATTTCAAGTCGCATCCTCGCATTAATGCCCCATTTCATCTTCACTTCGACATCTTCATCTTCCATTCCATGTCGGATGAACTTTCCTAAATCTTCATGTATCGCATTGCATATCATTGCGTGACTACAGGTTTCAAATTTTACGTAGTTCTCTTCCCTGAGAGTTAATCACTGCAGGCCACTGGACAGTGCCCTGCTTAGAGTGGAATTAGGACCAGTGGAGAAAGGAACGAGCTAAGCTGCAGAGAGAGGCTCCTCAGAGCAGTGGGATACGTAAGATCATGACCGACGGTTGTCAACAAGTAGCCGTACGACACCAGAGGAGATGGCTATGTCATGCAGACGTTCCACCTGCCGCCCATGCCCGGATATAGCACCAGTCCCGTGAAGTGGTAAACTGGTTAACACCACCCTACTGGCCCAGTTACTGAGTCGTGTCTATGCCTAGTCAGAGAGACCCGAGATTAAACTTATTTGCATTGCTGGTCTGTAAATGATAATAACAATAAATTTAAATTTTTCCATGTTTTATTTAATTTGCTATATTTTGGAGTCAAGTATGCGGCCATTTTCGTATAGCTACCTCAGTCAGTTTACTTTATTATATTTTAGATCCCAGGGTGGTGCCATTTCATGTCAGTCTTTCAATCAGTTTATTTTATTACAGCAGAAATTCAGAGTTTTTTGGTAGCCAAGAACTACAGCATATTAATAGGGGATCAAACCATTTAGTAATCCATATAAAGGCATGATTTCACGTAATGGTATTGAGGATAATAAATCTTCAGCTTGATGAAAACGAGATTAACAAAGAATTATCACTCCTCGAAAATTTCTCCGAACTAAACTATTTTGTACCACAAAGGTACAAATAGATATTGAAAAATAAACAAAACTTAGTCACCATTGGATTTCTCTCGGAAAGCGATATTAGAAGCATTGTAAGACAGACACCCACAGAAAGGAAGCATTAGAATATATAAAATTGTGTACGAAGATTGTGAGACAATGTACAGGTTGTCACTAAATTCCTTTAACAGCCTTTGAGGTCAGATTTCTTGCACCAAAACAGGAATAAAATGTCTAGTAAACTGCATACCGTAAGAGCTATGAGTACTTGTTCATCTTCGGTACTGTGAAATACATTTCTCCTACTGGAAGTTCTCTGTTTTCCATATTTTGCGAGGAGATAGTCTGTCTAGTACAAGTGGGCTTAAAACGCATACATTAACAGCTTTTGGCACTTGTTCAATAGAGCACATGTGTTTCATAATAGCGAAGGTGAGCAGCTGCTCATAGCTTGCGAAGTGTGGCTTTTAGAGTCCATGTTTACCAGACATTTTTTCTGGTTTTGGAGAAAGGAACCCGTCCTCAGAGTCCGTAATGGAATTTCAGCTACACCTTATACATCGTACCAACTGGCAGGAGGTTTTAGATTCCACTGAAACAACAAACAAAATTATTTTAGCGAAAATAAGGAAGCGCTTCCACAATGCATCTCATAACCAACGAAGAGACGTCACGAAGCATTTATGATTTACTCAGTCGTTCATATGTAAATAAAGGTAAGAAAATAAGTATTCTAAAAGAAATTGAAACTTTTAAACAGTTTAAACATGTCAACGAACAAATAGAACTTTGGAACAGAGGATATCTCGATAAATTTTCAGTTAGTTTGCTAATGGCTAATCAAAGTTGTAACGTCCCCTTTGAAAAATTATTGAATTGCTGTGCTGATAAATTTCTTACATTATTTGATTTTCAAACAGCTGAGCAAAACTGAACGTACTCAGACATTTTGGTCTTTAACTATTCTGATCAACACTAAACTGACACACAATATTTATAGCGCAACGCAATCTGACTTTCAAAAATCCCTACAAAAGAATGGCCCTAACTACCATTAACCTATACCTTTCACAAATCACTTACCTCGCAAAAATCTTCATTACTCGAACTACAGCAATACAGCGAGCGCCACTACTGCCAGCTAAATAAACGATTCAAACTACTAGGCACTAACTACTGATAGGCATAGTTAGCAAATGAAAGATTTTGATAGAGAACAAACAATTTATTTACCTTAATAGTGTTCAAAAGTCATAATATATGTAGCAGTTCATGACATCCATTCTTACAAATGTACTGTGTCTGATGGACACACGTCCAGATCATCCGCTCTCAAAAATTCGCTATCTCACTTCTCCACATCCGCCACTGCTGGCGGCTCACCTCCAACTGCGCAACGCTGCGCGCTGCTGTTAACAAGCAACTGCCCGCTACAATGGCGAATATTCCAACAACAATGCCAATCAGCCACAGACTGTACACAGCACAGCCAGTGATTTTCGTACAGAGCAGTACGTGGCGTTACCAACATAAAAACCTAAACAGCCAACTTACATAGCCCCCATGCTCCCCACAAAAAATTTTACAAATTGATTTGGGCAGTGGCCAACACAGATTTGAAAAAAATTTTCATAATTACAATAACAAAGATATCAAATGCACACACTTATTGATAAAATGTTGATCAAAAGCTAAAATTTTCTCACAGTCCATAAAGATGGTCCTGATCATTCATCACAGTAAAATTGCAGTGTTTTTCTTCTCAAAGTCTGAGCATTAAAAGAAAATGCACACAGAAGTAGTGCCTTTCATGAAGTCTTGAAGAAGTAGTGTTGTCCTTCCAACGGAAAGACAGTGCTGACTCTTGACATGCACACAGGTAATGGGCCACAACAGAGCAAACCCACAGCAGAGTCAGTCGAAGTTTTGAAGAATATTGGTAAGTAGGTCATCACAGAGCAGACCCACTGTAGCCCTGCCAACATAAAATTCAGATAACATTTGAACTAATACAGGCCTTACAAAAGAATCGAAATAACATATACATAAATGTTACAGGAATTATGAGATAAGTAAATACATAAAAGGTCAGAATAACTTTCGAAACATCAACTTCACACATGAGCATTAAAACAAAACAGAATAAATAATGTCTAAACATCTTTACAAAGTAAATAACACATTATCAGAAAAATTCTACAACGTAAATCTTATTAGCTAAACACATAAAGACAGGAAAACACAAAAGTACACGACAGGGTTTGTTTTCAGTGTGACATTTGGTACTGCAGTCCAAGCAAAAACTTCATTCTGTAGATCTTTCCTCTTATTTCAACATTTGTTTCCACCAAAAAAAATCCTATCGAAGCATGCTTTCTGTATTCTGTTCACATCCTCTTTCAAAAATAGTTTTTTTCCACTGTACACTACTTTTTTGGCCAAAACATTTTCTTATAGCTTCTCAATGCATTTCTTCCAGTTCATTATAGTTAGTTTCTTATACAGTTTACCCCCTCTTAAGCTAACTTAAATCTACTGAGCTCAGATATATATACCAAGGGACGAGGCAATGCAGCAGCACATAACAAATTAACACAAACAGCAATGACAAAAAAATGGAAATTGGCAAAGCAAGCAGCAGTACATTTAAATTAGCAAGGCAAATGCAATATCACAACTAATATAAGGCAATGTGCAGCAACAAGAAAAATTAATCAGTAGTGAAACTGGCTTAACAGAGTAATACAAAGTGAAATTTAGTAGGACTATGCCTGGCAAACAGCAGCAGAAAATGCAATAACTTATATCTAAACATGACAAAGCTCAAGCAGAAAAAATATTACACTAGAGATGGCCTTGTCTAATACCTATGTCACATCTTAACACTAGAGTGATGCATCACTGTAACTTACTCTAGCAGACAAGTTACCAAGTCACTGACAAAAATTATGTATGCAATTCCTGTGAAGTGGAAATGTCTTTTTGTGCTCCCACATTATTTTGGAACTAGATCATAAAATTATTATTTACTTGATCTGTAGGCATAAAATATTTATATTAGTACATCTATAAAATTTTATTTTAACCAATCCTGCTGTGCAGCTAGAAACTAGATATTAAACAAAATGAGCAAATACACTCCTGGAAATGGAAAAAGGAACACATTGACACCTGTGTGTCAGACCCACCATACTTGCTCCGGACACTGCGAGAGGGCTGTACAAGCAATGATCACACGCACGGCACAGCGGACACACCAGGAACCGCGGTGTTGGCCGTCGAATGGCGCTAGCTGCGCAGCATTTGTGCACCGCCGCCGTCAGTGTCAGCCAGTTTGCCGTGGCATACGGAGCTCCAGCGCAGTCTTTAACACTGGTAGCATGCCGCGACAGCGTGGACGTGAACCGTATGTGCAGTTGACGGACTTTGAGCGAGGGCGTATAGTGGGCATGCGGGAGGCCAGGTGGACGTACCGCCGAATTGCTCAACGCGTGGGGCGTGAGGTCTCCACAGTACATCGATGTTGTCGCCAGTGGTCGGCGGAGGTGCACGTGCCCGTCGACCTGGGACCGGACCGCAGCGACGCACAGATGCACGCCAAGACCATAGGATCCTACGCAGTGCCGTAGGGGACCGCACCGCCACTTCCCAGCAAATTAGGGACACTGTTGCTCCTGGGGTATCGGCGAGGACCATTCGCAACCGTCTCCATGAAGCTGGGCTACGGTCCCGCACACCGTTAGGCCGTCTTCCGCTCACGCCCCAACATCATGCAGCCCGCCTCCAGTGGTGTCGCGACAGGCGTGAATGGAGGGACGAATGGAGACGTGTCGTCATCAGCGATGAGAGTCGCTTCTGCCTTGGTGCCAATGGTGGTCGTATGCGTGTTTGGCGCTGTGCAGGTGAGCGCCACAATCAGGACTGCATACGACCGAGGCACACAGGGCCAACACCCGGCATCATGGTGTGGGGAGCGATCTCCTACACTGGCCGTACACCACTGGTGATCGTCGAGGGGACACTGAATAGTGCACGGTACATCCAAACCGTCATCGAACCCATCGTTCTACCATTCCTAGACCGGCAAGGGAACTTGCTGTTCCTACAGGACAATGCACGTCCGCATGTATCCCGCGCCACCCAACGTGCTCTAGAAGGTGTAAGTCAACTACCCTGGGCAGCAAGATCTCCGGATCTGTCCCCCATTGAGCATGTTTGGGACTGGATGAAGCGTCGTCTCACGCCGTTTGCACGTCCAGCACGAACGCTGGTCCAACTGAGGCGCCAGGTGGAAATGGCATGGCAAGCCGTTCCACAGGACTACATCCAGCATCTCTACGATCGTCTCCATGGGAGAATAGCAGCCTGCATTGCTGCGAAAGGTGGATATACACTGTACTAGTGCCGACATTGTGCATGCTCTGTTGCCTGTGTCTATGTGCCTGTGGTTCTGTCAGTGTGATCATGTGATGTATCTGACCCAAGGAATGTGTCAATAAAGTTTCCCCTTCCTGGGACAATGAATTCACGGTGTTCTTATTTCAATTTCCAGGAGTTTATATACGAAGTAATGTGTGAAACGTCATTCACTAGGCAAATGGCATCTCTTAAGGCAGTAAAAAGTCTCTCAACTAGAAAGACAATAGATGTAAAAATGTTTCTCATCATTTCATTAGACAGTTTAGTAAACATCATAAATTAAGTGCGCCACAGTGTAATCGTATGATTTCAAGTTTGGGCGTGTCGTATTTGCGATGCTTTCTACAAAGAAATGTCAAAAGTGAGGTTAATGGCCTCTTTTTTTCTCCACCTGTGCCTCTGAAAGGCACACACTAATGGCTTTTTTCCAGGCGATTGTCGCGCTGCTGGGTGCTCACAGTGACCTACCTTCCTTACCGAAATATTTACGACATCAGTTTCTGCTACAGTGACAGTTTGATACAATTAAAATCACAGGTCGAAATATTTGCGTTACAAATCAGTAGAAACAAAATCTATTAATATAACAGTGTCCAAAACATTTTGGTCAGCATTGTGATACGTTCATGCATATTCACACACTTCATAACTCTTAAAGTACGATTCTTGGTTTCCAACATGCTTTTTCCACAAATCAGAGTTCCTAGCCACTACTCATTATTCCTTACCTTATTACACATATACATATTAGTCGACAGTTCTTCAATATTTCATCATAATAAATATGTACATAATCAAATTCCTCATACAGCATCAGCTTATTGATCATCAATATACCTGAACAGCATAATACACATCTTCATCTTAAAGACAACATCATAACGTCTCAGTCAGATCTCAAAAACGTCATAGCTTTCTTCTATAATTTCAGAAACTGAAGAAAATTCTCTGCTCATTTCAATAGTGTCATCTACCTCAAATGTACTTTAAAAATCATGACCCCATACCAAATACATCATTCAAAGCTCTCATAGCATCACAATGGTTCCAAAAAAATATGAACAGTTCACAAAGTACAGACTAAATACAATTTCATAAGTGTGAAGTTATCCAACGGTGTAATTACGTAAATATCTGTCACTGTTGTAGTAAAATAAATGTTTTTCTCTCTCAGTTAAATGATCAGATAGCTGTGTAATTTATTTGTTAGAGAAATATGGTACAGATGTGTAAAGTTGTATAAGCAAACACCATATTAACTAGGGCTCCTTGTGCTTGCGAAACACGTGGTACACAAAGTAAGTGTGTAGCCCCTGAGGATTAATGCAATTATACCCTCAGGTGTTACAGATTACAGCAATGGAATGAAATGTATCACGGAAAACTTCCTTTGTAATTCAAAAGTCTTTAAAAATAAATGTTTTAAGTACAAAATTAATCACTCAAATGCGTCTCTGTAGCGCTAAATGTGCATCTTGCTGTAAGATAATTCTGTGGAAGTGTCGTAGTTATCATGCTCTGTAAGCAGGTTCTGTTGAAGTCAGTGTACTCACAAAAGTGAAATGCTTTGCGTATAGATATCGTAGTTATTATGCTTATTGCTGTGATGAAGAATGTACTGTACTGTAACGTATTGTTGTGCTACAGAAAAGGCTGTCTCATTGTAGCTATACCACAAAAGTTACTACTAAAACATGTTTTACTATCCAGAATATACATAAAAACTGTGCAGATATAAAACAGATACACCACAAAAGCAACAGTGTAAATTGTGTCACTTATTAGTAGTGTCGTGATACAGTCGTGTAGCTGTCAAATAAACTAACCACTGTATCATCTGGTATCTCTCAGAAAGCACTAAAGTGCTTTTGGTTTAATTGAAAATACATTATGGATTTAAAAATCCATAATGTATTTTCAAGTAAACCAAAATGTTGCAGTAAAATCTCATTAGCAGTAGTGTTATATGTTCTAAGTATGTAAGCCTGATAGTCGTTACATAATCATGCAACTAACAAGCAAGAATGTACACATAACAACACTGTGTCATCTGTTCACTATAACAATGCATTCGTAATTTCTGTTTAAGTAAGTTCTCTTGGATCTCGACTGGATATTTAACTTCAAACATTGTTGCATATTAACAGATTCTAAGTCTGAAAAATTGTACTAGTAGCGTGAAGTGAAAAATTTTATACCAAAGACTAAGTTAAAAAGCAGATTGTCTTTCAATAAACGGTTTTACATGTGAAATGTGGTGCAATCCTTTACTCTACCTAGTACGCAGAGTTTCAGCTTGAACGCAATTATCATGCAGTACACATCGGTAAAGAATACTGGAATTTTTCTCAAGGTTAGCGTCTATGTTATATTTCTCTGAGCCAGCTGGCGCACGTGGCTGCCTGCGGTGCGAGTCATTGTCTGCTATCTCTTTGTTGGCGTGTGTCGTTATTTGGATTAGAAGACCTAACTTCTACAAATTCATCTTGTTGAGAGGGCCCAACCCTGTTTGAATGTCGCCAGTTCTGATGAAATTCAGGTCTGTCGTAATGTTTATATCGTCTGTCGTCGTGTAGGTAATTTCTGTAATTAATTTCTTGTCGGTCACATGGTGGAGAACTTCTCCCTGAGTCGTAACTGCACGGAGGACCGTTGTGACTGAAGTTATACTGTCACATTCATTACTACGTAAATGTGATCTTTCTCTGTAATTATTACTACTCTGCCAACGGTTGTCATACGGGTGGTGTCTGTTTTGGTCGCGATTTGCGTTGTAAGAATAGCCTTGTCGTGTCCAATTATTATTTCTGTCATCGCAGAATTGTGAGGGATGTGAAGTGTAGTTGTTGTGCTCCTGTTTTCGCGTTTGGAGATTGTCAGTGCCAATTTCCAATTCTTGTAACAGTCCCTGAAAAGCTTCAATGTCGTCTTTGCAACGTCCTGCCGAAATAATATGTCGTATATGTTCAGGCAATTTGATTAAGCAAATATGGATGAGTTCTGAGGGGCTGTAAGGGTCTGACAGGTACTGATTCTTGTGCAACATGTCTTCAAAATATTTCACAAGACTGAAAAATACAGATTGTTCGAAATGTTTCATCATTATGATGTTATGTTTTACTCGGTCTTGTGTGGCTTGAGACCAATATGCTGAGAGGAAGGCATGATAAAATTCTCCTTCACTGTGACAATCATGAATGACCGATCGCATTCTTACAGCTGGTTCATTCTATAAGTAGCCACACATAAATTCTAATCTGTGCTCTAATGACAAGTTGGGAGGAAAACAATGAGAGAACTGATGAAGCCACGCTTGTGGATGAATGTCGTTGCCGGAATTCTTAAATGTTTTGAATTTATGTGTAGTAATAAACAGCTTATAGTCAAAATCATCATGTCGGCGAGTCGCATGTCGGTCATTGTTACGTCGTTTCGGCGGTTCCATCTCAAAATTCGGTGTACCTTGCCAATTTCCGAAGTGCCCTGCGTTATTATTTAGTGGCTGTTCCGAATTTCTGTGTCCCTCTTCCCGTACTGGAACGCGAGTGTCCTCTGAAATATGTCATTATTGTATTACCTGTGTCAACTGATATTGTACTCCCCGGGTTTCTCTTTGGTGTTGCGTATTAATTTGATTCTGATTTTGTTTGAATTTCCTAATTTGTTTGTACTCTTCTGTATCATTAAAGACTACCGGTTTTCTGTCATTCAGATTATGATCTACCTTCGTAGATAAATTATTTAGCTGATCCGAAAGTTCGACTACTTTCTGTGATAGTGAACTTATTTCCTCAGTGTGTTTTTCTGAACCAAGTTTCAGAGTGTCCATTTGTGTTGAAATCGTATCTACCGTGTCCTTTAAGTTTTCCTGAGTTTTTGGAAGTTGCGTAACCGAATTGGTAGATGCAACTGAGTCAATCTTAGCTTGCAAGGTCTCATTATTTTCGTGAACAACAGTTTTCAGTTCATTTATGGCTGCTTCGTGATTCTGTAATGTATTTTCATGCCGGGAAAAAATAGGTTGGAAATACTCACAAATTTGTGTTTTTACTTTATTACAGACTTTTTGACATTTCGATTCGATTTTATGTAACTCAGTAGTTAAATCTTCATGTGTTTGTTCAAGCGTGGTGTCTAACCCTTGAAGATTTTGTTCCACTGTGTCTAACTTTTGAAGATTTTGTTCCATTGTGTCTAACTTTTGAAGATTTTGTTCCATTGTGTCTAACGTTTGAAGATTTTGATCCATTGTGTCGAACTTTCGAAGATTTTGTTCCATTGTGTCTAACTTTTGAAGCTTTTGCTGTGTTTGTCCCATTTGTTGTATTAATTGTAATAGCAATGCACCGGTGTCTGAAACATATTCCTCAGGGCTTTTCGGCAGTGAATTTGCACCCGCAACATTCACATTTTGACAAGCAGAAAATGTATCTTGACTTATTTGAGAAATCAGTGAGGACCCACAACCTGAATCTACAGTATTTGTGAGATTGTGTCCTGTCATTTTGGATTCCTGAGACGAGCTGTTGCCGACCGATCGATCGATAATTCTTCCGTGTTCACTACCTGTTTCACTGTCTACGCCATTATTTGCCGCCCGCTCCATTTCCCTATGCACAATTACCAAATTACCACTTTGAATGTCTGTTAATTCGTTACACAGTGGTGCTGATAAGGTACGCTCGTCGTCACTATCATTTCTCAGTTTACTTTGGAGCCTAGTGTTACGCTTTTCACACGCCATTATTGTCACAACATTTCACACGATAACACAGAAAAGCACAATTTGAAGAGCAAAATTAGAAAACACATTAACATAGCTCTGAAAATAATATCTAGTTAATTGCAAGCGCAGCTGCGAAATACTTGGTGCAAATCTACATGCATGCCACAACTGTTTTACTGTAAAACAATGAAAAACTACAACTACAAAGGAAATTATCTCAATGATTACAGGCTAGTAATAAACAATAGCTACACTAATTACACAAACTACAAGAAAAAATCAGAAGATTCCAGTGAGGTATCCTCAGCTAAGGATCGACATATGTAACGTCCGCTTTGAAAAATTATTGAATTACTGTGCTGATAAATCTCTTACATTATTTGATTTTCAAACAGCTGAGCAAAACTGAACGTACTCAGACATTTCGCTCTTTACCTACTATGATCAACACTAAACTGACACACAATATTTTTAGCGCAACGCAAACTGACTTTCAAAAATTCCTACAAAAGAATGGCCCTGACTGACATTAACATATACCTTTCACAAATCACTTACCTCACAAAAATCTTCGTTACTCGAACTACGACAATACAGCGAGCGCCACTACTGCCAGCTAAATAAACGATTCAAACTACTGAATGCACTAACTACTGATAGGCATAGTTAGCAAATGAAATATTTTGATAGAGAACAAACAATTTATTTACCTTAACAGTGTTCAAAAGTCATAATATACATAGCAGTTCATGACATCCATTCTTACAAATGTACTGTTTCTGATGGACACACGTCCAGATCATCCGCTCTCAAAAATCCGCCATCTCACTTCCCGACATCCACCACTGCTAGCGGCTCACCTCCAACTGCTGTTAACAGCCAACTGCCCACTACAATGGCGAATATTCCACCAAAAATGCCAACCATCACAGACTGCACACAGCACAGCCAGCGATTTTCATACAGAGCTCTACGTGGCGTTACCAATATAAAAACCTAAACAGCCTACTTACAAAGTCAAAGACGCAGCTCCACTCGTAGTTTCCACAATGACTGTTAGGATTATTTGTATTGTCAACATAGAGTATACAAAATTAAATTTTAATGTTTCACTATTTTTGTCAACGAAACGTTTTATTTACTTTATTTTACTAGCCCTTTAATTTAATAAATGGCTTATTCTTGAAAAAACAATCCTTAATTGGTGAATTAAACTTATAACTGGTATGTCCAGAACAGATAGTCCTCTCATTAAATCATCCCCCTACTTCTACTTTCTTGCCATTAAGTGTGACATCGAAGGCAGTCATGTTTAAATTAACAGAACAGTAATGTTGCAAAAAAGGAAGGAAAACTGCTTCGAAAATCTTGATACCGTTAACAGGGAATCAATTTCAGGGGTTAGGTGGAGGGATACGACGATTCCAGGCAGACTGACCCGAGAGTACAGTATGTAGAGCGCGTCCACTGCTGTGCCCATGTCTTTCCAGCTGCGAGAAATGCTTGCCCAGGCCTTGGGCGAGAGTCAGGAGTGGCTGCTTCTTGTTATCCCCTCTTGAGTTAATATCCGGCGATAGCGGGTGCGTCACTCAGTAATTTGAATGACGAATCTATGCAGCCGCCTCTGTCGAGTTATCAAACTTGTAATTATTCAGTCTTTCTCGGTCCATCCCACCGATACCAACGATCCAGGAATATGAACAGTTTTCTATGTGGTGAGCCCACCTCGTCATTACCTGCCTTTTCTGCATCCTCCATTTTCGCCACTCTGGATATGCACTTGATAAATTGACTACCAGCAGTAATGTGCTGTTCCTAGGTTCTCTGTAAAATCTGTGAGTGATCCAATGTAAAGTCCCATTTATTTTCATGTACCTCTTGCACATAGTTATGTGTCAACTTTGGTATAATGAACACGGTCCTGGCAGGCCAATATCAACTATGTTCACATTGCAAGCGGTATTAACTTACTTTACTTGCTTTTATCTGATAAATGTAAATTCTTGTGTTGATTAACGGCCGCAGGAAGGAAGTACATAATCTCCGCTAGACACAGTAACAGGAAATCTACTGTCAACAGATTTACAGGACAAAAATCAATACAATGAAAGGACACAGACCTCTCGTGCAATTAGCTTGTGGAAGATGCAAATGAAATAATCATCCTCCTTGTGAGTGGTGTGATTTGATACTGCAAGCACGGCAACATTTCCTGAAAAGATTATCCCCACATCAACTACCACATCCAATCACTTCCTAATACCCACTTTACGGCATGCTCTGCAGTGCCATATCTTTGTACATTTGCGGTCTTATGTGCTACCAGTCTTTTATCAAAAGTAATAAGTCTTTTACTGAACTAGCAAGAGGTAGTGGAAACGCACGTCAGGTATTGTATTAGTAGCCGAAGACGGGTAGCTACAAGTGCGGCGACATGTAGTTCAGATAACGTGAATGTAAGAGATTGCGAGATGAGGCTAGCAGCCGTCAGTGGGAAACCGAGCGAAGGAGCGGTAATGTCATACCAGTTGGGTCGTTGTCAGCACTTCAGGGCAAGTCTTAATTATGAGTGACGTGACTAGGGTCCAGATTTTAGTGAAACAAATGCGCCTTGTGACGATGTAAATACGTCTGTTTTTTGAGGCAGATACACTTCATCTCCTAAGTCTCGCAGCACCTCCAGCTAAGTAGCTGGCACCTAGGGGTGAAATGAGTACAAAAAATATAACACTAACAATCGAGGACACTAAATAAATTTAAATAAATGGAACACTGTCGTGGCGTAGGTTGAAAAGTGTCTATTAACGGAAAACCATTATTCAATTTTCTAATGTCACATATTTGTAAAACAGCTGGTTGGGAAACTTGGGGATAAGTACACCATACGATTTCCTGGAGCTTAACTCTCAAAAAATGGCTTAGACGACATATAATGGTGTTGTAAAATAACTGGACCGCGAGCGATCAATTGGACTGGCAACCGTATGAAATGTTCACCTAAATTTTAGACCTCATAGCAACAAATAGACCGGAACTTTTCGACTCCGTGAATGTAGAAGAGGGTATCAGTGATCATAAGTCAGTGGTTGCATCAATGACTACAAGTGTAATAAGAAATGCCAAGAAAGGAAGGAAAATATATTTGCTTAACAAGAGTGATAGGGCACAAATCGCAGAATATCTGAGTGACCACCATCAAACGTTCATTTCTGAGGAAGAGGATGTGGAACAAAAATGGAAAAAATTCAGAAACATCGTCCAGTACGCCTTAGATAAGTTCGTACCGACTAAGGTCCAAAGCGAGGGGAAAGATCCACCGTGGTATAACAATCATGTACGAAAGGTACTACGGAAACAAAGAAAGCTTCATCATAGGTTTAAGAGTAGTCGAATCATAGCTGATAAGGAAAAGCTGAACGAAGCGAAAAAGAGCGTAAAGAGAGCAATGAGAGAAGCATTCAACGAATTCGAACATAAAACATTGGCAAACAATCTAAACAAGAACCCTAAAAAGTTTTGGTCATATGTAAAATCGGTAAGCGGATCTAAATCCCCTATTCAGTCACTCGTTGACCACGATGGCACCGAAACAGAGGACGACCGAAGAAAGGCAGAAATACTGAATTCAGTGTTCCGAAACTGTTTCACTGCGGAAAATCGTAAGACGGTCCCTGACTTCAGCCGTCGCACGGACGCCAAAATGGAAAATATTGAAATAAACGATATCGGAATTGAAAAACAACTGCTATCACTTAGCAGCGGAAAAGCATCCGGACCAGACGAGATACCCTTAAGATTCTACAGTGATTATGCTAAAGAACTTGCCCCCTTTCTATCAGCAATTTATCGTAGATCGCTGGAAGAACGTAAAGTACCTAGCGACTGGAAGAAAGCGCAGGTCGTTCCCATTTTCAAGAAGGGTCATAAATCAGATGCGAATAATTATAGGCCTATTTCGCTTACGTCAATCTGTTGTAGAATAATGGAACATGTTTTGTGTTCTCGTATTATGACGTTCTTAGATAATACAAATCTCCTTCATCATAACCAACATGGATTCCGCAAACAGAGATCATGTGAAACTCAGCTCGCCCTATTTGTCCAAGAAATTCACAGTGCCGTAGACACTGGCGAGCAGATTGATGCCGTATTCCTGGACTTCAGGAAGGCATTTGATACGGTTCCGCACTTACGTTTAGTGAAAAAAATACGAGCTTACGGAATATCGGACCAGGTTTGTGATTGGATTCAGGATTTCCTAGAAGAAAGAACACAACATGTCATTCTTAACGGTTCAAAATCTGCAGATGTAGAGGTAATTTCGGGAGTACCGCAAGGAAGCGTGATAGGACCTTTATTGTTTACAATATACATAAATGACTTAGTTGACAACATCGGTAGCTCCGTGAGGCTATTTGCAGATGACACGGTTGTCTACAAGAAAGTAGCAACATCAGAAGACTCGTACGTACTCCAGGAAGACCTGCAGAGGATTAATGCATGGTGCGACAGCTGGCAGCTTTCCCTAAACGTAGATAAATGTAATATAATGCGCATACATAGGGGCAGAAATCCATTCCAGTACGATTATGCCATAGGTGGTAAATCATTGGAAGCGGTAACGACCGTAAAATACTTAGGAGTTACTATCCGGAGCGATCTGAAGTGGAATGATCACATAAAACAAATAGTGGGAAAAGCAGGCGCCAGGTTGAGATTCATAGGAAGAATTCTAAGAAAATGTGACTCATCGACGAAAGAAGTAGCTTACAAAACGCTTGTTCGTCCGATTCTTGAGTATTGCTCATCAGTATGGGACCCTTACCAGGTTGGATTAATAGAAGAGATAGACATGATCCAGCGAAAAGCAGCGCGATTCGTCATGGGGACATTTAGTCAGCGCGAGAGCGTTACGGAGATGCTGAACAAGCTCCAGTGGCGGACACTTCAAGAAAGGCGTTACGCAATACGGAGAGATTTATTATCGAAATTACGAGAGAGCACATTCCGGGAAGAGATGGGCAACATATTACTACCGCCCACATATATCTCGCGTAATGATCACAACGAAAAGATCCGAGAAATTAGAGCAAATACGGAGACTTACAAGCAGTCGTTCTTCCCACGCACAATTCGTGAATGGAACAGGGAAGCGGGGATCAGATAGTGGTACAATAAGTACCCTCCGCCACACACCGTAAGGTGGCTCGCGGAGTATAGATGTAGATGTAGATGTAGAAATTAATAAGTTACGTGGTTAGTTTTATTTGAGTGTTATTTTTAAGTGAAAAAAGTGTTGAGTAACACCTTTGCCGAAGTTAAAATCTTCCTCATTACGTCTTCTTTTTACCGTACGATATGTATCGTAATGTCGCCACTTTCCTTCGATCATATTGTTACTGTAAAGAAGTGAGGAAAACTACTGCATTATATCGTTTTGTTTGTGCTGGACAGCGGTAAGTCCCCGCCGCAAATTTATGAACAGACAAGGTGACCTTAGATACCGGCTTAGTTACTTTGGAATGTTACACAAATAAGCTTCTGATAAGATTACGTTGGCAATGTCACCCTGCTACTGCTACCTCTAAGGCGGCCTGCAGTTAGTAAAGTACGTATATATTTTCAGTTGGAAACGCACTCGCCAGCACCCTGTAAAGCCTTGTACGGTATGTCACAGCAGTGAGTAAAATACCAAGAGCTGTGATAAGGGAAACACTCACCGTTCACGAAGCTGCAACTGATATAGAAAACTTTTGCGTTATTGGACGATACCAAATCGGTAAGAAATCCCATGCTTTTTTTTCTGATATTGCATTATGTAACTAAAAACCATACATGTTTGTTGTTTGTACCCCATTCATATTTGTATATCCAGGATGTGCAAAAGAAGCCAACAGGTCAAAAGGAAATTTGAAATTAGTGCCAGTATACCCTCTTGCTTTTGTTTTTACACTTCTATTCTATGTTATGGGTGTTTATTTGTTAAATATTTTTAGAACCTAGTATTTAAGTGATACTGAAAGAAGTTGAACCAGTACGAGTATGTGAAGTCTCCATTTCCGTGGATAGCTAGTTACCTGATGAAATGCAGATTGATTGTCAGTTATTGTTATCAAGCAGAAAGTTCGATGAAGGATGAGGATTTGAACTCCTTGGATTATTAAATTTTATAGCTTCTTGTTTCCTGTGACTTTGGTTGAGAGCTGATTAAATGAGTGACAGTAAATCGACAATTTCGGTAGACTTTTATGTATACGCGTAATGGATAGTGAACTCTACAGTGAACCGTACATCATCCAAGTACGTGAGCTGCTGTACAGGTTTGAGAAGGTCGAGGACATATCATACCAGCAGGACTAAGTTTACTTCTTGGAGGGGGTGGGGGAGGATTGTTATAGAGTAGTGTGGTCGTCCCGAGCAGTACTGAATTCCTGCAACCACGTTTGTGGTGGTGTTAGTTACCATCACAGTGAGATGTAGGCGAAGTGAATGCCGTTTGTCTTGCAAATCTGCTGGGAACACCGATAGGCTCTGACAAAAGAGAGAACAAGTGCAACAAGCTTGGTGAGAGCATTCGGCAGCCAGAATGAATCTCCTACTCGGCACCAGGGTGTGCTCTATCGCGAATATTTCTCACAAATTTAGAGCTGCATAGTGCAGCATAACTCGAACAGGGACTTTTCTTCGTGACAGAAATGCTCTTACCGGTTAAGCTGTCCAAGAACTACTGACAACGCTTATGTTACTCTTCAGTTGCGTTCGTGGTCAGAATATAATTCACCGCTCACTCTAAGTCTTGCATGCGACACAAGGTTTGGGTGACGATACTGAGATATTTTTACCACAGTATGTTTCTGAACTGCGCTATTCTATTATCAAGTGCTTAAAGCCTCTATGTCACTAGGAACCGTCAGACATAAAACAATGCATGTTGTTGCAAGGTTTTTATCTTTGGCGGTATCTAATGGCATAGAAGCTTTAAGCACGTGATAAAGGCGTAACTTAGTTCCGTAACACGCTGTGTAAAAGTGTCACACGTCTGGCAAACGGTGCGGAGAGTATCGATTCATGGGACAGCCGTATGATGGCTTCATAACAGATAAGGTTTGCGGAAGGGTGGTTGGGAGATCAAGCTGCATCTTTAAGTGCTGAAACAAATTCTTTTTAAGATATCATTCCACAGGACGCATCCCACTACAACAGTATCGATCGCTAGGCTAAAATAGTCATTTATTTCGCTGAGTATATATGCATCAAAGGTGTCATCTGCAGGGCGAAAAAAAATTGACAATGGTTGTAGGACAGCAAACTGGTCATTTTTAGGATTCTGTGCGCCAATGTGTAAGTACGAAACCCTTGTAGGATTACTTTGTTGACCGTACAGTCTGTCTGTCTGTCCAACTGCTAAAAACCCTTATTTACAGGAAGTGGAGGACGTATCAAGTAGAAATTTATATCACATGCTAAGGCCTAGAGTAATGAATGTAAGCTTCCAAGTTAATGCCATTTATGTCACTTTGAAAGGTATGTGTTAAGGTCTGATCAGGGTAGCTCCAGAAAATAGTTGGTAGTTGCCAACTTCAAGGTCAAACGAGTATAATATCTTCGAGTAGGAGGATCTTTGACGGTTAAGAGAGCCGGGCGTGTGCAGTAAAAAACCGGGGAGACGCAGGTAGGTGCCTGGAGGAAGCATACGTGTGCAGACAGCTTTAAGGGAGGAGTCGCAGCTAGGTGCCCAGAGGAGGCAGTGGCCCTGATGTTTACTTGGTTCTTTCATTGGTGGGTAACTTTAGTTTGCTAATCATTTTCATATTCAATACAAGCAAAGGATGTGGATTATCATTCAGGCTGCTAGATTTAAACACAATATTGATCTCAATATATATATATTGTTAAAAAAAGTCTGCGTCCTCCAGGCACCTAGCTGCGACTCCTCCCTTAAAGCTGTCTGCACACGTCTGCTTCCTCCAGGCACCTACCTGCGACTCCCCGGTTTTTTACTGTGCGCACCAGGCTCTCTTAACCATCAAAGATCCTCCTACTCAAAGATATTATACTCGTTCCACCTTGAAGTTGGCTACTACCAACTATTATCTGGAGGCACCCTGATCAGACCTTAGCACATACCTTTCAACTTACTTTGATACTCGTGAACTCATTCGTGAAAACCAGTGGGGTACTTCCCGTTGATGTAGAATCATGACGTTCATACTGCAATTAAAGGGAAAAATCGGAAAATTCTGAATTTTTATGATACTATAAGAGTATTTTTTGTGGTTTTTTATACGACTATGTCTGCCCGTTTTTCCGTTAAAACGCCTTTTTCTCAGGAACAGACAGACATATCGCGATGAAATTCATGACTTACGGAGAGCTATGGATCCTTGGTGGTGTAAAAATGTTAGGCTTTTAGGTCAGTGCAATCAAAAGATATGGCCATTTATGTCCCATATTTTGACACTCGCAGACTTATTAGAACCTACATTGTACTTCCAACTGGCCTAGAACCATGAAATTTGGCAAGTAGCAATGTCTAATAATGCAAAAACAGGAAAAAAGTAGAAAAACTTTCATTTTCATTATATCATACAAAACAATTCTTATTTTGTCATTTGTTATACGACTACAAACTTAAAAGTATAACATTCCCGTGACCGATATCTTACCAGTATCAATGTCGATAATAGGCAAAAATCGTAGCGTCTCGACTCCCAGCAAGGAGGAACTGTCTACGTATGCAATTACTTTGGCATTGAACCCTCAGAGCGCAAGTCCTACTGGCACCTGTCCAGTTTGTCAAGAAACAACACGTGGCCAGAAACAAGTTCATTTCGCTCTTAGAAAAAGAGCAGTTTGCCGTTCTGCTCAACATTATTAGCGTTCCGCAGACGCAGTTCGAGTATCCGTTTTACAATTGTGACCAATGGGTTGCATAACAAAGTAGGATACCAAAAACAAATCGAAATATTTTTATGCACCATTCTCATACCTCAAACTCCCACAGCTCCAACAATATGCATTTACGAAAAGGCTTCTCTCTTGAAAAATTACACATTTGCGGTACTGCACGTCATTCTAAGAGTTGTCGTTTATTTTAACACACCTTGTGCAACGAAACTGGGGATTCGACTCTGCGGAGCTCACTTTATTAGTAATCCCAGTGGGACATTTTAGTATCATTTTGAAGTTAACCATGGCTGTACGTCATTATTACTGCCATTTAAAAGTTAGCCATGACTGTTGCAGTCTGATTAAAATATCTATACGCCTCAGAAAACATTAGGACGATAATCTGGGTAGACAGAGTTAAAGACACGCAACATAGTTGAATAAAATCGAGGAATGCCATACCAGCTGAAGTACGCTAGAAATTAAAACGAAACAATTACGTAAATAAGAATATTTGGCAGCCAAGAAGGCGTGTTCTAATATTTTAATTTTATTGTATTTCATCACTGACAGGTTTCGACAGGGTCTAGTTGTCATTTTTCGGATTTATAATGTACCAGGAGAAAAAAAAAGATTACTAAGATAACATGCTAAACTGTGCAACCAGTATACAAGAGGATAAACAACATTTGTATACTGGTTGCAAAGCTATGTTGATTGCCTTGGTAATGTTTTTGCCCTAGTACATTATAGATTCTATAATGAAAACTGGACCATGTCGGAACCGGTCATTAACGAAATACAATAAAATAAAAATATTATAACACGTGATCTTGTCTGCAAAAATTCTTGTTTATCATATATCAGATCGCGCCCAGCAATATGTACACCTTGTGGAAAAATTAGAGGTTAACGCTACGTGGTAGATGACGTCGTAAGGTTGGAGAAGAACATCTTTTTTGTTTCAAAAGCAGAGATAACCTAAATCAACACGTTTATACGAGAATTTCATCGGAGATCCTCTGTAATGACAATGATGTGCTGTGTCCACTGTGCCACCTCGCTTGGTATGTGCATACGTTCGAGGGACATAGGCTGAAGAAAAAATCTCAATGTAAGTAATTATACAACGACTGACAATCTAATTTTTCTATTACGTATTCAAAAACTGGACCTAATCATAACAACAATGTATGCCTGTTGGAATCTTTAGAAGTGCTAAAATCGAGCTTTTCCCACAGAAATTTTCATTAAGGAGTGCTCTCTGGCCCCCATGGTTTAAAATAAAACAATTACTCCAATATTAATGGCTGACAGCTGCTATTGTGTTTAAATCTATACTTAAGCGCTTTCACGTAGCTCCCATGTGTAGGATAACAAATTGTTGTTTTTGTTGTGGTCTTCAGCCCAGAGACTGGTTTAATGCAGCTCTCCATGCTACTTTATCCTGTGCAAGCTTCTTTATCTCCCAGTACCTACTGCAACATACATCCTTCTGAATCGGCTTAGTGTATTCATCTCTTGCTCTCCCTCTACGATTTTTACTCTCCATGCTGCCCTCCAACACAAAACTGGTGATTTCTTGATGCCTCAGAACATGTCCTACCAACCGATCCCTTCTTCTAGTCAAGTTGTGACACAAATATCTCTTCTCCCCAATTCTATTCAATACCTCCTCGTTATGTGATCTACCCATCTAATCTTCAGCATTCTCCTGTAGCACCACGTTTCGAAACCTTCTATTCTCTTCTTGTCTAACCTATTTATCGTCCACGTTTCACTTCCATACATGGCTACACTCCACACAAATACTTCCAGAAACGACTTCGTAACACTTAAATCTATACTCGATGTTAACAAATTTCTCTTCTTCAAAAACACATTCCTTGCCACTGCCAGTCTACATTTTATATCCTCGCTGCTTCGAACATCATCAGTTATTTTGCCAACGAAATAGCAAAACTCATTTACTACTTTAAGTGCCTCGTTTCCTAATGTAATTCCCTCATCACCATCAGATTTTATTCGACAATATTCCATTGTCCTCGTTTTACTTTTGTTGATGTTCATCTTGTATCCTCCTTTCAAGACACTGTCCATTCTGTTCAACTGCTCTTCCAGGTTCCTTGCTGTCTCTGACAGAATTACAATGTCATCGGCGAACCTCAACGTTTTTATTTCTTCTCCATGGATTTTAATTCCTACTCCTCACTTTTCTTTTGTTTACTATATTGCTTGCTCAATATATAGATTGAATAACATCGGGGATAGGCTACAATCCTGTCTCACTCCCTTCCCAACCACTGCTTCCCTTTCATGCACCTTGACTCGTATAACAGCCATCTGGTTTCTGTACAAATTGTAAATAGCCTTTCGCTCCCTGTGTTTTACCCCTGCCACCTTCAGAATTTGAAAGAGAGTATTCCAGTCAACATTGTCAAACACTTTCTCTAAGTCTACAAATGCGAGAAAAGTAGGGTTGCCCTTCCTTAATCTAGCTTCTAAGATAAGTCGTAGGGTCAGTATTTCCTTACGTGTTCCAATATTTCTACTGAATCAGAACTGATATTCCCCGAGGTCGGTTTCTACCAGTTTCTCCATGCGTCTGTAAAGAATCCGTGCTAATATTTTGCAGCCGTGACTTATTAAACTGATAGTTCGGTAATTTTCACATCTGTCAACACCTGCTTTCTCTGGGATTGGAATTATTACATTCTTCTTGAAGTCAGAGGATATTTCACCTGTATCGTACAACTTTCTCACCAGATGTTAATGTTTTGTCAGGGCTGGCTCTCCCAAGGCTATCAATAGTTCTTATGGAATGTTATCTACTCCCGGGACCCGGTTTCGACTTAGGTCTTTCAGTGCTCTGTGAAACTCTTCACGCAGTATCACATCTCACATTTCATCTTCATCTACATCCTCTTCCATTCCATAATATTGTCCTCAAGTACATCACCCTTGTATAGACCCTCTATATACTCCTTCCACCTTTCTGTTTTCCCTTCTTTGCTTAGAACTGGATTTCCATCTGAGCTCTTGATATTGATACAAGCGGTTCTTTTTCCGCCGAAGGTCTCTTTAATTTCCCTTAGGCAGTATCTATCTTACCCCTAGTGATACATGCCTCTACATCCTTACATTTATCCTCTAGCCATCCCTGCTTTGCCATTTTGCACTTCCTGTCGATATCATTTTTGAGACATTTGTATTCCATTTTGCCTGCTTTTTTACATTTTCTCCTTACATCAGTTAAATTCAATATATCTTATGTTACCCAAGGATATCTACCAGCCCTCATCTTTTTACCTACTTGATCCTCTGCTGCCTTCACTATTTCATCTCTCAAAGCTACCCATTCTTCTTCTACTGTATTTCTTCCCCCCCCCCCTTTCTTGTCAATAGTTCCCTAATGCTCTGCGTGAAACGCTCTACAGCCTCTGGTTCTGGCAGTCTACGCAGGTCCCATCTCCTTAAATTCCCACCTTTTTTTCAGTTTCTTCAGTTTTAATCTACAGTTCATAACCAATAGATTGCGGTCAGAGTCCACATCTGCCCCTGGAAATGTCTTACAATTTAATGTCTGGTTCCTAAATCTCTGTGTTACCATTAAATAACCTATCGAAATCTTCCAGTATCTCCAGGCCTCTTCCACGTATACAACCTTCTTTCATTGGTTTCGAACCAAGTGTTAGCTATGATTAAGTTATGCTCTGTGTAATATTCTACCAGGCAGCTTCCTCTTTCATTCCTTACCTCCATTCCATATTCACCTACAACGTTACCTCTTCTTCCTTTTCCTACTATCGAATTCCAGTTACCCATGACTATTAAATTTTCGTCTCCGTTCACAATCTGAATAATTTCTTCTATGTCACCGTACATTTCATCAATCTCTTCGTCATCTTCGGAGCTAGTTGGCATATAACCTTGTGCTACTGTGTACTGTGGTAGCCGTGGGCTTCGTATCTGTCTTGGCCACAATAATGAGTTCCCTATGCTGTTTGTAGGCGCTTACCCTCGTTCCTATTTTTTATTGATTATTAATCCTACTCCTGCATACCCCTATTTGATTTTGTATTTATAACCCTGTATTCACCTGACCTGAAGTCTTGTTCCTCCTGCCACCGAACTTCACTAATTCCCACTATATCTAATTTTAACCTATCCATTTCCCTTTTTAATTTTGTAACCTACCTGCCCGATTAAGGGGTCTGACATTCCGCGCTCCGTTCCGTAGAACACCGGTTTTATTTCTCCTGATAACGACGTCCTCCTCAGTAGTCCCCGCCGGGTGATCCGAATGGGGGAATATTTTACCTCCGGAATATTTTACCCAAGAGGACGACATCTTTATTTAACCATACAGTAAAGCTGCATGCCCTCGGGAAAAATTACCAGCACAGCAAGGCCATTTTGGTTAGTGTTACAAGACCAGATCATTCAGTCACCCAGACTGTTGTCCCTGCAACTACTGAACAGGCTGCTGCCCTTCTTCAGGAACCACACGTTTGTCTGGCTTCTCAGCAGACACCCCTCCATTGTGGTTGCACCTACGGTACGGCTATCTGTATCGCTGAGGTACGCAATCCTCCCCATCGACGGCAAGGTCTATTGTTCATTTGGTGTATTGGTATAAAAATACCGATTTATAAAACAAAGCCTTTGGCGAAGCATCATAATTAACATAAAGAAAGAGAGAGTGTCATTTGTGAAACAAAAAGCCACGTATGTACTGCTCACTACTCGAGACAATGAGCGCGCCAGCGAACGTTTTGGACAATGTGTCAATGTGGGACCTTTGTCTCCATGGATGAATCCACTTAAGCTGCGAGAGCGTCAGCAGACGACCTACAGTATCTCGATAAATCTGTACCTGCTGTGGAAATTTGTTGGATACACTAACTTCCGCGTGTTTCTCGCGTCCGAATGTGACTATACATGTGGGATGAAAATAGCCAACACTGACAACGCTCAGTATAATTTGCGACAAGGCAAACTGGCCAGTTTACTGCGAAGTGCTGCATTTCATGTCTTTTCTTAATTGCTACCAGCGTCGAAAGATGCAGATAATTTGTCTTGGGAAATCTTTCTGCAAACAATCGTGTAGCATTTCGGTCGTTTCCTTCAGATTTGCCGTACAGAAGCAACATATCGCTCATTTGGTCACTTGTGTGCTTGTACATGTCACAAAGCTGTCCGCAGTGTTACAGCAATGGTACATCTACTTTATTATGGTGAGAACAGTGGACATCGATCAGCCACAACATTATGACGATTTAGCTAAAAGTCGGTATGTCCAACTTCGGCACGGAGAACAGAGGCGATGCACCATGGCGTGGAAGCAATAAGGCCCTGGTAGGTTGCACCACGAATGCACACAAAAGTCACTTAATTTCCTTAAAATCTGGGGAGGGGGCCGATGAGCTCTTGTGCTACGTGCAATCACATACCACATGCGTTCCGTTGGGTTCAGATCTTGCGAGTTGTTGGGGGCTCCGTATCTACTAGAACTCCCCACTCTTTTCCTCGAACCACTCCATCACACTCCTGGACTTGTGAGACGGCTTATTATATTGTTGAAAAATGCCACAGCCATTGGGAAATATAACAGTTTGGACGGGGCGTACGTGGTCTGCAACCGGTGTACAATAATCCTTGGCCGTCATGGTGCCTTGCACGAGTTCCATTCGACCTATGGATGCCCACTTGAATATTCCCCTGAGCATAATGGAGCTTGTCTCCATCCCGCAGTGCAAGTGTCATGGAACTGTTCCCCTGGAAGATGTCGGATTCGCACCCTCCCATCGACATGAGTAAGAAAGTATCGGATGTCATCAGACCATGCAACGCTCTGGCATTGCGCCAACATCCAGTGCCGATGGTAATGTGCCCATTTCAGTCATAGTTGCCGGTGTCGTGGAGTCAAAATTGGCACATGCATCGGTCGTCGGCTGCGGAGGCCTTCCCTTCGTTAGGAATATTCAGTGCACTACATGTACAAATACACTTGTACCCTGCCTAGTATTAGAGTCTGATCATAGTTCTGCAACAGTTCTCCGCCTGTCCACATTTACCAGTTTGCCCAGCCTACGACGTCCGACATCTATAATGAGGGGTGGCAGGCCACGTCTGAACGAGGTTTCACCTTGGTTTCGTCACGTATTGAAGACATTCACCACAGCACTCTTCGAACCCCCGACAAGTGGTGCTGTTTCTGAAATTCTTGTGCTTAGCCTCGGAGCTGTCACGTTCAGCTCCCGGTCAAACTCAAATAGGTCGCGCTTCTTCCACATTCTGCACACCATTAGCACGCTCGACGGTACTACATGTACCGTGCATGTGTGACTAGCAGTCTTACCTGGGCAGGTGACTCTGGACGGGTTTATATCGATACTAGGTCGGTGGTTATAATCAGTGTATGAGTACAACGCAGGCCCAGGAATGCTCCTCATTAGGCAGAGTCCAAGCATCCACTTTACACTGATGGCTAAACGGTTGCCTGACTATTAAAGATAGCAAACACATTCTGAGGAAGTTCTGACACCACCGTTCCGAAATTTTGAGACCCTATGGTGCGGAAACTATAGTTCTCCGAACAGGTTTTCGCTCTGGACAACAGACCAGTTTCTCGTGCTGCACAACAACAGAGGCGTTGTCGGTGGTTTACGATGTACTCTGCATACTTTAGTCCTCGCTGATATGTAAAAGGAAAACCGAGTAATGACTAATGTCGTTGAGACTCACGGGAACGGTTGTTATCAACAACGACTTCGTATAATTGCCACGTGTCTTCCTTACTGAAGAAGGTTAATGCATAGTGACAGTCAAGCAGAAAGAAGGCGGGCGTTATCGGGGAGTAGCAATACTTCACGTAACCTTCCTGGCCGTTGTTCTTTGCACTGCGTCAACAGCGATGATTACACCTCCATAAAGCTGTTCGTAGTACACTCCACCTTCGCGGTTCCACCAGACGCATAAGTATCTTTTGTGGATGCGCGCAGGTCTTTGTACTGGGAGTTACTGCTTTGTTCGGGCTAAACCACTTCCTTATGTTATCATAAAGACACCATCACAAGAAACGGTCCGTTTTGTTCACGGGCCAACTGATGACGAGCAAGCGGAAATGCACATAAGGCCACCATGTGACTTTTGTGATTTTGGCTTAGAGCATGTTCAAGCGTAGCGCCGTATAACGATCCTGCCTTGGAGGCGGTTAAATGGGAGATGTGTCTCAGAACTGGATAGTGACAGGTGGTGACGCGAGACTGGACGCGCACGTAGCTTATATATCAGCCGATAGAGGACAATATTGGATAGAGGGACTGTGATTTTAGTTTCGATTGTGCCCACTTGAGTGCACTAAAGTAATAGAATGTTTTTCATAAACTGTTCTAGTATTTTCGTAAAGCGTCATCTCTTTTTGTGTAGGTAAAATGTTATAAATGTGTTTTAGCAGTATGAATGATGCGTGATTGTCGTTTAAGGTTATATGAAGGTAATTGTGTAACGAGTTATGTAGTAGGATTTAGTGTGGGAACATTTCGAAGAGGTATGGATATGGACAAAGGGGATTTTTGTAGAATATATTTGTAAAGTAAGTTTATGGTAATGGGAAAGTTAATTTAGGTATAAATAACAATAGTAAATAACTTTATGCATAAGCAAAACTTCAGCGTATTGGATAATAACGTCGGTAAAAAGTGCAGACGTTAGGTTTACTATTTGGCGATTGGTTATGGATGAAAAGCGCTGACTGATTTGGGAGAATGTTGTTTTGGTATTGGCTGTAGAGTAAACTGACCAATGGTAAAGCAATATGTGGTGTCACCGCCAGACACCACACTTGCTAGGTGGTAGCCTTTCAATCGGCCGCGGTCCATTAGTATACGCCGGACCCGCGTGTCGCCACTGTCAGTGATAGCAGACCGAGCGCCACCACACGGCAGGTCTAGAGAGACGTACTAGCACTCGCCCCAGTTGTACAGCCGACGTAGCTAGCCATGGTTCACTGACAATCACGCTCTCATTTGTCGAGACGATAGTTAGCATAGCCTTCAGCTAAGTCATTTGCTACGACCTAGCATGGCGCCATCACCAAGTATATTGAAATGGAGATTATATCTGTACAAGAGCGATGTTATACAATTATGGATTGTAGTTAAGTATTCCAGAACCTACGTGCTTTTCTTTATAGCATTCATTACGTATCCTGTTTCAGACCTCACGCCGGCCTGCGAGAGTTTAAGCGCGTGCCTTTCGGCTTCCTCTCATTGTGTCTAGGCTGTCTTGTCTAGACACAACACAATATTCATCGCGCGCCTTTCTCTGCTGATAGAGAAGAGTGGGAGCCTAGCCATGAAACAGTTCGGACGTGTGTAGCAGTAGTTCCGATGGGAGCGATAAGTTGCCGGATCTAGCAGTGTTTCATACATTAAAAGTGTGGTAATGTGACGGCATAATTATTCCTATGGGCGTGTAGAAATTTCGGAATTTTTAAGTGAATTTTGTGACGAGAAAAGACATATATTCCGCGTGGCATATTGAGCAGGTCGGTGGCTAAAAACTGTGACTGCATTTGGTACCGACAGACTTACATTTGGCGAGCATTATCAATAAAAAACAATCAGTATTTTTTTAGCTATTACGTTTTCGGGAAATGCAACACCATAAACTTGCTAACGTGAGTGAAAGGGATTGTGAGTGACTGTGTTGAGACTAGCACGGGCTTGGCAGTGATACTTGTTCACCCAACTTTCAGAAAATATTAATTGAGGACAAAACTTCCAACCTTTCATTTCGTGTGAAAACTTTCTCCCGAAACGTAGATTAGTGACTTTCATTGCAGCCTGTTTCACGTCGAAGTACAGTACGCTTCGCTCGGCTTCCCTACTGATGATGCGCTGAGACAATGATCACAGGTAGGTGCAGGTTAGTCGTAAAGGGACAGAAAGAACCGCGCTGCCGCAATGTGGTGCCCACATACCCAATTTTGAAACTTCCCATTTGCATGCAAATGTCGTATGATAGAGGAATGATTACAGTCAATCGCATTTGTCAGTTCTCGAGTACACTGTCGTAGGTCATCGTGGATTAATGCGTTTAAACCATCTTCGTCATACCCCGAATGCGGCAAGTCACTGATGTGAGAACGATTCTCCTTAAAAGGCGGAAACTATTTTCCTACCGTACTCAGTCTAATAGCATTATCCTCAAACATGCCGAAAGTGTTTCTGTCCTCCTCTGCTGTCAAACCTCTACTAAACTCAGACAGAAGAATATTTCGGAGACGTTCCCATTACTCCACTTGCCACTCCATTTCCCAGGGGCCATACTCCACTCACTATCTCCAAATGACAAAATAAGAATATGCAGACTGAAACAGCAACGTTAAACTACACATAAAAAATGACAATCTATAATAGACCCATAGCAACCCGAATACCAACATGCAAAACAAGAACGCCACGAACTTAAGCCCCATCGTGATACTTCCGTCTACAGGGGATGGCAATACCAATGTAAAAAAAAGTTTATCACCATTTACTACATACTGTTAGAGGTCGTGACTGGAAAAGCCCTTCATCCACGAGTTCCTTATCCGCATCCACGTCCATGTTAGCAAGTTCGTTATCCGCATCCGCATTCGTGGATACTAAAGAACTTTAACGTGATACCTAAGTCGCAGTTCTTGATCTAGGCTTCCTGCTAGCCTGAAACTTTGTCTGACGAAGTTGGACACTGCAAGTGACATTCTATAATTTAGGATTTCAGAGGCCATGTTATTTTAATACAGCATAAATGTGATAGCTTCCGTAACTCACAACTTCTTGTCGTAATTACTGAAACGGAGTTTATATAATTTTCCATGTAGTTTCGCCGCAACATAACGAAGTCAAATGAAGTCGTATTATACGTCCTCATCACATCTCATAAACTGTTAGATGTTAGTCTTCTAATTTGTTTATCAAACAATGAGCCAAAACGTTATGATCACGCGCTTAACAACAGGTTGCTCACAGTACAGCAGCTATTTTCCGTGATGTGGATTCGACTAGTTCTCGGTGATTTTACAGAATTACGTTGCAACTGATGTGTAAGTAGAGGTCACACAAATTCCATAAGTTACGAATCAATGGTTTGTGAGCGCAGACCTTCTAATGTAACCTGGAGAAGTTTCTGAGGCGTATAAAACACTTGGAGGAGCTTCAGCTGCTGTCCAGTCCCATCCCCTTACAAAGAAAGATAGATGTATTAAATTAAAATCATATTTTCAATCGGACACCGTTATTAGTAGCAGTGAAGGAGTTCCCGCCATTTGAATTCGACATTTGATGGGTTCCGTCACACTTGAAGCAGCTGTGTGTAGACACCGTCAGTTCCTGTTTTAAGATGTTACGCTCTAGAAAGCTCATGGCTTCGTCGAGCGTGGTTATTGTGCAGTTATAGTATTTGCACGACGAGCAACCAGTGCTGCGATGTCCTGCATGCTAATGCGGTAGTATTTGTCGTGCCGCCCCAGATATGTGTTCATTTTACGTGGCTCCTCATATCTGATAACTTTATTCCCTGATTTTCGTTTCCCAGAGTTTCGTGACTTTCGTTTCCCAGAATTCCCAGTGTTCCGATTATTGCTCTCGCTAGGGACTGCACGAGTTTTCATATGTGCCTCAATGTTTTTCCATGTATTTCTCTTGTCGTACACCAGGGCGACAGATTGCCAACTAATCCAGAATCGTGGGTTGGCTAAGTTCCAAGTCTACTTTGCACTTACCGTGTTTTATTGTCGATATATTTGATTTCATTTCAGTTCACTGTCTGCTTTTTGAATGTTACCCTTATCCAATTCATTAATTAAGTTATTAATCCAAGCAATAGAAGCACCAGCTGTATGAGAAAAGGGCTGATATTTTCACGGTCAGGTGACGGAAGATCGCCACACGAGAGTACTTCTATCTACCGATAGGGAAATAATGGCAGGTAGCATATGTCATTTTCATCCAATCAAAGAATACAGCAACTACACTAGATGTGTTCCATTGGGTTCAGATTAGGTGAATCACCATTAAATTTCTTGGCATTTCTTAATTTTTCTCTGATCACTATAGCTCAGAAAAGAAACATTAGAATAGCATGCATTTTCCTGTGGTATTCGTATCGGTTTAATAGTAAATCAAGCTGCTTTCTGACTACTTAGCAAAGTATGAGATCTACGGGAACATTATTACACATCACTTGCATCCCTTGATGCTTGATGTCTTCCCTGATGGCGGTGACATCTTTCACTAGGAAAGCTTTGTCGGTGTCAAAAGGCCAGATAGGTGCTAAATTGGTTTGAGGAGCAGGATACTGAATTTACGTTAGTAAAATATAGTTAACTGAATAATATTACACATATGAGATGAATGATGTATGAATTACTCCTAATTAAATACTTTCACGAGAAACTTACGTCGATCTTTGGACAAAAACAATGTTGTTAAAATCTGTTTCAGTAGATGATTAAGGAAATACAAAACAAAATAGAAAAGGTGAACTCTAGAACCATACCATCTTCCTTTAATCGCCTAGAATGAACGGCTTTATGAAAAATACTCCAAGTAGGCAGGTTGTTGTAAGTGCATACACAATGAATGCGAAGAAAAAACCCGTCTCTACGTAATCTACGCCTCTGAGTCCACATACAAAACCGTGATTTTTATATACTGGTGTCATACTTCGTATTCACACAACATTATTTATTTTACGCATCAGACAGAGTCCTTTTGGCGGAAAAGTTGGACAGCTTGTTACTTCCTCCATGTCGCGAAATGACCACGACGAGAAAAATCGAGGAATTAGAGCTAATACAGAGGCTTACTGACAGTCGGTCTTCCCACGCGCCATTCGCTAATGGAACAGGGTAGGGGGCTGTGGGGAGGGTGGTGGTTAGAGGGGGGGGGGTGGATCGTTTGGTGGTACCAGAAATACGCTCCGCCACACATCATTAGGCAATTTAGAGCATGATGTAGATCCAGATAATAAAATATTTAGTACTGAAAATGGTACAGTGCATTCTTTGATTATTACATTAAAGGCTTTGGGCAGCATTCGTGTTTGAAGCTAATGGTCGTGATCTGGAGCTTACATACTTTTCAGCTGAGGACGCAAGAGAATGACACGCCGCCTGTGTACCGCTGCTTTCCTGATGCTCATGCTGTTGGCAGCTTGCAATGCCCACCAAAAGAGGTCAAACATCAGGAGGCAGGGTAATCTCAAGAAACACCCGACACTGTTAAGTAGCAAGACAGCGAAACACGTCAACTTGGGCAGAGCAGCTCTGGTAGGCAGCAGGAGGACAAAGAGCGGAGCATCAAGCAGTCCAGACCTAGTGACCCTCAAGGCGATCAAAGTGGCCACATTCTACTTCGCTAACGACACAGAGGAGCAGCAGCTGAAGGACAGCGGCGCCTACGACAGGAAATCGGTGTTGCCGTATGACGTAACAGGTCAGTGCTGCAGGTGACACTCTCCTATCTTTAATCCACGATTTTGTGTGTGTGTGTGTGTGTGTATGAGTGTGTGTGTGTGTGTGTGTGTGTGTGAGAGAGAGAGAGAGAGAGAGAGAGAGAGAAAGAGAGAGATAGAGTCGTCAGTCTTCTGACCGGTTTGATGCATCCCGCTACGAATTCCTCTCCTGTGATAATCTCTTTTTCTCAGAGTAGCGCTTACAAACTACGTCCTCAATTATTTAATGAGTGTCCGCTAGGCTGTCTTTCTCTACAGCTTTTACCCCCTACAGCTCCCACTAGTACCATGAAAGTTATTCCGTAATGTCTTAACATATTTCCTGTCAGCTTGTCCATTCTTACTGTCGGTTTTTTCCATATATTCTTTCCCTCTCCAATTCTGCAGAGAATCTCCTCATTCCTTACCTCACCAGCCCACCTAATTTTCAACATTCTTCCGTAGCACCCCATCTCAGATGCTTCTGTTCCGTTTTCCCAAAGTCCGTGTTCCACTACTGTACAATACGGTGCTCCAAACGTACATTCCCAGAAATTTCTTCGTCAAATTAAAGCCTTTGTATTATACTAGCAGACTTCTCTAGGCCAGGAATTCTGCTTTTGATGTCCTCCTTGCACCGTCATCGCTTATTTTGCTGGCTAGTTAGCAAAACTCCTTAACCTCATCTACTTTGTGATCAACAGTCCTGATGTTAAGTTCCTCATTGTTTCATTTCGGCTACTTCTCATAAGTTTCGTCTTTCTTCGATTTTCTCTCAATCAGTCTTCTATTCTCATTAAACTGGTGGCAATGTCATCAGCGAATCCTTTCACCCTGAATTGCAATCCTACCTCATTAGTTTTTCGATGTATAGACTGAATAGAAGAGCCGAAAGACAGCATCCCTGTTTGATACCTTTTCAATCCGAGCACTTATTCTCGGTCTTCCAGTTTTACTGTTCCCTTTTAGTTGTTGAACACATTGTATGTCGCCTGTCTTTACCTCTAGTGTACTTCTATTGTTCTCAGAATATCGCACATCTTGTACCACTTCACATTGTCGAAAACTTTTGCTAGATGGACAAATCCTACAGGCGTGTCTTGATTTTCCTTTAGTCTTGCTTCCACCATCAAGCGCAAAGTCAGAACTGCCTCACTGGTGCTCTTACCTTCCCTAAAGCCAAACTGATCGTCGTCTAACATATCCACAGATTTCTTTTCCATTCTTCTGCGTGTTATTCTTGACAGCAACTTGGATGCATGAGCTGCTGACCTGATAGTGCGACAATTATCGCACTTGGAAGCTCTTGCAAAGTTCAAATGTGTGTGAATTCCTAAGGAACCAAACTGCTGAGGTCATCGGTCCCTAGACTTACACACAACTTAAACTAACTTACGCTAAGAACAACACACACACCCATACCCGAGGGAGGACTCAAACCCCCGGCTGGGGGGGACGCGCCGTCCGTGTCATGGCGCCTCAAATCACGCTGTCTCTCCGCGCGGCTGCTCTTGCAGTATTCGAAATTGTGTGTGTGATGTTTTTCCGTAAGTCAGTTGAAAATAGCGCCCGACTCACATTTTACACACCAACAAGAGTAGTCGTTTTCTTGCCACTTCCCCCAATGATTTTAGAAGTTCTGGTGAAATTTTATCTATGCACCCAGCATTATTTTATCTTAAGACTTCCAAAAGTTAATTAAATTCTGATTGTAATACTGGGTCCTTTCCCTCTTCTATACTGACTACTGTATCTTCTGCTGTCATGTCATCAGACAGGCCTTCCCCTTCACAGAGGCCTTCAGTGTATACTTTTCACCTAGCAACTCTCGTCTACGCATTTGGCCTTGGAATTACCATTGTACGCTTAATGTTACCACTGAAGATTGTTTGGCCTTTTATACACTGAAGAGTCAAGGAAACTGGTACACCTGCCTAATATCGTGTATGGCCCCCGCGAGCCATGCAGAAGTGCCGCAAAGCGACATGGCATGAATTCAACTAATTTCTGAAATAATGTTGGAGGGAAATGACACCATGAATCATGCAAAGCCGTACGTAAGTCAGTCAGAGTAGGAGGGGTTGGAGATCTCTTCTGAACAGCAAGCTGCGAGGCATCTCAAATATGCTCAATAATGTTCATGTCTGTGAACTTTGGAGGCCAACGAAAGTGTTTAATCTCAGAAGAGTGTTCCTGGAGCCACTCTGTAGCAATCCTGGACGTATGGGGGAGTCGCATTGGCCTGCTAGAATTGCACAAGTACGTCGGAATGCACAACGGACATGAATGGATGCAGGTGATCAATCACGAGGCAGAGTTGTATCTGAACGTATCAGGGATCCATATCACTCCAAGTACTCACGCCCCACACCATTACAGAGCCTCCACCAGCTTGAATAGTCCCCTACGGACATGCAGGGTCCATCGGTTGATGAGTTACTCTCCATACCCGTACACGTCCAACTGCTCGACACAATTTGAAACGAGACTCGTCCGACTAGGCAACACGTTTCCAATCATGGACAGTCCAATAACGATTTTGAATGGCCCAGACGAGGCGTACAGCTTTTTGTGGCGCAGTCATCAAGGAAACACGAGTGGGCCTTCGGTTTCCAAAGGCCATATCGGTGCTGTTTCGTTGAGCGCTGACACTTGTTGATGGCCCAGCATTAAAATCCGCAGCAATCTGCGGAAGGGTTGCACTTCTGCCGCGTTGAGCGATTGATTCTCTTCAGTCGTCGTTGGTCCCTTTCTTGCAGGAGCTTTTTCCGGCTGCAGCAATGTCGGAGATGTGATGTTTTACCGGATTCCTGATATTCAAGGTACAATCGTGAATTGATCGTACGGGAAAGTTCCCACTTCATCGCTACCTCGGAGATGCTGTGTCCCATCACTCGTGCCCTACTATAACACCACGTTCAAACTCTCTTAAATCTTGAAAAACTGCCATTGTGCCCGTGGCAGGAGTAACCGATCTAACAACTGTGCCAGACACTTGTTGTCTTATACGGGCGTTGCCGTCTGCAGCGCCTTATTCTGCCTGTTTACATATCTCTATGTTTGAATAAGTGTGCCTATACCAGATCTTTGTCTCTTCAGTGTATATTCTGATACAGTCTTTCCTACGATCATTTCTTTTTTGATTTCTTCACATTTTTCATGCAGCCATTTAATCTAAGCTTCCCTGCACATCCTATTTATTTCAGTCCTAAGTGACTTGTATCTCTGTATTTCTCAATTTCCGTGAACATTTTTGTATTTCCATCTTTCATCGATAAACTGATGTGTTTCGTCTGTTACCCAAGATCCCTTCGCAGTAACCTTCATGGTACCTACGTTTTTCTTTTCAACTTCAGTGATTGCCCTTTTTACGGATGTTCATTTCTCTTCAACTGAATTGCCAAGTAAGCTGTTCGTTATTGTAGTATCTAAAGCCTTTCGTAATTTCAAGCGTATCTCTTCACTACTTAGTCCTACCGTATCCCACTTCTTTGCGCACTGATACTTCTTGACTAGTCTCTACAGCCCACTCTTCGTCACCATTAAGTGGTTATTTGAGTGTATATCTGCTAATTGGTACACCTTGCAATCCAGTATCTTACAATGTAGGCTTTCATGGCCGGTGTTGTCTTCAGTTAAAACTTCCGGGATGAGAGGCCGTGGTCGATGTATAAAATTTCTACCTGACATTTCGTCTCCAGCTGCGGGAGACATCTTCTGAGGCCGTCCGGCTACTGCCACTGAGGCTACAGGTACTCTAGCATTTATAGAGAGCGTAGAGGGCACCACCATTCGTCACGTGATGCCGACGGTATGCCTATCTTTGGAAGGCGTCATCATTCTCGATTAAGAGTAATCAATTGTCATTCTGCTGGGGCAACGTCGACATCCATATTTTGTCTAACTTTAAAACTTCCTCTTTTCTATTAAAATTGTTATGGTGTTTGTGAATCTCTATTGCTTCTCTATACATGCGCGCATGATAATGGGATGTTCGTGCTAGAACGCTTGTCTCATTAAATTTAATTTCGCGATTCCCATCTCGAAAAACATGCTTAGCTGCGGCCGATTTTTCGATGTGTCCTAAGCGACAGTTTCTTTTATGGTCGGCTAAGCGGGTGTTTACATTTCTTTTCGTTGTTCCAATATATACTTGTCCACAACTGCATGGAATTTTGTATACCCCAGGTGTTGCCAGGGGGTGTCGGGCGTCTTTTGCAGTTCTTAAATATTCCTTAATCTTCTTGGTGGGCTTGAAGATTGTTTCGATCCCATATTTGGCCAGAACTTCCCCGATACGGTCCGTGACTTTATTACTGAACGGTAGGAAAACTTTTCCAGTAGGTGACCGTTGTTGCTCTGGACTTCTGGCTTCTTTTCTTCGTTGATGGAGGGCTCGATCAATTTCCTTGCTGGTATATCCGTTTTTCATGAAGGCTGACCGTAAGTGGTTTAGTTCATTTTGTAAGTAAGCCGGCTCGCAGATTTTGTTGGCTCTGTCAAGGTTTTCATGACACCTCTTTTTTGCTTTGGATGATGGTTAGATTCCTTGTGAAGGTATCGATCCGTGTGAGTGTTTTTTCTATATACCTTGTGGCCTAGCGCCCCATCCACCCGTTTAATTACCGACACATCCAGGAAATTGAATTGACCGTTGCTCTCTTTCTCCATCGTAAACTGTATCTTCAGGTTAATACGGTTCAGAGGCACCAAGAAGACATCCAACTCTTCTTCACCATGAGTCCACACTACAAATGTGTCATCAACATAGTGATTCCATTTAGCAGGCTTTTTACTGGCAGTCTGCAGCGCTCGCTGTTCGAAAATCTCCATAAATAAATTGGCAACAGGTGGGCTGAGAGGGCTTCCCATCGCCACCCCGTCGATCTGTTCATAAAACTCGTTGTTATACTGGAAATAAGTTGTCGTCAGGCAGTGTTTAAATAAAGCCACTATGTCAGTAGTAAAAATATCTGCTATATATGAAATAGCTTCGCTTACAGGCACCATGGTAAACAATGACACTACATCGAAGCTCACGAGAATATCACTTGGGCTGTCGTTAATCTCCCTCAGTTTTTCAATAAAATGCGCCGAGTTTTTAATGGAACTGTCCGTTCTGCCAATGTGTGGTTGCAGCAAGCAGGCGAGACATCTGGCCACCTCTTGTGTTGGAGATCCTATGGCACTCACAATCGGTCTCAACGGGACCTGTGGTTTATGTACCTTTGGGAGTCCATAAAGTCTGGGTGGATAAGCTTCCGTTTTGCATAGTTGTTTTTTATCATCCGAAGAAAGAGAATATTGTTTCACCAATTAATTGGTATTTTTCAAAATTTTGGTTGTAGGGTCCTTCTGAAGCTTTTTGTACGTAGTCGGATCCAAAAGGTCACTAATCTTCTTGTGATAATCTTCGGTGTTCAGCAAAACCGTACCATTTCCTTTATTAGCTGCAAGTACAATAATGCTCTTATCCGCATTGATGTCCCTCGGTGCCCTCCTTTCCGCTTCAGACAAATTGCTGGTAGGTGGCTTCGCTTGGCGTAATATTCTGGCTGTTTCAGTCCCGATTTCATCCGCGGAATGCGATGATAACAAACGGATTCCTGCTTCCACATTGGCTATAATATCCTCCGTAGGGACCTTTAGTGACTGCAAAGTTGCCTCCTTTCGATAGAACTGAATGTTCCTCTTTCGTTAATTCTCTCCCAGACCTTATTCCAGTCATAACACTGCATTATGTTACTGATATATAAAATAAACAGAAATGCAGAAGTGAAACATCAGTTGCTGACAATTCTCGAACTGTGATTAACATGTCTGGGAGAGAAATTTTTGAAAAACTCAATTAGTCTTTCTCCTCTCTCATTCATAATACCATATTCCCCCGTAACCCATTCTTGTATTCTTTCCCCTACCTATGCATTCCAGTCCCCCATGACTGTTAGATTTTTATCTTCCTTTACGTGTTGAAGTATCTATTTCGTATTCTCATATACTTTATCTCTTCATCTTCAGCTCATGACTTCGGCGTATACACACTATATGATCAAGAGTATTCGCACACCTGGCTGGAAATGGCTCAGAAGTTCGTGGCGCCCTACATCGGTAATGCTGGAATTCAATATGGTATTGGCCCACCCTTAGCCTTGATGCCAGCTTCCACTCTCGCAGGCACACGTTTCAACAGGTGCTGGAAGGTTTGTTGGGGAATAGCAGCCCATTCTTCACGGGATGCTGCACTGAGGAGAGGTATCGATATCGGTGGGTGAGACCTGGCAAGAAGTCGGCGTTGCAAAACATCAAAAAGGTGTTCTATAGGATTCAGGTCAGGAATCTGTGCTGGCCAGTTCATTACAGGGATGTTATTGTCGTGTAGCCACTCAGCCATAGGCCGTGCGTTATGAAAAGGTGCTCGATCATGTTGAAAGATGCAATCGCCTACCCCGAATTGCTCTACAACAATGGGAAGCAAGAAGCTGCTTAAACTTCAATGTAGGACTGTGCTGTGGTAGTGCCACGCAAAACAACAAGGGGTGCAGGGCCCCCTCCATGAAAAACACGATCACACCATAACACTACCGACACCGAATTTTACTGCTGTCACTACACACGCTGACAAATGACGTTCACCAAGCATTCGCCATACCCACACCCTAACGTGGGATCGCCACATTGTCTACCGTGATTCGACACTCCACAAAACGTTTTTCTACAGTCCAACTGTCCAATGTTTTCGCTCCTTACACCAAGCGAGGCGACGTTAGGCATTTACCGGCGTGATGTGTGGCTCATGAGCAGCCGCTCGACCATGAAATCCAAGTTTTGTAACCTCCGGGCTACCTGTCATACTTCTTGCAGTGGATCCTGATGCAGTTTGGAGTTCCTGTGTGATGGTCTGCATAGATGTCTGCCTTTTACACATTACGACCCTCTTCAACTGTTGGTGGTCTCTGTCAGTCAACAGACGAGGTCGACCTGTACGCTTTTGTGCTGTATGTGTACCTTCACGTTTCCACTTCAGTGTCATATCGGAAACAGTGGATCTAGGGGTGTTTAGGAGTGTGGAAATCTCCCGTACAGACGTATGACACAAGTGACACCAAATCACCTGACCAAGTTCCAAGTCCGTGAGTTCCGCGGAGCGCCCCATTCTGCTCTCTCGCGGTGTCAGACTACTGAGGTCGCTGATATGGAGTACCTGGCAGTAGGTGGCAGGAAAATGCACCTACTATGAAAAACGTACATTTTTGGTGGTGTCCGGATACTTTTGATCACATAGTGTACCTGAACTATCTTTGGCGTGTTTGTTTGCTGTCGTTTCTGATGAGAACAACCCTATCACTGAACTTTTCATGGTACCTCACTCTCTGCCCTACCTTTCTATTCATAATGAATCCTTCTCCCACTGTACCATTTTCTGCTGCTGTTGATATTACCCAATACTCATCCGAACAGGAATCCTTGTGTTCTTCCCATTTCTCTTCACTTAGTCTAGGTGGAGCCTTAGCGTTTTCCGTTTTCAAATATTCTACCTCCCCGATCATTTCCAAACTTCTAACGTTCCACACCCCGACCAGCAGAACGTTATTCTTTCGTTAGTTAATCATTCTTTTTCTCATGGACCGAATGAGGGACTAATTTGGAATCTTATGCCAATGGGGAGATCATCATGATACTGAATCCACACCAGAAAATATGTAGAGAGCGTTACAAAAGGATTCATCCGATTTCAATACATTTTGTAGACGAACTAAGATAGAAACTCGGGCTGAAGTAAATTTAATAAATGGTATAAATCATTGTTATATAGGGCCAACAGGGCCTCTTTTGCACCGGACCTGAGAGTCACACATTCAGTTCATGTTTTACATTATATTTACCTAATACTTAATAGGACAAACAGTATTAAAATGATCTGAGTGCCGTAGAGTCAGTGTGAGTAAACAGTATTGGCTACAAACTAATAAAATTACTGCTGCAGCTGCTGCACAAATAGTAACAAAAAAAATAATAATAACGAAAGAGCCGTACTGTTGACGCCGCAGTATTATAATGAAATTCCACCTGTTCAAACGGAGAACGGAAAATTCCTCTTGTTGCTTTGCAATATAGGGTACAGTCTTGTAAAATAGGAATAATCATTTTTAAGCACCCGGCACCCTCATAAAAATGAAAGCAAGCCATTAGAATGTTTCTGACGGATTGTATTACATATCGATTTTCATCATTAAATGACTAGAATTTATTTTATGAATATTAAATCAATTCCAAAGGAGTAGTAGTGTTTCCGAGTCTTTTTGAAACCACGTCCACAACTACGAAGTTATTCCATCTGACTATCGTGGTTGTGTCTTTTATCAAGTGACGCCGACAAACAGTATTGAAGTTATACGTCGGCACGTGAGAAGACTATCACACAAACGGCTTAAAATCTCATGTATTCCAGCTGCTGCCAAACGTGCTTTACTAGAGAATGGAGAATGTGTTATGTGACGATCAGTTTGCCTTTAGAGAAGATAAAGGCACCAGAGAGGCAGTTCTGATTTCGCGCTTGGTAATGGAAGTTAGAATGAAGGAAAACCAAGATACGCTTATAGGATCTGTCGACCTAGAAAAAGCGTTCGACAGTTTGAAATGGTACAAGACTTGCAGTATCTTGAGAAAAATAGTACACTGCAGGGATAGACGGGTGACATTCAATGTGTTCAAGAAGCATGAGGGAACAATAAGACAAAGACAAAGAAGGAAGTGACCAGATTAAAATGGGTGTAAGAGAGGGATGCGGTCTTTCGCTCCTTCTATTCAGTCTATACATCGAAAAAGCATGACGGAACTAAAGAGACAGGTTCAAGAAAGGGATTGCAAGTCAGGATGAAAGGAGTCGCTGATGACATTACTACCCTCAGGGAAACTGAAGAAGAAATACAGGATGTGTTGAATGGAATAAACGGTCTATTGAGTACAGAATATGGTCTGAGAGTAAATAGGAAAAAGAAAAAGGTAATGAGAAGTAGCAAAAATGTGCATACAGAGAAACTTAACATCGAATTTGATGGTCATGAAGCAGACTACATTAAGGAATTTTACTACCTCAGAAGCAAGTATAATTATAACCACCCAGTATTTTTGTATGTGTTCGGTCAGTATAGGATTGGCTGACGTCTTCTCACAGCCATCTCTTCTCTGTCGTTCCCGACTGGCGTGCTGGTGCTTGACTTTACTCTGTAACATGTGATATAAAAACATAGGGATTTTACTGTACTATTTGTACACCCGACCTGCCCTAGGAAAGCCGGTGGCAGCATGTTCTTGACGTCCGTGGCTTACAACACGTGCTGGTTTTAGGAACATCACACCCGGCACCTTGTTGCAGCGGACGCAGAGAGCCGCAGCCGACTGTTCGTAACGACACCGCTGGTGAGGCGCGGCATACCGGCCTCCCTGAGCACTGTGCCGTACGACGAGGCCGCGGACGCCCCCCTCACACCCTACCCCAGTCTGGAGCTTCACCGCACCACGGAGGACTCCATCACCGACTGCCACTCGCAACTGGTGTCCGTCATCTCCACCACGGTGAGATTCCTACAGTGCACCATTCGTGGCTATCACGTTTCTTTTTATGTGAGAGTTAGTTGTCGTAAATCGTAAAAATTTTATCGTGGTCTCAGCAGAAAAGATACTAAACAGAGAACTATCCGTTGTAGGTGCCACTAATGAAACCTACCAACGTTAGCTATTTTAATCAAATAAAATTGTATAATTCCAGATACCTTTTCAAGTCTCAAACATCTACACTAATGGCCATTAAAATTGCTACACCACGAAGATGACGTGCTACACACGTGAAATTTAACCGACAGGAAGAAGATGCTCTGATATGCAAATGATTACCTTTTCAGATAATTCACACAATGCTGGCGCCGGTGGCGACACCTACAACATGCTGACATGAGGAAAGTTCCCAATCGATATCTCATACACAAACAGCAGTTGACCGGCGTTGCCTGGTGAAACGTTGTTGTGATGGCTCGTGTAAGGAGGAGAAATGCGTACCATTACATTTCCGACTTTGATAAAGGTCGGATTGTAGCCCAACGCGATTGCTGTTTATCGTATCGCGACATTGCTGATTGCGTTGGTCGAGATCCAATGACTATTAGCAGAATATGGAATCGGTGGGTTCAGGACGGTAATACGGAACGCCGTGTTGGATCCCAACGGCCTCGTATCGCTAGCAGTCGAGATGACAGGCATCTTTCCCACATGGTTGTAGCGGATCGTGTAGCCACGTCTCGATCCCTGAGTCAACAGATGGGGACGTTTGAAAGACAACAATCATATGCACGAACAGTTCGACAACGTTTGCAGCAGCATGGACTATCAGCTCGGAGACCATGGCTGCAGTTACCCTTGACACTGCGTCACAGACAGGAGCGCCTGCGATAGTGTACTCAACGACGAACCTGGGTGCACGAATGGCAAAACGTCATTTTTCGGATGAATCCAGGTTCTGTTTACAGCATCATGATGGTCGCATCCGTGTTTGGCAACATCGCGGTGAACGCACATTGGAAGCGTGTATTCGTCGTCGCCATACTGGCGTATCACCCGGCGTGATGGAATGGGGTGCCATTGGTTACACGTCTCGGTCACCTCTTGTTCGCATTGACGGCACTATGCACAGTGGACGTTACACTTCAGATGTGTTACGACCCGTGGCTCTACCCTTCATTGGATCTCTGCGAAACCCTACATTTCAGCAGCATAATACACTACCGCATGTTGCAGGTCCTGTACGGGCCGTTCTGGATACAGAAAATGTAGGACTGCTGCCCTGACAAGCACATTCTCCAGATCTCTCACTAACTGGAAACGTCTGGTGAATGGTGGCCGAGCATCTGGCTCGTCACAATAAGCCAATGAACTGTGGTATCATGTTGAAGCAGCATGAGCAGTTGTTCCTGTGCACGCCATCCAAGCTCTGTTTGACTCAATGCCTAGGCGTATCAAGGCCGTTATTACGACCAGAGGCGGTTGTTCTGGGAACTGATTTCTCAGGATCTGTGCACCCAAATTAGGAGAAAATGTAATCACGTGTCAGTTCTAGTATAATATATTTGTCCAATGAATACCCGTTTATCATCTGCATTTCTTTTTGTTGTAGGAATTTTAATGGCCAGTAGTGTATGATGTACCAAGGTCTGGATTCTAAACCGGGTCTCCCGCTCGCTAGGCAGATGCGCTGACTAGTACGCCACCCTGGCGCTGTGAGTTTGCACAGCTGCACGGACTGCTATAGTGTTATTCCCTCCTCAAACCAAACTCCCACCGACGCCTCATCCCACCAAGTGCACCCCCTAAACTCGAACAGCACTGCAAAGGCTCTCCAGCTGTATTTCAGTATATTCTCAAACCAGTAACTGCCGAGGATATACCTAAGATGTGTCTGTCGATTTGTCCAACACTGATGCGTCAGTGTCGTACAATGCTTGACGTGATTTTAAAATTATAGACGACAAAAATTTAGAAAGATGTTTGCTGATTATTATTTAGTGTAAAATAGGAACATACTGCTCCGCTTCACTATGGTTTCGTCAGTGCTGTCATCATACTATTTACTAGAATGGAATCATCTGGAATAGCCGCACTCATCACTCTTCTAGTAGCTCGCCTCTTTGAGAACTCTCCAGAAATACCGTCTCCAGCTGAAGGGGTTATTTTATTTTGCTGGCTTGATACGTCACTCTTATGGCGCCAGTCACAATGTACGTGTCAAATAATTTTCACGATTTCCAAAGGCACGAACGCCAGTTTTCAGCCTAATCAGTGACTCAAAATAGAATTCAGGAACGCTAACAGACTGCCGATTCTGCTCGCATGCAAATCACATTTATGTAAGGTTTATTCATCGGGGTTCACGTGGGGATGTAAGTTCAAAAGAATGCTAAGACAAAAATAACTACAAAAGTTCAGATAAACCGAAACACAAGATTTTTATACAAGAGGAAACTCATACGAACACTTGCTCATGTTCGATATTGTGAAACAAATCTGCTGTAAGCTCTCTGCTTTCCATATTTTGAGATGAAAGACAATAAAGTCTGGTAAACATGGGCTCTAAAGAGCGTACTTTAAGAGCTAAGAGCACTGGTTCATCTTCGCTGCTGTGCGACACAGCTCGTCTACTGAGCAAGTCCTCTTAAGGTATGCTCTTTAGAGGCCACGTTTACTGGACTCTTTTTTTCTTGTTTTGGTCCGTATTACCATCTCTTAAAACATGGAAACTAGGCATATTGCAGTAGAAGAGATTTGTTTCACACTAACGAAGGTGAACAAGTGCTCACAGCTCTTAATGTATGTATTTTAGAGGCCACGATTATTGAGACCTTTTTGTTTCTTGTAGCGTGTGCTTTCAACTGTATGCCGCTTTACACCAATTATGATTCACCTTGTGCACATCGAAGTATTTGATAGCTACAAATCTGTGCTGATTTTTGTCCAGGGCAAAATATTTCGTCATTTATCGTTGATATTGTACGGATGTTTCAATTAATTAATACTGATTAAAACATCGTTATTAGCGTGAGACACATTACCTATATCGAGTTATTTATACTTTGTACATTGTATCTGATCAGTTACTTCAGAAATCTTATCAGACCAAGCGTCAAAAAGTGAGCTAAGAAGGATTAGTTAGTCGTCTCCCACGAAATGTATTACGTCACTGAGAACAGCCAGTAGTCATTAGAAAGCGGGGGAAAATTTACAAAAGCGCAAATAAATTCGGAATCATGAGTCATATGAAGAAATCTGATAAAATAAATTTAAATAAAGAGATCGATTAGCAAGGAGACGTTTAATTTCAAGTAGTTTTATGTAGAATCAGACAGTGTCACAGCACAACCTGCTTTCATTACGTGAAAATTTAGTTTATGATACAGAATTCGCTTTCCAGCTGATATAATCGATTAGGTATAAATCGGGTACTCGCTATCTATCTTTGACCCACAAGGAGAGTGCAGAATTCAATACAGTTATTTCACAGGACTAAGTTCAGCTAGTAAATGTCATAACCTAATCGTTTTCTTGCCTTAGGAAGCACTTACCTAGCAACTAATAAGACGATACAAGAAACATACCATATCAGTTTTGCTCATAGTTCCTACAGTCAAGATGAACAATAATTAATTCCACATACTTTTTAGATAAACGTAATGTGTTTTATCTTCCATTGTACTTTCCAGTACAGTTCCTGAATGCCTGAGGACAATCCCATCGAATACTTCATCTTCTTGTGATTGTTTCTCTTAGACAAATTAAGTTGTGCGTTGTTCTTCCTTATCAGTATCTACTCATTTCCCCCTTTATTTCGCCGTTTCGTATGAACATCCAAGCGTGGCACTACATTTAATATTCATTCAAAAATTTTTAATCCCTTCTCCCAGGATCCATAATACACTCCAAGAATTTATTGCGGTCCAGACCCATAGTTTTATAACGTTTTCACTAGCCCTTCGTAAATATTTGCGGCGCCACCGTTTTCTAGTGGTTAGCGTGTTTGACCACATGCGACCTTTCCTCATTTAGATACAGCTGCTACGAAAAGTATGAATATAAATCATCTTCCGAAAGATTCTAGCAACAATACGAGCCCCAGATGCGGAAATCCACTGACGTGAACGACTTTGATAAAGGGCAAATTCTTATGGTCCGAACCCTGGGAATAGGTATCAAGGACACAGCAAATCTGATCGTCGATTCGCCTGTTGCTCGCGTGACCATCTGTGAAAAACTGGTCGTAAAACGTTGAGATCACTGTAGTATCCGTCATGAAGACAGGAACATCAAGGTCATCTCACCCGTCGTACAGTATTGCCATTTAGTGATAGTTAAAATGTAAGTAAAAATTCTGAAAAAAGTATTAGATATGTTTATTTTTAGTCTAAAATATGATGGAGTACATTTCAAACGAAAGTTCTTGCCAGCTGCTTCGAAAAAAATTGCAAACCAACGTTACAAGGAATCATGAAGAAGAATATTTTTTTCCTTCAACGTGTCGAAAAATCAGAAACACCGTTATATTTGGATTCAAAATACCATATGAACATTCTCAAAGCTAACAGATGCATGAAATACGTATTTCATCTTGAAAATGTAAAAGTATTACGAGATAAAAAAATAAAATAAAATACCGTAACAAGTATGAAACTGTTTCGCCCGTGTAACGAAAAGTGTAGTCGCTGAGGAATTTGTTTTCTGCTGGACTTTATAGAAACAGTCAGCGAAGGAGTTGTTAAGAATTCTTGAAATTAATTTTAGTTAAATCTCAGACATACTTACTGTATCTTTGACGTATGATCGCATTTTATTTACAAGCGATCCTTTGAGGGACAGCGCCTGAGTATTTGTAAGCCGTTCCCAGGATTTCAGTGCCGAAGGCTCGCCTTAATACTACCGAGAATATTCCATACATCTATACCCATCACACAAATCACCGATATACGCTATGTAACAGTAACTGTAGGTACTTCCATGCCAAAATTTCCGTTGAAGTCGAGCAAAACAATTTTTTCTCCAAGTTCACTCCGTATTTTTTTAGCCATTACATACTCTGTCGTGGTATAAAGGTATTACGAGATAAAAAAATAAAATAAAATACCGTAACAAGTATGAAACTGTTTCGCACGTGTAACGAAATGTGTAGTCGCTGAGGAATTTGTGTTCTGCTGGACTTCATAGAAACAGTCAGCGAAGGAGTTGTTAAGAATTCTTGAAATTAATTTTAGTTAAATCTCAGACATACTTACTGTATCTTTGACGTATGATCGCATTTTATTTACAAGCGATCCTTTGAGCGACAGCGCCTGAGTATTTGTAAGCCGTTCCCAGGATTTCAGTGCCGAAGGCTCGCCTTAATACGACCGAGAATATTCCATACATCTATACCCATCACACAAATCACCGATATACGCTATGTAACAGTAACTGTAGGTACTTCCATGCCAGTACCTACAGTTACTGTCATATAGCGTATATCGGTGATTTGTGTGATGGGTATAGATGTATGGAATATTCTCGGTATATCGTAGTATCGTTGTACAGTTCTACGCACTAACGTTTCGTCAGAATCGTCGAATCCCATAATTTCCGTTTTAAATTGTATTCCTGCCTTGGTGAGTCAATACAAGTGCCCATATCTCGAGATTCTGCCGATGTTACCGTACTGGTAATACGGAGTACAGTCGATTCGGTAATACCGCAAGGTTTTACTGTCATTTTATGAACTAGCGCAAAATTTATGGTATTCCTGGCTTTTTAACTGCCCAGATAAGTAAAATATATTCAGTACGTTTTCCATATGGCAATTTTAGATTGTTTCCGAATGTATTTTCGCCCTTCACGCACACCGATTGGATGTGCAATACACGTAGTCCATCGCTCCTGCATTTCGCTCACTACCAAATACACGTCAGTAGACCGTTTTGTGGAAGACTGAAACCACACGTGGACAGTCGATATCGCACGGAAACACAGACCATCCAGCTGGCGCTGACCTCCTGCACATTAACAGTGTAAATGCGGAAACAAAACTATGAGACCGGAGAATCACAGTGCTCAGCGCCAGCGGACTACAGGGAGAGTGTGTGGCCTTGAGGTGTCTAACTTCGTAACGGCCACTCTAGTACGCGACCACATGTTTGACGTCCACGTCTCATCGCAGTACGTCAAGGTTGGAGGGTTGTCCGCTGCGTAAAGTGGAATACGCAGCGATGTGCAGTAGATCTCAAAACACCAAACTGGTGGAGCCACAAGTGTCTCAGAGCGCACCATACAGCGAACACTGTTGAAAGTGGGGCTCTACAGAACACGATTGCTACGTGTTGCCATACTGATCTAACGGTACCGACAATTACGAATGCAGCAGGCCTGGGATTATCTAGATTGGACTATGGATGAATCGATATGTATAACCTGGCCAGATGTTACGTTCATTGTGACACAAGATATATGGTAGTGTCCGGGTACGCAGTTTTCCAGATAAACGGTTGCTTCAAACAAGAATCTCCCCCAGGATGCAAGGCGATTAGGCATGTTCCTCTGGGCTTTCTTGTAACCTAAGGCAACATGAAAGCAGTGGACTGGGTGAACATCACTGTTGATGTCTTTCTCATTGGTGATGGCATCCTCCAGCAGGATAACTAGCCGTGTTACATAGCCACAATCATACTACAATGGCTTGAAAAGAATGATAGTAAACTCACATTGATATCCAGCACACTAAATGCGCCTGATCTTCCCCCAAAGGGGCACATTTGGGATCTGCACAAACCAAAAGCCCATAAGTAATGGGAAATGGGTGACCTGTGACAATTACCTTAGGAAACCTATCAAGGACCTATAGAAACTTCGGCACACAGTCATTGCTGTATTGCATTCCACATGTGTACTGGGACTCTATTAAGAAGAACGTCATAATTTACATTTCAATACACCCTTGTATTTCAGATTTAGAACACAAATCAAACGTTAATTCTCAGAAAACATAATTATATTAACTTCCACATATATAATGCAATCACAATGATTGTATTTTACTTTCACCTAAGTATTCTCCCTTGGATTTAATGACTGGCTCACAAACTCGAGCCGGCAAAACATCCCCAAACCATAACAGAACCTTCACCGTGTTTAGCTGGAACACACTTCTGGGCTACCCTTTCCCCTACAAATCGGCGAACAAATATTCTCCTTCTGGTTCCAGATATCTCGAACTTCGATTGAAGCACCTTTTTCTATGGATATCTCCACTCGTGGAGCCATACTAGTGATGTGCACACTTCAATGTCACGAAGGAACTGACTTGCATGAACCACAAGTTACGTATCGTAGCAATGCTTGCCGTTGGCTGCGGATATCACTTCACTACAGGAAACAACACAGGTGCTACAAATGCGGCGTCCGTTGGCAAATAGGTACACAAACATACCAGATCGGTATATAACGTTTACGTACACAATATTGTTTGTTGGATATTATTGTATCTCGATACCCAAAAACAAAAATCATACATGTGTACAACTGGTGTACTACTCCTCTGCTTCTTCAACAGTACCCACGTTATTATAACTTATCTAAAGACAACTAGCTGTCATTTGTTGGGTGTATTGAAATTAATGAGAGGTAGGGTAACTGAGGACAAATTTGCAAGAAACTACCTTTAGGATGATAAGGAGCAAGAAAAGTCATATGGCAAGAAATGCTTTCCAAAGGAGGTACACCCACTAGAAGGTGATAGTAAAAAATCATTGATAGTGTCATTGGTATCAGCATCAGGTGGGTGACCTGCCTGCATGGGACAAGTCTGACGACTGTGTTCATCATTATCCACAATGCCACTATCGGCGCCACCGACAATGAGTGAAGGTGTTACTTCCTAAGGAGTTGTCCCAGCAGAGACGGTTATGTTGCTGGTTCATCACACAGGCCACCACGGTACTGGGATTTCTGTCATTCATCCTATTCACGGGAGAGGCTACCTATATGAGGGACAGTATGGCCAGCCTTCACAGCAGTCACCTGTGGGCTGTGGAGAACCCCGATGTTATGATGGGAATGAGACATCATCAGTGGTTTATCATCAGTTTGAGAATGGGGATTATTGGCTACTGGTCTGCAGAATCGGCCATCCTTCCAGAACCCCACACGGGAGAGGCGTAACTGCACTTCCTGTGGGTGACCCTGCCTCCCATTTTGGAAGAGGTGCCTTTAGTGGTATGAAGGCTAATGTGGCTACTACATGATGGTGCTTCAGCTTACCGCCGTCTTGAGTGTGGATATCAAAGACTAGTACAGACTAAACATTTCCCTTCCATGGGACACTGGCTTATTGAGGACGCCTTCGGTGTCAGTCGCGAGGATCTGTGACTTCAAAGAAGCTGGGGGTTATGCTGGCAGTAGCTTAGAAACCGATAAATCGACCCAGCTTCAGAGTCCTCGCCATACAGTGGGTCTCATATCATAGGGCAGGGAGGGCTAATAGGTATAGGGAAGCCAACCTACCTAGGGAGACGAAACCTTAAAAAATATCAAGTCCTCCAGGATGAGGGCTGGGCTTGGGGCCAATAGGCCCACACTGTGAAAATGTCGTATTACGGAACCACAGGAACAGTCTCAGATAATGAGTGAGACAACTTTGGCAAAAAGAAAGGACAAAAGAGTTGACAATGGTAGATTAGTATATTTGAACAATGTTGAGACGTGAAATAATGAAGCAAATGGCTGACGAAATTATGGAACCTAGGTGGAAGTACAACATTGTGGCACTGCAAGAAGTGAGTTGGCAAGTGGAAGGACAGATATATATGCTTCAGTATTCTTAACTGTATAGTGTACCAGAAAGAAGAAGAAGGCAATCTGGAACAGTATTCATAAAAATAAAAGAGATTAGGAAAATTCTTTTGGAATTCAACCCATAAATGTAAGGCACGTAAAGAGTATACAACTACGACTAGAACACGACTACAGCCACTGCTATATTTTAAAAAGAATGGGTGAAATGAATTCGGAAAAGAATCAGGGAGATATATATTACATGGATAAATTAATAATAGAGATAAATTATGACAGTTAGCTGCTAGATTTAATTTACTCATCAAGGGTACCTGTTTGCTACACATAAGGATGTTGATATATGGAAAGCAAGTGTAAGTGGAATAGCTAACCAGACAGATCACATGTTGGTAAAAGCACAATATGACACATCAGTCACAGATGTACGGAGCTGCAGGGTCCAAGCTATAATTCAGAACACTACGCTGCAAAAGTTATATGGAGAGGGAAGTTAGTTGTAATACGTAAAAACAGAATGGAAAATATGCACATTGGAATAAGGAAAAACTGAACAACCCCTAAACTGTAAAAGCATACCAACGAGGAAACGATGGGGAATCAAGAGAACTGGAACAAGATGTAGAGAGTGGTGAAAGTGGCAGCAGAAGAAATAACTGAGATAAGAAGAAAGGAAAGAAATGAATGGTTTGTTGATGAATGTAAACCTGAAATACAACATAAAAATGCGAGACTGAGCATGCTGCAGAAAGGGACAAGAAGAAATGTGGAGGTGGATAAAGAATTAGGGTGTAATGCTCATAGGATAAGTAAGATAAACAAAAAGGAATTTCTGAAAGCAAAATTTTAAGGGACAGAGGAACTATAGAAACAGAATGAAATAAGAAAATTGTATCATGCTATAGGAAAGATTGGGGAAAAAATTTCAACCAATACAAAATGCTTGTAAAAATAGAAATGGGAAGATAATCCGAGACGAAGAAAAATACTGCGGAGATGGGCAGAATATTTTGAAGATACCTCAATAGCAACACAGGCTCGGTATTAAGAGGTCCACAAGAACCGGAGGACAATGTAGAGGCAAGAGAAGATAAAAGAGAAGAAGCAAAAGGACCAGCAACGCAAGATATGGAATCGGTGATACGTAACTTGTAAGGTAAATATGCCGCTGTTGAAGATGGGGTAGTGTCAGAACTAATAAGGTCTGGTGGTCATCCTCTAATAAGTTAAATTCATGCAGTAATAAATAACATATGGGGAAATGGAAGTATGCCTGACGACGACAAAAGTGGAATAATATGCCCTCCATATAAGAATGAAGAAAACACTGCTTGTCCAAATTACAGTTGCATAACCTTATTAAATACAGCATACACTATTTTCTCCGGCTGCTGAATGAAAAGATAAATATTACGCCGACAATATCATCGGAGAATACCAATGTTGCTTCTGATCAAATAGAGGCATTTCTGACCATTCGTTTGTAATTAGATAAATAATGTATAAATCTTATGAATGTGACGCAGGGGTACACTTCCTGTTTGTGGATTTTAAAGAAGATTTTAGTAGTGTTAGCAGATCAGCATTAGCACTAAAAGAATTGGGCATCGCAGCGACAAGCTAAGAAGGCTAACTGAATTAACAATGAAGGCAATGAAGGACACAAAGGCAAATGTAAAAGTGAACAACAAAATTACCAAGACCTTTAACTTTACAGATGGAGTGAAACAGAATGATCTCTCTGTAGTCCAGTTTTACTTAGCACTGCATATTCTTGATACAAAGAAATAGACAAGAGAGGAACAGCAAGGATGAAATCAAGTCAGATATGTGCGTATGCAGAAGATAATGCAATTGTGGACTGAGAGGTAAACACCCTTGATCAAATATGAAATAATAGAAGCAGAAGGAGTAAAAATTTGAGGTACTGCAAAATAAAACTAGACCAATTACAAATTGATGTCCAGTTCTGAGCTTGGAAGAATACCACATGACTTAAGGCCTTGTTTAAAGCTATCAGTTGCTTGCATTATTCAGGTGTCCTCTTGACCAGCGCAAATAATATGAATCAATACATTACAGAAACGATTCAAGATGAATATTATGCAACTTACATGTATTTTATGATTCTGTAATTACAAGAACAACGAAGTTAAGAGTATATTATTGCCTTGTGCGACGTGACCAGAGAGATATGGACGGCAACTGACCCACATGGAATAACCTAAGGACAAGTGAAACGAAAATCGTATGAAAACTTTAGGGGCCTGTGAGAGAGGCAAAGGACTGGTGAGTTCGGTAGAACCGTGAAATTCAAGAGCTAGTACGAGGGAAAGATATACTGTAATTTATTTAGTTCTCAAAGAATACACCAGTTAGGACATACGAAGAGGGTGACAGATGACAGGATGTCCAAACGAGTGATGAAAAGCTGGCAGTATTGCAGCAGAAGGAAGGGCCGCCCAAGAGCTAGATGGCTGGACACTGTGGTGGCTGACCTTACAAGTCAGAGATCCATAGATGGAAGAGAGAAGCAGAGAACAGAGATGTAGGAAGGATGGTTGTCGACGAAGCCAAGACCTATCAGGGGCTGTAGACCCAAAAATAAGAAGAAGAAGAAGAGGAAGAAGAAGAAGAAAAACATTTTCACTCGCCTTGTGCTGATGTGTGCTGTTGCTACACACTAGTGAAATCAAGGACACAGTAAAACTTCTGCTCACACACACCTTTATTCTCACACGTCCATTTTACAGTTATCGTAGAAATATATCCGCTGCAGAGGGCAGCACAATGTACAGACTTTACAGAACACCAACAGATGGCGTAGGAGTCTTCATTCCCCGATATCCTCCCCACCCTGGTCCATCTCGAGGGGGATGACCAGCTGGACCGGTCGACAGATCTTCATACCACCTGGCTGGCGGAGGATGATGCACCGTATTTTACTGTCTCTGCCATGCCGCACTTCTTCTACCACAGCCCTCTTCCACAAGTGCCGTGGTTTGCTGTCTTCTTGGAGCAGAACAACCTCTCCAATTCTCGGTTTCCTTTGCGAAGGGTATCCCCTCACCTCATGATATTGTCTTAGAGGCAGGAGATATTCTGTCTTCCACCTGCGCCAGATGTCGTCATTGACCTTTTGTCTGAGTCGGAACTCCCTGGCAAGGTCCTTTCTAGTTGCTGGCTCTGGCCCACATGGAATTGTTACTAATTTCCCACCATTCAGAACGTGAGCTGGCGTCAATGCAGTGTCGCTCTCTCCTTGAGTGACGGGTCGTGAGTTTATTGCGGCTTCTATGCTGATCAAGGTGGTGTTTAAGCTCTCTTCATCCACCTGGGAGCGACCAAGAACTTTCCTCAGGCAGCGCTTAACTGAGCCTATCATGCGTTCCCACCAGCCTCCCCACCAAGCCGCACGTGGTGGTATGAATTTCCAAGTGATTCCATGGTGGGCACAGTAGAGCTGTACGTCAGTATGGTGCATGGTTTTGAAAAGCTCTGCCAGTTCTGAGTTGGCTGCATGGAATGTTGTAGCATTGTCTGAGTAGACAGTGACTGGTAGGCTCCTACGTCCTGCAAAGCGTTGCATGGCCATCAAAAATCTGTCAGTGGACATGTCAGTTGCAAGTTCAATATGAATGGCCCGTGTTGTTGCACATGTGAATAGGACCATCTAGGACCTTTTTGTTTGATGTCCAGATTTGACATATAATGGTCCGGCAAAATCGATGCCTGTTACTGCAAATGGTCTTGAAGGCTGAACTCTATCCAGTGGTAGTGGGGCCTCCATCTCTTCATACCGGCGACTGTGTATTATCTTGCATGGTAGGCAAGAGTGAAGAACTCTCTGAACAGCTTGTCGTCCTCGCAGAATCCAAAATTCTTCTCACAGTTCCCCTAACACAATCCGCACACCGAGATGATGCAGTCTTACATGTGTGTGTCTGATGAGAAGCTCAGTGAAATGGTGGCATCCATCCAATATAACTGGATGCTTCTCTGAGTGTGACAGTGCAGCACTTTGCAGCCTACCACCAAGACGAAGGATGCCATCCGATATAAAGGGATTGTATCGAGCAATCTTTGATTCCATGGGCAATTGTTCTCCCTTACGCAATGCAGACAGTTCACTAGTGAATAGTTCCTCTTGAACTCTTCTGATCCAGTAAGTCCGGGCATTTTGTAATTCCAACGCACTAAAACTGCCGGAGATTCTATTTTTGTTTCTTGTTGTGCTGATAAATCGAAATACAAAGGCAGTTATATGCAGTACTCGCCAATATTAACTAAACCTTGCAATGTCCAGTAGTGGTTCAGTGATGGTGATCAGAGTGACATTTGCTCTCGTTTTGGCTTCTGGCATTGAAGGAGGTGGGGCTGAGATTTCCAGTGGCCAGAACTGCTTGTCTTCTGAAAGCCATGGTGGACCACCCCACCAGATATCAAGAGTGGCTAGCAGATTTGCTTCTAGTCCCCGTGTGAGATGATCTGCAGGATTTTGGCTTCCCGGACAATGCCTCCATTGGCTGGGTGTGGTGTATGTCAATATGTCTGTCACACGATTACAGATAAATGTTTTCCATTTGTTTGGATCACTCCGACCCATTCCAAAGTAACTGTTGAGTCGCTCCACAAGGTAGCTCTGTTGGCATCAAACCCTGTTTCCTGGCAAAAGTAATGAAGGAGTCGTGATCCGACCAATGCAGCAAGTAACTCCAACCTGGGTAGAGTTACCTTCTTGATAGGAGCCAGTCTGTTCTTGCTACAGACAAGGTGCACAGTGTATCCAGTTTCAGTAGATGTCCTTATATACAAAACTGCGCCGTAGGCTCTTTCAGATGCATCACAGAATACCTGCACATCTGCAGAGCCACCTGTGCCCAGCGCCCCTATCCATCTAGGAATATGTAGTGATGACAAATGATGAAGCTTTGAGACCCATGAGTGCCAACGACATGCAAGATCTGTGGGCAAAACTTCCTCCCATGTAAGACCCCTCAGCCATGTGTCTTGGAAAATTATCTTTGAAACGATCCCAACAGGAGTGAACACACCCAGGGGGTCATAAAACTGAGCAGCTGCTCGAAGAACATTTCTCTTGGTAGCCAGTTTGTCCATTAGATTTTCAGCTATCTTCTCATAGTCACTACATATAGAGTCATCTTCTGTGTTCCAATTAATTCCTAAAACTTGGGTTGTGGTCTTTGTTTCAAGGCCTTTGACATCCCATATTGCCTTCAGATCATTCGAATTAGTCGCCCATTTGGACAATGGAAGACTTATCTGCTGGAAAAGTTCTGTCAGTTCATGGTAAACAGTTGCAGCGGTGTCGCTGTCTCTAACACTGGCTACGAAATCGTCCATGAACACTGACTTGTTTACAAGTCCTGAGGATAGTGGATATTTTTCACTATTTAGTGCTGCTAGCTCCCTTATGGCAGCTGACAACAGGAATGGGCTTGGTGCAAGTCCAAATGGCAAACGTTTGAAGCGATATGTAATCACGTCATTTGTGGACATGTAGGCACCACTTCCAGCTTGCTCAACACGATATCAAAGGAACCTCGTGAGGTCTCTGTCTTCTTCTTTCAACGTTAACTGCAGGAAAGCTTGGTCCACATCACACACTAATCCCACTGGAAGTGTGCGGAATCGTAGTAAGATTGCTAGAATATCCGAAAGTAAATTTGGTCGCTTTTCGAGGGCATCATTCAGCGATAGAGGCTCTGGCTCATGTGAGGATGCATCGAAGACTATTCTATACTTCACACTTCCACTGATGCATTTCTTCACAATGTGGTGTGGCAGGTAGAATGTGTTTCCAGCAGTACAGTCCTCAGGTGCTACCTCTACCTGGTTCTTCTCAATATATTTCGACATGGTCTCGTGGTAAATGACCTTCAGCTCTTCATTCCCTCGCAGCTTGTTTTGTAAGGAGCGAAGACGCGCTTCAGCAGTTGTTCGGTTGCAGGAGAGAGGCATATCCTTCTTTCGAGGCAGAGATACAACTCTCCGGCCATATTCCACACAGTATGATTCTCGGAATTCCTGATAAAAGGGGTGGTCCATGGGTTTTAATGCTCGCTCTTGATGTTCTGTTATCCCGATTGTCTCCAGGTCCCAAAATCGGCGCACTGACTCATCAGATATATCACTGCAGCTGCCCTGAATAAAGTTGACAGTTGCTCTGTTGACGGTGGTGCTAGATCTGTTTCCACTGAGAACATATCCAAAGATTGTTGGGAGAAGAACCAATGATGGTGATACCTTGATTGGTTGTTCCAAAGTCACGATTCTCCAGTAATAATCAGCTCCAATCAGGATCTGCGAGTGGTGTACCACCCCTCAAGGCCATATCTCCTACATCTTGTGGCACTGTTGGTTGCTGTGAAAAATTATTTATGCTTTCAAAGGCTGTTACTGATATGTGGGAATTAGTGGAGCATCCCATCATATTAAACTGCACCTTCTTCCGTGAGAGTGATGAACTGTAACTGGATTCGAAAGTAGTTATCTCGAGAGTAGTGCTTCCAATGACACTTAGTTGGAGAGATTCGATCAGTGAATGGTGAATGAAACTCGATTGACTCCCTGTGTCCAGGATGGCACGTGTCTGTTTGTTCTTACCAGTGGGTCCTGTGATACTCACACGAGCAGTCTGCAGGTATGTGAAGTTAGAAGTCATAGTTTCAATTTTATTTACTGTTGTGATATGGCTACTGCAGATAGAAATGTGATGCTCCCCCTTACATTTCGCACAGGACGCCTTTCCACGTTTGAAACACTGATTTCTGTTGTGGCCACGTCTCAGGCATAGAAAGCAACGGTTCATTGTCTTGAGGGCGTCGATTCTTGCCTGCAAGCTTGCAATCTTTTGGCAGTCTTGGCCCCAGTGTCCTCTTTCGCCGCAATACACACAGAAGGGCTCTGAATTCTGTTGTTTCTTCTTGTCCCTCTTCGTTTTAACCTTTACGTGGAAGGTAGATGCTGTTGGTACGTAATTTTCGTGTGGTGCAATATCTCCACGAATTTTGCGTGTGTTGATAGCTCCTTCCACCTCTTCATTTAAGAACTCCATAAGGTGGGTGAGGTTCCCTTCTTCAATCTTTTGTCTTCGGGCATGAACAAGCCAATTTTTGCAAATTTCTTCAGGAAAGGCTCGAAGAAGTTTGGGTGCAAGCACTCTCCCATAAGAATCGACATTTTCTCCTAGTGCTCGTAGTGCTTGGATGCGCTTATGGCACTCAATGTAGGTGGAATTGAGAGCCTCTGGACTGCCTGAAGTCGAAGTGTTAAGATTCTCCAAGAAATCCAGGTGACTTTGGATAATTCTGTTCTTATCCCCATATTTGGATTTCAAAATTTGCTTAGTCTGCTCATATGTATCAGCTGTAACAGCAATGCCATCGACCAAGTCCTTAGGTTCCCCATCAAGGTAACCACGGAGGAATACATGCTTGTTCATTGTTGACACCATCGGATTCTCGTCTATGGACGCTGTAAATTGCTCCCAAAATCGAGGCCAAGCTTCTATATCCCCTGAGAATGCGTGCAGTTTGATAGTAGGCAATTTTATGTCCATACAGGCGTGTTGTTGAGCCGCTGACGTCACGTTTCTGTCTCCCGAGCGCGCTCCTCCTAGAAGGCCTTTCGCCTTTCGGAGGGCGCGTTTGCATTTATCAGTATATTCCTCACAAGCTTCCGTGTCGGCTTCGTATTCAGAGTCATCCAGCAAGTCCTGTATTGTATCGTTGAGTCGGGTCAACTCTTCTAATGTTTCTTGTAGGCGTTCCTGGAAGTGTTCTACTTCTTCTGCAGCTGTAGAACCATCGAAGGCGTTTATTTGGCTGACGAAACGCGTCGCATTCGATCGCAAGGTCGTCCGCTTCCGGCGTAGCCTCCCCAAGTTCGTAGCTACTGCTTCTGCCATGGTGAGTTGGTGGTTTTGCTTTCTGTCGCGAGAGTGCGTTCAAGGTCAAGACATCCCGTCAGTTGGATGCTATCGCTAAGGGATGGCGCTGTCCTGGAGTGTGAACCGTTAGCAGCCCCTAGTGATGTTTGTAGTTCTCAAGAGATGGCGCGGCCGTGCAGTTTTCAACCTCCGCGATCTTTAGTAGTGGTCGCTGTTGCTAACAGATGGCGCTGCAGTCTACCAATACTTCAGCAAGTCCCCTTTGTGCTTTGCAAATAATACGCAAACTGCCCTCTATTGCTCTGCCACCAACAAACATGCATCAAGTAACATCACATACAAATCAATCGCCCCGCAGTGTCCTTTGCTACAGTTTCAGAGCAATGCCGCAACTTATCTGTGTGAGCTGAACGTGGCGTGACGTGACCGGATTTTGAGATTGAAGTCGCTCAAAACCTTCTCCGCCGGCGTCGAGTCCTCTTTAATGTGTAGTAGCACTCTATCTCTTCATGTTCTCCCGGGTTTCGGCACCAAAATGTTGCTACACACTAGTGAAATCAAGGACACAGTAAAACTTCTGCTCACACACACCTTTATTCTCACCCGTCCATTTTACAGTTATCGTAGAAATATATCCGCTGCAGAGGGCAGCACAATGTACAGACTTTACAGAACACCAACAGATGGCGTAGGAGTCTTCATTCCCCGACATGTGCAAATAAAAAAAAAAAAAAAAAAAAAAAAAAAAAAAAAAACGTAAATTTTTGAAAGATTGTCTCATAACAGATATCTTAAAATTTAGCTTCAAGTACACTACGTATTACTGACTTTGGAATGGTTGCTGACGGTGACGTGAGGTAACAGATTCATTTTAAAACCTGTAACTAATGGTGGGGAACTTACGTTACCAAGAGAAGATGTGTGAAAAGAATTCCAGCTGAAAAACAGATACTCGTTTTTATGTGTGAATAATGTGTTTACTTTGAAAGAAAAAAGAACAGTGGCGGTCCTTTTGTGCCAGTCAGAAAATTACAATATGATAGATAGACGACAAATGCAACTGGAAGCTCGTTGTGTGTGACGTCTGAAAAATCAAGGTGTGACACTGCGCCATGCGACAGATAATAATAGGTTAATTGAAAATGTAATTCCCAGAATTTGCGTGAGTATTACGAGCGTAAAGTACCCAACAGGTAGGAAGCGACTTCTTAGTAGGGAGCACGACAGCTTTTCGATTTTCTTAGGAACTATTTGTTTTAGGTAGAGAAAGAAAATAACATTCCACGAAGAAATCATAGAGCCAAAGTGGTATTACTTCAGTGAGTGTCCGGCAGTAAAACTGGAAATTACAATACCGCCCGGTGGGTCGTACACGATCCGCCGCATGATTAGACGACTTCTAGCTGTGAATATTCCATCAGGGAAGAGTGTGTAACTTATTGTTGTTCATTTTGGATTGATGGTCCATTATGAGTAATAAAATATAGATTACCAAGCAATAAATAGACTTCACCTTGGTTACAAACTGGTGTGTTACTCAGCTGCTAATCATACCGAGTTAGAAAAATGTTTTCGTTATGTATAATGCCCCGAACCAGTTACGCGTCAAATGCGTCTACGAGGTTGGTGAAAAATAACATGGAATTTAAACAGAATACTTAGCAATAGAAACTTTTCCATCTAACGAAAACAAAATAAAACATCTCCACAAATTTGTGCACACTGCACATTACCACTTAATCCAACCAAACACAAATTAAAGCAGGCGTCACGGTGTGAAATAAAGAATTTACATTATGAGGAACGGAGAGCCTGGTGAATGAATCTGTCACACGAGTAACGCCAGAGAAATGTAATAACGATACTAGATTTCCATCCCATTGTAGTAGGCAGACGGGCACGTAAATTTTGGTATTAGTAGAAGGTATGTCCCGAAATGGGACGTGATACTGTATTTACTGAAATCTTTCTTCAAAATATACGAGAAACGTATTAACACTGAAAGGCAAGGCGACTGGACTCGACTATTATGCTGTAAACACTGCCATGTGGGACGCCCATGCTAGACTCGGTCTTCCTGTCAAACCATTTGTCTCATTACTTGGTTTCACAAAAGTTGTTCACTTAAACGTAAGTACGTACACACATTTTAAACCTTTCTTTTAAGCCCCTTCTGATACAGTAGAAGTTACCATATAGTTCAGTCTACAACAATCGTAGGAGACGGTATATTCAAGTCATATAAGGTAGTGATTACTGGAACCCTAATCTACACCTCCGTACAGGTGTGTGATCTTCGAACTGCGGCCCTCGCTCCGCATGCGGCACGGATCAGGTGTTCGTGTGGCCCATTGTTCTCAGACGTGTTTTATGCTAGCTTGCCTCTAGTGAATAACAGCCGAAGCTGAAGACGTCAGCTAACATTAAGATCTTCTTAACAGAGTAATTTTCCACCTGAGGTAACAAACAAAAATTAATTACAGACACAGTAATATTTTAAGATGTGCTTAATTTTAATTGACGTCTGTAAATTCTGCCGTGAACTAAGTAAAGTTGGCAGCTTACATCAGGGGCAGACAGATAAGCAGCGCAGCCATCACGGAATTACAGGATGTGAGAGGGGAAATGTCTTATCGTCTGTCTTCCAGTACTGACAACTCACGGGCATGCGTGGCTAGTAGCGATCAGCTGCTATGGTATAAATATTTAAAGGGGAGGAACAAAGGTTCAAGAATACGCTCTACAGAGACGGCAGTCTACAAACGTGTTTCTTATTTTTAGCAAGGAGCATTAAATTAATTAAAGCTGGAAACAAACAATAGTAAACACGAAGCGTTCCGAATAGTGTCGATCAGTAATTTAGGGCCAGCGGCAATCTTACCACTCCTTTACTATAGCTAGTCTATTGGGGGCTCATAACATATTCATTTATGTTGGTTGCTAAAACCTGTTTGTTTCGATATCTCGGGTGATGCAAGAGTTAAATGTATTAACTATACAACACAATAACGTGCATTTTTGCCACCTGTCATTTGTTGAACATAATGTTTCGTTATCTCGAACAGTTAACGAAACAAAAGAGGACAATCACCTAAAATTTGCAACCCTTTCATTGTGTAAACGGTGCTCTCCTTCTCTTTCCCTTCCCTCTTCTCCCCCTCCCCCTCCCCTCCCCTTCTTCCCTATGAACACTAATAAAATCGACAAACTGTAGCAAACGTATTTCAGACTGGTAATGCAGGAAAAAGGTCCTTAGAACATGTGTCCGTGAATGGACGGTATGTGTGCAACGACAACAAATCGTCCCAGGACACAGTACAGAGCTGCATCGCATCCACGTCGCAATATATGTTCTGGCCTCCACGGGATGCAACGCACACGCGTTCACATGTCGCTTCATGTATTGCCGCACTCTTTCGCACGTTTTGGCCCCTCTCCAAATAGCGTCGCAGATCCCACCGAAGGTAAACAATCATGGGGTTTAAGTCCGATGATCTAGAAAGTCTTGCTACAGGGCACCGCGTCCTATCCAAAGTCCGGGCAAGATGATGTTGAGGTGCCGACGAACTGTAATGCGGAAATACGTTGGTTTTTCGTTATGCAGAAACCACATAACCGGACGTATTGCCAAAGGCACATTATTAAGCAGCGGAGGCAGAGTATTCCGCAGGAATAATACCAGGTCTAAATATGTGGTCGCCAAGAATCCCTGCCCACACATTGATGCTAGAACCGATGCTCATGAGGTGCCTGAACCATTCCCTAAGGATTGTCTGTAGCCCACTGGTAACAACTATGCAGATTTATGACGCCAGTTCTAATAAAGGTTGCTTCGTTATTAAAGAGGACTGATGACAGAAATCCCATAATTGCGATGGTCTGGTGTAAAAACCATCGACGAAACCCTTCCCGTAGGGGGATATCCGCTGCTGAAAAACCTTGCATTCGTTGCAGGTGATAGGGATAGTTGCGGTTATCACGCAGGATACACACAATCTTACTTAGGCTTACAGGATGTTGGTGGGCCACTTGCCAGAAGCTAGTACTCCTGTTCGTCTCAACATGCTGTAGCATCCGGTCCTCCGAATCTTGTATACGCAAAGCCCGGAGCCTCCCTGCACGTTCGCCTGTCCGAAAGGATCCATGACCACGCAAACAACCACAAAGAGCTTGAAGTATTGTGTTATATAGTTGTTTTCTCTAAGGGTACTTGTTTTGGTATAGCTGTGCTGCCTCTCGAAGACTTCCATCTGCTTGGCCATCTAGAGACACCATCTGGGATCGTTCCCGACATGAATATCGTATCACTCTGCTGCTTACAGTACGCTAATCCATTACACACCCTGCAACACACAAGGAACACACGGAACATGGTCAGAGGAACTTCCATTCATCTGTACCATCTAACGTGGCAACGATGCATTTCCGGACACATGTTCAAAACACCTTTCTTCCTCCATCATTTCCTCTCAGGAATATGTCCTTGCTGTTTGTAGGTTTTATTAATCTTCACCCTGTATGTAGCGGTAGTGTACCGCATTTTATAAGCTTAGTATCCATATGTCGCTAGTGCTGACCCCATGACGTCACACACCTATGTTACCTACATGCAGGGCGGCGGGAAGAGTGGCGTGGGAGGGGTAGGATTTGGTGTATTCCCGCGTGCTCAAACACACACACACACACACACACACACACACACACAAACACACACTGCTGCCAGTGCCCCACTTGGCTCCAAAACCTGACTGATTTTTGTACCCACTTGGTGAAAGGAAGTTATAAGCCTTCAAATTATGTCCTACAACGCTATTTTCACGTATCTCTCTCTCTCTCTCTCTCTCTCTCTCTCTCTCTCTCTCACACACACACACACACACACACACAAACAACACAAACATACCGTTACTCATAATTTTCACGGCTGGAGAGCACTTTCTTGTGGTTTATCACTTCAACTGCATATTTTCACAATACGCGAGGTTTGCCATGAAATCAATAATGCTTCACCTCACGAAGCATCGTTTTATATGCGGTAGAGGGAGCCGGGTGAGAAGAAAATACGTCACTTTAACACCAGAAAAATATAATTGTCATTGTTGACTGGCTAATACAACTTTTGATCAGTTTCCAACTTACACCTGTTTGAGGTTATGATACAGCTGGTAGAGAGACGAGCTTTTATCGCCTGACGTTTTTAGAAGTTTTTCTCTAATGTTTCAGATCGTCATGCACTGTATCAGGGGGAAGAAGACACCGGTCTATGTTATAGTGAAATACAATTGACGCTATTGACTGTCTTTATATTTGCTGTAATTCGTGACTGCCCAACGTAGCTTTATGTTTGATAAGACATGGTTAGTAATTACCATACCGAGAAGCTCTGTGATGTTTACCAACTGGAACTATAATATCAAGGATCTTTAAAACGTTCACAACTATATCTCATTTCCCATGCATAAGCGATTACGAAATAACACGAAGCGCTAACTCTGATGCAAGTTCTGGAGAATGTGGTGAAAACAGTTACTATGAAAGAAAGATTTAATCTGCTGTTGTAAAAAGAAGCCGTTGCAACTGTGCAGACTAGGCTCCCAAATTACTATAAACGCAGCATCTGGAAAAATATGGATACGACTGGGGAATGCGTGATGATAGCAGTTACTGGTCAAGGAACGTGGCCATATGTTGCAGTACTCGCAAAAAGTGAAGGATCCAATAACGCTTACTACATTATAGCAGATTCAAAAAATAAGTTCACAAGCATTCAGTGCCGTTTGGATCTTTTCAGAAGGGATGGTTTGACTGTATGTAATGGTGGTCTCATCATTGTGCCTCTACCAACCGTAAAGCTTTTTGCAGAGTTTAAATTGATGAAATAACTACGTTTGATGGCCGTTCGTTTGCTCAAGTGGTAAGCCTAAAGTTGTGTACCACTAGAATATGGGGAAGAGCCCGCAATGTTTGTTTGAACTACGAGATAGTGATGTTTTCATGTTGTCACAAATGCAGTTCTGTTACTGGTTGACAGAATGAGACCGAGCAGCCGTTTATGTTGATCTAAATTTTTATGAAGCTAAAAAATGCATTTATCCTTGAATTTTACGAAAATATGACATTTCATTAATATAACGCATTAAAGGTCCTTTTTGATTGTCAGTGATGGTTGTTTGTGCATGTGTTGATCTCTAGGAACATTGTGGCAGATAAATTGAGGGTCTAGTGTGCTTTCTAACAAGTGGTGCACCATACGCAACTTTCGGCATAGAAAAAAAATTACTCATTTTAATAAATATTGCAGATAGTTCAGACGTGTTACTTAATTGGAAAGGAATTGGTATGAAGATCGAACCACCGTTGCGTTTAGTCACCAAGTATATATCTTAACCTGAAAGTCACATCAGTAATGCTACTGAAGGACACACTTGTGTTTTGAGAGAGAGAGAGAGAGAGAGAGACAGGGAGAGAGAAAGTAAAGAGTGGCAGTGCAGCAAACAAAACATTTTATCTTCTACGTGTATTTTGGTGTTGCCAACAGTCTGTTGCACATCGCTGCTCAAAGATGGGGAAAGTGCTACCAGCTGTCAAATAGTGTGTTACTGTTAGTCTGAATGAAATATAATCACGAATAGCGTATATGTAGGTTATAGCGTAACCTAAAATGGAAAAAATGGAAATGAAGTCCCATGCTTCTTTACAGAGCGTAGGGGAACGATGCGGGAGACCCTCACCGCCTTACTAGGCAAGGTCCTAATGGAAGTGGTTTGCCGTTGCCTTCCTCCGACCGTAATGGGGATGAATGATGATGATGAAGACGACACAACAACACCCAGTCATCTCGAGACAGGAAAAATCTCTGACCCCGCCGGGAATCGTACCCGGGACCCCCTGCTCGGGAAGCGAGAACGCTACCGCGAGACCACCACCACCTAAAAATAGGTGTAGTCAATTACAGTGGTTCATTGTGCTGCACATTTCACTAGAGAGGGAGATTTTGTTTGCGTACACATAATAGTGGACTCCTAGGTTTTCCTGTACTGCTAAATATTTCTTGTTTTCGTTTCAGAAAACATGGATGGATGACGACACGCTGTACGCCCTTGACAGTGGCGTTCTGGACATCACTACAAGTCCTAATCATGTCTGTCCACCCAAAATTGTGGCTTTCAATCTGCTAACCGATGAGGTTAAAAGTACGACAGTTATCGAGAATTCAGCATGTAACTCACTGTACACAGTCATTGTGGTAAGTTTAAACTGTAAACGTAAATACACATAGGATATGTCTGCATGATTTGATATGGATTGATTATTACTATTAGCTTTTGCGAAGTGGTATTGTCTAGGTCGTTTGCCGGATCTTTATTTATTAAATTGTTGACACAATTCGACTGTTGTCATCATTAGCTTGTGTAATTAAGGAAAAGATTAAATGAGAATAAGAAGACCTACATGTATATTACCAGTTTCAGTTATTCAGTTAAAAAATTCAGAAATGCCTTTTTTCCAGAGCAGTGCCCCAGCTCTCCACCACAAATTTGAAAAGATGTTGAAACACCAAATATCTCCTATGTGGCGTCCTTCATTCACAACAAATTTCAATCGTTAACAATATAATCCTACACTTACAAGAAATGCTCCTTGATGACAGATGATATGAACTGAAATTAGGATACAAACTTGTAACTGCTGTTCTTTACAGGTTATACGTCTGCTAACAGGTCCTTTGTGCTCAGTGTGATGAAAATTTGGCTTCTATTAATTTACTTGATGCCTAGGAGCCTAATTTTGAACTAACGATTATGTTGATAACACTACAGCATATCGCAAAAGATGACATCAGTGATGAAACTAATTTTCCATGAAGCATTACTTAAAAAAAATGTATTTTGACTTCAATTTCAACTGAAACCCAGATTTTTGAAAACAGGACATCACGTTAACCGAAGAATAACGAAGAGGACTCATAGCTGAAAACCTTGCTTCAAATTTTCGTTTGGACCTCCTAAGGTAATTTCCCTATGGTGTTTGTAAATGACTCAGGGTGAGAAAGTTCTTTCTACATGCTCATGATCGATTTCATCTTGTCTCCTGGTCGACTTGGGCTAACGTATCGTTCGGAAAGTTGATGAGATTCTAACCGTCCGTATTCTTCTTACAACATTAAACTGCAATAATAATGAAGGTATTAAAGGGAATAAAGAAAACTGTTTCTCAGAATAATTGTCGTACTAATCATAGGAACAGTCACAGTAAGTATTGGGAATACGTGAAAACAGTATGATCGATTGTACCTCTTTGTTTTGTCTGATATTTCACCTACTCAGCTTTTCATTTTCCCTGAGCCTGCTTGGACGTTTCCTGAAATAAAAAGTATGCTACGATTTGCTACTAACATGCCAAGTATTCACCGGACAAAATTCTCTGAAATGGTCCTTGGTTAACAACTGATTTTAAAAATAAGGACAGGATACTACTGTGCACTCTGAAATTGTTTTTTGGAAGCCCTTCCTTTTCTTGCACTTCATTCGATAGTAATTAACTGGACAAAGCAGACGACTGGCAACTCGCGACGCCCAGCTTAGTGGTGTTACTACCACTACATTATCCTAGGTAATGGGTTCTCAGATCTATACTTCACATGAGGAGAAGATAGTGGCTGATGAGCTAGACGTTCGGGATGCCTTTTAAAAACAGCGATTTACTACACTTCTGTCGATGCAGGACACGATTGAAATGTATAAACTAGTTACTAAAGAATACGTAATGTGACAAGGAAACCTTCAGTGCGTGGTCGCAAGCTCACGTCTTAGTAGCGTTCATTTGAATGGGTTTTGTTATCACGGTTCATTTGAAAGGGTTCTGTTAGCAATTACGATAGGAAAAACATTAACTACTAGTGACTCATCATGTATATCATGAGGGCGACAGAAAATGAATGTCAGGGAGGTGCAGATATCAACCTGACATAGTATGTGTTTATTACACTTCACAAAATAGACATCGTCGACATGCAAGAAATGTTCGAAACAAAACCAATAACTTGTACCATGAACACCGAATGAAAAACTGCGCGCCACAGTGATCATAGACGTTCGCAGCGTCAAGCTGCAACGCCAACTCCTTGGCAGCTACAAGCTGTGCAGGAAGTTCGGCTAGGTATCCACTTTTCAAGAACACATATAAAATTACACTCCTGGAAATTGAAATAAGAACACCGTGAATTCATTGTCCCAGGAAGGGGAAACTTTATTGACACATTCCTGGGGTCAGATACATCACATGATCACACTGACAGAACCACAGGCACATAGACACAGGCAACAGAGCATGCACAATGTCGGCACTAGTACAGTGTATATCCACCTTTCGCAGCAATGCAGGCTGCTATTCTCCCATGGAGACGATCGTAGAGATGCTGGATGTAGTCCTGTGGAACGGCTTGCCATGCCATTTCCACCTGGCGCCTCAGTTGGACCAGCGTTCGTGCTGGACGTGCAGACCGCGTGAGACGACGCTTCATCCAGTCCCAAACATGCTCAATGGGGGACAGATCCGGAGATCTTGCTGGCCAGGGTAGTTGACTTACACCTTCTAGAGCACGTTGGGTGGCACGGGATACATGCAGACGTGCATTGTCCTGTTGGAACAGCAAGTTCCCTTGCCGGTCTAGGAATGGTAGAACGATGGGTTCGATGACGGTTTGGATGTACCGTGCACTATTCAGTGTCCCCTCGACGATCACCAGTGGTGTACGGCCAGTGTAGGAGATCGCTCCCCACACCATGATGCCGGGTGTTGGCCCTGTGTGCCTCGGTCGTATGCAGTCCTGATTGTGGCGCTCACCTGCACGGCGCCAAACACGCATACAACCATCATTGGCACCAAGGCAGAAGCGACTCTCATCGCTGAAGACGACACGTCTCCATTCGTCCCTCCATTCACGCCTGTCGCGACACCACTGGAGGCGGGCTGCACGATGTTGGGGCGTGAGCGGAAGACGGCCTAACGGTGTGCGGGACCGTAGCCCAGCTTCATGGAGACGGTTGCGAATGGTCCTCGCCGATACCCCAGGAGCAACAGTGTCCCTAATTTGCTGGGAAGTGGCGGTGCGGTCCCCTACGGCACTGCGTAGGATCCTACGGTCTTGGCGTGCATCCGTGCGTCGCTGCGGTCCGGTCCCAGGTCGACGGGCACGTGCACCTACCGCCGACCACTGGCGACCACATCGATGTACTGTGGAGACCTCACGCCCCACGTGTTGAGCAATTCGGCGGTACGTCCACCCGGCCTCCCGCATGCTCACTATACGCCCTCGCTCAAAGTCCGTCAACTGCACATACGGTTCACGTCCACGCTGTCGCGGCATGCTACCAGTGTTAAAGACTGCGATGGAGCTCCGTATGCCACGGCAAACTGGCTGAAACTGACGGCGGCGGTGCACAAATGCTGCGCAGCTAGCGCCATTCGACGGCCAACACCGCGGTTCCTGGTGTGTCCGCTGTGCCGTGCGTGTGATCATTGCTTGTACAGCCCTCTCGCAGTGTCCGGAGCAAGTATGGTGGGTCTGACACACCGGTGTCAATGTGTTCTTTTTTCCATTTCCAGGAGTGTATATGGATGTAAGGGGTGATAAGGACTGGTGAAATCTGATGGCGAAACATCCTATTGTGGTGCTTATTGTGAAACTGGCTATCCTTCAAGGTGTAGCTGCAAATAGTGCGATAATATGTTTAAGGATAATTTGATATAAAGCAGTATGATTTTTTCACGTAGGTTACGAATCAAAGAAAGGCAAGTTATTTTGACCAGGTATTGGCCAAAATCTATGGGCATGCATTAATTGCAATTCTCTTACTCCCGTTTTTCCAGGCTCGCTTGCAGTTATTTCAAAATTCACTACAGCCCTCGCAAGATCATGCACAAGAGAAAGAATCGTAGGGAACAAATCACCTCAACTTCTTGAAGCACAATAAATAACTTTCCAGCCAGTTTACCGTCCTGATTAACACTCTTCATAATTGTATACGAATGCGTTAAGGTATTGATGTTAGTAGTTGATCTTGATACAACTCTCATGGTACCTCTAATTTCCATTGTCTCTTTCATATGCATTTCCTCTTCAAATCTTAATTGGAGTTGGAAACTAAGTCCTTACTAAACGATGGGATAAGTTTATCTTATCTACAATTTTTTGGGCCGATTCCGCAGTTTGCTGTGCATCGTCAAGTCAACGCTTTGTAAGAAATTTCGTTATGTTACGTTTGCCAATTCTGTAGCACTGTTTGAAATTATACAACTAGCAGACTGTTTCCACTGAAATCACTGTAATCTATGTCACGTGATATTTGATGTGCATAACATCATTATCATGCACATCCTGAAGATTGTATCGAGCATCCTCGAATCACTCTACCACCAGTTTTTTGCAGCAATTGTGCCTTGTCCTCCCTTGATTATCCTTAGCTTTTCTTATGCACTGCACGGTCGTATTGCTGCGGAATTATTTTGAAATCTGTTCAAAACTGATTTTTTTCTATATTGTGGGTGATCTATATATATGATTATGTTTAGCACACATCCTTGGACAACAGTTGTTCTGTACTACGTTTCTCTGAAGACGGTATTTGTGGCTCCCTATCCGACAAGGATGATGAACTATATGGCTCGACACCTGTTTCAGTATCACTTTCGCTTGTTAAGCACGTACCGTTATCGTTGTACTCCTCATGTATATTGTCTGCACAGTCGAGCGTGTACGACACCACACATTCCACTAACTCATCTTGCAGAAACGCTAATACTTCATCTGCGACTTGTTTCTCACTCCGCTAAATTCCTTGGGTTCCTTTCTCACGAAATGTCAACTTCTGCGACTCTCGTTGTATATAGAAAATAATGTCGACTTTGTTTATCGTTGCTATTGCTCTGCTTTGTATCAACACCACTAGCACTGTAACACTGTTGAGAGTTACTCGTCGACTAAGCAGTTCAACTACGCTCTTTAGCCTCATGCTATGCCCACCATAGGATAACTCCAGTCCCGCCCCCTGTTGCCATTAGCAGCTAATTTTGTGGTTGTATAACGATAATATATTGGGCGTTGAATGCTGTAAACTTCTTTGGTCTTTTGCGACCTCGCACTTAAGAGGTTCCTTGTGAGATGACAATTTTCAGTGATTTAGAATGTATTTTGCGATGAATCTTTTTGGTAAATCTGTGTGCCGGGTTCACGAGTCGAGCTCAGAGCTTTACATTAACAAAACGCTTCGAGCTGAGCTATCCACGAACGCTTCACAGATCGACTCAAAGTTTCAACATAAGTTTGAGAGCACAACTTCTATTCATGGGCAGACACAGCAGTGAAAAAGATACATGTAAACGAAGATGTAAGGCATGGTTTGCAGCTTGTCTTCTATTTTTCTTGCAATTCATATAGATGTTTTGATTAGAGAATGGATGAATAAAATTAACGGAGGAATATGTATTCCACAAGATTTTACACATAAGACGACGTCATTTGCGGATGATCGGATTATTGAAATTGAAGACGAGCTGCGAAGAGCAGTGCAGTGTGTGTGCTACGGAAGTCATATGAAAATTACAATGTAAAATCTCCATAAATAAAGCAAAAACAGTGGCATTCACAGGTTAATATACAGTGAGAACCAGAATTGCAGTCAGTGGTAGTATATTAGAACAAACTGCGGGCTATAATTCCTTGGGAACATACGTCAGTTAAAAATATAAAAACTATTTTATAAACAATGAACTCATGTTGCAGTAAGCATGCGGTACAATAAATAAAAGTCTTGGAACAAAAACCATGAAAAAAGTTCATGAAATAATGTCTATGCCTGGTTATGTCTATGGATATAATACATGGACGTTGACAAAAGCTGATAAAAACAAGATTATAGAAATCATTCCAGTCATCATGTTGACAGAACACCGAAGGAGAGGATCCCAAGAAGAGTGTTGTCCTATAGGCCTACGGGGAGAAGATATCCAGGAAGACCAAGGAAACGAAGGTCAGATATCTTTGAAGGCGGAAGAGGTAACATAACCTAATCCATGGCGTGCAGAGGAAGAAGAAGTGTCTTACAGAACGTATAGAGGATGCAGGTGAGCTCAGGTGGAGAATGCTGGATGGGGATGAGTCGCTCATAGGTAGCAGAATCCCTTATTACAAGGTCAAGTCTTCATATGGCGATGGATGGAAGGTGGACTTCGATAAACGGACCGACGGAAATGCAGTGAAGCGTTGCTGTAGGCAAATGGCTGCTGTTAAGCAGGGTTTTCCTAGGAGCAGGAATTTTGCGTCCCGTAGTACGTAATGTGCCCCGTGTAATTCGCCGTCTCCTCGAGAGTGACAAAATAATGAACATCTTTTCCGGTAGAGTGCAGTGCGTAATGTGTAAGCGCGTTTCCTTAGGCGACAGAGTTGCGCTCTACATTACGTAAATGACGTAGTAAGTAGTAGTACTTCCGGTATTGGTAGCTGTGATGGGGAAAGAAAGATAAATGAATGTGTAGGACAGAAACGGGGAGCCGAGGACTTACGTGTCTTATTGTTTAGATGTTTGTATGTCTTGCACGTAATTAGAAGTGTACATCATACGGTGTTATTCCATTGTGTATTTTATGTCCTTACAAATATAAATTCCTTTTTATAAGTAATAAAAATTTTGTTGATTGCGCAACTTACGTGATGTTATCTAACCAAAGCAGCTGCTTTTGTACTCAACAGAACGTTCTTCATCATGATCAAAGCCAAAAGTTTCTCATTATTATTGATAAATGCGAAACTGGTTTATGAACAACAGAAGTGTGTTTTATGTAAGATTTACGAAGTACTGAAGCGTTTGTTTTCTTTATTTTTACTACAGCATGCCTGTCTTTCATGTTCCAAATCAAAAATTTTCGAATAAAAATTAAACTAAACTTTAAAATTTTCAATTATTTTGGAAATATGTTTATTTTCAAGAAATAGACAAGAGGATAACTAAGTAGTAACTCTATTCAGTAAAATATGCACTGCGCTTAAATGAAGGCCTAGCAAAATCCTGTGTAAAAACACGGAGATTTCCGCTTCAGGTGGAGGAGTGTCCAGCCGGCAGTCTGGTGGCCTACAGCGCCGACTCGCTGGGCTTCCGGCTGACAGTTACCGACCTCGTCAACGGAGACTCCAAACACCTCCAGAGTCAGTACTTCTACCCCAAGCCCGGATTCCTCTTCACTAAGGCGGGTGGACCGTCTGTTTTCCTCCCGTATGGACTGTGCGGCATGTCAGCAGATAACAACTGCGATGGGAAACTCTACCTGCAGGCCTTCGCTAGCGACATTCAGGACGTATTGGACAAGGAGCTCATCCACAACTCGAGCGACGGGGACGTCTTGGACACCAAAGCACAGGTAACGTAACACTAAAACTGCCTTGACGTGACTCACTTACTACCCAGCGTATGTTTTCCATTCTACTGCGTGTAGCGATACGTTATGAAGCTTCCTAACATATTTGAACTTCGTACTAGACGCGAATTGAGCCAGGACCCTTTTCTTCCATGGGCAAAGATCCTAATCGCTGAGTTATTATTGGATATGTGTATCAGAAGAGAAACCTCATCTCCAAGTTGGTCACGGTCTGGCATACACTTTAAATCTACAACGAGGTTTTATACGTCATGTACTATACCGAAACAGTGGATAAAGTGACACTACTGACGATAAAAAAAGTACTCCAACTGTAGTTTATGGAATTAAGCAGGTAATTATTTCCTCAGCTGGTAATATGCTTTGCATTACAGGCAGTAAATCACATTACACCTATTCTAGAAAAGGTCATCGACATACTTATAAAAGTTTTGGCACTTCGTCTTTTAATGTTAACTTCATTGCATAGTATGTTACAACGATATCTAGAGCTCATAGTAAGATATGGAAATGACTTAACGTCACAGAACGGCTATCACAAGACAGATGCGTTTTATCTCTCGTAATTTAATTTTTGTCGTAGGAATGCAACACAGTGGATAGCAAAAATTTCATGATCACAATGCTACGAATGTTCTCCAAAGGATGATGTCATTTGCGCAGTTTTTTTCCCATTAAGACGCTTATGTTACTTGGAAAATAGTATAATACAATCCCATTTGCACAGCTAATATAAAATTACAAAATTGTACAGTGTCACGTACGGTAACAATAACAAACAGGTTGCTCCAGCACTTACCACTACCTCTGAATTTCTTTCTATTAACAATTTATTTCGAAGACACTGTATTTTCACACAACATGCTAATGATTACCGCTTTCAACTTCTACTTCACATCGTCTTTAACGGTGTTAGTGAATCCAAATATTCCGATTCCTTCAAATTTATCAGCCATTTTATATAAGAAAATACAGAGAACAAGTAGTACGTTTATTTCCGAAACATTACCCCATCGTTTACAAATTAATTAATGTATTTCTAAAGTTTAAATGAATCTATTAGCAACAATATTCATGTCTAGGACGCTTTTAGCTATTACACAAGATAGACCGGCAGACCTTTCAAAGTAAGATATAAAAGCATCTCCCTAGTAAAGTTGGGGAAAATTAGTACAATTCCACATTTGCAGAACGTCTGCTTCTTCTACATCACGCACCACGGAGATTAATGTTTCCCTGAAGAAAGTAAATGTTACAAGCTTGACCTCTTAGAAGACTTGTTCTTGTTTTTGTGGTCTTCAGTCCTGAGACTGGTTTGATGCAGCTCTCCATGCTACTCTATCCTGTGCAAGCTTTTTCATCTCCCAGTACCTACTGCAACCTACATCCTTCTGAATCTGCTTAGTGTATTCATCTCTTGGTCTCCCTCTACGATTTTTACCCTCCACGCTGCCCTCCAATACTAAATTGGTGATCCCTTGATGCCTCAGAACATGTCCTACCAACCGATCCCTTCTTCTGGTCAAGTTGTGCCACAAACTTCTTTTCTCCCCAATCCTATTCAATACTTCCTCATTAGTTATGTGATCTACCCATCTAATCTTCAGCATTCTTCCGTAGCACCACATTTCGAAAGCTTCTATTCTCTTCTTGTCCAAACTATTTATCGTCCATGTTTCACTTCCATACATGGCTACACTCCATACGAATACTTTCAGAAATGACTTCCTGACACTTAAATCAATACTGGATGTTAACAAATTTCTCTTCTTCAGAAACGCTTTCCTTGCCATTGCCAGCCTACATTTTATATCCTCTCTACTTCGACCATCATCAGTTATTTTGCTCCCCAAATAGCAAAACTCCTTTACTACTTTAAGTGCCTCATTTCCTAATCTAATTCCCTCAGCATCACCCGACTTAATTAGACTACATTCCATTATCCTTGTTTTGCTTTTGTTGATGTTCATCTTATATCCTCCTTTCAAGACACTGTCCATTCCATTCAACTGCTCTTCCAAGTCCTTTGCTGTCTCTGACAGAATTACAATGTCATCGGCGAACCTCAAAGTTTTTATTTCTTCTCCATGAATTTTAATACCTACTCCGAATTTTTCTTTTGTTTCCTTTACTGCTTGCTCAATATACAGATTGAACAACATCGGGGAGAGGCTACAACCCTGTCTTACTCCCTTCCCAACCACTGCTTCCCTTTCATGTCCCTCGACTCTTATAACTGCCATCTGGTTTCTGTACAAATTGTAAATAGCCTTTCGCTCCCTGTATTTTACCCCTGCCACCTTTAGAATTTGAAAGAGAGTATTCCAGTCAACATTGTCAAAAGCTTTCTCTAAGTCCACAAATGCTAGAAACGTAGGTTTGCCTTTCCTTAATCTTTCTTCTAAGATAAGTCGTAAGGTCAGTATTGCCTCACGTGTTCCAGTGTTTCTACGGAATCCAAACTGATCATCCCCGAGGTTGGCTTCTACTAGTTTTTTGAATTCGTCTGTAAAGAATTCGTGTTAGTATTTTGCAGCTGTGACTTATTAAGCTGATAGTTCGGTAATTTTCACATCTGTCAACACCTGCTTTCTTTGGGATTGGAATTATTATATTCTTCTTGAAGTCTGAGGGTATTTCGCCTGTTTCATACATCTTGCTCACCAGATGGTAGAGTTTTGTCAGGACTGGCTCTCCCACGGCCGTCAGTAGTTCCAATGGAATATTGTCTACTCCGGGGGCCTTGTTTCAACTCAGGTCTTTCAGTGCTCTGTCAAACTCTTCACGCAGTATCATATCTCCCATTTCATCTTCATCTACATCCTCTTCCATTTCCATAATATTGTCCTCAAGTACATCGCCCTTGTATAGACCCTCTATATACTCCTTCCACCTTTCTGCTTTCCCTTCTTTGCCTAGAAGTGGGTTTCCATCTGAGCTCTTGATATTCATACAAGTCGTTCTCTTATCTCCAAAGGTCTCTTTAATTTTCCTGTAGGCGGTATCTATCTTACCCCTAGTGAGATAGGCCTCTACATCCTTACATTTGTCCTCTAGCCATCCCTGCTTAGCCATTTTGCACTTCCTGTCGATCTCATTTTTGAGACGTTTGTATTCCTTTTTGCCTGTTTCACTTACTGCATTTTTATATTTTCTCCTTTTATCAATTAAATTCAATATTTCTTCTGTTACCCAAGGATTTCTACTAGCCCTCGTCTTTTTACCTACTTGATCCTCTGCTGCCTTCACTACTTCATCCCTCAAAGCTACCCATTCTTCTTCTACTGTATTTATTTCCCCCATTCCTGTCAATTGCTCCCTTATGCTCTCCCTGAATCTCTGTACAACCTCTGGTTCTTTTAGTTTATCCAGGTCCCATCTCCTTAAATTCCCACCTTTTTGCAGTTTCTTCAGTTTTAATGTACAGGTCATAACCAATAGATTGTGGTCAGAGTCCACATCTGCCCCTGGAAATGTCTTACAATTTAAAACCTGGTTCCTAAATCTCTGTCTTACCATTATGTAATCTATCTGATACCTTTTAGTATCTCCAGGGTTCTTCCATGTATACAACCTTCTTTCATGATTCTTAAACCAAGTGTTAGTTATGATTATGTTGTGCTCTGTGCAAAATTCGACCAGGCGGCTTCCTCTTTCATTTCTGTCCCCCAATCCATATTCACCTACTATGTTTCCTTCTCTCCCTTTTCCTACACTCGAATTCCAGTCACCCATGACTATTAAATTTTCGTCTCCCTTCACAATCTGAATAATTTCTTTTATTTCATCATACATTTCTTCAATTTCTTCGTCATCTGCAGAGCTAGTTGGCATATAAACTTGTACTACTGTAGTAGGTGTGGGCTTCGTATCTATCTTGGCCACAATAATGCGTTCACTATGCTATTTGTAGTAGCTTACCCGCATTCCTATTTTCCTATTCATTATTAAACCTACTCCTGCGTTACCCCTATTTGATTTTGTGTTTATAACCCTGTAGTCACCTGACCAGAAGTCTTGTTCCTCCTGCCACCGAACTTCACTAATTCCCACTATATCTAACTTCAACCTATCCATTTCCCTTTTTAAATTTTCTAACCTACCTGCCCGATTAAGGGATCTGACATTCCACGCTCCGATCCGTAGAACGCCAGTTTTCTTTCTCCTGATAACGACATCCTCTTGAGTAGTCCCCGCCTGGAGATCCGAATGGGGGACTATTTTACCTCCAGAATATTTTACCCAAGAGGACGCCATCATCATGTAATCATACAGTAAAGCTGCATGCCCTCGGGAAAAATTACGGCTGTAGTTTCCCCTTGCTTTCAGCCGTTCGCAGTACCAGCACAGCAAGGCCGTTTTGGTTATTGTTACAAGGCCAGATCAGTCAATCATCCAGACTGTTGCCCTTGCAACTACTGAAAAGGCTGCTGCCCCTCTTCAGGAACCACACGTTTGTCTGGCCTCTCAACAGATACCCGTCCGTTGTGGTTACACCTACGGTACGGCTATCTGTATCGCTGAGCCACGCAAGCCTCCCCACCAACGCCAAGGTCCATGGTTCATGGGGGGTTAGAAGACTTACAAATTTAGAAGACTTACAAATTTCTAAACATTTTGCTCACAAAGATGGAGCCACCGTAAATGTACAGGCGCAACTCAAAAACGGAAATTTTCTAAATAATTTCAGACGCCTTCTTTCGTTAACGTAACAGAAGTACTCGATCTTCCATGTGACTATTGGATATGTCATTTTCCTTGTTTGTTAAAAGTGGTAATACTCTGTCTCTTCTTTGTTTATGATAATGTATTTTTTGAGGTTTTGATGTTCACCATTTCTCAGATTGGTTGTATTTTTAGTTATACACGTAATTACTAGAACTTGTTTACTGTTTACGTAATTTGGTTTTACTGCAATAAGCCTTCCTTGATAGCAACCCATTAGTTATTGCCTTATTATTACATTTACATATGTACATAGCTAAATATGAGTTGGTTTTTACAATCATAATTTTAATTTCATCGTTTTAAGCAAGTTTAGAGTAAAAACACTCAGTCACTAACGCGCACCATCTCCGCACAAACTACAAGTGCTCTTTCTCGGTTGAAGCTTTTCTCAGCCCAAACGTTACGTTCGCGACGCTGGTGTCTGAGCTGTGCAATGATGAGGCTCTATTCAATGGTGATCACCGTATTGGGTATTGTCTTAATACTATCGAGGGGAGAATTTATATTTTACTGACGCCTTTCGGCTGTTTGTAACGTGCCGACCTGATTAGGTTGCCCCTAACATCATTCTGAAGAAAACGTTTTTATAAACATTGAAACCATGTCAATTGATTTCAATAAACCTTCCAATTTGCAACTGATTGACTGAATATTATTTCTACACGAAGGTGAATAAATGTTGTAACGTTTCTGAACAAATTGCTCTGTTCGTAACCGCAACTTAGTTCGAAGCTTACTTAGAGCAGAGTACGCCTAACCATAAAAATTCAATATAAATGAATTGCTTAGTGACCCGGCGCACTGTCAGACTCTTACACAGAAAGCTACTCTTGCAACTATTGTCACATGGCTGTTGTGTAAAATGCGTTAATAAATATGTCGTTTGGCTTGCGATATATCAAAGACAGGGTCCTGTCCCAGACGAAAAAGACATTCTTCTGACGATGACAGTAGCTCTGTCGCATATAGACTAGCCACAAGATACCAAATTAAATACTATTTTCTTGGCATGCGATACACACGCCTCTTTGTTCGATGCTCATTCGTTACAGTGCGGTGCACCGTATCAAAAAGTTTCGAGGTGGCAAAAACGATTATTGCTTTCAGTGTTGCTCTCAGTAAGATCGCTAACAATGAACCCTGGCACATACGGCTGTTCTATACCTTCATTAATGAAACAGCCGAACCTGTGGATTGTAAACCCTAAATCTGTTCGTATCCATTCACCTCCTTCCGTAGATTCATCAGTAACGGGATTAGTAATGGAATCTCATTTGTGATGTCAACCTTAACCGGAAAATTACACTATTTCAGTACCCGTTTTCAGCTTGCTGTGGTCATTATCGACTTCTGCTGTTTATATTAGTTTCGCTTAGTCTGATAGCTCTAAGGTGACTTTTGGTCGGCCTGTTTCAGTTGGCATTACCTGGACGACTTTTGGGTCCCAATGGCCCGGTGGCTGTGGACCCAACTGGCCAGCTGGTGTTCTTCTCCATAGAAGACGACCTGGCTGTCTACTGCTGGAACACAAGCAAGGAGCACGACCCAAAGAACTTCCGTATAATCGCTCAAGACGACGAACGTTTACAGTATATAAGCAGCTTGAAGATCGATCGTGGCTCTCAACGAATATATATACAAAGCAATCGGTTTACAAAGTACTTGTCCAATGCTACCGACTATTCTGAAGATAACTATTACCTTTTGTACATTCCCATGGACGGTTTACAATGTTAGATCATCAAATCCAGTCAACTTACGTTTCCGGAGGGAACTAAAAGACAAATATTTCCTGTATTCGCAAACTTATGTATCAATTGCAAAATGTAACACAGATACAGCTGCATTAAATTTATATCTGTATCATTTGCATTCGCAACTCACTCATTGAAAATCTAACACTTAAATCTTTCCTTCGCCCAATTTACGGACTCTTACACGCGAATAGAAGATGTCTTTTGGTATCTCGTCTGTATACAAATTTCATAATACAAATAATCGCAAACAGATATCTTCTGCGACCTAACGATGTAGTTTCTTGGTGCCATAGCACCAATGAGAAAAATTAAATTTTCATCGAACACATGGTTCAGCGAAATCTCGTCACATTAGTTAGTATTTAAGAACCAGAGAGTACAAAGTTAGAGCAGATTATTCCATTAATTTAAAGCTTCATAAGTCACCTTCTGCATCGGACTACGTTCAAGGGCCTGATATAGTTCTTGCCCTAAGTGAGTAACTCATGTAACATTTGGTTTAACCAGGAGGCGTAACTCATAGTTTTCTTCAGATGATAGAGCTCTTATTGGCCAGACAAAAAGAGAGAGAACCATGTACGAAGAACTAAAATATGTTTTAGGGAACGTTATTAATTTTTTTCTCCAAACGCGCTTTCAAGCCTTGAGGAGAACGATAACAACATGACTGACTTGGTTTGTTAATGTGGTGTGTCTCGGTAGCTAACACAAACTGGGCAGTCTTCCACTATAAAGGCCCAAAGTTTCCTTTTCCAGCCATTCTGAGATTTTTTTCTGTCGCTCATCGCCTTTTACACACGATAATGATAGGTGGACGTGCATAATGTCGATTTTCATCGTGGTTTGCAGTTTCCTTAAAGCGTGCATCCCCTAATAATTGGCTAGGTGAGAAAGTTCGGAGATCGGAGGAACGCATAGGTATGGTACCTGGATTACGAGAACGTCACTGCGACTAGTGATGGACAAACGACTGCTTTTAACAATCAAAAATTGACCATCAATTGTTTTTCGTTTATTAGTTTTCTTTCTCGAAACTTGTCTCCGCAGTCACATAAGCTGCATGAATGTATTTCCACTCTCTCTCCTGGTTTGATAAGTTTCACGTGGGACAACCGACTGACACAAGTCTCTTACGGTTACCTCAGCTACATGCATGCCTTCACTCAAGCTCTGGACGGGAGTATTTTTAGTTACACACTTGTTCAGCGTTTTCGGTCATCCATGAAACAAGACTAGGGTCGGCAGCTTTTTTTAGAGATAATTACCGTATCTTATTTCAAGGAGAAATTAACAAAAGAATATTTCTCAAATTAAAAAGTTTTCAAAATGTATGTATTTATTTACTTAAATATAAATTTCTGGCGATCAGTATGAATTTCTGGTTGCTTTTGAAAATTTTATAACTGGATCTATATTGTAAATTTGGTTAAATAAATAAAGTCTGCCTTTTTTGGTTCAAAATTATTGTAGCTCTGTCTCTGTCGCCCTACCGGTTCACACCTTTCACTGATACTCTTGCGGCAAACGCTGCGACCTGAACAGAAAGCGAACAGGATACATTTTATCCAATTTTTTGAGGACATAATCACTTGCTTGTTAAGCAAGTACCACCTGTCGTTGAAAGTATTTTTTCACGAAACATATTTTGTCATCTTTCGTTAATTTTCTTTGGATTTCCTTGATTAACATAATTTCAGAAAATGAAACATCCTTTCAGGTACTACATAGCCCTTTGAACTTACCTTGAGGACAATTTTTTATGGATTCGTATGATTTTTACCATTCATATTCATGTAATTTGTAAGGATTTGAGTTTACCCGACGTACCGGTGTATAAAAATCACTTTCAGTATTATTTGTTATCGCTGAAGAGATAAAAACGAAAAAAAAATACATTTATAAATTCCAAACTTTGCAACTTTATGCAACGTGAGGTTACCTGACAAGATGGTTGTAAGTATGATAACATGTTTCCGCAGATTAGTGTTACTACGTAGAGAGGTTTCTCGCGTTGTATGTCTTCGTGTATCCAGCAACTGAGGCATTCCTTCAAGTCTCCAACTGTCTTAATTCGAATTTTGAAAATTTCTAAGCCCACTCAAGATTGACGTGTTTACAAAAATGGTTCAAATGGCTCTGAGCACTATGGGACTTAACTTCTAAGGTCATCAGTCCCCTAGAACTTAGAACCACTTAAACCTAACTAAGCTAAGGACATCACACACATCCATGCCCGAGGCAGGATTCGGACCTGCAACCGTAGCGATCGCGTGGTTCCAGACTGTAGCGCCTAGAACCGCTGGGCCACTTCCGCCGGTTGACGTGTTTACAGTATTTACGTAAAATTACTTACATAAAAATCTACTTCTGATATATCACACTTTTAAAATGATTCTCCTAGATCCATAAAGATTCCTAACCCATATAGATAGTCGTTAAAATTTTTGACAACGAATTTTTAGTAGCTGTGAATGTACTTTTAAGATTTAAAACAAGAAACGGCGTGAACATGTACTAATAGTTCACCTCAATAGCGCTGTCTACTGTATGCGCGCCTCTTAATTCGTTGTAAATTTTACTATTACTCCCATAGCTATTATAAATTCACAACAACACGTTTTAAGGACTGTCTTTATAAAGATCGAAATCTATTTTATACTTCTTAGTCCTATCTATAAAGATGGTATATCAAAATTGATTTTTATTTGAATAATTGTTTTCTGCTTTTAATTCCTGTTGCTGTTGTTGTTGTTGTTGTGGTCTTCAGTCCTGAGACTGGTTTGATGCAGCTCTCCATGCTACTCTATCCTGTGCAAGCTTTTTCATCTCCCAGTACCTACTGCAACCTACATCCTTCTGAATCTGCTTAGTGTATTCATCTCTTGGTCTCCCTCTACGATTTTTACCCTCCACGCTGCCCTCCAATACTAAATTGGTGATCCCTTGATGCCTCAGAACATGTCCTACCAACCGATCCCTTCTTCTGGTCAAGTTGTGCCACAAACTTCTTTTCTCCCCAATCCTATTCAATACTTCCTCATTAGTTATGTGATCTACCCATCTAATCTTCAGCATTCTTCCGTAGCACCACATTTCGAAAGCTTCTATTCTCTTCTTGTCCAAACTATTTATCGTCCATGTTTCACTTCCATACATGGCTACACTCCATACGAATACTTTCAGAAATGACTTCCTGACACTTAAATCAATACTGGATGTTAACAAATTTCTCTTCTTCAGAAACGCTTTCCTTGCCATTGCCAGCCTACATTTTATATCCTCTCTACTTCGACCATCATCAGTTATTTTGCTCCCCAAATAGCAAAACTCCTTTACTACTTTAAGTGCCTCATTTCCTAATCTAATTCCCTCAGCATCACCCGACTTAATTAGACTACATTCCATTATCCTTGTTTTGCTTTTGTTGATGTTCATCTTATATCCTCCTTTCAAGACACTGTCCATTCCATTCAACTGCTCTTCCAAGTCCTTTGCTGTCTCTGACAGAATTACAATGTCATCGGCGAACCTCAAAGTTTTTATTTCTTCTCCATGAATTTTAATACCTACTCCGAATTTTTCTTTTGTTTCCTTTACTGCTTGCTCAATATACAGATTGAACAACATCGGGGAGAGGCTACAACCCTGTCTTACTCCCTTCCCAACCACTGCTTCCCTTTCATGTCCCTCGACTCTTATAACTGCCATCTGGTTTCTGTACAAATTGTAAATAGCCTTTCGCTCCCTGTATTTTACCCCTGCCACCTTTAGAATTTGAAAGAGAGTATTCCAGTCAACATTGTCAAAAGCTTTCTCTAAGTCCACAAATGCTAGAAACGTAGGTTTGCCTTTCCTTAATCTTTCTTCTAAGATAAGTCGTAAGGTCAGTATTGCCTCACGTGTTCCAGTGTTTCTACGGAATCCAAACTGATCATCCCCGAGGTTGGCTTCTACTAGTTTTTTGAATTCGCCTGTAAAGAATTCGTGTTAGTATTTTGCAGCTGTGACTTATTAAGCTGATAGTTCGGTAATTTTCACATCTGTCAACACCTGCTTTCTTTGGGATTGGAATTATTATATTCTTCTTGAAGTCTGAGGGTATTTCGCCTGTTTCATACATCTTGCTCACCAGATGGTAGAGTTTTGTCAGGACTGGCTCTCCCACGGCCGTCAGTAGTTCCAATGGAATATTGTCTACTCCGGGGGCCTTGTTTCGACTCAGGTCTTTCAGTGCTCTGTCAAACTCTTCACGCAGTATCATATCTCCCATTTCATCTTCATCTACATCCTCTTCCATTTCCATAATATTGTCCTCAAGTACATCGCCCTTGTATAGACCCTCTATATACTCCTTCCACCTTTCTGCTTTCCCTTCTTTGCCTAGAAGTGGGTTTCCATCTGAGCTCTTGATATTCATACAAGTCGTTCTCTTATCTCCAAAGGTCTCTTTAATTTTCCTGTAGGCGGTATCTATCTTACCCCTAGTGAGATAGGCCTCTACATCCTTACATTTGTCCTCTAGCCATCCCTGCTTAGCCATTTTGCACTTCCTGTCGATCTCATTTTTGAGACGTTTGTATTCCTTTTTGCCTGTTTCACTTACTGCATTTTTATATTTTCTCCTTTTATCAATTAAATTCAATATTTCTTCTGTTACCCAAGGATTTCTACTAGCCCTCGTCTTTTTACCTACTTGATCCTCTGCTGCCTTCACTACTTCATCCCTCAAAGCTACCCATTCTTCTTCTACTGTATTTATTTCCCCCATTCCTGTCAATTGCTCCCTTATGCTCTCCCTGAATCTCTGTACAACCTCTGGTTCTTTTAGTTTATCCAGGTCCCATCTCCTTAAATTCCCACCTTTTTGCAGTTTCTTCAGTTTTAATGTACAGGTCATAACCAATAGATTGTGGTCAGAGTCCACATCTGCCCCTGGAAATGTCTTACAATTTAAAACCTGGTTCCTAAATCTCTGTCTGATACCTTTTAGTATCTCCAGGGTTCTTCCATGTATACAACCTTCTTTCATGATTCTTAAACCAAGTGTTAGTTATGATTATGTTGTGCTCTGTGCAAAATTCGACCAGGCGGCTTCCTCTTTCATTTCTGTCCCCCAATCCATATTCACCTACAATGTTTCCTTCTCTCCCTTTTCCTACACTCGAATTCCAGTCACCCATGACTATTAAATTTTCGTCCCCCTTCACAATCTGAATAATTTCTTTTATTTCATCATACATTTCTTCAATTTCTTCGTCATCTGGAGAGCTAGTTGGCATATAAACTTGTACTACTGTAGTAGGCGTGGGCTTCGTATCTATCTTGGCCACAATAATGCGTTCACTATGCTGTTTGTAGTAGCTTACCCGCATTCCTATTTTCCTATTCATTATTAAACCTACTCCTGCATGACCCCTATTTGATTTTGTGTTTATAACCCTGTAGTCACCTGACCAGAAGTCTTGTTCCTCCTGCCACCGAACTTCACTAATTCCCACTATATCTAACTTCAACCTATCCATTTCCCTTTTTAAATTTTCTAACCTACCTGCCCGATTAAGGGATCTGACATTCCACGCTCCGATCCGTAGAACGCCAGTTTTCTTTCTCCTGATAACGACATCCTCTTGAGTAGTCCCCGCCCGGAGATCCGAATGGGGGACTATTTTACCTCCGGAATATTTTACCAAAGAGGACGCCATCATCATGTAATCATACAGTAAAGCTGCATGCCCTCGGGAAAAATTACGGCTGTAGTTTCCCCTTGCTTTCAGCCGTTCGCAGTACCAGCACAGCAAGGCCGTTTTGGTTATTGTTACAAGGCCAGATCAGTCAATCATCCAGACTGTTGCCCTTGCAACTACTGAAAAGGCTGCTGCCCCTCTTCAGGAACCACACGTTTGTCTGGCCTCTCAACAGATACCCCATCCGTTGTGGTTGCACCTACGGAACGGCTATCTGTATCGCTGAGGCACGCAAGCCTCCCCACCAACGGCAAGGTCCATGGTTCATGAGGGGGGCTTAATTCCTGTATGCGTGAAATTTTTAACCGATATAAATTTTTTTCGAGAAGTTGTAACAGAGACATATGGTAAATTTCACGTTTATTTCAGATTCTCTTGATATGAGTCAAACAGTATATCGCTTCCTCCTACGTACATCTTGCGAAAAGATGTTGAAGGTAATAATCAGAGAGACTTGAGCTCACAAATGACCGTTAGAACAGTTGCTCTTCCCGCGAACCATTCGCGAGTGGAACAGGAAAAGGGAGAAATGGCACTAGTACACGAAGTAGCCTCTTCCGTACACCTGACAATAAAGTGAATTACTATCGCATTGTCGTCCACTTCCGGGCTAAGTTTGAAGTTTCATGCCTCTAACTCATAGAGAAGTTAGTTCTAAATTAACTGCAAACTTCCTACCGAACTGACATACAGATAGACATGAAAGTACAATGAAGTGAATACACCTAGCTGCATACGGCGTTGATGTAATTAAACGGGGAGAGTTGAAAAAGTGTGCCCCGAGTGGGGCTCGAACCCGGGATCTTCTGCTTACAGGACAGACGCTCTACCCATCTTCTTTTTTTTCCATTTTTGTTCGTTTTCATTCGTTGTATCTGCTCGGGGCGGACGTCGAAAGACACCCGTTTCAGTTCGTTGTTGATCCATCAACTCAGTTTATTTTATTACAGAGGGCAGCTAGCCCTCTGACCGAACACGCTGAGCTACCGTGCCGGCTATCCATCTCAGCCGCAGAGGACACAGAGGATACTGCGACTGCAGGGACTTATCTCTGACCCGCCTCCAGTGAGACCAACATTCGCAACTTATTGTCCCGCACTATATTCATAGTGCCCCTGCCCATCATACTCATGACTCGCGGCTTAACTGCCGATTCCCGTAAGAGTTCGGGCACTGTTTGTACATCCGCACAGAAGAAGAAGAAGATGGTCAAGTGGCCGGTGAGCCTTACACACACACACACACACACACACACAACCACACACACATTATATATATATATATATATAAAATCCATCGGTGACCACGCAGCTCGTGAAATGAAATTACAATGAAATTAATACCCCTAGCTGCATACAGGCATTGATAAAAGTCAATGGGCATTAAAGCCGCGAGTAATGAGTATAATGGGCAGGGGCACTATGAATATAGTGCGGGACAGTAAGTTGCGAATGTCGGTCTTACGGGAGGCGGGACAGAGATAAGTCCCTGCACTCGAAGTATCCTTTGTGTCCTCGGTGGCTCAGAAGGATATAGCGTTTACCCTATGAGCAGGAGATCCCGGGTTCGAGTCCCTGTCGGCGCACGTTGACTTATTTTAATGCCTGTATGTAGCTAGGGGTATTCATATCATTATAATTTCTTTCTAATGAGCTGCAAGGTCACCGATGGCGTCTGTTCTTTCGGACATGTCGGAAAGAAGGTACCATCTTCATATGTATATATAGACATGAAAGTGACGTAGTAATAACATGATAATAAAAAAGGATCATGCGGACTGCTCGATCCCCTTCAGTGTTTTAATCCTGTACTAAAAGGATCCTGTACTACTCCTACAACAAAATTATGACAACACGCAAGAAGTAGACACTGTTCACTTCTTCTGAAGAGCACATAACAAAACTCACAAACCGAACGATGTATGGGCTGTAGGGCTGGAGACACAACGCCATTATATGTTAAACACGAAGAGCTACAGATTTAAACATATGTTAAGAGTACTGCTTAGCCATAGTACCTCAACTCGAAAAACCGGTGAAATAGCCTTCTGGTACAGTCTTGTAATACGACCATACATTGATCTTTCCTGCAACGACATTCGCATTAGGTGTCTATCTTCTTGGGAGTGGTCTGCGTGGTTCGACCTGACCTATCTCGTCGTGTTCTATGGCCTTGCGTGAACCATTCTCCACCCACCCGTTGCACTGCCGAAACACGTCGTCCTACACGAGCAGCAATTTTTCGGATGGGTGCATCACACTCTCTCAAGCCAATAACGAGCACTCTTTCCAACTCAATGCGTTGACGATCCTGTTCACTCATACGTCATTGAGGCATCCTGCACGTCTGCTCAAGCGACACTAATCCATTACCTTCGGTTAATAGCTACTACGACAGCCGCAGGCATTTGTTACAGGTAGATGGTGTTGCGTCGCGATTTCTCCTTGATCCCACGGGCCGACATGGGTCAAATGCTAATAATTTCTGCAGAACATACTAATGTAGCATACATGTCATGTGAATGTGAGCGTCCTACCTCTAGTCATTCAAGGTGTTCCGTTTTTTTCTGTAAATGAATGTACTTAATAAAATTATCGTATTTTCAAGAAAGAATTCACTACTAGTACCGAGAGAAAGTAATTTAAAGTGCGCAGTTTTCGCACTAACAATCATTTTAGTCCTCACCACTAGTAGCTCAATGTTCCACATTGCCGGCACTTGACATCATCCTCAATAAAGGAAACCTTTTCTGGTTCAAAAATGGTTCAAATGGCTCTGAGCACTATGGGACTTAATATCTGTGGTCAACAGTCCCCCAGAACTTAGAACTACTTAAACCTAACTAACCTAAGGACATCACACATATCCATGCCCGAGGCAGGATTCGAACCTGCGACCGTAGCGGTCACGCGGTTCCAGACTGAAGCGCGTAGAACCGCGCGGCCACAACGGACGCCAACCTTTTCTGGAGTCCAGCACTCCACTATTTTCAAGCCATTCTGGTTTCCTTATTAAAACAGAGAGGAAGATCGTTCCTCTCGGTCGGTTCAAACGCTGAACATCGCAGAACCATAACCGTCAAGCTGAAAAATCTTGCTCCAGTAACAGAAGATGGTCGTTAATTTCCTTTTTTCGATGTGAGGAAAAAACAGACTTAAGCCCTCCACATAACGTCTGTTTTTCAGTAAATCGTAGAATTATTTTGAGTATTTTCTTCAGTAAAATCTTTGAAGCTCGATAAGTGGTTGCAACAACATTAAAGACCAAATCCATGGTGTCCTTCACTGCCTGCTTTACACTGTCTGTGTCATAAATCTTATAATTACTTATGTCCTTTCTTCTTATTAATGTACCCCATCGCTGCATGGAAAAAATAATTATTTTTATTTAATAACCACTATTTATTATTATAATGTACGTGTTATGTTAGTATTAATTACTAACACTATTATTATTTATTGTAATTTATGGTTTGGAAGAGTTACATTCACTATTTGTGTACCCACCCAGAGAGCAGTGCGCATTAAACCGACCCTTCCGGGACGGGGAGGTGCTCCGGTCACGGTAAGAATCCGCCCTGCGATTAACGACAGCTAACAGTGTGCCGGCAGGACTGGATGTGGCTTTTAGGCGTATCCAACATTAAACTAACCATGCCACATCCGTTCATAATCACGTCTACCTTGTCCGGAAGTCGGTAAAGGCACAAGGAAACTAAGAAGATAGTAACAATGAGAGGTAAACATTTTATTGGCCATAATTGGCGGTGGTCTCCCAAGCAATCGTCGACACGGGAGGTTTCCGCTAAGTAATCACTCTTTCGGAACAATAATGACAAAAATAAAACCTAAGTTGTTCTGCAAATTTCTAATTCTTACATGAACTGAGAACTTAACTTCAGAAGTCTCAAACGAGATCAACAATGTCTGCGTGATACTGCGATAAATTGGCACCTTCAAATTACTATGCGTAACTGAAGGGACTTACAGTGACACTTTTATGCAGTCACCGTACGACTGCAGCACGGTACTGCCTCACAAATTCAAATGGCCGTTATGGCTGCACTGGTCATTATGCCCGCTCTTGCCCCACCTGTGTTCAATTCGCCAGATTCATGACAGCTCTAGTTTGGTAATATCTGGCGCACACTGAGGTCAAGTGTTTTGAAAATCCAAGGAAATTAAATTTAAAAAGTTTATGTCTGCTGTCTTGCTAAAATGTTTAAAGTGTTGGTTGGCAATGACAGAGAAGAAGGTGGTTTCCACCTCTATACCATCTGTCGTGCGAGTTCCAATGATAGAATATTATCCTGTGAAAAACATAATTTTTGAGAATATTTGCCGGCCTCTGGTCATGCGGTTCTAGGGGCTACACCCTGGAACCGCGCGACCGCTACGGTCGCAGGTTCGAATGCTGCCTCAGGCATGGATGTGTGCGATGTCCTTAGGTTTGTTAGGTTGAATTAGTTCTACGTTCTAGGGGACTGATGACCTCAGAAGTTAAGTCCCATAGTGCTCAGAGCAATTTGAACCATTTGAGAATATTTCTCACGCACAAACAGCAGTCTGTCTGAAAGTACTTTAAAAATGGATTGCAAACAGTGTCGATCGTAAAAACATTTATGTCGATAGTAACCGGTTTCGGTCAGTATTTGACCATTCTCATACCCTCATACGGTAATGGTAGGCGGTGGCAGTGAATGGAACGGGTGTTGTTACAGCACCCGCTCCATTCACCGCCACAGCCTTCAATTATACGTTTGTCTGAGGATGGTCAAGTACTAACCGAAACCTATTATTATGGCAATAAATGTTTTTCTGGTCGAAACTGTTTACAATCCAATTTTGGAATACCTGTAAAATGCGTTAGAAAGTATATCGCTACATCATCTGATTTATCTGAAATTTTTCTAGAGCCTCTATTAGTAGTGCCCCCCCTCTAGGGAATGAAGACAACGTCGTATGTGACAATATTGTGAAACAGTATTTTTCGCATTTGCATAAATGTTTGTCAAGGTAATTTTAGATCTGTTAATCCTCACGACTAGACGTTGATATACCCGGTGTAGATGTATGAAACCGGAATTTGGTTTCAATAATTACATATCTATTGTTTGAAACTGATAAACAATACTGTATTGAAAATAATCTCCATTGCTATTAATACATATCTCCCGTCTCTCCGGCAGGCAATAAATGCCACGCCAAAAAACAGCTCTTCTTTTGAAGCGAGCCATTTTCGTACATTTTCGTAAGAACTGAAGCGTTGTTCAGCGAGCTCGAGTCCGAATAATGCAAACAGATGATATCAGACGGAGCCAAGTCTGGAGAATAAGCCGCATACACTAGTATTTCCCAACTGAAGGCGTCGATCGTTTCACTGGTCCGTTTTACAGTGTGTAATCATGGAGTAATATGACTTCGTGTTGCTTTTTTCCATATTCCTGTCATTTTTCACGTAATGCTTTATATAAATCGATGATTTGCTGTCGGTAGCGATGAGCGTGAACGGTTTCACCTTGTTTTAGCCGCTCGTAATAGATGATACCCTTCTGATAACACCAAACACGGAGCATTTTCTGCTTTCTAAAGGGATTTGGTCTTGCAATGAATGTCGCTGGTTTGCCTGGATTCACTAATGATTTACAATTCTCAAACTATATCCATTTTTCATTGCCTGCAATTATTCGATGAAGAAACGGCGTTCTTTTGTATCTGGCGATCAGCATTTCACAAGTGGTCTTTCGATTCACTTTCTGTGTTTCATTCAGTTCATGCGGAAGCCATTTCGCCAATTTCTGGACCTTTCCCATAGCTTTATAGTGAAGAGAAACGACTTTCTGCGTCCCATTCAATTGTTCCGCGAGTTCCGTTGAGTCTGCGTATCATCTTATGCAATATAGCCTGCAGTTCATTGTCTTCGGACTTTTTCGGTGGTTTCCGCGCTCGTCGTTTCTCACGTCAGAATCACCACTTTTGCATTTTTTGAAGCACTGGAAATACTGTTTTCGCAAGAGCATGTTCCCCGAAAGTTTTTTACAAGCATTCGATGCGATTCTGCAGCAGTTTTCTTCAAATGACAGCAGAAAACCAATGGTCTCTCGAAAGTAGCAATTCGTAGACACAAAACTCGAGACGTTCACGGGTTTGAAACAGATACCGATGTCTGGAACTTGGGTTACTGTTCGTTGACATTCGTCTTCAGCCGTTACAGGGAGCAGACGGCGCTGCAGACGCGGCCGCATGTGCCCTACATTGATGGTTAGCACCATCTATAGGGAAATTCCGATTTCATACTTCTACACCTGGTGTATGCCGTTGAGCTGGTTGCAATATTTATAAATATTAGTATCAGAGTAGATCCGTAATCGATTCAATCGTACTTTACAGGTTGTATCGGGGTGTTTAGCTGCTGCGCTAGTATTAGTCTTAGTCGTAGGAAAGAGGAAATTTTATCCAAAGTCAATGAACGAGCGTTTGGACGATGGAATCTGGGGCCGCTTGCAGAGAGTTGAAAAAAAATGGTTCAAATGGCTCTGAGGACTATGGGACTCAACTTCTGAGGTCATTAGTCCCCTAGAACGTAGAACTAGTTAAAACTAACTAACCTAAGGACATCACACACATCCATGCCCGAGGCAGGATTCAAACCTGTGAGCGAAGCGGTTTCGCGGTTCCAGACTGCAGCGCCTAGAACCGCACGGCCAGTTAGGCCGGCAACACTGAAACAGTCGACAGCTAGTACGTCAGGAAACGCAAACATGACACTCGCGAGCGCAGCGCTGCGACGGCGCTATTGCGCGCACGTACTGCTTTTTGTGAAGCAACAACGAGGCAGCAAACCGTTGCCTTGCTTGAAGTTATTACGATATGAGGCAAGGAACTAGGCCAGAGCCTATTGAAGAGTTGTAGATGGCTGACGATTGGGAATTTAACCCTGCCATAGTTTCAGTCTCTCTCTCTGACACTATGCCAGAAGCGAGCGGAAAGGCAGTTTAAAAAGTGAGCTACTTTTACCTTGGGACAGAGTGTGCCAGGTCAGCCGAGCGTCGGGACGGACGTGTGCTGGTCTACGCTTATAGGGGCCAGCTTGGTAGCGATGTTGTAAATATTCTACGTAAATCTGAACTTTATTTCTATGTACTTATTCGGGCTGTATTCCGCCTCCGGGGACGCAACAATGGGACGGAACGGGACGGGTCGGCAGCCGGGTACTTGGAGACTGCATGGTCTGCCTGAAGGAGGGCAGTGACAGCGGTCTGCAGTGGATCCAGGATGGGCCACGCTCGCTTCCCACCTGGCGGAATCGGGTCCGGGTGAGGAGTTTGCTGCAGGAGGCGCAGCAGTGCTGGAGCAGCACCAGAAATGATGGTGGGTGTTGCCCACCGCCGGCCGCGGTGGTCTAGCGGTTCAGGCGCTCAGTCCGGAACCGCGCGACTGCTACGGTCACAGGTTCGAATTCTGCCTCGGGCATGGGTGTGTGTGATGTCCTTAGGTTAGTTAGGTTTAAGTAGTTCTAAGTTCTAGGGGACTGATGACCAGAGATGTTAAGTCCCATAGTGCTCAGAGCCATTTGAACCATTTTTTTGTTGCCCACTGGCAAGCACCACCAGCGGAAAGTTGCGGCACAGCATCCAGGAAGGCGCGGGTTCGAGTCCGGTCCTGTCCTGGGGGCAGCAGCGATCTAGGGCCACGGGTGACCAGTGAAACCACCTTCGTCCCATGGTGGGACAGAGCAGGCCAAACGGGGCGGAGGGCGGCGAGGACCGGGAACTGTAGCAGTCTCCGAAATAGCGGGCAGCGGCGCAGCGCCAGCTGCTTCGCCTCGGCAGGTGGCGACCGGGAGAGCGGCGGCCGACTTACAGTGGTGAGCGGCCTTGTTGACACCAGCATCGGCGTCGGCATAGCGTCGGCATACCAGGATTTGCTGAGCCGGCTGGACTCGCGGGACAGCGCGCGGGCGACACACTGACCCTCCGCTGCACTCTCCGAAGCACTGTAAATTGTGAGAATAAAGTAATGCCACCAAATACCGCTGTATCACTCTGCACTGCCCCTTGACGCTCTTGAACTTGCTCGGCCTCCTGACGAAAGACGGCATGGGTCCCGACTTCAGCTCTGCCATCTGGAGTTCTGTGTTCGACCATCCCGACAACCCCGCAACATAGCGATGATTTACCCAGAAAATAATATCCATGTTCCATAAATTTTCCCAAGTACGTTTTCTTCGTCATTATTTCTTGTATTATTTCATACTACAGTTCATTACTGGTTCAAATGGCTCTGAGCACTATGGGACTTAACATCTGAGGTCATCAGTCCCCTAGAACTTAGAACTACTTATACCTAACTAACCTAAGGACATCACACACATCCAGCCCGAGGCAGGATTCGAACCTGCGACCGTAGCGGTGGCGCGGTTCCAGACTGAAGCGCCTAGAACCGCTCGGCCACTCCGGCCGGCACAGTTCATTACTGAAAACCTTCACCTGTCACAAATGGTTCAAATGGCTCTGAGCACTATGGGACTTAACATCTGTGGTCATCAGTCCCCTAGAACTTAGAACTACTTAAACCTAACTAACCTAAGGACATCACACACATCCATGCCCGAGGCAGGATTCGAACCTGCGACTGTAGCAGTCCCGCGGTTCCGGACTGAGCGCCTAGTCACCTGTCACAACTTATTTCCTTGCGGCAGACTCTAGAGATAATTTTTTTTTCAAATTCTATATCGGAATAGGAATACGCAAGATACCTATCGCCCTCTCCTCGAAATTTTTGGGCCACGGGTTTCTTCATTATAATCAGATTTCTGATATCCTACGTCCTATGTCGTGCAATTGGTCTCTGTGTTTAAGACGAAGCTCACGAAGTTTAAAATTCGCTGCAGCCTGAGATTTTAAGAACTGCAATTTTAGAAGCTTTGGCACGGACAGAAAGTGTATATTGTTTCCGATATAATTTCGAATATATAGTTAGAGGCTGCCATTTAAATCTCTCTAAAGTACTGTTTCGGTTAGTAAAAATTAATATGAAATGTAAGCTCCTTGCTTAAGAAGCTATTATGGCTGGTCTCATATTTCGCCAAAGACAAATGGCTGGTGAATGCGATACATGCATAGTGGAGCACTGATACAAGAACACATCTCAACACGCCAATATGGATCAACGCAAACTAACGTTGTTCGAGTTGGACAGTCAAATGTCAGAAGTCTGAATGTGGTACGGAAACTAGAAAATCTGAAAAGAGAATCCTCTACCTACATACAACAGGGATAACTGAAGTGAGTAGAAAACAAGTAAAGATCTCTAATTAAATGAATTTAGGCTAACATGAAAAGCAGCAGAAAACGGTGTAAGGAGAGCAGGATTCGTCACGAACACAACCACCTGAATCAACAGAAAATCAGCGCCAACAACAACAATCGTTTAGTTACACAAGCGGTGTCGTAAGTAGAAGAATATGGAGATAATATGTGAGGATGCTGAACATGGAATTCAGTATGTAAATTGATATGGTCATGGTCAGGCAGAGATGCTCAGATTAGGTACTGAATTGTAAGAAGTACTCAGGAGAGGACATAGACGCAGATCACATGTTAGTACCCATGAGGAGTAAACTGTGTTAAGAGAATCTTTCAGAACGATCAATGTGGAAATAGTGGAATACTAAAGTACTGAGGTATGAAGTTCTAAGAGGATGTAGATACTTCGATAACGAATACCACAAGAGGCAGTTCAGCTGAAGAAGAATGGAAATCGCTAAATTGGGGCAGCCATAAAAGGAATCCGTAGGATTAAGTAAACAAATGGACAGGAAAATACAGGAATCCAGCAGTTTTCTTAGGAATGCAATAAATAGAAAGCCCAGGGATCCAAGACAAAATGGCAGCACGAAATTGGAAAAGACTGTAAAATTAAATGACTGTCGAACGACTTATACAGCACACAGGAAAGTGAAAACTGTATACGATTAAATTAACAAAAATGGATTCAATATTAAGATTGTAGGAGCAATTCGACTACTAAACACACAAGAGAGAGCAGATAGAAGGAGAGAGTAGGTTGAAATACTATACGATTTGGAGGAAGAAGAAATGGGTACTGATACGGAAGGTACTGGGGATTCGTTACAATTAGAATTTAAACGAACTTTGGATGATTTGTGATGAAATAAGACAGAAAACATAGCAAACATACCTCTTGAATTTCTAAAACCATTGGATGAAATGGCTACCAAACGACATTCGAGTTAGTTTGTAGAATATATACATATGCAGATATACGCTATAGGGAAGAGAGGAGTGAGGAGGAATTGCAGGAGCTGTTGAATGAATTGAACAGGCTAATTCGAACACACTATGTACCGAGAGTAAGCTGAAGTAACAACAAAGCAACAACAAAGTAATCCTTAGCGGAAGAAATGAAATTAGCGATAAAGTTAATTTTGTGGCGGCGTTCGTAGCGACAAACAATTCGCTGTAGAAACGGCTTACGAAGTCACCGCCACACTTTTAATAGCGGGCCGACCGGTCCGCTGGAACAGTGAACAGAAAGATGAAAACCCAAACACTCTGATTAAATAAAAGTCGGTACTTATCTTTATTGACGAAGATACAGAAACACAATAGTGAACTCCGTGTCTACAGAGATCTGTCTAGTTCGAGTCGGAGCGGCTAGGTCAGCGTCGGCTGACGACAAACAACAACTCTGCTGCGATGAACACACAACTGACTAGCAAGTACACAATTCGGTGGCGAGTATACAACTGAGCGGCGAATACAGAACTGTCCTAGCGCTCGCGACTCCAGCGCTTAAGAAGCCAGAAGCCAGCGGTGGCGCGCGCAGACTTGCGGCGATTTCCTCTCTCGCTGGCGCTGCTTATGCGGACGGCGTCCGGACTTTGATGCTGCCAACCTTTTGGCAGCGGGCTCGGGTGGCATTACTGGCTAGGATATAACAGTTAACAGTAAATTTGCAGACCACGAAGTACAAAAAGTGAACGAATGCCTCTACTTTTGCGTCAGGACAACACTTGATGATAAATCAAGGAAGACAAAAAAAAAATGGGTCTGAGCACTATGGGACTTAACATGTGTGGTCATCAGTCCCCTAGAACTTAGAACCACTTAAACCTAACTAACCTAAGGACATCACACACATCCATGCCCGAGACAGGATTCGAACCTGCGACCGTAGCAGTCGCGCGGTTCCAGACTGAAGCGCCTAGAACCGTACGGCCACATCGGCCGGCTCAAGGAAGACATAATAAATGGTCTAGCACAGAGGGAATTGGTGGCCAAACGAAATCTATTGGTGTTAAATCTCGGCTTAATATGCGGAATAAATTCTAGAGTACATGTGTTTGGAACGTCAAATGCGAACTGTGTAGTATTCCCATCGATGAACTGGCACAGCGTATTTTAAGTCGTGTAAAGATTTACGAAATGATCTGATGGGGAGGGGTTGGGAGGAGGTGTCTGAAATAACTCTTAAGTCGCTGCAGAGACGAGGTCAGTATTCGATTCATATGTGAGGCTGACAGATTGAACACTTTCTTTAACTGGTGAAAGTGTACAAAACATTGTAAACGTATCATCCTGATATGGGTGTTGTGTATCTTGTCATGTTTGGACGGGGGTGAAATCTGAGCCCAGTTAGATGAGAATCTGACAGAAATGTTCAACAAAAATTTCCGTTTTATACCGAAGTCAGCCTTGGCTCATAACAAGATTTAACAACGGCTCATTTGTGGACCCATCTTTACTAGGAAGTTTTTCTTGAACACGCTCCAGTCGCATTCATGTGACCAACTATATTCGACGTCAACGTGAAGTAACCACTCACAGACGGCCGGTGACAACATTAGCAGTGGACGGTACAGAAAGAGAATCCGGGGAATGCGGAAAACACTGCAGTCGTTGTCTTAATGTGGTAACGGAGTGATTTATCCGATGTCCAAACGGGAATGATCATTGGTTTTCGGGCCTAGGGTGGAAACATACCCGACACAACAAATAGTGTAATATGTTCACGTACCACCATGGTTAAAGTATACCATGCAACGAAAAATGGCGCTACACAAAACCGGCGCCAAGGCAACTGTGGTGCACCACAGGCCATTGATGACAGGGATGGATGACGTCTGCGGAGATGTTTATGGGTATTCAGTGGACCTTGCTGCGTATGGGCCTCCGCAGCAGGTACCTGGTCCATGCACCCATGCTGACTGCTGTTCATTGGTGACGAAGGCTGGAATTTGCATGTGAATACCACAACGGGATGCCCAGTGAGTGGCGACAGGTGGCCATTTCAGATGAATTACTTTTTCTACTCCATCGGACAGATGGCCATTGGCGTGTACGGCGTGAACTTCTAAAACCAAACACCCTGCAACAACCACCGGAAGGGTCCAGTCCAGAATGTTTTCGTGGCATTCAGTGGGTGATCTCGTCATTCTGGAAGACACAATGGATCAAAGAAAACACCATCTTTCTTTGGGGACTGTGTCTACACCTACATACAGTTTTTCCTCAGTGCTATGACATGTATCAGCAGAACAACGCAACGTGTCACACAGATCCCTGATGAATTTCTCGTACTCCCTGTCAGAGTGGTCACAGTTCGTACTAATTGAAGGAAAGTCATGGAGTAAAACAGAAGCGATTTCTGAGATTCCCCAAGATAATATTATAGGGCCTCTGTCTTTATTTATCTATATAAATGGTTTAGGAAACGATCTGACCAGCCATCTTGGGTTGTTTGTAGATTACGTTGACGTTTATCGTCTAGAAAAGTTATCAGAAGGTCTAAAATTAGGTTGTTAAGCGTTCAATTGATAAATTTCACGGTAACCGTTATGATGTGGAGCGTGTCAAGTGTATAAGAAATGCGCGCATGAACCAAGAGTTTTTTTAAAGCTTAAAGTTCTTACTACCTACCCCATCCCCTCAAATGACACAGAATGCATATATTATACCTACTGATTTATTTATTACTGTCCAAGCATTCATATACTGTATAGTAGCAGTTGTCAAAGAGATATGATTTTAATTTATTATTGAAACTATTACTGATGTCTGTCAGACATTTTGATTCATATGGTAATTTATCGGAAAGTTTTACAACAGCATATCTTACCCTTTGCTGTGCCAAAGATAGCTTAAGTGGAGGGCAATGTAGGCCTTTCTTTCCTCTGGGATTATAATCATTCATTTCACTTTAGTTTAAAACTGGTCTATGTTGTTGAGAACAAATTTCAGTACTGAGTAAATGTAATATGAGGCTGTTGTAAGAATTTCTAACCTTTTAAACAGATGCCTACAAGATGCGCCACTGTGAGCCCCAAAAGATTATTCTAATTACTTTCTTTTGGACAGTGAATTCTGTTTGGCTAAGTGTTGAGTTACCCCAAAATATTTTCCATGTGAGATCAGACAGTGAAAGTATGCAAAGTATGTTAGCTTACAAACTTCCGTATCCTCAAAATTGGCAGTTATTGTGATTGCAAAAATTGCTGAACCTAGCCACTTTAGGAGATACAAAATGTGCATTTTCCAATTAAGATTATCATCTGTATGTATACCCAAAAACTTAATATACTCTACCATGGCTACAGATTTCTGTTGTGTGTTATGTTTATTGAAGGAATTGTACTGTGTTTTTCAAAAGTTCAGAGCACGCCCACTCACAGAAAACCAGTTTATAGCTTTCCCAAAGATATTATTTGTATCATCGTCTATTGGAGTTTCTACTGGATTAATAATGGTGCTTGTATCATCAACAAACAATGTCAGCTTAGCTTCTTGTTTCAGATAAGAAGGTTGGTCATTCGCCTATATCAAGAACAGAAGGACCCATGATCGAACCCTGTGGAACACCTAATGTAATATCACCTCAGTTAGTCGAAGTGGCAAAATTCCTTAAATCACTTAAATCCTATACAGAAACATTTAGCTTCAAGTTTTGTAGATATTACTTAAGCCATAGGGTTTTAATTTCTGTAACAACGTCATGGTTCACACAATCAAATGCTTTGCGTGATACCACGCAAATGAGGTAGCATGTTAAGGTCTACAATTCTACTTTGCCATTTAACACGCGTCGTGACGAGGAAAGAAGGAATCCAGGTAATTAATTGAAAGCCACTATTTTGTTTCAGTATTTGACGATGCGCTCAAAATCAACAGACAAAGGTGAGAGTCAAGTTTACACTCGCAAGGAGCACACACAGGACACGAGCATAAGGTGAGCATTAAATAAACAGCTCCTTGCTCAATCATTTACACACCGAAGAAACAAATAATCTTCGCCGAATTACTGCAGACGCCAGAATCCCCAGTTGCTTGCAAATGACTCAAATAATAGTCAAAAGTCTTACTTTAAGTCCAATGATATACGTCTGATAGAAGTTTCAGTGGACAACCAGGCCTCATCCCCTTGGATCCACCTGCGACCAAGACAGTAAGACTGGCTGCTATCACGGCTTTAACGGTGCCTCACACCTGACATGAGCACCCCAAACCATCAACAAAACGGCGTGGCCTCCTGTACGCTCCCAGACGTCCGCAATCAAGAGTCCCTCCTCCCGACCGACGCTCTCCCGCAAACACGGCAGGCAGCCGGCCGCAGCAACGCCACACCGCCCTCTGGCTAGGATAAGAAAACAGCAGAGCGCGAGGCGGGAATTTCAAAAGGAACGCGCTACAGACAAGGAGGAAACGCAGAGAACCAACCGTGACATTTCGTCACCGTTCACTCTGTAATTCTTATAGATGCATCGCTATGCATGCGAAAGTTATAGCCGTTTGTAATCGTTGTATTCGTTTTGAATTGCTCTTTGTAAGACGATCAGAAACATTGAATATGTTAATGCGTTGAGAAGTGACAACGAACAAGATCGTCTGCGGTGTTTCAGTGTCTCATAAAATCTTCCCCGTCGCAGTGGCGATGAGATCTTACACAGATCGGTAACGGTTTACTCAGACAGTAGCGGGTATTTACACCTACTTCGGTTGTGCAAAGAGTACTCTAAGCCATTGGCCCCTTACTTAGTTTGCATTTAAAGCGAATGTCTCAACCTGAGCAAACTGCCAAGAGATGGTTCAAATGGCTCTGAGCACTAGGGGACTTAACTTCTAAGGTCATCAGTCCCCTAGAACTTAGAACTACTTAAACCTAACTAACCTAAGGACATCACACACATCCATGCCCGAGGCAGGATTCGAACCTGCGACCGTAGCGGACGCGCGGTTCCAGACTGTAGCGCCTTTAACCGCTCGGCCTCCTCGGCCGGCAAACTGCCAAGAGACTGGAAAAATTCGCAGGTGGCTGTTGTATAGGAGAAGAGTAAAAGAACAGATCCGCAAAATTACAGAGCAATATCGTTAACATCGGTTTGCTGCAGAATTCTGGAGCATATTCTGAGTTAGAGTATAATAAATTTCTTAGAGACAGGAAAGCTCATGTCCACGAATCAGCACGGCTTTAGAAAGCATCGATCGTGCGAAACCCAGCTTGCTCTTTTCTCACATAATATACTGCGAACTATGGATGCAGATCAACAGACAGATTGCATAATTCTATATTTCAGAAAATCATTCGACACGATACCCACTGCACCCTTCGAAGTTATGTGCATACAGAATAGAGTCACAGGTATGTGACTAGATCGAAGACTTCTTAAGTAATAGAAGTCAGTACATTGTCCTACGACTAGTATTCATCGGAGACAGAGCTAACATTAGGAATGCGCCAGGGAAATAGTACGATTGCAATTTCCTAAGTACATAAATGATCTGGCAGACAGGGTGGGCAGCAAGCATCAGTTGTTCGCTGATGATCTGTGGTGTGTGTCTAAGATAAATGACTGTCGCTTGATACAAGGTGACATATACAAAATTTCTAATTGGTATGATGAATGGCAGCTGGCTCTTCAAGTGGAAAAATATAAGTTCACGCCGACGAGTAGGAAAAACAAACCAATTACGAACGGATACAGCATTAGTAACGTCCTTACCTTCCAACGTTACAGAAGTTATAGCTGTGTCCGGCCGGCCGGTAAGCGGGAGAGCAGAACGATTTTCGCGACCCTTTCGTAATGATCACAGACGCCTCGACCAAAGATTTATGGTGCTTACGTTTACTGCCAAGTCTACCCAGACATTTTGCAAGCACATATGCATATATGCGATGCTCGTATTTTCCGCCAAAAGAAATTCAATGACAGCTGTCTGCTGTGTCCCGAAAATATAGGCTGAACACGGTTGGCGGTCGAGTGTTTGATGCTGTCAGAAGTAGTTTAACTTGTCGCGAAATTGAAGTAGATACTTAAAAAGTGGCTCTGAGCACTGTGGGACTTAACTGCTGAGGTCATCAGTCCCCTAGAACTTAGAACTGCTTAAACCTAACTAACCTAAGGACATCACATATATCCATGCCCGAGGCAGGATTCGAACCTGCGACGGTAGCGGTCGCGCGGTTCCAGATTGTAGCGCCTAGAACCACTCGGCCACTCCGCCCAGCGAAGTAGATACTTACTGTGAGTTAGTATGCGAAGGGGTCATTTTTGGCAGCCGGTATAAAATAATAATTGGATCCTTTTACCGACCTCTCAATTCAGATGATACAGTTGCTGAAAGGTTCCAAGAAAACTTGAGTACCCGACTCATACGATAATAGCTGGTGGTGACTTCAATTTACCCTCGATATGTTGGCGAAAATACGTTTAATTCCGGAGGTATGCATAAAATATAATCCGAAATTGTGCTAAACGCATTATCTGAAAATTATTTCGAGCAGTTAGTTCAAGAGCCCACGCGAATAGTAAACGGTTGTGAAAACACACTTGACTGCTTAGCAGCAAATAATCCTGAGTTAATAACGAGCATCAAAACCGATATAGGGATTAGTGAAGACAGGTTTGTCGTAGCGAGATTGAATATTGTAATCCCCAAATCCTCGAAAAATAAGCGAAAAATATACCTATTCAAAAAAGCAGATAAAAATTCACTTGACGCCTTCCTGAGAGACAATCTCCACTCACTCCAAATTAATAATACAAGTGTAGACCAGATGTGGCTTAAATTCAAAGAAATAGTATCGGCAGCAATTTAGAGATTTATACCAAATAAACTAACAAAAGACGGAGCTGATCCTCCTTGGTACACAAAACGGGTTAGAACACTGTTGCAGAAATAACGAAACAAACATGCCAAATTTAAACAGACACAAAATCCCCAAGATTGGCGATCCTTTACAGAAGCTCGAAATTTAACGCGGAGTTCAATGCGATACGCCTATAACAGTTTCCACAACGAAACTTTGTCTCGAAACCTGGCAAAAAATCCAAAGAGATTCTGGTCGTATGTGAAGTATGTTAGCGGCAAGAAACAATCAATGCGTTCTCTGAGTGATAACAAAGGAGATACTATCGAAGACAGTTCGTTGTAACTGACGGAAAGTCACAGAGTAAAACAGAAGTGATTTCATGCGTTCCCCAAGGAAGTGTTACAGGCCCTTTGCTATTTTTTATCTATATAAACGATTTGGGAGACAATCTGAGCAGCCGTCTTTGGTTATTTGCCGATGACGCTAACGTTTATCGACTAATAAAGTCATCAGAAGATCAAAAGAAACGGCAAAATGATTTAGAAAAAATATCTGAATGGTGCGAAAAGTGGCAGTTGACCCTAAATAACGAGAAGTGTGAGGTCATCCACATGAGTGCTACAGGGAACTCGTTAAACTTTGTTACACGATAAATCAGTCTAATCTAAAAGACGTAAATTCAAGTAAATGCCTAAGTATTACAATTACGAACAATTTAAATTGGAAAGAACACATAGAAAATGTTGTGGGGAAGGCTAACCAAAGGCTGCGTTTTGTTGGCAGGGCACTTAGAAAATGTAACAGACCTACTAAGGAGACTGCCTACACTACGCTTGTCCGTCCTCTTTTAGAATACTGCTGCGCGGTGTGGGATACTTACCAGATAGGACTGACGGAGTACATCGAAAAAGTTCAAAGAAAGGCAGCACGTTTTGTACTATCGCGAAATATGGAAGAGACTTTCACAGAAATGATACAGGATTTGGGCTGGAAATAATTATAAGAAAGGCGTTTTTCGTCGCGACGGGATCTTCTTACGAAATTCCAATCACCAACTTCCTCCTCTGAATGCGAAAATATTTTGTTGACACCGACCTACATAGGAAGGAACGATCACCACTATAAAATAAGGGAAATCAGAGCTCGTACGGAAAGATACAGGTGTTCATTCTTTCCACGCGCTATACGAGATTGGGATAATAGAGAATTGTGAAGATGGTTCGATGAACCCTCTGCCAGGCATTTATATATGATTTCCAGAGTATCCATGTAGATGTAGATGTAGATGGAACATACCTCCGTTACAGGTATTTAGCGCCGCCATCTGTCGGAAGTAAAGGAAATTATAGGCGCTGTAACGGGAATATTCCACGATGTCTCAAAAGAAAATTCGATTTTTTCAACCCAAATTGGCCGAGGAATGTATGTGTTGCGTTACTTATTTAACGGCCCTCATACATCGCCTACCTAAGGGATATTCTTAAATCTCATCACAACCTGTATCCGCTATGCTACTCATAAAGCATTCTCCCTCTCTTCGCCCCTCTGCCCCCTTTTCTTTCCTCTCTCCTTGCCTCGCTCTCTCTCTCTCTCTCTCCATCTCCGTTTTTTGCCACTTTAGCTTTATGTCTGCTGGCTATGTTCAGACTCCATTGCTGGTGGCTGAGGAACAGTTATGTGAGAATGAATCGGACAAGTTAGGTCAGTACTTAGAATGCTGACTAGACATTGGAGATCACCAGAATAAGAAATCCGTAGGATTGTTTCAACATTGTGGTCAAATCGGTTGTTTTTGATGTGAAACTGAAGTCGAAGTGAGAAGGAGCAATCACAGCTGATCAAAGACCAGGCAGCCCTCAAGTTGACAGAGTCCGGAGGAGGGAGGTAATAACTCATGAGTTCCGAAGTGCTGCCGGCAGCCTAGCTAACACAATTACTGTGGGTGTAAACTTTGTGGACAGTAAAATTCCTGAAATGGACCGACCTACTCAGAGTCCCGGCCTGAGCCCAATGTAATACATCTGGAATGGGTTAGAAAGCCGATTTCGCTCAAGACCCCAGTGTCCAGCATCACTAAATTCTATGGTTTCAGCTCTTGAGGATCAACGGGCTGCCGTTACACCACACCTCATCTTCTTCTTCTTCTTCTTCTTCTTCTTCTTCATTTCTTGGTTAAGACACTTACACACTACTTAATCCAACTTACTTACGCTAAGGACGACACACATACCCATGCCCGAGGGAGGACTCGAACCTCCATCGAGGGAAGCCGCGCGGACCGTGACAAGACGCCTCAGACAGTCTACATACGGACTACGTCTATAGAAACAACAGCAAATTGTGTAGCAGAGGATGGAGTGTAGCAAAAGAGGTTGTTTGTAGCACTCTGTTCCAGATGTTGTTTGCATAACTCTGCTTCAGGGTTCCTAATTTAGCAATGTATGACTCGATGTCAAATTCGATAGTTGGCAGACTGTAAACCCAATAGTCTGAACTTCGATCCTCGTTTGGTACTAGGGTTTCATCTGCCACATATCGTTTCTTACAACTCTGGCAACGATGTGTAGGCCTTGTATGTGAAACAAAGCCAGACTGCATCGTTGTTCGGATCCATGGTCAAATTCAATCTGTACTATAACCAGTTACGTAAGAGAGCTCACAGAGCAGACGAAGCCGCACCTCCTCTAACAGAACGCTGTCAAAGAAAGCAATGCGGTGTTTTGACCAGTCGTCTGCTTCAGTACAGTTTTAACTAATGTTAGCAACATGTGGGCCTCCAAAAAATGCCTGTATCTCCTGCTACATTTGTAGCAGGATACCGTATGTTATTCCTAGTAGGTTCGTTTGCAAAGACGTTGCGGTACTTCTGTATCGTATTTCCGTGATACTAACACGCTTGTAATACTTCACATTGATCTGCTTTGTACACGCTCTATGTCTGCTATTATGTTGATGATAGACGGATCGTACACGAACAGTATTCTAGTACAGGCCAAGGTTTGGTTTTTGAGCACATTGTGTCGGATAGAAGTGGCGGTTTCCCAGAACCCTAACAAATGCATAAGCGTGCGTGTGATCGTTCCATTTCATGTCCTCACGACATTTTTATGCCGAACTCTAACTACGTCCAGTTAATTGCGTCAAATACAGCTTAAACTTTTAGTGAAGTAAGAGTTATGCTTAAATATATGCACCTGATTGGCGTTTTGTTGCCTGAGGAAGTATGACATTGTCAGAATAAAAGTTACAGAAATCCAATATTTAAATTCGTAGATTCTGTATCACTCTTTGAGCCCAAGAATATTTATATATTTTATTTGATGACAGAGTTCGATCAGTTTCGGTAATGAAACATGTGGTTAAAGACATGGCAAACACATTTCACCGAAAAACCGTTTACGGGATATTTTGCAAGAATTGGAGATTTACAGGAACAAGAAACACCATTTTAATAATATAGTTAAAGTATTCATAAAAATGAGTAGTTTTCATTACATGAAACGTAAAACAATTCTCTCAATCAAAAACTGCTGTATATTACAAACTATATCAAGATATTACATTTCATGGAATCTGTGGAATGTCTGGGATTTAAAGTGTCATTTTATTAACATGAACAGGGTCAACCTTTTCATACTTTACAAGGGCACACATTAAATTAATTCTACGTCTGTAGATGACTGTGTAAGTAGGCTGTTTAGGTTTTTATATTGGTAACGACACGTAGCGCTCTGTATGAAAATCACTGGCGGTGCTGTGTGCAGTCTGTGGCTGGTTTGCATTGTTGTTGGCTATTGTAGTGTTGGGCTGTTGGCTGTTAACAGCGCGTAGCGTTGCGCAGTTGGAGGTGAGCCGCTAGCAGTGGTGGATGTAGGGAGTGAGATGGCGGAGTTTTGGACAGAGACAGTAAATTTGTAAAACTGGATGCCATGAACTGATATATATATATATATATATATATATATATATATATATATATATATATATATAAGCACGTTTCAACTGTACACAGGTGGAAGCGTGCCCAGCGGATAATCTGGTCGCCTACAGTGCCGACGCGTTTGGTTTCCGTCTGACGGTTACCACTTTCTCCACTGGAGCTTTGAAACACGTGCAGATCCAGTACTTCCACCTCAAGCCTGGCTACTTCTTCACTAAGGCGGGCTGTCCTGCTTACTATCTACCGTTTGGTTCAAAAATGGTTCAAATGACTGTAAGCACTATGGGACTTAACATCTCAGGTCATCAGTCCCCTAGACTTAGAACTACTTAAACCGAACTAACCTAAGGACATCACATACATCCAAGCCCGAAACAGCATTCGAACCTGCGACTGTAGCAGTCGCGTGGTTCCGGACTGAAGTGCTTAGAACCGCTCGACCACAGCGGCCGGCCTATTTTATGTGCCTTATCGGTGGATAACAGCTGCGATGGAAAAATTTACCTGCCATCTCATGCCACAAACATCCAGGGCGTCCTCGACAAGCGTGTCCTCCAAGACGCGAGTGACGGTGACGTATTGGATACCACTACACAGATAGCATAGTGTGCAATCGACAACGTTAAATGCTTGACACAATCTGATGAAACATTCGATCCCTAGGACGGAGTCCTAGGTGTAGTCTACAGACGTGAAGGGAACCAGTGAAAAACGCAGTACCAGCCAATACTGTCAAAAGATCATGACTTTTATCTGATAAGCCAAATACGAACAAGAACAAAACTTTTACTTCTAGAAAAATATAATTATATACACTTAAAAATATATAATGTAAATAGAAAAATTGTATATTGGTTTCATCACTGTATTCTTCCTTCGATTTAATGACTGAATCACAAACACAGAGGCAAGCAGTCAATACGTTTTTGTAGGTACTGCGAATCTCTATGATTCCACACGTCCTTAACGACATTCCAGAGATGTTCCTTGCTTCTTCAAAATTGTTCAAATGGCTCTGAGCACTATGGGACTCAACTGCTGTGGTCATCAGTCCCCTAGAACTTAGAACTACTTAAACCTAACTAACCTAAGGACATCAGACACACCCATGCCCGAGGCAGGATTCGAACCTGCGACCGCAGCAGCAGCGCGGCTCCGAACTGGAGCGCCTAGAACCGCACGGCCACCGCGGCCGGCTCCTTGCTTGTTATGTGAAGTTTCCTGATACGTCTGAACACTACATCACAGATGATTTCAATATGATTACATTCAGGACTCTGGGACGGTCACAGCATGTCTCTCAGTGCCTTCTGATTTTTCTTTGATGCAATGTACTTCTTACAAAAGGCCAATCGATGTTTCGGGTCCTTATCCTTATGCAATACGAACATTTTCCCTGACGAACGCCATCGATATGGTATCGTATGATGCCGAAGTATGCGGTGATAATGCTTCTAGTCAACACACCTTTCTATTTTCACAATGTGGCCAACAATGTCTCCTCAAAAAGACCCTCAAACCGCAATAGAATCCGCACCGTGTTTAACTGTGGGTAGAACGTGCTGCTGGACTACTCTCACTCCTTCATATCAACGAACAAACATCCTTCTTGTATCAAAATGCTCTAATTTCGATTCGTCTGTAAATAACACTTTCTTACACTCTTCAAGTGTAGACTTCATGTATTTTGTAGCCTATTCCAGTCTTATTTTTAATTAAGGGCTTCGGAAGGGGTTTTTCTCACTGTCACACGTCCTTTCAAGATGGCATCAATCACAAATTTTTTAACGAGCAAGATATACGTTTTCTCCTTCACTTCTACCAATTCCGCCTGAATTTTTGCTGCTATTCTGAACCTATTTCTCTTAATGGTAATTACAATGAAATTGTCATCAATTTCAGTTGCCTTTCGAGGTCATCCTGATCGTGGTAAGTCCTTATTGGTACTGGTTTTCTTGTGGCGGGGAAGGTTGCACTGCACTCCCCCTATAGACACACCACATTTTTTCGCAGTTTGGCACATGCTTGTCTGACTCCTGCAATAGCAGCACGTTTGTCTATGTCACTCTCGGACTCATAATAACAATGTGGACACTGTCAACTGTCACTAAGGAAGTGAAATCCAGTCATCGTATGGTATGTATCGTACCACTGCGGACATCACGAGACGACAGGGAACAGCAGGGCGGTATGGAATGGCATTTTAAACTGCAGGCAACCGCAGCTAAATTTCCACGTTTCGAACAAAATGACTCTTACTGGCTGTACAATAATTTTATTAAAAGTCATGATCGCTTCTGAAATCCCTTTCATTTTAACTACGAACTACCGGTTTTAGCACGCTATGTGTTTGTAACTTGACGTGAATGATAGGGAGCGGCTCTAAGGCAGTCAGCTTTCCGCTATGACTTCTTAACAAGAAGCTCTATGAGCTGAATATTCGTCAATTGACGTGAAACCAATAGTGACTTTTATTAGAAGTATTTTACAGCAAGTGCGGACCATTTCATTCCAACTATGGAATGGGCATTTATTCATTATGCAATTAAACAATCATATCAGTTCCGATAATTATTTTGTATGTGAACAACATCATCTGGATAATACTGCATATAGATGAAAAGAAATGGTACGTATATGGAAATAAATGTCAATAATTAGAGTGTTGAAATTGATGAGTGGTAATATATTTCGCTCCTCAACGCATTACTTCCCTGTGACTGAAATCAGCAAACAGACCCGACCTATAACGTAAACTCAACTCTTTGTGTTTATTATTATCTTTATCACCATTTGATGATGATGCTGTACAAACGGCACCTTGTCACATGAGTGGTAAACTAATTCATTAAAATAGCTGAAAACAAATGGCAATATCTTGTAGTGTCAGCTGACATCGATTATAATTTTAGGTTATTAAGGAAAAAAGGATGAGAAATAATACGAATATATTAATTGAAATTAAGAGCAACTGGTACATAATCTTCTGGTCACATAACGGCTTTTTCAAATAAAAATTAATCAATAACTAACATTTACGTGCCGTATATAATCTCGATCTACATTTATACCTATACTATGGTGGAGGATACTTCTGCTAGCATTACCATTTCCATATCTGATCAGACTACGAATAAGACTCGGGAAGAATGACTGTCACTAAGCTCCCTCGAGGAGCGTTTGATGCAGAAAGCGATACGTTGCCAACATGACATTAGAAAGAAACCCCTCGGATATTTAACAGTAAAGATTTCTTCCAGAGTCGGACACTACAGCGTTTTCGGCATTTCCGTGACATTCTCTCACTGATGCTACGATTCCGAAACGAAACACGCCACTCTTTGATGGAACTTCTATATCTCTTCTATTAATCGAGGCTGTCAAAAGTTCCTGACAGATAATCAATACAGAAGACTGTTGAGCTTTTCGTAAATCATTTGATTCTTGGAAGAAATCCATTACCTTAAGAAGATCTCGGTGGATCTCGTCCTGAAAGCTGTCTTTTCTACAATCAGCCATTTTAAGATTTCTGCTGTTTCCAGCAATTTATTGCGAATTGTATAAAGGACTAATAATGAATCTCTTCGCCTCTCTGTACTCAATACCTTACGATATATGTGTAGTGTGAACTGACTGTCCTTGCACCGACCTGCTGACACCCCTACATTTCGCTTCAGTCGTCTGGTGTTGCAGCCTTCCTACAGAAAGCAGCAGCGTCCACTAACAGCCTTAAGGAGCTACAGATGTTACACAATGGGTCATTTACACGTGTGGTGAACACTAACGTCCCTACAACACTTCTTCAGGGAATTCTGTATGAACAGAGCGAGCTGAGTTCCACAGGATCTCTCTTTCAATAGTCTGCCGCTTGCGGTCTAGTGGTTAGTGTCGCTGTCTCTAGATTAGGAGGTATCGATTCGATTTCTGGTCGCCTGGATACTTTCTAGACTCGCGAACTGGTTATTTGTGTTGTGTTAATAACTCCACATAATATTCAACAACGTGCAAGTCGCCGAAGTGGCGTCAAATAGAGAGACCTGCAGTAGGCAGCCAAACAACCCCGACCAATAGTGCCGTACCATCAATTCATTTGACTTTGAAAAGTCATGGCGATTTTACAGAGGTGCATTTCGTCCTCCCATAAAAAGATCATAATTCGTGGCATAGAATGTGTTCTATAATTCCGCAACAGTGTGACGTCCTGACTTAGTCATGTAAATTATATCTTACGACCCTTCAGGGAAATTAGCGTAACTACCGTTTTCCCCTATCGCTTAATAACCTATCTCATCGGATCCTTTACAACGCCCATAATAAATTTTTCCCCTGAGGGTGCTTGTGCGTGAAATGGCCATTCATATCTGCTCATCGAAACGGAAACTGCTCCCAGTGTATCCGTGACGTCAGAGACTTCGTTGTATCCTTCCAGAAATTAAAGACTAAGCCAAAGTGACTCCCCTGCCACCAGACGCAGCGTGGTTGATGCTTCCGAATGGAGAGAGACTATCCGAAGTTGGTACCAACCTCAAAAATAGTTATGACGCTTTTTGCAATGTTTGATTGCGAATTTTGTGTTGCTTATCTTGTTTTTATCAAGGAGAAGGGGGCCATTCGTTCGTCATATTGAGAGCAAGTTGCTTCCTCCCCTCCAATTGGAGTTTCGGAATTGTGACGGGTGAGGAGAGAACTTTCGTGAAGAGTGTGGATTCGCTTCCCAGCTCTCGTTGGGTTCTAACCGAAGTCCTCTCGTGCTGTACTTGAGGAAAGTAAGTTTCTCTCAGGCAGTAGAGCAAACTATCATCAGAGCAGGTCGTATTTAACTCATTTGGTTATGCATCTCATATGTTCCACTCATTACCTATGTCGAATGTTTGTCTCATTTGCTTTTTCGAGCTTCCCAGATATGCAAGTTGACCTACTGAGCGTCGATCTTATAGACCTTACACACACTTTATTTTAGTTTGCAACGATCTTCAGAACACTGCTGCGTACTGTTTATTGTCAGTTGTTTACTTATAGGGCTTAAAGTTTCTTTATTCTCAATCTGAATAATATTTTTAGATATCTCACATGCTAAAATTTCAGTATGATAATAATAAACATAAGCAGAAGCATCCCCCCCATGAACCATAGACCTTGCCGTTGGTGGAGAGGTATGCGTGCCTCAGCGATACAAATAGCCGTACCGTAGGTGCAACCACAACGGAGGGGTATCTGTTGAGATGCCAGACAAACGTGTGGTTCCTGAAGAGGGTTAGCAGCCTTTTCAGTAGTTGCAGGGGCAACAGTCTGGAAGATTGACTGATCTGGCCTTGTAACACTAACGAAAACGCCCTTGCTGTGCTGGTAGTGCGAACGGCTGAAAACAAGGGGAAACTACAGCCGTAATTTTTCCCAAGGGCATGCAGCTTTACTGTATGGTTAATGATCATGGCGTCCTCCTGGGTAAAATATTCCGGAGGTACAATAGTGCCCCATTCGGATCTCCGGGCGGGGACTACTCAAGAGGATGTAGTTATCAGGAGAAAGAAAACTGGCACTCTACGGATGGGGCAGGTAGTTTAGAAAATTTAGAAAGGGAAATGGATAAGTTAAAGTTAGCTATAGTAGGAATTAGCGAAGTTCGGTGGCAGGAGGAACAAGACTTTTTGTCAGGTGAATACAGGACTATAAATACAAAATCAAATAGGGGCAATGCAGGAGTAGGTTTAATAATGAATAAAAAATAGGAGTGCGGGTAAGCTACTATAAACAACATAGCGAACGCCTTATTGTGGCCACGATAGACACGATGCCCACGCCTACTACAGTAGTACAAGTTTATATGCCAACTACCTCTGCAGATGACGAAGAAATTGAAGAAATGTATGATGAGATAAAAGAAATTATTCAGATTGTGAAGGGAGACGAAAATATAATAGTCATGGATGGCTGGAATTCGATAATAGGAAAACGAAGAGAAGGAAACGTAACAGGTGAATATGGACTGGGGGTAAGAAATGGAAGAGGAAGCCGCCTGGTAGAATTTTTCACAGAGCATAACTTAATCATAGCTAACACTTGCTTCAAGAATCATAAAATAAGGTTGTATACATGGAAGAGGCCTGGAGATACTGACAGGTACAGATAGATTATACAGGGTGTTACAAAAAGGTAAGGCCAGACTTTCAGGAAACGTTCCTCACACACAAATAAAGAAAAGATGTTATGTGGACATGTGTCCGGAAACGCTTAATTTCCATGTTAGAGCTCATTTTAGTTTCGTCAGTATGTACTGTACTTCCTCGATTCACCGCCACGTTATCGTGATTTCATACGGGATACTCCACCTGTGCTGCTAGAACATGTGCCTTTAGAAGTACGACACAACATGTGGTTCATGCACGATGGAGCTTGTGCACATTTCAGTCGAAGTATTCGTACGCTTCTCAACAACAGATTCGGTGACCGATGGATTGGTAGAGGCGGACCAATTCCATGGCTTCCACGCTCTCCTGACCTCAAACCTCTTGACTTTCATTTATGGGGGTATTTGAAAGCTCTTGTCTACGCAACCGCGGTACCAAATGTAGAGACTCTTCGTGCTCGTATTGTGGACGGCTGTGATACAATACGCCATTCTCCAGGTCTGCATCAGCGCATCAGGGATTCCATGCGACGGAGGGTGGATGCATGTATTCTCGCTGACGGAGGACATTTTGAACATTTCCTGTAAACAAGTGTTTGAAGTCACGCTGGTACTTTCTGTTGCTGTGTGTTTCCATTCCATGATTAATGTGATTTGAAGAGAAGTAATAAAATGAGCACTAACATGAAAAGTAAGCGTTTCCGGACACATGTCCACATAACTTACTTTCTTTCTTTGTGTGTGAGGAATGTTTCCTGAAAGTTTGGCCGTACCTTTTTGTAACACCCTGTATAATGGTAAGGGAGAGATTCAGGAACCAGGTTTTAAATTGTACGATGTTTCCAGGGGCAGATGTGGAATCTGACCACAATCTATTGGTTATCAACTGTAGATTAAAACTGAAGAAACGCAGGAAGGTGTGAATTTAAGGAGATGGGGCCTGGATAAACTGACTAAACCAGAGGTTGTACAGAGCATCAGGGAGAGCATAAGGGAACAGTTGACAAGAATGGGGAAAAGAAATATAGAAAAAGAATGGGTAGATTTGAGGGATGAAGTAGTGAAAGCAGCAGAGGATCAAGTATGTAAAAAGAAGAGGGCTATTAGAAATCCTTGGGTAACAGAAGAAATATCGAATTTAATTGATTAAAGGAGAAAATATAAAAATGCAGTATATGAAGCAGGCAGCAAGGAATACAAACGTCTCTGAAATGAGATCGACAGGAAGTGCAAATTGGCTAAACAGGGATGGCTAGAGGACAAATGTCACGATCTAGAGGTTTATCTAACTAGGGAAAATAAGGAGACCCTAGGAGAAAAGAGATCCACTTGTATGAATATCAAGAGCTCAGATTGAAACCCAGTTCTAAGCAAAGAAGGGAAAGCAGAAAGGTGGAAGGAGTATATAGAGGTTCTATACAAGGGCGATGTACTTGAGGACAATCTTATGGAAATGGAAGAGGATGTAGATGAAGATGAAATGGGAGTTATGATACTGCGTGAAGTGTTTGACAGAGCACTGAAAGACCTACGCCGAAACAGGGCCCCTGGAGTAGACAACATTCCATAAGAACTACTGATAGCCTTGGGAGAGCCAGCTCTGACAAAACACTAACATCTGGTGAGAAATATGTATGATGCAGGTGAAATATCCTCTGACTTCAAGAAGAATGTAGTAATTCCAATCCCAAAATAGCAGGTGTTGACAGATGTGAAAATTACCGAACTATCAGTTTAATAAGTCACAGCTGCATAATACTAACACAAATTCTTTACAGACGAATGGAAAAACTGGTAGAAGCCGACCTCGGGGAAAATCAGTTTGGATTCCGGAGAAATTTTGCAACACATGAGGCGATACTGTCCTACGACTTATCATAGAAAAAAGGTTAAGGAAAGGCAAACCTACATTTCTAGCATTTGTGGACTTAGAGAAAGATTTTGACAATGTCGACTGGAATACTCTCTTTCAAATTCTGAAGGTGGCTGGGGTAAAATGGAGGGAGCGAAAGACTATTCACAATTTGTACAGAAACCAGATGGCAGTTGTAAGAGTTGAGGGAAATGAAAGGGAAGCAGTGGTTGGGAAGTTAGTGAGACAGGGTTGTAGCCTATCCCCGATGTTATTCGATCTGTATATTGAGCAAGCAGTAAAGGCAACCAAAGAAAAATTCGGAGTAGGTATTAAAATCCGTGGAGAAGAAATAAAAACTTTAACGTTCGCCGATGACATTGTAATTCTGTCAGAGATAGCAAAGGACTTGGAAGAACAGTTGAACGGAATGGACAGTGTCTTGAAAGGAGGATATAAGATGAACATCAACAAAAGCAAAACGAGGATCATGGAATGTAGTCGAGTTAACTCGGGTGATGCTGAGGGAATTACATTAGGAAATGAGACATTTCAACTAGTGAAGGAGTTTCGCTATTTGGGAATCAAAATAACTGATGATGGTCGAAGTAGAGAGGATATAAAATGTAGACTGGCAATGGCAAGGAAAGCGTTTCTGAAGAAGAGAAATTTGTAATATCGAGTATACGTATGTATGGAAGTGAAACATGGACGATAAATAGTTTGGACAAGAAGAGAATAGAAGCTTTCGAATTGTGGTGCTACAGAAGATTGCTGAAGATTAGATGGGTAGAACACATAACTAATGAGGAGGTGTTGAATAGAATTGGGGGGAAGTGGAGTTTGTGGCACAACTTGACTAGAAGAAGAGATCGGTTGGTAGGACATGTTCTGAGGCATCAAGGGATCACCAATTTAGTATTGGAGGGCAGCGTGGAGGGTAAAAATCGTAGAGGGAGACCAAGAAATGAATACACTAAGCAGATTCAGAAGGATGTAGGCTGCAGTACGCACTGGGAAATGAAGCAGCTTGCACAGGGTACAGTACCATGGATAGCTGCATCAAACCAGTCTCAGGACTGAAGACCACAACAACAACAACAACAACAAGCAGAAGCATTTTTAGAATGTGTACTTCACTGCGACGAGTTTGCACTGTGTGTAGCGAGCAAGTGCTATTTTTAAAGATATTAAAAATGCAGAGGCAGTAATAAGGGTCAAATGCTTACAGGTTTCTATAGCAGGGATAGTGTGTGCGCAAGCAGTTGAGTCTTATTTCGCCCTCCTCCAGGTTGACTGTGTAGCTATTCGTGTTAACTGTATCATGGGGTCCGTATCTGAACACTTCGCATACCTAGCATTTAATTCAAGCAAACATTAAGGCAGTTGGTTAGACATACTTTTAAATGTTAAAACATGGCGGATAATGTTTAACATCATGGATTTTGTGTGGATCCAAGTAATATTCTTTGTTCAGTGCATTCCTAGAGCTTTATGTAAACAGCATAATGCTCCGCCAAATTTATACCTCTAACAGACGCGTGAATGTATATGCGTTCGATACAGTTCCGCACTGTCGCCTGATAAACAAAGTAAGAACCTACGGAATATCAGACCAGCTGTGTGGCTGGATTGAAGAGTTTTTAGCAAACAGAACACAGCATGTTGTTATCAATGGAGAGACGTCTACAGACGTTAAAGTAATTTCTGGCGTGCCACAGGGGAGTGTTATGGGACCATTGCTTTTCACAATATATATAAATGACCTAGTAGATAGTATCGGAAGTTCCATGCGGCTTTTCGCGGATGATGCTGTAGTATACAGAGAAGTTGCAGCATTAGAAAATTGTAGCGAAATGCAGGAAGATCTGCAGCGGATAGGCACTTGGTGCAGGGAGTGGCAACTGACTCTTAACATAGACAAATGTAATGTATTGCGAATACATAGAAAGAAGGATCCTTTATTGTATGATTATATGATAGCGGAACAAACACTGGTAGCAGTTACTTCTGTAAAATATCTGGGAGTATGCGTGCGGAACGATTTGAAGTGGAATGATCATATAAAATTAATTGTTGGTAAGGCGGGTACCAGGTTGAGATTCATTGGGAGAGTCCTCAGAAAATGTAGTCCATAAACAAAGGAGGTGGCTTACAAAACACTCGTTCGACCTATACTTGAGTATTGCTCATCAGTGTGGGATCCGTACCAGATCGGGTTGACGGAGGAGATAGAGAAGATCCAAAGAAGAGCGGCGCGTTTCGTCACAGGGTTATTTGGTAACCGTGATAGCGTTACGGAGATGTTTAACAAACTCAAGTGGCAGACTCTGCAAGAGAGGCGCTCTGCATCGCGGTGTAGCTTGCTAGCCAGGTTTCGAGAGGGTGCGTTTCTGGATGAGGTATCGAATATATTGCTTCCCCCTACTTATACTTCCCGAGGAGATCACGAATGTAAAATTAGAGAGATTACAGCGCGCACGGAGGCTTTCAGACAGTCGTTCTTCCCGCGAACCATACGCGACTGGAACAGGAAAGGGAGTTAATGACAGTGGCACGTAAAGTGCCCTCCGCCACACACCGTTGGGTGGCTTGCGGAGCATAAATGTAGATGTAGGTGTACTCACTCTTGGCTTTACTAAAGCGACTTATCGACTGCTCTGCTCTCTTCTATTTTCTTCTTAATTGCATAATTTGAACATCCATTTCCTAAAGCAGTACGGCGCAATTGTCGAAACAACTCCAAAAAATCACCTCTGACAATTTGTGGCTATTGTTAACTACAAAACATTTCGAAATTATTAACATAGTTGCTGTCAGGTTAGCTAACTGTCAGGTTAGTTCACGTAACCTGTATTCACCTTGTGTTAATACAGATTATTCCTGAGGTTTTGTATATTCTTCTATGGTCAATAAAACTGCCAGTGAGTGCGATTACAAAATCTGGTCGTGGCAAGGAGGTAGTTTCCACTTAACACTGCACACTCACTCGATATACAACAGGTTGGCAGTCTGGACAGTGTCGTAAATCGTCAAAACGTTACTGACGTCATTCTAATAGCAAATATTGCTGTATTTTGTATTCGGATTAAAGCAATTTGGATTGCTATTTCTTTGGAACGCTCATAAATGTCGTTGGACTGAATTCTGTTTTTAGCAACATACACAGTTACTACCGTTATGATGACGACGAACAAGTCGTCACCAGTGTTGACTGGTAGCCAGTACTAAATAGAAACACACAAATCACGGCAGGTTTGTCAGTAACGTCGATAAGGTGCTGGCTGCATGGTCTGGATCTGCAACGACTAAAATAATTAGAAGTCCTTGGTAAAAAATAATATAAATTGTACTTAACTGGTTGTGCAGGATTCTTCTTGGCTGCTTACATGTAATTATAAACACATAACTAGTGAGGCCTCACTTAGGCCACACGTTACTAAGCGCCTTGTTAGAGGTTGCTTCCTATCAGCTGAAGGCTATGCTACTTGACTACTTGACTTCCCGAGTAAGAGTGGACGAGAGCTCGCTAGAAACTCGATACAAGCCGCGGAGCGGCGCTGGTCGCGACTCGTGGGTCCCACAATATCAATACGGACCGCGGTCGATAACTTCAACCCCTAACAAGTGTGGTATCTATCGTTGATACTACAAGTACACACCTCATTTTTAAAGTATATCACATTAGTGATCCAAAAGGAGCTGTTACAAAAAAAAATATTCCCCGAAGGTGCACCAATCACCACAGATTACCGACCTCTCGTGGTTTCAAAGCAATGTTAACGGGACACAGATAACAAGAGTTTACGGGCATCGATTTAGAGTAACTAACTACGTTGTATGTGTATGCACAACAGGTACCGAAACTATGGGCCACGTGTTACTGGCGTTTATCAACTTGGACAACTAGTTTAATAAAGAAAGGCGGAAATTAGCCAAGTAGCAAGATTGAACTACATAGTTGAACACGATATTTACCTAAACAAACACATCTAGTGTTACTCTATGTAATGGATCATTTTAATAACAATAGTAATCATCATAATACGCATAAATTACACGCAGGTTTAAAAGAAAAGCAAACTAATACAGCAAATGAAGTTCACCGTCTTCATGAAACTGACTAAAAAACTGATTTAACTGTTTTAAATGTCTTAAACTTAGCTCTTCGAAGTATCTGACACAAATTAATATTTTGAAATACAACAAAAGCGGAGGTCTACGTTGAAATAGTAGAAGACAGTGTCGACACAGAAAACCGAACTTTACTTCTTTCTTTATAGTAAATAATAAAGGCAGTCAACGTGTTTGCTGCATACAGTCACACAGTAATTTGTCGACGTAATGAGATGAAACACATCCTTGCTCACCACATTGTCGCTGTGTGTAGCATGGGATCTTCTCGATAGCTGAGCTCAACTGCGCTGCGCTGCCTGCTCGCGCTTTCGAGACGGTTGGCACTCCGTGGTAGTACCTTTCCATGACGTCACTAAGACGTGTACGTGGCCAGTTCCGACTGTTTGGGATGCCTATCCTCTTTCGCGGTCGTATCGAATTCTCAGTAGACGCCATATTGAACTTCATCGGTTTAGCTGCTGGCAAAACTTTCGAGATGTGAAGTCGTGGTCCATGACCTCACATCTCGAAAGGTTTACCAGCAGATATGTCATCCGGTCGTGAAATCTTTCATTCCATCGTTTTAGCTGTAGCTCGTATTTGATGGGATTTATAACTTACGTCCTACGAATGTACGTAGTTTCAAATATTGAAGACTTCTCGAATAGGTATTGGTACAGTTTGTTAATATTAAACGTAAGTTAATGACAGATCAACGGTTAAAGTCTTCAGAAGGTATAAGTTAAAATACACAGTCGCAAATTTTGTGTGCTCTCGTCAGCGTGCTGGACAGAGTTGTGGAATTGCGAAGTGGGACACAGCTGGTGGGTTGGTTCGCATCCTGCTGCTTACAACATTTCCTGTTGTACTTTCGCTTTTCTAGGCAACCAGCCTTGCCGCAGTAGTAACACCAATTACCTTCTGCTCTTCCGGGGTTGGCTAACACTTGGATGGATAGCATTCCTATCTACCGAGCGCTCCTGGCATGCGAGATTTGCACTCAGCCCTTATGAGACCAACTGAGGACTTACGTGAGCGACAAGTAGCGGCTTTAGTCACGAAAACTGACAACGGCCGGGAGAGCGGTGTACTGACTTCACGCCCCTCACTTCCGCACCCGGAGGCGCCAATAGGCTGAGGACGACACGGCGGTCGGTCAGTACAGTTTGGTCTTCCGGGATCTATTCGGACGGAGTTTAGTTTGTTATGCTTTTCTAAAGGATCCTGGGATCCTCCTTATTAATTTAACAAAAGTATGTTCTTTGATATTCGATGTAACTGTAATAGCACTCTCTCCCATGAGTGAGTTACCATTGTCAATAATTTACAAATTAAGCACGACATGCAAACACCATTGAATATTTAAAGCAATTTAATCATCTGGTACAGAAGAGTAAGTATCACTCAGAATTAAAAGCATAGAAAAGACTGGAACATCTGAAAAGGAATTAAAAGGTAACTTAGTCTCAGCAGTCTACAAAGTTTAAAACTAAATTTTTAAGATCGTTATTTTAGGAGCCTTTCGATTAAGGTACATACGCGGACGAAATGTATTCTGTTACCGGTATAGGTATGTTCCTGCTACCGTTGTTTCTTGTTGTTGCAGCAACTTTCAAGTGCAGAGGAAGTGGTTTATTTTCCTCGCAGTGAATTATAATCTTTTGCACGAAATGGAACTTACTTCACGCAACTAGCGTACTTTTACCACTGAGCAACTTTAGTGTAAAGGTACATATGTAAATAACGATAGTGGAGTTGGTAGTTTCACGCTTTCAAAGAAATAAAAGCCGGCAAAACTATCTAAAATCGCAGTGAATCTACCAAGTGAAGATATGATGGGGTGCTGCAAGAATGGCAACTACAGACACAACGATACTCTGTATTTACAACCTTCTTATGTTTCAGAAGAGAATTATCGAATACTACATTCGTTATAGTGACGTGAAAAGTGCGTATGATTTTGTCTCCGTAATCAGAGATGTGCAGATGGAAAACACATTTTATTGAGACATTTGACTGTGAGTTTAATTATGGGGAAGAATCAACAGCCAAGAGCACACACGTAATTTTGACAAATGGACACGTTTAGGCACTACGTTATTAAACATGAAGTAACATTTTTTTAAAAAATAAATACTGTAATGTTACTGTTAATGAAGTTACAACATACACGCGTAGAGTTAAAATTAGAGTGGAGCTTTATGTAAATGGTCCTTGAATAAACAGGTTCTTAAAATGAAGTCAATAAGTAGGTCAGGTCTAAAAGATGACGTAAGTATGACTTATGCCTAGGTGCACAACCTGCAAACACATTTCCGTTTATCAATATTAATAAAGCACGCACTGAGATTGTACATTCGCAGACAGCATATCTGAAACTAACATAGCCTTTTTAGCCACATATTACATTCAGGCTTGGAAACAATTAGGTGCCGAGAACAGCAACCAGTCACATTATTTCTGAGAATCATTAAGTCACAGTATGCAAGATTTCAGCTTCGTTCTATGGGAGACTCACCGCACTCGGACTCGTTACAACCAGGGAAGTCGAAAAACATCTCTATTGGTCGAAACTGTGCACTTACATGTCATAGTGACGGCTCAGAGAGGCATCACCGTGGTTAACATGACATTTCCCGTTTCGCTTTCTCTGTAAGCCAGAACTGGATTTCAGTTCCGCTGACTCTTTTTCGGATAAACATTTATGTGGACATCACCCTTGTGGTGAACACTATGGGGTGAGGAACTGTCTCGACACTCTTCGATAGATCACACTGCGTATAATGGGGTTGGCAGTGAACAATTTCGTGATCCTCGTACATTCTGCGAGGAACTTAAAACATCCAAAATTTCAGCTCTCTGTCTTTAATAGTTTTTAACCCATCTGTAGCAGAGAATGAAAAATGTAGCTTTTGGAAAATTCAGTATAAATTTGAAATATTTTTCTGTGTCTAACCCGCATAACACTAATTCACTAAGGCGAAAAAAAGTTGTGGGATAGCGATATGCACATAAACAGATGGCGGTAGTATCGAGCAAACAAGGAATAAAAGGATAGGGCATTGGCGGAGCTGTCGTTTCTATTCAGGTGATTCAAATGAAAGGGTTTCCTATTTGATTGTGGCAACAGATTGGGAATTAACAGACATTCAACGAGGAATGGTAGTGGCAACTAGACACAGGAGACATTGCGTTTCGGAAATCGTTAGGGAATTCAGTAGTCATCACCTCCCATAATGTACAACGCAGTGGCCAACGGCCTTCACTTAACAACCGAGACCAGCGGCGTTTGCATAGAGTATTCAGTGCTAACAGACAAGGAACACAGAATGAAATACCCGCAGAATTCAATGTGGAACGCAAGACGAATGTAATTGTAAGGGCAGTGTGGCGAAAATTGCGTTTATGGGTTATGGCAGGAGACGACCGAAGCGACTGCCTTTGCTAACAGCCTGCAGCGCCTCTCCTGGGCTCGTTACCGTCATCGAGTGGAAATGGTCGTGTTCAGTTACTTGAAGACCACTTCCATCCGTTCATGAACTTCATGTTCGCAAACAATGGTGGGATTATTTATGGATGAAATGCTCCCTGTCACCGGGCCACAGTTGTTCACGACTGGTTTGAGGAAACGTCTGGACAGTTCCAGCGAATAATAAGGCCACCCAGATCTCCCGAAATGAGTCGCATCGAACGTTTATGGGACATAATCGAAAGGGCATTTCGAGCACAAAATCTTGCATCGGCAACACTTTCGCAATTATGGACGGCCATATAGGTACCATGGCTCATTTTTTTCTGCAGGTACTTCCAACGACTTGGCTCCATGCCACGTTGCGCTGCTGCACTATGCTGTTCAAGAGCAGGTACGACACGACATTAGGAGGTATCCATCACTTTCGTCAGACCAGAGTACATACCACGTCCACACTGATTTTGTTTCTGATGCTATTATACCTCCCTTCCCTTTTTTGAACTCTTTCTCTTATTTGTATTTCTTTGATTGCTTCCAGCTCTTGTTTCTACGCTTCTAAGAGTCTCCTATGTTCAATAACAAGCAGAACTTGTGGCATATTTAGTCAACGAGGCACTACCATCAATCTCATATTCTTATACCTAGACACTGAATCATAGCAAAGCATCTACCACACCTCCTTTCAAAGTATTTGGTTTAACCAGAACCATTTTTAGTATCCACCCCCACATAAAGTTGTTAAAAATGTCATTTGGATTTGGAGTCCTATCGTGTGAACACTTCTTTGATAATTTGTCTCACTAAGATCCCTGCATACAGGTTTTACAACTGTCGTTATAGCTAATGCAACGAATCGCTGTAGTTGTATGTCTTATTTGAATAAAAGCGCTCTGCTATCCACACCACGACTCACTGTCAGATGAGCAGAGTGCATGACACAGGTTGTCATCTGTGGATGTCACTAAGGATATAGTTTGATAAATCTCAAAAGATTTCCATTACTACTATAATACATATAAAATAATGTGACGTTTTTGCAACGGCGCAGAGAAACTACAACTAATTCCATTACTTCATAGTAAACCGAAATTATTGCCCACGGCTCTTTCAACTAACATCTTTAATTACGCCATCCGTTTTTATAGTTTCCTTTCAACTCAACATATAAAATTATCATAACGATTGATAAGATTTTTTTCTTGTAACTTATTCAGCAACGTACATTGCATGTAATATGTAATGGTACTTAACTGTTTTTCCTTTTAAGATATCAGGTATATTCATCATATTCATCCATGACACTAAAAGGAAATACCTGCGCGTATTAGCACGCCACTTTCGTAAGTCGTGTAGCTTACCCCCACTCCGCCACCCGACGGTGAGATACGAGGGCAGGTGTATCAGCCAGCCTGGGGGTGGTTTTTAACCAGTTTTCCACATTCGACTAAGTGAATACCGGACTGATACACAAGTTCCGCCTGTGCAATATGATACGTATACATTTCGAAAACGTTCGCAATTTCTCATATGAATAACACTATATACAGACAGTTGGGGTACGCGTATTCCCAGGTGGGTTACGGGGTGTCGACGAAAGGGCAGTCGGGAAACCCTTAAATTAACAATGCCAAATCCTATGATAAACATCGCAAGTATGAAACATTTGGGACAAATGCTCAAGAGAAGAAGAATAAGGTCATATAGGAAATGGGTTCCAGAAACGTACTTTCTACTCAGCTTTCATTACAGTAACCTCCAATATCATACCAGAGAATGTTAAAAGTTCCAGAGGAGCTATATCTCCGTTATTTTATAAAAAAAGCCTTTGATTCAATTCCTCTAAAACATTTTTTGTATTGGCTGATATTCTTTTCACCCCTTATTATTTACATTAAATGTCGTATAATGCCATCTGACGGCGAACGAGTGCGCTTGGTACTCCAAGCTTCCTACCGAAGCCACAATTTTTTTACAATTCAAGGCACCAGTTGAATATTTCGTATTCGTTTAGCCTGTGCGAATCAAGTAGTTCACGAAAAAGAGCTGAGAATACCCATTTATCAAAACCTTGTCTTCTAATCGGGGAAACAACAAAAATTACATAAATAATTATACAAATCATAATAAAAGTGAGCAGACAATACTGGTCATTGAGAAACCTAAAAGCGTCAAGATTGTGGACGTGTGACAATCTAATTTCGGAAACGTCATCAGCAGAGAATCACCTTTCTTCGCAGAAAAGTGCCACCGGCTCTAACACAAGTGTTCCGCAGTACTCACTATCACTGCGCCTCTAAAGCGACACAAAAGAGGCGTTAATTGTAGCATGTTTTAGTTTATCTCTAAAGAGCTAACATAGGTTAGCGAAGGCCGCTCGCTCAGTCAGGCAGATAAAAGTCGACCACGTGTAAGTGGCTTCTGACAAGGTGTTGGCACTTCTAGCCTCTCGGTAACATGTCCGCCTTCCTAGAAATGATTTGTAATTTTATCATATTCTCCTTTATTATACTCTGTTCCCTCTGCACATATAACTTCAGTCGTATAGACTGCTATCTAAGGGTCGGAAAGCAGACCTTAATTTTGACAGTAACTAAATGCGATGAGTTTAATATTTTTATCACCTAATGTATTGTGACAAAATTATTGAGTATTCACCACATACGTATGGTCAAAAGACTGTCATGGAAAACCAGCTATCGAAGAGCGCTCCTGGTAAACTTCAGTACACAAATTCGATTTTTTATACGATGGGGAACGGAAGTATTAGGGAATTTCAGGTGATAGGGTCCATGCATATTTTGGGTAGATGAGTCCAATTAATTTCGTTGATCTTTGGGCTGACCTAATTTTCACAGCGTTAATATTTTGTGTATCTTCACTTAATCATCCCATAAAACTTACCATATTGTTGGAAAATAGTTACAACACAGTTAATCAGCGGTCGGTTACTAAAGACCGTTATTACAACAGACGCTCTTACACATATGTGTATACAAGTCCGACAAATGTCCGTCGTAGCACTCATAAGCGGATGAGACATTATTATAACAAGACATGTTAATTCTCAACTATTCAGCGGCACTCGAGAACTCAAAAATCAGTGACTGAAGGCCTCACATGATTCTCGAATGTGTAATTGTTGTGCTCTGTAGAAATCAGGTGGTCTGACGTCTGTGAACTGTTTATTTAATGATGGGTTAATATGCTGTCTTCTGAAAGTATTACTTACTTTTGGGATGCTAAACGACACCAATGGGATTCAATTGTTTTTTTCTGCGGCGATAGCAGCACCAGCAAGCACCTATAATAATTCGATGCCAAGAATCACGAAGAGGGATAATTCGACAGAACTACATGTTTTGACTATAAAAAGATATAACGAGTAGTCTCATTCCATCATTCCAGATGACTACTCATTGTCTGGTTGTGGGCTTCAGTCCTGAGACTGGTTTGATGAAACTCTCCATGCTACTCTATCCTGTGAAAGTTAATTCATCTCCCAGTATCTACTGCAACATACATCCTTCTGAATCTGTTTAGTGTATTCGTCTCTTGGTCTCCCTCTACGATTTTTACCCTCCACGGTGCCTTCCATTACTAAATTGGTGATCCCTTAATGCCTCAGAACATGCCCCACCAACCGATCCCTTCTTCTAGTCAAGTTGTGCCACAGATTTCTCTTCTCTCCAATTCTATTCAATACATCCTCATTAGTTATGTGATCTACCCATCTAATTTTCATTATTCTTCTGTAGCACCACATTTAGAAAGCTTCAATTTTCTTCTTGTCTAAACTATTTATCGTCCACGTTTCACTTCCATACATGGCTACACTCCATAAAAATCTTTCATAAATGACTTCCTGACTCTTAAATCTATACTCGATGTTAATCCTCTGTACTTCGACCATCTTCAGTTATTTTGCTCCCCAAATAGCAAAATTCATTTACTACTTTAAGCCTCTCGTTTCCTAATCTAATTTCCGCAGCATCACCCGATTTAATTCGACTACATTCCATTATCCACGTTTTGCTTCTGTTGATGTTCATCTTATAACCTCCTTTCAAGAGACTGTCCATTCCGTTCAACTGCTCTTCCAGGTCCTTTGCTGTCTCTGACAGAATTGCAATGTCATCGGCGAACCTCAAAGTTTTATTTCCTCTCCATGGATTTTAACTCCTACACCGAATTTTACTTTGGGTCCCTTTACTGCTTGCTTAATATAGAGATTGAATAAAATCGGGGAGAGGCTACAACCCTGTCTCACTCCTTTCCCAACAACTGCTTCCCTTTCACATCCCTGGACTCTTATAACTACCATCTGGTTTCAGTACAAATTGTAAATAGCCTTTTGCTCCCTGTATTTTACCCCTGCCACCTTTAGAATTTGAAAGAGAGTATTCCAGTCACCATTCTCAAAAGCTTTCTCTAAGTGTACAAATGCTATAAACGTAGGTTGGCCTTTGCTTAATCTATTTTCTAAGATAAGTCGTAGGGTTAGTATTGCCTCACGTGTTCCAACAATTCTGAAGAATCCAAACTGATCTTCCCCGAGGTCGGCTTCTACCAGTTTTTCCATTCGTCTGTAAAGAATTCGTGTTAGTATTTTGCAGCCGTGGCTTATTAAACTGACAGTTCGGTAATTTTCACATCAGTCAACACCTGCTTTCTTTGGGATTGTAGTTATTGTATTTTTCTTGAAGTCTGAGGGAATTTCGCCTGTCTCGTACATCTTGCTCACTAGATGGTAGAGTTTTCTTAGGCCTGGCTCTCCCAAGGCTGTCATTAGTTGTAATGGAATGTTGTCTACTCCCGGGGCCTTGTTTCGACTTAGGTCTTTCAGTGCTCTATCAAACTCTTCACTCAGTATCATATCTCCTATTTCATCTTCATCTACAGCCTCTTCCATTTTTATAATATTGTCCTCAAGAACATCGCCCTCGTATAGACCCTCTATATACTCCTTCCACCTTTTTGCTTTTCCTTCTTTGCTTAGAACTGGGTTTCCATCTGAGCTCTTGATATTCATGCAAGTGGTTCTCCTTTCTCCAAAGGTCTCTTTAATTTTCCTGTAGGCAGTGTCTATCTTACCCTAGTGATATGTGCCTCTACATCCTTACATTTGTCCTCTAGCCATCCCTGCTTAGCCATTTTGCACTTCCTGTCGATCTCATTTTTGAGACGTTTGTATTCCTTCTTGCCTGTTTCATTTACTGTATTTATATATTTTCTCCTTTTATCAATCAAATTCAATAACTCTTCTGTTACCCAAGGATTCCTACTAGCCCTCCTTTTTTTACCTACTTGATCCTGTGCTACCTTCACTATTTCATCTCACAAAGCTACCCATTCTTCTACTGTATTTCCTTCCCTCATTCTTGTCAATCGTTCCCTAATGCTCTCTCTGAAGCTCTCTACAACCTCTGGTTCTTTCAGTCTATCCAGGTCTCATCGCCTCAATTCCCACCTTTTTTCAGTTTTTTCAGTTTTAGATTGTGGTCAGAGTCCACATCTGCCGATGGAAATGTCTTACAATTTAAAACCTGGTTCCTGAATCTCTGTTTTACCATTATATAATCTATCTGAGACCTTCCAGTATCTCCAGCGTTTTCCATGTATACAACCTTCCTTTATGATTCTTGAACCAAGTGTTAGCTGTGCAAAATTCTACCAGGCGGCTTCCTCTTTCATTCCTTTAACCCCGTCCATATTCACCTACTACGTTTCCTTATCTTCCTTTTCCTTCTATCGAGTTCCAGTCATGCATGACAATTAAATTTTCGTCTCCTTCACTATCTGAATAATTTCTTTTATCTCATCATACATTTCATCAATCTCTTCGTCATCTGCGGAGGTAGTTGGCATATAAACTTGTACTACTGTGGTAGGCGTGGAATTCGTATCTATCTTGGCCACAATAATGCGTTCACTATGCTGTTTGTAGTAGCTTACCCGCATTCCTATTTTCCTATTCAATATTAAATCTACTCCCGCATTACCCCTATTTGATTTTGTGTTTATAACCTTGCATTCACCTGACCAGAAGTCTTGTTCCTCCTTCCACTGAACTTCACTAATTCCCACTATAATTAGCTTTAACCTACCCATTTCACTTTTTAAATTTTCTAACCGACCTGCCCGATTATGTGATCTGACATCCCACGCTCCGATGCGTAGAACGTCAGTTTTCTCTCTCCTGATAACGACGTCCTCTTGAGTAGTCCCCGCCCGGATATCCGAATGGGGGACTATTTTACCTCCGGAATATTTTACCCACGGTGACGCCATCATCTTTTAACTATACAGTAAAGCTACATGCCCTCGGGATAAATTAGAGCTGTAGTTTCCCCTTCGTTCAGCCGTTTGCAGTACCAGCACAGCAAGGTCATTTTGGTTAGTGTTACAAGGCCACATCAGTCAATCATCCAGACTGTCACACCTGCAACTACTGAAAAGGCTGCTGCCCCCCTTCGGGGAACCACACGTTTGTCTGGCCTCTCAGCAGATACCCCTCCGTTGTGGTTGCACCTACGGTACCGTATCTGTATCGCTGAGGCACGCAAGCCTCCCCACCAACGGCAAGGTTCATGGTTCATGGGGAAGGACTACTCATTACAGCTACAAAATACACTAATGGCCTTCTTGTGCCTATGAAAATGTCTATCCGATGTTACACTCAGTTAACACAGGTATTCAGTAGGGACGAGATGACTCAGCAGTTCACTAAAAATTTGCATGGGCAGTGTCCGCCCTTCTTTCCCCCAACAAGGATCTTAACCTAGATGCAGCGATTCCAGTAGTGCCCACACTGGCCAGATTTGAAGACATGTGTTCTGCTTAAATTAGTGTTCTCCCAATTGCGCTGTCAGAAATTTATGCTGACGGTTTTGTCAATTGGAAAACGAAAGCCATATTCGATGCTCAAGGAGTAAAGACGATCAAGACGTCGCTGAATATGCCGCTAGTGAGGCACGTTCGTGGAGAAGCGCAGTAGATGGCAAAATCATCAACAAAAAGAGTCCCGGAAATGCCCAGTGGTGTAGACAGGCCATTATAGAGTTAGTGGCGATGGCAAACAGAACGAAGCTCACGACGGAACCCTGAGGCCCACCGGTTACTGGATAAAAGTGTCCAACAAGATAGAACCCACACGCACCTTGAATACTCGGTCTTTTAAAAATTCCTGAAGGAAACGGGGCAGACGGCCACGGAAACCCCACGTGTAAAGATTACGAAGGATACCAGTTCTCCAGCAGGTCCTGTAGGCCTTCTCTAAATCGAAAAACACGGCCACAGTCTGGGATTTCCGCAAGAAAACAGTCATGACACGGGTGGATAAAGTAAGGAGATGGTCAACTGCACAATCGTGCGCTCGAAATCCACACTATGTAGTCGTTAGTAAATAGCGAGACTCTAGCCACCAAACCAGCCGGGCATGAATCATACGTTCCGTCACCTTGCAAACACAGTTGGTGAGACAGATTGGGTGGTAGCTAGGTTTGTGTCTTTACCAGCTCATATATGGCTACGACGGTGGCTTCACGCCAACTTCAGGGAAATGTGACCTCTGCGCAGCTGCGGTTGTACGTATTAATCAGAAAGTGTTTGCCCGCAAGATAAAAGTTCTGCAACATCTGGATGTGGACAGCGTCTGGCCCTGGCGCGGAGGATGATCTAGGTCCCTCATAGTAAAGGCGGCATTGTAGCACTCACGAGTCTGAGAAGAGAAGGATATCACGTGAGCCTCCTCCGTTCGTATCCGATGGAGAAAGGCAGGATGATAATGGGAAGAGCTCGAAATTTTGCAAAATGGTGGCCCTAGTTGTTGGAGTAGCAATGCAAGTATGCTACACGATGACATCGTCTGCTACTGCGAGGCCGGAAATTGGCGAATGGATCTTGGTTCCAGAGAGCCGTCGGAGGTTGGCCCATACTACAGAGCAAGGGGTGGAACTGTTAATTAACCTAGTGAATGAAATCCAACCAGCTTTTTTGCTATCTAGAAGAAGATGATGACACTTTGTAACCATGTGATTGTAATTAATGCAGTTTGCCATCGTAGGATGACGGTTAAAAATTCGGAGAGCACGTTTCCGTGCGCGAATTGGGTCTTGGCATGCCTCAGTCCACCAAGGTACTGGGACACGGGGTGGTAAAGGGGAAGTGCGAGGAACGGAACTTTCTGCAGCAGTAAGGATAACGTTTTTGAGATATACCACCTGGTCATCACAATTGGGGAAAACTAATCCTCTGAACGTCGCCAGCGAGGAGTAAAGCCACCAGTCATCCTTAGTGAGCTGCCATTTGGGTGTGCACATGGGTGGGGTATTAGTCAGGAAACGTCGGAGCACATGGCATATGGTCGCTCTAGTAGGTATCAGAAAGAACAGACCACTCAACACAAGCTGGGCAGTGCACAAGGATAGGTCAAAATGGGAGTAGATGTGCGAGAAGTTGGAAAGGAATGTGGGTGCTCCAGTGTTAAGGCAGAAGAGGTTCAGTTGATTAAAACAATCAGCCAAGAGGGCACCTCTCTCAATGGTTCTGAGAGAACCTCAAAGTGCATTATGTGGATTAAAGTCACCGAGTAGCAGAAATGGGAAAGGTAGCTGCCTATTCAGCTGAAGGAAGTCTGCCCTGCTAACTTCGAATGACAGAGGGACATACATGGTACAGAGTGAAAAAGTCAGGTGAGGAAGGAAAAGGCAAACTGCAACATCTTGAAGACTGGCAGTCAGGGAGATGAGTTGACTATGAACGTCATCCCGTATAAGCAACAAGACGCCCCCATGAGTTGGAATGCCGAAGTCAAGGGGAGATCAAAATGAGCCAGGAAGAAATGTGAAAGCTCAAAGTGATTGTGAGGACGCAGATTTGTTTCTTGGAGACAGGGTACAAGGGGTCACTGCGATGCTAAAAGCATTGGCGACACAAAGGCCGGCCAGGCTATCATGTGGCAACACCATCGAAGAGGAATTTCAAGTATGTGAAGGAGAAGATTGTTTGCCTTTGTTGTACTTCTGCGAGTCTTTCCGGTTAGCAGAGGAAGACGCATATGTTGGCTGGCTGGAGGGACGTAATAAGTCTTCACAGGAGTACTCCTTCTGTCCTTTCCGGCCTACCGATTGCGTAGCTGGTGGCTACACCCCTTGAGGCGAGAATGTGATGGCTTTCTGCACAGCTGGAAGAGTGGATGGCGATGCTACCTTGACACTGGGTGATTTCACAACCTCAGAACTGAAATTGAGATCGCATGTCTGAGTGGCCATGTCCTTCATGGAGCGAGAGGAAGCAACAAGAGAACTATAAATGCCAGAGGGGAGAAACAGCGATTGCGACTAGCCAATAACTTGTGATCGACTGGGTAAGGCACTTTTTCCTTTACCCAGATCTCCTGGACAGCCCGCACATCAAGATACACAGGAAAATCCCGAGAGGAGGCGGCATGGTCGCCATTGCAGTTGATACAGCGGGACAATCGCCCCGTGAGCATCACTACCACGGGATGTTCTAGTGTGATTGAAACGATGACACTGGTAGCAAGGCATCGGGTTTGGAATGTACGATCAGACTGTGATAATTTTACAGCCTGCATTGATCTTGGACGAAAGCATCACTCTATCAAAGGTGAGAAAAAGAGTGTAGGTGGGCGCTAAGGAGGATTCTACATTTTTCATTACCTGATGGACGGCAATGACACCCAGATCAGTGAGGTGTAATTGAATTTCAGTCTCGGTCAGACCATCGAGCAGCCTAGTCTAAATAACACCCCAGGAACTGTTCAGAGTTATATGGGCCTCTACATGAACAGGATAGCCATGGAGAAGCGAGGTGGCAAGCAGTAGTTGTGCTTGTGAATCAGAAGTAGTCACCAAAAGCAAAGTGCCTTTCTGTAAACGCGAGCAGGATTTCACAGTGCCGCCAACTGCATCAGCACCTTTCTGCATAATAAACGGATTTACCGTTGCAAAGGACTGACCGTCTTCAGTACGTGACATCACAAGGAACTATGGTGCAGCTGGAAGGGTCTTTGAATCGTTAGCCTTATTCCGTTTACGTTTCGTAGACGTTGATTGTGCAGATGATGGACTCATTCTGTGAAAATCCACCATGATTGCCAGCATCTCAAATGGCACACTCCTTCCAAGTCTAGATCACCTTCACAAAGAGGGCATACTCGCCTTAAGTGATTGTTCACACCTCAGATCACGCATATGAACACCTGACAGAGGGACCAATTGGCAATGTGGGAAGGTAGCAGCTGAGGCAACCACCCTTCCCTGGGCTAGGACTGTACCAAGGGATATGTGCGAACCTTACCTGTTGACCTGAGGCTGGGAATTACGCTTTACCCAGTCACCTGCAACGTGTCAGACGCTTGGGTCAGCCGACAGGAGCGCACAGGGAGGAAGAAGAAATAGAGGAACTTCAAACAGGGAAACGGAGGAACGAGAGGAGAAGGGAAACAAGGAAAGGAAAAGGGAACGAAAAACAATGGTGAGACTGTTATTATGTCAGTGATGGACTACGCAGAATATTCCCAGTAACACCCCAGGCATGTTCCCCTACGGAGGGGAAAAAGAATACTAAGAGGATGGACATGCAGCACGGAAGGGGAAAGATGCTGCTAAGGTTGGGGCCCCATGGTAGTCAAGCACGAACCCGCCAAAGAGTGGCGAGCCCCCTGGGGGGATTACCCGACAGAGTTTGAATGGGGTCTCATTATATGTCTCCATTCGGATGAGTGGTCGAATTGTGCAGTACCTAGATTTGTGGTGTCGCCGTACACAGTACACTCATTATGGTGGCCAGTGAAGATTGTGCCCTTTTATGAACCTTAGCGACGTTCGATATTATAATACAGGTAAGTCATTTAGCATTTTAGCCACTTGGTAACAGCTCTAGCAATGGCCTACGGTCTTGTTGAATCGTCTAACTTATCGGCATTTAACTGTACACAATCAATGATACGAAATTCCATTCCAGATTTCGTAAGAATTATGCCATCAATTTAACACCTATATTCAGTACAGCGGACAGCTTCAGCTTCAGTTTGGGTGAAGCTTGGATTCCGTCTTTACTAACCCTGTCAACAACAATAAAAAGGAACCTTGTCCTCTATCCTTCATGTGTTGACTTCTGTGATGGCTTAAATTTTCTGAACCTTTCAATTGACTTCAAATTACATGTTATGAGTTGTATTTGATTTTTGCTTACATCATTTTAGTATTATTAACTGCTAAAGTTCACATGAAATCTGCATTTAGTATGTTTTTACTTTCCTTATAGACTTGATAATAAGTACAAGTTCTTCCACGTGTCATGTAGCACAATGACGTCAGGTCCGCTTATACTAGGTAATTTTAGGTTGTTACACAATCGCTGTCTACATCCTATGTTGTTATTCGTTAACAGCGGACATTCCCAGATAAGATTACTGTCATTCTTATAAAGCAGCTAACGTTAAGCTTGAGTCAGTCGTCAACCTCAAAGACGCAGCGCACACGTCTTTACTCGTTGATGTAAACTCCAGTAGACAAAGGCAGAATAGCTGCACAGACATCATTGAGGCAGAAATATTCAGGTAAACATGTAACGTTTATTAAGGACTGAATCAGGACCAAAGTGCATTTCACAGATCATTGGGAACATCATGATTTACCGGTGTCAGCAAGAAGAGCCTAAGCAAACGATGTAATAAATTTGCCACCTTCAGCTGAGTTGCATCGATCCTCCAAACCAATTTACAAAATTTTTTTCTAATTTTGCGAACAGAAACTATGATGAAGATCAAATAACAGCATCTCTTCTTTGGCACTCGGAAAATTGAAAATTTGTGGTAAGATCTTATGGGTCCCTAAGCTTAACCACTACTTAATCTAACTTAAACTAACTTACGCTAAGGACAACACGCACACCCATGTCCGAGGGAGGACTCGAACCTCCGAAGGGGGCAGCCGCGCTGACCGTGACAAGGCGCCTCTAGACCACGCGGCTACTCCGCGCGGCTCGGCACTTAGATTGGTTCAAATGGCTCTGAGCACTATGGGACTTAACATCTGTGGTCATCAGTCCCCTAGATCTTAGAACTACTTAAACCCAACTAACCTAAGAACATCACACACATCCATGCCCGAGGCAGGATTCGAACCTGCGACCGTAGCAGTCGCGCGGTTCCGGACTGAGCGCCTAGAACCGCTAGACCACCGCGGCCGGCAGGCACTTAGAATAAAGGCTCATGCAGAGATGCTAACATCAAGCAATGTCATTTTCATCGATATAGTGCGTGTGAAGCAATGTAGAGGAACCGTTTGATTTATTTGTATTTTATGAAACATTTCAGGATGCTCATTTTTGTCGCATATTACGGAAAGCCGTAGAACCTCACATTGGCTCACCGATTCAGAAGCATCAGTAAGTGCTTGATGAGTTTGTCACAACTAATTCTTAAACTGTTACAAGTTTGACAATTATTTACGTTATATGAACTTAGTTTCTTCCTACAGTCTAAGGTGTTTTAAAAGAGATATTGTGCTTTCGGATTTAAAAGTGACATACCGCTGGCGTTTTTTCCCGTACATTATAATACACTCCTGGAAATTGAAATAAGAACACCGTGAATTCATTGTCCCAGGAAGGGGAAACTTTAGTGACACATTCCTGGGGTCAGATACATCACATGATCACACTGACAGAACCACAGGCACACAGACACAGGCAACAGAGCATGCACAATGTCGGCACTAGTACAGTGTATATCCACCTTTCGCAGCAATGCAGGCTGCTATTCTCCCATGGAGACGATCGTAGAGATGCTGGATGTAGTCCTGTGGAACGGCTTGCCATGCCATTTCCACCTGGCGCCTCAGTTGGACCAGCGTTCGTTCTGGACGTGCAGACCGCGTGAGACGACGCTTCATCCAGTCCCAAACATGCTCAATGGGGGACAGATCCGGAGATCTTGCTGGCCAGGGTAGTTGACTTACACCTTCTAGAGCACGTTGGGTGGCACGGGATACATGCGGACGTGCATTGTCCTGTTGGAACAGCAAGTTCCCTTGCCGGTCTAGGAATGGTAGAACGATGGGTTCGATGACGGTTTGGATGTACCGTGCACTCTTCAGTGTCCCCTCGACGATCACCAGTGGTGTACGGCCAGTGTAGGAGATCGCTCCCCACACCATGATGCCGGGTGTTGGCCCTGTGTGCCTCGGTTGTATGCAGTCCTCATTGTGGCGCTCACCTGCACGGCGCCAAACACGCATACGACCATCATTGGCACCAAGGCAGAAGCGACTCTCATCGCTGAAGACGACACGTCTCCATTCGTCCCTCCATTCACGCCTGTCGCGACACCACTGGAGGCGGGCTGCACGATGTTGGGGCGTGAGCGGAAGACGGCCTAACGGTGTGCGGGACCGTAGCCCAGCTTCATGGAGACGGTTGCGAATGGTCCTCGCCGATACCCCAGGAGCAACAGTGTCCCTAATTTGCTGGGAAGTGGCGGTGTGGTCCCCTACGGCACTGCGTAGGATCCTACGGTCTTGGCGTGCATCCGTGCGTCGCTGCGGTCCGGTCCCAGGTCGACGGGCACGTGCACCTTCCGCCGACCACTGGCGACAACATCGATGTACTGTGGAGACCTCACGCCCCACGTGTTGAGCAATTCGGCGGTACGTCCACCCGGCCTCCCGCATGCCCACTATACGCCCTCGCTCAAAGTCCGTCAACTGCACATACGGTTCACGTCCACGCTGTCGCGGCATGCTACCAGTGTTAAAGACTGCGATGGAGCTCCGTATGCCACGGCAAACTGGCTGACACTGACGGCGGCGGTGCACAAATGCTGCGCAGCTAGCGCCATTCGACGGCCAACACCGCGGTTCCTGGTGTGTCCGCTGTGCCGTGCGTGTGATCATTGCTTGTACAGCCCTCTCGCAGTGTCCGGAGCAAGTATGGTGGGTCTGACACACCGGTGTCAATGTGTTCTTTTTTCCATTTCCAGGAGTGTATTTGAGGTCTTGCAAGCGAGTTAGGTCTGTTTTACTTAAATTTAATCGATTTCAGTGAGATTCCACTTCCAGTATGAATATCCATCGAAGTACCGAAGGTAATAAAATAAATGCATGTCATTAACAGCTGGCACCCGTACCGTTTGTCATGTGATACAAACGTTATCCATACAAAAAAAGCTTCAGCATCGCTGTGAACTCAACGGTTCACTGCCAGAGAAAGGCAGACGTTTCGAATCGTTCAACTCATCGAATCGTTCAACTCATTTGCGTTTGGACGCACTCATAAGCTTCCACAGTAAGCAAAATGTGCTGCCATCGCAACAATGTACGTGTTCATGCTTAGCGTTGAATGGCGGTCTCCGTGCGAGTTTCAGTACCCTACCACAAGAAAGTACCAAATGGATTTCTGTGATAGTGTGGCAGATTACGGATGCTATATTTGGTAACATATTGTTTCTAGTACAATGAACCGATTTACGTATCCTACGTCTTTCTCTAGCACAGTCAGAATGATGGCTGACTTCAGAGCCACACGTACGCCAAACTCTTAACACTGACAGCTATTCAAGGGGACCACCTCGTCGACTCAGTAGCTACACACTGTGGTCATAAACATTCATAAACCTGCTTCTGCCACAAGCCCCAGACATAACCCAGATACTGGGTGGCAAATCCTCGTTCCTTATTCACTATATGAGAGGGCTTTCAACTAGTTTCTATTCTTTTCGAACCGTGGTCAACGGTTGTTGCGTCAGAGGGTATTCTAGTCATAGCTTAGATCAGGCCAATAAAATACATCAATTAAGTATTCTGCGCAAAAAGCAGCAACACACTTTGCTATATAGACAACTCCAAATAAATCGCAAATAGGTTCCATTCCGAAGTGGTCTCATAAACATAAGTGTATGCCAATATTTGAACTTCCTTCATGTTGCGATGCCTGTCTTGCTATGCGAAAGCTGGTTTTAGCAAGTTAGGAGTAAATACTTACCAGAACATCGGTCAACAACGTAGTTAGTTAATCATCTTCTGCGGATCTTAGTTTTCCGAAATCATTTGGACCCACGACAGTTTGGAGGGAGATACGAGTACAGTTTCAAATGTCTCCAATATCCCTTGATCCCTTAAAACATCTTCTAAAATGACTCAGGAAACCAGATGCTGTAGGGTGCAGTTGAAGTCCAGTCTGCTCGTGGCGGCTATAAATCGTCTCTATAATTGCTGCCGTAATGATACTGGATATAGCACACGTTTACTGAACAAGATGAGACACCTGGGAAAAAAATGTATAAGATAAACTTTCCTTTTTATTCCTAGCTCAAATGCAACAAACTGCGAAGCCTAGGGGATCATCGATAATCTGGGTGGAAGCAATAAGGTTATACAAGCAGTATCAGCTGCCATCTTTGGCTGCTTACCATGTTACAGCTGTCAAGTGGCTGACACTTCGCGGATTGAGGTGGTATGTGAAGTTACTTCAGTGCTTGCAAAATCAAATCAAATTTACAAATAACTTGGCAATATGAGTATGACACTGCACGCTCTCTTAGTAACGGTGGCACAAACCTTCGTTCCTGAGAAAAGCTGGCCCACAACTGTCGTAGCTGGCCTTTGATGCCAGGACACTGATACTGGGACGGAGTTCTATTGGCTAGGGATCTAGGGGCGTTGCTGGCCACTGCGGTACCTCAACATCACGCAGACACGTGCCGTGCGGAGACGAGAATTGTCCTGTTGAAACTCGACGACGCAGGAAGTCCGCGTCACACTGTTGAGCAGTCAGAGTTCTCTCAATCATTACCAGTCGTGATTTGAAATCACACATGATATCATCCCCAACCATGACATAGTGTGGCTCTCCAAAACACTGGAAGAGTGGGATCTTTCGCCAGGTAGCCGCAGTACTCGCCGATACGGGGAATAGCTCACAATTAGTTCACCTCTTACTTTAGCAACAGACAGCAAAAGGTCATTATTCACAATGTTGAGAATGGCTGTGATGTGGAGTGTGAGTGGGGTACAGTTAAGTGGGGGGGGGGGGGGGGGGGAGGGTGCCCCAGGGACTTGTATTGGGGCCACTCCTTTTCCTTATTTATATAAATGATATGTTCTCTGGTATTACGAGTAACTCTAAAATATTTCTGTTTGCTGATGACACTAGCTTGGTAGTAAAGGATGTTGTGTGCAACATTGTCTCGCTTTCAAATAGACCTAAGTTCATAGCATGTAGAAAATAAACTAAAACTAAATCACAGTAAGACTCATTTTTTACAGTTTCTAACACACAATTCAACAAAACCAGACGTTTTAATTTCACAGAATGGGAATATGTTTAGTGAAACCGAACAGTTCAAATTTCTAGGTGTTCAGATAGATAGTAAACTGTTGTGGAAAGCCCACGTTCAGGATCTTGTTCAAAGACTTAATGCTGCCATTTTCTCTATTTGAACGGTATCTGCATTGAGTGATCGTTCGACACGAAAATTAGTCTACCTTGCGTATTTCCATTCGTGTATGTCGTATGGTATTACATTCTGGGTTAAGTCTTTTCATTCTAAAAGGATATTCTTGGCTCAGAAACGGGCGGTTAGGGCAATAAGTGGTGTACATTCACGAACCTCTTGTCGACTCCTGTTCACGAGTTTGGGTATTTTGACATTGGCCTCTCAATATATGTATTCCTTACTGTCATTTCTTGTTAACAATATTAGCTTATTCCGAAGAATAAGCAGCTTTCACTCGGTTAATATTCGGCAGAAATCAAACCTGCTTTTGGATCGGACTTCCTTAACTCTTGTGCAGAAAGGTGTGCAGTGTACTGCTGCATCCATTTTCAATAAGCTACCCCTCTATTTAAAAAACTTATCAGTATTCCAAGCGCTTTCAAATCGAAACTGAAGAGTTTCCTCATGGGTAACTCCTTCTATTCTGCCGATGAGTTCCTTGAAAAAGTAAGTTGATTCTTGTTGTAATGTTGAATAAGTTCACTTAAATTTGTGGATTGACTTTTGTCGGGTACATAATTATTTTATTTTTATCTGTTATTACTTTTATGTTGTAGTTTTTTGTACTAACACATTGCACGACCTTGGAGATTTGGTGCTCATTTTAGTCCTACGGAACTTGAAATGTAAATAAAAAATAAGAAAGTAAAGATAAAAAGAAAAAAGTAGGCTCCTACTTTCCATTTATTATCAACAGAAATTAATGGTTTGATCACAAGCCAAGAACAACGAACATGTTGCATTACGCGCCTCCAATGTACAGGAGTTGGACAAAAATAAGCAAACGCTGCGAAAAATTCATGCGTCGACATAAATGAAGATGCTGTCCAAACGTGCTGGTGGTTTTTTTTCTATCTGACCACGAACGACGTCTGTGCGATGTCCTCACCACATTGGAAGTAACCGGCGAGAAAAGTGTTCATATACACTGGAGCGCCAAAGAAACTGGTTTAGGCTTGCGTATTTATATACGCATATGCAAACAGGCAAAATACTGTACTGCGGTCAACAACGGCAGACAAGTGTCTGGCGCAGTTGTTAGATCGGTTACTGCTGTTACAATGGCAGATTATCAAGATTTACGTGAGTTTGAATGTGGTGTTATAGTCGGCGCACAAGCGATGTGACACAGCGTCTCCGAGGTATCGATAAGTGGGGATTTTCCCGTACGACCATTTCACGAGTGTACCGCGAATCGGGGAATCCGGTAACACATCAAATCTCCGACATCGCTGTGGCCCGAAAAAGATCCTGCAAGAACGGGACCAACGACGACTGAACATAATCGCTCAACGTGACAGAAGTGAAGCCCTTCGGCAAATTGCTGCAGATTTCAATGTTGGGCCATCGACAAGTGTCAGCTTGCGGAGTATTCAACAATATATCATCGATATGGGCTTTCGGAGCCGAAGGCCCACTCGTGTAGCCTTGATGACTACACGACACAAAGCTTTGCGCCTCGCCTGGGTCCTTAAACACCGACACTGGATTATTGATGACTGGAAATATGTTGACTGGTCGGACGAGTCTCTTTTTAGATTGTATCGAGCTGATGGACGTGTACGGATCTGGAGACAACATAATGTATCCATGAATCCTGCCTGTCAGCAAGGAGGGGACTCTTCAAGCTGGTGGAGGCTCTGTAATAGTGTGGGACACGTCCAGTATGAGTGATATGGGACCCCTGATACGTCTAGGCATGACTATGACAGGTGGCACTAACGTAAGCATTCTGTCTGGTCACCTAAGTCCATTAATGTCCATTGTGCATTCCGACGTACTTGGGCAATTCCAGCATGACAATGCGACGACCCACACGTTCAGAATTGCCACAGAGTGGCTCCAGAAACACTCTTCTGAGTTTAAACACTTTCGCTGCCCACCAAACTCACCAGACATGAACATTATTGAGCATATCCGGGATGCCTTGCAACGTGCTGTTCAAGAGAGATCTCCACCCTGTTGTATTCTTACGGATTTATGCACAGCCCTGCACGATTTATGTTGTCAATTCCCTCCAGCACTACTTCAGACGTTAATCGACTCCATGCAAAGTAGTGTTGCGGCCCTTCCGCGTGCTCGCGAGGGTCCTACACGATATTACGCAGATGTACCCGTTTCTTTGACTATTCAGTGTAGTTGTGAATGTATTATGGCCGATCTAAGTAAATTCAAACATAGAAAAATTGTAGGTGCTCGTTTGATGGGTGTTTCTGTAACTAAGGTATCCGAAGTCTTTGGTGTTTCCAGAGGTACCGTATCAAAGTTGCACACAACACAGAAGAAACGCGGAGGAATGTCATCCTCTAAGTCACTAGCCAGACGAAAGAGTGAATTGAGTGACGGTTACGGACGGTTATTGAAAAAGATGTGACAAAAAGTAAGAGGCGACAACTGCAAAAGTCATTGCAGAACTGAATGTGGCACTCCCAAATCCTGTCACTACCAAAATTACACGAAGCTAGTCCCATAAGCAGGTGAGCTGGCATTCCAAAACCACTTATCAGTTTCGAAAATGCCTCTAACAGGAAATTCTGGAAATTTGTGGTAACTTCCTACGGGACCCAACTGCTGAGGTCATCGGTCCCTAGGCTTACACACTACTTAGTCCATCGTAACTAACTTACGCTAAGGACAACACACACACACACACCCATGCCCCAGGGAGGACTCGAACGTCCGACGGGGGGACCCACGCGAACTGTGGCAAGGCGACTCGCGGCTACAGGGAAACGTGGTGCGGAAGCCGCAAAACCTGCGTTGTGGACCAATGGCAGAAAGTCATTTGGTGAGTCTTGTTTTATTCTAACTTCTGGCCTAGTTTATGTCCCAAGACTGAGACACGGCTGCAGTTCGGTGATGTTTTGGGCAGCCAATTTCTAAGGATTCCAAGAACCCCATGGTTACTCTGCAAGGTCGCATCACTAGCAAGGATAATGTGATCATTTAGGTTGATAGTATCCATACAGTGGCAAATATTTGTTTCGCAATGACGATGCCGTGTTCCAAAATGACAGGGTTCCTGTTTTATACAGGGTAGTCCAGTGACTGGGCCAAATATCTCATGAAATAAGCATCAAACGAAAAAAATACAAAAAACCAAACTCGTCTAGATTGAAGGGGAAACCCAGATGGCACTATGGTTCGCCCGCTAGATGCCGCTTCCATAGGTTGAACGGATATCAACTGCGTTTTTTTAAGTAGGAACCCCCATTTTATTACATATTCGTGTAGTACGTACAGAAATATGAATGTTATAGTTAGACCACTTTTTTCACTTTGTGATAGGTGGCGCTGTAATAGTCAGAAACATATGCCTCACAATTTTAGACAAACAGTTGGTAACAGGCAGGTTTTTTTAAATTAAAATACAGAACGTAGGTACGTTTGAACATTTTATTTCGGTTGTTCCAATGTGATACATGTACCTTTGTGAACTTATCATTTCTGAGAACGCGTGTTGATACAGCGTGATTACCTGTAAATACCACACCAATGCAATAAGTGCTCAAAATGATGTGCATCAAACTCAATGCATTTGGCAATACGTGTAACGACATTCCTCTCAACAGCGAGTAGTTCGCCTTCCGTAATGTTCGCACATGCATTGACAATGCGCTGACGCATGTTGTCAGGCGTTGTTGGTGGATCACGATAGCAAATATCCTTCAATTTTCCCGACAGTAAGAAATCCGGGGACGTCAGATCCGGTGAACGTGCGGCCCATGGTATGGTGCTTCGACGACCAATCCACCTGTCATGAAATATGCTATTCAATACCGCTTCAACCATACGCGAGCTATGTGACGGACATACATCATGTTGGAAGTACATCGCCATTCTGTCATGGAGTGAAATGTCTTGTAGTAACATCGGCACAACATTACGTAGGAAATCAGCATACATTGCACCATTTAGATTGTCATCGATAAAATGAGGGCTAATTATCCTTCCTCCCGTAATACAGCACCATACATTAACCCACCAAGGTCGCTGATGTTTAACTTGTCGCAGCCATCGTGGATTTTCCGTTGCCCAATAGTGCATATTATGCCGGTTTACGTTACCGCTATTGGTGGATGATGCTTCGTCGCTAAATAGAACGCGTGCAAAAAATGTGTTCAGTGGCAGAACTGTACACGAAGTTGGGCATTTTGATCACAACAGCCATACATCAATACGATATCGACCTTTTCTGCAATTGCTAAACGGTGCATTTTAACACGGGTAATGTATCACGAAGCAAATTGCGTCCGCACTGGCGGAATGTTTGGTGATACCACGTTTGTGACTATTAAAGCGCCATCTATCACAAAGCGAAGAAAGTGGTCCAACTAACACATTCATATTTCTTTACGTACTACACGAATATGTAATAAAAATTGGGGTTGCTGTTTTAAAAAACGCAGTTGATATCCGTTTGACCTATTGCAGCGCCATCTAGCGGGCCAGACATAGCACCATCTGGTTTTCCCCTTCAAGCTAGACGAGTTTGGTTCTTTGTAGTTTTTTCGTTTGATGATAATTTCGTGAGATATTTGGCCCGGTCACTATCAATGGACCACCCTATATAGACAGCATCGTGCAGATCTAGCTTTGTAAGCACGAGGATGAATTGTCGCATCTCCCTTGACCATCGCAGTCACTAGATGTGAATTTTATTAAGAATTTTAGTTCTATTTTGGGAGATAAGGACTTACGATTGCTGTGCACCTCCATCATCGTTACATGAAACTGCCACTCTTTTACAGGAAAGGTGGTATAGAACCGAATATAACCTGTCTTTATCCATTTAGAGACTACTGTAAGCTCTCTGAATGCCAATGGTTTTCCTACACCACATGAGGCATTACCATATATTTTTTGTTTTTAATAGTTCTTTTTCTTGTGCAACCCTTGTGTTTCATGATCATCACAATTCACTCACTTAACCTCTGGTTATAACGCAGTGATCAATTACCCAGTTAATCAATGAGTGCAAGATCGTTTACCACAATTCTCGACGACGTTCTAAAACTTTCTTTCCGCATTCCACAGACAAATGCCGTTGGTTTGTGGGCCACACCAAGCACATTCCGTCTTGTATTTGTGGCTTCTGGGCAACGCTGTGACGGTTAAATCGATTTATTTATCTTGACGGATACGTTAACGATTGGCTGTTGATGACTGAAACAAAGCGAAAGATTTCCATAATCGCTGAAAATGATGTATGACAATTTTTATACGAGTACATGGTAGGCTTTATTGTTCATTCACCCCTATCATTATTTGCGCGTGATTATATACAGCCCATCAGTTGTATGTTCACAGCTGTTTGCCATATCGTTTAACTAACTGGTTAACAGTGTCTCCCTACTGGCAAGAATACAACTTCATGTCCGTATTTACCAAACATCTTCCTTCTCACTTTTGGCTTCAAATTGGGTGTTAAATTATTTCCGATGAAGATATAACGGTAGAAATTGTGTGGATTTTGATCCTGTGGATACTAAAAGTATAGCTGCCGTTCTGTCTACTATTGCATATATAAGATAAACGTTTGTATTTCCGATGGCCGTCTACACTTTGCAACTGGAGGTTATTTACTTTTTTTCCGACAGAACTACTTAATTTCGGAGTTACTGTAGTGCTCTTATTAAGAACTAATACAGTCATAGTTTGTGCCCCAACGGCTTCGAGTTTGTTCTTCTATCATTAGAGTTACAATTATTATTATTGTCATGGTTAGACTGAATATTGAGCTACAGATTTTTGCATTTGCATAAATGAGAGAGATTGTAGTGAAACAAAAGTGATCGTTGTCATAAACCATACTTTTCATTTACATCGCATATAACTTTTCCAGTTGGAAACCATTGGACGCAACTGGAAGATGGCTGAAACAATCACACCGGCTATAGCTGGGAAAGTTTTTTGCAGCTGAGACTGCAAATCTAATCGTTTAATTTTAATTTAGATTTATTCTCTGTCACTAGAACATTCAGCTATCAGCCAAACTAGGTTAGCATTTCATAAGTCAGTACATGAGATTATATACTTGAAAACTGCCTGGACCAACGTTAAGAGTGAGTGTTTAACACGAAGTATCTTGGCGGCATGTAACTGGCTCACTTTTTCTATAGAACACTCCCTGATTGTAATGCGGACGCCTGTCACAAAAAAAAGAAGTAAAGTACACTCCTGGAAATTGAAATAAGAACACCGTGAATTCATTGTCCCAGGAAGGGGAAACTTTATTGACACATTCCTGGGGTCAGATACATCACATGATCACACTGACAGAACCACAGGCACATAGACACAGGCAACAGAGCATGCACAATGTCGGCACTAGTACAGTGTATATCCACCTTTCGCAGCAATGCAGGCTGCTATTCTCCCATGGAGACGATCGTAGAGATGCTGGATGTAGTCCTGTGGAACGGCTTGCCATGCCATTTCCACCTGGCGCCTCAGTTGGACCAGCGTTCGTGCTGGACGTGCAGACCGCGTGAGACGACGCTTCATCCAGTCCCAAACATGCTCAATGGGGGACAGATCCGGAGATCTTGCTGGCCAGGGTAGTTGACTTACACCTTCTAGAGCACGTTGGGTGGCACGGGATACATGCGGACGTGCATTGTCCTGTTGGAACAGCAAGTTCCCTTGCCGGTCTAGGAATGGTAGAACGATAGGTTCGATGACGGTTTGGATGTACCGTGCACTATTCAGTGTCCCCTCGACGATCACCAGTGGTGTACGGCCAGTGCAGGAGATCGCTCCCCACACCATGATGCCGGGTGTTGGCCCTGTGTGCCTCGGTCGTATGCAGTCCTGATTGTGGCGCTCACCTGCACGGCGCCAAACACGCATACGACCATCATTGGCACCAAGGCAGAAGCGACTCTCATCGCTGAAGACGACACGTCTCCATTCGTCCCTCCATTCACGCCTGTCGCGACACCACTGGAGGCGGGCTGCACGATGTTGGGGCGTGAGCGGAAGACGGCCTAACGGCGTGCGGGACCGTAGCCCAGCTTCATGGAGACGGTTGCGAATGGTCCTCGCCGATACCCCAGGAGCAACAGTGTCCCTAATTTGCTGGGAAGTGGCGGTGCGGTCCCCTACGGCACTGCGTAGGATCCTACGGTCTTGGCGTGCATCCGTACGTCGCTGCGGTCCGGTCCCAGGTCGACGGGCACGTGCACCTTCCGCCGACCACTGGCGACAACATCGATGTACTGTGGGGACCTCACGCCCCACGTGTTGAGCAATTCGGCGGTACGTCCACCCGGCCTCCCGCATGTCCACTATACGCCCTCGCTCAAAGTCCGTCAACTGCACATACGGTTCACGTCCACGCTGTCGCGGCATGCTACCAGTGTTAAAGACTGCGATGGAGCTCCGTATGCCACGGCAAACTGGCTGACACTGACGGCGGCGGTGCACAAATGCTGCGCAGCTAGCGCCATTCGACGGCCAACACCGCGGTTCCTGGTGTGTCCGCTGTGCCGTGCGTGTGATCATTGCTTGTACAGCCCTCTCGCAGTGTCCGGAGCAAGTATGGTGGGTCTGACACACCGGTGTCAATGTGTTCTTTTTTCCATTTCCAGGAGTGTAGAAGAAAAGAAAAAACCTACACCGCTGGAGTGAAATGCTAGAAATCGTGCACCTGCACATGACAGAATTCAGCACATGACACACAGCTTGAATTAAGTGATATTTGTAGTCACAATAGCATTTAAATACGCCAGATTAGTTTTATAGAACGATTGAAAACTAACCAGAAAATTTGAAAAGGAATTTTGTTAGGGCTGTGAATGTGGACCACTGTAAAAGCGACTGTAACGTTATGTGTTAGTTAAAATGGTATGTTGTTACGATCCAATAAACTCAAATAAAATACTTGTTTTCCGAAGAGAACATTGTACAGCAATGTAAAAGTTATGTCGATTTCAGCAAAGAGTTCACCACATAATGTGATGCTAATGTACTGACGCTGTTCTTCTTGCCATTGGAAGGAACCGCAACGTGGACGCAGAGCTGTGAACGGGGAGAGGATGGCACGTCGTGTGTTGCTCGCTGGACTGCTGCTGGTGCTGCTGGCAGCCTCTGGAGGTCACCGGAGCCCTTCGAAAGCCGCGAGCCGGGGACATCACCACAAGCCCGCGTTGAAAACCAAACCTGGCGGCCTACAGACACCAAAGCTGGTGAACAGCAGGGCGGCAAAACAGGCCAGACTTAGCGATCCAGAACTTGTGACCGTCAAATCGACGAACGCGGTCACATTCGACTTCGATGATGATGAGCTGAAACAACAACTACTGAACAACGGTGGCTACATCCCCAAATCTGCTGAGCCGTTCCAAGTAATAGGTCAGTTTTATACAGATATACACTGCAAAAAATAAAAACTATGCACCCACGAAGTCTTTTTAAAGTTAATTGAAATTAAACTAAATCATGTGATAGAATTATGTAACAAAAACAGACTATTTTAGGCACATGTCTTACAGTTTGGTGTGTCTCACTTGTTACATAATTAAACACGGAATCCCTTTCAGCCGGAAATGGAAGGTAGTATTCTGGTCTGCAGACGATAACAGAGGTGGCTGATGGTATCGTGGGGTAAAATGTCTCAAACACTAAGCACAACCTAATACGATTCACCATTTAGCGTACCGTGACAATCCAAGCAGACCACGAAATTTGCTCCTCAAAAAAGTAACGTATTTGGCAACGGAATTGCCGCATTGGTAATACCTACGTTAAGCGCTGTCGGGCTGGGCTAGCACTTGGATGGGTGAGGATCCGTTCTGCTGAACCCTGTTGGCAAGCGGGGCATACTGAGCATACTGAGGAGCTACTTGATTGAGAAGTAGCGGCTCCGGTCTCGTAAACTGACATACGGTCGGGAGAGCGTTGTGCTGACCACATGCCCCTCCGCATCCCCCGAAGCCTTTGGGCTGAGGATGACACGGCGCCCGGTCGGTAGCGTTGGGCCTTCCAAGGCCTGTTCGGAAGGAGTTCAGTTTTCAGTTGCATAATTATTTCACGGAAAGGATCCAACAATCTAAGGCAGCTGGCGTGCACAATATCGAAGACATTATTTTACTTCAGTTGTGTACTTAATCTGGCATGGTACACACTGCCTTCTCGTCGGAGGAATGACAGTAGTACGATCCAAAAACGTGAAATATATGGGCGATCGTTTTCCTCTTGCTCGCTTCCCTCCCAGCAACGAGCAAGAGTGCAGCTGATGGACCCACACCGGGCATCCTGGGATTGTTCACTTGTGTACTTTCTCTCAGCTAAGACACTTAGAAGAACAACCAATTTATCGTTACAGCATGCATCCAGGCAAAAACAACTCTCGTTAGTCAAGGCAACATCGTCCCACCCATTGTACCCAAAATGTATTAGATAACGGAGGAAACGTTCACGACCTTTTCCTTGAAACACGAGGAAATTCGGCCAGGCGCAGGCGCCTGCGATAGTGTAGCTTTTGTCTGCAGACAACTTCTAGCCATACGCGTTAACACTCAGAGGCTACCTGCCTTCGGGTATCTTGAGTACATGCTGTACTATTCCACCATCCAAAATGTGGTTCAAAATGGCTCGAAGCAGTATGGGACTTAACATCCGAGGTCATCAGTCCCCTAGACTTAGAACTACTTAAACCTAACTAACCTAAGAACATCACACACATCCATGGCCGAGGCAGGATTCGAAACTGCGACCGTAGCAGCAGCGCAGTCCCGGAGTGAAGCACCTAGAACCGCTCGGCCACAGGGCCGGCTCCAAAATGTGATCAATGAAAGTAAAGGTACGCTATGGGAGTACTGTAACCAACGAGAGCAACATGACGTCAGTCTAGCGATAGATAAACCAAACAGTGTAAGGTGGCTGGTGGAGAATAGATGATTCTTTAACATAGGTGTTTTACTTACCCTTTTCCGTAATTCGAAAGTGCATAGTTTCTTTTCCAGAGGCACACTATCATACGTTTATCGACGGTCATAATGATGAACACACAAACACATTATGACTGAAATTTTTTGATATGAAAATGGCATGGATTTCAACATAAAATTGTACATTATTAATCAGATCATACTCTAAGTAAGTCAGGACTGGAAAATGTAGCTGATGAAAAGAATATTCTGCATGTTCATGTTTATTCAGCTGCAGACCCACATAGTAAACCAAAATTTTGTAAATGTTACACCAGTGTAGCTCCCTGCGGACCCATAATGTGATTGACTACCAATGACCGTAATTATCCAATAGAAGCAATTATGCGAAAGAACAGACACCACACAGTTACATAATCGATGTGCAATGAATAAAAAGCTTCAGAGCGGATGCAAATTGACGTTCGACCTCCAGCTGGCATGTAAAATCATCGAACATGGCGGACTTGGACGGAGACTGCTGACAGGTGGTGCTTGGTTGGATTCTGAATCGGCGTGTCGAGATAGTCCGCTCATTTGCGACAGACACAGTCTGAGTCGCGCAGTGGTTCATGAAACTGCTTAGTAAGCAGGAGATCCTGCGTTCGAATCTCGGTCTCGCACACATATTCAGTCATCGCCACTGATTGCAATGCAGCTGATATGATTAGCTTATTCCCTTTTCTTTCCTTTCTTCCCCCTCCATCTTCAGTGTACATACAATGTACTATTGACACTAGCATCCACCTCTAAGGATTTCATAGTGATTGTGTGGAGCGCAGACAAAAAGTAAACAGTTGTACGGCTTTTTCATGCGACCTGATTTCCGTGATCAAGGTTTGCGTTAACTGAAAACGCTGCTGTCCTTCAGGGTAAACAAATTATACTCACAATGAACACACATTTTCCTGACATTGCAATTTTTCGTCAGACAATGCGTTTCTTGCAATCGGTTTAATGTAAGTGCTTAAATATTCTTATTAGTGACTGTAGGGGTACGGGATTTGGTTTATGGCCGAATCATTCGGTATCTGAATTAGTCGTTACAGTAATTCTAGTACGCTCTCTCCCCGTAGTTGAGAGAAAAAGGTTGGAAACATCCACGCTTCACTCGTAACCCGGAATATGATTTGTTTAATAAAGTCTGAGGCCGCGGTTCAGTGATAGTGAAATTTAAGTCGTATCCCCTAGTTCCCATATTAGCTGAGTGAAGAAGTGGAAGAATAAGGAAAAGGCAATGGAAAATTATATGGAGTGATAAACTGGAAGAAAGGTAACTCTTCCGAGTGTCACACAAAAGAGGAAAAAAAAAAAAAAAGAATTTTCCCTCATTACCGAAAATCTACATGTCGCAGCGTTTTCATAGTATATATTTTTCGACCTTACAGTAGTTCATACACGGTGACACATTTTATCAAAACCGATCAATATGTGGCAGTGGATAAGCAGTTTACAACAAAGATGTTCCTGAGCGCCGTCCATAGGCGAAGCATGACAAAAAACTGCAAGCAGGGAAGTTTCGAGTAACGGAAGTATGAATAACTGTATGGACTCAAACGAGCGCTATTTTAAGGCCGCTATGAGTAATATAAGGTATTTGGTAACAATGCTAAATTTCGAAACTTATTTCACTCTTCTCTCAAGGCCGCTATGAGTAATATAAGGTATTTGGTAACAATGCTAAATTTCGAAACTTATTTCACTCTTCTCTCACAGATATCATAAGCAAAATTTTTCGGCAAAGCATAAGAAAGCATACTAAATACGTTTCTTGTCTGTACGTGTCTGTTCTTAATAACTCCATACTATATTTTATGGGGTAAATAGAGCTAGAGAAGAAAAGAAAAGCGTCACAAATCTGACTACAGGTTTGCTAATCGCACCCAACAGACCGTCGAATCATCCTGCAGCCAATGGCGTCAAATGGAAGCGGTGTACGGAAGGTCGTCTGTTCAGAGCACTGTTCTCACGTCTATTGTCGGGTTGATGCCGATATTACTCGGTCAAATAGGCTCTAAATTGGCATCACGAAGCTGAAATCGCTTACAGTACCGGAAATCGAACCCGGGTAGTCATGACGGTGGCGATCTATACTGATCGCTCAGCCACCGAGGCGGACGTAAACAGAGGTGCTACTAAAATTTAAATGCGCATGAGTGAAAGGTCATATATATACAACGACGGGAACGTGTGAAAAATGAAACAGAACAGTCCCAAGTGAGTTAATAAATGGGAAGTATATGTCATGTCTGAAATCTGACTTAAATTACAGGAAGAGTGAGGTCAGTTCGATAGAAAGTGGGAGCTTTAGAAGTTGTCGTATTCTAGTTAACTCACAACAGGTGTGGAACTAAGGGAATGTGAAAACAAATCCCCGTGAAATCTTCGACATAGTCTCTTCGTAGGTGAGGAATGCATTTTCCAAAGGGGCTGTGTACTCGAGCAGCAGAGTACATCGGCGCCTCTCTGAGCATCAACGACGACAAGTCCGCCAAAATCGAATAAATATTTTGTTCGTCCATCCTTTTGACACGAGGTCTTGGGGACGACGGCTGTTTACTATTGTGAGAAAATGAAACGCATAAGCCATCTTTATGACATTATTTATTTTGCAGCTACCAGTATCGGCGTTACGATGCACCATCTCCAGGCTGTAGCTGATGCTGCAAAGGTTGACACCATCCCTATATATACCGCATCAGTGGCCGACATAACCGGTTATGCAGAATACCTGAAAACTTAAGTGTCAGCACTCCAGTGATAGAGGCGGCAGTGTATATATTGTCGGAAGAACTGTATATACTCTTTTCTGAAGTTGCTACAGACTCAGATTGCCAAACAGTCCGAGTAAAGGTAAGCGTCAAAGGTGATTTAGATATGGCATTAGGATGTTTTTATAGACCGCCTCTGTCAGGAGCTGCAGTGACAGAGCGTTTCAGAGAGAACTTGGAGACTATCACGAATAAGTTTCCTGATCACACTGTAGTAATAAAGGGAGACTTCATTTTGCCACCTATAAAATGGGAGGATCATGCAATTACAACTGGTATCTGAGGAAATGATTCGTGTAAGACTGTTCTGAATGTCTTGTTTGCAAATTATTTCTAGCAGATAGTTAACGAATTGGCAAGCGAGGGTAATGTCTTAAATCAGCTGGTAACTTGCAGCCCGACCTTGTAAGTAACAGACGAGAACTATTCAAATCGGTTAACGTCGAAGAGTGAATCAGGTATCATAAGGCTGTGGTGGCGTCAAAGGCCAAGGGTATAACGAAGAAAGTTAGAATATGACAGGAAAATAGTTTTGGTTAGCGAATATGCCTTAGAGAAGTATATGATTTGCAAGATGGTGAGGGATGGAAAGGATCCAGCTTGGTTCACTAACTGTGTTTGAACTCTGCAGAGAAAGCTGAGGAAAGTCGCTCAGCGAAAGTCTTGTAAACAACTACAACCTGTCTGAATCGGAAATTAGCGTGTGGATAGCGAATCGAGAAGCAATAAACAAAGTCCAAACAAAATTTTACCAAGCAATCTGGGTAAAACATGGTAAGAAAGTGAGGTCTTATGTAAGGTCAGTAAGCGAATAGATATCATCTATTCAGTCGCTAAGGGGCCTTCTTCGCAACGAAGTAGAAAATAAATTCCGTTTTCTGATATTGTCTTTCTGCGGAAGACTGTAATACGGTTCCTCCTGTTAGTCATCGTACGAATGCCTACACTGAGAAAACCGAACATGGAATTGAAAATCAATTAAAATTGGCCAACGGTGAAAAGGCAACAGGATCCAATGAGATACCTGTGAGGCTTACAGAGATTACGCGGAAGAATTTCTCCCTCCTAGCAGCAATTTGCCATAATTTGCTGGAGCGATTGGAAAAAAGAGCATGTATTTACCCTTTTCAAGGACGGTCGTCGGAAAAATGCGCATAATTATAAGCCTGAGCCCCTCATTTCAATTTGTTGTTCAGTTATTGAACGTGTCTTAAAGTCACTAAGTATGACGTTTTGGAAAACGAAAATCTCGTCAACAAAAGTAAACGTGGATTTCGCAAACAGTGAGCTTGCGAAACTCACTTCTCTCTGGTCCCTCATCAGATCCAAAGCGTTGTAGCCAAAGGCGCTCAAATTGATGCCGTGTTCAGTGGCACTGGATACAGTTACTGACCGTCGTTTAATGGGCAAAGTATGAGTTTCCTCAGTATCGGATAGGATAAGTTATTGGATTCTGCAATTTCTTGCAGGCAGCATACAACACGTCGTTTTCTTCAGGGAACAAATCTGCAAAAGTAAAGGCAATTTCGGGAGTACCCAAAGGGAGTCTTACAAGGCCAATATTGTTTACAATTAATATTAACTCTGGAACCACAGAGCGAATTTTTCGAAACACATACCCCAATGTGGTGTTGCCCGCGACCACAGTAATAAAGCACCGTAGTTACTCTTTACATTACTTTTTAAAAATGTTACCACTTACAAACAAGTTGGGTGCATAAAAGAAGTCAGGGAAGACGTGTATAACAAAACTGAGAATTTAAAGAAAGTGGAAAACATAAAAATAAGGTTTCAGCCAATGAGAAACTAAAAAAAAAAAAAAAAAAAAAACAGAATATGACAGAAGTGGTCCAATGACGACGTAATGGAGAAGAAGAAGGAATGTGATCATTTATCATCGTACATCATACCAAAAAAAGGCGTGATTAACATAAAGGGGAAGCTAAACGGTTTATTCATAGCCTATGATTTATTTAGCCTAGTAGTTTAAAACAAAATCTACCACCCATTGCTGCAAAAAAAAAAAAAAAAAAAAAAAAAAAAATCCGCTTTAACTGTATATAACTCCGTCCGAACAGGCATCGGAAGGTCCAGCGGCATCGACTGACAGCCATGGAATCCTCAGCCGATAGGCGTCACTGGATTCGAATATGGAAGGACATGTGGTCAACACACCAACTCCGGTCGTTGTCAGTTTTCGTAACAAGAGTAACTCCTCAATTGGCTCCACAAGGGTTGACTGCGCCCCGCTTATCAATAGCGCTCAGCAGAGCCGAACGGTCACCCACACAAATGCTAGCCAAAAATGGTTCAAATGGCCTTGAGCACTATGGGACTCAACATGTGAGGTCATCAGTCCCCTAGAACTTAGAACTACTTAAACCTAACTAACATAAGAACATCACATACATCCATGCCCGAGGCAGGATTCGAACCTGCGACCGTAGCAGCAGTTCCGGACTGAAGCGCCTAGAACAGCTCGGCCACCGCGCCCGGCCAAGTGCTAGCCAAGCCCGACAGCACCTAACTACAGCGATCTGACGAGAACCGTAGTTACAGCAAACACGACACGGCAAGGGAGCGTTTACAGTTGTGAATCTTAAAAGATTAACCCATGTAATTCAGCTGACCACGCTATACCACAAAGGCACACGCAAGCGTCTGCTGGAAGCTACTACACTCGCGACACCTTTAACCACCGGACACAGTTCCAAGCGTTAAGCTCGGTTCCAGGGAAACATTCACAACCAGCTTGTGATCCAGCTCGCCAATTCACGAACATTCGTTACACTCAGATTTGTCCGAAGCGTAGCAAGGCTCACCGTTTTCAGTCGCTGGAATTGGTCCCATCAGGCAGCGTACACAGTGGTATCAACAGACACGAGGCCACCACTTCACAGATTCACGGACCTCCTCAGCGAAAGACAATCCTAGCCACCCAAGGCAGCAGCAGCAGCCGACTGACTATGGGCCGGTCTCCACGCCCTGTCTTGACCCATCGCACTCCAAAGCCCTTCCCGCGGCAGCCGTCCGCACGCGTCTCTCCGTTAGCGCCTCAACCCCGACCTCCCGCAGCCAGTTTCTCTACTCGACCTCTCGAAACTCTCGCAAAGGTCTTCTTGACGAATAAAAGCAAAGCGTTCTCTCGCATTGAGCGCCGTGGTTCAGCCTCCTCTACGAAAAACGTAACACATCTGCAACTGGGCTTCACTTGGCAAAGATGTACCCTGGACACCCTCGCAGTATCGATATTGCGCACCAAAAGACTATCTGGGTTAATGATCTCATTTACGTCTCATGGCCCATCAAAACGAGGAGCTAATTTTTCGGCAATGGGAGCCTTGGCTAGATCGTCGAGCGTAAAATTACAGACGAACACTACCCCACGAGGTTAGATTTAAACTCCAATTGTCCTTACTTCAAAACCGCATCTGCCTCTGCTGAGCAACACCACTGTTTTGGTGTGCCCTCTTCCAGTTTTCCTGAATCGGGTCAGGTGTCACATTTTCAGGAAGCAAGCCATTAACAGACAACAGGTTGGCTAAAGGTGGGTTAAGACGGTGACCGAACGTAAAGGCAACAGGGATGGTCTTAAGGGTCTACAGTCCCACCGGTGGCGTGGTCGGGAAGAAGTGAAGCCTTGAAGTTTCGGTTACAACTTTCGGCGAACGGCGGCTGGGGATAGTATAGTATTATGGTGGAGTAGGATATTGCATTACCAAAACAGAATTTCTCCAATTACCGAGAGAGAAAGGAAGGTGCGTTTTCACTGTATTTGGGCCTGGGAAGGTCCATATACAGCAGAAATATCGGACAGGTGGCGAATGGTTAACCCTGCAGTGATATCGCCACAGGGCATCAACCTAACGAACTAGGAGAATGCATCAACGGCAACCAAGATGTATCAGTACCCGTCACAACTGGGTGGCAAGGGATCGTCATAGTCAATAAAAAACGTAGCCATCTGGAAATCGTTCGTATATGATTGCGAAAGTCCACTTCAGATGTTGATATTGGGCTCAGCCGCTTTACGTTCATGGTACTCCCCCACCAAACGTTTAACAATCTTGTATAAAGTGGGGCCAAGTGAGAAATTCTCTAACCTTCCTTAGGATACGCCCGATCCCAATGTGCCCCCAACAACACTATCGTGAAACTATGAAAAGAAGCCCGCATCAAGTCTCGGGGCTTGGCTTGACTATCACGCATCCCCTGACAACACAATATGCCTCTTCTTAAGGTATATCCGGGAGGAGCCTTCCCACTCAAAATATCCTACTTAATCTTGCTCAGTATACGGTACTGGTCTTGCCTATGCTTCAAATCTCAGAAATAATATGTAACACGGCGTTGTATTAACTCTCATTCTTTTTGGGCGCTGTTCACGAGTGGAACCGGAAACGGTGCCAAATATAGTGATACCAGACGTACAAACTGGCACACACAGTAATGCGACTTGCGGAGCACAGACGTAGATGATGGAGACATAGAGAAGTCAGTAGGCTTAAATCGTAAGTATTGTGAGGCCTAAATTATGCACTAATTAGATACTTCGTTGAAGAGCAAACAAGATGAAAGTAAAAACAGAATTGTCTATGTCGTGCGATTCACAACACAGCTCTTACAAACAAAATACATTTCAGAAAATTGCATTACCACATGTCTCTTTACGCCCTTAATAATATGATGCACTGAGTCTTTAACAAAACAAAAACAATACCTTATCTCGTATTTCAGAGGACGTTAGCAGCCGCAATCGCCTGTTCGTGACAACACCAATGCTGAGGAGTGGTATACCTGCTTCCCTTAGCACAATTCAGTTCGACGGGCCCTCTGGCTTGTCTCTCAAGCCTTACCCAAGCCTGGACAGGCACCGCACTACAGAGGATACTATCACAGACTGCACGGAACAGCTCGTGTCCATCGCTCCAATCACGGTGCGTACAAGAACTTAACTCACTGTGGGGTTATCAGAACATACGCAACTTACCTGCAAATTGACGTAATTATTTAAGTATAACTTGCACCCGTGGTCTAGTCGTAGAGTCTTTGATTAGTAATCAAAAAGTCCTCAGTCCCAGGTTTAAAACCTCTCACGGCTTATGTTTTGATTAATAATCAGCTTTGGCCACCGAAGACTTCCGGCATAAGAAGTCATTCTGCCGACGGCCTTGTCAATGAGAACGGAGTAGCGGACAGAGGTACGGGATACTCCCTCGTCCTTGGGGATGGAAAGTGCCCCTAAAGGGAAGAATCGGAAATGAACAACGGTATGATGATGCGGAAGGCATTAAAAAAGACACGTAACGTGTATCCACAGGACATGTGACCTGTAACTGAAAAACTGGCGCGATGATCTCTCGATTGGCAAAAATTCCAGAATACTCCTCATTCTGATATTTGGGAGGGGACTGCCATGGGGGAGGTGACCATGAAATCAAATTTAATAACCAGCTCGTTATGAGTTGGGGCGTGGAATTTCGGAGGCTTGAACGTGGTAGGGATGCTATAAGATCTGAAAAGGGAAATGCAAAGGCTCTATCTACATATAGTAGAGGTCAGTAAAGTGAAATGGAAAGAAGACAAGGATTTCTGGTCAGATAACTACAGGATATCATTAACAGCAGCAGAAAATGGTTTAATGGGAGTAAGATTCGTTATGAATAGGAAAGTAGGGCAGAGATTGTGTTACTGCGAACAGTTCATTGGTAGGGTTCTTCTTATCTGATTCGACAGCAAACCAACACCGACAACGATGGTTCAGGTATACATGACGACGTCGCAAGCTGAAGACGAAGAGGTAGAGGAAGTAGATGACGATACTGAAAGGGTAATGCAGTAAGTAAAGGAAAATGAAAATCTAATAGTCATAGGGGACTGGAATGCAATTATAGGAGAGTATGGGCTTAGGACAAGAATCAAAAGAGGAGGAGGCATACTTGGAAACGTCGGGTGATTTGGAAAGATACCAGTTGGGTTACATCTTGATTCCTAAATCACATACTAGATTGTTAGGTTTACCCAGGAGCAGATATAGCCTCAGATCACAATGTAGTAGTGATGAAGAGTACGCTGAAGCTTAAGAGGCTAGTCAGGAAGAATCAATACGCAAAGAAGTTGGATACGAGAGTACTGAGTAAAGACGAGATACGCTTTAAACGCTCTAAGGATATAGATACAGCAGTAAGGAATAGCTCAGTAGGCAGTGAAACGTCCCCTTAGAAAAATTATGTAAGACTGTGCTTAACCTGACACACAATATTTTTACCGCAACGCAATCTGACTTTCAAAAATCCCTACAAAAGAATGGCCCGTACTAACGTTAACCTATACGTTTCACAAATCACTTACCTCACAAAAATCTTGGTTACTTGAGCTACTGCAATACAGTGAGCGCCACTACTGCCAGCTAAATAAAAGATTCAAACTACGGAAGGCACTAACTACTGATAAGCATAGTTAGAAAATGGAAGATTTTAATAGAGAACAAACAATGTATTTACCTTAATAGTGTTGAAAAATCATAATATACATAGCAGTTCATGACATCCAGTCTTACAAATTTCAAAACTCCGCCATTTCTCTCCCCACATCCACCATTGCTGGCGGCTCACCTCCAACTGCGCAACGCTACGCGCTGTTGACATCCAGCTGCCCAACACTACAATGGCAGACAACAGTGCAAACTAGCCACAGACTGCACACAGCACAGCCAGTGATTTTCATACAAAGCGCTACGTAACGTTGCCAATAAGAAAACATAAACAGCCTACTTACAGCAGTACAGTTGAAGAGGAATGGCCATCTTTTAAAACGGCAATCACTGAAGTTGGAAAGAAGGTAACTGCGAAAAAAACTATGGGTAACAGAAGAAATACTTCAGCTGATCGATGAAAGAAGGAAGTACAAAAAAGTTGGGAGGACAGTCAGAAATACCGAAATATAAGTCACTGAAAAATGACATAAATTGAAAGTGCAGGGAAGCTAAGACGAAATGGCTGCATGAAAGGTGTGAAGACATCGAAAAAGAAATGATTGTCTGAAATACTGACTCAGCATATAGGAAAGTCAAAACAACCTTTGGTGACATTAAAAGCAAGGGTGGTAAATTTAAGAGCGTAACGGGGATTGCACTGTTAACGCAGAGGAGAAAGAGCGGATGGGTGGAAAGAGTATATTGAAGGCCTCTATGAGAGGGAAGATTTGTCAGATGTGAGAGAGGAGAAAACAGGAGTCGATTTAGAAGAGATAGAGGATCCAATATTAGAATCTGAATTTAAGACAGCATTGGAGACTTAACAGCAAATGAGGCAGAAGGGACAGCTAACATTCTTCAGAATTTTTGGATCACTGGGGTAAGTAGCAACAAAACGACTATTCCAGTTGGCGTGTAGAATGTATGTGTCTGGCAACATACCCTCTGATTTTCGGAAAAATATCATCCACACAATTCCGAAGACTGCATGAGCTGAAAATTGCGAGAATTATCACACAATCACCTTAACAGCTTATGCAAGTTACTTTCAAGAATAATGGACAGAAGAATCGAAACGATAACTGAGGACATGTTAGATGATGATCAAATTGGCTTTAGGAAAGATAAAGGCACAGAGAGGTAGTTCTGAAGCTGCGCTCGATAAGGATAGCAAGACTAAAGAAAAATCATGACGGGTTCATAGGACTTGTCGACCTGGGAAAAGCGTTCGACAATGTAAAATAGTGCAGGAATTTCGAAATTCTGAGATAAATAGGGGTTACAATATGTACAATATACATGAGGGAATAATAAGAGTTGACGGCCAATAACGAAGTACTAGGATTAAAAAGGGTGTAAGACAGGCATGTAGTCTTTCTCCCCTAGTGTGCAATCTACATCGAAGAACCCATAATGGAAATAAAAGAAAGGTTCAGGAATTGAATTACATCTCAGAGTGAACGAATATAAATGATACGAATCGCTGATGACATTGATCTCCTGCGTGAAAGTGAAGAATAATTACGTGATCTCCGAACGGAATGAAGAGCCTGATGAGTACAGAGTATGAATTGAGGATGGATCGTAGAAAGAGAAGGGTAATGAGAAGTAGCAGAAATGATAAGAGGGAGAAACTTAGCAGGATTGATGGTCATGAAGTAGATTAAGTTACGTAATTCACAACCTAAGCAACAAAATAAGCAATGATGAATGGAGCAAGGAGGACATCAAAAGCAGAGTAGCACTGGCAGAAAGGGCATTCCTTGTCAGGGCAAGTCTACCAGTATCAAACATGGGCCTTAATTTGAGAAATAAATTCCTGAGACTGTACGTTTGAAGCACAGCATGGTATGGTAGTGAAATATGGACTGGGGGAAAACCGGGACATGACAGAATCGAAGCATTGGAGCTGTGGTGCTGCAGACGGATGTTAAAAATTAGGTGAACTGATAAGTTAAGGAATGAGGAGCCTCTGCGCAGAATTGGAGAGTACAGGATTATATAGAAGACACTGACAATGAGAACGGACAGTATGATAGGACGTCTGTTAAAATATCAGTGAATGATCTCCTTGGTACTAGATGGTGCTGTAGACGGCAAAAACTGTAGAGGGAGAGATTGGAATACGGCCATCTAATACTGAAATTGAGCGGATTGTGGACGGACGTAGATTGCAAAAAAAAAAAAAAAAAAAAAAAATCATTTTCGAAGTTTAATTATAATATAAAAACACCATTCATCAAAACCAAACACGCGCTTTCCCCATGTCCCCATGTTACATCTTAAATGCCACAGATGAAAGCCCTCGGGAAAATCCAGTATTTCTTGACAACCGAAAAATAATTGCTCCTGCAGCACACCAACAACTGTAAACAAAAGTGCTGCCATATCGAGTATAAAAAGAAATTTGTGGCTGTATTGGGATTTCTTGGTAGGGAGGACATTGGATGAAAATTCATCTAGAGATGCATAAGCAACTTCAAGGGTACCACAGGAAGTCTTGGGATCTCTTATGTGTTCTGTGGGTTAAAACATCATGCGGGAGGACCATTATTATTGCTGATACGAATGAAGGATAGAACTTACACTTAGAGAAAATAGTTACGTTTTGATTTCTCCCATTTTTGAATCATTCGAGGTGTTTAGTGATGTTCCTGCAACTGTGAATACGTCACCTCAGTTCTGCCATTTACCCACAATGCCTGTATATCAAGAGGACTCGTAAAGTGTTTTGAGCTGTTGTACCTTGCCGATTCTAAGCTTTCTCGCATTTCATATCAAAACGAAGATTATCCTCTCCTCCTCTTTCTTTCAGAAATCCTGGAAGGACGATGACACACTTTACGCTCTCGACACCGGTGTGCTCGACATAACGACCAGCCCGAAACAAGTGTGCCCGCCGAAGATCATCACCTTCGACCTGCGCACTGATGAGATCGCAAACATTACAGTAATTGACACTACGGCCTGCATCTCATTGTACGTCACGTTGTGGGTGAGTTCTTGGCCGTAGCCGTCATATTTATATATCTCTATAATACTTACAGGGTAGAATCCTGTATAAAACCGTGTAGCTCTAATGACTTTTTGCTATGTGCAGTGAAAGTGTAGACCTACCGATAATTTAACTAATAAAATGTTGAAAGACTCAAGCATTATAGAAAAGAAGTTAAGGTCGAAGTTTCAGAAGGTAGCTCCGAAAGAAGAAGAGTTATGAGACAAAAACTAAAGATAGGATACGTGAACGAGGAAATAGTGGTGGGAAAACTGTAACAAATGCATGATATTCGTGCCAACTGATGGAGGTAGAAAATGGAGACACTGCTGAACAAACGAAAACTATCAGACAGGATTATGGAAACATGAGTCTCATAAAGGAGGGCACATAATGATGAAACGGTTATTCTCTTCTGGTCAACTGTGTTGCTGGTAGTTGTTGCACCGTACTCAAGTCACGTACACTTAGTCAATACATAACATTCGTGCTAAAAAAAATTGTGTTATGGAACTATTCTAGGTTTCACAAGAAAATAAATGGTGTCATGGGAGCTGTGTTTGTAAACGCTAAGACCCGTTTTTTTGAGTGCATTGTAGTGCGTGCTGAAACAGAGACAGTTTTTAATATTTTAGAACAATTACAAAGCATAGGGAAAAATGATTAAAAGCAATAAAGCCATTAACGACCGCTGGTAGAGGTTAATGAAATCGATTCCGTGCGCCAGACTACATCAGTTTTTATCTTTATATGAGATTTATTTCTTAGTGTTTCATATCTGTACAGTATCATCAAGGAATCAAATAACAGACCGAGGGTAATGTGCAGAAAAACGAATTACATCAATACGGCAAAAATATTCATCTAAAATTAGGACGAGCTGGTTTGAATCCGGTAGTATTTATCGGTGTAGCTTTCATTTTATTGATATTTCTGGATGGTGTTAGATTTCACCTGATCTTTTAACAATTATATTGTTACTAGTAGACTTTCATAAAATAAGATTAATTCGAGTATTTCACTATCTAGAAATCTATTAGGACTGTCAAAATACTGACATAGTTTAAGTAAGAGCATATATTGCACCATCTGAAGAGAGGCCAAATAAATATGATTTCAACAATGAACTCATTCCTCATCCAGCACATTTGACTGGAAAAAAAATCGAGGCTAACTTCTGCTTTATAGAGTCTGCAGTTTTTATGCTAAACCATAAATTTCAATTTTACTGTTATTAGATCAGATGTATTTATTCATCCTGCATGGTATTACAGAACGCAGTAGTTGTTACATTGGACCGGCATTTATGTATAGCTGCATGCTGCACCCACCAGCGATTTATAAATATTTGATACATTACTTTCTATTTATAAATGAATCCTTAGATAAGTGACTTGATTTTAATACGGTCTCATACAAATTTCTGATAGCTCCTGCGCATCTTACCTCCCCGGGTAGACTGTCAAAGCATGGCTATACACTGACGGAAAAAAGTAGCAAGTTGTGCGACGTAAACGAAAGTTGGCGCACGTGTTTCTACATCCGAAAGATGATGTCTATTCAAATTTCGCGCCAGGCGCATATTAGCGTCACTACGATGATGCAAATGCGGTTGTTTTGAATATACGCTGTAACAGTGGTGAGCGTTAGCTACCCTTGAGGTTGGACCTGGTGAGCTGATTATAATCAAGAATGCGTTTAAGGTGACAAAGACGACGTAATCGGCACCTCATTGAGCTTGAACGAGATTCTGTAATAGTGCTGTGACAAGGTGGATGTCCCTTCTGCGATACTACAGAAAGCCTTGGCAGCGATGTAGCCAGTGTACATGACACAGTGGCTACGAGAGTGTACGGTCACAAAAGAGCGGGCAATGTGCGGTCACATGGCGCTACCGAGAGAGAAGACCGTCGTGTTGGGCATAAGGCTCTAGTGCATCGTACTGAATCAGCAGCAGCAGTTTGAGCAGCAGTTAGTTCCACAGTGACACAACGAACTGTTGCAAATCGGTTACTTCGAGGACGGCTCCGAGCCGGACGTTCTGCTGCGTGCATTCCACTGGCCCCAATTCACCGCCATTGCGATTTAGTGGTGTCAAGCGAGAGCTCATTGGAGGGCGGGGTGGAGGTCTGTTGTGTTTCCTGATGAAAGCTGGTTCTGCCTCGGTGCCAGTGATGGCCGTGTGGTGTTTGGAAGCAGTACAGTTGAGGGCCTGCACCGACCTGCCTGTGTGCACGACACACTGGGCCTGCCCCTGGATTTATGGTCTGGGATACGATTTCTTCCGACAGCACGAGCTCCCTCGTCTTTGTCCTACGCATGTTCACTGCAAATCTGTACGTCAGTCTGGTGATTCTACCTGTTGTGCTGCCATTATTGACCATCATTCCAGGGAGGCTTTTCCACAGGATAATGCTCGCCCTCATACAGCTCTTGTAAACCAACATGTTCTACAGAGTGTTGACATGTTGCAGATCTGTCTGCAGTAGGGCACATATATGACATTATCGGTCGATAGCTCCAGCCTTATCCACAACCAGCATTAAACGTTCCAGTGCAGCAAGCATGGAAATCCATCCCACAAACTGATATTCGGCACCTGTAGAACACAATGTATGCACGTTCACATGTTTGTGTTCAACACTGGTTAGTAATGTACCAGTATTCCATATTTGCAATAGCTTACCTCGCGCTTACATTAACCTGTGTTCTTGTAATGCTAATCACTTAAGTATGTTACCTAGACAAATTTATTCCCGATATTTCATTACTGTACATTAATTACTATTTGGTACTGCTATTTCTTTCCTTCAGTATATTTATGAATTCCACTCAATATATTTTTACTGTTATTAATCATTTCAACTTTGAAAATATGCTTCTGCAAGAAATGTCATGAAATACCGATGTGCAGAAATATCGCAGGACCGACCAAAGATCACGATTAACGTTGGGCGAGAAAGGCGATGAGGGAGGGCATTGGTTCTATATTAGTTGAATCAAACAGATAAACAAAGGTGCATACCGGGTGATCAAAAAGTCAGTATAAATTTGAAAACTTAATAAACCACGGAATAATGTAGACAGAGAGGTAAAAATTGACACACATGCTTGGAATCACATGGAGTTTTACTAGAACAGAAAAAAAACACAAAGTTCACAAAATGTCCGACAGATGGCGCTGGACAGCAAAAGTCAGTGACTGCGCATGACAATCGTGTATAAAAGGAGCTGTAATGTTACAGAATCGCATCATCCCCAGCCTGGCTGATAAACACCTGCTGGAACGGACGATGTTTATGCAGGATGGCGCTCCACCCCATATTGATAGACGCGTGAAAGATCTCTTGCTCGCGTCGTTTGGTGGTGATCGTGTGCTCAGCCGCCACTTTCGTCATGCTTGGCCTCTCAGGTCCCCAGACCTCAGTCAGTGCGATTATTGTCTTTGGGGTTACCTGAAGTCGCAAGTGTATCGTGATCGACCGACATCTCTAGGCATGCTGAAAGACAACATCCGAGCCAATGCCTCACCATAACTCCGGACATTCCTTACAGTGCTGTTCACAACATTATTCCTCAACTACAGCTATTGTTGAGGAATGATGGTGGGCATATTGAGCATTTCCTGTAAAGAACAAAATCTTTGCTTTGTCTTACTTTGTTGTGCTAATTATTGCTATTCTGATCAGATGAAGCGCCATCTGTCGGACATTTTTTGAACTTTTGTATTTTTTTTTTGTTCATTCCAAGCATGTGTGTTAATTTCTACCTCTCTATCTACATTATTCCGTGACTTATTCAGTTTTCAAATTTATACTGACTTTTTGATCACCCGGTATATTCTGCAAGCAGTTCTGTGAAGCATGAAACATATATAGGTGGAAAAATTAAATTGCTAATTGTTTTTAAAGTTAAACACTTTTGATTACCTATCTTTCATGAGAGATCGGTATTTAAGTATTTACGTTTGAGCTGAAACGGCATTTTTGTGTGCGTTATGCAGTTACAAGTGGCAGTTAAATGGAAACGAGGCGGATGGAAAAGAAGTAAGCAAATTGTAAATTATTTCAAAAGCAATCACCATAACTGTGAATATTTTCATGCTACTGTCAGCAAAGCTTGTCATTGCGTTCCTGGAAAAATGTTTACAGTAGACTACGGGAAGACAGTGAAGAAGAACATTTATGGCCGTCGATTTGCTTTGGACATAGAGGTGGACGCCCGGGTTAAATCATGATTCTGTAGGCAGCAGCGGACATTTTTCTTTAAAGCATTGACCAGCATGTCTCGAAGTGGGATGCGATCGTATATGTATTCACTGCTAAGCTGATTACTTTTATAATAATAGACACTTTACCTACTTCTTTCCGTCTATTTTGACTTCATTTGACTGTCCTTTAGAGGAATAGGTAGATGTGCATTTCTTATGAAAATTACAATTAGATGCGTTAATTAACATATATTTAAACGACGTAGGTGTACCAACTGAGTGAAAATAAAACTAAAGGGTGATGACCGAAACGATAATCGATAACATGGTTACCAGTACCGACCACTATCTTTTTTTTTCTGTATTCACAGATTTGCATTTTAGCTGGTAGAACGTACACCTTTGTTTAAAAATTTGATTCCGGAAGGAATCAAAACTACCTCCCCTTTCCCAGATGCAAGCGACCACTGTAGCACGGAGACATACTTGTTATTGTAAAATCTACCTTTAATAGGCTAATTAAAGATGATCGGAAAACTTCAAAGGCGACTATCTCGAGAGTTATAGAGATTTGTGTCGAAGTGCTTCGGTTTATGGATAGATGAATTCTAGACTCCACGTATAATAAATAAGAAATACAGAGATCATTGTAAGTAGATTTATTTCATTGAAGTTGGTCTAGCACATTAATATGGATTGATGAAACATACGGTGAATCATTTGCTAAACAGTGTTGTTTAACAGTGATACAATTGTACCCAATTTTCTGTGTCGACAAGTTTGTTCACATGGTTCAAAAAACCAGTTATTTAGTGACTGCATTGACCGACGGCTCTGTACGCAGGTGGACCCTTGCCCAACTGGAGGGGCGGTAGCCTACAGCACGGACTCGTTTAACTTCCGGCTGACGGTGACAGACCTCGCTAGTGGGGCTTCCAAGCACCTGCAGAGTGAGCACTACTCCAGCAGGCGGCGCTCCCTCACTAGGGCCGGTGGATCCTGCGCCTACCCGCCGTTTGGTCTTGCCGGTATTGCGGCGGACAACAGCTGCGATGGCAAGATGTACATGCAGTCCTTCGCCAGCAACATCCAAGATGTACTCGACAGGAAGGCCATACGCGATGCCAAAGACGGTCAAGTTATGGACGAAAACATTCAGGTAACGTACTCTTTAATGCTAAGCTACACAGCCCATGCACAGACTTCAAATATACCGCGCTGGTAGATTCAAAGCAGGTGAAAGAATTCATACAAGAGATTGAGCTAATATTAAAACAATCCGTCGGTCTGCTCGTGCCTAAATACTACACCTTTTAACATTCAAGTGAAATTATTTTCTTGTGTATTTAGTAGATAAAAAAAGTGAATCATCATTATCAAAGTTCTGTCGTAGACAGGTCCTTACATGTAGGTTCTCCATCATTAAAACTGCTGTCAACGTACAGCTAACAGTGAAGAGTGAAGATTCTAGAATGTTTTCTAACAAATCTTTTAAACACAACTATGTAAGCTCGTAAATAACTAAAGCCGACAATATCTATTTATAAGAATGAATGACAACACTTATTCAACTCCGTAAGTCCGATGGTGATGATAGATGGCCTTGCAATACACAAATTAATTAGCGCCTCTGAGATCGTAAACCGTCAGTTCCAACTAAATTCTGCTAAACGCTCCAGTCAACCTAATCTTATCAGTGCGAGCAGGTTCCCACGTGTCAGTCATCAACATGAAGGTATGTAATACCGAATCAGCGACGCACGGTAATTTCGAAAGTATATTACAAAACATGCTCTCAGCTAATACTGCGCCGCTCTGCTGTTTCAAAGTAGAAACTCACGAAATGTTAGCGTAACGGCAATACTAGCGCTGGAAGTGCGGTTTACAGGAGAAGACGAGTCAGTGCTCCAGCTTCGGAGCAAAAACCGACGAGTAAAACACCACGGGCGAATGAACCTCAAGGGAAAGAGTACGAGCTGACCCTGGAACACCATCCACGGCAGCCCCATTCTCTCCACTCTCAAGCGATTTTAGCTCAAAATGAGCAAATAACACATCATTCAAAGTTACAAACGACAAATGAAAAGAAGCTGTTTTATGAGTCGCTGTGCGACCTCAGAAACTACCGTAGGTTCAGGAGTTTCGTCACTAAAAAAAAAAATATTTAGCATATTAAACAACAAGAACGCTTTGGTCAGATTAACACTTACATTCATGTGTCCTAGTCATCCAATGATTCTAAAGGCCAAGACCTTATATCTCTGTTGTTGAGATCTGGGGTAAGTATACACTATGTGATCAAAATTATCCGGACACCCCCAAAAATATAGATTTTTCGTATTAGATGCATTTTGCTCCAACCTACTGCCAGGTACCCCATATCAGCGACCTCAGTAGTCATTAGGCCCCGTGAGAGAGCAGAATGGTGCGCTCGGCGGAACTCACGAACTTCGAACATGATCAGGTGATTGGGTGTCAGTTGTGTCATACATCTGTCCGCGAGATTTCCATACGCCCAAACATCCCTAGGTCCACTGTTTCCCCAAGCGGTTCTAGACGCTTCAGTTTGGAACCGTGCGACCGATACGGTCGCAGGTACGAATCCTGCCTCTGGCCTGGATGTGCGTGATGTCCTTAGGTTAGTTAGGTTTAAGTAGTTCTAAGTTCTAGGGGACTGATGATCTCAGATGTTAAGTCCCATAGTGCTCAGAGCCATTTGAACCAATCTACTGTTTCCGAAGTGACAGTGAGGAGGAAACGTGTCTGACAGAGACAGCCGACAGTTGAAGAGGATCCTAATGTGTAGTATGCAGACAACTATACACCGATCAGACAGGAATTCCAAACTGCACCAGGATCCACTGCAAGTACTATGACAGATAGGCGGGAGGTGAGGAAACTCGAATTTCACGTTCGAGCGGCTGCTCATAAGCTACACATCACGCCGGTAAATGCCAAATGACGCCTCGCTTGGTGTAAGAAGCGTTAACGTTGGAAGACTGAACCGTGGTGTGGAGTTACGAATCACGGTACACAATGTGGCGATGCGATGGCAGGAAGTGGGTATGGCGAATGCCCTGTGAACGTCATCTCCCAGCGTGTGCAGTGCCAACAGTAAAATTCGGAGGCGGTGGTTTTATCGTGCGGTCGTGCTTTTCATGGAGGGGGCTTGCACTCCTTGTTTTGCATGGCACTATCACAGCACAGCCTACAATGACGTTTTAAGCGCGTTCTTACTTCCCACCATCGAAAAGCAGTTCGGGGATGGCGATTGCATGTTTCAACACGATCGCGTACCTGTTCATAATGCACGACCGGGGCGAAGTAATTAGTTACACGACAATAACATCCCTGTAATGGATTGGCCTGCGCAGAGTCCTGACCTGAATCCTACAGAGCACCCTGGAGATGTTTTGCAACTGCTACTTCGTGCCAGCCCTAACAGATCGACGTCGATACCTCTCCTCGGTGCAGCAGTCCGTGAAGAATGGGCTGCCATTCCCGGAGAAACATTCCAGCACATGATTGAACGTATGCCTGTGAGAGTGGAAGCTGTGATCAAGGCTAAGGGTGAGCCAACACAATACTGAATTACAGGATTACCGGCGGAGGGTGCCACGAATCTGTAAGCCATTTTCAGCCAGGTGTCCGGATACTTTCGATCACGTAATGTATCAAGTGGTATCTGTAGCGGTTATCATATCGAAACTATATGAATCACAGAGAAATGGTATTAACCTCTTACAGCCACATAATATCCGTTTCATTTACTATTTAACTTTAAGTATACAAGTTTGTGTACAGTAAGCTGTTTAATTAACATCGTAAGAGGATGACCAGAAAACTGAAACTCTGGAAGTTTCTGTTGTAAAAACAGCACCGAAGCGTCGAAGATACCGACAATTTCGGTAATCATATTTTTCTTAGCTTTCTTCGATTACGTTAAACTTGAATCACATCCTCCTTGGATGGAAGTGGTCACTTAGAAAGCTTCAGTGCGTGACGTCATCCTCGCCTGAACTACTCCGCGTCCTGGCCACAAATCAACTTCCAATTCAGTAATGTACAGACCAACAGCTTTGTACTCGTTCTGTCAACTAGAACTCTGAGCTCTCCTGCTATCTTCCGACTCATCTTAACCACTGACAGCAGAAGGTATGCGCTACCCTGACGAGAATCACAGCAAAAGAAGTTAACAGCGGCCGAATATAGTGTAAAAAACCTAATTGTGACAGCATTGAAATGGAGCTGGAAATTGTATGTAGCAAGGCGACTGGGAGGCACTTACATCAAGTAGGTTCATTACAGAATAGTGAATAAGAATGACCGAGACAACGACCGTGCGGCAGGTGCGTAGAGGACATTAAAAACACAAAACAACATTGCTGAACAAGTTTGGACCTAATGTCTAGCTGAGTGTTAATACACGACGGGGATGATGATGAAATTGGAGAGAGGGAGAAGAATAAACCGTCAAATCATAGCATACTATAAAATATTGTAATTGGAGGGGTTGATTAATGCCGCTATTCGACGGAAGATCAATGCCAACAGAGTAACACATCAGACCACGAGATTTTGCTGAGAAGGTCAGAGTTTAATATAGTACTTTTAAAGAAGCCTGCCCTGGAATCATTCCATTATGTCATTTTCCCACGCCAACGGAGTACTGACGATTAAATTTTTTCTAACATCAGAATTCGAACCGACTATCTCCCACGTCAAGAATCGCCACACCTTGTCCACCGAGAAGGACTCCCATCTTCAAACAAAGCCAGAGATTATGAGTGAGAAAGGTATGGCAGTCCTTAGACAATGGATTCGCTTTCGGGAGTAAGGCCTTTGTGGCCATCCGAATGTGGGGTTTCCTTGGTTTCCCTAAACTGCTTAAGGTGAATGGTGCGATGGCACGCAGCATACTTTCTTCCCAGAACTGCCCCAACCCAAGCTTCTGCTTCATCGCTAAGGAACATTTCGTTCCTGGGACCATAAACACTAAACTCCCTTCTTTGCTACCATTCATTCATTGTGCAGCTATGTAAACGCACCACTAAGAACCAACATAATATATTGATGTTGTCGCTTACGTTACAGGGAGTCCAGCAAAGGAGACCCTGATTTCATAATTAAATGTGTCGAAAAGTAAGATCGATAAAAGAATGAAAAAATGTGTTTGCTTATTGCGAATTTTATACAGTAGCTATACACAAGAAATAGTTCGAAAAGCTGCTAACAGATGATCTCTGCAGTCGCAATACGTAGTGCACCGCAGCACAGAGCTATCGGTTCCGCCGATAAAACATGAAAAGGTGTCAGCGTACCGAAGGAACGTGTTAAAGTCATGTATTCCATTGGGCAACGTATTTCTGTTGTAATGGAATACCACAGATCAGAACACAGACCCAAGGCAATAAGGTACAATTTTCAAAGACAATTTAATGTTGCAAAAGTATCTTATGTGAAAACTGTTCGCAAGCTCTTCTCCAAATTACAACAGACAGGCAAGGTGGCTGATGATCTAGCGCCGTATGTTGGTCCCAGGAAAACTGTAGTTAGTCCTGAAAATGTAGCCATGATTTCTGGAATTATTCAGCAAAATCCAAGGAAATGCGTCCGAAGAACTGTAGCAAAGACTAATCTGAAACGTTCCGGCACGCAGAAATTCAAAATCCAAAGCCACCAGTCCATACCTGTACGAACTGTGCGGTAGAGGACTGACTTGCGAAACGCGTTCTCACAAAGACTGATAACGAAGGATTTGATGTTGGGTGCATTTGGTACAAGGATGAAGTACACTTATATCGACATGGACTCGTGAATAAACTACACCGGCGATTTTGCGGTTCCGAAAATTCCCGTTTGTGCGAAGCATGAGCACTGCATTCTTTCAAGACTACTGATTGGGTTGCGCAGAGGTATCTGTGGTCTTGTTTTCATGCCAGAAACGATCACTAGTAAACGTTACGTTGCAATTTTAGAACAATATGTCACCCACAACTCGAGATAGACGATCGCCCAAGAAATGAGTCGTTCATGGAAGATCGCATCGAAAAGGTGTTTCGCTGTTTTGATGAATACTTCGGGAATAGAGTCACTACGTTTGATTGTTGTAAATTTACTGCCGCACGGATGGATTAGCCTCCATATTCGTCCAATTTTTCTCCTTGTGACCACTTTTTGTGAGGAACGTTGAACGACACCGTCTACCGGAACCATTCCATTACGCTGGACAAGCTTAACGATCTGTGTGGCATATGAATCCATTTCTGACCACACGCTACAGCGCTACAGGATGTGAAGGCAGATTTCATTCTTCGTTTGCGCCCTCTATGTAGTGTGAGTGATGGACATTTCAAAAAGACGATGAACATACGTTTGTCCCACTAGTCTATCGACCTCAGATTTCCAGATATTTAATTTTGAAATGAGGGACTCCTTCGCTGGACATCCTGTACGACGCCTGTAAAATACATTAATTGGCTGTGCGGTTTATCAGTTGTCAATATACATGAGGAAGTTCTCACCTCTTCCTAAAAGCATAGCTGTAGATGATCAAGCGTGCCAGAAATATCATTCTTTTGGTTCTTTTTCGAAAGCTTTTTGCAAGGACGTATTTCTTTAACCCTGGTTGGTTGATATAGTTTTCTTTTCCTCGGGCGCGTAATTCGTGTCATGCTGTAATATCGAATGTCTGGTCTAGTAGTTGGCCTGTGATATCACGAGTAGTCGGCTTGGGTGTCTGATGGTGTCAGACCAGGGTTGTATGGAGGGTGACGTAAGACTTCCCATTCAGTTTTCACAATCTCTTCATTGGTGTGACGACTAATGTGTTGTCTTCCATTGTCATCCAGAAGAAGAACATCCGCCATAGTTTGGTGGGAGAACTCGCTGAAGACATGTATTACGATGTCTTGAAGATTGTGAATCCCTGCTTCAAAAAATCAACCATAATCACACCCTCCACATCCCAGAACACTGTAGCCATAGTTTTCTCAGCCGATCGAACAGTTTTGAACTTTTTCCTCTTCGGTGAATTTCTGTGATGCTACACTGATTGCCTCTTTGATTCTGGTTCAAAAACATTATCCCGTGCTTTGCATCCGGTCACAATTTTTTGCGGAAACTGAGACAACTGTTTTTTCTTGTCGCTTTACTCTTGCTACCAGAGATGTACAAATATTTGAGTATCGCAGTTGCTGATTATTCGTCGTGACACTGCATTTACTGAGAGAGTTAATGGATCACAAATCGCCTGCAGTCACTCGGAGCTCACCACGAATGATATCATCGAGTCACTGGATGTTGTATGGAGTCACTGCAGTCACCGGCCTGCCGCTCCGCGTTTCGTCAGCCAATGATGTTTTCCCTTCAGCCTTATTACAGCGACGAACCCATCGTCTAACAGTGCTGATATCCACTCTTGCGTCACTGCACACATTCTTTTTCGCGAGTCTGAAAGTGCGTATCACAGTCTGCATTCAAGAATTCTATCACAGAAAACTTTCTAGTATGAACATCGATGTCGGCCATTTTACATGCGACTGCAGTACTGGCGTCTGTCGACACGGAAAGTTACTACTCAAGACGATTGGAGAAGAAGCTTTGAGGAATAGCGTCAAATTGAAATTTTTCACTTAAAATATTTCATTTAAGGAGAAAAAATAGGAGGCTTTACTGTTTGACTTACCTCGTACTTCAAGCGAGAGAGATTGGACGATGGTTCGAAATCATATGGTGGCTGGAGGATCATTTTGTGGTTGCCACTTGTCACCGTATTGGTGCATATAGCAACAGTTTCCATCCAGCGCAGGTTAGCTTGTTGACCGCTCCACAGAAATCGAGACTGCCTCCTAAAGCACACCACCGGAGAGGCTACTGTGGGCTGTTTAAGCAGTTACACTATCCAGGCAACGGGCACTGGCAATGCTGGAGCCGTTGGATTTGTTTTAAAATCTGCTCGTGGACATGATGGAACTGAAACGTCACAGTAACTACTTCACAGATCTCATAACATATGACTTTGTGAAATCAAATAGACCTCAAAAACGCAATGCTGCAGCGAGCTCATTGCCATCCTTAGTGTTACTTTGCAGTAATGATTTAGATAGTTACAAATGTTTCAGCTATGAAAATCTGAAGGAGGACAATAGAAATAATTAACAAATGAACAACAATAGTCACTTAACAAAATATTCTCATTCTTCAAGCCGTGTCAAGTGGCTAACTGCCCACGAGTTTTCTGCGAGATCTCCTCTGCCCTTAGCAAGTGGCTGACTGTGAATGACGCTGCCGTGCTTATGTAGCAGGGCCGCCGCCAGTGACGTCACTGATGCCGAGTCCCGCACTAAATACGGCAATGTTTGGTGGCGCGACTTCCGCGCCCGCTCAAACTCCCAAACCGCAGTGTCCCAGGCCGTACTAGGCTACAATGCACCGTCTGTATTGTGGGTGTAGCCCCAAATTTTGATCTCTATCGACTGATTTGTTATGTTATCGCAGAAGCCTTTGGTGCGTTTAATCGTTTAATCGTCGAATGCAATTCGTTTTCCGTTTTCCAGTGCATGCATCGCTACAGATGATTTTCTGGGATAGCGTAGGAGGAAATACCTGTCGTGTTCTGTGCGACGCTATTCAATAGTGTGGACAATCTGACCGACACAAAGCTGCCCACACCCACACGGTATTTAGTATATTTCAGGTGTTCTGAGGCCTACGTTAGTTGCCGGATCTTTGCTGTGGGCCTGAAGACTGTGCCGATTTTATGTTTCTTTAGGAGCCAGCTAATCTCCCCTCCTCTAGAGCCACAAAACGGTCCAGTTTGATGTACCAAGGTCATCAGAACAGACCTTCATGTCCGTGAGGACATATGACGGAGGTATCTACATCCACACCCATACTCCGCAAGCCACCTGACGGTGTGTGGCGAAGGTATCGTCGATGTAGCGACAAAAGCAATTACGCGTTGCAGGAGCCGTGCCCAAGGCACTGTAGTCAGAATTCTTCATAATCAGGTGGGCTACAAATGGAACTAATGGGCTCTCTATCACGACGCCGCCGTCTGGTTGGAATACGGTGTCTTTAAATAAATCCACGAAGGTATCGTCAAAGAGCTGGGGCAGCAAGTCTGCAGAGTTCGTGATGGGGACACACGTGAATGGGGAAACCATTCCTTGACGGAGCCACAACCTCATCTACGCCTGCACAGCATTGAAGCCCGCGAAGCTCTTTAAGTTTTGGAAAAAGTTGAAAATCAGAAGAGACTAAGTCAGGACAGTGTGGAAGACGATCGATGACAGTGAATCGAAGGCGTCAGATTGTTGCTGACGTTGAAGCGCTCGTGTGTGGTCTGACATTGTCATGGTGAACGAGAAGGTGTTCCACGTCGTGGACAAACTCTTATAATTCGAAATACTATTACAGCACGCTGCTTCTCACTCACCGACATAGCTACTTTACTCACCATCATGTTACATCCCATAATTCGGAGCCGTCCAGCAACGGAGGGATGCAAACATGTAGACAGACGAAAAAACATATAGAACGCTAATAACGTTAGTTTTATTTAATAACGTTAAGAGATTTGACACACAAAATTCAGATAAAGTGTTTTTCAGCACACCGTCGTATATCAAATACGAGGTGCATTCAAGTTCTAAGGCCTCCGATTTTTTTCTCCGGACTGGAAAGAGATAGAAACATGCGCATTGTTTTATAATGAGGCCGCGTTCATTGTCAATACGTCCCAGAGATGGCAGCACCGTATGGCAGATGGAATTTTACCGCCAGCGGCGAGAATCAGAACAGTTTTATATACTTTAAATGGCGACGTTTTCCTTACTTGAACAGCGTGCAATCATTCGTTTTTTGAATTTGCGTGGTGTGAAACCAATTGAAATTCATCTACAGTTGAAGGAGACATGTGGTGATGGAGTTATGGATGTGTCGAAAGTGCGTTCGTGGGTGCGACAGTTTAATGAAGGCAGAACATCGTGTGACAACAAACCGAAACAACCTCGGGCTCGCACAAGCCGGTATGACGACATGATCGAGAAAGTGGAGAGAATTGTTTTGGGGGATCGCCGAATGACTGTTGAACAGATCGCCTCCAGAGTTGGCATTTCTGTGGGTTCTGTGCACACAATCCTGCATGACGACCTGAAAATGCGAAAAGTGTCATCCAGGTGGGTGTCACGAATGCTGACGGACGACCACATGGCTGCCCGTGTGGCATGTTGCCAAGCAATGTTGACGCGCAACGACAGCACGAATGGGACTTTCTTTTCGTCGGCTGTGACAATGGGTGAGACGTGAATGCCATTTTTCAATCCAGAAGCAAAGCGCCAGTCAGCTCAATGGAAGCACACAGATTCACCGCCACCAAAAAATTTCGGGTAACCGCCAGTGCTGAAAAAATGATGGTGTCCATGTTCTGGGACAGCGAGAGCGTAATCCTTACCCATTGCATTCCAAAGGGCACTACGGTAACAGGTGCATCCTACGAAAATGTTTCGAAAAACAAATTCCTTCCTCCACTGCAACAAAAACGTCCGGGAAGGGCTGCGCGTGTGCTGTTTCACCAAGACAACGCACCCGCACATCGAGCTAACGTTACGCAACAGTTTCTTCGTGATAACAACTTTGAAGTGATTCCTCATGCTCCCTACTCACCTGACCTGGCTCCTAGTGACTTTTGGCATTTTCCAACAATGAAAGACACTCTCCGTGGCCGCACATTCACCAGCCATGCTGCTATTGCCTCAGCGATTTTCCAGTGGCCAAAACAGACTCCTAAAGAAGCCTTCGCCGCTGCCATGGAATCATGGCGTCAGCGTTGTGAAAAATGTGTACGTCTGCAGGGCGATTACGTCGAGAAGTAACGCCAGTTTCATCGATTTCGGGTGAGTAGTTAATTAGAAAAAAAATCGGAGGCCTTAGAACTTGAATGCACCTCGTATAGGTATCCAAATGCGCCACAGAAATAAAACTCCACAAAAACTAAATCTAAACTCCATCCGAACAGGCCTCGGAAGGCCTAACGGTACCGACCTTCCACGCCAATAGGCGTCGCTGGATGCAAATATGGAGGGTCATGTGGTCAGTACACGGCTCCCCTGGCGCCTGTCAGTTTTCGTGACACGGGCCGTTACTTCTAACTCAAGTAGCCCTCAGCTGGCCTCACAAGGGCTGAGTTTAGACTGCTTGCCAACAGTGCTCGCCAGACCCGAGCGGTCACTCATCTAAGAGCTAGCCAAGCCCGACAACGGTTAACTTCGGTAATCTGACAGGAAGCGATGTTACCATTGCGCCAAGGCCGTTGGCAGAACCTCTACAGGCTACACGTAATATCAACGGAGCTTGAGCCATATTTTTTCATGTTTTGGTCAACACTGTCACCTCTGAAAGTTTGTCGGTGAAGTTCTGATTCAGCATTTGTATGTACAAATAACGTTAGTTTTGACTGATGGGCACTGCTTCAATATTTAACATGAGTGAGCATTTTGTGACGCAATGGAAAGCAGCAGCGCGCAGTTGATCTTCGGCCTTTGACTCCTTGGGTGTCAGTCTCTAGTCTAGAGCTGCTTTTGTTTCTTGAGAGTGGCACTGTTTCGGCGGGTGTGCCTTGTTGCAGGAGAGATAGTCAGGACAGGGACACTGCCACGCTAACTAAAGTGGTTAACTTTCTTTGGATGCCGGCGACTGAAACAGAACAATTTTCGTGAGTGCTGTCTTTGGCCTCAAAATAATTCTGATGAACATGACAATATTTGACGGTGTCACTCGTTGAGTGATTTCAGCGCCCGTTGAATCGTTTAAGGCAACCAACGACGTAAGGCAGGAAATTCAAGTTCGAGTTACCATCTACCACATATTTTCACATGTCGCTATTTAATTTCCTTCTATATCAAATTGCAGCTAATGACACAATTTCAGTTTCAGTATGTATGGTTGCGGGATCAAGAACGGTGTGTTCTCTTGGAAGTGTTTTGAAGGACGGACACCATACATACAAATACACTGAAGAGCCATAGTAACTGGTACATGGCCGGCCAGTGTGGCCGAGCGGTTCTAGGCGCTTCAGTTTGGAACTAAGCGACGGCTACGGTCGCAGGTTCGAATCCTGCCTCGGGCATGGATGTGTGTGATGTCTTTGGGTTAGTTAGATTTAAGTAGTTCTAAGTTCTAGGGGACTGATGACCTCAGATGTTAAGTCCCATAGTGCTCAGAGCCATTTGAATCTGGTACACCTGCCTAATACCGTGTAGGGCCCCAGTGAGCACTCAGAAGTGCCACAGCTCTACGTGGCATGGACTCGAATAATGTTTTAAGTAGTGCTGGAAGAAACTGACACCATGAACCCTGTAGGGCTGTCCATAAATCCGTAAATCGGAGGGGTTGTAAGGAATTCCAGACATGTACAATAATATTCATCTATGGGGAGTTAGGTGACCAGTGGAATTGTTTAAACTCAGAACAATGTTCCTGGATCCACTCTGTAGAAATTCTGGACGTGTGGGCTGTATCACTGTCCTGCTGCGATTGCTCAAGTTGTCGGAATGCACAATGGACTTGAATGGATGCAATTGATCAAACAACAAGCTTATGTACGTGTCACCCGTCAGAGTCGTATCTAGACGTTTCACGGGACGCATATCAATTCAACCGCATACACCCAACACCATTACGGAGCCTACAACACCTTGAACAGTATCCTGCTGACATGCAGGGTCCATGGATTCAAGAGGTTGTCTCCATACCCTTACACGTCCACCTGCTAGATATAATTTGAAACAAGACTCGTCTTACCAGGCAACATGTTTCCGGACATCAACAGTCCAATGTCGGTGTTCATGAGGCCAGGCGAGGCGTAAATTCTTGTATAGTGCAGTCATCAAGTGTACACGAGTGGGCCTTCAGCTCCGAAAGCTCATATCGATGATCTTTCGTTGAACAGTTTGCACGCTGACACTAGCAGATGGCCCATCATTGAAATCGGCATCAATTTGCGGAAGGTTGCACTTCTGTTACATTGAACGGCCTCTTCAGTCATCGTTGGTCCCTTTCTCGCAGGATCTTTTTACACCAGCAGCGATGTCGGAGATTTAATGTTTTATCGGATTCCTGATATTCACCGTCGTGTGGGAAAATCTCCACTTCATCGCTACCTCAGAGATACTGTGTCCCATCGCTCCTGCGCCGTCTGTAACACCACGTTAAAACTCACTTAAATCTTGATAACCTGCCATTGTTGCAGCAGTAACCGATCTGACAACAGCGCCTGACACTTTTTGTCTTTTATTGGTGTTGCCGACCGTAGCGCCTTATTCTGCCTGTTTACATATCTCTGTATTTGAATACGCATGCATATACCAGTTTCTTTGGCGCTTCTGTGTATATGCTCCTTGATGGCAATTAATGATAATTCACTGCACATGCACCCTTCGCTCTTCTTCTTGAGGGAACCAGCCTTTGGCTGCGAGCATAATAATGAAATGATCATTGGACAACATGTATGTAGTTTCCAAAGATTTGCGTTGGTCAGATATTGTCCTCGGATAGCCGAAGCGGTTAAGGCAACCGCACGTGTGAAGGGGGGAAATTCGGGTTCGAGTCTCGGTCCTTCACAAATGTTCACTTGTGTAACTACGTAAGAATTTCAGTTTCATCATGACAATTACGCTTCTTCGACAATATTAGTAAGCCCGTATGATTTATCCATGCGTTTTATTTATATATAATGTTCTTCACTAACTCGTCTACTACAGTATAGTGATCCAAGGGTCAGTTCTTTAATAAATGCGTGACTTTAGCGCATTGGCGTACAACAGACACTTTGGACACGGAAGTGAGCCAAGCTAATAGTCTGGGTTATACATTGCCCACATGAACAGCGGCTGGGTAAAACCGTTAGTGCAGTGGTAGGCTAAGGATTAGGGGGACTTTTTTTGAGATTTTGTTAATAATTTGGACGTAATGTATTGACAAGGTAGTTTTCAAGGCGGCTCGGTTGATAGAATACATCTGATAACACTGGCCAATGAGGAACCCAGTAATTTGCACCAACAGAGATCGTAAAGGACGCTTTCTGTCGCCTTACTGTCGAGTGTTCGCAAATTTTGGAAATTAATGTCTTTTTCATAGTCACAGAAAGTGAAACTGGGTTCCATTATGCAAGGACGACAAAAATATAGATCATTACTAAATGTGTTTGACTTATTCCCATCTGCTATTTGTTTGTATGTTGATTTCAGAGTTACATAATTCTATATACAAACAAATGCATTACTATCCTTTGAATTACGGAATACTGCAAGCCACATAGTTAGTGTATATATGATATTATTCTGCAAGCCCAGATAGTTTGATGTAAATTAACATCACAGAAAGATGACTTAACAGACAGTTTGTTCAACGATAGTCTTTCAAGTGTACACCACAACGATTCATCACTATGCAGATGATTGTTGTTCATTAATTCCATTCTTTTCAGTGATAAATAATTCCTCGTTAAGTGGAACGTTCACAGAGGACAGCAATGGAAAGAAACTTTTAATGCGTTGCCCTGAGGTCTGAATAATGATCTTTATATATCTACGATTTTTCACTAATAATATAGCCCTTGGACATTTTTGAAAGAGACAAAAGCAATCAGTGATAGTATATGCGAAACAACGAAGGCTACTTCAAAGCGTCTTTTTGAAAGAATTATGATATCTTTATGAGGCAAATACTCTGTCACTACATCTACATGGACACTCTACAAATCACGTTTAAGTGCCACCTTCACAGTTCTCTATTATTCCAATCTCGTATAGCGTGTGGAAAGAACGAAACCATCTGTCTTTCCGTACGAGCTCTGATTTCCATTATTTTATCGTGGTGATCCTTTATCCGTATGTAGGTCGGCGTCAACAAAATATTTTCGCATTGGGAGGAGAAAGTCGGTGATTGGAATTTCGTGAGAAGATTCCGTCGCAACGAAAAACGCCTTTCTTTTAATGATGTCCAGCCCACATTCTCTATCATTTTTGTGACGCTCTCTCCCATATTTCGCTATAATACAAAATGTGCTGCCCTTCTGTCCACTTTTTCGACGTACTCCTTCAATCTTATATGTTAAGGATCCAACATCGCACAGCAGTATTGTAAAAGAGGACGGACAAGCGTAGTGTAGGCAGTCTCCTTATTAGACCTTTTACATTTTCTGAGTGACTTGCCAATAAAACGCAGTCTTTGGTTAACCTTCCCAAAGCATTTTCTATGTGTTGCTTACAATTTAAGTTGTTCGTCATCATAATTCCCAGGTATTTTGTTTAATTTACGGCATCTAGGTTTGACTGATTTGTCGCGTAACCGAAGTTTAACGAATTGCTTTCAGCATTCAAGTGGTTTATCTCACACTTTTCGTTATTTAGGATCAACCACCAATTATCACACCATTCAGATATCATTTGTAAATCTTTTTGAAATTTGTTTTGATCTTCTGATGACTTTATTAGTCGATAAATGACAGCGTCATCTGCAAACAACCTAAGAAGGCTGCTCAGATTGTCTGCCAAATCGTTTATATAGACAAGGAACAGCAAAGGGCCTAGAACACCCAGCTTGGGGAACGCCAAAACCGTGTTCAGAACAGTGTTCTGACCCGTTTTGTGCACCAAGGAGGAGCGGCTCCGTCGTTTGTTAATTTATTTGGTATAAATCTCTCAATTGCTACCGACTCTATTTCTTTGAATTCAAGTCACGTCTGCTGTACATTTATAATATTGATTTGGAAGGTGTGGAGATTGTCTCTGAGGAAGGCGTCAAGTGAATTTTTATCTGCTTTTTTGAATAGCAACTGTATCATCTGCATTGGGAGGTCGGTAAAAGGGTCCAATTATTATTTTATTCCGGTTGCCAACAATGACCACTGCCCATAATAACTCACAGGAACTATCTACTTCGATTTAGTGACAAGGTAAACTACTTCTAACAGCAACAAACACGACACCGCCAACCGTGTTTAGCTAATCCTTTCGGAACACAATTAGGTTCCTCGCAATAATTTCAGCTAAGCTTATATGTGGCTGAATCTCCAAAAGACAGCTTACATTCATATGTGAAAAAGAAAAACACTAACTAATGAAGTAATGAACAATATTAAATATGTCAGCTGATTCAGAAAATTGTATCTATACAAACGACAATTTAAGTGCAGAAGATACATGTTGTGAGGATTCTTAAAGAATTTACAATTTCAAATACCTCATTAACAACACTGAGCGATAAATCATTTTGACGAATATTGATATTAGTTTTTCGCATTAATGCTAATAATGCCTGTTAATGTCAGCTATGATAAAGATGTTCATAAAAGTTGAAAAATCTAAGAGTTATCAAGCAGAAAAAAATTTTTAACTACTTATATAATCATTTCAGATGCCTGAAACACTGCAAAATTAACTTTAGAAGCGAAGCGAAAATACTTCTCATTGCTTTCTAGGGTTCCATAGATGAATTTTACGTCAAAAGTATGAAATTCAAACAGGTAATGCCATATCTGATACTATTGCTAAATTATACCCACTACAATATTTGTTGTTCACTATAACATGGACAGATAAGTCTCTATAAAAATGAAAATTGTTTAACGGATAGTAAGCTATCACGTTCGACATTATTAGGGCACGTCGTGTCAATATGTAAGTACCGGTTTTTATAAAGTTGAACCAAACTAAAAACATTCTGATCTATTTCGAGTTGCAGCATAGTTATTTTGAGTCATTGGTTTCAGTTTAAGTTTGGCAACCTTCTGTTATTTAAAACTTGTTATTAAGTTTTCTTACGTTTTGAGTTTATATCTTAAATACATCAGTTTCCTAAAGATCGTGGTGGACTCAATCGTTTACATTTACCTTTGAGTTTTCAAAACAATGTACGTACTCTGTTGATAAACGTAAACATAGTCCACAGTAGGCCGTACTGCGATGTTTATTTAGTGGTGTGATTAGATAATTTCAACTAAGGGTCATTGTCACATTTGTAACATGTGTATTTTATGCTACAAATATGATTGGCAATGATGCTTACTCGAAAGCAACTAATCGCACGACTAGAAAAAATCTCATTACCGCCTACTACAGACTATGTTTACGTTTATTGAGCATCTGGAGGCAGTGAATCACCACAAACACATAAAAAATGTTTCTGTTGAATTGGCAGGATGTATTCTTAAAATGTTTTGCCTAGATGTATTAACTGTATGTTTCGGATACTTAGCGTAATGTAATTTTTGTGAATAATAATAGGTGGAGAGATAGAGAGAGGCCGATAGAGAAGAGAGAGAAGGAGGCGGGGGTGGGTGGGGGCAGACAACTGAAGGTGAAATGAGCTTCAGATTTCGTGGAGCTGGGGTATGTACAGGGTGTAACAGGTAAAATCACCGATATTTCTATTAGTGACCAAGGACGGTGTTCCGAATTCTGTAAGTATTTACGTCATTTGCAGACTAATAACCATAGCCATTACAACTGGTGCTGATTTTATGTTGGTTAGTACCTCAAAGTTTATGTGGCAACGGGAAGCTAGTAATATTTACTTTCCCTAGGCAGTACAATAGGTGTCGAAGTGTGGACACTTGAACGCCGAACAACTGGTAATCTAGCTACCCTATTTACCTAATATTTTTCTACGTATTTGTATAGTCCAATATTTCTACTTCTGGTGCCTAAAGCCTCCTCGCCATATTTCTCTTGTCCAAATATTCTCCTTTTCTTTTAAGGTTCATGAATGAATAATTTTGGATTCATTATTGTAACTGGACCAAGTTTCTGTCCTGTTACTCTTATTTGTTGCATTTTTACAAGGTAATTCCTTATTGATCGAAACATCTTTTGTTATATGAACGTTTATGTTTATTTTCTGACAGCTTCTTTTTACCTGCCATTTGAGTGAACTCGTTTTTCTAGGCACACAAAAATGTTTGCCTCAATAATGTTAACTGTTTTCATTGATGCTGTCGTCCTTAGGCTAAATTTTAATTATGTCATTTCATTGTTAGTAATGACCTTTGTTATTTCGAAAACGGAGATGTAGTGTTGCATTCTTTATCTTTCATGTTATTCCCTATCATTTGGGTTGTGGAACGACCAGGTAAAATGAGTACATATCTACTCCTGGGGATTTTGTATCTTCCATATCGGATTCCTCTGCTTTACTGAAAGTTTGGGTCATTATGACATACAAATTAAGCCGACTGATCTGTTTCAGATGGCACTACCTGGAGAGCTGTCGGGAATGAGCGGCCCGCTGATGGTGGATCCCACGGGCGAGCTGCTGTTCTTCCCCATACAAGACGACTATGCCATCTACTGCTGGAACACCAGCAAGCCACACGACCCTCAGAATTTCCGTTTGCTCATTAAAGATAAACACCGCATGAAGTATGTCTCCAGCATACAGATAGACCCTACGAGTGGGCGACTATGGGTGCTGACCAACCGTTTTCCTTCGTTTGCAACAAATACCGTCGACTATTCAGATGTTATTTACTATATTATGTACATTAGCATAAAAGGAATAGTATGTTAGGTTTCCGCACTACACAGCTCAGATCCCTGGTTAGTCAGTCTTGATGTGACGATAGTTTATGAAATACGTAATTGTACACAATATAAAAATTATTCCATGAAGCAGTTTTATACTGTTTCATTTTGCAAGTATAAATAAAAAAAGCCTTCAGTGACAACTTTTCGTGTTTTGTGAAGTACATGATGCAGTCCGAGTCCTATGGGTCCATCAGGTGTAATTTGTTTTAATAAAGGCTTCCTTTTTTTCTCTTGAATGAGGTGACATGCATATTGCTGTCATAAAAAGGTTTGATGTTAGGTTATAACATGCTAAATAGCGGAAAAGATGAACAGTCTAAATTTACAACATAATCCAAGAAAAGAGTTTTTTAAGTTTTAGTGGCATCATACATTCTTTTCTTCATCCTGTTCGTACATGTCACTTCACTCAAGAGGTACATTTGCTTACACTTGTTAATAAACCCTACACAGATGTTTTTGGGCTTGGTGTGATGAAAGATGAATTCATTCGTAGTGATAAATATCTTATTATTAAACAATTGACATATTCAGGTAATAACTTTAGACAGGACTTTAAAATTACTGAAAGAACTGTGGCTTGCGAAATCTGTTTGTTCATTTAGCATAGATTCTGGATTTTTGTTTTTTGATTTTGTGGAGGTATATATCCAGTTTTTCTAACAGATTTAGGACTTCATTATGTAGTACTACTAACCTGTTTGCTAAATTTTGGATGACATGTTTCGTCCCCAACATATGTTGTGCAATAACTGATTTTTCTAAGTGGTTGAGGCTGAAAGCACTTACGTGTTCTTGAAAACGGAATTTGAAGTGTCTGCCTGTTTTCTCTACATATGAAATGCAGGACAGCTGGGACAAGATACTTTGCACATTCCACTGTTGTTGTATGTTTGTGTATTTCGTTCTATGTTATGGACGAGTAACTTTCCTAACTTACTATTAATTGAGGATGCAACTGTTATATTTTTTTTTTTTTTTGAAGTGGTTAGGGTTTTGTGATATGGGGCCCAGATACGGGATGTGGACAAATGTTTCTATTCTTTCACAGTGTGGCAATTCGTTGTCTTACTTTTGTGTATTTGTCTGTCTGAATTCTCAAGTGTTTTGGCTGTGTAGCCATTACTTATTGCAATCCTCTTTATTGTATCTATCTCATTCTTGAGGGTGTTTTCTTGTAAATCAAGAGAGTGTACTCTGTGTAGCATGGATCTAAATGCAGCATGTTTCTATGTGGTGGGATGGCGTGATGAGTTCTCCAGTATTATGTCTGTATATATGTGTTTCCTGTGTATGCTGTATTTATACTGCAGAGTCAAAAATCTCATCCTGGAAACATCCCACACGCTGTGGCTAAGCCATGTCTCCGCAATATTCTTTCTTTCAGAAGTGCTAGTTCTGCAAGGTTCGCAGGAGAGCTTCTGTAGAGTTTAGAAGGTAGGAGACGAGGTACTGGCAGAGGTAAAGCTATGAGGACGCAGTGTGAGTCGTGCTTGGGTAGCTCAGTTGGTAGAGCACTTGCCCGCGAAAAGCAAAGGTCCCCAGTTCGAGTCTCAGTCCGGCATACAGTTTTAATATGCCAGGAAGTTTCACATCAGCGCACACTCCGCTGCAGAGTGAAAATCTCATTCTGGAATGTCTTAAACTGCTTATGATGGAACGATACAGGAATACTCTCTTGTGATTGACAGACTGTTCGACATGGTCTTCCTGTAATACAATTGACGGAACTTTATCGAAGTCTGTGAAAGTGACTTTGACCACTGAGCACCTGCTTCAATGGAGTGATATATGTATTTGTAATATGCTCGATGGCAACAAGGAGACAGTATTTGTTTTCCAATATATCAAAAGAGAGAGACATGGTAATACTTTATAGTAAGTTCTATTACAAGGAGTGGTATAATCCATTAAAATCTGAATGCAGATAGTTCTCTCAAAAGTACACCGATTTTGCTCTTAAAACGAATAGAATTCGGTGGTGTCTATTTTAATGGAATCATGACAGTTTTTATCATCATGACTGCCTGTTTAGAAATACGTGTTACCGCAAGTCCTGTATTATTTCGTACTTCACAACCTGTAATTATAAAGTAATTAACACTTGAACAGCAGCTTCTTGTGACAAATAGAAATAGTAGTGTTTTTCATTACATGTGAAACAGGGTGTGATGATCAAATTGCTTACGGAAGTAGAACGCATGTATCTCCTACTACTTCGAATGATTGTCTCCTGGTTGATAGAAACTTTACAGGCAGGTCGGCAGAGGAGAGTTTTGGAGCAAAAGTGTCAAATACAAGCACGAATACAGTATTTGTTTTCGATGTATTGGAAGAGAGAGAGAGAGAGATGTGGTGAAACCTTATAGGAGGTTCTATTACAAGACAAGTTCTAATGATTTGTTTCGTATATGCCAGTGTGATATAGCATAGCAATGGTAAAACGTGACCTGCCATAGTGTACGAAACAGCAACATCCTCTTGAATTACAGCTCGTTATTGTCACACGGAAAATGATTATCTTTATTTCGACACGTAAGCAAATGGTATGAAAGGATGTATTTTGTAATTTTATTTCGCTTTTCTGAAGTGTTTGTAATACACACGTGCATGACAGTTTATTTACAGACACTGATTTGTACGTGAGGGATGCTTTCAGGTCGTGTAATGTGTCCATGAAGCTGAAAAAAATTGGCTAGGATACATTTTTTTTCTTTGGAGTTTAAATTTTCTCTTTTCCTTTACTCCGATTGTGGTTTCGAAATAACGAGGACATTCAGCTGTCATCTTGGTAGTTTTTGCACTAAAATTATGTAAACTTCTTTCTCCGATTTCATGCAGGGTAAACACGTATAGGGGCTGTATAGCCCATCCTCTGCAATCTGATCATCTGTAATAGGCGACGGTGTTGTAGTTTTCTTTTCCACTTCACTGGACGCGGCAAAACAATGGGGTTTGAATTGAATCCTGCAGTCGACCGTAAGATCTATGTCGAATTTGACTATAAAACTAAAAGAATATGGACTCCACCTACTTTCGCCCTAAGAGGACATTTATTATCGTTTCGATTGCGTTTCCTTTTTAATAGATGCTCGATTATAAGGGATGTGTTAACGTTAAATACATTTGTTACAGTGAAATGTCTTCCTCGCTGAACGGTGGTCCTATTGGAGGAACTGAGGGTGTGCTTATTCTGTCTGTTTGCCGACACAGCTGCGTACTGTTCAGAGGACAGTGTGGGGATTGTGTGTTGCAGCTGCATTTTAGCTGAACAGACAAGGTGAACTTGGGGTGGGCCTCATTAATCGCACATAGTTTAGATGGCATTACTTGCTTTTGCATATGTTAAGGGCCGATGCCTGAACCGTCACCTCATGGACGGCCGGGTGCCGCACGCATCGTCCCCGCTCGTCCGCCCACGGAAGGGCGGTATGTCGTAGAGAAACTGCGTAACGCGCGACAGCAGCTGCCTTTTTCTGATGAGCAGAAGTTTAAAAAAGCTATCTGTTGAGTTCTCTGGAATGTTTATTATGTTCCGCGGGTTCCAGTCTTTCCAAAAAATATGTTTAAAAGATTGCATGAAGTGTCCTGTTCTTGTCTTTTATCTTTATGTGACTGATGTGTAATTAGAACACTGAAGTATTTCTCATCAATTGTGTTAGCGTATATTGGCTTCAGTTATCTGGGATGCAGGGCGATTGTCAAGTAATGTAGGGGGAGGCGTTAGCAGCGAACTCTGACGTTAGAAGCGATAGATACAGTCATCAGCTGCATGCTTACAGGTCATACAATTATTAAGCTCCCCTCTGTCCAACACCAACTTCTCGTTAGTTAAACAATTTCCCACCAAATATATAAAGATAGTACCTGCCACTGAATCCTTTTTCCTGCCAGCTTGTAGGTGAAGGGTAGAGTTTTAGCAAGTCTGCCACCAGTTTCGAGGGCTATTGTAATTTTTTTTTCACCAGGAGGAGAACACCAGTTGTATGGAATTGTCAATTTTTGAGCTGTGTTGCGATTTTAGGCACTCCTTGTGTGTGCTATGCACATGGTTGTATAATTAGAACCGATCTTTATGTTAAACTATGTAATCAGGGCTGATCTTTACTTCAGTTATCCAACCAAAATAAATAAAGTACACTCATATAACCTTCCTTTCCTGCATCTGAACAGTTTAGATGAGGTAGGGGTGCACTTGTGCATTCTGTCCGGAAGGATCACCTTTCGAGTCCCAGAAAGGGTGCCGCCACTTTTAGTTTCCTACCAATTCCCTGATGGTGGGATGCCAGCACAGCCCTTCGACAGATAAATATTTTTGCCAAAATTCGAAGTTCCAGCCAGTAGGGTAGGTGGGCATGGGGAATGGGAAGGCCGGGGAGGGGGCACGAACAGACTTGTCAGCTGAGGAAAACACATGACGGCACCGCGGGGTGGGGTGGAGGTGCGGGAATAATTAATTGATCAATTTAATTAATTTACATATCAATGTAATATCAAAATTGGGACGAGAGACCCATCACCATTGTACTGGTAGTTACATCAGAAGGTGCACTTTAATTGTAACCAGCAAAATGTACTGCATTTAAATCCATAGAAACCGTAATATTTACAGCCAATGCACAAGCCACAACCTCATCTATGGCAAAAAGAAAAGAAAAGGAAAGGGAAGGGTAAGAAGTAGACAATGTCGGAAACTGCATACTGCGGTTTCCAAGGCCGCTTCTTTGTGTGATTCTAAAATTGGTCACTGGACCGTATCACTGACCACATAACATCTTGTGTTCTAGGTTCTAAGTGCACTATACCAAGTGAGCATAAAAAAGTTTAGTATAAGTTTTAGATATTTAAGAAGCCGCAGTATCATGAATAGCGATTATTATAATCAGTCCACTATGACGTCGGACAGAGTATCTTAGAGCAGTAACGTCATTATGGTAAAGCCATAGCGCTCTGTTATGTAGATGGAAAAATACATCCCCGATACTATGTTAACTACTGACTGGTACTGCTGCAGTCACCCGACACATAATGAGTGTTGTGCAACACAAATAGTGTGTACAGAAGGCCTGTGAAAGTGGTATGCACGTGAGGGACCAACCGTCATCAATTTTCTGTGCAAGTCGTTATAGACAGAATATCTGAAGTTACATGCTAGTGAGGAAGGTGTTTGATTTCATACTACTAAAGAGGGTTTGGTTTCTTGGTGGATATTTCAAAGACAGCTAACCATTTAGTGCTTCGAGTTGAGAAGCCTATCTCTCAACCTGACTCCAACAACGCATATTTGCACAGCTGAGAGGAGCACGGAATTAGCAAATATTTAGTTTCTTATGAGGGTAATGGACACCATCAAGAAATATATTATTCACTGTTAAATATGTCATTCAATTTATTGGGTTACTAATGTTGTCACACAAGTAAGCATATAGTACAGTATGGTAGTGACTGAGGCTCCTATACTCTTTATGGCTGGTAGGTGGTCACAGAATCGGGTGCTTAGACACACTGGGGAGGAACAGACATGCTCTACCCCACTCAGTATTATATTCGGTAAATTCTAGATTCATAAAAGGAAATTCTATAAAATTTATGAGAAAGTTTCACTGCTACTGTTTGTAAGAAACTACCTTCATATACAACCGTCCTGTAGCAACCACATCTATGCAGGTAAAGAACTGCACTATATTGTATCGCCAGACACGAGGTTTTACGCTTGTTTTCTCCTGATACATAACTAATCGACCATTCATACAGTATAACATAAATGTTTACATAGAGATGCTAAAACTTCTTTTTTTATGCAATCGCACACATCTCATTTCCAATCTAAATGACCTGAACATTCTCACTGACGCCGTCATAGCATCTTTAGAGATAAAAATATATTTACCAATGCGCTTACATTTCAAACTCAGAACACAGGGTGAATCAAAAAGAATCATCCGATTTCGCACGCCTATATTTCTGAAACCAATAAACATATACAACGAATTCTGTTCGACATATACAGTCAATTTTGTTTCTTGGTGAACGGGAAACACAAAAAGTTTCTTTTCGCACCTTTTCGTAGGTGTTCAATGTGCCCCCTTTGCGATGCACGGCATACGTCAATGCGGTATTCAAATTGTTACGACACTGCAGAGAGCATTACTTGAGTTACAGCTTCCACAGCTGCTGTTACGCGATCTCTCAGTTCATTCATTTTTGTTGGTGTCGGAGGCTCATAAACCGAGTCATTGATAAACCCGCACAATAAATAATCACATACAGTCAGGTCCAGTGACATTGGAGGTCAGTAATGTAAGGCTGAATCATTTGGTCCAGTGCGACCTATTCAGCGTTCAGTAATCCCTTGATTTAAAAATTCCCGCACTTCCAGATGCCAGTGTGCCGGTGCACCATCCTGTTGGTAAATGAAGTCGTTCGAATCAGTCTTCCACTGTGGAAAAAGAAAATTCTCATGCTTATCGAGATATGTGCTTCCTGTAACAATGTTCTAAGGAAAGAAAAATGGACCATACACCTTTTGCCGTGAAACTGCAGAAAACACATTAAATTTTGGAGAGTCCATCTCATGTTGTACGTCTTCATGTCGTTGTTCCGTGCCACAATTTCTCACATTATGACGATTCACTTTTCCGTTTAAATGGAATGTTGCCTCGTCACCAAGCAGTCTAAGAAAATTGTCATCCTGCATCTTCCCAAGAACGAAATTACAGAACTCCACACGTTGTTCTTTGTCACCTTCACTAAATGCTTGCAGAAGCTAAATATTGTATGGTTTCACGTGTAAACGTCGACGCAACACACATCAGACGGATATCTAGTGTATGTTGAGCTGTCCAGCTGCACGGCGAACGGATTCCTGTACACTCCTTGTGAAACTATGGCGCATGCGTTCGACGTCTGTGTCAGACACCCAGGGACTCCACGGCGATTTGCCTTTAGACAAACCATCTGTGTCTCGGAATTGTTCATGCCATCGTCTAATGCTCTGTGCTGTAGGAAGATCCACACCATACCTAGCGTGTAAGTCACGCTGAACAGTTATCACTGAAGAGCACTGAGGAAAACGTAGACCACAAAAAGCTTTCTGTTCTCCCGACACAATTTTTGCTAGAGCTGAAGTGGACGCACACTGTTGCTACCTAGCGGGGACCATGTAAGACGCGATAGTTTGTTCTTTCCAACAGGCTGCCCTCCGTTCGTTTCTTCACCGCATCCATTAAGTTTCCACAACTCGTTTCGACCGTGGATATCAGGTATACAAAGTATTGCACTTGCTAAAGATTACTATGTAAATTTTGTTGACAATATTAATAAAGAATCATTGAGGAAAACAATTTCGTACACTAACCACTCCACATTTTCTTCCACTTCATCAGTCGTTAGCAAGGATAATAATAAGAAATAACACACCATTCCTTACTGCTACCACTTTCCAGGAGGAATCGGTAAAAATGTTTAATAGGGTAACATAAATCCCGCGTTTCTTACAGCGAAAATTGAAGGTGCGAAATATAGACACAGTCACATAGCGAACCATGTAACAACAAAGGGATTTACTCGATTTCTTGTGATGACTGCTCTCAGAACCACATAAAAAAAAGTGGCAGAGGTGTCGACATTCCCTTTAAATAACATCTCAATTTGAACAGTTCGAAATCCACACTAACATCTCACTTATACGATAAGCAACACTGTTTCAGATCTTCATAATAAATTAGAGATACTACATAAAGATGTCAAGGGTGGTGTTTTAAATGTGCTTGAGGAGACATATACCGTAAATTCCTTCAGAGAGTTCCCTGATGATACTCAGAACAAGTAAACGGAATTAAGACAGCGAGCTTTACTAGGCAGTGCTGAGTATTTGAATTTTTGATGTCTGGGGTCTCAACATCTAACTAGTTGGACAGCACACTGCAGGTTTTTTTCATTTTATAATTATATCCAAGTTACTCTTATTGCTGGTCGACGTATGGGTCATTTTGATTCATTTATTGTGTACATTGTTTTAATGTTGCGGAAATTAATAGCAAGATTTAAAAAAAAGCACCTTACTTTCGTATCACCCACGTTCTAGTCATATGTAATACGGATAACTGAGTCTAATAGTTTGAGTGTCGACCGCACTTCCTCAGCATAGCACTAGCAACGCGTTTCTCGTATCTTATGTGTTGCTCGAGTTGGTTCGATTTCCTTATCCGTCTCAGCAGCAGGATGGGAGCTATAGTGCACACCCCGGCCACTTCGATTACTATTTTGTTGCTGACAAACACATTAAATTGGGTCGGCTTCCGGTAAGGTCGACCTTCTTCATAATCTGTTCCCTTTTGCTCACTGGTGGTCCTCAAAATATGTTTAATTTTATACGGTGTACTTGCATAGATTAATGTTATTAGTTTCATCATTAACTTTATTTATTTGTAATCTTCAGTCATTACAGTATCCGATAATTTCAGGGGTAGCATTAACAAGAGGAATTACCCATTGCTTGACAGAGACCCACAGGAACACTTTTTAATCGGTCAGGTGATGCCAATTCATCGTGATATTCACACAAGTTCCATTTTTGTCTGTTTTTTCTACCTCATACTGATTTTAATTACTGCTCCATTGCTTTTTACTCAGTGATCGCATTCTGATTATTTATTCCATTCCTTCGCTCTTATAGCCTGGAGATTCATCAATGATGATGGTTTTACGATTGAAGAAGACAGAACTTTGCCTCTCGACGCCCACTGTTACTCTGCGGCATTTTGTAATAGCTTCGTATACCATAGGACATACCATGGTTAGTAATCATCTTTTGCTATTAAATTACAAATCCTATTCATTGTAGACGAACAGGCCCGTTTTTTGTCGGGCCTAAGTGATTCAAATCTAGTTTCCTAAACGGACAGATAATATTTTCTTCCTCGTTTAAAGTTATTGACTCAGTACTTTAAAATATCTCAGATTAATTCATTTCCGCGTTATTACACTATTAATTTGCAAAAATGTCTGTACAGATATACACCATAACTGCAACTTAAACGTTCCGAAACCTGTTTTCGATTCTGTAATCGACTTCAAGAAATACAGCTACTGCGGACTACATGACTTCATATTTTAAAAGTTTTAATCTCTATGTAAACAGCTATGTTATACTTTAACAATGGTCAGGCAACTATATATAAATACATCAGTTGTGGCTGCCCTAGTTTTAAAATTATCTTCTCCTGGTAACCAGCATAAATTTCGCAAATGTCAATCATATGATGCTCAATTCTCGTTCTGCGAGCTTGGTATCCTCATGGATCGAGATTAGTGGGCAAATTCAATAGTCTGAGCTTCCCAAAAGTTTTCTATTACAGAAGGCAAAGGTATAGTCCTTATAAATAAAATTCACGTGGGATATTTAACGTTGTTCTGAGCCCAACCGTAACGATGTATCTTGAACATAATGACGTCACCAACTAGCATGCGTTCCAGAAACATCGGTCATAAGAAAACAAAACTAGCACTCTACCCATGTGACATACTACTATCGAATAGATGAACATACCCGGTATCAAATGAAATTTTTTGTAGGGAGGACGCTGGATGTTAGCTTACATGTAATTTAAAGATGTGCGTCAAGAAAATGTATTGGGACCCTTCCTGTCCATGTTGTAGGAGAAGAGTAAGTCTCACAGGTCATCTCACTCTGAAACCACTGCGGACGAGTGACGTAGTGTCACAACAGAGTATCTGCTATGGGTTTCCTGCAGAAAAAGCCTTGCTGCGGTACGGATAACAGGTGCATCTCAGTGTGGGAGTGAGATGGCGCGGCAACTGTAAACGTATTCCAGAGTTGTAAAACGGGGGCCGGTACAATTGTTGTGGCCGAAACCTCTAAACTGCACACAGTTTCAGCGTGAAATTCTGGTGGTGTACAGACCAGATGCGCTGTTATGAATAGCCGTAGAGAAATTCTGCAAACTACTGAACCAAGGCCGCAGAGACGCGGGTGAAGTAGATCGTGAAGGAAGGCCATGCACATTGGCCACAGACAACAATGACCAGATAGTGGAGGAACTGATTCGCAGCAGTCACAGATTTTACGACTATGAGGACGTTCACACAGCGGTTCTCGAATCTCCCCGTGATAAAGGGACGGATTTCTATCATCGTAAAACTGAATGATTGGCGGAATGCTCCGACTGTTGTTCACAGACACTTGGTGACTACGTTGAGGAATGTGTCATGCATCTGTGTCAATATCAAGTGCAGTGCACTTGGCCTGTCACAACAATATTTAGCTTATTTTTGAAGCAGTTACGTTAATGGGCTCGTAGATAATTTGAATAGTAACACCAGACATTTTGCATATGACGTAGCTATTCGTAATGAAATAAACACTGAAAAAAGCTGCATAAATTAACAGATATTGACAATAGAAGGAATTTTTCACTCTGCAGCTGAGTATGGGCTGATATCAAACTTCTTTGTAGATTAAAGCTGTGTGACAGTCCTAGACTCAAACTAGGGACTTTTGTCTTTCGCGAGCAAGTGTTCTACCAGTTTAATTAATGTTTATTTCAGAAGTGCCACCCCTGCAAGTGACGCAGGAGAACTTCTACGAACTTCGACAGGTATCTGAGTAGGTAATGGTGGAAAGACAGCTGTGAAGACAGGTCGTTAGGCGTACTTGAGTTGTCCAGTTGGTGACAGTCTGCTTCCGGCGGTGGCGCGACACGGACCTGTTGCCCGGCCGCGGGCGCGCGTGGACGAGGAAGTGTTTACACCGCCGGTGCTCGCGCGGGTTGTGGTCTGACTCGATCGCCATGGCACACAATTTTCGAAAGACTACGATCCAGTTTACGATCGACAACGAATATGCCAGACCCAAAGCTTTCGAAATAGAGCGTTTTTTGAGGGAAGAAGTTCGTTTACCTGCTGCGGACATAACTGGAATACACCTGTCCATTGTCAGCAGTACAATGTACGTAAAGATGACCGATGAAGCTGCGTGTGAAAGAACTCTCTCCGCTGCTCAAAGAGGATTTAAATTTCTACACTCCGATGGCCATATCAGCGGTGTAACAGTAGCTCCTTCAGGAATTGGTGTGAGGGTCATTCGGATCTTTGAATTGCCGTTTGAGGTGACAGAATCGATGGTTACTGAATCGTTGCGACCGTATGGAACGGTACTTAGTCATACGCCTGAGCGCTGGGCAAGCTTTAGCACCTATCCTGTGCTAAACGGCGTCCGACAGGTGCGGATCGTCCTTACTAAGCATATCCCTTCTTATTTATACATTGGAGGATGTCGAGCTATTGTGATTTACGATGGCCAGCCCCGCACCTCTTCTGGCTGTGGTGGAGCGCATACAAAGCCGCGTCGTGCAACTGCCACACGGAGAAGCGTCACAGCGAGAAGTTCCCACGCAACTGCCGATGACGTACGTGTCGGTGGCCCGCCGTGAGGTGTTGCCCAGTTCGGAGCGTGACAAGGACGTGTTTCTGCAAGAGCAGACCGAGTTACGGGAGCATGGAGGTGACTCGGAGAATGTCCCTACACCCACGTAACATCAGTTGAGGGAGGAACCTTCCAAAAACTCACATGTAGCACGCGGCGTGGAAGTAGAGGTCGAGACAGTGGCGCCGGCAACGGACCAACGAACGATCGACGAACACAGTGAGGCAACAGAGGGCAGGGTACGCAAACAGCGGTCGCCGAAGAGTCGCAAAAAGCGTCACCATAGTTCGGATGACACGTCCCCCCCTAGCCTAGGGGACACGGAAGTTATCCTAGCCCAAGAACTGTCTGACACGGAACACGTGCCTCTAGAGGACGCTGACAGGATTCCGTCAGATGGTGACCGGATGTCCTGGCTTTCAGACGGTACCTCTTCATTGACACCGACTGACCCAGCGCTGCCGACGAAGGAGTCAGGGACGCCAATGTCCCGGCAGCCACATCGAAATACATCAGAGGACGTTTCTCAGATTGATGATCACTGCGACGGGGCGGAACCAGTCGAAGGCATACAGGAATTGCCACCCCCAAATGATGACAACTCACTTACAGGATGCACACCACGGAACGACAACAACGGAGGGCAACCCGTTGGCGGGCACCCCTCTGAGCACGAATAGTGGACTAAAGCCCTTGGAGTTCTCAGTGACATGTCACGAGCATGACAACGACAACGGACCAAACATATAAGGGGGCACAGTGAACATTAACACAGCACGTTCGCTTGCAAAGATAGAACTTCTCCGGGACATGATTTACGCCACAGACGTTGATAATCTGCTGATGCAGGAAACCTGCAATGCTGCTTTTCCCGACGTGCATGGATACAACACTTATCTAGTGCCGACTCCAGATGGAGGACGTGGCACAGCGATACTAGTCCGGGAAGGGATTCCGATGTGTGACCTCGATTACCTTCCTTCGGATCGGGGTTTGGCTATGACCGTGAACGGCATTCGTATTGTCAACATCTCTGCACCCTCCGGATCTGACAATCGACAGGCGCGTGCACGATTCTACTCGGAGGAGATTGCCCTCCGTTTCCATGGGTGGTATGAGCACATCTTGGTAGGGGGAGATTTTAACTGTGTACTCGCACCGAAGGATCAAACTCCTAATTTCAGCTCGTGCCACGCTTTGAACACGATCTGCCGGGACATGGCCCTAATGGACACGTGGGACAAGATCCATGGGCAGCGAGAGGGCTACACATATTTTACTAGCCACTCGGCGAGCAGGCTGGATCGGATTTATGTTTCTGAAAGATTACGGGATCACGTGTTGGCTGCTGAACGTTGGCCCACAGCTTTTACGGATCACCTTGCATATTTATGCACGTTAACCCTCCCACGGCAGTGGGTCTGGCGGAGTCGTAGTTCCTGGAAACTTAATTCATCCTTATTGGTGGATCTCGAATGTCGCCAGCGGATCGAAGAAACATGGCAGACATGCACTCGCCGTCTGCCGCTGCACCGTGCGGTTCTTTCATGGTGGCTACAATGTGCAAAACCGGCGATACGAAGAGCTCTCATAACGTATGGCAAGGAAAGAGCGAAATGGCTCAGAGATACACTTGATTATTACTACATGGTGCTCCGCGACCTGTCCTCCAAGGCCCCATCGCCCGAGCGTCAAGCGGAAGTCCATCGCATTCAGGCCTGCATTTTATCGATCACGAGACGTCAACTGGAGGGACTTTCGATCCGTGCTCGGTGCTTGGACAACGTCGATGGCGAACGTATTAGCATGCATCATGTGTCCAAGGGACATGAGCGTAATCGCCTATCCCTGATCACAGTGCTCCATGATGACGATGGTCGGCCCTTGACGTCACAACAAGGCATTGCTGCTGAGTTTCTGGAGCATTACCGCCTCCTTTTCACTGGGACGCCGACGGACAAGCGGCCAGGAGAAGAAATTTTGCGACAGATAGAAACGGAGGTGGATGGTCCGGATGCAGAGGGGCTATTGGAACCCCTAACGGAAGATGACATCCGGGGCGCACTCACGAAGGTTCAAAATGGTTCAAATGGCTCTGAGCACTATGGGACTCAACTGCTGTGGTCATCAGTCCCCTAGAACTTAGAACTACTTAAACCTAACTAACCTAAGGACATCACACACACCCATGCCCGAGGCAGGATTCGAACCTGCGACCGTAGCAGCAGCTCGGCTCCGGACTGGACCGCTTAGAACCGCACGGCCATCGCGGCCGGCTGCACTCACGAAGGGTGCGGAGCATAAATCCCCTGGGCCAGATGGGTTGGCACTCGAGTTTTATCGCGCATTTGCGGATTTGATGATGCCCCAGCTGGTATTGACGTATAATGAGTTATTGAGCCCTGACATGGACGTTCCGTCGTAGTTCACAGCGGGACTGCTTATACCAATACCGAAATCGACAGCGAGTATCAGCGCCCATTAATTTAGACCGCTCACGATGCTCAATACTGACTATAAGATCTTTGTCCGAATGTTGGCGGCAAGGCTCAAGACTGTAATTTTCAAGACAATACCACCAGACCAGGCTTGTCTAGGGGTTCGGAGCAACATACATTGTATCCTAGGCGAATACCGTGACGTAATTTCCCTGACGGAAGCTTGTCGCATGCGAGCGGCGTTCGTATCGGTGGATTTTGATCGTGCCTTTGACAGGATCAACCACGATTTCCTTGACTCGACCATGCGACGCATGGCGATACCACAGGATTTTATTACCGTCCTCATGCGTCTCTTTCGCGGCGCTTGTTCCACGGTGAGAGTCAATGCAGGGAGGTAGGAACGATTCCTATTTGCAGCTCAGTTAGGCAAGGATGTCCCTTGTCGATGATACTGTTTACAATAGCGCTCGAACCATTGATGCAGACTCTTAGACGGACTCTAACAGGCGTCCGACTCCGTGCGAGCTCTTTCACGTGTCGTGCATATGCCGACGACTTGATGATACTCGTCCGGTCGGAGAACGAAGTAAGTGAGGTGGTTACCCTTCTTACTACGTATGGAGTAGCTGCGGGAAGCAAGGTCAACATGAATAAAACCAAGATCATGCACATCGATTGAGGACTGGACTCTCTGCACAGTCCGTTTACGACGGTGGACATCTTGTGATGCTCAGGTGTATTGTTCACCCGATCGCTACAGAAATCAGCAGCGGCGAACTATCGACGTCTCCTCCAGCACGTCCGACTGCACGTACGCAACAATTCACTCCGGACGCACGACCTGCTCCAAAGGGTGGACTACACTAATGTTCACCTGGCCTTGCGACTGCCGCACCTGGCACAGGTACTGCCAATGCCACATGGTATTGCTGACAGATAAATGGCGGCCTTTGGATACTATGTCAGCCAAGGAATGTTGTTTAAAATCAAATACGAGACTTTAACTCTCCCACACCATTCTGGAGGATTTAACCTTACGGATGTGCGGAAAAAGGCTCTAGCTCTATACCTTCGAGAGACGCTACGAACTTGGAACCAACGGCAACACGCCATCACATCGGCCATCCTGGATGTGCTTCTTCCCACGTCGTTTGAACCGCCGGTGGCGGTAGGCACAATTTCGGCCTCTTTTGCTCACGTCGCGCGATTCTTTGTTGATTTTAGTTATGTTCAGTTACAGATACCTTCTACAAGAATCCCCACTACCCGTGAGATATATCGATACTTGCGGCGTCATCATGGCAGCAATGTTGTCGAACTTAAATACCCAACGCGAGACTGGCGTTAGATTTGGCGAGCTGTCCATACGCCTCTCCTCACCACGGCAGCGCGATAGTCATGGTATACGTTCATCAACCGCAAGACAGTCAGCCGCCAACGATTGTACGACATTCGCATGGTAGATTCCCCACTCTGCCTTATATGTGGCATGCAGGACACCGACGAACATTCTCTGCAGTGCGGTGAGGCAAAGGATGTTTGGCGGCTGACGCAACGCATCATGGCCCTCCTCCGACGCACCGACGGATCCACGGTCACGACGGACGCTTTATTTTTCCCTGACGCTGTCTTTTTCCCCTCACAAGAAACATCGGCAATCCGATGGATTGGAGGACAAGCATCGCACTACGTGCTCTCGCGGACCTTGATATCGGGCATGGACTATTGGCATTATCTACTAGAACAACACGAAATCATCCGACGCCACTCTAAATATAAAACGCATTTTGCGAACTTTGTAGGCAGCATGTTTCATAACCCCCCGAAGCGGTGGGGAGTCCCAGGTTTAAGTTGTTTCGAGGGATAGGATTTACTCCCAGTGAAGTGTCGAGGATGTCACTTCGTCCCTATATTTCTTTCCCTTCTTTTTCATATATGATTTTTCTTTAGGTGCATTAAAATTAAATGAATAAATAAAATATTATTGTTACTAATAAAAAAATTACATAAATGTACAATGTTTCCTTCCTGTTGCCTCTCCCTTATCCTGTCAGGAGACGGGGACACCGTGGCCAGGCCTCCAAGTACGACCCCTGCTCACTCTGCCCCCTGACCTACAATAATTAAAAAAAAGTGGTAAAAAAAGGTAAAACGCATGATTAGCTACTACGACATCTGACATCTGGCAAAAATTTTTATCACCTCTTTAAAAAAAAACAAAAAAAAGTTGGTGGAGCACTTCCCCGTTAAAGACGAAGGTCCCGAATTCGAGACTCGGTCGGGTAGGTAGTTTTTGACGTTGATGTCATTTCAAAGTAATACTAATGTTAGTAACTTGCCCCGAATGTTCATAAAATTTTAAATTGTGCGGTCCACAGAAAATTGGTATTGCATTTTTAAAATACCATAGTGCAAATCAGTATAAAGGGATTGATATTAGTAGGAAAATTTTGTTGGTTTGGATAGTCATGCAAAGTGTATATGCAATAGTATGATATCCAGCATACCGATGTATGTAGTCAAATGGTATCACTTTTGATGTCAGTATGTAACACCATCATCGATATTACCTATATCGTGTCATCGAATTTCTTTGCTTTTACTCAGTATGACTTTTGCAACACTAAGCTCTTTGATGTAATATTCATCTAAATGTTTCGTTCATTATTTATGACAAATTACGTAATTATAATGAATCTAGGGATGTAATTTAAAAAATATATGTTCTGCAAAATGATGAAAACGTTAAAACTTTGCTTGTTATACTGGTCCATGTATAGGGAAAGGCCGGCCACCGTGGCCGAGCGGTTCTAGGCGCTTCAGTCCGGAACTGCGTGACTGCTACGGTCGCAGGTTCGAATCCTGCCTCGGGCATGGATGTGTGTGATGTCCTTAGATTAGTTAGGTTTAAGTAGTTCTCAGTTCTAGGGGACTGATGACCTCAATAGTTAAGTCCCATAGTGCTCAGAGCCATTTAAACCATTTTTATAGGGAAAGCAGGTAAACATGAGGGAAGACCCTCTGCAAGGAAACTAACTAGTCGGGAATAGAAGAGGTGGAACTGATGGTTGAAATGCACGATTCCTTTATGACATGTGTCAGCTGGTGGCTAGTAGTGAAAGTACTGACATCTTTTGAACTGAAAGAGTCTATAAGACTTGCAAAATCATATAACATAGCCTCGGATGTGGAACTAATTTGGGTTATCATTACTGGCATACATTTAATGGCTTTGTTCTACGAAAATCTGCCGCTAACCAGAGAATTTTGAGAGCTTGTTACACAGCAAGGGCCATGAATAGGTTTGCTGTCTTTTTTGAATAGCACATGAGATTGATACTGCCGCCAGCTAAATCAAATATTATCATCTGAGTAGTGTAATTGCGTGGACCAGTTATATGGTTCTCTTTTCAATAGCACGTTTCCGTTATGTAAACTTTGTGTGGAGTCACGCTATTTTATCCTTTGTCGTTTACCTAGACAGGGTCATATTTGGAAATTTGTGGTATGGACTATGGGGCAAAACTGCTGAGATCATCGGTCCCTACGCTTACGCACGCTTACGCACTTAATCTAACTTAAGCTAACTTTCGTTAAGGACAACACATTCACCCATGCCCGAGAGAGGCCTCGAACCTCCGACGGGAGCAGCCGCTCGAACCGTGACAAGACGCCCCAGACCGCACGGCTACCCCGCGCGGCACAGGGTCATATTCCAAGTCCTACGACAATTTTGAATATCTTATTTTACTGAACTGAAAAACCGTGGTCTTCCTTAACAAAAGTTGGTAAACTTTGTGGAGTGGAGCCGTGAAGTACATAATTATTTAATGAGGTTAAGTTTTGAAACACTCCAAGTAATTTTCATAAAGGAATAGTTAAATCTTCATCAGAGTACAATTACTAAGAGAATATTTAAAGTATTCAGTTTAAAGATGTTTCTTAATAAGATAATAGTGTTTATTATGCCATGTGTCATTTAATTAACAGTGTGTTGTACTTAAATGTTCGGGCTAGGTCGGAATTAACAGCCAATTGTTGCCCAAACGAATTAATATTCCTCCTGTGTTCATGTCAAATCACTGTTATTTTGCTTGTTACTGTCTTGTATTTCATCAGCAAAACAGCATTACAGACAGGATCAACTAACGTAAATCTCAGTAAATAACTTTCGTTACGAACCATGCTAGTGCTTGGTACAACTTTGCCTAATTACACCGGCGAAAGTTTTAGTTTACATAACTACAGTTTATTTGGTTACTAATAGAACCTTCGTTCGATTCCCGTTTGTTCTGCTACTTCTCCCTTTCTACAGAAATCTTTAGAGAACCAAAAATAGTGCGATACCTTTTCATTACGTACGATCACGATCAAATAAGTATCCTTTCACAGGAGTAACATTATCGATGTATTGCTAGTATAGTAGTAGCTCTTAGTGTTATGAGTAGTGCAGTATGTAACAAGACATGAACGATTCACGTGGTAGAGAGTGGAACTCGGTATGAAGACAGTCGGCTCAGTAGGGTGTTAACGTGCGCGCGTATGTACTTTATTTGCAGAAAGGAAACAAAACCGTAGTGACAGTGCGTGTTGTATACATAAAGCCCGACTGTGACGATTCCACGTGGAAAACCGTTACCTTGTGTTGAAAAAGCAACGCTCGATGCACAGAAGGAAATGGGACTCTCTTCTCGGCAAATCACCAAGGCACTGAACCGTGAAAGGTGGCTACACTGAGCCACTGCGCCAGAGATTGCGCCAAAGAGTATCATTCAGCCGCCTCCACAGTGCTTTGGGAGAACTCGTAGTAGTCAGTGCTTGTTGAGATGTGCTAGTGAAGAGTGCTGGTCGAGAACCCGTAGCAGAGAGTGCTTACTGAGATGTGATATTGGAGAGTTCTGGTTGAGATGTGGTAGTAGCGAGTCGGTGTGGAGATATTGTAATGATTAGAGTGCTTTTCATCAATATAAATTAAGGTAACAAACTACTTTTCTTTTTTTTCTCATTATTTCAATGTCCTGAATAATGCGTCATTACAGGTTCAGTCAACAAAGCATCTGGCTTGTGTTCTTGTATTAGAGTGTAAATCTGCTTTCCTTACGCAATTATAGTATTTCTAATTTTTTTATCACGTCAGTATAAATGGTATTTAAAATTTCTTATCTTGTTGAAGAAGAACCGTGCCAGATGTGTACGTTGAGTCACACTCCCACTCACAGAACAATTACACTTGTGCTTTGGTTTCGTAGGTTTTATAGTTGCTGGGGACTTAATTAATTAATTGTGTTAACAGAAAATTTTCATTTTATTCTTTGTTGTTGTTCTATGCATTCAGATAGCGTAATAATACTAGTCAGGGCCAACCGTTTACGAGACAGCGTAATCGGACAAACAGCTACCAAAAATATTTGCATTTTATTTAATTAAGCCCCCATGCACATGGCGACCGCTGCTTCGGATCGTCCCTTGGAATTCTTCTGATTGTAAAAATAGTAGACAGTAGTATTATTGTAGTAATTTGTAGTTTAGTAATCGTCTATTTTGCATGTGTAGATTTGGTAATTGTCATTCTTCTAATGGTATTTTTTCTCAGAATTTGATTTGTTTTCTTGTATACGCGTTTGACAATGTAGTGCAATTATTTCAATTGTTCGTTAATCGTGTTTGAAGGAAACATTTCGTGTGAATGGTATTGTTGGAGATAAAGTGTCATTGTGTGCAATTTTCATATAGTGACGAGTTTTGTATATTTTGTAAATGATTACGCGATCAATGTAGAAGGCAAAAATGATGAATAGTGAGAATGACGAAATTGTTAACATGGCGAACTCGCCAACACAGGAGAACAGTGTGTTGAATAATGAAGTGGAAAACAATTTAATAAGTCGGGAAAATAGTCTGGAACCATTTCAAAATTTTTCTCAATCAGAAAATTTACAGAATACCGAGACTAACGACAGAAGATTCTGTAACAGTATCGAACACAGATGGACTTACAGCTATGACGAAGGAAGCTGGTTTTGTGGGAAATGTTAGGGGTGAAAAGAATTTAGAACAAGTTAATATGGAGCAGTTAATGAGTGCAATATTAAATTTTCGATCTGAATTTAAAACAGAGATGGGAACTTTACGATCTGAATTAAAAACTGGTATGGGAACAATGGAAACACGGTTAGACTCACAAATAGGAACAATCAGAACTGAGATGGGAACAATGGAAACACGGTTAGACTCACTTGGATCACAGTTAGGATCTGAATTAAAAACAGAGATAGGAACAATTTAAACAGAGATGGGAACTTTGGAAACACGGTTAGATTCACGAATAGGGACATGTTTCAAAAATATGAAAGATGAATTAAAGAAAGAAATCAGAGAAGAAGTACAACCGATTTTGAATGCTCACAATAATAGATTAATTGCAGTAGAGATTAGACAAAGGGAACAGGATAGAGAACAGGAAGAAAGAGATCGCGTGATAGTACAGAAATTTTCAGAGTTAAATTTACAACGTGCAAAAGATAAGGAAGAAATATTTGAGAGAATCGAGGAATCTGTACCAAATGACAGATTAAATAATCTAACACAACAATATGAACAGCTAACTACCAAGTATGTCAATACTGAAACCCGAGTCACGACACTTACGGAAGACGTAAATAAACAGAAAGAACAAATAGGTGACTTATCGGAAAGAGTTGAGGAGATTTCAGATAAATTGACAAATCTTAGTTTACATGGGGACAGAGATTCGGATGATACAGCTCCATTACCATTTCCAGAAACCGAAGAGTATCAGAACATAAATAAGCATGTTGAAAATCAGGGAAAATTTAATGAACGCGTGAAAAGGGAATTTGAGGCATTATGAAAGCAAGTCAAACAAATTGGAGGCGAAATCGTAGGAAAAGACAGCAAAAGAAATATGGAATCACAGATAGCAGAGGGGTTTGAAGAAAGTAATTTGTTTCACGTACAGGATGCAACAAGAGAGCGCCAGGCGCGTGAATTTAACAATAATCGTCATTGTGACTGGGACAGACGCGGTAGGTCTTTGTCGCCACGAGGCGAAAACTTTGACTATAAACACTTTTTGACTGTTCGGAAATTTAAGATCTTCCGCAATTCTAAGAATGACATACATCCATGTTCATGGCTAGATCAATTTATGTACGCACTTCCGCCAAATTTGCCACTAAGTCACAAACTTGAAATTATGTGCAGCTATTAATGTCCTCAGGGGATTCACTACTCTAAGTGAATATGTGCCGTAGCGAGCATAGGGCCCCGAGCTGTAGTGGTGCTATTTCCCTTTTAGTTTTCTGCACCGCTGCCTACTCTTTTACTATTCTTTGCATCTGTCAAACCAACTCTTCGACTATCAATCTATCTAGTGAGTAAGTAAACAATAACCTGATATGACTAATTTACCCAAAAGTGACTTCGGAAATTACCGTTTGGACTTACTGTACCTTCACCAGCATTCATTCGTAGTTTAAATGAAATTTTACCTGTTTATCTTCGTGACAATATTACTTCATATGTTGACGATATTCTTATTGCTAAACATTCTTGGAGTGAGCACAACAAAATTTTGGCTTCATTATTATGTATTTTTGCAAGAGTTGGCATTACAACGAACTTAGAAAAATCTGAATTTGGTCGTCCTCAGGTGAAATTTCTCGGTCACATTATTTCTACAGAAGGTATTCTCCCTGATCCAGAGAAATTAGACGCTATTCGTAATTATGCTGTACCTACCACAAAACGTGGTGTTCGTAGTTTCCTTGGTGTCTGTAATTTTCTTAGACGCTTTGTTAAATGGACGATTTGGCCACACCCGTTTTTGCGATCTATCTGGAAAGTTCTTTTTAAACGAAAATCGGTCGACAACTCTGTTTGGTTAGTTTGTATTCCTGATGAGTGGGTTAATAAGCTGATTTGGTATACGCATTTCAGTTATGCACACTTTGGTCCCAGAAAATGCTTTCATAAATTACGGGAAAATTGCTACTTGAGTAATATGGGAAAACGTATTCGATCTGTTCTGGCCAAATGTAAATTATGTCAAAAGGCTAAGCCGCCAACAATTTCTCACAGAGCACCGTTGTTTCCTATCATTCCAGCGAAATTAAAGGAGATGGCTGCAGTTGATTTGTTCGGTCCAGTGGTTCGTTCTACTAATGGTTTTGCGTACATTTTCGTAGCAGTGGAACTGACGTCAAAATATGTGTGTTTTACACCGTTACGCAAAGCAACAGCTCGTTCAGTATCTAATGCTTTCATCAAACATTTTCTTAAAGAAGTGGGTCATGTTGATAAGGTTATATCAGATAATGGATCACAGTTTCGTTCTAAAATTTGGCTTCGCACTCTACGGCATCGTAAGATTAAACCAATCTTCATTTCACTTTTTCACCCTCAATCTAATGCTTCAGAGAGATGGATGAAGGAAATCAATAAATTGTGTCGTCTTTATTGTCATCAGAATCACAGAACGTGGGATCAGTATCTTCATAATTTTCAAAACATTCTGAATGAACTTCCTAATGACTCAACTTCTTTACCACCTATACTGATATTAAAAAACAAAGCACCGACAAATCGCATATCTGAAATCGTTCCTTTTCCGCCTTCACGGAAACTGCGGCATTCTGAAGTTGTGAACATGGCTCTACGAAATATTGCATCTGCGGCTGTTAGAAGAGAGAAATCAGCTAAGCGTCCTGGTCGTTTAAAAATCTTGTCAGTTGGTCAAAAGGTGTTAATTAAGTCTCATCGTTTGTCTCACAATGGAAAAGGCTTGTGTCGCAAATTTTTTCTGCTTTATAACGGTCCATATAGAATTCGCAAAATTATTCATGATAACACTGTTGAAGTAGAAACTCTTAAATCACGACACTCTAAGGGAATACATCATATATCTAACGTTAAAATTTTTGTGGAATGATATACTTTTGAAAAATTTTTGTGGAATGACATACTTGTGAGAAACTAACAGCTACATGTAAACACGCAGAGAATACAAGGATACCGCGCTGTGTTTTGGCGGCGGCACATACTCAAAGCAACAGTTAAGTCTGCGCGCCGCACAAGGCAGTCGTTGACCGCAGACAATTGCTTCCTACGTCACACGCCTACAGCTGATCGAGCGCTCAGTGCCAATGCACTGACAGCCGTAAACAAATACACAGTTTAATTTCTCCGATTAAATTCAGTATAAAGCTATACTGACTTGATGAATTATTAACATTCAGTATTTTTCAGGATACGGTTCTATAAAATATTTAAGAACTTCAGGTAAATTCTGTGTGTCTCTGACGTTAAGAGGACTTGCTATCGAGGTACGTACTTTAGACGTAATTTGCTACTCACGATTACGTGATTCATACTTTGTGCTAATTTCATGTTCTATGAAATTACTTGTGAAGCGACGTGTTTCCGTACGTTAACTGATTTTGACAATGATTATTAATGAACTGGGTTGTAACTTGTGTATATTATGCATCGCTTGGCTGCACTGCTTTTTCACTGATGTCATATTTTTTAATTATGTGCCTGCTGTGCTTATTTATTTAAATTATAATTGTCACCTGATTTATTGTGCTGATGTGGTTAGGTATGTAAGTTATACTTTGTGATTTATCTGCTTGCGCCTTCATGTTTACTTATTAAGATTACATATGAACATTTATTTGCTTATGCTGATATGATGCTAATGACCTGTTTGCTGCTATGCCTATGGATTACATATTTATACATTTCTGTTTGTCGTCACAACTACTCTTTAATTTGGTGTATAGCAATGCTGATGTACAGTGTACGAACATAGAGTTTAGGTCACACTATTGTATTAATTATAGATTGTTCGCTTGGCAGAGCCTCGTTGTAAGAATTGTGCTGCCTCCACTTGTTAACATTCTGTTCTCTACTGGTAGATTTACTCGCTATTGCATGTTTTGCTTACGCTCAGTGCCTTATATTTTTAAGATAGGAAACGAACTGCTATAATTCGACGAACGACATTAGTACAAGAAACTTCATAGAAGTCACATGAGCTGAGGTTTTATGGAAGCTGTATAAATTTATGCTAATAGGAAGGAAGCTAGCGACATGACATACCATTACTAGGTTTAGACCATTAACAATTATTACACTGCATTCTTCGTGAGCAATTGAAATAGGAAGTGACACTTGACCAAGAAATACTCCACATGTTTGCTTCTGTTTGCCATAATTCTTGAAGTGATGTACACACTGTGAAATATTATGATCATTCACACTCCGTAATCGTACTTAATTACTGAGAGTTATTCGAACTAAGTCTGTTAGAGGTCATGTATGCATTTCTTTTGTTTATAATTCATAATGAATAGAAGATTTGGGTCAGACGGATTACACAGAGGTTGTGTGTTGACAATGTGTCTTCAGATTGTATGGGATGATGAACTGAAGTTTGCACTAGGATTTTATCTGTACTTGTTCGAGGACACTGACTAGAGGAAAGAGTTGTTATGGAAGTGAAATGATATTGGTAATAAGGTTTATATGTATCGACGCATTGAAGAGGTATTATTGAGGTATTATTGAGATTGTGTGAAGTTGATGATTATTGGAGTTTTTGTGGACAAGAGGTAAGGTAAATGATATTAATGATAAGTTTATATGTATCGACATAAGAGGTATTATTGAAGTATTGAGATTATGTGATGCTGATGATTATTGGAGTTTTGGTGTATAAGAGGTAAAGTAAGTGAGGAGCATATTTTTTTTTTTGTTGGTCTATATGGAACAAGGAGGATGAAGATAGCAGACTAGAACACTAAAGTAGAAGGAAGATTGTCTACGCACACTTGTTAAATCAATAAGCAGCACATATTTTTTTTGGAGAGAGGAAGTATTTGCATATCTTGGCACACTGACAGTTGTTCAGCAACAGTACATTTTGATCTGGCTTGGCAAACATTGGTCTTGACATGATGACTATGACGTTGACTTAACTATTATTGACTGTTATACATTGCTGCCACTACTACTTGATACACAAGATGAACAAATTTTGACAGAATTGCATTTACACAGTTAACACTATTCAATTACACAGTAGTACTTAATGTGGATGAAAGATGAGTGAGTGTGTTTTGTGTGTTTTCCTTTCCTAATCCCAAATAATTAGTCCCAACCTATCTCCTAAATATTATTTTATTTGTATGTTGTGGCTTGCACTGACACCCATAAATATTATAGGTTTACTGATATTTGTGTATTTGTAATAGTTAATATGACAATTATCTGACATCATTTGTGTGTTTGTTATGATTTGTATGTTTAGTGTAAAAGCATTTGTATGTGGATTCAAACTATTGTTCATGCCTGAACTGTCTGATTAGTGATGGTGAATATTATGGACTGTTACCTGCACTTTTTCAACATAATGAGTGCCACTTAGAAATGATTAATTTCTGCTGATGAACTGTGTGATTAGGATAGTGAATATTATGGACTGTTACTTGTACTTTTTCTACATGATTGGTGCCACTAGGACATGTTTAATTTCTGCTGATGAACAGTGTGATTAGTGATAGTGAATATTATGGACTGCTGTCTGGACCTGTTCAACATTGCCAGGTGCCACAGATGGAGCTGTTTCTACTGACATAATGTCACTAATTGAACTGCTTATACTGACATAATGTCACTTGTTGCTGTGTGTACCTGTTCAACATTGCTGGGTGCCACTGATGGACTGCTTCTACTGAAATAATGTCACTTGTAGGTGTCTGCACCTGTCAACATTACTGGGTGCCACTGATGAACTGCTTCTACTGAGATAATGTCACTTGTTGCTGTGTGTACTTCTCAACTTTGCTGGGTGCCACTGATGGACTGCTTGTACTGAAATGATGTCACTTGTTGGTGTCTGCACCTGTTCAACAATGCTGGGTGCCACTAATGGAACTGCTTCTGCTGAATGATGTCACTTGTTGCTGTCTGCACCTGCTCAACATTGCTGGGTGCCACTGATGAACTGCTTCTACTGAAATGATGTCACTTGTTGATGTCTGCACCTGTTCAACAATGCTGGATGTCACTAATGGAACCGCTTCTGCTGAGAAATGTGACTTGTTGCTGTGTGTACCTGTTCAACATTGCTGGGTGCCACAGATGGAACTGCTTCTACTGAAATGATGTCACTTGTTGGTGTCTGCACCTGCTCAACATTGCTGGGTGCCACTGATGGACTGCTTCTACTGAAATGTTGCCACTTGTTGCTGTCTGCACCTGCTCAACATTGCTGGGTGCCACTGATGGACTGCTTCTACTGAAATGTTGCCACTTGTTGCTGTCTGCACCTGCTCAACATTGCTGGGTGCCACTGATGGAACTGTTTCTACTGACATAATGTCACTTGTTGGTGTCTGCACTTGTTCAACACTACTGGGTGCCACTGTTAGAACTGTTTCTACTGAAATGATGTTACTTCTTGCTGTCTGCACCTACTCAACATTGCTGGGTGCCACTGATGGATTGCTTCTACTGAAATAATGTCACTTGTTGGTGTCTGCACTTGTTCAACACTACTGGGTGCCACTGTTAGAACTGTTTCTACTGAAATGATGTTACTTCTTGCTGTCTGCACCTACTCAACATTGCTGGGTGCCACTGATGGATTGCTTCTACTGAAATAATGTCATTTGTTGGTGTCTGCACCTGTTCAACAATGCTGGGTGCCACTGATGGACTGCTTCTACTGAAAAGATGTCAGCTGTTGGTGTCTGCACCTGTTGACCATTGCTGGGTGCTACTGCTGGAACTAATCATTGAAAGCATTTTATGTGAACATTTGTATAAACTGAGTTTTTGTGTATTGTGTAAACTATTATGTAAAGTCACATGTATGAAAAGAATTTGTATTGCTTACTGTATTTTATATAGTAGGTTATTGAAAGGTCAGTGCAAAGCCAAAAATTTTATCTAATTATGTGATATTTAGGTATTAATATTATCTTTTATTTTTGTCTGTATTTTTGTGGACGAATTTGGTGGTACTCTCACCACCAATGCTGGCAAAAATACCATAAAATTCTGGCCCGTGGAGGAGGGGCATATGAAAGGTGGCTACACTGAGCCACGGCGCCAGAGATTGCGCCAAAGAGTATTATTCAGCCGCCTCCACAGTGCCTGTCGAGAGCTCGTAGTAGTCGGTGCTGAGATGTCGTAGTGAAGAGTGTTTGTTGAGATGTGCTAGTAGGCGGTGCTTGCTGAGATGTGATATTGGAGAGTTCTGGTTGAGATGTGGTAGTAGCGAGTCGGTGTGGAGATATTGTAATGATTAGAGTGCTTTTCATCAATATAAATTAAGGTAACAAACTACTTTTCTTTTTTTTCTCATTATTTCAGTGTCATAAATAATGCGTCATTACAGGTTCAGTCAACAAAGCATCTGGCTTGTGTTCTTGTATTAGAGTGTAATTCTGCTTTCCTTACGCAATTATAGTATTTCTATTTTTAGTTACTTCAGTATAAATGGTATTTAAAATTTCTTGTCTTGTTGAAGAAGAACCGTGCCAGATGTGTACGTTGAGTCACACTCCCACACACAGAACAATTACACTTGTGCTTTGGTTTAGTAGGTTTTATAGTTGCTGGGGACTTAATTAAATAATTGTGTTAACGAAAATTTTCATTTCATTCTTTGTTGTTGTTCTATGCAGTCAGATAGCGTAATAATACTAGTCAGGGCCAACCGTTTACGAGAAACAGCGTAATCGGACTTACAGCTAAACTAAAAACTTAAAAAGTATTTTCATTAATAAATAATTAAGCCCCCATGCAACCGTTCAAATGCAGTGATTGACAATTTAGTTAGAATGGGCACACGATTCGGAGAGAGAGGTAAATATGGGAAAAGTAGAAAATTATCTGAGGTATTGAAGCAGCTATTTTTGCGCGAAGCAAGGGCCAAAAATAGTGATTCTTCTCAGCTTGTTGCTGACTTACAGTTGCCAATCACTGCCAGACGTGTACGACAAATTTTATCAAACGACAAACACCTTGTATTCAAGAAACGAGTGCAGAAACCTGCTCTAACGCCCAAACGTAAACAGGCCGGATTACAGTTTGTTAAAAAACGAATATAATAGTCTTCAGAATGGGATAAAGCGATCTTCAGTCATGAGAAGCATAATGTAGGTGGTCTGGTGTGTTTTCAATATGATTGGCGTGATGTGAGAACAGAGCAGCAGGTAAGAAAGAGCAGATATTTTTGAAGCGGAAGTGTTGTCATTTGAGCAGTCATCCTGCGCTGAAGGTAAATCACGAAGTGCTCAGCTGAACACTAAAATGATTTCTAACATGTTAACTAATATGCTAGAGACCTGTAGAATGTATGAGATCATAAGGGATGTAGGTCTAATGTTCCAACAAGATAATGCATCTGTCCACATTTCTGATACGATCAAAATACGATCTGAAGCCGGGCTGGCCTGCACGTAGCCCGTGTTTCAGCCCCGTAGGAAACCCTTTGAGAATACTTTCGCGACGTGTTTAACACAGCGGAAGACAATTCGAGACAATATGTGTGTGCTGCAAGGAACGATACGAGGAGAGTGGGCGACTATGAACCCTAACAAAATCAGTCAACAGAAATTTTGAGGTAAGTAGGAATGAGGGAGATTACACAAAGTGCTAATAAGGCAGCAACACAACAGGACAATATCTGCATTCGTGCCAGTTTCCGTCTAGGAAATGCAAACGCCTCATTATGCTACTTCTGTTATAACATACTTCCGTCATGATTGTTTATGTGTTACATATATCTACTACGTTCATAATAAATTCCATGCATGTGCGCTCCAGATGTTGTACTAGTTCTTTCTTAGGAAAACTGTCTTTATACTGTATCAATAGGTCATACCTGGAAGTAGGTAACCCATACAAACACTTGCATGAAACAATTCGTGAACGTATGAATAGAATGATCACAAAGGCTCATTGTTGGTAAAGCAGGTAGTGGACTCACTTCATTGGTAGGATACTGGAAAATTGTATTTCTGAATTTCATTACGAGAGAGAGAAACGTCTCCTGCTCGTATCTCATGAGAGGGTAACGATAGCCGGCCGGAGTGGCCGAGCGGTTCTAGGCGCTACAGTCTGGAACCGCGCGACCGCTTCGGTCGCAGGTTCGAATCATGCCTCGGGCATGCGTGTGTGTGATGTCGTTAGGTTAGTTAGGTTCAAGTAGTTCTAAGTTCTAGGGGACTGATGACCTCAGAAGGTAAGTCCCATAGTGCTCAGAGCCATTTGAACCATTTTTGGTAACGATACACTAAGAACGAGGACGGAGGAAAGCTATAGTGAATGTTTACTGTCTTGCTTATCAGCTAATATTTCTAAGAGTTAAAATGAAAAAAACAGATTTCTACTATACTTATACTGACAGGAGCATATTACCTGTGACACACTGAAGAAATGGTATCTTTAGACGTGGGATGTATAATCGGCATGATGTACCCACTATACACGTGATTCCTATAAGATTTGAACTTAGGTAAGTTATCGTTGACCCACTATAGCAGTAAAACACTAAACCTGTGTCTAGCAAACCAGTGCGGAGATGTGACCTAGGTTTGATGTCAAAATGTAAGTCAAAGTCTTCTCGATCTGTAAAAACGATTGCATTATCAGTGGAGTATCGAAATATCCGCAGCCATAACCCTCAAAAATTGATTCATATTCATGGTCTCTGGTGTCAAAAATATAAAGAACATACGCGATAAGATTAGTACTACTCCTCGTTCGCAATTTGTTCAACAGTCTCTCACGGTAGTTAAAAAATAATTTATTAAATAGTACAGTTTGACAAAGCGCAAGCGAAGAGTCGGGAGGGTTCGCAGAAACGAGTTTTTGGTCTGTGTAATACAAGATATACTGAATAGGAGCCGAGAATGAGCCCCTATCGTAACCGCTGAGGTGAAGTGCAACAATAATGCTGAAGGTTCACTTGCTGGTGCCACTGAGTGAACATGTTATTGTTGCAGTCTTCTGTCCAAAGACTGGTTTGATGCATCTCTCCATGCTACTCTATCCTGTGCAAGCCTCTTTACCTCCGAGTAACTACTGCAACCCATATCCTCTGATTCTGCTTGCTGTATTCATCTCTCGGTCTCTCTCTACGGTTCTTACCCCCACACTTCCCTCCCGTAGTAAATTGGTGATCCCTTGATGCCTCAGAACATGTCCTACCAACTGATCTCTTCTTCTAGTCAAGTTGTGCCACAAACTCCAAACCGATCCCTTCTTTTAATCAGGTTGCACCAAACTTCTTCACAGTTTTATCCAGTACCTCCTCATTAGTTACGTAATCCACCCGTCTAATCTTCAGCGTTCTTCTGTAGCACCACATTTCAAAAGCTTCTATCCTCTTGCTGTCTTAACTGTTTATCGTCCCTGTTTTACTTCCATACATAGCTACACTTCTTACAAATACTTACAGGAAGGATTTCCCGACACTTAGATCTATAACCGATGTTAATAAATTTATCTTCATCAGAAATGCTTTTCTTGTCAATAGCCAGTCTACATTTTATATCCTCGCTACTTCGACTATCATCAATTATTTTGCTTCACAAAAAGCAAAACTGATTTACTACTTTACAGATTGAATCATATCGGGGATAGGCTACAGCCCTGTCTCATTCCCTTCTCAACCGCTGTTTTCCTACCGTGGCCTTCGACTCTTATAACTGCCATCTGGTTTCTGTACAAATTGTCGGTAGCTTTTCGCTCTCTGAATTTTATACCTACCAGCTTCAGAAATTGAATGACAGTATTCCAGTTAACGTTGTCAAAAGCTTTCTCTGAGTCTACAAATGCTATAAACGTAGGTTTGTCTTTCCGTAACCTATCTTCTAAGATAAGTCGTAGGGTTAGTATTGACTAGCGTGTTCCTACATTTCTCCGGAATCCAAACTGATTCTCCCCTAGGTCGACCCCTACCAGTTCCACCATTCTTTTGTAACGGATTTGTGTAAGTATTTTGCAGCCGTCACTTATTAAACTGGTAGTTCGGCATATTTCACACCTGTGAGCACTTGCTTTCTTTGGAATTGGGATTATTATATTGTTCTTCGAATCTGAGGGTATTTTGCCTCTCTCATATATCTTGCTCAACAGATGGAAGAGTTTTATCATAGTTGGCTCTCCCAACGCTACCAGTAGCTCTAATGGGATGCTGTATACTTTTGGGGCCTTGTTTCGACTCTGTCAAATTCTTCACGCAGTATCACATTTCACTTCTCATCTCCCTCTACGCCCTCTTCCCTTTCCATAATATTGCCCTCAAGTATATCTCTCTTGTAGGACTCACTATATACTCTTTCCACCTTTCTGCTTTGCCTTCTTTCCTTAAGACTGGTTTTGCTTCTGAGCTCTTGTTATTCACACACGTGACTCTCTTTTCTGCAACGATCTCTTTAATTTTCCTGTTGGCAGTATCAAACATACATGCTTCTACATCCTTGCATTTGTCCTCTAACCATTCGTGCTTATCCATTTAGAGCTCCCTGTCGATCTACTTTTTTAGACGTTTGTATTCCCTTTCCTCTGCTTCATTTATTGCATATTTATATTTTCTCCTTTCGTCGATTAAATTCTGTATCTCTAATGTTACCCAAGGATGTCTACAAGCCCTCGTCCTTTTACCTACTTCATCTTCTGCTGCCTTCACTAATTCATCTGTCAAAGCTATCCATTCTGCTCCTACTGTAGTTCTTCTCCCTGTTCTCGTCAATCGTTCCCTAATGCTCCCTATGCGACTCTCTCAAAACTCTGGTTCTCTCAGTTTATGCAGGTTCCAATTCCTTAAATTGCAGTCTTTCAGCAGTTTATTCAGGTTTATCTGCAGTTCACAACCAATAAATTGTGGTCAGAGTCCACATATTCTCTTGGAAACGTCTCACAATTTAAAATCTGATTCATAAATCTCTGTGTAACCATTACATAATGAATCTGAAACCTTTCGGTGTTTCCAGATCTCTTCCACGTATACAACATTCTTACATGATTCTCAAACGAAGTGTTAGACATGATTCAGTTATGCTCTGTGCAAAATTCCATCTGGCGGCTCCCTCCTTCATTCCTTTCCCCCAGTCCATATTCACCTACTACTTCTCCTTCTCTTCCTTTTCCCCCATGACTATTAAATTTTCGGCTCCCTTAACAATTTGAATAATTTCCGTGACTAAAACCAGAAATATAAAATACTTTAAAATCAAGGGTAACAATTTTGGAAACTTTTCAGTTCTTCGAAGGTTGTTCGCAATAATAAGTTGAAACCCCAATAGAACTTGAAAAATGAGTGTGTACACTGAGGTTTCGAAAGTCATGGGATAGCGATATGCAAATATACAGATGGCTGTCTGTCACGTACACAGGGTATTAAAGAGCTGTGCGTTGGCAGAGGTGTCATTGCTACTCAGCTGATTAATATGGAAAGGTTTCCGACCTGATTATGGCCACACGATGGGAATTAACAAGCTTTTATGGCGAATAGGTTTTTGGAGCTAGACGCATAGAACATTCCATTTCAGAAGTCGTTAGGGAACTCAGTGTTCCGAGAGTCACAGTGTCAAGAGTGCACTGATAATACCAGATTCAAGGCATTACCTGTCATCATGGACAAGGCAGTGGCCGAAGGATTTCACTTAACGACCGAGAGCATCGGTGTTTGCGTAGAGTTGTCAGTGCTGAAGACAACCAACACTGCGTGAAATAGCCACAGAATTCAATGTGCGTCGTTCGACGAACGTATCCGTTAGCGCAATGCGGCGAAATGTGGCGTTAATGAGCTATGGGAGCTGACGTAATAAGCGAGTGCCTTTACTAACAGCATGACATCGCCTGCAACGCCTCCCCTGGGCTGAAAACCATATTGGTTGAATTACGGACGACTGGAAAACCGTGGTCTGGTCAGATGAGTCCCGATTTCAGTTGTAAGACTGATGGTAGGGTTCCAGTGTGACGCAGGACACACGAAGATATGGGCCCAAGTTGACAACAAGGTACTGTGAAAGTTTGTGGAAGCTTCTTTTATGTGAGCTGTATTTACGTGGATTGGACCGGATCCTCTGGTTGATCTGAGCTGATCATTGACTGGAAAAGGTTATGTTCGGCTACTTGGAGACCACTTCCAGCTAATCATGGACTTCATGTTCCCAAACAACAATGGAATTTTTATGGATGAAAATGCGCCATGTTACCACGCCACATCTATTCACAACTGGTCTGAGGTATATTCCGGACAATTCGAGCGAATGATTTGGGCCACCCATATCACCCGACATGAATCCCATCGAACATTTGTGGGTAACAAGCGAGAGGTCAGTTTGTGCACGAAATCCTAGACCGGCCACATTTTCGTAACTACGGATGGCTGTACAGGGTGTTTCAGAAGTGATGGTCAATATTCAGGCATATGACACGAATGATCACTCGAAACAAAAAAGTCAAATAAACCAGATCTCTAAAATGCATACCTTCAGAGCTATCAGCAATTCTTGATTTTAGGTATGTGAAACAAATCTCTTTTATTGCAACATCTTTGCTTTCCATTTTTTGGGAAGTTACGAGCTCTTGTTCATTAGATGAGTTGTGCTTAAAAGTAGCGAAGATGATCAAGTGCTCATAGCTCTTAAGTTATGCATTGTAGAGCACATGTTTACTAGACATTTTTTTCTTGTTTTGATCCACACTACCCCTTCCCAAAATATGGAAAGCAAAGAGCTTACAGTCGAGGAGATTTGTTTCACACTATCGAAGATCAAGAGCTGCGCGGTTTGAGGCGCCATTTCACGGATTGCGCGGCCCCTCCCGCCGGAGGTTCGAGTCCTCCCTCGGGCATGGGTGTCCGTGTTGTTCTTAGCATAAGTTAGTTTAAGTAGTGTGTAAGTCTAGGGACCGATGAAAAATGGCTCTGAGCACTATGCGACTTAACTTCCGAGGTTATCAGTCGCCTAGAACTGAGAACTAACTAAACCTAACTAACTTAAGGACATCACACACATACATTCCCGAGGCAGGATTCGAACCGGCGACCGTAGCGGTCGCTCGGCGCCAGACTGTAGCGCCTAGAACCGCACGGCCACTCTGGCCGGCTAGGGACCGATGACCTCAGCACATTTTTAAAGCCAAGGTTTCCTTCACTTTTTTGATTCGAATGATCAATCCTGTAATACCCTCGAATATTAACCATTAGTTCTGAAACCCCCTGTACAGACAGCATGGCTCAGCATTTCTGAAGTAAGCTTCCAACGGCTTGTTGAGTCCGTGCCTCGCTGAGTTGCTGCACTACGCCGGGAAATTGGAGTTTCCACATGATATTCGGAGCTATTCCTAGATGTTTGTCAGCTCATTGCATAAGCGGCTAGTGTTGTCAGTCGTGGCATTTCCAGTCGAGTACGTAGTACCCAACGCCGAGTCATGAGAATCAGTACAACAACGGAGCCTCGAGGTCACTATGAAGTGACACATTGATGGAGCAGTAGTAAGGCTCCGAGATGCATCTATACAGTCAATGAAGGGCAGTAGAGTTTCCGACTCCACCAACTCCTGCCTGTTAGAGAACAAGCACTGTAATTCTTGTGTCCAGTCGCAACGATAAACAGTTAACATTTTCTATGTGACAGAATGTAGTGAGGAGCAGGCGCTGTCTTGCACTTGTCTCCAGTTGTGAGCAAATAATCAGATTGTGTATTGCCAGGGAACTCGTCTCTAATTGCGAAAGGTGCGACGCAAAAACCTGAAGTTGCTTGAAAGGGCCACACTTCAGAGTGTATTGTTTACTCACTGATTCGGTAAGATATGCAGCACTGTAAAACACCTCTCGAATGAGGTTAAACTATTGGGAAAATAAATCGTTTTTAAACTGAATACATAAGTGATTGCAACCCTATTCACTTCCTACGAATCACTATGTACACCTGCATAATTACTCTGGAATTCGCAACTAAGTTCCTGGTAGAGGGTTCAACGAACCACCTTTAAGCCACTTGTCTACCTTTCAACTCTCGAACAGTTGACGGTGAAAACGACCATTGAATCTTTCCGCATGCACTCGGATTTTTCTTATTTTATTTATTATGATGGTAATTTATCCCTATGTAGGTGGGCGCTAGCAAAATATTGTTGAACCGTATCATCTTCATCTTTGCCTAGGTGTGGTGTGTCGTCTTCCGGAGCCTTGGCTTTGCTCTACCACGATTGGTCCGTTTGGTTTTAAATTTCGGAGGGCGCTGCGTTCTGTGGAGATACCTGCTGACGACGAGAGTATCGAGTGCTGCTGCCGGAGTGAGACGGGGAGTTTAGTTTCCGGTTGTGTGGCAGCGCAATGTTGCGGGAAAGGTGGTGGAACTTCCTGTGAACGCACGTGACTGCTACGAGCGTGTGTACTCGGGTCGGCGGCAGTCGTTCTGGACGGGCTATGTGATAAGGAAGCTCGGCGTGGCAACTGTTGACGCGTCGTGTCAGCGTTGCTATGGCGGAACTGGGGCGATTGACACAACTCGAGTTGGTGCTGGTTGCAACCCGTCGCCGAATACTTGTATACCTTCTGGACTAGCGGTGAGAATTTCTTGACTTGATGTGTCTCACTCAATTTCTGCCAGTGTCTTCGGGTGTGTTTTGCTCTAAGGTCGTGTGCCATGGTGTTTCGCAATTTTAGTAGGCTCAGGCGTGCCCGAAATCAAGTGTAACTATCACTAGAAAAGATTGTTAACTCGCTGTGCCGTAATAACGGAACCTAAAATATTATCTGTGGTTGAAACTTTATACTGAGTGCAATAACGATCTTGTATTTTACTGAGTGGTATTATTATGTAGTACTGGCCGTCACATTTACTAAGTCGAAGATTTACGAAGGCCAGTGGGCGTCATTGACAGTTCCTCCCTAAATAGGTTTTATATTTTTAACCATGTGTTTCAGTGTTTAGTAATTTTTATTTTGTGTTATAGAGAGTTGATGTCATGCCCTATGTGGACGATTCGCCACGTTGAAGTTTCCAGTTCTGCTGGTCTGTGCCATATTGCTAAAGCAGGCAGTCCTAGCATAGCCGATTGTAAATTTTTCCTAGTGGTGAGGAGCACGGGCTAGTTTAAAGTGCTAACTCACTAACTTCAACCATTCTCAAATATTTATTACTGCTGATATTCAGGCCCTTCAGGCCGAGTGGCGACGTCACTACCCCTTTTGGTTATTAATTTTATATTTTTAGCTTGTTTCATAAAAAAACCTTTGGTATATGAATTTGTCTTTTGGTTTTTACTGCTCCTTTGGACGAAGTAAATCAACTGTTTGCTTAGCATTCTTTTAGCATTATCAAAACAGTATTTGTGGTTATGTGATTGGCCCTTCTGGCCGAACAATTCAAGTCATTCCTTTCAGTAACTTATTGTATTGGTCAATAATTAATCAAAAGTGTTGGGTCCCTCAGACCGTGATTTTCTCCTTATGTTGTGAATGTTCAGCGGCCCTTCAGGCCTGGAGTCTAAAACAATTTTATTGTGTATTGTGATTTATATATATATATATATATATATATATATATATATATATATATATATAAATCACATTACACAATAAAATTGTTTTATATATATGCCAGTGAGCAAGTGTTTTTTTAATGTTTAATAAAATTAAATTGTGTTTGAAACTGTAACCTGATTTGAGTCTACGCTTTCACTCCCTGCAGCATTTGAGCTCTGCTTACCTTACGTTTTGGCTAAGTTTTCCCATATCATGACGTTTCAATTGTCACACTCCGAGGAAAAAGTTGCTGACCAGCGAGAAACGCCTTTATTTTAATGACTGCCACCCAATTCGTTTATCATACCTGTGGCGCTCTCTCCATTACTTCGAGATAATGCGAAACGGGCTGTCCTTTGAAGTTTTTCCTATGTCCTCCGTCAATCCTGTCTGGTGCGGATACCACACTGCAAAGCAGTACTCCATAAGAGGGCGGAATAATTTATTATGAGCAGTCTCTTTAGCAGACATGTTACATTCCCTGAGAGGTCTGCCAACAAACCGCATTCTTTGGTTTAATTTCGCACTACATTATGTACGTGATCGTTCGAGTTTGTTACTGTAGTTTTAAGTATTTAGTTGAGTTTCCAGCCTTCAGATTTGTGTAATATATCGTGTAATAGGAATTTATCGGAATCCCTTTAGTACTCATGTGGATGACACTTTTTATTACTAAAAGTCAACTGCCACTTCTTGAATCCTACAGATATAATGTCTAAATCATTTCACAATTCTCTTTGATCATCTGATAACTTTATAAGCTGGTAAATCACAGCATCGTTTACAATCTAAGAGCGTTGCTCAGAGCGCCTTTAACATTTCCGTGAGGAACCCCAGATAGTAGTTCTGATTTCACTGGATGACTTTCCGTAATTTTTTAGGATCTGTGATCTCTATGACAGTAAATCACGAATCCAGTCACACAACTGAGAAGATATTCCGTAGGCACGCAACTTAATCAGAAGACGCTTGTGAGGAACGGTGTCAAAAGCCTACTGGGATTATACTCTGAAAATCTAAATATATCGAACTTCTAAACGACCCCTGTCGATAGCACTCATTACTTGGTGAGAATTAAGAACTGTCTATGTTTCACAAGAACGATATTTTCTGAATCCGTATTGGCTATTTGTCAATGAATAGTTTTCCTCGGAATGATTCATAATGTTCGAGGACATTATATTTTCGAAAATCCTACTGCAAATCGACGTTAATGATATGCGTCTGTAATTCTACGGATTACTCCTATTTCTCTCCGTAGGTATTGGTGTGACTTCAGCAACCTTCTAGTCTTTGGATACTGATCTTTCTATGAGTGAGCAGTTGTATATGATTTTTAAACACAGAGCTATTTCATCAGCTAACTCTGAAAGGAACCTGACTGACATACAATCAGGACTGGAGGCCTTCCCATTCTTACATGTTTTAAATTACTTCCCTGTGTCGAGGATGTCTGCTACTAAGTTCCTCCTACTGGCAGTTGTTCTTGATTCTAATTCTGGAATACTTACTTCGTCGTCTTTTGTGAAGTAATTTCGTTCGATAGACACCTGGGCTAAGCAAGCCAGAGCACTATCTTCCCATTATTCCGTTCAATGTTAACTGACAGGCCTCACTTCATGATAAATACTAAGCCATCAACACCCTGACTGCGTTAGGTAGGCCACAATTGTTCTCCATCTGGTAGTAGAATCCGTGCAACGTGACGTAAATGGGTACTACTTACAGTTACAAATGAGCAGCCGATATGCTATCTTCATGTGACAAATGGGCTGGCGGATAAGTCCAGAAATAGTTGTTGTAGGAGTACGGCGTGAGCAGCACTTCAGCAGCTCTAGAAGCCAAGAAAGTGTTGAGTAAGACGGGTCTGCTATCGTCGGCTGGCAAATTCTGACAAGAGGTACTAAGAAAAGTAACTTTTTATTGTGAATTTACACTGTAAGTTTAAGTAGTAGATATATTTTGTCTATATAAATCGTAGTGAAGCAAATAAGATTTTATGTCTTATAAAAATACGCTTTGGTTAAAAGTCGTCTCACAAGATTCTCATTGACCACGACGCTAAGGATAGGAATTTTATTGTTTTAAATGTTTTTAAGCGTAGATTTTTGAATTTAGTATAGGGTAAGGAGATATGTTCTGCGTAGTGTTCTTGTCCGCTCTGTGCCATTTAGATCGTCATCCAGTCACCGTATATTTTTCTGATAGAAGTGTGTAGCATAGAGGAACGGCGTCGCGAAATTGTTGACTGACTAACTTACTCTGCAAATATGTTTCTTGACTCGCTGTCGATCGTGGTATTTAGGGGCAAAGCGAAATACAAAGCCGTTCTCGATTCGTCAGCCACGGCAGTCTTTAAATTATCTCTGTGACACTGAGCTGAGCAAACGAAGTCGACGTCCATTTTTAAGAATTTGACGAATCATCCCCCTCTGGTGATTATTATCCAATATTTAAAAAAAATTCCATTTACTTATTATGTTCACATTTTTACTTCATACCACTGAAAATACCTATTAGGATTCTCGGAATTCATTATGTAAAACACGGTGTTATCCGTTATAATAATGGACATTATCTAAATTAAAATGTTGGGGTGATATTTTCGTTACCCACCCACTGTAGCCCTTAAATGAGCTTTGGAGAGATTCTGCTGGACCACTACCCCACTCCCCCTCCCCTCCCCTCATTCTGAGCCCACGTATTAAATGGGTCTCTCCAAACCACGACGAGGTGGGTGACTTTTCTATGAATCTTTACTATCTCCTCCGTTAACCGAACTTGATAAGCTCGTGAAATAAATGCTGCAAAACAAATTTCTTCTTCTGAAAAGGGTTCGGAATATATCCCCAGTAGATCAAAGTATGTTTTCCTCTTTAGATCGATTCCTGGATGCGCACGACACAGAATGTAAATTACTGAGAGCTGAATCGGAAGACTTCTGAACCCATTCGACTAGATGAGGTAGATCCATGTAGAATATGACCAAATGATTTCTTTTGTACGAATAGTTTATTGTTCGTCGCTGATAAAACGGAAATGTGCCACGTTATTCAAAAATCAACATTTGGTCACGTGGGTATTTATGATGAAATATGACAGGACTTCAGCCTGCTAGAAGCTCTCCATCACTGCGCATACAACCTTCCATTGTCGTCCTGCACTCAGATACGCTGTTTTATCCTACAGAAAGCGAATATTAGCGCCGCTGTTGTGCATGAGGTTGCTTGTTGAACCACTACCGTTGGTACAACTCGTGACATATATCCCTGTCCACTTACCTGTGTTATCCAGAGGTATTGGTGTTAAGTGTTTATTCCGTACTCACAAGAAGAGGGATTTATTAATTTTGTGGTAAAGTATGAAAAGAATCAAATTGTCAGAATATAGAAAACATTTCTTCACAAGAGGAATGCATCATTTATTAAAAGTCGATTGCGAGGTAAGTTTAGGATATGACCCACTACCCAAGGAACACATTATTTAAGGGATATTTATCTATGATTTTTTTCAGGTTCGTTTTTTATACACTTGTGATATTTTTACTTTAGATTTCATAATAACTTCGTCCTTAAACATTACGTGATAATAACATGATCGATATTCTTAGCGTTTCGCAATGAGTTATAATTATCAAAATGAGGTTTCCGGCAGGTAAGGACGTTCAAAGGAGATAATACTTTCCTTCGCAGCTTTAGGTCTTTTTTTTTAACAACAAACTACAGCTATTGATATATTAAAGGGATATATTAATCGTAGTTCCGTGGGAGAGAAACTCAACACTACTATGAGCCAAAATGTACTTCAAGCTCCAAAAGAAATTATTTTTTTGGAAAAACTGTGTATTCAATGTTTAAGGCGATTCATCTGTACACCACGTAAGAAGACGTGCACATTTATTGTAAGATCAGAACCACCGATGAATACGAAAAGGTACTCTTCAATAATAGTACCGCCTTACTTTCAAGACTAATGATCTGCGGTTAGTCTGAAGGTACGGTGCATTCACTGATAGGGGATAGAAGGCAGTGGACCTACAGAGGACAGTCTTCGTAATGCATGAGCGCACAGTCGGAGGATCACGTTTAGCACATAAATTTTCAGGTATGAAGTAGTGCAATTACGAGGGGCGTTCAGAAAGTAACTTCCGATCGGTCGCGAAATGGAAACGACTATGAAAATACGATAAAGCTTTGCACGGATGTGTTGGGTAGTGTCTCTAGTATAACCCCAGTTAGCATCACGTCGCTCTTCTCATTTCTGAGCTCGCAGTGAGTGCGTAAAGATGTCTAGAAAATAGTGTCTGCCGCCAAGTACGAGGGCCTGGTGAGAAATTTCGCCTGAAGCTATGCAGCTAACATTACATAATTGTCGTGCTGTTTCTTCTTCAAGACAATTTTCAACCGCATTCTGCAGGGGCAATGAAGATGCTCCTGCATCGTTTTCAAATGGAAATGTGAGATTACCCACAATACAGTCCGCAATTGTCTCCCCCTGAGTTTCATCTCTGGTCACATGAACCGCTGTCTTTGAAGACAACATTTTGACACAGACAACGAAGTGTAGGCCAGCGTGGAGAATTGGCGGAAAGCACTGGCGGCTGCCTTCTATGATGAGGCTATTGAAAAGTTGGTACAACGCTATGACAAAAGTCTAAGTCAGAACGGCGACTACGTAGAGAAGTAGCTGAAAGGTGTAGCTAATTGTTACAAGTAAAACATTTCTGATGTTCACTGTGGTTTCAATTTGGCAATCAATCGGAGCTTACTTTCTGAACAGGCCTCGTACATGTATGCAGCACCATTTTTGCATCTGGTGGCCAAAATTGGGACTAACCCTTTTGGTGTGTAAATCGATTTTGCATTGGCGCATTAGCATATCTACCATTATTTCGCTGCTATACGATAATTACAGCCTACACTGGACCTTCATGAGTGGCTACACTTTAATTATAACCATCCGGTAGTAAGTGAGCTGTCTCCAGTAGCGACTGTCTTACTTCCATACTCAGGAGGTTCTTTAGGCGAGACGACAAGCCCTATACCGGTGTGTTTAACTTGTTCATAGACAGATAGACAGGCATACTTCCAAAGGAAACAGTAGAGGCAGGCACACATTATTTTCGGTACTTAGGCTATAGCCATACAGAGACATTAACGTGAAGAGTCTTTTGTGTTCACTAGGAGCGGAATATGAGTTTTGGAAGAGACTTTGGTAGAAAAAATTAGACATTTTCCTACATTAATCGTGCAACAGATACTGTCTATCGCTTTCATGATTATACATCTTTTCGTAAGTATTAAACAATGTTACGATAATATTTGTAGTTTCAACCTACCAGGTCTTCGAGTTCGGAAGATAATGATACCTGAAGGCAGTAAAAAACGCTCTGAGAGAAACGGATTTAAAGTATATAAGTCCATAAAAGCAATACTTATATTACATTAATACATTCCTAAGCCATAAGCAGTATCCTGGTCATCGTCCGCATCTTCTCTCTTCCTTTTAATTGCCTGGCAACTTTACGCTATTTGTGATGTTATAGCTCTTCTCTGTCACTGAGACTTAATTCATACATAATATACTAATTAACGCTGTTAAAAACTTTAGTCCTTGTTAATACTCCATCACACAAACAAAACTGCGTTATGGACACCGGATTTTATTGTTTCATACAATAGCAACACATTTTAGGTACTCTAGCCCAGCTAAAATATTTTAAACTCCCATTTAAGGTTTTGAGTTTTTCTGTCAAACTATTATCTCAAAAAAGTCTGTCTCTGAGAGATGTATGAACATTGGCTTAGTGGTGTTCGTAACATTCGCTAGAAATGAATGTTTTCGCTGAGACATATGTTCCACAAGCATTAATTTCTGATACCAGAACCTTTTATGAGCCGAGATATAGCTGAGGATTTTAATTTGTTAATAGTTTGTGAAAATAGTGGCCCATGCTGCCATTATAATTCTGCATCAAGTCTATGTGTGATTTGGTGAGGCGACTCTTGCCGTCCAGCACTCTCCTATCTCAAAGTTCCTATTTAGTTCTTTCATTCATTAATGTTCTCAGTCTTAAACGCATTCTTTTCAGCACATTTTTTATATATGCATTTGATGGAACTCAACGATATAGATTTCCTGTAACAGCTCTATCATTATGCTTTGCTGTTACCGTCTGATAGGCCGCCAGCATAACGACGCCCAGTATCTCAACTGAACGTTCGCTAACATTCAACGTACGAGACACATTCATTTCACCAATGCCCTCATCATAGTTTTTATGACAGTTGTGATCAATGGCAATACAGATGAAACACATCCTCAGCTATAGCTCGGCTCATAAAAGATTCTGGTATCAGAAATTAATGCTTGTGGAACATATGTCTCAGAGAAAACATTCATTTCTAGCGAATGTTACGAACACCATTAAGCCAATGTTCATACATCTCTCAGAGACAGACTTTTTTGAGGAAATAGTTTCACAGAAAAACTCAATACCTTAAATGGGAGTTTAAATTTTTTTAGCTGGGCTAGAGTACCTAAAATGTGTTCCTGTTGTATGAAACAATAAAATCCGGTGTCCATAACATTTTTGGCGTTATTTCCACATTCCTCGATTTTCCCTGTATCAAAGGAGGGGGCCTGAAAGTATACCTTACAGTGAGGTGTGATGACATATCTGCCAGCTGTCATCGAAAAATGTGGACTTGTGTTGGAGAATGGCGTTTGGAGAATTCGAAAGAACAATTACATTTATTAGGTAATGAAGCAACCCACTGTCATTCAGAAATTAAAAAGTAGGAGACTGCAATGGGCTAGACATGTGTCTAGACTAGAAAACAACAGAATCACCAAAAAAGCATTTGAAGGAACTCTCCAGGCAACAGTACCATTGGACCGGCCTCGTACAACGTTGAAAGGAGACGTAGAGAAGGACATCGCAGCATTAGCAATTTCCGCATGGTGGAGAGAGACTGCGAGAGACGGAAGGCGGTGGAAGCTGTTAGTTGATGCAGTGCGTGGTCTACAGGGCTCCCAAGCAGAGGAGAAGAAGACGAAGTCGTGGTATTGCTGTGAAGGAATAGGTGGTGAGTTTTACGAGGTGTTGCTTTCCTTTAGAATGTAATTCAAATGCGACGAGATTGACAATTTTTAGTTTGTCTTACTGTCTGGATGAAATGGTCTTAGATAACAATCTGAACTGCTTTACCTTTTTGTGTGTGTGAAATCTTATGGGACTTAACTGCTAAGGTCATCAGTCCCTAAGCTTACACACAACCTAAATTATCCTAAGGACAAACACACACACCCAAGCCAGAGGGAGGAGTCGAACCTACGCCTGGACCAGCTGCACAGTCCATGACTGCAGCGCCCTAGACCGCTTGGCTAATCCGGCGCGGCTTTACCTGTTTGTTGGAGAGATTCATGTTCTGTACCTACTTCCATGCCGACTATAAAACATGAGGAATGAGATGTACTCTTCTTTCCCTACGGAAGGAATTTATGTTGTAAAACAAGTAGTTTATAGTGTAAGACAAAAAGGGGTTTATTAGTGCATTGGGCAGCGAGAGCGCAATAGAGCGGTGCGTTCCAAAACGGCGTAAAGGTGCGGCTGCTATCACGCGGCTGGCCGCTACTGCGGTCGCATTGCATCTGACTTTCGCGTCAGACACCCAACGAGTGGTTCTCACGAATCATCTACTGCTTGCGGCTGATAGCAGTACGTGAGAAAAAAAGAGTTTTCCGATATTCGTGCAGTAAAAGGGTTTGTATATAAATGAAGCAAAGCTACATCAGCTCTTGAGTTTCCTGATAGACGTCCTGCTTTTCCTTTAACAACTTAAAAACCACTTCTTTCAGATTTCCGCGTTTTCTTCACTACATAATACTTCTCATTCGATTCTGAAATAATTAACAGACATGTAAAATACACTGTTTAGTATCTAATAGTTTCACATTATACCATGATGATGAAGTGTCTATTTTATCGATTAGTTTATAGTTATAGTTTTGATTTCCAGTTACCCTATCGCATAAATTTTGTGCTGTTTGCAATGTGGTCGCTGGCTACTTTACTTTTGGTTAATTTTATGTGATACACCGCTGTTTACGAAATATAGATAAAATATCGAATTTCCTTGACGCTGTAACGAAAGCCGTATCGCACTACAGTATGGAGAAAATAGGAGTTGAATAACTTAATCTGAATGTCCTGGCGCCGAGCGCCCTGCATGAACACGCCGTGTGCAAGCAGTCAGCAGCTCAGTCGTGAGAAGTTGGTGGGTGTAGATGCACATGTCTCAAAATGAGTGGACGCGATTTCCTGTTAACGCGATTTCTTGTTGTACATACTGCTGCAAGAAAGTGATGAAGAAGAAGATATTCTAGTGCAGCATTTAATAATGGAAAAGCTGAATCACATTCAATCTTTAGGACCAGGCTAGATTGCCATAATTGCTAGTTGAAGCAAGATTTTCTGGTGATAAAGATGTTTCATTATTAATTTCTGGGGATGTTGAACATGCTGTTTGTTCGATAGAATTTTCTAGACAAAAAGTTCATCCTCAGTGACATCAATTTGGCCTCTTTCATAAAGTCTGTTCTCAGTATTTTCACGGATCTAGCTGTATATCTGAAAAATGAATCACCATCGTCATCAGTTATCCAAAGTTTTCATAATCTTCTGTCATTCGATTCACGTAGCATAATAAAATTCTGAAGTTTTCCATAAATTCCTGCCTTTTACGAGATGAAACTGAATCGATATTTGTATCGATATTCTACACTGCAGTCATTGTATCATCTTCATCTTCCTTGGCACTGACGTAAGAATGTTGAATGTTTAATATACTCTACTGGCCATTAAAATTGCTACATCAAGAAAAAATGCAGATGATAGACGGGTATTCATTGCACAAATATATTATACTAGTACTGACATGTGATTACATTTTCACGCAATTTGGGTGCATAGATCCTGAGAAATCAGTACTCGGAACAACCACCTCTGGCCGTAATAACGGCTTGAATGGTGTGTACAGTTACAGCTGCCCATGCAGCTTCAACACGATATTCATCAAGAGTAGTGACTGGAGTATTGTGACGAGACAGTTGCTCGGCCACCATTGACCAGACGCATTCAGTTGGTGAGAGATCTGGAGAATGTGCTGGCCAGGGCAGCAGTCGAACATTTTCTGTATCCAGAAAGGCCCGTGCAGGACCTGCAACATGCGTTAGTGCATTATCCTGCTGAAGTGTAGGGTTTCGCAGGAATCGATTGAAGGGTAGAGCCACGGGTCGTAACTCATCTGAAATGTAACGTCCACTGTTCAAAGTGCCGTCAACGCGAACAAGAGGTGACCGACACGTGTAACCAATGGCACCCCATACCATCACGCCAGGTGATACGCCAGTATGGCGATGACGAATACACGCTTCCAATATGCGTTCACCGGGATGTCGCCAAACACAGATGCGACCGTCATGATGCTGTAAACACAACCTGGTTTTTATCCGAAAAAATGACGTTTTGCCATTCGTGCACCCAGGTTCGTCGTTGAGTACACCATCGCAGGCGCTCCTGTCTGTGATGCAACGTCAATGGTAACCGCAGCCACGGTCTCCGAGCTGGTAGTCCATGCTGCTGCAAACGTCGTCGAACTGTTCGTGCAGATGGTTGTTGTCTTGCAAACGTCCCCATCTGTTGACTCAGGGATCGAGACGTGGCTGCACGATTCGTTACAGCCATGCGGATAAGATGCCTTTGGGATGCAGCACGGCGTTCCATATTACCCTTCTGAACCCACCGATTCCATATTCTGCTAACAGTCATTGGATCTCGACCAACGCCAGCAGCAATGTCGCGATACGATTAACCGCAGTCGCGATAGGCTACAATCCGTCCTTTATCAAAGTTGGAAACGCGATGCTACGCATTCCTCCTCCTTACACGAGGCATCACAACAACGTTTCACCAGGCAACGCCGGTCAACTGCTGTTTGTGTATGAGAAATCTGTTATAAACTTTCCTCATGTCAGCACGTTATAGGTGTCGCCACCGGTGTCAATCTTGTGTGAATGCTCTGAAAAGCTAATCATTTTCATGTCATAGCATCTTCTTCCTGTCTTTTAAATTTCGCGTCTGTAGCACGTAATATTCGTGTTGTAGCAATTCTAATGACCAGTAGTGTACTTGTGAGAAGTAAAACGAAATTGAAAGCTTATGTCCTAAAAAAGTGAAGTATTATTTCATGATTAAGAGTGAAAGTTAATGGCACAGACAGCGGTGTACCATGACGCTCTCTCTTATGCTCTACCCATCCAACAATTGTAAACATATCGACCAGTCGCCATTTCTTACATTGATTTGAAGTTGAAGACCCAGTTAATTGTTCTCTTCTTCTGTCCTTTTTTATACGTATCTTTGGTATTCCAACATTTTCTCTTCTAATTACCACCTGCAATGTGTCATAATTAATTAGGTTCATGGCAACATGATAGCCGTTTACATCATTAACGTTTGCTTTCAGAATACAGCACAGCTATATGATCATAATAGAACACAGCACGCTGTCACTTCTTAGAAAGAAATTAGGGTTTGTGTTTTCTTGCAGCCACCCTCATCAAAATATTTTAAGATGAAATATGAGATCTTTGAACGTAAATAAAGTTTCCCAAATATGTGTTTGAGCTATCGATCGAAATGTGCGGTTTTTTCTCCTGCCCACAGTGGCTCCCTGTTCTCTGGTTACAATCATTTCTTTCTCCACTGTGCTGCTTGCTGTAGTCGATGCTAACTACAAGTTCATGTTCAGTAATGTTGGATCCTGTGAAAATAAAGGTGACAGGGGAATTTTTGACAAGAGTGTGTTAGGGTAACATTTAGGATGTTGCAGTACTTTTCCATCTCCATCCGCCCTATTCTGACGCTGCAAAGTCCGTCCTAATCTTGAGCTACAGTTTCAGCACTTACAAGCAATCACAGTAACTCATCGTAGCCAACTTATGGTTTTTAAACAAACCAGTTACCAAAACGGATAGTCTGTGACAGAATGCTCGATCTGCCATTATACAAGCCGATTGCTTTGTACGTTCAGCTGTCGGTTCCGACTTGCACAACACACTACATGGACTTTACTTACCTCTAAAGTCACAGTTTACGAACAAAATCCGAAATTACAAGTGTTCGTCTTTCTCACATGTTTCACTTTCACTTTGCTGCTCTCCAAGATCAAGTTTGTCTCATTATTACGTAAAATTGTTACACCTACTCAGAGCTCCTTATACAAGTGTCCTTACATGATGATAGCTGAGCTTCGGATTTCCTTAGACTTTTGAAAGCAAATCCCTTAGCCCACAAAATACACTCGAACGTCCCGTCCTATGACTGTTATAAGTCATAGCCTATCCGATATCAATGTTAAAACCGCGCTGTCCCGTGTCTTTCATTTGCCCAACTTAATAGCTTTTCTGAACAGTTTATTGAATAAACAAATTTAAAAAATACAGTTATCAAACTGACTTCCTTAAAAACAGAATTATCATGAGAGGTTTCTTGTTTTCCAGTCCTATAAACTGCCCCTAGTTGCACATTACTATATTTCTCTTATAGTAAAGTTCGCTCTCACAACCACTATCGTATATTCAGTTAACAGATGTATCAGTATCTATCTGTTATATTTCTTTACATTCACAGTATCATTCACACTAACAGAACTTATTAAACCATCAAAAATTCATAGAAAGTAGTATTAGTCACATATAATACAATTTTCTATCCAAAACATACTGGTTTAATTACTTATGATTTAAGTGTCCGTAAGATGCTGCCATCTTTCGGCCTCAGCCGTATCTACTTGCAGCTAGCTATTGGATGGGATCGCACATCTGTTACGTTGGAGCTATGACTTATGTTTGAAGCTTTATGGTCCCCACTTTCTGTCCTAGGCACGATATGAGGCGCTACGCCTCAGTACCCATTAGAACAGGGCTTCACAACATACGTGCTCGCGGAGCAAGCTGTGAGCAGCAAGGCGGGAGCACGGAGCAGCGCGAGCACGCTACCCCCACTACCAGACCAGAGCGGAGAGTGGAGAGAGTCACGCGGGGCACACAACAGCTGCCGCCAGTCAATGTGAATCTGCGGCCACCTGCAGGGATATCACTCACAAATTATAACTGCGACAAATGAAATATATAAAGGAGAGTGTACATGTGCCACATAATTTTATTAGCTTAGCGTATGCCTCTACATTCGTATTAATTTGTGGTCTGTTACACAATAGATGTCACTGAAGTGTGGGATTCTCGGTTATCTTGTACTTTTTGCTCTTTACAATTGCGTCTATGTTCGGAGTAATTGTTGTTGTGCATTGTAGGCGCAGCGTGCAGTTTAATTTTCGATCAGACAATGCGTTTCTCAGGCGCGTCTTGTTACATTTCATTGCAGAGAACGGTTGTTCACAAACATACGTGGAACCGAACATTGATATTATTGTAGCCTCCAATTTGTGCAAACGAGGAAATCTATCCTGGGGAAAGAGTCTGTAGAATTCCAAAATGTTTTTCTTGTTCTGAAATTTGTCTCTGTATTCTCTGTCACACTGGAGGTCAATGATTTCTAGTTGCAGCTCAGGACGAATCTCTTCCATATTCGCTGAATATGGAGAGGAGAACAGATCAAAATCACTGTCTAGTGCTGTCAGATCTTGAAAGCGTTGATCAAATTCTTCCTTAAGGCAACTAAACTATGTGAATAACGTTCACAGTCTTTGTGAACATCTTGCAGGGATGAGAATTTAGGAAAATGAGCTAGATTTCCTGTTTCCAGTTGACTCACCCAATTTCATTTTAAAAGCTCGTGTTCGATCTATGAAATGAGTAAGTAGCAGATCTTTACCTTGTAGTGAAATGTTCAAAGCATTCAGATGGCTAGTTAAATCTGCTAAGAACGCGAGATCACATTTCCATGAAGGCTCTTTGAAGTCAGGAACACACATGTTATTTATTTCCATGAACATATTTATCCCATCTAACAGGCAAAAATCGATTTAATAATTCGCCACGACTAAGCCAGCGGACCTCGCTGTAATAAGCCAGACTAGCATACTGGCTTTCATGCTCAAGAAAGCTTTTAAATTGTCTGTGTTGTAGCCCATGCTTCCTTATATAATTGGTTGTACGAACAACACTCATCACATTTTTAGACTGATACTCTTTGCGCATAAGTTTTCCTGGTCCATCACAAAGTGGACGCCCCTTATTTCATTCGACACGGCCAGTTTTTGCATTTTCTCCTTCAACAGCGCAACGAAACCTGACTTTTTCCCTGTCATCGCTGGTGCACCGTCTGTAGACACTGAAACTAAAGAATTGCACGACAATCCTATATTTTCAACACTTTCTTCAACACTACTTAAAATATCACCTCCGGTTGTAGTGTTCTTCAGGGCTACTACATCGAGAAGCTCCTCCTTCACCTGAAAATCTCTTATTAACACCTCTAATAAATATGGCAAGCTGCGCCGTTCCAGTGATAACAACCCTTTCGTCCAGAGCTAGAGAATACGCCATTAAATCTTTACAGATATTTGCAAGCTGGCTCTGGAAGTCGTCTGCCATGTCCTGTATGCGACGCATAATGGTCATGTTAGATAATTGCACAATCTGAAACTGTTCAACTTGAGATGGACTCAAATGTTCCGCTGCAACTACCTAACATACTTTTATTAAATCGACATAGTGAAGGGACGCAGGGATTTCGCTAAAAGCTAAACTATTTTGTAACTCACTCTGAGAGCTGCCTCAGTTGATTTTTCTTCGTCGTCCAGATCTTCTTCGGATAGCTTTCTTTTAAGTATAATAAATTCCTGTGCACGATCTGGTTCATCACATTTTCCACTTCCTTAGTCTTTCGCGTGGTACGACATATAATGTAGCTGCAAATTAAATTTACTAAAAGAATTCAGCCTTTCGTGGCATACTAAACATTTTGCAACACCATCTTTTTCTGTAAACAGGTACAATTCCTCCCAATGGGGGCTGAGCTGCGAAAGCATGGTTGGGGTTACACAACGGCGACTTGACATGATTCTTAACCAGCGAAGTGACTGTTAGAGCTGTTAGTAGTACTTTAAACGTTACACAGTCGGCGCGAATTCAATAGGCACGCTGCGGCCCTATTCAAACGTGCGCGCGCATTTCCCCTCCCTCCCCTCCCTCCCTACTCAACGACCTTGCACCTGCAAGCCCTGCATTAGAATATATATATAGTGTCTTTCACATCTTTGATGTAACTGACACTGTAGTAGTATTAAGATTGCCCATAGAGGGCACAACTATTACACATCATAGTTTACTATTCTTACCTAAAATATAAATAAGCTGTACACATACCAACTATCTGTTAATCAAGCATTTTAAATGAATCAATTTTATGTGATTAGTGTATTTCCTACTTTTATACTTTGACGATTGCGTCATATTATGAAAGCTGATTGGCAGTTGTGAAGTAGTGTGACAGGAAGTAGGCGGAGCCTCTGCATATTTAAGCTCGTGCTCATCACTCATAACCATCAGTTGACTTCGTAGCAGCTGAGGAGAGCTCTGCCTACCATCCTAAGGGAGCCATGGGTATAATTAATTTTATTTTATCTTGTTAAATTTTGACGTCATTAGACACTTTCATTTTATTTAAAGATTGGTTTCTAGTATTTCCTAAAATTAATCCACAGGTCTGATGATGGTTATGTAAAAATTACCGAAACCGGTTACCTATGTCATTGAAACATAAATGGTGTGATCAAGACTGAACTTTAGTCAAAATATAGGAACATTTCCGTCGTGTTCCTCTCTTTTTCAATAGACAGGTGACAGCAGCGGAGGTAGCCAGAAACATTGTCACCGTGTATGGGGATAATGCCATGGAACAGAGCACAGCAAGAAAATGGTATTCTTGTTTTAAGGAGAATGTTTTCCATCTTAGTGACTCTCCGTGTTCAGGAAGACGATCTGGGTTTGATGATCGTTAAAACGCATTAATCTAAAATGATGCACTTCATTGTATTCGATAACTGGCAAATGTTATGATCCGCGATCATTCCACCATCTTGCAACATTTGCATACAATTTATTTAACCGTATGGCTAAGGCCCCCGGCGGGCAGGCCGTTCGCCGCGTGCCGGTCTTTCAATTTGACGTCACTTCGGCGACCTGCAGTCGATGAAGATGATAGGATGAAGATGACAGCACAACAACCAGTCCCTGGGCGGAGAAAATTCCCCGACCCAGCTGGGAATCGTGCACGGGCCCAGAGAACTGACAATCCGTCACGCTGACCATTCAGCTACCGGGGACGGACTTTTGCATACAGTGGGGAAGCGTCAAAAGTCTGGTGCATAGGTACGGGATTCTCTCATCCAAAATGACAAAAATCAGTTGCTGGCCATATACGCATCTCTGCTTGTTCGTCATCAATTGGCTCGTGAACAACAGCGATCATTCTTATCCTGTATCGTTACTGGTGACACACAACTAAAAGAAAGAAGTGGCTGAGGCCAAACAAAACAGCAACCCCCAGTACAAAGACCTGTGCGCATCCACAAAAGATAATGTTTTGCATCTGGTAGAACAGTGACGGTGTGGTGTACCACGAATTGCTTCCCGGAGGTGTAAGCATCACTGCTGACATTTATTGTCGACAACCTAGACGTTTTGCAGACGCAATCCAAGGAGAACGACAAAGAAGACTGCTTGAAGTGATGCCCTCAGATTTTCGCCTTTTCAATTCTCTGTCCAACAACCGGTAATGAACTTCCTTTCCCCGTAAAAAAAGCTCTCAGAAAATTGGTCGACGAGCTCTTCCCCTCAAAACCACTTTATTCCTACAGTCGTGGAACTGGAAGTTTATCCCAGTATTCGCAGGCTGTTGCAAATAGTACAGGAGAATGCATTATTGACGACCAAAGTGTGAGTTAAGTGTTTATTAAAAGTGTGTTTATTACAGTTATCGATAAACGCTACGAACCAGTGAACTAACCTAATAATATATTGGATATCAGTAATCAACTCCAAGAAAATGCAGTATCAGTTTTCGACTCACAGTAAGCCTTATATTAGTGACTGCAAGTTGCTGTCTGTGTCACCCACAGGGACGCGAACATCCATCATCAGCACACAATGACTCGCCACACTTGTACCGTGGTGCTCGTGTTGGTGGTGTTGCTGGTGTCGGCTTGCGACGCCCATCGGTTTCGACCACGTGGTCCGAGATGGGGCACTCCGCATAGGGTGCCGATGACGAGCAGCAGGATGCTGAAACAGGCTGGCCACGTCCACATAGGACCGGCGGGGGCAGCTCGATGCGTGGCACAGAGTGGCAGTCACCACACTCCAGCCCTGATGACCTCCAAGGCGGCCAATCTCGTCAGGTTCCAATTTGGAGGCGACCAGTCGACGGAGCAGAACCTGCTAGCCCGTGGTCGCTACGTTCCCAGGTCCGCCATTCCGTTTGACGTAACAGGTCAGTCTCCAGCAGCTCCCTTGTCATCAAGTACTATTCGCGTAACTCAAAGACGCTGCTGGACCAGTACCACCCTTTCCAGCGCTCTGCAGAGCAGTCAGAATGTGCTCCTGCCCCGAACAGTCCGCACACTGTGAGTGTCAACGCTCACCACCACCAGAACACGCATCCGTCATACATTCACAGGTCGGCAGGGTAGCAGTGGGCTTACGAGATGAACTTGGCCTAGAGTACCAGGTTACAGTTGATGCAGTTGTGATTTTATCTTCAGGCCACCGACTGAAGTGGCGCAGTGCTTAGCACACTGGACTTGCATTCGGGAGGACGACGATTCAAATCAGCGTCCGGCTATCCTGATTTAGATTTTCCGTCATTTTCATAGATCGCTTCAGGCAAATGCTGGGATGGTTCCTTTGAAGGGGCACAACCGATAACCTTCCCTGTATTACCCTAATCCGAATTTATGCTCCACCTCTAATGACCTCTTAGTCGATGGGTCGTTAAACACCGATCGCCTCTTCAAGGCAATCCATCCTCCTCCCCTCCATTTCCTCCCACTGCCACTCCCAATACCATGCTATCCTTTTGGTCAATAACGTTAAGTGTAAATGTAATCATACGCAGTTATTCTCGACCAATGGCACGTGAGTGTTATTAAGTGCAGTTGCTCTTTGCCCATAGCCCCAGTGTCCCGCAGCTATCGTGCAGTTTGCTCTCGACTAGCTGTAATGATTCAAGGTCTCTTCCCTGTAGTGAGAGGACCATAATTAATTTAGCCAATTGTATGGCGCCAAAACCAGTAGTTGGTAGGCTAGGCCATAAAATTTCAAATTGGCAGGGTGGGCCATAAAATTAGCAGGAAATTGGTAGGAAAGCCAAATTTACGGGAAACTGGTAGTATAAGACGTAATATTGGCAGGACATTGGTAGGATAGGCTGTGAAATTGGCAGAATAGGCCATAAAACTGGTCGGTTCCAAGGATAAGCCACAAAATTGGCAGAAAATTGATAGGACAGCCTATAAAATTTGCAAGAAACGATGAAATAGACGGTAAAACTGAGCAGTCAGGCCCCGCAGCTATTAGCCAAGACCAACGGCGCATGATGGCGTTGACGCATGACAGCGTTGGCATTTACACGTAACGCTGTTGGCTAAATGCTAAGTGGTTGAGGGGGAGAGGGGAAGAGAGTATTGAGGGCGGGAAGGGTTAAGAGGGAATTGGAGGGGTAACCTTGGAAGGTAAAAATTGCATCAGATGTAAACTGATACGTAAGGTGAATTCCATCTCATGTGCCCACGGTACCCTTTTCAGTTGTCTCGTCCAGTGCGCCATGCGGCGCACCATTTGGCTAAAATTCTATAAGGTAAAGCAGTGTTGCAAATAAATGACAGCATTTGCGTTTTAAATCTTAATAAAATGGCCCACATTCGCCTTGAATTGATGATGACTGAAACCTCTTCATTGTATAGCATTAGTAATTTTCACAACTAAACTCATTACATCATATGGTTAATGAACGCAGATTTTGCTTTCGAGTTAATCAATGTATGTGAGTTTCAAACACATAAACAGTCCGTATTCAGTGTGTAACACGCCCTACCAAGCCATTGATTGCTCCACTCATAGTTCGAGCGCCGTCTGTTGCCTCTAAAGATGATAATCTCAAGGAAGACCAATCTTCTCTGTAACTGCGTCAGTAATGTCAAACTTAATTCAACTATACAAAATATTGGTCTCCATCAGCTAATAGCATATTGGTCGTCTTAAAGTGCTATAGATGACGAAAACTAGTACCAGGCGACCATGCGACCTCCATTGCTGATGTAGGTCATGGCTGAGAAGTGGAGCGAATATGTCAGTTCGCAAATTCCTTGTCAACGACATTTTGTTTTAAAGGCAACAGGAATTGCTGCCGTAAGTGAATGCAGTTTCCGAGGACACACAGCGAAGGGAGCAGCTCGAAGTGAACGCATGGAGTCGTGTACCTCGAAAAAGCCATTGCTCACGCAGCACGTAAGGCTGCAAGTTCTCGACGGTCCGAACAACACAAAAAAATGGCCAGCAGGTAACTGGAGACAGGTGATATGGTCTGACGAAGCGCTATTTGCCCCTATTTAAACGATGAAAGTGGTCGAGTGCGCCGATGGTCACATGAGGCCATGCACGGTAGGTTCCAATTGGTCCCGAGCTTCTGACATAACGGTGGTACTGCCATTCCGTGGAATCTTACCCCCTGGAGGAAGGTGTGCCCAAGTTGGACGCCATGTGCAGGTTCATTATTTTCTTGAATGATGTAACCAGCAGTGAGATGTTGCCCTCCGGGCTGGACAGTAATCCGGATGATCCTGTTCCAGTACTGAAGAGCCACCCAGTTACCTTTAATAGTGATGAGAACCGTCAGACATCTGCACACGATAGTGCAGCGATGCGCGACTGTACTGAATCGTATGACTTTTTTCGTGTCTGAGAGAAGCATTGGTATCTGACCCCTTCCCCACTCTTCTTCTATGATCATCAGGCATCAGACAAGCACTGCTTTCATGTGTCAAGAAACATCACTGGCAAATATTCTACTCCAGTTGTTCCATTATCAACAGTTTTCATTTGCCACAGTGAAAGGGGGTTTCACTCTTTTTCTTAATAAACACTTAGTTGCTGCTGAGTTGATAGTGTAGGGACTTTTGTGTAAAGGCTTCCTGAATTCCTGTTCCGATCTGTTCTGCATGATCTATGATCTATAATTTACAATACGTACAGTGTGAAAATGATTTAAACTAGCAAACGCTGGGAGGTTGCACGGAACACTAAACCAAACTTTTTCTCTATTTTCATAATTACCTGTGAGCATTTTTCATCCGGTGTACGGCCTAATTGCTCTCAGCACTCAGTTCCATCTTGAGCAACTGTTAATCCATTTGGCATCTGCACAACCTGGAACCGGATGATTAACACTTCCGTTCTCTGTGCTATTTACAGATGAAGCAATGTTCTGATCAACGTCCACAGTTCCCATATTTTGAGTGAGGTTAACTCACATTCCACGTTTACTCGCGTTCCTCTCTGTATCGGTTCTACATGAAAATGTGTGCAGATACTGTTGGTGAGTATTGAATTGGGACGTAACTCCTATTTAAGCCATTAAACGGCTGGAATTATTACAGTTGCTTCGTCAGAGAATTGCCAGAGTTGCGGGATGTTGTGCTACTCGCTACACGACAGCGCATCTGGTTCCAGCATGACGGAGGCCAGCACATCTCAGTCGTCCTGGGCCTCTTGAACTGACAGTTTCTAGAAAAGCGGAATGGCAGTGGTTTTTCTGTACTCGATCCCGTGATTTGACCCCTATGGGCCATTTTCTGTGGCGAGACATGTGCACCCTTGTTTACAAAACGCCTGTTCAATCACAAGAGAATCTTGCGGGCCTGATAGCAGCAGCAGCAATAGGAATTAAGGACTTACCTGCAGCCTTCGACGGTATTAGCCAGCCGCTGTGGCCGAGCGGTTCTAGGCACTTCAGTCTGGATCCGCACTGCTGCTACGGTCGCAGGTTCGAATCCTGCCTCGGGCATGGATGTATGTGATGTCCTAAGGTTAGTTAGGTTTAAGTAGTTCTAAGTCTAGGGGACTGACGAGCTCAGATATTAAGTCCCATAGTGCTTAGAACCACTTGAACCATTTTATTTTTACTGTGTTGGACGGAACATGAACCATCTGTGTAACCTCTGTTCACAAATCAATGGAGGTGTTTTGGAACCTCTGCTGAAGCTGATGCAATTACGTTGCATGAACATTCTTATTTATTGGTAATAAGGAATTAAAATTTGTTTGCGTTACTTTATGTCACCACAGGAAAACACTTTAGAATAAGGGCTTTCAGATCCCATGCAACCTCCCAAAGCTTGTTAGCTTAGTTAAATTCCACCCAAAGAAAGCTCACTCTACCAGCTTAGGAAATCATCACAGGAAAATACAACTTACAGAAAAATATTTGCTTTCACTCTGTATAATATATATATACGCACATCAAAAAAGGTTTTGCATCACCTAATCCCCAGAACTCCCGAAAATAGACGTTGACACTGTTCAGAGGTGTCACTAAGCGCGCTCAAAGATGCAAAGACACGCATGAGCAGCTCCTATTATATGGAGGGGGTCCGACAGCCATCAGTTCCAGTCATTCGCCTAGCAGAGGAAAACCAGTTTCGATTCTCCCACTAGTGATACAGTAAGTTAAAAATATGTAAGCACTACTATAACAGCCTCATTACCTAATTATAACAGTTTAATGTTAGCACTGTAGCCATTGTTTGGAGACTGGCAGAGCATTGGGATTGCAAAATTTCAGTATTTTACAAAGCAGCGGAGCGCAAACATAATTACAAATAACATTAAACAAAAATCAGTGCATAATAATACACTTGAGTTTGCCTGTGTCACCCAAAAATTGCGTTGATCATCAAAATTATCGGCCAAAGGGCGCATTTCTTTAAGAAATCTGCTCGGAATTCTATCACTAGTAGCCCAAATGCCAGAATATCGCCCAATCTGGTCACCCGGGCAGTTCGCAGTTATGAAAACCAGTTTAGATACGGAGCAACGGGACGGGATTTGTGGAGAGCGGGAGGGGCATGTGATGACAGCGCACCCTATAGTTCGTTCGTTCGTAAAAGATTTTTTTCAGCGAGTTGCTTGAACTCATCTGAGCCAAATTCTGTCTGCATCCCCTCCGTCTCTACCCCTCCCCTTTCGTGAATTACTGCTTACGCTCTTGTAATACTGTAATAACTGAAGCGTTTTCAGGTGTTCTACGATTTTCTTCAAACTGCAATGTTTTAAGTTGTAGAAACATTTTGATAACACATAATTTTTTCGTTGCTTTTGTAACAGTACTTACCTTGATTCGGGAAAGACTTATTTATTTATCGGGAATACAGTATTCAATTTTAATGTTGGTTTGAGTTTACCTGTACATACAGGTGGCTCGCTTGTGAAACGGCGATATGTCAGTTCTCCAAGTTCTACGGTGAAACGTTTTAGTGAAACGTGTTACTAATAATATCTTTGGAACTGTGAGTCCAACTGTCACAACTCTAACGTATTAGCAAATAAAATGTCATAAAAGTCATATAAGCGACAACGTATGCTATAAACCACAGAGGCGTTTATTAGTATCAAAGACCGTACAACCATGTTATCTTGAATGAACGCAGACACATATGCGAGGTCACATACGTTGCAAGTCTACTTTAAATCAATGTGTGAATCAATGTTAAGAACCCAAAACTGTTCTCATAGTATTTGTGTATTTCATCTTGTTTTATAAATAAATTTCATTGCTACAATACGAAGCTTACTGCTGAAACAATAATTTAAAAAAGGGTCTTGATCATTTTAATCTAATGAAGAATTTTAATGACATGAAAGTCACTTTAATAAAATTTGAGATTCAGATGAGGAACTTAGATGATTTGATGTGCTGAAGGAATTCGGACTTGATTTCAGCTGAGATGGAAGTTTAAATGCAAGATTCTGAAAGGAGGTTTGAACCCTTTAACATAAGTTATTCAACCCAACGTTAATTTCTTCTGCCCTGAGTTAGTGAACCTTATGTTAGAACACTGAGCTGTTGGCAACAGAGTGAAGTTATCAATTGCAAAAGAAGAAATGTTTATTTCACACGTACGGGGTGAGTCACTGGCACTGCAGATATTGAGAAATGGAAAGTGTTATTGGTGTCCGGTTTTCATAGAATGGATTGGTAACTAGGGGCCCAAATGACCCAATAAACAGATTGTAATGATATTTACAAAGTATATTTTTTGTGCAAACATACGCTGTTGGAAAGGAACAATGCCTAACGACATTAACTAACTAAAAGTAGGGCAAATTAGTGTCAGTGGTGTTTGTTGCAGGATTGTAGTGCAAGTCGTTTGCGACATGTCGTATTTTGAAAAGTTCCCACGCCGACAATTGTACAATACTCGTGGTAGCACACATAAAGAACAATACAGGTGCATACAACAGTTATATGGATTCTGACGAGTAAGGAGAGAACTGACCATCACAGGTAGTGTTCTAAATTACCACCGGCAGCGGCAAAACCCCCTTACAGTCTTTTATGGGACGGCTGCTGCACACGTGCTAGAATTTCAGCGGAGATGTCAGAGCAGGCTGCAGTAACACGTCGTTGCACATCATCAGGTGTAGTGAGTATGTCCGTTCCCCACAGAAAAAAGTTACAGGCTTAATATCCGAGGCCGGCCAAGGTACAGGTCCTATTCGTCTAGTCCAACGATATGGAAACAATTCGTGAAGACATTATGTAGCACTTTCTGTGCTGTGGACTGGACAGCTGTCATGTTGGTATCGCAGACCCTTTCTAATCTGCATAGGAACGTGTTCTATCATCCGTGGAAAATGACCTGTTAAGAAGCAACGATACTTTCGTGCCTTCATTGTTCCGTCAATGAAAAACGGGTCTATGAGCTGATGGTTAATTATCTCACTCAACACATTTACATTGCATGGATGGTTATGCGCCACCAGACGAAGGCAACAGGGATAGTCAACAGACTAACAGTCCATGTTTCGGCGGTTTACCTGGTCTTGATTGGTAAATGTTGGTTCATCACTAAACAAGACACGTGGTATATCCCGCGTATCCTGTTATAATGCCTCACAATCATTTCCTTGTAGCTCTTCATGGAGTCAGGTGTGACATGGATAGAACCTATGTCGATGGAGAATGCGCAGGTTACTTCTCAAACTCATGCCCTTTCTTCGAGTGATTGCTATCTGGAGTATTCTGTCCTAATGCCTTTGTACTGGAGTTAACACCATTCTTATAATTGTTTCCATGCAGATCTTGACAGGAAGAGATATGATAGGGATGGAACTTACGTCGTTGGAGAATACGTAGAATACTTCCCTGACTCATGCCACTTCCTCGAGCGATTGGCCTGGAGCTAACGTAAGGTTCAACTGCTACAGCAGCTAGAAAATTAATTTCCCCGTCTTCTTTCCTCACTTGTTTCCCTCTGTTACGTTTTATAGGTGTCACACTACCACTTCCACGTAACTGGCTGAAGAGGTGATAATAACTGCCGAGATCGTTGACCTTATTGGGATATTTTGCAGCATACACTGTGCAAGAACGAACTGGATTTTTCCTACATTCCCCGTACACCACGAGCATGTCTACTTCTTCTGCAATGGTGAATTGCATCGTACACTGACGAGCTACTGCTTGGACAGTCACGCACTGAATAGCAACTCGCAATTCACTCAAGGAACACACATAACATACCTAGCAACTATGCGGGTTTAATGCCACAAACAAGTGTCAGTGTCGAAACTTTTCAAAATACGATATCTAACAAACGACTCGCACTAGTATTCTGCAACGAACGCAACTGACATTCTGATTTATCTTACTTTTATTTTTTTAATGTCAATAGACATTGTTACATTTAAAAAAGTGTACATTTGCTAAAAAAAATAGACTTTCTATCCATTTTGTGAAAAGTGGACACTAGTAGGACATTAAATCTTCGTAATTTTTGCGGTGCAAGTTTTAGGTGATTTTCTCTCTCTCTCTCTCTCTCTCTCTCTCTCTCTCTCTCTCTGTCTGTCTTGATGTACTCACCAATGTCTTTCTGTCTCCCAAAAGCGAATTATGCTCTCTCTCTCTCTCTCTCTCTCTCTCTCTCTCTCTCTCTCTTTCAAGCGAATTATGAACATAAAATTCAAAAAATTAGTAAATTGGATTTCAGAATAAATAAAGACGTGGGTCTTTTTAGGGTCCTTTTCAACAAATCGGACTCACCTCAAGCTAAATCCTGGTTACGTCCTTGCTTCGTCTCCAAGTAATACAATGCCAGCGTGTGCTGTGAGCCGGCAGGACGAACAGCTTCCTGTTCTTCCGCAGCGGACGCCCTGAGCCGCGGCCGGCTGTTCGTGTCCACGCCCTCCGCCAGGCTCGGCATACCCGCTTCGCTGAGCACAGTGCCCTCTGGCGGCGCCACCGACGCCCCCCTGACACCCTACCCCAGCCTGGAGCTGCACCGCACCACGGAGGACTCCATCACCGACTGCAGCACACAGCTGGTGTCCATCACGGCTACCGCGGTGGGTTCTCAATGTCATACGGTTTTACAGGCATGTCCTCAGAACGTTATGAGGCTTCGTGGTGTACCAATATTCATGCATTTGGTGTTGCGAAACCTAGAACTCTATTACAGAAATCTTCAATATTAATTGGATGTGATATAGGAGCAATTTCTGTAGAATAATTCATAAATGCGGACAAATCTTCTGTTAAAATGTAAAATTGAAAAAAACCTTGACCCGACTGTATTTTCAATGTTCTTTATTTATGCGACCTGTTTCGGCGTTTCTCTTCGCCATCCCCAGACATCTATGTAAAGACAACAATAATAATGACAGCGTACACTAACGAATTACGTTTATGGTTTATTACATTATCTCCACAGTTTGTTACATTAAAATGTGTTTATTAAGAAAGTGTCAACTTATGAATCTGTGATCGATATTTCGTTTTGGCGTAAAATTAAATTTGCGTTTTTATTAGCACACTACTGTTTGGAAAAAGTGAAACACCAAGGCCGAGAGATGTGATCACGATTAAATTTATTCCATCGATTAGGGTCATGACACTACAGATGTAATTAGCATTACAGACTCATAAATGCGCTAGGACTGTGGAAATTAAGTACGGAGTACCGGCACTATGGTCGGTGTGGCCGAGTAGTTCTAGGCGCTTCAGTATGGAACCGCGCGACCTCTACGCTGGCAGGTTCGAATCCTGCCTCGGGCATGGATGTGTGTGATGTCCTTATGTTAGTTAGGTTTAAGTAGTTCTAAGTTCTAGGGGACTGATGACCTCCGATGTTAAGTCCCATAGTTCTCAGAGCCATTTGAACCATTCGAACCTGCACCATGTACAGCCATCAGTGCTGCTAGAATCTAAGAGCGCCTGAATATGCTGCTTGGGAACAGTGTGACACGCGGTCTGTAGGTGCATCCACAAACCATCGACTGTGGCTGCAGGAGGTCCTGAACGAAAAAACTGTCAACTGTCCATATTCCAGACATGTTCGACGAGCAACGTTACTGGAAACAGTGATACCTATCGTTATTCGAAGAAGTCTTGCTCATTCTTCGTCACATACGGGCTGACGTTGTCCTGCTGAAATATGGCATGTGGAACGGCTTGCAGGAGGTGCAGTGCCTCGGGCTGTAAGGCCTTCCTACTGTACCGATAGCTGTTCAGATTGCCCTCAAGATGCAAGAGGCGAGATCGAGTAATACAGTCAATGATACCCCAAACCATCATACCCGGCGTTTGTCCGCTATACCGCTCAGAAATACAGACCGTCCGATTGCGTTCACGACGGCGCCGTCGAAGGCCTATGCAGCCATCACTGTAGAACAAATGGGAAGCTGACACAGTGGCTTGCGTGCCACCAGTCCAGCCCACAGAAGAGTGTGTCGAACCGTCGACACCCGTCCACACCCGTTGCAGTTCTCCAACGCCGCGGGTGTTCTGTCTGTTACGGCCAAGAGTACACGGTGGCGTTCATCGCGCGATTTGATCGCAGTTTGTTATCTAGTACCCTGTCCGCGCTGTGTACGGCCCTCTTCTCTCCACTGGTTCCATTCACGTCTCACTGCTTAAGCAGCGTGCCCTATGTTTCACGGAACGACAGACCCACTTCCCGCAGGCGAAACATTCTGCCCCGTTTCACATCCTCACATGCCGATATTCCACCCTGTGCTGTCTGAGAGGCATGGTGGCATTTCGTTACACTTCGTGTGACGGCTGCTCACCGACCGAGCGTTGCGTAACATATCTCTGTCCGGTCGCACAAAAAGGGCGCTTTTGGGCGTACGTTATGGCATTTCTCCGCCATTTAAATTGCTTATAATGGTTTCACTGTTCTATACATCCTCTTATCGTGGCGTATTGAGACCAATGCTTCTGAATGTTTCACCATTCACAAACAATAGTGTAAATGGTGCGTGATGATACAGGCAATTAACGTGGGGCTGACCTCCGATAAATTATATTAAATTTTACTATTATATGACAACATATAAATGCTGTACTCATCAATGTACAACTGTCTTTGTTTTCCTTCAATTTATTCACGGCCTTTGACATTAACATGACATACTATTTTTTTTGTCGTATGAGAACAACACTCAGCACTTAATAACCACTGGAAATTACATAAACGTTGTAACAATTAAAAAGTCAGGAATGGTGAAGCCTTTCAGAAAATCACGAAGCTGTACAAAAGTACTTTATTTGCAACTACCGGTTTCACGTCAGTATAGGTGCATCGTCAGGCTTATATCAGTTACATTTCCATACTGTGCATGGACAACTGCGGAGTCCAAGCTTTCGATAAGGGTCAAACCACATTGGTAGACCGTAATAATAAAACTGAGCACACCAAAAATTGTTTGTGAAAATGTACAAAGTATTGCTGTAGAATGCGGCAGGCCGGATAATACCTCATATAATGTATTATAATATCCGGTAGACACATTCTGTATAAACCGTATCAATAAAACTTAAAATGCCGTCTATCGTGCTCACTTCTGCATCTATTGCTAACAGGCCGATGTAGTGTAAGAAGCCCGTGCAGGCTGTGGTTTGGCTTGTAACGTGGACTACTTTCCGAAAGCTGGAATTTCGAAATTGTTGATCTACAGTATGGAAATGTAGCTATTACAAACCGGTAGTTGGGAATAAAGCACCTTCTTGCGGCTTTGCCGATTTTGGAAACACCTCATCAGCTCTACTTTTTAATTGTTAAAGTTTTATGACAATTTGAAAGTGTTTTGAGTGTTTAGTTTTGTTTTTATTATTCATAAGGTCTCTGAGATGTTTTTGCCTCCCGAGAATGTTGTCTGTCATAGCTATCTACGAATGATATGTAATTCAGACCTCCAATCATTAGGTTCACTTTACAATGATATGGCGCAAATATACAGGGTGAGTCACCTAACGTTACCGCTGGATATATTTTGTAAACCACATCAAATACTGACGAACCGATTCCACAGACCGAACGTGAGGAGAGGGGCTAGTGTAATTGTTTAATACAAACCATACAAAAATGCACGGAAGTATGTTTTTTAACACAAACCTACGTTTTTTTAAATGGAACCCCGTTAGTTTTGTTAGCACATCTGAACAAATACGTAATCAGTGCCGTTTCTTGCATTGTAAAATGTTAATTACATCCGGAGATATTGTAACCTAAAGTTGACGCTTGAGTACCACTCCTCCGCTGTTCGATCGTGTGTATCGGAGAGCACCGAATTACATAGGGATCCAAAGGGGGACGGTGATGGACCTTAGGTACAGAAGAGACTGGAACAGCACATTGCGTCCACATGTTAACACCTTTTTATTGGTCTTTTTCACTGACGCACATGTACATTACCACGAGGGGTGAGGTACACGTACACACGTGGTTTCCGTTTTCAATTACGGAGTGGAATAGAGTGTGTCCCGACATGTTAGGCCAATAGATGTTCAATGTGGTGGCCATCATTTGCTGCACACAATTGCAATCTCTGGCGTAATGAATGTCGTACATGCCGCAGTACATCTGGTGTAATGTCGCCGCAGGCTGCCACAATACGTTGTTTCATATCCTCTGGGGTTGTAGGCACATCACGGTACACGTTCTCCTTTAACGTACCCCACAGAAAGAAGTCCAGAGGCGTAAGATCAGGAGAACGGGCTGGCCAATTTACGCGTCCTCCGTGTCCTATGAAACGCTCGTCGAACATCCTGTCAAGGGTCAGCCTAGTGTTAATTGCGGAATGTGCAGTTGCACCATCGTGCTGATACCACATACGTCGACGCATTTCCAGTGGGACATTTTCGAGCAACGTTGGCAGATCATTCTGTAGAAACGCGATGTATGTTGCAGTGCTCTCCGATACACACGATCGAACAGCGGAGGAGTGGTACTCAAGCGTCAACTTTAGGTTACAATATCTCCGGATGTAATTAACATTTTACAATGCAACAAACGGCACTGATTACGTATTTGTTTATATGTTCAGATGTGCTAACAAAACTAACGGGGTTCCATTAAAAAAACGTAGGTTTGTGTTAAAAAACATACTTCCGTGCATTTTTGTATGGTTTGTATTAAACAACTACACTAGCCCCTCTCCTCACGTTCGGTCTGTGGAATCGGCTCGTCAGTATGTGATGTGGTTTACGAAATATATCCAGCGGTAACGTTAGGTGACTCACCCTGTATATAAAAATTGTGTTCGAGCACCTCGAGCACCTGCTCTAAGTGAACAATGCCCTAGCTACATAAAAATCTGTAAAAGACTTTCTGTAAGCGGACTAACAGCTATTGATGGCTTTCTTCCCAGTACGTCTTATCATGAAACTACAATGGATGTGTCGTGAACTAGGCGGATTCGCCCACAGGTCCCTAGAGTGGAAGTCTGGCGCGCTACCACTGAGCGGGCGGGCCGCTTTGAATACATTGCGGTCTCTGACAGGTAAAACATTCGTTGTGATGCGTTGTCCAGAGCATCCAGCAATAGGGCAATCTCATGGCCACTCGGAGAGCGTGGCGCCAAGTTCCCGTAGTTTAAAAATGGTGCGTTGTCGACCTACACAACGTTAGTAATTTTGGTTCCTACTGGCATCAGCTATCCAGGGTTAAAGTTTCGTGACACAATTTTTCTCTGGCCTGTATATTTTGGAAATTTGTGTTAAGTTCCTATGGGATCAAACTGCTGAGATCATCGGTCCCTACGCTTACACACGCCTTAATCTTACTTAAACTAACTTACGCTAAGGACAACGCACACCCATGCCCGAGGGAGGGCTCGAACCTCCGACGGGAGAGATCCGCGCAAACCGTGGCAAGGTGCGTAAGTCTACGCGGCCACTCCGCGCGGCCCCTGTACATTGTTCCATAGTTTGTACTCATACACTGTACTCTCAACTTATTCTTTAATTTATCAAATTATTTTTTGATGCCACACGATGTACAGTTTGTTTACCGTTAAATGTTTATTACATATTACCACTGTATTAATTTATTTCTTAAATTTTGCACCACCGCTTTGATTATGCAGTTACACTAGTGTAGTTATCTTTACATATGCTCCTGAAGATGGCGTAGTAACCAACCGAAACTGGTTATATAAATAAATTACATTCAAAATGCAAACGGCTTGAAGGTGTTTTTAATATTACATTTTATACTCAATAGCTGAGGTCCCTGAACCATGTTTTACGAAGATTTGCGTACAGAAATCTTCCGATGATCACTGCTGGTAAGCACAATACCTTAAGAACAATTCTAATGTTTTCTCTTGTGCTTACCGTTTGCACACTAAAGAAAAATCTAATTATTTGATGACAAAGAGAAACGTCGTCTTTTGCACACTACACGCTTTCACAGATACTATACATAGCACACATCTCTGTCCTATTTTGCATCGGCAATCGCTTACGAGATATGCGTATAAATATTTGTCATGACAAAGCACAATGATAATGGTATAGGCTATAGAGGGATGTAGTATTTCTTATCCTAATCTTTTTCAGCATAGTGGACATTAAATATTCTTCCCTGAAGGTACTCCCAAGATAGACGGATCTTATTCTATTGTATCATGATTTTATTCCGTAAAATATTTAGGAAAATTCGACATTTGAGCCGAGGAACCTTGTGACATAACTGGTCATCCAGAACTACTTGCCTTGACTTCGTCTTTCACTATCCAACTAAATTCTTGTGATGAATGTCACCTCTAGGAACTGAAAAACGTTGCCTCTGGGGAAAAACAAGTGAGCATAAATACGATGGAAGCTGGAAAATCCCTAAACAGATCGGTGTACTGTATGAGTGACAGGCAAACCGGTATTTTCAGAGTCTTTGGCTTTAATTCTCTATTTCCTTCTTATTCGCAGGATGTATGACCAAGGAAACCATAAAGCAGATGAAAACACAATGCAAAGGAAAATGACATGGTAACTGATTTTTCCGTCGCTTCTTGTTGGGACAACTTCACAACGATAAACGAAAAAAGAATATTGTGAACGTTTTTCAAAAGAACATCTAGACTACTGTGTTTTTATGAAAATGAGGGCTGTAAACTAAATTATCTAAAGATCCGATTATCCTGCACATTATACAAAGTGATTCATATAAAGTGTATACCTCTGAAATCTAAAAATAATGGGCAGCAGGAATATTTCTTGAGATAGGTCCACATAAGGAACGTTACACTTTTTTAGGGTTAAGAATATGGTTTATTAAATTATTTCCAGAGAGCTACCCCAACCAGATACAATTTCTTAAATAGAACATTAGTTTTTTATCACATAACTGAGGCATTAAACCAGCTAAATTCAATTCATTTTAAACCATAAGTCTCTCAGGTTTAGTTTAGGAGCTAGAAACTGTCAGTGTCAGGGTTGTGTGCAGATGAATGATCTGGTGAAGGAATGTTGATTCAAGTGAGGTGTTTAAATGTGTGCCCATATTCCAGAAGGCACAACACAGTGATCCTTCTAAACGACCAGCAGACGAAATGTAACGACGCTGGTGTCATGGAAACAAAAGTTTACTCGATGCGGCGTTCGAAGTCATCTGTGGTTATGGCTTCAGTGACATAAACACTATTCCTTAGCCATAAATATACTGATGTTATGTAGGGTGAATATGCGGGCCATTCCTTCGGACAACGGCACCCCATCCGTCTTCCAGGGAATCTGTTGTTCAGTTATTGCACATGTGGTGTCCTGCCAACTCGTCTAACATAGGGTGCCTAGGAAGCTGTTTTCTCGGGTAGCTAGACAACATACAAGCAGTTCTTATTAATGGAGTTTATTACAGTAAACTGAATTGACAATACATAACTTTGCCTATTTACAATAAGGTATCATACGCAATTGTCGACATTCAAATAATGAATGTCTTTCGATGTATACAATTTCCACGGAAGCATATACCCAAGCTCATAAGTCACATCTATAGAGCTAATATCAGAGGTCGTCTTCTAGTGCGCCCGAGGCTAGCTGGAGCGGCACTTATATTCTCTTCATATAGGTACCGCTCCTGTCGTAGTGTCGTCCTAGTGGGCGTTCTATTGCCTGACGTCATCTCACAGCCTTCTCTACCGTATCGTTCAAGCCGACATGCTGGCGCTTGTTATTTCGCCTAAACACACTACATCACAGGGAGAATGTGCTGCAGCCACATCTCTAACGTCTAGATGGACATTTTCGTGGAAATTACCCAAACTGTCGACTATAAAAACTCGATATATCTCACTTGTACCTGCGAAGTAGTTTGGACTGATGGTTTCATCTCCAAGGATTCCATTCCACACATTAATGGATCACCTCAGTTGACCATCGACCGAGGATCGTGGTGTATTGCAGCTAAAATAAACACCTCCTTCCCCTCACTTCTTACTGGTATTCATCTTTTACTCCCACGCCTTCTCATAAAACTTTCTTCCTTGAAGTTGTTGTTGAACGCATAGGTACATAATGGCTGCCGAGCCTCTTCAACCCCGAAAACTCATTGTATACGCTATGGCTGTTTCACTGGCATCGTGTCGACATTCGCCGAGCATCAGCAATATGTCAATGTACTTGTTAGATGTGTATGCCATGTTTATTCGACGTCAGTATACACGACACATTGAACCCCGTTTGTTTGTGCAGTCCGAGCTGCCGTGTGTACGATGGTATGTGACAGTCGGCTGTCTATCCGAACATGACATCTAGCAGTGCATAGAGGAAGCTTGTCGCGCCATGACACCGGCGACGTCACATCTCGTCCACAGGTCCTTTAGAAGGAGCACAGCGTTGAGCATTTAGGAACATGGGCACACATTTGAACATCTTACTCAGACAAACATTCCGGAATCAGAACATCCTTTCGCACACAGCCGACTGTTACATCCACCCCTAACATGGTAAATGTTTCTAGCACCCAAATTAGACATGATAGAAATTTGATTTAAATTGATTTGTACACAGCTAGTTTACATACACTAGCCAAATAGCAGAAAAAGCTAGTGCTCTATATAAAAAATAGTATCTCATTGCTATAACTCTCTGGAAAATAACTCAATAAACTAGATTTATGACCCCGCAGAAAGTGTAGCATTTCTTACATGTAAATATCTCTATAAATAACCCTGTCACCTATTATTTTCTGAGTACAGAGCTATACACTTTATCTGAAACGCCCTGTGTACTGTAATTGGTCAGGCAAATATAGTTTTAAAATATGAAATCACAGTTTATTGAAATAATCCTTATACCGTCTCACAAGAGGGAGGGAAATGATCGTTGAATGGCGTACTTTTGACTATGTGAAACCGACTGGACGGCAGACATGAACAGAGAGAAACCGCAACACGAACAAAGGCTAGGTAAGGTTTCGGATCGAAGATACTTGAGCAAATGCGTACAATGATGACGCTCTAGCTATGAAACTAGTCTGTCGTCAAAGACGAGTCTCGTCAGATCTTCAGATATTCAGATTTGAAAGACGGTGAAATCGTCATGCGACGGCAAAGCGTTAGTTGTCCCTAAAACATTCAGAGACATGGACCTGAGAACTTGACGCTTTGGTGAGGCATACGAGGCCGCCATCAGTGATGGACATTGGATTATTGTGCTAAACGTAGCAGAAATTTCTTAGAGAACAGTGCTCCTTAACGTTGTTGTAAATGAAGTACCTCAGCCAATAATCAGTGCTTACTTCACTGTTGTTGCAAAGATGTAATCTGGTACAGCAGCAGTGGTCTTGGTCTTGCCCTGACGATGATTCAGTGGAAATAATCTGAATGGTCAGCTGAAGCTTCTGCTTGCATCGCATCGACGACTATTGTAGACAAAGGTGGTAATTTATGAGTATGCTGTCTCAGCACATGCATTACTGCATGTAGACAGGCACCACTGAACTCTTTGTACAACATTCAATCTGGGAAACAATGCACCACGAAAACTATACATTAAAACAGCATTAATTCTTTTGTTTGATGGCTTACCTGCACATTCGCATTCCAGTGTAAAACTAATGTATGGTACTAGTCTGTGGCCGAGCGGTTCTAGGCGCTTCAGTCGAACAACGCGACCACTACGGCCGCAGGTTCGAATCCTGTCTCGGGCATGGATGCGTGTGATGTTCTTAGGTTAGTTGGGTTTAAGTAGTTCTAAGTTCTAGGGGACTGATGACCTCAGAAATTAAGTCCCATAGTGGTCAGAGCCATTTGATACTAGTTTAGAATCCTGTTAGAATGAGTGAAAGAGTTTGTGATGATGAATACACCTGGTCGCGAAATTCACCAAAAATCAACAGGAGGTCAAGATCAGTATACGGCCGTCCAGTGACACTGATTTTTCAAGTGACTTGCACTTATCGCTCACACGCAGTCTCCTTGCAGATCAGTGTAGCTTGCACATTGTTAACCCACTAAGCAGATTCCATTTGTAATGTATGTGTCTCCCATCTCAGAAAGAGTACCCATTTGTTGTTACAGTCACCTTCTCATTGATCTCAGAAACGTCAGCCAGTCACAAATTCCTTCAGGTGTTAAAAGGTGTGATGGTAAGAAGGTGCCAAATCTGGCGAAATGAGTGGGTGAACCAACAGCTTCCCCGTAGACAATGAAATTTAGCGACGGGTGATGATGTTCACTGCACTTTCTTTCTTTCCACTCTAGCCCATGCCCCCCTCTGCCGTATTTTCGCGGACTATCGGCTTGAATGATTAATCAGTTCTTGTTTTACCTCCAGAAAATTATTTTTCATGCTGAAGACGCTGGCCGTTACAGTTCCAGCAGATTGAAAAAAATGGTTCAAATGGCTCTGAGCACAATGGGACTTAACATCTTTGGTCATCAGTCCCATAGAACTTAGAACTACTTAAACCTAACCAACCTAAGGACATCCCACACATTCATGCCCGAGGTAGGATTCGAACCTGGGACCGTAGCGGTCGCGCGGCTCGAGACTGTAGGGCCTAGAACCGCTCGGCCACCAAGGCCGGAAGGAAATTGAAACTTCGCTTTTTTTGAAACAGTACGACTGTTGTTAATGGCTGTCAAGTGCTTAGTTTAACAAAATCTTTCCTACCAATTTCTTTCGTTAAATGTGCCCATGTTGTGTGACATTTGTCGAAGCCTGTGATCGTGTTACAAAATATATAAAATATATTTTTTCGTTTCTTTTTATTTACCATTAGTCAGGATGGTTACAATGAAACTGTCAGTACGTAGCTATGTAGACGAATGTCTATTAACAAAATGAATACCCATCTTTATAGGAATAATGTTCAGATTGTACGCTGCATGATTCGCGTTGTTAGCAGTGTTACAGTCGTAATTTGCCATTAGACGCTGGTACTGGTCCGGCTACGTAGGGCTGAAACACGTGTACCAGTGTACATTACAGTCGCAGACTCATCGGTCGGGACAAGATGAGAAGGGTTTTACTCTTAACGTTGTTTTATCATCGCTTTTCTCTGCGAGCCTGTAGGCATTAAAGGAATATGGAGAGATCCTCTCTCCGCACCGATGTTGAACAAGATTCGGAAGTTTGGATTAACTGGCGGTTTAGGAATTGCTCCTGGGAGAGGCTGATGGACAATTGCGTCAAAAATCGCTGAAGAAGTTTCTGTTGCCATATCTGAGAATTCTGGACGTGATGTGCGATCTTCAAGCGGTCCACGAGTTGTGCCACGACAGCTGAACATTCCACAGCCCATCGTTGTTTCGGGTAGCGATAGATAAAACTGTACTGCGGTTCCAGGCCGTCGTGGGTACAGACGGTCTTCACAAAGAGCAACTTTTGTAACCTGAAACGCAAAATAATACGCAACAAATGTTACCCTCTCACGTGATAAATTAAAATGTGTTTCTTTCAGCGAGTTACTCGTTATTTCTGTCCTGTATGCCGTGAGAAATGTTTCCAAAATTTTTAACTGGCCTATGATCACTCGTTTATCATAGAAGCCCTTTCAAGTTGCGAAAGTTTAATTATAACTACCCTGTACATTGGCACGATGCGTTTTGGTAGCATGCTGCCATTATCAGGTGGTTTACAGTTACATGAACATTAATTTTTAATTATAGATTCCTTTGATATATCATGATGTCTGTTTGTCGGGTGTGCCAACGAGTTTATGTATAGAAATATTTCCCTACCCACAAATATTTATTATTTTATTGTTCAACATTAAATGTGCTGTACAGTTAATCTCAGGGATGTCGTTATTTACATTTTCGCCGAATTTGTCTTGTCCAGCATACAAAGCGCAAAAGCAAACTCAATACCATCACACTTTCATATTCCAGATTTTGTTGATGCAGAAATAAAACTTATTTCCGTCGCTAAGGAAGTATATAAGTTAGGACACACACTTTTATGTACAAGCGTATTTATGTCATTGCACATGTTATAAAGTCTGATAATGTAGTATTTATTGGTGTATACAGTATTAATAAGTCATTTCTTATAAAACCGTCCCATGATCGCTGATATTTTCACTATCACATTTTATTATTTTCGGAAATCAACAAAAGTGGACTCACGTGCCACAAAAGTTGCCCACAGTTGATTCCACACCTACTATTAGGTGCCGCAAGCTTTCTCGTGATGTGCCGAGTGATGTGGCACAGTGATAACGCACTGGACTAGTATTCTTGAGTAGTTTCGGAGTCATTCCGCGATGAAAAATAAATTCTTTCACTGATTGCAAAACATGACACAACTGGTGATTCATTCGGGCAAGTAGGATGAGAAAAAACTTGACATGAGTCCCTGTTTAGAAAACAGAAAACAACAGTACCATTCAGATGTGGGTTCTCCATGGTTCCCCCAAATCATCTGAGGGGGTAAATCTCAAAATATTTCCCCCCAAAAAATACGGCTGACTTCCAAGTCCCACCTTGTCCCCTCTGTAACGAACATTTGGCGGACAGGATATTAAACCTGAATCTTCGTTCTGTCCTGCTGTGTACATGCCGTCTTCTAAGCTGTTCGTCTATAGTAGTCGACGGTTCAATAACGTACTACGCAATTTCTTGATACTATCACTTACTTTTACAGTTTAGAACGTCCTTCAAGAGAGAAAAGGCCTCTTTCGAAAGCAGCCGCCTCTTTTTTAGCTGTCGACAATTAAGGAGCAGATTACTTTTAAGCTTGCGAAAATTTCGGATTAGTCTTTATTACTAATAAACAGTTCGAAACCAAGAATTTCTGTTGTCATTTGTCATTTAGTTTCAAACATTTGAAGACACGTTAAAGAGAACCGTTTGGCACTTGATTTATGTTAAAAATTAATTTCATTTATGGGGACGGCCTGTACTATACATTTATGTCGCTGTAAGTATTGTTATATATCACCAGTCACATGTCAAGAGCTTAATGAGTTCGTGGTACAACAAAATACAGGTGTTTTGCCAGTCAAACCCATGCGGTGCAACAGTGACGCCATAATGCTCTGGGTGATGATTGTCATCAACCCAATTCATCTCCAGATATCTTCTCAACGAGTTGAAACGACATGATACCTAGAGGGAAGAATGAAGCTGGATGGTGGACCGGAATTATGATACAAGAGGTTTACCTGTTTATGACAGAACTTTCCTACTTCAGCCACTCGATACGCTACAGTGGCTCACGAGAAACTATCATGTCCCTAATTTGCGTACACGTTGAGATTCTAGTTTTCTGTTGATTAGTAGCGAGGCTCTGTAGAGTTGGGAGAGCTTCACTTTTCTTTCCTCAATACGATCTAGAGTTGTCCAACCCGTGTTAGTGAAAGTGAAACGTAAGTGCATTGTTTCTGTAGTTATTTGTGAAGTTACGTTTAAATGTCTGACTTTCTAGAGAGTTTAAAAGAAACAGATATTAAATTTGAGTTATGTTAGTGTCTGACCCGTCTTAGCTCAAGGAATAAATAACCAGAGTGTAGCCTGTTTTTGCACACTGTCGTTTTTCTTCTTTGGTGCTGTAGCACAGTATTGTTCTAGCTGTTTGTTTCAGAAAACGTGGTCCGACGATGACACGCTGTATGCCCTCGACTGTGGCGTCGTAGAAATAACGACGAATCCTAAAAATGTGTGTCCACCGAAAATTATTACCTTCGACTTGCGCACTGACGAGATTGTGAATATCACAATAATAGAGAACGCATTTTTCGAATCGCAGTATGCTATAATTTGGGTAAGTATCCAGACTTATATGTATAATTTTAACGGATATTAGTTTTCCAATGGAAAAATCTAGAGGCACTAAGATCTACTCACAATTAATATCACAGCAAATTTAATAAACATCTGTATACGAACTCTCTTGACATGTTCTGAGGGTACCTCAATATAAGCTTGTAATATGTCTGCGCATGGTTAAGCTATTAAGACGAAAAAGAATGACTCTCGCCACGTAATAACGCCCCAGGCACCTCCATAGATGCAACTTTTAGTTGTGAAAGAGACCATACGTTGTTGTTGATCCGCAGCTGAAAAGTACTGCACGAAGTCCGTGTTGGTCTAGGGACCACACAGTTTTACGATCGTACAGAATATCTTCTGTAAGACTATGGGACAGACATCGAGAAAATTATTTCATTACATAGAATTTTCGAGGAGGAGGAGGAAGAGGAGGAGGAGATTAGTGTTTAACGTCCCGTCGACAACGAGGTCATTAGAGACGGAGCGCAAGCTCCGGCGAGGGAATGATGGGGAAGGAAATCGGCCGTGCCCTTTCAGAGGAACCATCCCGGCATTTGCCTGAAGCGATGTAGGGAAATCACGGAAAACCTAAATCAGGATGGCCGGAGACGGGATTGAACCGTCGTCCTCCCGAATGCGAGTCCAGTGTGCTAACCACTGCGCCACCTCGATCGGTAATTTTCGAGGACAAATTTTTGATAAGTATGAGCTTTGTGTGTGTGAAAACTAAGTATGTTATTAACGCACTTAATCACGAACGTATGCTACCGTCTTATCCTAGGAACGTGCGCCTAAAGCAGATAAGGTTTTTGCTACCAGTAACAACCCCTGTTCAAGAATCGCACCGAGTTATGTTAATAAACCGCTGCTCTAATACTTATTCCCTTCTGCGGAACTTTTCTGCAAACCGGCCACGAAAGTAAGTCTGTACTTCATATGGTACTAGCAGCTTCCAACTTACTGAGCCACGTTATTTCAGAAGTCCTCGATCTAACTGATCATGTAAAGTTAATTCTCACTACCTTATATTGTATCCAATCTGTAAATCTGTAGATATTCACAACAGAAGCCACTCACTGACATCCCAACACCTTGATAATGTCCTTCGTGGCGCCGCTTTCCAGAGTTTCTAGGACACTGGATGCATTCTTATTGTTATCAAGCCCGTCCATACCAACATTCTTGATCGCCATAAGCTACGAATCTATGACAAACTTATTACACACAATAAAACATCAGGATTGGTGTAGAATTCTTCCCAGGCTTAACTGCTTGAAGTAGTGAAGAGGATTCTACGGACTTGCTAGAAGGCCACCTTTTACTCATTTCTCCACAACACCACCACCTCGTACCTGTCAACCAGCTGAAGGCTTTTCACTTGACATTCTACTTCTCACCAACTTTAACTACTCCCTTATCCTCATCGTTCACTGACGTCTCATTTATACTGCAACTAATAAGCAGTAGACACCATAAAAGAGACTGAGTTAGGTGTGTATCAAATAATACGACATTAAGAAAAAACATAATAAAAAAAGAAAACTTACCACTGCCTGTCGTTTCAAATGTAAAGCTACGCACTTGTCTCTCATTGGTCACCATGAACAACACAAATTACACCACCTTCGATATTACTTCAAGCGCATCCCTCGTCTCTGTGGTTTGTACGATCTTATATTTGCTTTACACTGCGACGCACCTAAATCATTCCCCTCCTGTCCACCTACCACACTATTAAACAAGAGGGTTTGTAAAGGGTAAAATAAGCAGTTATGAAAAAACTTTGTCATCAGAATAGCTAAGGCTCTTTAAGGTAAAACGTATCGTAACGTGAGCAGTAATTACACGAGTTATAATCTGCAGCTTCTGTTCAAAATATTCAGATGTATGTCAATTTTTAGAGGGCCAGACTGCTGAGGTCATCGGTCCCAAGACTTTAACTAACTGAAACTAACTTATGCTAAGAACAACACACACACCCATGCCCGCGGGAGGACTCGAACCTCCAGCGAGAGGGGCCGCTGAATCCTTTACATGGCGCCTTAAACCACGCGGCCACTCCGCGCTGCCTGCAGCTCCTGCTTCCACGTCTTGTACCTAACTATTTTCTACACTTTTGATTAATTAATCATCACATTAGAAGTCTCATGCTTACTGTCAGCTGCTAATTAATATGAAACACGCTCCTATTTACGATCAACATTAGGTTCACAGTTCGAACTTTCTACTGAGCCACTAACGAGCGTACTGAAAACTTCACAGCTGCAAATCGTTCATTCAAGCTGCTTTCTCCTATTTAAATAACGCCCAAACTCCAGTTCGCCAGAATTGTCACTTCCATCAAACTCATGAACAACGTGCATCCAAATAGCTTTCCAGTTGTGCTTACTGTCCTAATTGAATCTCTTATCAGGTGGTAAGATTTTCCGTCTTCTAATCCACACTGAACCCCAACATACGCCCACACATGCTGCAATTTTAAACATCACGATCGGCTTAATATGCAGTGCTAATAGGCTGTTGTATATATGTAAACCCATAAGTTCTCCAACGTAACTTCAACATACTTCTATTTCTAGACAATCGAATGTAACTCCTTATTTTTGTAACGTATCTGTTTTAAACAGCTCCAACGAAATACCATCTCATTAGGAACCCTGTCCCCTGCCACATTTTCCTCTTGATGAAAACAGACAAGCCTTCGTTTTTTAATCATCTGCCCTACAACCCAGGTTCTTTTTCCCATCAACCCCCTCATATTAAGACCGCTCATCATCAACCAAGTTGCCTCCTCGTTTATTACCCCTAGCTATACTCCACTATAGTTCTCTTCCCATCGTATCCCGTGCATGTTTTCAGTTCAGGGCTGCTAACAGTTTAATTTAGTCACCTTCAGCACTATCATAAATCTTTTCACAACAGGTGGTTTGTAATATCATCGACATTTAACTAATCGAGAACTCAGAATTTGACATATAACAGGGTTAGGTTTGAAACTTTGGTATGCTTTGGTTACTAGTGTACACGAATTATAATCTGGCCCGACAACGTTAGGGTGAACATTTTTATTTAAACTATTGCTAAAACTTGTAATGGGTAGCAACACTGGTTCATAAACAGACGAAACGACAAATTTTTCTTGTGGCTAGGAGCTTATAAAAATATTACTTTATTGAAATTACAATGAAAATTATTACCTATGTTAGTCTATTACAGGTGGCCTATGTTTATGTCTGTATGATAACCGTTTCATTATTTTCCTAGTGTTCATAAAATGACGGGATAGTTCCTTCAAAGACCACGGCCGCTTTCATTCTGCATCATAAGATAATTCGAGCTTGTGCTCCGTCGCTAATGACCTCGTTGTCGACGGGACGTTAAACACTAATCTCTCCCTCCAGTATAGATGTAACAAATTAGCGGTTTCTGGAGACGTGCGTCTTATACATGAGGGGCATGAAAAAGTGTGCAGATCTACTTCTGATCTGTGTGACCCGTTTTGACCCTTCCAGTCATTGTATTATATATTTACTGGTAGGTGATCTGGTGAGAATGTGTACTTCCAAGAAAACATCCACACCTCCTCTCCTCAGTCACATGTCTCTCCAGTATATGGGGTGTCTGGGCTACAGGTATACAAAAACATTTGTTTATATTTCAGTACCCGTTAAGTTTTATAACTTATTTGTCCAACGTTTTACACAGCAGCTCAAACTTTTTATTCTTGTTGGCACAGTTCAGTGCGGTCACCGTTTGAATCTCTACAGATGTCGAAAGGTATTCCACTTCTGGGCACTTATTCATAAGCATGACGGCTGTTATGGCCTGTATTGTGGCGTAGATCTGTTGTCTCAAGCCTACGAGGTCTCGAACACTTGTTCGGTAAACAATGTCCCTGATGAAACCCCCATGTATTGAAAACCAGAGGAATCACATCGGGAGTCCGAGGTGGCCAGATAATTTGAACCCCTTCGCCCCCTCTCTCCCTCTTCCGATTCAACGCTCAGGAAACACCTCACAGAGAAATGTTGTAACATCCCCATGGTCGCGGGATGGGGCACCATTCTGCTGGAAAATGACGTCTGGAGGTCTTTGTGGAACTGAATAGTTCTCCAAGATGTGGAAATATGTGCTCTCTCCCACAGACCGAGCAACCTAAAATGTCGAGTCCTTTCATGATAAAGATTTCTTTGAGTACACCTATAGCCCGGACACACTGTAGTGTCCCCTCCTTAGGCCTCTGTGACACAATCTGTAGAATCACGTTTCGGCGAATCTTCATTACCACGACAAGTCAATGCGCGTGACCTTGGAGGAAGAATGCATCTAACTTTAGGCTCTGTCTTTATGAGAGCCACTTCATCGCTGTCTCCAGTGGGCAGCCTGCTCTGTTTTCCTAGCATCCATTTCAAGAGATGAAAGCGTTGTTTACCGTGAAGTAATTCCACTATTTTTCTTGTGCTACATATCTTGCATAGGCCACGTAACAGACCAGCAGAATTTAGGCAAGGTAAGTTGTCTCTCTACACAGGTGGAGGCATGTCCAGCTGGCCGTCTGTTGGCCTACAGTTCCGACTCGCTGGACTCCACATTGACAGTGACTGACCTCACCACGGGAGTCTCCAGACACCTCACCAGTCCGTACATACACCCAGTGCCGCAGCTGTTACACGTTGCGGCGGGCGGGCCCCCGTACTACATGGGAGATGGCTCGTACGGTTTGTCGGGTGACAAACGTTGTGATGGCAAACTCTATCTACAGGCCTTCTGCAGTAACATCCAAGCTGCCTTGGACAAAAAGATCATACGGGACGCAAGCGACGGTGACATTCTAGATGCCGTGACACAGGTAACGCAATTTTTACACTACTGTTAATTCAGACATGGCTCTCTAAATGTGAGTTTACACTTGTGACCCTTGCGGATAGTCGCTGTGCTGCTGTAGCTTGCTCTGTACTCAAGCGGAGGCGCCGAATCTGAACACAGGTATGAATGGAATTATGGAATTACTTATACGCACATGTTGAGGAAGTGGCATGCAACACATATGCGTGCCTCTGTCTGCGTGTGCCGGCCGAAGTGGCCGTGCGGTTAAAGGCGCTGCAGTCTGGAACCGCGAGACCGCTACGGTCGCAGGTTCGAATCCTGCCTCGGGCATGGATGTTTGTGATGTTCTTAGGTTAGTTAGGTTTAACTAGTTCTAAGTTCTAGGGGACTAATGACCTCAGCAGTTGAGTCCCATAGTGCTCAGAGCCATTTGAACCATTTTTCTGCCTGCGTGTGGGACAAGAGCAGTCGCTCGGCGCACAGATGTAAATGCACCATTGGACTGCTTAGTAACTGCATTGAAGAGAAGAGCCATAAGAGTACAACAAGAGGTAACTCAGCTTTCAAAGAACTTCATGTAACGTCGTTAAAAGATGTTTGGGGCCTAACACTTCATTGACAGATTGGTGAGTAGATGCGGAGTAAGAGTTAGGACAGATGAGGTCAGGAATCTACTGTATCGTTATCGAAGAAACCATAGCGGCGTTTTCGAGGATGATTCTCTAAAACCTAATTCGGAATGGGCGGTGATTCGCACTGGACGGGACAGAATTTTAACTCTGTTCCTCGTCAGTGCGAACCCAGTGCCTTAACGCTCCACCATCAGGCTCAGTATCTAGTAAAGAACTGCTGGCATTTGCGTCGTGAGAAGTACCAATGCATCGTCTGAAATTTGATAAGGTCAGTCTTTCAAAGAATCAGACTGATATTCACGTATAAGGTAAAGCTCGACTGACCTGCCGGATCTTACCTCATACACACTTCGTGACAAATAAAGTCGATGCCATCGAAGTCTTCGCTATACAAAAATGTAACATTTTCTAACAGACTGTGGTGTAGGCAATGTGTTGTTTTCAGAATTAAAGATCAAAAACTGAAATAAAACAGATGATATTTAATCCGGAAATATCGCACATACACTTTCATAGGCCACCCTCCATCCTAACTTCTATTGCTACACTGTTTAGTTACACGTCCCATCAATAACCAGTACCAGAGATCAGGCCTGTTCATTTCAAAATCATCAGTCCATTAACTGAACAAAATCCAAGAACAAACAGTGTTAGGCTAGCCAGAAAGGTATTCAAACGAGTTAATCTGCACACAGATTTTATCTGTTGAAATATTAATGTAACTCAATTTCACGAACTTAAAATCAGGAATCACAGGCACAGTAACACGAGAAGTGCACAGCCACTGTAACACGAGAAGTTCATACAGTTTATCGAAACCAGAACTGCAGATGGAAAGAAACGTTACACGCAGTTCGTATAGTCCCATCCTCACACATTTGTCTTCAGTTCGTTATGAGCCACAAAAAAATACTTTTTAGTTTTTGCCCATATTTGTGTGGTTTCATTTTCGAATGAGATACGAAGATTACGATGAGGCAATTATAGAAGTAAGATTTATATTTGATTACTATAACGTTTCGGTAATCCACGTCGTACTAGAAATAAGTGGTAGGAATTGGCGGGACAAACTGCCTAAATTACAGTACTGGGGAAGAAATAGCTATTAGGTAAGCCAAGGGCGTGACGAAAAATAGGTCAGAGTTTAGCGTCCCCCTGGTGTGGTCGTTATTACGTAACCTTGGGTGCAGACAGAAATTACGAAGATAAGTGTCGTTTTTATTTCTATGATGTTTTCTGGAAGTCAGTGTCAGGATATTTCGTGTTAATGCTGTATTTAGTTTAATGTAGTCAATCCACGTTTACCACCAGCGACCGCTACAACAAGCTGCGTGTATCAGATCTTCAATCACACTTTCCCCAATAAGCTCACATATTCTAAAGCGCTGGGAAGTCCTGTCTTACTCAGTGTTGATCATTGCATTAAATCTGAAGGAAGAAATTGAAAAAGGTCTTGGACCCCCATTTTCTGCATTTTTCTCCATGTTTCCCAGAACCCAAATCACGTATCTCAACTGCTGTACCACTTCACTTCAGTATTGCGTTCCTGTCTTGCTTTACTAGTCTGACAATTCTACAGATTTTGTACGTTAATTATAAAAATATTTTCAATTCTTAGTTAACATGCGGTCACGATTGCCCAATGTTCTCAAAGCTATTTCAGAGTACAATAATAATAAAATTCCAGGCAGCGATAAGAAACACTTAATTTTAATATCAGTTCTTCTATTTTATGATTGACGGGTAGACAAGTTTCGCAGCGGGCAATATTTAGTGTGGAACTAAGACACATAAAAGAGGCATTTTATCAACAGAAGCTGTGATATAGTCATGAGAAAGTTTTCAGGGACCCACGAAAATAGTCTTGGATCTCTGTTTATTTGTAATGAGGTAAGTGAGAGACAGTTATTCTCAACTTAGCTGTCTGTCTTAATGTGCAGTATGTGCGTTTTAATGGTGCCCTTTCCATATCACAAATAAACATTGCGATCCAAGACCGGCATTTATAATAAGGCAAACATTTTATTAGTTAATTCACTGTGTCATATCAGTAAATTCACTGTGTCCTATGATAGATTTCAAAACTACGAATTCAGTGATAAAAAGTTTTCAGTTGGACCAGAGAACATAGAGGTCTTTTATACGCTCATTTAAGTGACACGTAAAATCCAAGAACATCTAAGGAAAAGTGGGATGTTCATTGAGTCATCTTTGTTGAAGACAGGATACGTATATTTCAGAAATAGGGTTATGTTCTGAAGTAGAAATATTAATCGAGTGCAGCAGCTGCTTTTCCTCTGAAACAGAATTTTCTTTTCTCAGATGAGTCAACACTATTAGGAGGTGTACTTTTTTGTGTCAGTTTTGATATCTCAGATCTATATCTATATATATCCGGATCCCGCTCCAGCTACTGCCGGGTCTGGGTGCTGACGAGTTCTCTCCATTTGGCTCGGTCCTCCCACCACTTTTCTTCCTCCACTTGCTGCCAGGTCACACCTCTCCTTTCGACAGATATTCTCACTCCCATTTTACACCGTGTTCTTGGGCGCCCTCTATGTCTTTTTCCATCCATCTTTAGTTCTTCCATAATTTTGGGGAGTCTCTGCCCATGCATCCTCTTAACATGCCCATACCATCTTAATCTCTTTTTTCAGTTCCTTCTCTCATACTTTCTTGTTTAAGGTCCTTTATAATCTCTACATTACTCTGTCCGTTCTTGTTTTTCCTTAACTGCTCTGAGAAATTTCATTTCCCCAGCTTGCAGTCTGCTCCAGTCAATTTCTGTCATTGTCCATGTTCCTCCAACACAGGTGACAACTGGGAAGTAATAATTCTTATACATAAGGAGTTTTGCTTTTTCTAAAACTTCCTTAGTCCAAAGCAGGTGTTTTATTGTTTGGTAGAAATTGCCTCCCTTCTGTAACCGCCTATTAATTTCGTTGGTTATTCTTCCATCCCTAGATATTTCACTCCCTAGATAAGCGAAACTTTCTACCACTTTGAGGGGTTCTCCATTCAAGGTAATATTTCTGTTAGTCCCTTTCTCTCTTCCAAATATCGTTACTTCACTCTTATCCTTATTTATTTTTAATCCATACCTTTTCATTATTTTCCTCTATGCATCAAGTTGAAACTGTATATCTACCTCTTTATTACCCCATATTACCATATCCTCTGCAAAAATCATCTTTTTGTCTTTTTATTTTACTATATCATTAACTGCCCTATTTATTCCCTCCATCACAACATTAAAAAGTGCGTGAGATAGAATACTTCCTTGTGTTAGGCCTAGTCTTATTTCGAAGTATTCAGAGTTTCCCAATGGTGTTCTAATTATACAATTATGTCCTCTGTACATTGTCTTTATTACATTAATGTATCCATCTTCTATATCTATCTTCCTCATTTCTTCCCAGAGTATTTCCCTGTTAACTGAGTCATATGCCTTTTCTATGTCTATAAAAACCATTATCACCCTTTTGTTATACTCCCAACTTTTTCCATCAGTTGACAGATAGAAAATAACAGATCGATCGTGCTTCTTCCTTTCCTAAACCCATGCTGTTCTCCACTCAGCTCCTTTTCTATCTTTCACTTATTCGATTTAGTAGAATTCTTTAAAAAATCTTGGCTGTATGACTCGTGAGGGTTGTTCCTCTGTAGTTTTTACAAAGTCTTTTATTGCCGGTTTTGAAGATGGGAACAATGTCTCCTGTTCTCCAGTCGTCAGGTATTGTACTATTTCTCCACACACTTGATATTACTCTGTACAGACACTGCATTCCCACTGGACCTGCTGCTCTTATCATGTCCACTGCTTCATCAGGTCCTGGGGCTTCCCCCCCCCCCCCAATTCATCTTCTTCACAGCTATTTCCATTTCTTCCAGTGTAATTTGTCTAATTCTGCTTCCCAACGTCTCTCTATTTCTCCATTATTTGTTGTTTCCTCGTGTACCTGATCCTCAGCGCTTAACAGTTTCTTAAAATATTCTTTCCAAAGATCTTTTATATTCTCTGGATATTCAATAACGGTACCGTCCTTTGTTTCCATCTATACTGGTACTTCAGAAGCCTTCCTTTTATTTTTCATAATTTTATTGAACATTTTCTTATTGCTCTTCACATCTTCTTCAAGGTTTTTTTTGTAAGTTCTTCCCATGCCTTTTTCTTTCCTGTTTCCACTAATTCTTTGAACTTCTTCTTCTCCTCTATATATCATTTATGGTCTTCGTCATTTTTAGTTCTCCATCACTTTCCCCATGCTCCATTTTTTCTTCTAACTGCTTGGATTGTGGTGTCAGCCCACCAACTTGTCTGTCTTACGTTTTCCTTTCCAGATGTTCTGCCACATACTTTCTGTGCTGCTTCGACTAAGGTGTCTTTGAATAAACTTTATTCTCTTTCTACATCGCAGAAAACTTCTTTTGGAAATTTTTGTCTGATTAATTCTCTATACTTCTCAGCACTTTCCCTCTCCTTCCCGTATCCTTATCACTTTCTTCTGTTTTCTATTTTTCACACATTGATTCATTTTCCATTGTCCCACTAGTAATCAATGGTCTCCATCTGCACTCACACTTGGAATCACCTTCACATTTTTTTTATTTTCTCTCCCCATTCCCTATCTACTAGAATATAATCAGTTACATTCTTTTTTGATTATATTCTAGTAGATAGGCAATGGGGAGAGAAAGTTTCAAATATGAAGGTAATTCCAAGTGTGAGTGCAGATGGAGGCCATAGATTACTTGGTGAAACAATGGAAAACAAATCAATGTGGGGGAAAAGAGATAACTTCTCAGATATTATATGGAATTATAGTGACAGCAGTTACTAGCGTTGTGTAAATAGGGTAAAAGGAAAATAAAATTTCCATAAACAGCATAAGAGAACACAGAATACAGATTCCTTAAAATTCTAAGGTGGTATTAAAAATATAGTGGCATAGAAAAAACAATGGTACTGATAATAACTGCCTGATACCAAACATAATCTCCGTTGCCAGTCAGTGGCTTTTTTTGATGGTAGTCCCATGAACTAACGTATGTTTTGCTTTCTTCTTTGTCGACACATTGTGTGATATTAAGAGGTTAAATATGGTCTTAGATTGGCCGCATATCTTCACTGAACACAGGTACAAATAAATCTGTCGTTATAATTGTGCTGGTAAATCGTACTGGCGAGGTATGTTTTCTCCCTAACTTTCGAACATTTTCAAAGTAAATTTCATTTCATGTGCGGCAGGAAAAATCCTTAATCAGCACAGAGCCTATCTTCGTACGTAATCTGCTAGGTACCAGCTCTGAGGTCTATCCTCTACCCATCCCTTTCCCGCAACAACTGCAACACCACATTGCATTGCATAAATGCTTATCAAATTCGTCAGCAAACTGCAGATTTACAGCTGATAACACGTCGGCGGCATGCATCAGTAAACCAGCCGTGTCTGCACTTGTCCCAGGTAGACTATAGGATTCGCACACTGTTTCTAGCACTCATTTTCTGAATTCTGAAGCTTGAACCTCTATAGAACTGATTGTATATACTATTATTACCTTTCTGAACTGCTTGTCTCTTGTGGTGGCATTCAAAGTCAGCCAGACACATGACAACTTCTTTCGGCTCAATTCGTCATTCCCAGTTTGTGGGAGATTATTTCCTTACCTGAAATGAAAAAACGAAGACTCTAATTAGGTTGATGTTATTCTGTCATTATCACTCTACAGAATTTAATTCTTGCAAGTAAAGTAATTGCATAAGTCCTATCCGTTATCTCCCATGCAAGTTACAATGTAGAGCAATTTCCAGCTTCTATCACAATACTTAGCTTGCTGAACATACACTCATAGTATGGTAATTAATCAACAGAGATACATTAGTGAAATTGAGCTTCAGACAGAAAGACTTACATTGCGTGCTACGGCCAATGTGGAAGTTATCAACTAGCATGAAGAGTCTATATGTGTCACACCATGAAACTTGAACTTAAGAAAGTTTCTAGGACTGCGCACAAGAAGCACCACATAACCAGCAAGTAAAGTGTGGAGTGTAGGAAAACAAGTAAGATAAACCAAGAACTATTTGGTATAACGGTTACAAATTAAATCACCAAATGACTCACGAAGCACAACACGCAAAGACAAAATAACTTGTGCTGATCGACAGTGGTTTGTGTGTGTGAAAAAGAGTAAAAGTGTAATTTACGCTATAATTTTGAATAAATTTCTTCCACTAACGACATCGAGTTTCGTCTTCATTTCGACGTTCTCGTTGAATGGCCAATATACAGCAACTGAAGAATACGATCTCCTGAATTTTACGTAGGCTATACTGTCCACCATTCTTCGGACACAGAACGATGCTGTTCACTGGAACAACAGAGTTCCTAGAACACCGTTAACACTAAACAGACTTGCATTAATTATGCCCAACATCATAAGCGACGAGATATTGTACACTTCGAAATGCGGTGATTTTTCTGTAAAATGTATAAATTCTATCTGGCAAAAGAATATTTGTGGCTAAGTGTATGGAAACATTGTTACTGAGATTTTACAGCCGTATGATATACATTGGGCACCCAGGAAACAAGTTCTGCTAGGAAATTCAAGGATGAACATTAAAAGAAGAACAAAATTTCAACGTAAAATCTACTTGCAGGCTCAACGTGAAGTCTCCCAGAATCACAGTTCTCTATGAGCAATATTCGCTACCTTTACGTTCACTGGTTCTTGTCTAAGACGATACAGTCGTGCTGAGTCTTTTTCTTACATCCTTTCTGTCGTAACTACAATCATAGTTGTTCTTCCGTTTCCAATCACCAGTTTGAGATGCTTACTTTTTCGCAATAGATTACAAGTTAAGTAGTTTTATGTCGACTTTTATGACTGCAATAAAGTCTTATTAACATGAAACGCATTTCTCTTTATTTTATAGCACCATTAGTGCTCAATGTAACAATATTCCCTTTATTAAAGTTTTGTTTCCTAGGCGCATGAACAGTTCTCGTGCTTCCACTTACCACAACAAATATCATTAAATTATCATCGTTCATCACTTTTATTTATTTATTTATTTTTGACATAATTCTTCACGTTCATCAACAAACGGTAAATGAATCGGAGTAGGACGGCTATGTTTTGAGTTGCACACTACATCATCCGCACTGTTCAGTGTACATGACTGCACAAGTTGCGCACACGTCGGATCAACTGATTTCCTCCCTCTGCCACACTGCACTTCAAAAGAACCTTCCTTTTCTCATTTGGTAATCACTTTCTCCAGAATCCTTAGCAGACATCGGACCAAAGCCTTTATCAAACCCTTGAGTCTTCTGCACTGCTACTGGCGCACAGTCACCGTTCTTGTGACAGAGCTTCACCAGCAGCATGCGATCCTTCATGGTTAGAGCTATGTTGGACATCTCGGACGCAGATTGAGGAGCAGCCGCGTGCCGCACGTCTGTTGTTGTGCATTTTATGACGCTTACAGTGCGATTTATTGGTCAAATTTTCGTAAAATTTTTGTTCCATGACACTTCTCCTTGCGTCAATAATATTCAGTTCAAATATGACGTTGTTGTGATCAGTGGTTCTCTCTACAGCGTTTTGAAACTGGAACTTTTACTATGGACACACTGTATATTCCCGATACAGCTATGTTGGTCTCATTTGATGTAGTAAACGTACTCTACAAGCAGAATCAAAGTAACAATAAAGATAACATTACATTTCGTTAATACTTGTCCCTTATATCATACATACGACATTTCGTAATGATGTGGAACGGACCACTTCAAATCAAGTTTTCTTTATACAACATTGTTAACTTTTCCTTTTTTTAACAGTTAGTACTTCATACCTAAAACTTCTTCTATTAAGTAAAAGGAGTTTCCATTCAGAAATTCTTGTAATTTGTTTTTGAACATTCGTTGGGTATCTATCAGACCTTCAATGCTGTTTGACAAATGACAAAAGATTTTTGTGGCGGCATAATTCACCTCTTTCTGTGCCAAAGTCGTATTTAACACAGAATAGTGAAGATGATCATTTCTTCTAGTGTTGTAGCTATGCATCTCGCTTTTATTTTTGAATTGGGATGGGTTATTAACAACAAATTTCATAAGTGAATATAGGTATTGCGAAAGTGCTGGGAATACCTCGAGTTCCTTCAATAAATGTCTGCAACGTGATCTTGGGTGGGCTCAAGGTATTATTCTGATTACATGTTTTTTGGAATGAATACTTTTCTCTTGACGATGACTTACCCCAAGATACGATGTCATACGAAAGCAGACAATGAAAATAGCTAGAATACAACAAGACCTAGATACAATCAGTTAGCAGAGGAACACTTAAGAGGAATAAGCACACTTCTGCGTGTGTTTACCGAACGAAACTACTTTGACTTCAGTATAGAATCTTCTTAGAAGAAGGATTGCCAAAGAGGTGTCTCATTCTCAGGAAAGTTGGGAAATATTTTGATGAACAAAATAGAGGAAACAATATTCCATAAAATAGTGCCAGGGAAATACAATATACCATACTGGTGAAGATACAGGGAAGATATTTTGTACTTGGTAGACGAACCACAAAATAAGATAGAACAACTGCATACACAGGTAAAAACACTACGCAAAAACATGAAGTTTACTTTAGAGAAAGAACAAACAGGCCAAATAAACATCCTAGATACAGCGTGGTTACAATTAAACTTTCACGACTTGAGCCAATGTAGATGGAAAAATATTTACCGTATCTTACCCAACTTTAGAGGCATGATTTTAAGACTGCGCGCTGCAGAATTTGTTCTGTTAATAGTGTTGGTGTTACGTTTTGTCACTAGGCACAAGTACTGGTGGCGGAGAGCTGAAGCACAAGCGTGAGTGTGCACTGCAGTTGCAGACAGTTAATATGGGTCTAAACGATGTGAGCAGTGTTTTACTTGGAAAGCTATTTTATTAAGATAATAGCGGAACAGCTGCTGCTTTTCGCTAGTATCGAAGCGTTAAATAAATGTGGAGAGATCATTCCTCCGCACCGTGATTGAAGAAGATGATTCCCAAGTTAGTTCTAACTAGCAATTCGGGGACTGCTCCTGGAAGAAGCATATGGCCAATAGCGACACAGATTAAATTGTTGCTTAAGTTACTGTTGTCATGGCCGAGAATGCTAGATGCAATGTACTATCTTCAGATAGTGCACGAGCTGTCTCACGAAAGTTGAAAATTCCATGGTCCGCCCGACAGAACAATCTTAAGTGCGGTCCCGGCTGTCGTTGATGCAGATGGTTGTCGCAATGAGCGACGTTTGCAACCTGGAGCGTAAACACGGTACGCTATTAACAAATGTTTCCCCGTGATGTGTAAATCATATATTGATTGTATCAATGGTTTAAAAAAAAAATGGTTCAAATGGCTCTGAGCACTATGGGACTCAACTGCTGAGGTCATTAGTCCCCTAGAACTTAGAACTAGTTAAACCTAACTAACCTAAGGACATCACAAACATCCATGCCCGAGGCAGGATTCGAACCTGCGACCGTAGCGGTCTTGCGGTTCCAGACTGCAGCGCCTTTAACCGCACGGCCACTTCGGCCGGCAATGGTTTATTCGCTATTTACTCTACTTCTATATCTATATGGTTACTCTGCAATTCACACTTAATTGCCTGGCAGAGGGTTTATCGAACCATTTTCATATTACTTCTCTACCATTCCGCTCTCGAATGGCGCGTGGGAAAAGTGAATACCTAAATCTTTCCGTTCGAACTCTGATTCTCTTATTTTATTATGATGATCATTTCTCCCTTCGTAGGTGGGTGTCAACAAACTATTTTCCCATTCGGAAGAGGAAGTTGGTGATTGAAATTTCGTAAATACATCTCGCCGCAAAGAAAACCGCCTTTGTTTCAGTGACTGTCACCCCAACTCGCATTATCATATCAGTGACACTCTCACCCCTGTTGCGCAATAACACGAAACGAGCTGCCCTTCTTTGTACCTTTTCGATGTCCTCCTTCAATACTACCTGGTAAGGATCCAACACCGTGCAGTAGTATTCCAGCAGACGACGGACAAGTCTAATGTAAGCTGTCTTTTATGGGTTTGTCGCATCTTCTCAGTGTTCTGCCAACAAAGTTCAGTCTTCCTTTCGCATTCCCCACAACATTATCTTTGTGGTCTTTCCAATTTATGTTGCTCGTAATTGTAATTCCTAGGTATTTAGTCAAAATGAAAGCCCTTAGAGTTGTGCGATTTATCGTATACCCAAAATGTATCGGATTTCTTTTAGTACCCATGTGGATGACCTCACACTTTTCTTTGTTTAGTGCCAATTGCCGCTTTTCGCATCATACAGAAATTCTCTGTAGATCATTTTGTAATTGGAATTGATCGTCTGATGATTTTACTAAACGGTAAATTAGAGCGTCATCTCAAACAATCTAAGGGGGCTGCTCAGATTATCACGCAGATCATTTATGTAAGTCAGGAACAGCAGAAGGCCTATGACACTAGCTTGCGGAACGCCAGATATCACTTTTGTTCTACTCGATGATTTACCGTCTATCACTACGAACTGTGACATCTATGAAAGGAAATCACGAATCCAGTCATACAACTGAGACGATACTCCGTATGCACGCAATTTGATTAATAGTCGCTTGTGAGGAACGGTATCAAAAGCCTTCTGGAAATCTAGGAATATGGAATCGATCTGAGATCCCTTGTCGACAGCACTCATTACTTCATGGGAATAATAAAGCACAAGAAAGATATTTCCTGAATCCTTGTTGGTTATGTATCAGTAAGTCATTTTCTTGAAGATGATTCATATTGTTCGAGTACAGTATATGCTCCAAAATCCTACTGCAAATTGAGGTCAGTGATCTGGGTCTGTAATTCAATGGGTTACTCCTATTTCCTCTCTTGAATATTTATCTTCACATGTCCTTACAAATGTTTCCGCAAAGCGCTGTCGTGCGGTTACTCGTGTTTCACGGGAGTCCTCACTAGTAGCAAAAGTTTAATTCTAATCAAATTGCATATCCATCACAAAGATAAATAAACAGCCATAATCAAGAACCTACAGGAAAAGCACCACAATAGACGCAATACTGCCCTAGTCATCTAACCATTCCCAGTCCCAAGAACAGGCAGCTCTAAAAATATATACTACGCAGACTAAACACAGTACCACTCGACAAACACAGTTACAACAAGAAGCTGGACATAATAACAGGGATATCAAAAATAACGGATGACAAGAAGCTCTAATTACAAAACTGAATAAAGAAGAAAAAACAGATATCTACAACACCCGCCGCAAACGCACACACCTACAACACCACCGCTACACAACACAGTCGCTCAACAGACAAGCTGGTACACACTCACACACAAAAACACACACACACAACTGGCAGCATCCTCAAGAAACAAGGAATAAAAATAACATACCAAAGGAATAACTCAATTCAGAAATGTCTAAAGGAGGATAATACTGATATATACAAAAAATGTGGCATTTCCCAACTCCACTGTAATAGTTGTGATACTCTGTACTTAGGACAGATCAGCAAAACATCTGAAATAAGCTATATGTAGCATAAAAAAGCATGTAAATAAGGCATCAGCTATTCATCGTATGCACGACTCCTCCGACAAGAAAAACACCACCCAACCACAGTAGAAACAGAAGCGAAAATTGTCATATTCAGTAAGAAGGAACATTTTCTGACCCTACAAGAGAATATCCAGTTCCAAAAGGCAATGACAGAGAAGAAACATTGACACAGAGAATTGGGAGCACGAACATTAGCACCAAATGTTGTTTAAATTAATAAACTTATAGGCCAAAGAAAACATCCCTCCTACACGAGACAAAAATGTTATAACATAAACAAGGCAATGTATACACTCCAGATCATCTACTATTGTACCCTGGTGCCGCAGTAATGCAACATACGCGCAGAGAATGTAAGAAATATTAGTTATCCTTACACACTCGCGCACATACACACACACACACACACACACACACACACACACACACACACACACACACACAAGCAAACCAGGGGAACCGACCGCATCTCCGTTTTTTAATGCATACCAAGGCAAACGGAACTTTATGTGGGTGGATTTGTGTATTCCTAGTACTCGTAGAAACTCCGTGACGAATCCAACAGAAGAAAAATCGCACTCCTGAAAGGATGGGTGTAGCATCTGGGAGCAGTAACGCCAAATCTAATCGAGTTTTCGGTAGCCAACAGAGAGCTAGAGCTTACAAAAGAATGCTTATTAGTAACCTACCATATTGGGTTCCAAATATTTGTCTGATGCGGAAAATATGGGAGGAAAGCTTCGAAAAGGTGTCGCATTTCATGTAAACGAACGATTACAATAGCTAGAAAACAAATTAATATCTTCAAGAGTTTGAGGAACGGCACGTGGAAAATGCCACATTACGTCAAGCTGAATCACCACAGCAAGCCAAAGTCTTGGGGAACTCCATTTTCTTAATCAATCATATAAGACGCCTAGTAAGGATGTATTAACACGCAGAAACTTACTGGATATCGACGCAGACGAATTGAAGAAAGAGTGGAGATATGCCAGCTTGATGGAGGTCAAAAATCAGGTGAAGCGTATGAATGAAGAACTAAAAAAGACACCTACATTTATTCTGATCTTTAATTCTCCAGGCATATTACACCAGGAGTCATCCACATGAAAGTGAGAGCTCATGTCCTCAACCAATTTACTGATTCAAGTGTCAGCACTAACGACACACCATAGAGGCATCCAATGGATGCCAGATAGTTAAGTGTGAATTGCAGAATAACCATGTAGATGTAGATGTATATGGGCAGCCTGTGGGGAATGTCGTGAAGTTACACACAAAGAAGGGAATCCTTGTACAGCTCCCCTGCCACGTGTTAACTACAGAGGAAGGTGTGCTGCTTGGAGCCGCGATTGCCAAGTATTCCTAGATGATATGCAAATTTAGGGGAAAAGACATGAGGATTATTATATGTGGAAGAAAAAAAAGCTGTATGTAGCTCATAAATCACTTATTTATACAACTTCATTTGTTACAATGGTGGAAAAGACATTTGAGAAACGGGACTCCTCAACGCCGGCTTTGCCAGCGGAAGCTACCACAAGTACTTGCACTAGCATGAACTCTTGCAATAATGGGTTGCCTTAAAGGCTGTAGTCCATCCTCTCCCACTCCCCCCCCCCCCCCGCCACACTTTTCCTCTAACCCGGTTCTCAGGTACATAAACCAAATTTCAGCAATGCGTACACGATGACAAGATCATCACCTCCTCCATATATGGAGAAATGCACGCTGAACAAGTCTAGATCGAGGAAAAGTTCTTCAAACCCGTCAGACAACACCACACATGTAAAGTAAATCTGATGCAGAGAAAACTGTAGACAATATGGTCATTAAAATCTGACTGAGGGAACAAACTAGCCCATTCAACAAACCTCCTTGAGTCGTAACATCCCCACGTCAACTGGCGGACAAGAAAAGTAATCAACCTCTCAATTTAAGATGGCTCCCATTTAAAGTGAAACATAAAAGTTTTCAAGACAGACACGGAAGAAACTTCTGGGTCAGAGAAGCCTTTTGAATTTGTTATCTGAAACTAGTGTGCTACGTTGATATGCACACCACATTAACGACGCCAAAAGCGGAGAGAGAGCTAGAGAGGGATTCGCCATCTTTGTAGATATATATCATTCGTTCTCAACATCAACCTCCAACTATACATTAAAGCACGACGCAGCACCCGATTGAAAACACCAAATGATTCCTTATCAATATATTTTTAAGCTGGATAGTTCCTTGACATGTGGAAGAAAGCTGCTTTAATTCCCCTCGTTAAATATGGGGAGGTTTGTGTAAGCCCAAGTACCTGCCGTAGCGGTGCCCTAATCAGCTGCGAGGCAAAGACCTTGGAACGGATGATCAACCGCCGTCTTTTCCGGATGTTAGAATCCAAGCAGCTCTTTAGCCGCATCACTGCGATTTCAGAAGGTATCGCTCCACCACTGATAAAGCGACTCTGATGGAGGCGACTACACAGCAGCCCTTCTTGCGTAGACACCACGTAATATATACCTTTTTCGACAATGACAAGGCGTTATATACTGCTTGGAGCCTTAATACCCTTGAACAACTTCACATATGAGGCTCTCGGGGGCGTCGTCCATATTTTGCCCTGGCTTCTCCTGTCTCCATGTTATTTTAAATATAGAGACGAGTAACGTCCTACCAAATCGTTTGATGATATCCACCAAGTTAACGTGTTAAGTTCAAACTTCTAGTAACAGCTATTAACCGTATTCTGTCCATGATAAGGAGTCCTTTGTTATGTCATGTTATGCGTGTGATTCCTAAGGGAGGAAACATGCTGATGTCATCGGTCCCTAGACTTACACACCACTTACACTAACTTACGCTAAGAACAACACACACACCCATGCCCGAGGGAGGACTCGAACCTTCTTCAGGCGGGGCCGCGCAATCCGTGACGTGACGCCTCAAACGGCGCGGCCACTCATTGACAGATGATTTTTCAATTTTCTTCTCTTCTTCCAGCCTCCCAGAAACAACTTGAAAAGTGTAACTGACCGTCAAAAGGCCGGAGAAGTGGGCCGACAATACCGGCTTTAATTTTTCTACTATAGAGTTATGTGTGTTCCTTTACTCATTCCAGACGTGTTTTTAATCTTCCACAAACTAATATGAGGGACACTATTTAATCTTTTAATGATTTGGTGAGGTTTCTGAGCCTCATGTTTAATGACAAACTAATCTGCTGGCACACTTTAGAGGTGAAAGCACCGTCTCTCGGTCTCTTTCTTTCTGTTAGTCTGTTTGTCTCTTGCTCTCGCATTCTCTCTCTCTCTCTCTCTCTCTCTCTCAGTATTCGAAAACGTATAAGCCATGTGACATGGGGAGCGGTCAGAACATGTTGCCCAAAACTTTATAGAGCTTTTATATGACTCGACTTCGATTACGGTTATACTGTGTATAAGTCTGCTAATACTTACGATCCATGACGCGATTCAGCATGAAAGAATGAAGCTGGCCACGGGTGTATCAAGGACCAGCCTTGTCAGCTTTTGCGCCAATGTTTGGGAGCCACCACTTAATACCACGCTGCAATTACCCATGGCGCGGAAAGCGTTTCAGACCTGTTCAGTATCGCAATCGCCTGTACACAATACCATTGTCTGCCCGCTCATACAACAACTTCTAGTTGGAAGGTAGGAGACGAGATACTGGCAGAAGTAAAGCTGTGAGGACCGGGCGTGAGTCGTGCTTCGGTAGCTCAGATGGTAGAGCACTTGTCCGCGAAAGGCAAAGGTCCCGTGTTCGAGTCTCGGTCGGGCACACAGTTTTAATCTGCCAGGAAGTTTCAACTTCTAGATAATCGTATTAGAGTACGAGGCACTTTTGGATTCGTACAAACAGCCACTTCTTCAAGACCGAAGTGCCATAAATTAATGTTTGTCTTTTAAGTTTTTAAATCCTTTTCTGTAAATTTTAGACATGCCCCTCAATTCTGTCCCTGTCTACGCTGGTTAGTCAAAGCTGGGGGATTCACTAAACTGTTCGATAGTTTTTCTTGGCCGTGTTCTCAGGATTCGCCGACCAGACGAATTTTTGGTCCACACTGCAACGCTGTATGCGACACTGAAGATACTGTAGCTTGTGAGGTGTATGAGAGGGAAGAATTTTCCAGTTTTCTCCCATTCCCTTGGTGCCATATAGGCGAGCTGCACGTGTACCTGGCTGAGCAAAATGCTCCAGCTGATTCAGGATTAATAAATTAATCTCAGTGACCGCGGAAAGAAAGAATGGTTCTGTTGGGCACCAGGGCAGGAAGTGCGGGGAATGAGCACATTGGTACTGCCATGGAACCTTGTCCCGGAAGCAGTGTAGTAATACGTGCTGTTCTCACGAGCCACGTCCTCGCTGTTGTGTGAGAAAGTGATAAGCCATTGTTAGGCAGGGTGGCTGGTTGTATCGGAAAATAAGCTGTGGTCTGTGAAACCAACTGTCGTGCTCTGCCGGTCCTCTTCCTCCTCCTGGTCACAGAGTCAAGAAGGCAGCAGTAAACTCGTCTGGAGACCTCAAACCTGTTGTAGCCGACGACGAAGCGAACAATAAAAATGTTAAAATTTCGTGGATTGTCAGTACTGTAACCTCCACTGTTAGGTTGGAGATTTTAGTGTATTGCCGAACGGCTGTCGCATCTTTCTTGTTTAATGATCAGCCACCTATTGAATTCTGCTGTAGTGTTTTAACACCTTTTTCTTGAGCTCTATCTTCTCTTTAAGGAATCTTCTACAACTGACATATGACAAGGTTTTGTAATATAATTGCTTACGCGTGTCTGTTTCACGAGAGAAGTCTTAAGAAATATTTTATCGTTTTATTTCACACGTTTTAATAGTTTCACTCACTTTAACTACGTTATACAGGACATAGAGTCCCGTCTGAGGCCTGCGATCATTTTTATGTTAATAATTGGCAATCAATGCTGTACAATCGCAATAATGTCATGAGATATTCAACTGACTCTTTTATTAGAACATGTTACGCGTTTCGGGATTACACCCATCTTCAGACACCATAAACTTTAACTCCTTCGTAATCAACCAGGCGTACAGCCTTGACATCTGAAAGAAAGTGTACAACAACATATGACTACAACTGCGACACAAGCAGCCTTGGCGCAGATCGTATACTCTGCTTCCAGACTGCTTGTGATGTCTGAAGATGGGTGTAATCCCGAAACACGTAACATGTTGTAATAAAAGAGTCAATTGAACATCTCATGATTTTATTGATATTGTACAGCATTCGTTGCCTATTATTATACTGTTAACTACATTCAGCTCCCTAGAGTTCATTAACGGTGATGAAGATCTCAGTGGCGTGCTTCCATGTAATTCTGTCTTATTACCTATCATCTTCTTCTTATTGTGTTTTACGCCTTTCCCTAATGGTGAAAACTATTTTTTCAGAATTTGGCACACCCTGCACAATTTTACACTTTAGAATGCTTTCTCTAGGTCGACATATATCATGAACGTTTAAGGTGTATCTTAAGTCATACTTCATTATAATACCGTAATAATTTGGTACGTTACTGGCAGTTATGTTGGAACATATACAGGGTGTTTCTTACCGAAGTTTAGAAACTCCCGAAGTGACATATATCACGCAGAGATAAGTAATTTAATATAAAACACATGGGGCCACAGACGTCGGGAAACATCCGAAGAGTGGATCACAAGTATTGAACGTCGATGGAGCGATTGGACTTGTCGATCCTACCTTCGTCGGTAGGGTAAAAGCTGTACGTTTCTCCACTACGCTACTCTGTTTTCGAAGACCTTTTCTAAATGTGATCTGTTGTAATCTTAGAAGTTACGAAACTATTGTCCTCGCTGCCAGCAATCAAAAGCTACCATTATATTATGTTTCCGTCCTTTTCTCCCTTGTTTTTCTATTTTGTTTATCTACTTCATTTAATAAAGGACACTAATGTCAGTTACTGGAAGCGGCGCAATTCGGAAGCTTAAACCTACTTACTTGTGACGCAATACAGCAGGATTTTGTTGTACTGTACTATACAGATAACCAGCGAAGACCACAAGACCGGTAAATAAAGTCACATATCTTACCTCAATTTACACACATAACTGTGCAACGCAATGCTAAATAAGACTGCTCGCCAGACGCAAGACGCCAAATTTGCCCCACGCGCTAAAATTGTTCAAATGGCTCTGAGCACTATGGGACTCAACTGCTGTGGTCATCAGTCCCCTAGAACTTAGAACTACTTAAACCTAACTAACCTAAGGACATCACATACACCCATGCCCGAGGCAGGATTCGAACCTGCGACCGTAGCAACAGCGCGGCTCCGGACTGGAGCGCCTAGAACCGCACGGCCACCGCGGCCGGCTCCCACGCGCTAAAGTCGCGCACGTAGGCCTAGAGCAGTACCGATGTGAATACTTGAATTTGGTTAGGATGATCAGGTGCGACAGGCCGATGGAATCCACCGCTGCACGTGCGGCGACGAACGTCATCTGGTGACGTCACATATTCCACATTTGTCACCCACTTTTATAGTATTTCCCGACATCGGTGAACCCACGAGTCTAAAGTGGTTGTCTCAGCGTCAAGTATCTCGCTTCGTGGCTTTTTAAACGTTGACAAGAATCACCCTGTATAGAATAACCACCGCTTCTAAGCGGAAGGGTTAACGATGCATGTATTGGAAGATTTTGGTAGACCGATGAGGGAGGAAGCTGCGGAGTGTGTACACCGACCATGAAGACGATGAGGCCATATTAGACATTCCCGGTATGGACGCTTGTGTCATCACAGTGATTTGTGAAAATAGTCTTCCAATAGAAGTTATGAGGATTGTGAAAGATCCGCCGTAACTCGACAACCGTCTCAAAAAGCTGCTGGGAATGCAAAGAGCATCGACCCAGATTTAAACGTAGCCAATTAGTCGTAGGTAAGCAAAAAAAGAAACGAAACCAAAATCAGCGCAATGAGAGTAATACTGGAAACGTTCCACAAATTCGACAGTAAAGTTCTATCTACCGTTCTGAGAGCAAATGTCAAGAAGTTTTGGTCCTACGTCTGACCAGTAGACGAATCAAAGCCATGCTTTCAGACACAAGTGGATATAATACCAACGAAACGCCGGATCACAGAGAGAAGATCGAAATAGCAAATACCTTTCTACTTTATTGTTTAACTAAGGACAATTGCGCTGTGACAGCTCTTTGAAATCGTAACATGAATGCCAGAATGACATATCAAAATAAGTGATAGTGGAATACTTAATCAAGTAAAATCGCTCAACAGACTAAAGATACCTATACCTTATAGGATGTCAATATGATTTCACACTACACAAAAGAACTTGCTCCTCTTCTATCAACAGTCTACCACGGTCGCTGGGGAAACGAAGCATTCATAGTGACTGCAAAGAGAGCACGTCGTTCCCGATTTCAAGAAGGATCTCTGGACAGACCCACACAGTTGTCGGCCTGTAACGCGGAAGCCAGGCATTCTCAAAATTTGAAACATATTTTTACGATCTTTCTGCAGACCGAAAAGGAATCAACATGCATTTCGCAAATAATGGTGGTGTGAAAACCAGCTAGTTCTGTTTGTGCACGAGATCTAGAAGGCGGCAGATACGCATGTCCAGGTTGCTGCCGTTTTCCCTAACTTCCCGATGGAAATAGGTATGTTTACGCGTTGTCACCTAGTGAATCACATGACTGAATTGAAGAGTTCCTATAAAACTGAACATAACATTTCCTTCTTAGCAGAGAGAGATATTAAGACGTAAAAGTAGCTTCTGGCATACTGTTGTGTATACAGGATGTTCAGAAACCCCCAACAGACTTCTAGGACTCGTAGAGGGGAGCGACTACATAATATTTTGGATAGGAACCCACGTCTGTAAACGTACCGTTTCCGTTCTATGACGGTTTTAGTTCAGGTGTGTAACACATCTGCGTCTCCTGTGGCAAATATAAAGGTTTCAGAGTTGAAACTTCCTGGCAGATTAAAACTGTGTGCTGGACCGAGACTCGAACTCGGGACCTTGGCCTTTCGCGGGCAAGTGTTCTACCATCTGAGCTACCCAAGCACGACTCACGCCCCGTTTCAGAGTTGCTTGTCCTGGTATGCGATAGGGTAGACAGCATGACGTGTATTACATCAGATGTCAGATGGTCACCTGATGTCACTGAACGTCTGCCTTGCTGCAAGACATGTTCAATGCCTGTGCATCTCCGATACCATAAACATGGTTCGGTTCACGTTCTCGGAATACACATATATGCTTCGTGTATGTGGGGAAGCTCGAGGTAACGGAAGAGCTGCTAGTCGGCTGTATCACGGGCGTTTTCCGCGGTGTACCACGCCATCACACAAACTTTTGCAAAAGTTACGCAGTGGCTCAGAGAAACAGGTACCTTCACCATGGGGATAGATAGGCCGAGGTGGTCCAACCTCGTGGCCGCCGTGGTCGCCTGATTTAACTCCTGTCGGCCACTTACCGTAGGGTCGTATGCAAAGTTTAATGTACGAGACTTCTGAAGGGACAGAGGAAGAACTGCTGGCGCGAGTTCTGGCTGCTGCACTGGAAACTGAAGAGAACCGGGTAGGATTGAGAGTGTATACTAGAACATGGTTCGTAGGGAAAATGTCTAATAAAGCTGGTGGTCGCCGCTTCGAGCCGCTGTTGTAATGCTTTAGTACTGTTCTCTACGCACAGTATTCTGGGTTCTTAGGTGTTTTGAAATCATTTAAACACGTATTGTTTAAGCTTTAATACAAACAAATGTGCTTAAGTTACATTCAATGTTTAGTTATGTCCCTTTTCGAATTGTTACCTAATAACTGTGCTGCGTCACGTCTAATGCAGGTCTTCAAACAGAAGTGGATGAGTGAAACATCTGAACTGAAACCATTGTAAAATGAAAACTGTATCTTTCTGGAGATTATTTTCAAAATATCATGTACCTACGCCCCTCTACAAGTCCTAGAAGTTTGTAACGGGAATTTCCGAATGCACAGTAGAGAAGTCAGGACGGAAGAATTTGAGCAAAATGAAGGTCGATCTGTGGAAGATCGACGCCTCTTGGAGGAATTATCAGTTGTTTTTAATTTAGACAAATATCACGCACTGTGCATAAATAGACGTAGTGACCCTCTATTGTATCATTGCTCGATCATCGAGTAGTCACTGGAAGGAGTCACATCCCTTAAACATCACGAAGTTTGTCTACGGAGCGATCTGAAGCGGAACGACCGCGTAAAACCAATCGTAGGGAAGGCAGATGCAGGAATGAATGTGATTGAAAGAATCCTCAGGAAGTGCAGTCCACTCATGACTGGAGGTAACCCCCGAAACCCTCGTTCGACCGAAACTTGCTCGCCATCCTGGAACTCTAAATTGGTGCAACTGAGAGAGGAAACAGAGAATGATTGTATAAGAGCAGAGGATTTTGAAACACGTCGATTTAGTTAGCACCAAGGCGTCAAGGCACTAACGAAGAGATGTATCCCGCACGTTGTGGTTTATTGTTAAAATTCCGAGATCGCACGTTCCCGGAAGAGTCAATTAATTTATAGCTTCCTCCTATATTTTTCGCAAAGACCATAAACGTAAAATTAAAGGTTCGATCAGATACGAAGGCTTAACCAACAGTCATTCTTTCCGTGCACCATTCGCGACTGGAACAGGGAAAAAGGAAAAGTGACATTGGTATAGAACTACCTCCAGCCACACACCCTAAAACTCTCTTGCTGAGTATAGATACAGATATAGAAACAAACGCTATGCGTCTGTGTAGATCATGATTTCACGATCTGGATGTTTGTTACTGTTCACCAGCTGTGACAGTAGCTGAGCAGGGAGGGTATCATGTTGCAGGTGGCGCTCCCAGGAAAGCTGTCTGGTATCAGTGGTCCACTGGCGGTGGATGCCAAGGGCGAGCTGCTGTTCTTTCCCATCCAAGACGAGCTAGCCATCTACTGCTGGAACACCAGCAAGCCGCATCGTCCACAGAACTTCCGTCTAATCGCCCAAGATAGCAAACGCTTGCAGTTTGTCGGCAACATGAAAATAGATCCCACCAGTCAGCTGCTGTATATCCTGACCAACAAATTCACTTCGTACGTGTGGAACGTCACCGACTATTCTGAGGACAACTACTATGTTTTGTACATCAACATAACTGGAGTTCAGTGCTAAATATGGTTACTGCAAAACGGATAACAGAAAACAATGGAAATTTGCACATCGACAATATTCTACACGCTACGAAAGTAAATGCTTTCAATTTTTACCATATATTTCTAAGATAAAGATTTTGAAAAAGCTTGAAACTTTTCTTCATATCTTTATCCGTTTCCGAGGTACAGAAGTTTACATTTACACTGCTTCTAAACGTAAAATACGCACGTAAAGTTCGGTGTGCGGCGAAAACGTAGTTTATAAAGTGAAGTAGAATGGAGAAATATGCTTTAACGTGTTTCCATTATCATCCATGTTGTAAGCTGAAACACATGCAAAATTTTTGTGCAAGTAAAATCCGGTGTGGGGTGTAAGGTAAGTTTTGTGTTATTTCTGTTTCATGTAACTTATTTACCAACGTTTTACTGCCCCATGCTGGCATGATATGCTGTGGCAGGGAAAATAAAGAAACCAGCGGCTAAGTGCACTTATAGGAGCACAAAAAGGCGGCTATGTTACTGTTTAAAAATGCTGACTGAATAGTGGGGTACCAGCTGCCTCATTCTACCTTCCTCAGCACCTTTAAACTTTTTCCAAAAATGTTGGCTTGCGAAAATTTCGCACCTTTTATCCTGAGAGAGGAGTAGACAGTGGTAGCGGGAAAGTCGAGGAAAATTAGTAAATACTGGAATATACTAGACAATGGTTGTTGTATAGAAACAGCCAAGGAGACAATTGCATTGTGAGAGACAGAGAGGGACACAGTGGTAGAGGAAAATATATTTGACAGTGAGAGATCAGTGCTAGGATAAGAGTGAGGGGGACATCACCAGTGAGGCAGGGATAGGAACAAAGTGGAAGGGGGTGAGAGCCAGTGATAACGACAAAGAGAGTCTATTACAACGGCAGCGAGGAAGAGAGATATAATGACAGTGATAAGAAACAGCAGAAGTGGAAAGGATGAATGATACAGGAGCAGTAACAAAAAGCAAGAGGGAGATAGTGACAGTTAGAAGAGACACACGTAGTAAGATAGAACGTAGGAGACTGTGGCTGTGAGACGGGAGACAGTGACAATTGAAGAGTAACAGAGATAATGTCGATGAGTTGAGTTGAATGAGTGGGTGAGTGAGTGAGTGAGTGAGTGAGAATGGACAAGTGGGAGAGAATGGGTATGAGCGACTTATAGCGATGGACTAATGCCACGGTCGTCAAACCGCCTCCCGCGAACCGCATGTGACCCGAATTAAATACTCGTGCCCCCCGTTTCCCTTACATATTTTATAACAATATGCATCTAATAACTGACAGCCGTATCCAAAAACGTCAGCTAAAGTTATGACATACTTAAGAGTGCGGGTTTTTTGCCATTAGCTGACAAAAATACTTACAAAGATCGTAATATTTTAAGATTTCCTTGGTTTCAATTGGCGTTTGTGAATTGGGTGCGTGAATATTGTAACGATGGCTACTAACATCAGGGGCAGAGCAATAAGTAGCGCCGCCACTGTGGGATGGGGAGGCATCATAGGGGGGGGGGGGGGGATGTTTTATTGTTCGTCTCCCAGAGCTGACAACCCAAAGGCATATGTGCCTCCGACAAATCACCTGAATAAGAGAAGGTAGGAGAGATTAGCTGAGCACATCGCTGAAAGTTAAAATATGAAATTGTTGAACCACTTCATAACAAAGCTATAAGACAAACTTAAACAACTATCGTTAATTTCTTATTGATATCCTTTTCCATAGTATCTTGATCACTGGAAGTAAAGGAGCACATATTTTAGGTTAGAGTCAGGTTACAGAAAGAGGGCACTGAAAGAAATTGAGCAGTATAAGATAATTATTTGTATTGCAGTTTCAGAAAAATAAAATTAATTTGTTTCATCAGAACATTAGGGGGCTGAGAACCAAAACATGTGAGCTTATTGCATGCGTAGAATATGTGGAGAATTAACTGATAGATGTTCTGTGCCTCTCTGAATAACATGTAACCACAGTGATGACAATTTAAATATCAGGGACTATAGACGTGCTTCATTTGGTTGTAGACTTAACGCCGAATCAGGAGAAAGTGCCACCATCAACTAAAAAATACTACAAAAATAGGTATCGTATTTATCGGAACCTAGAAGCATGTGCTTGTGAGTTGTTACTGCAGAATACTTCTCTGACAATTGTAACAATCTACAGATCCTACTGAGCTACCTGTCAGACAAGAAGAAACAGTTACGACTTTGTGGAGATTTCAGTGTAGATTTATTGAAAGATACGGACAGTAAAAATGAACTGAAATTATTATTTTGGTGTTTAATCTAATTTCAGTAGTCAGTTATTCACCTCATGAGCAGAAAAACTGTGGGACACTGATTAATAACATTTTTATAGACAACACTCAAGCTGAAACAATTAATGTGTACCTAACGTCTTATCAGGTATCTCACCATGATGCACAATTAATAGAAATAAAAAATATGGCACCTTACAACCCTGAGGCAGATTCGTCCAGAGGAATGAGGCTTATTAATGCGAATGGGATAGAATGTTTTAAGAGTAAGTTAACAGGGATGGTATTGGATGAGGTTTGTGTGGAAAGAAATGTGAATGTCAAATGCAATTTACTTTATAATAAAGTTGTACCAATATTTGAAAGCTGGTTTTCTAAAAGAATATCCAAGAGATCCATTAAAAAGCAACAAATATGCTATGGGTGAGTGGGCGAATTAAAATCTGATGTAAGACAAAATAGGGAAATATATGTAAAGGCCAGAGTAATTCAATATGTAACGTTAACTACTTACTATGGAAAGAAATACCGTGGCATTTTAAGGTAAGTCACTGAAACGTCCAGAAGAATGCATATCCTGACGGAAATAAGTAATGTAAAAAACAAGCTGAAGACTGTGTGGGACATTGTGAAATGGGAGACATGATAGCCAGTTAGTTTACAAGCTTCCATAAGAATTAAAGTAAATGACAATGTTGCAAGTACTTTCCAAACATAGCAGCAAATATAGCACTAAGTAGTTCAGTTTAACCAAGAGGATGTACTGAAATTGTTATTCCTCAAAACTTTAAGCAATTAGAAGTAGCACCAACACCCTAAGCTGAAATTAATACAATTACAAAGAAATCTAAAACCCAAAAGCTCTTGTCGGGTTGATGGAAATTCAGACATAATTATGGAAGGTTGCTCCAACTTAATAAGTAATATCCAAAGTGGAACATGCAATGCATCACTGGCACATGCAATTTTTTCTGACATGTTAAAATATGAAATTGTTGAACCACTTCATAACAAAGCTATAAGACAAACTTAAACAACTATCGTTAATTTCTTATTGATATCCTTTTCCATAGTAGCCGAAAAAGTAATGTATTCAAGAGTAATCGCATAGTTAAGTGGAAAAAGTTAACTTCGCATATCACACTTTGGATTCCAGAAGGGTTGCTCAAATGAGAATGTTATTTTATAATCACTTAAGGAATAGTACAAGACTTAAAAAATAGTATATCGCCAGCTGGTATTTTTTCGATGATTCCAAACCACTTGATTATGTAAATCGTGTTACTCTCTTAGAAAACCTCAAGTTCTGTGGGATTCATGCCTTTTGCACAGCTGGCTTGAATTATACTTAACAAACAGAAGGCGAAAGGTTGTGCTGAATAACGCAGAGAAAGTCGGAAAAGTAGAAAATTTTAGTGATGCAGAACAAAAAAATCACACAGGGAGTCTCCTTAGTGTTCAGTTGTGGGTCCAATCCTATTCCTTATACCGGGTGATCAAAAAGTCAGTATAAATTTGTAAACTTAATACCCACTGAAAAATGTAGACAGGGAAGTAAAAATTGACACACATGTTTGGAATGACATGGGGTTTTATTAGAACCAAAAAAAAAATCGTCATAGGAAGGGAATTCGAACGGGTAAAGATCCGTTGACAAATGCAGCAGTGGCGAGAATGCCACGGGTTGTTTAGACGATAGACTCCGTAGTGGCCGACCGACCACAAGGCGTAATGCTGCTGAGACAGTTCAGGAAGAAATGGAGACTGTAGCGGGTTCGTCTATGCACGGGGAAGTCAGCGCTCGTGCAGTCGCACGTCGCACCGGCATTTCATACACTACTGTTTGGTTGGCACTTAGGCGTACCCTCCGATGCTATCCGTACAAAATCCATCGGCACCATGAACTGTTACCTGGCGATTTAGTGAAGCGGAGGGCAATGACGGTGTGGACGGTTAAAAGACGGCGGAAGATGACGATTGGTTGAGGGTCTGTCAACGCCCACAACTGCAGAATTTGGGCTACCGAAAATCCTAGAACTGTCGTGGAAACTCCTTTAAACGACGAGAAAGTGGTGGTATGTGTTGGATTTACCACATCTACCGTTATCGGGCCTTTTTTCTTCCTGTAAATGCGTGATTCTGGTTTCGTAACTGCTACCATGACGGGTGAGAGGTACCCCGATATGTTACAGAATCGCATCATCCGCAGCCTGGCTGATAAACACCTGCTGGAACGTACGATGTTTATGCAGGATGGCGCTCCACCCAATAATGCTAGACGCTTGAAAGATCTCTTGTGCGCTTCGTTTGGTGATGATCGTGTGCTCAGCCGCCACTTTCACCATGCTTGGCCTCCTAGGTCCCTAGACCTCAGTCCGTACGATTATTGGCTTTGGGGTTTCCTGAAGTCGCAAGTGTATCGTGATCGACCGACATCTCTAGGGATGCTGAAAGACAATATCCGACGCCAATGCCTCACCATAACTTCGGACATGCTTTACAATGCTGTTCACAACATTATTCGTCGACTACAGCTATTGTTGAGGAATGATGGTGGACATATTGAGCATTTCCTGTAAAGAACATCATCTTTGCTTTGTCTTACTTTGTTATGCTAATTATTGCTATTCTGATCAGATGAAGCGCCATCTGTCGGACATTTTTTGAAGTTTTGTATATTTCTGGTTCTAATAAAACCCCTTGTACTTCCAAGCATGTGTGTCAATTTGTACCTCTCTATCTACATTATTCCGTGATTTATTCAGTTTTAAAATTTATACTAACTTTTTGATCACCCGGTATATCTGAATGGTCTTTCACTTAACGTTTAACAACAGAACTGGTACTTTTGCGAAATGATACTAGTGTTATAATAAATCCCTTTAGAGAGAAAGCAAGAGAAAAGATGGTAAACGATACTTTCCAGAAAATTACTTACTGGTTTTCTGAAAATGGTCTCTCCCTACATTGAATTCTGTATAACAGAGTGATACCTGCAATTGATGTAGCACATGAGCAGGAGTCAGTAAATACGGTACAAAGCTCCAAATTTTTGGGGTGTACATACTGATGAAAACTTGAAATGGAAGAAGGATAGTACTTATCTACTCACGCAATTAAGTTCAGGTACTTTTGCTCTTCGTATAATTGCTGATCTTGGAAACAAAAGTATCACTTTCCTGATATATTTTGCATGTATCCTCTCAATGATGTCTATAAATTTCTGAGGATAACTCATCACCTAATAATACTGTATTTATTGCACATAAGAGTGCAGTATGAATTAGATGTAGTGTTCACCCGTGGATGTCACGTAGGTACCTCTTCAAGGAACTAGGCATTTTAACTGCGCCATCAAAATACATATATTCGTTAATGAAATTCGTCATAAATAACCACTCACAATCTGGGAAGAAGAGCGATGTGCATACCTACAATAGAGGGAGAAAGTACCTTTTATGTCACTAACATGAAATGTCTGACAAGTAGCGAAAAATTTGTTCTAAGAAATTTAAAATCATTTCTCCTGGACAACCCCTTCTACTCAACTGACATATTTCTGCTCAGATACGAGTAGTTACACGAGTAGGACTACAAAAGATAGTGTGCTCATTTATTGTGAAATTAATCATGTACATATACCATATGAAGTGCCTCATTCCGTATCATTTCAATAAAAGAATCGATTAAAGGATCTGTGGAACTTGTAATAATTTGGATGGTATAAATTTAAAATGAAAGTAACAAATATGCGGTTTATAGAGACGTATATCTTCAAAATGTGGTGCATATTTGCAGCAAGCAATAAGAAGAAAAATGACATTCAAAACACTTAATGAACATTCGTAATAGTGTGTCATGCTACATAATGCATTTAAATACACAATGATCAATGCATAATGCAACCACCTGGTGCAGATTTTGTTTGCCGGCCGACCAGCAGCGACGCTGGCGGGGAGTGCATTTACCCTTTCTCTGAAGATTTTGTTTGCACAAGTATAATGTGTTTGTTAGGGTACACAGTACAAAGTGTTTTGTGTGAAAATGTTTCAAGTAAAATGGCGAAACACCGGCATTCCATTCCCCAAAAAGTGTTCATAGATGATTCATATGTACGTACAGTATCAGCTCGAACATACAGAAATTATTTAAAGACGAATTTCTTTATGTTCGAGTTCCTAATCAGAGAATAACTGATAAATAAATTTCGCAAAACAGGAAGTGTTCTTGACCAGAAGCAAAGAGAACCATGTACAGTACATACAGAAGAAACTCTTTATAATCTTGGGTATGCTCTGAAAGGTCTCCAGGAAATTAAATGCGTCATCTTTCTCAGCAAATGGGGATTTCCTACGGATTTGTTCAAACGGCTACAAAGTTACTGAAGTTACGGCCCTGTAAAATAACTGCAATGTAAGAACCTGAACGGTGTGACCCTGCGAAAAGATTGCGGTTTTATGAATAGATTTTGTACAGGTTTCATGATTTGTCTTCTGAAAAATCGTGGTTACGTCTAAGTGGATATAGTAATTCACAAACTAATCTTTGTTGGAGTTCTGAAAAGTCCAACTCAATACACGAGGCACACCGGCATCATAAAGAAACAGGAGAGTGGTTGCCTGTTAGCTGGCGAAAGAACAATACACCCTGATTTTTCCAAAAAAACTGTTAACAATGACAGATATGTCGAAAATGTTCTGCAGCCTATTTTGGACAATTAACTGGGATAGCTAGTGCTTTAGCGACCCTTCGGCAGTACTCTTTGATGGTACATAGGACAGGTATTGTTAGTCAATCACTCGTTCGCTCAAACAGAGAGCAGCAGAATATTTCGTCATTCAGTTATAGTATAACAGATTTGGAGTCCTTGAGGGTGGCAGCAATCTGAAACATAGAAAAGTCGATATGATGTGATATGAATGATGCCCCCTTTTAACGATCAGTACTTGATGGAATGCCGCCCGATTATTTCACCGTTACTATAGCTGCTAAGTAATTTATGTAGATTAGCAGTTAATAATAAGATCGGTAGCTAAGTGGCTCGAGGTGCCTTCCTAGGACGTCAGTATTGACCCCCAGGCATAAAAATTTGATGAGTACTGGCACTGGAGCGTGCAAGTGAACTGCAGTTGGCGGAGCTTGTGGGAGTGCGAGGTGAGATGAATATGTTCGCATGCCAAAAAGTTTGGGAAAAATTTTAAATCTGCTAAGGAAGGTACACTCAGAGACTTTTAAACGTGGTTTTTTTTAGTGCTTCAAGGAGCATTTTTTTCCGCTACTGGAATTATTACTTGAATATTTAAACATGAGTTTAGATATGTTCATTTACTTGTTTGGCACTAGCTCTCTTGTCTACCCAATGAGTGCTTTTGATTTGATTTGTAATCACAGAAACAAAATCACATAAGAGTAAGGTGCACGAACTGTCAACACAGTAGGATACGCAAAAATTCTGCTGGAAGTGTTGGTTTCCATTTGTGATTCTATGCTGATACATGTATTTATGGTCAACTCATAGAACAGTTTGAACGCAGTGGCCAGATATTGGGAGCTCTCTCATCTTCACATTTTTAAACTGCATTTCGTCTCATATGACTACGTTGATTAGGGCGTAGCAATCCTTTCTCACCCAGCAAACTATGTAAAGGGTACTGATGTAGGTAATCCACCTGGGCAAAGTGTACTTAAGGAAGCGCGACAAATGTATAACTCGCGCTCTGAGAGTTTTATCAGACATAATTACGTTTGCAGATAATAATAATAATAATATAATAATTTCATGTGGTGCACTGTCCTAGCTTCTACTGGATGCCCAGTGACTTGTCTCTCCCACACCTACTCCAGTTACCAATTCGGAAAAGGGGGATCTATAGTTTAACGTGGAATCCGAACCATGTGTTTTTCTGCCGACTACTCACATCTTTGAGAGGCTAGGTTTAAAAGGATGACTCAGAAATCTGTGAACCCTTTTTATCAAGAACGGGTAGAGGTATGAAGTTGAAGTTCGTGTCAAATACGATCTGGCGAACTCTTGTTTTTCATCGATACACTTTGCCGCTTTTCTTTCTTTCTTTCCTTCAGTTTGTTCGTCATCTTTCTTGGCATTTGGTCTCGGCCGACGTCACATGACATCCTTTCAAGTTCACGGTTGACTACGTCACTCAATTTTCATATTACAGATGGCTGACCGCACTCTGAGCGAAGACGAAGCTTAACGCTGGACCGGAAGGACCTTCACTTACATTGATTCTTCATGTATAGGATCTGATTAGTGAGTCTGTGAGTATCAAAACGTATATCATACATAGACGTACCTTTTGTCTGCATGGACTTACAGTCTTAGATTATTTACACGTCCTAGAGACCCCAGACTTTCGTATTTGACATGAACTTCAACTTCATACCTCTTCCCGTTTTTTATACAAAGGTGTGTCGAAAGACAGCCGTATATTTTGACTGCATTTACTCACAACCCTAAGTATTTTTACGCTCTCAGGGGACCAAAGGCACTAGTATCCGACATACATTTGAACTCGACACCTCCACCCGTTACTTAGAAAAAAAGATGCTGACAAACGGATAAACAGAAGACCAACAATTATCAGATATTTTACTTCAGAAAACAAAGAAAAACCTTAATCAGGATTGTTAGGCGGGGTTTTGAACCACGGTATTAACTGAATAAACAGAAAGTAGCGATTTGCATCCAATGACAAGAAGGGCATCCCAGCAGTGTCTTCATCGCAGTTCTAGTTGGCATCTCTTTCAGCATCTGAGGCGCTTTGCCGTCGCAACATACGAAACACGACCAAGGACAATGCAGCTAGTATTGCTATTGTACGAGGACGTCTCTCTACGCTCCAATGATTTCACAATAGAACCTCCCCAGGAGCTTGGTTGGAAAGCGGTCCCTATAGCCTTCCTTCTTCCTTTCCAGCGCTCTTTCTCGCTCCTTAGCGAGCAAACATAAACAAAATTTTGTAGTGTACGAAAATATACTTTAAACTTTCATTGACTTCTGTATCTCTAAAGCGTGGAATCCAAAAACTTTGTATCAGATAAACTTTGTGTCAGATAATGGGGAGGGGGAAGGAGGTATTGCTGGTAATTAATTTCTCTCTGTAAGTTTGTCAGTTACATTTAATAAACTTACGAGAAACCCTGTAAATATATGCTCTGTTCCAATACAAATGAATTACAATTTATCAGGATACCCTTACGCCCAAAGTCAGTAAAACAAGTCTGTCTGTAATACGAGCGTGCCCGAGAGATTATACATTAACAAAATATTATATACTTTTGAGCTCGACGTAATCTGTGTCTCCTGAAGTCCCTTGTCCTATCCAAGATACATTTAGGAATTACCATGAAAATATATGAACCTCGCTGTGACACCAGACTCGAAACAAAATCCAGTCAACAAACTATTCAATGCTACGCATGATCAACTAATTAAGTATTCACAAAAAAATTCAAAACAGCGATGAGATTCAGATAGTGAAGTTAAGAGTTCTTTTACGGTTTTCTATGTGGAAGCTTATAGCTCGATAAGAAAAATAATTATTATCAAATAAAATATTTAGGCTTCTAGTGAGATTAGAACGTAGACTTAATGCGGCATTCCCTATACAAAGCTGCCACACTGTCACTGGCAAGCTGGGATGTGATTGAACGTGGCGTCAGAGCTCTTCGTGCCCTTTCCGGAATCTACGGGCATTAGGTGACGTGTGGGCGGATGTGGTGCCCACTCACTCTAGCGACCTACGAAGGGCTCTAGCCTCAATACCACGCCGCAGCGCCGCTGTTATCCGTGCCATAGGTGGACATACCAGCTATTAGGTAGGTGGTCATAACGTTCTGGCAGATTAGTGTACAGCGACCACTGAACGAAGAATTTCAGTGTTTTACGAATTTAAAGATCCAAGGGTAATTTATTAACAAACGATCACCTCAGTACAGAAACAAGAAAAAAATTCAGCAAGACATATACTTAGAATACTCTAATCTATGGTTGTGGAGGGTGGAGTCTGGGGAAACAAGGAAAGGAAAAATTAGAAGCAATAGAGATATGGATGTGGAGAACAGATACATAAGCATCCTCGACTGAAAGAAAATCTAATTAGCAAATACTGAAGACAGGGAAGGGAGAAGGACACTGATTAACATTGTACAGGGAACAGAAAGCTAAATTAATTGGCACCTATATCGACGTAGTAGATTCAAAACAAACTTCTTAGAAGGAAATGGCCAGACAAAAAACTCAAGACTTAGACCTACAACATCCATATTGCAAAGTGTTATCAGTGGAATGTAACGCTGCAACTGCAACCATATGCTACAGATCGTGAAGATGGCGAGGGATAGAGACGGATATCCTTTGGTGTTGATGATGGCAGGAATTTCTACCCAGTAAACTCGTTGAATTTTCTGTAAACTTAGGTAATTTGTTTCTAACTCTCCGCACACCGTATTTACGCCGCATTTGGTTGTCCGCATAAATAGATTTTGCAGTGATCTACGATGGAAAAATTTATATTCCTTATGAATATTTTGGAAAAGTTCTGAACCCAACTACATTTCGTCAGTGGAGAGGATAATGACCTGTGGTATCACATTTTATAAATGCAATCTGGCAGGATATACGGGGAGCCAGTTTCATTCCTCAATCAAAGGCCAACAACATAGACACATTTATTTAGGCCTGTAACACTAGAGTTCCTTTTGGATGCACAAAATTGCAGACCTAAGACATGTTGAAACCCTCCCTATCCACTCTTCACAAATATACGCATGACATGCTGCCACAAAGGACTGGTGTCATTAGCAGAAGGTGGCTAACTGAAACGTTTCATAGTGTGGGGCCAGACTCTTGGTGTACCGCATCTGTTTAAGAATGCTCGTTTTTATTAATCGCTATACATAAAAGGCAATACCCTGACTGATTGATTCATTCACAGATTCATCATCGCCCAGCCCAAACCACTAAGGGCAGAGACTTCAGATTTACAGAGGCGGTTGATCTTATACTGTAAGCGCCGTTTAAGAAGCTATTTTCACTATGCCAGCCCTAAGAGGATGAAATAGGGGATGAAAGGCTTTATGAAAAATATGACGCTGTTACGGCAATTTTAAAGCTAGATCTATGAAAATTGGTAGTAGTAGGGCAACAGGGACATCACCCCACTTCGCACAATTTACAGATTTATTCAAGATGGCGGCCATACATGTGGTGAAGTTGTAATGACATCATGACGGGAAATTCAAATTTTTGCGGGAAAATAGGTCAATTGGGCTACCTCCACTAACCTAAGTCATCCAAGCACCACCTTTTCCTTGGTGGGAAAAGGACTGAATCTGTGCTGGGTTGCTGGATAGGATGTATGTATGTCTTTATTTCGTTTGCAACAGTTTAAGTTTTCATTGTCAGTAGCTCCATCCGGTATATTCACCTTGAGGTCCGGAGTCCAACTGACCTAGTACGCAGTACCACAACCAGATGGCACTGTTGTCCCTACCGAGATGTAATCCAAGATGGCGGTCTGGGGAAAAATGGTGGGAAAAGGATTCAGTCTGTGTCCAACTGCTGGAGAGGAAGGAGTGTACTTTACTTATTTTCAGTGGGAAGTTGGAAAAGTTCATTTAAGAATGGATGTCACGTAATTTATTAATTACACTGATACAAACCACTCGTCCTGACGTGCTTGGGATCACAACAATTGGCCTACAGACTGGTAACTACTCGTAAATTACAGAAATTCTGCAGTACATTGATGTACAGACAGGCAAACAACTCGTAAACTGACAAAATAATGCGTGTTAAACGCTCTGCAACACACGCTCACTAATTGTAAACTGTCTAAATAACGCACTTCACAGCCCACAGATATGTTCAGAAAATAATGCAGTACACTGAGGTACAGGCACGTGCACTACGCGTAAAATTCGTAAAATAATGCATGTATAACGCTCTGAAAACACGCTCACAACGCTTAAACAGCACAAACACTCGTTGCACGTAAAAACGGTTTCAAACCATCGTTAAGAAATTCGACCACGATGTATCTGCGAACAGTTCCCTACAGAGGTCCAAGGCTGAATGATCACCGGATGTGTCGGGCGCGCACGCTGATCCAGTCTCTCACATATGAGAGATGCGTCTAGACAAATGCAAGTGTTTACCCGTCCAGTGTGACTGGTGAATTGACGCACTGCCTTCGTACCTGCAGGTCCAGCGCCGGCCTAATTGCCGAGCGAGATGTTTGCCTAGTAACTCACACTCACAGGCATAGCCAAATGGTTATAAGTGCTATAGTGATGCCTCATGTCCATTTAAATAGCAGCCAAGTGTCCCTCTGCATGCGCTATAGAAATGGGACAGCCCATCCATTATATATCAACCCTTCCGGAAATCGTAAAGTGCCAAAGAAATAGTTAACAGTTAATGTTGTTGTAGGAAATTTCGTGATGTTTCACCTTGTCTGCATTGAAATTCTTGTCCTAACAGGCCCTGTTTACGAAAATATCCCGGAATAACACCGAATGCATTCTTCTTGATGGTCCTAATGAAACACCCAGTCCATCACGTGCTACCCTTTCCAGAAATCATAACATCCTGCTTTCAACATTTGTCCAAGAAACAGTAAACGTTCACTCATGTTCTCACCAGTAAAAACCTTCATCATGTCTGTGCATTCTTGCGAAAACACCATTAATCATATAAGCATTTTTGTTGTTTGGAAAGAGAGCACTGTCTTAGCACAGACAGGAACATCGAACAATTACACAAACAAAATTCAAAGCACTGTCCTACAGCAGAGAAAAATGGCTGGAATTTGCAGTGTTCTAAAACTGCTACTGGAAATGTCCTAATGCCACAATGACCGATGAGGGACAGTATCCCACCAAAGGTGGTTGGTCTGCTTTAACTTGTCTTTGAACACTTGAACAAAGAAGACATCACGTTATTCTCAGAACTTTCTGTAGATGCGTTGCCCCATCATGTTCGAATCGGTGTGTAGAGGCTCCTATGCCCCAGCACAAAGGACGTCTTGTGAATAAATGGAAAATTCTGATGGGCTCTTATTGAATTTACCTATCAAACTGCTGCTGCTGCTGCTGGTGCGGGAGTACTGTTCGCCATTTTTTTCTGCAAACAAGACTTTCAGTGGTAAAACTATTTTGTGCAGATCACCATATTGCAATGGCAGTTAAAATCTGCAAAAGTGGTCTACAGATCTTCAAATATAGAAAGACACTTTCTCAATTACAGTGCTCTGCTATCGCATAGTAAAGCTTTAATTTTTTGATGTGAAAGCCGCCAAACGACTGCTGCTGATGTTGGAGCACTGTCCGCCATTTTCTGCATACAAGACTTTCAGCTGCAAAACTATTTTGCACAGACTGGCGTATTGCACTGACAGTTAAATCTTGTAAACGTAATTTACAGATCATGAAATATGGAAAGACACTACCTCAATTACACTGCTCTGCTACTGTCGAACGCTTGAATATTTCAGCGTGAAACCGATCTCCAACCTGGCTTATCACCATATACCATATCCATTCAGTAAACACACAATTTTTAACCTGCCCCATACAAAATCACCAACGCATATAGTTATCGACCACCAGAGACTCGTACATATACCATGAAGAGAGGCAGCATAAGCACATGCACCATATAATCCTCGCTGCACTAGGTATTTCCCACAAAGCTGGGTGGTCATCTACTGCTGCCGACCTTCACAAGACGTATGTCCCTGCACACACACTGACCCATAGCGTGACCGGAGCACCCTCAGCGGACCGAGGGCACACTCCAAACAGTTGTACAAAAGCTGCGTCGGTTCCCCTCGGCACAAAGGGGTTACTGTTTCTGACCCCGACCTACTTGCTTGCTTGCTGTCTACACCCAAGTCTAGGATTACAAGAACATATGTAATTTCACGTGCTTTATCTGACTATCATACCATTTACGACATAATTCTGGATATCAAGCTCATGGCAATATCGCTTTCATAGCAGTAACGGTTGCACAGTATAATTCCGAAGCTACAGACTGAAATTATTTCTCTAGAAACCCGAAACTTGAACGAGGTGCAGCGAGGCGGAACGTGCTGTAAACCAAGGAGAAGGAGAAACTTATCACGTCTGTGAAGACCTTTAAATCAAACTAAAAAAAAAGAATAAAAAAAGAAAACTCAAAATTCCACTCGCGAGTACCGATGTCGGTCATGTAACAGATTCCAAGTCATCCTTATAATTTAGAAAGTCAGCTAATGAGTTTCTCATGTCTAGAGAACCAGAAAACGTGTCTTCCACCTGTCGCACCTGCTAGATGCACACCACACACAACACAATCGATGTTCTCTCAACCAAATAAAGACGGGAAATGTGCAGAAGCAGTCAACTAGACAATTTGCATGGGAGGGAATAATACTCCAGCGCAAACACATGTCCATATTGAATCATCTCAAATTTACACAGAGAATACACGTGATCACGAAAGGTGTCCTACATATGGAGAGTATTAGTTCGCTATTCAGCCATCTCGAGGACGACACGATTAGGTCAGCTATATTCCTGTACCCCAAACGCCATTTCCATTCGGGCAGCTCCTTCCATAACCCAGAAACGTGAATCGTTCTCGCCATAGGCCACCGCCCCGTGCGCCACGCGTTCCCCCCCCCCCCCACAGGATCGCTGTAATTACAATTGAATATTACAATTGCAATCTCATTCGGACAACATGCGACAATGAGCAAAGTATTGGAAATACCCCTTCCTAAAGCATGTAACAAAAAAAAAATCTTTCATTCCCTTTGTTGGTATCGCAGTTTTCCATATCAAACCCATTTTCTTTGCGCATATCGTAACACACATACACACACACACACACACACACACACACACACACACACACACACACACACACATACACTTAATATCCTGATGCTCAAGGTAAATCTATCAAGCATCCCCTAATACTAATACTTCGCCAATAACTCAATGCTGGCGATACAAAACAATACTGAGCGAAAATTAGCGACGGATGGACATGTCTGATTAGTTGTTCTTACGAGTGTCTTAGAAAGGAAATGTAATCGTCTTACAAGCCGCCAAATGTCAGAAACACGATCGCAATGACTATGTTACTGTCACAATTGGTCTTGGTTCTACAGGTTCTCAGAAGCATCGCTAAGGATATTGATGTTCAAAACGATAAATGCCTTATAAATTGAGGTGTAGCCCACGACAATGAATATAGATGGATATCGCCTGAGTGTAGATTAAAAGACCAACAGTGCGGTTACACGTTGCCGATGGTGTGAGCTCGTAATAAAATCACCGATTTTTGAAACTCATTCAGCGAAGAAATGTGGTATGATGCCAGTATTTGCAACTCCCTCACGTCGCCGTTATATGTTTCTCCAGTATTTATAACGCTTTTTGTCTTGATGCCACGTCAGAGGTTCTGCGATATATCCACTGGGTTATAAGCGATGATTGTTTGAGACTGATTACATACAGTAGATGGTGTGCTCATTTAGGTAGTAAGAAATGTAGACAGGCTTTTCAAATATGTAGTGCTACGCTTTCTGGTAGAAATCCTGTTTGAGATTTGGAATCAAGTATTTCCACTCAACCAAAAACCTGCGTTGGATCCATTAAGAAGTCTTTAAATGATTATAGCCACTAGTGAATCATATTCGTGACACTCTCTTACCTCAAAACGAGTCACCTTTTTCGAACCTCTCTGTTACAGTAAAATTCCAACATGGTTTTAAATAGTGCACATGCATCTTGTAACTGCTCCTCAGCCTCTCCCCTGCCATCCCCGGCGCTTCACGCATCTGTTCGTTCCGATTTAAGTCGGTTCTGATGATAAGCCGGAGAGAACTCTATCTACCACATGCTGTAACCCCTGTGGAAACAGTCTAAGTTGAGTTAGTGCGACAGGACGATGTTTTGACCGTTTGATGGAAATGGGAACATGTTGTAGCTCACACAAGGTAAAATGTGTAAGGTCAACGCCAAATGAAGCCTGCTCCTGCAATACGAGGCAGAATAAAAGACAGTACAAACGACTACAGTGGTTTGCCTTGTCAGGAAAATTAGGAAGATTCAGAACCATACAGGTACTGCAGTCCGAAGCAGATCACCATCCCTCAGGGTCCACTCACATTACCCCAATGTTCTATTATCGTTATTCTGTGCCATCCAACAGAGAAAAATTACGAACTATAAGGCTATCTTCATTCAGCAGAGAACTTGATAAGATTTTTACCGCATCTTTCTCTTCCGATGTATGTACAGTGCAAGTACTGTATGTACAGTGCCTAGGAAGTCTGCATACTTGGTTCACTTGACAACAATAAAACAACTCGTATTAATGAGTTTTATTACAATTAATCAAATATAAAACTTAACTTTGGCAATCACACAGATGTATCGCAAGCAAAGAGTGAGACACGAAATAGTCAGTCTTTGCAGTGATTGCTGATGTCTAGCTAACAAAAGCATTTCCTGAATTTCTATCGAAGTAGCTAATCTTGAAGGTGCCATTGAACTGAGCTCCCACCAATTCGGGGTGTATCTTATGTTGCCTTCACCTAGAGGCTGCTGCTGTCGCGTTTCTTCCTGGAAGGAAGGCTGGTCTGCGTGCAATTGGCTGACTTCTTCTAACAGTATTCTCTTCCCTGTCGTTTCCGATTGTCGTGCTTCCACTTGACTTTACGCCACAACAATATGCGTGCCAGCATCGAGCATGCGCCCCGATCCTATTAAATATACAAGCATTGATCCATTGTGCAGACCAGTGTAAAGTGTCAACGCCCACACTGTAGGTGGAGGAGAGCCATATCCCTCTCCATCAGTCGCAAGAGAGGCTCCCAGTGATCGTGTGTCATTGTTACAACCATTACTTTTTCTTCTGCTGTAACACGCTTTGTACACTGCCACACATTTTTTCCACCACAACTTTGAGGCCTGTGTCAGGTTCTGAACCGACATTAACACGTTTCATTCCATTGCAGAAATCTAGACATTGCACAGTGTAAATCATGTTGCTGTTGCTGCTCCCACAACACGCACACACAAATACACACACGCACGCACGCACACACACACACACACACACACACACACACACACACACACACACACACACATACTGGTTAACTGAAATAAAAGACAGTCATAGCATGGCCGCATCTCGTGGTCGTGCGGTAGCGTTCTCGCTTCCCACGCCCGGGTTCCCGGGTTCGATTCCCGGCGGGGTCAGGGATTTTCTCTGCCTCGTGATGGCTGGGTGTTGTGTGCCGTCTTTAGGTTAGTTAGGTTTAAGTAGTTATAAGTTCTAGGGGACTGATGACCATAGCTGTTAAGTCCCATAGTGCTCAGAGCCATTTTTGAACAGTCATAGCATAAGGTCACTGGAAGAATTTTGTGGCTTTTTGGAGCGTTTCCAAACTGATTTCTGAAGGTAATTGGCAGCCTCTAAATTTGATCTCTCACAGTGACAGGATAGCTGATGGCTGTGTGTTCCACTTCAATTGATTCCTAATATTGCAGTCATGTACATGATCACTGTTTCAGTGCTACCCATCCCCAGAAGTTGTTACTCCTCCACCAAGACTCTTTCTCCATATCAAAGAATTCAGTCATTATGTGATAATCAACAGCATACCAGTGGATGGATGGGAAGGAAAAGACACCGTCGATATACCATAACAGTAAGCATCGCAGCTGCTAGGGCGAACAATTTTAGCAATTTTACAGTAATTTCATCACCAACTAATAACATGACAGCATGCTTCCCAATTATGTATCACCGCTAAACCACCCCTCCTGTACTTTCCGAGTACCGTTGCGAATGAAGATATATGACTGTGCAGTAGGTCGATTCATTGTCAATTCTCGAGTATATACATCAAAGTTTACCAGATAGCGATCTACATGTTTCTAGCACTTCGAGCATAGTGCGTAGTTTACGATCTTTTTCTATGACATTCTCGCATTGTTAGGATAAGGCCAGATATTGAAAGACCTACTTGCATTGTCTTTGACCAGCCCGCCCTGTAGCAGTGTCCCCGATTTCATATAGAATGTATACAACTGACCAGAAGTAGACTGCTACTCTCCGCATCTCGTGAAGGACTGGTGCATGCCAAGTCCGTAACTACTGTCTTGCACCCATACTGCAGCACGAGATTGCTCCAGTTGAGGGCATGCCGAGGAGGTTAGCACCCCTTACCATGTATAGTAGTGGGTATGAAAGTGGTGTGATGTAATAGCAGACAGTTAAACAGAACCAGAACTACATGGTTTTCATGCATAATGGAGCTTCAGCCAGATGGACTTCGAAGCATATTATATAAATCAACTACACTATTAATTCTAAGGTATTTTTTTAGTGTCTGCGATCAGTACCAAGAATGTATTAGTAAGAGAGAATATAAACACAAGCATGACTAAGGCTACACAGTTCTGCAGTATAATGTTACATTGTCCCAGTTGACGACCTCTTAGTCGAGTGGAATGCACTTCTGTTAATATTCTAATGTCATTAACATATTTCCAGCTCGTGACATACCATCTTCTTCAAGATTTCTCTACGACAAACTGAGGTGACAAACTGTAGAATGGAAAAACTACATACTCAAAACATCGATTCTGTATGATACATGCAAATACAGCTTTCCGGAGGTGTATAGCGACCACTGTTAACATCCAAAGTTCAGAAATTATACTAAAATGGCTAAGCAGGGATGGCTAGAGGACAAATGTAAGGATGTAGAGGCTTATCTCACTAGAAGTAAGATAGATACTGCCTACAGGAAAATTAAAGAGACCTTTGGAGAGAAGAGAACCACTTGTATGAATATCAAGAGCTCAGATGGCAACCCAGTTCTAAGCAAAGAAGGGAAGGCAGAAAGGTGGAAGGAGGAGATAAGATGCTGCGTGAAGAGTTTGACAGAGCACTGAAAGACCTGAGTCGGAACAAGGCCCCGGGAGTAGACAACATTCCATTAGAACTACTGATGGCCTTGGGAGAGCCAGTCATGACAAAACTCTACCATCTGGTGAGCAAGATGTATGAGACAGGCGAAATACCCACAGACTTCAAGAAGAATATAATAATTCCAATCCCAAAGAAAGCAGGTGTTGACATATGTGAAAATTACCGAACTACACTCCTGGAAATTGAAATAAGAACACCGTGAATTCATTGTCCCAGGAAGGGGAAACTTTATTGACACATTCCTGGGGTCAGATACATCACATGATCACACTGACAGAACCACAGGCACATAGACACAGGCAACAGAGCATGCACAATGTCGGCACTAGTACAGTGTATATCCACCTTTCGCAGCAATGCAGGCTGCTATTCTCCCATGGAGACGATCGTAGAGATGCTGGATGTAGTCCTGTGGAACGGCTTGCCATGCCATTTCCACCTGGCGCCTCAGTTGGACCAGCGTTCGTGCTGGACGTGCAGACCGCGTGAGACGACGCTTCATCCAGTCCCAAACATGCTCAATGGGGGACAGATCCGGAGATCTTGCTGGCCAGGGTAGTTGACTTACACCTTCTAGAGCACGTTGGGTGGCACGGGATACATGCGGACGTGCATTGTCCTGTTGGAACAGCAAGTTCCCTTGCCGGTCTAGGAATGGTAGAACGATGGGTTCGATGACGGTTTGGATGTACCGTGCACTATTCAGTGTCCCCTCGACGATCACCAGTGGTGTACGGCCAGTGTAGGAGATCGCTCCCCACACCATGATGCCGGGTGTTGGCCCTGTGTGCCTCGGTCGTATGCATTCCTGATTGTGGCGCTCACCTGCACGGCGCCAAACACGCATACGACCATCATTGGCACCAAGGCAGAAGCGACTCTCATCGCTGAAGACGACACGCCTCCATTCGTCCCTCCATTCACGCCTGTCGCAACACCACTGGAGGCGGGCTGCACGATGTTGGGGAGTGAGCGGAAGACGGCCTAACGGTGTGCGGGACCGTAGCCCAGCTTCATGGAGACGGTTGCGAATGGTCCTCGCCGATTCCCCAGGAGCAACAGTGTCCCTAATTTGCTGGGAAGTGGCGGTGCGGTCCCCTACGGCACTGCGTAGGATCCTACGGTCTTGGCGTGCATCCGTGCGTCGCTGCGGTCCGGTCCCAGGTCGACGGGCACGTGCACCTTCCGCCGACCACTGGCGACAACATCGATGTACTGTGGAGACCTCACGCCCCACGTGTTGAGCAATTCGGCGGTACGTCCACCCGGCCTCCCGCATGCCCACTACACGCCCTCGCTCAAAGTCCGTCAACTGCACATACGGTTCACGTCCACGCTGTCGCGGCATGCTACCAGTGTTAAAGACTGCGATGGAGCTCCGTATGCCACGGCAAACTGGCTGACACTGACGGCGGCGGTGCACAAATGCTGCGCAGCTAGCGCCATTCGACGGCCAACACCGCGGTTCTTCGTGTGTCCGCTGTGCCGTGCGTGTGATCATTGCTTGTACAGCCCTCTCGCAGTGTCCGGAGCAAGTATGGTGGGTCTGACACACCGGTGTCAATGTGTTCTTTTTTCCATTTCCAGGAGTGTATCAGTTTAATAAGTCACAGCTGCAAAATACTAACGCGAATTCTTTACAGACGAATGGAAAAACTAGTAGAAGCGGACCTCGGGGAAGATCAGTTTGGATTCCGTAGAAATGTTGGAACACGTGAGGCAATACTAACCTTACGACTTATCTTAGAAGAAAGATTAAGAAAAGGCAAACCTACGTTTCTAGCATTTGTAGACTTAGAGAAAGCTTTTGACAACGTTAACTGGAATACTCTCTTTCAAATTCTGAAGGTGGCAGGGGTAAATACAGGGAGCGAAAGGCTATTTACAATTTGTACAGAAACCAGATGGCAGTTATAAGATTCGAGGGGCATGAAAGGGAAGCAGTGGTTGGGAAAGGAGTGAGACAGGGTTGTAGCCTCTCCCCGATGTTATTCAATCTGTATATTGAGCAAGCAGTAAAGGAAACAAAAGAAAAATTCGGAGTAGGTATTATAATTCATGGAGAAGAAATAAAAACTTTGAGGTTCGCCGATGACATTGTAATTCTGTCAGAGACAGCAAAGGACTTGGAAGAGCAGTTGAACGGAATGGACAGTGTCTTGAAAGGAGGATATAAGATGAACATCAACAAAAGCAAAACGAGGATAATGGAATGTAGTCAAATTAAATCGGGTGATGCTGAGGGGAATAGATTAGGTAATGAGACACTTAAAGTAGTAAAGGAGTTTTGCTATTTAGGGAGTAAAATAACTGATGATGGTCGAAGTAGCGAGGATATAAAATGTAGACTGGCAATGGCAAGGAAATCATTTCTGAAGAAGAGAAATTTGTTAACATCGAGTATAGATTTAATTGTCAGGAAGTCGTTTCTGAAAGTATTTATATGGAGTGTAGCCATGTATGGAAGTGAAACATGGACGATAACCAGTTTGGACAAGAAGAGAATAGAAGCTTTCGAAATGTGGTGCTACAGAAGAATGCTGAAGATAAGGTGGGTAGATCACGTAACTAATGAGGAGGTATTGAATAGGATTGGGGAGTAGAGAAGTTTATGGCACAACTTAACTAGAAGAAGGGATCGGTTGGTAGGACATGTTTTGAGGCATCAAGGGATCACAAATTTAGCATTGGAGGGCAGCTTGGAGGGTAAAAATCGTAGAGGTAGACCAAGAGATGAATACACTAAGCAGATTCAGAAGGATGTAGGTTGCAGTAGGTACTGGGAGATGAAGAGGCTTGCACAGGATAGAGTAGCATGGAGAGCTGCATCAAACCAGTCTCTGGACTGAAGACCACAACAACAACAACAACTATGCTCGCTTCACTAACATAAAATGATCGTTAGTAACGAAAAGTAACTTTTACATGGAGGCGGATAAACGCATAGCAGCGGCGTTTGACATGTGAAAATGCATGTTATCTCAACACTAGTTATATGACCAGGATATGTATCAAGAAATTGTGTACACGGGAATTGCAGTACCTCAGAAACAACTGACACCAGTCGCTAACTTAGAATCTCCTTATTTATGAAACTGAAGCCTCGATTTTATCCCCAAGATACGACAGGGGAATGGAGTACGTCGCATAAATCTCCGTTAGTTTAGAGAAATATGTCGAAACTGAGACACATGAGATCTACATCTACATCGACATGGATACTCTGCAAATCACATACAAATACCTGGCAGAGGGCTCATCGACCCACCTACACAATTCTCTGTTATTCTAATATCGTATAGCGCGCGGAAAGAATGAACACCTGTACCTTTCCGTACGAGCTCTGATTTCCCTTATTTTATCGTGATGATCGTTCCTCCCTATGTAGGTCGGTGTCAACAAAATATTTTCGCATTCGCAGGAGAAAGTTGGTGATTGAAATTTCGTGAGAAGATTCCGTCGCAACGAAAAACGCTTTTCTTTTAATGATGTCCAACCCAAATTCTGTATTATGTCGGTGACACTCTATCCCATATTTCGCGATAATGCAAAACGTGCTGCCTTTCTTTGAACTTTTTCGATGTACTCCGTCAGTCCTATCTGGTAACGATCCCACACCACGCAGCAGTATTCTAAAAGAGGACGGAAAAGCGTAGTGTCGGCAGTATCCTTAGTAGGTCTGTTACACTTTCTAAGTGTCCTGCAAATAAAACGCAGTCTTGGGTTAGCCTTCCCCACAACATTTTCTATATGTTCCTTCCAATTTAAGTTGCTCGTAATTGTAATACCTAGGGATTTAGTTGAATTTACGGCTTTTAGATTACACTGATTTATCGTGTAACCGTGGAACGAGTTCCTTTTAGCACTCATGTGGACGACCTCACACTTTTCGTTATTTAGGGTCAGCTACCACTTTTCGCACTATTGAGATATCTTTTCTAAATCGTTCTGCAGTCTATTTTGATCTTCTGATGACTTTATTAATCGATAAATGACAGCGTCATCTGCGAACAACCGAAGATGGCTGCTCATAGTATCTCCTAAATCGTTTATATAGATAAGGAACAGCAAAGGGCCTCTAACACTACCTTGGGGAACGCCACAAATCACTTCTGTTTTACTCGATGACTTTCCGTCAGTTACTAGGAACTGTGACCTCTCTGACAGGAAATCACAAATCCAATCACATAACTGAGACGTTATTCCGTAAGCACGCAAGTCCACTACGAGCCGTTTGTGTGGCACAGTGTTAAAAGCCTTCCGGAAATTCAGAAATACGGATTCGATCTGAAATCTTTTGTCAATAGCACACAACGCTTCATGTGAATAAAGAGATAGTTGTGTTTCACAGGAACGATGTTTTCTAAACCCATGTTCACTGTGTGTCAATAGACCGTTTTATTTGAGGTAATCCATAATGTTCGAACACAATATATGTTCCAAAACCTTGCAGCATATCGACGTTAACGATATGGGCCTGTTATTTAGTGGATCACTCCTACTACCTTTCTTAAATATTGGTGTGTCCTGTGCAACTTTCCAGTCTTTGGGTACGGATCTTTCGTCGAGCGAACGGTTGTATATTATTATTAAGAATGGAGCTAAAGCATCAGCATACTTCGAAAGGTACCTAATTGGTATACAGTTTGGACCAGAAAACTTGCTTTTATTAAGTGACTGAAGTTGATTCACTACTGCGACGATATTTACTTCTACGTTAGTCAAGGTGGCAGCTGTTCTCGAATCGCATTCTGGAATATTTACTTCGTCTTCTTTTGTGAAGGCATTTCGGAAGGCTGTGTTTAGTAAATCTGCTTTGGCAGCAGTGTCTTCGATGGTATCCCCATTGTTATCGCGCAGAGAAGGCATTGATTGTTTCTTGCCGCTAACATACTTCACATACCACCAGAATCTCTTTGGATTTTCTGGCAGGTTTCGAGACAAAGTTTCGTTGTGGAATCTGTTATATGCATCTCGCATTGAAGTCCGCGCTTAATTTCGAACTTCTGTAAAAGATCGCCAATCTTGGGGATTTTGCGTCTGTTTGAATTTGGCATGTTTGTTTCGTTGTTTCTATAACAGTGTTCAAACTCGTTTTGTGTACTAATGAGGATCAGCTCCGTCGTTTGTTAATTTATTTGGTATAAATCTCTTAATTTCTGCCGATAGTAATTCTGTGAATATAAGCTACATCTGGTCTATACTTATATTATTAATTTGGAATGAGTGGAGATTGTATCTCAGGAAGGCGTCAAGTGAATTTTTATCTCTTTTTTTTAAATAATGGAAGTCTTCTGACGACCGAGAGGTTTGCTGTTAACGATCGCAAGTAGACAGTGATCTGTGTCACACACAGAACACATGGTTGTACACGAGTTGAACGCAGGCTATGTCACACAACTCATGAATATTGACAGAACAACGGAAAAATGGTCAAATAACATGCAGCAACATTTCCCTCTCTCTCTCTAGAATGCCTCACCAGTCTACCATTAAATGGTACCTCGTTACAACTCCATCTCAATCGATCATTCCATCCGCTCTCTGTCATCCTTTAATGCAGGTGCAAGTAAGTTTATATGTAGATGGTTCCCTGTTTTCCCAGGAAAGTGTCAAATACAGCAGTCCACTCGTGTGTATCATTATTACCTCAACATACTTAGAGTAAAATGTTTCGTGAACTAAAAAATGACTGTTTTCCCGGTTCCCTATGTTACCATGTCAATGTTTTCTCGTTTTCCTCTTGCAATCGCATACTCGTTCCCATGTTCAAGGATTGTTCCGCGTCAACCAGAAGACACACAAGTACTCCTTCAATTTCATTGAATTTCGGTGTATTTTCCCTCATTGTATACGTATTTCCCGTAATTGTATCGATTTTGTGTCGCTTCTAGCCATACAATCACGACATCACTTCTCATTCCACGCTAAAAAATTGCATATAAACGTAGTACAGCTGCTAACACCTAACGCAAATGCACGACATTTCTGGTCGGGTGGCACAGCAGGCATAGTATAGCAATGTACTCGAATGCATCCATTCACCTGCAGCCACATATTCAAATTTGAACTTACCGCCATGACATCATTGCGACATTGCCACGTCTATTACCGCCATCTTGCGTCCACCATCTTGAATAAATATGGCAACAATGCAGAGTGGGGTGGTGCCCCTGTTGCCCTACTACTGTTGGTACGTGATTTCTCGGTCAGAAATAAAGAAATATGGGTACAGTATTGCTGGAAATTTAATGTGTTTGGAGGTCCAATAGTGGGTGAAAGATTTTTTGAAAAAAATCATCCTCACATAACAGCTATAGTACTCTTAGGGCTATATCTATGAAAATTTATATTTTACTTCCTGGCTGGAAATAAAAAAAATACATGTCTCAGTGTTACTGGAAATTGAACCCTGAAAGTTAAATATTGCATGAAAATATTTATGGTAATATTTCAATATGGAAGCATTTCGGAAGCTAAATCTATGAAAATTTGTATTTGGATTTACTGTCAGAAATAAAAAAGTAGGCGATTCTCTGCTTTTGGGAACTCATCCCTTACAGCGTGAAATAGGGTACGAAATGTTTTATGAAAATATTTATTGTGACAGCATTTTTAAAACAAAATCGTTGAAAACTGGTATTTGGCTTCTTGGCTAGAAACGGAAAAATATTGTTTCGCCGTTGTTGGAAATTCAACCGTTGAAAGGTAAAATAGGGTCAGACTGATTCAATGACTCGTCATCGGCCGGCCCAGACAGGTAAGGATAGAAACTTGAAATATCAAGAGGGTGTGGAACTTATATTGTAGGTATCTTTTACGAAGGTATTGTTCGAAATTCCATTTATAAGAGGGTGAAAGGCTTTTTGAAAATATGCCAATATTAGGGCAATGTCGAAGCTAGAACTACGAAAATTGGTGTTCGGTGTCGTAATCAGAAAAAAAGAACACACAAAAAGGAAACAAAAAAAGTGTTTGGCGTTCTTTGGAAATTCAAACGCTCAAGGAGTAAAATAGTAGAAGAAACTTTTTCTTGAAAAATACAAGAAAGCTACAGATTGAACACTACAGCTTAGCCATAGTACCTCAACACAGAAAACCAGTGGGATAGCCTTCCGGCAGAGTCTTCTTATATAAGCTTATATTGGGACCTATAATCGACTTGGCGTTGACTAAGAGAGATTTAATTTTTTCAGGATTGCAGAATGCGCACTACCAATCCTTCAAGACATGGCGTATGGAATAAAGGTAATCTCTCCTACTTCCGGCTCCATTTTCTGTAGTAGCAACACACTAGACTAGGTCTTGTTCGATTCAGCTTGATACGCATACTATCAGTGGCAGTTAGTGCGACTCTCAGCTTTATGTACATGGAAAACTAAAACTGCATCGTAGTCCTGACTCCGTTTCAATTCCAGATAACCTTTCAACCCGTTATGATCATCATTATGTCAGAGGAAAGCAAAGATACACCACTTAAAATAGCGTCATACTTGGTGCTCTAGGGGAAGGGTAGACATACCTGCCATCATACGGTTTGGCGTCTTTTTTTACTAAGTTGGAATGAGTTTAAACGTACAAAGTCATAGTGTGTACAGTAAGCCTATCCTCCTAACTGCATGATTTTTCTTTATTTTCGTTGGATGAAAGGAAGTTTCCTAAATAATCAGCGACCTGAAAAATGCGCAAGTGGTCGTCGGCTCTAAGGGGATATAACATAATGGCCGCATAGCTAAAAACGATTAAACAAACTGAGGCTGTTTTAACTTTGAGAAAGTATATTGAGAGAAACGCGACATACTTAACGTATAAATTACGTGTTGAGAGAAAAATTAATTACACTAGCATTCACAAAAAATTGAACACCTCGAAAGACTAGGGATACGACTTTCATATTCACAGAACATGTACGTTAGGATGTTTTTCATAAATGATAAGCATTTCGGTGACCTCTGTTTAGCATGTGTCCTTTTGTCTAGTAGGCACAGGGTCCACCATGGGCCCTGTTGACTTGCTCCATACGTGATGTCATCGACCCATAAGGTGGGAATACGGACTTGTGGTATAGCCATCCATCCTGCATTCGCCTGGTTCCAAAGCTCCTCATGGCGGTTGGCACTGGATTATAGTGCTGCACCCATCGTTTCACCACATCCCACACATTTTCGATTGGTGACAAGTCTGGTGACCTGGCGGGCCAGAGCAAACGGTTGACATCCTGTGACACCAAGAGGCACGTGTTCGTGCAACAAGATATGGTAGTGCATTGTCTTGCTGAAAAATGACGTCTGGGGTGTTGTGCAGAGAGGGTATGACTGCGGGCCGCAGTCTGCCATTCACGTCGGTCACGTTGGTCACAGTCCCCTGGATACACACCAACTGTGGTTTATGGTTGCACCCAATAGCACCCCACACAATAAGACCTTGATTTGGCGCTTTTGCGAATGCAGTCACTGTGATGCCGCTCCCACTGTCTGCTGAGAACCAAAATGAGGCCATCATTATGAGACAGAACCTGAATTCGTCCGAAAACACTATCTGATGCCATTATTGTTCCTAGTGACGTCGTTCCATACACCATTGCCGTCTAGCATGTTTCTGCACACCCGTCAAGGGTATGGGGAAAAGTGGACGACGCGCACGTAACCCATGCTGTAATAAATGACGGCAGACTGTCACCCACGATAATGCACGATGTGTTACACTGTTCTGTTCCGTCAGAGCGGAGGAGGACGCAGATCTGTCTCGCAATGTCATTCAGATTAGGTATCGAGTTTCTCGTGGAGTGGTCTGCTTGGTGCGACCTGACCTGTCGTCGTGTTCTAAGGCCTTGCTTGAACCATACTGCACACACCCGTAGCACTGCCGAAACACGTCTTCCTACACGAGCAGCAATTTTTCGGATGTATGCGTCACATTCTGTCATGCCAATAACGCGCCCTCTTTCCAACTCACTGATTCGTCGATCCTGTTGGCGCATACGTCTGCGAGGCATCCTCCACGTCCGCTCAAGCGACACTCATCCACGAGAGCTGCACACACATGAAACAGGTAGGTGGTGTTACGTCGTGACTTCAACGTTGAGCTTGAATCCGCAGACCGACATGGGTAAAATGCTAATCATTTCTGCAGAACATAGCAATGTACATGTCCTGTGAATGTGAACGTTCTATTTCCAGTCGTTAAAGGTGCTCTGTTTTTCCTGTACCTGCGTGTACATAATAAAACTACCGTATTTTTAAGAAAAAATTCATTATTCCTACCGAGAAACTGTAATTTAAAGTCATTCGAAACATTTTGTGCACAGTTTTCGCACAGTCATTTTTGTCCTCACCACTAGTAGCGCAGTGTTCCACATCGCAGGCACTTGACCTCATTCTCAATGACGGAAATCTTTTCAGGAATCCAGCACTCCAGCCATTCTGGTTTCCCTATTAAAACTGTGAGGAAGATTACTTGTCTCGGTCGGTTCAAACACTGCACATCGCGGAACCATAACCGTCAAGTTGGAAAATCTTTCTCCAGTAATAGAAGATGGTCGTTAATTTTCTTTTCTAGATTTGTGGTAAAAACAGACTAAAACCCTCTAAATAATTTCTGTTTGTCGGTAACATGCAGAATTATTTCAGTAGTTTCTTCAGTAAATTCTTTGCAGCTTGATAGGCGGTTGCCACTATTTCCAAAGCGAAAGCCATGCTGGCCTTCACTGCCTGTGTTACACTCCCTATGTCACATAGCTTTAATAATTACCAGTGTACTTCCTGCTTGTAAGTGCAAACCATCGCTGTATGGAAAAATTAATTACTTTTATTTATCAATCACTATAGATTATTACACTCCATACAAATACTTTCAGAAACAATTTCCTGACACTTAAATCTATACTCCATGTTAACAAATTTCTCTTCTTCAGAAACGATTTCCTTGCCATTGCCAGTCTACATTTTATATCCTCTCTACTTCGACCATCATCAGTTATTTTACTCCCTAAATAGCAAACTCCTTTACTACTTTAAGTGTCTCATTTCCTAATCTGATCCCCTCAGCATCACCCGATTTAATTTGACTACATTCCATTATCCTCGTTTTGCTTTTGTTGATGTTCACCTTATATCCTCCTTTCAAGACACTGTCCATTCCGTTCAACTGCTCTTCCAAGTCCTTTGCTGTCTGTGATAGAATTACAATGTCATCGGCGAACCTCAAAGTTTTTACTTCTTCTCCATGAATTTTAATACCTACTCCGAATTTTTCTTTTGTTTCCTCTACTGCTTGCTCAATATACAGATTGAATAACATCGGGGAGAGGCTACAACCCTGTCTCACTCCTTTCCCAACCACTGCTTCCCTTTCATGCCCCTCGACTCTTATAACTGCCATCTGGTTTCTGTACAAATTGTAAATAGCCTTTCGCTCCCTGTATTTTACCCCTGCCACCTTCAGAATTTGAAAGAGAGTATTCCAGTTAACGTTGTCAAAAGCTTTCTCTACGTCTACAAATGCTATAAACGTAGGTTTGCCTTTTCTTAATCTTTCTTCTAAGATAAGTCGTAAGGTTAGTATTGCTTCACGTGTTCCAACATTTCTACGGAATCCAAACTGATCTTCCCCGAGGTCCGCTTCTACCAGTTTTTCCATTCGTCTGTAAAGAATTCGCGTTAGTATTTTGCAGCTGTGACTTATTAAACTGAGAGTTCGGTAATTTTCACATATGTCAACACCTGCTTTCTTTGGGATTGGAATTATTATATTCTTCTTGAAGTCTGTGGGTATTTCGCCTGTCTCATACATCTTGCTCACCAGATGGTAGAGTTTTGTCATGACTGGCTCTCCCAAGGCCATCAGTAGTTCTAATGGAATGTTGTCTACTCCCGGGGCCTTGTTTCGACTCAGGTCTTTCAGTGCTCTGTCAAACTCTTCATGCAGTATCTTATCTCCCATTTCATCTTCATCTACATCCTCTTCCATTTCCATAATATTGTCCTCAAGTACATCGCCCTTGTATAAACCCTCTATATACTCCTTCCACATTTCTGCCTTCCCTTCTTTGCTTAGAACTGGGTTTCCATCAGAGCTCTTGATATTCATACAAGTGGTTCTCTTCCCTCCAAAGGTCTCTTTAATTTTCCTGTAGGCAGTATCTATCTTACCCCTAGTGAGACAAGCCTCTACAACCTTACATTTGTCCTCTAGCCATCACTGCTTAGCCATTTTACACTTCCTGTCGATCTCATTTGTGAGACGTTTGTATTCCTTTTTGCCTGGTTCATTTACTGCATTTTTATATTTTCTCCTTTCATCAATTAAATTCAATATTTCTTCTGTTACCCAAGGATTTCTATTATCCCTCGTCTTTTTACCTACTTGATCCTCTGCTGCCTTCACTACTTCCTCCCTCAGAGCTACCCATTCTTGTTCTACTGTATTTCTTTCCCCCATTTCTGTCAATTGTTCCCTTATGCTCTCCCTGAAACTCTCTACAACCTCTGGTTCTTTCAGTTTATCCAGGTCCCATGTCCTTAAATTCCCACCTTTTTGCAGTTTCTTCAGTTTCAATCTGCAGTTCATAACCAATAGATTGTGGTCAGAATCCACATCTGCCCCTGGAAATGTCTTACCCTTAAACTCTCTACAACCTCTGGTTCTTTCAGTTTATCCAGGTCCCATCTCCTTAAATTCCCACCTTTTTGCAGTTTCTTCAGTTTCAATCTGCAGTTCATAACCAATAGATTGTGGTCAGAATCCACATCTGCCCCTGGAAATGTCTTACAATTTAAAACCTGGTTCCTAAATCTCTGTCTTACCATTATATAATCTATCTGATACCTTCTAGTATCTCCAGGATTCTTCCAGGTATACAACCTTCTTTCATGATTCTTGAACCAAGTGTTAGCTATGATTAAGTTATGCTCTGTGCAAAATTCAACAAGGCGGCTTCCTCTTTCATTTCTTCCCCCCAATCCATATTCACCTACTACGTTTCCTTCTCTCCCTTTTGCTACTGACGAATTCCAGTCACCCGTGACTATTAAATTTTCGCCTCCCCTCACTATCTGAATAATTTCTTTTATCTCGTCATACATTTCATCAATTTCTTCATCATCTGCAGAGCTAGTTGGCATATAAACTTGTACTACTGTAGTAGGCATGGGCTTTGTGTCTATCTTGGCCACAATAATGCGTTCACTATGCTGTTTGTAGTAGCTAACCCGCACTCCTATTTTTTTATTCATTATTAAACTTACTCCTGCATTACCCCTTTTTGATTTTGTATTTATAACCCTGTAATCACCTGACCAAAAGTCTTGTTCCTCCTGCCACCGAACTTCACTAAGTCCCACTATATCTAACTTTAACCTATCCATTTCCCTTTTTAAATTTTCTAACCTACCTGCCCGATTAAGGGATCTGACATTCCACGCTCCGATCCGTAGAATGCCAGTTTTCTTTCTCCTGATAACGACGTCCTCTTGAGTAATCCCCGCCCGGAGATCCGAATGGGGGACTATTTTACCTCCGGAATATTTTACCCAAGAGGACGCCATCATCATTTAATCATACAGTAAAGCTGCATGTCCTCGGGAAAAATTACGGCTGTAGTTTCTCCTTGCTTTCAACCGTTCGCAGTACCAGCACAGCAAGGCCGTTTTGGTTAATGTTACAAGGCCAGATCAGTCAATCATCCAGACTGTTGCCCCTGCAACTACTGAAAAGGCTGCTGCCCCTCTTCAGGAACCACATGTTTGTCTGGCCTCTCAACAGATACCCCTCCGTTGTGGTTGCACCTACGGTACGGCCATCTGTATCGGTGAGGCACGCAAGCCTCCCCACCAACGGCAAGGTCCATGGTTCATGGGGGGGACATTATGGATTGGATCGCTAATATTCCCAACTTTTCCCTATATCAACTGTACGAATTACACTTTGTAACTCGTTCAAGATACTAATTTATCGTCCTCACTGTTTTACATATGTTCAGTTTTGAACACAGTGAGTAGCTGTGTTGAAGAATTATAAAACTCTCCCGAATAATGATCGAGTCATCGTACAGTAGCATCTAAGTGCTTTTTCTTCATCTTTTCTTGTGTTTTGGATCCTCGCAAAAGCTGTTGCTGATAAGATTGACGCAAAACTCTGATGCTGAATGATTTCGGCTTTCAACCAAGGGTCATTAACCAGTTACAGATATATGTCAGAACAAGCCCGTGATAACTACAGTCGACGTGCGTACACTAAACAGCCGCCACACCGTCGTATATTCCCCAACTGACTTTAGGTATGAAGGCCTTGAGCAAGACGACAAGGAAGCGAAATTCTGCAGCTATTACCTCAACATCGGTTTTTCACGAAGCAATGGTTAAGACTGTCAGCTGGCAGTAATAAAGTAAAGTTAGGACATCCCATTTACTTTCTTAATTTATAGTTTATAATTGATAGCGTTATTAACTATATTAATTCAAGTGATGTTCATTACGAGGAAGGGTATATGTCTTAAACAGTGGATTTATAACGGAAATAATTCAGAAGCATTCCTGTTCTTCGCATACAACCTACAATCATGCTCATAAATTAAGGATAATGCTGATACATGGCGAAACAAAGCTCTGGTGGGTGGTTTGCGGGTTTAAATCACTTCGGGGTATGACCATGCAGTGCTTCTGACCTGCGGTCGTCGCACGGTCGCGCTGGCAGCGGTCCACATACACAGAGGTGTGTTGGTGCACGTCAGAGTACGGTGCAGCGAGTAAGTGTGCAGTCGTTTTCAGACGAGCTAATGGTGACTGAGTGCTGAAAATGGCTCAAAGAACACATATTGATAACGTTATGAGGGGTAGAATACTAGGGCGACTGCAGGCCAGTGAAACACAGCAGGTCGTAGCACGGGCCATCCGCGTGCCACAAAGTGTGACCTCAAGATTATGGCAATGATTCCAACAGACAGGAAACGTGTCAAGGCGCTACAGTACGGAACGTCCACGGTTAACAACACCACAAGAAGACTGATATCTCACCATCAGTGCCCGCAGACGGCCACGGAGTACTGCAGGTAGCCTTGCTCGGGGCTTTACCGCAGGCACTGGAACAGTTGTCTCCAGACACAGTCTACAGACGACTGAACAGACATGCTTTATTCACCTGGGGACGTGCAAGGTGCATTCCACTGAACCCTGGTCACAGAACAGCCCATAAAGTCTGGTGTCAAGAACACAGTACGTGGTCATTGGAACAGTGGTCCCAGGTTATGTTCACGGACGATTCCAGGCATAGTCTCAACAGTGGTTCTCGCCGGGTTTTCATCTGGTGTGAACCAGGAACCAGATACCATCCCCTTAATGTCTTAGAATGTGACCTGTATGGAGGTCGTGGTTTGATAGTGTGGGGTGAGATTATGATTGTTGCACGTACACCCTTGCACGTCTTTGACAGAGGAACTGTAACAGGTCAGGTGTATCGGGACATCATTTTGCTCCAGCATGTCCGCTTTTTCAGGGGTGCGGTGGGTCCCACCTTCCTCCTGATGGATAATAACGCACGGACTAATCGAGCTGCCATCGTGGAGGAGTACCTTGAAACAGAAGATATCATGCGAATGGAGTGGCCTGACTGTTCTCCAGACCTAAACCCCATCGCGCACGTCTGGGACGCTGTCGGTCGACGTATCGCTGCACGTCTTCAAACCCCTAGGGCACTTCAGGAGCTCCGACGGGACTGGTGCAAGAATTGGAGGCTATACCCCAGCAGCTGCTCGACCACCTGACCCAGAATATGCCAACCCGTTGTGCGGCCTGTGTACGTGTGCATGGTGCTCATATCCCATATTGATGTCGGGATACATGCGCAGGAAACTGTGGCGTTTTGTAGCACATGTATTTCTGGACGGTTTTCTCAACTTATCACCAATACCGTGGACTTACAAATCTGTGTCGCGTGTGTTCCCTATGTGCCTACGACATTAGCGCCAGTTTTGTGTAGTGCCACGTTGTGTGGCACCATATTCTGCAATTATCCTTAATTTATGAGCATGAGTGTATTTAGATGTCCTGGAAGTTATCTAATCAATTTAACATTCGTGACAATCACTACATTTCTTTCTTTTACTGTTAACTGTATTATAATATACTGTTTTTTTTTTTGTACATTTCAGTGACTTTATTTACTGATGACCGAGAACATTATAACCATCTACTTAACAGCGTATTGGTCCACCTATTGAACGCAGCACAGTAGCGATTCTCTTTGGCATGAATTTGACAAAGCCTTGACAGACTTGCTGAATTATGAGGTACCAGATATCTACGCGTACGTCACGCATTTCCCACCAGTGTCTTTTGTGCATTAGGTAAGTTTAACTGAACTGAGAGTGACATATCTTCCTCGAGAACATATACATTAAAATTTAGTTTTGAATGGAACACTGGAAGGCTTACTACTCTCTTTATTGCAGGTGAATGATTAATTATGTAAAGTCGCTTGATGTGGAGGTGTTAGGTGTTCAAATTGCCAGTGCTATAAAAAGTGTGTAAATAGCGACGCTTGTGAACGAATAGTCAGGACCTCCAATTGTAGCATAAAATTCAAATCTAACAGAACAGTATCAATAACGTACGCAGTTTTTGACTTGCAACCTGTATAATGTTGTAATTTACCGTTTGATGTGCCCCTGGAAAAGATCAGAGAAGTGCTTAGTTTATAAGGGACATTTTACGGCACCACCGAAGAAATGTGGTCAGAAAATCTCTGGCATCGCAAGCTTAATACCAACAGAATAGCTAAAGCAGAATTACAGAAGCACATGCCCTCTTATGTTACTGTATGCGGTCATTTGGTGTATGTTGTGTTCGAAAACAAGCCACGCACATGCTCCGTATGTAACTCTACTGCAACGTGAGTGGAAATTGCGATTGTAGGGGTCCTGTACAACTGCATATTGAGAGAAGTCCACCTGGAGCGATGGAATAAGCAACTGTTCTGAGAAGGCGGAAAGACCACTCTATTGGTATTTGCGATGTCCCCGTCAGGTTCAATTAATTTTATCCTAATTAGGATGTAATAACTGCTTCATTAAGCCTGTGTAGAAATCGAACTCGTAAATTACGGGAGACAGTCGCGTGCAGCAGATACTAAGATAGGTGATGGCTGATCACTTTCTTTTTTTTGTGAGAGTTTGGAGTCTACCACACGAATTAGTTGAGATGGCAGTAAACAGACGTTAACAGCAAATAATCATAGAGGAAACCTAGTAATTTTTATATTAACTGCCCTTGAGGTGACGCACATACAGGCTGTTAATTCAGCATGGAGCACTTAAATTTGCAGGGATGCCTAGGATTGACGCGCCTGTAGTCACAAAAATGTAATTACTTTCAATATCACAGCAAATTTTATCAAAATTAACGTAAGAAAATTTAATGAGTAACCTCATGAGCATTGAAGATACTTATCTACTGTGGCGGTAAAATGTTTGACGTTAATACAGTAATATGAAAATATTTCAATGAAGATATGAAAATGTGCAACTCAGTAACATCTACGGATATTCAGAAATTTAGTAATTGGTCTCAACTGCTGTCTGTAACTGACTTTAATAAACACAAGTTCAGATTCGTCACATGCCAAAGTTTTCTGAAGAAAAGAAGTAGAAGTTTCACTTTAATTTGTGGTGCTTTCTTCGCAACAAAAACAGTGACACACGACAGCCATTACAAAATTTGGCTAGTTTATACTCTTATGTGAAATCTCAGTGTAAGCCAGCGATCGATTTTGTATGCAAATAAATATCGGCTTTTGTCACTTTAAAAATCGTTGGCTTAAAACAATGAAACTATAGGGATGTTATACACAAATAAACACACGAGATAAGCATTTGCTTAATAAATAACTACTGTATTATTACTCAACTTGTAATGGCTTTTACACGTTTTGCTATTATGCCTTCCCTACTCGAAGTCCACTTTACGTTGTAGCACATACAAAATAATACTTTTACATGTTGTAGCACAGACCAAATAAGACTCTTGTATTTCACGTGGTGACGAGCAGTTGCCAAATCTCTTTAACATATGCTACTGAAATGTGAAGTGACAGCTTACTGTCTGTGCTCTGCATGCTGTAGGCTTTTCTGTTGTACATATAGCCATCAGTATGTCTCTTGCAGCTTGCAGAGCCCCATGATCCACAATTAAACTGGCTTTCTACTCAGCAGAATGTCAGAACAAACCTCCTCTTCCGTAACATACGGTTTGGTTGTACTTTTTTTGTTTTTATAAAATAGTTACATCATTCACGAGTCACCCGATGCTAACTCCACCAGTGCTCCATTTTCGCCAAGCAAACACCATATATGTGTACTTTGCTCACAGTCCTACTGGCTACTGATACAATCTTTGTTCAAGAGCTATCTCTTCTCAAAAATGGCGGGTTTCCGCCGCTCAGATTAATATGCGGCAGTTCTCTTAACAATTATTACTTAGATCTAAAGCCACGGTTGTTTATAATACACAGCACATAATTTTACAGTCGTTTTAAAATATTAAGGTTTTCAACAAAAGAAATGGAACAATTTTTCTTAATATGGTACAATATTAGTGTAAGTTTGGATGTTTGCCATTTCTGCCAATAGATGGGAGCACGTTGCTGTGATTCGTAATGGACCCATTTTCACAATGAGATTGCGTCATTGCAACAGCTAGATGGCACGAGCGTCTATAGTAGGCATGTCTCATGCCCCGCCTCTTTCTAGCGGACCACAACTTCGGTGGTGCCAACTGTTACTTTTAAAAAGTGTGATATATAAGGGCGAACAATTTACCTGATTGTAATTCAGAAGTTCTGTTTATAAAGTTATTGTTTGGTGTTGTGATGACACCTGTATCGTTACATACTTCAGGTGCTGGCGGTGGAATAGTTGTGAATGTAGATACAGACTCCTTCTTCGACCAGCAAGAGAACCAAACAGAGATCAGTTAATGTGGTAACACAAGTAACTGAACCAATGAGGAACACAGGAATGCGCCCATGGAAGGGCAAGAGAATGCGCAGATGGCAGCAAGCGTTAATCAGACTACCGCCGCAAAGTAAGGGAACGCAATGGAGAACGATATAGCAAACTACCGAAGTAAATTAATAGGCGAAACTGTTATAATTGTCAGTGCCAACATGCTGCGATAGAAACACGAAAGTGCGCCTCTGGAAGTAGACGGGAATGAGGAGAAGCCACCTGGCGTTGGTGACTCTAAAAACACTGAAATTAAGTATTGTGATTACATTGATAACAGATGAAATGATGAATCTATGTCCAATGAAGGAACGACTTTGGAAAAGTCCGTGGAAAACGAACACACTACAAAAACCTCTTCTACACAGCGACAATCTTTACAAGACTCCAGTATTTACTATCAAGAAACATTAAAGGGAAAAGAAGGGCACCGATATCGCGCCAGTATGTGTGTAACAGGAGAAGCAATTTCATGAGCTGCAGGAAAAGACTGGCGAGCAAAATAATGTATTCTGGGCAGACCAACCACCGGACACAGCGGATGAAGCCTAACTTCAACCGCAGAATAAAAATTAATGAGACTCTGTTTGAATATTGTATGTGAAAATGTATAAAAATGACTATGTCCATGAACGAATAGTCAGGACCACCAATGGTAGCGCAAAATTTAAGCGTAATGATATGGTTCTAGCACAAATTACATACGCAAACCTTGGCATGCAGACTGAAATGGATCATATTGAAAGGTCTCGTGGTGTGCAACGAGAGAAATGGAATTCAGGTGGCTATGTGAAACGTGGGCACACCTCTTCTAATGAACGTGAACAATGCTGATTGTGAGGATGGGTAATGGACTGTTTCAAAAACATCATACTGAATTTAAGGGGCCCCTTTGGACTAAGTGGAAACAAACTTTGTTGTGTTAAACCTGATTTTCATTTCAGCTCTTAACGTTCTGTATTATGCTAAAAGAGGACTTAACAATTACAGTGGCCAGAATTTTTCTTTTTGTTCTAAAATGAATTAAGCATTCTCTTGTCCCTATTCCGTTTGTTGTAGAGTACAATCTGAGGTTGCTTCATTGTTTAAATGTGCTTCCAGATAATGGCACGAACGTACTTTAAGGAATAAGTGACGCCATTAACGATTTGCCTTAGTAATATTTATTTTATTAGTAGCCAAACAGATATGCTGCGAGATGTCCAAATGATTGATCAGAGACGCATGCTACATTTTTGTGGTCCTGTTTCCATCAGAGGCCTATACGTACGCACTTAGCTGTCACTGTAGGGTATGCTTATGTATCTAAACGTTGTATGTATTACTAGCTGTATGTCTATTGTAAAATTTAAAAAAGTGATTTAATTATAAAAAGAAGAGTGAACATGAGTGAATATGTGAATTACTGGTCCACTTTTCCTATTAAACGTGACAAATTCTATGTTGATATGAATGTTTGTGGTGTGGTAGCTATAATGTAAATAAATGGTTTCGATATGGGAAAGAAAAGAAAGTGACTCAGTCAGTAGATCATTTTCCCGCAAAAAGCATGGGTCTTTTGTTAGAGTCTTGGTTCGGCACACACTTTTAATCTTTCACGAAATTTCAAGATTTGTTTGTTTCATTGTAAGAGCGTCACATCTCGAAAAGAAAAGAAATTCAGACTTTCACTGTAATTAGGCTAATTCTTGGAAACAATACTTTCTTCTCTAAGGCACAGTCACATTTCAAAATTGATAATACAAGTAGATCGTAAGCTTTCGCTTCAGACACATCAGAACTTAAGTTTTGAAAACTATATGTGTACTACTTTATATGTCATTTCTATTTCATTTTCTGTCCACATAGTTGTTACATCCAGCTTCGCTTGATACAAACTCATGTCCACTTGTTTTATTGTTTTTTGTCAACTTGCATAATGTTGATAACGCATTATTTCCTAACTGTATAAGTCTCCCTGTATCAAAAGACCATAGTCAGAATTCCATTGTAAATGTACAGTGTCTCTATAAATGGAAACATCTCTTACGTGTCTTAAATTGAATTCTTCACGCACTCAATAAATTGTTTATGGAATCTATTGTGAAACGCCCCTATGTGGACATATGAAGATATATTCATTAGACGTGTAATAGCTTAATGTGCTCAGATATCTGCTTCAGAGGCCCCATGGAACCCCCCTGTCTAAGACGTGGATTCGGTGGAAAAGTAGTGGTGAAAAATCTTTTTAGGATTCTTTGCTTTTACTTCTAGTAGGAACTTCTTGCTCATACACAACCAATTGTTTCGTTTTTTATTTCCAGAGAGTTGGTTCTACAACCATTTGACTTACTCTTATCGAAAAGACAATCGTAAAATAAAGTATTATACTGAGACAATATTAGACATCGTGTGCAAAGTTACTAACACATTCTCATTAAGTTTTGTTCAATTCTAAGCAACTATTCCTTTGTAGTATTGGGATAAATATTGACTATCTGGCAGTCAGGGGGAGTTGTTTGTCATCGCTAGACCTTCAGTCACTGTCATAGGTTAAATGTGAAACCTCTCTCTAGTGCCTAAAGAAGTGATTGCAGGCAAATTTTTTACTGGTTAGTAATTTGCGGGTACCTTGATGCTTTTCTAGAGAAATGGACCCTTGGTTTCTCCTTACTTGCTTTCACTAACCTCCGGCATGAATCCGTCCGGTGGATTAGTGTCGAGGTCCAGTGTGCCGGCCAGCCTGCAAATGGTTTTTAAGGCGGTTTTCCATCTGTCTCGACGAATGCGGGCTGGTTCCCCTTATTCCGCCTCAGTTACACTATGTCGGCGATTGCTGCACAAACAGTGTCTCCACATAAGCATGCACCATCATTACTCTACCATGCAAACATTGGGGCTACACTCGTCTGGACTGAGACTTTCCCGGGGGAGCCCACTGGGGGCCGAACAGCATAATGAGTGATATCTATAATTCTGTTTGATCTCCAATAACATTAATTTAGTTCATGTGTAGATAGAAAGTGGTTTAATTGTATTCTCAAAAAAGTACTTCAAAATGAATTGTAAACCACATCCTTTAGCATCATGAGCTCTAAATGTACAATACCTGCTTTCTTCAGATATCATCCAACTACAGAATTCATCATTTGTCTTAAACTTATAAACAGTATATCATTTATAAATGTGAACTATCTTGAGATTCGGAACATGCATACCTGTTTCTTGTTGAGCTTCATAATCAAATCACAAGTATGTTTCTGTTAAGGGAATCCCTCTTCACAACACTCACACTGTTTACCAGCAACTATTTTCCACATTCCCAGCATTGGTAAATATAAAACTCATCCCCATTAATGTAACTGACATATTTAGTACAGTTTGGGGAACCTTGGATCATAAAATCCTCTCCAAATTTTCTTTCACAAATACCACCTTTCTGCAATCTCTATTGTATTTAAGACTTATGATTTCCCATATTCACTATGTGATTACAATTTCTGCAACGTTCAAGGCCACATTTATGTTCCTTAGTCTCATCAGATGTTAATATTGCTCTGATTTTGTTGCATAAAACGTGGACAGATTCTCAAGTATTATCTGATGTTTTATATCCTGTTGAAATTGTTTAAATTTAGGATTTTTTGAAGTATTCAAATTATCTCCTTTTTCAAGATTACTTCTTTTTTCTGCGCTTCATACATATAATTGAGGGCTTCTGTTATGAAATCTGTTTTCTCGCTATCAGTATCGAGTTTAGCAATATTAACAACATTAAAGACAATTTCTCTAATCTTCAATAAATTCTTTCTCAATGGTTTGGCCTCCCTTTGTCACACAAATAGTTTGCAACTAATTGGATAAATTTGTTCTTGTCTCACTATTTTTTCTCAAGGTGGTCAAGTTTTTTAAATAAAATAATCATAAATTCTGTTGGACCTTTGACCTTAGTTTAGCCTCAGTTTGGTCAATCTAATTTTGTTAACCTTTTTAGCTGTCGGTTTTTCTGATTACTACAGACAATCCTAAATTTTTATTAAAAGTTGCATTTTTGTGACGTGGATGAAACGCAGGTGTCCTCTTATTTTCATTAAAAAGTTGAATTTTTATGAACCTGATGGGAACTGAGTACCTTATATTCATATAAAAAGTTGATCTTTGGTAAGGGAGATGAGCAGACAGGTTTAAAACAAGGGAAGATGTATTGTATCATTAATCAATTCTTCCTGTGTATACTGATCCATAATATTAAAACAGTTCAGATGGAAGAGAATCCTCAAATTCTCTTTCATTTTTTGGTATCTCTTCATTGAGTTAGGATCGTATTCAAGCCTCAACATTTCTACACAGTTTGGATGTCTATCCATAATTTCATATAACTGTTTTTGCAAATTTCTTCTTTATATTCTAATGACATAGTAGGTATCATCACATTCAACATCTAATAAATTTGAACGAACAAACATATGTCTCAAATTAGTTCTTTGAGTTAATGTACCTACATGTAGTTGAATTTCTCTAATTACTTCATCTTTCTTGTTAATTTGTTCTCTTAAGTTTTGAGTGTCTTCTTTTCATCAGAACATGTATAGTTACTTCTTTATCAGTTTCTGAATATTCTGTTTGTTCTTGTAAATTTCCAATTGTTGACTGTACTACATATTTAACATGTTTGCAAATTGTGGGTAAGATTTCTGTGCAACCGATTTTCAGAATGCTTTTACTTCTTGCTTTTGCAATTTAAAAATTTAAAAATACATACCAGGTTCATTGATAGATATTGATGATTTTTCAATACCTCCTAATACCAAGGTGTCTGCAAGATTTTTTAATTTTCAGATATAATTTTATGTTCTTTATTAATATGTTGTCTAGTCACATATTCAGTGTCTTCATATTTTAATATTTAAGTGAGTTCTTTAGCCTTAGATCAAGGATTATTATTTTCATCAATTATCACAAATGCTTGCTTACTATTGTATAGTAGCTTGTTATTAGCAAAGTTGATGGTCTACTCCATTTACACGCCATTTATATACCATTTATTTATCTCTCCCCATGAACAATGGACCTTGTCATTTGTGGGGAGGCTGGTGTGCCTCAGTGATACACACAGCCATACTGTATGTGCAAGCAAATGGGTGGGCATCTGTTGACAGACAAGATAAATGTGTGGTTAGTGAAGAGGGGAAGCAGACTATTCAACAGTTACAAGGGCAACAGTCTGGGTCATTGACTGATCTGGCCTTGTAACATGAACCAAAATGGCCTTGATGTGCTGGTACTGCAAATGATTCATAGCAAGGGCAGCTGTAATTATTCCAAAAGGCATGCAGTTTTACTGTATGGTTAAATGATGATGGCGTCCTCTTGAGTAAAAATTCCACAGGTAAAATAGCCCACCATTCGGATTTCTGGGTGGGGACTATTCAGGAGGACATCGTTATTAGGAGCAACAAAACTAGCGTTCTACAAATCGGAGCATGGAATGTCAGATACCTTAATCAGGCAAGTAAGTTAGAAAATTTAATAGGGGAAATGGATATGTTTAAGTTACACATAGTGGGAATTAGTGAAGTTCAGTGGTAGGAGGAACAAGACTAATGGTCAGGTGAATACAGGTCTATAAATACAAAATCAAATAGGGGTAATGCAAGAGTAGGTTTATTAATGAGTGAAAAAGTAGGAGCATGGGTAAGCTGCTATGAACAGCATAGTGAATGCATTATTGTAGGCAAAATAGACATGAAGCCCACACCTACCACAGTCGTACAAGTTCTATCCCAAGCAGCTCCATAGATGACAAAGAGATGGAAGAAATGTATGACGAGAAAAAAGAAATTATTAAGGTAATGAAGGGAGACTAAAATTTAATAGTCATGGGGGACTGGAATTCGATAGTAGAAGAAGGAAGAGAGGGGTAAGTAGTAGGTGAATATGGATGTGGGGTAAGGAATGAAAGAGGAAGCCACATGGTAGAATTTTGCACAGAGCACAACTTAAGCACAGCTAACACTTGGTTCAATAATCATGACAGAAAGTTATATAAATGGAAGAGGTCTGGAGACACTGGAAGGTTTCAGATAAATTGTATAATGTTAAGACAGAGGTTTAGGAACCATTTTCTAAACTGTAAGACATTTCCAGGGGGATATGCGGACTGTGCCCACAATCTATTGGTTATGAACTGTAGATTAGAACTGAAGAAAATGCAAAAACATGGGAACTTAAGGAGATGGGGCCTGGATATGCTGAAAAAACCAGTGCTTGTAGAAAGTTCCAGTGAAAGCATTATGGAACGATTGACAAGAACAGGGGAAATAAATACAGTAGAAGAAGAATGGGTAGCTTTGGAGATCAAATAGTTAAGGCAGCAGAGGACCAGTAGACAAAAGATGAGGGCTAATAGAAATCGTTCAGTAGCAGAAGAGATATTGAATTTAATTGATGAAAGGAGAAAATATAAAAATACAATATATGCATCAGAGAAAAAGGAATAAAAACATGTCAAAAATGAGACAGTCAGGTATGTGCAAAATGGCTAAGCTGGGATGACTAGAGGACAAATGTTAGGCTGTAGAGGTTTATGTCACTAAAGGTAAGATAGATACTGTCTACAGGCAAATTAAAGAGGCCTTTAGAGAAAATAGAACTACTTGTATGAATATCAAGAGCTCTGATCGAAAACCAGTTTTAAGCAAAGAAAGGAAAGAAGAAATGTTGAAGGAGTATTTAGAGGGTCTGTACAAGGGCGATGTAGTTGACAGCAATAGTATGGAAATGGAAGGGTGCATAGAACAAGAAAAAAATGTGGGTAATGATACTCAGTGAAGAGGTTGACAGAGCATTGAAAGACCTAAGTCGAAACGGGACCCTGGGAGTAGACATCATTCCATTAGATTTAGTGACAGCCTTGGGAGACCCAGTCATAATAAAACTCTACTATCTTGTGAGGAAGATGTATGAATCATGTGAAATACCCTCAGACTTCAACAAGGATTAATAATTCCAATCCCAAAGGAAAAAGGTATTGTCAGTGGTGAAAATTTCAGAATATCTGTTTAATAAGTCATGGTTGCAAAATTCTAATGCGAATTCATATAGACAAATGTTGAAAGTGGTAGACACCAACCTCAGGGAACATCAGTTTGCATCAGGATTGATGGTCACGAAGTCAATGAAGTCAAGGAATTCTGCTACCTAGGCAGTAAAATAACCAATGACGGACGGAGCAGGGACGACATCAAAAGCAGACTCGCTATGGCAAAAATGGCATTTCTGGCCAAGAGAAGTCTACTAATATCAAATACCGGCCGTAATTTGAGGAAGAAATTTCTGAGGATGTCCGTCTGGAGTACAGCATTGTATGGTAGTGAAACATGGACTGTGGGAAAACCGGAACAGAAGAGAATCGAAGCATTTGAGATGTGGTGCTATAGACGAATATTGAAAATTAGGTGGACTGATAAGGTAAGGAATGAGGAGGTTCTACGCAGACTCAGAGAGGAAAGGAATATGTGGAAAACAAGGAGAAGGGACAAGATGATAGGACATCTGCTAAGACATGAGGGAATGACTTCCATGGTACTAGAGGGAGCTGTAGAGGGCAAAAACTGTAGAGGAAGACAGAGATTGGAATACGTCAATCAAATAATTGAGGACGTAGGTTGCAAGTGCTACTCTGAGAAAGGTTAGCACAGGAAAGGAATTCGTGGCGGGCTGCATCAAACCAGTCAGCAGACAGATGACCAAAAAAAAAAAGAAATGATGTAAGGCCTCAGGCAATACTGACTCTATGACTTATCTTAGAAGAGAAATTAAGAGAACGCAAATCTACCTTTCTAGCATTTGTAAACTTAGATAAAGCTTTTGACAATGTTGACTGGAATACTCTCTTTCGAATTATGAAGGTGTCAGGGATAAAATACAGCGAGTGAAGGGCTATTTACAATTTGTACAAAAACCAGATGGCAGTTATAAGAGTTGAGGGGCATGAAAGGGAAGCAGTGTGTGGGAAGGGAGTGAGACAGTGTTTTAACCTATCCCCAATGTTATTCAATCTGTAAATTGAGCAAGCAGTAAAGGAAACAAAAAAAAATTGGAGTAAGATTTAAGACCCATGATGTAGAAATAACAGCTTTTTGGTTTGCCAACAACATTGCAATTCTATCAGAGACAGCGAAGGGCCTGGAGGAGCAGTTGAATTGAATGGACAGTGTCTTGGAATGTGGGTTGAAGATGAACATCAACAAAAGCTTAACGAGGGTAATGGAATGTAATCGAATTAAATCAAGTGATGCTGAGTAAATTAGATTAGGAAACGATACACTTAAAATAGCAGATGAGTTTCGCTATTCTTCCCTGAAAGTATTTGTTGCCCTGTGTGCAAGTGGAACATGGGCAATAAAAAGTGTATACCAGAGGGGAATAGATGGTTTCGAAATGTGGTGCTACAGAAGAATGCTGAAGATTAGATGGGTAAATTATATAACTAATGAGGAGGTACTGAATAGAATTGGGAAGAAGAGGAATTTGTTGCACAACTTGAGTAGAAGGAGGGATAAGTTGGTAGGATATATTCTGGGGTGTCAAGGGACACAATTTAGTACTGGATGACAAAAATCGTACAGAGAGACCAAGAGTGGGCACACTAAGCAATTTCTGAAGGATGTAGTTTGCAGTAGATTTTTGGAGATGAAGAAGCTTGCATAGGATAGGGTAGCACTGAGTGCTGCATCAAACCAGTCTCTGGACCGAGGACCACAACAACAACAACAAAAATATATTATGTAAATTAAAATTCTATTGTGGGTACATTCAAAATTTCATCATAAATAATCTGTCTATAAAACTATTTAGGTCATAGAAAAATGAAACATGATTCATTTATTAAGGAATAACTTTAATTAATCTAATGGAAAATTGTCTTTATGAATGGAAGTTATGAAGTGTAAGAATTGTCAAGTGGATTTGTCGATAGACAATTTTTACTCACATAAATAAACAACAGGAAAGCGTACTCCCATTTTCAATGAATGTTACAAAAATCATTATGGAAATAAATTTGCTTGTAAACATATTGTTTGCGTGCATGGAAAATATATTTCATCCAACTATTACAAGAAGCACTTAAAAAAGCGTTTCCACAGATGAACACTCTGAACTACTGTTATCTATGAAAAATTATATATGTGATAATTCAACCAAGAAATGTATAAAATGTATGAATTTAAAAATTTTGATTGTTTTTACTCGAATCCTACAGCTAAAAGCAAACTATCTAGTAGATGTAATACTTGTCTTTGGAATTATAATATACAATGACATTAAGTTTATAGTATTTCGAGTGAATAGCAACCAACAGACTGTAAAAAACAGGCTGCCAAGAAATCAGAGATTTTAGTTGTTTTTATTTTAACCATTTATCTAGGGACAAGCTCTCAAGTAAATATAAGATTAGCCAATTAGATAATAAGCTAAAAAGAAGTGTGGTGTGTAAATGTTGAAAAGAAATAACTCAAATTCGTCTCAAAAGACATTTATTGTCAAACAATAATGAAAAATTAGCTGCAATCGAAACTTAATGTTTGCAAATCTAATGCTTTTTATCTCTGTCAATAACAACTATAAAAAGGAAGCATTATTAAGAAAGTTAACAGTCGTTCAACTTTGTAATTATTTCAGGAGGCATAATTTAAGAGTATATAGCAGATTTAGAAAGCATGATTTAAGTAATTTATTCGTTTCAAACAGTTTACTTCCTCCTTCAGGAGGACTTGATATTTTGAAAGTAAGGTAACTCAAAGCTAGAGGTAAGAAACTTGGTAACAGACGATACAGTAAATTCCATATCTAATATAATTGGGTTACACGAGATTAATTTCATCAAAAAATTATTTCAAAAGAATCGGTCAATACCACCACATGTACCTAATGTAAAATATTCTTACAGATTTGATGATGATGTTATTAAGAAACTCGACCACTTAGGGAAGAAAATAAAGACCAGAGCAAAGTTATCAATTTAGTAGCAAAGTATCTGAGCAAGAGAAATATGCCATACCATTGAAACAGGATTTATTCAAGATTAAAGAAATAAGATCTAAATGTAATGAAAAATTTCAAGCATGGTCTCTTCACTATAAAATTATTTTTATTGATATTAATGTTGCTAAACTGGATATTGTTAGAGAGGAAGCGGATTATATAATAACAACCCTCAATTCTATGTTTGAAGTACCAATACAAATAATTAATTTTAGATAAGGAGATAAGTTGAACATATGAAAAAATTCATAAAATATTAGATAATACACGAGAATCTGTTCAAGTTTTGTACAATAAAATCAGAGATATATTAATATCTGATGATACTATTGACATAGGAAATACGTTATTTAATATTCAAATGATAACAACTCCTAGAGATAGTAGACACAGAAAAATAATTGATTTAACTGAAGAGAAAATAACTAAGAGATGTATCACAAGAAATAAAAATGTTGATCTCCATTGACCTAGTGCAATAAGAGTAGCTTTAATATATCATACAAACGTTATTTTAGGTAGAGAACTAACTACAGTCAAAATTAACAAAATTAGAGAAGGAGATAAGACAAATTACAGAAACAATTAACCTAAATATTGTGCAACCAACTAGAAGAATACAAGGGAGAAGGATTTACTATAGATAAACATTAAAATGTTGAAAAACTGTTGGGTATCCAAATAAATGTTGTACATGCTGAGACTTCTAATTCAGTTATCTGTCATGTTCTGTAGAAAGCAGTAAAGATATATCTGTACGAAAATCGTGACCATTTTGATGTCATTAGCAGCATAGCGTGCTTCTTAGGACAAGTGCATTTCTGTGATAAATTTAAAAAATCATGTAAACAAAAACGCAAAATAGAAACAAAAATCTGTATGCCATGCAATACCTCAGAAAACAAAACTGTGGAAGACAAGACACACTGAAAAACTGCAATAGATCCAATTATAAAAAATTATGAAAAAAATCACCAAGTAGTTAGTGATACTGACTATAAATTTCAAGGATCTAGACAGATTTGCTTGAGATCTAAGGAACATAAATGTGGCTTTGAACTTTGCAGAAATTTTAATCAAGTAGTGAAAATAGGAAATTATAAATGTTACATGCAATACACATTGCAAAAGAGTGGTATTTGTGAAAGAAAATTTGGTAAGAATTTTATAGTCCAAGGTTGTCCTAATTCTAATGAAGGTGGCTATTATATTAATGGAGAATTCGAAGGGTTTTATGTTTACCAGTTCTGGGAATGTAAGAAAATAGTTGCTGGTAAACAGTTTGAGTGTTGTCAAGATGGATTACCGTTACAGAAACATACATGTGATTTGATTATGAAGCTCAACAAGAAACAGGTAGACATATTCCGAATCTCATGATGGTTAACAATTGTAAAGAGGATACTGTTAATAATTTAACACAAATGAAGAATTCTGTAATTGGAAGATATCTGAAGAAAGCAAGTATTGCCACTTATAGCTCACTGTAGTAAAGGGTATGATTTACAATTCATTTTGAAGTACTTTGTATAGAGGAACTAAATAAATATTATTGCAGATCAAACAGTGAGGTCTAAAAAACATAGATAGCAGTCATTCTGTATAAGGTTCTCTTAGTGGTTTTCCAAAACAGTTTAATTTGAAGGAACTGAAGAATTGATGTTTTTCACATTTTTTCAATACACAGCGAAACGAAAATTATGTAGAACCAATTTCACATACTCAATATTATTGTGTTGGCACTATGAAACCAAAAGGTAGAGAAGTATTTCTCAAGTGTCATAGCTGAAAAGTTAAAGAAAATTCTGTATTCAATATGAAGATCTTTATCTAAAAACTGTAACAAGTAGTTTGGAAATACGAAATGCTGAATATAATTTAGTGGAAACATGTGAATGTGCTTGGCTTAACTCATTGGATTATAATAACCTTAAGAAATTCAAACAGTTACCTGAAATTGTTGAACCATTCTATCGAAGTGTCGCTTTTTATGACAACCATAGAAATGCAATAAAATTAAGAGCTGAAGCAGATGGTGTTAGCCCAAAAAAGAGATCTGATTATGTGTGGAGTATTTATCCAACTGTACAGCATAATGATTATTATCCAAAATGACATGAAACGAAGATGTATTGACCATGATATTCATCTTCATGTTTTTGTGACGTAAAGACTGTTCCACAAGATATTTAGAACAATATCTTCGATGGTTCTATAAAATTTCAGGTGTGGAGCCGCATAAATTCAGCTTCTTCTAATATTTCGGCTGAATACTGTCCAGCCATCTTCAGAGTGAGCTGAGGTGACTAATAGTCCAGCACTTGTTCTGTCCTTTTATACCCACGGACTGAACCAAGAAGTGGTGGAGTGTTAGTGACCTCAGCTCACTCTGAAGATGGCTGGATGGCATTCACCCGACATATTAGAAGAAGAAGCTGAATTTTTGCGGCTGCCTACCCAAAATTTTATGGAACCTATCCAGGTACTCTAAAATTTAGTATACATTTATGAAATGTAAAGTATTGGCTCCTAGAGAATTGTTTAATCCTGTTTTGGCTGTAAAAATAAATGAGAAACTTTGTTTTTGTGAGCCAAATGCAGAAGACAAAATATATAAATATAACAACAATGATGAAGAAAGAAATTTTATTGGAACTTGGGTCACTGATGAAGTAAAGTTGGCTATAGAAATCGATTATGTAATTTTAGATTTCTGCGGAGTATGGGATTTTAGAAATAAAAGTACTGTCTAAAAATTATATGAAAGATTTTATGGAAATAAAATTAGAAACAAATCCGTGATTTTCTGCCTGTCTCGCGATGTAGCAGTTTTTACTGTAGTAGAATTTTGGAGATTATAAAGTATTCTACGTCCTCTAGTACACATGATATCTCACACACGCAAAGCTTCACTGAGAGTACTTGTTTTTGTAATCCACACATGTCATAAAGATAAAAAAAGTCGGGAAATTACATTCGGACATGTAAATATGATTTTCATTATTTTCTCTAACTACTGCAACCATAAATAATAATTTTGGTAACGGAAGTTTGGAATAAATATTAGTGGTATTTGTTACTCCTATACTATCTAGTCACATCTCTATTAATTGTATTATCCTAATTTTTAGTTGTAGTACACCAGTAGTAGTCTTAGCAGTAGTGAAAGTAGTGGAATATCTAATTCATTTATCAATAATCGATACTGGTGATTGGACGCGAACAGAAACTAACGGATGCAATCTAAAATTAAAATGATGGGATGTGTTTGGACAGTAAGAAACCAACATAACTGTGACCGTAAATTCATTTGAGAAGCGAAACACGGATAGTAAAATAATACCAACGACATAAGTAAAGTAACAGAAAATTTGAAAAAAACGATAAAATTTAAGATTAGGAAATACATCATGTAGAATACAGTGAATTTAATTAACTATCAGAGACTCTTGAATTTAGATGGATCTGGTAAAATTAATAATTAAACACGAAAAGAAGTGCACGGAAGGATGAAAGAGAAAGTCAGAGGGAATAGAGGAATTGCAAAGTAATGTGACACCTAATTTTACACTTCAAAAATTACCAAATAATCGTAACTCCACTCTTCGGAACAGGTTACAGCTAAGAGTCAGATTGAGACATGAACCACACACTTGTTTTGACAGTTCTCATAGTAAAGCTAATCGGTGACGATCCAGCTCCACTTATAAATATTAACTCAAATCGCACACATGGTGCAGCACTGGACACGGATGTCAAACCCTCAGCATTCTAGCCCCGTAAGTTGCTGAAACATGTCAGGTAAGATTCCTTTTGTGAGACCTAGTTACATTTCGATGTGGTCACAGTTTTAAATACTGATGCATGCAGCTGTCAAGGCTTCTTAGACTTGATAGAGGCCACGCCCATGGATGCTATGATGAAGTTATTTGTTTCAGAAAACGTGGACGAATGATGACATACTATCCGCTATTGACAGCGGCGTTCTGGAAATCACGACGAATCGGAGACATGTGTGTCCACCGAAAATTATCATCTTTTACCTCCACACCGATGAAATCATAAACTCGACAGAAATTACCAACGCTGCATGTAACTCACGGTACACTGGAATTGTTGTGAGTATCTAACTGAAATCACATTATTTATAGTATCTGTTGATAAATGTGAACCACACATTCCACTTTCATAACCACGACTACTCTTAGCGTTATTAATTTCACAATACGAGGCGATGGAGAAATAGAAGTGTCTTACACCGTCTACGATGCACATATACTACCAGCGGTATCCATGTATCCTCAACTGAGATCTGAACAAGGAATTTCCTGTTCTGTTTATCGAAGCTCAATGTTGTCGGTATGAATAGATAATCCATTGCTTTGCTGATCGTACGGGTCTGAGCTGTTTACTACTGCCATAGCAAACGGTGCAGTCTCCTTCTGGAGGCTTCTCCTGTCATTTTCCTGCAAAAGATACTGGCGAAATAGCAGGCTGAGAAATAAAACCGCTTCAGCTATAAAATTCTTTTATTGTTGGTCACTACCAGGTTTACAGCCCTTTTTCATTGGAAGCAATCATTCCAAATACCATTAATATGTCAAGCTGTAGACAGTGGGAGGGGCGTTCAGTAAATAATGCAATGCTTTTTCTTCTGAATGCTGGTTGGTTTTATTCAAAATTACAATACACCTTATTATTTCCCACTCTTTTCGCTAAAAACTTCTATCTTTCAACGTAATCTCCTTTTAACGAGACTGCCTTATGTCGCCTTACTGGGAAGGCTTGTGTCTGCGCATGATACTACTCTACTGGTCGACGTCAGAGCTAACGTCGCCTTACTGGGAAGGCTTATGTCTGTGCATGGTACCACTCTACTGGTCGACGTCGGAGCTAACGTCGCCTTACTGGGAAGGCTAGTGTCTGCGCATGGTGCCACTCTACTGGTCGACGTCAGAGCTAAAGTCGCCTTACTGGGAAGGCTTGTGTCTGCGCATGGTACCACTCTACTGGTCGACGTCGGAGTTAACGTCGCCTTACTGGGAAGGCTTGTGTCTGCACATGGTACCACCCTACTGGTCGACGACGGAGTTAACGTCGCCTTACTGGGAAGGCTTGTGTCTGCGCATGGTACCACTCTACTGGTCGACGTCAGAGCTAACGTCGCCTTACTGGGAAGGCTTGTGTCTGTGCATGGTACCACTCTACTGGTCGACGTCAGAGCTAACGTCGCCTTACTGGGAAGGCTTGTGTCTGTGCATGGTACCACTCTACTGGTCGACGTCAGAGCTAACGTCGACTTACTGGGAAGGCTTGTGTCAGCGCATGGTACCACTCTACTGGTCGACGTCGGAGCTAACGTCGCCTTACTGGGAAGGCTTGTGTCAGCGCATAGTACCACTCTACTGGTCGACGTCGGAGCTAACGTCGCCTTACTGGGAAGGCTTGTGTCTGCGCATGGTACCACTCTACTGGACGACGTCGGAGCTAACGTCGCCTTACTGGGAAGGCATGTGTCTGCGCATGGTACCACTCTACTGGTCGACGTCAGAGCTAACGTCGCCTTGCTGGGAAGGCTTGTGTCTGCGCATGGTACCACTCTACTGGTCGACGTCAGAGCTAACGTCGCCTTACTGGGAAGGCTTGTGTCTGCACGTGGTACCACTCTGCTGGTCGACGTCAGAGCTAACGTCGCCTTACTGGGAAGGCTTGTGTCTGTGCATGGTACCACTCTACTGGTCGACGTCAGAGCTAACGTCGCCTTACTGGGAAGGCTTGTGTCTGCGCATGGTACCACTCTACTGGTCGACGTCAGAGCTAACGTCGACTTACTGGGAAGGCTTGTGTCAGTGCATGGTACCACTCTACTGGTCGACGTCAGAGCTAACGTCGCCTTACTGGGAAGGCTTGTGTCTGCACATGGTACCACTCTGCTGATCGACGTCGGAGCTAAGTCGCCTTACTGGGAAGGCTTGTGTCAGCGCATGGTACCACTCTACTGGACGACGTCGGAGCTAACGTCGCCTTACTGGGAAGGCATGTGTCTGCACATGGTACCACTCTACTGGTCGACGTCAGAGCTAACGTCGCCTTACTGGGAAGGCTTGTGTCTGCGCATGGTACCACTCTACTGGTCGACGTCAGAGCTAACGTCGCCTTACTGGGAAGGCTTGTGTCTGCACATGGTACCACTCTGCTGGTCGACGTCAGAGCTAACGTCGCCTTACTGGGAAGGCTTGTGTCTGCGCATGGTACCACTCGACTGGTCGACGTCAGAGCTAACGTCCTGCTGTATCAACAAGCTCCCCATCATCCACGTACTGTTTTCCGAAAATCCCGTCTTTCATTGGGCCAAACAAATGGAAGTCCGAAGGTGCGGGATTTTCGCTGTGAGGTGGATGAGGAACAACAGTGCAATGAAGCTTTGTGAATCCTCCCGGATGCACAGACTTGTGTTACGCCTTGCATTGTCATGGAGAAGAAGTTCGTTTGCAGTTTTGGCTAACGAGCATGCTACAGCTGTTTCCTCAATTTGCTGAGGGGGAGAACAATACATCTGAGAGTTGATCGTTTCAACCAAGGGATGAAATCAATCAGAAAATCCCTTCAGAGACCCAGAAGAACGTCGCCATGAGTTTATCGGCAGAGGAGGAGAGTAGGTGTGGTTCCACTCCATGCACTGCCGTTTTGTTTCCGGTTCGAAGTGATGACCCATGTTTCATCGCCTGCGACGATGTCCGACGAAAATTATTACTATCGGCCACACAATGAGCAGAAAGTTCTGAGCAGATGACCCTTCGTTGCTCTTTATGGTTTTCTGACAGACAGCGAGTATCCCAGCGGGTACACGTCTTTAAGTACCCCAAATGGTGGACGATTGTGTCAGCAGTACGAACAGAGACTTCCATTTAAGCAGCGAGCTGTTTTATTGTGATGTGTCGATCATCTCGAATGAGAGTGTCCACACGTTCCAACATTACAGATGTCACAGCTGTGTGCGGCCGGCCGGTACGCGGGAGAGAGAGAACGATTTTCGCCACCGTGTTGTGATGACTGCGAACGCCTCGACCAATGACTCATGGAGCTTTCGTTTACTGCCAAGTCTATGTAGACATTCTGCAAGTACCTATGACTATCTGCGCTGCTCTTGTTTTCCACCAAAAGACACTCAATGACGCAGCTCTTTGCTTGAACGCACCTCTGTTACAGACGTATTGTGCCGCCATGTGTCGGAAGTCCAAGAAATTATAGGTGCTGTAACGGGAATACTCCACTATGTCTCACAACAAATTACGCATTTTTTTAAACCGAAATTGGCTGAGAAAAGAATGTGTTGCATTACTTATTGAATGGCACTCTTACATCGCCTGTCTAAGGGATAATCTTGAACCCCAACGTAACTTGTATCCGTCATGCTACTCATAAGGCAATCTCCACCCCTCTGCCCCCTCTCCTTCGCTCTCTCTCTCTCTCTTTGTCTCTTTTTTCTCTCGGTCCCTCCTTCCCTCTCTGTTTATATCCCTTTTTTGTCACTTTAGCCCGAGAGTCTGCTGGCTAATATTGTGAAACAGAATTCTGGAAACATCCCCCCATGCAGTGGCTAAGCCATGTCTCCGCAATATCCTTTCTTCCAGGGGTGCTAGTTCTGCAAGGTTCGCAGGAGAGCTTCTATGAAGTTTGGAGGGTGGGAGACGAGGTAGTGGCGGAAGTAAGATGTGAGGACGGGGCGAGAGTCGTGCTTGGGTAGCTCAGTTGGTAGAGAACTTGCACGCAAAAGGCAAAGGTCCCGAGTTCGAGTCTCGGTCCGGCACACACTTTTAATCTGCCAGGAAGCTTCAACATTGTGAAAGGTTCACCCCGCATTGCTGTTGGCACAGAAATAGTTACAGGAGAATGAATCGGTCTGAGGAGCTCAGTACTTCTTACGTGGACGAGTCACTGGGTGTCACCTGAGTAAGAAATCCGTAGGGTCATTTCAAAATTTTTGGTGAAGTCAGTTGCTGGTGATGTGATACCGAAGTGGAAATGCGGTGGAGCAATCACAGCTAATCAAAGACCAGGCAGCTCTCAAGTACTGACATACAGAGTCCGGCGATTATTGCGGAGGGAAGTAATAACTCTTGCCATCTGAAGTGCTGACAGCAGTCCAGTTAACACAATGACTGTGGGTGTAAGCTTCGTGGACAGTAAAATTCCTGAAATGGACAGACCTACCAGGAGTCTTGGCCTGAACCCAATGTAACGCATTTGGATTGGGTAAAAAGCCTATTTCGCTGCAAACCCCAGTGCCCAGCATCACTAACTTCTCTGGTTTCAGCTCTTGAGGATGAACGGGCTGCCATTCCTCCACAGGTACACAGAGACTGTTTTGAGACCGTCTCCCGCAGAATTCCAGGCGCCGTAATATCGAAAGCTGGTCAATATAGAGATATTGTGTACTAATAGGCGCTGAGTTACTTTTCACCGAACAGTGTATATACTGTGCTAATTACCAGTTTGGTTCTCCCCTTATTATCTGGAATGGTCGTTCGCTGCGCACATGAATCCAAGAATCACTTACCGTGTTCCCTCTCCGTTATCCTCTTCCTCTTCTTCTCCTCCTCCTTCTTCTTCTTCACTTCTTGGTTTAGACATTCTTGCCCGTTCCGGCTTCGCAGCTGTCTCCAGTGTTTCCTAGTTCGCCCTCGTTCTCCTCGTCTCCTGCAGATGAAATTAAGTGGCGCTTCGGAAAGTCATTTTCCGTTCTTTGTAAGTGGTTGGTCCAATTCCACTTCTAAAAGTTCTTCATTTGCATCATTGTGGCTTATACAGTAAACGCTATGTTTTTGTCTTAGTTCTGTTTCTCCTTTCATATCAAAACTGTTGTCATATTTATGAATTTCTTAGGTTTCCCTGACAAACGAGCGCTGTAGCTCTGCTCCGCAACGAAAAAGCTGCCTGTGGCGAATTTTATTTCGTGGTCTGTCTCACGCAGCAGGTGCTCCGTCACAGCCGATTTCTGCGCCAGGCACACCGACATCTAAAATGGCAAAATACTTCTTCTCTCTGCTGCAGCCGTATGTGAGGAACTCCGACAAATACGTAAAAGCTTCGGAACGTTCCAGAGAGAAGGTGAAGAAACTAATACTTGGAATATACTGACGTTCTGGTCAGCTCTGATGTTGTTTGGTTTTCCTAAGTGCCATCCAGCGAATTTTTCGAGCACATCGGTTCCATTTTCCCTCAGTATAGCACCAACCCGTTACATGCATGTGTTACTACTAGCTACGTTATGCAAAACAGCTATTTCTACTGACAGGAAGGCTTCAACTTGGCTAGTTCACTTTGTCCGATGGTGTCCTGTAAACACCTTGTAAACAGGATGTGGCGCAGCTACGTCGACAACACCTTCCCTGTGTGCATCCATCGTGAGGAACAGACCTGTGGAAACGATCAACAGCTACCCATTCTAGATTAGCTGGTTACGTGGAATGGTGAGAAGCTGAACCACAGTGTGCATCGAAAACTGACTCACATTGACCGATACTTGCAAAAATCTTTCAAATCATCAACCACGTCATAAAACAGGAATGGTTAGTACGATCGTACAGCGCGCAAGACAAACATACGAGCGGAGCATCTTGAACACGAAATGCAACACCTGCAATGCGTTGTGAGGAACAATGGGCACTGCAATAATTACATGAAAAGTGTCACGAAACCTAACATCTGGCGCAGCGGCTCGTCGTAATGAAAGAAATGTCTGGTTCAGCCTTTCTGCCACACAGCCCCAAGATGACAGAGAGAATCGCCCAAATATCGCACAAACATGCCAAACAGACAATTTAAAAACCAACCAAGAATATCAAAGAGTGTCTCAGATTGTCAGAGGACAAATGGATCCACTCGCAATGTCTCGAATATATTCCTCATACTGTCTGCAAGTGTAAATATTTGTATTGGAATGACCGAAGAATCCATCAACAATAGGCTCATTGAACATAAGGTTGCGACTAGTGGAGAAATCAACCATAGTGGAGAACATGCTGTATGGGACCAACCGCACAGACTACTGAATTTCATCGACACGCAGGTTTTCACTGTGAAGAAGATTGACCATTCCCGCCTGTTCAGAGAAGCCATAGAGATTCACCAACATGACACTAGTTTTAACAAGAAACAAGAAATCCTCGAGTTAAAGGGATCCTGTATTCCCGCCCTGCAGCGAAAGACCATTACATGTAATCAGGGGAGAACCACATCGGTAATGACGTCGAAAAAGCTTTCAGACGCTGCTCAACAGATACATTATCGGGCTGCGGGATCGACTCCAAACCGCTACAAGGATTGGAGGGTGAACCTTTGACAATACACTCTCGAAGCATCTGAAAAATCGTTAAAAGAACATCGGCTGCAGATCCCCAAACAAAATTCAACAAGCAGTACAGGAAGTGGGCACTAAATCCTGAACAGTTCTGAACCAGCGGTGGGACGGGAAACCAGGTTCACATTCAAGAGGAGTATGACCTCCGGCCTGTAATCTAGAATTAGATTTTTTAAACATTTCAGGTGACAGCTAGCGTAGTGACAAATATTTTCTTACCGTATCCTCTCCCAAACCGACCACGTCATTCAGATAAAAGACGGCCGTTCATTAGTGGATACACGGATCTACCTATGTCACCGACATACGGACTACCACATCTATGGAAACTGCAGCAAATTGTGCAGCAGAGGATGGAGCTTATGAAACGAGATTGTCTGTGGCACTCTATTCCAGACGTTGTTTGTATAAATCTGCTTCAGGGTTCCTAATTTAGTAACGTATGACTCAATGTCAAATTGGATAGGTGGCAGACTGTAAATCCAACTGTCTGAACATCGATCCTCGGTAAGTTCTAGAGTTTCATCCGCCACATATCGCTTCTTACAACTCTGGCAAAGATTTGTAGACTCTGTTTGTGAAACAATGCCGAATTGCACCGTTGATCAGATCCACGTTCAAATTTAGGCTACCCTATATCTACTAAGGTAAGAGAGATCAAGGTCCGACGAAGACGCACCACTTACAACAGAGTGCTGCCAAAGAAAGCTAAGTAGTGTTTTGTCCAGTCCTCGGCTTCAGCACAGCGTTGCCTAATGTTAGCAACACGGGATCTACAAAAAATATCTGTAGTTTCTGCACTATATAGTGATACGTCTACTCTTCTAGGAGGATATCGCATGTTTGCCCAGATGTCGCGATATTTCAGTATCGTATTTCGTGGTTCTAACGCGCATGTGGCACTCACATTGCTCTACTTCTTGCATGTTCTATGACTGCTCTTATGTTAATGATACAAGGATCTTACACGAGCAGTATCCCAATACAGTATTACAACACAGTCAAATGTTATGTTTTTGAGCACATTGTGTCGAAGAGAAGTAGCGATTTCCCATTACCCTACCAAATGCATTGGTGTGCGTGTAACCTTAACATTTCATGTCCTCACGCCCTTTTTATGCTCAACTCTAATCACACCGAATTAATATAAAGCTTAATTTACAGTAAAGTAAGAGTTATGTGTAAATACATATGTGCGCCTAATTGATATTTTGTTGCAAGATGAAGTATGACAGTGTCAGAATGAAAGCTACAGAGGTCCACTATTTAAATTTGTAGAATCTGCATGACTCTTTGACCTCAAGAATTTTTTTATAGTTTATGTGACTACAAAGTTCTATCAGTTGCGGTAATGAGACATGCGGTTAAAGACACGGCAAACACATTTCACCGAAGAACCGTTTACGGAGTGCCTTGCAAGAAATGGAGGTTTACCGGAACAAGAAACACAATTTTAATAAAATTCACAAATATGCGTAGTTTTCACTATATGAAACTTAAAGCAAATTCTTCCAATCGAAGAATGATTCAAATTACAAATTCTGTCAAGATGTTACATTGCATGTAATGTGTGATATGTTGGGGATTTAAGGTGGAATTATACTAATATGAACTGCGTCAAAGTTATCATACTTTATAATGGCAAACATTCAATTAATTCTACGTCTGTGGATGACAGGTGGAAGTGTGCCCGGCAGATAACCAGGTCGCCTACAGTGTTGACGCGTTTGGCTTCCGTCTGGCGATTACCAGCCTCTCCAATGGAGCTTCCAAACACATGCAGAGCCAGTACTTCCACCCCAAGCCTGGCTACCTCTTCACTAAGGCGGGCGGTCCTGATTACTATCTAGCGTTTGGTTTATGTGCCATATCGGCCGACAGCAGCTGCGATGGAAAGCTTTACCGGCAACCTCAGGCCACAAACATCCAAGGCGGCCTCGACAAGGCCGTCCTCCCAGACGCGAGTGGTGGCGACGTATTGGATACCACTACACAGGTGACGTAGTATGCAATCGATATCGTTAAATGCTTAACATAATATGGAGAAACATTTGATGCCTCCAGTAAACTGTCGGCGGCGGAGCCCTAGGTGTAGTTCACAGACGTAAAGGTTATCAGTGAAAAACACAGTACCACCCAATAACTTCAATAAATCGTGACTTTTGTATGATAAATCAAATATGAACAAGAACAAAACTTCTATTTCTCCAAAAATATAGTTGTATACTCTTAAACACATATAATATACATAGAATAATTACAGAATAATTATACTTTAGTTTCACCACTGTATCCTTACTTTGATTTAATGGCTGCCTCAAAAACAGGGGGCATGTGGTCAGTAAGTTTTTATAGGTATTGCGAAACTCTGTGATTCCACACGTCCTTAACTACATTCCAGAAATGTTCCTTGCATGTTAGGTGAACTTTCTGGATACGTCTGTCCACTTCATCACAGACGATTTCAACAGGATTACAATCAGGACTTAAGAACGCCGATCGATGTTTTGAGTCCTTATCGTGTTGCAGTGTGGGCACTTTCCCTGTCGAGCGCAATCGACATGGTATCGTGTGATACGGAAGTATGCGGTGATAATACTTCTGGTCCAGACACACTTCTATTTTAACAATGTGGCCAATTCTATCTCCTGCAAAACATCCCCAAACTGTAATAGAACCCCCACCGTGTTTAGCTGTGGGGGGAAAAGCATTACTGGACCGCCCTCTCCCCAGATCGACGAACGAATATTATCATGGTACCAAAATTCTGTTATTTCGATTAATCTGTGAATAATACTTTCTTTAACTCTTCATGTGCAAACTCCTTATATTTTCTAGCCTATTCGAATGGCTCTGAGCACTATGCGACTTAACTTCTGAGGTCATCAGTCGCCTAGAACTTAGAACTAATTAAACCTAACTAACCTAAGAACATGACACACATCCATGCCCGGGGCCGGATTCGAACCAGCGACCGTAGCGATCGCCCGGTTCCAGACTGTAGCGCTTAGAACCGCACGGCCACTCCGGCCGGCTAGCCTATTCGAGTCTCTTCTTTTTAGTTAAGGGTTTCGTAAGGGGTTTTCTCGCTGCCACACGTCCTTTCAACACGGAATCAAGTACCTCCTTTTTACCGCACCAAAGATACATTTTTCTTGTTCGTTTCTGTCAGTTTTGCGCGAATTTGTGCTGCTGTTTTGAAACTATTTCTCTTAATACTAATTCCGATAAATTTGTCACACTTTTTAGTTGCTTTACGATATCATCCTGATCGTGGTAGATCCCTACCACAACCTGTTTTCTTGTGACGATGAGGGTTGTATTGCACTCCACTATATAAGCGCCACATTGTTTAGCAGTCTGGGACATAGATAAACTTGCTACAATTGCAGCACGTTTGTCTACGGATATCTCCACTCCTGGAGCCATATTAATTATGTGCACACTGTCGAATTTCCTTAAGGAAGTTAAGTCCATTAATCATGTGATGTGTATCGTACCACTGCTAGAAGTACACTGCGGACATCACAAGGCTACAGGGAACAACAGGACGGTACTGAATGGTATTTTTAACTGTGAGAAATCGCAGCCAAGTTTCCACATTTTGAACAAAATGATTCGCATTGGCTGTACAAGACTTCTATTAATAATCACTACCAGTTCTGCTAGCCCTTTCATTTTAACTATAGACTGCCACTTTTAGAGCGCTATGCTTTCGTAACCTGGCGTGAATGATGGGGAGTGGCCCTATGACAGTCAGCTTTCCACTGTGACTTGCTAAAAGGAAGTTCTATCAGCTGAAAATGCCTCTTGAATTGACGCGATACCAGTCGCGACTTTCATTAGAAGTATTTTACAACTAGCGCGGATCATTTCATTCGAAATATGGAATGTAAATCCATACATGACACAATTTAACAGACATACCAGGTAAGATAACTATTTCGTATGTGAACAAAACTCTTCTGGATAATATTGCATGTGGATGAAAAGAAACACAGAAACCTGACATGTTTAGTTATGTTGTATTGTGCCTTTACTTACTCAACCGTAGTCATGGTAATGTATGGTATGTACAAGGAAACAGATATCAGTAATTAGGCTCATTCAAATTAATGAGCGGTGGTATATTTCGCTTCTCAACTCATTGTTTCCCTGTGGTTAAAGTCAGAAAACAGGTCCGACCTATAACGTAGTCTCAACTCTTTCTGTATATTAACTTTATCACCATCTGGTGATGATTCTATACAACCAACAGATCATCACGAGAATGGTAACCCGATTGATTAAAACAGCTGAAAACAAATCACAATATCCTGCAATGTCAGTTGATATCGAGCCCGCCTCGATAGCTGAGTGGGCAGTCGGCCTTCAGCTGGTGGGAAGTGCGGTGCGTCCCGGCCGCTCCGTGTCGCGTTTCCGGATGTGTTGTTTACCGCTCCGCCGCGCTAGTGTTGAGTTTTGTAGTTTCATTCCTGACATCCACTAGCTCTTTCGTATAGGAAAGCCAAGGTAAAGCTGCAGTTTGATGCTACGTATTCCAGACTCAAGGCCCACGAAGTAGACAGACTTTTTACTTGACGTCATAAATGTTGACCCGAAAGAGCTGCTAGGTATCCGCTTATCTGTTGTCTCCTGCGTTGTATATCTTAAGTTCATTGACGATGAGATCTGTAACAAACTTCTCAGACGCTCGACGGAAGGTTATAGATTCTGCCACTCTGAGAGAAACGTCGGTGTGGTAACGCTTGAACGCTCTGGACTGGGAGTACGAAGTGTGCGCGTGTTTGAACTACCATTTGAAGTTCCAGCGGATTTGGTCAGCCTTGCTCTTTGACCCTGTGGCACAGTCCTCAGCCACACAGCCGAAAAATGGAAGAACTTCGGAACTTACCCTGTCCTTAACGGAGTGCGACAAGTCCGTATTGACTTGCACCGCCATACGCGGTCGTATCGCACTATCGCCGGTTGCCGGGCTATAATTATTTACGACGTTCACAGCTGCACCGGATGTGGACAGTTAGGACACTTGCCCACCTAATTCCAGCAACGCCGTCTTATGCAGACGCCCTCATCCGATCAGATTCGAACTTCGATAGCGACCTCTGTGCCGATTATGATTGTTGCGGCGGCGAGACGGGAGACGCCAGCTGTCCATCACGACCCTTCTATATTGGTGCAAGCCCTGGAGGCCACTGAAATAGTTCCTGAGGAGCCCCCAGCGTCTTTCGGCGCCGATGTTGCCGTCTCGTTAAGCCCAGGCCGACTGCTACAACGACAAGCTGAGGGTGTGACGGAAGTTGAAGAACAGCATGACCGGACACAGAAGTGCGACAACGTAAACAGAAATTGCCGAAGCGCTATAAGAAACGGCGCATAACGACCGAGGCAGTGGACCAGCCTGAGGAGGAGACGATGGATGATGAAATGCGTCAGCCGATAAACCGATCCGACACGGCCGAAACTAAGCACCACACGGTTACATGACTTCTCTCGCCACCAGTGAGTCTGCGCACTGCGGGGATGTGGGAGATGCCCGTAGCCCCGCCCCTGGGGTTGCACCCACGACCACGTCTGCCTCTCGATATCGAGTGGTATTGACCTCCCTGGGAGACTGGGCGCAGGAGATTGAGTTGCAGGATACGTTTCAGGACCCTAACGATGCACCGATGTCATTGGCAGCGTCTACGTTGACGGCGACAGACGCCTAGGCCGGCATAACCCACACGCGTCGCTGACTATCTCTTCACCCTAAAGACGCTCCACACCGCAACTACTGCCCACATGCGATACCAAGGACAGCCCCAGCGTCTTGATGGAACAGGCATACCACATTACGAGCTGCGGATATGGATGTTGGTTTCCTTCAGGAATTCTGATCAGGACTCTGTATCGATACCTACGAATATGACTCCTACGCTACGCTTGTATCTTATTTAACGGCAGCCAGGGGGTCGCGCTCACTGTTGGTACAGTTCGTCTGGTGAACCTGTATGCTCCTTCCGGCACCGACAGAAGTAGATAACGCCGCACCTTTCTTTCCGAAGACATAGCACTGCTCTTCCAGGGCAATGCCGACAACTTAGTAGTAGGCGGAGATTTCAATTGTGTGCTCAGGCCATCTGACCAGATGCCGCACTATACAACCTGCCCAGCGCTTCAGGCGCTTGTAAAGGACTTAGTTTTGCCGGACACAGGGGTCGCACAACACGACGACCGAAAGGCGTATACCTACTTTACTAGTCATTCCGCGAGCCATTTGGATCGAGTTTACGTCACACGCGGCCTGCGTTCAGGAGTTGTTTGCGCTGTGATGTGGCCGGCAGCGTTTACGAACCACCTAGCATATGTGTACTCTCATCCTCCCCCGCCAACGCGTCCGACCAAGTAGAGGTCTGTGGGGCCTCAATGTGGCCCTTCCCGATGAGGTCAATTGCAGACGCCGAGTCCACATGGAGCAGATGCCACCGGAAATTACCCGCCTACGGTTCAATAGTTCAGTGGTGCTTATGCCGTGTCAGACCCGCCTTGTGCCGAACAGTAGCCAGCTATGGACGAGACAGAGCGCGCTGGTATACCGCGACCATTGATTTCTACTACACTGCGCTCCGCGAACTGGATTTGGAACCGCCGTCGCTGGAACGACAATCGGCTGAACACCACGTCAAAGCACAATTGCTACGTATCTCCGTCGAACGTCTCGCGGGTGTGTGGGTGCGGGCGAAGGCATATGGTGTTAGTAGTGAACGATCTTCCCTCCACCATATCATTCAAGACAGGAGAAGATGCAAGAGGGAGGTCGAGATGGCGGACGGGCGACGAGCTGAAACGCAAATGGGCATTGTCTGAGCGTTCACACAGTCATGTACACTTCTCTACGAGCGAAAGTCCAACATGAATGTAGCAGTCATGGAAGTCCTATCCGACCGACCCGTCTTTCGGAACCCACAAGATGCTACGCTCTTGTCGGATGTGACTTTGGAAGAACCACGAGAGTCTATGTTGGGCGGTGCTCCCAACAAATCGCCAGGCACTGACTGACTCCCTCTAAAATTTTACAAAAGGTTATTTGATCTTATGGGTCCAGTGTCGGTCAGGATGTACAAAGAACTGCTGAACCCCGATTATCAAGTACCATGTGAATTCACTGAGGGCCTTTTGGTTCCGGTGCCCAAACTCGGAGTAGGCTGTCACCCACTTGATTTCCGACCATTGACAATGCTAAACACCGACTACAAACTGTTGGTACTCATCCTCTGTGAGAGGCTCAAATCCACGGTAATGGCGGCCATTCACACTGATCAAACCTGCCTCGGATGCAACACTAATGTGTTCACGACTCTGAGCACCTATAGAGACGTGGTGGCGCTGATGCAAACACGCCGTCTCCACGGCGCTCTTGTTGCGCTGGATTTTGACCACGCTTTCGATCGCGTCGAACATGGTTTTCTGCGTGCAGTTAAGGAACACTTCGGTATCACGCGCGTGACTGGTGACGAAATACGAACGGCGCTTCCTGGCTCCAACAGTACGGGGCGGTGGAAGGCAGTGTGACCAACCTACGGAAATCACTCTACATGGAGGTGGGACGAGGCACACCTGCAGAACTGGATTTACCCCTGATAAAGGTCCCGATGCTCAAATGTTTAGGGATACAGCTCCATCGACAATTACAACGTACTGCGACCTTTACGTATCGTAAGGTCTTACGATGACTCCGCAAAGTGGCTAGCCTCAACAGATTTAGATCTTCGAACATTTTACAACACGCCCAGTACGTAAATGTGTACATGGCTTCTCAACGTGACCATTATTCCCATGTATTACCGATGATAGGCACGATGGCTCCTAGGATACATGCAGTGTTTGAACACGTGGAGAACGCTGGTGCTGTTTCCAAGATCTGTTTTGTCATTCTTACTTTACCCTTCCACGGAGGACGTGTTGGACTCACTGAAGTGAAGCACAGAGTGTTGGCGCTGTACCTTCGCTTAATGCTCCGACGCTGGCTTTCACCAATAGACAATCTTCCTGGCATCCTGATAGCAGAGGTGGCCCCACACACGCTGTGCCCACCGATACCTGTTGGACATTTATCGCCCTCGCTATCACATATTAGGAAATTTTTCGTGGAGCACAGCCATATGTTGGAAGTTGTTCCGGAGACATGGAATCCGACAGCAAAGATTTTTTATTGTGTTCTCCAGCGCTGGAATCCAGCTAACGACGTGGTACGACGCCACCCCACATCGACTCGCCCTTTCTGTCCACTTTAGTGCTGTCGACGTGGTAAGTGCTCACTAACGAGGAATTTCCGATTCTACGAAGGCTAAATGCCATTCACCTAACTGACGACCGCAGGTGCTCCCTTTGCGTGACGGTAGATACGGACGAACACAGACTGAACTGTGGCGCCGCACGCGAGAGCTGGAAACTGATCGGCCAGGTACTGGCTTTTCTCCTATGCTCGAATCTCTCTAATTTTACATTCGTGATCTCCTCGGGAGGTATAAGTGGGGGAAGCAATATATTCGATATCTCATCCTCAAACGCACTCTCTCGAAACCTACTCCGCGATGCAGAACGCCTCTCTTGCAGAGTCTGCCACTTGAGTTTGCTAAACATCTCCGTAACACTATCACGCTTACTAAATAACCCTGTGACCAAACGCGCCGCTCTTCTTTGGATCTTATCTGTCTCCTCCGTCAACCCGACTTGGTACGGATCCCACACTGATGAGCAATACTCAAGTATATGTCGAACGAGTGTTTTGTGAGCCACCTCCTTTGTTGACGGACTACACTAAATTTTATATGATCATTCCACTTCAAATCGTTCCGCACGCATACTCCCAGTTATTTTACCGAAGTAACTGCTACCAGTGTTTGTTCCGTCATCATATAATCATACAATAAAGGATCCTTCTTTCTATGTATTCGCAATACATTACAGTTGTCTATGTTAAGGATCAGTTGCCACTCCCTGCAACAAGTGCCTATCCGCTGCAGATCTTCCTGCATTTCGCAGCAATTTTCTAATGCTGTAGCTTCTCTGTATACTACAGCATCGTCCGCGAAAAACTTCCAACACTATCTACTAGGTCATTTATACAGGGTGTTACAAAAAGGTACGGCCAAACTTTCAGGAAACATTCCTCACATACAAAGAAAGAAAATATGTTATGTGGACATGTGTCTAGAAACGCTTACTTGCCATGTTAGAGCTCTTTTTATTACTTCTCTTCAAATCACATTAATCATGGAATGGAAACACACAGCAACAGAACGTACCAGCGTGACTTCAAACACTTTGTTACAGGAAATGTTCAAAATGTCCTCCGTTAGCGAGGATACATGCATCCAACCTCCGTCGCATGGAATCCCTGGAATCCCTGATGCGCTGATGCAGCCCTGGAGAATGGCGCATTGTATCACAGCCGTCCACAATAGGAGCACGAAGAGTCTCTACATTTGGTACCGGGGTTGCGTAGACAGGAGCTTTTCAAATGCCCCCATAAATGAAAGTCAAGATGGTTGAGGTCAGGAAAGCGTGGAGGCCATGGAATTGGTCCGTCTCTACCAATCCATCGGTCACCGAATCTGTTGTTGAGAAGCGTACGAACACTTCGACTGAAATATGCACGAGCTCCATCGTGCAGGAACGACATGCTGTGTCGTACTTGTAAAGGCACATGTTCTAGCAGCACAGGTAGATCATCCCGTATGAAATCATGGCGGTGAATCGAGGAAGTACAGTACATACTGACGAAAACAAAATGAGCTCTAACATGGAAACTAAGCGTTTCCGGACACATGTCCACATAACACCTTTTCTTTATTTGTGTGTGAGGAATGTTTCCTGAAAGTTTGACCGTACCTTTTTGTAACACCTTGTATATATTGTGAAAAGCAATGGTCCCATAACACCCCTGTGGCACGCCAGAGGTTACTTTGTCTGTAGACGTCTCTCCATTGAGAACAACATGCTGTATTCTGTTTGCTAAAAACTCTTCGATCCAGCCACACAGCTGGTCTTATATTCCGTAGGCTCTTCTTTGTTTATTAGGCGACAGTGCGGAACTGTATCGAACGCCTTCCGGAAGTCAAGGAAAATCGCATATACCTGGGAGCCCGTATCTATTATTTTCGAGGTCTCACACGATCGCTGTTTCCGAAATCCATGTTGATTCCTACAGAATAGATTCTGGGTTTCCAGAAACGACATGATACACGAGCAAAAAACATGTTCTAAATTCTACAACAGATCGACGTCAGAGATATAGGTCTATAGTTTGGCGCATCTGCTCGACGACCCTTCTTGAAGACTGGGACTACCTGCGCTCTTTTCTAATCATTTGGAACCTTCCGTTCCTCTAGAGACTTGCGGTACACGGCTGGTAGAAGGAGGGCTAGTTCTTTGGCGTACTCTGTGTAGAATCGAATTGGTATCCCGTCAGGTCCAGTGGACTTTCCTCTGTTGAGTGATTTCAATTGCTTTTCTGTTCCTTGGATACTTATTTCGATGTCAGGCATATTTTCGTTTGTGCGAGGATTTAGAGAAGGAACTGGAGTGCGGTCTTCCTCTCTGAAACAACTTTGTAAAAAGGTGTTAAGTATTTCAGCTTTACGCCTGTCATCATATTTCAATGCCATCATCATCCCAGAGTGTCTGGATACGCTGTTTCGAGCCACTTACTGATTTAGCGCAAGACCGGAACTTCCTAGGATTTTATGTCAAGTCGGTACATATAATTTTACTTTCGAATTCACTGAACGCTTCACGCATAGCCCTCGTTACGCTAACTTTGACATCGTTTAGCTTCCTTTTGTCTGAGAGGTTTTGGCTGAGTTTAAACTTGTAGTGCGCGACTGCTACGGTCGCAGGTTCGAATCCTGCCTCGGGCATGGATGTGTGTGATGTCCTTAGGTTAGTTAGGTTTAAATAGTTCTAAGTTCTAGGGGACTGATGAACTCAGAAGTTAAGTCCCATAGTGCTCAGAGCCATTTGAACCATTTTAAACTTGTAGTGAAGCTCTCTTTGCTTTCGCAGTAGCTCCCTAACTACACGATCGATGAGTTCCTGGTCTTATCGAACAGAACGCAATACCAGAGATTTTTTGCTAATTATTCGGGATCCTCATTTATGGACCCACCACCCAGCTGGGGTGTGCCGGGGGTGAGAAGAAGTTGACTTGCAGACTTCATGTTTCTATGATTCCCCTACGGGAACACAAACGGTCTCTGACAGTGTGTAGCAGCCCCGGACGCTCCGACGATTGACTGGTGATGTCCATTGCAATGACGACCGCCTCTTACTGGCCGCCCGCTTCAAGGTGATCACAGAGGGCGACATGGCCCTTTTTAGCTCACACTGACGTCATAATTTTTGGCGTATGACTCCCTTGTTTTTGTTGCTTACTATATAGCAGAAAAAAATGTGATCGTGAGCTTCGGTGGTGGGAGGGGGGAGACGTCGCGGTCAGGCCTCCGACTTCAACCACTGCCCGCCTTGCCTCCTCCAGCCTGCCGTTGACTGTGCTCCTCAAAGAAAAAAAAAATTAACCTGGATAGGCTGCTTAGGTTCGATTCCTAGGCGATCCATTTGTTTTTAATTTGCTGTTTCGTAGAGGTAGAAGAAACGCAATAATCATTTTTCAGGAGATCCTTGGTCCCAGTCCCGGCAGGGGCACACACTTTCAACTGTCCCCGTTGAAATTTATCAGTGCCTGTAGGCAGCTAATGTTCTGCATTCCATTGTAATTCGATTCCTTGAGAGTTGCAAGATCACCAAGAGTATCTGTTCTTTCGGATATGTCCGAAAGAACAGATACCATCTTTATATAGGTAAGGCTTACCAAAAAAAAGAAAGAAAGAAAGAAAAGTGGACAGTGTAGTTTGCCTGCCACTTACAAATATCACACTGGTCACATTGGCATTTGTGTTGACTTCAAGACTACAGTCGATCCACAGACTGTAGTTACCACTTATCTCTTACCTCGCCCTGAGTGAGTCATCGACAGGCTTGGTACGGGACGTTACTTTACTAAGCGAGATTTGTGTGATGCCTACTTGCAAATTCCATTGGATGAAGAATCACAAGAAGTGTTTGTTATAAATACGCTCATACGACTGTTGAAGTATTTGCGTGTGCCCTTCGGCAGTGGTTCCGCACCCGCCATTTTTCAACGTTACTTTGAACGGCTGACTGCGAAAGTGCCATTTTGTTCAAACTACCTTGACGATCTTCTCGTCTCAGATAGTACACCAGAGGAACACATTGCCGATTTGCGTACTCTTTTAAGTGTATTGTCAGAAGAAGGACTGGAATGTCGTCTCGAGACGTATGACTTTTTTCAAACTGAACTACTGTACTTAGGTCACATGTTAAAAAGTCAAGGCGTGCACCCACTTCAGTCTCATTTACTTGCATTCCGTGACTTGCCTGTTCCTCGGAATATGTCTGAACTGCAGTCAGTACTAGGCAAGATGACATATTACATTCGGCTCATACCGAATGGCCGGCCACGGTGGCCGAGCGGTTCTAGGCGCTCAGTCCGGAACCGCGCGACTGCTGCGGTCGCAGGTTCGAATCCTGCCTCGGGCATGGATGTGTGTGATGTCCTTAGGTTAGTTAGGTTTAAGTAGTTCTAAGTTCTAGGGGACTGATGACCACAGATGTTAAGTCCCGTAGTGCTCAGAGCCAGCCATACCGAATGCCGCTCAGATCGCGGCTGCGTTGCATCACTTGCGTTGCAAAAATGTACATTTTGTGTGGAGTGAAGAGTGTCAAGATGCATTTCAGAAACTCCAAAATGCTTTGCTTGGAGACAGATGTATAGTGCATTTTGACCCTGCCAAGCTAGTAGGTTTGCAAGTTGACGCTTCTTCCTACGGAATCGGGGCTGAGCTTTCCCACAGAATTGGTGCAAAAGACAGACCGATTGCTTTGGCTTCAAAGTTGCTCACTCAAACTCAGTGCAATTATTCTCAAATAGAAAAGGAAGCTCTCGCTGTTGTGTATTGAGTGACAAACTTCCATCACTATCAGTATGGTCGCAAGTTCTTTTTAGTGACAGATCACAAGCCTTTGCTGTCCCTGTTTCTTCCGTCAAAGCCGGTTCCTACACGCACTGCTGAAAAATTGCAACGATTGACATTGTTGCTCTCGCAGTATCAGTATGAAATTGTGTACAGACCTACGCAAAGCATGGCAATGCAAATGCCCTATCTCGCCTTCGTATTGGTCCAGACTCTGCCTTTGGTGCATCTGCCGCATCTCGTCTCCAAATCGATGCGTAGAACTCTGCATTGCTCGAATCTTCTCCCTTGGATTACGGAAAAATTGCATAGGGCACGAAAGCAGACCCATATCTCAAGATTTTCTTACACTAAATTCGCACGTCTTGGTCTTGCTCACTGAACAGCATTCAGAACTCAGTTAAGCGCCGATATTTTGAACGTCTGCATAACATTTTAGTTCAGCAGGATGTGATTCTAGTTCAGAATAATCGAAGACAATCGCTCCCACTAACGAGGCGGTCCATCACCCGCGGAACTTCTGAATGGCCGCCTCCATCGGTCGCTGCTACCCTTGTTACACCCACTGCAGCATCCGGCGCCGCCAATGGTCAGCAAGTATAGCTTTGCGCCGCACGATCTTATTCTTTTTGGGATTTGTGGCGAACGTGGGCGCTGGGAAAGAGGCGTGATCCTAGACCGCACTGGTTCTTTCATGTATTTGATTGCAGGTCCCGATGGCTTCTAGCGCCGCCACCAGAACCATATTCCTCCGTGTCATTTGCCCCATGATCTTTCCATGGTAGTCCATATTATTCCTTTGACTTTAAGCCACAGTTCGCATACACTTTCATAATTACTTTGGAAGGAATAGCGTCTGTGTCTTACGAAGGCGAGAAGTCAGTTTTTATGTGCCTGTATATATATATTTACGTTTATTTTGGTGGGTTTTGGTGTTACGGTATTCAGTCTCGCTAATACCGGTATCTGCGGCGACCTTGTGGTCATAATACTCCTATTCATCATAATGCTCCTTCTTTGCTCGGGGTAATATGTAGCTAAATCTGTAGCTGTATCTGGTGAACGATTCCAGCAGTAAACGATGTGGAAGTGGCCGATTTTTCTGTGAGTATTGCAACAACTGATAGAGAACTTCGTCAATTGTCTGTTCGTAGCATATTTTCCGATACCCCAATACCATAAAATGTTTGTTATGGACTGCACAACAGTTTGCCTGTTTCAGGTGGCACTAGCAGGAGAACTTCAGGAACCTAGCTGTCCACTGGCGATGGACCCCACACGCCAGCTGCTGTTCTTTCCAACCGAAGACGAGAAGGCCATATACTGTTGCAACACTAGCAAGTCGCACCATGGCAAAAACTTCCGGATGATCCCTCAAGACGAAGAACCCATGTAATATGTCAGGAGCTTGAAGACAGAGCCAGCGACGCAGCGGCTGTTTATACAGACTAACAGATTCATTTCGTACCTGTCCAATACCATTAATTACTTTGCCTACAACTATTTTATTTTATGCCTTAAACTAAGTAAAATTACATGTTACATTTCAGCTCATCCTGCCAATTCACCAGCATCCTATATCTTGAAATTAGCTCAGTACGACACATTACTCACGTTTGCGCGCTGAAGCCGAGGGTGTCACTAATGCTTCGTTTTGTAATACATCTGCTATATGCTTAGAGCTATGTAAATGATACGATTTAATTCCGTATGTACATTCAATTTTAGCAGCCACAGGCGACGATGCTGTATTTCAAAGAGTATATGGAGTCTATTGGTATTTTACTGATTCGTTCTTTTATTTTATTTTGAATTGCTTTTACTGTTTACAGCCCAGAACGAATCAAATGTATCAATCAGAACTAGGATGATGTGTGGAGCAGTCTTCTACCAATAACTGATTTAAGGTTGCAGAAGGAAGCTACACGCGTATACTTTGAGGAGTTCTGTCTTTTGTGACATGAAGTGTCAGAGGACAGTCATCAAACGATATGCAAACATGAAAGCAAATCCGTGGTTGACGTAAAGACGTGTTGCATGAGTTTGTTGGTAAGCGTTATCAGTGCACAGTGATGCGTCTCTGAAAATTAGCTTGGCCGTTGTTGCAAACACTGATAGCCATATGGATCTAGCAGACAGAAAGCTGTTGTAGGGAGCGATTGTAGGGAGCGACAGTGAGCACTTGAAACCGCATTCTGACCACATCACAGAATTAGCGCGATTGTGCGCGTGGCAGCATCAGATCCCACAGAAACCTCATCGGTGCAGTAATGCGTGCGGCCCTCTTTACGCAGACGCACAGATGCTGAGAGTTTCGCTGGTGGCGTGTATGCCATTGCGTCTGTCTGCAGCGTTCAGAAGCCTAAAACGTATCATTGTGTAATGAGCCCGCCGGCCGGAGTGGCCGAGCGGTTCTAGGCGCTACAGCCTGGAACCGCGTGACCGCTACGGTCGCAGGTTCGAATCCTGCCTTGAGCATGGATATGTGTGATGTCCTTAGGTTAGTTAGGTTTAAGTAGCTATAAGTTCTAGGGGACTGATGACCTCTGAAGCTAAGTCCCATAGTGCTCAACGCCATTTAAACCAATGAGCCTACGGACGCCTCATTGGCATGCTACATGGCGAGTACCGCTTTAGGCTGGCCTACCTTGATGTTCGTATAAATTTAGACGCTAGTGTGATTACTGCATCGTGGCAGTAATTGTTTCTGAGTGACGTAGCAGGTATTATGGTTGGCGTGCCACTGGATCCTACAAGCAACAGGATAATGCGTATTAAGCCTAATATGAACACTAATATTAGTGCAGTTAAGCAGCGTTTAGACACGAGTATTTCTCCGTGCAACTCCATATTTCAGCAGAGTAACGCACAGTCAAATTGAGCCGAAGACTGTGCAATACGACTTCGAATTTCAGCGTGTGCCTTTTCTTTTTTTCTTGGTTTGCAAATTTTCGTAACACAAGTGCCACTTAACATGTCTTGGGTACTGCTGGTCGACCAAGCTGTTCACTCTTCGTGGCGTAGTAAACTCGTCAGAAACACATTCTGGCTTTCTGCCTCTCTCTAGTTCCTCCGTCAGCGCTTTGAAAGGGTTCTACACAAAGTATGGACTTAAAGCCACGCGGCAACCTTAACGACAGGTATCGTACAAAGTTGTGTACCCATTGCCATTCGTATACCTGTAACAAGCACTTAACGCACGAGGCGAGGCCACAGCGTCTGTCCAGACAAGTCCACACCGCAAAGGAAAAGACAATTATAAAAATTAGCCAATTAATCGCGATCACAGATTCGGACGCCCAATACAATTCCAGGTAAATTGATACGAAGCTCACATGGGGCGGATAATTAATTAACATTTTGTTAATCTTAATTATTCAGTCAATACCACTAAACTAATCCTCCCAGATCTGTAGACACTATCAAGGTATATAGTCTACATAGAGGACCGTCGGTTGGTGGCATCTGGATAATTTTGGCATTCCCCGTTTATTTAAGACAGAAAACGCTCAAAATCATGAAATTTACTTTCGTTTCCTGGCCGTTATTTCGAAACGTCGTTGAAGCAACGCGGTGGCGCAGACATAAAAAGGCCCCGCGTTCTCAGAATCCGCGCCACTTCGAGCCATCCTATTTAAAGGCAAGAACTCGGCCGTGCCGGTGGACCGGAGCAACGGGAACGGTTACGTCTTGGACTTCTGTTAAGTTGGCTGCAAAGTCCTTTTCGTACACCGCGGAGGTGCACAGCAGTTGGTCGACTTAGTCCTGAAACAGTCCGGAAAGCAGCTCTCCAGCCGATTCCGTTGCTGTTACTAATTGTGTCGACATTGCGAAATTCATCGTACCGCAGTTGCCAACATCTTGTGGCAAGTGTTACCTTCCATTACGTTGGCAGGAGCCCTGTCTTAACCATCCGCTACTTGCTCGTGATGTTTAGAATCAGGAAGCACGCTACGACTACGATGGTTGTTATTCTGCTGTCGTTACGTTTGGACCGCAAGATACCGGTGCTGCAAACAGACTCGTAGTTCTGTCGTCCGACCCCTGTTGCTGTGTCCACATTCTCGGTCAAGATTAACTCCTTTTCTATGGTGATTCATATTAATTCGTTCTATGCTTCCTCTGGGGACTGTTCTTTATGCAGAAGACATTATCGTTTGTGTGACCCTTTTTTTTCCTTTTTACTTGTCGCACAGCAAGTCCATCGGTCGTCTAGCGTCTTATTTACTGTGATTGAAACGTTAGGAAAGTTGCTACAGAGCAACCTCTCATTTATGCGTTCTTTTCTGAATAGATTCAATGCCAGACCACAATGAGTTTCATTGGTCTGTAGCTCAGCTGCTGCCTCTTTCATAAATTGTTTACTAAGCGACGAAGCACCTGCTATAAGCAACGAAGTCCGACACGTAGGGCAGAAAATCAGTAAGTGAGCTGCTCGGATACAATTACAGTTGATACATCTCCGAAGTAATTCCCCGTTTCCACTATGGGATTAATTACAACTCTTGAGAGAAGAAATGACATAGACCCCAGAACATAGCTACAGCGATTTAGCCAACCAACTCACACTGCACACCTATCTATAATTTGTCATATACAGGGCGTTACAAAAAGGTACGGCCAAACTTTCAGGAAACATTCCTCACACACAAATAAAGAAAAGATGTTATGTGGACATGTGTCCGGAAACGCTTAATTTCCATGTTAGAGCTCATTTTAGTTTCGTCAGTATGTACTGTACTTCCTCGATTCACCGCCAGTTGGCCCAATTGAAGCAAGGTAATGTTGATTTCGGTGCTTGTGTTAACATGCGACTCATTGCTCTACAGTACTCGCGTCAAGCACATCAGTACGTAGCATCAACAGGTTAGTGTTCATCACGAACGTGGTTTTGCAGTCAGTGCAATGTTTACAAATGCGGAGTTGGCAAATGCCCATTTGATGTATGGATTAGCACGGGACAATAGCCGTGGCGCGGTACATTTGTATCGAGACAGATTTCCAGAACGAAGGTGTCCAGACAGGAAGACATTCGAAGCAATTGATCGGCATCTTAGGGAGCATGGAACATTCCAGCCTATGACTCGCGACTGCGGAAGACCTAGAACGATGCGGACAACTGCAATGGACGAGGCAATTCTTCGTGCAGTTGACGATAACCCTAATGTCAGCGTCAGAGAAGTTGCTGCTGTACAAGATAACGTTGACCACGTCACTGTATGGAGAGTGCTACGGAAGAACCAGTTGTTTCCGTACCATGTACAGCGTGTGGAGGCAGTATCGGCAGGTGATTGGCCTTCACGGGTACACTTCTGCGAATGGTTCATCCAACAAAGTGTCAATCCTCATTTCAGTGCAAATTTTCTCTTTACGGATGAGGCATCAATCCAACGTGATCAAATTGTTAATTTTCACAATCAACATGAGTGGGCTGACGATAATCCGCACGCAATTGTGCAATCACGTCATCAACACAGATTTTCTGTGAACGTTTGGGCAGGCATTGTTGGTGATGTCTTGATTGGGCCCCATGTTCTTCCACCTACGCTCAATGGAGCACGTTATCATGATTTCATACGGGATACTCTATCTGTGCTGCTAGAACATGTGTCTTTACAAGTACGACACAACATGTGGTTCATGCACGATGCTAGAACATGTACCTTTACAAGTACTACACAACATGTGGTTCATGCACGATGGAGCTCCTGCACATTTCAGTCGAAGTGTTCGTACGCTTCTCAACAACAGATTCGGTGACCGATGGATTGGTAGAGGCGGACCAGTTCCATGGCCTCCACGCTCTCCTGACCACAACCCTCTTGACTTTCATTTATGGGGGCATTTGAAAGCACTTATCTACGCAACCCCGGTACCAAATGTAGAGACTCTTCGTGCTCGTATTGTGGACGGCTGTGATGCAATACGCCATTCTCCAGAGCTGCATCAGCGCATCAGGGATTCCATGTGACGGAGGAAGGATGCATGTATCCTCGCTAACGGAGGACATTTTGAACATTTCCTGTAACAAAGTGTTTGAAGTCACGCTGGTACGTTCTGTTACTGTGTGTTTCTATTGCATGATTAATGTGATTTGAAGAGAAGTAATAAAAGGAGCTCTAACATGGAAAGTAAGCGTTTCCGGACACATGTCCACATAACATACTTTCTTTCTTTGTGTGTGAGGAATGTTTCCTGAAAGTTTGGCAGTACCTTTTTGTAACAACCTGTATGTAGTTCGTATCAGACACTAGCAAGCTTCTTAGTGTTGCAATTTTTGTAAATGATGCAAACGAATACTCCGGTAAAGATTTCTAAATTATTCACTTTTGTGTGTGTGTTTAATAATAACGTTGCAAAAATCATACGCAAAGATATACTTTGAATCTAAACGGCCCAGTTGTAACTACAATCCGTGGAATGGAGAGAGTAACAGCTATTTCCGTCGTCTGCATTTTCATATTTGTTACTCGGCTCCAGGACAGAACGTCAAGTTAGTATGAAGTTCTTCATCCGTGCCCGCCCTCACCTCCCACCACCCTGCCAACGGCGTCTTGGGGTTACGGTATGGAGAGGCATGTCGTATCCTTTCCTGTTCCGCTCTCAGATAGAGCGAGGAAGAAACTGATGTCTGTATGCCTCCGTATGAGCCCTGTTTCTCGTATCTTATTTTCATGGTCCCTACGCGGAATGTATATTGCCTGGAGTAGGATCGTTCTGCAGTCAGTTGCAGATACCGGGTCTCTAAGTTTTCTCAGTAGTCATACAATGTAGGCTTCCACGGCTGGTGTTGTCTTCAGTTGAAACTTCCGAGCTGAGAGGCCTTGGTCGATGTATAAAATTTCTACCTGACGTTTCATTTCCATCTGAGGCAAACATCCTCTGAGGTCATCCGGCTACTGCCACTGAAGCTCCAGGTACTCTCGCATTTATAGAGCGCATAGAGTGCACCACCATTCGTCACGTGATGCCGACGGTATGCATTTCTTTGGAAGGTGTCATCATTCTCGATTAAGAGTAATCGATTGTCATTCTGCTGGCGCAACGTCGACATCCATATTTTGTCCAACTTTAAAATTTCCTCTTTTCTATTAAAAGTGTTGTGGTGTTTGTGAATTTCTATTGCTTCTCTGCACATGAGCGCATGATAATGGGATGTTCGTGCTAGAACGCTTGTCCCATAAAATTTAATTTCGTGATTCCCATCTCGAAAAACACGCTCAGCTACGGCATATTTTTCGATGTGTCCTAAACGACACTTCCTTTTATGTTCGGCTAAGCGGGTGTTTACACTTCGTTTCGTTGTTCCAACATATACTTGTCCACAACTGCATGGGATTTTGTATATCCCAGGTGTTGCTAGGGGATGTCGGGCGTCTTTTGCAGTTCTTAAATATTCCTTAATCTTCTTGATGGGTCTGAAGATTGTTTTGGTCCCATACTTGGACAGAACTTGCCCGATACGGTCCGTGACCTTAATAACGAACGGTAGGAAAAATTTTCCAGTAGGTCACTGTTGTTGCTCTGGACTTCTGGCTTGATATCTTCTTTGATGGAGGGCTCGATCAATTTCCTTGCTGGTACATCCGTCTCTCATAAAGGCTGTCCGTAGGTGATCCAGTTCATCTTGTAAGTGAGCCGGCTTGCAGATTTTATTGGCTCTGTCCACCAAGGTTTTCCTGACACCTCTCTTTTCTCTAGGATGATGGTTAGATTCCTTGTGGAGGTATCGATCAGTGTGAGTGTTCTTTCTATATACCTTGTGGCCCAGCGTCCCATCCATCCGTTTAATTACTCACACATCCAGGAAATTGAGTTGACCGTTGCCCCCTTCCTCCATCGTAAACTGTTTCTTCGGGATAATGCCGTTCAGATGCACCAACAAGACATCCAACTCTTCTTCACCATGAGTCCACACTACAAATGTGTCATCAACATAGCGGTATCATTTAGCAGGCTTTTTACTGGCAGTCTGCACCGCTCGCTGTTCGAAGATCTCCGTAAATAAATTGGCAACAGCTGGGCTGAGAGGGCTTCCCATCGCCACCCCGTCGATCTGTTCGTAAAACTCTAATCAGTTACTCTAAACAGTTTCTTCTTTTACGTTAACAGTCGCTCAAAAGCTGTATCTCCGATATTTTACAAAAATATCTTTTATCCACATCCTCTAAACCATTATTCTTTGTATCGTTGACCACGATGGCACCGAAACAGAGGACGACCGAAGAAAGGCAGAAATACTGAATTCAGTGTTCCGAAACTGTTTCACTGCGGAAAATCGTAACACGGTCCCTGACTTCAGCCGTCGCACGGACGCCAAAATGGAAAATATTGAAATAAACGATATCGGAATTGAAAAACAACTGCTATCACTTAGTAGCGGAAAAGCATCCGGACCAGACGAGATACCCTTAAGATTCTACAGTGATTATGCTAAAGAACTTGCCCCCTTTCTATCAGCAATTTATCGTAGATCGCTGGAAAGACGTAAATTACCTAGCGACTGGAAGAAAGCGCAGGTCGTTCCCATTTTCAAGAAGGGTCATAAATCAGATGCGAATAATTATAGGCCTATTTCGCTTACGTCAATCTGTTGTAGAATAATGGAACATGTTTTGTGTTCTCGTATTATGACGTTCTTAGATAAAACAAATCTCCTTCATCATAACCAACATGGATTCCGCAAACAGAGATCATGTGAAACTCAGCTCGCCCTATTTGCCCAAGAAATTCACAGTGCCGTAGACACTGGCGAGCAGATTGATGCCGTATTCCTGGACTTCAGGGAGGCATTTGATACGGTTCCGCACTTACGTTTAGTGAAAAAAATACGAGCTTACGGAATATCGGACCAGGTTTGTGATTGGATTCAGGATTTCCTAGAAGAAAGAACACAACATGTCATTCTTAACGGTTCAAAATCTGCAGATGTAGAGGTAATTTCGAGAGTACCGCAGGGAAGCGTGATAGGACCTTTATTGTTTACAATATACATAAATGACTTAGTTGACAACATCGGTAGCTCCGTGAGGCTATTTGCAGATGACACGGTTGTCTACAAGAAAGTAGCAACATCAGAAGACTCGTACGTACTCCAGGAGGACCTGCAGAGGATTAATGCATGGTGCGACAGCTGGCAGCTTTCCCTAAACGTAGATAAATGTAATATAATGCGCATACATAGGGGCAAAAATCCATTCCAGTACGATTATGCCATAGGTGGTAAATCATTGGAAGCGGTAACGACCGTAAAATACTTAGGAGTTACTATCCGGAGCGATCTGAAGTGGAATGATCACATAAAACAAATAGTGGGAAAAGCAGGCGCCAGGTTGAGATTCATAGGAAGAATTCTAAGAAAATGTGACTCATCGACGAAAGAAGTAGCTTACAAAACGCTTGTTCGTCCGATTCTTGAGTATTGCTCATCAGTATGGGACCCTTACCAGGTTGGATTAATAGAAGAGATAGACATGATCCAGCGAAAAGCAGCGCGATTCGTCATGGGGACATTTAGTCAGCGCGAGAGCGTTACGGAGATGCTGAACAAGCTCCAGTGGCAGACACTTCAAGAAAGGCGTTACGCAATACGGAGAGGTTTATTATCGAAATTACGAGAGAGCACATTCCGGGAAGAGATGGGCAACATATTACTACCGCCCACATATATCTCGCGTAATGATCACAACGAAAAGATCCGAGAAATTAGAGCAAATACGGAGACTTACAAGCAGTCGTTCTTCCCACGCACAATTCGTGAATGGAACAGGGAAGGGGGGATCAGATAGTGGTACAATAAGTACCCTCCGCCACACACCGTAAGGTGGCTCGCGGAGTATAGATGTAGATGTAGATGTAGATATTCTTTTCACGTCTTGTTATTTACACTACTGGCCATTAAAATTGCTACACTCTAAGAAGAAATGCAGATGATAAACGGGTATTCATTGGTGAAATATATTATACTAGAACTGTCATGTAATTACATTTTCACGCAATTTGGGTGCATAGATCCTGAGAAATCAGTAGCCAGAACAACCACCTCTGGTCGTAATAACGGCCTTGATACGCGTGGGCATTGAATCAGAGCTTCGATGGCGTGTACAGGTACAGCTGCCCATGCAGCTTCAACACGATACCACAGTTCATCAAGAGTAGTGACTGGCGTATTGTGACGAACCAGTTGCTCGGCCACCATTGACCAGACGTTTTCAGTTGGTGAGAGATCTGGAGAATGCGCTGGCCAGGGCAACAGTTGAACATTTTCTGTAATCAGAAAGGTCCGTACAGGACCTGCAACATTCAGTCGTGCATTATCCTGCTGAAATGTAGGGTTTCGCAGGGATCGAATGAAGGGTAGAGCTACGGATCGTGACACATCTGTAATGTAACGTCCACTGTTCAAAGAGCCGTCAATGCGAACAACAGGTGACCGAGACGTGTAACCAATCGCACCCCATACCATCACGCCAGGTGGTACGACAGTATGGCGATGACGAATACACGCTTCCAATGTGCGTTCACCGCGATGTCGCCAAACACGGATGCGACCATTATGATGCTGTAAACAGAACCCGGATTCATCCGAAAAAATGACGTTTTGCCATTCGTGCACCCAGGTTCGTCGTTGAGTACACCATCGCAGGCCCTCCTGTCTGTGATTCAGCGTCACGGGTAACCGCAGCCATGGTCTCCGAGCTGATACTCCATGCTGCTGCAAACGTCCCCATCTGTTTACGCAAGGATCGAGACGTGGCTGCACTATCCGTTACAGCCATGTGGATAAGATGCCTGTCATCTCGATTGCTAATGATGCGAGGTCGTTGGGATCCAGCACGGCGTTCCGTATTACCCTCCTGAACCCACCGATTCCATATTCTGCTAACAGTCATTGGATCTCGACCAACTCGAGCAGCAATGTCACGATACGATAAACCGCAATCACGATAGGCAACAATTCGACCCTTATCAAAGTCGGAAACGTGATGGTATCCATTTCTCCTCCTTACACGAGGCATCACAACAACGTTTCACCAGGCAACGCCGGTCAATTGCTGTTTTGTGTATGAGAAATCGGTTGGAAACTTCCCTCATGTCAGCACGTTGTAGGTTTCGCTACCAGTGCCACCCTTGTGTGAATGCTCTGAAAAGCTAATCATTTGCATATCACAGCGTCTTCTTCCTGTCGGTTAAATTTCGCGTCTGTAGCATGTCATATTCGTGGTGTAGCAATTTTAATGGTCAGTAGTGTATATCTCTGGTTATCGCTACTTATAACATAATGTCATATGATGGCCAAAGATTGCACTTGGGTCTCCAAACTTACTATCACAGCCCCATTAAAAATCGCCATCAGATTACATGGTGTTCATTTAGCCTGCTCGAATCACACAGTTCATTAAAGATAGGAGAGAATATTCACGTATCGAGACTTTGTCTTGTGGGCAAGTAAACAACAAAAATTATATAAATAAATATACAAATGAAAATAAAAGTTATCAGACAATACTGGTCCCTCACAGTGCTAAAATTTTCTAGATTTTAGGTGTGTGCTCATACGTGTGACAAATAAATGTTATTACCAGAAAATCACCGTCCTTCGCACAGAAGTGCCACTGGCTCTCACAAGAGCTGAGCAGCACACACTATCACCTGAGTTACTTGCGCCTCAAAAGCAGCACAAAAGCGGCGTTTATTTTACCATGTTTTCCTGATAAGCAATTGTAGCTTACTCTAAAGAGTAGGGGCTAACACAAGTTAGCGAAGGCTGTGTGCCCAGTCATGCTGATAACAGTCGACTACGTGTAAATATGTTTTCGAAGAAGTGCTGGCACTTCTAGCCAACAGGTAACATGCTCGCGCTGCTTCAAATGATCTGTAATTTTACCATATTCTCTTTCATTACCCTCTGCTCCCTCTGCACAAATAACTTCATTCGTACAGACTGTAACGTACAGGTCGATAACCAGGTCTTAATTTTACAGTAATTGAATACGTTTTGTATTTTTATCATCTATTGTGTTGTGTCGAATCATTGTGTAATCATCTCATATGTGTGTTCAAAAGATTGTCTTGGAAATCTAGCTATCGCAGATCACTCCTGGCGAACTTCTGAAGGAAGTTCGACATTTTTGTAACACTGTTGAGCGAAGGCGAACGGAAGTATTTTGAAATTTGAGATGAAAGAGCTGAAGCATATTTTGGATAGATGGCACCGATTAATTTCGGTGGCGTCAGTATTATGTACATTTTCATTTAAACATACTATAAGAACTACCGTACTTGTTAGAACATATTTGAAATACAGTAAATCAATCTGCTGCTAGACACAACTACTACAAAACTCTCTCATACATATTTGAGTAGATGAGACGGAGAAATATCTATCGTAGCAGATATCATTTCTGTTCTCCCTCATAAGCAAATGAGACGTTATTACAGGAAGCCATCTTTATTTTCGACAATTCAGCGACACTCTAGAAACTCACCAATCACCGACCTAAACCCTCACATGATTGTCGATAGCGTTATAATAGTGCTGTATAAAAATCAGGTGACCTGACGTCTGTGAGCTATTCATTTGGTGATGGGTTAATGTGCTTTTTTATGAATAATTCATTTACTTTTGGGTTACTCCAGGACAACAAATGCATTCAATTGTTTTCAGAGACGATATTAGCACTACAAGGCACCTCTTTCAATTCAGTGCTAGAATTCACGAAAAGAGAATAACTGGTCGTAACCGCATCTCTTGACTATAAAAAAGATATAACATGTGGTCTCATTCCATCAGTCCAAATGACCATCCATTATTACTCTAAAATACGCTCATGGTGTTCTTGTGCCTATGAAAATTTCTGCCTACACTACACTCAGATAGCGCAAGTATACAGATGTTTACAAATATTTAAATAGAATAGCTGTGCATTAGAAAGTAGCAAGGGATCACCAGCTGTTCTCTCGATTCTCTTCGAAACACAATTGTTTATGTGGCGATTAGAAGCTGTTATTTTTTATGAGGAACATCATTTCCGATTGTAGCATTTTAAATATCCATTGTACATGCAGCACAATTTTAGCAGGATTTCCACGACGTTTGCACTATCTTGCAGATATCTAATTACGCCTCCTGCTTACAAGCTTTAATTTGATCATCATAGGACTGGCGTTACAAAATATTGCTTTAAGATTTGTTGCTCCAAACCTTTTCCTGTTAGGCAGTCACTATCAGCAACTATTAATTTCCAGTCTCAATTAATTTCGGTGAAAACTCGATTTTAGGAACCATGTATTCCTTCAGTTCTACGAAAGCATTTGGTTTCTACATTTTTAACGCAAAGTCATCGATTAACATGAACAGAGATGTATAGACTAACAGTACTCTAACAACCTAACACCGCGAAGAGATGTTACTGGACTTGTATTTTGGCGAGAACAGGATATAGGTTCATAGATGATCATAGTGATTTAGCTTTCCTAAGTTACTTCAACAAATTACCCTCACCTTATTTGTTCATTACAAGTTTATGGTCCATATGGCCGACAATTAAATCTAACCTTCACCCCGTCATTGAACCCGTGGTCTTGAATATCGCCTCATCTGTGCGATGGTATAGATGGGTGCGTGCATTACTGGTTAACATTCGATGGACTGGCTATCTTCTACTCAATAACAAGAGATGGTAGTAGTTATAAGTTGCGGAACCTTAGTGTTACTATTGTTTCTACAAGCAAACACATCTGCTGCTGCGTGAGATACTCTCACTTTCTCTTGACGTAGGAAACTGTTAATGTATGGAGTGTATAGATTCTGCTCTACCTTTGACGCCAGTGTGTTTAGCGACGTTGCATTCAAAGAAGTATCTGTATTCCTGTCAATAATGTGCATGTGGGATTACTAGTCCACAAGTGCGATGGGACCAATAGGATCCCGTGGCATTCCGTACCAAAATAATCTGAATGTCAGTAGGCCATCAGCCACCTATAATTGCTCCACATTAAGGCCAGTGCTGTTGACGCTCCAGTGAACTGAGAATTTTGTGATCTCTTGTGTAAAGTGACATGCAGGCTACTAACTATGTTACCTCATGATGGGCGCAAAAAGTCTAATGAATTGTAACCTCCCCCTTCCTAATAGGCCTACTGGATTTCCATATAACTGACCGTGATCGTATATGCTTCATAAAATTTTACAGTGAATATGTCTATCGTGGCCGATGGAAAATAACACCGGTTAGTTGGAGGAAAGTGTACAACAGATCCTTCTGAGGAAAAACTCTGTTAAAAACGTAATCCAAATACTGATGATAATTTTGAAACGTGTGGAATACACTGTATTCGCTCACGGACCACACAGGGAAGAAAAGGGTACCACGTACAATTTACTGCAAAAATTACTGATAGTACATAGAAAACCCTGATTAGCTAAAATGGGAATAATTAAACGGTCGTCAGCCCGCTAGGGCAGTGAATCTCTAGAATCTTAAGAAAGGTAACGGCAAATAAATTTAAGCAAATAATCATTGGTGTGGCAACAGAAGGTTGCCACACTTTTCCACAGCACAACAGTTCCCGAGAAAATAAGTGAATCAGAAAGCACTGAATTAGCAGCTACATGTTCTGACACACTAAATTTTGAAAGTAAAATTAAATGGAGTTTCTAGTTACGAAAATGTAACTAAAGCTTTGTTTATGTAAAAAAAAAAAAAATACCTTCAGTAACCTGAGTGTAAAGTAATCCAAAATTTAGAAAAAGGCAAGCAATTTACTTTTGACTATTGAAAGATTGAATTAAGTTTACTTTAAGCCAATAAGCAACTGATTTTACTTTTAATATAACAGCAATAAGATACATATCAAGCCAGCAGTCACTCGCTATGCTAAATACAGAATGAATGAAATGTGTACTCTTAATTTGTGTTGTATATTTAGTTATTAGTTTTTCCAGTGAAATTTTACGTTACTTTAAGTGAATGAAGTTTACACTCAAAATTGCAAATTTGTTGAGCCTCTGTTATACAACACAAGAGTGAACAGTTACTAAAGCTAAAAATTTACACTGAAACTGGTCATTGGCAAACACACAAAACAGGTAGTAAATAGTCAATCAGTTTTCATATTCTTACGGCACTCGGTGATTGCATGGAAAGGAAAGGGTTCCTGCCCGGTAATGACGTCTGAGGACAATGACAATACAGATGCCTTACAAGTTTTAACTATAGCAGGTTATTATTGAAGCACGTCATACTTCGTGAAAGAAATGTCACTGGGTAATACCTACGTGAGTTTCTAATTTTACCCTTATCAGTCTCCAGTGTTTTAGATGTTCATAAGACGGAAATGTAGCCGACGACAACGCTGAGCTGCCTCTGGCGGTGCTGTTCCTGGATGACAGCCCCCAGTCGTCTCCAGAGCCACGGATAATTATGGGACTGGCAGAAGTTAGAATTCTTCCGCCTGTCCACTCCTACCGTGCTCTCAATACGCGCGGGTTAACGAATTAGGCGCGCTTACACTGAGGCGACCATAGCTGCACCCCGCGTCTGCGCGAGCGCCGAACAAACACTTCCGCACTCTTCGATGACTCAAGTTGCTCTGCCTCCACTCTGCTTGCAACGCGTCAGACACTCTCCACATGCGAAAATAAACAATTGCACAGCTACTGCCATTCCTTCGTTACTATCTGTACCATTAAACAAAGATTCCTTGTCTATTACCTAGCAATTTGCAATATTTTCATTATTTTTACAATCAATTATATACAGCCAGAAATAAATACACTATTACATCGATTGCGTATTATATATACTTTCTGTAATAAACCTTACAGATTCTGAATCAGAATTGCAGTACACGTTATCAACGGATATTAAACGCCGATAAATTTTGAATGGTGCAGAAGGTATTTTATCGGCATTTTCGGTGTTACATGTGCCCCACATTCCCCCAGCTTTTTCCTGAAGAGAAAGAAAGTCAGAAAACGATCGAAGAAATACAAAATGAAATGCAGTTGCGTATATGCAAACCACTTTTGTCTACATAAGTTCTGTTAATCACTGATTAAGCTTCTCATTAATTATCATAATTATATGTGGGCATGTAACAGCATGACAACACTGTGTCATTATAACTGAGATCATCACAGTGTGCTGTAAAATATTTTATACAACAGGGAACTGTTCTGTATACATCCAGTGTTCCGTTCGTTTGCTTTTAAAGTCCTGTGTCATATATTTACGCTCATGACGTGCCCAACACATGTTAAGTAATGACTAATACAATATGTTGGCTTAAACCATTTTAACCCTTCGTCCGTGATGATGGTCCAAGACCGAAATTGATTGAGATCTAGGTTTAAAATAAAAACAGCTGATGGTTCAAATAAGCATATTATAAATTTCTTTCATATGTCATTGATGGCTATGCTGATTCAGATATAAATGACACATAGGTGCCATTCCTCGATTCTCACTGCGGTTTTCGAGAGGCTGTAAGAAAAATGCCGGAAATGGAAATTCCTTACCAACTATTGCAAATTGGGAATCCCTGTTCACCACTACCAGCTCGCTTGGTATTAGAATAATAAGATGCGCTGACTGCACAGTGGGTTAGAACTTGAAAAGCCTACTCTACATTTTGGAGTTGGGAATGAAACGTACACTACCCGGCAAAAATGTGAAACAGCCTGAAAACATTTTTGGATGCCACTGTAGCTTCATACACATACACGTCGGCTTGTATGTAAATGATTAGACTTGCAGTTCTCCGTAACAAGTAGAGGTGCCACCAAAATGCATTAATTTATTCATGTTTGGTGTTGTTACTGGCCCCGCTAGGTTATATCAGGGGCGTGAAGAGCAACAGATGTTGAGTGATTACTGTGAAAGATACGGAGGTTGCACGTACTCGTGTGAAACACTGTTATCAGCATCCGACAGATTTGCATGTCTCCATGTAGCTGGTTGGACCAATCGTGCAGTATCTAGGTTCGTGGGGCCGCGTACGCAGGTTGCTCATTGCGGTAGGCCGTGTAAACTGTGCCCTGTTAAGAACCTTCGAGACTTTCAATATTCTTATAGAGGTGAATCATCTGGCGTTTGAGCCACTTGGTAATGTTTCCAGCAATGTTCTGTGGTCTGACTGACTTCTCAAAATTTTCAGTATTTAACTGTACACAACCGATGATATGAAATGCGCTTCCCGGTTTCGTAGGAATTACGCCATCCATTAAACTCTTAGATTCGGTACAGCTGGAGGCTTGGGTTCCTTCTTTAATAAATCCGTCAACATCAATAAAAAATTAGCTTGCCCTGCATCCTACAAGTCTAGACTTTTGTGATAGTTCGAATTCCCTGCGCTCTTGAATTAACTTCAAAATACGTACCATGCGTTATATTTGATAGTTTGCTTACATCATTTTGCATTACTAATTGCGGAAGTGGTCATGCAATTTGCATTTAGTATTTTTTTCTTTTGTTCACAGACCTGATAATAAGTACAAGTCCCTCCACGTGTCATATCGAACATTAAAGTGAGGCCCTCTTATGCTATTTTTTGAGGTTGTCACGCAAAAGCTGTCTTCTTCCTGTGCTGATATGAGTACACAGCAGACATTTCCAGATAAGATTACTGTCACTCTTCAAAAATGGTTCAAATGGCTCTGAGCACTATGGGACTTAACAGCTGTGGTCTTCAGTCCCCTAGAACTACTTAAACCTAACTAACCTAAGGACATCACACACATCCATGCCCTAGGCAGGATTCGAACCTGCGACCGTAGCAGTCGCACGGTTCCGGACTGCGCGCCTAGAACCGCGAGACCACCGCGGCCGGCTACTGTCACTCTTATGACCCTACTAATGTTAAGCTTCAGTCAGTCTGCCACGCCAAAGAAGTAGCGCATATACACGTAGATGTAAAATTCAGTAGACAAAGGCAGAATAGCTACACGCACACACACATCATTCTGGCGGAAATATTCAGGTAAATATGAAATATATATTAAGGGACTGAATCAGGACCAAAACACATTTCACCGATAACTAGGGACATAAGTCAGTTTTAACTACCGTTGTTAGCAGGAAGAGTGTAAGAAAACTGTGCAACAAATGTACAACTTTTAGCTGCGTTGCATGGATCGTTCGAAACAATTTAGAAAATTGTTTTCTAATTTTGCAAACAGCAAATATGATGATCAAAAAGTAACAACTCTTCGTCAGCGCTCAGACTAAGGACTAAAGGGATGCAAATATCACGCAGTGACATTTTCATCGATATAATGTGCGTGGAACAATTTAGAGGAACCTTTTGATTTACGTGTCCTATTTTATGAAACATTTAAGGACACTAATGTTGATCTCATATCACGAAAAGCTGTAGGACCTCTCATTGTTTCACCGATTCAGAAGTACCTGTAAGTGAGTGATGAGTGTGTCATAGGCGATTCTTATAATTTCGCGAATTTGACAGTCCTTTACGTTACATGAACATATTTTTTGCTTTTAGCCTAAGAGGTTTAGAAAGATAATTTGTGCTTTAGGGTTTGAAAGAGTTGTACGGCTCGGATTTTTCCTCACAGATTACAATATGTGAGGGCTTGCTACCATTTAGGTACGTTTTACTTAATTTTAGTTGATTTCAGTGAGTATTTTTCAGTATTACCAGCAGTGAAAGTACTGTAGGTAATAAAATATATGAATGTCATTAACTACAGGCACTTTTCTAATACACTAGGTGTCATATTTCATGTTACACAAAACATTCTCCCCGCAAAAATGGGATCAGGACCGCTCTGAACTGAACTGTTCAGTGCCAAAGAATAACAGGTCTTCCAAGTGCTTCAAATCACATGTCTTTGGAAGTACTGCTAAGATTCTATACTAAGCAAAATGTGCTGCCGTTGAAACAATCTATGTGTGCATGAGTCGAGCCTTGAATGGTGGTCTACCTGCAAATTTGCTAATTTCAGTGCCCTATACCGAGAAATTAACAGCTGGATTTTTCTGGCACTGTGGCAGATTATGGATGACACGTTTGGTAACATTTTTTTCCTAGTACAATGAACCAACTAGTTATAACTACAATAATTTTGTTATGATTCGATGCGACTGAAGAAGACATTTGCCATCTGTAGTTCGAACGCCTTGACAACTGACCCCCGTGGCGACATGTTTTCGTGGAATGAAGCACATACCCTTTATATTGTGGGCCTCGAAGAGTTGAGATGTAGTGAAATCTTGGAATTTACATACCTTGTCTATCGCACAATCAGAACAATGTCTGGCTTCATGGCTACACGTACTCAAAACTCTTAACATTGACTAAGACACCAACTCGTCGATCCAGCTGCTATATTCTGTGGTTAGAAACGTTCAGGCACCTGCTCGTTCCACAGGTCCCATACATACTTCAGATATTGGATGGGAGGTCGTCGTTCTACAGAGACAGTGAATAACTTTCGGGAGGGATTTCGACTAGTTTCAGTTATTTTCGAACAGTTGTCAGCGATTATTGCCTCAGAGACTATCCTGTCAGAGCTTAGATGAGGAAAACACAGCAATTAAGTATTTTGTGTAACAAAGCAAAAGTACACTTTTCTATGTAGACAACTGCAAAGAGATTGCAGATCGGTCCATTCTGAAGTGGGCTTACGAAGTCAGGAGTAAGTTATTAATTGAACTTTTTTTTCAAGTTGTGATGGCTGCTATGTAAAGCATGGCTTTAGAAAGTCTGCAGTAAATCCCTCCCATGTCTCCCTGGACAACACAGCCAGTAAACTATCTTCTATGAATCTTCCTTTCTCGACATCTTCTGAACACATGACAGTTTGTAAGGAAATGCAGCATCGAATTTCTGCAGCATTCCTTGTTCCTTTACCACTCCTTCTAATAAGAGTCAGGAAACCAGATGCTGTAGCACGTAGTTTAAACCCAGTCTGTATGCTGGTCGGTTGTATACTGCATCCGTAATTGATGCTTGCGTAAGTTTACTGCACAAGAAGACAAGCGGGAAACAATAAAATGTTTAAGGTAATCTAGCTCTTTTTCTCCTAGCTGAAATCTAGCAAATTGTGGGACGAATGAGAATCACCAACTATCTGAGATGAAGCAAGAAGTTGGCACAAGCAGTAAGAGCTGCCGTCTTTGACTGCTTAGCATGTTACAGCTGAACAGTGGCTGAAAAGCACCGAAATCCGGTGACAAATAACGTACAGAAGCAGAAAGCCGGATGGAAAAATTATGACTACTCGCGGGTTGAGAAGGTGTGTGATGTTATTCCAGTGATTACACAATCGAGTCAAATTTACAAATAACTTGGCAATAAGGGTCCAGTTGCCAGTATGGGATTGCACCTGCTCTGCCCAGGATCATTGCTTTGGTTCTGCTGGGAAAGGTGTCATAAAGTTAGTCCCCTGAGACAAGCTGGCCCACAAATGTTTGAACCGGTCTTTGAGACCAGTATACAGATGCCCGAGCTGGGTCTACACATGTTCTGGCGGGTACAGACCTGGGGATTTCGCTGGCCACCGGACCACCACAACGTCAGGCAGATAGTTCATAAAGACACGTGCCATGTTTGATTGAGTATTGTCCTGTTCAAACACGAGGACGCAGGCTGTCCGTGTCACACCGTTGTGTCAGAATTCCCTGAATCACTATCAGCCCTGACCTGAAGTCCTGCATGACGTCTTCCCCAACCATAACCTCAGGAGTAAAACCGATGTGCCTCTCCAAAACACATGAAGAGTGGGACATCCCACCAGGTAGCCTCAGAGTCGCCTATGACGTCAATTCGGGGGAGTTCCTGTTTTCCCACATTCAGCGTTTCACTACTATACAATTCTGTGTTCCAAGCGTACATTCTCAGAAAATTCTGCCACGAATGAAGGGCTACCTTTGACAATAGTGGATTTGTCGTGGATACAAATGCCCTTTCTGGCAGTGCTAGTCTACTTTTGATCTCCTCCTTGCTCCGTCCGTTATTGGTTATTTTGTTGCCTAGGTAGGAGAATTCCTTAAATTCATAAACTTCATCACTATCAATCCTAATGTTAAGTTTTTCACTGTTCTTCATTATTTTCGTCTTTGATTTACTATTACTCGATATTTTGTAATTATTAAGTTGTTCATTCCATTTAGGAGACCATGTAGTTCTTCTGCACTTTCCCTCAGGACAGCAATGCCATCAGCAAATCAATCATTGATATTCTTTCACCTTTAAATTCCACTGCTGAACCTTCATTTTATTTCCGTCATTGCTTCTTCGAGCACTTCGTTCTTGACTCTTGTACATATTGTATGGTACCAGTCTCTCACTGTAACTTACCCCTGTTTTTTGTTTTAGAATTTCGAACATCTTGCACCATTTTACATTGTCGAACGCCTTTTCCAGGTCGTCAAATCCTGTGAACGTGTCTTGATTTTTCTTTATTATTGCTTCCATTATCAACCGCAACGCCTCTCTGATGCCTTGACCTTCCCTAAAGCCAAACAGATAGTCTTCTAACATTTCCTTAATTTTCTTTTCCATACCTCTGTACATTATTCTTGTAAGTAAGTTTGATGGATGAGCTCTTAAGCTGATTGTGTGATAACTCTCGCACTTGTCAGCCTTTGCAGTCTTCGGAATTGTGTGGATGATATTTTTCCGACAGTCAGATGGTATATCACCAGGCTCATACAATTTACTCCCGACGTGACTCGTCGTTTTGTTGCCACTTCCTCCATATATCTTAGAAATTTTAATGACATGTTATCAATACTTTCTTCCTTATCTGGTCTTAAGTCTTCCAAAGTTCTTTTAAATTCTGATTCTAATACGGGATCCATTCTCTTTTCTAAATCGCCTTGTTTGATTTTCTTTCAGATCAGACCCTTCATAGAGGTCTTAAATGTACTCTTTCCGCCCATTCGCTCTCTCCTCTGCACTTAACAGTGGAATTCCCATTGCACTCTTAATGTTACAGCCCTTGTTTTTAATTTCACCGAAGGTTGTTTCGACTTTTCTATATTCTGAATCAGTCCTTCAGACAATAATTTCGTTTTCGATATCTTCACATTTTTCAAGCAGTCATTTCGTCTTAGTTTCACCGCCCTGTATAACTTCTGTAATGCACTTTTCTGATCTGTCCATTCCTGTTCAACTGTACTATCTACTGAGCTATTCCTTATTGCAATATCTATAGCTTTAGATAACTACTCTTCATCACTTCTACATAGCGACCTGATTTTATATCAACTCTTGGGTATGCCATAGAATCCAGTATCTCCTTTAGGAATCTCTGTCTGACCATGATGTAATCTAACTAGAATCTTCCCGTATCTCCTGGCGTTTTCGAAGTATATGTCTTTCTCTTGTGATTCTCGAATAAAATATTCGCTATTACGTGGTCTCCTACTACCTAGCTCATTCTGTCGCATAAGCCTCTCTTCTGTTCCTTCCCATATAATCGCTTTCCATTCCCCCTTGACTATTAGATCTTCATCTCCCTTTATGTACTGAATTATCCATTCAGTATCGTGAGGTACTTACTCTGTCTTTTCATCTTCCGCTTGTGAAGTTGGTATCTATCCCTGAAGTATCGCTGTCGGTGTTCGTTTTCTATCGATTTTGATGAGAACAATCCTATCACTGAACTGTTCACAGTAACACACACTCTTCCCTATCTTGCTAGTCATAACCATTCCTATCCCGTTATACCATTTCTGCTGCTGTTGCTCTTACTCTGTACTTATCTGATGAGAAATTCTCGTGTTCTTTCCATTTAACTACACCGAACTGCTCTGTACGTAGACTGAGCCTTATCATTTCCCTTTTAGTTTTTCTAGCATGCCTACCAGGTTAAAACTTCTGAGATTCCACGCCTCGACTCACACGACGTTGTCCATTCGTTTCTTATGGTCACCTCCTCTTGGCAGCTCCCTCCCGGAGATCAGAATGTGGGAGTAGTTTGGAATCTTTTGCGTATGGCGAGGTCATCATGACAATTTTTCAGCAGCAGGCTACAGGTACTGTGGATACAAATTATGCGCCTTTAACGCACTAACGCAGTGGTTTCCATTGTCCTCTGTATCCCTGTGCCCTTGATCATGCTGAGTCTAGGGACAGTTTCCAACCGCAAACACAAAAGTGTGTCCTGAACCTCTATTTGCTCATGTGACTACTTATGCATGATCTGACAAGCCTGTCTAATGGAGACCCACAATGACGCCCTTTTGAAATTGGGTCAGCCGCTGATAGCATTGTCTCATACGATTACGGGGCATTTCCGTATCCTTCACAGGGAATACTGAACGTCTGGTGCCGCTGACGCCCCTTAAATATCTTACCAGGACTAGTAACCACACTAAACACGAACAACACTGAAACACTCTAGTGGCCCTTCCACCAGTCACGGAAGATTGCACCTCTACTTATTTACCCATTCGCCGATGTTGTATACGTGTACAAAGTTACGTTCACATCCGACCATGTATTTTGAGTACTTCGCTTTTTTGTGAGGTAAAAATATCCATTAACCACAATCAGTATTACATATATATTTCATTCAGTTCCTCATACTGAATTATTAGTGCAATTGAAATCGCTACGAGATAAAGTGAGCAGTCCTTTAACGAACAGTTTTGTTTAGTTGAAAATAGAAACTAATTTTGCTTTCTTTCTCATATATGTGCTTTCCTATAGATGTGCTCCTCTGTAAATATGATCATCGGTTTGGCTCACAGCGCTGATAACAAGGACCGAGTGCACTGACGCAGTGGTTAGCATAATGGACTCTCATTCCGGAGGGTTTCAGTTCAAATTCCTACTTGTTTATCCGCATTTAGGTTTTCTTCGATTTCCCTCAACAGCTCCAGGCAAATGTCAGCATTGTCCCTTTGACAGAGCACAGCCCATTTCCTTCCGCATGCTTGAAACAATCCGAACTTGTACTCCACCTCTAATGACCTCGATGTCGGTGGAACTCTAAGCCCTGCTTTTCCTCTCTTGTTTTTGATAAAGACTGACAGGGCTGGAGTATCTCAATATAATTTGATTCCCAATTTGAACGAACAAAGTTAGCGCTACATAAATTGTTTCTTAGTGTGAGGTAACGACAGAAACAAAACATTAAGCAGCTATATTCCGTTTATCATTTATAGAAAAACAATTATTTGATCCCAAGTCAAGAACAACAACCGTGAGGCATCATACCACCTCTAGTATAAAAGCGTCGGACAAAAATATGAAAATTACAGCAGTTCAAAAGAAAAACGCCTTTTGCATGCTGCGCATTAAGTACTTCTCTTTTTGGATCTTGTGACCCCAGGGGCATTTCGTCATACTTACAAGGCATCTTCAATGGGTGGCCTGAAATATTACATGATTTTTTTCGTTTGCACATATAGGTTATCGTTTGTACATACAGTTTATAGATTTTAATCAGTTCATTGAGGAAACACTGCGACAAATGTATACTAGAACGTAAGTGAAGATGCTAGCCAACCCTGCAGTTTTCTCTGTTGTATCTGATCACGAGCGGCACCTATGCAATGTCCTCAGCACGTTGCAAGTGCCAGGTCAGAACATCATTCTTGTAGTTGTGAATGTATTACGTCGGTGCTAAGTAAATTCCAACATGGCCAAACTGTTGGCGCTCCTATGATGGGTTTTTTCGTAATCAAGGTAGCAGAAGTATTCGGTGTTTCAAAAAACACCGTATCGAAGATTTATACCGCATGCAGAGAAACCAGTAAAACATTTGTCGCTATGACGCAACTTGGACGAAAGTATGTTTTGTGTTATCGTGACGGACGATCATCGAAGAGGATTGGGATGGAAAATAAGATAACGACAGATGCGAAAGTCATGCAGAACTGTATGTGGCACTCACGAATCGTGTCCTGTTTCACAGTGTTTCCAACTTCTGACCGAGTTTAAGTAGCAAGGGTGAAATATTGCGGGGATTCGGTAACGATACGGGTAGCGATATCATAGGATTCCATGGGCCCCATAATTACTCTGCAAGATCGCGTTACTTCCAACGGTTTTGTGACCATTCTGGCCTATCATATCCATCCCGTGGGATAATGTTTGTTCCAAGTGCTGAGTTCCAAAACGACAGGCCTCCTGTTTACACAGATCGCGTCGTGGAGGTCTGGGATTGTCAGCAAAATGGTTTAACATTCCTTTAATAAACAAACAGCACCCGTATTTACGCATTTCGATAGGACTGAAAGCTGTTATGAATGCCAACAGTTTTCCTATTCGTATAAGGGATTACCAAATAATGTGCTGTGTTTTTGTTGCTTCCGTGTTTTTCTCCGCCCCTTGAGTTTCATCATCATCATATTGGACTCAGTTAATTAAGGCCACAATGGGCGAAACGATAAAATACCTGACGGCTTACCAGAGAGGACATTATCATCGTTGATAAAGAACGTCCGTCCTCAGAGACCAAAAACAGGAAAAGTTAACGTAATATTGGTAAACTGCAGGAGTATCCAGGGCAAGGTTCCTGAATTAGTATCTCTTATTGAAGGAAATAGTGCGCATATAGTATTAGGAACGGAAAGTTGGTTAAAACCGGAAGTGAACAGTAACGAAATCCTAGACACAGAATGGAATATATACCGCAAGGATAGGATAAACGCCAATGGTGGAGGAGTATTTATAGCAGTAAAGAATTCAATAATATCCAGTGAAGTTATTAGCGAATGCGAATGTGAAATAATCTGGGTTAAGCTAAGTATCAAAGGTGGGTCAGATATGATAGTCGGATGCTTCTATAGACCACCTGCATCAGCAACCGTAGTAGTTGAGCGCCTCAGAGAGAACCTGCAGAACGTCGTGAAGAAGTTTCGTGATCATACTATTGTAATAGGGGGAGACTTCAATCTACCAGGTATAGAATGGGATAGTCACACAATCAGAACTGGAGCCAGGGACAGAGACTCTTGTGACATTATCCTGACTGCCTCGTCCGAGAATTACTTCGAGCAGATAGTTAGAGAACCAACTCGTGAAGCTAACGTTTTAGACCTCATAGCAACAAATAGACCGGAACTTTTCGACTCCGTGAATGTAGAAGAGGGTATCAGTGATCATAAGTCAGTGGTTGCATCAATGACTACAAGTGTAATAAGAAATGCCAAGAAAGGAAGGAAAATATATTTGCTTAACAAGAGTGATAGGGCACAAATCGCAGAATATCTGAGTGACCACCATCAAACGTTCATTTCTGAGGAAGAGGATGTGGAACAAAAATGGAAAAAAATTCAGAAACATCGTCCAGTACGCCTTAGATAAGTTCGTACCGACTAAGGTTCAAAGCGAGGGGAAAGATCCACCGTGGTATAACAATCATGTACGAAAGGTACTACGGAAACAAAGAAAGCTTCATCATAGGTTTAAGAGTAGTCGAATCATAGCTGATAAGGAAAAGCTGAACGAAGCGAAAAACAGCGTAAAGAGAGCAATGAGAGAAGCATTCAACGAATTCGAACATAAAACATTGGCAAACAATCTAAACAAGAACCCTAAAAAGTTTTGGTCATATGTAAAATCGGTAAGCGGATCTAAATCCCCTATTCAGTCACTCGTTGACCACGATGGCACCGAAACAGAGGACGACCGAAGAAAGGCAGAAATACTGAATTCAGTGTTCCGAAACTGTTTCACTGCGGAAAATCGTAACACGGTCCCTGACTTCAGCCGTCGCACGGACGCCAAAATGGAAAATATTGAAATAAACGATATCGGAATTGAAAAACAACTGCTATCACTTAGTAGTGGAAAAGCATCCGGACCAGACGAGATACCCTTAAGATTCTACAGTGATTATGCTAAAGAACTTGCCCCCTTTCTATCAGCAATTTATCGTAGATCGCTGGAAGAACGTAAAGTACCTAGCGACTGGAAGAAAGCGCAGGTCGTTCCCATTTTCAAGAAGGGTCATAAATCAGATGCGAATAATTATAGGCCTATTTCGCTTACGTCAATCTGTTGTAGAATAATGGAACATGTTTTGTGTTCTCGTATTATGACGTTCTTAGATAATACAAATCTCCTTCATCATAACCAACATGGATTCCGCAAACAGAGATCATGTGAAACTCAGCTCGCCCTATTTGCCCAAGAAATTCACAGTGCCGTAGACACTGGCGAGCAGATTGATGCCGTATTCCTGGACTTCAGGAAGGCATTTGATACGGTTCCGCACTTACGTTTAGTGAAAAAAATACGAGCTTACGGAATATCGGACCAGGTTTGTGATTGGATTCAGGATTTCCTAGAAGAAAGAACACAACATGTCATTCTTAACGGTTCAAAATCTGCAGATGTAGAGGTAATTTCGGGAGTACCGCAAGGAAGCGTGATAGGACCTTTATTGTTTACAATATACATAAATGACTTAGTTGACAACATCGGTAGCTCCGTGAGGATATTTGCAGATGACACGGTTGTCTACAAGAAAGTAGCAACATCAGAAGACTCGTACGTACTCCAGGAAGACCTGCAGAGGATTAATGCATGGTGCGACAGCTGGCAGCTTTCCCTAAACGTAGATAAATGTAATATAATGCGCATACATAGGGGCAGAAATCCATTCCAGTACGATTATGCCATAGGTGGTAAATCATTGGAAGCGGTAACGACCGTAAAATACTTAGGAGTTACTATCCGGAGCGATCTGAAGTGGAATGATCACATAAAACAAATAGTGGGAAAAGCAGGCGCCAGGTTGAGATTCATAGGAAGAATTCTAAGAAAATGTGACTCATCGACGAAAGAAGTAGCTTACAAAACGCTTGTTCGTCCGATTCTTGAGTATTGCTCATCAGTATGGGACCCTTACCAGGTTGGATTAATAGAAGAGATAGACATGATCCAGCGAAAAGCAGCGCGATTCGTCATGGGGACATTTAGTCAGCGCGAGAGCGTTACGGAGATGCTGAACAAGCTCCAGTGGCGGACACTTCAAGAAAGGCGTTACGCAATACGGAGAGGTTTATTATCGAAATTACGAGAGAGCACATTCCGGGAAGAGATGGGCAACATATTACTACCGCCCACATATATCTCGCGTAATGATCACAACGAAAAGATCCGAGAAATTAGAGCAAATACGGAGACTTACAAGCAGTCGTTCTTCCCACGCACAATTCGTGAATGGAACAGGGAAGGGGGGATCAGATAGTGGTACAATAAGTACCCTCCGCCACACACCGTAAGGTGGCTCGCGGAGTATAGATGTAGATGTAGAATGCGGCGATCAATTCCCAGTCGTGCAATGGGTGCCACATTGTATTCCGCAATTCATACCGTTCTAAAACGTTCTTTCCGCATTCCAGGGTCAAGTGCCGTTGGTTAATACGGAACTCCAAGTGTCCTTGCACATTCAGTCTGGTGAATATAGGTTCTAGGCAAGAGTGTGACGGTTAGATCGATTTATTTCTTTTGACCTATAACTTAACTATTAACTGTTGTAGACTGAAAGAAAGCGAAAGATGTTTGCAGTCACTGAAAATGAAGCATGACGATTTTTATGCAAGCACACGGCATGCCTTAGCGTTCTTTGGTCCCTATCATCCGTTGCACAGCACGTCACTGTATATGGCCCAACAGTTTTGTGCCGGCCGGAGTGACCGTGTGCTTATAGGCGCTACAGTCTGGAACCGAGCGACCGCTACGGTCGCAGGTTCGAATCCTGCCTCATGCATGGATGTGTGTGATGTCCTTAGGTTAGTTAGGTTTAAGTAGTTCTAAGTTCAAGGCGACTGATGACCTCAGAAGTTAAGTCGCATAGTGCTCAGAGCCAGAGCCAACAGTTCAGAGCTGTTGGCCATATCGTATAAGTGTAACTGATTAACAGGGACTGCCGGTTGGCAAGAATTCAATTTCGTGTTTATACGAATCCAGAAAACTTCCATCTCACCTGCAGCATCTCTAATGACGATGTAACTGCAGGAATTGTGTGAATTTGGGTTCTGCTGATAGTAAAGTAACGCTGCCGTTAACATTACGATTCTGTCTTCTATAGTTTACATCAGATAACATTTTGTGTTTTCTGTGACCGTTTACCCTTTCCGGATATGTGTTATTGACGTGCTTTTTGCTCCATGGACCTACTTAATTAATGAGATACTTTGGTTTTCTTATTAACAATTACTAAAGACATACTTTGTGCTTCAAGATCATGGAGTCCAATTTTTGCTAGTAGTGCTACGATTACTATTCTTGTTATCATTACTATTGTTATTATTATTATCATTATACTGAGCCACAGATCTTCGTATTTGTATAAATTAGCGATATAATGGCGAAACATTTCATTCATTTTACCATAATATCCATTTTCAACAACTATAATCGTATATAATGAAATGAAAAATAAAGTCACCAATTTCTAGCACTTAGTGCCCTTCTTCACAAGATCACGCCTAATGCCAATAATCTGGCAGGCATAATCTTCTGAAGAAGGTCACTAAGTGCCCGAAACCGGAAAACAAATTACATTTCTTTTGTGAAACTGGTTGATTATTATTTCATTTTATCCTTTTCACTCACATCGTAAACAACTTTTCCAGCTGTAACCAATTCGGCACAAATTGAAGATGACTGAAACAAGGAAACGAGTTATTACTCTAAAAGTAAAATATTTCCATTTTTATTTAGATTCGTGCTCTGACAGTAGCACATTTAGCAAGCAACCAAACAAGGTTAGCACTTCCTACAACAGTTCGTAATACTACATGGTTGAAAACTGTCGGGATCAACCTTAAGATCACCCTCATCACTGTAAGGTGTGTGAGGTATGTTGTCGGCACGTAACTGGTCTCACTTTTCACTCTAGGATACCTACAGTTCGTAACATGGTTACCTGTCGAAAACAGGAATCTGGAAAAAGAAACAGAACTACTGCAAACAACCCAGAAAATTTGAAACGTAGTTTCGAGGCATTACTTAATGCAGTGAATGCAGACCACTGTGAAAGCGATACTAACGGCACGTAACAGCTCAAACTATCTGTGGGTAAGATCCAATAAACTGAAATAAAGCCTTGATTTACGAACAGAACATTCTGCAGTAATATAAAGGATATTTCGATTTCAGCAAAGAGTTTACCACATAATGTGACACTAATTATTGACGCTGTTCTGTACGTCTCGGCAGGAATAGGTACTTGGACTCAGAGCTGTGAGCGGGAAGGAGATGGTACATCGTCTGCCCTTCGTTGGATTGCTGCTGGCGCTACTGGCACCATCAGGTGGTCACCGGAACCCTCCACATGCCAAAAACCTAGTTCGCCACTACTAATCCGTGCTGAAAACGAAGCCAAGTGGTCTACAGACGCCAAAGCTGGTGAACGGCAGGATGACAAAGCAGGCCAGTCTTAGCAGTCCAGATTTTGTGATGACATTCGACTTCGGTGATGATGAGCTGAAACAATAACTACTGGACAACGGTGGCTACAACCCCAAATCTGCTGAACCATACCAAGTGATGGGTCAGTACTACAGATGGAGATACACTACCAGTAATTAAAATCATAAAATCTTGACCGTTGTTCCATATTAATGGAGTGTGAAGTACGAGATGTGGTAGGGTTATGCCGTAAAAACTGAGACTAAGTTAGACAAATGTTTCACAGTTTGGTGTGGCCCGGCTGTTATACCATGAAACACAGAATCCCCTTCAGACGGCAATGAAACGTTGTATTCTCGTCAGCAGACGATAACAGAGATGACGGATGGCATGGTGGGGCAAAATGTCTGAAACACTTAGCAAAGTCTAGTGCTATTCGCCAGTTAGCATACTGTAGCAATCCGAGCAAAAGGAGACTTTAGCTCCTCCAAAACGTTACATAATTGTTTCATGGAAAGGTCCTACAGTCCAAGACAGGTGCCGCGCACGATACTGAACACATTACTTTGCTTCTGTCCTGCTCTTATCTTGTATTGTTATAGACATTGCCTTCTCGTCAAAAAATGGCAGCAGTACAATTTGTAGTGTCTTTGTGGCATACAGACAATTCCCAGCGATCCTTATTAACATTCAGGGGCTACCTATCTACGGGCACATTGAGCAGGTGCTGTACTATGGTCAATGAAAGTACAGATACGCTACTTCATACTGTAACCAACAAGAGCAGCGTGAGGTCAATCCAGTGATGAATAAGAAAAATCCCGTAATGTGGCTGGTGGATAACAGGTGTATATTCTTGAAATGAAATGCTTCATTTACACTTTTCCTTAGTTTGAAAATATGTAGTTTTATTTCCTAATCCACACCATCATACGTTTATCGAAGTTAATAATGGTGAACACCCAACATATTGTTATTGAAATTTTTGGATTCAATAAACGAATGATGGTATGCATACGGACATAAAATTATACGTTATTAAGCAGGTCACACTCTGTATCAGTACCGGAAAAATTAGATGCTCAAATGAATATTTTTTCTTATTCGTGTTTATTCAGTTGCAGACTCCGCATCGTAACTGAAATTGCTGGTAATGTTACATCAGTGTACCAGTTTGAAGACCCATAGTTATTCTCTCCCAATGATCGTAATTATGTAGTCGAAGCAAGAACCCTTGGCCATGGTACGGCTATGGGAATCTATAAGGGTTGCCCAGAAAGTAATGCATGGCATTTATTTTTCTTCGGCAGTTCTTTATTAATAATGAGAATTACGCACACGAAAGAACAGTGTTTTGTGTACACAGCCTATTTTTCCACGTAATCTACATCCCGTTCCATGGGCTTCCTCCAGCGCGAAACAAGGGAGGTTATACCCTGTCGATACCAATGCTTGCCCTGGTGGCGGTGCCAGTCCTTCAATGTGTGAATCACCCCAACGTCCTCAAAATTTCTTCCACGAAAGGCGTCTTTTAATGGCCCAAAGAAGTGGAGGTCCGAGGGGTCTAGATCAGAGCTGTAGGGTGGATGGCGTAACACTGTCCAAGCATGTTTTGGCATGTGTTCAGCAGTCCTCAGACCTATGTGGGGCCGAGCGATATCGTGTTGCAGCAAAACATCTCCTGAGTTGAAGTGGCGCCAAAGTCGAGTTGAAGTGGCGCCAAAGTCGTCGGGAGCGCGTTTTTACTTTTGTTAATGTCTTTCCATATGTTTCTAAATTAGTGGTACGGCCTCGTGGCATCACATCAATGAGAATCACGCCTTCACAGTCGCAGAACGCGGTAATCATGAACTTACCGGTGGAAGCAGTTGCTCTGAGTTTTGTCTTCTGTGGGGAGTGGGAATGGCGCCTTTCCATAGACTGTAGTTTCGTTTCGGTCTCAAAATGGTGAACCCAGGTTTCATCACCTGTCACAATGAGGGCAAAGAAGGTCTCCCGCTAAGTTTCAAAACGTTGTAACAAATCAAGACTTTTTTTCTCTCATATTGTGATACAACGCTGGAGGCCGTTTTACCTATCTTACACACACTTCTGAATATCCAACAGTGTGGATAATAGCATCTACACATCCTTTGCTTACTGACAGATGCAGCGCCAACTGCCGAGTCGTAATGCGTCTGTCCTCGAGAATGACAATATCGGCTCGCTGCAGCATGTCGTATTGACAGCCGTGGGTGGTCTCCCCGACCGCTGAAAATCGTATAGCTCCGCCGAAACACCTTCTGACGGCCTCACAGCGACTAACTGCACTACTGTCGACAGCAGATACTCCATAGACTTGAACAAGCGTTTGTGAATATTCCCCACAGTTTCTTTCTTTGGCCGGCCGATGTGGCCGAGCGGTTCTAAGCGCTGCAATCTGGAACCGTGTGGCCGCTACGGTCGCAGGTTCGAATCCTACCTCGGGCATGGATGTATGTGGTGTCCTGAGGTTAGTTTGGTATAAGTAGTACTAAGTTCTAGGGAACTGATGACCTCAGATGTTAAGTCACATTGTGCTCATAGCCATTTGAACCATTCTTTTTTCTTTCTTTTCAGTGAGAAATTCAATGACGGCGCGTTGCTTGTAACGTACATCACCTACAAACGCCGTTTTGAAACTGTCCTGCAACTACGCTATCTGTCGGATATGACGGAAACTTGGAGTGCTGACTCAGGAGACTTCAAATAATACATACGTAATGTTTCGAATTTTTTGGCTGATAAACAAAAGCGGCTAATTACTTTCTGTGCAACCCTCGTACTACTGACGCCAGTACTCAACTGATATGGTTTCATGGTGACTGCATGCACAGAAAGCGAACAGTTCCAGCTTTTGCTCGTGGCACCTGGTGTTCGTGAGCAGAGTATGCCCATAGCTCAAACACTACTGTCCTTAGGATAAACAGATTATGTCCATAATGAATACAAAGTATTGCAATATTTTTGTCAGAGAATGTATCTCTCGCAATCGGTTAAATTGAAGTTCTTAAGTATTGTTACTCTATCTCTTCATCTTCAACTTGCGACGTCGGCATGTACACCTGAACTATCGTTCTCGGTCTTGATTTGCTGTTGATTCTGATGAGAACAAACCTTTCACTGAACTGTTAATAGTAACACACTTTCTGCATTATTTTCCGATTCATAACGAATCCTACTGCCGTTATAGCATTTGATACTACTCTATTTTCATCCGACCAGAAGTCCTTGTCTTGTTTCCATTTCACTTCTCTGACCTCTCTGTTATATCGAGACTGAGCCTTGGTAATTCCCTGTTCGGGTCTTCTAGCTTGCCTACCACGTTCAGCCTTCTGGCATTCCAAGCCCTGACTTGCAGAATGTTTTCCTTTCGTTGATTATTCAATCTTTTCCTCATGGTCACCTCCCCCTTAACAGCCCCCTCACCGACTTACGAATGGGTGCTATTCCAGAATCTTTTCCCAATGGAGAGGTCGTCATGACACTTTTACAATTATAGGCTACGTATCCTGTGGATACACATTATGTGCCTTTAATGGTTTCAATTGCCTTCTGCACCCACATGCCTTTGATCATTGCTTATTATTCCGTCTTTTGGGTCGGTTTCCCACCCTAAGGACAAGAGAGTGCTGGATCTCTGTGTGCTCTTTCGCCCTCTGTGACAAGACCGATGACAGAATGAGGGAGACTTCTTATGCCGGGAGTCTTCGGCTGCCAATGCCGATTATTCATCAAGATTTAACTGGTGGCGGTTTTCGAACTCGAGACCAAGGTCGTCTTGATAAATAACCAAAGACGCCATCACTAGACCACTCTCTGCTCTAAAGGGTTTTCAGACCAGACATTCTGAGCAAGCTTACAAGAATCAGTGTTTCAGGTACCAGTTTAAATTGCAGCTCTCTCTCATTTTGTAGGTGGTAAACTGAAGCCTCCCCGTATTACTGCAGCTTGATCAGGAAACTTATTCGTGATGTTCTCCAAGATGTGACTGAAACGCTCTATCACCTACAGTTCCTGACACTTGCTGTCTATAAAGACATCCAACTGATACGTTTGAACACCATTTGACGCTTACCTTCAGCCAGACTGTTTCACAATCTGAGTCTGTAATAGTTTCACTAGTAAAGAGGTCTTTTCGGCAATAAACACACCGCCATTATTATGACCTAATCTTTTCTTGCGATGCATGTTCCAATCTGAATTTGTATTTCGTTGCTGTTCACTTCCGGTTTCAGCCCATATTCTGTTCCTCATGCTATGTGTCTATTATTACGTTTGATAACGAGGCTAATTCTCGGACACAAACACTGAGATCCCTGCACATGAAAGTTTTCTGTTTCCTATTTGCAAGGCCGGAAGTTCTCCTCTTAACCTAATGTGGCTGAACTTTCTCCGACTTTGGCAGGCATATCGGCAATGACGCTCAGAAAGGGTCCTTCATACCATAGGCAAAGGAAAAAAGAACCAAGTGCAAGACCTACGTACTCTGCTGCCTGAGTACACGCACCCTTTCGAAAGTGCACTCCTGATCCATTAAGAGATTATGTCCAAGATTTTGCCCGAATTTTTCTTGTTCCTACATTCTCTCAGTTCCCACGCCTGTAGTACGTTGACAAGAATACACCTCCTTCTATGGCTCTTAGTTTCTCTTTCTATCGAATCTATTTCACTCTTTGTGTAATTTAAATCAGATTTGAGACGTGGCGTATTCCTTCCATTTATTAACTCGCTTGGAACTGTACTGTTCCTTTTTTCATATGTCACCCACGGTATATGCATATGACTTTTCAATCATGCACACTTTAATTTTAGTAGCTTCTCTATTTACATCCGGCTCCGTAGCCAAATGGTCAGTGTAGATCGGAGCCACGCGCAAAACTCAGCTTCGATTCTCGGCACAGACAGTGATTTCAGTCTCATGTGACCAACCCGACAGCAGCCGAGAGAACGGTGTGCTGACCACCCGATCTTCCATACACCACGTAAAAGTGACCTTTTTCTCTGAAGTGAAACGACATTCGGTCGGGGCCGATTAGGGCATCTTTACTCAGAACTGTTGAGCTTCTCTTTTCTTATCCATCTCTATTTACCCCCACAAAGTATACTATGGAATTTTAAGAGCAGACCTTACAAATACCAGGCCAGACACAAAAGAAAAAAAAATGCTTACATTACATAGGAACTTTTTGTCGTTGCTGATTAGCACGGAATCATCTCTCTAGTAGGGGACGAGATGCTTATTTCAGATATGTTCTTGTGATTTCACGTACGATATCTGTGAGAGTAATAACGAAATTTAATGTAGCTATCAAATACCTTGTATCAATGACAATCGTTCCCAGATAGTGCCATTTGAGTCCACACTTTTTTTTTTCGTGGTTTCCTTTGGCTACTCGAAATTTCCATGCTTGCCGTTTTCTGCAAGGTTGTGCAGAATCACTGTCGGTTCTGCCTTTCTCTGGCGCTCGGGATTATCTCCGTTATAAACTGCTTATCCACTGCCACCATGATGACTGATTTTGATCAAATGTGTTTGGACTACCGTATGGTTGAAAAACAGATACCAATTAAAAGCTGCGACATATAGTTTGATGGTAATGAGGGAAAATTCTTTTTTACTCTGTTTTGCGACATTCTGAAGAGTTACAATTCTCCCAGTTGATCTGTCCACACAATTTTCGATTTATTTCCTTATTGTTCCACTTATTCTATCACCTTCTTGTGGAAACTGAGGGATACGTCTTAAATTTCACTAGCAATGAACCACGGTCTCAGACTTTATTAAACGAACAACATTCCGGCTGTATGTGAGTTTTTGGTGCTGCCAGCCTTTTCTCTCAGCTATGGAGAGAGTGAACTGTAGATTCACTGTAACAAATTAGCTCAGATACCGAATTATTCTGCCATAAATCTAATCGTGTACCGCTGAAAGGGTAATACAGCATGTAAAGTGGGATGAAAATCTAACAGTCATGGGGAACTGGAAAGCAGGTGTAGGGGAAAGAGTATAAGAAAAGGTTAAAGGAGGATATGGGCTTGGAACAAGGAGTGAGAGGGGAGAAAGACTAATCGAGTTCTGTAATAAATTTCAGCTAATAATAGCGAATACTCTGTTCACTAATCACAAGAGGAGGATGTACACTAGGAAAAGGACGACTGGTACGGGAAGATTTTAGTTACACTGCATCATGGTCAGACAGAGATTGATTTGTAAGGTGCACTTATCAGCAGATATAGACTCAGATCACAATGTAGTAGTGATGATGTTTAAGAGATTGGTCAGGAAGGATCAATACGCAAAGAGGCGGGATACGAAAGTACTAAGGAATGACGAGATACGCTTGAACATCTCTAAGTCTATAGTTACAGCAGTAAGAAATAACTCAGTAGGCAGTACAGTTGAAGGGGAACGGACATTTCTAAAAAGTGCAATCACAGAATTTGGTGAGGAAAACGTAGGTACGAAGAAGGTAAGTGCGAAGGAAAGATGGCTAACGGAAGAAATACTTCAGTTGATAAATGGAAGAAGGAAGCTCAAAACTGTTAAAGGAAAATCAGGAATACATAAATACAAGTCGCTGAGGAATGAAATAAATAGGAAGTGCAGGGAAGCTAAAACGAAATGGCAGCATGAAAAATGTTAAGAAATCGAGAAAGAAGTGATTGTAGAAGGACTGACACAGCGTATAGGAAAGTCGTAACAACCTTCGGTGAAATTAGAAGCAAGAGTAGTAACATTATGAGTGCAACCGGAATTCCACTTCTAAATGCAGAGAAGAGAGCGGACAAGTCAAAAGAGTAGAGTGAAGGCCTCTATGAGGGGGATGATTTGTCTGATAGAAGAAGAAACAATAGTCGATATAGAGGAGATAGGGGTTCCAATAGCAGAAACAGGATTTAAGAGAGCTTTGGAGGACGTAATATCAAGTATGGCAGAAGGGACAGATAACATTGCATTCTGAAAGCATTAGCGAAAATGGCTACAAAACGTCTATTAACGTTGGTATGTAGAATGTATGAGTCTGGCGACATACTATCTCACCGTCAGAAAAATAACATCCACACAATTCCGAAGACTGCAAGAGCTGACAAATGCGAGAATTATGGCGCAATCAACTTAACAGCTAAAGCATCAAAATTACTTACAAGAATATTATACGGAGGAATGGAAAAGACTTTGGGTATGTTTTAAATGACGATCAGTTTGGCTTTGGGAAAGGTACAGGCACTAGAGAGGCAGTTATGACGTTGCGGTTGATAATGAAAGCAATACTAAAGAAAAAAATCGAGGCACGTTCAAAGGATTTATCGACCAGGAAACAGCGTTCGACAATGTAAAATGGTGCAAGATGTGGGAAATTCTGAAAGTAAAAGGGGTTAGTTACAGGGAGAGACGGGTAATACACAGTATGTACTAGAGCCAAGAGGAAATAATAAGAGTGGACGACCTAGAACGAAGTGCTCCGATTAAAATGGGTGTAAGACAGGGATGCAGTCCTTCGCCCCTATTGTTGAATCTGTACATTGAAGAAGCAATGATGGAAATAAAAGGAAGATTCAGTAGTGGAATTAACATTCGAGGTAAAATGATATCAACGATACGATTCACTACTGACAACGCTATCGTAAGTGAAAGTGAAGGAGAATTACATGATCCCCTAAATGGAATGATCAGTCTAATAATTACAGTATATGGATTTATAGTAAACCAATAAAATAAGACAGCAAATAGAAGCAGGAGAAATAATAACAGCGAGAAACTTAACATCCGGATTGATTGTCACGAAATAGATGAAATTAGGCGGTTCTACTATCTAGGTAGCAAAATAACCAATGACGGACGGAGGAAAGAGATCAAAAATAGACTGTCACTGCCAAAAAATGCACTCCTGGCCAAAATAAGTCTACTAGTATCAAACATAGGTCACAATGTGTGGAAGAATTTTCTGAGAATGTACGTTTGGAACCCAGCATTGTATGGAAGTGAAACATTAACTGTGGGAAAGTCGGAACAGAAGAGAATCGAGGCATTTGAGACGTGGTGCTACAGACGAATGTTGAAAATTACTTGGACTGATAAGGTAAGGAATGAGGAGTTCTGTGCAGAATCGGAAAGGAAAGGAATGCGTGGAAAACGCTGACAAGAAAAAGCGACAGGATTACAGGAAATCTGTTAAGATATAAGGGAATGATTTCCATGGTAGTAGAGGGAGCTGTAGATGTTAAAAACTGTGGAGGAAGACAGAGACTGGAATACATTCACCAAATAAATTTTTGTTGCAAGTGCTACTCTGAGATGAAGAGGTTTGCACAGGAGAGGAGTTCATAGTAGGCTGCATCAAGCTAGTCAGAAGACTTATAAGACTGATAACCACCCCCCCTCCCCAAATAAAAAGGAAACTTGATGAATCAACGCGCGAGAATACTGTATTAAATCTACTAGTTATCCACATACCCGACTTAGTAACTAACAGACCAGAACTTTTCGAATCAGTTAACGTCGAATTGGGAACCAGTGATCATAAGGCTGTGGCAGGATCGAAGACTGCAAAGACTGGGTGTATTACAAGAAATGTTAAAAAATCACATGGAAATATTTTTAGTTAGCCTGAGTGACAAGATATAAAATGTGAAATAGTTAAGTGGTCAGCATCAAATGTTCAGATTGGGGGCCGAGAAGCATATTTAAATGTACCTTAGATGACCATGTGCCGAGCAAGCTTGTGAGTGACGGAAAGAACCCAGCGTGGTTCGATAACTATATCAGAAGGATGCAGAGAAAGCTGAGTAAACTCAAGCTCCCCTTTATGCGAAGTGAAAGATTTTTAAACAAAAACAACCAATCTGTAATAAGCATGAGGATAGCTATGAGGAAATAATGAAGGTAAGACTGCAACAAATGGGTGACTTAAGTGACAACTGAGGCAGGTGGAAAATAAAGATACTGCTGAACAAACCAAAACTGTTGGACGGGTTTATGGTAATGCGAGTCTCAGAAAGGAGGTCAAATAATAATGAATCACGAAGTGGTCTTTTCTTGTGAACAAATATGGTGTTCGTAGCGGTTGCGCCTTGTACTCAGTCACGTACACATAATGAATATACAAAAGTCGTGCTAAAAAACTAAGTTACGGATACTACTCTAGATTCACAGGAAAAGAAATGGTCTCATGGGAGCTGTGTTTGTAAACGCTATAGATCGCTGCACTAATTGCATCGTGGTGGGTGCAGCTAAAATAGAACACGTTTCTGATCTTTTATAACAATTATAAATCTTATGAAACTTTATTAAAAGCAAACCAGCCAGTACCGACCGCTGATACCGCAGAATGACATAGATCCTGAGCGCCATACAGCAATTTTTCATCTGTGTATCACATTAATTTCTTAGTGATTCACGTCTGCAAAAGGAATCAAATAACAGACCACGGGTAATCTGCAGAAAAACGAAGTATATCAATATAGCAAAAATATTCATCTAAGCATAGGCCGAGATCGCTTGAAACCGATAGAACTTACCGGTGAAGATCTCATTTTATCGACATTTCTGGATGGGCTTAGGTTTTACTTTATTCTCTATTACGTTCCTAGTAGTAGAGTTTCACAAGAAAAGGTTTATTCGAACATTTCGCTACCTAGAAACCCAGTGTGGCTCTCAAAATACTGTCGATAATGAAATTGTTTTATGTTTAGGTGAAGGCGTATGTTGTACCGCCTGGAGAGAGGCCAAATGTGCTAACGTAATTTCAACATTAAACTTATTCCTCGTACGACATATCTGACTGAAAGAAAAACGGGCCTCAATTCTGCATTTTGGAGTTTTTGCAGTTTCTATGCTAAACTATAAAGTTCTACTTTACATTTATTAATAAGACGTATTCATTCAATCCGCATGGTATTGTAAACTGCATTAGTTGTTACACTGGACTAGAAATTCATCTATGGGTACATGCCGCACCTACTAGCCATGCATTACGTCCTATTTATAAATGAATCCTTTGATGAATGATTTCATTTTGATACGCTCTGATACATATTTCTGCTATTTCCTGCACGTTTTAGTCCTTCGTGTGAACTGTCAAAGCATGGTTACACACTGACGAAGAAAACTGCAAGTTGTGCGACGTACACAAAGGTTGGTGGGCGCGGTTCGGCATCTGAAAGACGGTGTCCGTTCACATTCCGCACCAGTTGCATAAGAGTGGCGCTACAGCGGCACTATGAGGATGCAAATCTGGTTTGGTTTAAATATAAGCTGTAACAGTCCTGAGCGTTAGTTACCTTTGAGGCTGTACGTGGTGAGTTGATATTAGTCAAGAAAGCCCTTAAAGCGACAAAGACCATTATCAACATCTTACTGCGTTTGAAGGAGATCGTGTAATAGTGCTACGACAAGCTGGATGTTCCTTCGACGATACTACAGAAAGACTTGGCTGGAATGTTGTTACTGTACGTAAGTGTTAGCGGCAGCGGTCACGAGAATGTATGGTTACAAGAAAACCGGGCTGCTGACGGCCAGGTGGTACTGCAGAGAGGGAGAACCCTTGGGCTACGTCTATGACTCTAGCGCTTCAACTGCGACAGCAATTTGATCAGCAGTTGGCACTGCAGTAACACAACGAACAACCAACTCTTTTAAATTGGTTACTTTTAGTCAGACGTCCTGTAGGGTGCTCTCCACTGAAACCAAACCACCGCCATTTGCGATTTCAGTGATGTGAAGCGAGAGCTCATTGGAGGGCAGGGTGGAAGTCTCTTGTATTTTCTGATGAAAGCTGATCCTGCCTCGGTGCCAGAGATGGCCGTCTGTTGGATAGAAGCAGGCCAGTTGAGGGCCTACAACCAACCGGTCTCTTTCCTAGACCCATTGCACTTACACCTTAAGTTATGGTCTGGGATGTGATTTCTTACGACAGCAAGAGCACTCTCGGGGTTATCCTACGCACACTAATTACGAATTTTTACTTGAATGCGATGATTCAACCTGTTATGCTGCCATTTTTGAACAGCATTCCAGGGGTTTTCCAACCGGATAACGCTCACCCGCATAACACTCTGGTAACGCAAAATGTTCTGCAGAATATCGACATGTTGCCTTGGCCTGCTAGATCAGCAGATCTGTCTTCAATCTAGCACATATAGAACATCATCGGACGACAATTCTAGCGTCATACACAAACAGTATTAACTGTATCAGTGCAGTAAACATGAAACTCCGTCCCACAAAGTGACATCTGGCGCCAGTAGAACATAATAATGCATCTAGGTTTGCTTACGTACATTCAGTACCGGTTAGTGATACAACAGCATTCACATCTGCAGTGGCTTATCGCGCACTTACATTAAGCTGTGATCTTGCCGTGTTAACTATTTAAATGTGTTATCTAGACAAATGTCTTCCCGAAGTTTCATTACTCCACACTGATTACCTTTTGGTACAGCGATTTTTTTCCTTCAGTGTATTTATGAATTCCGCTCGTATTTGTAACTAGGTACTTTGTATTGTGTTGTATGGAAGTGCGGACCTAGAAACGACGGAGAGGCTTCGTCCCCGCCGTAGCCCTCAGTGGTACACAACCCCACAACAGGCTACAGCAGTCCACTCACCCCACCGCCGCGCCACACTGAACGCAGGGTTATTGTGCAGTTCGTCCTCAAGTGAACCCCTCCCCCCCGGTAACGTCTCACACCAGACGAGTGAACCCCCAATGTTTTCCTGGTAGAGTAATTATGGTGTACGCGTACGTGGAGAAAGTGTTAGCGCATCAATCGCCGACATAGTGTAACCGAGGCGGAATAAGCGGAACCAGCCCGCGTTCGCCGAGGCAGATCGAAAACCGCCTTAAAAACCATCCGCAGACTGGCCGGCACACCAGACCTTGACACAAATCCACCGGGCGGATTCGTGCCGGGGACCGGCACGCCTTCCCGCCCGGAAAGCAGTGCGTTAGACCGCACGGCTAACCGGGAGGGCCTATTAGGTACTTTACTGGTACAAATAATTACAACTATCAAGCTACACTTCTGTAAGAAAGCTCACAAAATAACTATGTTCAAAAATAACGCACCACACTCTCTTTTACTTCTACGCAAAAGACTCTTTTTATCAAAATCTTAAAGGCCTCCATAAATAATGTTGTGGGGTGTCAGAAAACCAAAATATACAAAAATGTCGTAATGCGGACATTTGTTCCGTTTACTTGTTAAATGAAACTAGCGGAAAATATCTGAACATCGTTTCTATACTGAAGAGCCAAAGAAACTGGTACACCTGCCTAATATCGTGTAGGGTCCATCCGAGCACGTGGAAGTGCCACAACACGACGTGGCATGGACTCGACCAATGTCTGAAGTAGTGCTGGTGGGAACTGACACCATGAATCCTGCACGGCTGTCCATAAATCCGTAATAGTACGAAGGGGTAGAGATTTCTTCTGAACAGTACGGTGCAAAGCATCTCAGTTATGCTCAGGAAAGTTCATGTCTGGGGAGTTTGGTGGCCAGCGGAAGTGTTTAAACTGATAAAAGTATTCATGGAGCCACTCCGCAGCCATTCTGGACGTCTGGGGTGTCGCAGTGTCCTGCTGGAATTTTCCAAGTTCGTAGGAATGCACAATGGACATGAATGGTTGTTGCAGATGATAAGACAGCATGCTTACCTACGTATCTCCTGTCAAAGTCGTATCTAGCCATATCAGGGGTACCATATCACTCCAACTGTATGGTCTCCACACCATTACAGAGCCTCCACCAGAGTGAAAAGTCCCATGCTGAAATGCAGGGTCCATGGATTCATGAGGTTGTCTCCATACCCTTACACGTCCATCCGCTCGATACAAATTGAAACGAGACTCGTCCGACCAGGCAACATGTTCCAGTCATCAACAGTCCAATGTCTGTATTGACGGGCCCAGGCGAAGACTAAAGCTTTGTGTCGTGCAGTCATAAAGGGTACACGAGTGGGCCTTCAGCTCCGAAAGGCCATATCGATGATTTTCGTTGTATGGTTAGCACGTTGACCCTTGTTGATGTCCCAGCACTGAAAACTGCAGCAATTTGAGGAATGGCTGCAGTTTTGTCAGGTTGAAAGATTCTATTCAGTCGTCGTTGATCCCGTTCTTGCAGGATCTTTTCCCAGCTACAGCGATGTCGGAGATTTGATGTTTTACCGGATTCCTGATATTCACGGTACACGTGGGAAATGGTCGTACGGGAAAATCTCCACTTCATAGCTACCTCGAAGATGCTCTGTCCTATCGCTCGTGGGCAGACTGTAATACCACGTTCAGACTCACTTAAATCTTGATATCCTGCCATTGTAACAGCAGTAACCGATCTAAGAACTGCGCCAGACACTCGTAGTCTTACATCGGCGTTGTCGACCGCAGTGCCATTTTCTGCCTGTTTACATATCTCTGTGTTTGAATATGTGTGACAATACCAGTGTATAAGACTTCTAACTCATAGTTTGGTGTGTAGATTGTTATCAATATGTACGACTCTTTCCATAGAAAAAGAGGCACTTTAAAACATCCATTGTGCTTCCTGCCTCTTGTTGGTGGACTAACAAGAAGGCAACAAAGCAATCTACTTTTTGTATTTTTTGTATGGTATGGTATGTGAAGTTCAGAACTCAAATATCAACGACCCAATCAAAGCAACTTAAAAACTTTCGGGTTGGAAGAGGCTGATAGGTAAAGTAAGTAAACTGTTTATTACTTCAAATTCAATCGTCGTAACTGCGAATACATTTATCTTACTGCCAGTAAAGCTACTCATTGACTTCATGGAAAATTGTTTTCGGCGGTCTACGGAACCATGATTGAACTCAGGCGTGCACCTCATGATCTGAAGCAAGTCGACGAGCACGTATGTTTTTCTCTAGGGCTCTAAAGAATGGATCGCGATAGTATGGAGGGCAGAAGGAAACTTCTGCAGTATACTCGAAACAGCAATGGCAACACATGTTTCGCCTGCTCTGGGAAGCCCTTTCACATACTTCGTATGGTCCTGATTTCTCTCCAAGTTACTTTCGTATTTGTGTAGTCCCGAACAAGGACTTCCTCGGCCGTTGCTTTGATTTGGACATAGACGTGCACTCCTTGGTGTAATGGGATAAACGTATTCACAGCTAAGGTGATTACTTTTTAAATGATATACAGTTTACCAACTTCTTTCCATTTGTCTCAGTTTAATTTTACTGCCCTTTATAGGAACAATAAGATGTGCAGTTTTCACAAAAATAATAGTTAAATGAGTTAATTAACATATATTTAAACGACGTAGAAATTGTAAGTGAACGAAAAAACAACGAAAACCTTATGACGAAAACGAGAATCTATCCAACGATTACCAGTCTCGAGTATTTCAATATTTTTTCTTTGTATTCAGCGATTTGTGGCGAAGCTCGTAGAACATGCAGCTTTGTCTAAAAAGTTGATTCCGACAAGTATCAAACAGACACCTCCCTTTCTTGCATCCAAACGAGCACTCTAGCTCAGAGTCACACTGTTTATCGAAAAATCTACCTCTATTTAGCTTATTAAAGATTGTAGGAAAACTCCAAAGTGGATTTTCTCGAGAATTTTTGAGAGTTACATCGAACTGCTTCGGGTTATTGATATATGAGTTCTGGAATTAAAGCGCATACATACAAAAAAAAAAAAAATACAGAAATCCGACTGTTGTCTCCTTGTAAGTAAATTTATTTACATTGAAGGTGCTCTAGCACGTAACCAAAGGCTGATGATAGTCGTTTCACAGTGAAACATTTTCTAAACAGTGTTCTTTAAAAACGATTCAGTTGTGCGCAATTTTTTGTGTCGACAAGTTTGTTATCCGCTAAACGGACTGAGAAATGATGAAGAAAGGCAAATATTTTGCTGATAATTTTAGTAAAATTGCAAGTATTCAAGTATTCGTATGCAGTAAAATAGCTTGGCAAGAGCTGTAAGATGCTGAAGATACACTTACAATGTTTTCTTCTTGAAGTACACGAGGTTTCTGCCTCCTTAGATTATATCATATGCCAAAAAATGCTGTTACAATTACCGTTAATCATAGAAAACTTTCGTCTGTAGGTCTAGACTTGTGCGATTCGAAAAATGAACATTATTTTCCAGTTAAGCAACCAGATACATTGTAATAGCATCTACAAACGAACATAAGTATTCGGTTGGTGCATAAGTTCCTAGCGTTTTTCCATAAGTTTAATAAACACAGGAGATATACAGCGTACATAACAGAGACTTTAGACAGTGGATGCAGGATGACTGCCAACTCAACTCCTGTACAGTGTTTTCTGTCAGTCTAGGAGAATCCAGGCGGACGTTATCATGATGCAGCATCACTTCACAATGTCTTCCTTGTCACTGTTTTTCGATTGCGTCTACAAGATGTCTCAGCTGTCGACAATAAATGTCAGCAGTGATGGTTACACCTTGGGGAAGCAGCTCGTAGTACACCACAGTGTCGCTGTTCCACCAGAAGCATACCACTGTCTTGCCCTGACAGATGCTGCTTTGTTTGGTCTCAGACAATCCTTTCTTTCCCTTACGTTAGTATAAATACACAATTTCGCGTCACCAGTAACGATACAGGACGGGAATGGTCGGTGTCGATCACGATCCAACTGATGACGGGCACACAGAAATGCACATACGGCCACCCACAGAGTTTGTGATTTTGGCTTAGAGCATACAGTACCCTTACACCCGAGTTTTGAACCTTCCCCATTGCATGCAAATGTCGTACGATGGTGGAATGATCACAGTTCAACGCTTTAGCCAGTTCTCCAGTACACTGACATGAATCATTGTGGATTAATGCGTTTAAGCGATTTTCATCAAACCCCGAATGTCTTCTGAACGTGGAGACTCACTAATGTAAAACGATCTTCCTTAAAACGAGGTAACCATTATCTTGCCGTGTTCAGCCCAATAACATTATCCACATGCTCGGCGCAAATGTTTCTCGCTGCCTCTGCTGATATCATCATCCCTCTACTGAATTCAAACATAAGAATATGTCGGAAATGTTCCAGTTTCTCTACTTGTAACGCCATTTTCTAGCGTCCATAGTGCCACTTGCTACCCCCGAATGACGAAATTATGATGCGTAAACTAGAATAGCAAGAGCAAACTACAAATAAAAAAGGCAAACTATAAATAAAGCCATAGCAGTCGGAATACCAACACGCAAAACAAAAACACAATGTACTTATGCACTACCTCTGTCGTTGATCCCATAGTCCACACAACGAATCACTTGTTAGAGCTCTGGCTAAAGCAGGATGTACATTGAACATAAAATGATTGCGACGAGTTATTTGTCTGGTGGACAGACTGATGGCGTTGTACACAGGTGGACACTTGCCCAAGTGGAGGCGTGGTAGCCTACAGCGCGGACTCATTTGGCTTCCGGCTGACAGTGACCGACCTCGCTAGTGGAGCCTCCAAACATATGGGCTTGAACATAGGCTTATAATACGCAAAGTCATCACAGGCAGATAGCATAAAAGAAACAGAATGCCGAGGGCATCTACCGCCACTGCCAGACTTACGGAGTAGACTAACAGTTGTCATTCGTTTTTATTATTAGAGTTTGTCGATGTTAGTTATTTATGAACTGTTGTAATCTAGTTTGTCAAGTTTGTTTACAAATATGCTACACTCACTTAGTTGTTGTCAGTAGTTTCAGTATCCGTCAGTAGCTCAAGAGAATGCGATACCCCTCTCGCGTTTTCTTGCGACTAATAAGGTAATTTACACTGCCATATGATCAGTACTTATTGGTTTGCACAAAGTAATCGGCTACTCAGACTCCATACGACAAGATCCAATTACATTCTGTTAAACGTTCCTATAAGCCTCATCTCATAATCACAAACTGTTGCAAGTAGTCGATCAATAGCATGTAGGTATGTAATTCTGAAATATCAATGAGCCTTAACTAATTGGAAGTTGGCCTCACAAGGGCTCAGTACAACACACTTGTTAACAGCGCTTATGTAGGTCATGGCAGTGCAGTGGTGTGTGTGTGACAGTACGCAGTCAGTTGTATGGAAGCTGCACAGAAAGATGGCAGAATGTCGGAGAGGTAATGTTGTCTTTCAAAGCGTGCATGAAGATTCTCAATTTGTTGCTTTGTTATCACTTATGTTCAATGCGTATACAAGGAATCGTGTTGCACTCGCAGCCACCCTTTTTCTGTAATATGGTGTAATAACAGTGGTCGTAAAATACATTCAAACCAGCAAAGGTTGGAGACGATTGTTACTCCTTGTCAACGACAATCTGTTTCAAAGACGACAGGAATTGCTGATGTTTGTGAATGAAGGTATTCAGTTTCCAAGGATATGCGGTGTAGAGAGCAGCTCGCAATGAACATATGGAGTCAGGTACCTCGCAGAAGCCATTGCTCACATAAGGCTGCAAGTCTTCGAGGGTCCGAAAAACACAAAAAATGTCCAATAGGTAACTGTAGACATGTGATATGGTCTGATGAAGCGCGATTTGCCTCTGTTTAAATGAGGCAAGGGATCGAATGCGCCGGTGGTCACATGAACTGTTTAACGTATACTGTCTGGAGTATAGACTTCAGGCTGGAGGTGGTTCTATAATGTTTTCGGAGTGTTTTTGGAGTGTATTTCGTGTGATCACAGGTTACTGTCTCCGTATACCTAGTTGTTTATTTCAAAATTCTTGCTGGCCTCTTTCGTCTTTCATTCTACATTTGCCAGACGTAACGTAGGATGAAATGTCTGGCACTATCTGGAAAAGCAGGTGGAGCATAGGAGTCAATACCCCCACAACGTAGTAGCTCCGCAACAGCATATCACCTGCGAGTGGATTCAGCTCCACATGTCATACCTGAGAAAACCCTTTGGATTCTCTTTCTCGCCGACACCGTTATCAAGCCCAGTGTTGGTGTGCATATCTTGTTTGGATTGAGGTATAACATCTCCCTGTTCTAATAAGAATATCTAGCTCTGCTGTGTCTGCTAAGTCCAGCTACTCATCCAAGCACAAAGGAAACTGTAAAACATTGAATTGAATACCCTGCTACTCTACTCAGCCCTTTTTTCTTCATTTTCCAGTCTTTTACTTCAATTATTTATTTCTTTTTGACTGGATAGATGTGGCCCTCCACGAATTCCTCTTCTGTGCATCGTCACAATCTCGAAGTGGCCTTGGCATATTGTTCACAACGCAGTCGAGACGTTGTGACTGAACGCTGTTCCACTTTCCGATGGCGGCCCCGAGGTTGACCATGTGTGACGACAGCTACCATAACGAAGCACGCCAGGTTCCAACTGGTCCAAATGGCTCTGAGCACTATGCGACTTAACTTCTGAGGTCATCAGTCGCCTAGAACTTAGAACTAATTAAGCCTAACTAACCTAAGGACATCACACACATCCATTCCCGAGGCAGGATGAGAACCTGCGATCGTAGCAGCCGCGTGGTTCCAGACTGTAGCGCCTAGAACCGCACGGCCACTCTGACCGGCTCCAACTGGTCCCAAGCTTCTCAGGTAACGGTGGTACTGCCATTCCGTGGAATCTTACCTCCTGGAGGAAGGTGTGCCCATGAACGGCACCGTGTGCACGTTCATTATTTTTTTTTTTTTTTTTTGAATGATGAAATCATCGGGGAGATGTTGACCGACGGTCTGGACAATAATCTAGACGATCCTGTTCTAATACTGAAGAGCGATGAGCACCGTCAGGCATCTATACATGATACTGTAGAAATGCATGACTGATGCACATCTGTACTGAGTCGTATGACTTTTGGCGTGTCCGAGAGAAGCATTAGTACCCTGCCGCTTCCCCACTCTTCTCCGACGAACACCAGGCGTCAGTAAAACACTGCTTTCACGCGAAAAGACTCGTCATTGACAGATGTTCTGCTCCAAGTGTTCCATTATCAACAGTCACGTACCACAACGAGTGGGACACAAAAATAAATAAATAAATAAAATGGAAATGATCGTATGGCATTGTTGGCCGGGAGTCCCCATTCGGGGGAGTTCGGCCGCCGTTTTGCAAATCCTTTTTAGGTGACGCCACGCCGGTGACTTGCGAGTCAGTGTGATTATATTGATGAACAAGGACACACAAACACCCAGATCCCTGCCGGGAATCGAACCCGGGCCCCTTGCGTTGTAGGTGGTAACGCTACCGCTATGTTACGGAGGCGGACAGTGTAACAAAATATGTACACGAGAAAAATTATTTAAACAGAAAAAACTGTGGGTGGTTGCACAGGACACCACAAGAAACGTTCTCCTCTAATGTCACAATTACCTGCGAGGGTTTTCATCCGGTGTACGGCTTAATTGCTCTCAACATTCAGCTCCTTCACGAGCAACTGTTAATCCATTTGACTTACAGCGTGTGCACATCCTGGAACTGGATGATTATGCACCCTGATCACTGCATTCGCAGTATTCATGTAACAGCTTGAAAATGCATCCTACACTTCCGTTCTTTGTGCTATTTACAGATGAGGCGACGTTCGGAAACATGTGCTTCTGATTCCAAGTTAAACTATAAGTAACCTTTACCCGGTTTGATATCTGAGATAAGTTAGGTACTCGCAAGCCGCCGAAGTGCCGCCCAATAGAAAGACATGCACCAGGGCATTCAGCCACACGAAATAATTATTGTTTACAGGTCCCGGTACGTAATAAAATGGATCATCTGTACCCGTCCTTGCCCACTTTTTTTAGTATATAGATACCAGTTTCCGTGACTCAATATGCCACCTACTGGCCGTAACTGACGCTGAGGTGGTGAACTCCAATCACATACACGATACAATCAGATAATAACATTTATGAAACAGTTTCCGTAGACTGTTGTAACAACGACGTTGTGTCTACAATCATCAATTATTATTATCTACTAACATAATTCAGTTTGTACGGAATCCTCAGAGCGCGAGTCTTACTCACACTTTTTCGGTATTTTAGGTAAACTATGCCGAGGTGGATTATATACGTGAGTACTCTTCACATAGTGTGCTACATAACGAAGGGTCATTACGCGCTTCCCTAGGTAATTATATGAGACAAAATGCGGTTTAAAATCTGAAAGATGAGAGTGTCCTCGCTATTTACGAGTAGATCATAAACATATACATAAGCATCGAATCAAAAGCGGAAAGCAATACTTCCACCAGAAATTTCCACGACCTGAAGTGTTGCCAGTTCCTGCAGCTTCTTGTTACTTGGCTTTATTTAAGTGATTACAAAATCAAATCAAAATCACGCATTGGTTAGCCAATTTGGACGTACAAGTAAATGAATGTATCGAAGAGGTCGTAATCAGCCTTCAACGAATCAGAATTGTCTTTCAGTCTGAAGATACTTGTTCACGACATAATCATGAACTGTCCTTTTGTGTATGTTAGAATGCTTATAGTGCGCTTGCTTAAGGTCTGAATTCGGCTAACACTTCAGGTAATAATATTTAACAAACTGACGCTCTTCACCTCTAGTAAAGCGATTTGAACAATGTAGCCTTGCACCGTGATTCCAAATCCACATTAAGCATGACTTTCCTTCGCTACCTATTTTAGGAGAGTCGGTGTGGGTTGGACCATGGCAGAGGTGAAAGTCACGCCAGGTAGAAACTCTGTAACCTGTTTGTTTCCTTCCATGAGATTTCTTTTGATATTAGTGAGCTATTTGTCATTCAATGTCGCTTATTCATTAATGTATCTGAACTCCAGCTGTTGAAATAATTGGTTCAGGGCTGGTATTCGAGTAAGGTCTCTCCTTTTTCTGGGTGTGACTCATTTGAGACGACGCAGTTCCATTGTTTTATTGTTTCCCCAAGATTACACACTCATCAGTCTCCACGAAAAACAAGTGTTTTGGTTCGAACCTTGGTCTGGAGCTAATTGTTTCCATCGTGTCATTTTAGGCTGTAGCACACGCGCAACAAACTGCAGGTGTCGGACGGTTATAATTTTTTATGTCTCTCTTTGCTTTTCAACAATAACGATTGGTGCCGCTTTCGACACCCGGTGAGAAGTTTCAGGCAGACCTAGAACTTTTAGCCAAATCGTTTCAGGTTCATACCAGCCACATTTAGTTACTAATGAAAAATAATTCCATAGTCAGCGCCTCTTTGTGTTTGATCAATGACGATGATATGTGCAGGGTTCGACTCCCAGTCAGCAAAGAACTTTGTGTCATGTTATTTTTATTTCAGACACGTGCACATCTCGGTGCTGGTGAAATTAACCAATTTTTAAAGTCTATTCGCGACTAGACGTTAAATTTCGGTAAGGCAAACTTTCTTCGTATCGTCATTTCAGTTTCAGTGATCTGTCCTCTGGTGACAATTTTTGATAGTTAACATTCGACTGTGCTTCGTTTACAATCCGATTAAGTTGCAAGTTCGAATACCCATTCAGCACAATACTTTATGCCGTGTCGTTGCAAGTTTAAACCTGAGCGCACATTGTGACTTAAGCCATGACCTCCGTCGCTAATTAACAGGAACAGCAGTTGTTGGATTGGAGTCCCAGTTACCACCCCAGTACAAAACCGTATTAAATGCAAGTTCATACTGATACTTGCTTTTTGAAACGTCATTTACCGTAATAAATTTGAGTTTACAAGCGAAATAGCTTTGTCATCTCTAATACTGTGTTCTCAGATGTTTCCATTATAGTAATACTAATTTGTATCTGGATTGACAGCCATACAGAGCTGTTAGTTCTTGTGACCTCTTGTAGTAACCATTTTTTGTTGTCAAATGACTGTACCGAAAAGAAGAAGACCTGCAAGACAGTTACGTTATGCCGGTGGTACACAACGCATTTCAGGCCGTTCGCGCACTTTTGAGCACGATAGAACATAGTTTAAGGTGTGGTAGTGTAGTGTATTCTGAACATAATACGTCATATGAGCATTTGTCCTCTTCCCAATAGCCTCCGAGGAAACTAATGAAAAGAACAGGGAACGGGAAAAATTCAGTGATAGTAAGTGAATCACTGTGATTTAATGTTTTGTTTGGTTTTGTACATATCCTCACAACATACGTCACTGCATTGCATTTTGCAGCTGTTGCAGACAGATGCTCTGTTGCTGATCTGACCCCATTAAACCAGTCGTTTACTTAAACACACGTATGTAAAATATGAGTGATAAGTTCCATGTAGTAAAGAGTGACCTATTTGCTGTTCCGGTCGAAATGTCCGAAATTGGAGTAGCATCAGCTCAACTGGTGTACATGTCAGTTGCCGTGAAGACACGTCTGAACCCTGCTGCTAGAATGTGCGCAGAACCAAGTCAAAAAATAGGGAAAAACGTATGTTTGCAGAAAAATGACCTATGTTCAATAAAGACCACATTATGCAGACTAACGTCACTTTGATTGTATCTGCATGTGAGTGCAGCTGAAGAAGGACATGCGAGTGACGTGCTTCGTTTTCAAATATCTGTATGACGGATACAGCCGGAAAAAGGGCGTATGTTCATTTGAAGATTTTTGGTCACAATCATCAATACTATCACCTCTAAATCTGTATACTTTTCCTCCTGGTTCACCCTGTATACTTTCACTGTGCTCTACAAAATACGGAAACATCTGAGCGCAACATAGATGAAGCTTCAGTTGACGATATACAAAAAAAAAAAAAAAAAAAATGGCTCTGAGCACTATGGGACTTAACTTTTGAGGTCATCAGTCATCTAGAACTTACAACTACTTAAACCTAACTAACTTAAGGACATCACACATATCCATGCCCGAGGCAGGATTCGAACCTGCGACCGTAGCGGTCAGGCGATTCCAGACTGAAGCGCCTAGAACCGCACGGCCAGACCGGTCGGCGACGAAATACTGACAGTTCTCTACTGCTACACAGGTAGTGCGTCGTGCTTCTTCTACTGACCCCGAGTCAGAACTAATGTGTTCTTTAAATGAAGGTATTAATTTTAGAAAACTGTATATAAAAGAATTTTCGTAATTATGTAGATTTTTTCGTAGTTATGAATAACTAATAACTGTCTGTTACGTGAAGTATCATTTAAATCAACGATATTGGCCTCAAATTAAATGTATTCTTTTAGCATTATTTACTGAATTAAATTCAAGTATATTTCGGTTTGTTAGAAACTAAAAGCAATCACAGGACACACATTCCCACCGACCGCCTTTCCCCATAGCTGTCTTTCATTACAACGTGTCCCTCCCTCCCTCTGCCACCCTCCACTGTCACCCTTTTCATTCCGCTGTCACCTCAAGAAACAAAAATACCCTCCGTTGATCTATATGGCAGGAAATTTCAAGTATTAAAATTAGTTTATAAAGGAGGCATTTGTTGCTGAGTAACTGATCTTTCAAAATTATTGAAACCTGAGATTCTTTGTACGTTTGTAGGTATCAACGAGAATAGAAACTGCCAGCTGATATGAAAAAAAGATCAGTAATTAGAGTCTTAACTGAGGATAAATGTCTTTCTTAGAAAACAAATCATTATATTCTTCATCAAAATAAGAAAAGAAAAGAAGAAATAACGAGCTGAGGCAATAAAAGACGACAGTAAAAACTTGTGAAATGTTAGAATTACTTTCCAGTTGTTAGAAACTTCTATAAGCCTTAGAAAATCTTGGGATTTCCACTTTATTAAAAAAACGCGAAAACCTACGATATAAGCTTGGAGAGGGTACTAACCAAGGCAAAGTATAGTCTTTCAGAACCGGTTGGTTACGGAGTGCACTAAGACAAAGTGTCGTCGTCCTTCACTGCAGCTTTCAGAGCCGGTTTCAGATAAGATAAGTGCCACCGTCCTATTTTCAGTATCGTTTGACTTTCAGTCAACCGGTAATATTCCGATTATTTACACACGTAAGTGAGCTACGGCAGTATGTTGTCAGTATAAAAATGTGATGGCGACGGCAGCATCAACGTCGTACCTTCAAAACACAGATTTCATAGTTACATCTGGCGATTACGTTTACTGTTGGCTAACTGACACGTTTCACTAACTTCTGGTGAGTATCGTCATCAAAATTCCCTAATTTTATTGAGTAGTAAGATAGGCGAGACTTTTACCAGAAATTAATGGAACTGCATTTATGCAGTACGTTAATGCACTAATTTGCTGAACTGATCTAATGTTTGTCATATGACATTTATTAATTACTGTAACTTAAGCATTAATAAATCGCGATATTTAAGTCTTAGCAAAGTTTTCATCCTCTTGTTCCTCTATAGATCTAAGTTTACGAAACCGTAAACTGTTGTTTGGAGTTAGTCGCAGTGTGGAATCACGTTAATGAATCGACCGTTAACTGCAAGTTAAAAAAATCGTTGTAGTAACTTATGACACCTCCACTTGCCTCGGTGTCAGCTGCGATTCTCTGTGATACTGAATGAATGAAGTCATCAATCTGTAGGTGAATGATTCTGCAAGGATAAGTGGGTTACCAGTACAGACTCACTTGCTGAAGTTGCGAAATGTCATCATGTTTGTGAGGGTGGTTGTTGTACGCTTCAGTCCAGAGGCTGGTGTGATTCAGCTCTCGATGCTACTCTATTATGTACAAGTTTAGTGTGTTCATCTCTTGCAATTCCTCCTCGATTTTCACCCTTCATGCTGCCCTCCAGTACTAAATTGGTGATCCCTTGATGCTGCAGAACATGTCCTGCCAACCAATCCCTCCTTCTAGACAAGTAGTGCCACAAATTACTCTTCTCCCCAATTCTATCCAGTACCTCCTCAATGGTTATGTGATCTACCCATCTAATCTTCAACATTATTCTGTAGCACCACATTTCGAAACCTTCTGTTCTCTTCTTGTCTAAACTATGTTTCGTCCACATCGTCCACGTTTCTCATCCATACTTGGCTACACTCCATACAAATACTTTGAGAAAAGACTTCCTGACACTTAAATCTATACTCGATGTTAACAAATTTCTCTTCTTCAGAAACGCTTTCCTTGACATTGCCAATCTACATGTTATATCCTCTGTACTTCGACCATCGTCAGTTATTTTGCTCCCAAAATAAGAAAACTCATCTACTACTTTAAGTGTCTCATTTCGCAAAAAAATTCCCTCAGCACCACCTGATTTAGTTAGACTACATTCCATTATCACCGTTTTGGTTTTGTTGCTGTCCATCTTGTAGCCTCCGTTCAAGACACTGTCCATTCCGTTCAACTGCTCTTCCAGGTTCATTGCTGTTTCTGACAGAATTACAATATCATCGGCTAACTTCAAAATTTTTATTTCTTCTCCGTGGGTTTTAATTCTCCAAATTTTTCCTTTGTATCCTTTACTGCTTGCTCAGTGTATAGATTGAATAACATCGGGAATAGACTACAACCCCATCTCGCACCCATCCCAACCACTGCTTCCCTCTCATGCCCCTCGACTCTTATAACTGCCATCCCAAAGTGGCCGTGCGGTTAAAGGCGCTGCAGTCTGGAACCGCAAGACCGCTACGGTCGCAGGTTCGAATCCTGCCTCGGGCATGGATGTTTGTGATGTCCTTAGGTTAGTTAGGTTTAACTAGTTCTAAGTTCTAGGAGACTAATGACCTCAGCAGTTGAGTCCCATAGTGCTCAGAGCCATTTGAACCATTTGAACTGCCATCTTGTTACTGTAAAAATTGAAAACAACCCTTCGCTCCCTGTATTTTACCTCTGCCAACTTCGGAATTTGAAAGAGAGTATTCCAGTCAACATTGTCAAAAGCTTTCTCTAAGTCTACAAATGCTAGAAACGTAGGTTAGCCTTTAATTAATCTATCTTCTAAGGTAAGTCGCAGGGTCAGTATTGCCTCATGTGTTCCTACATTTCTACGGAATCCAAATTGATCTTCCCCGAGGTCAGATTTTACCAGTTTTCCGTCCGTCTTCTGTAAAGAATTCATGTCGGTATTTGCAGCTGTGACTTATTAAACGCCGCGCGAGATTAGCCTAGCAGTCGGCACGGTAGCTCAGCGTGTTCGGTCAGAGAGCTGGCTGCAATAAAAAAGCTGAGTGAAAAGATCAACAACGAACTTCTTTAACGGACGTAACGTGACGTCCGCGACGACGAAATACAATGAACCATAACGAGAAAGACAAGAAAGCGGTCTAAGGCGCTGCAGTCAGGGACTGTGCGGCTGGTCGCGGCGGAGGTCGAGTCTTCCCTCGGGCATGGTTGTGTGTGTTTGTCTTTAGGATAATTTAGGTTAAGTAGTGCGTAAACTTAGGGTCTCATGACCTTAGCAGTTAAGTCCCATACGGATTCGCACATTTGAACATTTTTGAACTTATTAAACTGATAGTTCACTAATTTTCACACCTGTCAACACCTGTTGTAATAGACCCCCTACGTATTCCTTCCTCCTTTTGCTTTCCCTTCTTTGCTTGGAACTGGTTTTCCATCTGAGCTCTTGATATTCATACAACTGGTTCTCTTTTCTGCAAAGCTGTCATGAATTTTCCTGTAGGCAGTATCTATCTTACCTCTACCGATATATGCCTCTACATTCTTACATTTGTCCTCAGCCATCCCTGCTTAGCCGTTTTGCAGTTCCAGTCGATCTCATTTTCGAGACGTTTGTATTCCTTTTTACCTGCTTCATTTACTGCATTTTTGTATTTTCTCCTCTGTTCTCATCTGTTACCCAAAGATTTCTACTAGCCCTCGTCTTTTTATCTTCTTGATCATCTGCTGCCTTCAGTATTTCATCTCTGAAATCTACCCACCCTTCTTCTATTGTATTTCTTTCCCCTGTTCTTGTCAATCGTTCCCTAATGCTCTCTCTGACACTCTCCACCAACTTTGGTTCTTTCAGTTTATCTAGGTCCCGTCTCCTTAAATTCCCACCTTTTGTGAGTATAAGACTGAAAAAAAAAACATTCTTAATAATGTTCGACATGTTCATTACTACACCGCAAATAAGAATATCCGTCATTTCGCAATCTACTGGTCACCCTTGTGGAAGCATGCTTTTACAGGGTAGTCATACAACGTTATTTACATTTTGCACAATCTAGGCTCTCACTGCTGACCTTTCTGTGGCTATAAGTATTTTATTGGAAAAGAAAGTGGAAAGTAATGAATGGTTGTCAAATGGCTCTGAGGACTATGGCCGGCCGGGGTGGCCGAGCGGTTCTAGGCGCTACAGTCTGGAACCGCGCGACCGCTGCGGTCGCAGGTTCGAACCCTGCCTCGGGCATGGGTGTGTGAGATATCCTTAGGTTAGTTAGGTTTAAGTAGTTCTATGTTCTAGGGGACTGATGACCTCAGAAGTTAAGTCCCATAGTGCTCAGAGTCATTTGAACCATTTTTGAGGACTATATGACTTAACTTCTGAGGTCATCAGTCGCCTAGAACTTAGAACTAATTAAACCTAACTAACCTAAGGACAACACACACATCCATGCCCGAGGCAGGATTCGAACCTGCGACCGTAGCGGTCGCTCGGCTCCAGACTGTAGCGCCTAGAACCGCACGGCCTCTCCGGCCGGCAATGAATGGTTGTAGCCTGTTAGTTATTAACTACGTGATCCGTTTCTCGTAATGAAACCCAAAGTGCGACCTCTTAGTTCTTGCCGCGCGACAGAGTTGAGAACTATGAATAGCAAACTAACTCAAGGCATCCCCTGCTAGAGGTCTCTGAGTGAGTTCCGATACGCAGCAGTTTAAATCGATTTATTCTTATAATGCTTTCTGCATAATATTTACATCAGATTCAGGTAACAAAAAAGTTCCCCACTTGTTGAAAATTAGCTTACGTCATTTATTAGGCCGTCAGTGAGGCAACATCTTCCATCTCCGTAGCTGAACAGGTGAGTGAAACGTTCGTTTGATAATTACTTTTACAAACTTCAAACGGGAGCGGCTTATTTCCAGTTACATGAATGGTTACTGGCACAAATTTTTGAATTTGTTGCATGTTTGAATACTTACTAGGAGCAGCCTCTCTTTGCAATAGCAGTCACAGTATGTGATCAAAAGTATCCGGACACTCCCAAAACCACACGTTTTTTGTATTAGGTGCATTGTGCTGCCACCTACTGCGAGGTACTCCATATCAGCGACCTTAGTAGTCATTAGACATCGTAAGAGAGCAGAATGGAACGCTCCGCCGAACTCAGGGACGTCGAACGAGGTGAGGTGATTGGGTGTCACTTGTGTCATACGCCTGTGTGCGAGATTTCCACACTCCTAAACATCCCTAGATCGACTGTTTCCGATGTGACAGTGAAGTGGAAAGGTGAAGGGACACGTACAGCACAAAAGCGTACAGGCTGACAGAGACCGCCGACAGTTGAAAAGGGTCGTAATGTGTAATAGGCAGACATCTATCCAGACAATCACACAGGAATTCCAAACTGCATCGGGATCCACTGCAAGTACTATGAAAGTTAGGCGGGGGGGTGAGAAAACTTTGATTTCATGGTGGAGCGGCTGCTCATAAGCCACACATCACGCCGGTAAATGCTAAACGACGGCTCGCTTGGTGTAAGGAGGGTAAACATTGGTCGATTGAACAGTGGAGTCACGAATCACGGTACATAATATGGCGATCCGATGGCAGGGTGTGGGTATGGGGAATGCCTGGTGAATTTCTTCTGCCAGCGTGTATAGTGCCAACAGTAAAATTCGGAGGCGGTGGTGTTATGGTGTGGTCGTGTTTTTCATGGAGGTGGGCTTGCATCCCTTGTTGTTTTGCGTGGCATTATCACAGCACAGGCCTACATTAATGTTTTAAGCACCTTCTTGCTTGCCACTGTTGAAGAGCAATTCGGAGACGGCGATTGCATTATTCAACAAAGTCGAGCACCTGTTCATAATGCACAGCCTGTGGCGGAGTGGTTAGACGACAGTTACATACCTGTAATGGACGGGCCTGCACCGAGTTCTGACCTGAATCCTGCAGAAAACGTTTGTGATGTTTTGGAACGCCGAATTCGTGCTGGGCCCCACCGACCGACAACGATACCTCGCCTCAGTGCAGCATTCCGTGAAGAATGGCCTGCCCCAAGAAACCGTCCAGCACCTGATTGAACGTATGTCTGCGTGAGTGGAAGCTGTCATCAAGGCTAAGGGTAGGCCAACACCACTTTGAATTCCATCATTATCAATGGAGGGCGCCACGTACTTGTAAGTAGTTTTCAGTCAGGTGTCCGGATACTTTTTATCACATAGTGTATGTGTAAACTACTGCTTCTTGTATCGACACTTGTGTCGTCCAAGTGTTTGTTTGTCTGTTTTGGTTAGAAAAGCTCATTGTTCAGTTAGACTGTCAGTGAGGCAGCCCTAACCGTTCCCGCAGATGAACAGGCGAGTAAAGTTTCCGTTTGCTAATTATTTTACGAGCGTCAGGCGAGAGCGAATTATTACTAGTTTAAATTAATTTCTTACGTGTTTGTGTGCGTACTAGGCACATTCTAGCGTAGTGTACAGTTTTGCCATCTTTGGTAAGGACAGCGACTGTGATTGCAGTGTTCGGATGCGGACTGAGTTAGTGACGATTTGCTACAGATCCAGGCGTTGCTGGCTTCTGTCTTGCAGCTTGAGGCTGTTGCCAATGTTCCTCACTGTGAGATGCCAAACGTGGAGATCCGAGGGACGTCTAGCACAATCCACGTCTCCCAAAATCGATCCAATGCTGTTTATGTCCTTGCTACTGCCCGGGCGGAGGCTTAAAACTCACCAGTGGTTGATTGGGTTGTTTCCGAAGTGTGACAGGCAGCAGAAGACTTTCCAGAGGCCTATCGAATGGTCAGACAAACGGGTTCAAAGTACTGTCTTGGGTGATACAGGCCCTGAGCCACCGCTTGTCACATTTTAGAGGAAGCCTCTCGCCTTCAAGGAGCGGACATTCACACAAGGCGGGATTACTCGTAGTCGTAGCTCCAATTTTAGGCACTTAACGAGGGCCCTTAGGTACGTGGCTGCTAAGGAGGGGACGAAATCCAGTGTACAGTCCGCGTGCGTCCAGGGGGAAAACTTCCAGGATGTGGAATGGGTCCTCCCACACGCCATGAGGAGAACAGGGTGCAGTCAGTCTCTAGTCGGTCCTAATTATGTATGCCGCTTTGGGTTGGAGGAGTTTCTATCCGCTTCGGGCATTTAGCCGAATTAGCTAAGACTGCCAGTTGTGCCATCCGCGGGAATAGCATCGACGACATTACCGATTGCCGACCTTTGTTACAGAGCAAAGTCTGAATCAGGCAACCGTGTAGGCTGCTGATTCCTCATCTTGCGTCGTAGAGTGCTGGGCTATCAGGTTCCGCTAAATAGGCGACGCTACATACGCAGGGTAGACGGAGGCTGTATGGATTGGAGTGGAAGGTTTTTTAGGTTAGAGGGTCTCAGCAAAGAAGAAAATGTCAAAGGTTGCCGGTCAAAGACCACACAAGAGCCACAGAAATTATAGTATAAACTCCGACAGCTATGTTGAGAAAAGAACAAGAACTCCATACGTCAATGCGACGGGTGTTCAATAAATAATTGGTATTATTCGAGATTTCAATATACCATATTATTCCCAATATTTCTTGTCTATAAAACCCTGTATTTCCTCATAATATCCATTCAATGCGAGGTCCTTACGCCACCTTACTGAGAGGGCCCGCATGCCTGCATGTTACCACTCTACTGGTCAACGTTGCAACCAAACGCATCCTGCATCGATGAACTCCCCATCGTCCACAATCGCTTCCTGTGGAGTGCATTCATCATTGAAAGATGTGAAATACTGGCTGTAGGGTGGATGAGAAAGAAACTTCTAGGGTGCGGAAACTTCTGTGAGGGCCTTTGTTGTCATGAGAAGGAGAAGTTAGTCTGCATTTTTATGGCGACGAAGACGCTCAAGTCGTTTCCTTGATTTCTTGAGGACAGCACAGTAAACTTCTTAGTTGATCGTTGCAACGTGCGGGAGAATATCACACAGAATAATGCGTTCAGAGTCTCAAAAGACTCCCGCCATAATTTTGCTGGCTGAGGGTGCAACTTTGAACTTTTAATTCGGAGGAGACATGGTGTACCGCTACTCCATGATTGCCGTTTTGTTTCCGGTCCGAAGTGATAAATCTATATTTCTTAACCTGTGACGATGTTCGACGAAAATTGCTACGAAAAACCACATAGTGCACAAGCAATTCCTCACAAATGGTCCTTTGTCGCTCTTTATAGTCTTCTGTAAGGTGGCTAGGAACCCAGCGGGCACGCGTGTTTCACTACCCCAAATGGTGGACGAGTGTGTCAACAATACAGACGTCCAGTTGGGCAGCGAGGTGTTTGTTTGTGATCCATCGATCAGATCGAATGACAGTGGCCGCAAGTTCCAACTGTTGTGGATTGGCAAGAGAGCCAACCCGGTATGAGAGGAAGACGAAAGGCACGCGTTTTAGCTCAAGCAGGCTGCCGTGAGGTCTGGAACAGGTCAAGGAAATTAGACTAGCAAAAAAGGACGTAGCTGTGGAATACTTAACTTTAATCCATAAATGGTGAACATCGCTCTGGACGGTACATGTTTTACAGCATCAATAGTAACTGGTAATGGCACCTTGCTAGGTCGTAGCAAATGACGTAGCTGAAGGCTATGCTAACTACCGTCTCGGCAAATGAGAGCGTATTTTGTCAGTGAACCATCGCTAGCAAAGTCGGCTCTACAACTGGGGCGAGTGCTAGGAAGCCTCTAGACATGCCGTGTGGCGGTGCTCGGTCTGCAATCACTGATAGTGTCGACACGCGGGTCCGACGTATACTAACGGAGCGCGGCCGATTTAAAGGCTATCACCTAGTAAGTGTGGTGTCTGGCGGTGACACCACACCAACACAGCAGGAGTCACAGCTATCGCGGACTGCCTGCATGCGGAAAATCGGACAAGTTTGTAATACCGACGACTCACCGTGCTTTTGTTCACTGACAGTTCTCCGAGGACATTCTGCAAGTCCTATTGACATTTGCGATACTGTAGTTTTCCGCCAAAATGGACTCAATGACAGTTCTCTGCTTGGAACACTCCTCCGTTATAGACGCCATGGCCGTACACCTTTTAATGGCTTGTGGATACCGCAGTTAACTGTGTCCTTCATGCAAGAAGTGGTAAGCCATGTTACTGTTAATACTTTCTCTAGCGTACAACATAATATAGAAATACCGATTTCCATACTGATGGTGATTTCGCACGTTAGCCACTACATTGGTAACAGAAGTTAATTACTCACGTTTTTTGACATTAATCGTGTACTCAATCCACAGGTGTGTAACCTAAAACAATGGCACGCAAAGATTGTGGCATTGCACTGCTGCTGCTGTTATCGCTAGCAATTGCAGGTGCACATCGGAACCGAAAAATCAAAAAGACAGCGGTTAACAGCGACGAATTGAAGGACGATTCCAGGTCAGGAGAACCTGAACTAGTGACCGTTATTGCCTTAAAGGAGGCGAAATTCGACTTTGGTGACAACGCAACGGTGGAGCAATATCTACGCGACAGCGGCAACTACGATCCCAAATCTGTTCTACCGTACGATGTAACAGGTGAGTTACAATAGCTGTTAGCGTGATACTACCCTTTTGTACAGTCAATCATTCAACGGAATACGGTTCTAGGCGCTTCAGTCTGGAACCGCGCGACCGCTACGGTCGCAGGTTCGAATCCTGCCTCGGGGTTGGATGTATGTGATTTCCTTAGGTTAGTTAGGTTTAAGTAGTTTTAAGTTCTAGGGGACTGATGACCTCAGATGTTAACTCTCGTAGTTCCAAGTCTAAGTAGTCCATATTTTTTACTGTAGTTGCTACATCGTCATTCCTGTAAAGGAGCGCTATGAAATAGTTATTATCTATATACCCAACCTTAAAAGTAAAATAACCTAAGTAATACTTCTTTGTACAACTGCTTTCGGCTGCACCACAGCTCATAACCTGAATAAAGTAAATTCAGTTTATTGATCATTCAGTATTTCGAGGAGTGTTCGGAAAGTAACGCAACAAATTTTTATCTGAAACCAGGATAATTTTTTTAGGATTTCAGAAAACCACATTGTTACCCACTCTACTGGCTATAAAAAATGTATTTTTGAACAAAATCTCCATTCAGTGAGACGACCTTACGCCACCTCACAGGGAAAGCCTGTTTGAGCATATGGTACCACTCTAGTGGTGGACGTCAGAGCCAACGTGTTGCTTCAGTAACCTCCCATATCGTTCACGTACTGCTTGCCGCAGAGTGCATCCTTCGTTAGGCCAAACAGATGGAAGTAGGAAGGTACGAGCTCCGGGCTGTAGGTTGGATTGGGAAAACTGTCCAATGGAGGTTCGTGAGAGCCTCTAGGGTGTGCAGACTTGTGTGAGGCCTTTCGTTGTCATGGAGATGTTCATTCTCATCATTGTGGCGACCAACACACTGAAATCGTTTCTTCAAATTCCAAAGCGTAGCACAACACGCTTCAGAGTTGATCGTTGCACCGCGAGGGAAGATATCAAACAGAATAACCCATTCAGAATCCCATATAACCGTCGCCTTGACTTTACCGGCTGAGAGTGCGGCTTTGAACTTTTTCTCTGGAGGAGAGATATTCTGGTTCAAATGGTTCAAATGGCTCTGATGGCTCTGAGCACTATGCGACTTAACTTCTGAGGTGATCAGTCGCCTACACTTAGAACTACTTAAACCTAAATAATCTAAGGACATCACACACATCCATGCCCGAGGCTGGATTCGAACCTGCGACCGCAGCAGCAGCGCGGTTCCCGACAAGAGAGATATGGTGCCTCATTCAATCGACTGCTGTTTTATTTCCGGTTCGAAGTGATGAACCTGTTTCATGGAATCTAACGATTTTCCATAAAAATTTTGCCACGATCAAACTCGTAACGCACATGCAGTTCCGTACGGTTGGTCCTTCGCGGTTCTTTTGGTCTCCTCTTAAGCGGCGAGGAACCCAGCGATTACACTCTTTTGAGTAGGCCAACTCATGGACGAGTGTTTCAGCACTGCCAACAGAGGCGTCGAGTCGTCCAGCGACGTGTTTGATTGTGATCAGTCGATCACCTCGAATCAGAGTGTCCACAGGTTCCAGTGTGGCGGAATCACAAATGTGTGCCGACAGCGGTCACACGGAAGATGGGACACCTTTGTGCGACCTCGTTGCGGTGCAAACGAGTCACCCACCTTTCGCTGAATTCTGCAAGCGCCTATGAATATCCTCCATGCTCTGGTTTTCTGCTAAAAGAAACTCAATGACATCTCTTTTTTGGTAATTCTCGTAATTTACAGACGCCATTTTCAAGGGTAACTACACCGCCCCCATCCATCAGCTTTGTTATGGTATATCACATCAACAGCACTGCGTTGTAGGGTTGCCACAACATTAAATGTTCAAAAAAAGTGTTCAAATGTGTGTGAAAACTTATGGGACTTAACTTCTAAGGTCATCAGTCCCTAGGCTTTTACATTACTTAACCTAAATTATCCTAAGGACAAGCATACACACCCAAGCCCGAGGGAGGACTCGAAACTCCGCCGGGACCAGCCGCACAGTCCATGACCGCAGCGCCTTAGACCGCTCGGCTAATCCCTCGCGGCGCCACAACATTACAATACTATCAACATTAAGTACCGTCTTCGAGTAAAATAAGTAATTAGCTATAATTTTCCAACAGTTTGTGTGTCTTCACAGCCACTGAGTTGGCCCTTCCAAATTTTGACTTGACTGTAGCAATTTATTCATATTTATTACATTATTTCTGCGGCTTTTATTTCAGAAAGGAGTAAATAGGATCATTTTCTACATCAGTCGCAAAATTTATTGTCAGCCCATGGCAGTAGAAGAACTTTTCTTCAAAAGTCTCCTACAAACTATCTCAAGGTTATAGCGTACATGTATGTTTGCAGCTTTTTAATGTCTTCATGGATTCTCTTCAAAGCATCACAACGACCATTAGTAGGGTTTCCCATATTGCAAGTAAGGTAAAGCTAATAGAGAAAAGCTAAAAACCTCAAATGTGTCCATATGACACATCTATGACAGGTCTATATGGAAATGTTAATAACACGAAGAGACTGAGATACAAGTTGGTACAGGGACTGTGTGTCATGCATGGGACATGCAGTAGATTGCAGCTCATTCGTTTTTCTTTAACTATAGAACAAACCCTCTGTTGACTCGTCAAACGGATGGTACTAACAACATCTCCTCTATTGACTGCAGTGGACACAGCAGCTCGCAACCGCATATTTGTGGCGACGCCACAGGTGGCGCGAGGCATCCCGGTCTCTCTCAGCACTTCCCCATTCCACGATCCAGGCAGCTCGTCGCTGAAGCCGTATCCCAGCCTGGACGTGCATCGCACAACAGAGGATACCATCACAGACTGTAACACGCAGCTGGTGTCCGTCTTCACTACCACGGTGAGACGCGGGCGCTAGCGTTCCCAACTGCCTAACATTCGCAGTGCTGTAGCCAAGCCACCTGACTTTCGAATTAATGGTGTTACTAACAAATAATTTGAATAAAGTTTATCGATATGGATTTGAGAGGGGGTGGTGAATAATTCAGTGGAACCGAGAGAAAATTTAGTGACTGCAGAGACATGATGAAATGTGTCCAGTAGCCTTACACACTGGGTCCATCCCTATTCTTTACATACAGTGTATGTCAGAAATACTGAGAAAGACTTTTAGAAGTTGTAGAAGTTACCTTGAGGAAGAATTCGAGAACAGGAACCAGATTGTGGAAACGTCATCCGTCGGTGCTACACAGCTTAGAACTTACAGGCGCCGGCACCTGCCATTAGGCCACTCCTTTGGCAGCCAACGTGACTTTGTATGCTAACGGACCATGGGCGATACGTCTCGCAATGTTGTTTGTTATTCAGTGATCGCGACTTATTGACACGATCACGTGGAACCATCTGGAAAATCTCAACAGTTTCTCCGTATAGAAAAGACAAAAATAAACTGCAGCTGGAAACCCGTTTCCAAAACCGTAATTCACCAAGGCAGCAGGGCAACACAATAATCGGAGACTAGGCCTGTCTACACTGCAGATGGCTCCATCTTCTCCATTGTCGATCGTGCCAATCAATGGCGATCACTGAATAACAAACGACACTGCGAGTCGTTTGACAAAGTTCCGTTAGCATACAAAATCACATTTGCTGACGAAAGGGTGGCCTTGTGGCAGACGCCTGCAACTATAACTACGACGCCACATAGTATCGTTGTATGACGTTTCCAGACATGGGCTACTATCTTCCATTTGTGCCTCAAGAGACTGACTACAGCTGCTTGAAGTTTATCGCAACATTTCTCGAATACCCTGTGTATGAATAATCTACTACTTTACACAGATTTGGTAGTTTTTGCAGATGAGACCAAGTGTTACAATTAATATCTTTCGTAGAATTAATAAGTGTTTCTCTGTAAACGAACTCTGTATTCAGTTCTGTGCTGTAAGTAGAATAACATCGCAAGTTAAAATATACAACATTTTAATGACTCAGTGAAATCAGTAGAATTATTGTGGTGTGCATACAGATGGAATCCTGAACTGTATGAAACGTGTTATAGAGACTATCCAACAACTATACTCAGTAACTTCTGTTATTTGCATTATGCCTCGTGTTGGAAGCATATAAATAATTTTAAGTAACTGAGTCTGCAATTTTGCACCCTTTATGGTATTACGGCATAATGTTATGAGGTATCTGATGTCTTAGGAAGAAATCACTGATTGCATCAAAACGAGCAGAGAGAGCGATATGTTGTGAAGTCGTGTGATGGAGACAAAAGAGGAGTCATTCTAGCGTCGAGGAGCAGGTGGAATGCAAATGGGTGAATCCTCTAATGTAGACGATTTTGTTTCAGAAAACTTCGGCAGATGAAGATACGCTCTTTGCCGTGGACAGTGGCGTTTTGGACATAATCAAGAACCCGAAAGCGGTGTGTCCCCCTAAAATTGTCAGCTTCGACTTGCAAACCGACAAGGTCAAAAACGTGACAATAATAGAGAATGCTGCCTGCAACACTATTTACACCTTAATTCGGGTGAGTTTCAAAGATAAATGGTAATCCGTTATTTTTATCGGTCTAATAAGTTGTTCAAGAGTACACGCTGCGTTTTCACAAGTGCAAATTAAGCCATTTTCCCTAGGTACCAGTAACTTTAGTTAAGGAGATCGGCTTATCAGAATCTTGTCAGGTTGAGTCCTTTTTTTAATATCGCTTGAAATTCCTATCGGCAAAAACTTCTCTTTCCAAACATGACTGCCTTTTACTTTTCCTATAAATTAATAACTGTATTTACACTATTTTTTACTTAATAGTTATCTACCCTCTCCGCTGGTGGGGAGGCTTGCTTGCCTCAGCGATACAGATAGCCGTAACGTAAGTGGAACCACAACGGAGGGGTATCTGTTGAGAGGCCAGACAAACGTGTGGTTCTTGAAGAGGCGCACCAGCCTTTTCAGTAGTTGCAGGGGCAACAATCTGCATGATCGACTGATCTCGCCATGTAACATCAACCAAAATGGCCATGATGTGCTGGTACTGCGAACGGCTGTAAGCAAGAGGAAACTACAGCCTTAATTTTTTCCGAGGGCATGCAGCTTTACTGTACGGTTAAATGACGATGGCGCCCTCTTGGGTTAAATATTCCGGAGGTAAAATAGCCCCACATTCGGATATCAGGGTGGGGCTACTCATGAGGGCGTCGTTATCAGGAGAAACAAAACTTCTGTTCTACGTATCGGAAGGTGGAATATCAGATCCCTTAATCGGGCAGGTAGGTTAGAAAATTTAAAATGGGAAACGGATAGGTTTAAGTAAGATAAGGGGGAATTAGTGAAGTTCATTGGCAGGAGGAACAAGAGTTCTAGTTAGGTGAATACAGGGTTATAAGTAAAAAATCAAATAAGAGTAATGCAGGAGTAGGTTTAACAATGAATAAAAAATAGGAACGCGGATAAGCAACTACGAACAGCATAGTGAACGCATTATCGTAACCAAGATAGACACGAAGCCCACACCTACCACAGTAGTACAAGTTTATATGTGAACTAGCTCCGAAGACGTCGAAAAGATTGAAGAAATATAAGGATAAAAGAAATTATTCAGATATTGAAGAGAGTCGAAAATTTAATAGTCATCGAGGACTGGAATTCGATTGTAGGAAAAGGAAGAGAAGGAAAGGTAGTAGGTGAATATGGAATGGTCTTTAAGTGTGAAACAGGAAGCCGCCTGGTAGAATTTTGCAAAAGCTTAACTTAATCATAGCTAACACTCGGTTTCAGAATCATGAAAGACGGTTATACACGTGGAAGAGGACTGGAGATACTGGAAGGTTTCAGATAGACTATATAATGATAAGACAGAGATTTAGGGACCAAGTTTTAAATTGTAAGGCATTTCCAGGTGTAGATGTAGACTCTGACCAAAATCAGTTATATACTGTAGATTAAAACTGAAAAAAACTGCAAAAAGGTGGGAATTTAAGGAGATGGGACCTGGATAAATTGAAAGAACCAGAGTTTGTAGAGTGTTTCAGGGAGAGCATTAGGGAACGATTGACAAATACGGAGGAAAGAAATTAAGTAGAAGATGAATGGGTAGCTTTGAGAGATGAAATAGTGAAGGCAGCAGAGGCTCAAGTAGGTAAAAAGACGAGGGTAGTAGAAATCCTTGGGAAATAGAAGAGATATAGAATTTAATTGATGAAAGGGGAAAATATAAAAATGCAGTACATGAAACAGGCAAAAAGGAGTACAAACGTCTCAAAAATGAGATCGACAGGAAGTGCAAAATGGCTGAGCAGGGATGGCTAGAGGACAAATATAAGGATATAGAGGCATATATCAGTAGGGGTAAGATAGATAATGACTACAGGAAAATTAAATAGAGCTCTCTGGAGAACAGAGAACCACTTTTATGAATATCAATAGTTTAGATGGTAAACTAGTTCTAAGCAAAGAATGGAAAGCAGAAAGGTGGAAGGAGTATGTAGAGGGTCTATACAAGGGCGATGTACTGGAGGGCAATATTATGAAAATGAAAGAGGTCGTAGATGAAGATGAAGTGGGAGATGTGATATTGCTTGAAGAGTCTGACAGACCTAAGCTGAACCAATGCCCCAGGAGTAGACAACATTCCAGTAGTGTTACTGATACCCATGGGAGAGCCAGCCACGACAAAACGTTTCCATCTGGTGAGCAATATGTATGAGACTTGTGAAATACCTTCAAACTTCAACAAGAATATAGTAATTACAATTCCAAACAAAGCAGGTGTTGTCAGTTGTGAAAATTACCGAACTATCAGTTTAATAAGTCACGGCTACAAAATACAAACACGAATTCTTTACCTACGATTGAGAAACTGTTAGATGGCGACCACGGGAAAGATTAGTCTGGATTCCATAGAAATAATAGAACATGCAAGGCATTACTGGCCGAACGCCTTATCTTAGAAGATAGGTTAAAGAAAGGTAAACCTACGTTTCTAGCATTTTTGGACTTGGAGAAAGCTTTTGACAATGTTGACTGGAATACTCTCTTTCAAATTCTGAGGGTGGCACGGAGAGCTGCATCAAACCAGTCTCTGGAGTGAAGACCACAACAACAACAGTTATGGGCCAGTATCGATTGTTATATTACGTAATTTACCATTTCAATATAACAATTTAATGAAAGTATTACAAGTGATCCTTATGAGACAATGGTGGTGATGTGAAGTGAGTATTCCTGACTTTGAATATCATATCATGCTGGTTTCTGGTGACTAATGACGGGGAATGATATGTGGGAAGTGTTGGACAAGATGTTGTATGGAAAAGGGTGTGGGATCTCTCTGTGGGAAAGAATTGAGAGACGAGATGTGGATGTTACGAGGTGTATGGAAGCCATCTGGCACAACCATGGCTGCCTTGGATTTAGTGGCGTGAGTCAGAAAGAATAAAGCAGTTTTAGAGTTTGTGCACAAGACAGGACAACAGCACCACAGGAGAAAAAAAGAAATCCTTAACAATGAACTGTACAGTGAAAGGGGGAATTTCTGTACATTAAAGAGGTGGAGATCGATTTTAAAGAGCCGTGCAAAATATTAGAAGGGAACCGGGATTACAGAGGAGAATCGTATCTGATAGTTTTGGTAATAGCGAAAGTTATAATTTGAGTCTGTTGTCTCAAGTAGATATATAGGAGTCTCAAGTAGATACAGGTCTGGCTAATGCTCAACAGCTTTTCAATAGGAAACGAGTTGCTTCAGAGAAATTTTTGCAAGCCGAATTATGTAACAAACACAAAATTATGAACTTCTCCTAACAAGGTTCATGTGGTAGAAGAAGTAAGTTTATTGTGCAAGAATTTTGTGGAGGATCATGTTAACAGTGGGTGGGGACGGATGCAGTAATAATAGTGATCAGTTCTACAGTACAGATAGTGAACATTTAAAGATGGCTTCAGCAGTGAGCCCCACAGATGCTGAGCTGTTTCTAATTATTTTGAGACCTTTGTGAACTGAGTCAGCAGCCGGCACATAGATTTTCTGTCTGTGCTATTGGCTGCTGGCGCTTTTCAAGTAACGGCGTATACATTTCATATTAGGAAGTGGAAATGAAAATGAAAATTTTGTATGTTCATACTAGAATCTCTAAGAGGGACACTACCACTAATGGGAGTGTACTTGAAAAACAAATTTAATATTATTCTAACTTAATCTGATAATCTGCAGCCTGCAGATAAGGTAGATAGGAATTGTATTTCAAAATGATATTTGACCACTGAAATCAGAGAAGAAATAGTGAATGCAGCATAGGATAAAATACACGAAAAGAAGGTCTAAAAGAAGCCCTTGGATAACACAGCAAATACTGAATTTAATTGACGAAAACAGAAAATATAAAAATGCAGCACATGAAGCAAACGAAAGGGAGTAAAGAAGTCTGAAAATGTGGTCGAAAGATGGCTAAACTCTAATAACTAGAAGATAAAAGCAAAACAGTAGAGTCACGTATAACGGGGGAAAATATAGGCACTGCCTATACGATGATTAAAGAGACGTTCGTAGAAGAGAGACGCAACTATACCAAGGGCTCAGACGGAAATAAATGTTGTAGAAAGGTAAGCATTTTGTATCCGCCTCATATCGGTAACTATCATTTATACGGCTAAACTCTAATAACTAGAAGATAAAAGCAAAACAGTAGAGTCACGTATAACGGGGGAAAATATAGGCACCGCCTATACGATGATTAAAGGGACGTTCGTAGAAAAGAAACGCAACTATACCAAGGGCTCAGACGGAACTAAATGTTGTAGAAAGGTAAGCATTTTATATCCGCCTCATATCGGTAACTATCATTTATACCAAAAGCTCAGACGGAACTAAATGTTGTAGAAAGGTAAGCATTTTATATCCGCCTCATATCGGTAACTATCATTTATTACTGTAGAGGAAGACAGAGATTGGAATACGTCAATCAAATAATTGAAGACGTAGGTTGCAAGTGCTACTCTGAGATGAGGTTAGCACAGGAAAGGAATTCGTGGCGGACCGCATCAAACCAGTCAGCAGCTGATGACCAAAAAAAAAAAAAAAAAAAAATCATTTATTTTGTTGCCCAAATATCAAAACTTGTCTGTCACATTTAGAGACTTATTGCCGAATATGACTCCCATAATGCCGTGTGATTTATGTCGGCTACATTCCATTACTGACGTGTGCCGGCCGTGGTGGTCTAGCGGTTCTAGGCGCTCAGTCCGGAGCCGCGCGACTGCTACGGTCGCAGGTTCGAATCCTACCTCGGGCATGGATGTGTGTGCTGTCCTTAGGCTAGTTAGGTTTAAGTAGTTCTAAGTTCTAGGGGACTGATGACCATAGATGTTAAGTCCCATAGAGCTCAGAGCCATTTGAACCATATTTTACTGAGGTGTGAAGCGGTAATTTGATTTTCCTTTGCTTGAATATCCTCTTTGCCTCATGCACTGATCAGCCAGAACGTTATGACCACCAACCTACTATCGATATAGATCCGTCCAGACGATAGCAGCGTCACCAGGTGAGGTGTATGTAGTTTCAGTGAACGTACTGTCAGGATGTAGAATGGGGAAGGCGCGCTATCTATCGGACTCTGATTGAGGGCAGATTGTGATGGCCAGGAACCTCTGCACGTGCATATCGCAAACTGGTTGACTTATCGGTTGTTCGAGGAGTGCTGTGATGAGCGTCTTCAACAATTGACGAAACCAAAATGAAATCACGCCCAGACGTCGTGGAGTTGGGTGTTCACCCCTCATTACAGATGTCGGACGTTGTAGGGTCGGCAGACTGGTAAAATAGGACCGGCGGCGAACTGTGGTGGAACTATGATCAGACTTTAATGCTGGGCAGAGTACAAATATGTATGAACGCACAGTGCAACCGACATTTCTAACGATGAAACTCTGCAGCCGACGACCCACGCATGTAACAATGTTAACACCACAACATCGGCAACTAAGACTGAAATTGTCACGTGAGCATCGGCACTGGACTTTAGCGTAGTGGCAGAGTGTTGCATGGTGTGATGAATCCGGATACTTTCATCACGCCGATGGTAGGGTGCGAATCCGCCGCCTTCGAGGGGAATAGCTCCTTGACACCTGAAATGGAGGACGGAGACAAGCTGGAAGAGGCTCCATTATGCTCTTAGGAACATTAACGTTAGCATCCATGGTTTTGGTGAAGCTTGTGCAATGCACCTTGACGGCCAAGGAGTATCGTACAGTGGTTGCAAATCACATACACCATTCATAACATTCATGTTTCCCGACGGCAGTGGCGTTTTTGACCATGTCACAAGACCATGAGCGGGATGGAGTGGTTCGGGGAACACATTGACAAGTTGTATTTGATGTGCTTGCTTCCCAATTCGTCAGCTCTGAATCCCATCAAACACATCTGGAAAGTGATTGAACTTGGCATCAGATCTCATCGAACACCTCCCAGGAATTTACGGGAGTTAGGTGACATGTGTATGCAGGTTTCGTGCAAATTCCCTCCACCGACCTACGAAGGCCTCTTTGCTTTCATCACACGACGCGTCGCAGCTGTTATTCGTGCCAAAGGTGCAAATAGGGGCTAATTGGTAGGTGGTCATAATGTTCTGCTAATCAATGTTCATCGATAGTGGTCAGCTCTTTGGATGCGACTAGAGAGTATGATGGAGGGGACCAGATGCCCTGGAGTGCTCGCTTGGTGAGCGACTAGTCGAGAGTTAAATAAGGTTCCATTGCGTTCGTTTTGAGGGCGTGAGCTCTGCTGCACTCGAAGGGGTAGTTGTGCACTTGTTAAGGACTCGAGTGCCGAACGGATGGAGCACGCCCGTACTGCCGTGGTGTTTTGAAGCGCACCGCGAGAGGCTTCATTGCCTTGCCCACAACGGACGGAAATTTCTACTGCATCCCCTGGGAGGAGCCATGGCTGTTGCGATGCAGCTGTGCGATGGGGAATTCTCTTCCGGAGCGTGGACACCCTCTGGATATCAGTAGATTTCTCCGCTTGTTATGCAGTTTCCTTCGTTTAATGGTGAGCTCTGATAAATTTCTTATCGAATTTGTTATTGTTACGGGGAAACCTACTAACCTTGTCGCTCCCTCATCGTGTACCACCGTGAAAGTCTTTTTTTTTTTTTTTTTTTTTTTAAAGGAAGAGTATAGGAAGAGTTAAATGTAATTACCCGGGATGTGATAAAATTTGTCCTGGTGCTTGTAAAGTAATTAAAGTGTGCTGCGCAAGGACAAGTTTGGTGAAAAATTCTCGTAGTCGTTAAATAATTACCTAATTGTTTAAGACATTTGTCGGAGCCGTTGATACATTTAAATGGTTGTTTCGATTCGGTTTCTTAATCAGCACGATAGTTTCTAAGGACCAAGTAGTTAAATTTAGTTACTTTGTGGAATTTTGAACGTGTTGTGTGTGTCATTTGCTCTGAGCCTGTGCTCAAATTTCCTTCAGGTGTTCCAGGGAACTTGATAACAACGCTCGCAAATCCTAGAGCTTATACCGATAGCTGATGAGCGTTACGTACGTCAAGGCTTACTGGTCCCATGTCACAGCTACACGTAACCCGGTGCCTCTAGCTACTCCCGCTCCTTCTGGGTGTGATGTATGAGTCTGTGGTTACTGTGATTCTTCAGACAAAGTGCAACCTTACAGTTGTGTGTAATTCAATTCCTTAAGTGTCGCAAAAAGTAATTCATTTAATAGGATGCTCTGTAAGCCTTTAATTGGTTTTTAACTTTGTTGGTGTTTTGCAGTTTAAGTGTATTGCGGATGTGATCTATTAACAGTGTTATTGATATCCTTTGTATCCTCTAGAAAATTTTATCTGTAATATATGTGTTTTAAAGTATAATACATTTATTAGCTAATCCAGCCCCTCACCATTATCTACCTCTTGGCTACTGCATGCCCAATTACCTTTGTACTTAATTTTGTTGATACTCATAATATTTCAAGTCATAATCCATTCCATACTACAGATCGCCCAAGTCCTTTGCTGTCTCAGACAGAATTTCAGTGTTATCGGCAAACAACAGAGTTTTTATTTATTCTCCGTGAACTTTAATTCGCTCTCAACATTCGCCTGGTCTCCTTTGCTACTTGTAAATGTACCGACTGAATAACATAGGGGACAAGCCATATCTCTGTCTCACTCCCTACTCGACTACTGCTTCCCTTCCACTCTTTACAACTGTAGTCTGGTTTCTGGACAAACTGTGTGTGATCTTTCGACGCTATACTTTATCCACGCTACCTTCAGAATTTCAGACAGTGTATTGCAGTGACCAGTACTGAAATCTTTTTCTAAGTCTACAAATACTATAAACATGGATTAATTTTTCTTAACTCATCTTCTAAGAGAAATTGTGGGGTTAGTATTGCCTCGAGTGTTCCAAGGTTTCTTCGAGACGGAAAATGATCTTCCTCGGTGTCAACGTCTACCAATTTTTCGAAATTTCCGTAAATAATTCGACTCAGTATATTGTAGCCATGAGTTATTACAGTTTACTAATGTCCATACCTTCCAGAAGTTATTTTCTTTGCAATTCGAATTATTACATTCTTCATGAAGTCTGAATGTATTTCGCCCATCTCATGTATCTTGCACAGCTGGTGGACTAGTTCTGCTATGGCTGACTCTCCCAAGGGTAAAAAAAGTCCTGAGGGAATTTCCTCTTCTTGTTTCGACTGAGACCTTCAGTGTTCAGTCCAGTTTCTCTCATAGTTTTATATCCTCTATCTCATCGTCAGCTTCTTCCTCTTACCTTTCTACCACATTTCACTTGTAGAGTCTAAATATTCTTTCCAGCCCTCAGCTTACCATTCTTTTCTTAGTACTGGATTTCCATCTGAGCTCTTGATACAGCAAGGAAAGCATTTATAAAAAAAGGGGCATTGTTAGCATTCACTATATTAGAAAAACTTTTTGCTGACTCGACCGTATAGCGTAGCACGCAGCGAGCTGACTCGTGGGATAGGGAGGCGTGCCGTAACCGGATCGAATCCATGCGGGAGTTTAAGGGAACACGCACCTGAATAGCTGCATTTTTTGCATTATCTTCACCCTTATAGTGCAACTAATCTATAAATGGCAGATAGCTCAAAATACTTACACACAGTTAGGGTCATTAGTCAAAGCATTTCCAAAAAATCATTGAGATATTTATTATATTTTGGCACTAACAACAATATTTATATTAGGTCAAAAACTTTGCATCCGTCGTTTTGCAATAGACGGCAGTAGTGGCAAGTATTGGTGCAAGTCGTAGGTCTTAAGTGTCATGAAGCATGCTTAGGCATTTGAGAACATAACGCCATCAAAATATCAATCGATTTTTGATTGCATCATAAAGTTATTCTCGACTGAATACGTATACTTATGAGACCAGTTCTCGTCATCTGCGGATGATATAACTTTCCGCTTTGATATGAAGATATCTGCGCCTGAGGCTCATAAAGAACCGGGTAAAACGTATTATGAGACGCCTGTTAGTGACAGAACTTCGCAGAAAATGGTTTCCATGCTTCAAGAATGGTGATTTTGACGCTGAAGACCGGCGTGGTTGTGAAAGAGAGAAAGCTTTCGATGCCACTGCAACCGACGGGAATAATCACAGAAGATCGTTATCGAAAGCAATTGATGTGTTTGAGCCGAGCACCGAAAGACAAACGGCCGCACTACAGCGATAGACATGAAAAAATGATTTTGCAGCATGACAGTGCACGACCCCACGTCGAAACCCCGTCAAAACATACTTGGAAACTTTGAAATGGGAAGTTGCTGTATTCTCCAGATATTCCTCCCTCTGACTGCCACTTTTCTCGATCTATGACGCACGACCTAGCTGCAAAGCACTTGCAGTCACATAAAGAAGTGCAAAATTGGATCGATTGATGGCTCCCCTCAAAAGATGCCCTGTTTATACACAGCGGTATTCGTATGTGCCCAAAATCTAGGAGAAAGCAGTGGCCAACGAAGGCCTGTACTTTGAATCGTGAATTGTTTTGTAAGTTTTTCACAACAAAGTCTCTAACTTCGAGAAAAAACGGCGGAAGCAAAGATGTTGACCTAGTAATAGCATAAAAACGGAACACTATTTCACAGGAGTACCACTTCCTTTGGAACCACTGACTGCACAGCTTGGAAAAACAGTCAGAGTACAGACAACATTCACCTAAGCGTTTCATGAATCCAGTTTCCTTCCCTGATGCTGATCTGTGAAAGAGACAATTAATTTATTCTACTGCAAACAAAATATTTAAAAATGTAGCTCAAATATCACCGACATCATCATCATGTTATAAATTTTTCAGGAAATAGTATGCAAGGAAGGTAGAACAGGTCATTCTAAATATCTGTACCAATATTTGTGAGTTCGACTTCAATGATTTAGGAGGAAAGTGTACCTGAATGATGAAAATTAAATTTTTCGGTAAATCGCAAAAGATTTAAAGATTTATTAACTTATCACTATGCTCGTTTAGAACAATCCAGCATACTCCATTTGTCCTCCTGTTTCCTTATACTCTTTCTCTTCATCCTTTTCCTTATTCTTGACTCCTTGGTAGCAGCTTTTGCAGCTGTCTCTGCTTTGGTTACCTGCCTCTTATCAAAAGCAGTTAGAGCTGAAGCCATATTCCTTCCCCTCTGGATGTTCAATTACTTCATAACATTGATCCTTGAAATTGTTATTACTGCATTCATTACATCAGTCTTCAGCACTGTCAGCTCAACAAATACATTTTTGGGTATTCTCTCCCATAAACAGTTGCTGAAGCTTTCATTTGCATTCTGAAAGAGACCATGCATACATTTCCTAAGTAGATTTTTATTTGCCAGATCCCTACATATAGACCTAATTGCCTTCATTACAGCTAGTGGTAAGGAATGCTTGTGGGTATACTGTATGACGGTAGCATTGCTCAACCAGTAGTTGCACCATGAATCTTTCCCTTTTGGATACAAACCATGCCGTGGGGTTTCATCTGCTGACACTCTGTGGAACCATGTTGCCCAAACAGCTCACCTCATGTTCTCCAAATCTCCTAAATTTCTCCCGTCTGACAGTTTTTTTTCCATTGAAGTCTTTACATAATTTTCTCAGCTGAGCTCCCATTCTTTTTTGTAGATGCCCAACACATTCAAGCTTTTCTATCAGAGTGTCCCCATATGGTTTGTCATTAACAACAGCAGTGTGTCCTTTATAGTCTCCATCCACAAGATAGCCTACATACCTCACACGACAACTGACCTCTGATCTTCCGAAAATGTTTAGAACTCCTGTCATTACCATGTTTCCACTTGGGCAATAAAAGTTCTTTACACAAACATGGGTGCCAATAAATTTACTTGAACAACTCTTCAGTGCTTTGTTAGACATTCATAATCTAGTACCTTACGAGTTTCAATAAATGTGGCAGTTATAATCCCATTCAGAGGAGTATGACCTCTCTTCTGTCAAGATCCATCAAATGCTGCTACAATGTCTGTATTCTCAGACAAGGGTACTGCTTCTTCTGATCCTCATTTCATTGAATGTTCACTTAAACCACAAAACAATTATGTATCAATTTATTGTATCTGTCAAACCTCAGTGGAGGTGGAGGCAAATCCATCACTGCACAAAAAGTCTGCGCAGCTCTCCTTCTGTCATAGTATCATTGTGCATATTACACGAGTTACAGGCAATCACTAACCGACTTGAAAGACCCTTTCTTCCTGAAATGTGCTCAGAAACGTCAATACTATCTGAAAATTGCAGTACTTACATTTCACAGCACTCTTCAAAAGTCTTGACAACATATTTAGCTTCACAATAACATTTCCGTCGTTATTGTTGCTCATAATACTATTAGGCTTCTTCTTATTACATTCAGAAAGCGAAGGCTTACATCTAGAAGCACTGCCTGTAGACACAGTTTCCGCAGGCGACTTTTGAAGCAACTGATGTGTATTACTCGGTAGTGTTTCGAACTGGTTGCCGCGGAACTTTCGTTTGGGGCTAAATTTCTTTACTCTCGGCATTTGTAGCACAAGAACCACACACACAGAAACAAAGCAACACCCAATAACTACAAAACCACACGCGTGTGAAATTCCGAAATCATATACTCTCAGCTCTTTGTTTACATTCTAACCATAGTCTTCTAGATATGCCTGTACTTTGGTTCCGTGAGTCAGTGCCTTCTAGAATACACCTGTGTTAACGATCCGTAACTAACGATGGAAAAAATGGAAGAAAACATCACGTATTCTGTCACGCTTCAAACTGACAGATGGCCGTGGCCCCTATGCAACATTACCTTCAACCTTAATTTTAGAAAGAATGGAAAATTAAAAACTATACATGTTTGAAATCAGCATGAAATGCTCTTTTCTATAGACCAAGAAATTGTTTTTCAAATTTTTCACGAGCATGTCCCCTTAAAGACCGTCGCTCAGGCCAGCTTTAGTACTGTTTTTAAGCGCCTTCTCGCGCTCGTTTCGGTAAATGCTGCCATGGTCCCCTCAGGCAAAACGTCACACAAAAAGTTAAAATGCGATCCACGCAGAACAGAGTTTACACACTGTCGTTTTTCGTGAGTTGCACCTGTTTTTTCTTTCTTTCTGAGATGCGTAGATCTTCCCTTCGCTTCTACACTACCCCTAAAAGCAGGATTATTTCTTCTGCCAGCTCTGCCTTTCGGATGATCTCTATCTCCGCCTTCACTGTCGTTGAATTCTTCTCTTAGAATCTGAGTTTGGTTTATTTATGTCTGAGGTTAAAAGCTACTGAACTTTCTTTTTGAAGGACTAAAGCGTCATTTGACTGTGTATTACCGTACTTATCTTCTGTACGGTCTACATTTCGGCATTTGTGCCATTATCATGTATAACACTAAAAGTTCTCAGACCATTAACATGTCACGTAAGTTAACAGAAAAGAAGACGAATATAGTAATACTCAGTCAAATGGCGATTTATTCTTTAAAAACATGTTCTATGACAATGGCTCATAACCATCGAAAAGTTATTGAACTTTTTCAGTTAGTTTCTTTATTAACAACGCATAATTGGAGCGACTGAGTTACAGAATGTACTGACACGTGGCTTTGTACACAGGTGGAGCAGTGTGCAGATGGCAGATTAGTGGCCTACATCGCCGACACCGTAGGCTTCCAGCTGACGGTGACCGACCTCACCACTGGGGTCTCCAAACACCTGCAGAGTCAGTATTTCTACCCCAAACCGGGCTACTTTTTCACCAAGGCGGGTGGTCCTTCTACTTACCTTCCGTATGGTCTGTACGGGATATCAGGAGATGACAGATGCGATGGAAAACTGTACATGCAAGGTCACGCGACTAACATTCAAGTTGCCGTGAAGAAGGAGGCCATCCGGAACGCGAATGACGGTGACATTCTCGACACCATGACACAGGTACCTTTATATCTATTAGAGAATCATTAGAAGTATAACAATACTCAGAATCTGTTGGGTGAAATCTTACATCAAAGTGGAAAGAAATCTGCAATAAATGCTTTTTTTGTTCATACTATTACGGTCTTGATGGGACCAGTGGTTCGCCTCCACAGTTGAGTGATCAGCGTGGCACAATGCTATGCGAGAGGTCTTGGTTTGATTTCCGGCTAAGTATAAGATTTCATCCTTTCGGGGACTGGGTGTTGTGTTGTCATCATCATATTATCCTCATCGACACGCAAGTCGCCGAAGTGGCATCAAACAACAGGACTTGCAACATGCCAATGTCTACCCAGCGGGGGCCTCAGCCTCACGACATTTCTTTTCATACAAACAGTATGTCAGGACCTAAAACATGCAACTAACGTCCCTGCTGCTGCACTGTCAAGTACCGTGTGCACATGTACATCTATGTACTACGTATCCCCTCTATTTTGACCACCAGACGTTACTTATTGGCCAGAAGGACAGTAAAATAAATTATCAAACAAACACTGTTTCGCAACAAGGGGGGCAAACACGTACACAGAGACCGCACGCCGCTCTAGAGTGCATGACGGAAAGCAAATACACTGAACAGCCGCAAAAAATGGTACACCTGCCTAATATCGTGTAGAGCGCCGACGAGCACGCAGAAATGGCGCAACACGACGTGGCATGGACTCAACTAGTGTCTGAAGTAGTGCTGGAGGGAATTGACATCATGAATCCTGCAGGGCTGTCCATAAACCCGTAAGAGCACAAGAGGGTGGAGATCTCTTCTGAACAGCACGTTGCAAGGCATCTCAGATAAGCTCAATAATGTTAAAGTCTGGGGAGCTTGGTGGCCAGCGGAATTGTTTAAACTCAGAAGAGTGTTCCTGAAGCCACTCTGTAGCACTTCTGGAAGTGTGGAGTGTCGAGTGGTCCTGCTGTAATTGCCCAAGTCCGTCGGAATTCACAATCGACAGAATGGATGCAGGTGATCAGACAGGATGCTTACATACGTCTCAAGTGTCAGAGCCATATCTAAGCGTATCAGTGGTCGACATCACTCCAACTACACCCGCCCCACTCCATTATAGAGCCTCCACCTGTTTGAACGGTCCCCTGCTGACATGCAGGGCCCGTGGACTCATGAAGTTTTCTCCATACATGTACACGGGCATCCGCTCGATACAGTTTGAAACGGGACTCGTCCGACCATGCAACATACTTCCAGTCATCAACAGTCCAATGTCGGTGTTGATGGCTTTGAGTCGTGGAGTCATCAAGGGTACCCGAGCGGGCCTTCGGCCCTGAGAGCCCAAATCGATGATGTTTCGTTCAGTGGTTCGCACGCTGACACTTATTGATGGCCCTGAATTTAAATATTCGTCAATTCGCGGAAGGGTTGCACTTTTGTCACGTTGAACGATTATCTTCAGTCGTCGTTGGTCCTCTTTTTACAGGATCTTTTTCCAGCCGCAGCGATGTCAGAGGTTTGATGTTTTACAAGATATCTGATATTCACTGTACATTCGTGAAATGTTCGTACGAGAAAATTCCCACTCCATCGCTACCTCGGAGATGCTGTGCCTCATCGCTCGTGTGCCAATTATAACATCACCTTCAGACTCACTTAAATCTTGATAACCTGTCATTGTAGCAGGAATAACAGAACTAAAAACTGCGCCACACACGTGTTGCCTTAAATCTGCGTTGCCGACCGCAGATCCGTGTTCTACCAGCTTTTTTAAAATCTCTATTCTTCATCTTTATATTATACATATGTAACCTACCACCTCACATTATTAGTGGGTTCTTAAGTGTTACAACATCATTATTCAAAAAATTGTTCAAATGGCTCTGAGCACTATGGGACGTACATCTGAGGTCACCAGACCCCTAGAACTTAGAACTACTAAAACCTAACTAACCTAAGGACATCACACACACCCATGCCCGAGGCAGGATTCGAACCTGCGACCGTAGCGGTCGCGCGGTTCCAGACTGAAGCGCCTAGAAACGCTCGGCCATACCGGCCGGCCAACATCATTATTGTTAGCAGCTAATTACAGTAATTACAGGTGAGCTATAGTACAGTATAGTGCATTACAATAGGCAATTTCTATTCTATTAGTACTCTACTTAGTTCTAATGGCTACTTATGACTAACCTCTACCGCCTGCAGCGTCACAGGTGTGTCAGTGGTTTGTATGAACCCACTGCACGGCCTTGCTCACAGAGCTAACCCCGACGAGCGTGCACCTGACACTTGGCAGGCCAAGGATGTTTTGAATCGCTGCAGGTTCCTATTTTTGTTTCCTATTTTTAAGTCCTACTAACTAAGATCCTGTCCTATGTCAAGTCCGGTGCCTCTTTGTTGTGCCCCATCCTCCTAGTCCTGCACGTGGTGGATTCCAACTGTGTTGTAAGTCGACCTATCCTCGCACAGGCTGTACTGGATCACGGTACTGGGACACATTTGTTTATTTGTTGCCATTCACGATTGTCCCTCAGATATTCTGATATTACTTTCCGTGATACCGCGTTTGCTTTGTTCAGAGTTCGAAATGTCTCCTCACGTCTCAGTAGGAAGTACCTGTCATTGTTTGGTAGTTGAAGTCGTAAAGCGGCTGCTACATCACTGAAAAGGGGGCACTCGTAAACCACATGGTCGGGAGTACCCTCTGATGCGCCACAGTCACACGCAGGCGTAACCCTCCTCCCAAACCGACATAGATATGTCGGATAACGCCCATGACCAGTGAGAAAGTGGAACAATCTCCGAGTTGGCTCAAAGTACTTGATTCATAACCTTTCTTTCACGTCTGGCAAAAGTTGAAATGTTCTAAGGCCTGTGTCATCAATGTCCCACGATTCTTGCCACAGCTCCTCACCTCTTCTCTTAATCGTACCCTTGTGCCCAATCCGAACACCCAGACTGTCCTCTGTTTTCTGAATGGTCCCTTCTTGGACCAGAACCATGCTGCTTGCTCTCTAATCTTACTTTCCAGAGGGCAGAGCCACATTATCATTAACAGGGCCACATCTGGAGATGTTCTGTAGGCATCCACTGCCCTTAATGTCATATTCCTCTGCACCCTTCTCATTGACATGCGGGCACCGCCCTCGTGAGTCTGTGCGCCCAGACTTCCGAGCCGTAACCCACTATTGACGTTATTTTGCTGTTATAGTTTTATCAAATGAGGGAGAGTACTCTGCCCTTTTACACATCCCCATATTTGAATACGAATACCTATACCAGTTTCTGTGGCGCTTCTGTGGTACCAGTCTTATTTTCTATTCAATTCGCTTATCGAGCGAGGGAGAAATGGCTGTCCGTAGACCTCTACACGTTCCCTGATTTCTCTTATTTTCATGATTCCTATTTGAGATAAACGATTGTGGCATATAATACTTTCACTGTCTTCTTCAAACACATCATCTCTATGAAACTTCCTGGCAGATTACAACTGTGTTCCCGACCGAGACTCGAACTCGGGACCTTTGCCTTTCGCGGGCAAGTGCTCTACCAACTGAGCTACCGAAGCACGATTCACGCCCGGTATTCACAGCTGTACTTCTGCCAGTATCTCGTCTCCTACCTCCCAAACTTTACAGAAGCTCTCCTGCGCAGGAGAGCTTCTGTAAAGTTTGGGAGGTAGGAGACGAGATACTGGCAGAAGTACAGCTGTGAATACCGGGCGTGAGTCGTGCTTCGGTAGCTCAGTTGGTAGAGCACTTGCCCGCGAAAGGCAAAGGTCCCGAGTTCGAGTCTCGGTCGGGAACACAGTTTTAATCTGCCAGGAAGTTTCATATCAGCGCACACTCCGCTGCAGAGTGAAAATCTCATACATGCTCTCTATATTTATTATATATTTATTATACACAAATTGCATTCTGTTTTAAATTCCTTGGGCATTTCCGTTAAACTTCCTTATGGAATACATCGCCCTGCTACCGAGTAACACGTCTCTGAATTCGCTTCAAGTCCGTTGTCATGCCTGCATGATAAGGACTCTAAACACTGAAACAACACTCTAAAGTTTGGTCGCACTGGTGTCTTGTATGCGTTTCTGTGTCCCACGAAGTAATTTAAAGAATGTAGTTGATGATGCTGCGAATGATAATGTGATATTTGAGTACTATCTTGACGTAAATTTGGTCAATGCGGAATTCAGGGACACATGCAGTGTACAATCACTAACTTAGTATAGTTGTCACTTGTGACTTCAGTATTAAGCGTTTGCTGTTGGATAGGCATGACTGCCTCATTCCATGACTGAGGTACACCGCCAGAACTCAACAGACACTTTGGGACAGAGCAGTTTTCCAACCAATACGAGCACATGATATAATCGATTAGGTAATCTAAAAATAACTGGAATGTGTTTTGTCGTTTTCATCGTTACCATCACATATATTGAAAATGGAAATAAATTCATAAATAAAAGTGTGGCTGTAGTGGAGGCCTGAGGCAGATTCTTTCGTCCGTTAATTAGAGCCAGAGTTTTAATCCAGCGTATTTTCTGCTTCACACGGGACTACTACCCCGTGAGTCAGAGCGCAGGTATCTTGTAAATCGGCAGATAGACCTTTAAACGTCTCTGGTCGTTTCTTTATCTGAAAAAATACGTAATTCCTTCGAACTGCTTTGTCGCCGCGTCCAACTTTACATTGCAAGAAATCTATCCTGAGATATCTTGGAAATTGCTCTGTCCAAAGACTGTGTTCTATAACGAAAAAAGTAATTTGTTTTTCGACGTATACCACCACTGGATCAATGTACTTTGACCCACATTTTTTCTGTGAGAGTATAGCAACATTGAAGGGCTTGTGCTTAAGACATAACTACGACCGTTATAATCGGTTCAACAGGCTCATGACGTACTCAACCAATAAATTTCTTCAAATTCAGTATTGGGAGATAGTCCGATAGTTTCTAATATTATTTAATGTTCTTACACCTGAATACAGAGAAACAACCTGTTACGGGCCGTTGAGGAGGACACAGGCTACTTGCTGCATAAACACTAAATAATCGGAATAGCGGAAGCGTGTAGGCAAAAATGGAAGCTTACTAGCTCTAGAATAACATTCAGATGTAGCACGTGAAAGATAAAAAACTAATTTCACAGTTTGGATTTGGAAAGGGAGGAAGAAGGATGGCAATGATGGAATCTGTAAAGAACATCACTCACTTAAGAACTTTAAATGAAACCCCATCTGATCAAAGGTCTCACACTGTAATTATTTCATGGTAGATTCATAAGCTTCACCTATTATAATACTGTTTTGTGTCATTGCAGTTTTTTTATGTTTTTCAGTACGTTGGCTTCGTTAGTACTGACCAACTATATTAACCGTAAATTCACCGCCATACAGCTTCTATTGCTCTCTTCTTTATTGAAATACATTGTTCATCATAAAGTTTACAATTAATTGCAAGGAAACTGGTGTTTATGTTTATCTCTTCCGCCAGAAACCAACAAATCGACTGTCGTACACCTCTGAATATTTTGTTTAGTTTCATTCGAGCCCTTTCCTTCACCAGTCTGTAATAACTTTTTACCATAGATAAAAGCCCTAGAAGCGGAAACTATTATTCTCCATTGTGACAACCACTCTTTGTCAGTGAACGACATTCTCCTTTCAGACACATCCTTTCAGCCAGCGCATCTTTCTACAGAGACTACAAAGGATTGTAGTAACCAACCTCGACCACGTGAACTTTTGTCACGGATGAAAAGTGTTTGCGTTGCGAATTTAAGGAAACCGTTTCGCTCTAAAGATACGACTATAGTACCTATGTATCGCATCCATCAATCGCCACGAAGCAATACTCTTACAGACATAAAAGCAGTGACGGAGTAGACGTCAAACTAGTTGCTGGTCAAGCTATCGACCTTTCTTTGACTATCTCTGTTCCTCTTCTGAATGGCAGCATGCAGCACCAACGTTTAGCACGTACACGTTTGTAAAGTTTCAGTTAGGTGGTTGTTATCATGAAGTTTCACTTGTACAACTCGTATGACTGATATTCTTCTGAGGGTAGAGTAACTGTAAAAAGGTTTGTGGATAACTGGGAAACAACGACAGTTGATGAATACATTAGAATGAGCACGCAGTAGATTAAAGAGAAAGCTCATACTTGTACCTAACAATGTACACAAAAAACTGAGGAACATTGTGTGGACATCGGCTATATTAGACTTCCCCGTTCGGTTGAGCGTATCGTGTCGAATACTACACCACTGTCAAAAGGAATGAAATAAAGTAAACAAGGGATTCGCAGCTTTCGTTTCCCACTCCTTCCCAAACCAGGCTTGCGCTACGCCTCTAATGACCTCACCGACGACGGAACGATAAATATTAATACATGCTGTTTATAAATTAGTTACAGAAAAGTAACATGTAATTGTGAAAAGGACACACGACTTACAGAAATGTTTCATACAGATCTAAATACAGTGTATCTTAGAGTCCTATTCCCGCCCAAGACTGTTAGTTTCCGAAGTTCCCATTAGGTGGCATGCACAGTTGAATCGTGGTGTCTTATTATGATGCATAGTGTGCGCAGTGTTGTTTATGCTTTCATGAATCCAAATCCACTACTACATTTCAGAGAAAATTCAGGACTAAATATCAGAAGACACCATGTGAAAGACAAACTGCTATTAATTAGCAGAATGGCCGGCCGAGGTGGCAGAGTGGTTCTAGGCGCTACAGTCTGGAACCGCGCGACCGCTACGGACGCAGGTTCGAATCCAGCCTCGGGCATGGATGTGTGCGATGTCCTTAGGTTAGTTAGGTTTAAATAGTTCTAAGTTCTAGGGGACTGATGACCTCAGCTATTAACTCCCATAGTGCTCAGAGCCATTTGAACCATTTTTCTGAGTGTTTAGGAGATAGGAATTCAGATCGTCGGCAAGCAGAACATATACAACTAAAAAAAATAAAATTATTGAGACCACAAATTATTTTCAAATGTAAAATTTTCAATCTCGTCCTTCACTCCGAGTTGTAAACACGCAACGAATGTAACATATGCATTCCAAATATTTCGTAGCGACGAAATATGCGAAAGCACAAAGAGATAAAACACATACAGAGAGCAGGTTTGTCGTGTGTAGCTTCTAGGAGCTTTCGTTCTGTTCCATTGTTTACACTGTATTACAATATGTCGTTCTTTCGATTGAGGCGATCTGGGGGATCACACAAAGTGGTCCACTATTTTCATTTCCTTCTCTTTTCCATTCACGTTCGCAGCTCGTGGTATTGCGGTAGCGCTCTCGCTTCCCGCGCAGGGGGTCCCGGGTTTGTTTCCCAGTGGGTTATGGATTTTTCCTGCCCTGAGATGACTGGGTGTTGTTGTGACGTCATCATCATTCATCCCCATTACGGTCGGAGGAAGGCAATGGCAAACCACCTCCACTAGCAGTTTACCTAGTACAGCGGTGCGGAACTCCCGCATCGTCCCCTACGCTCCTCGGAGTATGGGACACCATCATTTCCATTCACTTTTCTGAATCTTACTAGCTCTCCTTCTTTTGTCCTTTCCTCCATCCAACAGCCTTTTAATCTTTTTCTTTCTTCTTTAAAATCTTAGATTTTTTTCTTGCTAACTTGCAAAACGTAGCTAACTCTGCAGTTTACTGCTGTACTCCGTTTCCCTGGTTCTCTCTAGGTGGCGCTGCCCGGGCGCCTGGCCGGCCCCAGCGGTCCCCTGGCGGCGGACCCCAGCGGCCAGCTGCTGTTCTTCCCCCAGCAGGACGCGCTGGCCGTCTACTGCTGGAACACCAGCAAGCCGCACCACCCGCACAACTTCCGGATGATCGCGCGAGACAGCGAGAGGCTGCAGTACTTCAGCCACATGGAGGTGGATCCCACTAGTATGCGACTATATCTAGGTACCAATCGCTTCACCAAATACCTCTCGAAGACTATCGACTATTCCGACTACAACTACCGACTTCTGTACATCAATCTGAGTGGAATTACGTGTTAGATAAAGGTATTATGTTGTTCAGCTGTGACTCCCTCTGGATTTGGTGATTCAACGAGAACCAAAGCATGGAAAATTTGTTCTTTCACACATTTTTATGTTCAGGATACCGAAAATGAAGTAAATAAAAAGTATCAAGCAATAGAAAGCTTCCAGAATGAGATTTTCACTCTGCAGCGAGTGTGTGCTGATATGAAACTTCCTGACAGATTAAAACTGTGTGCCGGACCGAGACTCGAACTCGGGACCTTGGCCTTTCGCGGGCAAGTTCTGTACCATCTGAGCTACCCAAGCACGACTCACGACCCGTCCTCACAGTTTCAATTCTGCCAGTACCTCGTCTCCTACTATCCAAACTTTACAGAAGCTCTTCTGCGAACCTTGCAGAACTGCCACTCCTGGAAGAAAGGATATTGCGGAGACATGGCCTAGCCACAGCCTGGGGGATGTTTCCAGAATGAGATTTTCACTCGCAGTGGAGTGTGCGCTGTTATGCAACTTCCTGTCAGATTAAAACTGTGTGCCGGACCTAGACTCAAATTCCGGACCTTTGCCTTTCGCGGGCAAGTGGTCTAGCATCTGAGCTACCGAAGCACGACTCACGATCCGTCAATTGAAAGCTTACTTCGGGAACAAAATCCCGCACAGGCAACAGTTTCGCAATTATGGACTGTTATAAAGTCAGCAGAGCACACGCTACTTCATTTTCTATAATTTCTGTATAAAAGCCAAATGTTCTCCCAACATCGTCTCTATCCTCTGTTTCAGTACATGCATGTACACCGAGGTTACAAAAATCATCGGATAGCTATAAGCACACATACAGATTACGGTAGTACCGCGTGAACGGTGTATGAAAGGACACTGCATTGCCGGAGCTGACATTTGTTCTTTTCTTGTGACAATTTTTCGATGTGATTATAGACACGTAACGGGAACTAACAGACTTTGAATACGGAATTATAGTTGGTGCTTGACACACGAGATATTCCATTTCGGAAATCGTTAGGTGCACGACATCGCCTGCAGCGCCTCTCTTGGCTCGTAACCTTATATCGGCTGGAAACTACACAACTGGAAAACCGTGGCTGGGTCAGATGATTCCCAGTTTCAGTTGGTAATAGCTGATGGTAGGGATCAAATACAGCGCAGACCGCACGAAGCCATGGACTCAATTTGTCAACAAGGCACAGTGCAAGTTTGTGGTGGCTCCATAATGCTGTGGGATGTGTTTGCATGAAATGGACTGGGTGCTGTGGTAAAACTACTTGAGAACCATTTGCTGTCATTCATGGACTTCGGGTTCCCAAAACAACGATGGAATTTTTATGGGTAACAAAGCTCCATGTAACCGTGCCACAGTTGTTTGGAGTTGGTTTGAAGATCACTGAAGAACAACCTGGACAAGTAGAACGAATGGTTTGGCCACCCACATCGCTCGACATGAGTCCCATCATACACTTCACCGGCAACAGTTTCGCAATTGGGGACTGCTATAGAGGCAGCATGGCTCAATATTTCTGCAGGGTATTTTTGGATTTTTGGGTCCATACCACTTCGATTTGCTTCTCTATGCCGGGAAAAAGAATGTTCGATACGGTATTCAGAAGTACCCCATGACTTTCGTCACCTCCACTTCATTTAGAAAAATCTGAACATTCATAATTTGAGCGACGCAATAACGCAATGAAAAAAAGGAAAACTGGAAACAGACGTGAAGATGTGTGAAAACATTTTCCTGAATGACATACCAATGAAAACTAACTAAAATCGAAGAAGAAGATTCATACTATTAGTTAGTTTCAGGACAGCTACGCTACAGGCCATTATAATCGCATCACCAAGAAGAAACGCAGATGATAAACGGGTATTCATTGGTCAAATATATTATACTAGAACTAATATGTGATTACCTTTTCACGCAGTTTGGATGCACAGATTCTGAGAAATCAGTAACCGGAACAACCACACCTGGCTGTAATAACGGCCATGATACACCTGGGCATTGAGTCAGAGCTTGGATGGCGTGTACAGGTACAGCTTCCCATGCAGCTTCAACATGATACTACAGTTCATCAAGAGGAGTGACTGGCGTATTGTGACGAGCCAGTTGCTCGGCTACCACTGACCAGACGTTTTCAATCGGTGAGAGATCTGGAGAATGTGTTGGCCAGGGAAGCAGCCGAACATTTTCTGTATCCAGAAAGGACCGTACAGGACCTGCAACATGCGGTCGTGCATTATCCTGCTGAAATGTAGGATTTCGCAGGGATCGAATGACGGGTAGAGCCACGGGTCGTAACACATCTGAAATGTAACGTTCACTGTTCAAAGTGCCGTTAATGGGAACAAGAGGTGACCGAGACGTGTATGTAACCAATGGCACCCCATACCATTACACCGGGTGATACGCCAGTATGGCGATGACGAATACGTGCTTCCAATGTGCGTTCACCGCGATGTCGCCAAACACGGATGCCACCATCATGATGCTGTAAACAGAACATGGATTCATCCGAAAAAATGACGTTTTGCCATTCGTGCACCCAGGTTGAGTACACCATCGCAGGCGCTCGTGTCTGTGATGCAGCGTCAAGGGTAACCGCAGCCATGGTGTTCGAGCTTATAGTCTATGCTGCTGCAAACGACGTCAAACTGTACGTGCAGATGGTTGTTGCCTTGCAAACGCCTCCATCTGTCGACTCAGGGATCGAGACGTGGCTGCACAATCCGTTGCAGTCATGCGGATAAGATGCCTGTCATCTCGACTGCTAGTGATACGAAGCCGTTGGGATCCAGCACGGCGTTCCGTATTACCCTCCTGAACCCACCGATTCCATTTTCTGCTAACAGTCTTGGATCTCGACCAACGCGAACAGCAATGTCGCGATACGATAAACCGCAATCGTGATAGGCCACAATCCGACCTATATCAAAGACGGAAACGTGATGGTACGCTTTTCTCCTCCTTACACGAGGCATCACAACAACGTTTCACCAGGCAACGCCGGTCAACTGCTGTTTGTGTATGAGAAATGGGTTGGAAACTTTCCACGTGTCAGCACGTTGTAGGTGTCGCCACCGGCGCCACCCATGTGTGAATGCTCTGAAAAGCCAATCATTTGCATATCACATCATCTTCTTCCTGTCGGTTAAATTTCGCGCCTCCAGCACGTCATCTTCGTGGTGTAGCAATTTTAATGGCCAGTAGTGTATTTCCAGAAACCGACGGTTTCATACTGACTGTACAAAACCAATTAACAACGACAAGGAACAGTCTGAAGTACATTTTAGGATTTCTGTTTCAGACGGCAACTTTAGGTATGGCTGAAATACTCTAGAGACCACGCAGTACACAACCGCGGGCTGCGGCGTAAGACAGAATTCAACTTAAAACCAGTCAAACGTCTGTTGCAAAACACAGGGCATCAGTAATTAGCACTGAACACGACTTGTACTCTGCTGATTTATAGTAATATCGTATTTGCAAACTTCAATAACAGTACTAAACTTTTACATTAAAAGTTACTTATTTTAAGACATTTAATAATGGGCTAGGAATCGATTTGCTGTTCGCCATTTTCTAACGGAAGGAACCTGCCAACAAATGATCTTTAATCATTACAAATGTAACAGTTTTTTCTACTTTTTGGTTATTTTCCGCTTGCTGCAATTCTTAAACAGACACAACCAAGAAAATCGAAGATCGTCAGTCAGGAGTATTTGTTTCCGCTTTCAGACAAATTTCAGTGCATCGCAGTCACCATAACACAACTAAAAGATCATCATTTACTGTAAGACTATACGTTCAGGAAGAATATTAAGTGCAGTGTCAAATATTTCGATGAATGAGTTACTTTAACCGAAGGAAATGAGCTGAAAGAATTTTCTCAGAACCAAGAACGACATTTCAACAGAAAAGCCTTCAAGATGATATATTAAATCTCAATGAGTGATGTGACAGTGATCAGTACAGTGTACTCGCCTTCGGTAGTCCAAATGTCCCTTCCGTCTATTGCGATTTAGGTTGTCTATGGTGTTTCTAAATCGCAAAAGGGAAATACAGAGATCGTACCTTTGAAATAGACACTGGCTACTTTCTTCCATACACTTTTCCAATTCGAGCTTGGTCTCAGTCTCAGATGACGTCGAAAATTTGCGATTTATCAGTAAAGTCTACACATTATTTGGGAATTCTTCCAAAACGTGTAACCAGACTTTATTTTTTTTAAATAATTAACAATATATTCACAATATAAGGATTATTACTCTGTAGCATGCACTGAATCGATGCTACAGTTCATTTGAAGCGATCTTAATCACGAATAATGTAAACAAGCAGATAAACGATGCTGTCAGCGTAAGATTCCCCCCACAGTTAAACAAATGCTTGAAATACAGCTCGTAGAGCCGCGGGTTTAGGCTCTCTGACCTCAGTTCCGACACATTTTACATGACGCCAAAGGTAGTGTTACAACATTAACTAGCGTATCGTCTTCAGTGATATGTTTTCCGAAGTTACATCTTCAGCGGCGCGCTAAGGCTGTCGGCACGAAACACAGCGCTGTCGGCACACGCCACGAGCTGGTGATTTCATTTTGCACTCTCCGGCGGCAGTGGTCGGTATTACTTGACTCACAAACCACGAAAATGGACGCTCTTAGAATTCCTCTTCACCATATGCTAGTCGTATTATTCTGTCTGTGGAAAAATGGAAATGTCGTGTGGCTAGGGCCTCCCGTCGGGTAGACCGTTCGCCTGGTGCAGGTCTTTCGATTTGACGCCACTTCGGCGACCTGCGCGTCGATGGGGATGAAATGATGATGATTAGGACAACACAACATCCAGTCCCTGAGCGGAGAAAATTTCCGACCCAGCCGGGAATCGAACCCGGGCCCTTAGGATTGACAGTCTGTCACGCTGACCACTCAGCTACCGGGGCGGACATTCTGTCTGTGGTGTACATACTTATAACTTCAATATTCGCGAATAAGGCGAAAAATGAAAGATATATGTACATTCAGTAAGGACATATGATTATAAATGTTCCTGATCGAACAAACTCACTCGTAACCGAAAGCGTACTTATATTTAAATAACGTCAAATACTACAGAAATTATTTTTATTAATTTCGTAGGAAAGTCCCACAACCTTCTAGGAAAAGAGAAGTTGAAAAAAATGTAAACAGTGGAACGAGAACTCTCTACGTACCTACTTTCAATTCCTCAGCGACGCGTCATGACCAACCACGCTGTGCTGAAAGTCTGAAAGTAACGACCTCGTTGAAGCCTCAAGATACAGGTTGGGATAGGAAAAGAATCACATGGAAAGGTGGGTCCACAATTCTTGCATCATTTGCCCTTGAATCATCACATTTATTTACTTTGCACATGACAGCAGTAGTTAAAATTCAGTACACACCCAATATCTCTGAACACAAGAGGTCGTTAAATGAAAATAAGCCTTTTTAAATTTCAGCAAAGCCTGAAATCACTAAACTTCAGTTCCTGCTGTCCGAAGGGAATCAGTGCCAGCAACAAACAAATAGTTAACAAAACCTCTATTTAACAATAATAAGTAAAAATAACTGTTGCACAATATTCTTAAACAGTCACCGTTATTAAGTTAAGAATTGTAATTTAGAATAAACACGCAAGCATGGCAGATCTGACAAATTTATTTACATCCATACTACGAATTCAGTGACAAATTAAGTTTGATGCAGGTCTCCACGCTACTATATACTGTGCAAGCCTCTTTAACTCCGAATAACTACTACAGACTACATCCTTCCGAATCCGCTTAGCTTATTCATGTACTGCTCTCCCTCTACAATATTGACCCTCTACACTTCCCTCCGGTACTACATTTGTGATCTCTCGATGCCTCAGAACGTGTGCTACCAACCGACCCCTTCTTCTAGTCAAGTTATGCCACGAATTCATCTTCTCCCCAATTCTATTCAGTACCTCCTCATTAGTTACGTGATCTACCCATCTAATCTTCAGCATTATTCCGTAGCACCATATTTCGAAAGCTTCTATTCTCTTATTGACTCAACTGTTTATCGTCCACGTTTCACTTCCATACATGGCTACACTATACACAAATACTTTCAGGAAAGACTTCCTGACACGTAAATCTATACTCGATGTTAACAAATTTCTCTTCTTCAGAAACGCTTTCCATGCCATTGCCAGTCTACATTTTATATCCTCTCTACTTCGACCATCATCAGTTATTTTGCTCCCCAAATAGCAATACTCATTTACTGCTTTAAGTGTCTCATTTCCTAATCTAACTCCTTCATAATCACCTGATTTAATTAGACTACATTCCATTATCCTCGTTTTCCTTTTTTTAATGTTCATCTTATACCTCCTTTCAAGACATTGTCCTTCCATTCAACTGCTCTTTCAGGTCCTTTGCTGTCTCTGACAGAATTACAAACCTTAAAGTTATTATTTCTTCTTCATGAATTTTAATTCTTTCTCCAAATTTTACTTTTGTTTCCTTTACTGCTTGCTCAATATACAGATTGAGTAACATCGGTGATAGATTACAACCTTGTCATATTCCCTTCTCAACCACTGCTTCGTTTTACTGCCTCTCGACTCTTATAATTGCCATCTGGTTTCTGTACAAATTGAAAATTGCCTTTCGCTCCCTGTGTTTGACCCATGCCACCTTCAGATTTTGAAAGAGTGTATTCCAATCAGCATTGTGAAAAACTTTCACCAAGTCTGCAAATGCTAGTAACGTAGGTTTCCTTTTCCTTAATCTGTCTTCTAAGATAAGTCGTTGGGTCAGTATTGCCTCACGTGTTCCAACATTTCTACGGAATCCCAACTGATCTTCTCCGAGTTCGGCTTCCGTCAGCTTTTTCATTCGTCTGTGAAGAATTCGTGTTAGCATTTTGCAGCCGTGACTTATTAAACTGTTAGTTCGATAATTTTCACACCTGTCAACACTTGCTTTCTTTGGGATTGGAATTATTATATTGTTCTTGAAGTCTGAGGGTTTTTCGCCTGTCTCGTACATCTTGCTCACCAGGCTATCAGTAGTTCTAGTGGAATCTTGTCTACTCCCGCGGTCTTATTTCGATTTAGGTCTTTCAGTTCGCTGTCAAACCTTTCATGCAATATCATATCTCCCATTTCATCTTCATCTAAATCCTATTTCCATAATACTGCCCTCAACTACGTACATCACCCTTGTATGGACCCTCTATGTACTCCTTCCAGCTTTCTGCCTTCCCTTCTTTGCTTAGAACTGGTTTTCTATCTGGGCTCTTGATATTCATACAAGTGGTTCTCTTCTCTCCAAAGGTTTCTTTAATTTTCCTGTACGCAGAATCTATCTCACCCCTAGTGATATCTGCCTCTACATCATTACATTTGTCCTGCAGCGGTCCCTGATTAGCTATTTTGCACTTCCTGTCGATTTCATTCTTGAGACCTCTATACTCCTTTTTGCCTGTTTCATTTACTGCATTTTTATATTTTCTTCTGTCATTAATTAAATTTAATATCTCTTCTGTTAACTAAGGATTTCTACTATCCCTCGTCTTTTTTACCTACTTGATCCTCTGCTGCCTTCACTTCTGCTGTATTTCTTTCCCTCGTACTTGTCAATCGTTTCGTAATGTTCTCTCTGAAAGTCTCTACAATCTCTGGTTCTTTCGGTTTATCCAGGGGTCCCACGTCCTTAGATTTTCACCTTTTTGCTGTTTCTTCACTTTTAATCTATAGTTCATAACCAACAGAATGTGGTCAGAGTCCACATCTGCCTCTGGAAATGTCTTACCGTTTATAACCTGGTTCCTAAATCCCTGTCATCTATCTGAAAGCTTCCAGTGTGTCCAGGCCTCTTGCGCGCATACAACCTTCTTTCGTGATTCCTAAACAAAGTGTTAGCTATGATTAAGTTATGCTTTGTGCAAAATTCTACCAGGCAGCTTCCTCTTTCATTCCTTACCCACATTCCATATTCACCTACAACTTTTCCTTTTCTTCCTTTTCCTACACTCTAATTCCAGTCCCCGATGACTATTGAATTTTCGACTCCTTTCGCTACATGAATAATTTTTTTACCTCATCATACATTTTTTCAATTTCTTCGTCGTCTACGGAGCTAGTTGGCGCATAATTTTGTACTACTGCGGTAGGTGTGTGCTTCGTGTCTATCTTGGTTACAATAATGCGTTCACTATTCTGTTCGTAGTAGTTTACCCGCACTCCTATTTTTTATTCATTACTAAACCTACTCCTGCATTACTCCTATTTGATTTTGTACATATAATCCTGTATTCACCTGACTAGTCTTGTTCCTGCTGCCACCGTACTTCAGTAATTCCCACTATATGTAATTTTAACCTATCCATTTCCCTTTTTAAATTTTGTAACCTACCTGCCCGATTAAGGAATCTGACATTCGTTGCTCCGATCCGTAGATCGCCAGTTTTCTTTCTCCTGATAAGGACGTCCTCCTGAGTAGTTTCCGCCCGGAGATCCGAATGAGGGACTATTTTACCTCCGGAATATTTCACCCAAGAGGAGGCCACCATCATTTAACCTTACAGTAAAGCTGCATTGCCTCGGGAAAAATTACTGCTGTAGTTTCCACTTGCTTTCAGCCGTTCGTAGTACTAGCACAGCTAGGCCTTTTAGGTTAATGTTACAAGGCCACATCAATTAATCATCCAGACTGTTGCCCCTGCAAACTACTGAAAAAGCTGCTGCCCCTCTTCAGGAATCACACATTTGTCTGGCCTGCCAACAGATACCCCTCTGTTGTGGTTGCACCTACGGTACGGCTATCTGTCTGTATCGCTGAGGCACGCGAGCCACCACACCCACGTCAAGGTCCATGGTTCATAATTAAAAATTGAAATCTAAGGAGATGGGAACTATAACGGAATTACATTAAAATTTTTCTGATCACTTCAAGTATACACAGAAATTTGGACAGAGAAAGGAACTATCTCATAAATTATTTATAGCATTGCTCAGATTTAAGCCTTTACGCAGAATATTTAGAAGTTAAATCCAGTTCATCAGAGCCTCATGAAAGGAAAGGCGAAATACAAAAAAGGCAAACCGTGAAGGTGAACAGTTCCGCTGTAGCAATGACGGACACACCTCAAGTACAGGTGGAAGCCACGTACAGGGACACCACAGCAACAGTTCCGCACGGCCGGCAGCAGTCGAAATGCTGCGCTCGTGCTTCACAAGGCTTAGAGGCGCTGCTAACCAACACCACGTAGGTGAGACATACGCTACAGAAATACAAATTACATGAAGAACAATCGCCGCCTTCTTAAGAGATCACGGCTATAAACCCAAAAAAATCCATCATAAAATAAGGTAGTAAATATTACTCCGAAAGGAACTGCCTGAAGGAAATCACTGGTAAGGGAGTATAAAAATATAATAATTAACGCCTTCCCAAACAATTTAGGTAAACTTTACACAAAACCTGCACATCCAGGTCCTTATTTGAAACAAACAAATAGAATAAAATGATTAAGCTTTCCCTTTCAAGGGAATACTTAGTGTCTAGTCATTACAAACAGTGTCTTTGAATGAGTCTTCAGGCCTGGCCACCATCTAGAACCTAGTTTCAAAATACCCATATTAATACAGGGAATTCCCTCAAAATAATTAAAAGGTAAAATCAGAAACCTTACAAAACGTAAAAATCTCCAACTCAGTGAACAGGAACTATGGCCCACTGCTCATAACCAAGGTAATAAAACCGGGTAAGAATTTCATTAAACAATAAAGCTGAAACAACAAACTACCATACAGACGAGGTGAAACTTTAGTTTCACTAACGAACTACTGAATTTGAAAGTGCTGCACGGCATACGGCCTTGGTAATCCACAAATGTTAAAGTCTCAGTGGTACACTTTATCGCCAAAGCAGGGAGAGTCACCAGTTTACACTCAAAATCTCACCAATGAAAAAAATGCAATGTACAATACGGTTTCTGTCGAGATTAATCACAATAAATGAAAATATTGCAGTGATCCATGAGCACCGACACCAGAGACGCAGATATTGGAGCGCGACCACTTCTGCCCGCAAAATCTTCCAGTAATGGTCCTTGCATACGCGGAAACGATGAGGGAAAAACAGCAATCGACCGGAACCGCATAGCATGGGTAAACACGGAAGTGTAAATCCACTGTAGGTCTCGGCACAAACGGAACTAACGGCGGAAGGCATCGCTGAGCGGGAAAACCCACAATTGATACCCCTATGCTGCGACCCTCATGCCCGTTCTCACCACACAACCCAATGCCGGCCTACTTCAGACTCTCTGAGCCAGCGATCATCTACGACAACTACAATTTAAATTCGTGCCGCCAGTGAAAAAGGCACCGGGAAGCCACAGCTAAACTGAAGTGGAAGGCCTACTAGTATTTCATGTTACGCTGTGCAAAGGCTTTATGCGTCTAAAGGTTATTATTTGATATCTAATTATAACAAATGCTAACGACGACGACACGTTTTGATGAATATTCAACGGGTCTGTCCCTTAAAACGGTTTACTCTCGTAACTCGCGAGTTTGAATCCTTTAACGAGAAATAAATACGAAAATTCTTTTACTACCAATATCACGTTTTTCGTCATCTTATTTCAACAAATAGTACCAATACCACTTCGTTCTCGACACATTCACGTGCTGGTGCTTAGAGACAGTGTATATTCATGTAACATAAGACCTACAGAACATGAGCTTCTCCTGAATACACAAATGGCATCCTGGTTTCTGGTTGTGACGCAGAGCGTCTTCTTTCTTCCTACTAGTTCCAGAATACGTGACATGTTACCGGAATACCACTAACCTTATTTCGTATTTCACATGACGAAATGACTCCTCAACGTGAAATAGCAAGACAACGTCACAGAACCCTTTGAGCCCCACATCAAGGTTAGCTAAGTCGTCCCATGAGCCGACGGCTTAAGTCACTTTCGGGTCCCCTATAAATACAACAACTCATTCCAAGAGGAGAGATCACCGGCTCTCCAGGCCAGCGAAGTGGGCGGATCTCACGCGGAAGAGACACCCGTGGCTGACCGCAGTCGACGTCTCCCTGTTACATTCAGGACATTCTCTCTGTGAGTTCTGCTCGCGTACTTGGACTGGATATCTTTTACGTTCAGGCGAGCCTGATTCTTGTTTTCTAGCGACGATCACACCTGAATTGGTTTCTCAAAAACATAATTCTAGTGTGTGTAATCTATCCGATCACGTTTCATATAATATACCAAATAGGTTTCGGTGTATAACTACCAATGTGTAGGCAGTATTCTACTTCACAGAATGAGTTTTTATACTGCAACGGAGTGGACCTGATTTGAAATTTACTGGAAGATTAAAACTGTGCCCCGACTCGGGACACGAACCCGAAGCATTTGCCTTCCGCTGACAGCTGCTCTGCCAACAGAGCTATCCAAACACGACGCATGACCCCCCTTCACAGAATTACTTCGGACATCATTTTTCTCTCACGTTCCAAGCTTCACAGAAACTCTTCCACATATCTTTCCGGATTAGTACTCCTCTGTAAAAAAGATATTGCGAAGAAATAGCTTAGCCGCCGTCCAGAAAATGTTTTCCTGAATGGGTTTTCACTTCATAGTGAAGTGTGCGCTGATTTGAAACTTCCTACGTCAATCAAGTTAATTTATCAACTCAAGACCTCGGCTGTAAGTAATGGTCACGGACAAGTGGGTTGTTTTGAGAAACTGCGTATTAAAATTTCAATAGAATCTCATAAATAAGGATTTTCAAGCACAATCGTTATGATTTCATACTGAGATGGAAATATTTCTTTCGTAACGACATATTTTTACAATAGACTTCTATTCAAAATTCTATTTTTAAAAATACGTCAGTGGTTACTGAACATTGCTTGCCTGTAAACTAAGTGCAGTTAACGTGGAGCCACAACGTTTACTCGCTGGGCGGGTTAACGAAACACTAACGTGAAACGTCTCAAAACTACTTAAACGGTCTGACTTGTTTTAGTTATGGAACCAATTTTTGCAATAGTAAGCGTGAGAACCTCCAAAATTACAGTGTAATTCAGCACAATATTAATTTGATTTTATCGTCGTCTTTAGTACAGCACGTTAAAAATGTTAAGGAAGACCGTTAAAGTTCTGTCATCATCGTGTCACGTATTTATTTAGCGTATGGCTAATACAGACATATCATGAAATTACATATACATATGTACATATTGACACACAAGAAACTTAAGTTTGTCTTTACAACTGAATATCCAGTCCTTCAATCCAGCGCACTGCATCTGGAGTTGCTAGCAGGAAGTCCTCTTTGGCGCCGTGATAGGCTCGAATCCTGCATTCACTGACAATGTGGTGAACAGTCTGGTATGGAGCCCCGCAGTCACAAGCTGGATCAGGCAGCTTCTTCCACTTAAAGAGGGCATCCCTGCATCGCCCATGGCTAGTACGGATTCTGTTGAGAGTAGACTACGTCTTGCGTGGTAAGTCGAATCCACTTGGAAGTTTAGCACCTGAGAAGATGTTATGCAGGTGCACATCTGTCACTGCTTCCCACCGACCTTTCCATTCTTCAATAGGTTTGAAATTCTTAGCAACCATGTCAGCAGCATCGCACAGAGTTGGATGACGTGATTTCAGTCTCTTGCGATTTAAAAGTGGCAGGTCGCTATGTACGGGTAGGCTAGAATTCCTGGAGATCTTGTGGAATTCTCTCATAAGGGCAGTACATCTGCGTAGATCAAGAGGCATTATATCGGTTAACAGTGGAAGCCAATAAACTGGAGTAGATCTGATTGTGCCAGATATTATGCGCATTGTCGTATTCAGCTGGGTATCAACAAGCCTTGTATGATGACTATTCATCCAAACAGGTGCACAATACTCAGCACTTGAGTATAACAAGCCCAGAGCTGAAGTTCGCAGGGTGGTTGCTGAAGATCCCCAGGTAGTTCCGCATAGCTTATGGAGGATGTTGTTTCGAGTCCTCAGCTTTTGAGCTAAGTTAAGAAGGTGTTGTTTGAAGCATAGTGTACGATCCAGGATGACACCAAGATATTTTGGGTTCCAGTTGTGACGAAGAATTTTGCCTCTGAAACTTACCTCCAGTTTTACGTTCGACAACTGGTTATTTAGATGGAAGCAACACACTTCTGTTTTACTCACACTGGGTTGGATTCTCCAGATTTTGAAGTAATTGTCTAATGCAGACAGGTCATTGGCTAAAATCTCTTCTGTTGTCTTCATTTCCTGGTGTTTGACGGCTAGAGCCAGGTCATCGGCATAGCAGTATTTTCTGGACGAAATGTCTGGTAGATCAGATAGGTATAGGTTGAACAGTAAGGGTGAGAGAACTGATCCTTGAGGCAATCCGTTGTTCAGCTTCCTCTCCTTACTTATGTTGCTTCCAGTGATTACCTGGAACTTCCGATCACTTAGCATGCTGTTAATCAGTCGAGCCATTGTTCTGCAGGGTATGATGCGGAGAAATTTGTAGATAAGGCCTTCCCTCCACACAGTGTCGAAGGCGGCAGTTAGATCAACAAATGCCACAGATGTTTTCTGCTTCTGCTTCATTTGGTATCCTGACTCTATGAAGGATGTGAGAGACAATACTTGGTCTGAAGCCTGCCTGATCAACTGGAACGTTCTCTAAGATAGCGCTACTTATTCTGTTATATATTAGCCTTTCAAAAAGCTTGTAGCAGCAGCTGAGTAGGGAAATGGGGCGATAGTTTTCTACCCTGTTGCTGGGTTTGCCAGGTTTCAGAACAGATATTATCTTCACCTTTTTAAAATCAGATGGAAGTTGACCAGTCAGCAGGATGTCACGTAAATTGACGTAAACAGTGGAAAATTAAAGGAAGTCCGAAATAAGATGAAATTGCGGTAGAAATTTATGTCTCCTATGAGGATGGAACACAGTCAATGCAATTAATAAAAAGTAGAGCAACTACCATAACAGAGGAAAAAAAAAACACCAGTGACAGAGAACCATGGAGTTACTAAGGCATTGTTAAAAAATTATGCGCAGTATTATTACGTATTAAGAAAAGACTGGAAGCTAATATACACCAATATTTAGTGGAAGACCAGTTTCGAAATAGGAAAGGAACTACGAAAGCTATAAAGAAATACCTAGTGATCGTAGAACGAATAATCAAGATGAACAGAAAAAAACACTGATTTACCTAGATAACGCTTTTGATGGAGTGAACTGGAAGTCACTGTTGGAAAAATGAATAAAACTGAAATACACTGGAGAGATAAAAGCCTGATTCTCAATTTATACAAAAACCAAACTACAGAAACACGTATCCACAGGACTAAGAAAAAGGTGAGGATAAGAAGATGAACGTGACAAGGCTGTCCTGTAACTATCCATGTTTATTTTATTTGCTTCTAGAAAAATCAACAAAGGAGCAGTGAGAAGAAATGGACCAAAATTAATGGCAAAAAAATACACTGTTCTCTATCTTCACATTATATAATACTCTTAGCCGATTTTGTTAAGGGACATGAGTTTTACGTTAAAAATTTTGACGGACGTCCTCGACAACACAAACTCATAATAAACGTAAATAGCGAAAAGTAATGATGACGGATAAATCGACGAGACTAGTAAGATAAAACATTAAGATGAAAAGCAAAACAATAATATAATTAAATTTATTTCGCTACTTAGGAAAAAAATTACGAATGATAACAGCGACAGCAGCGTCGCCTGGCGAGGAGTAAGTGCAACTCAGACACACGCGCGGTGCATGTGTTATCAGTGAGCGTACTGTGAGCGTGTAGAATGGGGAAGGCTGGCACCTACCTGAGTTTGATCGAGGGCAGATAGGGATGGCCCCGAGTCTCATCAGGGGCGTTTAGGAAACTGCACGATTTATCGGGTGTTGGAGTGCTGTGATGAGTGTCTTCAACAAGTGCTGAAACCAAGACGGAAACATATCCAAACATAGTGGGGCCACCGCTTATTACAGATGTCGGACGTCGTACGCTGGGTAGACATGAAAAACTGTGTGGTGGGACTAACATCAGACATTAATGTTGGGAAGGCTAGAAATGTCTCTGAACACACATTGCACCGAACACTCCCAATGATAGGACTTCGCAGACGACGACCAGTGCGTGGACCACCACGACCTCAGCAACTATGACTGAAATGAGCACGCGACCATCGTCATTGGACATTGGCAGAGTGGCAGAGCGATGCATAGTCTGATTCAATACCTTCATCATGTCGATGGGAGGGCGCGAATCCGTCTTTTCCCAGGAGAACAACTCCTGGACACCTGCATTGCAGGATGGAGACAAGCTGATGCAGCTCCAATACACCCCAGGAAAAAAATCACACGGGCATCAGCGGGTACAGTGGAGCTCATACAAGGCACGATGACGGCCAAGGAGAATCATACACACACCCTTCATGACGATCATGTTTCCCAATGGCAGTGATGGTTTTCATGAAGATAACGCAAAATGTCACATAACCAGGAGAGGAATGGAATGGCTCGAAGAACACAGTGGCGAATTAGAATTGGTTTACTGGGCCCCCCCATTTCGCTAGATCTGAACCTCATCGAACATATCACAGATGTGATCTAATGTAGCGTCAGAGCTCTTCGCCTTGCTCCCCCAATTTTAGGGGAACTATGTGACATTGTTCCAGCTCACTCCAGCGACCTACCAAGGCCTCATGGCTTCAATTCCACGACGATTGCTTCTATACCACAACTTGTCATCAACGTTATCTGTGCAAAAGGTGAACATACCAACTATTAGGTAGGTGGTCATATGTAGTGGGGGCAACAGAACTGCCACCCCACTATCCATTGCTGCCATATTTATTGAAGATGGTTGATCCAAAACGGCGGCCATAGATGTGGCAACATCGCAGTCATGTCAAGGCGCGAATTTCCAGTTTTGACGGGAAAATAGATCAGCTGGGCAACCTCCACTATTCTAAGTCCAGCCCCCTTACCTCCCCTTCCCCAACCCTCCTCCTCTCCCATCCCCTCCACTCCCCCATCTGGAAACTGGGACGAAAAGGACTCACTCTGTGCTGTGCTGATAGATAGGAGAGATGTATGTCTTCAGTTTTTATGTATTGTTTATTCAAGCAATTTGAGTTGTCATAGCTAGAAAATTCATCCAGTGTATTCACAATGAAGTGTGAAGAGCAAGTAGTCTAGTGTTCACAACACTGCCACCAGAGGGCGCTTCGGCCCTCCCCTCTTCCCCTCATGACGTAATCCAAGCTGGCAGTCTGGGAGTAAATGGCAGGAATTAGCTTAGTCATGTCTAGCTGCTGGACTCGGAGTATGGATGTAATTTTGTACTGTATGTACTATGTTCTCAGTGGATGAGATGTCTGTATCGGAGGAGGAGGAGATTAATGGATACAGAAGCTGCAATCATGCAGCTGAGGACTGTGTCCGTAGCCACCTACATGATGCTTGGAAAGCAATGATATTTGGTGAATGCATGAAGAAGATGAATATGCTTCGTTGTCAAATAATGGAGATGGAGCAGGATGGGGCTAAGTTACACTTCACAACTCATGCTGATAAATGCATGTGGTGTAGCGGTACATCATTCAGTAAAAGTCCAATCAGTCTTCCGAGACGCAACAGGTAAGATGTTCACACCAGTTTCTCTGCATCTGCAGTTAGAGGCCATGTACCTGGCTCATAGTGCTCGCATGTGGTAGCCGCAGGGGTGGCTGGACTAAGTGCTACCTGGCATGTTGCAAATACCCGCAGCCTCCCTCCTCCCCCTCCCCCCCCCCCCTAGCGTATGGATACCCCTTGTCATTGAACACAAACTGTCTCAGGAGATAGTACGTCTGATGTTTATGAAATGTGTGGAGTACTGTCACACACGTAACTTAAAGATGCACACCACTATACAAAGAGACAGAGAGATTTGCAAATGATGCAAGAATATTTAAACACTTTGCGACGTAATTACACATACTATTCTGATGAATGCCACCAACACAGCACTTGAACACCGACCTTAAAAAAACTGAAAAATATCTCAATACACTTGTGAAACCTCCCTGGGACACTTAACATGGTATTGTGAGAAATAGATACCGAAACCGATAGCAGCAGCAATATCTGATTTTACACACCAAAACGACGATATTTGCAAATCGACATAGATATCTCTGTAACTCTAAACAGGACGCTCACCACTTTTTGAGTCATAACTGCTGCTCTGAAGGCACTGCCAGAGAGAGAGAAAATACAGCTGCTTTGCTGTTCATCACTTTTCTTGAACAGTGAGTTGGCTTAATGTATATTTCCTGCTGGAGTCAGGGACATTATGTTCCTCACTTCCCGAAGCACACACTAGTGTCGAAGCACAGGTGGAAAAATCAGAACAAATGTATAGAGGGATACAAAGCTGTAGTCACGCACATTTTACAGTAGAAAAATCAATGAATCAAGCTACAATAAGCCCACCCAGCTAGCTGCTCCCCAAGTGGAAAGGCGTGCCGGTCCCCGGCACGAATCCGCCTGGCTGATCAGTGTCGAGGTCAGGTGTGGCGACCAGCCTGTGGATAGTTTTTAAGGCAGTTTTCCATCTACCTCAGTGGACGTGTGTTAGTTCCCCTCATTCCGCCTCAGTTACACTATGTCAGCAATTGCTGTGCAAATACTGTCTCCACATACGTGTACACCATAGACCCGCCAGGGCAGCCGAGAGCGCTAACGCACTGCTTCCTGGACTCAGGTAGGCACGCCGGCCCCAGATCGAATCCGCCAGGCGGATTAACGACGACGGCCAGCCTGGATGTGGTTTTTAGGCGGTTTCTGACATCCTACTAGGTGAATATCGGGCTGGTCCCCACGTCCCGCCTCAATTACACCACTCGCAGACATTTGAGACACATTCACACTATTTCACGATTTACACTAGATGCAGACAGCTGGGGTACACTAATTCCGTCCCGGGGGGTATGGGGAGGCGGCAGGAAGGGCATCCGGCCACCCCTTACAATTAACCAAGCCAAATCCTGCCTACCCTGCGCACACTGCGGGATAAAGGTGGTCGCAAAAGAAAGAAAGAAACGTGTCCTGGTTTAATACACAACACAAACAAACAACAAAACAGGAAACCTCTCCTGCGGCTGATAGTCTGTGAGATATGGTTCACCTATGAAACTTCACACTGGTTTGTGCAGCTGTCTTTGGTTACTGGTCAGCTGCTCCAATTGAGCAGTGTCTGTTTATTTAATACGATCGCCAGATAAGCTCGATGCCAGCACACAGACGGTATTTGTTTCCAAAATTTATATACATATTGGTGACAGGGGCATGGTAAAATCTTTTCGACTTCTCTAACAGGTGATGTTAGTGGCGTTTTCTCTGTTGGATGGTGCGAAATAACGATGATAGGGAGACAATGTTTCGGAAACAGACTTGAATGCACCATGAGGAACGCAGATCTCCTTCAGACAGCAGTAATTGTATGTAAGTTGGAAACACGTCGCAGTCAGTAGCAAAATCCTCGTCCTCCGTCCAGTTCCAGTAACTGGTAATATTGTTGCAGGAGACATGTTCGTTTCGCGTTGGCTTGACACACTGTTCATGGATGGCGGAACTACGACGACATGTACCTATTTTTCACGAAGATGGTCCTGTCGCATTAATCAGCTCACCCCGTATCTACACAGATTGTAGAAGGTGACAGATACAGCTCTCTTCAACTTCTGCTCAGTTCCGACTTGAATTGGGACGATCACATGGACAAAGCAGCAGGGAGGGCGGCATATAGACTGAGGTTCAAATGGCTCTGAGCACTATGGGACTTAACATCTGAGGTCATCAGTCCCCTAGAACTTAGAACTACCGAAACCTAACTAACCTAAGGACATCACGCACATCCATGCCCGAGGCAGGATTTGAACCTGCGACCGGAGCAGTCCGCGGTTCCGGACTGAAGCGCCTAGAACCGCACGGCCACCGCAGCCGCTTATAGACTGCGGAACAGTTACAAGATGCAGAGGGACTGACTGAAGTCACTTTGGATTTTTAATGTCGCAGGAAGTTTCGAAAAAGGTGACTCGTTTCAAGATATTAGAGCGCCACGAATATGATTCACTAGCGGCTGTAATCATTAAAAGACATCTCCATAGGACCCAACGCTGGTATGTGATTTAATAGAGCCGGCCGAAGTGGCCGAGCGGTTCTAGGCGCTACAGTCTGGAACCGCGCGACCGCTACGGTCGAAGGTTCGAATCCTGCCTCGGGCATGGATATGTGTGATGTCCTTAGGTTAGTTAGGTTTAAGTAGTTCTAAGTTCTAGGGGACTGATGACTTCAGAAGTTAAGTCCCATAGTGCTCAGAGCCATTTGAACAATTTTTTGATTTAATGGAAAGATGCATGTAAACGTGCAGGTTCCATGCAGCGTTGAAAGTTTTGATGATACTGACATCTGGCATCTGCAAATCATAAAAACAGGTTGCATGACAACATGTGTATAAATTGCCATGTGGCGCTTTCTGCATCTGGGTCGACTTCTGCAACATCATAGTAACAGCAACTATTCTGTGTGTTGTTAATCAGAACAAAAAACAGTTTCTATTCATTCGTCAGAAGTGCAAAAATAAAGACATGTCACAGGCATGTAGATTAAAATTATGAGCGCCAGCTGCAATGGACTTGAAAGTAGTGGTGGAAGGAAGAATGAAAGAAAGGGAAAAATAATAAAACATAGCAAATGGTGATAGCGGAAAAGGTAGTGACGTACCTGGCTGAGAAATGCAAAGAGGGGAAGCATTAGATGGGAGCCTCTACTCCACTGTTTGGCAGAGAGAAATGCCATATACGTTAATTTTTGGGGAACACGTCCCTGTTCAATAAATTCTGTTATTTTGGAAGGATTGTTAACAGTTATTTCGTGCGACATCAGTCAAATTATGCTGAAACCAGCCAGTAGTTATCAAGGTCGTATGACATGAAAGAGTGTATAGTGTCGGTAAAATTGGCTGTAGATTCGCTAGTAGCAGTGGTCATTAAAGTTCAACTTGACGTTGCCCTAATTAAAGCTGCACAGTTTACAAGCGAGTAAAAGCAAACGGAAATAATAATAATAACATGAATATCATGCGACTTGACTGCCCACAGGGGTGATTCATCACAGAACACGCAGACTTAACGCAATAGGAAATCCGTTGGCATCCGAAGTGATCTACTATCGGTTACTGTGACCTAAAGGTATAACTTTATCAAAGAACATAATAAAGCAACGACGAAATAGCTGTTGCCATGAAGGGAAACTTACCTTCCGTAATGTGAAACAGCTGCTAGGAGAAAGCATAGCTTTGCCGAGCTTCACAATTCGTACAGCATGAATAAGGATTACCATCGAACTAATTAGTGATTTGAAGACATAAAATCGTTTGGCTTGTTATTCTTATGCACTGCAATAGTGCTAAACCTTATGTTTACTCAATATTATCGTCTTGAAAATCCATACCTCTTTAAATTAACTTGATGGAAGGAACGAAATAGAACCCAAGATTTGTAATTTCCTGTTAATTTAGCAGTTATTAAAAATGGTTCAAATGGCTCTGAGCACTATGGGACTCAACTGCTGAGGTCATTAGTCACCTAGAACTTAGAACTAGTTAAACCTAACTAACCTAAGGACATCACAAACATCCATGCCCGAGGCAGGATTCGAACCTGCGACCGTGGCGGTCTAGCGATTCCAGACTGCAGCGCCTTTAACCGCACGGCCACTTCGGCCGGCAGCAGTTATTATTGAATCCTAAGAGTGAAAACACAGACACTGACACAGAAAAATCATATTAATTCTACATGATTCACGTTGTGTGCTCAGCATAATCATAGAAAATCCTACACTATACTGAAAATTTGAAAAGTATACAAGATGCGAAATCTTTAGGTAAATAAAATACCGGCTTCCTAAATCTGATGAGAGTCAGAATACACAGACAGTAAAGACTGTGCACCACATTTTTCGTAACGACAAGCGTCAATCTGTTACTCATTTGCAAAGAGTACCAAAGCAACCTCATTGTTCCAATATAGCTAGGCAGGACGTAAAATAAAGAGACATATTGTCTCCAATTCTGGAGTCGGTGTATAAAAACTATTATCTACTACCCTCGGTATTACAGCATGAACATGAATTATAAGCTCCTATTAGTTATCACTATCTATCTTCCTCAGTGTAATTTAATGCAACTTTTTTCCAAAAGCATCCTATACCACACACGACCAAAACACATTTTCACCCCCTCAATCCGCACATTGAACATTCGGTAAAGAAAAACAAGGAGAAAATTGGAATGGAAGTTCCACGAGAAGAAATAAAAGCGTTAAGACATGCCGAAGACGTAGTATGTCTATTAAAGACAACAAAGGACTTTGAAGATAAAGTGAATGGTACGAATACTGTCTTTAAAGGTATTCAAGATGAACGTCAACAATATAAAAGCAATGGCAATGGAGTCCCACCTACGGAATAAAGTAGCAATCTAAAAACCTAAACACCCCAAATAGCTAGGTGTTACCAGACACATCATTAACATCCAAAGCCAATTATGGAACGTGGCAAACAAAATCGAAGCTCCGAATACTATACTCCAGAAGATAACAGGAACTGCTTGGGGTGCCATTGCAGCACTCCACATACCATCAGATTTAACTGTCTCATACTCAGTCGGAGAATAATTACACTACCTGATCAAAAGTACCCGGACACACCCAAAAACATACGTTTTTTATATCACGTGCATTGTGCTGCCACTTACTTCCAGGTACTCCATATCAGCGACCTCAGTAGTTATTAGGCCCCGTAAGAGAGCATAATGGGGCGCTCCGCGGACTTGGAGCGTGGTCAGGTGATTGGGTGTCACTTCTGTCATACGTCTGTGCGCAACATTTCCACTCCTCTAAACATCTCTAGGTGCACTGTTTCCAATGTGATGAAGAAGTGGAAAAGTGAAGGGGCACGTACAGCACGAAAGCGTACAGGCCGACCTCGTCTGTTGACTGACAGGGACCACTAACAGTTGAAGTGTGTCGAAATGTGTAATAGACAGACATCTATCTTGACCATCACAGAGAAATTCCAAACTGCATCAGGATACTATGACAGTTAAGCGAAAGGTGAGACAACTTGGATTTTACAGTCGTGCGGCTGCTCATAAGCCACACACCACGCCGGTAAATGCCAAACGATGCCTCGCTTGGTGTAAGGAGTGTAAACATTGGACGATTGAACAATGGAAAAACGTTGTGTGGGGTGACGAATCAAGGTACACAACGTGGCCATCCGATGGCAGCGTGTGGGTATGGCGAATGCCCGGTTAAAGTCATCTGCCAGCGTGTGTAGCGCCAAAAGTAAAATTCGGAGGCGGTGGTGTTATAGTGTGATAGTGTTTTTCACGGAGGCGGCTTGCATCCCTTCATCCTTCCCTTATCGCAGCTTGTACTGCGTCTCTTATGACCTCGTTGTAGACAATCTCCTCCTCCTCCTAATGTGGATTTTTCAGCATGGGTCGATACCTGATAACTCAGAACCGCTTTCTTACTTGATCTGTATCTGTAATCATTCATGTATTCCATATCCACTGTTGGAACAGTAATTAATGTTGAGTGAACTGGAGACCTTCTTAAAGGGCGTACTATTTTTTGAGGCTTTTGAAATGTGATGCTACTAAATAATTTTGAAGATTAGGTGGGCAGATCGATTAACCGATGGGGAGGTACTGAACTGGGGTAAAAACATTTATGGCAAAGTCTGGCTAAGAAGGGAGGTATAAGTTGACAGGATATATTGTGAGGCAGCAAGCAGTCCTAAATTTGGAAAAGGTAGGACGTAATTTAACGGTGTGTCCAAATAGTTGACATAAACATATGCAAAAATTAGGTATTAACCGATACCCTAGTTTTCTAAAACGATATAAGAAAACTACAGACACGGTGATATTGCACTGCAACGTTACCTGACTTCGACAGATGTTGTTAAGCTGTACGGCGGTCGAACAAACACTGCTTGAGATGTTGGCGAGGCAAAGTGGACAGGCAGATACTTACCTACCGGTATCATTATTGCAGCAAGTGAGACTGCGCGTCTACATCAGAGAGGACGGACCCGCGGATCGGCTCGCACCGCTGGACCGCAACCGCTGCATCATACAGGCAATTACCGCCTGTCACGGCCACGGGAGGAGCCGTTAATGGTGGTACAAGATCTCGTATCTTCATCATGTCCATCATTACAACCAGCGAGAGCATCAGCAGTGGTGCACGTACCGGTCTAACAGATGCCACATCGCCTCCAAACGCTCAGCAGCTGCTGCCTGATGTTTCCCTGTGCTCATCTCACAAGGTGTTCTTGCTTTATGTGCCATTTCGAACAGTTTTAGAAAATTTGTGGCCTATTCATCTATGTAATTTCTCTGTTTAAGTTGCTCAGAAATTTATACCGTATTATTCTTTTGAAAAACCTTCGTTTTCTCATATGCGGTCCTTTTTGAACAGCTTAGATTCGTCATGTATGTAGGGTTATTGATAAATGTTTCCACGATTTCAGTAAATTATTGGTCCAAAATTACAGGATACAAGGAAATCAGACAAAGGTTGATGGAAAACAATAACAACACCAATAAATAGTTAAATTACAGTAATTAAATCACGGGAATGCATTTATCTAGATAACATATCACGTAGTTAACATTGCACATTCACACGTTAACATAAGAGTCCGATAACTGCGAATATAAAATGCTGGTAGATTCATAAGCGGGGTAATCGCCAAAATATTAAATGCAAGCATTTAAACGGGCATTCATTCCATTGTACAGGTGCACCATGGACCTTGCCGTTGGTGGGGAGGCTTGCGTGCCTCAGCGATACAGATAGCCGTACCGTAGGTGCAACCACAACGGAGGGGTATCTGTTGAGAGGCCAGACAAACGTGTGGTTCCTGAAGAGGGGCAGCAGCCTTTTCAGTAGTTGCAAGGGCAACAGTCTGGATGATTGACTGATCTGGCCTTGTAACAATAACCAAAACGGCCTTGCTGTGCTGGTACTGCGAACGGCTGAAAGCAAGGGGAAACTACAGCCGTAATTTTTCCCGAGGGCATGCAGCTTTACTGTATGATTACATGATGATGGCGTCCTCTTGGGTAAAATATTCCGGAGGTAAAATAGTCCCCCATTCGGATCTCCGGGCGGGGACTACTCAAGAGGATGTCGTTATCAGGCGAAAGAAAACTGGCGTTCTACGGATCGGAGCGTGGAATGTCAGATTCCTTAATCGGGCAGGTAGGTTAGAAAATTTAAAAAGGGAAATGGATAGGTTGAAGTTAGAGAGAATACTAACACTTGTTTCTGCAGCCATCCAACCATAGCGTTCCCCGTGTCTACGCTCACATGCTTGTGATACTTTTAATAGGACAGTGCTAAATTTCTTTTTCCATTGTGTGTTGTTAATATACGATTTAATTTATTACTTCAGTGTCGATACGAACAGAGACAGTTATAAAGTGATTACAAAACTATATTTTTATTAGCATGTGAACACTATATTATTATACACTTACGTATTTAAAAAAAAGTCATAGTTCTGAATTGTGGTCTGTTACTTAGGCTGCAATAATCTCTTATATTGAGAAAAGCTGTATTTAGCTAATGAAATTAGGAAGACTTTAAACCTGTTTTTTTTTGTTTTTTTGTTTTTTTTTTTTTTTTTTCATCAGTCTACTGACTGGTTTGATGCGGTCCGCCACGAATTGCTTTCCTCTGCTAACCTCTTCATCTCAGAGTAGCACTTGCAACCTACGTCCTCAATTATTTGCTTCACGTATTCCAATCTCTGTCTTCCTCTACAGTTTTTGCCGTCTACAGCTCCCTCTAGTACCATGGAAGTCATTCCCTCATGTCTTAGCAGATGTCCTATCATCCTGTCCCTTCTCCTTATCAGTGTTTTCCACATGTTCCTTTCTGCGTAGAACCTCCTCATTCCTTACCTTATCAGTCCACCTAATTTTCAACATTCGTCTATAACACATCATCTCAAATGCTTAAACCTATGGACTGATAAGTATTTTCCCTGGTACTTCCCGTTTCTGGGACGTCTTTTCTATGGAAGAAATGGGCGACAAAATGACCCAGAGGACAAGATCGTTATTGGGTTAGCAAGTGGTGGTCTGATAGTTTCCGTTCCTGGAACGAGGAGTACAGCAGTCGCCAGTTAAGAGCAACTGCGTGAAGTAATGTATCAGTGCCCTCCTCAAGAATTTAATGTTCTGTGCTAACTGCGGTGCTTTTTATGGAGAAGACAATAAATAAACATTTGAAGTAATATATTTTCTCTTGCAAACTGTAGTAGTGGATGCAAGATATTTTCAGGCAAAATGATGGTGTTTCAAGAACTGCACTGTCTGAACTTCGCGAACGGATCCAAAACTTAGACGGTACGGCATGTTTAGTCTGTCTAAATCAGGGATGGACACGAATTCAAATCATGATGGCATGCGCTCGCACGAGTACCATAGCGCGCAGCCTCGCTGCGCATTTCCGCAACCGCCACGGCAAGCTGTCTGAGCGCGAGGAGGGGGAAGAAGAGACTACGAACAAGCCACATTTAAAGGGCAGTGCAATCACATTGCATACGACTTATGTTTCATATTTCGTAGCAACATAGATCACGAATAAACAACTTGTCAGTCTTATTTAAGTATTATTAGTGCGCTCAAGATGTAACATAATTAGACTGTCGGCATATGGACAGATGCATAGAAATTCACACTTTTTCGCACTCAGGTTGCCACGAATTCGTGACTTCGTACCGTAATCGAAAAAAAGTCTCTCACAGAAGTGGTGATAATTATAGCCTCTTATTTCAGCCAAGAAAGGAAAACCGGAAAGCGCTGGACCAGTGTGGATAAAAAAGGCTCTGAGCACTATGGGACTTAACATCTGAGGTCATCAGTCCCCTAGAACTTAGAACTACTTAAACCTAACTAACCTAAGGACATCACACACATTCATCATGCCCGAGGCAGGATTCGAACATACGACTGTAGCAGTCGCGCAGTTCCGGACTGAAGCGCCTAGAACCGCTTTGCTACCTCGGCCAGTCGTGGATTTTGCACATTTCATTCACTGTTATGTTGCGGCCACATGTAGTAAGCATTGCTTCACGCAGTAGAGAATGGCAAAACAGCGGCAGCCTGCGATCGCGGCATTGCGAGGTATGCGCGGCACAGATAGCCTTGCTGACAGTTGCAGTCTACCAAGCGGCTGACGCAAGGGCGCACGAAGACCGAGCGCCGAGCGAAGCCTGGAGAGTGCTGAGTAAGGGAAGTCAGGCCAGCACGCTAAGTTATGCTGCAATATACTGGTGGAGTAATAACAAGAAGCTGCCACCGAGGGTAAGAAACGTCCTCTTGCTGGATATAAATAGTGGAGCGCAGGCAGCAACGGACAGAAGCCATTATGAAGCAGTTCGGATCTGAGGACGGACGTGGTCCGTGTCCGAATGTTCAATCTTCGTAGGTGACGATTCCGGAAGTCTGTTCCAGCTCGCAGGAGTCATCCGTTCGCAGCCAGATGTCATCTTCCGCTCTGGGGGTTGGCCCGAGTTTGGTCGGCACCATGGCTGACTAACTACAGCGAGAACTTCCAGCAGGACCGGCCGCAGCGCGGTCTTGGTCACAGGCGCCGCGGGGGACTCACGCCCGGAGCCACACCGCGTGGTCCATCCATGACGGGACCTCGCAGACATCGCGACTGACGGATTCCCAGCCGCCGGTGCACCAGGCGGTGGCAGCTGACCTCACGGCGACGCGGCTCCGTGGGGGTGCCATACTGGGCTGCCGAGCGGCGACGAGTTCATCTCAACCACAGGGTATCCTGACTTCAGCGGAACACTGGTGGCGCGCGTTGCGCGCATTGTCGGAGAATCCATACAGCAGCAGCCAGGAGGAAGGATCCGCAGGACTGGGCAGCGATGACGAGGGATGGTTCAAATGGCTCTGAGCACTATGGGAATGGGACTTAACATCTATGGTCATCAGTCCCCTAGAACTTAGAACTACTTAAACCTAACTAACCTAAGGACATCACACAACACCCAGTCATCACGAGGTAGAGAAAATCCCTGACCCCGCCGGGAATCGAACCCGGAAACACGGGCGCGGGAAGCGAGAACGCTACCGCAGGACCACGAGCTAAGGACGACGACGAGGGAGAAATTGTAAAGAAAGCTCAATAAATAATCGTAAAACTCCACGCCGTCTCAGTCTTTGGCGCAGCCACTGTGTCTGCTGCTAAAGAATACTGCAGAAGTTGTAACAAGTAGCAAACGGCCATAACAAGTACTGCAGAAGTCGTAACAAACGGCCATCTGACATAACAGGTAGAGCAGTAATTTATTTCACTGTTTCAAACATACAACGAGAAACTAAGATTATATTTACTTTTTAATTATTTAAAAGGCCAAGCAATAGGACTCTCATTTAATATTCAATGCCAACTCAAATAATTTACAGAAAATTTAATGGTAGCTTTACCTCAAGATGACTTAACAGTCTTTAATGTAAAACGCGCGCTTTATGAAACACAGAATATAGTAAGGGCCGTAATAAAGGCAGAGGTAGACCTAAACAACAGTACCAGAACAGTTCAGAATGGACTTAGTTACCAAGTGGCGAGAACAAAACATACTTTAAACTTGACTGCTTAAAAAAAGCACCTAAAATCATACATAAAACAGTGATAAACAGTTTAGCCCCAATATCTTGGAAGGATAATTTTAAATCCAACAACACACATCAATTAATGATTTAAGACATTTTCTTATAAAACAAAAATAATTAAATTGCAACAGGTTAAGGTAAACTTTGGGATCCCAACGTCCGTCAAAATTTGGTTAAGGAGAAGACCACAAGCTAATGGATACAAATTCGGAAAAATTCCAAGCATAAACTTAACTTGAACAGGAACGTTAAGTAGGACGGCCGCCGTTGGTGGAGACAACGACGAGAGCTGCCGAGTGTGTGGAGTCCAAATAACCTGAACAGTCGGCTTAGCAAGACGACAGGTTGTGCAAATGGATAACTCTTAGAACAGAAGTAGCTAATTTGAGCTCTTCCCAAAAACCACGACAACTTACCTGCTTTCTAATAAGTTAACGAAAATACACTACTGGCCATTAAAATTACTACACCACGAAGATGACGTGCTACAGAAGCGAAATTTAACAGACAGGAAGAAGATGCAGTGATATGCAAACGATTACCTTTTCAGAGCATTCACACAAGGTTGGCACCGGTGGCGACACCTACAACGTACTGACATGAGGGAAGTTTCCAACCTATTTCTCATACACAAACAGCAGTTGACCGGCGTTGCCTGGTGAAACGTTGTTGTGATGCCTTGTGTAAGGAGAAGAAATGCGTATCATCACGTTTCCGACTTAGATAAAGGTCGGATTGTAGCCTATATCGATTGCGATTTATCGTATCGCGACATTGCTGCTCACGTTGGTCGAGATCCAATGACTGTTAGCAGAATATGGAATCGGTGGGTTCAGGAGGGTAATACGGAACGCCGTGCTGGATCCCGACGGCCTCGTATCACTAGCAGTCGAGATGACAGGCATCTTATCCGCATGGCTGTAACGGATTGTGCAGCCACGTCTCGATGCCTGAACCAACAGATGGGGACGTTTGCAAGACAACAACCATCTGCACGAACAGTTCGACGACGTTTGCAGCAGCATGGAGTATCAGCTCGGAGACCATGGCTGCGGTTACCCTTGACGCTGCATCACAGACAGGAGCGCCTGCGATGGTGTACTCAACGACGAACCGAGGTGCACGAAGTGCACGAATGGCAAAACGTCATTTTCGGATGAATCCAGGATCTGTTTCCATCATCATGATGGTCGCATCCGTGTTTGGCGACATCGCGGTGAACGCACATTGGAAGCGTGTATTCGTCTTCGCCATACTGGTGTATCACCCGTCGTGATGGTATGGGGTGTCATTGGTTACATGTGTCGGTCACCTCTTGTTCGCATTGACGGCACTTTGAACAGTGGACGTTTCATTTCAGATGTGTTACGACCCGTGGCTCTACCCTTCATTCGATCCCTGCGAAACCCTACATTTCAGCAGGATAATGCACGAGCGCATATTGCACGTCCTGTACGGGCCTTTCTGGATACAGAAATTGTTCGACTGCTTCCCTGGCTAACACATTCTCCAGATCTCTCACCAACTGAATGCGTCTGGTCAATGGTGGCCGAGCAACTGGCTCGTCACAATACGCCAGTCACCACTCTTGATGAACTGTGGTATCGTGTTGAAGCTGCATGGGCAGCTGAACCTGTACACGCCGTCCAAGCTCTTTTTGACGCAATGCCCAGGCGTACCAAGGCCGTTATTACGGCCAGAGGTGGTTGTTCTGGGTACTGATTTCTCAGGATCTATGCACCCAAATTGCGTGTAATTGTAATCACATGTCAATTCTAGTATAATACAATTGTCCAATGAATACTCTTTTATCATCTGCATTTCTTACTGGTGTAGCAAATTTAATGGCCAGTATTGTACTTAAAAAACCGGCTATTGTAAAAAAAATTACATCAATAAGATAGTAATATCAAAAAATTTTCCTTTGTAGCAAACCATTAAAACAGCCACAAGGATACTCGCATAACAGTCAAAGCTCAGCACTATACACATTAATGTATAGCGGTTCGGAGAGAACAAATGCGACCCTGATAAACACTAAAATTTATCTGAGCCACTTAAATACAACGGATGCACTACATAATTTCTTAGACAGCATAGAGCTTAACCATTAACTTCAAAGAAACCACTAAACCAAAAGCAAATCACAAATAGGCCTATAAAATAGCAAAACAGCGGACATTCTAACATGTCCAATTAATCATCCATCGTAACTGGTATAACCAGACATTTCACTGCTCCTCCCACTGAAAATTATGTATGACCAGTTATTTACTTTAAAAATCAGACGAATTAAGTAGAGGCGGGCAAGAACGGGTAACGCATATACTAATGGGTACCGCCAACCTTCAAAATACGCTTTCTTCTGGAACACGGCGCTTTACACTGGCTACAGATACACTGGCTAAAGACTCACAAGTGCCAATGATATATAAGGTTAACATACAAAACAAATTATAATGAAATATCAGCCAATGACTCAATCTAAAGTGTCTACCAGATCTTGCAATCATATTGCCCTTCGGATATCATGGAAACACGGGCGTCCGCACCCAGCAAACAGAAGGAAGACAGGCCAAAATGATGGTGAACACTGCCCTGACAGCTCGGCGCCCTTTTGATAAATCACAGCACAAGCCATGTCGGTACTCAATAACTTGCGTGGGGTAACATGACCCCAATATTCGTCGCCCACCAACAGCTAACACCACGGTGAAAGGGCCCCCAGGGAAACTCGTCACAGCTTCGTTCCTCAGCTCACACTGCCCACCAAAGCGCCCACAACGCTCAGAGCCGTCACTCCCGAGAGCGCTGCGCTCCAACGCCGACATTGTAGTCAAAGATCTTAAGAATAGTGATGTAGATACATTGCGAGAAGGCCGCCATGGCTCACTCACACAAATACATCGATCGAAATATTGTTGCACTTTTCCAACCTCATTAAGACTTTTATGACAATATCTCTGCAATTCTTTCAAGGCCCCAATTAACTATTCAAACCTCGTCTTTTCTTTAGCGGCCTTTGGCTCAGGGAACTGGACTGTGTTAAGTATAATGAGTCTCTTCTACAACACTATTTTTTTCTTACATGCATCCCCATCAAATGAGAAAGAAGTAGTTCCTCACCTCGCGATATCTTACTGTACGCAGTGTGCAGTGAAATCTACTTAAAATGCCAGACCTGCAATCCATTCCAGATGCCCTAATTTTCGTTCCTGCAACTCCTTTTTTTTTTCTTTAATTCAACAACAGCGATTTTTAAATCAAAAACTCGTTACAGGCATGTCCCATGACCTAACGAACGCACTTCGCAGTGGTACCTGAAGTCTTAATACTCTTCACTGAAATCCAACGAAAGCTGTTGCAATTGACAGTGAGATAATGCGTTCGATTTAAGAATTTTTACTATGCATACTATCGTTTTCCATGCCTGCAAATTTAACACAAAGTGCTTCTTGATGTACAGAACTATGAATTCCATCTGACGATCGTTTTACTTTTTCATTGTCAACTACATCCTTAAATTCCCTCTGTATGTGTGCTAATATTGTTCCCTCAGAAAATTTGCAGTGCCCGTCGCTTATACGACAGTAAATAGGCCTTTCTGATGAAAAGTCTCATCCAACTCTTTTCATTGCCATTCATTTTTAAAAGTCTGTGATGGAAGATGGATCTCTTTTGTGCAGCCAAGCAGTGAACGTTCTTCACACCACGAACAAACAGCGAAGGGTAAACAGTGCTGACACAACGATTCTGCCAAACTGAGGAGAGTTGTACCGGCCGAAAAATGCCACACCGCAATACTAAATGAAATGTCTCGGGTACGCTCCGGATGAAACGAGTGAAGACGAGACAGGCTGGGCCTTGGCTCGCAAACGGTCCGCACATTATGCCCATGTGAAGCCTGTTACGCCGTGGCAGGCCCTGGTAGAAATAGTCGTAATACGAGACGCGAAGATAATGTAGAAGCACTTTTCCATTATATTCTTAACCGCGTTGCTTCTGTCAAGGCAAGCGACTAACAGTTTATTTCGTATGATCATACACTGTAAGCTTTCACAGCTGGTATTGACATTACCTAAGACTTCCGGGCTATTTGTTTCGTAACTGTTAACGTAGATCTACTGTGAACAGAAGCTGTGGTGAGAGTCCATTTGGATTAACATAGTAATAGTTAATTTTCAAAGGCGATACCTTCTTATTTCGTCTTATATTTACTATGCTTAAATCCAGCCTTAAAATTATTACTCGTTAAATAATAAAGTAACTGCATGTAATGCTATGTTGTGTTTCTTATTTATGTAAAAAAGTGTAGAGACGCAGCTTTGATGGGTCGCATTGTAAAAACACTTGACTGAATTATTTTACTTAGTTTCACAACACTAATACTAACGCAATCTGAAAAGAATAACTGACTTCATATTTAATCAAAACTTTCTGAAACTGATTGTTGAAAAAATAAGCTGTTGAAGATCTTCTGTGTTTCATTCTGAAACTGAAAGCTAAAATTTATTTATTCAAAGACGAATTCATTAACTCTTTCAAGTTTGATGAATTTAAAAATCAGGACTGACAACCAAGACAGAATTATTTATTTTTAGAAGGAAGTTCCAAGATGAGATGATACAACTAAATACCGATACTGTCTTTTAGTGAGAAACATTACTTACCAAAATGATAAAGGTAAACACTGAAGTGAAGTGTTAAATTTTGTTTTTCGATAGATTTCAACCCCCCCCCCCGCCCCCCCGCTGCCCCACCCCCCTATGTTTTCGCAAAACGCTTCGAAAAATGTACGACATCTTACAAAATATTCGAGCCGGTTAACAACTGTAAGAGCATTCAGTTTTTGTCGACAGGGTTCCCAAACACTAAAAATAATATTGTTTATGAGTGCGTAGCTAGAGGCCACGAAAGCCATTCAGTGTTGTAGAAAGGTCACGCAGTTTTGCGGACGAGACCAGCCATTCGTAATAAAGGGCGGGAAAAATACGTCATAGTTTAAGAAAAGCATAGAGACGCACAGACCACGTTATACGTGGCGAGGACAGAGGTGTAGTGTCGTTAAAACCGCCTATTTATGAACATCTAATAACAAACTAAAAACTCTACGAATGTCTATCTAGACAAAGAATGAAAACACTGTAATATAAAATCTCTCTGAAGACGCTCTCATAAAAGCATTGCATATTTTTAATCAAATAACCAAGAGAAAATTGGCGAGATTAATGGCTAAGCTTATAGTTAAACCATATGAAGACCGAGAAAAATCAGTATTATAAATGACTCTCTTCACTAGGAGACTGTTCACGCGCTGGCAAAACTTCGCAATGTCTTGTTCTTCGTATTATCTGGTCCCCTCGCCCACAAGACCAGATTTTGATGTACAAGTATTCTTTTTATCTTTCATTATTTGTGCGGTTTGCACCGGCTAAACGTTCACAGATACTCTGGTGGCGCCTACTGTTCATAAAGATTGTAACTACAACAGAAAACTTGAAGGACTGAGTACAGTCATTGGCTAATGGATGACAGAATCTTTACAGTAACGTAAACCAGCGAAATAATTACGATGGCGTTAAAGACAATAAACTGCGCAAAAAAGAGTAGTATGTTTTGTGAGCAATCTGCCATTAAAAAGATATGACCTTTTTAATAAAATAATGTACGTAGGGCTTCTTAGTCAACAGTTAATGATGAAGGAAGAAGGCGATTACCATAGCCGACACAATCGTCTTGAGCGATTCAGCACCTGTATTGATATTAGAGACCATTCTAATTTAGAATTCCCTCTCATTGCACATTTTTAATTAGATTAAATGTTTAGATACCTCTGGGTCATCTTCAGATGTAGAGAGTTGCGTCGGCAACCCGTCTCGTCTACTCAGGAACGCATATTAGAGCACCGATTAAAAATGTGCAAGTGAAACGGAACAATTATTGAGAATTATCTTAAGAAGGAGGTGTTTAGCGTAAAATAATGTTTTGTTGGTCTGTTTATGTGCACTGAAGATAAAATGCTATGTGAATGTCATCATCGTGTCTCAAAGAAAATTATAAGATATCATTTAACAATATTGCTTTCTTTAAAAAAAATGAATCCCGCTCTATATGTTGCGGCGGTTGTTGTAGAGAAAAGTGATCAGAATTTACGCTTCTAAAGTTCATTTGCTGTAATCTTCTCGCAGATATCTCTCCAGGAAAATATAGAGATGAGAAATGAAGTCAGATAAAAATTAAAATTACATCGCGTCAGTTGTTAGCTTTATTTTTATCGACGTTACTATTTGCCTCATTGGTGGTAAAAGAAATACGTAGTCGGAGAAAAATCATTTCGATGGCAAAAGTTCCCTCTTTGTGTAGCTGAATAAAGCGTCTCAGGAAAAAATTAAATAAAGCTGAAATTAATTTTTTACTGTACTGTCTTTCAGCTGATGTAATTCAGCGAGATCATAGCCTGTGTCATTTGTTCCTTGGCTCCACGCCAGATCATCGTATCTTCATTGGCGGAAAAAAATCACAACAACAAGAAGAGCTGTGCGACATAAACGAAATGAATTGGCGTATTTCTAAATCTGGAAGATGATGTCAACTCAAATTTCGATCCAGTCGAATAGGAGTGGCACTAGTAGTGACAGCATGAGGATGAAAATCAGATTTGCTCTGAATCCACGTTGTAACAGTCGTGAGCGTTAGTTACTTTTGAGACTGAAAATAGTCAGTTGATGTCAGTGAAAAATGCCATTAAGGCGACCAAGACGCAATCATCATGACTTCACTGAGTTTGGACGAAGTCGTGTAATAGGGCTGCGAGAATCTAGACATTTCTTCTGCAGAAAGACTAAGCAGGAATGTATCCACTGTACATAAATGCTCACACGGGTGATCAGTAGAGAGCACAGTCGCAAGAAGTCCAGTCCCAGGAAGGCTACGTGGCAGCGTATGGCTCTGGGGCATAGTACTCCATCAGCAGCGGCAATCTGAGCACCAGCTGGCACCACAATAACACAACGAATTGTCACAAATCGATTAACTCAGGGACAGCTCCGAGCCAGATGCCCTGTAGCGTGTATTTTCACTGACATCAAACCATCGCCACTTGCGACTTCAGTGCTGCCAACCGTGAGCTCACTAGAGGGCAAGGTGGAGGTCTGCGGTGTTTTCTGGTGAAACTTGGTTCTCCCTCGATGCTACTGACAGCGGTGTGTTGGTTAGAAGAAGTTGAAGACCTGCAACCAACCACACTGCGAGCTAGACACTGGATCTACGATGATGATGATGAGGTCCCATACTCCTTGACAGAGCGTAGGGGACGATGTGGGAGACCCGCACCGCCGTACTAGGCAAGTTTCTAGCAGAGGTGGTTTACCATTGCCTTCCTCCGACCGTAATCGGATGAATGATGATGATGAGGACGTTAAAACAACACCCAGTCATCTCGAGGCAGGTGAAAATCCCTGATCCCGCTGGGAATCGAACCCGAGACCCCGTGCTCGGGAAGCGAGAACGCTACCGCGAGATCACGAGTTGCGGACCTACACCAGGAGTTATAATCTGGGATGCGATTTGGTATGACAGCCGAGCCCTCTGTCAACGTTTACGTCAATTTGGTGATTCGAACTGTTGTGAATCCATTCATGAACAGCATTCCAGGAGGTATTTTTCAACAGGATAACGCTGTTCCACATACCACGGTTGTAACTCAACATGCTCTTTAGAGTGTCGACAGGTTGCTTTGGCCTGCTCTATCACCAGATCTGTCTCCAATCGAGGACATATGGACATATTAAAAAAAACTAGAAACCCGCCTCGATTAACCTAGTGTTAACCTAGGTTTCGGCGTAGATAACTACACCTTCTTCAGAACAATAACACCCACAAGTGCCTAAGAAGACCTTGGTCAATGATTAAAAGAACACCATAGCTATACATTTATAAACGAAAAAAAAGGAAAACACAAACAGTACATATGTACAAAGTCTAAACCACTACTTAATGGTGTAACCTCCACCTCACACCGGCCTATATTCGATGGGCCATGACCCGCGATATATTAACCAACGATTGCTGACGCGCTGCGATGTTGAAGGTTCTTACATATGGACATAATCTGACGACAATACCACCGTCATCCACGGCCAGCATTAAGCGTCGCTGTATTGACCGACCAAATGCGACAGGCAACTCAGCCACAGACTGACCTTCGACACATGTACAGTACGATGCATGCTCGAATTCAGCATTCTCGCGATTACACAGGTTATTAATGTACCAGCATTTCACGTTTGCAATGGTTTAGCTCTCGCATACATTAACCTGCGACCTTGCAAAGTTAATCACCTATATAGGTTACGTAGACAATTGTACTACCAAAATTTCATGACTGTAAGTTAACTACTTTTTGGTGTTGCGATTTTTTTCCCATCAGTGTAGATGTGACGCTCTTACTATAACCTATGGTCTCTCGGAGCTGCATCAAAGGACGACAAGTTTTATGACATGCAATAGACACAGCAGTTAGCAAGTATTGTAAAAGGGACTCGCCAGGTTTGATGTGAAACATCCGTTCTCGTCTGTCGTCTCGGAGCTTGTGTAGCATCTGGCGCTGGCCTACTCTCGGTCGTGTCGAAAATCAACGCACTGCAGGCGCCGTGGGTGCGGGAGAGAAAGTACGCTATGTACTGCTCTGAAAACCTCGTGTATTGGCAGACTGGAATTATTTCTATACTGCACTACACATATGCCGTGACGTTAACTGAGGATCGGAAAACTCCTTACGAGCCTGGATACAGGGTTAATTTTCCGGCGTAACGTCAAACGCCCGCCGGCCGCGGTGGCCATGCGGTTCTGGCGCTGCAGTCCGGAACCGCGGGCTGCTACGGTCGCAGGTTCGAATCCTGCCTCGGGCATGGGTGTGTGTGATGTCCTTAGGTTAGTTAGGTTTAAGTAGTTCTAAGTTCTAGCGGACTTATGGCCTAAGATGTTGAGTCCCATAGTGCTCCGAGCCATTTGAGCCATTTGAGTCAAACGCCGGCGCGATAGCCAGGAATTTTACAGCAGAGAGGGCTGTGAGACGACGTCAGCCAATGGTACGCTGACTGACGCCTCTCTAGGACGACACCGAGACAGAAGCGGCATCTAGGCGAAGAGAATATATGAGCCGCGTCACTTGTCCTTGGCCCGAGTTCAAGTCTAGCCGATCTACGAACACTACAGCAGTGACTTACGAATTGTTTTAGCCGTCTTTTATTGGAGTTGTACCATACTGAAGAGATTGCTTATGTTTCATGTCGCCCTTTGCTTGCAACATCCCACTGTAAATTCACAAAGCTAATTACTGGTAATTATCTTACATAATAAAAATCTGTTTACGCTATTTGCTTGAATTGTTGCCTAGCGATTTGAGAAACCACGCTTCCTTGGCACTCTATATTAGACGAGTGCGCAGAACACAACAGTTAAAATAATTTCTTCATCTCTATCGCTAATCGTGAACTTTATCAAACCAACACCTTTCGAAAGACTCAGATCTGTGTGCTTGATTGGAAAAGTAGCATAGCAAACAGTCGCTACTGTATCCAATACGTTTATAGTGTCTCGCCCATAAACAAAACTGGATAATACAACAAGTTTACAATTGAATAAAGGTAATTTACTGTCTCATAAAAGACCTTGCCAAGTCCACCTATTTGTTGTCAAAACCTACCACCAGCTCACTGATCCCCACATACTAAACCGAGAGTTTGACTACCTACCAAAATAGCAACATTTTAGTCAATAAACTGCAAAACACCGATGTTGGACACTGAGTATCATTCACTTCCTAGTTCGTACAGTGTAACACCCCAAATATGAAACCCCTAATTAAAGCCCTACTGCACTACAGCGAGCGCCACTACTGCCAGCTAAATAAAAGATTCAAACTACTGAAGGCACTAACTACTGATAGGCATAGTTGGCAAATGAAAGATTTTGAGAGAGAACAAACAATATATTTACCTTAATAGTCATAATATATATAACAGTTCATGACGTCCAGTCTTACAAATTTCAAAACTCCGCCATATCTCTCCCCACATCCACCACTGCTGGCGGCTCACCTCCAACTGCGCAACGCTACGCGCTGTTAACAGCCAACTGCCCAACACTACCATGGCAGACAATGCAAACTAGCCACGGACTGCACAAAGCACTGCCAGTGATTTTCATACAGAGCGGTACCTGGCTTTACCAATATAAAAACCTAAACAGCCTACTTACAGTACGAATTTCGATTGGCCGTTTACTGCAACCCTCATAATCTTGTTGTAAAATGCTGTTTCCCGCCAAAGTTTGTGGAAGTTTCTTTCCAAAGGGTATTAGAAAAAACACCGCCAGACATCCTGTGGAAATCCACTCACTTTTTAAGCCATTGGTATCGCCTCGAATTAGCACATAAGTGACCAGGTTCAGGGACGGCCAAAGGACAGTGGGCAGCTTACACTGAAATCTGGGCATACTGCTTAAAAGTGAAGACGGTAAATTACACACGATGAGCTTTTGTCTGTCCATATGCTATGAACTTTTCAACTACTAGGAGTTGCTTTCATATTACTATCCGAAATATTCGCTGTTGTTAAAAGCATCAAATATGTAATCAACCTGAAAATATCCAGAAAAACAATAAACACAGGCTCGCAAAATATTTATGTCCTATTTGCTACAGAAACTGGAACAAAAGAATAATTAAATACGTGGTGAACCCGGAGTTTTGCTTCGACCATGCAAAGAAAAATTGTCGTATCATGGAATTCGAATGTATGAAATCTATTATCGTGACTGAATAGAGTCAAGTAGCACATCAACTAGCGAAAGCTGAAATTACGAGTGGAAGATATACGGGCACAGAATTTTAACACAAATTGCATTTTCTTATCAAACAACAAGCAATTATTTCGTAACAGGGGTAATAAAATAGAACGAAATCCAAAGAAACTAGATGTAAGAGCTAAAGTGGTTTAGAGCCGTCCATTGTGCGAAGGGGATGTCAAACACGGCTCCTTAATCGCTCATTAACATTTCACTGAGGTATATGACACATCATATTGCCAATTTGAGGACAGACAGTCAGGAAAATGCGAGGGTCGTTCAATAATTAATGTCCCATGTCTTTTAAAAAAGATGTTAATAAGCGTAGATAAACGTCATTGCTGGCGCTTCACAGTTGATATTTATTCTGTGCGCCGGTGAAGTTTCGAACCGTTCTGGCAGATGGCAGAGCCGTAGTACAACGTCAAAACGGCTTATACAACTTACAAACAGCGTGCTGGTATTTAATTCTTGTGTAGAGATAAAGGAAACGGGTTGAACATCCATAAACGTTTGTGTGCAGTATATGGCGATGCTACATCTGTTAGGAATACAGTTAGGCGATGGGAAAAGAAAGTTACATCATCAGGAAATGCAGAAACAGAGGTACATAATCAGCCAGGCTCGGGACGTCCTGTCATTGCCACTGAGCCAGACATGCACTTTGCCAAATCGTAGTTCTTGCCGAAAGATACGAAATTGTGTAGGATGACTCAAAAATGTAAATAGAAACATGGATGTTAAATTTATGGAAAAGAACTGAAACGAACATTTTAATTAGCTTAGTTGGTTAAGTATGAGTCAATATCTAGCAGAGAAATCGTACCACTATAATTCCTTAACCTATAGAACACAGAAAATCATCTTGAAATACTGCAATGCATGCTGTAGGCTAAGTACGTCAAATATACAGCCCTCCATAAACGTATTAGTGCATTGTATACTACATGAATCAAAATGGACAATTATTATTTATCCGCACCGTGTATGAACTCTTCCAAACAGTTCGATACCACATAAACGAGTTACGTTTTTTGACAGTGTCTTCTTCTTCGTTCTTCTTTTGGTTACACGAGGGGGATACCTGTGTAATACAGGTGAAACTAAATGTTCTTTCCTAGTGGATTTATTTAGCTCTTACTGTGTCGTCCTTCGTGAATATAAAAATGCAGCTTGTAGCCTCGTTTCAGTTTTAAGGATATCTGGAAATGCCATTTAAGCTTAAAGCGTAAGCGCATCAACATTTTAAGGGAAGAAGGGGTATAAACGTAGGATGTTGTACATCACAGTGACATCACTGACTATGTGCCTCGTGGCGGATGCCTGCAGTCAAGAATATCGCGATCTACAAATTGTTGAACGAGAAGAATGTGTAACGACAGCACAAATCGTTTTCGGAGTCCTGTAGCGTCCCACACAGTACGCAAGAATCTCCGTATCATCACTTTGACCTCTAGGTGCCTATTATGTACCAAAATAAAATCTCCATCGCCGTGTACATTTAAAATGTGAATTAGACAACTCTCCGATTAGAACCTCCATCAGCGACGGTGAATTCTTTTCTTTAATATGCAAAGGATTTCACTGACGTCGGAGCATCGTCGTAGAAGTGTGTGAAGAATGTCAGGAAGCACTGCATACCTCAGGAATGCAGTCGAACGGGTTTATTTGGAAAGTGGGCTATACATATTCAAGCTAGTATCACGTACTAAATTTGGACGACCTCCATTGTTATAGAAGCTAACTTTATGGTTTTACTGGATCCTTCAACTTGTAGAAGCCCGGGGGTGATCTCTACTGTTACTGAAGTGGTGGAGTGTGGAGCGAGTTGATACCTGTTGGGCGCTCAGCACGGGGCGCTAGTGAAACATCAGAAACAAAGTACACCTTTATTGCTAAAGGATACACAGATTTCTTTATTTTCAGGCCGCCTGCTGCGACGGCGTGTGCCATGCCAGGAGTGGGCCACCATTAGCTCGCGGCGCGTAGTCCCAAAGCCCAGCTCGCGGCACGCCCTCTCGTCCCCAAGCGGCGGTGAAATAGGGGCCAGATACGTCATGGAGCGAGGGGAAAAGCTTTTCGTATGGTATTGGTCGCTCTCTGCACGGCTGCTAGCAGCTCTGAAAGTGGATGACCAGTGCATGCCTGATTGTACCGTGGACTGCGTGCAGGAGAAGCACGCTGTGGCCATCCAACATAAGTACCGTCGGCAACATCGAAACCTCCCCGCAGGAACAAAGGTGGGCAGCGTCAGCAGCATTTTCCTTCACCCACCACCCCTCCTATGACAGACGATGGTGCTAGGCCGTGACAACTATGTCTTCCAGGTGGCCGGCCGGTGTGGCCGTGCGGTTAAAGGCGCTTCAGTCTGGAGCCGCGTGACCGCTACGGTCGCAGGTTCGAATCCTGCCTCGGGCATGGATGTGTGTGATGTCCTTAGGTTAGTTAGGTTTCATTAGTTCTAAGTTCTAGACGACTGATGACCTCAGAAGTTAAGTCGCATAGTGCTCAGAACCATCTTTTTTGTCTTCCAGGTGAAACACTCTGTTCCTTCAAAGATTGTCAACGGCTAAATGGGCAAATGATAGGCCGACGTAGGTCCATCCACCAGCCTGAACAGCTGCGAACTGAGTAAATTCCTCATCAGAACAGAAGTAATTCACACTTATATTACGAAAAAAGGCCCACCATGAAGGAATTACTCACATCGGTAGATACGATTCACATGAACAGAGAAGCAAATGATTACTATATCAGGAAAACCGAACGATTTAGTCAACAGAAAGAACTTCACAAATTGAGGAAAATAACGCATTGGTTCACCTGTTATTCAGTTTCGCATCGATTGAAATAGTTGTTGGACGCTCTCCTGAGGGATACTGTCCCAGAGTCTGTTCAATTGGCTCATTAAATCGTCAAAATCCCGAACTTGTTAGAGGACACTTCCCACAATGCTCCAAACGTTCTCAATAGGGGAGAGATTTGGCGATCTTGCTGGCGAAGGTAGGTTTTGGTAAACGTGAAGACAAATAATAGAAACTCTCGCCATGTGTGGCCAAGAATTACCTTTTTGAAATGTAAGCCGAAGATGGGTTGCCACGGAGGGCAACAAAATGATGCGTGGAATATCACCAACTTGCTGATGTGTTGTTAGGGTTCCACCCATGACAACCAAAGGGGTCCTGTATGAAATGAAATGACACCGCAGACCATCATTCCTATCTGTCAGGCCATATATTGTCTGGGGCGTCTCTAAACGCTGGTTATCTAGATTCAGTTTCAAGTGGGACTGATCACTGAAGGCAGTTATACTCCATGCAATGAAATTCCATGTCACTTCCTTCATGTACTCCTCTTCCACCTCCTCTCTCTGTCCATATCCTCCTACCCCTCTATCCATCTGGTCGTCCGCTCTCTCCATCTACTTCTCCTACCCTGTAATACCACTTTCTCCTCCCCTTAGTTTTGTCAGTCTCCTCCTCCACCTCTGTTCACGGCCCCTCACCCCTCTCACTGTCCAGTTACTCCCCATTTCCCTGTTCATCTTCCCCCTTTCTTTTCTATGCCCATCTTCTCTCCCACTTTCTGTCCGTCTCTTCCCTTTCGCTGTCCATTTCCGCCTCTCACATCTCTCTACCTGTCACTTTCTCCAACTCTGTCCATCTCCTACTCTGTATGTCTCCTCCTTCAATTTCGCTGTCTGTCCCATCTCCTCATCATCCTTGCTTCCTCCATGCTACCACACTAACCACAATAGAGGGATGGTGGTCCGTCCGCAGCTCGTGGTCGTGCGGTAGCATTCTCGCTTCCCGCACCCGGGTTCCCGGGTTCGATTCCCGGCGGGGTCAGGGTTTTTCTCTGCCTCGTGATCACTGGGTGTTGTGTGCTGTCCTTATGTTAGGTTTAAGTTGTTCTAAGTTCTAGGGGACTGATGACCACAGATGTTAAGTCCCATAGTGCTCAGAGCCATTTGAACCATTTTTTTTTATGGTGGTCCTCACCTCTACAGTATTTCTTTCTAGGTTGTAAATAATACGAGTACCACATTTGAAATCATTCCAGGGGATGTCATGGCTCGCATACGCACACGTCAAGTATATTACACACAAATGTACCATATTTCACGTGTATTTGTACACTTATTTCACACATACGTCTAGCGAACTTCACCCTGAGATTTCATTTTCGTGCTGTTTCGTATTTATAAAGTCTTACTTCCTAAACTATATGCTGTCTAATGACGTAATTTTGCAAGTACAACCAGTGATATTTATGCCTATTTTGTGCAAAATATGTTGCGAATAAAGTTAGTAGCAAAAAAGTATTAAATTAAAACATCTTGCATGATGTGGCAGTTTCTCAAGCATCTCAGTGTTTATGACGTCATATCTCCTGAAACGTGTGTCGTTAAATGCAGGTGGTGGCTCATGTCGGCACCAATGACGTGTGTCGCTTTGGATCGGAGCAGATTCTGTCTGGTTTCGGGCGACTAGTGGAAATGGTAAAGACTGGCAGTCTTGCTTCCGTGGTTAAGGCGGACCTCACCATCTACAGCATCGTCGATGGAACCGACTGTGATCTTTTGGTGCAGAGCCGAGTGGAGGGTCTGAATCAGAGGCTCAGGTGGTTCTGTGACCGTGTAGGCTGCAGATTCCTTGACTTGCACCGTCGGGTGGTGGGTTTCCGGGTTCCGCTTAATAGGTCAGGAGTCCACTACACCCAGGAGGCGGTTACACGAGTAGTGGGGGCTGTGTGGAAGGGACTGGGCGGTTCTATAGGTTAGAGGGTCTCAGGGAATTACAGAAGCGGCGTCCGTCCAAAAGGGGGCAGGTAAAAAACAGTGAGGTAGTTGTAGAAACGATTGGTATTGTAGTAGTAAATTGTCGTAGCTGTGTTGGGAAAGAACCAGAGCTTCAAGCACGAATAGAAAGCACTGAAAATGAAATACTTGCAGGTACAGAGAGCTAGCTAAAGCCGGAATTAAGTTCAGCCGAAATTTTTTCAAACGATCTGACAGTTTTCAAAAAGGATGGATTAAATACAGTTGGTGTGGTGTATTTATTGCTGTCAGAGGTAGTTTGCCTTGTAGCGAACTTGAAGTAGATAGTTCGTGTGAAATAGTATGGGTAGAGGTTATACCTGATGATCGGACTAAACTATTAATTTGATCGTTTTACCGACCCCCGACTCAGAAGTTGAAGTTGCTGAACAGTTAAGAGAAAATTTGAGTCTCATTTCAAATAAGAACCCCGCTAATACAGTTATAGTCTGTGGTGACTTCAACCTACCCTCGATTATGCTGGAAAAATTAAACATTTAACCCTTTGTTGCCTGACGGTACTTAAAAGAACCAGTAAGTTTTGACTCTCATTATTTTCTCGTGGTGCAGTTTCGTGATCTGAGAACCTGTCGGTACGTAACAGTAACTCTGCTCTACTATTTCATAGATGTTATTGTGCAATACATAGACCTCTCTGGCGGTCAGAGCTTGAAATTGTTTTTCGCGCGCTGCTGTAAAAACAGAAGATTGTATGTGCTTATTTCCGTGGTGTTGCCTGAATTTATGCGCAATTTATTGAAACTTCCGTTGAGTTTTCCATTTTACGTACTTACCTTCTTTGTTTTTTTATAGTAGTTTCAAGCATTACGTTACATGTGAATGAGATAAATTGGAAAATATAGGGCGGACTTATTAGTACCATCAGGTTGTGCGAACACTTTATTGTAGCAACAATGCGTTACCTCTCACTAGTTGTTCTGTCCACTTTTTCTCACACACAAATCGGTAAATACATTTGCCTGTGCAACAATTAGAACAAACAGGAAAGGTTTGCCAGGTAATTTACCTAAAGAAAAATGTCTAAATCAAATCACAGAGAGTCATCTTTAGACCAAACAGTATTTCAATGGAAGGAAAATAAAGTAGTGAATTTTGCGTCAAACTTCCATGGCACTGAACAGAGCGTAGTGACAAGAAAACAGAAAGACGGAACTAGTATGACTATACCATGTCCATTTATTGTATGTGATTACAATAAAAACATGGGTGGTGTGGATCATGTAGACAGATTACGTTCAACTTATGGTCTTGACAAGCGATCAAAGAAATGGTGGCACCGTCTCTTCTGGGGAGCAATAGAAATTGCTTTTGTCAATGCTTACGTCATTTTCAGTGATTTACATGGGGCACTGCCACTGCTGGAATTCAGGCGTGCTGTGGCACTAGGGCTAATGAATGAACTGCCAAATTTCAAAAAGAGAAACTATGGTAAAGACGAAATAACTCTCCCAAAGAGAAGGAAGGATAGCTTTTCTGTTCCGAAGGATATACGTCTTGGCAACTGAGGAAACCATTTTGTAGTGTTCAGTTGTAAAAGAGGACGTTGCGAAATGTGTGCGAAAAATAAAATTCAGTCGAGACCACATTCACAATGTAGTACATGTAAAGTGTATTTGTGCTGCAATGAGAAAAAGAACTGTTTTCTACAATTTCATGGGGTACCACTAAATATGTGATATGTACACTCCTGGAAATTGAAATAAGAACACCGTGAATTCATTGTCCCAGGAAGGGGAAACTTTATTGACACATTCCTGGGGTCAGATACATCACATGATCACACTGACAGAACCACAGGCACATAGACACAGGCAACAGAGCATGCACAATGTCGGCACTAGTACAGTGTATATCCACCTTTCGCAGCAATGCAGGCTGCTATTCTCCCATGGAGACGATCGTAGAGATGCTGGATTTAGTCCTGTGGAACGGCTTGCCATGCCATTTCCACCTGGCGCCTCAGTTGGACCAGCGTTCGTGCTGGGCGTGCAGACCGCGTGAGACGACGCTTCATCCAGTCCCAAACATGCTCAATGGGGGACAGATCCGGAGATCTTGCTGGCCAGGGTAGTTGACTTACACCTTCTAGAGCACGTTGGGTGGCACGGGTTTCATGCGGACGTGCATTGTCCTGTTGGAACAGCAAGTTCCCTTGCCGGTCTAGGAATGGTAGAACGATGGGTTCGATGACGGTTTGGATGTACCGTGCACTATTCAGTGTCCCCTCGACGATCACCAGTGGTGTACGGCCAGTGTAGGAGATCGCTCCCCACACCATGATGCCGGGTGTTGGCCCTGTGTGCCTCGGTCGTATGCAGTCCTGATTGTGGCGCTCACCTGCACGGCGCCAAACACGCATACGACCATCATTGGCACCAAGGCAGAAGCGACTCTCATCGCTGAAGACGACACGTCTCCATTCGTCCCTCCATTCACGCCTGTCGCGACACCACTGGAGGCGGGCTGCACGATGTTGGGGCGTGAGCGGAAGACGGCCTAACGGTGTGCGGGACCGTAGCCCAGCTTCATGGAGACGGTTGCGAATGGTCCTCGCCGATACCCCAGGAGCAACAGTGTCCTTAATTTGCTGGGAAGTGGCGGTGCGGTCCCCTACGGCACTGCGTAGGATCCTACGGTCTTGGCGTGCATCCGTGCGTCGCTGCGGTCCGGTCCCAGGTCGACGGGCACGTGCACCTTCCGCCGACCACTGGCGACAACATCGATGTACTGTGGAGACCTCACGCCCCACGTGTTGAGCAATTCGGCGGTATGTCCACCCGGCCTCCCGCATGCCCACTATACGCCCTCGCTCAAAGTCCGTCAACTGCACATACGGTTCACGTCCACGCTGTCGCGGCATGCTACCAGTGTTAAAGACTGCGATGGAGCTCCGTATGCCACGGCAAACTGGCTGACACTGACGGCGGCGGTGCACAAATGCTGCGCAGCTAGCGCCATTCGACGGCCAACACCGCGGTTCCTGGTGTGTCCGCTGTGCCGTGCGTGTGATCATTGCTTGTACAGCCCTCTCGCAGTGTCCGGAGCAAGTATGGTGGGTCTGACACACCGGTGTCAATGTGTTCCTTTTTCCATTTCCAGGAGTGTATATATTGTCAAAAATGTATAGCTAAGTTACTATGTACTGTGAAGTTACTCCAGAATAAATTTATGCGAAACTTAAAGAAAAATTCTGAAATACCATATTTCTGTTAATTAATTATCTAATGTAAAAATATTTAATATTTATGTGGAATAAAGTTCAAGTTATAAAAATTGGAGCATGTTGTGATTCTGTCCATGGAGTCTGACGGTACTTCTGAGTACCAAGAGAGAAAAAAGTTGTGAAAAATAAAATAAAATTTTACAAAAAATCCTACTGTCATTTGAGGCCACAATAGCATAAATTCTGCAAAGAAATTGTTAAAAAGTAAATTTTTTCTTATGTCAGGAAACAAAGGGTTAAAGCCGGCGGTAGACATAAAACGTTATCCGAAATTGTACTGAATGCTTTTTCAGAAAATTATTTTCAACAATTAGTTCATGAGTCCACTCGAAGCGTAAATGGTTGCGAAAGCATACTTGAACTTTTAGCAACAAATAATCCTGGAGAAATAGTCTGTATTGTGACGAATACAGGGATTAGCGACCACAAGGCAGTTGCTGCTGGGCTGAATACCGTAAGACCTACAACCATCAAAAAGAAACGCAACGTATATCTATTTAAAAAATCTGATAAAAATGCTCTTAACTCCTTTTTCAGAGACAGTCTTCACTCCATCCGATCTGATCATGTAAGTGTAGAAAAGTTGTGGAATGTTTTCAAAGAGATAGTATCGACAGCAATTGAGAGATATATACCACATAAATTAGTAAGTGATGGTACCGATCCCCCATGGTACACAAAAGAAACGAAAAAAGTATGCCAAATTTTAAAGAACGCAAAATCTCCAAGATTGGCAAACTCCTACAGAAGTTAGAAATATAGCGTGTTCTTCAATGCGAGATACTTTTAATAATTTTCACAACGAAATTATGTCTTGAAATGTGGCAGAAAACCCGAAGAGATTCTGGTCATACATAAAGCGTACCAGTGGCAAGACGCAATAAATACCTTTACTGCGCGATAACAATGGTGAAGTCACTGATGACAGTGCCACTAAGGCAAAGTTATTAAACACGGTTTTCCGAAACTCCTTCACCAAAGAAGACGAAGTAAATATTCCTGAATTCCGATCAAGAACAATTACTAAGATGAGAAACATAGAAGTAGATGTCCTCGGTGTAAAAAAGCAGCATAATTCATTTAATAAAGGCAAGGCCTTCTGTCCAGACTGTATACCAGTCAGATTCCTCTCAGAGTATGCTGATAAAATAGCTCCATATTTAGTAGTTATATACAATCATTCGCTTACAGAAAGATCTGTTCCTAAAGACTGGAAAATTGCTCAAGTCACACCAAAAGCCAAAAAGGGAAGTAGGAGTAATCCGCTGAATTACAGGCCTATATCACTAATGTCGATTTTCAGTAGGGTTCTGGAACATATACTGTATTCGAACATATGAAGTACCTCGAAGAAAACGATTTATTAGCCGGCCGGAGTGGCCAAGCGGTTCTAGGCGCTACAGTCCGGAACCGCGCGACCGCTACGGTCGCAGGTTCGAATCCTGCCTCGGGCATGGATGTGTGTGATGTCCTTAGGTTAGTTAGGTTTAAGTAGTTCTAAGATCTAGGGGACTGATGACCACAGCAGTTAAGTCCCATAGTGCTCAGAGTCATTTGAACCATTTTCAAAACGATTTATTGACACATAGCACGCATTCAGAAAATATCGTTCTTGTGAAACACAACAAGCTCATTATACTCATGAATTAATAAGTGCTATCAACAGGGAATGTCAAATTGAGTCCAAATTTTTAGATTTCCAGAAGGCTTTCGACACCGTTCCTCACAAGCGTCTTCTAACCGAACTGCGTGCCTACGGACTATCGCCTCAGTTGTGCGACTGGATTCGTGATTTCCTGTCAGAAAGGTCACAATTCGGAGTAATAGACGGAAAGTCTTCGAGTAAAACAGAAATAATGACTGACGTTCCCCAAGGAAGTGTTGTAGGCCCTTTACTGTTCCTGATCTATATTAACGACATTAAGTCACGGCTGCAAAATACTAACGCGAATTCTTTACAGACGAATGGAAAAACTAGTAGAAGCCGACCTCGGGGAAGGTCAGTTTAGATTCCGTAGAAATATTGGAACACGTGAGGCAATACTGACCCTACGACTTATCTTAGAAGCTAGATTAAGGAAAGGCAAACCTACGTTTCTAGCATTTGTAGACTTAGAGAAAGCTTTTGACAATGTTGACTGGAATACTCTCTTTCAAATTCTGAAGGTGGCAGGGGTAAAATACAGGGAGCGAAAGGCTATTTACAATTTGTACAGAAAGCAGATGGCAGTTATAAGAGTCGAGGGACATGAAAGGGAAGCAGTGGTTGGGAAGGGAATGAGACAGGGTTGTAGCCTATCCCCGATGTTATTCAATCTGTATATTGAGCAAGCAGTGAAGGAAACAAAAGAAAAATTCGGAGTAGGTATTAAAATCCATGGAGAAGAAATAAAAACTTTGAGGTTCGCCGATGACATTGTAATTCTGTCAGAGACAGCAAAGGACTTGGAAGAGCAGTTGAACGGTATGGATAGTGTTTTGAAAGGAGAATATAAGATGAACATCAACAAAAGCAAAACGAGGATCATGGAATGCAGTCGAATTAAGTCGGGTGATGCTGAGGGAATTACTTTAGGAAATGAGACACTTAAAGTTGTAAAGGAGTTTTGCTATTTGCGGAGCAAAATAACTGATAATGGTCGGAGTAGAGAGGATATAAAATGTAGACTAGCAATGGCAAGGAAAGCGTTTCTGGAAAAGAGAAATTTGTTAACATCGAGTATAGGTTTAAGTGTCAGGAAGTCGTTTCTGAAAGTATTTGTATGGATTGCAGCCATGTATGGAAGTGAAACATGGACGATAAATAGTTTGGACAAGAAGAGAATAGAAGCTTTTGAAATGTGGTACTACCGAAGAATGCTGAAGATTAGATGGGTAGATCACATAACTAATGAGGAGGTATTGAATAGGATTGGGGAGAAGAGAAATTTGTGGCACAACTTGACTTGAAGAAGGGATCGGTTGGTAGGACATGTTCTGAGGCATCAACGGATCGCCAATTTGTATTGGAGGGCAGCGTGGAGGGTAAAAATCGTAGAGGGAGACCAAGAGATGAATACACTAAGCAGATTCAGAAGGATGTAGGTTGCAGTAGTTACTGGGAGATGAAGAAGCTTGCACAGGATAGAGTAGCATGGAGAGCTGCATCAAACCAGTCTCAGGACTGAAGACCACAACAATTAACGACATAGCAGACAATCTCAGTAGCCGTCTTAGATTGTTTCTAGTTGATGCTGCCATCTACCGTCTTGTAAAGTCATCAGATGACCAAAACGAATTGGAAAATGATTTAGATAAGATGTCTGTATGCTGCGAAAAGTGGCAATTGACACTGAATAAAGGAAAGTGTGAAGTTATTCACATGAGTACTAGAAGAAATCAGCTAAATTTCGATTACGCGATAAGTCACACAAATCTGAAGGCTGAAAATTCAGCTAAATATTTGGGGATTACAACTACAAATAACTTACATTGAAACGATCACATAGATAATATTGTGGGTAGACCAAACCAAAGACTGCGATTAATTGACAGGACACTTAGAAGGTGCAACAGGTCTACTAAAGAGACTGCTTACACCACGCTTGTCCGCCCTATTCTGGAATATTGCTGTGCGGTGTGGGATCCGCATCAGGTTAGACTGACGGATGACATCGAAAAAGTACAAAGAAGGGCAGCTCGTTTTGTATTATCACGAAATAGGGAGGAGAGTTTCACAGACATTATACGTTAATTGGAGCGGCAATCATTAAAACAAAGGTGTTTTTCGTTGCGACGGGATCTACTCATGAAATTTCAGCCACCAGTTTTCTTCTCCGATTGCGAAAACATTCCGTTGGCACCCACCGACATAGGGAGAAATGATCATCATGATAAAATAAGAGAAATAGGGGCTCGCACAGAAAAATTTAAGAGCTCGTTTTTCTGGCGTGCCGTTCGAGAGTGGAATGGTAGCGAGACAGCTTGAAGGTTGTTCATTGAACCCTCTGCCAGGCACTTTATTGTGAATAGCAGAGTAATCACGTAGATGTAGATGTATTTTTGTAGGTACTTTTATCGGCATATATGTTTACTGACTGCGAAATGTGTTGCGAAAGGAGTCAGTAGCAAAGAAGTAATAAATTAAGAATTCATTCATGATGCTGCAGCTTTTCTTCGTATCTCAAAACTTGTCTTTATATCTCCTTATCTCCTGAACTATGTGTCGCACAATAGTATATTTTTGTAGGTACATTCAGTGGCAAACGCTAATACTGTCTGCGGAAACTGTTCGAAAATATTTAATAATAACCAAGTTATAAATTTAACCATCTTGCTGTAGTTTTTACCGAATTCAGTATTCGTGACGTCGTATCTCTTGAACTAAGCGTCGTACAGTGATGTAATTTTTCTGGTACATTCGGTGGAATGCGTGAATACTATCTTCAGATGTACCACGAATACAGTTCGTAGTAAAGAGGCAATAAATTAAAATGCCATGCCCTAATGAGGTGTTTTACTGCATGGAGATCGAAAATGTGGTAAGCGAGAAACATTTTTTTTCATTATTTGTTGGGGTCGTCAGCGAGGAAACGTTCAATAAAACTTTTAAATTATATGCCCAAAGTCTGTTTCAAGCCTCTAAGTGCTCTAATTCTCAAATACTGGATACCTGGAGTAAGGGTATTCTCGCGACAAGGTCTATGCTGTTTTTCACTCCACATCCTATTCCCTTTGATAGGTGTTGGTTCTTACCCCCCACAATGATTCTTTCCACACAGTAAATAACACGTGTTCAAGAGATCAGGAATATATGTATATATATTATTTCGCGGAAGGTACCGACGTCAGCTACAAATGAGGACCGTAATAATTCAGGAGCCAATGTTCTAACTTTGTGCTAGACTGGGACTCGAACACTGATTTCCCACTTTGCACAGTGGTCGTGTTAACGGCTTCGACTATCCGCGCACTCTTTCTGTCCGCCCCAAATTCTCAACTTATCGCACACTACGAAGTAGCGTCCCTATCCATTTACCTTATTTGCTCGCAGATTTCCAGTATTCCAGCAAGACATTTCGATCCTGTTGTGCCTCTGCACTGAGGATATCAAGGCAGTCAAGCTTACAGATATACTATACATATGTTTGTGGTCTGTTCCGTCGGACAAGTCCAGCAGAACAGACACCACACATACGTGGGGATACACATCTATATGGATAGGTTAACAGGTGAATAGTTAGCCGACAGGAACCTCGTGTGTGGGTTCTCTGAATGCAATGGAATAGCGACAAAACGACTCTAGGCTGAGCTGTTCCCCCAGCGACAGCAAGCACATTACAGTAAAATGTTTCGTCTCAATGTTGGTGCATTATTCTGTGTTGTACATCGTGTATTGCACGTTTTGGTTATTGCCTATCGAGGCGTATTCACAGCGCAAGGGCGATTAGTTAAGAAGCCGAGTGTATCGTAATCACACTATCACTTTTTCTCCAGAGGCCGCAGATCCCTTGTAAAAAAATAATTAGATGTCTGAACAATCTCTGAAAGCTGGTAGGTGGAGTTCTGGTTGACACAGTATTTGTACAGGGTGTTTCACAAAGGACTTTACAATTTTGAAAATACAAATAAATTAATTCATAGTACCTACAGATGTGATTGTAGTGTCAATTTCACGTTTTGTCTCGCGTAGTTCGCTAGTGCCGAATCGCACCGTAACGAGCGCTAGCGGCAGTTGCGTTAATGATGTCTGCCTTCAATGGAACCGAGCGAGCTAGCTGTATGTTTTGGATTGAAGAATCGAAGTCGGCGACAACAGTGTAATTTCCGTACGAAGTACGCTAAAGATCCTGCCAGTAGGCCTACAGTTTATGAGTCACATATATGTTATGTAGAAACAGGGTGCTCGGTAAGACGTGGGAAATCATCATCAGGACGTCTAAGCACATCTGACGACGTCATTGGGCGAGTGAGACAACACTTTAACAACATCCCTACGAAATCGATCCGGCGTGCGTCTCGCGAACTGCAAATCCCACATACGACTGTTTGCAGAGTGTTGAGAAACCGTTTGCATTTGAAACCGTACAGATTCACGATCGTACAAGCAATGAAAGACACTGCTAAAATTTCTGGTCTTTACTGCAGATATGTTAAATCGATTGCATGAGGATGAACATTACTTGGACAAAATCATCGTTTCTGACGAGTCGACCTTAAACTTAAGTAGCAGGGTTAACACACATAACTGTAACATTTGGGGCATGAAAATCCACATCAAACATTGCAACATGTTCGTGATAGCTCTAAACTGAACAAAGTGTGCGGTCCTATCCCATCAACGGGATAGTGGACCTGGTTATGTTAGAACAATTTTCGATACCACAGATCGATTGGGATGAGCAAGAACGAAATATTTACCTCACGTAAGACAGTGCACCTTCCCACTACCTGGCTGACGTCCGAGATTTTCTAATGACAGCTTTCCAGGTCAATGGATTTTCCGTGATACGCCAATTGCATGGCCCCCACGTTCCCCAGACATGACACAACTGTATTTTTTTATGGGGATTCATCAAGTATATCGTGTTTGCAACTCCTGTGCCAGGTTCTCTCCCTGAACTTAAGAGCACGAATCTTCGCTGTCTCTGAGCAAGTAACACCTGCAAGCCTACAGCGAGTTTGGGAAGAAACTGACTTCCGGTAGAGTGGTGCTTCCGTCAGTAGCTCATCTCCAACCTACCAAACATCACAGACATTTAATTGTAAAAATCGCAGACGAGCACTCCTGGCCTCTGCCACACAGTTTTAATCTGCCAGTACGTGTCAGAACAGTGCACACACTGCTGAGGAGTGAAAAATCACCCTTCAAACAATCCTCCAAACTGTGGCAAAACAATGTACCCACCATATCCTGTCTTCCGGGAGTCGTAGTCGTGCAAGGTATAAAAGAGAACTTCTGTGAAGTTAGGAAGGTGCGAGATGAGGTACTGGCGGAAATGAAGCCGTGAGGAACGGGTGGTGAGTCGTGACTGGATAGCTCAGTCAGTAGAGCTATTGACTGTGAAGGGAGAAGGAACTATGTTCGAGTTCCGGTGTGGCAAGCAGTTTCAATCTGCAAGGCAGTTCAAAGGTAAAATCGTGTGATAGTAACTATTATTCACTCCCATGTGGACCTGGAAACGGGACATATACACGAAATCTACATCACGTATTTCTTCGGAGCCTAATATAGGAATTATAAGAGTTGCTTAATTTACTGTAAAAAACAGTACGAGAATTATTAAAATATGGCACGTGGTTCACTTAAATTATTCAGTTTTGATTTGTAGAGGGCAAAAGTGTAAATAGCTAGGGACTTGGAAGGGAAGATGCTTCCCACCACCACCTCCTCACCAGAAGCCCCTAGCACCATATTCTTATCTTCTCACATCAAAGCCGCATCCTTATGCTATATACATACAGACAAATCAATTCGCGTCAGTTTGAATAGAGCCACTGCATATAATGGATAGTATTTGGAAGCAAGTATGGCCAGAGACATATATCATGTAACGCAACTACTTTTTTGAATGAGATTTTCACTCTGCAGTGGAGTGTGCGCTGATATGAAACTTCCTGGCAGATTAAGACTGTGTGCCGGACGGAGACTCGAACTCGAGACCTTTGCCTTTCGCGGGCAAATGCTCTACCAACAGAGCTACCCAAGTACGACTCACGCCAGATACTGGCAGAAGTAAAGCTGTGAGGACGGGGCGTGAGCCGTGCTTGGGTAGCTCAGTTGGTAGAGCACTTGCCCGCAAAAGGCAAAGGTCCCGAGTTCGAGTCTCGGTCCGGCACACAGTTTTAATCTGCCAGGAAGTTTCAACTACTTTTTTGTCGTTCACTGCTGTTTTCTTTGCTAGTGGTAGCTCTGTAGAGCACTTGCCTTGGGTACTAAACGCCCCTAGTTGTAGTTATAATGCGTTTTCTCGTGTTACCAGCCTATATAAAAATCTGCAATGTAAATATATAATTTTTTGCATCTGATTATGTTCAGATTTCATACAAACTATTCTGTTTCAGTTAAGTACATTATTGGTAGTAGATAAGTGCTATAAGGTGGTGGCATTACTACATTTAGTGGTTAACAAACACAGTTTGGAGCTGCCACGGAGAGTTTTAAGTAAATCCAAAGTGCATCTCATGTGTTGTACATAAATTATAGCCGGCCGGTGTGGCCGTGCGGTTCTAGGCGCTTCAGTCTGGAACCGCGTGACTGCTACGGTCGCAGGTTCGAATCCTGCCTCGGGCGTGGATGTGTGTGATGTCCTTAGGTTAGTTAGTTTTAATTAGTTCTAAGTTCTAGGCGACTGATTACCTCAGAAGTTAACTCGCATAGTGCTCAGAGCCATTTGAACCAACATAAATCATATACAACACTGTACTTACCTCCGCCCCCCCCCCCTCCCAACCACACACACACACAAAGACAAACAATGGACCAGTCGCAGATGCTACATTGCTACAAGCCCTATAGTAACGTTGCAAGCTGTTATCGTTTATTGTTGCAACATTCTCTGGAACCACGTAAGATAAAATGTTAGTCGGACGTAAATTATCTAATTGAAATTACCCATCTGACAGCTGTAGCATATTTTTTGTGTACTGGCGTCAGTCACTCCAACTTAAAGATAAGGTACAATAGTCCCCGAGATTTTTGCACATGCTCATTCACTGTATGTCAAGCGATTGCCCTATTTCCTCCAGAAACATGTTATTAATTCAGTTACGTCAAAGTGTTTACTTGATACATTAACAGCAGACACTCTAACACGACTAAGAGAGAGACTGTAGTGTAATGAAGACTTTATGGAATTCCAAATCGCTGTAAAAAGGCGACTTTTCTCTACATAGGGATTTCCAGCTCATAACAATCTTCTGCACTTATTTTCTAAAATAGGCTGAACAATAAATCGTCCGTAGATGATAAAATAACGAACAAAAATCTTGGTGTGAATGTACACCGTCAATGGAGCGACCAGGTGCTGCCGCAGAATTTATTAATCACCTGTGTGGAATAAGAGTCGTAGGTCAGATTCTTCATTTCTTAGCAAATTACGGGTATCAGAGTGTCTGTTATCGTTATCCATTCTCGCAACAAAAGATCTAACTTCTGTAGCATTCTTGCTATTATTCAAGCGGGTAGTTGATATGCTGCTACAGGTTCCATTGTCCTCTTCCGTGTATTTCTATAGTAATTCATAGCTGTACAAAACAAAACACTGCTAAACAGCAGATGTGCTGTGTTCCTCTACCTGATGCAAGCATCACAGTCAGTGAAGAAAACAAGAACAACTCGTTGCAGAAAAAGCAAATCAAACTCTCAAGCAAATTAACTACTAATCAATATGCAAGAAAGTTAAATCATCACACAAAAAGTGCCAAGAGTTTTTAAGAGGGAAAATGACACTGTTAAATTAAACTTAAATTTTCTAACAGAAGTAAATTATATAGGAATTAATATGAACTGGTGCGGATACACGAAGATATTAGCAAACAGACTGTCATGAGTATGTGACGCTCTTAATCTCATTATCTCTACAGAACATCCACTGCATATTGGTTGCATACTATTTATTTTCAAGGACACTTAATTCCTACACTGTGACATTCTTCTTTGGTAAATAAATGCTCAAAATAATATCACATTTTCTCTCGCTGTCAACATTACACTATAACCATATAATGTTTCGTTGGTAAGAATTTCGTATGTCAAACTGTAAAATCAGAACACTTACAGAATCAATGTTTTATACGTCAGTGTGTTTCTTTGTCCGAATGTTAAAAACCTATTTTCTTACGAATGGGTTGTCGTACCCTGTTGAAATTTATATCACATAGCAATGCCTAAGGTCACTCGACGGTGCAATACATCGAAGCTACTAAGTCAATGTAATCAAGTGATATGGACATTTTTGTTAATTTTGATACCCGAAAAACTCATCAAAACCTATAGGCTACTTCCTGTTGACCCACAATCATGAAATTTGGCAAGAAGCAAGGTTTCACAGTACAACTGAAGAAAAACATTCGAAAATTATAAATTTGTAGCTATATCACAAGAAAAGAATTTTTTGTCATTGTTATCCGACATTCTGTCTGTCCGTCCGTCCATCTGTTATGAGCCATTTTTCTCAAGAACGGTTGCACGTATCAAGCTTTGACATATTTCCTATGGAGAAAAAAAAATTAAGTTTCTGTGTGAATGCAATCGAAAGATACGCCAATTAAGTCACATATTTTGATATTCGCAAACTCATTCATTCACAGCAACCTATAGGATACTTCTCATCGGCCTGCAGCCATATTTGGTAGGTATCAAGGTTTCAAAGTACAGCTAAAGGAATAAATTTAAAAAACTGTTAATTTGTAATTTTATCACACGAAAAAGAATTTTACAATTAAATGAACGCCCTTAGCTGCTTACAGGCGTTGAGATACGTCAACGGGGACAGATGAAAATGTGTGCTCCGACAGGGACTCGAACTCGGGATCTCCTGCTTAGATGGCAGACGCTCTATCTACCTTTTTTTTTTTTTTTGGTTGATCTCATTTTGTTCGTTAGTGTTCGTTGTATTTGTTCGGGGCGGACGTTCCAAGATTCTTGTTAGAGTTCATCGTTGATCCATGAACTCGGTTTTTTTTTATTGCAGAGGGCAGCTAACCCTCTGACCGAACACGCGGAGCTACCGTGCCGGCATCCATCTGAGCCCCCGAGGACACAGATGATAGCGCGACTGCAGGGATTTCTCTCTGGTACGCCTCCCGCGAAACCCATATTCTCATCGTATTGTCCCGCACTACATTCGTAGTGACCCGGCCCATTATACTCATTACTCGCGGCGCATTGCCGATTCCCGTGAGAGTTCGGGCACTGTTTGTGCATTCGCACAGAAGAAGAAGATGTAGTGCGGGACAAAACGATGAGAATGTGGGTTTCGCGGGAAGCGTGCCAGAGATAAATCCCTGCAGTCGCGCTATCCTCTGTGTTCTCGGTGGCTCAGATGGATAGAGCGTCTGCCATGTACGCAGGAGATCCCGGGTTCGAGTTCCGGTCGGGGCACACATTTTCATCTGTGCCCGTTGACGTATGTCAACGCCTGTAAGCAGCTAAGGGTGTTCATTTCACTGTAATTTCATTCTAACGAGCTGCATGGTCACCGATGGGGTCTGTTATTTCGGACATGTCCGAAAGAACAGATACCACTTAGTATATAAAAAGAACTTTGTGATCCTCTAAGGTCTTACAATACCCAGGAACTCTCTATTCCCAGTATCGATATCAATAACCGACAGTTGTCGATATTCTCGATTCCTCTGGTGGATGAACTATCTATATACATAATTAAGTTTGTGCAGGACCCTCGGTGCGCGGGTCCTTCTCGCACTGATCAGAATTTTTTCCACACTATCGGTATTCTACACCATTCTGCTCGCTTTGTCATCAATTCTATACTGCTTATCGTATTTTTCTCACAACAAACATCAGTTCATCACACCATCGTGTACTTCCTGAAGGTATGAGTAACGGAAGTTAAGCTGTAGCCTCTTCCTGAGGCAACACAAGGCAAAGAGTAAGTGGCAGCAGCCGCTCTTAGGCGTACGTTGAAGCTCGCCTTATTTATTAACGTCGCCACGAAAGCTGTCTCATCCGGCTCTTCGCTCTACTGGAGCCTCTCCTTCCGCCGAAAGTGCCCTGGAGATCATCAAGGGAACTTAAAGAATTTCGATACTTTATGCGTCGAGAAAACAGTGTATCTCACTACGGTCGACAATTGTCGCGCTTCACTAATGTAAAGCTTATGGCAATTTTAACTACTCCACCAAATTACTTTACCGTAATCTAAGAATGGTGGCACAACGTCAATAGTAAAGATCTGAAAGAAAAATAAAGGGAACGAAAGAAAACACTGACAGAGATAAGGGCTTATCAAGGATCTCACATTGTAGAGGGATGGTTTGGTATTTGGGAGGGGGTCTCATATTAGTTTCATGGAGGGGTAAAGGGTGGCGCAAATAAAGCGAAATTTGTGACTAACTTAAGCTCAAGACGTGGAATATACATTGAGACTACCACTTTATGTAATATAGGTAGTACCGACGATGTCTGTAACTGAACTAATACTTACTCTTTGCTCGAGATTTTATATTATTACACAATATTTTATTGTCAACAGGGTAACGTACAGATACGTTAGTATACTTTCTTTCTATATTGCCATTTCTTTCAATTTTTGACATTGTTTAGCGACAATTGAAAACAAAACATCGCGAACTGAAGGTACAACATTACTTCAACTTCCTAGGGTTCAGGGCACTCGAGTATTTTCGGATGCGATGCTAACAGTGCACAATGTGATTTCACGATAAAAGCGTATGGTTTCTACTACATCCAATGTCAATTAAATTTCTGGTTTTATTCAACCAACATTGGAATTATACATGTGTGTGGAGGGAGGGAAAAGAGGGACAAAATGAGTCAGAATGCGAAGGGAAGAGGATCTACCCTCCAAGTCGCCCCGGTGGGTACGTCATACAACAGAGGTCACGTCTAATACCGCCGTTAACACATCGAAAGGAACTGTGCTCAGTGTGCAGACAATACAATGAGAGTCGAATGTTGATTTGTCGGCCACATTACGGGATCATGAGCGGGTCTTGAAGCGTTGTGGATAGTAACACAGTGCATGACAAGTTAAAAACTGAAGGTGCCAGAAAGCTGGACTAATACCCCCGGAAGCGTTGCTGACCGCTTGTCTGCACAGTTATGGGTTTGAAACGTTATACGCTGCACCACGTAGCAGCTTATGTACAGAATTCATGACGAAGATCAAACCCGAGTTTCTGCAAGGAGAAGCGTGCAGGTGTTTGGTCAGTAAATAGTACCGTGTTTGTGGTACTAGAGACAGAAAACCAGCATTAATGTTTGGCTAGTAAACATAAGTGAGGCATCCTAGCATCTGGCTGCTCCCCTTACACATCGAATAAGCCCTTCAGCACGTTCATGGTATAGTGTGGGGGTCAAATAATCTATTTCGGTTATAAATTATAGCAGTACAAGATCTAGTCTTCGATTAGAAAAAAAAATTTCATTGCTTTTCGCTGATTTTAGCCTTTGTTTTTCTTCTGTTTCGTGACATTGACATTAGACAATAACTCCTAAAATGATATGCCAGTAGGGAAGGAATTGTTTCAAACAAATAGTTACAGAATCGTCTGTTCTTGTTGTTTTTTCAAAATATTGTACGCCTCAAAGGAGCAGCTTGCAGGCATCTATTTCATTTGCTTAAGGTCTGCCAAAGACGAGTAAGAAAAGCGCACAATTTCATGAAAAGTGTTCGGACATCTTTATTTAATGAAGAATTGACTACTTAGATGTAACGGGAGGCGGACCAGCAAATACAGGGTGTCAGTGTCAGGGGTGTACACAAACAAATGCTTATGACGAAAGAACTCGAAATTTTATGTTTTTGGTCAAATACGTAGTCGATGGAATTACTCTCCAAGGTGTGATACCATTTTACGAACAGTGCTGAGTCGTATAGCGCATGTGCGCGCATGCAAACAAATATTTACTGTGGAGCACGCAGACGTACTCCTGAAGTTGTGACAATCATGTCGTAGGCGCCACGACGAAAGGTGCAGAGTGGGCTATGGCTAACAGAGTTAAACTACGGAAGACGTGTTCAGCGGCGTGCAAGAATGGAGTAGAATGTGAATCCTCCCACACGTAAATCCATTTACCGGAGTGACAGAACTCTTCAAGGAATGCTGTAAAACATCCTAAAGCGCATGTGGATGAAGAGACTGTGAAACGTGTGCGTGAAGCATTCGCTAGAAGCCCACGGGGATTTACCCCATTTCTCCATGAGACGTTTTCTGAGGGTTGGATCGGTAGGGTTGACCCATTGCCTGGCCCCCTCGGCCTCCTGATCTGATTTCAGTGCACAAGTGTTTTTTCAAGGACATTATTTAAAAAACGAGGGCTCGAGACCAGGTAGATTTGAGGCAATGGATCTACACCGCAGTAGCGGCCGTAACAGCTGTCAAACTTACGAACGTGTGGCTGGAAGTAAAGTACCGTTTTGATACCTGTCAACTTACAAATGGTGCCCTCACTGAACTGTACCAGAATAATTAAAATTGCTGGAGCTTCTGTTTACAGTGTTGCCCAAATGAAGTTATAAACGTTAATACGTACTGAAACATAAACAAATGTTTTTATATATCTCTAGTCTGGACACGCTGTATATAAAAGAGTACAAGGAATATTGTGTTGTCAGTAGAGAAGCAGCAACGGCGAATGGGTCTGTCACAAGAGCTCAGTACATCCGAACGCAGCTTTGTCATTATATGTCATCTGAGTAAAAAATCACCGAGCGAGGTGGCGCAGTGGTTAGCACACTGAACTCGCATTCAGGAGGACGACGGTTCAATCCCGCGTCCGACCATCCTGATTTAGGTTTTCCGTGATTTCCCTACATCGTTCCAGGCAAATGCCGGGTTGGTTCCTTTGAAAGGGCACGGCCGACTTCCTTCCCCGTCCTTCCCTAATCCGATGAGACCGATGACCTCGGTGTTTGGTCTCTTCCCTCAAAACAACCCAATCCAACCAAGTAAAAAATCCATCAGCAACATTTCAACCCTTCTAAACCTATTGAAGTCGACTTTTGATTACGTGATTGTGAAGTGGCAACGTGAAGGTACAATATCAGCTAAACCAAGACCAGACGACCGTAGCTAATCTACTGAGAGAGAGGGACCGTCGAGAATTGAGGAGGCTGGTTGTAAGGAATCAAACGAAATCAGCGGGAGGGGTCACTCGAGAGTTGCAGATTGCCACCTGAAGTCCAGCTAGCACAGTGACTGCACTTAGTGAGTTAAAAAGAATGAGGTACTATGGTCGACCTGTTACCCGTAAGGCACATATTTCTGTGGTCAAAGTTCAGGACACTTCAACTTGTCTAACAAGGAGACGGCACGACGTGGGGTCGGGGATTTGTCCGAAATTTTGTGTGGTGAAAGAGGACCCCTAACACCTCACGTGGTTAAAATATTAGGACGCACTACCCGGAAATTCCAGTGAAAAATCGATCCAAATTTTCTTATGTGCTGTATGAGCATAAAATGTTAGTCCACTCCCTAGTCGCCGTTTGGCCTACATGGTTAGCGCTCGGGTTCGATTCCTCCTCCCGCACTTTTTTTTTCTTCTGTTGCTTGCAAAATTGCAGCGCATTGTTACAGGAGAATCGTGAAATTAATTCCCGGGAAGATTGTATAAAAATTCATTCTATAATTCACCATCAATTATCGTCACCAATGTTCCGAGACATGATTCAATATTCCTGGTTTGCCTCAAAATTATCAGAAACTCTAAACATTTTCGTAAATGTTAATGGGGCATGTTTTTGTACAGATTTATTGCAAACGCCCTGTGATTGTAAAAAATACGCTTTTATATGTTGCGGAAGATGTTGCAAAAATTATTGCTTTGTTTGTTTTTACAATAATTACCACTGCGGTTCTTGTTCATAATTATTATATGTATAAAAATTGAATGTTTCCCAATCGACTTTGTTATTCTGATTAAAAACCCATTTTTTTTCCTCATATACTTTACAATGAAATATGGAAAACCCGCCGCCATGAATGGTGTTGTTAGACATAAAGAAAATAATTTTATTTCAGGAATGTAAGTAATTTGTTAAAGATAATGTTGGTTTGGGAAACTTTCTGAATAATTGGTGGAATAACAAAAGAAAATGAAACAGAAGAAAAAAAGTGTCAGAGGAGGAATCGAACCGGAGACCTCTGGCGTAATAGTCCGAGCCCTAAACATCTAGGACCGACGGCAGCTTGGCAGTTCTCTAACATTTTATACTCATGTGGCACCTAAGAAACTTTAGATCGATTTTTCTAGGGATTTTCCGGGTAGTGCGTCCTAATATTTTAATCACGTGAGGTGTTAGGGGTCCTCTTTCACCACACTAAATTTCTGACAAATCCCCGACCCCACGGTCGTGCCGTCTCCTTGTAAGATGTGACGCCTCTGCTCAATGGATGATATCAAGCGAGTGGTATGGAGCGATGAACCTCCGACAATCTGGTGGAAGGGAACGGGTTGGGCGAATGCCTGGAGGATGTTAGCTGCCATTGTATTTAGAGCAAACAGTGAAGTACAGATAAGGTTTGTGTTTCGGTATGCGGAAAGATGCGAACACATTTTTCAACACTGTGTTCTTCATACAGAAGAAAAACCGTTCGGAGAGGGCTATTGTCGGTACCAGCATGAGAATTCATGCTGTCATAAAGCAGCATCTGTGAGGTAATGACATTCCTGGCAATGACATTCCTGAAATGGACTGGCTTGCCCGAAGCTCTTACCTGAATGTCGACTTGGTTCCATAATCTAGCCTCAGACTTCACTGCCTTCTATGGCTAACTAATTAAGGAGTCCATCGAAATAAAGTTTTCAGAAAGCCTAATAAACAGTAACGGAGGTCTCAATTTTAAGAGCTTCGGTTCCTGCACTAGGTTTATTAACATCTCGCCGGCCACCACATCAACCATAACAGGAGAATTTTCTGAGATAATCCGCATGTAACAGAATATTGTTGCAAGCTCTCAAAAACAGAAGAACATCAAAGCACGTAGGGAGCGTTAGGAATCGAACTCAGCTATAAATAGCGGCAAGGGAGCATTCTAGTTGGAATCCAGGCACCGACGACACATAACAGCAAAACTCGAAGGTACCTGAATGAGGTAGATGGGTCGATCGTCGAAATATTCTTCTTTAAAGGGAGACGATAGCCCGGAAGAACACCTGGAGGCACACGATTATCACTGTTACGTGAGTTTCATGGAACGTCACATTAATCTAACATGAATGAGACGAACCCATGAACTATTTTACTTATAATATCTCAGTATAAAACTTGTTGCTTTCAGTAATATGTGAGTGGACTCATATATCTCTCGGAACAAAGTCACCAATTTAAGTGATCGCCTAGTACATCAAGAACTCTAACTGAGGGACTGAAATGGATTTCTGTATTATTAAGAATTATCAGCGATCGGGTTTCACGTACATATAACTTGATGAGTAAGTGATCGCAAAGAGAATTGCTTGCGATATAATAGAATTCGGTTTGAATTTATGGAATCTATTCTGTTGACGGTGGGGGCTGTGCCGTTTTATCGAGTTGCACAAGTGTCATAAAAAGGAACATTGGGCTTAACGTCCGTTTGACATCGAGGTCAGTCGAGACGGCCACAAGTGCTACGTCGCTAAAGCCCTCTCCGAAGGCTTTCCCCAGTGCCACTGAATAAGAATATAGTTGCATTAACAAAACAAAATCAGAGTCACAATAATTCATTGTCTGTGAACTTTCAAACTTATTTGTGTTCATTTAAAATTTGTAGCAGTGTCCCCTATAATTTGCAAAAACCTTACCTCTCTACTTCTTGGAAAATGAAGAAACGGCAGGACAGTTACATAAAATTGGCTTGTGAAGTTGAAAGTTTGGAAATTTGTGGTAAGTTCCTATGGGACCAAACTGCTGAGGTCATCGGTCCCTAGACTTACAAACTCCTAAATCTATCTTACACTAACTTACGCCCATGACAACGCACACGCCCATGCCCGAAGGAGGACTCAAACCTTCGACGGGACCAGCCACGCGAACCATGTCTAGGAGCCCAAAACGATGCGGCTACCCCGCGCGGCTCTGTGCAATTGTGGCTGCCCCATAACTGCTATACATTTACTTGTGTACATTTGCGGGTGGCCTGGCTTAGCTGACTCGTCCTGTTTGTCTTGCCACGTACAGTGTAAACAAGCAAGAAGGGACATACGGCGAGTAATTCAAGATGGAATGGCTTATCAAGAGCCTTGGGCAGACATTTGTCCTTCATGTCGTGGCTATGCAGAAATTTGGAAACATCCCGAGAAATGCGTGCTCTGACATAAATCGAGATGCTGGCCTAGCCTGCATGTCGTTCTGTAACACCTGGCAACGAACGGCCCTGTGCAAGGTCCACAATACGTTGAAAGTGTTAGTCGTGGTCAGAGAAGTGTTGTGTGTAGTTGTGAGTGCGTTATGACGGAGCCCAGTGCATTAGAACGTCGGCAAGTTGTTGGTATTCGTATGGTGGGTGCCTCTGAAACCAAGGTAGCTGAAATATTTGTTGTTTGAATAGGAACTGTGTCGAAGATTTATACCGGAGACAGAGAAAGTCGAAAACATCGTCCGCTAAGTCACAAAGCAGGTGAAATCGTGGGTTGTGTGATAGTGGCGGACGGACTTTGAAGAGGATTGTGATGAAAAATAAGAGTTTACAGCAGCAAAAATCATTGCAGAACTGAATGTCGCACTCGCGGATCCTGTTACCAACAGCAGGACACGCAGTGACCCCAGTAGGCAGGCAATTACAGGGCAAAATGGAATCCCAAAGACGCTTATCAGTGATGTAAGTACCCGTAACAGGAAAACTTAGTGTCGAAGTCGTAACACCTGAACTGTGTATTCCACGGACCCCATGATTACTCCGCAAGGACGTGTTACTGCCAAGGCTTCTGTGACCATTCTGGCATATCAGGTATATCTCATGGTTAATGTCGGTTCCCTAATGATGAGTCAGTATTCCAAGATGACAGAACACCTGTTCACACAGCCCGGATCTTACAGGACTGGTTTAGTGAGCACGAGGATGAATTCTCGAATCTGCCCCCCTCCCCCTGGCCAACGAAGTCACCAGACCACAATATTATAGAGCCTCTGTGGTCTACTTTGCGGAGAAGGGTGTGTTATCGCTATCCACCTCCATCCATTTTACCCGAACTTGCTGCTATTTTGCAGGAACAATGGTATAAGATTTCCTCGAAAAGCATTTATGGCCTGCATTTTTTAATTCCAGACGACTGGAAGCTGTCTTGAAATCCGACGGGTTTCCTACACCGTGTTAGGCATGTTAATGTGTTGTACTTTTGGTGTTTCGATATTTTCGTCCTACCGCTGTATGTCTGCAGGTCGTGGTGGAGACGATGATGCGGATGATAACGGAAAGACGTGGTTGGCATGTTCTATGTTGCTAAACTGAATATTTATGCAGGACCGTGCTGAACGATGTGGTTATATAATTCGTTTGACTAATGAATGAGTTTTAGTGACACTTCGGTAGGCAGTTTAGTAACAACAATATTTAAGTTTTGAATGAAATCTCGGATTAATTCAAGAACCAGCAACAACCATTCCTTTTTTTCTGTAGGAGATATATAAGGATTTAACTGAAATTAACTGCATGGTCGAAAGAGGCTAAGCTTGGTTCTACGATATACGTCATGTGTCACCAGTTGCTTTGGCTTTACTGTATAGAATATTTGTCTCTATCTGATTCTTTCTCGTTTGTCGATTTTTCGTCTTTAAAAGGCGTTCCCTATTCACATTTATAGAAGGAAGCTTCTCGTTACATTTTTACTCCTACCACTTTTTTCCTGGTTATAAAGTGGCATTGACTTTTGCTTTAGAAAGAACCATTCCCTGTATGCAGAAAAGATTCATCTCCAGCAGAGCTGTGGGTGGCGGTAACAAATTAAGCAAATACTTCACTTATTCTTCCTCTATGTGTCGCCAGTGATGAACGTACGTAGGTACAGCAGCAACTAGATAAAACGACTGTTTTACAATTTTTCAAAGTCACTATTATATATGTTCATGCTGAGACGTCCAAAATGATTTAAATCCATCCCAGAAATACACTGTTATGTATTTTCAGTGATGCTATATACCATAATTCCTTGTTTTCTTGACTCAAAAGGTCATCCATATTAGAATATGATTATTCTTTGTCCCTCTCAAGGATATAAAAAAAGAGAAAAGTAAAAACATCCACTGAATTCATGTTGGCGGAGACTGATTCCTCGTCTATCCGTAGAAAAAAGAGAGAGAGAAAACTCCTTCTCCCACTGAAGGTCACTATAGCTTTTCTTGGGAATCATAGCCACAGATCCTAGCTAACAGCTAGGCTCAGGCTTTTGCCCAAATGGAGGAAGTTTTGACCTGCCACACGAAGAAGCAATCGTAAACAGAAGTCTGCTAACGTTTCGGGCTATTTAAGATGGCGGTAGACCCCGCTCACTCTGGCTTCAAAACAACATACAGCGTAAGTCTGTTGTGCCATCTCCCTTCTTATTTTACCTCCATGACAGCAACTGTAACATATAGCATCTTTGTCCAACAGTCACAACTGTCAATGTGTCAAATCTGATAAAACCACATATCATAAAAATTACCAGAAAAGGCGATTAACAGCGACAGGTTGCAAAACAGTTTATAAGATAAATCTGAATCTACACCACGCTGTAATAGGATACGGAGTGACAGCGACCACTGATACACTGTAGTAAGTAAAAAATTGGCGTATCTGAAAATACTGTAACTTACATTATAATAAAACAAAACCACTACGTAACTTTCGCATACGGTCTGAGGATGACAATCAGCCGAAATGGATCCATCACAATAAAACACTAAACTCTCATAGCGGAAATTTGTATTTCATTCCATAATGGCTCTAAGAGATCAGCACATTGTTCCACAGTATGGTCTATGGCTGTGAGAGAGTGTAAAATCTACAATTATGACTGTTAACGCTTCATTACTCTCCACAATACATTTATGTTGGACGGTGATACGTATCGCCTGCAGCGACGGATATGATAAATGTAAAACGTGATTATGTTCACGTTTAATCTACTTTTACCTGAATTTGTTTCTGTACTGTGTGGCAAGTTACGTCTTTACGAAGCATGAGAGAGTTTCTCTCTACGTTTTGAGAAAACTTTTACCATGTGATACATTTCCCACATGCATATGTTATACAGATGCTATATATGTGTGATATGTAAAATTTTGTAACTTTTTGTCATTTAATCATTCATAGTGGATTATTCGACTCCATTACTCTATTAAAATCTCATTTATACTTTGCCATGCATTACGGCCATAATACAGGCATTACAGTTGCTCCGACATGTTTTCTAACGCTATGTACCGAACTTTCCACCTCTTGCAAGCCATCCATTCGTCCGTCGGCTGGGTCCTCATACTACCATTTTATTTCCTTTGCGGTCACAATTACGTCTTCTACTTTCTGATAGATTTAGTAATTCCCACCATGTATCTTTCCTTTATTCTCCAAACGATCCCCTGTTTTGGTCTGGGTTTGGGCACAATGAATGTCTATGTCTACATCTACATAATTAATGAACCTAAACTGCTGTTACACATTGATCGTGATCCTGTTCTTTTAGACCTCGTGGAAGCTTAGTCTTAAAAGCTTTTCTTATTGAACGAAATGCACTCCATTCCATTTTTAATTCTTCTCCTTATTTATTGTCTTGTGCATGCAATTGCCTTCAAATGACATTTAATGAATTACGTAAATGACACAGACAAACTGAAAACTACAATTGCTTTGTGCCCATTTCATATCGGTATCGCAGCGGTGTAATAAATTGTTCTCTCGTTATTCGTCGTGACTTACTTCCTCATTTGGTTACGAAGCAATGAACTTCGGCACAAGACAGCTATCAGTACTATATTCAAAATACACGCATCATGAGTTCTAACTACTGTAATTACCCCGAAAACAGACTTAAAGGCGTTGAATTTGTCTCTTTTTGAACTGTGAAATTGAAATTTCCTTAATTCCAATTCAAAAAGCGAAGTCTGTACCGATATCTCTGAAAGTAAAATAGCTGTAAAAAGAGACCACACATCATTCAGAGAGGACTTATCCACAATTCCTTTTTTGCGGGAGGGGGGTGGGGGGGTGGGGCAGGACCACAATTATAATATCTTACAGGTGAACAGCTTAGCTGAATCCCCCCGTATATAATACCTTAGTCCTAGTACAGCTGATATCCAGGACAAGTTTGAATCTTCGTCTGTTCCATACTTGCCATCTGTTGTTGCAGCATATCTACGCCTGAGGCAAAAGGCACGAGTACATGCCACAATCAATATGAACGTGGTTAAAATTTCCGGGAGGAAAATTGCTTCATCTTTCTCGCAATTTAAAGATTTTTACACATCAACTGGGTTTCTGAGATGAGTGTCAATGACATGGTACCTCTTTCATTGACACCCCTGTCAATTCTGAATTTAATCGTTACATCGTCATAGGAATGGAAGTGCGAGAAACTACACTATTGGGAACAGTGTTACTGTATATATTTTCAACAAATAAGGAAAATATATATTACCCAATTCTATAAATACACAGATAAATAAATGCACAAATACATAAACACACAAAAATGTAAATGCACCAATTGTTTAAATTTCGAGAATTTCATTTCTAACTTTATGAACTCAAGAAATTCTTATAATTGTTTGGTGTGTAGATAAACCGAAACTGAGACGCAGCAGACACGATTTATTCGGCGTTACTCATATTGCGTTTTACGAATGCCTATGTGTCCTATGCGTTTATCTAAACCACGTATGGTTCAAAATATATTGCTAAAAATTTTGCAGCATATCAAGTTATGTGTTAAATCGACGAGTACATTACCTTGGTGGTTACCCAAAGGTGCACATTCCTTCAGTCTCGTAATACAGGACACATCATAGCGCGCTGGCATCGCTGACTGCCAGCAATAACACCCTTACCTGAAAAATAGAAACAAATGAAATATATTCGTTAATTAATAAGGGCGTCGTTCGGTAATCTCTACCTGGTATACACTATCTGATTGAACGTATCACGATACTTATTGGTTCATATTAATCTATATCTACATTTGCTACACTACAAGCCACTGTACGGTGCATGACAAAGGATACCCTGTACCACAAATTCTCGTTTCCTTTCCTGGTCCACTAGTAGATAGAGTGAGAAAGAAACGTTGTCCATACGCCTCCGTATGAGCCCTATTTTCTCGTATCTTATCTCCGTGGTCCCTACGCGAAATGTGATGTTGGTGGCAGTAGGGCCGTCCTGCAGTCAGCTTCAAACGCCGGTTCTATAAACTTTCTCAGTAGTGTTCTTCGAAGTGAACGTCTTCTTCCCTCCAGGGGTTCCCACTTGAGCTGCCGAAGCATATCCTGAACACTTTCTAGCTGATCGAACCTATCGGTAAAAAAACTAGCAGCTCGCCTCTGAATTTCTTCGATACTTTCTTTCAATCCAACCTGGTGCGGGTCCCAAATACTCGAGCAGTACTCAAGAATAGGTCGCACTAGCGTCCTATACGCTGTCTCCTTTACAGAAGAACCACACTCCCACAATAAATCCACGTCGACTGCTCGCTTCCCCTACATGCTCGTTCCATTTCATGTCGATTCGCAGCGTTACTCTCAGATATTTCAACGAAGTCACTGTGTCAAGCAAGACACCACTAATGCTGGGTTTGATTTTCCTAATCATCCGAATTAACCTACATTTTTCTACATTAATACCCAGCTGCCAGTCATCACACCAACTAGTAATTTTGTCTAGGTCATCTTGTATCAACCGAAAGTCGCTTATCTTCGACACCATCCTGTACGCCACAGCATCGGAGTATCTAAGTAGATGTAGATGTACCACTATTAGTCATTTCCTTTCCTCTTCCACTTTCAAATAGGTCGAGAAAGAAAAACGACAATGTATATGCCACTGTATAAGCCTTAATCTCTTATATCTTGTCTTCGTGGTACTTAATGGAAATGTATGTTGGCGGCTATAGAATCATTCTGCAGGCAGCTTCTAACGCCGGTTATCTAAATTTTCTCAGTAGTGTTCCTCGAGAGGAATGTTGACTTCCCTCCAGAGAAACCATTTGAGTTCTCATAGCGTCTCCGTAACACTTAGGTGTTGTACGAATCAACCGATAAGACATTTAGCAAGCTGCCTGTGAATTGATCACGCTTGCCTAAAATTCCCCCAATAAACGGAAGCCGACCATTCGATTACCTTACCACAACTGTCACATGCTCGTTTGATTTCATATCGCTTTGCAACGTTATGTCCAGATTCTTAAACTACGTGACTGTGTCAAGCATGACACCACTAATACTGTTTCCGAACATTACAAATATGTTTTTCCCACTTATCCGCATTTACTTATATGGTTCTACGTTTGTAGGTAGCTGTCATTCATTAAATCAACTAGAAATTTGGTCTAAATCAACTTTTATCCTTTTTAGTCAATCAACTTTGACATCTTCCGGTACAACACAACATGATCAGCAAACAAGGGCAGATTGCTCCCCACCGTTTCCACCAGATCATTTATGTATGCAAAAAATAACAGCGCTCCTATAACACTTCCCTGGGATACTCCTGACGATACTCTTGTCTATGATGAACTCTCTCCGTCCAGAACATTACTGAACAAGTATTATAGCCACTCACGTATCTGAGAACGTATCCCATATGCTCGTACTTCGGTTAACAGTGTGAAGTGGGATAGCGTGTCAAATACTTTCCGGAAATCAAGAAATGTGGCATCTGCATGTTGTACTTCATCAATAATCTCCAGTATATCGTGTGAGAAGAGTGCCAGGTGAGGTTCGCACGAGCGATGCTTTCTAAACCAGTGCTGATTCGTGGACATAAGCTTCTCGTCTCGAGGAAGTTTATTATTTTCCAACTAAGTATATGTTCAAAGATTCTGCAGAAAATCGATATTTTGGGTATTGACCTGAAATTTTGTGGCTGCGTTCTTTTACCATTCTTACATATAAGAGTCACCTACGCATTTCTCTGGCCTCTTGGGAATTTTGCTGTGGGATGTGTCCACACTTCGGATTTATAGCTGCTTCATCTCTGATGGGGACACTTTGAATGAGGTGGCCTGAACGTCTGTGGACAAGTGATAGTCAGTTCTTCCTCACGAGCCGAAATCACAGGAGGTGGTAATGGACGCTGAAGTCTGAAGTCGATGTTTCTAACTCACCCCACAACGTGCTTTAGGTCTGAACTCTCGAAAAAATGGTTCAAATGGCTCTGAGCACAATGGGACTTAACATCTGAGGTCATCAGTCCCCTAGAACTTAGAAGTACTTGAACCTAACTAACCTAAGGACATCACACACATCCATGCCCGAGGCAGGATTCGAACCTGCGACCATAGCGGTCGCGCGGCTCCAGACTGAAGCGCCTAGAACCGCTCGGCCACTCCGGCCGGCTTGAACTCTCGGTAAGCCAGTCCATTTCCCCACTGCCTCATAGATGCTGCTTTATAACAGGGTGCATTTTCTTCACGATACTAACAGTCAGCGCATCCCAACTGTTCCTCTACTGTACGATGAGAAAAATGCCATAAAATTTGTTCATTACCCTTTCGCATTTAGCGTCTTGTTGAGCACAATTGGAGGACTCAACCACAACCACGAAAAACACCCCTATTGCAATAATACCACATTCACTGTACTTCACTATTGGCACAAGCCTTGAGCCGTGTCGGCTCATATCGGCTGCGGTCTGTAGATCGAATCTCTGGTTCGTTTTCCCTCTAGTTGCCGGGCGGCGCAAGAGCACAGCGTCTGGATTTGAAATGTTTGCGAGGTGGGAGAGTGCGGAACCGACAGTCACCGTGGACGAAGTGAAACAAAATGGCTTGGAGGAAACGTGTGCTGTCACGTGCCAGTGGCCGGTGTCTTGAACGATTCGCTTTGAGGGAACCGTTGCAGCGGGAGCGACTTTGATTATGATCAGCTGATTTCAGGGCGCCGAAAGGACACCTCTTTCCTGTTGTCGAGCCATGTTGTTTGATCTAGTTTGACGGTGTTAGTGAGCTCTGTTGTTACTGCCCTGACCTATCTGATTCTTCCCTGAGCTGCCAATTTGTGCGTTCTGGGAAATTTGGATCCCCCGTTAGTGTGGTCTGTATCGCTTATAGTAACTGTTTGAACCTGCACACGTCGTCGTTCGCTGAGTAATCTGTTGCTTTCCCGTAAAGTAACTAAACTGTATTCCCCAGGTGTGACGATTGTGGTGATGGTTTTTTACTATTTGGTTTTAAGATACTTCCCTGGCGAAGCTTGTCCCATTGTAGTCTTTCTCTTTGCCAAATGATGCCTAACATTATTTCTGTCACTCTCCGTGCAAGTGAGGGAATTTGAGTGCGGTCACAGGTGCAACTAGTGCTGTCATGAGTATTTATGATTAATGTGCTATTTTAATTACGTTTCAGAGTCTGATCTAGTATGATCAATTAGGATACCGCGTGCGCTGCCTGAGAGTTGTGAAATTTTCTGTGTTGGCACACTTGGGGGTTGTAAGGCGAGATTCCTTACCTGGTTCTTGGAGCCTAATTGGGCCTGCGGGCCGTTTTTTTATACTGGTACCTGTCCATTATATTTTTAGTAGCATCAGTATTTCAACCCAGAGGGGAAGTTCAAAACTGTTACTTAAAATCTTCTCAAATATGTTCGTAGCTTGGTTATATTAATATACTTATTTTTGGTTCTTGCCAGTGTTTAAACTGTACTATCTTTGAAATTCTTAGTTGAGTCTGTTATTCGCCGTTTGCCAGCTGTTGTTGTACCTTATTCTGGATTGATTATTCAGGTGGCTATTTGCTGAAAGTGTTTTATCGTACTGACTGACCTTCTGGTGTTTCTAGACATCGTCTTGCAGCATGACGCTTAATTTACGACCGCCCTGCTGTTGCCTGATGGGTCAGTTACTTTTTCTGCAGTCTATGCGTGCAGTTGTCTCGAGCTGACAAGGGCGAGCGCACCAGCGGCGCGATATTACAGGAAGCTATGTGGGATTCACCACTGCCGTACCCTTGTGTGAAGCCGCTCTACGGCGCCGTCACTGATGCCTGTTCAAATGTTCAGATGTGTGTGAATTCCTAAGGGACCAAACTGCTGTGGTCATCGGTCCGTAGACTTACACACTACTTAAACTGACTTACACTAAGGACAACACACACACACACACACACACACCCATGTCCGAGGGAGGACTCGAACCTCCGGCGGGAGGGGCCGCACAATTCGTGAGACTGATGCTGAAGTTACGTCTTTTCTTCACTGGTTCTCGTAGGCCTAAATCTTTTCAGCCGTCGCGTATTTTGTGCCTTTTGGCTTGGATTCCTTTTCGTGCCGTGTCCTTTCTGTATCAAGCTTTCGCTAGTCATCCCGACCGTATACTGTCCCTTGTGTTTGCTTAAATTTGTCAGCTCTCTTAAAGGACCGTGTTAAATATTGGTGTGCAATTTAAACTCGCATGTTATCTCGGGACGTTTAAACTTGTTCAAACATTTTTACTAAGTTTGTGCTTGCTGTACATACATTTGACTTTTAAAAATCCTGGCCACGCACAATAGCCGCGCGATCTGAGACGTCTCGTCACGGTCCGCGAGGCTCCCTCCCCCCCCCCCCCCTATCGGAGGTTCGAGTCCTCCCTCGGACATGTGTGTGTGTGTGTGTGTGTGTGTGTGTGTGTGTGTGTGTGTGTGTGTGTGTGTGTCCTTAGCATAAGTTATTTTAAGTAATGTGTAAACACAGAGACCGATGACCTCAACAGTTTTGTCCTATAAGACCTTACCACAAATTTCCAAATTCTTTTAAAATCTCCGGAACCTCGCGACCGCTACGGTCGCAGTTTCGAATCCTGCCTCGGACATGAATGTGTGTGATGTCCTTAGGTTATTTAGGTTTAAGCAGTTCTAAGTTCTAGGGGACTGATGACCTTAGAAGTTAAGTCCCATAGTGCTCATACTCATTTTTTTTTTTTTTAAATCTTGCTTTAAATTTGTCAGGTCTTTTAAAGGACCGTGTTGAATTTTGGTCTGTAATGTAAAACTGTTCTGTTAGCTAGGACACTTAAATTTGTTTAAACATTTTACCTGTTATGAAGTTTTGCTAGTCGTTGTTACATTTGACCTTGAAAAATTTTAGTCTGTAATCTAAAACCTTTCTGTTAGCTTGGAATATTTAAATTTGTTTCAACGTCTGCTTGTTTCTAAATTTGTGCTAGTCATTTCTAATTTGATCTTCAAAATTCTGCTTTAAATTTGTCATGTTGCTTAAAGGACCGTGCTAAAACTTGAGTCTGTAATTTAAATCTATTGTATTAGCCCGGGACATGTAAGGTATCATACTTGTTTAAACATTTTGCTATCGTTGTTAAATTGGCTAAGAGATTTTTATCCTTTGAATTTAAAGAATTCCAATCACTGTTTTAAGAACCGCTGATTTCTAAAAGTTTATTTAATTGTGCTCCACTATTGTTGATTTTTTTCTGAAATTGTGGAATAAATATGAATCACTTGTCAAACAATGAATGATGTAATAATCTGTCTTCCATGAATTCCTGTTAATCACGCTTGCTGGGGCTCAAGCCTACACTTGATATCAAGAAACCTTCTCCAGCCGCTCGCCAAATCCTAACCCTTACATCGGATTGCCACAGGATATAGCGTGATTCATCACTCCACCACTTCAAGCACCGCTTAGCATTGACTACATAAATGTGTAACCTGCCAATAGCTGACCGACCATTGTACCCCATTCTTTTAACTCCCAGCCCACAGTCATTGTACTAGCTTGACTGTGCGTAGCACATTGGAACTTATGAGTGATCTCTTTCACTGATTCTATGTGACTTTGTAGAGCAACGATCCGCAGTGTGTGATTGTACTTGTCCGTCAGCACACGAGGTCTGTCAAGTCCTGGTTCAGCTGTATTGTTCCTTCGCGTTTCCACTTCACACTCACATCACCATCACACGATTTGGGCCACGTTAGAAAGTTTAAAATGTCCCCAGTGAATCTAAGACAACATCTAATGGCTAGGCCACGTTCGAAGTCACTGAGCTCCCCAGATCGACCGAATCTTCTTTATTGCTCCTGTACTGACTACACAATAATCCCCCGCGTCCTTTTATTCGTATATTTGCGCGTCTGCCTGTCGTGAAATTTTTTCGTCAGTTCCGATTTACGTAGGCATGTCCGGATACTTTTGATCAGATAGTGTAAATATTGTTAGGTATTTCTAACTGACTATTTAGATTACTGCGTTCGATTTCTGTGCGATTCACCACTCGCCTCTCTGTCAACTGTTCTTCTTTACACTGTTTCTTCCGCGTATATTGCTTCACAATTATGAAAACTGCTTAGTTTATTGGCCACCTGTCGACTCAAACTACACTCTGCGTCACTGACTATAAGAAATGAAGTGAGAGAAACGTAAACCTTTCTCCCGCAAAAAAACTTGTGAGGGGTTATTGAAATATCGACCTGCCACAGTCCATCCCTACGACACAGCTTTGTACGACGTAAGACAGACGTTAAAGCACTTATAGCCTCCTAGAAGTTTAGGAATGTGTACTCATAATTCCAAATCGGTGCAAAACCGTGCTCGAACTCTAACTTCCTGGATGTTGTAAGCAATCGCCTTAACCTTTAAGCCATCTGGAAATTCTCTTCGTCCCTAATGTTTGCACCTACGTTTTAGGAACGCTGTTACATTGGTGTACTGTCACGTGGTGGATGGGAACGCCATCTCTCGGAAGAACGGAAATGCGGAGGTTCGTGGTTTACCCTACTGCAAGGAATATACATGAAACGGATGAGATAAACTCAAAATAAATGGACCTATGAGAACGAAATTTGAGGAGTAAATAATAGGCACACTTACTGTTCCTAGAGCAACAACGTGTGCAAAATTTGTACATAATTTAGGTTCCACACTGTTTTCTATATCATAATCCTGAGTAAAAGAGCATATCGTCGTCTTCAGTTCATGAAGCAGACTTGTAGCTTGTTCCACCCTCATTGATGCTATTTACTTCTCAGTCATCCGGCATTTCCCTTTCCGATTAGTTTATAATTAATTGCTCGTAGAACTCGCCTATATTCCCACATTCTGTTGATACATTGTTTCCATTCTATACATTTTCGCTCTATTTTTTTTATTTATGCAATAAATATTAAGTCCTTCTCTTATAATACTGTTCTGTATTCCACCTCTTAATGAATATTTCGTAAATTTTCTTAAACATTTAGTTTCACCGACTGTTTTATTCTCTTGTCTTTCTTCGTTAATATCCAAGATTCGCTTCCATATGTTGGAATAGTGGTAGCTGTTACTTTGTTAAGTTTTAGCTTAGTATCCTTCCTTGTCCTATCTCACAGCTTCCAGTTTATTGTGCCACATAGCATTTGAGACATCTAAGTCGTTTTCACAATAATAGCTAACATCGCACCTTAACAGCTGCAAATCTGACACCTATTTTATTGATTGTTCTACTGGTACTGCTTTAGAGCGCACTGTAAATTTCCCTTTGAAGGTCTTTACTTTACTTTCCCATCTAAAATTTTTAGATGACAGATCTCTCATATTTTCTGTAGATGATGTGAAGTAAATTAGAAGTGATAAAAAAAATAATAAACCATTTGCTAAATTTCCTTGGAAATGAATAAATGCTCTACATGAAATATGTATTAATAGAAAATAGCAACTTTCCACAGAAACAATTTTTACGAAGACTGTTTTACAATATTTCCTCAAGATACGACCACATAGACGCACAATAAAAAGATTATATATATCTCGTTTAGAAATTCGCGCATCATCAATAGAAACGCAACCTCCACGTTGCTGTGTGCTTGTGATAAGAGTGTGCAATGAGTTATGTGTGATTTATTTCAACAGTTCTTTGCCATTCTCCTATAGTTCGTGGGGGAGGAACGCGATTACGCCAAATAGGAGCCAAGAGTTTCACAGAGAACGTGTTTGGCTAGACTGTCGATAGCGGCTTATGATCTGCTGTCCCTCACGTATTGCAGAATACCTCATCGGCTTCCGTAACTCTGATATTGTAACATTAATGTACAATATGTTGCCCTTATATCTCTAAATATTCACACTACAAAGACGAGCGGGGCATGTCTCGGATGTCCAGCAATAAATTTGGGATTGATTCTGTCACGTCAGAAGTTAATTGGCAAAAGAATAACAATATCACACAAACAAATACAGAAGCATATTGTAATCTACTAAACTTAGATGTCCGTTAAAGAAAAAAACTACGTTTATTTTTACTGTGCATTGTGGTGAGCACGGTGCCACATACGTAGTTCTCTTGTGGCCACGAATAATTCATATAAGGGTATTACGCGGATTTTCGTGAGATAAGTAAACATCGTAATTATACGGTAACGTGAACCAGCCACCGCGTAGTGGCGGGCTGTAATTCACAACCACACACAAATACGCGCATTCTGTTGAAATATTACACCTGCAGCGCAGCATTCACTAAACCACAGTAACCACATTCTGTAATCACTGCATATTCTGTAATCTTCTAAACCAGTAATGTTCCAGTTTCAGTGTCTCTGATAATTAGCAAAGGCTCGGTTAAAGGCCGAATATGATGGGTGCAGTCTACAGAGTATTCAAATTTTGCGTCAAGAGTGGTGACATATACGCTTCGTAGATTTATGTCTGGCTTCAAGTCGAGTTTCGATTCTATTTGTTTCCTATCATGGCACATCAGCAGAAGAGAATGTGTTTTCAGTACAAAAGCACGTAATGCTTTGGAATGACAAGTGTAATGCAAGACACTATTTTCCCTGCAATGAAGTTATTTCACTTGACTAGGCTGATACTAACGCACACTACCGGAAAAAATTTAAAATTGGGGTAAAAGACATTTTTCTATTATGATGCTGAAGGAGAACAATAGCTTTGATCGATGATAAATGGTAGCGTGTCTTATTAAATCAGTTTTTAATCAAGGATGCTCTCAAAAGACAAGCCGAGTTACTATAGAGTGAAGACAATATGTGGTTTAAATATTCAATTAAGTACGATCATTGGGAACTGGAGGACAAGAAGATAAATTCCCCGTCCCAACGAGATAATTACAGACTGTCACAAGCTTTGCCTTTGAAAGGGTGTTTGCGGAAATAAACTATAAATGTTTCAAAGGGACGGTCCTTAAGCATACTGAGAAAACGACGGAAAATATGAAGTGGGGGGAGGGAGGCAGGGTCTATACGCGGGCGTACACCCCCAAGAGGGTGGGGTGAGGAAGGGCGGAGGGGGCGACACGAAGACATAACTTCACTCCTTCCGATACTTATAGAGACTCTCAACGATTGTTGTGGTATTGTTCCTGTAGTATCGGGTATGAGAATATTAGTCATCTACTTAACGTTCGTAATATAAACAATCGCTTTTTCGTTTTGGCTTTCACAATAACAACAAACACTCTGGAACGAACCGTATGCCTTTCTTTCACTCTTTCGCAGAGAAACTCTGTCGATCCACAAACCTCCCAGTAATTCCCTGCGTGTTATGCAAATGGCTGAATTTCACGTACACCTTATTGCAAATTATTCCGTTCCATTGTGGCGAGATGCTACGGCAATCAGTTTACGATTACTTCGGAATAAAAACAGTTTTGGTTGCGAAATTATTTAACATAAATGAGGCGTTTCACCAATTTGGGGCCTCATCATACTGTTTAAAAGTTGCTGGATGTGAAACCCATCCGTCATAAAGCCATTTATAAGAGGCGTTCAAAAAGAAACGAGCCGGAGGCATAGTTGTAGAAAGCCGTATCTGTATGTTACAAGTATTGACCCTGGCTGTTGAGATACTTGTCTCACTGTGACACAAGGCGCTGAATGGCTGTCTCATAAAATTCCCGGGGACTGCGATGTTAACCAGTTCCGCACGCACAGCCGGACTTCGTCATCCGAGGTGAATCGTTATACTGAAGGTCTTCTTTGAACTAATTGGCCCCCTTCTAATGCATTTCCTGAAGCAAGGAACAACTGTGAATGCCCAGCGGTACTCGCAAACCTTGACCATCCTTTGCCAGGAAATCACATCAGAACGACCAGGTAATCTCACCTGTGGGGTCATTCTGCTCCACGACAGTGCAAAGTCTCATACGGCCAACACAGTCGCGGCACTTCTGCAGAAATTCAAATGGGAGGTTCTCGGCCACCCTCCATACAGTCTGGACCACTCTCCCTGTGATTACGCCGTTTTCAGTCCCCTTAAAAAGGCTCTGAGGGGTAAAAGATTCACCTCAGACAACGACGTCCAACTGTACGTGTGGACCTGATTAACATCGCAGACCCAGGAATTTTATGAGACAGCCATTCATCGCCTTGTCTCACAGTGGGACAAGTGTCTCAACAGCCAGGTTCAAAACTTCTAACATACAGTTACTGGTTTCTGTAATTATGCCTACGGCTCGTTTCTTTTTGAACGCCCCCTGTAGAACAGGTGATTAGGATTATGGAAAGAGCCAAATAAAGTGGCGCTTAGTTTCACTTCAAAATTGTAATCTATTGTAATTTAATAACACATTTAAACAGCAGGTGACCGGCGTTGCCTGGTGAAACGTTGTTGTGATGCCTCGTGTAAGGAGGAGAAACGCGTACCATCACGTTTCTGATTTTCATAAAGGTAGCATTGTAGCCTATCGCGATTGCGGTTTATCGTATCGCGACATTGCTGCTCGCATTCGTCAAGATCCAATGACTGTTAGCAGAATATGGAATCGGTGGGTTCAGGAGGGTAATACGGTATGCCGTGCTGGATCCCAACGGCCTCGTATTACTAGCAATGGAGATGACAGGCATCTTATCGGCATGGCTGAAACGGATCTCGATCTCTGAGTCCACAGATGGGGACTTTTGCAAGACAACAACGGATAATCACGTCCGTAACAGTTTCAGTTTTCATGTACCGATTGGTGGCTAGCAAGTCGTTTGGTCTCTTGGTTGGGTTACCAACGGATCAGTGTACTTGGGCCGACCACCTATCTCACCTAAGTGAACGTTAATGTTTCGAAGCAGGGCACCTCCCCTACCCCCCTCCCCCCCCCCCATGAATGCATGTGAGTGCCGTTGTGTATACTGGCTTTTTAATGGGCGTTTAGTGGTCTGCTGGTAATCTATTATAGTCAATGCACCAAAGGAAAAAAAAGTATTGTGTTCTACGTAAATCAAGGGCCTTCAGCCGGTATAAGTAAGTTTGGATATTGGCAAGTGGATATTTTGTGACAGTTAGTGTTGTTGTGCTATCTTTTCATTTAGTGCGCTGTCAGCCACTTAAAACTGAAAGGTTTAAGGTATTTTGAATTTTTAGAAAATAAATTGTGGGCCTTCAGCCGCTTAAAACCTTATTCTTAAATTTACAACAGTTCGACGTTTGCAGCAGCATGGAATATCAGCTCGGAGACCATGGCTGCGGTTACCCTTTGCGCTGCATCACAGACAGGAGCGCCTTGGATGGTGTACTCAACGCCGAACCGGTGTGCCCGAATGGCAAAACATGTTTTCAGATGAATCCAGGTTCTGTTTACAGCATCATGATGGTCACATCCGTGTTTCGCGACATCACGGTGGATGCACATTGTGAGCGTGTATTCGTCATCGCCAATCTGGCGTATCACCCGGCGTGATGGTATGGGGTGCCATTGGTTACACGTGTCGGTCACCTCTTGTTCGCTTTGACGGCACTTTGAACTGTGGACGTTACATTACAGATGTGTTACGACCCGTGGCTCTGCCCTTCATTCGATCCCTGCGAAACCCTACATTTCAGCAGGATAATGCACGACCGCACGTTGCAGGTCCTGTACGGGCCTTTCTGGATACAGAAAATGTTCGACTGCTGCCGTCGCCAGCACTTTCTCCAGATCTCTCACCAACTGAAAACGTCTTGTGGCTCGTCACAATAAGCCAGTCGCTACTCTTGATGAATTGTGGTATCGTGCTGAAGCTTCATGGGCAGCTGTACCTGTACACGCGATCCAAGCTCTGTTCGACTCAATGCCCAGGCGTATCAAGGCCGTTATTATGACCTGAGGTGATTGTTTTGGGTACTGATTCCTCAGGATCTATACACCCAAATTGCGTGAAAATATAATCACGTGTCAGTTCTAGAATATTTGTCCAACGAATGCCCATTTATCATCTGTCTTTCTTCTTGGTGTAGCAATTTTAATGGCCAGTAGTGTAAATTTAAGAATAAGGTTTTAAGCGGTTGAAGGCCCACAATTTATTTTCTAAAAATTCAAAATACCTTAAACCTTTCAGTTTTAAGTGGCTGACAGCGCACTAAATGAAAAGATAGCACAACAACACTAACTGTCACAAAATATCCACTTGCCAGAATCCAAACTTACTTATACCGGCTGAAGGCCCTTGATTTAAGTAGAACACAATACTTTTTTTTCCTTTGGTGCATTGACTATAATAGATTACCAGCAGACCACTAAACGCCCATTAAAAAGCCAGTATACACAACGGCACTCACATGCATTCATGGGGGGGGGGGGGGGGGGGGGGAGGGGGGTAGGGGAGGTGCCCTGCTTCGAAACATTAACGTTCTCTTAGGTGAGATAGGTGGTCGGCCCAAGTACACTGATCCGTTGGTAACCCAACCAAGAGACCAAACGACTTGCTAGCCACCAATCGGTACATGAAAACTGAAACTGTTACGGACGTGATTATCCGTAATGAAATATGTATTAAGCTGTCAAAACTACACACCGTGTTGGACAGCGACAACAGGTGAGGAAAGGAGGCTTCCTGAAATTACGTCAGTGGCCAGGGCAGGTAAACAGAACACTAACGACCACAAGACAGAAAATTCCGCCGGTGCACTTGAATTGTAGTGAACCAATATAGTTAATTCCACCGCACGGCGGCTCGATTTCACCACTAAAACACTCGGTGTTGCTCACAGGAAAAGCTCCCCAACAGCGAACCATCGAAGTGAACGACACACATGAACGGACGTGGCTTGGGTACTTAAGACACCACTCAACTTTGACGTCCTGGGTCGGTGAGCCACGAAGCTCGTAGCGATCGGACAGCTCCACACACGCTCCGACACTGCGCAGAGAGACACTGCGCACGAAGATATCCTCCCTGGTCCGCACCAACCGACCGACTGCCCGCATACCCACTAACCGGAAACTATACACACAAGACCGAAGATGGTACACGGTGCAAATATCGATACACATCGCTGCTGCCACACGTGGAAGGAGGAAGAACCACGGCATAACCGCAACAACGACGGGAAACCAAACACAGATAGGCAGCCAAGTTCAGGGAAACGCATAGTTGGGAATGAGCACCGCTCAATACTCTCCACACACAGTACTGTGTGGCGAATACTAAACGAAGAACAATTACACCCTTATCATCCACGAGTTCATGCAACGCTCGTGACTGACTTTGCACCAAGTGTCGCATTGTGTCAGTGGTTGGTCGAACAATGAATTGATAACCAGGTTCCTTTCAAATTGTATTGGTTACTGACGAGGGCTCATTTGATAATGAAAGTATTTAGAATAGCAGAAATAACCACATGTGGGATGAGGAAAACCTTCACGCTGTAACAGAGCGCCATCATCAAACACATTTTGCTTTGCATATCTGGGCCGGCATAGTAGGCGACAATTTTATTGGGCCATATCTTCTACATGGCCGTCTAAATTGTCGCTTGTACTTGATGTTCATGCAAAGAGCTGTACCTGAGTCGTTGGAGAACGTACCCTTGGCTGTTCGCGAGAGGATGTCGATACAACATGGTGCACCGCCTCAACTGAGTACAGATGTCCGCAACCATCTCAGTGCTGCATTTCCCGGTCGCTGGGTTGGAAGGGGAAATCCTATTCCACCGCCTTCGAGGTCACCTGAACTGAATCCCCCTTGATTATTTCCATGTGGATATCTAACATCACATGTGTATGAGAACCCAGCTGATACGGAAATGGTTCTAGGCGCTACAGTCTGGAGCCGAGCGACCGCTTCGGTCGCAGGTTCGAATCCTGCATGGGGCATGGATGTGTGCGATGTCCTTAGGTTAGTTAGGTTTAATTAGTTCTAAGTTCTAGGCAACTGATGACCTCAGAAGTTAAGTCGCATAGTGCTCAGAGCCATTTGATACGGAAATGGAATTAGTTGCCATAATTTTACCTACCTGTGATATGATTCGAAACACACTAGGGATATTTGTCAGGGTTCGTCAGAATCTTGTTTGACGATGTGCTGCTTGCATAGAGGTTCATGGCCTTCAGTTTCAGTACATTTTGTAAGATACAGTACAAACGGTACGTTCATTGTGTCAATTACGGTATTTGCAGTCAACTATAATTAATCTAAATAAAAAAGTGGAAAGTAATGCAGTTTTTCTTCTATTGCCTCCTTAAGGTAGCTTCTCCAACCCCACTTTCTTACCTCAAATTGTTCAGTGGAGCATCTATATGTCCTGATACATTTTTACACGCTCTTAGGGAAATACCCTCTATACGTAGAAAAGTGGGCATGTATGCCAACAAAACTATAAACATGAGTCACAAAACCACTGACACAGTTGCTAAAGATTGTATCGCATAAGAAAAGTGCATTTACCCATGTTTCAATGTGCATTAAAATGGTAAATATATTGAAGACAAAGAAGTGTTTGTGTTAAAATAAATGTAATATTTAAGTAAATGCCTAAGTCTTGATATGTTCTAAGTTTGTAGGGCCTATTTAAAAGAAAGCCGCATGAGTTTATTATTTTTGTTGATGTATGACCCTATAGGTAAAACTTTAAACTGACCTTGAAATTTGCCATGTAATACTTATTGGATCGCTAACAGTGATTTTTGTGATCAGATAAGAGGTAGGAATTATGTCTGTTTGCGAAACTTATGTCCTTTCTGCTATTAGATTACTTCTCTGTAGGCAATGCCACTATCTGAAAAACAATTTTGCGAGTTGAGAGTTATTGGCAGGTTAGGGTACGTCATTCATATACCTGAGAGCTCCCACTGTTCTACAGCATTTGCTTGTACTTTACCAGAAGTTACTTTTGCTTCCAATGATAAGTACGTCTAGATCACTATGCTGTCTTTTATTTACAAATTAAATTTTCAGCTGTTGGCTTTCTTCCAAGATATTACATAAGCGCTTGTCTTCTACAATGAACTGAGATACCCATGGAGATCTCCATGGAACACTATAAGTAAAGTAATATATAGCAAGGTTGAATAGTGCATCATGGAAATGTTATAGGACTGAATAATAGATATTAGCGTTCAAGGTAATGTGCCCCAGCACGTAATTTTAATTCACTTACAATAACCCCGGAAATCGGTCTTCAGAGGCCATCAGTTTTTAATTTTGATGGTATGTTTTCACGTTGTCAACCCAGCTGCCGGTTTTATTCTTGCGCATAATATTTCGATAACTGGCCGAGCAGCTTTCGTCAGATGCTGCGAGCAATGATCATACGTTTTTGCACGCCTCCGATTCATATAGAAAGTGAGATACATCCTAATTTATCTCACAATTCAGCTACCGCTACTAGCTACTCCCTTTCATTTCCGCTAGTGTTTTTTATTCATGCTGTTATTCTGAAACAGTCTTCCCCTCTGTGTTTTTCGTACTCTGACGCATAAGATGGCTGGAGAGAAAGCAGTAAATTGCGTGCTCCAGATCTCAGATCTTCCTACAATTTCATCCCTTTGTTTTGCTGCCACCGTCATCCATGTTATTTGCTGCTCTAGTCTCTCTGAATGAATTGTGCTTTCAAAGTAGTATCTCGTAGCCTCTCAGTATTTCGTCCGCCTCCCCGTTTTCATCGCTTTTTCCAAGCTCTTCTTTACAGTTGTTTTCTCTTCTTGCTTTACACGTTACGCCTTGTCTCAGTTTCGTCGTACGCGTATACCGTGTTTCGTACTCAGGCAGTCGTGGTCTGTGATAGCAGATTTGCGCAGTGGTTGTTAATATTGCTTGTGCTTTAGTCATCGAGAGCCTAACAGATTAAAAGGAAATTTCAATCCAGCCGAAACTCTGCTGCAGAACGACATACACTGACGTTTAAAGGTAAAGCAGCAAATTACTACTTCCCCGTCCTGTGTCTAATTCACGATATAATCATACAAACTGTCAACAGACGTCCGTGCGATCATGTCCTGCTCGGAATATGGCATTCCGGTCAACGGACAACCACGCCAACGATGACGTCACGGCACTAATCAAACGGGATACTGTTTCTCGTGTAGTCCCACAACCACAATCGCTGTATACACAGTCATAGACGGCGCAGTATGGCACAGAGAAGACACCTCTCAGTCTCTCTGCGATGGAGTGTCCGCAGCTCGTGGTCGTGCGGTAGCGTTCTCGCTTCCCGCGCCCGGGTTCCAGGGTTCGATTCCCGGCGGGGTCAGGGATTTTCTCTGCCTCGTGATGACTGGGTGTTGTGTGATTTCCTTAGGTTAGTTAGGTTTAAGTAGTTCTAAGTTCTAGGGGGCTGATGACCATAGAGGTTAAGTCCCATAGTGCTCAGAGCCATTTGCGATGGAGTGTCTTTTCAAGAGTGGAAGCAACTGATGTGGCCCGATGGCTTAACGTCAATCGTTCAGTTGTTTTTCGAATGTGGCGACAGTTTATAGAGACCGAAACTGTATCCCTAAGACGAAGGAGTGGCCGCATTCGTGTGACATCAGAAAGATAGGACCTATATTTGGATGTCAGGGCATGGCGGTACCGCCTTAGTATTGCACAGCGACTGGCATCTGACCTCGCAGCATCCACTGGACGTTTCGTAGGGAGGCAAACGGTGTACACAAGGCTTTGGCAGATGGTTTTTGCTTTCGGAGACCTGCCGTACGTGTACCTCTGCCGTGTCTTCACCAGACGGGAGTGTCTAGAGTGTAATCGTCAACATACCACTTGGACGGTCGGCCAGTGGGACAGTATTCTTTTCAATGATGAGTCCCGATTTGGTGCGGACAGTGATTATCATCGGATTCGCAACTGGAGGGAACGTGAAAGACGATTGCGGGACCCAAATGTTGTCGAGAGGGACCGATATCGAGGAGGATCCCTAATGTTTTGGGCAGGGGATATGTTGACCACTCGAATACCTCCTCATGACGCCTTGCCGCGCTTCGCGCGGCTCCACCCGTCGGAGATTCGAGTCCTCCCTCGGGCATGGCTGTATGTGTGTTGTCGTTATTGTACGATAGTTCAACATAGATTAAGTAGTGCGTGAGCCTAGGGACCGATGACATTTCGGCCATTTGTGACCGAGCGGTTCTAGGCGCGTAAATCTGTTACCGCGCTGCTGCTACGGTCGCAGGTTCGAATCCTGCCTCGGGCATGGATGTGTGTGATGTCCTTACGTTAGTTAGGTTTAAGTAGAGCTAAGTCGAGGGGACTGATGATCTCAGATGTTAAGTCTCATAGTGCTCAGAGCCATTTGGACCGATGACCTCAGCAGTTTGGTCCCACAGGAACTTACCACTACACTACCTAGTCATGAAATTTTACCGTTAAATAGGCATGTTTTAACTGCTGTTAGGTATCGTGACGAGATTGTGTGGCCTTATCTGCGATTATTGCGACGTGCTTTGGGCCCAGACTTCGTATTTCTGGATGATAATGCTCAACTTCATAGACCATGCGTGGCTGATGTTTTCTTGGAAACGGAAGATATTGCACGCAAGGCGTGAACTGCTCGCTTCCCCGATTTGACTCCCATACAGCACGTCTGGGGTGCACTAGGGACACAGAAGCATCACGTCAGCATCCACGAACCACTCTCCAAGACTTGCGAGCAGCTCAGCAGGAAGAACGGGCGTTGTTGCCTCAACATGAGACTGAAGACATCATTCACAGGATGAGCCGTCGTTTGTCAGGCCTGTATTACTGCCAGAGGCGGTCAACCCGTACTGAGCGCTTTAATCAGTTGTGAGAGTATTGTGTAAATCTGTTAAGATGGAATAAACGAAGAACATTTTTTTCTACCGTTGTGAATGTTGCAGTTGTTTACTTTCTGTATTCTTTATATTATTTCTACTTGTCCTGTGGCAAAATTAACGCAAAATTGCAAAATTTCTCTTTGTTGCTTTAATTTTGGACACCATTGTATATATTCTGGCAACTATCCCCAATAGTGTGACTGAGATTTCTCTCCGTAGTATCCTTTCTTTCGTTCTTGCACTCCTGTGTTATGTGTAAGATAGGTCAAAGGTGATGGTTGAAGTAAAGTCGTGAGGTCGCGTGCGGGGTATTGCAGGTGAGATCAGTCAGTAGGAACAATGTCTTTCAAAATTCCAGGTTTCGGCCTGGCGTCCTAGTCCGGAAAAAACTTTTAACGCGCCAACAAGTTTCAAACCAGCGCACATTTCGCTGCAGAGTAGAAGAGTGATTCTGGATCTGCATGTATTGTTCACAGCAGCTCAGTCACTCGCTGTGCCATTCATTCTGCAGCTAAAAGCTGGTTAGTTATTTAACGTCATAACAACTGAATTTTTTGATATCTTTCTGTTCACTTTTGCCATATCACTACATACTATAAAATTAAGTTCCTCGCTAGTCGTATTTCTTGCTGTATTAGAAAGTCAACCTTAAGAACTACGGTAGGGGTTTTTATACAGTTTTCACTGATAACACTAATACACAAAGAACGTTCGTTTGTGTAATTTACTAATGAACCCAGCAATGATTCGCAACTGTTAACATGTATGGGAGCTGGATGTACGTCCCAGTCTCTTTTCCTTCCTCTCTCTGTCCAATTCGTCCTCTCCCCTTCTGCGTCCACCTATTCTCGATCCCCGCCCCTCTCTACGTCCATGACCTCTTCATCTCCATCTCCTCCTCCCCCTATCTGTCTCCACCACCTCCTCCTCCGCAACCTCTCTGTAGATCTTCTCTGTCCCCTGCTCTATGTCTATTTCCTCCACTCTCTGTCTGCCAATCTATTTGCGCCTCTATCCGACTTTGAGCGTCGTTTACCGTTATTGTCAACGAAACATTGATGGGGTTTGATGTCACTTAAAATGAATGGGTAAACCCGTTGCGCTTACAGCATGGGTGGCCAAAAATTCGGTTCGCAGATGGTGCCCTGGCACGAGTGCCATAGCGCTCAGTCTGGCTGGCACAATTCCCCCCCACCCCTTCCCCCTCACTCCACGCTGTCTGAGCGCGAGGGGGGCGCAACTTCGTAGGAGCCGCGTTTAAATGGCAAAGCAGTCGCACTGCGTATTAATTGCTATTATATTTCACACATATCAACAACATAGATCAAAAAGAAAACATTTTTTCAGTATAATTTAATTAATTTTGTTGGAGACATGTAATTTTTATGTAGACTAACTGTCACCATACAGACATACACAGACAGTTCCACAGATGTATGCACTCTGATTGCCAATTAACCGTGACTTATTTAGTTTCATAGTTGGAAAAATGTCTTTCATACACGTATGCTGACGGAAATAGTGTAGCACTTTTGCAACCTCATTATGGAGATGTGGAAACCACCACTTCGACAGTTTTAACTGTAAAGGGATTTGTCTTTAAAACCGGAATTACCTTAGATATCACTCGGTTACATCTACACATGTATAGAGGTGCTTTCAACTGAAACAGCTCCAGAACAGATGTAAGACTGGTAGTGGCCTTGAAAGTTCTCTAAACTATACTTTTAATTCTTTCAAGACCACAATGAATTCTTCGAACCTCACGTTCTCTTTAAAGTCAGTTAGCTTAGGGAACTGGACCGTGTCTCAGAATGTGTCCCTTCTACAACGCGATTTTCTTTTCAAATTCATCCCCACCGAATCATAAATAAGTTTTTTTACTTGTAATGTCTTATTGTAGGCAGCGTGCAGTCAAACCCACTTAAAATGTGAGGTCTGCAATCCACTCTGAATGTTCTAATTTTCATTCTTGAATTCCTTTTACCTTCATAAATTCAACAATAGCGAGTTTGAAACTGCTAAATCGTTCCGGAAATACCCATTTACGTACACAACGTACTTTGCAGTAACATAAAAAAATACTTGCACCCTAAAAAATTTTGCTATTTGTATCGACAATTTCTTCACGTGCTCCGTTCTTGAAAATTTAGCACAACGTTCTTATCCAAGCAAAGAACTATGAATCCCATCTGTTCATTGCTGTTACGTTTTGCTCTTTCATTGCAAAACTAAATCTTTAAATTCCTTCTGAAAGGTAATGTAGCATCATTTCATAACAAATCTGCAGTACCCGTCGATTATGTGACTGCATAATGTATATTCAAAATACTCATTTCTCTTGTCTGTCATTCCCATTCATTTTTAAAGACTTGTGGCAACAGATCACTTGACTTGATCTTTCTGTGCAGACAGTCACTGGACCTGTGAACGTCCTCCATTCCACTAAAAAGTAGCGAAAGGTAACACCGTCGACACTAAGGATTCTGACGAACTGAAGAGGTTTGCACCGACCGAAAAATACCAGTACTCAATGAAATGCGTCGCTGTTCCGGGTACTTCCGAGAAGAACCGAGCAGGCAGCCAGGCCGAAGTTTTGCATGCAATAGCCGGCCCTGGTATACTGGGTAAGAGAGACCTCTCCTGCTGCTAGATCTGTGAGGATAGTGACTTTTTGCATACTGAAGTTTTTACCTCCAAACGGGTAGGATTTACAAGGGTTCGGACGATTCAACTTCCGTAGTAGTATTCTAATCATATATCGAAAAGCCATAATACAATTCTCCTGTTTTCTGTTACAATCGTTCTCTTGGAAGGAAGTGAAACATCACGTATCTGTGTGAACAATTTTTGTTTAGAGCTATAGGCTATATAAGGTGAAAGAACATATACGTGGGAAACAATCTGTTGCCCAGCAATTGTATTTGTACATGATTGAGAGAAAGAAATCGAAACCACATATTTTTCGGAGTACTGCATTTTTTTCTTGCTGTCGTTTATAACAGAAAATCTGCACATTGTTGATTAAATGAAGTAGCCAATCTCCATTTGACTCTTTATCAGAGTGTCGTTTTGGATAAAATCGATCAAGAACGTTACAAGATTTTTGCTAAGAAAGATTCTCCTTTTATCTAAATATTAAAAAATATATAGATTACATCTACATCTTCATGGATACTCTACAAATCACATTTAAGTGCCTGGCAGAGGGTTCATCGAACCACCTTCAGAGTTCTCTATTATTCCAATCTCGTATAGCGCACGGAAAGAATGAACACCTATATATTTCCGTACGAGCTCTGATTTCCCTTATTTTATCTTGGTGATCGTTCCTCCCTATGTAAGTCGGTGTCAACAAAATGTTTTCGCATTCGGAGGAGAAAATTGGTGATTAGAATTTCGTGAGAAGTTTCAGTCGCAACGATAAACGTCTTTCTTTTAACGATGTCCAGCCCAAATCCTGCATCATTTCTGTGACACTCTCTCCCATATTTCGCAATAATACAAGACGTGCTGCCTTTCTTTGAACTTTTTCGATGTACTCCGTCAGTCCGATCTGGTAATGATCCCACACCGTGCATCAGTGTTCTTAAAGAGGACGAACTAGCGTAGTGTAGGCAGTCTGTTTAGTAGGTCTGTTACGTTTTCTAAGAGTCCTGCCAATATAACGCAGTCTTTGGTTAGCCTTCCCCACAACATTTTCTATGTGTTCCTTCCAATTTATTGTAATACCTAGGTATTTAGTTTAATTTACGGCTTTTAGATTAGACTGATTTATCGTGTAACCGAAGTTTAACGAGTTCCTTTTAGCACTCATATGGATGACCTCACAAATTTCGCTATTTAGGATCAGCTGCCACTTCTCGCACCATTCAGATATCCTTTCTAAATCGTTTTCCAGTTAGTTTTGGTCTTCTTATGAGTTTATTAGTCGATAACCAACAGGGCCCGTCGTCTGCAAACAACCAAAGACGTCTGCTCTTGCCGGCTGCGGTGGTCTCGCGGTTAAGGCGCTCAGTCCGGAACCGTGCGACTGCTACGGTCGCAGGTTCGAATCCTGCCTCGGGCATGGATGTGTGTGATGTCCTTAGATTAGTTAGGTTTAAGTAGTTCTAAGTTCTATGGGACTGATGACCACAGAAGTTAAGTCCCATAGTGCTCAGAGCCATTTGAGCCACGTCTGCTCAGATTGTTTCCAAAATCGTTTATATAGATAAGGAACAGCTAAGGGCCAGAAATTGGGAACGCCAGAAATTACTTCTGTTTATCTCGATGACTTTCCGTCAATTACTATGAACTGTGACCTCTCTGACAGGAAATCACAAATCCAGTCACATAACTAAGGAATTAGAGTTTCACTGATATGAAACTTCCTGGCAGAGTAAAACTGTGTGCCGGACCGAGACTCAAACTCGGGATCTTGCCTTTCGCGGGCAAGTGCTCTACCAACTGAGCTACCCAAACATGACTCACGACCCGTCCTCACAGCTTTAATTCCGCCAGTACCTCGTCTCCTACCTTCCAAACTTCACAGAAGCTCTCCTGAATATCTTGCAGAACTAGCACTTGTGGAAGAAAGGATATAGTAGAGACATTGCTTAGCCACAGCCTGGGGGAAGTTTCCAGAATCAGATTTTCACTCTGCAGCGGAGTGTGCGCTGATATGACGTTCTCACAACGTCGTACTTGGGTAGCTCAGTTGGTAGAGCACTTGCCCGCGAAAGGCAAAGGTCCCGAGTTCGAGACTTGGTCCGGTACGCAGTTTTAATCTGCCAGGAAGTTTCAACTCAGACGATATTCCATAAGCGAGCAATTTCACTACGAGCGGCATGTGTGGTATAGTGTCAAAAGCCTTCCGCAAATCCAGAAATACGGAATCGATCTGAAATTCTTGTCAGTAGCACTCAACACTTCACGTCAATAAAGAGATAGTTGTGTTTCACAGGAGCGATGTTTTCTAAACCCATGTTGACTGTGTGTCAATAGACCGTTTTCTTCGAGGTAATTCATTACATTCGAACACAATACATGTTATAAAATCCTGCTGCAGACTTCCGTCTGAACATTTATCAGAGGAATGTGTCAATATTTCAAGTAATTAAGCTAATTCTTATTTATTGATCCGTCTCAGTTTCACATTTTTAATTAGATTAGATGTTTCGTTCACTCCAGATCATCTTCAGATGTAAGTAGTTGCAATAAATGAGGACTATCCTGTCAATCCATGCATATATATATATATATATATATATATATATATATATATATATAGTTGCACGGCTATCTGTATCGCTGAGGCACGCATGCCTTCCCACCAACGGCAAGGTCCATGGTTCATGGGGAGGCCGTGCAACCACAACGGAGGGGTATCTGTTGAGAGGTCAGAAATACATGAGGTTCCTGACGAGGGGCAGCGGCCTTTTCAGTTGTTGCAGGGGCAACAGTCTGGATAATTGACTGATGTGGCCTAGTAACACTAACCAAAACGGCCTTGCTGTGCTGGTACTGCGATCGGCTGAAAGCAAGGGGAAACTACAGCCGTAATTTCTCCCGAGGGCATGCAGCTTTACTGTATGGTTAAATGATGATGGCTTCCTCTTGGGTAAAATATTCCGGAGATAAAATAGTCCACCATTCGGATCTCCGGGTTGGGACTACTCAAGAGGACATCGTTATCAGGAGAAAGAAAACTGACGTTCTAAGGATCGGAGCGTGGAATATCAGATCCCTTACTCGGGCAGGTAGGTTAGAAAATTGAAAAAGGTAAATGGGTAGGTTAAAGTTAGATATGGTGGGAATTAGTGAAATTCGGTGGCAGGAGGAGCAAGACTTATGGTTAGGCGAATACAGGGTTATACATACAGAATCAAATAGAGAAAATGTTGGAGTAGATTTAATAATGAATAAAAAAAATAGGAGTGCGTGTAAGCTACTAAAAACAGCATAGTGAACGCATTATTGTGGCCAAGATAGGCACGAAGCCCACACCTACTACAGTTTTACAGGTTTATATGCCAACTAGCTCCGCAGATGACGAAGAGCTTGATGAAATTTATGATGACATAAAAAAAATATTCAGATGGTGAAGGGAGACGAAAATTTAATAGTCGACAGGAATTCGACAGTAGGAAAAGGAAGAGAGGAAACGTAATAGGTGAATACGGATTGGGAGTAAGGAAAGAAAGAGGAAGCCGCCTGGTAGAATTTTGCACAGAGCATAATTTAATCATAGCTAACACTTGGTTCAAGAATCATGAAATAAGGTTGTATGTGTAGAAGAGGCCTGGAGACACTGGAAGGTTTCAGATAGATTATATAATGGCAAGACAGAGATTTAGGAACCAGGTTTTAAATTGTAAGACAAATGGCTCTGAGCACTATGGGACTTAACTTCTGTGGTCATCAGTCCCCTAGAACTTAGAACTACTTAAACCTAACTAACCTAAGGACATCACACCCATCCATGCCCTAGGCAGGATACGAACCTGCGACCGTAGCAGTTGCGCGGTTCCAGACTGTAGCCCCTAGAACCGCTCGGCCCCCCCGGCCGGCAAATTGTAAGACATTTCCAGGGGCAGATGTGAACTCTGACCACAATCTATTGGTTATGAACTGTAGATTAAAACTGAAGAAGCTGCAAAAAAGTGGGAATTTAAGGAGATGGAACCTGGATAAACTGATTAAACCAGAGGTTGTACAGAGTTTCAGGGAGAGAATAAAGGAACGGTTGACAGGAATGGGGAAAAGAAATACAGTAGAAGAAGAAGGGGTAGCTTTAAGAGACGAAGAAGTGAAAGCAGCAGAGAACCAAGTAGGTAAACACGAGGGCTTATAGAAATGCTTGGGTAACAGTAGAAATATTGAATTTCATTGATGAAAGCAGAAAATATAAAAATGCAGCAATTGAAGCAGGAAAGAATAAATAGAAACGTCTCAAAAATGAGATTGACAGAAAGTGCAAAATATCTAAGCTTGGATGGCTAGTGGACAAATGTAATGATGAAGAGGCAGCCGTGGAGATGCAACTTGGAAGACACGGCTGCAACAAGGGAAGCAGCCACGATGTTTTTATTTTATTATCAATTTTATTGTGCCAGGTGCATGTTCCATTTTTGCGAGATTTAACAGGTTCTTTTACTTTTTATTATTATGATGGTGGAAGCTTGACTTCCAAAACGCATCAATCTTAGTTTTTTACACTGTAAACAAGTGGTTGAGCCGATATGTTTTTTAACATTAGCCTTGGGAGAGCCAGTCCTGACAAAACTCTCTGGTGAGCAAGATGTACGAGACCACTGAAATACCCTCAGACTTGAATGTAATAATTCCCAATCCCAAAGAAAGCAGGTGTTGACAGACGTGAAAATTACCGAGGTATCAGTTTAATAAGCCACGGCTGCAAAACACTAACGCCAATTCTTTACAGACGAATGGAAAAACTAGTAGAAGCCGACCCCGGGGAAGATCAGTTTGGATTCCGTAAAAATATTGGACACTTGAGGCAATAGTAACCCTACGAGTATCTTAGAAGCTAGATTAAGAAAAGGCAAACTTATGCTTCTACCATTTGTAGACTTAGAGAAAGCTTTTGACAATGTTGACTGGAATGCTATCTTTCAAATTCTGAAGTTGGCAGGGGTAAAATACAAGGAGCGAAAGGCTATTTACAATTTGTACAGAAACCAGAAGGCCGTTATAAGAGTCGAGGGACATGAGAGGGAAGCAGTGGTTGGGAAGGGAGTGACACAGGATTGTAGCCTCTCCCCGATGTTATTCAATCTGTATATTGAGCAAGCAGTAAAGGAAACAAAAAAAATTGGAGCAGGTATTAAATTCCATGGGAAAGAAATAAAAACTTTGAGGTTCGCCGACGACATTGTAATTCTGTCAGAGACAGCAAAGGACCTGGAAGAGAAGTTGAACGGGCTGGACAGTGTCCTGAAATGAGGATATAAGATGAACATCAACAAAAGCCAAACGAGGATAATGGAATGTAGTCGAATTAAGTCGGGTGATGCTGAGGGAATTAGATTAGGAAACGAGACAATTGAAGTAGTAAAGGAGTTTTGCTATTTGGGGAGGAAAATAACTGATGATGGTCGAAGTAGAGAGGATATAAAATGTAGACTGGCAATGGCAAGGAAAGCGTTTCTGAAGAAGAAAAATTTGTTAACATCGTGTATGGATTTAAATATCAGGATGTTGTTCCTGAAAGTATTTGTATGGAATGTAGCCATGTATGGAAGCGAAACGTGGACGATAAATGGTTTAGACAAGAAGAGAGTATAAGCTTTCGAAATGTGGTGCTACAGAAGTATGTTGAAGATTAGATGGGTAGATCACATAACTTATGAGGAGGTACTGACTACAATTGGTGAGAAGAGAAATTCGTGGCACAACTTGACTAGAAGAAGGGATCGGTTGGTAGGACATGTTCTGAGGCATGATGGGATCACCAATTAAGTGTGTGTGAAATCTTACGGGACTTAACTGCTAAGTTCATCAGTCCCTAAGTTTACACACTACTTAACCTAAATTATCCTAAGGACAAACACACACACAGCCATGCCCGAGGTAGGACTCGAACCTTCGCCGGGACCAGGCGTACAGTCCATGACTGCAGCGCCCTAGACCGCACGGCGAATCCCACGCGCCATCAATTTAGTATTGGAGGGCAGCGTGGAGGGTAAAAATCGTAAAGGGAGACCAAGAGATGATTACACTAAGCAGATTCAGAAGGATGTAGGTTGCAGTAGGTACTGGGAGATGAAGAAACTTGCACAGGATAGAGTAGCATGGAGAGCTGCATCAAACCAGTCTTTGGACTGAAGACCACAACAACAACAATATAATAAGCAGCCTCTATCCGTGAAATGTTTATTAGAGTATCATGTAAAAATCTGTGTACATCGGTCAAGAAGTTTAGTCCTTTAGATATTTTTTCTAACAACGTTTTGTGTTATATGTCCCTCCGAGCCTTTATTACAGTATCGTGCCAAAATCTGAAGACAGTTGGTCAACACCAAATTGTCCTTACATAGTATTGTACAGTACTACAGATTACCGCCAAGCCAGGCAAGACGTTCGGCACTAGATACTTAGCGCTTCCCCTTGCGAAACCGCTGGTTTACAGTTTCATCTACCTGCCTCAGCAATTTCCGCTAGGGGATACGAGCTAGAAGAGTGCACAGTGATGATTTTCTACATTTTTTAATTTTAATTCTTTACAAAAGAAACTACCCTCACAAGATTACAACGTTAAATACACTAAATACAATGGTTTCCTCTGTCTTCAGAATCTAATGTTTGATATCTCAGCATCAGTGGCAGTTTCAGACATGAAGAGTAAGAGCAGCTATTCCTTAACCTTTTTTGCTCCTGCATCCTCTTTCGTCATCGTCTCTTACACCGGAATTTGCAAGCGTGAACCGAGGTTTCATCTAATTATTTACTGTAATTGGGATCAAACCCGAGACCTCTAATTCGATCACTTAGCTGATGACGGAAATCGCCGCAAGATCAATTATTAATGTCACAGTATCATCAAATACGACCAGCGGTGAACACAAGCTTTTACTGTATTGAACACGGTCCTGTGCTGTTCAGGCATGTTTCTGCTAATTAAAACAAGTAATTAGTTGATCATGTTAGCACAGATATATGTAATTTGATGAGAACAGTTGTTCGGTATCGTATGATGAAACATCGCTCTGTGTAGGCCTGTAGGATATTCCACCATAAAAATGAAAACACAGCTGCCTCACAGCTCGTTCCACACGTTCCACCAATAAGATGAAAGCCATTATGAATTTCGTGCCTCAATCGCGTGGCTTAGACACGTTCCAGATGCCTCAGTCCTTCTACGCTGTTGTAAACGGGACGTGGCAACCGCAGCCACGTGGTCTGTATACCCTACGGCCACGGTGTACTCACAGCGTCGCTAATTGCTCGAAAATTGCTTTCCGATACTCAACGGCTTTCTAATTTCCGGCGCGAGCTAAGTTTAAACCCGCGAGGACCACAGAAACCGGTCCCCTGATAAGATTAATCGGCGGCTACCCACATTTGCTACCCTCGGTATTAACCGATGGAGCTATTTAGTATACACAGCGCCGGCACAGCGGTCTCATTCCGGGCGAAATACTTGGTGTTCAGTGGTGCTGGTGTCGCTCAGGAGCCCTGGAGTGAATTCTCTCACATCCATTCTCTACTGACTGTTCCTAGCGGTGGGCTCATACCTGAAATAGCGTGCTGGTTTGTACCTGACGGGGGAAATAACGATCCAATCGCAAATCTCGGTGAATATCCGGTAAGAATGTGTTTTCCACAGAATGCGTCGATGTGTTTCTGAATTAAAACTTTCCGAAAGGCTGGAAACCGAACCTACTTGATTTCCCTATATCCCTAACAATAAAGCTATTGGCTGAGAAGAGAGCGGGTAGAATTTCCAGGAGAAGTTATTCGTGCCACGAAGGTGTCATAATGTAAAAAATGACAGCGTATTCTAGCTATCTGCTAGAAAAGACGTAAATGATTCAATGCGGTTGTTGTGTTATTCACTTCTGCTCCTTGTTTTAGAGAAGGGTGTGTCTGTACTCGACATGAAATCTGCAGTAACCTAGGGCCAAGAGGGGAGAAAAATTGTCTGCTAATTCTATACAGAAGTGCGCCCTGATTCTAGACCGTCGGGCGCAATTAAATTTTAAAGATATAAGCTACTTTTCGTAATCACCAGCAGTGATTGTTTTTTATCTCGCTCATCGAAACAGTGCTACGAGTATTGATTTTTAGCAATAAGTAGGAAGTCTAGAAGCCAAAGTTCAACATTACGACTTCTGTTGTTCTATTTTGTACATTAGTTCCTTTCTCGTCCAAGTTAATGAACACTGACTTTTTACTAGTGGCACCCTAACGATAAAAAAATTCTCAGGGTTTGAGAAATGTCCTGAGATAATATTTCGCTATAGTAGTTGCTACAGGGTTCACCCCCACATGAACCATGGACCTTGCCGTTGGTGGGGAGGCTTGTGTGCCTCAGCGATACAGATAGCCGTAGGTGCAACCACAACGGAGGGGTATCTGTTGAGAGGCCAGACAAACGTGTGGTTCCTGAAGAGGGGCAGCAGCCTTTTCAGTAGTTGCAAGGGCAACAGTCTGGATGATTGACTGATCTGGCCTTGTAACAATAACCAAAACGGCCTTGCTGTGCTGGTACTGCGAACGGCTGAAAGCAAGGGGAAACTACAGCCGTAATTTTTCCCGAGGGCATGCAGCTTTACTGTATGATTACATGATGATGGCGTCCTCTTGGGTAAAATATTCCGGAGGTAAAATAGTCCCCCATTCGGATCTCCGGGCGGGGACTACTCAAGAGGATGTCGTTATCAGGAGAAAGAAAACTGGCGTTCTACGGATCGGAGCGTGGAATGTCAGATCCCTTAATCGGGCAGGTAGGTTAGAAAATTTAAAAAGGGAAATGGATAGGTTGAAGTTAGATATAGTGGGAATTAGTGAAGTTCGGTGGCAGGAGGAACAAGACTTCTGGTCAGGTGACTACAGGGTTATAAACACAAAATCAAATAGGGGTAATGCAGGAGTAGGTTTAATAATGAATAGGAAAATAGGAATGCGGGTAAGCTACTACAAACAGCATAGTGAACGCATTATTGTGGCCAAGATAGATACGAAGCCCACGCCTACTACAGTAGTACAAGTTTATATGCCAACTAGCTCTGCAGATGACGAAGAAATTGAAGAAATGTATGATGAAATAAAAGAAATTATTCAGATTGTGAAGGGAGACGAAAATTTAATAGTCATGGGTGACTGGAATTCGAGTGTAGGAAAAGGCAGAGAAGGAAACATAGTAGGTGAATATGGATTGGGGGACAGAAATGAAAGAGGAAGCCGCCTGGTCGAATTTTGCACAGAGCGCAACATAATCATAACTAACACTTGGTTTAAGAATCATGAAAGAAGGTTGTATACATGGAAGAACCCTGGAGATACTAAAAGGTATCAGATAGATTATATAATGGTAAGACAGAGATTTAGGAACCAGGTTTTAAATTGTAAGACATTTCCAGGGGCAGATGTGGACTCTGACCACAATCTATTGGTTATGACCTGTAGATTAAAACTGAAGAAACTGCAAAAAGGTGGTAATTTAAGGAGATGGGACCTGGATAAACTAAAAGAACCAGAGGTTGTACAGAGATTCAGGGAGAGCATAAGGGAGCAATTGACAGGAATGGGGGAAATAAATACAGTAGAAGAAGAATGGGTAGCTTTGAGGGATGAAGTAGTGAAGGCAGCAGAGGATCAAGTAGGTAAAAAGACGAGGGCTAGTAGAAATCCTTGGGTAACAGAAGAAATATTGAATTTAATTGATGAAAGGAGAAAATATAAAAATGCAGTAAGTGAAACAGGCAAAAAGGAATACAAACGTCTCAAAAATGAGATCGTCAGGAAGTGCAAAATGGCTAAGCAGGGATGGCTAGAGGACAAATGTAAGGATGTAGAGGCCTATCTCACTAGGGGTAAGATAGATACCGCCTACAGGAAAATTAAAGAGACCTTTGGAGATAAGAGAACGACTTGTATGAATATCAAGAGCTCAGATGGAAACCCAGTTCTAAGCAAAGAAGGGAAAGCAGAAAGGTGGAAGGAGTATATAGAGGGTCTATACAAGGGCGATGTACTGGAGGACAATATTATGGAAATGGAAGAGGATGTAGATGAAGATGAAATGGGAGATATGATACTGCGTGAAGAGTTTGACAGAGCACTGAAAGACCTGAGTCGAAACAAGGCCCCCGGAGTAGACAATATTCCATTGGAACTACTGACGGCCGTGGGAGAGCCAGTCCTGACAAAACTCTACCATCTGGTGAGCAAGATGTATGAAACAGGCGAAATACCCTCAGACTTCAAGAAGAATATAATAATTCCAATCCCAAAGAAAGCAGGTGTTGACAGATGTGAAAATTACCGAACTATCAGCTTAATAAGTCACAGCTGCAAAATACTAACACGAATTCTTTACAGACGAATGGAAAAACTAGTAGAAGCCAACCTCGGGGAAGATCAGTTTGGATTCCGTAGAAACACTGGAACACGTGAGGCAATACTGACCTTACGACTTATCTTAGAAGAAAGATTAAGGAAAGGCAAACCTACGTTTCTAGCATTTGTAGACTTAGAGAAAGCTTTTGACAATGTTGACTGGAATACTCTCTTTCAAATTCTAAAGGTGGCGGGGGTAAAATACAGGGAGCGAAAAGCTATTTACAATTTGTACAGAAACCAGATGGCAGTTATAAGAGTCGAGGGACATGAAAGGGAAGCAGTGGTTGGGAAGGGAGTAAGACAGGGTTGTAGCCTCTCCCCGATGTTGTTCAATCTGTATATTGAGCAAGCAGTAAAGGAAACAAAAGAAATATTTGGAGTAGGTATTAAAATTCATGGAGAAGAAATAAAAACTTTGAGGTTCGCCGATGACATTGTAATTCTGTCAGAGACAGCAAAGGACTTGGAAGAGCAGTTGAATGGAATGGACAGTGTCTTGAAAGGAGGATATAAGATGAACATCAACAAAAGCAAAACAAGGATAATGGAATGTAGTCTAATTAAGTCGGGTGATGCTGAGGGAATTAGATTAGGAAATGAGGCACTTAAAGTAGTAAAGGAGTTTTGCTATTTGGGGAGCAAAATAACTGATGATGGTCGAAGTAGAGAGGATATAAAATGTAGGCTGGCAATGGCAAGGAAAGCGTTTCTGAAGAAGAGAAATTTGTTAACATCCAGTATTGATTTAAGTGTCAGGAAATCATTTCTGAAAGTATTCGTATGGAGTGTAGCCATGTATGGAAGTGAAACATGGACGATAAATAGTTTGAACAAGAAGAGAATAGAAGCTTTCGAAATGTGGTGCTACAGAAGAATGCTGAAGATTAGATGGGTAGATCACATAACTAATGAGGAAGTATTGAATAGGATCGGGGAGAAGAGAAGTTTGTGGCACAACTTGACCAGAAGAAGGGATCGGTTGGTAGGACATGTTCTGAGGCATCAAGGGATCACCAATTTAGTATTGGAGGGCAGCGTGGAGGGTAAAAATCGTAGAGGGAGACCAAGAGATGAATACACTAAGCAGATTCAGAAGGATGTAGGTTGCAGTAGGTACTGGGAGATGAAAAAGCTTGCACAGGATAGAGTAGCATGGAGAGCTGCATCAAACCAGTCTCAGGACTGAAGACCACAACAACAACAACAGGGTTCACGGATTACGTTTCCAGCAGCAGAACTCATTCAAATTAAATCTGTTTATCTGTGGATTTATGCTCGCGATACTGCCTCTATAACCTACCATTTTTAAGTATACCGCAAGGTACATGTTTTTGCTAAAGCTTGGTCCACCGTTAATTTGAAGTCCCTGTTCCTCTACTGTTCACAGCTTCACATATACGACTATTATATCTTGTCTGAGAAATAAAGTAACCTCCTTATCGACTTAAGTGAACATTTTTCTGCTTACTTTTCTAGCTTTTTCTACCTTGGTGTCCATTATTATAACAGCTCCATATGTGTCGAAACATTTGTCCCTGTATTGTGTGCCGAAACATTCGTCATTAAAAAACTTTCGGTGAAAACAACGTTTAAAACTGTTTCGCAGGAGGTTATCTCTTGCTCGCTACTTACTAAGCAGTAATTCTTCTTACCATGTGTGGAGTGACTAAAATGTGCTGCTACTATTACAGGTAGGCTTGAAAACATACATGCTATCGCTCTGAGGTTTTCAGCTGACTATTATCAGCAACTACCGGTCTTATCCCATTCGTTATTGTTGTTCGTTCTCAAACCATTTCTCCTGCAGGCACATTACTACACCTGCTGGAATAAGATCCCTTACTCCCACCGCTAATGGACAAACTCATTTCATTGAATGTATAATTAGATGACCTTTCCAATTTGCATCGAAGATCTCGCTGGTATCAAACTATGGCTTAGGCCAGCTTTCAGTGTTGAAAATCGTATGCCTCCCGCAGATTCTCGACAACTTGGAGCATTTTGTGAGGTCATATACGTGTATTTAGAGCTCTTTTCAGAAACGTATGTCCCGACTCGTTAAGATGAATCTATTATTTTTTCAAAATATTGTAATGGTGGCCTGAGTCGAGAAATTCTCCTTCATCATATCATACCGCACACTAAAGACTGCGGGGACGGTGAGCAGTTTTCCTTGGAAATGTTGTGGAATCAGCTATTTCTTAAGCGAGCAGTTTTCCGTGACACGACTATCTTTTCGTCGTCAGTCTTCTGACTGCACGAATTCCTCTCCTGTGCCAACCTCTTCATCTCAGAGTAGAGCTTGCAACCTTCGTCCTCATTTATTTACTCGATGTATTCCAGTCTCTGTCTTCCTATACAGTTTTTACCCTCTACAGTTCTTCTACTGCCACGAAAGTTACTCCCTGACGTCTTAACAGATTTCCTACCGTCCAGCCTCTTGCGATCCGACACTATATCTGGTCCTAGGTACGAAACTTACCAGTTACATGTCAAGGGGAGATACGGAAAAATAGAAGGTGATGTCAACTGTTCATTTTTTATAGTTCCGTTATGAGATGGTATATCCGCAGGTGAAAACCGCTTTTTAATAAAAGTTTTTTTTATCTACTATTAGTTAAAAAATAGCCACATCGTTCCGGTCTGCTATCCGGGAGCCTCATGATTTGTGATGAGAACTAATGGTAGTAAATTAAAGAAGGTGGCTGTGTCTGTGAGATTTTGTGTTATTCGTCACTTGATGTCTTGGTTGACAGTTGCGTGTCAATGCAGAAAATTGTCTACTGTAGCTACACAGATCTACCTAGAGCTGGATTGGTGGTCATGGCGTATACACTAACTTTAATTGTTGCTTGTTGCGGTCCAGTATCACATTATTAATCAACAACCAGCGTTGGGGATATCGTCAGTATCTCACTGACATCAGCGCGGATTATGTAGGCAATACTCAGGCAATGTGACACATACTGATATCTGAAAATTTTGAATCTACCGAACACAACGTGCACGACAATAGAAAAAGTATACTAACCAGCTCATTATCAATTTATTTGTTTCAGGTTTTTATTTGTAGTGAACCATGGGTAGCTGAAACAAAACTATAAACATTTATGGACAAAAGAATTAAATTTTTCGTTGTGTACACATCTTGATATAAAAACTTCCTCAGTAGAGTGCCAACGTTATGACGGTAAGGCATCAAATTATAGAAGGGAGAAAAAACTGCCTCCGCCAGCCATTAGAGATGAACTACCAGGGCGTTCAATAAGCGAGCAACACTTTTTTTTTCTCGGTCATTTCGGTTGAAAATGTGTGAAATGTGTTGTGCGAAACGTGGGATATTCTCGCTTAGCCCCTACAGTTTGATGATGTTCCAATAGGTGACATAGCCTTAGAGATGGGGTCTGTAACGGAGTTGCGTTCTTTTTTGGCAGAAAGCCAGAGCGTCACAGATATTTGTAGGCCCTTCCAGAATGTCTGCGGATACATGGCAGCCAACAAAAGCACGGTGAGTCGTTGGGCGAGGCACCTGTCATCATCGCACCATGTCACCCAAACCGGTCTGATTTCCCGCATGAAGGCTGGCCGCACATAGCTGTGCCTCCTGCAATATTGGAACGTGTGGACACTCTCATTCGAGGCCGGCACAAAAATGCAAACAAACTTACTCTTCTTGATGGCAATGCAAAGGCTCACACTAGTCTGTGCACCCGAGAGGAACTCACACTGGATTCTTCTTACCCATTCACCCCTCAGCCTGGATCTCGCACCTTCCGACTTCGATCTGTGTGGCCCAATGAAAAATGCGCTCTGCTGGAAGCAGTATGGGGATGATGGCGAGGTTATTGATGGAACACGACGTTGGCTCCGACGTCGACCATAGAGTTATACCATGTGGGTATGCTGGCTTACCCAGTAACGTGCCGTTAGGCTGTCGCATTGAATGGAGATATGTTGAAAAACTGGGTTTTGTGGCCAAAAGAACGAGGAATAATATGGTGTGTGTTCCCGCGTTGGCCTAGAATGTAACAGCAGAGAAGGCTGTGAGAAGATGTCAGCCAATAGTACGCTGACTAGGACGTCAACACGACAAGAACGGCCTCTATACGAAAAGAATATAAGCGCCGCTCTGCCTAACCGCCGCTTCAGTAGGACACGGTCACTGGAAGACGAGCCGTGACTTGCCAACAGTATCATCGCGCCCGGGTTCCCGGGTTCGATTCCCGGCGGGGTCAGGGATTTTCTCTGCCTCGTGATGACTGGGTGTTGTGTGACGTCCTTAGGTTGGTTAGGTTGAAGTAGTTCTAAGTTCTAGGGGACTGCTGACCATAGATGCTAAGTCCCATAGTGCTCAGAGCCATTTGAACCAATTTTTTGCTTGAATTGTTGTCTAGCTATGTGAGAAAACAGCTTCTTAGGCACCCTATATCAGTCGAGTGGGCTGAACACGACATTTTCATGACGAGTATTCACAAACAAACCCCGCGCCTAGCGGACGCGGAATTTTCTTTTGTGTTTTGCTGGCGCCTTAATTCGCTCTTGTCTTTTCTTTGCAGGGGTGTTTACTTCCTTTAAAAGTCTCTTATCGTGTTCAGGTTGGCGTTACAAAAATTTTCTTTGCTTTGTACATATTTTTCTTGTTTGCCTTCTCTGTTTCTAGCATTTGTCTCTTCAAACATGCCCACCCCGCCTGTCCCAAACCTTGCTCAGGCGCCAAAGCTGTCAGTGTTAGATGCAACACAGCTAATGCAGATATTTCAGCTCCACACTCAGCAAATATCTTCACTGCTCAACACGGTGCCGCAGTTACTGGCCGCCACTGCACACCCGACAGAACAAGCACCACCTACAGCTATACCACCTTTTCGCCAATTTCGTGAACAAGAAGAGGAATGGCTCGAGTGGTTGCAACAGTTCGAAGTCCACATAATTGTTCACAACGTACCAGGAACTGTGAAAAGCCATTAGTTTCTCTCAACGGTAGGAAGTGCAGTGTTCAGGCTCAGAAACAAACTATTTCCTAACGCCACTCCAAGTGAACCTTGGTATGACCAGGTTGTAGATTCGCTAACTAACTATTGTGACCAAAAAGCTAGAAAATGGTTCAAATGACTCTAAGCATTAACATCAGAGGTCATCAGTCCCCTAGATTTAGAACTACTTAAAACTAACTAACCTAAGGACATCACACACATCCACGCCCGAGGCCAGATTCGAACCTGCGACCGCAGCAGCCGCGTAGTTCCGGACTGAAGCTCCTAGAATCGCTCGGCCACAGCGGCCGGTTGTGACCAGTAAGTGAAAGTGGTAGCAGCTAGGTATCAATTCTTTAATTGTAAAAAGAGCGTGAGACCAAACTTATCATGATTGGGTAACAGACTTGTAGGGTATGGCCGGTTTTAGGCGCTACAGTATGGAACCGCGTGACCGCTACGGTCGCAGGTTCGAATCCTGCTTCGGGCATGGATATGTGTATGTCCTTAGGGTTAGTTAGGTTTAAGTAGTTCTAAGTTCTAGGGGACTGCTGACCTCAGAAGTTAAGTCCCATAGTTCTCCGAGCCACTTGTACGGAATGACGAGGAAATGCAAATTTAAATGTGCGTATGGTGCTTTATATTCAAATATTATGTTGCATGATGCGATCACGTACAATGTAACTTACGTCAAACACAGAGAACAGATTTTGAAACAGTCCGATACATCTTTTCGGCAGGTAGTGCAAATGCTAGATCAGTACGATTCAGGTGCCCTGTCAGCCGATAATTTTGAGCAGCCAGCCATCTTTCGGCTTAAGCCCCTTGTTTGTGACCGGCCCATTCGGCGTCGGCAGCTTGTTCTCGCTATGCCAAGTAAATAATGCTCCACGCCGCATTAGCAGCTCGCAAAACTGCCGGCTACACAGGCGAACAGAATTAACTCTTGCCCCTAGTGTTATCCGCGACACAAGAGCCAAGACTGCGATTCTCGATAAGCTCAGTGTTATGCTTGTGGCATGAAAGGACAATCCGTATGTTTGCAGCGGAACAGACATAATAATTCCACCCACTCATAAAAATCTAGTCACAAGGTCTCTGTCATTAAAGCAGTATACTGAAAGTCAGCAACAGGCATTCATAAAACTAGCACGAAAGCAGTTTCTTCCTTGACATGCCAGTCCAACAAACTTCTTGTTCAATTGCTTCTTTGTGAAAAACATGGGAAATTTCAGATGGACACGGGTGACTCTGTCACACTGGTAAATCGTCACATACATGAACTTATAGGCTCCCTACGCCTATCTAAAACTAGCATGTAACTGACGCCTTATAATGGACAAGGCATTCCTCTTCTCAGAAAATGTACTTTGCATGCCATGTATCGCTCGCATATGCGAACAGTGACTTTTACGGATCTAAAATCACGCGATTGTGAGAATATATTTTGTCTTGATTCATTTGATTTGTTTGGCTTTAACATTCAGGACGATGTGTCGTCAGTGTCTGCATTCCATGCAAAAGAATTCCCCGCGCGGTTTTCTGAAGGTTTAGGCAAGGCTAACGATTCTGTTGCACAGTGTTACTCTGAAAGACAATGCTCAGCTGTTCCATTGCATTACGGGACAAAGTCGCTGCTGAACTTAAAGAAATGGAAGATAGCGTAGCTATTGCGCCCATACCAGCTAGTCCTTGGACATGTCCACTGGTTTCGCACCCCAAATCTTCCGGTCGCATTCGCCTCTGTATTGACTTTAAGTCTACAATCAACCCACAAACTGATATTTTTCCACTGACACTCCCAGAGAATCCCATGGACAGATTATGTATTTGACGCTACTTTCCAAAAACTGATTTGCGTGACTTGTATCTCCAAATACCGCTCGACGAAGAATTTCAAAAAGTGTGTATAGTGAATACTCATGTGGGCTTGTTTAAATATTTGCGTTTGCCTTTTGGCAGTGCTTCTGCACCCGCGATTTTCCAACGGTGTTTGGAACAGCTGACTTCGCAAATACCAAACAGTTCACACTATTTGGACGAAATTTTCGTAGCAGGTCGTACACCTGAAGATCATATTGCTGATTTGGGCGCTTTGTTTCGTATGTTATCTGATGCAGGATTAAAGTGTGGACTGGACAAGTGTGATTTTTTTTGAACCTGAGTTGCAGTATCTTGGCTCTGAGCACTACGTGACTTAACTTCTGAGGTCATCAGTCGCCTAGAACTTAGACCTAATTAAACCTAACTAACCTAAGGACATCACACACATCCATGCCCGAGGCAGGATTCGAACCTGCGACCGTAGCGGTCGCTCGGTTCCAAACTGTAGCGCTTAGAACCGCATGGCCACACCGGCCGGCTGCAGTATCTTGGTCAAGTCATAAACAGTCGAGGTGTAAGCCTGCATCCTCTTCAGTCGCATTTGTTAGCCATACGAGATTGACCAGTTCCTCGTAATGTCACAGTATTGCAGACATCTTAGGGAAAATGAACTATTATATTCGATTCGTAACGAATGCTGGTCAAATCACAGCTTCATGGCATTGCTTGCGTCGCAAGAATGTCCCCTTTGTTTGGACAAATGAGTGCCACGTAGCTTTTCAAAAAATTAAAGATGCCTTGCTCAGTGATCGATGCTTAGTTTACTTTGATCCTGACAAACCAGTTGTATTGCAAGTTGACGTTTCCTCTTACGGAATAGGTGCAGTGCGTTCGCGCAGAATTGGTGATAATGAGTTACCAATCGCTTTCGCATCAGAAGTGTTGTCCAAAGCTGTGTAACTGTTGACAAATTCAGAAAGAGGCTTTCGCTACTGTGTGTGGTGTCACCAAATTCCACCACTATTTGTATGGCAGAAAATTCTGCTCAGTAACGGATTACAAACCTTTGCAACATATGTTTCATCCGACGAAACCGGTTCCGGTACGAACTACCAAAAATTGCAAAGATGGGATTTTTTGCTGTCTCAAAGTTCAGCATGGTAATGCGGACGCACTTTCACGTCTTCCTATTAGCCCTGATACAGACTTTGACGTATCTGCTGCATCTTGTTGTCACATCGATGCTCAAGATTGTAAATAACTTGTATATTTCCCGCTAAACTATAGGAAATTTTCACACAGGCCACGGAAGTTGATTCAGATTTGTACATTTTGCTAACATACATTCGCTCATCTTGGCCTCGTTCCTTGCATGGCATAAAGAACTCTGAAGTGCGCCGATATTTTGCACGTCGGCATAGCCTTGCTACCGAAAAAGGTGTAATTCTCGTACAAAATGACAGTGGAGAGTCACGTGTGTTGATCAATAAAGCTTTGCAAAAAGAAGTATTACACTTACTTCACCAACGACTCTGGGGGGTTGTTCATACGAAACAGTTCGTGCGTCGATACTGTACTTGGCAGGGTATGGACACTCAAATAGAACAGATGACGTCACAGCGCCACACGTGTGCGGAAAATCAGTCTGATCCGCCACCAAAATTCTCTGCTTGGCCTAAGCCGCAATCATCATGGGAACGTGTGCACACAGACTTCGCAGAACCTTCTTGGAACACTCGTTGGTTGATAATGGTTGACTCGTATAGCAGGTTTCCTTTTTTGCGCTCAAGAACTCGACAACGTCACGTAGCACAATTCAGGTGGTTTCATCTATTTTTTTGCCTCGAAAGTTTACCTGAAGTCATAGTGTCAGACAACGGACCTCAGTTCACGTCAAATGACTTTGAAACTTCTGCGAACGCAATGGCATACAGCGTCTAACTAGTGCACCTTGCCATCCACATTCAAACGGCGAAGCGGAACGTTTTGTCAGAACCTTCAAGCAGCATATGGCAAAACTTCGCTCCACACACACCAGGTATCCCGCGTTGCAACTATTTCTCATCTTTCGCATCCACGAGATGGACCATCGCCGGCAGACACTGCTCCACCTGCTCCACCCACCTGAACATCCAGCGCCGAAGAAAGGCCGCAAGTATCGCTTCGAGCCGTATGATATTGTGTTTTACAGGTTTTTTAGGGGCAGCAAACGGTGGGCGCGAAGCAAGATCGACTGTCGCCTTGGCGCTTGCATGTATCTCATTACGGGTCAAGACAGGATGCAGCGCCGACTTCACAATCAGCTTCGCCACTGTCATGTGCACGATGATCTCTTCCCACAGATTCACGGATCCCGAGTTTAGCGTGGCCACAGCAGCCGCCAGAGGGTGTCGTCAAGACACAGAGGGACGACCCGATGGAGACTGAGTCCTCGACACCTCCGCCTCCTCTCGTCCTCCCTATGGAGCTGGACCTGCCCACACTGCAGCAGCCAGTGCCTTCCTCATCACGTAATTGGCATCCGGTGGCGGACGCCTACCCTTCTCGTAGTTTTCGGGCAACGTTTCCATTAGAGAGAAGGCCGGATGGCGGGTTGCGACCGGAAGCAAGACCTCACCTGCAGCCACAGTTTCCGTTAAAGCGCAGCCTTCGCCTTCCGGCTTCCCCCATCGTTGTCGCGCTTCCTACACGACGACGGTCCGTCACCGTCACTTTGGGGGGGGGGGGGGGGGAAGAATGTTCCGGCGTAACATCAAGCGCCGGTACGTCGGCCTGGAACGTAACAGCAGAGATCGTTGTGAGACTACGTCAGCCAATAGTACGCTGGCTAGGACGACACCACGACAGGAGCGGCCTCCATACGAAGAGAATATAAGCGCCGCTCCGCCTAGCTGCGGCCTCACTAGAAGACACACACTAGAAGACAGACACTAGAAGACAGACACTAGAAGATGAGCCGTGACTTGTGAACGCTATTACACTACTGGCCATTAAAACTGATACACCAAGAAGAAAAGCAGATGATAAACGGGTATTCATTTGCCAAATATATTACACTAGAACTGACATGTGTTTCCATTTTCACGCAATTTGGGTGCATAGATCCTGAGAAATAAGTACCCAGAACAACCACCTCTGCCCATTGTAACGGCCTTGATACGCCTGGGCATTGAGTCAAACAGAGCTTGGATGGCGTGTACAGGTACAGCTGCCAATGCAGCTTCAACACGGTACCACAGTTCATCAAGAGTGGTGACCGGCGAATTGGAACGAGCCAGTTGCTCGGCCACCATTGACCAGACGTTTTCAATTGCTGAGAGATCTGGAGAATGTGCTGGCCAGGGCACAGTCGAACATTTTCTGTATCCTGAAAGGCCCGTACAGGAGCTGCAACATGCGGTCGTGCATTATCCTGCTGAAATGTAGGGTTTCGCAGGGATCGAATGAAGGGTAGAGCCACGGGTCGTAACACATCTGATATGTAACGTCCACTGTTCAAAGCGCAGTCAATGCGAACAAGAGGCGACCAAGACGTGTAACCAGTGGCACCCCATACCATCTTGCCGGGTGGTACGCCAGTATGGCGATGACGAATACACGCTTCCAAAGTGCGTTCACCGCGATGTCGCCAAACACGGATGCGACGATCATGATGCTGTAAACAGAACCTGGATTTATCCTAAAAAATGACGTTTTGCCATTAATGCACCCAGGTTCGTCGTTGAGTACAGCATCGCAGGCGCTCCTGCCTGTGATGCAGCGTCAAGGGTAGCCGCAGCCATGGTCTCCGAGCTGATACAATAGTCCATGCTGCTGCAAACGTCTTGTCGACTGCTCTAATGCTATATCAATGAAGATATTATAAACTGTAAGTAATATGTAGGAAACAGAAACATTAACTATTTTAATGTTACACTACTGACCATTAAAATTGCTACACCACGAAGATGATGTGCTACAGGCGCGAAATTTAACCGACAGGAAGAAGATGCTGCGGTATGCAGATGATTAGCTTTTCAGAGCATTCACACAATTTCTCGCCGGTGGCGACACCTACAAAGTGCTGACATGAGGAAAGTTTCCAACCGATTTCTCATACACAAACAGCAGTTGACGGGTGTTGCCTGGTGAAATATTGTCGTGATGCCTCGTGTAAGGAGGAGAAATGTGTACCATCACGTTTCCGACTTTGGTAAAGGTCGGATTGTAGCCTATCGCGATTGCGAGTTATCATACCGCGACATTGCTGCTCACGTTGGTAGAGATCCAATGACTGTTAGCGGAATATGGAATCGGTGGGTTCAGGAGGGTAATACGGAACCTCGTGCTGGATCCCAACGGCGTCGTATCACTAGCAGTCGAGATGACAGGCATCTTATCAGCTTGCTGTAACGGACCGTGCAGCCACGTCTCGATCCCTGAGTCAACAGATGGGGACGTTTGCAAGACAACAACCATCTGCACGAACAGTTCGACGACGTTTGCAGCAGCATGGACTATCATCTTGGAGACCATGGGTGCGGTTATTCTTGACGCTGTATCACAGACAGGAGCGTCTGTGATAGTGAATTCAACGACGAACCTGGGTGCACGAATGGCAAAACGTCATTTTTTCGGATGAATCCAGGTTCCGTTTACAGCATCATAATGGTCGCATCCGTATTTGGCGACCGCGGTGAACGCACATTGGAATCGTGTATTCGTCATCGCCATACTGGCGTATCACCCGGCGTGAGCGTATGGCGTGCCATTGGTTACACGTCTAGCTCATCCCTTTTCGCACTGACGGCAGTCTGAACAGTGGACGTTACATTTCAGATGTGTTACGACCCGTGGCTCTACCCTCCATTCGATCCCTGCGAAACCCTACATTTCAAGAGGATAATGCAAGACCGCATGTTGCAGGTCCTGTACGTGACTTTATGGATACAGAAAATGTTCGACTGCTGCCCTGGCCAGCACATTCTCCATATCTCTCAGCAATTGAAAACGTCTGGTCAATGGTGGCCGAGCAACTGGCTTGTCACAATACGCCAGTCACTACTCTTGATGAACTGTGGTACCGTGTTGAAGCTGCATGGGCAGCTGTACCTGTACACGCCATCCAAGCTCTGACTCAATGCCCAGGCGCATCAAGGCCGTTAGGTGGTTGTTCTGGGTACTTATTTCTCTGAATCTTTGCACCCATATTGCGTGAAAATGTAAACACATGTCAGTTCTAGTATAATATACATGATCAATGAATACCCGTTTATCATCTGCATTTATTCTTGTAGTAGCAATTTTAATGGCCTGTAGTGTATTTATAGTGTCTGAATGTTTTTCGTTGCAACGGAATAACCGTGAATAATGGAGTAAATTTTAACACTAACATAAATTTTCGGTTCGAAAACAACCGCTGAGCAAGGCAGTGTGTCTGCTATCTGTTATTAAACCTTTTGTCAAATTCCATCAGAATGGCAGCTTTCAAGCTTCAAGTCCAACTTAATCTAAAGAGCACACATTTATGTATTGTAAGAAATATATTAGTACTGGAATTCCGATACCAGCCATCACACAGGTTTTCCTGTATTGTTCGGCCACGTTTTTATATCCTTTAGCATAGCACATAGCACTCCCCGTAGCAGTCAGCACTGGCACAGAATGCTGCTGAAAATCTTTTAATAAATAACAAATATCGTTTATGTCGCGCACAACGTCCTTCGAGAATTGTTCTCACTTTCCCTCTTGCCTCAAATGAGCAGTAGAATTTTTTTTTGTTTTTATTTCTAATTTTTATTTAGACGTTAGGTCCAGTGCCCACAAAAAATGTGAAGCAACCAGAAGGGGAGAAGGAAACGTGCATAAACTTCATGAGATGGTAGGGTATGTGGCGTTATTTTAGTAATTACAAAATTGAATCATTTTACAAAGAACTTGGTTGTATGAACCAACTTATAAGTATGGCACTGCACCTCTCTCTGGCCTGGAGGTAAACCCTGATCCGTTTGAGAAAGATGTCATAAGGCCGTTGTATCCGTACCTGAAGCAAGCTGGTCCACATCTATTGTAACTGGTCCTTTATATCCTGAATTCTGTCACTGGGACGCAGTTCACTTTTCGGCTTTGTCTCACAAGTATTCTATCGAGTACATATCTTGGGATTATGCCAGTGATGGAATATCTCAACATCCCACAGACGGTTGAAAGCGACAAGTGCATTGTGTGGACGAGCCTTGTCCTGTTGAAATATTGCATCACAGTACTGTCGTATGAGGGATGACAGCTGATGACGCAGGAAGTGCAGGGCACCAATGTGACGTACTTTCCTCAGTCACTACCATCCGTGGTCTTGAAGTTGTAACCCATACCTTACCACACCATGACGAAAGTGCCTCTCCAAAACATTGGAAAAGCGGGATCTTCCTCGAGGTTACCACCATGCTGGCCAACGATGGTCATCCGGAATGCTGCAGAACCACAGTTTATCACTGAATGCAGTGCAGCTCCATTCATCAGCAGTCCATACTCCTTGCCACTGTAGTTCTCCAAATGCAGGCGCTTGTTTTGTGGTGTTAACAGCAGCCTACACATTGGACGATAATTCCCCAGTCTGGCTGATGTTACTCTCCGAGCAATGAGAGGAGGCGTCACGAAATGTTGCGGAGTCAGTTACTTGGTTTGGGACACAGGCGGAGATGCGAAGGGGTTGCGTTGTGCTTGGTGCATAGTTCGGCGGTACCCCGTCGTGGTGGTTACACGTGCTCGACCGGAACCTTACGTCGAGTATGCCTGCCCTGACGTTCCCATGCAATCCCAATTTGGGCCGCTGTCCTACAATCACTCCCCTTTCAATCTCTTACAACTACTGATTACGCTGTCTCACTCGAGTACGCGGCATCTTCGTGTGTTGCACTCAATACCTGTGGCGCTATTCACGCCCCTTATATACCCTACCAGGCCTGTTAGCATCACTAAACACGAGCAACGCTAAAGCACTGCGGTGGCCGTTCTACCTGTCAAGAAAATTGCAAGTCTATTCATTCACATATTCGCCGGTGGTATGAATATGGACGAAGTTACATTGACAACCAACCATGTCTTCTGCGTGCTTCATTTTATTTTTTTCAGGCAGTGTATTATATATCTATATCATAAATGTCGGTTTAGTCAAGACTATTTCTTAAGATGTACGGAAAGCAGTGACTACGATCCGAGTTTGTGCTCCATCTATAATGACCTCGATATCGACGGAATGTTAAACTCAATCTTCCTTCCTTCCTTCCTTCCTTGGTAAGCGGTGATTATTTACATCTGATCTCAGTAACAGTGTATATACTGATTTATCGGAGAAGTGCATCCCAAAGTAGCAGACTTTTTGTGAGTTTGTCTAAAGCAGGACTCTGACTCTCACTTTCAGAGGTTGATAATATTTTTCATGAGATTCCGCAGCAGTTCTATCGTTCGTTAGAGTTTTTATTTAGGGGCAGAGAACGAATTATGTTATATGAACTTCAAACGACTCAGACCATTGATGTATTAGCCCCCAGTGCACTCGATGCGTCCCGAACCCCCATGCTGACATAGCTGGCTGTATTACGCAGATGTTGGTTGGTCAAAGCGCAAACTTTTGCTTGCTGCGTTATTTCGCTTCTGCCAGGAAGGCGATACGAGAAGATGACGCCAGCCGCCGTGGCCGAGCGGTTCTAGGCGCTTAAGTCCGGAACCGCTCTGCTGCTACGGTCGCTGGTTCGAGTCCTGCCTGGGGCATGGGTGTGTGTGATGTCCTTAGGTTATTTAGGTTTAAGTAGTTCTAAGTCTAGGGGACTGATGATATCAGATGTTAAGTCCCCTAGTGCTCAGAGCCATTCGAACCATTTTTGAATAACAATTAAATAAATACGAGGGCGACTCAGAAAGTCTTATTAGCCGAAATAAGGTATATGCAAATAATTACAAATATATTTACTAATCGACGTACGTTTCACTAGTTTTCCACGTAGTCCCCATGTCGGTTAAGACATTTCTCCCACCGTAACACTAAATTTGAGTGGCCGCTTTCGTAGAATTCGTCCAGCTAATTGTGGTCCCACCGTGGGACTGCTGTCTTGGCTTCATCGTTGCACGTGAATCATTGTCCGGCCAGGAACTTCTTCAACGGACCGAAAATGGGGAAGACACTAGGCGCGAGGTACGGGCTGCATGGTGGGTGGTACAAACTCTCGCAGTGAAATGGCCGGAGCTTTTCAGTTCTTCTGATCACCACATCAGGCCTTAATCCTTCATGATGGCAACCTGCAGACGTGACAGTGGAACTGCCGACATTGATGGTTGCATGTAGTGGCACGAAATCCATCAAGAGCGTTCCACGCCGATATCACAAGAACGTTAACATCACTTTCCGAACAGATGGCGCAGAACGGTACATTTTTTGTTAAAGCCGAACCCAGATGTTCGCAAACTGTGCTCTGCTGCTTCGATTCGGGCATGAATTACAGTATCCACGTTTCATCGCCAGTGACAATGCAGTCAAGGAAACAGTCGCTATCCTTGGCATGCTGAAGTAGACGATTCAGTGAAGCAATCATCTGCTTGTTTTTCATCATGTCATCCAGCTGCTTAGGCACCCACCGACATCAAACTTCACTCTAGGGACCTGTAGAAGATACTGTGACACTCTATACGAAAGGGTAAGCTCCCGAAAAATGACCTTGAGATACATACGTCGATGAACTTTGACAACTACATCCAGGCGGGAAATTCCGCCAATCAGCGACGAACGCGGCCATCCCGAACTCTTAATGTCATGCTCGTCCTCTGGGCCTTTTACGAACAACCACCACGACCATCAACACGATAATGTCGTCGTCGTCGTCGTCGTCGTCGTCGTCACACTTCCTAAAACGAGACGGTTTCCCCGATAAACTGAACTTCCATAGGCTTTCGTCAGTTGCTCCACAGAAAACTAATCACGGAGTGTTGCTCGTAGGCTGTGGACGTGTGAAGCTCTACCACTATCAACAACTGACAGCAGAGTCGTGCCGCGGAGCTAGCGGCAGATAAGGCCGGTTCGGTCTAAGAAAGGTCCACCGCTAGGAATGGATAAGCTGACGTCGCATTTACAGCCGTAATTTGGCTAAATATAAGAGAAAATACCATCTAAGTCGACCTCGTACCATAGTGCTGCATCAGGTTGGAAAAGTTTGGCACTTCCTTTTACTTGAGAACAATATCCCAAATACGACACGGTTCGTCTTTTCTTAGCCCACCACATAAAAAATGGGAAATATCCTGATAGCAACATAAAATTGTTCTCATTTTTTATTGATTTTATGCACCTGTTTGTGTGTGATACAGACTTGTCTCCATGAAATATTCAGTGACTGAAAATACACACTTGCAATAATTGATGGGGTACACTTTCATAAAACTCTATTTTCAAAATCGTTTATTGCTGTTATACATCTATTTTTACTCTTTTTTGTCTTACATGTACTGTAGTTAAGAGAGTGGCACAGAAGATAAGTTTTGCTTTTATTACAACGAATCATTAGTGATGGTTCTGAAAATATAGCATACATAGCACAAATATAAATTCTGACACTGATATATTAAAAAGAATTTTAGTATATGGATCTGCTGTGTATTTCACTCGTTTTAAATGTTTGGATTCGACATATACTGCCCCTGTTAGGAAATAAAATTGTTCCATTCACATATGTTGCGGCCACTGTAGTAAGCATTGCTTCACGCAGTGGAGAATGGCAAAACAGAGGCACGCTGGCGACCTAGGTGTTGAAAAGTAGGCAGGCACAGATAGCCTTGCTGACAGCAGCAGTCTACCAACAGACTGACGCAAGGACGCACACAGACCGAGCGCCGAGAGAAGCCTGGAGAGTGCTGACTAAGGGGATGTGAGGCCAGCACGCTAAGTTACGCTGCAACATATTGTGGGAGTAATGACAAAAAGCTACCACCGAGGGTAAAAAAGTCCTCCTGCCGGATATAAATAGTGGAGCGCAGGCAGCAACAGACAGAAGCCATTACGAAGCACTTCGGAACTGAGGACGGACGTGGTCCGTGTCTGAATGTTAAATCTTCGTAGGGGACGATTCCGGAAGTCTGTTCCAGCTCGCAGGAGTCATCCGTTTGCCGCCATGTCCATTTCAGCTCTGGAGGTCGGCCCGAGTTCGGTCAGCACCATGGCTCACTAACTACAGCGAGAACTTCCAGCAGGACCGGCCGCAGCGCGGTCTTGGTCACAGGCGCCCCCGGAGACTGATGCCCGGACTTCACGGCAACCCGGCCCACGGCGCGTGGTCTGTCCATGACGGGACCTCGCGGACATCACTGCTGACGGCTTCCCAGCTGCCGGTGCAGCAGGCGTCGGCAGCTGACCTCACGGCGATGCGACTCCGTGGGCATGCCCGTACTGGGGCGCCGAGCGGCGACGAATTCATCTCAACCACAGGTCATCCTGGCTTCAGCGGAGCACTGGTGGTCTGAGGCTCCCGAGAGCGATCAGCGGCGCACGTTGCACACATTGTCGGAGAATCTACATACCAGCAGGCGGGCGGAGGGATCCGCAGGGCTGGGCAGCAACGACAAGGGAGAAATTGTAAAGAAAGTTCAATAAATAATTGTAAAACTCCACGCCATCTCAGTCTTTGGCGCAGCCACTGTGTCTGCTGCTAACAAGTGGTGCAGAAGGCGTAACACATACAATACTTGCAGTTAACTAAAAAGTTCACTTCAATTTTTGCCTCAAGCTTACATTCAATACCACTCTGTTCTATCACGAGCGTGATTTTCCGGCAGCGTTGGAATTACAGCAGTTTCTTTATTTTTTTGAGTCTTCTGACTGGTTTGAAGCTGCCTGTCTCGTATTCCTCTCTGGTGCCAGCACTCCATCTCAGAATATCACTTGCACGCCACGTCATGAATTGAATGTTGGTTGTATTCAGATCTCTGTCTTTCACTATAGTTAGTGCCCTCTACAACTCCCTCCAGTACCATGGACGTTATTCCCCGATGTCTTTAACACATGTTCTGTCACCCTGTCCCTTCTTCTTGTCCGTTATTTCCGTACGTATCTTTCTTTGCCAATTCTGTGAAGAACCTCCCCATTTCTTATTTTATCTGTCCACCTATTTTTCAATAGTCTCCTGCAGCACCACGTCTGAAATGATTCTATTCTCTAGTTTTCCGGTTTTCTCACAGCACATGATTCACTGTCATACAGTAATGTACTCCAAAGGTACATTCTCACCAATTTCTTCATCAAATAAAGGCAGCTGGGATGCATTTACAGATGAAAAGTTGGCCTGTATGAACCTCTTCTACGAATTCTGTGAATTTAATGGAAGAGCGGTACAACGGCGCTAGGTACATTTGTTCCCATAGTGACGGCAACCTCTTACATTAATTTGACATTTGTCTAAGGATTGTTGCACTACTTTGGGTTTTTTATATTTCGTATTAGACGTTTTGGAGACAATGTATTAAAAAATTTTTACCAAGGCAGAAGTAATCTACATCTACATCTACATCTATACTACGCGAGCCACCTTACGGTGTGTGGCGGAGGGTACTTATTGTACCACTATCTGATCCCCCCTTCCCTGTTCCATTCACGAATTGTGCGTGGGAAGAACGACTGCTTGTAAGTCTCCGTATTTGCTCTAATTTCTCGGATCTTTTCGTTGTGATCATTACGCGAGATATATGTGGGCGGTAGTAATATGTTGCCCATCTCTTCCCGGAATGTGCTCTCTCGTAATTTCGATAATAAACCTCTCCGTATTGCGTAACGCCTTTCTTGAAGTGTCCGCCACTGGAGCTTGTTCAGCATCTCCGTAACGCTCTCGCGCTGACTAAATGTCCCCATGACGAATCGCGCTGCTTTTCGCTGGATCATGTCTATCTCTTCTATTAATCCAACCTGGTAAGGGTCCCATACTGATGAGCAATACTCAAGAATCGGACGAACAAGCGTTTTGTAAGCTACTTCTTTCGTCGTTGAGTCACATTTTCTTAGAATTCTTCCTATGAATCTCAACCTGGCGCCTGCTTTTCCCACTATTTGTTTTATGTGATCATTCCACTTCAGATCGCTCCGGATAGTAACTCCTAAGTATTTTACGGTCGTTACCGCTTCCAATGATTTACGACCTATGGCTTAATCGTACTGGAATGGATTTCTGCCCCTATGTATGCGCATTGTATTACATTTATCTACGTTTAGGGAAAGCTGCCAGCTGTCGCACCATGCATTAATCCTCTACAGGTCCTCCTGGAGTACGTACGAGTCTTCTGATGTTGCTACTTTCTTGTAGACAACCGTGTCATCTGCAAATAGCCTCACGGAGCTACCGATGTTGTCAACTAAGTCATTTATGTATATTGTAAACAATAAAGGTCCTATCACGCTTCCCTGCGGTACTCCCGAAATTACCTCTACATCTGCAGATTTTGAACCGTTAAGAATGACATGTTGTGTTCTTTCTTCTAGGAAATCCTGAATCCAATCACAAACCTGGTCCGATATTCCGTAAGCTCGTATTTTTTTCACTAAACGTAAGTGCGGAACCGTATCAAATGCCTTCCTGAAGTCGAGGAATACGGCATCAATCTGCTCGCCAGTGTCTACGGCACTGTGAATTTCTTGGGCAAATAGGGCGAGCTGAGTTTCACATGATCTCTGTTTGCGGAATCCATGTTGGTTATGATGAAGGAGATTTGTATTATCTAAGAACGTCATAATACGAGAACACAAAACATGTTCCATTATTCTACAACAGATTGACGTAAGCGAAATAGGCCTATAATTATTCGCATCTGATTTATGACCCTTCTTGAAAATGGGAACGACCTGCGCTTTCTTCCAGTCGCTAGGTACTTTACGTTCTTCCAGCGATCTACGATAAATTGCTGATAGAAAGGGGGCAAGTTCTTCAGCATAATCACTGTAGAATCTTAAGGGTATCTCGTCTGGTCCGGATGCTTTTCCGCTACTAAGTGATAGCAGTTGTTTTTCAATTCCGATATCGTTTATTTCAATATTTTCCATTTTGGCGTCCGTGCGACGGCTGAAGTCAGGGACCGTGTTACGATTTTCCGCAGTGAAACAGTTTCGGAACACTGAATTCAGTATTTCTGCCTTTCTTCGGTCGTCCTCTGTTTCGGTGCCATCGTGGTCAACGAGTGACTGAATAGGGGATTTAGATCCGCTTACCGATTTTACATATGACCAAAACTTTTTAGGGTTCTTGTTTAGATTGTTTGCCAATGTTTTATGTTCGAATTCGTTGAATGCTTCTCTCATTGCTCTCTTTACGCTCTTTTTCGCTTCGTTCAGCTTTTCCTTATCAGCTATGATTCGACTACTCTTAAATCTATGATGAAGCTTTCTTTGTTTCCGTAGTACCTTTCGTACATGATTGTTATACCACGGTGGATCTTTCCCCTCGCTTTGGACCTTAGTCGGTACGAACTTATCTAAGGCGTACTGGACGATGTTTCTGAATTTTTTCCATTTTTGTTCCACATCCTCTTCCTCAGAAATGAACGTTTGATGGTGGTCACTCAATTATTCTGCGATTTGTGCCCTATCACTCTTGTTAAGCAAATATATTTTCCTTCCTTTCTTGGCATTTCTTATTACACTTGTAGTCATTGATGCAACCACTGACTTATGATCACTGATACCCTCTTCTACATTCACGGAGTCGAAAAGTTTCGGTCTATTTGTTGCTATGAGGTCTAAAACGTTAGCTTCACGAGTTGGTTCTCTAACTATCTGCTCGAAGTAATTCTCGGACAAGGCAGTCAGGATAATGTCACAAGAGTCTCTGTCCCTGGCTCCAGTTCTGATTGTGTGACTATCCCATTCTATACCTGGTAGATTGAAGTCTCCCCCTATTACAATAGTATGATCACGAAACTTCTTCACGACGTTCTGCAGGTTCTCTCTGAGGCGCTCAACTACTACGGTTGCTGATGCAGGTGGTCTATAGAAGCATCCGACTATCATATCTGACCCACCTTTGATACTTAACTTAACCCAGATTATTTCACATTCGCATTCGCTAATAACTTCACTGGATATTATTGAATTCTTTACTGCTATAAATACTCCTCCACCATTGGCGTTTATCCTATCCTTGCGGTATATATTCCATTCTGTGTCTAGGATTTCGTTACTGTTCACTTCCGGTTTTAACCAACTTTCCGTTCCTAATACTGTAAGTAGGCTGTTTATGTTTTCTTTATGTAAGTAGGCTGTTTAGGTTTTTTTATTGGTAACGCCACCTCTGTATGAAAATCACTGGCTGTGCTGTGTGCAGTCTGTGGCTGCTTTGCATTGTTGTAATACTCGCCATTGTAGTGTTAGGCAGCTGGCTGTGAACAGCGCGTAGCGTTGCGCAGTTGGAGGTGAGCCGCCAGCAGTGGTGGATGTGGAGAGAGAGATGGCGGAGTTTTGAAATTTGTCATGAACTGCTATATTTATATATGATGATATCAAGGTAAATACATTGTTTGTTCTCTATTAATATCTTTCATTTGCTAACTATCCCTATCAGTAGTTAGTGCCTTCCATAGTTTGAATCTTTTATTTAGCTGGCAGTAGTGGCGCTCGCTGTATTGCAGTAGCTTGAGCAGCGAAGATTTTTGTGAGGTAAGTGATTTGTGAAAGGTGTAGTTTAATGTTAGTCAGGGCCATGTTTTTGTAGGGATTTTTGAAAGTCAGATTGCGTTGCGCTAAAAATATTGTGTCTCAGTTTAAGCACAGTTATGTATAATTGTTCAAAGGGGACGTTTCAATACTATATGCGCACTATTTCCTTCAATAAGAGATACTAATTCAGGAACCTTGCCCTGGATACTCCTGCAGTTTACCAATATTACGTTAACTTTTCCTGTTTTTGGTCTCTGAGGACGGACGTTCTTTATCAACGATGATAATGTCCTCTTTGGTAAGCCGTCAGGTATTTTATCGTTTCGCCCAAGGGGGGGTCCCTCTAACCTAAAAAACCCCCGTGTGCACGCCACACGTACTCTGCTACCCTAGTAGCTGCTTCCGGTGTGTAGTGCACGCCTGACCTGTCTAGGGGGGCCCTACAGTTCTCCACCCAATAACAGAGGTCGATGCATTTGCAACCATTATAGTCGCAGAGTCGTCTGAGCCTCTGGTTTAGACCCTCCACACGGCTCCAAACCAGAGGACCGCGATCGACTCTGGGCACTATGCTGCAGATATTAAGCTCAGCTTGCACTCCGCGTGCGATGCTGGTTGTCTTCACCAAATCAGCCAGCCGCCGGAAGGAACCAAGGATGGCCTCAGAACCCAAGCGGCAGGCGTCATTCGTTCCGACATGTGCTACTATCTGCAGCCGGTCACACCCAGTGCGTTCAATAGCTGCCGGAAGGGCCTCCTCCACATTACGGACGAGACCCCCCGGCAAGCACACCGAGTGCACACTGGCATTCTTCCCCGACCTACCCGCTAATTGGGGCAACAAAGCGAAAAAATCAGATTATTGCTCTGTAGCAAAAGGCTCGTGACCACACCCCTTCACAGTAACCTACTTAGAAATATCCCTTTACGGCCTCCAAAACTTTTTCGATTGAGCTGTGGTTCACACTGTTGGGCAGTTGATATTGTGTCGCTTGTCGCACGTCACCCTAAAGTGTAGCAGACGCGGTGCACGTTACGTCACGTATGATACGTATGCAGGTTCGCTCTTGAATCATGTATTTTATCGAAAGGACGGCCATGAGATCAGCTTCACATTTACCGTTTCACGCTGAGCAGTGTGTTTACGATTAGCCCACGCAATTCCCCTGTTTAAATGAGGCGAGGCACATTACGACACGAATTACGTCAAAGCTTATCTACGGTCGATGTATTGAGAAGTATGGTGTAATAACTGAGACAGCATTCAAAAGTAAAAGCTAATCATCACGTAATACTAAATGTGAAGGGAAACCAATTAGTATCTTACCGGTGACAGGAACAAGAGATAAGAGGAACGACAAGATAGCAGCTGAAGAACGTCACTCAGCTGACGAAAGTTTCACAGCCGTCCGGATCGAAGCAGGGCGTTACGCAAGGGGTCGGACCACCGATTGTGCAGTCACGAAATATCACGTTAGTAGACCTCTAGCAGTTTATACAGGGCAAGGCCACTCGCATAGAAACAGAGTAGACAGAAATAGGAGCAGTTTCATGCGTTTCCCTGGAAAGTGTGTTAGGTGCCACGCTGTTCATGTTGTATACTAACGGCATGTGTATTAACACCAATCTCAGACATGCTAGAGATGATGTATTTACGTACACTACGAGATCAAAAGTATCCGGACACTTCAAAAACATACATTTTTCGTATTATGTGCATTGTTCTGCCACCTTGTGCCAGGTACTTCATATCAGCGACCTCAATAGTCATTAGACATCGTGAGAGAGAAGAATGGGGTTCTCCGTGGAACTCAAGTACTTCGAACGTGGTCAGTTGACTAGGTATCACTTGTGTCATACGTCTGCACGCGAGATTTCCACACTGCTACTCATCCTTGGTCCTCTGTTTCCGATGTGATAGTGAAGTGGAAACTTGAACGGACACGTACAGCACAACATCGTACAAGCTGATCTCGTCTGTTGACTGACAGAGTCCGCCAACAGTTGAAGAGGATGGTAATGCGTAATAGGCAGACATCTATCCAGACCATCACACAGCAATTCCAAACTGCAACAGGATCCACTGCAAGTACTATGACAGTTAGGCGGGAGGTGAGAAAACATGGATTTCATGGTCGAGCAGCTGCTCGTAAGCCACACATCACACTGGTAAATGCCAAACGACGGCTCTCCTGGTCTTAGGAGCGTAACTATCGGGCGATTGAACAGTAGATAGACGTTGTGCGCAGTGACGAATCAGGTACACAATCTGGCGCTCCGATGGCAGGGTGTGGGTATGGGCAATGCCCGGTGAACGTCATCTGCCAGCATGTGTAGTGCCAACAGTAAAATTCGGAGGAGGTGGTGTTATGGTGTGGTCGTGTTTTTCAAGGAGGGGACTTGCACACCTTGTTGTTTTCCGTGGCATTATCAAAGAATAGGCCTACACTGATGTTTTGAGCACCTTCTTGCTTCCCACTGTTGAAGAGCAATTCGGGGATGGCGATTGCATCTTTCAACACGATCGAGCACCTGTTCATAATGCACGGCCTGTGGCAATAACATTGCTGTAATGGACTGGCCTGCACAGAGCCCTAGCCTGAATCCTGTAGAACACCTTTGAGATGTTTTGAAACGCCGACTTCGCGCCAGGCTTTAGCGACCGACATCGATACCTTTCCTCAGTGCGGAACTCCGAGAAGAATGGACTGCCATTCACCAAGAAACCTTCCAGCACCTGACTCAACGTATGCCTGTAAGAATGGAAGCTGTAATCATGGCTAACGGTGGGCCAACACCATACTGAATTCCAGCATTACCGATGGAAGGCGCCACGAACTTGTAAGTTATTTTCAGCAAGGTGTCCAGATACTTTTGATCACAGAGCGTACAATGAAGCAGTGTCTGAAAAAAGCTGCATAGATATCCGGTCAGCTCCTGGAAAGATTTAACGCGTCACGTTTTAGAATATTGTTCAAGTTTCTAGGATTCTTACTAAACAGGACTAACAAAGGATATCGAAAGTATTGAAAGAAGAGCAGCACGAATGGCCACAGGTTATAGGTTCGTTTGACTCATGAGAGAGTATCGAGGAAACGCTGGATGACCAGAACCGGCAGAAGCGAAGTATACCGCGAAGGCCAGCTTACGAAGTTTCAAGAACCAGTACAAAGTGAGGGACTGAGAAATGTACTTCAGATCTCCAAGTATCGTTCCGTAGGGAACGCGAGGACAAAACCATATTATTCACAGCATGCCCAGAGGTATTTAAGTACTCGTTCTTCCCTCATTCCAAACGTGATCAGAAGTGCCGCGCCGGATTAGCCGAGCTGTCTCAGGCGCTGCAGTCGTGAAGTGTGCGGCTGGTCCCGGCGGAGGTTCGAGTCCTCCCTCGGGCATGGGTGTGTGTGTTTGTCCTTAGGATAATTTAGGTTAAGTAGCGCGTAAACTTAGGGACTGATGACCTTAGCAGTTAAGTCCTATAGGATTTCACACACATTTGAACATTTGATCAGAATTGAAAGAAAGCACAATACGTGCAGTGCTAAATATCTTCCATCATCTATTTCCTATTGCTTTGCAGAGTGCGTATGTAGATGTAAATGTTTATCTAGAAACACCTGAACAGCAAACGGTTGAAGGTGCAAGAAAATTTCTGAAATGCCTCTGAGCACTATGAGACTTAACATCTGAGTTCATCAGTCCCCTACAACGTAGAACTACTTAAACCTAACTAACCTAAGGACATCACACACATCCATGCCCGAGGCAGGATTCGAACGTGCGACCGTAGCGGTCGCGCGGTTCCAGACAGAAGCGCCTACAACCGATCGGCCACACAGGCCGTTGTGGCCGAGCGGCTCTAGGCGCTTCAGTCTGGAACCGCGCGACCGCCACGGTCGCAGGTTCGAATCCTGCCTCGGGCATGGATGTGTGTGATGTCCTTAGGTTAGTTACCTTAGATGTTAAGTCCTTTAGTGCTCTGAGCCATTTGAAACATTTTGAGTGTAAAATCGATTTCAGCCCGAGGCAGAGGTACGTAAATATGCACTTGCGACCTTGGAAAACTTTCTGCACTATTGTTGAACAATGTACACTGTCCAGTCATACTAATGTGCCCACCGCCTATGTTCGACTTCAACCACTCACAGGCGTCAGGTGACAGCAGTGGAGAGAACATAAAGCACGTTGAGGGACGAGGAAAACAGTGCTGTTGTATCTTAATGCGGAAACGCAGTGATTCGTCTGACGGCCAAAAGGATATGAATGTTTGTTTTCGGGCCAAGAGTCGAAGCATTTTCAAAATGGCAAAGTTTGTAACTGTTCGCATGATGGCGTAATTTAAGTACATCGAGCATAGTCAAATGGTGCTATCTAAAACCGCCGGCGAGGCGATTGTGGTGCACCACGGGGCACAGGTGACAGGGGTGAACGACAGTTGCAGTGCAACTGTTGAGCAGCTGACCGTCTAGAAGAACCAACGCGCTACTGAAAGTGTTTCCTCAACGACCACTTATCGAATGGTGTTGCAGCAGGCACCTGATTCTTGCAACCATGTTGTCTGCTGTTCATGTTGGAATATGCACGCCAACATCGCAATTGGACGTCAACTGAGTGGCGACAGGTGGCCTTTCAGATGAATCACGTTCTGTGCTCCTTTGGACAGATGGCCGTTGGCATGCATGGCGTGTAATGTCTGAAAGCAAATACCCTGTAACAATCGTCAGAGCGTTATGGTCCGGGGAATGTTTTCGTGGCACTTTTGTGGCACTCCCTGCGTGATCTCGTCAATCCGGAAGCACACTGGATCAACACAAGTATACATGTATCTTTAGCCACCATGTCCAACTCTCCATGCAGCTTAGTTTTGCTCAGCACGATGGCACATATTAGCAGAACAGCGCAACTTGTCACACATCTAAAGCGAACGTGCGTGGTTCGGAAAGCACCAGGATAAGTTTACCTTATTCCTCTGGCAACCAAACTCCCCCGATTTAATCCGAATCGGGAATCTGTGGGACCACCTCGATCGGGATGTTCGTGCCACGGATCCTCAACCGAGAAACCTGAGCATCAGGTCATGCACCGGCTCCACATACCTGTCGGTACCTTCCAGAACCTCACTGATTCTATTCCTGGACGTCTCGCAGCAGTCTGCGTTGCAAATGGCGGTTATTCAGGCATTTGCTCTGTGATCACACTAATGCGACTGGTAGTGCACCTACGACGGTGCCACATGCGTACACCATTCTGCAGCCTGTGTTCGAGATGCTGCTACATACGATATATCCTCAGACAGGGTTTTTACAAAAGGTATTCCATACACTCACAGCAGATGGTATAAACCAAAATTAGAAACAGGTTCCTAGAAATATATTTCTGACAATATACCGTTATTGACATTTGGGTCATTCTCTTCTACAACTGCCATGCGTGTATTGACACAACAGTAAGTCTTTCAGCGTTCCTTCTTCAAGAATGTAAAAGTCTTGAAAACACAACTGGCTACCTAGATTTGGTCACATTTGTGGAAAACGTGCTCCCGTAAGGTTTTCATTTCGTTGATTAGTGAGTCATTCACACTGGGCTTCAAATGTCTCCATAACTAGAAATCCAAACCATGAGGGCAGATAAGTGAGATGACTATGGATCCCATTAACAAGTCTGTCGCTCATCAAACGTCTGGATTAGGGACAGTGATGGGTTTCCACTTCTGTACACTCCTACTTTATTGGTTGAATACTGTCTCCAGTAGTGCAATAATCTGCACAACAGTAATTGATGATGTACTGCAGCGACTGACCACTGACATTCAACACAGTCACAGCCTACACAAGAACTGTGATTGCTGTGTGCAGATGCATGTTGTGTTGGTGTCCCTTCGCTAGCAGCTCAAGGTGGTGCTGACTTCACTCACAATACTTGATGGCCTGGCCAATGGGCGTCACTGTCAGGGGCTGGTCTAGGGGATCCAGGGGAGAACAGAAGAAAAATTTTCGAATTAAATGCATATTTGTAGTGATGTATCTTTTCCTTACTAGTTTTAACTCCTGAATACTTGCTTTTTTCTGGTTTAAAACTGTATTTTTACTATGGTTCAAGTTTTAAGGCTATACATTTCCCAAAAGCTCGGAAATGATGCATATATTTTCCTGGAAATTAATTTGTGTTTAACGGAATACTGCTGAAGACTGTTCACAGTTTTTGATCCTCCCTCCTCTGTTTCCCTACAGCATAAGGTTAGCTGCTTGATATGCATAATACATGATGGCTTATAAGTCTGCGCCAAAATTTTGTATAAGAAGTTGCACCGTGAAGCACTAACCCAGTTACTGCGTCTGCCTGAGTGTAGCACTAAGGCTGTGAGGTCAGACAGCAAGGCCTCAGTCTTGCCCACCTTGGTATTACGTGTTAGGCTGACGTCTATTACCCTATGACACGCTCAACTGCTATTCCATTAGCCGTTGCTACAGTAGCTCTTTTTCATCAGAACAGCGACGTTCTATAATTCAATTTCTAGTGATAATCTACAACCAGGATGATTGTCGTTTAACTTAAGTTCAAAATCTAATATGTCTGAGTCACTTTCTTGTCTCGGAACAGGTCACATTAACAGTAGGGACAGGTCAGGCTAATTGTAGCTGTTCTGGGCTTTTCAAACTTTTACTCGAGGAGAGTGCTGTACACTTTGAGTATGACTTTTAGACCCGTACTGGTTTAACAAGGGCACAGTCAGGCGTCAGACTCCCGCTACTCTTCCCTCCGCCCTTCTTGTAACTCTGCAGAGGAGAGCCTGAGCGTAGTGTCTCCGTCATGTGGCTCTGGCTGCGCCTCTACTAGCCCCTCTGGTCGGCTGTCCTGACAGTTAGCAGTCCCTGGCTGTGAGCAGAGGCTGCCGCTGGCATTTGTCGCGTTATCACCACTCCAACCGGCTGCGGCTGCCGCGCCACCTATCGCTGAGAAGTCCCACGTAGTGCATGCGCCTGGAAATGCGACGCAACGGGCGCGCAGCAGATGTTCCACCGTTAACGCAAAGACAATTCCAACAGAAGATCATGTTGCCATCTTTGAAGTGACAACCCATACAGACAGTTAATTTACTCTAACGCTAAAATTCCATTTATAACACGTGATAGTGTATTGTAAAATATATTTGTAATGTTAAATGATAAGCACATGGCAAATAATTAACCTTAAAATCTAAGCTTTTACTGCCGTAAATGTTATAACTTTAAAATATTCCGCGTTATTATGCCGCGGCAGAATGGTTTCACATTAAAATCCTACATTCCGTCCACCTCTGTGGAAGACATTTTCAGGGAGGATCGTAGCTTCTCTGAGTGTCCAATTCACACCCTGGATCGATACTGATTGCCGCCAAATTTAGTTTATACGTTTCCTGCACTTTCGCGTCACGCCAGTGCTTTGATTACCCGTGCACAATTGGTCATTGTCGGTTGCCGTTGTCCGCTGTTCCTGTCACAGCATGGTGGAAGACTCATACACATCTTCTTCAGCACCGGGGTCCAGATGTCTTTCAGTTTCAGTCGCCCTTCTTCGTACTGAAATTCCTGCGGTGCTTAAAAATCTCTGTGGCGTCTGTGTATAGCCTCTCATGGTATCCACTTTTGACTGCCGGGACGTGGGTCCTATCTAAATTAATGTGGTGGTCAGAATCACTTTAAGTTGGCCAAAGATGCCTGCGTGTAGTTGTGGGGAGGTATATGTATTTACTACAAAACGAACGGTCCAAAACCGACTAGAAGAGCACAGGGGCAGCTGTAGAAGGATGGCGACTGACAAATCAGCTGTTACGGAACACGCTTTGCAGCCAGGAAACCACCATAGTCATTTTTGTGACTCAACTACTGACTGCACAAGCGTATAGCATGAAAGGCTATACACAGAGGTCCAAGAGATTGTGAAACAACCCTTAAATTTCAGTACGAAGGAGGAGTACTAGAAACTGAATGACATGTGGCTCCCAGTGCTGAAGAAGATGTGTTTGAGTCTTCTACCACGGGGTGATAGCAACAAAGAATGATGGCAACCGACAACGGCCAGTTGCTTCCGGTTTTTCTAAGCACTAATGTCACGCTAAAGCGCGGGTGCACACGCAAACGGAAACCTGCTGCAGTCAGAAATGAACCAGAGTGTGAGTCGGACAATCAAAAAAGCTACGATCCCATTTGCGAATATCCTCCAAAAACGGAGACAAAACGTTGGCTTTTAATGTGAAATCCATTTGATCACGGCAGAGTAGCCCGTAATATTTTATTAATTGTGAAAAAATTCATTCTTTCGTAATTTTATGACTTCGATTACGCAATTAATTATCTGAGATAAGTTTAATTACCCACATGCTTAAGAAGAACGACTGTTGCTCCTCAGAATGAATTAGGTGCGCAAGACTAAAATATTTCCAGTTTAAACGGCTAGCTCAGGGCCGAAGAGGCCAGTTGGGAACCGATGCGTCGTTCTTATTATCATCACGGCATAACGCCGATGCAGCGGAAGGCAGGTCACCAGGCGAGTGTTGTCACACAATCTCCCAGCGAAGGAACCAAAACAGCAAACGCCGCTATACGGTATAATAGGACACCATGAGTTAAAACTCTGTACCTTCAAGCGCCAGAACGTCACTACACTTGTCAATTTGCAGAAAGACCCAAGCTCGACAACGTAGAATAATTACTGAGCCACCACAGCAAAACAAGGAGTGCTGATGAGACCAATAAAGGAGGGCAAATTCGCTCGTGCACCCAGAGCAACTGCGTCACAGCTGTAGTCTTGGCTCTTGAAATAACTGGAGTTTCGGAGCTGCTCGAGGACACATTCACTCGTGCCGCCATTCTGTCCGTGTAGCTACAACCAGAGAGAATGACGATCTACTCAGTTTCAGTAAAACTACGGTAAGCTGGTCAAATGTGGCCTGCTTGTTTAGCAGTCGCTTGTTGACTCCAACTCTGAGATGCAGCCAACTGGTGCAAACAATGGCCATGGTCTGCTGTTGCTGCCACCTGGATCACAGATGTCAGCAAAGAATACTGGTGTGCTGCCAGCCATGCTACCACAAAAGGTCATTCGTGGATGACCTGCAGGATGTCATATTCAAGAAGTCTGGATGTGGTGCGTTCATGGCCCCTTGCCGACGCCTGAACAACTGTTGCAGCCTTAGTCCATCTGTGGTGGGTAACCAGTGCCTAGCATTCACAGGAACTGAGGTACTACATCATACAGTCAGCTTCCCTTACGCAAGTGTGCGACAGACTGTGTACAATATCGATAAATATATCAGTTAAATGCTTAACTTTGACAACTAACGAAATCTTAGATTATGCTACTAACACGAAAAGGAAAAAAAAAATATTTTGGTATGCAGTAGTATGCTAACTTCCGACCCTTAACACGGCATTTCGTTGCCTTACCCACTGTACTACTACAAGTCACATGCCTTCTGTGCTTTATTCCGCATGATTCCAATTAAGAGAGACGCTGGCTGACTTCGTTGCCAAATGATGCAGGAGTAAGGCGTAAATGCATGAAATTTTGGAATGTTTCCTCTATCAGGCTTCACAAAATTCCTTTGCGTTGTTACTTAATAGTTTTAAACACGTTTTTGATAGTTAATAAGTAAACCATTTAGCTGAAAATAGTACACGAAGTCACTAGTAATTTCAGCTAACACTCATGTGATATACATATGCAGAGAAAAACCTTTTGAAATTTAATGATTTTTAAAAATTGTTAATTACATAAGAATAACAGGTATTTTGTAAGAATATTGCCTGAAACTGTTTCTTTATGTTTTAATTATTCACAGTAACAACACTACATAACATATTTCTAACAAAGGAAAATAATCTGTTATGAACTCACTTTCCACCTTGACGTATCCTGGTGATTCTTCAGTAACACAGTCACTAAATCCGAAGCTAAAACCACTCAATGCGTTTAAAATAACAAATAATAGGTGTAAAGAAATCAGACTGAACCGAACGAGAGGACCATACCGAAATCCAAAAGCTCTTGGGACAGTTTTCGAAAAATTGGCAGGAGGATCGATCGGTAACAGGTCTCAGGAGCTTACAGAACAGTAACTTCTGATAAAGAACCGAAAATGACGTCACTACCGACGCTAACCTACTGCACCGATCGGTATGAACGATATAGGCCCCTGGCCTCTGTACGACGCTCTTATCCTGGTGAATAAATGTAATTACAGATCCCGCTGTGTTTCTAACGCCTCCAGGTGTTTGGCCGGACCACTCTCCCTCACACTGTGCTTGGCCCCTTGTGTACCTGGTTCAAAGCAGCACTGAATATGTCAAGACTTATCACCTCATGAGGAATGTTATTAACATAGATAGTGAAAATATATGTTTAGCACAGAAATGTTAATCAACAGTAACATCGTAAATATCAGAAACTGTAAATGTCTTAAAAAATGGTTCAAATGGCTCTGAGCACTATGGGACTTGACAGCTATGGTCATCAGTCCCCTAGAACTTAGAACTACTTAAACCTAACGACAGCACACAACACCCAGCCATCACGAGGCAGAGAAAATCCCTGACCCCGCCGGGAATCGAACCCGGGAACCCGGGCGTGGGAAGCGAGAACGCCACCGCACGACCACGAGATGCGGGCAATGTCTTAAAGCAGTCTTCTCTTTCAGTACAACATCGTAATTTTAAATGCACGAACATTTTGTAAAAGTTGTAATACATGTGCTCGGCAATTACGCTATAGTTGTCTTCAAATATACCTATACTTAATTCATTTCCGGAGTGTTGGTCAGTTGGATAGATGTGTACTACTTACTTGTACTTTCATAAGAATAGATATTCGTATTATTTTTAAAAGATCTCTGTGTTACTTTGTATGGAAGTGGTTTGGCCTATCGATACGAAGCAAGAAGCAGCTTGGAGACAAATATAGACGGTGAGTCTCCTAATAGCTGTTAGGCGCATTTTCTTTGGTGTTCCAGCAGATATTTGCAATTTAGTTTTTTCAAGGTGTACCTGCATTCGGCCGAGAGAAATACTGTTCACCATGTCTTTCATGTGACGCCTATCGTCAGTGCAAAGCGTCGCTTTGTTTCCCATTGCAAACAAAATTATTTTTAAAGTGGAATTTTATGTGCCCATTCGACAGAGAGGTCCCATATTATTCTAGTTCGATATTCGTTTAATCGATCTTTATTAACAAGGGAAGTTCTCCAGCAGCGGCAGCACTGCCGTAATCCGCAAAAGACTGCTACTACCATGCAGCAGCGCTGTGCAGTTGCTGCTGGAGTATTATACGCTTTAGCTATTACTGTTCCTGTTAGTAAATATAGATAAAACGAATAAAGCACTAGACCGAACTGTGACCGCTCTATCAAATGAGAATGTAAAATTCCGATCTAAAAATCATTTTCTTTGTATCAGACCCACAGCAAGCCACTAACTGAGTAATTACGAAACAATTGGCAAGACTAAATTGTAAAAATGAGAGTCATATCTAGTCTACAATTTTTTCTTGATAGCTGTTTCGAATTTTTGTTGTTCCCCAGTGGCTTTGGCTCATAAATATTTTTGTACGGACTTAAGTTCGATGTAGGAATTGAAAGTAGCTTCTGGACGATGTTCCGACAGCCATGGACAAAATTCCGTAATGGGTAATTCATCCAGCACATTCGAATCAGCAGACAGACTGGAAATGCAAATTAGAGTAGCGTATGCCAGTGACTATAAGCACAATCTGAATACATCCTCCTGGATTGCGAAGTACTCAATGAACGATATTAGGCAGAGTTTCAATGGAAGTACATGTCGCGACGGTGAGTTGGGCGTCACCTCTTAACCCAAATCCTCACCAGCCCCTTACTCTCCGATGTAACATCTGGGGCTGTTGTATTACTGTACTACTTACCTCCTCTGTGTTTCCAGTAGACATTCAGCCCCGACATAGGAATCACCGTTACAACGATGTAAAAGGGCCAGCATCAACAGGAGTAAAAACAAGCAGGCCACAACGATTTTCTTTCAGTCTTTATATTCACTTGGTAATCTTTTCTGTACGTACGATATAAATGACCAAAAAAATACAAAGCAAAGTGTACATTGCAAATTATTTACGGAATATGTTTAGGTATTAGGAGGTAACATCAGCAGAAATTCGGTGTGTTTGTTAGTTACATCTTCCATTCATCATTTGAACGATTCTGTTATCGAAATAATGGGGAACGGGTCAGTTTACAGGTAAACGTAATGTACGGTTAGTGCTAACATTAATGGAGTAATTATTTGCTTTCTTACGTCTACCTACGTCATCACGCTTAAATACCAGTTGGGAAATTCTTTTATAAAGGATTTCTGTTTTTGAATGGAAAGTGGTCTATGAATGAGAAGGACCTGTTCAGGAGAGATGATGTTTATTTAGATTTAAAACTTGCTTAGCTACCTGTCAGACATTTTTTGGTACTTGACAAATTATAAAAAATTTTTTTTTGCTATATACTGAACTTCTTTCTCAGCCACTAAGTACTTCATTAATGGATAATAAGAGTCATATTTCCCTATAGCGTTGTAGTGTGTTTTGTTGTGGTCTTCAGTCCAAAAAGTAGTATCATTATTGTTACAGATCTGAAGATGGTTCTAGATGAGCCGAAATCGGTCATATGAATAAACATTTTGCAGTCAACACGGATTATAAGTAACATTGTAAAATCACTGATTGCGACTATCCTATCAGACATTATGTCTGTTTTTGCAAAATTCTCTTCTTTGGTTAGGACTAGTTTTCCATCGCAGCTTTTGATATTCATACAGCTGGTTTTTTTCTCCAAAGGTCTCTTTAATTTTACTGTAGGAGGCATCTATCTTAACCCTAATGATATATCCTTCTACATGCTTAGCCACTTTGCACTTATTGTTGATCTCATTTTTGAGACATTTGTATTCCTTTTCGCCTGCTTCACTTAATGCATTTTTATATATTCTCTTTACAACGATTAAATTCATTATTTCTTGAGTTACCCAAGGATTTCTACAAGCTCTCCCCTTTTTACCTACTTGATCCTCTGCAGCCTTCACTATTTCATCTCATTCATCTTCTGCTGTATTACTTCCCCTGTTCTTGTCAATCGTTCCTTAATGCTCCCTCTGAAACTCTCAACAACCTCTGGTTCTTTATGTTTATCCAGATCCCATCTCCTTAAATTCCTACGTTTTCGCAGTTTCTTCAGTTTTGACCAACAGTTCATAACCAATAAATTGCTGTCAGAGTCCACATCTACCCCTGGAGATGCCTTACAAACGGTTGAAGTATAGATGTCAACATTCTTTTCACTTGAGCTGTCGTCTCTGGGAGGAAAGTGTACTGTAGGTCGCGAACAGACCCCTTGTATCTGTAAAGATGTTGTTTCTACGTCACGGAGAACGCATCTGCTTTAGTGTACGATATTAGTGCGACAATTCTTGGGTGTTCCACTGTAAGCGGAAGTACCATGACTTGGAATGTGAGAATTATCATTCTCACTCCTGTCCATTGCATTCAGCAAGGAAACAGAAAAAACACTGTTTCATGTGATACCAGGGCACGAAGATATTTAGTGTTTTGGATTGTAACTGCACGTGCTTATACTGAGTTTCAAAGATGGCAGAAGTTTTACGCCAGACTTCTGCAGACTTTGAGGATGGTGGCAGCCCTTCTGACAGCCGTTGTGTCACACGAAATGAAACGTTATTAGCTCACGGTTTGGAATGACGTAATAGAATTTCATACTTGTAAGCGAATGTGTATTTTAATCTAATAATCTATATTAACAAGTAAATTATGGGTCCTCGTCAACGTATATCACAAACGAAAGGAAAGTAATTGGAAAAAACCAGCACCCAGTGACAAGAGCAGGTTTTTGCCCATAACTCATTATGCTCATTACGCTGACTTCACAGAATACACACTGCATACCTAAAAATATCCATGACGGCCGCGTCTTCTGCTTTTCTAAGTACTGAATATAGTAAGCACTTGAGTGAAGAATGGTGAAACCCATTCCAGTCTACTGCCTTAAGAGAAATTAAATAACGAGACGTATACTGAAAAGGAAGGTGGTTGTGTGGATGAAGTTAATGGCCAACTGACCAAGCAGACAAGCGGTATAGGGCATACATCCCGATATTACTACTGAAACTTCTTTATTTAAATGAGTGTGTCTGCACTTAAATTGCAGAATGACTGAGAAGATAAAACTTATACGTTATTTGATTCTGAAACAGCTGAGTAAAACTGAACGTACTGAGCCTACTTTCTCTTTACTTTTTCTTATTATGTCAACATTGACCCACAGTATTCTAGCGCTACGCAATATGACTGCTCAAAAAAATTACAACCTGATTCAAATAATTAATGTAAAAGAATAACCCTGACTAAAAAGAAATCTCAACAATAATCTATACATTTCATTAAGCACTTACCTCACAAAAATCTTGATTACGGGAACTACTGCAATACAGCGAGCGTCAATACTGCCGGTTAAATAAAAGTTTCTAACTACTAAAGCCACTATCTACTAATAGGCATGTGGTTAGCAAAAGAAAGATTTTGTTGCAAACCAAATAATGCGTTTTTTACCTTAATAATGTGACATCCAGTTCAGACATGAATATAAATCGTCATTGACATCTAGTACAAAGGTATATAATCTTGAATAATATTCAATCTCCAAGTCGAACTTGTACATATCGTTAGCCTACGCTAACACTTCAGACCTCTACTCTCCATCAATGATAACTTCTCACATCTAACATCTATCTCTGCTCGATGTTCACCTCCAACTGCCCAACAGTACTGGTGATTAACTTTCAGCAACGAGTCCGACCACCCACAGAGTCTTGTCGTTGCGTATGAAATCTTACGGGACTTAACAGCTAAGGTCATCAGTCCCTAAGCTTACACACTGCTTAACCTAAATTATCCTAAGGACAAACATACACACACCCATGCCCGAGGGAGGACTCGAAACTCCGCCGGGACCAGCTGCACACTCCACGACTGCAGCACCTGAGAGCGCTCGGCTAATCCCGCGCGGCCCACAGAGTCTCTTACAAAGAAAGCGCAGTCAGAGATCCAATGCAATGCGCTACAAAGCGCTGCCAACACAGAAGCTGCCCACTTATACTATGACAGAAGACAACTAGCGATGTTCTTATTCGGTGCATGGTACCAGGCATGCGAGCACGGGAAATTCAGGATGATCTAAATTTGCCCCCATGAACCATGGACCTTGCCGTTGGTGGGGAGGCTTGCGTGCCTCAGCGATACAGATGGCCGTACCGTAGGTGCAACCACAACGGAGGGGTATCTGTTGAGAGGCCAGACAAACATGTGGTTCCTGAAGAGGGGCAGTAGCCTTTTCAGTAGTTGCAGGGGCAACAGTCTGGATGATTGACTGATCTGGCCTTGTAACATTAACCAAAACGGCCTTACTGTGCTGGTACTGCGAACGGCTGAAAGCAAGGGGAAACCACAGCCGTAATTTTTCCCGAGGACATGCAGCTTTACTGTATGGAGTAGCATGGAGAGCTGCATCAAACCAGTCTCAGGACTGAAGACCACAACAACAACAACTAAATTTGCTTGTAGCAGAAAAGCATAAGTATGTGGGGTAGACTGCACCATACCTACGCACTCGCCACTGATGATGAGAATACATCTTAGAACAGGATGAATTCAGTGGTTTCATTTATTATTACATTATGAAAATTTAGCTTCTCCGGGATATGTCGAATATTGAAATATCTCAAAAACTATCGGTATTTCGACTGGTAAACATTTCGTCAATTTCGAGGCAGAAATGACGAAACCCAGCTGCATTCCATAAAGTTATTTGAAAAATGTTAGGAATTTATTGGCCGTCGCGAAAAGATGTCTTTCTGAGCGACTGATACATCATTCTCTGACTAACACTTTGCAGTGTTATTAACAAACGGATGAAATTCATGGACGTTTCTCTAGGAAAGAGATCTCACAGGGAGATGGAAGAAGTTTTCCTAGCTGCCTGAAATCACACTTCCTACGGACTGTTGCAAATTCCCAAAATTCGCGAAATGTTCCTCTTAACATTAACAAAGTGGCTTAAATATTAGATGGGTGCTGTATTCGGGCTGTCCTTCTGAATATGTTCATGAAACACCGCAACGTACTAGACGATCACTTTCACCACATAAGTGATTTTTTTCCTTGGCTGTAAAACACCTGAATTGCAGATAAATCACGTGGGAAGCAGTTAAGGCTGTCTCAGTTTCATAATAGGAGTAGAGGATGCAGATACTATTCGAAATACCTCACTTTAGTATCCATTTGCAAGTAATGACTACGGACGAAGAAAGTAAGAGAGAAAAAATACCCGCCTGTGTATCTTCAAATTGATTGAAGTCGTCCTAACGACCCATATGCAGAGACACTGTACACTGTCAGAACTGAAATTATGTTCCACGGCATTTTTCTTGAATAACTCGAAAACCATGTTCTCTAATGAAAACATATCCCAGTACAAAATTGAGCTAGATTGAATTTCCTGCAGTAAGATCCCGTTCATATTATTCTGTTGGGCTAATTGTCTGCACGTAGCGAGTGACAGAATGCGAATATTTCACGTGTGTTTACTGCGAGTTGCCTAGAACCTATAGGTAAGATCAACTGATTCATCCTGTATATTGACACTCTGTTAATAATGTCAAAAATGATTCAAATGGTTCTGAGCACTATGGGACTCAACTTCTGAGGTCATTAGCCCCTAGAACATAGAACTACTTAAACCTAACTAACCTAAGGACATCACAAACATCCATGCCCGAGGCAGGATTCGAACCTGCGACGAATAACGTCGATAACTCTTTCAGTCTGTTCATGGATAGTGTTGTTGCATACAGAAATATTGCATGATTAGAAAGTAGATGCTAAATTAAAGTTAGTTTGCAAATTATTAACGTTCTCTAAAAGGGCTTGCAGCTGAGACAGGACAAAACAATTTTAATGCGACTGTAGTAAATTAGCGCAATGATCTGATTTTTTCTAATTATGTTGCAGGATGAAATGTAGGGGAACTTCGCAGTAGATCCGACAGGTGTTAGAATTTGGTAACTCAGTATAAATTTTCTTCAAAACCGGCCATTAAACCAATTATCCACTACGTATGTAATCAGTTTCGAGAATTCCTCTCACATCTGGAAATGGCATAAAAATCACAAGAAACTATGTTAATCATCTGTCAAGCACGTCACGTCACTAATGAACCTTACACATTAATTCCCAACTAAATAAGGTAGATAGACCAAGGCTCGCAACGACGTACCTTAGTACTGTTCACAGTATGGTACGAGATGGCTGATTTCTGACCGAATCATGAGAAATACTGTGTTGTTTGATGCTTTTGCGACAGTCTAATTGTAAGTATGGTTCTTGCGCGAGATGTCGGAAGTCTTTGTGAAATTTCCTTCTTAGGAGCAAATGACTGACATCTTCAGATGCAGCGCACAAACTGCTGAGTTATGACCGAAGCCTTTTATTTGCGCCCGTCAGAGAAGATACAGTGCCTGCGTGAACGCATCGAATTCGGTGACCAATAGCGCAGATATATGATCACTAGATGGAGACACAGCTATTGGAGGTTAAACGCGTGTTTCGTCTCCAACGAAATTCAGACTTCTTTTAGGCTCAAAGGTGATTTCGTTTTAAGAAGGCCTGTTGACTCTAAGATTCGCTAGCTACGGGATGTCGTACATTGGAGACATTTGTCGCACCGTTGAGGACAGATGAATCGAATATCGACGACACACGCGTCTAGATCAACCATAGATCTGCAGTGGCCGTCTGTCTCAATACAGGACACAGTATGGAATACAAAAAAACATCAAAATTCTCTCGCCGACCTCTTTGTGCTTTGGACAGCGCTATTAAAGGACCAGAGTAAATTCGCATATTGACTAATCTGCTGAACAGGTACACAGGATACGATTTTAGCACAGCATGGGATTCAGCACTGGTCATGTTAAATTCACAGCGACAGCAAAGAAGAGATACTGGATGACAATGGCGAGGATGGGCACACGTCAGCTGGGACACGTAGGCCGAAGGCAGCGTACAATTTGACAGCCTCTACGCATGTGTCAAAGCTGTTGGCTCATTGTCCGACAGGTGGCGTAGCTTTCCCTCTCACTACCCATCAGGATGTCTGCACTGTCTGTCACCGAATTTGGCGTGGTCACGCCTCCGCACTTTCTTCTCAGACTGGCGTTTATAGGAGACCTCGGTCACCGTCTCAGTGTTCCCTATTGCCTGCTGCTCTGAGTTTCCAGCGTCGGAGGGTGGTATGGGACTTCCAGTCGATCGCCACACCCTCAACGCTCACTCCAATTATGTCACAGACGCTACAGTCTGGAACCGAGAGACCGCTACGGTCGCATGTTCGAATCCTGCCTCGGGCATGGATGTGTGTGATGTTCTTAGGTTAGTTAGATTTAAGTAGTTCTATGTTCTAGGGGACTAATGACCTCAGAAGTTGAGTCCCATATTACTCAGAGCCATTTGAACCATATGTCACAGGAATGGTTTGATTGTACAATTGAAAAATTTTACTCTTACACCAAGACGGTAAGACCGATATCCGGTGACGCTGTACCCCCACCCCCAAAAGCTAAAAAAGAAGACCTGTCTCTGCAGAGTGTTGGCAGCACCTGAAGAAGTCGGTCAGCAGCCCCGACGATTGTGGGAATATCATAAAGACATGCAACGTCTGAAGCTAGAATCATATGGTGCAGTATGTGAAAGGTGATCACTAATCAGTTTGAAAATATCTCGTTTTACACATTTCAACTTTTAAATTCAGCTTTCGTCTGCTACCAGTGACGATTACAATGTATTTATATTTTACACCATGCATTTCGGCAAACGATTTCAATTTTCAGGTGCATTTTCCCCTGTGTACTACTCCATTTTTTGTAACTTTTACTAAAAAATGGAGTAGTGGAGTAGTACAAAGAGAGAAACGCACTTGAAAATGGAAATAGTTTCCCGTAACGCATCGTGTAAAACATTTAAAAAAATCGTCATCGGTAGCAGAAAAGTTATTTATAAACAAACCAATTGTTTTCATAGTCACGGGTTTTCAGCAATTTTAATGCATCATACCAGATAATAAAACTCTTTTCTGTCGCCCTATCCATCGTTTTTACACCTGTTGTGTAGAAGGCGCTGTTCCTTTGCAGGTTTCTTTACAGTGAGTGTATAAAAAGCAGCGCCCCCCACATCATGAACTGTTCTTCTAGATACATGTCTATCCTGTGCATTGTCAGCTACTCTTTTAAACTTGAACCATTGCTGCCCTACATTCTCCTGGCAGACCAAAACATTTCCTCTTTGAGGCATGGTGCTACTGCCTCTGTATCTAACATAATGAACATATAATTCCTTCTGCTCCTTTTATTTCCTCGTGTTAATCATTGGTACTTTCGGGAATATTGTTACTACGACTGACTCATGGCCACCGATCTAAGTCTCGAAATGGTCATCTTCCAAAAGAGTAGGTCTGTTCGTTGTCATTAGATATAAAATACAGTGTCTGATCAAAGGTGTTCGTACATTTATTAGGGGACAATAGCATGGTGCGTGTCCACCCCTCCCCATACGGCCTGACAACCAGGAGTGGCCGGCAGAATTGGCCAAGCGGTTCTAGGCGCTACAGTCTGGAACCGTGTGACCGCTACGGCCGCAGGTTCGAATCCTGCCTCGGGCATGGATGTGTGTGATGTCCTTAGGTTAGTTAGGTTTAAGTAGTTCTAAGTTCTAGGCGACTGATGACCTCAGAAGTTAAGTCCCATAGTGCTCAGAGCCATTTGAACCTGGAGTGTTGGCCTTCTTTTCATAGCAGGACTTTTTGTCATCCGCTGCACCCTTACAGCACAGTGGTTCGTCGACGATATGATACGTCCTGTTTTGTTTCCCTTCGTAGTAAACCATCGTGAGCTTACATTTCAGAAGGATAATGCCCTCCCTCGCACGGCGAGATTATCTACTGCCTGTCTTCGTTCTTGACAAACCCTACATTGGCCAGTTAGATTGCCGAATCCCTCCTCAACTGAGAAAGTTTGGGGCATTTTGGGCAGTGCCCTCCAACCAGCTCAGGATTCTGACGAGGTAATGCGCCAATTGACCAGAATTTGGCACGATATCTCTCATATGTCACGTCTATTGATTTCTGTCCCATGCTGGTAATTCTTTCATGGTGGATCGTTTTTTTATGTCTTAGAGTGTATAAGGAACGATCAAAAAGTTTATTTTTGAAGGCGTTAATGCAGCGTATATGAAAGCCAGCGCGATTCCGACAGGGCCATACACGCACCGACATGCAGGCAAGGGATTGGTGTTGCCTTCGAATGGAGACTTTTTGATCGATCCTTGTCTAATCTTAAGAAATCTCATTTCTGCCACCAATACAGAGAAGAACAGAGTGCAGAATGTGTAAATTGAGCTTGAGTGTAATTTGTATGATGTATTTAATCTACTGTGTTACATGCGACTTTATTGGTATACGTTTTTTCTCGTACATCTTGTTAGTAGTTTAAGGCTTGAGCTGCTTCGTATGTTACAAATAAATAAAAAGTAAGTGGCATCTTGATAAACTCCACAGCCTTGCATCAAGAACAAGGGACTCGTGATCTGAGCGCTACCTCTTCAGAAGATTTCAGCGTTGTGCGTTGTGGCAGAGTACAGATAGGCCCCTCACATGTACAGCATTCCCAGTGCTAGCGGGAACCGTTACTTACTACAGGGTGCGGCGCTTAAATCCAGACAAATGAAACTTTTTTAAAAAAGCAAATTTATTAAAACAAAATACATAAGAAAATGAAAATCCATTCACATAGGCCTATAACTAGTGGTATCTTTCAAGAGTAACATTACTCGACGTAACCCCCTTCAGTCGCAATGACCACCTCCAATCTAGCTCTGAAGTGATCACACGCACTCTTTAAAACAGCGCTGTCCGTATTCGCGAATGCTGTTTCGTTAGCGGTGCGTAGGAGATGCGACAGTAGGGTACCTCGTTTTACTGGTAACTCTCGACTACGCTGCAAACATAGTGGTCGAGGGGATTCAAATCCAAGCTATTTGGGGTCAGAACTTCTTTGACCAGAAAGGTGTCAACGTTATCCGAGATCTAGGTTTGGACTAAATGGCCGGTATGAGGTTCCCCTCTGCCATCCGATGCATTGCTCGCTCGCTTCCATTCAATACTGACGCCAATTTCCTCAGCGATTGACCCGATTCCTCCGAAATCAGCCCCTGAGCCTTTTCGACCACTGACGCATTTCGTGACACGTGTATCCTAGAATGAGGTTTCCTCACTAGGTTATCGGAACCTTCACAACACTTCTCCGAAGTATTACATTTGGCCACAGTATCCTAAACAGTTGATCTCGGGTACCCAAAGAATCGATAATCGCGGCTCTTCTGTTGTACTCCAGACTTGTCAATGACATCTCGGCCATTTAGAAGTTCTGGCTGTTTACTAGACGCCTATGGCTTACAAGAACGCCAGTCGCGACCTCCGGCGGAACTACGATAAGGCGGGAAATTCACATTGAAATATGTCCGGATTTAACCTCTGCATTCTGTATATTCGGTAGCAAAGAGGAGGGAATGAACACATATAGTATATGTTGCACTGAATACTGAATGTCATCGCATTCAACGGCAGGACTTCTGCGATTTTTATCGCCGTATAGTGAACAACACTTCGATCTTATATGTGAAAATTACGACTTTGTCAACGTTCTGAGGACTTTTTCCGACTGTATTTCTTAAATCATCTGCATAACGCAAGTATCTCTCAAAGTTTCCGACCAGTGCTTTCAAACGCTACATTGTTTCAAGTAAAATTTCTTGAACGTGATGTTACAGCGATGTACTGCAGAGCACTGATGTAAACATATTATTATTATATATTTTATTGTAACTAAAGAAATATACCATAGAAACACTACCCGAGACAGCGACAAAGGAGGGTCTCCAGATGTCATACGAGGAAAACCACTACAGGAAAAATCTGCACTAAAAATGGAACATGCAACGATTTTACACGTATCCTCCTTTAAATACACTGGAGAGATCGTACCGCGTTCAGGGTTGGCCAGCAGTGCGAAGATAGAAAGGAAACAAGACACTTCAAAAGACATACAGAAGCACATGAGACGACTATTGCACAATGCGAAATTGCAATATTACAAAAAGCTTGTTTTACTTCAGAGTACACAACTGTTGGAAGGCAGTATTGTACAACCTGAAAAATGGGAGCGTAAAATTCTTAGGAAAGTCTATGACTCCACATAAGAAAATGCAAAGTGGATGATGACAAGAACGTCTGACCTGTACCCTCTTATAGATAAGATATAACTTAAACCTTGCGGAAGAGACGCCTGAAATTCTGATGTGTGTACACAATACAGTCACATTAATGTGACCACCTTCCTAAAGCCTGAATAACCATCTTTCGCAGCGAAGACCTCTGCAAGACGTGCAGTGCTCTTATAGAATGTACCGACAGGTATGTGGAGTCATACCGACTCCACTGCAGTGGCCAGATGCTCTAGATTTTCCGACTGAGGATCCAGTGATTGAAAATCGCAATTACGTGATTCCGCAGATTATCGATTGGGGTTAAATCCAGGGAGTATGGCGCCAGGGGAGTATGGTAAACTCATCCTGGTGCTCTCTGAACAACGAACGTGTACTTCGAGCTGCGCGACACGTTGCACTGTCCTGCTAGTAGATGCCATTGTGGCGAAGAAAAACGAATTGCACGTAAGGGTGGACATGGTCCCCATAGACTGATGCACACAGGTGTTGATCCATTTAGCATTCCAGAATGACGACCTCAGCCAGGGAATGCAACTGACATATTCCACAGACCGTATTGTTACCTCCGTGCTTGCTTTCAGTCTTTTTACACTGTACTCTCCAACAGTAATTTGTTCGATGGAGCATGACACGTGATTCATCTCAAACGGCCACCTGTTTCCACACAATGGACGTCCAGTGACGGACTGGCGTGCAAGTTCCAGCCTTCGTCCCCGATGAACAGGAGTCAGCATAGGTGCAGGAGTCAGATACCTGCTGGAGTGGTCCATACGCAGCACTGTTCGCTGAACAGTCATTGAGCAGACACTTGGTAGCCCCTTGGTTCATCTGGACGTTCAGCTGCTCAACTGTTGCACGCCTATTCACCTGTACACGTCTCCGCAGCTGTGGTTCACCATTGTCATCTACGGCCACCCGTGAACCACAGTTCATTGGAGCCGGTTTCGAATAAGGCCATTTTACCATGCACGATGTACTGTACCACGTCGGCACGTTAACAGTTAACAAACATTGCAGTTTCAGAAGTGCCTCCACCCCGGGCCTGAAAGCCAGTTATCTCGTTCTTTTGGACTTAAGGTAAGTCGCTCCGTTTTCTCATTACGACAATTACTGCACAGTTTTCCGTTACCTCCTCCCCCCGCCTCCCCGACACAATGCCCACAGCCTCCAACACACTTTATATACAATTTCACTGCTAGTGCTGCCATCTACTGTCTGTGAGCGGTTATTGTACGTTGACGTCGAACGTAGGTGGTTGTCACGGTAATCTGACTGGTCCGTGTATAATGTACGTAGACAAAGACCGAACATCACAGAAGAATACGTAATGCATCGTGAGGAACCTCAGATTCACGAAGGAGCTTGGAAGATGACGGAATAAGTGGCTAGAAGAACGGAAGGAAAAACATGTCGAATTCGTGAAGAGGTTTTAGAGGTGTGAGAGAGTAGTTCGCTTGATGGTTTCTCGTAAGTTCGAAAGAAGTCGGTAAGAGGAGAAGAAAGAGAAAACATTTTACATATTTTATTGTTTTTATTATTAAAATCGTAAATACCTGTGGCCAGTAAGGAATATTGGGGTGGCAAGTTATATTTGTGGTGGAGGAGCACGTGGGGAGGCTAGACTGTCAAACACATCCCAACACCTCGCCCAGAGCCGAAACCTTGATCCGCGCCTGTTTGCAGCACGGAGAGGTAGACAGTCAGGCTGGTGGCGAAGCTGTCCGCCCAGGGCACTACACCACTGCCGCTGCCGCCGTCGCTGCCCACACCGCACAACAGACCGCAAGGGCGCAAGGGCGCCGAAGCTGACAAGCGCCAAGAGCGCTCACACCCAAGGGACCCACCCCCTCCCCCCGCCGGGCTACGGCATGTTGCAGTTTGGCTTCTCTCTCGCAGAGGGCTGTCTCTCCGCGGCGGGACAGTACATCCCTGTGGACCTCCTTCTTGCCTGTGTTCACTGTCGGGTAAGGTGGCTCTCATTTTTCGGGTCTGAATTTTTTTATCAGCTATCTCCCCCCTCCGCAGTTTGTTTCTATTGAACAAAAAATAGTTTAGTGCAGTCTGGGCTCTATCTGAAAGAGAGAAAATTATAAATTCGAATGAAACGAAAAATCTCAATCATTCATTTTTCTCTAAAAATTTTGTTTGGAGCTTAGGTGTGGAAACATCCATCATTAAAGCCAAGTAATACAAGAACCGAGAGCAGGAAAACCTATGAGGCTTGAAACACCCCCGTTATATCCTTTAATGTTTATTGGGTTTTGTGTGATTTACCGAAGCCACCAAACAGTTAATTATTATGACTATATGACCGTGTGCTTAATGGATGGAAAGCCACCGGCTTTTCTTGTGTGATGTCGGGAGTATTTCAACAGAGTGCGACGGTTCTGAGACGAAACAGTTAATGATTGAAAGTTTTTTCTGTTATTAATGACCACAAAGGTTGCGATATACAAACTGATACGTATTTTCTATTAACACAAAATTCTGAGGTAGTTGCTACTTCCGCTTTACACGTTTAATTACGGTTATATCTTTTAGTGGTTGCTGATTTTAAGTACTTCGTCATACGCAATGATGATGGTTAACATTCACAACAATCCTCACTTCAATCCATGGCTGTTGCTGGCTGACGTGGTTGACGCGAATCATGTAATTCGGAACTTGCCACATTTTGTTTTATATCTTTCGCGAATCGGTATTGATGAGGTCAACCTCACGATGATAGGGGGACACACTCATTTGTCACATTCTGGTGAATTTACAATTTACTCCTCAGTTGGCACATCCGCCATTTTTTCCCCGTCTTTCCGGTACTGCTTTCATCCGACACTAATCTCACTGTCTCCTGCAGCGCTCGACAATCGACTCCTGTATGCTATCGACCTGCGTGTCGGATATTAATATCTACGTTCGTGGGATCTCGGATCTGTTACAGGCTACGTTTTAGAATTGGGGAACCATTTTGGAAGACGTCATCTTGGATGAAACTTTTAAGTTTGAAAGGGGAAGGCAGTCGTGCGACATATTAAACTGGTAGAGAATAGCACAAGAAATCAATACGGACTTTCATTTGAGCACTGATTTATTCACGTTGAGTTATATAGCATTCTGTGGAAAATGCTGATGACAGCACATCATTATGCCTAGTGGGCTATAGAGTGCACATGGCAAGGTTATTGTTATCTGTTTCGTCCTCTCCTCATAAACTTTAACTAACAGAAGTACCACAACGTGAGCACAAGCTTCAACAATTTGCACCCGGAGGTGAGCAATGTCTCTGATCTTCTCCACATACACAATTTTTTTCATGAGTCTGCATGGATAGAAATCTGATGGACTTAAATCCAGGTAACTGGGTAGCCACTCCAACGGAACTCTTCGACTTATCAATGAGAACCTGGATGTCCAGGTATGCCCATATACACTACTGGCCATTAAAATTGCTACACCAAGAAGAAATGCAGTTGATAAACGAGTATTCATTGAACAAATATATAATACTAGAAGTGACATGTGATTAAATTTTCACGCAATTTCTGTGCATAGATCCTGAGAAATCGATACCCAAAACAACCACCTCTGGCCGTAATAACGGCCTTGATACGCCTGGGCATCGAGACAAACAGAGCTTGGATGGCGTGTACAGATACAGCTGCCCATGCAGCTTCAACACGATGCCACAGTTCATCAAGAGTAGTGACTGGCGAATTGCGACGAGCCAGTTGCTCGGCCACCCTTGCTTGACCAGTCGTTTTCGGTTGGTGAGAGATCTGGAGAATGTCCTGGCCAAGGCAGCAGTCGAACATTTTCTGTATCCAGAAAGGCCCGTACAGGAGCTGCAACATGCGGTCGCGCATTATCCTGCTGAAATGTAGGGTTTCGTAGCGATCCAATGGAGGGTAGAGCCACGGGTCGACACATCTGAATTGTAACGTCCACTGTTCAGAGTGCCGTCAGTGCGATAAGGGATGAGCGAGACGTGTAACCATTGGCACCCCATACCATCACGCCGGGTGATACGCCAGTATGGCGATGACGAATATACGCTTCCAATGTGCGTTCACCGCGATGTCGCCAAACACGGATGCGACCATCATGATGCTGTAAACAGAACCTTGATTCATCCGAAAAAATGACGTTTTGCCATTCGTGCACCCAGGTTCGTTGTCAAGTACACCATCGCAGGCGCTCCTGTCTGTGATGCAGCGTCAAGGGTAACGGCAGCCATGGTCTCCGAGCTGATAGTCCAGTTTTTGCTGCTGCAAACGTCGTCGAACTGTTCGTGCAGATGGTTGTTGCCTTTCAAACGTCCCCATCTGTTGACTCAGGGACCGAAACGTGGCTGCACGATCCGTTACAGCCATGTGGATAAGATGCCTCTCATCTCGACTGCTAATGATACGAGGCCGTTGGGATCCAGCACGGCGTTCCATATTACCCTCCTGAACCCACCGATTCCATATTCTGCTAACAGTCATTGGATCTCGACCAACGCGCGCTTCAATGTCGCGATACGATAAACTGCAATCGCGATAGGCTACAATTCGGCCTTTATCAAAGTCGGAAACGTGACGGTACGCATTTCTCCTCCTTACACGAGGCATCACAACAACGTTTCACCAGGCAACGCAGTCTGCTGTTTGTGTATGAGCAATCCGTTGGAAACTTTGCTCATGTCAGCACGTTGTAGGTGTCGCCACCGGCGCCAACCTCGTGTGAATGCTCTGAAAAGCTAATCACACGCATATCACAACATCTTCTTCCCGTCGGTTAAATTTCGCGTTTGTAGCACATGATCTTCCTGGTGTAGCAATTTTAATGGCCAGTAGTGTAGCTAGTCCGTAATGAGGTGGAGCACCATTGTGTAGAAGTAAAATTGTGTTGAAGCAAAATTGGAGATGTAATGTCCTTGGACAGTTGCGACGGCATCGCGTCTTTGTCTAACATCTGCAGATAATGGACAGCTACTAGTGTACTCTGAACGAAGAAAGGCCCAATAATGAAAGAACTCCATACCAAGCACTAATCCATCCGTTTCGATATGGCAACTATTTTCGATGGATCCATCTGCTGATGATTGACATCGACCAATAACTATGACTCTGCTTGTTTATTTCTCCGCCTTTTACAGAAATTAACTTCACCTGTACAGCATACATTAAAGGGGAAACAATTCTTTTCTTTCAGCTTACGTGCTACCAAATGAACATGACAATCTGAATTATCCTCGGTGGGATGCTGTAACATTCTCTTTTTGTAAAAGTGCTAGTCTTGTGTGGCGAAAACGTTCATCACTGATGTACGGCTGATGCCAGTTTCGTCCTAGATAGACAAAACGTGATCATTTTGCGCCCCTACCGCTGAGTAAGTTAAATCTTAATGAAAACTAACACAGCTGTGTTACAGTTAAGTTTATTACGCCACAACCAGTTAGTTCTAAACGACGATCTTCAACACGCGAAAGTTCGCCAACAGTCTTCGTAGCTACAGTCGCGTGCAAAACATAAGAACGAAGTATGTTTGATATGATGTGGTATTGCCAAGTAACTGAGATGAATCTCTAACATAGAAACCATTTCTGCAGTATAGTGCAGTATATTATAATACAGAATACTAGAAAAGGATACTGAAAGAAATACACAATGAGACGAACAGAATTGCCACTTCTATTCAAAGACAATAGTTACACTATAGTCGCCGCGATTTGTGATAGTCCCCTGGACATAACAAAAGACGAGACAAGGTCCTTAACACGGTGTCTGATCACCACGGTCGGCAATACATGTTCTGCAAAGCGCTCCCATGCTGGCCACGAGGTCGGCAGGGAGTTCTTGTGGTAGGGTGTTCCATTACTCCACCAACGCGACTGAAAATTGCTGGACGTTCGATGGCACATGTGGCCATACGTTTCACCAACGCATCCCACAAGTATTTGATAGGATTTTAACGGACGGGCCGGTCCGTTCACAGAGTGTCATCTCATTTCAAGAGCTCCTACGCATGCGCTGTTTGATGCAGTCGCACACTGTCTTCCACGAAAGAACAATACGAGTGCTCCCCTCAAGAAGAAAGAAGGTAGGATGGTTGTTTTGCATCCTATTGATCATGAGGTCATTAGAGAGTAGTCACAAGCTCATTTCGAGATGTAATGGGAAAGGAATCTACTGTTACTTTTAAAAGGAAAAATCCCAGCCTTAATCTTAAGCATTTTGAGGAAATTAATTATTGTCTCAATTTACCAGGTGGGGGCTTTTACAACTGTCCTCAAGAACCCAATATCAATGTGTTACCATGATACCAATACCTTTGATAATACCCACAGACAACCCCCTAATTCGTTATGTGGGATTACGTTCTCCACTCCTCTATTCTCGTCCCTGAGACACTCTGGGAAAATTTTAAGCAGTGAGGTCGTTCAATCAGTTACTGTTGCCGAAATGGTTTACTTGGCTTTTGCCTATGACAAAAATTTCCACATTGGATCTACCTGATATGTATTAACAACAACCCATTGATGCGATTGTTACTTGTCCTAATATGTAGAAATGTTTCACGAACATCATGAAAATATCAAACTTACAGTGGTCGTAAAAGGCTGTCAGTGGTTGTTCAGCCACATCTTGATGAGATTCCCAGGCTCACTTCATTCATCCAGTCTTGAGTCCTAAAAATGGTCCAAAGCTCACACCTGTGTATCCTGTGCAAGTCTCTTCATCGTTTATCAAAGTCAAATAAACTACATACATCCGCTTCTGCTTCTCAAGACAATATCAGATTAGCTAAATTCTTGATACCTGATTTCTCAAGATTTGTTTCGTAAAACGATCCCTTCTCTTACTGAAGTTGTCCCACAAGGTTCATTTCTCCCCAGTTCAATTCAGAACTTCTTCATCCGCTAGTCGATGTACCTATTTAATCTTTACTATTTTTTTCACATAAGACGCCCCGAACTGCGACAGTTTCTCACGTAGTACTTAGCATATGCTGCTCTCTCCTACAAAGCTCATGTGCATTACTTTGTGTGACACCTTAACTATCTGTTTATGTAATTCAAGATAAGCTTTCGGTTCAGAGTGTACCAATACTCCACTTCCATTTGGGCTCCGAAGATATATCAACATTCATTACAACAAGGGACTATTAATATTTTCCTTTCTTCCATAGAGGAATTCTGCGTGAATAACACTAAATAGGAGATTCTAATGACACCACTCTCCTTCCTTGCGTAAATAGTGATGGGCTAACGATATTAATATTTTTACGGTTGCAAAACATAAAACAATTATTTTGTAATGTTCAACTAATGGGACATCCACATTTAATACAAAGATAACAAGTAGAGAAACGTTTCGGCAGTAACACTTTATCCGCAGTCAGAGGAGTGGTTTTTGAATACCCATGCACTGATTCTAATTTAATCACAACATTATGGACTTGAAAACTCCAAGTGTTATCTGTAGATGCATTCTGGAAAATTCTAGCGAATCTGTCCAAATCTCAAGACAGTAATGGCTGGTGAATAAATACGCATCATCTTAAATGTAATCGATGTTGAAATGTCATAATAAATTAAAAGACGTGTATAACAGCATAAACTGGCAATATACGAATTTCTGTTCTCATATAAGTATGATTTTAAAACAGATTTCGATAACAGCTGACTAGCGGCTTCTGAGCTATGTTACTACAAAGATTATGAAGGGCAGAAGGTACTAACGCAGATAAATAACAAAGAAGCGCGCGTGACAAGCAGAGACGTAACTAAGTCTCCGTTGTACTTTCGCTCGGTTTACGTAGTGCGGCAGACGTTTGTACTGTTCGGTTTTCGTCTTCTTGTTTTTTGTTGAAGATTTTGACGTGCTTATGTACACGTGACAGACAAAAAAAAAAAAAATGAAACGTGGGTCGCGCCTGAATTCCAACGTGTAGGCTGCACCTGAATGTATGCAAGCAACATAGCATATCTGTGTTGCACATCGTCGCTACCCTCCACAGTACAGTCGTTGTAAGATACAGAATGGGTACCACTAGAGACTACTAGAGAACACCGGTCTTTATGACAGTCCGTCCAGACGTAAAGTAACACCACGATAGTACAGAAGAGATCAGACAGTCTTTAACGTTTGTAAACTAAACTTAATCACAATAAGTGGCATTTCAAACGTTATGGGACTACTAATTTTGTCACATAAATCGTTCAGTAATCTTTAGGTACAATTAAATATTTGAGACACTATAAGGATTTATAAAGTTTTATGGCAATTGGAAACAAGTTCTTTGCTGTCTAAAAGGTTTACCCAACACATGCTGAACGTCGTTCAACATTCAACGGGGAGTGGTTTCGCATCAACTTTATGTAATACTGAGCAGTTAAAAGAAAACGTGATCAAAGGCGGAAAGCATTCTACGGAAATCCCAACATTAACAGCGAATCACAAGTAATATCATTGTTCACATACTCATCAACAGTTACTTGTACACAAAGCTGCACTTTAAATGACATGACCAACGTCTTCATTCTGGAACCGGATGCAAACCCAGAACGTAAAGCCATTGTTAACCAAGCAAAGCTTTGTGCCTTGTCGAGACTCGATCACTAGGCAGAAAGAGTTGTCAAATACTGACGTTTGCACCAGTATCACTTATCAATTCTCAGCTTGAACGTAAATGACGATAATGTTTGTACGAAACCAGGAACTCTAACATGAGAATTACCTTCTTGGTAATTAAACTCGAAAGACGTTGTGTATTTTTGCATTGTCAAGGAACAAAGGATGCACATGTTTAAAATTGAAATGCCATCATGTAATGCTGGTGACAAGGATGAGAACCCAGCACCTAATCGGATTGTTGATTAAGTACATAAAATCAGAATGTAGATATCACAGTTTGTCACCAGTAGTGAGGTTGGAACCTTAAACGACCACTGAAGTTATATTGCCTGACCGGGATTCGAACCCGGCGCCTACCGCCGTCGTTGTCTAACCAGGAACAGACGAGAAATGTAATAAGGCGACGAAGACGTCTTTACTGACTGAGAGTCGAATGCCACATACATGGTTACGAAGACACGTTAATAATCAAATTCTTATTCAGTAGTAGCTAGGAGTAGCATGTTTAGTTGCAAACCTTAAGGCCTTTCTCATCCCTAGTAACGCGTTGCCTAATATCTGCGATATCATGGTGTTAATTTACAAGTGGATTGGCTGCCGTAAAGAGCAATGTTCTCTAGTAGTCGTGTATCATTGAGATGTGAATGAAGTGCCTCAGCAGAAAGTAATTTCCACCGTGCAGCACGTATTGTTTCAGAGACACTGAGTACATATTATAAGTGCACAAAACGTGTACACTATTATATACTATTATTTGGAGAAGCTGCCGCCAAACCTGTTTACTTTTACATTCCGCTTAGTTGTCGTGGTTGAATACACGTTTTCTTAAGGCTACATCTAACGCAGAGCGCTTACAAGAAAGAATACTTTCCTGCGTCGTGCTATTGCTAGCTAGGTGAAATATTTTGGGGTAGCTATCTTTAAAATTAATTTATTTTTGAACGTATTGTTCGTCAAATATTTGAATGAATCGTCAACTGTAGGTGTGCCTGCACATGTTATAGCATAAAGCTGTAGCTGCGTTACTTTGTACTACAGACTTGGGTAGGTTAGGTGTAGCTTTTGATCCTTCAAGGGGTGATCGTGGCCTTGCGGCCCGGGTCTGAACTAGCCGCGGCTCGACAGCTACGGGCCAGCCAGGCTGGCCGAGGCGAGACGGAAGTGACTGAGCTGGCGGTGGCGATCGTGGGCCAACAGCCTGGGACGAGCCAGCACGGCTGCGCCGCATGCCTCTGCCTCTGCCGCTCCGTTTGACGTAAATATGTTTTCTCCTCTCCTCGCATCAGTATAAGAGCAGCAAGTAGAAATACACATCAGGATGTCTGCCGTAATTGCTCACTGGGAGAGGTCTATTCGAGATAGAGTCGTCGCTCTCATCGAAGAAGGAGGATGTTCCATCAGAGAAGCTGGCAGACGGTATGGCGTACCACATACCACTGCAACGAGATGGTGGAGGATCTACCTTGAAAGAGGCACCACCAACAGGGCTCCTGGCCCAAGCAGGAAGAGAGTGAGCTCACAGCAGGAAGACAGGGACCTAGTGTCCAGGAGCAGAGAAAATCCCTTTCTGAATGCGAAGCAGTTGCGGCGGGAGACCAACTTTCCCGGCTCCAGTGACACGATTCTCCGAAGTCTGAGAGACGCTGGACTGCATGCACGACGATCCGCCGTGAAACAAGAGCTCAACGAAGACAACGTTTTATACCGGCTAGCATTTACGGAGGTCCATCTGAGGGCGTTGTGGAACAAAGTCAATTTCACTGATGAGAAGGTGTTTTCCACCAGTAACGTCGGTCCGCGAATCGTTTACAGGCCGCAAGGGACTCGCCATCGACGCGAATATGTAACCACGACGAGAAGAAGTGGCCGGCTATCTCTTGCCTGCTGGGGTTGGGTGTCTGCGAAAAGGACGGGAATTCTTCACCGGACAGAAGGAACCCTGGACAGCGTGCAGTATGCCTACATATTCGAAAATGTGGTGCTTCCGTCAGTGCGAATGTTGTACGCAGAAGGGGACGTCACATTACAAGAGGACCATTCTCCCATTCACAAGTCTGCATTTTTTCAGCAGCGGCTCTCCACGATTGGCGTCAACGTCATGGACTGGCCGCCACGGGCAGCTGATATGAACCCCATGGAAAACATGTGGGCTGAGGTCGCCAGAACATTAACAGAGAACTGACCACGAAACCAACCAACTACTGTGGACGCTCTTTGGGACTGTGTCCTGGAAGCCTGGGAGGAAGTTGCTTCTTCAGGCTGTTACGTCCGACGGCTTATACATTATATGCCAAGACGCAAGATAGAAGTACAAAATAATGAAGGATTCTTGATAAAATATTATAGTCCTTAAAATGTTTTGTTATGTCTCCTTTTTCATCAGTTTTCCTCATCGGGAGCTAGTGGATGATCACGTGGCAACAGAAAAGATACAATATGGGTTAGTTTTCCTTTGAGTTGCCTTTTTAATTCAAGTGGGTTTCTTTTGAATATACAGTTTGTTAAATATTCTACTTTGATTTCATATGTACCCTATCTAGATACTTACAAACTAATCAGCGTAGATGGACTCTGTCACAGTAGTTTTTGTTATTTCAAATACATCTCTCTCTTCCCCTCCATCCATGAATACACCCTCCGTCCTCCACACAATACGCAAACGATTTAATATTATATTTACTCGTTGTTAGTATCTCCTCTATTCTCTCTCACACTCTCTATCTCTCTGACACTATCGCCGCAAGTGCCCTTCTATTCCATTCCCCCAAAACATTATAAACAAATCTAGCGGTTTCCATTGACGCTACATTTTCTCTTTTAATTGCTGCTGTCTTGACTCTCTATCATTCCTCTCAACACCTATGAAACTGTATTCTTTGATCTCCCCTTCCCTATAACGAATTCTTCGTACTGAAAACAGTCCTTCCTTACCTCTCGGTCCTAAGATAAAACGAACTATGGCACACATCTAAGTAAGCAATACTTTGCAAGCATTTTACGCTTATATTTTGCACTTCTGCACTTCTACGCAATCCCAGATCCCGCCCTCCTTCCTGTTACCCGTCCCTTGACATCTGCATCTACATCTCAATGAATACTCTGCAATTCATAATTATGTTCTTGGCAGGGGGTTCTGTGGTCTGGTGGATTAATCTTGTATTGATGCGTAAAACGTGTAGGTTCACATCTCACGTCAGGCGTAGATTTTAACACACACAAGTAACTCTACTTCACCCCTAGTAACGCCAATTGCAGAACGCTAGTAAGCTCCGTAGTTCAATATCTGCAGTAAAGATAACATCCCTTCGCTGCCGACTGGGGCAGAGCAGCATTCGTTTAAGCTGTGACAGATTGAGAAGCCCCGGAAGGCAGAGAGACTGTCACCAGCAAGCCGTTGTAAACTAGGAAACGTATTTCATTTAACGAACCAATGGCCATATAAGTGCCGGCCGGAGTGGCCGCTCGGTTTCAGGCGCCACAGTCTGGAGCCGAGCGACCGCTACGGTCGCAGGTTCGAATCCTGCCTCGGACATGGATGTGTGTGATGTCCTTAGGTTAGTTAGGTTTAATTAGTCCTAAGTTCTAGGCGACTGATGACTACAGAAGTTAAGTCGGATAGTGCTCAGAGCCATTTGAACCATTTTTTTGAAGCCATATAAGTTCACAAGGCTCTTATTTTATTTGAAACTGAGACGTTGAAAATTGTGGTGCTGGACTGGGATTCGAATCCGATTTCACTATGTTCCCGAAGATTGCAAAATGGTTCAAATGGCTCTGAGCACTATGGGACGTAACTGCTGTGGTCATCAGTCACCTACAACTTAGAACTACTTAAACCTAACCGACCTAAGGACATCACACACATCCATGCCCGAGGCAGGATTCGAACTTGCGACCTTAGCGGTAGCGCGGTTCCAGACTGTAGCGCCTAAGATTGCAAAATCTTCTAGGCCCCCTCGAAAGACATCTACCTGGTTTCGAATCCTGATCAGCACAAAATATTCGTTATTTCATTTCAAGCCCGAGCATGTTCACTCGAAACTACTAGTGAAAAATAGTTGCTTTTTCAACGTCTGTTCCTGCGTTGACAGCTGTAAAGTGTTCGTTTAAACTCACAGCTACATGATGAGCTTTTTGTCACAACATTATAAGATCAAACGTTTCCTTACATCTTTTCAAGTTCAAACATTCCTCTCCATCCTACTGGCGAAAACGTATTTGGGTTTGACGTTGTGTTCGTTGTGATCACCAACGACGATATGTTGTGGATTCAATTTCTAGCCAGCAAAGTATTTTTATCACATCATTCAAAGTATAAACATGCCACTTATAGCTATTACCGGAAAAGAATTTGATAGTTAAAGTGTCTTCATGACCACGTGTGCGGGGTTTGAATTCCATTCAGCACAGAACTTTTCGTCGCCTGATGTCTAGCTAAACGTGCACACATCTCGCTACTGGTGAACCAACAATAGCTATTTATTGTCTGTTCCTGGCTAGAAAACGACGGCGCTAGATGTTGGGTTCGAATCCCAACCAGGCAAAAACAATTCTATCGTCATTTAAGGTTCCAACATCTCGCTATTGGTGAAAACATTTGATATTTAACTTCTGATTTTAAGTACTTCGTTAACAATCCTATTAGGTGCTGGGTTCGTATCCCTTTCACAAGCTTTACATGATGGCATTTCAATTTTAAACATGAGCATACCTTGTTCCTTGTGAATGACACCATACTAAACGTCGTTGAGGGTAGTTCCCAGAAAGGTAATTGTTATGACAGGATTCCCAGTTCAGTACAAACATTTTCGTCATTTATTTTCAGGGTCTGAATTGATAACTGATACTGGTGTAAACGTCTATACTTCACGTCTCTTTATGCCTAGTGATCGGGTCTCAATAAGGCACAAACAAAGCTTAGCTTAGTCAGCAATGGCTGTAAGTGCTGGCTTTGAATGTAGGTCCAGAACGACGATGATGAAAAACCTTTTCGAGAGCGAAAAACTTTTTTCCAATTGCCGTACAGCTTGGTAACTCCATATATTGTCTCAAGTATTTAATTTTGACTAAGGATTACTATACGATATATGTAAAATAATCCGTTCTCAGAACTTTTGGAATGTCGCTTGTTGTAATTAAGGTCAGTTTATGAGTGTTATGGTATGTCTCTTCACTAAGATCGTTTTTTCTAATGTATTTTGTATGACGTTATTAGTTGACGCTTAGACTGACTGCCATAAAGACCTTTGGTCTCTAGTAGTCTCTTGCGGTACCCATTGTACTCGTATGTAGTCAAACGACTGTACCCTACAGGGTTTTGGTGTTTAGAGGACCTTCTACACAGCTACGTTATGTTGGTTGTATTCGGCAGTGACCCACTTTTTTTTCTGTCAAGTGTACATCGGCGCTTTACAAGAGCTGTTAGTCAGCTGGGCAAAATATTTTCTCTCCCTAAAGTCACGAAGAGAGGCCACTGCAGCTGCATCTAAGTAATTCACCCAACACACACAAAGAGATTATGAGACGAAGACTTGTTCTATGAGTTTCTGGTAGAACAACGTGTAGGCTAACAAATTACTTAACCTTACTGTTATAGCCACACGTAAATTATTCCTTTTTGTTCATTAATGACGGGGCGCTCATACGTGTCAAAATTACGCAAACATTTCTGAGATGGAAGATGTTGTCGCCAACAAAAATGTTGCATCGTTGTTCACAAAGGCTGTCGGTCTCCACGGAATAGCTCAGCGTTCCTTTTTTTCTGCCTATAGTGTAATAAGGTAACGCTCCAACAACGTGTCATTCAGCTTTAGTTTTGTAAAAAAAAAGTTTTCAATATCGTCGCATATTCACTGCGGTTGAAAGTCATAGCTCAACATTTCAACTACATATTATTTATCATAAAAATCACCTAAAATAAAGGAAGTTGACAAGATAACGAGATTTGTATTTAAAAAAACGTGTAAGCTCGGTCTAGCGCTGATGAATATGGGGAAGGCCAATGCCTTGTATGGTACAATTCTGCGAAGTGACCAGGTCAAAATCTCGTCCAGCGGTTACCCGAAATAATTTTATGTGAGCACTGGAAAATTTATTTTGTTTGACGTGTACGAGACCTTTTCCAGGGAAGTGGGAGGTGTACCACCGAAGAACGATTTACGTTCCTATTTCAATGCAATTAATGTTATACAAAACAGAGGTTCAGGGCCCTCTCTAGCCCTTCTATTGGGAAACTGCCCCTATAGTTGGAAGAATCATTAATGTTCAACAAGATGAGGATGCAGAAGATAATGGAAACCACTACACTGAATACACATAACTTGTGTCCACAGGACATTTGACCTGTAAGTGAAAACGGGTCATAATGATCTTTCCACTGGCAAAAAGATTCCGGACTAGTACCCCATTCGGCTCTCCAGGGTGGACTGCCAAGGGGAAGGTGATTATGAGAAAAAAGATTGAATAACCAACGAATGGATAACGTTCTACAAATCGGGGTGTGGAATATCATAAGTACGGAAGCTAAAATATCTGGAAAGGTAAATGATAAGGCTCAATCTGCATACTGTGGTGTCAGTGAAGTAAAATCGAAAGAATACAAGCATTTCTAGTCAGATGAGTACGGAGTAATAACACCAGCAGCAGACAATGGTATTACGGGAATATGATTCGCTATGAATATGAAGTCAGGCCAGAGAATGAGTTACTGTGAACAGTTCATTGATAGGGCTGTCCTCAACAGAATCGACAGAAAACGGCACGGACAAGCCGAAGATTAAGAGATAGGGAAAGCATATATGGTTATTGAGCAGGTAAAGTGTATCCACAGGACATGTGACCTGTATTTGAAGAAGTGTCATGATGATCTCTGCATTGGCAAAAGATTCCGGAATAGTCCCCCATTCGGATCTCCGGGAGGGGACTGCCAAGGGGGAGGTTACCATGAGAAAAAGACTGAATAATCAACGAAAGGATAACGTTCTACGAGTCGGGGCGTGGAATGTCAGAATCTTGAACGTGGTAGGGAAACTAGAAAATCTGAAAAGGGAAATGCAAAGGCTCAATCTAGATATAGTAGGGGTCAGTGAAGTGAAGTGGAAGGAAGACAAGGATTTCTGGTCAGATGAATATCAGGTAACATCAACAGCAGCAGAAAATGGTATAACAGGTGTAGGATACGTTATGAATAGGAAGGTAGGGCAGAGGGTGTGTTACTGTGAACAGTTCAGTGACCGGGTTGTTCTAATCAGAATCGACAGCAGACCAACACCGACAACGATAGTTCAGATATACATGCCGACGTCGCAAGTTGAAGATGAACAGATAGAGAAAGTGTATGAGGATATTGAAAGGGTAATGCAGTATGTAAAGGGGACGAAAATCTAATAGTCATGGGCGACTGGAATGCAGTTGTAGGGGAAGGAGTAAAAGAAAAGGTTACGGGAGAATATGGGCTTGGGACAAGGAATGAATGAGGAGAAAGACTAATTGAGTTCTGTAACAAGTTTCAGCTAGTAATAGCGAATACCCTGTTCAAGAATCACAAGAGGAGGAGGTATACTTGGAAAAGGCGGGGAGATACGGGAAGATTTCAATTAGACTTCATCATGGTCAGATAGAGATTCCGAAATCAGATATTGGATTATAAGGCGTACCCAGGAGCAGATATAGACTCAGATCACAATATAGTAGTGAGGAAGAGTAGGCTGAAGTTCAAGACATTAGTCAGGAAGAATCAATACGCAAAGAAGTGGGATACGGATGTACTAAGGAATGACGGGATACGTTTGAAGTTCTCTGACGCTTTAGATACAGCAATAAGGAATAGCGCAGTAGGCAGTACAGTTGAAGAGGAATGGACATCTCTAAAAAGGGCCATCACAGAAGTTGGGAAGGAAAACATAGGTACAAAGAAGGTAGCTGCGAAGAAACCATGGGTAACAGAAGAAATACTTCAGTTGATTGATGAAAGGAGGAAGTACAAACATGTTACGGGAAAATCAGGAATACAGAAATACAAGTCGCTGAGGAATGAAATAAATAGGAAGAGCAGGGAAGCTAAGACAAAATGGCTGCAGGAAAAATGTGAAGACATCGAAGAAGATATGATGGTTGGAAGGACAGACTCAGCATACAGGAAAGTCAAAACAACCTTCGGTGACATTAAAAGCAACGGTGGTAACATTAAGAGTGTAACGGGAATTCCACTGTTAAATGCAGAGGAGAGAGCAGATTGGTGGAAAGAATACATTGAAAGCCTCTATGAGGGTGAAGATTTGTATGATGTGATAGAAGAAGAAGCAGAAGTCGATTTAGAAGAGATAGGGGATCCAGTATTAGAATCGGAATTTAAAAGAGCTTTGGAGGACTTACGGTCAAATAAGGCAGAAGGGATAGATAATATTCCATCAGAATTTCTAAAATCATTGGGGGAAGTGGCAACAAAACGACTATTCACGTTGGTGTGTAGAATATATGAGTCTGGCGATATACCATCTGACTTTCGGAAAAGCATCATCCACACAATTCCGAAGACGGCAAGAGCTGACAAGTGCGAGAATTATAGCACAATCAGCTTAACAGCTCATGCATCGAAGCTGCTTACAAGAATAATATACAGAAGAATAGAAAAGAAAACTGAGAATGCTCTAGGTGACGACAGTTTGGCTTTAGGAAAAGTAAAGGGACGACAGAGGCAATTCTGACGTTACGGCTAATAATGGAAGCAAGGATAAAGAAAAATCAAGACACTTTCATAGGATCTGTCGACCTGGAAAAAGCGTTCGACAATATAAAATGGTGCAAGCTGTTCGAGATTCTGAAAACAGTAGGGGTAAGCTATAGGGAGAGACGGGTCATATACAATATGTACAACAACCAAGAGGGAATAATGAGAGTGGACGATCAAGAACGAAGTGCTCGTCTTAAGAAGGGTGTAAGACAAGGCTGTAGCCTTTCGCCCCTACTCTTCAGTCTGTACATCGAGGAAGCAATGATGGAAATAAAAGAAAGGTTCAGGAGAGGAATTAAAATACAAGGGGAAAGGATATCAATGTTACCATTCGCTGGTGACATTGCTATCCTGAGTGAATGTGAAGAAGAATTAAATGATCTGCTGAACGGAATGAACAGTCTAATGAGTACACAGTATGGTTTGAGAGTAAATCGGAGAAAGACGAAGGTAATGAGAAGTAGTAGAAATGAGAACAGCGAGAAACTTAACATCAGGATTGATGAAGTCAATGAAGTTAAGGAATTCTGCTACCTAGGCAGTAAAATAACCAATGACTGACGGAGCGAGGAGGACATCAAAAGCAGACTCGCTATGGCAAAAAAGGCATTCCTAGCCAAGAGAAGTCCACTAATATCAAATACCGGCCTTAATTTGAGGAAGAAATTTCTGAGGATGTACGTCTGGAATACAGCATTGTATGGTAGTGAAACATGGACTGTGGGAAAACCGGAACAGAAGAGAATCGAAGCATTTGAGATGTGGTGCTATAGACGAATGTTGAAAATTAGGTGGACTGATAAGGTAAGGAATGAGGAGGTTCTACGCAGAATCGGAGAGGAAAGGAATATGTGGAAAACACTGATAAGGAGACGGGACAGGATGATAGGACATCTGCTAAGACATGAGGGAATGACTTCCATGGTACTAGATGGAGTTGTAGAGGGCAAAAACTGTAGAGGAAGACAGAGATTGGAATACGTCAAGCAAATAATTGAGGACGTAAGTTGCAAGTGCTACTCTGAGATGAACAGGTTAGCACAGGAAAGGAATTCGTGGCGGGACGCATCAAACCAGTTAGTAGACTGATGACAAAAAAAATGAGCAGGTAATTCAGTACATAAAGTGAGATGAAAACCAAATAGTCACGGGTGATTGGAATGCATTTATAGGGCAAGGAGTAGAAGAAAGGGTTACGGGAGAATATGGGCTTAGTACTAGGAAAGAGAGAGGAGAAAGACTTAGTTCTGCAATGAATTTCAGCCAGTAATAGCGAATACTCTGTTCAAGGATCACAAGAGTGGGAGGCATGCTTGGAAAACGCCAGGAGGTACGGGAAGATTTCAGTTGGATAACATCATGGTCAGGCAGAACTTCCGAAATCACATACCGGATTGTAAGGCATTCCCAGGAGCAGATACAGACAGACATCACAATTTAGCTGTGTTGAAAAGTAGGTTGAAGTTTAAGAGACGAGTCAGGAAAAATCAATGCACCTAGAAGTGGGATACGGAAGTACTAAGAAATAAAGAGGTATGCTTGAAGTTAACTGTGGCTATAGATACTGCGATAAGGAGTAGCTCATTAGCCAGTTCAGTTGAAGAGGAAATGGTGCAGGATGTTCCGGATTCTGAGAAGAATAAGTGGCAGTTATAGGTAAAGACGGGTAATATGCAATATGTAGAAGAGCCAAGTGGAAATAGTAAGCGTGGAAGGTCAAGAAAGAAGTGATACGATTAAAAAGGGCGTAAGACAGGGATGTAGTATTTCACCACTTCAGTTCAATTTACAGAACGGAGAAGGGACGACGGAAATGAAAGAGGAGTGGAATTAAAATTCATGGTGAAATGGTATCCGTGACAAGATTCATTGATGACATTGCTATCCTCAGTGAAATTGAAGTACAGATTATGGACTGAGAGTAAATGGAAGAAAGATTAAAGTAATGAGAAGTAGCAGAAATGGTAACAGCGAGTCACTTAACTTTATGATGGGTGATCACGAAGTAGATGAAGTTAATGAACGCTGCAACCTAGGCAGCCTAATAACCTGTGGCGGAGAGAGTAAGAGGACATAAAAAGCAGACTGGCGCTGGGAAAAACGGTACTCCTGCCCAAGAGAGGTCTCCTAGTATCAAACATAGGCCTTCATTTGAAGAGAGTGTACGTCTGAAGGACAGTATGCTGTGGTAGTGAAGCATGCATTGTGGAAAAACCGGAAAAGAAGAGAATTGAAGCATCTGAGATGTGGTGGTACAGAAGAACATTGGTAATTAGGAGGATTGACAGGGTAAGGAAGGAGGATTTTCTCCGGAGAATCGGCGACGAAAGGAATTTATGGAAAACGCTGGCAAGAAGAAGGGACATAATGGCATGACATCTATTCAGAATAACTTCCATGGTATTAGGATCCAGGAAATAATTGTGGACGTAGGTTGCATGTGCTGTTCTGAAATAGAGAGATTGGCACAGGAGAGGAACTTCTGGCGGACCACAGCAAACCAATCAGAAGACTGATGATTCGAAAGAAAGAAAGCAACTATGTATGCACAGTGTTCTGCAAAATGGGCAGATAGCGTCTTCGTAGATATAGATTCTTCGTAACGAATGTCGGCATCTTCCGTAACCAGCCCTTGACCCCAAGCATATTTTGAAGATGCAGGTGTGAAACTAGTCCCAGCTGAATAAGAGATGTGACATCGAGATAAAGTTGAAAATATAGATATTAATATTAGTATCGATTTTAAACATGGCTGACAGCAGCAACCGTAAATAAATTTTCAATATATAAAATATACAGCCAACCGGCTGTGTAAGTTTAATGTACCGGATGATCAAAAAGTCAGTATAAACTTGAAAACTGAATAAATAATGTAGACGAGAGAGGTACAAATTGACACACATGCTTGGAATGACATGGTGTTTTATTAGAACCAAAAAAATACAAACGTTCAAAACATGTCCGACAGATGGCGCTTCATCTGATCAGAATATCAATAATTAGCATAACAAAGTGAGACAAAGCAAAGATGATGTACTTTACAGGAAATGCTCAATATGTCCACCATCATTCCTCAACAATAGCTGTAGTCGAGGAATAATGTTGTGAACAGCACCGTAAAGCATGTCCGGAGTTATGGTGAGGCATTGGCGTCGGATGTTGTCTTTCAGCATCCCTAGAGATGTCGGTCGATCACGATACACTTGCGACTTCAGGTAACCCCAAAGCCAATAATCGCACGGACTGAGGTCTGGGGACCATAGAGGCCAAGTATGACGAAAGTGGCGGCTGAGCACACGATCATCACGAAACGACGTGCGCAAGAGATCTTTAACGCGTCTAGCAATATGGGGTGGAGCGCCATCCTGCATAAACATCGTACATTCCAGCAGGTGTTTATCAGCCAGGCTGGGGATGATGTGATTCTGTGACACGATTGTCATGCGCAGTCACTGACGTTTTGCTGTTCAGCGCCATCTGTCGGACATTTTGTGAACTTTTTATACTGACATTTTGATCACCCAGTACATTAGTAATTTAATCAGTTAATCTCTGATAAATCTGCAGTCGCTGAAGATATTGAAGTGATAGCACCTGAGGGATCAAGTATTTTGCTGCATGGTTAATACGTATCAGTGTGTTTTATGCGTCTACGTACAGTCTTAGACATAAAAACTGGCCGCCGGCCGGCCGCCACAGAGATTAAGTCCGAGTCGTTCACTTAAGGTGGCCAATAAAACTGGCCGCCCCTGACAACTCTAAGTCCGGCCATCTGCACAATCTGGCAACACCGTAAGATGCGGAAGTGTTAGGAGGAAGTGTTGTCTGCTTCCGATTTGTGCTCGCAGTGTGTGAGTCCGTGGTCTAGCGGTAATAGTCGCGCACTCTAAACTGATAGTTGCCTGTTCGCGTCCACCTATACGTATATCTTTTTTTTTTTTTTTTTTACTACATTTCGGCCCTCGTATAAAGTTATGAGTTTGATTGAACATCGAAGATAATTCGCTTGACATTCTACCCACCAGCAATAACAAGTATTCCAGAAACAATTCCGCAGGACAGCTCGTGGCTGCGTCGCGATCATAACAGCTTACGCTCGAGCGTTTCCTCGCGCTGCAGCGGCTACCGGCCACCGGCCAGACGCCACCCGCCTCCTGAAATCCGGTGCCGCCCATGTGAACGCGGCGCGACGCTGTCAGTATATGTTTTAACTGTCATTTTCGAATTTGAAGTTCTAGTTATCATCTTGCAGTTAAGCATTGCATTTTGCACACTTGAAAATCATGAACTACGGTTAAGCATTGTAAAATTGAGCCGCAAGTGGAAGAAGGTGTAACATCTGCAACACAACGTTTACTTTTGGTATAACAGAGGGGTAAATGCAGAGGAGGCAACTAGAAAGATTTGAACTGTGTGTGGAGCGAGTGCTTTTGGGAAAAACACGCCAGAAAAAGATATTCTTGTTTCAACAAAGATCGTTCTGGCATGAATGATTTTCCACATTAAGGAAGTCTCGACTACTGATACATGTGATAGATTACCATTTCACCATCATGCGACATTTGCAATCAACAAGCGAAGTTCAGAAGTCTGGCGTAGGAGTACTGCATGCTCTAATTCGAAACAACAAAAATCATGGAGTGACTATTATTGAACGTCATCAGGTCGCTCATTGAGCATTCGTATGCAGTACTGTTGCTGGTGACGTGTTATGATGCCTTTATCTTTATCTTCCTAAGAAGAAATGAAAGGCTGAGCCCCACCAAAAGACGTAAACTCGAGCAAAGAGTAGTGTGAACATGATATTTTACATCTGATATCTCCAAAAGTGTGTTTTGGGCTACGAATTCTGCCCCACGGGGTTGTGCAACACAGCTGGAATTTGTTGCCAACAACTAAGACACCTTTTGGTGGCAGTGTAAGGAAATCGAGCAACAAAACCATATCACCTGTACTACTGCGTGATGACGGACTCTGTTGATTTGAGAAACAAAACTGTCCAGGAGATTGATAGTAAAGTCGTCTCTCAGGCATTTGTATTGATAGGGAAGTCCTCTCTCAAGCACATGTCCCTCTCGTCATATATTCGTAAAAATTTACCTTTCCCGCTCTTGATCGATCAACCGTAAAGGTAATTCATTTCTAGACGAAAATACTCATAAAACTACACTGGTTTAATGACATCGTTAGAACTAGTGGGTTTCTACAGGCGTAGATTTTGTAAACAACATTAGCATTGTCGGATTGTTTTAGATATCGTGAAAGAAAATTGTGTTCCTGATTAATTTCTCTTTGGCGGTTACTGATGCGTTTAGTAAACTAATGGAAAATTTAATTACAATATTCACTGTACTAATACAAATTAAATTCAGCTTACTACAGTAACATCACGACGGCAGTCTATCTTAATAAAACATTAAGTGTCTATAAGACGATTGATCCCATTTTAACGCGAATTAGTAGGCTATTACCGACTTTTGACATCAAAAAGATCTGTATTTACTTCATATCGTGTATCATTCGCAAGTATTATGAAAATGTGTCATTTCATAGATAAAATTATGTATTCACAACAACAAAAAATATGTAGGTAGAAAACAAAAGTGGCATTATGAATTTGGCAGTACCGTAAGGTTTTCGTTCTGACACTAACAAGGGGAGGCCGCCAATTGTGAAATTCAGATTCGATTCATACTGCGCATAATAAAAGCTCATGGCCAGAGGTGTAATGTGGCTAAGCACCAAGATGCACCTCTCAGCCGTTGTCGAGAAAATCGACAGTTAATAGAAACCGTTGCGGTGAAATACTCTCTACGATGTACAATTTCCTATAGCGTCGTGGCGCAGCGGTAAGTGCTTGGGTTCGTAAGTCAAAGGTCGCCATATCCAATCTCGCGCCATGCAATTTTTTTTTAGTGTTTTTTTTTGTAATTCAAATATATATATATATATATATATATATATATATATATATATATATATATATACACACACACACACACACACACACACACACACACATATATATAAATTTTTTATCTATTGCTTTATGTGGGCTACAAAAAGGGGGACAGTTTTTTTATTAGAAGCAGAATACTATTCTTTCACTTTTTTTATTTTTGGAATATTCTTTTACGTTGGTTCTAAGATCAGAACTGTTCTAATTTGGCAAAACCCATCCGGCTCCGAAATTTCTTTTATTTGTTGAAAATTATATGGCTTCCTTACAGACCTCATACGCATCCAGTGCATAATAACCTAAATTGTGAATATATTGCTGAATGACACGTTTGTTACGTGTTTTTCCCTCACCCTTTTCACTGTGATAGTTATGTTCTACAAGGAATGCACGCCATTGGAGGCGGCAACTGTAATTTATTTTACCTTAAATACTACTTCAATTTAAAGGAATATATGGGTGCAAACATGGAATACATGGGATTAATGCAGCTGCTCAGTGACAGGTACGGGGCAAGCATTGTGGCGAAGCCTCGGATCTGCGACACCTGCCTACTTTGCCTCCGCCTACCTGGTACTGAAAGTCTTCTCAAACTATAAAAAAAATTAATAATAGTGCAGTGATCAGCACGTCTGTCTAGTTACTAGGAGGGCCAGGTTCGAAGCCCAGTCGGTCACAAACTATCATCTGCCGTCGTTGCTGTATTTCAACGCGCTGTGACAGTTTGGACTGCCTCGTGATGACTGGGTGTTGTGTGTTGTCCTTAGGTTAGTTAGGTTAAGTAGTTCTAAGTTCTAGGGGACTGACGACCATAGATGTTAAGTCCCATAGTGCTCAGAGCCATTTGAACCATTTTGACAGTGTGGACGTCGGTCCTTCGATACTTAAGATGCAATTGCTTTTTGAGGCAGCACAGGAGATTTGCGAACATTTGTCTTGCCATCAATGTAACGGGACTTCAACGGCATCCAACCCTTAGTCATTGCTTTGTGCCGGCGATAACCCATGTCATATATATGCGAATCAGATTGTAGTTCATATTTAGTCAAATAACGGATGGTCAGCATACAAGTATGCCGCCCGGGGTGGCCGAGTGTTTCTAGGCGCTACAGTCTGGAACCGCGTGACCGCTACGGTCGCAGGTTCGAATCCTGTCTCGGGCATGGGTGTGTCTGATGTCCTTAGGTTAGTTAGGTTTAAGTAGTTCTAAGTTCTAGCGGACTGATAACCTCAGAAGTTAAGTCCCATAGTGCTCAGAGCCATTTGAACCATTTTTTAAGTATATAGTAGTGTTTACGAACAGTAGAAGCAGGATTGCAGCGAACTGGTCACTTAACCAAATGCAACATAGAGTACCTGTGTAATGAGTCATTCCAGCTGCATAGCTGAGGGTAATATTTGCTAAGCAATTCATTGCAGAATTAATGTAATACCCGCACGATGACCTCTGTAGTCATACTGTATCATTAGCAGCTCGCGAATGGTGTAGTATGTACGTAAAATTGTATTACTCAAGCTGAGGATAAATAAAGAGAAGCGACGACGCTACAACACTATCTTTAATTAAGTAGGTAGTCAGCGCTAAATTATGTGCGCCAACATTAACGTTACTGTAAGCAGTTTGACAGCATAACACCACCACAACCACTGACAACCTGAACCATTATCATCACGCAGTTGTAACTCGCAGTGATTACAAGTTGCTGATGTTTGTCAAGAATAGCGGAAAGCGCCTCTGAAGTTCCATTTGCGTTACGACTAGGACACAGAGAATCCTAAATAACAGTAATAGGTCACCCATCGAAGAAAAGAGTCGACGTATTGCCTCAAGTTCTTGCAGTTTGCTATTAATGCAGTTCCCGATGGTTTCACACTAACGGGTTCTTTTGGCTGTCGGAATACTCATATTGGAATTATGGAAGTGTAATTGCTAGAACGCTCAACTACCTTAATAACACTTCATTCTGGATTGAGTACGACTCGGAAAGCGACGATACTTTGACGTTTCCATCCATCTCCTGACGGCTTACTGAATGAAGTCTGAAGCGCACGCACAGTTGAGTTGCCTGCCGCATGGTTTCTGTGAAGTGTTTTGGCAGCTGGCAGTCATTGCTGAATACAGACATGTGCAAATATCCTCACTGCTTCAGGGGAAGTCGTCTTTGTTGCATTTTTTTCCGTACCGTAATTAGCACAATAAGATAAGGCTTATTCTGCTGAAGCGCTTGATGCCCACAAGTCCTTAAATAAGAATCTCCTAGCGAGAGTAAGGCATGAAAGGAAACAGCCTGTTGGACAAAAGGATGGACAGCTCCCTACTTTTGCGTTTCCGATAGCGCCTACGATAAGAATCTGGTGTCATACTATGCTTCAGAACCCTAAACTATTTATTTTTTTACATCATACTAAAACAAACGTTGTGATATGAGAAGAGATAATGACTTAAATACTTCTCAGGAACTGTAGTTTTTCGTGTTCATTTTTTCACTTCATACCAAAACAAGGGCGTTAATATGAGAAGAGGAAATGAAATATACGCTTCCAAGACATAATATTTCGCAGTGTGCTATTACTGCATACATTAATTTTTGTATGTTGGATAAATTTTAATACCACCTCACATTCCTTTCTGATAAGGTTCCTGTTTTCGTGGGATTCAAATAGAGTGGACATTTCATCACTGGTTGATATTCTGATGACTAATGACATGATACCCGTTGCAATTGCTCCATGGCACCTGTGAGTAGAGTCTCACGTTGGTTACTATAAGAACACGCAGGCAGTGATTTCCTTGTGTTTATGGCGAAGCGTCTGCTGCAGTGTCCACGCTCAGCCAGCATAAACAAAGCGCGGCGGCATTGGGCACTGCTAATCGCTGTACTTGTCGCGAGCCTCGACAACAAGAGCGCACTGTCTCTGCTAACGATACTGTGGAATTAATACATCCTACTTAACGTAATACGCAGGACGTGGGTTGGGTAAAAATTCAGTTTCATCGCATTAAAATACTTTACAGTCATATTTGATGCAATATTTATTGTTGGTTGTCTCTCTAATGTTAGTAGTATTGATTCAGATTGTGCATGAACACGAAAACACACACACACACACGCACCAACAGTCATTGATTTCAGTGAGGGTGACTACTACTGTGTGTTGAACAACACATGCACCAGTCAATTCCTCAGTTGGCGTCGAGTGGATGAGAATTTTCAATTACCTTGCATTGCAAGAATTGTAAGGAGGAGACTGAAAGTAACTGGACTTCTATGCTAAAGAGCTGCGACAAAGCAAAGCTTGACCGATTATCAGAAAATTGTCCACATGGGTTTTGTGGACTATACTTTTAGTAACCAACCGACCAACGGTCATTACGTAAGATTTCTTGCAGGCGTAGAGGCATTGATTTCATTAAGTTGTCGACAGTGTAGCGTGATGGTTTTCTTCCCACCATACGATTTCTATATTCGTCCAAAGGTCGCTTGCATTTGTAGGTCCACATGGCAATGACCTTGTTACTTCTACCCACATATTCTCTATCTGGCTGATGTTCGGCGATCGTGCAACAAACGGCAACAGCTTCATCCTCTATTGGCCCTGAAACCAATCTCGCACTGCTCTGCTGTGATGGATGGGGCTCTGCTCCTGTAAATAAACTGTTATCTCGTTAGTTCATATATTTATATGTAAATAACGTGTTTGTAATAAGCACATTGGATTATTATTTTCCACAGTGTTTAAGAATTCAGGCCCTGTCATAGATAAGTGATCTAGATTCAACAGTCCGATTAAGAATGTGGTTTACCCAGCCTATCATATGATGAGGGTCGTAGTCGAATATCCACATTAAGACTGACTGACTGAATCCGATTAGAACGATCTGGTATCGAAATGAAACTACAGAAATCGTACAATTTGAACGACTGTATTGCAACAATGCTGCGCACATAAATTCCTATGAAGGAGTAACAGGTAGCAACTGTGTAAGATAAAGTGAGAAATATGTCTACTAGCAGCAATGTAACGTTATTATAACCCATATTTATGTGATGGAAATACTGCATCGAACAATACACATCTATTTCAGTGGTTCGAAGATACACCGTATCGGATTTTCTGATGACATAATGACAATAATAATAATAATAATAATAATAATAATAATAATCCAGTGTGGCGGATAGGGAAAACCCTCCCCCATATGGGTGGTACCGAGGAAATCAAATACTTGGGGTGAACCAAATACTAACACAATCCTGAACGGCTACTCAATCCGTTGAACCCAAAATCCAGACACGTGTGAGTGAAAATCACCGCTACTCTGGTCACCGTCTGTCAGCTCAATGAGCTCAGCTGAAAATATTTGGTTGCAAAGGCTTCAACACCCTATGGTCCTATCCGGTCCTGGAATCACCCAGGCCAAACCAATGAGACACAAACAAACAAGAACTATGCAAGCAAAGTCAACATTACCCCAGGTGGTACACAACCCGCCTGTCGACAGGCGGCAGTCGGATTTTCGGATTCTGGGGAGTCCAGGTTAGCACGGCAGAGAATATCGAAGATCTCTGGTAAATTTCCCTACTAGCAGAAAACATGTACTTGAAAACTAAACATCGATACCTTGATCCAAACACGAAAACTAAATAATCTCACATAAGAAATCGACCGACTAAAAATTCTCACCCTTGCTCTTCAAGAACCACGACTAACTGACAATGAATCCTTGCATTACGGAAACCATTGAATCTTCAAGAGCAAAATACAACAAAAGGTAGCGAAAGGCGTACCAATCTTTGGCATTGAATTTCTCGAACACAGATCTATCATCAACTCTGTCAAAGAAATCACACCCATCAACAATGAAATGGTTCAAATGGCTCTGAGCACTATGGGACTTAACAGTGGAGGTCATCAGTCCCCTAGAACTTAAACCTAACTAACCTAAGGACATCACACACATCCATGCCCGAATCAGAATTCGAACCTGCGACCGTAGCAGTCGCGTGGTTCCGGACTGAAGCGCCTAGAATCGCTCGGCCACCGCGGCCTGCCCATCAACAACCGGCTTATGACTATGCCCATTAAGAGTCCCAGTAAAAAATATAAACTCATCAATGCACATGTCCCCACCAACATCGAAAATAAGAAAAACACCGAAAATGTCGAAAAATTCTGGAACACACTCTAAATACTATGAGCAAAATTCACCAAGATGACGTGAAAATACTATTGGGAGACTTCAACTCTCTATTTGGCACAGAAAAAACCTGTAGAAAAATCATTGGTACAAATTCAACACACCGCAACGTTTAGACCAACGGCACATGTCTGACTGACATTTGCCAACAATTGAACCTCAAAAGGATGTCTTCCCACTTTAGGAAAAAACCAGTTCTGAGGTAACATGTTTGGCTACCAGGTGCAAGCTGCTTTCGTTCGCCTTTCGAGACTCGCTGAAAGCCAGATTTTTAATTCTTTTGTAGTAGAGCTACAAGCAGGCAGATACAAACTCAATAAGGGAATCGTAAGACAACGCTCGAGCAAAATTGGTCTTGCTACTTTCAGGAACCCTTACAAGGGGAGGCCGCCAATTGTGAAATTCAGATTCGATTCATACTGAGCATAATAAAAGCTCATAACCAGAGGTGTAATGTGGCAAAGCACCAAGATGCACTTCTCAGCCTTTGTCGAGAAAATCGACAGTTAAAAGAAACCGTTGAGGTGAAATACTCTCTACGATTTGTGACTTCCTACAGCGTCGTGGCGCAGCGGTAAGTGCTCGCGTTCGTTATCCGAAGGTCACCCGATCGAATCTCGCACCATGCAACTTTCTTTATATATATATATATATATATATATATATATATATATATATATATATATATATATATAAAATTCACGGCAATCAGTTGCAACAATTATGCATATAATAAGTTGTTGAAAGTCGTTTGTCGTGGAAAAACTGGCGACTTCGAACATGATTATGTTTTCCGCAAACAAAGTTGTATTTCACAAATGTTATTAATTGTCTTCATAATGTTTACACGTGTAGTTAACGGAAGACGTAGAAACGATATTCCGAAACGAATACGTATAGTGTAAGTCAAACGTTCGAATTAGAGACCCCGTGATATATATATATATATATATATATATATATATATATATATATATATATATATATATTTATACATATATATATATATATATATATATATATATATATATATATATATTTGAATTAAAAAAAATACTAAAAAAAATTGCATGGCGCGAGATTGGATCTGGCGACCTTTGACTTACGAACCCAAGCACTTACCGCTGCGCCACGACGCTATTTTTCTTTTTTTTTTATATTCCTGGACCTCTTCCACTTCAGGCGTTGGCCCCTATCATCCAGATCACCCCCAAAATCCTATCTAACCTAAAAAATTAAAAAATAATAATAAAAAATAATCTGTTGCCACCGCCACTTTCACCCTAACTTAAGCTACTTTTTTATTAATTTTTTCATTAATTTTTAAAAATAATATATAAAGGGACTGAATAAATCTTCTTGCCGTGACAATCTGTCCAATACCCGTGAAACAGAAATACACGAAATCAATCAAGCACTTCTGATTTGTTTTATGTTACGGCTTCTGGCGAAATGAGTTTACCTGAGGCACTTTCACCTGTTGTTCTATAAAAATAAATAAATGCCAACTTAATTATAATGAAGCACAATTAGTATCGACTCGCCGTAGTGTTGTGTACCAACCAAAAGAAAAAAAAAATTACCGCTTCATTATGGCAAAGTGTGAAGTAAGAAATTTTGAAACAAAGCTTTGTATTTCCGACTCGTTTTAAGGTTGTGGTGCTCTTCCATTATATACTGTATGTACTCGTCTATACTCGCATGTGTATTCGTAACTGCAAAATATGCAAACTGGCCGATAATCCAAGCATAGCTATTGTGCTTTGTTGCAGTAAAAAGAAATGCCAGTCTGGTTGATCTTTAAGTGTTATAGCAGAGTCTGTGGTTCTAGTAATTATTGCGAGTTTTTTTCTAGTCCAGTTCCATATGTGGTATTGGTCGCGGCAGATTAGAATGTGTGCCAAGGTATCTACAGTATGGCAATGTTCGCAGTACGGACTCTGCTTCATTTTGATATTGTGCAACTTTTCACCTGTGGGGACCTTCTCGTTCACAATGTCATACCACGTGGACACTACTTTGGAGTGGAGAAGCTATAGTAAGTTATACATCGTAGAGCGTATTTCACCGCAACGGTTTCTATTAACTGTCGATTTTCTCGACAACGGCTGAGAAGTGCATCTTGGTGCTTAGCCACATTACACCTCTGGCCATGAGCTTTTATTATGCGCAGTATGAATCGATTCTGAATTTCACAATTGGCGGCCTCCCCTTGTTAGTGTCAGAACGAAAACCTTACGGTACTGCCAAATTCATAATGCCACTATTGTTTTCTACCTACATATTTTTTGTTGTTGTGAATACATAATTTTATCTATGAAATGACACATTTTCATAATACTTGCGAATGATACACGATATGAAGTAAATAGAGATCTTTTCGATGTCAAAAGTCGGTAATATCTTACTAATTCGCATTAAAATCGGATCAATCGTCTTATAGACACTTAATGTTTTATTAAGATAGACTGCCGTCGTGATGTTACTGTAGTAAGCTGAATTTAATTTGTATTAGTACAGTGAATATTGTAATTAAATTTGCCATTAGTTTACTGAACGCATCAGTAACCGCCAAAGAGAAATTAATCAGGAGCACAATTTTCTTTCACGATATCTAAAACAATCCGACAATGCTAATGTTGTTTACAAATTCTACGCCCGTAGAAACCCACTAGTTCTAACGATGTCATTAAACCAGTGTAGTTTTAAGAGTATTTTCGTCTAGAAATGAATTGCCTTTACGGTTGATCGATCAAGAGCGGGAAAGGTAAATTTTTACGAATATATGACGAGAAGGACATGTGCTTGAGAGAGGACTTCCCTATCAATACAAATGTCTGAGAGACGACTTTACTATCAATCTCCTGGACAGTTTTGTTTCTCAAATCAACAGAGTCCGTCATCACGCAGTAGCACAGGTGATATAGTTTTGTTGCTCGATTTCCTTCCACTGCCACCAAAATGTGTCTTAGTTGTTGGCAACAAATTCCAGCTGTGTTGCACACACCCCGTGGGGCAGAATTCGTAGCCCAAAACACACTTTTGGAGCTATCAGATGTAAAATATTATGTTCACACTACTCTTTGCTCGAGTTTACGTCTTTTGGTGGGGCTCAGCCTTTCATTTCTTCTTAGGAAGTTAACGATAAAGGCATCATAACACGTCACCAGCAACAGTACTGCATACGAATGCTCAATGAGCGACCTGATGACGTTCAATAATAGTCACTCCATGATTTTTGTTGTTTCGAATTAGAGCATGCAGTACTCCTACGCCAGACTTCTGAACTTTGCCTGTTGATTGCAAATGTCGCATGATGGTGAAATGGTAATCTATCACATGTATCAGTAGTCGAGACTTCCTTAATGTGGGAAATCATTCATGCCAGAACGATCTTTGTTGAAACAAGAATATCTTTTTCTGGCGTGTTTTTCCCAAAAGCACTCGCTCCACACACAGTTCAAATCTTTCTAGTTGCCTCCTCTGCATTCACCCCTCTGTTATACCAAAAGTAAACGTTGTGTTGCAGATGTTACACCTTCTTCCACTTGCGACTCAATTTTACAATGCTTAACCGTAGTTCATGATTTTCAAGTGTGCAAAATGCAATGCTTAACTGCAAGATGATAACTAGAACTTCAAATTCGAAAATGACAGTTAAAACATATACTGACAGCGTCGCGCCGCGTTCACACGGGCGGCGCCGGATTTCAGGAGGCGGGTGGCGTCTGGCCGGTGGCCGGTAGCCGCTGCAGCGCGAGGAAACGCTCGAGCGTAAGCTGTTATGATCGCGACGCAGCCACGAGCTGTCCTGCGGAATTGTTTCTGGAATACTTGTTATTGCTGGTGGGTAGAATGTCAAGCGAATTATCTTCGATGTTCAATCAAACTCATAACTTTATACGAGGGCCGAAATGTAGTAAAAAAAAAAAAAAAAAAGAAGATATACATATAGGTGGACGCGAACAGGCAACTATCAGTTTAGAGTGCGCGACTATTACCGCTAGACCACGGGCTCACACGCTGCGAGAACACATCGGAAGTAGACAACACTTCCTCCTAACACTTCCGCATCTTACGGTGTTGCCAGATTGTGCAGATGGCCGGACTTAGAGTTGTCAGGGGCGGCCAGTTTTATTGGCCACCTTAAGTGAACGACTCGGACTTAGTCTCTGTGGCGGCCGGCCGGCGGCCAGTTTTTATGTCTAACACTGTACATAATCCCGAATCCCCCTATGGTAGATGGCGGAGAGTAGTTTGCACCACTAGCAGCATTCCCATTTCTGTTCCATTTGCAAGCGAAGCGAGGGATAAACGACCATCTATACGCCTCTGTACGAGCCGCGATTTCTTATCCCGTGTTCACGGCGCTTACGCAGATTGTACGTAGACAGCAGTAGGATCGTACTGCAGGCAGTTACAGATGTCGGTTCTCTAAATTTTCTCAATAGCGATTCCCAAAATGAACGTCCTGTTGCCTCCAGGCAACCGAATCTGAGTTCACGAAACATCTCCGTAATACTCGCGTGTTGTTAGAACCCACCGGTGACAAATCTAGCTGCACAACACTGATCTACGTCGATGCTTTACTGTAATCCGACATGATGGGAATCCCAAACACTCGAACAGTACTCAAGAATGGGTCGCATTAGTGTTTATCACATGGTCTCCTTTATAGATGAGCTACAGTTTCCTAAAATTCTCCCAACAATCCGAAGTCGATGATTAGTCCTTCGTACTGCCGTATTTATGTGCTAATTCAATTTCTTATTGCTTTGAGTGTTATGCCTAGATATTTAATCGACGTGGGTGTGTCCGAGACGTGGGACTTAGGGATAGCAGGAACACCTAATCAGCTGCACAGAAAACACATACACTTTATTTTCAAAAACAAAACTCTCAACAATCATTTTTAAAGATTTCACTACACTGGCGGCTGAAAGCCTTATTAGTAGAATTTGCAAGTTACTGTCGACTGAAGGCCACAAGCAATGTTACACACTATCAGCGGCTGGAAGCCTGATTAAGAAGATTCAAAATTATTCGTCAGCTGAAGGCCAGAAGTAATATCGAAAATACACAACGGCTGAATGCCTGAATTACCAATGAGGTGGACATTTACACGTTAAAAATATGAAAACACGTTTCTAATAATCTTAATAACTTGTAAAAAGCTATAGTAATGGCCGAAGGCCTCACTAAAACAGGATTGAAAATTATTTTGTCAGCTGAAGGCCACAAGCAGTCTTACAAACACTTAACGGCTGAAGGCCGGAATTACCAGTGGGGAAGTCAATAACAAGTTAAAACATAAGGGAAAATTTAAACAATTATGACAAATTGTCAAAATAAGACTGAGTGATCCACAGACAGTGCTCCGTGGATCGATCGGAGGAAGGAGACTACAGCTCTGTAAGCGGTGAGACAGGCAGCCAAGAGTTATGGTCACTTAACGGGTTGTAAACACAATTTGGGACAGCTTAAACACCAATCAATAATCATACAAATGCATGTAATGTCTGATAACCAGTACAACGACTGAATATTTCAAGAGAGGGTGAAGTGACAGAGAGCACTGTGTCTTCAAAATTCGGAGTTTAGAACGACCAGAAGCAGCAAGGAAACACTACGACCAACACAGAACAACACCAACCGACCGACAAATCAAGTAGGAAAAACAGCACTCCACTAGCTGCGAGCGGCAACACACCAACAAACGGCGAGATATCACTATAGCGGAGGATTCACTAAAAACCAGTCACTATAAAACATCACGGACGAACTATAAGTCGGCACAAACACAGAGAAGTCAGAAACGGTCGGAAGACCAAAAGCACGTCTTCCGATGCGTCTACCGACCGAACGACCAACCAACGGTCGTCCCTACTCAATTAGCGCACGGAAAAGATCCCAGTATAAAATGTCGACTGACAACTTATTGTCATAAGGTCACTTCGACAGGCGCACACACACACACACACACACACACACACACACACACACACACACACAAGTGAAAGTTCCACTACTCGAACATCGCGGTCCGCTCAACTAAAACTCGCTGAATCTGGTCCTTGAACGTGGTCGCGCACTCTCGCGACCACATCCTTCCGTCGGGCAGTACATGTGTTTCGCCAGCGGTCGGGCGAGTACTGGCTGTCTGGACCTCACTTCTGCTCCGTCCAAACGCAACTAGCTCGACACACGACGACCCGGAAATACTACATGCCGCTCCAAAGATGGTACCACTGTACGTGCTATCGATAAGCTTTGCTGCCGCCACTTACGGACGGACAAGGCCAGAAAACGTAGTGGTGCCAGTGAACACACTAAGAAAACGAGACGTCACTATCACTGTTACAAGATGCCAAGCTATGAACGGCATCAACGCGAGCCGCACACGGTTAAGTGTCATGCAGCACAACACTAACACTGTATACGAACATCACAAGACTGTTTTCCCTACTCATCTGCATTGACTTAATTGCTTTACATTTAAAGGCAGGTGCCATTCATCCCGCCAACTATAAGTTTCGTCTACGTCATCTTGTATCTTTTCACAGTCACCCAATACCGATGCTTTCCTGTACGCTAGAACGTTACCAGGAAAGAGTCGCAGATTGCTGCTCACGCTCTCCATCACATCTTTTATGTACATAAAAATCACGAACGGTCCTATCATACTTGCCTGGGTCACTTCTGATGATAACCTCGTGTCTGGTGAACATTCGCCGTTGAGGGCAACGAGCTGTGTTGTGTTACTTAAAAAGTCTTCGAAACATTCCAATTTCTGGCAACCTATACTTCATGCTCGGACAACAGCTTATAGAGGACATCATGTCGAACGTTATCCATAAATCTAGGAATATGGAATCTCTGTGTTGCTCTTTATCCATGGTTCGCTGGATATCAAGTGAGAAAAGGGTAACCTGATGTCCACATGAGCATTGCTTTATAAATCGATGCTCAATTGTTGACAGAAGTTTTTCTGCCTCAAGGAAATTTATCATATTCCACCTCACAATTTTGCCAAGGAGTCTGCAGCAAACCAATGTTACGGCTATAGGCCTGAAATTTTGTAGATCCATTCTTTTGCCCTGAGATGTGTATAACTTCGTACACTATGGTAAGAAGAGGTAGGCTAAAGAGTGGTGTAGTAGGAAAGCTGTATAGGAGCAGAAAAGATCAGCAAAAAAGTTAACACAGCAGACAGATGATTTAGTTAACTTATATTTCTCCAAGTGTGTGAACACTCATTACAAACAAATGCAGAAAGAAACAGAGTCCAACAATCGGTGTCAACAAAGATAAAGCTCACTTTGAAATGATAATTAAATCGACACTCTAGCAGCAAACAGGCGTTGATATACGTCACTGGGGACATGTTGAAAATGTGTGCCCAGACATGGCAGACGCTCTATCCATCTATCCCCGGGTTCGAGTCTCGATCGGGGCACACATTTTCAACATGTCCCCAATGACGTATATCAACCCCTGTATGCAGCTAGGATGTCGATTTAATTATCATTTCATTTTAGAGAAGCTGCACGGTCATCAATGGTATCTGTTCCTTCGGGAACAGATACTACCGTCATGTAAAGCTCACTTTACTAATAAGGAGGAGGTCCCCAGCGGTAAGATCGACTACTTGAAACCATCTATACGAATATGTAGATTAAGATCCCAGGTATCACACACTGCCGCCATTCACTCTGGTAGGCGCTCATTTGCATGTAACTGACGACAAAAAATTTTGGCGTTTTGTGTGATCCTCAGTATCGTTAAAGAAGTCATATAACCCAGTTGCGTGGTGTAGCAGCTTCACATTTATGAGGCTAAAGATTCGAATGTCGTCTGGAGCAGTAGATCTGGGAACATTTGGAGCAGAGGGCGTAACAACAACAATTTTTTTAGTTTTACGTGATCTGATCATCAGTGAGTGGCTTCAGCTGGATACGGCATTCCTGAAGCTACTTGTAGACGCTCCTCCTCGACGAACAGCGGCCGTTTTCAAGGTTAGACGCGGTGTTTGACGGTACCAGCGTATATCTCCTGGGTGTGACTAGTACGTTCGTCCAGCATGCTTCCATACTACAAACCTGATAAATTCGTGTGCTTTACGAATTTGACAAAAACTATTTTCAATGTTTCATACTCGTTCGAAGTTCGTACATAAATATATTGTAGCTTCTTATTTAAAGAATCTCCTGTCATTTGTTCCACATTTTGTCAAGTTTCATTGCACGCAGTTCACTTGCTATATCTATGGTATTTCTATATATGAAAACCAGAACAACATAAATAATTATTGACATATGAAACTTTTTAATATTACATGTTTTTAAAACGGACTAGCAACTATAAAAAAATTTCTACTAGCCCCACACGGAGTCCTAGCCCCATACAGATAGTTCTGAAAATTTGTGCTTGGGAATTTTGTATTGTTATGAACACTTGTGGAATTTAAAACGGAAAACAGTGCGTATGCAGTAGATAATAATGAGGTGAACTACTCAGTCATCAATTACATATTGCATGTACCACACGTTTTCCGATTTAAGTGCCAAAAGTATATTCGCAGCTATTAATAATTCACAAGCTAATTTTCCAGGAATATCTATGTGGAGTTAGGAATCTGTAAGGGGCTAGGAGAAATTATTTTAATAATTACTCCCTTTTAAAAAGTTTCTTATTTCAGTAATTATTTTGCTTTCTTAGTCCTGCGTGTGTCACATTTTTAAATAATTTTAAACATTTTGATGACATTAAAACAAAGACGTGTGGTAAATTTCAGTATTACTTCACATGAGTTAACTGATACATTGCTTTCTCCTACGATTACCTCACGAAAAGTTAAAAATGAGAGAGAATGCAGCTCACACGGCAGCTTACCAGCGATCTTCTTACCGCGCTACATTTGCCAGTGGAACAGGAAAAGAAAGAAATATAAGTGGTAAACAAACTACACTCCACCACACACCTGACAAGAAAATGTCTTAATATTGCGGTGACATCCAGTTCTGAAATGTGTTCAAAGTCTCTAGCCTCTAGTTCATCGGGAAATGATAGTGGTAAAAAGAGTACCCTTCGCCACCCACCAGAAAAGAAAGTAAGTTAACCTGGCATTGACATCCAGTTCGGAGCTATGTTGAAAGTTTCAAATCACTAATTCATCGGGAACTTACTTAAAAACCAATTGAAAAAATTTTACCTAACAAACGAGAAAGCGATCTAATAAAAACATATGAAAATCCGACGCGTTGGCTACCTCACGAGGAACTAGAGAACATATTAGTCACAGCCAGGAGATATACGCTAGTACCGTCTAGCACAGCGTCTGGTCTTGAAAACTGCCTCTGTTCGTCGAGGAGGACAGTCCACAAGTTGCTTCAGAAATGTCACATCCAGCTGAAGCCACTCATTGATGATCAGATAACGCAAAGTTAAAAAAATTGCGGGGAAGTTGAAATAATACGAAAATTCCAAATAACGGCATTCGACAAAGTAACTCATTAAATTACCTCAGTTTTTTCTGCATTTGGAGTGTTATTTTGTCCTTTTATGAATATCGACCACCAGGCGCGCAAAGCTCTAAAAATACGACCGACACAGGAATTTATCGGGCGGGGAATGAGCGTTGCCTTTCTGACGTACTAAGCGCGCACCGTGATTGCCGTCCGTAATCTGATTAGCATTGACAGGTAATTGCATAACTCTGATTTTGCGTCATCTAGAATATATGCATTCTGCATCATCGAATATAGGCGTTCTCCAAATAGGCGCAATGTGCTACACGGAGCTTTGGAAGAGTTGTTCTACGTTACTAGACCTGACTCGAAAAATTACTAAATTATGTTATAGCCCGAACAGCGTTAAGAAGGCATGACAGAGGAAAACCAATTCGACGTTCACAAATCGTCACTAGGGACAATACCTAGGGGCAATTTTATATACCTGCAGAGCGTAAGCATTATTTCAAACAAATATTATGTAGATCGCTAACTGAACACACAATAACCAGACAAAAACGAAGAAGGTTACCGAAAAAGGAAATATATCTGCCTGTGAAGAAAACTTGTACAATTTCTGAAGCTGTAAGTTTGAACCACTACACTATTTGGATTTGAAACAGAGACAATGGAAAAAGCGAACAGGAAGACACTAAAACCCCGTATGTTGTGCATGCCTCTTAGACGATCTCGGGTTCAATACTCTCATTTTCCAATACATTTGATCATTAATCATGTATGTTACCAGTCATAAAAGTAGAGTCGGAAGAAGAGCGGTTGTCAAAATTGCAAAACCAGATAGTAAGGTAACTTGGAAGTAGACACGTTTCCCATTTGTGCTGAAAAACCTCTATTAAGCAGGAACATAGGCTTCTTAACAAAATCAGAAAAAATCGTTAATTAGCTACTTTTGTCAAATATCTGTTTATTGACTTCCAAGATATGTTAACAGCATGAGAAATTACATTGTTTGTACTGGTTGTTGTCGAAGAATTAATTTTGCAATAGGCTAACCGTGAATAGTTTCTGACAGTTATTGATGTATTTCAGTTCCATTATATCTTGACTTTTTCGACATTTCAGAAGGACCTATTTCATCATAGGATCTATAGAGCACAAAGAGGCAACAAATTGACCTATAATTCGATGCTCCTGACGAAAAAAAATGGCCAGGTACGTTGTGAAATGATGAAGTCACCAGCCCAAAGAGTGGTTAGATGCAGCTCTCTGTGTGGGTGTGTACTGTCAGTGTTTCATCTCTGCATTGCTTCCGCAACCTACATTCATTTCAATCTACATAATTTATTCGTCTTTTGGTCTCCGTCTTTTCTTGCTATTCCCCGCACGCATTTTATATCCTCTCTCTTTTGTCTATCATCATTTATTTTACTTCGAGAATAGCAGAACTCAGCTACTACTTGTCGTGTCTCATTTTCCTATCAAATATCATCAGCATCGCCAGATTTAATTCCGTTATATTCTGATATTAATGTTTTGCTTTGGTTGATGTTTACTTCGTAATCGCATTTCAACTGCTCTTTCAGTTCATGGCCAAAACCACAAAGTTACTATTTCTTCTTCCTGATCTTTAATGCCATTTAGCCGGCCGAAGTGGCCGTGCGGTTAAAGGCGCTGCAGTCTGGAACCGCAAGACCGCTACGCTCGCAGGTTCGAATCCTGCCTCGGGCATGGATGTTTGTGATGTCCTTAGGTTAGTTAGGTTTAACTAGTTCTAAGTTCTAGGGGACTAATGACCTCAGCAGTTGAGTCCCGTAGTGCTCAGAGCCATTTGAACCATTTAATGCCATTTCTAAATGTCTCCTTGGTTTCGTTTACCGCTCGCTCAATGTACAGAATGAATAATACCGGAGATAGGCTGCTGCCATGTGTCACTTCCTTCTCGACCACTACTTCCCTTCCATGTTCACGGAGTCTTATAACTGCACTCTGGTTTCCCTACGAGTTGTAATTAACCTATAGCTCCCAGTGTTTTATCCCTGGTACCATCATAATTCCAGGCAGTGTAGTACACTCAACAATAGCTATTGCAATCTATACAGCTATTGACGTCGGTTTACGAGACAAGACATTTCAAGATACGTTGTGAAGGTCGGTATGTGCTCGCCTGTTCCATTATTTCTTTAGAACTTCAAACTGATCTTCCCCGAGGTCAGATTCTACCAGTTTTTCCAATTCGTCTCACTGTTTTTACAACCATAACTTGTAAACCTTGTATTTCAGTAAAAGCCTCGTCTTCAGCACCTGCGTTTTTTCGAGCTGGAATTACTACATTCTTCTTGACGCCTAAGAGTATTTCGCCGGTCTCATACACCTGGTGGAGCACATAAAAATTGGACCGGAAGAGTGGATACGATTAGGCGTGAATGTACGCGTATAACCACACCCCGTGACACCCAACAGGCTGGAGCAACTGCCCATACAGCTGCCCGAACCCTGGACCACATTTACACAATCTTATCGCCTGCCAGAGTTATTGGAAGAGGTCAGTCTGGTCGCGGCCCTAGCTGGCAACCCAGGTCACTTGATCTGTCTGAGTGCGGCTACTTTGTGTGGGGAGCCCTCAAGTCTAAGATGTATCGCAACAACTTCATAATATTCTAGAACTGCAGCAGAACATTTCCGTTGAGATTGCAGCAATTCCAGCTGTCCAGTTTCTATCGGCCTTTATCAACTTACTGAACAGGGCCCAAGAGCGCCAAGGGACGAATAGTGGTCACTTTCATCATCTGCTACAGTCAGATTAGTACTGGATTGCCTTTCCACTGCTGTGTTTCTCTGTACCCTGGACCACTGTTCTACAGGCCACTTTTATTTACCCCATTCTGTTTTCTTCGTATCACGTGGAATACTTTTTTTCGTGGTTGGCTCTTGAATTCTTTAATTCCATTCTTGGAGTCTTGTTACGTTCTAGGGCTTTCAGTGATCCAAGTTTATTTCCAACGTATAATCATAATACATACATCCTTCCCAACTCTCAGATTTTTCTTTTCGCTTTGTATTGGCTTCCAGTCTACTTGAAGTTGAGACAGCCGCTTCTCTTTTCACCAAAGATCAGCAACTTTCCTATAAGCGGTATCTACTGTTCCTCGAGTTATGAATGATTCTACTTTATCTCTTTTGTTTTTTATCGACTCCTCCTTAGCTATTCTGCACTTTCTGTGAACCACATTTCCAAACACCTTTATTACCTTGTCACCTGCTTCAACTGCTGCATTTTTATGTTCTCGTTTAGTCAGTTAAATTCAAAATCTCGTGTGTTATCACTCGATTTGCACCACGCCTTGTCCTTTTTACGTATTTAATCCTGTGCTGCCTTCATTATTTCATATCTAAGAGCTACCCATTTGACATCTATTACGCTCCTTTTTCAGTCAGTTGTTGCCCAACTCTCTTCTGAAACTCTCAACAACCACAGGTCATTTCAACTGAACAAGATTCAATGTACTTAATTTTCTACCCTTTTTAAATTTCTTCAGTTTTAATCTGCAGTTCATAAGCGATACACTTTGATGACAGTCCAATTCTGCCCCGAAAATGTCTTACAGTTTAATAATTGGTTTCGACATCTTTTTCTTGTCATCATGTAATCAAAGTGAAACATTGCAATGTCTTGAAGTCGCTTCCACGTACACGGCTTCCCTCATGAATCTTAAGCCATGTGCTACCGATTATTATATTACGCTCTGTTAAAAGTTCTACCGGAAAATTACGTCTTTTACGTCTTTCATTCCTTCCCCCTTGCGCCCAACATTTTTCCTTCTCTTCCTTTAAATAACATCGAATGCACTTCAATTTTCGTCTGCCTTAACTATCTTAATAATTTCTTTTATCTCGCTGAACACCCCTTCAACGTCTTCACCATGTGCTGTTCTAGTTGCTATGGGTGTTGGTAGTGTGTCTACGATAATGCGTTCACTCTGCTGTTCTTTGTAGCTTACCCGCATTCCTATAACCATATTCATTAGTGGAACTACTCCCACATTAACACTATTAGTTCTTCGATTTATACCTAGATTCTCATCTGACCAGAGGCCGGGTTCTTCCTGTAACGATAACTCACTATTTCCCACTATACTTAACTTTTAAAATGGGTTAACGGAAAATTGTTAATAAGACATGACAGGCTAGTGCGTATCATAATTACCATAGTAAAAATGAATTACATAAAAGGGGTGTAGCTTCAGACAACCCTACAACAGTTGCACCAACCATTTGCTAATACATTATACACTGATGAAATAAAATGTCGTGTCCATTACCACCGACAGACTGAATGCCACCTGGTGGCGTTGTGCGCACGTAACGGGGTAAGGAGAGTACAGTGGTGTGCAAAACTTGATGATGAAAGAAGCTTTTGCGTGATGTTTCACATACACCCAATTCAGAACCATGTCCCACCATCGTGCAGCGCGGTGGCTTTAGTGTAATTATTGTCATCGAATGAAAGTGTCGTTTCAATTTGTCTCATTGCGTATTTCTTTCAGTTTCCTTCCGTACTATACTGTAGCAGTTCTTTCAACGTCTGTCCTATGTTTCATCGAGCTGTATATTACTTGGCAGTGACACACCAATCGAAGTTACATTCGTCCATAAGTTTTGACATTGGTGTGTACAGGTGGTGTCCCAGAAATACCGCAACACACTTCGAGGGGCTGTAGAGGGTGTCGTGGGAACAAACAAACAGTTACCTGTGTCCGGAAACATCATTCAACGACACTACTCGACTTCGAAGTTATAGGCTCTGAAGCTTGGCACTAGCCACCCCATCAGCATCAAACCTGACTTTGTAGGGCGAGGGGCTGTAGGCGGGATATCTTGCAATGTTGTTTGTCATTCAGTGATCACGACTCATAGCCACGATCACCAATTGAGAAGATGTAGCTACCTGCTGCGTATAAAGGCCTTGTCTCCTATGAAAGCGATGCTCTGTTGCCTGCACTGATGACCGTTTCGAAGACCGGATTCCATCTGCAGTTTATTTTTCCCCTACACACCGCGAAACATTGAAGATTTGCCACTGTTTGTAAATATACGAACGTAATTAAAGTCTATCCATGCCTAAACACCCATATTAGTAAGTGACGTAGCCTACATGGGCGGCAATGCAAGCAGTGACTCTGTCAACCAATCGATCGTACTGATGACGAATACTATCACGCCTGTTCGACATGTTCACGTAGTTCTGTAAGAGTTGCCAGTTGACAAGTGTCACGAGCTACTTCTCGTCCCATCATACTCCACACAGACTCGATTGAAGACAAGACAGGAGATCTTACTGGCCAGGGAAGTTGCTGCACGTCATACAGAGCATTATCAATTTGCATCAACACACACTGTAAGACGACGTGGTCTCCTGACCTTCATTGGTTACATACTCTGCTCTCACAATCATATTCCGCACATCAAGACTCTTCATTCGAACCTGAACTCGATAAGATAAAGTCAATGTTGTATGAATTCATGTAAACGATATGCAAATAACAAGTGCACAGCGGGGTTGAAATACTCGAGGATGGCATATACACATACATTCCAGACACGACGGTCACAGGAGCTTTTAGTTTGAGAGAGGCAGACCGCACACTGGGAGGCCGGTCCCTTGAGAGGACGTGTGCAGACAGCCTGTGTCCGAATGAAAGGGGGATCGACCCCATGTTCAGCTTAAAAGCATATTCCGCCACATTGTGTGGAAGCATCCAACCTACGCATTCTTTACATGTAGCACACAGTTTCAGAGACCACAAACGCCAAACGCAGATACTACAGATTTCTGGATTGGTCGCCTTAAGCGAAACGTCATTCTCCCGTTTTAGAAGAGCAATGCTGATTGGCAGACGATATTTCTGACGCCTTGAGCTGAAGGAGTAATGGAAGAGACCGAAAGATATACCCCTTCACGTCTGACGTGGACAGGCGCCGTTCTGTTGTCACTCTTGGAGCGAGGAACAAGTCTCTCCTCAGTACTTCACTGGGAGAGCACCACCTGTACACACCAATGTCAAAACTTATGGACGAATGTAACTTCGATTGGTGTGTCACTGCCAAGTGCGACCCTATATTGAGTCCTTGCGATAAGTGTTGTTAACTCTGTTGGCTGCCACACTTATTGTGTGGTGTGAACAGACAGAGTTATAGTTAAACGCCTGTGACCGAATATTTGAGTGGCATCGTGGTGGACTGGTTATCTGACCGGTGTACCACGCCAATAGACTAGGGGCCAATAGGAATCCTTGACTTCATCAAGGTGTAGGCAGAGTTTGATTGGAGAAGGTCAATCCAGATAGAATGAGAGTTATCTTATTTGTCAGCAGCGAGCGGCGCAGACAGCAGTCATCGCAGCTTACGGTATTGTGCGCTACAGCTATTGCGAGCCCCATATTTCCTCCACAACAGTAAACTTCACTGCATTTCACACACGACAGCCTCAACCGTACCTAGTAACATTCTAAAGGATAATTATTCAAGTTGAGTAGGCGCGCCTCTCAGCCATTCTGCCAAGTCAACAACCATCTTAAACTTTGCATAGAAATTTCATTAGTGAATCCTATCCCTGAGGGATAGCTTCACATTCCGAAAAGAACCAGGATATAACTTGTTCAACTCATAACTAAAAGTGCCATTGTAATTTCTCAGAATTTTTGCAGAATAAATAATAATTTTCGTTAGTTTCATGTTTTGTTTACACTAACTAGCACTACTCCAGTACCCAAGTATCCCACTAGTTACGTAAGAAATTTTGTCAATTTTTGTGTCATCTCCTTACAGCGGACAACTCCAGAAGATATTTATTGCTGACAGTTTTTCAGGCATTTCTCTTTAGAACGTTCGGAGCGTCTGTTTGACTTCTGCAGTAGTGTGGGGGCGGGAATTGCATCTTGCAGGAGCCACAGGGTAAAGGGTACATCTCAGATTAATTCGTTGCGCAGAATAACAGAATAGCAGATCAACCCCACACACCACAGTACATTCACATTGCAAGATTGGGAAAATAACTGGTCTAACAATATTTTGCTGATAGCGAGCGCTGTTTAGCGTCCCCACTAGAAACACCAAAGGTGAAGGAGCGTTATATCTTATCGCAACCCGGACCGTAATACTTGGGATGGGGCCAGTGTGTCTTGACGAATGCATTCTACGACACAGCACTCTCCAGGTCCATGTCGTTCGCGCAAACGATCGTCACTTGCGTGCTGGCAGAATCTGCTTTCAACGTTGAAGACCAAAATGCGACTATCCTCTGACGGCACGAGTCGAGCTGTACACGTCGATGTTGTGGCATGAGTGGAAGACGAGCTAGAGATGTGCGTGCCCGTAGTCCCACTGCTAATAACCGGTTCGCAACAGTCCGTGTCGACACGTCTCAGCTCACAAGCCCTGTGCTGTCGTTGGCGTATGATCTGCCACTGCTGCCCATACAACGAACCTGGATGGCGTCTGTGCTGCACGGACGTCAAGAAACTCGTTACAGGTATGGGATATCAGCATCATAGCACAGCTGACCCATGACGCCCAACCTGTCAGTCAGTTCTCAGAAAGCACCACCCCATCATTCAGAAGGCCACAATTTGACCCATTTCCAACTTGCTTGGTTGTCTGTAGGAAGCGCGACTGCGTTTCCATGGCGTGGTTGCCCGCTTGCTTCACACGTCGACACCACACTTAGCCTTCTGGCTGCGAGCATTCCGTATCAAAGGGTAGACACAGTTGGTGCACTGGTAGCTATGCGACTATTCTATCTGTCGGCGGACGACGTTGCAACCATTATCGGTACATCTATTAACCCGCAGGTGACATATGCTGTCACTAGATCTAAATCGACGTCGTCTTTCCACGTGTACTATTTTTTCTCGCGGCACTGTATTTTGCTGACAGTTCGTGGAACGTATGCTCTCATCTTAAACAGTAAACCTTTTCCAGCTACACAGCATTTTCAAACGTGGCTATTGGTCCGTTTCATATGGACTGGCGAAATGGATCATCTGTGCGTCATGCCGTTGGTGCCATATTTCGTCTACCATGCTAGGTTCTTGCCTTGGCGAGACAGCACTAAGGCCTCCTGGAAGAAAGATGGGAAACACTATGTGTTTTTATTTCATATAAGTTCCTTTATTCCATCTGCGACCGTAATTGGATGAATGTATGCTCAGTTGGGAACTCAAGAATCATATTGCAGAGGATTTAATTGGTCCTAAACGGAAACTTCCTGGCAGGTTAAAACTGTGTGCCGGGCCGAGACTCGAACTCGGGACCATTGCCTTTTGCGGGCAAGTGCTCTACCAACTGAGCTACGCAAACACGACTCATGCCCCGTCCTCACAGCTTTACTTCTGCCAGTACCTCGTCTCTCACCTGCCAGGAAGTTTCATATCAGCGCACACTCCGCTGCAGAGTGAAAATCTCATTCTGGGTCCTAAACTGGTTGGGACGTTTGTTTGGTTTTGCAAATGTGAACGAATACTTCTCGTCCTTCCCCAAAAGAGAATATTTCTTTGAAGGAGACAAAGATGAGCAACTTTCGTGAAGATGATGTCAATACACCTATCCTAAATCGAGAGGTGTGTTGAAATTGTTGCGAAACCTTCCCCATCTACTGAAAAAAGCGTGTTACTTCGAATGCGCCAAAGAGGTGCTTGCATGAGGGGAGATGGCAAAATGCTGAACCTTTAACAAGACAATCATTGGCATGTTCCGATTTCAACAGGAACGACTCTCCACCACCACTCGATATACAAAGCCTGTTTGGGACATGAGAGAGAAGTACAGGACGGAAAAGGAACAGAATAACGTGTAGCATTAAACTTTTCATGATTGCATGATTGGAGGATTCCAAATCCACTGTCCCCTCCCACTCCCGTTTCTCTGCTTCGGCTGAGTGCCGTTTTGGGGGGCTAAGAAGATGGCAAGAGATGAGAAAAAGATGCAGTCTTAAACTATGGGACGACCGGACGTTTTTAAAACCTAACGAGATTTTACCCCTCCCTTTTGATGCGAGAGAAGCAGTCACAGAAATGTGGTGGCATAGATGACAGAGCTACGCATACATTGAGAAGAGGAGGAGTGGCGGTGTTTGATCCTTAACTTTCAAATTTAACGCATTTTGCTTTCCAGCGGTCCTAGAGCCCGCGGAATGACTTCACTTGCGCGAGTGCTTCCGTGGCAGTGACGAGCGAGCGCAGCGCAGTTACAGACGATGGACGCGAGCAATTTCTGGGGTAAATGCGCCATCTTGTCTGCCCAAGATCTCTTGCTGTTCTGGGGATGACTTAGTTTTGGCCATGCTAGATCGCTTTCCTTTCGTTTTCACTTATGTTTATTTAATTCAGTCAGGTTTGTGGTCATTCTCGCGTCTTATAAACACTTTGGATTCAACAAAAGTTTCATCAGTTGTCTATTCGTCGCGAGGGCATATTACTCGTATTTTCTGAGTCTGTCACCAGTGACTAATTGAGTGCAGTAGTTAGCAGAGAACTTGTTTTCCCAGTCTTGGTAGCAAGGTATGCGAGAGGAAAATATTTTCGTTTCTCAAACGTTACGATTACCTTAGTCTCTCCTCTCCAGGAGTGTATTTCCGGTATCTTTACAGATTCATTGTGTTAGAGGTTGGGTCCATGCCATGTAATACTTTTTGTAGTAATTTATTGGTAGTGATTTTGTCTTGATGTTGCTCATGTGTGTTGGTCAAGTTGATCGTACTGTACAGAATGAAGATCCTTTGTGACTCAGGCAAATCTTCCCTCACTGGTCCTAAAGCATAACGCCAGTCTCCTCCGAGGCACTTTCTGTCACCTGTCTCTAGAATTCGTTTCCGTTGAGCGACGTTCGATCACTCCTGTCTGGGCTGCGATTTGATCGCTCATGCTAATTTCTGTAGTGTCAGACGAGGAAGCTGGTAGGGTGGTGAATTCAGAAGTATAGCCCCTCCAGAACCTAATTTAAACACATTAAGTAATTTCCATGCACACTATTAGCTAGTTTTCCCAATGGAACGTGTAGTAAAGATGTAACAGTAATATTTCAATTTTCTTGTAGTGTCCATTGTTTTTGCTATTTGAATTTAGCAGTCAAACTTTTGCAGTATTTTGCGTAAATATCAACAGATTCTAGACACATAATGGAAATTTCTTGTGAAACCGTCTTTCTTGAGCTACCGTCGAATACGATATCAATAGAGACAAATCATTAACTCGGTTGAGTCGGAGGTGGGACGAAGTTTAATGCCTGCCTGAAGACTAAACTATTAGAGATTGGGTAAATGTGCAGTTGGATTATAATCATTATATAGGTCAGCCGTCATCTTGTGGTTGGAACTATGTTCAACAGCATTACGAAACCACGGTAGACATGGCTTTACGACAGGGATTCGAGCCACTGTCACGACTACCTCCGCCGTAACACTCATTCTTATTGAAAGGAGCATGCCAGAATCAAATGATTTACCGGAAAGGTAGTTCTCATCTCCCACCGCCATTTACCCTAGACTCCTGTCACAACTACGGCACTGTGGCATGGGTGTTTCATTTCGTACTAGGACTGCAGCCGCTTACCTGCTACCAAACAAAAAATCATAACGCAGCTTCGCTTTTTCGAGCTAACTATCAGAGTTTCACGGCTACCGATCGTATCCGCCACACAGACAATAAGTATCACCTTCACTCTCCAGGTCGGTCTCTGTATCGCTGGGCTGAGGGGATATTAACGGCAACATGCGCTTCGGCTATCGATTTTACTCTGAAGTTAGTTGCAACTGAATATAACACCAAGGAGTCGTCTATAAAAAATGTTTCTTCTCGGCAGTTATTACATTTTCCCAAGATTACAGCACCTCTCGGCAGACCTCTCAACAGCTCATGCAGTAGCTCAGCGTTTGCAAAAAATCGTAGCTGGTAAGGCAAGGTATGATATGAGGATTGTTGATGTTGTTTTCGTTGTTGTCTTCAGTCCAGAAACTGGTTTGATGCAGCTCTCCATGCTACACTATCCTGTGCAAGCTTCTTAGTCTCCCAGTACCTACTGCAACCTACATCCTTCTGAATCTGCTTAGTGTATTAATCCTACGATTTTTACCCGCCACGCTGCCCTCCAATGCTAAATTTGTGATCCCTTGATGCCTCAGAACATGTCCTACCAACCGATCCCTTCTTCTTGTCAAGTTGTTCCACAAACTCCTCTTCTCTCCAATTGTATTCAATACCTCATCATTAATTCCGTGATCTACCCACCTAATCTTCAGCATTCTTCTGTAGCACCATATTTCGAAAGCTTCTATTCTCTTCTTATTTATCTAAACTATTTATCGTCTACGTTTCACTTCCATACATGGCTAAACTCCATACAAATACTTTCAGAAACGACTTTCTGACATTTAAATGTACACTCGATGTTAACAAATTTCTCTTCTACAGAAACGCTTTCCTTGCCATTGACAGCATATATGTTATATACTCTCTACTTCGACCATCATCAGTTATTGTGCTCCTCAAATAGCAAAACTCATCTACTACTTTAAGTGTCTCATTTGCTAATCTAACTCTTTCAGCATCACCTGATTTAATTAGACTACATTCCGTTACCCTCGTTTTGCTTTTGTTGATGTTCATCTTATATCCTCCTTTCAAGACACTGTCCATTCCTTTCAACTCCTCTTCAAAGTCCTTTGCAGTCTCTGACAGAATTACAATGTCATCGGCGAACCTCAAAGTTTTTATTTCCTCTCCTACTCCGAATTTTTCTTTTGTTTCCGTTAGTGCTTGCTCAATATACAGATTGAACAACTTGGGGGATAAGCTACAACCCTGTCTCACTCCCTTCCCAACCACTGTTTCCCTTTATTGCGCCTCGACTCTTGTAAGTGCCATCTGGTTTCTGTCCAAATTGTAAATAGTCTTTCGCTCCCTGTATTTTACCCCTGACACCTTGAGAATTTGAAAGAGTATTCCAGTTAACATTGTCAAAAGTTTTCTATAAATCTATAAATGCTACAAACGTAAGTTTGCCTTTCCTTAATCGGTCTTCTAAGATGTGTCGTAGGGTCAATATTGCTTCACGTGTATCCTAACAATGGAGATATACATGCGCCGAAGTAAGATGCTCTTTGTTCCATTTCCAAAACTAACAGATTTATGTTGTCATTACTGTTGTAGACAGCAAGTACCACAAATGAGTGGAACAAATTTGTTTCCGAAAAAAAGACACACAGTGCATACTGTCGACATTTACACTGTTGTGCGACTGATTCACAATTCCAGTTGCTCTTCATACAGAAACGGGAAATTAAAGAAGTGCTCTGGAGACCCATCTGTTTGATTTTGGCTTCAGATAGAACAAGTAACATCCGAGCAAAATCACACACCAATGTAGTCCAGTGAAAACTGGAACTCTCCAAACCACGAGGGGCGTTCAGTGAGTAACGTCACACACTTTTTTCTGGAAGCGGTTTCTTTTATTGAGGATTCCAATGCGCCAAGTAATCCACCACTCTTTTGGCCACAAAACACTATTTTTCAAGTAATCTCCTTTCAATGCGACATCATCACGTCACCTTGCTGGGAGCGCCTCGATGCCCGCACGATACCACTCTACTGGTCGACTTGGGAACCAAGGTTTTGCTGCATTTGCTGCATCAGTAACCTCCTCGTCATCCACGTACTGCTACCCGGGAAGTGCATTACACGTTGCTCTTGATGGTCTTCTGTTAGGAGGTGGGGAGCCAAGTGGGCACGCACCTTTCAGTACCCCATCTGGTTGAAGAGAGTTTCGCCATTAGCAACAGAGGTGTCCAGTTGTGCAGCGAGGAGGTTCATTGTGATCTGTCGATCACCTCGGAAGAGTGTATCCGCACATTCCAACATAACAGGACTCACAGCTGTGTGTAGCCTGCCGGCACGCAAGGCATCGGACTGGTTTGCGCAACCTTATTTCGATGATGACAGACGCCTCACCCGGCGAATCGCCGTGCTTTCGTTCCCTGCCGTATCTCCATAGACGCTCTTCAGGGGCCAACGAATATTTGCGACGCTTTGGTTTTCTGCCAACTCAATGACAGGTCTCTACTTGAAAAGCATCCCCGTAACAGACGCCATTTTGAACGTCCGTATAAAGCTGCCACCTATCGGAACTTCTTGAAACTACAGGGGCTGGAACAGGAATATTCCACTATGTCCCACAGCAAATTCCACATTGCTTTTCCAACGGAAATTGACTGCGAAAAAAATAATGTTTTGCGTTACTTATTCAACACCCCTCGTATATACCAGCCGATGATATAATCAGGATTTAAGCAGCAAGTAACGGAAACAAATGGTAATCTGCAAGTAATTCATCATGACTACAAGTTTTCAAGCCTTTCCAGATGTTTTACGGTTGTGAATCTATTACAGCAAGGAGAAAAACAGGGACCTCATATTTACAGGTGGATAGGTGACGTAGCCAAACGGACAAGTTTGTTACTTGATAAACCACACAGGAGATTGGCTGCTGATTATTGGCTTGCATATCGATTCAAACAAAACTCATAAAGAAAAATTTGATACACTCTGTGCTTGATATAGATATGTTTAATTAATACCTCCTACTTAATGACAGTATAAAAATGGATAATTGTCAAGCGTAACATTAACAGAATAACAGATAACGTTAATTACAGGTGTTTTACGTAACATCCACATTTCTCTTATTTGAAATAAGGAAGAAGAATTACAGTGAGCTTTGAATAAAGGGTTGAGAGAACAATATTTTGAATATTTACATTGTAGCGTTCAGGTTCATGTGTTTCATTTGCGGCAGCCTCTGAATATGCTATTCAAACTTCGACCATGCTGGTTTCAAAATGACATTTGACTTTTTACCACATCCAAACCATTCCGCCCCAGACAGGCTCCTATGCAGAAGTTGTCTAACGAAACAGAATTAAATAGCCACTGGAGTGATAATTATAGATTTCGTTCACGTATAAATACACTTTACATGCTGAATATACAAAAAAAATATTTATGCGAAAACAATACGCAAGTAAAAGCAGCTGTGTAAATACACAACAGTGATCCTTATAGATTTTTGCCTGTGTGTAATTGGGTGCAAACGAAATGATGCACAGAACGTTAATAACACAGTGATGAAGTTGTCGATAGGTTACAATTTTCGGACGGTTAGTGACACAGGGCTACGTATAATAAACGCTTTTCCTTATCCTGCAACATCAGTGAGTAATCATACGGCCAATGTACCCAGGTGCTGAGGTGATTTATAATTTCATTTACGAATTAAAGAACGTACAAACTGTCGATATTAGGTGTTTCCTTCTGCACTTAAGTTTGATAAAAAACAATACTTTGTCATGTAAAAGCGATCTGTGGAGGGATTTCCAGTATTTTTACGTCTATCAAAAATGTGCTTCCTTCCTCAATTACTCAAAGACATACACCGGCTGCAGGATAATTTGTCATCTTACATGTGGACTTACACAAATTAATTTTGTTAGTAACATTCAGTGTGGAAAGACACTGCACATATTCTGAGAATACTGTTCCTATCCGCTGGCCCCTAAACGACAGAAGCTTACGCAGGTAAATATGTTGAAACGCACTGTGTGTCAGCTAAACGGGATGCACTTCCTTTCGCGCGGCTGCCCCCGCAGGAGGTTCGAGTCCTCTCTCGGGCATGGGTGTGTGTGTTGTCCATAGCGTAAGTTAGATTTAGTAGTGTGTAACCGTAAGGACCGATGACACAAATTTACAAATTTTTTACACTTCCTTGCACTTTTCACTTTCATCGCGAGAGAAATACATTTAGGTGGCATGTAGGTAACATTCTCATTTAATTAGTTTCATGGGCACTGACGCCAAATATTTATCCGTGTATTAATTGCTTTCGTTAGCACGAAGTCGAATTGCTCAAAACAACGTCAGTGTCAATAAAGACGAACTTTGTGCCTGATGCCATTGTTCTCTGAACTTCTAGATAAACGAATAATATGGTGAGAAAACCTGCTTACGATCTCTTTCTTTGTTCAAAATGAGAGAAAAGTAGGTCAATGTAGTGAAAGTGACATACAGGTTGCTGTTTTAAATTTATTTATTTACTAAAACCAAGCTGTAAACAGAAGTCCTTCACAATTTTCCACTGAATTTGCGTTATTTAATACGAACATGGAATTCTTATGCCTTCCATCGTTTTATTTACATTACGATAAGGTGCTCAACAGCATTACCATATGCATCGCTCAATAGACAACGTAGAAAGTCTGGCTACCAGTCCATAGATAAAAAATATCCTTTTTTGTGCTCTAATTCAATATGATCCCATGTGCAATGTTCAGATAATGCTTATTGCTCTGGGTTGGTTGTCAGTCACCACGTACTGTAGTTGACTATCGTATTTACTTTGCTTTTCCCTCACACCACAATAGCCCGCCGTAATGTTTTCCTGAATTTTGTATAGAGCTCAGAAGACTCAATGGACGATCATACTTAAGCAGTAAAAGCAGTGGCGTGCTAACGCTGTCATAAAAAGAGACAAGGTCGATCCGCACTCTGCATTACTGTATTGATCACTCGTGTTTCTGACGTCTGGTCTAGAGTGTGATACGTTGTTCCCTATCCATTCCGAGGTTGTAGAAATTTCGTCAAACGTCGACCGTGTTTGATGTCAAGAAAATATTCCGTAGCTCTGTGCGTGTTAACATTCCAATCGCTTAAGAGTAAGAATAAATAAACTATATGTGTATGGTGTTTGTTCTTTCGGATATGTCTGAAATTTCAATAAATTACAAACATCAGCTGTATACGGGACGTTGATAGAAATGCGAACTCATGCGGGAATAGGCCTTGCTAGGAGCATTGAGATTAATGGGCGGTGTGTGGAGTAAGTGGAGATTGTGGGCCCGCTGGGGGGCGTGCTTCGGATAAGCCCGTGGAGTCGCGCTAATTCCTGTGCCCTCGGTGGCTTAGCGGAGCTGGCACGGTAGGTCAGCGTGTCGGGTCAGAGGGATAGCTGCCCTCTGTAATAAAAAAAAAGAGTGAATAGATCAACGATGAACTTGAACGAAAGTCGTGGGACGTCCGTCCCGAACAAATGCAACGGACAAAATCAGATAAAAAAAAGCGTTAGAGCGCCTGCCTAGCAATTAGAAAATCCCGGTGTGGCAAACATTTTCTTATTCTCTCCTTCATTTCTATCAACGTCCCGTAGACAGTTAATGTTTGTAATACACTGAACTTTCAATAAATAAACTGCTGTGCTGCGTACAGGCAGCCGAATCAACAGTCTAACGTGTGCATCCTGAACACTCCTCATTTTCGCTACTCTCTGGGACTGCACCGTTTTAAGCATCCAGTAAAATAATCTGTTGACAAGGCCTCTGCTAATAGTGGATCGGATTCTTTATAGTAGTTTGCATAACGGTTATCACGAACATGTGCTCAATAAATAGTTGAAGCAACAACAAGAAGGCTCTATATTGGTCATTTTAGGTATTGCATAGGACAGATCACCAGGTTTGACAATCCTACTCTGAATCAGTGTCTTTCACCTGAAATTTTTACGGTTTGCATCTCCCTCTAGTACACAGAAGGTATTCTCTGATGTCCTAACACGTATTCTATCATCCCATATCGTGTTGTTGTCCTATTTCCTTATGTTCCTTTCTACTCTGGTTCTCTTTCTTATCTTATTAGCCCACCTGATTTTCAGCGGCCTTCTATAGCACCGCCTTTCAAACATTTTGATTCGCTTCTTTTCGTGTGTTCACATAATTCATGGTTCACTACCATATGTTACGTGGTACACCGGATGTAAATATTTCGATGTCGTACTGTCTTTGGAGATGGGACAATCTTTAAAGAAGTTCATCACAAGCTTGTTGGATATCAGCACATCCCTTATCTCGTAAATAACTACTAGAACTATTAGGCACAGTATATACGAAGACAGTAACTTGTTCTCGGAAGAACAGTTACTGTGGATGACCGTGCAGCTTTTCCCTGGAATAAATGATGACTAACTGACAACCTCAGCTGCCGACAGGTGTTGTTGTTATACCTCGATGTGGACAGCTGAAAATGTGTGCCCCGACTGGGACTCGAACCCGGGATCTCCTGCTTACATGGCAGACGCTCTATCCATCTGAGCCAAAGCGTGCGCGAGTAATAAGTGGGTGGGCAAATGTCTATAAGGTACAATACATATGTGGAATTGTGGACAGCTGGGAATGTGAGTCTCACGGGAAGCGTGCACGGGATAAGTCCCTGCAGTCGCGATATTCATCTGTGTCCTCGGTGGCTCAGATGGATAGAGCGTCTGCCATGTAAGCAAGAGATCCCGGGTTCGAGTCCCAGTCGGGGCACACATTTTCAGCTGTCCACATCAAGGTATAACAACAACACCTGTCGGCAGCTGAGGTTGTCAGTTAGACATCATTTATATCTGACACAGTGTTTCTATGGATGCAGTGCATATGAAAGTAAACGACGGACGTGAGAAACGTAACGGATTCGGGAAAAGTTGCAGATAATAGTTCTGTGCTAAATCAAGATGAGGGTGTTGTCACAGAACACTGAATTACACGCGCAATATTTCAGTTTTAAGTTCTCTGAAAATTGCGAATTTACTTACAACTGTAACAATACAGTACACGAGTGCTTTATCAACTAAAAATTAACTGAGATGTATTGTAGTATTGTCACTTTGTTAGGAGAGAGAGTGGTAGTAAATTGTGGAGTGGATGAGTTTTGCTTCCGTGTGGCAGCAGTGAGCGGACAGGTACCTTTCATATCGCCAAGCACCACAAAGCGTTTCTGCAGGCCAGTCAAATGAAAATTGCATCGCATCTGAGATATGACCACGCCAAAGTCTTAAGGCGGGCGTTTATCGCCGCCCACAGCTAGACACTGCAAGGAAGATCAGGTTTCCAGCGTCTACAACACCTTAATAACTGACACCAATGATACACCAAATGTTTGCCCCCATCAGCTATTATTTTATTGAAGAAAGGACGCGCAAAATGTAGTAATCAGAAAACTTATCTTAATCATTTTAGTGTGAAATACTGTGTTAATAACTTTGAATGTGAATACTGTAGCAGAGATTTTCAGACTTCTTGTCTCTACGGCTCCCTACAATGGAACATGAGCAGCCGCGGCTCCTTTCCTACATGGCACACGAGTCGAAGTGTGAGGTGAATAAAGTATGTAAAAATACTACACCAGAGTAGCTATTTATTTATTAACTGTTAGCGTAACATATTTTAATCAACTTTGAATGTTAGTATACCTTATTCTTGCTACAAAATCAACGGGAAGAATGACGTTGCTCCTTCACCATCAATTCTTGAAATCTCCGCACAAGGCTGGAAACTGTGACTCGTTTCTTTTTCTCCGTACCTATTCGCGATCTATATACGTGTTGACGACTGCCAATGCTGAAAAACCTATCTCTTAAAAATAAGATGCTGCAGAAGATACTGAAATTCGTAGGGCCTTTTATTGCTTGCGGATACTTTTGCTATACCAATCTCCGAAAAGCAGTGATGAGGAAACGAACTTCGATTTCAGTATGCAGTCTGAAGAAAAATCAGTAAAGGCCTGCACTGAAAACATCTTTTATCCACTTGTGTCAATCAACTTCTGTCGGAAAGTACTGGGTGGTTATAATTAAACATTCCCTATTTAACACTTTATATCACGGAAACTAATTACCGTACGAGTACCAAACTTGGTAGCATTAATGTTCAGAGTATGGGGTGAATTATTCCGATGCGTCGCAGCGCCACCGTCCGGCCACCAGGCGCCGTGATTAGTCATCGTGGTTCATTGTCTCACACTCCTTATCAGACGCAGAGCACTTGTTGACGTGTCAACATGAGCTTGCACAAAAGGAGAAGAACATTATTGGTGAAACTCTACTATCAAAACAACGGTAATTATGCAGCTGTCCTTTGAGAATATGACTGTCTGAAAGGAATACGGAAGGGTCCTCTTTCTCCACCTGATGAGCGGAACATGATGAAGAAGTTCGAATCAACTGGAGAACAGTTAGTCGCTTCGGGATGAGGCTGACGACAGGTTGCAATAAAGGTGGTTGACGAAATCGCTGTTTTCTATGGCAGAAAACACTGCACGCAATTCCAGATCGTCAGGCAGTGCGCGTGCTGTGTCACAACAGTTGAACGTCCGTGGTCCACTGTATGGAAGGTGCTTCGAACCATTCTCAAATGGTATCCATACAGGATCCATATCGTACATCAGCTTGCACCAAAGGACGTACAATGATGTGTTGACTTCCCTCTCCACTTTCTCTCAAGGACTGAAGCTGACATGGACTGGCCCTGGACCACTCTATGGACAGACGAAGCTCATTTCTCTCTGACTGGTGAGGTGGACACACAGAATTTCCGAGCGTGGGGATCGTCACCTCCAGACACTGTGCATGATGTTCCTCTGTATAGTGAACATATCATCGTTTCGTATGGCCTCAAGGCTACGTTCATCATTGGCCCATTCTTTTTCGAACAGGTTGGCGCTAAAAGACCAATACGTGCAGTGTGACTGGCCAGCATGTCATACCCGCCCTGCAGGAGAGAGACGCATTGAACTCAACAGTTTTTTTTATGCAAGATGGGGCCCTAAAACACATCGCTCGTGAAGTTTACCTGCTTCTCCGAAACACATCCGGAAACGATCGAATTACCAGCCGATCGTTTCAAAATGCTTAGCAGACACGATCACCTGATCTCACTTCCTGTGATTTCTGTTTGTTGAGCTATTTGAAGGACAGGGTTTACCGAGGAAACATCCACACATGTGCTGATCTGAAGCACAGCATATCAAGAGATGCAGCTGGAATAGCTACGGACATGCTTTGCTGTCCTGTTCAGAATGCAACCCTGCACCTTCAGCCTCTTCTGGACACTGATGGGAGCCATATTGAGTCCCTTTTTGTAGTAGATATGGTGCCGGTATGTAATGGTATGATGAACTGTAGCAGCACATTAAAAGTTTTTCAACTGAATTTATTCTGCATTATTTCTCTTCCCAATTACCTTGAGATTAATTCTACTATGTTTGGTCCTTGTATGGTAATTAGTTTCCGTGTTAAAACGTGTTAAATAAGGAATGTTTAATTATAACCACCCGGTACATGGGAAGGTAGTAGCTGAGCACAGATAAATGATCATAAACCGATTTCAGTCCCTCACTCAACTTTGTCTTCCACAACTGTAGCTTCTTTCTGAAGGCCGAAAGTTTGTCTGACAGTTGCTTAATGTTGGTCTCATCACGTTGAAGAGATGTATTCAGTGACCTTTGCTCTTAAAAGATGTCACAAAGAAACGCCAACTTCAAGTCCCTGTCTACGAATTTCTCGGGGCTCAAATGTCTTTCTTGAACGATCTAAGATTAAAGTTCATATCTGACCCCAATGCACCGTTTTCAGTACGTTGCCAGATGGTACATGTAAGTCAGCGAAACTTGCTCCAATAAATTAGGGAAACGTGCTCATTCCGCATACCAACAAACATTTGTTGAAAACATCTCGACTTCTGTGGTCAACTTTTAATGAACTTTACCACTTACTTCGACTGACTGAAGAACTTAATGAATGACGGGGCTTGTGGTATCGATAGCAACGCATAGTTTCAAAGGTTGGCACTACCACGAGAGACAGACGACAGCGCCCTCTAGCCGATGCTGTCGAAGTCTACGAGCTCCGCGACTGCTTCGCCCCATTTCATCAGGTGCAGCCAGCCAGGAAACTTCAGTTTGCTCTCCATACCACGGGTCGAAGACTTCGCATCTGTACAAAGTTATGTATTCTTTCTTGCACCAGTAAACAATTTTTACTCACTGCAGTACTGCCGTAATTTTCCTGCTCCTTCTCCTACCCACGCGCCGCCTTCCAGACCGGATACAAAAGGGCTCATACTGTTTATTGCCAGTGCTTATTGTGAATGAGAAAACGTGTTCAAACAGGAGTAGCCTCTTTACGCATGACAGTTTTCAATCCGGCGTAACCGCGAACAAAACTACGCGTTTCATCTGTACACACTTCTATACAACTTTGGCAGTTAATAATGTTTTCTTCCATAAAATGACGTAGAACTACACAGAGGTCTGTTGCCTTGTTCCAAGAGTTATTTTTCTGCAGAAAAAAGATCTTCATAAAATACGTTGTCATCTATAACTCGCACATTACAAATTAGATGCTCATCATTGTGGTTGTACGTGACTACATCCAACTGAATAGGAATATCATAATTACCTTTGTGATTTTCTATTTGGCATGGTCTGAAATTTTCTGAATTGGTCGCAGACGAAGTAATTGCGAAGCAGAGAAAACTAGGACCCAGTATTCCTTCAGTAATCCAGTTTTACGCGTTTCGGTGTTAGCCATTTTCAGAATAGGTTTATAAAATGGATAAATATGTAACACAAAGTGCATATAGCAAAGAGGTGTGCCAAATAATTACAGGAAAGAAACATGTAGCAAAATGGAACCATATTATACATGAATATTAGAAACATCCATAATTGTACAAAAGGTCACCTACCCTGGTTCATATAAAAGCCAGAGGATTATATAGTTGTATGGTTGACTGCATCAAACATGAGCAAACTGACAGAATTCAAATTTCGAGTATAGAGGGGTACAATTTCATGGCCATTAGTTGGTTCCACAGTACTTTCATACTGACAACCAAGCACCAACCAATAATAACAGCAGCAACACATGCAAGTAAGTGCAACTACAAAACTAGTCGTCAACGACATTTAATAATATTTTTAAATTGTTATAAATAGTTATTTGCGCTGCTCTTATTCTTCATGGATGGCGTTTGATTGTCAGCATGAATGTAGAATAGCACGACTAAGGTATGAGTGTATATCGCTTGTCCCATACAGCTTGCATCCCAAATGGAATAGCCTGTTAAGGTACGTACACCTATGGGTCTCAGTAATTCCTAGGGAACGTCGTCTTCTCTTAGTGCCTTGTGTCGATATAGGTTTTTCAGTACTGTTCCAAATTCCTCTTGCAGAAACACACCTTCAATTTTCTACTCATATATTCCCGTTTCTCATTAGAAATTCTTTTTCCTTGTACAGGTTTTCTATACATTCGTCCTTTCGGTATTTCACTTCTTTGCGTAGTGCTGGCTTCTGGAATGTCAGTATATGACGTAGCCCATGTAGTTGCCGTATGCGCTGCACTGTGCTGTGCTGTTTTCCTGGGTGCTTGAATGTGCCACAATAATGAAACCTGAAAACGCTTTGCGAGACCTTTTAGTTTTTATTTATTTATTTTTATTTTGCCCAATAGCTTACAGAAAGCCTCTATGTATAAACTACGAGCCGGTCGGATTTGAATCAAAATAATTATTTGTCCTCAAACGCAAGGATAAAATATGTCTTTTAGAGAAATTACGTATTTAACAGATGTAAGCAGCTACTCTTGTACCAGAAAATGAGATGTCGAAAGCGGGAACTGGACAAATATTAGCACGGTGAGGTATTCACGAGAAATGTAAGAGGCGCGTCACCGTTTCTAAAGAGCACTTTATTAAACCGACGTTACACACGGGGGCGTCGTTTAAAAGCACGTTGTCGCGCAGAGAAATTTCATTAGCCTGAGTGGGTCCGTGTCAACATACGACGTCAATTCGTTTGAGAGGGTGGCCCGTGAGAAACGTAGGGCCATTAGTCCGCATAACTCCGGAACGAATGGGCGTTATGAGATAGTAGCTGTATCAAATGTGGACACACAGCTCACGGAGGGTAGTTAAGGCACGGCTATTTCGGGTTGAGATAACGATGTAGAAATGCACTAACGCAAAAAGAAGTGGCGAAATAGCTCTGGGATGTGAGGGTGTACGTTATGAACCCGCATGGCGCCTACCTTTTTATTACTAGACGTCTATCATATGATCAGAATACTGTACCTCTTGCGCAAAATTGCGTTCTTCGTCACCTTTGACTCTGACGTAGTCGCAACTGCCGCTTAGAGGAATGAACGATGGAGTACAGAGTTCTGTCATCAGTCAACCAAGCAACAGTGGTGTCCATTCATTTGTAGTAAGGGTGAGACAGGGAACAGTCATGGCCTGTTATAAGCAACCAATCTGGCATTCGCCAATGATTTATGGTAACAATAGAAGGTTACTTTTACACCTTTGCTTCTGAAGAAGGCTGTTGTTTGTTGATAGCTAAAAGGTCAGATACTCGCTACGCAAAGTACAGGATGGTTGTAATTAAACGTGCGTTGCTTGAGCCAATGTAGACGGAAGACTATTTACCGTATGAGTATCCAACTTTATAAGAATGATTTTCTGACTGTGCGCTATAGGATTTGCGTTGTTAGTAGTGTTGAATGTCTGACTTGCCGTTACTGGTTCCTCTTTCTTTTAGTAACTTGGACTCCAAGGACCGAGGACATGTATTGTGAACGGCACAAGTTGCTGTGATCTACTTCGCCAAATGTGATTCCTGCTGTATGGAAGGGAAAAGCTCTGAACTCAGAGAAGTATTGAGGCACAATGGATGTCCACCCCATATTGCTCGTGAGGTAACACGGTTGCTTCGTAACACATTTGGAGAAATCCAGTGCACTGGCTCATCGTTCCAAACTATGTGGCCACCAAGATCATCAGATTTGAACCCGTGTGATTTCTGCTGTGGTGTTACCTTGAGGATAGGGCTCATCAACGAGACACTAACACAAGTTGGACGTTGAAGATGAACCTAACGAGGTAGGTAGTCTACATCCCATCTGAGATGTTTCGGGCAGCAGTAGAGTAATCTCTGGTGCGGTTCCAGGCTGTCGTGCACGCAGATGTCCGTCACATTCAGTAACGGTCATCAGCTGGAACGTAAACTCGGTGCGCTATCAAGAAAAGTTGTTCTCCTATGTGAAAATTAAAATACATTTCATTCAATGGGTTGTTCGCTATTTCTCTTCCGGCAGTCCTTACAAATGTTTCCACATAGTGTAATTGTCCTACGATCATTCCGTTGTGCCTGAGGCCTCACGATACGCTTATCAGGGGGCTTTGTGTAGATGCAGGAATCGTTTCGTATGGCGTACAAACACATATGCGCACGATGCTTTGCACCAAATAAATGGAGAGTATAGGGGAAAAGCATGCCAGATGAAAAAAATCAAAACTATCCAAGAATAGTGTTGATCGAAATATATTGCGAACGTTAGTATGAAATGCTTTTAATAGGTTCCACAACGAGACTCTTTCTCGTAATCTGCCGCATAATCCCAAGTTTCAACTATCACACTTAAAGGATATCACCGACAAGAGACTACCATTACTTCCAATGCGTGATACAAATGCTAGTGTTACCGAAAACAGCGCTACTAAAGCGGAGTTTCTTAACACGATTTCTCAAAAATTTTTGGCCACAAAAACGAATTAAATATTTCTAAACTAAAAAGAACAGCTGCCAATATGAATAGTTGGGAAGTGGATTCAATCAGTATACAGAAGCCACTTATATCACTTTTTAAAGAAATGTCTTCCAGTCCAGACTGTATAGCAGTTACGTGCTTTGCAGACTATTCTGACGAAATAGCTTCATTCTTAGTAATAATGTCCATCCACTCACTCGACGAATGATTCTGCCTAAGTAATGAAAAGTTGCGTAGGTCTCACAAACACATAAGAAACGCTGTAGAAGCAATCTGCTGGAATTATAGACCGAAGTCACCGACATAGATATGTGATAAGAGTTTGGAACGGATTCTGTTTTCGAAAATAGCGAGATGCCGCCAAGAAAACGACATATTCAAACATAATCAGCACAGATTGATAAAATATAGAGCTTATGAAATGCAAATGGCACTTTATTCGCACGGTGCATTACGTGCCATCGACAGGGGATCACAAGTTGATTCCAGATTTACAGCACGAATTTGACACAGATATTTACAAGCGGAATATCGTGTAAGCTGAGAGACTGAATTATTGATTTCCTGTCAGAAGGTCACCCCTTACAGTAACTAACGGGAAGTCATGGTGTGAAGCCCAAGGTACATAGCGGTTCTCCAACGAATCTTTATAGCACTCTGATGCTCGCAGCCGATATAAAAGACTTAGAATACAAATAGACCACCTCTCTTACTTAGTTTGCACATGATGCTGTAAACATCGCCGGTCATGTTGATGACTATTTCATTACCGCTTAGTGAAAATTATTACGAACTTATTGCGGATCGGACCAGATTTGTGACTGGATTCAAGATATACTTTCAGACAGAACCTAACACGTCGCTCTGAACGAATTAAAATTGACAGAAATGGAAGTAATGTTGGGAGTACCCCAAAGAAGTGTGATAGGACTGTTCCTGTTTACAGCGTATATAGCCGGCCGGGGTGGCCAAGCGGTTCTAGGTGCTACAGTCTGGAACCGCGCGACCGCTACGGTCGCAGGTTCGAATCCTCCCTCGGGCATGGATGCTTCTGATGTCCTTAGGTTAGTTAGGCTTAAGTAGTTCTAAGTTCTAGGGGACTGATGACCTCAGATGTTAAGTCCCATAGTGCTCAGAGCCATTTGAACAACGTATATAAATAATCAAGTTGAACGTATCGGAAGCTCTTTAAGGCTCTTCTTAGATGGTACAGTCGTATATAACAAGGCAGCAGCACAACAAGACAGTAACAGTTTGCAACGGAACCTACAGGGAGTTTATCAATGATGCAGGAACCGACTGTCGACCCTATACTTCAATAAATGTAACATATTGCGCATACACGGGAAAAGAAATCCGCTTCTCTACACTTAATACAACTGATGACAAGAATGAGATTTTCACTCTGCAGCGGAGTGTGCGCTGATATGAAACTTCCTGGCAGATTGAAACCGTGTGCCGGACCGAGACTCGAACTCGGGACCTTTGCCTTTCGCGGGCAAGTGCTGTAGCAACTTTTTTTATTTTATTAATATAGATAGCAATGTGGCAACAGTCATAGTTCATCAAGCCTGGAAAACTAAAACAGGGTGAAGACACCATCGAAGATAGTAAACTTAAATAACATGAAAATAAAGCTATCACTTCGTAGTTAGGCTTATCAGCGACTGCGCCCACCAATAAAGATTGTTCAATATATGATCGTTTGCAGTTCGTTCTGATCTCATCTGCCACTGCCTGGAACATTCCAGCTACACGGAAGGCTGTGAAAGGCACTCCATAGGTAGTTGGCGAAGCATTGTCGATGTCTGGTATGCCCGGAAATAGCATGATGTCTTTCTTGCAAATACAGCCAGAAGTCAAGTAAATTCTTGTGTCCGACAGAGGTAATGGACCGCATGTCCACGTATCCAGGTGACGGAGTTGGTTCGAGTCTTGGGGTAAAATGTCTCATCTGGAAACAATAACGCTTGCAGATATATGCTCGGGCCTAACTCGCAAGAAATAAGACAGCATCTGCCGCACTAGGTGCCAAACCGGTTCCGCCTCTCCACAGCTGAGGCGGTGCTCGTCAGAATCTATTGTGTTACAACCCACACAATTGGAAGATTCTGCCATGCGGATATTGTAGAGACGTTCTTGCGGCACCAGCTTCCCATTAACGACTACGTACCATTGGAAAGAACATCGGAATCAAGCATGGCATCGTGTACAGTCTTCCACACCACGCGCCACCGTACGTCAGGATATTTTAGTTCGACCACATTTAGGGGGCGGCGTTGTAGCATGTCGTGATGTAGGCGTCGAGCTGTGGCCATTCGTGGTGTCGTGAGCGCCACACTGCAATAACTTTGTTCTAAGTAGAGACGTCCGATATAAAAGAGGGGCGCTGGGATGTCCTTTAGTGGCAGCAGCGCTCTTAGTGAAGAAGGTCGTAGTGCAGTCTGAAGCACACTCGCGAGGCTCTTAGGACAACGGCGCAGCAGACATAAATGTGAGCTAACATAAAGGGCAATGGCCTTATCATGGACGTTAACAAGGCCGAGACCACCTTTTTCCTTTGGAAGGGTAAGAGATACGTGTCTGATCTTCAGTAACATACCAGCGGTGACGAAGTATCCCAGCTACGAGCCAAGGGTGTCGGAATGGGTAGCGTTTGGGCGACATACGGTATGCGGGACGCAAGGTATACATTGGCATAATACGCCCGCTGAATGATGTTGAGGGATCGCAAGCGCTGATTTGCAATTCCGGCCCTAATTTGGTTAAGAAGGCGTCGATAATTGAGCGTCGTCGCGCGTCGCATGTCGTTCATGAAATCTAAGCCCAAGCAGCGGACAGTATCACTGAAGCGTAAGGGGGCAATGTGGTCCTGCGGTAGCCCAATCCCGATGCTCAAGGCGACGGACTTGTCAACGTTGATTTGGCTACCAGAAGCTGTACCGTAAGTTGCAATCCAGTCCAAAGCCGCGGCCATGTCGTCAGTTCCACCCAATTTCAATCCAACACGGTACCAACAGTTGTTTAAAGGCTCGATAGAACTCTAATGGTAATCCATCGATACCTTGTGATTTATGGGGAGCACCTTTACCAGTGGCGTCGAGCACTTCCTCTTCTGTCACTTCTCCCAGTAAAGTCGATACCATGTCTGGTGGAACTGTACCGTGGACATGTGCTGAAACGGTGTCTACCCTTGCCATATCAGGGAGCACTGTTGAACAAAGTTGAGCGTAATGCCCATAGAAGGCTTCTGCTATATCTGCTTGCTCTCCCACTTGTCGACCGTCGTCCGTTATCATGTCAGTGACCAGTAACCTACGGCGCCTCCTGCGTTCTAGGAGCACGTGGTGCATAGATAGCCTTTCTGATTGTATCATGTCTGGAGCACGCGACCGTATAACAGCGCCCTGTAAATGATGGCGTGCTAAGGAGACGAGCTCCGCTTTCGCGCGATTGACTATGATCTGCCTGTCAGGTGAGGGCTCCATAGCAAGACATTCCCGTAGGACAGTATAATAAAAGTTTTCCGTGCTCCTCCTCCATGCCACCGTTTCCCGGCCGTAAGCCATGAAGGTTCGCCTAAGAGCAGGCTCCGCACATTCAATCCACCAACTGAGGGTCGATCGGTAACGACCACGACGCAGTAAGGACGGGTTCCACGACTCTTCGATAGCACCTTTACATGCCGGCTCGTCCAGATGGGCGACGTTCAGTTTCCAGGGGGTTGTACTGCGCCACACACGTGCAGGTTGGAGGGTAATGCTGCAAATATACAAATGTAGGCTGTGTGATCGGTGAATGCAGCGGGGCAGAGCTCTGCTCCTCTCGTCGCCGTCGAAAGGGTGCTTGTGACGTAAATCCTGTCCAACCGACTTGATGAATGACTTGTATAATGGGTGTAACCAGGAGCTGGGCCATGGATGTGGCGCCATGTGTCGATCAGGTGGAGGTCAAGCACTAGCATTTCCAATTTCGCACACGGGACGTGATGTGGCTGCTGATCAGACGGAGATAATGTACAGTTAAAATCTCCTCCGATCTCCATATCGTCTATCCGGCCCATAAATAGACGTGTAATATCTTCCGAAAAAAATTGGGCCCGATCTCTCCGTCTCACTGATCCTGAAGGGGCATATACATTGATGAGTCGTACACCGTTGACAGTGACTGCCATGGCTCTTACACTCGGTAAGTACAGTACGTCCGTAGCCGCCAAGCCGTCCCGTAGCAGGACAGCCACAACACTATCGGTAGAAGAGGCGTGGGAGATGTGGGTGGTGTAATCGTAGAAGTCATGGAAACTAGCGACACATACTTCCTGTAAGAGGGCCACGTCGATGTCCGCCGCATCGAGCATGCGTTGTAGCATTGTCAGTTTGTGTGGTGCCCTTATCGCGTTGATATTGATTGTGGCAAGGCAAAAATTGTGCTGCCTAGCCTCTTCACCTAGGGTAGACGCCATGGCATTCGAACCGCAAGAGATGCCGGACCCACCGAACCCGTTACAAATTATGAGTCTTTCACGCTAGGAGTGGCATCTCCAATGCCACCCCCGCCCCCGTCACACGTGCCCTCTCCAGGAAATTGCTCAACATCGTCCGACCACAGTGGGTGCAACACAATGCTATGTAGCTGATCGGCACCTAAACCTCTCTCACGCATGTCGTCTTTGGTAGAGGTAGACGGTGCGCCATCCATCGACGCGACCTGCTGCATCTGTGGTGCAAGAAGTAACTGGGCACTCGTAGTATGGGCAAGTGAACCGTCTACACCACTTAGATCCTCAGCAGGCGCAGCATCCATGCCGTCTGACGAGATGTCACCTTCTTGACCGGCCGTCTAGAAGGCGGTCGTCAGAAGGGGTCCGCCGACGTCGCTTGCGTCGTCGAGGCGAGCGTCGCTTTCGAACGTAGACATCCGTATTCGAATGTGGGAGGCAATCCAGCATTGTATCACCTTCCGCTAGGAAAGCCGCGATCGGGACAATGTTCGCGTCCACGTCCATCGCGTTCTGAATGTTATGTTGCGTCTGGATTCCGTGGGACTGTTGCTGCTGTTGATGCTGTGAAGGGGGCGACATATGGGTAGGCATCGGGGGTCCTTCCTCGGCACATGTTTCTTGAGCTCAAGTTTAATTAGGCGCACACCATTGTAGACCTTATACGTCGAGAAAGTTTGCGCACTTTTCTGCAACGTGTCTGAGAACATTGCCATATGGTCGGAAGGCGTCCTTGACAACTTCATCTGGGACCTCGAAGGGGATCTCAAAAACCCTCACAGTCCTTAGGCCCATGCCTGCATGATCCACCGTCACTGCACCGATATGCCCGTCAGAATGTTTGAATCTGAATGAGTTCGAGTATTTAGACACCACCGTCGCACAGACCTCTGCACTGGTCATTTTAACATAAACGACGCTTGCCGTTATAGAAAAATTATTCCGACGACAGTCGCCTGATCTAGACGTAGATCGTCGCGTATGAACTGTTCTCTTTCATAGGCTAGAGGACGCGCGTGATCCGGTTGGAAAGTAATTTTGATCGTATCGTGGCGCCATGTGTGTGCCATAGTCGCACTGAACTTGGAACAAATACAACCCGCGCCGCGAGAAGGTAAACACAAGCAAGCGCTCACGGTCGCGCACGGCGGGGCGCAGCGGACGTCCTCGCCCCACCGCAGCAGAAAGCAGACTGACCCAGGACCTTTGCCTTTCGCGGGCAAGTGCTGCACCAACCGAGATACCCAAGCACGGCTCACTCCCCGCCTCACAGCTTTACTTCTGCCAGTACCTCGTCTCCAACCCTCCAAACTTACAGAAGTTGTCCTGCGAACCTTGCAGAAATAGCACTCCTGAAAGAAAGGATATTGCAGAGACACGGCTTAGCCACAGCCTGCTGATGTTTCCAGATTGAGATTTTTCACTGTGCAGCGGAGAGTGTGCTGATATAAAACTTCTTGGTAGATTAAAACTGTGTGCCGGACCGAGACTCAAACTCGGGACCTTTGTCTTCCGCGGAAATCTGGAAGGTAGGAGACGAGGTACGGTCAGAAGTAAAGCTGTGAGTAGGGGTCGTCAGTCGTGCTTGGGTAGCTCAGTTGGTCAGTTTCGCCGCCGTGCAGTGCGTACGTGCCGTTGTTTTCCGCCTGCGGAGCGCGCTCACTCGCTGTTGTTTACATTTCAGCGGCTGTCACTTACGTGTCGCTTACGTGTACTAGAACCATGGCCAACCGTTTTAGAAAATCAACACTACGATTGAGCTTCTGCAACGACTATGCACGACCAAAGGCCTTGGAAGTGGAACGCTTCCTACGCGACTTTGCTAAGATCGCAGCTTCTGAGATCTTGAGCATCCATTTGTCCATATTAAGCAGTACGGTGTACGTCAAAGTCGTCAATGACGCGATATGTGGAAGAAAATGGTTCAAATGGCTCTGAGGACTATGGGACTTAACATCTGAGGTCATCAGTCCCCCAGAACTTAGAACTACTTAAACCTAACTAACCTAAGGTCATCACACACATCCATGCCCGAGGCAGGATTCGAACCTGCGACCGTAGCAGTCACGCGGTTCCGGACTGAAGCGCCCTAACCGCACGGCCACCGCGGCCGGCTATGTGGAAGAATACTCCGTGACACCAATCATGGATTACGCTTTTGCCACGCCGACGGCAATGTCGGTGCGGTCACTCTCGACCATGCAGCCTTGGGAATGCGCACCATACGAGTTTTCGAACTCCCGTTCGAGCTCCCGGCGGAAGATGTCATCGCGGCTTTCCGCCCCTATGCCACTGTACATGGCTACACTGCCGAACGCGTGGCGCAGTTCCAAACGTACCCCGTTCTTAACGGTGTACGACAGATTACCATCGATCTCCATCGCCACGCGCCATCTTACCTGCATATTAGTGGGTGCCGCGCGGTTGTCATATACGACGGGCAACCCAAGACCTATTCCGGGTGCGGCAAAGAAGGCCACCTCAGATCTGAGTGTCTTCAGCGACGAATCACCCAATTGCCAGCCGCTACCGTGGCACCTCCGACTCCGACGACGGTTTTACCGATCACCTACGCATCGGCGCTCTCTTCTTCTCCCACCGCCCGCCGCCCGTCGGACCATGTACTGGTGACCCTTCCTACTGCTACCGATACCGCCGGGGTCGACACGTGCTCACAGCCTGACGCTACTCCGGCACCACTAGCAACAGCGACGACTTCCGATCCCCACCCGCCAGATCATATGGACGCCCCTTCACTTGACGTTCCCGCGACGGCCTTCCTCCCGGCGGGCCTCGACTCCCTGCAGTCGTCCGACACAGAGGGACGAACTCGCAAACAACGTTCACGTAAGAGGCGCAAGAGGAGGCGCCGTACGGTCTCGGACCGAGACGGATCACCTCCCCCTGATGCTTCAGAGGCCGTCCGACCTGACGAGGCGACGGGGAACCTGCACGACGATACGAATGATAACATGACGCTGACTGTGGCTGTGCCGATGCTTACTCTACTGGCTCGCTCAGGTGCTCCTGAACCAATGGACTCCACCGTTGCGACTGCCACCGAGACGTCCTCCACCCCTACGACCGAAGTGAAACGTACGACCATCACAACGACAGCGCCTTCAATGGCGTGGAGTGAGGACGTCGATGAAGGCCCGGACCACACGCTGGGGAGAGAGTTACCCCAGACGGAAGCCTCGTTACGCCGCTCAAAACGCCGTTAGGTGGCGTACGGCACGACTCGCCGTCGCCTCGCCCCTCTTCATCCTCCGTTGCTGGAGTTCCCATCCACGGCGGGGCACGGCTCCAAACCTACCGAGTTGCGACGATCAACATTAACACCATTAGCTCACCCGTGAAACTTCATCTGCTGCGGGAGATGACATGGGCGTTGGACGTCGACATCGCACTATTACAGGAAGTAAACTTGGCCACACTTCCAGAAGTCGCGGGATATAACGCTTATCCTTCTCCTGGTGACAACCTGGGATGCGGCGTAGCATCTACGCCCGAGAAGGCATTTCAGTGGCCGATATCACATGCCTTCCGTCCGCCAGAGGCATGGCCGTCACCGTCATGGGGACGTGTATTGTCAACATTGACGCTCCGTCAGGCTCCACCCGCAGAGCTCTTCTATTCAGAAGAAAACGTACCTTTGTTGCTTGGGGGTGATTTTAATTGTGTCTTGCGCCCTAAGGATCAAGTGCCCCACTACAACACCTGTCAAGAACTGCGTCTTGTCGTCCGAGATCTGTTGCTCCGCGACACTTAGGAAGTGCGGCACGGCAACGCGCCTGGACATACTTACCAGACAAGTCACTCCGCGAGCCGCCTTGATAGGATTTACGTCTCTCGGGAACTCACACCTACAGTCCAGGGTGCAGAACTTTGGCCCTTGGCCTTTTCGGACCACTGTGCCTACATCTGCAACATTCTCCTTCCCCAGCAAGTGATCTGGCGTAGTCGTGCACCGTGGAAGCTAAACACCTCCCATCTTCATGATCTCGAATGTCTCCAACGTGGGCCGGCTAGTGTGGCCGAGCGGTTCTACGCGCTTCAGTCTGGCACCGCGCGACTGCTACGGTCGCAGGTTCGAATCCTCCCTCGGGCATCGATGTGTGTGATGTCCTTAGGTTAGTTAGGGTTAGGTAGTTCTAAGTTCTAGGGGACTGATGACCTCAGATTTAAGTCCCATAGTGCTCAGAGCCATTTGAACCATTTTCTTCAACGTGTTACCGAGACATGGGCCGCCTGTGAACGTCGCTTACCTAAGTACTGCATGACCTTGACCTGGTGGCTGGAATGTGCCAAACCTACCATTCGACGAACTTTGATTCAGTACGTCAAGGAAGTTGCTACGTGGCGCCGGCACACTATTTTTTCGCCGTTCTCCGCGACCTGGACGCCCAGCCGCCCACCCCCGACACCGAGAGGGAACGCAGCCGGATTAAGGCGCAAATTCTAACGTTGAGACGCCATAGACTGTAGGGGGCTATGGTGCAATGTCAAGATTCGGCGAAACAAGAACATCCGACCATGCATCATACCGCCTCCGATAGGAAACATCGACGACAACGACTCATCACCGAGATCAACAACTGTCGCGCCCAGCACGTCACTTGCCAGGCCGAAATCGTCAGTGCCTTTGTAGACCACTATCGCACAATGTACCAGGAGGAGACTACCGACAACCACGCTGAGGAGTATGTGCTACCAAACGTAACTCGCACCCTCGCCAGCGACGAAGCGGACGAGCTGATGGAGCCAATTACGCATGACGAAGTCCACGATGCTGTCAACAAAGGTGCTCTGAATAAGTCACCTGGTGTCGACGGATTGCCGATAGAATTTTATCGCGCTTTCCTCACACTAATGGCGTCACGGTGGACGACGATGTTTCATGAACTGATGACGATGGGAACTTCGTACTGCCGTCCTTCGTCACTGGAATTATTATACCCATCCACAAACCGACACCAGGTGTGACGACAGCACATTACCGTCCCCTGACTCAGCTTAACGCAAATTAGAAAATCTTTTACACGCCTCCTGGCGACGCGATGCCGCAAGGTCCTGCCTAGCATTCTATCCCCGGAACAGACAACTCCGGGTGGCTCAGTTAATATACAGATGGCCACAGGAGAATGTCGCAATTTAATTGCACTGGCAGCGGCGTGCAGACTCCGCGCCGCGATGGTTGCTATTAATTTTGACAGCGCATTCGCCAAGGTGCGGCATCGTTTTCTGTTCTCTGTGATGAACCGCATGGGTTTTCCACCAGCCTTTACCGATGTCATCCGGCGCCTGTACGGCACCGCCGAATCGCAGATTCAGTTTGATGGCCGTGTGTCAGGACCAGTGGCGATCCGGCGTTCCGTAAGGCAAGGTTGCCCACTTTCGACCCAACTCTATGCCATAAGCCTGGAGCCACTCATCGGGAATCTGAGGAGCCACTTTTCTGGTCTCACTTTGCGACAGCACAGTTTTCTACGCCGTGCGTACGCGGACGACCTCCTCCTCTTGGTCTGCTCACGGAGTGAAACACAAACGGTACTTGATTTGATATCAATGTACAGTACTGCAGGGGGCAGCAACATGAATGTGGCTAAATCCGTGGTGATGTCCAATGGACGCGGCCTCTCACACGACGACTTAGCACCTCTCCCGTGTGTATTACGATACTTTGGTATCAGTTTCAGCTCCACCGTGCGCCGCTACGCTGCCATCAATTTTTGACGTGCTCTCAAAACTATCTGCACGACGGTGCGACAAAATCTTCTACGCCGACTCGATTCTTCACAAGGTTTCCAATACCTCAATCAACATGTGGCGTCCAGAACGGTCCACATCGCACCGGTCATCGCGCTGCCAGCAAATATTTGACGCAGCCTCCAGGCTGCTTTCGGATACTTTCTTAAGGCCGGTACGCTCTTCAAGGTCCTCTACGACACGCTCACCCTTCCCCTGCGAGCGGGAGGCCTCGGCCCTGTCAATGTGCGACTCCGCGCGGCGTCCTTGTACATGCCCACCACGCACAAGCAGTGGCACGGGGGCACCTCCCTTACGTGCAGCTTGCTGGAAATTCTTGTGCCCGCGACCATAACACCACCAGTACCAGTCGGACACATCAAGCACCATCTGACGCACATTTCTGATTTCATCGTCGACTTCAGTTATGCTCACACACACTTACATTCCACTGCTTCTTTCCATATCCATCAACAATATCGGACTGAGACATCCGTCCACGCGGTGGCCAACGGTTTGGCATCATATCCACCAGCCTTTCCTTCCCTGCAACGTCCGGGCAACATGGTACCACGTCGCAAGTGGAAAATTCGCCACAAATCAACGTCTTCACATCATCGGAATAACGGACCCTCCACTTTGTTCCATTTGCCATCTCATGGATGACGATGTCCACCAACTGACTTGTGCTGCCACCAGTGACGTCTGGAAACTTGGCCGACAGTTCGTTGCCTGTTATCTCCGCGTTTCGCCGAACTCGATTGAGCCATGGACTTTTATCCATCCTTGAGGATACTTATTTCCCCGCCACCAAAAATCATACTATTGTATGGGTCAAGGGATGGACGATCACCTACCTGTATAATGATGGCGACAAATCACGCCTTGATTTCTGGCAGACTTACAAACCGCCCACAGTGAAGTCGAGCAACGACCGTGCCACAGCAACTTCTTCGCCAATTACCTACAAGCGATCTTTACGTCACCCCCGCTCAGTTGGATGGTGCCACACACCGACAACACCCCCCTCCCCCCCCCCCCCCCTGCAGACATCTGAGATTCTTCGCGCTACTTTCTATATTGTAACCCACAGTGGAGTAGGTGCATGGATACGCGTCTCCTTTCTTTTATGCACTATAACGGAACACGCTGGTTTTCTCCCCCACTCCACTGTCTATTGCTTCACATCAGTATTATTATTATTTTTTCCTTCACCTTGTTAATAAAAAAACACTGCTCGCCTTGAACGAGTGTAATGTCTCGTGTTATTTCCACCGGAAGGATGGCATTTCTGTTGTATTTAAGCTTGTACCAATAAATATATTTTGTTCATTTACTCTATTATTGGTAAAAAAATAAATAAAAAGTTGGTAGAGCACTTGTCCGCGAAAGGCGAAGGTCCCGAGTTTGAATCTCTGTCCGGCACACAGTTTTAATCTGCCAGGAAGTTTCAACTGATGACAAATAGATGGAAACAGTAAGTACCGCAAAATATCCACGAGTGTTTATTCGGAGCTATCTTAATGAATGTATCCTAATCTCTGTCTTACTCTACAATTTTTACCCTCTATACTTCAGTCTTGTACCATACGAGTCATTCTATGATGTCTGAACAGATGTGCTATCATTCTTTCCCTCTCCAAGTCAGTGTTTTCCATACATTCATTTCCTTGCCGACTCTGCAGAGTATATCCTCATTCCTTACATTAACAGTCAACCTAATTTCCAACATTCTTCTGTAAAACCGCATTTCAAATGCTTCGATTCTCTTCTGTTCACATTGTTGCACAGTTTATGTCTCAGTCGCATATAGTGATGTGCTCCAAACGCCCTACATTCTCAGAACTTTCTTTCTCAAATTAAGGCCTATGTTTGATACTAGTAGAGTTCTCTAGGTCAGGAATGCACTTTTTGCTAGTGCTACTCTGCTTTTGGTGTGGGTTATTTTGCTGCCTAGGTAGCAGAACTTGGTCTTCTTCGTGATCCCCAATTTTGATGTTAAGTTTCACGCTGTTCTCATTTGTGCTACTTCCAATTACTTTCGTCTTGCTTCGATTTACTCTCAATCCACATTCGGTTCTCAGTAGACTGTTCATTCCATTCAGCAGATCCTGTAATTCTTCTTCACTTTCACTGAGGAAAGCAAGGATCTCAACATTGATACCCTTTCACGTTGAATTTTAACCCCGCTCTAGAACCTTTCTTTTATTTGTGTCATTGCTTCTTTGATATATAGATTGAACAGTAGAGGCGAAAGACTACACCCGTCCCTTATATCCGTTGTAGTCCGTGCACTTCGATCTCAGTCTTCCACTCTCATTATTCCCTCATGCTTCTTGTAGACGTTGTGCATTACCCGTCTTTCTCTGCAGCCTACTTCTATTCTTCCCAGGATCCAACATTATGCACTATTTTACGTTGTCTAAAGCTTTTTCCAGGTCGACTGATCCTATAAACTTGTCTAGAGTTTTCTTCAGTCTTGCTTACATCATCAACAGTATCGTCAGAACTGCCTCTCTGGTGCCTGAGATAGCAATTATCTTGAGAAAACTTAATTCATCCACTACAGAAGCGGCTTACACTGTGTTTGCTCGATCGATTCTCGAGTACTGTTCATCAGTCTGGGATACATAGAGAGTAGGTCTGATAGATGGGACAGAGAAGTTTCAACATGGAGTGGCACCTTTCGTCACGGGATCCTTTAGTCGGCGCTAGAGACGTGATCTAGGGGTTTAGTTCCGCTTCGAGCAGCGAACGGGAAGGTTCTTGTTTGCTACACTTGCCGCAGCGTCGCTTGTGTGGAGTTATCCTCGTTAGTGTTTGTTCTGTCTGCCGAGTGAGTCGTAGCGTATACTTGCAGCGGTGTCGGCCGCTCCGCTATGACTACCAGGGTTTCCAGGAGTATTCCACGAAAAGGTACTGTGAGCTTCACTTTCGATAAAACAACGCGACACTTGCAGCCCTGGTCTCTAGAAATCCACGGTTGGCTTGTCGATACAATTCATGTGACCATTGATCAGGTCCACACCGCTTATTTTGATGCCGACGAGAACGTGTTTTACGTGAAATTTATGGATCCCATTCAAGTTGAAAGATTACTGACGCTACATGGTTCTCAAGTCCCGTTCAAGCGTCGTGATAATTCCGCTAGTATGGCGTCACTCGCAGATGCCGAAATCGAATATACCAACGTTCGAGTGTTGGACCTCCCACCGGGAGTTGATGACAACTTTCTAAAGGACATATTGACTCCTTATGGTAACGTGAAAAACGTCCGTCGTGAACGCTGGTCTACTCAACAAAAATGTGTGTGAAATCTTATGGGACTTAACAGCTAAGGTCATCAGTCCCTAAGCTTACACGCTACTTAACCTAAATTATCCTAAGGACAAACACACACACATATGCCCGAGGGAGGACTCGAACCTCCGCCGGGACCAGCCGCACAGTGCATGACTGCAGCGCCTGAGACCGCTCGGCTAATCCCGCGCGGCTCTACTCAACACAGATTACAGTGTTATAGAGGAATTCGTTCCGTGGAAATGCATATCAAACGCAATATTCCATCACATTTACAAGTGTGTGGTTACCATATCCGTGTCATGTATACTGGTCAAGAGGGAACTTTCTTCCTATGTAATGAAAGTGGACGCGTTCGGTCTAATTGTCCGCGGAGGATTTTTGTATTAAAGCCGTCTTCAGTGCAGCGTCGCAAATTGACGGTTGCTGATCCTGTATACTTCTCTTCTCGCCGTCGACCCTACTTCTGCTTCGAATTATAGTGAACAAACTGTCAGTTCTGATAATCGTGTCAATGACTTTCCGCCTTTACCTCCGCGACAGGTTCAGAATCCTGTCGGCCCCAGGTTAAAACTTATAACAGCTACAAACAAGCGACGTCACACTCAGGATGACGGTTTGGCTGTGCCTTCTGCGCCAACCTCCTCCGCGTCGATTGCATCCCCGGCTCCTCTCAATACTACGATACCTCCCGTCTGTAGTACGGTAAGTGGCGCAGAAGTTACCTCCAGCATCCCTCCTGCTCGCGAAGTGGCTCCTTCTGAGCTGCCTGTGTGTGAAGAGGGAGCGGAGTCCCCCACTTCGTCTTTGTGTCCTCCGTTACAGTCTGAAACGGTGCAGTGTCCTCCTGTTCATTCGTCTTCAGCCGGCGGTGGTTTCCTGCATTTGGCACCTACAGCAACACGCGAGGAACATAAAATTAGCGACCAAGGATCTGTTGTTGTATTGGTAGTTCCACAGCATGCTTCCGCCTTAGTGCCTGGAACTGCATTACATGACCCTAGTTCTTAGGGGAAGGAGGAAGCTATGCCTATGACCCCTCCCACACCTCCGTCTGCAGAGGCCGCCATCCCACGTAGTCGACAAAAACAGCGTATACAACCTGACCGTGCGGTGGCACGTAAGAAATCTAAGAAAAATGGTGGCGATGACGGGGGTTCTGGTACCCCGTTGTCTGATTCCTCTGTGGATTCGGCTATGGATGTTGACTCTCAGCTGTCTACCAAGTTCTACTCGTAGGTTCCGTACATCCCTGTTCAGCTGTGATCAATGACCTAAGCCAACACGTTCCTTTCCTTAAACGTTAATCGTGTGGAATCATAACTGCGATTGGCTTCGCTGCGTCAGTTCATTTATGATTCATGCGCCGACATAGTTTTTTTTTGCAGGAGGTGTTATTTAGTAATTTCTCCTTACCTGGTTTTCGTATGATCTTTAATGTAGTACCCGAATATTCTATGGGGACTGCCTTATTCTTTCGCGAAGGCATTCCTATTGCTCAGGGGGAAATGTTGGATTCTGGCTGGGGCACAGGTTGTCTACTGTTTAATCTTATCTTGGCTCTTTTATTTGCCCCTTCTGGCACTGGTTCGTTCGCGTTTTATAAAGAGGATATTTTTTATCTTATACGTAAGAGTCCTCCGGGTATTCCGTTGGGTGGTGATTTTAGCTGTGTATTGCGTCCTGCAGATAAATCTCCAAATGTTAATTTCTGTCGCGAATTACATGAATTGGTCCGCTCCTTATGACTAACAGACGTCTGTATATGTAAATATCCGAAGTTAGTTAAATTTACTCACTTTACTGCGACTTCTAGAAGCAGGTTAGATAAATTTTACTTATCGGACTGCCTAAGCGATAACATTCTTAATGTTGAAGTTATCCCAGCTCACTTTACGGATCACTGTGCTGGGGCCACAACTGTCAATCTTGAACGGCAACCAGTCAAATTGTTTCGCCCTCCGTGGATGCTACATATCGCTCACCCAGGTGACCCCTCTCCCGATGTGATGCGAGTCATGTGGGAGCATACTTTACGGTCCACTGGGAAACACTCTTCCACCCTTGACTGATGGACACAGCTAGCAAAACCGAGGCTCAGGCAAACTTTGATACGTTTCTGTGCTGCCAAAGCACGAGATTTTCGGAGAACTTTATGCTGCTTCGGACCACGCCCTTCTGCAAATTGCGGATGTTAGGCGTGTAAAGGCAAAATCGTTAACCTTGAAGAGAATAAAAATGGAAGGTTTTAAAACTGATCGAAGCCGTGTTCACTGGTGACGGAAGAACTGACTTCCGCATATCATTTGCTTCGGCATCAGACCCGCCGCCGACGCGCTTGTATTCATAACAAAAATCGAGACACGTTCATAGGATTTGTCGACCTGGAAAAAGCGTTCGTCAATGTAAAATTGTGCAGTAATAAGAGTGAAGGACCAAGAACGAAGTGCTCGTATTAAAAAGGGTGTAAGACAAGGATGTAGCCTTTCGACCCTACTGTTCAATCTAGCTCGAGGAAGCAGTGATGGAAATAAAAGAAAGGACCAAGAGTGGAATTAAAATTCAAAGTGAAAGGATATCAATGATACGATTCGCTGATAACATTGCTATCCTGAGTGAAAGTCAAGAAGAATTACATGATCTGCTGAACGGAATGAACAGTCCAATGAGTACACAGTATGGATTGAGAGTAAATCGAAGAAAGGTGAAGATAATGAGAAGTAGTAGAAATTATAACAGTGAGAAACTTAACATCAGCATTGATGGTCACGAAGTAGATGATGTTAAGGAATTCTGCTACCTAGGCAGTAAAATAACCAATGACGGACGGAGCAAGGAGGATATCAAAAGGAGACTAGCAATGGCAAAAAGGGAATTCCTGGCCAAGATGAGTCTACTAGTATCAAATATCGGCCTTAATTTGAGGAAGAAATTTCTGAAAATGTACTTCCGGAGTACAGAATTGTATGGTAGTGAAACATGGACTGTGGGAAAACCGGAACAGAGGAGAATCGAAGCATTTGAGATCTGGTGCTACAGCCGAACGTTGAAAATTAGGTGGACTGACAAGGTAAGGAATGAGGAGGTTCTCTGCAGAATCGGAGAGAAAGGAGTATGTGGAAAACACTGATAAGGCGAAGGGACAGGATGATAGGACATCTGTTAAGACATGAGGGAGTAACTTCCATGATAAAGGAAGATGAGATTGGAATACATCCAGCAAATAATTCAGGACGTAGGTTGAAAGAGCTACTCTCTGAGATGAAGAGGTTGGCACAGGAGAGGAATTCGTGGCAGGCCGCATCAAACCAGTCGGACGACCAAAGAAAAACTTAACTCCAATGGCAGACGCTACAAGAGAGGCGTTGTGCATCACGGAGAGGTTTGCTACTGAAACTCTGAGAGTGATTTCTGGCAAGAGTCGGACAACATACTCCTTCCTCTCATGTACATCTTGCGAAATGACCACAACGAGAAAATTCGAGAAATTAGAACTACACTCCTGGAAATGGAATAAAGAACACACTGACACCGGTGTGTCAGACCCACCATACTTGCTCCGGACACTGCGAGAGGGCTGTACAAGCAATGATCACACGCACGGCACAGCGGACACACCAGGAACCGCGGTGTTGGCCGTCGAATGGCGCTAACTGCGCAGCATTTGTGCACCGCCGCCGTCAGTGTCAGCCAGTTTGCCGTGGCATACGGAGCTCCATCGCAGTCTTTAACACTGGTAGCATGCCGCGACAGCGTGGACGTGAACCGTATGTGCAGTTGACGGACTTTGAGCGAGGGCGTATGGTGAGCATGCGGGAGGCCGGGTGGACGTACCGCCGAATTGCTCAACACGTGGGGCGTGAGGTCTCCACAGTACATCGATGTTGTCGCCAGTGGTCGGCGGAAGGTGCACGTGCCCGTCGACCTGGGACCGGACCGCAGCGACGCACGGATGCACGCCAAGACCGTAGGATCCTACGCAGTGCCGTAGGGGACCGCACCGCCACTTCCCAGCAAATTAGGGACACTGTTGCTCCTGGGGTATCGGCGAGGACCATTCGCAACCGTCTCCATGAAGCTGGGCTACGGTCCCGCACACCGTTAGGCCGTCTTCTGCTCACGCCCCAACATCGTGCAGCCCGCCTCCAGTGGTGTCGCGACAGGCGTGAATGGAGGGACGAATGGAGACGTGTCGTCTTCAGCGATGAGAGTCGCTTCTGCCTTGGTGCCAATGATGGTCGTATGCGTGTTTGGCGCCGTGCAGGTGAGCGCCACAATCAGGACTGCATACGACCGAGGCACACAGGGCCAACACCCGGCATCATGGTGTGGGGAGCGATCTCCTACACTGGCCGTACACCACTGGTGACCGTCGAGGGGACACTGAATAGTGCACGGTACATCCAAACCGTCATCGAACCCATCGTTCTACCATTCCTAGACCGGCAAAGGAACTTGCTGTTCCAACAGGACAATGCACGTCCGCATGTATCCCGTGCCACTCAACGTGCTCTAGAAGGTGTAAGTCAACTACCCTGGCCAGCAAGATCTCCGGATCTGTCCCCCCATTGAGCATGTTTGGGACTGGATGAAGCGTCGTCTCACGCGGTCTGCACGTCCGGCACGAACGCTGGTCCAACTGAGGCGCCAGGTGGAAATGGCATGGCAAGCCGTTCCACAGGACTACATCCAGCATCTCTACGATCGTCTCCATGGGAGAATAGCAGCCTGCATTGCTGCGAAAGGTGGATATACACTGTACTAGTGCCGACATTGTGCATGCTCTGTTGCCTGTGTCTATGTGCCTGTGGTTCTGTCAGTGTGATCATGTGATGTATCTGACCCCAGGAATGTGTCAATAAAGTTTCCCCTTCCTGGGACAATGAATTCACGGTGTTCTTATTTCAATTTCCAGGAGTGTATTAAGGAGGCTTACCGACAGTCATTCTACTAGCGCGTTACTTGCCGATGGATCAGTAAATGGAGCGTCTGTTAGTGGTACCAGACACATCTTCCGCCACACACTGTCAGTTGGCTTACGGAGTACTGATGTACTTGTAGTCGTACTCGCAGCCGTTTACTGTCCAGTGAAGTCATCAGAAAATCAGAAAGAATTACGAAATGATTGAAGATGTGTGCTTGTCGCGAAAATTGGCATTGACTCTGAGCAATAGAAAGTACGAGGTCCTGCACATGAGTTTAAAAAAAGTCCGTTATATTTCAATAATACATAAATTCCACAAATTAAGAATTGTCGATTCAGCTGAAAACCGAGTGAGTAGAATTAGATTAACTTAAATTGGGATCATGCCATGAAATAATTTTTTTTAGATAGGCGACCCAAAGATCTTTCCTATTGGCAGAACACTTAGAAGGTGCAACAAATATGCTGAAGGGACTCCCTACGTTACGACCGTCCCCCCTTTTTTGCAACACTGCTGCGTGGCATGGGATCCGTAACAGGTAAGACTGACGGAGGACGACGAAAAGTCAGACCAGGAGAACTTTTATTTCGTAGCGGAATATGGCAGAGAGAGTCCCGGATATGATAGCAAGTTTAGGTGGCAAGAATAAAAAAATGTTTTTTGTTGCAGTGAGGTGATTTACAAGTAATTACTGTCAGCAAATCTTTCCCTACGAATACCAAATGGTTCTGTTAACTTCCACCACAGTATTATTGCGCCTAAGAATGAGGGCGCTTCGGTCGGCTTGAGTTTTTTTCGTAATATTTCACGAGGACACCTTGAACCACTTGCTAGTATATCCACAACTGTCGTGAAGGCATTCGAAGTACGTTGCCTTTTCGTTGGTATCAAATGTACTTCCTTACTGTAGTACCACCGTGTTTTCCAAATATGGCTACGGGTGATCAAGTGCAAAAATTTCGTGGTCGGGTGGTACTTAGTGAGATCTGAGCATCGTGACTTAATAACAGAAATCAGAGCTCGCACAAAAATATTTATCTGTTCATTTATCGCACTTGGAATTCGGGAGTGTAACGGTAGAGAGATTTTCTAAAAATGGTTTGATGCACTCTCTGTCATACAATGAAGTGTGTCAAAACTCTTAAGGTCTCTGTGGCCACTTGTTGACGGTTGTCTAGTGACTTTTGTCTCGGGATCTACGGAAGTCGTTTATTTAGTGATTTTTTGATATTTCGCCTGCTTGAGTGGCTGGGATCGTCAAAGATTCAGACTGCATTGCTGGTGGCCGAAGATCCCGAGATCAAAGCCAGTAACAACTTTAGCGTGCCCTGCGAAGTAATCATGGTAATGTAGATGTAGAACGTTTAAAAGTACTCACGAATGGAAGACTCCGAAACCGAACATTCAGTCAGAGAAATTTACTACTGCTCACTCCGTAGCTTCTGTTATTATAGTGAATTAAATGCTTCAGAATCATAGCTCTCAAAACCCAGCCAATCATCTGGCTTTGAAACTGCAACAGAAGTTAATGTCATTGGAAATTATAAAACATTGATTGGCTAATAGCTGCTGTACACTTTGATATATATTTGCTTTCCAGTTCGTTAATTTACAGATTTTATCGAATTACATGTAGTTAAATATTTAAATTGATGTAGGTAATACCATATCATGTAGCATACCCGACAAACAACACACTATGAATGAGACTCACCCAGGACTCGCAGGCTAACGCGCTAACAGATACGTACGTAGAATGTTGCTTTTTATGGTACGTTACAGTCAATGGTAATCGCAACTAAAAAACTTACGTACTGCCATGTCTCTGAATCAACATTCTACGGAGGTTTACTATAAGGATTTTAGGTTGTCACTGCAATGTCAGTCACTTCTTAGTTTTTCTTATCACGGCTTTGTCTACGTCGCCTAATAACTGAAGTACAAATTCAAGTTCGTTTGCATTATCATTATACAAATTGTGCACTTTTAAATGTACATTATGGGTAGGTGGAATATCAACGAATTTTTTTAGTAGAACGTCATTTTTCATTAATGAGTTTATATTTCCTCAGTGTTGTCTCCGTAAAACATCATAGAAGTTATTTACCTTTTAAAGCGTAAGCACCGTTCTGGCTCCTTGTGAATCACGACCATGCCCCTGAAAAGACTTAAAATTTTTTCCAACAACAAGATAAAGCTTGCGCAATGCAAAGGGGACAGCGATACGCCAACCAGCCAATAAACAATACACACTGCGCCAACCCAAAATTGCACCGTACGCCGTATCGTAACTTTCAGGTATAACTTCACGTAGCCATAGCATTGCTTTCACGGGAACCATTATGTAGTGCGCTAGGACATGAATGTTGTCTGGCAACACAGGCGATAATATCAGAAAAAACTGGTCTTTGTTTCTTACGAGGCTCATACTTTTCTTCCCCATTTCTCCTATCTCACCGATTCCATTGCTTTATTACATCCCTGTAATAAACAACACCACAGTTCTACTCCAAGACTTGTTTACGAACATAAAGGTATAGAACGTGAGTAGCCTGGTTTGCATACACAAAACGAATAGTAAAACTTCGATGTAATGGCTTTGGACTGTTACTTTTAAAAATATCTTCTGACTAACAGATATTTGGCGGGCGTTGCTAAACTGTTACGAGTAGAAACACATCTTCCACAGCTAGCTACTGTTCTGTTTATTGACAGCAAAGCCATTCCATATTTTCATTCATTGAGAATTTGTAAATATAGTCCTGTCGATTCAGATGCATACTCCATGTATATTCGGGACATCTGTTTGGTTGTATTCGTTTGAATTGAGATATCTACAGCGCGGCTACCGTACCCTATGCTTACTTCTTAGTTGCGAGAATGTAATAATGAAGTCAAAGAAACTGATCATTTGTGTGACTAAAAGAACATCTTCCATAAGACGGAAAACTCATTTTACAGGGTATCAAAAAACAAGATGTCTGCAAAAAATGTCGGTACAATGCCGAATTAACGATCGTCGTTTTCAACAAACGACGAAATTAGATAAAAATGATTGTAATTTCTCTGTACATTAATCTACTGAATTTTTACAGAAAGACAAAATGAGCAACAACTGCTGATGTTACAATTACGTTAAGAGTGTAATTAAACGTGTCACTGAGTATTATTAAGGTAATCGATCGACAGCTCTCAGTTACTTGGTTATATATACTTATAGAACACGTGCCCAATAGACGACAAGAGATATGGGATGTACTAGGGGAGTTCATGCAAGTAATGGAACACATTTTTTCTGAAAGCAGGTTGGTTTTATTCAAGATTCCAATACACCATATTGTTCCTCACTCCTTTGGCTACAAATCCCTATTTTTCAACATCAGCTCCTTTCGATGAGACGGTCTTGCGCCATCGTACTGAGGGTATGTATGTCCGCATGGTACTACTCTACTGATTGATGTCAGAGCTAACGTCTAGCTGCATCAGTAACCTTGTAACTATCCACGTTGTATTTCCCGCGGAGTGATCCTTTTAGTGTGCCATACAGGTGAAAGTCGGAAGTTGCGAGATCTGGGATGTAGGAGGAATAGCCCAATGAGCTTTGGAAGCTCCTCTCGGGTGCAGACTTGTGTCCCACCGGAGGTTCGAGTCCTCCCTCGGGAATGAGTGTGTGTGATGTCTTTAGCATAAGTTTAAGTAGTGTGTAAGTCTAGGAACCGATGACCTCAGCAGTTTGGTCCCATAGGAATTCACACACATTTGAACATATGCAGGCTTGTGCGAAGCCTTGCGTTGTCATGAGATGGAGAAGTTCGTTTGCATTTTCGTGGCGACAAATGCGCCGAAGTCGTTTCGTCAGTCTCCTAATGGTAGCACAAGACATTTTAGAGTTGAACATTGCACCGTGAGAGAGGACATCAAACAAAATAATCTCCTCAGAGTCCCAGAATACCGTCGCCATGACTTTTTCGGCTGCGGATGAGGCTTTGAAATTTTTCTTCGGATTAAAGTTCGGGTGGCGGCACTCCATGGACTGCCGTTTTGTTTCCAGTTCGAAGTTATGAACTCGTTTTCCATTGCCTGTGACGATGTCAGATAAAAAATTGTGATGATCACCATTGTAACACGCAAGAAATTCCGTACAGATGGTTCTTCGCTGCTCTTTATGGTTCTCTGTTGGGCGGTGAGGAACCCAGCGGCACATACCTATGAGTACTCCAACTGGTGGTCTAGTGTGTCAGCACTACTGATAGAGTCGGCCAGCTGAGCAGTGAGATGTCTATCACCTCGAATGGGAGTATCCTTACTTTCCAGCACTGCAGGAGTCACAGCTGTCTGTGGCCATCCGGCAAGCGGTAAATCGGACAGGTTTTCGCCATCTTGTTCCGATGGTGACATGAGCCTCGTCCAACGACTCACCGTGCTTTTGTTCAATGCTAGTTCTCCCACGACGTTCTGCAAGCGCGTATATATCTGTGATGCTCTGGTTTTCCGCCGAAAGCAACTCAATGGCAATTTACAGAATCAATTTTGAAGGTTACTTATAGCGCCGCCACCTATAGGAACTTCAGGAGACTACAGGAGCTGAAGCGAGAATGTTCCACGATGTCCAGCAACAAAGTCAACATTTTTTCGTGTTAAATTGGCCCATAAAAGACATAGTGCGTTACTTATGGAACGTCCCTCGTGTTTTACGCAGGTGGCGCCCCAGAGCTCATAAATATTTGCTAAATACGTACGAATCACCAAGAGCTGGTGATGAAATAAACCTTCATTAACAATTTCGATTAACCGATCGATCATCATTATCACCATCATGGTCACCATCATCACCACCAGGCACCATCATCGTCATCTTAACCTCCATCAGGCATCATTAAATTATTTACATCACCTTGTGGGGTCCCGTTCTTACTGGGACTTATAAGAAACCTCCTGTGCAACTGAAACTTCCATCAAAAGTAAGATGCGTTATTACAGTCGACAGTAAAATGGATTACTATGGAAAAACTAATAAAAGCCAACCTCGGGGAAGATCAGTTTGGATTCCGTAGAAACACTGGAACACGTGAGGCAATACTGACCTTACGACTTATCTTAGAAGAAAGATTAAGGAAAGGCAAACCTACGTTTCTAGCATTTGTAGACTTAGAGAAAGCTTTTGACAATGTTGACTGGAATACTCTCTTTCAAATTCTAAAGGTGGCAGGGGTAAAATACAGGGAGCGAAAGGCTATTTACAATTTGTACAGAAAGCAGATGGCAGTTATAAGAGTCGAGGGACATGAAAGGGAAGCAGTGGTTGGGAAGGGAGTAAGACAGGGTTGTAGCCTCTCCCCGATGTTGTTCAATCTGTATATTGAGCAAGCAGTAAAGGAAACAAAAGAAAAATTCGGAGTAGGTATTAAAATTCATGGAGAAGAAATAAAAACTTTGAGGTTCGCCGATGACATTGTAATTCTGTCAGAGACAGCAAAGGACTTGGAAGAGCAGTTGAATGGAATGGACAGTGTCTTGAAAGGAGGATATAAGATGAACATCAACAAAAGCAAAACAAGGATAATGGAATGTAGTCTAATTAAGTCGGGTGATGCTGAGGGAATTAGATTAGGAAATGAGGCACTTAAAGTAGTAAAGGAGTTTTGCTATTTGGGGAGCAAAATAACTGATGATGGTCGAAGTAGAGAGGATATAAAATGTAGGCTGGCAATGGCAAGGAAAGCGTTTCTGAAGAAGAGAAATTTGTTAACATCCAGTATTGATTTAAGTGTCAGGAAGTCATTTCTGAAAGTATTCGTATGGAGTGTAGCCATGTATGGAAGTGAAACATGGACGATAAATAGTTTGGACAAGAAGAGAATAGAAGCTTTCGAAATGTGGTGCTACAGAAGAATGCTGAAGATGAGATGGGTAGATCACATAACTAATGAGGAAGTATTGAACAGGATTTGGGAGAAGAGAAGTTTGTGGCACAACTTGACCAGAAGACGGGATCGGTTGGTAGGACATGTTCTGAGGCATCAAGGGATCACCAATTTAGTATTGGAGGGCAGCGTGGAGGGTAAAAATCGTAGAGGGAGACCAAGAGATGAATACACTAAGCAGATTCAGAAGGATGTAGATTGCAGTAGGTACTGGGAGATGAAGAAGCTTGCACAGGATAGAGTAGCATGGAGAGCTGCATCAAACCAGTCTCGGGACTGAAGACCAGAACAACAACAACATGGTTAAATAGCCATCATACACTATCCGTATAAACGTTCAGTCCACCTGTTTGCAATGCACTGTGTACATTTTTGCACGGCACGCTGTTCTCTGCACCAATGCCGTTTCTTATGCTGACAGTTTAAAATGCGCAGAATGCATTGCATACACTTTTTGTGTAAACACTGTACTAGGACTCTTTAACTATATTTTTACTGTTGACTGAGTTAATGCATTTTACAACTGACAGCATTTCTGTGACGCAACGTTTCTTTTTATTTACTGATTTTATTTCTGACTTCACAGAAAGATCTTTGAGTGTGTCTCGGCGGCTAGGTGATAAAGTGCTAGACTGCAATGGTCACAGGTTCGATCTCCGGTCAGTCCTGGGAATTTTATTCTCTTTCTATCTACCATAAACTACAGTACACATGTAACAGTTTTACATTTGTACATTTTTCCATTTCATTCTGAAGTACACTACACGTCTGATGTTCAGATGAACTTCTTAACACCCACAACAATAATCTTTCGCCCAAAGCAAATAAATCACAAATCGAAGTCACTGCCGTCTGATTTTCCGCAATATTTTCTTTCCATTTATAACCATCGTCGCATATATCCTTTATGTCACTAACACTATTTACTTTCTTGTACTTAACCAATTTTAACTACATGTTGTTTCTTTCTGGACAGTCCAGAATAGATAAAGTAAAAGGTAGAAGAAATTCTAGTTTTAAGACAGAGAGAGTGAATATTTCGTGACAGATCATATCTCATACTACAGTCTGAACCTGTAAAGCTCAAGCGATTTTGAAACCTCATGGTAGTTCTTTCTCCCACTCGCACATACATTAAATTCGCTTCCATCAAGAGACCACATATTCCAGCAAACTATGGACATTTAGATGGATGGATCACATAACTAATGAGGAGGTATTGAATAGAATTGGGGAGAAGAGAAATTTGTGGCACAACTTGAATAGAAAAAGGGATTGGTTGGTAGGACATGTTCTGAGGCATCAATGGATCACCAATTTAGTACTGGACGGCAGCGTGGAGGGTAAAAATCGTAGAGGGAGACCAAGAGATGAATATACTAAGCAGATTCAGAAGGATGTAGGCTGCAGTAGGTACTGGGAGATGAAGAGGCTTGCACAGGATAGAGTAGCATGGAGAGCTGCATCGAACCAGTCTCAGGACTGAAGACCACAACAACAACAACATGGACATTTAGCTTTTGTTCTTCTTAGTAACCTGTATATGCTATTTATTTTGATGCTGCTTGGTCGTATTTTGGGAAGGTGTTCAGTATTAGGGAGAAATATCCAAGAGCAACAGAGCAGACTTTAATTTTTGAGTCGCTAGGTATGCAGAGAACTACGGTAAACTGCTGCTAGAAGGGGAGCACATTTTCTCGCATAGTTTTTGTAGAATCTTACCATTATCTCATCTGTTCCTGATGCCTTTTCACTACTAAAACACTGTAGTTAGTTTTCTATTCCGCGATCACCTATTTCAGTATCAGCATTTCGACGTTCGTGAAATCCCTTGTAAGTCCTTGTGTACATTCTTTCCACCTTGCAGCTTTCGCTTCATTCTTAGTACCGCCACGTGAATTGAACGCATGATATTCATACATTTGCTAACGGCTATTGTAATACATTTTATTATTGTACTTCGTTATTACACAACCCATAATAGCAATATAGCGTCATGCAGTTGATAGTAAATTTATTGCTAGCAGTAACTTCCTACCTCTCATAACGTCTCATAGGTTCTTACAACGTCTAACTTACTGTTTCAGATTACCCATTTCTGTGCAGTTACTTTCATTTTCAACATTGTAGTTCAACTAACGAACAGATTAGACCATATGACTCACGGATAACATTAAACACTAAAATAAAACTTTTATTCCACCGTAATTAACGTAAACTAATTTCATTCCTAGTAGACGACATAATTTACACTTTATACTTCGTTACTTTTAATAAATGCGCATCCCATGTAATAAAAAGTAACAGCTGTAATTTTCACTGTCCGGTGTATAGTCTGATCCCTGTTTAACCTAAAGATGAATATTTAAAAACTTCGTCAAATTTATTTAGTAATACTTGATCATTAAAATTTTGTTACTAACATTGACATGCTTTAAGGGTGACATGGAAAGTTTCAGAAATAAACGAAAGAATTTAACAAAATGAGGGACTAGCTTGTACAACCGTAATCCAAAGTAGGATTACTGTAAGCATGTTCTTGCTATGTTTCAATTCCTCGACCCTGCTACTTAACTCTTGCAAAATTCATGAACCTTTCACTTGACATACGACATAAAAACCATACGACCTCTGTTATGCATACTTCCATTTGAATTTACTGACATGTCTTTTCAAATAGTAAATAACAAACCTTTGAGAACAGTCTTTCCCCACCTGCATTGTAAATTCACCAACGTTAATTTGATTACAGTAGAATCGATTCCCAGGAATTCTTATTACAAGAGATCTCCGAGCAAGTCCCAGTAATTGACAGTTTCATTTAAAGATAGTTTGAATTATCAAGGGGGAAGCAACAAAAATTCAAAATAAGTGTTTAAAATTAGGAAATACTACGACAAATTTACTAACATTCATTATCTGTACAAAGGGAAGCAGGAAGTAAGCACTACAGCTCAAATGAAAATAAAACAAATGTTTGCCTATTTTGTTGCTTTCATGAGAGTTAGTGAGCTTATTTGTCTTCAGCGTGCTTGTTGAAGAGCATTTTCTATTGTCATGAAAGTCGAAAGTACGTAATCATTCTAAGAACATGTATGTGCAATGTATCCCGTATCGTCTTTTTATGTTTACGATGACAGATGGAACCGTCTCTTCCTTCTTCTTCGTCTGTCCTATCTTGTTGCCGAAACAGACAAATTTCATCATCGGTCACCCACTTTACGTTTCACATGATCATAAAAACGTCCGAAGTCAGCAAATGTGAAATCTTCTAAGTTAGGAAGAAGGCCCGAGGTAGCTGGGAATCCCATTTCTAAACCCGTTTTTTTTTTTTTTTTGGTCATCAGTCTACTGACTGGTTTGATGCGGCCCGCCACGAATTCCTTTCCTGTGCTAACCTCTTCATCTCAGAGTAGCATTTACAACCTACGTCCTCAATTATTTGCTTGACGTATTCCAATCTCTGTCTTCCTCTACAGTTTTTGTCCTCTACAGCTCCCTCTAGTACCATGGAAGTCATTCCCTCATGTCTTAGCAGATGTCCTATCATCCTGTCCCTTCTCCTTGTCAGTGTTTTCCACATATTCCTTTTCTCTCCGATTCTGCGTAGAACCTCCTCATTCCTTACCTTATCAACCCTATGTTGTTGTAAATGATCATGTAGCTCCAGAATGAATAAGCAGATCTTGATACATTTCGAAATCATCGTCGAGATAGGTTGATTAGCCATGCTCATCAGTGCCAGGCATCCAAACAAGTAGAATGCGCTCCAATATCAGCATTGAAGCATTTTTGTACTTCATAGTTTGAAAATTATAAATCAGTAGCTGAGTATCCAGAATTGCCCGAGTATGTATTGATTCCAATTACATTAGCGCGGCTCCTCCTTCCCCCAAATGTGGTTAAAATCGATCCAGGTGTTTAGGAGAAGAGATGTATCCATAGCACTGCCTGTGTATGCTGTGTATGCACTCACGCACACACACACACACACACACACACACACACACACACACAAACACACAAACGCGCGCGCCAAATAAGCATCAAACGAAAAAACTACCAAGAATGAAACTCGTCTAGCTTGAAGGGGGAAACCAGATGGCGCTATGGTTGGCCCGCTATATGACGCTGCCATAGGTCAAACGGGTATCAAATGCGTGTTTTTAAATAGGAACTCCCATTTTTTATTACATATTCGTATAGTAAAGAAAAAATTGGTTCAACTAAAACATTCATATTTCTTTACATACTACACGAATATATAATAAAAAATGGGGGTTCCTATTTGAAACAACGCAGTTGATATCCGTTTGACCTATGGAAACGCCATCTAGTGGGCCAACCATAGCACCATCTGGGTCTCCCCTTCAAGCTAGACAAGTTTTGTTCTTTGTAGTGTTTTTGTTTGATGCTTATTTCGCGAGGTATTTGGCCCGGTCACTATCAATGGACCACCCTGTATGTACTGCTCAGTTTTAAGTAACGAACAGAACAAAAATGTTGCTTAGGTTACACTACCCTTGTGTATCCTCACTCAATCTCATGACGGTTAACCGCTTCGTCTTTCTAGGGGAATCTAGTGAGACACTGATCGCATACGCAAACAAAGCGACCAAAATGAGGTAACGCCCGACAGGTATATGTAACACACGTAACGTACAGGGAACGCGGCTGCGATCTTAACTGATCACCGCTCCCATGAAAACAACCATATTCTATGCTTGCTTAACAACAGTCTACCATAGTACGGCAAGAAAAAGGAATAAAACTGAGATAGTGTAAATACTTTCTTCCTTCTTTACCTCCTCTGCATTACTGCAGATGACGTGTCACTGGGCACATTTGTACTGTGCATGCAGTACACGTGAGGTGCCTAGTTGTTTCCTCTGCCCTGTGTGGAATACGTAAGTTCTTGTACACTTCACTAACCTCCAGTCTTCATGATGATGATGTCCCCAGCGCAGAAAACAGCAAGCAGGTCGTGGATTCTTATTCTTGAGGCAGAAATTAACTTCGCTAGGAACTGCTGCTACGAATAAACTATAACTCATTTGGGATGCCACTCGCGTTTTTATTGATATAGACACGAGAAACTATTCTTGATCACAACGTATTGAACATATCTTTCCACAGTCATTATATCTGGCTAATATGACATGAAATACATCCTGCCACAGACAACGTCTGTCTACTGGAACCGTCAGAACTGGAGAATAAAATTACATGAATCAAATACTACTATTGCAGACAACATGTCTGTACCTAGCGACGGTCGGAACTGTAGTAAATAAAATTGCATGAAACAAATACTGCTATAACAGACAACATGTCTGTCTACTGGAACGGTCAGAACTGGAGAGCCGGACAGCCCGAGACACTTCGCGCGCGAAGCCAGCAGCGCGTGACCCGAACGCCACCAAAGTGCATCGGCAATAATATCGTCAATCTTTTGTTTTAGTAATAGTTTGATTTTAATAATTTTGAAATGACTGGTCGATAGCTGGCTGTTGAGAGATGTTTATTTAAAAAACTGAAGCAATTTGTATGACAGGTTTCATTAATAATAGCAACTACCGCCGAACACAGCAGCCAATCACAGAGCCGAAGCATCATGCAGGCGGTCTTTCTCAAGGGAATGGTACCGAATCTAACATCTGTCATCGGTACCTCATCCCATATTGCGTCATCTCTATGCTTCTTGCATCTCCACTAATCTGGGAATAGCTTCCTGGAGCCTAATATGATGGCTGAATAAGCCAGAAATCTAGCCTATGGTAGTTTAACAACTTTACTTGTGAGTGTTGTTCTCACTAATACACACTGTTTTATAGGTACTTTTTTTACGTAACTTGCGACGTCGAGAGCGTTCCCTTCATTGAGGCCAAGGAACAAGAGCATTTCCTTTTCTTCTTTACACTCACGTAGGCAGTGGGTGGCTGACGTCCAATCGTCGCTTGGAAAATTTTGTAATTCATTTAAAATCTCCGTGGAAAGTAATTTTGGTCACGGAACACAAAGCTCATCACAATCGCAGGATTGTCACTGTGATTGCTGTGAGGTTCTTCGGGTGGTCTCATAGCGAGAGCTCCATTTTTGGCCGTTCCCAGGGCATGAGATATGAGCCGCCGCGGAAGCGGTTCGATAGGCCGCGGCCAAGCCGGACCGAGCCGGGCAGCCGTTCGCAGGCCGTGGGAACTCGCTGCCCTGCCCTGCACGGCCGCCGCGGGTACACTTTGGGCTGTCGGCAAACACGGGCCCGGCCGCCCCCCCGCCCTCCGCCACGCCTCACCTAACCCTTCCTGGCGTGGCCAGCGCTCCGACCGCGACCGCCAGCAGTACGGCACAGCTGACAGCTCGTTACTCTCCCTGGCCTCGCGTTGCCACGAACCGGATTTACGCATCATGCTGTTTACCCGCACACTCACAAGATACAAAAATTAAAATATCCCAGAAGTTTGCCTAGGACAAACTGACGAACAGCAGCAGACGATGTTGGTTTGAACCAAAACGGAAGAGCAGCACACAAACAGCATTTAACTTGCCTACCCAGAGGCAAAATTGTGGACGTAAAGCAAAAAGAAAAAAAAAATCCCGAGGATGAGAAACTAACAGTTCTTGTGCATCATAACACCACTGTTACATTCCCTAAGAACTGCTATTTCTTCCCTCTCCACTTATGTAAATTCTTTTATTTTGTACTACTTCTCATTTTGCAACTTTAGTCTACATAACCAAGTATGTCACACTCTTCTCTAATTCCTTGCCTTTATTACCTATTTTCTCGGGGTCGCCATGCTAATCTGGATTTGACAGTGTTAGAGATAGATGGCCCGACACCTTTCCTGTCGATACACCTATGTCATCTTATTTTGAATACTTACGGCCTTTCTAGAAGGTTCATCCAACTGCAACAAACTTTGTTATGCGAACGAAGATAGAAACCTTGTATGAATTTTAACCTGAATTTATCCATTGTTGAAGGTATTAAAAATACACTTTTGCAAATACAAAGAACTGCATATGTTAATTATCATACACAACTCTTTAGATTACTTTAAAACATCGTCAGTGGCTGGAAAGAAATTTATATGCTATTTTAGTTTGCTTTCCAGATCCAAAAGCTGTGCATTACAAAACATATTCATGTGTGTTTTTTTTTATCCACAGCATTTTCGTCTGATTACAGGAAACTTCGGGAACTGTTGTCTGCTCGCGTATTTTCCATGTATTCCTGCGTCTGGCACTAAGGATTTTGGCCCAATTTTACACTCGTTCGCAGCACCACAGAATATATGATGTGAAATAAGTCATATATACCATCACTAGCGTTTGTTTAGGTTTCCTTGACTAAACGTGAGCGTGTGTGTGTGTGCGACCGCTACGGTCGCAGGTTCGAATCCTGCCTCGGGCATGGATGTGTGTGATGTCCTTAGGTTGGTTAGGTTTAAGTAGTTCTAAGTTCTAGGGGACTGATGACCTCAGCAGTTAAGTCCCATAGTGGTCAGAGCCATTTGAACCATTGCCAACTTAAAAATGGTTCAAATGGCTCAGAGCACTATGGGACTTAACATCTGAGATCATCAGTCACGTAGAACTTAGAACTACTTAAACCTAACTAACCTAAGGACATCACACACATCCATGCCCGAGGCAGGATTCGAACCTGCGACCGTAGCGGTCGCGCGGTTCCAGACTGTAGCGCGTAGAACCGCTCGGCCACCTCGACCGGCTAACTAAATAGTAATATTAATTTTATGTACGTAAATTAAACTTTTTAAACACTTTTAAAGTATTATAATGAACATTGCAGCAAATAAAATAAAAATAATAAATGTTGCTAGCAGTTTGAATCAAACCAAAGCATGCGAATTGCTAGCTGGTGCACTTCACCATTGAGCCACAGTACCGATACATCAACTGCTGCTCAAAAATCCGTCGTACTTGATGTGTAGATCTATAGAGAGTGTTCTGACTATTCTACGAACTTGAAAGAGAATCTGTCTGCATCGGCTCTCATAGTTTGACCGAAATCCGTGACCCCGGCCCCGATACTCTCCCCTCGTTAGATATAAATTTGTGATAGGTCTAACTGACTGTTTAAGTCTCACTGCCTCCTCCAAAGATGTACTGGAAATGTGCTTCTTTAGCGGATCATCTAAAAATTCGTCATGCTTGCACAATACTTTCATTTCCTCAAAGAAAGACACTGAGCTGGTATTGTGACCAACGTAGCATCCGTAGTGCGGGAAGGAATGATATCACCACAGAGCACGCACTGTTGTAGGCAGACAGCTGTGTCCCTTCTCTGGGTCGATCGTAGTGCGGCTGACCATTTCTGCACTTGATATTGGTTTCTAGTTATAGTGGAGAGTGTGTTACAAAACCTGTTTTCGACTATTTCACTGGCGTACCAGCACCTACTTAAAGGAAATGCCACAATTTTTATGTGGGTTCCGGTTTGCATTCGATAAGAGATTGCATAATTTAACTGCTTCATTTACAGTGAGCTGTAGCGTATTATCAGCGCCTATAACATTGAAGAAGTGCTGCAAACTGAAACCTTTTTCTTACCTTTATTTATTCCATGAAACGTTCCACATTTTCTTACATCTTCAGCTGGTGTAATAAATTTATATCTTCAGAAACTGAACGTTTTTATCGCTGTGTTTTCAGTGCTGCAACTGCCATTTGTTCTGTACCTCGTAGTCCCCGTTTCCTCCTTTATGTGCAAAGCAGTGGCGGAGAAAGGAGCTACAGGTTTGGCGGAGAAAGGAGCTACAGGTTGCAAAAGAAAGTCAGATGTAGCGTTCGAAATTCAATCGATGGAAACATGTTGTCAAGACTGTTTTTACTTACATTTCTTAATAGTTCCTTCCCATCCCTTTTGTTTCACTGTCCAGTGTCTCAAAAAATTAATTCTAGCTGCTACAAGGAGAAAAGCATCGATAAAACTACATAAAAATTATCTGCTTGCTTCTTTATGTTATTGAATTTTAGCTACTGCATCGAAGCTGAAAGTTTAAACTGGCGCCAGTTTCAAGCTGACGATGTAAGTGCTGTGGATAACAGTCTCGACGAAGCAGCTAGCTGGCTCGCTCACTTGCTCTCTCGTTCACTATTCACCAAATACTGTGCGGCTAGTCGGAGTACCGATAACACGGCAACAAAGGCGTTCCGTGCTCTCGATTTTAAGAGTTACAGTTAACGTTGCACAGCGTGGTATTCTTCGAGAGTACGGCACTGCATCCTCTACAACTCAAGCATTCGTCGATGACACCAACAAGTTAGAGACTCTGGTTCTCTGAGTAAAGGCAAGAACACGCACGCACTCGTTCAACATGCAGAGTGGGCTCAACAGACTTTTGCAGGTCTGTTCGTCGTTCTGGTCTCCTTGGATAGTGTCCTAAATTTTTGTGAGGATTGCGTACTCCAGGGTTGTCACCCAGCTCTATAATAATGGGGTGTTTAGCCATTTCGGATTTAGAAAGAGCTGTTCTATCGATTAAGCAAATATCACAATCTTTAAATTATAAAATATCGCCAAATGGGCTCTTCTGTGACTTAACGAGGGCATTTCATTGGGTCGGCCATAATACTGTGCTAGAGTAGTGAAAAGACGGACGTCGTTTCATTTGCATGGGGAGAAATTAGAGTGGCAATCTCACTTGGTTCTGGCATTGGCGTACTATGGCTCTTGCTTTATGTTAATGATCTGCAATTTTATTTGTATCAGGAAGCCGAATTAGTCCTGTTTCCAGATGGTACAAGCATTCTTGTGAGGTCGAACAGAGGCGCATCAAGAGAACAAACAATAAATGATTGTTTTCATGAAATTTACTGAATGGTTTAGGCCAAATGGTCTCACTTCATACACTGAAAAAAAAGACGCTGTTCATTCGTTTTAATACTGTCAAAAATATCCCATCTCCTATTAACCTAACATACCAATAAGAAAGGATAAACAGAGTACAAAATTGTAAATTCATAGACGTTCATATTCATGAAAACTTACGGGGTTTTCCGGTCTCGATGTTCCAAACGCCGTTTTCGACATACGTTGACTCCTTATAGTGTTACGAACATGTGTTCGAAAGAATTTAGTTGGGAAATTATTCTTTATATCTGAAAATCACGTTTCAATGGAAGCGCGCAAGCGCCAACTCTAACCGCTCTCGGCGCTTGGGCCGTTTGCGACTCCCATCGACAACTCTTTCCCTGTAAAGCTATTGTAACAATGTAAGCCGCAGAAACTGTCGATTTAGGTGTTGTACTTGCCCACGAGACGTCTCATTACACGCTTTCGACAAAAGTGAGATGCAAAAAACCGATTATGATGACACTTTATGACAGGAGTTCAAGGAATGGCAGTCCGCAGTACGATAACCATTCTGAAAGTTGGCGTAAATGGAAGCAAGCTGAGGTCGACGGGACACTGGATACTTTTATTCAAAATCCCCGACTGAGGAGTGAAGTTACTGGAGCTATTCCTGATGTGTACAGACGTATCACTTACGACTGTTTGTTAGAGAGATGCCTTGCAGCCAATACGCAGAACAACAGTGGAACGCTGAATTAATTATTTTGAACTTACGCTCCAAAACTCATGTTGTAGAGTGTAAAAGTCATCCAAATTGCAAACAATCGAGGGTGCGATTTAACGACTGATTTAAGGACGTCCCACATAACAGGAAGAGCGTGGGAGTCGTCATCTGCACCACGGCTTGCTCATTCTCCATGAAAATGTGCGAGAAACGACTCAAACGTTCGGTTCAGTACTCGTTCCAGAGCAGTGTCGACGCTAGAGGGACCTGAGCTATAGAAAATGTGATCTTTGTGAAGGAAAGTTTACTGCATCGTCCAGTAATAGCAGTTCCAGCGTAGGCCGGAGAATCTTACATTCATATATGCAACAGTCAAACTCAAAACTTTAATTCCTCGAGACAACAATTATTAAAGTGGCTCGCACGATTGAAAATACCTTCTAGGTAAAACTGGGTGCCGTTTTGGATTTAATGAAATAGGCGCTTGTAATCTTGGCATCAACCTCAAAAAACAATAATATTTTCATAATGCAACAGAACAGGTCAATTTGCAGTACTGACGTTTTCAAGAGGCCGCCATTTTGAAATTCATACCAGGAAATTCGACTGTCGAGATTGACGCTATAGAGAATTTAGCCCTAATTCTGATAATACGCATATGTTTCATTTGGATTCCAGACCTACACTTCAGCCTCAGTCAAGCGGACGCAGAGGTATTTTGGCCGTCGTTTTGTGCTGCATAGGCTCATAAGTTTCCCGGCCAAAACTTATTTGCTTAGTATTTCAGATATGTACTTTTGTTTGTTAACAAATATTTGTATGATAAAGAAATTTTTCAGGAAAGAAATGTTGAACATGGCCATAAGGTAAATCTGTAAGTGGGAAAACCTCTTATAGTGTGAACACTATGTAGCAGAAATAGATCTAGATTGAGCTAATTTTGCCACAAGAATAAACGTCAGTTTTGGAGATATAGAATTCAATAAGTTAAAATATATAGCACATACTAGTGAACAATGAAGAAAGAACACCCTGACGCAAGTGACTAAGGCATGCTATACTTGCACGGGGCACTACGAGATGCGACGTGATGAAATGCGCAGCGCTGCGGAAAACCAGGAATCGCTTTATCAGTCGTCGAATGTTGGAAGCTTCGCAACAATTGTTCATCTCCAGAGCCACTATCAGTCTGTTTGTCGGAGCTATGTCTGTTAGCACGATGCGACAGCGTGGACTTGAACCGTTTGTCCAACCGACGGAGGAGGCTGGGTGGCTGGTTGGTGTTACTACAGACTAGCGCTACACGTGGTGAGAGAGAGATCTCCATAGCGCATCGATGTTGTCGGCAGAGGTCAGCAGGAGGTGCACGTCCTCGTCAGCCTGGGTCCCGACAGCAGTGACTCACTGATGCACGTCAAGAGTCATCTTACGAAGTTCCGTATCGGACCACACCGCGACTTCACAACAAATTGTGGCATCAATACTCCGGGGAATCAGCGAGGACCATTCGCAACCGTTCCCGAAAGGCAATTCTACGATCCTGCGTGCCGTTAGGGCGTCTGTGACTGATGCCGTGCAGCTAGCCTGCATTGGTGGGGCGATAGGGCTCATCGAAAGACGAACCGATAGTTGTTTTCATTCATGAGAGTCGCAGTCGCATATCCTTGACGCCAATAAAGGTCGTACGCGAATGTGCCGTCGTGCAGTTCAGCACGAACGTCTGGAGTGTATACGACAGAGGTACACAGGTCCAACATCTGTTGGCATGGTCTGGGGAACCATGTATTACAACGGCCATTCGTCTCTGCTGATCGTAGAGCGAACATTTAACATTTCACGATACACCCATCACATCACTCAACCGGTCGTGCTGCAGTTTGAGTACCAACAAGGCAATGTACTTTTCCGACGCACAATGCACGTCCACGTATATCCCGTGCCATCCACCTTGCTCTCCAAGGTGTACATTAACTGTCCTGGCCAGCAGTATCCACACATCTGTCTCTGTTTGAGCGTTTCTGGAACTCGGTGAAACGTCTTCTTGCGCGGTTTGCAACAAGACCGGAAGGAAATCTGGCCCAGTTGAGGCACCAGGACGAAACTACACGCCAGGTCGTTTCGAAGGACTACATTCGTCACCTCTACGATAGCCTCTATGAAAGAAATGCTGCCTGCATTGCTGAGACGGGAGGTTATGCAGGGTACTAGCGCTGAAATTTCACATACTCTGTCGACTTTACACCAATGTAGATGTCTCTCTTGGTGTGATCGTTTATTGTATAGATCCTCGAAAGAGAGTCAGTAGAATATCCCTGACCTGGATTGAGGAATTCACTGTGTCCATTTTTCATTGTGCAGTAGTGTATTTTTATTCACTGATGTCATATGGGATAATATCTTGAGGTAACTCTTCGCTTAGGCAAAAAGTATTCATTGCACAAAAAAACGTAATTAGAATTATAAGTGGTTATGAAAAGAGTTTACAGAGGAACATCTTGTAGATATCTCTAAGCAGGTGCGAATAATAACCACTTGCTCACAGTGCACTTATTCGCTTACTAAATTCAGAGTTATTCACAAGCAAAACAACATAGGGAAAAATGATTTGCATTATTCGTTACTGAGAACAATGAGAAGACACCGACAACTGATGGCAGCATGCATTGTCCCACAGCTGCAGATTTTCGGGAATATTGTCCGATTTGACGGAAATGTCCGGGGTTTTCCATGTCCTTGCCGGAATCGCCAGTTTGAGTGATGAGTTTACCCTCCCCCAATGGTCCTATCGAAATTATTTGCAAAGCACGTTCCTAGCTCTACTGGTGACGTAAAAGTCGTAACGGATTGTAATGGACCTGAACGCAGCAAGAATAATAGTTGTTATTAATCGATGGGACAAAAAAATGGTTCAAATGGCTCTGAGCACTATGGGACTCAACTGCTGAGGTCATAAGTCCCCTAGAACTTAGAACTACTTAAACCTACTAACCTAAGGACAACACACACATCCATGCCCGAGGCAGGATTCGAACCTGCGACCGTAGCGGTCGCGCGGTTCCAGACTGTAGCGCCAGAACCGCTCGGCCACCAGCGGCCGGCTAATCGATGGGAAATTGGGGGAAGATACGCAAGAAACAAGTTCAGAATCTAGTAGATACAGTGGTGCGAAACAGTTCGCGTCCACGACATGCAAAAGGTTTCTTTAAAATCTGACCAATGGAAGTGACTGTATTTCCATTTCTGTGTTCGTAATATGTAATTGCAAATATTTTGTAGAAGACTCACTGAAATCGCTGTATAACGATTAAGACGCCATGTACCGTACCATGTGACTACTTTTAGCAAATAAAAAGAAATATGCGATGAACCAGAATCGAACCCTCGATCTCCTGCTCGCTGACCTAAAACTCTCTTTACTGCAGGTAATTACTGTACACGTGAATACAGTGTTACCAGATTGCTGATCTTCAGCGCCCATTTAGTGCCAGAAATATGTGCAAGACGAAATTTTGTGACAGATATTTTTGTATTGCCAGTATGTGAGGAATTACGCTGCGAAATCAGAGTGCGCTAATTTTTCTTCACCCTATATAGGCCCATGTAAAGTCATATCGCTCAGTTCACAATTAAAACGTTGTAACCCCATGTGTAAGATAAAATTCTCCCCAACTTTCTTTCATCTTTCATTTAGAAGAAATAGTTTCCTGAAATTGGAAATACCCTCATGGATCAGAGTGTAATCTGAGGTGATAGTATAGACTATAAATCATTCACACAGTAAAACAAACATCATGTAAACATACGCTCGTTCTGAATGGTTAGGCAGCAGTTTATAACTAGTGGGTTTCGCATCTTGAAGGTTAATACCAAGATGGGAGAGAACCACGATTTGCGCCCAATTTTGCTTTTAAACATCAGAAGTAACATGAATGTGACCCATCATAAATAATCGTGACCCATCGCTGCTACAGAGAAAGGAGAAGTAACCACCTACAGACGGAAAGGCTTCATGAATGGGATTTTTATGGTAGCTAAAGAGCCACGCGTGTCCCACTCATCGCTGAGCGGAACGTTTGCAGTGTAAACGTCAACATCTGCATTGGACTGCAGATTACTGGAAGCCCGTTTCATGCACCGGCGAGTCCAATTTTATCTTGCAAAAAGACAGAAGACTTGTTTTGAATTCTCGAGAAGCCATAATCCATTACGATCCTTCAAACATTTGCAAAAGTGATGAGTCGGAGGGATGTGATGTTGTTTGCTCTGCTTTTATCACCGGTGTTTCTATGCAGAACGATGCTACGCAGGTCTTAAAGGTCACTTGTAAGTGCAGCTAGGATTTTAGAGGCAAAAATATGATGAAAAAGGTGAGACATCTTAGGGAAATATGTGCCAAGCAAAATGCTCAAATAAATTCCAAAAATTTGCTATGGGAAGTATTTATGTCGTTAAGTAACAAACCACCAGAAGTAATTCATTCAAGTAATCAAAACAGCGGCTGAAACATATCATTGAACAGATTTACGTAGTCTTGTCTCATTCAGAAATATTTAAGTCTGCAGGGTCCGTGGCGGCTGTCACTGCTGATAACGTCTCGTAAATCGTTAGCCTTCGTCATATTCCTCTGTTCAGCTACCCAGGGAAGCCATGAAAACCTGAGGAACATCCAGGCAGAGCGATCGGAGCGCTCATCATTGAAGCAGATGACACGGCCCCTGATCAACATTTAACATTTCAACGCTTTCTATGAATAAAGCTGCAACTGCGATTACTCAGAAAATAGTTGTCAAGGAATGGAAGGTCCCACGTCAGCAGACAGGAGACTTGGTTGTTTTGTATTTGAACGATAATCAGCGTTATTTTCGATATTCATTCACATACGTAAATAAGATGGGGTTATTTTGCAGTTCCATTTACTTTTTTGGGCTTGATTTAGTCACAGTTTTTATCAGAATTCTTTAATTCGAATTCCTTTTATATTTTGGTTTATTATTCAGGACGATTTGACAGTAGATTATTTACCAAATTACGTTTCATACACCACTGTACGTCAAATGACATTTTGAAGCTGAAAACGTGTAAAAGGTCGTGAAGATAAAAAAAAATATCGAAAGATGCAACAAAATAACGGTAAAAATCTTCATTTGATATGCCCTTTGCATGATAAATCATTTATACATATTCAGGTAGAAGAACTGAAGATGCAGAACCGGAGAAACTAGGTCTAATAAGACATCTTGTAAGTCCTACCGCAATAAAATATCTTTCTTCATCTTCACATGTAATGCAAGTCTTTCAGCAATCACGTTGATACATCACATTCCACATACCACCCTTCCAAGTTCCATCTTCTTTTAATGCATTAACAAATGATTTGGTCTACGAAAGACTGTTGATATGAGAACCGGAGAAACTAGGTCTAATAAGACATCTTGTAAGTCCTACCGCAATAAAATATCTTTCTTCATCTTCACATGTAATGCAAGTCTTTCAGCAATCACGTTGATACATCACATTCCACATACCACCCTTCCAAGTTCCATCTTCTTTTAATGCATTAACAAATGATTTGGTCTACGAAAGACTGTTGATATGACTTCTGGATAATCGCGAATTTCTCTGATTTTAGCAACATGATAGTTTCGGGAGGTATGGTAGAAGAAAATAAAATGCTAGCCTGCCACAAGTTTTATGCCGTCATTTCATTTTTATTCACCTTGGACGCAATCTCGACATTTTACAGTTGATGCAATTTCCCGTGGTTTATGGCTAACTGTGTAATAAATCATGGATGCATTAATCCACGTATTGATGCGAAATTCTTTATACTTGTTCACCTTGAGCGTTAGTCGCTGCACGAGGCCCTCTGTGATCTGCATGTCTTTCTGCCAGTTCTCCACCATTTGAGGCTTTTAACCTGTCTAAATACAACACCATCATCCACGACTAACTTCATGGAGCATTGACTCCTATCCTACAAGGGTTATTTATACACATCGTGCATAGTAACGGTTCCGAAGTTAACTATAGATTTATCTAATATACCATGATTCTCTCGGTTAAGAAGAATGTGCATATTATAGAATCCTAGAAAGCCTTCAGTCCTCTAACAAAGTTTGCCAATATACCGGGTGTTGGTGTTTGCTTACAAGACGACAGCACAGAATCTTAGCAAATGCCTTCAACAAGCACAACAGCAATATCTGAGGCGAAATATGTTATTCTATGGATCTCACAGATGAACTGTGAGGGTACTGACGTTCACAACATGTCTATTTTTGGAATCTATAGGATGTCAAAAATGGGCACATTGAGTTCACCTCGCGCTTGAATTTCCTCACTAGCAAACGTTTCAGTCGTTGGAACTGTCAGCTGTATCACTCTACAGGAGAAATTAACGTTCGTAGTGGATGAACAACAGCATTTCTTAATCTTCGTGATGCGCAATCATTCAGCTGCATAGTCGTCCTTTATTGTAGAATCAGTTACCTTGCAGCTGATATTCTACATGAGCACAATAGTCTATATAAAATGAGTATGAGTTTTTTTCTACTGTCACATAAGTAGTTGAAGATGTTGTTGGCAACTGGTGGCATATAATGCTTTACTCAAAGCCAATGACTTTATTAAATCTGCTTCGCTTGGAATTTAATATGAATCACTAGTAGCTATACACGAGTATACGTAAGTCCTCTGTGAATGAGAAATGGTATCTTTGTCACTCTGAATCATTGTCCTTCACATACATCAGGTGAATGACCTTGACATCAAGTCTTCTTAGACAGCTTATAGTGTGTGAGATTCTCATTGCTTCGTGGTATGCTCTACTTGTATTATGCATGGCTTAACGCTCCCTTCCCGAAAATTGAAGTACACTGTGGGGTGCAACTTTTGTTTCTATACAAAGCAATAGTGTCAAAAACATAGTCGCGATCGTCGTGAAATAGAATGGTTTTATCTTTTGTCGTCATGTTTTATAGTAGCCATGGCAAATTACACTTTTCAGCGCTGTTCTAACTGTATATTGAAGGAAACAATACTACATTTCTACATGTTTCACATGAATAACCTATATGAACTACGTCCTTCATGACCCATCCTCCAGCATTTAGAAAGTTTTGATGTCACTTACAGTTTAGGAGTTTTTGACATGGAATCAGAAGTAATCTTTCATATTTCCTAATACGTTCCTTCAGAACATTATGTTCCCCGTTAGGGAAGGTAATATTATACTCTACATTGTGAATGGTATTCACATTGGATAAAGAGTCATTTTTCATCAACAAATACCTAAGGCTAGTTCGTTTCGTAATATTCACCTTTTGGATTATGTACAATTATTTTCTATGTCTTTCGTTAGTAAAACCTATTCCTTAGATTTTATTTTGACAAATTTGCTGTGTTATAAAGCAACGTACGGACAAATGACTCATATATGATGTCAGTCATTTTGTAAGTATTTACCACGTTTCCTTAGCCTTATCTTTTTCATTATTTGCGTTTCTATACGTCTACATATTGATGGTCAATTGTAAGACAGAAAATGGCTGTAATATAATGCTATATAGCTGAGCGACTGTGCAACATATCAGAAAGCCTTAGAAACAAGTTTCGCTCTACTTTGTGCCATTTGCACGCCTCATTCCCAGACGTGTGCCGTGTTGACAGGGACTTTGGTGCATAGTCCCAATAGAGCTTCATAAGCAACATTGCTGCTAGTGGTAATCACTACCTATACTGACGTCGGTTCTGCTACTCGAGATTGACACTCTCGTTGCGTAAACCTACAACATGTACTAGATTATCACTCCGAAACAATGGTTGCGTGTTTCATTTAATACCCATCATGACTGCTAGTTAACGTTTTATCACATTCAAGAAAGATGGTTATTTTTGCAAATTTTTTCGTTACTGTGGATGTTTACGATGCTCCATCTGTTTAGCTCTGATAGCGGTAAGTTCGTTAACACGCTGGTTTTGATTTCTTGATTGTGAGTGCTTAATGGGCAAGGAGGGTCCTAATTAAGGTGTGTATGGCGATGAAATCTGTCCACGTACTTCCCAGGTGATGCCAGTTTTCTATAGTCAGTTTTAGTGGTGCAAATGGCTCTGAGCACTATGGGACTTAACATCTATGGTCATCAGTCCCCTAGAACTTAGAACTACTTAAACCTAACTAACCTAAGGACAGCACACAACACCCAGCCATCACGAGGCAGAGAAAATCCCCGACCCCGCCGGGAATCGAACCCGGGATCAGTTTTAGTCCCTGACAACATGATGCCGGGTATTATCGAAAGGCCGGCCGGAGTGGACGTGAGGTTCTAGGAGCTACAGTCTGGAACCGCGAGACCGCAACGGTCGCAGGTTCGAACCCTGCCTCGGACATGGATGCGTGTGATGTCCTTAGGTTACTTAGGTTTAAGTAGTTCTGAGTTCTAGGGGACTGATGACCTCAGAAGTTAAGTCCCATAGTGCTCAGAGCCATTTGAACGATCATCGAAAGCTTGGAATGTTATTCAAATTTGATGCGACATGTGAACCGAAAACTTTTTATTCAAGGACTCTTTCGCGAAAAACTTCGTAGCCTTATGAACTTATGTTGGTTACAGTTATTAGTTCAAGTTGCCACCGTAATTCTGGGCTGACGTCACTTATACAGCAAGAATAAATTCGTCCTCGGGGCTTTTTTGACAGTCGGTGTACAAACCTGTTTCACTCCATTCTCAATAGCTGCTTCCCTGTCATGTTCTTCGACTTGTAGAACAGCCTTCTGGTTCCCTCATAAGTTGTAGATAATCTTTCGTTCTCTATATTTCACCCCGCCACCTTCAGAATTTCAAAGCGTGTATTGTTAGACTGGGAAATACTGGGGATTGTACAGCAAAAACAGCGTATGGTGTGTTCCTTCAGCATTATTCTTCGTACTGAGGTCTTTATCGAGTCTTCATGATGGCTACATAAAGTTTGTTTCATAAAGTTGGATTTACAAAAGCACGGGAGTGACGTGTGTAATGAGCGACGGGTATCACGTGACAAATCCGTCACGGGCTCGGCAGGTGTTTGAGCGGCTCTGCGATTGCAACAGGCAGCTAGGCATCGCATATCACGTTCCATGGGCCCGATACGAGCTTTTAACTCTACGATTAAAAGCTGTCCGTGCTACGCTCCCAGCGAGTGGATTTAAATTTGATACAGCAATTTGCGAAACGCAGAGCACGCCGTAATTTTCGCACGTGAGCGTACTGTTTTTCCATCTACGTGTAAAATTATCTGTCAGTGTCTTCTAACACATTCGTTTGCCTTGGAAAGGCGATCATTTTATTCAGAGAAAGCTATTCGCTGTTCAAAGTGAGATGTGTAACATAAAGGGGGAACGGCATATTTCCGCTAACAAGTAAGCAAGCAGTATGTACTACTTGCTGTTATTTGCCCACAACAATGCATCATCTTCATCTGTACCGGAGCTAACTACCAGTTCATTTTACATAGCACTGCCTACACACTGCGTAACACTCTCTCTCCCCCTTTCCATCATCACGCACGCACACACGCACATGCACGCACGCGCGCGCACACACATATACACACACACACACACACACACAACTCACACAGTATAAGACATATCAATCTATGAAATGTGATATATCGGATGGTCTCAAACCGTGTAGTGCTAAAGTTTGCCGGCCGCTGTGACCGAGCGGTTCTAGGCCAAATCGCGCGGCTGCTACGGTCTCCGGTTCCAATCCTGCCTCGGGCACGAATGTGTGTGATGCCCTTAGATTAGTTTAAGTAATTCTAAGTCTAGGGGACTGATGACCTCAGAAGTTAAGTCCCATAGTGCTTAGCGCCATTTTTTTGCTAAAGTTTCCACGAGAAGCCTTTTCATAATTCGAAACTATAGTTCTTCTTACTGTGTTCATGAAACATATTTGAAAATTCTATCGGAACCCAGAACATAAAGTGATTTGCCGGGCAACACTGATGAATAGGACACTCCTTTTAAACAAAGTAAGAAGTGACATGTAACTAGTGAAGTTGTCATACATGTATGGCAATTTCACTCATTACCTTAATAGGTACGAGAACTTGTTCATCTTCGATACTATGACACACGTCTCTTCTATTGGAAGCTCTTTGTCTTTCTTTTTCTTGGAGAGGGGGGGGGGGGATAGTAGACCCAAAACTAGAAAAAAAGTGTAGCAAACATGGACTGTAACATGCATACCTTCAAAACTATGACCCCTTGCCCCTTGTTGAGTAGAAGAGATAGGTTGCACACTATCAGAGATCAACAGGTGCTCATAGCTCTTAAAGAATACATTTTGGAATCCATGTTTACTAGAAATTTTATTCTTGTGTTGGTCAGTACTCCATCCTCACAAAATATTGAAAGAAAAGTAGTAGAAGAGACCTGCTCCTACTTCTTAAGGTATGCGTTTTAGAGCCCACTTTTACTACAGATTTCTACTTATTTCTGTAAAAGGAACCTATACATAAAGCCTGTCGGTCTTTTTCCTGAGTCACCCTGTATAACAGAAGAAGCGCTTAGCTTTTTTCACCTCAAATTCCTTTTCACCTGTTACATTTTTGTCCGAAAGAAGCGCTCGGCCAGTAGTGCGAACAGTTTGACCTTTGTAGACTCTGTGCTTTCGCAGGGGACGCCGAAGACACCGGACAGTCGAAAACCTATGTTGTTTTAAATGGGGCGTAGCGTACTCCGTATCTCTGCGGCGGGCCTCAACATCAGTCTCAATCTACGTCTCTGCAGTGCGCGTCCTATCTTGCTGGTCGTGACCCCACTGTATGGAAGAAATGCAGTCAGTTTGGCATTTTCCACTTAGCCACGAAGCATCCTTCATCGCTGACATCTTAAAACGTTTGTAACGTCTTCCTTGCTGTAACCGTTTTCTCTAAACACGCGTCTCAAATACAGGAATATAGACTATAATTGTTGGTCATCATAATTAATCTCTGGTCTGTGTATAACGTATTTAGGACCGCTTTCTTGTTCACTGGAAGGTAAAACAATTTTTGTTCAAGTACCGATCAGTGTCAAATGATATCATGTTCACTGAAGGACGAAGCCTTCTGTACTGCATTCTACCAAGACATCCAAGGACAGTATCTTACAATCCCTCTCTATCTAGACAGTAAACCTAATGTTTGGATAGGGGTCTTTTATGTAATCGACAAACAGCGACAGTGCATTTTCATTGTGAAGCTGTTTAAGGAATGTGTGATCAACACACCGTGGGAAGCAAGACAATGCAAGGGCGCAGCGGTTAGGGCTCCTTCTCCAAGGTTCTCCAGGAATTAGTTCGCGACTGCCGGACACGTTGGGGATTCCAGCGGTGACATAACACTCCTCGGTGTACACGTGTACAGTGAGCTTGGGGGTCCGCTGTGGCTGAACATTTCATGAAGAGCGGGCACAAGATGCAACGGGCACAAGATGCAATTTGTATGAAGATGGTATCGGTTCTTTCGGACATGTGAGCAGGAGATCCCGGGTTCGAGTCCCGGTTGGGGCACACATTTTCTACTGTCCCTGTTAATGTATATCAACGCCTGTCGACAGCTTAGGGTCTTGATTTTGTTATCATTTCATAGATACAATTTGAGCTGGTTGGCATTACGAGGAGACAGTTAACTTATTTTTACCTCTCACAATTTGTAACACATTTTCAAATACTCATAAGGACATTTGATTTTCCCAAAGGAATGTTTGCTGCTTAAATAAATTATTAGAATGTGCAGCATAAAATTTATTATCTCGGATATAAATCAAATAGATACTTTCGTTTGTTTTACATGTGCTGTGTGACGTGCGCAGGTAAAAAATTTTACTTAAAATAATACATGAAGTAAATGAACCGAACGTAGTGAAGAAAAACTAGTGAGGGCGTCATTATTAGCCTTCTCATTTCTTTTGGTGAAAATTTTTGAGTATGTTCAAAGTGAGTAGTGTTTCCATCACAACACTTTCGCACATGCTGCATCACTGATGAAATCTTTGTGGTCAACACATCTCGAGTAAACGCTTAATGCACCCTAGCAATTCCCTCTCTGACAAACTGCCTATTGGCTTCTGTCTCGGGTTCTTCGGCCGGCGTTCATCTAGTGATTTTTCTGACGTTTCGCCAGCACGAGTGGCTGGCATTGTCAAAGCTTCACCCTCCATTGCCGGTGGTGAACTGGAGGCGAGCTCGCGGCCGCAGACTATATGTACCTGACGCGCCAACGTCCGAGGGCTTCTCCGCGGTCATTTCCGGTGCGGTTCTCCTCTTGCTACCTGCGACGGTCGTTCGCTGAAGTACGGGAAGCCAGGATCCGTTTACCTTAAGGCTTTCCTCTTTCTTGTTGAAACTGTTCGGGTGTTTTTGGATTTCTACAGCTTCTCTGAACAAGCGCGTGTGATAGTGCTTCTCTACAGCCAGAACTTCCGTGTCGGTGAGTTCTGGCTGTAGAGAAGCACTATCACACGCGCTTGTTCAGAGAAGCTGTAGAAACCCAAAAACACGCGAACAGTTTCAACAAGATCGCCTCCAGTTCACCACCGGCAATGGAGGGTGAAGCTTTGACAATGCCAGCCACTCGTGCTGGCGAAACGTCAGAAAAATCACTAGATGGACGTCGGCGAAGAACCCGAGATAGAAGCCAATAGGCAGTTTGTCAACAAGTGGCCACGAAAGCCTTAACAATATTGAATTCCGTCTCTGTTGTCCTCCACAGTGACAAACTAGTTGGAACCTCCGTGTAGACCACATGCCTTACACTAGTCCAAATCAAGAAGTCTAACGACGTCAGGTGAGACGATCGCGCTGGATGCCTCTGAAATGAACTGCCTCTCACCACACGTCAGTTATGGAACAAGATGTATAATGCACCTCTTGCTATTGAATAATTATAGGCACTACATTCGTCAGATCGGAACGGCGCCATTTGACGAGCTACTCAGGGGCACATTTTCTAATAACAAGGGAGAAAATTTTTCACAAAATATATGTGTACTCTTCTCCGTTCAATGAAACGAGAAAAAATAAACGCCAATCACTTACTGTGCAATTACGCCACGCCAAACACTGACATTCTACCGTCAATGGTTGAACACCTTCCGTTGGTCAGGAGCGCATGTTTTTCGAATATACATTACAGTGATTTGTAAAAAAGGCCTCGTCAGTGAACAATACTTTTATCACAAGAGTGTCTTACTGCAGAGACCACTCACAGTATTCAGACCGACGTAGAAAATCATTGCCATGTAGCTCTTAACGTATCGTGTGTAACAAGAGATAGCCGATTTATATCAATGAAGAATACCCAGAATGCTTCTTTGGCCGATAAGAAGCTCTCTTTGTATTTGACCAGAACTGGCGTGCCGATTTATTACAGAAAGAACCGTTCCTCCTTGAGCTTCATTGTCATCAGTTATTTACATACGACAGACAACATGCTCCGTACAAGGAAGGCTGATCGCACACCAGCGACAATCCAGCTTTCAACAGCCCAACAAATCAGCAGCACCTGAACATTCTCTATATCCACTGGCCATTCCATGAACTGCGAGGAAGTTAAGATACTGGTCACAGCCACATTCTACTGGGATTCAGTGGTCAAGGAAGCCGTGGAAATACAAATACCATACAAACTGCTCAAGCGAGACGAGTGTTTAAAGATCGACAAATCATGGAAACCACTCCTTTTACGTCTGAGCTCTCAGCGGAATCGTTCTCATTCTTGGCTGCCAAGCATTATAACACATGCCATCCATTTCAATAACTATCCACATAATTCGTAAACAGAGTGGATCTACTTACGGCATCTGCATTTGTGACTGACGCTCTTGTTGCCGATTGACGTTTCTCCGAGGGACGCGCGTTTATAGCGAAAATAGTGTGTCAAGTGGTTTCAGTTCTGTCTGATTATCAGCTAAAAATGTCAGGAGAGGAAATACTGCTATTCAGGATGTACACTCGAAGGATGACAGAACATTATACCCGCCGGGAAACTTCAAGAAATCCAAATGGTAGCCCGTCGGCACCGCCTGTTACTTCGCAAAGTCTTTTGTTTCTGTTATCTGCGGAGTAATGTGATATTAATTACAAGATTCTCGAATATTTTAATCGGTCTAATTGGCACTTTTCTGGTAGGAAGTTGCATTACATTATGATATTACAACAAATGAACTTGTTCCTACAATATTGGGTTTGAAGGCCAGTATTCATTTCATCATTGACATTGGTTTCATGGGCATTAGGCCGTAATCTGAGGCATGTGTCAGTGCCTAACGTTTCGTACTGTTATTGCGGAAAATACACTCAGAGAGTATAAATACGCAGTTTATTTTCAAAGGCAAAAATTTTTACAAGTTGTGACATATTCAGGAAAAAGTTTTCAGCGACACATGCGATGATGCAGTCAAAATTATCAGCCACTTCGGCTTCGTTAACGAGAAAAAAAATGTGGTATGTAAACAGCACAATTGAAGCAAGCTCTTTACACACCAGAATTTTCTTTATTTGACGAAGCCGAAATGGCTAATGATTTTGTCTGCTCCATCACATGTAATGGCGTGTGACGTATGTAACATCCAGCATGTTTCTACAGGTTCGAAAGATGGCCATTACCGACCGAAGTTAATTACCTGTTTACAAATATACTTTGTAACACAAGATAAGAATTATAATAATGCAAAAGTAAACTTGTTTAGCTGTCCGAAATTGCCGAAATGCTTACTTATAGTAGCACAAAGGACGGGTCTTGACGTCATCTGAGCATTACCAAACGAAGCACGCGAGTAAGGTAAAGGATACAAGCGGATAAAGACAGTGTCTGTTCCGTCGCTGCATGTGCGATGGAACACGCCAGAAACTGGAGACTGTAGGAATGCCGGAGTGACATAATCAAGAGGCTATTCCGGAAACGAATTTAAAGCCAGCAGTCATCGACACTAAGGTTTAACTATAGGCGTCAGTGGAACTGTGTTGGAAATTAGCATCTGAAAATGTTCCGTCGAAGTTGAAAGTCCTTTTGAGCGCCTGAGCAGCCATAGCTTATTCACCTGCTGCTGAACTGTGAGCGGTTCTAGGACATGACGCGGATTTCCGAGTATAACTGCTGAAAATGTGAGTTGGAACGCTGTCAAGTTATTAAACTATTTCTGAAACTCTGGGCAAATATCGCCGGAAAAGGTGCAACTAATACTTCTCAACGACGTGAAGCGAATTTCCCATTACTACGTCCCACTGTGATAGACGAAGACTTGTAACATTACGGTCATTTGAAAAATACCGTGGGGTACTGCGGTGGTAATGAGACTATATTCGTAATCTGAAGGTGCGTGGTTGAAATACGAATCCGAGAATACAAGCTTCCGATATTACTCGGAAATCACTTTCCATAATTGTCCTAATAGTGACAATGATGAATTTGTTGCTACGATTTTCGTGCCGAGGTGGTACTCCAACTAATGATCGAGATGTCGGTGACATGATTTTCTTTTTGTTTTGTTTTTAGAAGAGATGCGTGAAACCCGTTCCAGAAACAGACTTTTTTGTGGCATTTCAGATGCAACGCAGTTTCCTTTGTAAAATGAAGTCTGTTTCATAGAAATATGAGAATGTTTTTCGTGATACCGACACTTTTCCAGTACATCGCATTTGAATTGTCAGAGCCACTTGCGGTTCTCGGGCACATTACTTTCTGTAAGCTCTATGAGGTGTAAGAGTCTTTGTTTTAAATTTTGGTGGTTTCCCAGCCTGTTTCTCAGCGGAGACTTTTACATCGATACTCGCTACAAGACGTTGCTATTTTTCATTTGTTTCTTCATGCACATAGGTTGCTGTAGACGTTGTCACCGTTTCCACAAACATAATATAACGTTTTCTCCTAGGACAAGATTCAAAGGTATTCAACAAATGTTTATTAACATCATCAGTTATGTCTATGTATGTATTTATTGCAAAAAAAGGGACAACCAACACAACCTTCACCTCAGTGGTACTGAAAATTGCTACAAATATAAAAGGCCACTCTCTTCTCACTAAAATTAAACACAATAACACTATCTTGCCTACAGGTAGAAGTAACGAACAATATGTTTTGTAATCTTGGTAACACTGCCTATATTACCGTGTCTGTGTTGTTAAGAAGAACGATGCAGTCTTCCTTCGGACATCCATGGCTATCCGATCAACTATCACCTGTATAAGAAATGACTACAGTGAAAATTTGTGTCGGACCGGGACTCGAACCCAGATTTCACGCTTTATCCGAGAGGTCACAGTAACCGCTTTGGCTATCCGGGGAATCCGGCTTCGATTCCTTGTTCGACACAAATTTTCATTGCCGTCATTGTCTTGTACATTCGATGGTTGTTCGTATTCGTAACTGCGAATCCTTGGTATCACTGACCTTCTTCAGACGAGTTTACATGGTAAAACCCAGAATCTTACTGAAAGTATGAACTCTGTAATTTGAAAACATGTAATCATATACTACAAAATTTCAAAATTTGGCGTGTTTGAAGCTGTCTTACGGTTTAGTTACGAGGAACCAAGAAAATTCGAAGTACAGGAGAGGCTAAGAGTGTATCCAGGGCAAACCTACAAACCTAATATTGGCGTTACAAAACATTCAAGAGGCTGACATAGCTGCACTCAACTGCAGAAACGAAACCAGAAAGCATCGAAGAGTCAAGAAGAAAAGAGAGAAGATGCTTACAATTCAGATGACGCTAAATAAGGACCAACAAATATGTACCGTAAAACCTGTGTGTAACATTTGTATGTTAAAGTCGATCAAACGTTAACTTTTCTTAAAACCTTTTTGTTCTATAGCTACCATTACTTCTCTAATTGTGCCTCAGAAATACTCCAGATTTTCTGCAATTCTCTCTGGGCCATTAATGAACGTACAGCTGCAAAATTGTCTTTCTGATGGTTGATACAGGGACAAAAACATGATAACGTTTTGTTGAATTATAACAAGTATTCAGACAAATATCAGCTTCGTTGTACCTTAATCTCTACTAGGACGAAGAGCTTAGTGCAGAGTCTATGTTTACTTTCCTAAGTTTTAAGGATATATATTTAATAGGTTTGTTCAGAAACGGTATCTAAATAGGAAGGCCATTTTAAAAGCAAAAGACTTGTTTCTCTCGACATTTTTATTTAACCAAATGAAAGAAAACTTTTTTTACTGACTCTTTTGGTATCTTAGCTGTTATTCTACGTAGTCGTGATTCAAATATAAACATTTACCATAGCGCTCCACAAGCTTTACAATAACGTCGGCGTTCTCAGTTGGCGTCAAGTTGTACATAAGACACTAACGTCTCTTCCAGTTCGTCGTCTTTTCCGTAGGCCTTTCTGCCCAAAAGTCCTTCAATTAGGGAAAAAATATGGTAATTAGTTGGGGGTCAGGTCCGGGAAGACTTTCATAACGGTAGAGGCCCAGAAACTATTCACTTAAATTGGTGAAACAAATCTTTCGTCGACGCAGTAGATAGCGAGTCAGCGTCAACCTGAAGAAGCACAGTGTCACTCGACAACAAATCACACCGTTCCTTTTGACGGGCGCGGCGTAGCCGGTGATACGTGTAAAGTAGGCCGTTACATCTCTCCCATAAGCATCTCGTCGACCGATCATAACCTTCCTGATGCTCATTTTGGCTTTTGTTTTTTTTCGGTATCATGAATGATGCAGTTCCATTGAGTGGTGCTTCGTTTCTGGAATTAATGTGAAACCCAGGTCTCTTCACAAGTAACAGTGTGGAGTGAATACTCCGCTATCCCTCTCGTACGAATGAATAAAGTCAGTACAACTGAGATTCTTTGTTTTTGTATTCATCTGTCAAAAGGTGAGAAACCTGCCTAGAAAATATTTTCTAGAGACCAAATTACGACTAACAAAATGATAAACAAACAGATCGTGATATTTCAGTAGACCACAATCATGATTATTCGTTCAATTGCCATTAAAAATAAAGCACCATTTTCCAATTGCATTAACAACAGTTCCGTAGATTTCGGTTATCTGTTTGCAAATTTACGTTGTGTTCTTTTATTGCATCCAGAAAAAGTTTTACTCCGCTTATCTCACACTTGGGGAGAGCTTTAATTTTGTCATACATTTTAAAATCGCACAAATTAACAGTATACCATCGTCCCTTCTCCCTGTTAGCATCGTACTGGTGCCAACGATGTGCAAACAATTGATACAGTATATGCGTGGAGGGGGGTGGGGGATGGGAGTAGTTGTCAGCTCAAAACATTCTTACTTTTAGAATGATTCTCGTACCCCTAAAATTAGTGTTGCCAGCATCGGATCGCACATCTGCCCATCTCTGTTGCTTTCCTGGTTAGTCTTATTGTTTGATGTAACCGAGGGCTTGAATTCAAATTCCCCACTCAAATTACCCACTTACCGTAGTTTTCCCTTACCATTACTCTGCTGTCTGTTCTAAAAACTGCCTCACCACGATGGACTGCTAAAGTCGTTCATGTCCGTATATAATGGTTCAAATGGCTCTGAGCACTATGGAACTTAACATCTGAGGTCATCAGTCCCCTAGAACTTAGAACTACTTAAACCTAACTAGCCAAAGGACATCACATACATCCATGCCCGAGGCAGGATTCGAACCTGCGACCGTAGCGGTCACACAGTTCCAGACTTGGGTACCTAAACTTATTTGGAGGGGGGGGGGGGGGGAGCGGGCAATATGTCAGACGAGTGTGAATCTCAGGCGAAGGGAAATGGTGGTTCACAGACGAAGGCTTCCGCATTTATCTCCTGTCGTGGTCGTGTATTGTCATGTTGAAATACCAGAATAAAAAGTGCCAGAATAAACACGATGTATTCAACAGCCCTTCCTCTTACCACACTAGATATCCATCCGCTATAGTGCTCTTTAATAGTCTGCCAGATTACAGTCAGCGCGGTAGAGGTTATTACAAATGCAGCCGTACAAAACTGTAAATCGGGTTGAAACTGAACTCGTTTGAGAAAACTGTTATGGTTCAGCACATTAACGACGTCGTTCACCTGTCTATTGCTGGATGAGGTGTTCGTGGTTCTTTGAGAATGGATACCGCTGAAATGAAATACACGGTACCAATCCACAAAAGGCATCGAATCATAAAAGCAAATAGATGCACATGTGATACTAATATCTATTATTATTATAATTAACACGGATTTGTTAGTTTTAAATGGGAAGGTTTCCAGAATATGATAGTTCTGCGGAACAAGTGCTAACATTTCCTGTAGCTTTAGTGTTTAGAGACTGGATTGATAACAAACAGAGAAAAATTAAGGGGATGGTTTTAGTTCACGAGATGTTGTCCGTTCTCTTCTCCTCCCCCTCACCATCAAGTTTAGTACAGCACGCACAATGTTCGTAAAACCATGTGAAGCTGTCAAAAAATTATTTCTTTGGGATGTTATACAACTCTCTTCTCACATTGACTTACGTTGAATACGTCGTTGACCATTGACCATTCGTGTCAATTTCTGCGGTTTGTCGTTTTCTGCTGGATTCTTACTGACGACTCCAAGTCTCGTAATACAAGGTGACTCTTTTCCAGAAAAGACATGTCCGCCTTGTGAATTTAAATTAAGGTGGTTGTTTACAGTTGTCCGTTCAAGCAGTCACCATAGTTACTGCCCTGACGTCGTTCATACGGCAGGAAAAATATCAGTCTCAGACCTCTTTGAGCGGACAGTGAAGGTGGGTTTTGATAACAAGTGGTATTGATCGTAATCACATCGCATTAGAATGACAGAAAGGAAAAATGCAATTATGTAGTTTCACTGCTTTGGATCGCGTTTGTTTTCTGTAGGTTGCTTCTGGTAACGCAGGACTGAGTAGGATTCACCCTAAACGTGGTAGTTACAATCATCTGTACTAATACTGATATAGTGGCTTCGTCGCGGAACAGTCTCCATGTAAATAAGAAAAATGTGCGCAACAGCAAACAGAGTTTTAAGTAATTTTGCGCAGCGAAGTCTTTGTCCCTATTTGTGGAGGAAGCTTAATGACGACGACACCAGCGCACTCTGCGTAATGAGCGCTGACGGCATTGTCCACCACCTGCGACTACGTCTGTGAATGCGATATAAACTCTGGTTCCTTGCTAGTCGTCCGTGCTAGGCAAAGTGCCGCGCGTTATGCGCAGAAGCGACGGACGGCATCGTTTTGTCAGAGATACTTCCCGTAGAAGGTCAGCCACATATTTCGTAACTGTTTCTAATTCTTGTAATTATCATGCATTGTTTATTTTTCCTCCATACTAGGCGATAAGAGAAGAAATATAGCTCAGTGTATAATATGGCCCAAGCACACACGCGAAGAAATATCGCACCGAAGGTAGCGTTGACAGATGACTAAGCACCAAACAGTAGTTCCTTTTGTCGCCGGTTTCTCACCAAATTCATTATTGCACCAACCTCAACATTTCAGTTATTCGCTTACACTGAGGTGACAAAAGTCATGGGATATCGATATGCACGTACACAGATAGAGGTAGCAACGCGTACACGAGGTATAAAAGGACAGTGCACTGACAGCAGACATTTCTACTCAAATGATTCATGTGAAAAGGTTTTCGACATGATTATGGCCACATGAATGGAATTAACAGACTTTTGAACGCGGAATGGTAGCTGGTGCATGCATAGGACATCCCATTTCGGAAATCGTATTCCGAGATCCACATTGTCAAGAGTGTGGCGAGAGTACCAAATTTTCGGTATTACCTCTCGGGACAAGGCAGTGGCCGACGGCTTTCACTTAACAGCCGAGTGCAGTGCGGTTTGCGTAGAGTTGTCGTTGCTAACAGTCAAGCAAAACTGCGTGAAATAACAGTATAAATTAATGTGAGACTAATGACGAACGTATCCATTAGGTCAGTCCAGCGAAATCTGGAGCTAATGGGCTACGACGACAGTAGACCTTGTAAGTGCCTTTGCTAACTACACCACATTGCCTGCAACGTCTCTCCTGGGCTCATGGCCATATCGGTTGAATCCCAGGCGATTGGACAGCTGTGGCCTGGACGGATGAGTCCCGCTCTCAGTTTGGAAGAGCTATTGGTAAGGTTCGAGTGTGGTGCAGGTTCCACGAGGCCATGGACTCAAGTTGTCACCAAGTCACTGTACAAGCTGGTAGGTGCTCCATAAAGGTGTGGGCCGTGTTTACTTGAAAAGAATTGGGCCTGGCCCAACTTGACCGATCATTGACTGGAAATGGTTATGATCGGCTGCTTGCAGACAATTTGTCGCCACTGATGGACTTCATGTTCCCAAACAACTACGCAATGTTTGTGGATGACGATGCGATATTTCACCAGGTCACAGTTATTCGCAATTGGTTTGAAGAATGTTCTGGACATTTTAAGGGACTGATTTGGCCATTCAGATCGCCCGATATGGATCTCATAGAACATTTCTGAGACATAATCGAGAGGTCAGTTCGTATACACGGCAGCAGTGACCGAGCGGTTCTAGGCGCTTCAGTCTGGAACCGCGCGACCGCTACGGACGCAGGTTCTAAACCTGCCTCGGGCATGGATGTGTGTGATGTTCTTAGGTTAGTTAGTAGTTCTGGGGGACTGATGACCTCAGATGTTAAGTCCCATAGTGCTCAGAGCAATTTGAACCACTCATTTCGTGCACAAAATCCTGCAGATGCTACACTTTCGCAGTTATGGACGGTTATAGAAGCAGTACGCTTCAATATATCTGTAGGGGGTTCGGTGGGTTGTTGAGTCCATGTCACATCGAATTGTTGCACTACGCCGGGAAATAGGAGGCCCGTCACTATATTAGGAGGTGTCGAATGACACTTGTCACTTCAGTGTTTAAGCGAAGCAAATAGACGGAGTCAATGAATTCTGTACTTGGAAGTAAAATCGTGCTTCAGGGACGAAGCAAGGACGCTATAAAAAACAAACTACGACAGACAACGCAGGAACTCCTCGTTAAAACAAGACAACTAATATCAAATGTAGGCTTTAATTTGAGGGAGAAATTTTTGGGTATGTACTTCTGGGGCACGATACTGTTTAGAAGTGGATCGTGGAATGAGAAAAAAGGTGTATCTAGCCGTTTGCATTATGGTGTTAGCGGAGGACGGTGATGATTAAGTGGACTAACAGCATAATAAATTGGGAAGTTATGCGGAGAATCCGCGGGGAAAGGAACGTGTGAATAACATCGACTAAAAGGAGTGGTAGGATAACAGAACACTTGTTATGATATCCGGGTATAAGTTCCTTGATACTGTAGAGAGACGCAGACGGCAAAGCCTGTAGCACATGAGGGACATAGAATAGGCCTGTATACGACAAATAATAGAGGACGTTATATGGTGTCACCACCAGACACCACACTTGCTATGTGATAGCCTTTAAATCGGCCGCGGTCCGTTAGTACACGTCGCACCCGCTTGTCGCCACTATCAGTGATTGCAGACCGAGGGCCGCCACACGGCAGGTCTAGTCTAGAGAGACTCCCTAGCACTCGCCCAGTTGTACAGCCGACTTTGCTAGTGATGGTTCACTGTCTACATATGCTCTCATTTGCAGAAACGACAGTTTAGTATAGCCTTCAGCTACGTCATTTGCTACGACCTAGCAAGGCGCCATATTCAGTTACTATAATTACTTCAAGAATATATTCTGAACAGATAATATTGTGTATCATGTACCGTCATGAGCGACGTTCATCATTAATGGATTAAAGTTAAGTATCAAACGAATTATGTCCGCTTTCTGAATTCTCATTCCTTGTCACGTTCCAGACCTCACGTCAGTATAGTTCTTCCCTGTTCACGCCAGCCTGCGTGAGCTAAAACGCGTGCATTTCGGCCTCCACTCGTAACACGGTGTTGGCTCTTCTGCTAACACAAAACGTTGATTGTAAGTGCTACTCTCAGATGAAAAGGTTCGCATGTGAGAGGAAGTAATGAAGGCCCCATCAAACCAGTCAAGAGACTGAAGAACCGTCTCTCCCTTCCGCCTCCTCTCCACATTTTCCTCCACACCTACACACACAAGAAGTTACATTCCCAAGAAATGAACCTTGTGGCATGTGATTAATTCTTCATTGCCGACCTGGGAAATGTCATAGCGAGCTGGTTTACCATTGGCTTCCTGCAACCTTTTCTTGTTGTGGTGTTCAGGCCGAAGACGTGAAGAGTGGTTTGCTCCAGCTCCGTGCTGCTCTATCTTGCGAAAGCCTCTTTATTGCCGAATAACTACTGCAACCTACATATTTTCTAATCTGCGCACACTATTCTTCTCTTGGCTTCCCCCTACTGATATCAACTGAGCCATTCGTTTAGAAAAATAAGCCACAGATTCCTTTTCTCCCCAATTCTATTCAGCACCTCCTCATTACTTACGTGATCTATCCACCTGATCTTCAGCATTCTTCTGTAACACCAAATTACAGAAATTTTTATCATCTATTTGTCTAAACTGTTTATAATCCGCTTTTCACTTCCATACATGACTACACTCCAGACAAATACCCTCAGAAATGGCTTCCTAACACACAAATCTATATTCTATGTTAATTAAATTTCTCGACTTCAAAAACGTTTTTCTTGCCCTTTGCTGTCTCCGACAAAATTTCAAAGCCATAGGCATACCTTGAATTTTGATTCCTTCTCTTAATTTCTCCTTGGTTTCCTTCACAGTTTAAAGTACAGACTTAATAACATTGGGGATAGGGTACAAATCTGTCTCACTTCCTTCTCAACCAATGCTTCCTTTTCATACCAGTCGACTCTCATAACTTCCATCTGCTTTCTGTACAAACTGAAAATGACCTTTTACTTCCTGCATTTTGCCCCTGACACATTCAGAATTTCAAAGGGTGTATTATAGTCAACATTGTCCAAGGCTTTCTACAATTCTACAAATTCTAGAAAAGCTATGAACTTAGGTTTTCCTTTCCTTGACCTATCTTCTCAGGTAAGCCGTAGATCGTATTGCATCCTATATTTCTCCGGAATCCAAACTGATCTTCCACAAATATTCCGTGTTAGTATTTTGCAAAGGTAAGTTATTAAACCTGTCAGCACTTGCTTTATTTACAAATGGACTCATATCATTCTACTTGTGGTTGAGGACATTTTGCCTGCATCATACATCTTGCGCATCTGGTATAACAGTTTTGTCGTGGTGTAGGGAAGCAGCCTACTCACGCCGTAGTAAATTCACATCAGTCTTTCCATTGTGTGTCAGCCAGTCCGCTGTAACTAGCTCTGACGTCATAAATGTTGCGCAATACTTAAAAAATCAAGCAAATAACCTAAAACGGTTCTAGCATGTCAGGAGTAATACTAAATTAATATGTGTTGAATATCAGTTCGATAACTTTATCCATTTTCGAAATTTGGACGTTTTTCTGTAAAAATCATTGGCACAACAGAAAAGAGCTAGAGATTTAAAAATTTATATTTAGATTCCTTTTCCATAATAAACTAATAGAGACAGTACTTTGGATCTCACAAATTAAGATTTTAGTTGAAATTCATAATTTTCTGGTTTTTGTCTTAAAAATTAAGGAAGCAAGATAGATTAAGTAGGCTAATAAATAAGGCTAGGGTGTTTATACACTCCTGGAAATTGAAATAAGAACACCGTGAATTCATTGTCCCAGGAAGGGGAAACTTTATTGACACATTCCTGGGGTCAGATACATCACATGATCACACTGACAGAACCACAGGCACATAGACACAGGCAACAGAGCATGCACAATGTCGGCACTAGTACAGTGTATATCCACCTTTCGCAGCAATGCAGGCTGCTATTCTCCCATGGAGGCGATCGTAGAGATGCTGCATGTAGTCCAGTGGAACGGCTTGCCATGCCATTTCCACCTGGCGCCTCAGTTGGACCAGCGTTCGTGCTGGACGTGCAGACCGCGTGAGACGACGCTTCATCCAGTCCCAAACATGCTCAATGGGGGACAGATCCGGAGATCTTGCTGGCCAGGGTAGTTGACTTACACCTTCTAGAGCACGTTGGGTGGCACGGGATACATGCGGACGTGCATTGTCCTGTTGGAACAGCAAGTTCCCTTGCCAGTCTAGGAATGGTAGAACGATGGGTTCGATGACGGTTTGGATGTACCGTGCACTATTCAGTGTCCCCTCGACGATCACCAGTGGTGTACGGCCAGTGTAGGAGATCGCTCCCCACACCATGATGCCGGGTGTTGGCCCTGTGTGCCTCGGTCGTATGCAGTCCTGATTGTGGCGCTCACCTGCACGGCGCCAAACACGCATATGACCATCATTGGCACCAAGGCAGAAGCGACTCTCATCGCTGAAGACGACACGTCTCCATTCGTCCCTCCATTCACGCCTGTCGCGACACCACTGGAGGCGGGCTGCACGATGTTGGGGCGTGAGCGGAAGACGGCCTAACGGTGTGCGGGACCGTAGCCCAGCTACATGGAGACGGTTGCGAATGGTCCTCGCCGATACCCCAGGAGCAACAGTGTCCCTAATTTGCTGGGAAGTGGCGGTGCGGTCCCCTACGGCACTGCATAGGATCCTACGGTCTTGGCGTGCATCCGTGCGTCGCTGCGGTCCGGTCCCAGGTCGACGGGCACGTGCACCTTCCGCCGACCGCTGGCGACAACATCGATGTACTGTGGAGACCTCACGCCCCACGTGTTGAGCAATTCGGCGGTACGTCTACCCGGCCTCCCGCATGCCCACTATATGCCCTCGCTCAAAGTCCGTGAACTGCACATACGGTTCACGTCCACGCTGTCGCGGCATGCTACCAGTGTTAAAGACTGCGATGGAGCTCCGTATGCCACGGTAAACTGGCTGACACTGACGGCGGCGGTGCACAAATGCTGCGCAGCTAGCGCCATTCGACGGCCAACACCGCGGTTCCTGGTGTGTCCGCTGTGCCGTGCGTGTGATCATTGCTTGTACAGCCCTCTCGCAGTGTCCGGAGCAAGTATGGTGGGTCTGACACACCGGTGTCAATGTGTTCTTTTTTCCATTTCCAGGAGTGTATTTAAGTAGAAGGGAGATCCGCTATAACCATGAAGATGTGAGATGTTTCAACTCAATAACTGTAAAACTATAGAGATAACGTATCTCCAAAGGGCAGGTTCAGAGCTCGTCTACTGCGTGTAGTGTAATTAAATTAATTCTCTCGCCAAAAATATTTAACTTAGCCACGTCAAACTTTTATTATGATTACTTACCTGTGTGCTGAATGCACATTTAAATTGCGAGCTTCATCGGCCATCAACAAAAGAAGCTATGATTTATTCAGTAACTTAATGTGATGCATTACTAGCCCAGCGGATAGTCGGGAGAGCCGATTTGATCAGGCGTCCCCTTCGCCGTCCGCACCGCGGCTTTATATATAAGAACGCTGCGCGAGGGAGCTAGGCCCCAGTTCTCTCCAGACGCTGAATAGCACACCATCTGTGTCGGGAGTCGCGTCGCGTCGGTATCATTGCTATAAACAGCCTTGGATGCCGTATTAAGTCACTCGGGATACGCATAACCATGAAATCATTTTCGAGTGAAGTGTTAATTCTGGGTTGACTTTAATTATCTATCTTCAGTTTGCGCATGTCGTATTTTCACGTGCCGTCGCGGGACAGACATTCTACCATTATTTAGCATGGCGTTTGATGAACATTATCATCAAATTATGGCGAGCATTCATTTAAATATTTAATTTGGACAGTTATAGTTGCATCAGCGCATTAGACTCTGAACTGCTCTGTTAGTCGGATTGTGTGGATTCTTTTTTTTTTTTTTTTTTTTTTTTTTTTTTTTTTTTTTTTTTTTTTTTTTTTTTTTTTTTTTGTCATCTGTGACTTTCAGAATATACTCAACTATTTTAGAAAATCGTTTTTGATTATGAATCCCAGACAATCTCCTAATTCCTCAGAGCTATAAGCTGCAGCTATAAGTGTGTTTCTCAGATGAAGTGAGCACTAGGAATTCTAATTACAGGCTTCACGTTTTGCTAATCACTTTCTGGTTGCCAATAATGTAGTTAGAGAGCCAGTATTGAGAACGGCAAAACAACAGCATAAATAATAGGAACACTTATATAACAATTAATTCCACTCGCCGCCCCACATATGGTTAAAACGGCAAGGAATGCATCTTTTCTACAAACAAAACATTTTTATTGAATAACAACAATAAATAGCCACCCGCCGCCCCACAATGGCTAATGTAAAATTATGGAGGTTCGAGCTCACATGGAAGCTTATCAACTATTGTTTTTGCCGTGGTCCGTTTCTGATTGGAACAGGAAGAAGACTGTGTTAGGAAGTACGTTCAGGCGCACACCATAATGTGGGTTGCAGAGCATTGATGTAGAAACCAATACTGCTATCATGAAGCTGACGATAATGAAATATCAGCTTCGGTTGACTGATCACGTAGTTTATATGCCAGAACTCAGACGCCAGACGTATTTCTCCTCACAAATCAAGCACACTCAACGTACGGAATGACAACCTATGTATAAAAAATTAGAAATTCTGGAAGAAAAATTTTAGTGTTGATTCGATTTGTTTGTCAAGGATTTTTAAGGTGTATAGAAGAACATATTTCTACCATCAGTTGTATCTATTTCAATTTGTCCTTGAACGGTTTCTGTTACTCCAATCATCATCAACTGGAGGAAAAATGGTAACATCTTTTGGATCAAAAACATATATTTCTCGCAGAAGAGCATTCCTATAGCAAATGTAACTATGATAAAATGTGGAAAGTAATTATATTTTGACAAGATCGTAAAGAACACAGGTAGATGGAATATAGGCCTACACTAAAATTTCTTCTGATGCGACAGACATAAATTTGAAAGTTGAAAAAAAAACCGAGAGAGGTTAAGAGTAAATTTGAATATATGCATTAGGTGGCAAAAAATGCTTTTCAATAAATATCGTAACACCTGTAGTTAATTACCTACACAATATGTAAATTTTTAGTGGTAATTTTAGCTTTTGAATGTAAATCTGTATTTGTTCAAGCAGATGCATCCGTAAACATTTTTAGAAATATGTATAGCAGAAACGATGTAATTGTTCAAAACACGACTTAGAACGACGTTTTATACCCATCACCCACTTTAAACATGCTTTTCCGGCAACTTACCGAGGGTAGAATGAAGCCCCCACCAAAAATACTGTATGTGCCTGGTATCCACTTGAGATGATACTCAAGTTTTCTTTGAATCTTTCAGTAACTGTATACTTTTAGTCGGGGTTGTTAAAAGGAACTAATTATTAATTATTTTGTCTGTCCAGCATAACAGCTTTCCATATCAACTCAAAGGAGCTAACTGTTACTACAAGACAAACTGCTTATATCAGTTACAAACACTCAACCACCATAAGCATTTAATCTACCGTTTCTGAACACCGTTAAGTCCTTTGTACAAATTTCGTCTGAACGTATCTCCGCCATTTGTCAGCTTTCAGTACCTATAACGATTTGAGCTTCAGTACTTTCAGTTAGCGCTAGGAACTCTGGCTGTTTCCCGACACTCTTTTGACAGTTTACGACTACAACACTTGTCGTACCCACATATACTCTCGTCATGTTTGATCTCAACCTTTCGAGTTTAACACCATTTTCTGTATTTTCCCACGACCATCTAATATAAAAACCAACCTATCCCACCACACAGCCCCCGATACCTTTCTAGCGGCCTGATATTTGCAATAGCCCTCCGACCTACTGTGCGGTACCCAGTACCCCACTACCCTACGGCGCCAGTCAAGGAGTCTGCAGCCCATACGGCCACATAACCCTCTGAGTTTCTGATTTAGATCCTCCACCTCTGTACCAGAAGTTTGCAGCGATGGCTTTGACGACCATCGAGCCTGCACCAACTGTACAGCGTTCTGTGGCCTCATCAGCGCCAATGCTGCACCCAGTTGTGCCATTGGATGGACGTCCTTTCTTCACATTCTCGACTGAAGTTCCTGGTGGTTCGAATGTCGGGATGCGGGTTGGTTGGCGCCATCTGCTCACCCAACCACGTCAGCAGCATCACGGCAACCTCTCTCTCACTCACGCTCTGCGATGACGGTGTGCATTTTTGGCGTGGAGGGTGGAGACTGAGGAATGCGATTTCGTCGGCTTCTTCGTCGACGGCACCCTGAGAGCCGCGCGCCGCAGACAGTTTCTGAGCTTCCCGCCAGTCCGCTGCGGGTGGGTATCAACCTCTCTCGGTCGCCGTTTCCTGAGGGCTTGAGCCACGCAAACACGCCGCCAGAGGACGCTGAATCGACATGACCTCACTGCACGCAACTATGGTTGCCCTGGGCTTCCTTTTAAGCAGACACTATTGTTGAAGACTGCTCTGAGGACAATACATCGTCGCGGCACGACTATACGGAGTATTACTAATGTTCAGAGAATTATTTAAGTGCATCATTTTCAAGATTATTTTTCCTACGAAAAACATGAGAATTATCTTACTATAACTCGGCACCACAGAGGAACCTACAGCATACAAAGTTATATGCAACTCTGTTATTAAGTTCACTTAGTGTAAATAAACGAATTAATGCGGTACCTTTTTGAGATGTCCGACTGCATTTATTGGACACCTCAACTACCGATACAGCATTTGTCTACAGGCACCACCATCCTGATGATCTAACGAACTGCTATATTTCGCAGCGATAAAATTTTCTGCGTAAAACAGAGTTTACCAGTGGAAAAATTCTCCTGTCGGAGGACAACAAGGGCGAATAAGTTCCTCTTTAAAATACTGACAGAGAAAGCGAGGAACCAGTGCCTTAACCCTTATTCTACCTCCCTCACCAAAAATATTCACTTGCGGACATATTCGTCCCTCTACCTAGTCTCTCTGTGTACTTGTCACACTCGGCAACCCCCTGTCACTACACTTTCTCTCTGCCATTGCCTCCTTTTGTCTTCTTCTCCACTGCCACTGCCTCCACCATACTTCGGAAGCTCAAAAATTCTGGCGAGAGTCCAAGTAATTCTTTCCCCTATACCCATGTATTTAAAATTTCGTTCCAAAATGCACCCTCCCTATACAATTGTGCTTAAGTTTGCGGATCTGGAAGTCTCCAGACCGCCTCCACTCATGCGTATTTTTCATTTCCGTTGTCTCCTCTTGGCCGGCCGCTGTGGCCGAGTGGTTGTTGGCACTTCACTCTGGAACCACGCGACCCCTACGATCGCAGGTTCGATCCTGCCTCGGGCATGGATGTGTGTGATGTCCTTAGGTTAGTTAGGTTTAAATAGTTCTAAGTTCTAGGCGACTGATGACCTCAGATATTAAGTCCCGTAGTGCTCAGAGCCATTTGAACCATTTTTGTCTCATCTTTCCTTGCTTCCCACTGCTACTGTCGTCACCCACTTCCCATTATCTTCCTCTGACACTTTCTCTTTCCTAGCATCATTCCTCCTCGCTCTTTCTTTCTCACTAGTACTATCTCCTCTCTCTTCCATTGTCGCTGTCTCTCTTGTGCTCTCTTTCAGCACGAAAAAACGGGAATACGTTCGCATGTCAAAATCTTTGGTGAGGAATGTGGAATGGGCATTTAGGGAGCTGGTTCCCCACATTTGCTTCGATAGGAGTATTTTGCCGCTGGTTTACTTCTTTTCCCTGCTACAGCAGGATGCTCAGCTAATATAATAAGAATTCTGTAAATCAGTAAATTTTTGACCGTTTATTTGTATGCTTCGATACATTTATATACTTTAACACATATAAACAACAAATAAATACGCATAATATAAAGTTATCACAGAATGATTTGCGTTACATTGTTTCTGGATCGCAATTCATCGAAAACAGCCAGCTTATGACTTGTATCTTAAACGAGTGAAAATGTTATTAGAAATATTCTGCTGAATTATCAGTTTTTCTAGATTCCACCATTTTTGGCAGTCATTTTAACTTCTTTTCAAGAATGTTAAGCGTCTTTATAGCCCACTTTTTTTCTCACTGCAATACCACTCTGAACAAATCTATATAGCCTTGAAGACATTATACAGGGACAGCGAGTCATGAAGTAATATTGGCGAAAAAATACGGACTAAAAATACACTTTGGTGAACTCAGAATCCCTGCAATAGCCCTAGAACCATTTCCCTGCGTTCATTACGTCAGGTAAAACTACATTTACGCCTTTTTTTTGGTCATCAGTCTACTGACTGGTTTGATGCGGCCCGCCACGAATTCCTTTCCTGTGCTAACCTCTTCATCTCAGAGTAGCACTTGCCACCTACGTCCTCAGTTATTTGCTTGACGTATTCCAGTCTCTGTCTTCCTCTACAGTTTTTGCCCTCTACAGCTCCATCTAGTACCATGGAAGTCATTCCCTCATGTCTTAGCAGATGTCCTATCATCCTGTCCCTTCTCCTTATCAGTGTTTTCCACATATTCCTTTCCTCTCCGATTCTGCGTAGAACCTCCTCATTCCTTACCTTATCAGTCCACCTAATTTTCAACATTCGTCTATAGCACCACATCGCAAATGCTTCGATTCTCTTCCGTTCCGGTATTCTCACAGTCCATCTTTCACTACCATACAATGCTGTACTCCAGACGTACATCCTCAGAAATTTCTTCCTCAAATTAAGGCCGGTATTTGAGATTAGTAAAAAAAATGGTTCAAATGGCTCTGAGCACTATGGGACTTCACAGCTGTGGTCATCAGTCCCCTAGAACTTAGAACTACTTAAATCTAACTAACCTAAGGACATCACACACATCCATGCCCGAGGCAGGATTCGAACCTGCGACCGTAGCAGTCACACGGTTCCAGACTGCGCGCCTAGAACCGCGAGACCAACGCGGCCGGCTGAGATTAGTAGACTTCTCTTGGCCAGAAATGCCTTTTTTGCCATAGCGAGTCTGCTTTTGATGTCCTTGCTCCGTCCGTCAATGGTTATTTTACTGCCTAGGTAGCAGAATTCCTTAACTTCATTGACTTCATCAATCCTGATGTTAAGTTTCTCGCTGTTCTCATTTCTACTACTTCTCATTACCTTCGTCTTTCTCCGATTTACTCTCAAACCATACTGTGTACTCATTAGACTGTTCATTCCGTTCAGCAGATCATTTAATTCGTCTTCACTTTCACTCAGGATAGCAATGTCATCAGCGAATCGTATCATTGATATCCTTTCACCTTGTATTTTAATTCCACTCCTGAACCTTTCTTTTATTTCCATCATTGCTTCCTCGATGTACAGATTGAAGAATAGGAGCGAAAGGCTACAGCCTTGTCTTACACCCTTCTTAATACGAGCACTTCGTTCTTGATCATCCACTCTTATTATTCCCTCTTGGTTGTTGTACATATTGTATATGACCCGTCTCTCCCTATAGCTTACCCCCACTTTTTCCAGAATCTCGAACAGCCAGCACCATTTTATATTGTCGAACGCTTTTTCCTGGTCTTGACTTTTCTTTAGCCTTGCTTCCATTATTAGCCGTAACGTCAGAATTGCCTCTCTCGCCCATTTACTTTTCCTAAAGCCAAACTGATCGTCACCTAGCGCATTCTCAATTTTCTTTTCCATTCGTCTGTGTATTATTCTTGTAAGCAGCTTCGAAGCAATAGCTGTGAAGCTGATTGTGCGATAATTCTCGCACTTTCCAGCTCTTGCCGTCTTCGGAATTCTGTGGATGATGCTTTTCCGAAAGTCTGATGGTATCTCGCCAGACTCATTTATTCTACACAGCAACGTGAATAGTCGTTTTGTTGCCACTTCCCCCAATGATTTTAGAAATTCTGATGGAATGTTATCCATCCCTTCTGCCATATTTGACCGTAAGTCCTCCAAAGCTCTTTCAAATTCCGATTCTAATACTGGATCCCCTACCTCTTCTAAATCGACTCCTGTTTCTTCTTCTATCACATCAGACAAATCTTCACCCTCATAGAGGCTTTCAATGTATTCTTTCCACCTATCTGCTCTCTCCTCTGCATTTAACAGTGGAATTCCCGTTACACTCTTAATGTTACCACCGTTGCTTTTAATGTCACCAAAGGTTGTTTTGAATTTCCTGTATGCTGAGTCAGTCCTTCCGACAATCATATCTTTTTCGATATCTTCACATTTTTCCTGCACACATTCTGTCTTAGCCTCCCTGCACTTCCTATTTATTTCATTCCCCAGCGACTTGTATTTCTGTTTTCCTGATTTTCCAGGAACATGTTTGTACTTCCTCCTTTCATCAATCAACTGAAGTATTTCTTCTGTTACCTATGGTTTCATCGCAGCTACCTTCTTTGTACCTATGTTTACGTTCCCAACTTCTGTGATGGCCCTTTTTAGAGATGTCCATTCCTCTTTAACTGTACTGCCTACTGCGCTATTCCTTATTGCAGTATCTAAAGCGTCAGAGAACTTCAAACGTATCTCGTCATTCCTTAGTACTTCCTATCCCACTTCTTTGCGTTTTGATTCTTCCTGACTAATGTCTTGAACTTCAGCCTACTCTTCATCACTACTATATTGTGATCTGAGTCTATATCTGCTCCTGGGTACGCCTTACAATCCAGTATCTGATTTCCGAATCTCTGTCTGACCATGATGTAATCTGAAACTTCCTGGCAGATTAAAACTGTGTGCCCGACCGAGACTCGAACTCGGGACCTTTGCCTTTCGCGGGCAAGCGCTCTACCATCTGAGCTACCGAAGCACGACTCACGCCCGGTACTCACAGCTTTACTTCTGCCAGTACCTCGTCTCCTACCTTCCAAACTTTACAGAAGCTCTCCTGCGAACCTAGCAGAACTAGCACTCCTGAAAGAAAGGATATTGCGGAGACATGGCTTAGCCACAGCCTGGGGGATGTTTCCAGAATGAGATTTTCACTCTGCAGCGGAGTGTACGCTGATATGAAACTTCCTGGCAGATTAAAACTGTGTGCCCGACCGAGACTCGAACTCGGGACCTTTGCCTTTCGCGGGCAAGCGCTCTACCATCTGAGCTACCGAAGCACGACTCACGCCCGGTACTCACAGCTTTACTTCTGCCAGTACCTCGTCTCCTACCTTCCAAACTTTACAGAAGCTCTCCTGCGAACCTAGCAGAACTAGCCCTCCTGAAAGAAAGGATATTGCGGAGACATGGCTTAGCCACAGCCTGGGGGATGTTTCCAGAATGAGATTTTCACTCTGCAGCGGAGTGTACGCTGATATGAAACTTCCTGGCAGATTAAAACTGTGTGCCCGACCGAGACTCGAACTTGGGACCTTTGCCTTTCGCGGGCAAGCGCTCTACCATCTGAGCTACCGAAGCACGACTCACGCCCGGTACTCACAGCTTTACTTCTGCCAGTACCTCGTCTCCTACCTTCCAAACTTTACAGAAGCTCTGGAAACATCCCCCAGGCTGTGGCTAAGCCATGTCTCCGCAATATCCTTTCTTTCAGGAGTGCTAGTTCTGCTAGGTTCGCAGGAGAGCTTCTGTAAAGTTTGGAAGGTAGGAGACGAGGTACTGGCAGAAGTAAAGCTGTGAGTACCGGGCGTGAGTCGTGCTTCGGTAGCTCAGATGGTAGAGCGCTTGCCCGCGAAAGGCAAAGGTCCCGAGTTCGAGTCTCGATCGGGCAGACAGTTTTAATCTGCGAGGAAGTTTCATATCAGCGTACACTCCGCTGCAGAGTGAAAATCTCATTCATGATGTAATCTAATTGAAATCTTCCCGTATCTCCCGGCCTTTTCCAACTATACCTCCTCCTCTTGTGATTCTTGAACAGGGTATTCGCTATTACTAGCTGAATCTTGTTACAGAACTCAATTAGTCTTTCTCCTCTTTCATTCCTAGTCCCAATCCCATATTCTCCTGTAACCTTTTCTTCTACTTCTTCCCCTACAACTGCATTCCAGTCGCCCATCACTATTAGATTTTCGTCCCCCTTTACGTACTGCATTACCCATTCAATATCCTCATACACTTTCTCTATCTGTTCATCTTCAGCTTGCGACGTCGGCATGTATACCTGAACTATCGTTGTCGGTGTTGGTCTGCTGTCGATTCTGATTAGAAAAACCTGGTCACTGAACTGTTCACAGTAACACACCCTCTTGCCCTACCTTCCTATTCATAACGAATCCTACACCTGTTATACCATTTCCTGCTGCTGTTGGTATTACCCGATACTCATCTCACCACAAATCCTTGTCTTCCTTCCACTTCACTTTACTGACACCTACTATATCTAGATTGAGCCTTTGCATTTCCCTTTTCAGATTTCCTAGTTTCCCTACCACGTTCAAGCTTCTGACATTCCACGCCCCGACTCGTAGAACGTTATCCTTTCGTTGATTATTCAATCTTTTTCTCATGGTAACCTCCCCCTTGGCAGTCCCTTCCCGGAGATCCGAATGGGGGACTATTCCGGAATATTTTGCCAATGGAGAGATCATCATGACACTTCTTCAGTTACAGGCCACGTGTCCTGTGGATACACGTTACGTGTCTTTAATGCAGTGGTTTCCATTGCCTTCAGCATCCTCATGTCGTTGATCATTGCTGATTCTTCCGCCTTTAGGGGCAATTTCCCACCCCTAGGACAAGAGAGTGGCCTGAACCTCTATCCGCTCCTCCGCCCTCTTTGACAAGGCCGTTGGCAGAATGAGGCTGACTTCTTATGCCGGAAGTCTTCGGCCGCCAATGCCGATTATTTATCAAAATTTAGGCAGTGGCGGGGATTGAACCCGGGAGCGAAGACGTTTTGATTATGAATCAAAGTCGCTACTGCTAGACCACGGGTCTATGTATTACGCCACAGAACGGATAATACATGCATATTCGTATTTTATAAGCGTAATTACGGTGATTTTGAACCTCCGTATCTCGGAAACAGATAATGAGACTGAAAAGAAGTTAAACGTACCCTGAGAGCATCATCTTAAGAATGTATGGGGAAAATTTCGACGATCTGCCATGAACAGAAATTACGTAAGTGGCCATCCCAACTATTACTACATTCCTGAATGGTCATTCTATAATCCGCCTAAGGTGAACCGTCGACTCTATCTAATGCTTAATTTGCCTGGGCTGGAGGAAGTGTGTAACGCTTAAATTTTGACCCTGTACCCTAGGACAGATACGGTATGCCTGTACTTCCAATAGGTACACAAATGGTCGCTTGACCAATGGTATCCGGAAGACTTGATTGTCGTGCACGGACCAATATCTACGTATCGAATTAATATGTTATTTAATTGTTGATCTTACTTTGTTTTTTTAAGAAAAGTGAATGATAAATGGTCGTCTTTTCTACCTTTCTACTCGCAACTATTGGAGGATCAGGTCATGCAGTTAGCGTGATCCTGAAAACTATTTGCTACTGAGCTGCTAAACGATGAAATTTTTATGTTTTTTTCGGCCTGATAGATTGATTCGAAGCGGTCGGTTTAGCAACGTGGCGATGGTGCTCCATTAGCACGCTATCGAATTCAAATTACTACGTACATCATTCGAATCTGCACTGAATGTTTTTTAACTAAGTCCGATTACCGCTCCTATTTTTTTGCAAAGCTCAGTTTTTACATTAGCAGTAGTAATTACGTGACCAGGCATCACCAAGGTTACTGTTTTCCAACTACGACCTCTGGTTACAAAAAAATCTCAACAAACGGACGAGAGAAGGTCCGGATGCACCACCTATAAACTTGCGTCATGTCACTAAATTTACTGTTCTCTTCTTGTCGAGTATGTAACGCCACTTCCATGTTTCCTGTCTAATTTATAGCGTTACAATGACGGCCAATAATTACAGTTAGAATGGCTTTGCCTTAAAATTAATCTGGCGCAAAGCTACTCCAGTAGGGAGTGAATAATGTTCACTAATTTCCGGCCCACTGTCGTCTCGTGGATCCACGGAAATTCTGAAGGTAGGGCACACTATTTTAATTTAAAGCTTAATTCACTAATAAATTAAGTGTTATATCGCAAGCCGACCCCTTATAACCGCTTCCTCCACGCCTTCTCCTGCTGACTTCATGAAGTCACACCACTCTCTAGCCGACAGTGCATCCACGCACCACGTGTGACCTTGGATTGACCAGAGATGGGTAAAGGTAAGATTCGATACAGCGTAATGGGTTAGACACCTGAAACACTAGAGCCGGTAACTGAAAACAAGATGTTGGGAAGGATACATTAAAAGATGATGGTCACGTTGTACAAAAGTCTGAGCCGGCCCGGTTGGCCGAGCGGTTCTAGGTGCTACAGTCTGGAACCGCGGGACCGCTACGGTCGCAGGTTCGAATCCTGCCTCGGGCATGGATATGTGTGATGTCCTTAGGTTAGTTAGGTTTAAGTAGTTATAAGTTCTAGGGGATTGATGACCTCAGAAATTAAGTCCCCTAGTGCTTAGAGCCATTTTTGAACAAAAGTCTGATATTTCAAAGCTCGTAAGATCGCCAACGAACGTCAAGAACAGACCAGGCTCCACCAGTGGTCGTAACTTGTGCAAGCAACTGTACGCGCGCTTGTGTGTGTGTGTGTGTGTGTGTGTGTGTGTGTGTGTGTGTTAGAGAGAGAGAGAGAGAGAGAGAGAGAGAGAGAGAGAGAGAGAGAGCGCTTCAGCGCTATGCCGGAGGCTATTTGTATCTGCCGTCGTTTGGTGCGCGGCTGTGCCACGGCTGCTCCAAGCCGACGTGGCGTCCACCGGATCCAGGCCCCGCTGATGTACTTTTCATCCCGCAGCGTTGCGTACCTCGCCTCTTTCCCGTCGCTTCTGCACCTCCCTTTTGCGGCAACCTCAGTAGTTGGAAGTCAAATACAGCGGAGTACTACGGGCGGTGCAACATAGAGCTACAGAAAGAGCTAGCACTCAGGTGAACACAATTAACTACAGGTTACCTATGCCCTCTTAGGCTCGACGATATACCGGGTGATTAAAAAGTCAGTGTACATTTGAAAACTGAATGAATCACGGAAAAATGTAGATACAGAGGTACAAATTGACACACATGCTTGGAATGACATGGTGTTTTATTAGAACCAAGAAAAGTACAAAAGTTCAAAAAATGTCCGACAGATGGCGCTTCATCTGATCAGAATAGCAATAATTAGCTTTGTCTTACTTTGTTATGCTAAGATGATGTTCGTTACAGGAAATGCTCAATATGTCCACCATCATTCCTCAGCAATAGCTGTAGACGGGGAATAATGTTGTGAACAGCACAGTAAAGCATGTCCGCCGGAGTTATGGTGAGGCATTGGCGTCGGATGTTGTCTTTCAGCATCCCTGGAGATGTCGGTCGATCACGATAAACTTGTGACTTCAGGTAACCCCAAAACCAATAATCGCACGGACTGAGGTCTGGGGACCTGGGAGGCCAAGCATGACGGAAGTGGCGGCTGAGCACACGATCATCACCAAACGACGCGCGCAAGAGATTTTTCACACGTCTAGCAATATGGGGTGGAGCGCTATCCTCCATAAACATCCTACGTTACAGCAGGTGTTTATCAGCCAGGCTGGGGATGATGCGATTCTGTAACATATCGCCGTACCTCTCACCCGTCACGGTAGCAGTTTTACTGTCCAGCGCCATCTGTCGGACATTTTGTGAACTTTATTTTTTTTTAATTCTAAACTCTTGTCATTCCAAGCACGTGTGTCAACTTTTACCTCACTATCTACATTATTCCGTGGTTTAATAAGATTTATACTGGCTGTTTGACCGCCCGGTATTTTTCTGTCGGGGTGTAGGTACCAGGTAGCGCCATCGTGGTAAGGTGCGGACGGTGGACTCCAGTCCTGCCGCTGTGGGTGTTTCTCGGCTTCGCATTAGTGAAGACACTTACCTTTCGGCACCACATTAGTGGAGGCGCTGTGCATGGTGCTTGGGAAAGAAACACAACTATCAAGTATCAAGCTGTATCATGTTGGCTGAAATTGGTGGACCTGACACAGTCCGAGATACCTCAGAAGCACTATCAGACAAGTTACTCACTGAATTTGTTGTTTATTAATGTGTTGTAAGGTTCTTGTCCTGAGTACATGGTTAGCGGCATTACATGCGACAACACCTGGTTTCTGAGAAAACTGGTGTTGAAGTTTTGTGCGTGCCTCCTGTACACCCTAATTTCATCACACACCAATTAGAAAAGTTGCAACATCAAGAAATAATTAATGTGGAATAATGAAATTTCTGGAATAGGTATGTCTAGGTAACATATGTAAGTCATTAACTTAGCAAGATCACATATTAATGTAAGCGCGAGATGTGCCATTGCAAATGTGAAATATTGGTACATTAATAAATGGTGTAGCCGCCAGTATGTTGAATGTAAGTATGCAAACGTGCATGCATAGTGCTATACAGGCCCCGGATGTCAGTTTGTTCAATGAAGTACCATGCCTGTTGGACGTGGTCGGTCACCATAGGGACGGTTAATAAAGCTTCTGAATGACACTGGAGTTGTCGTTCGATGACTTTCCGTACGTGCTCGATTGGAGACAGATGTGGTGTTCGAGCTCTCCAAGGCAACATCTTGACATTCTGTAGAGCTTGTCAGGTTACAACAGCGGTATGTGGGTGATCATTATCCTGTTGGAATTCACCCCCTCGAATGCTGTTCATGAATGACAGCAAAACACACCGAGTCACTAGACTGACATACAATTTTGCAGTCATTGTGAGTACGATTACCACGAGAATACTCCTGCTGTCACGTGAAATTGCACCTCAGACCAGAACTCTAGGTGTAGCTCCAGTGTGCCAAGCACACAGACTCGCTGGCTGCAGTTAGCAAACTGGCCTCTTTCTAGCCAATACATGGCCATCACTGGTACCGAGGCAGAACCAGGTTTAAGCAGAAAACACAACACACCTTCACCCTGCCCTCCAATGAGATCTCGTTTGACACCACTGACGTGGCAGTTGATTGTGGTTTGCAGTCAGAGGAATGCACGCTACAGACCGTCGGGTCGAAGTTGTCCTTTTAAAAATGATTTGTTACAGTTTGCTGTGTCACTGTGGTGGCATATGTTGCTCAGATTGCTGCTGCAGGTGCACTACTATGAGCCAGAGACTCACACAGGACACAGTAGCTGTCACTCTCGGTAGTACCACGTTGCTATCCGAGGCCCGATCTTCTTGTGACCACTGCCAGCAGTCCTTTACACTGGTTACATTGCTGCAATATGCCAGAAGGAACATGCAGCTTCTCTAGCTGAATTACACGACCTCGTTAAACCTCAGTGAGTGTTGATAATGGTTTCGTTGTCGCCTGAAAGGCATTCTTGACTGACATCATCTCACCACGTCCAGTCTCAAAGGTAACTGGCGCTCGCTACCGTTACAGCGTGTATTTTAAGCGAACCTGATTTTCATCGTCAATGTGGAGCTACCAGCATCACTATTCTGCGACTGGAGCTAAATCTGAATAAACATCATCTTTCAGACGTAGAAACACGCCTTCCAACTTTCACGAGAATGTTTCAAAATGTTTCCGATTTCCTGAAGACTAATAGAGAAATCGCTTCGAGAGAAGATTCCATGCAAATACGGTATCTAACTCTGGATCAATTTCGTGCACCTGTTTTCACAGGAATCATCAAATATGTGTAGTTCTCTTCGAAGTTGATCGAAGAAAGATCAATTTACTTTTTACTTTTTCTTTACGCACTGTGTTTCCGGAATCGCTTCTGAAAAATCCGTATCCCTGCAAAGCAGTAGCTTTCATTAAGTGTGAGTGTTGCTGTATCAACTTGTCAATTTGTGATTCAGTTGCTTCTACTACAAATACCATCCAGAAATCTAGCACACCAAACGATGCAAATAATAGCGATTGAGACGATTCTGTAATCTATTCTGTAACATACTGAAAATACACATCAAGAAAATTTGCTATAATGATTGTCTTATTAATGAAATTAATACGGCTAAAATAGCTACTTTTAATAATGTTGCTTGAAATTTGCTCCTTGATGATGCCCTGTCGACGAAATTGAATGTGAAATAATGCACATGGGCACGATTATAAACCATACCGTCAGCATTGTAACCGTGAACCTTAGCTGCTGCGCTGCGCTCGCTAGATGGAATCACGACTAAAGTAACAGGTGTAGCGGTAAGCACAATACTGCAACATCGCTTTTTTCCAAAAGTGGGGGCTGTCGCAAGAAAAGCCGTTAGACATGTACTCCAGACAGGTAGCTCTACATCATACCTTAGGCTCAAAATCAGTGATTATCAGATTCGATGGTCCCATTGTTAATGGACGAAATACACACCTTGAGAGAGCTGGAGAGTGAATTCATGGCAAAAAGATGGGACAACTGAAAAAATAACGTTGAGTCTGTGGATTCTTCCCCAACACCAGGGAGCGGTTGATGATGAAACTTGTCGAGCCTAGCTTCGGCACTACTCATCTCTTGACCGGTCTGGGGCCATATTCCATGCGTTTGCTGCGTGTAAACCTCTGTCAGGTGCCTGATTTTACCTTTGGAGAGATAATGACGCCGGACTGTCAGTCGCAGCTGAAACGGTTAGGTTAGTGTTGTGTAACGTCCCGTCGACAACGAGGTCATTAGAGACGGAGCGCTAGCTCGGGTTAGGGAAGGATGAGGAAGGAAATCGGCCGTGCCCTTTGAAAGGAACCATCCCGGCATTTGCCTGAAACGATTTAGGGAAATCACGGAAAACCTAAATCAGGATGGCTGGAGATGGGATTGAACCGTCGTCCTCCCGAATGCGGCAGCTGATACGAGTAGTACCTATCTTAACGACAATGCAGACTGAATATCTTGCCTGACGAGAATACAGAGGCAACAGCAGTAGTCCCAGCAATTCACACGACAGTGACACAGGTGACGACTAACTAACGTAGAATAAGGACCAGATTAAAAGTACTGAAGTATATTTGGTGATACGCCACAATCACTAAATAAAGTGAATCCTATATTCTGTGCTTGAACCAATACTTACCACAACATTATACCGGACGTAACACACAAATACATGGTAGATATCTGAATGTAGAATAGTAAGATAATAAAAAGATTTATAATCAAAAGTCACTGGTGACTGTCGTCGGAGGATCAGTATCCCAGACGGCAGTATTAAATGAATGTAGAAATAAAAGACAGCACATGCTGTCCTATGGAGTGGAAGAAAGAAACAGAACCTAACCTAAACGTAGGACCACGCTACCTGAGGGGTAGAGGCTCAAAATGCTACCAGGTCCACCCCCTCCAATGGCGACCAATAGTAGATCGATCAATGGGTGCTCATGAGTAAGAGGCTGACGTCTTTCTGAAGTACTCCCTTCTATACAGTGTCGGTGGTGGCAGTCTACAAATCTAAACTCTTTCTTGTCATTCTGTGGTCTAAATACACAATTCTCTAATTTTAAGCGTTTTGTAATTAGTTTTAAGTTTCCAAGTACATAAAGCTCAAACTGTCTTGATATAATTATTTTCCTTTTAACTCATGCTCAGTATTAAGTTGTGAAAACTTGATCTGCTGTAGCAACTCGGAAATAGTTCAAATTTAAATGAGATCAAATAAAACACAAATACAGGATCCCACAATTCAACTGTCAGCTTATCTCTAGTAGAACCACTTCTGTTAACATCAGTGCTTAAAAAAAAAAAAAAACAAAAAAAAAAAAAACGAAATATATCTAGGCCCTCTCATTGGCCACCAACACTGTGGATACCTTGGTGCCATAATCGAAGACTGACACTGTAGTTGCGGCAACCACACCTTCCAAACTTGTGTCCTGCCATTTCCAACATGTGTTTCCAACATGTGTATTTTTCTTTGAATGTTTTTCCTTGAATGTTTGTTTAGTGTTTACATAACGTCGCCAAAAACATGTTGGTAACCTTTTTAAAAGTTCACAAGCATAGTTTCGGAGTATTGTAGGTGGTGCTGAACTGGTACTAGACCGTGGCGTGCCCCTGCACCGCTAGCGTTGAGTCATGGCAGTGAGGTGGTGTCTATGTCAGTCGATCGTATGGAAACAGGGCCGTAAGATGAGTCGACATGAAGACGGGACAGAATAGCAGAAGCCACAGATCGCGTTAGTAAGGTTCCATGAGCACACCGTGAATGAGGTAGCGCGTCTTTTTGCGGTATAAACACTATGGATCCATCATGTATTCCAGGAACCGTATACCACTGGCAGCAATGGAACATGGCGTAAGAAGAGTGGTCTTAAAAAGACAGGGGTTGGTGACAACTGTCACTTCTTGTCAATGACATTCAGTTAAAAATTCGACAGAAATTGCTGATATCGGTGAGTAAAGTTCCGTTGGATATCTGGAGTTCGTTAGCTAACATAACGTCATTGTTCACAACGTTAAACGTCGCCATTGGTTCAAACGCACGAACATGTGTGTGATCCACAGAGTCGCGATTTTGTTCTTTTACAGCTATGCTAGGCGTTATGCGCCAACAGTGAAATGACCCGTTTAACCTGCAGTGCTGGGAGGGTGTTTTTAAGGGCGGAATTCGTTTTCTGATTTTTCCTTTTCGTATCATGACTTGTGTCCACTTATTCAGGATACTGTGAACATGTGGTGTTTATCTCGATGTTTTCGGTGACCATAAGCTCCTTCTTCTTCTACGTCTTCGTGATGAGTACTCCATAGTCACTCTCGTCCTCTCAGATACTAAATTCCGTATACACAGGACTGGACGCAGAAGTTCCTTGTTTGTCGAACATTCGGGAATACTACTGCATCTCGAATAGCCGCTAAATAACGTGATAGTAATCGCTTGGAATATATATGTGACTGTTTGGAACAGCGAATAAAACGTAGCAGCTAACATCCGAACGATCTGCTACCTCTAGGGAAGCATCAGTTCATATACGACAGCATGTGCTACCTGATATGTCCCAAAACGCCGCGCATAAAAACGGCTTTCTTGTGGGGCTCGTACATCGAGGTCTGTTGGTGACAAAAAGGTAGGGTCAAGTCTTTTCGATAGCTAGCATCTTAGTGTCACTATCCTACAATATTGGGTCAAAGCATAAATATTACACACTTCCTCCACTGAGGCAAATGGAGAAAATCGGTTAGTTATTTTCGCATTTGATGTGGCGTACGGTGGACCTAAAGGGGCGTATTGAGGCTCCATTAGACCGTGGGCGGTTCCTTCGAGAACCTCAACAAAACCCGTGCTACGGGTTCCAAAACGGCTGTGCGCAACAAATGGCTGAAATTTGTACGATATATTCCTAAGGTTCCGTTCTCGAACGACTTTGAAAATTTTATTGATATCTTTATCAGTTTCCGAGAGCAGAGTTTCAAAGTTACCTACATATGCAACTAAACGTAGATGAGAAAAGTCATTTATACTTCCTAACATCGTGTCGGACCTCCTTTTTCCCGGGGTAGCGCAGCAACTTGACGTGGCAAGGACTCAACAAGGCGTTGGAAGTCCCCTGCAGAAACACTGAGCCACGCTGCCGCCGTATATAATTGCTAAAGTGTTGCCGGTATAAGATTTTGTGGAGGGACTGACCTCTCGTTATAGCCCATGAATATTCGATGGGATTCGTGTCGGGAGTCTGGGTGGCCAGATCATTCGCTCGAACTGTCGAGAATGTCCTCCAAAGCAATCGCGAACAGTTATGGCCCAGTGACATGGCGCGTGGTTTGAGAACAAGAATTCCATGAATAGCTGCAAATGGTCTTGAAGAAGCCAAACATAACAGTGTCCAGTTAATGGTCGGTTCATTTGGCGAAGAGGTTTATGAAGATACCACCAGGTAGCACAGTGGTTTGTTGGCAACTTGGGTCCGTGGCTTCGTGGGATCTGCACCAGACTCAAACCGAACCATCAGCTCTTACCAACAGAAATCGGGGCTCATCTGACCAGTCCAAGGTTTTCCAGTTGGCAAGTTCCCAACTGATACGGAGCTCAGGAGAGGCGCTGCATGCGATGTCGCGCTGTTGGCAAAGACCCTAGCTCCAGTCATCTGTTACTGTAGCCCATTACTATCACATTTCATCGCGCTATCGTAAGAGATACGTTCGTCATACACCACACATTGATTTCAGAGGTTATTACAAGCAGTATTGTTTGTCTGTTATCACTGACAGAAAATGGTTGAAATGGCTCTGAGCACTATGGCATTTAACATCTGAGGTCACCAGTCCCCTAGACCTTAGAACTACTTAAACCTAACTAACCTAAGGACATCACACATATCCATGCCCGAGGCAGGATTCGAACCTGCGACTTAGCGGTCACGCGGTTCCAGACTGTAACGCCTAGAACAGCTCGGCTACCCCGGCCGGCTAGCACTGACAAGTCTATGCAAATGACGCTGCTCTCGGTCGTTAAGTGAAGTCCATCGGCCTCAGCGCTGTCCGTGGTGAGACGTAATGCTTGAAATTTGCTATTGTCGGCATACTGTTGCCACTTTGGTCCTCGGAATATCGAATTCCTTAACGATTTCCAAAATGAAATGTCCCATGCGCCTAGCAGCAACTACCATTCCGTCAAAGACTTAACTCCCGTAGTGCCGCCAAAATAATATCTGAAACATTCTCACCTACATTACCTCAGCACAAATGACTGCTCCATCAAGCACTGCCATTTTATACCTCCCGTATGCGATACTACCGCGATCTGTATATGTGCATATCGCAATTCCATGTGTGTTCTCACTTCAGTGTAAAATGTTAGTTTGAACTGTTTCTCTACTCTGAGTCACAAATGCTCGGAGCTATCCCTCTTACACGTCATTTCCTCTTACACACCGGATAAAATGATTTTAAATCAAAATCATGTGTTCTATATGCACTAATAGCAAGCAGAAACGCTATAAAGCAAAGACAGAAGTTGTTTACATTGGGGGTATATTCATGAAAGACGTTGTGCCACTCTTGAAACGTTACTGATGGAGTACGTTATTATCTGAATCAGTAGAATAGGTAGTTCGAGCTGCATGCGGTGCGTGCTCATAATCCTTTGCTAATTCCAGACACATTAGGATATGATGGCGTATGCGAAGTGTAGATAGTGAGCCCATTATTGGAGCGCAACAGAGCTGGGATGACACCCTCGCCTGGCTGCCGAGGAGCGGCCCTCAGAGCCGGCACGGCGGCAGCCCAGCCGAGGAGCACAAAGCGCTGATTAACGGCCCGACCCGATCCGCGGCTCGTGGCCACGGGATTATCTGCCGAGCGAGGCCCTCACCGATTCCAGCACCCTTGCAGGGCGGTGGGCTACTCGTTCTGCCGGCTGGTTGCCACCGCCACTCATCTCAGGGACTCAAGCGTAAGCGGATGAGGGCACGATGTCAAGTAAACGTGGGCTCTAAAACGCATGCCTGAAGAGCTATGAGCACCTGTTCATCTTTTGTACCTTGGAACACAACTCTTCTAATGAACATGTGCTCGTAAATTGTAAGGTATGCATTTTAGAGCACATGTTTACTGGACATTTTTTCTTATTTTTATCCATACATCCCAAAATATGGAGAGCAAACAGCTTGCAGTAGAAGAGATTTCTTTCACTATATTGAAAATCAAGAATATCACAAAGCTTTTAAGGTATGCGTTTTAAGGCCCATGTTTACTTGATATTTGTGCTTCTGTTATCGTGTACTCTCAGCAATGTAAGTTTGCGAAATCCTTTTTGATACATCCTATATACAGGGTGTCCCATTTATCTTGACCACCCTAAATAACTGTTTGTCCAGAAGTAAACTACAAAATGATTCAACCAAATGTTCTTTATCCATCAGAGGGACATTGTAATCTTTCTGGCTTATTCAGCCATCATATTAGGCTCCAAGAAGCTATTCCCAGGGCAGTGGAGATGCAAGAAGCATAGAGATGATGCAATGTGGGATGGGGTACCGGTGACAGATGTTAGATTCGGTACCATTCCCGTGAGAATGACCGCCTGCGTGATACTGCTGCTCTGTGATTGGCTGCTGTGTTCGGCAGTAGGGCGCCAAAACATTAAACTTTAGTTGCTATTATTAATTAAACCTGTCATCCAAATTACTTCATTTTTTAAAATAAACATCTCTCAACAGCCAGCTATCAATCAGTCATTTGAAAATTATTAAAATCAAAGTATTTTTAAAGCAAAAGACTGACGATATTACTGCCGATGCACTTCGGTACCGTTCGGGTCACGCCTTGCTGGCTTGGTGCACGAAGTGTCTCGGGCAGTCCGGCTCTCCAGTTCTGACCGTTCCAGTAGACAGACATGTTGTCTGTTATAGCAGTATTTGTTTCGTGCAATTTTATTTACTACAGTTCCGACCGTCGCTAGGTACAGACATGTTGTCTGTAATAGTAGTATTTGATTCATGTAATTTTATTCTCCAGTTCTGACGGTTCCAGTAGACAGACATGTTGTCTGTGGCAGGATGTATATGATGTTATTTTAGCCAGATATAATGACTGTGGAAAGATATGTTCAAAACGTGATCAAGAATAGTTTCTCGTGTCTACATCAATAAAACCGCGAGTGGCATCCCAAATGAGTTATAGTTTATTCGTAGCAGCAATTCCTAGGGAAGTTAATTTCTGCCTCAAGAAAAAGAATCCACGACCTGCTTGCTGTTTTCTGCGCTGGGGACATCATCATCGTGAAGACAGCAGGTTAGTGAAGTGTACAAGAACTTATGTATTCCACACAGGGCAGAGGAAACAACTAGGCACTTCACGTGTGCGCAGTACAAATGTGCTTAGTGACACGCCATCTGCAGAAATGCAGAGGAGGTAAAGAAGGATGAAAGTATTAACACTATCTCAGTTTTATTCCTTTTTTCTTGGCGTAACATCAATCAGCATGATTGCCTTCGTTGTAGCTTTCTATTTTAGAAAGATATGAGCAGCGGTATGACTTTTTTAAATGGCACCTTGTGTTTTTTACTCGGTAATTCATTGCCTCTCCTAAAGACCTATTCAAAAATGTATCACAGTGGATCATTCACTGAAACACAAAGTTATTAACTACATAACATAACACTCACTTTGACCCCGGGATGACAAACTCGTCCACTTGATGGAGTTTTCAGAAAACAAATGAAAACCAAGTAAACACATAACAGAAAATTGACTTTTACTCTGGTGTACCATTACCCAGGAGTAGAACATTCACAGATGCTCAAAGTGGTGACCCTGGACACCGACACACAGGTGCACTCGTTGAATGAAAGAATTATTTACTTCTTCCAGTGTTGCCTGCTGAAGAGAATTACAAGCAAGCAGGATACGTTCCTCTGGAGTTAGTGGAATATAGCAATAGACAACGTCTTTAATGCATCCCCAATGAAAAAATGCAGATGATTTAAATCAATGGGCCTAGCAGGCCAAGTATATGTTCCTGCTCGACCACTCCACCTGGCAGGATACCTTCAGTTCAGAATACGATGTGCACGCAAGGTATTATGCGCTGCACATCCATCGTGTTCATACCACATAAGCATTCTGGTTCTTAGCAGCACTCCATCCCGAAGAGGAGGAAGAATTCGTCTGAGGAAGATATCATATGCTGTGTCGGTTAGACTACCATTGATGAAATAAGGGCGAGTATTTGTAGTACCAAGTATCCCACACCAGACTTTAACTCTCCATTGACGCTGATGTTCCCCCTGTCTAATCCATCGTGGGTTGTCGCTGGACTAACAATGCATGTTCCTTGTATTTACCTGTCCTTTGTTTGAGAAGGAACATTCATCGGTAAATAGAACATTGGACAAGAACATCAGATTGGCGAGGATTTGCTGCTGTGCCCGCTGACAGAACAGTACACGATTCTGGAAGTCATTCCCATGCAATTTTTGATGTAGGTGTACATGGTAAGGATGAAACCGGTGACATGTAAGAATATGAAGTACACTGGTTTTAGGAATGCCAATTTCGTGTTCAGAAATGGTTCAAACTAACCTAAGGACATCACACACATCCATGCCCGAGGCAGGATTCGAACCTGCGACCGTAGCGGTGGCGCGGTTCCAGACTGAAGCGCCTAGAACCGCTCGGCCACTCCGGCTGGCATTTTGTGTTCAAGCTGTGGTGTGCTCACATGTGGAGTCATAGCAACAGAAGCGAGAACAGGAACTTCGGCAGCTTCGTCTGTGCGGGTGCTACGAGGATTGCGTTGTCGTGGGTTTTAACTTCCCGTTTCCTGAAGAGTCGCAACAAGACGAGATAACATTCGTCGGTAAGTTGGGTTCTTGTCAGGATATCGCTCTCTGTACTGTTCCGCTGCCTGTATAGCATTTCGTCTACCTTCAATAACAACAACAATAAAAGAAACGTTATGTCGATGCAGTTTGTAGGAAGGACAGCCTTTACTGTATGCCTACACTACACAACAGTATTTAAAGGGACTAAACTACTGTACTAAACGTACCCGTACACAAGAAAACAATATTGCAAATACCGTTCTGCTAACTTACGTTCCCATAGATGACAGCATTTCTATATTTTCTTCCTTGGTTTACATTCTACTCACACACCTCTTCAACTGACGATGGTTGTCGGAAAGGCGGGTGTGCATTCTACTTATGTTTACATTTGTCCTCTGTCAACGTCAGCACGTGGTTGTGTTCAGTTTCACCGAGTACCTGCACTAAGCGCTGGGAGCGTCAACGTCAACGTCGTATTATGCAATTAATAACGTTGCGTTTCAGTGATTGGTACACTGTGATACAATTTTGAATGTGTCTTTAGGAGAGGAAATGAATTGCCGAATAAAAAATAGAGAGTGCTATTTAAAAAAGTCATACCGCTGTTCATATCTTTGTAAAAAACAAAGCTAGAACGAAGGCAATAATTCTGATTGCTGATTGATGTGTCCCCCCCCCCCCCCCCCCCCCGACGGCTAAAGAACATTTGCTTGAAAAATTTTGTAATTTGCATCTGGACAAACTGTTATTTAGGGTGGTCAAGATAAATGGGACACCCTGTATGTATACGCTGAGGACAGTGATATCCGAGTATACAGATAGTAATCGTTCACAAGGTATAAAAGGGCTGTGCATTGGCGGAGCTGTCATATCTACTCAGGTGATTCATGTAAAAAGGTTCCCGACATGATTATGGCCGCACGCCAGAAATTAACAGACTTTGAACGCCGAATGGTCGTTGGAGCTAGACTCATGGAACATTCAGTTTCGGAAATCATTAGGGAGTTTAATATTCCGAGATCCACAGTATCAAGAGCGTGTCGAGAATATCAAGTTTCAGGCGTTACCTCCCACCGCTGACAGCATAGCGGCAAACGGCCTTCGCTTAGCGACAGAGAGGAGTGAAATTCGCTTAGGAATGTTACTGCTAACAGACAAGCAACATTGCGCTGCATAACCGCAGAAATCAATGCGGAAAGTATCCACTAGGGCAGTACGGCGAAATATGGCGTTAACGACCTGTGGGAGCAGACAACCACCGCGAGCGCCTTTTCTAACACCACGACGTCGCCTTCAGCGGCTCTCCTGGGGTCGTGACAACATCGATTGGACCGTAGACTACTGGAAAACTGTTGCCGGGTCAAACGAGTCCGATTTCAGTTGGTGATAGCTGATGGTAGGGTTCGAGTATGACGCAGGCTCACACAGAGACGTGGACCTAAGGCACTGTGAATGCTGATGGAGGCCCCATAATGATGTGGGCTGATTTTACATGAAACAGCCTACGCCCACTGGTCCTGCTGAGCCGATCGTTGACTGGGAGTGGATATGTTCGCTTACGTGGAGACCATTTGCAAACAATTCATGGAATGCCATGTCACCGGGTCACAATTGTTCGCGATTGCTTTGAAGAACACTGTGGACAGTTCGAGCGAATGATTTCGTCACCCCGGTCGCAAGACAACCCATCAACCCTTTATGGTACACAATCGTGAGGTCAGTTCGTGCACCAAGACCTGCATCGGCAAAACTTCATTAATTACGGACGGCTAAAGAGGGAGCATGGCTCAATATTTCTGCAAGGAACTTCGAAAGACATGTTGAGTCCATGCAACATCGAGTTGCTGCCCTACAGCGGGCAAAAGGAGGTCTAACACGATATTAGGAGGTATCCAATGACTTTTTTCATCTCTGTGTAAGGCACCGGTGGCTTCTGGCAGCTCGCTACACAAAATATATACAAATCAAAAAAGGTTTTCCGTCAGCCTGGTTCCCAGAACTCCTGAAGATAGACGTTGACTGTGGATATTGTATCAGAGACAGTCCCTTTCACTGTTCAGAGATGTCACTAAACCTACCCAGAGATGTAAACAACCATGCATGAGCAGCGCCTATTAGACGGAAGGGGTCCGACAGCCGATCAGTTCCAATCATTCCTCCAGGAAGGAGGTACACGGTTCGTGTTGTCTGTAGTTCAACCACGCCTAGACGGTCAATACCACGGTTCGATCGTGTCTGCATTGTTACTTTGTGCCAGGGAGCGCTGTCAACAAAGGAAGTGTCAAGGCGTCTCGGGGTGAACCAAAGTGATGTTGTTCTGACATGGAGGAGATACAGAGAGACTGAAACTGTCGATGACATGCCTCGCTCAGGCCGCCCAAGGGCTACTGATGTAGTGGATGACCGCCACCTACGTATTATGGCTCGGAGGAACCCTGACAGCAACGCCACCATGTTGAATAATGCTTTTCGTGAAGTCACAGGAAGTCGTGTGTCGACAAAAACTGTGCTCAATAGGGTGCATGATGCGCAACTTCACTCCCGACGTCCATGCAGCGCGGTACAATTGGGCCCAACAAAATGTCGAATGACCACTCAGGTTTGGCTGCACACGGTCTTCACAGTGATTTCAACCAGGCAATCGTCGGAGACGTGTTTGGAGACAACCCGATCAGGCTGACCGCCTTAGACACACTATACAGCGAGTGCAGCAAGGTGGAGATTCCCTGCTATTTTACGGTGGCATTATTTGAGGCCGACCTATGCCGCTGGTAGTCATGGAAGGTGCCGTAACGACTGTAAGATACGTGAATGCCGTCCACCGACCGATAATGCAACCATATCGGAAGCACATTGAAGAGGCATTCTTCTTCATGAACGACAATTCGCGGCCCCATCATGTACATCTTGTGAGTGACTTCCTTCAGGATAACAACAATGCTCGACAAGAGTGGCCAGTATGTTCTCCAGACATGAACCCCATCAAACATGCGTGGGATCCACGCCGAATCGCCGTTGAGGTATGGGACAATCTGGACCAACAGTGTCTTGTTGTTTTGGATAGTATGCCACGACGAATATAGGCATGCATCAATGCAAGAGGACGTGCTACTGGGTATTACAGGTAGCGGCTTGTACAGCAATCTGGACCACCCCCTCTGAAGGTCTCGCTGTGTGGTGGTACAACATGCAATGTGTAGTTTCATGAGCAATAATAAGGTAGGAATGATGTTTATGTTTATCCCTATCCAATTTTCAGTACAGGTTCCGGAACTCTCGGAAACGAGATGATCAGGGGTTGGAAGTTGAGGCCCTTAGTTTCAGTGCTGCTTAAGACTACGGAGGAACTTGACTAGGTTTTCGTTTACATATCTCCATTCGGTCGTTTCCCGATTAGGGTCCCTTACCTCAGATTAGTACTTTTACCGTTCTCCATCATCCCTAATCATCCCTGAAAGTGTGAAACATCGCCACGAAATCACCATGTGTACCTAGTGTCTCTACTAAGAGTCTCGTGTTTCAGCATATATTTGCAAGTTTGGTTTTGCAGTGTGTCAGCACAAATAAATACTGCTCGCCACATATTTCACGCGACACCCAGCGTCTACTAAACGCGTCGGTTTGTTTCCCGTTTCAAACAAAACGACTTTTAAATCGGAATTTTACGTGTCTATTCAATAGAGCGCTACGAGAATAGTCCAACGCGGTATTCATTTTATCGATATATGTTAACAGGAACGGTGAAACACGAAGAATAATCAGTACTCCATCAGCGAAGGAGCAGCGCCTCTGCGTGGCGGTAACAGTCAGCGCAGGCCGGGGCGGTGCCGCCACTGCTGAAGTGTTGGTTATTCTTCGTGTCTCTCTGTTCCTTTTAACACATATCGGTAAATCGCCTATGGTACTAGACTAATCCGTTAGAGCTCTATCGAATGGGCACGCATAACGCTGCTTTAAGAATAATTTTCTTTGAAATGAGAAACAAAACCGACGCATTCCGTCGACATTGGGCTGACTCCAGCTACATGTTCCAAAAACAAAATAGCAAATATCTTTCTGAACACCACAGAAAATACGCCTGATAACTCTTAGACCAGATATCCAGTATATACACTAGCTCCCTTGGCTTGGTGCAATGCACTTTCTCACTACCTGTTTCATGTAATAAACAACATGATCAAGGGACAGTTTGCTCTTCATACTGTTAAAGTATTCCAAGTCAAGTAAGTACAGGGAAAATATCAACAGGTCGTTTCTGTAAATTTTATGATGTCACCCCTTCTCACCCGCATCCCCAAGCATCTAGGTCTAGTATGAGGTATTTTTTATACTGTTGAAATTGCAGCCAATGCTTCTGATTCATATTTTATGTCAGTCTTTTCCACCTCCACTCTCACAGTAATTTTTGCCAGGCAGCAAGAGATAAGTGTGACAAGTCTGGTGGAAATCGCTTCACGCCTTACACAGATAAGCTTATATGTCACTTTGTTTGCCTTCTCTGACCCCTTTCCTACCCCTAGTAGTGAGACTTGATCAGGATTGTCACCAATGAGCCTAGAGACGATAAAAAACACGGTTTCGATAAACTAAAAGTGTCGTCAGACACTTTCTGCAGCAGGTAATATACGCACATTCCATCTGCACGGGTTGTGACGCAATCCGCCAATCACAGCCAACGTGTAGGAACTCAACTGAAAACACAGTGCAGGCATACATGACTTTAAAGAATAAATTCCTCCTCTCCCTCCCTCATTCCTACGGAAGGTACGTGGTTCTTCCTCCCACAGTACTTCTTTGTGGGCAGTAAGTGATGTGTGTTCCAAGTTTGGTTGACAGCGGTACAGTGGTTCAGCAGTTGTGGGAAGTACAAGTATAGATACATAAATGTAATTATACGGGCAAAATCACGTAAACCTTGCACCGCAAATATCTCTGAAATGAAAAATACGGTTGACGTGCTGTTCTCACAGAATAAATCGATAGTCAGGGGCTCGTACTGTTAGCCAATAAACAGATCTAGTAGTACTTAGCAAGTATTCGCTTCGTGCAAAAATACCCTTTTTAAATGGAATAATGACTATTGACACTAACAGATTAAAAGTAAATTAAATTAGAATTCCAGTGGTGTTTGTTGCAGGATTCTAGTGCGAGTCGTTCACAAGATATCGTATTTGGAACAGTTTGCACACGGACCCTATTTGCACCATTCAGCCTGCATAGTTGCTTGGTAAATGTTGTTATGTTTTCTTACAGTGTGCATGTGCGTTCCTTGAGCGCATTGCGACTTGTTAGTTAGTATGTGAGTGTCACAGCAGCAGGTCGCGAGTGGACGATGGGATTGCCAATACAGAAAACGTCGACATGCTCGTGGTGTATGGAGATTGTAGGAAGACTGCAGTTCGTTCTTGTACGGTGTCTGCTGCGAGATATCCTTATTCACGTCAACCATTTCAGCAATTATTTATCAACCTTTTAAACCAGTTACGCGAAAGAGGTAGTGCCGCACCTACACAACGTAACTGAAGGTAACAAATGACGGCAGAAGAGGGAGAAATTAATGTTCTTGCAGCTGTTGCAGTTGATCCGCACGTTAGCTCCCTCGCAGTCGCACAAGGAAGTGGCTTGAGTCAGGCAAGTGTTCTACGCATTCTCCATAGACATAGGTTCCACCCCTATCACATCTCTTGCATTCAAGAGCTGCATGGAAACGATTATGAAAATCGTGTTACCTTCTGCACAAGGTCATCAAGACATTATACCCCGGATGTACCGTACATCTTGTATAGTGATGAAGCCACATTTAGCAACCATGGCTGGGTAAATCGTGGAAACATGCACCATTGGTCTGTGGACGATATCCGTTGGCTTCGTAAGGTACAACGTCGGTGTCCATGGAGTGTAAATGTGTGGCGTGGGACAGTGATCCACAAGCTCATACAGCTGTATTTCATAGACGGAAGACTGAACATACACAAGTATCGCAACATCCTGACACACTATCTTCCACGGATGCCACAAGATGCACGTGTGTAGACTAAGAGAAACCTATGGTACCAACATGATGGCTGTCTAGCACACAGCGCACAAAGTACTACAGTAATTCTTCACGAATTGTTTGCAAATCATTGCATTGGACACAGAGGACATGTTCTTGACCAGCCCATTCCAGGATTTGACGACTGTAGACTGTTTTCTGTGGGGCAAGCTGAAAGAGGCTGTCTAGAGAAAATACCAAGTGCACTCGATGATATGCAACGACGTATTACTGCAGCCTGTTCTGACATCTCTGATGCAGTGCTAGCACGTGTGCAACATGGTTCGATACCAGTCTGGAAGCGTGTGTTGCCGCTGCTAGTGGTAATTTTAAACACAACCTGTGACAGTCTGTTGTCTCGTTATTGTGTGTACTTATGTCCCTTTAGTGGGTGCTTCCACGTGTATTGTACGAGTGTCGGCGTGGGAACTTTCCAAAATACAATACCTCGTAAACTACTTGCACTAGATCCCGCGACAAACACCACTGACAATCTAATTTACTATACTTTTAGTTTGCTAATGTCAATAGGCATTGTTCCATTTAAAAAGGGTATGTGTGCACAAAAAAAAAGTACTTTGTAAGTATTATTACAATCTGTTGATTCACTAAAAATACAAGACTGTGATTTCCAGTCCATTCAGTGAAACCCTACATCAGTAGCAGTTTCCATTTCCGCAGTATCCGTGGAAATGTTTCAGTGATTCACATTTATACTAGAGAATTTGGAATGCGTCACAATTGTTGATTATGTATGGGAACTGGATATAAATCCTAAACCCCTGTCCCCCTTCTCTCTGTCCATCTGTCCCTCCCCCATGCCTTTCTCAATCTCCTCCCCCTTCAACCTATGTGCATCTCCTCCTCCCCTCTCTTTGTCCATTTCCTCCCCTAGCCTTTGACCTCTTACATCTCTCTCTGATCTTGAAACACATTTGTTGTCAATGCAAACGAAACCTTGATTGCGAAGTGAAGTCGCATAAAATGAATGGGTAAATCGGTCGGGCTCATTGGTATACTTGGTATAAGAGACTCGTCTCCAGCTGCTGGATCTGTAGAATAGAAACTGGAATGAAAGTATATATTGAACCGGGGACCTAGAAACGACGAAGAGGCTTCGTCCCACCGTAGCCCTCAGTGGTTCACACCCCTACAACAGGCCACAGCAGTCCACTCACATCACCGCCGCCCCACACCGAACCCAGGGTAATTGAGTGGTCGCTTGTGTCTTACGTCTGCACGCGTGATTTCCACTCCACTAAATATCCCTAGGTCCAGTGTTTTCGATGTGTTAGTGAAGTGGAAACGTGAAGGCACACGTACAGCACAAAAGAGTAGTGGCCGACGTCGTCTGTTGACTGACAGAAACCGCCGACTGTTGAAGAGCGACGTAATGTGTAATAGACACCTATCCAAACTATCACACAGGAATTTCAAACTGCATCAGGATCCACTGCGAGAACTATGACGCTACTAGGCGGGAGGCGAGAAATTTTGAATTTCATGGTCGAGCGGCTGCTCATAAGCAACACATCACGCCGGTAAATGTTATGCGACGCCTTGGTTGGTGTAAGGAGCATAAACATTGCACGATTGAACAGTGGAAAACCGTTGAGTGGAGTGACACAATGTGGCCATCCGATGGCGGGGTCGGATACGGCAAATGCCCGGTGAACGTCATCTGCCAGCGTGTGTGGTGCTAACAGTAAAATTCGGAGGAGGTGGCGTTATGGTGTGGTAGGGTTTTTCATGGAGGGGGCTTGCACCTCTTGTTGTTTTTGCGTGGAACTATCAAAGCAAAGGCCTACATTTCTGTTTTAAGCACCTTCTTGTTTCCCACTGTTGAAGAGCAATTCGGGGATGGCGATTGCATCTTTCAACACGATCGAGCATTTGGTAATAACGCATGGCCGGTGGCAGAGTGGTTACAAGGCAATAACATCCCTGTAATACACTGGCCTGCACAAAGTCCTGACCTAAATCCTATAGAACACTTTTGGGATGCTTTAGAACACCAACTTCGTGCCAGGCCTCACCGACCGACATCGATAGCTATCCTCAGTGCAGCACTCCGTGAAGAATGGGCTGCCAGTTCCCATGAAACCTTGCAGCAGTTGATTGAACAGATGCCTGCGAGAGTGGAAACTGTAATCAAGGCTAAGGGTGGGCCAACATCGTATTGAATTCCAGCATTACCGATGGAGGGCGCCACGAACTTGTAAGTCATTTTCAGCCACATGTCCTTATACTTTTGAGCACATAGTGTATATGGCGATCTACTCAGAAACGAACAAAATTCAAATCCAATAGTGTAATCTGCGAACACCGAATGTAGGAGGCATTACTCTTACCTATTTAATGGGTTTCTGCTGAAATGCTAATCATTTGCCTGTCCAAACAGCGTGCAATACACTCCATAACAATTTTATGCTTGTAACAGGCTGTTTCCCTCGTGTTGTGCTATTGTATTTTCCAGAATGGTTCAAATGGATCTGAGCACTATGGGACTCACAATCTGCGGTCATCAGTCCCGTAGAACTTATAACTACTTAAACCCAACTCACCTAAGGACATCACACATATCCATGTCTGAGGCAGGATTCGAGCCTACGACCGTAACGATAGCGCGGTTCCAGATTGAAGCGCCTAGAACCGCTCGGCCACACCTGCCGGCTATTGTATTTTTAATGGAAATACTGGGTGTCTCTCCTAAGATTCATTGGGGTGTTATCTCTGATGTTACGGTACAAATTTTACAATTCGTTTTTGCAATTTGTAGCTGGAGTCACCCAGACAAATACTGCTCATCAAGTCTTTCATGCTACTACCCGTGTCGACAGAAGGCGTCGTTTTCTTCCCCTTTAGGAATAGAATTACTTTTTAAAGTGAAATTTTACTTGCCCATTCGATGTAGCGTTCGCTTACTCGTTACTTGCAATATTAATTTTAGCGACGTGTAATTGCATGGAAAGTGGAACATGAAGAATAAGCAGTACTGCAGCACCGACTGACCAACACCCTGGACCGCGCCGACAGCTACCGCCATGCAGCATCTCTGCTCAATCGCTTCTGGAGTACTGGTTATCCTTCCTGTTTTAATATCAGTGTTATTACATACCGATGAATCAAACCTCGTGCTAGACTAATTCGTTACTCCATCGAACGGGCTCATTTCGGTATGTACAGCGATGTTCTTGATATGTAAAGTTTTTTCCCTCCAATAGAAATCATCTGCTTAAAGTATTCCATTTACAGCAGTATCCAGTTAAACTCAACATTCTCCTTTATTCTGAGTTTGTAGACTCGTTAAGAAAACGAAAGTGGTTGGTCCTGTGAGCTGTGAATTTTCTTGAATGCTTACACTAACGACAACTGCTGGAGGCAACTATTTGTCTTTACAAAAGTTAAATATCAAATGGCGTTGTGAGGTACTAATAATCATAACAGTTTGTTTAGTTCTTAAATATTTCATACCAAAAATACAGTTCCTCATATTTTCTCTACGATTCACATTAATCGGATTATCAATCAGTGATAATATTCGTCTGTATTGCTTTACGGCTATCTGTAACTGATAATAACTCTTCATAAAAGAAACACGGCCAATTTGTAAATGATCATTTATCCTTTTTTTTGCATTTTAAGCTCTCTTTCCTTACTGGAATCATATCGCTGACAATTGTGGCAGATATACGTTTCTCAATATTTGTAAAATTGAAGATTTTTTTGTTCTCCGGAACATATAAATTCATCTATGGCTTTTCTATTTTGTGTATGATGCAACTAAGGCGAAAAACGAGAATGCCATTTCTATTACTTTTTATACAGGGTGTTTCAAAAAGGACTTTACAGATTTAAAAATTACTATAAATTACTTCACAGTACCTACAAAAGTGACTGTAGTGTCAATTTGTAGAGAAATACATCAAGTTTTGTCTCGCGTAGTTCGCTAGTGCCGAATCGGACCGTAAGCGGAAGTTGCGTTATGTATGGCTGCCTTCACTGGACCCGAGCTTGCTAGCTTTGTGTTTTGGTTTGAAGAATAGAAATCGACGGCAACAGTGTAATTTCCGTACCAAGTAAGCTAAAGGTCCTTATAGTAAGCCTATAGTTTATGTGTGGCATAAATCTTTCGTAGAAACAGGGTGCTCGGTAAGACATAGGAAATCGTTGAGCGAGTGAGACGATATTTTGTCAACAGCCCTACGAAATCGACCCGCAGTGCATCTCGCGAACTGAAAATCCCACATACGACTGTTTGGTGTGTTTTGAGAAACCGTTCGCGTTTGAATCCATACAGATTGACGATCTACAAGCAATAAAAGACACTGATAAAATTGTCCACGACAACTTCTGTGTGGATATGTTAAGTCGATTACATGGTGATAAACATTTCTTTGGACAAAATCATCTTTTCTGGCAAGTCGACTTTTGACTTAAGCGACAAGGTTAACACACATAACTGTAGGATTTGGGGCAGTGAGAATCCAAATCAAACATTGAAACATGTTCGTGATAGCGCTAAACTTAACGTCTTTTGTGCATTGAGCAAGAACAAAGTGTACAGCCCCTTTTCTCCGTGAGAAAACCATCAACAGGGTAGTGTACTTAGACATGTTACAAAAATTTTTGATACCACAGGTGGATGAAGATCAGCAAGAACGAAATGTTTACTTCGTGCAAGATGGTACACCACCTCACTACCAGGTTGACGTCCGGGATTTTCTCTGTGACCGCTATCCAGGTCAGTGGTTTGGCCATGATACGCCAAATGCATCCCCCCCCCCCCCCACCCGTCTACCAGACCTGACACGTGACACGACTCTATTTTTTTATGGGGATTCGTAAAGGATGTGGTGTGTGCACCTCCTGTGCCGGTTTCTCTATCTGAACTCAGAGCAATAATTTACGCCGCCACTGAGCAAGTTCACCTGCACAGCGAGTTTGGGAAGAAATGGACTTCTGATGGAATGTGTATAGGTTAACAAACGGAAGCCACACACATCATCTTTAGTGTAAGGCAAAAAAAAAGAAAACACTTGATCTGTTTCCCTACAAAATAACACCTAACCCAGCTCTATGTCTTCTTTCAATAAATTTGTATCAATTTTTAAAGTTGTAAACCTCTTTTTGGAACACCGCGTACAATATAGTTAAACAGTTAGAACATGACCAGTGTTTATAAGCTCAGTTTTCTTTTTAGGAGTATGGTGATGGTTTGAGAAGTAATTGGCCTCTTCTATACGTCAATTCACTAGTTCGTTATTTTTTTTTAAGGTTGATACAGCTTTTAACAAGCTCCTTTTGAAATATCGGTTCATCCCCCCCCCCCTCCCCACTAATTGGCTACAGGCAGTTGTCTGAACAAGGTGTGATGCGTGAATTCTCAAAAACAGAAAAAAATCGTGTATCGAGCACTGTGTAAGTTTATTCTGTAAACGAACAATTGACATCCACCGTATTTTACTCAAAATTCAAGAATAAAGATTTTTTTGGAAAAGAGTATTTGACGGGTACCGAAATTTTTTCTAACTCCATGAATGTGCATGGTGACTCTTCTCGTTCACGTTCCACCACGAGAATATTCGTCGCCATACCTTAACAGGGCAGTGCAAGAATCAAGATGATGCTAGTGAGAGCAACTACATCAGAAACAGCCAAACAAATCTTCACGTTATTGTCTTGAGAGATTGGAGTATGAAGGTACGTGAAGTTGCCAGGTTTTAGTGATTTCAAAAGAACACATGGGCCGAATTTTGCGTGAAGAAGGTCTGTGCAAAACGGATGCGTCCCCTGTTCATAGCGGATCATAAAAGAAAGCGCTCGACAACAAGAGAAACTGAAGACTAGGAAGACTGCCAGTTCCATCGTGTTAATGCCCGAATAAATGAGAGAGACGAAGATAGCAACCAGTGCTCGCTCCATTGTTAACAAGAACTGCTCGACTTTAATTTTTGCAACACACTGTCGGTTTACAAGCGGTACTTCTAAGTTTATTGTGACCTAATTTACAATATAACCGAATAAAAAAACACTGATCGTATAGTTCAGGTTCATTTCTCGTAACCATCTTGTGTAGAGTGCACTCAGGTAAATGTGATAGATTTTCGCCAACTTTTGGAAGACTGTCTAATCGACACACTGATTGCGGTTCCCAAAGGCACCAGGGTTCAATCCCACTGTGCACAACTGGGACAACATTGGCCTCAACTGGACCTAACGATATTAGCTTCTTCTCCGATCGTAACGCTTTCGTGAAACGTGACGTTATACCTGCGCAAATGGAAAGACAACAGAACACCGACAATATTTATTTTTCGTCAATATTTATTTCTGGATTTTATTTTGTAATGACATGCAATTTACACGCATCCTCACTGGAATTTTTGATGTGAACACCTCATGTCCTCGTCCTTGAGGATAGTTCAACTTACGCATAAACAAATGTAACACAGCATCAAAAAGCAGAAACCTCCATTATTGTATGATTACACTCAGAACAATACATTGACATGTATGAAATATCTAGGAGAATGCGTTGGGAGCGAATTAAAGTGGAATGGTCACATATAACTAGTCACTAAATGAGATTAATTGGATGGCTCTCCTCAGAAACAGTAGTTCACCGACAAAGGACTTAGCATACAAAACCCTTGTTCGACCTATACTTGAGTATTGTTAGTCAGCCTGGGATCAGTACCAAATGGGATTGATAGAGAGTACAGAGATGATCCCAAGTAGAGCAGCACATTTCGTTACAATTGGTTTAGCAAGCGAGAAAGCTTCACGCAAATGCTAAGCCAACTCCAGCGGGAGACGGTGCTAATGTTGAAATAAACGTAATTGACCCGTGTATGTTTCTGGTGCTGCTTATATGTTTTAAGTATAGCGAGAACGTCATGTTATTCGAATTTTAGCTATCCATTTGAGCAGTATACCAGGATATTTTTATATGGAAAAATTCACAGACAGTTTGAAGCAAAAAATTTTGAGCACATGTTAAGTACCAATCCGTCTATACTTTCATTAGTTGGGTGAAGTAATTCACACTTCACATAAGGTAAAGTACTAGGGAAGGCCTTTTTCACGTTTACTAATTTCTATATGTAGTACCTGACCTGTTTTCATTTTATTACTCAAAGAAAATCTCGTTGTTTGAAGCTCTTAGTCTAAAACCGTGTGTACCTTTTTTTGTGTCCATAGTGTCTTAACACTAAAGGACAGTGATGTAACTGGGTAATAGGTGAGCATATGTACGACCAACCTACTACCGTTTCCACTACTAGTGGCTATTTGATTAAAGAAAGCCTCCACCGACATAGTAACCAGATGCCGTCAAAGACGAACGAAGAGCCCTTTCTAAAATATTCCTGCTATCCCACATTTTAGCAAGGAAAGAAAAATATAGCTTCCGTCACATTCACGGAATAAGTTGGCATTCAATAATACCAACTTTTAACAACGCAATTACTTTTCCATTTCTTACAAACTGACGACAGCGGTGACAGCGGCTTTTAAATTTGCAGAACGTTCTTCACGAAGTTGGCACGCCTGGCCGCAGAGACTGAGTTACCAAAGTCCGTGACGGGTTCCATGCCTAATTTATTCCGCTAATTTAATTTTCGGGAGGCTGCCGCTACGCGGACTCGGCCGATCGGAATTCTAATTTACCTACAGCTTGCAACCTCAGACCTGTGCCGCACCTTTCTGCTGCTCTTCTTCCCTCTCCCTCCCCCTCCACCTTTCTCCAACCCTTCAATCCACCACACCCTTTCTCTCTCTCTCTCGCTCTAACACTCACTCTATCTCTCTCTCTCTCTCTGTCTGTCTCTCTCTCGCTCTACTCGCTCTATAACTATCTCTCTCTTTCTCTCTCCTTCTCTTCCCCTCCTCCTCTCTTTTTCCCCTCCCTCGGTTAGAACTTCTTCGTTTCGCACCTTTCTTATATTTGTTGTGCATTCATTCACTTGCCCATACCAGTGCAGTTCCAAAACTTATGACTTCTAAAGTAATTGGTATCCCAACGATTTGCCCTTCTCGCAGCGTGCGACTCACAGTGCATTGTTCTTCACTTGCCGTCACTGCCTGTTTCTCTGCTTCACTGCGAGGCAGGTCAGTAGACTAGCAATTTTCACGTCCCGAAGTCTATGTATAAAACAAATCCTCACAATATGAAACAAGTCAACTGATTCACTACAACCTGTCTGTGAATAGACGGTGACTATTTACGTGGTAATTTTACACACACTTATATTTTGTTCACTTACATCAAAACTGATTAACTGTAGCATACACGGACGTTACTGAGTCAAGAACTTCTCCGTAATGCACCAAGATTTTAGTTCATATCTTTTAAAGCAGATTATTTCTGTTTGCCTGTTCTCAGCCGTACAGCTCCCCAACTTTTGCGGCTAGAATCTGTTCTAGAGGGAGATTGTTCAAATGGCTCTGAGCACTAGGAGACTTAACATCTGAGGTCATCAGTTTCCTAGAACTTAGAACATCCTAAACATAACTAACCTAAGGACATCACACACATGCACGCCCGAGGCAGGATTGGAACCTGCGACCGTAGTGGTCGCGTGGTTCCAGACTGAAGCGCCTAGAACCACTCGGTCATACCGGCCGGCCTCGAGCTAAATTTACAAAATTATCTGGGGATACTAACCTCGCTGTACATGAGGACATTCCTGCACTCAATAAAGCAGACTTCGCTCCCGTCATCAACCTCTGAAAGTGCAAATGTTTGGAGGACAACGGGGCAACAATGGCAGACCCATGGACAGAAAGACTGCAGAACATCGCTGTCCCAGAACGACTGAAAATGATGTGCGCTTCGACCTAGCCACCAGGTTGTGAAGAGCATCGCAAGATCTTAAACTTTCTGTCAAATTAACACTGTGTGCCTTACCAAGACTCGATCTCGGGACCTTTGTCTCTCTCGGCAAGTGTTATACCGACGTAGCTACCCAAGCCACGAATCATGACCCGTTCTCAAAGCTTTACTTCCAACAGTACCTCGTCTCCTACCTTCCCAACTTCAGAGAAGCTCTCTTGCGAAACTTGGAAGACTAGCACTACTGGAAGAAACGATATTGCGGAGACATGGTTTGGACACCGTTTGGGGAATGTTTCAAGAATGAAATTTTCACTCTGCACCGAAGAGTGCGCTGATATCAAACTTTGTGGCAGCTTAAAACTGTGTGCCGGCCCCAGACTCGAACTCGGCACCTTTCCCTATCGGAATGAGAGCTGGAGAGTGGGCAGTTCGTCGTGCTGGGATAGCTCAGTTTGTAGAGCGCTTACCCGCGGAAGGCAAAGGTCCCGAGCTCAAGTCTCGGTCCTGAACACAGTTTCATATCAGCGCACACTTTGCTGCAGAGTGAACATTTCGTTAGGGATCGCAATATCTAATCGGCACTGCACACAATAGGGTCAAATAATGAAGTTATGCTGACTCAAGGTACAAACGAATATTAACAATATCGCTCAGCTGTGAAACGCAGAACGACAAGCGACTGATCGCATCACACTTACGCGATCAAAACTATCCTTTCCTGGCCATGTAGTGACCCTGTTGGCAAGAAAGAAATTAATTGTGATGTTCAGTAGTTGTATATACGTCTTTGACCAACTCTACTTTGTAAATACAGTAGGCCGTGCGGTTCTGGCGCTGCAGTCCGGAACCGCGAGGCTGCTACGGTCGCAGGTTCGAATCCTGCCTCGGGCATGGGTGTGTGTGATGTCCTTAGGTTAGTTAGGTTTAAGTAGTTCTAGGGAACTTATGACCTAAGATGTTGAGTCCCATAGTGCTCAGAGCCATTTGAACCATTTTTAAATACAGTAAATTAAATTAAGTTTATGATTTCTTTTTCTATGTGTTAAAAACGTGTATATTTCTTGGTTCAAATGGTTCAAATGGTTCAAATGGCTCTGAGCACTATGGGACTTAACATCTGTGGTCATCAGTCCCCTAGAACTTAGAACTACTTAAACCTAACTAACCTAAGGACATCACACACATTCATGCCCGAGGAGGATTCGAACCTGCGACCGTAGCAGTCGCGCGGTTCCAGACTGAGCGCCGAGAACCGCTAGACCACCGCGGCCGGCTCTATATTTCTTGTTAAGGAGAAAAGTTTTCTTGTGTAATGTTGTGCTAGCCATACGCTAAATAATATAATAAATACCGACAATATCCCATAATTAGCTCGTATGTGAATACATATATAATGTGTCTATAATTCGTCTCTTCGTTAGTGGTGGAGATCGCTTTCAATACAACTCTTGCTTTTACAAAGACTGTGATAATTTTATAGTGTGATAAATTTTTAACAATGTACTTCAGTAGACAATAAATATATTATGAGACTCTTACATAGGTCTAGTTGCTTAAACAATTGTCTAAAGGAGATTACCTGACTTTAAACTACACAAAATCCGAATTACAAATTTTTGTGAAAATAAAACTTCGTTTCTAAACGTGGAACTGAAACACAATATAATTTTAATTGGCAACAGAAGAGAAGCACGCATATGAAATTACCTCCAGATATTCACAAATACAGAAGAACGTATGTAGAGCAAAGCCTAGAACTTTGATCTTTTAAGAGATTCTGTAATGTGCAGCTTCCAGTTAAGGATTTTTCAGGATGCACGGACATGAGTGTTTACCAATCTATTTCGCACTATGCCTTTTCTTCGCGCTCGGCTGTTGCCACCGAAATTGTATCCTGTTTATATAGACAAATATAGCCTAGTGTACACTTCTAATGTTTCAGTAGGAACATTCTTAATAAGATGAGTTTGCATCAGTTGCTTAAAATCGAACGATAAAATTCAAACTTTTGACCTAAGAAATATTTTCGGCTGCAGCATCTGTCTCTGTTGACTGTTAAGACAGTAGTTTTCATTCGATGATAATTATTACGTCATTGATGGGCTCTGAGTGCGCTACATTGTAAGAAGTTAATCACGTCACCTTTCTCGATGAAATCATTTAACGTCCACAATTAAATGGGTTCTCTCGCTATGCTATTCCTGAAGCTGTTTGCTCGTGTGACAACTATTGTATTTTAAATTACACGGGTTTGCGTAATTCGGAGAATATTCTCTATCTCAGAAAGTTGACCAATAAATTTGGTAATTTAAAACTATGCAAAGCAAAAGGAAAGATGCCAACATAACATAAAACTTAATTTAAGATAATTTACGTTTGAACAATGGACATGAGGAAATAGAGAAGGAATGTCCTGACACGTAGGTCATTAGAGGGGGCCCTAGTTAGCGATGGACATGAACGAGGGAGCAGTTTGGCAGCGGCCTTGTTGAACGGCTGATGCTGACACTGCAAGCCCAACCGGTTTAACAGAGCGTTAACCGAAAGACAGTACCCCATACTCTAAGGTGTTCACGCCAAGCGTTGTATACATGTAGTAAGACGTGAGAGAAGACTGAGTATTGTTATTGAGATGCATGAGCTGTAAATGAGCGTATATGTTGCAATATGTTTAACTGCTGCTGGGAGAGATACAGTGGCAGTTACGAGAATCACAGCTAAGCTGGCGGCAGAAGCGGCGGTGTCTCGTGGTCAGTATGAAAATTTATGGACGCCACGCCTAAGAGAATCGCAATTGGACCAGAATTCTACACATCAGTTAAGTTGTAACAAGCCACAAGTCGCAGTGAATTAAACTATGTTACTATGAAGTACATTATTGTAAGGAGGCCGAAGCGTAGTTGATTTTGAGGTGCAGGAGGAGGTACGGTCAATATTCAGGCATATGGCAGCAGCTATCATTCGAAGAGAAAGAATTTAGTACATAATTGCTCTGAAATACATATATTAAGAGCTACGAATATTTGTTCATCTTCACTACTGTGAAACACATCTTTTCTACTAAATGTATTCTCATTTCGTTAAGGTATGCATTTTAGAGATCACGTTTACTGGTCTTTTTTTTTCTTTTTTTGATCCGTGCTATCACTTGCGAAAATATGGAAAGCGAAGTGCATGCAATAGGTGTGTTTTACAGTATCGAAGGGGAACAAGTGTTCATAGCTCTTAAGATACGCATTTTGGAACTCTTACTTACTTGACTTCATTCCTCGAAATGATTGTTCCTAGCTTACCCCTGGATATTGACCACTACTCCTACAATATCTGTCATTGTGTACGTGAGAGTTGGGCTATGTCTACAGTCTCGCATCCATAGAAGACGTGCAGCCCGCAAGAGTCTTTTTGTATACAGTTAGTGGTAACGTATTTTAGAAACACAACGCTATGTATATCCCGAATAGCTTCTGAGCTGATTACCACATGTAGTTCTGTACTGGAATGAAACTGGAATAGAAATATAGAGCCTAAAGAAGCAGAGATTTTGTTTGTTTAGCAGATTACAGTGACGCGTTCGAGTAGAAGTTGTTTACGTTTTATCATTTTGTAGGGAAATCACTAGAAAAAGGCTGTAGGTTTACGTGAGAGTGAAATAACCGAGTTGCTCTGAATGCTATACCACGACTGCGTAAGAAAGGAAGTAATAAATTTGTTTTGGTTTAAAAGTTGGAAACATTGTACTAAAGGCAGCGTTCGGTAGAGGAACAGTTTTGATCCGAAGATTATTTGTACTAGTATGATAGCGTCTTCTCATAAAACAATATCAACGAGTCGATGGTTTGTGGACAATAACATCGCTGAAATGGGCTTTGCTACGCAGAGTTCCAACCTGAACGTAATGGAACAACTCTGAGATGCGTTAGAACGTTGACTTTGCTCCAGACTCCAGTGCCCAACGTCACTAGGTTCTCTGGTTACTCCTCTTGAGGAAGAATGAACTGAAATTTCTCCACAGACATTCAGATACCTCACTGAAAGTGTGAAACACGTATGTAACGCAGCAGCGATGGCGAGGCATTGTAGCATCTGTGACCAGAGAGTATGCGCTTGACCGCGCGAGTGTTGCGAGCGGTTCTCAGTCTGTCAGTAGCAGTCGTTGCGAGGTAGTAGTCGTTGCGAGTCTGTCAGTTCAGTCGTTGCGAGTCTGTAGTCGTCATGCAGAACGGTCGGTCAGTAGTAGCAGCCCAGTGCGGTTGTGTGATGTAGGCGGTCGGCAACACTGGTCAAGATGAGGAATAAGGTATACTGTTAATTAATATAATTATTAGATAATGAAAAATTTTATTTATTGTAATTATTCTCCAACAAGTCTCCCAATAATAATTTTTTATTTCAAAAGCATTTTTTCAAAAATTTAATTTTTTATTGAACTCAAGATTTCGTTGCACTTCCCATTTCATTCCACTTCTTTTGAAGAAAAATTCCACTAAAATCACAAAAAAAGAGAATATTATTATTTGCAATGCAGTTCCTCCAAGCAGTGCGCAACAACAAGAGTAGATATGTGACATCTATTTATTCTGAGGTAAGACTTTAATTCTGATTGTTTTACACAGGGCCAAAGACCGATATTCCGGTTTAATTGAATTTCCTTGTCACTGAATGGACTTTACTTTTGAAGGATTTATATTTGAGTCAGATTGCGTATTTCACATTTTTGTTGGCATTGTCAATACATTTCATTGTGGGCAGGTTACGCTTAGAGCAATGTATATTAGCATTCTTAAATAATATTGTCCATAATTTTTCGAAATTATTGTGGGGACGTTACACTTGGCCCCCATTTCTATTAAGTATTGCTATTACTTCTTTTAAAATTGCTGTGGGGAGGTTACACTTGGCGACACCCAGTCCAGGATCGTATTTCGTTGAGAGTCTTTTGAGCGACAGTCAGATATCTGCTCTTATTTGCTTAGATAATTAGGATTTGGCGCAACGCTTTTAATAATATTGTGACTTTCTTTCTACAGGTCAACGGCAATTTGCTGCTTTGTTGTATTTGTGTGTTGCTTTTGCATTGTGCTTATTTGTTTTGTGAAAAATTTTGACTATTGTAAAAATGCCGCGAAAGACTGTGAATAGTGTATCGCGAAGTATTGTGAATGAAATTACCGACTTAAACAACGTGACCGATAGTAATTGTGATACGCAACGTAATGATGACAATCCTGCGTTCACTAACAATCAGTGCATTCCAACCACTAATGATGACTTTCACCTTAATGATGAACAAACGAACTCAATTGTCTCGTCTGTTAACTTGACGACAATTGATGACGCAGAATGCTCTATGGTAATGAGCGCTGCAGAGCTTAACACACCCGATTTGGAAAATTCAAGTAACGTACAGGCAAATTTGTCTAAAGAAAGTGTTCAGGATACACAAAGTACGACGGATTTATTTAATTCCGGAACAGTGTCTGACAATGTACATCCGACTGATAAACGTTTTTGTAAATTACAGAATGACCAAATGGTCACACAAAACGCGACAATTGTAGATACACCATCAAACAGTAGTGAGAATAAAGTAGGTAATGTTACTTTGGAACAATTTATGACAATAATGCTACAGTCTAAGAACAAAAATGACGAAAATTTCAAACACTTAAATGAAAAACTTGACAATAATAACGAAAATCTCAAACAACTTAATAAAAAATTAGACGACAATTCCAGACAGCTTAGTGAACAAATTCGAGACGTTGCCGCGCAGTGCCATGACACTAAGGAACAGTTGCGCGTGGAAATTGAGGCTTGTTCACAAAAAAATAGCGAAGAAATAAAGTCTGTTGCGCAAGAATTAAGGGAAATGCAAACAGCCGCGACAGATACACTCAGAGACGAAATTAGCGGAGTCGCTAAACAATGCTCTGAAAAAGCTGCACAATTACGGGACGAGTTTAGAGCAATGACGGTAGAACTTTCGCGCACTATGGACGCAAAGATAGACACGAAATTCGAACAGCAGAACACTCAGATTAACGAGCGCTTTAATCAGCACATACAGAACAGTGATACGCGTTTCCGCAGATTTATTCAAGATCAAAACAAAGTAAAACGACAAGTCATGGAAACAATCACTGCACAAAGACAAGAGGACAAACGTAAAATATTCGCGAAAGCGAAGACGTATGTAGACAATAATATTACTACAGTGTCCGACAAAATTAATACCATAGAACATTTGAACGCGGAATTACGAGATGAAATTTCTGATCTTAAAGCAAAAACAGATACACACACAGTAAATATTCAAACAGTGACAGATAGATTCGAACAACTAGATCTAACACAGGATTGCGATGTCATCAAAGCTGATGTTAAAAAACTGAGCGAAACTACGCGCAAGTTGCAAAAACAGATTAATGCGTCTGATTCTAAAACCGATGATCAGGTTAAAATACTGACTGAGAAATGTGATGAATTGGCCAGTCGTATTGATGTTATCGAAAATACTAATGACAATAAATCAGACGATACTGCACCGGTTTCATTTATCCAAACGCCTGAATTTCAAAATTTACAGCAGACAATTAATGAGATCGATTCATCTAACAACACGTTACGTAGGAAGTTATCAAATTTACAACAAGAAGTAACAGAAATGAAAAACACTTCTGTTAATAATACACAACAGACGCCACTTTATGAACATTTGTCAGGCTTACGCAGCGCGTATAATGTGAGCAATTTACAGAGACTACGAGACGTAAAATCCGAAAAGCCACGCGACTTAAAATATGAAAAGCTACGCAACTTGAAGTACGAAACGACACAGACGAACAGATTCACACACAAACCTGAACGTGTTCTCAAATTCAGTGACGAGAACGTTGATAATAAGCAGTTTGCATATGTAAGAAAATGTAAAGAATTTAATAATGACAGAACACAGATACACGATTTGCACTGTATACGACAATTTATCTTTGTACATTCACCGCTATTATCTGTAATGGAGAAACTAGCTTTGAACCTGAGGCGACAATTTGCTATTGTATTTTCATCAGCATTATCTATTATGCAGAAATTGGAATTAATATGGTTACAACAATTTGGTTTTGGAATTTTACCGCTATTGCCTGCAACGCAAAAGCTAAAATTGATTTGCAGTGCGTAATAGACCTCAGGGGATTCATTACGCTTTAATGAATATGTGCCGTAGCGAGCATAGGGCCCCGAGCTGTAGTAGTGCTATTTCATCTTTAGTTTTCTGCACTGCTGCCTTTTCTTCTACTATCCTTTATATCTATCCAAACTGCTCTTTAACTATTGCTCTATCTAGAATTAAGAATATGTAATGAAAACCGGATATGACAAATCTTTACCGAATGCGGCAATTTTAGTAGGCACTCCAGAACCAGCGTAATTTTAATAACAGATAAAATCGTAATCATTAGTATGTGTAAAATTAACAGCAAACGCAATTTTTTGGTAACAATAGACGTTTTTTCACCACAATAGCATGAAAGTCAGCCGCTTAGCATACCTAACCAACAATGCAGTCTACAAGGTCAACCAAACTTTAATGTTTCGCCGCGTGCACGTATAGTCCCAGCTCCAACAAATAGTAACGCATGGCAGCAAAGAAATAACTACGTACAAATAACACACTATTTCAACTCGTATCGCAATGCGCCGTATAGAAATTACTATCATGACAGACGTAAAAATAACGAGCACAATTTTCAGCGTACATTTAATAACAGTCGATCTTTTCAGCAGCAAGAACATCAGCAACAACGAATAATGATGAATGAAACAGACAATAGGTGTCATCCATAGCGTAAGACGTCAGGAAGAAATAGCAGAGCAGTTCAAAATAGTCGATATGCCACAATATTCTCCAGTAAATAATAACACGTACGATAGATTTTAACCAGATACAGCACAGATTGCATAGTACAGTAACGTAAACATTACTTTTGACACGCAGAATTTTGCTCACGAGAATGTTATTTGAAACATGCTTTGTTGAATGCACCACTATTATCGCACCCAGATCTTACTAGAAATTTTTCCATTGCCACCGACAGTTCCAACACCGCTTTAGGTGTACATATTTTCCAGGAAATAGAAGAAGATGGTTCAACAGCAATTAAAAACATCGCATTTGCAAGTCGCATTTTGTCACCCGCTGAACGAAATTATTCCGTTACAGAATTAGAAACATTATGTGTTGTATGGGCTTTCACGAGATTTAGGCACTTTCTTTATGGCAGACATACCTCCGTTTACACAGACCACAGAGCGATACAATTTTTACTCTCGGCTAAATTTACTCACGACAGGTTAAGTAGATGGAAACTTTATTTACAGGAATTTAATTTTACAATTGTTCACATTCCCGGCACACAAAATGTTATAGCAGACGCACTATCGCGTTCTCTCGGCAACAATCAGCAAGACGTAGCGACCAACTTCTGCAAAACAAATTTCAGTGTCATGTACATTCAGCAAGTTGCATTTGAAAACTTTATTTCATCGTCATTACAGGACATAGCACAAGAACAAAACAAAGACAACGTGTGGAAAGAAATTAAACAGCTTTGGCAAGATAAGAATAATGTTACGATTAGGAACCACTACACTGTACGCAATGACATTCTGTTTCGCCGCTCTCATCCTGACAGCAGCATTTGGTTATTATGCATTCCTGACGAACTGGTTAACAAATTAATTTGGTACACTCATTTAAGCTACGCACATTACGGAGCAAGAAAATGTTTTCTTATACTGAGACAGAACTGTTATTTTGCCAACATGGAGAAACGTATACGACGAGTTTTAGCGTCTTGTAAAATTTGCCAGAAAGCTAAATCAGACACCACTTCACATATTCCTCCTTTATATCCCATTATACCTGTTAAATTAAGACACATGGCCGCAGTAGATATTTTTGGTCCGATTCCGAGAACTAACAGAGGTTTTTGCTACATTTTTGTCGCTGTTGAGCTCACTTCAAAATTTGTTACTTTCACTCCGTTACGCAAAGCTACTGCTAAAACTGTTTCGAAAGCATTTGTAAAACATTTTCTATTTCATGTAGGGCATGTAATGAAAGTAATTTCTGATAATGGATCTCAATTTCGTAGTAGTGTATGGACACGCATGTTACGAGCTAGAAACATTTCTCCGATCTATATATCCAAGTACCACGCTTCTTCGAACCCTTGTGAAAGATTAATGAAGGAAATTGGTAAGCTGTGCAGAATATACTGCCACAAAAGACATATTGATTGGGATACACACATACTCTCATTCCAAGATGTAATTAATTCCATTCCAAATGAATCCACTATGCTATCTCCGACTGTTATACTGAAAAACGTTGAACCACCGAACAAAATTAAAGAATTAATAGAATTCCCCAAAAATCGTCGCCTACGACACCACGAAATAATTGACATTGCGCTGAACAACATCAAACGTGCCGCAGAGCGCCGGAGAAGACAGCAAAAACAGGTTTGTACACGCCGCGACTTTCACGTTGGACAGAAGATATTAGTACGTACACACTATTTATCCAGCAAATTAAAAGGTAAGTGCAGTAAATTTGAACTTCTATACGCAGGTCCGTATCGGATTCGCAGCATCCCTCACCCCAATGTTGTACACGTCGAAACTTTGAGAACCAGAAAATCGAAAGGCAATCACCATATCTCAAACATTAAACCGTTTATTGAGTGAAACCACTGTATGATTCAACACACTATGATGCCATTTACTAATGCAATTAATTCACCTGACTACTTATTGATGATTATCGTATTTTTTTTCTTGGCAAGTGCCCGGCAAGGTAAGGTTAGCAGGTCGCTTTTCTTGTCGTTACACATCAGACCGTGCACATTTTCCATTTTTTTGTGTATATGACTGTACTCCAGTTTTGTTTGTATGCACTATGAAATAGTTAAGATATAACACACACCAGTCGACTTTGACATTTTTTTTTTTTTGCCTTATGACATCTCAACATCGTGACTGTTTCACATTTTTTTTGCTGCTGCATTGTATTATTCTGTGTATAATTTTGTTTTTGAACACTGTCAATGTTTTTGACATATTACGTTTTCTGTCATGTTATGCTGTAGGGTTAATTATGTTACCATAAACCAGTCATTATCTAGTGGGTATATGATTTAAATGCAGGACATTAATCTCTGTCATCAATTTCAGAAAGAAATGATGCATGTAAGAAATAAATTCAACAGAAATGGGAATTTCACCTACGGGATAAACGAAAGGAGATGCAATAACTTTATGAGGAAGAGTAAATGGATCAGGATTAACAAACATTAACAAGAATATACTATACTCATCACAGAATAGCAGTCTTAACTAATTTTTTCTTTCAGAATACAAGGTGATTGATGCAGGCTGTCAGAGAGAACTACACATCTTAGTTTTAGTGATGAAATATGCTAGAGATAAGGAATAGTTATGAAATGAGTAATGAAGTGATTTTTTGCAGATGATAATGAATACTGATGAATAATGATGAAGGATATGGTATTATGAATAATGAAGTTTTTTTTTTACAGGTGATGATAATGGTGAAGTTATGATGATATGGATAATGAAGTTTTTTTTTCTTTACAGATGAGGATAATGTTGAAGTTATGTATTTATGCTACGTAGTTATTTAAGTATTTGTTGCAGTTTGCTTTGACAGCAGGTGTTACATTGCATAGTAGGATGACTGAAAGTTTTGGAAAGGACAGCTATGGAACACATTTTATACACACTTCACTGCCTGTTAATTCGAAGTTCACTACTTTTCAGCATAGTGTGCGTTTCTTCTTTCAGGTCAATAATCCATTTTGTATTTTTTCCAGGAGAAGTTTTTCATGATACTTACTAAACCTGTTACTTATTATACCTGTTCTAGTACTTGCATTTTTATATTTTTTACCCATTTGTGTCTATCGTTTATAAATGTGATCACATGTACTGCCTTGTTACATAATCTTGCTACAGCTGACTCATGACGAATGACGTTACCTATCCTCATTTGCTGCAATAGGTCAAAAGCAAATAGTGTTATGTTTCAGCAATTAATTATCGATCCCAACGCAATGCATTGCTACCAAAAAAAAAAAAAACATGTATTACCAGTCGCACATAATGTCACTAGTTTATGATAATTCTGAATAATACTGATCAACTATGAATAGCATGTCACTTGAGTAATGACCTCTTAATGAGACTATATTCAAAATAATGCTTTGTCACTAGCTAATAACTGCCACTGTCTATTATAATGATACTACGTATAATGCCTGTGATTATTAATGATTTGCCTGTAATTAACTGATTTTAATAATGACTTTGTAATGGTCTGAATACTACTGAAGGAGGAACACTGTTTATTGTAATGAGTACTTGTAATGCCCATGATTATTAATGCTATGACTGTAATTAACTGATTTTTAATAATGACTTCGTAATAATCTGAATAATACTGAATGATGATTTTATTCAATACTTGCTGGCCACTGAGTGCCAATAATTAATGTCACTCCACGAATTGTTATTAATTATGCCATTAATTAGCTCTTGTTTCCAATGTTGATACTTTGTTGTTGGAAATGAATGTGACTGTTTCATAATGCTTTGTAATTAAGAAAAGACTAATGATTCTTAATAGATTGGAATGACACATAATTAATTAACTATGGTACTGTTTAATAATGCTTTGTAATTAATTAAGGCTAATAATTCTTAGTATATTGAAATGACAAATGATTAATTAATTAACTGTAATTAGACAAATGATTAATTAACGACAAATGATTAATTAACTGTAATTAGACAAATGATTAATTAACGACAAATGATTAATTAACTGTAATTATACAAATGATTAATTAACTGTAATTAGACAAATGATTAATTAACGACAAATGATTAATTAACTGTAATTATACAAATGATTAATTAACTGTAATTAGACAAATGATTAATTAATGACAAATGATTAATTAACTGTAATTAGGAAAAGGCTAATGATTCTTAATTATACTCTGTAACTGGAAAAGAATGCGATTATTTAATAATGCTTTGTAACTAGGAAAAGAAGATTACTGATTCTATGTAAAACAATTAATGAACATTTTTCTGTAATACTACATACTTGGTACAGAAATGTTCAATAACTGGGCTATGAATGCCGCACACTACTACTGTAATTGACAATATTATGTGACTTAATGTCCTTCACCTTATGAGCTAACTACCCTGAATTACTGCAATGTCCATTTGTCCTGTTTATCCTAGTGATCATGGAGCACTATCTTTGGTTTTGCACTAATTCTACGTTGGTGTGCCTTGTAAGAGTGTGGTGTTGACACGACATGCTGTCCACCACCATGAGCGATGAAGACATTATTATGGTCCCACTGTTTGGTGTACCTAATGTACTGCCAAAATGAAAACATGGAACATTACTACGACAGTTCAGTGTCTTTGCTACACTGATAAATTCTGATGGGAAAAGATCTTCAAGTTGTGTCACTTGGTGTTGTACTTCTGTGGAAAGATATGGACTTTCAGAGCAGCTGTGTGCAATCTAAAGTGCTACAACCATGATGCAATCCTTCCCTTTCCTATCCTGATTCTTGTCACATAAAGAAAAATTTTTTGGTAACATCATTTATGTTCATAGGTTATACATTTTTCGATTCGCTGAACTCCAATGCGAGTACACTTATGTCACTTGTCAACATAATATTTTTTGCCAGTCTGTTTATTTGTTATGAATATGCTAAAGAATTTTTTCAGTGCGTGTGCACTTTATCTGTCAAATAATTTGTATATACTTTTCTGATTTGCTACTATGTTTCGTACTCACATTTTGTCTTTGTCTGATATATTTTGTACTTAGTGCGTGTGCACAACATTTACTTTATGTACTACATCTAATTATTCTTGCCAGTCTGTTTATTTGTTCTGCATATGCTAAAGAATTTTTTCAGTGCCTGTGCACTTTGTTATCTGTCAAAAATTTTGTATATACATTTTTCTGATTTGCTACTATGTTTTGTATTCACATTTTGTCTTTGTCTGGTATATTTTGTACTTAGTGCGTGTGCACAACATTTAAATATTCTGTAAGTTGTAGAATTTTGTTAGTTAAAGAAAAAATTTTGCCGCGCTTGGCAAGTCCAAATGACTCACCATCGCTGCCAAATTTTTGCCCCCCCAGTGGAGGGTTATGAAACACGTATGTAACGCAGCAGCGATGGCGAGGCATTGTAGCATCTGTGACCAGAGAGTATGCGCTTGACCGCGCGAGTGTTGCGAGCGGTTCTCAGTCTGTCAGTAGCAGTCGTTGCGAGGTAGTAGTCGTTGCGAGTCTGTCAGTTCAGTCGTTGCGAGTCTGTAGTCGTCATGCAGAACGGTCGGTCAGTAGTAGCAGCCCAGTGCGGTTGTGTGATGTAGGCGGTCGGCAACACTGGTCAAGATGAGGAATAAGGTATACTGTTAATTAATATAATCATTAGATAATGAAAAATTTTATTTATTGTAATTATTCTCCAACAAGTCTCCCAATAATAATTTTTTATTTCAAAAGCATTTTTTCAAAAATTTAATTTTTTATTGAACTCAAGATTTCGTTGCACTTCCCATTTCATTCCACTTCTTTTGAAGAAAAATTCCACTAAAATCACAAAAAAAGAGAATATTATTATTTGCAATGCAGTTCCTCCAAGCAGTGCGCAACAACAAGAGCAGATATGTGACATCTATTTATTCTGAGGTAAGACTTTAATTCTGATTGTTTTACACAGGGCCAAAGACCGATATTCCGGTTTAATTGAATTTCCTTGTCACTGAATGGACTTTACTTTTGAAGGATTTATATTTGAGTCAGATTGCGTATTTCACATTTTTGTTGGCATTGTCAATACATTTCATTGTGGGCAGGTTACGCTTAGAGCAATGTATATTAGCATTCTTAAATAATATTGTCCATAATTTTTCGAAATTATTGTGGGGACGTTACACTTGGCCCCCATTTCTATTAAGTATTGCTATTACTTCTTTTAAAATTGCTGTGGGGAGGTTACAAGTGTCCGCAACAGAGTTCCAGCTGGCATAGAGGCGAAGGGCGGACGGACCCCGTATTAATGTCCTGAAGTAGGTGTGCCGATACTTTTCATCAGGTAGTGTAATTGGGGGATCTTCAGATGGAGACCGTTACCAGGTCATACCAGCAGCAGGTCTGCTATCTCGGCCACAGCCTCCCACTCTCAGTATATGAAAACAGAAGAGGGTAAAGTGCCCCTCGTCTCGTTGTTTATAAGGAGTTACTGACCATGAATTACTTTGCATGTAGGAGGACAGCTGTACCAGGTTTAACGGTGGCTGCAGTAAAACTATGAAGGCTTGTAGCGGCCTTGAGTAGGTGGCGGCTCGGGGGGGGGGGGGGGGGCAGTGTGGGGAAAGAGGACAATGGCCCCACTACACAGCAGCAAAGCTTTATTCCGATGCGAAAAATCGAGATTACGTATTTTTGAGGTATGGGCATTTATTTCAGTTATTGTTATCTCCCACGTCCACACACTTCCCTGTTTCCACCTGTCTTAGTTTTTCTAGTGCAAAATTCAGCCTTAGTTGTGAAGAACTACACTACTGGCCATTAAAATTGCTACACCACGAAGATGACGTGCTACAGACGCGAAATTTAACCGACAGGAAGAAGATTCTGTGATATGCAAATGATTAGCTTTTCAGAGAATTCACACAAGGTTGGCGCCGGGGGCGACACCTACAACGTCCTGACATGAGGAAAGTTTCCAACCGATTTCTCATGAACAAACAGCAGTTGACCGGTGCTGCCTGGTGAAACGTTGTTGTGTTGCCTCGTTTAAGGAGGAGAAATTCGTACCATCACGTTTCCGACTTTGATAAAGGTCGGATTGTAGCCTAACGCGATTGCGGTTTATCGTATAGCGACATTGCTGCTCGCGTTGGTCGAGATCCGATGACTGTCAGCAGAATATGGAATCGGTGGGTTCAGGAGGGTAATACGGAACGCCGTGCTTGATACCAAAGGCCTCGTATCACTAGCAGTCGAAATGACAGGCATCTTATCCGCTTGGCTGTTACGGATCGTGCAGCCACGTCTCGATCCTTGAGTCAACAGATGGGGACGCTTGCAAGACAACAACCACCTGCACAAACAGTTGGACGACGCTTTTAGCACCATGGACTATCAGCTCGGAGACCACGGCTGCGGTTACCCTTGATGCTGCATCACAGACAGGAGCGCCTGAGGTGATGTACTCGACGACGAACCTGGGTGCACGAATGGCAAAACGTAATTTTTTCGGCTGAATCCAGGTTCTGTTACAGCATCATGATGGCCGCATCCGTGTTTGGCGACATTGCAGTGAACGCACATTGGAAGCGTGTATTCGTCATCGCCATACTGGCGTATCACCTGGCGTGATGGTATGGAGTGCCATTGGTTACACGTCTCGGTCACCTCTTGTTCGCATTGACGGCACTTTGAACAGTGGACGCTACATTTCAGAAGCGTTACGACCCGTGGCTCTACCCTTCATTCGATCACCATAATATTCACGTTCGGTTTCAACGAGCGATGTAAATTTTTGCAAACTCTATCTGTAACGCTACTGGACGATTTGTTAACATGATAGTCCAACACATTAATACCACTGATAGAGTTCTCAAGTATCAGTTGCTCACAAAGGAAGTATTTCGTATTATGGTGGGCATAAACTACACTTCCGCACAATAATACAACACTGCATGCAGTATAAAAGTAAATACTCATTGTGAAATTCAAATCACCAATTGATGCAGCAGAAGAATGGGGCTGTGATATCTTAACATTACCAGTGGATTTACCATAGGAAAAGTCTCTGCACACCTATTAACGGACATTAACATAGGGTTTGCCCACTCTAACTTTACTGGGGACACTTTCAGTGATGTGCCGTCAGGTCTGTGGAAGAATGGCAGCGTAATATTCCTCAAGAGCAGAAACCAGAGGTGGCAGTAACGTTGCACGCTGGGTGTTTCAGTGAGGTCTATTTCGATTCCCCCTCTATGCTGTTTCGTTGGGATCCTGCGTCTTTGGCAGACGATGCCTTAGCATCGCCAGTGCTGGTTCTTATTCTTTGCTAAGTCGAAATATCACATCTCTGTTCAACAAGTGCTTATTTATACGTAATTCGACTGATTCTTTGATGATGGAGTTGCGCTATATGGAGATGGAGGGCAAGATCTTGTCTCTCTGTAGTTCGTGTTATGTCCCATGTCAAGGCGGTGTTCAGCAATAGCAGATTTTTCTAGCTGACCTGATGTTTATCACATCTATCTTTAACAGTGCATCTCTCTGGAACTCCATCACTAAAGAGGCAGCCGAAATAGTATAATGTATGATCTGATTAAAAGATAAATGAGATATCAGTTTGGGGTAAAGAAAGCAATCAGCATTGATGATACTAAGGCGTCGTCGGCCATAGACCAACCAACCCAGTGAGTCAAGACAGAGAGGCTACGGAAGTCAAGACACTTAAGCTGGGAGCCAACACACTTTCCGCATGCGCGTTGGGTTCGCGACTTGCGATCTAGCTTTTCCCGCGACGCATGTGGGAAGACCGTGGCCTGTTTCTCTGGAAGTCGACGTCCTCTATAATTCGTCTGCGACAGGGGCGACCAAGATTTCAGCTCACGGGTCACGCCCGGCCACAACAGTCAAAGGGCTCAGTCACAGCCACGCCATACTGTCAGCTCGAGCCGGAGGAAGAGTGTGAAAATTGGGAACGCGTCGCATTTAAATAGCAGTGTAGTCGTACTGCCAACTATTTGATTCTATATCTCAAATTTAACAACAAATTAAGGCATAAACATAACTAATTTTCAATATTATTTAATTATTTTTGGCTCAATGCAGACGAAATGTAATTTTTATCTCGTACATACTGTTGGCATACAGACAGAAGCAGACTATTTCAGTTTCGCACTTAAGTTGGCACGTAATCGTGCCTTATTCAGACGCATAATCGGAAAAGGTCTTTCACACTAATATATCAATCGATATATTGTAGCTACCTCATTATGGATACTTGGAATTTCTACCTGAGGTAAGCATTGTAGGCATTCTGGGCAGTTTTAACGTAAAAACTGCAATTACCGTGCAGGTTACTCAGTTACATCTGCATATGCACAGGGGAAAGGAGCGATTTCAGGTGAAACTGCCAAGGGTCTCGAAAACACCTCGGAAACAGGTCTAAGTCTGACTTCGCCCTAAAACAGTCCTTGAAATTTTTCAAGGTCACAATGAATTCTTCAGACCTCGCGTTTTCGTTAACCAGTGAGCTTAGGGCACGGGATTGTCTTTGTCGGAATGCGTCCTTTTAACAACGTGATTTTCTTTTCAAATTCATCGTCCTCACATCAGGAAGAAACTACCGTGTAATATCTTACTTTGGGCAGTGTGCAACCAATTACACTTAAAATTCAAAGACTGCAATGCATTCTGGATGTTCTAATTTTCGTTCCTGCACTCATTTTTTCTTCATAAATTCGACAATAGCGAGTTTCAAGTCGAAAAATCGTTCCAGGCATGCTGCTTCATTTAGCCAACATACATCGCAGTGGTATATAAAGTCTTAATACTCTACATTGAGATCCAGTGAAAGCGGTTGCAGCCGGCCGGAATGGCCGAGCGGTTCTAGGCGCTACAGTCTGGAACCGCGCGACCGATACGGTCGCAGGTTCGAATCCTGCCTCGGGCATGGATGTGTGTGATGTCCTTAGGTTGGTTAGGTTTAAGTAGTTCTAAGTTCTAGGGGACTAATGACCTCAGAAGTGAAGTCCCATAGTGCTCAGAGCCAAGCCAAAGCGGTTGCAACTTAAAATGGAATACCGGTAATGTGAGTGACTCCAGATATTTTACTATTTGTACGACTAATTTCTTCACGCGCTCCACGGCTGCACAGCGAACCCCGTCTGTTGATCGTTCTAATATTCTGTTCTTTCATTGCCAACCAAATCTTTAAATTCTTTCTGCATAATACTGTATTGTCATTCCATAGTAAATATGCAGTACCTGTCGCTTATGCGAAATGAGAATTCTCATCCCTCTCTTGAGTCATTCCCATTCATTTTCAAGGACTGCGACTTTAGATCGCTAGACTGTTTCTTTTTGTGCAAACAGCCACTGGACCTGTGAATGTCCTTCGTACCACGAAGAAATAGCGCAGTTTAAACAGCGTTGACAGCACCATTCTGCCGAACGCAGAAAGTTCTGCCGACCGAACAATGCCGCACCGCAGTGTTAAAAGAAATGTCCCGCTGACTCCGGTACTTCCGAGAAGGAACGAGCAAAGCTGAGTGACACGTTGGGCCTCGGCCCGCTATGAGTCCGCACACGCTGCACGCGCGGAGTCTGGTACGCCGTGGCAGGCTCTAGTCTTCAACGACGCTTAGCCCCACTCCTTGGCACCTGCGGTTTTCAAGCGAGTCAGCGCACATGTTGGCCAGCTACAGTAATAATACGCCAGCAAGCAACAGGAGACGGCGAGCAACTGTCTCGCTGAAACACAGTGCAGTATTCACGACACTATCACATGCAATGCCCATGAACCACTGCGCATTAATTACGTTGGGGAAGTCACAAACAGTACAACTAGTGTCATCTTCCACTGAATCTCTTCCCAGTCTCCATGGGAAGCTCTCTCCCAGCTGTCCTGATTACGGAAGAACCCATGACATAAACACCAATTTTTTGCCAACGGTCGAAGTCACTCATCTCCGACATAATGCTCTCATGGCAACACGGAACACTGTTATGTTCGTGGTGCAATACAGCAGCATAAACTGCAGACTTGGGCTAGGATCTGCACTTCTGTTCAAGCATGCATTTATCGCCATAATTCCATTTTTTTCTATTTTAACTTTTTTCTTTTTTTTTCTAAAGCCCCTGTAGTTATCTGTAATAAAGTACTGCCTGACAAAAGCTGCACAAATATTCTGTCGAATCTTGATAAGATTTCGAAGTAGTGCTAAGGCTGGAAACAACGTTCTTCAGAACTGTGTTTGGAATGTATATGGAGCGATAGGAAATGGGTCTCATAGACTCAGACGGAGGTAGAGCAGGTTATTGGCAGCATGTTATAATATGGAATCAGTCTATATAGGGGATAGCTTGCAAATCACTCATGTGGCCCATCCTGGAATAATGCTGAAGTGTTTGGTGCCATATCGAATAGTATTAACAGACGACCTTGAACGTATACAGGAGACTGTAGCAGGAATGGAATACGTTTGTCTGGTCCGTGGGAGAGTGTGACAGGGAGGCAGAAGAAACTGAACTCGTAGACACTCTAAGATAGACACATATCATTCCGAGAAAGTCTGTGTACCGAGTTTCAGGAACCAGGCCCAGATAATGAATCTAGGAAAATAACTATAAACCCCTGCGTATCAGTCTCTTTGGGGTCGCGAGGACAAACTTAGAATAACCACAGCGCGCTCTGGGGCGTTTAAACAGTCATTCTCTCCGCGGTCCATACGTGAATGGAACGGGAAAAAGGCATAGTAATAATGGGAAGTAGGCTCTGCCATGTACTACACTTTGCAGAGCATGGATGTAGGTGTAGATATGATTTGTGTAGTACGTCTTCGTGACGACTTACTAAAAGCTTTTCCTATATTGCTAGGATAACATCGCGGGAACAATGGTAATTGCGGCAACAAATAGGATAAATCCTAATATGCTTTACTACTCTGTAACGAGGCGCTGGAGACCACGTTTATCTGATTCATAAAATCTCTGAAGAAGCTCCGAAATTTGGTCGGTGGAGTTCAGGGCACCACTGTGTACTGGGTGCGCCTGGTGGGCGTGCTTCACCTCCCCGTTCCCATAGGTATCGGTGACAGGCAGCAGCTGTCAAAGATTCTAGATAAGTAAACACAACACGGCTAACCGAAGATGTGCGAATCCGACAGGAAGTCACTGGGATTCATAACTGACTTCGACATTGCCCGTCCACTCGGCTGAGTTGTCAAGGATACTGACACGTACATCCTTCTGAATCTGCTTATTGTATTCACCCCTTGGTCTCCCTCTACGACTTTTTTACCTTCGACACTTCCCTCCAATACTAAATTGGTGATCCCTTTATGTCTCAGAATGTGTCCTATCAACCGATTCCTTCTTTTGGTCAGATTGTGCCACGAATTTCTTGTTTCCTCAGTCCAGTTCATTGGTTACGTGATCTACGCATCTAATCTTCAACATTCTTCTGCAGCACCACATTTCGAAAGCTTCTATTCTCAGTTACGTACATGGCTGCACTCCAGACAAATACTTTCAAAAAAGACTTTCTAGCACTCAATTGTGTATTTGATGATAAATTCCTTTTTTTCAATTTTTTTTCTTGCCATTGTTAGTCTACATTTTATATCCTCTCTACTGCTGCCATCATCACTTTTTTTGCTGCCCAAATAGTAAAATTCGTCTACTATCTGACGTCTCATTTCCTAACCCTACTCTCTTGGCATCAACAGATATAATTCGACCACATTCCAATACCGTGGTTTTGCTTTTGATGGTGTTCATCTTTTGTCCTCCTTTCAAGACCATGTTCATTCCGTTCAACTGCTCTTCCAAGCTCTTTGCTGTCTCCGACAGAATAACGGTATCATCAGAGTTTTTATTTATTTTACCTGACTTCAATTCCTGCTCCAGATTTCCTTTGCTTTCTTTTACTGCTTGTTTAGCGTACAGACTGAACAACGTCGGGAACAGGCTACAAGCTTGTCTCACTCCCTTCTCAACCACTACTATCCTTTCATGCCCCTCGACTCTTACTACTGCCTTTTGGTTTCTGTACAAGCTGTAAATAAACTTTCGCTCGCTTGATTTTACTCCTGATACCTTCAGAATTTCGAAGAGAGTATTCCAGTCAACATTGAAAAAAGCTTCCGCAGTCTACAGATGCTATAAACGTATGTTTGCCTTTTCTTAAACGATTTTCGAAGATAAGTCGTAGCGTCACTATTGCATCGCGTGTTCCTACATTTCTCCGAAATTCAAACCGATTTTCCCCCGACGTCGGCTTCTACCAGCTTTTCCATTCTTCTGTAAGGAATTCATGTCATTATTTTGCAACCACGACTTATCAAACGGATAGTTTGGTAACTTTCACACCTGTCAACAACCGCTTTCTTTGGAATTGGAATTATGACGTTCTTCTTGAAGTCAGAGTATTTCGCCTGTCTCATACACCACGCCCACCAGATGGAAGAGTTTTTTTTTTTTTTTGGCTGGCTCTCCCTAGGCTATCGGTAGCTCTGACGGAATATCGTCTACCTCCGGGGCCTTGTTTTGACTTAAACCGTACAGTTCTCTGTCAAATTGTTGTCGCAGTATCATCTCACATCTCATCTACGTCCACATCCCTTTCTATAATACAGTATTCAAGTTTACCTCCCATGTATAAACCCTCTATTTACTCCTTTCACCTCTCCCTTCTTTTCTTAGAGCTGGTTTTCGATCTGAGCTCTTGATATTCATACAGCCGCATCTCTTTCCCCTTTACTTTTGCTATAGGCAGTATCTGTCTTTCCAAAAGTGAAATATGCTTTAAAGCCCTACAGTTGACATCTAGCCATTCCTGCATACCTATTTTGCACTTCTTGTCGATCTCATTTTTATACATTTGTATTCCCTTTCATATGCTTCATTTGCTGTATTTTTATATTTTCTCCTTTCATCAGTTAAGTTCAATCTCTCTTGTGTTATCCGAGGATACCTGTTAGGCTTTACGTTTTTTACCTATTTTATCCTCTACTGCCTTCAATATTTAACCTCTTGAAGCTACCCATTCGTCTTCAGCTGTAATCCTTTCTAACCAATCGTTGCATAATGCTCCCTCTGAAAGCCCCAGTAACATTTTGTTCTTTCAGCTTTACAGTATTTTGGAAATTAAAACAGGGTAAATCTATGTCAATATGATAACATTACAAAAGTAAATAAGTGAAATACAAAAGGAAATACCTTATCCTGCAAGGTGTCACCGGGTAGATCATTGCGTTAGCTACCAGTATACATCACAAACATTACTGTGCGCATACTTTTGATCCACAGGATCGAAATTCTTCTGATGAAGGTAACCAATTAATCACAGAAAACCATCATACGCCCAGAACAGTATGCTGGAGTGTGAGACAGAATGAAGGTTTGGGCATAGAATTTCAGTTAGAATTAGGAAATAGTGTTTGTGTCTGCGAAGATCACAAAGTGCAGTTCAGTCATTAAGACGTAGCCATCGTGTATTTGTTGGGGAAATAAGATCAAAGCATGGTCGTAAAGGGTGCTGAATGACGTACATTTTAATATATGAGTGAGCACTGTAGCTGAATAATTTCAGTTTTTGGACGGTCTGGACTACGTTTAGGACTACGTTTGAGGAGCTGTGGTCCTGAAGCGTTAAGGAGCGGCGCCATGTAAGGGCCCTACCGCACTGGGGCGCCACGGCCCCTCTGCTGACAGTGCCGCTGAGAAGCACTTAGGTCTTGTAGTGCAAGACGCCAGCAGAGGCGCCGGAGGAATTCCTTCAGCCTTCTGCGCTCAGGAGAAGAACTAGTCACTACACGTGGTACTTCAGAATAAGAAAGGGAATACTGATCGTGGCATAAAGGGGTTATTTCACACACTCTACAGTGATACAAGGAATTACAATATTAAATTTTCAGTTTTGTGATGAAGTCAATACGTTCATTTGAGGAATAAGTCAAGATCTTCTAAGATGAAATTAAGAAAAAAGATAGTGTTATAAGGAAATTAATCTCATCATAAGAAAAGATTTTTGTAATCTGTCTGATGATTAGTCAGTTATTTGTTACCTACAAACATATTTACAGTTTCAATTGTAACTGTAATAGAAAAGTATACATAGAAGTGATCTTTAAGCTTTCGTTCGAAAAGTACGTTATCGTAAATCAAATTCAACATTTTAGCCAAGAATTAGGTAACCTGAATCATTTGTTTGTCAAAATAATTGTACAACATCTGAGGTATCTCACCCACTAGCATGAATTGCTGCAGCGTGAGATGCAGCTGTGCTACAATGAACTATCAAAAAGTTTCCAATTGAGAACTTTGCTTAGCATGTAAGCAAGGAAGCGTGACTCTGATAGAGGTATATAATCACCGACATGTAGGCGTGTGTCATGTGGCATTCGTGTCTTTCAGAAGTGCGTGCGGTAAATGTGGAAACATGAAATGGGTGACATTGTTACTAAATGCGACAAAATGAACCAATTTGCTGTTAATCGTTTCTTGGCTGTCGAAGGAAAAGCACCTGCAGACATCCGTCGAAGAATGAAGTATGTACGGTATAGCATGTTGCCTAGAAACGGAAACTTTTTGATCGCCCCCTTATAGGGTGTCCTTGGTCTAGGTTTTGAGGAAAGCTTGCATGTCGCGGATAGAATGCGCTTTATCTGTCGTATAAAGTTCTTGTGATTGGAATGTAGCATCATTCACAGGCTGTAAGAAAATTGAGGATCAATTATTTCTACGTTCTCCAGCCGGCCTGTGTCCGGAAACTGCGTTATTATAACCAATTTGAAAGGTGATTGTAGCTTTATATGGTTCATTCTTTGTTCTGGGCTTCAATTGTGATGCTCATGATTTAGATCACGCTTTTCTTCAGTTCACAGTTTGAATATTCCTAAGGTGGAGTGTTCAAAATTTCTGATCTCACTTGAACCTCACAGATAAAAAAGTCCGTGTCATAGCATCCAGAGCACTTTGATTGGCGAACAAAACTACATGTGAGTGAGCAGCAGATAGTGCTTTTCAGGTCGGTGGCTTGCTGGTGCGGGAGCAGCCATAACACTACGGCCACTCGTGCGCTTTCTCCAGCGGCATCTGAGCTGGAAAAAAAGGGGCAGAAAGGGAAATGCATCATCTAAGTAAGGGTGGCGACACAGCGCTGGAATCCACGCGACCGATGCGCAGGCGCGGAGCGTTTCCAAAGTCGCACGCAGGAAAATGCACCGCCGTTCGTCTTCTTTCTCTCCTGGAATTTCAGCCACCTGAGTGGCCACTCCAGTAGTTTTTACGCAGTGGCCCCCGCTCCCGACTAGACCTTCAGACTGATTTCCATTCAGTGTTCAGTTGTTCGTAGTTTCATGACATCTTTGCTGAGCGTATCCCATGTAGCCACGCTCGTATCACAAATAGTTCGTGCATTCGAAGAAGAACCAGATAGAAACTCTAAGTCAACAGAATGAGTTTCCTTATCCTATGGTCGGGAGATTATAATGTTCATAAATTTTATTTTATGTAAGGAAATACAGGGAAGTTCGAAAATCGTGAAGCACAGTTATCTGATGAAACTGCAGGAAGGCAGAAGTAGAGATACAGCGAAGAATAAGAAGCGTTACCTGTATATGAAAGTAACGTCCTTCCTGCGGCCTTCTTTCCAATTAAAAGAGAGAGTTACTGAGACATATTAAAGTTTTATATTGACTGTTCCATTAGTATCAATTATCGCAGTACAGAAAAGAATACAGCATGACAACAGGAAGCAGCTGCACTATTGGCAGCGCCTGTTTCAAGGTCTCAGACAAGAAAAAGGAAATACGCTCCAGACTCATCAGAACAGCATATTCTCAGTACAATTAAAATTACACCGACGTAAAGAAACGCAGTACCAAAAGTAATAACAAAATAAAACTTCGGGAATACATTTGTCTAGGTAACATATTGAAATGATTAACATTGCAAGATCACAGGTTAATGTACGTACAAGATAAGCCACATCAAATGTGAAATGCTGGTACCGATGGAATCGCCAGAATGTTGAATGCAAGCATGCAAACGTGTGTGCATTGTATAGGCGCCAGATGTCAGTTTGTGGAATAGAGTTCCATACTGTTGCACTTGGTCGCTCGATGCAAGGGCGGTTAACGCTGTTTATGGATGACGCTGGAGTTTTCGTCCAATGTGCTCTATTGGAGACATATGTGGTGATCGAGAAGGCAAAGGCAACATGTCGACACTTTGTAGAGCACGTAGGGTCACAACAGCTGTCTGTGGAGCACCGTTATCCAGTTGGAAAACACCCCTAGGTTGCTGTTCATGAATGGCATCACAACAGGTCGAACCACCAGATAGACGTATATATTTGCAGGCAGCTCCTGCTGTCATACGAATTCGCCCTCCAGACCCTAACTCCAACTATAGGTCAGTGTGTCTAGCATGCAGACAGGTTGGTTCCACGCCATAAACTGGCCTCCTTCCAACCAACACACGGCCATCATTGGCACCGAAGTCGAACCAGCTTTCATCAGAAAACGCAACAGACACCCATCCTGCCGTCCAATGAGCTCTCGCTTGACACCACTGAAGTCATAAATGGCGGTAGTTTGGGGTCAATGGAACGGACGGTACAAGGTGTCTGCATCAGAGCTGTCCTTGAGGTAATCGATTTGTGATAGTTCGTGGTGTCACTGTGGTTCCAATTGTTCTTCAAATTGCTGCTGCAGATGCAGTACGATGTGTCAGGGCGATTCGCTTAACACGATGGTCGTCCCTCTCAGTAGTGTTACATGGTCGCCTGGAGCCTGGTCTCATTTCTACCGCACTTTTTCGTGACAGCTGTTGCCAGTAAACATGTACAGTGGCTCCATTCCTGGCAAGTGTTTCTGCAGTATAGCAGAAGGTTCAAAATGGTTCAAATGGCTCTGAGCACTATGGGACTTAGCTTCTGAGGTCATCAGTCCCGTAGAACTTAGAACTACTTAAACCTAACTAGCCTAAGGACATCACACACATCCATGCCCGAGGTAGGATTCGAATCTGCGACCGTAGCGGTCGCGAGGGTCCAGACTGTATCGCCTAGATCCGCTCGGCCACCCCGGCCGGCTATAGCAGAAAGAACATCCAACTTCTCATAGCTGTATTACGCGACCTCGTTCAAACTCAGTGAAGTGCTGATAATGACTTCTTCGTCGTCTTAAGCCATTCTTGATTAGCATCAACTCATCAAGTTCAATCTCTAAGGCAACTAACGCTCACGAGCGTTACAGTGTGTATTTAAAGCAAACCTGAGTTGCATCCTTATAGTGGTTCTACTAGCACTACTCCCGAGCGACTGGCGCGAAACTTGAGTAGACATCTTTCGTTTATGTTGCCCAGCTCCTTCTTGGTGCTTCAGTCTTTTCTTCCGTCAGTGTAATTTAGGACGACCTCCCCAGAACACAGATCCTGATGAAATATTTTTACCGTCCGAGATTCCAATGGTCAAGGAATACAGACAAACAGACAGACTTGATTTTCAAGTGAATTATTTTTCAATTAGTGCCGTCTTATTTAAGAAAGACAATACATCCGCCAGCACAAGACTCCACGACAGTGTTTTAGAAATGTCATTTTCCATGAATGAGATAGTTTCTAGAACCGATTAACTGGCATTCGATAACACTCTAAAAATTCATCTGAATATTCCTCTAATTCCTAAAGTACGGGAATGAACTTTCCCTTTTTTGACTTGTCACTTAGAACAGAGTGGATCCACCATTCCCTCTGCTGACTTTCAATTCGACGACTACGACGGCGACGACGACTTCGACGATGTCGACTAATAAAGTGCGACAGCAGAATTGTTATCCAATGATACACTGCCCAGTATAGTTCTCGCGGCGTTGCTTCTCCTGCTCGTGTAATTGAAAGTTGACTGCCACTACTCGGCAGTTTTTTCTGCTCTGTGGTCGCCACAGTTGCTGGAATTCCTACCACGTTTTCTCCAGCTCAAACCCCGCTGAAAAAAATGCACGTGGAGCCGTAGCCTAAGCCGTCATGCATTCCACTACCACCACTGCCAGGCGTGTAGAGCTGCTAGCAGAACCTATCGGCAGCGGGTCTGCTAGTAGAGCTGCCACGTTCAGATTGGTGCGAGGCGTGGCTGGCTCTATGGTGCCCCATGTTTGTGTCTGGTGTCTCTGGCTGCAGAGCTGTTTTCCTTCTGAGTGGCATCAAGGATGAGACATTTGTTAATTTTCGAGTGGATGCCAGTTTACGACTTTTTAGTAGTTTAACACTTTTTTGATGTACGATGTAGCGGGGACTTACAAAACAAGAAGAACACCATTCTGACGCTAAAAATTGCACATGCTTCTCAACGTGTGACTGGTGCAAAGTGAGAGGGATATGTCACTTCCAGTGTCATAATTCTGCATAAGTAGTGACCTTCTTGCTATGTATCTACGTTTTGTATGTGTAAACTATGACGTCACATCCATAATGTCTTTGGCTAATTCATTTAATTATTATCAGAGCATGTCGCCACTTCAACTGCTGGCCACCTCACATGCTACTTGAAGAAATCGCCAACGCATGCCACTATGAATAGCTGTGTAAAAGATGCCTCCCTCCTGATCATAATGGATAACCATCGAAACGCATTGATGATTAAATAACTTTAATCATAATTTTTCATTCTACTTAAGCGCCACAGTTCTCAAAATACAGTCCATAATAGATGTAACTACTGTCTATTTTGTACTGATAATGTATAGTCACGTAAAACATTTTTACGAACCACAGCTGCATTTGTATCCCATCTGCAGGTGGTCGCTCATGTCGGCACCAATGATGTGTGTCGCTATGGATCCGAGGAAATCCTCTCTGGCTTCCGGCGGCTATCTGATTTGGTGAAGACTGCCAGTGTCGCTAGCGGGATGAAAGCAGAGCTCACCATCTGCAGCATCGTCGACAGGACTGACTGCGGACCTTTGGTACAGAGCCGAGTGGAGGGTCTGAATCAGAGGCTGAGATGGTTTTGCGACCGAGTGGGCTGCAGATTCCTCGACTTGCGCCATAGGGTGGTGGGGTTTCTGGTTCCGCTGGATAGGTCAGGAGTCCACTACACGCAACAAGCGGCTACACGGGTAGCAGGGGTTGTGTGGCGTGGGCTGGGCGGTTTTTTAGGTTAGAAGGCCTTGGGCAAGTACAGAAAGGGCAACAGCCTCAACGGGTGCAGGGAAAAGTCAGGACATGCGGGGACCAAGCAGCAATCGGTATTGTAATTGTAAACTGTCGAAGCTGCGTTGGTAAAGTACCGGAACTTCAAGCGCTGATAGAAAGCACCGAAGCCGAAATCGTTATAGGTACAGAAAGCTGGTTGAAGCCAGAGATAAATTCTGCCGAAATTTTTACAAAGGTACAGACGGTGTTTAGAAAGGATAGATTGCATGCAACCGGTGGTGGAGTGTTCGTCGCTGTTAGTAGTAGTTTATCCTGTAGTGAAATAGAAGTGGATAGTTCCTGTGAATTATTATGGGTGGAGTTTACACTCAACAACCGAGCTAGGTTAGTAATTGGCTCCTTTTACCGACCTCCCGACTCAGCAGCATTAGTGGCAGAACAACTGAGAGAAAATTTGGAATACATTTCACATACATTTTCTCAGCATGTTATAGTCTTAGGTGGAGATTTCAATTTACCAGATATAGACTGGGACACTCAGATGTTTAGGACGGGTGGTAGGGACGGAGCATCGAGTGACATTATACTGAGTGCACTATCCTAAAATTACCTCGAGCAATTAAACAGAGAACCGACTCGTGGAGATAACATCTTGGACCTACTGATAACAAACAGACCCGAACTTTTCGACTCTGTATATACAGAACAGGGAATCAGTGATCATAAGGCCGTTGCAGCATCCCTGAATATGGAAGTTAGTAGAAATATAAAAAAAGGGAGGAAGGTTTATCTGTTTAGCAAGAGTAATAGAAGGCAGATTTGAGACTACAACAGATCAAAACGAAAATTTCTGTTCCAACACTGACAATGTTGAGTGTTTATGGAAAAAGTTCAAGGCAATCGTGAAATGCGTTTTAGACAGGTACGTGCCGAGTAAAACTGTGAGGGACGGGAAAAACCCACCGTGGTACAACAACAAAGTTAGGAAACTACTGCGAAAGCAAAGAGAACTTCACTCTAAGTTTAAACGCAGCCAAAACCTCTCAGACAAACAGAAGCTAAACGATGTCAAAGTTAGCGTAAGGAAGGCTATGCGTGAAGTGTCCAGTGAATTTGAAAGTAAAATTCCATGTACCGACTTGACAGAAAATCCTAGGAAGTTCTGGTCTTACGTTAAATCAGTAAGTGGCTGGAAACAGCATATCCAGACACTCCGGGATGATGATGGCATTGAAACAGAGGATGACACGCGTAAAGCTGAAATACTAAACACCTTTTTCCAAAGCTGTTTCACAGAGGAAGACCGCACTGCAGTTCCTTCTCTAAATCCTCGCACAAACGAAAAAATGGCTGACATCGAAATAAGTGTCCAGGGAATAGAATAGCAACTGGAATCACTCAACCGAGGAAAGTCCACTGGACCTGACGGGATACCAATTCGATTCTACACAGAGTACGCGAAAGAACTTGCCCCCCTTCTAACAGCCGTGTACCGCAAGTCTCTAGAGGAACGGAAGGTTCCAAATGATTGGAAAAGAGCACAGGTAGTCCAAGTCTTCAAGAAGGGTCGTCGAGCAGATGCGCAAAACTATAGACCTATATCTCTGACGTCGATCTGTTGTAGAATTTTAGAACATGTTTTTTGCTCGAGTATCATGTCGTTTTTGGAAACCCAGAATCTACTATGTAGGAATCAACATGGATTCCGGAAACAGCGATCGTGTGAGACCCAACTCGCTTTATTTTTTCAAGAGACCCAGAAAATATTAGATACAGGCTCCCAGGCAGATGCTATTTTTCTTGACTTCCGGAAGGCGTTCGATACAGTTCCGCACTGTCGCCTGATAAACACAGTAACAGCCTACGGAATATCAGACCAGCTGTGTGGCTGGATTGAAGAGTTTTTAGCAAACAGAACACAGCATGTTGTTATCAATGGAGAGACGTCTACAGACGTTAAAGTAACCTCTGGCGTGCCGCAGGGGAGTGTTATGGGACCATTGCTTTTCACAATATATATAAATGACCTAGTAGATAGTGTCGGAAGTCCCATGCGGCTTTTCGCGGATGATGCTGTAGTATACAGAGAAGTTGCAGCATTAGAAAATTGTAGCGAAATGCAGGAAGATCTGCAGCGGATGGGCACTTGGTGCAGGGAGTGGCAACTGACCCTTAACATAGACAAATGCAATATATTGCGAATACATAGAAAGAAGGATCCTTTATTGTATGATTATATGATAGCGGAACAAACACTGGTAGCAGTTACTTCTGTAAAATATCTGGGAGTATGCGTGCGGAACGATCTGAAGTGGAACGATCATATAAAATTAATTGTTGGTAAGGCGGGTACCAGGTTGAGATTCATTGGGAGAGTCCTTAGAAAATGTAGTCCATCAACAAAGGAGGTGGCTTACGAAACACTCGTTCGACCTATACTTGAGTATTGCTCATTAGTGTGGGATCCGTACCAGATCGGGTTGACGGAGGAGATAGAGAAGATCTAAAGAAGAGCGGCGCGTTTCGTCACAGGGTTATTTGGTAACCGTGATAGCGTTACGGAGATGTTTAACAAACTCAAGTGGCAGACTCTGCAAGAGAGGCGCTCTGCATCGCGGTGTAGCTTGCTCGCCAGGTTTCGAGAGGGTGCGTTTCTGGATGAGGTATCGAATATATTGCTTCCCCCTACTTATACCTCCCGAGTAGATCACGAATGTAAAATTAGAGAGATTAGAGCACGCCGGAGGCTTTCAGACAGTCGTTCTTCCAGCGAAACATACGCGACTGGAACAGGAAAGGGAGTTAATGACAGTGACACGTAAAGTGCCCTCCGCCACACACCGTTGGGTGGCTTGCGGAGTATAAATGTAAATGTAGATGTAGATGTATCTCAAGCTACCTCATCATTCATCATCAACGCTATTTCACAAACTATGTTATATTCTGGTCATCTGCAGCTGTTGAAAGGCATGATTTTATGAAGAATTCTGCTAACAGCTGGCAAAATTGTTTTCTATTAAAACACAACCGGTTTCGTGGTCTAAAACCGCATCATCAGATTCAGCCTACACGATAGAAGTCAAAATACAGTCTCACCACATTTTGTGGACGCTAAAATTGATAAAGGAATGTCTAAAATACACTCACAAATTTACCCATCGCTCCTAGCTAAAATTTAGTACTCTGTGAACATTGTTAACACTGAGTAGTAAATTTTCACTAGGAGCGATGGGTATGACGAACTTTTTACGCTGGGAGTATACTTTAGATATTACTTCATTAAATTTAACACCCACAAAATGTGGTGACACTGTACTTTGCTTTTTAACATGTAGGCTGCACCCGATGATGCGGCTTTAGGCAGCGAGGCGGTTGTCTTTTAATAGACAACAATTTCACCAACTGTTAGAGGAATTCTTCTTAACATCAACACTATTTGTCTCAGTTCCCATTAAGTTATAGAATTCTTGACCGAGAGAAAGCCTGCCAACAGTCGTTTACTGCATTTTCTTTGCCTTCAGTTTTCAATTTTTACTTGCAAAAGATCGTCGGATTATAATTCAACCAGTCTGTGCTTTTTCTTTTCTTCTTTGTACTGATTTTTATTCCTGTAGCGTACTCAGCTTTGTGGAGGGAGGAACTTCATGCACAGCATCGCGCAGCAGGTGTGAATGTCGCTCCCGTATGAGGTCACGACGAAAATAGCTATTCCGCTAGAGCAGGGAGTTGTTGCGCGTCCTGTCTGTATTCCGCACCTGTAACCCTATTCTCCGTGGCTCCATTTCTGATGACATTGGATTCTGGATATCCTGGAACTGGCTTCAAACATATTACATTTTACATAGACGCTATTCACACAACTACACAACCAAATCGTACTGCTAGATTTGGGGTGTATTTTCGAGTACGTTAGACAAACAGTTTAGATGTTTTCCACGCCAGCATTAACGACAAACTTTAGATGTTTTCCACGTCAGCATTAACATTCGTAGAACGTAAAAGGAGAGGTGTAGTTCTGACAGTATTCAGCGCGATCATTCTGACAATGTTTCTACAGCGTAGCTATTTCATTGGGTTTACTATTCTAAAAGTTATCTTTGACACAGGTAATACTGAAAGACATCTACATTTCAGTGAATATACTTCAGCAGTCATTGGTCTTCTTTTGTTTAAGCACTGATTCATTCTATTCTGAACAGTTATTTATTTTTTTGTAAGTTCCCATTAAACAGCGCAGAAAGCAACAAGATCCTGTGGAAGCACTTTCCGTGGTCTGTGGGAACTAGTTCCTAAATACATTGGTTCAAATGGCTCTGAGCACTATGGGACTCAATGTCTGAGGTCATTAGTCCCCTAGAACTTAGAACTAGTTAAACCTAACTAACCTAAGGACATCACACACATCCATTCCCGAGGCAGGATTCGAACCTGCGACCGTAGCGGTCTCGCGGTTCCAGGCTGCAGCGCCTAGAACCGCAGGGCCACTTCGGCCGGCTGGCCTAAATACATTAAAACTTGACTTTAGTATACAGAGAGTCTTTCAAAAACATTCAAAAGATTCGTTTATACATCACAAGACTATATCTCTTACATAAACGGAAATACAAACTTGGAATGAATTTTAACATGGGCGTAGGAAAACAAAGTTTGTTTTTTCGAAAGAACCAAGCAATTTTAGAAGGATACATCTTTTACATGTATGTATATACAGCCTCTGGCTACTTCTTACAATTACGTCTTATATCAAAGTTTTCATTTAACCGTTCACAAGCGTTCAGTGTTTCCTCAACACGATGCACTACAAGCATCCAGACCACTGGTAAGTAACCGGCTACTCGCGGGCTGGATCCTGTCCGCGACTGATTTCAATCAGACCCGAGGATAAATTTCGTGGGAGAGAAGGCGTAACAGAAAATGTTTGCCAAAGCGAGGATACAATTCGGTTGAAGCTAGTTTTATAATTAACAGAAAGAAGGCCAAATTGATACTTTTGCTGGAGGTGAGTTCGTGAATGAATGGCTCTTGGGCACTGCAGAAGTACTATGTGCCGATAGAGAAAAAGAGTCTGAACAAAGAAGTTTATCGGGAAGAATAGTTGTTAGGCGAATTAGTATGATGGTTGACGAAATTAACAAATATTCTCTTCAATAATGCTATGTATATATTCTGTATTGGTATGTTGGCTTCTAAAAGTCGAGGGCCGTAAATTGATATTCGTGGCATGGCTGGCTCTGAGCACTATGGGACTCAACTTATGAGGTCATCAGTCCCATAGATCTTAGAACTACTTAAACCTAACTAACCTAAGGACAGCAAGCACATCAATGCCCGAGGCATTGACCGTTGCGGTCGCGCGGTTCCAGACTGTAGCGCCTAGAACCGCTCGGCCACCCCGGCCGGCATTCGTGGCGTGCACTACACATTAAGTAATGACTAATTTATTGTGGGGGCTTAAACCATTTTAACCCTTATCTGTAAAGATGGTCCAAGACTGAAACCGGTTAATATTTGGGTTAAAAAAAAAAAGCAGCTGATGGTTCAAATATGCATTTCATACATTGCAAAAAGTTGTGTGATCGTGCTTCCATATTTGAAGCATTTGCGATCGCCTTGAATGAGAGCACTGATTTGTCAGACACAGCAAAATTAATAATTTTTTTTCGTGGTGTGAATATAGCGGATACCACAGAAGAATTATTAGCATTATGGCCGTTAAAAGGAAACACTACGGGTGAAGGTACTGTTGAAGTAAATATATCACCTGAACCTTAAATCTGAAGTGGTGTTAACGAGCTGGAATTAGTTCTGAAGGAACACTTACTATGGTCGGTTAACGAAAAGATTTTATTGGCGTACTACATAAAAAATCTAATGAAATAAGAATTGAAGAGCCAGTTTACAGTTCTTCACTGCATTATTAACCAAAGAGGTGTATATGCGACCCGTCAACTTAAGTATGCGGAACAGATCCACGGGCCAGGAAAGGTTTCTCACGCCTTATCTACACTTCTGCTTGTGTTTCTGGAGCTACTTCATCTTGTTTTCTACGCAGCGGCGCAGTTCATCCAAAGTTGTTGTAAATGGAGGCACACAGGCAGAGTCTTTCACAAATCTTCACAAGAAAGAAATCACGTACCGCGAAATCAGGCGACCTTGGAGACGACTGGAGCAGTGCGGGGTCCGAATGGCTGGAGGAGGTCCTGTGGGTGTGTCCTCAACGTAAATCACGCAGAACCCTGGTAACTAAGTTGCCTCTAATGAAACGGAGAAGGTGAAACTCGAGCCACATGGATAGGAAACGTGCGAGCGGCGGATCTGTCTGCTCTAGATAGAACCTGCCAAAAATCACATGAATTCATAATTTCCAACAGGCACCAAGTTTGACAATTCTTGATCAGAAAAGACAACCTCCAGTGTTTACTGTTTTCCGCACTTTCTAACTCATGAGCTTTTTATTATCATATTTTGTGCCCAGTAATCGACGTCTGAAATGAGGACAGACTTTGGCCAGTCGTGAAGGACAGTCTGGAGCACGTTATATGGCGAGGAGAGTTTCGGTCAGTTAGGACAGCACAGGCTTGAAGCAATAATGCATGGACAGCTTTCAGACAGGACACAGGACGACTACAGAGAAACAGGAGAAGAAAGAGAGAGAGAGAGAGAGAGAGAGAGAGAGAGAGAGAGGGGGGGGGGGAGAATAGACTTTCTGGTGGTTTCTGTTCAGCTCTGGATTCATGGCTCTGTTTGTGCAGCTCTGTGCTGACATGTTCATCGTGAAGATTAACGTGGAAATTTGGCATGAGATTACTTTAAGCTACTCTAGTTGCGTGATACCAGTTACGGAGAGGTAAAGCCCGACTCTGCGCAGCTTAGCGTTTTAAACCAGTGTAACAGTTGGTGGGATTCAACATGCTTTGTACTGTGACATATTCAGTCTCCATTCACGTTGGCCATAAATGTGTTTCTTAATAACACCTTCGAATCGTAGGCAAAATGGATAAATCACATTCTCATTCATTCAAATATGTTTGATAATTTCGAAGGATTCTTCAACAATTTATGGGTAAATTCTTTATTATGTGCTGGCTTAGAATGCCACGTGGTTCATGTACAAGTTATTGTATTCTTCCTTGTATAGGATGGGCAAAAAAAGGGGCCCGGAGAACAGAGTTACAGGGTATAAAGAAACACAGCAGAGGAAACGAAATGCACAACGAACCTGACTAGAGCAGATGTTGAAGGTGACCACCATTCTCATCTCTTGGCACACTTTTGAGTCCTGGTCAGCAAGCTACTGGAGGCGAATCTAATCTTGAGTACTGGAATGTTCTGCTGCAGTTCTTCAAGACTATTACGGTTGTTTTGATACACAAAGTAATCGCAGACTGACAGATCAGGTGACCTACTTGGCCAGCTATGACCGCAACCAGACTAACGGCTGCTAACAACATGAAAATTGTGTAAATATGCTTCAAGGTTCGGCTATCTCTATGGGCAGTTACTTCATAATGTTGGAAGTAGCTGTAGCTCATTTCCTCGTCCGTTAAAGCTGCCACAAATGGTTTCAAAATGTTGGCAATATAACGTGCCGAAAACAGGGTCTGATGAAAGCAGATTGGACCAATAATGGGGCGTGCTTACACTGCACACCAAACTCAAATCTTCTGATCATGCACGGGTGTTTAGAAGAAGTTTTGCGGATTCTTCACTGCCCAGAATCAGTGATTCTGTGAGTTGACGAACCACTCATGTCAAACAAGGCTTCATCGGATATAAAGAATAGATCTACGTCCAATCAAATCCATTCACTGCTATCTGAGTGAACAGTCAGTCAGATCAATGATTTGACTGCTGGTTTTAGTGCATGAAAAACAAACCCTCAGAAGGGATGCATGCTCAACTCGGGGTGAAGTATCTGTCCTCATGGTCGATGTGATATTCCGGTCTCTTGCGACAGGTGGTGGTGGTGGTTAGTGTTTAACGTCCCGTCGACAACGAGGTCATTAGAGACGGAGCGTAAGCTCGGGTTAGGGAGGGATTGGGAAGGAAATCGGCCGTGCCCTTTCAAAGGAACCATCCCTGCATTTGCCTGAAACGATCTAGGGAAATCACGGAAAACCTAAATCAGGATGGCCGGAGACGGGATTGAACCGTCGTCCTCCCGAATGCGAGTCCAGTGTGCTAACCACTGCACCACCTCGCTCGGTTCTTGCGACAGGAATCGTGTTGATTTGGTAGGACTGAAGCATTTTCTGGTGAACTGCAGCCACATTTTCTGTTGTGCTGGTACAATTCGGTTTGTTTCTTGACTTGTTCAAAACAGGTCCTGTCTGAGCCATTTTAGGACTAAGCGTTGCATGGCACTCTTTTCTGTAACTATGACACCATTAAACTTCTCAGTAAACATTTGACTACACCGTTTCTACGACTTTGTTGTCACGGAACTTCCGACAACGATCACCCACTGCTCCAACATGAGCACCACCCTTCCCTTTGAACTGCTCCACTCACACTGACACATTCCGTACTATGTTCTGAACGGGTGTGGATCACGTGACGGGCTTTCACGCGGTGTGCGTGTCACGGGGTGTGATTATAGGCATACTTTCACGTCTGAGCGTATTCACTCGTCCGGGATACTTTTATTTGGCCCAACCTGTACTATGAGTTGTGTCCGAAGTTGAAATAATCTTTAATACAATATCTCCGCACTTATTTAGCTTTCTTTGCCACTTTTAAATTCGTTGTTGAAACGTAACGATTCTACGTAACATGTCATACAGTTGTGTACCTTGCAGTTAAGCTGAAGTAGAGATTTTTCTTCGATCATGTGCTTTCAAGAAAACTTGAGTATTCCTATGAGACGCTTTCACAGTCAGCATTATTTCGTTGAGCAGCAAAACTACTTCCAGCTTATCTGCAAGAAACTTCCTTGCGGGATCCTCATCTTCGTAGTAGTCGACGATAGCTCAGGCTCTAATAACTGTGTTATTATTGTACTACATATAAATTCAAGATTTGTGTGGAAAAATGCTAAAACTCCAGTCTGAAATAATCAAAACACTGCCCTAACTAAGACTTCTCTATGACTATCCTCTTCAAAAACATTCAGACAGCATTTAATTAAAATTTCGTGGGTCAATAACTATCATGTGATAAGAGTGTATTTCAAATAGGGCACTGTTCTGTGGACAATGTTCTATGCAATCAACATTACGAAGACAGGGGAACCTTATAACATTAACTTTTAGTTTCGATGCCTGAGCTGAAATCCACCCAACTTCATAATTTCGTTAAAGTACATGGTACAATTTTATGAAATCGGGTGAAGATTTTTGAAAAATACCGTTTTAAATTATGGCTTGGCTGCTTGTCAGATGTAGTATCAGAGCGGTGATAAATTTTCATACTGATTTTGATTGTGATACTAGTGCCATCATACGACGTCTTTGCATCAGCGAAGAACGTTGATGTTTGAATAGAACCTTCCTCATTCTAAGGCGCATCTGAGTATGGATAAAAGCTACAAGACATTCACTGCTTTTCCAGAAAACATTTGCCACACTTTCAGTTTGAAATATTGCTTCGCAGCTCTCAGTGAATGCTATCAGGTCAACTCTCATCATCCGACTTTTTCGATAAGAAAGATTCAAAAAGTAAGTTAAACATTATTTTGGCTTCCAAGATAACTGTTATACAATGATGCACCACACATCAAAGCGACGCAGATACATTACACACTACTGGCCATTAAAATTGCTACACCACGAAGATGACGTGCTACAGACGCGAAGTTTAACCGACAGGAAGAAGATGCTGTGATATGCAAATGATATGATTTTCAGAGCATTCACAAAAGATTGGCGCCGGTGGCGACACCTATAACGTGCTGATATGAGGGAAGTTTATAACAGATTTCTCATACACAAACAGCAGTTGACCGGCGTTGCCTGGTTAAACCTCGTTGTCATGACTCGTGTAAGGGGGAGAAATGCGTACCATCACGTTTCCGACTTTGATAAAGATCGGATTGTAGCCTATCGCGATTGCGGTTTATTGTATCGCGACATTGCTGCTCGCATGGTCGAGATCCAATTACTGTTAGCAGAATGTGGAATCGGTGGGTTCAGGAGGGTAATACGGAACGCCGTGCTGGATCCCAACGGCCTCGTAACACTAGCAGTCGAGATAAAAGGCATCTTACCCGCATGGCTGTAACGGATTGTGCAGCCACGTCTCGACCCCTGAGTCAACAGATGGGGACGTTTGCAAGACAACAACCATCTGCACGAACAGTTCTATGACGATTGCAGTAGCATGGACTATCAGCTCGGACTCCAAAGCTACGGTTACCCTTGACGCTGCATCACAGACAGCAGCGCCTGCGATGGTGTACTCAACGACGCACTTGGGTGCACGAATGGCAAAACGTCATTTTTCGGATGAATCCAGGTACTGTTTACAGTATCATGATGGTCGCATCCGTGTTTGGCGACATCGCGGTGAACGCACATTGCAAGCATGTATTCGTCATCGCCATACTGGCGTATCACCCAACGTGATGGTATGGGGTACCACTGTTTACACGTCTCTGTCTCCTCTTGTTCGCATTGACGACACTTTGAACCGTGGACGTTAGATTTCAGATGTGTTACGACCTGTGGCTCTGCCCTTCATTTGATCCCTGCGAAATCCTACAATTCAGCAGGATAATGCACGACCTCATGTTGGAGGTCGTGTACGGGCCTTTCTGCATACAGAAAATGTTGGATTGCTGCCCTGGCCAGCACATTATGCAGATCTCTCACCAATTGAAAACGTCTGGTCAATGGTGGTCGAGCAATTGGCCCGTCACAATACGCCAATCACAACTCTTGATGAACTGTGGTATCGTGTTGAAGCTGCATGGGCAGCTGTACCTGTACACGTCATCCAAGCTCTGTTTGACTAAATGCCCAGGCATATCAATGCCGTTATTACGGCCAGAGGTGGTTGTTCTGGGTACTGATTTCTCAGGATCTATGCACCCAAATTGTGTGAAAATGTAATCACATGTCAGTTCTATTATAATATATCTGTCCAATGAATACCCGTTTATCATCTGCATATCTTCTTGGTGTAGCAATTTTAATGGCCAGTAGTGTACTTTTTTCAACGTAGTCTTTGTAAACAACCATCTGAACGTTCTAGCGATCGTTCAGTTCTTCGAGGATAGAAATCCACTCCTTGGTCACGGAGCCATTTCAGAGCCTCTCTGTGAGCATCCTCATTGTCAGAAGTCCTGTGACTGTTGCGAAACAGTTCAGCAGTTGCCTGCTCATTGAAGTCTGTGACAGATGACGGTGGTCTCCCCTCACGATCAGCATGACTAACATCTGAGCGTCTTACGTCAAATCAAGATCACTATTTTACTACAGCTGGACGCGGCATTGCTTTTGGTCAATATCCTACATTTCAGCAGGATAATGCACGACCTCATGTTGGAGGTCGTGTACGGGCCTTTCTGCATACAGAAAATGTTGGATTGCTGCCCTGGCCAGCACATTATGCAGATCTCTCACCAATTGAAAACGTCTGGTCAATGGTGGTCGAGCAATTGGCCCGTCACAATACGCCAATCACAACTCTTGATGAACTGTGGTATCGTGTTGAAGCTGCATGGGCAGCTGTACCTGTACACGTCATCCAAGCTCTGTTTGACTAAATGCCCAGGCATATCAATGCCGTTATTACGGCCAGAGGTGGTTGTTCTGGGTACTGATTTCTCAGGATCTATGCACCCAAATTGTGTGAAAATGTAATCACATGTCAGTTCTATTATAATATATCTGTCCAATGAATACCCGTTTATCATCTGCATATCTTCTTGGTGTAGCAATTTTAATGGCCAGTAGTGTACTTTTTTCAACGTAGTCTTTGTAAACAACCATCTGAACGTTCTAGCGATCGTTCAGTTCTTCGAGGATAGAAATCCACTCCTTGGTCACGGAGCCATTTCAGAGCCTCTCTGTGAGCATCCTCATTGTCAGAAGTCCTGTGACTGTTGCGAAACAGTTCAGCAGTTGCCTGCTCATTGAAGTCTGTGACAGATGACGGTGGTCTCCCCTCACGATCAGCATGACTAACATCTGAGCGTCTTACGTCAAATCAAGATCACTATTTTACTACAGCTGGACGCGGCATTGCTTTTGGTCAATATCCTACATTTCAGCAGGATAATGCACGACCTCATGTTGGAGGTCGTGTACGGGCCTTTCTGCATACAGAAAATGTTGGATTGCTGCCCTGGCCAGCACATTATGCAGATCTCTCACCAATTGAAAACGTCTGGTCAATGGTGGTCGAGCAATTGGCCCGTCACAATACGCCAATCACAACTCTTGATGAACTGTGGTATCGTGTTGAAGCTGCATGGGCAGCTGTACCTGTACACGTCATCCAAGCTCTGTTTGACTAAATGCCCAGGCATATCAATGCCGTTATTACGGCCAGAGGTGGTTGTTCTGGGTACTGATTTCTCAGGATCTATGCACCCAAATTGTGTGAAAATGTAATCACATGTCAGTTCTATTATAATATATCTGTCCAATGAATACCCGTTTATCATCTGCATATCTTCTTGGTGTAGCAATTTTAATGGCCAGTAGTGTACTTTTTTCAACGTAGTCTTTGTAAACAACCATCTGAACGTTCTAGCGATCGTTCAGTTCTTCGAGGATAGAAATCCACTCCTTGGTCACGGAGCCATTTCAGAGCCTCTCTGTGAGCATCCTCATTGTCAGAAGTCCTGTGACTGTTGCGAAACAGTTCAGCAGTTGCCTGCTCATTGAAGTCTGTGACAGATGACGGTGGTCTCCCCTCACGATCAGCATGACTAACATCTGAGCGTCTTACGTCAAATCAAGATCACTATTTTACTACAGCTGGACGCGGCATTGCTTTTGGTCAATATCCTACCAGAATTCACGTAAATACGTACGAAATTTAGGCATTTATTCCACAAACATTGCACTGCACCGTGCACGGATTTGGGCTACGTATCTCTCCGACACTGTGACGGATCTGTTATACATACCACAGCAGAACTGAATCCGCAGGAAACCCGGAACCTGTGAGCGAACTGACAATACACCACTCTTGTTGCCTAATGGACTTAGAGTGGCATAACGTGTGTAGCTTACTTCTTGAAGTCATTTCGTGCAATACAATATCAACTATCTTGAATTATGGATTACGTTCAAAGGCAACAGTATTTTATAAATACTCTCTACGAGAAAATGATTAACAAATCAATTAAAAATATACGACGCTTCACGAAGGAATTACACCGAAGTGACAGGAGTTACACGAAAGGAATGGTACTCGCCAGATGTGACGCACATGTTGAGACAAACAAATGATTACAATGCATGTACAGACAAACTAATCATTAAACTAAAATGTAGACTTTCACGACCGGAAATGTCATGTCCATTATAATTATCCGGCTGTTATGCCGTGGTCGGTTGATGAATTCTAAGTCAATTCCCAACAATTGACATAGAATTCATCAACCGACGACGCCATAACAGCCCGGATAGTTATAATGCACAAACTAATCATTATAGTTTGCGAAAAAAATGAATGATTTATTCAAGAGAAAGAGCTTCAGAAATTGAGCAAGTCAATAAACGTTGGTCCACCTCTGGCCCTTATGCAAGCAGTTAATCGGCTTGGCATTGATTGATCGAGTTGTTGGATGTCCTCCTAACAGGATATCGTGCCAAATTCTGTCCAGTTGGTGCGTTAGACCGCCAAACGCTCGAGTTGGTTGGAGGGCCCTGCCCATAATGCTCCAAATGTTCTTAACTGGGAAGAGATTTGGTGAACCTGTTGCCAAAGTGGGGTTTGACAAGCTCGAAGACAAGCAGTAGAAAGCCTCACTGTACGTGACCGGCATTATCTTGCTGAAGTGTAAGCTCAGGATAGTTTGTCCTGAGGAGCAACAAAACGGAGAGCAGAATATCGCCGACATACCGCTGTGCTGTGAGGGCGCAGCGGATAACAACCAAAGCAGTACTGCTACGAAATGAAATGGCGCCCCATGAGTTTTGGCTGTCGGGCTGTATGACTGTCCTCAGTCATATTGATATTCCACCACTGTTCGGGGGGTCGCGAGACACTTATTCGTTGGTCACATCAGTCAGGAACGTCACTGACTGGAGTATAATTGTCTTCAGTAGTGAGTCCCGCTTCAAACTGAGTCCCAATGAGAAGACCCCTTTGGTTGTCATTCGTGGCAACCTAAGTGCATAACGGTACGACGACGACCTTCTAAGCTCTCTTTTGCAGCCCTTCAACGTAAGCCATTCTGGGCTTACATTTCAGCAACAAAATGGCCAACCGCACGCGGGGAGCGTTTCTACTGCTTGTCTTTGTGCTTGTCAAACATTACCTTGGCCAGCAAGGTCACCGGATTTATCTGCAACTGAGAACATTTCGAGCATTGTGGGCAGAGCGTTCCCACAGGCTCGGGATGTTGACTATGTAACGCGTTAATTGGACAGAATTTGGCACCATAACCTTCAGGAGGGTACCCAACAATTCTATCAATCAATGCCAAGCCCCAAGCCGACGAACTGCTTTCATAAGTGTCTGAGACGTACCAACGCGCTGTTGACTTGCTTAGTTTGTGAAGTTTTCTCACTTTAATAAACTGTCAGTTTTTTTTCCTGAAACTGTAATCATTATTTGGCTAAACATGTCTATCAATTTCCTGCCCATTCTGATAATTCCTTGCAGGCAACGGCCTTGTCGCAGTGGATACACCGGTTCCCGTCAGATCACCGAAGTTAAGCGCTGTCGGGCGTGGCCAGCACTTGGACGGGTGACCATCCGGTCCGCCACGAGCTGTTGCCATTTTTCGGGGTGTTCTCAGTCTCGTGATGCCAATTGAGGAGCTACTCGACCGAATAGTACCGGCTCCGGTCAAAGAAAACCATCATAACGACCGGGAGAGCGGTGTGCTGACCCCACGCCCCTCCTATCCCCATCCTCAGCTGAAGATGACATGGCCGTCGGATGGTTCCGATGGGTGGCTTGTGGCCTGAAGACGGAGAGCTCTGATAATTCCTTCGTGGTGCGTTTTTCTTTTTCTTACTGTGTATTTAACAACTAAATAGTGAACAGGAAAGCGTGCCCAGATCGGTAAATAGATTAACGACATACTCGAGAAGAGACGAATATGAGACTGAATTCCGGAAGAGTAAGAAACAGACGGCAGCGCGTACCTTGAATACTTCCCAGGCGGCGCTGAAGGGCAGCACGGCGACTCCGACCAGGAGGTCAGCGACGGCGAGCGAGACGATGAAGAGGTTGGTGACGGAACGCAGCTTGTGCGACAGGAATACGGCGGCCACCACCAGGCAGTTTCCCGCCACCACCATGACGTCGATGATGGCGAGCACGCCCAGCGTGGCCACATTGCGGCCCTCGGTCCACGCGATCTCGGGCTCTTCAGGACACCACTGGGTCTCTAGTGAGCCGTTGCCGGACTCGGCGGCACCGCTGACAGAGTCCATCGCAGATGTAGCCCTCCTCTGCTACAGGTGCTCAAGTCAGAAGCGATGTTCTGGCGTGCCGAACCGAAAGGATCTGTCGAATTCCACACGGCGACCCCTCTAGATCACTTTGGGAACCTCTTCGTGGCCAATAGGTCGTCAGAAAGGTCTTGTTTTGTACCACAGGTGCTTTTGTTCTAATCCTAAGTCGGCTTCTGTAATCACTCAAGTCACACCTCACCTGAATTAACACCCAGCAGGTTACCTAGCTATCATGTAGCAATTATACACGTAGCATGTTCAGCGAAAATATTACTTGAGTGTAGAAATAGTTTTGTATTCTGTCCAAGTGACCTTTGATAAGGAATCAGAGCAGGCTATGTTTCTCAGACATGTTATAATCTTCTTTGGCCTTTATTTAGCACACATAATTAACTAACTACAAAGGTTCAACTGCTGAAACGCATCCATCACAAAAGGAGAAACAAAACGAGGTAATAAGAAAACACCTACAATATAGCTAAACGAAAACTGCAAACCTTGTCAGTGTACGGTGAAGTAACTATGAGATTTGTACGGCGATAGTTGAATACCATGACATTTACTTCCTGAAAGTACTCCTACTTTACTTGATCGCAACGTTCTGGTCAACCAACTGTACCACAACACATTCACGTTGGTGCTACATATTCGCGTCGATCCATCAATGCAAAGAACAAGCATCAGACACAGAAGAACGGTTTCCGTTTGAACTCCAGACTGAAGGGAAGATTCCATTTTTGAGGATCATCTAGTTGCTGTCAGAAGCAGGAACGGTTATCACTGATAAATCTGAAACTAACAGACGATGAAAGTGTTTGCGAGAAAGTATCAGGTTAGGCGAGTCGTCCAGTGTAATAGAGCAGCACACGATAGCCTCAGCAGGTTTCTTCATTCATCGACTCAGCCGATCGTCATGTTTCTTCCTTGGCTGAGCTTCTGACCCAACGATGGGAAATCTATATTTACCGTAACTTCTGATACACCAAAAATAAATAGCTCACAGATGCTGCAGTTTGGAAAACAGAAGTAAACGGTTAAAACCAGAATTCGAACGTTCGTAGCAGTGCGACACTTGTTACGGCGTAGAAATCTCACTGGATGGTTGCCAGACTACTTCCTACGATGGACTGGTGGATCAGTGTAGAATGGCCGCTCTTGGCCCGATGATTGTCTGCGCGTGGTCGTCACGTTACCAAGCTGCCCCGGCCGCTCCGGTACCTGGAACAAGGTACCACAGGTATCAGTCTCGTATATACACTCAGGTATAGAGACACATAGAAAAGTTTAAAAATGAAATAATGAGCGGGGCTGAAGGATGAATTATAGTACTTACATGAGAAAAATATGTTAAACTTTCAAGAATTAAAAGATAAACACCACTGGCTCAAGGAAATACCTGAAGAACCGAAAAAAAAACCTCCAGGACTTATTACATGTAAAATGTTGAAAGTGTAAGGTGAATACTACACGATGACAATTGGTTATCCTGAAAAATCTCTTCGTATAACTGTTAATTTGTTTGTCCTCCTTATGCATCAACTAGCTGTAGAAATTTTTCTACATACCAAACATTACATCGCTTCAAACACAGTGTATTGAGTAATGTCTACATTTATTTGCACTTTCAGTAACGTAAAAATTGAAAGTAAAGCAAAAGTTTTGACTTAAGGTCTCGATACCAGGATCCTCACAGTACCGTTCTGGAATGTTTCCATTTTGCTATCCGCTATCTGGAATCTACGTTACAACTGGTTCATGGCTCGCCCGCTCGCTCCAAAAGTGGCAATTTTTCTAAACGCTTGACCGTCTGGGGCTTCCATTTCTGTCACTCTCATTTCTGGTCAAGCCTTGCATGTATCATAAAAAGCCGCTGGATGGTAGGCTCGTTGTCCTTGTGAGCTGTCTAAGTTGCTAAACACGGGTGCTTCACAGTGCCACTTCCTTAGAACAGAACTCAACAGAACATTGGGAAGCACTCATTTTCGGAAAACGCCTTTTCGGCAGCGGAAGTAGTCAAAAATGGCTCAAATGGCTCTCAGCCCTATGGGACTTAACATCTGAGGCATTCAGTCCCTTAGACTTAGAACTACTTAAACCTAACTAACCTATGGACATCACACACATCCATGCCTGAGGCAGGATTCGAACCTGCGACCGTAGCAGCAGCGCGGTTCCGGACTGAAGCGCCTAGAACAACTCGGTCACAGTGGCCGGCGGGAAGTACTCATTAGCCGTTAATGACGTATGTTGCCCACCATGTCCTTCTCTATGTAATAAAGCTTGGTAGCTTGCCAAATGAGAACAAAATTTACAGCTCCAAAATGAGGTTGTTTGCCTGTAAGTATTGTCATTTCCTTCGACAACAATGTCATAAACGTCAAGTCAGTCCATTGTACACTGAAGAGCCAAAGAAACTGGTACATCTGCCTGATGTCGTGTAGGGCCCCTGCAACCACGCAAAAGTGTCACAACACGACGTGGCATGGACTCGACTAATGTCTGCAGTAGTGCTGAAGGGAATTTACACTATGAATCCTGCAGGGCTGTCCATAACTCCGTAAGAGTACGAGGCGTTGGAGATCTCTTCTGAACAGCATGTTGTAAGGCTCTCCAGATAGGCCCAATAACGTTCATGTCTGGGACGTTCGGTGGCCAGCGGAGGTGTTTAAACTCTGAAGAGTGTTCCTGAAGCCCCCTCTGAAGCAATTCTGGACGCGTGAGCTATCGCATTGTCCTGCTGGAATCGTCTAAATCCGTCGGAATGCACAATGAATGTGAATTGATGCAGGTGATCAGACAGGACGCTTACGTATGTGTCACCTATCAGAGTCATATCTAGATGTATCAGGGGTCCCATATCACTCCAATTCCAAACGCCGCACACCATTACAGAGTCTTCACCAGTTTCAACGGTCTCCTGCTCACATGCAGGGTCTATAGATTTATATGGTTGTCTCCATACCCGTACACGTACATCTGCTCGATACAATTTGAAGTGAGACTCGTCCGACCAGGCAACATGTTTCCAGTCATCAACAGAACAATTTTGACGGGTCCAGGCGAGGCGTAAAGGTTTGTGCCATGCAGTCATCAAGGGTACACGAGTGGGCCTTCAGCTACGAAGGCCCATATCGATGATGTTTCGTTCAATGGGTCACTCGCCGACACTTGTTGAGGCCCAGCGTTGAAATCTGCAGCATTTTGCGGAAGGGTTGCGCTTCTGTCACGTTGAACGATTCTCATCAGTCATCGTTGGTCCCGTTCTTGCAGGATCTTTTTCCGGTCACAGCGATGTCAGAGATTTGATGTTTTACCAGATTATTGATATTAACGGCACGCTCGTGAAATGGTTGTTCGGGAAAGTTCCCACTTCATCGATAGCTCGGAAGGCTGTCTCCCATCTCTCGTGCGCCGACTACAACACCACGTTCAATCTCACTTAAAACTTGATAACCTGCCATTGTAGCAGCAGTAACCGATGTAACAACTGCGCCAGACACTTGTCTTACATAGGCGTTGCAGACCGCAGCAACGTGTTCTGTCTGTTTAAACATCTCTGGATTTGTAAAAGCATGCCTTTACAAGTTTATTTCGCGCTACAGTGTATAATTAACTGAACGTTCAAAAATACTGTACATCGAGCTTTATTGTATGTTACTCTTTGTCAACGGCCATGGTATTGTAGTTCATATGAGTGTATTACATAGTGTTTTAGTTTGTATTTTGGATGTTTCATACAAGACATTTTAAAATTAAATTAAAAATAGAAACTAATAATTGTGGTTTACTTACGCCAAGTATTTACTTACGGTTATATGGTTTTAAAAAATATTTTAACATAAATGTCAAGTCATGTCTCACATCAAAATGACTGGGTTGTTTCAGTAAGTCATTATATTGGTCTTCCTTATCTTTGCAGCTGTTTAATGCAAAACTGTATTTTATGACTGTTGATATTTTGTCTACTTTTATTTTTATTTTAATACAAAATTTGTTTCAAGTTTTAGTCACAGTTGTTATTAGTATGTATGGCGTTATTTCGTCCTCTACGGCGTACATTGTGGCTGGTTGTAAAGGTCTGTGAACAGCAGCCTCTGTTTCAATTAAGCTGTGTGCATGTGAAGGACATGAAATCACATTTGCATTTGCATATGGTGTCTACATGAGTCACTTCTTACAGCATGTTACGTTCTATGGTGGCTTCAGTACTGTGTAATTGTCATGCATATACCGTTTTATGCCTACAGCGATTGATTCCTCTCTATTTAAATATTTGTAGCAATGATGATGGCTATGTGGTAGATGACATGTAGATCTGCAGTAAATTACAGATTGAAACGCGACTGACGGCTGAAAATAAAAGTTTTCACTTCACCTCACAATAGCTGTGTGTAACGGTTCCAATGGAAACCAGCCTGTCGAACAATTATTTCTGTGATCAGATTAGCTCTGTGACGGTGTTGCGTAAAAGGCACCATTAATGGAGCCTCTGTGCTGTCTCAGTTATTTAGTGATGGTTCACAGTTGCTCAAATCTGAAAACTGTGGCAAGTTCCTATAAACTGCACTATAGCTATAAAACATTAACACCGATCAGACTTTGCAAAGAGTTACAATTTTCCAACATTACAAGAATCCGAGATTTGCACAAATATTGCGTGTAAGATAATTACAACTATACTGTTAATGATCTTGGGAGAGAAAGGAAACAACAGAATCGTTATATGATTCATATGATGTCCAACTGCTGTCCCCACTGCTCCTATCTCCATCGACTAGGAAATTACTACATTTGATTTTGTTTCTGCTATTACGGCTTGTTTCTCATTCGATGGTACGATTTCGTTCCACACATGATTAACGATATTCTTCCAGTTCTTCGACGTGTGACAGCCTCGTTCACAAGTCTCTTCGTTTATGGTATCGTAAATATTTTACTTTCGTCCCGCGCCGTCTGCTTACATTTGAGGGAAGTGTGTTCAGTGGTATACTGGAGGCAGTGGTACGTTGGAAGACGTATAACCCCATGGACGTAGTCTTTTCGCAAGGTCTAAAAGTTTCGTTATTCGCACACGCTGTTCGAAGTCAGTGTAATTTTCTCCAGCTCACCAAAATTTCATTTTATCTTGTAAAATATGTTTGTGTCTAATCTTGCTAAATGGCACCGGATGTTATCCACCCTAAAAATTATCGAAGCTGACATTTTTCAGTAAGTAGGTAACGAAAACTAAATTAAATTTCAGGCAGAAGAAATAAAAACTGAGGTTTGCCGACAAGATTGTAATTCCGTTGGAGATACCAAACAAGTTTGAAGAGCAGCAGATTGAAATGGACTCAGTCTTGAACACCGATAGAAGCAAAAAAAAATATGGTAATGGGAATTAGATTAGGAAATGAAAACTTAAAAGTACCAGAGCGCTTTTGTTATTTATAAAGTAAAGTAACTGATGATGACGGAAGTAGAGTGGATATAAATTATAGAATGTCGATGACAAGGAAAGTGTTTTCAAAGGAGTCATTTGTCAACACCGATTGTAGATTTAAGTGTTAGGAAGTCTCTCCTGAAGATGTTTGGCTGGTGTGTAGTCTTGTATGGAAATGAAACGTGGGTAATGAACAGATCAGACAAGAAGAGAAAAGAAGCTTTAGGAATCTGGTGCTACAGAAGAATGATTAGATGGTTAGATCATGTAAATAATGAAGTGGTACTGAGCAGAATTGGAAAAAAGGGAATTTTTGACGCAGCTTGACTAAAAGAAGGGATCGATTGATAGGACATATCCTGGGACACCAAGCAATCATCAGTTTAGAATTTGAGAGAAGCGTGGGGGTAAAAAATGTAGAGGGAGACCAAGAGATGAATACGGTAAGCCGGTTCAAGTGGTTTTAGGTTGCAGTAGTTATTCGGAGATGGAGAGGCCTGCACAGAATAGAGTACCATGGAGATCTGCACCATTCTTCGGAGCGAAAAACATAGTATCTTTTAATGTACTTATGTATAAATGTAATATCCATTTCACCTTTAGAGTCTGTATTTTATGAGAAAATCAACTCCATAGCTAGCACACAGTCGCTAAGCAAATCAACATGAACAGTAACAAAGCGCCAGCCTCCATGACGCCTTAGTTGGTGCACACGAAAAGTATTGTGCGATGCACGCTAATTCCGACATTTTCTCGTCACAGTGTATATATGTTACATTTATACTTCCGTCTCTGAACACTTTTCTCTCTTCAAGTTATTTGTTAAAACAGTGGGAAGGCTTTTATTTCCTGCTAGCAGATTACTTTTCGACAGTGAAGCAATCAGCTTTAGGAATTTATGGTCTGTGAAATACATGTATAACAAGCAAACCTAACGACTATGGCACACTGCAATACATACTAAAAGTTAAAGTCATCTCAAACTGCTCTAAGACTGAGTCATTGTTACGAGTAGTGGCAATTGCAAGATGGATTCTGAGTCAGTTAGCCGGCCGCTGTGGCCGAGCAGTTCTAGGCGCTTCAGTCCGGAACCGCGCTGCTGCTACGGTCGCAGGTTCGAATCCTGCCTCGAGCATGGATGTGTGTGATGTCCTTAGGTTAGTTAGGTTTAAGTAGTTCTAAGTCTAGGGGACTGATGACCGCAGATGTTAAGTCCAATATTGTCTCGAGCCATTTTAAACAGTCGCAAGTGATATCAGGACGAACTGAATACGGATATCAGAAAGAGGTCCACATCGGAAAATGCGCTGTAGGAGGAAAGTTTTGCCTGCACGATTTCGTGCTGTGTCAGACGAGGAATTGTCTCACGGCGGGTATTGTTTCATAGTTGTTATTCCTGAACACTCCGCATATTGTAAACATAAAGATGAAGTTGCTTTTGAAAAACGTTGCGAGGCGTTTCTCTTTGCCTCTGCAGATCTCAGGAGCTTGACGAATGGACTTCGCTAAATTCCGGTTAATGTTTTCCGTCTGCTGCTTGGAAAAGCGTTTCCTCTCTACACCGTAACCTTGCAGGACTTTTCCCGAGGATATAAACCACTAGGTCATCCGTAAGTGGTCTGCCTTTAAGCTACCACATTATTCAATGGGACCTCGAAATTTTGAAACGACTTGCAGTTTTTGTTAAAGAAAGGAAGGAAGATCAGGTCTAAGCATACCGATGACAGGGACATCATTTGAGGCTTGCAAAAGCTCGGGTTTGACAAGGATAGGACACATGATTGGCCTTGCTATTTTCAACCATCCGCCCCGACGTTCACCGAAAGTGATTTGCGTAGCTACTAAGAGCCTAAATCTAGATGGCCCCACAAGGATTTTAATTCCGAGGTTTTCTTGTTTCTGTGGTAACAGTGAGGTTACAACAAAAATACCCTCAGACTTCAAGAAGAATATAATAATTCCAATCCCAAAGAAAGCAGATGTTGACAGATGTGAGAATTACCGAACAATCAGTTTAATAAGCCACAGCTGCAAAATACTAACACGAATTCTTTACAGACGAATGGAAAAACTAGTAGAAGCCGACCTCGGGGAGGATCAGTTTGGATTCCGTAGAAATACTGGAACACGTGAGGCAGAGAAAGCTTTTGACAATGTTGACTGGAATACTCTCTTTCAAATTCTAAAGGTGGCAGCAGTAAAATACAGGGAGCGAAAGGCTATTTACAATTTGTACAGAAACCAGATGGCAGTTATAAGAGTCGATGGACATGAAAGGGAAGCAGTGGTTGGGAAGGGAGTAAGACAGGGTTGTAGCCTCTCCCCGATGTTATTCAATCTGTATATTGAGCAAGCAGTAAAGGAAACAAAAGAAAAATTCGGAGTAGGTATTAAAATCCATGGAGAAGAAATAAAAGCTTTGAGGTTCGCCAATGACATTGTAATTCTGTCAGAGACAGCAAAGGACTTGGAAGAGCAGTTGAACGGAATGGATGGTGTCTTCAAGGGAGGATATAAGATGAACATCAACAAAGGCAAAACGAGGATAATGGAATGTAGTCTAAGTCGGGTGATGCTGAGGGAATTAGATTAGGAAATGAGACACTTAAAGTAGTAAAGGAGTTTTGCTATTTGGGGAGCAAAATAACGTATGATGGTCGAAGTAGAGAGGATATAAAATGTAGACTGGCAATGGCAAGGAAAGCGTTTCTGAAGAAGAGAAATTTGTTAACATCGAGTATAGATTTATGTGCGAGGAAGTCATTTCTGAAAGTATTTGTATGGAGTGTATCCATGTATGGAAGTGAAACATGGACGGTAAATAGTTTGGACAAGAAGAGAATAGAAGCTTTCGAAATGTGGTGCTACAGAAGAATGCTGAAGATTAGATGGGTAGATCACATAACTAATGAGGAAGTATTGAATAGGATCGGGGAGAAGAGAAGTTTGTGGCACAACTTGACCAGAAGAAGGGATCGGTTGGTAGGACATGTTCTGAGGCATCAAGGAATCACCAATTTAGTACTGGAGGGCAGCGTGGAGGGTAAAAATCGTATGGGGAGACCAAGAGATGAATACACTAAGCAGATTCAGAAGGATGTAGGTTGCAGTAGGTACTGGGAGATGAAGAGGCTTGCTCAGGATAGAATAGCATGGAGAGCTGCATCAAACCAGTCTCAGGACTGAAGACCACAACAACAACAACAACAAAAAACATGTAGGTGAGACCATCACTGAATTGTCTACTGTAATTGGGACCAGTCATGTCGAATGTTCATGAGGGAGCAAAATATCTTCGGCATATGAAATGTAGGTTACCTAAATTGAGACGTGAATATATAATTTTTTGATTTATTACTGGGCTCTTTGGAAACTACTTTTTTGAAACCAAAGACATAGTTCACCCACGCAGAATTGCCTGAGTGTCTGGAAACAAATCACTTGGAATTCGCAAGTATGAGTACACAATACTTTAAGAAGTTAGTCGTTGGCTAAACATAGATAAATTCTCCATGAAGGTTGAAACATCAGAAGTGGCAACCGCTCCAGAAAAGAGGCCTAGTGAAAATGTACTCACATCATCTCATAATCTGCTTTTATGGGAAACTTTCCAAATATATTCGCTGCCCTAAGACTTTACGAGTAAATCTCGAGCTTTGATATTAACAAGAAAAAATTATGTTGTTCCTTTGTATTGAAATTTTCAATTTTGTGTAGGTAATAATAGTTCTTATTAAGATTTACTTGAATGATATCTATTTTTAGTGCAAATATCCAGTCCTAGCACGCAAAGAAAAGCTACGGTACCGGCAAGACAAAAGCTAAAAGAGTAACACGGTTTCCTACTGTGAAGAGTGGAATGTCTTGCGTTCAGTAAATGATTAGTTTTGTGATCCATCAACACGAGTCAAATGCAGATGTATCCAGTTGATAAGTTGTTACAAAGCCAGACGGTGAATGTACGAAGAAGGTAAGATAATATTGAAAGAGAAGAGCCCTTATGGAATCACATAACTGCTCTTGTCTCTCATCATCCTGACGAAAAAGGAAGATAAAGTGCACGCGATTTCCTTTCCGTGTTAAAGTGGCAAAGTTTTAAGAGGCATCCTCCTAAAAGCCCCGAGAACGAGAAAAGTTTTTATTGCGAGATCTTTCATTCCGTGATGACGTCGGAAATGGAGGGCGAAGGTTTCGTCATGTCCGTGTTCTTGGGTAGCAGGTGTTGCAATATTCAGAAAAAGTAGAAAACCAGTGGAGCACGTGCGAGGAGTCATCAACTGCCCGTAATTTCCATTTTTGGTAATAGTTATAGCTGCTGATTCTACACTATGCGATGAATTTTCAGCTAAATTAAGATTCTATAGTGAAACGCAATGGATTTATATGATAAAATATCAAGTTTGGTGCAAAGTTTCGTTTAAAACACACAGAGCCACGTGCTCTGCTGTTAGTGGAAATCACATTCCTCTAAAAGTTAGGGTGCTCTATCATGAAAAACGAGAAAATTAGATTTTATTAACACACACCAGATACCGCAAAAATATTGAAATGACAGAACATTCTGGTGCGCAGTTTTTAAGAAAACTCACAAGCGCACGAAGCAACTGGAAAAAACAGAGCAGTCTGTACGAGAAATTAATGTATAGTTTGTGCAAAACGTATTGAACGAGTGCTCCATAGTTCTGATTCCACAGAAACCAGTAGCAGTCGGTCGACTTCTTTCACGTGTGTTTTGTTCAAAATGTTCAAATGTGTGTGAATTCCTAAGGGACCAAACTGCTGAGGTCATCGGTCCCGAGACTTACGCACTAGTTAAAGTAACTTAAGTCTAAGGACAACACACACACCCATGCCCGAGGGCGGACTCGAACCACCTGCGGGAGAGGCCGCACCGTTAGTGACATGGCTCCTCTAACCGCACGGCCACTCCGCGCGACCACGTGTGTTTTGTATCCAGCCGCTGCCAACTTTGGCAATCTAACAATACAGAACCGTAACTACAATCGTAGTTCCGTACTTTACCAAACCAATAAGCAAACGCGTAGCGTCCGAAATGGGTGAGGAAAGCGCAGATTGTTCCACCTGCACCCCCAATCTGCCCCCAGCTCTCACTGTGCTGGGCTTCGGCAGACGAAAGTTCCTTGTTCCAATCCCCACACCTCGTGAAAACTCTGTCAGGTCGCCCTGATCGCCCTGAACGAACTATACTGTAAGCATAGTAAATCTGCACAAAATTATCCCAAGCAAATCATCGTCACTGCGTTTCGCTTCTGTCATCTTTACTGGACGCTTTAGAACATGTTCGAAAGAACAGTCACTGCGCATTCATATAACTGATTCACTTCAATGGGCAATGAATACATAATCTTCAGGGCCGATGCACATTTACTTTCGACCTTCTATGGGGATCTAATATTAGCGTGCATGAAGGAGATGGATTGGGATTACGAATAGTTGGCACAAGGTGGCTGGGAAAGTGCAGAGATAGTCTAAGCATTTTCCATAAACACCATACCCGGATGGCCCATTGGTTATAGCAACTTCTAGTAAGCCGGAGATACTGAGTTCGAGTCCGGGCCTGGCACACATTTTCGCTCCTCACCGCTGATTCCGCATGAAGTCCCGATGCACCTGATATGGGTTGTTCCTTCCCTTTCCTTCCCTTTCCTTCCTCCCCCACCCTCCTCCTCCATCTGAAGACAGAACTGCCACTTCTGCAGTCATCGGAAAGGCTACACCACTCATTACTATGCTCAGTGTGTGATACGCTATCCCAGCAATCAATCCCATGAATACAACTGACTGCTCGGTGCAGGAGAAATATTTGTAGTAAAATGCCAACATGAACGCATTAATAAAAGATCATTTTCGCCACGGGTAAGTCCCAGTTTATCTTCAAAAGTTAGAGCCGTGTGTTTTAACTTTGTAAGAAAGCGGAGTCCGCTATCGTCAGTCGACCACCCGAGGATAGAGTGCAATCGGAAAGAGCAATCCTGTGCGGTCCGTTTACTGACTTATGGCGGACGCACAGATCCAAAGGGTGATTCATGTACAAACTCTAGGGAGTGATCGATGAGAGGATACGGACCAAAAAAGTGTCTATTTAACTTAAATCCGGAAATGCATGGTTTTCATGCTAGAGACCATTTATTCAAATGTTAAAATGTATATGAATTCCTAAGGGACCAAACTGCTGAGGTCATCGGCCCTAGACGTACATACTACATAAACTAACTTACGCTAAGAAGAACACACACATCCATGCCCGAGGGGGTACTCGAACCTCTGGCGGGAGCGGCCGCTCAATCCGTGACATGGTGCCTCTAACCGCACAATTACTCCGCGTGGCGACCATTTATTCAATCACACTCGATTACAGAGAGTGCTGTGTAATGCGCGCTGCACCATGCAGTCACGATAACAGTATGCGTTGTTTTCTCCTAGAGGGTGGTACGTCATGCTTTAGCGCCCACTCCTGCCATAGTAATTCACTTCTCTTGCCCACTCACCTTGCAGTGGATGAGATACAGCGTCGTAAACAATGGTTCCGTATTCTAATGGAGAGCTTGCCTACATGTTGTCTACTTACGGAAAGGAAAAGTTTGGGAATTTGTGGTAAGTTCCTATGGGACAAAACTGCTGAGGTCATCTGTCCCTAGGCTTACACACTACTTAATCTAACCTAAACTAACTTACGCTAAGGATAACACACACACACACCCCAAGGGAGGACTCGAACCTCCGACGGGGGCAGCCGCGCGAACCGTGGCAAGGCGCCTTAGACCACTCTGCTACCCGCTCGGCTTACGGAAAGGTAAGTTGCAACGGGTGGAGGTCAGCAAGGCTGTTTCAGAATCATACCCACCGACAACAACCACAGAATGTAATGTTTGCAACAGTGTTCCTCCGTTTGTCTGAGACAGGTTCGTTTCAGAAAGCAGGAAATCTTGAAATACGTACCCGAAATGTTCGGACTTCATGCTTGTAAGAAAATGTGATTAACACTACGGAAGACGACAGCCGTGTCAGTACCAGGCAGTTGGCTCGCCAGTACGGGGTAAGACAGACTACCCTCATCACTTACAGCCTCTGCCGAGTTCTCTGAGCACTATGGGACATAACTTCTGAGGTCATCAGTCCCCTAGAACTTAGATCTACTTGAACCTAACTAACCTAAGGACATCACACACAGCCAAGCCCGAGGCAGGATTCGAACCTGCGACCGTATCAGTCCTGACTGAAGCGCCTAGAACCGCTCGGCCACACCGGCCGGCACCTTCCACATTGGGAGCAGTTTTGTCACTGGTTTCTTTATCAGGCAGTCACGATTCAGAGATTTGTGTCATCTATCCTATTCACAGATAATGCCACCTTTACACTCAGTGGTATCTTCAGCTTTCATAGATGTCATCTTTCGGATAATATGCAGAACCACCATGGTATGGGGAGAGCGAATCCTCAGCATCTGTGCAACCGGAAAGTGTGGGCCGGGATAATTGACGACCGTATTTTGGGACCATTCTTCCTTTCAGGTCAGCCAACAGGCTGGAACTCTCGGCGTTTCTTGCAAGTGACTTTGCCTCCCCTGCTGGAAGAAGTGCCATTGATGGTTCGAAAACTAATGCGACTGCTGTATGATGGTGCTCGAGTCCACTTTTCCGTTAATGTTCAGACGCATCTCTTTTCAGTTGTTCTTCCCTGGTCGGTGGACCGGAGGTCCAGTTATATGGCCTGCTCGTTCACAAGGTCTCAACCCGTGCGCTTTCTGGTTGTAGGGCCAACTCAGAAGTATTGTGTACGCAGGTCCCGTTCCAGATGTGAAGACACTGGAGCAGCTTATTCATGCTGCCTATGACACTGTTCGGATGCAGCCTGGCCGACGTGAACGTCTGAGGCAGAACATGCTATGGCGCGTACACGAAGGGGTTGAGGCGCATGGAAACCATTTTCAGCAAATAATGTAACTGTAGCTTCATGGAACATTGCGTATTAGACCGCAGTTTATGTAACAATGTACTATTGAACAAATGAAGTCTCGCATGGAAACCACGCATTTCCAAACATAAATTCATTGGACCTTTTTCTGTTCCGTATCCTCCCATCTATCAATCGCTTGAGTTAAAACACGGTAGAGGAAAACATCCAGTAAAAGAATTTTCATGTGGAGCTGCGATGGCACAGCGTAATAGACACGAAAGTAATCAGAGAAGCCAGGAAACTTGAATAGGAATCTTGGCAGAAAAGCGAGGATACTTACTTGCGAAATAGTTTTGGGTATATTTCGAGATCTTGGATCCGAGAAATAGCACACGATAATTTGACTGGGGTTTCGTGAAAGTAAGATCAGAGGGATTAGAAAGAAGATGGAAGCGTGCGGATAGTGGTCGCTAACTAAGTGAACGGAACAAGTAAAAAATTCTGCACACTGAGCCGTGTGTCGGCTCTCAACATATATCGCGTTGTAAAGATTTTTCTGCGTCCTTCCATTCCATCGTTAATTGATTCTTTCATATTTATAGTTATGCTACGTACGATTCTGTTGAGATTCCCCTCTGGCGGCTTGTCTGGTCTTATCTATCCTCGAGTCGTTGCTTCCTGTTAGTCTCGTGTAAGGGAAGAAGATCTTTGGGGGGATGGCCGGTTGGTTGCCCAGCGGTGATGAATCGGTCGGTCGGTTTTTAAAATCGGGAGTTAGAGAATGTCGGACGATGAGACCGCGGCGTGGCGTGGCGGTGGAAAGTTGGCTGTTGTTCCGAGAAGCCGCGTGGTCTATCCTGGCGGTGCGAGACGAGTGGCACGAGTTGACGGGACAAGGCAGTAAGCTCTTGCTGTGAACACCCGGGGGCCACGGTTGTGGTTCCGAGTCACTACTTGTAGGGAGCGGCAACGGATGTCTTTAAATTTTCCGTCTGGAGGCGGGAATGATGGACTAGTAACTCGCCTAACCTGAGGAGTGGTATTTCGCCGCCGTGGGTGCAGAGAAGACGAGCCCAGTGGGGTACGCTGGCGACGTGTACACTGTCGGGTGTGAGGAACCTTTGCATTGGAGTTCACCTGCTGTTTCTCTGATAAACTGCAAGTTAAGTTGGTTAAAGGTTTAGATGTTAATTGAAGAATTTTGGTTTGTGCAGCCGGCGTCTTTTCTGCCTTGTGGCCTCCTGCGTTCAGGTTTCCTGTCCCTGTCGCCGTTGTATTTATAGACAGTGATCTTTTCCGCTTCTCATTAGTACTGCCCGGTAGGAAGTGTATTTTTGGGCAGTGATTATTGTTTCAGATTGCATTTTTTCTGCCTTGTGGCCTCCTGCGTCCGGATTTCCTGTCCCTGTCGACCGTGTAATTGTAGACAGTGATCTTTTGGCTTTTTATTAGTACTGCCTGGGAGGAAGGTATTTTTGGGCAGCGATTATGGTTCCTGATTTGATTCCTCCTCCTCCCCTGGCCTCGCATGAGGTCGATGTGATTGCTGAATATGAGGCGTTGTGGGTCTGTTAGTCCGCTTCTAGCCTGAGCATCCCTCGGGAGACAATTGTGGCCGACCTTACACCCGGTCGGTTAGTTATTTCTATCCCAGGACATTTTGGTGGCAGGACATGGTTTTAAAGTTGTTAGTTATTGTAAAATGTTAAATGGTTGTATTTTACTCTGTTTTTTGTCCACTGTTTGCCTTTCATTGGTGGGTTTTTAAAATTACGTGGCTTAAAAATTGTTATTGTAAAAGGTGAATGATGGAATCTTTACTTTGATTGTTTTAATCTACTTGGCATCCTTTGGAAATGCTAGTTCTGCCCCCCTGTTAGCGAGCCCTTGTAATTTAATATCTTGTTGTGCCAAAGTTTAAAAGAAGTTGGCTCCCTCGATGTTCGGTAGCGAAATTGTATGAAAATCGGTGTTTTTTTTTTGTTTCATTGCTTGGAAAGTTTTAATTTTGTTATTAAATGCTTTATCAAAGTCTGTTTTAACTAAAATGGCTTGGCTATTAACGGTAAAGTAAAGTTTTTAATTTCATTACTTGGAAAATTTTGATTTGTTATCAAATGTTTTATCAAAGTCGGTTTTAAGTAAAACGGCTTGGCCGTTAACTGTAAAGTAAATTGTTTTGAAAAGGCACTCATGCCTACTAGCTTTTTCGGATCTGTTCCTGGTCAAGTCATAAAGAAATGAGTTTTAATGGTTGAATTGCAACTCGACAGTAACCAACTACTTTTGGCCACGTTTCCCAACTGGGATTTTCCTTGATTAATCGTAACACCCGTCTCAACACTTTCATATCAACGCTCTAGCATACACTGAATCAGATTTTTCAGAGGAAATAAGAAATATTTTAGGAGGTGATAGTATATACTAATTGGAGCAATACGTTTCATGCCGGCCGAAGTGGCCGTGCGGTTAAAGGCGCTGCAGTCTGGAACCGCAAGACCGCTACGGTCGCAGGTTCGAATCCTGCCTCGGGCATGGATGTTTGTGATGTCCTTAGGTTAGTTAGGTTTAACTAGTTATAAGTTCTAGGGGACTAATGACCTCAGCAGTTGAGTCCCATAGTGCTCAGAGCCATTTGAACCAATACGTTTCATGTGCCATGTGCCCAGTTTTTATTACTTACAGAGGGCAGCTCTTACAGTGTAACTCACACAAATACTTACACGAAGTATTAGGCAAAGCCAAATGATTATGCTCAAAGTTTAATTTGATAAATTCTACCTTCGAGTTCAGTGTACTGTCGAAATCTCTTCAGAATACTAAGTGTAGCTCTTCTGGGTTCGTCTTGGAGTTCTCCTGTGAATGCAGCGCTATTCACAATGCGATTAATTCCTCTCTTGTGTTTACTCTTTGTAAACTTCACCATTCAACCATCCCTACAGGCAGGAGATTCGTGGCCAAGGAACGTGACCATTTGTGTTATTCCATCTTCTGGGGAATGCTACGTGTAGTTTGTGATTCACCTGACGATTATAAACGGCAAGAGCCCCGTCATGCGGGATATATCACACAAAGTTTTAGCCGAAGGAACTCTTCCAATAAAACTGGAAGTGTGTGTTCGGGAAATCTCGACATCTGGGATGTGAAAGTCGACGTAGTGCTGCATACACCAAGAGTATTGGAAAGTACTTTGACGTCACTGGTGGTATTAATGAGAATCAACGTTGAACATAGCCATATGCCTTTGCTTAACACTTTTCGCCAATATTTGTTTGGGTTACATTCAAACAACTACGACTCTGTCACCATTCAAAATTGGACACGAGTTACATGGAAATTCGAAAGTGTATGGAAGCGAGCTCTCGATGCAGAGAAGAGCCATAGATATTCGTCGCAATGTTTACGCCACGGTGGATGTGTTGGCGCCACCAGGGGATATGTTGACACCATCTGCGACAGCATTACGTAACTACCGACCAATCTGAAGCCGTATTTGGACTATATAAGGCCACCATAGCAGCAGGTTTGGCAGTCAGCTACTCCTGATGATGACGACTGTGGAAATTGTTGAAAGCTCGAGGTTTCACCTTGAATTGACGTGGCTAGAAGTTCGAGATTGGTTTGTATTTTCGGAAGTTAATGTCAATGACAGAATTAAGTAGCGCAATGTCATTCTTGCGGTTGCAAACTAAATTCGAATTTAGTTGTCTAGGATATATAGAATTACTGATTTCGCTTTGCGTGTTAAAAACCTAACGACATTGCTTTGCTTCTTTCGACATGTTTAATTTACAATTTTTACTAGGAAAACGATTTTATTAAGTTAGGTGCGTGATTTTGGTGCTTACTCTCCTGCTTTGATGGTATGTCCGTCCAGTGCCCCTGAGGGCGAGTGCACGCATATCTGGAACAAAGCAACAGTCTGCAATGAACATCCACATGAACGAAACCACTAACGAAGAACTGATTTTACTTTGGTTTCTCTAAGTCGGGTCTTTTCGAATACCACAATCGGATAGAATTCACAATCCAACTTCATACCCACAACGTCACATTTGTTTAAACTCTAGGTAAGAATATGTAGCACTAATTGTTACCATCTGCTACGCTCGCATATCAGTTGTTTTGTTACAATTGATGATGGTGAGTAAGCAAGCTAGTAATTTTACGAGATTGTGTATATGGTGACGTATGGACATGTATATAAAAATATATATGTAGTGCCGGTGTGAAGGTACATAATGAATCTATTATTTCTCTGCACGATGTTCCTGAAAGCATGCATTATATTTTCTAATTATATTTTAAAAACTCCTCAATTCACTACATTCATGCAGAAGCAGAGGTTTAGAATTTACCCTGGCTCACATAGTACTGGATGTGATGTTTGCCACCAGAGCAACACACACCACCCGTTTCTTCCTTCTATTTTAATTCATTACAGTGCCTATATTTTTTTATCCATCCGCATATTGTGACCAATGCAAGTCAGTAGAGAGATCAATCGAATGCAGCCCCACCAATGTCTCCCACTTTCCGTATGTGGAGGTACGACTCTGTTTGTAGTACAGCCCTTAAATGATGCCGTCGTTTTGGTTCTTCAAGCTTCTTGGAAGCTATAAGAGACGCATGACGCTCAGCGTCTAAAATGAGAAGGGCTTGTGTCTGTTCTAGTGTGTTCGCAGCTCGTAAGGCCGCCCAACGCTATGCATCAAAGTTCCGGCAGACATGAGATTGCTCTGAGGGTTATGCTGGATTAGAGTAACTTTAGCGCGTTGAGCTCTCTTAGAACTATGCGCTAAATCAGAATTACGTTTGCGAGGCTTATTACTATAGTTTTAAATATGATTCTCGACTCACTGTCCGATTTTATTGTTGTTTATTCACCAAAATTCTCCAGCCTTGCCAGATGGAGTAACAAATCAGTGTCATAAACCACACTGACAGTAACATTGCATTTCCACTGTCGCTGAGTGATCTAAGAGTATAAACACTATGAGTCGCCGACCAGCGCGTCAGGGTCGCCTACATCCCATTCACATATATATTAAAAAACACGTATATCACATTTGAAAATGTTAATAATACTCAAAATGATGCAACTTTCTAAAGTAGCCCTCGCTCTTTCTCAGGATTCAAGCTATCTCTTTACCAAATTTAACCCGAAACGTAATAGACATTTATTTTCGCAATTAATAATACCGGCATTAGTACGGAATCATAGATTAAACATGTTGAACATTGAATAAGCCCTGTGCTGATTGCATTGAATCATGTAGAACATGTCCACCATCAAAAGCATTTTCACAAATGTGATGTTCAAAAATAAGAGTAAATAGCTTTTTCAGAGAGTAAAGAGTCTTCAAATCAACAAATATCATGTACTGCACATTTTGGAAAGTAGCCTACCTTCTTCCTTAGGATTCAAGCTATCTCACCCCAGATTTCATGGAGATCGTTTCAGCCGTTTCGTCGTGAAAACCTAACAGACAAGAGTTACCATCGAATTTATAATATTTGTATGAAAGTATGTACCGGCATGGATGAAACACGTTGCAGATTGTATAATAATTGTATTGTAGCTGTCACGCACGGCTGCGCTCGCATATCAGTAAAATGAAATGACATGTGCGTGTGGCTTTACTGGCCGAGAGACTCCAGTCGTGATGTTCGGGAGCTTGGTGGCAGTCTTTTTATTTGACGCCGCTTCTATGTCTTGCACATCGATGACGATGAAATGATGATGAGGACGACACATGTATCCAGACCGGAGTAGAAAAGAAAACCGACGCGTATGTGAGTCAAACCCAGCAACCCACCAGCGAGGAACAACTACGCTAACCACATGGCAACGACAGAGGCGCTAGACGCTCAGCGGCTGGAATGTAGTAGGGTTCTGACCGATATAGTGAGGAAGTATGGACTAAGCATATAGAGGATTGTACAAGTGTCATACTCATTACGTTGAATCGGGTTATGTGGAACATATCAACCAATAAAAGCATTTTCACATTTAATATGGTACAGTTCAAAAGTCGAAGAGCAAATAACTTTTATGGAAGAATTATTATTGTTCCATAGTTCGCGTTAAATTCTTCAAATCAATAAATATGTTATACACACACTTTCCTAAGCAGCCTATGTTCTTCCTGAGAGGTCAAGTTAACTCCATACCTAATTTTATCAAAATGGCTTCAGCAGTTTAGTCGTCAAAGCATAACAAAGTGTCTTTTGCATTTATAATATTAATATGGATTAGTATGGGTTATTTCAAAATAGTTGGCTGCTGCTATTATGAATGTGCGTAGTAAACTCAGTAAATGTAACAAACAAAAATGGTATTCGATATATCTAAGAGTTCATTCCTACCAGGAGCCAAGCCTTAATAACAAATTTTATAAATTGGTTACTGACACACTTGTATTTATTAATTCTACATCTACCACAAATACTCCTCAAATCGCAGAGAAGTGTGTGACAGAAGGAACACTTTGCATTATGAACAACTGTCTGTTGCACACCACTCTCGTAACGGCTGAGGGAAATATTCCACGTAGACTATACTCTTATATTATTCTTGTGGTCCCCAGGCGATTTCGGTGGAAGCAGTGCACTTCCGGCAGTAGGCCCTACCATCCACTTACGATCCTAGCAAAGCGTCCCTGAACCTTGTCGTTGTCTGTTGTCGTGTCAGTTTCGTAGGGACTCTCAACACTGGAGCCGTAGCCTGGAATTCGTATTTCTAGCTTCACGTATAAGGGGCAGCCAAATGAAAACCGAACACCAGCCACAACGGTACCGTGGAATTGTTCCGTTCTAAACTGATCTCCATACGCGTTATGACATTTATCCCATACGAAGAACACACTAAGTTGAAATTTACAATTCGTATCAACAACTCCATTACGGTGAAACTGTTCAAATTAATGGATTAATTTCTGGACCAACAAAACTGAAACTGTCGTAGCAATATCTAAAATAAATGAAAATTTTTTTTTCTATTCAGAAGAACGTAACAATACGCTTAAGAGAGTCTTTGACCGAAGACACGCGAAGAAATGAGTTGTGAAGAAAACTTCCAAACATCTCAGACACAATGCGCAAAATAAATCCTACGGGCCACATGAAAAGAAAGTAGAACAAAAGTAACTCAACTAATATTCCAGTTTTACAACATCGGATATTTAAAATGCAAAAGAGTGATGAACGACGAAACCTAAAAATACGAAAGGCGTTGATATAACCGATGAAGCTAACGTAAAAAAGAATGATATTTAGAGGTAGAGGATTGGGGTAGTTACTTAAAGCTTTCTTTTTTTTAGTAAGAAGGTAAGAGGCTACATATTTTCAAATTTGCAGTAACTTTTTGCTGTATAGAGGTGTCCCTATCTTCACTTTCTCTTCTTATGGCACAGATTATCTTATACGTGAACAACACAAGAATCCAGGCCATGTAGTTTTCATCCTTGTATTGAATGCAAACGTATCTGTATGATCTTAAAACAAATCCTCCATTTTTATTTCAATTCACACATGTAATTACCTTTTCTTTTCCGAAGAGAAGCCGGGTACCAATTTATTGGAAAACTGAAGGTGTGAATATTGCGACATCGACATCAAGCAACTGTGTAAGAGTGAAATGTCTTCAGTATAGTAACGAATCTTGGATTAACACCGTCTTCCTCAAGTTACCAAGGTCTGAGAGACCGGGTGTAATTTCAGGCCCCACTGAATACGTAATGAGAGATAAAATCAATTATGAATAGCACCATTATCGGATTGGCGATCCATTAGGTAACCAGGACCAATAAATTTTCCGCTGAAACGTCCTCCACCGGTACGATAAAAAACGGTACCCAGCATTCCCAGTCTATCAACAGTAAACTGTGTGGCGAATTGCGTGTCTCACCAGCACAACGAATTTACCCGTAAGAGACACTTTTTACAGAAGGAAACATTGACGTAGTATTGCATACTATAAATGTACTATGGGAATAATGATTACTCTAATAGATCATACCTATGGCTGCATTGTATGTACATCGACTGTATTTCTTTATTTTTAAGTGACAGTACTTATTCAATTAATTAATGAAACCGCTTGAAAGACTGCTTCCATTTACTAACAACAGATTCTAAAACAACGATCATAGGGTGTACTTGTCATACTTTTTACATGTGATGTAGTACAAACCACGAACAGAGAGTACCAACTTTTTCCTCCACATCTCCCTATGCCTTTCACTGCAGTAACACAAAGCCCCTCACTAAACGAAATATTATAGCGTCAAAAACCTGAGTCTATTTGTTAGAGGACTGGGTCCGTTCAGAAAATAAAAGATCGGCGTGTTAACTAGGACAGGAATATTTCAACAGACACTCTAGGCGTGCGTGATGTTGGTACCTTAAATTAATGACAAGGCAGGTAATGCAAATTATAGGTGGTACTCCATCCTAGGAACGAGGAGTTCCAGAAATTAATTGCTCAAAAATTACTTTAGAACGCTTCTGTTTGGTGCAGAAGCATGCAAGTACAAATGGCGCACTAGATTAAACGTAAAAGTAGACTACATTCAGACAGCCATGCTCCTCCTGGTATATGAGTTTTGAAGATTGAGACAGGACCTGTCTCCGGAGATCGAAACCCCCTTGATGGTGTTTAGCTTTTCCTCAGTACTTAGGAGCTGAGATGACATATTGTGCCTACGGACTTGTAAAACTACCAATGATTGGCACTGTCGACTAAGATCCTATACAGTGCTGGCAGACACCACAGTAGTGTTTAAGTCATAGGTTGTCATTATTCTTTCGAATGGGAACTGTCTGAGACACTATACTTTGCCCCTCACCACGTCAGCGAAGGCATATCACTAAGTCAGGGGTTCGCGTTTTGTGGAGAATGAGGTCTGACACCATAGGATGCCATCTGTCCACCTTGCAACTCGCCCACATCCGTTGCGGCACCGAAGTGACGATCCTACGGTGTGGAAGAATTTATATAGTCCGTATGACTAGGCGCGTAATTTGATAGTCATCCCTTGCTTTCTCGACATTACGTGGTCAACGACCTTCTAGTCACTGTATACCAATATATTATATCAATGGTTGCATTCACACTACTTTGTCATATCATATTCCTTATAAGCAGGAGTGGCAGCATATGACAGATCTATTCCCCGGGGGACCGATCATACTACTATGTTTCCAACTCATAAACTTATTTACACGACGAACATCCACAAAGTTTTAATCATCACCTAGAAAAAAGTTTCGAAATTTATTTATTTTTCATTTGCAGAAACAGGCCTGCAGCCATCGTATACAATGAAATCCCCGCTACGTATTACTGTAGCACTCTGCTCGAGGAGCTAAAGCGAGATGATGCGGTCCATTGACCACGTGGAGTTTCAAAATTTGTGTGAAATCTTATGGGACTTAACTGCTAAGGCCATCAGTCCCTAAGCTTACACACTACTTAACCTAAATTATCCTAAGGACAGAGAGACACACCCATGCCAGAGGGAGGACTCGAACCTTCGCCGGGATCAGAATGTGGAGTTTCGTGCAGTACTTTTTTTTCTGCATTTGAAGGATAACAACGTGACAACTGTCCTCACCACGATGGCGGAGGAGCGGAAGCGTACGCCAACGATCACATGACAATGATTCGGTGGTGCAGACGTATCCAGTCCAGTCAAAGAAACAAGCCGTGTGTTAGCCCTGTTCACCTAATTTGGACTGCCTTAACAGACATGACATAATAATGGCCTAACAACTTTCTGCCTTGTGTTTGATCCTGGCATAAAATCCGAAATCCTGATAAGGCGGAAGATAAATGTAATAATACAGTCAAACAGCGGTTTACTTTTTCAAAAAGTATTGTGTAACTGTGACTCAACGTCATAAGAAATAAGCGTGAATGATGCAGAACAGGAAATCACAAGAAGAGGCCGGCATACAACAGTCGAGGCGATAGTGGCTAAAGCTAAAATCAGTCACGGATCAGTTTCCAATTCGTACGAATCCCGAACGTGACAGAGGCCGACGCCCAATGCACTTCGTGACTGTTCATCCTCATTCAGAAACTGTGTCATGCCAAGCCTAAGGTCTTCATCAGCAGTCTGATAACGATGGTCGAGACTGAGGTGCAAACGAAGTGTATGTCGACAGGGGTTTCGTCGTCTAAATATAAGATAGTTGGTCCTGTTATATGGAATAAATTAATTAGTCACTTTCCAAAAATCATAGATTAGGAATTCAATGACAACTAAATGAAACAAGGATCACCATTAATTCAGTTTATTACATTAAAGTAACACATAAATCGTCAGACAAGAAGTTTGTTCTCAAGTGAAACTTTAGCACATCTAGTTAAGAGTCTGGTTCAAGACTGTAATGATCGCACATCAGAAATGAGAGTAAAATTCGCGAAGTTTTACCGTAATTGTCGTTACACTGGTGTACAAGGGTCACAGTGCTAGAGACAGCAATGCATTGTATCTGTGTCTGGAGCTGACAGCGTGACGGTCATACGAATCTGAAAGCAAGTCTTCAGATCGATGATTGAATGTATTGAAATTCTATAAAAATGACCTTACTATCCCTAACGATCAACTCATGTCGCAGTTCCAGCTCTGTATGTGGAAGCTGAGGCGCCTGCAGAATCAGTCATTGGCAGATAGTCAATGGCACCGGCGAGTAAGTTGAAGACAGCCCGAAATCTTTCTTTGTCCAGAGATTGACCTGGCTTGTATGAAGACCGGCAGAGGAGAAGTCTAATAGTGAAGGCTCCCTATGGTGAATACTCCTAGAGGTGAAATGAATTTGAACCAACGATTACTAAGAGGAAAACTCATTTCTGCATTTTCCGTTATTTATTTTGTTAGGATTGGTCGGGCTTCAGGTAGTCTGAGTGCTGAGCAGTGAAAAAAATTCCTTAATAGATACTGGTCCTCTTCCCTGAGTTTTGCTTGTGCCAGTTAGCCAGTAATTCACTTCGTAGCATTCGCGCTGGAAAAGAGTATCTCGCTCTCTTTCTGTCTATGCCAATGATGTGGGTTCTTATCAGCAACATTGAGTTTCTCTCTCTGCCTTCCAAGATATTAACATCAGCCTATCCTGACAGCTCTTGTATTGCACGAACTTTTAATTTGCGTGGTCCCAACGTTAAGCGTGTCCCACTCTTGCAAAGATGTCCTAAGCAGTGGGCTCTTATTCCTGATCTAGATGTTACCTATGGCATCTGTTATGTTGAAAAGAAACACAGTTTTCTATGTTTTGTTCACAGTAGTGCCTTCCCAGACCCAAAAAAGGATATCTCCTCTTTCCATCCTCCAGTGACAAAATCAGTCACTGCTACAGGTATTGCATCACAGGAAATCGTGTCTATTTTGCCTATAGGGCACCTGATGTCCAACTGCGAAACCTGAAAGGAAAATCTGGTCAGCCGTCTGGCACTGACCTGCGCATCTTTCTGAGAATTCCACTATGGGTGGTCCCCTGTATGGCTACGTGACCTTGCTACTCACCTGAACGCTTTCAGCTCATTCTAATGGGGTTCCAAAGAGCCCTTATACATACACAAAACATGCAGGTCTGAATAAAAAATGTAAATTACGTTAATTAACAACTAATAATCGCTAGTAATATATGCATTTCATTTTGATTAATTGTTTAGATCTGTTTATATTCAGATTTTGTATTAGCTAGAAGGCATTTTAGGAAAAATGGTCAAATAGCACAAGCAGTAAAAGAATACAAATTCACCACCACTGAAAACGTCGGGACGTAACCATAATAGCTCCACATGATGCAGCGGTTTTTTTTTGTTTTTTTTTTTTGTGATAGTCATGCCGAGGTGCTAACAGATTATGTCCATAATCTCCAATCGGTCATAGGAGCATACTACCAAAATCTCCTGACAAGGCTACAAGAGGTTATTTTTGGTTTACCTCATTTTCTACAGGACAGACACAGGCTGCTTCTATCTTTGGGAAAATGTGTTGAACTCAAAGGTAAATATGTAGAGGACGACTAACACATGAACTTCCTTGGTGGAAGCTTGGGTTTTACAAAGTGATGGTACCTTTCGTTTTGTCCCTTCGCATCGACAAGCCGTGTAGGAACATACTTTTAGGTTTTGACTTGCTTGATGACTCTTCACTGCCAGACTTGGTGTGGCGGGAGGCAGTGGACACTGACGTTTAGGAAGACGTAAGAGAGAGCAGTGCTGGATCTGAGAGCTGTAGTCAGTCATAGTTGGCGCATGATGATAGAAGTTCTGAATTCATTTGGAATGTTTTTTCTAGGACTGCAATTTTCACAAACATTTGTGGGTTCACAAACGTGCTGTAGGACTTCAGCGTGTTATTGTAATAAAAACAAATTCAATACATTATAGACACTGTTTTAAGGAACAAATCGAGGGTGGACACCCATAGAGAGGCGTACTTTTGAAATTCTGAGAGAGTACGTTCCAGGAAGACTTGGACAACGTGTTACACCCTCCCACGTCAGCCTGGCGAAACGAACATGACTACAAAATCAGATATATTTGTGCTAATACTCAGCTTTGCCGACAGTCCGACAATTAATCTTCCCACTCTTCATTCCTGAGTGAAACAAGGAAGGAGGACACATGTAGTGGTATCGAATGTTTCCTGTGCCATATACCTTAAGTGGGCTGCAGAGTGTAACTGTAGATATAGATATCTAAAATAGTTGCCAAACGCCGACGAAGAACGCCCGAGTTACTGTGTTTGGTGTCTGTCTCTTGGCCTCCTCTTCGACAAAAGTCTAAGTTTAGAATGTTACCCGACATTCTGAGCTCTGTTAGGCTCCCTGTGAAAAGCTATGCATGTGGTCCGTCAGTGTGGATACATCAACCCACGGTACAAAAGACTATTGGTTGGCTCTAGCCTTTATAAGATTGACGCCCCGTCGTCCCGCTAAACGATGCTCCCTCCTTATAAGGCATGTTGCAGACAGTTTTCCAAAATGAATTTTCAGTTTGCAATGGAGTATCCACTGAGATGAAACTTCCTGGAAGATTAAAACTGTGTGCCGGACCGCGACTCGAACATGGGACTTTTGCCTGTAGCGGACAAGTGCTCTACCAACTGATCTACTTGTGCATGATCCATTACCCGCAACCCACCCTCACAACTTTAGGTGCACCAGTATCTCGTCCCATACTCCCCAAAATTCACAGAATTTCTCTTGTGGAACTTACGGGGGTAGCACTATCGGAAGAAAGGATATTGCGGTGACATTGTTTGGTCGCATCCCGGTGGGTTATTTGCAGCTCTGTAGCGGAGTTTGCGCTGATATGAAACTTACTGGCAGATGAAAACTGTATGCCGGACTATGGTACATTTGCCCTTCGTCGGTTGAATTAACCAAGCACGACTCACAATCTGCCCAGAAAGCTTTACTTACGCTAGTACCTCATTTTCTACTTAAAATTTCACAGAAGCTCTCCAGACAAACTTGCAGGACTAGCGCTCCTGGAAGAAACGATCCACGAAGTACAAAGATTTTTACAGGGCGTGATAGATGTTGACCAACAAAAAGTGCTGGATATCTACTTGTCTATCATCTGCAGCTTTGTATATCTTAAGTTAACCTACGATGAGGACTGTGCCAAATTTCTCAGACGTTCGACGGAAGAATACAGATTCTGCCACTTCGATGGAAACGTGGATGTGGGAACAGCTGAACGTACTGGACTGGGAATGCAAAATGTGGGCGTGTTTGAGCTACCATTTGATGTTCCAGTGGATTTAGTCATCCTTGCTCTTCGACCCTATTGCGCAGACCTCGTCTATACGGCAGGAAATTCAAAGGCATCCGAAACTTACCATGTCCTTAACGGCGTGCGACTGGTCCGTATTGAACCACACCACCATATACTTTCGTATCTCACTATCGCCTTTTGCTAGGCGATAATTATTTACGTCAACAGAGGACCTGCTCAATATGTGGACAAAAAAAATGGCTCTGAGCACTATGGGACTTAACATCTGAGGTCATCAGTCCCCTACAACTTAGAACTACTTAAACATAACTAACCTAAGGACATCACACACATGCATGACCGAGGCAGGATTCGAATCTGCGACCGTAGCGGTCGCGCGGTTCCAGACTGAAGCGCCTAGAATCGCTCTGCCACACCGGCCGGCCAAGATGTGGACAGGCAGGCAATGTACGTACAGAATGCCTGCAACACTGTGCCGTGCAGACACCCTCTGACGATCAGATTCGACCGTCGATAGTGACGTCTGTGGCACTTAAATTTGTAGTGATGGCGAGACGGAAGACGCCAGCTGCCTATGATGACTCTTCTATGTTGATACAAGTCTTGGAGGCCCCTGTAACTGAGAGCCCCCCGTGTCTTATAGCGCCGATGGATCTATTACCCTCTCGTGGAGCCTAAGCGGAACGCATATATCACTGCAATGACAAGACGATGTTGCGGTGGAAGTTGTAGAACAGGACGCATCCACTCGTTGCCCTGCAGCGGACACAGAGGCGAGACAGCGTAAACAGATATCGGCTAGGTGACATAAGAAATGCTGCAGAACGACCAAGGCATTAGAATGGCCCGAGGAAGAAACGATGGATGATGAGGTGCGTCAGCTGATACGCCGATCTGGCACGGCAGACCCTGACGTACCACATGGTTCGATGGGTTCCCTCGTTGCTGGCGGGACCGCGCAGTGTGTGTCACCAAGACCCCGCCCGCCCCCGCCCATCCCCCCTCCCCGCAGGGATGCACCCACGGCTACGCCCGCCTCTCGAGATCCAGCGTCATCGACCGTTCTGGGTGACTGGGTGGAGGGGATGGAGATGCTGGATGTGTTTCTTGCCCCTGACGATACACCGATGCCGTTGGCTGCGTCAACATTAAAGGCGACAGATGCTTCGGTCGGCACGACCTACCCCCGACACTTCCTATCTCTTCATCCTGAAGACGCTTCACACTGCGACTACTGCACAACTGTAATACCGAGACAAACCGCAACGACTCGATGGACCAGGCATAGCACCTCGCCACAATCAATGTCAATGGCATTACTTCTGCTCTCAACACATAGCTGCGAAATACATAATGAGCTGCGGATCTGGATGTTTTCTTTCAAGAAGTCCAACCAGGACTCTGCCTCGATACCTACAGATATGACGCTTACGCCACGCCTTCAGATATGGGTGGAGGAGGTATGGCTATTCTGCTCAGAGAATGGATTATGGCAACTGATGCATTCTACACTCCTGGAAATGGAAAAAAGAACACATTGACACCGGTGTGTCAGACCCACCATACTTGCTCCGGACACTGCGAGAGGTCTGTACAAGCAATGATCACACGCACGGCACAGCGGACACACCAGGAACCGCGGTGTTGGCCGTCGAATGGCGCTAGCTGCGCAGCATTTGTGCACCGCCGCCGTCAGTGTCAGCCAGTTTGCCGTGGCATACGGAGCTCCATCGCAGTCTTTAACACTGGTAGCATGCCGCGACAGCGTGGACGTGAACCGTATGTGCAGTTGACGGAATTCGAGCGAGGGCGTATAGTGGGCATGCGGGAGGCCTGGTGGACGTACCGCCGAATTGCTCAACACGTGGGGCGTGAGGTCTCCACAGTACATCGATGTTGTCGCCAGTGGACGGCGGAAGGTGCACGTGCCCGTCGACCTGGGACCGGACCGCAGCGACGCACGGATGCACGCCAAGACCGTAGGATCCTACGCAGTGCCGTAGGGGACCGCACCGCCACTTCCCAGCAAATTAGGGACACTGTTGCTCCTGGGGTATCGGCGAGGACCATTCGCAACCGTCTCCATGAAGCTGGGCTACGGTCCCGCACACCGTTAGGCCGTCTTCCGCTCACGCCCCAACATCGTGCAGCCCGCCTCCAGTGGTGTCGCGACAGGCTTGAATGGAGGGACGAATGGAGACGTGTCGTCTTCAGCGATGAGAGTCGCTTCTGCCTTGGTGCCAATGATGGTCGTATGCGTGTTTGGCGCCGTGCAGGTGAGCGCCACAATCAGGACTTCATACGACCGAGGCACACAGGGCCAACACCCAGCATCATGGTGTGGGGAGCGATCTCCTACACTGGCCGTACACCACTGGTGATCGTCGAGGGGACACTGAGTAGTGCACGGTACATCCAAACCGTCATCGAACCCATCGTTCTACCATTCCTAGACCGGCAAGGGAACTTGCTGTTCCAACAGGACAATGCACGTCCGCATGTATCCCGTGCCACCCAACGTGCTCTAGAAGGTGTAAGTCAACTACCCTGGCCAGCAAGATCTCCGGATCTGTCCCCCATTGAGCATGTTTGGGACTGGATGAAGCGTCGTCTCACGCGGTCTGCACGTCCAGCACGAACGCTGGTCTAACTGAGGCGCCAGGTGGAAATGGCATGGCAAGCCGTTCCACAGGACTACATCCAGCATCTCTACGATCGTCTCCATGGGAGAATAGCAGCCTGCATTGCTGCGAAAGGTGGATATACACTGTACTAGTGCCGACATTGTGCATGCTCTGTTGCCTGTGTCTATGTGCCTGTGGTTCTGTCAGTGTGATCATGTGATGTATCTGACCCCAGGAATGTGTCAATAAAGTTTCCCCTTCCTGGGACAATGAATTCACGGTGTTCTTATTTCAATTTCCAGGAGTGTATTTACAGTCAGTCGGTGGGGTCGAACTCGCGGTTGGTACCTCTCGTCTGGTGAACCTGTACGCTCCTTCCGATACGACAGAAGGAGAGAATAACACGCATTTTATGCCAAAGACAACCTGCCCGGCACTTCAGGAACTTGTAAAGGTCTTGATTTGGAGGCACGGGTCATACAATACGGCGGTCGACAAGCATATACCTACAATACTAGCCATTCCAGGAGCAGTTTTGATCGAGTTGACGTCACACGCGATCTGCGATAGACAGTTGACGCTGATATGTGGCTGGCAGCGTTTACGAACCACCTAGCATTCGTGTGCACTCTCACCCTCTCCCGTCAACGCGTGCGACGAAATAGGTGTCCGTGGAGCCTCTATATGGCCCTTTTTGGTGAGGTAAACAACGGACGCTGTGGGTTCCACACTTCTGCAGTGGTTACGGTGTGTCAAACCCACCTTATACCGGACATTAGCCAGTTATGGATGAGATAGAGCGTCATGGTATATCGTGACCACTGATTTCTACTAACTGCACTCCGCGGACTGTCTGCGCAGCCGCCGTCGTCAGAACTACAATCAGCAGAACTTCACGTCACAATTACTACATATCAGCACCATATTTCTCGCGAGTGTGCTGGTGCGGACGAGGACAACTGATGGTCATTCAAGACAGGAGAAGGCGCTAGAGACAACTCATTAAAGAGGTTGAGATGGAGGATGGATGACGAGCCGACACACAAATGGATATCGCTCGAGCGTGCACACTTATACACTTCTCTGTGAGCGAGAGTAGAACATGGACATAGGAGTCAGGGAAGTCCTGCCCGACCTACCCGACTCTTGGAACCCATAAGATGATGCTACGCTTTTGTCGGAGGTGACTTGGGAAGAGCTACGAGAAGCTATGTTGTGCGGCACCCCCAACAAAATGACAAGCCCAGACGGAATCCCTCTTGAACTTTTGTTATTTAAGGGCCCATCGTGGGTCAGGATGTAAAGAGAACTCCTGAACCGTGATTTTCAAGTACCATCTTATTTCACTGAGGGCCCCTTGATTCCTTTGCCCGAACCCGGCGGAGGCTGTTGCCCACTCGATTTTCGCCCAGTGACTATGCTGATCCTCCGTTAGAGGCTCAAATTTACGGCAATTGCCATTCGCTCTGACTCAAACGTGCCGTCTCCACGGCGCTCTTCTTGCGTTTGATTTTGCCTGTGCTTTCGACTGCGTCAAACGTGGTTTCCTGTGTAGAGCTATGGAACATATCGGTATGCTTCGCGTGACGACGTCTGTTGTGCTTCGTTTGATCCATGGGGCGGTCACGAGGATTATGGTAAACGGCTATCAGTCCGCCGCCGCCCTTGTCAACAGGTCCGTCAGACAGGGCTATCCTCATTCTGTCATGTTATGGGGCATTGCCCTCGAACCCACTCTTCACGGACTGCGGCGACGTTTGGAAGATCTTAGCCTCTGCTCCGTGACCTTTCGATGTTGCGCGTACCCTGATGTGATTTTCTTAGCACGGACTGGTGACGAAATACGCACGGCGCTTTCCTGACTCCAACAGTGCGGGGCCGTGGCAGGCAGTGAGATCAGCTTAGGAAATCACGCTACCCGGAGGTGGGACGAGGCATCCTGCAGAACTGGATGTACCCCTGACAAGGGTCTCGATGCTCAGATGTTTATAGATATCCTTCCATCGACAAATACAACGTACAGCGGCCTTTATGTATCATAAAGTCATATAATGGCTCCGCAGAAAGGCTCGCCTCAACAAATTTTGACCGTTGGACATTCGACAGCGAGCTCAGAACGTCAGTATGTACATGGCTTCTCAACTTAACCATTACGCATGCTTATTGCCGAAGACATATTTGAGAGCTTTCAGGCAGTGTTCAGATACGTGGTGAATGCTGGTGCAGATACGAAGATCAGTTTTGTTACTCTTACTTTACCCTTCCATGATAGAGATGTTAGACTTACGTCAAGCATAGAGCACTGGTTTACTTTTGAATGCATTATGGGAACAGCAGTGATCAATGTCTTGTAAATAATTACTATTAAAAACAGTCTTGATCACGATTTATTTTATAAGGTGACCGGTTTCGACCACTACTGTGGTCATCTTCAGACCATTGAGTGGAAACCCCTTCCAACAGAAAGGGGTTTCCACTCAATGGTCTGAAGATGACCACAGTAGTGGTCGAAACCGGTCACCTTATAAAATAAATCGTGATCAAGACTGTTTTTAATAGTAATTATAGAGCACTGGTGCTGTACCTTCAGTCCGTGCGGCCACTCTGGCTATCACCAACAGACAATCTTCCTACACACACTGTCCACACCGGTACTGGTTGGACATTTATCGCCATCATTATCTCATATTAGGTTTTTCGTGAAATACAGCTGTATTTTGGGAGTTATAACGGAGACACGGAATCCGACAACAAAGACTTATTATAGTGTTCTCCAATGCTGGCATCCGGCTAGCGACATTATACGACGACACCCCACGGTCGACAGGATGTGTGTTTGGCTAGCCACCCACGCACCCTTCCTGTCCACTTTAATGCAGTCGACGTGGCATGTGGTCACTAATGATAAATTTCCGTCCCGACGAAGAGTACGCCGGCTATTGTGGCCGAACGGTTCTATGCGCTTCAGTCTGGAACCGCGCGACCACTACGGTCGCAGGTTCGAATCCTGCCTCGGGCATGGATGTATGTGATGTCCTTAGGTTAGTTAGGTTTAAGCAGTTCTAAGTTCTAGGGGCCTGATGACCTCAGATGTTAAGTCCCATAGTGCTGAGAGCCATTTGAACGAAGGGTACATGCCATTGATCTAACTATCCCATGTGCCCGTGTTGCGCGATGGTAGATATGGATGAACACAGACTGAACTGTGGCCCCGCACGCGATTTTTCATTCCGACGCCGTCTATTTCCCGACGACCCGGATGAATGCTGTCGTCTGCGTAAAAGAAATGGCGGTACATTACATGTACCGCGACGGTGGAAAGGAAGTCCTCAGTTTGTGGTAGTACGTGATGGACGAGTTTATGGTCTTAACGAAAAGAACGCAATATCGGAACCGTTTTGCTAACTATTTTGGGTCGTCGTTCATGGACCCACCGCCCAGTCGGGATGTGCCTGGTGTGTGAAGAAGCTGAATTACAGATGCGATGTTTGCACAAACCCCATACAGTAACAGAACAGTCTCTGACTGTGTGCAGCGGCTCCGGACACCCCAAGAGTTGACGGATGGTGATGTCTGTTGAACGACGACAGCCTCTTACTGGCCGCCCGGTTCGATGTGATCCCAGAGGGCAATAGGGCTCTTTCTCGTTCATATGATCGTTATAATTTTTGGAGTACGGCTCCCTTGTGTTTGTTGCTTTAAAAAAAATTGCGAAGGTGCACTTCGTTGGTGGGAGGGGTGAGATATCATGGCCAGGTCTCGGAATTCGACCCTTGCCCACCTTTCCTCCTCTATCCTGCCGCTGACTGTGCTTCTCAGTTTAAAAAAAAAAAAAAGACTTGTTAAACTGTGGCCTCGTGGAGTATCGACGCCGCATGTGGAGAGTTCTGGAAGAGTTCTTTGTACTTCTTGTACCTTCCGTATTCAGTAATGAAAACAAAATTGGCTAACGCACGAAAAAAGAAATAAAATAAAAAGTGGAAGTCTAAAAAAGAAGTTGGTAGAGCACTTGTCCGCGAAAGACAAGGGTTCTAATTCAGAGTCTTGGTTCTGTACACTGTTTCTATCTGCCAGAAAGTTTCAAGGTGTTTGCCTCTGTAGCTTGAAAATTTATTTAGGTAGGTATATTTAAGAAGAGGTGCTCCTTCTGGGGAGTTATGACTTTAGAGGTAATGTTGCTGCAACTCTCTACCAATAAATAAACTATGTGCACATCGAGGAAAAGCGTCGTGCCTGGAGACCGGCAAGTTTGTGTACAGAATGTTTTATCCTCCCCTAAGATTTTGAACGTCTGATTTAAACTGATTAATAATTAATTGTATTCAATACATCAGCGAGATGAGCGAAAAAAATATTGTTAAAAAATATAACTCGTTACCGGAACTCTCGAAAATAACTAAACTTACAAGGGAATGACCCAATCCGACAAGTCTAAATCTATCTAGAAATTTTTCACTCAGGAGGAATACACCGAAAGCAATCCACTGTTAACATTTTTGCTGCCAAGGCGCACTCCAAGTGCTTTTTCAAAAAAGTGGATGTTACTCGTTTTTGCCGCACGGAGAACCGCTTATAGAAGCCGTTTTTACAGTCCTAGCGCGCGAATCGGCGAATAAGCAGACGCAGTCGCGACAAGACACGTAGCGCCGCGTAGTACGAAATACGAAGTGCACAGACGTGAAAATTAAGCAGGTAAACCGTACTAGAAATGAGTTTCTTTTATTTCCGCTAATTATCACAAGAACTTTGGTCTTTAGACTACCAGTTTCGGTCATCAGTGACCATCTTCAGCCATAGTGGAATCGTCAGAACATATACCCAATATCAGCATAGCATATTTTTGATTTTGTTATGACCAGTAGCGATAGAGACAGTATGACTGCCAGAACTGTGTGAAATATGTGCGACAATGCTATGCTGATTTGGTATTTTTTGACGAGGTACCGTGGCTTTACTACCTTAGGAGATGTTATAAAAAGGATCTGAATATGGTGATTGGTGACCAAAACCGGTAGTCTAAGAGCAAAAGGCTTGCGAAAATTGTTGGAAATATAAGAACTTCATTCCATGCTTTTTGGATCACGGCCTTAATCCGCGATCATGTCGCAACTTCTGAAACTCGTACCAGAAATACATGAAATCATAATTTTTTTGAATAACTTACAGTTCATATCGACAGCAAAACTGCTGTATAAGGGTCGCTTTTCTTGGTCAATTTCCTTAAAAAATGCGGTGTTTGTTGTGGGATGTCTTGAAATATTCCCACTTCAGGCCCTATAGTTTTATAGTTTCATGAAGTTCCTACAGGTGGTGTCGCCATACGTAACCTTCAAAGTGGAATCCGTAACGGAAGGGCGTTTCAAGTGAAGACTTGTCATTGAGTTTCTTTTAGTAAAAAGCTAGATCATCGCAGATATTCATAGGTTTTTGCAGGATGTCTACGAAGATCAGGCAGTGAACGAAGGCACGGTGAGCCGTTGTTCGAGACGTCTGTCATCGTCTCAGCAAGGTCTCAAACCTCTCCGATCTCTCGCATCCAGGCCTGTCGCACACCGATGTGACTTCCGTACTGTTGGAACATGCAGACACTCTCATTCGAGGTGATCGATGGATGATAACCAAACACCCCATGGCTCAACTGGACGTCTTTGTTGGTGGTAGTGCTGACACTCGGCCACAAGTCGGGGAACTCAAAGGTGTGTGCCCATGGATATGGTCGCCGCCTAAAAGAAGACCATAAAGAGCAAAGAAAGATCACCTGTACGGAATTTCTTGCGGCCTAAATGCCTGTTCATGAAAATTTTTATGGAACATCGCCACAGGCGATGAACACGGGTTCATCACTTGGAACTGGAAACAAAACGGTGATAGATAGAATGGCACCACAACACATTTTCTCCGAAGGGAAAATTCAGAGCTGTACCCTTAGTAGCTAAAGCCATTTTTTTGTGCGGAGATCATGTGTACTCTGAAGGGGTTAGCCCGTTTGATGTCCTCCCTTTTGGAGCAACGACTGTGGGAGAACAAGAACCTTCTTCTTCACGTCAGCTACAAATTTCTCTATACCATTACCCATGAATGACATCTCCTCTATACGTTTAACAGGGGAAACTTCGTAACTTTACTATTCCTTTCTTCGTATAATTTTCTCAATCTGTTTAACCAGGTCGCCGAAGCCTGGAAATCAATAACGCCATCTCCCTTGCAAATCAAAACACCCCATTTCGTAGATCTCTCCCAATAACGCTTCACTGACACATGAGTGGATCTAGATCCTGCAAATAGTTTTTCTTTCGCACTTTTGCGTTTTTATTTGGCGCATCTATCGTATTTCGTGTAAACCTTCCTTCTATTTACACAATTCATGTTCAGTTTTTATGAAACGGTAAATGCTTCGCACACTGCTTAGGTTCAAGCGCTTTTTCCTTCCTTTGTTTGGTAAAAAAATTTGCAGCCTTCTCTTTCTCACAGCACGCTATTGTTGTACATGTTTCCTCAGAGCTTGGAAAGCTTTATTGTTATGGACTTTAGTTAGCACCACAATCATCGTTCGAATGATAATTCACGAATCGTCGGAGTTATTTCCTTTCTAATGTTTCCATAATTTATAGTGAAATATCTACATCGATGGAATTAATGACAAAGAAATTAAGTAGTAAGTAAGTCATATGTAGGTCTACAGGAGATGTGGATGATTTCGATGACATACCACGTTCTTGGCATTTCATCTTCGCAAGTTTTAAAACATTAATTTAATTCCACATTACTGTGAATCTGCACGAAAGCAGTTGCTGTTAGCAATCATTTACCAAGAAATCACAAAAATTATTCATTTTTGTCTCCGTTGTTGACAATTAGCGACACTGTAAAAGCAAAAGCTCATTATTATGAATATTAAGAGACTTGGAAATTTGAGCGAATAGTAACTGTGAGTAACTATGAACGGAAGCTGAAATTTAATTTAAAAATTACAATTGCGTTGAGCTGTGTCGTCTGTTAACCGATGTGCCGTGAACCAAGGACATATGCCCACCGTGTTACGGACGTGCTGTATGCTACAGCAGGAGTATACATTCTTTCAGCTGCCTGGTGAAATACAAATTTGGCAAATTTTAACATTTTTTAAATACTTGTAGCGTATCTTAGCAGCTAAAATTTAGGCATGGTGTTCCTTCCGATAAATTGTTCCTGTACGCTAAATTTCAGGACGGGTTTCGACATGTCGAAGCGCACAGCTCCGTTGTTAGAGGACCGTTTCTTACGTTTACCTATGTAAATACATATTGTTTTCACTTAATGTATATAATTTGCAGAGAAAAACACCTTATATTCAACAGCAAACACGATGCCCACACCCACTGCAGCAGTGTAAGTTTGTATGACAACTAGCACTGCAGATGATGAAAAGATTGAGATGAAAGAATTTAGTTAGGGGAGACGAAAATTTAATTGTGATAGGGGACTGGATTTCGGTAGTACAAAAAGGGAGAGAACAAACATTGTAGATAAATGTGGATTGGGGAGAAATGAATGAGAGGAATCCGCCTGGTAGAATTTTCTACAGAACATAATTTAATCGTCTCTAACCACTAAGGAATGTTGCATATGTGGAAGAGACCTGGAGACACTAGAAAGATTCACATTAATTATATAATGGTAAGGCAGAGATTTCGGAACCATATTTTAAATTATAAGCTATTTCCTGGGGCAGATGTGAACTCTGACCAAAATTTACCGGTTATGAAGGGTAAATTAAGAAACTGCCAAAAGATAGGAAAGTAAGGAGGTGGAACATGATACGTTGAAAGAACCCGAGACTGTTGCGAGTTTCATAGAGAACATGGGGCATCGATTGGCTAGAAGAGGCGAAACTATTACAGTTGAAGACGAATGGTTCGCTTTCGGAGACGAAATAGTGAAGCCAGCTGAGTATCAAACACGTAAAAAGACAGGCCTGATAGAAATACTTGGAAAACACAGGAGATACTGAATTTAATTGATAAAAGGAGTACACGACATTTCGAAGTAGACGTTATTCCGTCAGACCTCCTGATGGCATTGGGAGACCCAGCCATGAGAAACATCCTTCGTCTCGGTGTGGAGGATATATAAGACAGGCAAAATACTCTCAGACTCTAAGAAGAATGTAGTAATTCCAATTAAAAAGGAAGCAAGTACTGAAAGGTATGAATATTATCGAACTACCAATTTAATAAGGCATGGCTGCAAAATACTGGCACGAATTCCTTACAGAAGAATGCGAGAAAAAAGGTAGAATGTGACTTCGGGAAAGATCAATCTCAATTTCGGAGAAATGTATGAACACGCGAGGCAATACAGACCCTACGACTTATCTTAGAAGACAGGTTAAGGAAAATAAAAGTTACGTTTGCAGCATTTGTAGACCTAGAAAAAGTTTGAGAATGACATTTTCACTCTGCAGTGGAGTGTGCGCTGATATGAAACTTCCTGGCAGATTAAAATTTTAATTTGTCACAAAGCTTCTAGAAAATTTTTTTGACAATGTTGACTGGACTGTTGTTGTTGTTGTGGTCTTCAGTCCTGAGACTGGTTTGATGCAGCTCTCCACGCTAATCTATCCTGTGCAAGCTCCTTCATCTCCCAGTACCTACTGCAACCAACATCCTTCTGAATCTGCTTAGTGTATTCATCTCTTGGTCTCCCTCTACGATTTTTACCCTCCACACTGCCCTCCAGTGCTAAATTTGTGATCCCTTGATGCCTCAGGACATGTCCTACCAACCGATCCCTTCTTCTAGTCAAGTTGTGCCCCAAACTTCTCTTCTCCCCAATCCTCTTCAACCCCTCCTCATTAGTTACGTGAGATACCCACCATATCTTCAACAGTCTTCTGTAGCACCACATTTCGAAAGCTTCTATTCTCTTCTTGTCCAAACTGTTTATCGTCCATGTTTCACTTCCATACATGGCTACACTCCATACAAATACTTTCAGAAACGACTTCCTTACGCTTAAATCTATACTCGACGTTAACAAATTTCTCTTCTTCAGAAACGCTTTCCATACCATTGCCAGTCTACATTTTATATCCTCTCTACGTCGACAATCATCACTTATTTTGCTCCCCAAATAGCAAAACTCCTTTACTACTTTAAGTGTCTCATTTCCTAATCTAATTCCCTCAGCATCACCCTACTTAATTCGACTACATTCCATTATCCTCGTTTTGCTTTTGTTGATGTTCATCTTATATCTTCCTTTCAAGACACTGTCCATTCCATTCAACTGCTCTTCCAAGTCCTTTGCTGTCTCGGACAGAATTACAATGTCATCGGCAAACCTCAAAGTTTTTATTTCTTCTCCCTGAATTTGAATACCTACTCCAAATTTTTCTTTTGTTTCCTTTACTGCTTGCTCAATATACAGATTGAATAACATCGGGGAGAGGCTATACAACACTGTCTCGCTCCCTTCCCAACCACTGCTTCCTTTTCATGCCCCTCGACTCTTATAACTGCCATCTGGCTTCTGTACAAATTATAAATAGCCTTTCGCTCCCTGTATTTTACCCCTGCCACCTTTAGAATTTGAAAGAGAGTATTCCAGTCAACATTGTCAAATGCTTTCTCTAAGTCTACAAATGCTAGAAACGTAGGTTTGCCATTCCTTAATCTTGCTTCTAAGATAAGTCGTAAGGTCAGTATCGCCTCACGTGTTCCAGTGTTTCTACGGAATCCAAACTGATCTTCCCCGAGGTCAGCTTCTACCAGTTTTTCCATTCGTCTGTAAAGAATTCGCGTTAGTATTTTGCAGCTGTGACTTATTAAACTGATAGTTCGGTAATTTTCACATCTGTCAACACCTGCTTTCTTTGGGATTGTAATTATTATATTCTTCTTGAAGTCTGAGGGTATTTCGCCTGTCTCGTACATCTTGCTCACCTGATGGTAGAGTTTTGTCAGGACTGGCTCTCCCAAGGCCGTCAGTAGTTCTAATGGAATGTTGTCTACTCCCGGGGCCTTGTTTCGACTCAGGTCTTTCAGTGCTTTTCAAACTCTTCAGGCAAAATCGTATCTCCCATTTCATCTTCATCTACATCCTCTTCCATTTCCATAATATTGTCCTCAAGTACATCGCCCTTGTCTAGACCCTCTATATACTCCTTCAACCTTTCTGCTTTCCCTTCTTTGCTTAGAACTGTGTTTCCATCTGAGCTCTTGATATACATACAAGTGGATCTCTTTTCTCCAAAGGTCTCTCTAATTTTCCTGTAGGCTGTATCTATCTTACCCCTAGTGAAATAAGCCTCTACATCCTCACATTTGTCCTCTAGCCATGCCTGCTTAGTCATTTTGCACTTCCTGTCGATCTCATTTTTGAGACGTTTGTATTCCTTTTTGCCTGCTTCATTTACTGCATTTTTATATTTTCTCCTTTCATCAATTAAATTCAATATTTCTTCTGTTACCCAAGGATTTCTACTAGCCCTCGTCTTTTTACCTACTTGATCCTCTGCTGCCTTCACTACTTTATCCCTCAAAGCTACCCATTCGTCTTCTACTGTATTTCTTTCCCCCATTCCCGTCAATTGTTCCCTTATGCTCTCCCGGAAACTCTGTACAACCTTTGGTTTAGGCAGTTTATCCAGGTCCCATCTCCTTTAATTTCCACCTTTTTGCAATTTCTTCAGTTTTAATCTACAGTTCATAACCAATAGATTGTGATCCAGATCTGCCCCTGGAAATGTCAGACAATTAAAAACCTGGTTCCTAAATCTCTGTCTTACCATTATATAATCTATCTGATACCTTTTAGTATCTCCAGGATTCTTCCATGTAAACAACCTTTTTTTATGATTCTTGAACCAAGTGTTAGCTATGATTAAGTTATGCTCTGTGCAAAATTCTACCAGACGGCTTCCTCTTTCATTTCTTAGCCCCAATCCATATCCACCTACTACGTTTCTTTCTCTCCCTTTTCCTACTGTCGAATTCCAGTCACCCATGACTATTAAATTTTCGTCTCCCTTCACTACCTGAATAATTTCTTTTATCTCGTCATACATTTCATCAATTTCTTCATCATCTGCAGAGCTAGTTGGCATATAAACTTGTACTACTTTAGTAGGCATGGGCTTCGTGTCTATCTTGACCACTATAATACGTTCACTATGCTGTTTGTAGTAGCTTACCCGCACTCCTATTTTTTTATTCATTAATAAACCTACTCCTGCATTACCCCTATTTGATTTTGTATTTATAACCCTGTATTCACCTAACCAGAAGTCTTGTTCCTCCTGCCACCGAACTTCGCTAATTCCCACCATATCTAACTTTAACCTATCCATTTCGCTTTTTAAATTTTCTAACCTACCTGCCCGATTAAGGGATCTGACATTCCACGCTCCGATCCGTAGAATGCCAGTTTTCTTTCTCCTGATAACGACATCCTCTTGAGTAGTCCCCGCCTGGAGATCCGAATGGGGGACTATTTTACCTCCGGAATATTTTACCCAAGAGAACGCCATCATCATTTAACCATACAGTAAAGCTGCATGCCCTCGGGAAAAATTACGGCTGTAGTTTCCCCTTGCTTTCAGCCGTTCGCAGTACCACGACAGCAAGGCCGTTTTGGTTAATGTTACAAGGCCAGATCAGTCAATCATCCAGACTGTTGCCCCTGCAACTACTGAAAAGGCTGCTGCCCCTCTTCAGGAACCACACTTTTGTCTGGCCTCTCAACAGATACCCCTTCGTTGTGGTTGCACCTACGGTACGGCTATCTGTATCGTTGAGGCACGCAAGCCTCCCCACCAACGGCAAGGTCCATGCTTCATTGGGGGGGGGGGGGGGCGAGAGGGGGAGGATTGACTGGACTACTCTCTTTGAAATTCTGAAGATAGCAGCGGTAAAATACAGGATGCGGGAGGCTATTTACAACTTATAAACAGACCAGACGGCAGTTATAAGAGTCGAGAAGAATGAAAAGGAAGCAGTGATTGAGAAGGGAGTGAGACAGGGTTGAACACCGTCCCCGATGTTATGCAATTTGCACATTGAGCAAGCAGTAAAGGGAACCAAAGAAAAATTTGGAGTAGGAATTAAATTTCAGACAGAAGAATTAAAAACTTTGAGGTTTGCCGATGGCATTGTAATGCTGTCAATGACAGTAAAATACTTGGAAAAGCATTTAAACGGAATGGGCAGCGTCTTGAAAGGAGGATGTAAGATGAACATCAATAGAAGTGAACCGTGCACGGCTCGCATTCATGCCATTTATTGTTTGTCATCTTCGAATACGGTACTGCCGCCGCGTTCCATGTACTGGCGTCACTAACTTCTTGCTTTACTTCCCCGTGAGTGGCAGCAGCAGAGCGTATCGATAGTACACTGTCGTACCATATCTGGAGCGACCGATTGTGTTTCCTGGTCGTCGGGTGTCGGGAAGTGAGTGGCGGACGGACCAGCAGTGGAGTCAATTGGAGACGGACCAGCAGCGCAGTCGGGCACGGAACAGCAGACGGGAACGAAGGAGCGTCGGAGACGAAGCGCCAGTACTTGCTGACTACTGGCGACGCATGCACTATCCGGCGGAAGGAGACTTGAGCGGGGAAGACCGTTGGTTGGTCGTTCAGTCGGTCGCCTGATCGGGCGAAGTGTATTTGGTCTTCTGACCGCTTCTGGGACCCTTCAATTGGTTATCTTGTGGGATATAGGTCGGTTCCTTCCTGGTGCAGGGATGTCGGTTAGGCAGAGGGCGTGTTCCCTCTGCATGGTTGGGTCCGAGCCAGTCTCTTCGAGTCGTCGTGTGTTTGGAGTTCGTCGGGCACGGAGCAGCAGTCGGGGATGGAGCAGTGGTCGGGGACGAAGGAGCGTCGGGCACGGAGCCCCAGTGAGGTGAGGACAGCCAGTACTTACCGACCGCTGCCGACACACATGTAATGTCCGACTGAAGAAGACTGGAGCGGGAACTACCGTTTGGTCGTCCGGTCGGTCGTCTCATCGGCTGATGCGTATTTGATCTTCTGGCCGTTTCCGGCTGTTGGTCTCTGCGGCGTGTAATGAGACCGGAGCCGCTGGCGGCGTGCATGCGCGGTCGGAGTTGTGCGGCACTAGCTGCGAGAAATGCTAAGTTCGTCGCCCACCGCACCTGCATACTGGAGTTGAGTAATCAGTGAACCTTTGTTTTCTCCTGAGTGTTAATTGTGCCTTGGCTGTTTCATACGCCAATTATTAAGACATAATCCTGCTGTGATCTTCGTCTTCACTGGTGCTTTGGTTGTCGTGCTGCTGGTTGGGTGGAACGGAATTGATTAGGTGGTTGGTTGGTTCGTCAGCCGTCCGTAGGTCATGCTGCAACGCGGTTGTCTATTGTTACGCTTGGCTGTCAGTCTCACCTGAACTGTGGTTAGAGTTATCTCCCCAGGCCTATCCTTGAAACCTTCTGAGCGCCGCTTCTTGTGTTTTACATAGTGATTTCCTTTTAACTCTGTGTGGCCTTTAAACAAGTTTTATCTTATTAAAACTGCAGCCTTAGGATTTAAGCCGTAAATTGGTTTCAAGTTGGCATGTGGCCTTCAGCCGAGTTTTGCAACTTAAATAAAAACCGGATATTTCTTTGTCTGGGCCTTAAGCCGTGAGATTGCGTTTCATAGGTGGCCTTCACCTGAGTTTTAATACCTCTTCAAATAAAAATTCAAAATTCTTGTCTTGCCTTAAGACATAAGATTGTTATTCTTTAGTATGAGACTTCAGCCGAGTTTTACAGGAAATATTTTAAGATAAGGCCTGCAGCCATTTCAAATTAAAAGCTCTTCTTCATAGGCCATTTATTTTATTTTTTTCATCAGTCTACTGACTGGTTTGATGCGGCCCGCCACGAATTCCTTTCCTGTGCTAACCTCTTCATCTTAGAGTAGCACTTGCAACCTACGTCCTCAATTATTTGCTTGATGTATTCCAATCTCTGTCTTCCTCTACAGTTTTTGCCCTCTACAGCTCCCTCTAGTACCATGGAAGTCATACCCTCATGTCTTAGCAGATGTCCTATCATCCTGTCCCTTCTCCTTATCAGTGTTTTCCACATACTCCTTTCCTCTCCGATTCTGCGTAGAACCTCCTCATTCCTTACCTTGTCAGTCCACCTACTTTTCAACATTCGTCTATAGGACCACATCTCAAATGCTCCGATTGTCTTCTGTTCCGGTTTTCCCACAGTCCATGTTTCACTACCATACAATGCTGTACTCCAGACGTACATCATCAGAAATTTCTTCCTCAAATTAAGGCCGGTATTTGATATTAGTAGACTTCTCTTGGCCAGAAATGCCTTTTTTGCCATAGCGAGTCTGCTTTTGATGTCCTCCTTGCTCCGTCCGTCATTGGTTATTTTACTGCCTAGGTAGCAGAATTCCTTAACTTCACTGACTTCTTACAATCAATCCTGATGTTAAGTTTCTCGCTGTTCTCATTTCTACTACTTCTCATTACCTTCGTCTTTCTCCGAGTTAGTCTCAAACCATGCTGTATACTCATTAGACTGTTCATTCCATTCAGCAGATCATTTAATTCTTCTTCACTTTCACTCAGGATAGCAATGTCATCAGCGAATCGTATCATTGATATCCTATCACCTTGTATTTTAATTCCACTCCTGAACCTTTCTTTTATTTCCATCATTGCTTCCTCGATGTACAGATTGAAGAGTAGGGGCGAAAGGCTACAGCCTTGTCTTACACCCTTCTTAATACGAGCACTGCGTTCCTGATCGTCCACTCTTATTATTCCCTCTTGGTTCTTGTACATATTGTATATGAATCGTCTCTCCCTATAGCTTACCCCTACTTTTTTCAGAATCTCGAACAGCTTGCACCATTTTATATTGTCGAACGCTTTTACCAGGTCGACAAATCCTATGAAAGTGTCTTGATTTTTCTTTAGCTTTGCTTCCATTATTAGCCGTAACGTCAGAATTGCCTCTCCGTCCCTTTACTTTTCCTAAAGCCAAACTGATCGTCACCTAGCTCATTCTCAATTTTCTTTTCCATTCTTCTGTATATTATTCTTGTAAGCAGCTTCGATGCATGAGCTGTTAAGCTGATTGTGCGATAATTCTCGCACTTGTCAGCTCTTGCCGTCTTCGGAATTGTGTGGATGATGCTTTTCCGAAAGTCAGATGGTATATCGCCAGACTCATATATTCTACACACCAACGCGAATAGTCGTTTTGTTGCCACTTCCCCCAATGATTTTAGAAATTCTGATGGAATGTTATCTATCCCTTCTGCCTTATTTGACCGTAAGTCCTCCAAAGCTCTTTTAAATTCCGATTCTAATACTGGATCCCCTATCTCTTCTAAATCGACTCCTGTTTCTTCTTCTATCACATCAGACAAATCTTCACCCTCATAGAGGCTTTCAATGTATTCTTTCCACCTCTCTGCTCTCTCCTCTGCATTTAACAGTGAAATTTCCGTTGCACTCTTAATGTTACCACCGTTGCTTTTAATGTCAGCAAAGGTTGTTTTGACTTTCCTGTATGCTGAGTCTGTCCTTCCGACAATCATATCTTTTTCGATGTCTTCACATTTTTCCTGCAGCCATTTCGTGTTAGCTTCCCTGCACTTTCTACTTATTTCATTCCTCAGTGACTTGTATTTCTGTATTCCTGGAACGTGTTTGTACTTCCTCCTTTCATCAATCAACTGAAGTATTTCTTCTGTTACCCATGGTTTCTTCGCAGCTAACTTCTTTGTATTTAAGTTTTCCTTCCCATCTTCTGTGATGGCCCTTTATAGAGATATCCATTCCTCTTCAACTGTACTGCCTACTGCGCTATTCCTTATTGCTGTATCTATAGCGTTAGAGAACTTCAAACGTCTCTCGTCATTCCTTAGTATTCCGTATCCCACTTCTTTGCGTATTGATTCTTCCTGACTAATGTCTTGAGCTTCAGCTTACTCTTCATCACTACTATATTGTGATCTGAGTCTATATCTGCCCCTGGGTACGCCTTACAATCCAGTATATGATTTCGGAATCTCTGTCTGACCATGATGTAATCTAATTGAAATCTTCCCGTATCTCCCGGCCTGTTGCACGCATACCTCCTCCTCTTGTGATTCTTGAACTGGGTATTCGCTATTACTAGCTGAAACTTGTTACAGAACTCAATTAGTCCTTCACCTCTTTCATTCCTAGTCCCAATCCCATATTCTCCTGTAACCTTTTCTTCTAGTCCTTCCCCTACAACTGCATTCCAGTCACCCATGACTATTAGATTTTCGTCCCCCTTTACATACTGCATTACCCTTTCAATATCCTCATGCACTTTCTCTATCTGTTCATCTTCAGCTTGCGACGTCGGCATGTATACCTGAACTATCGTTGTCGGTGTTGGTCTGTTGTCGATTCTGATTAGAACAACCCGGTCACTGAACTGTTCACAGTAACACACCCTCTGCCCTACCTTCCTATTCATAACGAATCCTACACCTGTTATACTATTTTCTGCTGCTACTGATATTACCCGATACTCATCTGACCAGAAATCATTTGTCTTCCTTCCACTTCACTTCATTAACCCCTACTATATCTAGATTGAGCCTTTGCATTTCCCTTTTCAGATTTTCTAGTTTCCCTACTACGTTCAAGCTTCTGACATTCCACGCCCCGACTCGCAGAACGTTATCCTTTCGTTGATTATTCAATCTTTTTTCTCATGGTAACCTCCCCCTTAGCAGTCCCCTCCCGGAGATCCGAATGGGGGACTATTCCGGAATCTTTTGCCAATGGAGAGATCATCATGACACTTCTTCAATTACAGGCCACATGTCCTGTGGATACACGTTACGTGTCTTTAAAGCAGTGGTTTCCATTGCCTTCTGCATCCTCATGTCGTTGATCATTGCTGATTCTTCCGCCTTTAGGGGCAATTTCCCACCCCTAGGACAAGAGAGTGCCCTGAACCTCTATCCGCTCCTCTTGAACAGGGAAAAGAGAGTGAGCTGAAAAAAAATTCTAAAGAAGTGAAACGTCCAGAAGAACTCCTGAACCTCAATTCCCTGCTTAGGCCTTGTGCTTTGGATTTTCGATGTGGCCTACAGCCGATCTAAATTAAATCAAAGGAGGTCTTTCATTAAAACCTTGACAGTTTTGATTCTTGCTTGTGTGTTTTAAGAAATGAGCTTTATATGTTGAGAGAAACTGACAGTAACTTATTTTGACCCCGTTCCGCAGACTTAACTACATGCGCTCTGTCCTTCTAGCCCAGGGATTTCAAGAAGAAAAACAAGGGTAATGGAATTTAATCGAATTAAATCAGGTGACGCTCAGGGAACTGCATTAGGAAATGAGACACTTGAAGTAGTAGATGAGTTTCGCGATTTGGACAGTAAAGTAACTGATGTTGGCAGAAGTAGAAAGGACATAAAATCTAGACTAACAATGGTAAGAAAAGCATTTCTGAAGAAGGGAAATTTGTTAACTTCGAATACAGATTTAAGTGTTACCACGTCTTTTTGCAAAGTGTTTGTGTGGAGTGTAGTCATGTATCGAATTGAAACATGGACGATAAAAGATTTAGACACGAAGAGAACAGAAGCTTTTGAAATGGGCTGCTTCAGAACATTGCTGAAAGTTAGGTGGGTACATCACGTAACTAAGGGAGTGGTAATGAACAGAACTGATGAGAAAAGAAATTTGTGGCACAACCTGACAGTCAAGGACACTTTCTGAGAAATCAACGAATCACCACTTTAGTAGTGGTGGCAATGAGGGGTAAAGATCGTAGAGGGAGACCAAGAGATAAATACACTAAGTTGATTCAGAAGGATGTAAGTTTCTGTAGTTAATTGGAGATGGTGAGTCTTTCACAGGATAGAGTAGCATGGAAAGCTGCATGAAACCAGTCTTTGGACTGAATGCGACAATAACAACATGCAATAACCTATACGTAAAATTCAAAGCTACTTAGACTGAATGTTTTCAAATACTGGTTATTTTGTCTTAAGGATTTAATTTGAAAGTCTCGTCACCACAAAATAGAAAAAGTACAATAATGACCCGGTGTATATAAATATAGGGCACATATGATTTTAGATATAAGCCACGTAATGGCTATACACTAATATATTAATCAGTTACAGGTACAAGTATGTCGTCATTCGATAAGGCGTGAATGAAACTCCGGACTGGCAGTCATACTAAAATGTTCTTCGACAACCTCTAAAAAAATACTCTCCGAATTTCAAGATTTCGCCTCCGACGAGGAATTCGGAGTGAGCTGATGTATCGTAGACAAAATGTTAACGTAATTCGCAAAGAAGAGATTATTAACTGTCCTTGAAGAGAGAAATGCGAGTGGTTCTTGTCACAACCATTTGTGAACAAACAGTGAAGAAAACGTCATCGAGCAATTCCGAATATCCCAGTCGCAGATTTTAAAAGTAAATTCTGTAGCACAGCAGAAGATTTTGTTTTACACAAACAGCGCTGCAAATAGACTGCAAATCCTGCCCCGCAACCGCTGCGCTGAGTGACAAGACAAAGGCTGCAAAATGAACAGCACGTGTTATTTTTATAAGCCTTGGTTTGCTGCGTCCGAAGATATCTCCTTTGCTACGAAAACGAAGCAGGTAGCCGTCGAACAAGATATAAAAGTTCGTGACCTTTAAACTTTGTAAAGACGTTACGCCGCTCGGTGAAAGGAACGTGCCCTGATACGAAATTGCCGCCTCCGTTCTGAAGGGAACGTTGCATGAAAAAGTCCAAGGGAAGAGTGATGACGACCGCGGAAGGTAGCAGAGAAGACAAGCCCAGTACTAATCAGCAGGTTATGCGAAAAGTTTCTAACAGAAATAAAAAACCTTTTTTTACAATATATATAATACAACTTTTAAAAAATGTGTCCTTGACCACTTACTGTTTTATCCATCCTTTGCTACCACTTCGAAAATGTCTCAGTTTGAGATTCTTGGGGATAATCATTTAGATCACCGTTGTATGCTGCGATAGACTGTTCATGCGATGAAAATGCTCCCCACGATATTTTTAATTAGTCTTTAGGAACAGGAAGAAGCCACACGCGGCTCGGTCACGTGATTATGGTGGGTGCCGTAATACAGACACTTTTTCCTTTTCCTATAAATTCACCGTTCTACCAGCCGTATGTGCCGAGCTATTGTCATGATGCAGATGACGGTTCCCTCTATTCGATTTCGGATGCTATGACCCACGTGGTGACGACTTTCGGCAGACATTCAGTCACATAACCCACAGCACTGACTGCGTCCTGTGTGTAAGACCAAAGAGAAGAAATGGCCCATCTCGCTGAAGAAGGTGACAACCGTCTTCTTTCCACAGCTTCTACTTCGAAATTTCGTGGATGGTCCTCACCTGAAAAGGACTTCGTTTCGGGGTCATATTGGCAGATCCGTGTTTCGTGGCCTATATTGGTACTGTCTCTTCGTACCGCAGGAAACGACACCAGTCTATTCCTATGTTTTTTCCCTTGTGTGTTTTGGGTTTCTATCAGGGGATGTGGCTCCCGATTGGTACACCTGTTTGTTAGGCCTAAATGATACTGACCAAAGGTCTGTGCCGTAGTCGATCCATTGTTTAAGGGCAATCTCTCAAAATTTGAAATGAGGTCCGTTTTAGATAATTTTCTCACAGCGTCAACGTATTCTTTGGTTACTGCCGATGCTGAGACGTGAGCGGCTGGGACGTGACACATCTTAAAGAGATTCCTGACTCACTTGAAAGTTCACGAAACCAATTTCCCATGGTTGCCCCGGAGGGGACTCATTAGAAATGCATAACAGAGGAGAGTGGAATTCTTAAGCATTTAACTTCTTTTTGTAGTATAGCATATCATTGCACGAAAATGGCGGCTCGACAGATCCTTCTTGCAATATGTCTGACTCAGCAATGACTGCGCCTGCATTCACACTTCGCAGTGTGGTTTTAAATCTAGCGGTGAGAGATCAGCGACGCCTTTTTATACTGAAATAATCACATTTCGGTCAGACTTCTCGCTTAAAAGCTGCTAACCTGCCAGGACGTAGCCTATTGCGGCGTACATAGCCCTATAAAGTGTGAGAGACGACGAAAAATCTAATACGTGTGCGTTGTTAGCGTGTTAAACGTGCACGATTATTTTGAGGCCATTTTCTGATGATATATTTTGTTTTGCTGAGTGTGTTCGCCCCATCACTGACGCAGCGTCTGTTAACAAGATTGTTCTCGTTATGCGCGTTACGTCGTGCACGAGAGGTGACTTTGCGGCGCAAACTAGCCTGCGTTGCGCAGGGTGCAGATTGGCAGAATCCATCGCTAAAAACCGTCGTCATCGCGCAACTCCAACCGAACATGCGATCCGCTAGAGACTCTGAGATGCTAACTTTCGTGTAACCGTGAAGACCTGTCAGTTTTTAAACTATCCAGCAGTTTACATAATTTTCATAATGGTTTCTCGTCAGTGGGTGTAAACTCTGTTTTACTGCAGCTAAAATTTTCTGTTACTATTTTTGCATGAAGTCATTTTTCTCATGCTGGACAAATTTAGCACTCTGACTATTACATTTTGGAGTCGACAGAGTTTCTGTTTACAATTTCTCAGTAAGTTCAGAAAACGGAATGATTTTCGAACAAAGTGGAACAGACGCTGCCTTACAAAGTTTGACCCAGGACTCCCTCTTACAATAACTACTCAACAAATGATACATGTTTACTGCCACATCACCTTATACACAACTCCAATAATTAAAAAATAGATTTACATTATTATAAATAAAATTTTTATATAGTTACGATGAAAAAATGAAAGACATGTGGAAAATATTCATGACATAAAGTGCTGTAATTTGTAAAGTGTTCCAATCAGTAATAATATAACATACCGTATTAAAAGTTTCGTATGACACTACACTGAAATACTGTCGATACCAATATATTTGATTTTTACGTAAATTACTTCACAGTTATAACGTGTATTTTTTCATAAAATAAATTGCGTATCTTTGTATAAATCGTGATTATCTGTATAGATGTCTTTGGTGCGGAAAAAACATTAAGTCTCAGTGGCATTGACGATGATGCATAATTTTGTTAAATGCATTGATTCTAACAACAGTAGTATAACGTTTTGAGAATAACATCAATATGAAGTAAAATTAAAGTTCAAATAATATTCATATTTATATAAATGTATCGGTAAAGAAGTACAAGGTGTGTGCCAGTACGCTAGTTGGAAGCGAATCAATAAATTCATTAAGTGTTAGCCTATTCAGTACGTTAGAAGTTCTTACAGCGAGGGTAAAAAGTATTCGTCTAGCTGCCTATTTTTTTTAAGAAAGTAAGTCTGTGACACTTCACAAGAAACAAATGCAAAATCTGAAGAGCCAATCGTGTGGAACGTAACCCAGGAAATAATTTTTATAGAAATCAAGGAACAAAGTACATTCATAACGATAACAAGGTTAACAAAACAGAAAATTTCATACAAAATTTACTTCATAAACTGTAAGTCCACCATCTGAATATACATAAAATTCGCGCCCAGAGACCAAACATTAATGCTAACCCACAGCGCACATCAGTGTCAACCGCCCGCAACCAAAGTCAGGCGGTCCCTCAGTGGGACCATTGACTCATAATAGGCTACGTCCTGGCAGGTTAGCAGCTTTTAAGCGAGAAGTCTGACAGAAACGTGATTATTTCAGTTTAAAAAGGCGTCGCAGATCTCTCACCACTAGAGTTAAAACCAGACTGCGAAGTGTGAGTGCCACACCTCCGACAACTGCACGTTATCGTACTTTGCTAGTGCTTACGCAGGGCCTAAGTTTCACAATGTGCACCGCTGAACTAAATCACAACTGTGATGCACTCACTGGTAACGCCACAGAGTAAATCTCAGCTTTGCATGAGTAGTCCTGTGTTGGTTTTGCAGTTCCTTATTGACTACTGTAATTTGTAATTTTAATCGAGAGAAAAGTACGCCTCTGTTATCTGGAAAGATGTGGTTCTTTTGATCTTTCGTAAATGATAAATGAGTTTGTCACTTGTCATTCCCTAAAAGACCTCTCTGGTTGTAATTTGTCGAATATTGGCGTGGTGAATCTGTTCCTGTTTGAAAATGTACCTCAATTCTTACATAACGCGAAAGTTTTGACGCTGACAACTGTTTTACGCTATTTAAAAAACTAATATGTATTTGACTCAGCCTGGACTCAGCATATAAATTTTCGATAGAATATTTTAGAGGATATTACCTGTGACTTATTAATTTCACTTTATAATAATTACTTGATGACAAATCCGGGCCGGCCGCTTTGGCCGAGCGGTTCTAGGCGCTTCAGTCCGGAACCGCGCTGCTGCTACGGTCGCAGGTTCGAATCCTGCCTCGGGCATGGATGTATGTGATGTCCTTATGTTAGTTAGGGTTAAATAACTTCTAAGTCCAGGGGACTGATGACCTCAGATGTTAAGTCCAATATTGTTTCGAGCCATTTTAAACAGTCCCATAGTGCTTAGAGCCATTAGAACCATTTGAACAAATCTCATTCTCGGGTGAATATTTTGCTAATTTTGTGTTACAAACAGAAATAAAAGAACCAACTCTGCTTGTAGTATGATACTGAAAAACTTTCGTTGCCATGTATTCGTAGAGCGCTTTTGAAATCATGCAGTAGACTCTGTGTGACATGATCCAAGACCGTTTCTCTATCCTGGGCGTATCTGTTTCTTTAGGGTAACGCCCTTAGGGTAACGCTTCATTAAAGCACTGTTTTCCCCTAGCAGTTTGCGGTTGGGAGTAGAAAGCTGTCGCGAGCACTGCCAGGCGTCAAGGATTTCCTGAAGTTGACTCAACTGTAGGGTTATCCTATTGCGAAAGAATAAATGTATTAAAACTCCATGCGTGCTGCAGCATTTTTTCAAGTGTCTCAGTGTTTGTAACGTATTTCATGAACTACACTATGTGATGAAAGGTATCCGGACACCTGGCTGAAAATGACTTACAAGTTCGTGGCGCCCTCCATAGATAATGGTGGAATTCAATATGGTGTTAGGTCACCCGTAGCCATGATGACAGCTTCCATTCTCGCAGGAATACGTTCAGACAGGTGCTGGAAGGTTTCTAGGGGAATGGCAGACCGTTCTTCAAGGAGTGCTTCACTGAGGAGAGGTATCGATGTCGGTCGGTGAGGCCTGGCACGAAGTCGGATTTCCAAAACATCCCAAAGGTGTTCTATAGGATTGAGGTGAGGACTCTGTTCAGGCCAGTCCATTACAGGGATGTTACTGTCGTGTAACCACTCCGCCATAGGCCGTGCATTAAGAACAGGCGCTCGTTCGTGTCGAAAGGTGCAGATGCCATCCCGGAATTGCTCTTCAAAATTGGAGAGCATGAAGGTGCTTAAAACATCAATGTAGGCCTGTGCTATGATAGTGTTACACAAAACAACAAGGGGTGCAAGCCCTCTCCGTGAAAAACACGACCACACCATAACACCACCGCCTCCGAATTTTACTGTTGGAACTACAAACGCTGGCAGATGACGTTCACCGGGTAGTCGCCATACCCACACAATGCCGTCAGATCGCCACATTGTGTACCGTGATTCGTCATTCCAGGCAACGTTTTTCCACTGTTCAATTGTCCAATGTTTACGCTCCTTACACTAAGCGAGGCGTCGTTTAGCATTTACCGGCAAGGTGTGTGGCTTTTCAGCAGCCACTCGACCATGAAATCCAAGTTTTCTCACCTCCCGCCTAACTTTCATAGTACTTTCAGTAGATCCCGATGCTGTTTGGAATTCCTGTGTGAAGGTCTGGATAGATATCTGCCTATTACCCATTATGACTCTCTTCAACTGTCGGCGGTCTCTGTCAGTCTACACACGAGGTCGGCCTGTAGGCTTTTGTGTTGTACTTGTCCCTTCACGTTTCCACTTCACTATCACATCGGAAACAGTGACACCCGATCACCTGACAACGCTCGAAGTCCGTGAGTTCCGTGGAGCGCCCATTCTGCTCTACCACGATGTCTAATGGCTACTGAGGTCGCTGTTACGGAGTACCTGGCAGTAGGTGGCAGCACAATGCACCTAATATGAAAAAGTTATGTTTTTGGATGTGTACGGATACTTTTCATCACATAGTGTATGTGCTGTACACTAATATATTTCTGCAGGTACTTTCAGCGACATACGCGGATAATGTCTGCCAAATATGTTGAGAATAAACTTGGTCGCAAAAAAGTAATAAATTTAGACGTCTTGCACGATGCAGCATTTTTCACGCATCGTAGTCCTCATGACGCCTTTCTCATGAACTATGGCAGGTATATGGTTCTCATCCGCACAGTAATAGTTGCCTGATAGTAAGGTATTTCGGTACCAACTTTGTTGAAATCGGTCCTGTCGTTTAGGAGATGTGGAACATAATAAACACGCTCATACATACATCTGTTTTTATAATGTGTGTAGATTGACGAGGATATCATTCGAGTTTCCATTAGTTGAAATGATTTGCCAACCACTTGATTTAACTTTTTCGACCATAATTCTTTGGAAAAATGATGACTGTCTGTGTTTGAACTACAATTAAAGTCTCAAGTACGTCTTCAAACAGAGTGAGCGATCATTTTTACATGGTTCTTGCAGAAAGCACTGTTGACACTGTTTGTGTAATAGCTCGTACCATTCTCAAGTGCACTTGTACCATCCTCAAGAGCAAAATATTGCTATTTATCTTCACTGGACTTCTTTCCCTGGCCGTCACTGCGCTGAGGTGACAGAAGACACGGGATACCACCTAATACCTCCTTTTGCGCGGCTTAGTGCTTGGACTCAACATGTCATTGGAAGTCCGCTGTAGAAATGTTGAGACATGCTATCCCTATAGCCGTCCAAAATTGCGGAAGTGTTGGCGGTTCAGGATTTTGTGCACAAACTGAGCTCTCAGTTATGTTCCACACATGTTCGATGAGATACATGTCGGGCGATCTGTCAGGCTAAATCATCCGCTCGAGCTGACAAAGCGTTCTCCAAACCAATCGCGAACAACTGTGGCCCTGTGACATGGTGCATTGTCACCCATAAAATTTCCATTGTTGTTTGGGAACATTAGGAACACGAATGGCAGCAAATGCTCTCCAGTTAGCCCAACATAACCGTTTCCAGTTATTGATCGGTTCAGTTGGCCTAGAGGACCCAATCGGTTGCAGGTAATATTTATGGAGTCACCTCCAGCTTGCACAGTACCCTGTCGACAACTTGGGTGCATGGCTCCTTAGTGCCTGTGCCAGATTCGGGCCCCATCATCAGCTCTTACTAACTGAAATCGGGGCACATCTGACAAGGCTACAATTTTCTACTCCTCTACGGTCCAATCGACATGGTCACGGGTCCAAGAAAGGCACTGCAGACAATGTCGAGCTCTCAGCAAAGGCACTCGCGTCGGTCGTCTGCTGCCATTGTCCGTTAACGCCAGATTTCACCACACAGTCCTGAGAGATACGTCCTTCGTAGGTCCCACATTGATTTTTGAGGTTATTTCAAGCAGTGTTGTTCGTCTGTCAGCACTGACAACTCTACGCAAATTCTGTTTCTCTTTGTCGTTAGGTAAAGGTCACCGGCTATTGCGCTATGCGTGGTGAGAGACAATACTTAGAATGTGGTATTCTCGGCACACTGTTAACACTGCGGTTCTCAGACTATTGGATTCCCTAACGATTTCCAAAATGAAATGTCCCTTGCGTCTAGCTCGAGTTACTATTCTGCGTTTAGAGTCTGTTAATTCAAGGGTCCCTGCTCCCGACTCTTCTGTTTGCTCCGTTCCGGAGGCAACCGCCAATCGGAAAAGTGATACTGTTTCCGCCAATATCGTGAAAAGTTACCACGTTTGATAAATTCCCGCCACAGAATGTCTCCACACACGGGCGAATCCAAGCACATCTTCCACGACAGTTTGATCTAGAAATTCCCGTCTGACGTCAGTTGTTTGTACACTTCAGAATTTCTACAAGTCTGACAAACTGTGCGAGGCTTCCCCTCCCGCCGCACGGGCGCAGACATTCCAAGACGTGATTTATCACCATAATTATTACCTCGCAGTCATCACTTGAATCTACGCCCGACAGCCTTCTGCAAAACCAAACCGTACCGAATACCGCGAAACTCGTCTTAGCTTGATTGAGAGTGTAGTTCGGTGAGCCCTCTAAGGTTCCTCCCTGAAGCCGTAACAAAGCCTCTGAATGCTGTATGGTCTCCCATGTCGTTTTCAAAGTTCTTTACTAACTGAGCGGTACTCGCGCTTTCTTAGAATGGAATTACAAGCCTAGATCTGCAATCAATGTAGTTTAATAAAATGCATTCCATAGCGTTAATAACATCAGAGACTTTTAACATGGTGAAACTAAAGTGTGCTGCCAATCACCAGTCGTAAGGGGCAGATGAAATTCGCATCTAAATGGAAGGAGGCAAGCCAGATAGCTTGTAAACCTTCAGTGTTGAAATCAAACTTTTGTTGTCCCTGGAAGCCGTGAGGAAGGCAAGCTGCAACGGAGACCGAGTACCACGCACCGCCAACAATAAACAGGGTCAGTCGTTAATTCATATACGAAATTTATACCTGCATGGGGTTTCTGGTCAGGGTACTGAATAGTAGCGTGCGACATGTCACCGAAGTGATGCAATCACACAACTATATATCAGAGATTTAGTTATGTATAAACGAAGACAGGCAGTCTATTAAGTAAATTACGTTATCGGGAGCAGGGATGTGGAAGATGAAAGGTCGGTTGTTTAAGACGTCGAGACGGTGGATGAGATTTCACGGTGTCAGAGTACTGACTAGCGAGATTACAGTTCTTCACATGCAACTACACACGGCCGACTTGCCACCACAGAAGACGAGTGATAATATGCATCAGCAACGGCGAAAGCTGGGAGTTGATCAAACTCCCTGGCAGTTTAAAACTGTGTGCCGGACCGAAACTCGAACGTGGGACCTTTTCCTTTCGCGGGCAAGTGCTCTACCATCTGAGCTACCCAAGCACGACTCAGGCCCCGTCCTCACAGCTTCACTTCCGCCAGTACCTCGTCTCGTACTTCTCAAACTTCACAGAAGCTCTCCTGCGAACCTTGCAGAACTAGCACTCGTAGAGGAAAGGATATTGCGGGGACATGGCTTAGCCACAGCCTGGGGGATGTTTCCAGAATGAGATTTTCACTCCGCTGCAATGTGAAAATCTCATTCTGGTGGGAGTTGATGTTTGCAAAAGGGACGTAGCATTGCCAGGCCAAGAGGATAAATGGAAATGTATCAAATGAGAACGTCAGCCTCGGAGGAAAAATTCAGAGTAGGTTTCCCGGTAAGGAGGTAGCAATGCGACGGGATAGGCAATACGCCAGCACTGTGTTTGCTACAACATTCACAAAGGAATGTGGCCATGTGACTAAACAGTTCGTTCTCCGTGACAGAAAAGTTACACTGTTGCTCGATCAGGCACATTGTTCCGCTTTTAACTAGCAAATATCCAGCCGCCGATTCAGCAGATCTTACTTACTTTTGTTATACCTCGCTTTAAACGGAACATATTTTGAAGCACAGAAAGTTCTGTAGTAGTAATCGCGTCATTCGCAGAAATGCTACCAAAAGGCTGTACAAACTGTAGTTGAACTTCCCCAACTAGCAATGCACCGTTAAACAAAATTAGTTTTGATTAGTAGTTCCAAGCGACATTACAAGATTTAACATTAGGGTAGATTAACATCAGACCGGGACTAGCCTCTCGCGGAGGATGTTCTTACCACTAGATTTTTTTCTTTCTTTTTGCAGCACTTAGTATAGAATATGTATTTTCCTAAATAAGAATTTTACCAAATTGAGAATTTTGCAAGAATGTCAACATGCAATATTTATGTTAATGATGCGAATTATTTGTTAGAATTCTTATGAACTAAGCTTTCTCCACAAATTTAGATATGAAATAGAACACACATTAAGTTCAATATATCACTAAACAATACTTCTGTCTGCATCGCATTGTCAGGTGTAGTATCAAAACAATCTGAATTCTGAGTCTATTTCAACATGTTTTTACTATGCCGTTTTCTTGTGTCTGTCTGTTCGATACAGCTTTTACGATATATTTTAAACTAACTTCTTGATGAGCTGAGGACTTCAGTCTTTCAACATAGCTGAGAACTGGATAAAAATTTAATATTAACTTGCTTTCTTGTGTAACTTTGCAGTTTCACCCTTCTCCTGCTCCTGTCGCAAATGTTTCGTGGCACGAACGACTGCTGGTAAGCCTCCGTGTTGCCTCGAATCTCAATAATCTCTACCTTCGCGTTCTTATCGCGATATACCGGGTGATGAAAAAGTCAGTATAAATTTGAAAACTTAATAAACCACACAATAATGTAGATAGAGAGGAAAAAATTGACACACATGCTTGGAATGACATGGGGTTTTATTAGAACCAAAAAAAACCACCCCAAATTGCTAGAAGCGTGAAAGATCTCTTGCGTGCGTCGTTTGGTGATGATCGTGTGCTCAGCCGCCACTTTCGTCATGCTTGGCCTCCCAGGTCCCCAGACATCAGTCCGTGCGATTATTGGCTTTGGGGTTACCTGAAGTCGCAAGTGTATCGTGATCGACCGACATATCTAGGGATGCTGAAAGACAGCATCCGACGCCATTGCCTCACCATAACTCCGGACATGCTTTACGGTGCTGTTCACAACATTATTGCTCGACTACAGCTATTGTTGAGGAATGATGGTGGACATATTGAGCATTTCCTGTAAAGAACATCATCTTTGCTTTGTCTTACTTTGTTATGCTGATTATTGCTATTCTGATCAGATGAAGCGCCATCTGTCGGACATTTTTTGAATTTTTGTCTTAGTTTGGTTCTAATAAAACCCCATGTCATTCCAAGCATGTGTGTCAAATAGTACCTCTCTATCTACATTATAATGTGATTTATTCAGTTTTCAAATTTATAATGACTTCTTGATCACCCGGTATCAGTTGGAGGAAGTAATATATTGTCAGCATAGGTAGTATTTATGCAGTCAGCTTTGAAATCTTCAGTGAGTGTCCCCAATTTTTACTCATAAATCGTATTATCCGTAAAAGATAAACTGCGTTTGTATGCAATAGTTTTACTCATGCGTGAGGTATGACACTGTAATCGACACAAATTCAAATGGGTTAAAAACTGTTGGAAAGGGATATGGGAATGTTCGATACGTTAATCATAGTTGCGATACATTTTGTGCCATTAAAGTACCAGTATGATGTGCGGACGGCGAACATGCGTGACAACCAGTGGGCAGACTCTCGCTGTACGCCCAACACCTGTAGGTGCAATGATGTAGTTCCACCGCGTCGAGCGCAACTGATGCCGTATCGCGAACGACGAACAAGGAAACGGTGGCGCGAAGCGGTCGTGGTTCACTTAACTGCAACCATTCAAACCGAAAACATCTCATCCATCGTGTTCAATGATGACGAAGACTGCATAAGGGTAGATACTGCTTCGTACTTTGCGTCATATAGGCGTGTAGGAGAAGCTCGTCGACGACATGCGAACGTGTTCCCTGAGACTAAAGTTCCTTCAACAACGAGCCTTTGCACTATTATCCAGTTGCTTACTGCAGCTGGAAGTATTCAACCCACACGAGGAATCAGACCACGGCCTGCGATGAACGAAAATGCCGCTATGGATGTTTCACCTGTAACTGCTGCATATCCTCACATTGGTTCGCGGCAAATCTTATGAGGTGCAGAAATTTTGCTACTACGTTTGCTGCGCATAATGGTTCAAATGGCTCTGAGCACTATGGGACTTAACATCTGAGGTCATCAGTTCCCTAGAACTTAGAACTACTTAAACCTAACTGACCTAAGGACATCACACACATTCAGGCCCGAGGCAGGATTCGAATCTGCGAGCTTAGCGGTCGCGCGGTGCCAGACTGAAGCGCCTACAACCGCTCAGCCACAGCGGCCGGCTGCGCATAATACCTGAAGCAAAATATCATCTACACCACTTGTCGGTGCATCAAGCCCTACGTGAGGGCGACTTTCAAAGCCGCTTGCACTTTTGCAATTCGATACAACAACAACTAGCATCCAATCATGATTTTCATTCATGGGTACTTGTCTTTGGGGAAGCAACGTTTACGAATCACTGTCACGTGAATCGACATAATATGCATTACTGGGCAATGAATAACGTTCACTGATTAAGGTAAATCGAGCTTCAACGCCCCTCGCATCTCAGTGTTAGGTGCAATGTGGTAGGTACCCGGATAACTGAACCATATTTCATAGACGATAAAATGAATGATCAAATGTGTGGCGACTTCTTAGATTATATTTTGCCAATGCTACAGGAAGATGTTCCACTTGCAACAGGAATGGATATGTTTTTCCAACACGATGGCTGTCCAGTGAATTATTCATTGGATATGTCGAGAACTGAATCGACACTATCCTAGCCGATGGCTTGGACGAGGCGGTCCTCATGAGAGGCCTGCGCGTTCACCCGATTTGGTGCCTCTAGATTATTTCTTGTGGGTAACACCAAAAGGAAAATTCAATCCCAGCAAAAATGGGACAGTGAATTATCACTGAGGGCGATAGCGCACAGACACTTAGAGACGTAGAGGCGTCTTTCATAAATAGGAATGCATGTTTACTGTAGGAAACGCACCCCGTTTCGACCATTTGTTTCAGTAAAACAAGAAGATTCGTGAGTGGCAAGAACACACACCCAGGACAAGCACGCCGATGGTGAGAGACAAGGGAACTCACCTAAAACAAGCACTCCGCCATTAAGAAAGCATGCCAGAGGGAACAAAACACTACTCTGCCACAGTCGTTGTCCCTGGCTATCGCTACATGTAGTTGTTTCCGGTACTGCACTGATAAACAAAAACCAACTACCTGTTCCAACCGCTTTCCATTTAGGCGAAATCTGTGAAGTTAATCACACCAATAACCTGGACACGGTAACGTGTTGTGTGGTGGTTTGGTTATTGGTTTGCTATAAGACGTCGATATCGCGTAATAAAATGTAAGAATACCGCCCTTCTGTCCCACTGGCATCCTAATCCGTTCGGTAATTTCCTGAGATACTATCAAGTTTCAAGAGATTGTAATCTATTTTGCTTTGTGTCGATTAAAGCGCCATTTATCCAGCAACGATAACATTGTTCCATACAAAAGTTACGTGTCCAAAGTACAATGTATGTATGTATGAATTATTCGCAGGCAACTATAAATCGGCACTGTAGTCGAAATAGGCGTTTCACAAACCAGTAAAGCACCAAATACTTAAAACATAGCAGCTACTTGCATTTCTCCACTTCTAATGTCTCTGCAAGAGATATGTCGCGAAGCGGGCCTTCAAGAATACAAAAATTTTATGATGATACGCTCTCTCTGCAATGCACTTTAAAGCAACAATATTAATTCAAAACAAAAATATAACTATCAGATATATGATTAGATGTATGTGATTAGATGTTTCTAATGAGGAAATTACTCTTGTATCAGACAGCAACTGAAACACGCAGCGTTGCCTTACTCAGTAGCTGGCGCAGGGTACGGCGTGTTTTGACTGTGGCGCTAAGGTAGCGCGGAATGCATCTCGGCCACCTGGCACGGACTCGGGTAAAGCCGCGGCAGCTCTTCCGGAAGAGGTCACGTGGCGCGTTACTGATGAGGGAACACCTCCTCCCCTCCCCCCGCCCCCCTCTCCACCACCGCTGCCACCACCGAGTAACCACTCTGCGCATTCCTCACGCAACGCTTCTTTAATTACGCGACGTACAGCGGCTGTAGCAGCACTCTGTGGCTCTGGCTGCAGTTCGGATCTGCACGACAGTCTGCGAACCACCTGACCTCCTGACATATCCCTCATTCAGCGACACAGTACAATGAATGTATTTTCGTCTGTCTCGTCCTGATAGAAAAGTGAAGATGTAATGATGTTACTCGTACAGAAAAGAATTCTGATTTGTTACATCAGGTCGTTTTGCAAACGTTATCTTAAACAATTAAAATAAAACACCTTCCAGCTGTGAAGGGTAACTGCATTCCAAAGGATACAATCGTAGATCTGTTCATTTTCATGTAGCTGATTAACTACTCATCACATTTCTACCATTACTTTGGAAGTGTTGCTGCATAGTCTTGGTAGAAATGGCTCTGAGCACTATGGTACTTAACATCTGAGGTCATCAGTTCCCTAGAACTTAGAACTACTTAAACTTAACTAACCTAAAGACATCACACACACCCATGCCCGAGGGAGGATTCAAACCTGCGACCGTAGCAGTGACGCGGTTCCGGAATGAAGCGCCCAGAACCGCTAGGCCACCGCGGCCTAGAAGAGTTGAATCAGAAAGATAATTAGTAAATACTAAAAACAATAAAATTCTGGAGGTAATGCCAATAGTGGGGCATAAAGCCATTCGAGCTGTGGAAAGAGAAAAGGTGCCTGCAATTAGTTGGGATTCATTACATGTATTTAAAGCTTCGGAAAAATTTGTAAGGAAAGGAACTTGAGAAGCAATTTATAAAAGTTTGTGGAGGAAAAATTATTCCGAAAGCTATCACGAAGCTGCAAGGAAATAAAACAGAGTTGACGTAGCATTCTATATATCTGTCACCATCTTTTCCGTAATGTGTAACATATCCACCGTAATTATCACTAGCCACATAAAAAAGAAAGGCAAAGAAACAAGCTAAGTCTGGAAGTAGTTATGATATTAAAGGCCACTTTCAAGTTGAGAAAGAAGTTACGCGATGGTCATAAAAGTACGAACTACTAACTTGCCTTGATTTATTTTAATTTTTTATTATTATTTATTTTAGAAAGGACGTGACAGAGTTAAGGAAATGTTTATACTAACAGCCGCGAGAAAAGTCATTCACTTAACCAATATACTGAAGAAACAGATTTCGCTTAGTGAAACAGATTTCGCTTGATCCGTCAGGTTAGCTGAGAGCGCTAATGCTCTGCTTCCTGGACTCGGGTAGGCGTGCCGGCCTCGGATTGAATCCTCCCGGCAGATTAACGACTGCCAGCCTGGCAGAGGTTTTTAGGCGGTTGTCCACATCCCAGTAGGTGTGGATTACCGTGCTGGTCCCCAAGTCCCACCTCCGTTACACGACTCGCAGACATTTGAAAACGTTCGCACTATTTCATGGCTTACATTAGACGCAGACACTACTTCCGTTCCAGAGGGTACGGGATGCCGACAGGAAGGGTTTCCGGCCACCCTTTGATACGTACAAGTCGATCCCACATTTCAGGGCGACAAAGGCCCCAGAAAATGATGTTGATGAAACAGATTACGCTTGAGGGGTCAGTAACATTCAGCTGTTTTAGAAGGAGCCTTCAGATCTCAAAACCAGGAAAAGGATGGATGACACCAGTATTAGTCATTTCTTCTGATGATATTACACTGTTCACTCAAAATGTAACTACTGATTGATAAACTAAATGTAGCTAAATTGCTATCATATCAGGAGTAAAATGACGTGCCTCGGAGTAGAATAGCAAAGAAACAGATGAGGTGCAACAGCTTGAATTACTGTTGGTAAACTAAATGGAAGGCTCTAAACCACAGTCATAGTGTTTCTAAAGCGCAAATCTGCACTCAGGGTGTACGACAAGTTTTGAATTCTGGCAGTGAGACGTTTAGTTTTAACGCTAACACCATTCCACAACTAAGCGACCAATGAAGATATGTAAGCTATAAAGACCTAGGACAGATAGAAAAACAAGCTAAGGGATGAATGAAGTCGAGGTGGATAGGACACGTAAACAGGTAAGCGTACTTTGAATGGATACATGAGATTTTGTTATGTTTTGCGCGACATATGAAAAGACAGGGAAGACAACATTAAAGGAATGACCCTACTTCACTCACACTACGTCACGTAATTTCACTTACACACGCATTGTTCCTCCCGGCCAAGAGGGCTTTAAAATGTTTCTAGATGCCCACTGTCTGAATTAAAACAGAGAAGGAGCAGCAGATATTTCCATTGTATGAAATACATAGTTAAACACATCACGCTTATTCGCGAACAAAGTGTCAGCAATTGTCAGAGTGAGTAATTTATGCTATTGATATATAGTCAAAGCTGTGGCGTACAATCTAAAGAACATTTTTACGGATGAGTATGTCTGAAGACAGCAAGGATCGATATATATATATATATATATATATATATATATATATATATATATATATATATATACACTCCTGGAAATTGAAATAAGAACACCGTGAATTCATTGTCCCAGGAAGGGGAAACTTTATTGACACATTCCTGGGGTCAGATACATCACATGATCACACTGACAGAACCACAGGCACATAGACACAGGCAATAGAGCATGCACAATGTCGGCACTAGTACAGTGTATATCCACCTTTCGCAGCAATGCAGGCTGCTATTCTCCCATGGAGACGATCGTAGAGATGCTGGATGTAGTCCTGTGGAACGGCTTGCCATACCATTTCCACCTGGCGCCTCAGTTGGACCAGCGTTCGTGCTGGACGTGCAGACCGCGTGAGACGACGCTTCATCCAGTCCCAAACATGCTCAATGGGGGACAGATCCGGAGATCTTGCTGGCCAGGGTAGTTGACTTACACCTTCTAGAGCACGTTGGGTGGCACGGGATACATGCGGACGTGCATTGTCCTGTTGGAACAGCAAGTTCCCTTGCCGGTCTAGGAATGGTAGAACGATGGGTTCGATGACGGTTTGGATGTACCGTGCACTATTCAGTGTCCCCTCGACGATCACCAGTGGTGTACGGCCAGTGTAGGAGATCGCTCCCCACACCATGATGCCGGGTGTTGGCCCTGTGTGCCTCGGTCGTATGCAGTCCTGATTGTGGCGCTCACCTGCACGGCGCCAAACACGCATACGACCATCATTGGCACCAAGGCAGAAGCGACTCTCATCGCTGAAGACAACACGTCTCCATTCGTCCCTCCATTCACGCCTGTCGCGACACCACTGGAGGCGGGCTGCACGATGTTGGGGCGTGAGCGGAAGACGGCCTAACGGTGTGCGGGACCGTAGCCCAGCTTCATGGAGACGGTTGCGAATGGTCCTCGCCGATACCCCAGGAGCAACAGTGTCCCTAATTTGCTGGGAAGTGGCGGTGCGGTCCCCTACGGCACTGCGTAGGATCCTACGGTCTTGGCGTGCATCCGTGCGTCGCTGCGGTCCGGTCCCAGGTCGACGGGCACGTGCACCTTCCGCCGACCACTGGCGACAACATCGATGTACTGTGGAGACCTCACGCCCCACGTGTTGAGCAATTCGGCGGTACGTCCACCCGGCCTCCCGCATGCCCACTATACGCCCTCGCTCAAAGTCCGTCAACTGCACATACGGTTCACGTCCACGCTGTCGCGGCATGCTACCAGTGTTAAAGACTGCGATGGAGCTCCGTATGCCACGGCAAACTGGCTGACACTGACGGCGGCGGTGCACAAATGCTGCGCAGCTAGCGCCATTCGACGGCCAACACCGCGCTTCCTGGTGTGTCCGCTGTGCCGTGCGTGTGATCATTGCTTGTACAGCCCTCTCGCAGTGTCCGGAGCAAGTATGGTGGGTCTGACACACCGGTGTCAATGTGTTCTTTTTTCCATTTCCAGGAGTGTATATATATATATATATATATATATATATATATATATATATATATATATATATATATACGTGTGTGTGTGGTGATAATGATAATGGTGACTACGATAATGATGAATGACGAGTATTACTGTCATAAAGTCAGACAAAATATGGAAGAGACAGAACAGCAGATTGGACGTCTCTAGTTGTAATCGATCGTTATTCCTCGTATGTGTTTCCCCGGTATTTCAAGAGCGCAATGCTAATTCACATTACTATCAAAAGAGTTTAAAAAGTCGTCATTACAGTTTGTAGATCAATCGGGAAAATTATAAAAAATAAAAGATACTACATTTGTGAGGCCACACAGAGAAGAGAAAAAACTATGTTGGGCGTATAAATTTAGTTTTGTCCGTGAAGGAATTTTGTTTTTTCATTGGAAAAGTAGCCCAGTAACATGACTCAATTTGGATATGTGAGTTTCTTCAATTATGTTATGGAGAAACCATTATGAGCACTCTATAACACGGAAATTCAGCAATACAGTAGCAGCAAGAGATACAGCCATAAGTAATACCACTTAAATCAAGATTTGTCCTGTAAGGGACTGAGATACGAGTCCAAAAAACTGTATGATGAGCTGCCACTCCTGCAAATCTTGTATGTCTCTGACGTTCTTAAATACAGTTTTAGCAGGAAAAAAATCTATTACTTTGGTGTTTCAAATCAGTGACATTCTGGAATTAAATACGCCGCTTTAAAACTTTGTGATGAGCAATTGAAGCAAATGAAATATGTAGCAGATTGCCAAACCAAGATGACAAACGGATTAAAATTGTTTCCCGTTTTGTACTGCATATGAAAATGATGATTCTAAAGGACGAATCAGAACGTGGGCTACAGAGATATGACACTGCTAATACACAGGGCTGTGTCTTGCATGAAGAGTATCGACCAGGTATCAGCCCGTGCGCTTTCATCCTGATCATTTCAATTCACGATGACGACTATGGACCAATGATTATCTACATACTCCTGACGGATTAGACTATGTGCCACTACGAGAGTCGCATTTTGACCTTTGTGTTTTGCAGGCAATGACCTTAAAAGTTCAGCCAGGCAGGTATAGCTCGTCTCCAAAGTTTGTTCTGCTATTATGCGTCTCTCGAGCTCTCCAAAGCCACCAAGGTGATGACAGTGGTATAACTCCCAGTAACTTCTAGACGCAGGAACGGCATCTATCGACCGTAGGGATAATAATACAACTTTTATGTTGTTTTTAGTCAAATATGGTAACTGAATACAAATAACTGCGATTCATGGTTCTTTCCATCCAAACTTTTAGTGATGGCACATTTAGGAATGTAGTTTTACTCCGTCACAAATTTTCAGTTGAGTTCACGCTTAAATATAGATGAAAGATTGTGTCTGACAATGATTATTTTTCCGGTAAGAGGAAAAAAAGAAAGATAGGAACATAAGTCATTCGCAAACCTGACACTTACTGTACTGCATAATATTCAAGAGATAATAGATTTACAGTTGTATAAGTACCTTAATGGACAAAATTATTGATCAGTTACTGAGTTACCCTAATTACTCCGCACAGTACTAGTAGTTCTATTTGTGTTATCTATATCTGCTGTATGTCTGACTGTACAGGACTTCATGACTTTTTACAGGGAGGCGATAAATGTCATGGTTCAAGAATGGTTGATATGGTTCTGAGCACTATGGGACTTAACATCTGAGGTCATTAGTCCCATTGAACGTAGAACTACTTAAACCTAACTACATCTACATCTACATTGATACTCCGCAAGCCACCCAACGGTGTGCGGTGGAGGGCACTTAACGTGCCACTGTCATCACCTCCCTTTCCTGTTCCAGTCGCATATGGTTCGCGGGAAGAACGACTGCCGGAAAGCCTCCGTGAGCGCTCGAATCTCTCTAATTTTACATTCGTTATCTCCTCGGGAGGTATAAGTTGGGGGAAGCAATATATTCGATACCTCATCCAGAAACGCACCCTCTCAAAACCTGGACAACAAGCTACACCACGATGCAGAGCGGTTCTCTTGCAGTGTGTGCCACTTGAGTTTCCTAAACATCTCCGTAACGCTATCACGGTTACCAAATAACCCTGTGACGAAACGCGCCGCTCTTCTTTGGATCTTCTCTATCTCCTCTGTCAACCCGACCTGGTACGGATCCCACACTGATGAGCAATACTCAAGTCGAATGAGTGTTCTGTAAGCCACCTCATTTGTTGATGGACTACATTTTCTAAGGACTCTCCCAATAAATATCAACCTGTCATTCGCCTTACCAACAATTAATTTTATATGATCATTCCACTTCAAATCGTTCCGTACGCATACTCCCAAATATTCTACAGCAGTAACTGCTGCCAGTGTTTGTTCCGCTATCATATAATCATACAGTGAACGATCCTTCTTTCTATGTATTCGCAATACATTACATTTGCCTATGTTAAGGGTCAGTTGCCACTCCCTGTACCAAGTGCCTATCCGCTGCAGATCTTCCTGCATTTCGCTGCAATTTTCTAATGCTGCAGTTTCTCTGTATACTACAGCATGAACCACGAAAAGCCGCATGGAGCTTCCGACACTATCTACTAGGTCATTTATATATATTGTGAAAAGCAATGATCCCATAACACTCCCCTGTGGCACGCCAGAGGTTACTTTAACGTTTCTAGACGTCTGTCCACCGAGAACAACACACTGTGTTCTTCTTGCTAAAAACTTTTCAATCCAGCCACACAGGTGGTCTGATATTCCGTAGGCTCTTACTTTGTTTATCAGGCGACAGTGCGGAACTGTATCGAACGCCTTCCAGAACTCAAGGAAACCTAAGAACATCACACACATCCATGCGCGAGGCAGGATTCGAACCTACGACCGTAGCGGACGCGCGGTTCCAGACTGAAGCGCCTAGGAACGCTCGGCCACACCGGCTGGCGATAAATGTCATGGGATAGCGATATGCACACATACTCATTTCAGTAGTGTCGTGTACATAACGTATAAAAGGGCACTCCATAGACGGAACTGTCGTTTGTACTCAGGTGATTCATGTGGAAAGGTTTCCGAAGTGATTAACACTCTTGGTTTGGATGTGGATGATGAAAGGTCTCTGGGTTTAGGACTAACTTTAGCCGGTGGATCAGATTCCACGGTGCCGGGGTCCTGAGGAGCGAGGTTCTCGTTCTTCACATGCAACCACGCACGGCCGACTTACCGCCACAGCTGATGGGTGAGAACATTCATCATCTCCGACGAAGGGTGGGAGCTGATGTTTGCAAAAGGGGCGTAGCTTTGCAACAGTAACCTTAATCTCGGTCCCAATTATAATATCGTTTTCATTTATTATTCCATTAACCACCGGAGTATTTAAAACATTTGGTGGGTTACATTCGTATTAGTGACTGAATGTGCAGCTAGGATACGGTAGTTCTCCCCGCAACTACTGCATACTTTATTGCAATCATTTTTCCTAATAGTCATTTCACAAAGTCTTACGATATGTCAATCTTTTTAATATAGTGAAGCGTCAATTTACCTCCCTTTACATTTACAATAATTGGAAGTAACTTGTAGTTTCTTTCAGTTCATTATTATTATTATTATTTTTCGATTGTATAAAAATAGTCATTCAGTAGAATTTATAGTAATTCCCCACCTTATAATTCCTTGTTAGATTTCTGAGGTAGCGATTCCATTGGGCGATTAAAATTTAACATCGAGTCTTAAGGGCTGTGTGAAGGAGTGTGAGCAGTTCCATGATTCGTGTACGAAATCACATCGATACACCAAGAGGTTTTGCAATATTTCATATAATTATTGACCAAATCTTAAAATTTAAATGTTGTGATAGTTTGCTCATTAAAGGTGTACTCTTAAGTTAAAGGTTTGACACAGTAACAGGTATTACAGTTACAAATAGTGCATATGCCTACAGGCAGCGAAACGCACAGAGTGCAAATTACCCAGACTATATTCATCCTTCCAGAGCACATAGCGACTTTCATCAAACTTTAAACATACTTTCAAACCTTTTCTTAATTTTTCGTCGCTTACATGCTTAACCTCAAATATTTAACATCTGAACTAATTTGTGATATAATCAGAAAACCAGCTCTTTTATACATGGAATCCCGTTTTTTTTAAGGTATTGGGCGTTTGCTCGGAATGGAACGAATAAAATGAGAGTAGCAGCGAAGGTGAATTGCAGCTTTTCACTAAAATCTGTAAAATTTATTTGACAAAATATGTTCATCGGCAAAGTAATTACAGGAGCCGAGATAATTTAATGAAAATATTTAAATTTCCCATTTCAGTATGAATTAAACCTGTTGGCGATTTTCTTTTATTATTGGCTTTGTAAGGACGCTTTCTTCAAGGGCGGAAGATACGGTCTTGCACGTGATAATGAGGTCTACTGATATTCATGAACCATGCCGAGTTTATCCACCCGTTTTAATTCCCTCTCTATAATTAAGGCTGCCAGCGTCAGTCGTTATATTTCGGATGAACGGATATTACTGTGATTAAGTGGACAATTCTGTTCTCCAATCAGATAATTAAACATTTATTTTGTTCTTTTTGATGTGACTCTTAATCTTGAGATGTTTCTAAAACTATATCGCTAATCTCTTTTTTTGACTACATAAATACAATTCTCTTTGGACGTGCGTTGGATAATCGAGTGGGCAGGTAGGAAAAAAGTGGTCTTAGGAAGCTTGTCCCCTTCGTTCATATGTCACTTTAGCAATGTGAAAATCTCGAAAGTATGACCCGTGGCTTAAGAAGCGTATAAAGTTACGAAAAGACCGATTCAGAGTAAAAAGAAATCAATACCATGTATAGCATGGTATTTTGCATTTCTTTCCTATTCAGATTTATACGGTTGTTCATAAATATGAAAGGAAAACCCTCTGAACTCACTGAGAGGACAGTGATTGTGAGAAGCAAACAAAATGCTATGCTAAGCAACACTTCTGTAACTCAAATATTCAGTTGTTCATGGATCAGTAAAATAAAACGACTGCTGCAAAGAGTAGAAATCCAATGATGTGCAAGATTCGAGGAACTATACCCGACTTACGCTGTACAACGAAAATTAAGTTGCGTAATGAATTATTTGGAAAAGATCATGCTCATATACAATTAAGTGCACCCACAGGAAACGTAGAGAATAACACCATCGTAAGAGAATAAGAAAAACAGTTATAAACACTATGTTTTCAATAAAAAGGGGCGAAAATGACAATGAAAATGTTCAGATTATTCATGTATCATGAGAAATAAGTGAAACGTAGTTCTGCTACAGCCTATAGTCACATAACCGCTATATATGTAGTTGAGTTATCCAGTTAACCAAAGACAAACACAAGCATCCTTAGGGATTTTAGGTGATTCTAGAAACACGCAGGCGGACACGCAGGCGGACACGCACGGACACACGAACACGTACGGTCGCACATACAGAATGTGAAAGAAACGCGCTATTCACATGAGGATAAAACTTCACAACGAATCGTAGGCGAATAAAGAAATGCAAACAAGTGAGTAGTTGCAGTATTTATTGTTTATTGAGATAATATTGCCATCATTTTTCACATGTCCCAAATTACAGCAAAATATGATTAGTCATGTACTTTGTGAGTAAAATTTCTTCGCCCGTGCCATCTGAGGTGTTCGTAACACAGGTGAGAAGTCGTACTTGAGAGTACGAATTCTGGGCCTTGTAAAGCGGGTGCCTGAACACCGAAAGGACGCGGGGTCGAATCCCGATGGGACCAAGGAAACACTATCTCATCAAAAGTATCCTGACCCCTATTAGCAAATCTAATTACGGGGTCGGCCGACTCTTGCCTTTCTGATAACCTGAGCTCTGCTGGGGTAAGTTTCAATGAGTGTTTCCCCCGGAGCCGAAACAAGAGACGGTTTTAACTTTGAACGCAGAGATCTGGAGCGAACTTGGCGTTATAAGGCATCCGAAAGTTGTTCCATAAGGTTCAGTTGGGGACTCTGGGCAGGCTAATCCATTTAAGTAATGTTGTTGTCCACTGACCATGGCCACATCGACGCTGCTTTACGAAAAGGTACATGGTCAATCTGATACAGTCAGTCGTCGTCTCTGAAATGTTTCCTGATGTATGCTGTACACAAGGCAATAACATGGGTTCACATGCTAATATGTGAACACGATTCGGTAATTATACGACATGTGTAACCTAATGTTGCTTAATTTTCAGGAAAGCCATGTAATCCGAAGAATTAGGTACCAACAGAATGTGAACAAGTGTGCAACTGAAAGTTATTATGCCAAGAAAACACACTGCACTACTAACGACCAAAAGTAGAAAATGTATAATTGTATTAACACATGTTTAGTTGTATAATTATCGAAAATGTTATTGATTTTAACTGAAAATTAGCAAAACTTAAATTATTTGATGATATCGTGTTTGAGCAGAAGTTATAAAACTGTCGATGCTGGGTAAAAATATGAATTTACTGAAAATTACTTAGACAGTATCGAACAATGCACGCGTGAGAGGTCGGATGGAAATGCAATATTACACTGATCACTTTGTAATAATTTGAAACGAAAAGTCATTAACTAATGGTGACACGTAACGCGATAATGAACGAGAAACGGTACTCTCGGTTGGCAAGTGTCACTAATCATTTCTTTTCAGTAAACCCAATTCATAAAAATCCCAATAAATGAACACTGACAATCAGCAGCAATGGAAACAGGCAACGCTGAAAGTACTTTTAAGCCAATATTCCCACAACATACAGATAAATACATGAAGCAACATACCACTATTGAACTAAATTGTGTGTTATATTCTAGCCAGAAAAAAATGATTTAAATGATTATCAAGCCTTTTTCTCAAAAAGTTAATCGACACCGACGTTAAACTGTCGAGTTTGACTTTTCACTGAATGAGTTACAAAAGCTGAGGTGTGGTGTTATCTTTTTCGTAAATCAAAATCACATGTCTTTTCATTTTTGTGACACTATATTAATTTAATGATAGGAAATGATACTGCTGTTGGTAATGATTATTTGGGACAATTATTGACTTTGAATAAATCTGAAGTTAACTAAATATGTATGGTGTTCGGATGCTAATTCTAAAGTTCTAAAATGGCAGTCTTACTTTGAAGTGAAGTCACTGTAGGCGTGGCGTGATGATTTGATGACGAGAATTATTAGGCAACATCATTTGCGAGATGAATTGCATACATCTGGCCACACAATCCTCTTCTTCCATTATTACTTTTGAAATTGTTCCTAAATAATTATTTTACTGTGGCTCACACTCTTGCTCATTATCTTCACAAAGCATTGTCCACACGTTTATCACCACGAAGTTCACACACTAAGTTTTACGAACACTTTCGCATTTGCTGTCTTCCTGTCTCTCCGACAATCGACTTGCAACTTTGTGTGAGAGCGCTAGCGTACCAACGATGTCACGAGTAGTACCATAACGGCATCATCTTTGGTTAGAGATCGTTGTTATTCACAGCAAAATCACTGACTTTGCCTACATATCTACAACTTTCAGTACAACATTATTTTTAAATGGTTTGCAATAAATTTACGGTACAGTATTTCAGATAATTACTACTGAATACAAAATGACAAAATGCGTTAACCTATAATCAGAAATTACTGGCAAAATTATAAACAGACAAAACGTGAAAACTGTGAAGTACATTGTTGCATTGTTGTAATATCCTTCCGCATTTAGCGTTTTCTTAAGCGCAATAAGAGACCACACTGATGACACTGCACATGTTTGCAGATAACGTCCTGCGGTCATTTGCGAAATACAAACCCTCCATAGGATTCCCACTGGGTATAAAAGGTGTGTATGAATGGTTCGGTGAATGGATTCTGAAAATAAAGGAAACAGGAATTACAAATGTGATACCTTCACTGGCCTTCAAAGTAATCACCTTTAGCTAAAACACATTTCTGATCTCGCTTGTAGAGCTACCGGAAGCTGTCAGAAAACTTTTCATGTGGATTCGCTCGAGGCACGTGGTCACGCGTTTTTGGATACCTGCATGATTACAGCATTCCAGCAGATGGGACGTGGTGCTGTGAATTCGATCCGGCGACAGAGCGACAGTCAGTGGTATAGTGTGAATATCAGGTTGTGGATAGTACATTTTACTGTTGTTCACTGAATGACTATTTAATGTAAAAAGAACGGTGTGGCTCACAAGCTTTTCAGACTTATGTGTAAGTAAACGTTTCATGTTTAGATAACTACAGATGAAGTAGAATAATTTCAACGTAGATCCCCCCAGTCTGTGACTGTTTCTTTGGGGCCAATTACTGCCTCCTAGAGACATTTAATAAACACGGAGATGCTCGTAACCTTATGCGGTACAACGAAAATTAAGTTGCGTAATTTATTTGGAAAAGATCGTGCTCATATACAATTAAATGCACCCACAGGAAACGTAGAGAATATCACCATCGTAAGAGAATAAGAAAAACAGTTATAAACACTATGTTTTCAATAAAAAGGGACAATAATGACAATGAAAATGTTCCGTTTATTCACATATCATGAGAGATAAGTGTAACGTAGTTCTGCTACAGCTACAGTCTATAGTCCCACAACCGCTATATGTGTAGTAAAGTTATCCAGTTAACCAAAGACAAACATAAGTATCCTTAGGCATTTAGGTGATTCTAGGCGTGCGCACACACACACACACACACACACACACACACACACACACACAAACACGGTCGCGCGCACGTACAGAATGTGAAATAAACGCGCTATTCACCTGACGATAAAACTTGAAAACGAATCGTAGGTGAATAATGAAATGCAAAAAAGTGAATAGTTGCAGTATTTATTGTTTATTGAGATAATAACATTGCCATCATTTTTCATATGTCCCAAATTACAGCCATCTGAGGTGTGCGTAGTGAGAAGTCGTACTTGGGAGCGGATGCCTCAACACCGAAAGGACGCGGGGTCGAATCCCGGTGGGACCATGGAATACACTATCTCATCAAAAGTATCCTAACCGTTGTTAGTAAATCTTATTACGGGGTCTGCCGACTCTTGCCTTTATGACGACCTGAACTCTGTTGGGGAAACTTACAATGAATGTTTCCTTAGGAGCCGCAACAAGAGATGGTTGTAACGTTGAACGCAGAGGTCTGTAGCGAACTCGACGTTATAAGTCACCCGAAAGTTGTTGCATAAGGTTCAGGTGGAGATCCTGGGCAGGCTAGTCCATTTCTGTAATGTTGTTGTCCACAGACCATGGCCACATCGACTCTGCTTTACGACAGGGTACATGGTCATTCTGATACAGTCTCTCGTCGTCTCTGAACGCAGTACACAGGGCAATATAATGCGTTCACATTGTAACATGTGAACTCTCTTCGGTAATTATACGACACGTGTAACCTAATGTTACTTAACTTTTAGTAAAACCGTGTAACACGAAGAATTAGGTACCAATAGAATGTGAATAAGTGTGAAACTGAAAGTTATTACGCCAAGAAAACACATTGCGCTACTAACGACCGAAAGTAGAAAAATGTATAATGTTTAGATGTTTAATTATCGAGAATGTTATTGATTTTAACTGAAATTTAGCAAAACTTAAATTATTTAATGATATCGTGTTTGAGCAAAAGTTATAAAACTGTTAATGCTGAGTAAAAATATGAATGTACCTAATATTTACTTAAAATTTACCTAGACAGTAACAAACAATGCACTGGATTCTAAAAATGTGACTTCATACAAGATTCTCGGGGCATAATTTTCGCTAGGTACAGTATATGTCCCCGAGAGCGTTCATACATGGAGTGGAATGGACGAGCTGTGAATAGTGGAATAATTTTAACAGTATGTTTTCTGCAGAACACAAAACAGTCGCTTGTGTGCCTAACATTATGGGCAGATGTTACGGAGAATCCATAAAAGTATATAAGCCCATTAGCTTCGCGCAGAAGAGAACCGTGGCAAAGTTGGTTGTGCAGCTCCGTGGGTGGCAGAAAGTATCGAGCAATGTGTCGGCAGTTAATTAGAACTGCCTCTAATTATACCCGCGGGAGAGTCCTGTGGCGACGGCGTCAGCGCGAAATAAGGAAAGCAGGGGTGGGGCGCAGAAACTGTGTGGCAGGTATAACCAGCGTGCCCACCGGGAAACTGTGTTGCTCTGCATCGGCATTCTGGCAAAGCTGTCAGGGCTTTATTGAGGCACGGTCCGCATCCAGGATTGGAGAAAAATGAGGGTGCTTTGTACTTTCGACGCCGGGGTGGAATGGATGATAAAGTTCGAGAAACTTTTCGTTTGAACTGGGTGCTGCAATCAAGTGGAACGAGCTCGGCTGAAGAAATGTACAAGGAGAATGCGCATGTCATATTCGGAAAACCTAGAGGATGTGTCCACAACAGGTCACTAAATTTTCTGACGCAAGGAATGTTGCGGTTAACAGTAAAGCATTTCGAATCCTGCAAGAAGGAAATAAAATCAGGGTTTTAATTCAAAGTATAGGAATGCATGACTTCATCTTCTGTATGCAAGTATAGGGCGTTATTGTCCCCACAATCCTTTAAAATCCCCCCAGGGGGTCCACAACACTTTTGTAGATACGTGCATAGTGAGAACGCGACCCCGAGCTAATGTGGCCTTCCTTCCTTTCCGGGCTGCATACCTTCCCTTTCTGCATCCTTCCCCATCCCCCATCTTCGCCCCCCCCTCACCTCCGTCTCTTTCCTTCCCTTTCTCCCCCTCTGGGAGTATGTTTTGTGCCTACGTCTGGAGACAGATGCTCGAAACACTAACAAATTCTTTGCTTTCTCCACTTGCACGTCTTCGTCCTTCCTTTGTCCTTCTCTTTTCCTTACCTCTTCTTTTTGCCCTTTTCTCTGCTGCGGCGTTTCAGACCTCTTTTCTTTCCTTTCCCTTTCTCTTCTTTCCTCCCTGTGCGTGTCTGAAGGCTGACCCACGCATTTTCATGCGTAGCCGGTGACGGGGTAACGCGTAATTCCCCGCCCCGGGTAGACAGGTAGGATACATACATACCCCCTTGTAGTGGCCAGGCCCAGGGAGGGGTGATTACCAGAGCTGATACCTTCCGAAAGTGCCGATTGGTCCCTCCGTCCGTTTGTCGGGAGGTGTGACCTGAGGTGTGTACAATCACCTAAGGCAGGAGTGCCCTCAGAGAGGGCCCCCACAAGGAAGGAGCGCGCCATCGGAGACGCCGGTAATCATGGGGGATTCTTCCGCAATGGTTTCCTCATCTTCTACTATGTCAGCTCACAAGCATAAGTTCAATGAGTCTCAGCCACAGACAGTCCTTCCATCGTTGCCACAGTTCCCTGTTGTTTCTCGGTCTGACGAAGGTCACGACTTCTCCATGGTCAACCCTTTCATTATTCAGAAAGGTGTCGACGCAATTGCAGGTCCTGTAAAGTCTTGTTCCAGATTACGAAATGGCACCTTGTTGTTAGAAACAGTCAGTGCCCTCCATGCACAAAAATTGCTGTGTACTTCACTGCTACACACCTTCCCTGCCCGGGTGGAACAGCACCATACTTTAAATTCATCACGTGGGGTCGTTTATACACGCTCCCTCGATGGATTGTCCGACGAGGAAATTCAACACTACCTGTCTGACCAGGGCGTAACGGCTGTTCATAGTCATGAAAAGGGTTGACACTGACATCATTCCAACCCGTACTGTCTTCATGACATTTGACAAAGTTCAACTCCCATCGAAAATCAAAGCACGCTATGAGATAATTTCCGTTCGCCCTTACATCCCAAACCCTACGCATTGCTATCGGTGTCAGTGGTTCAATCACACCAGCCAAATGTGTTACGTGTGGCAAGGATGCCCATGAGGGTGCTTGTCCACCTCCATCCCCTCATTAGATCAACTGTATGGGTAACCACGCTGCTTCCTCTCGAGATTGCCCCATTTTAAAGACGAAAAGCTCATTCAGGAAATCAGAGTGAACGAAGAGGTGTCGACCTTTGCTGCTCGAAAATTATTCACCAGTCGACAGCCCACCGTGCCTCAGTCAGGAAAATACAGCACTGTCCTTGCCTCTCCTCGGCCAACAAAGGAGGCGGCCACGCAGACTTGTGACCTTACCTTTAGTGCCACAGTCGTCAGATCGGCCAGCGCAAAGATCGCCCGTTCAACCTCCCCACTTTCGCCTGCCCACTCTATGGCTCACCCTTCATTGGGTTCTGCTAAATCTCGAGCCCAAAGATTTTTTACGTACCCCAACTTCACAACCACCGGTTCCTCCTTCATCTAAACATCATGTTTCCAAGAAGGCTAGTAAGAAACCCAGTTCAGCTCGTTCTCCGCCAAGGCGTGTCTTATCTACAGCACCACCTGGCGGTAATCGCCCTCGGCCGTCTTCTGTGTCGCCAAGGCGCACTGCTGGCGGCCGATCAACTGGCCGATCACTGGTGGCAGGAGCTGTGCCTGAACAACCTATGGATCAGGATCTTCTGCCTTCGGCTGAATGCCATTCCTTGCTGTCGGTCGCAAGCTCTGAGCAGTCGCTGAGTTGATGGCAACCTTGGTCACATTCCTCCATTTTCTGTTCACCCTGTGTGCATTATCCACTGGAATATCCGCGGCCTTCGAGCCAATCGGGATGAATTGTCGATCCTCTTACGATCCTACTCGCTGATCATCTTCTGTCTTCAGGAAACAAAGCTGCGTCCCCATGACCACTTTGTTCTCCCCCATTTTCAGTCCGTCCGATTTGATCTCCCCTCTGTTGAAGGTACTCCAGCACATGGAGGACTCATGATTCTTCTCCAGGATACTCTCCATTATCACCCAATCCCCTTAAACACTTCCTTCCAAGCTGTCGCTGTCCGTCTTTCCCTTTCTGGATATACCTTTTCTCTTTGTACTGTATACATTCCATCGTCCACACCAATGGCACGAGCTGATCTCCTTCATCTTCTTGGTCAGCTTCAACCCCCCCCCCCCCCCCTATTTGCTGGTTGGGGACTTCAAAGCCCACCACCTGCTTTCCGGGTCTCCACATCCTTGTCTGCGTGGCTCACTACTGCTAGACGTCTTCCACCAAGCGGATCTAGTTTGCCTCAACACTGGGACCCTACATTTTTGTCTGCCTCCACAACAAATTTCACTCATTTGGACCTTTCGATCGGTACTGTTCCACTAGCTCGGCGCTTCGAATGGTTCGCCCTTGATGATACACACTCGAGTGACCACTTTCCATGTGTCCTTAGACTGCAGCCTCAACAACCATATATGCGCCCGCGACGCTGGAAGTTTGGCCAAGCCGATTGGACACTTTTTTCGTCTCTAGCGACATTCGATGACCGTCACTTTCCTAGCGTCGACGATGAGGTCACACATATAACCGACGTTATTCTTACAGCTGCGGAACGTTCAATACCACGCACCTCCGCATTGCCCCGACTCCCCCCAGTTCCTTGGTGGAACGCGGCATGCCGTGACGCAATACGTGAGCGGTGACGTGCTCTTCGCGTTTCCCGCCACCATCCTACTTTGGACAACTGTATCCGCTATAATCAGTTCCGAGCGCGATGCTGTCGCGTCATCCGCGATAGCAAGAAGGAAAGCTGGAAATTCTTTACTAGCTCATTTAACACCTTCACTTCCTCCTCGGAAGTTTGGAGTCGGATTCGACGGTTCTCAGGAGCGCCTAGTTTCTCCCCGGTCTCTGGGCTCACTGTCGCGCATGATACATTAGTGGACCCCGTCGCAATTTCTAACTCATTGGGTCAATACTTTGCTGAGATTTCGAGCTCTTCAAATTACCCACCAGCATTTCTCCCGATGAAACGTTCAGCGGAAGTGCGACCTCTTGTTTTCTCCTCTCAAAATCGGAAAGCTACAGTACTGTTTTCTCCATGCGGGAACTCCAACATGCACTCTCTTCTTCTCGCTCCTCCGCCCCAGGACCGGATGGTATCCACATCCAAATGTTGCTGCATTTATCATACCATAGTCTGCGTCACCTCCTTCGGCTTTATAATCGAATTTGGATCGACAGTACTTTTCCCAGACGATGGCGGGAAGCTATCGTCGTTCCTGTTCCGAAACCTGGAAAGGACAAACATCTCCCCTCTAGCTATCGCCCCATTCCTCTCATGAGTAGTGTATGTAAGGTTTTGGAGCGTATGGTGAATTGCCGTTTAGCTTGGTGGCTGGAGTCCCGCAGTCTTTTAACACCTGTCCAATGGGGTTTCCGAAAGCATCGTCTGGCAGTTGACCATCTTGTTGCTCTCTCCACTTATATCATGAACAATTTTCCCCGGAAACGTCAAACAGTAGCAATATTTTTTGGTCTGGAGAGAGCATACGATACCTGTTGGAGGACAGGCATCCTCCGCACACTGTTCTCTTGGGGCTTTCGAGGTCGGCTGCCGCTTTTTCTTCACGAATTTATGGCAGAGCGCACATTTAGAGTGCGGGTGAACACCACTCTCTCCTGTACTTTCTCCCAAGAAAACGGGGTACCCCAGGGCTCCGTGCTGAGTGTTGTACTGTTTGCCATTGCCATATATCCGATTATGGATTGTCTCCTTCCTGATGTCTCGGGCTCCCTCTTTGTGGACGATTTTGCGATCTACTATAGCTCTCAACGGACCAGCCTTCTTGAACGACGTCTTCAAGGATGTCGCGATCGCCTCCACTCTTGGAGCATCGAAACCGGTTTCCGTTTTTTTCCCAGTAAGACCGTTTGTGTTAATTTTTGGCGACGTAAGGAGTTTCTTCCACCCTCCTTACATCTAGGACCTGTCAACCTTCCGTTTTCGGACGTCGCTAATTTCTTGGGTCTTATGTTTGACAGAAAACTGTGCTGGTCCTACCACGTTCCCTATCTTTCGGCTCGCTGTCTGCGATTCCTCAACACCCTCCGTGTCCTGAATGGTACCTCCTGGGGAGCGGACCGAGTGGTCCTTCTCCGCCTCTATCGCGCCTTAGTGCGCTCGAAATTGGACTATGGAAGCATAGTTTACTCCTCTGCTCGGCCGTCTATTCTTCGGCGTCTCGACTCTATCCACCGCCGTGGATTACGTTTAGTTCAAATGGTTGAAATGGCTCTGAGCACTATGGGACTTAACATCTATGGTCATCAGTCACCTAGAACTTATAACTACTTAAACCTAACTAACCTAAGGACATCACATACATCCATGCCCGAGGCAGGATTCGAACCTGCGACCGTAGCAGTCACGCGGCTCCGGACTGAGCGCCTAGAACCGATTTCGTTTAGTGCCTGGAGCTTTTTACACCAGCCCTGTGGAAAGCCTTTATGCAGAGACTGCTGAACCTCCGCTGTCCAATCGGCGAGCTGTCCTTTTGAGTCGTTATGCTAGCCATCTGTCTTCCTTGCTTGCTAATCCGGCCCATGACATTTTCTCGACGCCTCCTTGTATGTAGGGTATGCAGGCCGCCCTTCCTCCCTACTACCACCGAGAGTCCGCTTCCGTCAACTGCTCCATTCTCTTTCCTTCCGCTTTCCTTAAACCACCTTGACAACTTGGGGTACAGCACCGACTTGGCTCCATCCCCGGATCTGCCTGCTCCGTGACCTTTGTCAATTTTCCAAGGATGGTACCCCTTCACTTGTTTATCGTCGGGCATTTGCTGCTCTATGTGCACAAACGAAGGAAGCCACATTTATTTACACTGATGGCTCGAAAACATCGTTAGGTGTAAGGAGTGCCTATATTGTTGGCGATATCCCAAATCGATTTCGGCTTCCCGACCAGTGTTCGGTTTATACTGTGGAGCTTTACACTGTTCTCCAGGCTGTCCAATACATCCGCCGCCATCAGTGGATATAGTATTTTATCCGTTCAGATTCTCTCAGCTCTCTCCTCAGTCTCCAAGCTCTCTACCCTGTCCACCCTCTGGTCCACCGGATTCAGGACTGCCCGCGCTTGCTCCATTTGGGGGGCGTCTCTGTGGCGTTCCTCTGGCCTCCAGGACACGTTGGTATCTGTGGCAAGGCCAAGGCTGCAGTCTCTCTTCTTCGGCCAGCTGTTCGATCGATTCCCTTCGCCGATCTACGGAGCGTTTTATGTCGTCGTGTTGTTCTTTTATGACGCGCACGTTGGTCGACACTTCCCCATAATGAATTGTGGGACGTGAAAGCTCTTCCCTGTGCTTGGACCTCTTCCTCCCGAACGCGTCGTTGGGAGGAGGTAATTTTAACTAGACTCCGGATAGGGCACTGTCTTTTTAGCCATCGACATCTTTTAAGCGGCGATCCTTCCACACTCTGTCCCCACTGCTCTCAGCTGTGGACGGTAAGACACCTTTTAATTGAGTGCCCCTATTTTACTCCGTTACGCGCCCGTCTACAGCTGTCGCCTGATATATCGTCCATTTTATCAGATGGCACGTGCTCGGCCGATCGCGTTCTCGAGTTTATTAGTGCCAGTGAGATGACGTCAGTCATTTGAAGCTCTTTTTGGGGACAACCAACCCCTTTCTGTAGTGGATTTTTAAGCTTTCCTTCTGCTTTTAGTTTCTCCAATTTTTAGAGTTTCGTTCCCATTGCTGCTGCTTTCCATTTTGGTTTTTTACCGTTTCCTAAGTCACAGGCCGGGCGCTAATGACCATAGCAGTTTTGCGCCCTAAAACCAAAACAAAACAAAAAATCCTTTAAAATAATGATAGTCGACAATTGTGTGGCTGATGCACCAACTAGTAGGTGACATTATGGTAGGAGGTATCTATCGGACTTTTAAGAGGGAACTGCAACAGAGCCCTGATAGTGAGGTGCAATATAAATTTTCGTAGAATAGTACAGAACTTCTTCTTTGACTCCTTACGAGTAGGTAACTTCAAGATTCTTACTTGTCCTCTGATTCTGAGCCACACTTTACGCATGTCATTAGCAAGTAGGAAACTTTGTTTACTGACCACATCATAGGGAAGTATAGCATATTTTCGTGAAGAATATGTCTTGCCGTTATCAGAGATCAACAACAGCGTTTGTATTGGTACTTCTGGAACGTAGCGACATCACGAGTTATTAAAGTAGGTGAGGCAGAGCCGCCGGTGCATTCAAGTGAAATAACCAAAAGATAATATCAACTGTACGGCTACTCTGACCCCTGTGATAGAGCGCAAGTGTTACAGCGTCCACCCACTCTGCCACATTAGGAGCAACTGGAGACAATGAAATACGTCACTAGCATGCTTCAAACGACTAAAAACATAATGATATCATTCATCTGCAGTGATTTACCAACGAAAGAGAATCTAGTTTCTAATTGTGAGACGAACGTCAACAGATGTCCTCTGACACTTTCATTTCTACCTTAAAACGTTCAGCGTGTCACTCACCACATGAAGTTTCAGTTTTACATCGTTTCACCTATAAAAAAGCAATTATTCTTGAAAGCTTATGAAGGATTTTTGCAGACTTACATTCTGTTATGAGATTCTCCCTTATAGATGCAGCTGCAAAATCTGTTGATGATCTGCAGCCACAGGTGTCAAAGATTCGCTATAACAATGCAATATACACAAGCAGACGAAAATTCTCTGGGCTATCTCAGAGTAGAGCCACACAGAAGTTAGTGAGTTACTTTGTTCAAAACAGTGGAACTGAACAAGTGGAGGGATATTTGATGCAATGTCAACTTGAATAATGTAATGCGGAATGCCAAGAACACATTGCACTTAGGTTGCGTATTTCTTGGAGCCCAAAGAAGTAGTTTGCACCACACTCGTGTGTCTTGCTGATTCCTCGTTTGTCCCAGACTGTTATGAAAGTGATGGCAGTGAAAAACCTGAAACACGTAAGAGGTCGTCCTGAAAAGTAACGGATATGAATTTTTATTGGAATACTCGTAAAGCTTTTTAAATAAACCAAACGTTACTAATGTTCTACACTTTTATTATTCATGTCTACATATTTACAGACCCCTGCCACTAGAGGGCTCCGAAGTGTCGAGTGTAATATGGCAGAGTGTAATGTAAATATGTCGATGTCGACGCGTGAGAAATAGTGTGCTGTAACCGAGTCTCGATTTCGACAGATTTTTGCACACATGGAGTATCCTCTATTTCAGCATGACTGTGCCCGACTACAATCCTACGCGTTGATTTCCCTGCCATCGATCATCCTCTCTACAGTGTCGACTTGGCCCCACCTCACTGCCAATTGCTTCCAAAACACAAAAACAACAACATTGTCGTTAGGTTGACTTTGTCAGTGACGAAGCAGTGCAAGCTAGAGATGAGACTATGGCTTCATTAACCAACTCAAACACTCAACAAACTGGTCTCTCGTTGGGATAACTGCGTTCCTCGTCAGGGTGGCTAAATTGAGAAATAAATATTGTGAGCTTGTGGGTGCTGTTCTGTCATCCTGCACAACGGATTAATCTGAGGTGTACCCTTTATCCTGTGGCTCCTGCAACATGCAGTTTCCACCCCCACACTACTACAGAAGTCAGAAAGCCGCTCCTAACGTTCTAAAGAGAAATGCCTGAAAAACTTTCAGCAATAAATATCTTCTGGAGTTGTCCACTGTAAGGAAATGACACAAAAATTCACAAAATTTCTTACATAACTATTAGTGGGATATTTGCGTACTGGAGTAGTGCTAGTTACTGTAAGAAAAACATGGAACTAACAAAAATTATTATTTATTTTCCAAAAATTCTGAGAAATGACAGTGGCACTTTTAGTTGTGACCTGAACAAGTTATTTCCGGGTTCTTTTTGGAATGTGAAGCTACCTCTTAAGGATGAGATTCGCTAATGAAATTTCTATAAGAAGTTTAAGATTGTTATTGACTTGGTAGAATGGCTGAGAGCCACGCCCACTCAACTTGAATAATTATCCATTAGAATGTTACTAGGTATGGTCGAGGCTGGCGCGTGTGAAATGCAGTGAAGTGTATTGTTGTGGAGGAAATATGGGGCTTGCAAGAGCTGTAGCGCACAATATCTTAAGTTGCAATGACTGCTGTCTGCACCGCTCGCTGCTGACAAATAAGATAACTGTCGTTCTATCTGGATTGACCTTCGCCAATCAAACTCTTCCTATGCATTAATGAAGTCAAGGACTCCTATTCGCCCCTAGTCTAACTGTTGGTGTGGTACACCGGTCAGATAACCAGTCCACCATAATGCCACTCAAAAATTCGCTCAAAGGCCTTTAACTATAACTCTGTCTGTTCACACCGCACAATAAGTGTGGCGGCCAACATAGTGAACAACGCTTAACTGCAAGGACTCAGTATAGAGTCGCACTCTGATTCACTCTTGACAGAGGTGCTCTCCCAGTGAAGTACTGAGGAGAGACTTGTTCATCGCTCTTTGAGTACACGTACGAGCGAACACGCTCGCTTTACGTGTTCTCGCTCCAAGAGCGACAACGGGATCGCACCTCTTCACGCCAGACGAAAAGGGGGATATCTTTTGCTCTCTTCCATCACTTCTGAGGCTCAAGGCGTCAGGATTATCGTTTGCCAATCAGCATTGCTCTTCTAAAATGGGAGAATGACCTTTCGTTTAAGGCGACCAACCCGGAAATCTGTAGCATCGGCATTTTGCGTTTGCTGTCTCACTGTGAAAACCTCTGAAACTGTGTGATATGTTTGTAAAGAATGCGTAGGCTTTTAAGCCGAACATGGTGTCGTTCTTTCTTTCACTCAGGCAAACGCTGTCTGCTCTACAGGCGGTCGCCGGCCGACGTAGATAGGCTGACTTGTCCTCAGAAGGGACCAGCCTCCCAGCATGCGGTTTGCCTCTCCCGAACTAAAATCTCCTGTGACCATCGTGTCTGGAATGAGTATTTCAATCTCGGTGCGCACTTGCGATTTACTAGTTATTTGCGTATTGTTTACATGAATTCATACAACACTGACTTTATCTTATCGAGTTTGGGTTCGAATGAAGCGTCTAGATGTGCGGAATATGATTGAGAGGGCGGAATATGTAAGCAATGAAGTTCAGGAGACCACGACGTCTTACATACCTTCCTCCTTCTGACAAAATTTTTGTCTGGTGTTTGTCAACGCCAAGGAAAACATTGACAATGTCAGGCAAAAATTGTTCTTTTAGATTTTCCAATAAACATTTCTCAGCCATTCTTAACAATTTTTTTCTAATGATTTCTTTGTAGCTATTGTTTCTATTTTTTTAATTGTACAGTTAATGTTTCGTTGTTAGGCAAATATAGACTTTACAAACGTTGTTATTCTTTGTCGTTGCCAGTACATGCCTCTGTTTTTCTTCTTCATTTCCAAAAATTGTTTTTACAATATTAATTTTTCTAAACTCGTTAGTGTGCAGTGTATCATGTTTTAGTGTGGTTATATCTTTTCTTTAGTTAAGGTTCACATGAATGTCCGCAAAATCTCTGTTGTGTGATTTTGTTTTATTTATTTAGGCATTCTTTTTTTGTCACTGTTTTAAGAGTGAAGAAGTGTTTTTTTCATTATTCTATCCTCTGTCAACCTATGATTAACCAAAATCTTTTTTATATAAGAAACTAACTTTACAGGGATTTTTGAGATTATCTACTTATAGTAATTAATTTCCTTTACATAATTTTTTAAGGTCTCTATCGCATTATGGGCTTTACATATATGATAAAATAATTACTTTTTCAAAAAAGGAAAAAAATGATTTTACAAGTATATCATTTTCTTAACTCTGCATTTGTATTTTATCAGTCTTTTCGTTTTCTGCTGCGTCAGTTTCTGTGCTCGACGATCCCCACTGAAACACTGGAAGGCGTCGACTCATTTGTATGGGTGTCGCAAATCATGAGAGAAGCTTATGAGAGAACCCCATATTTTCATCGGATATCTCATACTTCATATTCGTACCCTAAACATTTTTCAAACCCAGATTTACAATAGTCGGTATATTACAGCACAGCCGTGCGGTGTAACCGTTTGGTCTTGGGCTCCCTGCCACGGTTCGGGCAGATCTCCCCGTCGGAGGTTCGAGTCCTCCCTCGGTCATGGGTGTGTGTGTTGTCCATAGCGTAAGTTAAAGTTAGATTCAGTAGTGCGTAAGCCTAGAGACCGATGATCTCAGCAATTCAGTCCCATGGGAACTTACCACAAATTTCCAATCACGCCATAGAATTTCGAAGTACGATACTGGTGGTATTGCTGTTGCAATAAGCACTCTAAGAGAAGTGAGTGAAAGAGTTGGGGATAAGGCTACACTCCCTAGTGGTCTTGTAAGAGCCTGTAACGTAAAGAGAGTAAATTACAGATAACGATGAAGAGTGAAATATGATTTTGTAAAGATTAAATGGACAAAGTATAGTGTCGCTGCATTGCTTGCTGGCCCTCAATTGTGATGTGTTTGAAAAACGGAAAGTTTCAGTGGACTTTTTTCTTTATTTTTAGTGAAGTATCTCAAAACAGGCGTTGGCGTAAGAGGAAATTATTTCCTGTTGAAGGTAAATTTTGTGCGTAACTACGCTGAAAGTAATTATTTCATAGACAAAGAACGATAAATTGAGAGTAAATGAATTTACCTGTACCAGTTTCACCACAGAATGGTTGAAAGAGAGACCAACAGCTAAGTCGCAACCGGTGTTCTGTGCAGAGTGCCCGGCCACGGATTGATTCAAATTCGACCCACACGTACTGCAGACTAGACGATGCCGATGGTCAGAGTGCACTAGGCGTGGCATCGGCCACCTGCCGTTCCTCCATTGCTACCACTTCTGACGGGCAGGGTCTCCCAGCGTATTAAAGGTGATTCAATGAATCCTCCGCCAGACACTTGATTGTGAATTACAGAGTTATCATTTAGATGTAAATGTAAATTCTTCAGAAGATAGTAAGTAAAGTTTTCTGTTCACAAGTCTTGCGGTCAGAGGTTATAGATCTACCACTCCTTCAGCATTACAGTAATTAATCACTTGGCAGACTAGAATTTCTTGTAAAAGACATTATTTGTGTAGAAGAATGTAGAAATTAGGAAACGAGTTTCAGTTTGTGCATTGCAGTTTTGTCAAAGTTTTGTCTCCACTTACTTTGCGACTTCGAATTTCGTCACCGACCTCCCACGAAAGAATTGTCACATTTTCTGGTTATGTATGTCGTCGCATTGCACTTCACTTCTTAAAAAGTGAGCGTGAGATGCTTAGTACAGCAGCACGCCCTTTGATTGCTCTGCACAAAGCGTTTTGGTTTCCTACTTAGCATGCTTGCTGTTGCGCTCCATATTTTATGTTCATCACTTCAAGCAATACTAAGTTTCCGTTGCCACGGTAAGCCATACAAAAATTTGTTAGGGTCAGTTAGAGTACAGCAAAGACACAACCAAATCACTAATAGTTAGGTGTTGATTTTCAAAATTATTGTCAGTTTCAATATAGGTACAATTTAGTTAGGATTGCATTTATTGTCAGGCCGTTATTCTCACAGTGCAGTGTTACATTTGTGTGTGTGTGTGTGTGTGTGTGTGTGTGTGTGTGTGTGTGTGTGTTTCTCAGTGTTATAAACCAGTTAGCAGTTTCAAGTACGCTAATTTACAGTGAATTTATAAAAATTTTTTGGTGATTCATTATTTCAAAATTTGATTAGTACTTTCACAGAGAATTTTTTACTGTCTTAGCCTTGTCTGTTGGAATGGCAAGTCACGTATCGTGACGTCGCACATTATAGCATCGTTCACTTCTGCACAATATGTAGTTTCGCGGGATAGCTTATTTAGTTTACAGTTCTGGTTTTCCAATTACTTTGGCAAAGTTAATTCAGAACCACAATTATACAGTTTCTATTTCATCGACTCAGTTATCGTATAGCGTTTCCGCAATTACACCAGTTGTCTTGTTCAGCATCACTACACCAACATATACGAATGAGAACAGCAGCTCAGTTTACTCGAGGCTCATATCACAAAATTTAAAATTATTGATAGAAAAGTTACAAACTTCAATGTACAGGCATGGTTCAAGACATCATACACTTCATTACCCGAAGGCCGATTCATTTTGAAAAAACGTGGTAGCTACGCTCTGCAGGCACGTATAGGGCCTCACGTACCACAATTGAAAATGTATATTAGTAGTTGACTAGACCACTACGCTAAAAGTGTATTTGCGCAGCTGGTCTGGTGAACAGCGTTGTAACGAAGAAGAAATTAAGCCGTAACCTTAACTGGTCGTAAAACCTGCAGTTTGTTTTTCGCTTCGTAATGGGTTGTTGATATTTCGTGAAATTGTAATAAGATATTACTACCAGAGCTATTTCCGAATTGATATACAGTACTCTTTACCACAAAAACCAAATGCAGAACGATAAATATCGCTTGGATGGAGTGGGCGACAATTAGTGGCATTTCCAATATAGAGTAAAAACTCCGCTACATCAGACTCATAACAATTCAGCGATACTGTCGGAACTAAAATAGAGTGCCGTCATTATTTAAAGCCCTTGCATCAGCTGCGGCAGTCATAAAAAACTCCAGTGTGGAGTCGTAAAACGCTTTCACGTTATGGAAGAGTTAATACAACTCAACTCATAAAAAACTAGCGCCGTTTACAACTTTAGAATGTGGAAACTATGGCCAGTGTCCAACACAGCGATCTTTAATAAGAATATGAGGGCAACCGAGGATCACGAGCGTAATCATAAGCAAACAAAACTACGACTACAGAAAATTCAATTACATAGTTCAGTCCTCCACTCTCGTCAGAATGTGCCCGCCGTGAGACTACTTTTCCATCATTTCGGTCTTTATGTTACTCCAGGACGTTCATATCCATCACTTACTTTCGAAAATAGCTTTCAGCACTTCAGCGAACGAGGATTACATAACGCGGAACGTGTCTTACGGTTAGCAGCGGAGTGCGCGCATTTACGAAACTTCCTGAAAGATTAAAATTGTATGTTGGACCGGAATCGAATGCAGAGAATTAATTCGGGAAGGCAAACTTATCCAGTGACTCAATCAGACATAACCTACCATCATGCTCGAATATATAGCGCACTACTACTTCTCTACTTTAGGACGAGCATCGTAGATGCTATTCTCCATAGCCTGCTGGATTAGTATTACGGACCTACATAGTCCAGTCTGTTAACGAGCTTCGGAATTTCAGAATATCAGTTACGCTGAACGAAAAATGTGCTGATAATATTAAGTAAATAACCTCTGACAGACGAAAAAGTAATCTCATAGATGAAGATATAGTGAATACGGTTGCCGCAGTCATCTTAGAATGTGAAAATATCACTGTCAGATTTCAACGCGTTCTAATGTTGCAGTTTTTTTATTACGACCGGGTACTGAGTGAAAGGCACAAGTCAGCCTTAGCAAACTATTAAAGTATTTCATTTTACCCTCATCATTACAGCTATCGGACACTGAATATTACGTCTTCGTAGAAACAGTCGAATGAACAATATGTAACATAATCATGTCAAAAGCTATTCTGGATAAGTGCTTTTCAGCATTTCGCTTCATAGAGAAACAGCAATACTTTCGTATTTTTTGACCACGTAAATTGCAGAGCCAATGATAGGTATTTCAGTTTGTAGAGATTTGAGAAAACTACCTGCTCTCTGTATTTCCGGTGGTACATAATTCAGATGTTTACACAGGGTGTTTCCTTATCACCGGGACGTATGAGTCCCACGACAGGTTATCAGGGAATTTGCTTTATGTTATTGCTATGTATCAGTATTAAAAGGAAGCCCACTAATGGTTAACGGAATACTTATATACACAGATTGTACCTATAGGTTGTGCTGTCCTCAAGTTTCATCGTTAACTCTCGTCTTCGGTTGCCACATCGAATTGGTTCACACCTGCAGGTACGCAGCTCAGTTACCAGATTCTCAGAGGGGACTGCCTTCGAGCCTTTACGGAGACGCCCTGCACCCCCAAAGTGACACTTGCCACATTACAAACGAGGTCCGTCTTAAGCACCAGTAATATGAGTTACGAACTTGGGGAGAAGCTCTGTTCATTGATATGGGTCTGTTTTCAGTATATACTATAGATTTTGCGCAGTCGACTTCTGAAGCCTTGGAAGTACTTACGAATTATGCAGTATATCCTTGTTGCCACCTTGCCACCCCCCCCACCTCCTCCGTGCCACAACTCATGTTGTAATTCCTTAATAAGACATTAGTTATAATAACCATGCATTAATGTCTTAAACATATGAAGGTAGTAAAGGGATTAAGACTGTGTAAAATTTATATTTAAAAAACGAAGTATGCAGTGAAACAACTGGTCAGAAAGGGTTGTATTGTATTCAATTGTATGTCAACTGGTGGCCTAGAAGCGACGGAGAGGCTCCGTCCCCGCCGCAGCCGCAGTGGTCCACAACCCCACGACGACTACCGCAGTCCACTTCACCCCTCCACCGCCCCACACCGAACCGCTCTTTCTGGCTTATTAAGCGGTTCGATCCCCGGTGGATTTCCCCCCCCCCCCCTCCCCCCAGGGAACGTCTCAAATCGGACGAGTGTAACCCCTATGTTTGCATGATAGAGTAATGGTGGTGTACGCGTACGTGGAAAACTTCTTTGCACAGCAATCTCCGACATAGTGTAGTTGAGGCGGAATAAGGGGAACCAGCCCGAAATCGCCAAGGCAAATGGAAAACCACCTAAAAACTCTCCACAGACTTGCCGGCTCACCGGACCTCGACACAAGTCCGCCTGGCGGATTCGTGCTGGGAACCAGGCGCTCCTTCCCAATCCGGAAAGCCGTGCATTAGGCCGCGCAGGTCAGGAAGGATACTCGTATATTCGTTGTGAGAATATTGAAACAGACATCGATAAGTCAATATAATAACGATCCCTACACACTCAATTTCAGTACCCAGACTGAAAAACAATCGCAACATGAAAAAAATAATTGTTCTATAGTTATGAAATTTCGGGAATACATTTGTCTAGGTAACATATTTAAGTGATTAACATTGCGAGATCACAAGTTAACGTGAGGGCGATATATGCCATTGAAAATGTGAAATGTTGGTATTTTAATAACCGGTGCAACACCTAGAATGATGAATGCAAGCATGCAAACTTGCATGCAATGTGTTGTACAGGTACCGGACGTCAATTTGTGGTATGAAGTTCCTTGACTGTTGCACTAAGCCGGTCAATACAGGGATTGTTAATGCTGTTTGTGGATGACGCTAGAGTTCTCGCACGATGACGTCCCATATGTGCTCGATCGGAGACAGATCTGATGATCGAGCAGGCCTAGGCAGCATGTCGAACTCCTTGTAGAACGTATTGGGTTACAACAGCTTTACGAGGGCGAGCTTAATCTTTTGGAAAACAGCCCGTGGAATGCTGTTCATGAATGGCAGCACTATATGTCGAATCACCATACTGACGTACAAATTTGCAGGCAGCGCGCGTGGGATAACAGCGGAAGTGCTCCTGCTGTCATACGAAATCGCACCCCAGACGGTAACTTCAAGTGTGGGACCGGTGTGTCTAGCTGGCAGATAGGTTGGCTGGACGCCCTCAAATGGCCTCCTTCCAAACAACACACGGCCATCACTGTCAGCGAGGCAGAACCGGCTTCCATCAGAAAACACAATTGGTCTCCACCCTGAACTCCGCCGACCGATGTGGCTGACCGGTTCTAGGTGCTTCCGTCCGGAACCGCGCTGCTGCCACGGTCACAGGTTCGAATCATTCCTCGGGCATGGATGTGTGTGATGTCCTTAGGTTACTTAGGTTTAAGTAGTTCTAATTTCTAGGAGACTGATGACCTCGGATGTTGAGTACCATAGTGCTTCGAGCTATTTGAACCACCTGCCCTCCAACGAGCTTTCGCTTGACATCAGTGATGTCGCACATGGCGTTTATTTGGTGGCAGTTCATAATGGTTCAAATGGCTCTGAGCACTATGGGCCTTAATATCTGGGGTCATCAGTCCCCTAGAACTTTTTTTTTTGGTCTTCAGTCTACTGACTGGTTTGATGCGGCCCGCCACGAATTCCTTTCCTGTGCTAACCTCTTCATCTCAGAGTAGCACTTGCAACCAATTATTTGCTTGACGTATTCCAATCTCTGTCTTCCTCTACAGTTTTTGCCCTCTACAGCTCCCTCTAGTACCATGGAAGTCATTCCTTCATGTCTTAGCAGATGTCCCATCATCCTGTCCCTTCTCCTTATTAGTGTTTTCCACATATTCCTTTCCTCTCCAATTCTGCGTAGAACCTCCTCATTCCTTACCTTATCAGTCCACCTAATTTTCAACATTCGTCTATAGCACCAAATTTCAAATGCTTCGATTCTCTTCTGTTCCGGTTTTCCCACAGTCCATGTTTCACTACTATACAGTGCTGAACTAGAGACGTACATCCTCAGAAATTTCTTCCTCAAATTAAGGCCGGTATTTGATATTAGTAAACTTCTCTTGGCCAAAAATGCCTTTTTTGCCATAGCGAGTCTGCTTTTGATGTCCTCCTTGCTCCGTCCGTCATTGGTTATTTTACTGCCTAGGTAGCAAAATTCCTTAACTTCATTGACTTCGTGACCACCAATCCTGATGTTAAGTTTCTCGCTGTTCTCATTTCTACTACTTCTCATTACCTTCGTCTTTCTCCGATTTACTCTCAAACCATACTGTGGACTCATTAGACTGTTCATTCCGTTCAGCAGATCATTTAATTCTTCTTCTCTTTCACTCAAGATAGCAATGTCATCAGCGAATCTTATCATTGATATCCTTTCACCTTGTATTTTAATTCCACCCCTGAACCTTTCTTTTATTCCCATCATTCCTTCCTCGATGTACAGATTGAAGAGTAGGGGCGAAAGGCTACAGCCTTGTCTTACACCCTTCCTAATAAGAGCACTTCGTTCTTGATCATCCACTCTTATTATTCGCTCTTGGTTGTTGTACATATTGTATATGACCCGTCTCTCCCTATAGCTTACCCCTACTTTTTCAGAATCTCGAACAGCTTGCACCATTTTATATTGTCGAACGCTTTTTCCAGGTCGACAAATCCTATGAATGTGTCTTGTTTTTCTTTAGCCTTGCTTCCATTATTAGCCGTAACGTCAGAATTGCCTCTCTCGTCCCTTTACTTTTCCTAAAGACAAACTGATCGTCACCTAGCGCATTCTCAATTTTCTTTTCCATTCTTCTGTATATTATTCTTGTAAGCAGCTTCGATGCATGAGCTGTTAAGCTGATTGTGCGATAATTCTCGCACTTGTCAGCTCTTGCCGTCTTCGGAATTGTGTGGATGATGCTTTTCAGAAAGTCAGATGGTATATCGCCAGACTCATATATTCTACACACTAACGTGAATAGTCGTTTTGTTGCCACTTCCCCCAATGATTTTAGAAATTCTGATGGAATGTTATCTATCCCTTCCGCCTTATTTGACCGTAAATCCTCCAAAGCTCTTTTATATTCCGATTCTAATACTGGATCCCCTATCTCTTCTAAATCGACTCCTGTTTCTTCTTCTATCACATCAGACAAATCTTCACCCTCATAGAGGATTTCAACGTATTCTTTCCACCTATCTGCTCTCTCCTCTGCGTTTAACAGTGGGATTCCCGTTGCACTCTTAATGTTCCCACCGTTGCTTTTAATGCCACCAAAGGTTGTTTTGACTTTCCTGTATGCTGAGTCTGTCCTTCCGACAATCATATCTTTTTCGATGTCTTCACATTTTTCCTGCAGCCATTTCGTCTTAGCTTCCCTGCTCTTCCTATTTATTTCATTCCTGAGTTACTTGTATTTCTGTATTCCTGATTTTCCCGGAACATGTTTGTACTTCCTCCTTTCATCAATCAACTGAAGTATTTCCTTTGTTACTCATGGTTTCTTCGCAGCTACCTTCTTTGTACCTATGTTTTCCTTCCCAACTTCTGTGAGGGCCCTTTTTAGAGATGTCCATTCCTCTTCAACTGTACTGCCTACAGCGCTATTCCATATTGCTGTATCTATATCGTTAGAGAACTTCAAACGTATCTCGTCATTCCTTAGTACTTCCGTATCCCACTTCTTTGCGTATTGATTCTTCCTGACTAATGTCTTGAACTTCAGCCTACTCTTTATCACTACTATACTGTGATCTGAGTCCACATCTGCTCCTGGGTACGCCTTACAATCCAGTATCTGATTTCGGAATCTGTGTCTGACCATGATGTAATCTAATTGAAATCACCCCGTATCTCCCGGCCTTTCCCAAGTATACCGCCTCCTCTTGTGATTCTTGAACAAGGTATTCGCTATTACTAGCTGAAACTTGTTACAGAACTCAATTAGTCTTTCTCCTCTTTCATTCCTTGTCCCAAGCTCATATTCTCCTGTAACCTTTTCTTTTAGTCCTTTCCCTACAACTGCATTCCAGTCGCCCATGACTATTAGATTTTCGTCCCCTTTTACATACTGCATTACCCATTCAATATCCTCATATACTTTCTCTATCTGTTCATCTTCAGCTTGCGACGTCGGCATGTATAGCTGAACTATCGTTGTCGGTGTTGGTGTGCTGTCGATTCTGATTAGAACAACCCGTCCGGGTTCGATTCCCGGCGGGGTCAGGGATTTTCTCTGCCTCGTGATGGCTGGGTGTTGTGTGATGTCCTTAGGTTAGTCAGGTTAAGTAGTTCTAAGTTCTAGGGGACTGATGACCATAAATGTTAAGTCCCATAGTGCTCAGAGCCATTTGAACCATTTTTGAACAACGCGGTCACTGAACTGTTCACAGTAACACACCCTCTGCCCTACCTTCTTATTCATAACGAATCCTACACCTGTTATACCATTTTCTGCTGCTGTTGATATTACCCGATACTCATCTGACCTGAAATCCTTGTCTTCCTTCCACTTCACTTCACTGACCCCTACTATATCTAGATTGAGCCTTTGCATTTCCCTTTTCAGATTTTCTAGTTTCCCTACCACGTTCAAGCTTCTGACATTCCACGCCCCGACTCGTAGAACGTTATCCTTTCGTTGATTATTCAATCTTTTTCTCATGGTAACCTCCCCCAAGGCAGTTCCCTCCAGGAGATCCGAATGGGGGACTATTCCGGAATCTTTTGCCAATGGAGAGATCATCATGACACTTCTTCAATTACAGGCCACATGTCCTGTGGATATACGTTACGTGTCTTTAATGCAGTGGTTTCCATTGCCTTCTGCATCCGCATGTCGTTGATCATTGCTGATTCTTCCGCCTTTAGGGGCAATTTACCACCCCTAGGACAAGAGAGTGCCCTGAACCTCTATCCGCTCCTCCGCCCTCTTTGACAAGGCCGTTGGCAGAATGAGGCTGACTTCTTATGCCGGAAGTCTTCTGCCACTAATGATCCTTAGAACTACTTAAACCTAACTAACCTAAGGGCATCACACACATCCATTACCGAGGCAGCATTCGAACCTGCGACCGTAGCGGTCGCGAGGTTCCAGACTGAAGCGCCTTAACCAGCCCCCTAGAACTTTGAACTACTTAAACCTAACAAACCTAAGGACATCGCACACATCCATTAACGAGGCATGATTCGAATCTGCGACCGTAGTGGTCGCGCTGTTCTAGACTGAAGCGCCTGGAACCACTCGGCCAAATCGGCCGGCTAAGTGGCAGTAGAATGCTCGCTACAGGGAATCTGTCTCGGAACTGCCATTAAAGTAACCGATTTGTACCAGCTCGTTGTGTGCTTCTGATGCCAACTGCTGCCCGAATTCCTCCGGTAGATGCAGGGCGACGCTCCAGAGCCATACGTTGAACTCGATGGTCTTCCGTCTCGGTCGTGTCACATGGCCTTCCAGAGCTCGACCGTCTTGCGACCGCACATTTTCGTGACCACCGCTGCCAGTATTCATTGACTACATTCCTGCCAAGTATTTCTGCGATGTCCTAGAAAGGGCATCCAGCTTCTTGTAGCCCTATTAGACAACTCAATGAGGAGTTGATAATGGGGCTTTGTCGCCTTAAAGGCAGCCTTGTCTGACATTAGGTCACCACGACCAGTCTCAGAAGTGCTAACGCTTTCTACCGTAACAACTTGTACTTAAAGGCAAACAAGATATTTATCCTGAAAATTGCGTTCTAGCGCCATTCATAACCGACTGGCGCGAAATTTGAGTAGGCGTCATATTTCAGGTATAGATACGCGCCTACTAACTTTCGTTTATGTCAATATACTCTGTTGTGTGTGTGTGTGTGTGTGTGTGTGTGTGTGTGTGTGTGTGTGTGTGTGAGAGAGAGAGAGAGAGAGAGAGAGAGAGAGAGAGAGAGAAAATACAAGATTCACTTCAGAAGTCAGGGAGAGATGTCCATGAGAATTTAATTACTCGATTAGTATTAAATGTTTCTTTCAGCAGTGGTGATTTATTCGTTATCTGGGTGATCAGACTTAGCGTATGCAATAGTAAGCACCGTAATACGCATCCGCTCGTACCGTTTTACTGTTTACATAGCTATATGGCCTTAAGAAAGAAATGAACGCAAAGGAAATTGTCGGACTTTAGTGGTATTTTGTGTTGCAGTAGACAGCGCTCGCAGTGTATTAGTGTTGTTCGGGTTTAGTGTTGTTATTTAGTCTTATATATAATATAAAGGCCATGAACAGCGCTACATGTTGAGTGATCGCTGTGAAGGACACGGAGATGCCACATACCCGAGTGAGACAGAGTTATCAGCAGCTGACAGGTTTTGAAAGAGACCAAATGGTGGGTCTCGTTTTGGCCGAACGGTCTAATCGTGCAATACTCAGATTTGGAGGCATTCGGAAATGACGTGCTGGACTGCATGGGAACGTGAGGGCTGCCAAACTAGTGGCTTTCCTGTTGTCTAAGCCTGACCATCAGTATGGATGACGCCCGTATTGTGAACCAAACACAACGTAACCCCTACGTGTACTGAAATCTCTGCAACATTCTGTGGAATTCCGCACAGTTGTTGTTCAGTAGTAGCAGCTGGATCAAGGTATTACTGACCCTTGCGTAGGCTTCCATTGACACCGAAAAATAAATGGCTCAGCGTGGAGTGGTGGCGTGAGCAGGAGGTATGGACTGCTGACAGTTTATGTCGTATATTTCTCAGTGACGAATCGTAGTTCTGTACAACCCAGATGATCGTAATCGAAGAGAAAGGTGGTGATCGACGACTGTGGCGACGATCTGGAAGAGGTCCTATTCTTCCCCTGTTATGAAGATCCAAACCGATCTTACTCCTGGAGTCATAGCGTGGGTAGCCCTCGAGTGTAAATTAGCCCACGACTGGTAGTAACGGAGAGAACGCCCTTTCACCACGAGAGTACGTCACGGACATGCTATATCTTCAGGTGTTACCTCTTAGGTGACCGTATCGTGGTGCCTTTTTCAGCAGGACAATACCCGTCCGCGCTTGGTTTATGTCTCTTTGAATTGTGTGCTTGATGTTGTGGTACTCCCAAGGGGTGGCGGTAGAAAGGGCATCCAGCCACCCTGTGCAACTAACATTGCAGAAGTCAGTAAATAACATTCCGGGATAAGCCTAGAAGAAAAAAAGAACTGGGTAACACAATACCGAGTCTGACACGTTTTCCTTCCGTTGTTTGTGACTGTGGAAAGCACTAAAAAACATTTTCGGCCAGTGTAGCAAATCAACGGGTTCTCAAATTACCAAGAGCTAACAGTTAGTCCAATGCTGAATTACCGTACGTACCAGTAACGTTATGATACTGGGATAAAATACATATTCTGTGAGGACATGAGTTACATTAAGATAATTCGACGCATCATCGTTCACTATTAATGTTCTTTTGGCAGTACACCGTACGCTACAATTTCTCTGCCAAATTCAATGTTGTTAGAAACGAAGAAAGGACGAAACATGTTTCAACGCCGTGTCAAAATAGAGGTCATCATAGACGGAGCAAAAGCCCGCGTTTTAAAGGAACCATCTGGGAATTTGCTTTGTGCAATTTAGGACAATCGTGGAATGTGAGTCAAGCCGGCTCACCACTTTGCTCGTTTTGCCAGATTTGGTTCTTAGCTGTTAGTACCGAGCGACGTATGGTTGACTACGTCTCCCATACAGTCAAGAGCGCAGATACACAGCGAATAGGGAGCAAAGCTAGACCGCAACTAATGCTCGCAGAAGCTCGAAATTTATCTTGAAATTCAATGCCAGTTGCTTTCAATACTTTCTATAGCGAAACTCCGTCTCTAAATCTGGCAGAAAATCCAAAGAGACTCTGGTCATATGTGAAGGAATACCAGCTGCAAGAAACAGTCAATATCCACACCGCGCGATACCTATGGTAAAGTTACGATGACAGTGCCACTGAAGTGAAGTTACAAAACGTTCTTTTCTGAAATTCTTTCACCAAAGAATACCAAGTAAACATTCCAGTATTCATATCAGGAATAGGTGCCAATATGAGTAACTTATAACTTGATGTAGCAAAAGATCTTAAATCACTCAAAAAATGTAAGTTCTCCAGCCCAGATTGTTCCCCAATTTAGATTATGTTGACCTAATATCTCCGTACCTCACATTAGTACCCAAGAAAGGAAGTAGGAGTAATCCTTTGACCTACAGACTCATATCACTGACGTTCATTTCCCGTAGGATTTTCGAAAATTTACTGTCTTGGAACATTATTTCCACGAGGAAAAAGATTTGTATAAAACATCATGGATTCAGTGAAACACAAGCACCTCCATATTCTCACAAAGTAATGAGAGCTATCGACTTTGAAATGGAATCTGTATTTCTAGCTTACAAAAGGCTTACGATACCATTCCTCACAAGCGACTTCTAATCAAATTGTGTGCATATGGAATATAGTCTCAGTTGTGGAATTGGATGCAGGATTTTCTGTCAGCACAATTCGTAGTAACTGACGGAAGTCTCCGAATGAAGCAGAAGTAATATCTGCCTTTCCCTCGGTTGTTCCTCATCTGCATAAACTATTTGGGAGACAATTTGAGCAGCCCTATTACATTATTTGCAGATGAAGCTGTCATTTACCGTCTAGGAAAATCATCGTAATATAAAAACCACCTGCAAAATGATTTAGGAACGATATGTGTATGATGTGACAAGTGACAGTTGACCCTAATTTATGAAAAATATGAGCATCAAAGGAAATACACTAAATTTCGTTTACACTATGAATCACACAAATCTAAAGTATGCAAACTCAACTAAATACGTAGGATTTGCAGTTGCGAATAACTTAAATTGGAACGATCACATAGATAATGTTGTGGAGAAAGCAAACGAAAGGCAACAATTTGTTGGTAGAACACTCAGAAAATATAATAGCTCTACTAAGCAGGCTACTGACACTACGCTTGTCCGCCCTCTTCTGGAGTATTACTGTGCTATGTCGGATCCGCATCTGAAGGCATTGCCGGAGAATATCGGAAAAGTTCAGAAAAGGTTAACTCGTTTTGTATTGTCAAGAAATAGAGCAGTGAGTGTCACGTATAAGATACGCGAGTTGGGGTGGCAGTCATTAACACAGAGGAAATTTCAATCTCCAACGCTCTCTTCTGAGTGCGAAAATATTTTGTTGACAACGCCTGCATAGAAACAAATTATCATTGTTATAAAATAGAAAATATGAGGTATCGCACGGAAAGACTGAAGTGTTCGTTATGCCCGCATGCTGTTCGATAGTGTAACAATAAAGAAATAGCTTGAAAGTGGTTCGATGAACTCTTTGCCGGGCCCTTGATTGTGAATTACAGAGCAGTCTTTTAGATTTTCCGTCCAAGAAGTGTTGAGTCTTATCCTGTCAGAAAATAGAGCCAAGGTCCACGATTGTAGCGTCTTTGCCTACTGGAGGTGCAGCTATTGCTCGTACTGACATCTCACAATCGCTACAATATCTTACCATAGAAAATAATGTTTCACACCATCTACAAGTTTTATAAACTGAAGGTTACTATCAAGACCATCGTAGTCTTGAGGATGTCATAGATTGCTTTAATTTGAAAGTATTTGATTCTTAATACTTATTGCTACCATCCATAGCTCAGTATGTTCGATCTGTTATATGTAACTTTTTACTGAGTATGCTTGTAATGATAGCGTAATGATGACATAAAAGAAATTATTCAGGAAGTGAAGGGAGACGAAAATTTGATAGTCATGGGTGACTGGAATTCAAGAGTAGGAAAAGGGAGAGAAGGAAACATAGTAGGTGAATATGGATTGGGGCTAAGAAATGAAAGAGGAAGCCGCCTGGTAGAATTTTGCGCAGGGCATAACTTAATCATAGGTAACACTTGGTTTAAGAATCATGAAAGAAGGTTGTATACATGGAAGAACCCTGGAGATACTCTAAGGTTTCAGATGGATTATATAATGGTAAGACAGAGATTTAGGAACCAGGTTTTAAATTGTAAGACATTTCCAGGGGCAGATGTGGACTCTGACCACAATCTACTGGTTATGAACTGTAGATTAAAACTGAAGAAACTGCAAAAAGGTGGAAATTTAAGGAGATGGGACCTGGATAAACTGCCTAAACCAGAGGTTGTACAGAGTTTCCGGGAGAGCGTAAGGGAACAAATGGCAGGAATAGGGGAAAGAAATACAGTAGAAGAAGATTGGGTTGCTTTGAGGGATGAAGTAGTGAAGGCAGCAGAGGATCAAGTAGGTAAAAAGACGAGGGCTAGTATAAATCCTTGGGTGACAGAAGTAATATTGAATTTAACTGATGAAAGGAGAAAATATAAAAACGCAGTAAATGAAGCAGGCGAAAAGGAATACAAGCGTCTCAAAAATTAGATCGACAGGAAGTGCAAAATGGCTAAGCAGGGATGGCTAGAGGACAAATGTAAGGATTTAGAGGCTTATCTCACTAGGGGTAAGATTGATACTGCCTACTGGAAAATTAAAGAGACCTTTGGAGAAACGAGAACCACTTATATGAATATCAAGAGCTCAGATGGAAACCCAGTTCTAAGCAAAGAAGTGAAAGCAGAAAGGTGGAAGGAGTATATAAAGGGATTATACATGGGCGATTTACTTGAGGGCAATATTATAGAAATGGAAGAGGATGTAGATGAAGATGAAATGGGAAATATGATATTGCGTGAAGAGTTTGATAGAGCACTGAAAGACCTAAGTCGAAACAAGGCCCCGGGAGTAGACAACATTCCATTAAAACTACTGACAGCCTTGGGAGAGCCAGCTCTGACAAAACTCTACCATTTGGTGAGCAAGATGTATGAGACAGGCGAAATACCCTCAGACTTCAAGAAGAATATAATAATAAGAAAGCAGGCGTTGACAGATGTGAAAATTACAGAATTATCAGTTTAAAAAGTCACGGCTGCAAAATACTAACGCGAATTCTTTACAGATGAATGGATAAACTGATAGAAACTGACCTAGGGGAAGATCAGTTTGGATTCCGTAGAAATATGGGAACACGTGAGGCAATACTGCCGGCCGAAGTGGCCGTGCGGTTAAAGGCGCTACAGTCTGGAACCGCAAGACCGCTACGGTCGCAGGTTCAAATCCTGCCTCGGGCATGGATGTTTGTGATGTCCTTAGGTTAGTTAGGTTTAACTAGTTCTAAATTCTAGGGGACTTATGACCTCAGCAGTTGAGTCCCATAGTGCTCAGAGCCATTTTTTTGAGGCAGTACTCACTCTACGACTTATTTTAGAAGCTAGGTTAAGAAAAGGCAAACATACGTTTCTAGCATTTGTAGACTTAGAGAAAGCTTTTGACAATGTTGACTGAAATAGTCTCTTTAAAATTCTGAAGGTGGCAGGGATAAAATACAGAGAGCGGAAGGCTATTTACAATTTGTACAGAATGCAGATGGCAGTTATAAGCGGCGAGGGTCATGAAAGGGAAGCAGGGGTTGGGAAGGGAGTGAGACAGGGTTGTAGCCTCTCCCCGATGTTGTTCAATCTGTATATTGAGCAAGCAGTAAAGGAAACAAAAGAAAAATTTATAGTAGGTATTAAAATCCATGGAGAAAAAATATAAAATTTAAGGTTTGCCGATGACATTGTAATTCTGTCGGAGACAGCAAAGGACTTGGAAGAGCAGTTGAACGGAATGGACAGTGTCTTGAAAGGAGGATATAAGATGAACATCATCAAAAGCAAAACGAGGATAATGGAATGTAGTCAGATTAAATCAGGTGATGCTGAGGGAATTCGATTAGGAAATGAGACACTTAAAGTAGTAAAGGAGTTTTCCTATTTGGGGAGCAAAATAACTGAAGATGGTCGAAGTAGAGAGGGTATAAAATGTAGACTGGCAATGGCAAGGAAAGCGTTTCTGAAAAAGAGAAATTTGTTAACATCGAGCATAGATTTAAGTGTCAGGAAGTCGTTTCTGAAAGTGTTTGTATGGAGTGTGGCCTGGTATGGAAGTGAAACATGGCCGATAAATAGTTTGGACAAGAAGAGAGTAGAAGCTTTTGAAATGTGGTGCTACAGAATAATGCTGGAGATTAAATGGGTAGAACACATAACTAATGATGAGGTACTGAATAGGATTGGGGAGAGGAGGAGTTTGTGGCACAACTTGAATAGAAGAAGGGATCCGTTGGTAGGACATTTTCCGAGGCATCAAGGCATCACCAATTTAGTATTGGAGGGCAGCGTGAAGGGTAAAAATCGTAGAGGGAGACAAAGAGATGAATACACTAAACAGATTCAGAGGGATGTCGGCTGCAGTAGGTACTGGGAGATGAAGAAGCTTGCACCGGATAGAGTAGCATGGAGAGCTGCATCAAACCAGTCTCAGGACTGAACACCACGACAACAACATGCTTGTAATGCCAACAAATGGTAAAATAAGGTTGTGTTCGCGTTTCTGATGACAGTTTCAGAAGTTAGAGCACGAAACTGTAGCCCGGTAATAGCGCACATCTCAGGATTTCTATACTGCAGTGTACTGATTGCTTCAAATAACTCTGAACACTATGGGACTTAACATCTGAGGTCATCAGTCCCTCAGTCCCCCAAAACTTAGAACTACTTAAACCTAACTAACCTAAGGATATCACACACTTCCATGCTTAAGGCAGGATTTGAACCTGCGGCCGTCGCAATCGCGCGGTTCCAGACTGAAGCGCCTAGAACCTTTCGGCCACACCGGTCGGCCAGTGTACTGACTTTAACGTTTTATCCTAATGGTATGGGTTACAAGGTATCAAGCTGCCACTGCGTAAGGCCCTGTACAGAGGTATGGGACATTATTGAAACATCTGCAGTATATCCGGATTTATCTAATCGTACCGACGTGCAAATAACACTGAATATAGAAGTGACGAACATCATAGGGACAGAAATGACGGCAAGTGGTTATCTGCAATTGAAATAAGAATTAAGACGGTTTTCACAAACAAATTTTTCGTCTAATTCTGTTGTCTGTAGAATAACTCATATATTTTTGTGTACTGGTGATTTGTTGAAAATTAGTTGCCTCAAGCGTGCTCAACATACAGTAGTTTAGGTCGCGGCATAGGTAATTCCATGTCAGTGTATTGTTTACCTGTACTGCGTACGGCACATACGCTCCGCACAGTAGTACAGAAATAAGTGATAACTGTCCGAAGTGCACTTTACTCTGAAAAAAGTGCCGAGTGCAACGACAACTGCATTACCCGCTGTCGAGAATGGATTCTCTCTCTCTCTCCCTCTCTCCGCCTCTCTCTCTCTCTCTCTCTCTCTCTCTCTCTCTCTCTCTCTCTCTCTCTCCCTCACACACACACTCACACATACACACATACACAGGCGCGCGCGCGCGTACGTAATTTTTACATCACTAACACGGTCAATTCCGACTGATGATATTAGTTACCTAGCTGACGTTTCTAGCTACTTCATTGGTAACTTACTGGCACGTTAACTGGCTTTTTCGTAACAAGACAGAGAACAATTTCTGTTGCCGGTAACGTTTCATGATGATTTTTCCACCAAAATCTGTACAATCAGAGAAGTTTTTATTACCAGTGACAGCTTTTATTCATGGATAAAATCTACCAGTCCCAGACTTGTACCTATGGTAGAAGCACGAAATAACCTTCCGAAATTACACAGAAATGTATGGAACAGAAAGAAGAGACTGAGAATTTTTTAAAAAATGAATTACGTCCAGACATGAATCACTTCCATAATCTAATGGACCTCTACGTGATCAACCCAAGGCAACTGCTCTAGGCGTGCTTATCAGTGGCGGATACAGAAAATAAAAATGCAAGAGAGGCAAATCTAAACACATGACAACCTGACAGGATCGCTTCATATAAATAAAAATTTCTCATGTCCATGCATCTACATCCACACATACTTCGTAAGCCACCATACGGTTCATGGCGGAGGGTACCACGTGCCATTGCTGTTCCACTCGCAAATAGAGCAAGGAAAAACGACTGTCTGTAAGCCTCAGTACGAGCCCTAATTTTTCTAATCTTATCTTCGTGGTCCTTATGCTAAGCTTACGTTGGCGGGGTAGAATCATTCTGCAACCGGCCTCACATGACTGTTCTCCGTATTTTCGCGTTAGTGCCTCTCGAAGACAGCGTCGTCGTTTTTTCATGGATTCCCATCTGAGTTCACGAAGCATTTACGTATTGCTTGCATGGTGATCGAGCCTATCAGAATACATCTTGCAGCACGCTTCTGCATTGTTTCGATGGCTTCCTTTAATCCGACCTGGTGGGCATTCCAAACACTCGAGCTGTACTCAAGAATGGGTTGCTCTAATGGTCTATACTCGTCCTTAATCTCAAATGTAAACATTTTATGTAGCCTATCAACAGCAGAGCTCCAGTGGTAGAGCAGGAACGAGCTCAGTAGGAGCAGCTAACGCTCTGTGTAAGTGTTTTAGTTTAGCAATATTCTCATGTGTTTTTGGCTGGAAGTGAAGACTGACAGTTTACATCTTTATGACAGTGGTACTTATTTCGTTGTGAGAGTTTGGGTATTGTTTATTGTTAATGTAGAGTGAATTAATTACCTTTGTAATGTAGTTTTCCGTTGACATAAACGCTAATGTTCATTTTCCTCATTTTGCCCACAAAATTCACTGCTATGAAAGTTGTGGCTGTTATCACCATGTTCATAAGAAACTTCCATTAAGAACATTGTTAGATGGGGATTTCTACGCACAAATGTATGGTGGATAAGTTTTATGTGATTACAGTTTTTCAAATAGGTGGCCTGAAAATGGCCAAGTGGTCGAAATCAGGTAGCACCAAAGCATGAAATAAGGTTTTTGTGTCAAGAAAAAAAAGCTGGCAATGCAGGAAGATGACTTCCCTCAAAAAATACTCAGCAGCTATGAACCTACACTATGTGATCAAAAGTAGCCAGACACCTGGCTGAAAATGACTTACAAGTTCGTGGCGCCCTCCATAGGTGATGCTGGAATTCAATATGGTGTTGCCCCACCCTTAGCCTTGATGACAGCTTCCACTCTCGCATGCATACGTTCAATCAGGGGCTGGAAGGTTTCTTGGGGAATGGCAGCCTATTCTTCACGGAGTGCTTCATTGAGAAGAGGTGTCGATGTCGGTCGGGGAGGCCTGCCACGAATTCTGCGTTAGAAAACATCCCAAAGGTGTTCTGTAGGATTCAGGTGAGGACTCTGAGCAGGCCAGTCCATTACAGGGATGTTATTGTCGTGTAACCACTCCGCCACAGGCCGTGCATTATGAACAGGTGCTTGATCGAGTTGAAAGATGAATCACCATCCCCGAATTGCTTTTCAACAGTGGGAAGCAAGAAGGTGCTTAATACATCAATGTAGGCCTATGGTGTGATAGTACCACGCAAAACAACAAGGGGTGCAAGACGCTCCAGGAATAACACAACCCCACCATAGCACCACCGCCTCCGAATTTTACTTTTGGCACTACAGACGCAAGCAGATGACGTTCACTAGGCATTCGCCATACCCAGACCCTGCCGTCGTATCGCCACATTGCGTACAGTGATTCGTCACTCCACACAACGTTTTTCCACTGTTCAATCCCGCGCGGTCTATGGCGTCTTGTGGCAGTCCGCGCGGCTCCCCTGTCGGAGGTTCGACTCCTCCGTCGGGCATGGGTGTGCGCGTTGTCCTTAGCGTAAGTTAATTGAAGTTAGATTAATTAGAGCTCAAGTTTAGGGACCGATGACCTCAGCAGCTTGATCCCATAAGACCTTAACACAAATTCCAATTGTTCAATCGTCCAATGTTTACTTTCCTTACACCAAGCGAGGCTTCGTTTGGCATTTATTGGCACGATGTGTGCTTATGAGCAGCCGCTCGACCATGAAATCCAAGTTTTCTCACCTCCTGCCTAACTGTCATAGTACTTGTAGTGGATCCTGAGGCAGTTTGGAGTTCCTGTGTGATGGTCTGGATAGATGTCTACCTATTACACACTACGACCCTCTTCAACTGTCGGTGTACGCTTTTGTGCTGTACGTGTCCCTTCACGTTTCCACTTCGTTATCACATCGGAAACAGTGGACCTAGTGAGTGTGGAAATCTCGCTTACAGACGTATGACACAAGTGGCGTCCAATCACCTGACCACAATAGAAATACCTGAGTTCCGCGTCGCGCCCCATTCTACTCTCTCACGATGCCTAATGGCTACTGAGGTACCCGGCAGTAGGTGTCAGCACGATGCACATAATATGAAAAACGTATGTTTTTGGGGGTGTCCGGATACTTTTGATCACATAGTGTATGTAGACAAGACATCCACGGTTACTTTAGGCAGCTGGCTGGGTTGGTGAAGGATGCTAGCATCTCTCGCAGAGTACAAGCATGACTCACTTTTAGCACCACCGTACTCAGAGTCGATCGCGATCATTTCGTTTGGAACCGAGTGGAAGATCTAATTCAGAGGCTCAGACCTGTGGAAATCCCGGTTGCGTACTTTATGACCTCCGCCACCGTATACAAAACCGCAGGGCCTGCCTTAATTGATCAGGAGCCTTCCCTAGCCAGCCAAATCCGCTGATGAAATTTTGTTGCACCACGAGAAATGGAACTGCTGAGTCTGGATCGAGCATCATGTTAATGGCGTAAGGTAGTGACTTAGGTTACTTAGGCAAAGAGAAATTGACATTTACTGTCTGCTTATAAGAGAAAGTAAACACATGAATATTATTCAACTCATTAAGTTACCTTCCAGTTTTATTTTACAATATATCAATGTATTAAATGAAAAATGCTCTTAATTTCGTATGAAACATGATTTTATAGCAATGTAGAAGGTAACTTAATAACACTGAGATTCGCATCTATAAAGACTGAGTATGAGGTAGTTTATAATTCGCATTTTTAATCTTACATACTCTGACTCTTCCGGTGTAAAATTAAAAAATCAAAAAACAGGCTAACATTACATAATAAAATAATAGAAACTACAAAAAATCAATGTCATACACCGTCTCGATAAATGTAAAAACATTTCATTACCCTAAATATAGATTAGTTGGGGCTTCGGGAACCGCAGTTTCGTCTGTAAAAGCTTCCGACAGTTCCACGGCGATGATTATAAACATGCCGCAAAAGCTGGAAATAAAGTAGAACAGCACAGTTGTTCTCCTTTCCATTATCTACGACTTTTCTGTAACGGATTCGCACACTACCGATGATCTGTGTCGGTTCCGTGTTCTTCCACTCCTGTCAGTGTTGAACTGCAATAAAGCACCCGGCCTGCATGATCATAAGTACTGAGATGATATTTATAATGAAGAGCAGAAACTGGCAATGTTTTTAGTGTTTTTATTTGTGTAAGGGTTTTGAGCTTACAAGGCCATCGCCTATATCACTAAACGATTAGCTAGGTGTACGATCTCCCGGAACCAAATGAAGGATGCCTATCTTCCACCTTCCAGGGCAAGAGACATTCCGTTGTCAATATTTCATATACCAGTACTTATTGTGAGAAACTGAAAATTTAAAAATCTCTTTTAATCCACTAATTAATAGTTACAATTTTATGTTAAAGATTTAAGGTAGTAAGACAAGGCAGTTATAAACTGCGTGTATGGCTTGAAGCAAAGGAACCCACGACGAGCAAATATTATATTCATGCAGTATTTGAGAATAAGAGAACTTAGAAGAAACCTGCAACGAACTTTGCACGTGATTACAAATCTATTCCAAATGTTTTCTCACTTACGAGCTGGACGTCAAACACTTAACACATTAACTTATTTGTAAAGTAATCTGAAGCCTGAAGCTGTTTCATATACAAGAGTTCGATCTTTACGGAATTGTGCGTTTGTTGGCCAGACTCAGTATGACTATCGTCAAGCACTTAACTAAATAAGTTAATAGTGTAGGACATCTTCAGTTCGTTTATTTCATTTCGGATATATAGCGGTTCTATGGAAGAGCAGCGGAAGAATAATAAACATTGTATAAGACGATACAAGTGGCATTACGAAACGAAATGGATGAGAACATGTGGAAAATAAAACGGTTAAAGTAAGAATAGCAAAGAGCAACAGAGAAAGGAAGTTAAGAGCTTATCATCTATCAGTAATACAATGCCTAACTCTCATAACTTTCCTGAATCAGAACGTATACTAAATTCCTAAAGGAATTCAAATTTGAAACACCGGTTTCCCCAAGATATCAAAGTGTTGCACATACTGATCGTCACGAAAATATCCATTATCCTCACACTGTAAAGCATAGTGGAGGGGTTTGGAACGATCGAACGACCTGGATCTGTACTCTACAATCACACTTCTCTCTTCACCCACCAAATATGCCCAGTAAAATAGTTATTTAGTACCCGGGTTCCTGCTCACTACTCGCATGGGCGAGCTGTTTCATGATCGGTAATAACTCAATAAGCCGGGTGCAAACAAGATGCATTTAAAATGACAATGCGCGCCTTTTATCACAATTATTCCCCAATAACTATTAAATAATTTCCCATACTGTTACTCGGTTGTCAAACAGTACTCCTGTTAGAACTTATGACGTACGGTCGGGGTAGACGCCATGATGTACCCATTGGACTGTAGTACATTGTCTGTTGTTGCTGAGACTTATCGGACGGACCATACTCCGGAAAAACCAAACAAAAACGCAACGTCGTTGCCGTATCTTTTACAGATACACAACGTCGTTATTTAATGGAGGTCAGCATATGGTTGCAAGACTTGCTTAGAGGATAGCCCTTGTCCCTGTTAATAAGATTATCAGCCAGACTGATTCCAAAGGATTCTTGTGGAAGACAGTCACAGCAACGTGATGTGGCAGCTGTGTGTCACTATATTCCACTGCTTATTCTTCGGCTAAGCAACGTTCCTCCCCCGTGAATTTCTCCGGTCCGTGTAGCTTTGTGTGGCGACGATATTCTACACACCTGTCTCCAACAGTACGAATATTTATCTATTAAATTATACAGCATTTTTAAATGTGTGAAAATTCATTTCCAGTTGACTTATTGTGGTGCTTTTCGAACCACGCACTTACACTACGAGCTGTGTGATACGTTGTTTGTGCTGCTGGTAGACGCCATCGGGCCTAGGGCCAACAAAGCACATGTAGAGGTAGAAATTGTCCTGAAGGAAGGATGCACATTTGGGTTGACCCATTCTGCCTTCAAGAATGACGAGAGCACCTAGGAAATGCGATGAAAATATTCCCCAGACTGTAAGGCTCCGTCTTCCGGCCTGGACTCTTGAGAAGATCATTGTAGGGTGTTTGCTCCCAGATGCTCACGTGGGTCAGCATAAAACGTGAGACATTTCAAAAGGCCTCCTTTCACCACTCTGTGGACTTTCTAGTTGTGGTATTCGCGCGCAAGTTCCATCCTTCGTAGTGGAAGGGTGGATGAACCAGACGCCTGTTGCGGAGCCCAGTACACAGAAACCTTCGCTGAACGGTCTTTGAGAAGACCTATTTACCGTGCACGCTATATATAAACTATGGCAACCGTTTCTCAAATGATTCCACCATTGCCTCGGAAGCAAAGGTCATGCCCATTTGCAGTCAATCAAACTTCTCCGTTTCCGCATTTCGCGTTACGACCACGATTGTAGTGTGTTGCGTGTGTCTACATTCTCCACCCCCGTCTCCCAAACATTCCTTATATACCCATTAAGGCAATAATTCACATATTATAAAGAAGTAATATGCAAAGGTTGTTTCTAAGGGGAGGTTTCAAGGTGTGCACTAAATGGGGAATTTGACTCCAGTGTTCATCGTTTCCAATATTCAAATTACGTACTAAGATAACAGATACAACATGTGAGTTGCACAGTGTACTCATATCAACTACGTTGTATTCTGTACTCTTACCGTTAAATTTGATTGTTTTTCAGCAATTAGTAAGGTCACATACAACTTTATTTTTGGATCATCAGTCTTCTGTTTTGATGTGCGCCGCCGAGAATTCATCTCCTGTGCCAACCTTTTCATCTTAGAGTAGCACTTGCAACTTATGTCCTCGATTATTTACTGGATGTCTTCCAATCTCTGTCTTGCTCTACAGTTTTTGGCTCCTGAAGCTCCCTCTAGTACCGAGGAAGTTAGTCCCTGATGTCTTAACAGACGTCTATCACCCTGTCCCTTCTCCTTGTCAATGTTTTCCATATATTCCTTTCCTCTCCGATTCTGCACAGAAGTTCCTCATTCCTTATCTTATCAGTCTACCTGATTTTCAACATTCGTCTGTAGGGGCACATCTCAAATGCTTCGCTTCACATCTGCTTCGGTTTTCCTACAGTCTACACTACCGCACGATGCTGGGCTCCAAAAGTAAAATCTCAGAAATTTCTTCCTGACATTAGGTCCTGTATTTGTTACTATTAGACTTCTCTTAGCCAGGAATGACCATTTTGCCACGCTAGTCGGCTTGTTGATGTCCTCTTCTTTTCGTCCGTCACTGGTATTTTGCTGCTAGGTACTAGAATTCCTTCACTTCATCTATTTCATGACCCTTAACCCTGATGTTGAGTTTCTCGCTGTTCTCATTTCTGCTACTTCCCATTACTTTCGTCTTTCTTCGATTTACTCTCAGTCCATATTCTGTACTCATTAGATTGTTGTTCCATTCAGCAGATCATATAATTCTTGTTCGCTTTCACTCAGGATAGCAATTTCAACAGCGAAACGTATCATTGATATCCTGTCACCGTGAATTTTAGTTCCACTCCTGAACCTTTCTTTTATTTCGATCATTGCTTTCTAGATGTACAGAGTGGACAATAGTCTCACACCCTTCTTAATCCGAGCGCTTCGCACTTGATCGTCCACTCTTATTATTCCCTCTTGGCTCTTGTACATATTGTGTATTACCCGTCTCTCGCTATCTTACCCAGTTTATCTCAGAATTTCGTTTGCATTGCCCCATTTTACATTGTCGAACGATTTTTCCAGACAGACAAATTCTATGAAATTGTCTTGCTTTTTCTTTAGTCTTGCTTCCATTATCAACCGCAACGTCAGAATTGCCTCTCTGGTACCTTTACCTTTCCTAAAGGCAAACTGACCGTCATCTAGTATATCCTCAATTTTCTTTTCCATATATATATATATATATATATATATATATATATATATATATATATATATATATATATATATATATATATATATTCTATATATTGTTCTTGTGGTTCAAATGGCTCTGAGCTCTACGGGACTTAACATTTGAGGTCATCAGTCCCCTAGAACTTAGAACTACTTAAACCTAACTAACCTAAGGACATCACACACATCCATGCCCAAGGCAGGATTCGAACCTGCTACTGTAGCAGTCCCGCGGTTCCGGACTGAAGTGCCTAGAACTGCCCGGCCACCGCAGCCTGCTATTATTCTTGTCAGCAACATGAATGTATGAGCTGCTAAGCTGGTTGTGCGATAATTCTAGCATTTGTCTGCTGTTGTCGTCTTCGAAATTGTGTAGAGATCCTTTTCCGAAAGTCAGTTGGTATGTCACTAGACTCATACATTCTACACACCAACGTGAATAGTCGTTTTGTTGCCACTTCCCCAATAATTTTAGAAATTCTGATAGTGTTATCCGTCCCTTGTATCTCATTTGATCTTAAGTCCTTCTAAGCTCTTTGAAATTTTCTATTACTGGATCCCCTATCTCTTATAGACTCCCGTTTCTTCTTCTATAACATCAAATAATTCTTTACTTTCATAGAGACCTTCAGTGAACACTATCCACCTTTCTGCCCTCTCCTCTGCGTTTAACAGTGGAATTCCCGTTGCACACTTAATGTTACTACCCTCCCTTTTAATTTCACCGACGGTTGTTTTGAGTTTCCTGTATGCTGAGTCAGGCCTTCCGACAATAATTTCTCTTTCGATTTCTTCTCATTCTTATGCAGTCATTTCATCTTAGCTTCTTGAAATTACTATTTATTTCATTTCTCAAGGACTTGTATTTCTGGTTCCAGAATTTCGTAGAACATTTTTGTACTTCCTTCTTTCATTGATCAACTGAATTATTTCTTCTGATATCCATGATTTCTAAGCAGTTACTTTCTTAGTATCTATGTTTTACTACCTAGCTTTCGTGACTGCCCTCTTTAGAGACGTCCATTCCTCTTCAACTATACTGCCTACTGAGCTACTCCTTATTGCTGTATCTCTAGCCTTAGAGAACTTCAAGCGTATCTCGTTGTTTCTTAGCACTTCTGTATCCAACTTCTTTGCTTATTGATTTTTCCTGACTGATCTCTTAAACTTCAGCCTACTACATTGTGATTTGAGTCTATATCTGCTCCTGTCTGTGCCTTACAATCCAGTATCTGATTTCGAAATCTCTGTCTGACCTTGATGTAATTTTGCTGAAATCCTCCTGTACCACCCGGCCTTTTCCTCCTTTGTCCTCTCTCACTCCTTGCCGCAAGCCCATATTCTCCTGTAACCTTTTCTTCTACTCTTCCTCCTACAACTGCATTCCAGCCACCCTCGACTATTAAGATTTTGATATACCTTATGTACCGTATTACGTATTCAGTATCCTCATACAGTTTCTCTATCTCTTCATCCTCAGCTAGCGACGTTGGCGTGTATACCTGACCTATCGTTGTCGGTGTTGGTTTGCTGTCGATTCTGACAGGAACAGCCTTATCACAGAATTGTCCACTGTAGCACACTTTTAGCCCTACTTTTCTAATCATAACGAATCCTACGCCCCTTATACCATTTTCTGCTGCTCTTGATATTACCCTATACTCATCTGACCAGAAATCATTGCTTTCTTGCCACTTAACTTCACTGACACCTATTATATCTAGATTCAGCCTTTGCATTTCCCTTTCCAGATTTTGTAGCTTCCCTTAACATTCAAGCTTCTGACATTTCATGCCCGGACTCATACAACGCTACCCTTTCGTTAACTATTCAATCTTTTTCTCATAGTCACCTCCCTTGGCAGTCCTCTCCCGCAGATCCGAATGGGGGGCTGTTCTGGAATGTTTTGCCAATAGAGAGATCATCATGACACTTTCTCAATGACAGGCCACATGTCCTATTGATACACGTTATGTGTCTTTAAAACAGTGGTTCCATTACCTTCTGCATCCTCATCCCGTTGATTATCGCTGATTCTTCTTAGTTTATGAGCAGTTTCCCACCCCAAGGGCAAAAAAGTGCCGTGAACCTCTGTTCGCTGCTCTGTTTTTCAAAATTAGGGTGACTTCTTGTACTGGAAGTTTTCGGCAGCTAATGCCGATTATTAATCAAAATTTAAGTGGTGGGGGTTTCAAACCCGGGACCGAAGACGCTTTCATTAACAATCAAAGACGCTACCCCTACACCACGGGTACAACTTAACGTCGTCAATAAGGTTCAACGTTCCACCGACGACGAGGTCATTTGAGATGTATCATAGCTCGGACTGGGTAAAATAGTCGACTGTCCTTTCAGATGAACGATCCTGGTATTGGCCGCAGGCAATCCAGGGAAACCATGACAAACCTAAATGTGGACGACCAAGAGAAGATCTGAACTACCTTCTTTGTCGAATGAAAGTCCAATCTGAGGAATCTTGGGTTGTGGGACACTTTAACGAAGACTCTACCCGCAGCGATATTGTGGGAATAGTTCTGGTGCAGTGGAACCTATACTGTGCAAATATTGCAAATATTAATTTATTTCTTGATTTTTCATGAATATTTCAGTAGACAAAAAATTCAATTATTTTTACCAGCATCACAGCTGCAGTGACTACCTTCCTTCTGACTAAAACAAAGCTCTTGTTAACGTCTGCCATCAAAGGGCACGCTTTCATTGACTTCAGAACTAGATAATGGAACAATAACTATTATGTACCAACAGGTTTCAGCTTCTATCCCTCTCATGCGATATATTTCGGGAAAGCACCACAGCCTCATTGATAAACTACAGATAAACAATCCACATTGACGTTTTTATAGAGTTCCGCACTCAGGCGGCATTAACGGGTGAGAATAACAATGCACGAAAGGAAACACGAATGCGAATGTTCGTGTTTACACTGAGAGGAGCGAGGCGTCAGAACGCAATAGAAAGAAAGATTTTCCTCCAAGGGAAAATTAGCTACTGTATTGTAAGAGAAACAAACTATCTAATCTTTTCCACACGTCAAGGGATTATGAGACTGCCTGCTATAAAGGCAGCTTGTGAATGTAAACTTATCAGAGCACAAGCGATCTAAGCGACGTAATAAATCGTTGACAGCAGAACAGGGGAGGTGCACGAGATCCATGCATTTCAGTTAAGTCTGCAACCTAGTTGCAGTTACTACCAAGGGACCGTTGATCTTACAAAACAACATGCCGACATGAAACGCGATCCCATTTGCAAAGGAAAATACTGACGGTTTCCCGGAGCCACATGGACATACATTACATCATCAGAAATCATTTGATCTATCAGTATTCTCACTTTCTGCCGATTGTATTTCCGAGTCAGTATATTGAATATTAAAACGCCCTCTTATACGTGTGGTGGGAAAGGACCAGAAAATGCAGTACAAATACAGCTGCTAGAACACCCCCTTAAGATCTTCGTGATGATGGCAAATCACGACTGCAGCCAGCACGCTGGTCACTTTTATTTACAGTACGGCGTGATCACACTACCAAAATAATTTTGTTCACTCAGATTCCGATTCTGAAAACCTATGTTCATACATACGCATTCTAAACTCTGATGCGTTGTCGATGTCACTTGTCTGTTTTGCCATAGGCTGTTCGCTTCAGTTACATATAGTTTTCGTATCCTATCCTCTTCTCGATGTCATCTAAATAGTTAATACTAAGCTGTCCTCTTCGTACCTTCCCGAGCACTTTTCCTTCAAGAGTATTAATGATTAAGTTCTGTCTGACAACATGTTCAATAAATTTTATTTTTGTCCTTACCATTTCATTTAATAATCTTCCTTAACGTTTACTTCGAGACTTGAAGGTTTGTTTTCCTTACCATGCAACACTTTATCTTTATTTTCCTCCGTATGCACTTTTCAGCAGCTTCAAGTCGACTCCTTTCCATTTTTACCGGGAGTCCAACTTTCGCTTCCATTGTGCAATGAAGTCAATGCAAATGAATTTGCGAGGAATTTCCTGATATCTGTATTGATATATTCGCTGGCTGAAATGTTTCCTTAGTCACAGATGCCGCTTTTGCCAATGCAAACTTTCTCTCCACTTCCATAAAGCATGGTTATGCTACCGAGATGATAAAACTGTTGCCCTTGATATTCGCGTCATGAAATTTTATATGGGTTTCAGTGTCTCGTTTATTTTTCCATCGTACCGTTAATTTTGTTCCCTGTGAGACTGATAGGACTTGAAACATTCAGTTTATTTCTTTTGCAGAGTCTGCAACTACAACGATGATGACATGAGTAAATTAATATATTGTATCCTTTCACCTTCAGATTCATGAACTGAGTAGCTTACTCAGAAAGTATATTAAATAGGTATAGAGACAGGAGTGATAGTTACCTCTCCTGCTATATCTTGGGTTCCAAGATCCATGGTCCTTATTACCAAATACTTCAATGGTTGTATACTACTTCAGATGGCCTTGAGATCTTTATGGAGCAGTTTCTCGTGACTTTCTCAGTTCTACAACGTGGACAACGATGCGCTGTTTCATCCACATTTAGGGGCGATTTCTCGCCCCAAGGACAAAAGAGTGCCCTGACCTCATTCGTAAGAGGAAACTATTGACGATATTGAGATGGACCACTTACACCACATTCATACGTACCAAACAGGCCTTGTACTCAAAAATTAAAAGTTTTGGCAAAAGCAGCGCAAAAACAGTTAGCAGTGACGTAGATGAAATAGCTCGTAATTAAAGGCTCTGAGGTGGAGCCACCTAAATAGACGTATAAAACATAAGTGGTCTGGTGCAATCAGCGGACAATTCGAAAGACGCCTCGACAGCCATTGTGCTGGTAAACTGAAGCGTCTTTAGTTGTCTTGAGTTGTGTCACAAGCATTGCTTCTCAATTAAGTATTTAATTTCAGGATAGGAATTTTATTTATGAACAAACGGCAGCCAGTCACTGTTAACCGATTTTTTCTACGTATTATAAGAAACTGGCCGCAACTGTTTGTTCACAACTAAATGCAGCCTACTACGTTAGGTTGAACACCAATTTTAGCATTTCATTGTTTAGTGTTCCAAATTTTAGAACTGAAATTTATTTCTAATCACTTGACTTTTCCGGTATCTGGTATATTACATTATTACCTTTTTATGCTATAAGCAGTATGCGGATTCGGATGAAACCTGAAATTTGACTGTGTGGTGTCCGCTCCCGGTAGCGGAGCGGTCAGCGTAAGAGGATGTCAATCTTAAGGGCCCGGGTTCGATTCCCGGCTGTGTCGGAGATTTTCTCCGCTCACGGACTGGGTGTTGTGTTGTCCTAATCATCATCATTTCATTCCCATCGACGCACAAGTCACCGAAGTGGCTTCAAATCGAAAGGATTGCACCCGGCAAACGGTTTACCCGATGGGAGGCCCTAGTCACACGACACGACCATGTGGTATTCTCACCAATATCAAAGCTATTACTATTATATGACACGAAAAAAGTCTCATTTCCACAAGTAATGTCAAAAATATCAGCTAAAAGAAACTAAAATCGCTGCTGTGACTGAAAGTTCCAAATACAAAGCATCCAAACGTATCCACATCCCGGAGTGTCAAATCGAAACATCTTTCACGCGTCTACTTTTAAAATTGTTATATTACGGAACAATCAGTTTCGGCGATATCTGACATGTAGGAAGATTCCCACCTGTGGTCCAGGCAAAACAGGAGCCAGCATACAAGGACATGTCCGTAGAGTTTTGACACAGCTATGATTGTCACTTGCCGATAAGTCATAATCGGAGGGATCGCTGTGTCAAAAATCTGCAAGTACCAATCACTGAGTGCTGGCCGTTATTTTGCCTGAACCAAATGTGGGAATCTTCCTATATGTCAGTGAGGTGGTCTGAAGATGGCGTAATATATCGCTGAAACTGGTTCCTCAATAAAATAAATATCTAGACTACTGAAAGATGTTTTGATTCTACCTTCTGTACTGGCCAGCCGACATCCCGCAACCATCTGTATAAAGATGGACATACGGAGGCTATCCACATACCTGTGAAAGGTAATATTGATTCATTTCCGAATTTATTCGTGCAATTAAACGATGCGCAACTTTTCTTCATTGTTCCTGACGTCCACTGTACAGAACAGTTGGGACTAAGAAATACTGTATGCACGCACAATAAACGTACAACGTTCGATCTGCGTCCTTACAAGCCACAGTCCGGTTGAGATTACCTGCCTCTTGCCACCATAATGGAGTAGAGCCGAATATTCAAGATATAATGCGTCTGCAGCGCCGTTGAGTAGTTTAGGTTTTACAAGGTCTAGAGGCAATAAGAACGCGAAACATGTCTGGTTATTTCATTTGCTAACGGGTTCCTTGCTTTAGAGGTTTTATTATGTGAGACAGCTTTTACTCCTGCTACTTGGGGAGCATTTTACTGTTTTTCCGTAGTGTGCATTAGAGAGAACTCCCAAAAACGCTTATTTTGAGACATGGTTCAAGAAGAGAAAAAAGTTCGGTAGAATTCTCCCTCACTCTAGAATCTGCCCACACTGTTTACAGATTCGCAACCTTCCTCAGTGTGGAAACCACGAGATAGTCCTGGTCATATTATTAGTAGATACTGTGGGGTAACGGGCAAGTTGTGGCGCCCTGGAAATACTATATGTTCGGAGTTGGGGCGGGACACGCCGAGAGTGCCAAAGATGGCGGACATTGTGAAACCTTAATGGCAGACATTTCACAGTTCGTATAGAAATTAATAGTGCCAGATCAATCATGATACCTCAAAAAGAAACATATACATTACCATTATTTGCACGACGATTCTGATGGTGTAATCAGATTTTCAATATATTTATTAGTTTGAAGTTTAGTATCTGACGATAAATTATACCAGTAACACACAGCAATGAATATCCAAAATCTAAACCGTTCATCCGATTTTGTCGATCTACGTGTCTTTAGAAAGCTATTAGTGTAAACATAAATTGGTATAAATTACAGGCATGCAACGTGAATAATACATGAGTTATAGGAGGTCAAAGTGGCCGATTACTATCGGTGGCGTCAGGCCGTAAGTACTCCATAGTTACACGAAAAAACGGAAGCAGCATGCCTATAAGTATTTTTATTCATCTATGTCTTTGTTTATATCCGTTATATACTATTCATGAAGAAATTGGTTAAACATTTACTGTGTTACAGAAAGCACAGAGACATTAAGCTACTGACCTACCTTCTATTCCTTTGATATACGTTTATTTAATTGTTTATGCATCTAATAATGTGTGTTAGAGCGTGTTTATGGTCCAGCCGTAGGAACATTTTTTATATAATTTCAAGTTATTTACTTGTAAATCCAATACTTGGAATGTCTTTCATTATGTTTGTGTGGGTGCGTTGGCATGAAGACATGGCGCGAACGCTCTAGCCAATCACAGCGCTCGTGAATGGGGAGACTGGATGGAAGCGACTTCGGGTGAAGAGATCTGGGCAGTACGGACAGGACACGGGAGGTGCCGGAACGGTACGGCGCGAGAGACGCACAGTCGCGAGAGAGACTTGGAGTGTGGAGCGGTTTGCGCGTGGTCGCGGCAGATAGAAATACTTCGGAGTGCGGACTTGTGAACTTGTGAGATTTCTTAGGTTCTTGAAGTGAAGACGTAGTGTCCGTTTAGAAGTGAATATCTCGCGAGCTGTGTTGTTGTTCATAACTAATTACTTGCAGTAGGAATCTATTGTTTCCCTGTTATTCAGCTTAACCCTTTCGTGGGCAAAATTATTGAGCATTTCTTTTAGTGAATGGAGAGCAGATAGTAGTTAACAGATAGGTATATTTATCATACAGAATATTAAATTTGCTCCAACTGTGAAAGTGAGATCACACAACAAGGTGGGAAGTATTCTTCCCACTTCCCTTCCTTGGAGTTAAATGACAAAAACACCTTTTTCAATATATGTCATATTTATTTGATAAATTTACTTCTCTTGTTACAATGATTGTTCACAATTACTTGCCATGAAATTTTCTGAAACATGGGTCTATGCAAAGTGGTATTTGACAATATGTACAAACACAGAGAGTGCTCTTTTCCGCAGCTTAGCTACTACAATGACGGCACGTCTAGTAGGTTTCTCCTAAAATGTGATGATGCTCCCCTACAGCCACATGACGAAAATCTTCAGGTACTTTACCCCATTTTGCCAGAAAGACAGGTTTTTGTCCACGCCTTTTTTGGGATGAGAAGCCAGCGATCAATTGTCTGGCTAGATGGATCCTGTATGTGAGCTGATCATCCTGTCCAGTTTCTCTTTTACTTATTTTCCACAGGATAAAACTGTTCATTGCAGCAACGTCCACCAGGAAATAAAATATTCTGTGCCACCATTTTACAGAACGTCTGCCAATAGCATACCTTTCTCGTAGTTGATCAAACTTATCGACACCACCCATTATTTTGTTGTATTCTGCCACAACTTCAGGACAAGAAATCTCTTTTTCCTTTTCACTGTGGCTGTTTCTCATGGGTCATGAATTGAGGACAGGAAAGTGACTGGACGGTAATCCATCCATTTTACTGCAGAAATGGCTCCTTTTGTTTCAAACTGGAATTCCCTTCGTTCCAATTTTACGTTTTACTTCATAAATTTGGGTAAATCAGATGCATTTACTATATACTATAGCTTTGAGGAAATATCACAAAACGTCACGCAAACAGCACTGAAAGGCTCCTCTACAGAGCAACACTCAGGTATACAATGCCTCTGCGCGAAGGTTCAGCAAGAACGGCGGGAGCTTCCGACTGGAAGTACTACCCTGTACTGTTCACTCGGTGGTAGCACCGTACAGAGGTGGGAACTGTGAATCCCGAGGGCCGAGTTCATTGTAGTGGAAGCATGTTTCCCACGGCTCACGAAAGGGTTAAATTTTATTTCATTGCTGGACCATCGAGACCAATAGGTGTTTTGCCGAAATATACCGCATTCTCAAAAGTACTTCTACTGTCGTACTCATCATTTAAAGTCGTTAAGTTTGTACCTGCAGATTTTATTTAATTGCAATCTTTCAATTGTAAACGTCTATGTTACGTTCAAAATTCGCAATGACCGAGTGATAGGAACTTCCACCATTCGATTCGTGTGTATATTCATATTGTATACTGCAGACTCAGCAGTATTTGGTCTGTAATGCGGCAACTACGTATCCCAGCACGTAGACAACGAAACCAGCCAAACCTTTTAATATTGCAACGCTGAGATTGAGGGTGCATAGTTGAGGGCCATCACACCTCATCGCTTCAATTTATTATTTGAAAGCCCGCAATACGAAGTCATTGGTGACCAAACTGGTCATAGAGATGACACTTTTGACCGTTGTTGTGGTCTTCAGTCCTGAGACTGGTTTGATGCAGCTCTCCATGCTACTCTATCCTGTGCAAGCTTCTTCATCTCTCATTACGTACTGCAGCGTACATCCTTCTGAATCTGCTTAGTATATTCATCTCTTAGTCTCCCTCTACGATTTTTACCCTCCACGCTGCCCTCCATTGCTAAATTGGTGCCGGCCGCGGTGGTCCAGCGGTACTAGGCGCGCAGTCCGGAACCGCGCGACTGCTACGGTCGCAGGTTCGAATGCTGCCTCGTAGTGCTCAGAGCCATTTGAACCATTTTTGAACTAAATTGGCGGTCTCTCGATGTCTCAGAACATGTCCTACCAACCGATCCCTTCTTCTAGTCAAGTTGTGCCACAAGCTCCTCTTCTCCCCAATTCTATTCAACACCTCCTCATTAGTTATGTGATCTACCCATATAATCTTCAGCATTCTTCTGTAGCACCACATTTCGAAAGCTTCTATTCCCTAATTGTCTAAACTATTTATCGTCCACGTTTCACTTCCATACATGGCTACATTCCATACAAATACTTTCAGAAACGACTTCCTGACATTTAAATCTATACTCGATGTTAACAAATTTTTCTTCTTCAGAAACGATTTCCTCGCCATTGCCAGTCTATATTTTATATCCTCTCTACTTCGACCATCATCAGCTATTTTGCTCCCCAAATAGTAAAATTCCTTTACTACTTTAAGTGTCTCATTTCCTGATCTAATTCCCTCAGCATCACCCGACTTAATTCGACTACATTCCATTATACTCGTTTTGCTTCTGTTGATGTTCATCTTGTACCCTCCTCTCAAGACATGATCCATTCCGTTCAACTGCTCTTCCAAGTCCTTTGCTGTGTGTGACAGAATTACAATGTCGTCGGCGAACCTTAAAGTTTTTATTTCTTCTCCATGGATTTTAATACCTACTCCGAAGTTTTCTTTCGTTTCCTTTATTTCCTTTGGTCGTAGGTCTGTCATATATCCAGAAGCCCGCAACGGGCGCGACATAGAACCACGCGCACTTCTACTTTAACGGCAAGTAACTGGCGAGGGGGCGGGTACCAGTGAGGACTGCTGCAGCACAAAGCTCTCCGAAACCCAGTGCTCTAACCAGGCGGCCTTGACTCACCGCGGAAATAACGCGATTCCTCGCGGGGACGCGCCCCTGCAGCGCGGGCAGCCGGCCAAATGCAGAGCGCTGGGCCGACGACACACAGAGGCTCGCATCAAAGGCGTGGCGCACTTCCGCGTGTATCAGCGAGTCACAAAAGTCGAGCAACAGCTGTGTGTGTGCAGCTCGGCTCCCGGAACACAACGTGGGTCGTTCACATTTATTCCACTCGATGGTACTAAGGTTCATGTAACGTGGGTCATTGCGCAACAGGTAGTAATGACGTGGAACGAGTTGTTTTACAAATTACTTCGTAACTATGAGTACATGCTAAAAATTTGTAAGTATTACTTAATATACGGATCTGAGTTATTAATTCCTAATCTCAACCTCTTACGCATTACAACAATAAAAATTCCTCAATGGAATAGAAAGAGTTGTCAAGGAGAGACTTTTAAAGCTTGTTCCAAATTTTACTTTTTTCATTGTACCCCATTTAATATTACCGTGTAAGTGATCAAACATTTTAGTTCTTGCTTTGTGCACTCCTTTTTGTGCTAAATTCAACGATAATCTGTCATTTTCCTTCTGGCATTGTAAATTTTCCCTTGGAACTGTAGCGGATTATTCCAACAAGCATCATGAGGGAATAAATATACCGTAAAGCAGTAGTTAACATGCACAACTCCTTACACAAGGTGATGATTGAGCACAACATAATATTTTTATAGTATATTCTCATCAACGAAGACATTCTTTCTTGAAGATGAGTTGCTCCCTCTCTCTCTCTCTCTCTCTCTCTCTCTCTCTCTCTCTCTCTCTCTCTCCCCCCCCCGACCTATCTCTAAGACTACCAATGATTCTAAACGCAAATGTGGCGGAACTAAGTTGTTTTATCATCACTTTCTCAGTTTTTCGTCGTTCCTTATTGCCTTGAAAATCCATGGAGATGTGTTCCGTTTGTGTTTTGCCATACGCATTTTGTTTCTTTTATTTGTGAAGCATCTTCCGCGGCCTTTAATACGTTTTTTATATGTATAATAAATGCATTGCGTAATAATAAGTGTGTTACGTTTTTTATGTTCATCTCTTATTTTTCAGGTTGGAAACAACTTTTGCAGCAGAAGTTTCGTGAAGTTCAATTATCGTTTGGTGTTACTAACGATTTCCGATGTTGCTATTCCATGTTTGTGGTCCTGGAGCTGCGTTTACTCGGCCTCATACTCCATATACACCGATTCCGGCGTTTTTTCACAAATATTTATCACAACACTTTATTTGCACTTTTCGTCGTGTGCTCAACGTGTGTGTGTTTACATTGTGTTGTGTTGCCAACTGCCGCTATATGTTTATCTTCCATCTTTCGTTTGTATCGTATGTGTGAATTGAGGTTTGTTCACTTGTTTTGTGTAGGTGTGCGTGTGTGTGTCTGTTTTGTTATGTGTGGATGTGTTACTCTTTTTTAGAGTGGAATTTTTTTTGGGGGGTTGTGCGAATGTATAAAATGTGATAGTCAGCCAATTAGTTGCACACATTTATTTAAAAAAATACATTAACCATGTTTCGGTAGTTCTGATGAAGATAGGCTTAAAACTATTGAAACCTGGTTAATGTGATATTTTTAAAAATCGTATGCAACCGGTTGGCTGACCATTGCATTTTGTATAACTGCATACACGGTTGCTCAGCTCACAGCCATAAAATTTTTAAAACTGTGTGAATATGTTGGATGGTTACTATCATTTTGCGTGTGGTGTGTGTGTGTGTGTGTGTGTGTGTGTGTGTGTGTGTGTGTAAGAAACAGAGGGGACGAGAAATAGAGAAAGAGAGCGAGAGACTGAGAAAGACAGAGAGAAGAGGGAAGGGTGATAGAGGAGAATTCATTAATTACTTATTCTGATTATGTATTATATTTTTGTTTGTTAGAGTTTTAGTGGCTAACATGCTCAATGAGTTATTGCTTATATTGATCTGGTCATTAATTAATTTCTTTTCCGTTGCAAGGGCTCTTTGTATATGAAAGTTATCCTGTTACTGTCAGGAGAATTTTGTCGTAATTGTTCACTCTAATAATTTTCATGTCCTGTTGGATATTGATGGTCATCATCCACGCTATATCAGGTATTCAGCAAAGATACAATGGCTATTTTCATACTTACAGCCTCATAAGTTCTTTATACCTAAATTCCTGCAAATCAGCCCGAATATACGGTCTTGCGGTTCTAGGCGCTGCAGTCCGGATCCGTGAGACTGCTACGGTCGCAGGTTCGAATCCTGCCTCGGGCATGGATGTGTGTGGTGTCCTTAAGTTAGTTAGGTTTAAGTAGTTCTAAGTACTAGGGGACTGATGACCACAGATGTTAAGTCCCATAGTGCTCAGAGCCAACCAGCCCGAATATACTGATTCACTTTCTTGGTATTGTAACTGGTATATATCATCTGCTTCTTGATATTTGTCTAATTTGTCTATTATTGTTCATAAATGGGACTGGTGTGTGTCCCTTTTTCTTTAAGCAATGTGTCATTCTCATTTCTTTAGTATATTTGCCATTTTGTGGGTTGATTTGTGTTTGTATGGTAAAGTGTACAATTTCTTTCGGTAAGGCATGTCGTAAGTGTTACTGTTTGTTTCGCTGTGTACTGTCGTGTCTGTATCGATTGTGGGTTCTATGATGTTTGTGTTCTGTTTGTTTTCATCTTTATTTAGTTGTGTTATGAATTGTGGCTGAGTTCTTGTACTACAAGGGCGTTATAATCATTGTTTGCGGCTGTGAGTTGTAATGCTTGCAATTCTTTTGCATAGCATTCTTTGCTGATGGTGATGTTATTTACTCTGCGTAACATGTGTCGCAGGACCACAATTATTTTATTTTTTGGGTGGTTAAATGTAGCATGCATTATTGTTTCCGTGGCTGATGGCTTTTTGAAGATGTCGAATGTGTGCTTACTGCTGTCTATTTTATTGTTATATCCAAGAAATGTATTTGCATTTATGTTTCTTTTTCCTTGGTTAATTGGATGATTTTATACATACTGTTTATATCTGTAATTAGTTTATTTATTTTGTTTTTTGGTTCACCTACTATACAGATTATATCATCCTCATATTTGTGATGACTGTATCAAAGATTGTGTTTTCTTTGTGGTTGATAAATATGTTTGCCAGTGGTTCTGTTATTAGAGGTCCCACTGGAAGGCAATCATTTTGTAGGTGAAATACCTTCTCAAATTGGAGGTAATTTTGGGATGTGACTGGCCTACGGGTTTTGGTTATTTCTCTTAACACACACATCAAGAAAAGTTTTGCATCACCTCGTTTCTGAGAGTTCCGGAACGTGTACAAAATATTGGAATAGTTATCAACATAAACATAATTTCCGCCCTCTTTATTGCTCATGAAAACCACAAATTTCATGTTGTACCACTATACACCGAGACCTTCAGAGGTGGTGGTCCCGACTGCTGTACACACTGGTGCCTCTAATACCCAGTATCACGACCTGTTGCATTGATGCACGCCTGTATTCGTCATGGAGTACTATCCACACTGGCAAGGTACTGTAGGTCCAGATTGTCGCACTCCTCAAGGGCGATTCGGCGTAGATCCCTCAGAGTGGTTACTGGATCACGTCGTCGTTAAACAGTCTTTTTCAATCCATCCGAGGCTTGTCCGATAGGGTTCATGTCTGGATAACATGCTGGCCACTCTAGTCGAGCGATGACATTATCCTGAAAGAAGTAATTCACAACATGTGCAGGATGGGGGCGCGAATTGTCGTCCATGAAGACGAATGCCTCACCAATATGCTGCCGATATGGTTGCACTATCGTTCGGAGGATAGCATTCACTTATCGTACAGCCGTTACGGCGACTTGCATGACCACCAGCGGCGTACGTCGGCCGCACATAGTGCCGCCCCAAAACAGCAGGAACCTCCACCCTGCTGCACTAGCTGGACGGTGTGCCTAAGGCGTTCAGCCTGACCTAGTCTCCTCCAAACACGTCTGTGACGATTGTCTGGTTGAAGACATATGCGACACTCATCGGTGAAGAGAACGTGACGCCAATTCTGACCGGTCCATTCGGCATGATGTTGGGTCCATCTGTACCGCGCTGCATGGTGTAGTGGTTTGCAAAGATGGTCTCTCCATGGACTTCAGAAGTGGAGCATCATGCACCCTATTGCGCACAGTCTGAGGCGTAACGCGACGTCCTGTGGCTACACGAAAAGCCTGATGCAACATTGTGGCGTTGCTGTCAAGAGTTCCTCCGAGCCATAATGCGTAGGTAACGGTCATCCACTACAGTAGTAGCCCTTGGGCGGCCTGAGGGAGGCATGTCATCGACAGTTCCTGTCTCTTTGCATCTCCTCCATTTCTCAGCAACAGTGCCTTGGATACTTCCCTTGTTGAGAGCCCTTCCTGGCACAAAGTATCAATGTGGGCGCGATCTAACCACGGTATTGACCGTCTGCGCATGGCTGAACTACAGACAAGACGATCCGTGTACCTTGTGGAACGATTCGAACTGATAAGCTGTCTGACGCCCTCAGTCTAATAGGCGCTGCTCATTCATGGTTGTTTACATCTTTGGGCGGATATAGTGACATCTCTGAACAGTCAAAGGGACTGTGTTTGTTATACCATATACACAATCAACGTCTATCTTCAGGAGTTCTGAGAACCTGGGTGATGGAAAACTTTTTTGATGTGTGAATTATCTCCAGGTAGTTTATTGTGTGTAAGTAGATTTTCTTCAGTTAGTTGTATACTGTCTGCAGTGGGTATCGGGATGTACACATTCTCTATGCCGAAAGACGATAAGTTATCTGGTTTTGAAATATGAAAGTCTATTATTTGTGTTATGAGTTTTTGTTTTTCACTTTTCTATAGTTCTCAATTTCACAGTATTGCACTAAGATATTTTGCCACATTGTATGATGGTGCATTCTCGAAATTAAGAACTGGCCTTAGTGGAATAACGCGTTTGTGAACTTTAGGTTGGTTCTGAATGTTGGTGCCTTGGCCTTCTTCTGTGAGATGTGTTGTTTTGTTTGCCTGTGAGTATATATTCGATGTCTTAGAGGTTGTTCTTTTATATGTGTCTGGATGCATGCCATTGGATCAGACTCCAGTTCTGTGTTATTTTTAGAGGAGATGAAACCGATTTTTTCTAAATATTATATGTTTTTGATAAGTACTGTACTGTTCCCTTTATCAGCCCTTACGACTATGATGTTAATAGAGTGTAGTTCTCTTATAATATCTTAATGGTGTTGTTTTCTGTTTGACGTTTCCTGTTTTGTGTTTTCTTTGATATGGTGACTATGTTTTTATTTCTTTCTTCAGCTGTTCTCATGTTATCCCATTAATTACAGTGCTGTTTTCTTTTTTCTCTTCCTCTTTCAGGATGCTTTCTGTTTGTACACTCAGAATTTCTATGTCATCGTTATCTATTTTTACACTGATCCCGTCTTTGAGCCCCTTTATCTAATAGCTGCGTGTTTTATCTGTTAATTTCGTATGTGTGAGATTATGAGTTTTGGGTGGAGTTTGTGGTGGTTAGTGTGATGTACTTTGTTGTGTTTATATTTCTGGTTATTTTTGTTGGTGAGCGACCTGATTTTTCGTTCGTGTTTGATCTGTATACATTGCTGTGTTCATGCTGTGATGTGTTAGCTTCATGTATTAAGCTGATTGCACCGTTAGGTTGTTTTATATGCACTTGGGCTGCACATCATATAACGATCTATTAAGAATGAATTTCTTGGTGTAAAGCAATCTGATTTCGTGTTTTAGTCAAATATTTTTTGCAGAAGGTTTCGTTCTTTGTGCTGCAAAAGAATTTGTTTGTGACCTTTACATTGATATAACGTGGAATTACATGATCTATTTGGCAAATCTGAATGAATCTCATGTGATGGGTAGTGTTGTGGAGTCTGAGACAGGTATTCGTGAAACAGAAGGCGTAAATTTCTGTTAGTTAAAAGAGCCTTCCGTAATTTTGCCACTGCAGCAATTATTGCACATAATGCATTAATACTGTGTTCAATGCTACACTTACCGTTGACTTAACGATCCATATTGGTTAATAAAACATACAGAAAAAGACATTTACAGCGTATAGTGGGAAACGTCGACATTAAAACTTACTTGTGGGTGTGCGGAATGACGCGTTCTGCCACGACGACACCACTAATCACACCGATTCATTATTCCGGTAAATATCAGTCGGATATCGAGAACTTGTCATGTCTGGAGTGTTCATACAACCTTACTGAAATAAACGTATCCTTTATTACACAAGATTTTGAGCTACGATAAGCTTCAGTCAGCTCTTTTTCTTTTTGTGCCGCAATTCACTTCAGATAATGCAGAGTTCACCCACATCTACTGGTTGTATAACACTTAGGTACAGCCATTACGCATTCCAGGTTGGGTGACTCTCGAGATATCTGCGTCTTGTTCTTCAATTTCAAATGACACATTGAGCTTAACGTCCCATCTAACGGTTTACAATGAAGAGTGCAATAGCCTTCACTCAAAGAGGCACTGAGAACAGGCTTAGAATTCAATCCAGGACGTTGGTACCAATCCTTGTGTTCCGGAACCCTTCTGTCATTCTCTTGCCGGCCGATTACGAGCGATAAAAATTTCTTATGCCACCAGAATACCAAACGACTAGATCTAAGAGCTGGGCGAGCGCTTAAAGATATGTATTTAACGCAGTGCTACGGAGACTGGTCGTCTGACACTGATAAACATTTGAAAGCTAGAATAAATGGTACAAACGTTATTCATGTGTGAAATTTAAAATATACCGCTCGAAATATCCACTCTATCTGACAGTCTTATAATTTAACGTAATTTTCCATTACCCCGTAGGAATTTATCCCCCTCGTGAGGAATCATTCAACTCAAATCGTTCTCAGAAGCACACATTTGCCAAAGACGCGCCGCGCTTCCACATTCATATACAGTATTCTTCCCCAGCAGCAGTGTCTGCGCGCGCAATGACAATGCTACAGGCGCCGTTGTCGGACATCACTGACGATTTCCGCTTCACAAAGCGCCGAAACGCAGTGCTTTTCAGGCAGCATTTGCGCAATTCCGAAACCGCTCAGTTCCTTGCATGTACGAGCCACTGGAACGCATTCGAACACAAACGGATGCCCAAATGCGGAACACAGAGGCGGTGCCACAGAGAGGGCCTTACATCAAACACCACCCATTTCCGCGTGTATCGACGTTGTGCGTAGTCGCCTGTGCTACACAAGAGCTGGGCTATGGTACTTGCACCGCATACAGCTCGTCCCCCGGGCCGCAGCAGAGACCGTCCGGATTTATTCCAGTTGATGAACACAACCGTCTACGTATTGGAGCTGATACTTTACGCTTGATGGAGTTTGATATTTGAGATTTGGTCCGTGACTGAAAACATGACCTTCCGCCAAACGTTTCGTCTCGTGTGGGAGGAGCTAACGTTAGATCCTACGGAGACAGGTTGTAACATTTTTCCATGTTCGTTGCTTCCGAACGTGAATACATTCAGTGTTTAGCCAGAAGATGACGCATAAGCAGCAGAACTGTTTCTTCGTGTCCTGTCGTACTTTCTTATTATCACTGGAATGTTACTGAACATCACTGAGCTGCGATCGACTCTGTCGTTCTCTCGATGGATGAGTTGCCATTGCTTCCACTGTTTTACACTAGCCAAGTCCTTCTTCTTTTACGTTTCAGTTGTCCTAATATGTTTCCTGTGCCATTGTGATAACTCGAATTAACTTACTTTCCAAACACTGTATTTGGAGATCGCCTGGTCCTAGTGTTTGATGTGATATTCACTATTTATCTACTGTGCCAAGGGAACAAATCCTTTCACTATTTGTTTTAGTGGTTTCAGTGTAGAGTTAGCTTTGGGCATCCGGCCCCACCTTACAATTAACCATGCCAATTCCGTACTTAACCCAGCCGACCCTGCACACAATGCGGGATAAAGGCGGTAGCAAAAGAAAGAAAGAAGGCTTTTCACGCCATTCCTCACAAGCGACTTCAAATTGCCTGGCGATCTCCATGCGACTGGATTCGTGATTCCCTGTCAGAAGGATCCACAGCTCGTAGTAACTGATGGGAAATCATCGCATAAAACAGAGGTAATACATGGCGTTCCCCAAGGACGTGTTATAGAGTCTCTGTTCTTCCTGTTCTACCTAAGCGACTTAGGAGGCAATCTGAACACCGTCCTTAGATGTTTTGCAGATGATGTTCCCATGTATCTGGTTGTAAACTCATCAGATGATTAAAAAAATTGCAAAACGATTTAAACAATATATGTATGGTGCGAAAAGTGGCAACTGACTCTAAATAACGAAAAGTGAGAAGCTATCCACACGAGTACTAAAAGGAATCCAGTAGATTTCGGCTAAAAGCTAAAACACACAAATCTAAAGACTGCTGTAAATTCAACTAAATACTTAAGGAATAAAATGACGAATAACTTGGATTGGAACGAGTACATAGTTAATGTTTTGGGGACAGCAAACCATAGACGGACAGAACACTTAGAAAATGTAACACTTCTACCGAAGAGGCTGTTTACACTACTCTTGTGCACCCTTTTCTAGAGTGTTGCTGTGCTGTGTGGGGACCGCATCAGATAGGACTGACGGAAGACACTGGAAAACCGTAAAGAAGGCCAGCTCGTTTTGTATTATAGCGAAATACGGAGAGTGTGCCACGGATAGGATACGCGAATTAGAGCTGTGGATGTGCAGGACCGGGACCCGAACGCGGATTTGCTGCTTATCGCGAGTGATCGTCTTAAATACTTATGCTGTCCGGGCACACCTCCAGGACCGACTCCAAATTCCACGTGTCACAGAGTCCACAACCTTTACGCTTGCAAATTTCGTGATTACGTGATTTCCGCGCAGGCAAAGACAAAGATTTTTTGGTTATTTCAGTTCATCAGGCATGGATACATCAATGATGATTATATTAACTGTGTTTGTATAGAGTCCGAATATTCGCATTACAATGTCTTTCAAACTTGTATTCATGTCTGTAGGAATGGACACTATATAAACGATTAAGCCCTTGGCAGAAAGTTCAATGAGCTCCCTTAAGACTATTTATCTGCGGTTAAATTCACGAACAGCACGTGGATTAAACTAATGCTCACATCATTGCGTGTGAGCTCTGATTCCTCTAATTTTATTCCAATGATCAGTGTCCCTGTATAGGTTAATGTCGATAAAATATTTTCACATTCGGAGGAGAACGTTGCAGACTGAAATTTCGGGAAAAGATCTCGCAGCAACGAACAACGCCTTTGAGTGCCACCCCAACTCGCGTATCAAATCCGTGACAGCCTCTCCCATATTTCACGATAGTAAAAAAGGAAATGTACTTCTTTGAACTTTTTCAGTGTCCTCCATCATCCCTCTTTGGTAAGGGTGCCATACTGGACAGCAACACTCTAGCAGAGTACCAGCAACTTTAGTGTAGTCAGTCCCCTTAGCAAACGAATTGCGTCTTCTAAATATTCTGCCAATAAAGCGCAGTCTCCGGACTGCCTTCCCCACAATAGTATCTATGTGGTCGCTCCAGTTTAAGCTGTTCGTAACTGTAATTCCTAGATATTTAATTTGATCGACAACTTTTAGATTTCTGTGATTTATCGTGCGACCGAACTTTAAGGGATATCCTCTAGCACCTAGGGATGACTTCACACTATTCATTACTTACTATCAACTTCCACTTTTCGCAGGATATAGATATCTTGTCTAAATTATTTTCTAGTTGTTTATGGGCTTATGGTAACTTTACTACGTGGTAACTGATAGCATAATCCGCAAATGATCTAAGTGGATTGGTCAGATCGTCCCCCAACTCGTTTTTGTAGATGTGGAGTAGCCGAGGGCCTATAACCACAGATATCACTCATTTTTTAATTGAGGATTTTCTGTCAGTCACTACCAACTGTGTCGTTTCCGATAGAAAATCATGAATTCGGTCACCCAATTGAGACTATACTCCATAGTCAAGCAACCTGATTCGAAGACGCTTGCGAGGAACGGTATGGTTCAAATGGCTCTGAGCACTATGGGACATAACATCAGAGGTCATCAGTCCCCTAGAACTCAGGACTACTTAAACCCAACTAACCTAAGGACATCACACACATTCATGCCCGAGGCAGGATTCGAACCTACGACCGTAGTGGCCGCGCGGTTCCAGACTGAAACGCTTAGAACCGCTCGGCCATACCGGCCGGCACGAGGTACGGTATCAAGAGACTTTTGGAAATCCCAAGATATGGAATTAATTTGGTATCCCCTTTCGATTGCGCTCATTACTTCTTGAAAATAAAGGGCTTGTAGTCCTCCACAAGAACAATATGCTCTTGATCCGCACTGTGTCAACACTTCATTTTTCTCGAGGTAATGTGTAATTTTCGAACACAGTTTGTTCCAAAATCCTACTGGACATCGACTTGTGTAATATCGGTGTGTAATGCAGTTGATTTCTCCTATTTCCTTTCTTGAATATTGCTGGTCTTTAGATATGGATATTTCGTAGAGCGTATATGATTACTAAGTACGGAGCTATTATATCAGCATATTCTGAAAGGTATCTAACTGTTATAGAGTCCGGGCCGAAGGCCTCGCCTTTTTTTATTTAAGCTACTTTGCTACGTAGAGGATATCTAGTTCAAAGTTACTCATGTTGGAGACGGTTCATGATTCGAATTCTGGAATATTTACTTCATCTTTTCTGGTGAAGAAAGTGCAGAAAACCGTATTTAGTAATTCCGCTTTAGTGGCACTGTAATTGGTACATTATCATCGCTTTCGCACAGTGAAGGTTTTTGATTGCGTCTTATCGCTGCTGTACTTATTCGACCAGAATCTCATTTGATTTTTTTTTGTCAGATTTCGAGATAAAGTTTCGTAGAACAGTTCTAGTTGCTCAGTTCGGAGCTCGTGAAATGTTGAGTTGACAAACTTCCGGATGTAGGAAGACAGTCGTGTTTTCTGTGGCGTGTACATGATACTTTAAACAAAATTCGTTTATTAAGTCAAGCGTGGCCGATCCTTCGTATCCGAGAAAGTTATTCTGGTGACTGGAAACCTGAGGCCCATTTCATACCCGTCCAGCAATCGTCTATATGTCATCCTGTACACGGCCGTGGAATGACGAGCTATACAGCTGCTTTGAAATCTACGCGGAACGTGCCGTTAGAGTCCAAATAGTCGCACGGCGGCCGTGGAGCTGCATGGCAGTCCTACTGCAGTGGACGGCTGCTGTGCCGTCACAACATAGCACGGTGACGAGTGGGCTAGTACGCACTTAATGGCGACTTCACATCTTTCAGAGGCGGCACGGCACGGTAGTCACAAAGGCTACAACATCGTGTACGTCAGTTAATTCGTTCTAAGGTCGTTTGCGTTTCTTTTTGTATTTGTAACTTCTCGCAGACAATGAACGATTTTGTGGGTCAAAACTCTGGAGAATTACTATAGGATTCATACGAAAAAGTGTGAATCTGTGCATTCAAGGAACTGAATGGATCATTTAAAAACATGAACGAGAAGGAAAAAAAATAAATTCGGTAATTAAACTGTACGCTCATTTAAAGAAGTTTTATTGTACCATTTCCTAATACGTGTCTTACATTTAATTGAGGAACAATAATCGTTTCAACAATGATACTTCAGAAAACTGCCAGTTTACAGAACCAATTGAAGTCAAAAGGAATCCATGTTTATGTTCGACACATTATTTGCTGAATTTCCATCAAAAATCTGTGTAGCTGCCTGCACTCATTAAAGTCAATGTATCGTCCGTTACAAGGCCTCTTCTGTTACGCACAAAGCTGCGCTCAATGACACAGGCCTTGACAATGTCTTAAGAAAAATCAGTGTCCAAGTTCAGAGATTCCATGAAGTTTTGGGATTGCACCCCGATTACGACTACTTCTTGCCACGAATTTCGACTGATAAGCATTCATCCATCTTCAGGTGAGTATTTTGCACAATTTCAAGAACCAAATTTGATTGAAGAATTCTTCTTTTGTTGCTGAATATTAAATATAAATAAATACATTTATTCCGCTGTTTTTGCAATAGTTAACTAACCCGATTAATTATAAAGTGCCGAGTGAAAATAATTAAGACCTTACGAAATTCTAAAGTTATTTCATTTACCTGATGTCGACAGCCAACATTATACAAGCTGAACAGGTTTCCTGATGGACATTTCCTAGCGCTGGCTGTGGCCGAGCGGTTCTAGGCGCTTCAAAAACTGGTTCAAATGGCTCTGAGCACTATGGGACTTAACTTCTGAGGACATCAGTCCCCTAGAACTTAGAGCTACTTAAACCTAACTAACCTAAGGACATCACACACATCCGTACCCGAGGCAGGATTCGAACCTGCGACAGTAGCGGTCGCGCGGTTCCAGACTGAAGCGCCTAGAGCTGTTCGGACACTCCGGCCGGCCTAGGCGCTTCAGTCCGGAACCACGCGGCTGCTACGGTGGCAGATTTGAATCCTGCCTCGGGCATAGATGTGTGTGATTTCCTTAGATTAGTTAGGTTTAAGTGGTTCTAAAACTAGTGGACTGATGACCTCAGATGTTAAGTCCCGTAGTGCTTAGAGCCATTTGAACAATTTTGAACCTAGCACTGGTAACGAATCTTTCAGCTCCTCATGTAGTTCGTCGAATGTTGATATAATCATTCGAACGTAATGGCAGAACCTGTCAGGATCGCTAATTAAAATTATTTGCATGAGTCCACAATATTTTTGTTTTCCGCGTTTGTTCACTTGCCACTTACCTGGGAATGTGCCTGGCAAGGAAAAAAAAAGAAAGGAGCTACCTTGCCCAACAACAAACGGACTAAGTGCGAAAGCACCGCCACGGCATACCGTGAGGAGCTGATGCCATGTAGACGGCTGCCGCATTATTGTGAACTGGGCCAAAGGGAATTTACAAGTACATTTACGTGAACGGGCATGGAATTTGGCTTACTTATTTAGCTGCATGCTTGACGAGCGTTGTGATTTAGTCAGCGAGCAAACACACACTAGCGGTACATAAGTTAAATATGCGAACGTTGAGCCATTGGCCAGCTGGAGATGGTGTTTGATAGAAGTGACGGACTTACCAAGATGTAACTTAACAATAAATCACAAACATTACTGGGAAGCAGCCACCTGAGAGTTAAGTACAATTAGTAAACAACAGCCACTGTGCGATCGAAACTGTTTCTTTCTAATTTTACTATAACTTAGATTAATTCCCGTGGAGATTCATGTAAGGTTACGGAGTGTCCTTTACCCTGCTTGCCTGTTTTGTTTACAGAGATTTCCTACAGCAGTTGATGGGAACCAGGTGAAATCGCAGTGGTGACTTTTTGTGGTGTACGTTTTCCAGTCTGTTGGTAGGATCTGGGAGCCTTTAAAGAGTAGGGGGAACAGCTACACGATATTAATTCGTGATGTAGAAGCCGTGACAGATGTTGACTTGTCTCATGGGACAATGCACGCAAGGCGGCCCTTCATTACGCTGGTTTGGTAGTGTATCAGTGCAGAGGATTAAGTCGGGCTAATCAGTGAACATTTCCGATTAATTCTGCGGAGCAAAACACCGGTACCTTGTGGCCATGTGCGACTGCTAATGACGTCACTGAAGTTCCGTTGACTCTCGATCACGTACGTTTCAAATATGTCGAATGTGTACCAGAAACACACCGGAAGTGAAACATTTTCGTAGCCGACTTTCATGACAAACGTAGCTAAACTGAGGGCTTCAAATTTTTAAGACCAGTGAAACATAATTTTTTCCCAGTCATACCATGTTCGGTCATACCATGTTCTCAATACTATAATCTACTTTGCTGCAGAATTTATGAGTGCGCTATTTGAGAAGACTTATAGTGCTAACGCGATCTTAACCTAGCTATCTCAGGGCAACATCCACCGTTCACGTTATGTAAGTTCCTCGTTGCAAGTCTCGTAACGATAAGTACTCTGCTACTTAAGTCTACACTTCGGCACATGTGTTATTGCTAATGTGTATTATTTTCTCTGTGACGGGCGACGGCTCTACTATGTTGGACGACGTCCTATTCCTCTTCTTAACGATCCTTTATGACCCTCATGTATCAGCGACTAGCACTGGTGCTAACTGTTTTCAGCGTGGCCCGGAGCTTCTGCGGCCGTTCATCTTGATGTTCAGAATTGCCGTTACGCGACGAACTAGGTCACGGTGAATATGCATAAAGCTATGCGCAGACAAATTAGTGACTGTGATACAGAGAGAAATAAACTTTAATTACTGTTTGTCCTACTTTGATCTGGAATACAGTTAACATATTAACGTCGGTGGAAATATGCAGTAGTAGGTAATACTTGTCATCCGGAGTGGGCGTATTTCAGATCCCATTGCAAAGATCGTAAATTGTCATATATGCGGTTTTCTTATTTCAGTTGAACTTTTATAGCACACCAAAGCAGCGTTACAGTGGGATTTAGTTTTTCAAAATTATCTCCGGATCGTGCTGCTGCACTAAAGAACTTGCGGTACAACATAACATTCAAGTCACACGGATTACGCCAGTTAGTTGTATTGTGCTATTTTACCCTGCTAGACCGAAAGAAGGGAAGTAATTTCACATAACATATGGCGAAACAGTGTGTGTGGGTTTCTTAGCAGAGCGTGAAAGTCGACCATTACTACTAGCAGAAATACGGGTACATACTTTCGAGACACGTGTAGAATGCAAATACACGACTTGATATTTGAAAAAGTACCACACATCATCCGTGAAACAAATTCAAACACGCTCAAAATTTACTTATTCAAATCAAAGTAACTCAATAAAAATTTACTGGCAAACACCTACATCTACACCAACATAATTATTCTGTAGCGCCTAGCAGAGGGCTCATCGAACAATCTTCACGCTATTTCTCTGCCGTTCCGCTCTCTAACAGTGCGCGGGAAAAACTAACAGTTATATTTTTCCGCGCGAGCTCTGTTTTCTCTTACTTCAGAGAAAGTGATTGATATTTCATGAGAAGACCCTGCTTCAACGAAAATCAAATACGTTTAATGATTGCTACTCCAACTCGCGTGTAATATCCGTGGTACTCTCTTCCCTGTTTCACAGTAATACAAAATGAGCAGCCCATTTTTGAACAATTTCAATGTCCTCCATCAGTCCTATTTTAGGCGGATCCCACCCTAAATAGCAATATTCCAGAAGATGGCGTACAGGTACTTTTACATTTTCTAATGTTCCGCTAATAAATCGCAGTCTTTGGCTTGCTTTCCTCACAATATTATCTGTGTGATCGTTCGAATGTATGTCAAGTCATTCATAAGTGTAATCCTTAAGTATTTAGCTCAATTTACAGCTTTTAGATTGGTGTAGGGCTGTAAAACTACCTTCTGTTACAGCAGACTATCACAAACAAGGATAGATTACGGTAGTTACCCCAGCAGCTTTGGTCAGTTTTTATGTTTTTACATCTAAACTGTACTTTTATCAAAATTAATTAGTTTGATTAAAAAAGAGCAGAAGTTACACTATCAACTACGTTATATTACCTTTATTAAGTGATTTCAGCTGTTCCGCTACACCGAGAATATCTATTTCTATGTCGCTTGTGTTGGAAGTTGTTTTTGGTTCGAATTCTGGAGTATTTACTTCGTCTTCATCGGTGAGGAAATTTCGGAAAATTGTGATTAGCAACTCTGCTTTAATGGCAATGTCAGCAGTAACACCACATCTACATCCATACTCCGCAAGCCACCTGACGGTGTGTGGCGGAGGGTACCTTGAGTACCTCTATCGGTTCTCCCTTCTATTCCAGTCTCGTATTGTTCGTGGAAAGAAGGATTGTCGGTATGCCTCTGTGTGGGCTCTAATCTCTCTCATTTTATCCTCATGGTCTCTTCGCGAGATATACGTAGGAGGGAGCAATATACTGCTTTACTCTTCAGTGAAGGTATGTTCTCGAAACTTCAACAAAAGCCCGTATACCGAGCTACTGAGCGTCTCTCCTGCAGAGTCTTCCACTGGAGTTTATCTATCAACTCCGTAACGCTTTCGCGATTACTAAATGATCCTGTAACGAAGCGCGCTGCTCTCCGTTGGATCTTATCTCTTCTATCAACCCTATCTGGTACGGACCCCACACTGCTGAGCAGTGTTCAAGCAGCGGGCGAACAAGCGAACTGTAACCTACTTCCTTTGTTTTCGGATTGCATTTCCTTAGGATTCTTCCAATGAGTCTCAGTCTGGCATCTGCTTTACCGACGATCAACTTCATATGATCATTCCATTTTAAATCACTCCTAATGCGTACTCCCAGATAATTTATGGAATTAACTGCTTCCAGTTGCTGACCAGCTATATTGTAGCTAAATGATAAGGGATCTTTCTTTCTATGTATTCGCAGCACATTACACTTGTCTACATTGAGACTCAATTGCCATTCCCTGCACCATGCGTCAATTCGCTGCAGATTCTCCTGCATTTCAGTACAATTTTCCATTGTTACAATCTCTCGATATACCACAGCTTCATCCGCAAAAAGCCTCAGTGAACTTCCGAGGTCATCCACAAGGTCATTTATGTATATTGTGAATAGCCACGGTCCTACGACAATCCCCTGCGGCACACCTTAAATCACTCTTACTTCGGAAGACTTCTCTCCATTGAGAATGACATGCTGCGTTCTGTTATCTAGGAACTCTTCAATCCAATCACACAATTGGTCTGATAGTCCATATGCTCTTCCTTTGTTCATTAAACGACTATGGGGAACTGTATCGAACGCCTTGCGGAAGTCAAGAAACACGGCATCTACCTGTGAACCCGTGTCTATGGCCCTCTGAGTCTCGTGGACGAATAGCGCTAGCTGGGTTTCACACGACCGTCTTTTTCGAAACCCATGCTGATTCCTACAGAGTAGATTTCTAGTCTCCAGAAAAGTCATTATACTCGAACGTAATACGTGTTCGTGTTATCGTGTAGTATTGATTTTTAATTTATCGCTGCTGTACTTTATGCCCAGAATTTCGTCGGGTTTCACGCCATATTAAGAGACAGAGTTTCGTTGTGGAAACTATTAAAAGCATCGCACAATTAAGGACGCGTTAAGTTTCGAGCTTCCGTAAAACTTCACCAGTCTTGGAGGTATTTATTGCGTTCTTTTAAACTGGGCAAGTTTTTTTCGATGCTTCTACAACAGTGTTTTTACCTGTTTTATGTCCCATGGTGGATCCGTACCAGCTGTTACTAATTTATCTGGTATGTATGTCTCAACAGCCATTGACGCTCTTTCTTTCAATCTAAACCACAAACGCTCAGATGACAAAAGTCATGGGATAGTGATATTCACAAATACAGATAGTGTTGATATTACTTACCCAAGATAAAAAATTATCCGCGCCAATTTCAGCATGTGAAATGCAACGCGGAAAAGGACACGATGTTGCCGAATTTCAACATTCTCGCGATTTCCAATCATATGAATGCAAGCCAAAGCCCCGCAGCATGCTGTAATGTCCCCATTCAGCTGAAGTTGCTGGTCGAATGCGCTCATAACAGATAAAAAGGACAAGAGTCTGAGACATTTCCGCTCGGTGTACTGTCCTTGGCGGAAGCCGCGACGAAATTGCTTTCTTGCTTCCAACAAGGATTCGGAATGAACCTCACTGTGGATTTCTACACTTAGGTGACAAAAGTCAAGGGATGAAGATATGGACATGTACATATGGTTATAGTATCGCGTACTCAAGGTATAACAGGGCAGTGCTTTGGCGGTTCTGTCGTTTGTACTCAGACGATTCACGTGAAAAGATTTCAAACGTGATTATGGCCGCTCCACAGGGATTAACACACTCTGCACGTGGAATATCTGCTACAAGTATGGAACATTTCGTTTCGTAAATCGTTATAGAATTCAATACTGCAAGATTCATTGTGCCAAGAGTGTGATGGGAATACGAAAATCCTGGTATTGCCTCTCACCGTGGACAATACAGTGCCCAAGGGCCTACACTTAACGACCGGGAGCGGCAGCGTTTGTGTAGAGTTGTCTGTGTTAACAGACAAACAGCTCTGCGTGAAATAACCGCAGAAATCGATGTGGGAAGTTCGGGAACATATCCGTTACGACAATGCAGTGCGGCGAAATCTGGCGTAATGGGCTTGTAAGTAGGCTGTTTAGGTTTTTATGTTGGTAACGCCACGTAGCGCTCTGTATGAAAATCACTGACTGTGCTGCATGCAGTCTGTGGCTGATTTGCATTGTTGGAATATTTGCTATTGTAGTGTTGGGCAGTTGGATGTGAACAGCGCGTAGCGGTTGGAGGTGAGCCGCCAGCAGTGGTGGATGTGGGGAGAGAGATGGCAGAATTTTGAAAGCGGACGTTCTGGACGTGTGTCCGCCAAAAAAAAAAAAAAAAGAAATTTGTAAGACTGAATGTCATGAATTGATATATATTATGACTTTTGAACACTATGAAGGTAAATACATTGTTTGTTCGCCATCAAAATCTTTCATTAGCTAACTATGCCTATCAGTAGTTAGTGCCTTCCGTAGTTAGAATCTTTTATTTAGCTGGCAGTATTGGCGCTCGTTGTATTGTAGTAGTTCGAGTAACGAAGATTTTTGTGAGGTAAGGGAGTCATGAAAGGAATAGGTTATTGTTAGTCAGGGCCATTCTTTTGTAGGGATTATTGAAAGTCAGATTGCGTTTCGGTAAAAATATTGTGCGTCAGTTTGGTGTTGATCAGAATAAGTAAAGAGAGAAATGTCTGAGTACGTTCAGTTTTGCTCAGCTGTTTGAAAATCAAATAACGTCGTAGAGGTTTATCAGCACAGTCATTCATAAATTTCACAGAGGGGACGTTTCAGACTATGGCAGCAGATGACCAACGCGAGTGCTTTTGCGAACAATGCCTCTCCTGGGATCGCGAACATGTCTGTTGGACCGTAGATGACTGGAAAAAGTGGCCTGATCAGAGGAGTCCACAATTCAGTTGGTATGAGATGTTGGTAGGGTTCGAGTGTGGCACAGACCCGACGAAGCCTTGGACCCAAGTTGTCAAAAGGTTTTGTGCAAGCTGGTGGTAGCTTCATTAAGGTGCGGAGTGTGTTTACATTGAATGGACTGGTTCATCTTGATGTTTGCCGCCATTCGTGGATGTCATGTTCACAAACAATGATGGAATTTTTATGGATGACGATGTTCCACATCACAGACTGCAACTGTTCGGCATTGGTTTGAATATTCTTGACAGTTCGAGCGAATAATGCTGCACCCAGATCGCCCGACATGAATCCTGTTGTTGTTGTGGTCTTCAGTGCTGATACTGGTTAAATGCAGCTCACCATGCTACTCTATCCTGTGCAAGCCCCTTCATATCCCAGTACCTACTGCAGCCTACATCCTTCTGAATCTGCTTAATGTATTCATCTCTTGGTCTCCCTCTACGATTTTTACCATCCACGCTGCCCTCCAATACCAAATTGGTGATCCCTTGATGCCTCAGGACATGTTCTACCAACCGATACCTTCTTCTAGTCAAGTTATGCCACAAACTTCTCTTCTCCCCAATCCTATTCAATACCTCCTCATTAGTTACATGAACTACCCATCTAATATTCAGCATTCTTCTGTAGCACCACATTTCGAAAGCTTCTATTCTCTTCTTGTCCAAACTAGTCATCGTCCATGTTTCACTTCCATACATGGCTACACTCCATACAAATACTAAACGACTTCCTGACATTTAAATCTATACTCGATGTTAACACATTTTTCTTCTTCAGAAACACTTTCCTTGCCGTTGCCAGTCTACATTTTATATCCTCCCTACTTCGACCATCATCAATTATTTTGCTCCCCAAATAGCAAAACTTCTTTACTACTTTAAGCGTCTCATTTCATAATCTAATTCCCTCAGCATCACCTGACTTAATTCGACTACATTCCATTATCCTCGTTTTGCTTTTGTTGATGTTCATCTTATACCCTCCTTTCAAGACACTGTCCACTCCGTTCAACTGCTCTTCAAGTCCTTTGCTGTCTCTGACAGAATTACAATGTCATCGGCGAACCTCAAAGTTTATATTTCCTCTCCGTGGATTTTAATACCTACTCCGAATTTTTATTTTGTTTCCTTCACATGAATCATATTGAACATTTATGGATCATAATCGAGACGTCAGGTCAAGCACAAAATCCAGCACCAGGAAATACTTTCGCCGTTACGGACGGCTATAGAAGCAGCAAGGCACATTATGACTGCAAGATATTTCCAACAACTTTTTTTGTCCATGCCACGTCGGGTTCATACACTATATCCGACGAAGGGAGTTGGGCCACAGTACTCCGAGGTGTACCATACCTTATTCCACGTCAGCGTATTTACCCGGCTGGCGAATAGTTCAATGCCTACATTTATAGGGAATTCGGATGTCGATGCATAGGATGATCGACTGCATAGGAACGGAAGGGCATGCTTTTTTTTCTTTTTTTCTTTTGAGTTTTCAGTCTTCTGACTGCTCTGATGCGGCACGCCACGAGTTCCTCTTCTCTGCAAACCTTTTCATCTCAGCGTAACACTTGCAACGTACGTCCTCAATTATTTGCGTGATTTCTTCCAATATCTGTCTTCCTTTATACTTTTTGCTCTGTACAGCTTCCTCTAACACCATGGAGGTCATTCAGTGATGTCTTAACAGGTGTCGTATCATCCTATCCCTTCTAATTGTCAATGTTTTCCACATATTCCTTTCCTCTCAGATTCTGTCCAAAACCACCTCGTTATTTACCTTATCAGTCGAACTAATTTTTAACATTCGTCGGTAGCACCACATCTCAAATGCTTCGATCCTCTTCTGCTCCCGTTTCCCGACAGTCCATGTTTCACTACCGTACAATGCTGTGCGCCAAAATTAAATTCTCGGAAATTTTTTCCTCAAATTAAGGAATATACTAGTAGAATTCTCTTGGCCAGAAATGCCCTTTTTCCGGTGCTAGTCTGCAGTTGGTGTCCTCCTTGCTCCTTCCGTCATTGGTCATTTTGCTGCCTTGGAAGTAGAATTGCTTAGCTTCATCTACTTTGTGACCACCAGTCGTGATCTTAAGATTATCGTAGTTATCATTTCCACTACTTCTCGTTACTTTCGTTTTTCTCCGATTTACTCTCAATCCATATTCCGTACTCTATAGACTGTCCATTGCATTCCGCAGATCATGTAATTCTTCTTCATTTTCACTCATGACAGCAATGTCATCGGCGAATTGTATCATTGATATTCTTTCACCTTGAATTTTAATTTCATTCTTGAACCTTTCTTTTATTTCCGTCATTGCTTCTTCGATGTCCAGGTTGAACGGTAGGGGAGAAAGACTACATCCCTTTTTCCAGGTCAGCATATGCCATTAACGTATATTGATTTGTTTCACACTTGTATTGTACTGCATGTTACCTGGGGGCCAGAAGCGACGGAGAGGCTCTGTCCCCGCCGCAGCCGCAGTTGTCCACAATCCCAAGACGACTACCGCATTCCACTTCACCCCCCCCCCCCCCCCCCCCGCCGATCCCCCTCCCCCCACTCCCCTAGGGAACGTCTCACACCAGACGAGTGTAACCCCTATGTGTGCATGGTAGAGTACTGGTGGTGTTCGCGTAAGTGGAGAACTTGTTTGCGCAGCTATCACCGACATAGTGTAGCTGAGGCGGAATAAGGGGAACCAGTCAACTTTCGTTGAAGCAGATGGAAAACCGCCTGAAAACCATCCCCAAACTGGTCAGCTCACCGGACCTCGACACAAATCGGCCGGTCGGATTCGTGCCGTGGACCAGGCGCTCCGTGCCAGTCCGGAATGCCGCGCGTTAGATCGCATGGCTAACCCGGCAGGCTGTTTTAGTCTTGCTTACATTATCAACCGCAACGTCAGAACTGCCTCTTCATTTTCGATTCTTCTGTGTATTATTCCTGTCAGCAGTTTGGAAGCATGAGCTGTTAAGCTGATTGTGCGGTGATGCTCGCACTTGTCAGCCCTTGCAGTCTTCAGAACTGCATGTATGAGGGCATGCGTAATCGTTGTTAAGGTGCCGGACGAGAACATCTGACTGCCACAAGGGAGAATGTCTGTGTTGTGCATTAACCACATTGTAAATCCCTCACGTCTGCGCCTGGCATCAGAGAACAAGCAGTGGACTCCCTGGAACATTCTGTGTCATCTCGCACCATTTGTAGGTGACTAGCAGTAGCCAGTCTAGGAAATTACAGTCCTATGCGGATGATGACGTTAACACCGTGACACAAACGGCTCCGTTTGGAGCGGTGCCGTGACCGGGAAGCACGGACTACTGATGAATGGCGTCCCATTTTGTTCATCAATGAATCCCCATTCTGCACTACCCTTGGTGACCTTCGTCGAAGAGTATGTTTATCACTTGGGGACAGAGCCCTGCTTCCAGTGTTTCGGAGAAGCACAGCGGTCCTACCTCTGGCGACAACATGTTGTACCTCATCAGGTATGACTTCAGGACACGGCTGGTATCTATAGAAGGAACTCTGAGGCCAAAAAGGTACATCACGGATGTTATGTGTCCTCAAATGTTACCTTTCATTCGGCAGTATACTGAAGCCATTTTTCAACAGGACAACGCTCCTCCACACACAGTGGTGGACGCAAACAGTTTTGATGTACGGGAGCGTAGTATAATAAGAAATGAAATTTCTTACAAATTATTAAACAGCTGCTGTTTCTAAAAAACCGAACTAGGAGAAATTCGGAAGAGCAGGAAGTACAACAAATTAACACAGTTATTTAAGAACAAGCTATGCCGTTGTTTACATCATCACCTCTCCGTCACATTAATATGACAACCTGTCAAAAGCCTTAATAACCACGTTTTGCAGCCCATACAGATACAAGACTTCCTGAAAGAGAGTCAATGGGGTTCCAGAAAGCACCGAAAGCTACGTGGGTGGAGCCATGCTGACTTCAGTGCCGTGACCAACTGCGTTAAGTTTCTCTGTTGGGGATCCGTGGGGAGAAGAGCCCGATCGAGCTGCTTTCACAGATTCTAGATTAAGTTTAAATCCGGCGATCTAGGTGACTAGAGGAGTACGGTAAAATCATACTAATGCTCTTAGGACCACACACCTAGAGTATACTGCGAGCTTTGTGACACGCTATATTGTCCTGCTGCCAGATGCCATCGTTCCGAGGAAAACCTAGGTGCGTTAAGTGATGGACATGGTCCCCAAGGATGGATGGATACTTGTGTTTTGATCCACTGTGCCTCCCAGAATGACATCAATCAGAGAATACCTTCCGGCCCGGACCCTTCCGACGACTGTGGCAGGGTGTTTCTTCTCAGACGTTTCATACCCTACACGCCAACGGCCATCTGACCTATGAAGCATAAAAGACGACTATTCATCTGAAAAGGTAGACGTTCAGTTGCTATTTTTTTCTTTTTTTCATTCATCAGTCTTCCGAATGGTTTGATGCGGTCTACTACGAATTCCTCGCCTGTGGCAACCTCTTCATTTCAGAGCAGCACTTGAAAGCTATGCCCTTAATTATTTGATACATGTATTCCAGTCTCTGTATTCCTCTACAGTTTTTGCTCTCTAAAGTGTGACGAAATGTCACGGTTGGTTCTCTGCGTTTCCTCCTTGTCTGTAGCGCGTTCCTTTTGAAATTCCCGCTTCGCGCTCTGCTGTTTTCTTTCCCTAGCCAGAGGGCGTTGTGGCGTTGCTGCGGCCGGCTGCCTGCCGTGTTTGCGAGAGAGCGTCGGTCGGGAGGAGGAACTCTGATTGCGGACGTCTGGGAGCGTACAGGAGGCCACGCCGTTTTGTTGATGGTTTGGGGTGCTCATGTCAGGTATGAGGCATCGTTAAAGCCGTGATAGCAGCCAATATTACTGTCTTGGTCGCAGGTGGATCCAAGGGGATGAGGCCTAGTTGCCCATTGAAACTCTCGTTAAAACAGTGATAGCACCAATGTTACTGTCTTGGTCGCAGGTTGATCCAAGGGGATGAGGCCTAGTTGCCCAATGAAACTCTCGTTAAAACAGTGATAGCCCCAATGTTACTGTCTTGGTCACAGGTGGATCCAAGGGGATGAGGCCTGGTTGTCCATGGAAACTCCTATCCTACGGATGTCATCGGACTTAAAGTAAGACTTTTGACCGTTATTTGCGTCATTTGCAAGCAACTGTGGATTCCAGCGTCTGCAGTAATTCGGCGAAGATTAAATGACTGAACAAGGAGCAGTTTACTTAATTTTCGCGCTATGCTCGTGTTCTGCGTGTGCTGCTTGCAAGTGTGAACTTGACTCTCACATTTCTCTGATGATTTTAAGCGCATCGTAAAATACTGAATCCAGGTAGTGACTTTCAGTTAATTAGCTGGATTCTTTCCTTCCTCATCACGACGCTTGTTAAATGGCAAAGTAGTTATAGACCTTAACTTGCTATCTCATTTCCGTGGCATCAGTAATAGAGCCTAACCTGTTAACTAATTAAGGCTAGTCGTAAACAAAGGTATTTAAATATGTTGTTTTAAAACATTATCTTAAGTCTGTCAGTGATGTATGTTGCGCTAGTTGATTCTGGGCTATGAGCAGAAGTTTTAGAACGTCTGCCGTGTAAGGGAATCCTGCTAGTTTTGATTGTTTTGGAAACGTTAATTGAGTGAGAAACTAGTGTGCTTTAGTGATGAGCTATTTCATTTGTTCCCGTGGTTTCCTATCTCCGCATATTATATTTCATTGTTTTATATAAGGCTGATTAAGCCTTTGTTGACATATTGGAGGGAGGTGCGCGTGTCTCACTCTCCTCAGTACCGTGAAAGTTACTCTCTGATGTCCTAACAGATTTCTATCATCCTGTCCCTTTTTCTTGTCAGTTTATCCACATACTCATTTCCTCGCCGATTCTCCGAAGTATCTCCACATTCTTTATCAGTCCATGAGCGTTTCAACATCCTTACGTAGCACCACATCTCAAATGCTTCGATTCTGTTCTTGACCTGTTTACGCACAGTCCACGTTTCACTGCCATACAATGTAGTGGCTCCAAACTTTAAAGGCACATTTTTAGCCATAGCATGTAAATCTATTTTTTTTTAAATCAAAGAACCCTGTTTAATAAAGCATGAAAGCCAATGCAAGTTATCTTGTACACGGTCTCATATGATCGCTGGTGAGACACAGAAGGGATGTCTAGTCTTTTGTTAATTACTTCGTCTGTGATCTGTTCTGGAATGGAGTCGAGGGAGAGCCTCGTGCATTAGACTGGCCGCTCTAAATTAAACTCTTTAATTCTTTAAAAAGTCACTGCGTACTGCAGGGTGCATACTCACGCAAACTAGTAATTATACAGGGTGTTACAAAAAGGTACGGCCAAACTTTCAGGAAGCATTCCTCACACACAAATAAAGAAAAGATGTTATGTGGAGATGTGTCCAGAAACGCTTAATTTCCATGTTAGAGCTTATTTTAGTTTCGTCAGTATGTACTGTACTTCATCGATTCACCGCCAGTTGGCCCAATTGAAGGAAGGTAATGTTGAATTCGGTGCTTGTGTTGACATGCGTCTCATTGCTCTACAGTACTAGCATCAAGCACATCAGTACGTAGCATCAACAGGTTAGTATTCATCACGCACGTGGTTTTGTAGTCAGCGCAATGATTACAAATGCGGAGTTGGCAGATGCCCATTTGATGTATGGAATAGCACGGGGCAATAGCCGTGGCGCGGTACGTTTGTATCGAGACGGATTTCCAGAACGAAGGTGTCCCGATAGGAGCACGTTCGAAGCAATTGATCGGCGTCTTTGGGAGCACGGAACATTCCAGCCTATGACTCGCGACTGGGGAAGACCTAGAACGACGAGGACACCTGCAGTGGACGAGGCAATTCTTCATGCAGTTGACGATAACCCTAATGTCAGCGTCAGAGAAGTTGCTGCTGTACAAGGTAACGTTAACCACGTCACTGTATGGAGAGTGCTACGGGAGAACCAGTTGTTCCCATACCATGTACAGCGCGTGCAGGCGCTATCAGCAGCTGACTGGCCTTCACGGGTACACTTTTGCGAATGGTTCATCCAACAATGTGTCAATCCTCATTTCAGTGCAAATGTTCTCTTTACGGATGAGGCTTCATTCCAACGTGATCAAATTGTAAATTTTCACAATCAACCGTTTGGGCAGGCATTGTTGGTGATGTCTTGATTGGGCCCCATGTTCCTCCACCTACGTTCAATGGAGCACGTTATCATGATTTCATACGGAGTAGTGTACCTGTGCTGCCAGAACATGTGCCCTTACAAGTACGACACATGTGGTTCATCCACGATGGAGCTCCTGCACATTTCAGTCGAAGTGTTCGTACGCTTCTCAACAACAGATTCGGTGACAGATGGATTGGTAGAGGCGGACCTATTCCATGGCCTCCACGCTCTCCTGAACTCAACCCTCTTGACTTTCATTTATGGGGGCATTTGAAAGCTCTTGTCTACGCGACCCCGGTACCAAATATAGAGACTCTTCGTGCTCGTATTGTGGACGGCTGTGAAACAATACGCCATTCTCCAGCGCTGCATCAGCGCATCAGGGATTCCATGCGACGGAGGGTGGATGCATGTATCCTCGCTAACGGAGGACATTTTGAACATTTCCTGCAACAAAGTGTTTGAAGTCACGCTGGTACATTCTGTTGCTGTGTGTTTCCATTCCATGATTAATGTGATTTGAAGAGAAGTAATAAAATGAGCTGTAACATGGAAAGTAAGCGTTTCCGGACACATGTCCACATAACATATTTTCTTTCTTTGAGTGTGAGGAATGTTTCCTGAAAGTTTGGCCGTACCTTTTTGTAACACCCTATATAAGGAAATATCCACTGCGCACGGACGAGATACCGACGTGCGGATAATCAACATATCACTAGTGATTAATATTGTTTTCCCAATGTAAGTAGCATAGTGCACTTCGGTAGTTATAGTTATGATTAAAGCTATTTGTTATTAAATTTCATTATTTGTTTAATCAATGATCCTAAAATATCAACATTATATGTAAACTGTATTTTCAGTATTTATTTCATTTTAGCTCAGAAATAACGTGGCCCACGAACCTCCTTCTTACGGTGACGAAATTCTCAAAGTATATGTCCGATGCCACCTTATCATGATAGTAAATATATTCACTGATTTTTTTAAAAATATTTCCATCCGTTTCAATTCAGTTCAACAAAAATTACAATAATATAAATAATCATATTTACATACATATATACATATTTTTTTATTTAATTATTTACAAAACGTACATTCTCAGAAATTTCTTCCTCAAAACAAGGTCTATGTTTGATGCTAGAGGAGTACTCTTGGTCAGGAATGACCTTTTATCCAGAGCCAGTCTGCTTTTTATGTCCTCCTTGCTCCATTCATCATGGGTTATTTTACTGCCTAGGTAGCAGAACGGCACAAAATCATCTACTTCGCGATCAAACAATCCTGCTCGAAGAACATCCGCAACTGAGCATTATACCAGAGGTTGAAAATACCACGTCAGTTGTAAATTTCTTTTATTATCACCCGACCAGTTTCGGGCTCTTATAAGCCCATCTTCAGGTGCTGTAACCTGGTGCTGTGGCCCCCGAGCGCCTCGATGGACGTGTACTAGGAGCGGTGTGCTATCTATGAGTGCAGAATAGGGAGTTCTGCTCTCATAGGTAGCACACCGAAATTTCTTTTATTATCACCCGACCAGTTTCGGGCTCTTATAAGCCCATCTTCAGGTGCTGTAACCTGGTGCTGTGGCCCCCGAGCGCCTCGATGGACGTGTACTAGGAGCGGTGTGCTATCTATGAGCGCAGAATAGGGAGTTATGCTCTCATAGGTAGCACACCGAGCCTAGCACACGTCCACCGCGGGGCTCGGGGGCCACAGCACACTTGCGACACCTGAGAATGGGATTATGAAAGTCCGAAACGGATCGTGTGATAATAAAAGAAATTTACAACTGAAGCGATATTTTCAAACTCTTGGTACTTCGTGACCACCAACCCTGATATTTAGTCCCCTGCTGTTCTCATTTCTGCTGCTCCTAGTCACTTTCGTTTGTCTTCGGTTTACTCTCAATACATCTTCTGTACTCATTAGACTGTTCATTCCTTTCAACAAAAAATGGTTCAAATGGCTCTGAGCACTATGGGACTTAAGTTCTGAGGTCATCAGTCCCCTAGAACATAGAACTACTTAAACCTAACTAACCTAAGGACATCACACACATCCACGCCCGAGGCAGGATTCGAACCTGCGACCGTAGCGGTCGCGCGGTTCCAGACTGTAGCGCCTAGAACCGCTCGGCCACTCCGGCCGGCTTCCTTTCAACACATCCTGTAATTATTCTTAACCATAACTGAGGTTAGCAATGTCATCAGCGGATCTTATCATTGATATCCTTTTACCATGAATTTTATTCAACTCTTGAATCTTCCTTTATTTCCGTCATTACTTCATCGATGTACAGATTGACCAATAGGGGCGAAAGACTACATCGCTTTCAGGCACCAGCCATCCGCCGATATACAGCAGCAACAATGAAGTAACCGATTTTGTAATATTTTACGAGTTCCACACCAGGAGCGACTTGTAGTTTCATCTGTGCGCTTTGATAGCTTAGTTTCTGAATTTCTGCTTGTTAACTTAATATTTAATAGACACAGTTCTCGAATTCGATTTGTATCGGAAATTAAATTGATTCCGTGACATATTACAAGTTCCTAATGAGGAGAGAATTATTTAATCTCATCTGTGTGCAATGGTAGTTTTGGTTTTCCGTCTCTGCATGTGAATCTAATTTATTAGAGACACTTCTTGCGTTTTCGCCAGTGCCTATAGTTCAGTTCCACAGCGTGTGTCGATAGTACTTTGTTTGTCCGTGTATTGCAGTTTCCCACGGTCTTTAGTATAGATAGGTACTGTGACTGCTGTGTGTGGATGGGAACCGAGATGATGACACTTCGCTCTTCGTTCTATGCTGTGTTTTCGGTGACACAGGTTGAGGCTGCAGTGGATGGACATCACTGTTGTGGAGCGCCTGTGGAGATCCAGCGGCCGTCCATCACGACCACGAGTCCGCCAACCTGACTGCGCCAGTAGCCAGCGCAGATACTGCTCGCATTGAAGTTGATGCCTCACCTGTGGTCGAGTGGGAGGTCGCCTTGTGGCGTGGCAGGCTGCTGAAGAATTCCAAGTGGGCCGCACGTGACGCCTCTCTGGTTAGTCTGCCAAAGTGGTTGCAGGTGCTGTTTGTGGCTAACACTGTTCATCAGCCAGATGCAGTCGTGCGTCCTGTTTCAGAGGACCTCTCAGCTCTCAAGATCCGAGCAGTCACAGAGGGTGAGATTATTTGTAGTTGGGAGCTCTAATGTTAGTCGCGTTATGGTGTATCTTAAGGACATGACTGTTAAGGAGAGAGGGAAAGCCAGTGTGCACTCCGTGTTGAAGTCATTCCAGAAGCGGAACAGGTCCTTCCGAATGCCACGAAGAGTACTGGTTGCAACCAACTGCAGATGGTGGCTAAGGTCGGTACCAATTAAGTGTGTCACTCAGATTGGGAAGAGATTTTCTCTGGATTCGAGCAGTTAACAGAAGAGGTAAAGGCTGCCAGTATTTCTGGCGAGATGGAAGCACAGCTCACCAGTTGCTGCATAGTCGAGATAACCGATTGCGAACGTCTGTTACAGAGCCGAGTGGTCGGTCTGAATCAGGGGCTCAGATGGTCCTGCGACCTGGTAAGCTGCCGGTTCGTCGACTTATGTCATAATACGGTGGGGTTTCGGGCACTCCTAAACAGATCAGTAGTCCATTGTACACAGGAGGCGGCTAGATTGGTAGCGGGGGGAGGTTTTTTTATGTTAGAAGGTTTCGGGGAAACACAGAAAGGGCTTCAGCCTCAAAGGGTGCAGGGCGAAGCCAGTAGGAAGGCAGATCTAGGAACTTTCAGTATAGCTGTTGTAAATTTTTGTAGCTTTGCTCAAATCGTTATAGGCAGCGAAGGCTGCTCACAGCCGTTGATTAGTTCAGCCGAAATTTTTGCGAAGAACCTAAAGGTGTTCAGAAAGCATAGGCTAAATGCAGTTGGCTGCAGTGTGTTTTTTGCTGTTAGAAGTAGTTTATCTAGTGGCAAAATTGAAGTAGATAGTTCATATGAGTTAGTATGTGTAGAGGTCATTCTTGGCAACCGGAAAAAAAATTATAATTGAATTTCTTTAAAGATCTCGCATCTCAGAGGATACAATTGCTGAAAACTTCAAAGAAAACTTCAGTCTAATTTCAAACACGTACCCAGTTCATACAATTATAGTTGTGCTGACTTCAATTTACACTAGATATGTTGGTGAAAATACATGTTTCATTCCGGAGGCATGCGTAAAACATCTACCGAGATTGTGCTAAACGCATTCTCTGAAAATTATTTCCAGAAGTTACTTCATGATCCCAGGTGAATAGTAAACGGTTGTGGAACCCCACTTGACCTCTTGGCAACAAATAATCCCGAGCTAACATTGAGCTAAAAGCGGTTGCAGGGATTAGTGAGCATTGACGTAGCAAGACTGAATACCGTAACTCCCAAATCCTCTAAAAGTGCCGGCTGAAGTGGCCGAGCGGTTCTAGGCGCTTCAGTCTGGAGCCGCGCGTCCGCTACGGTCACAGGTTCGAATCCTGCCTCGGGTATGGATGTGTGTGATGTTCTTAGGTTAGTTAGGTTTAAGTTGTTCTGAGTTCTAGGGGACTGATGACCTAAGATGTTAAGTCCCATAGTGCTCAGAGGCATTTGAACCATTTTCCTCCATAAGTAAAGCGAAAAATATATCTTTTAAACAAAGGGGATAGACATTCGCTTGACGTTTTCCTGAAAGAAGAGATCCACTCCATCTAAAGGCGTTTGAAAATTCCGTGCAAAGTCCGAGATATGGAACTACGGGCACATATCGAGGTCATGTTTTGTTAGTAATATCTTTGCAAAGAACGCACACGAAGTTTCAGCCGCATTGGTCTATTTCTTTGTGTTTGGCATTCGTGTGAATAAAGGAATTCAAGTGATTGTCAAAAAATGGACGAAGAAGAATTTGGTGTGATGATTAAACATTACTTCATGAAAGGCAAAACGCCTCAGGAAACTAAACAGAAGCTTCATAAATATTACGGTGGCTCTGAACCTTCGATTAGAACAGTTTATAAGTGGATTCAAAATTTTCGGAGTGGCCATATGAACACAAGTGGTGCTGAGCGTTCTGGACGCCCAGTGGAGGTTACGACTCTAGAAATAATTGATGAAATCCATGCTATGGTGATGGATGACAGAAGAATTAAGGTGCGTGAGATTTCTAGTGCTGTGGGCATCTGGAATGAACGAGTAAATAATATTTTGAATAAACATTTGGACTTGAGAAAGCTATCCGCAAGATGCATTCCGAGATTGCTCAGGCTTGACCAAAAACGGAATCGTGTGAAGTGTAGCAAGGACGGTTTGCAGCTCTTCAGGAAGAATCCGAGGGGCTATAAGCGTCGTTTCGTCACTTTGGATGAAACATGGATACATTACTATACTCCTGAGACCAAACAACAATCTCAACTATTGGTTTCCAAGGGAGAATCTGCACCAAAAAAGGCGAAAACCAGACCTTCGCCCGGAATGATTATGACGACTATCTTTTGGGATTCGCAAACCGCCACAGTCTGTGTCGCCTGGCCACCAATAGCTGTTGCATTGCGATTTGATTCACGGATCCAGTTACATGGCTCCTTCCGTGTATAGTGATTTTACGACTATGACTTGTGGGGCCTGAAGATGGCATCAGTGTAATGCCGAAACTGGTAGCACATAAGATGTTCATAAAATAAGTTTTTACAATACATACGGCTGTTGGCAAACTACTGCATCAAGAAATACACGCCAGCCGTTGTCCCACAGTCCATAATGGATCAACAAAGATTTCACGGAACTGTTCACAGTAGCTCACTCTCTGTCCTGCCTTCCTATTCATAACGAATCCTACTCCCATTATTCTGTTTTCTGCTGCTATCGCTGTTACCCTATATTCATCTGACCAGAAATCCCTGTCTTCTTTTTTTCATTTCACTTCGCTGACCCCCGCTGCATGTAGATCGAGCCTTAGCATTTCCCTTTTCAGATTTTATAGCTTCCCTATCGCGTTCAAACTTCTAACATTCCACGCCCCGGTTCGTACAACGTTATCCTTCCTGTGGTTATTCAATCTTTTTCTCATGGTCACTTGCCCCTTAGCAATCCCCTCACTGGCATACGAATGGGGGACTACCTCGGAATTATTTCGAATGGAGACACCATCGTGACACCTTTTCAATTACAGGCCACATTATGTTTCCTTAATGCAGTGGTTTCCATTGCCTTCTGCTTCCTCAAGGCGTTCATCATTGCTGATTCATCCGTCTTCAGGGGTAATTTTGCACACAAGGCAACAGAGTACCTCTGTCTGCTCTTTCGCCCTCTTTGACACGGTCGCCGGCAGAATGAGAGTGACTTCTTTTACTGAACGTCTATCACCGTTGTTGGTATTTTCATTCAAACTTAAAGCTGTGGGTGGGTTAGAATTCGGGACCGAAAATTTTTTGGATACCAAAGAAAGGCGCTATCCCTAGACTAAAGGTACAACATCCCAGCTATCATTATGACGTGAAAATTCCAGCCTTCGTGCCCGATGGCACCAGTCGCCAAGGGTGCTGGAAACAGGCGCCTGCTGCGGAGACATACACAAAGCAACGTTCGCTGAATTGTCGTTGAGAAGATACTGTTGGTAGCCCCTTGGTTCATCACAGCGGTCAGTTGCTCCAGTTGCACGTCTGCTTACTCCAGGTAAACTTCTATTAGCCCGTACTCATCTTCACTGCCGTTGTTCGTCGTGTCATCTATGGTTCGTGGTGCACGGCAGTTGACTCTGCGCCGGTTTTGGATAGATCCGTTTTACCGCGCATGTATACTATAGCCACGGTGGCGTGTGAACAGTTTACATACCTGTCCGTTTCGGATGTACTACCACTCTTGTCCCGAAATCCAATAACTGTGGGCTTTCGGGTATCAGCTAAATAGCTCCATTTCCGCATTACGAGAATGACTGCACTGTCTTCCACCTGCCCCCTGACCCGCTTTATATGCCTTCCATGCCGGCCTGGGTGGCCGTGCGGTTCTAGGCGCTACAGTCTGGAGCCGAGCGACCGCTACGATCGCAGGTTCGAATCCTGCCTCGGGTATGGATGTGTGTGATGTCCTTAGGTTAGTTAGGTTTAAGTAGTTCTAAGTTCTAGGGGACTGATGACCTCAGATGTTAAGTCCCATAGCGCTCAGAGCCATTTGAACCTTGATGTCTTGACTCCTGACACCAAAGCGATCTATGTATTACAGTCTTACCCATGTATTTTTCGTGTTAGAGGTGTTTAGTTACTACCTGATACTTCCTGGTAACAATGAGCAGGATAACAGACACTGCGTGAGTCAACATTGTCGCTGTGTATTAGCAGAATAGCTTGAATATGCTAACTTCACTTGTTTAGTAGGATCTTCTGTGTTGGTACTCATTAGCAGCCGTGGTACCGGCGTGGCCCTTCTCACTGAGTCAAAGACGATTGTGTTGTAAAGTTGATTAGTATATTGTGTTTAGTACAGCTACGTTTATACTTATTTAGTAATGGGGAGGAGAAGGCGAACAACTTTGTTCGTTTTCTATTTATTTCGTCTGTTAATAAAGAGAGAAAGCGTTTAAATCCAACAAATATTACAGATGCAACATCACTTATCAACCCGACGGAGACTGCCCACAGTATACAGGAACAACAGCACCAGATGGAAGTCGGCTTTTAGAACTTACTGAACGGTAGCTATATTCCAACAACTTATCCAAACCCTAGACAAAACTGCAACCAATACGATATAGGCACCTTTCCTTCATAGAACTACCGACGCGGCAGTCAGGAAACATAACTGTAGTGCACACAACTTGCGATTCGCCTATAAATCATAAATTTTCTAGTGACAAAAGAAATTTGAAATTTCCACATCAACATTTCTCATAATTTCTAAGTTTAGCTTATTCAGAAGAAATGAGGGCAACTTCTGCTAGTTTTGCGGTGTATTTGAAGCTGAATTCAGTCGGGGAAAGATGCACACGCTCAGTTCAGTTGAGCTCGTTTCAGAGATAATGAATAGAGAGGGTATGAGGGTATCACGCGGTAGCCTGCATTTATCTCAAAATTTTATATTACTGTTTGAAAAGTAGACAGATAATGTTAGCATTCAACTCAGCATACATTTCAAAAAAATTATAAGTGAAAGTAGACCAAAGCTTTTCCCTGTTATTAACACTGTTTTGTTTTACGCACAATAGCAATTAACAGTGATAGGACAAAGGGTTTATGAACATCTGTCAGTAGATGAAGGTGAAAGTGGAAATGATGATAAATTCAGGCCAGTATTTAGTTTAATACTTGAGGCGCGAAATGTGATTCTAGGAAATATAGATAGCGGAGGTGTTAATGTTACGTATCAGAGCAACGTCACTCAAAATATTATTCTTGACATCGCCGGTGGTTTACGTGCTAACAACTCGTTGAGAAAATTAACAAATCCAAATATTTCAGTGCGCTGGCACATGAAACTTATTATATTTGTAGGACAGAACTGTTTGTGCTTTGTGCTCGGCATGTTGAGAAAGACAGAAACGTTTTCATATTTCATGAAAATTTGCTCATATTTCTTCCTGTTTATTATCTTCTTGGATTAGCCTAGGCTGACGTTTTAAAAGAAAACATTCATCATGTGAGATTAAATCTGAACTGTGTTCGTGGATTGGCTTTTCATGGGTCAGTAAGTAGAGTGGTGTGTTCAGTGGACGTGCTGCAAAACTCGAAGGCAATTACGTTCACTTCGGTAATCATTCACAAAATTTAGAACGTACTGTTCTTGCAATCAAGGACTCCTCAGGCAGCATAAAAATATCATCGCATTCTTCAGAACTCACCTAAGATGGAAAAAAAATGCCAAAGCAAGGAGAATTACTATCCGAAATACAGGAATTACCATACACAGAAACTTCAAGCGAAGGATTTTCATCTTTGGCAGCAATACAGAAATCTTAATTCTTGGTTCCAATGGTTGCAGCTTCTCAGGTTTTTAGCCTGTCACACGCATTATCTAGTTCATGGCAATCAAAATAGATGGACATTAATGTATTTATTGATGTGAATGAGAATCCAGAAAAAGGAATTAAAGATTCCTCATCACATTTCTATCCAATGTACAAGGAGGCAGAATGTGTGGATGAACTTACTGGAGTTAAGCTGTAAAATCCAAGACGCACGGAGAGACAAACTCAGCGCCCCGATTTCGAAACAGAGCGTACTGAAGTGTAGCATTTCAATTTTTCTTCCTTTCATAGACTATTTCATTAGCCAGCTCGAACAGAGGATCAAATTCGTAAGAGGATCCTAAAAAAGTACAAACTTTGCTATCGAAAAACATATTGTGAGCTTCAGAAGGAAACTTACAGACTACTGTTGATGCCACAGCAAATCAGTAATGAGATAATATTGATGAATCTCCAGAGGCTTTGTTCAATGAACTAAAGATATGGGGAAGAAATGCCATTAATCAGAAAGATCTTCACTTATTGTCAACTGACATTTATGACATCCTGAAATGTGCGTGGTGAGATCATTTTCCCTTTCACTCGTAAGACGCTGAAATTTCTTTGCAGATTTCCGGTAACTATAACACCAGAATGTTCGTTCTCAACGTGAGTACTTGAGGACTTACTTGAGAAGCACAATGGGAGCAGACAGATTAAATGGATAGGCCTTATGTATTTTTACAAAAATGTAGCAATAAAACTGATGACGTGCCGGATGAAATCTCTAAGAAGCCCCACCACCTGCTTCTGTAAGTTCAATTTTGCAGTGTTCATCTGTTAAAGTCATTGTAAGTCATTGTGAATATATTTCTTTACTTCTGATCTTTACTTTTTACCGATTATTCAGATCACCCGCCTCCTCCCCCAACTTCATAGAAAAAAATCCGCGGACCGCCTGTGGCACTTATCTCTGTCAACTACGCTGGCCGAAGTGGCCAAGCGGTTATAGGAGCTATAGTCTGGAACCGCGCGATCGCTACGGTCACAAGTTCGAATCCTGCCTCGGGCATGGACGTGTGTGTCGTCCTTAGGTTAGTTAGGTTTAAGTAGTTCTAAGTTCTACGGGACTGATGACCGCAGCAGTTAAGTCCCATAGCGGTCAGACCCATTTGAACCATTTGTCAACTACCCATGTGATTTTGAGGTATATTCGTGGTTGGTGAAATCCGTCGATCTATCCACAATAGAATATTGTGGGACCACATCAAATGCCAAGTCCGTCTATTTGCCAGTATCTCGGATATCAAAGACCAGTTACAATAATTGTCGCACAGCTTGCATCAGGGGAGGCTGATGTAACGTCATACTGATACGTGAGCATGCATTGGCTAATTGTTAATAAATTTACCTAGACTCTGTAATCATTAAAATAACATCCCACACCCTATCAATCCATGAACATCGGTTGTTTTATTCCTTTATAAAGATGGTTCAAATGGCTCTGAGCACTATGGGACTTAACATCTGAGGTCATCAGTCCCCTAGAAGTTATAACTACTTAACCCTAACTCACCTAAGGACATCACGCACATCCATGCCCTAGGCAGGATTAGAACCTGCGACCGTAGCGGCTGCGCGTTTCCAGACTGAAGCGCCTAGAACCGCTCGGCCACAACGGCCGGGGTTTTTCTCTTCCTCTCCTTCTTGATGCTTCACTTTTTTCCAGTGTGTATTTATTTGTGTCTCGGTTTTTAGACAATTCGAAGGGATTTGTAAGAGGCTATCGAGAAACAGTTAACACGTAATATAGTATTTGTGGATACTACTTTTTTACCTCCAGACTGCATGAAATCCGTCTTTCAATTTAACGCCATGGAAATACTCGCAAGGGAAATTTGCAGTAGAGGCACGTATTTTTATATACTTTTGTAATACAGCTTTTCGCTCAGATGATGCCGGCGATGTGTAGCAGCACTGACTCTGCGAAACACCGGAAGCGCTGGAGATTACTTGTTTTCCTCTGACATACTTCTGTCCTCTACAATCCTGTGTGCTAAACTGTTCATCTTTGAGGAGCACTTACACCACACTTCCTCAGTTGTTTGCTGAACATACTCCTACCTCTGCCTTAATTTAACCGTTTTGCTCTCTATGTCGCCTTCTGGTACCACGGAACTTAGTTAGTCTGACGTATTTAACAGTTACCAGTTAGTGTTTTCCTCAGACTGGTTTCCTCCCCGATTCTATTGTTTCATTCCTTCTCAAACCATCCTTGTCGAAGACCACTCAGCCGCCGCCCACATCTCACGGTGGTCATTGTAAGCTGGATACAAGGGCACAGATTTCGCTCGATGCGGCAAATGATTTTATGAACACCGTCGTGTCACATTCATATTAGGAAATGCTGTTGTTGCGGTACGCATTTCCTTAGGCAGGCCCATAACATTCAACAGTACGAATACAATTTAGTTTTATGGCCCATTTGTACAGCGGGCGCTCTTATGCTCGCCTTTTCTCCAGAGGATACTTTCCGAGAAATAATTACTCTGTGTTTAACTTGTCACCTGTATTACAATAACTATTAGTAAACTGTTGTACCGGAGGTTTCAGTCTAATAGAAGTTGCTGCCCAAAGAAACTGCGTTAAATATGAGAAGGACAAGACTGAAAACAACCAAGAGGATCCGTAAAGAGCAGAAGAGGGGAGGTAGGAATATGTTCAGCGAAGAAAAATTTTCGCATTCGGAGTAGAAAGTTGGTGATTGAAATTTCGTGAGAAGGTTCCGTTCCAACGAAAAACGCCTTTCTCTTAATGTTGTCCAACCCAAAGCCTGTATCATTGCTGTGACACACTCTCCCATATATCGCAAAAAAAAAAAAAACGTGCTGCCCTTCTTTGAACTTTTTCGATGTACTCCGCCAGTCCTATCTGGTAAGGATCCCACACCACGTAGCACTATTCTAAAAGAGGACGGACAAGCGTAGTGTAGGCAGTCTCCTTAGTGGATCTGTTACATTTTCTAAGTGTCCTGCAAATAAAACGCAGCCTTTGGTTAGCCTTTCCTACAACATTTTCAGTGTGTTCTTTCCAATTTAAGTTGTTCGTAATTGTAATACCTAGGTATTTAGTTGAATTTACGGCTTTTAGATTAGACTTATTTATCGTGTAACTGAAGTTGAACGAGTTATTTTTAGCTCTCATGTGGATGACCTCGCGCTTTTCATTATTTAGGGTCAATTGCCACTCTTCGCACCATTCAGATATTTTTTCTAATTCATTTTTCAGTTTGTTTTGATCGTCTGATAACGTTATTAGTCGATAAACGACAGCGTCATCGCCAAACAACCGAAGACGGCTGCTCAGATTGTCCCCCAATTCGCTTATATAGATAAGGAGCAGCAAAGGGCCTATAACACTACCTTGGGGAACGCCTGAAATCACTTCTGTTTTGCCGGCCGCGATGGTCGTGCGGTTCTAGGCGCTGCAGTCCGTAACCGCGGGACTGCTACGGTCGCAGGTTCGAATCCTGCCTTGGGCATGGATGTGTGTGATGTCATTAGGTTGGTTAGGTTTAAGTAGTTCTAAGTTCTAGGGGACTGATGACCTAAGATGTTAAGTCCCATAGTGCGCAGAGCCATTTGAACTTCTGTTTTACTCGATGACTTTCCGTCAATTACTACGAACTGTGACCTCTCTGATAGGAAATCGCAAATCCAGTCACATAACTGGGACGATATTCCACAAGCACGCAATTTCAATACGAGCCGCTTATGTTGAACAGTGTCAAAAGCCTTCCGGAAATACAGGAATACGGAATTGACCTGAAATCCCTTGTCAATAGCACTCAGCACTTCATGTGAATGAAGAGCTAGTTGTGTTTCACAGGAACGATTTTTTTTAAACCCATGTTGGCTGTGTGTCAATAGACCGTTTTTCTCGATGTATTTCATAATGTTCGAACACAATAGATGTTCTAAAATCCTGCTGCATATCGACGTTAACGATATGGGCCTGTAATTTAGTGGATTACTCCTACTACCTTTCTTGAATATTGGTGTGACCTTTGCAACTTTGCAGTCTTTGGGTACGGATCTTTCGTCGAGCGAACGGTTGTGTATGATTGTTAAGTATGGAGCTAATGCATCAGCATACTCCGAAAGGAACCTATTTGGTATACAGTCTGGACCAGAAGACTTGCTTTTATTAAGTGATTTGAGTTGCTTCACTACTTCGAGGATATTTACTTCTACGTTACTCATGTTGGCAGCTGTTCTAGATTAGAATTCTGGAATATTCACTTCGTCTTCTTTTGTGAAGGCATTTCGGAAGGCTGTGTTCAGTAACTCTGCTTCGGCAGCAGTGTCTTCGATAGTATCCCCATTGTTATCGCGCAGAGAAGCCATTGATTGTTTCTTGCCGCTAACATACTTCACATACGACCAGAATCTCTTTGGATTTTCTGCCAGGTTTCGAGGCAAAGTTTCGTTGTGGAAACTGTTAAAAGCATCTCGCATTGATGTCCGCGTCAAATTTCGAGCTTCTGTAAAGGATTGCCAATGTTGGGGATTTTGCGTCTGTTTAGTTTTGGCGTGTTTGTTTCGTTGTTTCTGCAAAAGTGTTCTAACCCGTTTTGTGCACCAAGCAGGATCAACTCCGTCGTTTGTTAATTTGTTTGGTATAAATCTCTCGATTGCTGCCAATACTATTTCTTTGAATTTAAGCCACATCTGGTCTACACTTATATTATTGATTTGGAATGAGTGGAGATTCTCTCTCAGGAAGGCGTCAAGTGAATTTTTATCTGCTTTTTTGAATAGGTATATTTTTCGCTTATTTTTCGAGGATTTGGTGATTACAATATTCACTCTCGCTACAACAATCCTGTGTTTACTAATCCCTATATCGGTTTTGACGCTCGTTATTAACACAGGATTATTTGTTGCTAAGAGGTCAAGTGTGTGTTCACGACCGTCGACTATTCGCGTGGGCGCGTGAAGTAACTGCTAGACACTTTTTTTCTTGTTTTGGTCCATACTATGGCCCCCCACCCCTAAACGTGGAAAGCAAAGTTCCTGCTTCAGAAAAGACGAACAAGTGATCATAGATCTTAAGGTAATCATTTTAGAGCCCCTGTGTTTGTTCCCAGCGATCGTTCCTGTCATACCCCGAACGAAATACCGACCATTTGTCCTACGAGACGCGTATCAAAAGAGTTGTGATAAACAGCCTGTACACAGCCCTGTTCCACATGGTTACAGTACGTCGTGGGAATTGTTACAGATCATGTAACAAACTGAGGAACAACTTATTCTGTAGTTTGTAATTCAGTAATCACTTAAATGGAAAAGGAGGCATACCTTTACTGAAATATTCATGGTCACTAGCAGTTTTTAATAACTTTAACCTCCATGGACGCAATGAATACGAGAATGAGCGCTCTGTCATGTACTGCGTGGGTCGCTTGTCGGAAGTTCATTGTTACGTTGCTGCTTTCTGCGATATGTCACACAGCAAGTTCTAGTGTGATTGGCAGCAGAGCAAAAAGGAAAGTGAAAGCTCTGTGTGTAGCACGAATAAAACAGTACACATTACCGAAATGTGGTGTTGAACGATGAGTGATTGGTCATACATTCACAAAGGCGTATGCTTTCATCTAATGGGAACATCCTATCAACCGGAAGAGAAGTCTACTATCGTACAATTCGTTGTGCTCTTTTACTCTTCGATTGCTCTCACATAACTTTACGTACAGCTGTCCACTCTTGTGCAGCTATGCACGACTTCCTTTCTTTCCTCGTCATCTGCTGTGCCACAGATAAAACGCGTCAAATGAACAAATAACCTTGAATAAAAAAATACATTTGGAGATGAAATGTCTTACATCCGTGTATGAACTTGGGATTAGACAACTCTAAATTCCAAAGATATCGAGAGAATGATCAGATACATATTGTCGTGTTTATTCGAAACGTATTCTGCCGAAACTCGGGGAAATTGAGTGTTAAAAATCGTAGTGAATACCATTCAACGTAGATAATAGACCAAGAAATTATTCCAAGTCGAAGGACAAAATGCCACGTCAAAACTGAACCAGATACATTTGTCACATTTACGTTTATAAAATAACTTCCTGGAGAATTGAAACTGTGTGTCGAAGCGGAGATTAAACTTCGGGCTTTTGGCTTTCATAGACAAGGCCCTATACACTGAGCTATGCAAGCACAACTCACGATCTGCCCACGTAACTTTACAGCTTTCTTGCAACAGTGCTAGTCCCGCAAGGTATGCACTCGTGTGAAATTTAGACGGAGAGAGATGAGGTACTGGTATAAGTGAAGCACTGAGGACGGGTCGTGAATCGCGCTTGGATGCTCCGTCGGTCAAGCAATTACCGCAAAAGGCAGATGTGCCAAGTTCGAGTCCTGACCATTACACAGTTTTAATCTTCAAGAAAGTTGGAAAGCAGCGTACACTTTGTTCCCAAGTGAAAATTAATTAATTTTGAAAATATTTTAATATTAGACCATCGTGCCTATAATTTTAATCTATTAATCGTTATTGGTGAAGGCATCTCCGAGGCACAGCGCCCAGTTATTTTGTCACGCAGTGACAGATTTCATCACTCGGGACATTGTTGACATTGATTTTTCGTAGAACGTACATTATGGATTACTACGGAATATCTTTTCCACCATCAGATATTTCTTGGAAACCAGTCATATCTATACAGCTTCAATGAAATACCTGCAAGCTAATATTGTAGCCCAATTTCAAATTTTCTCTTCGCAGATCTCAAAACCGTTGGTCGTCATATCCGAACCAAAAAGTTATCCAGAATGTGAGCTAGTGTGGGGTACTTAATTTCACACTGAAGAGCAGAAGAAACTGATACACCTGTTTATATCGTGTAGGGACCCAGCGAGCAAGCAGAAGTGCCGCACCACGACGTTGCATGGACTCGACTAACGTTTGACGTAGTGTTGGAGGGAACCGACACCATGAATCCTGCAGGGCTGTCCATAAATCCGCAAGAGTACGAGAGGGTGGAGATCTGAACAGCAGGTTGCAAGACATCCCATATATGCTCAATAGTGTTCATGTCCGGGAAGTTTGGTGGACAGCGGAAGTGTTTAAACTCAGAAGAGTGTCCCTGGAGCCACTCTGTAGCAATCATTCTGGACGTGTGGGGTGTCACATTGTCCTGCTGGAATTGCCCAAGTTCGTCGGAATGTATAGTGTACATAAATGGATGCAGGTGATCAGACAGGATGCTTACGTACGTGTCGCAGTATATCTAGACGTATCAGAGGTCCCATATCACTCCAACTGCACACGCCCCCACACCATTACAGAGCCTCCACCAGCATGAACAGTCCCCAGCTTACTTGCAGGGCCCATGAATTCATTTGATTGTCTCCATACCTGGACACGTCCAATCGCTCGATACAATTCGAGACTCTTCCCTCCAGGCAATATGTTTCCAGTCATCAACAGCCCACTGTCGGTGTTGACGGGCCCAGGCGAGGCGTAGAGCTTTGTGTCGGGCAGTCATCATGGGTACATGAGAGGGCATTCGGCTCGGAAAGCCGATAGAGAAGATGTTACGTAGAATAGTTCGCACGCTGACACTTGTTGATGGCCCAGCATTGAAATTCTCAGCAATTTGAGGAATGACTGCACTTATGTCACGTTGAACGATTCTCTTCGGTCATCGTTGGTCCCGTTCTTGCAGGATCTTTCTCCGGCCGCAGCCATCACCGGGGTTTGATGTTTTAACAGATTCCTAATATTCAAAGTACATTTGAGAAATGGTCGTACGGGAAAAACACCACTTCATCGCTACCTCGGAGATGCTTTGTCCCATCGCTTGTGCGCCGATTATAACACCACGTTCAAATTCACTTAAACCTTGATAAACTGCCACTGTAATATCTAACTGCGCCAGATACTTGCTGTCTAGTATAGGAGTTGCCGAGCGCTGCGCCGTAACTACTTGTTTACATATCATTGTATTTGAATACGCTTGCTATAGAAGATTCTTGGTGCTTCATTGTTGCTCCGTAATGAATGACAAAATTGTTTTGAGATTTCACAATTAGTTCTAGGTATAATCATTACTAGTATGTATCCATTTCATGTTCTGATTAACTTCCAACGTACTTTCAGTTGGTAACTATGTCTCTTTAGCGAAATAGAATTCGAGTTCGGTTTACGGAGATTCTTCTCTGGGCTGAGTAGGAGAGGGCAGGGATCCTCCCGTGCCTCCCGCTGGTTACACAATAGCTGCAACCGATCATACAGTGGGATAATTTTGAATTTTGTGAATTGTTGGCGAAGAAATATTTTTATACACACTGAGGTGCCTGAGCCACGGAATACCTCATAAAGTCGTGTCGGATCTCTTCAAACCATTCACGAACAGTTATGGCCCAGTGTCAGTGTTCATTGTTATCTATAAGAATTACATCATTGTTTGGAAACATGAGGTCTGTGAACGACTGCAGATGGTGCCAAAGGAGACGAACATACCCATTTCCAGTAAGTGATCGGTTCAGTTGCGCACAGTACTATCGAGCCACCACAAGCTTTGTTGACAAGTTGGGTTCATGGTTTCGTGGGGCCTGCGCCACGCTCGAATCCTACCATCAGCTGTTACCAACTGAAATCGAGACTCGTTTGACCAGGCCACGGTTTTCCAACGCACAAGGTCACGATCCCAGGAGAGGCGCTGCCGGCGATGTCATGCTGTCAGCAAAGTCAGTCGCGTCGACCGTCTGCTGTCAAAGCCCATTAACGGCAGATTTCGCCGCAATGTCCCAACTGATGCGTTCTCCGTACATCCCACACTGATTACTGCGGTATTTCACGTAGTGTTGCTTGTCTGTTACCACTGACAACTCTACGAAACCGCTGCTGCTCTTGGTCATTAAGCGGCTGTGTTGTCCGTGCTTAGAAGTAATGCCTGAAATTTGGTACTCTCGGCACACGCTTGACACAATGGATCTCGGAATATTCAGTTCCGTAATGATTTAAAAAATTTGATTTCCCATGTGTCTAGCTCGAAACACCATTCTACGTTCAGAGTCTGTAAATTCCATTCTTGCAACCATAATAACGTGGGAAACCTTTCCACAGGAGGAGGAGGAGATTAGTGTTTAACGTCCCGTCGACAACGACGTCATTAGAGACGGAGCGCAAGCTCGGGTGAGGGAAGGATGGGGAAGGAAATCGGCCGTGCCCTTTCAAAGGAACCATCCCTGCATTTGCCTGAAGCGATTTAGGGAAATCACGGAAAACCTAAATCAGGATGGCCGGAGACGGCATTGAACCGTCGTCCTCCCGAATGCGAGCTTTCCACAGGGATCACCAGAGTGCAGACGACAGCTCTGTCGATGCATTGCACTTTTACACCTTGCGTACGCGATACTACCGTAGTCTGTATATGTGCGTATCTTTATCCGATGACTTTTGTCTCCTAAGTGTATATAGCACTATCGCTGGTCACCGGAGCAGAAATTCTCGCCTCGCGCCGTGCTCGTATACTGGATCAGACTGGCCTTGCGTGCTGCTACGTGTTCCTCGAGTGGCACGGTGTTCGCAGCTTGACAAGCCAGCAGACGCCGACATTGTGTATGCGTTGGGGCTGTACCACGACTGGGCGAGAGACCCGTCGCAGTATATCACCAACTGCGTTTGTCACCGGCCTGTCCCCACCACGCTCCTGTTCGTCAACACGTCTCGCGTCTCGCCGGCAAACCGACTGTGAGCTCCACTCCACCGCGTGTGACACAGACGCTGCTGATGAAATCCTGGAGACCAGTGAGTCCAGACTTTGTGCTAGTACTCCTAGAATAGCTGCGCCCAGAGTCGTTACCAGTGCGTCTGTGCGGGAGTTCTATAACGTGAATGTATCTGCAGAATAGTTTCTGAACTCTCCCGGCAACTTAAATAACGACACTGCATGCTAGACAGACGTTCCTATTTATTACCTTCGAATAACTAAATGTTTATAGAGAGTCCTAGAAACTTGTGGTAGGTGAACATGCAAGACTCACGGAAAAAAATTTACTGCCCGTAAGATATCGTCCAATATTCTGAGATCTGGTGCTCGACACAGTCTTAGAAAAACTATAGGACAATGAAACGGTTGTTGGATTAGTAGCATACATTCGTGTGAAATTTAATTGTAGAACTAATCTGTAAGAAGGCTTCAGAACAACCCTTCATAAATCAGTAGCATTAGTGAGTTAAATAGTCTTTTGGACCCGAAAAAAAATCATCCGCATGATTTACATTACGAAATGAGATAATAGCAAATTAAGTAATGATGGCTTAAGTAATGAGCATATTAAAAGCAGAATCAATAAAAAATTTCTGATAACGGAAAAGGTTAATACCTGGAAGATATTTGGCTTTAGAGCAGCTCTGTACGGAACTGAAACGCGGAACATAGAAGCAGTTCACTGAAAAAGAAAATTGAAGCTTTTGAAATCTACATCTACATACATACTGCGCAATCCACCATACGGTGCGTGGCGGAGGGTACCTCATACCACACCTAGCATCTTCTCTCCCTGTTCCACTCGCAAACAGAACGAAGAAAAACTGACTACCTATATGCCTCTGAACGAGCCCTAATCTCTCTCTTATCTTACCATTGTGGTCTTTCTGCGAAATGTAAGTTGGCGACTGTAAAATTGTACTACTGAAGAATGCTGAAGATTAGATGGGCAGATCGCGTAATTAATGAGAGGATACTGAATTTAAATGGGGAAATACATGACAAAACTTGACTAATGGTAGAATTTGGTTCATGGGACACATCGTGAGGCATGAAGGCTTTGGTAATGAAGGAAAACGTCGGAGTAAAAATTGTGAACGAAACCTACAAGGTTTGAGTACAATAATTAGTTTCAAATGGATGTGGGTTATAGTAGTTACGTAGACAACGAGGTCGCTGATGAGAGACTAGCGTCGAGAAATGCCTTAAACCAGCCTTAGGACTGAAGATCACAATAACAACCCGTTGTCTGTGAAGTGATCTGATTATGAATCTAAGCTACAGGTCCATACAACGGAAGTTAGTCAACAGATACCTAGCAGTTTGGCTGGACTAGAGACCTAATTAGTTTGTCCTATTGTGATTACAAGGTACTTCTGCAAACAACACGTTAACATTATGACTCTACCTTAACAGAGATTATGGGGTGTAATCTAAGTACTTGGGCGCAAAGACTACGATTAATAAAACCAAAATTGAAAGCTAAAAGAGTACAAGTCTGAAAACTTCTTTGGTTGACAGAGATTTTGATATATCGATTGGGGAGTTTCTGATAAAACTTGGAATGAATATACATATACGAAAAGAAGGTGTGATACATCGCGTGAAGGAGAAGATGATGCCAGTAATCCCAGAAGATGATAAGTATGCGGTTAAACAAATAAATTTCAGGTTCATGATTAGATCATCCTCCTGTAGTTGAACGATCGAGAAAGTGAGAACTGTACAAAGGCATTCTTTACTAACATAAAATGAAGCTGTAAATCCTATATTCAGACCGACCAAGAAGAACAGAAACGCAAGTTTTGACGGGCTAAACTCCTCCTTTCATCAAGTTAGGAGAAGACAAACTTCAGCACGTGACGGCAGTGGCGCATATCGGAAGATTTCGGATGCCAAAGAGATACTGTGGTAGACAATGTGGCACAATGAGGATAACAGCACTAAGGCATTCCACAAAAGGACTCGGGTATCAAGCCAGCATTCCGAGCAAACCACGAGAGCATCCGACCGAAGGCTGAGATGCGACGTAGCGAAACCCGATAAGTTGAGGAGCAGACGAGCACCCGACAGCGCATGTGAGGCGCAGGGGACTCCACCGTCTGAGCGGAAGCGAGTCCGTAAGTCTCGTCTTTCGCCACCAAAGGAAACCTAAGGACTGGCGTGACAAGTGTGTGCGTGGACGTTGCTCAGTAGCGGTAGATTGTACTAAAATGCCCTTCTCAGTGCCCATGGAAGTGGCAGAGTGAGCCTGAGGACCAGAGGGGAGACTATTAGCCTACGCAGAATCAAGAATGCGAAAATCTGTTCTTATTGCCACATATAGCAGAAATGTTTGACACATTGACACTAGTAACAAAGAGCAGCGAAACTCATTGCAGCGCTGCGTTAACGATAGTCGTAGTTAATTGTGGGAACAGAAGGCAGAATTTTTTTATGCTGCTATCCGAGGTCCCCCGCAGTCATGGATTTTGACGAAGTGGGCTACCTTTCGTGCCTCAGCGATACCAACAGCACTACCGAAACGGAAATCACAAACGAAGGGATATCTGTGAAGAAGTGAGACTAACTTGTGATTCCTGAAGAGGGGCAGCAGTCTTTGCAGCACCTAAAGGGCCAACAGTCTGGATAATTCACTGACTTGGTCTTGTAAAATTAGCGGACATACTCCGTTGGTACTGCGAAGAACTGAAAACAAGGGGAAATTACAGCCTTTTTTTCCTGGAGGCATGCAGCTCTAGTGTACTGTTACATGAAGATGGAATCCACTTTAGTAAAATATTCCGGAGGTTAAACTAAAGTGATATTCTAAGGGTCGGAGCACAGAGACTTAGATCCCTTAAACCGACAGGTAGGTTAGAAAATCTACAAAGGGAAGTGGATAGGTTGACGTTATATATAGTGGGAATTGTGAAGTTCGGAGATAGAAGGAGCTGGACTTCAGGTTAGGTGAGTACAAGGCTGTAGGGGCAGTGGAGAAGGCTGCTCTAGACAGTAGAATAAACTACCATGAACAGAATAGTGAACCCATTAATGTAGCCAGGACAGACTCGAGGCAAGCACCCACCACCACAGGACATGTGCCAAGTAACTCCGCAAATTACGACGAGACTGAAGAATGTGACCAAATAAATTATTCAGATCGTTAACGGAGACGAAAATATAATTGTGATTGATGACTTGTTATCGACGTAGAGAAAGACAAGAATAAATTAGTAGGTTAATATGGACTGGGGGGAAACGAATGATGCCGGCCGGTGTGGCCGTCCGGTTCTAGGCGCTTCAGTCTGGAACCGCGTGACCGCTACGGTCGCAGGTTCGAATCCTGCCTCGGGCATGGATGTGTGTGATGTCCTTCGGTTAGTTAGGTTTAATTAGTTCTAAGTTCTAGGCGACTGATGACCTCAGCAGTTAAGTCGCATAGTGCTCAGAGCCATTTGAACCATTTTTGAAAAGAATGATAGGTGTGGCTGCATGGTAGAATTTTCCACAGAGGATAATTTCATCACTGATAAAACTTTATTTAGCAGTCATGTAAGAAGGCTACGTATGTGGAAGAGATTGGAGACACAGGATGATTTCAAATGCATTGTCTATGGGAAGAGAGATATTTCGAAATCATGTTTTGAAGTATAAGATTTTTCTAGCGGTGTATGCGGACTCTGACGATAATTTATTGTCTATGAACTGCAGATCAAAACTGAAGAAATTACGAAAAAGTAGGAAACTAATGTGAAGGGACCTGCTTGAAATGAATGAAACACCCGATGTTGAGAGTTTCAGAGGGAGCATTAGTCAGTGATTGACAAATAGAGGAAACGCGTACAATAGAAGACGAATGGTCAGCTTTGATTTGTGAAAAAGTGAAGGCTCCAGAGGATCAAATAGTTAAAAAGGCAAAGCATACTGGAAATCCTTCGATAACACAAGAGATACTAAATTTAACTGACAAATGCGGAGAATATAAAAATGCAACACATGATACAGGCGAAAAAAGTCAACTTCATGGTTGTTCTAACTTCTTTTATGGCATTACTTAATAACTATTAATTTATATGAAATCTGTACTTCCGGCAGAATCTTGTACCATTGTTTTAATTATCTTTCAATGTCTTAGCGATTGCCACATACTGGGCGCAACTAAACCCAACGCGCTATGTCTCCGTACGCGTGCACCATAATTACTCTACCGCGCAAACATTTAGGGTTACACTCGTCTATTGTGAGACGTTCCCGGGGGCGTCCACTGGGGACCGAACCGCACATTAAAACAGGGTTCCGTGTGGCGCGGCGGTGGGGTGAGTGGACTGCTGCAGCCTGTTTTCGGGTTGTGTAACATTTCGGACTATGGCGAGGACGAAGCCTCTACATCGTTTCTAGGTCCCTAGTTCCATACAGTACAATACAATACAAACCCATCGCTTGGCGCTTGAAATCAGCCGTTCATTCACATCAGATCATTTCGCGGCTCACTGCCACAGCCAAAAGTTGCATATCGCAGTTACTCTTCACTATTGTGTGACATGTTTGTTCACCACAGGAGAGTCAACACACTGGGCTTTTTTATGATGCCGTGAGTGTGACCGTCTTATAACTCCCAGTTAAAGTCTTCGTGCCCATAGAGTCGGGAATTCCGTTCTAGGTAGTTATACGCTCTAGAAGAAGGTTTTATAGAAATTCATTTACTTTTCCAAGTTTCCAGTTCAATGTCTTAAGTCAGTGGTTATGCTCCATTCAGTGTTTGACTTTTGATAAGAGCACTTTTCGCTTAATGACGCCTGTTCTTTGGTTACATAAGGCAACAGTCACTTCACAGGTTTTGTATAAACTCATTTATATAATACGTACGTTATCTTTAATTTCACAAATTCTGAAAACGTGTCACTAGCGCGAAATGCATGAACTTTAAAATAAATAGCTGCAACAGAGACAGCTTTTGTATTTGAACTCTCTCCATCGAAGAATTAATGAGGGGGTGGTGATAAAAATTCATGGTGAAAGGATTTCGATGATAAGATTCGCTGATAATTTTCCTGTCCCAAAAGAAAACTAGGAAAAATTACCGTACATAGCTGAATGGAATTAACAGTCTACTGAACACAGAATTTGGACAGAGCAAAACTAGAGGAAGATGAAGGTAGCACGTTGTAGCAGAAATGAGATTAGAGAGAAACATTCGACCACAATTGGGGATAACGAACTGAGGGAAGCAAAATAACACAAGACGGACGAAGCAAATACGACATAAAGAGTAGACTAGTGCACCCAATAAGGTACTGCTGACCAACAGAAATATGATTATATTAAACATTGGCCTTGATTTCGGGATGAAATTTCTGAGGATGTACGTCTGGATTACAGCATTGAATGGAAGCAAACCGTGAACTGGAGCAAATGGAAGAAGATGATAATCGAAGCGTTTCAGATGTGGGGCTACAGAATGAGGTCTAAAATTAGGTAGTCTGTTATGGAAGTGAAACGTGGACAGTAAATAGCCAAGACAAGGTGAGAATAGAAGCGTTTGAAATATGGCGTTACAGAAAAATGCAGGAGCTTTGGTAGGTAGCTGGAATAACTAATGAGGAGGTACTGGAACGAACTGGGGAGCGGCCGGTCCCGGCAGAGGTCCTCCCTCGGGCATGGGTGTGTGTGTTTGTCCTTAGGATAATTTAGGTTAAGTAGTGTGTAAGCTTAGGGACTAATGACCTTAGCAGTTAAGTCCCATAAGTTCTCACACACAATTGAACATTTCTTTTCTAACTTGGGAGAAAAAATATTTGTGGCATAACTTGATTAAAAGAAGGGAGGCTCAGAGGAGTCGTCAGATTCGTAATGGACGGAATATGAGGGGAGAGGATAACTGCAGATAGAGGCCAAGGCATGATTACAGTAAGGAAGTTTAAATGGAGGTATGTTCCAGTAGTTACACAAAGACGAAGAGGACTCCACAGGATAGACAAGCTTGGAGACTTCATCAGACCAGGACTGAACACCACAACAGGTACACTGTACCAAGGACAATGAGATCATTGGATACATAGCTAAAATACATGTAGTGCAGAAGGAGGAAAGGATTTTCAAAGACGGGAGGACAAGCATTAACATCCCGCCAAAGGCGAGTACGTTAGATATGGAGTTAAAGTCCGGATTAGACAATGTTGGGATGGACATCGACTGTGCTTCTTCAATGATAACCATCCCAGAAAGTTACTCAAGTACTTTAGAGAAATCATGGTAAACCTCCGTAGCCGACTGGTTAGCGTCGCTGCACGCGATGCTCCAGTACCGCCTTGGTTTGAGGCGAAAATTTCAGAAACAGGGTCCGCTCAGGCCAAATTAGTAACAGCTTGAATAAAGAAGCAACAGCCGCACCATCACGATTTATGGACTGTCAATAACGGCAGGACGGATTGGCGACGTGCCGATCACATGTCCCACAGCCATAGATCGCCCCTCGTACTGCCTTGAGAAGTTGAAAGAGGCCTCTGACTTAATACGTGAATAGTAGTTTTTGTTTAACAAATTAAATAACAGGAATTTGAAGATATATCCTCCAGAACGCTAGTCCAATGTATCACCACCGCGCCCACTCGCTCCTTTCTCTACCGAAGATCGAATTAGGAAGAAACTGAATCTGGATGACTAGGTAGGCAATTAAACTCCTCCCGTGCAACAGCGTGCTGGCAACTGTCGCGCCTCAGACGCTCTGGCCATGGTTGAAATCTAGTTGAAGTAGCCCTAGTTAATAAGAGAAACTGCTATAGTGACGGCAAGAAGAAAGCTGTAGCAATACAGGTAATTTCATTACTTCCCAATGACTACAAAAGAGTAATTCAGTGCCAATAGTAGTGATTCATGTAGAGGTGAATACGGCTGAACTATGTGGGCTTCCGCGGGCGGTGTCATGATGATTTAAATTGATCTGGGTGTTGTATTACGTCATTGTATGAAATTCTTGGGTTATAAACTTAAAGCCAACGTTAAAGCTACACTACTGGCCATTAAAATTGGTACACCAAGAAGAAATGCAGGTGATAAACGGGTATACATTGGACAAATATATTATACCAGAACTGACATGTGATTACATTTTCACGCAATTGGGGTGCATAGATCCTGAGAAATAAGTACCCAGAACAACCACCTCCGGCCGCAATAACGGCCTTAATACGCGTGGGCGTTGAGTCAAACAGAGCTTGGATGGCGTGTACAGGTACAGCTGCCCATGCAGCTTCAACACGATACCACAGTTCACCAAGAGTAGTGACTGGCATATTGTGACCAGCCAGTTCCTCGGCGACCATTGACCAGACGTTTTCAATTAGTGAGAGATCTGGAGAATGTGCTGGCCAGGACAGCAGTCGAACATTATCTGTATCCAGAAAGGCCCGTACAGGACCTGCAACATGTGGTCGTGCATTATCCTCCTGAAATGTAGGGTTTCACCGGGATCGAATGAAGGGTAGAGCAACGGGTCGTAACACATCTGAAATTTAACGTCCACTGTTCAAATTGCCGTCAATGCGAACAAGAGGTGACCGAGACGTGAAACCAATGGCACCCATACCATCACGCCGGTTGATACGCCAGTGTGACGATGAAAAATACGCGCTTCCAATGTGCGTTCATTGCGATGGTGCCAAACGCGGATGCGACCATCATGATGCTGTAAACAGAATCTGGATTCATCCTAAAAATAACGTTCTGCCATTCGTGCACCCAGGTTCGTCGTTGAGTACACCATCGCAGGCGCTCCTATCTGTGATGCAACATCAAGGGTAACCGCACCCATGGTCTCCGAGCTCATAGTCCATGCTGCTGCAAACGTCGTCGAACTGTTCGTGCAGATGGTTGTTGTCTTGCAAACGTCCCCATTTGTTGACTCAGGGATCGAGACGTGGCTGCACGAGCCATGAGGATAAGATGCCGTCATCTCGACTGCTAGTGATACGAGGCCTTTGGGATCCAGCACGGCGTTAAGTATTACCGTCCTGAACTCACCGATTCCATATTCTGCTAACAGTCATTGGATCTCGACTAACGCGAGCAGCAATGTCGCGATACGATAAACCGCAATCGCGATAGGCTACAATCCAACTTTTATCAAAGTCGGAAACGTGATGGTACGCATTTCTCCTCCTTACACGAGGCATCACAACAACGTTTCACCAGGCATCGCCGGTCAATTGTTGTTTGTGTATGAGAAATCGGTTGGAAACTTTCCTTATGTCAGCACGTTGTAGGTGTCGCCACCGGCGATAACCTTGTGTGAAAGCTCTGAAAAGCTAATCATTTGCATATCATAGCATCTTCTTCCTGTCGGTTAAATTTCGCGTCTGTAGCACGTCATCTTCGTGGTGTAGTAATTTTAATGGCCAGTAGAGTATATAAACGGTTTTCCTCAGGACAAGACTGATTTTGGCGCAGGAAAAGTGACTGTATTTATTGCATAAGTATGGTGACAATACATCATGTTTTTGAAACTTTATTGGCCCTATAACATAGCAGGCTAGTCATGACGGAAAGCGGAGTGGTAATGAGGACGCTATTGTTGGGCTAACCGGCTTAACAGTAATTGGCGACAGTCTGCAGATCAGCGCTTGGCTTCTGGTGGGCACGTTTTTCTCTTGGAGTGCACGGAAATGCAGTGACAGTTTCCCTTTATCTGTATGTTTAGACTCCTGCATTCGTGCCCGGCCGGTCGCGGCCCGTTGGGCTCAGACAGCTGGCAACCGGGACATCGAAAGTTTGTAGCGGTTCTGTCCAAAGATGTTGTTCGGCTGCTGAATAATTTCAATCAAATCTCGATGAAGCGTCCACGACTCTTTCACCAGCACGTCGGCTTCCTCTAACAAAACAGGCTGTCCACAGTCATGGTGGTTATCCGCTATCGCAGATTTACTATGGTGTGCTAATCGCAAATACCGTTCATGTTCTGCTACTCGTGTGTTAAGTGGTCTCCCTGCCTCCTCTACTTATCCAGCTACAGACTCACCACATACATCATATGCTCTTGCAATATTTAGTTCGTTGAGCCGGTGGAGACACAACTAGCGACAGGGAAGTAACGATTTTGCGACGCCTTAGGAGTTCCAAACCAGGAGCAAATTGTATTGTTTCATCAATGTGTTTTGATAATTTAGTTTCTTGAATTTCTGCGTGTTAATTTAATATTTAATATTTAATATTCGTAGTTCTCACGTTTTCTTTTGTATCGTGTGGTGTGCGTACTGTAAGACCTTCGGCACGCACACCATCAGATTATTTGACTTGTCACTCTAGCGAAGTAGGCGAGTGTCAGCAATATGTCTCGTGGTCTTATCGTGGCGTGTTTATCTTCTGCCGTTAGGTCAGACGATAGAAATGCCACTTGCACGCTTAGAGTAACAGATTGACGGTGACCTACTTTAAACAGCACTTGATTAATTTTCACACACATTTATTAAAATAATAACAAGCATAAAAATAACTTAACTTGGTTCTGGATGCTATTTACAATTGACAATCTGAAGTTCCTTTGGTCTTGGTACGTTAATTTTATTCTCACATATCTCTATACATTTATCTTCATGGCTATGTACAGGAATATGATAATCTTATTAGGCGCAGACTGAAACTTGACTATAGATTGGTACAGACTAATGCAGACTGATGCAGACTAACTAATCGGAGGTCTGTACACTCGTTATAATACCTCGCGCGTTCAGGTATCACTCCGCGAGTGTGATCCGCGAGGAGAAAAGGTTCTACGTTAGCAGCAATCTCATTGGCTGCGTTACATATTAATACGCGGATCGGCGGAAGCAGAATTTAGTCCGTCTCTAAGACAGTGCCATCTCGTAGTGCGGAGATGGACGAGCATTGCGCCTGCGCTGTTGTGCTTAGCGGGGCGCGCTCTAGTGGGAAAGTTGTGTATGTGCTGACTACGCGGAACTATGTACACAACATATCGGAACGTAAACCGGTTTTGTGACTTACTACAAGGTCCTGATTAGGAGCGAATTATTTAGTCTCAGCTGAGTGCTTTAGTAGTTCAGTTTTTGAATCTCTGCGTATTAACCTAATTAATGAGACATTTCTTGGGTTTTCCTCCTTGTCTACAGTAGAATTCCGTAGTGCATGTCTATTGTTTTTTGTTTGGCTGAGTAGAGTAGATTTCAACTGTATTTAGAATGGACAGGGACTGTAATTGCTGGGTGTATGCGATCCGAGTTGGACACTTCGCTCTCAGCTGTAGACTGTGATGGCTTTGGTTACACGGCTTGAAACTGCAGTGGAAGGCCATAACTGTTGTGGGCCTGCCCTGGGGTCCAGCGGAAGTCCAGCACATCGAAGTCAGGCGGCCGGTACCTACCGGTGACGAGCCCATTCACAGTTCCCACTGAGGTTGACCCCTCACCCGTGGTCTAATGGGAGATTGCCTCGGCATGGGCAGGCGGCGTAAGGCTTTCCAGGGGCCAACACGTAAGGCCTGCCCGGTTATTCTGACAAACAAGTTGCAGGTGCTGTCTGTGGCCGACACTGTCCCTCAGTCAGATGCAGTCCCTTGTCCCGTTTCAGAGAAAACCTCTCAGGCTGCAAGATCCGGGTCTGTATGCATGTTTCAGAGTGACAGGTAACAGAAATCAGATACCATCCGGTGATTTAAACTGTAGTTCATTCCAAGAATGGCGATACTGTCATTCTTGCGTTCTTTAAATAGAGAGAGATGTTACTGCAACGCTGTTGCCCATCAAGCGAGATAATGATCACTAAGTATAGTGCCAAATTGCGTAAAAACACGATATTTGCTTTTCCCGCTGCTACTAAGAACACTAAGGAGGTATTATCGACAAAATTAACTTGTCCTTGATAGTTTTTGCTCCGTTTGTGTGACCTGATATCATTGGGTGAAGGAGTACAGTAATGCTTGTCGAAAATGTTTCTTGATTGCGATAAAAATTAAATTACTTTGCTGATTACCAGGATACGATTGGCTAACAAGCGTCTTCAGGTTATGCTTACTAAAGAATCAGTATCTTTGTACAATGCTGGTAACAACACCGTAGATACTATGTGTAACTCCGATGATGTTTACTGAAGAACTAGTATCAAAGTACACAGTTGACAGTAAGGGCATCAGTACTACGTGTAAATCATGATGTTTCCCACATTTTACTAAGCATTTAGTAAGCATGATTCTGAGTTACACATAATAAAGTTGGTTTTGTGACCAACATCGTACTTAGAGACTAATTGCTTACCACCCATAATCTGAAGATGCAGGTTAATAGATCGGAACTCATAATCTACATATAATAATTTTATTTGTTATTGTAATCAAGACTAACAACAATTTCTAAGAAACGGTATATTCTTCGTCAGCTATGACCCAGAAATTGAACTCTCTCAAATCGGCCACGAACAGCTATGATGGCTCATCGTCTGTGTACATGGCGTATAATACCTGATGCGCAAAACTTAAGGACAAAGCCAACTTCCGCAGGGTGTGTGACTACCAAGTGACAGGCTTGGATCATACATAGATAGAAGTGCTACACTATAGCACATACACTAACTGAAGGAACAAACGTAATGAGACCAACGGAGATGACGATTTTATTCAAAGACAATAATTATCCTGAAGTTACTGCGGTTCGTGATGCAAAAGACCATGGACAGTACTGCATGCTCTGCAAAGTGCTCCGCTATCTGTATGAAAGAAAACTGGCTGCGATTACTAACCAGAGATCTTATCGAGCAGAATACTGAGGATTATATTATGTCGGAAGGAACTGTTAGGGAACTATTTCATTGATTAGTGTCACATTATATTAAAAAAATTCACGAATGTTAGTCGTTTACATTGGAAAAGCTGGAAATAATCATGCGACAGTTTCTGAAATAAATGAAACTGAGTTTTCAGGTAACTACATTTCCCAAGATGACGGAATAATAGTTTGTAGCGTAGGCACCAAATACACTGTCAGTAACCCATAGCTGGAAGAAAATTACACAAACTAAAATGGTGGATGAAATGAGGTTACAGGTTAATCGGTGAAATGGTGTAATGTACCGAATTCACTTTCGACAGAGTCGGTGAAAGATTTCTCCGCAAATCGAACTGAAAGCTAGCCAGAAAATGACGGAAAAATGTATAATCAATAAAAAAGCACGATAACTAACCCTTTTTAGAGAACGTGTTGAACATACTTTACAGAATTAAAAGTTTTAGTCTTTCTTTCTCGCTCCCCCGTCGTAGCTTCGAGTCCTCCCTCGGGCATGGGTGTGTGTGTCGTCCTTAGCGTTAGTTAGTTTAAGTTAGATTAAATAGTGTGTAAGCTTAGGGACCGATGACCTCAGCAGTTTGGTCCCATACGACCTTATCACGACTTTCCAATTTTCCTTTCTTTCTCTCTCTACTTCGGGCAGCAATGAGTAGTGTTAAGTGACGCTGAGTTTGACATGTAAGGTGTGTATCAGTGAGGAACAGTTTGTAAATTTAAGTTTCCTGTTGTGAATCTTCTACACGGGAAGGTTCTTAATCTTTGAGATATTCGTACTGCACGAATAACTTGAGTATGTGACAAATATTCGATATAAGGAACATTATGCAGAACTTGCTTGCTCTGTATTTGCAAACTTGAACTGCTGATGCGTTTGTGTGTGTGTGTATGTGTGTGTGTGTGAGTGAGTGAGTGAGTGAGTGAGAGAGAGAGAGAGCGAGAGAGTGAGAGAGGGGAGGGGGGGAGAGGAAAAAGAAAGAGAGAGTGAGTATATTATTTATCAAGTTATTGTGAGAATCTTTATGCACTGCTTTGTGGAAAGTCTGTTCATAGATTCCATTTTTTGCTGAGAGCTTATGGCAAATCAAGCTACATTTTAGTACATACTGTTTAATACAAAACTAGCAAACACTCCACGTATCTGTCTAATCTGATTTACCAATATTAGGGATAGTATGAAGAATCTCGAGAAGATAAAGCACGTGTGTTAAAAGGTTTAGTAACAGAGAAATTGTACAGACCCACCGAAAACTCTGTCACCTAAACGGTGTATGTTAAAATATCTAATTACAATATTCACTATAATAATATCAGTGTTTAATGATATCAGACGGTTTTTTTTATTTTTTTTCGTGGCATGTACATCAAGGTGATTTGTCGAGCGCTCAAATTTATAGATGGCGCGACTCAAGTTTTTCACGTCGCCGATAGCAATACCTACCCGGTCGACGGCCTTTCTTTGCAACAATGAGCCTGAAGCTACACCATGTCTCTTGTGGCGATTATCATTCTATAATGAATTAACTGAATGAATAATGGATGTAACTAATGTGTTTATAATTTAATTCAGTGTCTTCTTGGTCAGGCTAGAATCAAGCTATATTTTTAAGAAATTAGTTAAGAGACTTCTGTTACGTGGCACACCACCGTATACATCTAAATAAACTCCGTGTGTTTGTAGAAATAGCTATTACTCATTGAATTATGCATACTACCTGTTGTGTCTACTAAAAAGTGTTTCTAATTTTAACCTACCGTGGGATTTTTGAAACAACTGGTTACGTATATTCAAAAAAAATTATTTTTTTTTGTGTGAAATGCTAAAAGTTTGGATGCTACCTTTAGTTTTCTAATACTTATTTAAGGTTCCCTTACTGAACAATATTTTTATTGTTCAAAGAATGGCATAGATTATAAACTGTATGTGTATGAAAGAGACGTATTCTGATTACCTGAAAGTAAACACGAAAGCTGAAAACTTAATCTTAAATACGAGGGTTGTCCAGAAAGTAAGTTCCATTCGGTCGCGAAATGGACATCACAGTGAAAACCCGATGAAGCTTTGAACAGATGTGTTGGGCAGTGTCTCTAGTATGACCGCCGATCACATCAAGATGCTCTTTTCAGTTGTGAGCGCACTGTGAGCGAGTAAAGGTGCCTAGAACAACAATGTCTCCCGCAAAGTAGGAGGGCCTGCTGAGAGGCTTCGCCTTCATGAATGCAGCCCACCTAACACAACTGCCACGCACTTCCTTCTTCATGGCAATTTTCAGCCGCATTCTGCAGGGGCAGTGAAGACGCTCCTGCAGCCTTTTCGATAGGAAGGATTCGGTCACCCACAACACAGCCCTACTTGGTTTGTCCTGAGTATCATCTCTGTTCACATGAAACGATAGATGCGGAGACAACACTTGGGCGCAGGCTACGTGCTATAGACCAGCGTAGAGAATTATCGGAAACCACAGGCAGTTGCCTTCTACGACGATGGAAATTTGGGACAACGCTCTGAAAAATGTCTACGTCGGAGCGGCGACTATGTAGAGAAGTATCTGGAAAGTGTAGCTAACTTTTGCAAATAAAATGTTTTTGATTTGTCACTGTGGTTTCCATTTAGCGTCCGATCGGAACTTACTTGCTGGACAACCCTGGTATAAACGCTAGCGAGAAACAAGCGTTTCATCGTATTTGGTTGAGCACATAATTGAATATTATTTTTAGTTATCTGGGTAACGAATATAATAAGAAAACTGAACGCTAAGGTAACTTCTGGTGCAAATTATAGAAAAGACTTTTTCTTCGTTATCTTATACTTTCTCAAATCAAGTGAAGCCGCAAACATTCATGTAATTAACGATGTATTGTCCTAAAGTGTTAAAAAACAGCAGACTTTGTGGTGGGGACAGGACAGCACACGTTCGGTATACACTCCTGGAAATGGAAAAAAGAACACATTGACACCGGTGTGTCAGACCCACCATACTTGCTCCGGACACTGCGAGAGGGCTGTACAAGCAATGATCACCCGCACGGCACAACGGACACACCAGGAACCGCGGTGTTGGCCGTCGAATGGCGCTAGCTGCGCAGCTTTTGTGCACCGCCGCCGTCAGTGTCAGCCAGTCTGCCGTGGCATACGGAGCTCCATCGCAGTCTTTAACACTGGTAGCATGCCGCGACAGCGTGGACGTGAACCGTATGTGCAGTTGACGGACTTTGAGCGAGGGCGTATAGTGGGCATAAGGGGAGGCCGGGTGGACGTACCGCCGAATTGCTCAACACGTGGGGCGTGATGTCTCCACAGTACATCGATGTTGTCGCCAGTGGTCGGCGGAAGGTGCACGTGCCCGTCGACCTGGGACCGGACCGCAGCGACGCACGGATGCACGCCAAGACCGTAGGATCCTACACAGTGCCGTAGGGGACCGCACCGCCACTTCCCAGCAAATTAGGGACGCTGTTGCTCCTGGGGTATCGGCGAGGACCTTTCGCAACCGTCTCAATGAAGCTGGGCTACGGTCCCGCACACCGTTAGGCCGTCTTCCGCTCACGCCCCAACATCGTGCAGCCCGCCTCCAGTGGTGTCGCGACAGGCGTAAATGGAGGGACGAATGGAGACGTGTCGTCTTCAGCGATGAGAGTCGCTTCTGCCTTGGTGCCAATGATGGTCGTATGCGTGTTTAGCGCCGTGCAGGTGAACGCCACAATCAGGACTGCATACGACCGAGGCACAGGGCCAACACCCGGCATCATGGTGTGGGGAGCGATCTCCTACACTGGCCGTACACCACTGGTGATCGTCGAGGGGACACTGAATAGTGCACGGTACATCCAAACCGTCATCGAACCCATCGTTCTATCATTCCTAGACCGGCAAGGGAACTTGCTGTTCCAACAGGAAAATGCACGTCCGCATGTATCCCGTGCCACCCAACGTGCTCTGGAAGGTGTAAGTCAACTACCCTGGCCAGCAAGATCTCCGGATCTGTCCCCCATTGAGCATGTTTGGGACTGGATGAAGCGTCGTCTCACGCGGTCTGCACGTCCAGCACGAACGCTGGTCCAACTGAGGCGCCAGGTGGAAATGGCATGGCAAGCCGTTCCACAGGACTACATCCAGCATCTCTACGATCGTCTCCATGGGAGAATAGCAGCCTGCATTGCTGCGAAAGGTGGATATACACTGTACTAGTGCCGACATTGTGCATGCTCTGTTGCCTGTGTCTATGTGCCTGTGGTTGTGTCAGTGTGATCATGTGATGTATCTGACCCCAGGAATGTGTCAATAAAGTTTCCCCTTCCTGGGACAATGAATTCACGGTGTTCTTATTTCAATTTCCAGGAGTGTATGAGCTATTTTCACCATCAACGTTTGTTGCATCTGAAAGGACAATGTTTCACCATAAAGGATATGTACGCGGCAGTTGATTTCCTGTCCGACAGTTTCAATATTCACCGGCAGTCAAAACACTTACGGCAGACAGGAGAAACGAACAAACAAATAGCCAAACGTGTTGTGGCTACACTTTACCTGTTCTGATAACAAAAAATGCTCACCCGGAAACATACGGCAACGAATATGAACGCACAGTCATCCATCATGAGAACACACCAAATTATTGACCACACGGTGCCTTGAGACTCACCAGAGAACCGAAATCGACAGTACACAGTTAAGTGATATTCACCTGTTGCACGGCACGGTACGAACCAACAGAGGGTTGTTGAGAGCTCCAACGTCAGGAGCGTTATGGGCCCCCTTAGGAACATGGCTGCCAAGGAGGGGAAGGAAGGCAGAAAGCCTGGGGGAGTCATTCCGGATGTGAAAAGGGTGCTTCCAGATGCCATGAAGAGTACAGGGTGCAGCCGAATGCAGGCGGTGGCCCATGTCGGTACCAGTGACGTGTGTCCCTTTGGATCGAAGGAGATTCTGTCTGATTTCGGGCGGTTAGCGCAAATGGTAGAGACCGCCAGTCTTGTTTGCGAGATTAAGGCGGAGCTTACCATCTGCACCATCGTCGAAAGAACCGACTGTGGTCCTTTGGTGCAGAGCCGAGTGGAGCGTCTGAATCAGGGGCTCAGGCGGTTCTTTGATCGTGTATACTGCAGGTTCCTTGACTTGTGCCATCGGGTGGTGGGTTTCCGGGTTCCTCTTAATAGGTCAGTAGTCCACTACACACAAGAGGTGGCTACACGGGTAGCGGAGGCTGTATGGAAGGGACTGGGCAGTTTTTATAGTTTTAGAGTGTGTCTGGAAAACACAGAAAGGGCGTCCGTCTAAAAAGGGGACAGGTAAAATACAGTAAGGTAGTTGTGGAAACGATCGGTATTGTAGATGTAAATCGTCGTAGCTGTGTTTGGAAAGAACCAGAGCTCAGTCCTAATAGAAAGGACTGAAGCTCAAATAGTTATAGGTACGGAAAGCTGGCTAAAGCCGGAAATAAGTTCGGCCGAAATTTTCTCAGACGACCTAACAGAGTTCAGAAAGGATAGATTAAATACAGTTGGTGGTGCAGTATTTATTACTGTCAAAGTAGTTTTCCTTGTAGTGAATTTGATGTAGATAGTTTCCGCGAAATAGTATGGGTGGAGGTTATACTTGACAATCGGATTAAACTATTAATTGGATCGTTTTACCGACCCCCCGACTCAGAAGATATAGTTGCTGAACAATTCAAAGAAAACTTGAGCCTCCTTTCAAATAGGTACCCCACTCATACAATTATAGTCGGTGGCGACTTCAATCTACCCTCTATATGCTGGAAAAATTATACGTTTAAAGCCGGTGGCAGGCGTGAAACGTCATCCGAAATTGTACTGAATGCTTATTCAGAAAATTATTTTGAACAATTACTCATAAGCCCACTCGAAGCGCAAATGGTTGCGAAATCATACTTGTCCTCTTAGCAACAAATAATCATGGGCAAATAGTGAGTATCAAGACGAATAGAGGTATTTGCGACCACAAGACAGTTACTGTTAGGCTGAATACTTACAACCATCAAACAGAAGCGCAAAGTACATCTATTTAAAAAAAAAGCTGATAAAAATGCTCTTAACTTCTTTTTAAGTGACAGTCTCCACTCCTTCCGATCTGATCACGTAAGGGTAGAAAAGATATGGAATGATTTCAAAGAGATAGTATCGGCGGCAATTGAGAGATATATACTGTATAAATCAATAAGTGATGGTACTGATCACCCATGGTACACAAAACGGGTCAGATCGCAGTTGCATACCAAGGAAAAAAGCATGCCAAATTTAGAAGAACGTCGGCAGGGGTGGCCGAGCGGTTCTAGGCGCTACAGTCTGGAACCGCACGACCGCTGCTGTCGCAGGTTCGAATGCTGCCTCTTGCATGGATGTGTGTGATGTCCTTATATTAGTTAGGTTTAAGTAGTTCTAAGTTCTAGGGGACTGATGACCTCACAAGTTAAGTCCCATAGTGCTCAGAGCCATTTTAAAAGAACGCAAAATCCCAAGATTGGAAAAGTTTTGCAGAATTTCGAAATATAGCGCGTACTTCAATGACGGATGCTTTTAATAATTTCCACAACGAAACTATGTCTCGGAATCTGGCAGAAAACCCAAAGATATTCTGGACATACATAAAAAACACCAGTGGCAAGACGCAATCAATACCTTCGCTGAGAGATAAGAACGGTGAAGTAACTGATGACAATGTCACTAAAGCAGAATTATTGGGCACGGTATTCCGATACTCCTTCACAAAAAAAAGAAGACCCGAAGTAAATATTCCTGAATCCAACCAAGAACAACTGCCAAGATGAGAAACATAGAGGTAGATATTCTCGGTGTACCAAAGCAGCTTAAATCACTTGATAGAGGCAAGGCTCCCGGTCCAGATTGTATACCAGTCAGGTTCCTTTCAGAGTATGCTGATACAATAGCTCCATAATTAGCAAATATACATAACAATTCGCTCACAGAAAGTTCCATACGTAAAGACTGAAAATTGCTCAAGTGACACCAACAACCAAAAACGGAAATAGGAGTAATCCGCTGAATTAAGGGCCCATATCACTAACGTCGATTTGTAGTAGGGTTTTGGAACATATACCGTACTCGAACATTATGAGTTACCTATAAGAAAACGATTTATTGACACATACTCAGAACGGATTCAGGATACGTTATTCTTGTGAAACACAACTGGCTCTTTATACTCATGAAGTAATGAGTGCTATCGACAGGGGATGTCAAATTGATTACATATTTTTTGCTTTCGAGAAGACTTTCGACACCGCTCCTCACAATCGTCTTCTAACCAAACTGCGTCCCTGGAGAATATCACCTCAGTTGTACGACTGGATTCGTGATTTCCTGTCAGAAAGGTCACAGTTCGTAGTAATATACGGGAAGTCTTCGAGTAAAATGAAAATAATATCCGGCGTTCCCCAAGGAAGTGTTATAGGTCCTCCATTGTTCCTGATCTGTATTATCACATGAGACCATCTGAGTAGCCGCCTTAGATTGTTAGCAAATGATGCTGTCATTTACCGTCTTGTAAAGTCATCAGATGACCAAAACGAATTGCAAAACGAGTTAGATAAGATATCTGTATAGTGCGAGAAGTGGCAATTGACCCTGAATAAAGAAAAGTGTGAAGTTATTCATATGAGCACTAAAAGAAATCAGCTAATTTTCGATTACGCGATAAGTCGCACAAATCTGATGGCTGTAAATTAAAATAAATACGTAGGAGTTACAATTAGAAATAACCTAAACTGGAACGATCACATAGATATTGTTGTGGGTAGAGAAAACCAATGACTGCGATTCATCGGCAGAAAACTTAGAAGGTGCAACAGATCTACTAAAGAGACTGCTTACACCAGGCTTGTCTGCCCTATTCTGGAGTATTGCTGTGCGGTGTGGGATCCGCATCATGTGGGACTGACGGATGACATCGAAAAAGTACAAAGAAGGGCGGCTCGTTTTGTACTAACGCGAAATAGGGGAGTGGCAAACATTAAAACAAAGTCGTTTTTCGTTGGTAGGGGATCTTCTCATGAAAGTTTACTCACCAGTTTTCTCCTTCTACTGCGAAAATATTCTGTTGCCACCCACCTACATAGGCAGAAATGATCATCACGATAGAATAAGAGAAATCAGGGCCCACACAGAAAAATTTAACTGCTCCTTTTTCCTGTGCTCCTTTCGAGAGTGGAACGGTAGAGATATAGCTTGAAGGTGGTTCACTGAACCCTATGATAAACCCTTTATTGTGAATAGCAGAGTAATCACGTAGCTGTAGATGTAGATGAAGGCAAAGTAGCACCAACAAGGGTCCCATGTACAACACTGAAGCTGACGCCCTGGAGCAAAACTGCTGAATGCGTGCGGAAAGATGACATGCAGATACTTCAAATGCAAAATTAAAAACCGAAAGATTCTAAATAAATATCAGAGAGAGAGAGAGAGAGAGAGAGAGAGAGAAGAGCAGTTTTCTATTGCGAGGGAGAGTTCGACTGCAACCCGTTTTATGGAGAAACCAATAAACTTGCATCTGGCTGCCTACTTCGGAGGCTGCCTGTAATATTTAAGACATATTAAATATCAACGCTATACTGAGTACAGCCAACTGTTTGTACTAATTAGAATATTTTCCATAAAAGATTCACGTTGAATCGTAAAGATTAATATTTACCTCGGCTATATCACAATTTTTCCCTCGTGTATTTGTACCTAAGCTACTCTATGGTGTAGCAAATACACAAACAGTTCTAAGATATATATTGTAATGTAAACGATCTTTATGAAATATCTTATGGGAAACTTTCTGCACAATATTTGACTGTCGATTGTGGAATTTTGTCATGTTTTTATAAAATGTGGGGCCTTGTCTTACGTTTAATGGTACGTTTTCTCTACCACATAAGGCTAGGATTGCGGAAACATTCTTCGAAAAAAACGGCTAGTATCACCGATTTCCCGATCTGCAAGTTCGTTCGACAAGTCGCCCGCGAACTATTTTGAGGAATAGCTGTTTTGCAAATTTTTCTTATGGTTCTTCGGCCACCAATATTGATGCTTTGTGTACTAGCGTTCAAGAGTGTGTTATTCTACATATTCAGGCCCCTCTTTCATTCCTCGCTGAATAATCTAAATCTTTAAGCCTAATAAAACGAAAAAAAGTATAATTTCTAAATTTTTCAAAAAATTAACCTTTATTATCATAGTCAGCAACGAATAAAAGATGGAAGTTTCAAAAAGTAAAGACAAATTGTTTTAAGTAGGTGGTTTCACTTAGGAACCACATGGACACACTGTTTTCTGCCACCCATATTTGAAAGCTAATTCACCTTTTTTTAGACTCAATCGCACATCTGAACACTATCACTGACTCATAATGCCTACAACAAATTACAGTTCTAAATAATAAGGAAAAATGGGCATAAAATTTAATAAATTTTATATCAAAACTACATCTGCCTCAGCAGTTTCATTTTGAAACTACTCATAACAGCAGTAATACAAAACTTAAATTTAAGTTATATTAACTTTAGGTACACTACTGTGACAGTCAGTTATCTTCTCAATATGGCCACTATAAAAAAGTGATTCCAAAATCTACTACAATCACGCAGTGCAATCTCCGCGCCGACACTTCCTTTGAATACTGTAAGTGACTGCTACAACGCACTAAATTCGTAAAAATACCTCAGCGAACCAATAGATATCTGTGTCTTGCAACAGTATTGGTGGTTTAATGCTAAAGGCTCTGGTACTTAGAAAAAACAATGAAACGGTAATTTCAGTCAGAAAGCACTGATTTTCAGAACCCTGTGATTCAAGTACATATGGGTTTCACAGCATACTGAAATTAGAAAATTAAGAAATTATTAGCAGCTAAGTAAATCTGATAATTTTTGCCTTATCGCATACCTTATTTTTTATATAACATTCATCACTGTCACATTTATCCTTCTAATCCTTATAGTTCTCCCAAAAGTTGCTATATCTTAAAAGAATCAAACGTTGTATATCCAGTAAAGTACAAATCTCAAATTAGATCAAAGAAGACGTATGCATAACTCTCAATGACAAAAACAGAAAGGAATTGCTAACGTAATCTTATACCACAATGCCGTTGGTCCCTGAAATATGGCTACCAGACATGACGAAAATGAATGCCTAATCCTAAACGCAAAGGTGACCTTTTTGTTTGGGGGCGGGTGAAGGGACGACGGAGTGATGTAGCAGAGTGGCTAGATGACTGTGCTCTCCCGTTCCCCTACGTAAAATAGAGCGAATGCTCGGATATTTCCTTCGAAAAGGACATTATTTCTTTCTTCTTGCCTTATCATAACCCAGATTATACTTTCCTAACGGCACTGACGTCAGTGGAACATATTCCAACCTTCCTTCATTTCTTAACTGTCGAGCAGTCGTTAAAGAACATATCACAAGGAAAGGAGACTGGAGAAGACCAGGCATTCTTTCAAAGAAACCATGAGCAGATAAACGAATATATAAAATTAAACAAACAACGTCGAAAGTACGTATAGATGTAGCCATGATTGTCACGCCGTCCGTGAAATGCTCACATAAAAAAGTATAAGAAAGAAGACGAAATAAAATTAGACCTAATGAAATATTCAACAGCTGTGTGTTTGTGTGTAAGTGTTTGTGTGTGTGCCCGTGCTCAACAGACAAAAACTTCAGGTGAAAAACAACGGGAAACATTCCTATGCACAAAAGGCACCATTGCATGCCCTATGGACTATATTTGTTTATCTATATGATCTTCACGTCTCTGGTTCATGTTCTATTCGAATCGATAGCATACATTAATCCATTACTAAGGGCGCAGTTAGAATTTCTGTACGAAATATTCCTCGGGGAAAAAATAAAACAATATTATAAAATAGCCTCTACACAGATAGGATATTTGTAAGTAATTCAGCAACTCTACCCTACGGCCATCTAACTAATTCTGCTTCAGTCGTTTTCGCACGCCATTCTTTAATAGAACGTTTTATTTCCACGAGATTACGTTTGCACTTATCACTCATAGTTCGAATGTCATAATTAGAAATCATTGTTATAGGAATCGACACATGTAAACTCCATATGCATATCTTTGATGAGACTGAAACGCACAACGTCCCGTCGCAGCGAAACTAAGCAGAGCCGATAGAAGAAAGACGAAGAAGTTGATTTTTTTTTCATTAATTGCTCAGCGTTTGTAGACTATTGCTAGCCTTCCATAGCACTAGTGCCATAGGATTATTTGAGAGGGTAAGAAAGAAATTTCGACGAAAGAACCCTCGAACTTTGTCTTATTGGAAACACTACAATAATTAATATTTCGAACGCGAAAATAATTTAGAAGTGGCTGCAATGGAATTAGTATAATTCTCTCTCTCTCTCTCTCTCTCTGTCTTTCAGTTCCACATTCGCTCAGCCTTATTTTCGCCCGTGCTTGTGTTGTAACCGTGAACAGTCTACCAGATCAACGCAGTTAGCTATGGCCATGAAACAAGTTACGACGACAGTTCGGGAAGTAACAGACGTTTCGTGGCAGGATGTTCGGTACGATGCAGAGATCTGCTTAGAGCAGCTCGTACTGCAGTCCTGTTCAATAGAAACAAGTTGTGGCAATAAACTAAAGATTTGCAAATACTGCTCACCGATATAAATTGGTCCTTGTAAGAGAAAATTATTACACCTTGTAATGCCAACCGTCGGCTGTTTTCACTATTTGAGTAAATTATAAAGAATGGAGCCATTCTCAGTATTAATGTACCAAACTAGGGAAAGAGATGTTAGATTTGTTGTGTGAACCGCTGAGAATCCAGACTGTCTGTTCATAGTCATGAACCAAATTTGGAAGAATTTGGAGTAGGAATAAAAGATCAAGGAGAAGAAATAAAATCTTTGAGGTTTTCTGATAACATTGTCAGTAAAGGAATTAGAAGAGCAGTTGAACGGAATGGACCAAATATTGATAGGAGGATGTAAGACGAACATTAACGAAAATAAAATATTGTTAACGGTATGTAGTAGAATTAAATTAAATAACCCTAGAGGATTATATTAAGAAACGGGGCACTAAAACTGGTAGATCAGTTTTGCTATATGGGGAGTAAGATAACTGATGGTGGCCGAAACAGAGAGGATATAAAATGTAGACCGCCAATACCAAAAAAGTTTGTGAAGAAGAATAATTTGTTAACTTGGAATACAGATTTAAGTGTTAGGAGCTCAGTTGACGTATCTCACGGTAAAGGTAATACTATACAGGGCATTTCACGTAAAATGAAGCATCCCTTTTCATTTCATAAACAATTCCAGACACCCAAACGAGGTTTTCGGCAAATGAGCGTATGCTAAGGGATATATATTTTGATATTTAATAATTTTTTTTAATTCACTCCTGTCCCGATCGAGATATTGAAGAGTATCATTCTTTTAAATAGCATGGTGTACTTTTTTAACGGTATCCGAAAGCGCTTGAAAAGATCAGTACAATGGTATTATGATTGTTAATGTTGAGTTTGAAACTTTTTGTAAAATAATCCGAGAAATATTCTTAAAACGAAGGGCAAGCCTTACGGAATCGTCCGTTGCGTTGAAAAACGGTCATGGCAGGCTACGTCGTTGTCTGAAGCCTTTCCACTCTTCAGTCCTCTGCACTTCAGAGGTAACGGGAACTGTGTCGGTTATAGACAGGCCATATCTGCTTCAACATGCCTTGCATGCTGGCATGTACACCAACGAGCAGAATTTAGGCGAATACTTGCACGAGACGCATTGCCAAATAACTTACGCAAATAGAAGACGCCAATGACATTCCTCTGGCTGCAGAGGTGTGTCACTCGCATCCTGCATCGACATAAGATTCACCTGTGATTACATTAGGCTCTATAAAGTTTGTTGGTTTGCTCTGCATCGATTGAGAGACGACGCTCCGTTTTCCCAACATATACTCTTTACCGACGAAGCAACGTTTATGAAACACGGTTACGTAGTGCACTACTGGGCAGCTGAAAATACAGGTTGGCTTCGTCAGTTACAACAACAACAACGACAGTGAAGCGCAAACCCAATGCTGCGGCATCACAGGGAATTCCGTTTTGGGAGCTTGTTTCATCACAGGGATGTTAAACAGAAATACTCGCACGTATGCACACTTTTCTCCCAAAATTGCATCTGTTCTTTTGAAAGACGTATCATTGTGTAAGTGACAGTGTATGTGGTGCCAACACGACTGCTCGCTTTCCCCGTGTTGCAACGCAAATACTAAATGAAAAGTTTTCTGATCGTTGTATAGGACGGAGTGCTGCTGTACGATGGTTGTGCAGATCTCTTGATTTGACTCCTGCTGATTTCTCTCTATGGTGTGCACTGCAAGATGCAGTCAATCATGAAGTCGCAACTACACCAGACAATATGCGCCGTCGAATCGCCATAGCATGCAACGGTGTATCATCGAATTTACTTTCATCTGTCCATGTGTCTCTCGAACGCCGACTGCAAATGTGTCTTGCAGTCGATGATAAACAATTTGAGTACATACTCAAGTAAAGTATTTGCTTTGTGGGTGACATGTCATCAGTCATTCTGTATAAACTGTTTAATTTATGTGAGGCATCTTGCGTCCAATTACAATAGCGAGTTGTATTTACAGTCACATTTGTCTGACAGCAGATGATTTACTCTAGGAGCATTCAGGCATCTCCAGGCAAAGGCTGGTCACGTATTAGTATTTTTCTTCAAATCTGAAAACGTTAAAACAGTAGCTTCCGTTTACTTTGAATACTGTTGTATATCATTATAAAGTATGAATGACCGACGTTTCTGTTTAGGCTTTGGTCAGTAAGCAGCATCGGAAAGGGCTTAAATTAAAATCTGCCTGACGAAACTATAGCTGCTTCCATACAAACTCGGAAACATATAAACGTCTCAAATGATGCTCCTAAGCCCCGTCTCACGCACCAGAAGCTAGTAGATAACGTAGTTTTATTTACAGAAATCGTAGCCGATCCGTCGTATAGTAAGTGAGGTTCTATGTTAGCGACGTAGGCCTGTCTTACTGCATATAACGCCGGAGCCTCACATGAGAACGCCGCTTGGCTTTGTTTACACCGCAGTGTCTGGCCTCATTGCTTTCCAATTTCAGTGCATTTCAAGAATTCTTTTGTGAAGAGTTTCAGTCTCAACTTTAATAAGCATTGTATCATTGTACTCGTCTTCTAAAGTTCTTTCGGATGTCGTTTAAAGAAAAGTACATCGTTGTATTTAAAAAATCGTACGTGCGTCAATAACTCGATAGATACTGGAGTTATGACGCTTTATCACACACCAAAGTACATGCTCTTTAGCATACTATCGTATGCCAGGAACCTCGTTTTGATACCTGGAACCTTTCACGAAATGAGGTGTTATGTCTTACGTGACTCACTGTGTATAACACTGTTGTGGAACGTTGTATAGTGTAAGCTATACTGTCGAGTATGTCAGTTATGAACACACCTTGTATTATTGTATTCCTCTGCATATTTACCTGTTTTTATCTTACAGTAACATTATTGTCGAGTAAGACGAAATGTGTACCTATAATGGTCATTGTTGACGCCAATACTTATACTAATGTGGTATGTAATACTTTTACTTTTCCCTCTGTTAACTCATATTACATATTAAAGTCTAATATCCGATTGTAGCTTACACCTGACGCAGTTTCAGATTTGAAAATACCAATTGGTTTTGACTCACAAGAAAGCCTGTGTAACACTGTCCGAAACGTGGGTCGCTTTAGTGACACTTATTTACGATATGACGTGGTACTATAGACGGGAACGGTCATTTTCAATGAACCAGGATGTTTATTTTAGGGCTGTCATAGACTTTGAGCTGTCCTTCATCGACATCGTCATGATGAGTGACCTTTAAACACTTTAAACGCCGAGCGAGGTGACGCAGTGGTTAGCACACTGGACTCGCATTCGGGAGGACGACGGTTCAGTCCCGCGTCTGACCATCGTGATTTAGGTTTTCTGTGATTGCCCCAAACCTCTTCAGGCAAATGCTGGGATGGTTCCCTTGAAAGGGCATGGCCGACTCCCTTCCCCATCCTTCCCTAATCTGATGAGACCGATAACCTCGCAATTTGGTCCCTTCCCCCCAAATCAACTCAACCCCAACTCTCGTCTTGCAAATGACACCAGCTGTGTTCACCGGGTTCACATATGTTCCTGACCTAAACACTCAGGCACTATTTGAGCCTCAACAAAGGAAAAAAAGCAGTAATACAAAGTAAAAAGATGTACTTACTTTTTCTGTCAGTGATTTCCACATTAGGAGCAAATTTAAGATAGAACCGCCAAAACATTTTACAATCACGTGGCACACCCTCTGTGCTGACTGTTGGTCTGAACGGTGTTATTGACTGCTGTAACGCGCAACGTTCGAAGAAGTTTCTCAGTGAACCACTAGACGTCTCTGTCTTGTAACAGCCAGAAACCACTATACTCAGACGGTTTATCCCACAGAAGCGTCTGTGAGTAGTTGGAACATAACATTAATCGTAGTAATCAACATGCCCGCAATTTAGTAGCTAAATCTCCGCTGTCTAGTAGTCAACCAGTGCCTTCTAGTGGATACGGAATACGTAAAGAACCTTGTGGACTCTGTTCCGCACCGAATTGAGGCCATTATCAAAGCTAGAGGAGTTCACGGTATTAGGGCGATGTGTACTTGGATGAGTTTTATTGGGTCGGATGTGGTTATTTCACCTTTAAATTGCAGCACAAACCTTCTCTTTTTCCGCCTAGAAAAACTGGAACTACATCCAGAGCTCCCACCACTTGGTCGCGTTCTGCCGACATCTGTCCAGCGGGCGGCGCGACAGAGGAACAGGACTCTCCGCTGCTCGCTCGGCTTCGTAGCACGGCAGGTGTCAGGGGTGGGGAGGCGGGGAGGGGGGGAGGGGGTCTGCTGACTAGGCGGCCACCTCAGCGGGAGTTGCACAGCGGCTGAGATCAGCGCCCTCTTGCTCTCCTGACCTCACTGATTGTCAGCAATTGGCCGAGCGCGAGCACCGGCCCGTCGGCCCGTTCGCCGTGAGCAGTCGAACCTGTCATTCATTACGTATGCGACGACCTCCGCTACGGACATTACCTACTCACAGACTAGAGCAGTTGTGCCCAACCTTTCTGAAACCACTGCCTCTGAGTGCAATCCGGTATTAGCTGGTGCCACCCCCTCTCCCTTCCAACCCGCACACCTTTCCCCCACGATCATCATTAGCGCCCAACATCCCTTCAGATGGAAAAAAATTTCTTTCGTACACACTTACTTCTAAAATGTCGAAAGGTAGATTATATTTAATTTTTGTACCTATTTTATTAAACCATAACGTAATAATGAGATGATTGGTGCTGCTTACTTCTAACAACACTTTTTTATTGAATCGGAAGCAAATCTTAGTGCATGGCAACACTCCACACTGAGAGCAGACACGTGTCACAAATGTTTCAAATGGCTCTAAGTACTATGGGACTTAACATCTGAGGTCATCAGTCCCCTAGCCTTAGAACTACTTAAACTTAACTAACCTTAGACATCACACACATCCGTGCCCGAGGCAGGATTCTAACCTGTGACCGTAGCAGCAGCGCGTTTCTGGACTGAAGCGCCTAGAACCAATCGGCCACAGCAGCCGGCTATACGTGTGACAGAACATGATACGTCTTCACCTTTCCTCGCTGTAGCGACTCTTTCTTCACCCACCATTTGAACCATCATCATCACCTCACTAAAGAAACTACGACACACATTTGCGACCTTATTTTGGGTTCTATAGTTTCTCTAGGCCTTGTACTGCGTGTACTATATCATCTCAAACATTCACTGATGATCTGAAATTTATTTCAGATGCTACCAAGAGGGCTTTGATAATATTCTCGTATTTGTTTACGTAGTGCCTTTTCTCCTCACTCTCAGATACCAGTGGAATTTTCGAGGGTAGAAATTCTTCTTTTAACCGATGACCTCAACAGAAGAAAGGCGGAAATTATCTGGTCAGGCAGATATTAACAAAAAATTCACATATGGCAAGTTAAATGGTGATATAGCATCAAGAAAAGATGTGTAATTTATGAATGAAGTGATTCAAGTGTGCCTCACTGGAGGTGAATGACAGTGAGCTGATGACCGTTCAGTTTTCCCAGATTGCTGATCAAAGGAATTGTTCTTGCAACTGAACAGCCGGAAATGTGTGACCGATGTTTCGTCGTCACATATACTACGTAACAATGAAGCTCACGTTGGACACAGGATAATATGCTTTCCTGTGCGTAATTTAAAGTGTCTGCAAGAAACATAATTGAAAAAGGAATGTGGAGGCAAAATATAAACATTGTTCTGAACTACTGGTTAATTTGCGAGCAGTGTGGTTTACCACAAGTATACCTACCAACACTGAGTTTTGTAAGGAAAATATGTTAGTGTTTTCGTTATCGAGTACTTCTCAACAATTTACCTTTGAAATGTCCTTTTTCGCTGAAATTTCATTCTAAAAAGAAGACTGTTATAGGTAACCATGTTGGTCACGAATCAGGATTCACGTGCGATTACCAAGCGAAGAGCCGGCCGGTGTGGCCGTGCGGTTCTAGGCGCTTCAGTCTGGAACCGTGTGACCGCTACGGTCGCAGGTTCGAATCCTGCCTCGGGCATGGATGTGTGTGATGTCCTTAGGTTTAAGTAGTTCTAAGTTCTAGGGGACTGATGACCACAGATGTTAGTTCCCATAGTGCTCCGAGCCATTTGAACCAAGCGAACCGGGATCAATAGTTAAAACACTGCGCTTATCTCTCCAATCATCGTTCCGCGGCTTGCTAAATCTGTGATAGCAAATGCCTGGATGATCCCTTAAATGAGACCATTTTCCCCAGTCATAGATAATACGTCGTCCATAACGGTATCAAAGGTTTTTCTTGTACGCGTCGTTGGGGCTAGTCTACCTGCTCCCCTAGATTTCAGTGACCTAATCTGAAATTTCGCATCTCAAATTGCATAAGGTAGTATAAGAGGTGAGCGAGTTTAAGTGCACCAACAACAAATCAGCTCTACAGCTTTCACAATACTTGCGTATGTCTTTCACAAGTGGAGCCGATATCCCACATTCTGGGCCGTATATTCGTTGTACTCGTGAGAACAAACCCACATAGGTCACGTATGATGAGAAGTACGTAGTAAGCGGTGACTGAAGTATCGTTGACGCACCTGTATTTGCTTAAAGAGTTCGAGTCATCGAAACGAGGTACTCGGAAAGGGCTGTTATGTTCATGAGCGACACTATCACTCACTGTTAATATTCCAAATTTTTTTAATCTATTGCAATATTAGAGAAAGTGGGGTTGGTTTTAAATAGAATTGTGGGCTTATTATGTCACCATTCGATCACCCATAGAAATAGCTGTGTATTACTGTGACAGCAATTTTTACACATAGCAATAACAGCTCGACGGTGTGTGCAGATCTCGTTGGACAATGTGTGCTCAACGTTGGAGATGAAATTCCCCTAAGCTCATCTGTGCCACGTGCCTAAGCCTCATATTTACCGCATTTACTGTTGTTTTTTCCCGAACTGCTTAACTGCGAATATTGATAACATTTACGTTAACACAATCAATTAATTTTAACTAATAGATCGCTGTTAACAATCACTTAATTCTGTTTCCAAAAAAACGAAATTGTTTTACTGCAACAGTCGATAAAGACGTAACTAGTGTTAGACTTCCGTTGAAAGATATACTTTTTTATGTACCAGCGGCTGAAGCAAACTTAGTTTCACTGTGTTGATTGACTTACAAATATTAAGGACGTGATTCTTTAGGAGGAGCAGGTTGCTCAATACAGCCCATCTCATTCGTCCGAAAAGGTTAAAGTAGAGATTTCGTCTGAATACTGGAATAGATATCGAACCAAAATACATTTTAATGTGCATACAAAGTAATTGCAAAATTATGTAAGGAGTTAATCTCCTTCATAAATAATCGCTGCTGTTCTAAAATGCCTTTTGGCAACCACTTAAAACCAAGTGGAATTTTTAAATTATTGCTATGCATTTTTACAGAGAAACGCCAAGTTCGTAAAAAATATAGCTTAAATTCCTGAGACTCACAATGCACCGTTTACTATTGTCTGGGAAGCTTTGAATCACAAAAGTACTATACAACAACAAAGTGAGCTGATGAAACATTCTGGAGATTGCAGAACTAAGCGTTTTAAGAAGTTCATCATATATTTAGTGGAATAGAGCAAAAATATTACTCTCCTTCTCTTTGTTAGCTGCTGGAAATAGATCCTCGTTATTGTCAATAAAAGTCGGTTGTAAAAGGGAAGAATTCAGCAAGCAAGCTATTGGTCCCCCTATTGAGGTTTATTGCCGTAATAGTCGATAACTTAACGAAACTGCAGCTTCGCACGAATCCTGACAGGGTGTCTGCCATACTATAAACCATGATAGTCATCACAGCATATCTAAATTTACTACGAAAAAGACAAAGAAGTTTTAGAGTACAGTAAAAAAGAACTAAACCCCCGCAAACTTCAATAACAATGAAAATACAGCAGATAGTTTAATCTTCTTTAGTCCCCTAGGTGTAACGTTAGTCTTTACTGCAGTTTCACCGCAAGATTTCGTTAACATTAACATTGGCACTGAGAACGGTCATCAGACATGAGGTACGTTTTTATATGCAATCACCGAAAGGGAAAAGGCAATAGAATGATTGAACAGTAGCGGTGTCCTATAAGAGAGCGTTCTTTCGCAACTAGATCGATGCAAATTCTTCTATGTTCGTGACCGTAAGACCACTGTTTCGGCTCTTTTATTGTGGTTTGATGTTCTGCATCGCCCGACAGGATGTATTGGAATCATGCTACACCACACTCGAATCTGTGTCAGTACAGAAACATCTACGGCTCCGGAGATGAAGTGCGTACTGCATGTACCACCCATAGGTTACGCAGACAAAATGAGAAAGCTATTTGGACTTTGTAGAATTTCGGTAACTGGGAAGAAAAAGTAAAAAAAGAATTGCAAACTGCCTGCTTACCTCACATGTGGATTTCCAAAGATGTGTGTTCTAAGCTGGCCGCACCCGAAAAGTAATCGTTAAATTTTGCACACGACGAATTTGAGCTTGCTTCCGAACGCAGATCTGAGTGGAGCGACGAATTGGAATGACTTATTTACACACACCAGTTACAGCACTGGCGTTCCATATGGGTCACAACAAAACAAATACTGGGGTGGGTGCCGAGGATTAGTGGGGATGGACCGTAACCGTCAGAAAACGCCACCTGCTTGTTGGGCTTCCAGTCACCAATAGAAAGATGCTAGCGACCCTTTACACGTCACGAAGCTCTCTGCCAACTGCCAACCGACAGAGTGGCAGCAAGCACGCTCGCTGTCCTACTTGCTAGTGATTGGCGGGCAGCGGGCCGGAAGTGCTTGCTTGATTGCCTCTGAGAAACGTTATAAGCATCTCGTTAGGATAAGTACTTATGTATGCTGGAAACCACCTGCAAGTGCCTAAGCATTGTACCGTAACTGTAGCAATTCCTCCCTAATTTTCTATTGATATGCTAGCAAATAAAACGAAAGACATACGTTTCCAATCCTCCAACGCCAATATATCTTCAGTCTGCACAAAGAATTTTTCGTAGCTCTATTCTAACAATAACTAAAATGGTAGGGCACGGTTATGCACATTATATCCCGGGTAGTGTACACTGACGACCACACTATGCATGACCTGTTCCTAGCATATTTTTTACAACTTACGAGGAACATGTATCCGCATCTAAAGTAATCACAATGCTTTTCAGAAAATGCTGCATTCGCTGCTGTTGCAGAACCTTTTATATTTGGACTTACATTCAATTCCGACAATAAGCAAGTGTTGAAACTGACTAGTAAAATATTATTTCAAAAGAATAAAAAATAAGAAAGATGCCGTTTTATCACGTTAATAAAGAAAATTAGAGAGTAAACGTGAAAACTAAAATTTTGTAAGTCAGCATATCAAGGAGAAAATAGTACAAAGTGACAACAAAATCACAGAACAAGCTATTATGTCTCTATTTTAATTTATGACGCTTAAAGATGGCAAGAAATAAACTGCGTTATAAGAAGAAGATGTTTGAGCGCATTAGGTAACGTGAGTGGGATTCACATATCAAGGTCTCTAACGTATACTAAGCGGAACGTTTCCCGTGGATGTTGTATCTTTTTTTACTCGTAGCGGTGATACACTGTCATTTAAAAGAAAAAAAAACAAAACAAAAAACAGGAAACTACTTAGCGAGCAACGAAGAGATTCATATTGAGAATTATGTGTACTGATAGGAACAGCAAACTAATGGATCAGGTGGACTATGTATTTACAACTGTAAAGGAAATGCGTTAGTTGTGTTCGAAGCACATATAGCTGTACGAATAGATGGTAGAAGGAGTTAGTAAGTTGTCATTACGGATTCTAAGAGATAAGAAAAGGCTGAAACGGTCTAATGAAAGGTGGGAAGATAACGTTAGATGATACGCAGGAGCAACATGAGTAACATGTACCTGAAATACGTACATCATAGAAGAGTTTATGGGATGCGTCTACACAGCAGTGATTGTCAAATGAGGTGGATCACAATTTGTTACCTAATGAAAGCATTAGTCGAAACGTTGCTTCCTGTTGTGTTCCACGAGACTTTCACACACATACAGAAATTTAACTCCATATAGATATCACACTACTATACCGTACTACAGTTTAAGAAGCAGATTCTTGCATATAAAGTACTGGAAATGAAGAAAGAATTTTATCATCTCAACACTCTTATTTTACTTAGTTCAAAATACTTACACGACTACTGAATTTGATATTTCTGAGAGACGTTTATATATCTTAAAGTCTGGAATATTTGATGGTAAGTAAGAATTAACTAACGAAAAGCACACCATTGTTAACAACAGCATCAAATCTTGTTTCGATCAATTTGGATTAAAAAATAATGGAATTATTTATCAACATGCGGTCACACAGTGTGAGATTACTGTACTGAGAATAAAGGGCAACACAACACTTACTTTTTAATTATGCGTTCTATTAACAATTGAACCACACACACGAGTGTATGATGAAATTATGCACCTTGTAAAGTGTATTGTAGTACATTAAAAAAATTACATGAGAAGAGGCTGACAGATTTACAGTAAAAGTTACGACGTGATTTTCATCAAAATGATTTAAGAAGCGTGTAGGTTACCGAAAACTTTATTTTTTCCTGTTATCCTTTGGAATAACGTGCGAGATACTAACCCAGCATTTAGCGCTCGCGATCTTTTCACGTGCACGGTATTTTTCCTATTTATTTATTTGATCAAGCGTCAGTCACAAAAGTTATTTGAATATATATAGAAACATAATAGGTAGAGTGCAGACTGAAAGAGCTAACCTGGTTACAATGAGCCGTGATGGAGATGGGTTCAAATGGCTCTGAGCACTATGGGACTTAACATCTTAGGTCATCAGTCCCCTAGAACTTAGAACTAATTAAACCTAACTAACCTAAGGACATCACACACATCCATGCCCGAGGCAGGATTCGAACCTGCGACCGTAGCAGTCATGCGGTTCCGGACAGCAGCGCCTAGAACCGCAAGACCACCGCGGCCGGCGTGATGGAGAAAAACAAGTCCCTACGAAAAGTTAATCTTAACGCTTAGCTTGCTAAATAACTTTCTGAAATTCAGCTTCGTTCTATTTATGAATAAGCACACAACATGTTGAGTCATTTATCGTTTAGAAAAGAATAGTACAAATATATCAGTACAGTAGCGTAAAATATATGAAATAGATTTGAATAGAGAACGACGTGTACCATAGGTTGTGCCTTGTGATGCTGACTTAAATACTAATCTGAATGATTTGTAGCGGACAAAGGGGTATTTAATACTAAGGAAGTCATCCAAATAGTAATTTCTTCTAAAATCTAGCAGTTACTTAACAGTTGATATTCAGCCACACTTGAAAGGCCTTGTGTATTGGAACGCAATCTTAATAACTCTTACTAAGTTGTAAGGAAGTGCAGCCACCTGTTGCGATTAAGAGCCGTATATTAATAGCACATGAACGACGTACGCACAATAACTCGTCAAGTTTCCCGCTTCACAGTGATATCTTAACTTCGCAGTTGTAATGTATTTTTATTCGCAAACACTGAACTACTACCTGTTACTGTTATACTGTGACAATGTGGAAATTAACCTCCAAATTGGTTAAATAGCATACGGTTTGAAAGTTCAGTTTCTTCCCGTGTAGCCGAGTGATATATTCGACAATCGCCGATATTTCGACAGGTGCATAGTCTTCATTTGTGTCGTAAATGACGGAGTCTACACCTGTCAGAATATCTTCATTTACCAAAGAGCTTAGCCAGTTGCGTTCCCGGAAGTTGTTAGGACATCATACTTTTGCTCCAACACGCACAATTTATTCTGTAGTATTTCACAGGCCGTTAGGCTGTAACACAAATGAAACAGTACCTGAACCGCTGGACACTAAATGTAAATTTACATAAATCTGTGTGCTCGATTTCAGGGCGGCGTCTCCAACTATGAAAGTAATAACAGCTGGAATATGAGTGTAAAAGTAATATTTCTAGTCACGCTCCTTCCGTGAAAGGAACGGAAGGAATCATTGTGTGGGCTGTAATAAGACGTACTATCTGCATAGCTATTAGAGAGAGTTCTAGGCTATGTCGTATGTTCAACGCTCCAGTTTACTCTTGTACGAATCCCTTGTATTAAAGGGGGGAACATTATTCGAGAACTGTACCAAATTATTGTTGTTATCTTCGGAGTAGCCAAAATATCTTCATATAAAGTATGTCTCCAGAACATATGTCGTTAACGCCAAATACCCGCACCCAAGTGCCAATACAGACATTTGCAGTATAGTCACAGAAAACTAATGGATAAAATTTTTTGCAATTTTGCAAAAAAAAAAAAAAAAAAAAAACTGTGGCTGTGGTAGTAACATTGTTAGTATTGAGGTCTAACTTCTATGTCCATAGCAAATGATTGATTCAGGGAGCTCTCGGGTTTATGTAAGACCATTTTTAATAAAACGTCTTCGGCCCATAAACCATACAAAATGAAACGTAAAAACTAACATTCCGATAATCATGCCTGCTTTCCTTATCGTTAAGAGATGGAAGCGTGACGTTGACAATGATCGGAGGTCTGTTCTAATTGTAATATTATGAGTCTAACGTACGGATAATGTTTTCTTGACTGCTACCAAAGCGAAAAATATAGAAATTGCAACCATGTCACTGATGTTATTACTGTACCCTTGAGTTGTTTTACGAGATCACTCGGGAATTTGTGAAAAAAGGTTTTTGATGATCGAACGATGCCGCTAATCTTTTGGTAATGGGTAACAACGATGCTTGCTGTAATTAGGACTTTTTTCGTATGCTGTACGGAAAACTGGTTCTGCAAACGCCACGTTTCCCGCTGTCGGTTTGTTGTGGCTGCTAGCAAGTGGCGCGGGCAGCTGATGGCCACAGCGCGGTCGCGCGTCCCGTTTACCTGTCGGGCGGCGCGACGCTGCGGGGTTGCGGCGGCAGCGGCGCATGCCCGGCCGGCGACCGGCGTCCGGCGTCGGGTCGGGGCGGCAACTGGCGAGCGTCGCCGTGTGGAAGCTCAGCCGGCGGTGGCAGTGGCGGCGGCGGGGGTGGCGGGGGCGGAGGGCGCCTGCGCGGGCGGGAGCGCCGACCGATGCGCTGCGCACAGACGCGGCGGCGGCGGCGGCGTCTCGGCGCTCCTCCGTTCTGCCGCTGCTCTTGACCTCGACAACAGTTCTCAATGGGCGCCAGCCCAGCAAGCTCAAAGAATTAATCTTGGCTACGTATGTCTGCAAGCACACCGAACTGTTCGGCAACAGTCCGGCCGTGAAATGTGAACAACGGCCACGAAGGTCGTACACTCGATCCCTTCTAACAGCCGTGTACCGCAAGTCTCTAGAGGAACGGAAGGTTCCAAATGATTGGAAAAGAGCACAGGAAGTCCCAGTTTTCAAGAAGGGTCGTCGAGCAGATGCGCAAAACTATAGGCCTATGTCTCCGACATCGATCTGTTGTAGAATTTTAGAACATAGTTTTTAACATTTTTATGCAGCGACAGCAACTGATATTGTTTATATAAGAATATACAGCCTACAGTTGCAGGTTAACTTCATCGTTTACCTACGTTTCAACGTTATTAATAACATCATCTTCAGAATCTGCAAAAAGTTAATATTATAATGCGCTAGTTTATTATATTAGATATGGTCATCCTACAGGATGCAACGTGTAGTACTTACATAAAATATTAATAAAATGTTTGCTTAAAACAGGCCGTGTCCTAAGTCAACTTCATCAAACTTGATGCATAACCATAAGGTTTTGCCACTTCTATTAAACAATCTGTAGCAAATTCACTCTAAGCCCGTTGTATGGGCCTCGTCGTGTCACTAGACTGCGGACCGATTCTCGAGAGTATTGCACAGAATAATGGCTATGATCCAAAGATAGTGAGGCAATTACATCATAAGAAAACACGAAAAAGGACAACGACTTTAGTAAATACAAATACTCAAACCCAAGATCAGACCAAGAAATGGTTGTTGGTTCCTTATATTAGCTAATGTCTCCTACAAGTTGTCGCCTGTCGAAAAATTCAGGTTTTAAAATATCCTTCTCGACGAGTAATAGTTTAAAGCAAAATTTTGCTCATACCCTTGAGAAAGACTGTGATAAGTCAGCGAAATCTGGCGTATATAAGATTATGTGTGATGATTGCCCATGTTATTACATAGGTCATAACAGGCAGAGCTATAGCAGTAAGGTTTAAAGAACATCTTCCAGTAAAGGGCGTAGGAACACGGGGGTCAGCCTTTGGGGACTATCTGGTGCAAATGGCTCATACAGCTAAATCGTTACGTGACATAGAGCTACGACATCATGAAGTTAAGGGATATAGACTCGACATGCTTGAGGAACTACAAATTTATGCACACCTAACTACAGATAGAGGAAGTTTACTGAACGATCAACTGTATCTTAAAAATATTGCATACTTCGACGGCTTCCAGCCTATATTAGGTTTACAATAATTCATAATGCGTGTGACCATTACAGTTTCTGTAATAATAGACCCTTTCCTACAGATGTTCATACGAGATTTGTTGGTCAGTTGATAAGGCTCTGTAGCAGAATGTAAAACGTAGTCATGCTGGATACTGTAATTAACGTACAATGGTAACGTATAAAATTAATTCGTAGCAAAAATGTTATCTGAAGCGTGCGTAATAAGAGTTTGATTCTATACGTCTCGCGCATGCGCGCCGCCCTCTGTGAGGCAGACCGCGAAGCCCTCGCGGTCCGCGGTCTAGGGTCACACGACGAGGCCCATACAACGGGCTTAAAGTGAATTTGCTACAGCTTGTTTAATAGAAGTGACAAAACCTTATGGTTATGCATCAAGTTTTATAAAGTTGACTTAGGACATGGCTTGTTTTAAGCAAACATTTCAATATTATTTTATGTAAGTGCTACACGTTGCATCCTGTAAGATGACCATATCAAATATAACATACTAGCACATTATAATATTAACTTTTTGAAGGTTCTGAACCCCTCTCCTTTATCTCTTGTATACAGCTGATATGCCCAAGCCACCCCCACCGGTCCACCTTCTCCAATATGCTGATGACACCGCCTTCCGTGCTCTCTATCCTACCCTTCAACGGTCTCAACGTAACCTCCAAACCCACCTTAACCAGTTCACCACTTGGTATTACCAGTGGTTCCTCCGTCTCAACCCCTCCAAAACCCAGGCAATCATCATAGGCCGCACCACTCGCTCCTTTCGCCTCCATGATTTCTACCTCACCCTTTATGGTCGTCCTATCCAACTCACCCCCACCCTGAAATACCTTGGCCTCACCCTTGACCGACACCTCACCTGGACCCCTCATCTCCTGACCATCCAGTGGAAAGCCCATTCCCGCCTCCGCCTGCTGAAACTCCTGTCTGGCCGGACATGAGGATTGCATCCTTCTACCATCCTCCACACCTACAAATCCCTCATCCGTCCTATCCTCTGTTATGCCAGCATCGCCTGGATCTCCGCCCCCACCCGCTTTTACAAGGACCTCCAAATCCTTGAACGCCATGCGCTCCACCTTGCCTTCCGTATCCGCCTTCCTTCCCCCACACGGCTCCTGTATGAACTGATCCCCTTCCCCCACCTCCTCCTGTTCCTCCAACATCTCCGCATCCTTTACATTGTTCGCAGGCTTGATCCCCCCCACCCTCTGGTTTCCTCCTTCCTCTCCACCCCCCGCCCATTGCTGCGCCTCTATCGCTGTATCCCTCCCTCTCTCCACCTCCACACCCTCCATCTCCTTCATCAGGGCAATTTCCAACGCCTCTCCCTCCCGGATGACGAACTTCGCCGTGACATCTACCCTTCCTTCCAACTATAACCTGGCCTTGTTCACACCCCCCCCTCCCCAGGGCCCCCTTTTCCTCTTTCCTCCTTCCCCCAGAGCGGATTTTCCTCCGTCCCCCCCTCCCCTGAGACCCTGGACCCCATACTTGCCTCTCTCCTTCCCACATCCCTCCCTACCTGGCCCTCTTCCACGCGCCCCCCACTCACCTCCCCCATCTCTTCCCCTCCCTCCCTTCTTCAGGTCTCCCTCATCTCCTAGCACCTGGCAGATCCTCTGTATTGATCATCATCAGTGCGCCACATCAGTGTTGTGTTTACTGCTGTTTCTCGTGTGCGTCTAGAGGTGTGATTTTAATTGTGAACTGCCTTGAGGTTCGCCGTCAGTGTTACGTTATGCGCTATGCCATCCATCGCTACCTTTATGCTCCTGTCGTACTGTGCCTTGTGTTCTTTTAACCGTCGCAGTGTGTGGCTTTCTATGTGTGCTACTTTTAAACAGTTTTTTTTATCTCCATTTTACAGTCACCCCAGTTTTTGTCTATTGCCTTCCATGATGTTCCCCCTTTTATATATCTATGTTCACCTTATTCTCTCCTTTGCTGTTTTTAAATGTCTTCTATTGTTTTGTTCTATGTCTTTCGGCTGAAGAGCAGCGCCTATGCTGCTGCCAGCCCGCCCCGATGGGGAATTGAAATACAATAAAAAAAAAAAAAAGGTTCTGAAGAAGACGTTATTAATAACGTTGAAACCTAGGTAAATCCAAGCCAAGGCACGCTCCCGACTCCGTCTCCTCAAGCTCCTTTCCGGCCGTACGTGGGGTCTGGACCCCTCCACCATCCTCCACACCTATAAATCCCTCACCCGCCCTATCCTTTGTTACGCCCATCCGGCCTGGATCTCCGCCCCCCCCCCTCCCCCCCCCGCACCTTTTATAAATCCCTCCAAATCCTTGAATGCCATGCTCTCCACCTTGCCTATCGCATCTGTCTCCCCTCCCCCACGTGGATCCTGTATGATCTCATCCCCTTCCCCCACCTCCTCCTTTTCCTTGAAAGGATACGGATCCTGTACACCTCCCACAAACTCGATCCTCCTCATCCGCTTGTCTCACCCATCCTCTCCCACCCCCGCCCACTGCCGCGCCTGTATTCCCACGTCCCACTTGGTCTCCATCTCTCCACCCTCCTCACCCTCTCCCAAGGTGGCTTCCGCCAGATCCCCCTCCCTGATGATGTCCTCCTCCCCTCCATCTACTCCTCGTATCAACTTTGATCCTCCCCCCCACTTCCTCTGTCCTTTCCTTTAGGCACCCTCCCTCCCTTCTCTTTCCTTTTTCCCCATCCCCTCCCTCCTTCCCTCTTCCCCCGGGCTTCCCCTCCCCCTTCCTCCCTTCCCCCTATCTCCCCTGCCCATGGCATCTACTCTCCCCTCTCCCTCTCCCACGCCCCCCTCCACCTCTCTTGGCAGGTCCCCGGACTCGTACACGGTTAGTGACCATTCGCGCGCCGGAGATCAACGCCTCGTGTTCTGTGTGTGCCGTCGTTTTGTGCTTAAGTGATTCACTGGTATTCGTTTTGTGCACCTACATTCACGTGTGACAATTTTCGTCTCTGTCTCTGTCTGTGTCCAAGCGTCTGAACAATTTTATCTTGGACTCTACGCCTGTGAACGGCACCTTGTATTTTAAAAAGTGTTTGTCTTCGTTAATATGTCCACCATGTTTTTTCTCTAAATCATCTGTATGTTTGTGTTTCTCTGCGGCCAAAGAGCGGCGTCGTATGCTGCTGCAGGCCTGCCTGTAATACAGGTTTCAAAATAACAATAAAGAAAAAAAACCTAGGTAAACTATAAAGTTAACCTGCAACTGTAGGCTGTATATTCTTATATAATTTTAGTACATGTTTTTTGCTCGCGTATCATGTCATTTCTGCAAACCCACAATCTACTCTGTAGTAATCAACATGGATTCTGGAAACAGCGATCGTGTGAGACGTATTAGATACAGGCGCCCAGGTAGATGCCATTTTCCTTGACTTCCGGAAGGCGTTCGATACAGTTCCGCACTGTCGCCTGATAAACAAAGTAAGAGCCTACGGAATATCAGACCAGCTGTGTGGCTGGATTGAAGAGTTTTTAGCAAACAGAACACAGCATGTTGTTCTCAATGGAGAGACGTCTACAGACGTTAAAGTAACCTCTGGCGTACCACAGGAGAGTGTTATGGGACCATTGCTTTTCACAATATATATATATATATATATATATATATATATATATATATATATATATATGTATATATGTATATGACCTAGTAGATAGTGTTGGAAGTTCCATGTGGCTTTTCGCGGATGATGCTGTAGTATACAGAGGGGTTGCAGCATTAGAGAATTGCAGCGAAATGCAGGAAGATCTGCAGCAGATAGGCACTTGGTGCAGGGCGTGGCAACTGACCCTTAACATAGACAAATGTAATGTATTGTGAATACATAGAAAGAAGGATCCTTTATTGTATGATTATATGATAGTGGAACAAACACTGGTAGCAGTTACTTCTGTAAAATACCTGTGAGAATGCGTACGGAACGGTTTGAAGTGGAATGATCATATTAAATTAATTGTTGGTAAGGCGGGTGACAGGTTGACATTCATTGGGAGAGTCCTTAGAAAATGTAGTCCATCAACAAAGGAGGTGGCTTACATAACACTCGTTCGGCCTATACTTGAGTATTTATTGCTCATCTGTGTAGGATTCGTACCAGGTCGGACTGACAGAGGAGATACAGAAGATCCAAAGAAGAGCGGCGCGTTTAGTTACAGGGTTATTTGGTAAGCGTGATAGCATTACGGAGATGTTTAGCAAACTCGAGTGGTAGACTCTTCAACAGAGGCGTTCTGAATCGCGGTGTAGCTTGCTTTCCAGGTTTCGTGAGGGTGCGTTTCTGGATGTGGTATCGAATATATTGCTTCCCCCAACTTATACCTCCCGAGGAGATAACGAATGTAAAATTAGAGAGATTCGAGCGCTCACGGAGGCTTTCCGGCAGTCATTCTTCCCGAGAACCATACGCGAGTGGAACAGGAAAGGGTGTTAATGAGAGTGGCACGTAAAGTGCCCTCCGCCACACACCGTTGGGTGGCTTGCGGAGTATAAATGTAGATGTAGATGTAGATGTAGATATTGAAATTTTCGCCTCCTGATTAACGATGACAACAAATTTTCCACGTGCAGTCGCAGAAACTCCATTGCTTCAGCTGATAATTTGACTGTATATCTTTCGACTATCGTGCGAGTGATATGGCAGACTGAAACTACAGCAGTCGTATTCATTATTTTAATCACGACGGCAGTTACCATTGTGCTAGCGCTCACAAAATTTAGGAGGGCCAGAGATATGATTTGGCTGCCGAGGGCATTGTATGATCTGAATTTTTTGTCAGACGCTCGAGCCATGCTGGCTGCAACAATAGTAGCTGCACCTTAGCGACGCCCTTGCGAAATGATCTCTGTAAACTCCGGATTACATCTTTTGAACAAGCAGAAAAACTGTCTCTACTAACTACCTCCTCCTCTGAAGTAGTGATTCCTTGACAACCGAATCCCAGAATGCTGAAGTCGACGTTATAATTATCAAATTCTGATACAGAGACTTGTGCTCTGCCCTAGCCGATTTATTACGCTGTAAGATTTGCTAATAAAATTTCTGTATTTAGTGAAAGAATTGCAGGACTGATTGAATGGAATAAACAGTGTATCGAGTACAGAATAAGGAGAGATGGAACATAAGGAGGACGAAATTAATGAGTAGCAAAAATCAGATTTGCGACAAACTTATTATCAAATTACTGACCATGAGTTAGAGGAAGTTAAGGAATTCTGCAACACTGGAAGCAAAATTTGACAAAGAAGCAAGAAGGACATAAAAAATAGGAGAGAGGCCATTCAAAGCGTTAATGTGGAGCAATAGAAAGCAGTAGAAAATTATGTGGACTGATCAAATAAAATAAAATAAAAAATCAGGACCAGCAGAAAATGGTATAACAGGAGTAGGATTCGTTATGAATAGGAAGGTAAGGCAGAAAATGAGTTACTGTGAACAATTTAGTGATAGGTTAGTTCTCATCCGAATCGACATTAAACCAACATCGACAACGATAGTTCAGGTATACACGGCGACGTCGCAAGCTCAAGATGAAGAGACAGAAAAGGCGTATGAGGATATTCAAAGGGTAATACAGTATTTAAAGGGATATGAAAATGTAATAGTCATGCAGGACTGGAATGCAAGTGTAGGGGAAGGAGTAGAAGAAAAGGTTACAGGAGAATATGGGCTTGGAAAAATAAATGAGAGAGGAGAAAGATTAATTGAGTTATGTGACAAGCTTCAGCAAATAATAGGGTATACCGTGTTCAATAATCACAAGAGGAGGAGGTATACTTGGAAAAGGCAGCGTGATACGGGAAGATTTCAGATTACATCTTGGTCAGACGGAGATTCCCAAATCATATACTGGAATGTAAGACGTACCCAGGAGCAGGCATAGACTCAGATCACAATATGGTAGTGATGAAGAGTAGGGTGATGTTGAAGAGATTAGTGAGGAAGGATCAATACGCAAAGAAGTGGGATACAGGAGTACTGAGGAATAACGAGATATGGTTGAAGTTCTGTAAGGCTATAGATACAGCAAGTGCAGTGCAGTTGAATAGGAATGGACATCTATAAAAGGGCCATCACAGAAGTTGGGAAGAAAACATAGGTACAAAGAAGGTAACTGCGAAGAAACCGTGGGTAACAGAAGATATATACCAATTTATCGATGAAAATGTTCTGGGAAACTTAGGAATAAAAAAATACAAGTCACTGAGGAACGAAATAAAGTGCAGGGAAGCTAAGACGAAATGGCTGCTTGAAAAATAAATGATTGTCGGAAGGACAGATTCAGCATCCAGGAAAGTCAAAAGCAAGGGTGACAACATTAAGAGTGCAACGGGAATTTCACTGTTAAATGCAGAGGACAGAAAGGATAGGTGGAAAGAATACATTGATAGCCTATACGTGGGGAAGATTTGTCTGATATGATAAAAGGCGAAACGGGAGTCGATTTGGAAGAGATAGCGGATCCAGTATTAGAATCATAATTTAAAAGAGCTTAGGAGGACTTAAGATCAAATAAGGCAGAAGAGATAGATAACGTTGCAATCAGAATTTCTAAAATCATGGGTGGAAGTGGCAACAAAACGACTATTCACGTTGGTGTGTAGAATGTTAAAGTCTGTCGACATACAAACTGACTTTCGGAAAAGCATCATCCACACAATTCCGAAGACGGCAAGAGCTTATAATTGCAAGAACTACAGCACAATCACATTAACAGCTGATGCAGCCAAGTTTATTAGAAGAGTAATATACAGTAGAATGGAAAAGAAAGTTGAGGATGCGCTAAATGACAATCAGTTTGGTTTTAAGAAATGTAAAGACACGAGGGAGGCAAATATGACGTTGCAGTCGATAATGGAAGCAAGACTAAAGAGATATCAAGACATGTTCATAGTATATGCCGACCTGGAAAAAGCGTTCGACAATGTAAAATAGTGCAAGACATTCGAAATTCTAAGATAAGTAGGGGTAGGCCACAGGGAATAATAAAAATTGACGACCAAGAAGGAAGTGCTCGTATGAAAAAGGATGAAAGACAAGGATGTAACCTTTCACCCCTACTGTTCAATCTGTACATCGACGAAGCAATGATGGAAATAAAAGAAAGGTTCAGGAGTGCAATATCAATGATACGATTCGCTGATGACATTGCTATCCTGAGTGAAAGTGAAGAAGAATTACATGATTTGCTGAACGGAATGAACAGTTAATGAGTACAGATAATGGAGTGAGAGGAAATCGAAGAAAGACGAAGGTAATGAGAAGTAATAGAAATGAGAACAGCGAGAAACTTAACATCAAGATTGATGGTCACGAAGTAGATGAAGTTAGACAATTCTGCTACTTAGGCAGAAAAATAACCAGTGACGGACGGAGCAGAGAGGACAGCAAAAGAAGACTACCAATGACAAAAAGGGCATTCATGGCCAAGAGAACTCTACTAATATCAAATATTGGCTTTAATTTGAGGACGAAATTTCTTAGAATGTTTGTCTGGAGTACAGACATTGTATGTTAGGGAAGCATGGACTATGAGGAAACCGGAACAGAAGAGAATCGAAGCATTTGAGATGTGGTACTACAGACGAATGTTGAAAATTAGGTGGACTGATAAGGTAAGGCATGCGGAGGTTCTGCGCAGAATCGAAGAGGAAAGGAATATGTGGAAAACACTGATAAGGAGAAGTGACAGGATGACACGACATCTGTTAAGACATGACGGAATGACTTCCATGGTCCTAGAGGGAGCTGTAGAGGGTAAAAACTGTAGAGGAAGACAGAATTGGAGTACATCCAGCAAATACCTGAGGAAGTAGGTTGTAAGTGATACTCTGAGATAAAGAGGTTAGCACAGGAGAGGAATTCGTGGCGGACCTCATCAAACCAGTCAGATGTCTGATGAATCGTTTGTACCTCCGGTGTGCCGTGCGTCTCTCACAGACTGTATGCGTCTTCTACCTGACGTATGGATTATCACACTCGAAGGAGATCTAAGCCCCAACCTTCCATTCGCACCATCAATAGAAAAGGCTTTGCTAACGGTATACTACGCCTTCCACGTCGCTGGCAACGGGTTCTACACAACGTTCGTGACTACTTTGAAAGACAGTACAGATGCAAACATGTAACTCCTTTTTATCGGTTGTGAATAAATAGTTGCCACTATTTAAGTTCAAACCCTCGTATATTTACAAACAACTTAGTTTACATTGTACATTTTTAATCGTTACATAAATTTACTCTTTCAGTTGAGTTTACAAGAAGGACGACAAGGAAAATAAACATTTCTGCCACTATTACCACCTTACTGTGTAAGCAAACTAACATTAATGAGTATACAATTATACAAGCCACATACACTAGGAAAAGCCTGACTTATATGTGTCAAACTTATACAGATCGCCAGAAAGGCAATGAAACGTTAAAGAAAGAGGATATTTGGATGACAGAAACAGTCCCATGAACAAATTCAATAGATCTGGCGGTATGACAAGTGCCTTTTACACAAGATATTGCAAATGATAAAGGAGGTAACAGCTGATTTAATACACCCCCTCCATTTTTCCCACATTAATTTAGCTGATCTTGCCTTCATGAAAGAAAAACTCAAAAGAATAATTTAATAAAACTGAGACCATATTCCTCAACGCTGTTTTTAACACTACAGCAAGATTCACATTATCTCATCGGATGAACTTGCTAGTAAGTGTATTAGCTCCCAAACAATCAGATTTCTACAAGCACCTGGAAAATTACGAATAATGATTTTCTGCAGACAATTGTAGTATTCACATTGGTAAGTGGTCGTAGGATAACATCGTGATTAATCTGTTCGGATTGATGCAAAGAGTATGATAGCATAAGTCACAGTCGTGGAACACCAAGGTGACATAAGGCATGGGATACCTCCTAATATCCTGTTGGACCTCCTCTTACCTAGCGCAGCGCAGCAGTTCGACGTGGCATAGACTCTGTTAGTCGTTGGAAGTCACTTACAGATGTGTTGGGACATGCTGTCTCCATAGCCGTACATAACTGGGAAAGTGTCGCCGGTGCAGGATTTTGTGCATTAACTGACCCCTCGACTATGTACCATAAATGTTCGGTGGGATTCAATTCCCTCGATTTGTCCAGAATCTTCTTCAAACGAATCGTGAACAATTGTGGTTCAGTGACATGGTGCATTGTCACCCACATAAATTTCGTCGTTGAATGGTTACAAATGGTCTTCAAATAGCCGAACATAGCCATTTTCATTCATTGGGCGGTTCATTTGCACCAGAGGACCCAGTCGATTCCATGTAAACCTGGCTTACACCATAATGGACCCACCATCAGGTTGCACAGTGACTTGTTAACGGCTTCGGTCCATGGCTTCATGGGGTCTACGCCAGATTCGAACCATACCATCAGCTCTTATCAGCTGAAATCGGGACTCATATGACCAGGCTACGGTTTTCCAGTCGTGTAAACTTGGAAAGAAAGACATAGGGACAAAGAAGATAACTTTAAAGAAACAGTGAGTAACAGAAGAAATACTTCAGGTGATCGATTAAAGAAGGAAGTACAGAGATTTTCAGGCAAATTCAGTAACACAGAAACACAAGTCGCTGAGGAATAAATTAAGTAGGAAGTGCAGGGAAGGTAAGACGAAATGGCTGCATGAAAAATGTGAAGAAATCGAAAAAGAAGTGAGTGTCGAAAGGACTGACTCAGGGCACAGGAAAGTCAAAACAACCTTCGGTGAAATTAAAGGGAATGGTGGTAACATTAAGAGTGCAACGGGAATTCTGTTGTTAAACACAGTGGAGAGCGCGAATAGGTGGAAAGAGTACAATGAAGGCCTCCCTGAGTGGAAGACGTATCTGATGTAATAGAAACAGAAACAGGAGTCGATTTAGAAGACACTGGAGAACCAATATTAGAATCTGAATTTAGCTTTGAAGGACTTAAGATTAAATAAGGCAAAAGGGGTAGACAACATTCCATTAGAATTCTTAAAAGCATTGGGGAAAGTGGCAACAAAACTACGCTTCAAATTCGCATGTACAATGTGTGACTCTGGCGACATAACATCTGACATTCGGGAAAATGTCATCCATACACTTCCGAAGAAGTTATCGCACAGTCAACTTAACAGACCATGCATCCAAGTTGCTCGCAAGAATAATATATGGAAGAATGGAAAATAAAATTGAAGATGTGTTGAATGAAGGTCAGTTCGCCCCTAAGAAAGGTAAAGGCAACAGAGAGGCGAATCTGAAGTTGCGGTTAGTAATGGAAGCAAGGTTAAAGAAAAATCAAGACACGTTCAAAGAATTTGTCGTCGTGGAGAAACTATTTTACAATGTAAAATGGTGCAATAGGGGTAACCTATATGAGGATACGGGTAATATGCTATACGTACAAGAAACAGGAGGGAATAATAAGAGTGGACGACCAAGAACGAAGTTCTCGGATTAACAAGGAGTAATACAGGGATGTAGTTTTTCGCCCCTACTGTTCAATCCGTACATCGAAGAAGCAATGATGAAAATAAGAGAGAGGTTCAGGAGTGGAATTAAAATTCAAGTTGAAAGGATATCATGACACTGTTATCCTGAGGGAAAGTGAAGGAGAGTTACAAGATATTCTGAATGGAATGAACAGTCTAATGAGTACAGAATATGGGCTGAGAGTATATCGACGAGAGACGAAAGTATGGAGAAGTAGCGGAAACGAGAACAGCGAAGAACTTAACGTCAGGATTGATGGTCACGAAGCAGATGGAGTTAAGGAATTATACTATCTAGGCATCAAAATAACAAATGGTGGAAGGAAGAAGGTGGACATCAAAAGCAGAGTAGCACTTACAAAAAGGGTCTTCTTGCCCAAGAGAAGTCTACTGGTATGAAACACAGACCTTAATTTGAGAAAGAAATTTCTGAGAATACACGTCTGGAGTACAACACTGTATAGTAGTGAACTTGTAGTATAGGAAAACGGGAACAGAAGAAAAACGAAGCGTTTGAGATGTGGTTCTACAGCCGAATGTAGAAAATTGAGTGGACTGATAAGGTAAGGAAAAAGAGGTTCTACGAAGAATCGGAGAGGAAATGAATATGTGGAAAACACTGGCCAGGAGAAGGGAAAGGATGACAAAACAATTGTTAAGACATCAGGGAGTGACTTCCATGGTAATCGAGGAAGCTATATAGGGTAAAAACTGTAGAGTAAGACAGAGATACATCCTACAAATAATTGAGGACGTAGGTTGCAGGTGCTATTCTGAGATGAAGAGGTTGACACACGAGAGGAATTCGTGGCAGGCCGTATCAAACCAGTCAGAAGACTGATGACTCATAAAAAAGAAAAAAAAACTGTCCAATCGTTATGGTTACGAGACTACGAGAGGCATTGTAGGCGATATCGTGCTATTAGAGAAGGCACTCACGTCTGTCGTCTGTTGCCGTAGTCCATTAACGCCAAATTTCGCGGTACTGTCACATGTCACACTTTGACTTCTGTGGTTATTGCATGCAGTGGTGCTTGTCTGTTAGCATTGTCTACTCTATGCAAACGCTGCTGCTCTCGCTCGTTAAGTGACGGCAGTCGGCCACTGCGTTCTCCGTGGTGAGAGGTAATGCCCGAAATTTCGTATTCTCGGCACACTCTTGAGACTGTGGAAGTCAGAATATTGAATTCCGCAAGATTTCTGAAATTTAATTTTACATGTGTTATGTTCCAGATACAGTTTCGCGTTCAGAGTCTATTAATTCCTGACGTGCGGCCATAAGTATGCCGGAAACCTTTCCACCTTAATTAATTGAGTACAAATGACAGTTCACTTAATGCATGGTCCTTTTATACCTTGTGTGAGCAATACTTCTGTTGTCTGTATATGTGTATAAAGCTATCGCATGACATTTGTCATCTCAATATAATGGGAACAACCGAATGAAAGTAATCGAATTTGTGAACAAAGTTAAAAAACACGCAAATCAGGCTAGTGCTAAACTGGATTCTTATGATGTCAGTAACTTATTCACTAATATACCTGTTCATGAGTGCCTAAACATTCTCACGGATCTACCAAATAGATCGGGAGTCAACCCAGTTGTCACAGATAACATACGGCTAGCGTCAGAAACTTGTCTAACTCAATATTATTTCCGTTTCAATGGCAGGATATTCAAACAGTAGGATGGTCTAGCTATGAGATCCCCTCTCAGTCCAGCATTTTCTGAAATCTTCATGGACAATTTTGAAACACTGTTTTTGAAAAATAATCCACTCTCTTCCGAAGCTGGATACTGGTTTAGGTATTTTGATGATACGTTGTGTTTCTTGGACAACTACAAATACTCCCGAAGCAACTAAATTCTAAACATAACAGTGTAAAATTTACAACAGTTTTTAGGTGTAACCGCATAAATTATTTAGATCTAAGCATAGACACCAGTGACTGTACTCATACTTTCAGAATATGTAGGATACCTATCACCATAGGTATGGTAATACCGGCCAGTTCTCAACAACCAATAGTCCACAAACACGCTGTCTTTCATTCAAAGATACATCGCCTAATATCGATCCCCATCAGTGAAAACAACTTCCAAATGTAATTAAATGCTCTCAGACAAATAGCATTAGACAATGGCTACCGTCCTATCTTAGTTGACTCCATAATGCGCCGAAAGCAGAATCGACAGGTGTACTTTTTCCTTTACCGTATCCTTGATCCACCAACTCAAGACCGCAATAAATGGCGCACAATTCCATACTCTGGAAAAGTTTCACTAGATGTAGCCGGAAAGTCTAAATCCAGGAACGGAAAACCATTATTTTATGTGAACAACGTTGTTGAACACTTTTTGGCCAACAGTAAAGACGGAACTCCAGCTTTGGAAAAAAGTGGAACATATAAGATTGCTTGTAAATGACCAGACACGGTTCCCTTACTCGCTGCTTCTACTCCCTTACTCGCCACATGTAATTGCAGGTACTACTCATAATGCCATCCAGGTTATGTTGTAAATTATCCCTCTTATTCACATGCCCCATTTCCTTTATTTCTGTTACCATAACTTATTTCGTTGTGTAAAAAAAAATACTTTATGTAGTCACAATTGTTTTACTCAGATGCTTAATATCAGTGCTAAATCTTCTCTGTTTGTAATTTAGGAAGGAAGTCAAGATTATTTTGTTCAGCAATGTATTTGGAACATGTCACCTAAGTTTATTGTTCAATTATTTTCTTCTATATACAATTGTTGCAATCTACCTGTAGTTCATTTCACTGGACCACATACTTAACATTGTACCTGATTATGGCGTAACAACCGGAAACCGGTTTGTATAATAAATATTATAGAATATTACACCAGCGTTGTGTGTGTTTTATTCGAAAGGTGTTGTTTAGCTAACTTGCGTCGTGCGAAAGAACCAAAATAATACATTTAGCAGTAAAATTTTCGTTTCTGTTGTGTGTTTTTGCTGTAATTTTTTATCATGTTGTGCTTTTGATCTATTACACAGGTTGCATTTGTTTGTAAACTACTAAAACACCTTTTTTGTTGTAAGGCTCATGCTATCCGATATATTAACATCTCCAAAGTCTTTATATCTTTTTCACCATTTATACAAAAATAAAGATTCACATAACGATTTTATTCTATTATACCTCATTTTAAAACAGCAAGAAAGCTTTGATAGTAATTCTAGCTAAGGTATCCCAGACCAGCCTCCGTTGCCCCTGCCGCGCTAACGGCCCGCCAGTTTATGCGTTAACACTCAGTCAGCGCCATTCACCTTGTCTAATTTAAAGCATCTATGAACATATCTTAGTCGTGCCGATAGAGTGATTTCCCTCGATTGGATTCTTCGTTGGACCAAACAAATGGATGTCGCAAGATAAGAAATTCGAGTTGTAGGTCGGATGAGAGAGAGGAGTGCAGTGATGTTGTGTGAGCTCCTCTTGGGTGCGAAGAGTGGTGTCAGGCCTTCTTTTGTATTTTTATGTCGATGAACACGTTCGAGAAGTTTCTTCAATCTCCTGAGGGTAGCTCAATACGCTTCAGAATTGATCGTTGCCACATGATGGAGGACGTCAAACAGAAATCCGCTTCATTGTCACAGAAGACCTTCACCATGGTCACCTCGAATGAGAGTGTCCGTACGTTCCAGCACTGTAGGAATCACAGCTGTGTAGTCGGCCGGGACTCGGAATATCGGACAGGTTTGCGCGACCTTGTTGGCTCATGACAGACGCCTCGTCCAACGACTCAGCCAGCTTTCGTTCTCTGTCAGGCCTCGGTACACATCCTGCTAGCGCCTGTGATACCTAAAACGCTACGGTTTTCCGCCAAAAGAAACTCAGTGACAGTTCTCTGCATGAAACACACCTCCGTTGCACACGGCATTTTCAAAGGTACGCATAGCGCCGCTTATCGAATTGTTTCACCCAAAACAGGCCGAGAAAAACATGTGCTGCATTACTTACTGAGCGCTCCTCTTATTTAGTAATTAACAGATACATCGTATCACAGGTCCAAGCACAGCAGCGTGATCACAGCACTGAAGTGCGTGTGTTGGAAGTTCAGTCCCCTGTAGACATTTAATATTATACAAATAACGACAAATTAAGTCCCCCTGAACTCATCATTCAATATTTATGATCTCGGAGTTGAATAATATGCGAGGCCACTAGCTAAATACACGACTGAAAGTCACATGTCTCTATATAGCTTAGTTATTGAATTCTCCAATGTTTTGGGTATTTTAATTATGGAAATACGTCAGAGCATCGTACTACCTATACTTACATAGAGAATGAGTGCCGCATCATTTCACTTACTCCTTTCCCTATGTAACTATAGATCATATGTGTAGTTTGGTTGGTTGGTTGCTTTGTTCCGGTTTATCAGTCCTGTAGTTTAATAAGTCATTTGTATTCAATTAATGATATATAAATTGGTCCTATAATAAAAAAACCTTTCGTTTGAAAGTGGAAATATGAAGCACTAATTCAAAATCCATCGTTAAACAGAGCGCAAAAGGATCCTTTTACTCAGCAGGCCATCTTCACTATTTACCGTGTATTAACAGAAATTTCTTTGCCATTGATACATAACCAATATGAACAATTTGACGTTTTATTTAATCTACATGTACATCGTACTCCGCAAGACACCTAACGGTGTGTGTGGTGGACGGTGTATTTCATACTATTATCTCAACATCCTATCCTGTTCCACAAGCAAATGACGCAGGGGACGAATGATTGTCGGTAAACCTATGTGTTAGCTCTAATTTCTCGAACTGTCTCGTCGTGGTCATTTAAAGAGATGTATGTGCGAGGAAATATGTTGTCCTACTCTTCGCGAAAAATGCTCTCTCGAAATTTCATTAAGATACCACCTGATGATGCACAGTGTCTCACTTATAACGTCTGCCACAGGAGTTTTTTGTAACGCTCTCGAGCCAGTAAACGGTCCTGTGTCAAAATGTACCGCTCTTCGTTGGACCTCCTCTCTATTCTATCAGTCCCACATGGTACAGATCCCATACTGATCAATAGTACTCAACAATTGGTCGAACAAGCACCTTATACGCCATTTCCTTCATGGATGAATTACATATTCTTAGGATTCTTGTTATGTATCTCAGTCTTGCATCAGCTTTTCCTACTGTTTGTTTTATGTGGTCAATCCCCTTAAAGCCATTCTGGTTACTTACTCCTAGATATTTTACGGTAGATACTGTTTCCAGCAGTTTGTTATCAATAGTGCAGTTGTGCAGTAGTGTATTTCTTTTGCGAATGAACTATTACACAGAGGAGACTGTGTGTTGTCTGACAGAGACCAGCAGAGAAAGTCGATCCTTTTAATACATATGTTGCAACTGTGAACTGCATATAATTTAAATGACAGCCTATTTTGCCTACTTTTGTGCTGGTTATAAAATTTGTCTGAAAAACGAGTGTTTTTAAAGGGACACGAACTGACATTCATGTTCATTTTGCGTCGAGCAGTCGTTCTGATACTGGTCAGTGTAGAAGTAACTTGTGTCTTTATGAGCTATAAGAGTGGTTAGAACTTAAAAAAAGTGTTATAGATTTTTCGTAGTAAGTGGCCGCGAGAATACTTTAAAATTTGTTCGTACTTCGAAGAATTTCCAACTAATGGGGCTTAAAATCTGAGAGCTAGTTGAGAACCTTAACATTCGACGAATGTTAGGCGATGGGCAGCATTGAACTATGAATTATTTCCACTGACATTTTAGAATTATTACTGGTTATCCTGCTGGAATCTACTCATGAGTACGCGAAATTAAATATGCTCATAGCTGTATCGAAATTTATTTATTTTTGCGGTGGCAAATATGTACAGTTTAGCGCACTGGACCGTCGTATTTCACAAATCACTCTTAGTTAGTTCTTAGGGAATCTTCCATCTCTTGATCACGCAAATACGCAGTGTCAACTGCTATCCGATATTATAGTTATTCGACTTGAAGCTTATTTTAATTATATTTATAGGTTTTTAATGATTAAATAGCTCACCTGTTCATTCAACCTGAACCATTTTCTCCAGTTGATTAACACTTCATTTATTTAAAATTGTATTCATATAATTTTGCCAAAAGTTAGCCAATGTCCACTACAGGATCACGAGATTAAACATTTTTGCTGGAAAGTGTGGGGGTAAAAGCTGAAGAGGAACCCCAAGAGGCGAGTACTGTGAGCAGGTTCAAATGGATGTGGGATGCCGCAGTTTTTCCGAGATGAGGAGGCTTGCACATGATAGAGTAGCTTGGACACTTGCATCAAACCGGTCTTCAGACTGAAGGCCATAACAACGACGACGCGTGTGTAAACTAAATCGTCACACATGAGTGTTGTATTTCGTTTTCTCATCCGGACAATCATTTGTATCCAAGTTCATAGCACACACCAATAGGGTCACAAGACAACTAGTATAAGGGAGACCCCATTTATATTAAAAGTTCTTTGCTGTATATTTTATAATTCGTTTCTGGGTTAAGCAATCATTCATACAATTAATCATGTCAGGTTATACATAATAGGCAGTGTTCTTTTGTACATTATATTGAGAGGGTCAATTGATGCCGAAATATTACGTCGTTAGCCAACAATGAAATGGGTCTCCTGGGAAAACGGCTTCAAACAAACACTAGATATTGCCACCTCAAACTGAAATATTACACGACGATTAACTTTCAACAGATAATGAATTTTTTGGGGTAATATATGCAGCAGTAGTCAAATTTGGGACTAACGTTATATAATTCAGAACAATGTAAGAAATTTTCTACGAACTATTTCGACATCGTAAACTGCATGAAAATAAACCTAAATTTAGTATAGTAAGCGGTAATTTTCCATTAGAAAGAAATAGAAGCTGTTTTTCAGAAAGCTAACTCTGTAAAAGCAGTTAACAGACTTGACTGAATGTGAGGAAACTAACTTCATACTTGGTAGGCCTACATCCTCACCTGTTTTCTGCAAAAGATACGTAGCTCAGGGGGGAAGGCACAATGTGTCCTAGTTATCCAAAATGTAGATCTGAGTTCCAGAACTGTGATAGAGGGAGACAACAGATTCGGAACGGAGTGTGTAGGCGCCTGGACGGTGTTTTAGCGATGTCATTATGAAGACGGAGTCCTAAGGAAAGCGGCAAACACAATAACAGCTCTATTAGGACTAAATCAACACAGAATGTATCTTCCGAGGTCAAAATCGTAGTGCACGGACTGTTTGTGAGACACTCTTGTTATATACTGCAGAGGGTTTCCGTCACAGTGCGGCGATAACCTGAATTACATGTGGATCCACCAAAGCAGGTAAGACAATTGTTTTACAATCGTGTCACTATCCAGAGCACATAGGTATGGAACTGTTTCGGCATGTAGTAATAGTTTTGAACAATGGCGTACTGGAAAAAATAAGGAACGACAGTATGTACTTGGACCTATTATGTAGTACTGTCATGACGATTCTGGAATTACTGCCTTGTCCTCCTGCAAGCATCCACATTCAACCCCTCAAATGCCTTAGGAATGAAGCGGAGGGTCGATTTCGCTCTCTAATGATCTCGGTGTTGACAGGACGTTAAACCCAACCGATATCGTCTCTGATTAATGTGCCCAAAACACTGCCACAAGTAATAACCATGTTTCACGAAGAACATAGATGATTCTAGTATTTCATAAAGGGTACGTTATGTTGAAAAAGGATTTGCTAAAAATGAGTGGACCCTTAGGGTTAAGTGTTTTACTATATGCGTAACGGTGACAACGTTTGTCCGTGTCTGTACTTAGAGAGGTCGTCCGAGAGATCATGAAAGCAAACGGACCAAGAAGAGACTTATTACGTCTTGTAGTGAAACCAGATGCAAACATATCGGGAAGAGTCTTTAGATTAGGGAGTGAAGGCATGTTAATTGGCATTTAACATTGACTACAAATATTTACGAGACAACATACCTCTCGTAGTTAGGAGAACTATCGAATTCTGTGAAAAGAAGTGGAGTATTCCACTCAAATGGAATAAAAAGTAAATAAAAAGTAATGCCTCCGCATTTTTATGTAGATACTCTTAAAGCCTTTTGAATAAAACAAACGTTATTAATATTCTAAATATTTATTCTTCATGTCTATACAGGGAGTTACAAACAGGTACGGCCAAACTTTCAGGAAACATTCCTCACACACAAAGAAAGAAAATATGTTATGTGGACATGTGTCCGGAAACGCTTACTTTCCATGTTAGAGCTCATTTTATTACTTCTCTTCAAATCACATTAATCATGGAATGGAAACACACAGCAACAGAACATACCAGCGTGACTTCAAACACTTTGTTACAGGAAATGTTCAAAATGTCCTCCGTTAGCGAGGATACATGCATCCACCCTACGTCGCATGGAATCCCTGATGCGCTGATGCAGCCCTGGAGAATGGCGTATTGTATCACAGCCGTCCACAATACGAGCACGAAGAGTCTCTACATTTGGTACCGGGGTTGCGTAGACAAGAGCTTTCAAATGCCCCTGCAAATGAAAGTCAAGAGGGTTGAGGTCAGGAGAGCGTGGAGGCCATGGAATTGGTCCGCCTCTACCAATCGATCGGTCACCGAATCTGTTGTTCAGAAGCGTACGAACACTTCGACTGAAATGTGCAGGAGCTCCATCGTGGATGAACTACACGTTGTGTCGTACTTGTAAAGGCACATGTTCTAGCAGCACAGGTAGAGTATCCCGTATGAAATCATGATAACGTGCTCCATTGAGCGTAGGTGGAAGAACATGGGGCCCAGTCGAGACATCACCAACAATCCCTGCCCAAACGTTCACAGAAAATCTGTATTGATGACGTTATTGCACAATTGGGTGCGGATTCCCGTCAGACCACACATGTTGATTGTGAAAATTTACAATTTGATCACGGTGGAATGAAACCTCATCCGTAAAGAGAACAATTGCACTGAAATGAGGATTGACACATTGTTGGATGAACCATTCGCAGAAGTGTACCCGTGGAGGCCAATCAGCTGCTGATAGTGCCTGCACACGCTGTACATTGTACGGAAACAACTGGTTCTCCCGTAGCACTCTCCATACAGTGACGTGGTCAACGTTACCTTGTACAGCAGCAACTTCTCTGATGCTGACATTAGGGTTATCGTCAACTGCATGAAGAATTGCCTCGTCCATTGCAGGTGTCCTCGTCGTTCTAAGTCTTCCCCAGTCGCGAGTCATAGGCTGGAATGTTCCGTGCTCCCAAAGACGCCGATCAATTGCTTCGAACGTCTTCCTGTCGGGACACCTTCGTTCTGGAAATCTGTCTCGATACAAACGTGCCGCGCCACGGCTATTGCCCCGTGCTAATCCATACATCAAATGGGCATCTGCCAACTCCGCATTTGTAAACATTGCAGTGACTGCAAAACCACGTTCGTGATGAACACTAAACTGTTGATGCTACGTACTGATGTGCTCGATGCTAGTACTGTAGAGCAATGAGTCGCATGTCAACACAAGCACCGAAGTCAACGTTACCTTCCTTCAATTAGGCCAGCTGGCGGTGAATCGAGGAAGTACAGTATATACTGACGAAACTAAAATGAGCTCTAAAATGGAAATTAAGCGTTTCCGGACACATGTCTACATAGCATCTTTTCTTTATTTGTGTGTGAGGAATGTTTCCTGAAAGTTTGGCCGTACCTTTTTGTAACACCCTGTATATCTGCAGCTCTCTAGTGCTACAGGGCTCCGAACAGCAGGGAGTAACAAAGCAGTGTGTAACGTAACTTTGTCGGTGCGTGAGAAACAGGATGCTGTAACAGAGTTTCGAATTCTAAGAGTTTGTCCACACATGGAGCAGCTTCTCCTTCAGCATGACGATGCCAGGCCACACACGAGTGCTGCGACATCTACAAAACGCCGACGCCTTGAGTTCACTGTCATCGATCATCCTCTGTGCAGTTCCGATTTGGCCTAATCCGATTATCATCTCTTTCCACAAGTCAAAGAACACTTTCGAGGAATTCAGTTTGGTGGTGATGAATCGTGCAGGCATATGTGGGGTGTTGGTTCTGGTCAACAAACATTCTGCAGCGACGGTATCAACAAACTGGTATCTTGGGAGAAATGTCTTCGTCGCCAGGATGACTGTGATGAAAAATAAATATGGGGGAACGAAGAATAAAGATATATAATATTAATAACGTTGTCTTGTTTAAAGAGCTGTAATATTTTTCATAGAAAGAGATCGGAGGCTTTAGTTTTCAGCATACTCAAATATCGCTGCACTCAAGTTTTAGTGTTACACAGCATAAAACTCTCTTCACGGTGTTGCATTAGTGCCTACAAGGTTTTGTGTCTTGTACTACTTCCGCGGAATAACGACCATATTTCATTGATGCATATGTGTAGTTATTTCTGTCTTTGTTAATTATGCCCAGTCTTGCATAGCGACCAACGCTCTGTCGATCCAGAAAGCCTCGTCCCAGTTTCGAATCTTGTAGATATTATAGTATAATGTCCCGTATCGTCATCATTTACGGTTACCTCCTACCACATTCCTCCCATATTTTATGTTGGCTCTCTTTACACCGCTCTCTCTATAAACTCTTCGTGACCTATACTCCCATCTACCCCTAGTACAGTTCTGCCCGGGCAATTTGTAAAACAAATATTTCGTTTAACAGACCGTCTGTAACCATCTGTGCTAGATAGATGCCACACAGAAGCACAAACTTTACGGGCTATTTTCAGCTCTCCATTTGGAGCGCCTGAGCTTGTAATTAAGTTAAAATGGCATTCAGCATAAATTAGACGGCACACGGCAGCCGCAAGCGACGTACCTTCACTTACTCGCTATTTTGCGTTTACGGTTTTGTTTTGAGGAACTTTTGTCTGCTCTTACGGCTTCCGAATTTACCATAATTGCAGTATAATACTGTTCCCATTTCACCCAATCATTATTGAAAACTAGCAGTTGCATAAGATCATAAGAGAAACATATTAAAAATAATTTATCTCACGTGTTTATACGCCCACTGTGAAACTAAATAATATGAGCGACTTTACAGATGTCCAACATTCTTTTCCTTGCATGTACTATCAGTTTTCTTCTCCCTCCAATTCTCTCGCAAGGTAACGTATTTAACTCTTCCATTTCACTTTTAAAATACTGATAGCTTACTTACATACAGAGATGTGCTACAAATACACTCCTGGAAATGGAAAAAAGAACACATTGACACCGGTGTGTCAGACCCACCATACTTGCTCCGGACACTGCGAGAGGGCTGTACAAGCAATGATCACACGCACGGCACAGCGGACACACCAGGAACCGCGGTGTTGGCCGTCGAATGGCGCTAGCTGCGCAGCATTTGTGCACCGCCGCCGTCAGTGTCAGCCAGTTTGCCGTGGCATACGGAGCTCCATCGCAGTCTTTAACACTGGTAGCATGCCGCGACAGCGTGGACGTGAACCGTATGTGCAGTTGACGGACTTTGAGCGAGGGCGTATAGTGGGCATGCGGGAGGCCGGGTGGACGTACCACCGAATTGCTCAACACGTGGGGCGTGAGGTCCCCATAGTACATCGATGTTGTCGCCAGTGGTCGGCGGAAGGTGCACGTGCCCGTCGACCTGGGACCGGACCGCAGCGACGCACGGATGCACGCCAAGACCGTAGGATCCTATGCAATGCCGTAGGGGACCGCACCGCCACTTCCCAGCAAATTAGGGACACTGTTGCTCCTGGGGTATCGGCGACGACCATTCGCAACCGTCTCCATGAAGCTGGGCTACGGTCCCGCACACCGTTAGGCCGTCTTCCGCTCACGCCCCAACATCGTGCAGCCCGCCTCCAGTGGTGTCGCGACAGGCGTGAATGGAGGGACGAATGGAGACGTGTCGTCTTCAGCGGTGAGAGTCGCTTCTGCCTTGGTGCCAATGATGGTCGTATGCGTGTTTGGCGCCGTGCAGGTGAGCGCCACAATCAGGACTGCATACGACCGAGGCACACAGGGCCAACACCCGGCATCATGGTGTGGGGAGCGATCTCCTACACTGGCCGTACACCACTGGTGATCGTCGAGGGGACACTGAATAGTGCACGGTACATCCAAACCGTCATCGAATCCATCGTTCTACCATTCCTAGACCGGCAAGGGAACTTGCTGTTCCAATAGGACAATGCACGTCCGCACGTATCCCGTGCCACCCAACGTGCTCTAGAAGGTGTAAGTCAACTACCCTGGCCAGCAAGATCTCCGGATCTATCCCCCATTGAGCATGTTTGGGACTGGATGAAGCGTCGTCTCACGCGGTCTGCACGTCCAGCACGAACGCTGGTCCAACTGAGGCGCCAGGTGGAAATGGCATGGCAAGCCGTTCCACAGGACTACATCCAGCATCTCTACGATCGTCTCCATGGGAGAATAGCAGCCTGCATTGCTGCGAAAGGTGGATATACACTGTACTAGTGCCGACATTTTGCATGCTCTGTTGCCTGTGTCTATGTGCCTGTGGTTCTGTCAGTGTGATCATGTGATGTATCTGACCCCAGGAATGTGTCAATAAAGTTTCCCCTTCCTGGGACAATGAATTCACGGTGTTCTTATTTCAATTTCCAGGAGTGTATGTTTTGCTAAAGCAGATTGCAAGCTGTATCTATGGAATTATCTATCACTATGTGTTAAGTTCAGTGATATGACAATAGTGGAGAGTTGCAGTGATGTGTCAACAGTTACATAAGTGTTACAGCGCTTCCCATGCTAGCTCAAACGACCGTACGAGTTCAGATTTTATTTCTTTATTTTCTTTTCTGCAGGATTGAGTCTCTTTAACTGCTTCCATCCGACCTGCAACGATTGTGAACAATCCACGCAACTTACTGATCCTGTCCAGTCAGACCTGTCGAAAGCCTGAATAACGAGGTTTTGCCTGTCGGCTCAGTAAAGTTCTGTGAGGTACCAAGAGTGATGTGAAGCCATGCCGACTCCAGTACCATGGCCAGCAGCGCTACGAATCTCGGTTGAGAATCCATGGCGCAAACAGCCCGTTTTAGGTTGTCACACGGATTTTCTATTGGCATTATCTACTGGGCTACGTTGGTAGCCAGGGAAGTACGGTAGACTAATCCTGGTGCTCTTCGTGCCACGCAAGTACAGCGCAATGACTTACATGTTGCAGTGTCCTGCTGTGAGATGCCACCGTGCCAAGGAAAAACAACTCTGTGTGAGCAGTCGTGGCATCTGTGAGGAAGCACGCGCGATCCCACAGGCACCACTTATGCACGCGTTCCGTCGCTTCTGGTCCTCATCGTATCATCTTTGCTTGGTTTCGTGTTCCCTCTGGAGCTGTGTGGTGGTCAGTAGTGTGTGCGGCACGGTGGACGGAGCCGCGTGGTGGAGGGTGGGGAGGGGGAGAGATGCCTGAGTACTCGGCAGGTGACTGTTGCTGTTGCGCGTTAGTTTGAAACTGATTATGTGGAGAAAATGTTTTCAACTGTAGCGTCGCGTGTCGCTCTTGTTGTTTTCTGTTATGTGGAGACATCATCTACAACCATGGACGTTTCTTTTCTGTGTATCATTTAAGCTCGTCACGCATGCTGGAAAATTGTTCATTGAACTGAGTGGCGTTGTCATCTTGTTTTTCTCGTATGCCGAAAAATTGTTCATTCCTGATGTAAACTGTTAACTTTCCTATGTAGCGAACCCTTCTGTGCCCCGAGTTGATTTAACGTTTGCTGCATGTACGGATACTCTTGAGATTAAGTGAACGGAATAGGAGCTGTGTCGTCTGATTTATTTTCGGTTTGATTTTCAATTGTTTCTAATTGTGCCGATAGCTCACCACATCTTTCCGTGAGCGTAAGATCTCTAAAAGGTTTAGCACTATCTGCGCATTGTTTGGCTGTGGATTCAATTTTATCGCAAAGATGTTTTTCACTGGCCTCAATGTCCGTATCTACCTGTTTGAAACTGTTATCAGTCTTTTCTGTGTATCATTTAAGCTCGTCACGCATGCTGGAAAATTGTTCATTGAACTGAGTGGCTTGTCATCTTGTTTTTCTCGTATGCCGAAAAATTGTTCATTGAACTGAGCATTCATACTAACCATCATGTGCACGAGATTTTGAAGGGTCGCTTCCGTATTCTTTTCAACTGTAGCGTCGCGTGTCACTTTTGTTGTTTTCTGTTATGTGGAGACATCATCTACAACCATGGACGTTTCGTTTGCTGCATTATCTGCACAATTACCGCTAATAAAATCCGACGGATTTCCAAGAAGAGACTGAGCACTTTGCACTATTTTTTCCTCTGACATACTATTGGCGATCAGACAAATTGTGGGAAAAGTAGGCAAATCAACGATCTCATTCGTTAAACAACAAGTATTGAATTGTGCACATCAGCGATGTGCAGATTAGCGGCGTCCACAATACCGGAATCTACCGTCTGATTACTGGTCAAATTAGTGGGTGAAATTGTGTCAGGAATTTGTTCATTATTTTTGGAAACGGAACTCACGATTTCAGTGGTGCTTTGGAACCGTTGTACCGCAGAGTGGTCGCTATCATTCTTAACATTGTTGTCACTAATCGGAAAGTCGTCCATTTCGGTATTTTTAATTGTAAGATTACGAGCCGGTACCTTAACAGTTTTGCGCGGCATCTTAAATCGCATACAGGGTGCAATTCCAAAGACAAAATTTCAACACTCAACTCAATGAAAAGAACAAGACGGAGCATAAGAATGCCGATGAACTGTGGAACAGTTTTGTACAAGTTAGTAAACTGCGTTGTGCCAAGAAATTTAACTACTATTATCGCTTCAGAGTGGTTGAGAGAACAGAATATATTTATCTGACTAATTTAATATGAAAGTTTCCACAAAGCGAACGACTGGCAGAGCTGTCGCCAAGTGCAATTTCCCAAGAGTGACGTTCTTGAATAAAAAGAAAGAGAAGAAATATTACAATTACGTTGAATGATGTCTTAACTGTGGAATGGATACAGAACTCGAATTGCGTGTTGGAAGTGCAAGTGGTGTGCTTACTCTGTCTTATTGTTAGCAAAACTTTACGAACCGATCGGGCAATGCATCTCCCAATACCAATAAAGAAATACAGTCACTGCAAAATACATTCAGCCCCTTAAGCACTGAACCCTAAGGCCCTGTTCACATAACAAATAAATTAAAGTGACTTACCTCCAAAGCAGCAACGGAGTAACGCGATACATTCTGGTCTCTCACAATTAATATGAATGTTAGCTACAGGCTAAGCAGTGAGCAATGCTGGCCATAAAGCTTGAATTGCCCTTGAAATTCTTTTGGCTGAAAAACAAGAACACTTAAGAAAATCCAACTTCTTTAAAAAAAATGTGACCTGGACAGGAAGGCGGTACTGATTATGATGAATCACTAACACTCACCTTTTTTAGCAAAATTATTTTGCAAGTTAAGTTTGTCTTTTCAAAAACATCTGACAATTGATGTTACATTACTCACAATTGATTCACAAACAATGAGATTTAAACAGCAAGTATTATCCAACTTCATAAAAAATGAAATATTTAACTAGAATTATTATCAAAACTGCTTACGTACATTCTGGGGTGACTCAAAAATTATAAGTTATCAGCCAGCTTATCTATACTAACGCGCTGTCAAAATCAGAAATCATACTTATTTCAATGTTTATTTTATTTGCCAGAAGACTTATGCTTGCAGGTTCAACAATATTGACGTACCTACATTAATCTAACTATTGGTGGCTTCACACAGCACACCAGAGAAACTGCCTACTCCATCGTCTTTCCTTCACAGACAGCTACATACAACTGAGCGCCCAGCGCTCTCTTACTCCCAACAAGGGAGTACAGAATCTTTGGCCCTGTGGTTGCCCACAGTCATCGATCCACATTATCGAGCCTTCAAGTTAATTTATTAATATTCTTATCTTATTCTGGTGCCACATACAAGTGCGCCCCGGTATACTCCTTTCAGACTTTGTATATTCCTATACTGATTTCCTTGACAATAATCTTTAATTTCCCGTTTAAGTATTGCTGTGTATGTCAAGTTCTATCAGACTTGTTTTCTGTTCGGTGTATGTAAATAGCCTTGTATTGGCAGCGGCTGACGCGTTGCTGTTCTGCTGGTCCGGGTCGGGCACTCGTTTTCCTCCTGCTTTGGCGGCCTTCCCGTCACCGCACGAGGGCTAGGTGTTGGCACTCACAGGCGCTACTACGGATCTCCCGTTCCAGCCTCAAATGGAGTAATTTATTTTCATTCTTTTTTCTAAAAAAAGTAGTTTTATTGTCATTATCGTTGTAATAGTGTTTTAGGGGCCCGGTAGTTTATTGAAGTACTTAACTTGATTTGTGTGCCCAGTTGGGAAGTACTACTGTTAGCTTCGGTTTAACACATGGGTAGTGTTTTGCCGGCTTGGCCGTGTCTTGTCTATACGGGAGCAGATTAACGTTGTTTATGACACCACAGTGTCCTCATTTGCCTTGCGCTCCCTAGTATTGTTGGTAAAGGAAAAATTAACATAATTGTGTATCTCCTAGTGGTGAAGTGGCTAATGCACTTTGGATGCCAACATTGTACATACTTGTGCCTAATTTCTTGCCCCGGAGTAGGCCTGGAACATACTGTTGCAATGGAGACGTATGCGTTTTAATGTCTTTTCTTTAAAGTTTGTTAAACTTATATTCAAGTCCCATTGTGAAACTAGACAAAGTTGTGATGCTAACGGGGCTGACAACGCAGCAGGTTTATTTAATCAATTAACTATTTGCAACCGGGCCACCATTTTATTGTACAGTTGATATGTTCTTCGAGTACCAACTGTAATTTTATGTACCATGGGCGCCAAGCAAGCCTCCTCTGCAGTTTCATGTTTCTCACATACGTTAGCGCATGAAGGTTTGCCTCGTCACTGGTGTTCAAAGGGAAGCGCACATACAGTCGAACCTCCACCGAGCTGTGCCGCCATCTGCGTGCGTTTTCCTCCTGGTTCTGCTCTGATAAGGTCGCGTTGCCATCTGTTGGTAGTCAGGTCTTATGTCAAAGAGGTAACAACTACGATGTACCCCAACGAAGACTACACCGATATGATACTGATCTATGGGGAGACGTTCCACAGTTTATCTGAGGCCAGAAGGTTGTATTCACAACATTTTTCAACGCTACGTCTACCTTCTGCGCATGTTTTAGACGTATTTAGATGATTTTAAGAACAGAGGGAACTTTCCACGTACAACGTGTCGTGGTATTATTCAATATATTCGAGCACATCCCACGCACTGTAAGTATAGCTTAAATTAAAATAAAGCGTATGTCAAATGTAGCGTAACGAAAGTATCATCGTGCAGTTGCATTTAGGTTGCATTATTATATATATATTAACAGGTATCTATGCTAACTCCGAGAGGCGCTTACATCAGTGCATCCAGCAACGTGGACATGCTTTTGAACATTTGTATTATGACCAATTCAAATATAAAGATCTGTCAGTTTATAACATAATTTTAAACGAACATAATTTATGGTTTTTATTATATTCATTGATTTTTACTACAGTCAAAGATATGATAGTATTTTTATAGTAGCATGTATGTATGAATTTATGTATTGTCAAGCACGTGTTGGTGCATCATGTGCTGCCGTATGTTGATACGCCCTGAAACAGATAATTATTATGTTTTGCCCTTGTGCGTATTTTTTTGGTCGGAGATTGTCATTCGTCTACAAAGACACCTTTCTTGAGCACAGGAATCGAACTCTATACCCCTCCCGAAGCAAACACTTTTTCTAGTGACGAGCTATAAGACCAGTTATAGCTGTAATGCGTTTGCTTTCAAGCACTAGCTGTATGTTGAGCAAGATCTCCTCTTTCTTACTGTGGAGTCCACATTACTGTTCTGCTTAGGCAAATCTTTCAGCGTCTGTGGCACTCGTGATTAACTAACGTCAACGTAGGACGGTGTGTGTGGCCCACCTGTTATAATGCAAATGTCCTTATGCTCTCTGTATTAATTTAAAAACCTTAACTATTTGTATGAATTTGGCAAGAATTTTTGTAACTGTGAATTGGCTTATGATTGAATTGTTATTAAATAAAAATATTTGTTTGAGATTGATAAATAATGCATCAAGTTGGGCCACCCTTCCATGTGTTTTCCTCAAATTACATGCTTTGCCATGCTGAATTACGTCACAATACTGGAGGTTGGGTAGAATGAGTAACCCAATATATGTTCCGAATGAGGGCATAGAGGAAAGCGGAAATCTTCCGGCACATGTCGACAGTGGTTACTGCCCACTTCAGATGCTCATCCGACGTTACACCCAAATTATTCACCGCTTTCTGGCAAGGTATTGGGTTCCGCTAAGATGGATGGCACGCAACTGATCGCGGGATCCCGAACTATCCAATGCATCCCCACACCATGAAGCCATAGGGGGAGAGGTATGGGTCACTAGAATCGCTACTTCTTGTGATCACTCGGTCGTCTACTGATACGATGGCTTAGACCTGACCTCGACAAACATTCAGCATCGCAAAATGTCACTCAGTACCACATTTGACATGGATTCAAGTCTCTGTTGTTCGTGGTATGGTGCCGGAATAAAGCGACACATGGCAACTCGAAATCTCAACAGAGCTTTTTGTAACCTCCGTCCATACCTCGCATTTCAGCAGTTGTCATCCGTTCATTTGCCAGAGCTAGTCATACACTCCTAAGGTCTTCTCATGCTGTAGTACTTCTGGAACGACCTGTGCCCACTATTCTGGCCACACTATTATCGAGAGTCTATGGCATTACCACTCGCTCTGCTGTCATCGCACTACAGCCATCTGTCTGTAAAATCTGGCCGTGTATTGCTCCTATTTCCCTCATGCCACTGATTCGACCTTTCCCAAACTACGAAAGATGACGATAAATGTACGCTCGCTTACTTTGGACACACTGTTTTCTGATCAATGACTGATAAGTTCCAATAACGTCCGTAACTTCGTATAGCCGTCATATTCTCAAACTGTACATCATCTGTATGAATGACTTTTCTGTAGTGAAAATAAGCTCACTAGAGGAAGGTTTTGTTATTATAATACCTCACAGGATCGAAAATGATGGAACGTTAGTTCAGCAGCGTTCAACCCAAGTGTTCAGGGGCTAACATTCTTAATTTGCGTCACTGTGTTGTAGTACCCTACACATTTACATAGCATAGTCTTATTGCACGGATGCTAGAGAAACGTTGGTGTACGCAGAGGTCCTCCATATGTGTGATCGCTTGAAAAATTGTGGTATACTTCTTGTGGAATCATCACACCTCACGAACATTGATTGCCCTAGACCTAAAAATTGTCATGCATTATTTATAATTTGATTCTGTGGATAATTTTTTTCAACACAGTTCCGCTTTCTCGTATCTTGTACTTTCGTCAAAACCGTTTCGGATTTACCTTGAATCATCTCTGAGCGGCATCCAGTCGTTCATCATTTTACATAAATCTGTTGTCATGTACGGAGCCTGAGGTTTTCTTATACGGACTGTGCGTATAGGGGTACTTTTGTCGTATAGAAGAGTGAGTATATTAAGAAATTCATGGAGTTTACCATCATCTCTGATCAGGTGTTGCAATGACGTTACTGTACAATCAGCTGTTCGAGTACCACGAACTAGTTGATAAATGGATACGGTGAGACAGACTTCGGGATATTTGATAAATTTGCTTCGTGCGATATAGAATAGACAAAGAAAAAGCATCAGAGTAACTAAGAAAGACTGCACAAGGTAAAACAGGATTTTATAAAAATAAACAACTACTACAATAGAAAAATATAAACCATTACCAGAAATTCCTTACTGAAAAGTTTTGTGTAGAGCTACGAAACGTGAAAAATAAAGAAGACAGAAACGAAACTATTAGAAACCTTTACAATGTGTTATTACAGGCGACTGCATGGATTAATCGAATAAAGAATGAAGACGTCCTGCAATGGATCAGCAAGAAAAAAGTGACTGATAACGAACCTAATGAATCGAAGAGTAGAACCTCATAACACTTATTGGGATATGATTTGTTGAAAACTTTAATTGATAGTATGATGGAGGGAAAGAATCGCAGAGTCAGGTCCAGGCGCAGATATGCACTGATGAGTCAGAAGATGAGCATTTGCTTAATAGCGTGCTGGTTCACGTACTGAACACGATAAAGCAGCGATACAGCGAGGCATGGCATTTCAAGACTCGATTCCCGTAAGTGTATGGAACAAGATGTTAGCGCACGGGTCACACAAATTCCGTAAAACACAAGTCGGTGCTTTGTGGGTACGGAACAGGGGCCCGATAGGTCCCAGATGTAAGACATCGGGCTCAGATTAAAAGAATTTCTTCGCCAGGATATAGAGTTCTCTATCATGGTCCTCAAACGACACTGTCTAGCGATTCTGGCCTCGTAACGTGGATAGTTATTTTACAGGAAGATGCCAACACCGTCAGTGTCACATCAAGCGTGAAGGGCTGTAGGTGTCCCAGAGTCTAGTTCACGTGGTCCATAGCAGTGATAATGTCTTCGATTACTACATTGAACGGTAAATTGAGGAATTGCTTTTCAGGCCTCAGCCGACGAACTGAAGGAACTTTTCTCTACACCTGTCAGCGCCCAATCGCAAGGAATTATCCCCTTCAAGTACCCACTAACTACACTCCTGGAAATGGAAAAAAGAACACATTGACACCGGTGTGTCAGACCCACCATACTTGCTCCGGACACTGCGAGAGGGCTGTACAAGCAATGATCACACGCACGCCACAGCGGACACACCAGGAACCGCGGTGTTGGCCGTCGAATGGCGCTAGTTGCGCAGCATTTGTGCACCGCCGCCGTCATTTTCAGCCAGTTTGCCGTGGCATACGGAGATCCATCGCAGTCTTTAACACTGGTAGCATGCCGCGACAGCGTGGACGTGAACCGTATGTGCAGTTGACGGACTTTGAGCGAGGGCGTATAGTGGGCATGCGGGAGGCCGGGTGGACGTACCGCCGAATTGCTCAACACGTGGGGCGTGAGGTCTCCACAGTACATCGATGTTGTCGCCAGTGGTCGGCGGAAGGTGCACGTGCCCGTCGACCTGGGACCGGACCGCAGCGACGCACGGATGCACGCCAAGACCGTAGGATCCTACGCAGTGCCGTAGGGGACCGCACCGCCACTTCCCAGCAAATCAGGGACACTGTTGCTCCTGGGGTATCGGCGAGGACCATTCGCAACCGTCTCCATGAAGCTGGGCTACGGTCCCGCACACCGTTAGGCCGTCTTCCGCTCACGCCCCAACATCGTGCAGCCCGCCTCCAGTGGTGTCGCGACAGGCGTGAATGGCGGGACGAATGGAGACGTGTCGTCTTCAGCGATGAGAGTCGCTTCTGCCTTGGTGCCAATGATGGTCGTATGCGTGTTTGGCGCCGTGCAGGTGAGCGCCACAATCAGGACTGCATACGACCGATGCACACAGGGCCAACACCCGGCATCATGGTGTGGGGAGCGATCTCCTACACTGGCCGTACACCACTGGTGATCGTCGAGGGGACACTGAATAGTGCACGGTACATCCAAACCGTCATCGAACCCATCGTTCTACCATTCCTAGACCGGCAAGGGAACTTGCTGTTCCAACAGGACAATGCACGTCCGCATGTATCCCGTGCCACCCAACGTGCTCTAGAAGGTGTAAGTCAACTACCCTGGCCAGCAAGATCTCCGGATCTGTCCCCCATTGAGCATGTTTGGGATTGGATGAAGCGTCCTCTCACGCGGTCTGCACGTCCAGCACGAACGCTGGTCCAACTGAGGCGCCAGGTGGAAATGGCATGGCAAGCCGTTCCACAGGACTACATCCAGCATCTCTACGATCGTCTCCATGGGAGAATAGTAGCCTGCATTGCTGCGAAAGGTGGATATACACTGTACTAGTGCCGACATTGTGCATACTCTGTTGCCTGTGTCTATGTGCCTGTGGTTCTGTCAGTGTAATCATGTGATGTATCTGACCCCAGGAATGTGTCAATAAAGTTTCCCCTTCCTGGGACAATGAATTCACGGTGTTCTTATTTCAATTTCCAGGAGTGTATTTAACTAGAACAAAATTTTCCACTTGAAACGTAGCAATTAATACAGCGATTGGCAACGACGGTATTAGAATAACCATGATCAATAATGTTGCCGATAGTTTAATACGTGCCTTAAACAGCTATTTAATTTTTCTCTCCTGAATGGAATACATCCCAATCCATGGAAAAGAAACATCGTCCGACCTATCCGTAGGCTAGAAAACCTGCAATAACTTTTTAATTAACGACCAATCAGCGTAATACCTTTTATTTTCAAACATATTGTCCATGACAAAATTACTGAACACTTTTGCCGACTTGACTTACTTGACAAATATCAATATTGTTTTCGTAAACGCAACAGCACAAACGCTGTACTAATTAAGGTCACTGATGACCTGGAATATGCCTTGGACAACCTGACACTACTACATTTTATCAAAGCTCCTGATATAGTTAACTTCGGCATAGTGGTCAGAAAAATGTGACACTTACGGTTCTCAGATAGTGATCTGAAGTGGTTTGAAAGTTACTTGAATATAGACTGTAGGGCGTAGCCTGTGGGAATGATAAACCGTTCTGGAAATAAGTTACCTCAGGAATGCCACAGGGGCTACTCTTGAGCCCACTCTTCTTTTCCTCGTCTGGCAATTACTTGTCGTCAGTTTCGTCCTCCAGTAAACATCAGTTCAATGCCATCGACCTCCAGCTCTAACTGCATGCAAGAACCGAAGATGTAAACATTATGAATGTCAAGATAAATGATAATCATTCAGTGCCAACTCAGGCGACTAAATTCAAAAAAGTCAGACGTACCTTTAGAAGCCCATCACAAGACTGGTTGCTGAAGAGAGACTCAATGCTCACCAGCGTTTGGAAATATTGGTAAACCCTGTTGACGTAGTCTTAATGACCATGTGGCCAAATGGCATTTTCCATCAGGATAATGCAGAACCATGACTACATACCACAATCGACCTGCGGAATATGTGGAGCTCTGACTAGTCAGTCAGCGTCCTTGACCTGTCTTCCATAGAGCATGTCCGAGATGCGTCGACAAGACGTTTAATTTCATACGAGCCTCCAGTCATATTCGTGAACTGATAAAAGTCCGCAGCTCGTGGTCGTGCGGTAGCGTTCTCGCTTCCCTCGCCCGGGTTCCCGGGTTCGATTCCCGGCGGGGTCGGGGATTTTCTCTGCCTCGTGATGACTGGATGTTGTGTGATGTCCTTAGGTTAGTTAGGTTTAAGTAGTTCTAAGTTCTAGGGGACTGATGACCATAGCTGTTAAGTCCCATAGTGCTCAGAGCCATTTGAACTTTTATTTGAACTGATAAAAGATGTATTCGAGGCATTGAACTGTGTGCTTGCATTCGTCGATGAATATAAAAGTGTATTTGTGTTCTTTGCTATCACTTCTCATAGTGATGGTGATGATGATGATGATGATGATGATAATGATGATGATAACATCATTTACGAATGAAATAAATGTTTGAGGGACACTCAACAAGTAATGCCACTCTTTTTTTTGAAAGAAAGTCGGTATTCAGAAAGTTCCTTCTCAGGCGACGCCTATATTGTAAGATCAACACCCTCTGCATATTTCAAGTTTCTGTCCTTAGTGGTCTGGGTTGGGCAACGATGAGTCAGTGAGTAATTAAGTCTGGACATTGCCTTTTATGTATAGAGATCAAAACAAGTAAATGCAAACGACCAATGTAAATTGGCCAAATACACGAAAAATAACACATTACACGTCAGAAAATATGTTTGGCTAACGTTACTTTCTGTTTCAGGAATATGTCCTACACAAACACACACTTCGAGCAGGATGAAATCCAGACTCTAACATATCGTAGTCGTCGTCGTCGTCGTTAATTCCCCTCTGTGTGATGGCTCTCTGAGGCTGAGACGCGTCCCCACCAGCAGCTGAGGCAGACAACCCTCCACAGGGACAGCTGCCGCTGAGGACCCCCTGGCGGCGCGAGACACCGACAACGACGTCACGCCTCCCACGGTGGCCGCGGCTCTGCCCGGTGTGTCACAGACACTGGTCTGTTTCGTCATCTGGGACGACTAGCATTGTGTCAGCGCGCTACTGGACTTTGGATGATATAACCAGACAGCAGCCCATTTCGTACGCGTCATTTGACTAGTGTGACGAGCGGCAGTTGTTTTGTATAATTCACAACGAATCTGAGGAAAGATTTGCTAACATTTCAGTACTGGCATTCACTTAGCCCTTCCCAAACAGGTCTGCTATTAATATTTCGATGAGGAGCTTTCTTTTACGAGCGTCGTTGCTGAATTTTGAAAATTCCTTCAGGAATAAGATCAGCTAGTATGCTAGTTTCTGTCAAGTAAGCTGTTTGTTACGCATTTGTCCACGCCATGAGCAATACATATCATAAACCTAGAAATATTTTTATTTTATTTTATTTTTATTTATTTATTTTTTATTTATATTTTTGAAATTTTTTAGAATTAATATGTCACAGATCGAGATCAATGAGAACACTGGTCGTTTGGGAATAAGCAAATATTCATACTCTGCACGTTGGTTCCGTAAATCATCAACGTAAAGTTACTGCAGATGGACTAGCACGAGATGTGTCCCAGTTACACAGACAGGTTTCGAAGCAACTTGTAGCAAGACTTCAGCAGAGCACACAGTCGACTGTGGAATTGTTCAGCTGCAGCTTAATATTGCTATTGCGATGAATAATCGTCTTCGCGATATCAAAGCGTGATAACTGTCGTTGTTATCGTTAGAAGGCGGCTGGTACATTAGATGTCAGTTGAAATAACCGTCCTCGAGAGTGTAGTGGGAGTGCCGGAATGAGCGAACCCTGAGCTGAGAGCTGCGATTATCAGCGAAAGAACAGCTTGGGTACGTCACACTAGTCTACAGCGACATCTATATGTGTTGTTCGCAAGCAACACTGTAGTGTATGAAGGACGGTAATGGAGGGAATGTAGAATCAATATTAGCAATTAGCTGACCTGTTCAATTCGTGTCCCAAAGAGTCAAAAATGGCTATATTCTTTCGTACTTGCCCTTATCCCACTCATAGTCACTACGTGAAATATACGATGGACGCAATAGAGCTCATAACACCAATTCTCTGCTGATAGAGTTTGACTAAAATTTTTCCTTGGTGGTATTGCTAAGGGTTTTCCCTAGCAATCAAACTGTTATTTACCTATCTCCAATACTCACCATGACCAGCATAGAGGAAAGTGCAGATTTTGAAACGTTGTTGTTATGCCAAACAGTGGATTTGTTACTAGTTGCTGCTATGTGACAGGGCAGTCGTCAGTTGAGATCGGCATATCTTTTAGTAAATAAGGCAGTTTAAATCTTTAAACTCAAAACATCTACAAACAAATTTAATTTCTTCTTCCACAAGAGAACTATTTTGTGGTCTCAGCTCTTCGCTGCAGTACAAGTTTTGCTCCCTGCATCGCGAAACTAAGAAGAAAACTACTTCCACACATTTACGATTAAGCAAGTAATCTGGATGATTCTAAACAAATCCCCATGTAACGGTATCACGGACGGTTACCTACAAATTTACTTCTTTCCGTAGATATTAAAAAAAAATGTTCAAATGTGTGTGAAATGTTATGGGACTCAACTGCTAAGGTCATCAGTCCCTAAGCTTACACACTACTTAACCTAAATTATCCTAAGGACAAACACACACACACACACCCATGCCGGAGGGAGGACTCGAACCTCCGCCGGGACCAGCCGCACAGTCCATGACTGCAGCGCCCGAGACCGCTCGGCCAATCCCGCGCGGCGGCCGTAGATATTCCATTAGCAGAAATGTACATAGAACAACAGACCCTTGTCACACGCAGAACAGTGGAACACTGCACCAAATTTAAATATTTATCTTAAATTCATGGAACAAAATTGTCACCCTCGAGTTACTCTCAAATAAATGTGTGTTTTTAATGAACTTTAAATTTTAGTCCAACCTCTTGCTGTAACTCACTTGAAATCTGTGTTGCTTTGCTCAATCTTTAAATTACTTCTCAATCAGTTATGAGTTCAACTAATTAAACTAACCTCTGATACTCTTTGTTAAAACAAATTTACCTGTCTTTCATTATAGTTAAAACATTAATGCAGATTTTGGGATTCGGTCTACAATCTTATTACGGGTAACATGACTTGGATCAATGACAGTCTGGATACAAACGTAAGTTAATTTATTTCAATATATTCATAGAACACTATATATAAATACTGGTCCAATACCATTTTACATTTCTAATGAAAAGAGTACTTTCCTCGAGTCGACATCGGCGACTATTACGTAGACAGAACCTCAGCTCCTCTTCCAGTTACCGTGGAGCGTAATACAGTGCTCAAAAGAATTTGGGAAACAAGACTTTGGCCATCTGTTATACTCCATTGAGCAATAACTGAGGGCTCGGTGTGTTGCTAAATTACACCTTCATATTTCAAAAATTAAGTACACACCGAAACATCATTACATCCTCGATCGTTTATATAAAATGAACTGAAATGTCGTGGGCACTTTTCATTGGATTTTGAGAGCTTCATTAACTTCTATGCCCCCACGTGAGCGTTTATCAATGCCTAACACCTATGTGGTGTGCTCCGTATACGTCTACGGAGGTCACCCTGTCGCATCCGTTCCCATTCTTCAATAAGAGGCCATGAGAGTTCCTGGAGGTACTGTGGTGGAGCAGGACAATCATGAACACCTCTGTCGGGGATGTCCCACATAAGCACGATGGGGTTTAGGTCGGGACTCACCACTGGCCATTCCATTACTTTGATGTGCAGGCTTCCCAAGACATTCCTGCTGACGTCCCCCTCATAGACCCTGGCATTAGAAGGAATTCAGGGCTACCACAGTATGCAGGAGCCACCACATGGTCCAACAGGGATTGTTCGATGTACTGTCTGACGGCAAGGTGACAATGAAAAACAACAAGTACCGTATGGCTGTCAACACTGAAACCTCCCCGCAACATCACAGAACTTTGGAAATCTGTGTATTTCCTGGACAACATTTGGCAGGTACCGCTCACCACAAGTGGCCGCACGCGAACACGCTCATCACCTTGCTTCAGAAGGTATCTGGACTCGCTTGTGAATAACACGTTTCGCCAGTCACGAAGTTGCCTGTTGATATGAGAACACCACAACTGAAGGCGAGCTGCAAGAAGTCGCTTCAAGTGGGGTACTCGAAAAGGACTCCTGAGTCGTAAGATCCTTTCTCGTAACTTTTTCATTACAGTCTGATGTGACACAGCGTCTCCAGTGGCTCTTCAGAGAGCGTTTTTCTGTGCTGTGGCTGTGTCCGTACGAGTCGCAACGCAGAGACGGCTAGATGTCGGTCTTGTTATGCATGGTCTACCTTGTCCAAGTCGCCTTGTGTACTGACCTGCCTCCCTTAGTGTGTCCACAACCTATGGATGACAAGGAGAAGCTTGTAATCTGCAGCAACACGACCGGAAGTCCTTCCGTTCAGTATCAAACAGACCGCCCTTGCAGCTTGCACTGCATTAAGGTGTCGCATTCCCTGTACCTGGTTGAATACTCAAAACCGCCAAAAGATGGCGAATGATTTTATCTGTTACCTATACTGAAAGCGAAGATCGCAATCCATGAAACAAGACCTCGGGTACCACCTGTACCAAAGTAGATTTAACGTAATGTAAACTCATACACTGTTCCCCTGAGTCTTTTGAAAAGTGAACTAGTATTCCACATATTCAAATGCAAAAACAACATTTATTTGGGGCTCTGATTCCCCAGACTTGGAGGTACAAGTACTTTGGCCTTGCGCCCGAAATGGGATGTGTACGGTCAGATGGCCAATGACGGACTGGTGCTCTACGCTCTGTCAATGCGCTCTCATCGCGGTCACATTTTTTTTCTGTCACGGGCTTGTGCGATCCTACCACTTCTTCCCCCCAAATTTTCGTAGTCTGTCGCTACAATTCTCAGTGCCGACCCTACACACGCACCATTCAACTACATAATGTTCAACAGTTCAGAAAACACGAGTAGAAAATTTCTATGTGCAGTACAAAATTACAAGTTAGCAAAAATATTAACAAAACACGTACAAAGTATAGGCAAAAAAATTATATATAAACAAATGAAAATTGCGAGTGAGATGAAGTACTGCACAGCCTTTTTAAAACATCATCTCCCTATAAGCCGAAAAACTTGAAGTTGACATGAATTTGTTAAAACTATAGCGGTTAATAACGGTTATTAATTTTCTTTCTCGATAATATTGTCAAAGCAAAAAGTAATAGCAGACTTACTATTTTTCGCAATATTACTAATAATTACACAGACGAAAACAAAATTTTTTTCTCAATATCGTACTTAGAGACAATTTACTACAGAACGTGTCGTCTGCTAGAAAGAAGGTATTGATGCAAAATTTCCTTTTCTACTAACAAGAGTCAGCAAACAAACCTAATTGACAATTTTAAATCCTAGATTACTCCTTTGCTTAATTCAGGGGTTTATAAAATAACCTGAGACAAAGAAGATGACTGCGAAGGATCCACGTTCAGGAAAATTCAGGAATACAGAAATACAGGTCGCTGAGGAATGAAATAAGCAGGAAGTACAGAGAGGCTAAGACGAAATGACTGCATGAAAAATGTGAAGAAATCGAAAAAAAAATGGTTGTAGCAAGGAATGACTCAGCATATAGGTAAGCCAGAACAATCTTCTATGAAATTAAAAACAAGGGTGGTAGCATTAACAGTGCCACGGGAATTCCACTTGTAGGGGAGCAGCCTACTCACGATGTAGTAAATTCACATCAGTTTCCATTGTGTGCCGGCCAGTCTGCTGTAACTAGCTCTGACGTCATAAATGTTGCGCAATACCTTAAAAATCAAGCAAATGAACTAAAACTTTTCTAGCATGTCAGGAATATTACTAAATTAATGTGTGTTAAATATCAGTTCGGTAACTTCAGCCATTTCCGAGATTTGGACGTTTTTCTGAAAAAAATCATTGGCGCAACAGAACAGAGCTAGAGACTTCAAAATTTATATTTAGATTCATCTTTCATAATGATTTAACAAAAACAGTACTTTGGATTTCACAAATTAAGACTTTAGTGGAAATTCATGATTTTCTGATTTTCATCTCAAAACTGAAGGAAGCAAGATAGATTAAGTAGGCTAGTAAATAAGGCTAGGATGTTTAGATTTAAATAGGTTGGAGGTCCGCTATGATTATGAAAATGTGTAAAGTTTATTTTTAATACCTATAAAATTATAGCAATAGCGGATCTCAAAAGGGACAGTTCAGAGCTCATCTGCTGCGTGCAGTGTAATTTAATTAATTCTCTCGCTCAAAGTATTTAACTTAGCCACGTCAAAATTTTATTATCAATGCTTACCTGCGTGCTGAATGCACATTTAAATTAAGAGCTTCTTCGGCCATCAGCCAAAGAAGCTATAAATTATTATGTAACTTGAAGTGGTGCGTTACTAGCCCAGCGGCTAGTCGGGAGCGCGGAATTGATCAGGCGTTCCCTCAGCCGTCCGCACCGCGGCTTTTTATATAAGAACACTACGCGAGGAAGGAAGGCCCCAGTTCTCTCCAGACGCTGAATGACACGCCATCTGCGTCGGTAGTCGCGTCGCATCAGTGTATCTGCTACAAACAGCCTCGGGTGCCGTATTAAGTTACTAGAGATATGCGAAACCATGAAAACATTTCATGTGAAGTGTTAATTCTGGAATGATTTTCATTATCTAGCTTCAGTTTGCGTATTGTCGTATTTTTCACGTGCCGTCGCGGGACAGACATTCTACCAAATATTTAGCGTGGCGTTTGATGAAGTATTTTCATCAAATTATGGCGAGCAGTCTTTTTAACATTTGAGTCGGACATTTATAGTTGCATCAGCGTATTAGACTCTGGACTGTTCTGTTAGTTAGGTTGTAGGGATACTTGTGTTGTTTATCAGTGAATTTCAGAATATACTCAACTATTTTGGAAAATCGTTTTTGATTAGAAATCCCGGACAATCTCCTAATTCCTCAGAGCTATAAGCTGCAGCTATAAGAACATTCTCAGGTAAAGTGGGCACTAGGATATCTATTTACTGGCTCCAAGTTTTATTAAATCACTTTCTGGGGGCCACGAAGTAAATAGAGAGCCAGTGTTGAGAACGGCAAAAGATAGCATTAACAACATTCTAAAAGCTAGAAACAGATTCAACACGCAAGCATATATCCAACAATTAATTAGATTTTTTACAAACTCATCCGCCGCCCCAAACACTGTTAAATGAAGAGGAGAGAGCAGATAGGTCGAAAGAGTACAGTGAAGGTCTCAATGAGGGAGAAGATTTGTCTGACGCGATAGAAGAATAAACAGGACTCTGTATAGAAGAGATAGGGGACTCAGTATTAGAATCACAATTAAAAAGAGCTATGGAAGTCTTAAGGCAGAAGGGACAGTTAACAGTCTATCAGAATTTCTAAAATCATTGGGGGAAATTGCAGGATAACCACTGTTCATGTTGGTCTGTAGAATCTAAGAGACTGGCGATATACCATCTGGCTTTCGGAAAAAAAATCATCCACAAAATTCCGAAAACTGCAAAAGCTTACTATTGTGAGAACTATAGCTCAATCAGCGTGACAGTTCATGCACCCAAGTTGCTGGAAAGAATAATACACAAAAGAATGCAAAAGGAAACAGATAATGTTTACATGAACAACTTGGCTTTTCAAAAGCCAAATCCACCAGAGAGACAATCCTGACGTTGCAGCTGATAATGTGAGCAAGAATAAGGAAAACTAAAGACACATTCATAGTATTTGTAGACCTGTAAAAAGCGATCGACAAAAGTAAAATGGTAGAACATGTTAGAATTTCTGAGGAAAATAGGGAGAAGAAATAGCGAGAGATGGGTCATATACAAAATATACAAAGTAGAGAGGGAATATGAGAGTGGTACACCAAGAAAAAAGTGCTTGGTGTTAAAAGGTGTGAGACAGTGATATAGTCTTTCGCCCCTAAGTTCAACCTACACATCGAAGAAGCAGTGATGGGAATAAAGGAGAGGCTCAGCAGTAGAACTAAAATTCAAGGCGAAAGGATATCGATGATACGAATTGCAGTATATGCTGTACGGAATCTTTAGTCTCATTACTTTAGAACATAGACTGAGAGTGAATCAAAGAACAGGCATTCGGGAGGACGATGGTTCAAACCTGCGTCCGGCCATTCTGTTTTAGGTTTTCCGTGGCTTCCCTCATTCGCTTTAGGCAAATGCCGGGACTGTACCTTTGAAAGGGTATGACCGACGTCATTCCCTATCCTTCCCCAATCCGGTGGGACCAATAACCTCTCTGTTTGGCCCCCTCCCCCAAATCAGTCAGCCAACCAACCAGCCAATCTAAGAGAGACGAAAGTAATAGAAGTAGCAGAAATGAGAACAGCGAAAACTTACTACAGAAGTGATGGTCAGGAAGTAAATAAAGCTAAGGAATTATACTACCTAGGCAGCAGAATAAAAAATGACGGATGGAGCAAGGAGAACGCTTAAAGCAGACTAGCACTAGCAGAAGTGGCATTCCTGGCCAAGAGAAGTCTAGTAGTATCAAACATAGGCCTTAATTTGACGAAGAACTTTCTGAGACTCCACCCTTGGAACACAGCATTGTTTTATAGCGAAACATGGACTGTGAGAAAACCGGAAAGAATAGAATCGATGCATTTGAGATCTGGTGCTACAGATGAATGTTGAAAATTAGGTGGACTGATGAGGTGAGGAATGAGAAGGTTCTGCACAAAATCGGAGAGGAAAGGGATATGTGGAAAACACTAACAAGAAGAAGTGACATGAAGATAGGACATCTGTTAAGACGTCAGGCAATAAGTTTCATGGTACTAAAGGGAGCTACGGAGGGTAAAAACTGTAGAAGACGACAGAAATTGGAATACATCCAGCAAATAATTGAGGCCGTAGGTTGAAATGGTGCTCTGAGATGAAGAGGGTAATTCGTAGCGGGCCCCATAAGTGGCGCTGTTTCCAAAAAAATGGTTCAAATGGCTCTGAGCACTATGGGACTTAACATCTACGGTTATCAGTCCCCTAGAACTTTGAACTACTTAAACCTAACTAACCTAAGGACATCACACAACACCCAGTCATCACGAGGCAGAGAAAATCCCTGACCCCGCCGGCAATCAAACCCGGGAACCCGGGCGCGGGAAGCGAGAACGCTACCGCACGACCACGACCTGCGGACGCGCTGTTTCCACCTAGAGGCGATATCACTAGACAAACCTTTCAGCCTGAAGATAGTGCTAGCGGTTTGCTATACTCGACGTATCAATGTTTGCTTTGTAACATAACTTTTGCTTATGTGCCCATATGTTTTTATTATTTTTCTATTCGAAGTTAATTGAATCGTAAGTAATACTTTTTCTATTCTTAATACTTCTTGTGCTTCTTAAGGTTTCTGATATCGTTGTTCGTGTGCATCTATATCTATCTATAAACTCCGCAAGACACCGTATGGTAAGTGACAGCTGGTACCGTGTACCGCCACGAGTCACTTCCTTTCCACTCATAAATAGAGCGAGTGAAGAATAACTGTCCATGTGCTTCCATATGAGCCCTAATTTCACTTATCTATCTTCATGATACGTGAGCGAAATTTACGGCAATGGCTGCAGAATCTTTCTTCAGAAAGCCTCAAATGCCATTTGTCTATTTTTTTTTTTCAATTTTGCTCTTCGAAAGAACGTTGCCTTCTCTTCAGCGATTCCCATTTGAGTTCCCGAAGCTTCTCCGTAATATCTCCGTGTTGTTCGATCCTGCAGGTAACAAATCTAGCGACGCGCTTCTGGGTTACTTCGTTACCTACCTTTAATCCGATCTGGCGCCGATCTGAACCACTCGAACAGTACTCAACAAGCGGGCGCACTAGCGTCCTATACGCAGTCTCCTTTACAGATGAACCACACTTCCCTAAAATTCTTCCAATGAACTGAAGTCGACCTTTCACCTTCCCTAACACAACCGTTACATGCTCACTCCATTTCATATTTATTTATAACCTTACGCCCTGATATTTAATCAACATGACGATATAAAGCAGCACGTTAATAATGTTGTACTCGAACATTATAAGTTTGTCTTTCCTACTTACCTGCATTAACTTCAATTTTTCTACATTTAGAGGGAGCTGCCATTAATCACACCAACTAGAAATTATGTCTAAGTTATCTTTCATTCTCCTACAGTCACTCAACGGTGACACCTTCCCACTCACCACAGCATCATTTGCAAAAACCCGCAGACTGCTGCTTACCCTGTCCGCCAGATGATTTATGTACGAGGGTAAGTCAATCATTATCCGCGAAGTAGTTATAAAATGTTATTGTAATCAAATCGGAAACTTACAAGAACATCATTTTCGACATAGTCTCCTTGCTTTCAACGCTCTTGGTCCACCGGTGTACAGGCTTCCTGATGCCCTCATAAAAGAAAGTCCTCGGTTGAGCTGCGAGCCAGGAATGTACCGTTTCTTTCACTGCTTCGTCCGGGGCAAATCGACGGCCCTTTAATGCCTGTTTTAGTGGACTAAACAAGTGATAGTAAGAAGGGGCAAGATCGGGACTATATGGGGGATGATCCAGCACTTGAAATTTGAGTTTCTGGAGCGCTTCAGCAGTGTGGGTAGCGGAATGCGGACGGGCATTGTTCAACAATGCAACACCTTTTGACAGCAATCCTCGGCGTTTGCTTCGATCTGCAGGCTTTAGCCTGGCAGTAAGCATCTCACTGTAACGTACACTGTCTATTGTTGTGCCTCTTTCCAGTACTGGACCTTGTGCGTCCCAAAAAAGCGTAAGCATCAGTTTTCCGACGGACAATTGGGTCTTGAACTTTTTCTTGCACTGCGAATTAGGATGTTCCCATCCCATACTCTGCCGTTTACTCTCCGGTTCGTAATGATGGATCCATGTTCCGTCATCAGTAATGCTCCTGTCTAAGAAGTTGTTCCCTTCGTTACCATAGCGATCCAAATGTTTTTTGCAGATGTCCAGGCGCGTTTGTTTATGCAACTGTGTGAATTGTTTTGGAACCCATCTTGCACAAACTTTATGAAACCCAAGTCTGTTGTGGATGATTTAGTAGACAGATCCGTGACTAATTCGCAGACGATATGCCATTCGTCTGTCCAAGAGAATCATTTCATGTGAACGCTGAATGGTTTCTTCATTTGTGGCGGTAAAGTGTCGTCCGACACCTTTATCGTGCGTAACACTTGTGCGACCATTTCGAAATTTTTCAATCCATTCGTAGACACTCCGTTGTGGCAAAGCACTGTTCAAGTACTGTATCGAAAGTCTTCGATATGTAGAAAATAATAGTGGTATTATCCCACTTCTCGGGGGCACTCATGACGGTACCTTTCTTTGTCTCTGAGTAATACTCGCCATCGAGGTCAACATACTGGGTTCTGTCACTCAAGAACTGTTAGAACCACTGACATACGTGGGAACCTCTACCGTATGCCTGTACCTTCGTTAACAGTCGTCAGCGTGGCACTTTTCAAATGCTTTACGGAAATCAACGAAAATGTAATCCGCCTGTCACTTTTCATCCACGGTAGGCAGGATCTCCTGTGAGAAAAGGACAAGCTGAGTTTCGCGAGAGTGATGCTTTCTAAAACCGGGCTGATTTGTGGACAGAAGCTTTTGCCGCTCAAGGAAATTTATTGTCTACGTCTACACGACTACTCTGCTATTAAGTGCCTGGCAGAGGGTTCAATGAACCACTTTCAGCTGTCTCTCTAACGTTCCACTCTCGAAAGGCGCGCGGGAAGAACTAGCACATAAAATTTTCTGTGCAAGACATGATCTCACTAATTTTTCTTTATGATTATTTCGTACTACGCACGTGGGTGCCAACGGAATATTTTCACAATCGAAGGAGGAAACTAGTGACAGAAATTTGTGAGACGATCCCCTCGCAACGAAAAACGCCTTTGTTTTAATTATGCCACTCCAAATCACGTATCATGTCTGTGACACTAACTCCTCTAATTCGCGATAATACAAAACGAGCCGCTCTTCTCTGAACTTTTTCGGTGTCATCCGTCAGTCCAACCTGATGCGGATCACACACCGCACAGCAGTACTCCAGAACAGCCGGACGAGTGTAGTGTAAGCAGTCTCTTTAGTGGTTCAAATGGCTCTGAACACTGTGAGACTTAACATCTGAGGTCATCAGTCCCCTAGAACTTAGAACTACTTAAACCTAACTAACCTAAGGACATCACACACATCAATGCCCGAGGCTGGATTCGAACCTGCGACCGTAGCAGTCGCGCGGCTCCGGAATGAAGCGCCTAGAACTGCTCGGTCACAATGGCCGGCACTCTCTTTAGCACTCGTAGATCTGTTGCACCTTCTAAGTGTTCGGCAAATGAATCGCAGTCTTTGGTTTGCTCTACCCACAACATTATCTATGTGATCGTTTCAATTTAAGTTATTTGTAATTGTAATCCCTAAGTATTTAGTTGAATTTACAGCCTTAAGATTTGTGTGGCTTTTCGCGAATTCGAAATTTAGCGAACTTCTTTTTGTACTCATCTGAATAACTTCATAATTTTCTTTATTCAGGGTCAATTGCCACTTTTCGCACCATACAGATATCTTATCTACATCATTTTGCAATTCGATTTGGTTATCAGATGATTTTACAAGACGATAAATGACAGCATCATTTGCAAATAATCTAAGAGGGCTACTCAGATTGTCTCCTATATTAATATATACCAGGAACGATAGAAGGCCTATAACACTTCCTTGGGGAACGCCGGATATTGCTTCTGTTTTACTCGATGACTTTCCGTCTATTACTACGAACTGTGACCTTTGTGACAGGATATCACGAATCCGCTCGCACGACTGAGGTGATATTCCATAGGCACGCAGTTTGGTTAGAAGACGCTTATGAGGAACGGTGTCTAAAGGCTTATGGAAATCTAAAAACATGGAATCAATTTGACATCCCCTGTCGATAGCACTCATTACTTCATGAGAATAAAGAACTAGTGGCGTTTCGCAAGAACGATACCTTCTGAATCCGTGCTGACTATGTGTCAATAAATCGTTTCCTTCGAGGTACTTCATAACGTTCGAATACAGCATATGTTCCAAAACCTTACTGAAAATCGACGTTAGTGATATGGGCCTGTAATTCAGCGGATTACTCCTACTTCCCTTTTTGGGTATTTGTGTGATTTGAGCAATTTTCCAGGTTTTAGGTATGTATCTGTCTGTGAGCGAGCCGTTGTATATAACTACTAAATATGAAGCTATTGTATAGCTTACCCTGAGAGGAACCTGACTGTTATACAAGTGATTAAAGCTGTTTTTCTACACCGGGGATATCTACTTCGATGTTTCTCATCTTGGCAGTTGTTCTTGTTTGGAATGCAGGAGGATTTACTTCGTCTTCTTTGGTGAAGGAGTTTCGAAAAACCGTGTTTATTATCTCTGCATTAGTGGCACTGTCATTGCGCAATGAAGGTATTGACTGCGTCTTGCCGCTGGTGTGCTTTAAGTATGACCAGGATCTCTTTGGGCTTCTGCCAGATTCGGAGACAGAGTTTCATTGCGTAAGTTATTAAAAGCATCTCGCCTTGAAGCACGCGCTATATTTCGAACTTCTGCAAAACTTTGACAGTCTTGGGAATTTTGTGTTCTTTTAAATTTAGCATGGTTTTTTCGTTGCTTCTGCAACAGCTATCTGAACGGTTATGTGTACCATGGAGGATCAGCACTATCACTTATTAATTTATTTGTTAATTTATTTCTCTCAATTGCCGCCGTTAATATCTCTTTGAAATCGTTCCACATCTTTTCTACGCTTATGTGATCAGATTGGAATGAGTGGAGACAGTTTCTGAAAAAGGCATTAAGAGCATTTTTATAGGCTTTTTTTAAATAGATACACTTTGGCTTTCTTTTTGATTGCTGTGGGTGTTACGGTATTCAGCCTAGCAGCATCTACCTTGTGGTCGCTAATCCCTGTGTTTGTCACGATACACCCTATTTGTCCAGGATTTTTTGTTGCTAAGAGGTCAAGTATGCTTTCGCAACCATTTACGCTTAGAGTGGGCTCATTAGTAATTGTTCAAAATACTTTTCTGAGAAAGCATTCAGTACAATTTCGATGACGTTTTATGCCTGTCGCCTGTTTTAAACGTATATTTTTTCCAGGATGTCGAGTGTAGATTGAAGTCACCACCGACTATAATTGTATGAGTGGGGTACCTATTTGAAATGAGACTCAAGTTTTCCTTGAACTGTTCAGCAATTATAACTTCTCAGTCTGGGGGCCGGTAAAAGATCCAATTAATAGTTTAGTCCGATTTTCAAGTATAATCTCCACTCAGACTATTGCGCAGGAACTATCTACTCCAGTTTCGCTACAAGGTAAACTACTACTGACAGCAGTAAGTACCCCACCACCAACTATACTTAATATATTCTTTCTGAACACTTTGAAAAATTTCGGCTGAACGTATTGCCGGTTTTAGTCACCTTTACGTACTTATAACTAGTTGGGCTTCAGCGCTTTATATTGTGCCTTGGAGCTCTGGTTCTTTCCCAACACAGCTACGACAATTTACAACTACAGCAAGATTTGTTGCTACAGCTACCTTACTGTGTTTTACCTGCCCCCTTTTAGACGGATGCTCTTTCTGTGGTTCCCTGATACCCTCTAACCTAAAAAACCGCCTAGTCCCATCCACACAGCCGCCGCTACGCGTGCAGCCTCTTCCTGTGTGTAGTGGACTCCTGACGTATTATGCGGAACCCGGAATCCCACCACCCGAAGGCACAAGTCAAGGAATCTGCCTACACGGTCGCAGATCCGCCTGAGCCTCTGATTCAGATGCTCCACTCGGCTCTGCAACAAAGTGCCATAGTCGGTTCTGTCGACGATGCTGCAGATGGTGAGCTCCGCCTTAATCTCGCCAGCAAGACGGGCAGTCTTTACCATTTCCGCCAGCTGCCCGAAACCAGAGAGATCTCCGGCGATCCAAAGCGACACACGTCATTGGTGCCGACGTGGGCCACCACCTGCAGTTGGCTGCACCCTGTACTCTTCATGGCATCCGGAAGCACCTTCTCCACATCCGAAATGGCACACGAATTGCACACTGGAATCCTTCCTCATACGTGGCAGCCAAGTGCCTAATGGGCCCCATTACGCTCCCAACGTTGGAGCTCCCAACAACCAGTAAACCCACTCTCTGTGAATGCCCTGACCTTGCGGAACGAGAAACATTCTCTGGAACTGGGTGGACGACTGCATCCGGCTCGAAGACCTCCTCAGTCACAGATAACGCCCGAAACCTGTTCGTCAAACTAACTGAGAATATGTTCAAGGATTCTGCAGAAAACCGTTTTTAAAACTATTGGTACGTAATTCTGCGGGTCTTTTATTTTCTTGCGCTTTTTTCCAGTCGCTTAACTCTTTACGCTGGACAAGAGATTCTTTGTCGATGCAAGCTAAGTAATGGGCCCGTATTACTGGGTACTCTTAGTAAAAATGAAGTGGAATTCCATCAGTAGCTGGCGACGTACCTGTTTTCGACTCTTTCAATTGATTCTCGACGCCTTCCATTCCGAGTCTTTGTGCTGGTCAAAAGACGGTATGTTTATACAATTCTTCTGTGTTAACGATTTCTTATATGTGGAATTTAAAACGTGACTTTACTTTTTGTATGTTCTACTGCAATACCAGACTGGTCTCCGAGTGACTGAATTGAAAGCTTAGCCTCACTTGGCGATTATATGTAGGCCTAGAATTTTCTCTGGTTCTCGGCAAGATCTGTGGCTAGAAAATGACAGTCGTGGTTTTTGTAAGCTTCCGGCATCGATCTTCTTATAAACGCAAGAATTTCTATTAATTTGTAAGAATCTTTTGTAGGTAAGTGTAGCTTATTCTGATGAAGATACGCTTACTTGGTATGGAAACCAAGTCAGTGCAATAATATTTGCTCAACCGGTTGTCTTTTTCTTTTTCATTGCTTTGTCTCCATAGACTTCCACTGGCCAATGACGTTTCCTTGTATCTCTATTCGACCTTCACATTGCTTCAGCGACGTTACTAGTCTAGCACTGCCCCTCTGAATTAGTTCGATAGCTGTTGTCATGTTACTTGATAAGAACGTCAAGCTCTGCAGCACGGAAACGAAACTGATCGGATTACAGACTTGTGTACTGTTTCCTAACCCGCGCTTTCCTAGAATCTTCCGACAAATTTTCCATTCACCTTCCGTACCAATAACTTCACGCCCTCGTCCGATTCCTTACCACCAAGTAATAGTACACCTTACCACCGATTTCGTAATGTACCAATATATTTCTCCTTGTTGTGTTCATTATTTTGCGTTTCACCACAACGAGAGAGATTTACCACGCAATAGACCAAGTGGCAATATTTTATTACTTGTATACTCTTGGAATTCTTTGAATTTGGATGCGATATAGAATAATATGAAAACAGAAGTAAAAATTTTCAAACCATCACAATCATTTTTGTAGAGCATTTATTTACATTACCAGTTTTTTTAGAATCGAAGATGACAAGATCGTTTGCGAAACCGTTAATGTAAATAAATGCTCTACCGAAAGTGTTGTGGCCGTTTGAAGCTTTTCACTTCTGTTATCGCTTCAATGTTTGTTCTGGATGTGCTTTCGATCATAGTGCTGCGATACCTTCCAGTACGCAATAGTATCATCAGCGAGCAAACTGAGATTTCTTGTGACCTTATAAGATGTGTTATCAATGTACGCTCTAAGACAAAACATGGCACACCATGAAGGAATTATCGGAATCGGACAGAAACCTGTAGATGTGATGTACGTGTACAGACAAACAAAAGATTACTATGTCAGAGAGCTTGGATGACTTTTTGAAGAGAAAGAGCTTCACAGATTGAGCAAGTCAATAACGCTTTCGTCCACCTCTAGCCCTTATGCACGAAGTTATTCGGTGCGGCACTGATTGGTAGAAATGTTGGACGTCTCCGTGATGGATGTCGTGCCAAAATTTGTCGAATAGTAGTGTTAGATCGTCAAAATCCCAAGTTGATTGGAGGATCCAACCGATGATGCTGTTAAAGTTCTCGTTTTACAAGAGATACGACGACCTCGCTGAGCAAGATAAGGTTTGTCAAACACGAAGACAAAGAAACTTTCTCTGTGTGGCGGGCGGTCATTATCTTGCCAAAATATAATCCTACGGCGGCTTGCCGCGTAGGGCAACAAAACGAGGTGTGGAATATTGTCGTCGTAACGCTGTTCTGTTTGAGTGTTGCGGATGACAACCAAACGGATCCTGCTATGGAAAGAAATGGCACCTCAGAACGTCACTGCTGGTTGTCGGGCCGTATGGTGGGGGACTCTTAGGCTGGTATCCCATCGCTCTCCGGGGCGTCTTCTCATACGTATTCGACCTGGAATCCCATTGAATTGAGTACAGTTGTCTTCTGTGATGGGTCCGTTTACGAACTGAGTCCCGATGAATAGTGAAGACCTGTTTGGAGACGGACCGGACAGCGATGGGATCTCGAGCAGACGTCGCCCCCCCCCCCCCCCCCCCCGTACGACTGGTGCCATTTCTTTTCATAGCAGGACCTCGTTGGCTGTGATCTGCGACACCCTGACAGCACAGCGATACGTCGACGATACCCTACGCACCGTTTTGTTGCCCTACGTGGCAAGCCACCGTAGGCTTATGTTTCAGCAAGATAACACCCGCCAGCACACGGCGAGAGTTTCTACTGCTTGTATTCGTGCTTGGCAAGGCCTACCTTGATAAACAGTTTCTTTCACTTAAATAAATTGTCCAGTTTTCCTGAAATTGTAACCATTATGTGTACATACAAAATCACATTTACCGATTTCCGTCCTATTCGGGTAATTGCTTTGTGATTCGTCATTTCATTTTTAATTTTAATTTTTTGTTTTTTTAGTGTATAATCGTATCCTTGATGGCAGTTTGAGCTCGTGCAGCATACGGAGCAAGCAGAGAAAGTGGGCACATTTGCTTGTTGAGGTAAAGTAACAGACAATGTTCGATACTGTATCATATTAGCACGGATGCTCCCGCAGCTGCAGTGGTAAAGTAGCCCTGACTTCATTTGGACAATGGCGACAGTCATCACAGAATAGCAGTGGAGCGACATGACATGATTCCAATAGAATATGCTTGGGTTTCTCAAGAAAGATGTTGCCAGAGGTACCCACTAAGCGAAATGAAGAAGTATGAAAGGAAGATAGGTAGATCACAGACGGAGTAAAAGATCGGGTTAGGGAATAATGGAGAAGGAAATCAACCGTGTCCGAATTTGGGAGGCAACGAACACGTATGTCTCGAATGCGAGTTCTGTGTACCATCACTGCACACAAAATGAACTTATGATTGAAGACAACAGGTGTCAGTCTTCCGGGAACATACTGTGAGCAACATAACTCTTGAAAACAAACAACTGGTATCACCAACGATGTCATTACTTACGTGATCAATGAAGTTTCTAAATGTTTTTACATATCTGTGTAAGCTAGAGAGGAATTTTCAATTCTAAAATTAGTTCTATTGAACTAAATGTCAATTATATTCTTACTGTTATCAAAACTTGCAAAAAATCTAAGGGAATAGATTAGTAAAAAAGGAAAATTAATATTAATACTAACAATACCGGAAGTAAAAAATACGATCAGCAGCGTATCGCATTAATCATAGACGACTAAGACAAGTACATACCTTAAATTTTTTCGGAAGCAAAATATTGTCAAGTGGGAAAAGTTCAGTTGAGTTAAAGAGCAGAACCCCACGGGCAAAGGCAGCTTACCACCAGAGAAGGGTGCTGTTCACATCGAGGACTCTATATGGGAAGACCAAGAAGAGATTTACTAAGATCTTTTATTTGGAGCATAACCTGTACAGTTCAGATGCATGTACTATTGGCAGCTACAACAAGAGACCTGTAGAGGTTACCATGGAATATGCATTATTAATTCAATCAGTGTAAAAGAACTAAGAGCCTGGTAGAGGAACCAGTAGTGACATATATCGACTTTATTAAAATTGTGGAATCGTATGCCTATTAGTCGATATGACAATGTCTTTCCTTTACGCCAAACGAGATTATATCCAGATTAACATGCCAATATCTAGAAACCACAATAATATAATAGCAATCAGATGACCTTAAACGTATAGTTGGTGATACGTGTTTCATAACCACTCCTATTATTCTGATGAAATACGCAGGAACATATCAAACATTGCCATGTAACAGAACTGGATAAATTATAACAGTATGTAGACCACATTACCAAATGTGAACTATTACGAAAATACTGGTGTGACATAGATCGTTGACATAAATTAGTGGTCTGAAGGTATAGCGTAAAATATGACGATTTGTAAATGCTCTGCGTACATTTGGTATGGTAGCACACAGTCATCCTTTTCAGTAATATACTATAGAACTATAAGGAAGTTCTGTGTTAAATAGACAAGGTACTAGAATAATCGTCATATCTAAGATGATAAAGGTTAATAAATTATGTATCATATCTGCATCTGTACCCATGAGAGGAAAAATTATAATAATTTAAATTTTAGTTTATATTTTATGTCATGATGACATTATCTGTAAGACTGGGTCCTACATTACTTTCAGACTTGGTTAGACTGAAGTGTGTGAGCAGTAACCGCAAAATGCTAATGCTTTGTAATTGGGTTATTAATGTTTCAACAAATGAATTTTGAGCTTGTTATTATGTATAATATTAACTTCAGTTAAGTACAGATAATCGATCTGTTCAGTAATTGGTACGTCTTTGCATTGCCTTAAATGCTTCCATGAATAACCTTTTACTTACTTTTTTCAGTGCAGAAGTGTACCACACAGATAAGACTATCAGGTTAAATGAACATAATGTTGCGTATTTACAGCCAATATCAATGATAGAACAACGTACATCTGATAACTGTTATTCTAATTAAGCAAATGTGTAGCTGAGTGGTTTTGTAAGTACTCTGTAACAGTGATGTATTTAATGTTGTTTCACATGACAGTTGCATACTATAATGTTACACATCGTGTGAACCCTATGATCATCACTAATTAAATATACCGTTACTACTGCGTATTGCATAACGCAGTTCCTAACCTCTAGAACTATTAGAAATGTGGTGCTGGAGGAGGATGTAAGATACATTGTGGGAAACAAAGTTCGTAATGGAAAAATTTCTTAGAATGAAAGTTGAAAAAAAATTCCTGCTACCATCATCACGGATGGGAATTGTCCATCCCTGTCGGAACAATTGTTTTGCTGTTAATGTAATGAAGGAATGATTCATCCCAAGAAAGGTAAGATTTCAATATTCTAGAAAGATCAGAGGTAATGTAAGACTAAACTCATAAGAGGAAATGAAGAGGCTAAGAGGGACCAGAGGGGAGTGGAGAAGGAGAACAGACTAATATTAGAATCTTACTTCCTGCATTACTTGATGATGTTCTGCATCAAAAACAAAGCTTACACATGCCTAATAATGGCATTCCATAAAGAGGCAGTTATAGGAAGAGCCAGGAGATTAGACCTTGCTTTCAAATTAACACAGAATAGGGACAATAAACATCTGATATCCTACATGACTAAAATTAGGCATTGTAATTCAGTTATAAAACCAGAAGGACGCTATGGTTTGGAGTGGCTTATTCTAAATAAAAAGGGGCAGCTGGGGGATCGTGGAAAGAAGGAAAGGAAGATTCTCAGAAAAATTCAGGTATCTCATAAGACTATTGGCTGATCTTGGAAGTACAGAGAAACGAGAAGCTCTACACCGAAAAATTAACGGACACAGTTTGGAAACGACTTCTTATATTTTATCTCTATCTAGTTAGAATGGCCGAACAACGACTAAACATAAAGATCTTCAATTACATAACATCGTTACAGCCCACATCTAAGTGGGTACAAAAGGTCGAAAGAGATGCACAAAAAACTGGTATTACACTAAAGATAATAACAGAGAAAGTTCATAAGCAAAGTCAACAGCGCAAAATCAATTGAAGAGAAAACACTAACAAGAAACGAGGAGGAGGGATAGAAAAAAATTGAAAGAATTAAGAGGTTCTGGGAAGGGCGGAAAAGAATGGCCAAAAAGTTATAAGTTCTACAAGGCCATAGATGGTCGACTAAGGATGTAGGATGGCACTACTTGAAACCACTGGCCAATGTGTGTGTCACATGTGATTTACCGATCAGCAGGAAATCCATACTCTGTCCATACTAAAATACAATGCACAGGGCTATTACAAATGATTGAAGCGATTTCATAAATTCACTGTAGCTCCATTCATTGACATATGGTCACAACACACTACAGATACGTAGAAAGACTCATAAAGTTTTGTTCGGCTGAAGCCGCACTTCAGGTTTCTGCCGCCAGAGCGCTCGAGAGCGCAGTGAGACAAAATGTCGACAGGAGCCGAGAAAGCGTATGTCGTGCTTGAAATGCACTCACATGAGTCAGTCATAACAGTGCAACGACACTTCAGGACGAAGTTCAACAAAGATCCACCAACTGCTAACTCCATTCGGCGATGGTATGCGCAGTTTAAAGCTTCTGGATGCCTCTGTAAGGGGAAATCAACGGGTCGGCCTGCAGTGAGCGAAGAAACGGTTGAACGCGTGCGGGCAAGTTTCACGCGTAGCCCGCGGAAGTCGACGAATAAAGCAAGCAGGGAGCTAAACGTACCACAGCCGACGGTTTGGAAAATCTTACGGAAAAGGCTAAAGCAGAAGTCTTACCGTTTACAATTGCTACAAGCCCTGACACCCGAAGACAAAGTCAAACACTTTGAATATTCGGCGCGGTTGCAACAGCTCATGGAAGAGGATGCGTTTAGTGCGAAACTTGTTTTCAGTGATAAAGCAACATTTTTTCTTAATGGTGAAGTGAACAGACACAATGTGCGAATCTGGGCGGTAGAGAATCCTCACGCATTCGTGCAGCAAATTCGCAATTCACCAAAAGTTAACATGTTTTGTGCAATCTCACGGTTTAAAGTTTACGGCCCCTTTTTCTTCTGCGAAAAAAACGTTAAAGAACACGTGTATCTGGACATGCTGGAAAATTTGCTCATGCCACAACTGGAGACCGACTGCGCCGACTTCATCTTTCAACAGGATGGTGCTTCACCGCACTTCCATCATGATGTTCGGCATTTCTTAAACAGGAGATCGGAAAACCGATGGATCGGTCGTGGTGGAGATCATGATCAGCAATTCATGTCATGGCCTCCACGCTCTCCCGACTTAACCCCATGCGATTTCTTTCTGTGCGGTTATGTGAAAGATTCAGTGTGTAAACCTCGTCTACCAAGAAACGTGCCAGAACTGCGAGCTCGCATCAACGACGCTTTCGAACTCATTGATGGGGACATGCTGCGCCGAGTGTGGGAGGAACTTGATTATCGGCTTGATGTCTGCCGAATCACTAAAGGGGCACATAGCGAACATTTGTGAATGCCCAAAAAAACTTTTTGAGTTTTTGTATGTGTGTGCAAAGCATTGTGAAAATATCTCAAATAATAAAGTTACTGTAGAGCTGTGAAATCGCTTCAATCATTTGTAATAACCCTGTATATTCACAATTATGGGGTATAGCGAGTCTTCTCTTTGAAAATATTTGCATGATTCGCTTCGCAGTGATACATGGACCCAAACATGCAGACTCACACCTACCATGCAGCTCATAAAAGCATAACTTGTCCTACATCGCTGCCTTGGAGTATATGAAACGTTATTTTTGTTTTCCTTGAACATTAGTAGTTCAGAATAACGCGGTGCATCCGTTACGACATGCTAAGTCTTTCAACTAGACCCATCTTTGGCGACTTGCCTGTCCCTAATCTATCCCAGTTACCCAAATGGGGAAAGGGAATTTACAGTTTATCGTGAAATCTGAAACACGTTACGTTCCTGGCGAATGCTAACATCGTTGAAAGGCGGAAGTTAGATTAAAGACAGACTGAAAATTTCGGTGTTCCGACAGGGATTCGATCCCGTGAACCTCTAGAGAAACAGGCGCACAGCAGTGACCACGTCAGGAAAGCGGTAAGCAGTTAGACTGTAGCAGCAAGAACTTGCGGCAGAGTCTCTGAGCAGTGTATCCTTTACGAGATGCTGATAGGAAGCCACTCTGATCCGCGTTCGTCTTTCAGTGGTCCACAACTTCATTGCACCAATAAAATGTTATTTGCTGAAGCTTCAGAGAAGGAAGTTGTAAAATAGCAAGCTCTGCGGCTCTTCAAGTGAAGCCGAGACTAGATAGTCGGGTATTGGAGAAGGGTAGAGCAGCAACGATCAGAGGACAATAGCAGCCACCACGCTGAGGCAGCGGCGTTCGGCAAGTTGCAGAAAAGATTAGACGTAGAACCACCAATAGCCGAGGCCTCGCCACGAAGACCTAAAAAAAAAGATGACGTGTTTTGTGCAAGAGAAACAATAACTTTGAAGACAACGATTATATGAAATCGATACAGATACAAAGATGTACGACTTGATTTCAAGAATTCGTAACAGCATTGAACTTAGTTGTGTGACCTCTAGTTCATGAGTAACAGAGCTTTTCACAAACTATCATGCAAAAAACATTTTAAGTTAATCTACTGGCGACTTTAATTACACGATGCAGTCAAAGGAACCAGAGCTCAAAGTAATTCACAGAAACCTGTAACATGACTTCAGCATATTTTCCCTTGTATCTTTAACCATCCGCAAAATATGGTTAATGTTAGTACTAAATAATTATATGTAATATTATGAATGACATAAGTGGAGTGAACCAGGACATTGTGCAATTCGGCCATAATTAACACCTAGTGTGAGTTATCTATGAACTAAGTTTATTACAAGAAAGAATCGCAGTTTGTGTTCCTTTTTGACATGGCACAGTCATTTAAATGTCTGTATTTCTTTACATTTCATTCATCTTAAAGTAGTGAGTGACTGTACCACTCTGTTTTTAACGAAAGCTCCTACAGTGTTGGTGTCAGAATGATTTGGAAGGAATGAGAGTAATCAGCCAGAGAAGACGCTTACCTTGATATACCTTATGCGAATGAAATCTTTGTAATTGTTGACGATTGTTATAACATAACAATTTTGTAAAAGTTCGTAAATCTGAACAGCATAGTCTGGTATGAGATTTTCACTCTGCAGCGTAGTGTGCGCTGATATGAAACTTCCTGGCAGATTAAAACTGTGTGCCCGACCGAGACTCCAACTCGGGACCGAACCAGGAGAGCTTTTGTAAAGTTTGGAAGGTAGGAGACGAGATACTGGCAGAAGTAAAGCTGTGAGTACCGGGCGTGAGTCGTGCTTCGGTAGCTCTGATGATAGAGCACTTTCCCGCGAAAGGCAAAGGTCCCGATTTCAAGTCTCGGTCAGGCACACAGTTTTAATCTGCCAGGAAGTTTCAGCGTAGTCCTGTGTCCGACGTTCGAAACAGGCTCTGGAGTGCCTCGGGGTGTTTGATTGGTCGGTGGTCGGAATAGAGGGAGAACTTCCATCGCACTCTGGATGCCATTTGGCCAGGAGTGGGACTTGGTTCCTTCTGAGCGGCAGTGCAGCCACATCGCTCGAATAATACCTTGAATCGTTGTCACACCATTTTCGAATATTCTGTTTTTATTGCGACTGAGGAACATCGTCTTGGGGTGGGTGACTGCATATTGTAATGAACTCTTACAGACGGTACTGCACAGTAGTGCAGATAACTGACGGAAGTTTCACTGTGCTATTTCGTCGGAATTTGGATTTTGAAATATCAACTGGATTAGATGAACGTATTGCTGACTCCATCAAATAGTCTCATGCGAGTTGACCCAACTCACTAAAATTTTCACCATTCAAAATGTCATTTGTAGCTTCATCATAGTATTTGAGTGACTGCCTGATAGTGCAGTGTTCCAGTTGTAATCAATTTCGTCACTGGGTTGTCTTGGTGATTCGGTCATTCGTCCCTTTTATTTACTCAACTTTATTTGAAGCTTTTCTTCAGTTATTTGTTTATTCACATTATTGCCTGACTTTATTTACGTGTGAGCGATGTTCACCTGTAAACGCTTTCGATTAAACAGCGGGTGTTCTTACTATGGTAAAGAGTACAGCGGCTTTCGTCAGAAGCTGTGGTAACCAAGTTTACTGTCCACTGCACCGTCAGCAGACCACAGAGGACAATTAAGTTGGTGAGATACCTCTTAAATCACTCGTATTTGGTCGATTGAAGTCCCAAGCCAGTGAAGTGTAGTTGCGTAAGACAAATGTTAGCTGAATTTATTAACTGCAAGCCTCTTTTGCGCAGCTTTGCCTCTGTACACAGACACATGTAATGCACACATGTCCTTAATCCTCATCTTGTTCTATTTCCTCCTCCTCCCTCTCTCACTGCCCATCTCCTCCCCCCCTCTCTCTATCCATTTCCTCCTCGCCACCCTCTCTGCCCATCCCCTTCTACCCTCTACCTCCTCATCCCCACCTCTTTCACCATCTCCCCCTACCCCCACTCTCTCCTGCCAAACTATATCCATCACCACCTCCCCTCTACCTCTGCCTAACTCCTACTCCCTCCCCTCTCTTTCTACTCCTCCTTCCCTCTTTCTGTTCTCCTCCTCTAATCCCATTTCGCATCCTACTCCCTGTTTTCGTATTCTCCTCTACTTCTCCACCTCTCCTCATCCAATCTCCCTCTCCATCCATTCACAGTCTCTACTTCCTGTCGATCCTTTCTTCTGCAAATCTCAACCTTCCCCCTCCCCCTTCCCCTCAGCTGTAAGGAACCACACATGTAGTCTTTGATAACCAAATCGATGAAGCAAGCTTGCATGACATTCCAGGCAGCCTACACATCATGGGGTTTTGCCAATCATGCGTAGTCCAAGCTAAGCCGATACTATTCCTACTCCGCAGGCAGTGCTGATGCTTGTAAGGCCTGCTGTTTGTGTGCCACATTTTACTGAAATAGAATCCAGAGGTTTGAGAGGAGATCCTAGTCATACACACGTACACTCTCCTTTGAACACACACAGACAAACAAACATACACATTTAACTGTCGAAAAAATTGGTACACCAGCCTAATATCGTGTAGAGCCCCTGCGAGCATGCAGAAGTGCCGCAGCACAACGTGGCATGGACTCGACCAATGTCTGAAATGGTGCTGGAGGGTAACGACACCATGAATCCGTAAGAGTACGAGGGGTGGATATCTCTTCTGAATAGCACATTGTCAGGCATCTCAGGCATGCTCTTTAATGTTCATGTCTGGGGGGTTTGGTGATCAGCGGAAGTGTTTAAACTCTGAACAGTGTTACTGGAGCCACTTTGTAGCAATCATTCTTGACCTGTGGGGTGTCGCATTTTCCTGCTGGAATTGCCCAAGTTCGTTGGAATGTATAGTGGACATGAATGGATGCAGGTGATTAGACATGATGCTTAAGTACGTGTCACGTCATATCTAGACGTATCAGGGGTCCCATATCATTCCAGCTGCCCATGACTCACACCATTACAGAGCCTACATCGGCATGAACAGTCCTCTGCTGACATTCAGGGTCAATGGATTCATGAAGTTGTGTCCATACAGGGACACGTCCATCAGTTCGATACAATTCGAGACTCGTCCGACCAGGCAAAATGTTTTCAATCATCAACAACCCAGTGTCGGTGTTAACGGGTGCTGGCGTGGCGTAGAGCTTTGTGTCATGCAGTTATCAATGGTACATGAGTGGACCTTCGTCTCCGAATGCCCATATAGAAAATATCTCTTTTAATGGTTCGCACGCTGACAATGTTGATGGCCCAGCATTGAAATCTGCAGCAATTTGCGGAAGGGTTGCTCTTCTGTCACGCTGAACGATCAGTCCCTTTCTTGCAGGATCTTTATCTGGCCACAACTATGTCGGAGATTTGGTTTACCGGAACCCGTTGCCAGCGTTGTGAAAGTCTTAGGACACTCTTATCAGTGCCAGTTGTGTGAACAGTTCGAGTGGCGCGGTCTATTGCCTGACGAATTTGCAGCAGTTCTGAAGCGAATGCCGTGAATTGTTTCCTTCAGTTTATAAATCGAATTGAACTTACGAGGGCTTAAGTCAGGGGAGTGCAGTTGGTGGTATAGCTCTTAGCAGTCCCATCAGTGAAACAAATCAGTAACAGCTTGCACTGTACGTGCTTGACAATTGTGCTGCAAAATGATGGTCAGGTCCTATAGAAAGTGTAATCACTTCTGTCTCAATGCTGTTCAATTTAGGAACACAACCAACGACTACGCAACATGTTTCCAGTCATCAACAGTCCAATGTTGCACTTCTGTCACGTTGAACGATCCTCTTCACTTGTCGTTTGTCCTGTTCTTGCACCACCCTCTCCGGCCATTGCAATGTCAGAAATTGGATATTTTACCGGATTCCTGATATTCACGGTGCACTCGTGAAATTGTCGTATGGGAAAATCCCCACTTCATCAATATCTCGGATATGCTGCGTCCCATCGCTCGTACGCTGACTATAACACCACGCCATTGTAGCAGCAGTAAACAATCTAAGAACTGCGCCACGCACTTATCTTGTACGGGCGTTGCCGACCACAGCGCCTCATTCTGCCTCCTTACATATCTCTGTATTTGAATACGCATGTCTATACAACTTTCTTTGGCGCTATGTAGCCTTTTTCCTTGTAGATTCACCAGCGTATGTGTTTTGACACCTCATGTATAACTTACATATCTTCCTGCCCTCCCTTGGTCCTCACTATCTCCTTTCTGCTCATATCTTTGTCCCCCTCTATCTGACCACCTGCTGTCCTCCCTCTCCCCCTACTCCCCATTTCTCTGCCACCTATTCGTCAAACCCACCTGGCCATCTCCTTACTTCCTCTCTGATCACCTCCTCCTCAGCCCCTCTCTTCCAGTCTCCTGGAAGCATTACAACTGTAGTTCTTCTCCTTTCCCCTTTCGTCCTTTCCCCTCTCTCTGTTGTTTTCCTCCTTCCCTGTCTCTTTTGTAAGACTTTGTGGTCTCCTGACTTTCATTGCTTACATATTCCACCCTCACAATCATATTCCGAACATCAAGACGCTTCATTCGAACCCAAACTCAATAAGATAAAGTCAATGTTGTATGAATTCATGTAAACGATACGCAAATATCAAGTGCGCAATGGGGTTGAGATACTCGAGGCTGGCGTACACACACACACATTCAAGACACGAGGGTCACAAGAGCTTTTAGTTTGGGAGAGGCAGACCACACACCGAGAGGACGGTCCCTTCAGAGGACAATTCAGCCTTTCTACGTCGGATGGCGACCACCCGTGGAGCGGACAGCGTTTGCCTGAGTGAAAGGGTAGGACGACCCCACATTCAGCTTAAAAGCAAGTTCCGCTACATTGTGTGGGAGCGCCCAGCCTACGCATTCTTTACAAACATAGCACACAGTTTCAGAGGTCTTCACAGGGAGACAGCAATCGCCAAACGCCGATGCAACAGATTTCCGGTTTGGTCGTCTTAAACGAAACGTCATTCCCCCGATTTAGAAGAGCAGTGCTTATTGGCAGACGATATTCCCGACGCCTTGAGCTGAAGGAGAATTAGAAGAGACCGTAAGATATACCCCTTCATGTCTGGCGTGGAGAGGGGCCATTCTGTTGTCTCTGTTGGACCGAGAACACGTAACGAGAGCGTGTGCGCTCGTACCTGTACTCAAAGAGCGAGAAACAAGTCTCTCCTCAGCACTTCACTGGGAGAGCACCTCTGTTGAGAGCAAATCGGAGTGCGACTTTATATTGAGTCCTTGCGATTAAGCGTTGTTCACTGTGTTGGCCGCCACACTTATTGTGCAGTGTGAACGGACAGAGTTATAGTTAAACGCCTGCGAGCGAATTTTTGAGTGACATCGCAGTAGACTGGTTATCTGACTGGTTCACCACGCCAATAGTTAGACTAGGGCAGAATTGGAGTCCTTGAATTCACCAAGGCGTAGGGAGAGTTTGATTGGCGAAGGTCATGCCAGATAGAACGAGACTTATCTTATTTGTCAGCAGCGACCGGCGCAGACAGCAGTCATCGCAGCTTATGGTATTGTGCGCTACAGCTCTTGCGAGCCCCATATTTCCTCCACAACAGTACACTGCACTGCATTTCACATGCGACAGCCTCGATCATACCTAGGAACATTCTAACGGATAATTATTCAAGTTGAGTAGGCGCAGCTCTCAGCCATTATGCCAAGTCAATAACAATCTTAAACTTTGTATAGAAATTTCATTAGCGAATACTTTCCTTAAGAAGTAACTTCACATTCCAAATAGAACCCGGAAATAACTTCTTCAGTTCATAATTAAAAGTGCCATTGTGATTTCTCAAAATTTTTGGAAAATAAATAAGACTTTTCGTTAGTTTCATGTTTTTCTTACACTAACTAGCACTACTCCAGCAACCAAGTATCCCACTAGCTACGTAAGAAATTTTGTGAATTTTTGTGTCATTTCCTTACAGCAGACGACTCCAGATGACATTTATTGCTGAAAGTTTTTCAGGCATTTCTCTGTAGAACGTTAGGAGCGTCTGTCTGACTTCTGTAGTAGTGTGGGGGTGGAAATTCCATCTTGCAGGAGCCACAGGGTAAAGGGTACATCTCAGAGAATCCGTTGCTCAGAACGACAGAATAGAATCCACACGCTCACACTTTGCCAACCTCGCCCTCTTTCTTTGTCCTCCTCCCCGTCTGTCCACGCCCTATGCCCATCCACGCCTCCACTGTTCTCTCCCTATGCATCTCCTCCTGGCCCCTCTATCTGTTCGTAACCTCATCCATCATATCGATTTTCCCCACCTATACCCATCAGCACAGGGAGCCTCTGCAAAAAAGTATCACAGCAGACCTGTTGTGCAAAGAAGCCAACACACTAAGAGCTGAAAGACTATTTCTTGCACATGATCTTTATGGTGTCTTGAAAAGTTTGTTAGTGAGGAAGGTTGATATTATTGGCACCAAACACACCGGCCGGCCACGGTGGCCGTGAGGTTCTAGGCGCTGCAGTCCGGAACCGCGGGACTGCTACGGTCGCAGGTTCGAATCCAGCCTCGGGCATGGATGTTTGTGATGTCCTTAGGTTAGTTAGGTTTAAGTAGTTCTAAGTTCTAGGGGACTGATGACCTAAGATGCTAAGTCCCATAGTGCTCAGAGCCATTTGAACCATTTGAACCAAACACACCTGTCTTGCAGGGAAGGCTATACACCAGGAGTTTGTAAACCCCACAGTGCTGATATTCGTGAGGGCTGCTGTTCCTGTGGCAAATTTGGTAGAAATCAGTCCAGAGGTCTGAGAGATTCCGGACGTACACACATACACCCCATTTTGTATATATATAAACCAAACGAACGTGTGGCATCTGATATCTGCGAACTAGTGCACCTCTGTTTAACGACCACATGTTTCAGATGGAAAGGAGAATTTTATGAAGAGACAGACGGTGTAGCTATGGGTTCTCCTCTCTCGCCTATTGCAGTAGACGACTTCATGGAGGCATTTGAAAAAAACAGCTCTCCAGTCGGCACAATTAGGCCCTGATTGCTTGCTCCCATATGTTGATGATACTTTCGTCACCTGACCACATGGAAAGGAAGAACTACAGTAGTTCCACCAACATCTCAGTCAACGGCGTAGTAAAATATAATTTACTATGGAGATTGAAAAGAATGGGATGCTCCCTTTCCTCGACATCGAAATTTACAGAAAACCTGGTGGTAAAGTTGCCCACGGAGTATACAGAACAGCCACCAGCACGGGCAGGTACCTTCACGCAACCTCCCACCATCATTCTATGCAGAAGAAGTCCGCCCTTCACGCTAGTAGGGCAACAGAATCAGCGATGACGTCCACCTGAAGGCCTACGAAACCGCAGATCCATTTTATGTATGCAATGCTTACGGCTAGAATATGACAGATAAAACTATTACGACAAAGGATGAAGACAACAGGGAAGAGCAGAAGGAAGCGCAGAACACTTCTCTATTACCGTATGTACATCACTGAATGTGTGGACAAAATTCTCCACCGATCGGGCTTCATGCCAATCTTTCGGAGCAATAAAGATGTCCTCGGCTCAACGAAAGATGAGGTCGACAAGCTAAACACCGCAGGAGTCTACTAAATCGGTTGGGATTGTGGACTGTTGTATGTAGACGAGGCGTGCGGCCGATCAGCACACGTATTGCAGAGCATGAAAGATATATCCGTCTGGGACAATGCACCAGGTCATTGGTGGCGGAAGACCAGGACGATTGCGATAAAGAAAATAATATTCGTTGAAGCCCACGTACAGCCATTTACGTTGAGGAGGGACTTTGAAAATGCGGTAAAAATAGCGAAGCGATCAACAACATGAAGAGAGAGGACGGGTGTAGGCTTCCGGCGTAAAGGTGCGCGGGAGAGCGTAGTGGTCGTACTCACACAGAGCGCAGGCGCGCCGCTACCCGCACCTGGCAACTAGTAACCAGCGCTACGTCGCAGCTACCGCCCGTTTCTAATTCGCCAGTTTACAACAACGGCAACGAATAATATAAACATCAATCCATTGCGTCTTCCTGGAACAATGACAAGAAATCATATAAAGACCAATAAAGAACGCCTTATACTCCTCCTACTATCCTTAAGTAGCCTATCAAATTACGTAAACACCTTATTCCGCTACTATATAAGATTTAAAATCTCTCTCATTCAGCAGCCAGCTCTGCACAATGCTCTGAGGAAGGTCACTTGCAATACTCGCCGAAACGTCGCAAGTTATTATACGGTCAACAGCACACAAAAATTTTATTGACGCTAATATATGTTGTTATAAATTCTCTAAATGTTGCTTTAGCGCGTGACTTATTCCCTGTATTTAGGATTAAGCTTTAGGTCTATGAATTGTTTGAGATCAGTATAGGCTTTAAAAATAAAATTGTTCCTTTGGAATAAATATTTTCTTGGCCAGTACACTTCCACCCCTAGCTTCCTGATCTCAAACTTTCAATTCCAATATTATCGGTGACCAAGTGTTGTCCATTGTTCCACACGTTCGTAATATCAACACGCCTGTCTTCGAAGATCATATAAGCCACGTTCACAGGTCTGCACCGATATATTCTTAGTTTGACTAACACTCAGGCACTCTGCTGAAACTTGCTTGGGACTCCTTGGGAGACCTGGTGAACTGTTGCAATGAACATCCCCCAGTTAGGTCACCTAATCATCAGTGAATGATTTCAGATACGGATACGGCGCGTATGAAAAACTTGCGGTCTGTTCCTCATCGAATTGAGTCCATTACAACGGCAAGAGATGAAGATATAAGGTGTTAATGTAATATCTCCTGGGATAAGTAATTTTTCCGATATGATTAAATTAACTGAGATGATCATAATTACCTTCTGCATTCTTTTATTTTATGATACTCATATACCGAAAACAGACTTTAGCTAAACAACACTCAAAAATTAACAAGTTGCAATAACGAGTTTGAAGTTTATTGCTCCACTACACTTCAACTTTACGAACCACACTTTCTCGGCAGCTGAAGTTGCCTCCATGACTCGAGGGAGGACGTAGAGATGAACCACAGCGATCATCGGAGTATTCTTCTTACATCTCATTGTTACAGTACTCCTGTACTGCAATATGTTGCGAAGAACAGTCCCGGAGACCACAGAAGTTTTAATTTCTGGTACTTTCGCAACGCAAACAACCCTACTACAAACCCCCACCCCCACCCTCCCAACCGCAACTCAACGCATGCCTATCCACTTAAGATTCTCAAATATGTGTTCTGACGAACTAATATCATCGGAGCGACATCATGTTGTCCTTCTGTGCGATATAAATGTTTCCGTTCGAAGGCCGTACGTCCAGAATCAGTATGCTAGTCAGGCCAAATCACCGTGCGCATTGAGGCAATCATGCCACTGACGCACGGAAGGGTATTCCCGCTGTTTGAGTCGTCAAGTAGCCTTGACTTCATTTGGACAATGGTGACTGTCGTCACAGATTAGGAATGGAGTGACATGACATGAATCCAATAAAACAGCTTGGAGTTCTCATGAAAGATGTTGCCAGACCTTCTAACTAATCGAAATGAAGAAGCAAGATAAGTAGATTATGGTTTTAATTTTCCTTCTAGTATGAGGTACCCGTTGGCAAAACACTGTATCCTGCTGCGCAAAGAAGTCCGTAAGTGCTTATAGCACATCCTCGTTCGACATAGTTCGTTGACCATTCAAGACGTTTTTTAAGGCACTGAAGCCGTAGTTATCACGTGGGGAGAGTTCAAGACAATAGGACGGGTGCTTGAGCGTCTCCCACTTGGGTAACCGTAACATCAGCGTCACAACAACTGCTAAATGGGACCTGCGCTGTCATGAAGCAGAAGCAACCCTTGGCGCACCATCCCACAACGGTGTGTTTCGACAGACATGCTGCCCCATATGCATTCTTCATTCTCCGATGGATCTCTACCTGTGGTAGTACTTCGGCAGCCAAGCAAAGAGTAAGACCACATTGGTTCTAATTGGTTGCATTTAGTAATAACATTGCCACAGTCCATGTTGCAGCATTTGCCACGCACACTTCGAAAAGACATGAATGACTTAACACCAAAGAATACAAATCAGTAGAACGGAATGCATTAAAAAATTTAAAAACATGTTGTACGTCACGTTCCAGAAGTTTATATAATCGTTGAATGGACGAACGTAATCAGTTTCCAGCAAGACTGAAGTGAATTCCTGTCGCAGACATCCCACCCTTAATGTACACATGAGCATTGTGCAGGGAGTGAGATTGTACGTGGCCAAGCGTTTAGAACTTGTGCACCACGTCAGTGTCCACTCGTTTCAGTGATGTTATCTCAATCATTACCAGGCCAGGAGGTATGATGATTCCACTGTATTCTCAAATCGCTGTACCATTCTCTGTTCTGTAGTTCGCTGAATGTGTTGTCATAAAAAGCTTCCACGTAGTACTCTGCTCTCTTATACTAATGACCATTAAAATTGCTACAACACGAAGATGACGTGCTACAGACGCGAAATTTAACCGACAGGAAGAAGATGCTGTGATACGCAAACGATTAGCTTTTCAGAGCATTAACACAGGGTTGGCGCCGGTGGCGACATCTACAACGTGCTGACATGAGGAAAGTTTCCAACCGATTTCTCATACACAAACAGCAATTGACCGGAGTTGCCTGGTGAAACGTTGTTGTGATGCCTCGTGTAAGGAGGAGAAATGCGTACCATCACGTTTCCGACTTTGATAAAGGTCGGATTGTAGCCTATCGCGATTGCGGCTCTTATATTCGCGACATTGCTGCTCGCGTTGGTCGATATCCCATGCCTGTTAGCAGAATATGGAATCGGTGGGTTCAGGAGGGTAATACGGAACGCCGTGCTGGATCCCAACGGCCTCGTATCAATAGCAGTCGAGATCACAGACATCTTATCCGCATGGCTGTAACGGATCGTGCAGCCACGTCTCGATCCCTCAGTTACCAGATGGGGACGTTTGCAAGACAACAACCACTTGCACGAACAGTTCTACGACGTTTGCAGCAGCATGGACTATCCGCTCGGAGACTATGGCCGCGGTTACCCTTGACGCTGAATCGCAGACAGGAGCGCCTGCGATGGTGTACTCAACGACGAACCTGGGTGCACGAATGGCAAACGTCATTTTTTCGGATGAATCCAGGTTCTCTTTACAGCATCATGATGGTCGCATCTGTGTTTGGCGACATTGCGGTGAACGCACATTGGAAGCGTGTATTCGTCATCACCAAACCAGCGTGATGGTATGGGGTGCCATTGGTTCCACGTCTCGGTCCCCTCTTGTTCGCACTGACGGCACTTTGAACAGTGGACGTTACATTTCAAATGTGTTACGACCGTGGCTCTACCCTTCATTCGATCCCTGCGGAACCCAACATTTCAGCAGGATAATGAACGACCGCATGTTGCAGGTCCTGTACGGGCCTTTCTGCATACACAAAATGTTCGACTGCCGCCCTGGCCAGCACATTCTCCAGATCTCTCATCAATTGAAAGCGTCTGGTACATGGTGGCGATCAACTGGCTCGGCACAATACGCCAGTCACTACTGTGGTATAGTGTTGAAGCTGCATGGGCAGCTGTAACTGTACACGCCATCCAAGCTCTGTTTGACTCAATGCCCAGGCGTATCATGGCCGTTATTACGGCCAGAGGTGGTTGTTCTGGGTACTGATTTGTCAGGATCTATGCACCCAAATTGCGTGAAAATTAAATCACATGTCAGTTCTAGTATAATATGTTTGTCCAATAAATACCCGTGTATCATCTGCATTTGTTCTTGGTGTAGGAATTTTAATGTCCAGTAGTGAATTATGGTTTCGGGATGTCCTTTCATAACAGCACCTCTTCATCGCGTGGTGCCGCTAAAATTTTGTAAAGTACTGTGTACAGATGTTATTACTTGCATATGTGCGTACTGTTTTCCACAGCTGTTCAGCGCTATTGGTCGCCAGATTCTATTCAACTGATAAATAAATCGATCGTGATTTATACTGATCCTAAAAAGTGTTTTGACAGTAAGAAATGACGTAACAAGGTATGACCCAAAAAATCATCTTCTGATGGGATTGAAATAAAAACTTAGATAACAGAAGATATACTTCTACTTACTGTAAATGAGGATAGAATTAATACATTTAGCGGTTGTGTGCTTGCCGCACTTGTCTACCACACGCAGAATAAACAGTGATTTATATTTTCTCAGCGGTTATAATCATCCGTAAGATCTCTGTATTCTAATTACGATGGTGTATTTAAATCTAATGATGTGAAGGAAACAAACAATTTCGTAAATGCAAATGGGCTGTCCTTGGTTTATCTCCTATCTGACTGCTCCTCCAGCACGCAGCTGTAAATCTCTCGGAACGCTTAAAATTACAGTTCTTGTTTCTTATGGATGGCTAGCTCTCTTCAGGTTTAGTCTGATAAATGAAAGCAATTCTGCTCTAACAAACGATCTGCGGATTAAGGCACAGAAGGAGAAAAACTTATTGTGAGCACTTGAGAACTTGAATTCATCGGCTTACCCATTTGCTTCTAATGACAAAAAATCGCACGACTACGCAATGGAGGGTTATACTACGTAAAACATTAATTTACAAGTTCTGAAATTCATCAGTTTGTAGATCACATTCTCCAGCGTGTTAAAATACAAAGATATTTTTCATTACTTAATGTTCCATAGGTCTTGTTTCTAGCTAGACTATCTTCCATACTCATGTTGATATGGGCAGCTGTTGGTAAATTTTTAGGAAAGAGAGTAACATACGCACCATCCTGGCAATAAGTTGAGCGGCACTAGGTAGAGTGTGGAACTAATATATTTGAGCTTTGATTTTTTCCTTCGTGCTAATGTAATGAGTTCTTTCGAGTAAGCGATTTATAAGCATCTTCGTAGTAACACACATTACTAAATGTAGTCTCAGAAAGCATCGACACTAGAGAAGAGTTAAGAACTATCGAAAGGCCACTAGATACGTGACAGCATACGATCTCACTGACGTGTTATCCACCTATTTCTCGTCAGTGATACTTCAGCAATTGAAGGCTCCATCTTGTTATACCCAATAATGTACTAGTACATTACAATTTTTTAGCTCTTACATAGGCCACACCTATGACATAGTGATATGGAGATTTTTTTGAACTGCAGTGTAATGAAGGAAAGTCTCAAGTGCTCCTTTGAATTAATATATGGATATTCTGGCATAGCTCTTTTAAAAAATGAGGATTTCATTTTATCAAAACGTACAAGCTACGTTTACGGATACTCCACTGAATTGTGCATTTATGTATTTTGAATATACGTTACCTAATGTTTTCTTGAGCGTTGTACAATTATTACCACTGTGAGCTCATCACTCAAATCTTCAACAACCGTGCAAGTACCGTAATCATGTGAGTTTTGTAACGTGCCCGCATTCAGATTGGTAAATCACTCAGGCCGTGTGACGGCGCGCTGACCATTTTGAAAAAGCAGTCGCCACTTCCGAAAACACAACCACATCGTAGCGTTTATGTGTGTAACTGGGTGCCAGTAATGACAGCTGTTCCTCGCACAACCTAACTGTCTAACGTTAACATGTAATAATTTACATTTTAGTACGAACTGGAGCCGAAATGAATCTGGTCAAAGTACTCACGAATACAGACCATCGAAAAGATAAAATAGTTTGAATAATACTGTTGATAGATCACGAAGATCAGATTTTAATCAATTAGTTCATAATCATTATCATCTAATCGATATACAGGACTGAATAAAGGCGTTCTCTCGCATTTTCCGCCTTTTGTCATTAGCAGCTACAAGGCTCCGTGTTACTCGACCACGTTTCCAGTTTTCACTCATTCACCTACTCCTGTGTCTTCCTCTCGGTCCTTTCGTATCTCTTGAATGCAGCAAAGAATTTCTTAGATCCATCAACCATTCGTTTCCCTGCCTATATGTACTGTGGACCACCGTTTCAGTTTCACTACAGCAAAATTGCATCCTCAAATTCAGACTATTTCCCGATTCATTTGTTATTCATTTGTTTTCCTGTCTCTCTTCGTAACTGCCGAGTGTACCTCTTTATTTTTTCCCTGAGAAGGCCCTCATTTCTAGTTATTTCAGTTCCACAGGACAAAACTGGTTGCGTAACCTACATATAAACATTCAGTTCCTGTACATCGGAAATATATTTCTTAAGACTTCATGTAATGCAGTCCATTTTTCCTCTTCACTTCGTTCCTTTTTCTGATCGTTATTGGTTTTGTCAACTTCCTCAAACACAAATTTCGTGATTTGATTGTAGGCCTTCACCTTTAATTACTAGTTCCATTCTTTCGAAAGATAATTTATTAATAATAAATGTACGATCTTTCAGCATAATGCAGATATATTCATATGTAGTAGCCCACAAAAAGATGTCTTTCGTTTATCCGGACCTTACATACGTTTTTTCTTCAAAGGAGTTTTACTATCTTTCCTTTCTGCTTCTTATTCTTCGTAATGTTATTGTTATAATTATTGTTATCTTGACGAGTTCTCTGCCCTGCTATGTTTGTGTTATCAGTGAAGCAAACCAAAAAATAACGTTACTTGTAAGTGAGAACATCACAGAATTTCTCGTTCTTTCTCACGCAAATGAAACAAAATTTCTTTTTATTCAAGGGATAAAAAGTTTGCCTGAATCACAAGAGGTTAAACTAATACATACGTAAAAGAAAATGTTATACATCTTCTCTCTTTTCCTGTAGACATTTTAAACCGCGAATGATAATGTAATTGAAGTAGAAGCTATAAAGGAATAAGTGTTAAATGACAGCGTTTACTTCAATTAACTGCAGTCCTGTCGAATATACATATTAAATTTATAGTGTGGTCATTATTTTCAGAATGTTGCCAAAGTTTTCTGAATATTTGGCATCTCTAATGGTTTTCCAGCGCTCGCTATCAAGCATGATAAATAGATTCAGTACGTTTGTTATTGCTCCGTGATCTATATGTTGTAGATGCACGAGAATCCAGATTCAAGGGTTGTTCTTAGCTCTTGGATCGTATAAGTTTATTTATACCTACTTTAGCAGGGGCTGTTCTGTCCATTACTACCAGTTTTCGACGTAGAAAATTCCACGTATCTCATGTGGGTCCACATGAATATCTTTGGATTTCTAAGTCATCATTCCTACAGACAATGCAATCAATCTAGGTAAGGTGTGTTTTGCAGAGTTTTGTAGTACTGATGAAACATTGTTTCAGTTTTGTTAAAACTGATTATGAGGCCTTTTTTGGGTCTCACTCTATTAAAATCTGTGAAGATATTCCATTCATTGCTGGTCTGTCTGCACTACAGGCATACTCTAGAACAGAGGTTCCTGATCGTGCGCTGGTGGTGGTGGGGGGGGGGGGGGGGGAGGTAATTTAGTGACCGAAACACAATCGGGCACTAAACTAAATATTTTTTAAACTATCATTAATATTATCACTCCTTCGTAACACTGTAATACTGACCAAATAAGTTACCTATAATTACGTTTTGATGTCAAATATTAGCATTAACACATAAGCAATGTGATGGAGATAACAGCTTGTTAACTGAATGTATCAACAACATCTCCCTCACATGCGACACCCACTACATACTTACTCTGTACTTTGCACCAAGCATCTACCGCAATAAAATTAAGACATTTATGTGTAAATATCTCATGAAAATCCCTTTTCCGAGTTGTAGGTAGTTCTCGCAATGTACCAGAAGGACGCACGGAATGGCCGCGCAGTTAGAGGAGTTCTGCACGAATCGCACGGCCCCTCGCGCCGGAGGTTCGAATCCTCCCTCAGGCATGTGTGTATGTGTGTATGTGTGTGCGTGTGCGTGTGTGTGTGTGTGTGTGTGTGTGTGTGTGTGTGTGTGTGTTTGTTGTCCTTATCGTAAGTTAGTTTAAGTTGTGTAAAAGTGTGGGGACCTTTGACCTCTGCAGTTTGACCCCGTAGGAATTCACTCACATTTGGTCATTATGTACCAGAAATTCCTTCAGTGTTCACACAGAAGATAAAAGAACTACTTAGCAGTACGTAATGTCTACTACATTCCTCTAGAGCGCTTAATCAGTATTATTATTATTATTATGGGAGTGGCTGAGCTCCGTGCATTGGCAGCCTGGAGTCTTTCTAATCTCTGTCAGTTAAGAAGCATGTAGTCTAACAATCAAGTGATTCGCAGACAGTAACTGTAGTGCATGCAGTTTAACTTGGTTGGTTTGAAATGTGAGTGCAGTGTGTGGGCGAAGCAAATATCGCTAGGGATAGGATTGGTACAGAGTAAGCACGTTTTTTAATAAGTTTCTACACTCAGTGTGAATAGTTACATTACTTTTCTGAGAAGTAATTGTAAGTAGCATCTGCGAAACACTGAGAATTACTGTAACATTCTGTAAGAAAAGCTTGTTTGACATAATCAGAACCAATTGTGTCACTGACTCGTTAGTTCGTGTTTTAACAAAACACCTACATAAAACTAAATGTCATTTTAAAATTTAAAACATTCAAAGAAAATTTTTTTTTCGTGCGGGGGAATTAGATAAGCTGGTTATGGTGATGGCAGAGGGGTCGGTGGGGGTTACTACGTGATCCGTTACTGCACTCAAGGATAATGGACTCACAAAACTTGGGAACCTCTGCTGTAGAATGTCGGCAACAAACCAAAAACAAAAGTTGTTCAGATATGTTCTATTAACACGTTTTCGAACTTCGCTTTTACAGTTTAATGAACATTAATCTGCTTCTAGGTCTCCTGGGTCAGTTTTAGTGACTTACATTATTCTTCATGCAGGAAAAGAAAACTATAAGCAGATACACATGTTGTACCATAATAATACGAGAGCCCTGAGTCATTTCCGTAGCTGAAAGATATTTACAGCCTCGTTCCTCACATTGCTTCATTTAATCGACGAACTTTTATGACGACCGTCGTTCGTCGCTATCCCATAAAAATTCTAAACAGCAGAGAAGAGCAGAGATGTTCCAGTGGGGGAAACATTCCGTTTATGACAGCGTTAATGCGGTTCCAGGCCCCCCGCACTTCACACAACAAACACCGCTCACCGAGTAAGGCAATAAACTTCTTTCACGAGCTGCTACAACAAACACGCATTATGCTCGCAAAGATAATTTATCTTCCTTCAGTTCCTTTTGTGAAGGGTAGGTACCACGATATAAAATACACAGTATTATGTAGTGTGCTCTGTTTGCTCTTGGTTGGGGTTCCAGGTAAATATTCGCTGTATGGAATGTCAGTGATGCGTGCTATCGCTTTATTCTACTACAATGGAAGGGAGTAGACTCAAGGAAACACAGGGTGGCAACCGTACTTGTGCTCAAGATTGCCAACAGCATAACTCGAGATAATGTTCTTTTGAATTTGCTACTGACGTAAACGATTACATTGCATTCGGCTCAAAATCACATAATATACGAAAACCAAGTGAGACTGTAGTAGTTGAAGTCTCAGTATGACGAACATTTGTTATCTAGATAGCAACAAAGATTCGATACTTTTGTTTTTCAGATTTTTGTGTCAAAGCCCAATGTGTAGAGTGGAGAATATGATCAATTAAATAGCTTAAGTCCAAGGAAAATGACTAAAAATCTCAGGACCTGCAGATGGAATTCTACTGTAGTTGAAAGTGTTAATAGTTATTAATAGCTCAAAGAGATGTAAGTAAAATGGAATAACTTCTTACAACGTAATCCAGGTTAACCAAGAACACCATCACGAAGTTCTAACAAAAGGAGGCAATAATGACCTACTTGAGCGTTTTCGTTGTGCTTCGATTTGTTTAGTGTCATTGCGAGCAAGTGCACTATTTACGTCACGAGAGCTACTACAGAAGAGTCGAAATCAGTTCTATGCTACGCTTTCAATAACGCCTTTTTTATGTGAACAGTAAACTCTAATAGATTGTAGAATAGGTCTTAATGAAAGGAAGTTATTACGAATAAATTTCGTGCATTGGTGTTTAAAAATTCATACCGATCTTTATATCTTTGTAAAGAACAAAGTTGCAAGGAAAGCAATCGTACTGGTTAATGTCCCAAGGGGAGCTCAACAACATTTGCTTGATACTTATTTGGGGTGGAAATATAAAGGTATGGGGAGAGATGAGGACTATATGAAGGATGTGGAAGGGCTTTCCAACGAAACGTCTGCGGCGCAGACGAAGAAACATTGGCAACATGTCGTCGGTCACTATCCTACAACAGAATGATGCCATCTCAACATTTCTCGGCATTTGGACTTGAAAACAAAGTTCATGAGAAGTGGGCCGTTGCAGTCAAATTAGTCGTCATTGTACGTTACCTTTCAATAAAATAAAATAATTATCCCTTTGTGATAGAGCTGCATATGAAAATCTTATCTTTTCGCTTTTCATTTTAAGTAGTTTTAAATTACAACATAAAAGGAAAGTTTTTTTATGGAGGTTTCATATCATGACCTTTCCGGAACTGATGTGCACAGTCTTGGATTGTTTCCGGTGGGGGGGTGAATGTATGTGCTTCCATGGTTGACTCTGATGCTTGCTCTTCGGCTCAAAATGGTGACATTCTGTTTCATTTTCTGCTGAAATTCAGGACAGGGGACGTTATTCTTCATAGTGAAAAATTTGTGAAGTCGAGATTTCGTTTAACCTCTCCCCCTCGCCAGGCTGTGGGGAAGCTACTGCACACAGATTTTCCAGAACTTCAGATTGTGCGTCGTGATGGAGTGAACGGTACCCTGATTAACCCCCAAAAATGAGTCGAATATCCTCCGTCGTCCGTCGTCGATCATTTCTGACGGCAGCATCCACCACAGCAGTGACAGAAAGGTTAATGACATGATGAGCCGTTCCTGGCCGACTGCTGTTACACCCCACATTATCGAAACCGTATATTCCACGCTAACACACGCACACGTGACACATCGTGTTCCCCCTATGTTCAGGCGAGAATTTCGCTTCCTGACACTCATTCCGCATCTGAGAAACCGCAGTTCACCTGTCTGTTCGTCTTTGCTGGCATCCATACTGACGCACACACGACGCACTGACCTCACGTCGAGCAGGTCTAACGGACAGATGGCACTCTGGTGAAGTTCACGCTACTCTTTCCTGACTTCCAACATAGGGCGCTTCTATATAAACATTTATCTGTTTAACAACGTCCGCGCTATGCAAGTTCTACACTGAGGTGAAAGCGATATGCGGATGTATAGATGGCGGTAATATGGCGTACGCAAGGTATCAAAGGGCAGTTCATTGGGTGAGCTGTCATTTATACTCCGGTGATACAAGTAAAATGGTGTCCGACGTGTTCACGGCCGCACTACTAGAATTAACAGTCGAACGCGAAATGGTAGTTGGAGCTATAAGCATGGGATTTTGTATTTGCAAATCATTAGGGAACTCAGTATTCCGAGAGGCACAGTATCAATAATGTGTCAAAAATACCAAATTTCAGGCAATGCCTCTCACCACGGACACCGCAGTGGCTGACTCCTTCACGTAACGACCGACAGCAGCGGCGTTTCTGTATAATTGTCAGTGCTAACAGACAAGCAACACTGCGTGAAATAATCTCAGAAATGTGGCATTAAAGTCTATAGCAGTTGACAACCGACGCTAGTGCCTTTGCTAACAGCGCGACATCGCCTGCATCGCCTCTGCTGGGGTCATGGTCATGTCGGTTGGACCATAGACGACTAGGACCTGGTCAGACGAGTCCCAGTTTCAGTTGTTATGAGTTGATGGTAGGGTTCAATTGTAGAAAAGACATCACAGTCATGGACAAAGTTGTCAACTAGGCATTGTGCAAGCTGATGGTGGGTCCATAATGGTGTGGGCTGCGTCCTCTGGTCCAACTGAACTAAACATTGCTGGTAATGGTTACGTTCGGATACTTGTAGACGATTTGCAGCCATCCATGAACTTAATTTTCCCAAACAAAGACGGCATTTTTATGGATGACAGTACGTTATGCCACAGGCAACAACTGTTCGCGATTGGATTGAAGATGATTCTGGACAATTCGAGCCAATCCCATCTAACATTTATGAGGCATAGAATAGAAGTCAGTTCGTGCACAAAATTCTGCACCTGCAATACTTCCGCAATTATGAGCAGCTATAGAGGCAGCGTGGCTCAGAATTTATGAGAAGGCTTCTAAGGACTCGTTGAGGCCACGCCATGTCGAGTTGCTGCACCACGCCGGGGAAAATAAGATCCGGCGCGATATTAAGAGGTACCTCGTGATTTCGTCACCCTCAGCTACCTTGTTTTCATTTGGCAGCTATACGGCACGGTCTGTATCTAGTGTGGACTTACAATGAAACTGTTGGCTGCAAGCAGAAAGCAGGCCTCACGTAAGTCAGGAATCGTTTGATGTTAATCAGAAGTTTAATGCATCTAGGCTCACCACCAGACTGTTGTTCGCTATCATTACAGCGTGGAAGCGCTGTAACAAGTATGAAGGAGAAAGCTGCGCGCAGAATCGCGGTTTCGAGGGCCTTGGTGCTTTTCTGCTAATCGAGATAGAAAGGTTGAGCAAAATGTTTTTGGCTTAGCCCGGCCCAACGGCTGTTTGTATAACCATCTTGACGTATTCGCGCTTTTTTATAAGTTAGCCTTACTTCCTCAGCGCCGTGAGCCCTCTTAGCTGCAATGTGTTTGCTCATGTGCATCTTGCAATTCATTAGTCAAAGTCCCTGAGCCTGTGTCCCAAAGCCAGAAGATTCACCAGGTATAGTAAACAATATATAATATAATATGGCTGAAGATCGTAGATGTAATGGCAAAAAAAGTTTTTCTGGTGGAAAGGGTGGGCGTGGCGGGGAGGGGTAACATTTCTGTTGGTGAATTTGTTCCTGGGGGGATAGCATCATGTACCATGTTACCTTACTTGACACTATGCATTATATTATATAGCCTAAGTAACAATAATATCTCGGCTTCAAGTGTGGCTGTCACCTACCCGCGGTCTTATATTTAGTGGGCGGCGGTCACAAGCCTCAACTGTTCTTGTACATCACAAGATGGGCTTATAATCTAGCGAAACCGGAAGTGATTGAACCAATAAAACTACATACAATTGAGCTGGTTTATAATTTGACTCCACCTGAACCTCAGTTCCGAATGACCTTTGGAATAAAACTTATGTAATACTAACAAGTAAAAATGATGTATTGATTTAAATATCTTTGAAGTTGCCAGATAAGTCGATAAATGTAGTTTCCTTTTTTACATCTGTAACTCTGTCCAGAAGATATCCGCCATTTCGTGCTGTGATAGGAGCATTTTTCATTCTAGCTAGGACATGTTAAAGAAGCCACCGCCCTAGAACGTGTACCTCTGTTCACTGCAAGTCACGGCACGCAGAGATAGACACTGGAGCAACAACACTGCCGTTGAACAGCAGAAGAATGGAAAAAAGTGACGGCTGTTCATATTTTGTCTGAGTAGGTAGTTGTCCAAAAAGCCCTGCCCCCCTCCCCCACCACCAACTATAATTTAGAAATAGAAGAGAAATTAATAAAAAGGAGACATTTTAGATATGAAAACTACAATATAATTCAAAACGATTCTTAAAATATAATTTATTTTATTAATGCTATTCAATAACAATAAAACCACTTATACTACATAAAAACGAAGCCGTACCTCGCGTATCGCGAAATAAGTGTTTTTTTAGCCTATAATATAAATTTAGTTTACCGGTAATGTCGCAGAAAACGTACAAGGCAGCAATATAACTGAGTCGATCCTGTAACATTATTGATCTTAAAAAGTTTTCATTCGATATGTAAAAGAAAGGATTCATTCATTACAACAGGATGTTCCAGGAATAGCAATAAGCACGCGTACAAAGTAGATATATTCTGGAATTAGTCACCTTGCCCCTTCAATTTTTTTTAAAACCTCACCTCTTATTTGAATTTTTTTGACTAGTTATTTTGTTTCTTTAAAAGATGCAAAAGCAGGTGCATATCGCTTATCACTCTCTTTCAATCAAACTCGTTCATGAAAAATTCCACAATTTCATCAACGTTTGTAGGTGGCCCGAAACTAAATTTTCCAGCGATTAAAAGAATTGCGCAGATTCACTGTCGAATCGAGTCTTGAATGACGGTACCATTTAGTCAGAAATTCAAAATGATATCCTGACCATATCTTCAGGCGTTTTGAATTTGAAGGTTTTGTCATTATCTTGTACGCCATGTTTTCCAGTTTTGTAATGGCTCGGAAATGTAAGATTGTCAAGATCAACAACGGCTATAACACTTTTGTGCGAAATTTCTTCAAGCTTACTATCACGAGAAGCACTTAAAACATCAGTACCTGCTTCTGTTCTTACATGCGATTCGATGACACATACATCAGACTTCTGTATTTCTGTGTTTATTATTCTCCCCGTTAAAAAACTTCAGTAAACTTTCTTGTGTTAAAAGAGCGTTAGAATCTTTTCCAATAAACATATAATCCTGACCATTTCGCCGATACCATACTATCAGTTCCCTTGTCAACAGAACCCGGTTATATAAAACTGCATCAACTGTTTATAAGTCGCTTTTATACCTTTTGGGAATTATGTATGTTGTGCGGGAAGACACAAGGATCGGTTTTCAAGACGAAACCCATATCTGGAAACGCACGGCTTGAGCGCTCGAGAACATTGAATTCTGAGACAGGTGTGCGTTCCACATTACACCAATAAATCCAAATCGAGTAGCACATCGCGCTCTCTGCATTACAAACGGGCTACGAACTACGTACCACCTACATCAATACCACCTACATCAATGCAGAGCGTACATTGCCGCTGCTGAGCCTCACCTACATGAGACAATACGTGCTGTAGCCTTTGAAGTATTTCATTCGTTCCGTGGACTCGAGCAGTAAGGTGCTCCTCTGACGTTACAGATGTGCCATACACCATACTCTTCATACTACTTAATAGAAGATAGTCTCGAGGTGAAACATCTGTTGACCGTGTTGCACATGGAACTGTCCCACCTCTACCAATACATCGATTGAGATACTCGTATGCATCGCTGAGACCATTCTGCACATCGACATCAAGCTGTGCTGTAGCCCCGTAGTGTTGCAGCCACTTGTCCACCCGAACACTTAGTGGCACTGCATCCGACAGAGTAGGCGAAACATGTCTAATAAATACGAGGCAGATATGTCCTGTTTGCTCGGCAACAGATAAAGCTCAATGAAGTGGTTACCAACTATCCCGGCCCAGATATTAATACCGACGCTGTGTTGGTGAATTTGAAATACCTGCGCACGCGGATTTTCGTATGCCGAAACACACATGTTCTGCAGATTTAACGTGTCATCGCTAGTAAAGGAGCATTCAACCGTGAACAACACCAAGTTCCTGAATTTTGTTTGAAGTATGCAGTGTTGCAAATAACACTGGGCAAACTGTACCCTTCGTGGTTACTGCTCCTCTCCCGTAATGACTGGCCTGTCCGCAGATGGTATGAATGGAGCCGGTGTTAATGGACAACATGCCGCACGGCACTTTAGCCGCGTGCATCGCCTACGCCACCTGCCGAGTGCTGGAAGCTGGGTCCTCTTGGAACACAGTCAGGACGTCTCTGTCCAACTGTAGTGTTCGAACCGTGCGTGGATGACCCGCATCACGTTTCGAAACCTACCAGAGGAGGTGTAGTACTGGCAAGTACCAAACGCAAAGTGCTACTACTTTACTGTACAATGGGCACATCTCAGGCAGACAACACCCACGTACTTCTCTGAGGCGTCTCTCGATGGCCGCTAACGTGAATTGATGTGGGGTACGTCTGTTTGGAAAACGTTCAGCGTACACTTTTGTAGCAACTCTGCATTGCGGTTACCTTTTCCGTGTGCAAGCACCATGTCTGTCTTTTCCGCAGCTGTGCACTGGCACATGTCGTAGTGCAATTAACAACAGTCCGCAGCTCGTGGTCGTGCGGTAGCGTTCTCGCTTCCCACGCCCGGGTTCCCGGGTTCGATTCCCGGCGGGGTCAGGGATTTTCTCTGCCTCGTGATGACTGGGTGTTGTGTGATGTCCTTAGGTTAGTTAGGTATAAGTAGTTCTAAGTTCTAGGGGACTGATGACCGTAGATGTTAAGTCTCATAGTGCTCAGAGCCAATTAACAACGTTACTGCACTGGCAGTCCGAACAACGACTGCAGAAGGATGCGGACAATGACTGTATGGAGGAGTGTAGCGCATTTTTAGGAACGCTATTAGGCTAGGCCCGTCCATCCGCATTTCACAGAGGACGTAGGGAATGCATATCTTCCTTACTCAGACGTCAAAACGAATCGGAACAAATCGTGACAGTCATTCACTCTTAAGACTTCGACGCTCTCTAGCACCTAAGTCGTGCGTTTCGGGAAATTGCTTCCTTCTTGAAAACCGATCACTCTGCCTTCCCACACAACCTACTAAGCGTTGTTGTTCCTTTGGGACCTCAACAGAATAAAATTATAGCCGTGACGTGTAGCTTAATGGGCAGTAAATTGATAGGGAAGGTAAACGTTTTTCAGGGTCTTTCTCAGTTTCATTCTGCAGTTCTTTGAACAGAGCACGGAGCTCCTGTACATAGTTATTAAAACTTTCGTTATTCCAGTAAATTATCTTGCTGGTAAAACATTTTGAATTACATCCTACACGACTAGATTACGATTATTCGTTTGCAACGCAGAAACAATGATGCAACCCTGAGACATTGCCAGAAACCTAGGAGTTGTCGTAACAATGACCTATGAATTTTGGGAGGGGAAACTTGTTCAGGACGTAAAAATGTCTTTGTCAATACCAAACAAGATTTCTGCCGAAATACTACCCGTGCAATAAACGCCTATAAAAACCGCTGTTAAATGATCAGAAACAACTCTGAGACAAATAGAGACTTACTCAGTTAGAGACACTTCACAAGTTTCATCCATTCAAACTGAACAATATGTCAGCAATTTTTACCTCGTCCATAAGTCCCGACCTGACCGTAGCTGCTTTCATGCCGAGAATTTCAGTTTTAGTAACATGATGAAGCCATTTGTAACCACATCCTTGTAACTAAGATTTTAGGTCTGTCACGTCTCATGCTCGAATATTTAAAAACATCACAAAGTTGTAATCTTCGTCGTTGGATTCTCGTATCTTGAGACCATGTCTTGTCCTTCCCTCCAATATGGTGAATATCTTCAATAACATTATTCGGGAATCCATAATTTGTTTTAACATAAATGACTATATCCACTGAACGGAGCTGGTACTTTTAATGTTATTTAAAGCTTCGATGCAATTAATATGAAAAGAACTTGTTACTTGAGTTCTTACGCAGTCTTCTTATGTTACCAGTTTGAAAGTTCATCGTCAACTCAAGAGTTTTTCGAGATTATGGCCTAACTATCCAAAATGACTATTAACTTGCATTCACATACTTCAGCAACCTATGAATTTCCTTTATGATCCTTAACTTTAAGCCATTGATTATGCTTTGTCCGGTTTTTCAAAGCTAAAGCCACTGGAGAGTCCTCTGCAGCTAGGGCTAAAAAAACAAAAATGTATTTTCATGTTATACAAAAACCATGTCCGAAAAGTCAAGGCAAAAAATAAAATCGCGCCGAAAGTCACGGATTTGCTGTATTAATATGCATTTTTAATTTATGTAATAGGTACATAACATATTTCAATAGCTTAAAGTCATGTTTGTTGAAGATGAAAGAACAGCAAAATTTAAACGAAATGCTTTGGAGTGTAAAATTCCAGCGCTAAACACTGGAATTAGCATTGTCATTCATAGTTTAGTGTAAATAGCAATAACAGTTTCAATTTTCATAATTACTAGAATTTAAAAAAAGAAACGAAAAAATGGGCGATTTTTAGTCAACTGTGTCAACATGCTGATCACTAAAGATTACACAGCAAACCGTTTTCGAAGGTGGTGCAGGAGTCTCTTTCATATTCTACTGCTCAACTGCTTCATCGGTGCACATCTCATTTTTCCTTTGGCTTCTAACCACGAATCTGTCCCCGTTTTCACTGTGCGCTACAATGTGAGTTTCTACAATGAGAGGGAAACTGACTATGGAAGACAGTCTCTTAATTTCTTGATTCTTTTGTGGCACCGGAGAGTATGGGGTAATAAATTATAAGTTATCATTAAAATTCATTTCCATTGTCACGGGCAATATCAAGTTCAGCCAAAGGCAGAGGCTATGGCAGGAAGCATACCAGTATGTCACAGGTGGGTCAGACCTGAGACACATTACGACACCGTCTGCCAAGTGAGAAATGCATCCAGCAGAAGGAAGACTGCGTCGGAAAACCGAGGAAAGAGAGACAAGTATATTCATTAGTGCAAAACACATAGTACAAGGAAAACTATCTCTTACACAGGAACACAGAATGAGGACTTCACACAGCAGTTACCAGCCTGTCAGGTGAATATAATAGAATAATGAGGGCACATGTTGTCGTTGCAGAGTCTCACTACATAGCCTCACATTAGGCCCCATTAAATACTTCAGTTTTCCAGCTCTCTTCGGCTGGTCTCTGGGATAAATGGCATTCTGAGCAATAGCACTCGATTCAATGATTACTGTACTGTAGTCGTAGATGCTCTAGCACAGACTTTGAACCAGCCAAAGATGTACTCCAGATGACGGTCTTCGTTTGATGAACTTCACATTGCTCGCCACCCGTCATCTACTGATGAAGAAACTGACTGTCTTCTGACACCATCACATAGTAGAGTGCTGCCAGCACTGAAATTGAATGCAGAAGCCAGCAACAGAGTCTCTAGGGTTCCACGTTCCTGCTCAACATCCAGGCACCTCCAGGGGCTGGAACCTATACGGCCGGTAGGGAGTAGAGCAAGCCACCACATGCCTACCGACACAGGTACATTGCTGGTGGGTTATAAAGAGTCATCATAGCATTCAGAGTGGGAGTGAGGACACTCCAACAGCCAGAACGAGATCAAACTTTCACGCTTGGTACCATCGCATGGGAATGCATATGCTGAGGTGACTAAACAGATGTCAGATCGAATCCATTACGCAGGTGAATGAAGTGTCAGCCAAGACGGGTACAGGAGAGGAGTGAATTGTAGACACAATAAAAAAAAACGCTTCACATTTTACCAGCAGTGATTCTCACATCACACAGGGGTGCCTCCTACCCCGATCCTTCCCCCCGCAGTTCATTGGGATTAATTTCATTTGGTATTATAGCAATATTAGTATCGTCTAGCCAGGATTAAAGGCAAAGACTGTCTAACGAAAAACAGTTTTACAAATTACTTTTATACTGAATAATTCAGGCACGATGTGTCAGCTAATAAGCCCTTAATCGTCTGAAAACGGCTTTCACTGCTCGTCTATGGTCGAATGTTGGTTAGATTGAGGCCAGTTGAGAGCCTGCAACAAACCTGTCTCCGAGCTAGACTCACTGGATCTTCATCTGAGTGCGATGTTATGTGGCTGCAGGAGCACACTTGTCGTTATCCATGCACCCTGACTGCAAATCTGTACGTCAATCTGGTGATTCGACCTGTTGTGCTGCCATTCATGAACAACAATCCAGGAGAGTTTTCCAACAGAATAACTCTCGCCCACACATCACTGTTGTAACCCAACATGCTCTACAGAGTGTCGACATGTTACCTTGGCCCGCTCGATCACCATACCTGTCTCCAATCGAGCACATATGGGTTATCATCGGATGACGTCCGCCCCTGGTAGCTGAGTGGTCAGCGCGACGGAATGTCATACCTAACGGTCCGGGTTTGATTCCTGGCTGGGTCGGAAATTTTCTTCGCTCAGGGACTGGGTGTTGTGTTGTCCTTATCATCATCATATCATCCCACCGACACGCAAGTCGCCGAAGTGGCGTCAACTCGCAAGACTTGCAGCAGGCGAACGGTCTACCCGCCGGGAGGCCCTAGCCACACGGCATTTACATTTATATCGGATGACAACTCCCGTATCATCCACAACCAGCATTAACTGTCGCTGTATTGACAGACCTAGTGCAAAATGTATGAAACTCCATCGCAGAAACTGACATCCGGTGCCTGTACAACACAATGCATGCATGTTTGTATGCTTGCATTGAACGTACTGGCAGTTACACCGGTTATTAATGTACCAACTTTCACATTGGCAATAACTTATCTCGCGCTTACATTAACCTGTGATCTTGCTATATTAATCATTTAAATATGTTACCTAGAAAAGTGTACTCCCAAAATTTCATTATTTTACCCATTCTGGACTTAGTGAGTGATTACAAGTACCCACTATAGCCATACCAATCGCCGGCCATTTTTCTGTACCACTTTCTGTTTCCTTCCCGTCTCGCCGAGGGGACCCGACCTCAGTCCTATAGAGCACACATATCTGGAATGCCGTCAAACGCGAATTACACTTCGCACGTGTTGAAGCGACCCCCGGTCAATCTCCGTGATATGTGGGCAGTTTAGCGGTCATGAGACAGCATAGTTGCCCTTTAGTTGTGCGTTAATGGAATTTGGAGCAACTCAGTTGGAGCACAAACACTGCTTTTAATTCAGTAACGGGTCTGATATTATGCGATATTAATTCAAGATCATTATGAACTTCACTAGTTGTTGAGCTAACTGTTCTTACGGCACTGTGGTAAATGTGAACTCTTCCGAAGTTTGCCATTGGCAGTGCTGAATCCATTGCGTCAATGCAGGGCTGAAAACGCCACAGTAGGAATGTAACATGCTGTTTACGATCATCCTTCAGAACGTATTTACAATATGCTTCCACAAAAATCTGTCATTCATGACAGGCCAGATATTCTCAAGCCGAAGTTGAATGCTTTCCTCTTTACAAAGACCATATACACTCTGCAGAAATTTTACTTTTCTTAAATTTCATTTTATTCGATTTGCTTTAACTTATGCAATTGAATATATCGTAAGATATTTTTGTGTCATGTTGGATATTCCCGACTGTCGTCCCAGATATTCTGATTCTACTTCTCGATGGAACCTACGTACCATTCCATGAGAATTCAAGTGAGACTTACCAGCTCGTTCGTGTTTGAATTATCCGCCTCTTCATCCGGAGTTGGCGGCTTCACTTTGAGTTTCCTAGAGGGTGCTGCCGGGTTAGGGGACGCTGTGACCGCGTGGCGGTCTGAAGAGAGTACAACCGCGAAGCGGTTGTGGAGTGCAAGAAACGCCGGCCTTTGGGTGGAGGTCGTCTGAGGCCCGCGCGGGAAGTGGAGACGTGGTTCGATCGCGTGTTGGAGTGAATTTTCTACCAGTATCGGGCCCGCGGTTTGGTGTGAGTGCGCTTGAGCATATGCTTTTTTCTTTGCGACGGAGTTACGGTTTTGCATGACGATTCCTTACTCGACAACAAGCATGTAGATATGTCAGTCTGAGGCCATATTAGTGTCAGACCGATTCAGATCATTTATTCGGAACCACTGATTTCATGGAACCGTCGGTTGATTTATCCTAGTAGCGGAAACTACCTTATCAGGTCTATAAGAGTGTGGCCTTATTGTTTTCCTGTTCTTCTTGTATTGCAAACTTCGCGTTTTGGCGATCTATGATGAAGGCGTTGGTTATCTGCTCCCCACCTTTCAGCCTTTGCTGAGCAGTGTTCATGTAATTTTATTGAGCACTGTTTTCTCTAGCGGTTTCTTTGATTATCGTTGTAGATTATACCGTGCTTTTTACCTGCAGTTTTAGTCTGCTTGAGTACCTTGCTGTGGGTTCAGTGAGTGCATGAGTGTGGTACCGACAAGTGGTAGCCCCAAACTTAGACGCACTTTTAGTGTGATCCAGCGTCAAAAGTGTTGCGATTAACTAGCTTGTTTTGCTCTTATTGGAGCCAACGGCCGACCTGGAGCGTTGAGAATGGGACACCGATGCGGGACCCCTCCGCAGAGCAACTTTACAACTTTAAACTCTGCTTTTACTGTCTATAAAATTCTTGTGGGTTTGTGACCGCACTGTCAACTACAAAATTTCGACGTTTCGGCGACTATTGCAGGATGCCTGCATGTGGTCACAAATCCAGACGAATTTTATTGACTGTGACAACGGCAGCGGAAGCCTATGTTCACATCAGTATCTACTGGTTTATTCTAGGTTATTATTCGGCTGTAGAGCCGGGCTAACATTAAAAGCTCAAGCTTTGAGTAAATTCTAAAGCTTACTTGCCTAATACTGTACAGAATATAAATTAGAAATTACAACTGTAGCTTTATTTGTAATTTAAGAGTAGCATGTACTGCGGATTCACAACTGTTCGCTTGTTTTCTTAAGTGGCTCTGGTTTCTTAGCTAAACGACCACTACGCTTATTTAACCTAAAATTAGAACTAATGCTGTATTTATAATTGTTGTGGACTGGCAAGACAGCCAATCTACTAGGAGGAAGCCGAAAGGCACGCGTTTAAGCTCACGCAGGCTAGCGTGAGGTCTGGAACAGGTCAGGAAAATGAGACTAGCAAAAATAGTACGTAGCTGCTGGAATACTTAACTTTAATCTATAATTGGTGAACATCGCTCTTGACGGTACATGTTTTACAGCATCAATAGTACAGGGCTATTACAAATGATTGAAGCGATTTCATAAATTCACTGTAGCTCCATTCATTGACATATGGTCACGACACACTACAGATACGTAGAAAAACTCGTAAAGTTTTGTTCGGCTGAAGACGCACTTCAGGTTTCTGCCGCCAGAGCGCTCGAGAGTGCAGTGAGACAAAATGGCGACAGGAGCCGAGAGACCGTATGTCGTGCTTGAAATGCACTCACATCAGTCAGTCATAACAGTGCAACGACACTTCAGGACGAAGTTCAACAAAGATCCACCAACTGCTAACTCCATTCGGCGATGGTACGCGCAGTTTAAAGCTTCTGGATGCGAAAAGAACGTTACAGGACACGTGTATCTGGACATACTGGAAAATTGGCTCATGCCACAACTGGAGACCGACAGCGCCGACTTCATCATTCAACAGGATGGTGCTCCACCGCACTTCCATCATGCTGTTCGGCATTTCTTAAACAGGAGATTGGAAAACCGAGGGATTGGTCGTGGTGGAGATCATGATCAGCAATTCATGTCATGGCCTCCACACACTCCCGACTTAACCCCATGCGATTTCTTTCTGTGGGGTTATGTGAAAGATTCAGTGATTAAACCTCCTCTACCAAGAAACGTGCCAGAACTGCGAGTTCGCATCAACGATGCTTTCGAACTCATTGATGGGGACATGCTGCGCCGAGTGTGGGAGGAACTTGATTATCGGCTTGATGTCTGCCGTAGCACTAACGGGGCACATATCGAACATTTGTGAATGTCAAAAAAACTTTTTGAGTTTTTGTATGTGTGTGCAAAGCATTGTGAAAATATCTCAAATAATAAAGTTATTGTGGAGCTGTGAAATCGCTTCAGTCATTTGTAATAACCCTGTAACTGGTAATGGCGCCTTGCCAGGTCGTAGCAAATGACGTAGCTGAAGGCTATGCTAACTATCGTCTCGGCAAATGAGAGCGTAATTTGTCAGTGAACCATCGCTAGCAAAGTCGGCTGTACAACTGGGGCGAGTGCCACGGAGTCTCTCTAGACTAGACCTGCCGTGTGGCGGCCCTCGGTCTGCAATCACTGATAGTGGCGACACGCGGGTCCGACGTATACTAACGGACCGCGGCCAATTTAAAGGCTACCACCTAGCAAGTGTGCTGTATGGCGGTGACACCACAATAATTTAACTGTGGCATGAACTGAGGCTTTAGATCTGATCATTTGTGTCCTTAATTTGCTCTTAATTAAAGAGCCACTGTACCGATTTAATCTAAAAATTAGAACTGTTCCTCTATTTGTTATTTAAGTGTGCCATGAACTGAGGCTTTAGAAGTATTTACTTGTATCCGTAAGTGGTTCTTAGTAGTACCCGCCTTCTCGACTAGTGGGTACTGAGCTGATTTAATTTAAATATTACAACTGTTGCCCTATTTGTGATTTAAGTTTGGCATGTCAGGAGCTTTAAGAAAGCTTTGCTTGTTTCTGATCTGGTTTGACTCAATTAGTCGACCCTTGAGTCGAGTCTGCTTTAAGACATGTGCTATCTTTCTATTTAAAATATGAACGTATTAACGTCCTCAATGTCTAAAAGCATTTGTTGTTTCAGTTTCATCGTGCCATAATTTGCTATTCAACCAATCGGCCTCTGTGCCAACCACAACTTTAAAGCTTACCCCCTTTTGAAATTTAATTGGCCACTGGTCATACCCTTTGATAAAATTCACTTAAATTCTATAGCCGACCTGTGGTCAGCGGTTTGGCATTTCTTTAACTGTTCCTTCGCAAAAAAAAAAAGCTCTTGGGTAAAAATTCTTGAAATTACACTGTATTCAGCGTTAAGGCGAGTTTAGTTTTAAATCTAAATGTGGTGTTTGGGTAAATGCTTAGCGGCCCATGGTGCCATCTTTTTCTTTTAAATTAGTACATTGCTGTTACCTCTTAAACGAGTCCGGTACTTTTCTAATCAATCCGTCACCGAGTCGAATTTAAGTTTAAATTTCATTCTATTATTTTGTCGTAATTTATTGTGACACAGCCCGTACTTTTCAAATTATTGTTACTTAAATACTACAGCTGGCTTTGGTTAGAGATTTTCTATTCCTCTACCTATTGTTTAAAAAAGAAAGGGCCATGCGTTTCGGAGACTACAGTATGGAAAACTGTCCTGGTACCGATTGCTTCGAGTCCGAATTAGTTCTAGATAACCGAATGTCCCTCAGCCAATCATTGTAAGCTGTAGAGGCTATGTCATATCAATAATCTGACTAACATTGCAGAGAGTCTACGCCGTTCTTCGACGTTCTTTTTTTTCACTCTTAACATCAGGCCTCAATAAGATTCCTCTCCGCGCAGTTCCTCTTGGGCTCTGTCATATATATACAGGGTGATCCATTGATAGTGACCGGGCCAAGTATCTCACGAAATAAGCGTCAAACGAAAAAACTACAAAGAAAGAAACTCGTCTAGCTGGAAGGGGGAAACCAGATGGCGCTATGGTTGGCCCGCTAGATGGCGCTGCCATATGCAAACGGATATCAACTGCGTTTTTTTAAATAGGAACCCCCATTTTTATTACATATTCGTGTAGCACGTAAAGAAATATGAATGTTTTAGTTGGACCACTTTTTTCGCTTTGTGATAGATGGCGCTGTAACAGTCACAAACGTATCAGTACGAAGTATCACGTAACATTCCGCCAGTGCGGACGGTATTTGTTCGTGATACATTATCCGTGTTAAAACGGACCGTTTACCAATTGAGGAAAAGGTCGATATCGTGTTGATGTATAGCTATTGTGATCAAAATGCCCAACGGGCGTGTGCTATTTATGCTGCTCGATATCCTGGACGACATCATCGAAGTGTCCGGACCGTTCGCCGGATAGTTACATTATTTAAGGAAACAGGAAGTTTTCAGGCACATATGAAACGTCAAAAAAATTGCTCTGAACACTATTGGACTTAACTTCTGAGGTCATCAGTCCCCTAGAACTTAGACTACTTAAACCTAACTAACGTAAGGACATTACACACATCCGCGCCCGAAGCAGGATTTGAACCTGCGACCGCAGCGGTTTCGCGGTTCCAGGCTGTAGCGTCTAGAACCGCTCGGCCACCTCGGCTGGCTGTGAAACGTCAACCACGACCTGCAACAAATGATGATGCCCAAGTACGTGTTTTACTTGCTGTCGCGGCTAATCCGAACATCAGTAGAAGACAAATTGAGCGAGACTCGGGAATCTCAAAAACGTCAGTGTTGAGAATGCTATATCAACATAGATTGCACCCCTACCATATTTCAATGCACCAGGTATTGCATGGCGACGACTTTGAACGTCGTGTGCAGTTCTGCCACTGGGCGCAAGAGGAATTACGGGACGATGACATTTTTTCCACGCGTTCTATTTATCGAAGAAGCGTCATTCAACAACAGCGGTAATGTAAACCGCCATAATATGCATTACTGGGCAACGGAAAATCATACGATAGCTGCGACAAGTGGAAAATCAGCGACCTTGGCGGGTTAATGCATAGTGCGGCATTGTGGGAGGAAGGATAATTGGTCCCCATTTTATCGATGGCAATCTAAATGGTGCAATGTATGCCGATTTCCTACGTAATGTTGTACCGACGTTACTACAAGATGATTCACTGCATGACAGAATGGCGACGTATTTCTACCGATGTTACTACAAGATGTTTCACTGTATGACAGAATGGCGGCGTACTTCCAACATGATGGATGTCCGGCACATAGCTCGCGTGCGGTTGAAGCGGTATTGAATAGCATATTTCATGAAACGTGGACTGGTCGTCGAAGCACCGTACCATGGCCCGCACGTTCACCAGATCTGACGTCCCAGGATTTCTTTCTGTGGGAAAGTTGAAGGATATTTGCTATCGTGATCCAGCGGCAACGCCTGACAACATTCGTCAGCGCATTGTCAATGCATGTGCGGACATTACGGAAGGCGAACTACTCGCTGTTGAGAGGAATGTCGTTACACGTATTTCCAAATGCATTGAGGTTGACGGACATCATGCTGAGTTTTTATTGCATTAATGTTGTATTTACGGGTAATCACAGTGTAACTTCATGCATTCTCGGAAACGATAAGTTCACAAAGGTACATGTATCACATTGGAACAACCGAAATAAAATGTTCAAACGTACTTACGTTCTGTATTTTAATTTAAAAACCTACCTGTTACCAACTGTTCGTCTCAAATAGTGAGCCATATGTTAGTGACAATTACAGCGCCATCTGTCACAATGCGAAAAAAGTGGTCCAACTAAAACATTCATATTTCTTTACGTACTACACAAATATGTAATAAAAAGGGGGGTTTCTATTTAAAAAAAAAACGCAGTTGATATCCGTTTGTCCTATGGGAGCGCCACCAAGCGGGACAACCATAGTGCCACCTGGCTTCCCCCTTCAAGCTAGACAAGTTTCGTTCTTTGTAGTTCGCTTATTTCGTGAGATATTTGGCCCGGTCACTATCAGTGGACCACCCTGTATATATATATATATATATATATATATATATATATATATATATATATATATATATATATATATATATACTTCTTCGACTTCCGAGGGATGCTTTCCCTAGTTAAGGTAATACACCTTGCTGTGTTTCTCCTACAACAGTAGTTCCTAAAAGCAGGTCACTATCAGGAAAGTTACCATTTCTTGTTCATTGTGATTAACTCGAAATTAACTTGGGAAAAGGAGTAAAGAGGACGGTAGAGGAAACTAAAAATGCTGAGGAGCTGGGGGCGGCGTAGTCCCTTACACTTCCATTCTCACAAAGAACTTGTTGTTTTCATAAAGACTTGCAAAACCCACAATATTAGGTTCAAGAATATTTTTGATGGGTGCTATGTCTTACTAGCAATATGTAGCACAACGATTGTGACACATCTTTCTACACTAATCAGGTAGTGCTGACTTTCCGAAGCTTATGGGCTCCCACAGTGATGGTTATATCTGTATGTCATGCTTTTTCCTCTTCCTCTTTTCCTATTCTTCACTCAAGTGTGCACTTCGTTATATGAGGTGTCCCAAAAATGTTACGACATGCTTCGAGATGTTGTAAGGGATGTCTCGAGGATAGGGATCCATGTCCAGAATCGTCATACAACGAAGCTACAGAGCGTCGCAGTTCTAGACGCCGGCGCCTGCCATAAGGCCACTCCTGCGTATGCAACAGGCATGTGGAGCGATGTCTCGTAATGCTGTTTGTTATTCACTAATCGCGAGTGGCTGCCACGATCGCCAGTGGAGAAAATGGAGTTAGCTGCTGCATACACAGTCCTTGTCTCCCATGAACGCATCTCTCTGCCGCCTAGGTGGATGACAGTTTCGGGTACGGGCTTACATCTGCAATCTATTGTCCTGTATACCGAAAAGTATTGGAGATTTTATGAGGTCCCAGGAGGAAAATAAAATGCAGATTGAAACCCATGTTCACCATCCACCGAGGTAAAAGAGCATCGCAATCATAGGAGACAAGGCCTATCGACGCACCAGCTAGCTGCTCTGTCTTGTGCCTGTCGTGGCGATCAGTCGCGATCACTGAAAAGCAAACAACATTGCGAGACGTTCCCACTACAGGCCATCAGCGTAGAAAGTCATGGATGCTACCGACGGGGTGGCCTAATAGCAGGCGCTGGCGCCTCTTAACTTCGACTGTTCGAAGCGTGGTAGGTTGATGTTTGTGGGCAGGTTCTTATCCTCGATTACTTACTCGTGACACTCTGTACAGCCCTTCGAAGTTTGTCGCAACATGTCCGGAACACCCTCTATTCGGTACGTCTCTGTCGATAGACAGCATCCGCCATTTCTTCTGCAAGAATTAAATGACAGAACATAGTTCCTGCTTGGAATCCATTACATTTCAGCAGTGGAAGGTAGAGGAGGGGTATGAATTTGGGAACTGTAACCTGCGTACAGACGAGAAATCACTCTGACTGCACATGGAGTCTGAAAAACATATTGGAAGTTTGAGCTGTGCATGGCTTGTGTTCATCCCATTAATTGTTTGTCATCTTCTATTACGGTAGTGCCGCCTCGTTTTCTTATTCCGTTAACTGGCGTCACTAATTTCCTGCCTTACTTGCCCGTGAATGGCAGCAGCAGCGTGTATCGATAAGTGCACAGTCGTACCATCTATGTAGCGACCGATAGTATTTCCAGGTCGTCGTGTGTCGGGTAGTCAGTGAGTGGGATACGCACCAGCTGTGCAGTCGCGACAGAGCAGCAGTCGCGGACGGACCAGCAGTCCAGTTGGTCGGTTGGCGTGGAGCAGCAAGCAAGCCCCTGTCGCGCGGAGTAGGGCTGGAGCCGCTGGCGGTGTGCACGCGCGGTTGGAGTGTGAGGTGCTGCTTGCGAATCATCTTGGACATGAAATTTGAATCCTCACTTAACTTACTATCGGACCTCAACTGTTTACATTTCTTCGTTTGATCCTGGTTGTCGCTTTTCGGACATTCCAGCTAGCAACAACGTGTGTGTATTTAAGTCGGCTAAGATTCCAGCTGTATCCCTGTTAAATTTAACTTAGCTTAATTTATTCCCTGTTATGGAAGCGGTATCATCTGACTTGTGGCCGTTGACGTAGTTTTAGGCAGTGTATTTTCCTCTTCGTGTTGTTGCTGTCCAGAGTGGCGCGTAGTTCGGCAGCTGAAGTGTCGTTGGTCGTTGTGGGCGCCAATTTTCTGTGTTTGTGTATTAAAATGTTGTGGTCGTTTGGCTGGTTGCGTGGAGCGGAACTGATTTGGTGGATTGGTCGGTCGGCTATCGGTTGGTTGGGTTGCCCCCAGGTTAAGAAGTCGTTGGACAGGCTGCGTGTCTCACCTAAATGGGCGTCAGTGTTACAATTCCAGGCCGGCCCTTGGAAACTTCTGAGCGCCATTCCTTGAGTGTTATGTAGTAATTTCCCTGGTTGGGTTTTAGTTATTTGGTTGATGTGTGGCTTTCAGCCGAGTATCAGTATCTCTTAAATTAATGTTCTTCTCTTGCCCTTAAAGCATGAGATTGTTATATTTTTATATGGGCCCTTCACCCGAATTTTACTGGAGAGGTTTTAAGATAAGGTCTTCTGCCTTTTAAATTGAAACTCTTCTTCTAGGGCTTAAGCCGTTAAATTATTTGTTGGTGAGCTGCCTTCAGCCAAGTTATAATATCTCTTAAATTAATATTTTTCTCTTGCCCTTAAGGCATAAGATTGTAATGCTTTTGAATGGGGTCTTCAGCCCAATTTGCATGAAATGTTTTAAAATAAAGCCTTCTGTCTTTTGATTGAAACTCCTCTTATTGCTTAATATGCGACTCCAGTCTAGTTCCATTAAAATTAAATTGCTAAGGCCTTCAGCCGATTAGGTTGAGGATTTAGAAAATATTCTTGGGTGAAACCTCCAGAAGAAACTTGTATTTAAATTTTGCTTCAGCCTTGTGTCTTGGATTTTGAATGTGGCCTTCAGCCAATCTAAAGTTTATCAAAGGAGGTCGATTAAAATTTTTAGTGTTTTACTTGCTTGTTGTAAAATTGTGTGTTGATAAATAAAGTTTGTATGTTGAGTGAAACTGACAGGGACTCGTTTTGGCCCCTTCCCACGATCCAATCCGCTCTGTCCTGCTATCCCAGGCATTTCGAAGTTGTATGAACTTTAGGTCACTTCTGGATTAATATCTGCACAGACATCGCAATATGTGTTGTGTGCCTGCAGTATGTTGTATAAGCTGTTAGAGGTAGATCCCTTGAGATTTCACAAGATTATATCTTCTACATGGCAGAATACTGACACTTTGGATAAGTTTAATTTACTCATCGAAAGTATAAGTTTACACAGATGAGAGTTGTAAGCTGCAGGTACATGTGGCCACCGGTATGGCTCTGCTCGGTCACTCATTCGTTCACTCCTCAATGAGAGCTGAGTCGAGATGGCAGCAACAAAAGAAAATAGTGCTTTGAGTTCTTCTTTTCAATAGGTGCAGTTCAACTACATCTGCATTTTAGTGCATTCCTTAGCAACGAGCTCCCTCAACGATGTATCAGCTATAAGAGGCGTACGCATCTCGTATTCCCCCACTGGACGTCAAAGGCGCCTGTTCCAACGATACGTGATATTTTTGTGGGGGTCTGTGAAAGACTGTGTCTGTATGCACCACTTTTTACAACCTTCTTTAAAACGCCACGCTGAATAGCAACAGTAATGAGTGTAATAACTGAAGAATTGAAAATATGCTCGAAAAGTATGGTACGAGATTAATTACTCAATGGATGTTTGTCATGCGTCGGGTGCAATTCAAAACAATTTACTTAAATGAAAACTTGGATTTGAAACGCAATCGTAGAAAGCGTCGCTTAATTGTAGCTACATGTATGTAAAAGTTACACCGTTCTCTTTTAAAATCAGATAGTTATTTCGAAACTTAAAAAAATGGTTCAAATTGCTCTGAGCACTATGGGACTTAACTGCTGTGGTCATCAGATTGCTAGAACTTAGAACTACTTAAACCTAACTAACCTAAGGACATCACACACATCCACTCCCGAGGCAGGATTCGAACCTGCGACCATAGAGGGAAACTTAAAAAAAGATTGTGGATCTATGAGTAACTTAAAATCCATCCCATGTCTATATATTCATTCATATTGAAGTTATAGTACTGTGAAACGCATTAATATTTACGAAATGCCCATTATTGTAGTGTTTTGGTCAATAAAACTGTTCTGGCTTGTTCCACACACGCACTGAATCCCTTACATTAACTGAAGATGCTTCTCACTTTGCACCTTTGTTACACATTCTGGCCATTCTTAATATTCCTTTGTAGCTCACGGTTTCATTACTGCTTTCCGCACAGTTCAGAATTTAACCGTCTCAATAACTATAACGATGCATACAATGTCTGTTGGTCTGCGTGCTCGCTGGTAACAAATTCTGTATATTTTTCGACAAATTGTCTGGCGGCCATGGAACGAATGTGGCTGCTGTTGGAGCGAGGAGCAGTGCAGGCTTGTACGGCCCCAGAGAGACAGAACACAGCGCACAGCCCTGCAGGCGGGGAATCCCCAGCACGGCCGCCAACAGGTAGCGGCGGCGCCGGGGCGTGCGGTCTAAATATAGCACAGCGCGCAGAGTGCAATCCACTTGGCGGCGGGCGCGCCGTCAAATTGTGCACCGCTTCATTTGGCAGCTCCATAAAGCAAAATGTGTCTCGCTGCCTGCGCGCCATCTCTCACCTGGTAATGTTTCATGTCGCTGAGCGCTAAGTTTGCATCCCATTTCATCGTGTAGGTACTGGATAAAGAAAATATGTCAAAGAGCACACCTTCAATAAACAGAATATTACTATTGTTTTGTAGTAAACTGTATGAATACTCGGATTGGTTGACATTTCTCAGTGTTTCCCAGGATTATTATTTCACATAACCCTCTTTTCATTTTCAATTTTCGAGATATTAAATCATAAGTTCCGTAGAAATATTGGAACACGCGATGCAACACTGACCCTACGACTTATCTTAGAAGATAGATTAAGGAAAGGTAAACCTACGTTTCTATCATTCGTAGACTTAGATACAGCTTTTGACAATGTTGGCTGCAAAATTCTCTTTGAAATTCTGAAGGTGGCAGGGGTAAAATACAGAGAGCGAAAGGCTATTTACAACTTGTATAGGAACCAGTTGGCAGTTATAAGAGTCGAGAGGCATGAAAGGGAAGCAGTGGTTGGAAAGGGAGTGAGACAGGGTTGTAGCCCCTCCCCGATGTTATTTCAAAAACGGTTAAAATGGCTCTGAGCACTATGGGACTTAACATCTATGCTCATCAGTCCCCTAGGACTTAGAACTACTCAAACCTAACTAACCTAAGGACATCACACAACACCCAGTCATCACGAGGCAGTGAAAATCCCTGACCCCGTCGGCCCGATGTTATTTAATCTGTATATTGAGGAAGCAGTAAAGGAAGCAAAAGAAAACTTCCGAGTAGGTATTAAAATCAATGGGGAATAAATAAAAACTTTGAGGTTCACCGATGACATTGTAATTCTGCCAGAGACAGAAAATGGACTTGGAAGACCAGTTGAACGCAATGGACAGTGTTTTGAAAGGAGGATATAAGATGAACATCAACAAAAGCAAAACGAGGATAATGGAATGTAGTCGAATTAAGTGGGGTGGCGCTGAGGGAATTAGATTAGGAAATGAGACACTTGAAGTAGTAAAGCAGTTTTGCTATTTGGGGAGTAAAATAACTGATGATGGTCGAAGTGGAGAGGATATAAAATGTAGACTGGCAATGGCAAGGAAAGGATTTCAGAAGAAGAGAAATTTGTTAACATCGAGTATAGATTTAAGTGTCAGGAAGTCGTTTCTGAACGAATTTGTATGGAAGTGAAACATGGACGATAAGTAGTTTCGACAAGAAATGAATAGAAGCTTTCGAAATGTAGTCCTTCAGAAGAATGCTGAAGATTAGATGGGTAGATCACATAATTAATGAGGAGGTATTGAATAGAACTTTGGAGAAGAGGAGTTTGTGGCACAATGTGACTAGAATAAGGGATCGGTTGGTAGGACATGTTCTGAGGCGTCAAGGGATCACCAATTTAGTATTAGAGGGCAGCGTGGAGGGTAAAAATCGTAGAGGGAGACGAAGAGATGAGTACATTAAGCAGAATCAGAAGGATGTAGGCTGCAGTAGGTACTGGGAGATGAAGAAGCTTGCACGTGATAGAGTAGCATGGTGAGCTGTATCAATCCAGTCTCAGGACTGAAGACTACAACAACAACAAGTCATAAGCGTTCCACGTTAGACTGAACGATCTCGAGACGTCGCATAGCTATCCTTACATACTGTGATGTAACTAGCTGCTGGCAACTGAGCACGTGCCCAGAGGAGAAGCAGTTCTATGAGAGGTGAAAAAAAAAATCACGAAAGGTGAAAGAAGAGGGAAGGAGGGAGTATCGTCATTTATTATTGTGGGCTCGTTATATGCAGCTCTCCATGCTACTCTATCCTGGGCAAGCTTCTTCAAGCCGCTGATCTCTGTGCATCATGCATAGGGAGACTACTCCACAATTACCTACCTCTGGCTAGGTCTCTCTTAAATGATTATGAATACATGTTTCGCGTGTATGGAGCGCTAAATCTACCTTCTGCGTCCTGTATTTATGCAGTGATAAACAGAATTTATCGAATAGCATGCACTCGAAATACGAGAGATTAAATTGGAATGTTGTACTTGGTGGTGGTGGCCTTCAGTCAACGGACTAATTTGGTGTTGCTCTCCACGCTAGTCGATCCTGTGCAGACATCTTCATCCCTGCATAACGAATGCAAGGGAAATCTGTTTTAACATGGTTACTGTATTCGAGCCTTCGTCATTCTCTCCAGTATTTGCTAGACATATTCCCCCTGCTTCCACTACTAAATTGACGATTCCTTGATGGCTAAGGATATGTCACATGAATCTATTCATTCCCTTACTCAAGTTGCGCCACAGATGCTTTTCTTTTTCCTCTGTCCGCTTCAAAATTCCGTCACTATCTATTTGATGCACCCAGCTAATTTTCAGCAGTCTTCTGTATGACCCAGTTTCAAAAGTTTCATGTCTGAACTTTTCGTCATCCACGTTTCACTACTGTACAAGGCTACTCCCCGAAAGCTTACCTTCAGACAATAGAGAAAAAGCGTCATTGTTCATGTAGTGTGCGAAATTAAATATGCATACGGCATTATTGGCCGGGAGACTCCCACCTGTTGATATGCTGTCTGAGAAACAGTGAGGGGACTGACTCGCGGAATACGCCAATATGTTTAGAGTTGTGGTAAAGGGAAAGTCACACTGCTCCTAGTGCGCTTACATTACGTATTCCTTTTATCACTTTGTAATGCCGACAAACAAGAACATATATTGACTAAAGACAGCACAGGGTCAACGTTATTAGATATGGAAGCAATGCAATCCTCATTTACAGCGTAGCCAAACTAGCCTTGGCCCTGAAGAGACAGACAACATGCCAAAATAAGACTGAAAACCCTCGCATTGAATACATCACGAACAGAAGGATGAACTTCGATCAGTCGTTAAGTGCGGTGAACAATCATGTGGCAGTAATAGGGAGCTTCAGCGCCCAAACGTGAAACTATGGTAGCACAGACGAGGAGAGGTTAGGAAAATAAATATTTGATAACGCAGAAGAGGAAACCATGATGTTACTTAATGCTGGCTCACCGGGAAGCATAAACCTGCCACTCCCAGTGCTGCTTGATCCACAGGGTAGTCAGAAAATGTCTGAAACGCTTGTACGGATGTTGCAGGGCAGGTTGTAGTGAGACATAAATGTTAAGAAAATAATTCTATGCGTTGTGACGTTTCCGAGTCACTTCGCTTTGAAGTTAGTCATTCGAGTCGTTTCGCGCGCAAATTCAAGTTTCAGCTGACCAAACAAAGCACTCGCTGGGCAGCACCGCCCCTGGAAGACCGCTTGAATGTGGACGCGCGACGCCCCGATTGCCTAACTTCAGTGTGAAGTAACACGGAAACGGCACGACGTATCGAATGTTTTTCTGAACATTTATGTCAGAGTACAAAACGTCTTGCAACATCCCTACAAGCGTTTCAGACATTTTGTGCCACCCTGTATACGAGAAATTCTATAGATCTTTTTCTTCCGATCACTTATCGCTCTTGATGCGATTTCATATGGCAACTAAACTAACAAGTACAGTCCAGTCAAACTTCAAATGGGATGTTAGAGTTAACTGGACGGAGCACAAGGAGAAAATGACGGACCAAATGAGAGCTCTTACCGTAACGGGCAATCCGAAATAGGCTATTCTATTCTTGCAGATAACTATCGCTATACTCAGAATGAAGGCGCTGCGTGAAAAGAAGTCCCCTGTTTGGTGGGGTGACTAAACGATCTAAAAGTATAATCGCCAAGCGACGAAAGAAATTTTAAGCTAATTCAGGTAAATGCCAAAACAACTTAAAAATTAAAAATTTATATGATATTTGGGATAAGATAAAATACATAAGAATATGAGGTGTTCCACAGGTCAACAAACATTACGGAAGAGAAACATTTAAACTTTTACAATGTCTTAGCCCCAATTATTTTGATAGTTCTGCAACTTTGTCCAACCTCGAGCACATATGGCTATTAAACCACTAGTAATAAAGAACAAAAACCGAACGCTGTCATTTAGTACCGATGTGCATTAGAGCCAGAAAATTTACATTATGTGATGCTACATAATTTACCAAGTGTGGGCCTCAGTCAGTTCTGTAACATGCTGAACAGCTTTCGGGTGAGCAGAAATAAAATATTCATCTTCAGTCCGCACTTGAAACGTAGGAAATATCGAGAGAAGATCCAATAATATCAGTAGACCAAAGAATATCTACACTCCTGGAAATGGAAAAAAGAACACATTGACACCGGTGTGTCAGACCCACCATACTTGCTCCGGACACTGCGAGAGGGCTGTACAAGCAATGATCACACGCACGGCACAGTGGACACACCAGGAACCGCGGTGTTGGCCGTCGAAAGGCGCTAGCTGCGCAGCATTTGTGCACCGCCGCCCTCAGTGTCAGCCAGTTTGCCGTGGCATACGGAGCTCCATCGCAGTCTTTAACACTGGTAGCATGCCGCGACAGCGTGGACGTGAACCGTATGTGCAGTTGACGGACTTTGAGCGAGGGCGTATAGTGGGCATGCGGGAGGCCGGGTGGACGTACCGCCGAATTGCTCAACACGTGGGGCGTGAGATCTCCACAGTACATCGATGTTGTCGCCAGTGGTCGGCGGAAGGTGCACGTGCCCGTCGACCTGGGACCGGACCACAGCGACGCACGGATGCACGCCAAGACCGTAGGATCCTACGCAGTGCCGTAGGGGACCGCACCGCCACTTCCCAGCAAATTAGGGACACTGTTGTTCCTGGGGTATCGGCGAGGACCATTCGCAACCGTCTCCATGAAGCTGGGCTACGGTCCCGCACACCGTTAGGCCGTCTTCCGCTCACGCCCCAACATCGTGCAGCCCGCCTCCAGTGGTGTCGCGACAGGAGTGAATGGAGGGACGAATGGAGACGTGTCGTCTTCAGCGATGATAGTCGCTTCTGTCTTGGTGCCAATGATGGTCGTATGCGTGTTTGGCGCCGTGCAGGTGAGCGCCACAACCAGGACTGCATACGGCCGAGGCACACAGGGCCAACACCCGGCATCATGGTGTGGGGAGCGATCTCCTACACTGGCCGTACACCACTGGTGATCGTCGAGGGGACACTGAATAGTGCACGGTACATCCAAACCGTCATCGAACCCATCGTTCTACCATTCCTAGACCGGCAAGAGAACTTGCTGTTCCAACAGGACAATGCACGTCCGCATGTATCCCGTGCCACCCAACGTGCTCTAGAAGGTGTAAGTCAACTACCCTGGCCAGCAAGATCTCCGGATCTGTCCCCCATTGAGCATGTTTGGGACTGGATGAAGCGTCGTCTCACGCGGTCTGCACGTCCAGCACGAACGCTGGTCCAACTGAGGCGCCAGGTGGAAATGGCATGGCAAGCCGTTCCACAGGACTACATCCAGCATCTCTACGATCGTCTCCATGGGAGAATAGCAGCCTGCATTGCTGCGAAAGGTGGATATACACTGTACTAGTGCCGACATTGTGCATGCTCTGTTGCCTGTGTCTATCTGCCTGTGGTTCTGTCAGTGTGATCATGTGATGTATCTGACCACAGGAATGTGTCAATAAAGTTTCCCCTTCCTGGGACAATGAATTCACGGTGTTCTTATTTCAATTTCCAGGAGTGTGTATATCATCCCCTACCTCGTATGTGCTAAAGAGCCCACAAAGAACATTCAGAGACTGAAACGATGGTGTGAACACTACTGAAAAAAGTAGTGAATTTTTTTTTGAGTAATCAATCTTCTGACTGGTTTGGTGAGGCCCACAATGATTTCGTGTCCAGTGTCAACCCCTTCATTTCGGGGTAGCACGTCCCTTGCAACCTACGTCATCAATTAATTACAATATCTGTCTTCCTCTAAAACTTTTACCCTCTACAGCTCCCTGTGGTGTCACCGCCAGACACCACACTTGCTAGGTGGTAGCCTTTAAATCGGCCGCGCTCCATTAGTATACGGCGGACCCGCGTGTCGCCACTGTCAGTCATAGCAGACCGAGCGCCACCACACGGCAGGTCTAGAGAGACGTACTAGCACTCGCCCCAGTTGTACAGACGACTTTGCCAGAAGGGGATCACTGACAATTACGCTCTCAATTGCCGAGACGATAGTTAGCCTAGCCTTCAGCTACATTTGCTACGACCTAGCAAGGCGCCGTATTCAATTGCTAATTAATATTATGAAGCATGTATCATCAAGAGCGATGTTCTACAATTATGGTTTAAAGTTTAGTATTCCAGAAGCTACGTGCTTTTCTTTATAGCATTCATTACGTATCCTGTTTCAGACCTCACGCCAGCCTGCGTGAGTTTAAGCGCGTGCCTTTCGGCTTCCTCTCATTGTGTCTAGGCTGTCTTGTCTAGACACAACACTCCCTATAGTACCATGGAAGATCTTCCATGATGTCTTAATGATGACATAACATCCTGCCCATTCTTGTCTGTTTAACATGTATTCCTTCCTTCACCGACTCCTCATTCCTTACCTTATCAGGCCACCTAATTTTCAGCACTCGTCTGTAGCATCACATCTCACATACTTACATTCTATTCCTTCGTGGTTTTCAAATAGTCTATGTTTCGCTACCATACAGTGCTGTTCTCCAAACGCACATTCTCAGAAATTTCTGCCTCAAATTTAAAAAATGGTTCAAATGGCTCTGAGCACTATGGGACTTAACATCTGTGGTCATCAGTCCCCTAGAACTTAGAACTACTTAAACCTAACTAACCTAAGGACTTCACACACATCCATGCCCGAGGCAGGATTCGAACCTGCGACCGTAGCGGTCGCGCGGTTCCAGACTGAAGCGCCTAGAACCGCACGGCCACACCGGCCGGCGCCTCAAATTAAGATATGTCTGATACCAGTAGACTTTTCTTGGGCAACAATGCCCTTTTTGTCAGTCCTAGTCCGCCTTTTATGTCCTTCTTGCTCCGTCCGTCATGGGTTGTTCTGCTGCCGTGTACTCCTTAACTCCACCTACTTCGTTATCACCATTTCTGATGTTTACCTTCTCACTATATTCAATTCTGCCACTTCTCATATCTTTTGTCTTTCTTCGATTTAAATTCAATCCATATTCTGTACTTATCAGACTTCATTTTATGCAGCATATCTAGCAGTTCTTCTTCACTTACACTGAGGAGAGCTATGTCTTCAGCGAATCTTGTCAGTGGTTCTTTCAGTTTGAAGTTTAATTCCACTCTTGACTTTTTCTTTTGTGTCCACCAATGCTTCTTTGATGTGTAAATTGAACAGAAGGGGCGGAAGACTACATTCCTGTCTTACACCATTTTTAGTCTGAGCACTTCGTACACCACAATGTGAGAATTGGCTTTCTCGTACCTTTAACGTTTCTAAAGACGAACTGATCGTCATCTAACGCATCTTCAGTTCTCATTTAAATTCTTCTGTATATTATACTTGTCCGCAGATTGTATGTATCAGCTGTTGAGCTGATTGTACGATAATTCTCGGACTTGTCTGCTCTTGCAATCTTCGGAATTCTGTGGATGATGTTTTTCCCGAAAGACAAAATGGTTCAAATGGCTCTGAGCACTATGGGACTTAACTTCTGAGGTCATCGGTCCCATAGAACCTAGAACTACTTAAACCTAACTAACCTAAGGACATCACACACATCCATGCCCGAGGCAGGATTCGAACTTGCTACCGTAGCAGTCGCGCGGTTCCAGACTGTAGCGCCTATAACCGCTCGGCCACCACGGCCGGCTCCGAAAGACTGACGATATGCCACCACACTCATGCATTGTACACACCAACTTGAATAGTCGTTTTGTTGGCACTTCTTCCAATGATTTTAGAGATTCTGATAGAATGTTATGTATTCGTTATGCCTCATTTAATTTTAAATCTTCCAGAGCTCTTTACAATTCTGATTCTAATAACGGATCCACTTTCTCTTCTATACAGATTTCTTTTTCTTCCTCTATAACGTCATCAAACAAGTCCTCCTCTTCAAAGTATTCAGTATACTGTATCCACCTATCCGCTCTCTCCTCTGCATTTACCATTGCATTTTTGATGTTACTGCCCTTTCTTTTAGTTTCAGCGAAGGATATTTTGACTTACCTATATGCTGAGTCAACCCTCCCGAAAGTCAACTCTTTTTCGATTTCTTCAAACTTTTCATCCAGCCATTTCGCCTTAGCTTCCCTGCACTCCCTCTTTATTTCACTCCAAAGTCATATGTATTTCGGTATTCCTGAATTTCGTAGAACGCTTTTGTGCTTCCGTCTTTCATCGATCACCAGAAGTATTTCTTGTTACCCGTGGTTTGTCCGCAGTTACCTTCTTTGTACCAATGGTTTTGTTTCCAGTTTTCTGTGATTGCGCGTTTTAGAGAGATCCGCTCTTCTTCAACTGATCTGCCCGCTGACATATTCCTTATCGCTGTGTCTACAACGTCAGAGAACTTAAAGTGTACCTCTTCATCCTTCTTAATTATGTATCCCACTTCCTTGCGCATTGATTCTTCCTGCCTACTCTATTAAACTTCGGCCTGCTCTTCATCACTACTAAATCGTGATCTGAGTCTATATCTGCTCCTGGGTACTTCTTACAATCCAGTATTTGATTTCAGAATCTCCGCCTGACTTTGATTTAATGTAAGTATAAGCCCGCTCGGTTAGCCGTGCGGTCTAACGCACGGCTTTCCGGATTGGGAAGGAGCGCCGGTCCCCAGCACGAAATAATATTCACACGCAGCAACATGAATAAAAAACAAAAAAATTCATAAAAACATTTCAAAACCTCCGGTCGGGCTAGGTGCTGCGAAAACTATGACAATGCGAAAGTGACACCAAACAGTGCTACGGAGGACTGCCTGGATGGGGAAATACACATACAATACCAGGACACCTACACGTGGTGCTGTGGCACCCGAGCGCCGCGATGGACGTGTACCAGGCGCGGTGTGCTACCTGTGAATGGATGCGAATGAAGAAGCAATCTGGTTAACCAGAGTGGCATAAGTGTGACCATCTATTGACGGAGAGAAGAACGCGGGGCCACTAGCCCGGCCGTTCGCAATTTGAATTAGTAATTTACATTAAATATTAAGAAACACCAAAGAATTACATAAAGATACACGAAATAAGTTAAATGTGCATTATGCGTAGTAAAGGAGCGTATTGAACAGATCAGTACAGAACTGTGATAAAACTGAGTGGAAGCAGTGATATACAATACAATTTATATATAAACTGCTAAGCGCAATGAAACTTTCTTGTACATGAGTGGCAAACAAGTTTTTAACTTAGTGGGGATGTATAAGTGGCAACGTGGAACAACGCGCCACAGTGATCAGTTGAAAGATCATACACATGCGCCATTCCTATTTACAAGCTCGTGTTACTGACCAACAAGGAAAGTGGTGAAACCTTACAGTCCATACTGTCAAGGAGTAATATTCCAATTAAAGCTACCTCCAATAGTGCAAAAAGGAAACATTAAAAATGGGTCAATTTAAAACCTGCTAACCGCCAATCGACAACTAATTGAGGCTGACATGAGATAATACCTGAGACGCATTTGACATCATGAAAGACAGGTAAATTTTGAATTAGTGAGGACACAGGTAATGCTGCGGCACAATAATGCGTCATAGTCATAGGATAAATTGAAAGCATGCTAACTTCTATTAAGATAGGACACTTTTAGAGCTATATAAAATGAACTAGGTGGACCTTGCGGACCTGACTATAGGAAACAGGCATATGCCGTACATTCGTTAGGCCTAATTGAAGGCCACAAGAAATGGAAAAAAACTGACCCAATTAGGAAATATACATGTATGGCGTACGGCAGGGCTTCCCAACGTGTGGTCCGCGGACCCCTTAGGATTCCGCCGGTTCTTTCTAGGGGGTCCGCGGCCACCTTTCACCAAATCGTGTAAAATAATGAGTAACATTATTGAATAAAAATGTGAAAATCGAATTCATCACTATTTTAATTTTCGTCTGAAAAACATGTGTACTTTTACTTCAGGTCGTATTCCCAAGCAGCCTTTGCGGTTCCTAAGTGAGAACGCATACACAGTTTAATGCCAGAGAATGCGGCTTCTCTGATCGACTGTTTCGCACCGATACGGGGGTCGTTTGTGCGCTGGCTCACGGCACTAGATGCGCTGAAACCTTTTACGCATGCGCGGAGCGAGCTATGTCGACCAATTACAGAGCACGCTTGCACGTATGCGGCCCCAGGCATCATTAAATGTTAAACTTGCTTTGTCAGTGCACTACCTATTTCATAAGTCGATTTTTGACCTGTTTATTACTTCTAACATGGATCGGTGGCTGAAGCCAGGATCATTGAAGAAGGATGCAGTTTCTCCATTGCCTTCACAACAAGGGAAGTTTCCAGTTGAAATGAGTGAGGAGGGAGGACAACCAAAAGAAGAACAATCACAAAAAGCTCCACAGCCGGATTTATTATGTGATAACGCTGCAAGTACTCCATTTGTTGCAATATCCTGTGGAAGTGGAATGACCAAGAAGCGTAAGTACAACGAAAGCTATTTAGAAATGGGCTTTATAGAGACAAAAGAGGGTAAAACTCAGTGTGTAATTTGTGCGCGAGCCTTCCAAAGAGTTCAATGGTTCCAGTTAAATTGCTCCGGCATTTTGAAGGTACTCACCTGGATTTCCAGGCTAAAGACATCGATTTTTTCAAAAGGAAGAGTGCTGAACTAGCTACTTCTCAGCACTGCATGAAAACTCATGCAAAAACAATTAGTGAAAATTCATTAAAAGCTTCTTTCTTGGTTAGTTATCGAGTGGCAAAAACAGGCGAAGCTCATACCTTTGCAGAAAATCTCGTAAAGCCATGTGTTACTGATATATTTTCTTGCATGCTAGACGAGAAGGCAGTAAAGCTTGTATCTTCGGCGCCATTATCAAACAATACCGTCAAATGACGCATTGTTGACATGTCTAATTATGTGAAAGACACTCTTGTTTCTAGCATGGGTCAACAGAAGCGTCCGATCCCACGCGTCGGCTTTGACCCGTGACGTAAGGGTGTTGTCGTGTGTGACGTCATGACGGCACGGAGTTTCGTTTGAATGTGGCTGTCTCCAGTTCTGTTTTATCTTATTTTATTTACTTTTCTGATCTGTTCGTTCTATCTCGTGAATTTTTTTTTTTAATTTAAAAACACTTATTACTTATTTTAATTATCTGTTTCCTCCAATTTCTGTTTTAGTTTATTATATTTATCTTTCTGATCTGTTCGTTCTATCCCGTGAGATTTTTTTAAAAAAAGACAAACACTAATCAGCTACTGAAGTATCTTTATCTTCTATGGGTTGGAGTGGTTACGACCCCTGGGGAGGTGGGTGGGTATTCATGCATGGCTGTCTTCACTTACACGTTGTAGCTACGCAAGGCGTCTAAATTTGTTTATATTTAGTTTGCCCCCCACCCAAAACACCCCATTTCCCGCGCTTGTCTCGTTAGTGTCATTAGGCTTCTTGTGGAAAGTGTGTGTGTTTGTTTTTGTTTCCGCCATATTTGTGACGTCATGGGGTAAAGCAGACGGGCGGGATCGGACGCTTCCGTATTTCCTCTAGCATCCAACACAATTCATTTTCTCTGCAGATACATGAATCCACTGATGTTGCAGGATTACCGATTTTATTGGCTTTTGTCCGTTATGAATATTCTGGATGTTTTGAGAAGGACCTCTTATTGTGCAGACCACTACCTGCCAACACAACAGGTGCTGAAATATTCCGTCTATTGGATGATTTTTTTAAGGACTAACGAAGTTTTATCGTCTAATTGCATAGATGTGTGCACAGATGGTGCAAAATCTATGACGGGTGCTATAGTCGGAGCAATAACGAAGATAAAAGAAAACGCCAAGAATAGTCATTGTGCTCTCCGCAGATACGCTTTAGCTACGAAACAAATGCCTGTTTCGTTCAAGAAAGTTTTAGACGAATCCATTCAAAATATTAAGTACATAAAATCAAGGCCGTTGAAGTCATGACTTTTCACAATACTGTGTGAAGAAATGGGAAGCCTTCATCGTTCCCTGCTTCTCCACACAGAAGTGAGGTGGCTCTCACGTGGGAATGCACTCTCTCGGTTGTACGAATTAAGATTGGAAGTCTTAGCTTTCCTTTTGCAGCATGACACCCAATTAGCAGACCTTAGTAATGACGAAAATTGGCAGTGTATACTTGCCCATTTGTCAGATATTTTCTCCAAAATGACCTTTCACTCCAAGGTCAAAGTGAAACAAAGATCACTGCTATCGACAAAGTTCGTGCGTTCAAGAGGAAAATCAATTTTTGGGCAGAGAGTGTCGAGGAGGGGGAGGTCAAGTGTTTTCCTCTTCTCAAGGAGTTTTTGAAAGACAAGACATTGGCGCTTGGGAAGAATGTGTTTCATCAAATCCTGGAACATCTCCGAAGCTTGATGTCATGGTTGGAGCATTATTTCCCAACAGCTGAAGATGATAACCTGCAGAAATACGAATGGGTGGTCAACCCATTCACTGTATCCAAAAAGCTGAACATTCTGTCATCAAATGAATATGAGTTGTTGATAGAAATTGCCACAGACTCTGCCTTGAAATCAAGTTTTTACATTGACTGTTACTCACACTTTTGGATCCGTTTGGATAACAAGAAATACTACCCCCTTGTTGAAAAGGCAAAACGTGTACTTTTTCCGTTTGCCACAACATACATGTGTGAATCCGGATTCTCGATCTATGTTGCCCACAAAACTAAGTATCGAAGCTGTCTAGATGGCGGAACCAGACATCCGTCTCCAGTTGTCGAGAAATGAACTCAACTTCTCAAAATTGTGTCAGCAGAAGCACCCTCAACCATCACATTAGGATTCCATTATTATTCCTACAGATTCATCTATAGTAAAGAAGAAACCATTTTTCTTCGTAGATGGTCAGTGAACGTACCTGAACTATAACTCTGTAGGAATCTTGTTTCTGTCTTCTATCATTTACAAAATAATTATTAATTGAGTTCTGTTGGCATTGATATTTTTGTTACGAAAATTAAAATGAAGCTGATTTCTTTTCTTTATAATATATTCCGTCCTCTCTGTTAAAAATATGGCCTGCCTGTACTTCAATTACAATTACTTGCTACTCTGACACTATATTGTGGCAACTGGCTGCGAGCGTAAACAAATGAGGACTTTTCACGTGCCACATTGTAAAAGGTAAGCCTCATCTGCCAGAATTGTTTCCTCTGAGAAAAGAAGTCTTACGTTCTGTGAAATGCTTTGTCTTCTTATATAGAAATAAGAGAGTCTTTGTTTTTCTAATTTGTTTACAGTCGAGGCTGATTGCCACGATAGAGTGTCCAAGTAGTAACTGAATTTGTTATCTGTGGCTAAACTGTTGCCACGCCACCTGCCAGTTGCCAGCTACCAACTGACAGTACACTGTTGCAACGCCACCTGCTATCTGCCGGCCATGGACTGACAGCTGCAGTTCAGTAGATACGCAAAGACGTAAAAATAACTAGACTTTCCGAGCTGTTTACATGGGCACGAAAATCGGTTGTGGAACTGGAAAATGGCCTCATAAAAGCAGATTTCCAGAATCGATTTTGAAGTGTTTACCTGACCAATCAAAAGCGGAACTGGGACATCGGCTTACGAAATCCGGTTTTGGAAACGCATGTAAACTGGATGAATGTATTCCCACACATTGCACAACAGATGTCACAATAGTCCTATAAAGGCTATTCCTTGGCCTCTTTTCTTTCATGATGTGTTTGTATCCCGAATCATGGGTTTGCCTCTTTCCTTCACAGCTGCGCGGAATGGCCGCGCAGTCAAAGCCGCTGTGTCGCCGTGGATTGCGTGGCCGCTCCCGCCGGAGTTTCGAGTCCTCCCTCGGGCATGTGTGTGTGTGTGTGTGTGTGTGTGTGTGTGTGTGTGTGTGTGTGTGTGTGCTGTCATTATAGGTTAATAGTGTGTAAGATTAGGGACTGATGACCTCAGCAGTTAAGTCCCATAGACTTTACATACATTTGAACATTTTTCTTCGGATTTCACGAAAAACGAAACACACACACAAACACACACACACACACACACACACGGCTGTTACGAAATATGATTGCTCCTTACACAACATTAGCCAAACAGTGGAAGTGAACAGACCACAAGCGGCAGCTTGTCAACAGTTAACAGTTTGGACATGACGTTCATTGCTCTTGCAGGAAGGCAGCTCCAACGTGTGAAATGTCAGTTACCAAGTAATTTTAATCAGGCTATAGTGTGTTGAACAAAGGGAGTAAATCCACTAGTAAGTGTCTGGATACACTAGGAATTGAAACTGGATCGTTAATTTCAACTTGTTTTCATTCATCTCTAAGACAAAGACTATTGATACTTCGGGGGGGGGGGGGGGGGGCATTGGGAACATGGCACTTGCATTAAGAAGCTTTCAGTTTCCAAGGGTTTTGTGGTGTCACCGCCAGACATCACACTTGCTAGGTGGTAGCCTTTAAATCGGCCGCGGTCCGGTAGTATACGTCGGACCCGCGTGTCGCCAATGTCAGTGATTGCAGACAGAGCGCCGCCATACGGCAGGTCTAGAGAGACTTCCTAGCACTCGCCCCAGCTGTACAGCCGACTTTGCTAGCGATGGTTCACTGACAAATTACGTTCTCATTTGCCGAGACGATAGTTAGCATAGCCTTCGGCTACGTCATTTGCTATGACCTAGCAAGGCGCCATTATCATTTGCTATTTATCTCACGATGCATGTACCGTCAGACCGATGTTCACCAATTATGGATTAAAGTTAAGTATTCCAGAAGCTACGTACTTTTTTTACTAGACTCAACTCCTTTAACTGTTCCAGACCTCACGCCAGCCTGCGTGAGCTTAAACGTGTGCCCTTCGGCCTCCCGTCCTCGTGGATTGGCTGTCTTGCCAGTCCACAAAAACTGACGACAAGAATTTTGCGTTCGTCTTGCTGTTGCCCTAATTTACTTGTGTCATGGCTTCGCCACAATCGCCAGATGTACTGTCCGAATTTTATCGCTTACAGATCCAGCAGACGCAGGTCTTACTGGATGCCCTTGGACAGCTCGTCCAGGGTCAACGTGCGGCAGCCGCCGCTTCACCGCTTCCGCAGCCACGACACGCAGTTGCACCACCTTTTCGTATTTTGATGCTGCACTGGAAAGCTGGACGGAGTGGTCACTCCAATTTGGATTCCATCTCGCCGCCTACAGAATTCAAGGTAATGAGCGGCAGCCTTTTCTCCTTTCTTGTGTCGGAGTGTCCACGTACCGTGTGATAGTCAAATTATTTCCCCGACGGGACGTACCAACTCTGTCCTACGAAGAAATTTTGTCTGCATTAGATGCATATTTCAAAGAATCAGTCAATGTAGTTGCCAAAAGGTATACCTTCTTTCGTACAAAACGTACAGCCGGTCAGACTAATCGGGAGCGGGTTGCAACCTTGCAAAGCCTTACTAGAGATTGTGCTTTTGAGTGTCAATGTGGACTCCCTTATTCAGATACTATGGTACGTGATGCAATTGCACACAACGTTTCTGATGTTCGTATAAGGGCACAAATTTATAAACTAGTCAATCCCTCCCTTCAGCAAGTGATGGACATATTGGATCGGCAGGACACACTTGACTTTGCTCAGGATTCATTTCAAACTTCGCCACCCGTGTGTCAGGTTCACCAGCCCACCGGGTGCACTGCACAGAACAGTAAACAGCCCTCGCGCCCATCCGCGCAGCTGCCGCCAAGCCCTCAGCCACGTGTGCCGCGCAAGCAAGCAATTACAGTGCTAAAATCATGCCCGCGGTGTGCTACTAGACATTCGCATGAGAATTGCCCTTCACGCCAAGCTATTTGCTTTTTCTGTAATAAAAGAGGACATGTTCAAAGTGTTTGCCAGAAAAAGCTCAGATCGGACACTCACAACCATTCCAGGCCCTTTGCTTCGCGCCGGAATCGGAATCGAACCCAGAATACTCAGGCTCGTGAACCTTCGCCCATGGAAATTCATGTAGTTCATTCCACTCCGCCCAGTGCCACTCTCTCTAACAGTGACTGTGTTCGTCCCACGTTCGTTACAGTCCTCTCTCTTACGGCTTCTTCACCAAGGACATTGGGGTATAGTGAGAACGAAACACCTTGCTCATCAACACTGTACTTGGTTCGGAATCGATGCTGCGATGTGCCGAACAACAATCCGCACCATCACGGAAATTCTTTGCATGGCCGAAAGCCACTTCCCCTTGGCCACACTTACACATTGATTTTGCTGGTCCATTCTGGAATGCTCGATGGTTGGTTGTGGTAGATTCCTTCAGTAATTTTCCTTTTGTTGTCCGGATGTCTTCCCCGACGTCACCTGCCACCATCCAAACGTTATCCGCTATCTTTTGCATTGAAGGTCTTCCACAGACTATTGTTTCCGACAATGGCCCACAATTCATGTCCGCAGAATTTCAGCCATTCTGCAAGCCCAATGGTATTCAACATCTGCCGTCCGCGCCGTTCTCGCCGCAGTCAAATGGTGCCGCTGAACGATTGGTCAGGACTTTCAAGTCCCAGATGTTGAAGTTGAAAAAGTCGCATTCTCGGGAGGACGCGTTGTCGCTCTTTTTGTCCACGTATCGCTCTCAGCCCCGAGATGGTCACTCGCCGGCTGAGTTGTTGCACGGTCGCCCTCATCGCACCTTGATGTCTTTGCTACATCCGCCGCATCAGGTTCCTGTGCAGCGGCAGCCACCTACTTTTGCTCCAGGCGACGTTGTCTATTATCGCAACTATCACGGTTCACGGCATTGGCTTGAAGGGCACATTCTTCGCTGCCTCGGCCGCGCTATGTATCTGGTTTTGGGAGACTCTGGTGAGGTGCGTCGGCACCTCAATAAGCTGCACCTCTGTCGTCGCACGGGTTCTGCCGCTCCCCGTCTGCTTTCAGCGACGGTGCCGTCCGGTCAGCGCCCTGGGGAGCCATCTACTGGCTCGCCTCATCCCCAGGTGTTACCGACGCTGCCTTCCATTTTGCCCCATGGCGAGCGCCGCCGCCTGTTCTCCCTCCGGCGACGCCCGCAGTGGACGCGTCGCAGCAACCGCCGGGCGCCTCCCTGGGTCACGCACCGATATCCCTTCCCGTGACCAGCTGTCCTCCGACATGGAACACTTGCCCGCTCCGGACCACATGGCGTCTTCGCCCGTCGGGTGCCCCGACCCGATGGAGGTCGACCCTTCGGCCCCTCCTGTCTCTCTACGGGCGCATACACCGCATGTTTTGCGTGCACGCCGGACTAGGTTTTCAGGCGTTTCCTAGCTCCCCTCGGACCGAATGGCAGGGTGCGGGTGGCACAGCCTCGCCTGTTGTTAGGCTCGCCACCTCGTCGCATACGTAAACATGGGCTCCTCCCCACGGCGGGCGGAAGCCTTATAACACAACCGTACGCCGATTTGCGGGGGAGGAATATGGTGTCACCGCCTGACACCAGACATGCGTGCGTCGGCACCTCAATAAGCTGCACCTCTGTCGTCGCACGGGTTCTGCCGCTCCCCGTCTGCTTTCAGCGACGGTGCCGTCCGGTCAGCGCCCTGGGGAGCCATCTACTGTTGAAGTTGAAAAAGTCGCATTCTCGGGAGGACGCGTTGTCGCTCTTTTTGTCCACGTATCGCTGTCCGGTAGTATACGTCGGACCCGCGTGTCGCCACTATCAGTGACTGCAGACCGAGCGCCGCCACACGGCAGGTCTAGAGAGACTTCCTAGCACTCGCCCCAGTTGTACAACCGACTTTGCTAGCGATGGTTCACTGACAAATTACGTTCTCATTTGCTGAGACGATAGCTAGCATAGCCTTCAGCTACGTCATTTGCTACAACCTAGCAAGGCGCCATTATCATTTGCTATTTATCTTGTGATGCATGTACCGTCAGACCGATGTTCACCAATTATGGATTAAAGTTAAGTATTCCAGAAGGTACGTACTTTTTTTACTAGACTCAACTCCTTTAACTGTTCCAGACCTCACGCCAGCCTGCGTGAGCTTAAACGTGTGCCCTTCGGCTTCCCGTCCTCGTGGATTAGCTGTCTTGCCAGTCCACAAAAGGTTTATCTCTGAAATATAAAGTAACTGTGCTCTTCACTGACCAGGGATCCGAGCCCTGGCGTACGGCAATCAGGGACCACATAGAGAACGAAATGAGGCTGGACGCTGCTTCAAAAAAGAAAGGTTATCCAGCATGACTACGTGCTTAACCTCAATTTACTGACTCAAATTGCCAGCTGGATCACGGCAAATGCTGCGGATAATTTCTATTTCTTCTGAAACGTTTAAAACAGGGCTGTAAAATAGTCCTCTCTTAATAGAAGTTTGCATGTTCTTGATTTTATCCTATGCCTATGGTGCATTATTGTGCTGCGGAATTATCTGTGTCCCTACTAATTTACCTGTCTTTCACGATGTCAAATGCGTCTCAGGTCTTATCTCATGTCAGTCTTTATTAGTTAGCAGGTTTTAAGTTGACCTACTTTTAATGTGTCCATTCTGCGCTATTGCTGCTAGCTGTTAATTGGAATATTACTCTTTGACAGTATGGACTGTAAGGTTTCACTATTTTCCCTGTTGGTCAGTAGCGAGAGCTTGTAAATAGGAATGACACATGTGTATGTTCGTTTAACTGATGACTGTGGCGCGTTGTTCCACGTTGCCACTTATATATCCGCACTAAATTAAAAACCTGTTTGCCACTGAAGTAAAAGAAAGCTTCATTGCGCTTTACGATTTATATATACATATATATCGCTGCTTCCACTCAGTTTTATCACAGTTCTGTACTGATCTGTTCAATACGCTCCTTTACCACGCATAATGCACTTTCAGTTTATTTCCTTTTGCTATGTAATTCTTTGGTATTTCTTCATTTTAAATATAAACCACTAATTCAAATTGTGAATGGCCGGGCTAGTGGCCCCGCATTCTTCTTTCTGTCAGTACATGGCAGCACTTTTGCCAATCTGGTTTACCAGTTTGCTTCCTCTTTCGCACCCGCTACCTTCTGTTCTGCGCTCATAGGTAGCACACGGCGCCTAATACACGTCCAACACGGCGCTCGGGGTCCACAGCACCAAGTGTAGGTGTCCTGGTATTATTTGTACACACATCAAGAAAAGTTTTGTATCACCTCCGTTGCCAGAATTCCTGAAGATCGACGTTGACTGCGGATATCGTATCACAGACCCAGCCCTTTGAGTGTTCAGAGATGTCGCTAAACTCTCCCTAGGGATGTAAACAACCATGGATGATCAGCTCCTATTAGACGGAGGGTGTCCGACAGCCGATCAATTCCACTCACTCCACCAGGAAGATGCACGTCTCGGTTGCCTGTAGTTCAATCATGCCTCGACGGTCAAAACCGCAGTTCGATTGCTTTAGCATTGTTACTTTGTGACAGGAGGGGCTCTCAACAAGGGAAGTGTTCAGGGGTCTCTGAGTGAACATAAACGATGTTTTTCGGACATGGAGGAGTTACACAGAGAGACAGGAACTGTCGATGAAATGCCTCTCTCTCAGGCCGCCCATGGGCTACTACTGCAGTGGATTACCACTATCTACGGATTATGGCTCGGAGGAACCCTGACAGCAACGCCACCATGTTGAATAATGCTTTTCGTGCATCCACAGGACGTCGTGTTGAAACTCAAACTGTGCGCAACAGGGTCCATGGTGCGGAACTTCAATTCCGTCGTCCATGGCGAGGTCCAATTTTGCAAGCACGTCACCATGCAGCAATGTACGGATGGGCCCAACAACATGCCGAATGGACAGCTCATTATTGGCATCACGTTCCCTTCACCGATGGATGTCGCATATGCCTTCAGCCAGACAGTCGTCGCAGACGTGTTTGGAGACAACCCGGTCAGGTTGAACGCCTTAGACACACTTCCAGCGAGTGCAGGAAGGTGGAGGTTCGCTAACGTTCTGGGATGGCATTATGTGCGGCCGACGTACGCCACTGGTGGTCATCGAAGCCGACGTAACGGCTGTACGATACGTGAATGCCATCCTCCGATGGATAGTGCAACCATATCGGCAGTATATTGGCGAGGCATTCGTCCTCAGGGACGATAATTCGTGGTCCCATCGTGCACATCTTGTGAATGACTTCCTTCTGGATAACGACATCACTCGGCTAGAGTGGCTAGGATGTTCTCCAGACATGAACCCTATAGATCATGCCTGGTTTAGATTGACAAGTGCTATTTATGGACGACGTGACCCACCTACCACTCTGAGGGATCAACGCCAAATCGCTGTTGAGGAGTGGGACAATCACGACCAACAAAGCCTTGATGAATTTGTTGATAGTATGCCATGACGAATACAGGCATACATCAGTGCAAGAGGACGTGCTACTGGGTAATAGAGGTACAAGTGTGTACAGCAATCTGGGCCACCTCCTCTGAAGGTCTCGCTGTATGGTGGTACAACATGCAATTTCATGAGCAATAAAAAGGGCGGAAATGATGTTTATATTGATCTCTACACCAGTTTTCTGTACAAGTTGCGGAACCGTCGGAACCGAGGTGATGCTAAACTTTTTTTGATGTGTGTGTATTTCCCCACCCAGGCAATCTTCCGTAGTAATCTCTGGTGTCACTTTCGCAGTGACATAGGTTTCGCAGCGCCTAGCCCGACCGGCGGTTTTGAAATCATTTTTTAAAACATTTTGGTCTTTTAGGTGTGTTGCTGCGTGTGAAAATTATCTCCAGTCCCTTGCTAATTCCAGAATGACACCTGGACTTATAAGAGCGCGAAATCGGTCGTGTGATAATAAAAGAACTTTACAACTGAAGCGGTATTTTCAACCTCTGGTAAAGGAAAGCAGCAAAAATAAAATAAAGCAAATGAAAACAATAATCAGATTTCGAACATGGGGCGATAATTAAAAAGCCGTATTGCATTGATTGGACTGGAGACATACAACAGCATCCCAAATATCACTTAGAGTGACAACAAACTGCATCTGTATATTAATTGTGAAGAAGACATTGTGGAAATAGAACAAGGTGGGTATGATATCAGTGATTTAAACGAAGTCTTCAAACAGTCTGGAAATGGTATTGAGCTACGTGCAAACATCAATACACTTAAATCTCAAATAAGCGCTGTAAATGCAACGATTGACTTTAACCAGAAAGATTAAATAGGGCAACTACAAGGTTTCGCAATAGGGCAGGTTTTTAGGAAGGATCCATGTTAATTTTACAAGTCAGATCAGACTGTGGACATACTTTCCGTCAGCACAATACGAGTCGAGTGTAGCATTACAACGAACCCCTATCTCAACGATAGTCTGATTCAAACTTTTTACGGATTCTACCCCTCAGTTGCACTGGGGTACAAGATAGTTGAGACTCCTGCCAGTGAAATTTACCTTCCAGTGACAACTCAGACATTGGACTATTTGGACCTGGGTATCGTGGGCCAGAATAATAAACTTGTTGACTTTCACGGTGAGGAAATCATTGTACGGCTACATCTATGGCAGTATGGGCGTACGGTATAAAACAAGTGCACGCTATCCACAGCACCTCACTTCGCTACCGAACCGCAAAGTGATAACATGTGCGAACAGTGACTTTCTTAAATCATGTGGCTTGAAACCGCAAAATGACGTCCTAACTTCATAAAACCAGTCTGGTAGAGTATGATGGGAGAATTACACGTCAGGAATACTTCTTTCATAAGCCTTATGCTTCAACCACATTTAACAAGAACGATGAGATTAGGATTGTCATCCAGCACCAAGACAAACTGACGCTTCCATGCAAGAGTTTCATTTATCTAGAGGGGTCATTCAAGAAAATCGACGGCAGTGATACAGTGAGTTCCAAGCTTACACGTAACGCTTTAGCGTTCCTATTCCAAGAGATACGCTATGAAATCAATGAGTCTGCGATCGACCATACACGCAATATCGGCATAGCACTGATCCTTAAAACATACGTCTCTGCATCACTCGCGGATTTTCATAGTTTACAAAATGCGTGGTGTTTCATAGACGATCCAGAGGATAGAACAGTTGCAGAGTATAAGCTATTTACTGCATCTGTACCTCTAAAAATGCTTATGGGCTACTTTGAGGACATGAGACAGATTCTTATGAACACTAAACAAGAACTCATTCTGGTACGGAGTGCGACGGATAATAACTCATACATTGAAGGAGCTTAAGGGGAGAATACGGTCACAATCAGCAAGATAATATGGGAAATGCCTCACATCAGTGTATCAGACGAGGGGCGTTTGAAGCTTTTAAAAGTCCTGAATTCCGGTGCATTTCTATCACAGACATTTCGCTCGTGGGAGGTTTTCAAGTACCCTGTGTTACCAACTGAACCTAGAGACACCTATATTCATCACACTTGTGTTTCAGACTGATAGAAGAGATAATATAGCGAATGATTCCACCGTGTTCGATAACTGTAATTTAACTAATGTCAAGGTCTACCTGAATTTAGAATTCTACCCATACGACAATTTAAACCTGCAGTGGAATGAAAATGTATGCAGTCTAGCATAGGACATGTATGCAAGGTTTCGTGCTTCTTACTATAAAATTGCTGAAGGAGAAGGAGGATGGTTTCTACTCAGTCCATGGAAGTTCAACTGAATTTCAGTCTTCGGCAATTTTCCCAGAACACACTGCCGCGTATGCTCTAGTTCTACATAACCATGGGATCAACTACTGCCCGCTCACCGGTGTTGTGCACAGAGCTGTATAAATGAATAGGTGCTGTTCCATACCTAGAAAATTTCACAATGGCGTCTCAAGGTGGGATCATCACTGCAGATGCTCAGGGTTTCTATGATGGTGAGTGCAGACAGTTCATATTTTAAGATTTGATTTGTAGCATACACAGAAGATGTAGGAATAATAAACACAATTTCAGCAATCATTGCATCACCGAGGTCTTTCAAGTATGTGAAGTGTGCTAAGACACATTTCTACCATAGAATTCACTGCGATGATACTGATATACCCTGTAAAGGTATGGTGACGGCGCTTAAGTTATTTCATCACATGGATACCATCACCTACGTGAAGGGGAAGGAGATGATCTCATGGATGCGTCGATTCTTTAAGTTTGCGGCTATTCAAGACCTGGAATTCTACAGGTGGCCTTTTCTCCATCGACTCATGAAGAAGAAGATGTCTGAAAATAGTGTTGCTGTCTTTGCTTATGAAAATGTAAAACTACTCTTTAGATGCATAAGAAATAAATGAGTCTTTACCTCTCAACCCCTGTGTACTTTTTTTTTTCCAACCCTGTTCTCGCTTTGACAGTGTACAGTTTTAACCACATGCTATGTCTGTGGTTTTCTTCAACCACTTGCTGCTATATACACTCCTGGAAATGGAAAAAAGAACACATTGACACCGGTGTGTCAGACCCACCATACTTGCTCCGGACACTGCGAGAGGGCTGTACAAGCAATGATCACACGCACGGCACAGCGGACACACCAAGAACCGCGGTGTTGGCCGTCGAATGGCGCTAGCTGCGCAGCATTTCTGCACCGCCGCCGTCAGTGTCAGCCAATTTGCCGTGGCATATGGAGCTCCATCGCAGTCTTTAACACTGGTAGCATGCCGCGACAGCGTGGACGTGAACCGTATGTGCAGTTGACGGACTTTGAGCGAGGGCGTATGGTGAGCATGCGGGAGGCCGGGTGGACGTACCGCCGAATTGCTCAACACGTGGGGCGTGAGGTCTCCACAGTACATCGATGTTGTCGCCAGTGGTCAACGGAAGGTGCACGTGCCCGTCGACCTGGGACCGGACCGCAGCGACGCACGGATGCACGCCAAGACCGTAGGATCCTACGCAGTGCCGTAGGCGACCGCACCGCCACTTCCCAGCAAATTAGGGACACTGTTGCTCCTGGGGTATCGGTGAGGACCATTCGCAACCGTCTCCATGAAGCTGGGCTACGGTCCCGCACACCGTTAGGCCGTCTTCCGCTCACGCCCCAACATCGTGCAGCCCGCCTCCAGTGGTGCCGCGACGGGCGTGAATGGCGGGACGAATGGAGACGTGTCGTCTTCAGCGATGAGAGTCGCTTCTGCCTTGGTGCCAATGATGGTCGTATGCGTGTTTGGCGCCGTGCAGGTGAGCGCCACAATCAGGACTGCATACGACCGAGGCACACAGGGCCAACACCCGGCATCATGGTGTGGGGAGCGATCTCCTACACTGGCCGTACACCACTGGTGATCGTCGAGGGGATACTGAATAGTGCACGGTACATCCAAACCGTCATCGTTCTACCATTCCTAGACCGGCAAGGGAACTTGCTGTTCCAACAGGACAATGCACGTCCGCATGTATCCCGTGCCACCCAACGTGCTCTAGAAGGTGTAAGTCAACTACCCTGGCCAGCAAGATCTCCGGATCTGTCCCCCATTGAGCATGTTTGGGACTGGATGAAGCGTCGTCTCACGCGATCTGCACGTCCAGCACGAACGCTGGTCCAACTGAGGCGCCAGGTGGAAATGGCATGGCAAGCCGTTCCACAGGACTACATCCAGCATCTCTACGATCGTCTCCATAGGAGAATAGCAGCCTGCATTGCTGCGAAAGGTGGATATACACTGTACTAGTGCCGACATTGTGCATGCTCTGTTGCCTGTGTCTATGTGCCTGTGGTTCTGTCAGTGTGATCATGTGATGTATCTGACCCCAGGAATGTGTCAATAAAGTTTCCCCTTCCTGGGACAATGAATTCACGGTGTTCTTATTTCAATTTCCAGGAGTGTATCTTTGGAAGCGGACACTGTCACGTGACTCCTGCTTCCATAACCCAATTCGTGTTGCACGATAGGTAATTCCATGCAACCGTTCTACATATTTTGTTATCTTCCATCTTAAACTTCACCTCCTTCATAGCACTCATCTTCAGCAAAACTAATGTCATTTGAGGCATGCACAGCCTTTGTATACATATACATACATAATGCAATAGGGGATACGTTTTTTGTAAATAACAACAACAAAGACGTGAGGTGACAATTTTTTTTAGTTTATTTAGTTCACACCAATACAATATAGTTCTTGAGGTACAATATAATTCTTGAGGTAGAATGTAGTTTTTGAGGTACAATATAGTATTCTTGTGGTATAAATTGACTCTGCTATTCCAATGCAGAAATGCTTTTAACTTACATGCTATAACGGTAACACTTGTATGATATATTTTTTTGTAAATCTACACCAAAAACTAACGCAGAGATACTTCCTTTACTACAACTAAATTCCACAGTCCTAGTAGCATAGCTTTTACATTAATTCTGATGCAATGTGCACTTTTGGAATCTAATTTCAACTGTCCACAATTGCAAAGGTTTTTACAATAACAGTCCTGATGAACTGTGAGCTATATTCAAACTTTCATACATACATACTTAAAAACTATTCTGACTTGGATGGATAGCAGCAGGAGAAAAACGTAAAAGTTATTCTATTTACGAGATGCATGGTGAGTTTCTTCAAGCACTTGTCTGCTACATATCTTTGGAAGCGGACACTGTCACGTGACTCAATCAATATAGAAAAATTTTTCTTCTGTTTATGCTTTTTTAATATTTTTTGTTTATGCTTTTTTTCCCTTTTCTTCTTTCACACACATGTTGCCGATGTATAAATATAAATTTTATTCTTTTTCGTTTCATGATTTCTTTTCCACACATACTATGTATGCTATGTACGTATGTACACATGTACACAGTACATAAAAATTTTTAGACGAAACACACACACACACACAAAATTACTTACTACTACTCTGCAGACCCTCTCTCTCTCTCTCTCTCTCTCTCTCTCTCCTTCCCTCCCTCATTCTTTCTCTCTCACTCAATCATAGTCCCCCACCACTTCTCTCACTACAAGTGAGTAGTGTGAGTAGGGAAGAGTTTCAATCCCCTCAACACAAATGACCCTTTTTTCGTCATGAGGTGACAGACCGAATTTAGACTGCTGCACAGTGTACACATCGTGTCCTCTCGATTGTATACTGGTCTGCTGTATCATATACAGTGGCTGCAGTGCAGCACTGTGAACACCACTGCACAGTCACCGCAAATAGTCTTCGATAGAGAGGGCTGTTGATACCATACAATGCACACCCTTAGCTTGCCTCTTGGTGACACCTTCCAATATTTGATACACATGCATTTTTGAGCGTAGACCTACAAACTCGACAATCGGTAATCCATTCACCTCGTTCTTCATAAGACCAGTAACATTCTTGTTCTGTGGAATAATACCATAAGTATTATTAGCTGTGTATGAGGACATGTCGAATTCATTACCGAGGGAGCTTATTACTTCATATGGATCTCAGTTCTTCACACAATAGAAGAAGCTATCTATATCCATATAAAGATCCGTTAGGATCGGCGAAATGAGTTTTTGCAAACTCATAATGAAAGCGGTACATGTGGACTTCGGACAGGTCTAGTATGCACATCCCCACACAAACAGGTTTCATAAACTCTACTTGCAGTCTTCGCCATCTCCACAGCAGAAAAGGTCTTTTTGAATATGGTGACCCACTTAAAATTTGGCCTGGCAATGCATTTTCTTACACCATAACGCCCATCCCATTCGGTTATAGTAAAAATTTCTCGTCGTTGCATCAAATCTCCGTTGTTTTACCGAAAATGGAATTATTCAATAATTTATAAGAATCTTTCTCAAAGTTACAAGTCACAGAAGTTCTCTGTCTTGTATTCAGATCAATATACTCATTCAACCAGGGGGATGCTTGAAGGAGATAGCCCAGGTGATTCTAACCATCTCCATACCCAAACTGAGACACTGCTGGAGATTAAGATAATGAATAATGTGTCTCCACTTATCCCCCAGCATTGTGACTAGTTATGGGGTGGAGTCTCTTCGCGGAACTAGTTGCTCTGGACACAGTGGCAAATCGATTTATGCATCAAGCAAATTTACAGGGTATGTGAGTTCTGCCTCCACCACATACCTTACTTGAGAATCAGCTTCCATAACCCCCCCCCCCCCATGATTTTTCCACCTGATCCCCTGCTTTCGTAATCAGGCACCCATTGAAACTCACCAATCGGCAATGATTGCTGCATGGTGTGCCCATATAAGTTATTTACGTCAAGGTACATAATGTTACTCGAATCAAGGGATGCGTTGAACCTATCACCAATCTGCAGGTTATTTGCCTTTGCATGCCTATGGACACATTGGCAAAGTGCCCCACGTATCCCTCACACAAAGGAAGAAGCATGTCAATAATTTAATGCTGCACTTCGTTTTCTTGAGCATTGTGTCCCAGACAACCCAGGTGCTGTGTAATAAAAGACAGGATCCAGAGAATATGTGGTTATGCATAGAATCCGAAATTTCTCAAAAACTTCCATAAGCAAGAACATGTCTGAGTCCATGTAAAGCCATGCCTAGTCTCCTAAATTTGAAATATTTAATTCCTGCCAGACATTCATGGCATGCTCATACTCTGCATCTGTTATGGCATCGTCTGTGAGGTTGCTGGAGAATGCAGTTATGTCAGGTAGCCTGGTTTCGTTGAGTTTCGCCATACTACCCTCATAGTCATATGGGAAAGCCCCCTTCCTAGTTACAAGTTGAAACTTTTCCTCGTTGGGAAATGCAGCTCGAGTGATGTGCACACGCTCCTGAAGTAGTTTCAATGAGTTTCTGGAGTAGCGATTGCATAAAACGTAGCATATCAAGGAAGTGGAGTGTGATTCTTGACGTCATTCGTTTGTAGAATGATATGCATTTCTTGACGCTCTCAGGTAGGACATTGAACTGGTTGTTCTTCAGGCTGAAATCGACCAAGTGCTCAATTAGAAAGTGAGCGTCCTACCGACTTAAACTGAGGAAGATAACGGGTATGTGTCTTGGTAGCTCGTACTTCAAATTGCACGCATTCTTAGCTGTGCCATGGAAGTTCAACAAAAGATGACATTGGTCCGTGTGAGGAGTTTCGACTTTTCTGTCTAACGGCAGCCTGCAAATATGACAATCAGCAGCGTTATTATACAAATCTTCATTCTCCTTCGATTTGGTCATGGGAACGTTGCCACTGTAAAGCTTATCAACGTCCCATGAAAATTTTTCGGGCTATGTGAGCAGCCAAACTACAGGATTATCCGACTTAAGATTTGTAGCGGTTAAGGCTGGAATCACAGGAAGATACAGTTTTGTACATTACAGCATATGGTACCTGTTTTTTTTGTAGAGTTGGAGTGCGAGGCTGTAGGGTCACCCTCACAGCAGGTCACCGGAGTGACGAGGCATTCAAAGTCAGCGTAAACTACAACTGAGCATCGCTCCTGGCGGTGAGCATTATGGAACTTTATGAATTTGTTTTTCTCAGTAGACATAATAACACGTACCGGAACCTTGGAAGCGCAGTCTACTAGATACGCCACTAATAACTTGTCTGAGGACAAATGGTTCAGTCACTTTTAGTAAATGTCCTTTTTAGACCTGTCGTTATTCAGTTGAGAGAATAGGAGTCAGGACATGTCTTTGATCCAAACATAGTGATAATTATCACCTTCTGAGAAGAGCAGCGTGTTTACATGCACTGGAAAATTTTAAGAAATGGAGGGGCCCGATTTAGGTATGTCCTCGATCTTGCAGAGGAAATCGTTACCATCAAAATGGCTCTGAGCACTATGCGACTTAACTTCCGAGGTTATCAGTCGCCTAGAACTTAGAACTAATTAAAACTAACTAACCTAAGGACATCACACACATCCATGCCCGAGGCAGGATTCGAACCTGCGACCGTAGCGGTCGCTCGGCTCCAGACTGTAGCGCCTAGAACCGCACGGCCACTCCCGCCGGCCGTTACCATCAAAGATATAATACGAATATTATCTCGTACATGGTATGTACTGGCACGCTCAGTATGATCCCTTTGATCGTAATTTCTCTTGCAAGCCAGGATTCACCACGCAAAACAAGCCTTATTGTTTCTATTTTCGACATTAATGCAAGCCCTCTTGTTAGCTATATTTTTAGGAAGCTTGATGTAGCTTGACATTCCATTTACCGGATCATAGGCATGTGTGTGGATTTCCAGGTGTAGTATTCGGCTGAGTGCTTTAGCTAACCTCTGACTTCCGTCTTGAAAAACCGGGTCAGTATAACACTCAAGGTGGATTTATAAAACCACTCGGCTATTAATGAGCTCCACATTATCACACCATTTCCCCCGCAAAGATAATGAAGAGTTGTCTCTTCAACATCAGACTTTACTTAGCCGTGCGATAATTCGATGCAAAACACCGCACTGCATTTAATGGCGGTATACCGCGGATCGTTGACTACCACGAGGAGCTCCGTTTCCACGACAGGAAGGTATGCCCTTAGAAAACCAACCGGGGTCGTGGTACCCTCCTGCTGGGTTCTCGATCCTCGTGAATGAGATTTGCTCCTCAAAAGTGTCTAGAATCACAGAGTATTCTAACTGTGGTGTGGTATCACTGACCTGATGTCCTTCATTAAAAGGATGGGAGAAGAACTGCCGCTGTCCAGCGGATCATGTTTATTAGTATTAGTACTGATCTGAGTCCACCCCATCGATGATGGTGTTGGGGAGGGGCAAGTTGTTATGTGACGAGGCACACATACCTTGAGTGTACATCAATTTCGACAAGGCTCATACGATGATAATGATGACAGAGAAGGATGCTGCGATATTATTGGGTCAGCATAATGGGAACAGTCAGGCTGTGGTCATGGCTCCTGATGCTGTTGTAGACTAGGGCGGTGGTTCCTTGCTTGGCACACAGACCCCAGAGCGGTGGTGCCGGGGCGGAAAAGGTGGTGGCGGCTTCCCACGGAACGAGTACCGGTGCACTTACAGGCGAGGCGTCTCTTATTGGGTGCCACTTTGGTGAGAAAGCCGGTTTAGTGGCTACCGGTATGAGCGCCACACAGTGTTGAGGTTGCTGAGACGCGACTGCTGTAGAGGAAGCGATAAAATAATAATAGTTCAGTACATTGATTACCGCTGCTGGTGCAGCACATAGTTATAAGCAGAGTGGTTTATTACCTTTTTCGCTTTGGCTCCAGGGCATTAACACTTGTTTGGGCGATTCCACTGCACCCTCAAAAAAGTCATCATAAGCGTCATCTAATAAACCCAGCTCAGTGCGCCTTTGTCTGTCCTCGTCTGTCTCGACTACAACAACAGCAACTACTACTACTACTACTACTACTACTACTACTACAAGAAACAAGATATATAAACCGATTTGTTACAGATCAAAAACTTCCAATACTACTACCACTACTACTAGAGGTACGTAATCTTTTTTTAACTTACAAGTATGCTGCTTAGGCATCTCATTATTTGCTGGAGGCTCTTCCTGTATCTGCTGAACAGCCTCCAGCTGCCTGTCCAACAAATTGAACTTCTCCAGAGCTGTTCCTGTAACAGGACGAGACATAATTTTAATTATTTTGAATGTAGAATTACAGAGCAAGATCACACATGCACTTTTTTTCTATACTTATGTAAGTGACGCTGTCGGTTATCCACAGCTGGAGGCTGTTCCATGTAGCGTTACTGCTGCAGTAGGCTTGTTTTGAGCTCACAGCTCTGCCTCCAGCTCAATTTGCATTTGCTTCAAGTGAGCTAGAGGGAAAAAAAAGATAGAAGTGTGAAATAAGAAAATTTTCAATCGCTACTATACAAGAAAATTATACTCACAAGGCAATTCTGGGTGTGAACCCAACACAGGAGGCTGTACTTCCAGAGTCTGTCACGGTGCAGCCCCCTCCTCTGTCTCCTCACACTCCAAGACAAAATCCTGGAATTTTACTATAACAAGAAGATGAAATTAATAATTTAACACACACACGGATATTTACACTCAAAATAGAAATTATTTACTCACTTGGTAGTCCTGTCTCCAGAACTCTAAACCTCTTCCGCTACACTCTGAAGCATTGCTGCAGCGACATCTCTTCATATTGCGGAGAGACAGGAACAAGTAAACACACAGACATGATGGAACGCACAACAAGGCGCACAACAGCGGACTGAGGACGAAGATTTGTTGTGGGTTCATATATAGACCAGCCGGCCTCTGTGGCCGAGTTGTTCTAGGAGCTTGAGTCAGGAACCGCACTGGTGCTATGGTTGCAGGTTCGAATCTTGCCCCAGGCATGGATGTGTGTGATGTCCTTAGGTTACTTAGTTTTAAGTAGTTCTAAGTCTAGGGGACTCATGACCTCAGATAGTAAGTCCCATAGTGCTTAGAGCCATTTTAACCATTTATATAGAGATATAAAGACCGAGGCGACCAATGAGAGAGCATTTTATTGTACAGCCAATGAGAGGTTTTCATCGAACGTCACTATATCTGGAAGAGGTTGATGCAACCATCGTCTCCCTCTCTCTCTCTCTCTCTCTCTCTCTCTCTCTCTCTCTCCAAATAACAAGAATGCTTATATGATTAACGGTGTTCTCGATAGCATACAAATACATGATGAAGGCTTTTAGCTGTTGGAAGTTTACCGTTTATGAGACGTATGTTGGAAGCAGCATTTTACGATTTCTGGGAAGGGTAACTCGTGAAGCCTCGTTAGCACCATCAGGAAGAATGCAATGGGTGTTTTTCTGGGCTATTTTCGTTAACAGGTCCTGTTAGGAGAAGAATTTCCATTCTGACAACTGAGACGTCATGAATGCTACAACAAAGCGACAGTTAACTATTTCTCCAACACTTTACCAATTCAGAGAAGGATCTGATATGTAATGGACAGGTTGTCCCATTAGGAGTGTGAGGGAGAAAGCAGTGGACGTTATTCTGGAACAGATTTCTATAGCGCGACCTGTGACGTCAGCAGCCACAAGTGGAGAGGTTTCGTGCCAGCAATGATAAACATGAGCATGCATGGCCCATAGGGTGACTTGGCGCTTAATTACATTGACATTTGACATCAGTATATCATTACAAACTCTTTAGATGGAGAGTCACCATGCAAGCATTTTGTGGTAATGCATCAGCCACAGTAAACACATGTGCAGTTAGACGTATCTCAGAGGAACCGTTTGGATTGTGAGGGAGAAAGCAGTCGATGTGATTCTGGAACAGATTTCTATAGCGTGAGCTGTGATGTCAGTATCCACAGGTAGAGAGGTTTTTTGTGCTTGGCTAGACGTGTCTTGCATGTCCCATTAGGATTGCAAGGGAGAAAGCTGTCGATGTTATTCTGGAACAGTTTTCGATAGTGCGACCTGTGCTGTCAATTACCACAGGTAGAGAGATGTTTCCCACCAGCAATGGTAAAGACGCACGTGAGACACAGAGGGTGACTTGGCGCTTATTTAGATAGACATTTGAGGTCAGTATAACACTCAAAGAACTCTAACTGTAGACAAGACGCCGGCCAGAGTGGCCGAGCTGTTCTAGGCGCTACAGTCTGGAACCGGACGACTGCTACGGTCGCAGGTTTCGAATCCTGCCTCGGGCATGGATGTGTGTGATGTCCTTAAGTTAGTTAGTTTTAAGTAGTTCTAAGTTCTAGGGGACTGATGACCTGAGAAGTTAAGTCCCATAGTGCTCAGAGCCATTTGAACCATTTTGTAGACAAGACTTTCACCTGCCATCGGCAGCGGCGTAACAGCAATGGCTGGTATCTGGCGCTGGCTTGCGTCTGGCTGGACATGCAAAGCATATGTGTGCCTTGGAACAGTTTGGTGATACGTTGCATTTTTTATGTGCACTGAGTGTTTGTCCACTGCATTATTTTAGGGTGTTTAAGCATTTTGAGTGTGTTTGCATAGCATTGCACATGTATTATTTTGGTGATCCACGAGTAGTTTGCACATCTGTATGCTGTGTACTGCATTATTTCGGTAATATACGAGTTGTTTGCGTCTCTGCACATCAGCGTACTGCATTATTTACGAGTAGTTTGCATGTCTGTAGACTATTTACTGTGACATCAAAATGTCAGGGTGAGTATTTTGTATCAGTATAATAAATATACTATTCCAAATCTGTCCCTAAATAAATTGTTCCACAATAAATAAAGTACACTCCTTTCTCTCTCCAGCAGCCTGGAACAGGCTGGATCTGTTTCCCACCATTTTCCCTCTCCAGACCACCATCTTGGATTACATCACGGGAGGGGCGTTGGCGCCCTCTAGAGGCGGTACTGTGTACTAGGTCAGTTGGATTCTGGACCTCATGGTGCACACTTGATGGTGGTACTGCCTCTGATTGTTTAAATAAAGACTGCCTTCAAAATAAAAACTTATGTCCATCCTATCCAGCACAGGCTAAGTCTTTTCCCAGCCAGTTCCTAGGGAGAGGTGGCGGCCGATTAGGTTGGTGGAGGTGTCCCAAGTGAGCTTCTTTCCCACCATTTTCTTAGGTTATTGGAGGCAGCTGTTGTGTGTTGTATTGTCCTGCTGTAATTTGAACTTTCTGCCATTTTCTGGGGGCAGAGGTGGAAGGGTTAGTTTAGTGGAGTAGCCCAACTGACCTATCTTCCAGCCAAAACTTGAACTTCCCACCATGATGTCAATGCAACATTGCTGTATCTGTCGCCGCCATCTTGGATCCGCCATCTTGGATAAATCTGGCAACAGTGGAGAGTAGGGTGACATCCCTGTTGATCCACCACTAATAGCTTCCCTGTCATACTGTACAGTTCTTTTCCACACAGTGTTGCAGCTGTTGGTATGGAATGCACGATCCATTTCAGCCTTCCGACTATCGCAGTAATCTTTGATTTCCTTCCACGATTCATGTTCCTCTGGCCAAACATAAACATATCCATGCACTGCCATATAAAACTATGTTGTGTCGATTTCGCAATAAGTAAAGAATACTATGTTTACACTGGTAATGAACATATAGGGATAGTATTGATCTATGAACCTGGTCGTTATCTGAAATGTGAGCCATCATACCTTGTTCGCACACAAAGTGGACGTGTCGACGTCAAGACCCACATCAGGCAGGGACATGGGGTTTAAAGACGATGTTGTTGTTATGTTTCCTCAGTGGAGCAAAATGATATAGACTGAGAAGCAAACATATGTGTGTGGAACATCTGCCAGTGACACAATATCTTCTAAGTATATTAAAGCTGGCTGAAGAGATGTCAGTTCCATGATCCCTCGATAAGCGTTTCTTTTCTTTAAGAAAAAATGCTTTAATTTTAAATGTCACACTCCTTACTTTCGCCGGCCGTGGTGGCCGAGCGGTACTCGGCTCTACAGTCTGGAACCGCGCGACCGCTACAGTCGCAGGTTCGAATCATGCCTCAGGCATGGACGTGTGTGATGTCCTTAGGTTAGTTAGGTTTAAGTAGTTGTAAGTTATAGGGGACTGATGACCTCAGAAGTTAAGTCCCATAGTGCTCTGAACCATTTGAACTCCTTACTTTCCAGAGTGAATTTTATGAATTAAATGTCTATTAGCAAACCACATGTAAATGTGCATATCTTAAAGGCGTTAGCTACTTTCAAGGTCACCCTCCTTAAAGAAATAACTATTTTAAGCCATTCTTTCTGATATGAAGTGACATGTTATGTTCCATAATTCATATATGTACATTCTTATATGCTGCTCCAAGAATGTCCCCAATGGGACTCACGGTCGTTTTGTGAGTTTGTGTGTGGTGCACACGTGGCCTCGAACTATCGCAGCTGACTCTTCCTTCCTAAGTTCCAGTTCCTTCACCGTCTCCTGCCTTCTGTATCTCGCTCCATCCCCGCTGCTGCCTCCTCCCCTCCCTCAATGTTTTCTCATTTATGTCGATCAGACTATCCACCTGGTTCCCCATACTTCTTGGAATTTTGTTCCTCTTGACAGTTCTCTTTCATTGTTTTTGGCGTTTTGGTCCTACCTTATGGTTTTACCTCAATTTCTAAGTTTTCTGTCTCTAATGTGAGCGTTTGGGGACGAACTCTTTCCCTAGCGTCTGTGATGAGGATTTCTCTCCCCCCTTCCATCCCCTCTTCCTCCCCTCTTTAGCCACCTCTCTATCCCAACATATCACCAGCATGTGTAGCAAGTCTATGTCATGGGGCTATGTACCCATCTAACTGAGTCCCCTGACAGCACAGTGATCACACTACTGATACCTGAGCTTTTGCTTTCCTGTGTATACCAAGTAGTACTTGCTTGTCATCCAGGAGCATTAGAACTCCTGGCAAAGCTCACCGTTCCAGGGCACCCTTGCTGTTGCTGGGGGTGCCCCTTGGGAGAGCCCTTGATTGGAATTGATCAGGGAAGACGCTTGACACATGAAGCTTTTTCAGCTGCTAAAATATGGACATTCTCAAATATCTGTCTCTCTGAGTGCTAAACGTATATTGAATGCTGCTTTGCATGGCCCTGCAGCCTTCACTTCCTGAGGTACACATTGGAAGAAGGACCAGACTCGCTATCTTGGGTTGATATACCTTACCCACTAACCTCCTCTGCTGCCTAGTCTGTACTATTATGGACCAGAACACATTCACTGCCACGAAGCCATTGTTTTCTGTGGGGAATATCGAGGACTAGTTTTGCAAGGTAGAGTCTCTCAGTAAGATGCGGTCTGGCTCCCTACTGATCAAAGGTTCTTCTGCTGACCAATCTGTAGCTCTTCCTACTTGTGATCGTCTTGGGGACTTCCCAATGTATGTTACCCCTCACCAGTCTGTATACAGTCGCAGGAGTGATTCATAGGGACCTCTTCCGGCGAACTAATGAATAACTCCGCGCTAATTTGGAGCGATGTGACATTTAGTTTGTTTGATGTGTGCAGGATGGTCGTAAGGACAATCGCACTGATACAGCGCATTTACTCTGACTTTAAAGGGAGGTACCCTTCCAGATAAGGTCAAGGTTATGTGTTTCTGTTATGTGAAACCATACATTCCACCACCATTGAGGTGCTTTCAGTGCTTGCGTTTTGGGCATATGTCTTCCCATTGTAGTTGCGGACCCTCTGTGTGGTGACTGTGGACACCCACACTGTCCCTATGCTACAGCACCTGTATGTGAAAAGTATCATGACTGCCACCCTCCACATGCATCAGATTACGCAGTTTAGAAGGATGAAAGGAAGATCGAAAACTACAAGTCCCAGGATCACCTATCTTGCACAGAGGCTCGCCGAAAATTTGACTGACTCCACGAAATGTTGATTTATTCCAAGTTTTGCTTCTCTTACATCCTTTCTCTCTCCTACCCCTTCATTACCCCTATCCCACCCGCCTCTCCCAATCTCCTCCCCTGTGATTCCCACTCCCTCCACTGAAGTTGCCACTCCCCCTCTCAAGCTGAAGAAGTGCCTCCGTTCGTTCTTTGGTGCCCGCCAGTGATAGGGCTCCCTCCTCCGCCCCCCCCTCGCCGACCCCTCCTGGGGGAACCCTGGGCTGGATGGCTGCTACCTCAACTCAGTCACGAGACTCAATGTCTGTTTGCCCCAAGGGTGCCTGCTCTCTTTCGGTTCTGGATCTTGCAGAAGGGGCTGCTTTCCCTACGTCCCCTGAACTCCTCAACCTCCAAGAGAGAAGAAGAAGAAACCTAAGCCCCACAACAAGCGCCCTCCCCCCATTGTCACCAGATGTGCCCTGGCAATCAGAGTCCGACATTTTATTCATGGATGTCACCCCATCCTCGTCGACGAAAACCACTGACCTTCCCTTGGATTCTTCATGTCTGACCTGGGCTCTCGCCATATGATAATCCACTGGAATTGCATCGGATATTACCGTCACATACCGTATGCACAATTTCTTTCCTCATATTCTGTTTTCTGTCTTGCTCTTCAAGAGACACACTTCCGCGATTACCAATCTCCACTGTTTCGTCGTTATCGTGCATTCTGCTGGAGCTGTGCCGGCCCTGGGATAGCATCTGGAGGGGTCTGCACTTTCGTTTACACCGATGTCATTAGTCTGTACCGCCATTCATAACAACATGGAAGCAATAGAGGTAAGAGCGCGAACAACCCCAGCAATCAGCATTTGCAATGTTTACCTCAGTCCACGTAAGACACTTCCTCATGTGGGGGAATACCACTTCAACAGGTAGGGGTTTTCTAATTGACCAACTTATAACACACTTCGATTTGTGTCTCCTCAGTGATTGTTCCCCAACCCACTTCAATGCCACTCATGGTCCCTTTTCTGCTACCTATCTCACGATCTACTCCTCTGCTCGTGGGGGATTTCCTACATTGGTCACCCGATGATGATCTTTATGACAGGGACCACTATACGTCCGCTGTTCGCTTCGACGACTTTCTCGGTTTGCATTCATGTGGTCTTGAAAGACGTCTCTGCACTATTCCTTATGCCGCTTGCGCCGCTATCCATCTCATCCCCAGGTCCTTCCCGTGTTCGACCGGACTGTGGTGGATCACGGATGTAGCAGTCGCTATACAGGACCGCCGACAGGCGCTGCAACGATTTAAGACACCCTTCACACAGTAACTTCGTTGCTTTTAAGTGTCTACGCACTGAGACACTCTATCTTAGTAAGCGGAGAAAAAAAGGAACGCAGAGAGCGCTATGTTCCCTCCCTGGGGACGCATGCTTCTTCATCGCAGGTTTGGTCCAAGCTTCTGAGCCGCCAGCCACAATCGACTGTCCAGGCTTTTATCCTTCAGTGTGCTCTGTGTGCTGATCCGTGGTTCCTGCAGGACACGTCACGACTCACTTTGCGACAACACCAGCGTCCTCTCCCTATCCTATATCTTTCTCCAACAGAAAGATGAGTTGAAGAAAGGCCCCTCTGTTTCAACCCCATCATGATGAATCCTATAATAATTCCGTCACGGCATGGTAATTCTTGGAGGTTCTTATCTCTTCATATGACACGCCCCAGACCTGGATTCCATTCACAACTAGATGATCTACCACTACCCAGAGGCTACGTCTTCTCCCGGTCTTCAACTGCCTGCATTTGGCTCAAGGGTGCCTTCTGCTTGCAATGAAGAGACAGCATAGTAATCTCCATCCTTAGGCCCAGGAAGAAACCAACGTCTCTCCACAGCTACTGACCGATTAGCCTGACCAACGTACACAGTAAACTGATCGAGATGATCGTTAGCTTCCGATAATGTTGGGTACTCATATCTTGGGGCGTTTCGTGCCCGTATCAATGTGGCTTGTGGGAAGGACGATTTACAACTGACCATTTACTCAGATTGGAAACAGCAATCCGATAGGCTTTTACTAACTCCGGAACCTTGTCGTGGTCTCCTTTCACCTATATAAGGCATATGATGTGGCTTGATGCCGACACATTTTAGTTATTCTCCATGACTGTGGCTTTCGCGGCTCGTTTCCGATTTTTGTCCACGACTTTTTATCCCACCGGCTCTTTCAGATTCGAATTGGCACCTCACTCAGCACTGTGTTAAGTGTCGCATTCTTCCTCAACCCCATCCCTCTGTTGGGCCTCTGGTTACCCTGACGTTGTATGACGACGATTTTGGCATTTGGTGCAGCTCCCACTCGGTAGCGTCTGCTGAACGCCAGCTCCAAGGCGCCATCTGATGCGCATCTGTGTGGGCTCTCTCCTAAGGCTTTCCCATGGTATCCATGAGTTCTCTTCTTCGATGACGAGGACATGGTAGCACAGATTGTCCCTCTACATTTCTCATCGGTCATAGTTCGACACTGAACCACGCTGAACTCCTTGTATCCTACAAGGGGGAGACCACAAAAATCACCACCTCTACTTCTGTCTGTTTTTAATAGTAATGGGACGCGCGATGTGCCTTCCCAGTTCTGTATTTAGGTAATGATAACGAGAACATATCAGAATGGATGCATCCAAGTTATAGAAGTTTTGGATGAATGTTGATGTTTTTGTTTTTGTTGCGACCTTCTGCCTGAAGGCTGGTTTCATGGAAGTGTAAATGCTAGTACGCCTGCAACAAAAACTAGCGTCGTACAACAGTACCCCAACATGCCTAGGTGCGAGAAGTCTGAGTGGAGCAGAATATGAAGCGGGACGTGTATTTGTAAGATGCAAGAAAATTTGCACGTTTCATTGTTGATTTTCTACGAGAAAATGGTCAGTTTGCTGGAGAAAATTAGTAATTCCGTTGCAACATGTAAGACCGAAAGAGAAACTTTAAATGCGGGTAAGACAGATCACTCGAGATAACAATAGACGCGAGTTTCTAGAGGCAATAAGAATTTCCCGAATTAGCCACCTGCTATGCATCGCTGCCACTATTCGAAAATACATTTTCGCATAGGAAATGATCACGATAGAAGTCTGACATATTATTTTTTTCTTCTCAGCATCAGACGTTATTGCAACGTATATAAAGGACCTAGCAATAACGTTAGAAGTTCGTTAGGCTTTTCGCAGAAGATGCTGTTGCATACCGAGGAGGCGCAACGCTAGAAAATGGCAGCCAGATTCAGGAAAATATGCAGAAGATCGACGCTTGGCGCAGGCAGCGGCAACTGACCCACAACATAAACAAGTGTAACGCATTGTTAATACATAGACAGAAAACCCCATTATTATACGACTAGACGGCTGCAGAGAGCAATCACTGGAAACAGTTACTTCCATAAAAGTCTACGAGTATGCGTACCGAGCAACTTGAAGTGCAGCGACGACGTGAAATTAATGGCTTATATAGGCAGATGCCAGACAGGGATTCATTGGAAGAATCCTAAGGTAAGTTAGTCCATCAAGACATCAAGAAAGGACGTAGCTTACAGCACACTCCTTCAACCAGTACTTGAATACTGTTGAGCAATCTGGGATCCGTACCAGACAGGACTGACAGAGGATACAGAGAAGATCCAAAGAAGAGCGGCACGCCACATTACAGATTTGTTTGGTAAGCGCGAAAGCGTCACGATGTGCCCGCCAGCTCTGGTGGCAGATGCTGCAGGAGAAGCTTTCTGCATAACGCCGTGGTTTACCGTTGAAGTTCTTAGAGCGAACTTTCGTAGAAGAGTCAACCGATATGTTGCGCCCTTCTAAGCACATTTGCGAAAAGAACATGAAGATAAAATTATAGAGATTCGAACCCGGACTGGGGCTTACTAGTAATCGTTCCAACAGCGAATCATCCGTGACTGGAATAGGAAAAGGGGGTTGTGAAAGTAATACACAACTTACCCCCCGGCTTGCGGAGTACAGACGCAGATGTAAATACACCACAATAACCGTACTCTTTCTGGATGACAAGCAGAATTACTTCTTCCCATTACTTATGGAGCAGATGAACATTGCTGAACTACTGGTGCCACTTACAGAAAATTACTGTAGTTATTGAATGAAGGAAATTTACTCACAATTAATTTTACAGTAATTTTAGGAAACATCTATTGGCTTGAAGACGACAAAACCACTGAGAACTAAGATGATAATAGGATACAAACCCATTAAATAAGTTACTAACTTCAGTGAGCTTGGAAATGTTACAAGCGAGCAAACAAGACATTGACAATGAACTGTAAAGGAGGAAATGATATGGGAATAATTAGTACAACATTGAGATAAAGCGAGAAAGGACACAATAATAAAGCTTTGTAAGGTAATGGTCACTGGTCACTCCAATGTTGCTATTGGGAAGCGCAATCCGGACGACTACTAAAAAAAACTCCAATCGGCACAAATTTCTAAGAGGAGTTAAGGGCTCTCTAGGATTAGATAGGTCAAGAAACGAGGACATGAGACCAGAGCTTGGGATATATGCCATAAATGAGAAGATCAAGTATAGTAGACAATGCTGCCAGAAGATTTACAGCCCCATGGGTTAGCTGGGTGGTCATAGGCGTCTTGTCACGGTCCGTATGGCTGCCCCGTCGGAGGTTCGAGTCCTCCCTCGGGCATGGGTGTCTGTGTTGCCCTAAGCGTAAGTTACTTTAAGTTAGGTTAAACAGTGTGGTGTAATCTTAGCGAACGATGTCCTCAGTAATTTGATCCCATACGACCTTACCACAAATTTCAAAGAAAAATTACAGAGAATTCCAGATTCAAGACTACCAAAAGAAGTCTTAAATTTTAAACTTTTAGGCAGAAGCTCCATAGGAAGACCAAGAAACAGACGGCTGGATACTTTGAAGGCGGAACGCACCTGTGGCCGCGATCATGATGAAAGTAGAAGAAAATTATAACGACTTGGCAGCAGTGATTGGACACCAGTGGCCAGTCTATTGCTTTCCGCTATAGTCTGTTTCTCCAGTTGACTGAAACTACGGGATGAAACAAGTGTCTGCGTCCAAATCAGCTATAAGAATGTTTTTCATGAGTAATTTCATTTAAATATTCTTTCAGCCTTTTCGGTTATACATCAGTCATGACTAGTGTTGTCCCCGTTCCTTAGAGACAAATCACGTAATGCGTTTCAAGGAGAGCAGAATAAAACATATGTTTCTGAAAATGATGTACCTTCAGATTTATGTATTTTTTTACTTCAATACGATTTTTTTCGTACTTCTGGCATTAAATATGGGTTTTTGATTTGATTTAAAAGGTTAATATGTGGTACTACACCATAAATCTGTGTTTACCCTAAATAACGAAAGGCGTTAGGTCATCCACATGAGTGCTGAATGGAATCTGTTAAACTTTGGTTACACGATAAATCAGTCCAATATAGAGGCCGTAATTTCAACTAATACCTAGGAATTACAATTATGAACAACTTACATTGGAAGGAACACATAGAAAATGTTGTGGCGAGGGCTAACCAAAGACTGCGTTTTATTGGCAGGACACTAGGAAAATGTAACAGATCTAATAAGGAGACTGCCTACACTACGCTTGTCCGTCCTCTTTTAGAATATTGCTGCGCAGTGTGGGATCCTTAGCATATACACTCCTGGAAATTGAAATAAGAACACCGTGAATTCATTGTCCCAGGAAGGGGAAACTTTATTGACACATTCCTGGGGTCAGATACATCACATGATCACACTGACAGAACCACAGGCACATAGACACAGGCAACAGAGCACGCACAATGTCGGCACTAGTACAGTGTATATCCACCTTTCGCAGCAATGCAGGCTGCTATTCTCCCATGGAGACGATCGTAGAGATGCTGGATGTAGTCCTGTGGAACGGCTTGCCATGCCATTTCCACCTGGCGCCTCAGTTGGACCAGCGTTCGTGCTGGACGTGCAGACCGCGTGAGACGACGCTTCATCCAGTCCCAAACATGCTCAATGGGGGACAGATCCGGAGATCTTGCTGGCCAGGGTAGTTGACTTACACCTTCTAGAGCACGTTGGATGGCACGGGATACATGCGGACGTGCATTGTCCTGTTGGAACAGCAAGTTCCCTTGCCGGTCTAGGAATGGTAGAACGATGGGTTCGATGACGGTTTGGATGTACCGTGCACTATTCAGTGTCCCCTCGACGATCACCAGTGGTGTACGGCCAGTGTTGGAGATCGCTCCCCACACCATGATGCCGGGTGTTGGCCCTGTGTGCCTCGGTCGTATGCAGTCCTGATTGTGGCGCTCACCTGCACGGCGCCAAACACGCATACGACCATCATTGGCACCAAGGCAGAAGCGACTCTCATCGCTGAAGACGACACGTCTCCATTCGTCCCTCCATTCACGCCTGTCGCGACACTACTGGAGGCGGGCTGCACGATGTTGGGGCGTGAGCGGAAGACGGCCTAACGGTGTGCGGCACCGTAGCCCAGCTTCATGGAGACGGTTGCGAATGGTCCTCGCCGATACCCCAGGAGCAACAGTGTCCCTAATTTGCTGGGAAGTGGCGGTGCGGTCCCCTACGGCACTGTGTAGGATCCTACGGTCTTGGCGTGCATCCGTGCGTCGCTGCGGTCCGGTCCCAGGTCGACGGGCACGTTCACCTTCCGCCGACCACTGGCGACAACATCGATGTACTGTGGAGACCTCACGCCCCACGTGTTGAGCAATTCGGCGGTACGTCCACCCGGCCTCCCGCATGCCCACTATATGCCCTCGCTCAAAGTCCGTCAACTGCACATATTGTTCACGTCCACGCTGTCGCGGCATGCTACCAGTGTTAAAGACTGCGATGGAGCTCCGTATGCCACGGCAAACTGGCTGACACTGACGGCGGCGGTGCACAAATGCTGCGCAGCTAGCGCCATTCGACGGCCAACATCGCGGTTCCTGGTGTGTCCGCTGTGCCGTGCGTGTGATCATTGCTTGTACAGCCCTCTCGCAATGTCCGGAGCAAGTATGGTGGGTCTGACACACCGGTGTCAATGTGTTCTTTTTTCCATTTCCAGGAGTGTAGTATTGACAGAGTACATTGAAAAAGTTGAAAGAAGGGCAGCACGTTTTGTGTTAACGCGAAGTAGGGGAGAGAATGTCACTGAAATTTTACAGGATTTGGGTTGGACATATTAAAGCAAAGGCATTTTTAATTGCTACGGATTCTTCTCACGAAATTTCAGTTACCAACTTTGTCCTCCGAATGCGAAAATGTTTTGTTAACACCGACCTACATGGGGAGAAACGATTACCATGATAAAGTAAGGGAAGTCAGAGATCGTACGGAAAGATATAGGTGTTAGTTCTTTCCGCGCACTATACGAGATTGTAATAATGGAGAATTGCGAAGGTGGCTCGATAAACCCTCTGCCAAACATTTAAATGTGATTTGCAGAGTATCCATACCGATATAGATGTAGATGTCGAAGTAAAATTATTTAAATTCATCGAAGGCCTATTTCTCTCTTCCCGCTGGTTTGCCTCCATCACTGAAAACCCTCTATTGGTAAATGCTGAAGTGACGTGAACAGAAAACATACATGGTGTAACCGTTAGTTGTTTGGTAACTTCATCATTTGCTTTATGAGCATGTGCTGTCACTCGTCGGTAGTAATTTAGTAATTATTTTTTCTTTAAAAGCACTGTCATCATATATTAATTTTCTTTGAATTTCAGTAAGTAATATAGCTTCGAAACATGGATGACCTTTGGAGATACTGCATGTCGAATGAATTTGTCTTGATAATCACTTTCTATCCGGCCATACAACTTTTCCCATTCCAACGGCACTGAGCCTTTCGGTATTTTCATCTAGACACAAGGTCCGCTATTAAGTAAACACGCATGAATTTCCTGTCATTTAACTATCCTTGCAGACGGCTTAATTATTTCACGCGTACCGTCGTTTGCTTCAATAGGCTGTGCTAGCAAAGATGTGTTACCGACGGTAAATACATTCTGTTGTTGGTCTATAGATAGACAATATATCAGTGAATCTTTGAAACTGCCGAAAGCTATGTTAGCGCAGCAAATATGTTGGCAAATTTTGAAATCTTCATACGGAGACAGTACGAAAATGTGGCAATTATCGTCGGCCTATGTGTACAATGGCACAGTTACGGTTGCTTGTTTAACTTACCTGGCCTGCTTCTCCTGCTACGTCTTCTTCCTCCACTTCTCACCTACGTACTTTTTTCAGGTGCCAGCCTACCTGGATTCGGTACCAAATGTTGGTAACAGCGCAGAGTAATCCACAACACGTACCTGCAAAAAATGGAAAAAAAAATATAATTACGTACTTCAAGCTTTTGAGGTGATAACTCAAACAATATGGCTACACCTCGTTAAGTTTTATGAAAGTTTAATAATTACTATGTTACCATGCACAGAGACTTTTGGGAAATCCAAAACACAAAAAACAATTACCCTAACAGGAGAAATGAAATTAGTCAGTAAACACTGACGGAAAAAGATCCCAACGCCAAAAATAATTAATGTAGGTGAATGAAGTTTCGGGAATATATTTGTCTCAGTAACATCTTTATCTGATTAACATTGTAAGTTCACAGATTAATGTAAGCGCGAGATAAGCCGCAGCAAATGTGAAATGCTGAAACATTAATAACAGGTGTAACAAGAGGAATGCTGGATGCCAGTATAGAAATATGGATGGATTATTTTGTACAGGTGCCGGATGTCAGTTTGTGCGATAGAATTCCTCGCCTGTTTCACATGGTCTGCCAATAGAGGGACGATTACTGCTGTTCGCCGATGACGCTGGAGTTGTCGTTACATGATGTCCCGCATGCATTCTAATGGAGTCAGATCTGGAGAACAAGCAGGCCAAGGGAACATTTAGACATCATGTAAACCATGTTGACTTAAAACAGCGGTATGTAGGCGAGCGTTATCCTGTCGAAAAACACTTCTCGGAATGCTGCTCATGAATAGCAGCACAACAGATCGAGTCACCAGACATACGAACAAATTTACTGTCAGGGTGCGTGGAACAGCCACGAGAGTACTCCTGCTGTCGTATGAAGTCACGCCTCAGACTGCAACTCCAGTATACTGGTCCAGTATGTCTAGGCCACACGCAGGTTGGTTGGAGGCCTTCATCTGGCCTCCTTCTAACCGACACTGGCACTAAAGCAAAACCGATTTCATCAGAATACACAACAGATCTCCTCCGTGGCCTAGAATGAGTTCTCGCTTGATGCCACTGAAGTCGAAAATGGCCGTGGATTGGTGTCAGTGGAATGCACGCTACGAGGCGTCCGTCTTGAAGCTCTCCTTGAGTAACAGTTTTGTAACAATAAGTAGTGCAACTGCGGTGCCAACTGCTGCTCAAATAACTGCTGCCGATGCAATATGATGCTCCAGATGCATACGCCACACACGGCGGTACTCCCTTTCAGTACAATCCACGCAGGGTACGGTGGCCGGTGCGCAGTGATCAATTTTTGTCCAGAGCCCTAGGTGAGTTCATGCGTTTGTTTGGAAGGAAAGACTGAGAAGGGTTTGTCATTTTTCGGCTAGTTTGCAACGACAGAATCGAGGTGCATGCTCTGCAATATTTCTCAGACGATTTTACAGACGCTATTCAGTAAGAAATATATTTTTGTTTCATTTATAGCTTTATGTGTCGGCTTCATGATGATGTGCACATCATTTCGTTAATGCTCAGAGTTATTGAGATATTTAACTGTAAGTAAGACACTAAGCGAAACTAGGAAAAGATAGCAGTAACAAATAGATGCCGCTAGAATTTTGCGTTTGGTGCGTATTACGTAATATGTTCCTGCATATGGAATTTATCTAACACATTGAATTTTTCTTTAGACTTGGGTAGAGGTGTCTGTCAGCAATATCGAGAAAATTAATCTGACGTATCACACTAATTTGCGATCGCGCCGCTTCAGCGATAAAGCCCGAGTGAATTACCCATAACATTAATCAAATTTCATAAACGGTTCCATACAGCGAAATGAGATTTTGGCAAATGATAGCACGCAAAGAGGAGAGTATTTCGCCATATCGTTATTATGAGAACCATCCTTATCTACTTCTTTTCGATAAAATAATGCAATTTTTAAGAGCCGCCAATAGCTGGTGAAACAAGAAATGCTATGGGTTTTGAACAAAACACAAGTGAAGATATTAGATGGTTTTTTGTACTAAGAACATGCTTTTTAATAAGCTACTGACCTCACAGTTCGTCATTTCATAAACGTAATAAACCGCTGTTTCAGAATTCTTTCACAACTTTGTCTGCACAACATGTCTGGGAGATGACACTGTGTAAACTCCGCTGTGTTTGGCAAAAGGAGTTGTTTTTACCATGAAAACCTGAGAAATATGTAGGTTTTACTCAAAATTCGCCACTCATGATGCCTCACTGAAAATTATATTTGATTAAAATGCCAGGCCAAAATAAATCGCTGCATTTTTGGTGGAATTCTTTGTAGATACTAACCAAAGCAGAGGAGACAGATTGTTTTTGAATAGCTGCTACGCAGGTGTGGTATTGGAGGACCTCCAATTAATATTTACGAAACATGTGATCGTAGATTCCAGTTTAGAACGGCAATACCCCCCCCCCCCCCCCCCCCCCAGCACTCCCAATTCTTCTACAACACCGACCGTAGCCCCGAACAATACCACTCTCCCCATACATACCCTGCTGTATGCGCATCTACCGGTCATGGTATTCTGAGTGGACTCTATTGGAACGGGACTGTCTGATGCTGCGACCGTATATTTCGGTGACCACCGCTGCCAGCAGTAAGCCAGCAGTCGTGTACAGTGGCTATATTTCTGCCAAGTCTTTCTGCAATATCGCAGAACTAACATCCAGCTCCTCGAAGCCCTGTTAAACAATCTCAGTCAAACTCAGTGAGTTGTTAATGGCGTCTTTGTCGCCTTAAGGGTATGCTTGACTAACACCAACTCATCACGTCCAATCCCAAAGGTAACTAATGCTCACGACCATTACATTGCGTATTTAAAGTAGTAGCGCTACTCTTATGTGATTGGTGAGAAATCTGAATAGACGTCATGTTTTAGATGTACAAACACGGCTAACAAGTTTCGTTAATGTCGCAGAGCTCCTTCTTCCTGTTGCGTTTACCTTTTCACTCAGTGTATAAAAGGAAGTATCCAAACTGACTAGTGACTGACTGACATTCCAAACTCGTTAAAGACAGAAACTTGAAATGTATGTTGATGTCATACTTTTGTCATCGGTAAAGAAGGGATTTTGCAAAATTCCATAGGACATGAAAAGTTCTTTGAAATTATGTCGATATTAAGATGTAAACGAAAATTGGTATTTGGTTTCTCTCAGAAATAAAGAAATACGTTTTCGGCATTTTATGACATTAAACATCTACGGTGATAAAACAGTTGGTCACAGCTTTTTTTGTAAATAAATCATTATTTAAAAACGGGTACTGGATTTCTTAAAGCTACAACTATGAAAACCGATATTTACTTTCTTAGTTAGAAATTTAAAAAAAAAAAATTGTCAATTTAACCCCTAAGGGGGTAAAATAGGGGATGAGAGTTTTTATAACATTATTTGGTTGTATTAAAACAGTCTTAAAGCTAAATCTACGAACATTTGTATTCGACATCTGAAGAAATATGTTAAGGGATGAAACTTTAAATGAAATATCGTTACAGATTTTCAGTGAAATATTACCACAAGTACTTAAAAGGCAGACTTAACAAAGGTCTCCGACTCCAGCTACCAGAATCATTTGTTGGTCAGAAGTACATTCGGAAAAGAGCCTGCTTCGATGGTCTTCATTAGCATGTAAAGCATGGAAGAATTTAATATTTATGAACAATGCAAAATTTTGATTAAGGAAAAACAAATAAAAAAATGTGCGGACCATATAGTATACGAAAGCGAAGCAGCGGTCACTAAGTTGGTACTAAACAAAGCAAGAAGCGGCACCTCATCTGTTGTAACAGCTCCGTATACACACATCGGCGCGATTGCACGTTCTTTGTCAGCGGTCGTATAACATCACAACTAAGCCTCTCCGCGGTTACCAATAAAGAATCTGAAAGTTTTGGACAGATTATCCAACAACAGCTTTATGAACTCCGAGGGTATCTCCAGCAGCGCCAGACAAAACATTAGGCGAAAAAACATGCCTTAGTCCACAACCTAACGACCATTAAATCAGTTGCACCAAGGATATGCTGTAGGTAGGTCAGCCATCGTAAAAAATTAGATTTGCTAATTGAAGGAAACACCTTCACTCCTCATTCGTGAAGTTTGCTGGCAACATTTTAAAGGAAAAGAAGTGTTATAAGCTAATGTTCTATCGAAGACAAGGTAGTCAAACAGATCTTTGACAGGACAAATAAGGGAAGAAAACTGGCCCTGTCTCTATCAAAAGATCAACCTTGGAAGTCCCTTTAATGGATTTAGCGACGTGACGGCAAACATAAGACTGGGTGAGCGGACGTGGACTGCAACCTTGCTTACCATCTCACTCGACGGTAACATTTTGAAACACCTTGTGAAGCAACGTGTATGGATCATACACTTTCGCAGGGGAACAATGGTAACAGATACCTACTGCACTGTAGTTTATTCCAGCAGCCTTTTGTGATCTTCATCGAGATTTCTTAAGGTCCATGCAACTTCCGTTTTTCGAAGCGGCTGTAGTGACAGGGACGCGGTCTCTGGTGATCGGCTTCTTCTGCTCTTCTGTACTGCGCCCCTCACCCGGCTTATCTCTGATTGGCAGAGCCGCTCGCCCCAGCTACGTGCTCAAGAGCGCGATTGGAGAGCCGATATCTAGGGCCGCTACACTACTGCGTTTTATGGCCTGTGTGGCTACTGGCAACTCTACGTCGGTTCGTGTTGCTTCATTAGACGTACTGTTCCGATAAAACAGAAAATACGAGATCGCTGGAACACTCAGTCTGCGTTTACAATTCATCACGTAAAGAACAGTGAAGACATTACCCACAACTGTTTGGAAAAGTGGGAAAAACTGCTTTCTTCCCGTTACAGTACAGACATATTTGTTTAGCGGTTTGCAAAACAATGAAGAGCAAAAAAGAGCACTGGGCTTATTGTCAAAGTTATTTTCTAGTTTTTCACGGGTAAGATTCGAAGAATGCACTGGTTTTTGGCCTTATTCGTAGAAATAAAACCATATTGATGAAATCCACAAACCAAAAAGTAAACCTGATAGAATATACGAGTATCTTGTTGCGGTGTAAAATTTCCATTAACTGCACGATCCACATCAAAATTTTAATTTGAGAGACCTGGAGTACATAACTATTCGTGAATGCGACTTTCTTACTTCTCCGAATGTTTCAATTATGATTATTCTGTGAAGGAAACAATGCATCCTTATTTGAAACAAGTGTCAGATACGTAATAAACGTATATAGTTTTAACTTCCGCTTGTCTCATAACGTACCAATCGGTTCCTTCTAATTTTATCATTTCTACATACTTACCTTACACCATACCATTTAATATCTGTTTCTCAAATTTTTGCTTGATCTATCAGTTTTATGCTCTACTGATACTTTAAGGTACTAAATTCATCAGCACATATAATTATTTGTTTCCATAATATTAAACTCGTTTTAGGTATGGCAGAGACGTCACATAAAATATTGTTATCTCTTTGGCCTCAAACAGTTTCCGACACTTCTATCGCACTGCGAGACGGGTTCTGTCCGTCTCACAGATTTAAAAAAAAAAAAAAATAAACACCTCGTGTAGGCAGGTATCAGCTTACACAGTGCAGTCTTGACAACTTGAGTCCATTGCTCCTGGGGTCTGCGCAACACCATAACACTACCATCAGCTCTGACCAACTGAAATTGGGACTCATCTGACAGGCCACGGTTTTCCAGACGTCTACGGTCCAACCAATATGGTCAAGAAACCGTGAGGCATGCTGCAGGCGACGCAAAGGCACTCGCGTCAGTTGTCTGAGATACTACCGCTAACGTCAATTTCACCGCACTGTCCAAACGGATACGTCCGTCGTACGTCCCACACTGGTTCCTGCGGTTATTTCGCTCTATGTTGCTTCTCTGTTAGCACTGACAACTCTACACAAACGCCGCTCCTCGTTAAATGATAGTCACCGGCCACTCCTTTGTCCCTGGTGAGAGGTAATGCCTGAAAAGTGGTTTGTCGGCACACTCTTGACTCGGAATACTGGATTCTATAACGATTTCTGACATGGAATGTCCCATGCGTCTAGCTCCAAATACCATTCTCCGTTCAAAATCTGTTAATTCTCGATACGCGGCCATAATCACTTCGGAAACACTTTCAAACGAATGTCCTGTGTACAAATGACGGCCCCGTCAATGTACTGGCATTTTATATCTTGTGTCAGCGATACTACCGTCGTATGTATAGTTGCACATGGTTGTCCGATGATTTTTGTCACATCAGTGTTTATCAAGCATTTTTCGAAAAGCCAGGAGCATAATTTACGTCAAACAGAACAATTCAGAAAATAATAATTACGTGAGTGCAGGTGCTAATCATTACAAATGGAGACATTAAACCACCTCTTAAAGTCAACAACAGAAAGACATGAATGAATATAATATCACTGTTAAGCACTGTGCGTTAGAAAGATGACACAAACATGTGGTATACTCGAAAAAATCAAAGATGTAAACACATGTACATAAAATACTATACAGAATAGTATTAGGCACCTTACGCAAAATATGTGAAATATTGAAACAAAAGTAAGTTTCATTTTTAAAGGTATGAAGCTAACAAAATATGTTATAACATTGTACAAACTTTCCAGAACGAGATTTTCACTCTGCAGCGGAGTGTGCGCTGATATGAAACTTCCTGGCAGATTAAAACTGTGTGCCAAATCGAGACTCGAACTCGGGACCTTTGCCTTTAGCGGGCAAGTCCTCTACTAACTGAGATACCGAAGCACGACTCACGGCTCGTCCTTTACTTCTGCCAGTACCTCGTCTCCTACCTTCCAAACTTTACAGAAGCTCTCCTGCGAACCTTGCAGAACTAGCACTCCTTTCTTTCAGGAGTGCTAGTTCTGCAAGATTGACAGAAGAGAATAATGGAATGTAGCCGAATTAAATCAGGTTGTGCAGAGAGAACAAGATTAGGAAATGAGACACCTAAATTTTTAAATGAGTTTTACCGTTTGTGTAACAAAATAACTGATGATAAAGTAGAGAGGATGTGAAATGTAGATTGGCAATGGCAAGAAAAGCTTTTCTGAAGAAGGGATATTTGTTAGCATCGAATGTTAATTTAGGTTTTGGCGCCGGCTGTAGTGGCCGAGCAGTTCTAGGCGCTTCAGTCTGGAACCACACCAGCGCTACGGTCGCAGATTCGAATCCTGCCTCGGGCATGGATGTGTGTGATGTCCTTAGGTTAGTTTTAGGTTTAAGTGGATCTAAGTTCTAGGGGACTGATGACCTCAGATGTTAAGTCCCATAGTGCTGAGAGCCATCTGAACAACTTTCTAGGTGTTGGCAAATCTTTTCTGAAAGTATTTATATGGAGTGTATCCGCGTATGGATGTAAAATATGGACAATAAACAGTATAGACAAGAATAAAATAGCAGCTCTTGAATTGTGGTGGTACAGAAGTACACTGAAGATCAGATAGGTAAATCACATGCCTAAAGTGAGACATCAAGGGATCACCAGTTCAGTAATGGACAGAGACAGAGACAAAGAGATGAATACAGTAATCGGTAAAAGTGTGTAAGCTGCCATAATTATTCTCAGATGAAGAGGCTTGCATGGGATACAGTAGTGAAGAGCTTTATCAAACTAGTCTTCAGACTGTAGAGAACATCAACCACTCACTTTAACTTGCTTTTAATGGAAACTGCTATGTGACACTAATAATATTGGAAAGATTTTTCCATTGTATTACAATGGAAACAGATTTTTTAGGAGAGTTACTGAACACCAAGTAAGGATTGATATATATATATACATATATATATACACTCCTGGAAATGGAAAAGAGAACACATTGACACCGGTGTGTCAGACCCACCATACTTGCTCCGGACACTGCGAGAGGGCTGTACAAGCAATGATCACACGCACGGCACAGCGGACACACCAGGAACCGCGGTGTTGGCCGTCGAATGACACTAGCTGCGCAGCATTTGTGCACCGCCGCCGTCAGTGTCAGCCAGTTTGCCGTGGCATACGGAGCTCCATCGCAGTCTTTAACACTGGTAGCATGCCGCGACAGCGTGGACGTGAACCGTATGTGCAGTTGACGGACTTTGAGCGAGGGCGTATAGTGGGCATGCGGGAGGCCGGGTGGACGTACCGCCGAATTGCTCAACACGCGGGGCGTGAGGTCTCCACAGTACATCGATGTTGTCGCCAGTGGTCGGCGGAAGGTGCACGTGCCCGTCGACCTGGGACCGGACCGCAGCGACGCACGGATGCACGCCAAGACCGTAGGATCCTACGCAGTGCCGTAGGGGACCGCACCGCCACTTCCCAGCAAATTAGGGACACTGTTGCTCCTGGGGTATCGGCGAGGACCATTCGCAACCGTCTCCATGAAGCTGGGCTACGGTGCCGCACACCGTTAGGCCGTCTTCCGCTCACGCCCCAACATCGTGCAGCCCGCCTCCAGTGGTGTCGCGACAGGCGTGAATGGCGGGACGAATGGAGACGTGTCGTCTTCAGCGATGAGAGTCGCTTCTGCCTTGGTGCCAATGATGGTCGTATGCGTGTTTGGCGCCGTGCAGGTGAGCGCCACAATCAGGACTGCATACGACCGAGGCACATAGGGCCAACACCCGGCATCATGGTGTGGGGAGCGACCTCCTACACTGGCCGTACACCACTGGTGATCGTCGAGGGGACACTGAATAGTGCACGGTACATCCAAACCGTCATCGAACCCATCGTTCTACCATTCCTAGACCGGCAAGGGAACTTGCTGTTCCAACAGGACAATGCACGTCCGCATGTATCCCGTGCCACCCAACGTGCTCCAGAAGGTGTAAGTCAACTACCCTGGCCAGGAAGACCTCCGGATCTGTCCCCCATTGAGCATGTTTGGGACTGGATGAAGCGTCGTCTCACGCGGTCTGCACGTCCAGCACGAACGCTGGTCCAACTGAGGCGCCAGGTGGTGATGGCATGGCAAGCCGTTCCACAGGACTACATCCGGCATCTCTACGATCGTCTCCATGGGAGAATAGCAGCCTGCATTGCTGCGAAAGGTGGATATACACTGTACTAGTGCCGACATTGTGCATGCTCTGTTGCCTGTGTCTATGTGCCTGTGGTTCTGCCAGTGTAATCATGTGATGTATCTGACCCCAGGAATGTGTCAATAAAGTTTCCCCTTCCTGGGACAATGAATTCACGGTGTTCTAATTTCAATTTCCAGGAGTATATATATATATATATATATATATATATATATATATATATATATATATATATATATATACTGATTTTAATTAAATAATAATTCTGTCAACAGCTTTATTATAACTTTGAAAACATAGGATGCCAGATGTTATGTTATTTTAATGTTATTTCAACATGTTGTATTTTACCATCCTTACAGGTTTCTTGTCTTTTGTATTACGATCAGACATAGGGCTACATCCTTAATGGAAATCTGGTTGTATCTTTATTGCCTTTTTTTGCTGCTTCCATGGTTTATTGCTGTTGTTAGCTATGGTAGCATACCTTCTTCTTTCACATCTAGAAGATTACAACTTGCATTTTCAATTCACCATGTGGTGAAATGACATATTATACCTGATGTTAGCCATAACTACAACTTTGTCGCATAGTTTCTATGTTGCTATAATATTTTTGGGTAGTTCTATGGCTTTAAAAAATAAAGCTGGCTTCTGTTTTAATATTTTACATATTTTATGCAAGATGTGTCATAGTATTTTGTATACATGTTTACATTCTGGTCTTGTGATGTTTCATGTTATCAAGTACATGCAGTGTTTATATTGTATTTGTACTCCACAGTGCTTATACACGATATTGTGATCACATGTTGTTGTTGGTCTTCAGTCCTGAGACTCGTTTGATGCAGCTCTCCATGCTACTCTATCCTGTGCAAGCTTTTTCATCTCCCAGTACCTACTGCAACCTACATCCTTCTGAATCTGCTTAGTGTATTCATCTCTTGGTCTCCCTCTACGATTTTTACCCTCCACACTGCCCTCCAATACTAAATTGGTGATCCCTTGATGCCTCAGAACATGTCCTACCAACCGATCCCTTCTTCTGGTCAAGTTGTGCCACAAACTTCTCTTCTCCCCAATCCTATTCAATACTTCCTCATTAGTTATGTGATCTGCCCATCTAATCATCAGCATTCTTCTGTAGCACCACATTTCGAAAGCTTCTATTCTCTTCTTGTCCAAACTATTTATCGTCCATGTTTCACTTCCATACATGGCTACACTCCATACGAATACTTTCAGAAATGACTTCCTGACACTTACATCAATACTGGATGTTAACAAATTTCTGTTCTTCAGAAACGCTTTCCTTGCCATTGCCAGCCTACATTTTATATCCTCTCTACTTCGACCATCATCAGTTATTTTGCTCCCCAAATAGCAAAACTCCCTTACTACTTTAAGTGTCTCATTTCCTAATCTAATTCCCTCAGCATCACCCGACTTAATTAGACAACATTCCATTATCCTTGTTTTGCTTTTGTTGATGTTCATCTTATATCCTCCTTTCAAGACACTGTCCATTTCATTCAACTGCTCTTCCAAGTCCTTTGCTGTCTCTGACGGAATTACAATGTCATCGGCGAACCTCAAAGTATTTATTTCTTCTCCATGAATTTTAATACCTACTCCGAATTTTTCATTTGTTTCCTTTATTGCTTGCTCAATATACAGATTGAACAACATCGGGGAGCGGCTACAACCCTGTCTTACTCCCTTCCCAACCACTGCTTCTCTTTCATGTCCCTCGACTCTTATAACTGCCATCTGGTTTCTGTAAAAAAAGTAAATAGCCTTTCGCTCCCTGTATTTTACCCCTGCCACCTTTAGAATTTGAAAGAGAGTATTCCAGTCAACATTGTCAAAAGCTTTCTCGAAGTCTACAAATGCTAGAAACGTAGGTTTGCCTTTCCTTAATCTTTCTTCTAAGATAAGTCGTAAGGTCAGTATTGCCTCACGTGTTCCAGTGTTTCTACGGAATCCAAATTGATCTTCCCCGAGGTTGGCTTCTACTAGTTTTTCCATTCGTCTGTAAAGAATTCGTGTAAGTATTTTGCAGCTGTGACTTATTAAGCTGATAGTTCGGTAATTTTCACATCTGTCAACACCTGCTTTCTTTGGGATTGGAATTATTATATTCTTCTTGAAGTCTGAGGGTTTTTCGCCTGTTTCATACATCTTGCTCACCAGATGGTAGAGTTTTGTCAGGACTGGCTCTCCCACGGCCGTCAGTAGTTCCAATGGAATATTGTCTACTCCGGGGGCCTTGTTTCGACTCAGGTCTTTCAGTGCTCTGTCAAACTCTTCACGCAGTATCATATCTCCCATTTCATCTTCATCCTCTTCCATTTCCATAATATTGGCCTCAAGTACATCGCCCTTGTATAGACCCTCTATATACTCCTTCCACCTTTCTGCTTTCCCTTCTTTGCTTAGAACTGGGTTTCCATCTGAGCTCTTGATATTCATACAAGTCGTTCTCTTATCTCCAAAGGTCTCTTTAATTTTCCTGTAGGCGGTATCTATCTTACCCCTAGTGAGATAGGCCTCTACATCCTCACATTTGTCCTCTAGCCATCCCTGCTTAGCCATTTTGCACTTCCTGTCGATCTCATTTTTGAGACGTTTGTATTCCTTTTTGCCTGTTTCACTTACTGCATTTTTATATTTTCTCCTTTCATCAATTAAATTCAATATTTCTTCTGTTACCCAAGGATTTCTACTAGCCCTAGTCTTTTTACCTACTTGATCCTCTGCTGCCTTCACTACTTCATCCCTCAAAGCTACCCATTCTTCTTCTACTGTATTTATTTCCCCCATTCCTGTCAATTGCTCCCTTATGCTCTCCCTGAATCTCTGTACAACCTCTGGTTCTTTTAGTTTATCCAGGTCCCATCTCCTTAAATTCCCACCTTTTTGCAGTTTCTTCACTTTTAATCTACAGGTCATAACCAATAGATTGTGGTCAGAGGCCGCATCTGCCCCCGGAAATGTCTTACAATTTAAAACCTGGTTCCTAAATCTCTGTCTTACCATTATATAATCTATCTGATACCTTTTAGTATCTCCAGGGTTGTTCCATGTATACAACCTTCTTTCATGATTCTTAAACAAAGTGTTAGTTATGATTATGTTGTGCTCTGTGCAAAATTCGACCAGGCGGCTTCCTCTTTCATTTCTGTCCCCCAATCCATATTCACCTACTATGTTTCCTTCTCTCCCTTTTCCTACACTCGAATTCCAGTCACCCATGACTATTAAATTTTCATATCCCTTCACAATCTGAATAATTTCTTTTATTTCATCATACATTTCTTAAATTTCTTCGTCATCTGCAGAGCTAGTTGGCATATAAACTTGTACTACTGTAGTAGGCGTGGGCTTCGTATCTATCTTGGCCACAATAATGCGTTCACTATACTGTTTGTAGTAGCTTACTCGCACTCCTATTTTTTTATTCATTATTAAACCTACTCCTGCATTACCCCTATTTGATTTTGTGTTTATAACCCTGTAGTCACCTGACCAGAAGTCTTGTTGCTCCTGCCACCGAACTTCACTAATTCCCACTATATCTAACTTCAACCTATCCATTTCCCTTTTTAAATTTTCTAACCTACCTGCCCGATTAAGGGATCTGACATTCCACGCTCCAATCCGTAGAACGCCAGTTTTCTTTCTCCTGATAACGACATCCTGTTGAGTAGTCCCCGCCCGGAGATCCGAATGGGGGACTATTTTACCTCCGGAATATTTACCCAAGAGGACGCCATCATCATGTAATCATACAGTAAAGCTGCATGCCCATCACATGTGATGGTGTTATTGACTGCCTTGAGCCAGTTTCGTGTCTCCATTTGTAGTGATTAGCACCTGTATTTCATATAATTAATGTGTTAAGAATTGTAGACTTTTATTACTTACCTTGTACTTCAAAAAGTCTGTGATATATAATGTTGGTTTTATAATTGTATGGTTGACGTAAGTATCGTCTTAAGAATGTTACCGTAATTTTTTGACCTTGGAGGTCATATTGGTCGCTGTGATTTACCGCCATTTTTATTTTTTGTACAGTACCGTGAACATGGTAATTCACTGAAACTGCTCTTTAAATTAATTGCATTAATGTCTGCGTATGTGTTTTGCACTTCCTAGTGTACTTTTAAGATAGTAAAGTAATGCAACTAATCTTCGCCCTACGCTTAACGTAAGGTTTTGCATCAATAGCTTTAGGTTGAAATCCTCAAATTCCGTCTTCCATAAATATTAAAATTTATAGATACATAAATTTCTTTTGTGTTACTCTATCTCTGTCAGTTCCATACTTATTACTCACATACATTCTGACCTTATTTCATCAAACTCTTACTAATTGGAAGTGTAAGAAATGCGTAGCAATTTGTTTTCATTTCATATGTTGTGATTTCGATATTTTTCCTTTAATTGGCTAACCATTTACGTACACAGGTTTCTAGCCTCTGCTGTTGTATGTGGTAATGCCTCCTGTCGTTTACTTTCTATTTTTTTTTCACTAGCTCTTCTATTGAGGTACGTCATGTGCTGTTAATTAAACAAATGATCGTATTGAAGAATCTTTCATACAAACACATTTTTCATAACTGAATTTACCCTAAATATGGTTTTAGAGCAGCATTTTCCGTTTTTCTTGGAAAATACACTGTGACTGTATTATGCAGAGTGATTCCGTGAAGATATCTAACGTTCTGTAACTTATATGTTTCTATAGCCATTGCTGCTTAGCCACTTGCACTTTCTATCAATCTCATTGTATGGACAGCTGTAATACTTTTCGGTGACTTCATTTTTAGATTTTCTCTTTTAATAAACTAAACTCAGAAACTCCTGTGATATCCGATTTCTCGAAACCTTGACTTTTACCTGTTAGATTTTCAGGTGCCTACACTATTTCAACTCTTAAAGCTAATGTTTGTCTTCTGTTGTTTTCCTTTAGTCGCTTTGAAACTCTCAACAACCTCGGGAACGTTCAAGTTATCTATATTGCATCTTCTTAAGTTCCACAATTTTGTCAAGTGCAGAAGGGTACACTAATCTTCCAAACAGAACTCCGAAACTTTTCCTTCAAACAGAAGGGGGGGACGCGATGTATTTATACTTGTGCACATGAGCCCTCTACACTTTGCACAACGCCAGCCGCGCGCTAAAGTTTTCATACTTGTCTTTATTCCTTGACAGTAAATGGCACGTGAAGACTTTGGATCAATCGGCCGCTCTAACATTTGCATTGTTGTGAGTAACCTTAGGGCAGCATAACCACACAAAAACTGACAAGAAACCCAAGATAACAATTTAAAAACGTTTTACGAACAGTCACGATCGCAATAAAATATTTATTAGAAATGGTAACCGGTTTTGGTTGGAGAGCGACCATCTTCAGCTTACTGTTACATCGATGGTAGGTGGTAGGCGCGAATGGGTCAGGTGTACAGACGCGATGGACGTCAACTAATGAAGCAGCTTCATAATGTGACGATCTTCAGACCATTCTTACCATGCACTCGTGGTCTAGGGCCAGTGAATTTGATTAGAAATCAAAACATCGTATGTTCGAAACACGCCATTACTTAAATTTTGATAAATAATCAGCATTGTCGGCCTAAGACTGCCTGTATAAGAAGTCACCCTCATTCTGCCAAGGGCCTTGTCAAAGAGAGTGGAGGTGCGGACAAAGTTTCAGGGCGCTCTTATCGTTGTGGGGAAATGCCCTAAAGCCTGAACAATCAACAATGATCAACGGCATGAGGATGCGGAAGGAATGGAAAATACTGCACTGAAGACATGTAATGTGTATCCACAGGGCATGTGGCCTGTAATTGAAAAAAATGTCATGATGATCTTTCAATTGGCAAAAGATTCCGCAACAATCTTTCATTCGGAAGTACGGGAGGGGGCTCTGAAGGGGGAAGTGGTCACGAGAAAAAGATTCAATAACCAACGAAAGGATAGCGTTCTACGAGTCAGTGTGTGGAATGTCAGAAGCTTGAATGTGGTAGGAAACCTAGAAAATTTGAAAATAGAAATGGAAAGGCTCAATCCATGTATAGTGGGAGTAAATGATGTGAAATGGAAATAAGATAAGGATATCCGGTCAGATGCGTGTAGCGTAATATCAACAGCAGCAGTAATTGGTATAATGGAAGAAGATTTGTTACGAGTAAAAAGCTATTGTGTTACTGCGAACAGTTCAGTGACAGGTTTGTTCTTATCAGAGTCGACAGCGAACTAACAGCGACAACGATAGTTTAGGCATACATGCCGACGTCGAAACTGAAGATGAGAAGATAGAGAAAGTAATTGAGTATATTGAAAGAGTAATACAGTACGTTAAGAAAGACGAAAATCTTAGTCATGGGGGACTGGAAAGCAACTGTTGGGAAAGGAGTAGAAGACAAGGTCACAGGAGAATGTGAGCTTGGGACAAGAAATGAGAGAGGACTAAAACTAACTGAGTTTGGTAATATATATCAGCTAGTAAGAGCGGATACTCTATTCAAGAAACACAAGAAGAGGTGTCTGGCGATACGAGAAGATTTCAGCTAGATTACGTCATGGTCAGACAGAGATTCGGGAATCAGATACTCGCTTGTAAGGCGTACCCAGGAGCAGGTATAGACTCAGATCACAATGTAGTAGTGATGAAGAGTAGGCTGACGTTTAAGAGATTAGTCAGGAAGAATAAATACGCAAAGATGTACTAATAAATGACGAGGTTATCTTGAAGGTCTTTAAGGCTATAGACAGAGCAATATCGAGTAGCACAGTAGGCTCTATAGGTGAAGAGAAACGAACTTCTCTAAAAAGTGCAGTCACAGAAGTTGGAAATAAAAACGTAGGACCAAAGAAGGTAGCTGCGAATAACCCATGGGTAACAGAAGAAATACCAGGGTTGTCCAGAAAGAAGGTTCCGACTGGTCGTGAAATGGACACCACAGTGAAAACCTGATGAAGCTTTGCACAGACGTGTTGCGTAGTGTCTAGTATGATCGTCGATCGCATCAAGACGCTCTTTTCACTGTGAGCGAGTAAAGGTGCCTAGAACAACAATGTCTCCCGCCAAGTAGGAGGTCCCGCTGAGAGGCTTCGCCTTAATAAATGCAGCCCAACTAACACAACTGCCACGCACTTCCTTCTTCATGGCAATTCTCAGCCGCACTCTGCAGGGGCAGTGAAGACGCTCCTGCAGCCTTTTCGATGGGAAATGTTCGATCACCCACAACTCAGCCCTAATTGGCTCGTCCTGAGTATCATCTCTGTTCACATGATATGCTGGATATGAAGACAACACTTGGGCGCAGGATACGTGCTATAGACTAGCGTAGAGAATTATCGGAAAGCACAGGCAGCTGCCTTCTATGACGATGGTGTTGGAAATTTGGTGTAACGCTCTAACAAATGTCTAAATTGGAGGGGTGACTATGTAGAGAAGTACCTGGAAAGTGTAGCTAACTCTTGCAAATAAAATGTTTCTGATTTTCACTGTTGTTCCCATATAGTGACCGATCGGAACTTACTTTCTGTCGCAGGTTCGAATCCTGCCTCGGGCATGGATGTGCGTGATGTCCTTAAGTTAGTTCTAGGGGACTGATGACCTCAGATGTTAAGTCCCATAGTGCTCAGACCCATTTGAGCCTTACTTTCTGTACAACACTCCTACTTCATTGAATCGACGAAACAATGAAATATAAAACTGTTCAAGGAAATTCAGGAATGGGGAAATACAAGTAGCTGAAGAAGGAAATAAATAGGAAGTGTGGGGAAGCTAGACGAAATGGCTGCATGAAAAATGTGAAGAAATTGAAAAAGGAATACTTGTCCGATGGACTGACTCGTCATATAGGAAAGTCAAACCAACCTTCGGGCAAATAAAAAGCAAGGGTGGTAACATTAAGACTGATACGGGAATTCCAGTGTCAAATGCAAAGGAGAGAGCAGATCGCTGGAAAGAGTAGATTGAAGGCCTCTAAGAGGGGGACGATTTGGCTGACAGAGGAAGAAACAGGTGCCCATTTTGAAGAGAAAGGTGATCCAGTACTAGAATAATGAGAATTTAAGCAGCTTTGGAGGACTTAAGATGAAATAAGGCAGTAAGGATAGGTAACATTGCATCAGCATTTCTCACATCGTTAGGGAATGTGGTAACAAACCGAATATTCCAGTTAGTGTGTAGAATGTATGAGTCTTTGAACAAACCATTTGCCTTTCAAAAAAATGTCACCCACACAATTCCTAAGAGTGCAAGAGCTGACTTTGACAGCTCATGCATCCAAGTTGCTGACAGAAGAATGGAAACGAAAGTTGAGAATGTTTAGGATTACTATTACTTTGCCTTCAGAGAAGGTAAAGGCACTAGAAAGGCCATTGTGTCCTGATAGCTGAAAATGGAAGCAAGACTAAGGAAAAATCACGCCACGTTCATAAGATTTGTCACTCTGTAAAAAGCATTCGACAATCTAAAATAATGCAAGATGTTTGAAATTCTAAGAGAAATGGGGTTAAGATATAGCGAGAGACAGGTAACGCACATTATATACAAGAGCGAAGAAGGAATAATAAGAGTGGACGACCAAGAACAAAGTGCTCAGATTAAAAGGGGTGTACAACAGGGAGATAGTCTTTCGCCCCTACTGTTCAATCCGTACATCGAAGCAGCAAATAAAAGAAAGAATCAGGAGACGAATTAAAATTCAAGGTGAAAGGATATGAATGATACGATTCGCTGATGACAGTTATCCCGTGTGAACGTGAAGAAGAATTACATGATTAGATGAGTGGAATGAACAGTGTTATGATTGTAGAATATGGTTTGAGTGTAAATCGAAGAAAGATGAAAGTAATGAGAAGTAAGAAGAATGAGAACAGCGACAAAGTTAACACTCGGCTTGATGGTAACAAAGTAGATGGGGTGAACGAACTCTACTACCTCGACAGCAAAATAACCAATGACCGACAGAGTAAGGAGGACATCAACAGCAGACTAACAATCGTATAAAGGACATCCCTAGCTAAGAGAAGTCTACTAGTATCAAACATAGGCCTTAATTTGAGAAAGAAATTTGTGAGAAAGTACGTTTGGAGTACAGCACTGTATGGCAGTGAAACATCGACTGTGGAAACCCGTAACCCAAGAGAATCGTTTGAGATGTGGTGCTACAGACGATTGTTGAAAATTAGGTGGACTGATAAGATAAGGAATGAGGAGGATCTGCGTAGAATCAGAGAGGAAAGAAGATGTGGAAAACACTGAAACGGAGAAGGGACAATATGATAGGACATCTGTTAAGACATCAGATAATGACTTCCAAGGTACTAGACTGAGCTTTAAATGAAAGAACTGTAGAGGAAGACAGAGACTGGAATACATCCAGAAAATTATTGAGGTCGTACGTTGCAAGTACTAATCTGAGATGAGGACGTTGTCACAGGAGAATAATTCGTGGCGGGCAACAGCAAACCATTCAGATGGCTGACGACTGAAAAAAAAAGGACATGTTGATAGGCGTGAGCGGCTAACCCAACAGATGTCATGGCTTCACTAACATCAGTCACTCAAGCGTTCTGAGAACATGACCGTCTTCATACCATTTACACAATCATAGTAGGTAGTGGTGTGAATGAAGCAAGTGTCATAGCTCCATGAACATTAGCTACTCAATTGGTTTCATAATGTGACTATCTTCAGATCATTTACGCCATGATAGTAGGCAGTCGTGAAGAACGAAACAGCTATTATGGCTCCATGAATGTCAGCTGCTCAAGCAGTGTGAGAACGTGATCATCTTCATATCAGTTATACCATGAACGTAGGTTGGTGGTGAAAGGAGCAGGTATAGTGGTTCCACGAATTTCAACTTCTCAGACAGTTTGAGAATGGGACTGTCTTTCAGACCTTTATACCTTGAAGGTAGGCTGTGGCGATGAAAGCAACAGGTGTCGCGATCCCGCAAACGTCAACAGACAAACAAAATTTCATCACTGTGCTACACACAGTTCAGGAGATAAAGTCATAAACATTAAGCTGCGTGAAAATGAGACTGCAGGGTAAAATTCACTAGGCGTACAGGTGATTTATTTGCAAAAATAGACCTGAATTATGTTCAACATGAGGGTAATATGTTTTACATGGGAGTATGTGGGCAAAGCAACAGGTAAAAAGCTCATCCTAAACCCCTGGAACCATTTCAGTCAAATTTGGTACCCATTTACTTACAAGCTGGAAATACATACTGCAGGGGTAAGAACCACCCGCCTCCTATTGGGGTGAGTGTGATAACGTGGAGAGAGAGAAAAGGACAAGGAGATGGCCACAGTGATGGGAAAGGAGGAAATAGACACATATAGGTGGAGGAGGAGACAGACAGAGGTTGAGGAGGGGAAATGGACATAGAGAGAAGAGGGGAAGAGATGTACAGGAAAGAGAAGTGGAAGAGATTGATGGAGAGAGGGGGAGGAGGATACAGGCCGAGAGACGGGCTTGGAGAAGATGATGGACGAAAGGGGAGAAGAAAATGGAGACAGGAAGGTAAGAGGAGGAGGTGGACAGAGTGAGTGGAGAGGAGGAGATGGACACCGAAACGAAAGAGGAGGAGATGATGGACAGAGAGAGAGAAGAGGGGCAGATGCACAACAAAACAAAAGAGGAGGACATGAACAGGGAGAAGGGAAGAGGAGATAGACCAAGGGAGAGGAAGGAGGACATGGGCAGAGGAGACTGACAAAGAGAGAGAGTAGGTGATGGAGTAGGAAGGAAAGGAAGAGGTGGACAGAAGGGACAAGGAGCAGTCAGACAGTGAGTGGGAGTGAAGGAGGTGGACAGAGTGGTGGGGTGGCCGAAGCACGGAGAGGTGAAAGGAGGAGATATACTAGTGGAATACTGAAATGTATCCATACTTGGACAGCACCTTTGGCTCCACTAATTTTGTAATAACATTTAAGTGGTGCCATTTAGTTTAACATTGCTATGCTCTTACAACATGGATTAGTGATTTGTTACGGGAAGTGGCCGAAAGAAAATCACATGTCTGTTGCTAGCTGTGGATTTCTGGAACTGATGGTGTCAGATTTGGGTAACTTTCAAATTAGGGTGCTGCATAGGTAAAAGTTACAGAGTCAGTGTGAGTCGATTTCGATGTATGTACCATATGTTGTCAAGAATTTCTTTATATTTTACTTTGGATCTGAAGCAATTCTTCGTTCCTTGTGTTACCGCAGTGAAACTGCTTCCTTGCAGAGAGGTGTGTAACGATGTGGATTGATGTGGGTGAGTGATTCTACGGAGAAGTTGGAGAGGAAGTGCAGAAGACATAGGCAACCCGTCATTGACGAAATAATTTGTAGAAACTGCGTGCCCACAGAAGGTGGACTTTGGGCTTCGCGCAATGAACCTCAGATTAAGACTAGCTGCCACAGATGGCTTTCGGAGCAGTTGCCCGTCAACCATGAGACAGGTGGAGATACGTCTGCTCCTGTGGCTGCAGGCAGACTGCGCCCACATTCAGCATCATTGGTAGTTGGCGTGTTTCCCAGTGTCAGACCCCATATCTGTGGCTGGAGAGGGGCGGCTGGCGATAGCAGACCCCTGTGGCCAGAGGCTAGAAAACCCAAAACCCTCAGTTTGTGCCTTGGACCATGAGGCAGTGAAAGGCAGTCATTTGGAGATTGCACAGTTGGTGGCAGCTGTCCGGCAGCTGTCTTTGATTCATAACCCCACAGCCTTAATGATAGCTGCGTGATAAGAGAGTCAACAACGCACTGCAAGGGCCAATCAGTAGACCGGCTATGCTGATGACCTGCATGGCTAGTCCGCTGGTATATATACACGCCGAAATGGGTCCTGTTAGTGCAGAAGTACCCACTACTGGCTGCTTCAGTGGTACCTAGACGTGTTGAAAGCTGTATTTTTATTTAGGGGATTGTTGATGCGGCGAAATTCTGCATTGGTTGGCTGCAAGCTGTGTCCTGAGTACAGCACCAGTCTCCTGTCTTGCCCCGTACTGTTACACGTCAATTCGCGAACACTGTTTAAATTACTTCGGCAATTACCGTTTGTTAAACTTTTCTTGCTTTCCTATTTCTGAAACGGCAGAAGTCAGAAAACTACGTTTTACTGGTGTTTTGTGTTGAGCCGCTACCAACATTGGTAATTGCAGTATTCATGACCGTAAGCAGTTAATGTCATGTTATGCTGTTGTGCTTGTCAGCATGTTTCAAAATGTGCGATCAAGCAGTTCGGTACATTGGGCAGGAGGTATCCTAGAGCTACTCTAAGAACGATGATTTTGAGGAGTAATACAGAATTTTTAACACTAAAATTATCATCAATGAAAGCAAACGTGTCAGTAAGGCGCTGTCAACAGTTATTCAAGCAGTCGTTAATTCCGTGTGTCTCTTTAATTGCCGTACTCATCCTCTACACCGGACAACGTAACACGTGTATAGTACCAGCAGTGCATAAGGTCTACCCCCGGAAGCTCATCTGATTCTTCCATCGCACCAACTCTCCACTCTGAAAGCTATCAACAAACGTTCGATAAAATGTAACGACTCTTATTTTAATGCTCTGACGATTCGGTTTTGACATTTGATTTTTTTAGTATTTGGCTGCTCTCACTCCACCCCCCCCCCCCACCTCGCCCTCTCTCACCCTCACAACTCCTCCCTCTCTCCCCCTCTTCCTCTCTCGCTCTCTCTCTCTCTCTCTCTCTCTCTCTCTCTCTCTCTCTCTCTCCCCCTATCTCTCTTTTCCCCAATTTTTCACAGAAATAGTGTCATTTTACTCCTAATGAGCTTGCAGAAGTGGCTATCATTGTCCTCTGCTTTCCAAATGCCATTGGATGTTGTTAACGAAGTTTAATTTAAGAAACTGCTTCTTCTATACCTCATTGGAGAAACAGTTAATATAGAGCCTTGCAGGAAATTACTCGAAAGTGCTCGAAATCGTTTTTGTGATCCTGCTGACGTGAGAGTTGCCATCAAGTGTTGATACCATCAAGGACTATCAAGGGCGAGGAATGTCTTAACCTGCTCTACCTAGGAGGCCATATGACAAGTTATTTAATTAAATCAAGGGCTATACCGACATGCAAGCCACCGCAGTGGCACCATATTGGCTTGTGGAAAATGTTCTTACAATATCGTTCAGCGTGTGTGAAATATTGAATTTATGTCATGCATGGGAAGTTCGTGTATCTAGAAACCAGTTCTCATAGGTTGAAAACTGTAGGGGAAGCCCTCTTTATAAAGATATTTACCCTGCTAGATTACGATGACGGACAGAGATCTATAGACAGAATTTGAATCAAAATGCGAAATTGTAGCTTCCCACACAGTATTGGATGTACAAAAAGAACTTAGCCGAATGCAGCCACCCTACGTCCACCACAACTGTGGGTATTTCGACCACAGTGTAAGGTTAGAGCATTTTTAGGGTCAGTAAAGACGATATCTATCCTATATCCTGCTCTTGCGGCATGTCTTACACAGGTCAGACAATCAGGACTTTGGAAGAACGATCTATGGAATGTAAGCCTCACACACTCTTACTACAGCTAGGGAAATTTGCGACTGGAAAACATTTCCCTTGCGCCGGTCATCCTATAGAATAAAGAACACAGGTACCTTTGGGCTTGCACTTACATATCTGGAATAGTGTTATTAAGGAATCTGTTGAGACTAAACCAGCAAGTTACCTCACAAACTGAGATATAAGTTTTTCTTGTATTATGCATGGATACTGCGTCCCTTCTTGGTCTAACGAGAGAGTTATCCCTAATTACTTCCCAGAGTTGGTCGGTATTTCGCTGTCAGTAACTCCTGACGTGGTCGTCTTTCTTGGTCTAGTACCACTTGTTGTTTGTGTTATCTTTCTGCGAACGCTTTATTTTGGTTTCCTGTTTAGCACTGGCGTGTCCAGAGAGTTTAAACTGCCATTCAGAGGGATTTGTTGTTTCATTAGATCATTTGTACCTTGAAAATGCCGAGGTGTTATCCTGTATAAGTACCAGTGATTGTCGATGACTTTATTTGTAAATTATTTTAACAATAATCAAATCTGAGGTGGATGACCAGGAAACTGGTGGCATCCCCGTTCAAATTATTTAAGTAAATCACAGAAAGTATAAATATGCTTGAGCGAATAGAAATCAGGATCCCGCTCCCGTCACACTGCAAAGAAAAACTGTAGAACCTTGTACTGCAAGGAAGCAAGGGAGAGGATACTGTCATGGGTGGTCGGTATCCACTTTCTACAACACAAATGCACATGTGAATTAATACGATTCCTTATTTACATGAACTGGAACATTTACTTAAATTGAATAGAATTCGTGTTTTGAGATACAAGCCCATCTGTAATAGTCCTCTTGCTTACTGCTACTAAGTAAAATTCTGGATGAGGTAAACTAGTCCAACTATAATCAGTAATCTGGTCACTATGTACTGTTTTAGCCTGTGCTGCATCAAACCTCCTCTGTGACTAAACTTACAGACTCCAAACTGGATGATCGAGTGAGTGAGTGAGCCTCTCTAGTTAGCGGCGGCGGCCTAAATACATGCTGCCAAGTGGGCGCTGGCTACGTATTGCTTGTGGGCGTGTCGCTGGTCTCTCTCATGATAGGAGTGCTTGATCCAGCACCTACTAATCAATTTTCGCACATCATCTTTGTGGACAGCTTACGCCAGCACAATATCTCCGAGTGGCCGCACGGTTAGAGGTACCATGTCACTAATCATGCGTCCCCTCCCGCCGGAGCTTCGAGTTCTCCCTCGGGCATGGATGTGAGTGTTGTCTTTAGCGTTAAGTTAGTTTAGGTAGCGTGTACGTCTAGGGACTGATGACTCACAGTTTGGTCCCTTAGGAATTCACACACACACACACACACACACACACAGTAACTCTAAATATCCAGGTTATTTACATGGTGAGTTGATGTTAGTCAAGAATGCCTTTAAGGCGACGGACATGCCAGTATCGACACCTATATGAGTTTGAACGAGGTCGAGTAATAGGGCTACTACGAACTCGACGTCCCTTCTGCGATATTGAAGAAAGACTTGGTGGCAATGCAGGCACTGTACGTGATTGCAGGCCACGGTGATCACGCGAATGGACGTTGCAGTACCAAGAGGGAAGACCATCGTGTTCGGTCCCTGTGGCTCTGGAGCATCGGACTGCATCTGCAGCAGTAATCTGAGCAGCAGTTGGCATCACAGTGACACAACGTATTGTTGCAAATCGGTGAGTTCATGGATAGTTCAGAGTCAGACCGCTGTAATGTGGATTTCCACCTACGCCAAACCACCACCATTTGCGTCGTCAATAGCGTCAAGCGAGAGCTCGTTGGTGGGTAGAGTGGATGTGTATTGCGTTTTGTGATGAAAGCTGGTTCTGCATCAGCGCCACTGATGGTCAAGTGTTGGTTATAAGGAGGAACCTTCACGTGGAGTTATGGTCTTGAGTGGGATTTCGTATGACAGCAGGAGCACTCTCGTGCTTATCCTATGCACCCTGACTGCAAATTTGTGCATCAGTCTGGTGATCCGACCTGTTATGCTGCCATTCGCGCTCAGCAGTCCAAGGGTGTCAGGCCGCTGTATAGCGTTCGTCCACGTATTCCCGTTGTAACCTAACATACTCTGCCGGGTGTCACGTTTGTAAGCTTGCATCCAACATTCCGGCGGCTACACCGGTTATTAATGTACCAGCATTTCACGTTTGCAGTGCCATATCTCGCCCATACACTAGCCTGTGATGCTGCAATATTATTCACTTAAAAATGTTACCTAGAAAAATGTATTGCCGATATTTCGTAACTCTACATTAATAATTTTTTGGTGTTGCGATTTTTTCCCGTAATAGTATTAGATGCAGCAATCCGTCATAGTCGACGTTTGTGAATAATCCTATGTGAGCGAAAAATAAATCACGTCCCCTGTTGCGGTAAAGTCCCTTGCAGAATTCATCTAAAGGACAGAAGAGTCCTTAACTCTATCGCAAATTTTAAGATTGCGGTGCCTTCGAGCAGTGCTACTTTCTGTTGCAATTCAAATCCTCGAAAATGACATAGTCGGAGGAAGTAAGGCGGGCCTCGGCAAATGAGGTACGCAATGAAGGGAATTGTTTGACTTTGTGCGCTTCCGCCAGCAGTGAATGTAAAAGTTGGCGCGCCCGTGCTTTCAGCAAAGTAGCGCGGCGCGGCGTAGCGTGGCGTGGCTCAGCGCAGCTCCCGAGTCTTTGAAGGCCCCGTCTGGCCGCCGCCGTCTTCGGCTTTGGCTGCCTGTCGACCCGCGTTGCCTTTCCATGGCGTTGTTCTTCGTCCAGCCGCTTAAATATTTAAAGAGCGGGTCTCTCCTCAAAAGGACGCTCTCTGATTAATGAGTAGAAAGGAGTACGCGCCAGAAAGACTAAATCAGCGTCGTTTCCCGTGTTCTAGCTTTGCTAATATATATAGTTTTTCCCAAAAGCTTATTATGTGCACTTACTTACTCTTACGTCACTGCTTCGTTTACTTCGAAGCAAATCACACGTTATGCTGCTGCATTGTGGTGATATATTTATCAATAAATTTGTGCCTCCTGATAGTTTTCCGTACCATTCCGTTCAATCTACATCTGTAGTCCACAAACCAATTTACGATATGATGTGGTTAGTAATTTCGGTACTATTAACGTTCCCCTCCTCCCCTGTTACATTCTTGAATGGTAAGTCAAAAAACGACTGTCGATAAACCTCCATACGTACTCAAATATCTTAGATTTTTCATTGTAATCGTTTCGCGAGACGTATGTAGGAAGAAAAAATTTACTGTCGAACATTAACTCTTAAAATTTCATTAGTACGCCTCTCTATGCTGTACTGTAGTTTGTTGAGCATCTCTGTAACGCTCTCGCAACGTCTAAACAATTCCGCAACGTCTAAACAATTCCGTGACGAAATGTGCTGCTCTTTGCCGGATCATTCCTCTTTTATCACTCTAATCTGGTAAGAACACCACACTTACGTAGAACACTCAAGAATGGGTTGAACAAGCGTTTTGTAACGCACTTCTTTCGTGGATGAGTTACAATTTCTTCGAAATTCTCGCAATACGTCTCAGCCAGTCATACACTTTTCCAAGAATTAGCTTTATGTGGTCATTGCGTCTGACATCATTCTGGCTGCTTACTTCTGGGTATTTTACGGCAGTTGCTTTTTCCAATGATTTGTCACCAAAAGTTCAATATAACAGTAGTCTATCTCTTAGCCTATTTATTCACGTTCACCATTAATTTGCCAGTGCTCGAAGCCTTTCCGGTCTTCCTGCATTTTGTAGTCCGCATCCCGTGGCCTAATGGTTACCGTTGGTGTTTCTAGATCGCGAGGTGCAGGGCTCGATTCTGGGCTATATCGGAGATGTTCTTCGCTCTGGATTTGGCTGTTTGTGTTCCTCTAATCATTTCACAAGAGTGCGCAAGTATCCGAAGTGTCGGTTAGGCCGTCTGCTGGACAGTAGTTTGCGTTCCAGTAGCAGATAAGTAGAACACGCCATCCGTTGGCGGATTATTTTTGAGCTTCAAACAAGAGCGACTTATTTTCAGTTTTCTGTGTGGATACCAGTTTAGTATTTTAAATTTCATGTGTAATTGTGTGCTAATTAGAGCTCTAATAACTGTGTAGTGTAGAATTTTGGAGCCTTTCATATGGATAGGGACCGTCATTGCTCCGTTCAGTTGCGATCTGGCTTGGTGAGCCTTCCCTCACAGCTCCAGGTGGTGTTGACTTTGGTCACACAGCTTTAAGATGCTGCCAATGGGCATCACTGTGGGGGAACGGACATGTGATTCCTAGGGACATCCAGGACGTCCCACGTGTCTCCTAATAGGTCCATTACTGTGGCCACCCTGGCTACTGCCCAATTTTAGGGGTACCCTCCATCAGTGGTCATTCGAAGATGTGCAAGTCGATGAAAGACTTTCCAGGGGGCCGATCCGAGGGCTGCTGCGCTTTGTCTGACGAACAGATATCGAACGCTATTTGTGAATGACAAAGTCCCTGCGCCAGAAGCAGTCTCTCGCCCTGTTCCAGGGAAAGCCTTTCGGTCCTCTACCTCTGGGCATTCACAAAGGGCGGGGTTAGTGGTTTCTGGGAACCCATAGGGCTATAACTTCCAAAGAGGGGGAGAAATCCAGTGTGCATTCTTTGTGCACACCAGAAGGGGTCATACCAGATGTGGAAAGGCTGCTTCCAGATGCCATGAAGGGCACACGGTGCAGCTAACTGCATGTGATAACTCGTGTCATTAGTAAAGATGTTTGTCGCTCTGGATCGAAAGAGATACTCTCAGGTTCCGGGCAGTTAGCTGATATGGTAAGGACTGCGAGTGTTATTGGTGAAATGAAGGTGGAGCTCACTATCTGTATCATAGATAACAGAATCGACTGTGTTACCTTGGCACAGAGCTGAGGGTCTGAAACAGAGGCTCAGACGGTTCAGCGACCGTGTAGGCTGTAGATTCCTCGACTAGCACCTTACGGTGATGGCTTTCTGGGTGCAGATTAAGAGGTCGGTGGTATGCTACACGAAAAAGCGGCTTCAGTGGTAGCGGAGGCTGTTAGAGGACACTGGGCCGTGTTGTAGGTTAGAAGATCTGTGGAAATAACAGAAAGGGTGTTTGTGTAAGAGGGTACAGGACAAACATGTGAAGTTAGACCTAGCAACAGACGCTATTGTGGTAGTAAACTGTTGTAGCTGTGTTGGAAAAGAACCAGACTTCCAGGCAGTAATGGAGAGCACTGAAGCTCAAATAGTTATAGTTATGGATAGCCAGAAATAAGTTCAGCCGAAACTTTTACAAAAAGCCTAACTATGTTCCTAAAGAACAGATTACATGAAGTTGGTGGTGGAGTGTCTATTGGTGTCGGAAGTACATTACCGTGTAGTGAAACTGAAGTAGGTAGTTCGGTCAGTTACTATGGGTAGAGGCTATAATGCACCATCGTAATAAATTAATAATTGGTTCCTTTTGCCTAGCTTACGACTCAGATCATGCAGTTGCTGAATTGTTCAAAGAAAACAAATCTCATTTTAGATGGATACCACACCTATATAATTATGCTAGCAGTTGGAGGTGACTTCAATCTACCCTCGATACGCTGGCAAAAATACATGTTTAAAGTCTGCGGTAGGCATAAAACACCGACAGAAATCCTGCTCAGAACTTTCTTAAAAAATAATTTTGAACAATTAATTTAGGAGGCCACTGGAAGTGCAAATCGCTGCGAAAACGTACTTGATGCCTTAGCAACAAATACTCCTGAGCAAATAAAGACCATCATGACGGATACAGGGATAGCTGACAAGAAGGTTGTTGTAGTGAGACACAAATAACGTAAAATCAACAACCACCAAAAATGAGCACAAAATACACCTATTTAAAATAGGCAGATAAAAATACGCTTCACACCATCCTAAGAGACAGCCTCAACTCCGAATCTGACTACGTAAGCGTAGACCAGCCGTGGTTTGAATTCGTAGAAATGATATCGAAGGCAAGTGAGAGGTATACACCAAATAAATTAATAGGAGACCGTACTGATTCCCCCAAGGCACACAAAACAAATCAGAACACTTTTGCAGACGAAACGAAAAAAACATGCCAGCAATTTAAAGGCCAATCTCCCTAATAAATTCTGGTTGTATGTCGAGTATAACAGTCACAATACACAAGCAGTGGTTTCACTACACGATAACAACGGTAATGTTACTTACGTTAGTGCAACAGTTGAAACAGTATTCCGAAATTCCTTCACCAAAGAAGACAAACTTAATATTCCGGAATTCGAGCCAACATCAGCAGCTTCGAAGCAGACATCCCCGGGGTAGCGAAGCAGCTTAAATCACTTAATAAGGGCAAGGCCTCTGGTCCAGACCTTATACCAGTCACGTTCCTTTCAGCGTATGCAGATTTAACAGCTCCAAGATTGACAATCACATACAACCGCTCGCTCATCGGAAGTTGAGTACCTGAAGGTTGGAAAGTTGCTCAAGTCACACTAGCATCCAAGAAAAGAAATCGGAGTAATCCGCTGAATTAAATACTCATGTCATTATAGTCGATTTTCAGTGCGATTTTGGAACATTTATTGTGTATGAACACTATGAATCACCTCAGAGAAAACGATTTATTGACAAATAGTCATCATTGATTCAGAAAATATGTGAAACACAACTAGCTCTTTATTCTAACGATGCAATGAGTGCTATCGATAGGAGATGTCAAACTGATTCAGTATGTCTAGATTTTCAGAAGGCATTTGACACCGTTCCTAAAAGGATACTTCCAATGAAATTGCGTGTCTCTGGAACATCGTCTCAGTTGTGTGACTGGATTCGTGAGATCCTGTCAGAAACGTCACAGCTCCTAGTACCTGTCGGAAAGTAGTCGAGTAAAAGAGAAGTAATAACTGGCATTCCCCAAGGAAGCGTAATAGGCCTTCTTCTGTTCCAGAGTTACATAAACAACGTAGGAGACAAGCTGAGTAACCCTCTTAGATTGTTTACGGATGATGCTGTCATTTACCATCTCGTAAAGTGACGAGATGATGAAAATCAAAAACGATTTGGACGAGACACCTGCACGGCGTGAAAGTAGCAATAGACTCTACATCACTAAAAGTGTTAAGTTAACCACATGAGTAGTGAAAGTGTAAGTAGGCTGTTTAGGTTTTTATTGGCAAGGTGCACCGAACTTTGAGATGGAACCGCCTACCCGACGTGACAATGACCGATATGCGACTCGCCGACACGATGACTTTGACTATAAGCTGCTCATTACTACACGTAAATGCAAAACATTTAAGAACTCTAGCAATGACATTCGTCCACAGGCGTGGCTTCATCAATTCCTCCCAACTGATCGCCGGAGCACAGATTATAATTTATGTGTGGCTATTTAGAGAATGAACCAGCTGTAAGAATGCGATCGGTCTATCACGATTGTCACAGTAACACAACAGTTACAGGTTACATCCGTCACAATTCCGCGATCACAGAAACAATAACTGAACACGACAAGGCTATTCTTACAACGCAAAACGTGACCAAAACTGACACCACCCGTATGACAACTGTTGGCAGAATAATAGTTACAGAAATAAAAAGTTCAAATGTGTGTGAAATCTTATGGGACTTAACCGCTAAGGTCATCAGTCCCTAAGCTTACACACTAACTAACCTAAATTATCCTAAGGACAAACACACACACCCATGCCCGAGGGAGGAATCGAACCTCTGCCGGGACCAGCCGCAAGGTACAGAGAAAGATCGCATTTCCGTAGTAATGAATATGACAGAGATAACCATAGAAACAGACAATATGGGAACCAAAACAATTATTATCAATGGAGACAGAATAACTTCAGACGGAACAGTTCAGCCCGCAGTTACGATTCAGGGAGAAATTTTCCACTACGTGGTCGACGAGAAAGAAACTATGGAATCTACTGAAATGACGACAGACGATATAATCGTAATGGCAGACCTGAATTTTATCAGAACTGGGGGCATTCAAACAGGGCAGGGCCCTCTCTACAAGGTGAATTTGTAGAAGTTAGGTTTCCTAATCCTAATAACGACGCGCGCCAACAAAGAGACAGACAATGACTCGCACCGCATGCAGCTACGGGTGCTGCCTGGCTCAGAGAAAAATAACATAGACGCTAACCTTGAGAGAAATTTTAACATTCCTTACCGACTGCACAACATAGGACAGACTGGTTCGAAACTGGAACAGAAGTAAGACAGGATTGTTGTCTTTCACCTACTCTGTTTGCCATACGTATCGAAGCCTTGATAATGAAAACTCTAGACACAGAGAAAGAAGAAATAAGGATTGGGGACCGAGAGAAGAACTGTACCACATTTATTGACGAAATGATTGAACTTGAAGTCAGAGAACAATATTCAAAGTTGAAGAAACATAGCATGAGTGGGGAATGAAAATCAACACAAAGAAATGTAAGGTAATGAGAGTACATGACAAATAAGACTTTAAAGTGAGAGAAAAGGCAAAACGAATAGGTTGCGCAGGAAAAATATTTGAGAAAGTCATAACTGATAACTGGTCGAGTGAAAACAAATAAGGTCCATAACAACAACAACTCCACCCGAACAGGACATGAAGGCCCAACCGTACCGACCGGCAGCCGTGTCATCCTTTGCCTACAGGCGTCACTGGATGCGGATGTGGAAGGGCGTGTGGCCAGCACACCGCTCTCCTAGCCGTGTGTCAGTTGCCAACAGCATTCGGTAATCCGGATGGTCACCCCATCCAAGTGCTAGCCCAGCCCAAAAGCGCTTAACATCGCTGATCTGACGGGAACCGGTGTTACCACTGCGGCAAGGCCATTGAAAATGTCAGCCACACCAATGTTAAACAAGTTTCCCAATAATGGAAATTTTGATACAGTTAAGTGGGGTTAGAATGAAGAAAAAGACTGGTAAATTGGTTCCTGTTGAGTGTTTTTCTGTGTGTCTGTGAAAGCTGCACATCGAAAGAGAAAGATAGACGCTAAACTGAAGCGTTCATGATGTGAGTATAGAGGAGACTGGAGAAAATAAAATGGGTGGATAAATTGAGGAGCAATGATCTACTGAAAAGGATAATGGAAAGAAGAACCCTTACTAAGCCTGATTAAGAAAAGGAAAGCTGTCAGTGTGCGACATATATCAGGAGTAAGACGTGTTCTAATAACAGCTGCCAAAGATAGGACAGAAGAAAACGGTAAGCACAGGAATCAAAATACCCGATGGAGTGAGAAGAGAATGACAACGGACAGTGGAGCAGTCGGCCTCCAACAGAAGCAGATGGAGATAGCAATGGTGTCAGGTACCTGCCTACAGGTGGAATATCTTATTACAATAATGGTGATGATGATGATGACAGCAGAATTTCCTTTATTAATTTTGGTTTCCTTCCTCCATATTATTTTGAAGAAACTTCTGTAAATTTGTATTCAAACTCTGTTGTTAGCTTTCTAAGGTACCGTAGACTTTCACGCAATATTTTTAGTTCTATATTTGTGTTGGTCTCCATCCACCAACCTTTTAACTTTCCTATTTTACTTTCATTGTGGTGTAATTATGTGTTTTTAGGTGAATATTTTAATAAACTAGTTTGTGTTCCTACAGTACTGTGATTTCTTTTTAAATACGAATATCTTATCGTTTCGTGGATATTCTTTGTAATATCAATGCTCATTTTCATGTCAGAAGTGCACTTATCATGTTACGAAACGACTCTACATACTACTGTGTTACTACCTAAATGAGGAGCCACCAGATACATTTCGTAACACTGTCAGTGCTGTGCAATTCCAGCATCAATTCATTCACTTTCGTCTAGTGTTTAACTTCACACTAAAATATGTGACAACTAGTGGACTGATGCAAACGTTCCTCTCACCTGTTGTTTGTTAATTTGAGTGCGATCACGTTACCTCTCTCTGACGATGTACTTGTTCTGCCACAAGCTCTTCATCACACATGTAATGACCATTCTATTATACCACTCAGCAGACAGACCGGGGTAGCTTACCGCCGTGCCACTCTGTACCGCAATTAGCGTACTTCAGCTGCGCTTCACAGTACATCTAATTTCCCTTTGTGTGAGAACTTGCGGAAATCAACTGATGCACTGACAAATGCCTAAAAGGGTTCAGCATCGTGATCCAAATTCTTAATGAAAACAAGGTCAATTATGAAGAGTAATAAATAGACTGCATCCGATTACAGACAAATTTCTACAACCAAATAACGCATCAAATTACGATGCGGCGTGAAACGAAACGAACATGTTAATTTTGTGGAATGAGAATGAAAATGAATCTGCCAGGAAGTTTCATGTTAATTTTGTGTTCATCATGGTGTCATGAGCTCTTTCTTTCTTCCTTTCCTACATAAGCAGGTAGACTTTATTTGTAACTTACTAGGTCTTACTATATACAACATAGCGAACGCATTATTGTATCCAAGATAGACATGAAACCCGCACCTACCACAATAGTACAAGTTCATTTCCAGCTAGCTCCGTAGATGATGAAGAGATTGGAGAAGTCTATGATGCAAAAAAGAACTTATTCAGATAGTTACTGGCGAAGAAAATTTAGTATTCATGGGGGCGGCAAACGCGAGTGTAGGAAAAGGAAGAGAAGGAATAGTATTAGGTGAATATGGACTGGGGGTAACTAACGAAAGAGGAAGCCGCCTGGTAGGGGTTTGTACAGAGCGTAACTTTATCGTAGCTAACACTTGGTTTGAGAATAATGAAAGAAGGCTGTATAAATAAAAGAGGACTGGGGACACTGGAAGACAGAAATTTAGGAACCAGGTTTCAAAATGTAAGACATTTCCAGACGGAGATGTGGACTCTGATCACAGTTAATTGGTTATGAACTGTAGATTAGAACTGAATAAATTGCAAAAAGGTAGGAATTTAAAGATATGGGACCTGGATAAACTGAAACAACCATAGATTGTAGAGAGTTTCAGAGAGAGTATTAGGGAACGATTGACAAGAATAGGGGAAAGAAATACTGTAGAAGAAGAATAAATAGCTTTGGGAGAAGAAATAGTGAAAGCACCAGAGGATCAAGTAGGTAAAAAGACGAGCATTATTAGAAATCCTTTGGTAACAGAGGAGATACTGAATCTAACTAATGAAACGAGAAAATATAAAAATTCAGTAAATGAAGCAGGTGACAAAGTATACAAACATCTCAAAAATGAGATCGACAGGAAGTGCAAAATGGCTAAGCAGGGGTGGCTAGAGGACAAATGTAAGGATATAGAAGCATGTATCACTAGGAGTAAGATAGATACCGCCTACAGGAAGATTAAACAGTCCTTTGGAGAAAGGTAACCACCTGTATGAATATCAAGAGCTCAGATGGAAATCCGTCCTAAGCAAAGAAGGGGAAGCAGAAAGGTGGAAGGAGTATTAGAGGGTCTATACAAGGGTGATGTACTTGGGGGCAATATTGTGGAAATGGAAGAGGACATAGATGAAGATGAAATGGGAGATATGATTCTGCGTGAACAATTTTACACACTACTGAAAGTCCTAAGTCGAAACAAGGCCCCGGGAATAGACAATTTTCTATTAGAACTACTGATAGCGTCGGGAGAGCCAGCCATCACAAAGCTCTTCCATCTGGTGAGCAAGATGTATGAGACAGGCGAAATACCTCCAGATATCAAGAAGAATATAATAATTCCAATTCCAAAGAAGTTAGGTGTTGGCAGGTGTGAAAATTACCGAACTATCACTTTAATAAGTCATGGTTGTAGAATACTAACACGATTTATTTACAGATGAATGGAAAAACTGGAAGAAGCTGACCTCGAGGAAGATAAGTTTGGATTCCGTAGAAATGTTGGAACATGGGAGACAATATACACTCTACAAATTATCGTAGAAGATAGGTTCAGGAAAGGCAATCATACGTTGGTAGCATTTGTAGACTTAAAGAAAACTTTTGACAATGTTGACTAGAATACTCTCTTTCAAATTCTGAAGGTGACAGGGGTAAAATACAGGGAGCGAAACGCCATTTACAAATAGTACAGAAACCAGATGGCAGTTATAAGAGTCGAGGGGCAGTGGTTGAGAAGGGAGTGAGAAAGGGTTGTAGTCTATCCCCGATATTATTTAGTCTGCACATTAAGCAAGAAGTAAAGAAAACAAAAGAAAATTCTGAGTAGGAATTAAAATCCACGGAGAAGAAATAAAACCTTGAGATTTGCCGATTATATTGCTATAATGTCAGAGAGAGCCAAGAACCTTGAAGAGCAGCTGAACGGAGTGGATGGTGTCTTGAAAGGAGGATATAAGATGAACATAAACAAAAATAAAACGAGGATAATGGGATGTAGTCTAATTAAACCTTGTGATTCTGAGGAAATTAGCTTAGGAAATGAGACACTTAAAGTACTAAGTGAGATTTTCTATCTGCGGAACAATATAAATGATGGTCGTAGTATGGAGGATGTAACACGTGGGCTGGCAATGGCCAGGAAAACGTTTCTGAAGAAGAGAAATTTTTTAACATCGAGTATAGATTTATGTGTCAGGAAGTCACGTATGGAAGTGAAACATGGACGAAACATAGTTTAGACAAGAAGAGAATAAAACTATTCGAAATATTGTGCTACAGAAGAACACTGAAGATTCATGGGTTGATCCTCTGCCTCGTGATGACTGGGTGTTGTGTGCTGTCCTTAGGTTAGTTAGGTTTAAGTAGTTCTAAGTTCTAGGGGACTGATGACCATAGATGTTAAGTCCCATAGTGCTCAGAGCCATTTTTTGATGGGTCGATCGCGTAACTAATGAGGAGGCGCTGCAGAGAATTGGGTGGAAAAGGAATGTGTGGCACAACTTGATTAAAAGAAGGGATCGATTGGTAGGATACATTCTGAGGGATCAAGGGTCACCAATTTAGTACTGAAGGGAAACGTAGAGGGTGGTGGTGGTGGTTAGTGTTTAACGTCCCGTCGACAACGAGGTCATTAGAGACGGAGCGCAAGCTCGAGTTAGGGAAGGATTGGGAAGGAAATCGGCCGTGCCCTTTCAAAGGAACCATCCCGGCATTTGCCTGAAACGATTTAGTGAAATCACGGAAAACCTAAATCAGGATGGCCGGAGACGGGATTGAACCGTCGTCCTCCCGAATGCGAGTCCAGTGTGCTAACCACTGCGCCACCTCACTCGGGAAACGTAGAGGGTGAAAATCATAGAGGGAGAACAAAAGACGAATACGCTAAGCAGATACAAAAGGATCTACGTTGCATTAGTTATTTGGAGCTCAAGAGGCTTGCACAGAATAGAGTAGCATGGAGAACTGCAACAAACCAGTCTCTGGACTGAAGACCACAACAGCAGGCTGGGGTGACCGATCGGTTCTAGGCGCTTCAGTCTGAAACCGCGGGACCGCTACGGTCGCAGGTTCGAATCCTGACTCGGGCATGGATGTGCGTGATGTCCTTAGGTTGGTTAGGTTTAATTATTTCTAAATTCTAGGGGACTGATGACCTTAGAAGTTTAGTCCAATAGTGCTCAGAGCCATTTGAACTATTTGAAGACCACAACAACAACAACAACAACAACATTATGCGAAAGTCACGTTCTGAAGTTTTGCTCACCCGTGTATTTGAAATGTAAATTAACTGTTAGGTCTGCATGTAATTTTCAGAATATGTGCTACGTTATGATTCTGTCGCTATTATTTATTATTATTCTGTCACTTTCGGAACTAGACAGGACTGAAGACCAAACAACAAAACAATAGATCTTAAGAGAAATATTTAAGTAGCTGTTCTGCACGTATGAATAATTCAAACATGACGGAAACGAACCGCAGTTACGAATATATTTGACTGTTAACTGCCACAGAGGTCGGCGTAAGGACCGATTGTAGTCTTCAGAAATATATACGCGGGTAAGTAATTTAAATCACTATGTCGGTTGGACACCGTAATATCTTATCGTATTGTCTTCTTATATATTAGCTGTATTGGTATATATCAGGTCATGCATGGTCAAATACTTGTTATTACCGGTAGCGGAGATAGGCTTATTTAGGATAAATAGGGACTACGTATTCTCTTGCCAAAAGACTAGTTCCAGCAGTTTAAAGAATTCTGAAACTACCACTCAGAGATAGATTCTAACGCATAACGTGACACACATAATTATTATATATATATATATATATATATATATATATATATACTCCTGGAAATGGAAAAAAGAACACATTGACACCGGTGTGTCAGACCCACCATACTTGCTCCGGACACTGCGAGAGGGCTGTACAAGCAATGATCACACGCACGCCACAGCGGACACACCAAGAACCGCGGTGTTGGCCGTCGAATGGCGCTAGCTGCGCAGCATTTGTGCACCGCCGCCGTCAGTGTCAGCCAGTTTGCCGTGGCATACGGAGCTCCATTGCAGTCTTTAACACTGGTAGCATGCCGCGACAGCGTGGACGTGAACCGTATGTGCAGTTGACGGACTTTGAGCGAGGGCGTATAGTGGGCATGCGGGAGGCCGGGTGGACGTACCGCTGAATTGCTCAACACGTGGGGCGTGAGGTTTCCACAGTACATCGATGTTGTTGCCAGTGGTCGGCGGAAGATGCACGTGCCCGTCGACCTAGTACCGGACCGCAGCGACGCACGGATGCACGCCAACACCGTAGGATCCTATGCAGTGCCGTAGGGGACCGCACCGCCACTTCCCAGCAAATTAGGGACACTGTTGCTCCTGGGGTATCGGCGAGGACCATTCGCAACCGTCTCCATGAAGCTGGGCTACGGTCCTGCACACCGTTAGGCCGTCTTCCGCTCACGCCCCAACATCGTGCAGCCCGTTCCAGTGGTGTCGCGACAGGCGTGAATGGAGGGACGAATGGAGACGTGTCGTCTTCAGCGATGAGAGTCGCTTCTGCCTTGGTGCCAATGATGGTCGTATGCGTGTTTGGCGCCGTGCAGGTGAGCGCCACAATCAGGACTGCATACGACCGAGGCACACAGGGCCAACACCCGGCATCATGGTGTGGGGAGCGATCTCCTACACTGGCCGTACACCACTGGTGATCGTCGAGGGGACACTGAATAGTGCACGGTTCATCCAAACCGTCATCGAACCCATCGTTCTACCATTCCTAGACCGGCAAGGGAACCTGCTGTTCCAACAGGACAATGCACGTCCGCATGTATCCCGTGCCACCCAACGTGCTCTAGAAGGTGTAAGTCAACTACCTTGGCCAGCAAGATCTCCGGATCTGTCCCTCATTGAGCATGTTTGGGACTGGATGAAGCGTCGTCTCACGCGGTCTGCACGTCCAGCACGAACGCTGGTCCAACTGAGGCGCCAGGTGGAAATGGCATGGCAAGCCGTTCCACAGGACTACATCCAGCATCTCTACAATCGTCTCCATGGGAGAATAGCAGCCTGCATTGCTGCGAAAGGTGGATATTCACTGTTCTAGTGCCGACATTATGCATGCTCTGTTGCCTGTGTCTATGTGCCTGTGGTTCTGTCAGTGTGATCATGTGATGTATCTGACCCCAAGGAATGTGTCAATGAAGTTTCGCCTTCCTGGGACAATGAATTCACGGTGTTCTTATTTCAAATTCCAGGAGTGTATATAGGGTGAGTCACTTTACATTACTGCTGGATATATTTCGTAAACCACATCAAATACTGACGAATCGATTCCACAGACCGAACGTGAGGAGAGGGACTAGTGTAATTGGTTAATACAAACCATAAAAGAAAATGAACGGAAGTATGTTTAACACAAACCTAGTTTTTTTTAAATGGAACCGTGTTAGTTTTGCTAGCACATCTGAACGTATAATCAAATGCGTAATCAGTGCCGTTTGTTGCATTGTAAAATGTTAATTACATCCGGAGATATTGCAACCTAAAGTTGACGCTTGAGTACCACTCCTCCGTTGTTCGATCGTTTGTATCGGAGAGCACCGAATTACGTAGGGATCCAAAGAGAACAGTGATGGATCTTAGGTACAGAAGAGACTGGAACAGCACATTACGTCCACATGCTAACACCTTTTTATTGGTCTTTTTCACTGACGCACATGTACATTACCATGAGGGGTGAGGTGCACTTACACACGTGGTTTCCGTTTTCAATTACGGAGTGGAATAGAGTGTGTCCCGACATGTCAGGCCAATAGATGTTCAATGTGGTGGCCATAATTTGCTGCACACAATTGCAATCTCTGGCGTAATGAATTTCGTACACGCCGCAGTACATCTGGTGTAATGTGGCCGCAGTCTGTCACAATACGTTGTTTAAAATCCTCTAGGGTTGTAGGCACATCACGGTACACATTCTCCTTTAACGTACCCCACAGAAAGAAGTCCAGAGGTGTAAGATCAGGAGAACGGGCTGGCCAATTTATGCGTCCTCCACGTCCTATGAAACGCCCGTCGAACATCCTGTCAAGGGTCAGCCTAGTGTTAATTGCTGAATGTGCAGGTGCACCATCATGCTGATACCACATACGTCGACGCGTTTCCAGTGGGACATTTTCGAGCAACGTTGGCAGATCATTCTGTAGAAACGCGATGTATGTTACAGCTGTTTGGGCCCCTGCAATGAAGTGAGGACCAATGAGGTGGTCGCCAATTATTCCGCACCATACATTTACAGTCCACGGTCTCTGTCGCTCTACCTGTCTTAGCCAGCGAGGATTGTCCACGGACCAGTAATGCATGTTCCGTAGATTCACTGGCCCGTGGTTTGTGAAATCCGCTTCATCGGTAAACAGGTAGAACAGCAATGCATTCTCTGTTAATTCCCATTGACAGAATTGCACTCGATGATTAAAGTCATCAGCATGTAATTGCTGATGTAGCGTCACATGAAACGGGTGAAAGCGGTGACGATGCAGTATGCGCATGACACTACTTTGACTCAATCCACCGGCTCTCGCAATGTCCCGTGTACTCATGTGTGGGTTCTTGGTAACAGCAGCTAACACACCAACTGCACCCGCTTCTCCTGTGACGGGCCTGTTACGGACCCGTTTGCGTGCTACGACCATACCTGTTACATACAGTTGGCGGTAGACGTTTTGCAATGTGCGGCACGTTGGATGCTATCTGTTCGGGTACCGTTCTGCATACACCCTGCAGGCTTCAGCTGCATTTCGTCGACACTCGCCATAGATAAGTATCATCTCCGCCTTTTCAGAGTTCGAATACGCCATGTTCACAGTTCCTACAACACTACACTATCACAGACGTCTGGTAACACGGTGTTCTACAGTTGGTCTGCGTGCGGAGACGAATGCAGAATAACAATAGCAGCAAGCGCTACATGCGGACACTGTGACAGCTAGACCAAACCACAACAGTGCACTAAAGCCACACTCGTAAACACGGTCGTCATCGTAAACATGTCCCTGCAGATGCTGCTCGCCGACCGTGGCCCGTGTTTGTTTCAACACGCAACTGGACGTCGGAAGTTTCAAGCATCAACATTAGGTTACAATATCTCCGGATGCAATTAACATTTTACAATGCAACAAACGGTACTGATTACGTATTTGTTTATATGTTCAGATGTGCTAACAAAACTAACGGGGTTCCATTTTAAAAAAAGTAGGTTTGTGTTAAAAACATACTTCCGTGCATTTTTTTATGGTTTGTATTAACCGATTACACTAACCCCTCTCCTCACGTTCGGTCTGTGGAATCGGTTGGTCAGTATTTGATGTGGTTTACGAAATTATCCAGAGGTAACGTTAGGTGACTCACCATATATATATATATATATATAAGAATCATTCGAAAAAGCTACATGGGACATTTCACAGGCTTTTAAGTTCTAATATAAACACGAAATCAATAAAAAATATAATACAATCATTTGAAGTTGAGCTCTCGTCTTTGAACTGTAAAGTAGTTTGTGTCATTGATCACTGGTGTAGAGATACAGAAATCCAACATATAGCATTATCACTGTGTTAAATGACAGACGCTTCTTGTAGCACTACTTCAAAATGAGAAGGATCTTGCATTTATATCAGAAAATGATCACAATTCAAGATATGAGCGTAGTACAGTAAGTGAAGGCAAACACTTTGAAATACCAGCTACTGAATGAACAGGGCTTGATAACACCTTGAAATCAATCATTTTATGTGTGTATCGATCTCCTACGGTGATGTGGATACTTTTCTGAATAAATGAACGGAAGTTCTAGATAAAATCTCAAATACAAAACTTAACATATTTTTTGTGGAGACATAAAGATAAACACAAATTCATAAAGGAAACTAGTAGTACTCATATAAAGGGCTTCCATAGTTTTGGAATAGCAATGTTGGTCGATAGTGCTATGAGAGCTGCTACAGTGACTGCATCAGGAACTGATCATGTGGCCACTGATATGGACAGGGAAAAGTGTGATGTAGCTATTGAAGATCGTGGGCTCCCAGGCCATTTTTGCTTAATAGTAACCGTAAAACAGCACGTGAAAAATTCGATAAGATGTAAACTTACAAAAGACATTTATCAGAAACCAAAATACAAGATTTTTCAGAAGCTCTAACAAATCTAACCTGGAATGAAGTGTATAGAGGAACCAATGTAAATGTGAAATTTGATAAATTGTTAACGCCATTTAAAATGAATTTTGAACAGATATTTCCAAAAGTAGTTGTCTCAGCATCAGCGTCTCACAAAAAGAAATGAATAGCAGAAGGTTCCAAGAAACCCTTAAGTGCTGAAATTTCTTGTAGAAGAGTCATAACGAGCCGGAGTTCTTGAACTTCTATCATAAGTACAAAAATATTTACAGGAAGGCACTGACTACTAAAAAAAGTATTTTAATGTCAATGTAATACACAATTATACAAGCGAACTAGTCTTGGATGTCGCAAAGAAAGAATTAGAGAGAGACAAACAAAGGCATAATAACATATTAATAAGGGAGTGGGATAAATGATCCACTAATGCAAAAAGTGTTTTAATGTCAAATTCATAGACAGTACACATTATACAAGTGAAATAGTCCGGATTGTGATAAAGAAAACATTAGAGAGAGACAAACAAAGGCATAATAACATAAAGTCGTAAATGATCCACAGCACTTAGCATACTATCCGAATGAGCATGTTTCAGGTATTGGAAAGAAGCTACAGCGAGAAATTCCAAAACAAATAGTACGCCTGTAAGTTCAAAAATGGTTCAAATGGCTCTGAGCACTATGGGACTCAACTGCTGGGGCCATTAGTCCCCTAGAACTTAGAACTAGTTAAACCTAACTAACCTAAGGACATCACAAACATCCATGCCCGAGGCAGGATTCGAACCTCCGACCGTAGTGGTCTTGCGGTTCCAGGCTGCAGCGCCTTTAATCGCACGGCCACTTCGGCCGGCGCCTGTAAGTACACTCCTGGAAATTGAAATAAGAACACCGTGAATTCATTGTCCCAGGAAGGGGAAACTTTATTGACACATTCCTGGGGTCAGATACATCACATGATCACACTGACAGAACCACAGGCACATAGACACAGGCAACAGAGCATGCACAATGTCGGCACTAGTACAGTGTATATCCACCTTTCGCAGCAATGCAGGCTGCTATTCTCCCATGGAGACGATTGTAGAGATGCTGGATGTAGTCCTGTGGAACGGCTTGCCATGCCATTTCCACCTGGCGCCTCAGTTGGACCAGCGTTCGTGCTGGACGTGCAGACCGCGTGAGACGACGCTTCATCCAGTCCCAAACATGCTCAATGGGGGACAGATCCGGAGATCTTGCTGGCCAGGGTAGTTGACTTACACCTTCTAGAGCACGTTGGGTGGCACGGGATACATGCGGACGTGCATTGTCCTGTTGGAACAGCAAGTTCTCTTGCCGGTCTAGGAATGGTAGAACGATGGGTTCGATGACGGTTTGGATGTACCGTGCACTATTCAGTGTCCCCTCGACGATCACCAGTGGTGTACGGCCAGTGTAGGAGATCGCTCCCCACACCATGATGCCGGGTGTTGGCCCTGTGTGCCTCGGTCGTATGCAGACCTGATTGTGGCGCTCACCTGCACGGCGCCAAACACGCATACGACCACCATTGGCACCAAGGCAGAAGCGACTCTCATCGCTGAAGACGACACGTCTCCATTCGTCCCTCCATTCACGCCTGTCGCGACACCACTGGAGGCGGGCTGCACGATGTTAGGGCGTGAGCGGAAGACGGCCTAACGGTGTGAGGGACCGTTGCCCAGCTTCATGGAGACGGTTGCGAATGGTCCTCGCCGATACCCCAGGAGCAACAGTGTCCCTAATTTGCTGGGAAGTGGCGGTGCGGTCCCCTACGGCACTGCGTAGGATCCAACGGTCTTGGCGTGCATCCGTGCGTCGCTGCGGTCCGGTCCCAGGTCGACGGGCACGTGCACCTTCCACCGACCACTGGCGACAACATCGATGTACTGTGGAGACCTCACGCCCCACGTGTTGAGCAATGCGGCGGTACGTCCACCCGGCCTCCCGCATGCCCACTATACGCCCTCGCTCAAAGTCCGTCAACTGTACATACGGTTCACGTCCACGCTGTCGCGGCATGCTACCAGTGTTAAAGACTGCGATGGAGCTCCGTATGCCACGGCAAACTGGCTGACACTGACGGCGGCGGTGCACAAATGCTGCGCAGCTAGCGCCATTCGACGGCCAACACCGCGGTTCCTGGTGTGTCCGCTGTGCCGCGCGTGTGATCATTGCTTGTACAGCCCTCTCGCAGTGTCCGGAGCAAGTATGGTGGGTCTGACACACCGGTGTCAATGTGTTCTTTTTTCCATTTCCAGGAGTGTAATTATGCACCAGGTACGATGATGTTGCTACCAACAATAGATCGTGAAGTCAGTAAAACTGTGCATAAAGTAAAACGTAAAACTTAAGGAGGCTTAGATGAAGTACGATGTGTGTGCTCGAAAAAATCATGGAGGGTAAATATTAAACTAATTCTTTACGTCATGTAAATTTCCGAGCAAGAGTTGTACCTCCGCTAACGAAAAGTACTGTCACCATTCTCAAAAACAACAGAATTAATTCTGAAAGGCAGGTTAATGAGTTTCTTGAATAAATGGAACCTCTTAAGTGAATCACAGTTTGGTTTCTGAAATGGTAGAAGTATGGAATCAGGCACTGTAAAATTCATAAAACTCTTAATTTATGTTTGTGCTAATGATAAGTGTGTCACAGATATACTTTTGATCTTTCTAAGACTTTTGAAACTGTTCATCATATTCTACTAAATATGCCAGGAACTTTATAAATTAGAGAGGTAGGTAATGACTAGTTCTGATCGTACGAAGAAGATAGGGTACAAAAAGTAGAGATAGCACATACCTAAAATGAGTCGGAAGTTGTAGTAAAACACCTATCAGATTCCAAATACATTAATATAGGAACTCGTCAGTCTAGCATCTCTGTTCTTAGGCTGTTCTCACGGTGGCGTACAGGCAGGAAAAGAAGTCTCTTCATACATATTACTCACGCAAACAGCATAACGAAGAGTTCTAGGTTGTCAACTACATACACGTTTACATCTTACTTTGAGTGTGTAAGCAAGATAGCAAACATTCTACGGTTTCAATACAATACACACGTGTATTTACTCCACATTTCTGTATATCACTGGGTGCTCAGATCCCCATCGTATTCACGTCCAGTGTTGTAGTGCGTTTGAAGCAAATACCACTTCAGCAACTACTTCCGTGATGAAATGTAGATTGTCAGATCGAATTAGATCACAGAGTTGCCCATTCTATATTTAGCACTTCATAAAGCCAAATATTTAGAGAGCTGAACATCAGCTTCTAAAGAAGACGTTTAGGGTGTACGTCTCGCCGACGACGTCATTAAGAACGGAAATATAGCAAGAATCGGTCAAAATTACGTAATAATATGCGATGTGTACTTTACCAAGTCCACCATCATGGCATTAGCATCAAGTGACACAGAGAAACCACGGAAAAATTAAATCTCGTTACACGGATCTGAAACTGGACTTACCCGAGTCGGTGGCAGTGCCTTAACCACTGTGCCACATCGTTTTGATTACCAGCCCCTAAAAAAATCTATCATGTACTCGTAGTGTACTTTACATGGTGTATGACTATTATAGGTACATAGAAAGCAGAAAAATTTTGCCTGTGGAAGTCACAGCCCTTGTTAGCGTCCGGTACAGCACTAAAGTTAATGAAATGGGAAATTTTCCTTTTTATGACAAGAACATACAGATGAGGATATATTACTAAAACAACTACAAGAAACCAATATAGTCAATGTTCCAGATCTCATCCAAGATCGTGCAAAATCTGTTCTGAAACCAGAGTACCGTGGTGCTATCTATATATATATATATATGTTGTTGTTATGGTCTACAGTCCAGAGACGGGTTTGGCGCAGCTCTCCATGGTACTATACCCTGTGCAAGCCTCTTCATCTCCGAATAACCACTTCAGCCTACATCCTTCTGAATCTGCTTAGCGTATTCATCTCCCGCTCTCTCTCTACGATTTTTACCCTCCACGCTTCCCTCCAATACTAAAGTCATGATGCCTTGACGCCTCAGAACGTGTCCTACCAATCGATCCCTTCTTATAAACAAGTTGCGCCATAAATTCTTCTTCTTCCCAGTTCTGTTCAGTACCTCCCCATTAGTTACGTGATCTACCCATCTAATCCTTAGCATTCTTCTGTAGCACCACATTTCGAAAGCTTCTATTCTCTTCTTGTCTACACTGTTTATCGTCCATGTTTCACTTCCATACATGAAAAGACTTCCTAACACTTAAATATTTACTCCATGTTAGCAAACTTCTCCTCTTTAGAAACGCTTTCCTTGCCATTGACAGTCTACATTTTAAATTCTGTCTCCTTCAGCCATCATCATTTAATTTGCTCCCCACATAACAAAAGTCATTTACTACTTTAAGTGTCTCATTTCCGAATCTTATAACATCAGTATCACCTGATTTAGTTCGACTACATTCCAAATATCCTCGGTTTACTTTTGTTGATGTTATAACATCATATTCCTTTCGAGACACTGTCCGTATCGTTCAGGAGCTCTTCTAGGTTCTATGCTGTCTCTGACAGAATTACAATGTCGTGGGCAAACCTCAAAGATTTTATTTCTTCTCCATGGATTTTAATTCCTACTCCAAATTTTTCTTTTGTTGCCTATCCAGCTTGTTGACTATACAGATTTAATAACATCGGAGATAGGCTACAACCCTGTCTCACTCCCTTCTCAACTACATGTTCCCTTTCATTCCCCTCGACTCTTATGACATAAGAGTCGAGGGTTTCTGTACAAATTGTAAATAGCCTTTCGCTCTCTGTATTTTCCCACCACCAACTTCAGAATTTGAAAGAGAGTATTCCAGTTAATATTGTCAAAAGCATTTTCTAAGTCAACAAATGCTACAAATTTAGATTTGCCTCTCCTTAACATATCTTCTAAGGTACGTCGTAGGGTCAGTATTGCCTCCCGTGATCCAAAATTTCTACAGAATCCAAAGTAATATTCACCAAGGTTGGCTTTTACCAGTTTTTCCATTCGTCTTGAAGTCCGAAGGTATTTAGCCGGTCTCATGCGCCTTGCTAAGCAGATGAGATATAGGGGCAACTAAATGAGTAAATATAAATTTGTAAACGATCTCAGTCCTGAGGAGATTGGCTCCCTGCAGTGTTATTTTACATATAAGTCGAAATTGTTCATACTGTCACACAGTCTCATTCATATTACACGGTAATAGACTTTACCGTTTATTGCTGCTAATTACGTCTGCAAGCACGTCACTCATTCTCCCATCAGTTCGACAATGATATCCTGAGAAGGAAATGTGTTTCCACCAGGACCAGCCCCCAATACACGTAGTGATGAGGTGGTGTGGTTTCCAAACGGAGTGAGATTTCTCTTCCCAACATCCCTCATTCGGCAGCGGATCTGAATAATTTTGAAGACGAATGGACGTGAACGGAACGGATCATGCAAGAAAACTCTCCTAGCCCAGCGCCAAAAAATTCGTGATCGATTTTGAAGTGTCACCTTAGCTGCCTCGAAGGAGTTGGCACAAAAAGAGAGCTTTTATTCACCTCTTAGACTCTGTTTCCCACCGATTTCAGACAGTCACTGAAGTTAAAGACCTTTGGCTCGGATATTAAATGGTAAATGAAGAAGGTACAGTGCCCTTTGGGGCACCGAAAATATCTTGATAAACGCTGTGAAGACCTAATAATTCCGTGATTGCTATTAATTACACAAATTAACGTAAAAACCCAGCAGTTGCACTACTGTAGTTACGAACCGACTTTTTTCGCCAGGCATTTGGTTGCTAGATCACCGACTACGCCATTGACCTACGAATTCATTGCGCTGCAGCTGCCAACCATTAGGTACATTTTACCGCTCCTTGGCTCTCCATCACGAAATTAATTGCCTTTTGTAGGCTTGAAACGCTACGAGAGACGCGGCGCGGTTTGCTTGAGTGTTTTTAGTGGGTGCTTCCTGATGCCAAGTGTCAAAACGGTGTCAATCCTACTACTACACACACGCAATTACAAGTGTTCTTTACTTTTATGAGCAGATCCATACACCCCCACTTTCTAGTGATGTGTACCTTCATTTCGTCGGCCGCAAGCTAGTAGACCATTTGGATTACATTGCTTAGGGTGAAAGGATGGAGCGCACGGTACCAGTATCTTCACAAAAACCACATGGGAAAATTCTATTTTTCAGGCGTTCATATCTCAGTGTCTGTTGAGCACAAAGATAAAGGGTCGAGTGTTTTTGTTTTGCCTAGGGCTAGCGACCATTTGTGTACCTATAACAAGAACGTGCATGCTGTACGTACCCTACAGTACAGGGTCAAAATTTAAAAGTCACACACTTCGTTCAGCCAATGAAAATCAGCAAATAAGTCTTTATCTACGGGGGGTGGGGGGAGAGGGGGGGGGCTTAGAAGACTTATAAAATTGCCATATGTTCATGTGTGATGAAGTGTTTCATTTTGCAAGAACTGATTGACTTTCCAGGTTATAAGGTATCGTAAAGTCTCAAACAAAGCATCCAGGCCGTAATCGATAAAAAAGGGGAAGTGCAACAGTTCTCAATTGTAAGTGAAATTATTCTGACTGCTGATTATTTCGCTCCAAAATAAATGAGTCTGACTGTAACAGACTGAATAAAATTAGCTTCAGGTCGAAACGTCTTTGTTGGTCAACGGCACTCTTGGTGATGAATTACTGTGTAAGGATTTAATGTTCATAAAAAAAAGATATTTCGTTAAAAGTTTAATGGACTTTGAATTAAGACTCAGGCTCGACTTTCAACAGTAACATAACCGATGATTCCGCGTTTTGGTGCTCGATCGTTGCATCACAAACCAGCCACTTCCAACTTAATTTAAACGATCAGAGGTGAATTGCATTATTTATTTAAAAGAAGAATTGAGTGAGAGGTTTTTCCTTTTTTACAGATTAAAACAGGTTTAAAATATATTAAACCTGATACACAAGTAAAGACAGGATTCGGTTACGATTGTGGACGGGGCCGTAATCAGCTACTAGTGGTTGCCTTTTACAGTCACACAATTTATTTTAAGCCAGTAATTCCAAACTCAACAATAAATAAAAATTCCTCACGTTATCAATGAAGGAATAAACAACTGTGCAAACAATAGTGTTTTCAGTGAGTTATAATTTATCAAATCACCATTACATATAGATAAGCAGATAATGTTTTAAAAGCAAGCCACTGTGATCTGGGCAGAAGGCCTTACACAATAAGAATAGCCATAAATTAAGAACTGTTTAAAACTCGCTGCAACTTACAAATTACAGGTAATGAAATATTAAAGGCAAGTCGCCACAAACACAGTAGAAGGCATAAGAGGCCAGGAATGGCAGTAAATAAGGTTTTAAGGCTTACTGCTAAAATAGAAATACCAAATTTGAATTTTAAGGCAAATGAGCAAAATCAAGGCTGAAGGCCTTACACGACAGGAACGGCAAAAATAGAAAAAATTTAGAAACTTACTGTAAAACAGCAAATACATGAGCAATTAAAAAAACAAGCAACTGATCACCAAACTGGTGAAATAAGATGATGGTATACCTTGTAACACAACCCTTAACATCCACTGAACACTACACTGCTAGATTTCTTCCAGAAGGCGACCAGAACTATTAACCAGACATATGCAACCTTTAATGTATGCATTACAAGGTATTGTAATAAAGAATACAATAATAAAACCCAAGGACCAGTACATAAGTCCCTTAAAGGGTACTGAGGCAGATTATACCCGCAGAAGGCGTGGACTGAAGGAGCGTTACACTGAACTACTGGCCATCAGACCTCCTTTTAGAACACACATTTCTTACAAGAACCAAGGGGCCACAGACGGTGCTCCAGGAATCGACCTCTAAGTAGGTCCGGCAACAAACTCTTTCGCGAGTGAGGAGAAAGGCAGCCAAGAGTTGCATTCGCTTCACAAGTTGGTAACTCATACTAGTGGCAGTCTAACGAATGACTAATAATCTTACTGAAGCTACCTGATGTCCGATAAACCAAATGCAACGATGGAACATCACGCCAAAGCCGGAACCGGCGGTCTGCACTACGTCCCAAGAATACTGTGTTTAGAGCGCCCGGAACTAGAAAGGAATCACTACCAGCAGAGTAGAAGAATCGCCAACCAGCCTACAATCAAGAAAGCTGTCAAAATACACACATTACCGGACAGCAGCGGCAAGGCGAGGAAACGTACACACCCATGGCAGGTAACTGGGGCGTTAGCGGAAACCAGGCTAGAGAAATTACCGCTGGTTGAATTTAACAAACTGCAACAAGCTGAACACAGTAAATAGTAATAAGAAGTCGAGGAAAGCTAATCAGATCCGCCTTCCCCAAACACTCCACTCGCTGTCTCGGCGACACTACGAGCAGCAACACTAACCCATGTCACTGGAGAATCGCGAGATATCACAATGATAGAGGTTTGTTTACTTGGATTGAAATGCACTCATCTTAGAGCTTGCTGGATCCAGTTTACGACGAGGTCGTATACCCTCGTGACCACAGCCCTTCCATTGGGCAGTCCATGCGTGCCGCCAGCAGTACCGGCGTGTTCTGGCACTGCGTGGACGTGGCTCCTCCTGAGTCCGCAGCCGAACTGGCCCACTCAAACGACCAATCAACACGAGGAGAAGACAAACAATCGCAATCATGCCAACTAAACAATACCGTGTGGCCTCCAACAGAGGACGGAAACATACAAATAGCACCAACGCGAGCCGCAGCACAGCTCAGTATAATAATCCGACTATTATTAGCAAAAAATATACGTATTATAACTCACAACCTTATCGTGACGCTACAAAAACATTTAGTGTTGCATCTTTCTCAGATAAAACGATTATCGGGGAAAAAATTGCTGTCACACATCAATGTGATAAAGACATTGATCATTACTGTACCTTACTTTTACGTAAACACAGACAAAAGAATTTCTTTCTTACTGTTCATTCAGTAGAGTTGACGTAAACTCGGGAACATATCAAATGAAATAATATTAATAGCTGTTACGTGGCAGACCACCATCTGGAATACCATTTGAAATTGTTACTATCACGCACCTTCAGGATCAGTTAATTTGGCACAAGAGTTAACCCACGTGACTTTATAGTAAGATAAGTAATGGCTCTTCTTGAGAAAATATCGAGAAATCAAAGACGCCAATTATCTGTACTGTCATTTCCATAGTTTATATTAATGGAAAATCGTCGATGGAGCAAAATGGTTCAAATGGCTCTGAGCACTATGGGACTCAACTGCTGAGGTCATTAGTCCCCTAGAACTTAGAACTAGTTAAACCTAACTAACCTAAGGACATCAGAAACATCCATGCCCGAGGCAGGATTCGAACCTGCGACCGTAGCGGCCTTGCGGTTCCAGACTGCAGCACCTTTAACCGCACGGCCACGTCGGCCGGCTGTGGATGGAGCATCTACTCCTTCAGTACGACAACGTCAGATCACACACGAAAGCTGCGATGTCTACAAAAAGCGGACACCTTGCGTTTCCTGTCATCCATCATCCTCCATACAGTCCCGACTCAACCCCATCCGATTTTCATCTGTTTCCATAACTTGAACAACACCTTTAGTTCAGGCCCAGGAGAGATTATGGTTTCACACAAAGTCAAACGTTCTACAGTAACGGTATCAACAAACTGGACCTCTTTGGGAAAATATATTCGTTGTCAGGATGGTTCAAATGGTTCTGAGCACCATGGGACGTGACTTCTGAGGTCATCAGTACCCTAGAACGTAGAACAACTTAAACCTAACTAACCCAAGGACATCACACACATCCATGCCCGAGGCAGGATTAGAACCTGCGACCGTAGCGGTCGCGCGGTTCCAGACTGTAGCGCCTAGAACCACTCGGCCAACCTGGTCGGCCCGTTGTCAGGATGACTACGTTGAGAAATAAATATGTATCCATGAAGAATAAAGATGTAGAAAGTGAATAACGTTGGTTTTATTTTAAAAGATACAGGAATTTTCACATGTAACATTCATTACGGCATCGTAAATAAATAACCATGGGAAGTGGCTCTAATTTACAGTCCAGACTCTTTAAATATGTATCTAGAAACGCCACTTCCACGTTTTCGAAAAGCTTTACCCGTTATCACGGTAGATCGTAAAACTGTGATTTTTGTATACCAAAAGTACCTATTTGAGGATGATCACTTCTATAATTACTACATATGTTCTTATACTGATGTTCTTGGGGAAATTTGGAAGTTTTTTCGATATCATAATCCGTTTCCTAGATCCAGACGTCCAAAGTTACCGTACTTATGCACGTAAAATAAGCACGTAATATGCGGTCTCAGGCATAAATGTAGTTTTAAGTAATGAAGTGAACTCGTGGAAGGATTCTCGGGTCACCAAACTAGGATTATAGTCGCCATTTTTGCACCAATAAAACTTTATTACGCGTTGTCTCTGCATAATTGGCACAGTGTGTCTTCATCTGGAAATTATTCATTTGTGCTATCTTGCAGCGTAATCTACTTAAGAAACAGTATCTCGTCGGACGAAATTCTTTGTACTGACAAATCAACCACCGAATATTTTGGTATACTATTGATGTAGCTTAGAAATGAGCTTCTTTCCGTTAATGGTGTAAAGAGAACTAGCATTGGATGGAAGAAGACTTTGTTTTAACCTTATATTTCAATGCAAATTTGTGGTTCATATGAGTCAAGGTATGTTCATGTGTCAGAGTATACGCACTACTGGCCATTAAAACTGCCACACCAAGAAGAAATGCAAATGATAAACGGGTATTCATTGGAAAAATATATTATACTAGAACTGACATGTGACTATATTTTCATGCAATTTGGGTGCATAGATCCTGACAAATCAGTACCCAGAACAACCACCTCTGGTCGTAATAACGGCCTTGATACGCCTGGCCTTGAGCCAAAGAGAGCTTGGATGGTGTGTACAGAAACAGATGCCCATGCAGCTTCAACACGATACCACATTACATCAAGAGTAGTGACTGGCGTATTGTGACGAGCCAGTTGCTCGGCCACCATTAACCAGACGTTTCCAATTGGTGAGAGATCTGGAGAATGTGCTGGTCAGGGCAGCAGTCGAACATTTTCCGTATCCAGAAAGGCCCGTAAAGGACCTGCAACACGCGGTCGTGCATTATCCTGCTGAAATGTAGGGTTTCTCAGGGATCGAATGAAGTGTAGAGCCACGGGTCGAAACAAATCTGAAATGTAACGTCCACTGTTCAAAGTGCTGTCAATGCGAACAAGAGGTGACCGAGATGTGTAACGAATGGCACCCAGTACCATCACGCCGGGTGATACGCTAGTATGGCGATGGCGAATACACGCTTCCAATGTGCGTTGACCGCGATGTCGGCAAACACGGATGCGACCATCGTGATGCTGTAAACAAAACCTGGATTTATCCGAAAAAATGACGTTTTCCCATTCGTGCACTGAAGTTCGTCGTTGAGTCCACCATCGCAGGCGCTCCTGCCTGTGATGCAGCGTCAAGGGTAAGCGCAACCATGGTCTCCGAGCTGATAGTCCATGCTGCTGCGTACGTCGTCGAACTGTTCGTGAAGATGGTTGTTGTCTTGCAAACGTCCCCATCTGTTGACTCAGGGATCGAGACGTGGGTGCACTATCCGTTACAGCCATGCGGATAAGATGGCTGTCATCTCGACTACTAGTGATACGAGGTCGTTGGGATCCAGGACGGCGTTCCGTATTACCCTCCTGAACCCACCGATTCCATATTCTGCTAACAGTCATTGGATCTCGACCAACGCGAGCAGCAGTGTCACGATACGATAAACCGCAATCGCGATAGGCTACAATCCGACCATTATCAAAATCGGAAACGTGATGGTACGCATTTCTCCTCTTTACACGAGGCACCAGAACAACGTTTCACCATGCAACAACGGTCAACTGCTGTTTGTGTATGAGAAATCGGTTGGGAAATTTTCTCATGTCAGCCCGTTGTAGGTGTCGCCACCGGCGCCAACCTTGTGTGAATGCTCTGAAAAGCTAATCATTTGCATATCACAGCTTCACGTCTGTAGCACGTCATCTTCATGGTGTAGCAATATTAATGGCCAGTAGTGTAAATAAATTGACAAAACTTTACTGATCTACAGAATTCGTTTCATATAATCAGCACACCCAACTGTAGCAGGGTAAAGAAGGGAACCATCTGAAAAATGCTCCTACAGACCGACAAAAAAACGAGGAACCAGCTGCCGCAGTCCTCATCCCTCCTACGTTGACAAAAATTTTGACGACCGAAGATATTTGTGCTTCATTGTGTTGAACGAGTATGGGAGAGATCCATTGACGGTGAAGGACAGAGGAGAAAGTTCTGTGGGAAAGACAGAGAGAGGAGACGGTGGGGAGAAAGTGGCCGTCAAAAATAATGAGAGATGACAAAAGGCAATAGCACAGGGAGCCGAAGAGAGAGAGGAAAGATTGATGGTGAGTGAAAGACGGTGGCAGTGAAAGAGAAAAGGAGATGAATGAAAACAGGAACAGTGGGTTGAAAAGAGAAGAATTACGGTTGAAATTAAAAAGAGAGATGAATGGAGATTTTACGTGGGCATGGGGATATGGACACCCAGACCGATGAACTCTAATAACTCAAAAAAATTTGCCAACTGGGCATATCCCCTCTCCCCTCTAATTAAAGTTTCCCCGTACAGGAGTCAAAACTCCGTTCGAAATATCGCCGAGAATATGAGTGGAGAGGAAGCAATGGAGGATGGAAAGAAATACAGCAGACAGTATGAGAGGAAGAAAGAGACAGTGGCAAAGGAATGGGACACAGACCGTGGCATTAGGACAGCGAGACATGAAAGTGGCAGAGAAGGACACAGTGGTAAGAAAGAGCGAGAGAGAGAGATTAAGACAGCGACAATAGGAGAGACAGAAAGGGGAGAGTGACAGTGGAATAAAAAGGAGACAGTGGGAGAGATGTGTATGTAGATGTGGCAGTGAGAAGGAGATGCTGAGTATGAATATATCGCAAGAAAGAAAGGCTGGGTAAAAAGGTATTAGAATGTTCTGTGTTGTAAGAGCGTGAATGTGACAAAATGTTTGGTGAAGAAGGGGAAATCAGGACTGAGGCCGCTGGCTTCCCCTTTTCTGTGAGTCTTTTAAAGAAATTCCCCTTTTTTGCGCTCCGACAAGAGCTTTTTCAAGCTGCTTTGGTAATATATTCATAATGGTGTACCAGCACACTTCTATTTGGATATTCGGGAATACGTAGCACAAGTCTTCGGCAAGAGGTGCAGTAGTCATGGCTCGCGCATTCTATGCCCTTCGAGGTACCCGACGAGAACTCGTTGGATTCGCTTATGTGGGAATATTTAAAAGATTTCGTGTATAGTGTCGATGAAATCCGGGAAGGCATTCTAAATGGTTGTCAGTGCATTCCGGACACGCCTGGCACTTTTGAAAGTGTATGGGCATCGATAAGGTGTGCTGAGGCTTGTCTTCATGTGACCATGTGGAGCACTTGTTGGAATCTGCTTTTCCTCATATGCATATCTGCAGTTTGGTTCCTCGGGGACTGCATTATAAGCAATCTCTGTTGATCCATCATGGACAGGAGACATCGGCTGGTTAATTAACTATCAATATGAATACAATTCACCAACCCTCTTGTACTTTAAGATATTATTTCATTTTATTCTGAAGGCAAACAGTTTCAGCATTTCATTATGCAACGTTCAGGCCCCATACGCTTCTATTCAATAAACGAACTTGTCGTATGCCATAAATCACTGGATATCGTGAATTCCAATCTTTATACAATTGCTTCATTCAAAGACGTGACAACAACTCACGTCTTCGAATGAAGCAACTGTATAAAACGATTGAATTCACCATATCCAGCGATCTATGGTGCTATATGACAAGATCGTTTATTTGGATAGAAGCGTATGATGCCTGAAGATAGCACAACGAAATGCCGAAACTGATAGCCTTCAAAATAAAATAAAATAATATCATAAAGTACACGGCTGTTGGTGAATTTTAATGTAATTGACATCGACATTGTTCATGTACTCACTCATAATACGTTATATAGGAGAAATCATTAGATTCTGGCCCTGTGGTTGTTACGAATGTTTGCTTGTTTAATTTTCCTCCACTCGAGCCATTCGCTTGTGCCAGTAATAGTCAAACATCTTACTTAAAAAATACTTTTAAAAAGTTTGGGGACAAGTTAGTTACATGAAAACAAGAATTAGTCGTATAAACATGTGCCCTAAAATGCTTAGTTTTAGAGTTATTAATGATAGTTGTCCTGCGACCCTCTAGGTAAAACCCATCAACTTCAATTACTTATGCATCCATTTGACTCATTGTATTCTAGGTTACGTGTTGTCAGGGAGACTTGTTTACATTCGCCATTCGTCTGTCTTTAACGTGTCCATTATCTACATGAACTGCACTAGCGAATTTACTGAAAGTGCTCCGTCCATGAATGGCAGGATATTCATTGTGTGAGCCGGCAGACATGATTTTTACGTACGGTCGTGTAAATGGTAATGAACACGAGAATCCGTGACTGTATCAGACACCGTTTTCAGACCGCAGATTGCCAAGTCATCCAACACTCCACGCTACGTATCGTCGAGCTACCCGTACACCGTCTGCTGCATCACTGACTAACGATCGAAGAAGACCACCTGTTGCTCGTTCACCTGACCAGGAAGAGCACATTCTACAGGCTGTCGAAGAGGAGGCACATGTGGTGCAAGACAGATGGACCTGGCATGTGTAGCACGTTGAGCATGGATGATACTTAACGAGCAAATCATATATCCGTATCATCTTAAACGTCTGCAGGCCTTATACCTGCTGACGGTTTCTTGCACTAGCTGCCAGTCCTTTGTCTGTCCCTTTTTTTTCAGAAGCAGCGATGTTAGGAAGAAATGGAATTTCCACAACCAATACTCATGGGCCGATTGTAATCCTCATGCTACGGTATAGGCTAGACGTCACCAGCAGTTTAAGATTAATGTGTGGGTTGGAACTGTAGATGACTTGTCTGGAAAAATCACACATTCTCCCTTCTGTCTACAGGGACTTTATTTAGAACATCCTACTGTAATATATGCCTTGAAAATAACAAAAATACCTGAGGTTTACGCATGATGGAGCTCCAGCATATTTCAGTCTCAGTGTTTGAGATTCAGTGACTGGTATCTACCATGACACATGGATAAGTAGAGGAAAAGCAGTTCCATGGCTTGCATTTTTCGTTGTTTACAGATACTTGACGACTACGTTGAAAATTAGTACAATGTCTCTGTATCGCTCTAAAATGTAGTGCAGCATTGAATAAAAGTTACTTGGCCGTCTACAATAATGTGCAACTAACTTTTTAAAGTACTTTCGTATAAAGCAGCCGGGCAAAGAGGGCCAAACTGGTATCACGATGCAAACAAAACAACACCACACACGGTGACGAAGTGATCATATAAGTATGTGGATGAGCAAGTCACTCCAGGTATTCTTGTACTTGCTTCCATAATTGTCTAATTTAAAAAAAGAAAGAGCAATAACATATTTTGGGCTGTGTTATCAATGCGATCCGGCTTTGACCCACTCATAATGCGGTGGCCGTGCGGTTCTAGGCGCTTCAGTCTGGAACCGCGGGACTGCCACGGTCGCAGGTTCGAATCCTGCCTCGTGCATGGATGTTTGTGATGTCCTTAGGTTAGTTAGGTTAAAGTAGTTCTAAGTTATAGGGGACTGATGACCTAAGATGTTAAGTCCCATGGTGCTCAGAGCCATTTAAACCATTTGAACCCACTCATAATAAAGTTTTCTTTTAGCGAAGATCTGAAAGTTTTCGTGTGGTGCATCATTTTGGCTGAATGTTGATTTATGACGCGAAAGGAAAACATCCAGCTACGTGTGTCAGCTTCGAGCCACAATTTGCTTTTGTTGCTTGTGAGCACGTTTTCCACCAAATTATATTTGAAGGAGCAGAGATCCCTCCTCACAGAGAGTCTTTCCGCAAATTCATATGTAAGTTTGATTAACGTTGTAGAACTCTATTAGAAATGCAGCTGCATGCATGATTCCTATGACGTGCTCGTTTTCTTTGTCATAATGCCTTAGAGCAAATTTATAACTCTAAAACAATCACAATCTGGCACTTACTGAGATGTTGACGTCGATATTAAAGATACGGTACTGATAAGTTGCATGGCATCCCCCCCCTCCCCCCCCCCCCCTCTCGCACTACCAAGAGTTCGCCAGTAATGCATTCCTAGCACGCCAGTCTATCTTTACGATATCTTGTTAGCAGTAGTGGCAAACACTTGAAACGTTGTTTATGTCATACGAACAAACCGCGCTATTCGAAGGACTCATACATGCGACCTTCGCGCACCGACATCACTGTTAAGTCGCGCTTAAGCAGCTGATTTATAAGGTGCTTAAAGGCGACTGTACAGGTTGTGAAACATGTTGTATACTAGTTAGCTTCACCGAAGACCCAGACAGCACTCAGTACAACGTTCTTGAATGCTTCTGAAACGAATATCTCTATCCTCGAGATACAGCCGAACTCCTAAGTATCTGTATTACATATCAAAAGGCCATATAGTACCTACAAAAAATTTCAGACTAGAATAAATATAAGACAGTAGTTTGCGAACACGTTACAAAAGCGATCATCACAAGTGACTAAAATCAGCTGAAACTCTATTAGTAATGACGTTGATGCGATGACATATTTCTCCTGACCGATGTAAAAATTTTGGTACACTGATAAAATACCGTGTACAGAGGGCAGAACTAGGCTGGATAAAGACGCTAGAGATTTAACTCATCCGTAAGTCAAATATCTCCTTGATGAGGTAGCAGTTGACGCGAAATGAAAGGAGGAAAAGTAGAGCTTAGAACATAAAGGACAATTTTGCAAGGGGGGAATAGTAGAATTTAAACAGAAATAAAGAAAGTGGTACTGAAAATGTGAAAATCAAGGACAGAAGAAGGCAAGAAAGCAAACCGAAACACTTGCCAGCATGAGATTATACAAGGTATATCAGAAAAACGTTTACAAACTTTGAGGTCATGTTCCTAACACCAAAACAAGAAGAAAGTCGAAATATCCTTCATTTCCGAGCTGTTAATGGAAGTTTAAATTTAGGCGACAGGAGCTCGACACATAATCTCCCAAGAAATGCTCGAACTCCTCTTCTTGCTTCTAAACACTCGTGCAACCGTCAGATTTTGGACTGTTGCACTATTTCAAATACTCATGGTTTTGCAAGTTTCCATGACTGTTCGGTTGTGAGTTTCTGTGTCCTGGTGGTCTGCAACATAGAAACTTGTTTAAGGGGCCGCCAGATATAACGGTTCAGAAGACTGTTCCTTGATTTGCAGGAACCATCGGCTGTACATTGGGACGCGAAACCAGATTTTCCGCACTACGTGAGCAGTGACCATAACTCCATCGACTACACGCGTGCGAATTACGGCCAGACTGAACTTCCATATGTTGCCGCCCACGAGTCACAGCCTGTACTCGTACGTTACGTATATTCTCGTCCAGGAAGGACGTATTTATTGGGGCTCGAGGGCCTGCTACTGGCTAACAAATAAGAAATAGCAGTGCACGTGTTATTAAGAAATATGACGTATTGTTCCTTCGGACCTTCACGCCTATCTGTGCGGCTTTTGGCACATTGTTGGCAACATTTTACTATGGCTGGATGCTAAAACGTATTTGGTCCATATACCGCTAGATATTCACGGTACAGTTTAGACCTTTTCCTCACAAGAATCGCACTATCCTGCTTAATTCATCTTTGGTGTGCGTTCCAATTAGCAGCGGTATTTCACTTCCACAATGTGATCCACCTTTTGAGCGCACTACAACAGAACTGTATCTGCAGGAAACCCAGAACGCGTACCCTCTCCTGACAACGCGGCATTCAAGGTTAGCAAGAGTCTTAGCGTGGAACGACATGTGTATCACTATTTTTGAACTCCATTCGTAAAATTTTGATATATTTAACCTGTCACACTAAAATTATACATAGACTATTTTTATTTCTGCCTTAATAACCTTACACAATTGATGTCGTAAAAACAAAACACCATTACTAACCAGCCCTGAGAATATACACGTCACTTTGGCGTGATAATTTGAAACTTTACTCGTTACACTAACACCTCGTCTGTTCTGTAACTGATACAATCCACAAGGAAATCATTGCGGCTTTCAACACAAGCTGAATAGATAATCTTCGATACAGCAGAAAAATAAGCGCAGCTACCACAGTGTCGTTAGCAAACAGAAACAGTGAATAGTTATTTACGTAACAAATGTCAAGTACCACTTCAAAAAAGCTGGAGTCTCAATTTTAAACGATTAGTTCTTGAGCCGTGGGGAGCTGGCGCCAGTGTTATTTTGTTCACGTATCGTTGAGATCGATTGTGGTTGTGCTAAGCTATCTTTGCTTTTCGCGTGTCTTATCTTTCGGGTTGGAGGACGAAGGGATTGGTTTTTAGCCTTCGAGGGGTAACCCTCCAGATCTCGTGACATTCGCTGGGAGATTAGTGTCAAAGTCTGTCAAACGAGCGTGATGACCGTTATAAGAAGTTAATTTGAAGCGTAACGGTGAAGCTGTGAAACTAGCCCCTTCGTATTGTGTACGTGATATGAAGTAAGTGGTCGTAATTGTGTTTTGTTGACGAAGCCCTCAGAGGCATTTAAATTTTTCATAGTCGAACTTTGAGATGGTGTGCAAGAGTTCAATTGGCCTAGTTAAATGGTGGCCGTTATCTGAAAGTTTTCTCAGTGGTTTTACTAGTGTTCTGTGTTTTTTGTAATCAAATGATTTTACGTTAACGTTTTCAAAGCCTGCACCCATTTGTCTATGTGTAAAATGCTTAAGGTCAAAGTTGCGAATTTGTCCGTAGTGTAACTTGTTCCTTTCCATGCTTACCCATATATCGAGTCAAAGATTCTGCAGAGTGTTTCTATGTTTCAGAGTTATTGGAATGTCTTTGTGATTCGCCCAAAAATCTTTGATTGTGCCAGCGCCTTGGCCCTACCGGTAGTTGTTCACATACCGCCTTCCGAAGTTTGGTATTTATCTTCCTTTCACCAAGGTGGGTTAAGCTGGTAGATATATAAATATATATTGTATGTAATCGGTTCTTATAGGAGCCTGTTTCCTTAAATATTTGCGATTGGCAACTGGCTAAACTTTAAATTTCATTGCATCTGCTGAGTTCCTTGCGCAGCTCTTTCTAGTAGTCTTTTATTAACACGTCTGAGCACGTGAACATTCGTTTTTTAAAGATCAACGTTTATGCCATAGTTTTTAATGTAAGTGGTTCTATCATGTTATGTAATTGAATCTAAGCTTGGCACTAGTGGCGAAGTGTCATTAAGTCACACTTTATTGGTAACTTTTCATTATATGCATTTTGAGGGAAATCCTAAATGGGGGTTGGAATTTCAGAAGTTTGTAGTAATTCTGTTTTCTTAACAACGGAAAATAAAGCAAGGGTTATTAGTACTCGGAAACGTTAAGATGTAATTGACCTTTTAACAAGTGCTTCTTTAACGAATTGAAATAGTAAGTTTATAAGTGGAATTTTAGTGAAGATTGATAAGTGTGGGCATCTTAACGTAACAAGACGTTTTAAGGAGTGAAGTAATTGAAAATTGCTATGCTTAAGGTTTCTATGAATGCCTGACACATTAAGTTTTTTATAACTTTTTCTTAAGGGACGTTGGGTTTCTAACTGTATTTGCAAAGCTTTACCTATTGGCTCGTCCACAGTTTGTAATTGTCAAATGCCTTAAAAGGCGTAATGTCAATAATCTGTCTTAATTATAAATTGTGACTACGAACCGCGATTCCATCCCACTTTCTTTTTTATGACCTCTTAGGTATGGTGTGTAAGTGTGGTACGAAAAGGGATCCACATACCAATTTGTGAGAGACTAATAGTGAAGTTACTAGAGGCAGCTAGTACCTTGCCGATATGTGACTTGACCACTTGTATATTCATAATATTGTGTGTCTTTTAGGATTGTTAAAACTGAAAAATACTTTGGACCGTATCTACATTTACATGAGTCTGTCTTTTGCTACCGCATTGTGCGCAGGCTCGGCAGGGTTAAGTGCGAATTTGGCATGATTAAGTGGAAGGGGTGGCCGAATCCCCTTCCTGCTGCCACTCCATACCCCTCCCCCCCCCCCCAGGATGGAATTAGTGTACCCCAGCTGTCTGCATCTAGTGTAAATCGTGAAATAAAGTGAATGTGTTTCAAATGTCTGCGAGTTGTATAACTGAGGTGGGACGTGGGGACCAGCCCGGTATTCACCTTGTAGGATGTGGAAAACCGCCTAAAAACCACATCCAGGCTGGGTGGCACACTGGCCTTCGTCGTTAATCCGCCGGGCGGATACGATCCGGAGCCGGCCCGCCTACCCGAGTCCAGGAAGCAGCGCGTTAGCGCTCTCGGCTACCCTGGCGGGTCACATACATTTACATGAGTATTCCGCAAAAAACCGGATGGTGTGTGACGGAGGATACTTCTGGTACCATTATCTGATCTCCCCCCCCCCCCCCCCCCGCTTCCCTGTACCACTCGCGAATGGTGATTGGGAAGAACGACTGTCGGTAAATGTATTAGCTGTAATTTTTCGAATTTTCTTGTTGTGGTCATTTCGCGAGACGCATTTGGAAGGAAGTAATAAGTTGGCCTTTTCTTCCCCGAACGCCTCTCTCTCGTAGCTTCAATAACATAACACTCTGCTGTCCAGATCGCTTCTCTTGTAACCTTTGACACTGGAGTTTGTTGAGCACGTCTTCACGCTATCGTGCTGACTGGACCATCCCATGTGCAAAGGCTGCGCTCTCCGTCATGTTTTCCTCTATCTTTTATATCAGTCCTACCTGGTAAGGGTACCACACTGACAAACAATACTCAAAAATCTGTCGAACAGGTGCCTTGTAAGCCTTTTCCTTCGTGGATGAGTTGCATTTGCTTAAGATGCTTCCTATGAGTCTCAGCCTGTCATCTACTTTTTGTACTATTTTTGTAATTGTCATCTCACTTATGGTCGCTCCGCAAGAGTACTTCCATGTTCTCGCCAATTTGTTATCAATGGTGTAGTTGTACAGTATTGGATATCTCCTCCTACGCATGCACGATACCTTACATTTATTTACATTCAGGGCCAACTTACAGTCCCTCCACCATTCATCAGTCCTTTGCAGGTCGTTTTTCAAATCGTTGCAGCGCTCTGGCGTAGCTCCGTTCTTGCAGATAGCCGCATCGTGTTCGAATAGTCTGTAGGTGCTTCCGATATTTTCTACATTGTATACACTAAGGGTCCTATCTCACTTCCTCTGAGTACTCCCGAAATTCTCTTTACAAATATCAGTTTTGTCCTGTTAAGAGTGACGCCTTGACTTCTCTTTGCAAGGAAGTCTTCAATCAAGTGGGTGTATCGTGAAGGCTTAGAATTTTTAGGTGTAAATTTCAGATGAAAAAGGAAGGGGAAAGATGCTCAAATAAGGTAAGAAAGGGAAAAAGGTGCTGGATTGTTCGTATAATTCAGTGATTTCTCTTCCTCTGTTCTAGTTTATTGAATTAAAAACAAGTACATCAAATACCACTCATCAAAAGAAGAAATAAATATGAAGTTATTCTACTTCAAGACATTAAGCATTTGTACACATTTAGAAGTAAGTCTGTTTCTATTAGGAGATAGAATGCTTTTGTAGATGCTAGAGTTTCTTTCGACATCCACAGAAACGGGTGTGGAAAACTTTGTATTCACTCGGTATGGCAACTGTACAGATGTGCTGAATTCTTCAATGTCTGGATTCGTCTGAACACTAGTCTCAAGTTAGACTTTGGCGAATCCAACTAACTGCTTCCTCACGGAAATAAAAATATACCTTTTTTTCTTTCCCACACCTTGTTCTTCTAATCGTTTAATAGATACAGTCAGGTACTTGCAACTTGGACACAATATAGTTCTCTTTGCAAATTGTATTTTATTCGGTAACAGAAGTTTATGAGCCTTGGCAATTACACCTGCCACGGCTTAAGCCAAAGAAACCACAAACTCTCTAATTTTGTCAATGTTCTCACGCAACTTAATAACAGACCCAGTCCAAGATCCCCAAAGAGTAATGACCGGGAAAGGGCTCGGCAAGTATTTTTCGTGTAGGCAACAACACTACTCGGAGATTTCACTAGAATCTTCTTCAGGGCAGGGATGAATTGATTTGTGATGTCGTATTCGATCCTTATGGATTCACAAACCCTGTGAAGGGCATGAACTAAGCTGGTCACATGCTTCAACCTAGAAAATTAGTTTCATTTGATTAACAGCCTAAACCATGTATGAAGCCTCGTCTGTAACCACAATAAGTTATCCTAACTCGATACCAGTAAGCCATAACTGATTGAATTACAGCACTGCCATTGGCTTTCTGCAATATATACATTTTTAACAACATTGGCTTCATTTTCTTCCTTGCTAAGAGAAAAACTAAAATGTTCAAAACATATCGTTCCATTGAGTCTATAGTACCATCCAAAATTATTCCCACATCGCAATCAGACACTTTCTCCTTCATTCTTTGTATGGTTTTTGGTTAACAGGCTCCGCGTAGTTTTTTCTTAATGTACTGTCATTGCGTATCCACATTTTTGTGTATTTTTCAAGAAATCCATTGAAGGCTGCGTGGTTCACTTTACTGAGTGAAATTCCTGCTTGTTTAAGAGCTGCTCACAAATCAATGTTTAATTCCTTCAGATTTTGGTTTTTTGAAGAAATATGTTGAAACACCCTTCGTAATAGAAGTTGTCGCGATATTTTACTTAAGAGTCTTTTTGGTTTGATGCTTAAAACTGAAATTGTGTTGTGTGATGCGATCTGGTGTTTTTCATGTACCAAACTTCCTGAAACGCAGATAGTACTTCGCATAACAGTTCCAACAGTGACTGCGAAATCTTATTTCAATTCCTGAGCCAGAACCATAAATCAGGCACTGGCCACCTTTGGAGTGATAAATTACAGTAATGCACTTGTTAAGTAATGTAACAAAGAGCTAACACCAGTTCACTTGTTAACTCAGTGGGACTGTCACACAACACTGCTGCACCCACTGGATCACTTGCTGTCCACACTCTCTCTTTTATATCACCGCGACCATTACCAGAATGTTCTCATTCATCTGGAACTGCAGTCTCAGCGATTACTAGTATCTTTGAGATGAACCGAGTCTCAACTGTCGGAAACACGTGGGTGCGGTTACTGCCGTCTCTGTGTGACCAGCCTCAGCCCCCATGCGATCATAATTTTTTATAACATTGTCGAAGAACAGCGAAATGATTTAAGAACAATCTTGATCGCAGCTTATGTTAACTTCTGACCGGTTTCGGCCTTTTAATTACGGGCCATCATCAGAGTTTGCACTGTAATAACAAAAGTAACAGTGCAGTTTTATACAGAGAAGCATTATTGTAAAAGTGTGCTCTAAAATGATACATCATTACCCATCTGGATGACAGGTATGGCGCCTGACCCACTGTGGATGCCTCAGTCACCGTAACTGATGTTGATGAGTAAGGAGCCACGAGTGAGCGCCCTGTTTCAATATACAATCAGCCGTGACTTTTCAAAGGAACCATTCTCTGCCTTGCGCGATTAAGGGACATCTCGAGAAACGTAAACCTCGATAGCTGGAGGCGGATTTGAACTTCCATTGTTCTAACTACTGCGCTACCTCTTTACATAGCATAGGTACGTATATCCTAAATCCAAACCGCAATGCGAATCGGAGTTGAAAATAATTTATAAATGCGACAACAACGGCTGAACAAGATAAACGCAAGACTGATAGTAACGACAGACAGAAGTTGACACTAGGATTCCAGCGGCGGTGCTGAAGCGAGCCACATGTCATGTGGAGGAGACATGTGACGTTAGTGGTAGGCCGCTTGCATGTCTGCGCTCTTATCGACACCCTTCTACTGTCAAAATATGATCGTTTTAATTTTCTTCTGTTAGAAGAACCTTTCGATGGTATCAACAGAAACAGGAAGAAACCTGAAGTGAATTGTCGTGAAATCCTAAATTCAGATGGGAATGTATGTAGCAAAGATAAGCTATACGCTAATTGCAGCAGCGTATTTATTGCGTAGGGAACTCCGTAATATCTAGTACAGATTCCTTGCGTGGAATAAACTACACGAGTGTTAGAATAAAAGATGGGTCTAGCATGGAAATAGAATGCTTTTATAGATGATCTACCTTAGGATCAGTGCTGGAAGGAACTTCATAGAGAACTTGCAGAATATCGTAAATAAGTTTCCTATTAAAACAGGGGGAGACTTTAAATCGTTATTTATATAATTTGGTAATTACATGGCTAAGACTAATGCCATAGACACGAACGACTGATAAGAACATTTTTCCGGATAAGCAATTGAATCTGTCAGGAAGAACGATTCCTGAGGCCAACATTTTAGACCTGCTAACTACAAACGGAACAGAACCCTTCGAAAATGTGAAGCGACCATGCAGTGAAATGATGTCAGTGGAAGTCTCAGCGTAGTAAATTGCATTTGTGTTTTTAACAAGTGTGAAAGTGTAATTCCTTGTACAAGAAATAATCGATCTTGTTTTGTTTACCAGATTCATTCTTTGTAGGTCTTCGGTTTTGTGTTAGCACCCACTACTGCGCCACACTTTTGTAGTTTTGACCATAGTAAGACAAGCACTCGCGCTCGTATTTCCTCGTATATGAAGATGCGGTGAAGTGCTGTCAGTCAGAGTCTCTGTGTAGACAGTTGCGTTTGTGTCTTCAACAAGTTCGGCATGGTAAATCTTGTAAGAGAAAAAAGGGACGCTTTCTTTCAACGTCTCTGCGATGGAGGTCAGAACCGTGACACCAAGCATTGAATCAAGCAGTTTTCTTGCGGCTGGCTGAGGAAAACAGTTCAGACCCATCGCCTCTCAGAATCGACACGGAGGTCACTGAGAGTAGCATAAAGCGAGTCAATGAAACAACCCCTTCAAACTGGGCGTTGATTCCCAACCACGTCACTGCCAAAGACCACGGTCCGCAGCTCGAGGAGCTACTGAACAAAGTTCTTGACAAGGTTCGAGGTAGCTGACACCCCTGGACGACTGGAGGCTACTCTAAGGACATTGTGGGTCTGCAACCACTCTGAACATGATCTGGCCCCTTTGCAGTGTAGTGCGGCAGCAACGTTTGCTCTGGTGTACATGGTGGAATCATTAGGGAACGTTGAATGCCATTGGACGAAATTTGAACGTGATCCCAAGCAACAAAATGTGTGTATGCTTTATCACCACTACATTAAAGTGTGCATGAATAAAACCACAAAGATTCACTCTGACACCATCCTCCTCCCACTCTCCCCCCCCCCCCCCCCCGTTCAGCATCAACCTCGGTACCACCCTGCACCTTTGTTGAGCACACTACAGTTATGGCTATCAGAAAATGTACACTAATTCAGCCTTGCGACTGCTCTAGCACCTGGAGGTGAGTAAACTCACCTTAAGGCTGTCGAAAGGGTTGTCTAAGCGTCAGGTGCTAGGTCAGCAGTGAGGTCAAATTGATATAGTTCCTGACAGACATATCTGTAATGTGCTGAATAAACAAGCGTGGGTGGTATCGAGGGTGTTGCCGTCTTAGACGGATCCTTTGCCGTTTTTCACGCACATGTTAATGCTGTAACCCTGCGTGATCGCGGCACACGAGGGCGTCTCCAGACTGAAATCTCAGGGACTGCAGTAGAATGGTGTTCAGTGATGACTCCGGTTTCTAACTGAGTCCCGATGACTAGTGATAACATTTCTGGAGGCGCCCCAAAGAGCGATGTGATAGCAGCCTGACTGTAGCCCACCATATGGCCCGACAACGAGAAGCGGTCGTCTGGGGTGCCATTTCTTTTCATAAAGGAACGCCTCCATCCCTGGCACTCTTATAGCATAGCGTTAAGTCGACGATCTTCTACGCCCCGTTTTCTTGTCCACAGTGCCAAGCCACCGTGGGCTTACATTTCACCTAGATGATAACCGCCTGCACATGGCGGGAGTTTCTGCTCCTCGTCTTCATGCTTGCCAAACACTACGTTTTCCAGCAAGGTCGGAGGATCTCGTCCGAATTTAGAATGTTTGGAGAATTTTTGTCACGGCCCTCAAACTAGATCAAGAGTTTGACATGATTTGGCTCGATATCCCTCACAAGGAGATCAAACAATTCTATCAATCAGTATGAAGCTGTGTAACTGCTTGTATATGGGTCAGAGGAGGGGTGAGCGTTATTGTCTTGCTCAGTTTGTGAAACTCTTTCTCGTGAATAGATCATCCAATATTCTGATATTTTAATTATTTGTTTGTCGGTTAACATACATCGTATATACACTTTTCTGTGCCATTCGGATAATTTCTGCGTTTTTCCTCCTATAGTGTATGTGCGCACGTCATGATATCATTTCCCGGTTCAGGTCTGTACAAGAAATGTTGGCTGGTGACAGGATAGTGTCATTAGCAGCTCTACAAGACGTGGCGATCCTCAGCTACCAATGTACACAGTAGCGATTTTTTAGATGTCACTGAGTAGGCATTCTCCCGTCATAAGGCAGCCCGCTGTGTGTGTGGGCGCAGGAGATGCTGGCCGCAGTTGGCGAACAGCGTTGCTTGCAGCGGTCAACCGTCTGCGGGCTGCGTCCTTGGTGTGTAGAGGAAGTGGTGAAACTGGCGCGTCGTATGGGACACATAAGACGATAATGGTTGTGCCCATGGGCTCTGCTGATGAGGTGCTATCCTGCACATTCGAAGCGGAGGAAACTCTCTAACCGCAAGCTGAGTGGCAGGTGGTAACTTGTTCGCACCTCTCGGGGTGAAGAGTGAATGTAGAGATTAGATATCGGGCTTCGACCATTCACCCTTTGAATGGATGCGTGGCCACATCTTCAGCTGGCTCCGATCGGGCACATGTGAGGAGGCTTTTACTACGTAACGGGAGCTCCGATATTGGGCGCATTATCGAGCCGTTTACGGAAATAGTACCCAAGGCTGGAAAAACAATGTGCGCTCGGTATGTCTGCTGGAGGCTGTCAGCCGCGATTAGTGTCGAATAAGGGGTCTCAGACAGTGGCTTCATGGACTGCGTGATGATACTGGCTGCAGATTTCAAGACTTGCGTTATGGGTTGGAGAATTGTAGCATGCCCCTTATTAGGTCCGGGGTGGACTACACAAAAGGAGCAGCTAGTACATTAGCAGAGTACTTATGGAGAGCACATGCTTTATTTTTGACAATGCGGTAGTCTGAGTTCCTCTGATGCTTGCCAGTCAAAGCACAGAGAAAGAAATCAGATCGACTACAAACAACAGGCGTTTCAAATGTTAATATTTTAGCAGTAAATTTCAAGAACATTCCTAAAAAAGAATCCTCAATCTTCATCTTCAGGAAGACCACTACGCTGAAATTATGCTCGGAACTAATAACTAGCTGTAACCTGACGTGGAGACCTTTGACATATTTTACGAATGTGTATTAAAAAGAGAAGTTAAACGCCATACGAGGAGGAGTGTCCATTGCAATCGACAAAAGTATTGTCTATTGAGATCAGTAGTGAGCCTGACTAAAGTTTTCAGTACGTGGGTAATTCGCCTAGATAAACGCAGGTTGATCGTTGGATCTAGTGCTGCCACCCTGTTCCAACAGAACCCTATAAAATGCACTCGGAAGCCAAAGAAACTAGCACACCTGCCTATTACTGTGTAGTGCCACAACACGAGGTGGCATGGAATCATGCCTGAAATAGCGCCGGAGGAAACTGACATCATGAATCCTGCGGGGCTGTCCATAAATCCGTAAGAGTACTACGAGGGTGGAGATCTCTTCTGAATAGCACGTTGCAAGGCATCACAGACAGGCTCAATAATGTTCATGTCTGGGGAGGGGGCCAGCGGAAGTGTTTAAACTCAGACGAGTGTTCCTGGAGCCACTCTGTAACAATTCTGGACGTGTGGGGTGTCGCATTGTCCTGCTGGAATTGCCCAAGTCCGTCGGAATTCACAATGAACATGAATGGATGCAGGTGATCAGACAGGATGTTTACATACCTCTCACTTGTCAGAGTCGTATCTAGATGTATCAAGGGTCCCATATTACTCAGGCTGAACACGCCCCACACCATTACAGAGCCACCACCAGATTGAACAGTCCCCTGCTGACATGTAGGGTCCATGGATTCATTATGTTGCCTGCATACCTGTACACGTTCAGCCGCTCGATACAATTTGAAACGAGACTTGTCTGACCAGGCAACATGTTTCCTGTCATCAACAGTTTAATGTCGGAGTTGAAGGACCCAGGCGAAGTGTAAAGTTCTGTGTCGTGCAGTCATCAAGGGTACACGAGTGGACCTTCTGCTCCAAAAGCCCATATCGATGTGTTTCGTTGAATACTTCGCACACTGACACTTGTTGATGGTCCAGCATTGAAATATGCAGCAGTAACCGATCTAACAATTGCGCCAGACGCTTGTTATGTTATTTAACCGTTGCCGACCGCAGCGCCTTTTTCTGCCTGTTTACATGTGTCTGCATTTCAATACGCATGTCTCTACCAGTTTGTATGGTGCTTTAGTGTAACTCAAAGACAGACAGCAGTCAATAGTGCGGAAGTATATTACTTGGCGTCGATAGTCTACTGAGTATATAAAAAGGAACGTCTATGGATTCATTGAAAGTGGTACAAATAGCCAGTCTTCTGAAGTATTTCGGAACACACCTGCAAAACACTGTCTACAGCAGATAGTTTGATGACCTACATCCAATGGAAATATTTTAGATCTTATACATACAAACTGGCTTGACTTCATCGACAGTGCCAGAATAAAGTCAGACATTAATGTTCATGATTGGCTGTGATGATCACTGGCGTTAATAAAACCATTACGAAGGCTAGGATGTCAGGGGATATTCTGAAAAATGTGAGTTAACATTAACACACTTTCAGAAGTAAGGTAGTCTCTCCTGACAGCATGAGGATGAATTACTATAATTTAATGATGTCGTGATATGTTCAGATAAATGGCGTAAATATTGGTCCATCCACTCCTCTAGATGGAATGGTAGCCAATATTACCATAATTAATAGTCCAAAATTATTGGTTTCAAGTTCCATATCTTAATTAACACAATTAGCGGCAAATGTTAGGTCATTTTCCGTAAACACTAAACTTCCCTTAGCTGTTTACCGTTTTAGCTGATTGTTCCACAAACACCCACCTTTTCATTGCAAGGTGCGAGTATATGAAAGTAATTAGCGCAGTGCATTATTTTAACCAAGCATGCCAATACCCTGTGTTAAATTTCCTCAGTGCATTATTAACAACATAAACACTACTGCTTCTACCTTCTGCAAGCACACTACACATTACCTCGTCCCTCTATTGCTATTTACAATTTGTTACAATTTTCTCCATTCCTAAGACACACATGTAAATACGATAAAGACCAATTCCCATAGCGTGATATTAAAAAAAATTACGATTCTATTTATGGTTAAACGACGCTAAACAACTACCAGAATGCATCATTGTAATAAATAAAGACATGTACAACGTTAAACAAATAGCACACTGCAACAAATATACACAAACCCACATTATTCCTGCATTACTCCTTTGAGTTTCGCTATATGGATGCCTTAGAAGAATATGACACAATAGGCTTGTAAATAATAACGAGGGGAAAATTCAAGTACGCATAGCCACAACACATTTCTAAAGCACGCAGGCATAGGACGGTACTAGGATAGACAACCACTGTACTTAAAAAAAAAGAAACAGTTAGGTGGAGTCCTGCACGAATTCTCAATGCTCGATGTAGCAAATATCTTATACGATTGAGGAGGCGCTGCCCTCTTACGAACCCTCGACCAAAGCCCTTCCATTCACGAGAATCCGCAGCACGTTGCGGCAGGCAACACGCGTCTGTGCTGCAACGCTCAGAGCAGAGAGAGGCAGTGAAAGCTCGCTCACTGATAGTTAAAACGATATACACTGCTCAAAGGAAGTTTGGAGTACTACCGTAAAATGTGGTCTGCGAACCAAGAGGTGTCACTAACGTTGTTGTTGTTGTGGTCTTCAGTCCTGAGACTGGTTTGATGCAGCTCTCCATGCTACCCTATCCTGTGCAAGTTTCTTCATCTCCCAGTACCTACTGCAACCTACATCCTTCTGAATCTGCTTAGTGTATTCATCTCTTGGCCTCCCTCTACGATTTTTACCCTCCACGCTGCCCTCCAATGCTAAATTTGTGATCCCTTGATGCCTCGGAAAATGTCCTACCAACCGATCCCTTCTTCTAGTCAAGTTGTGCCACAAACTCCTCTTCTCCCCAATCCTATTCAGTACCTCATCATTAGTTATGTGTTCTACCCATTTAATCTTCAGCATTATTCTGTAGCACCACATTTAGAAAGCTTCTATTCTCTTCTTGTCCAAACTACTCATCGTCCATGTTTCACTTCCATACATGGCTGCACTCCATATAAATACTTTCAGAAACGACTTCCTGACACTTAAATCTATACTCGATGTTAACAAATTTCTCTAATTCAGAAACGCTTTCCTTGCCATTGCTAGTCTACATTTTATATCTTCTCTACTTCGACCATCATCAGTTATTTTGGCCCCAAATAGCAAAACTTCTTTACTACTTCAAGTGTCTCATTTCCTAATCTAATTCCCTCAGCATCACCCGACTTAATTAGACTACATTCCATTATCCTCGTTTAGCTTTTGTTGATGTTCATCTTATATCCTCCTTTCAAGAGAATGTCCATTCCGTTCAACTGCTCTTCCTAGTCCTTTGCTGTCTCTGACAGCATTACAATGTTATCGGCGAACCTCGAAGTTTTTATTTCTTCTCCATTGATTTTAATACACACTCCGAATTTCTCTTTTCTTTCCTTTACTGCTTGCTCAGTATACAGATTGAATAACATGGGGGAGAGGCTACAACCCTGTCTCACTCCCTTCCCAACCACTGCTTCCCTTTCATGTCCCTCGACTCTTATGACTGCCATCTGGTTTCTGTACAAATTGTAAATAGCCTATCGCTCCCTGTATTTTACCCCTGCCACCTTTAGAATTTGGAAGAGAGTATTCCAGTCAACACTGTCAAAATCTTTCTCTAAGTCTACAAATGCTAGAAACGTAGTTTTACCTTTCCTTAATCTTTCTTCTAAGATAAGTCGTAAGGTCAGTATTGCCTCACGTGTTCCAATATTTCTACGGAATCCAAACTGATCTCCCCCGATGTCGGCTTCTACCAGTTTTTCCATTCGTCTGTAAAGAATTCGTGTCAGTATTTTGCAGCTGTGACTTATTAAACTGATAGTTCGGTAATTTTCACGTCTGTCAACACCTGCTTTCTTTGGGATTGGAATTATTATATTCTTCTTGAAGTCTGAGGGTACTTCGCCTGTCTCATACATCTTGCTCGCCAGATGGTAGAGTTTTGTCAGTACTGGCTCTCCCAAGGCCGTCAGTAGTTCTAATGGAATGTTGTCTACTCCCGGGGCCTTGTTTCGGCTGAGATCTTTCAGTGCTCTGTCAAATTCTTTACGCAGTATCGTATCTCCCATTTCATCTTCATCCACATTCTCTTCCATTTCTATAATATTGTCCTCAAGTACATCGCCCTTGTATAGACCCTCTATATACTCCTTCCATCTTTCTGCTTTCCCTTCTTTGTTTAAAACCGGGTTTCCATCTGAGCTCTTGATATTCATACAAGTGGTTCTCTTTTCTCAAATGTCTCTTTAATTTTCCTGTAGGCAGTATCTATCTTACCCCTAGTGAGATATGCCTCTACATCCCTACATTTGTCCTCTAGCCATCCCTGCTTAGCCATTTTGCACTTCCTGTCGATCTCATTTTTGAGACGTTTGTATTCCTTTTTGCCTGCTTCATTTACTGCATTTTTATATTTTCTTCTTTCATCAATTAAATTAAATATGTCTTCTGTTACCCAAGGATTTCTACTAGCCCTCGTCGTTTTACCTACTTGATCCTCTGCTGCCTTCACTACTTCATCCCTCAGAGCTACACATTCTTCTTCTACTGTACTTATTTCCCCCACTGCTGCCAATTGTTCCCTTGTGCTCTCCCAGAAAATCTGTACAACCTCTGGTTTAGTCAGTTTATCCAGGTCCCATCTCCTTAAATTCCCACCTTTTTGCAGCTTCTTCAATTTTAATCTGCAGTTCATAACCAATAGATTGTGGTCAGACTCCACATCTGCCCCTGGAAATGTCTTACTTTTTAAAACCTGGTTCCTAAATCTCTGTCTTACCATTATATAATCTATCTGATACCTTTTAGTATCTCCGGGATTCTTCCATGTATACAACCTTCTTTTATGATTCTTGAACCAAGTGTTAGCTATAATTAAGTTGTGCTCTGTGCAAAATTCTAGCAGACGGCTTCCTCTCTCATTTCTTGGCCCCAATCCATATTTACCTACTGTTTCCTTCTCTCCCTTTCCCTACACTCGAATTCCAGTCACCCATGACTATTAAATTTTCGTCTCCCTTCCCTATCTGAATGATTTTTTTTATCTCATCATACATTTCATCAATTTCTTCATCATCTGCAGAGCTAGTTGGCATATAAACTTGTACTACTGTAGTAGGCGTGAGCTTCGTGTATATCTTGGCCACAATAATGCGTTCACTATGCTGTTTGTAGTAGCTTACCCGCACGCCTATTTTTTTATTCATTATTAAACCTACTCCTGCAGTACCTCTATTTGATTTTGTATTTATAACCCTGTATTCGCCTGACCAAAACCTTGTTCCTCCTGCCACCGAACTTCAGTAATTCCCACTATATCTAACTTTAACCTATCCATTTCCCTTTTTAAATTTTCTAACCTATCTGCTCGATTTAGGGATCTGACATTCCACGCTCCGATCCGTAGAACTCCAGTTTTCTTTCTCCTGATAACTGCGTCCTCTTGACGTAAGAACATAATAAATTACCCAGTTAGAGCCCATATAGTGGACGGCGTTTGCTACTGGCATGCGTTGCGACAAACCCGCAATCAGGCAAAAATACCGCTGCCCAGAAACACACCGCGAATATTCGAGAATCAACAACAGCTTCTTTCAGTTTGTGTTCAGCACTGCAGTAACTTGCCACATAGAGGTATACAATGCTTTTGTAGTGGCCTTACTTTCAGCAGGTCACGCAGGGATGTTGCCGAACGGTAACATGTCACTCAATGTGGTGCGTCTAAGGTGTGGAGAAAGTACGGAGAGACGGGAAATGTGAACGATAGACCTCAAATTGGTTTCACTCGTATGATAACAACAATGCAGTACCGTTCCCTCCAACAGTCGGCTAGCAGTCGCCCACCATCAACAGCCATAAATATCGGAAGTGACTTCTCCTGGGGCAGCAGGAACTCGTATTTTAGATCACACGGTGCACAGAAGATTGCATCAGCGTGGTCTTCAAGAACAATGAGAAGTTTTCCACTGAACCAATGGAACCGACACAATCAATGGAGCTGCGCTATTTCACATCAGCATTGGACAAAGGCAGAATGGAGTAATATCATATTCTCCGACGAGACCACGTTTGGTATGACACTGCACGCTAGGCTTTTAGCTTTAGAGAAGCTCACCAGAAACACCGAAACCTTCAGGAAGTCCATCCATTTGAAAGTGGAAGTGTAATGTTCTAGGCGGCCATAACGTTACGTTGGAGGACCCTTCTAATTCCCATCTACGACAATTTGACTGGTCCCAGACGCCTCCAAGAGATCCTACAAACGATGATCATGATCTACATACGTGAAGTGTGAGGCCATTTCATCCTATAAGATGACAATTCAAGACTGCACAGTATTCTAGCAGTGTCTCGGTACCTTCAAAGCTGCAACATCAACCGAATGCATTGCCCAGCGCAGTCCCCAGACACGAATACAATTGAGTATGCATGGGACCTGTTGAAGGTGGCCACTGTACAACGTCCGAATGCACCTGACAAACATCGGGACCTCGCTAAGCAACCATTGAGAAGAAAGGCCTCATCCCCAGAGATAAATTTGATAGTCTCATTCGGAGCATGTCTCGCTTAGTGGTAGAATTCATCCATGTATGGGAAGGACACATTCAGTACCAAATACAGATAACCTTCATCGAGAGAGCCTGCTTAGTTTTTTAACGATTTTCTATAACTAACCAATTCCTTTCAAGAGGGAATTATGTTTATTTTGTTAATAAGGTATTGTACAACCCTCAATGCGTGTGTTATAAGATGTCATTTTAGTAAACTCTATTGTATTCCAAACTTTTGAGATGTGTAGTAACCAGATACCTGCTGCAAGACCTGTGAGTCGGCAACAGCTGTGAACCCATGCTAGCCACTTTGCTAGCGGAACAGAGGACCTGATAACAGTCGATGGACCCAGCAGCACCAGAAAAGAACACAGTGTTGAAAAACAAACTAAATATTTAATTACATGTCTCTATTTACCGAGAATGTTAATAATAATGAAAAAACGATCTCCACACACAAAATCGCTAAATTTGCACAGTAAGTGCCAGGTTTAGTTCCGTATGAAATCATATCCACACTGGTTTTGTATGACTATTTGACGCCCTTACCATGTTCGATTAATGAAACAGCTGTGGTTTTTCTGTCATAGTTTCGCAAGTATGTTACAGGACTACTAATAACAACGAGACAGTCATTGTCCATCACAGTGAGCTATCTTGTTCTACGTAAGGTTGCGACACTGTTTTTCCGTCTCTCATTTCCTACGCAGGTGGAGCGGATGGGTTCGTTGTGAAAGCGTTTAATTACAGACATTACTCGGCGAGTATGGAAGTGGAATGCTGGAAACGATTTGACACATATATGTAGGGCTTATTTCAATAGTGGTACAAGTCCATTACCTCCACTTCTCTGTCTATAATGGTTCAAATGGCTCTGAGCACTATGGGACTTAACAGCTGAGGTCATCAGTCCCCTAGAACTTAGAACTACTTAAACCTAACTAACCTAAGGACATCACACACATCCATGCCCGAGGCAGGATTCGAACCTGTGACCGTAGCAGTCGCGCGGTTCCGGACTGCATCTCCTAAACCGCGTGGCCACCGCGGTCGGCCGTCTATAATGCTTCTGAAATTAATGAGCCAAACGGACAGACAGGAAGATTCATCTCGAGTAAGAAGCCATATACTTGAATATTTCTGGTATCTCAACTGTAGATTTTTCAGCGCTCATTTAACTTCAGGACTCTGTATTTCAATATGAACAAAAATGGACTTGTACCACTATTGAAATAAGTCTTTCATATACATTAATGTTCTGGTGTTTACCTCGTCACCCAACTAATCACTTACGCCCATCCAAAATCACAGACATTTAGATAGCCATAAATATGAAACTTCTAAGGGCACTTGGCAGGCTAGAGAATAAGAAAAAACAAAAATTCTCGTACAAACCTTTATTAATATCTGCATACACGCACAGAAAAGACTCCTTCTTTAGACTTGTTTGGTGCAGTTTTAATAACGTCAAGATTAATTTTCAACTTATAATTTAAATCTACATCAGAATCATCTAATTGTTTTTCCAGCTAGTAATTGGGCAATTTCTCAAGTTCCAATACCTGTCTAATTTTTATCCTGTAAAATTATTCTTTTGAAGTTTTAAGAATTAACTTTATCCCTTCCTTCCTTCTATTAGAGACTGTTATCGAATTTTAATTTTACTTCTTATTTCCTATGTAACGCTACTGTTGGAAAGTTGCACATATTCCTTGGTGGCCATTGGTTACTCTCCCGTCCTACATTCATATGGAAATCCATGTAGAACTTCAAGTTTAAGACTTTTGCAACTGATGTTGGTTTAAATAATGGAACGTGGAAATTATGAACGATGGGACACATTAATGTATAAAGTGCATGCCAACTGGCTTTACCTTTGCTGCTCTAATGAGAACAGGAGGTGGACGACTACTATGGCAGTAGCCACACCGTGATTTGGTGCGCATTGTAACAATTGATGTGCTACAGTAGGCTCTGATGAACTCTCACTGTGTATCTCAAATCCTACATAAACCACGCAGGAAACCAATAACATCAACCTATCCTCCATGTCCTCCATGCCTAAAGTATCATGTAAATTAACGTGCATATTGCAAAAACAAACCAAATGTCCAACCAGAAAAAACCTCCGCAGACACACATTGGTGAGTGCCTAAGCCAACCTTTATCGATACTAAAACACCCACATGTGGATAGTGAATAACATTACGGCATTTTCTTCTTCTTCTTGCACCCAGAAATTGAGATTTGATGTGAGGCAGTCACACATTTCAATTTTGTTTAAACTTCCAGCAAAGTCCTGCATTGCAATGTCGGCCTGCTCCACTTGACATAGTGTGGCCTTAGGTTTTTTATATCTCCTCTAAATTGTTTCCAGCACTTCCCAGCTAAAGATTGTCCGACTCGTCTATTGCTAATACAGTATGGCCCGTGCGTAAAGTAATATCGTCCGGACATCATCTATCTAGAATGTTTTATCCTTTCACTATTCTCATAAACATGGTGTCACCTTTCTCCTGTACCTATCTAGTGTTTAAATTAATAGTGCTGCGGCTTCTTCCTCAAAATGTCCAACTGTTTTCTTGTATAACGCTTTTTGTTTTTACTATTTCTCTGTGTGCTGTCATCCATCTCCTTCAGGCTGTCCAGCGAAACCGAGAGGTAAACGAGGGCAAAAAACGGTGTGTTCACTGTGAAAGCTATAAGATTTTTACACAGCGGTTATACAGAAGTTTCAAAATAGCTCCAACAGCTGCTAACAGGCGGCGCCGTAATCGCAATACGTAGTGCCTGTAAACAGTGCGACGCAGCTTCCAGTGATCAGTTCCACCGCTCATACATGGAAGGAGGTTAGCGTACCCAAGGAAGAGGTTCAGATCAAGTGTTCCATCGAACCATGCGTTCTTCTGGTACTGGAAATCAGCAGGTTAGACTGTAGTTCTATGACAACAACGCAAAGTTTTCAATCACGATGTAATTTTCCAAAATGATCGTACCGGAAATCCATTCGCCAGATTTTCTCTAAATTCGAATCGACAGCAGCGTGGCCCCAAACGGACTGTAGTTACTCCTAAAAATGTCGCCATGCTGTGGAATTATTCAAAACATCCAATAAAGTCCATCCGATAATTGGAGGACAGACTGAAAGAAACGTTCCAGCATGCAGAAAATACTGAGACAAAGCCTACACGTTTCCATTCAAAATCCAAGGCCACAAGTCCATATCTGTACGAGCTGTCCGACAGAGGATGACTTTGTGAACCGGATTCTCACAATGACTGACAATAAAGGATTAGGTGCTGATCGCATCTGTTTGATTTGATGTTGATTGCATCTGGTTCACATACGAAGCACACCTACACCTGAATGGAGTAGTAAAAAAAAAGAAATGACGATTCTGGGGTTCCGACAGTTCGCATTTGAGTGCAGCGAAAGCAATGCATTTTTCCAGAGCTACTATTTGGATTACGGTATACTGCAGACGCTTTATTGACCTTTCTTTCATGCGTGAAACGGTCAGTGGTGAATGTTACCCTGTAAGTTTGGAACAATTTACCGCCATACAGCTTGCGTTGGAAGATCGACCAGGCACCGAGTGGTTCCTGCAAGATGATACTTCGAAAATAGAATTGTTACATCCGTTTATTGCAACTTTACTGCCGCAGAGATGGACTGGCTTCCGTATTCAGTCGTTCCGACTCTTTGTGACTACATTTTGTGGCCACATTGAAAGATACTCGCTACCGGAACAGTCCCATCAAGCAGGACTAGCTCGAATCGGCGATCTCTGTGGCTACTTAGTCCGCTTCCGTTGAGGCTCTATAGGGTATGATGGGGAGTTCCACTGTTCGTTTGCTTCGCCTCTGAACTGGGAGAGGTGGACATTTCGAGAAGATTGTAATGTTAAATAAAGAGGAGGAGTTTCATTATCCACGCTGATAGTGTACGAACTGCACAGCGTACAGCACCATCTATTAGCAGTTGTCGAAACTATTTCGAAACTTCTGTATAATTTCCGTATAAAATTCTTAGAGCTTTCACAGAAAACATATCTTTCTTTGTATTCGTCTGTAGATTATTTTTGCAATCACGGATTCCTCCGCTGAGACATTATATGCTAGCTCATCTAGTGATTATTTGGCAAATTTCGATTACTCCCTCCGCATAAAAACAGATATTCCTGCATACTCGCTTTCGTCTCTGTATTTATTCTATATTTTCTTCATGTTTTACATACCTTTTACTATATTCAATGTTTTTTCCGTATTTTACATGTGTTCCCCTATTTTTAACCATATTTTTCATATGTTTTCCGTATTTTACATACACTGACGGAAACAATTGTAGGCCAAAATATTATTAATGCATAGCAACAAACTTTTGGGAAAACATTTGTCGTGATAACATATTTAACTGATTAACATTGGAAGATCAAAGGCTAATATAAGGGCGAGATAAGCCATTTCAAGTGTCAAATTCTGGTACATTAATAACTGTTGTAACCACTATAAAGTTGAATACAATCATTCAAATATGCATCCATTGTGTTGTACGGGTGCGATAAGTTTGTGTTATCGAGTTCAGTGCCTGGTGCACTTGGTCGGTCAGTACAGCGACGATTAATGCTTTTTGTGGATGTCGTTGTAGGTTTCGTTCGCTGATGTCCCATATGTGCTCGATTGGAGACACGTATGGTGCTCGAGCAGCCAAGGCAACATATCGATATCCTGTAGAGCATATCGGGTTACAGCGGTGGTATACAGGCGACAACTATCTTGTAGGAAAACGCCTTGCATACAGGGTGAATGGGATAACCACAAGAGTGCTCTTGCTGTCATACGAAATCGGCACCCCTGACCATAACTCCAGTTGTAGATTCAGCGTATCTAGCACGCAAACAAGTGGCCTCCTTCCAACCAACATACAGCGATCATTGACACTGACGCCGAATCAGTTTTCATCAGCAAACGCAACATACTGCCACCCTGAGTTTCAGTGAGCTCTCGTTAAACACCACTGAAGTCACAAGTGTCAGTGGTTTGGGGTCAGTGGAACGCACGCTACAGGGGGTCTGAATCGCAGTTGCCCTCAGAAAAGCAATTCGTAAATGCTCGTCTTGACACTGGGTGACAACTGGGTTCTCATACAGCTGCTTTAGATGCAGTACTATCCGCCAGATCCATACGCCGAACAGGATGGTCTTCCCTCTGAGGAGTGCCACGTGTCCGTCAGGGACCTGATCATTTTGCCACCTTACATTCTCGCAACCACCGCTACCAGCTGTCATTTACAGTGACAACATTCCTGCCAAGTCTTTCAGCAGTATCGCAGAAGGTACATCCAGCTCCTCGTAGCGTTATTACACGACGTCTTTCAAACGCAGTGAGGTATTGATAATGGTGTCTTTGTCGCCTTCAGGACATTCTTGACTTGCATCAACTCACCACGTCTTATGTCAAAGGTAACCAACCCTCAGGATCGTTACTGTGTGTATTTAAAGCAAACATGATCTGCATCCACATATTGCCGCTACCAGTCGCCACTCTCATGCGACTGGTGCGGAAATTTGAATAGACATCGTGTTTCAGATCACAAACTCGCATACCGACTTTCTTTTATGTCGCACAGCTCCTACTTCTTGTTGTGATTGTTTTTTCCCATCATTGTATTTTTATCCATGTCATATGTGTGAATGTACAAGAACATTCATGCTCTTATTGATTGCCCTACCTTGCCTCAATAGTACAAGAATATCTTTGCTCTTACTGCTTATCCTAGCTAGATTCTTTAGCATGGAACAGTGAATTTGATGCCTCCACCATACTAGAGGCAATCTATGAAGATTGTTCAGTCAGTAACTTAGCAAGGATAGGACCTCAGTAAGTTGGCTGCTAAATCGATACCCATGCAGCTTGCCACTCAGCACCGAAGGGAAAGAGCAAGGGACAGAAAATTATCGTTATATATAATGATCCCACAGACTTTAGGAAACTGTAGCATACCGAAATAATGATTGTCGGTTAACCTACACGTTAACAAGAGTTTCCTGGATTTTCACATTGCGAGATATATATTGGAGAAACTAATATGTTACAGCTGCAATCACACTTCGCTTCTAGCTATGGTTCATACTTGGCTTGTCTAGCACAGCTGCTTTGGCAACTAACAGATCGTTACTCCATCAACACTGAAATTAGCCATACTAAATATAGAAAAAATGGTTCAAATGGCTCTGAGCACTATGGGACCTAACGTCTAAGGTCATCAGTCCCCTAGAACTTAGAACTACTTAAACGTAACTAACCTAAGGACATCACACACATCCATGCCCGAGGCAGGATTCGAACCCGCGACCGTAGCGATCACGCGGTTCCAGACTGTAGCGCCTTTAACCGCTTGGCTACCCCGTCCGGCTACTAAATATAGACCTACGTACAAAAAACCTTAGTGATTTTGCCTACAGTTCAACTGTACAGTCTTCCATGACGAACGAAACTTGGGTATACAAGGTGTATGAAAAAGGACGGTGCAAACTTACACGACGAAAAGTACACAATAATAGAACCACAAATGCACAGTAAACACGGGTCGGCAAACGACCCGCTTGCGAGATAGTCAAGACTGCAGGGTTCCACGCCGCCATTGACGGCATTGTTTGTAACATCGTCCGGTGTCCCCCTTACGCACTTGAGGCCGCCCTATGTTCGCTGTTACACAATGGAACACAGCCGAGAGGTGGAGTTGGAATCACACCACACACGCAAGCCGAACGTACAAGACGGATACAGTACACAGTCTCTAAGGGTATCGGTCGCATCTGAGCACTGCTACGTTCACTGTGTTGTAGTTACAATGGAACCGTTCTAACAATACCACCACGTGCAAAAAAGGTTAGAAATCAGATTAATAATGTTGCTCGCGCAGCATATGTTCGCTTTATCGGGCAACAACAAAGTTATCGACTGTGGATGGTGTCGTCAGAATGGAAATATGAAGTCACTGTAAAAAAGTCATTAATTTTGGTACTTATCTTGAATGGATTCCCACGCAGATTTCGTCGAAGTTTTTATGGCTCATCTTGTTGATTCTAGGGTGATTCCACTTTGACTGCTAGACGGTTCAGATCTGTATTTTACCAATATTTGAAGACCTAACAAATGCGTTTTTCAGGGAATTCATAATTATCAAACAATCCCAGATCAGAAAAGTGGTATGGTAGAAATAATTTTTGACTTGGTGTTCACGATCCACATTTTTATTATACTTTTTGTAAATTCACATATACTTCTTCTTAATTGTCACATCATCAAGAAAACAGTTTTGTATCAATCTTCATATATTTAATTTCCACTTTAACCAAACACATGACATGACTGTTCTTTTACACCGTACATTCACGAAGAGAATGCGGATATGCATTTCATGTACGGTAGGGCTAATGGAAATGCACGGGAGGCTGCGCGCTTGTACCAAGAAACATATCCTGATCGAAGACACCCCGAAAGTTGTACATTTGGGCAAGAAGGCATCAGCGCCTGAGGGAACATGTGGGTTTTACACATGGCAGAGAAGGAGGTAGGCCTGCTCGCATTGCGCCTGAGGTTGATGATATGGTGTTGGAAGCAGTGCGGCACGCTCCAGGAAACTCGAAGAGAAGAATTGCCATACATGTGCCTGTACTAACCCACAGTTGTGTATGGAGAATTTTACATTGCAGTTTGCTGTACCCTTACCACCTCCAACGAGTTCACTGTCACAATGATGCGGACTTAGTTCCTAGAGTGATGTTTTGTCAGTGGCTGCAACAGCAGGCTATAGTCGACCGTCGTTTCGCATGCAACATTTTATTTACAAACGAAGTGGAATTGACAAGCGATGGTGTGTTTAACTATCGTAATACACATTCGTGGTGTGAACTAAACCCACATGCTGTACATGAGTCACCACATCAGCAACGTTTCTCACTGAATTTGTGATTAGGGGTACAAGGCGATCAACTCATTGGACCACACATTCTTCCACCACAACTTAATGGACGGAGGTACCTTAGCTTTCTGCGGTGTCATCTTCCAGGATTGCTTGAGGATGTTCACCTTCTGCAACGTCATAGTACGTGGAACGTGCATGATGGAGCTCCGGCACATTTTGCTGCTGATGTGAGACGGCATCTAACGCGCAGATACGGCCAAAGATGGATAGGTCGAGGCAGGCCTGCAGTTTGGCCTCCGAGATCACCTGACCTAAATCATTTGGATTTTTGTGTCTGGGGTCACCTCAAAAGCAAAGTGTACAGCACATCCGTGAACACTGTTGAAGAACTGGAGCAGAGAGTTGTACATGCTTGTCAAGAATTCGGGAATGATCCAGGGGTTTTCGAAAGGATTCGAAATTCATTGCAGAGACGAGCACAGTATTGCATCCAGATGCAAGGAAAACGATTCTAACACCTCCTTTAACAGATGCCCCATACGTGAAATATGAACTAATTGCGATGCACAACCCAATAGTAAAGTCTAAATTTCAAATTCATGTGCAATAACTAGGACGATGTTTACAATGGCGTCAGTGGCGACTTGGAACCATACAGTCGTGATTATCTCGGAAGCGGCTCGTTTGCGGACCCGTGTTTACTGGGACATTTATGCTTCTATTACCGTGTACTTTCAGCCATGCAGCTTTGCGCCATCCTTCTTGATACACCCTATACAGCGTGAGTCACCTAACATTACCGCTGGATATATTTCGTAAACCACATCAAAGACTGACGAATCGATTCCACAGACCGAATGTGAGGAGAGGGGCTAGTGTAATTGGTTAATACAAACCATACAAAAATGCACGGAAGTATGTTTTTTAACACAAACAACGTTTTTTTAAATGGCACCCCGTTAGTTTTGTTAGCACATCTGAACATATAAACAAATACGTAATCAGTGCCGTTTGTTGCATTGTAAAATGTTAATTACATCCGGAGATATCATAACCCAAAGTTGACGCTTGAGGTCGGCTGCGGTGGTCTCGCGGTTCTAGGCGCTCAATCCGGAACCGCGCGACTGCTACGGTCGCAGGTTCGAATCCTGCCTCGGGCATGGATGTGTGTGATGTCCTTAGGTAAGTTAGGTTTAAGTAGTTCTACGTTCTAGGGGACTGATGACCACAAATGTTAAGTCCCATAGTGCTCAGAGCCATTTGAACCATTTTTTTGACGCTTGAGTACCACTCCTCCGCTGTTCGATCGTGTGTATCGGAGAGCACCGAATTACGTAGGGATCCAAGGGGAACGGTGATTGACCTTAGGTACAGAAGAGACTGGAACAGAACATTACGTCCACATGCTAACACATTTTTATTGGTCTTTTTCACTGACGCACATGTACATTACCATGAGGGGTGAGGTACACGTACACACGTGGTTTCTGTTTTCAATTACGGAGTGGAATAGAGTGTGTCCCGACATGTCAGGCCAATAGATGTTCAATGTGGTGGCCACCATTTGCTGCACACAATTGCAATCTCTGGCGTAATGAATGTAGTACACTCCACAGTACATCTGGTGTAATGTCGCCGCAGGCTACCACAATACGTTGTTTCATATCCTTTGGGGTTGTAGGCACATCAAGGTACACATTCTCGTTTAACGTACCCCACAGAAAGAAGTCCAGAGGTGTAAGATCAGGAGAACGGGCTGGCCAATTTATGCGTCCTCCACGTCCTATAAACGCCCGTCGAACATCCTGTCAAGAGTCAGCCTAGTGTTAATTGCGGAATGTGCAGGAGCAGCATCATGCTGATACCACATACGTCGACGCGTTTCCAGTGGGACATTTTCGAGCAACGTTGGCAGATCATTCTGTAGAAACGCGATATATGTTGCAGCTGTTTGGGCCCCTGCAATGAAGTGTTTGTTACAACACGCAACTGAACGTCGGAGGTTTCAAGCGTCAACTTTAGGTTACAATATCTCCGGATGTAATTAACAATTTACAATGCAACAAACGGTACTGATTACGTATTTGTTTATATGTTCAGATGTGCTAACAAAACTAACGTGGTTCCATTTAAAAAAACGTAGGTTTCTGTTAAAAAACGTACTTCCGTGCATTTTTGTATGGTTTGTATTAAACAATTATACTAGCCCCTCTCCTCACGTTCGGTCTGTGGAATCGGTCAGTCAGTATTTGATGTGGTTTACGAAATATATACAGTGGTAATGTTAGGTGACTCACCCTGTATATGCGACAGTATTAGAGTAAAGAATCTCCTGGCTTTAGAAAACATTGTTTCATCAGCTTTTAAATAATACCTATGTTATCTTTGTTGGAATCTATTTTAACAAAAATCGTTTACAATGCATCTCTCAGGGCCCTTTTTCGTAAACCGAGCACTGCTGTGTGTGATACTGTCTCCCACCATTGATCTCCCACCATTGACAAATGTGACATTGAAAATAATGGTCTTCCAACGAACAAACTCAAACATCCCATACTGATTTTGTAGCCATTATAGTATTAATAATGCACTATATTAATCGTTAAGCATTAAACTATGGGACACTGACGGATGATAGCTAGCTATTACAGACAGGAAAAGCTCAGATGATGCAACACCAGCACTATAACCTACCGCACAGCACTAAAATTAAGGGGGATCAGTTGTGGGTGACATGATGTGTATGTCTCTAATGCGATGAAGACATTCTATAAAATCACGTAAAATATCCACTATTCCGGGTGCGCTATTTTCCACCACAATCAGCTCGTACTGCATCGGAACAATGGAATCTGTTTCATGGATCTCCACACAGTTTACAAGCAAACAATTAAAACTGTAGGAGGACAGAGCATAGACAATAGACTCTCCTCAGTCTTGACCATCTCAGAGATGTACAGCGGATCACGCTGTGGGTCATGTTAAGTGAAATGTGAATGTATGTCTCTAACGCATAATATGCAAAAACAAAGAAAAAGGTCACTTTAATGACTCCCACCCCATGTCCCAGCTTATTATGGGAGGGGGGGGGGTCAGAAACGTACTTTTTATTAATTAATTTTAATCTGTTACGGGCAGTTGTCATATTCTAATGGAGGCAGCATTGTTTTCATTTTTTCTTGCTTCATAATCTAGTACATTTCCAGCTGAGCTTTAGCTTCCGCACATCTTCACAGCTCTTATGGATGAATTTATCCCTCCACAGTTTGGGGGAAAAAGCGATCTCAATTCGATATCAACTCCCAGGTTCGTTATTCATGCAGCACCCATAATATCCATACTTTTTCTTGTTACCCATACTTTTTCCATATTTCCATATCTTTTTCATATTTTACATATTTTTCGTATTTAACACACTTTCAGCATTTTACATATCTTTTTTAGATTCTTTGTTTGGTTTTCTTTCTGTTTCAGCGATCGTGAAACTGCGGCCCGAATTAACTTTCGTGCAGCCAGCAGTTCTTACCCGTGTTTTATAACAATATGCTTGTAGCAATGAACAGCTGAATCCAGAAACGTCAACTAACGCTAGGAAATTCTTAATTATTTTTATTGCTTAATAACAAAAACAAAAGTACATACAGTGGCGGTAATATTTTAAATTGCGCTTAATTTTGGTTGACGTTTGTGAACTCTGCCATGAGTTCAGTAAGGTTTGCTGCTTACGTCAGGGGCAGGTGGCCACGGCGGGATAATACCAGCGAAGTGAGAAGGGCAATATTTTATTGTCTATCATCCAATGCTGACAACTCATGAGCGTGCGCAACTGACGCCGACTGGCTGCTGTTGTATAAATGCCAAACGGAAATAACGCGGATTCAGTTCCCCTTCCCCCTAAACCCTCCAAATAAAAGCTTAATATAATACGTAAGACTGACTTCTAAAACCTTTTATATACTTATATATCCGCTATTCTATCCCTTCGTGAATTAATTACGTTATACTGCATAAAACAGTCTCTGCTCTGTTATATTTTACCTGGTACAAATATCAGATTGAAAACAGTCTGCTGCAGTCGCTTGACATTGTTTTAGACACTAGGGCATCAAGATACCTAGGAAGTGTGACCTGAAATCAGAAAAACGAATATGTGATCCTGTAGCGTAAGGCACCCGCCACAGCACCCGTTTTGGCACGGAAAATTTGGCACTATGTACACCTTCACAAAAGGCATGTAGCTCCAATGTATTATTTTCTTTTTCACTTAAAACTGTACGGTGTGATACCTTATAGTATATAGATTTAAAATTTGTAATTGTAAAGTTTCTGTCAACAACCATGATTTGGTGAAAATTGAAATTCCCTTTGGGTAGCCAGTTTACCCCACCTATCACCTACCCACCCCCCCTCCCCACCCCCCACCCCTGACGCCCCTTCCTATCCGCCCTGAGATGTCACCCTACACTGTTAATATTCAAATGTTTGACGACCACTGCTCTGATTGCTTACCCTCCCAGGTTTCATAAGTATACAGCCACTGATTCAGATCCCACCGTCAAGCCAGAGAGAATCTACAAAATGTCTGCAAGATCACGCGTTCTCTTCCAAAACGTCAATCATAAAAAAAACCTTCCGTCATCACACAACGTTAACTGCCAATGCCTACCGTTACAGATACTAAAACACACTTATCAGTTATGAATATCATTACCACCCTGGTGGCCTTTCACTTGCACACATACGTCATGGTTTGATGTTAGGTAATCACACATCTCCATTTTGTTAAAAATCCCAGCAAAGTCTTGCATTATATCCACAATGTAATGCAGTTGTCCAGTCACTTGATCCATCAGGGCATGCATTTTTAAAGTTGTTCAGCTCAACCTTGTATCACAATACCATAGACTTTTCTTATGTGTTCCCTACCTTAATTATGTAGCAGTTGCTGTTGCAGTGTGGCCTACATGGAGGGGAATGTGTTAGTTCCGTCTTGACACTATTAAAGCATGTATAAGGAGTGCCATTGCTTTCCTGCATCTATCGGGTGGCTAGATTAAAATCCGACGATAAATACCGATTACTCCCTCTGAATAATTTAATTTAACTGAGTGTGTGTGTTACGTGATTCATCTCCTACAAACGGTGTTCATTTTGGCTGAAGACAATGAGATATCTCAAACTACACATCGGATCAAATTACGTAATTCAAGGAACAGAATTTGGTACATAATCGTTATTTACGACATGCTACTCCACGGCCCTTGAATATCCAATGGCACATGGGACCCCACCTCCCTGCTGCGAGGGTAAGACTGTTCAGTATATGTAATTTCGAACTGGAAAACCAATTCTTCCAACATATCGAACAGAGTACTGCTCGACATGCTATTGTACTCGTGTAGCGAACTACGACGTATCATAACAGGCAGTACACCGCGATCAGACCTCACGTATCTGGCAGCCTTAGAAAAGATGACGGCTATAAACATTACAATACTAGCGCTGCATCTATTGGCTGCTCACTTACCTATAATTTGGAGAACAGACATGCAAGTGGGTGATGAATATGGCAACCACAGAAGAAAAACCTGAAATGATCCTAATTTACGGAGAGTGTAGGAGAAATGTTTAGGCTGCTGCTGCCTTGTATGCTGAGCGTTTTCTGGAGAGAGCACACTCCTTACTTTACAAGGTTGTGAACATCTTCGTGTCTGATAGCAACTTACAGACTGGCAAAAGGAAACGAAGGTATCTATACCACGTGTCACTGCATCAAGCACTTCATGGTGCTGATTGCTATAACCGGGTAGAATTTTGAATACAGCACGTCAATAAGTGCAACCACGCCCACTTTCCTTGCTAGGTACTATTTTCCCATGAGTCTGCAGTCACAAACCATGGCATAACACGCATCACTTGTGCCTAGACAATCCCCCATTGGATGCAGATATTTAAAAGATAAGGTGTACGAGCAAGTCCCAACAGGCCATGAAGAAATAATCCAATGCATCAAAAAGGCCTGTTCAGACATTCCCGTAGGTACTCTTGTGCCCCGTCATTTGAAAAGCACATCAATAAATCTACTGAAGTTGGCGGTACTACGTTTAAGCGCTTACTCTAATTGGGAAAGCAGAGTAGCGTTCCCATCGAGCCACGGCCATAGTGATGCGTAGAGCAGTCTCCTGTTCGATATGTCGGAGGAAGACAACGTTGCGAATCGGGTTTCCAATTAGAACCTATGAAATACCGGCCTTTCCTGCGCTCACAACATGGAGGGGTGTAAGCGTAGGCTTCCGCGGCCGTTGTCTTCTTCAATAAAATTCTTCAGGGTATCAGACCGCATCGTCATAATTTAAAATGCGCCAACGTTCCGGCCAGCGTTGCAGCTAGCCTTCATCAGGGCCTTACGTTAACTCAAGGCCCTGATGAAGGCTAGCTGCAAAGCTGGCCGAAACGTTGGCGCATTTTAAATTATGACGATGCGGTCTGATACCCTGAAGAATTTTATTGAAGAACATGGAGGGGGTTTCCCACGTTCCATTCGATATTTAAGGGCCATTGAGTAGCATATCGTAAATTACGATTGTGTTCTCATTTTTTTCTTCCGTTTACGACACCATCTATGGCGAAATGAAGAAAATGCTTCAGACAAAACGTATGTAGATTATGCCCTAGAATAGTAATCTGCAATATAAAAGGGGATTCCCACTGAAGACTTCAAAATTACCCCCGATCACCCACCCACTCAAGTGCTAGGGTACCGGGTCGACTGTGGTATCATTGGATGTCCACTTCCGAGAGAAACAATGTAAGAGGTATGCGCTGCCTACGATATGTAAGGTATAAGAGAATCTCAGACCAGAGAGCAGTGTTGTATGCAGTAGGAACTGTGTGTCAGTAGCAGTAAGTTGTTGCTAGCGAGCAGTCTGGTGTATCGTGTTGGCTGGGCCGCTCGTGGTGCAGCGATGGCGGAGCCTGAGCGTTATAGTATAAGATAAAAGCAGCCTCGCGCATATCTAGTAATGTTATGTGAACTCCCAAGTAAATCTTTTAAAAATGTCCTAATAATAATCTTTGTCATATAAAGTAATTTCTAACAAGCATTCATTTCAATTTAAAGAATTTACTAATTTCTCCAATCCATGATCATTCCGATTGTTGCAAAAGAAAAATCATGACAAATATATAGGCGAGCATTGCACAGAGCTGTGCCGGAAAAAGCTATTGTAAGAGTAGATAGTTGCCGACTTTATCGAGGTAAGAATTTTTGCTTTTTATTCAGAATGATCTTACAGGGCCATGACGCAGCACTGCTGTCGTCCAAAATTTACCGGGTTACTGAATTTATTTTTTTTATTACGAGGTTTAGGAACTTTTCTGTTTCGAGCTTACATTAAATGAGAAAAGAATTTTGTGGGTACATTAAACGGGAAACAAATTTTGTGTAGAGGTTAAATGTGAATGAATTTCTGTAGGAAGGTTATAAATGGGAACCAATTTTGTTCTGAGGTTACATTAAAATTAGAATCATTAACCAAATAATATTTATTTATTTTAATTTTTTGTGGGGAGGTTACACTTGGCGACAACCGACCAGGATCGTATTCTTTGTGAATTTCTGAGAATTTGTCATATATCTGCTCTTATTTGCTTAAATGTAGTTTGCATCTGGCGCAACGCATTTTCTAATTTGTCACTCTTTCTTTCACAGATCATCGGCAATTAATTGCTCTTTGTTGTAATTGTGTTTGTTCCATTTTTGCTTTGTCTTTGTTTCATTTTTGTGCTTAATTTTGATTTGTGAAAAAGGCCGCGAAAAACTTAACAGTATATCGCGATGTGCAATGAGTGAAAGAGTCGATTCGAATAATTTGAACGATAATACTTGCGACACTCAGTGTAATAATGATAATCCTCCATTTACAGACAATCAGTGCGTACCGATCACTAATATTGATTTCGATCCTAATGATGAGCAAACAAATGCAATTATGTCCAGAGTAAATGTAACAATTGATGACGCGGCACGTTCCGATACAATGAACGCTGCCCAGTTTGACACACCCGGTTTGCAAAATTTGAATTGTAAACAGATAAATGCTTCTCACGAAGATGAACAACGTAGTCAAAATACGTCAGATTTATTTGATTCCGAGGTAGTGACCCACAGTGCACACCCGACTGGTAAACCGTTTCAAAAATTACAGAATGACCAAACGGGCACAGAAAACGTGACGAATGCAGATACACCAACACACAGCATAGAAAATAGAGTCGCTAATTTTGGCTTGGATCAAATTATGGCAGTACTGTTACAGTCTAAGAAAGAACAAGATGACAATTTCAAACAACTTAGTGAAAATTTCAAACAGCAAATTAATGAATCGAACAAACAACTTAGTGAACAGATTACAGCCGTTGCCGTGCAATGTCATGATACTAAAGAACAATTACGTGAGGAAATTAAGGCTTGTGCTAGGAATAGTAGTGAAGAAATTAGATCTGTGGCACAAGAATTAAGTAATACACATGCAGCCACAACTAAAATACTTAGAGACCAAATTAGTGCAGTCGCTAAACAATGCTCTGAAAACGCAATACAGTTACGCGACGAGTTTAAATTAATGTCAGCAGAACTTTCACGTACACTGGATGCAAAATTAGACACGAAATTTGACCAACAGAACAGCCAAATTGACGAACGTTTTAATTTCCGCCTACAAAACAGTGAAACGCGTTACCGTAAATTTATACAGGATCAGAATAAAGTGAAGTGAAGCGACAAGTCATGGAAACAATTACAGCACAGAGACAGGAAGATAAGCGTAAATTGTTTACGAAAGCAAAAACATACGTAGACAACAATATTGCTACAGTATCAGACGAAATTAATACTATCAAACAGTTGAACATCGAATTATATGATGAAATCTCTGTTCTTAAAACAAAAACGGACACACACACAGTAGAGTTTCAGACAGTGACCGACAGACTTGAACAATTAGAACTAATACAGGATCCCGATGCCATCGAAGCAGACCTTAAAAAGTTGAACAAAACCACACGTAAAATACAAAAACAAATTAATGCTTGTGACACTAAAAACGATGGCCAGGTAAAAGCACTGACTGAAAAATATGATGAATTGGCCAGTCGTATTGACGTTGTCGAAAGTAATAATGACACCAAATCAGACGATACGTGACCAGTTTCGTTTAATCAAACACCCGAATTCCAAAATTTAAAGCAGACGATCATGAGATAGGTTCTTCCAATAATACATTACGTAGAAAATTGTCATCTTTACAGCACGAAGTGATGGAGATGAAAAATATTTCAGCCTTTAACACATCACAGCATACGCCACTTTACGAACATTTGTCAGACTCACACAGCCAGTATAATTTAGGTAATTTACAGAGAGTACGTGAGTTAGATTCCGAACAGTCACAAACAAACAGATTATCATACAATCCTGAACCTGTTCAGACATACAGAGACGATAATTTTGATTACTAGCATTTTCTATCCGTGCGAAAATTTAAAGTATTTAAAAATTACAGAACACAGATTCACCCATTGGATTGGATACAACAATTTAGCTTTGCTTTTCCACCGACTTGGCCCGTAACACATAAACTTGAATTTATTTGCAGTTTTTTGGAAGGCGAACCGACAACTCGTATGAGACCGATCGCGAGACTGTGTTATTCGGTAGAAGAATTTCAGAATGCTTTTTTGTCAGCTTATTGGTCGAAGACGACACAGCGCGGAATCAAGGATCAATTAATTAGCTTACCGAATTATGAGAACTCAAATTTTTCCACTGTCACGCAATTTTTTGAACACATGGTCCAACAAAACCAGTACTTAAATGAACCATACAGTGGATCTGCACTTATTCAATTATGTATTTCTAAATTACCACGATCATTAAGAGTGTCACTTTTAACGGGTCAGCAGAAAGAAAATATTTCGGCATTCAGAGATCTGTTACAGCTTTTGGTAGTTCAGCAATCAGATTATTCCTTCATAAACAAAAATTTTTCATATAATGACCAAGGTCAACAAGCATACAGCAATTACGATCAGCCACGCTATTTCAATAGCAAAGGTAATAGACGCTTCAGGAACGACAACCACCAGAACTCTAATAACAGACAAAATTTTAATTATCAGTATCATCAAAATTATCAGCAACAGGAACCACATTTTGGTAACAATAGAGGTTTTTCCCAACAACAGCAGCAAACCAACCGGTTAGCATACCTACACAACAATGTAATGTGCAAGGTCAACCAAGCTTTGGTGTTTCGTTGCGTGCACGTATAGCGTCGGCCATACCAAATAGTAACGCATAGCAGCAAGGAAATCACTGCGTACAGAAAACACACCATTTCAACTTATATCGCAATGCACCGTATAGAAATGACTATCATGACACATGTTATTACTTTTGACGACATCCGAGACACTCTTTTGCAGGAATAACCAGTTATTCAAAAAACCATTTCCAACCCTGTCATTGAAGTAAAGATTGGATCATCCAAATTTTCAGCAGTAATCGATTATGGATCACCTATGTCAGTTATAAATGAGGAAACTTTCAACGAATGTAACAAAGAGAATACCTATCCTACGTTACCATTAGGCAAAACTAAAGTAAAAGGAGCAATATCTGGTAAAGAAGTAGATGTAAAGTTACAGACACATTTATCATTTTGTATTGCAGGTCATACATTTCACTCAAATTTTTGGATTATTCCCTTATTGACAACAGACGTTATTTTAGGTACGATTTTCTGGTACAACACGACGCAATTATTGACTTTCAAAACTCCTATTTAATGTTAAAGGATGAAAATGTACAACTGCCTTTAGAATTTCAGCACTCTTTATCTGCAGGAGAACAAACAATTAATCGTACAGAGGTCATTTCCGCATCACGTAACATAGACTGTCATTCCACATTGTTCACAGATACGTACGTACACAACTATAACACTCCAGACGAAGCCGACTATGACGTTATACAAATGATTTCTGACAAGGTTAAACAGAGCAGTGCAAATACAGACGACGAACGCACGCAACTACGAAAAATTCTTTTACAGCAAGCTCCAGTTTTTGACAACGTCCCTGGTACTATGTCCGGTTTTATGTATGAATTTCAAGTTAAACAACACGACACATTTAAAGCCAAACATTATCCCATTCCGTATATTGACAGAGAACAAGTTAAGAAAGAATTGCAAGCTATGCTTGACCAAGGAATTATTGAACCGGCAGTTAGTCCGTACATAAACCCACTCCATATTGTTAGGAAAAAGGATGGTTCACTTCGCCTCGTACTTGATTCGCGTCACATCAATGACATTATTATTGATGAAACAGATCGCCCTCAAACACTAGAAGAACTTCTACAGAAATTTCATGGTACTGCTATTTATTCCACATTAGATTTGAAATCGGTAATTTGGCAAATTCAGCTCCATCCGAACTGCAGAAAGTACACAGCTTATCTCTGTTTTGGTGACTGTTACCAGTTTTGCAAATTACCGTTCGGTTTAACTATTTCTTCAGCAGCATTTATTCGCAGTTTGAATACTATACTCCCGACAGAACTTAAAGACAGTATCACAACGTATGTAGACGACATTCTTATCGCAGAAGCTAACTGGTCTGAACACAATATGATTCTTGAACAACTGTTACGAACTTTTCGTGCACAAGGACTCACAGTTAATCTTAGTAAATCGCACTTTGGAAAAACTTCTATAAAATTTCTTGGACATGTAATTTCAGCAGAAGGCATTGCGCCTGACCCGGAAAAACTTCAAGCTTTACGTGACATTACTGTTCCTACGACGAAGAAACAACTACGCAGCTTTTTGGGCTTAATTAACTTTTTTCGTAAATTTATTCATTACTCTGCTTTAGACACCCCTAGATTATGTCAATTGACGGGTAAAAACACTATTTGGTCCTGGGATAGCCAAGAACATTCTGAATTTGTCAATCTGAAACAAGCTTTGTTGAATGCTCCACTTTCATCACATCCAGATCTTACTAGAAATTTTTCCATTGCCACCGACAGTTCTAACACCGCTTTAGGCGTACACTTTTTTCAGGAAATTGAAGAAGATGGCTCTACAGTAATTAAAAACATCGCCTTTGCAAGTCGCATTCTGTCACCTGCTGAACGCAATTATTCTGTCACAAAACTTGAAACATTATGTGTTGTATGGGCATTTACGAGATTTCGGCATTTTCTTTATGGAAGACATACGACCGTTTACACAGATCATAGAGCTATACAGTTTTTACTTTCCGATAAATTTACACACGACAGATTAAGCAGATGGAAACTTTATTTACAGGAATTTAATTTTACAATGGTTCACATTCCCGGTATACAAAATATTGTAGCAGACGCACTATCCCGTTCTCTCAGAAACAATCAGCAAGACATCGCAACCAACTTCTGCAAAGCAAATTTCAGCGTCAAGTATATTCAAGAAGTTGCATTTGGAAATTTCATTTCGTCGTCATTACGAGACATAGCGCAAGAGCAGAGTAATGACAACGTGTGGAAAGAAATTAAACACTTTTGGCAAGATAGGAATAATGTTACCATTAGAAACCATTACACTGTACGCAATAATATTCTGTTTCGCCGCTCTCACCCTGACAGCAACAACTGGTTACTATGCATTCCTGACGAGCTTGTTAACAAATTAATTTGGTATACTCATTTAAGTTACGCACATTACGGAGCCAGAATATGTTTTCTTATACTGAGACAGAACTGTTATTTTGCCAATATGGAGAAACTTATTCGACGAGTTTTAGCGTCATGTAAAATCTGCCAGAAAGCTAAATCAGATACGACTTCACATATTCCTCCATTACATCCCATTGTACCTGTTAAATTGAGACACATGGCCGCTGTAGACGTTTTTGATCCGATTCCCAGAACTAATATAGGTTTTTGCTACATCTTTGTCGCAGTTGAACTCACTTCGAAATTTGTTACCTTCACTCCGTTACGCAAAGCTACTGCTAAATCTGTTTCGAAAGCATTTATAAAACATTTTCTATTCCACGTAGGATACGTACTGAAAGTAATTTCCGACAATGGACCACAGTTTCGATCTGCTATATGGACACGTATGTTACGAGCTAGAAACATTTCTCCGATCTATATATCCAGGTACCACGCTTCTTCGAATCCTTGTGAACGTCTAATGAAAGAAATTGGTAAACTGTGTAGAGTATACTGCCATAAAAGACATATTGATTGGGACACACACATACACTCATTCCAGGATGTAATTAACTCGATACCAAATGAATCTACTATGCTATCTCCGTCTGTTATACTGAAAAATGTTGAACCACCTAACAAAATTAAAGAATTAATATCCTTTCCTACATCTCGTCGACTAAGACACCATGAAATAATTGACATTGCGCTGAACAACATCAAACGTGCCGCAGAGCGCCGGAGAAGACAGCAAAAACAGGTTTGTACACGCCGTGACTTTCACATTGGACAGAATATATTAGTACGTACACACTATCTATCCAACAGAGGAAAGAGTAGATGTAGTAAATTTGAGCTTCTATACTCAGGTCCATATCGAATTCGCAGCATTCCTCACCCCAATGTAGTACACGTCGAAACTCTGAGAACCAGAAAAAGTAAAGGCAATCACCATGTCTCCAATATTAAACCCTTTATTGAATGAACATATTTTATGATTTATCACACTGTAATGCCATTTCCTGATTTTTATATGACCACTTATGCAATTATATGTATATACGAAGACATACTGATGATTATCGTATTTTTTTTCTTGGCAAGTGCCCGGCAAGGTAAGGTTAGCAGGTCGCTTTTCTTGTCGTTACGCATCAGACTGTGCACATTTTTCCAGATAAACTTACATATTTTATGACCAATTATGCATTTCTATCTAGTGACATATTAATTTTATCAAATTCTTTCTCCATGGAAGACTTCAACTCTCGCCTCTGTCAACTACACAACATACAATCTGAACACAAAGAAAGTAATTTCTTGTCGTTATATATCAGACCGTGCACATTTTGTATTTTTCATGTATGTACGATTGTTTTCCTGTTTATAGTATGAAAGCTTTCACGACCGGATGACATATCCCCTGGTAAACCTTCCGGGATGTAAGGTCGTGGTCCACGAAACTCTTCAGGTCGTAACGTTTCGTCCAGAGCTGCGCTGGACGTCTTCAGAGGTGTGTTTCTCCACCGGTGAGTCTTGCCGACTGACGGGTCGGACGTCTGAGAGCGACTTATGTATCGTAGAAACTGGGCGTGACCAGAGTTACACGTGATATGCAGAGATAATCTTTGTCAGAGGTAAAACTTAACTATCGATCGTAATCTCGTCACGGATGAAACTGTCTAGCAATTCTATAGTGCTACTGTCCAAATATCACTAAGTTTCATGGTCTCTTCTTTCCGATTAAAATTATTCCTATGTTTATATATTTCAATCGCTTCTCTACAAAGCCGTGGGTAATAGTTCGTCGTCGTAGATAAAATTTTTGTTTCGGAAAACTTCACTTGATGATTTCCTGGCTGAAAAGCGTGTTCTGCTACAGCCGATTTATCTGTTTATCCTAATCGGCAAAGACTTCTGTGTTCTTTTAACCGTGTATTTACGCTTCTTTTTGTTGTTTAACATAAACTTTACCACATGTACACGGAATTTTATATACGCCACTGGCTGATAGAGGAGCGCGTTTATCTTTTACAGACCGAAGAACATGACAAATTTTCTTCGTTGGTCTAAAAACAGGTCTAATATCATGTTTACTTAAAATCTTTCCAATCTGATCCGTTACTTTCTTTATAAAAGGGAGAGAGGCTGTATTCTTCCATCGTTTTTCGGACTTGTCCTTAAGCTTTTTGTTGTTTGGGTGCAGAATTCTGCTTACTTCTTTCTTTGAGTAGCCATTTTTCTGAAAAGCGTGCTTCAGATGTTTTAATTCGACGTCTAGATACTCCGGCGTGCAAATCCGTCTGGCTCTGTCAACGAGACTTTTAATCACACCTCTCTTTTGTTGTGGATGGTGGTTAGAATTTTTATGTAAGTATCTGTCTGTGTGCGTTATTTTTCTAAAAATCTGTTGTTTCAATCTTCCATCCGTCTGTCTCATAACTAAAACATCCAAAAACGGTATTTTGTTATCGTTTTCTCTCTCCATGGTAAACTGGATTCTTGGATTTATATTATTAAGGTAATAAAAAAATTCGCCTAAGGCTCTGGACGAAACGTTAGGAGCTGAAGAGTTTCATGGACCACGACCTGACATCCCGGAAGGTTTACCAGAAGAAATGTTTTCCTGCTTGTATGCACTACGAAATCTTTAAGATATAACAAACACCAGTTGACTTTGACATTTTGCCTTATATCTCAACATCGTGACTATTTTCATTTTTTTGCTACTACATTATGATACTCTGTGTACATTTTTGCACCTCAACACTGTCTGTTTTTGACATAATACGTTTTCTGTCATGTTATGCTGTATGCTTAATTATATCACTAGAAACCAGTTTTTATTTAATGGGTATATGATTTAAATGCAAGACATTAATCCTTATTCAACATTTTCAGAAAGCAATAACGTGTAAAAGAAATAAATTGAACAAACCACAGTGGATTACTATGAAATGGGAATTTCACCTTCGGAATGAACGAAAGAAGATGCAATACCTCGTCACGAAGAGTAAATGGATCAGAATTAACAAACACTAACAAGAATATACTATACACATCGTATGATAGCAGTCTTAACTAATTTTTTCTTTCAGAATACGAGGAGATTGATGCAGGCTGTCAGACAGAACTACACATCTTAGTTTTAGTGATGAAATATGCTAGAAATAAGAAACTCTATACTATGAATAGTTGTATGAAGTAAATGGTAATATGAATAATGAACAATGAAGTGTCTTTTTGGCAGATGATAATGAATGGTGATGAATAGTTATATGAAGAATATGCTAATATTAATAATGAAGTTTTTCTTTGCAGGTGATGATAGTGATGAATTTTATATGGCCACTTAATGCGCCACTTTTAAGTTTTTTCTTTGCAGATGAGGATAATGATGAAGTTTATATATTTACTGTTAGATAAGAAATGCTACGTGGTTATTTAAGTATTTGTTGCAGTTCGTTTTGACAGTATGTCTTACGTCGCATGGTATAATGACTGAATGTTTTGGAAAGGACAGCTAGAGTACATACATATTGAGTACACGTTTCATTACCTGTTAATTCGAAGTTCACTACTTTTCAGCATAACATGCGTTTCTTCTTTCGGCTTAATAATCCATTTTTTTTTCCAGGAGAAGCTATTCATGTGCTATAGGCAGTTAGTTATTAAACCTGTTCTAGTACTTGCATTTTTTTTACCCATTTGTGTGTGTCATACATGAATGTTATCACATATACTCCACTTGTTTCATAACCTTGCTACAGCTGACTCATGACGAATGACATTACTAATCGTTATTTGCAGCAATAAGTCAAATCAAATATTTTCCTGCCCCAGCAATTAATTATCGATCCCAACGCAATGCATTGTTAGCAAAATATATATATATATTAGCAGTCCCAAATAATGCTACCAGTTTAAGAGAGTTCTGAGTAATACTGAATGATGTTTTCTAACCACAGACCTTGAGTAATAGTCACAGTGTGTTACGTTTTAAATATGTCTTATGTCACTTGAATGATGAGTTCTGAGTAATACTGAATGATGTTTTGCAATAATGCATAAATACTATGCCAATAGTTTCTGTAAATAATATTTTTGTTATACTCTATAAATGCTATGCCAATAATTAACTCTCATTATGAATGATGACTTCTGAATAATACTGAATAATATTTTATAAAAATATAAGAATACTTTGTAACTGGCCACTGAGTGCCAATAATTATTTTAAATATGTCGTTTGTCACTTGAATGATGAAAAATGCTTTGTAATATTCAATACTTGCTATACGTTTAGTAACTGGCCAGTGAATGCCACTGTTTCTTATATTTTAAATTTGTATTATGTCACTTACATGCTATTATATATGAGTACCAGTAGCTTGATGCTACACTCATTCGCTCCTGTTTTGAATGATGACTTCTGATGGTTTGTCACTGGCCAATGAGTGCCAATGACTACTATAACTAGATGAATTATGTAAATGGTATGCCATTAATTAACTCTTGTTTTGAATGATCACTTTTGAATAATGCATAAAAATGGTTTGTAACTGGCCAATGAGTGCCAATGTTCACTGTAATCAGATGACTTATGAATATTATTTTGTAATACTTCATTCATAGTACAGAAATGTTTAGCAACTAGGTGATGAGTGCCACCAATTACTTAAATCGGTTGATAGACTAGTGTAATTCTCAATAATGACTAGCATAAGACTTAATGTCCTTCACCTTCTGACCTAATTACCAGAAATTACTGCAATATCCGTCTGTCCTGTCCATCCTTATGATCATGGAGCACCATATTTGGTTTTTGCACTAATTCTACGTTGGTGAAAGAGTGTGGTGTTGACACATCATGCTGCCCACCACCTTGAACAATGGAGATGTTATTGTGGTTATACTATTTGGTGTACCTAATGTACTACCAAAATGGTAACATACAATATTAATACGACATATCACTGTCTTCGCTACACTGATAAATACTTCAGGAAGAGAACTTCAGATTGTCTCACTTGGTGTTGTGCTTCTGCAGAAAGATATGGACTTTAAGTGCAGCTACGTGCAACCTACTGTGCTACAACCATGATGCAATCCTTCCCATTCCTTTTCTAGTTCTTGTAAAAATGCTAAAGACTTCTACAGTGCGTGTGCACTTTATTTCACTCCATGATATGTTATGTAAAAATGCTAAAGACTTCTACAGTGCATGTGCACTTTATTTCACTCCATGATATGTTATGTAAAAATGCTAAAGACTTCTACAGTGCGTGTGCGCTTTATTTCACTCCTTGATATGTTTATTAGTTGTAAAAAAAGGTAGATATATATACAGTGCGTGTGCACTTTATGTCATTTGTTAATATGTTTTGTACTCATTGCGTATACATTTTGTCATTTCTTGATATGTTCTGTACCCAGTGCATGTGCACTCTATTTCATTTCATCTTCTGCACTTACATATATATGTATATACTCTGTGACTTCAACTTAGTTAATTAAGTAAGTTTTAGGAAAATTTGTTGCTAATGGCAAGTCCAATTGACTCACCATCGCTGCCAAATTTTTGCACCCCCCCCCCCCCTCCCAGTGGAGGGTTATGTAAGAGATATGCGCTGCCTGCGATATGTAAGATATAAGAGAATCTCAGACCAGAGAGCAGTGTTGTATGCGGTAGGAACTGTGTGTCAGTAGCAGTAAGTTGTTGCTAGCGAGCAGTCTGGTGTATCGTGTTGGCTGGGCCGCTCATGGTGCAGCGATGGCGGAGCCTGAGCGTTATAGTATAAGGTAAAAACAGCCTCGCGCATATCTAGTAGTGTAATGGAACTCTTTTAAAAATGTCCTAATAATAATCTTTGTCATATAAAGTAATTTCTAACAAGCATTCATTTCAATTTAAAGAATTTACTAATTTCTCCAATCCATGATCATTCCGATTGTTGCAAAAGAAAAATCAGTTACTTTCTTTCATAAATGACAAATGTATAGGCCAGCATTGCAAATGGGAACCAATTTTGTTCTGAGGTTACACTAAAATTAGAATCATTAACCAAATAATATTTATTTATTTTAATTTTTGTGGGGAGGTTACAACATTTCTCATCTTTCCCATATTTCTTTTCGTATTAACTGTGTTTTATCCATAATTCACGTGTAAATGTACGAGGATATTTATGCTGTTATGGCTTATCCTACCAAGTTTAATTAGTAGCCAACATTGCTTTGGATACCTCCAACAAGGCAGAGAGAATCTACTGAGTGTCTACACTATCACACGTTCCTCTTGTTCCGACTCTCAACTGAGAAAAAAGAACCATGCAGTTCACTTAAGATTCAACATAGAAATAATTTTATAAATACTGGTGAACTGCAGTTATCAAAGCTTCTGTATGCACTGAGGATCCAAGAAGTAAGTATGTGATAGAAGTAAATAACAATATTTGAGGATATGACTACATACTACTTTATCCATATACAGTCCAATTAGGCGATTTTGTTTGTCAGTTTCTCGCCGGAGTCCGCTATGGTCCAGAGTAGGTGTGGAATAGGATCTGGAGGTGAATCAACCTGCGTTAAATGTGAAGTAGCATCCTGAGGTACATATGCCATCATCAGATCCAGGACATTGTTCCTGACGGATTCACCAGCGTAATGTTGGGGATATTTTTTGATGTGGATTCACCTGCGTTACGTCCAGAATAATGGGATGGAATCCAGCAACAACTAAGCCTGGGATACTGCTCTAGTTAGATCCACTCAAGTTTGGTCTGTTGCGAAAGTGGAACCACGTGCGTTACATCCGAGGTAGCACACGGAGGTGGAGCCACCGGCGTCGGCCGGCCGAAGTGGCCGAGCGGTTCTAAGCGCTACAGTCTGGATCCGCGCGACCGCTACGGTCGCAGGTTCGAATCCTGCCTCGGGCATGGATGTGTGTGATGTCCTTAGGTTAGTTAGGTTTAAGTAATTCTAAGTTCTAGGGGACTGATGACCTCAGCAGTTAAGTCCCATAGTGCTCAGAGCCATTTGAACTATTTGAAGCCACCGGCGTCCGTTCAGAGGGACGGGTGTTTGCGTATAATGGTTCGTTCCGTAATTATGGTAACATCATCAGAAACTATAAAGACTCAGATAGCAGTTTCAAACAAGTTGCCCTGATGTTCTTTATGGAACTGCCAGTGGAGAATACTTTGTGCTGTTTGCTTTATTAAGGACTAAGACAAACAACATGCTTCATTTCAATTTTCTGACAGCACACACACAGTAAAAACGAGCGCCAAAATGGGCAAGCTGTGGCCTTTAGTGCTAAAAAAAGAAACAGCTTATTTCTTGTGTGCTGTCTCCATAACACAAGTCAGCTGGACTCCGAAATCTGGTCTGGTCAGATGACGTGACGACTGGACTGTTTTATGGATAAACAGTACGTTTCCTGAGCTTGTTTAAATTTGAAACTAATATCTGAGTCTTCGAACCCTCTGATGATGTTAGGATAATTAGGAAATGAAACGTTAAGCACAGAAACATGCTTCGGCCACAGTGGAATACTCATAATAACAAAATAACCTAGGACCGAAACACCGACAATGAAGCCTGTATTGTATGATCAAGTAAGAAAACAGTTGAGACCAATAAGCACATACACTGCATTAGCAGTTCACATTTTTACAGGCTTGCTCGATATGATGGAGCCTACTTCTTTGATATCGGCTGTTCGTTCATTCTGTTTTGTAGTGCAATATATTATTTCACTCCTTGTGGCATTATTGAGTAGATTGTGGCAATTAACTGATTTTTAATACTTTTATTCTGAACATAAAAAGGCTGTCTTTCTAGTTAACCCTGAACTCACGAGGTGTGGTCTCTCAGACGGCGCGAAAGATTTGGAACTCTCTCTCTAAGGCTAGTTGTGGTGGAACGCTTCTGTACTCCACCTACCCTCCTTACACTCCCAAGCCTACGATGTTTTGTCATGTTTTTTGATAGGTGTGGTTGTACCTGTTTTCTTCAGTAGAGTACCGTGTAGCTTCAAATTTGCTGGCACGAATGTGTCAGTTTGAACTTTCCCTAGTTTGATGAACTTCTTAGTCTGTCTATGGAGGAAGATTTCCAGTGATACAGATTAAAAAAAAAAACAAAAAAAAACGAAAAAGACGCCGATTTTACATTAGCCAGTGATCACAGTTCTGCTATCGAACCAGAGTATCATCCAGTGGAAGAACTTCAGGAAAGTTGTGATGGGAATCTCTCTGTTTTTTATATGAAATACTTAAAGTGTCCGTTAAAATCGAATGTGTTCTGAGTGGCGATAAAAATGTAGTTCCCAGCAATAAATGTCAGTTTGACTGACTTTCTTTTTGTAGCTATCGAGTGTAATACTTATGATCAAATTTAAACCGTGGAATTTAGTTCTATATGGAAATTTATTTGCTACAGAGACTGTATAATATTTTAGAATGTAAAATTGAGTACCCTAACTGTCCATTTGTGTGTACTATTTAAAAGAACCACAGAAAATTATGTGCTTTTGTGTGATAGATAGCAAAATGCTGCAGGCTTTGTTTAGTGTAATAAAATAAACTAGAAGCATTTAAACAACACCAGAATAATTGTAAAACTAAATGTTATATAGCATAAAATAAAAAGTTCAAATGATTTTTTTCTTAAAACTCGATTTAAACATAGGGGTCCCAGAGACCTCACCTAGTGGTATACGATACAGAAAAGTCACCTCGCGAGTTAAGTGTTATACACGGATTCTCATAAAATTTTGGTTTTGTATTCAGTTTAATTGTACCCAATATAGTATGAAGAATTTGTTAATTACAATGATGCAGTTACGAATAGCTGTTTCGCGGATGGATACGGAAGGGACAATTTTTGAAGATGATACATTTCTCCCTAAAAGTATTTCAAATAAAAAAGACTGTTTTCCTTTAAGTTAATTTTTTTGGCTGATCTGGAAGAATAGCGACCGTAGAATGGTGTAATGCAGTGAGCACCTATGGTAGATGGATGAGGATGAAAGAGGCTGGCTGTGAGAGACGATGTGTGGGCGACAGTTTGTGGAGCTGAGAATGGGATGGAGTGGCGATGAGCATGTAGAAGGAAGAGTGAGCCCCACTTCATGTGCTTCAGTCGGGTACCCCATGACTAATTATGTCCCTCTCCTACGACGATAGTATTCCCAACAAGTATTCTGCATAAATGCGATGTGATCTGTGTTTTTCGACCTCCGTCTAAGACTAGGGCCCGTTTGGGTACAGTAAAAGACGCTCTTGTTTTATATAATGCGGGTTTCTATCGTATCCCGTGCAGCTACGGCATGTCATACATCGATCATACAATGAGGACGTAGGAGGACCGGTTTATGGATACGGTTGCAGGTGCTGAGAATATAAGCAATCGCAGTACATTGTCTTGATACAGGTCATTTAATGAAGTACAGAAACACAGTTTGGCGTATTTTCCCAACTTTGGGAGAAGTGTTACTAAGGAAGCAGTTGCGATTAAGAAATCAAGTCACTGTATAAATAGAGGGGGAGATTTTAGCTTAAATTCTTCTTGAAACCTTGCTCCCTTCCTGATCAAACACAGGGGAACAGGGTTAATGCTACTATCTCAGCCATTGGTAATGAATTCAGTACCGATGACTTGTGACGAGGGCTATCTTTGGTTGTGTGATTTATGAGCTGTGTTGCCTTTCTATTACTCGTATATCCTGCATAACTAGGTTTTAAATTTCATTGCACAGAGCACTTTCGTTACACTTTTTAACTTGGAAATATCAGGGAGTTCCCCTGTCGAAATGTCATGTCGGCAGTTGTCGAAGACGTTAACAAGGTGCATTGCCGTACATTGCATGAAAAATCATTTCGCTGGGAGAAACTTACGTTTCACAGTTTCAAACAGTTTTTTTCTGTCTAACAGATTGACGACACCACTGCATATCCAAAAAGAGTCTATTTTTGTGGATAGGATGAAACCATACGAAGGTGTACTGAAATGTAATACCTCCTAACTTTTTGTGAGAAATCTCTTGAAGCTTTTAAGTTAAACAATCATTATGAACATTCTACGTATTTATCCTTCATGTCTAAATGTTTATTTCTCAACGTAGTCACCCTGGCGATGAACACATTTCTGCCAACGAGAGACCAATTTGTAGATAGTGTCATCGTAGAGTGTTTGACATTGTTGGCGGAGCCACAACCTTAACTCTGCTTGCATCGCTTCATCTGTATCTAAGTGCAGTCCTGTAACGCGTCCTTTAAGTTTTGGGAACAGATGAAAATCGTATGGGATCAATTCGGGACTGCATGGAAGATGAACGATGACAGCGAACCAAGGGGTCTGTTGCAGAAGTCACAGCGCTCGTATGTGGCACGGTATTGTCATAGTGAAGGAGAAGGTGCTTCAGGTGTGGACGGACCCTCCGATTTCGAAAGTCTGTTACGAAACGCTGTTTCTCACACACCAACATAGTTAAGTTACACAGCGCCATGTTACAAGCTAACTTTCGGAGCCCTGTAATGGCAGAAGGCTCCAAATGTTCACAATGAAGACGTAAAATATTAATAACGTTTGATTTATTTTAAAACATGGCACAACATAGACTAAGGATACTAAATGCTTAGATAAAGTATGTAAAAGGTCACACGTTTCATGAAAAAACCGTAAAAGTTGATTGCTAGTCGTCATTGCTCTTGCATATAAAAAAACTTTCCTATTAGATTTGCTTACTGCTGAGAAAAGCTAGTTTCAGTTTGTGAAAATAATGAGGGTTAGAAAACGTGTGGGCTTACCTAAAAACCAAGGTCACGTAATAAAACATCTGTTCACCTTTTTCTTCGGGGAAAGGGATAGCCACAGACCAAAAGCTGCTTCTTTGAAATATAGCCACAGCTACTGACATTTTATGTAAACAACCCAGTTTCCTTATGCTCGCTGTGGACGGGAAAAGTTTAACACAAGAACGGGCGCCAGTGCACTTCAATTACGCAAGTGATTGGTTAGGAGGATATTTCACGTCCAGCATCATACGTGTTGTTCTCTAAGACTTCCTCAATTTCGATTCGACGTTCAGTTAGCCTTCTGGCAATTCCTTCCATAACATTCGTGTTTTCAAACTTATTTTTGAAGCAAATGTGTTTGGGAAGGAGATATCATCCTCCGCCCTCTCCCCACCCCCTCCCCCCCACAAGTCAGAGAAACATACGTCAGTTACGAATTTGGATACTGAAAACATTGCAGACAAACCAGATTTTTATCCACAAATTAAGCAACCATAAATAAACGACCGTTCAAGTATTCACCTGTACAGCAAAATATATTTCTAGATGCTTCCTTAATTTATCTTTAGATATGTTACTGTGATTCAGTTGTTTTACGCTTCTTCAGCTGTTTTACGCTAGGTTAGGAAAATTTGTTGCCGTTACTTCATTCTGTAATGAAATGAAGATAAGTCCAGAGATACGGATTCTCGTTAGTAATTTATATGCAAATGTGAATGTTGTTTTTACACAGTACTGCATTGTTCGCAAAATATTTCATGATATTCTGGCAGTAATCTCATATCCATAAATAAATATTTAGAATAAATGCGTGTGGGACTCCTTCATCAATGTCTTTTACCGAGTGACTGCAAAATAAGAAGCCACAAAATATTACATCATTGTATACAAATGAAAGAAAACTGTCTGTCCTATCACATTAATTTCTATACTTTACCGGCTATAATTTATAGTAGTAAAAACTCTGCAGTTCGAATTATTAGGCTGTCTTACAAGTAGCTAATCAATTGCCAAACGAATTTAAGAGTACCGAATTATACTTTGCTGCTGCTGAGTCTTCAGCTGATAGATACAAAACGTAATTATTCTATACTGCCTGCTGTGATTTTTTATCATCAATACTTTATCATCAATACAGCAGTATCGATTTTAAGCCATAATCGGACACATGGACCAGGGACCAAGTACAAACCAAGTTAACTGAAAGGTCATGATTATCTCTTTCTCCATGCAACGTAGCGTACACAATATCACTAACTGATGTATGCAACATTACGTAGGAGGAGAGATGATGACAACATACAACCTAACGTCCTTTGCTGTTATTCACTGATATGCACGACAATGGTGTAAATCCTTAAACGACCAGTCACAGTGAGCATAAGTAAATTTATTTGTTGCAGCCAATATAGAACGACCTCCCTTTACGATGTGGATCACTCCCCACAGACAACTTTTGTAACACATGACACAAAGCAATAGAATGCACGAAATCCGGAGCACACATAAAATACTAGAATTATGTTCCCACCTTTATTTTGGAAGTTCGCGTGTTAAATATCCCCATAAAGGAAAATAAGTTACAACAGATTTGTATACCACCCCAAATCGGAATAACGGAGGCCGCATAAGGTGTTTCTGTAAATATTTCTTCGAAGAACATTGCAGTACACCTTGTTTCCACATAATTTCTGCTGCCAGCCTGAAACTAATTATGCCGGAGGCACTGCGTCTTCATTAGCGTCCGAAGTTTCCAGGCTGGTGGAAGGTGCTGTACGGCCACACCCTCCTGCCGGCGGCCACAGTGTGGCGACGATTTCTGGAGTCAGCTACACTCGTCGCAAAGCTCCTAAATCGACCGTCTGAAACCGCTACGGCGTTGTCACGGAGTACTGCAGAACAAACGTAATTTTTGAGACACCGACATGTGAGTTGACAGCCTAAAGGCATTGGATTTTCAAAGGTACGAAGGTACGGAGGCACATTAGTACCAATGTACCAACAAAGTGAGAATATATTCCCTGTATATAAACTATGATTATATGACGAAGCTACGATATGTGAATAATTCTACAAGTCTGAAAGTGTTTCACAAGCCCCCACTCATCATGACAATGGGTAAAATTTTACCACTTTAGGCAATAAGTGCCTCAGTGGACCTGCAACCACTTTAAGCATTGGTTACTAATGTATTTGTCCTTATAAACAATATAATGTTTTATTTATCAACCCACCTAGCGTTTTGAGATATGCCAGTCATTTTTTGTCTGGTATCCAATGCACAGCCTAAGATACTGAAAGCATGCATAGCATCAGCGCCGTGAAACATCAGTCAAAATTGGTACAAGGTACCCTGTCACTTCCTACTCCATTCCGTAACACCATCAGCAGCTCAATATGGCAAAAAGGAAACAATTTCTTCAGCAGGTGATGTTTGTGGGGATATATCTACCACAACAGGTAAACTGTTATATGGAAACACCTATTAAAGTGGTATTATGGACTTATCAATGTATACACATTTTTAGGGAAGAAAATACATTGTAATAAGGCCGCAGCTGTTGCATCACAAGCTACTCCACTTTGAACATGGAATGCACATGATTTATAAGCTGCAATTCATTGAAATGAATCGGAATTTCGTTGATTTTTAGTTAACTAAGACTCCGACATTTACAATCATCAACTGGCTCTGCATTTATTGAAACGGATGTTTGAAAAAATTCTGAAACCCAAACCGAAGACAGGCCATATATCTAAAATCAACAGTCATTATTGCAGGATCCGAATTCGACGCCTGTTTGTTTCAACCTCACTGCTACGCCTTAAAACTACCTTTGCAAGTCACCACGAATTCAAGTTTCTTCCTATTCAATTCACAGAGTGCGGAATGAATTATTTATTCTTTTTTTTACGTTTTCAAGGGATGTTAATCGACTTTCTTCTGTTGCCACCTAGTTTTGATTCATTAGCATCCCCTACACTTCATCAAGCAGCAAACAAAGCGTGTCACCATTTCTTCTGGCCTCGTTCTATGCAGATTGTCCGCCTTTGATCAAATCTAAAAAGAGTAGGGCAGTATTCTTGTGCAGACTATGCAAGATTTCTGTATGCCCTATGTCTTGGGGGAACGCTACAGTTTTCTAACCCACTACTAAGACACCAAAACCTGTCCCTGGATTATGTCAGCCGAGATGATAAACTTTAGCTGTTTGCCCCGTATACTGTGGTATCAAAATGCTCCCCTATACCTAGTCCCTCATGAAGGAGTATACTCTTGTCTAAGATCCAGCCGATCATTTGCCGACGGATCATAGACATAACGGTTGGTACAGTAAGAGACTTCAAGAAGTTAGTAAAATGCTGCATCGGATAATAGAAATGCGGGCCTCCTCCTTAACAGTTACAATACTGTAAGCAGAGCCTTCGTCTAAAAACGTCTGAATGCAGGAGACTTCGCAAAAAGACAAATAGTTATGGAAATGTAAACATTCTGTTCCGATCTATGTGTACCTACGGATGCGACAGCTCACGGGCAAGACCATTTGACCGCAGTCGTAAATGTACACTGGTCAGCCAGAACATTAACACCACAGACCTACTAAAGATATAAGCCCGTCCAGGCGATAGCAGCGTCACCTGGAAAGGAACGGCTGCTAGTCAAACTTACGTTTCGTTTAGTATCAGCGAGGGTGCTCTCCGCATGTAGAATGTGGAAGGCGCGCGATCTATCTGAGTTTAGCCGAGGGCAATTTGTGATGACTCGGAGGCTCGGTGCGAGCGCTTCCGAAACTGCCGGACTCGTGGGGTGTGAGAGGAATGCTGTGGTGAGTGTCTTCAACTAGTGGCGAAACCAAGGGGAAATCACGTCCAGACTGTGTGATGAGGTTGGGCGGCTGCATATCATAACAGATGTTGGACGTCGGAGACTTGGTAGGCTCGTACAGCCGGACAGGGGGAGGACAATGGCGGAATTCAGTTCAGACTTCAATGCGGAGCAGGGTTCATGTGTGTCTGAACATACCGTGCACCGAACACTCGAAACGATGGACATCCGTAGCTGACGACCCTTGCATGTGAAAATATTAGCACCTCGAAAACTACAACTGAAATGGGCACATGACCATCGGCACTGGTCATTGGCGCAGTGGCAGAGCATTGCATGATCTGACGAATCTCGATACTTTCTTCATCACACCTACGAGAAGGCGCGCATCCGTCGTCTGCCAGGGGAACACCTACTTGACACGTGTACTTCTGGACAAAGACAAGCTGGTGGTGGATCAATTATGCTCCGGGGAACATCCACGTGGGCATCGATGGGTCTAGCGGAGCTCATGCAAGGCACCATGACGGCCATGGAGTATCGTACATGTTTCCCGATGGCAGTGGCATTTTTCATCAAAATAATGCGCCATGTCAAAAGGCCAGGAGTGCGATGAAGTGGTTCGAAGAACACAGTGGTGAATTCCAACTGATGTGGTGGCTCTCCAACTCGCCAGTTGGGAACCGGATGGAACACACGTGGGATGTGATTGAACGCGGCGTCAGAGGTCATCGGTTCCTCCTCGGAATTTACGGGAAAATGGTGACTTACATGCGTAAATGTCGTGACAGCTCCGTCCAGCGACCTGTCATGACGCATCGCCGCTGTTATTTGTGCCAGAGGTGGACATCCTAGAAATTAGGTAGGTGTTCATAATGTTCTGATTGATCAGTGTTCGTTTGCTTAATAAACATGAATGCCGAAGCTAAATGTTGAACCATAAACTGCATCCGATATTCGGGAACCACTATACACGGAGGGCTGTTGTGGTCATGGATGCCTGATGTGCCTCGGTCGCCAGATATGAGGTCCATATCGTGCTCTGCATATCAGCAGCAATCCCCAACAGGCCTTCCAGGAGATATATGACTTGTCTGTGGCTGCTTGTATCGTTTATACAGGGCTATTACAAATGATTGAAGCGATTTCATAAATTCACTGTAGCTCCATTCATTGACATATGGTCACGACACACTACAGATACATAGAAAAACTCATAAAGATTTGTTCGGCTGAAGCCGCATTTCAGGTTTCTGCGCTCGAGAGCGCAGTGAGACAAAATGGCGACAGAAGCCGAAAAAGCGTATGTCGTGCTTGAAATGCACTCACATCAGTCAGTCATAACAGTGCAACGACACTTCAGGACGAAGTTCAACAAAGATCCACCAACTGCTAACTCAATTCGGCGATGGTATGCGACTGCTTCTGGATGCCTCTGTAAGGGGAAATCAACGGGTCGGCCTGCAGTGAGCGAAGAAACGGTTGAACGCGTGGGGGCAAGTTTCACGCGTAGCCCGCGGAATTCGACGAATAAAGCAAGCAGGCAGCTAAACGTACCACAGCCGACGGTTTGGAAAATCTTACGGAAAAGGCTAAAGCAGAAGCCTTACCGTTTACAATTGCTACAAGCCCTGACACCCGATGACAAAGTCAAACGCTTTGAATTTTTGGCGCGGTTGCAACAACTCATGGAAGAGGATGCGTTCAGTGCGAAACTTGTTTTCAGTGATGAAGCAACATTTTTTCTTAATAGTGAAGTGAACAGACACAATGTGCGAATCTGGGCGGTAGAGAATCCTCACGCATTCGTGCAGCAAATTCGCAATTCACCAAAAGTTAACGTGTTTTGTGCAATCTCACGGTTTAAAGTTTACGCCCCCTTTTTCTTCTGCGAAAAAAACGTCACAGGACACGTGTATCTGGACATGCTGGAAAATTGGCTCATGCCACAACTGGAGACCGACATCGCCGACTTCATCTTTCAATAGGATGGTGCTCCACCGCACTTCCATCATGATGTTCGGCATTTCTTAAACAGGAGATTGGAAAACCGATGGATCGGTCGTGGTGGAGATCATGATCAGTAATTCATGTCATGGCCTCCACGCTCTCCCGACTTAACCACATGCGATTTCTTTCTATGGGGTTATGTGAAAGATTCAGTGTTTAAACCTCCTCTACCAAGAAACGTACCAGAACTGCGAGCTCGCATCAACGATGCTTTCGAACTCATTGGTGGGGACATGTTGCGCCGAGTGTGGGAGGAACTTGATTATCGGCTTGATGTCTGCCGAATCACTAAAGGGGCACATATCGAACATTTGTGAATGCCTAAAAAAACTTTTTGAGTTTTTGTATGTGTGTGCAAAGCATTGTGAAAATATCTCAAATAATAAAGTTATTGTAGAGCTGTGAAATCGCTTCAATCATTTGTAATAACCCTGTATTTGTGTCAAGGCACTAGTTTTGGATGCAAGCCCAGTATTTCCAATACTGGACAGTTGTACTGTATGAACTGTATACAGTTTTTTTTTACTTGTGACAGTACGTTGTCCTCATACTGGACACTTTGCACTGTATGAACTGTATACAGTTTTTTTTACTTGTGACGGTACGTTGTACGCATACAGCGAAACATTTTAAGAAGGTTTGAAAATTTTGATTGTGGTTCTTTGTTTCATATTCACGGCATATTAACGTTTTTGGCGTTTCTGAGACACACACGTGAAGCCGACAATGAGCTTTAATCTACTCCTCGTCAAAGTACTACATAGTTCACTCGGGTCAGATCATCAGTCTGCATGCTAGAACTCTGTTTATCGACACATGTCGAATTCTTAATGTCAAATAAGAGGAGTTCACAACGAATGTGGGTGGCATGCAACAGCCAACGGCCTTGACGTAGGAGCAGTACGTGCACAGCTTATGTACTTCATTCTTCAAACGAGACCAACGATACAGCTTCCTCTTGCTGTAGCTATCGGTATATTTATCACTGACGTGAAGGCCCCTTTAGAAGCAAATGTTTTCGTGCAGTGTTGCCACTATCGACACTGGTTTGTCTCAGAATAAATGACACCGTCCTAGACGGTTCAAAAGGGTTCAAATGGCTGTGAGCACTATGCAACTTAACTTCTGAGTTCATCAGTCGCCTAGAACTTAGAACTACTTAAACCTAACTAACCTAAGGACATCACACACATCCATGCCCGAGGCAGGATTCGAACCTGCGACCGTAGCGGTCGCTCGGCTCCAGACTGTGGCGCCCAGAACCGCACGGCCACTCCGGCCGGCTCCTAGACAGTACTAGTGCAGTGGCGTCGTACGGTGCCGGACACACCGTCTCTCCAGTGTAGACGTTCCTCATCGAACGAGCAGCCCAGTGTGAACACGCCGACAGTCGGCGACGCCTGGGCCGTGAAGGCTCCGCACAGCAGTTTGAGACGCTATCTGCGTTATGCTGTGCCGCGCTCTGCTGACGTTGCAGTGGCCTTAAACAAGGCAGAGGACGCGATACGCGATACAGGCCGCCTGCTGTAGCAAGCCGCGCTGTGCCAGGGGGGCCGATAGACGAACAGCGCGCCTCTGTCCGGCGCCCGGCGACGCCTTCAAGCAGAGCTACTACTGCTCAGTGCACAGTGCGGCCACAGTTCCTGCTAATGGGTCCCGGGGACGCCCAATTTGCGTCTGTCCGCCTCGCCATTCATCGCCGTCGTCGCTCCCGCACGCGACGCGACGCCCAAGATCACTAATTGCATGAAAATAAACTGAATAGGCAAGGGAGCGTCCAGCATAAAAGGAAAAAGTGTCTTATAGTGGCCCCTTCCTATTAGCGGCACACCGCAGGCACCATCAACAGCACTGGCAGGTTCATTTATGGCTGCCGAAAAGAGCAGCACACAAAAAACAGGTTAATCAAAGATGACAGTGGGCCGTTGTCTCGCACACCACCAACTCCCACTCACACACTCTCTCTCTCTCTCTACCACGAGCACACATTTTCGGCGTTAGTGTGTGTGTGTGTGTATGTGTGTGTGTGTGTGTGTGTGTGTGTGTGTGTGTGTGTTTATTTACTCATGTCACAATGAATGTTACTGTACCTATGCTATGAGAAAATGTGGGGATCAGCCTCAAACAACATCCGCACATTATTAGGACTATCATCATACCATTATGTTTCTTTCTGACAAAGAAATCATATAGAGTGACGAATCACCAATAGGGGCCGTAAAAGAACGAAATTGGTTGCAAAGCTTGGATTTGAACCCAGGTCCGCTGCTTAGTAGGCAGATGCGGTAACCACTAACACACACTGGCACAGTGCCTTTGCACAACTGCACAGACTACCACAGCGCGACTACAACCTAAATCAAAACATTGTTGACCACGAGACATGTTTAATTTCGGAAGTACGTATAATACATCATCCGAAATTGTCCTAAACGCATTCTCTGAAAATTTTTTCGAGCAGTTAGTTCATGAGCACACGCGAATAGTAAACGGTTGTGAAAACACATTTGACCTCTTAGCAACAAATAATCCTGAGTTAATGACGAGCATCACACCGGATACAGGGATTAGGGAACACAGTCTCGTAGCGAGACTGAATATTGTAACTCCCAAATCCTCCAAAAATAAATTACAAATATACCTGTTCAAAAAATCAGAAGAAGATACACTTGACGCTTTCATGAGAGACAATCCCCACTTCTTCTAAATTAAGAATGTAAGTGTAGACCAGATGTGGTTTGAATTCACAGAAATAGTATCAGCAGCAATTGAGAGATTTGTACCAAATAAATTAACAAAGGACGGAGCTGATCCCCATGGTGTACAAAACTGGTTTGAACACTGTTGCACAAACAACGAAATATACATGCCAAATTAAAACAGATGTAAAATCTCCAAGATCGGCGATCTTTTATAGAAGCTTGAAATTTGACGCACACTTCAATGTTAGATGCTTATAATAGTTCCCACAACAAAAAAATGGTTGGTTCAAATGGCTCTGAGCACTATGGGACTCAACTGCTGAGGTCATTAGTCCCCTAGAACTTAGAACTAGTTAAATCTAACTAACCTAAGGACATCACAAACATCCATGCCCGAGGCAGGATTCGAACCTGCGACCGTAGCGGTCTTGCGGTTCCAGACTGCAGCGCCTTTAACCGCACGGCCACTTCGGCCGGCTTCCACAACAAAACTTTGTCTCCAAACCGGGTAGAAAATCCAAAGAGATTCTGGTCGTATGTCAAGTACGCTAGCGGCAAAACAGAATCAATGCCTTCTCTGCGCGATAACAATGGAGATACTATCGAAGACAGTGCTGCCAAAGCAGACTTACTGAACACAGCATTCCGAAATTCCTTCACCAAATAAGACGAAGTAAATATTCAGAATTCGAATCAAGACTAGCTGGCAACATGAGTAACATAGAAGTAGATAACCTCGGAGTAAAGAATCAATTTAAATCACTTAATAAAAGCAAGTCTTCTGGTCTAGACTTTATACTAATAAGGTTCCTTTCAGAGCATGCTGATGCAATAGCTCCATAGTTAACAATCATATACAACCGTTCACTCGACGAAATATCCGTACCCAAAGACGGGAATGTGGCACAGGTCACACGAATATTCGAGAAAGGTAGTAGTAGTAATCCACTAAATTACAGTCTCATATCATTAACTTCGATATGCAGCAGGATTTTGCAACATATGTTGTGTTCGAACATTATGAATTACTCCGACGAAAACTGTCTATTGACACACAGTCAAAACGCAATTAGAAATCATCGTCTTGTGAAGCACAGTTAGCTCTTAACTCGCACGAATTGTTGAGTGCTATGACAAGGGATTTAAAATTGATTTCGTATTTCTGGATTTCCGGAAGGCTTTTGACAGTCTACCACACAAGTGACTTGTAGTGAAATTGTCTACCTATGTAATATCGTCTCGGTTATGTTACTGGATTCGTGATTTCCTGTCAGAAAGGTCACAGGTAGTAGTAATTGACGGAAAGCAATCGAGTAAAACGGAAGTAATTTCTGGTGTCCTCCAAGGTAGTGTTATAGGCCCCTGCTATTCCTTATCAATAAACGATTTGGGAGACAATTTGATCAGCCGTCTTAGGTTGTTTGTAGATGACGCTGTCGTTTATCGACTCGTAAAGTCTTCAGATGATCAAAACAAAATGCAAAGCGATTTATAAAAGATATATCTATGGTGCGAAAATTGCCAATTGACCTTAAATAATGAGAAGTGTGAGGTCATCCACATGAATGCTAAATGGAATCCGTTGAATTTCGGTTACTCGGTAAAACAGTCGAATCTACAAGCCGTGAATTCAACTAAATACCTAGGAATTTCAATTATGAACAACTTAAATTGGAAGGAACACACAGAAAACGTTGTGGGGAAGGCTAAGCAAAGACTGCCTTTTATTGGCAGGACACTTAGAAAATGTAACAGATCTACAAAGAGACTGCCTGCACTACGCTCGTCCGTTCTGTTTTAGAATACTGCTGCTCGGTGTGGGATCCTTACCAGATTTGACAGAAGGACTACATCGGAGAAGTTTAAACAAGGCCAGCACGTTTTCTATCTTCGCGAAATAGGGGACAGTGTGTCCCTCAAATGATACAGAATTTGGAATTGGTAAAGATTAAAACGAGGCGTTTTTATTTGTGGAGGAAACTTCTCACGAAATTTCGATCACCAACTTTCTCCTCGGAATGCGAAAACTATGATAAAATAAGGGAAATCAGAGATCGCACGGAAAGATATAGATGTTCGTTCCTTCCGTACTATACGAGATTGGAATAATCGTATCCATGTAGATGTAGATGTAGATGCAGATGTAGATGTTCCATTCACTCCTCAGTCAACTTGACATTCCTCCGTAAATTCGACAGCATTGTAGAGGCAGTATTGGAATAGCAACTCACCATCAAATCAAAATGAGGATCCTGCCTAAAAACCCAGGCATAGGTTCTTTAATGAAATGAAGCTCTATGGTTCCAGAGACCTTTTCTACTCTCAAACGTCTGCGATGAATAAATGCAAACTGGCAAATGGCTCAGTGGTTAGCACATCTGCCTAATTAGCAGGAGACCTGGGTTCTAGTCCCGAACTTGATACAAATTATCATTCGTCGCTTCAGTCTCCGTATATACATCTTAGATATTTGAGACTTGAAAAAGTATGTAGAAAAGTATAGTTTCATTGCAGTAGGCATTGCTGCAGTTTGAAAAATATATACCAAAGTACGACTGCAGACACGCTAAAGACTTTGCGATTAATTTTATGATAGTAAGATTGGCACGAACTAAGACCATTACACGTCGAGCGTAATTCTCTTGACCTAAGACTTGGCTGTTCAAACACCACGCATGATGTTTACCTTTAGAATGGTTATTAATTTGGGTTTTTGGGTTGTTGGTAGACATTCATAGGTCTGACAGTAAATATTTACTTTACCTAAGTCTTGTTAGATGCAGCTCTATCCAAGTTGTACTTTTCTTGAATATTACGCTTTAGAAAAACGAAAATAGAATACACACTGAGGCAACTCTCACTCATAAGCGGGTTTGCTGAAAAGTAATGCTTCCAAAGTCTTGTAAAAACTTGCAGAACCTTTTAAATAAGATAAATGTTATCGACATTATACATCTTTATTCCTCGTCTAGACATATTTTCAGCACAGCTGCTAGAAGGCATCGACTTGTCGCGGGTAACATGGCGGTGTCTAACGTAACTAAGTAGGTGTGTGAGAAACTGCATGCTGTTATAGAATTTCAATTTCTAAGAGTTCGTCCACATATGGAGTATCCTCTGATTCAGCATGGCAATGCCAGATCATACACCGGCGCTGCGGGATCTGTAGCATTTCGGCGCCTTACGTTCACTGTCATCGATCATTCTCCATACAGTCCCGAATTGGCCCCATCAGATTTTGATCTAATTCCAAAACTTAAAGAGCACCTTCGAGGACTTTAGATTCATAGTCATGAAGCGGTGACAAGCAGAGTGGAGGTCGGGCATCTATATCTCTGAAAAGGAAAGCCATCGAAAGGTGTTTAACTTCCGCGAATACGTGCGTGACATCGAAAAACCAAGTATCAAATTAATTGCTCATCTCTATATACGCTTAACATAAATTCCCAAAGGCATGTGTATATTGGAGATCTTCGACACTACATTCATGGTGATGTAATGTAAACCAGTCATGTACACTGTATGCCAAGGTTTCTCTGAGGCAGTTTTTGTTGGAGAGGCATGAATTTTACAAAATATCACAATACTAAAAATTATGCGATCACCTAACTAGTTTCTGTGCCACGTCACCTGTGTATTCGCTCGTATAGACATTGTTCGATGAATCCAGTGCATCACCATGGCGCCTTCCAACAAACGTTTTCCCAGCACATACCATTAGAAATAATACATTTTTATAAGGACATAATTATGGACAAATTTCAGACTTTTATATGAATTTTTGTAACAACATTAATTTCCCGTTTAAATCATACGTATTATATAAGCGGAATGAAATGCCAATTGAAAGTGTGGGCTCTGCTTATGTAGAATTAAATAAGGTGCTTCAGCCTCCGTGTTTAAGCCATTACAGGTTGTATCCTCAATCGCATTACACTGCACCCAAGTTTTCTTGTCCAGTCTCCTACCTCCTGATACATGTTTCCGGTACCCGAGATGCTCGGTCCGGTGCTCGTACTACTCCTGGCTGGAACTCTGCTTGGCTTGACTTTTGAGGACATCTGTGTACGACATTTGGAGGTGTTTGCTTACAGATGCTATGTTACCGTGTCGGTCTTATCTCCAGTTCGCCGTCAGTGAGTTTGAAATCAGCGGTTTCACATTGCGTGTGACCTCTTAACGTACTGACGAAAGCGGATTGCGCTGTACGTCTCTACTGAAGTTACAAGGCTTATTGCTAATATATTCACATTTATCCTGGCAACCTTTCATGATTCGGTCGTTACATCCTTGATTTTACTCAAGTATTAATCATTCATCCTCAGAAGACTCTCGGAGAAGTTGCTGATGGGAGTAGCTGTTTCCATAGAAGTCGAAAGACTGACTTCGGACTGTTATTTACTTACTTCCCGTCGCTACCAATCTTATCTTTCAGTACTGTGTGGAAAGAGCACCTTCTTTGAACGTATCGATAAATTTAAACCATTTCAGTCTGAGTCATATTATTGCAACGTATCTGTGATCATTAACGGGGAGCGTGACGTCTGCTTTCGTTTACGAGCACTTAAGACGCAATGAAAACTGCATCGTCTGCTAAATGCAGATAACTAAATGATTCGCCTTTCTTTATGTCGGAATGATTTACAAAACCCACCTTGATTATCTTAATTTAGGGAAACACTTCACTTGTCTGATGGATTTAACTAGTTTTCCTTGTCGTTTTCTTTTCTGTTTTTCCAGTTTTCTTTCGTTCGGTTGCCAGGGGCAGTTCCTCAGTTACACATAGCCTCGTTACATCCCTGTCGTAAGGAAAGAAAGTCGAAGACTTAGACGCGAGATGGTTATTTTCATATACAAGGTGAACATTAACAAAACCGACAAACTGGAAGGACGGCTTCCTGAATGGAATTTGGAGAAAAAGGTGCCATGAACATGTATCCGGAAATGGACGGTGAGCATGTAACGGAAACAAATGGTCCTGGAACACCGTACAGAGCTGCACGTCACAACAGATGTTGAAAGTGGCCTCCATGGGATTACAGTTGATAGGGATAGTAGCGGTTGTCAAGCAGGATACGCATACTACACATAGTCGTTGGCGGGCCACTTGCCTGTGGGGCAGGAGAGTGCTAGGGTTCCTTTGAGCATCCTGTAGAGCCCGGTCCTTCAAATTTGGTGTATGCGCCGTCTGTTGCCTCCCTGCACGTTCGTCTGTCTGAAAGGACACATGACCACACAAACGCCCAAGAGGGGCATAAAATGGCTTGTGATGTGGTTGATATCTGTGTCGGTACTTGCTTTGGCGTAGCCTTGCTGCCTCTCGACCGTTTCCATCAGCTTCGCTGCACACAATCACCATCTCGAATTGCTCTCAACATGAATATTGGACCATTCTGCTGCTTGCAGTACGCTTCATCAACCACATAGCCAGCAACACACAAGGAACACTCGACACGTTTTCAGAGGAACTCTCAATCGTTAGCGCCATCCGTCGTGGCAACGATACTTTTCCGCATTTTTCTTCCTCCATTTCCAGTCAGGAATCCGTTACTATAGTTTGTCGTTTTTATTTATGAAATTACAATGAAATGAACATCCTTAGCTACTTACAGGCGTTGACATACGTCAACGGGGACAGATGAAAATGTGTGCTCCGACCGGGACTCGAACCCGGGATCTCCTTCTTTTATGGCAGACGCTCTATCCATCTGAGCCACCGAGGACACAGAGGATAGCGCGACTGCAGCGATTTATCTCTGGCACGCCTCCCGCGAAACCCACATTCTCAACGTATTGTCCCGCACTACATTCGCAGTGCCTCCGCCCATTATACTCATTACTCGCGGCGTGTTGCCCATTCCCGTTAGAGTTCGGGCACTGTTTGTGCATTCGCACAGAAGAAGCAGATGGTCTAGTGGCCCGTGAGCCCTACTATATATATATATATATATAGTTTTTATTTATGTTCATCCTGTATTTACGTAAGTTTATGATTTAATCTTGACTATACCACTCGTATCATGAACCCTTTTGGGCTGTAGGCTGAGTCTGTAGTGACCCCGTTAAACAGCTAGTGGAATGTTTTTCATCCCTTTCATAACGAAGTTAACGGTTGACGTTAGCATGGATCTTTTTATTTAGATACTGCAGCAGATATGCGTGGCAAATAATACCTCAGATATTATGCTGGAAACACGCCAATGCTTTTGAAACGAATAAAATCTGATTCGCGCAAAATAATGTACGAAGAGTCTTTGTAGTGCTACAAAGAGAAAAATATTCGTAACTGAATTTTTAGCCAGTAGTCAAATAGCAAACCACGAAAAAAGCTTTTTAATTTACATATACCAATGAAAATTTATAGCTTCATTGTTTATTATTTGACAGCATGCGTGTACATTTTAACACATTTTTATTAGATCGCTTTCTTGTGTGTTTGTTCGGCATAAATTTTGTAATTGATTTCAACTAACTTCTCGGTGAGCTAGCGACTTGATCCTTTCCACACAGCTCATAACCCACTTTCGTGTCTGGTGTGTGGTGGAGGAGACTTTGTGTACCTCTGCTATTTTCGCCTTTTCATGTTGCATTTACGAATGTTTCGTGGTAAGTTTCTGGCAAGAACCCTCGTGTGTTCGACTCTCCACAATTTTTACCTTAGAGGTCTTTTTATTAGATAATCGTAGGAGGGAGCATTGTATACGTTGAATCTGGGGAAGAGAAACAGGAATAATCCTGAAATTTACGATATGCCCCTGCTGTAATCTCTTCAAAATATTTAAAATCTACTAGACACATACATAATATTAAAAAGCAGAAAAATTATTTAAATTAAAAATCCTTTAATATAACACGTTCTTAAAACAGACCAAAAGTATGAAATAATTTCTCTGAGCCCCATACAGACTGCTAACCACATACAGATAGGCCAGAAAATTTGTGCTTGTGAATGTTTAATAATAGCTATGAAAGTACTTGTACAATTTAACACGAAATACGTGGGTCACATGCAATACATAGTTGAAAAATGACTACCTCACCTCATTACAATTATCTGTTGTATACGCACCACCTTTTTCATGTCAAATTTTACAAATGTTTTCAAAGGTATTAAAATGGTTTGGGTTCCTGTTGTCACGTCCTAGTTCATGAACCACGGGCAACGTATGAGTGGCCAAGTAAGTGGTCCCGACAGTCGGGATACCATTTACTTTGGAATAAGGCTGGGCATCTCGGACATATTCTGAGTCGTGGTCACCTTTGTGCTCATACGGCAAAGACTACCAAATCCACCGGTAAGTCCCTCAGCCGTTAGGGGTAAAACCCAATGGGACCCGGGGCAAGTAAGGCTAGCAACCTGGTTCCCTGGTACTTTAAATATGATGCTGGCAACAATCAGAGCAAAATGCCTCGGACCTTTGGAGGTGACGGAGTCCCACCTCTAATTGACAAACCAGGGACTCCAAAGATACGACTCGGCAAACGAATGGTAATGAGATGGGGAGCTATTAATATCAATGGGGGCTACTCTGGGAGGAAGGTAAAGTTGGCAGAGGCTGCAAGTAAGATGGGGTTGGACGTTTTAGCTGTTAGTGACATTCGGGTAAGGGGTGAGAAAGAAGAGGAAGTGGAAGAATACAAGGTTTACCTGTGAGGAGTCAAAGCAGGAATAGCACAATGGGGTGTAGGGCCTTACATCAGGAAAGAAATGGAATCCAGCGTAGCTGCAATAAGGTACGTAAACGAACGACTGATGTGCCTAACAAGAAAATTAGGATTGTGTCAGTATATTCGCATTGTGAAGGGACAGATCAAGATAAGATGGATAGTGACGTAGTTGTTGGAGTAAAGGACAAGGACAGGGGTGATTTTAATGACAGGATTGGAAGTCGAACAGAAGGGTATGAAAAGGTTATGGGTAAATTTGGAGAGGATATGGAGGCTAACAGGAACGGGAAACAACTCTTGGATTTCTCTGCCAGTATGGGCTTAGTAATCACAAACTCCTTTTTTAAACATAAGAACATTCACCGGTGTACTTGGGAAGGCAGGGGAACCAGATCTGTCATTGATTATATAATAACAGATCAGGAATTCAGGAAGGCTGTGAGGGATACACGTGTATTCAGGGGATTCTTTGATGACGCTGATCACTATTTAATCTGCAGTGAAATTAGTATTGTGAGGCCGAAAGTGCAGCAGGTCAGGTCCATATGTACGAGGATAAGAGTGGAGAAATTTCACGATAAGGAAATCAGGCACAAGTACATAACAGCGATCTCAGAAAGGTACCAGTTGGTTGAATGTAGTCAATTACAGTCATTGGAAAAGGAATGGACAAGGTACAGGGACACAGTACTGGAAGTGGCTGAAGAATGTCTTGGAACAGTAGTGTGTAAAGGTAGGGTGAAGCAAACAGCTTGGTGAAATGACACAGTCAAGGCAGCCTGTAAAAGGAAAAAGATGGCGTATCAAAAATGGCTACATACTAGAACTCAAGTAGACAGAGAAAGTTATGTTGAAGAAAGAAACAAAGCCAAACAGATAATTGCAGCATCCAAGAAGAAATCTTGGGAAGACTTTGGAAACAGGTTGGAGACTTTGGGTCAAGCTGCTGGAAAACCATTCGGGAGTGCAATTAGCAGTCTTCGAAAGGGAGGTAAGAAGGAAATGACAAGTATTATGGACAGGTCCGGAAAACTGCTGTTGAATCATGTTGATGCCTTGGGCAGATGGAGGGAATATTTTGAAGAGTTGCTCAATGTAGGTGAAAATACGACCAGTAATGTTTCAGATTTCGATGTACAATGGGACAGGAATGATCATGGAAATAGGATCACATTTGAGGAAGTGGAGAAAATGGTCAATATGTTGCAGTGCAATAAAGCGGCTGGGGTGGATGAAATTAAGTCGGAACTCATCAAATACAGTGGAATATCAGGTCTTAAATGGCTACACAGGATAAATGAAATGACGTGGGAGTCGGGACAGGTTCCATCAGACTGGACGAAAGCAGTAATCGCACCAACCTTTAAACATGGAAACAGAAAAGATTGTAACAACTACAGAGGTATCTCTTTAATCAGTGTTGTGGGTAAAATCTTCCCAGGTATTGTTGAAAGGAAAGTGCGAGTATTAATTGAGGACAAATTGAATGAAAATCAGTGTGGGTTTAGGCCTCTTAGAGGTTGCCAGGACCAGATCTTTAGCTTACGGCAAATAATGGAGAAGTGTTACGAGTGGAACAGGGAATTGTATCTATGCTTTATAGATCTAGAAAAGGCATATGACCGGGTTCCTAGAAGAAAGTTATTGTCTGTTCTACGAGATTATGGAATAGGAGGTAAACTTTCGCAAGCAATTAAAGGTCTCTATATAGATAGTCAGGCAGCAGTTAGAGTTGACGGTAAATTGAGTTCATGGTTCAGAGTAGTTTCAGGGGTGAGACAAGGCTGCAACCTGTCTCCACTGTTGTTCATATTATTTATGGATCATATGTTGAAAACAATAAACTGGCTGGGTGAGATTAAGATATGTGAACACAAAGTAAGCAGTCTCGCATATGCGGATGACTTAGTTGTGATAGCAGATTCGATTGAAAGTTTGCAAAGTAATATTTCCGAGCTAGATCAGAAATGTAAGGACTATGGTATGAAGATTAACATCTCCAAAACGAAAGTAATGGCAATGGGAAAGAGATATAAACAGACTGAGTGCCAAATAGGAGGAACAAAGAAAAGGCAGACAGTTTCAAGTACTTAGGATGCATATTCTCACAGGATGGCAACATAGTGAAAGAACTGGAAGCGAGGTGTAGCAAAGCTAATGCAGTGAGCGCTCAGCTACGATCTACTCTCTTCTGTAAGAAGGAAGTCAGTACCAAGACTAAGTTATCTGTGCACCGTTCAATCTTTCGACCAACTTTCTTGTATGGGAGCGAAAGCTAGGTGGATGCAGGTTAGCTTATCAATAAGGTTGAGGTTACGGATATGAAAGTAGCTGGGATTATTGCAGGTACTAGTAGATGGGAACAATGGCAGGAGGGTGTCCACAATGAGGAAATCAAAGAAAAACTGGGAATGAACTCTATAGATGTAGCAGTCAGGGCGACCAGGCTTAGATGGTGAGGGCATGTTACATGCATGGGAGAAGGAAGGTTGCCGAAGAGACTCATGGGTTCGGCAGTAGAGGGTAGGAGAAGTCGGGGTAGAGCAAGGTGAAGGTACCTGGATTCGGTTAAGAATGATTTTGAAGTAATAGGTTTAACATCAGAATAGGCACCAATGTTAGAACTGAATAGCGGATCATGGAGGAATTTTATAAGGGGGACTATGCTCCAGACTGAACTCTGAAAAGCATAATCAATCTTAAATGATGATGATGATAAAAAGTCACAGGCACAAATATTCGGCACTATCAGTATGGGGTTAGGGACCTCTATGGGGCCTGAAGAATCTGCTTCATACTGAAGACTAAAAAGTATTAAGCAGATTTAAATGTTTGTCAAGCATAATCACTTGGTACTCATCGTGTTATTGAAAGTAAGTTGAAGAACTGACCAAAAACTCAGAAACACAAAACGTCGTTTGATGCTGGGAATACAACTTTTTTAATGGAAAAAATATAAAGAAATATGTGGGAAAGAAATGGGAAACAACAGGGTATGATCACACTGAAGAAGTGCATTGTGTAATTTCGTGACTACCATGACTTTACATACTGGTGTCAGACTAAAAAAGGCTCTTTTGTAAACAGAATATTTTTATTGCAGCTATGCTGATATCTGCTCCTAGAGGAGATGTAATATGCTGCTTTGACAACTCTCTAATTTTCATTTATAGCAGCCCACTGATACTGACTGCGAGATTGACTCGTTTTGAAATTTACCATACACTACTGAGTTGACACACAGGTATTCATGCAGCTCATGTAATTCTATATCGTCAACTACGCACCTAAATCTCGAGTATTTTCTTGATCTGTCTACCGTAGATCCGCCAGGCTACGTGCAACGTTCAATTCTATTAGTTTGCTTTCGTGTCTCTCAGTGTAATTCCCGACCTGCTTCTGCTCGTAACAGGCAGAGAATCGTTCGTTTACCCAAGAACGTAGCCAGAAAGGGGTCCGGGGGGTCTTGAAACCCCCTATCGTGTAAATGAAATCACACACGACCTAGTTGCCGTGTAGTGAAACCGAAAGATATTCTGATTTTCAACGAAACGACGAGAAATGGATACGTACTGTTTTCAGCAAATAAGGCCTTCGATAGATTTAAACTATCGTTATATCGATAACACTATCGCCTATCGCCCACCCCTACTTTAGCCAAGACAAATTACTTTACATCGTTGGCCTTACATGAGCTCAGTTGCTGTTTCGTTAATCAGTTTAGTTCTTAATTACAGTTGAATTTCGTGTAAGTGCTGCCGTTTGTTGTTTTTATGCTTCAAGCTGTTGTGATAGTTTCTAATTTCGGACAAAATTGTAACAAAAAGCGAATGGGAAAGGCGTTCCGGTTTCGTCCATTAGCATAATTACATATCAATAGCAGTTTAACGTCAGCACTGGAGTCATTATTTGGAGAGTGGCAAAACACTCGGTTTGCAATATTTCAGTATTTCACAAGGCAGCGGTGCCGTAGCCTACATATTAAAATAAAATCAGTGCGTAAAATTACACTTGGATTTGCCTGCGTCTCCCTAAAACCAAACGGTTTGATATTAATGTTACCAAAAGACACCGGACGTTGTCAGCGAAGTAGGCTGGAGCACTATCATGTAGCAGCCACATAACCCTTCGAATCATTAACGTCACTTCTTCCAGCAGGAGAGGCAAAGTCACCCGCAAGAAAACCCGATAGTTCCGGCCTATTAGTCGACATGGAAGGAAGACTGACCCCAAAATGCGGTACTATACTATACTATACGATATTTTTACTGTACGAGTATTTTGTTACCACAGTAATGTTACACTGTATTCCACTTGCAAATCAATAAGCCTGTAGTCCATGTGTACAACAGGAAAGTGGGGGATCCGTACCAGATAGGGTTGATAGAAGAGATAGAGACGATCCAACGGAGAGCAGCGCGCTTCGTTACAGGATCATTTAGTAATAGCGAAAGCGTTACGGAGATGATAGATAAATTCCAGTGGAAGACTCTGCAGGAGAGACGCTGAAACACGTATGTAACATAGCAGCGATGGCGAGGCATTGTAGCATCTGTGACCAGAGAGTATGCGCTTGACCGCGCGAGTGTTGCGAGCGGTGCTCAGTCTGTTAGTGGTAGTCGTTGCGAGTCTGTTAGTAGCAGTCGTTGCGAGTCTTTAGCTCGGTCTGTAGTCGTCATGCAGAGCGGTCGGTCAGTAGTAGCAGCCCAGTGCGGTTGTGTGATGTAGGCGGTCGGCAACACTGGTCAAGATGTGGAATAAGGTACACTGTTAATTAATATAATCATTAGATAATGATAAATTTTATTTATTGTAATTATTATCCAACAAGTCTCCCAATAATAATTTTTTTTATTTCAAAAGCATTTTCTCAAAAATTTAATTTTTTATTGAACTAAAGATCTCGTTGCACTTCCCATTTCATTCCACTTCTTTTGAAGAAAAATTCCACTAAAATCACAAAAAAAGAGAATATTATTATTTGCAATGCAGTTCCTCCAAGCGGTGCGCAACAACAAGAGCAGATATGTGACATCCATTTATTCTGAGGTAAGATTTTAATTCTGATTGTTTTTACACAGGGCCAAAGACCGATATTTCGGTTTAATTAAATTTTCTTATCACTGAATGGACTTTAATTTTTCATCAGGAATTTATATTTGAGTCAGATTGCGAATTTCACATTTTTTGTTGCCATTTTCAATACCTCTCATTGTGGGCGAGGTTACAATTAGCGCAATGTCCATTAGCATTCGTAATTAAATATTGTCATTTCTTTTTCTTTTAAAATTTTTGTGGCGAGGTTACACTTGGCGACACCCAGTCCAGGATCGAATTTCGTTGAGAGTCTTTTGAAAAACAGGCACATATCTGCTCTTATTTGCTTAGATATAATTAGGATTTGGCGCAACGCTTTTATTAACTTGTGACTTTCTTTCTACAGGTCAACGGCAATTTGTTGCTCTATTGTATTTGTGTGTTGTTTTTGCATTTGTGCTTATTGTTTTGTGAAAATTTGTGACTATTGTAAAAATGCCGCGAAAGACTGTGAATAGTGTATCGCGAAGTATTACGAACGAAATTACCGGCTCAAATGACTTTACCGATAGGACATGTGACACGCAGTGTAATGATGACAATCCTGCGTTCACTAACAATCAGTGTATTCCAACCACTAATGATGACTTTTGTCTTAATGATGAACAAACGAACTCGGTTATGTCCTCTGTTGATTTGACGACAATCGATGACGCGGAGCGGTCTATAGTAATGAGCGCTGCCGAGCTTAACACACCCGATGTGGAAAATTCAAGTAACGGACAGACAAATTTGTGTAATGAAAATGAACAGGGTACACAAAGTACAACGGATTTATTTAATTCCGGAACAGTGTCTGATAGTGCACATCCGACTGATAAACCTTTTTGTAAATTACAGAATGACCAAATGGTCACACAAAACGCGACAATTGCAAATACACCGTCAAATAGTACAGAGAATGGAGTAGATAATGTTACATTGGGTCAAATTATGGCAATATTGCTACAAAATAGTGAACAGGTCAAACAACAGAGTGTAGATAACAAACAATTTAAAGAGAATTTCAAACAACTTAGTGAACAAATTACAGCCGTTGCCGCGCAGTGCCATGACACTAAGGAACAGTTGCGCGTGGAAATTGAGGCTTGTTCACGAAAAAATAGCGAAGAAATAAAGTCTGTTGCACAAGAATTAAGGGAAATGCAAACAGCCGCAACAGAAACACTCAGAGACGAAATTAGCGGAGTCGCTAAACAATGCTCTGAAAAAGCTACACAATTACGGGACGAGTTTAAAGCAATGACGGTAGAACTTTCGCGCTCAGTGGACGCAAAGATAGACGCGAAATTCAAACAGCAGAACACTCAGATTAACGAGCGCTTTAATCAGCACATACAGAACAGTGATACGCGTTTCCGCAGATTTATTCAGGATCAAAACAAAGTAAAACGACAAGTCATGGAAACAATCACTGCACAAAGACAAGAGGACAAACGTAAAATATTCGCGAAAGCGAAGACGTATGTAGACAATAATATTACTACAGTGTCCGACAAAATTAATACCATAGAACAATTGAACGCGGAATTACGGGATGAAATTTCTGACCTTAAATCAAAAACAGATACACAAACAGTAAATATTCAAACAGTGACAGATAGATTCGAACAATTAGATCTAACACAGGATTGTGATGTTATCAAAGGTGATGTTAAAAAACTGAGCGAAACTACGCGCAAGTTGCAAAAACAGATTAATGCGTCTGATTCTAAAACCGATGATCAGGTTAAAATACTGACTGAAAAATGTGATGAATTGGCCAGTCGTATTGATGCTATCGAAAATACTAATGACAATAAGTCAGACGATACTGCACCGGTTTCATTTATCCAAACGCCTGAATTTCAAAATTTACAGCAGACAATTAATGAGATCGATTCATCTAACAACACGTTACGTAGGAAGTTATCAAATTTACAACAAGAAGTAACAGAAATGAAAAACACTTCTGTTAATAATACACAACAGACGCCACTTTATGAACATGTGTCAGACTCACGCAGCGCGTATAATTTGGGTAATCTGCAGAGAGTACGGGACTTAGATTCCGAACAACCACAGTTCAATAGATACTCTTACGATCCTGAACCTGTTCCATCATGCAGAGATGATAACTTCGACTACAAACATTTTCTGTCAGTGAGAAAGTTTAAGGTTTTCAAAAACGATAGAACGCAGATTCACCCACTGGATTGGATTCAACAGTTTAGTTTTGCTCTTCCACCGACTTGGCCTGTAACACATAAACTTGAATTTATTTGCAGTTTTTTGGAAGGCGAACCGGCAACTCGTATGAGACCGATCGCGAGACAGTGTTACTCGGTAGAGGAATTTCAGAATGCTTTTCTGTCAGCGTACTGGTCGAAGACGACACAGCGCGGAATTAAAGACCAACTAATTAGTTTGCCAAACTACGAGAACTCAAATTTTCCCAGTGTAACGCAATTTTTTGAGCATATGGTCCAACAAAATCAGTACCTAAGTGAACCGTACAGTGAATCTGCACTTATACAATTATGCATTTCCAAATTACCACGGTCATTACGAGTGTCGCTTCTAACAGGCCAGCAAAAAGAAAACATTTCAGCATTCAGGGATCTTTTACAGCTCTTGGAAGTACAGCAATCCGATTATTCTTTTGTAAACAAAAACTTTTCGAGTAACAACCAAGGTCAACAACAGTACTGCAATTATGATCAGGGACGTAATTCCAATCGGAAAGATAACAGACGTTTTAGGAACGACAATTACCAAAACTTTAATAACAGGCAAAATTCGAATTATCAATACCGTCAAAATTTTCAGCAACAGGAACAACACTTTAGTAACAATAGAGGTGTTTCACAACAACAACATCAAAACCAGCCGGTTAACATACCTAACCAACAATGGAATACACAAGGTCAACCAGGCTTTAATGTTTCGCCGCGTGGACGTATAGCCCCTGGTCCAACAAATAGTAACGTACGTCAGCAAGGAAACAACTACGTACAAAGAAGACAGTATTTCAATTCCTATCGTAATGCACCGTATAGGAATGACTATTACGACAGACGTAAAAATAATGAGGACAATTTTCAGCGAACATCTAACAACAGTCGGTCATACCAACAGCAAAATCATACGCAAGAACATATTCTCATGAATGAACCCGACAGTAGGTACCATCCAGAGCGTAACACGCCTGGAAGAAGTAATAGGACAGTTCAAATAGTCGAAATGCCACAGAATCCTCCTAATAATAATAACACGTCAGATAGAATCTGACTAAATACTGCACAGGACGCATCTTCTAATAACACAAGCACTACCTTAGACACGCAAAATGTTGTTCACGAAAATGTAATTACTTTTGACGACATCAGAGACACACTTTTACAGGAAAGACCAGTTATTCAGAAAACCATTTCACATCCTGTTATCGAAATTAAAATTGGTTCATCGAAATTTTCAGCAGTAATCGATTCCGGATCACCTATATCAGTAATTAATGAGGAGACTTTCAACGAGTGCAACAAAGAGAATACTTATCCGACGTTACCTTTAGGCAAAACAAAAGTGAAAGGAGCAGTATCGAGTAAAGGTGTAGACGTTAAATTACAGACGCATTTATCATTTTGTATTGGAGGTCATACTTTTCACTCTAATTTTTGGATTGTGCCTTTATTGACAACAGACATTATTTTAGGTACGAATTTTCTGGTACAACACGACGCAGTTATTGATTTTCAGAATTCTTATTTAATGTTAAAGGATGAAAATGTACAACTTGCTTTAGAATTTCAGCACTCTTTATCTGCGGAAGAACAAACAATTAACCGCACAGAGGTCTATTCCGCAACACGCAACTTAGACTGTAATTCTGCATTGTTCACGGATACGTACGTACACAACTATAATACTCCAGACGAAGCTGACTACGACGTAATGCAATTGATTTCTGATAAGGTTAAAGAGAGCAGTGAAAGTACAGACGACGAACGAACGCAATTACACAAAATTCTTTTACAGCAAGCTCCAGTTTTTGACAACATTCCTGGTACTATGTCCGGCTTTATGTATGAATTTCAAGTCAAACCGCACGACACATTTAAAGCAAAGCATTATCCCATTCCATATATTCACAGAGAACAAGTTAAAAAAGAATTGCAGGATATGCTCGACCAAGGAATTATTGAACCGGCAGTTAGTCCGTACATAAACCCGCTACATATTGTTAAGAAAAAAGATGGCTCACTTCGCCTTGTACTTGATTCACGTCACATTAATGACATTATTATTAATGAAACAGACCGACCACAGACATTAGAGGAACTTTTACAGAAATTTCACGGCACTGCTATTTATTCCACATTAGATTTGAAATCGGGATTTTGGCAAATTCAACTTCATCCGAATTGTAGAAAATACACAGCTTTTCTCTGTTTCGGCGACTGTTATCAATTTTGCAAATTACCATTCGGCTTAACTATTTCTTCTGCAGCTTTTATTCGCGGTTTGAACACAATACTTCCGACAGAACTTAAGGACAGAATCACGACGTATGTAGACGACATTCTTATAGCAGAAGCTAATTGGTCTGAACACAATCTGGTTCTTGAACAACTGTTACAAACTTTTTATGCACAAGGACTTACAGTTAATCTTAGTAAATCGCACTTTGGCAAAACTTCTATAAAATTTCTTGGACACGTGATTTCAGCAGAAGGCATTGCGCCTGATCCAGAAAAACTTCAGGCTCTACTTGACATTAGTGTTCCTACGACGAAGAAACAATTACGCAGTTTTTTGGGCTTAATTAACTTTTTTCGCAAATTTATTCATCATTCTGCTTTAGACACGCCTAGACTATGCCAATTAACAGGTAAAAACAGTATTTGGTCTTGGGATAAGCAAGCACACTCTGAATTCATGAACCTGAAACATGCTTTGTTGAATGCTCCACTTTTATCGCACCCAGATCTTACTAGAAATTTTTCCATTGCCACCGACAGTTCCAACACCGCTTTAGGCGTACACATTTTCCAGGAAATAGAAGAAGATGGCTCTACAGTAATTAAAAACATCGCATTTGCAAGTCGCATTTTGTCACCTGCTGAACGAAATTACTCCGTTACAGAACTTGAAACATTATGTGTTGTATGGGCTTTTATGAGATTTAGGCACTTTCTTTATGGCAGACATACCACAGTTTACACAGATCACAGAGCGATACAATTTTTACTTTCAGCCAAATTTACTCACGATAGATTAAGTAGATGGAAACTGTATTTACAGGAATTTAATTTTACGATTGTTCACATTCCCGGTACACAAAATGTTATAGCAGACGCACTATCGCGTTCTCTCGGCAACAATCAGCAAGACGTAGCAACCAACTTCTGCAAAACAAATTTCAGTGTCATGTACATTCAGCAAGTTGCATTTGAAAACTTTATTTCATCGTCATTACAGGACATAGCAAAGGAGCAAAATAAAGACAATGTGTGGAAAGAAATTAAACACGTTTGGCTAGATAAGAATAATGTTACGATTAGAAACCACTACACTGTGCGCAATGACATTCTGTTTCGCCGCTCTCATCCTGACAGCAACAATTGGTTATTATGCATTCCTGACGAACTGGTTAACAAATTAATTTGGTACACTCATTTAAGTTACGCACATTACGGAACACGAAAATGTTTTCTTATACTGAGACAGAACTGTTATTTTACTAACATGGAAAAACGTATACGACGAGTTTTAGCGTCTTGTAAAATTTGCCAGAAAGCTAAATCAGACACCACTTCACATATTCCTCCATTATATCCCATCATACCTGTTAAATTAAGACATATGGCCGCAGTAGATATTTTTGGTCCGATTCCCAGAACTAACAGAGGTTTTTGCTACATCTTTGTCGCTGTTGAGCTCACTTCAAAATTTGTTACTTTCACTCCGTTACGCAAAGCTACTGCTAAAACTGTTTCAAATGCATTTGTAAAACATTTTCTATCTCATGTAGGGCATGTAATGAAAGTAATTTCTGACAATGGATCTCAATTCCGTAGTAGCGTATGGACACGCATGTTACGAGCCAGAAACATTTCTCCGATCTATATATCCAAGTACCACGCTTCTTCGAACCCTTGTGAAAGATTAATGAAGGAAATTGGTAAGCTGTGCCGAATATACTGCTACAAAAGACATATTGATTGGGATACACACATACTCTCATTCCAAGATGTAATTAATTCCATTCCAAATGAATCCACTATGCTATCTCCGACTGTTATACTGAAAAACGTTGAACCACCGAACAAAATTAAAGAATTAATAGAATTTCCCAAAAGTCGTCGCCTACGACACCACGAAATAAATTGACATTGCGCTGAACAACATCAAACGTGCCGCAGAGCGCCGGAGAAGACAGCAAAAACAGGTTTGTACACGCCGCGACTTTCACGTTGGACAGAAGATATTGATACGTACACACTATTTATCCAGTAAATTAAAAGGTAAGTGCAGTAAATTTGAACTTCTATACACAGGTCCATATCGGATTCGCAGCATCCCTCACCCCAATGTTGTACATGTCGAAACTTTGAGAACTAGAAAATCGAAAGGCAATCACCATATATCAAACATTAAACCGTTTATTGAGTGAAACCACTGTATGATTCAACACACTATGATGCCATTTACTAATGCAATTATTTCATGTGACTAATTACTGATGATTATCGTATTTTTTCTTGGCAAGTGCCCGGCAAGGTAAGGTTAGCAGGTCGCTCTTCTTGTCGTTACACATCAGACCGTGCATATTTTTCCAGATGAATTTACACATTTATGACTATTTTTGCAATTATATTTATGTGACTACTTATTGATGATAATCGTGTTTTTTCTTGGCAAGTGCCCGGCAAGGTAAGGTTAGCAGGTCGCTTTTCTTGTCGTTACACATCAGACCGTGCATATTTTTTCCATTTTTTTGTGTATGTGACTGTACTCCAGTTTTGTTTGTATGGACTATGAAATAGTTAAGATATAACACACACCAGTTGACTTTGACATTTTTTGCCTTATGACATCTCAACATCGTGACTGTTTTACATTTTTGCTGCTGCAGTGTATTATTCTGTGTATATCTTTGTTTTTGAACACTGTCAATGTTTTTGACATATTACGTTTTCTGTCATGTTATGCTGTAGGGTTAATTATGTTACCATAAACCAGTCATTATCTAGTGGGTATATGATTTAAATGCAGGACATTAATCTTTGTTCATCAATTTCAGAAAGGAATGATGATTCTAAGAAATAAATTTAACATAAATGGAATTTCACCTACGGAATAAACGAAAGGAGATGCAATAACTTTATGAGGAAGAGTAAATGGATCAGGATTAACAAACATTAACAAGAATATACTATACTCATCACAGAATAGCAGTCTTAACTAATTTTTTCTTTCAGAATACAAGGTGATTGATGCAGGCTGTCAGAGAGAACTACACATCTTAGTTTTAGTGATGAAATATGCTAGAGATAAGGAATAGTTGTATAATGAGTAATGAAGCGATTTTTTGCAGATGATAATGAATACTGATGAATAATGATGAAGGATATGGTATTATGAATAATGAAGTTTTTCTTTACAGGTGATGATAATGGTGAAGTTATGATGATATGGATAATGAAGTTTTTTTCTTTACAGATGAGGATAATGTTGAAGTAATGTATTTATGCTACGTAGTTATTTAAGTATTTGTTGCAGTTTGCTTTGACAGCAGGTGTTACATTGCATAGTAGGATGACTGAAAGTTTTGGAAAGGACAGCTATGGAACACATGTTTATACACACTTCACTGCCTGTTAATTCGAAGTTCACTACTTTTCAGCATAGTGTGCGTTTCTTCTTTCAGGTCAATAATCCGTTTTTGTAATTTTTCCAGGAGAAGTTTTTTTTCATGATACTTACTAAACCTGTTACTTATTATACCTGTTCTAGTACTTGCATTTTTATATTTTTTACCCATTTGTGTTTATGATTTATAAATGTGATCACATGTACTGCCTTGTTACATAATCTTGCTACAGCTGACTCATGACGAATGACGTTACCTATCCTCATTTGCTGCAATAGGTCAAAAGCAAATAGTGTTATGTTTCAGCAATTAATTATCGATCCCAACGCAATGCATTGCTACCAAAAAAAAAATGTATTACCAGTCGCACATAATGTCACTAGTTTATGATAATTCTGAATAATACTGATCAACTATGAATAGCATGTCACTTGATTAATGACCTCTTAATGAGACTATATTCAAAATAATGCTTTGTCACTAGCTAATAACTGCCACTGTTTATTGTAATGGTACTACTTATAATGCGTGTGATTATTAATGATTTGACTGTAATTAACTGATTTTAATAATGACTTTGTAATGATCTGAATACTACTGAAGGAGGAACACTGTTTATTGTAATGAGTACTTGTAATGCCCATGATTATTAATGCTATGACTATAATTACCTGATTTTTAATAATGACTTCGTAATAATCTGAATAATACTGAATGATGATTCTATTCAATACTTGCTGGCCACTGAGTGCCAATAATTAATGTCACTCCACGAATTGTTATTAATTATGCCATTGATTAGCTCTTGTTTCCAATGTTGATACTTTGTTGTTGGAAATGAATGTGACTGTTTCATAATGCTTTGTAATTAGGAAAAGACTAATGATTCTTAATAGATTGGAATGACACATAATTAATTAACTATGGTACTGTTTAGTAATGCTTTGTAATTAATTAAGGCTAATAATTCTTACTATATTGAAATGACAAATGATTAATTAATTAACTGTAATTAGACAAATGATTAATTAACGACAAATGATTAATTAACTGTAATTAGACAAATGATTAATTAACGACAAATGATTAATTAACTGTAATTATACAAATGATTAATTAACTATAATTAGACAAATGATTAATTAATGACAAATGATTAATTAACTGTAATTAGGAAAAGGCTAATGATTCTTAATTATACTCTGTAACTGGAAAAGAATGCGATTATTTAATAATGCTTTGTAACTAGGAAAAGAAGATTACTGATTCTATGTAAAACAATTAATGAACATTTTTCTGTAATACTACATACATGGTACAGAAATGTTCAATAACTGGGCTATGAATGCCGCACACTACTACTGTAATTGACAATATTATGTGACTTAATGTCCTTCACCTTATGAGCTAACTACCCTGAATTACTGCAATGTCCATTTGTCCTGTTTATCCTAGTGATCATGGAGCACTATCTTTGGTTTTGCACTAATTCTACGTTGGTGTGCCTTGTAAGAGTGTGGTGTTGACACGACATGCTGTCCACCACCGTGAGCAATGAAGACGTTATTATGGTCCCACTGTTTGGTGTACCTAATGTACTGCCAAAATGAAAGCATGGAACATTACTACGACAGTTCAGTGTCTTTGCTACACTGATAAATTCTGATGGGAAAAGATCTTCAAGTTGTGTCACTTGGTGTCGTACTTCTGTGGAAAGATATGGACTTTCAGAGCAGCTGTGTGCAATCTAAAGTGCTACAACCATGATACAATCCTTCCCTTTCCTATCCTGATTCTTGTCACATAGAGAAAAAATTTTTTTGGTAACATCATTTATGTTCATAGGTTATACATTTTTCGATTCGCTGAACTCCATTGCGAGTACACTTATGTCACTTGTCAACATAATATTTTGCCAGTCTGTTTATTTGTTCTGCATATGCTAAAGAATTTTTTCAGTGCCTGTGCACTTTATCTGTCAAAAAATTTGTACATACTTTTTTTTCTGATTTGCTACTATGTTTAGTATTCACATTTTGTCTTTGTCTGATATATTTTGTACTTAGTGCGTGTGCACAACATTTAAATATTCTGTAAGTTGTAGAATTTTGTTAGTTAAAGAAAAATTTTGCCGCGCTTGGCAAGTCCAAATGACTCACCATCGCTGCCAAATTTTTGCCCCCCCAGTGGAGGGTTATGAAACACGTATGTAACATAGCAGCGATGGCGAGGCATTGTAGCATCTGTGACCAGAGAGTATGCGCTTGACCGCGCGAGTGTTGCGAGCGGTGCTCAGTCTGTTAGTGGTAGTCGTTGCGAGTCTGTTAGTAGCAGTCGTTGCGAGTCTTTAGCTCGGTCTGTAGTCGTCATGCAGAGCGGTCGGTCAGTAGTAGCAGCCCAGTGCGGTTGTGTGATGTAGGCGGTCGGCAACACTGGTCAAGATGTGGAATAAGGTACACTGTTAATTAATATAATCATTAGATAATGATAAATTTTATTTATTGTAATTATTATCCAACAAGTCTCCCAATAATAATTTTTTTTATTTCAAAAGCATTTTCTCAAAAATTTAATTTTTTATTGAACTAAAGATCTCGTTGCACTTCCCATTTCATTCCACTTCTTTTGAAGAAAAATTCCACTAAAATCACAAAAAAAGAGAATATTATTATTTGCAATGCAGTTCCTCCAAGCGGTGCGCAACAACAAGAGCAGATATGTGACATCCATTTATTCTGAGGTAAGATTTTAATTCTGATTGTTTTTACACAGGGCCAAAGACCGATATTTCGGTTTAATTAAATTTTCTTATCACTGAATGGACTTTAATTTTTCATCAGGAATTTATATTTGAGTCAGATTGCGAATTTCACATTTTTTGTTGCCATTTTCAATACCTCTCATTGTGGGCGAGGTTACAATTAGCGCAATGTCCATTAGCATTCGTAATTAAATATTGTCATTTCTTTTTCTTTTAAAATTTTTGTGGCGAGGTTACAACGCTCAGTAGCTCGGTACGGGCTTTTGTTGAAGTTTCGAGAACATACCTTCACCGAAGAGTCAAGCAGTATATTGCTCCCTCCTACGTATATCTCGCGAAGAGGCCACGAGGATAAAATCAGAGAGATTAGAGCCCACACAGAAGCATATAGACAATCCTTCTTTCCACGAGCAATACAAGACTGGAATAGAAGGGAGAACCGATAGAGGTACTCAAGGTACCCTCCGTCACACACCGTCAGGTGGCTTGCGGAGTATGGATGTAGATGTAGATGTAGATATTGACAGCTGCAACGAGCTGCTTACTCCAATACCAGATTCAGTGAAATGCACTTTCATACCCGACTGCGGATCAGTTTGTTTAGCAGAACTCCATAACGGAACGAGAGGAGTTGAACGTTTTCTCCACGGAAGTTTTCAGTTCTCGTATAGGTATCACATGTACTGTTTTGTTCCTGCAACAAGTTAACAAGGGAATTCAAGCAACAGAGAGCTTTCTCTTCTCTTGTTACACAAAATGGATCATTGCGTTGACAGACGTGTAAAGCAACCTTTATATTTGCATCATCACAACACCATAGAGATTCGCTACGAAATGTAGCATTGGTGTTAAAATGATTGCCGTAAAATCGGATGGATGGAAACAGTTATCAAATTTAAAAAAAGAATAGTTTTAAAAAGAAATATGAAAATCAAAAATATATTTTATTGTTGGTCTTGGCCTAATTTTAAATTTATAATTAGATTTGGGATCTAGCTCGTGCTTTTGTAATATAAGAAAAATTAAAACTTCTTATTTCCATTCACACCGCACCACGCGACACATATCAGAGTAAAGCCTATTTAAAGCATGAACTTCTGACCAATGAAATGGGATTGCCAATTTAATTTCCATGAAGTTAATTTAAAACAACTCATTTCAGACTGATACCTACAGACCAACTTCGAAGTAAGCAGATTCAGAACTGCATTGTCATAGAGTGAAGAAAATATCAACTACTAGTGTGGATAACTATAAATCTAATAATTTCCCTATTAGATCGGTTCACCAAGCTAGACAAACAGAGCTTTGAATGATATTGCCATTTGGCTTCCAACATGACAGCATAGAAGGTTTTTGTAAGTTTTCTTTGTATTCAATGCATTGTTTCTATTCACTCCATCTTACAGTAAAAATACAGCGAAAACAAGTTCTGATGAAAATGTAAAAGTTATTCATAATTCACCTGTATTTACTCGGATGTGGACAAGACGGTACAGTTAATATCTTACATTTTGCATCTGGAATCTTTGCATGAGGAAGCAGTTTTCAAGAAAGAATATTAATATCAAGGAAGAATATCATATATATATATATATATATATATATATATATATATATATATATATATATATATATAACTGCTTCGTTCCTTTCAGCGGTATCGTGAAAACACTAAAGCAACAAAATGTTATGCTACGAGCACTACCTTGGGGACGTCAGCGTAGCATACACACTGAAACATCCCCTTAGAAAAATTAGTGAATTACTGTACTGGTAAACCCCTTACGTTATTTGATTTTCAAACAGCTGAGCAAAACTGAACGTACTCAGACATTTCTCTCTTTACTTATTCTGATCATCACTAAACTGACACACAATATTTTTAGCACAACGCAATCTGACTTTCAATAATCCCTACAAAAGAATGGCCCTGACTAACAATAACCTATACCTTTCATGAATCACTTACCTCTCAAAACTCTTCGTTACTCGAACTACTGCAATACAGCGAGCGCCAATACTGCCAGATAAATAAAAGATTCTAACTATTGAAGGCGCTATCTACTGATAGGCATAGTTAGCAAATGAAAGATTTTACCTTAATAATATTCAAATCAAGTCTTACAAATTTACTGTCTCTGATGGACACAAGTCCAGATCATCCGCTCTCAAAACTCCGCCATCTCCCTCCCCACATCCACCACTGCTGGCAGCTCACATCCAACTGCGCAACGCTACGCGCTGTTAACAGCCAACTGCCCAACACTACAATAGCAAATTCCAACAATGCAAACCAGCCAGAGACTGCACACAGCACAGTCAGTGATTTTCATATAGAGCGCTACATGGCGTTACCAACATAAAAACCTAAACAGCCTACTTACAGCACGATACCATGGCGTCCCTCTCCTCAGGCAGTGAAGTGCGTCTTATGACTGGGCGGCCATGTTCCAGGTGCGGCCCAACCGTGCCGCAGTGTAGGGCCCTGCAGGGCTTTCGGCACAACCTCGAGATGTATGGTCCCGGAGCGGCACAGCAACAAGTGGCTGCCCTCCTAACACCCTACCCACCTACCAAGACACTGTGCGTCAAACCCTACAGGCGGGTTGTGGCCTTCGCCGCAGCCACCCATTAGACTGTGTCTCAGCTTACAGAAGGCGCTATAACGACTACGCTGTCCCAGAGGCTTTTAGGTACTGCAGTTTGCGAAAAAGGAGCAAGCTTGAGATACAACCTCTTGTCAACAGTCGGGCCCATTAGATACGGACCATAAGCTTTCTGGAAAGGAAAATCCCTCGTGTTCTTTGCAACTGAAGCGTCGAATCACTTGCTTGAACTGATACAGAGTAACAATGAAAAAGCTTAATTTAGCTTATTTTATGGAAGCTAAGATTTTCAGCTTTTAGGTATCTTTGGAAACTCAGTAAATGGGATCAGCCACTTCTTTATACGAGTTACAGTCAAAGAATATACCATCCCCTGACAAGATGAACAACTGTAACTGTTGGTCATGTCATCATACAACCACTTGTGTTTAGTTTTACCTTACCATCGTATATCACCTGGCGTGTCTCGGAACTGGTCCATGGCGGTCTTTTTAGTGCTATAGGCAGCTTAAGAGACTTTTCCTTCACGGGTGTAGTGACTTGCATCCGCTTTCCCTAGCTTTTTTTTTCGTGCCTTCTGGAATGGTCCGTCTCTGCAGACACATGCTGACTTCTTCTGGCACGCTGAGACACGGGGTCGAACAATGCTGTCAGCGTGCAAGTTCTTGGGACCTTCGCCTTCTCTGGCGAGCTGTTCTGATTTATACTACAACCGAACGAAATTCACCATATTAACGTTAACGTCTATTCTCCATGAATACTCTAGCATTAGTCTCCCTTGGAAGTCTCTCGGGAGTTCTTAGTGAGAGTCTCGATGTCTCTGGTGTATTCACTACAGTCGTCCTTCTGAAAATGGAATGGTAACAGTGCCCTCCTCCAGGCACCTCAAACAATTTGTTATACAAACTTTTACAACAATTATACTTGGAACAACACAAAATACAATAACTATTACAATTTAAATTATAAAGGTCGGATTGAATATGTTTAGTCTTTTGGTGTTTGGGCCGTGCTACCCAATGAGTTTTTGATAAAGGCTGGTTCCTTGCTGGATACTGAACTTCCTACAGCTACCCAGGCAACACAGCTCTGAAAACGGCGTGCTCGACTCTTATTCCGACTTTCAGCATCAGCTGTCCTTCTTTCTGCTTAAACGAATGCAGTCTGTGCACAAAACTACTCAGACGGAACTCGATTATGACCCAAGATCTCAACGAATCGCTTCTTTAGACATACACTTCAATTTACACATGTTGTTATAAGTTAGAATCCTGTATGCAACCTACAGCAATAAATAAACACTTTTACAGTTATAATACATCGTGGTCATCCAGAGTTAATATAATTTAAATCGCCAGATCTTTGAGTCCTGTAGAAGGAACTGACCCCTGACGGTCCACAAGTTCAGCAACTATCATAGACGGCATTTAGACCCCTTCACCACAAACCAGATGAAGCGAAGAATGTTCCATACGACATTTGGCATCATGACGCAGATTCCCATGAAATATTTCCGAGTTTGTCACATGTAGTCGAGAACGGCTCCAAAGTTCTCCGGCAGTACAGCAGGACGAGGCGATTAATTTGGCAGAGTCCAGCAGAGCAGCGCGAAATTGTAAACAGAGCCCTGCGGCCGTGGTTGTGAGAAGATTATGATGACTTTGCCTAGATGGCAACGATCTGCTTGAGATAGCTGCCCAGAGTGAGATTCACTCGCTCTGCGGCAACTTATATGACCATTATTGAAATTTGCCAGGTTGACGACTTGTCTGGGCGATGATCATGTTGCTTAGATATAACCGCTTGCCACTAAATCTATGCAGTCAGAGATCTCTTCTACCGTTACGTTTTAGTCCATCAGTGACAAATGTATAAAATCCCTCTTTAGATGCATGATCAGCTGTAACAATCCCCATCGTCTTGCAAGTGGTCGATGTGGCTTGGGATCTGGAAATTTTGGTACTGGTTTGGGTACTAATAATCGCTGCCTGTTGCTGGTTGACCTGTGTACTAGTGATGGTTCATTTTCAGCTGGGGGTGCTGACATATCTCGTGTGGTTGCTTTTCCACTTCCATGCCTGGGCACGTGAAATATCCCACTGCGCTGGAGGTGATTTGATAGTTTCTTAATCCGGTTGTGCTGGTGGTGATGATGGTGGCGGTGGTAGTGGTAGTGATTGTACTGTTGCTGGCAGTAGCAATGACTCGTCAACCATAGAAATTCTTCGGCTGTACATCTGCTTGATGTATCACTGCATTCTTCTTCCTCAGTTTGTACAGTGCCCATTGCTGTACCCTGGAGCTTGATGAAGGTATCTGCGAGCAAATGAAGTTATAAAAGCGTACTTACAAACGAGAATCTTGGGCTCTGAAGGTACGCCACACTCGCTGTGCTTTAGAAATACTGCTTCTGTATGTGACACGCTTTCGTGTCCTTACCAAATGGACAAATGTAAATACCGCTCTACAAACAAAATGTTTATGGTGCATGGTATTATAGCTGCCTTTCATAAATAAAGTTAATACAAGTTCTTCATCATATGCAGTAATCTAAATCAACAATTTCACAAGTTATACTTACGATAAATAAATCAGACAATATTGGAAATAGAGGAAGTTTTAGTTACTGGGAAGAAATAAAAAAGGGAGTCCCAAAGGGCTCAATTTTCGGTGCACTCCTATTCCATATACATGTAAATAACCTTCCTCTAAACATTCAACAAGCAGAATTGGTACTTTTGGCAGACGTTGCTAATTTTGTGATAAATTCCATTGGAGAGAAAGCGACTGAAGAGATAATTAATGATCCTTTACAAAGAAATACTAAGTGGTTCTCTGGAAATAGACTGTCCCTTAATTTTGTGAAAACACACGACATTCACTTCTGCTCAACAAATAGATTATATCAGCAGCTGATGCAAAACGTGAAAAGGAGTCAGTAAATACAGTAGATACCACCAATTTCTTGAGTACACAAACCAACAAACGCTTGCAATGGAAGAAGCATGTTATTGAGCTTCTCAAACTATTAAGTTCGACTATTTTCGCTCTTCGTGTAATTGCTAGCCTTCGAAACAAACGAATCATCCTTCTGTCACATTTCGCATATATTTCGTGAATAATGTCTTATGGAATAACGTTCTGGGTTAACTCATCACTTAGAAAGAAAGTATAGATTGATCAAAAGCGAGCAGTAAGAATAAAATGTGGCTTTCATCCTGGTCGTCATGTACATAGCTCTTGAAAGAGATGCGCATTTTAACTGCACCGTTGGAACACATACATTGATTACGTAATTCTTCATATGTAATCCATCACAATTTGAGAAGAATAGTGATGTCCATTCCTAAAATACTACAAAAAATGTCCTTTATTACTCAATATTAAACCTATTAATGGCTCAGATTCGAGTTCAATATTTATTTTCACTTTTGCCTAATTAGATAAAATGTATCATAGGCAGCAATGGAAATTTTAAATCTAGCCTAAAATAATTTATTCTGGACAATTCTTTCTATTCATGGACAAGTTTCTTCATAAAATAACTGTCAACCAGTAAAAAACAACCAGCTTTTAAGTTTAATTGAATACTCATGTTGCTAAAAGACCTGTGCTAATTAATCTTAAGATTAAACATGTATACATATTCTGTAAACTGACTCGTTTAACGTTATTTCGATAAAAATATTTGTTAAAATGATCTTTGGAATTGACAGTATTTACTAACCATTACAAATTAATACAATTTAGTCGCCAAATCTTGGAATCCGGGAGAAAATAAACGAAATAGGAGGAACTGATATTTGAAGTTGGGGTAAGTTCGGCGTCAATCACTGCATACAATTAGTGGCACTTGAAGAATGGCACAAGGAAGCTGGGAATGTTCAGTCAGCATAAGCAAAGTTAACACAGATATCCAGAAATATTTCCTTCTGTGTCACCGGTAGGCGAGCACCGCTGACAGTCACGTCACAATACAGAAGGAAGAAACGAAGCATTCGGCAGAGTCTAGGAGAGCGTTGCGATGTTGGAAACCGCGTTCTGCGGCAGTGGCGATGAGAAAACGTGGCACTGCACGGCTGGAGGTGATCAGCTTCAGGCGACCTCCCGAAGAAGAAACTCAGTGTTGCCTGCTCTCGGCCTGTTATAAGGTCTTTTCGAAGCTCTCCAAGAGGCAGATTTCAGTGGCTGATGGTCGCGTGGTGGAATTACAGCCACTTGTGACGAACCCGCTAAGCCTACCAAGTAAATATCTATGACCCCATTCAAAATACAACTACAATCGATTTTCTTCCACTGCTTAAACTGTGTTAAAATTCTTTTCACATTATCCAAAATTTTTGGGAGAATAAAGCACTGACTAAAGCAGCTGAAATTTTTGCGAAGGACCTAACGGTGTTCAGAAAGGATAGACGTCGTGAGGAATGGCCGCGCGGTTACTGATTGCGCGGCCCCTCCCGCCGGAGGTTCGAGTCCTCCCTCGGGCATGGGTGTGTGTGTTGTTCTCAGCATAAATCAGTTTAAGTAGTGTATAAGTCTAGGGACCGATGAACTCAACAGTTTGGTCCCTTAGAAATTCACACACATTTGAAAGGTTAGGCTAAATACAGTTGGTGGTGGCGTGTTGATTACTGTTGGAAGTAGTTTATCTTGTTGCGAAACTGAAGCAGATACTTCCCGTGAGTTAGTTTGGGTAGAGGTCATTCTTGGCAGCCGGAATAAATTATGATGGGATCCTTTTACCGACACCCCAATCAGATGATACAATTGCTGAAAGGTTCAAAGAATATTTGGGTCTAATTTCAAACACGTACCTGATTCAGAAAATTATAGTTGGAGGTGACTTCAATTTACCCCCGACATGTTGGTGAAAATACGTGTTTAAATTAGGAGGTACGTATAAAACGCCATCCGAAATTGTGCTAAACGCATTCTCTGAAAATTATTTCGAGCAATTAGTTCTTGACCCCACTCGAATAGTAAACGGTTGTGGAAAAACGCTTGACCTCTTTGCAACATATATCCTGAACTAATAACGAGCATCCAAACGCATACATGGTTTACTGCGCATGCAGTTGTCTCAGCGAGATTGAATACCTTAACTCCCTAATCCTCCAAAAACAAACAAAAAATATACCGGTCCAAAAAGAAGACAAAAGCTCACTTGACGCCTTCCTGAGAGACAGTCTCCACTCCTTCCAAATTAACAATGTAGCTGTATAAATGTGGCTTGAAGTCAGGAATAAAACCGACGGAAATTGGCAGACTTTTACCAAATAAATTATCAAACGACAGAGCTGATTCCTCATGGTACACAGAAAGGGTCAGAATACGTTTGCAGAAACAACGAAAGAAGCATGCCAAATTTAAACGAACACAAAATCTTCAAGATTGCGGATATTTTACATAAGCTCGAAATATAGCGCGAACTTCAATGCGAGATGCTTATAATAGTATCCACAACGAAACTTCGTCTCGAAACCTGGCAGAAAATCCAAAGATAGTCTGGAAATCAATGTCTTCTCTGCGTGATAGAAATGGAAATACTATCGATGACAGTGCCGCGAAAGCAGAATTACTAAACACAGCCTTACCAAATTCTTTCACCAAAGAAGACGAAGTAAATATTCCAGAATTAGAATCACGGGCACCTGTTAACATAAGTAACTTAGAAGTAGATATCCTCGGAGTGGTGCACCATGAAAGCAAGTCTTCCTGTCCAGACTGTATACCAATTAGTTCCTTACAGACTATGCGGAGGCAATAGCTCCATACTTAACAACAATATACAACCGTTAACTCGACGAAAGATCCATGCCCAAAGACGATAATGTTGCGTAGGTAACGCCAGTGTTCAAAGAAGGCAGTAGGACTTGTCCACTGAATTGCACGTGAATATCATGAACGATATGCAGTAGGATTTTGGAACAACGTTCTGAACTACCTCGAAGAGAACTGTCTGTTGACACATTGTCAACATGGATTTAGAAAACAACGTTCTTGTAAAACACAACTAGCTATTTACTCACAGGAAGTACTGAGGGCTTTCGATAAGGGATTTCAAATTATGTATTTCCAGATTCCCACAAGGTTTTTGACGCGCATCACAAACGACTTGTAGTCAAATTGCGTGCTTATGGAACATCGTCTCAGTTACGTGACTGGATTCATGATTTCCTGTCAGATAGGTCACAGTTCGTAGTAAATGACGGGAAGTCATCGACTAAAAAGTAGTTATATACGGCATTCCCCAGTGTATTGTCTTCTATATAAAAGATTAAGGAGGCAATTTAAGAAGCCGTCTTACGTTTTTTGGAGGTTATGCTGTTGTTTATCGATTAGCACAGTCACCAGAAGACCAAAACCAATTGCAAGACGATTTATATAAGATATCTGTATGTTGCGAAAATTGGAAATTGGACGTAATAACGAAAAGTGTAAGATCATCCACATGAGTGCCAAATGGAATCCGTTGAACTTCAGTTACACGATAAATTAATCAAACCTAAAGGCCGCACATTCAGCTAATTACCCAGGACTTACTGTCACGAGCAGCTTAAGTTGTGAAGAATACATCTAAAATGTTGTGAGGAAGGCGAACCAGAGATTGCGTTTGATTGGGATAACAGAAGATGGAACAGATCTATTAAAGAGACTGCCTGCAGTATGGTTGTCCGTCATCTTTTGGAGTACTACTGAGCAGTGAGGGATTCTTACCAGAAAGGTTTAACGGAGTACTTCAAGAAAGTTCAAAGAACAGCAGCAAGTTTCGTGTTATCGAGAAGTAGGGGAGAGAGTGTCTCGCACATCATTAAAACAAAGGCGTTTCTTGTTGCGGCGGGACCTTCTCACGAAATTTCAATCACCAACTTTCTCCTCCGAATGCAAAAATATTTTGTTGTCGTGGACCTACAAAGGGATAAACGATTATCATAATAAAATAATGGAAATCAGAGCTCGCGCACGGAAAGATATAGGTGTTCGTTTTCTCTAAGCGCTTTTCAAGAGTGGAATAACACAGAATTGGGGTGGAGAAGTTTCGACGAATCCTACCAAAGGCACTTAAGTGCGATTTGCAGATGTAGATTATCCAGTGTGTGGTTGCTAAGGCATGAACTACTACTCCGTCACTTCTGCTTGCAGTAAAACCAGTCTCGATCGTTACAATATTCCACTAACATACTAGACTCGTGTGATTTGTATTTGAAGTGTGTTGAAATACTTAGTAGTTAGTTAATGACGTGTTTCACTGATCATCTAAACGATTCTTCTATTGAAAAGATATGGGACCATCAGTTTACAGGATATGTGTAGATGCTTAGCGTACTAGATTTTCAAGTCGAACACTCTTTTTCCAGTCCTCTCCTTTTGGAACGAGCACATACACGGGCTGGTCATAGTAGTGTGATTACCTGTCAAAAGCATGCATAAGCATATTTTGCAGCGCAGGCGAACATGAGATTCTGGAAGGTATCGACAGCGATGTGGAGCCATGCTGACTGCAGTGCAGTGGCTGGATGCTCTAGGTTTCACGGTTGAGGATCAATGGCGAGAACTGCCCCATCAAAGATTATCTTTCAGTCTCTAAGCGAATCCTATATTGAATACTGATCGAAAAACACGCTCATAATACGGCCAACCCCACTGGCACAGTCACATTAACGTGACCCCGAGCGAGGTGGTGCAGTGGTTAGCACAGTGGACTACCGTTCAGGTGGACGACTGTTCAAATCCGCGTCCAGCTCTCCTGATTTAGGTTTTCTATTATTTCTCTAAATCGATCCAGGTAAATGTCAGGATGGTTCTTAAAATCCCTAAACACAGGTTCGGGTAGGACAAGGAACGCACTGAAGGGCAAACCCAGAACAGCAGCGTCATTTATCGTTTGAATTCTCGCTTTTATTTAATATCCATATAGAAGTATGAATAAATAACTACGATAATCACACACAATTATGAGCAAACAGGATAAGGCTAACTAGTTTTTTACAGCAATAATTGGCTTTAATAACTGATTTTTACCTCAACAGGCCACAAAACACAGTTCCAGAATAAATATAAAATAGTAAATTTAAAAGAAAAAGACTTCTTTCCTTATAAAACAGAAGCTGCTGAAAGGGAAAGAGCAAAGTTTACAACAATTTAAGAAAGGGCACTTAGGGCCTTCAAAGGATTTTCAGAAAACTAATATTTTTAATCAAACAGGTCCTTAACATACAAGAGGGTTAAGGCACTCCTAAAATCAACCACAAATCTATTGTAAATTTTATCAGGTACCAAAACGGCAAAATAAATGGAGGCTGTCCACAAGTGAGGCACGTATAATCTCAATTTAAGTCAACCCAGTAATTACGGTTAAATGATTGATGCTTAGTCAAGTTTAGAAAAAACTTAGCTACCCAAATTTCAAGCCGCGGAGGGTAGCCGCGCTTCTAGGGCGCCTTGCTACAGATCTCGCAGCTCTCCTCGTCGGAGATTCGAGTCCTCTCTGCGGTATGGGTGTGTGTGTTGTCCTCAGCGTAAGTTAGCTTAAGTTATATTAAGTAGTGTGCAAGCCTAAGGACCACTGACGTCAGCAGTTTGGTCCCAAAGGAACATAAAGATATTCAAAATTCCAAAATTTTTAACACAGAAAATACAAGCATATTCCAAAGGATATTCACAACTTTAGGTACAACTTTAAATAAGGCTTCATAGATCATAACAGTCAGTAATATGGCCACTACTTAAATTAAGATTTATTAACAGGCAGCGCGAACCACATGCTACGGCAATCGTGGACTCACCTCGAAGGCAGCCGATAAATATCAAGGTGGTGTGTAACAGCAACAACCCCTTGTGATCACCAACCGCTGAAAAATCGTGCGTCAAGTTCGGAAGACTAAGTAGGGCTGTTAACAAACACCACTTAGCTGAAACGTAGGCCAGACAAACAAGTTAAGCAAATATTAATGGCCAGCATCTCGAGAAGTGGTCAGCATAAGGCCTCTTAATATGCCACTAAATTTCAAAATTTCTCTCTTGGGACGTAAACCCGGTCAGGAGTTGGAAACAGCATGAAAGACGCCTCCTCCGAGCAAATGCCTTTCTTCCTTCTCCATAGTTCAAGTACTGCGGCTCCAGCACCACTTTCTTCTGTTTGGGACATTTGCACCGATAAGGAGTGGCTTTGAAATTCCAGCTCTCTTTGTAATTCCGTGGTTATGGAGATCCTTTCGTGTTGTTCTGGTGCAGACGTTTGCAGCTGCTTTCCTCTTAATTTTCGTCACACTCCCCTTCAATGACCATCTGTCACGATCACTGAACACACACTTCAGTCTGCGTTGTGACTTAGCGGATGATGGTTCTTCCTCTTGTCTGTGTAATGTGTAAATATTCAATGGAATGCCTCTTGGAACAATAAACACTTCAGCTCCCTTTGTTACCGAAGCAGCCATCATACTAGCACCAGCCGTCTGCCCACTGCGAAAGCGTTGAGCCTCTACACAGCGCATTCGTGATTACTCAGTACACTGCTGTGACTTCAGCTGACGCTGAGGACACAGCGCCAGCGCCGCCGTTCGTGGTCACATAGAACAGCGCAACCAGCAGACTTGTCTTGAGTCTGCATTTATGTTTAAGCTTGCATTTCACGTTCTGTTTCCATATTTTGTGTATCAAGAAATGGTTGCTGAAACTAACCGATAAAGAGTGGACAGAGGTTTCGAACTTTTCAGTGTGCCATAAAAATCAACCTTGTGTTGTTACTCAATCCGTAATTGGAAAATCAGACTGGTTTCGAGCACCTCAAACAACAAGGAAGACGACAACCCATCTTTGCCCAACACAGTCCAACTTATAACGGAATGGTACTATGGGTAACACCGTACAAAACTTACAAGAAAATGAAAACCATTGGCTGCATCCCTCAAGTCTTTTTGAAGCACATAAAAATGCTTTGTCCTCAATCTTGGAGAGGAATATGTAGATCATGGACTGTCGGTCCTACTGTTGCATTAATATATCCCAAAGTAAAAAACCACACGAAACAGTAACTCATGCTCATCAAATTTAATGCACTACCTGAGGTTACATTTACATTTAATCGTCCACTGTGTGTTCTCGTCTTTTTGATAGGTTCTCATTCTCTACATTCTCTTATGGATACTGTTGGTGTTATGTCAAGATTCTTTGGCTGTTAATTATGTGCTTACGTCGATAATGTGAAGTAATCTCAAATACTTGTACAGATTCGTCTTTTTACCATATCTCTGTGCCGCTACTTGTTGTCGTCGTTTTTATTCCCTTCAGTCCGGATTCAGCTCTCTACGCTAGTGCTCCTGTGTAAGTATCTTCATCTCTGCGTAACTACTGCAACATGCATCCATTTCAACCTGTTTATTGTACTGAAGCCATGGTCTTCCTCTACAACTTTTATGGCCACCACTATTTCTCAGTATAAGTATTCTTCTTTTGTTTTCTTTTTTTATACTAAAATTTTGTCGATTTGGATGATTAATCCAATACTAAAATGGACAAGTAAAATAGCACTGCCAGATATCTTTGGCCACCTTTCACTACAGCAGTTAAAAGGAACTACCAAATATTGATAATAATATATACTGAATAATATGTGTTTCTGGGACAGAGGGAAATCCGTCATTATAGGAATTCGGCTCCTGGAAAAAAAAAATAACTTAGCGCCCTTTTGTGTTTTTAACAGGACACTGTCCTATGGCGGTCCGAAAGTCATAAATAACAGCTTTGTAGTAGAAATAACCCCTACACTCTTGTGTTGGTGCATTGGTGCAGGACACTATGCTGTTCCCATCTCTCTACGAAATTCTCGGTATGTTGTATAGTGCACACCATGTGTAGTGCAAGGCGGCCGAACGTGGCCTGTGATGATATAGCAATGACTGCAGCGATCTAGCTGTATACTCTACGGACGGAGCGACGCTTACTCCATGGGATAGTATTATTAACTTAAGAGATTTTCTTCGGATTACTTCTATTTAAAAGACAAGTTGTAATTTATAATTACGTCCGATGTGGGACGAGAATCTATTCGTTGTATTAAAGGATACTAAAGTTGTGAAATGCGGAAATTTCGGAAATATATAATTATCTACGTTACTCAAGGCATGTTCAGTAAATTCGTCGACTGTTACTGAGTCCCGTTTAATGTACCAGGATCTTCCTCAACGTAAGATACAGGGAAGCGTGAAAGTCGATGAATTGGTGGAATCCTTCAGCGCGGTCCTTGCGATTAACTTTTAAAAAACGGAATTTCATGTTAATGTACGACATAACCAGAACACTCGATCATCCTCCACGCTGAGCTTCGCTGTAGAACATTGAACAAACTCTCCGATTCTCTTCTGCCTTTCACGTCAGAGAGAGTCATTCGCCCAAAATGATTGCAGCAAGGCTTTTCAGGTTATTCAACACCAAGTGGACGGTTAAGGCACTGAATTCCTTTCTGCAAAAGGAGAAATATAGTCGTGGTAAACAAACATTACTAAGTCAATTCAATCTGCTTCAGAGTCTGATAGACTATAAATGCCAACTAGACGAGCAAGTTTTATAGACATATTAGGCAGAGTAACGTCAGAAGGTAAATGTTGAAATATTTCAGTAATATAAAAGCACCAGTCATCGGAAAACGATGTGATACCTACTGCTAGACAACTTTGTTTAAGAATACATTCAATCAAAGAAATAAAACCAGGAGGAAATAGAGAAACAGAGCTCATTTTGTGATACGCCTTAGAGTTACCTAACACAGAGCAACCAGTAAACACGTAGCTTCATTTATTTCCAGGTCTCTGAGAGGAGAAATGCAGGAAATTTCATTTGGGGAGAATGCCTTCGAACATTAATGATGTTTTCTACGAAATTTTGCGAGTCCCCAAATCCTGTGTGAGAGAGTGCTTGTAATGTTTTGGACACGTTGAACTTGATGCTTGACGCAGAGCACCTGCAGGGGTAGTCTCTATCGAAACTTTCTTCGCAATTTCGCTGGAGATGTTTTAACTAATTTTCTTCACATCATAAACAAGGATAACGCAGTTTGCAACGACACACGTTGTCACTGCACATAACGCTATTAAGAGTGCTTTAATAACATTACTGGAAGGAGTAAAACATAAAATTCAGGCATTGTTCGATCAGCTTGTGTCTTATCTGAATCACCCAACACTCCATATATTATTGAATCTAGAACACAGGACGAAACGCACTTGTGCACGTTGCCAACTGAATACCGTCTGTCTCAGACGGTTCATTTTGTATTCAATTTTACGGTCCCTTACTATGGCGTTCTAGATTCTCAACTATAAGACGACGTGTTATTTACAGTTCTGTTCTCAAGCAATAATGCATCATTTCTAAAGTGGCAAAGAATGTTATGGGACATTTCTCGATATTCGGGAGGCACTTAAACATTTTCTCTGCTCCTCATCTTCATGGTGAAGTGGGAGACATCAGAACAGTTTTATTTCCATGTATTATTCATCCTCTCCCACACCTCCTTATTTTAAATTCCCGCTGTCTGGAACGAGCGCTTAAATCAGAACTGTGAAAACAGGTTTAGTAGACTCATAGAATTTTCTCGTGAATACGGGAAGAGTTTAGCTTGTCACTTCGATTATGCGACCGAGTGAAATGGTGCAATAGCTGGCAGTGGAATCGTACTCCATTTTATTAAGCCATCAGTTGTTTGATCGCTTTGATTCTGTCCTCTAGAACAGTACCAGTGCAGGCCACGACCGTCGTAATACCTAAAGAAATTTGGTTTATTTTCTTTTCCCAATCGCGTGACACAATTGGGTAATGATACAGTTAACGTGGCCATGGACGCTTTCCTTATCAGTCATTTCCCTGCCTGACTCCTTGAATCTGGTTATGAATTAGCTTCAAATGAACTCCCACAACGTACAAAATAACTTACGGATAATTACCTCCTTCTAGAGTTCTCACCAAATGAGACGGCACAGTATCACAAAATGTCATTGCTTGATATCTCTTGTCATCCCCTGCTACAGGAGATAACATGAATGATAATATGTTCATAATAATAATAATTTCTGATGAATAATATGAATCCCCGTGACAAGTAACAGTGCACAGTCTGTACTATGTTACGTAACAAATTGCAGTGTTCATCGTAAAACTGCAATACAGATACTAATGTACTGTAAACAGTACGCACTGTTAGTAGTTGCCGCAAAATATTATGTTTGGGAAATACCATTGCAATCAGATATGCAGCAAGAAGAAAAATTCGCGCACTCGAACTTCGTAACGCGGTTCCTCACATACTAGCGATACAAAGATTTCTCTCAGAAAATTTCGAACCTGCGTATATTTCCACCAGTATATGAACGTTAAAGATTAGCAATTTGGCAACGCTGCAGTCACATGTATCCTAACTATCTATGTCAGGATGCGGGAGTAATTCTGCCCAGTTTGTGCGTGGGATAGCGTTTTGGGTTAGCATGCAATAGTTCGAGCGTTCGTTTCTGGGTTTACGCTTTTCTGTTTTTATTTGCTAAATTTAATCTGCGTGGTAGGGCATCTGGCGTCGTATCGTCGTACAGCGACAACAGAGTGTTTTATACAAAATGTTACCACAAATATAGAAGTACAGTTGTTTTCATTTTTTCATTGGTCGGCTTTTAAAGAAGCCTTTTGCACGTCGTAACGAGAATTGTTTCGCACCAGTGCATCTACTAGAATATAAACCTGTTTTCTGTGTACCCTTCCCCAATGGTCCCATAGATTAGTACCAATTATTATTCTCAGCACGTTCAAAATTGTCTCTGAACACTATGGGACTTAACTTCTAAGGTCATCAGTCCCCTAGAACTTAGAACTACTTAAACGTGACTAACCTAAGGACACCTCACACATCCATGCCCAAGGCAGGATTCGAACCTGCGACCGTAGCGGTCGCGCGGTTCCAGACTGTAGCGCCTAGAAACGCTCGGCCACTCCGGCCGGCCTTCAGCACGTTGAGGTCCGTTACATTTTATTAGGGCCTTACGTCACCAGTAGGGCTACGAGCATGCTTTGCAAAAAATTTCCAAACTCGGTAACCATTTGTATGTGTTATTCCCATGGAATACTAAATATACCCATGAAAATCCAGTCTGATAAGCGCATGCTCTTTAGTATATCCATATGTTGCTATTATTATTATTATTATCGATGGCTGCGCGGGGTAGCCGCGTGGTCTAAGGCGCCTTGTCACGGTCCGTACTGCTCTCCTCGTCGGAGGTTCGAATCCTGTTTCGGGCTTGGATGTGTGTGTTGTCCTTAGGTTAGTTAGGTTTAAGTAGTTCTAAGTTTTAGGGGACTGATGACCGCAGAAGTTAAGTCCCATAGTGCTCAGAGCCATTTGAACCAACGGCGACTTCATAAACGTGTAATATGGTCGGATGAAGCAGCGTTCACTCCAGAGGCTGTCTTCAGTAAGCACAATGGCCCCCATGGGTGTGACATTAACCCGCATGTCAACCGCGGCCGTGGATGTCAAGTTTCTTTGGCGTCAACGTCTGGATCTGAACCAACGGCGACTTCATAAACGTGTAATATGGTCGGATGAAGAAGCGTTCACTCCAGAGGCTGTCTTCAGTAAGCACAATGGCCCCCATGGGTGTGACATTAACCCGCATGTCAACCGCGACCGTGGATGTCAAGTTTCTTTGGCGTCAACGTCTGGATCTGAATATTGGGAGAAAGGAGTTTCTGTTCCTACTTGTGGCCAGACCGATTCACTGCACGAAGGTACTATGCATTCCTCTCAAACTATATGTCTGATGCTCTGGAAAATGTTCCTCTTCATGTTCGGCAGAGGTAATGATGGGTGTGTGGACACCTTGCTGTTTGAAACATAGCCGAGTCTGAGGCCGTCGTCCATTTGCATCGTTACAGAGGAAGGTTGTAGGCCCTTTGAGCCGAATTTCAAATATTTGCCTCGCAATGGGAGACAGTTACGGGGTTTCCAAATAGTGATACTACTTTTACGCAGTGTATTGCTGAGGAGGCAGCATTTTTTTCCAATTTAATGGCTTCCTATGTAATTATTTATCTTATCCATGAAGAGCTTTAATGTCTACAATGACTGTTTGTTGTCGATACACGATACAGATTACATTCGTACAATTTTCTCATATTTGGCTAATAGATAACTAGATTCGTCCTGTATCCCAGAAGGGTGTCCTTCTTGACGGGATGTACGGAACACGATGAATACATGAACGAACGAATGAATAAACGAATGAGCAACGAACACTCAGGTCGCGTTGACGAGGTTCACATATCCAAGTAAGTTTTCAAAAAATACTTAACGCGCGTGCTGTGGCACTTACTTTGAGGCAGAAATAGCCAATTACATTAATCCCTAATATAAAAATCCTTGCCCAGTCTCTAATAATCTCATCTTCAGAAAAGAATGTTCAGATGTGTGTGAAATCTTATGCGGAGGCAGGGAAAGCCGTCGTTCCCGTACTTGAGGCGGCACAGTATGGAAAGGACCACTGACATCTATGTTTAAGGGAGAACAAATGGCCGCCTTACCCGCTACAGTGACGTGATACTTGGCTTTAAATACCACTGTTTCCTCAGTCTGTCTCTTTATTCCGTCTGCATCAACGACCGCGAAGGAGTGGCAGATTCGACAATTACAGTTTAGCCATGATTTCCTATGTTAATGCCTGTCTAAAGATGTCATTTACGAGATTCCAGCTTGCCTGCTCTAGGTGGACCGCGTCGCTCCACACCGTCGCTCCTGACAGATTGCAGCAGTGACTGGTAGAAGATGCAGACGCATGGGATCCTCTTCTGGAGAAGAGCGTAGCCAACCGACTACAGGCTGACATCTTCTACTTGCGTGGTGGGCTCCTGAGTGCCATCTACCTGGGTTTATGGGTACAGCGTTGCTGGTTGTAAGCTGTGTGCTCTGAGAGATCTCTGGGCTTCCGCTTTCACAACAACTGCCATGCGGAAGATCCTGTGCTCACAGGTCGAAGCATGCGTCCCCCATCGAGTGTGCTGCCGCTTTCGTGTTGGCTACGGCGCGTCCGCTGGACCCACGTGGGATCCCACTGCCGCCCACGTGCTGCTTCGCTGTCACGCGGTGCGCCTGAGCTGCCGCACTCTACGCAAGCTGTTTGAGTGCTTTGTCCAATATCCTTCACCGACCCCTTTGCTCAGGCTTTTTGTCTAAGCCCCAGGAGAGACTGTTTTCATTACATTAAAAACGTTATAAAACTTTTTTTTCGGAAGCCACCGTTTCTGTGGCGTCTGAAACACTCACCAACCCCTAGAGCTCGGACTCCGACACATTGTAAATTCACCGCCTACTGACCTCCGGACGCTTACAGAGCGAAGATAACAGCGTCCGGTTTCAGTACGAGATCTTAAACATGGTCTTCTGCCTGCCCTCAGGCCAAATTGTTTAAGATGGGCGACTTCACTGACTGACCAGCTTGTGTCAAGAAAACTTCAACTTTGCAATAGTCTGCTGTCGGAATCTGTATACACCATGTTCTATTACAATTCACTGCAAATCACCTCTCTAAAAACTATGTACTGGTGTTACTGACTTCCCCATTTGCTATTGTTGTCGTTGTGGTTTTCAGTTCTAAGACTGGCCTGATGCAGCTCTTTATGCTACTCTATCCTGTGCGAGCCTCTTCATCTCCGAATAACGACTGCAACCTAAAACTTTCTAAATCTCTCTAATCACCTCTTGATATCCCACTACGATTCCCCCCCCCCCTCCCCTCACAAACACTGCCTCAAATACAAAACTGGTGATCCCTTGGTGTCTCAGAATGCCTCCTATCAACCGGTCCCTTCTTTTGGACATGTTGAGTAACAAATCGCTGGTCTCCCAGTCCATTTCACTTCCTTATTAATTACATGATCGACCTATGTAATCATCAACCTTCTTCTGTAGCTCCACATTTCAAAAACTTATTTCTGTATTTACCTAAACTGTTTATCATCCATGTTTAATTCCATACATGGTTAGACACCAGTAAAATGCTTTGAGAAAGGTCTTCCTAACGTTTAAATCTGTATTCGATGTTAACAAATTTCGCTTCTTCAGAAATTTTTCACTTTCCATTGCCAGTCTACATTTTATATCCTCTCTGCTTCGGCCATCATCAGTTATTTTAGTGCCCAAATAGCAAACCTCATCTACCACTTCAAGAGTTTCCTTTTCTAACCTGATTCCCTTAGAATCACGCGATTTAATTCGGATACATTCCATTATACTTGTTTTGATTTTATTAAAGTTCACCTTACGTCCTCTTTTTCAAAAGACTGTCCATTACGTTCAACTGCTCTTCATACTCGTATACTGTTTCTGACAGAATTGCATTGTCATTGGCTTAACGCGAAGCTCGTCCGGTAACTGAGTCGTCAGCGTGACAGAGTGTAAATCGTAAGAGCCGAAGTTCGATTCCCGGCTGGATCGGAGATTTTCTCCGCTCAAGGATTGGGTTTTGTGTTGTCCTCATCATCACTTCATCCCCATCGACGCCCAAGCCGGCGAAGTGGCGCCAAATCGAAAGACTAACACCCGGCGAACGGTCTACCCGACGGGAGGACCTAGTCACACGCCATTTACATTTACCTCGAAGTTTTTCTTTCTTCTCCCTGAATTTTAAATTCTACTCCCAATTTTTCTTTGGTTTATGAGCCGTGGTAAAATTTGCTGTTTTGAAGAGCGCGCCGCAAGGCATAGTGTAAAGCAGTCGCCTTCCATTTCTGGCGGTGGCGCCGCTGTGGCAATCGCAGCTTTGGTGTCTCCCTCTGGTGGGAAAGGGGAAAAGTTGCCTGTTCACGCACATTTAAGGGGCGCTATGAGCTCGGCAGGGCTCCCATCTTGACCGGTTCACCGCTTGGTGCAACCAGTGGTTGCTCAAGGTCAATCCCTCCAAAACCCAGGCGATCATTGTAGGTAAAACCACTCCTTCCTTCCGCCTCCTTGATTTCTATATCACCATCTATGGCCGCCCTATCGCCCTCACTCCCAACCTTAAGTACCTTGGCGTCACCCTCGACCGTCGCCTCTCCTGGACTCCCCACCTCCGGACAATCCAAGCGAAGGCACGCTCCCGACTCAGTCTCCTCAAGCTCCTCTCCGGCCGTACGTGGGGTCTGGACCCCTCCACCATCCTCCTCACCTATAAATCCCTCACCTGCCCTATCCTTTGTTATGCCCATCCGGCTTGGATCTCTGCCCCCCCCTACCTTTTATAAATCCCTCCAAATCCTTGAACGCCATGCTCTCCACCTCGCCTATCACATCCGTCTCCCCTCCCCCACACAGATCCTGTACGATCTCATCCCCCTCCTCCACCTCCTCCGTTTCCTTGAAAGGATACGGATCCTGTACACCTCCCGTAAACTCAATCCTCCTCACCCGCTTGTCTCCCCGATCGTCTCCCACCCCCGCCCGCTGCCGCGCCTGTATTCCCACGTCCCACCCGGTCTCCATCTCTCCGCCCTCCTTACCCTCTCCCAAGGTGGCTTCCGCCAGCTCCTCCTCCCTGATGATGTCCTCCTCCCCTCCATCTACCCCTCCTACCAACTTTGATCATCCCTCCCTCTTCCTGTAACTGTTCCTTTGGGCATCCTCCATCCCTCCTCCCCTTCTCCCCACTCCTCACCGGGGCCTCCCCTCCCCTGTCCTTCTACTCCTTCTACCATCTCCTCAGCCATTGGCATCTTTGTTCTCCCTTCTCCACCCTCTCCACCCGCCCTCACCCTTCTTCCCCTCTTGGCAGGTCCCCGGACTCGCACACGGTACGTGGACTTTCGCGCGCTGGCGATCATCGCCATCAGTGTCTCGTGTGTGTGATGTTTTGTGTTTTTAGTGTCCGCCGTCACGCTTCTACGTTCACTTGTGCCGTCGGATTTATCAGTGTTATGTGCGCCATGTCAACGTGTTTTCAGTGTCGTTATCGTCGAGTGTGAACGGCTCCGTGTTTTTTGTGTATCTGTGACCACTATTTTTTGCCTGTCACTCTGTTCTTTTTAATTCTTCGTTCTTGTACTGTTATTGTCACCACTATGGCTGAAGAGCGGCGTAGCATGCCGCTGCCAGCCTAACTGATTGTTCAGGTGTTAAAATAACAATAAAGTAAAAAAAAATCGGCAGGGCGGCAGTCTGTCAGTCTCGCGAGTCTGGTCAATTGATCAGCCGGGTCAGTGTGGGGCAGTCAGTGTCTGTCTGTAGTCCGCAGTGGTAGTATGTGTTAGGCCGGCAGTCTGCTCGATTTTGTTCGGGCAATGGTCATTGGCGGTTGGATCGATCGGTTGGTCGGTCGCGCACTGAGACACAAGATGACTTGTCCGTCTTGAGCGTCGGCGCATGTGAGGTCGCCACTTCAGTCCAGTGGGCCGCGCCGTATAGCGAGGGGTAGTGGCTTCGCGGCCGACACGAGAGCAACAGGGGTCAACCCACGACATCGGTCTGGTCGGCGCGAGGTGCGACGCCGTGAGACGGGAGATCGGCGCGCCTTCCTGCGTCCGTTGAAGCGGCTAGCAGCGGACGGTTCGGGAGAAGGTTTTGGGAGTGCTGCGCCAGGTCTTCCCCAGACATCGTCGTTTATTATAAGTTAAGTGTTTCATTATATGTTGTTCTATTTACTTGTTAAATTCTACTTGTTTCTTGGTCAGTCTCTCGTCCCCTGTTTACTCGTCTGTCTCTCGTCCGCATTTGTTAGACAGTTAGTGTCTGTCTGTCGGTCTGCCGTACGTTAATAGCTGCCTCTTTCATGTTTGTCGGATTCGGTGTTAACGAATTTATTGTTAGAAGTGTAACGGCCGAATTCCTGAAATATGATTTTATCTTGCCTATCATCTTGAGAGGCGATATATGTGTAATGTAGAGCATGTCTGTATATTTTATGTAAGACTGAATTTCATGGGTTTTTAATTAAATGGTCATTTTAGTATATAAAGTTGCCACCCTTCCACCGGAAGAGTTTTTTTTTTAATCAAGTTGCACCTCCGGTGGGAAGTTAAATTTGTTTAATGTTAGTGTTTTGTACCATTTCCACCCCTCCTACGGGATGCATAGTTTATGTACTTGTGTGAGTTGTTAAAATTTTTGGTTTAAAGTTATCTGGTGGGTTGTAGACTTGCACCAGTGTAGTCTTTCAGAGATTACTGTGAGCGGTCGTGACTACGGCCTTGTCCAACGGGAGCGGCAAGGTTCTCAGCCCGAAAGCTCGTAGTGTCAATATTTGATCTTTCTGCCTCTGAATATATTTTAACTTGATATTTAAAGGGTGCTTTCTGATTTAATTTTAAATCTGTTAAAAAAAAAAAGCTTTTAGGAATAAAATTTTCATTTGTTGAAAGAAATTTAATTTGTTTTCATCAGTTACCCACTGGAACTACTTCCACGCTCACATAGTGATGAATCGCTAGTAAATAAAGTAAATTCTTAAGAAAAGGTTTTGAAAGTAAATTCACGGTTCAGTTTAATTTACTACATTTTCAATGTACAGATTGAATAACATAGTAGATGTGCTACAACCCTATCTCACTTCCTTCTCCACTAGTTCCCTGTCATATCGCTCGACTCTTATTACTGCCATCTGATTTCCGTACAAGTTTTAAGTGGCCTTTCGCTCCATGTATTTTACCCCAGCTACCTTCGAAATTTCATAGAGAGTATTCCAGTCAACCTTATCGAAAGCTTTTCTTATGTCTACAAATGCTATTCATGTAGGTTTGCTTTTTCTTAACCTATCTTCTATGAGAAGTAGTTATGTCACTATTACCTCCCGTGTTAGTACTTTCTCCGGAATGCAAACTGATTTTCACCGAGGTCAGCTTCGACCAGTTTTATTCTGCTTCCAGTATCAGGTTATTTTGACTGTCTCATACATCTTCGAATCCAGGTGGTAGATTTTATAGTGGCTGGCTCTCCCAAGGTTATCAGTAGTTCAGATGGAATGCCGTCTACTACCGGGGCTTTTTTCGACTTAGATCTTTCAGAGCTTCGTCAAATTCTTCTCTCAGTATTATGTTTTCTCTCTTATCTTGATCTACGTCCTCTTCCAGTTCTATAATACTGCTCTCAAGTAGATATACCTTCTATAGACGCTGTATATACTCCCGCCACCTTTCTGCTTCCCGTCTTTGCTTAGGTCTGGTTTACCGTTTGAGCTCTTGTTATTCGTACAGCTGCTTCTCGTTTACCCAAAGGCCTCTTTATAATGCCTGTAGGAAAGACACAGTGGTCTTCGGGTAGCGTCTTTGAGTCATAATCAAAATGTCTTCGGTCTCAGGTTCTAATCATGCCACTGATTCATTTTTGATTAATAATCAGCATTGGCGGCCGAAGACTTCCGGCATAAGAAGTCGCCGTCATTCTGCCAACGGCCTCAAAGAGGGAGGAGCGGACAGAGGTTCTGGGCACTTTCTTGTCCTAGGGGTGGAAAACTGCCCCTGAAGGCGGAAGGATCAACAAAGATCAACGGCATGAAGATGCAGAAGGCTATTGAAACCATTGCATTAAAGACACTGACGTGTATCCACAGGATTTGTGGCCTGTAATAAAGAAGTGTCATACCGATATCTCCTTTAGCAAAAATTCCGGAATAGTCTCCCAATCAGATCTCCGGGAGGGGACTGCCAAGTGGGAGGTTATCATGAGAAAAAGACTGAATAATCAACGAAAGGAAACTACCGACGAGTAGGGTCATGGAATGTCAGAAGTTGGAGATATGGTTGAAGGTTATAGATACAGCAACAAGGAATAGCTCAGTAGGCAGTACTGTTGAAGAGGAATGGACATCCCTAAAAGGGCGATAACAGAAGCGGGGAAGGAAAACATAGGTCCAAGAGGGTAACAGAAGAAATACTTTAACAGATCGATGAAAGGAGGAAGAACAAAAATGTTCCGGTAGGCTCAGGAACATAGAAATACAAGTCGCTGAGGAATGAAATAAATAGGACGAAATGTCTGCATAAAAAATGTGAAGAAATCGAAAAAGAAATTTTCCTCGGTACGACTCACTCAGCATACAGGAAAGTCAAAACAACCTTCGGTGACATTAACAGCAAGGGTGATAACATTAAGAGTACAATGGGAATTCCACTGTTAATTGCAGACGAGACAGCGGATAGGTGGAAACAATACACTGAAAGCCGCTATGAGGAGGAAGGTTTGTCTGATGTGATAGAAGAAGAAACAGGAGTCGATTTAGAAGAGAAAGGGGACACGGTATTAGGATTTGAAAGAGCTTTGGAGTACTTAAGATCAACTAAGGCAGAAGGGATAGATAACATTCCCACAGAATTTATAAAATCGTTGGGGGAAGTGGCAACAAAACGACTATTCGCGTTGGTGTGTAGAATGTATGACCCTGGCGACACACAATATGACTTTCGGAAAATCATCATCCACACATTTCCGAAGACGGCAAGGGCGACAAGAGCGAGAATTATCGCACAGTCAACTTAACAGCTCATGTATCCAAGTTGCTGACAAGAATAATATACAGAAGAATGGAAAACAAAATTGAGGATCCGCTAAATTACGATCAGTTTAGCTTTAGGAAAGGTAAAGGCACAAGAGAGGCAATTCTGACGTTGCGGTTAATATTGGAAGCGAGAGTAAAGAAAAATCAAGATACGTTCATAGGATCCGTGACCTAGAAAAAACGTTCCACATAGTAAAATGGTGCAAGATGTTCGAAATTCTGAGAAAAACTGGGGTAAGCTATAGGGAGAGACGGGTCATATACAATATGTACAACAGACAAGAGGGAATAATAAGAGCAGACGACCAAGAACGAAGTGCTCGTATTAAAAAGGGTTAAGACGAGGGTGTAGTCTTTCGACCCAGCCCCTACTGTTCAATCTGTACATCGAGGAAGCAATGATGGAAATAAAAGAAAAGTTCTGGAGTGGAAATAAAAGGTGAAAGGATGTCAATGATACGATTCGCTGATGACATTACTATCTCGAGTGAAAGTGAAGAAGAATTACATGATCTGCTGAACAGAATAAACAGTCTAATGAGTACAGAGTATGGACTGAGAATAAATCGAAGAAAGATGAAGATAACTAGAAGTAGTAGAAATGAGAACAGTGAGAAACTTAACATCAGGATGGATTGTCACGAAGTAGATGACATTAAGGAATTCTGCTACCTATGCAGGAAAATAACCAATGACGGATGGAGCAAGGAGGACATCAAAAGCTGACTAACAGTGGCAAAAAGGACATTCCTTACCGAAAGAAGTCTACTAATATCGAATATCGGCCTTAATTTGAGGAAGAAATTTCTGAGACTGTACGTCTGGAGTACAGCATTGTATGGTAGGTAAACATGGGAAAACGGGAACACAAGAGAATCGAAGCATTTGAGATGTGATGCCACAGACGAATGTTGGAAATTAGGTGGATTGATAAGGAATGAGGAGGTTCTGTGCAGAACATGAAAGGAAAGGACTATGTGGAAAACACTGATAAGGAAAAGTGACCGGATGATAGGACATCTATTAAGACAAGAAGGAATGACTTCAAATCTACTGGATGGAGCTGTAGAAGGCAAAATCTAAAGAAGAAGACAGATATTGGAATAAACCCAGCAAATAATAGAGGACGTATGTTGCAAGTGATACTCTGAGATGAAGAGGTTCGCAGTGGAGAGGAATTCGTGGCGGGGCGCATCAAACCAGTCAGAAGATTGATGAGCCAGAAAAAAGGTAATATGTAGCTTTCCCCTAGTGAATTATTCCTTCTAATTCCTTACATTGGTCCTCTAGCTGTTCCGGTTTAGCCATTTGACATTTCCTGTCAATTTCATTTTTTAGACATCTATATTCCTTTTCGCTTGCTTCACTTACTGAATTTCTACATTTTCTCGTTTTATCAATTAAATTCAATACCTCTATTGTTATCCAGGGATTCCTACCAGGCCTTTTCTTTTTACCTATTTGATGCTCTGTTGCCTTCACTAGTTCATCTCTTAAAGTTACCCATTGGTCTTCTACTGTATTCCTTTCTCCTGTTCTAGTCAACCGTTGCCTGATGCTCCCTCTGAAACTGCCACCAACCTCTCGTTCTTTCAACTTACCCCGGTCCAATTTCCTAATGTTCCTACCTTTTTCCACTTTCTTCAGTTTTAACCAATATTGTGATTACACATCTGCCCCTGGGACTGTCTTCCATTTTAAAATCTGCTACCTAAATATATAACAAGTCTGAAACGGTGTCTCCAGGTCTCTTCCACGCATACAGTCTTCTTTCATAATTCTTGAACCAAGTGTTAGCTAAGATCAAGTTATGCTCTGTGCAAAACCCTACAGGGCAGCTTTCTCTTTCATTCCTTGCCCCGAGTCTACATTCACCTTTTATTTTTCTTCTCTTCCTTTTCCTAATATCGAATTCCAGCCACCAATTATAATTAAATGTTCGTCTTCTTTAGTTATCTGAATAACTTCTTTTACCTCATCATATATTTGTTCAGTCTCTTCATCATCTGTGAAGCTAGTTGGCATGTAAACTTGTAATACTGTGGTAGGTATGGGCTTCATGTATATCTTGGCTACGATAATGCGTCCACTATGCTGTTCATAGTAGCTTACTCGCATTGCTATTTTCTTATTCATTACTAAACAAACTCCTGCATTACCGCTATTTGAGTTTGTAATTACAACCCTGTATTCACGTGGCCAGAAGTCCCGTTTCTGCTGCCACCGATCTTCAGTAATCCCCACTATATCTAAATTCAACCTATCCGTTTCCCTTTTTAAGTTTTATAGCCTACCTGTCCGATTAAGGAACCTAACAATCCATGCTCCGATCCATAGAATTCCAGTTTAGTTTCTCCTGATGACGTCATTCTCCTAACTAGACCCCACCCGGAGATACGAATGGATCATTACCTTACATCCGGAATATTTTACCCAGGAGGACGCCATCATTAGTTAGCCGTACAGTAGAGCTGCATGTCCTAGGGAAAAATTACGGCGGTAGTTTCCCCTTGCTTTCAGCCGATTAGCTACGTCCGTTATATCCCATTTCACGTCTATCGCAATAACACTTGTGTCATCTACAAAGAAAATACACTCCTGGAAATTGAAATAAGAACACCGTGAATTCACTGTCCCAGGAAGGGGAAACTTTATTGACACATTCCTGGGGTCAGATACATCACATGATCACACTGACAGACCACAGGCACATAGACACAGGCAACAGAGCATGCACAATGTCGGCACTAGTACAGTGTATATCCACCTTTCGCAGCAATGCAGGCTGCTATTCTCCCATGGAGACGATCGTAGAGATGCTGGATGTAGTCCTGTGGAACGGCTTGCCATGCCATTTCCACCTGGCGCCTCAGTTGGACCAGCGTTCGTGCTGGACGTGCAGACCGCGTGAGACGACGCTTCATCCAGTCCCAAACATGCTCAATGGGGGACAGATCCGGAGATCTTGCTGGCCAGGGTAGTTGACTTACACCTTCTAGAGCACGTTGGGTGGCACGGGATACATGCGGACGTGCATTGTCCTGTTGGAACAGCAAGTTCCCTTGCCGGTCTAGGAATGGTAGAACGATGGGTTCGATGACGGTTTGGATGTACGGTGCACTATTCAGTGTCCCCTCGACGATCACCAGTGGTGTACGGCCAGTGTAGGAGATCGCTCCCCACACCATGATGCTGGGTGTTGGCCCTGTGTGCCTCGGTCGTATGCAGTCCTGATTGTGGCACTCACCTGCACGGCGCCAAACACGCCTACGACCATCATTGGCACCAAGGCAGAAGCGACTCTCATCACTGAAGACGACACGTCTCCATTCGTCCCTCCATTCACGCCTGTCGCGACACCACTGGAGGCGGGCTGCACGATGTTGGGGCGTGAGCGGAAGACGGCCTAACGGTGTGCGGGACCGTAGCCCAGCTTCATGGAGACGGTTTCGAATGGTCCTCGCCGATACCCCAGGAGCAACAGTGTACCTAATTTGCTGGGAAGTGGCGGTGCGGTCCCCTACGGCACTGCGTAGGATCCTACGGTATTGGCGTGCATCCGTGCGTCGCTGCGGTCCGGTCCCAGGTCGACGGGCACGTGCACCTTCCGCCGACCACTGGCGACAACATCGATGTACTGTGGAGACCTCACGCCCCACGTGTTGAGCAATTCGGCGGTACGTCCACCCGGCCTCCCGCATGCCCACTATACGCCCTCGCTCAAAGTCCGTCAACTGCACATACGGTTCACGTCCACGCTGTCGCGGCATGCTACCAGTGTTAAAGACTGCGATGGAGCTCCGTATGCCACAGCAAACTGGCTGACACTGACAGCGGCGGTGCACAAATGCTGCGCAGCTAGCGCCATTCGACGGCCAACACCGCGGTTCCTGGTGTGTCCGCTGTGCCGTGCGTGTGATCATTGCTTGTACAGCCCTCTCGCAGTGTCCGGAGCAAGTATGGTGGGTCTGACACACCGGTGTCAATGTGTTCTTTTTTCCATTTCCAGGAGTGTATTTTTAGAGTCACCTATCATGTTTAGTTGGCGACCATCGAAATTTGTTCAGCTTATTTCCTAATCCTATAATTTTTCAACTTATGCTGATGTATTTTATGGGCCACACAATCAAAACATTTCACGAACTCAAAGAAAATACGAAAATGTCCTCAACCTATCGTTTAGTCCTGATGGTGCTTCAAACCCAAAAGAATAAACTGCATTTTCTGAAGCCAGACTGCGAAAGTGACAGAAAAATGCGTGCACTTGAGATGTGCCACTACTCTCCGATACATTGCTTTCTCAAAAACGCTTGAAACACTGGCCGGTAATTGTCTGCATTATTTCCTTAACCCGATTTATAAAGGTGTGTCACTCGCGAGTATTTCAGTCTGTCATGAAATTTAGCATATCTGAAAGTCACGTTGCACCGGCGACTGTGTACAGAACTTTTGCAATTTCATCACAGACCTAAGAGTATTTACTCCTTAACTACGTAATAATTTTATGTAATTTTGAGTTTGTGACTAGCTGTCGTTGTGAGCTTTGGTTCTCCACGAAAACTATTGTACACAGTGTAATGTCCCCACAGAAAATACCCTCTACCACGCACCAATTAATCATTTTCAATCAAACCATCCACATTCATTCACTTTGGAAAAGTTATCTGATCTGATTTTCTCGTAATATATGCGGCGACAGCTCGTCGACGCCGAAGTATTTTCTAGTGCGTTTATTCTTTGAAATGACAGAGTATCTGTTGAGGGATTGACGTGTTTCTGAGAGATACATATTCTGCTTTTCTTCTCGCTAAAGCGAGCCAATTAACATTTGTGCCGCTAGCGGTTTGTTTGAAGAGAAAGAGACTGTAAAAGGAAAATAATTAAGGCGTGGAATCACCGGAGATCTGGACATGTAATGGAGATGGATTTAATACACGATTTCCACCATAATTAAGGTTTGTGACTTTTTTGTTCTGGAGTAAATGAACGAATGAGTTTTTTCTGAATCATTTGATGATCACGTTGGCCCTGTAATTAGTGGGGAAGTTCAGCTGTGTTGAAGAGAGCATGCAATCACTGAGTCTGTGTTAAATCCTCCAAAAAGGCTTTGTACACATCTGGAATTCGCAATCTTTCGTAAAAGGAACAAATTGTCCATACGACTGATCCTCCCGACTGACTGCAGTGTTTAACAGTAATAATAAATTTAAAGATCTCTTACAGTAAGCCAACCGCTGATTACCAAGAAGAAGGACTCCACCAAATATTCTATTTAGCTGATTTCAGGTAATGAAAAATTATATTAAAAACTGTACATAGATAAAGAAGAGAAAGAGAGAGAGCGAATGAAAATAGAGATAATACTATTAATCCTCCATTAGTCTAATTTTTCGCCTGTCTTATCACGGATCAGTCAAGAACGGGGAGGGCCTTACTTTACTGTATGGATTTATATGTGAAGGTGAAGGGATCTTAAAGGCAACAGATACACGTCTATACAGACAAGACAATACACAGAGATAGAGGGTAGCTGCATTCGTCATCTATTCTTAGATAAAGAGACAGCAACTTATTATCCAAACATTAAAATGTTAAAATGGCGACTGTGACAGGACACGTTTTTGGACGTTGCTAAAATAATTTTGTTCTCTGTTTCATGTCAACTGCGACGAGCTAACCTAACTGACGCTTGGAAACGAGAGGAAAGACTCGCAGGTGTTATAATTGGATCTACAAATAAAGCCGAAAGACAGCACATCATCATCCCCGGTACGGGACTGCAAGTCCCACTGCCACACCTTCACCTGCCCATGTTAGGCAAAATTTTTCTGCCTGACTCATGTAGTACTATCACCGTCAGAGGGTGGTACGGGACTACAAGTCCCACCGCCACACCTCCTAAGTGAATTGCAGTGACGCAGTCACTGCCCTATGGAAACCTACTGCCTCACCGACACAGTTAGACCGCAATAGACCGGTGATGCTGTATTGAAACTTATCACCCCGGACTACAAGTCCCAAACTGCCAGAACTATATTTTTATTATTAAAGCTTGCTAGTACAGTTGAAGTATACGCTTTTCTGTTTAGTGTTATTTGATATTTGAAAATTGATTATTTGTGTTCATGTTAGGTATAGGAAGTGTTTTGATTGACCTGTCCCAGTTGCATTTATCTGCATATGTACATTAAGAAAGTAGACACAGAAGTGCTCTTGTGTGAAGGGAGTTACATATAGTGACAGTAGAAGCAGTGACGCAGTCACTGCCCTATGGAAATTTACTGCCTCACCGACACAGTTAGACCGCAATAGACCGGTGATGCTGTATTGAAACTTATCACCCCGGACTACAAGTCCCAAACTGCCAGAACTATATTTTTATTATTAAAGCTTGCTAGTACAGTTGAAGTATACGCTTTTCTGTTTAGTGTTATTTGATATTTGAAAATTGATTATTTGTGTTCATGTTAGGTATAGGAAGTGTTTTGATTGACCTGTCCCAGTTGCATTTATCTGCATATGTACATTAAGAAAGTAGACACAGAAGTGCTCTTGTGTGAAGGGAGTTACATATAGTGACAGTAGAAGGGAGATATATATAGTGACAGTAGAACATTTATATGGTTTTAACTAGGGGAATGTTTAGGATGAGTCAAGCAGAGCAAAGCAGCACGCATCGGCCTTCAGCTGTTAGCACTGATAATAATGAAGCAGTAAGAAGTGTTGTAGGACCAACGGCTACATATAGCGAAACAGAACGCCCTGTAGACACCGCTGGAGGTGTAACAGCAAGTATGCAGCAGGGATTAGATCCATTGGTAATTATGATGAGACAGATGCAGATGATAACCGAGACCATGAATACTTTGAAAACCGACATTAATGCGAAATTTGCCTCAGTTACTGAAGGGCAAAATGATTTGAATATGAAATTAGCCTCAGTTACTGAAGGGTAGGAAAATCTGAAAACCGATATTAAAGCACAATTAGTGAAAGTCACTCAAACTCAAGAAGAGATGAAATTAGTCCAGACTGAGATTAAGCAGCAGTTACAAGACAGTTTTTCCGAATTAGAGCAGCGGATAGAGGCGAAGACCAAGGAACTCAATGATCAGGCCGAAGAGACGGAACGAAAATTAACTGCACAAATAGAATTGGTGACAGCACAATGTGAGGAATCTACTCGCCGCGTACGTGTCGAAATGAAGGAGTATGTGGCTATTAAGATAGATACTGTACGGGAACAAGTAGAATTGGTACCGGAATTAGTACAAAAGCAAGACACCATGTCATGTGCAATTGCGCAACTTCCTGAATTGGCACGTACACAGACTAACCTAAAGGAAAGCGTTGAACATCTGACAGAGCGTCAAGACGGTATAGACCACCAAATTAACGTATTAACGGGTAAATTATCCGAAACCACATTAGAAAACAAAAGGCTAATGTGTGAAAACGTTGAGCAAAATGTTAAAGCAGCATTCCAGAGTTTATCCGGCAAACAGGAACAGAATTTGTTTGCGAAAGGACTTGAACAGGTGCGACAGCAGTTAGGTGCTGATTTGGAGCATTGGAAACAAACGATAGAAGAGTCGATGCGCGCTTCACAACAAAGCTCAGAACAAATGAATACAGGGCAGCAGCAGAAGTTGGCAGCGACTATAGAGCCAGTTACTTCCCATTCGCACACAATACCGACTTGTGCAAATAATTCAAACATTAAATTGCCACAAGCTGGTTGTTCGCGTGAATTCGTATCTAACGGAGATTACGAAAGCCTTTGCCGTGTCGAAGAAAAAATGATAAAGCATCGGCAATCCCAGATTTTTAACCCTGACAAAAGGGGGGTCCATCCAATTGTTTTTATTCGAAGTTTCAGAGGAGTGCTACCCAGAAATTGGTCGGAGTGGCAGAAGATCAGTTTTATTACAGGATATATACAAGGTTCGGGGGCGATCTGGGCCTCGGACATGACTTCTGTTTGCCTGGCATATGACGATTTTGAGAAGGCGTTATTAGCAAAGTTCCGGTCGGAAGGGGTACAGGAACGTCTAAGGCAGGAGGTGCCCTACCCAGAGCCTTTCTCCTTTTCGGAAGAAAGCCTTAGAAGATATTTCGAAAAATATATAAATAAAACGAGATACTGGGACAGACCTATGCCCTTGCCAGACATAATAAACATACTTAAGGCAAGACTACCAACTAGAATCCGGAATCAATTGATTTACGGCAACGACAAAGACTTGGAGTCGTTCCTCACGACGTTAGACCATATAGATATTATCGAAGAGAACAACCAGAAAGCCCGTGATAACAGATTCCAATATAGGGCGATAGAACCTCTGCCAAACGGTAGGCAAGGTGGAAGTATGGGTTATACCAATGGCGATCAATCGGCACTTAGAAGGAATGAACATAGAGCGTTAAGTAATGGAGGAACCCCTCAAAATCTCAATAGTAATCCCGGCAATGGTCTTGCGAGGGGCTATTCAAGGAACAACAGGAAAAGATACAACCCCATGTGGGGGAACGAAAGAAATTTCAGACCCCAAGCCTGGAACAATAACAATAACAGAAAGTGGAATCAACCGGGAGGAATCAATTCAAATAGCCAGCATCAGTGGGGACAGACATCTACGAATCAACCGGTAATTACCGATGATGTCGACCAGTAGACAAATCAAAATCCAACAAACTTGTAAGGACCCACTCGTGCCCCGGAGGAGCGGTCAACAATTGGTTGAGGGGCAACAGGATATGTGTACCCATGCTAACGTATAATGATGGACGATTACTGGCGGATGAACTGACCGAGGACTTACAACCACAAGATGAGGATAAGGAACAGGTGGCAGTAGCCGAAGTGCAATACATTATGGAGACCATACCTGTAGTGGCGGTTTTAGACACAGCTGCGACCACAAATGTTATTTCGGAGGCACTATTCAACAGGATCAGAAATATAAGACAAGTACCAGTATTTCCAGTTCAAAATTGAAGAATAATAGGAGCCGTTGGGGCTCGATCGGCTAATGTTAAGGTGCAGTCACTACTTGGTGTGGAATTCGGAAATGTAGCAATATTAAGCACTTTCTTGGTTGTGAAAAATTTGATAGTAGATTGCATTATCGGAGTCGACAGCCTACGTCAATGCGGATGCAGAATAGATTTTAAAACAGGAAAAATTTGGTTGAATGTTAATAAACAAGAAATTGAGTTGGAGTTGTTGAAAAAAAAGCCTTACGAGAAAATATAATTGTCCGATCAGTGTGCAAGTAATCAGGACGGCCCAAAATTCTAAAGAGCACGTAATTAATGAGTTCCAAGTCAAAGATGATTTCGGTCAATTAGTGTTTGAAAAGTTAAATGAATCCGACTGCATTATCGAAGATCAGAAGAAGCAGCTCAATGAATTATTATTAACGGATGAAAACGTTTTTGATGAAAGGCCAGGAGTTATTAAGGGATACATATGCCATCTCTACGTTAAGCCGCACGAAACGTATTGTAGAACTTTCTATCCTGTTCCCTGGGAGCCGGCCGCGGTGGCCGTGCGGTTCTGGCGCTGCAGTCCGGAACCGCGGGACTCCTACGGTCGCAGTTTCGAATCCTGCCTCGGGCATGGGTGTATGTGATGTCCTTAGGTTAGTTAGGTTTAAGTAGTTCTAAGTTCTAGGGGACTTATGACCTAAGATGTTGAGTCCCATAGTGCCCAGAGCCATTTGAAACTGTTCCCTGGAGGTTAAAGGCTCAAGTTCAAAAGGAAATAGATCGCATGTTGAAATGGAGTTTGATCGAACCCTCTACAAGCCCATACTGCTCCCCATTGTTACTCGTGCCAAAAGCAAATGGGATTGTTAGACTGGTACTCGACGCCAGAGAAATAAATAAAATCATAATTCCAGTGAGAACACATCCGGAAAACATAGACGAACTTATACAACGGTTCCAGGATGTCCAATATTTGACGAGCATTGATTTGTGGAGTTCTTATTGGCAAGTCAAGCTGGATGAGTCATCAAGGAAGTATACGCCTTTCATTTATTCCGGAAGAAGTTACCAATTTACCGTAGTTCCTTTCGGACTCAACATTAGTGCTGGAATCTTTATAGCAGCTCTAGATTATGCACTAGGCCCAGAACTCAGAAGCAGGATAACAGTGTTTGTTGATGATTTGCTTATTGCATCGAAAACATGGGAAGAGCGTATTACTTTACTGAACCGAGTGTTGGATGTGTTCAAAACCATGGGAATAACTGCTAACCTACAGAAATCCCATTTTACAGTAAACAGAATCAAGTTCCTGGGGCATATAATTGACGCAAAGGGAATTTTACCAACCAAGGAGAAGTTAATTGCAATTAGTAAGTTTCCAACACCCAGGAATAGGAGGCAATTAAAAGGGTTTATAGGCCTTGCCTCATTTTTTAGAAGATTCATAACAAATCAGGCGATGAACGCAGCAGCTCTAAATAGTCTGTTGAAGAAGGATGTGCCCTGGCTCTGGACATTAGAGTGTCAAGAAGCATTCGAAGAGATAAAGAAGCAATTAATAAAAGCACCGCTTTTGTACCATCCGGACATGCAAGAAGAATTTTACTTGTCAACAGATTCTTCGAATGTGGGTATTGGAGCGTGCCTTTTCCAAGTACGCAAGATAAATGGACAACTCACCGTCTGTCCTATTGCGTTTGCTAGTCGTGTGAACGAACTTACACGACGACAGAATTAGAGGCTCTTGCGGTCATCTGCGGATTTAAAAAATTTCATTATTATCTATATGGGTCAAAGACTATCGTATATTGCGATCATCAATCTTTAACGTTTTTACAAACCCCAGACTGGCTAGATGGACTCTCGCTCTGCAACAATACCAATTTAAGATCGTGCGTGGCGCAGGACAGCAAAACATTATTGCTGACGCTCTATCAAGGTCACCACAGGGTTTGACTAAAGAGATTGAAGTAAATCATAACTCAGAGTTCCCTGTATTGCTGCTGCAGGAAAATCCATATAAGATGTACTACGTCAATTTGTGTGCGCATATGGCACAGTTACAGAAAAGAGATGCTCAATGGGGAAGTGTCATTCAAAGGTTACAACAGCAACCTTCGGATCAGATGGCAAATTATTACAAGCTGGTAAATGGCGTATTATTTTTCCGCTGTGGAAGGCCAAACGAAGTCCGTTGGTGTGTTTGTATACCTTAGGCGCAAATAGAGAAACTCGTATGGTTCACCCATTTGACCTGGGGACATTTCGGTGCGACAAAAACAAGATAAGTGTCTACTGTTATTTTCCCAACATAAAGCGCGGAGTGCATGAGGTCTTGAAGAAATGCATAATCTGTCAAAAAGCAAAGCCGGATTCAAAAGGGAGTAAGCACCCATTATGCTCTATATTAGCCCGAGAACCAAAAGAATTAATTTCGTGCGATCTGTGTGGACCGTTACCTACTTCAGGAGGAGGTGTTAGATATGTGTTGGCGTTTCTCGATGTGTGTACGAAATACGTAAAGCTATACCCGATAAAGGCGGCTACAGCCAAAGTAATTGTATTAAGATTGACAAGGGATTATCTTCCACACGTTGGTATACCTAAGGCGATAATAACAGACAATGCTAAGATATTCACGGGACTCCGACGGAAACAGGCTTTGTCTCAAGTCGGTGTGAAAGACATACTAACATCATTTTACCACCTACAAGGAAATTTGGTTGAGAGAATTTTTAGAGAGTTCAATCGATTTATGAGGACCTATTGCCATAATAAGCAGACTGCGTGGGCAAATTATGTGGAAGAATTTGAGCAGATATACAACAACATGCCCCACTCCTCCACTGGATATACACCTCATGAATTGATGTTCGAGGCAAAAGAAGAAAACTTCTGGACTGTTCATATGCCCAAAACTCAGGAAACTGAGATGCCTTGGGAAGAAAAAATAAGACAAGCCATCATAAATATGACGCAAAAGGCTGATCAGAGAAAACAACAATATGACAAATTAATCAAGAGGGTACAGGCGTACCACGTCGGAGAGAAGGTACTAGTCAAAAGACATACCAAATCATCCTTAATAAAGAAGAGTATAAAGAAATGGGAGTTATTACATACTGGCCCATACATCATTCTACAAATTCCGAACCCTGGGGCTTATCTGTTAGCATACCCGGGATCTAACATAATTAAAGGGTTATTTTCCCATAACGACTTGAAAAAATTTAATGAAGATTAGAAGATAGGGAGGAATGATGTTGCGAGTGACAGAGTGAACGCTCGTAAAAACATAACAATAAACCGTGTGTGTTTAGTGTTAGAAAACTTTAAACTGAAATAATTAATCAGTGACACAGATTGTAGAAATTGTGACTAACTATAACTATGGAGTGCTGCAAAGAAGATAGTCGAGACAGGCTTCACCTGTGTTTGCGAAAACATAGAACTATAGCATTGCTAATGCCATCAAGAATTATAAAGGATCTGAATGACCTTCAAGAAGGAAGAAATATTTCCCGAAAATGACGCTGCATAATCAAAAGAGGTTCCCAGTGAATGTTCATATATAATTTCAAGTGCGCGCTTAGATGAGTAAACGTGTGAAGTGCTGCTTTTAGGCAGTGAATCATGAGTGACGGTTAACACCGCAAAGATAATTTCCCGCGCAAAACAATTGACGTCGGTGCGAGAGTTAGAATCGGTATAGACGACACAGATAAGCTTTGTAAGAGGGGAAACTGATTGATGCTGAACTAAAAAAAAAAAGTTTCGTAATTAGACGTTAAGAGTTCTTGATTTATTGTTGAATGTCAAAAGAAAGTAATATTCATAGAATTAGTAGTTATTTAATGGGTCTTGTTCGCTTTAGAATTCTGTTGGAAAATCCATTTCTATATATGTACATGTATGAATGCCGGATGAATCAGAGAATAAATGAAAGAAGTGAATCCACATTCCTCACTACTAATAACTTTTACATTACAGCAATCAAGCGGAGAAATATATGTATTTAGGATAAAATTTTTATGAGTATAGATAAATGATATGACTTTTCAAGGAAATGATGGATTATGTCTTTGTATAAAATGAACCACACTTTCCATTATTCGATGATTTGAATCCAAAATCTACTGCAAGTTGCATGAATCCTTTAAATTACGAAGAATAAATCATTGACAGAAAATGTGTCAGAATTTATGGCCTTATAAGCACAAGTGGTGATGCGAAGTCCAAACGAAAATTTAAACTAGAGTAAATATTATGATGTTTTCGGCAACAGCATTAGTCAATGGATAAATGGAAACCTTAAGTCAATGGCTAAATTCCTTGCAGTACATCGTAAGAAAAAGGATGCATGAAGCCATAGGGATTTTGTTTTCAAAAAGGAGAATCTTGGACGGTGCAACCTAACCAGTTCTTTTACAGGAAGAGTTTCCCTTTCGGTCATTGCTAATTCTTTTGGAATGAATGTTGCATGTGAAATCTGGTATCCCTGTCCCTTCTGCTCTTCCCTTTGTGGGTGTGGGCCGCGTAGAAGACGGACTACAAATGTGGAAGTCGGGGACACGCAAGATCCGGGGGAGTTTCAGCACCGCAAGATATTGTCCCGATTGTAAAAAAAAAAAAAGAAAAAAAAAAAAAAAAAAAACCTCGAGTTATTGATTGTAAAATTTTTTTTAGCTTGAGGCACAAATCACTCTTTTCCAAATCGTTACATAAATCGATCCCTACCTTTAATTTAGAGATCAATTTCAAAATTAATTTTTCCCTTCTGTAGGCTTTCCTATCTTTTATGTACCGTAGGCTGGGGCTCTAGGCTTAAGAGGTTTTCCAAGGTTTCCCTGCTTAAGAAAGTTCCAGAATGGGTAGACCCTGATAACAGTTTCATGAAAGATCATCTTCCTTGGTTCTGCACAGCAGACATAACACCTTGATGCACGTAAAAGCAATACAGCCGCGGTACCTGTCTCTTCATTTCTTCTGTTATTTTTTTTCAGTTGGAGGACTGACACTCATCACTTCCGGGCTACCCGGAAGATAGCTCGCGAAGTGTGTTCGGTAAATCAAAATTAGGCTCACAAACTTTGCTCGCTGCGAGGGACATTGTAATGTCCCCACAGAAAATACCCTCTACCACGCACCAGTTAATCATTTTCAATCTAACCATCCACATGCATTCACTTTGGAAAAGTTATCTGATCTGATTTTCTCGTAATATATGCGACGACAGCTCGTATTTTCTAGTGCGTTTATTCTTTGAAATGACAGAGATGCATATATGCATTCTCCATGGTTGTTAGAGTGGTAACTAGGACAGCCTCTGGAGTATCTGTTGAGGGATTCACGTGTTTCTGAGAGATACATATTCTGCTTTTTTTCTCGCTAAAGCGAGCCAATTAACATTTGTGCCGCTAGCGGTTTGTTTGACGAGAAAGAGACTGTAAAAGGAAAATAATTAAGGCGTGGAATCACCGGAGATCTGGACATGTAATGGAGATGGATTTAATACACGATTTCCACCATAATTAAGGTTTGTGACTTTTTTGTTCTGGAGTAAATGAACGAATGAGTTTTTTCTGAATCATTTGATGATCACGTTGGCCCTGTAATAAGTGGGGAAGTTCAGCTGTGTTGAAGAGAGCCTGCAATCACTGAGTCTGTGCTAAATCCTCCAAAAAGGCTTTGTACACATCTGGAATTCGCAATCTTTCGTAAAAGGAACAAATTGTCCACACGACTGATTCTCCCGACTGACTGCAGTGTTTAACAGTAATAATAAATTTAAAGATCTCTTACAGTAAGCCAGCCGCTGATTACCAAGAAGAAGGACTCCACCAAAGATTCTATTTGGCTGATTTCACGTAATGAAAAATTATATAAAAAACTGCACATAGATAAAGGAGAGAAAGAGAGAGAGCGAATGAAAATAGAGATAATACTATTAATCCTCCATTAGTCTAATTTTTCGCCTGTCTTATCACGGATGAGCCAAGAACGGGGAGGGCCTTACTTTACTGTATAGATTTATGTGTGAAGGTGAAGGGATCTTAAAGGCAACAGATAGACGTCTATACAGAAAAGACAATACACAGAGAAAGAGGCTAGCTGCATTCATCATCTATTCTTAGATAAAGAGACGGCACTCATGTAAAACACTTTTTTCTACTATGGTGGGCTCGAAAGACCACATTACTCCTATTGTGGTATAACTCTCCAGCCGTTCACGCCAGCTTATGCTTGATAATCGTCATTTGAGCGAAACAAGTAGCGAGGAGATTGTGTAAATAAAAAGGACAGCTGAATGTTCACCATTAATTTTAACAGTTATTTAATTATTGATACAGTTTCGTATTTGGTTTCTTCCTGTAACGGCTTGCCACTTAATTTTCTCGGAACACTAGCTTCCAGAGTTTTGCATAAGTTACCTGTATCAATAAAATTTTGATTTAACTAGCCGACTATTGACAAGAAGTGATTATAAAGGATTCTGCACACCTGTGGTATCAGTAGTTCGCAATTCGCCCCTTATTTTGCGACTCTTGTAGACATTTTGCGGAAATTTGCCTGCAGACGCTGTTACTCAGATGATAACAGAAGGGAGAACAAAGCAAAGGAAGAAAAAAAAGAAGCAAGACACGTAGCTCTGCTGCTGCAAGTGGGGCCGCCGACAGTCAAGATTGTGAGAATAACGGTCAAGCACCAAATGAAGACCGTCTTCCACATAACGCAGGAAATTAAGGACTTTCCTGGCTGGTTCAAATCCCTACTAGGACTGCAGATGCGTTTACAGTTATTGCAGTTTTGAGTGCGACTGTGAGGCCCAGTACATCATACGCATGCAGTGATATATCTCCCTGCGTCATACGGAACACATCAGAAACGTACCTCTAGGGCAGTATTGATTAAATAAGTTATCAATAATTACTTTTTCTCAGTTAGCAGCATTAATACGGTAGAGGTTACAGGTTTCTCACATACTCCACCCATTTAACACATTTGTTATGCTTTGTCCCGTACATCGCTGATGATAAAAGTGAGGGCATATACGCAACAAATGCTATATATCCCAAGAACATATCTTCTCCACGTTGTAGGCAGTACCTGCAATATACAATATTGCAGTGCCTGCGCTATTCCGATTACGATGCAAAGCCAATGTGACGACCACAGTGGCGAAACACATCAAATGAATTCTCTATTGCGAATAAGGACAACCATCAGCTGTAGAATGGAATGACGACAATGAAAATTTGTGGCAGACTGGGACGCAACCCCGATTACCGCGAGCGGTCGGGTTTCCATTTTGGCTACCCGTGCACGACTCACGGCCACACCCAAACTTCCCTATGTCGTCAACCATGTGTCTACGACTTGAACTCGTACATTCATTATGTATACTCCCATACATGTCAACTTTCTACTTGAAAGTCGCTTGCCCGGTATCGGCAGATAAATAAGATATTGCAGTGCCTGTGTTATTCTGAATACGATGCAAAGTTCCCTTGGACTTGCATGCAAAGGCAAATTCAGGTCGTAGACACATCATTGACGACATGTGGAAGTTTGGGTCTGGCCGCGAGACGAGCACGGGCGGCCAACATGGTAAGGCGACCGTTCGCGATAAGCGGGAAATTCACGTTCGAGTCTCGGGCAGGCATAAATTTTCTATGTCTTCATTCCATTCTATAGCTACTGGTATACATTAATCGCAATTGCGAATTCATTTGACGTGTACCTGCAGCAGTCCAGAAACTACTTCCTTACTCCCTTGAAAACGGATGAATGAGTTAAATGACACCACGACACCGCAATAAGTACAAAAGGACTACTGTAGTGCAGTACACAGTTATATTATTATTATTATTATTGGAGTGTTCCAGTCAACATTCTCAAAAGCTTTCTCTAAGTCTACAAATGATAGAAACGTAGGTTTGCCTTTTCTTAATCTAGCTTCTAAGATGAGTCGTAGGGTCGGTATTGCCTCACGTGTTCCAATATTTATTCGGAATCCAAGCTGATCTTGCACGAGGTCGGCTTCTACCTGTTTTTCCATTCGTCTGTAAAGAATTTGCGTTAGTATTTTGCAACCGTGACGTATTAAACTGATAGTTCGGTAATTTTCACATCTGTCAACGCCTGCTTTATTTGGGATTGGAATTATTATATTCTTCTTGAAGTTTGAGGGTATTTCGCCTGTCTCATACATCTTGGTCACCAGATGGTAGAGTTTTGTCAGGACTGGCTCTCCCAAGGCTGTCAGCAGTTCTAATAGAATGTTGTATACTCCTGGGGCCTTGTTTCGACTCAGGTCTTTCAGTGCTCTGTCAAACTCTTCACGCAGTATCGTATCTCACATTTCATCTTCATCTACATCCTCTTCTATTTCCATAATATTGTCCTCAAGTACATCGCCCTTGTGTAGACCCTCTGTATACTCCTACCTTTCCGCTTACCCTTCTTCGCTTAGAACTGGGTTTCCATCTAAGCTCTTGATACTGATACAAGTGGTTCTTTTTTCTCCAAAGGTCTCTTTAATTTTCCTGTATTCAGTATCTATCTAGTGAGATAAGCCTCTACATCCTTACATTTGTCCTCTAGCCATGCCTGCTTAACCATTTTGCCCTTCCTGTCGATCTCATTTTTGAGACGTTTGTATTCCTTCTTACCTGATTCATTTACTGCATTTTTATGTTTTCTGCTTTCATCAATAAAATTCAGTATTTCTTCTGTCACCCAAGGATTTCTACTTGCCCACGTCTTTTTACCTACTTCATTCTCTGTTGCCTTCACTACTTCATCCCTCAAAGCTACCCATTCTTCTTCAACTGTATTTCTTTCCCCCATACTTGTCAATTGTTGCCTTATTCTCTCCCTGAAACTCTGTACAACCTCTGGTTTAGTCAGTTTATCCAGGTCCCATCTCCTTAAATTCCCACCGTTTTGCAGTTTCTTCAGTTTTTATCTACACTTCATAAGGAATAGATTGTGGTCAGAGCGAAAGCCTATTTAGATTTTGTACAGAAACGAGATGCTAGTATAAGAGTTGAGGGACATGAAAGGGAAGCAGAGGTTGGGAGGGGAGTGAGACAGGGTTGTAGACTCTCTCCGATGTTATTCAATCTGTATATTGAGCAAGAAATAAAGGAAACAAAATAAGAGTTTGGAGTAGGTATTAAAATCCACGGAGAACAAAGAAAAACTTTATGGTTCGCCGATGACATTGTAATTCTGTCAGCAAAGGACTTGGAAGAGCAGTTGAACGGAATGGACAGCGTCTTGAAAGGAGGATATAAGATGAACATCGACAAAAGCAAAACGAGGACAATGGAATATTGTCGAATAAAATCTGGTGATAATGAGGGAATGAGATTAGGAAATGAGACACTTAAAGTAGTAAAGGAGTTTTGCTATTTGGGGAGCAAAATACCTGATGATGGTCGAAGTGGAGAGGATATAAAATGTAGACTGGCAATGGCAAGGAAATCGTTTCTGAAGAAGAGAAATTTGTTAACATCGTGTATAGATTTAAGTGTCAGGAAGTCGTTTCTGAAAGTATTTGTGTGGAGTGTAGCCATGTATGGAAGTGAAACATGGACGATAAATAGTTTAGACAAGAAGAGAATAGAAGCGTTCGAAATGTGGTGCTATAGAAGAATGTTGAAGATTAGATAGGTAGATCGCATAACTAAGGGAGAGGTATTGAATAGAATTGAGGAGAAGAGTAGTTTGTGGCACAACTTGACTAGAAGAAGGGATCGGTTGTTAGGACATGTTCTGAGGCGTCAAGGGATCACAAATTTAGCATTGGAGGGCAGCGTGAGGGGTAAAAATCGTAGAGGGAGTCCAAGAGATGAATACACTAAGCATATTCAGAAGGATGTAGGCTGCAGTAGGTACTGGGAGATGAAGCAGCTTGCACAGGATAGAATAGCATGGAGAGCTGCATCAAACCAGTCTCAGGACTGAAGACCACAACAACAACATTGGAGTGTTTAGACAGAAAGTATTGACAGCCTTAAGTCGTCCAATTTCTGGCGGTTCAGAAGTAGGAGTGTATCATTGAAGTGATTTAGGAACCGTATGTATAGTTCACACATCGGAACTTCTTTGATTTTAAATGAGGTTGTTCGTAGAGTGGAGGTCAAGCAACGGCCGCAATAGAGGGGAAGCATATTTTATAAGAAGTCTGTAAGATCACTGTGATTAGTTAGCTTTTCTATTTAGAAGGAGTTATGGGCAGCAATTGCGCTGCATCACAAACTCCTTCGTTATTCATTTTAAGACACACACATACACACACACACACACACACACACACACACACACACACACACACACACACAAAAATGGTTCAAATGGCTCTGAGCACTATGGGGCTTAACTTCTGAGGTCATCAGTCCCATAGAACTTGGAACTACTTAAACCTAACTAACCTAAGGACATCACACACATCCATGCCCGAGACAGGATTCGAACCTGCGACTGTAGCGGTCGCGCGGTTCCAGACTGTAGCGCCACTCCGGCCTGGCCACACTCACACAAACAAACTAACTATCATTAACATTTTATTATATTAAAAATAAAGGTGTTTGAAGAGAAGTCTTTCATTGTACTGTTCAGTTAGTTGCTAAATTTGATGATAATGTGGCGGAGGGGTGGGAACAGATGGTACGACTGTGATCAAGAGGAGACGCGGGAGAGTAGATCCCCGACGTAGTCTCATCGAAGTGGCAAAATCGCCGACAGTCCAGCAGCTTATTTACTTAAGAAAATGGAGTAAACAAGCGCTCAAGAGATGAAGAAAAAATTGGAAATTTGTGGTAAGGTATTACGGTACCAAACTGCTGAGGTCATCGGTCCCCAAGCTTATGCACTAGTTAATCTAACTTAACCTTACTTACGCTAAAGACAACACACACACCCATGCCCTTCGACGAGGGGAGCCGCGTGGACCGTGACAATGCGCCTCGGACCGCAAGGCTACCCCGCGCGGCTAAGAAATGAAGAGAGCACACTACGTGGTAGTGCTAAAGAACAGCGTGAAAATAAACAGAAAACTGATAATGGAATCAGAGAAAAAGAGGAATCGGGAATGCTGGGTAAGTCCCAGTCCTCCTCGCTTGTCGGCGGTGCAGCACACCCTCCGCGCCATGTGCTGTTTTGGTTGCACAGGCAGTCGGTCTTTAATCTGTGGACCCGAAGGGGCGTCCTGATGAACGAGCCGCTTTGGCACTCGCCGCGCCGGCTTTAAAACATCAAACAATTACAAGCGCAGCTGTCGGGAGAGGGAGTTATGAAGAGCGTTGGTAGCCGCTGGACACGTCACAAAAGCGCAGCGCAGGCCGCCACGGCCGGCCGCGCCGCGCCGCCTCTCTGTGCCGCCCCTCTGCAAGGCCTCTCCGCGCCGAAACACCGGCCCGCCGGCCGAGCGTAATAATAATCACATTTATAAAAGGCCCGGCCGGCCGGCCAGCCAGCCTGCCAGCCGGCCGCCCACCCCTGACCTTTGTCCTGCTCTACCTGTCGTGCTCACACACCCTTTGTAGCCGCTGCAAGCCTCGACCTCGCTCCACAGTTTCATTGAGCCTTCGCACGGCTCACACGTTCACGATATTAGAACACGTATAGAGCCATACCTCTACTCAGCACTTCTGTACTACCGTACTGTAGCACGCTTCTTGCTGAAGGTCTACATTAACTTTCGGTTCTTTTGTTTCGTAGCACCTGTCATTACTAAGCTATGCTGACAATTTACACCTATATGACAGCTCCGCAATTCACACTTAAGTGCCTGGCATATGGTTCGTCGATCCATCTTCAAGACATTTCTCTACAGTTCTACTCTCGAAAAGCTCGAGAAGAACGAACACTTAAATCCTTCAATGAGCACTCAATTCACTAATTATGGTAATCGTTTCTTCCTCGGTAGATGGGTACCAACAAAATAATTTCGCATTCTGAGGAGAAAATTGGTGATTATCATTTATGACAAGATCCTTCCCCAACCAGAAACGCCTTTATTGTAACCATTGTTATTCCAGTGCGTGTATCATATCCGCGACACTCTCCACACTTTTTCGGAATAATACAAAACGAGCTGCAATTCTCTGTAAATGTTAGAACACCCCCGTCAATTCCACCTAATGTGGATCTCACGCTCTGCAGCATTAGTCCACAAGAGGAAAGGCAAGCTTAGTCTAGGCCGTCTCTTTAGTGGATCAGTTACATTTTCTGAGTGTTTTGCCACTAAATCGCAGTCTTCGGTTAACCTTACACGCAATCCCTATGTGATCATTCCAATTTAAGTTATTCGTAGTTGTAATCCCTCAGTAATTACCTAATCCACTTCAAATTTGTTAATATCATTAGCTTTTCCTGCAGCTCGAGTCGTGTATATACTTGACTCACATAATGTATATTTCTCCATCTCCCCGATTTCTGTGTTCACCTCATACTCCCTCCGTCTATCTTTCCATATCCTCTCACCTCCATCTCTTTATCTCATCCTTCCCCTTCTCTTTGTCCATCACCTCGACCACCTTTCTTTGATCATACCTTCTTCCCCCTCCATCTGTCCATATCCTCCTGCCCCTCTCCATCCAATTGCTTGCCCTTCTTCCTTTTACATCTGCCCACTCCCCTTCTACTAATAGCACTCGTCACTTGCATACCCTCACGTAAACCACTCTCTGTTCATCCGTCAGCACTTCTCTCTCTCCACTCCTCTGCTCACCCCTTTCTGCCCCTCTTCCCTTCCTGCGTCTCCCTGTCATCCCCTCCTCTTCCACCTTTCTCCTCCGCCCCCTTTCTCTTATTGGTACCATACCTCATCATAACTGTGTCCACAATAATAATGAATCAGAATTTATCTGCCTCAATGTTTCCATTCAACGACATCACTATCTAGCTCTGGATAATGCAGTACACCCCACCACCCGGCTTCTTCTCACGACATAAGTTATCTTCACTTATTATTACTTAACTTCAACTGCATCATGCCAATGTTCTGTCTCGTCATTTTATATGCCTACAATTGCTTCTTTTTAAATGTTTACTAGTGAAATACATAGATTCAAACGGTGGCATATCATACAGCGGTACTTATAGCAATTGTAGCTGCGAACTGTTTATTATGTTACTAGAATATGCTTCCACTTTTGCAGTCAGCTCTTTATGTCCATAATAAGTCAGTTGAATCTTCTTTATTTTGTTGTTTGAATCATTGTGCCTAACTGTACACTGCATCTGAAATAATTCAGCATTTTCTTCTTTCTTCCCTACCAAAACCTCTTCATTCTTTTAATATTGATCAGTGTATCCTCAATTTTGTCGTTTAGGCTTCAAAGAAAATTTGCGTTCGTGGATTAAGGGACTAGTGTGCACAAAGTTGTTGTAGCAAGACTAAAAACCGTAACATCCAAATCCACCAAAAATCTATGATAACTCATAGATATATGGTGGTTGCGAATTAAATCAAATAATTACGGATACAGTTACAAGTAACTTATCATGCACATACCGTTGTGAATAAAGAGTGCCAGAGACTGCGATTTATTGCCAGGACGCTTTGATGATGTAACAAGTCTTATAAAGAGACTGCCTACACCACGTTTATCCGTTCTCTTCTGGAGCATTGTTGTGGGGTGTGGAAACCGCATGTGGTAGGATGACAATGGATTCCAGAAAGTTCAAAGAAGGGCAGCTCGTTTTTTAATATCGGGGAATAGGGAAGAGAGTGTTCTGGACATGATACACGGGTTGGGGTGGCAATCATTAAAACAAGGGCGTCTTTTGTTGCAGCAGAACCCTTTCTCAAAACTTCCGTCACGAAATTTCTCCTCCCAAAGCGAAAGTAATCTGACCGAAAAAAATCGCAACACCAAACAATGAAATTTCGGGAAAACATTTGTCTAGGTAACATATTTAACTGATTTCCGATCACAGGTTAATGTCACCGCGAGATACACTGAAGAGCTAAAGAAACTCGTACAGCTGCCTGATATTGTATAGGGATCCCCGGGAGCACGCAGAAGTGTCGCAACATGACGTGGCATGGCCTCCACTAATGTCTCAAGTAGTGCTGGAGGGTACTGACACCATGAATCCTGCAAGGCTGTCCATAAATTCGTAACAGTACGAGGGGTGCAGCCCGTTGCAAGGCAGCCCCGATATGCTCAATAATCTTCATGTCTGAGGAGGTCGGTGGCCAGCGGATGCGATTAAACTCAGGAGAGTGGTCCTGGAGCCAATCTGTAGCAGTTCTGAACGTGTGGGGTGTCACATTGTCCTGCTGGGAATGGCAAAGTACGTCGGAATGTACAATGGACATGAATGGATGCAGATGATTAGAAAGATTGCTTACGTACGTGACACCTGTCAGAGTCGTATCTAGACGTGTCACGTGTCCCATATCTCTCCAAGAGCACACTCCCCACACTATTGCAGAGTCTCCACCAGCTTGAACAGTCCCCTACTGACATGCAGGGTCCACTCATGAGGTTGTCTCCATACCAGTACATGTCCATCCGGTCGATACAATCTGAAACGATACTCGTCCTATCAGACAACATTTTTCCAGTCATCAACTTCCAGTGTCGGTGTTGACTGGCCAGGTGAGGCTTAATGCTTTGTGTCGTGCTGACACTTATTGATGACCCAGCATTGAAATCTGCAGCAGTTTGCGGAAGGGTTGAACTTCTGTCACGTTGAACGATTCTCTACAGTCGTCGTTGATCCCTTTCTTGCAGGATCCTTCCCCAGTCATGGTGATGCTTCTCCAGCCGTAATGATGGCGGATATTTGATGTTTGCCGGATGCCTGATATTCACGGTACACTCGTGAAATGGTAGTACTGGAAAATCCCGACTTCATCGCTACCGCGGAGATGTTGTGTCCCATCGCTAGTGCGCCGACTATAACACCAAGTTGAGACTCACTTAAATCTTGATAACCCGCCATTGTAGCAGCAGTAACCGATATAACAACTGCGGCAGACATTTCTTGTCTAAAAGAGGCGTTGCCGACCGCGGTGCCGTACTGTGCCCGTTTACATATCTCTGTATTTGAATATGCATGCGAATACCAGTTTATTTGGCTCTTCAGTGTAAGTCATTATAAATGTGATAAACTGGTTCATTAATAATGTACGTAACCACAAGAATGTAGAACGCTAATATGCTAAACATGTTTGCATTTTGTTGTAGGATGCTGGATGTCAGGTTGTGGGATGGAGATCCTTGCCTGCTGCACGTGGTAGCCAGCACAGTCACCGTTAATTCTGTTTGTGGATGACACTGGAGAAGACGTCCAGTAATGCGCGATATCTTTTTCCATTGAAGACAGATCTCGTTATCGAGCAGGCCAAGGCAGTACTTGTAGCATATGTTGGGTTACAACAGTAGGATGTGGACGAGAGTTATCCTGTTGGAGAACACCCCATGGGATGGTGTTCATTAATGGCGGCACAACATATCGAATCACCAGACTGACAGACAAATTTGCAGATAAGGAGGGGGATTACCACGACAGTACTCCTGCTGTCATACGAAGTCGCACCCAAACCATAACTCCGGGTGTAGGTCCACTGTTTAGGCCTTAGACAGGTTGGTTGCAGGCCCTCAAAAGGTCCAAATAGCTCAGAGCACTGTTGTTGTGGTCTTCAGTCCTGAGACCGGTTTGATGGAGCTCTCCATGCTACTCTATCCTGTGCAAGCTGCTTCATCTCCCAGTACCTACTGCAGCCTACGTCCTTCTGAATGTGCTTAGTGTATTCATCTCTTGGTCTCCCTCTACGATTTTTACCCTCCACACTGCCCTCCAATGCTAAATTTGTGATCACTTGATGCCTCAGAACATGTCCTACCAACCGGTCTCTTCGTCTTGTCAAGTTGTGCCACAAACTCCTCCCCAATTCTATTCAATACCACCTCCTTAGTAATGTGATCTACTCATCTAATCTTCAACATTCTTCTGTAGCACCACATTTCGAAAGCTTCTATTCTCTTCTTGTCCAAACTATTTATCGTCCATGTTTCACTTCCGTACATGGCTACACTCCATACAAATACTTGAAACGACTTCCTAACACTTAAATCTATACTCGATGTTAACAAATTTCTCTTCTTCAGAAACGCTTTCCTTGCCATTGCCAGTCTGCATTTTATATCCTCTCTACTTCGACCATCATCAGTTAATTTGCTCCCCAAATAGCGAAACTCCTTTACTACTTTAAGTGTCTTATTTCCTAATCTAATTCCCTCAGCATCACCCGACTTAATTCGACTACATTCCTTTATCCTCGTTTCGCTTTTGTTGATGTTCATCTTATACCCTCCTTTCAAGACACTGTCCATTCCGTTCAACTGCTCTTCCAAGTCCTTTGCTGTCTCTGACAGCATTACAATGTCATCGGCAAACCTCAAAGTTTTTATTTCTTCTTCATGGACTTTAAAATCTACTCCGAATTTTCCTTTTGTTTCCTCTACTGCTTGCTCAATATACAGATTGAATAACATCGGGGAGAGGCTACAACCCTGTCTCACTCCCTTCCCAACCGCTGCTTCCCTACCATGCCCCTCGGCTCTTATAACTGCCATCTGGGTTTTGTACAAATTGTAAATAGCCTTTCGCTCCCTGTATTTTACCCCTGCCACCTTTAGAATTTGAAAGAGAATATTCCAGCCAACATTATCAAAAGCTTTCTCTAAGTCTACAAATGCTAGAAATGTAGGTTTGCCTTTCCTTAATTTATTTTCTAAAGTCGTAGGGTCAGTATTGCCTCACGTGTTCCAACATTTCTGCGGAATCCAAACTGATCTTCGCCGAGGTCAGCTTCTACCAGTTTTTCCATTCGTCTGTAAAGAATTCGCGTTAGTATTTTGCAGGTGTGACTTGTTAAACTGTTGTTATGTAATTTTCACATCTGTGAACACCTGCTTTCTTTAGGATTGGAGTTATTATATTCTTCTTGAAGTCTGAGGGTATTTCGCCTGTCTCATACATCTTGCTCACCAGATGGTAGAGTTTTGTTAGGACTGGCTCTCCCAAGGCCGTCAGTAGTTCCAATGGAATGTTGTCTACTCCTGTGGCCTTGTATCGACTCAGGTCTTTCAGTGCTCTGTCAAACTCTTCACGCAGTATCGTATCTCCCACTTCATCTACATCCTCTTCCATTTCCATAATATTGTCCTCAAGTACGTCGCCTTTGTAGACACCCTCTATATACTTCTTCCACCTTTCTGCTTTCCCTTCTTTGCCTAGACCTGGGTTTCCATCTGAGTTCTTGATATTCATACAAGTGGCTCTCTTTTCTCCAGAGGTCTCTTTAATTTTCCTGTAGATAGTATCTATCTTACCCCTAATGAGATAAGCCTCTACATTCTTACATTTGTCCTCTAGCCATCCCTGCTTAGCCATTTTGCACTTCCTGGCGATCTCATTTTTGAGACGTTTGTATTCCCTTTTGCCTGCTTCATTTACTGCGTTTTTATATTTTCTCCTTTCATCAATTAAAGTCAATATATCTTCTGTTACCCAAGGATTTCTATTAGCCCTCGTCTTTTTACCTACTTGATCCTCTGCTGCCTTTACTACTTCATCACTCAGAGCTACCCACTCTTCTTCTACTGTATTTCTTTCCCCCATTCCTTGTCAATTGTTCCCTTATGCTCTCCCTGAATCTCTGAACAACCTCTGGTTTAGTAAGTTTATCTCATCTCCTTAAATTCCCACCGTTTTGCAGTTTCTTCAGTTTTAATCTACAGTTCATAACCAATAGATTATGGTCAGAGTCCTCATCTGCCCCTGGAATTTACTTAAAATTGAAAACCTGGTTCCTAAATCTCTGTCTTACCATCTGATACCTTCTAGTATCTCCAGGATTCTTCCATGTATACAACCTTCTTTTATGATTCTTGAACCAAGTGTTAGCTATGATTAAGTTTTGCGCTGTGCAAAATTCTAGCAGGCAGCTTCCTCTTTCATTTCTCTCCACCAATCCATATTCACCCACTATGTTTCCTTATCTCCCTTTTCCTACTCTCGAATTCCAGTCACCCATTTCTATTAAATTTTCGTCTCCCTTCACTACCTGAATAATTTCTTTTATCTGTTGAAATGGCTCTGAGCACTATGGGAATTAACAGCTGAGGTAATCAGTCCCATAGAGCTTAGAACTACTTAAACCTAACTAACCTAAGGACATCACACGCATCCATGCCCGAGGTAGGATTAGCACCTGCGACCGTAGTGGTCGCGCGGTTCGAGACTAAAGCGCCTAGAACCGCTAGGCCACAGCGGCCGGCGCAGGCCCTCAACTGGCATTCTTCAAACTAACACGCGCTCATCGCTGGCATCGAGGCAGAACCAGCTTTCATCACCACGCTGCCCTACAATAAGCTCTCGCTCGACACCACTTACGTCGTAAATGACGCGGGCTTGATCAGTGGAATGCACGCTACCGGACCTCTAGCTCGATGTTGTCCTTGAAGTAGCCGGTTTGTAACAGTTCTTTTTGTCACTGTGGTGCAAACGGTAGCCCAGATTGCTATTGCAAATTCAGTACTATTCGACAGAGTCGTATGCCGAACTCGATGGCCATCTCCCACGGTAGTGAGTTCCACGTGGCCGTCCGGAGCCCGGTCTTGTTTTGACAGCACATTCTCCTGAACACCGCTGCTAGACATCATGTACAGCGGCTACATTCCTGCGAAGTCTTTCCGCAGTACTAGTAAAGTCTTATGGGATCAAACTGCTGAGGCCATCGGTCCCTAAGCTTACACACTACTTAATCTAACTTAAACTATCGGTGGGGCGCGGGGGGGGGGGGGGGGCGGAGGCGGGGGAACCAAGCGGACCGTGTCAAGGCGCCTCAGATCGCGCGGCTACCCCGCGAGGCTCATCAGTACTACACAAGGGACATCTAGTTTCTACAAAGCCTATCACACAACCTTGTTTAAAGTCAGTGATGTGTTGATAATGGTGTCTTTGCCACCTCAAAGGCACTCTTCAGTAACCACAACTCACCACGTACATTCTAAAAGGTAACAACGCTTACGTACATTTAAAGAAACGTGATTTGTATTCTCATAGTGGTTCTACTAGCGCCACTGTTTTGCGTCTGGAGCGAAATTTGAACATTGTCTTTCAGGTCTAGAAAAACGCCTACGAAGTTCCGTTTCTATCGCACAGTTCCTTCTACGTGCTGTGTTTTTTTTGTGTCTTTGTGTATTGTCTGTGCCCACCTACATAAGGAAAAATTACCATTGTAATAAAAGAGGAAATATTTATGTGTTCATTCTTCTTGCGGGCTCTTCGAGGGTGGCACTCTGCCAGGCACTTAGTTGTGAACTGCAGAGCAGTCATGTAGATGTAGATGTAGATAAAACTTTCATTCTATCTTGAACGATTTTTTCATGAATGCCAAATTCTTTAACATCTTTATTGACCTCTGTTAACAAACTGATGAGGCATTTCGTCCATTAAGCTAAGCTTAGAATTTTCTGTGTGAGCATGTTGTTTGTTCTATATAACTGCCTGAAAACCTGAATCGACGTTTTAAAGCAGAATCTGTGATCTTTTCCTATAACTTGAAATATCTCTTGTGATTTCTTTTACTTCCCAAATGCCATATAGCATTTTGGTTCTACGATTTCTGCCAGAATTTACCTTTTTCCATTTTCGATTACTTTTAATTGGGATATGCTACTAATTAACACATTTTCAGATACGCGAAGAACTTCTATATAAACATTATAATGTGGTGATTTTCCTATTTGTGATACACGTTCTTTTGCATGAGTTCAATTTGAATCTGTGTGCTTTTTGCAGTTCTGCAATTTTCGCTTTGTTAGATTTCCTGTTGGGCCCCTGAGGATTCAGTGATTTCGCATGGCCACTTCAACTTGCCTAATTGGAGGTTTTTTCATAATTTGCTGACTGAAGATTAATTGTTGAATTTCTATCTGGTGTTTTCCAAATAGTGCGGTTTTTCATATTAAATCGGGGTCCTCGCTTTTGCGATCTTTCATGGAATTTCTATACAGACTGTAATGCTTCTAGGTTGCTATTGCAGAAAATTATGATTTCATTAGCAAATGCTACACAACGAAGGCTAATTTGTTTTGAGAATTTTAGTCAGTATTTAAATGTTAGATTTCTTGTAATCATTTCTTGGTCACTTTATACGTATTTAAATGGAACAGTTAATACACTGAAGCGCCAAAGAAACTAGTATCGGCATATGTAAACAGGTAGAATACGCCTATATAAGACAAGAAGTGTCTGGCGCAGTTGTGCTACTGCTGCTACAACGGGCTATCCAGATTTAAGTGACTTTGAAAGTGGTGTTATAGTCGACGCACGAGCGATAGGAAATAGCATCTCCGCGGAAGCGATGAAGTCGGGATTTTTCCGTACGACCATTTCACGAGTGTACCGTGAACATCAGGAAACCGGCAAAATATCAAATCTCCGACATCGCTGCGACCGGAAAAAGATACTGCAAGAACGGGAACAACTACGACTGAAGAGAATCGTTTAACTTGTCGCAAGGGAACCCTTTCGCAAATTGCTGCCGATTTCAGGACTGAACCATACAACGAAACGTCATCGGTATGGGTTTTCGGAGAAGAAGGCCCACTCCTGTGCCATTGATGACAGCACCTCACACACCTTTAAGCCTCGCCTACACCTGTCAACCCCGACACGGGACTGTTGATGACTGGAAACATATTGCCTGGTCGGACGAGTCTCGTTTCAAATTATATCGAGAGGATGGACGTGTACGGGTTTGGAGACAATCTCATGAATCCATGGGCCCTGCATGTCAGCAGGGGACTGTTCAAGCTGATGGAGGCTCCGTAATGGTATGGGGCGTGTGCTGTTGGAGCGATATGATACCCCTGATACCTCTAGATACGATTCTGACAAGTGACGAGCAGATAAGCATCCTGTCTCATTACGTGCATCTATTCATGTCGATTGTGCATTCGACGGACTTGGGCAAATCCTGCAGGACAATGTAACATCCCCCCCCCTCCCCCACATGCTCAGAACTGCTCAGAGTGGCTCCAGGAACACACTTCTGAGTTTAATCACCCACGCTGACCACAAATCTCCACAGGGAAGAACATTATTGAGCATATCTGGAAAGCCTTGCCAGGTGCTGTTCAGAGAAGATATCCACCCCCTCTTACTCTTTTGGATTTATGGATTCATTGTGTCAGTTCCCTCCAGCACTACTTCATACATTAGTGGAGTCCATGCTACGTGGTGTTGCGACACTTCTGCGTGCTCGCGGGGGCCCTACACGATATTAGGCAGGTGTATCAACTTCTTTGGCTCTTCAGTGTATATACAATAAATAATTCATGGAAGTTTGTGCAAGTGCCACTCTGAGATGGGAAGTTTTACACGTCAAAAGAAAGCAATTACACAGAACCAATGCTTCTAATAAATTCGTCAACTATCACATTCTGTTAAAGTGGGCCGCGCGGGGTAGCCGTGGGATCCAAGGCGCCTTGCCACGGTTCACGCGTCTCCCCCACCCCCCCCCCCCATCGGAGGTTCGAGTCCTCCCTTAGGGATGGGTGTGTGTGTTGTCCTTAGCGTAAGTTCGTTTAAGTTACAGTAAGTAGTGTGTAAGAATAGGGACCGATGACCTTAGCAGTTTGGTCCATAGAACTTACCACAAATTTCCAAAGATTGTAATGTGGCGACAGGAAAACACCGCGTGGAAGTCGTGACTGCGTTTTGAGATGTTAAACATCACATGAAAGCAACAAAATTTTCCCATAACAGTAACCTTTCGTGGAATAAAGTCGGTAGTACTTCCACATAAATGATTCCTCGGTATTGTCAAAGATAATATAGAATTTTATTTCAACATTCTGGGCTTTCTGTATTTTAGTGAAAAATGTTTTCGTTTTACTTTTCAGATAGACAACTCTTTGAATCTATGAACTGACTGCCGTGTCTACAGATGCAATCCATATACTAACCATAAGAATCTTTCTTGGAAATAAGGGAGCAGATAAGACATCTGAGGACTCCAGCAGATATCAGATAAAAGAAATTATTCAGGTAGTGAAGGGAGACGAAAATTTAATAGTAATGGGTGACTGGAATTCGAGATTAGGAAAAGGGAGATAAGGAAACATAGTGGGTGAATATGGATTGGTGGAGAGAAATGAAAGAGGAAACTGCCTGCTAGAATTAAACTGCCTGCTAGAATTTTGCACAGCGCATAACTTAATCATAGCTAACACTTGGTTCAAGAATCATAGTGGGATTGTCAACTCATTCAGTAAGAGAAAGATATCTTTCTCTTACTGAATGAGTTGACAATCCCACGGATGATAAAAGAAAGAAAATATCGAAATTAGACTCATGTTTGATTTATAGTTACTTATGATACAACACGGATTATGCTGATAACTGTTTGTTACTGAGGCATTTGTTACTTTATTCTTCCTAATAGAGTGAAATATGGTAAGGGTTTCTCATTCTGTTTTATTGTGGCTACGTTAAAAAATAATTAATCCATATTGGTTTCCTTACTAGTGGTAAAACTATGCACCTGCGCGTACACCAAATTAAATTTCATCAAATATGAAACCATGAAGCATCTCTAACTGATCACCAGAAATATAAAACAGAAATTAAAACATTGTCCACGTCAAAAATATTATATTTGTAGTTGCATTCTTACACTAAATAAAAAGACACAATACTTACGAAAGAAGCTGTTAATTAAAGAAACTGTGCTAGTCAGTAAGGTTCAGTGACGAAAAATATAGAGGACAAGTCACAAGTGAAGAAAAATATTTCGGGTGTATTGCCACTCCTTGCACATGAGTCAAGTCATGATAGCTTTATTGCTTCTGGACTTATTCTTTACAGAGCAGAGATAATCTGACTTTAACGAAACTTAAAGGAACATCATAGCTTAGAAAAGTTATACCCCACATATACCATTTATTCCAGTGATTGTTTTGCATTAGTTTCTGCTGGAGAAATCATCGCAAGAACACACTTCATCGTAAAAGTTCGAGCAACATAATGGTAACTTCTGAATCGTGTATCATTGTCAGCTGTCAAAATTTGCCACCCACCCACCGACTGTAATTTCGGACAGCACGTATGAAATTTCTAAGCGTATTGACGTCCTGTGTTTAAATTTTCACGCCGTTGTCGCATTCCGATGTTTAATTAAGACAGAAAAATGGCTCTGAGCACTATGGGACTTAACATCTATGGTCATCAGTCCCCTAGAACTTAGAACTACTTAAACCTAACTAACCTAAGGACAGCACACAACACCCAGCCATCACGAGGCAGAGAAAATCCCTGACCCCGCCGGGAATCGAACCCGGGAACCCGGGCGTGGGAAGCGAGAACGCTACCGCACGACCACGAGATGCGGGCTAATTAAGACAGAGATCAATATACCTGCTTTCTATTATTATTCATTGTAGTTCCGACAAATATGGTACAAATATACACGTATTAACATGATAATGTCCCTGTTTCCCTTCTGAACGATGGCTAACAACCACCACCATTTGTGCAGTTTTGTCGCTCTTTGCATTTAGGTTCTGCCGGGACAAAGGAAGACTAATTACACTCTCATGTTTCTCGCTGAGGACCATATTAGTTCGAAGCATGCGATGTCGCTGAAATCTAACAAACCTAACAAGATTCATTACGGAGCGCGTATTGCAAAATTTTACAAATGTCGCACATTTCTGCACTGCGCGCACCGGCATTGGAGAGACATTTCAATCTGGACAGCGCTCCATGAGCAATTTCTGTGACACGACTAAATGGAATGAATTTGCAGCGTGTTGTGTCACGCTTTACAATGTCCACAAAGGATAACACTCTGTCAGCGTGGCACGGAAAAGTTTGTAACGACGTGTTACTACAGAGGCGAAAGAGAAACGCTGATAAACTGGAAGTTAGACATCGGTATGAACCAGCAGTAATGTCTTACACTGTAATATACCTGCTTAATTTGTAGTGCTGATGGTTTGTTAATATCAATCTGTCATTGGGGGAACGTATATTACTAAAACTTGATATGTCACTAACACCATGATAGTGCCAATTAAGTACTGATGTAGGACACCAATGGGAACGGCAACTAGTTAGCTCATTTGAGGCAAAACTGGTATAAAACTTTTGTTTTTGTTTTGAAATAAAGTATAACGGCATAAAACTTTTTTGTGTAAATGGTGAAAAACAGATTTCTAACCAAAACGATACAAAGTAAGAAAAGATTTTCTAAGACTTACAATTTGAGATGTTAATGTACTTGTTGTGCCGTATGGGCGAATACTAATTATACGTTTTCAAATAAAAAACGTGTTTTTATTGCTTTAGAAACAAATGTCAGTAATGTATGTATCAAAGTACAATTAAACATTACTATGAAAAATAACATTTTGAATCTTTCACACGATGCCAGTTAGTTAAATAATATTTGTTTATTCACAGTTGAAAGAAAACTGTTTACCTGGTAACACAATGAATCGTGAACATCTGCAACAAAATTCATATGCCCAGCCCTCTCATCTTTCACATAGGATCCACTTTTCTTCAAAACTTTCTCCACAAACGATCTTGGATCGAAAATTTCCATCTGAGGTACCGTGGATGCCTGCTGATACCTTATAATATTTGCAATGTGGTTTAGTCATTTCGATCATTCTGCCTATGAGAAACATGGAACGGCTTGCTTCATTGCAGTGGCGGACCACTTCTTTCTATTCTCACTGGCAGCTTTCATCTTGACCCTTACCTTCGTGCCTAAAAACCAAAGAATGAGTTGCTTGTACGGCCCATACCACCGGAATTTGGTTTGGTCCCCACCACCGGAGCTATAATGGATTTAAGGAATGGCGGAAAGAGAAACAAACTTGAGTGAGCAGGATTTCATCTTAATCACACAATCTACATTTTGCTACTTAAATATTAATAGTAACATGACAATATTACTTCCTGCCTTCAGCAGAACGAGCCGATGCTGAAAATTATAACGCTTACCGGTTTCGACACTCAGAAACATTTAAAGTTTGCTTGTGATTGACACTCAACAACTACAACACTTACGTTCTATAAATGGCGGAGTGATTTATTTCAAGCACAGTATGCACCCGCTATCTAACGGCAAACCTGATAAACACCAAGTGGCCCATACTTCCCACCAGGCCATAAATCTTCTTACGGAATATCGATAAGAATGCTGAAAATTAGATGGGTAGATCACATAACTAATGGGGAGGTATTGAATAGATTTGGGAAGAAGAGGAGTTTGTGGCACAACTTGACAAGAATAAGGGACCGGTTGGTAGGACATGTTCTGAGGCATCAAGAGATCACAAATTTGGTATTGGAGGGCAGCGTGGAGGCTAAAAATCAAAGAGGAAGACCAAGAGATGAATACACTAAGCAGATTCAGAAGGATGTAGGTAGCAGTAAGTACTGGGAAATGAAGAAGCTTGCACAGGATAGAGTAGCACGGAGAGCTGCATCAAACCAGTCTCAGGACTGAAGACAACAACAACAACAACAAGTAATTCACGATGCATTCACCTCACTTACCGCATTCCGAAGACTGAAAATGTGGTTTAAAACGAGAGGAATTCATAATGTAGGTCTCTTGTTAATTATCAGTTCGAGAAACAAAGTTACCTCATTAAATTTGTGTTATGTTGGAAGTACATATAGGTATTTCTAGTATGTAACGAAATCCCCACGCCACACTATCGTAGCACGCCGCTAGAAGATGATAAACCGGATGGCGCAGCCCATCTCCAGTTTATGATTTGCACAGTTACGTATACAAAGAAGTTTGAGCACAGCATGGATGAACTTGGTTTACGCGACGTAAGTGTCGGTAATTAGTAATAATTTGAAAGATCCCTGAGCAAATTTCGATGTACACTAACCCACTGCCGGAGAAAAAGTACTACGCACTTTTAGAGGTTCTCAGTTCGCTCAGTATTTATTACTGCAACATTGCACGTGGAGTAAAAGAAAGAATTACGTTTTTAGATAAATAGCAGAAGAGTTTCTGAGGTACCAGTTACCGACAAATGCTGAAACACCCATATTAGGAGGTGATGTAGCCTTCACGGGCGGCAATGCAGGCTCTGACTCTGACGTTCAGTCGATCGGTTATTTATTTATTTTATTCATTAGTCTTCTGTCTGATTTGATGCGGTGCGCCACGAATTCCTCTCCTGTGCTAACCTGGTCACCTCAGGGTAGCACTTGTACCTACGTCCTGAATTATTCAATTATTTGCTGGATGTATTCCAATCTCTGTCATCTTCTACAGTTTTTGCCTTCTACAGCTCCCTCTAGTACCATGGAAGTCATTCTCTCATGTCTTGTTGTCCTATCATCCTGTCACTTCTCCTTATCAGTGTTTTCCACATATTCCTTTCCTCTCCGATTCTGCACAGAACCTCCTCATTCCTTAGCTTATCAGTCTACCTAATATTCAACATTCGTCTGTAGCACCACATCTCAAATGCTTCGATTCTTTTGTGTTCTAGTTTTCCCGCAATCCATGTTTCACTACCGTACAATGCTGTACTCCTGACGTACATTCTCAGAAATTTCTTCCTCAAATCAAGGCAGATATTTTACATTAGTAGACTTCAATTGGCCAGGAAAGCCCTTTTTGCCACTGCTCTTCTGCTTTTGATATCCTTGCTCCGTCCGTCATTGCTTATTTTGCTGCCTAGGTAGCATAGCTCCTTAACTTCGTCTACTTCGTGACCTTCAATCCTGCTGTTAAGTTTCTCGCTTTTCTCACTCATACTACTTCTGGATACCTTCGTCTGTCTTCGATTTATTCTCAATCCATACTCTGTACTCATTAGACTGTTTATTCCGTTCAGCAGATCATGTAATTTTTCTTCACTTTCACTCAAGATAGTAATGTCATCAGCGAATCGTTCATTGATATCCTTTCCCCTTCAATTTTAATTCCACTCCCGAACCTTTCTTTCCTCATCGACACGCAAGTCGCCGAAGTGGCGTCAAATCGAAAGACTTGCACCAGGCGAACGGTCTACCCGACGGCAGGCCCTCGTCACACATTTAATTTTTTCTTATATTTCTGTCATTGCTTCCTCGATGTATAGATTGAACAGTTGGGGCGAAATACTACATCCTTGTCTTACATCCATTTTAATATGAGCACTTCGTTCTTGGTCGTCCACTCTTATTATTCCCTCTTGTCGGTTGCACATATTGTATATGGCTTGCTACCTATAGCTTACCCCAGTTTTTCTCAGAATTTCGAACATCTTGCACAATTTTACACTGTCGAACGCTTTTTCCAGGTCGACAGATCCTATGAATGTATCCTGATTTTTCTTTTGGCTTGCTTCTCTCGTGCCTTACCTTTCCTAAAACCAACCCGATCGTAATCTTACGCATCGCCAATTTTCTTTTCCATTCTTCTGTACAGTATTCTTGTAAGTAACTTCGACGCATGAGGTGTGAACCTGATTGTGCAATAATTCTCGCGTTTGTCAGCTCTTGCCGTCTTCGGAATTGTGTGGATGATGCTTTCCCGAAAGTCAGATGGTATATCGACAGACTCTTACATTCTACATACCAACGTGAATAGTGGTTTTGTTGCCATTTCCCCCAATCATTTTAGAAATTCTGATGAAATTTTATCTATCCCTTCTGCGTTATTTGATCTTAAGTTGTGGTGTCACAAGGCTTAGGCCTGTCCCACCCCTTATTAAATCGACCAAGACTTATACGAATAATTGTAAGAACAGTTATTATTATTATGTTCTTTCACTTTGTTTTTGGGTTTTCAGAAATACTGTGGGAAGAAAGTATATTTATGTAGCAGATTACGTGGAAGACGTTGCCCAACGATCACCACGAAAGTTCGACGTAGCGGCAAGTGGGCCAGGAATAAAACGAATGCTGCATACTACCGCGAGACATGGAAGAGCCTGGGCTGCGAGAGCGTCGAGCTTCCTAGGTCGTTGTTGGACAACGTCAAAGGAAGAGATATTCTGCTTTCTCTTTGTAAACAGATCGATCGAGTCTAAAAAGGTTCATGTAAAACGTGTACGCGGGTGACACATTAGGTGGGACCCGAGCCTGTAATACTTCCACAGTTATTAAAAAGGTGTTAAACGACAAAACCAAGAGTTCATCATTTATATAGATATAAAGTAGTAAAGATATAGGAAAGGAAGAGTTGCGGCGTCAGAACGAAAAGTGATAAATCGCTCAGCAACGAAGAAGGACGTTAACCGCGGGCGTTACGTAGTGAAAACAAATCAACGGATGAAACAGTAAGTCTGTAATTAAGCATAAAGCCACTTAACACTTTAAAGTCAACCAAAGCTCTTAAATTCTGATTCTAATACCGGATCCTCTATCTCTTCTAAATCGACTCCCTTATCTTCTTCTATCATAACAGACAAATCTTCCTCTTCCCCTTGCACCCTTAATGTTACCACCCCTGCTTTTAACGTCACCGAAGGTTGTTTTGACTTTCCTGTATACTGAGTCCGTCCTTCAGACAATCATTTCTTTTCGACGTTTTAACGTTTTTCATGCAGCCATTTCATCTAAACTTTCCTGCATTTCCTATTTATTTCATTTCTCAGCTAGCTGTATTTCTGTATTCCTCGGTTTCCTGAATATTTTTGTACTTTCTCCTTTCATCGATCAATTGAAGCATTTCTTCTGTTACCCATAGTTTCTTCGCAGTTACCTTCCCTTGTAGCTATGTTTTCCTTCCCAAATTCTGTGATTTTCCTTTTTAGAGATGTCCATTCCTCTTCAACTATACAGCCTACTGAGTTATTCCTTATTGCTGTATCTATAGGCTTATAGAGCTTCAACCGTATCTCGTTATTCCTTAGTACTTCCGTATCCCACTTCTTTGCGTATTGACTCTTCCTGACTAATGTCTTAAACTTCAGTCTGCTCTTCTTCACTACTATTTTGTGATCTGAGTCTATATCTACTCCTGGCTACACCTTACAATCCAGTATCTGATTCCGGAATCTCTGTCTGCCATGACGTAATCCAGCTGAAATGTTCCCGTATCATCGGGCCTTTCCCAAGTGTATCTCTTCCTCTTGTGATCCTTGAACAGAGTATTTGCTAGTACTAGGTGAAACTAGTTACAGATCTCAATTAGCCTTTCTCCTCTCTCACTCCTTGTCCCAAGCCCAGATTCTCCTGTAACCTTTTCTTCTACTCCTTCACTGCGTTCCATGCACCCATGACTATTAGATCTTCATCCCACTTTATATACTGTATTAACCTTTCAAAATCCTCATAAACTTTCTCTGTGTCATCATCTTCAGCTTGCGACGTCGGAATGTATAGCTGAACTATCGTTGCCGGTGTTCGTTTGCTGTAGATCCTGATAAGAACAACCCTGTCACTAAACTGTTCACGGTAACACAATTTCTGCCTTAACTTCCTATTCATAACGAATCCTACTCCTGTTATGCTATTTTCTGCCACTGTTGATATTACCCTATACTCATCTGACCAAAAATTCTTGTCTTCTTTCCACTTCACTTCACTGACCCCTACTATTTCTACATTGAGCTTTTGCATTTCCCTTTTAAAATTTTCTAGTTTCCCAGCCAGGTTCAAGATTCTGACATTCGACGCCCCGACTCGTAGAACGTTATCCTTTCGGTGATTATTCAATCTTTTTCTCATGGTAACCTCCCCTTTGGCAGTCCCCTTCCGGAGATCCAAATTGGGCACTATTTTGGAATCTTTTGCTAGTGGAGAGATCATCATGATACTTCTTCAATTACAGGCCACATGCAGTGATTCTCATTGTCTTCTGTATCCTCATGCCGTTGATCATTGTTGATTCTTCCACCTTTAGGGGCAGTTTCCCACACATAGGACGAGAGAGTGCCCTGAAACTCTGTCCGCTGCTCCGCCCTCTTTGACAAGGCCGTTGGCTGAATTAGGGGTGACTTCTTATGCCGGAAGTCTTCGGCCGCCAATGCTGACTATTAATAAAAATTTAAGCAGCGGCATGATTCGAACCCATGACCGAAGACGTTTTGATTATGAATCAAAGACGCTTCCCTTTTCTTAGTTTTGATTATGAATCAAGGGCACTACTCTCTTTTTCTTCGTTCATCTCATTTTGTCCTATTGAAACGTCCCCTTAGAAAAATTGTACCTGACTGTGCTTAAACTGACACACAATATTTTTAGCGCAACGCAATCTGACTTTCAATAATCCCTACAAGAGAATGGCCCTGGCTAACGTTAACCTATACCTTCCACAAAGCACTTACCTCACAAAAATCTTCGTTACTCGAACTACTGCAATACGGCGAGCGCCACTACTGCCAGCTAAATAAAAGATTCAAACTACTGAAGGGACTAACTACTGATAGGCATAGTTAGCAAATGAAAGATTTTGATGGAGAACAAACAATGTATTTACCTTAATAGTGTTCAAAAGTCATAATATATATAGCAGTTCATGACATCCATTCTTACAGATGTACTGTTTCTGATGGACACACGTCCAGATCCTCCGCTCTCAAAATTCCGCCATCTCACTATCCCCACATCCAACACTGCTGGCGGCTCACCTCCAACTGCTCAACGCTACGTGCTGTTAACAGCCAACTGCAAAACACTACAAGAGCCAACAACAATGCAAACCTGCCACAGACTACACATAGCACAGCCAGTGATTTCCATACAGAGCGCTACGTGGCGTTACCAATATAAAAACCTAAACAGCATACTTACATAACCCCCATGCTCCTCACAAAAAATTTTACAAATTGTTTTGGGCACTGGCCAATACAGATTTGAAAAAATTTTTCATAATCATAATTACAAGAACAATCAAATGCACACACTTATGATACAATGTTGGTCAAAAGCTAAAATTTTCTCACAGTGCACATAGACAGTCCTGATCATTCAACATAATAGTAATTACAGTTTTTTTCACAAAGTCTCATTAGTAAAAGAAATTGCACAAAGAAGTAGTGGATTTCCATGCAGTCTTGAAGAAGTAGTGTTGTCCTTCCAATGGAAAGATAGTGCTGACTCTTGACATGCAGACAAGTAATGGGCCACAACAGAGCAAACCCACAGCAGAGTCAGTCGAAGTTTGGAAGAATATTGGTAGGTAGGTCATCACAGAGCAGACCCACTATATTCCTAGCAGAAATAATGGTATTGGTGGGCCATCTAAGGTGCAGACCCACTTCAGTCCTTGTAGAGATTATGGTATTGGTGGGCCACCAGAGGTGCAGACCCACTGCAGTCCTTGTAGAAATAATGGTATTGGTGGGCCATCGAAGGTGCAGACCCACTTCAGTCCTTGTAGAGACGGCCAGCAGCCATCTGTTGCGACTGTGCAGGTGCACAATCACCATCGAAGAGTCTTATGGACAATATAGCAAGTCCATAAACCACCTCTTGTGCACTCACAAAGTTTTTTGAATTGTCCTTAGAACCAGCAATGCTGTTATCCAGTCCCTTGCTGAATTATTAACACATGTGCAAACACTAACAGTCCCAACTTCTCACATATTGTGCAATACTATAACCAACAGAAACATGTGCACTGAAATGAATGCTTACAGGGTACTTAATTTGCTGAACTGGTGTCCATTACAATTTTATAACATGAGAATACAATTACAAAGATACAGAAAACATCCTTCAAAACATAATAATACAGATAACATTTGTAGTAATACAGGCTTTACAAAGGAATAGAAATAAACATATACATCAGTGTTACAGGAATTATGACATGAGTAAATGTATAAAAGAATGAGAATAGTTTTCGAAACATTAATATCACACATGAGCATTGAAACAGAATAGAATTAATAACGTCTAAACATTTCTACAAAGTAAATAACATATTATTAGAAAAATTCTACAACATAACTCTTATTAGCTAAACACATAAAGACAGGAAAAACACAAATTCACATAGCATAATAACACAGAAGTACAGGACAGGGATTGTTTTCAGTGTGACATTTGGTACTGCAGTCCAACCCAAAACTTCATTCCGTAGATCTTTCCTCTTATTTCAACATATGTTTCCACCAAAAAAATCCTATCCAAGCATGCTTTCTGTATTTCGTTCACATCCTCATTCAAAATTCTTTTTTGGACAAACCATTTTCTTATAGCTTCTCAATGCATTTCTTCCAATTCATCACAACTCGTTCTCACATATAGCCTACCCCATCTTAAGCTAACTTAAATCTACTGAGCTCAGATGCTAAACTAAGGGACGAGGCAATACAGCAGCACAAAACAATTAACACAAGCAGCAATGACAAAAAAATGGAAATTGGCAAAGCAAACTACAGTAAATCTAAATTACCAAGCAAATGCAACTTTACAACTAATATGAGCCAATGTGCAGCAATAAGAAAAATAAATCAGTAGTAAAACTAGCTTAGCAGAGTAATACAAAGTGAAGTTTAGTAGCACTATGCCTGGCAAACAGCAGCAGCAAATGCAATAACTTACATCTAAACATGACAAAGCTCAAGCAGAAAAAATATTACAGTAAATATGGCCATGTTTAATACCTATGTCACATCTTAACACTAGAGTGATGCATCACAATAACTTACTCTACCAAAAAAATTACCAAGTAGTTGAGAAGAAAATTATGTATGCAGTTACTGTTATTAATCCCTTCTTATTGTTCCTTCCATCCCAAGTGCTCCTTTTTCGAAGAATATGGATCGTAAAATTATTATTTAATAGATCTGTTGGCAGAAAGTATTCACATTAGCAAATGCACTTAATTTTATTTTATAAAACCGATGCTGCAACACAGCTGGAGACCAGATATTAAACAAAATAAGCAATCTCTCAAATAGAAAGACAATAGATGTAAAATGTTTCTCATCATTTCATTAGGCATTTTAGTAAATATCATAAATTAAGAGCTCCACAATGTAATCATATGTTTTCAAGTTTGAGAGTATCGTATTTGCGATGCTTTCTACAAAGGAATGTCAATAGCGAGGATAATGGCTTCTTTTTTTTTCTCCATCTGTGCCTCTGAAAGGCACGCACTAATGCTATTTTCCAGGCAACTGTCGTGCAGCTGGGTGCCCACGACAAACTACGTGAAGGTGGTCACTTAACTTTCTTACCGAAATATTTACGACACCAGTCTGCACTACAGTGACAGTCTCATATAAAAATTTCACAGGTCGAGAATTTGCGTTGCAAATCTGTAGAAACGAAATCCTGTAAATATAACAGTGTCCAAAAAATTTTCGCCAGCATAGTGATACAATCACGCATATGCACACATTTCATAACTCTTAAGTGCGATTCTTGGTTTCCAACATCCTTTTCATGAATCAGAGTCCCTAACCACTACTCCTTTTCCTTGCCTTATTACACATGTACATATTCATTGACACGTCAATCTTGCGGCGACACTTCAATATTTCATCATAATAAATACATAGCATAATCAAATTCCTCATATAGCATCAGCTTATTGATCATAAACATACCGCAACAGCGTAATAAACATCGTCATTATAACATCATAAAACCTCAGCCAAATCTCAAAATCGTTGTAGGTTCCTCCAATAATTTCAAAACCTAAAAAGAATTCTCTGCTCATGTCAGAAGTGTCATCTACCTCAAACGTACTTTAAAAATCATGATCCCATACCAAATACATCATTCAAAGCTCTTATAGTATCACAATGGTTCCGAAAAAATATGAACATTTCACAAAGTACAGACAAAATACAATTTCATAAGTGTGAAGTTATGCAACTGTGTAATTACGTAAACATCTGTCACTGATGTAGTAAAATAAATATTTGTCTCTCTCAGTTAAATGATCACATAGCTGTGTAATTCTGTGTTAGAGATATATGGTACCGATCTGTAAAGTTGTATAAACAAATACCATATTAGCTAGGGCTCCTTGTGCTTGCCACACACATGGTACACAAAGTAAGCGTGTACCCCCTGAGGATTAATGTTATTATACCCTCAGGTGTTACAGATTACAGCAATGGAATGAAATGTATCACAGAAAACCTTTGTATCATTGTACTTCAAATATCTTTAAAAATAAATGTTTTAAGTGCAAAATTAATCACTCAAATACGTGTACTGTAGCGCTAAACTGTCGTCTTGTTGTAAAATAATCTCTGTGGAAGTGTCGTAGTTATCGTCCTCCGAAAGCTAAGTTCTGCAGAAGTCAATGTACTTACCTCATGATAAACAAAAGTGAAATGCTTTACATATAGATATCTTACTTATTATGCTTATTGCCGTGATGAAGAAAGTACTGTGCTGTAACGTATTGTTGTGATACGGAAAAGGTTGTCTCATTGTAGCTATACCACAAAAGTTACTACTAAAACATGTTTTCCTTTCCAGAAGAATTCAGAAAAACTCTGCAGATATAAAGCAAATACAGCACAAAAGCAACAATATAAATTGTGTCACACATTAGTAGCGTCATGATATAATCGTGTAGCTATCAAAGAAACAAAATGCTAAGTCATCTTTAATCTCACCGAATGTACTTCAAATAAAGAGTATCTTTTCAAGTAAACCAAAATGTTGCATTAAAATCTCATTGGCCATATATGTTCTAAGTATGTAAGGCTGAGAGTCGTTACGTAATTGTGCAACTAACAAGCAAGAATGTATAAATAACAACATTGTGTCGTCTGTTCACTATAACAATGCAATTCGTAAATCTCGGTGGGACCTCCACTGTTTAAATAAGATCTCTTGGTTCTTGACTGGATATTTAACTTCAAACATTGTTGCACGGTAACAGTTTCTAAGTCTGACAAAGCATACTAAATATGTGAAGTGAAAAGTTTTATGGCAAAGACAAAGTTAAAAAGCAGATTATCTTTCAATAAACGGATTTACATGTGAAAAGTGGTGTAATGTGTACACAGCAAATCAACTTGAACGCAGTTATCATGCGGTATACTGGAATTTTTCTCAGGGTTAGCGTCCATGTTATTTTTCTCTGAGCCAGCCGGTGCACGTGGCTGCCTGCGGTGCGAGTCATTGTCTGTCTCTTTGTTGGCGCGCATCGTTATTGGGATTAGGAGACCTAACTTCTACAAATTCACCTTGCCGAGAGGGCCCAGTCCTGTTTGAATCCCGCCAGTTCTGATGAATTTCAGGTCTGTCGTTATGATTATATCGTCTGTCGTCATGTCGGTGGATTATATAGTTTCTTTCTTGTCGGTCACGTGGTGGAGAATTTCTCTCTGAATCGTAACTGTGTGGTGGACCATTGTGACTGTAGTTATTCTGTCTCCCTTGATAATAATTGTTTTGGTTCCCATATTGTCTGTTTCTATAGTTCTCTCTGTCATATTCATTACTACGGAAATGCGTTCTCTCTCTGTAACTATTAATACTCTGCCAACGGTTGTCAAACGGATGGTGTCTGTTTTGGTCACGATCTACGTTGTAAGAATAGCCTTGTCGTGTCCAGTTATTATTTCTTTCATCGCGGAATTGCAACAGATGTGACCTGTAATTGTTGTGTTCCTGTTTTTGCGTTCCGTGACTGTCAGTGTCAATTTGTAATTCTTGTAAGAGTCCCTGAAAAGCTTCAATGTCGTCTTTGCAACGTCCTGCCCAAATAATATGTCGTAAATGTCCAGGTAATTTGATTAAGCAAATGCGGATGAGTTCTGAGGGGCTGTATGGGTTTGACAGGTACTGATTCTTGTGCAACATGTCTTCAAAATATTTCACAATATTGGAGAATTCAGATTGTTCGAAATGTTTCATCATTATGATACTATGTTTTATTCGGTCTTGTGTAGCTTGAGACCAATATGCTGAGAGGAAGGCATGATAAAATTCTCCTTCACGGTGGCAATCGTGAATGACTGATCGCATTCTTACAGCTGGTTCATTCTCTAAATAGCCACACATAAATTCTAATCTGCGCTCTAATGACCAGTTGGGAGGAAAACAATGACAGACTTGATGAAGCCACGCGTTTGGATGAATGTCGTTGCCGGAAATGATAAATGTTTTGAATTTACGTGTAGTAGTAAACAGCTTATAGTCAAAATCATCATGTCGGCGAGACGCATATCGTTCATTGATACTTCGTTTCGGCGGTTCCATCTCAAAATTCGGTGTACCTTGCCAGTTCCTTTCATAATTTCCGAAGTACCCCGTGTTATTATTTTCTGGCTGTTCCGTATTTTTATGTCCCTCTTCCCGTATTGGAGCGCGAGTGTCCTCTGAAATACGTAATTCTTGTATTAGCTGTGTTAGCTGATCTTGTACTTCCCGGATTTCTCTTTGGTGTTGCTTATTAATTTGATTCTGATTTTGTTTGAATTTTCTAAATTGTTCGCACTCTTCTCTGTCATTAAAGACTACCGGTTTTGTGTCATTCAGATTATCATCTACCTTCGTAGATAAATTATTTAGCTGATCCGAAAGTTCGACTACTTTCTCTGATAATGAACTAATTCCCTCCATGTGTCTTTCTGAACTAATTTTCAGAGTATCTATTGTGTCCTTTATGTTTTCCTGAGTTTTTGCAAGTTGCGTAACCGAATCGGTAGATGGAACTGAGTCAATTTTAGCTTGCAAAGTCTCATGATTTTCGTGAACAATAGTTTGCAGTTCTTTTATGGCTGCTTCGTGATTCTGTAATGCATTTTCATGCCGCGAAAAAAAAGGTTAAAAATGGTCACAAATTTGTGTTTTTACGTCATTTCAGACTTTTTGACATTTCAATTCAATGTTATGTAACTCAGTAGTTAAATCTCCACGTGTTTGTTCAAGCGTGATGTCTAACTTCCGAAGATTTTGTTCCATTGTGTCTAACTTTTGAAGCTTTTGCTGTGTTTGTCTCTGATTTTGTTCCATTGTGTCTAACTTTTGAAGCTTTTGCTGTGTTTGTATCTGATTTTGCTCCATTGTGTCTAACTTTTGAATCTTTTGCTGTGTTTGTCTCTGATTTTGTTCCATTGTGTCTAACTTTTGAAGCTTTAACTGTGTTTGTCTCTGATTTTGTTCCATTTGTTGCATTAATCGCAATAATAATGTATTAGTGTCTGGAATCTGTTTCTCTAAGCTTTTTGGCAGTGCATTTTCACCGGCAACATTCACATTTTGACAAGCAGAAAATGTGTCTTGACTCATTTGAGAAAACGGTGAGAACCCAAAACCTGAGTCTACAGTATTTGCAATATTGTGTTCTGTCATTCCCGATTCCTGAGGCGAGCTGTTGCCGACCGATCGATCGATAATGCTTCCCTGTTCACTACCTGTTTCACTGTCTACACCATTATTTGCCGCCTGCTCCATTTCCCTATGCACAGTTACCAAATTACTACTTTGAATGTCTGTTAATTCATTACACAATGGTACTGGTAAGCTACGCTCGTCGTCACTATTATTTCTCAGTTTACTTTGGAGCCTAGTGTTACGTTTTTCACACGCCATTATTGTCACAATATTTCACACGATAACACACAAAAGCACAATTTGAAGAGCAAAAATAAGAGAACACATTAACATAGCACTGAAAATATTATCTAGTTAATTGCAAGCGCAGCTGCGAAATACTTGGTGCAAATCTACATTCATGCCACAACTGTTTTACTGTACAACAATGAAAGACTGCAACTACAAAGGAGATTCTCTCTACAATTACGGGCTAGCAATAAACAAAAGCTACACTAATTACACAAACTACAAGAAAAAATCAGAAGATTCCAGTGAGGTATCCTCGGCTAAGGGTCGACATATGAAACGTCCCCTTACAAAAATTGTACCTGACTGACAGACAATATTTTTAGCGCAACGCAGTCTGACTTTCTATAATCCCTACAAATGAATGGGCCTGGCGAACATTAACCTATACCTTTCACAAAGCACTTACCTCACAAAAATCTTCGTTACTCGAACTACTGCAATACGGCGAGCGCCACTACTGCCAGCTAAATAAAAGATTCAAACTACTGAAGGGACTAACTACTGACAGGCATAGTTAGCAAATGAAAGATTTTGATGGAGAACAAACAATGTATTTACCTTAATAGTGTTCAAAAGTCATAATATATGTAGCAGTTCATGACATCCATTTTTACAAATGTACTGTTTCTGATGGACACAAGTCCAGATCATCCGCTCTCAAAATTCCGCCATCTCACTTCCCCACATCCACCACTGCTGGCGGCTCACCTCCAACTGCTCAACGCTATGCGCTGTTAACAGCCAACTGCCCAACACTACAAGAGCCGACAACAATGCAAACCAGCCACAGACTGCACACAGCACAGCCAGTGATTTTCATACAGAACGCTACGTGGCGTTACCAATATAAAAACCTAAACAACTTACTTACTCTGTATTGTTAGTTGAATTTGTTGGGGGCGGATGCCTGATAACACCCGTCAGGTTCGTCGTTGATCCGTTCACTCAACTGAGCTACCGTGCCGGCATTCTTAGACCACCGGTACAGATGGAAGATAATCTCGTGGAATATGTTACACCACCCCTCCTCAGCCTGTTGGCATAGTTCTGTGAGAGCTGTGGCATGAAGAGTCGCGTGAGCCACTTGACGTACCATGGTATGCGACACGTGAGGAGACTGTTGGCCCGGGAAGTTGCCGCACGTCTTACAAAGCACGTAGAGTTCCATTAGCAGTGTGTGGGCCAGAGTTATCCAGTTAGAACAACACGTCACCTTCCTGTTAGCAGAATGGTAAAAGAGCGGGTCTACAACATGTAAACGTACTGAGCGCTGGTTAGCATCGCTCCAGAAACACCGAAGGTGAACGATTGTTGTAGGTTATTGCACCCAGACCGTAAGGCCTGGGGGTGGGGCCAGTATGTCTTGGAGGACTGCAGTTGGTAAGGGAGAGCTCACCAAGTCTACGCCGTACGCACAATCGCCCATCAACTGTGTGCACGCTAAATCTACTGTCATTACTGAAAACCAAGCAGCGCCATTCTATCTTCCAAGTGATCCTGTGACGACACCAGTTGAGCCGTACACGTCGATGCTGTATCGTGAGTGGAAGACGGGCAAGAGATGTGTGTGTGCTCATAGTCCCACCACTAATAACAGGTTCGCAGGAGTTTCTGATGACACGAGTGTACTCAGAAACCCCCTTATCTGGTTGTGAGGGCTGTACTATCTACCACTGCTGTCCTTACAATACGATGATCCTGGTTGATGTCTGTGCTGCGTGGACGACCAGAACCTCGTCTACAGGCGTGAGAATATTCACGTGACCACTGATACCAGCATCCTTGCGCCACTGAAGCAGCACGTCCAGCAGTTCTCCGAAAGGACCATTTCGCCACTCAGAAGGCAACAATTTGATCCATTTAGAACCAGTTTAGTTGGCTGTGGGAAGCACGAGTGCGTCTCCGTGGCATGGCTGCATGTGTGCTTCACGAGTCTGCACTGCACTGAGCCTTCTGGCTGCGAGAATTCCATACTAAAGGGTAAACATAGTTGGAGCTCTGGTAGGTATGCAGCTAGGCTGTCTGTAGGCAGACGACTTTTAAACCATCATCAGAACATGTACTATTCTCCAGACGGCAGCTTGTATTTAATGGCGCTTTCTTAATAACCAGCAAACGATTACTCAGAATGAAACGCATTATACTTTACTGAAACGTCTGCAAGAGAATTTTTGAGCTGATGCAGTACTCTACCACGTTTTCATAGCAACGTGTAGATTTCAGGAAAGTTTATTCCTTGACAATGATGTCTCAGAAAACTGTCTTCACAGAGTAAGCTTATTGTAGGTCTCCTATTGCGATTAAATAATACATCGTGACAGGGCCAGATAACTGATAGGTCCTTCGCCTATTAATTCCTAATATTTCGGCATGAGTCGCGATACGAATAACGTCTACTTTACAATCTCGTCATAGACCAAATGGTCACTTTAATTTCATCGTCTCTTCCTTTAATTACTTGTTTGATTTACTGGCCCGCATTAGATCTGAATGTGAAAATGACTTATAAAATGCAATGGATAACTTCGTTTCATTTATATAGTGTAGCCAAAGGACCAGAATACCATAACTAACTTAACGCGTAACCAGTTGGCTGTATTTTAAAATCATATTCTTGAATAGTTGCAGGCACACAGCCATGTTTAACAAAGAAAAATTTTACCTATTGCTTCGTGCATACATTAAGGAGTGCACGCGATAATAGTGTATAAGGCGTGTTCGTTTGTTAAACGTTTGATCCGAATGTTTTACTGATAAAGGAAGTCAGCCACAGAGCAAATATACACAACGAAAGCAAACTCATCGACATGCTATGTCAGTACGGTCCCTACTAGATAGAGAAGTTAAATTAAATTTATTAGCCTACCGACACTGAGCGGGAATTGGGCGTAACAGGGATACGAAGAGGAAAAAAATAAGTGATTTAGTATGGAAATATCGCAATCACAGTCTCACCCATGTATAAAGAAATATAGATAATAGTAGTTTACTGTTCCTGATAACTACTACTAAACCGACGGCATATGTGGCATAGCAGCCTTAGCTCAATACTAAGCAAATTCCACACCACGAGAAATATATTAAACTTCCCATTGTAAAAACGGAAAAAAGTAATCCCCATAAACCGATATTTATTATCTTCGTTGAATTAAGATGTATACAGAGATAAGCAAAGAACTGAATGTAGAGAACTCTGAGTGGCACTTGGTTGAACACATTGTTACGTATACGGAAGGTCCTTCTCTCTTTAGCAAGAAAATTCAATTTAAAATGGGAAAAATACAGTTATATTACATGAGTACTGAAGTTGCAAGCACTTTACTAACGAACACGTGAATAAATGCACGTAATTTGAACATGTCTCCAAACCACGAAAAATGCATTAAATTACACAACTCCAAAGTAACAAAAACGAACAAAAAAGGAAAAATACTTACCAAGTAGGTATGCAGTCCTCACCGTGAATTTAGATCTATTCACTGACTAACCAAAAACTGAGTTTCGATGTACCTGGAGTTCCACAAGATCCATACAAGGGAAACCTTTGTATTTCCAGAGAAAAATCAGCTTAAATTCGGAAACCTCCACAAACATCGCTTAAGCACTGAAGATGCAAGTGTTCACTGAAAGATAAACTGGGATTAGGCTCCAATACTACCAGTGACCATGTGATGTGGCATGGTAGAAACAGACATCTGCTTCCATGTCCAGAAAATCCACGAAAAATACTAAACTAAACCTACTCTTCTTGCAATTACATTCCCTGGACGTACATTACACAGCTATAACGGTTTCACTTTACCAGCTATAAGGAAGTGTAAAATTTTTGAGTACCACATTACAAGTGATAGCCAACTCTCTCTCTCTTTATCACACACACACACACACACACACACACACACACACAAACACACACACAGATTGAGCGAGAGAGAGAGAGAGAGAGAGAGAGAGAGAGAAAGGGAGAGAGTGAGGCTGACACGTCTGCCGGTCAGTACCATTGGGTCTTCAAGCCCTTTTCGGTATGTGTTTGTTTTGCTGGTTTGGTATCACACAATCAGTTCCTAATGCCACATACAGACAATGAATTGTGTAATTACTCAGATACATGACCTAAATTAACGCTAAGCCCCTCTGCTTTTCCACTACAACTACCACAGATGATACAGCTATACCAGCAGACAACAGATACTGGTTTCCCTTACCAAACTCCAAACTCATACTCACTCATCCCAGTCGCTTATATTGGCTTAAGTAATGGGAATATGATACAGGAAGTATACATGTGTACAAATGTACTGTTGAGAATGAAAATGACTCATTTCCTTCCAAGAGGCATGCTGAATTCGCAAACATATAGAAAGTGCTAATGTAAAACGGGACAAGCTCTGACTAATCCATTTCAACAGTAGTTTGAAAAGTAATTAGCACACCACACTGATTCAGCTCAGGTACATACACACATCAGCATGTGGTGCTCTGGCTATCCGAGGTGAACATTAAATGTTGTTAGACTGTTTTTCTATCTACACACTCTCCCGATCCTGGATGCACAAGAGCATTAATTTGATACAGGTGAGATCACTAAGGGGTCTAAAATAAATTCGCAGTGAATGATGGCCTTGATTAATAATTATAAGATTATAATTTGCATGTGGCTCCCGAAAACGTTAACTGGATCTCTTATCTAGGCCCGTAATCTTTAGGTTTCAATTCTCAATGAGCAGCTGACTCTCATTACTTCTCGTACTTATTTTCAGTTGAAATAAAGTCGACCAGTTCCAAACGCCAAATCCATAATCACCGTAATATCACTCCAAGAGCACAAATTCACGAATCAAAGACGATATGTCCTGTAACTCATTATCTGCACATGGTTTGAAAAACATAGATAAATGAAATGCTCCTGTTTTACCTAACTATCCTTTAAGTAAGTGAAAAAATTCAGATCCAGTATCAATATCAATATTAGGCTCAGAATATGATATTACGTCAGTCGATTACGAATACGGTAGAGATGTTGCATGTGCGTTACTATTTTTCGTAACGTTTCTTCTTCAGCAGCAGTGGTATCCCGACGTTCTTTGCTCATGCAGATGGGTGCCAGGTAATTGTCCCGCCAGAATAAACAGATTTCTGCCACAGTTTTTCAAAAACGTTATCACATGGCGTGACTCCCTGTTTAGTTTCGTTCGGATGCTCAGGAATATCGTCTTATAAATGTTCTCATTACAATGTACACCAGGAGTGAAACTGTGTGCTGACGGGCCGTCATATGGATTAAGATTGATTTAAAGGACATTTATAATACTGACATTAATACAGTTTGAGAATGTTTTTCAGTTCTGTTGTTACACATCCAAAATCTTCAAGGTTCTATCTAAAACTAAAGTTTGAGTAGTAATTATAAACTTGGCTAATTAAACTGTACATAACTGAAAACTTCCTTTTACAGAGATCACTACGCTAAAGAAAACTTGGTTGTAACTACTTATAGTCACCTTTAGTACAGTACATCGTTGCCATAACGCTAACGCTCGCAACAGAATATGAGAGAAGGAATATATTTCAGGTAATATGAAGTGGGACTTCGCTTAGAATTTAAATTTTATGTATCACATGGTCAACTGAGGAGCTGCTTATTGAGTAGTAGCGGCACCGATCACGAAAACTGACAATGGGAGGGAGAGCCCCACCGTACGCGCATCCCATGACGCCTACTAGCAGAGGCTGCCACGGCTGCCGATCTGTACGGTTGGGTCTTGAAGGCCTGTTCGGACGGTGTTTGTTTTGTTGGTTTTGTAGCAAATAATTAGTTCTTGATACCACATAGACACACATGCACTCACAATTCGAAACGGTACTGTATCTGGAGACTGTTTAATACTGTGTCGCAGAGAGAGTTATTCACTTCGTCCACACAGCCTCATTCTACATATGAGCGGTATGTAGTACTTTTTACCTGAATCACATTCTTCAGAATCTCATAAGATGCCATGGAGCTGTCCGTGTCACTCTTCTATGCCTTTGACACACTTGTTATGACGAACCGAGGTTATATCGACCAACTGCTTACGTCAAGACTGTCGGCGTTCATTCGTGTTACTTGCACGCTAACTTCATTCTAACAGACCAACTTTAATTTCTCTCTTCCAGAAATTACTCCTCTCCACATACGTATCTTAACGGTCAGCGTAGCTGAATGCCATGTGGAGGTCTGAGGTTCGAGTCCCGGTACTGCCGCGCATTTTTTTCTTGCTAGGATGACTGAAACCATGGGTACTCGACATCTTTATGACAATTGAGGAGTTACTTCAATGAGAAGTGGCAGCTGTAAGGTCTGCAAAGCCGACACGGCCGGCAGAGAGCTGTAATGCTCTCACGCCCGTCTATGTTGTGGTTGATGTGGTCTGCAGTCCAAAAGAGCGGTTTGATACAGCTCTCCATGCTACTGTATCCTTTGGAAGCCTTTCATTTCTGAGCCGGCCGGAGTGGCCGAGCGGTTCTAGGCAATTCAGTCTGGAACCGCGCAACCGCTACAGTCGCAGGTTCGTATCCTGCCTTGGGTATGGATGTGTGTGATGTCCTTAGGTTACTTAGGTTTAAGTAGTTCTAAGTTCTAGGGGCTTGATGACCTCAGAAGTTGTCCCATAGTGCTCAGAGCCATTTGAACCATTGTTTTTTCATCTCTGAGTAACTATTGCAACCCACATTCTTCTGAAACTGCTCACTGTACTCATCTCTTGGTTTCCCTCTACGATTTTTACCCCCGACGCTTCCCTCCAGCAATAAACTGGTAATCTTTTGATGCCTCAGAATGTGTCCCCTACCAACCAGTCCCGTATTCTAGTCGGATTGTACCACAAATTTTTCTTGTCCCCAGTTCTGTTCAGGACCTCCTCATTAGTTATATCATCTACCCATCTAAGTTTCAGCCATCTTCTGTAGCATGACATTTCATAAGTTTCTATTCTCTTCTTGTCTAAACTGTTTCTTTGTATGGAGTCATGCAAATCCTTTCAGAAAGGACTAAGTGACACATAAGTCTATACTCGATGTTAACAAATTTCTGTTCTTCAGAAATGCTTTTCTTGCGATTGCCAGCATACATTTTGTATCATAACATCATCAGTTATTTTGATTCTCAAACAGTAAATCTCATTTACTGTTTCAAGTATCTCGTTTCCTAATTTGTTTCCCTTAGCATAACCTGATTTAATTCGACTACACTCCATTATCCTGGTTTTGCTCTTGTTGATGGTCATCTTATATCCTGTCCGTTCCGTTCAACTGCTCTTCCAAGTCACTTGTTGTCTCTGCCAGAATTAAAACGTCATCGGCAAACCAAGGTTTTTATTTCTTCTCCTTAGGCTTTACTTAATACTCCAAATGTTTCTTTTCTTCCTTTATTACTTGCTCAGTATACAGATTGAGTAACATCGGGGATAGGCTACAAACTTGTCTCAATCTCTTCTCAGCCACTGCTCTCCTTTCATACCTGTCGACCCTTACAACTGCCATCTGTTTTCTGTACAAATTGTAAATAGCCTTTCCCTCCCTGCAGTTTACCCCTGCCACATTTAGAGTTCGAAAAGAGTATTCCAGTCAACACTGTCGAATGCAGACTCTAATTCTACAAATGCTATAGACGTAGGTTTGCCTTTCCTCAACCTATCTTCTCTGAGAAGTCGTACTGTCAGTATTGCGTCGCGTGTTTGTGCCTTACTCTGCAATCGCAACTAATCTTTCCCGAGGTCAGTTTCTATCAGTTTTTTTCCATTATTCTGTAAAGGATTGGTGCTAGTATTTTGCAACCGTGACTTATTCAACTCATAGTTCGTTAATTGTCACACCTATGAGCACTTGCTCCCTTTATAATTGCGATTACTGCATCCTGCTGAAAGTTTCATGGTATTTCGCCTGACTGATTGATCTTGCTCTCCAGATGGAAGAGTTTCCTTATGGCTGGCCCTCCAAGGCTATCAGTTCTAAAGGAATGTTGTCTACTCCAGGGGTCTTGTTCCGACTTAGGTCTTTCAGTGCTCAGTCTAAATCTTCACGCAGTATCATATCTCCCATTTCATCTTCATCTACGTCCTCTTCCATTTCCATAATATTACCATCACATCCATCGCCCTTGTATAGACCCTCTATATACTCTGTCCAACTTTCTGCTTTCTCTTCTTTTCTTAGGACAGTTTTCCATCTGAGCTCTTGATATTCATACAGGTGGTTCTCTTTTCTCCAAATGTTTCATTACTTTTCCTGTAGACAGTATCTAATTTACCCTTAGTGATACATGCTTCTATGTCCTTACATTTGTCCTCTAGCGATTCCTGCTTAGCCATTTTGCACTTTCTGTCGATATCGTTATTTACACGTTTGTATTCTGTTTCTCCTGTTTCATTTATTGCATTTTTATATTTTCTCCTTTCATCGATTAAATTCAATATCTTCTGTGTACCCTCCTCCATACCGCATCCAAATGACTCCATCGGCGGAGAATGACACGACGGTCGGTTAGTCCCAGTTCGATCGTCTGAGCCAGAGAGGTGGATCTTACAGATTATACATAGGTCGCTCAACACTGCTTACAAACCAAAATCCGATATATTATATGCAAATGTCACGTAAAATTCAGTTAAATATCTATTTATAACATATGTTACAAAAAAACGAAAAAACTATTCTACATGTGTAGCGTATGTACACGGCCAACTCACATTAAGGTGGCCACCGGCTAACAGGAAGTCGAGAGTAGGAATAGGGAGAGGAGGAAACATAGTAGGTGAATATGGATTGGAGGAAAGAAATGAAAGAGGAAGCCGTCTGGTAGAGCATAACTTAATAATAGCGAACACTTGGTTCAAGAATCATAAAAGAAGGTTGTATACATGGAAGAATCCTGGATATACTAGAAGGTATCAGACAGATTATATAATGGTAAGACAGAGATTTAGGAACCGGGTTTTAAATTGTAAGACATTTCCTGGGGCAGATGTGGACTCTGACCACAATCTATTCGTTATGAAGTGTAGATTAAAACAGAAGAAACTGCAAAAAGGTGGTTATTTAAGGAGATGGGACCTGGATAAACTGACTAAACCAGAGGTTGTACAGAGTTTCAAGGAGAGCATAAGGGAACAATTGACAGGAATGGGGGAAAGAAATACAGTAGAAGAAGAATGGGTAGCTCTGAGGGATGAAGTAGTGAAGGCAGCAGAGGATCAAGTAGGTAAAAAGACGAGGGCTAATAGAAATCCTTGGGTAACAGAAGAAATATTGAATTTAATTGAGGAAAGGACAAAATATAAAAACGCAGTAAATGAACCAGGCAAAAAGGAATACAAAGTCTCAAAAATGGGATCGACAGGAAGTGCAAAATGGCTAAGCAGGGATGGCTAGAGGTCAAATACAAGGATGTCGAGGCTTATCTCACTAGGGATTAGACAGATACTGCCTACAGGAACATTAAAGAGACCTTTGGAGAAAAGAGAGCCACTTGTATGAATATCAAGAACTCAGATGGGAACCCAGTTCTAATCAAAGAAAGGAAAACAGAAAGATGGAAGGTTCTATACAAGGGCGATGAACTTGAGGACAATGTTATGGAAATGGAAGAGGATGAAGATGAAAATGAAATTGGAGATATGATACTGCTTGAAGAGTTTGACAGAGCACTGAGAGACCTGATTAGAAACAAGGCCCCGTTTAGTGACAACATTCCATTGGAACAACTGACGGCCTTGGGAGAGCCAGTGCTGACGAAACTCTACCAGCTGGTGAGCAAGATGTATGAGACAGGCGAAATACCCTCAGACTTCAAGAAGAATATAACAATTCCAATCCCAAAGAAAGCAGGTGTTGACAGATGTGAAAATTACCGAACTGTCAGTTTAACAAGTCTCAGCAGCAAAATACTACCACGAATTCTTTACAGACGAATGGAAAAACTGATAGAAGCCGACCTCAAGGAAGATCAGCTTGGATTCCGTAGAAATGTTGGAACACGTGAGGCAATACTGACCCTACGACTTATCTTAGAAAATAGATTAAGGAAAGGCAAACCTACGTTTCTAGCAATTGTAGACTTAGAGAAAGCTTTTGACAATAATGACTGGAATACTCTCTTTCAAATTCTAAGGGTGGCAAGGGTAAAATACAGGGAGCGAAAGGCTATTTACAATTTGTACAGAAACCAGATGGCAGTTATAAGAGTCGAGGGGCAGGAAGGGGGAGCAGCGGTTGGGAAGGGAGTGAGACAAGGTAGTAGCCTATCCCCGATGCTACTGAACCTGTACCCGTGGTCTAGGGGTAGCGTCTTTGATTAATAATCAGAACATCTTCGGTCCCGTGTTCGATCCCCGTCACTGCCTAAATTTTGATAAATAATCAGCATTGGCGGCCGAAGACTTCCGGCATAAGAAGTCAGCCTCATTCTGCCAACGGACTTGTCAAAGAGGGCGGAGGAGCGTATAGAGGTTCAGGGCACTCTCATGTCCTAGGTGTGGGAAATTGCCCCTAAAGCCGGTTCAGCAATGATCAACGACATGAGGATGCAGAAGGCAATGGAAACCACTGCATTAAAGACACGTAACGTGTATCCACAGGACATGAGGCCTGTATTTGAAGAAGTGTCATCATGATCTCTCCATTGGCAAATGATTCCGGAATAGTCTCTCATTCGGATCTCCGGGAGGGGACTGCCAAGGGGGAGGTTACCATGAGAAAGAGATTGAATAATCAACGAAAGGATAACGTTCTACGAGTCGGGGCATGGAATGTCAGAATCTTGAATGTGGTAGGGAAACTAGAAAATCTGAAAAGGGGAATGCAAAGGCTCAATCTAGATATAGTAGGGGTCAGTGAAATGAAGATAAGGATTTCTGGTCAGATGAGTATCGCGTAATATCAACAGCAGCAGAAAATGGTATAACAAGTGTAGGATTCGTTATGAATAGGAAGGTAGGGCAGAGGGTGTGTTACTGTGAACAGTAAAGTGACTGGGTGGTTCTAATCAGAATAGACAGCAGACCAACACCAACAACGACAGTTCAGGTATACATGCCGACGTCGCAAGCTGAAGATGAACAGATAGAGAAAGTGTATGAGGATATTGAAAGGGTAATGTAGTATGTAAATGGGGACGAAAATCTAATAGTCATGGGCGACTGGAATGCAGTTGTAGGGGAAGGAGTAGAAGAAAAGGTTACAGGAGAATATGGGCTTGGGACAAGGAATGAAAGAGGAGAAAGACTAATTGAGTTCTGTAACAAGTTTCAGCTAGTAATAGCGAATACCCTGTTCAAGAATCACAAGAGGAGGAGGTATATTTGGAAAAGGCCGGGAAATACGGGAAGATTTCAATTAGATTACATCATGGTCAGACAGAGATTCCGAAATCAGATACTGGATTGTAAGGCGTACCCAGGAGCATATATAGACTCAGATCACAATATAGTAGTGATGAAGAGTAGGCTGAAGTTCAAGACATTAGTCAGGAAGAATCAATAAGCAAAGAAGTGGGATACGGAAGTACTAAGGAATGACGAGATACGTTTGAAGTTCTCTAACGCTATAGATACAGCAATAAGGAATAGCGCAGTAGGCAGTACAGTTGAAGAGGAATGGACATTTCTAAAAAGGGCCATCACAGAATTTGGGAAGGAAAACATAAGTACAAAGAATGTAGCTGCGAAGAAACCATGGGTAACAGAAGAAATACTTCAGTTGATTGATGAAAGGAGGAAGTACAAACATGTTCCGGGAAAATCAGGAATACTGAAGTACAAGTCGCTAAGGAATGAAGTAAATAGGAAGTGCAGGGAAGCTAAGAAGAAATGGCTGCAGGAAAAATGTGAAGACATCGAAACAGATATGATTGTCGGAAGGACAGACTCAGCATACAGGAAAGTGAAGACAAACTTTGGTGACATTAAAAGCAACGGTGGTAACATTAAGAGTACAACGGGAATTCCACTGTTAAATGCAGAGGAGAGAGCAGATAGGTGGAACGAATACATTGAAAACCTCAATGCGGGTGAAGATTTGTCTGATGTGATAGAAGAAGAAACAGGAGTCGATTTAGAAGAGATAGGGGATCCAGTATTGGAATCAGAATTTAAAAGAAATGAGGCAGAAGGGATAGATAACATTCCATCAGAATTTCTAAAATCATTGGGGGATGTGGCAACAAAACGACTATTCACGTTGGTGTGTAGAATATATGAGTCTGGCGATATACCATCTGACTTTCGGTAAAGCATCATCCACACAATTCCGAAGACGGCAAGAGCTGACAAGTGTGAGAATTATCGCACAATCAGCTTAACAGCTCACGCATCGAAGTTGCTTACAAGAATAATATACAGAAGAATGGAAAAGAAAGTTGAGAATGCGCTAGGTGACGATCAGTTTGGCTTTAGGAAAAGTAAAAGGACGAGAGAAGCAATTCTGACGTTACGGCTAATAATGGAAGCAAGGCTAAAGACAAATCAAGACACTCTCATAGGATTTATCGACCTGGAAAAAGCGTTCGACAATATAAAATGGTGTAAGCTGTTCGAGATTCTGAAAAAAGTAGGGGTAAGCTATAGGGAGAGACGGGTCATATACAATATGTACAACAACCAAGAGGGAATAATAAGAGTGGACGATGAAGAACGAAGTGCTCGTATTAAGAAGGGTGTAAGACAAGGCTGTAGCCTTTCGTCCCTACTCTTCAATCTGTACATCGAGGAAGCATTGATGGAAATAAAAGAAAGGTTCAGGAGTGGAATTAAAATACAAGGTGAAAGGATATCAATGACGCGATTCGCTGATGACATTGCTATCCTGAGTGAAAGTGAAGAAGAATTCTATGATCTGCAGAACGGAATGAACAGTCCAATGAGTACACAGTATGGTTTGAGAGTAAATCGGAGAAAGACGAAGGTAATGAGAAGTAGTAGAAACGAGAACAGCATGAAACTTAACATCAGGATTGCTGGTCACGAAGTCAATAAAGTTAAGGAATTCTGCTACCTAGGCAGTAAATTAACCAATGACAGACGGAGCAAGAAGGACATCAAAAGCAGACTCGCTATGGCAAAAAAGGCATTTCTGGCCAAGAGAAGTCTACTAATATCAAATACCGGCCTTAATTTGAGGAAGAAATTTCTGAGGATGTACGTCTGGAGTACAGCATTGTATGGTAGTGAAACATGGACTGTGGGAAAACCGGAATCGAAGCATTTGAGATGTGGTGCTATAGACGAATGATGAAAATTAGATGGACTGATAAGGTAAGGAATGAGGAGGTTCTACGCAGAATTGGAGAGGAAAAGAATATGTGGAAAACACTGATAAGGAGAAGGGACAGGATGATAGGACATCTGCTAAGACATGAGGGAGTGACTTCCATGGTACTAGAGGGAGCTGTAGAGGGCAAAAACTGTAGAGGAAGACAGAGATTGGAATACATCCAGCAAATAAATGAATAATTCAGGATGTAGGTACAAGTGCTACCCTGAGGTGACCAGGTTAGCACAGGAGAGGAATTCGTGGCGGACCGCATCAAATCAGACAGAAGAGTAAAGAATAAAATAAATAACTAACCGATCGACTGAACGTCAGAGTCAGAGCCTGCGGTTGGGAAGGGAGTGAGACAGGGTTGTAGCCTGTCCCCGATGTTATTCAATCTGTATATTGAGCAAGCTGTAAAGGAAACAAAAGAAAAATTTGGAGTAGGTATTAAAATCCATGGAGAAAAAATAAAAACTTTGAGGTTCACCGATGACATTGTAATTCTGTCAGAGACAGGAAAGGACTTGGAAGAGGAATTGAACGTGATGGACAGTGTCTTGAAAGAAGGATATAAGATGAACATCAACAAAAGCAAAACGAGGATAATGGAATATAGTCGAATTCAATCGGGTCATGCTGAGGGAATTAGATTAGGAAATGAGACACCAAAAATATAAAAGGAATTTTGCTATTTGGAGAGCAAAATAACTGATGATGGTCGAAGTAGAGAGGATATAAAATGTAGACTGGTAATTGCAAGGAACGCGTTTCTGACGAAGAGAAATTTGTTAACATCAAGTATAGATTTAAGTGTCAGGAAGTCGTTTCTGAAGGTATTTGTATGGAGTGTAGCCATGTATGGAAGTGAAACATGGACGATAAATAGTTTGGACAAGAAGAGAATAGAAGCTTTCGAAATGTGGTGCTACAGAAGAATGCTGAAGATTAGATGGGTAGATCACACTGCTAATGAGGAGGTATTGAATAGAATTGGGGAGAAGAGGAATTGGTGGCACAACTTGACAAAAAGAAGGGACCGGTTGGTAGAACGTGTTCTGAGGCATGAAGGGGTATGAAATTTAGCATTGGAGGGCAGCGTGGAGTGTAAAAATATTAGAGGGAGACCAAGAGATGAATACACTAAGCAGAATCAGAAGGATGTAGGTTGCAGTAAGTACTGGGCGATGAAAAAGCTTGCACAGGATAGAGTAGCATGGAGAGCTGCATCAAACCCGTCTCAGGACTGAAGACCACAACAACAACAATAACAACAACAACCGGCTAAGTTCGAGATCAACATGCAGTAACCACTTAGACGACATGTGGCAGCACGCAAAGTGGAGGGTATGCAAAGGGTGTCGAACCACACACCAGTTCGGTTAATATACACCGTGGATAGAAGTTGGTGATGCCAACGTAACAGAGGTGCGCTACGGGTCAAAGATGACGCTGAACGATGGCTGCGGAGATGTATACGGTCAGCTGTTGAACAACTGATCACCTATATGATCCAAGGGCTACCAACAGTGTCTCCTCAACGACTTTTCAGCGAACTTAGCTACGTATGGGCCTCCACAGCAAGCTCCTGGTTCATGCACCTATGCTGTCCAACGTCAACGAAGTCTCGAGTTTGAACCCCAGTACCGCAACTCGACGTCCACTGAGGGACGTCATGTGACTTCTTCAGATAAATTACGTTTTATGCTCCATTGGCATGAAACGTTTAGGAACAAACCTCATGCAACAAGGTTATGGTCTGTGGGATATTTTCGTGGCATTTCAAAGTTATCATCGTCATTCTGGATGAATGTTCACGTCATGAATCCTCAACCGAGAAACCTAGCGCAGCTGGCCACGGTTCCTGAATCATGTCTCAACATCCCTGTAGCTACCTTCCAGAAACTCACTGACTCTCTTCCTGCACGTCACGCACCTGCCCGTGTTCCCAATGGTAGTTATTCAGCCTTTTAACATGTCATATTGATGTGAATGGAACGTGTATAAGATACGGAACTGTAATAAACAATTAGCTGTTTCTTTTCTCAGAGAAATAAAATGAAGGAAAGATCGCTGGTAATAGAAGGGATCTTAAGCCGCTCATTATTGATCTACGGATTCGTCTGGGCAGTCTGCGTGCATGTTTACCACCGGACGATCTCCATCGACGCATCGGTACGACAAAGGGATCGGTGGCTCAGTGCCTAAAACGCTAACGAGCTCAGTGAGGTGACCGATGGACCTGCCGCTACGTAAAGCGAAGACCACTCCCCTACCCAGCCTGGCCAATCAACCGTAGAGTGGCCAGGGAACTCTCCTTTTTTTTCACCAGGGGCGATACGTCACTCTGCTGCCGGGCAAAAATTTGTAAAGCATTCAGCGGCCCATATGGCATAATTATGTGCGAGTTTTCTCCTGTCCTGGCCTAGTAACTTTGAAATGTATGAGTCATTGCTTAATTTCTTGTTTCATGGAACACACGAATTAATGACGGATTTGTTTCTTTTATCGTGTATTTTTCCATATAAGCCTATTTCCCTTCGTGGAATCTGTGCACAGTTTCATACGTTCTAAGGTTATTATTTGTTTTCCCCTCGGCCGTCTCACCCAAAGTGATCATTAAGCACGACGTACCCTTCCCCACCCACGACATGGTGGCTTTCAGAATATCATGCAGATGTTTAAATATAAAACATGATTGTCCTAAATAAATGTTTCTCACCATGCGACCCAGCAACACATACGATATTATTTGGTGACTAACATGTCGTTCAATCTCTGTAGTTAGCGTAACAACATGGGGCGTTTTTTGAGGTTTGAAGGAACGTTAAACATGGACAATAAACAGTTCAGTCAAGAAGAAAACATAAGCTTTGAAACTTGTGGTACCGTACTGCTAAACAATAGGTAGGTTCGATGAATAACTAATGACGATGTACTCAAATGAACTGGGGAAGAAAGGAATTTGTGGCCAAACGTGAATGAAAGAAGTGATGGGTTACAAGAGCACTCCGTGTTGCATCAAGGAATCGTCAGTTTCTTCATAAAGAGATGTGTAGGGGGAAACAATTGAAGACCAAAGCGTGCATAAAGTCAGCAGATTCAAATGGATGTACGAAGGGCGTTCAATAAGCAATGCCCCACATTCTTTTAAAAAGCTATGATCGTACATAGACAAAAGTCCTTGTTGGTGCTTCACATTTGATGTTTTTTCTATGCGCCGATGAAGTTTTGAACAGTTCTGGCAGATGGCAGACCCGCAGTACAGCGTCAAAATGGCGTCTACATACGACTCACTTTACGAGCAGCGCGCTGTTATTGAATTCTGGTGTGCAGAAAAAGTAACTGTGGTGAACATCCATAAACGTTTGTGTGCAGCGTATGACGATGCTGAAGTTGATAGAAGTACAGTCGGGCGACGGGTAAAGAATGTTACAGCCTCAGGAAATACAGAAGCAAAGCTCCATGATCACCCATGCTCGGGATGTCCTGTCACAGTCACAGCTCCAGACATGCTGAATCGTGCAGATGCCATTATTCGTGCCGACTGGCGCATCACAACTCAACAGTTGACTCTAGAGTTGTCGGTCAGCATTGGAAGTGCGTCTGCAATGATCGAAACTCTCCAATATTCAAAGAGGTGCTCACGATGGGTTCCACAAATGCTCACAGCGGATTACAAGATTTAAAGAAAGGTCATTTCATCTGAATTGTGGGAGAGTTTTGAGATCGACGGAGATTCTCTACGAGAGTGTCAGTCATGCAATGAAAGCATGGCTACGCCTACAGGACAAGAGCTTTTACCAGCAGGGAATAAGTGCTCTTCACAACGTTGGCGTACGGCCGTAGAACGTGACGGGGATTACGTAGAAAATTAGGACATGGACAATACATGTTGATGTATATCGCCACCAAATTCTGACAGTAAATATGTTCTGAGAGAAAAAATGTGTGGCATTACTTATTGAATGACCCTAGCAGGTTGCAGAAGTTATGTGAAAATGAGAGTGAAGAGCTGTATGAAACCAGTCTTCCCACTTAAGACCACAATACAAACCAAAAGTTTAATTACTTTGTCAACATGTCCATCGATTTTTATCGCAGAGGAAGAAGTGCAGAAAGGATCAAGTATCTACCCAAGAAGAATGCTTCAAGGTATAGTGAAGTTATTGTGCATTCGAAAATACGTGCTGTGGAGACAACATGTATAACACATGCATAAAATTCGGCTCTACATCAGAGTGCCTACGTTATAGTAAGGAAATCTACTGTAATTATTGGTAGGCCACAACGGGGAAAACTGCACAGATCTAAAGAGTTACTTCTCATTCATCTTAATATCGACTTCGAGCAATGTGAAGAGCTTCTCGCAAAGATACAGGGGACAGTATACTACCTGTTAGCAATTTAGGTCCTTGTGAGACAAACATTGTGGCAGCTATTGACAGTTCCCGAGTTTGACACTCTGTCCTTTAACAACTGAGAACACTGTGTCATGATCCTGTTAAATGGTCTTTCACAGTGTATAGTATGGCATCTATAAACATTTTAGTCACGGACTTCCAAGCTTAATTACGAAATTCTTTCTTTGTTACCTAAAAGAAGAAAAATTAAAACTTAAAATCCTGTCGACAGTGAAGTCATTAGAGGCAAGCAGAAAAGTTACTTAGTATTTACTTTTATGTCTTCTGAATTTTGTGTGAGTATATTGGCTCTTGTGGAAACTCATCTTAACTCAAAGTTCTTTCATACGTTTTTAATTAACTTTATGTTAAGACCCAGTTGTTCACTGAAGTAGTCCATGCTGCTGTGAACTTGCTGTTGGTTTGAATGAGACATCAGGGTAATGATAGAAAAGGTAGAAATAGAGTGGGATAGTTGAAGGGTGCAGGGGGGAAAGAGGCATATGATAGAGTAGTAGGGGTACACCTGAGATTTTGAGATGTTTATATCTGTACGTGTGTATGTATGTATATATACAGGGTGTTACAAAAAGGTACGGCCAAACTTTCAAGACACATTGCTCACACACAAAGAAAGAAAATATGTTATGTGGACATGTGTCTGGAAACGCTTACTTTCCATGTTAGAGCTCATTTTATTATTTCTCTTCAAAACACATTAATCATGGGATGAAAACACACAGCAACAGAATGTACCAGCATGACTTCAAACACTTTGTTACAGGAAATGTTCAAAATGTCCTCCGTTAGCGAGGATACATGCATCCACCCTCCATCGCATGGAATCCCTGATGCGCTGATGCAGCCCTGGAGAATGGCGTATTGTATCACAGCCGTCCACAATACGAGCACGAAGAGTCTCTACATTTGGTACCGGGGTTGCGTAGACAAGAACTTTCAAATGCCCCCATAAATGAAAGTCAAGAGGGTTGAGGTCAGGAGAGCGTGGAGGCCATGGAATTGGTCCGCCTCTACCAATCCATCGGTCACCGAATCTGTTGTTGAGAAGCGTACGAACACTTCAACTGAAATGTGCAGGAGCTCCATCGTGCATGAACCACATGTTGTGTCGTACTTGTAAAGGCACATGTTCTAGTAGCACAGGTAGAGTATCCAGTATGATATCATGATAACGTGGTCCATTGAGCGTAGGTGGAAGAACATGGGGGCCAATCAAGACATCACCAACAATGCCTGCTCAAACATTCACAGAAAATCTGTGTTGATGACGTGATTGCACAATTGCGTGCGGATTCACGTCAGCCCACACATGTTGATTGTGAAAATTTACAATTTCATCACGTTGGAATGAAGCCTCATCCGTAAAGAGAACATTTGCGTTGAAATGAGGATTGACACATTGTTGGATGAACCATTCGCAGAAGTGTACCCGTGGAGGCCAATCAGCTGCTGATAGTGCCTGCACACGCTGTACATGGTACGGAAACAACTGGTTCTCCCGTAGCACTCTCCATACAATGACGTAGTCAACGTTATCTTATACAGCAGCAACTTCTCTGACGCTGACATTAGGGTTATCGTCAAATGCCCGAAGAATTGCCTCGTCCATTGCAGGTGTCCTCGTCGTTATAGGTCTTCCCTAGTCGCGAGTCATAGGCTGAAATGTTCCGTGCTCCCTAAGACGCCGATCAATTGCTTCGAACGTCTTCCTGTCGGGATACCTTCGTTCTGGAAATCTGTCTCGATATAAACGTACCGCGCCACGACTATTGCCCCGTGCTAATCCATACTTCAAATGGGCATCTGCCAACTCCGCATTTGTAAACATTGCAGTGACTGCAAAACCACGTTCGTGATGAACACTAACCTGTTGATGCTACGTACTGATGTGCTTGATGCTAGTACTGTAGAGAAATGAGTCGCACGTCAACACAAGCACCGAAGTCAACATTACCTACCTTCAATTGGGCCAACTGGAGGTGAATCGAGGAAGTACAGTAGATACTGATGAAACTAAAATGAGCTCTAACATGGAAATTAAGCGTTTCCGGACACAAGTCCACATAACATCTTTTCTTTATTTGTGTGTGAGGAATGTTTCCTGAAAGTTTGACCGTACCTTTTCGTAACACCCTGTATATGTATGTATGCATGTATGTAAAGTCTCGAGACAAAATATTAGTCACCTGCTTTAAAAAAGCACACTAGTCGCCTCAGAGAGCTGTAAAAGGTGAGGAACTGGTAACAGTCGGTTATGTGACCCTGCAATGCTGACGCAATTCATGGCAGTAAAGTGATGTGTATGTGTCAGTCGGTTTATGGAATCAATGCAGTAAGATATGCCGATGTGGATGCGTAACTGAATGGCAGAAAGGAGCTACCACGTTTCGACGTGCGCATAACCACACCATCAGTGAAGTTCCTCGATTTGTTGATCTATCAAGGCTGAATCTCTAACGTGTCTGCAAGGAATGTATTACTAATAGCAGCTACTTGACTTTGTGTAATAACAGCCGTCGTAAGAAGACCCTGGCCAGCATGCCTTGTCAATGGCATTCGCTTTCAAACACTAGAAGAATTCCTCTTAGTGAATGCAGATGCATTTAGACCAGTTTCCGTGATAACACTGAGAAGGGAACTACTCGCAGTGTGATACGCCAGTTAAACCCGCTGGGCTGAACAGGTAATAGGATTGTGGAAAGGGCCAAGGTTGCCGTAAGTTTCACCTTCTGATTGTCACTTACTGTATTTTAATAACCTTTACAGCCAAAGCAGCACATAGTTGGACCTTTACCGAATGCAACTCTTTCACGGCTGAAGGCCTGTAAACAAGAAATCTTAACATTCAACAAGATAGAAATCCAATTAAGATAGCAATAAAATAATTAAAAAACAACATCAGCAAACATATGCAAAGTGCAATACAAATGTCTGCGGGGCACAATTGAATTTTAAAATTTTAGATTATATTACCATAGACTTTTAAAGGTGGAGGGCCGAATGTTTGACAACAAGAAATCTTAAAAATCAACAAGATTAAAATTCAATTAAAGAGGCAAATCAAATAAAATTTAAAAAAAAGTGGAAAGCCTTAAGGTTAAGCAGATAGAAAAATACAAATGCAAAGTGCAATAGCAATGGCTGAAGGATACAATTAAGTTTCAAAATTTTAAAATATATTATCATAATCCTTTAAAGGCAGAAGGCCGTAATGTTTAAGCTTGAAAGATAAATTTAAAAATTAATTTTGCAAATTTTGTAAGAAAATAAAAACAAAAAACCATAAACCTTAAATTGAAGGTAGCTGACAAAAGATAATTAAACACCGGTGGCACTCAGAAGCCTCCAGGGCGGTCGGTCTGCCCTCGTTCACTTAGGACAGACAGGTGGTGAGCCAAACTATACTTGATCCGTCGGTACCCAGCCAGGCGACAGCCACGAACCGACCGACACAACGACTTGCTACCGGTCAATCAGTACATGAGAACTCAAACCGGCAATGTTACAAACGTGATAAACCACAATGGGGTATGTATGTGTGTCAAAATTACACACCATGCTGGACAGCGACAATAGGTGAGGAAAGGACGCTGCCTGAAATTAAGTTAGTGGCCTGGGCAGGTAACCGGAACACTAACAGCCACTAGGCAGAAAATTCCGCTGGTACACTTGAATTTGAAACACGGTAATATAGTTAACTTCACTCAAAAGGACACTGCCTGAATTTACGTCAGTGCCCACAGCAGGTAGCCAGAACACTAATGGCCACAAGAAAGAAAATGCCACTGGTGCACTCAAATTTTAGTCGACCAAAACAGTTAACTGCACCGTATGGCGGCTAAATTTCAGCAGTACAAATCCTCGGTGTTGCTCACAGGAAAACCTCCCCAACAGCAAACCACTGAAGCAAACCACCACAACATGAACGGACGTGGCTTGAGTAGTTGAAGCCACTACTCAACTACGACGTGCTGGGTCGGTGAACCACGAAGCTCGTAGCGATCGGACAGCTCCACACACGCTCCGACACGTGCAGGGGCTGCCAGCAGCTCCAGCCGACTGCACCACGCGGAGATAACTTCCCTCGTCCGCAACAACCGACCGACTCACTTCAGAATGCCGACAACATCTACAATCGTCGTCAGTGGAAATAACGCCAACTACACACACAACCTGACATACACTTACTCGAAGACCTGAACGATACCCAACAGTAACTAAGCACACACGAAGACAAATCTGGAGTCGATCACGCACATACACAGCCGACTCATGAACTATCGGCGAACTAAAACACGTCGCCCGGTAGGACGACAGGCCGACGATCCACCAAGACCGTGGCCCGGCTCAAGCGATGCGTGGCGGCGATGGTCGGGCGAGCCATGTCGACGCAGGCCACACTGCTCCTCCAGCCCGACTGCACTAGTGCCGCATTGCAACTCCCCGACTGGCAGGTCCGGACTGCGCTCCAGACGCCTTCCAACCGACTGGCAGACCCGACTCGCTACCCGAACTCCTTACGACAGACAACGACCGGGAAGTAATAGCAGTCAAGCAAAGACACTGCGAGAGGGGATATATCGACATGTACTGCTAACGCCGCTCACAGTGAGGCAAAGCAGCAACTCAGTGACAGTAGTAATTTAAATTAACGTCGTGAGGTGGAAGTACGTTAAAAACTGGGTGTAAAACAGATGATGGCGGGAATACGAGCCATGCGCGGCTGACAGTGGACATTTGGAACCAAGTACCCAGCGAAGGCGCATTTTTCTTTGAGCCGTGGAGCCATTAACCCTTTGACTGCAGGAGGCGCACCATCTGCTTGGCGCGCTGAGACGCTGCGGTCCGAGGCGTAATACGGCCACCTGCACTGCGTGCCTGTCCCTCGGAGCCGCTGCCGGTACCGGATCTGTCCGCGCTGCCCAACCCGCCCTGTGCTGAATACTTCTCAGCTGATTACGACTAGCGCAGAGCCAGTGTGAATTTTCGGCGAATTTGAGCTGTAATATCCCGGGCAATAGTTTTTGTAAAAAAATGGAATTTGGCCATCTTGTACAACTTTATGCTTTCTCTTAAGAATAATAATGGAAAGAATTTTACTAGCCATATTGAGAGAGAAAATTGTGGGTAAATCAGCCAAAAAAAAAAAAAAATAGGCACCCGAAAAAATTTCGAAGTTTGGCTTCTTGCATCTCCTGAACTAATGCTATGACGTACGTAAAACTTGGTATGTAGTAACCTAACAACACAAGGTTTTTAAATATAAAGTTTCATTTCCATAGCACTTTCCAGTACTGAATGAATTAAGCGAAAAATCCCAAATTCTGTAAAAACGTCAAAAATAATGATATTTTCGTTCTGATTTTGCTAAACAACTATGCTCTGTAAACCATACCAAGCTGTATAACTAAAATGAAAGGTGGACACGAAAATCAGGCCCAAAAGCAATGTAAACTTCGGATTCGCATATCTAGTATAGTGAAAATGAAATTTAGAGTGCAGTACACTGACAGCACAACGATAAGGAATAAAAATTTTTATTCCCCGACTAATTTCCAATAATCTACAAATTAGTCGGAAAGATGTTGATTTTTATGAAAAGATGAAAGCAGGGTATATTTGATATATCTTTTACAAATAACGTTTTCTATTAGTGCGTCAAAGACAGTGTCATTCGAACAACAAATTTTAAGCCCTCCACACTCCCAGAACAATGAGTTTAGTTTCCCATATTGGCTAACAAAAGAGGCAAAGTAGCACGAAAACTCGCAGTGAGAACAGCGTTTTAACTTTGGCATGATGTTTCTCGTTGATCAAAGGCGTTTAAATCAGTTATGGAAGACATGTTTTGTACAGGTAGACCGAATGTGATCTATATTTGTACTACAAAGGATAAAAGAATATAACTGTCCATGTTACGAGTTAATAATATAAATGTATCGTACGTAGATTAATAAATGGGTTTTGTTATACCGACGCAATATACTCAGCGTAATTATATTTGCCACAGTACAGATATTACGCCATGTCAATCACCAAGTCAGTTCATTGTCCAGTAAACTGCTACATATTGCATCTGTTTCCCATCCTTCTTTTCGATCCGGGGTTTGGACCATAACTGGTGAAGTTAAAAACAGATTTATAATTTTTTAACATTTTTGCCTGTTTTTAGTAATTCATTCAGAAGCGCCGATAAATTTTCTCGAATTTAGATCCCGATGATTAGTATACTTCTTTGTATGATAAGTCTTAAAGAAGGGTAAAACACATAATGGAACATTGCAAGATTTGCATTGGTTTCTAGTTTCCCGGCACACTTTCTGTTTCGTGCAAACCACGCAGCTGCGCATTAGCGTACTTTTCTGTCCATGTTCACTCACGATAACAGCAGGAAAATGACCCTCTGCGAATCGCAGAGGATTCTTGTCTACATCTACATCTACAGATTACTCTGCAATTCACATTTAAGTGCTTGGCAGAGAGTTCATCGAACCACAATCATACTATCTCTCTACCATTCCACTCCCAAACAGCGCGCGGGAAAAACGAACACCTAAACCTTTCTGTTTGAGCTCTGATTTCTCTTATTTTATTTTGATGATCATTTTTACCTATGTAGTTTGGGCTCAACAAAATATTTTCGCATTCGGAAGAGAAAGTTGGTGACTGAAATTTCGTAAATAGATCTCGCCGCGACGAAAAACGTCTTTGCTTTAATGACTTCCATCCCAACTCGTGTATCATATCTGCCACACTCTCTCCCCTATTACGTGATAATACAAAACGAGCTGCCCTTTTGTGCAGCCTTTCGATGTCCTCCGTCAATCCCACCTGGTAAAGATCCCACACCGCGCAGCAATATTCTAACAGAGGACGAACGAGTGTAGTGTAAGCTGTCTCTTTAGTGGACTTGTTGCATCTTCTGTGTGTCCTGCCAATGAAACGCAACCTTTGGCTCGCCTTCCCCACAATATTATCTATGTGGCCTTTCCAACTGAAGTTGTTCGTAATTTTAACACCCAAGTACTTAGTTGAATTGACAGTTTTGAGAATTGTGCTATTTATCGAGTAATCGAATTCCAACGGATTTCTTTTGGAACTCATGTAGATCACCTAACACTTTTCGTTATTTAGCGTCAACTGGCACCTGCCACACCATACAGCAATCTTTTCTAAATCGCTTTGCAACTGATACTGGTCTTCGGATGACCTTACTAGACGGTAAATTACAGCATCATCTGCGAACAACCTAAGAGAACTGTTCAGATTGTAACCCAGGTCATTTATATAGATGAGAAACAGCAGAGGTCCCAGGACGCTTCCATGGAGAACACCTGATATTACTTCAGTTTTACTCGATGAATTGCCGTCTACTACTACGAACTGCGACCTTCCTGACAGGAAATCACGAATCCAGTCGCACAACTGAGACGATACCCCATAGGCCCGCAGCTTGATCAGAAGTCGCTTGTGAGGAACGGTGTCAAAAGCTTTCCGGAAATCCAGAAATACGGCATCAACTTGAGATCCCCTGTCGATAGCGGCCATTACTTCGTGCGAATGAGCTAGCTGCGTTGCACAAGAACGATGTTTTCTGAAACCATGCTGGTTACGTATCAATAGATCGTTTCCTTCGAGGTGATTCATAATGTTTGAATACAGTATATGCTCCAAAACCCTAGTGCAAACCGACGTCAATGATACAGGTCTGTAGTTCGATGGATTACTCCTACTACCCTTCTTAAACACTGGTGCGACCTGCGCAATTTTCCAATCTGTAGGTACAGGATCTATCGGTGAGCGAGCGGTTGTATATGATTGGTAAGTAGGGAGCTATTGTATCAGCGTAATCTGAAAGGAACCTAATCGGTACACAATCAGGACCTGCAGACTTGCCCATATCAAGCGATTTGAATTGCTTCGCAACCCCTAAGGTATCTACTTCTAAGAAACTCATGCTAGCAGCTGTTCGTGTTTCAAATTCTGGAATATTCCATTCGTCTTCCCTGGTGAAGGAATTTCGGAAAACTGCGTTCAATAACTCCGCTTTAGCGGCACAGTCGTCGTTAACAGTACCATCGGCAATGCGCAGCGAAGGTATTGACTGCGTCTTGCCGCTTGTGTACTTTACATACGACCAGAATTTCTTCGGATTATCTACCAAATTTCGAGACAGTGTTTCGTTGTGGAACCTATTAAAGGCATCTTGCATTAAAGTCCGTGCCAAATTTCGCGCGTCTGTAAATTTTAGCCAATCTTCGGGATTTCGCGTTCTTCTGAACTTCGCATGCTTTTTCCGTTGCCTCTGCAACAGCGTTCGGACCTGTTTTGTGTGCCAAGGGGGATCAGTTCCATCTCTTAATAGTTTATGAGGTATGAATCTCTCAATTTCTGTGGCTACTATATCTTTGAATTTGAGCCACATCTCGTCTACATTTGCATAGTCAGTTCGGAAGGAATGGAGATTGTCTCTTAGGAAGGCTTCTAGTGACACTTTATCCGCTTTTTTAAATAAAATTATTTTGCGTTTGTTTCTGGTGGATTTAGAAGAAATGGTATTGAGCCTAGCTACAACGACCTTGTGATCACTAATCCCTGTATCAGTCGTGATGTTCTCTATTAACTCTAGATTGTTTGTGGCTAAGAGGTCAAGTGTGCTTTCGCAACCATTTACAACTCGCGTGGGTTCGTGGACTAACTGCTCGAAATAATTTTCGGAGAAAGCATTTAGGACAATCTCGGAAGATGTTTTCTGCCTACCACCGGTTGTGAACAAGTATTTTTGCCAACATATCGAGGGAAGGTTGAAGTCCCCACGAACTATAACCGTATGAGTGGGGTATTTATTTGTTACGAGACTCAAATTTTCTCTGAACTGTTGAGCAGCTATATCATCTGCGTCTAGGGATCGGTAGAAGGAGCCAATTATTAACTTAGTTCGGCTGTTAAGTATAACCTCCACCCATACCGATTCGCACAGAGTATCTACTTCGACTTCACTACAAGATAAACCACTACTGACAGACACAAACCCACCACCAATTCAGACTAATCTATCTTTCCCGAACACCGTCGGAGACTTCGTAAAAATTTCTGCAGAACTTATAACGATACCAGCTTCTGTGCTTTCTATTAGCGCTTGAAGCTCAGGGACTTTCCCAGAGCCGGCCGAAGTGGCTGTGCACACTGGATTTCTTCCCCTCCTTAGCCGCCATATCCCTAAGGGGCCCCATTACGCGCCTAACATTGCAGCTCTCAACTACCAATAAGCCCACCCTCTGCGATTGCCCGGACCTTGAAGGCTGAGAATCATCCTCTGAAACAGGGCAGGCAGCTGCATCTGGCTCAGCCAGAGACGTAGCGCCTTCCCCTACCAGCTTTTTTTCGTTATGTAGCATATTTTTCTACAATTTCCCTTACAAGAGAAAGGTGAAACCCTGCGAGTGCCATTTTTCGCCCTCTTACCGACCGATGGAGAGCATGAGCATTTAGAATGCCCAAATCCAGAACGTGGAAAACATATTTCTTGTACCATTTCACAATCTTAACACTGATCCATTGAGCTCAGTAACATATTACAACGGTCAGCTGCACCCATACTCGAATTGTAATCTATAATACATTGCAGTTTCCTTATTTTTTCGACAGTATTTCTGGCAGTCTTCTCTGTTTTAGCCATTTGTGTTGTGTGACATGTGGTAACCATGCACACCCCTCTCTTATCGCACCACTTGATAGCAAGGACCTTGTCGGTGGACTTAAACTCAGTTTCTCCTCGTTTCAATTTTTTCTGCAGTTTTCGCATGTTGCGCCTATTCTTACGAACAGTGCCACATGCGGCTGTTCCATGGTTGTGAAGCCAGGTGTACCGGTATGAAATGAGCGTTAAGATACAAATGTGTCGTTAGGGAACATTTGTTGTGAACGAGCTTTAATTTTTTTTTGTTTGGTTGGTATGACATCATCATATGTTTTCATCGTGCGAACAATGTCGAATTTTGTACCAGAAAGTGATGATTTGCGGAAAGCATTAATTTTTTGTTTTCATTTAAAAAAAGGGCTGCAGAGTCGCATCGAATGCTTGTCAAGGCATATGGTGATCATGTTCTTTGAGACGCAACATGCAAAAGATGGTTTAAACGATACTGAAATAATGATTTTGATGTAAGAAATGAAGAACGTGAAATATCACCAAAAAAGCTCGAAGACGCCCAATTGCAAGCAATATTATATGAAGATGATACTTTGAGTCAGAAGCAAATGGCAGCAATGCTGAATGTTGCACAACAAACAATTTCTGACTGTTTGAAAGCTATGGGAAAGATCCAAAAGTGTGGAAAATGGGTGCCACATGAATTGAATGGAATACAGATGGAAAACCGAAAAACCATTTGTCAAATTTTGCTTCAAAGACATGAAAGAAAGTCAACTTTGCATCGAATTGTTACTGGCGATGAAAAATCGATTTATTTTAAGAATCCTAAACGGGAAAAATTATGGCTTAATACGGGACAACCATCAGCATCGACTGCTAAACCAGCATCGATTTGGCAAGAAGACAATGCTCTGTGTTTCGTGGGATCAGAAAGGTGTGGTGTATCATGAGCTTCTAAAACCCGGTGAAACTGTGAATACTAATCGCTATAGACAACAAATGATCAATTTGAAGTATGCATTGATCGAAAAAAGACCAGATGGGCCAGAAGACATGGCAAAGTAACTTTTTTACACGACAATGCACCTGAACACAAGGCAAAACTGGTTCAGGATACAATCAAAAGACTTGGCTGGGAGCTGCTACCCCACCCGCCGTATTCACCAGACTTGGCCTCTTCCGACTACCATTTGTTTTCATCAATGGGACACGCATTGGCTGAGGAACACTTCGATTCCTACGAAGAAGTCGAAAATTGGGTGTCTGATTGGTTTGCTTCAAAATACGAACATTTCTATTGGCGTGGTTTCCACAAATTGCCAGAAAGGTGGTCAAAATGTATAGAAAGCAATGGTCAGTACTTTGAATAAAATGTTTTTTCTTTTCAATTCAAAATTAGTGTTTCATTTTCAAAAGGAAACGCTCACTTCACACCGGTACACCTGGTAGAATATGACCCGGTTCCAAATATGGTCCCATAAGAGTTGCCACCACTTTTTCCCAAATTGTGGAACCCAATTTCTGTTGTTGTTCCTGTATATACAATACGAGGTGCATTCAAGTTCTAACGCCTGCGATTTTTTTTCTCCGGACTGGAAAGAGATAGAAACATGCACATTGTTTTAAAATGAGGCTGCGTTCATTGTCAATACGTCCCAGAGATGGCAGCACTGTACGGCAGATGGAATTTTACCGCCAGCGGCGAGAATGAGAACTGTTTTAAATACTTAAAATGGCGACGTTTCCCTTACTTGAACAGCGTGCAATCATTCGTTTTTTGAATTTGCGTGGTGTGAAACCAATTGAAATTCATCGACAGTTGAAGGAGACATGTGGTGATGGAATTATGGATGTGTCGAAAGTGCGTTCGTGGGTGCGACAGTTTAATGAAGGCAGAACATCGTGTGACAACAAACCGAAACAACCTCGGGCTCGCACAAGCCGGTCTAACGACACGATCGAGAAACTGGAGAGAATTGTTTTGGGGGATCACCGAATGACTGTTGAACAGATCACCTCCAGAGTTGGCATTTCTGTGGTTTCTGTGCACAAAATCCTGCATGACGACCTGAAAATGCGAAAAGTGTCATCCAGGTGGGTGCCACAAATGCTGACGGACGACCACATGGCTGCCCGTGTGGCATGTTGTCAAGCAATGTTGACGCGCAACGACAGCATGAATAGGACTTTCTTTTCGTCGGTTGTGACAATGGATGAGACGTGGATGCCATTTTTCAGTCCAGAAACAAAGCGCCAGTCAGCTCAATGGAAGCACACAGATTCACCGCCACCAAAAAAATTTCGGGTAACCGCCAGTGCTGAAAAAATGATGGTGTCCATGTTCTGGGACAGCGAGGGCGTAATCCTTACCCATTGCGTTCCAAAGGGCACTACGGTAACATGTGCATCCTACGAAAATGTTTTGAAGAACAAATTCCTTCCTGCACTGCAACAAAAACGTCCGGGAAGGGCAGCGCGTGCGCTGTTTCACCAAGACAACGCACCCGCACATCGAGCTAACGTTACGCAACAGTTTCTTCGTGATAACAACTTTGAAGTGATTCCTCATGCTCCCTACTCTCCTGACCTGGCTCCTAGTGACTTTTGGCTTTTTCCAACAATGAAAGACACTCTCCGTGGCCGCACATTCACCAGCCGTGCTGCTATTGCCTCAGCGATTTTACAGTGGTCAAAATAGACTCCTAAAGAAGCCTTCGCCGCTGCCATGGAATCATGGCGTCAGCGTTGTGAAAAATGTGTACGTCTGCAGGGCGATTACGTCGAGAAGTAACGCCAGTTTCATCGATTTCGGGTGAGTAGTTAATTAGAAAAAAAATCGGAGGCCTTAGAACTTGAATGCACCTCGTAAAATACCAAATATGTCCGCTATGACAATCACATAGTACAAATGTCTTCATTCGGAACCTATTTCGCTTGATTGGAATAAATTGCTTAAAAGACAATCGTCCATTGAACAGTAAGAGACTTTCATCCATACAAAGCTTGTGATGTGTGCGAAATGTATTATGAAACGTCTTACGAACTTTGTCAGCAGTCGTCTCAATTTTAAATAGACTGTCGCCTCCAGTACTCGCAGAGTTATCACTGAAGTGTAACATTATCAGAAGTATACAAAAATGGTCTCGTGACATAATTTCACTAACAACTAGTGTGTTCAGAAGTCTATCTCTGGACCATAATCACTTAATTTTAACTTCTTAACTTGCACCATTAGAAGGCAAATAGCAACAAAACGATACAGTTCCTCAAATCCAGTGTCTTTCCACTTTGGCAGTCGAGGATTCGCAGATTCTGTAGTATTTCTTCTGGTGCAAACTTAAAAACGATTTGTTTCGTCTACAGCAAATTGAAACAAATTCTCGAGACATAAATATCACAAAAATTGAAAGAATGCTTGGGTCAGTATTTAATTGACAGTTGTTCCTGAATTTGAGTCATCCAAGTAATGATTTAACGGCAGGAAATCGGTTTCTTTCCAGTCAAATGTGTAACTTGAGCACGCTCTTTTCCGAACCGTTTCACTGTCATTTTCTGATTCCACCGATTCAGAGGAAATGCTGACTGTAATTCTTGCTCTCCCCTCTGATGTAAAGGGCTGAGGACTGTAGTTTCGAGATTCTGTTGAAGACTCATCACTGCTAGCAACGTCAGATAATTCAAACTCATTGTCGGTCGTAGCGAGCGTATCCAGGATTTCTTTATGTGTGCAACCACGGCGACGTGACATTTCTAACGTAGAAAATAAGAAAACTGACGAAAACACAGGAATCTAAGTCGAATTCTGCCAAGAGGGAACACAGCAATAATCATATATGCACTTTCTAACTATACAGTCAGACCACTGAATAGCTACTGGAATAGCAGGGCGGAAAGACAGCTCTGCGTGTTTACACGTCTGTAAATCTCAGGTATCTGTGTACCGGCCGTTGTGGCAGAGTGGTTCTAGGCGCCTCAGTCCGGCACCGCGCGACTGCTACGGTCTCAGGTTCGAAGCCTGCCTCGGGCATGGATGTGTGTAACGTCCTTAGGTTAGTTAGGTTTAAGTAGTTGCTTGCTGATAACGGGGAGTAACATTCTGTAATCCTCATTGTGAATGGGGACATTGTCTACCCTACCTTCTAATTATTTTCTGGACTGTACCCGTCACACATAGTTTTACTCGAACGGCTTTTAAGTCGTAAATATAGACCGTAGTACTGTACTAGACACTAGTTGTCGTTTGAAAATTTGTTCTGATATTACATGGCCCTTCCTTTCTAGTTTATACCCGATCGTTATTGTTTTAACGAATCAGCTCCTGGTCGTAAATACAGTCGGAACAATTATACCAAGACACAGGTTGCTGTTAAGCAGACAGGTATCTGATGACCTCAGATGTTAAGTCCCACAGTGCTCAGAGGCATTTGAGCCATTTTTCAGGTATCTGTGACCCAGCGCGCCTAAAGTCGTCCCTAGCGGTGGAAAGGCCGGTGGCGCGGTACGCGTCAGCACGTCCTTAGCGCTGTAGGAAAGCCCCAAGCGCCGAGCTTGTGCACGCCAGGCGCGCCAGGGGAACGGCGAGGCATGACGAGTTGACACGTCCCCAGCAGTCAAAGGGTTAACTTGGTAGACTGTTCCATCTGGCACCACTAGCTCAAGGGTGGTATCGACTATCCTCTGGCGGCCCAGTTGCCAATATCTTTGAGGAAGAGTTGGTACCTGTGCGTTTTGTCCTCAGAAGAGGCGGTCACCAGGTCCGAGCGGCCGTAGCCACGAGTTACGCAAGGAGCCTGCGCAGAGTGAAGATACCGGAGTAGTTCACAGGGGTCAGCGTCGACTACCAGCAGCAGGCCAACATCCCGTTGGTTGGTTGGCATCATCGGTATCAGACGACGACCGCTCGTGGCCTAGCTGCCCTCTTCTACCTGACTTTCATCAGCACCACTCAGTAACTGCCGCGACGCACCGTGGATCCATGGAGCTGCTTGCTGATAGAGTAACATTCTGTAATCCTCATTGTGGTTGGGGTCATTGTCTACACTACCTTCAAATTATTTTATGGTCTGTAGCCGACCCTCAGAGTTTTACTCGGACGGCTTTTAAGTCGTAAATATAGACCGTAGAATTGTACTAGACACTAGTTGTCGTTTGAAAATTTGTTCTGATATTATATGGCCCTTCCTTTCTAGTTTATAGCCGATCGTTATTGTTTTAACGAATTAGCTCCTGGTCGGAAATACAGTCGGAACAATTATACCAAGACACAGGTTGCAATTTCTTGGTTGTAATTGCATTTGAGATAATCTGAACTACCTGTTGTACTAAGCTGTGCGTTCCTGTCATTGAAAGACCGGATCATTATTGGTGTACTTTTAACTGGATCTTGTGGTTCCGCCAAGTGAGTTCTCTTGTAATAAGTGCTCATACGTAATGTTTTAAAATGTTCCTAAGAGCGTCCTTCATAACTGAAAGCAATTTAACTTTTGACATATTAACAGTCAAATGTCAGCAGGGGTGTAGCCGGAATAAAATTTGTGAAAAGGCACAGGTTGAGATCCAGTCGCACCTTGGTTGCTGATTGAAATGAAAAGGTTGCTTTCTTTGAAGAAAGCCTTATCATTGTCATAAATGTTTCATAATTTTTTTAATCTATAAGCATCGATGCGCATCTTAACCGCGAACCTTGCGACATACAATGACCAAATTTAAAAAAGGCATCATCTGTTTGTGTAATTGAAGCACTGTTGTCGTCAATATTACTTTCAATGTTACTTTCATGTGTCCAGCCCGATAATGGGCTGGCTACAGGTCCGGGCTCTTGTAATTATTGTCATGTTCTTCTTGTTTTGATTTCTCTTGTAAATGCTTATTCATTTCACAAATTTGTTAATTTGCAAAGATAACCAATTTAGGATTATATATTGTTAAATAAACAGGTTGTGTGAAAAGAAAATTACATTGGTGGGTCCTCCCTTCCACGTTTTCCTTAATACCAGAAAATGCCACGTTTCTTTCTTAGCGGAAATGAAACTACACATATTCGTATGGAGCAAAAAACACAGGATTTGACAACAGCAGACAGGAGGCGTTTGATATGGTCCATTCTGTCATGGTTTTGTCTCTTGAAAAACGACCCAAGTCGTAGAGATCACCGACGGTCGAATGAAACGTTTCACCCCCGTATATCGAGGCATAGTTTAGTATGGAGGTGAATCTGTGACCGTTTGGATGGGATGTGTTTTCTGTACCAAAACTTTGGACCATTCAGTTACGTTACCGTGAGAGAAACCAGAATCGTTACTGCTACACCTATGAAGTCGGAACTGATGGTGTTCTGGTAAAGCGCGTGCCTGGAAACAAAACGTCAAGGGAAGGAATCTCAGCCTGACCACGGAATTTTCAGTTTTTCTTTAATCTATCCTTCCTCTTTCAGTGTTTTAAAAAACCGCCAGGAGTGACACGTGTTTCGGATTCCCTATTAAACCGTACAAACATGTCCATAGGGCTTAACGCACACGTTTCTAGTTTGAAGAACACTCAGGGGCCCTATCCCTAGTTCAGCTGCCATCTGATATTAATGCCACAGCAAATGTCGGGGACTAATTGGAACAGCGATCACCATGATCGCACCTGGGTAGCTCTGCGGGATATAATCATCAATGAGTTCGTTCTGCCCGATGTGGCGTACCTGAAGAAACATGTGTACTCTATTCCTCTGCCAACTGGGTCCACCCCAAGACTGGATGTGCTGTTACACGGTACTAATGTAATGTCTCCTGCGGGTAATTACTTCTTTCTAAAATATGACAGTGCGTCAGTGGCACGTGTGCGTGTTTATTTCCTTTTACATTCCTGATACGTGCCATGCGACGAGAAAATCAGGAGTCCATATACATATATTTCACATATCTGGAACGATTTCAGCCAAGCTTGGTATATAGCACTTATCGTATGGAAAGAATCGCTCTGGTGCTAAAAATCAACTGCCCATCAAAGCGATGGGGGTGAGGATAGAAAAAGAGCGTAGAGATATTTCGTCCAGCATGAAAATACTTCGTGACTTGCAACAAAATTCAAACATAATTTGCAAACTCTTACGAAGCTTTATGTAACTGAAATTCCCACTGAATAATGAACGGAGAAACCTTTATCGTTTACTCATTCTCACTGTTCATGCACTAAAACTGGCGCATCTGCCATGACGTTTATTTTTATTATTTCTTTACTAGTAATTTTATTCGCAACAAACCTTGCATACAGTAATCACATACACCACTGAAAGCACCTGCCGAATAATATAACTGTACGACACAACGTTAACGAGGTATGACGTCACAAACATGGAGATGAATGAAAACCTGGCGCATCAAGCTTGACGTATTAATTTTGAACTTGTAAAATGCTTGAAAAACTGCGGCATCACGCATGATGTTAAAATTTATGACTGTTTGCTGCTGACTCTATTTGAAACACATTTAGCAGACAGTATGTGCATATTCAGTAGAATATGTGTACAAAAATATATCGTTGTTTGCCACTCAGTTCACGAGACATGACAACATGAACACCGAGTTCTGTAAAAACGAAACTGCTGGGCGAAATTTGCTAGCGATACAGTTGAACCATGTGTACAGACATGTGTTAAATCTGTAAAATATATGTGACATGCGCATTGTCTGCAAAGCAAAGGGTAAAAACATCATCCAATTCCGCTGGATCGATTTCAACCAAACTGTTATCTGAAAAGAAATACTGTGGTGGTAAAACCCAGCAACCTCTTACTGAGATAGGTGTGGTAACGTGAAGAGAGAATGAAAAGGGAGGAGACTATAACAATACCTCCACTGACAGTTCATTAGTTCAAAAATTATCACGTCGCGCACTCAAAGTATGATCTTTTTATTGATCAACTAAAAGGTGTTTGATGTTGCAGGTATTGCTACATTTATTGATTACAGTCACTGAAGAAATTTAACAATAATATCACTTATCTTGTATTTGCAATGCAATGACGATCTCGCTCTGGCTTTGGCTCATAATTAACAATGTTGTCTAGGTAGCATGACTATCGCTGTTGATGCGAAAGGCACTTGGATGTTTATTACGCCGACTTGAAGAACTGACGAAGACAATCTTTCAGGATTAATTTGATGATTTATGTTTTTCATTGCAATGTGCTTCATACTTTTTTAAACAATGGTCACTTGAAAATAATTCTTGACACTCACTATCCACAAATATTCACAATTATTAAACTTTTTATACTTTCGCATGTTCAAAACATTACTTCATCATACAATTTCGCAGCCGTTACTGCTCTTAATAAAACTCACAACATTTTTGATTGCCCACAACTCAAACTCATCTTTTCATTTCCAACACAAAGTCAAGACTGTTCATATTCAACACAAAACTTGACTACTCTGTACGCTTCCGCGCCAAAAGTCACAAACCAGCATCAAATATAACAATAAGTACAAAGATATTCACACTAGATATTATATCGATTTCAACATCTCAAAATATCGACGTACATTCATATAAAAATGAAACGGAATTTGAATAGAGTGAAAAATATGAGACACTACGTAGAAATATATTCAATAATCTACGGTATCGAGAAATAGGGTTGGCGGGTGGTAATGGTTTCTCAAATAAAGAACCCTGACAAGACGAGCATACAGAAAGGGGGAAGGAGGATATGGACACAGATAGGGAAAGGAGGAGATAGAGAAATGTGTAAGGAGGAAATGGCAGAGTTAAGGAAGGCAAGGAGACAAAAGAGAAAAGAGAAGGAGACGGATAGAGACAGGAAAGAGGAGGAGATGAACAGAGAGATGGAGAAGATGGGTGGAGAGAGGAAGAGGAAGAGATGTACAAAGGGGGAAAAAATTAAAATTTGTGGTAAGGTCCTATGGGACCAAACAGCTGAGGTCACCGGTCCCTAGGCTTACACATTACTTAATCTAACTTAAACTTTCGCTTAGGACAACACACTCACCCAAGCCCGAGGGGCGGCCTCGAACCTCCGGCGGGGGGGGGGGGGGGGGGGGGGGGGGGGAACCACGTGAACTGTGACAAGAGGCCCAGACTGCCCGGCGATCCCACTGGCACAAAGGGGAAAAAAGCGAATCGAAAGAGAAGGGAGGAACGGGTGGACTGAGAAAGGGGGCAGGCGGAGATGGACAAGACAGAGGAGAGGAAGAGATTGACAGGAGTTGAGTAGAGGGAAGGGAGAGAAGGAGATGGATAAAGGTAAGAGGAAGCGAGGGAAAGAAAAAGGAGGAGGAGGAGAAGAAGAAGGACAACGAGAGGAGTGAAGAAAGAGATGAGGAAAGAGATGGATAGGAGAAGATACAGGGGATGAGAAGGAAGTGATGGAGGAGGAGTCTGACTTAGAGGGGGAGCAGGAGATGCACAGGGGAATAGAAAGAGGTGGACAGAGAGAGGGGGGGGGAGAAGGAGATGGGTAGTGAGATGCGGAAGGAGGAGATTTTATAATGGGAGATGAGAATAAATAGCTATCCAGGCATTTTCGGGTACTCAGCTAGTAGTAAATGAATAAATAAACTAATTTTAACGCTGAAACTTTAATATTATTTCGACATATTTATTAATTACCCCAACCCATGTAGGAACTTGTTAACAGAGAAAAATGCCGCCAAATTTTTCGAATGAAACCTTCGTCTGTCCGCATGGTTCAAAGACGTGCTGCAAATAATTCGTCGCGTCAGGCAGCCTGTTTACGACAGAGGCATGAAGGGCGTGACGCCGTGCACTGGCCGCACGCTCCGCTGCACCGACACCCGCGACAAACCCGCGACACACCTGCTGGCCGCAGCGAGGCGAGAGGCGGCGCCAGCTTTTCCGCTTTTCCGGCTGCGCGCCTCTGTTATTTCCCATTTTCGCGTTAACAGCTCCGACACGCGCGCAGCGGGTGGCAGTGCAGCGCCTTTTCGCCAAACACGCGAAATATAAAATGGAACAGCTACAGCGCGTAGCGGAGAGCGCTTACACGCTGGAATAAATAGTTCGTCGTTTTAAATCATTTCGACTCGTTTTGCTTCACTTAAGCCAATAAACCGCTCTAAAACTGTTATTTCTGTAGGCACTCGCGACAACAAATGACCGAGTCGGCACCAAGTGATGTATGCGAACCGGGAGCCCATTCAAATGCACACCACTGCCGTGCGCAGAGGCAGCACAATCGAACGTCGCTTTCCTGTAACAATGTGTACAGGACGCGAGACAACAAAGAATGTTGTGAAGAATATCACCTGTATTATAGATTAACGGCAACTTGTCGATAGCAACCACTTCAGTGTTTCCGAAATCAACGCCTATTGTGACTGTTTCCATAGTAATAGTACATAAAAAAGAAAGAAACTCAGTCTTACGAAGATCTCATTGCCATTAGTACCTTCCGGTAGCTTGTAAAAAGTCGTTTCCCCAACTATTGACAAACGTGGAGCACGGATCTGATTTCGTTGCTGGGCCTGTGGCATTTGATGAACATGATGTTACCATTTCGACCTTGCCTCAAAACAGATGAGTATAGAATGGCGGCATCCCAGCTCCCTGGTCGAACAAACGCCCCTCTGACTCGAAGACGAGAAAAGTGATCCTCAGCCCTTCTTCCACGAAAAAGGATCTCTTCTGATCCACTGACTACGACGGAGTGTCACAGTTAACGCTGACGAGTACTCTAACACGTTACTGGGGCTCAAACAATGATTCAAGAACAAGTATGAGGGTAAACTTTCGAGTGGGGTAGTAATTCTCGAGCCCAACATTAAGGCACATGTGACCAAAAAGACCCTCGAACTCTTTTGAAGGGAGGTCCAGGAACAGCGTCCTTACAGCCCCTATGTCTCAAGCATACCTTTTGCCCTTTTGAAAAATCTCTGAAAGGTTAGACATCGCCTATGACAAGGAAGTGAAGAACACCTTGGAATACTGGATGTGTCAGTAGCCCATGAGTTTCTGCACTGAAGCCATTCACTCCCTTCCTACGTGCTGGTATCGGTATCAATTTCAGTGGCAGTTATGTGTAGTCAGACTCTAATAATAATAATGTTATTAAAATTTATTTACTTGTAATTGTGGCCTGCTTTTGATTTGGTCACATTCTATATTGCGTATCTACATTTTAAGACAAAAGTAAACATCAGCGCATCAGAAGGAATTATCCAAGAGGAACGGAAATCGGTAGATACGATGTACATGTACAGGCAGACAAATGATGGAAATTTCAGAAAAACTGAATGATTTGTTTAAGAGCAAGAGCTTCACAAATTGAGCAAGTCAATAACGCGTTGCTTCACCTCTGGCCCCTACGCAAGCAGTTGTTCGAGTTGGCATTGATTGACACAGTTGTTGGATAACCTCCTGAGGGATGCTGTATGAAATTAAGAGTACAGGACAGCGGTACGTCGACGATATTCTTCGGCCCGTTTCGTTGCCCCTCATAGGAACCATCCTGAGCTTACATTTGAGGAAGATAATGCCCGTCCGTAAAGAGATAGAGTTTGTTCTGCTTGTCTTTGTGCTTGCCAAACCCTACCTTGGCCAGCAAGGTGATCGGATCTCTCTCCGAGTGAGAACCATTCGCGCTTTATGGGAAGAGCCCTCCAATCCTCTCTAGATCTTGACGATCTAGCGCGACAACTGGACAGAATTTGGCACGATATCCCTCAAGATCCATCCCCAGCCGAATACCTGCTCGGATAAGAGCCAGAGATGGACGAACGCCTTACTGACTTGCTCAGTTGGTGAAGTTCTTCTTCTTGAATAAATCATCCAATTTTTGTGAAACGGTTATAATTTTTTTATGTGCATGTACACCACATCTATCGACTTACATACCATTCAGATAATTCCTCCCGGTGTATGTCTATCTTTTTTTACTTAGAGTGTATGCATGTATGCAAGTTCCACATCTCCTCCTGAGTTACAGGATCGACTTAAGCCAAACTTGGTACAAATATCACTTACTATCGGGAAAGAAGCGGTGCTGTGACAAGAACCATATACCTCCAAGACGAATCAATAGGGATGAGAGTGGAATGAAAATATGGTGACGTGGAAGTATAACTCAGGAACATCGGAAGCAATTTAGACCAAATTTGGTGTATTCATGATTAGTTGTATGTGTTATTTGTATGATTATTTGTATAATGATACTGTGGAAAATATGCAGGCACCACTCTTAACAGCGTTATCGCGAGGAGGGGTGGCGGGAGGCCTCGGAAATCCTTGACAGTAAAAATGTTCAACAACCATCAAAGTATCCAATCCATGTCTTCGGACAGAGTTCCAGCCCTTGGTGTGGGGAGGGGCAAGTGGGAGGACAGTGACGTATCAGCATATTTCTGTAACATTTGAAACAATTTTATCAAACTTCGTAACCCTAACATCTATGTAGCTAAGGTAAGGATAAAAAGGCGTGAAGTAAAGTCATAATTAAGAAAATCCTGGAGTAATTTCAACGAAATTTGGCGGATACGTGATTCATTGCCAGTGTATAAATAACGCTGGTATAATAAGTGCTAATAATCATTAGCAACGCTACACACGCACCGTGGATTTTCACAAAAAATACCGCCTTGAAACCCTCAAGGAAGTATTCAAAAAACACGCCACACAGCTATACAGGAACTCGAGACACTCGAGGAATCCTTTCGTCCTTACTCTGGGAAACTACGATCTCAATCGTAGGTGGAAGCACATCCGGCCAAAGACACTACTAGCTAGGGCATAACCACCTACGGCAAGCTAACATACACCAACAAGCGACAATCCTCGGCAAGCCCCTGCATATCAGCAACGGTGACTGGTAATTACCAGCTGCTATTAGAGCCGACCACCAGGCCACAGCAGGGAAACCAACGAGCTCGCCCACTGACGCACAAACAATTCGACCACATCACCCTACACTGTGCATCCAATGCATGAGCTATCGGACACAAAAACTATGATGAATCTAACTGTTGCTGATTGCTGACGCTGTTACAGAGTCAACACCGGCACCCAGCGGCAGCCGCCGAGTAACAGTACCGTACAACGTCAAAGTTACCAACATACATGATACCCACTACTAACAAAGCCTACCCTTGTATGACCTATCGCAGGCAGCACTGCATCCGCTACTGTTTTTACCACCCGACCTAACTATCGCAGAGGTTTTTTCCTTTGGCTCTTGCCTTGGCACTCTTTTTTTCCCTCTGCTCTTCAAACCGCTACCCTTCGTTCGACTTCGATCCAATGTATCTCCAGATGAGAGCGTATTAATGGTTAACCTTAACCAAACGTACGCAAACATCGCAAAACCCTCATCCTGCGACACCTCACTTTAGTGAAAACTAACCCTTATGCAGAGACAGCAGTAGACCTTTTGAGTTGGCCATCATGCCGGTGTGGTGTGGAGGGGATCCATTTCTATTTAAAATGCTGACATCGTCTGTGGGTGACACGTAAAAATGTTCGAAAACTATCTGTGAGTTTTTCAGGAATATAAAGAGCACTTCAGTTTTTAGCGTTTTGTTTCTACAGGGTGTTTCAAAAATGACCGGTATATTTGAAACGGCAATAAAAACTAAACGAGCAGCGATAGAAATACACCGTTTGTTGCAATATGCTTGGGACAACAGTACATTTTCAGGCAGACAAACTTTCGAAATTACAGTAGTTACAATTTTCAACAACAGATGGCGCTGCAAGTGATGTGAAAGATATAGAAGACAACGCAGTCTGTGGGTGCGCCATTCTGTATGTCGTCTTTCTGCTGTAAGTGTGTGCTGTTCACAACGTGCAAGTGTGCTGTAGACAACATGGTTTATTCCTTAGAACAGAGGATTTTTCTGGTGTTGGAATTCCACCGCCTAGAACACAGTGTTGTTGCAACAAGACGAAGTTTTCAACGGAGGTTTAATGTAACCAAAGGACCGAAAAGCGATACAATAAAGGATCTGTTTGAAAAATTTCAACGGACTTGGAACGTGACGGATGAACGTGCTGGAAAGGTAGGGCAACGCGCAGCTAGTGCAGCAGGTGATCAACAGCGGCCTCGGGTTTCCGTTCGCCGTGTTGCAGCTGCGGTCCAAATGACGCCAACGTCCACGTATCATCTCATGCGCCAGAGTTTACACCTCTATCCATACAAAATTCAAATGCGGCAACCCCTCAGCGCCGCTACCATTGCTGCACGAGAGACATTCGTAAGACATTCGTAACGATATAGTGCACAGGATTGATGACGGCGATATGCATGTGGGCAGCATTTGGTTTACTGACGAAGCTTATTTTTACCTGGACAGCTTCGTCAATAAACAGAACTGGCTCATATGGGGAACCGAAAAGCCCCATGTTGCAGTCCCATCGTCTCTGCATCCTCAAAAAGTACTGGTCTGGGCCGCCATTTCTTCCAAAGGAATCATTGGCCCATTTTTCAGATCCGAAACGATTACTGCATCACGCTATCTGGACATTCTTCGTGAATTTGTGGCGGTACAAACTGCCTTAGACGACACTGCGAACACCTCGTGGTTTATGCAAGATGGTGCCCGGCCACATTGCACGGCCGACGTCTTTAATTTCCTGTATGAGTATTTCGATGATCGTGTGATTGCTTTGGGCTATCCGAAACATACAGGAGGCGGCGTGGATTGGCCTCCCTATTCGCCAGACATGAACCCCTGTGACTTCTTTCTGTGGGGACACTTGAAAGACCAGGTGTACCGCCAGAATCCAGAAACAATTGAACAGCTGGAGCAGTACATCTCATCTGCATGTGAAGCCATTCCGCCGTTGTCAAAGGTTTCGGGTAATTTCATTCAGAGACTACGCCATATTATTGCTACGCATGGTGGATATGTGGAAAATTTCGTACTATAGAGTTTCCCGGACCGCAGCGCCATCTGTTGTTGAAAATTGTAACTACTGTAATTTCGAAAGTTTGTCTGCCTGAAAATGTACTGTTGTCCCAAGCATATTGCAACAAACGGTGTATTTCTATCGCTGCTCGTTTAGTTTTTATTGCCGTTTCAAATATACCGGTCATTTTTGAAACACCCTGTAAGTTGAAATAAATATCCCTTTGAAAACTCCTCGACTTTTGATTAAAACCCAGTCTCTTGCCATTAAAAAAAAATAAAAAAGTGGGGATCGTGAGTGAATGTGAAGAAATGAAATGAAATACTTAACAATTACATAATTAAAAAGTGTTTGTGCCATTGTCACTGGTAAAAAGTTGAAACACTGCCAATTTCTACCCAGGCAGAATTATAAGTTTTCGGAATTCACACACTACTGCAGAGCAAAATTCGCTACAGTCACCGATAAAATAAGTGTGCAAATATGTGTGAATTATGTTAAATACACTCCTGGAAATTGAAATAAGAACACCGTGAATTCATTGTCCCAGGAAGGGGAAACTTAATTGACACATTCCTGGGGTCAGATACATCACATGATCACACTGACAGAACCACGGGCACATAGACACAGGCAACAGAGCATGCACAATGTCGGCACTAGTACAGTGTATATCCACCTTTCGCAGCAATGCAGGCTGCTATTCTCCCATGGAGACGATCGTAGAGATGCTGGATGTAGTCCTGTGGAATGGCTTGCCATGCCATTTCCACCTGGCGCCTCAGTTGGACCAGCGTTCGTGCTGGACGTGCAGACCGCGTGAGACGACGCTTCATCCAGTCCCAAACATGCTCAATGGGGGACAGATCCGGAGATCTTGCTGGCCAGGGTAGTTGACTTACACCTTCTAGAGCACGTTGGGTGGCACGGGATACATGCGGACGTGCATTGTCCTGTTGGAACAGCAAGTTCCCTTGCCGGTCTAGGAATGGTAGAACGATGGGTTCGATGACGGTTTGGATGTACCGTGCACTATTCAGTGTCCCCTCGACGATCACCAGTGGTGTACGGGCAGTGTAGGAGATCGCTCCCCACACCATGATGCCGGGTGTTGGCCCTGTGTGCCTCGGTCGTATGCAGTCCTGATTGTGGCGCTCACCTCCACGGCGCCAAACACGCATACGACCATCATTGGCACCAAGGCAGAAGCGACTCTCATCGCTGAAGACGACACGTCTCCATTCGTCCCTCCATTCACGCCTGTCGCGACACCACTGGAGGCGGGCTGCACGATGTTGGGGCGTGAGCGGAAGACGGCCTAACGGTGTGCGGGACCGTAGCTCAGCTTCATGGAGACGGTTGCGAATGGTCCTCGCCGATACCCCAGGAGCAACAGTGTCCCTAATTTGCTGGGAAGTGGCGGTGCGGTCCCCTACGGCACTGCGTAGGATCCTACGGTCTTGGCGTGCATCCGTGCGTCGCTGCGGTCCGGTCCCAGGTCGACGGGCACGTGCACCTTCCGCCGACCACTGGCGACAACATCGATGTACTTGGAGACCTCACGCCCCACGTGTTGAGCAATTCGGCGGTACGTCCACCCGGCCTCCCGCATGCCCACTATACGCCCTCGCCCAAAGTCCGTCAACTGCACATACGGTTCACGTCCACGCTGTCGCGGCATGCTACCAGTGTTAAAGACTGCGATGGAGCTCCGTATGCCACGGCAAACTGGCTGACACTGATGGCGGCGGTGCACAATTGCTGCGCAGCTAGCGCCATTCGACAGCCAACACCGCGGTTCCTGGTGTGTCCGCTGTGCCGTGCGTGTGATCATTGCTTGCACAGCCCTCTCGCAGTGTCCGGAGCAAGTATGGTGGGTCTGACACACCGGTGTCAATGTGTTCTTTTTTCCATTTCCAGGATTGTATATTGTATATTTACAAATGAGTGAAATATACACTAACGCAAAAAATCACAACTCCAAAAAAATAAATAATGAAGTTTAGGAATACATGTGTCTAGGTAACATACTTAAGTGATTAACATTGTAAGATCAGAGGTTAAGATAAGCGCCAGGTAAGCCATTGGAAATATGAATGCTGGTATAACATTAACCGGTTTAAACGCGAGAATGTTGAATGTATGCAAGGGAACGTGCATACATTGTGTTTTACAGTTGCTGCGGTTAGTTTGTGGGATGGAATTCCATGCCTGTTGCACTCTGTCGGTCAATACAGGTGCGGTTAATGCTGTTTGCAGACGACGCTAGAGATGTCTTTCGATGATGTCCCATATGTGCTCGACTGGAGACATATCTGGTGATCGAGCAGGCAAAGGCATCGTGTCGACACTCTGTAGCATATTGGGTTACAAGAGCGGTGTATGGGTGAGCGTTATCCTGTTGGAAAACGCACCCAGGAATGTTCTTCGTGAATGGCAGTGCAACAGATCGAATCACAAGACTGACGTACAAATTTGCCTTCAGGATATATGGGATAACCACGAGAGGGCCCCTTCTGTCATACGAAATAGCGTCCCAGACCATAGTTCCAGGTGCAGGTGTCTACCACGCAGACAGGTTGGTTGCATATCCTCACCAGGTCTCATTCTAACCAACATACGCCCATCACTATCACCGCAGCAGAACCAGTTTTCATCATAAAACACACAATAGACCTCCAACTTTCCCTCTGATGAGCTAACGTTTGACACCACTGAAGTCGCTAATGGCGGAGCTTTTGGGTCAGTGGAATGCACGCTACAGGGCGTCTCGCTCAGAGCTGCCCTTGAAGTAACCGATTTGTTGTGTCACTGTGGTTTCAACTGCTGCTCAGATTGCTGCTGCAGATGAAATACGATGCGCCAGAGTCATACAACGATCTTCCCTCTCGGTATTGAGACGTGACCGTCTGAAGCTGATCTCCTTGCGACTGTACATTCTCGTGACCACCTCTGCAAGCAGTCGTGCAGCACTGTAGAATGGCTACATTCCTGCTAAGTCTTTCTGCAATAGAACAGGAGGAGCACGTACCTTCTTGTAGCCCTATTAAACGACATCGTTCAAACACAGTGTGGTGCTGGTAACGAAACCTTAGTCTCCTGAAAGGCATTCTGACTAAAATCTACTAACCACGTCGAATCTCAAAGGTAACTAACGCTCAAGACCGTTGCAGCCTGTATTTAAAGCAAACCAGATTTTCATCTTCATAGCGGCGCTACTACAGCCACTCTTATGCAGTAGACGCAAAATTCGAAATAACATCATCTTTCAGATGTGGAATCACGCCTATCAGTCTTCATTTACGTCCCATAACTCCTTCTTTTTGTGTGATTTTTTTATCCGTCGGTGTATGTGAAACATATATACAAGGGCGAAGCTACGGGTAGAAAGCTACTATATACCGGGTGATCAAAAAGTCAGTATGAATTGGAAAACTTAATAAACCACGGAATAATGCAGATAGAGAGGTAAAAATTGACACACATGCTTGGAATGACATGGGTTTTTATTAGAACAAAAAAAAAATACAAAGTTCACAAAATGTCCGACAGATGACGCTGGACAGCAAAACATCAGTGACTGCGCATGAGAGTCGTGTATAAAAGGAGCTGTAATGAGAGAGAGAATCAGATGCGCCAGCAGTCGCAGCATGTTGACGTTACCTGAAAAGGCGCTTTTAGTGAAGCTGTATTATCAGAATGGAGAATGTGTTATTTCAGCATTACGATCCTATCGCCATAGGAAGGGGACTCGAATGGGTAATGGTCCATTGACAAATGCAGCTGTGGCGAGAATGATTTCGAAGTTCGAAGCCACGGGTTGCTTAGACGATGGACTCCATAGTGGCCGACCGAGCACAAGGCGTAATGCTGCTGAGACAGTTCAGGAAGAAATGGAGACTGTAGCGGGTTCGTCTATGCACGGGGAAGTCAGCGCTCGTGCAGCCGCACGTCGCACCGGCATTCCATGCACTACTGTTTGGTTGGCACTTAGACGTACCCTCCGATGCTATCCGTACAAACTCCATCGGCATCGTGAACTTTTACCTGGCGATTTAGTGAAGCGGAGGGCATTTGCGGTATGGGTGTTTCAAAAGATGGCGGAAAATGACAATTGGTTGAGTAACGTGTTGTGGACCGACGAAGCTTATTTCACGCTCCGAGGGTCTGTCAACGACCACAACTGCAGAATTTGGGCTACCGAAAATCCTAGATCTGTTGTGGAAACTCCATTGCACGACGAGAAAGTCACGGTATGGGTTGGATTTACTACCTCTACCGTTATCGGGCATTTTTTCTTCGAGTAAATGCGTGATTCTGGTTTTGTAACTGCTACCGTGACAGGTGAGAGGTACGCCGATATGTTACAGAATCGCATCATCCCCAGCCTGGCTGATAAACACCTGCTGGAACGTATGATGTTTATGCAGGATAGCGCTCCACCCCATACTGCTAGGTGCGTGAAAGATCTCTCGCGCACGTCGTTTTGTGATGATCGTGTGCTCAGCCGCCACTTTCGTCATGCTTGGCCTCCCAGGTCCCCAGACCTCAGTCCGTGCGATTATTGGCTTTGGGGTTACCTGAAGTCGCAAGTGTATCGTGATCGACCGACATCTCTAGGGATGCTGGCAGAGAACATCCGACGCCAATGCCTCATCATAGCTCCGGACATGCTTTACAGTGCTGTTCACAACATTATTCCTCGACAACAGCTATTGTTGAGGAATGATGGTGGATATATTAAGCATTTCCTGTACAGAACATCATCTTTGCTTTGTCTTACTTTGTTATACTAATTATTGCTATTCTGATCAGATGAATCGCCATCTGTCGGGCATTTTCTGAACTTTTGTAATTTTTTGGTTCTAATAAAACCCCATGTCATTCCAAGCATTTGTGTCAATTTGTACCTCTCTATCTACATTATTCCGTGATTTATTGAGTTTTCAAATTTATACTGACTGTGTTGGAAAAGACCAAATTCAGAAACGAAAGAGACTGGAAAGACATGACGGGAAACTGATTAAAGCGAGATATACTTGTCTCCGCTTGACGCTCTGCTGGAGGATTCCTCATCTCACTACAATGGACAAATTAGCTGGATAAATGCGACCGAGACTTTCAGATTTCATTGTGTCATTAGAGAAGTACAAATTAAACGTCGTGGAGAGGGATGTAGGAAGCAGACCTTGCAGCTGGCCACAAATTTATGCTGATGAACTTCCTGCCAGGGTGCGGTGGTATTCGTGATGGACGACCAGCGCCGACGAGTGAAACAAGTGCCAGTGCCATAAAATGGCTGCCACGCGCCGGCAGCGGGCGCGGCGTGTCCCCGGCTCATTACTGAGTGCAGTCCGCCATTAACTGCACGCCCCGCACCTGCGTCCCGCACACATTCGCTACCCTTTCACGGCGTAATTAGCGAAACAAAAACCGAAGCACTCTCGCCCTGCAACTAAACTGTTACATGGAAATCTCGGCAGCGAGCACAGCGCAGTTGTTCTGCTGCATAAGCGCAGTTACCTCGTAAAATACGTGAACAGTTATCACATAGCTACCTGCCGAATTTACTTCAATATTTAATCAAAGTGGCCGTTCGCATTAAAGAAAAACAAAAAAAACCAATTAACAATAACGTAGTCACAATGCCACTTACAAGGAACGCCAATTAGTAAAAAAAACGCTATAATTGTTAATACTACGATTTAATGTAGCGCGCTAACATGGGTAGCGTATGTGTAGTATACAGGGCGATCCATTGATCGTGACCGGGCCAAATATCTCACGAAATAAGCGTCAAACGAAAAAACTACAAAGAACGAAACTTGTCTAGCTTGAAGGGGGCAAACCAGATGGCGCTATGGTCGGCCCGCTAGATGGTGCTGCCATAGGTCAAACGGATATCAACTTTGTTATTTTTTAAATAGGGATCCCCATTTTTTATTATGTATTCGTGTAGTACGTAAAGAAATTTGAATGTTTTAGTTGGACCACTTTTTTCGCTTTGTGATAGATGGCGCTGTAATAGTCACGAACATATGGCTCACAATTTTAGATAAACAGTTGGTAACAGGTAGGTTTCTAAATTAAAATACAGAACGTAGGTGAGTTTGAACATTTGATTTCGCTTGTTCCAATGTCATACGTGTACCATTGGGAACTTATCACTTCTGAGAGTGCATGCTGTTACAGCATGGTTACCTGTAAATACCACATAAATGCAATAGATGCTCAAAATGATGTCAGTCAACCTCAATGCATTTGGCAATACGTGTAACGACATTTCTCTCAACAGCGAGTAGCTCGCCTTCAGTAATGTTCGCACATGCACTGACAATGCGCTGACGCATGTTGTCAGGCGTTGTCGGTGGATCACGATAGCAAATATCCTTCAACGTTCCCCACTAAAGAAATCCGGCGACGTCAGATCCGGTGAACGGGCGTGCCATGGTATCGTGCTTCGACGACCAATCCACCTGTCATGAAATATGCTATTCAATACTGCTTCAACCGCATGTGAGCTATGTGCCGGACATCCATCTTGTTGGAACTACATCGCCATTCTGTCATGCAGTGAAACATCTTGAAGTAACATCGGTAGAGCATTACGTAGGAAATCAGCATACATTGAAGCATTTAGGTTGCGATCGATAAAATGGGGGCCAATTATCCTTCCTCCCGTAATGCCGCACCACACCTTAACCCCCCGAAGGTCGCTGATGTTCCACTTGTCGCAGCCATTGTGGATTGTCTGTTGCCCAATAGAGCATATTATGCCGGTTTCCGTTACCGCTGTTGGTGAATGACGCTTCGTCGCTAAATAGAACGCGTGCAAAAAATCCGTCATCATCCCGTAATTTCTATTCTGCCCAGTGGCAGAACTGTGCACAACGTTCAAAGTCGTCGCCATGCAATTCCTGGTGCATAGAAATATCGATGTTGATGTAGCTGTGGTGGCACCGCCAGACACCACACTTGCTAGGTGGTAGAATTTAAATCGGCCGCGGTCCGTTAGTATACGTCGGACCCGCGTGTCGCCACTATCAGTGATTGCTGACCGAGCGCCACCACACGGCAGGTCTAGAGAGACTTCCTAGCACTCGCCCCAGTTGTACAGCCGACTTTGCTAGCGATGGTTCACTGACAAATTACGCTCTCATTTGCCGAGACGATAGTTAGCATAGCCTTCAGCTACGTCATTTGCTACGACCTAGCAAGGCGCCATTATCAATTGCTATTTATCTTGTGATGCATGTACCGTCAGACCGATGTTCACCAATTATGGATTAAAGTTATGTATTCCAGAAGCTACGTACCTTTTGTGCTAGTCTCAAGACATTGTCCTGTTCCAGACCTCACTCCAGCCTGTGTGAGCTAAACGCGTGCCCTTCGGCCTCCCGTCCTAGTGGATTGGCTGTCTTGCCAGTCCACAAAAGTAGCATTCTCAACACCGACGTTTTTGAGATTCCCGATTCTCGCGCAGTTTTTCTGCTACTGATGTGCGGATTAGCCGCGACAGCAGCTAAAACATGCCCGTTGGGCATTTTGATCACAATAGCCATACATCAACACGGTATCGATCTTTTCCGCAATTGGTAAACGATCCATTTTAACACGGGTAATGTATCAAGAAGCAAATACCGTTCGCACTGGCGGAATGTTACTTTATACCACGTACTTATACGTTTGTGACTATTGCAGCGCCATCTATCACAAAGCGAAAAAAGTGGTCCAACTAAAACATTCATATTTCCTTACGTACTACACGAATATGTAATACAAAATGGGGGTTCTAATTTAAAAAAAAATCGCAGTTGTTATCCGTTTGACCTATGGCAGCGCCATCTAGCGGGCCAACCATAGCGCCATCTAGCGGGCCAACCATAGCGCCATCTGGTTTCGCCCTTCAAGCTAGACGAGTTTAGTTCTTTGTAGTTTCTTCGTTTGATGCTTATTTCGTGAGATATTTGTCCCAGTCACTATCAATGGGCTACCCTGCATACACGGTTCAGTCACATCAATGCGACTACCGGCTATGTTCGACGTTAATGTGCAGTAACCACTCTCAGACTGTAACTGCCACCACAAGCATTGGAGGGTATATAAAATGCGTGCAGGGTACGCAGAAAAAAGTAACGTCGTTGTCGTAAAGTGGAAATAGAGCGATGTTTCTGTCGCCAAAAAGGACGTGATCGCTGGCTTTCGGGCCAAGAATGAAACTATTGCCGAACAGTAAACTGTTCGCGTGCCGCCATGATTAAAATGTACAGTGCATGGCAAAATGGCGCTGACCGAAACTCGGTGCCGAGCCAACTATGGATGCCATAGATGACACGAGTGAAAGATGGCTGCGGAGGTGTGTACCGGCGAATAGACGTGCAATTGTTGAGCAACTGATCACCCAAATGAATCATGGGGCTGCCACATTGCCTCCCCATCCAACGTTCGAATGTTTCTGCTGTGTACGAGACTCCGCAGCAGCAGTCTGGTTCGTGCACCCATGCTGACTGCTGTTCACTGGCGACGAAGGCTGTAATTTGCACGTCAATACCGCAACCGGACGTCCACTGAGTCGCAATAGGTGGCCTTTTCAGATGAATCACGTTTTATGCTCCATCGGTCAGAGGGCCGTTGTGGCGCATTGCGTGCAACATCTGATAGCAAGCAAGGAGGGAGCATCACGGTCTGGGGAATGTTTTCAGTGCATTCCCTGCGTCATCTGTCATTATGTACGGCACAGTGTATCTAAAATAGTATGCATCTAACCCTGGGGACCACGCCCTCCCCTATACGCTGTTTTCTTTACCTCGGCCTGTTAGCATCTACCAGCAGGACAACACAATGTGACACATAGCTGTCAGTATATATGCGTGATAAGAGGATGAGTTTACCGTACACCCCTAGTCACCAAACTCTCAGGATATAAATCCAGTCGAGAATCTATGGGCCCACCTCGCCGTGGATTCTCAACCGAGAAAATCTAGGAGTAGGTGGGTACGGCAGTGGAGTCGACATGACCCCATATCCCTGTCGGTACTGTAAGTAGGCTGTTTAGGTTTTTATATTGGTAACGCCACGTAGCGCCCTGTATGAAAATCACTGACCGTGCTGTGTGCAGTCTGTGGCTGGTTTGAATTGTTGAAATGTTCGGTATTGTAGTGTTGGGCAGTTGGATGTGAACTGCGCATAGCGTTGCGCAGTTACAGTTGAGCCGCCAGCAGTGGTGGATGTGAGAAGAGAGATGGCAGACTTTTGAGAGCGGACGATCTGAAGGTGTGTCCGTCAGAAATACTAAATTTGTAAGACTGGATGTCATGAACTGATGTATGTATATTATGACTTTTGAACACTATTGAGGTAAATATATTGTTTGTTCTCTATTAAAGTCTTTCATTTACTAACTATGCCTATCAGTAGTCAGTGCCTTCAGTAGTTAGAAACTTTTATTTAGCTGGCAGTATTGGCGCTCGCTGTATTACAGTAGTTCGAGTAACGTTCATTTTTGTGAGATAAGTGATTCATGAAAGGTATACGTTATTGTTAGTCAGTGCCATTCATTTGTAGGGATTATTGAAAGTCAGACTGCGTTGCGCTAAAAATTTTGTGATCAGAATAAGTAAAGAGACAAATGTCTGAGTACGTTCAGTTTTGGTCAGCTGTTTGAAAATCAAATAACGTAAGGCGTTTATCGGCACAGTAATTCATAAATTTTTCTAAGGGGCTGTTTCAGTACTATCCAGAACGTCGTCGACTATCTTCCTACAGCTCTACACGCTGCAAAAGATGGTTATTCGGGTTTCTGACAGAATGTCACATTAATGTGACTGGACAGTGCAATATTGGGAATTCATTTTAGTTGTAGGAAATGGAATGATCGCTTCAGCTGAAATGTAGGTAAAGCAGTTAGACTTCCGTTCATTCAACATCTGCACCAACAATCTAGAAGCCAGTCTATGGTGTGTGGCGGAGAATCTGAGCTCCCTTTACCTGTTCCACTCGCAAATGGTGCGTTGGAAGAATGACTGTTGGTGAGGCTCTGTATTAGCTATGGTTTCTCGAATTTTCTAGTGGTTTGGAAGCCACTTCTTCAGTGCCTGAGTTATGTGTCCTTAGGATTCTTCTTATGGTCCTAAAACCTGACAATTGCCTTTCCTAACGTTGTGTACCAGTCAGGTTCTTTTTAGGGGCTGCTGATACAATAGATACATACTTAGTGATAATATACAACCTCTCGCTTGCCGAAATATCCTGATCTAAAGACTGGAAAATCGCATAAAACACACCAATACCCAAGAAAGGAAACAGGAGTAATCCACTGAATTTCAAATTCATTTCGCTAACGTCAATTTTCAGTGGGATTATCGAACATACACCGTGCTCGAACATTACTAATTACCGCCAAACGATTAACTGCCAAACAGTCAGCACAATTTTAAAACATAACGTTCTTGCGAAACGCAACTAGGTCTTTAGTCTCAGGAAGTAGTGAGTCCTATCGACAAGGGATGTCAAATTGATTCCATATTGTCAGACTTCCAGAAGACTTTTGACACCGTTCCTCAAAAGCGCGTTCGAATCAGAAGGCGTGCCTGTAGCTTATATTCTAAGTTGTTCTACTGGATCCGTGATTTCAAGTCAGAAACAGCTACAGTTCGTAGTAACTGGCGTAAAGTCATCGAGTAAACAAGAAGTAGTATCTGGCGTTTGCCAAAGAAGGGTTATAGGCGCTTTGCTAATGCTGATCTACATAAACGATTTAGAAGGCAGCCTGAGCATCCCAGCTAAACTGTTTGCAGTTGATGCTGTCAGTCAAAATTTTATGAAGTCATGAAATAATAAAACCCAATCACAAAATAACATGGATAAGGTACCTGTAGGGTACGAAAGTGGCAATTGGTACTAAATAACGAATATTGAGAAGCCATCCGTTTGAGTACTAAAAGGAATCCGCTAAATTTCAGTTACAAGATAAATCGCACAAATCTAAGGGATGAAACTTGCTGGCAGATTAAAACTGTGTGCCCGACCGAGACTCGAACTCGGGACATTTGCCTTTCGCAGGCAAGTGCTCTACCATCTCAGCCACCGAAGCACGACTCACGCCCGGCCCTCACAGCTTTGCTTCTGCCAGTATCTCGTCTCCTACCTTCCAAACTTTACAGAAGCTCTCCTGCGAACCTTGCAGAACTAGCACTCCAGAAGAAAGGATACTGCGGAGACATGGCTTAGCCACAGCCTGGGGGATGTTTCCTGAATGAGATTTTCACTCTGCAGCGGAGTGTGCGCTGATATGAAACTTCCTGGCAGATTAAAACTGTGTGCCCGACCGAGACTCGAACTCGGGACCTTTGCCTTTCGCGGGCAAGTGCTCTACCATCTGAGCTACCGAAGCACTACTCATGCCCGGCCCTCACAGCTTTACTTCTGCCAGTATCTCGTCTCCTACCTTCCAAACTTTACAGAAACTCTCCTGCGAAACTTGCAGAACTAGCACTCCTGAAAGAAAGGATACTGCGGAGACATGGCTTAGCCACAGCCTGGGGGATGTTTCCAGAATGAGATTTTCACTCTGCAGCGGAGTGTGCGCTTATATGAAACTTCCTGGCAAATTAAAACTTCTCCAAAGTTCGGAAGGTAGGAGACTACAACAACAGATAACTTATACCGGAACGGTTACGTAGGCAATGTTGTGGGGAACGCAAACTAAAGACTGCAGTTTGTTGGCAGAGCACCTAGAAAATGCAACAGGTCTACTAAAGAGACTGCATATACTACGTTTTTCCGACGTCTTTTGGAGTATTGCTATGATTAGTGGGCTTCGCTTCAGCTACGATTGACGGAGGAAGTCGAAAAAGTCCAAATAAAGGCAGCTGGTATTGTATTATCGTGAATTATAGGAGAGAGTGCCACGGATGTGATACGCGAGTTGGGGTGGCATAAAAACAAAGGTGTTTCTCCTTGCAGCAGAAACTTCCCACAAAATGTCAGTCACCACATTTCTCCTGAGAGTATGAAAATAATTTGTTGGCGCCCACTTACCTACGGATAAATGATCATCACAATAAAATCAGAAAAATCACAGCTCCCACAGAATGACTTAAGTGTACGTTTTTCCCTCGGGCTGTTCGAGAGTGGAACGGTAGTGAAATAGCTCGAAGCTGGATCAATACACCCTCCACCAGTCACTTAACTCTGAATTGCAGAGTTATCATGTAGATGTAGAAGTAGACCTAGATTACATATAGATGTGAAGTAGATGTTTTATGTGGTCATTCTAGTTAACGTCACTCCATAAGCTTTCTAACGGGTATTTTACGGTAGATACTGTTTTCGGAGATCTATTACAAATTGTGCAACTATACATTACTGGATTTCTACTGCTGTTAATACGGAATACGTTAAATTTATTTACATTCACGGTCAACTGCCAGTTCCTGCACCATTCATCAATCCTCTGCAGCTCTTCCTGCAGCTGGTTTTTGGCGTTGCTACCTCCTTGTAGACAACTTTCTGATCTCCTGACAGACTCATGGAGTTTCTGACGTTATCCACTAGATTATTAATGTATACTGCATAAAGTAACGGTCGTATCATGCTTTCTTGGGGTACTCCTGAAATTACGGTACACATGTCTACCTTGCTTTCTTAAGAGTGACGTGTTAAGTTCTATCTTTAAGGAAAACCTAAACACAGTTACAAATCTGATCCCGTACTAGGTAAGCTGGAATTTTGACACTAGATGACATTGCAGAAGTTTTTCTGATAACTTCCTGAAGTCAAGAAACGCGGTATAAGCCTGAGGTCCGATATTTAAGTCGCGGTAGGTCTCATGGCAGAAGGGAGTGAGATGACTTTCGGAAGATCACCGTTTGCACATTCCATGTTGATCTGTATAGAGATTTTCCCACTCTAGAAACGTGATAATACATTAGTATAAACCATGGCGCATGACTCTGAAACAAACTGACATCAGCTGTATAGGCCTATAATTATGTGCATATGTCCTCAGACGCTTCTTGATAACGGGAATGCCTTGAGCTTTTTATCCAGCGACCTACGATAAACAACCTCTAGGAGAGCCAGTTCTTCCACATAGTCCCTGCATAATCTTGCAATTGCCTCTTCTGGTACAAATTACTTTCCACTATTAAGCAAATGAAGTTGGTTTTCTATTCAGCGACCACATATCTCAAAATCTACCATTCCGGGTCGGTTCTTGTGGCCGAGCGGTTCTAGGCGCTTCAGTCCGGAACCGCGCTGCTGCTACGATCGCAGGTTAGAATCCTGCCTCGGGCATGGATGTGTGTGCTGTCCTTAGGTTAGTCAGGTTTAATCAGTTCTAAGCCTAGGGGATAGATAATCTCAGATGTTAAGTTCAAAAATGTGCGAAAACTTATGGGACTTAACTGGTAAGGTCATCAGTCCCTAAGCTTATACACTACTTAACCTGAATCATCCTAAGGACAGACACAAACACCCATGCCCGAGGGAGGACTCGAACCTCCGCCGGAACCAGCCGCACAGTCTATCATTGTAGCGCCCTAGACCGCTCGGCCAATCCCGCGCGGCAGCTGTTGAGTCCCATAGTGCTCAGAGCCATTTGGACCATTCTATCATTCCGGGGTTTGTGTGATGATTGAATGGACGGACACATTGTGATCTTTCCCGCTGAGACACTGATGACCGAATTTAGTATCTCGATCTTCTGCTACCTTCCGTTTAGGTGTTAATATGGTCACTGTGTAGCTGAATAGATTATTTCGATCCGCTTAATGATGTTGCGAAAGACCAAAACTTCTTTGGATCCTTACACATGTAGCTTGACAACACTTTACTTTCAGATTCATTGAAAGCTTCTGTAATTTTCCTCCTTAAGCTCATTTTCACTTCATTCGGCATTTGTTTGTCTACAAAGATTCGGTTTCGCTAGAATAAGTCTCACAAGGTGCATTTCAGCTGTGTCCATGTCTCATTATGAGAAACTTCAGTGGAATATAATAACATTAAAAGTAATCACAGTTAAGAAAACAAATCTCAAGGAACTCTCAATAATCATAAAAAGACGCCGCAGGTCTGTATAAATCTGTAAAAAATAGAATTTGAGAATAGTAAATAGGATCGTTTCGTAAAATCGACGAGGTATAACGAGTTGTAAAAAGAGCATTTGTACAGCCACATTTACAATTACATGCTTAAAACGGTTGGGAGTGACAAAAATATAGAAACACTAAAAACACAACACATAACCATGTGTAATACGGAGTAGGAAAACCGTTGTCCTTTAGATCAGCTTCCATCCGACTCGGAATGGATAAATACAGGTCCTGCATGATTTTCACGAAAATCTTACAACAGTTCCTTTGTTTTTGGATATATACAGATCCAGGATGATTCTGACTAATCCTGCGCGCAATACGTTACACGTACTCTCTATGAATATGAAGAAGAATTATTAAATATTAACCGATATTTTTAATGCTTAGTTTACCGAATTCTATGGACAACACAACTACACTGTTAAAGTTTTTTCGAATCAAGTACATCAGTACTTACGGAGATATACATTTTACCTAAAATTAATAGTAAACGTGCTGGCATTGTGAAAGCTAGTTAGGGATTGTAATGCATTGATCTGTAGTATCAATTCAAACTACAACCAAGTGGATAAATTCACATAGCTGGCCGTGGTGGCCGTGCGGTTCTAGGCGCTGCAGTCTGGAACCGTGGGACTGCTACGGTCGCAGGTTCGAATCCTGCCTCGGGCATGGATGTGCGTGATGTCCTTAGGTTGGTTAGGTTTAAGTAGTTCTAAGTTCTAGGGGACTGATGACCTAAGATGTTAAGTCCCATAGTGCTCAGAGCCATTTGAACCATTTGATAGGTTCACATAATCTAAATTTCTGGAATTTTCTTTACTTTCATTACGAGAGATTTTTGACGTAATTAGACGTACTTTGAAAAATAGTTTCATCGTGTTTTGGTTGTGGGAGTGTTTTCGAGAGACTGAGAGAGTGACTGGAGGTTACACGTAAAGTGAGGGTCCGATATTTTATTAAAACTATGTAAATATATGTGTGACAAAGACGTTGTGCAATAGGGGAATTTGTGATGTAAGTCCGATGAGCTTAATTTTGTAAAATGCAGCCAAAAGTGGCGTTGAGTATTAAATTTGTTAGTAATTTATTTTGTGAAAAGGAATCTTAATTTTTTTTCATTAAATTTTATTTACTTTCGGAATTACGATATTTCTAGTCTGAACTACTTGTGGTAACCTGATTGTCTGACATTAGAAATACCGTGAATATAGAGATGCTCGAGATCATCTGATTGGCTGCTTAACGTATTAGCCAATAGGAACTGGTCGTTTTCCCGAGCATTTGGGAAGAGCTTATTGCCTCAGTTCTATGAGTCTGTATAGTCGCTCGAGAGCAGTCTTCTGGCAAACACCTATATGAAACCGCGCTGATCGAATTTGTACCAAAATGAAGAAATTTCAGCGTCTGATCGGTTCGCGCGTCATTAAAGAAACGCGTCTACAGCAATGAGTATTTTGTGAAAGTTTGAGCTGTGTGAGTGTTTTACTTTAAGAAATAATCGCTTGTGAACAGTTCATGTCATACATAAACTCCGCATGGCGTCTTTCGTGCAGATTACGAGACATTATGGGGAGCACTTCTTTACAAGAAGCCTACTGAACGACTGAATGTGGTAACTCGCAAGTAGCCTTGGGTCAGTACAGTTTAGGAATTCAAAATATGGGGTCGGACTAAATATCTTCTGGCTGCTTTCGGGTGAGAACTTCTAACAGAGACAGTCAATAACACTGCATAATTGATGTTAAATAGAGACCTGATAGCCATATTCCGTGTTTTAAAGACAAATAACCGACTTAAAGGAAATTTTAGACATTTTTTCAAAAGAGACATCCAATAATCCCGAATGATCGATAATTTAACCAGCTTTCAGCTACTGTCCATGGACTGGAGTTATGCGGCGTTTGCGTGGTAGGTATTTAGTTGCATTTTCGTGAACGCGTCTTTTGTCGGCTAAACGCCGAGCGGTTCTAGGAGCTTCGGTCTGGAACCGCGCGACCGCTACGGTCGCAGGTTCGAATCCTGCCTCGGGCATGGATGTGTGTGATGCCCTTAGGTTAGTTTGGTTTAAGTAGTTTTCTAGGGGACTGATGACCTCAGCTGTTAAGTCCCATAGTGCTCAGAGCCATTTGAACCATTTGTCGGCTATACCAGTATCTACCACCGCAGAGTTAAGGGGCAGACAACCTGTAACCTTTCCGGGTAGGGAAGTAAGAGACAAATCCAGCCCACCGCAAGCAGTCCCTCAACGGCGATACCTTCCAGTGTATTGCAACGTCAAGGTAAACAGCCGCAACTTGCCGCTCACCCTATCCGTCAGATCATTTACGTTGCAGAAAACAAGAGCGGTCCATGATACTTCTCGGGGCATTTCTGGTAATATGTTTTTCTCACCATCAAGGACAACGTACTGGTTTGTATTACTTATGAAGTCTTTGGGTCACACACATGTCAGGGAACGTAACCAGAACGCCCGGACCTTCCTTAACAGTATGCAGTGGGGCACCGTGTCCAACGCCTTCCGGAAATTTACGAGGGGCATTCAATAATTAATGCAACACGTTTTCTTCTTGCCTAATTTCTGATGAAAAAATGTGAAACTGGTATCATACGTGCACACAGGCCCTCCTAGTAAGGTGGTTCAAGTCCGGCGCTTTCAGTGGATATTGTGTTAGGGTTTTGTAGCGAACAGAATGGAGAATAATATGTGGAATCCTGAATAAAACGAACCTGCTTCCAGAAGAAAAGTATGTTGCACTACTAAATGAACATCTCTCGTAGAGATGTGGGATCTGCCTGTTAAACTTCACCCATGAATCGCAGGATTTCGTACGAGAAACGGACAAGCTGAGTTTCGTACGAGCGATGCTTTCCAAATCATTATTTATTTACGAGCAGAAGCTTTACTGTTTCGATGAAATCGGTTTTTGCACGGCAGTACACGGTATCAATGTGTTTCAAAAAGGCCGTGCACAAAACTGCAATGTCTCGGAGTGCTAATATCATTGTAGATATCACGGAGATAAGGGATCAAGTGTTATTGACAGCGCTTAGCCCAGCACGTATGTATGGACCTCTCGGAAAGGCGGGCGTATAGTACATGGTAAAAATTTAAATATTGCAGGCTTCCGACAGCCTGGGCAAACTGAGCAAATCGGTTGGTTCGTTTGTATTGGGTGTGGTCTATCGTGGCTTATAGAAGCGCCATTTTTTCATGAGCGGTTTCTGAGAAAACAGCAAAAGTCGGTTTTTGGTCTTTATTTTGCACTGTAGGCAACAGTTTTCTGAATAACTAACCATAGCTAGTGCCCGAAAGTTTAACGGAGTATTCTTTACATATTTATTTAGAAACGTCTTATCCCCATCTTACAAACTGCTGCAGCTTCTGTGGTCCGCCCAGACGTTGCCAAGATCGTGTTTACTAGGCTGAAAAAGTTTCACTGGGAGTCCCTTTCGCGTCTTCCATACATCCCGATCCCTCCTCAAGCGATTTTTATGTTTTTGGAGCCCTAAAGAAAGTTATTCGTGGTTTAGATTTGCTTCAGACGAACAAGTGCACTAATGGGTACAGTCATCGTTCCGTAGACAAACGGAAACTTTTTCCTGACCGACTTGTTTCACAGTGGGATAAATGTATTAACAGTTGTGGCGATTACTTTTGGAATAATAAACAGTTTACTTACTTTCCGCAGGTTTCTCATTTCTTTTGACTGCTGCGTGTATAGTTACACAACCTACAATCAACAAAACTGAGAGACATCAACAAATTTATGAAGTGATTAACTCTCCAACAAGAGTGGATGAAGAAAATAAAAAAAACGACTGACGACGATCTGTTTGATGAAGATCTTCATCTACTCAGTGAAAAATTTATTTTATATAATGTGTGAAAGGTGGTGGATAGCAATTACTGATTCACATATGTCTGAAATAAGCTTGTAAGTAGTTAACATGTACCCATACCTACAATGAAATGTACAATATGAATGGAAAATGATTCATTCCACATCATTATGAAATGAACAGCTGTGAATAAAATTTATTTTTCTAGTTGCCAGGGATATTTGAACGTATACTAGGTATGTTTGGCAATCTGAATCCGAAAACAGATTTCCCCTACTGGCTCTATTTTATTAAATACAGGCTATCTCTGACGTGTAGCGTTTAATTGTTAAATGATCAGTAAATTTCTTGTGAATTCCATAATTCTGTATGCCTATTCATTTTATATTTTATGAATTGGTATGTACAAATGTAATATCTTATGTGTTACACATTATAGAGGAGAAGGTGAGATTATGGGACGTGGTAGTAATTCGAGACACCCTCTTGTGTCTCACAACTTCAAGGAGAGTCAGTTGGTCACACTGCTGCATTGAAGAACAGTATCCCCCATCCCCTTGTTTCTGTTCAAAGCAGCTGTCGAGCGAGGAACGAGCGTGCGAGAGGACGCTATTTGCGTAATAGCCGTTAAAAGTTTTTATTAGTGAAGAATTTCTCGTTCATTGTATCAAGAAAAAGATATTTCACTATTAGTTATTACAGTATTGTTAGCTAAATGTAAGTTATTGAACTAATTGTAATATACATTAGTTTTATTAGTTCCACCTTATCATATTTATAATAATATATTTTTTTAATTATAATTTTTTTATATTTTATTCTTTTCATAGATAAACATGAGTTCTTCCCGTAATGGTTGTTTCAACTCTCCTGATGTGTTCTCTATATTTGTGGAGAATATCCTCTGCAAGAACAACGGAAGAATATCACTGACTTTGTGAAACAGGCCTATCTAGCGTATTATGGATTAAACTGGGACACTAAGTTTGCAAAAGTTATGTCGAGTCTTTACGACTGTCGACTAATGGAAAATGAAGTGTTTTAAACTTTGGAGTGCCAATAGTGTGGCGAGAGCCAAAAACCCACCATAATGATTGTTATTTTGGCATTGTAAATGTAATAAGTTTCAATCGCTACAAGAGGCATGACTGGGAATATCCCCATTTAGAATCAGCAAGACGACCTGTGCCACATAGCGATGAGATTCCCACCTCTCTGCCGCAGCTACTTCCTTAAAATGATGATGATTATCAGAACTTTAACACTAGTACTAGTGAATCTGAATACGAAAGAAGTTCCACATGACGTTAGCTCTTCAGTCAGGAAGAGCTTAACGATTTGATAAGAAACATCGGACTTGCTAAACAGACTTCTGAGCTCTTGGCATCTAGATTAAATGAGAAGAAATGTCTACAACCAGGAACTAAAATCACAGCTTACCGGACAAGAGAAGAAGATCTACTTCCATAATTCAGTCAAGATGATGCACTTGTTTACTGCTGTGACATCCCTGGTTTATTACTAAAATTAGGACTACCAAGATATCAACCTCAAGACTAGAGACTTTTGATCGACTGCTCTACCAGAAGCCTTAAATGAGTGTTGCTGCCTAATGGTAACTGCTATGCATCCACTCCAATTGGCCACCCGATGAAATTTCGTGAGGAATACGAAAATATCCAGATGATTCTCCAGAAGCTTCGTTATAGTCAACACCGATGGTCTATCTGTGTTGATTTAAAAATGGTTAACCTTATCCTTGGACAGCAAAGTACATACATAAAATTCCCTTGCTTTATTTGCTTGTGGAACAGCAGAGTAAAGCATCATCACTGGAAAAACGTATCATGGCCATCAAGAGATAGCTTTACTCTAGGAGCAGCTAATATCCTAAGAGAACCATTAGTTGACAGGACAAAATTATTCTTCCATCACTTCATGTCAAGTCTGGTCTAATAAAGCAATCTGTGAAACCACAGGACAAAAATTGTGACTGTTTCCCTGGACTCAGTAACAAAAAATTAATAGCTGGTACACTTAATGGTCCAAAAATTTGGAAGATTATACATGATTTGGAATTAAAGTTATGAATTGCATTGAAGGAACAGCCTGGAACAGTTTTGTGTCAAGAATTTCTTGGGTAACCACAAAGCATACAATTACGAGGAACTGGTGCAAAACATGCTCAGAAACCTCAAAAGATTGGGGGCTAATATTAGGATTAAGATTCCCTACCTCCATAGCCATCTTGATAGATTTCCGGATAATCTTGGTGGCTATAGCAAGGAACATGGTGAAAGATACCATCAAAATTTTCAGGAGATGGAATAACGGTACCAAGGTAGATGGGACACGCACATGATGGCAGACTACTGCTGGAATCTTCTGCGTGACTGTCCTGACGATCAACACAAGAGAAAATCACACAGGCGTAGTTTTTCCATACGCTAATTGTAATGTTTTTAAAAGACTGTCTGCTTTCTCCTTCTTGTTGAATCAACAATGAAACTGATTTTTGTGATCCTTTTCGTATGTTTTCCTCATTTTCATTTGACTGTGTACACAATGACCTCAATTAATATTTTGCATTTTAGTTTGTTTGTTTATCTACATATTGTACGTCACCTCAATAAATAGAACTACAGTAGCAAAAAGAGTGACATATTCAAATCCATGCCCATAAAGTTACCCTAAATTCACTGTCAATTAACTAGCAACAAACAAACTGTTGACCAGTGTTGTCGTACAAACGTTCCATGGTTAATATGCGAAACATAAGATAGGCAGAAACACCTAAGGAGAACTGAGAGGCTGAGTACTTATTAATAAAAAAACAACTGAGTATTTTAAAAAAAAGATTACAAGAAGTTATTTTGGCTTAAGTTTACAATGAGGATAATTCTAGGTCCGAATTCAACATATTTCTCAGTGTGGTACTATCCATTTTTGGAAGTAGTTTTCATAAAGAGGTAATCAAGTGCAATACGGGGAAGTCATTAAAAAACCTTAGGTCAGAGTACCTGCACAATGAATTAGGGACACACACAAACTGGCAAGGACAAATAATAACCAGAAATACTTTCTTATTGAAAACAGCGCTGTAACACATTAAAAAAGCTGTATGAAACTTCAGGAGTGTGCACATGTCAGCAATATAGAATGTTGTTAAAAGAAGGACAGGGAAAGAAGCCATAGAAGATATTACTTCTGTAAAAGAGAATGGCACATTGTTACGCCCAATGCATGTGTAGGAGATAGTTTTAATAATTACTTTTTAAAAATAGATAAAAAACTGGTCCAAATAGTTAAGAAGAGAAAGCAAAACAGTACACTGAAGAAGTCATAATTTAATGATTTAAAAATTAATCTCACATCCACATCTGAAACAAGAAGAACCATCATGACTCTTAAACGTAAAAGTTCGTATGGGGCGGGTATTAGCCCCAATGAGGCACTAAAAAGGTGTAGTCCTGTAATATGTAATGATATTAGTCTCTTACGTGATGCAACATTAAATCAGTGGGTTCTCCTAGACAGATTAAAAAATGCCATTGTTAGTTCTCACTTCAAGAATGATCCTATAGATAACTACCGCCTTGTGTCATTACATATATAATTTTCAAAGTTTTTTTGAGAAAGTTGTGTACTCTACATATGTAGTAATGGGACTCTTAGCTAATCAAGCTTTTTATTTCAAAAGAGCTACTGCTCTGAGTCAACAATTTACAAGTAAATAGTAAAATACAACCAGTTATGGTTTTCTATGAATTGTCGATGATTTTTGACTGTGTTGTTAATAATATTGTAGTAAAGAAGAAACTGTAATATACACTCCTGGAAATTGAAATAAGAACACCGTGAATTCATTGTCCCAGGAAGGGGAAACTTTATTGACACATTCCTGGGGTCAGATACATCACATGATCACACTGACAGAACCCCAGGCACATAGACACAGGCAACAGAGCATGCACAATGTCGGCACTAGTACAGTGTATATCCACCTTTCGCAGCAATGCAGGCTGCTATTCTCCCATGGAGACGATCGTAGAGATGCTGGATGTAGTCCTGTGGAACGGCTTGCCATGCCATTTCCACCTGGCGCCTCAGTTGTACCAGCGTTCGTGCTGGACGTGCAGACCGCGTGAGACGACGCTTCATCCAGTCCCAAACATGCTCAATGGGGGACAGATCCGGAGATCTTGCTGGCCAGGGTACTTGACTTACACCTTCTAGAGCACATTGGGTGGCACGGGATACATGCGGACGTGCATTGTCCTGTTGGAACAGCAAGTTCCCTTGCCGGTCTAGGAATGGTAGAACGATGGGTTCGATGACGGTTTGGATGTACGGTGCACTTTTCAGTGTCCCCTCGACGATCACCAGTGGTGTACGGCCAGTGTAGGAGATCGCTCCCCACACCATGATGCCGGGTGTTGGCCCTGTGTGCCTCGGTCGTATGCAGTCCTGATTGTGGCGCTCACCTGCACGGCGCCAAACACGCATACGACCATCATTGGCACCAAGGCAGAAGCGACTCTCATCGCTGAAGACGACACGTCTCCATTCGTCCCTCCATTCACGCCTGTCGCGACACCACTGGAGGCGGGCTGCACGATGTTGGGGCGTGAGCGGAAGACGGCCTAACGGTGTGCGGGACCGTAGCCCAGCTTCATGGAGACGGTTGCGAATGGTCCTCGCCGATACCCCAGGAGCAACAGTGTCCCTAATTTGCTGGGAAGTGGCGGTGCGGTCCCCTACGGCACTGCGTAGGATCCTACGGTCTTGGCGTGCATCCGTGCGTCGCTGCGGGCCGGTCCCAGGTCGACGGGCACGTGCACCTTCCGCCGACCACTGGCGACAACATCGATGTACTGTGGAGACCTCACGCCCCACGTGTTGAGCAATTCGGCGGTACGTCCACCCGGCCTCCCGCATGCCCACTATACGCCCTCGCTCAAAGTCCGTCAACTGCACATACGGTTCACGTCCACGCTGTCGCGGCATGCTACCAGTGTTAAAGACTGCGATGGAGCTCCGTATGCCACGGCAAACTGGCTGACACTGACGGCGGCGGTGCACAAATGCTGCGCAGCTAGCGCCATTCGACGGCCAACACCGCGGTTCCTGGTGTGTCCGCTGTGCAGTGCGTGTGATCATTGCCTGTACAGCCCTCTCGCAGTGTCCGGAGCAAGTATGGTGGGTCTGACACACCGGTGTCAATGTGTTCTTTTTTCCATTTCCAGGAGTGTAATATGTAGTTTAGCACATAGTTGGGTTGTTCTTAACTAAGGAAATGCATGAAGTTACCCTAGACCGTTCAATTAACACAAAGCGGAACGCCCATCATCTGCATGAAGAGCAACTACGATGACAGCTCTGCAGGGTTCGATCATTGACCCACGACTGTCCTTACTTTATGTTAATTTGATTTGAATCAAGAGGCAGAATTAGCCCTCTATACATGTGGAACAAGCATTGTTGTGAAACCACACAGAGAAGCAGCACACAGGAAATATTAAATTATGTTTCTGTGAAAGTAATCGATTGGTTTCGTGGAAATCGGTTAGCTCTAAACTTGGAAGAAGCATTGAACATCTAGTTCCATATTATCAAAGATATCTCAACCTCTATTAATTAAGTACACCAACAAGAAATAATAAACAGGCTAGAAAGTTCTTGGGTGGGCATATTGATAAAAACTTGAATTGGAAAATCCAATACCACAACTTTCAGGTTCAGTTACTTTCGTCATGAGAATAATTGCCAACTGTAGGGGTACAGAAGGTACTACGTTCAAAAATTTTACAATTTCATTTAGTCTAGTTTTACGGTATAATATCCTTCGGTAAGTTGTCATTTAAGTGGAAAGTACTCATTGTACAAAGGAAAGTAATTAGAAATGTATGTGGGATTCACACACACTCATGCACATTCCAGACTTTTCGTTAAACAGCCGGGAATATTAACCACAGATTCTCAGCACATATATTCACTTATGATATTTGTTATTAATGGTCCATGTGAATTTCAGAGTAATAGAGCTATGCACAAGCACAGCACTAGAAGGAAAAATTGTAAACATTACCGTCAAATAAATCTTACATTGGTACAGATGAGGGTGAAATATGCAGCTGTAGAAGTCTTGACTCATGGAAATAAAATTTCTGGCAGATTGCAGAAATGTTTTCAAATGTACGAGTATATTAAGTATACTTCTAAACTCATATCACGGAGGGGATCTTGAAAAGAAAAATAAGTCGCAAAGAAAATATTACTTCCGATCTCCTCAGAACTCCACATATAATGTATCAATTTTCAGTTCCATTCTACATACTTGCTTTTCATAAATAAAGAAACAAAATAAAACCAAGTTTCCACTGAAGAGTTACTACCGTTTTTGTTTGACAGTTTATCAAAGAACCATGTGATTTCGGCAGGATCGTAAGTACTGAATAGCTCATGAAGTCAATGTAAGGCATTTCCCCATAGCATATTCGTTAACCAGATTTATAGCGTGTTTCTGTTCGGACATATTTATGGCGTGCTTTTAATAGCGATTCAAAGGGCTCAGATTCTGGCGGAGTACAGAAATTATCAGCGTCACAAAATAGCGCTGAAAGGCGTTGGTGTAAGCGAAAGGCGACTTCACAAGAGTCGAGCAGACCACGATGGAGCCGACCGTTTGTGATGGAAAACAGAAGGCTACTTGATCACGCAACGAAGAGATTTATGACGCCAATTTCAGCGCCAGTCTCGTGCTGTTAATAGCTACTTCTTTTATTAACTCCAGCAACGCAGTTGCGTCGCGCGTGGCTTGCCTTCTGTAAAGCGCAATGTCTGAGTGTATTATTAATTCGGAGTGCACTAGCTAATCTGGTTGATCGATAACATACAGACACATTATACGCAGGAAGAATCGTTTGCAATTCAGACCGTTTCTTTCCAAGTTTTAGAATAACATGATTTTTGGTGTAAAATGTCTTTCTATCAGAAAGTCATTTTGTAACGGACGCATAGCTTCCAATATTTAACTGTTACCCATGTTTTTAGCGGATGGTGTAAGGAATTAAAGCACATAATAGCTCTCAAGTACCCGTAGGTGAACCTGAACTCCACCGACAAGGCTTCGCAGGTTCTCCACGGATATGTTCTGAGTATCTGAGTACAATGGACCTTTGGACTCCTGTGTCTCATTACAGAGTAATAATGTAATTACGACGTATAAGGTTTTTGATTCTCATTACAACTGTCAGTGTGTCCTTCACAATAGTGCAAATGCCTACAATTTGCAGCAATCATAAAGCACAACACTAAATAGTAAGTCAACCCTCAGACGAAACACCGACACTTTTATCGTAATGTATTCAATCTGTTCTTCGGTATTCATCGGTGAACCTATCCATACTGCTGTGTATTACTGTCATCGTACAACAAGCACTGCCGGAAAAACAAACCCGACACAGAACCGAGCAGTAATGAATGGAAATTTGAGGGTAACGAGTCAAGTAAAGTAGGCATTACTGTTTCCAATAGCCATCTCCAAGTACCTGAGCGAATAGAAAAAGTTTGTTTCCAAACAAGACACAGTGCACACATCGACATTTATAGTATTGTGCGCATGTTTTCAGTTAAACATGAACAGAAAACTGTGGATAAGAAACCAAAAGAAGAGCGATTCCTCTGTAAGGAACCATGGGACACCTCTGGGCCCTTAAATCGAAGTGTCACCAAAAACTTTGGAATTTTAGTGGCGAAGCGGAGTTCAGAACCACCCTATATAACACTATCTATGTACAATTCATTTACTGTGGTAATTGAAAAAGGAACAGATCGAATTACGGTTCTCTACACGTACATTTTTGAAGACCATCATCAAGGTTGTTGGTTTCAGTTAATGTTAGAGAAAATCATCTCTTACACTGCCAGTCACCTACTCAGTGTGGAGAACTTCCCTGTCCTCTTTCTCAATAGCACTTAATACTAACGTGACCTGTAAGTACTCAGTTTTCCAATATATGTACTGAATTATATCTTACGTACTAGATTATTTAGCAAACTATACCTCTTCATTTCGTATTTAGCACTGTTATGTCTGAAAAATTATGGTGTATAGCTTATGAGTATTTCAAAATATTTCATTTACGATGCATCAGTGTACTTCGTTTGTTCTATATTTATAAATAAGATTATTTTCCTATAACTCCGCCAGCTGCAAAATATAAAAACCGGGTTATCTCTTGCTTATCGAGACGTCATTTTCTCCAAAAATAACCTTTAGCTTTAAATGTTTTCAGATGCTCGTTTGTGGGTCTTAACTATTAAATTTTTGTACATGCTTTTGTTTTGTTTCACATTTTAATCTGTTTCAATTACTTTTCAAATTTAACTGTGATGGATGTTCTTGCCGACATGAATGCTACACGTAAATGAAACAGAAATGGTAGATTGCTTTCCACGTAAAACTAGATATGTCTTAGATACGGCGTCACATGTTTGTGCAGTATCTACTTTCTGTTACTGTAATTTTTAACGAAACATCTTTCCGATTATTTTCTTCAGTGAGGAGAGACATTGAACCTGTAAGTACCGACACAACGCAAGTTTCATTATAACACGGGAGGAAACCGTAAGAGCGGAAAGTGACTGAAAATAACTCTGCATAATACACTCCTGGAAATTGAAATAAGAACACCGTGAATTCATTGTCCCAGGAAGGGGAAACTTTATTGACACATTCCTGGGGTCAGATACATCACATGATTACACTGACAGAACCACAGGCACATAGACACAGGCAACAGAGCATGCACAATGTCGGCACTAGTACAGTGTATATCCACCTTTCGCAGCAATGCAGGCTGCTATTCTCCCATGGAGACGATCGTAGAGATGCTGGATGTAGTCCTGTGGAACGGCTTGCCATGCCATTTCCACCTGGCGCCTCAGTTGGACCAGCGTTCGTGCTGGACGTGCAGACCGCGTGAGACGACGCTTCATCCAGTCCCAAACATGCTCAATGGGGGACAGATCCGGAGATCTTGCTGGCCAGGGTAGTTGACTTACACCTTCTAGAGCACGTTGGGTGGCACTGGATACATGCGGACGTGCATTGTCCTGTTGGAACAGCAAGTTCCCCTGCCGGTCTAGGAATGGTAGAACGATGGGTTCGATGACGGTTTGGATGTACCGTGCACTATTCAGTGTCCCCTCGACGATCACCAGTGGTGTACGGCCAGTGTAGGAGATCGCTCCCCACACCATGATGCCAGGTGTTGGCCCTGTGTGCCTCGGTCGTATGCAGACCTGATTGTGGCGCTCACCTGCACGGCGCCAAACACGCATACGACCACCATTGGCACCAAGGCAGAAGCGACTCTCATCGCTGAAGACGACACGTCTCCATTCGTCCCTCCATTCACGCCTGTCGCGACACCTCTGGAGGCGGGCTGCACGATGTTGGGGCGTGAGCGGAAGACGGCCTAACGGTGTGAGGGACCATAGCCCAGCTTCATGGAGACGGTTGCGAATGGTCCTCGCCGATACCCCAGGAGCAACAGTGTCCCTAATTTGCTGGGAAGTGGCGGTGCGGTCCCCTACGGCACTGCGTAGGATCCTACGGTCTTGGCGTGCATCCGTGCGTCGCTGCGGTCCGGTCCCAGGTCGACGGGCACGTGCACCTTCCGCCGACCACTGGGGACAACATCGATGTACTGTGGAGACCTCACGCCCCACGTGTTGAGCAATTCGGCGGTACGTTCACCCGGCCTCCCGCATGCCCACTATGCGCCCTCGCTCAAAGTCCGTCAACTACACATACGGTTCACGTCCACGCTGTCGCGGCATGCTACCAGTGTTAAAGACAGCGATGGAGCTCCGTATGCCACGGCAAACTGGCTGACACTGCCGGCGGCGGTGCACAAATGCTGCGCAGCTAGCGCCATTCGACGGCCAACACCGCGGTTCCTGGTGTGTCCGCTGTGCCGTGCGTGTGATCATTGCTTGTACAGCCCTCTCGCAGTGTCCGGAGCAAGTATGATGGGTCTGACACACCGGTGTCAATGTGTTGTGTTCTTTTTTCCATTTCCAGGAGTGTATATTGCGTACATGATAATACATGAATGGTTAGCACTGCACAGTTATACACTTTCTGTGCAGTCGGTTAAAGGAGGGTAACTTCTGGAATTTATTAATCTCCGAGGTCTAGCGATTGACGCTCAAGTTGACCTCGACATCGCTCTCTATATTAGATGTTCAGTCCTCAACTGCCCATCCGCTTTTAGGTGTGTTCATTACATCCTCTTGTAGCAGCAATCCACTCTACACCGCATGATGAACGAAGCATTCCAACTGAGTGAAAAAATGTGCACTTCGTTCTCTGTCTCATAAAGAGGCGTCGAACAAAGAGACGCAGTAACACGCACATGTCGTTGAGATGAATGCTTTAAAAAGTTTTATGCCTATGTATTAAGACCATTTTTCAGATGGAAAACCTCCGCTGCAAGACTCAAAATCAGTTGTGCAAACGATAGTCGAGTGAAATCCAGCTCGCTCTTGAAACGGAACATCCTCCTATGGCATTACTTATCCTCAATAATAGTTGTCGGTACCAGTATTATTTTTCGAATTTTCGACAGGTCATTATTATGTCAGCAGCTTTTCTGAAAACTTTTATCTAACTTTTTATACAGTATATTATATTTCAAGCTAAAATTTGTAAAAAGGAAATTTCTTTATTTTAGATATTATAATCGATAAGAATTAGTTCCGCGTGTACAACTTAAATTACTTTTTAAGATACATTTGAAATCAAGAATTATTTGGCACACTTAAAACTTATATTATTAATTACGCAATACTGTACTGGTTACTATGTTTATTTATGGATTTATTTATGAAATAGTAATCGAAAATAATAATGTAACAGGAACTAATAGAAATTCATTTGTTACGAAAAATTGTAAACCCTTTGGAATATGGTTATTTCTGCAGACAGTGAGATTAGTAAGCATGCCTCTGATGTGATCGGACGTATTTTTGTATTTTGTGCGGACAATGTTATAATTTAGGCTTTCTTAACATGAAAAATCAAAAGACTATATGATACACTAAAATGTGATAAAACAGATTTACGCAAAAACAACAATTCTGCAACAATAATTTTCAGATTTATTCAGATCAATCCAACCGTGGGGACCTAAAATGTGACATTTTCTGCTTCAAGAATCAGAGCTCTTGACAAGAAGAATTGGAGCCAACTCTACATGACAAACTAAGTAAACTAGAAAGTTTATTATAATCTTCACTCATCCTCTCAGTTCTCCATAAAAGACTAGTGTGAACAATAGGTGAATTAGCAAGGAAAGGGGAAATTACACTATGTTCGTCGACTAGACCCAGAATGCATTAGATACCGGCATCTATATGGATACCGTGTTTCGCGCAATACGGCAGGATTTCGATATCTTTCCGTAGTGTCGTCTAATGCACAAAATATAAGTGAACAGTATATCAAACCAGCTTTTGACTGAATTTATCAAACCTCTAGGGATGATAGAACTTGTTGTGAGGAACAGTTTTTGTTACATACAAAATGTCCGGTGACACTTTCCGCCGACGCTAGGCTTCTTTAATTGTCGGGTATGCCCTTGTGAGGCGGTAGGACGTGGCACAGTCTGCGTATGTTGCGTATACTCTATTCGTCTGCTCCGTATGAAAGCGGGTATGCCTTGGCCTTTATTCGGTTCTAAAATATCTTTCTCCATTTAGAGGCACTCGTTCTTAGAGCACTCGTTCTTAAGGTTAAAAATGGCTCTGAGCACTATGGGACTTAACTTCTGAGGCCAACAGTCCATTAGAACTTAGAACTACTTAAACATAACTAACCTAAGGACATCACACACATCCATGCCCGAGGCAGGATTCGAACGAGCGGTTCCGGACTGAACGGGCTAGAACCGCTCGGCCACAACGGCCGGCCGTCCTTAGGGTTTTCATGTCGAAAATCAATTTCCTGTTGTAGGTAATATGTAGATACAGCACATCTGTTTACTAGACCCAGCTGGTCCTGTGAAATTCCGCTGTCTCAGGGCTGGTGAATTCAATTAAAAAATGCCTAGCATTGCCGGGAAACATCAGAGAACATTTTGTCTCTACGTTTTCCTCCAAGACGTGAAAAATCGCCGCTAGACGTTAGATGCACAGACTTAGCAAAACCCCGTATAAGTGATATAGTGGATACCGTCGGACGCTCAACGAGGCTCGTTGCGGATGACTGTGTTATACACAAAGAATTCGGAACCTTAGAAATTTGTAGCGAAATATGCAAACGATAGACGCTTGGTGGAGGGATAGATAGTTAAACAGAATGGTTTAAATTGCTCTGAGCGCTATGGGACTTAACATCTGAGGTCATCAGTCCCCTAAAACTTAGAACAAGTTAAGCCTAACTGACCTAGAGACATCACACACATCCATGCCCGAGGCAGGATTCGAACCGGCGTACGTAGCGGTCGCGCGTTTCCAGACTGAAGCCGCTAGAACCGATCGGCCACATCGGCCGCCGATAGTTAAACATAACATAAACAAATGCGGCGTATTGCACATATATAAGCGAAAATCCATGTTACTGCAGGATTAAATTATAGCTGAATAGTAACAGGAAGGAGTCATATCGGTTAAATGTATGGGAGTATGCGTACGGAGCCATTTCGTGACAGGATAGTGGACGACCACATAAAATTTATCTTAGGACAGATATCTGTCTGACTGAGTTCACTGAAATTGTCCTTAGTTCATCGAAGAAGTGGGTAACTCACAATACCTTCGCTCGAACTATACTGGGCTGCGACGGTTTGGGATATTTACCGGATAGGACTGATAGGGTAAATAAATGAATAAGAAAGGCAGCACGTTCCGTCACAGGTTCTTTTACAAAGGCCGAAACCGTAAGGGGATGCTCTTCCAACTCCAGAGGCACTGGGTATCGCAGTGTAGTTTACTGTTAAAGTTTCGAGAAGGTATGTTCACAGAAAAGCAATCAATATGTTGCTTCCCCTACCTATAATTCAAGGAAACACCATGAAGGTAATTCCTATTCACACGGAGGTTTACCAACAGACGTTCATCCAGCGTATGACTCATGACTAGAAGGCGAAAGGAAAGAAATGACAGTGGTACACACGTTACCTTCCACCAGCTCGTATAAGACAAGTACTGTACCATTCCTTTGATGAGGACGCCGTCGATCTTTTTTCGTAAATCCTTCCCTAATGAGAACTTGTGTTCCGAACCCAACTGCTGCGTCGTAAACGGAATATTAACCCTTAAATTTTCGTTCTATCATTCATCTGAAAAAACTTACGTCCTCTGTCCAGTGCGCCAGCGATTGTCATTTGCACCCTGTGACGCTGTTGGTTTTCAAATGCGATGAAGTGATCTTGTTGCCAGCAATTCTGCTCACTGCAGAGAGTGTCGAAAGTCCACAGCTAGTTTAATCTTCCGTCGTGAAGCCAACTGTGCCAACGAAGCTACACTATGTGATCAAAAGTATCCGGACACCTGGCTGAAAATGACTTACAAGTTCGCGCCGACCTCCATCGGTAATGCTGGAATTCAGTATGGTGATGGCCCACCATTAGCCTTGATGACAGCCTCGACTCTCGCAGCCTTACGTCCAATCAGGTGCTGGAAGGTTTCTTGGGGAATGGCAGCCCATTCTTCGCGGAGTGCTGCACTGAGGAGAGATATCGAAGTCCGTCGGTGAGGCCTGGCACGAAGTCGGCGTTCCAAAACATCCCAGAGGTGTTCTATAGGATTGAGGTCAGGACACTGTGTAGGCCAGGCCATTACAGGGATGTTATTGTCGTGTAGCCACTCCGCCACAGGCTGTCGATTATGAACAAGCGCTCGATAGTGTTTGATAGATGCAATCGCCATCAACGAATTGCTCTTCAACAGTGGGAAGCAAGAAGGTGCTTAAAACATCAATGTAGTCCTGTACTGCGATACTACATCTCAAAAAAGGGAGTGCAAGTCCCGTCCCTGAAAAACACAACCCTACCATAAGACCACCGCCTCCGAATTTTACTCTTGGCACTACACACGCTGGGAGATCACGTTCACCTTGCATTCGCCATACCCACACTCTGCCATAAGATTGCCACATTGTGTACCGCGATTCGTCACTCCACACAACATTTTTCCACTGTTCAATCGTCCAATGTTTACGCTCCTTACAGCAAGCGAGGCGTCGTTTGTCATCTACCGGCGTGATGTGTGGCTTATGAGCAGCCGCTCGACCGTGAAACCCAAGTTTTCTCACCTCCTGCCTAACTGTCATAGTACTTTCAGTGAATCCTGATGCAGTTTGGGATTCCTGTGTGATGGTCTGGATAGATGTCTGCCTATTACGCATTACGACTCTCCTCAAATGTCGGCGGTCTCTGTCAGTCAACAGACAAGGTCGGCCTGTATTCTTTTGTGCTGTACGTGTCCCTTCACGTTTGAACTTCAGTATCATAACGGAAACAGTTGACCTAGGGCAGTTTAGGAGTGTGGAAATCTTTTAGGAGTGTGAAAACTCGCGTACTGACGTATGACACCAGTGATTCCGAGTCATCTGCACGTTCGAAGCCAGTGAGTTTCGTGGAGCACCCCATTCTCCTTCTCACGATGTCTAATGACTACTGAGGTCGCTGATATTGAGTACCTGGCAGTAGGTAGCAGCACAATACACAAGCCGTATATTTTTGTGGGTGTCCGGATACTTTTGATCACAAGTGTATGTATCCCGTTTTGACTGGGTGGTGGGAACCCAGACCTATGGTGCCCGGTGTGGTGAATAGCGTTCAGTTAGTGACCAAAGTCTGCCGCAGGTGTTCCACCATGATCCTCGAAGTTTTTACATATCGAATTCAACTCAGCGGATTTAGAAAGTGGCTTCCATAAATGGGATATCGCAAATTATTAAGTGAGCAACTAACCTGTGCCCATTTTCCATTCAAGAATCACATTTGAAGTATGCTACCCATGACAGGCACATCCCTGCAAAGTAGGAAAGAAGTAGAAAGCTGACCCATACAAGGGAACGTTTGCTTAGAGTGCATACAGAGACTATGATCAGAGTACGGCGTCCCGTAGCGTTTCGGTAGCTTTAGCGAATGAATCAGGTTTACAGCAGGGATAGCACACGCGTTCTCGAATATTCTCGCAACAATCCAAACTCTTCGATTATAGTACGTTCGTTCCTTACCAACCGTTTTGTAGGGTTCCTCCCCCCACCTTACTCCTCACCCCCTGTGACTGGCACTGGAAGGTTATCACTCTCATCTCGCAATTAAATACTGTAAGTTTCTCCCCCTGTATCCTCTAATTTGCAAGTCGTAGGTTTGTAAGAGCAATTTGCCCTTTTTCCGCAGCAGATAGTTAGTATATGGCATTTCTCAATAATAAAAGGAAAACTTAGTATTATCGCGAGGATAGACAGTGCATTACCTAATGCTTCAAAAGGGTGTTTGTAAAGAAAGAAATCAAAGATCCTGAGAGGTGTAACATCTCTTCTACTGCTCGTACAGAAAGAAAGCAAAGATATCGACAAATGTAACAGGATTTCTACCGAAGTTCGTCAAGTAGAGCTATGTAGGTTTCAGACCTAACAGGATAGGATTCCTGAACAAATGAATGTTGGGGAATAATGTATACCAGGAGTAGGATGCATTATGAATAGAAAGGTAGAGCTAAGAGTGAGTTACTGCGTACAGTTTAGTGATAGAAATAGTCTCCTAAGAACTGACAGCAAACCAACAACACTAATTGACGTACACATACCGACGCATCAGAGAAAGAGAGAGAGTATATAAGAATATTGAACAGGTAACTCAGTCAATCAAGATAAATGGAAAATCTAGTAATCATACCATTAGGAATTGGAACTCTTTAGCATGGAAAGGAACAGATCACAAAGTTCCGGGTGAATAAGCGTTGGCTATTAGGCTGCGGGAGGAGGTGTTAACGCCAAAGTATGGCACACCTTTGAGATACCTTCTGCAATAAATTTCAGTTATTAGTAGCAAATTCAATGTTCAAGAATGACAAGAAATGGTTATTTACTAACAAAAGGGTTGGAGTCATGCGAAGATAGAGGCTGGGTTACGTCGTGGTGAGATAGAGATTCGTAAATCCGGTAATAGTTCGTAACGCTAATCCAGAAGCAGACACACAGACGGACTCATATCACAATTTAATAATGACGACAAGTAGGCTGAAGCTGAAGAAAAATCAATGTAAAACGAAGTGACATATTGAACTATTAAGGAATGATTAAGTACGTTTGAAGTGCTCTGACACTTTACATCTGCAATAGTAAATACCATAGTGGGCAGTTCATTTGGATGGGAATGGACATACCTAAGAAAGGAATGTTAGATGTTGCACAGATAGATTCAGATAGGTCGAAGGAAACTGCAATGACCTCTTGCATAACAAAAGAAATACAGGGTTATTATAAATGATTGAAGCGATTTCACAGCTCTACAATAACTTTATTATTTGAGATATTTTCACAATGCTTTGCACACATGTACAAAAACTCAAGAAGTTTTTTTAGGCATTCACAAATGTTCTATATGTGCCCCTTTAGTGATTCGGCAGACATCAAGCCGATAATCAAGTTCCTCCCACACTCGGCGCAGCATGTCCCCATCAATGAGTTCGAAAGCATCGTTGATGCGAGCTCGCAGTTCTGGCACGTTTCTTGGTAGAGGAGGTTTAAACACTGAATCTTTCACATAACCCCACAGAAAGAAATCACGTGGGGTTAATTCGGGAGAGCATGGAGGCCATGACATGAATTGCTGATCATGATCTCCACCACGACCGATCCATCGGTTTTCCAATCTCCTGTTTAAGAAATGCCGAACATCATGATGAAAGTGCGGTGGAGCACCATCCTGTTGAAAGATGAAGTGGGCGCTGTCGGTCTCCAGTTGTGGCATGAACCAATTTTCCAGCATGTCCAGATACACGTGTCCTGTAACGTTTTTTTCGCAGAAGGAAAAGGGGCCGTAAACTTTAAACCGTGAGATTGCACAAAACACGTTAAATTTTGGTGAATTGCGAATTTGCTGCTCGAATGCGTGAGGATTCTCTACCGCCCAGATTCGCACATTGTGTCTGTTCACTTCACCATTAAGAAAAAACGTTGCTTCATCACTGAAAAGAAGTTTCGCACTGAACGCATCCTCTTCCATGAGCTGTTGTGTCAGGGCTTGTAGCAATTGTAAACGGTAAGGCTTCTGCTTTAGCCTTTTCCGTAAGATTTTACAAACCGTCGGCTGTGGTACGTTTAGCTCCCTGCTTGCTTTATTCGTCGACTTCCGCGGGCTACGCGTGAAACTTGCCCGCACGCGTTCAACCGTTTCTTCGCTCACTGCTGGGCGACCCGTTGATTTCCCCTTACAGAGGCATCCAGAAGCTCTAAACTGCGCATACAATCACAGAGTGGAGTTATCAGTTGGTCGATCTTTGTTGAACTTCGTCCTGAAGTGTCGTTGCACTGTTATGACTGACTGATGTGAGTGCATTTCAAGCACGACAACCGAGCGAGGTGGCGCAGTGGTTAGCACACTGGACTCGCATTCGGGAGGACGACGGTTCAATCCCGTCTCCGGCCATCCTGATTTAGGTTTTCCGTGATTTCCCTAAATCGCTTCAGGCAAATGCCGGGATGGTTCCTTTGAAAGGGCACGGCCGATTTCCTTCCCCATCCTTCCCTCACCCGAGCTTGCGCTCCGTCTCTAATGACCTCGTTGTCGACGGGACGTTAAACACTAATCTCCTCCTCCTCCTCCAAGCACGACATATGTTTTCTCACCTCCTGTCGACATTTTGTCTCACTGCGCACTCGAGCGCTCTGGCGGCAGAAACCTGAAGTGCGGCTTCAGCCGAACAAAACTTTATGAGGTTTTCTACGAATCTGTAGTGTGTCGTGACCATATGTCAATGAATGGAGCTACAGTGAATTTATGAAATCGCTTCAATCATTTCTAATAGCCCTGTATTTCAGTTCATCGATGTAAAAAGGAAATTAAAAGCTTTTGAGGAAGAAAGGAATACAAAAGTGTAAGAGACTAAGGAATGAAATCAGGAGAAAGTTCTGGGAAGCTAAATAGGCTAAGAAAAAAACCGGGAAAGGATTGGTCACGCAAAGAAAAACTAAAAGCAAGAGCATTAACAGCAAGCGTCCAAAGGAATTCCGCTGTTAATCGCAGAGGAGAGACCCGACAGATTGAAAGAGTATAGAAAGCGCCTTCACATAGGTGTTGAATTGTCTACTGAAGTGATTTTTTTTTTTATTTTTTTGGGACGGGGGGTGGGGAAATCATCAGACTTCTGACAGGTTTGTTGAGTCCCGCCATGAATTTCTCTCCTGTGTCAACGTTTTCATCTCAGAGTTGAAATTGGACCCGAAATCCTGAATTATCGGCTGGATGTATGATATTTCTGTCTTCCTCTATGCTTTTTCCTCTCTACAGCTCTCTCTGGTATCGTGGAAGCTATTTCACGGTGCCTTAACAGGTGTCCTATCATCCTGTGCCTGACTCTTGTCAGTATTTTCCACATATCCCGTTCCTCGAAGATTCTACTTAGAGCCTCCTCGTTCCTTACCTTATCTGTCCACCTAATTTGCAACATTCTTCTGTAGCACCATATCTCAGAGGCTTCGATTCTCTTCTGTTCTGTTTTTCCTAGAGTCCACGTCTCATTAACATAAAATGCTGTGCTCCTGACATTCAAACTCTTTAAATTAAAGCCAATGTATGATACTAGTTGACTTCTCAAGCCAGGAGTTCGATTTTTGCCAATGCTAGTCTATTTTGTATGTCCTCCTTGCCCCGTCCGTCACAATTATTTTGCTGCCAAGGTAGCCGAATTTCTTCACATCGTCTACTTCGTGGTCCCCAATTTTCATGTTAAGTTTCTCCCTCTTCTCATTTCTGCTACTTCTCATTACTTTCGTCCTTCTTAGATTTACTCATTAGACTGTTCATTTCACTTAACACATCCTGAAATACTTTTTCAGCTTCACTTACGATAGCAATGTCATCAGGGACTCTTACCATTGATGTCCTTTCACCCTGAATTTTCGTTCCACACTTGAACCTTATTCATAGCTGAAATTCATTGCAGAACTCAATAAACTTTTTCCTGTCTCCTTTCTGTTACCAAGGCCATATTCTCCCATCATATTTTTTCTGCTCCCTCCCCGCATTCCAATCCCCCATGACTATTAGGTTTTCGTCTTCCTTTACGTACTGAATAACCTGTCCAATATCCTCATAAACTTCCTCTATCTCTTCATCCTCTGCTCGCGATGTCGGCATCCATACCTGTACTCTTGTTTCGGTGTTGCTCTGCTGTAGATTCTGATGAGAACATTCCTATCACTGAACTGTTTTCAGTAACTATCTCTCTGCCCTACCTTCCTATTCATAAAGAATATTACTTCCGTCATAATATTTTCTAGTGTTGTTGGTATTACCCTATACTTGCTTGACGAGAAATCCTTGTCTTCCTTCCATTTCACTTCACTGACCCCCACTATATCTTGACTGAGCCTTAGTATTTCACTTGTCAGATTTTCTAGCTTCCATACTACGCTCAGACTTCTGACATTCCAAAGCTCGACTCGTAGAACGTTATCCTTTCGTTTATTATTCAGTCTTTATCTCATGGTCAACTCGACCTCGGCTTCCCCTCCCGGAATCCGAATGGGAGTCTAGTACGTAATTTTTTACCATTGCAGATATCTTCATGACACTTTCTCAGTTACAGGCCATATCTCCTGTGGATACACATATCTGTCTTAAATGCAGTGGTTTTCATTGCCTTCTGCATCCACATGCCGTTGATCATTGCTGACTCTTCCGCCATTAGGGGCAGTTTCCCACCCCTAGGATACGAGAGTGCCCTGAACCTCTCTCCGCTCCTCCGTCCTGTTTGACAAGGACATTGGCTGAATGAGGGTGTCTTCTTACGCCCGAAGTCTTCGGTCGCCATTGCTGATGATTTTTGTTCAGAATCTAAGCGGTGTTGGGGTTTTAAAACTGGGACCGAAGACGTTTCGATTACTAATCCAAGACACTACCCACAGTCCAACGTGATGTAAGAAGACGTAATTGTCGATTTTTAAAACCCACTAGCTCAGGTATTAAAGTCAAGATATGGCAGCTTGAGAAACATTCAAACAACCTAGACAGAAGGGGTAGGTAAGATTCCTTAGGAATTCCTACAATCGCGGAAAGAGAGGCAACAAAAGTATTGTTCAAGTTATTGTGTAATATCTATGAGAAGGGACACGTACTATCTGCCTTCGGGAGGAATTTCATTTAGACATCTGATGCATCTAAACAGCTAATAAAAATTAGATACAGAGGAATAGAAAAGATAACTGAACCTTTAACGCATGACGATCAGATTGGCCTTAGGAAAGGTAAGGCACCAGAGAGGCAGTTCTGTCGTTGCGCTTGATAAACAGAAGCAAGACTTCAGACTAAGAGTGACACCATAATAGGATATGTCGACGAGAAATGACGTCCACCAACATAAAATCATACGATATGTATCAGCCTCTCAGAAAAATAAGTGTAGTCTGTCTGTATAGACGAATAATATACAACATGGACAAGAATCAATAGGGAATAATAAGAACAGGAAAAATTAACCAAGACAAAAGATTACCACCAAAAACAGCAACAAACAATAAACCAATTATACCAAAAGAAATATAATAACCAAGATAAATGCTCGGGTTAATGATGTTGTAAAGCAATGACGCAGTCTTCCTTCCCAGACGAACAACAAACAAATTTGCGAATTCCTAAGGGATCAAACTGCTGAGGACATCGGTGCCTAGACTTACACACTACTTAAACTAACTTATGCTAAGAACAACACACACACACACACACACACACACACACACACACACACACGGGTCCCTAGGAAGGACTCGAACCTCCGGTGGGAGGGGGCGCAGTCCGTGATATGGCGTCCTAAACCGCTCAGCGCGGCCACTCCGCGCTGCCTCCTCTCCTGATGTTCAACAAGGCGGAATCATGGGAATAAAGAAACGTTCAGGAGTGAAATTAAAATTGAGAGTGAGATATATCAGTGCTAAGATGATATTTATATTCTCAGTCACAGTAAGGAAGTATTACAGAATCTTCAAATAACTGACGGGTTTGCTGCCGGGTGACGTCGTCGAACACCCCCCAGAATCCTTTGAAAATAAACCATGACGGGCGATGCAAAGCTAATAGGACACCCACATATGAAGAACTACCAAATGAAAACTGAACACCCGCCACAACGGTAGCATGGAATGGTTCGGTTCAAAATAGTCTCCACACGCTTTAAGACATTTATCCCATTGGGAGACGAGACGACGAATTCCTCTTTCGACTGGAACCGACGTGAATGCATGTCTTTCCTCAAATCGACAAAGATGTGAAAAATTACACAGGCAGTACGGATGGCGTTGCAGTGTTGCCCAGCAAAATCGCTGAAGTGTAGCCCTCGTCCGATTGACAGTCTGGGGACGGGCGTTATCGTGCTAGGGATAAATCTGTCCGACACCATTTCTGGGCATGTTGACATTATGGCGGTTTGAAGCCATTCTGCAGAAACTTCGACGCGATATAAACTCAAAACTCCCTATAATGCTGTCGGATGGAATCATCCTGCTGCATGATAACGTCATCTCACATACTGACAGTCGGACGAAGCCTACCCTTTGGCGATGTGGTTGGGAAAACTGCAAAATCCTTCTTTCAGCCCAGATCTTTTATCATGTCATTTTCACATCTTTGACGACCTAGCGAAAGACATGCGTAGACGTCGGTTGCAGTCGGACGAGGAAGTGGAAGAGTGTGTGGGGTTGTGGATCCGTCGGCGTCCGACTGCGTTCGTTGAAACAGGAGTAGATCGTCTCGTCTGTCAGTGGGATAAAGGTCTTAACGCCTGTAGTGATTACCTTTGGATGCAACCATTCCATGGTTTCGTTGTGGCGGGTGTTTGATTTTCATTTGACTGTCCCTTGCATAAAAGAAATCTGTTGACACCAAAAAACAGAGACCTTTTTCTGAGGATCAAATTTCGGCAAATGTACGGGTAGAGCACTACGTCGTATTGAACTGAATGATGAACAATGCGAAAGTCAGAAAGAGGATCGAAGATCTTGTGATATTGCCGTTACAGAAGATCATGAAAATTAATTGGACTAATAATACAAAATTAAGAACTTCTCAGCAGTGTAGGTGAGGGAAGGAATACTAATAAGGGTCAGCAGTATCTTACCTGTTATTGGAGGGAGCCTTACAGAACAAAAACTATAAGTAAAGACAAAGCCTGCAACGGCTAAACGAGAGCGTTCTCTGTAAATGCTCTTCTGCGACGATGAGCTGACGCAGGAAGCAAGTCGTGGCAGGCGTCACGGAACCACTCAGAAGACTGATAATGCCCTTAACTCCCCCTCCCCTCTTACCCTCTCTCACCACTCAAATGTCAGAACACGTAACGTGGCCTACACGTATAAAATGAGAAGAAATTTGTGGTGACGTCCCGTCCATAAGTCTGTCGCTGCTCTTGTAATGTGCAGCACTTCTTGGGATGCGCTAATGACTTTGCGAGGCAACGAAGATAAAGGAAGAGGGGGCAGGCTTTGTATCCTAAGGTGAGGTGATCCTTCCTTCTGTAGACTTGAGAGATCTGCTACTCTTGTGGATGTGCCGTGAGTCCCTCCGTGCCCCAATCTCTGGCGCACATCACGAAGTTACGACAGCTCATTACGAGCAGTATAGTACAATGGCTAACATCATTCCTCTGCCGAAATTTCGATGTCCTTATGTCTACTATTGTAACGCACATTGATATTCCTTGCTTATGAGCGGAATGTATTGTTCCTATAGTGGCAAACTATGATAAACACAGACTGTGTAAGTTACACTGAATGTATGAGCCAGTTTCTCTAAATGTCCGAACATTTACAACAATGGTTGATTACAAATGTTTTAGCTGATTATCTCTTCTATGTATCTTCGTCATTGTTTCTTTAGTTTAGTAATTTTCTTAGTGTGACAAAAGGACTTTAACGTTTTAGGTTTAGTAATTACTTACCGAGGCAACAGATCTTCAAAGCTCTTATTGCTTTCTGATAATGTTCATATCATTTTTTTAAACTGTAACAGAGTGGGTCATAAGCAAATGTCGACTGGATGTTTAATATTTACGTGTAGTCACTTGACTGAAATATGGGAAGGGCTCGTTCCGACTGAACAATGAGATTATAAGAAAAATGGTAACCCATATCCTGAAGATTTAGTGCAAACCTAGTATATCACCTTACCTACAAACTAATGGACATTATAATTCTAACTAAGGTAGTTATGCTATACAAGAGAATCTGTTCGTTGAGAATAGGCTTCAAATCGATATTAACTGTTTTATTGACGTTACAATATCGGATGCCATCCCATTGTTACATATAATATCCCGATCAACGTATTTCCGCTTAGTGGGTATTTTTCATTTTACTGTCGGAATATGCTTTTGCTATATGTTCTTAGTCCTCTAACAAATATGAAGGCCCCGTTCTCATAGTAAGCGTCAGTGTACTAACACATATCCTCGAAGATCTTTATGCTGACCGTTACCTCTCTTTTGTGATCTGTGTAATGTGGTGTACGTCACAAGCAACATCGTGGCCCATTGTTACTGTTTGCTGACGAATGTATTGTTTGTTGAATTTTAATTACATTTCTTAGTAAGTGAAGTGTTAAAGAGTGATAATTATAGGCCATAACTGCGTGTTCTACCGTATCTGTTACACACGCACAATTCAGCTAGTCGACTTTTGGCTAAGTATAACCACTAGTCTGGATTCTGGTTGGATCTACGTGTAAAGTTTCATATATTGTAGTAACTTCACTACAAGTGTTAACAGATTCACTGTTGGTATCTTGGCATACAGTTATGTCAAGTAGGTTTAGTGGTTACCAACTTCACATCATACAGTATTCATTTATTTTCTTTCTTTAGTTTATTTTGTAACCGTACTTTTAAAATGTAGGCTGTTTCTGATATAATAGCTACAATTACAGTTCCGTAAGACTTGCAGAGTTATCTCTTAACTACTTGCAATAGGAGCACAACAGATCTGGAAGGAAAATTAAAACAAAACAAAAAATATGTTCTTCACAAGTTGCTATGGACAGCAGTAAATATCAGTTGTATGAGAGAAAATCACGCAATATTCGCAGAATGTAAGATGGTGTGCTTCATGAAGCTCCTAACCAGGCAGAAAATGGTCTTCCTTAAGATGTTAACTGTCTTAGCTGTTTTTCTGCTATTTTTCTTTTTTTTAAATAACAAGATACGCGTGATATCTAATACACATAATACGAGAGAAATAAAAGTAAAAAGGAAGACAACAGTAAAACTTGGGACTGCAAAAAGAACTGAAAAGGACAACATGGAGGAAACGACCGAATTCTACAAAAAGTACATAAATAATGAAGTTTTGTTTCTTGGTTGTATATTGACACACGAATTTATTTTTTTGTAGACGCGAAGAAAAGAATAACATCACCAAAATAAGCATTATTAGCAGAGAAATATCTCATTGCAGAAAGGACAGTAATGATAAATGTAGAAATGCTGAAGTCCTTCGCAGAATCATTTGTGTAGAGTAGTTTGTAGGGAAGTGAAAAGAACATACCGTGGAAGAAAATGAACACCCGACTGGGTATAAAGATATGTGTCCAGAGCATATCGATTGGGAAGACGAACAAGTGTAGTCGTAAACTGCTGAGTAAAGGAGGAAAGAGTAATAGCAAAAAGAAAGAGAATCAAAATGAAATCCAATCTGTAGACACAGCTCCTTTTTTATAAATATCTTGCAATGCAAATATTAGGCAAGCTCGTTTAAATGTATTTTGAGGGCATCAGGACAACACCAAGAAACAAGAATTATAGGTATATCAATAGAGTAACAAATAAAGTGTAACTGCTGATGCAACACAAAGTATCCCAAAATAACAAATGATCCCCGGATATTGTAAAATTTTTCTTATGAAATGATAACAGCATTCTTCGTACCTGGAATCCAAAATGCGATTCTCAATTCTTATCGGAGCCGCAAAATACTTCCTTTATTACAAGGATTTACTTCTTTATGATGTTAGCCGTGCCGCGTTTCTTAGATGCAGTTTCAGTAGGAGCCCGGAAACTTTTAATTACTTCTTTAGTCAATATTACTTCAACGACAGAAGCCGTCTGGTGTAACCCAATGAAAGTCAATAAAAGGACACAAGAAGTTTATGGAAGTGTAGCCCGATTATTAAAAACCACGCCGAGAAATTTAAAATTTCATTATTTCGTAATACTCGAGATTAAAGAAGCCACTGTGTAAATATGGGTTGCAGCGCTTGTTGATGCAACAGCTTCTACTCTACGAACGTTTGAGCTCAGTGGGCGCCAAGTACTTCACTAAAACACAATTTAGTCTCCTGTTGAATTATTGGTCCGCGAGATATTGATGAGATTTACAAATCGTAATTACAGATGGCTGCAAAGGCATCTAAGTTTTGTTTTCGTTAGCTGTAATTAGCAGTTAATATTTCATTGTGCCTTCGCTTTTGGTTTATCAATCGACAATGTTACTGAGATGAGAGTTGGCACCATCGGTTTTTACTGTAAAGAAACATATATTATAAAACGAAGACAACAGCAATAAATGTATTCGGCAGGAGGCTCCCACATCACATGTCGTGGACTAGCGAATACGTTAGGCAGGGTCATGAATGTCAACGTCAAAAGATGGTCGAAGCTATGGATTACCTTGTTGTAGTAGTACATCTATTTTTTTTATTCAGTGAGTAGTTTATTGTTTCCAGTCAGATAATGTTTTGTATCCGAATTCTGCTTACATGAGGACAAACTTGACGCATGTGCTGATAATGTGAGTTATATATTCTAGTTTTTGCAGGCAGCGTTAGCAAATAAACAGGTTTTGAAGATTCTGCCTTCAGCAAAGCACAACTTGTTTCTTTATATTTTATCAAACCGTTATCTTCAGAACATATTTATTATTCAACCAAGCACAAACAATTAAGATAGTTTTTGCTAAAAATTGTTACAAGGTGAAGAAACATTAAGATTTACAGACACGTAGAGGAGAACAAGACAGTTATGGACGTTGCATGACATGGGACCGCGTATGAAATCGGTCGTATTCTTATCAAACATGAAAACAGAATAACTAATGAAAGACACCTCCTAACCTTATGAGAATATTCTCCCATACACAAATCAGAGGCTGGATAGAAATTACTACTAATTTAAGCAGGTGAATATTACTAAGCACTAACTCGAATAACAAGAAGAAATCCGAATGGTTGATCACAAATCCCATTCCAGACACAAATATATAAATAAAAAAGAGTAAATAAACAAATAAAAATTAAAAGTGAGGACAATAATAACAATAAATAAGTAAAATACAAATAAAAAAGTAAAAACCGTGCAGCACAAACACACACACACACGCACACATACACACACACTTACATAAACACACGAAATCATAGATAAATATGGCACAGGAAACAGCAGTTACACTCCTTTGTATCGAAAGCAGTACGACCGCTAGAAAAGCTGCAGTCTTTCAATCAGTTTCCCCGATGAGAGAAAACTGTTTGGCTTACAAATAATGAATTACACTCTGATCCGTGAACACATTCCATTTTATTCTAGAAAATTCCATTAACTGCTCTGACCCTATAGCCTATACGTGCAAACGAATGAAAATCACGTAATATTTCGGGACATCCACTAAAATGCGTTGTAAATAACGCCTTATGCATCTGGGTCCACAAATAAAACAAAAATTTATATGCAAAAGGCGTTTCTGTTTTAAACCACTGAAATTTATGTATAGCTGCTGCGAAATTGGCCACCAGAAGAAACATTTAATTTTCGTTGGACCATGGTAATCTACAGGTAAACAGTTTCGGAAGATGCTGAGACGTGTCACAAGTTCTTTATGAAAAATAAACTTACAGTGTTCCGGTTGTCTATAGTTGATTCCCTTATTTACATGTCCAGTTCGCCTGGTTTTCGGGTTTTATGTGGGCCAAGATGTAATGACAGGAACTATAATGAACATAGCTATATATGTAACGAAAAGTATCCCATAATTCTGGTGCGCGCAGTCGACCACCTGCAGGATTAAAACCGAGTATGTGTATTTTATAGTTTATGCCATCTCGCAATACATATTCAATAACGATTCTATAATATCCTTAGTTATGGGAGAGATAATCGTTTTCGCAAAAATATAACTCTGAGGCAGAAATTTTTTTTTTGAAATTTACGAGTGTTTTACGGTAACATAACGGCCGGGAGAGCATTCTGCTGACCACACGCCCCTCGTAAGCACATTCTCAACTGAGGATGACACGGTGGTCGGATGGTACCGATGGTCCACTTGTGGCCTAAGACGGAGTGCTTTTTATGGTAACTAGTGCGCAACAATATTGTTCGCAGAACATATTTATTCTTAGTAGTCACGATTTGTGTGACGATATCAGTCAACATGTTATTTCCTGTTCTTCGGTTACTAATTGTTGTATTTCGGCTTAAATATTCCGAAGACAGTCTTGCTGTCTGAAGTAATGCATATTGTTGTTATATGGAATTACTCTGCAACTACCCTTTCTTTTAGTCAGCACTTCCTAATAGAAGTTTACAATAGATGTTAACACGTTTATCGTTCTCACTGACGCTTTCCTTGCTATTGCCAATCCTCCCCAATTCGACCGTTATTAGTTATTTTGCTTTGTAAACAACAAAACTCATCTATTACTTTTTACTATTTCATTTCCTAACCTAGTTACTTTCAATAAACTTGTTCCATTCGACTGCATTCCGTTACGTTTGTTTTACTTTTGGTGAGCTGTACCTTGTATAACCTCATTTGAAGATTGTAACCATTCCGTTCAACAACTCTTCCAACGTTCAACAACTCTTCCAAGTCCTTTCCTGCCTCTTCCATAATTATAGTCTCATCAACATACCTGAAACTCTTTACCTGTTTTCCCTGAACCTGAGTTCCATTACTAAATTTCTCCTTATTTCTTCCTCACGTCTTGTTCAGTGTCTTACGTAACCATACTTACCAAAGTGATAGTTCGGTAATATTCCCACCAGTCACTACCTGAATATTTGATATTTAAATTATTACAATCTTTTCCATTTTTGATAGATATTTCTCGAGCTTCCTACACGCAAGTTGAACAGTTTTGTTATGTCTGGCTGTCGCAAGTATCTGATTAACTCTGAGGAAATGCCATCTACTCCAGTGGCTTCGTTTCGTCTTAGGTATTTCAGCCCTCTGTCAAATGCATTTCACAGTGTCACCTGTCCCATTCCATTACCATCTACTTCCTCTTCCATTTCAATAATGTTGGCTTCAGATTCGTTGTCCCTGCATTCAACATTTCAGCTTTCCCTTCTTTGATTAATTCTGTGTGACCATCTGAGCACTGTATATTCATACAGGTGCTTTTCTTGTCTCCAAACATCTCTTCAATTGTCCTGTAGGCAGCACCGCTTCTTCTTAGAGATGTACATGTTTCCACAGTCTTTCATTTGTCCTTTATCTGTAACTGTTAACCGTTTTCCACTTACTGCCACTATAATTTTTCAGTGTTTGGATTCCCTTATGCCTCATTCATGTGCTGTATTTTATGTTTCCTCCTTTCAATTATACTAAATATCTCTTATTATTGAAGCATATAAGCTGGCTCTTGTCTTTTCGACTGTGCGATCCCCACTCATCTTCACCATTTCATCTCTTAAAGCCACCATTTCGTCTCCTGCGGTATACTTTTCACCTGATTCACTCAGTCGTTACCTGATGCTCTCTCTGAAACCGTCAACAACTTCTGGTTCCTCCAATTTATTGAGGTCCCATTTCCTTAATTTTGCCTACGTTTCAGCAGTTTTTTCTGTTTTATTCTGAAATTCGTGAGCCTGTAAATGTGCTGCAGTTTTAAATCTTAGAAATATCTGTCTTACCACTATATAATCTATGTGAAGTAGTCCGGTGCACCCAGTCTCTTACATGTATACAATCATCTTTGTTATAGATAAGAATCTACCAGCGACTTCCTCCACATGGACCATGGACCTTATGAGGGTGGGCTGGCTGGTGTGCCTCAGCGATACAGGTAACCGTATCGTAGGAGCTGTCACAACGGAGGACTCACACTTGTTTCCTGAAGATGGGCAGCAGCCTTTCCAGCAAATACAGGGGCAACGGTCTGGGTGATTGACTGATCTGGTCTTGTAAGATTTAGCCAACTTTGTCTTGCTGTATTGGTACCAAAACGGCTGAAAGCAAGGACAACATCCGTAGTTCAACCCGAAGCCATTCCGGTCTAACGTGTAGCTTACTGATGATAGCATCATCTTAGGCAAAATTAGCCTTAAATCGGAGCTCTGGGCGGGGTCTACAGAGAAAGTGTCGTCATCAGGAAAAACATATTTAATGTTCTAGACTTCGGAGTGTGGAATGTTAGCTCCCTTACTCGATTATATAAGTTTCAGAATTTAAAAAGGGGAATGTACAATTTGAAGTTAGATATGGTGGGATTTACTGAAGTGCGGTGGCAGGAATAACAGAATTCTTCTCAAACGAGTACACGATTATCAATACAGATTAGGTCTAGTACAGCATAAGAAAATAGAGACGGGGATTATAGAATACGTAGTGGACACATTTTCGTGCTTAACATAGACATGAAGCAGACACTCACGACAGCAGCACAAGCTTGTTTGCCGTACTAGCTTCGCAGATGATGACCGCAGTGAAAGAATGTGTTATGAAATAAAACAAACAATTCAGGTAGATACAGCAGATTAACATTTATTGTGACGGAAGACCAAAATTCTTAGGTATGAAAAGGAAGAGAAGAAAACATGATAGAAGAGCTTGAACTGAGGTAAAAATACGGTACATGTGGCCTCAAAATTATTTGAATACCATTCTGGAACGTCATTTGTCGGGTGTGGTACTAGACTCATGTTGGGGGCCGGCGACAATGTTAGATATGCGAAATTGTTCTGATGGGTAATGTTCCAATTCATCATCCCCCCCCCCCCCCCCATCCCATCAGAAACGAGATCCATATCTATGCTACCACTGGATTTGTCAAATGACGTTTGAGAAAGCCCTTTTTTCTTACAGTACACGTATTCTCAGCAATACTGTAAGTACGTTTCGAACCCGGTCCCTACGTTTGTAATGTCGTTCTCTGCTGGATTTTATGCCGATTGCATTCATGGGAGGTATTTGTCACCGTACTTGCACTTAATCCTTTATAAAGCATGACAAAGAACGGAATTCGAGATATTTACAAATCATTTAAATTTCAAGACCTCGTAACTTGTTTCGATTTTTAACTTGGAGCTTAAAATGTTTTGTTACAGATAACGTCCTTTTCAAAACAACATTTTCTTTACTCTTATCGGATAATTAATCATTGAAATATGATCCCGCTCACTGTTGAAATTATTTCCCAAAATTTTTATGAGGTTAATGTATTCTAGAATAGTATTGCACCTCACAATAACAAGATCCTCAAAAATCACAGTTTGGGTTTCAGAAGGGATGCACTACTGGGACTGCCATTTACAAGTTCACTCAATAGATTTTACAAACATTAAATAACAAAACAACGCCAGTTGGTATTTTCTGCGACATGGTATTTGACTGTGCGAATCACAGTACTTTCCCAAATAAATTAAAGATTTATGGGACTGAAGGTATAGCCACCCAGTGGATTATGTCGTATCTAACCAAGAGAATGCAGAAAGTCGTACTTCGTAATTCAACCAATATAGTCCGAGAACTTGTGAGAAATCGGATATGGGGTTTACGAAGACTACGCCTTAGGTCCACTACTGTTCCTTATAAACGATTTTGGGTCTAATATATAAGAAGTAGAATTAGTTCTGTTTGCAGATGACACTAATATCGTAATCAGTCCAGGCATACATATGGAAACATAAGGAATGGTAAATAATCTTAAAAGTATCATTGACTAACTTTCTGCGAATTGTCTCAGTTTTAAAAAGACACAACATATTCAGTTCTGCACATCTAGTGGTACTACACAAGTCCACGAAGTAATAAATAAGGTATAAACTTCAAAATTCTTAGGTGTTCATATTGTTGGGAATTTTAACTGGAAAAAGTACATTTTGGAACTCCTAAAAAACTTAGTTCAGCCACATTTGCTATCAGAATCATTGCAAACATTGGAGAGAGACGTATCAGTAAGACGACATTTTTTCCATATTTTCATTCAGTAATGTCATATGGAATAATGTTCTGGGGTAGCTCATCTTTAAGAAGGAAAGCCTTCATTGCGTTGAAACGTGATGTAAGAATAACATGTGGTGCTCGCCCACGACCATCTTGTAGACATCAGTTTAAGGAGTTGGGCATTCTGACTAATGATTCGTACTATATTTATTCCCTCATGGAGTTCGTTTATATACTCCACTGTATTTCAAAAGGAACAATGATGAACATAACTACAAACCAAGAGGAAAAAACACTATCACTTGTCCACAATAAGGTCACCTTTAGCAGAGAAAGGGGTGCACAGCGCTGCAAGAAAATTTGTTTCCACTTACCCAGTAATATAAAATGTCTGACAGACAGCAAAGTAAACTTTGAAAGCAAACTCAGAAAGTTTGTCCCTAACATCTCCTATTACGTAGGAGAATTTCCATTACTGTAATGTCTCGAAGATGGTGGGTAGGAATTACTAACCGTGTCTGTGTGTTCAGAAAGTAACCAGATGTATTACTTTCCGCTGTGAGTATAAAAAACTCGTTCCACATTATTACGGACTATTTTGTCAAATGATACATGAAAAATGTTAGTAACTAACTACCTCACCTATCTCGCTTTGAAAGTGGGAAACTGCAACTAGTTTTGCGCCTATCCAGGTGCATCGTGAGCAGTCTGGACTGTCAGAACCATACTCGCACAAACTTTCATCTGTCCTGGTCTTGATAAGACCAAGAATGTGGAGTTTTCTTTCATTTATAAGCTAATTACTTATCATTAAAAGTACTCCGAAGGAAGCCGAGGTTCATTTGAATGCGACTGCTGCTCCACAACCGCTATCAATTTCACAGACATTTTCTCGGTAGAATTTTGACATTATACGCTATTATCGTTGTAGCTCAGTTTTCTATCGACTCTGTCGCTAACATGCTGCACTTTTCGCTTGTGTTATTGTTATTATCTTGTAGTAGCCTCACCACCACTTCAGTTACTTCCGCTCGTATTATTTCTTTAAACCTGTTGTGGTATGATTACCATGTGCTGACTTCAGCATTTATGCATTATATTCCTGTTGAAAATGTTTTAATCTGCTTCATCCCTGTCTTTGCTGAAGAGGATTTCCCGTTGCGGATGTGAACAGTGTGTTCACGTTTCCCGAAGCATAGTCCCTGTGGGACAAAAGCAGCGATTTCCTTCTACGAAAGAGGAACCGACCTCCTGCGCACGTGAGCTCAGCTCTCCGCAATGTGTTTCTCCGCAACGCGTTAGCTTCAGAAAACTTTTGTTTGCCCTGCAGCAACGGAGATGAAGCCCAACTTTAAATTGAGATAGTTGGTGCCTTGTTCTCGCTTCTGCCTGGCCTTTTCTGTCGATATAAGTTTCCCGTACGGTAATATATCTCTGACTTCTGGCTCCGTTGATCGACGTCAGACAACAGAAGAAATTCGTTCGTTCATCTGTCTCAGCTGCTCCAATGAAATTCTGTGTTGCTGCGATTGGCTGCAACTCCGGGAGCGGGAAATAGGCTGAGAAGGAAGAAAGTTAATAACTACTTTTCACATCGACCGGTATTCCTTTGTGATGCACCTCCAACACATTGGGCACTTGGCACAGCAGTATTTTTCTACCTCGTGATGGACATCTAGTTTCAACATTTAGAAAAACTGAAAGAACTTAATTACTTTTAGGTTTTTTTAACTCGATGGAACAAAATACGTTTCAGTATGTTATAAATTATCCATTATGATTTAAAAGTTAAGCAATAAACCTCAAAACCGCTCAAGAATGATTGATGAAGAAAGATGTCCTAGAACGCTCAAGTGCCGTGTATTACATCTATACATATCGTTTCTTTACATCGAGCTCACAATTCGAGGATCGTTTACTTCGCTTCCGCAGATACCATTCCATGGTCTTAGTCTACTTCTGGTCTCTGGATCACTCCCTGGCAAATCGGATCAAACAGCTTATCTACCGGTGGCCAAGTTTATTGAAGGGCAACAATCACTGAAGTACTGTAAATGCCAGTTTTCCGAATTGGGCTAGTGAGTTCCTCATATGTGAGTCGATCTTTCCTTTGAGTGGAGGCGTAGAATTTTTAGGAACAAACTTGTTGGGAAACACTGGATAATTTTAAACGGAAATACTCGTATATGTCAACGATAGGTATACAATGGCAAAAGAGTAAGAGAAAAATATTATGTTATCAAAGAACTTACGGTTAAATTTATACTAGCTCAAGTGCTTAAGGTTAGTAAGTGAGGTCTGAACGATTGAAAGCAGGACGTTTCATTTAAACCTTAGTAACTTTCATGATGAAATTTCCAAGTTAGAACTAATTACAGTGAGATTGGTGTTGTAAAGGCAATGATGGATATGAATGTAAACAGAAGCCAGTTGAAATTTTTGCCCAATAAACAGTGACTATAACTGCAAGTGTCTATCAGAGTTATTGAATATAAACCAGGGACATCCTGTCGTATAGTCGTATTAAACTTCGAGGGACAGTAATCAATGTTTATTGAAGCGAGAACAGGAAATTGCGATTGATAATACGAACATGGTCATAGTTCTTTACCTGTTGTTGTTAACCTGTATGTGAACCCATCGGGCCCACACCAAGTCTTTGATTGTCATTAATTAAATTTGTGACCATTAAAAGCGTTGAAATATATCAAGGAGGAGGTGGTTGCCATTATATTGCCGTTTCGTAGTCCTATTGGAGATCACAGCTGTATGTATATTTTGAGACTTCCTCCAGCTGCAGGTAAATAACATGCCATCTTTTAGTAATTAACCTGCTACAAGTTCGGTTGACTGGCAAGTTGCCGCTGTAGTTAGCACACTGGAAACGCTTTCAGGAGAACGATGGTTCAAACCAACGTCCGGTTATTCTTATTCAGGTTTTCCGTGATTTCCCTAGCCCACTTCAGGCAATTACCGGGCTGGTTCCTTTGAAAGGGCATGTCTGACTCCCTTCGCTAATCCGATGGGACCGATGACCTCGCTGTTTGGTTCCCTCTCTCAAAACCAACCCACCGATCAAATAACGTGACACAGGACATAATCAAGTGAGCTGGTCATTGAAATTCGTGACATATACATTGCAATTTCTATAACAAATTAGTTTTTGGTTACCTCTTGCCGCAGCTGCACACTACGCTACTTTCCGAATTACGAAGATCATATTTAATAAAGTGGTTGAGGACTAGCTCTTCCTCGCCTGTTCAACAAACTGAGTTGTCAATTAAACAAATTCATTACAAGAAATACAAAATTACACTTTGTTATAATTTTATGTGAATTCTATAACGCAGTGATTCACCATATATATATCGGATAACAGTACGTTTGATTTGTGACGGCATGCGCCGGTACGTCGTACTGATACCTCTGGCGAAGGAAAACGTTAAAATAACGTTTTAAGACATTTAAATTAAAAAAAAGGAACACCACCCGGCAGGTCACAATACCGGAATCTCTTTTTTTGCAAATGAAGAACGGATATAAAGGCAGACGTTTCGGTTGGTGACCGAGAACGGTATGCTGAACAACATTACATTAGCATAAAAAGTTGTCGATTTACTTGCCGCGTCAAATTTGGATAAAATCCCAAGCTTTCGATGACTACCTCCATCATCTTCGTCAGGGGTAAAACTGACTGTCGTGGACCGGTGAGGCTTCCGTTTTTATAAATAGTGGACGGCTTGTCATTGGCTGGATGTCACGGTGAAAGCGGCGCGTACCGAGGTGGTGGCCTCTATATCCATAGATTTTGTTTGCGTTCTTTATCCAGCGTTGCTTGCAGCGCCATCCGTCGGAACAGGCAGAGAACTGCGAAGAATGTAAGAAGTCTCCCTCTGCGCTCATTATTTATCAATTGTGCGCTTCCATGCATTGCTGAGTGCATAACTGGAGTCTCTGTTGAAATTAGTTTCACGGAGTATAATTTCAACTGCTTCCCTGAAGACAGAGTACCAATAGTTTGAAGCGTGAGCAAGTAGTCTTGTTTCATCGAATAAAATCTTATGTTTATTTAACAAACTGTGGATCAGCCACCGCTGATTTTTGTAGGTAGCAGTATTTCAGGTGACGCTCATGTTCCACACAGCGATCGGCAACAGTTCTGATAGACTGGCCTTCATAATTTTTCCCACACTCGCAAGGAATGCTGTAAATTCCCGGTACTCTCGGGCCAACATTACTTTTCACGGGTCGCAGCATTTCCTTAATCTTCCTGGGTGATCACAAGACTGGTGTGATTCCCTGCCGGCTCAGGACTCTGCCGACCTTGCTGGTCGTTGCACCGCAGAATGGTAGCTGCGCGATGTGTTGGTCCTCTTGATCTGTTCGAACAGCGTCCTTCCTTGGTTTCTTCGCCAGAGTAGATCTGATATCACGATCGGAATATCCATTTTTTATGAATACCGTCGTCAGATGGTTAATCTCGGAGCCGAGATGATCCTTGTCCGAAGTAGTCCTTGCTCTGTGTAGCAAGGTATTCATCATCTCTTCTGAGCTGGGTGGTGAACACTACGCGCGTTTAGATATAAATCTGTATGCGTCGGTTTTCTGTACGCAGAATGTCCGAGACGTCCATCTGATTTTCGCTCCACCAGCATATCTAAGAAGGGTAACTTCCCATCCTTCTCCACCTCCACTGTAAATCTTATGTTCTGATTATAACATTCAAATGATCAACAAACTGCTGCAGTGCCTCATTGCCACGTTGCCAGATTAAAAATGTATCGTCACCATATCTGAGGATGCAGGATGGACTTAAGGAAGCGTTGTTCAACGCTCGTTCTTCGAAATCCTCCATGAAGAAGTTAGCTATGGATGGTGACAGTGGCGAACCCACGGCTGTTCCGTCAGTCATTTCATAATATTTTCCACAATACAAAAAATAGGTGGTCGTCAAAGTGTGTCTAAATAATTTCAGTATTTCTGGAGAGAAATGAGCAGCCAACAATTTTAACGTATCTTCCCCCGAAACTTTGTAAACAAAGAGACCACATCTAGGTTGATCATGATGTCATTCGCACCTATCCTCATCTGCTTTATAATGTCAAGAAACATTTTTGAGGCTACAGTGTCCGACTATAGGTGCTAATAATTTGGTCAAGTATTTTGCCAACCGATATGTAGGAGACCCAATAGCACTAACAGTAGGTCTCAACGGAACCCCACCTTATGGACTTTGGGTAGACCATATAACCTGGGTGGCCTTGGTGCTCTTGGTCGTAGATTCTTGACTAGTTCTTCTGGGAGGCCAGAGTTCTTGAGTAGCTCCCCTGTCTTCTTACTAAGGCTGCTGTGGGATCCCGTTTAAGAATCCGGTACGTGGCATCTTCCAATAATAGGGCCACTTTCTTATGATAATCGGTAGTGTTGAGGATAACTGTGGCATTCCCTTTGTCGGCTGGTAGTACAACTAACTCTTCATCCTTCCCCAACGATTTCAATGCCAGTTTCTCCAGTCTGCTTACATAGGACTTAGGAGGCTTGGCTGTTGCTAATATCCGACTACTTGCAAGCCTTACCTCATCTGCTGCCTCTTCAGGAAGGTGCCGAACCGCTTGTTCTACTCCACTGATAATCTCGGCCACTGGTAGCTTTTGCTGAGCTGGAGAAAAGTTCAGTACCTTACTGAGAACCGAGATGGTGGGGTCATCAATTTCCTTGTTGGAGAAGTTGATAACAGTGCGATGTGCGTCGCTGGACAAAGAAATTCCTTTTCCCCGGTTTAGGCGCACAAATTTATCAGCCTTTTTTTGCTGTAGTCTTGCTTAAATTAGCTCGCTGATGTGAAGCCAAGGTCGTGTCCACACATTCCCAGTCCCAAAGTAGTCATCGAAAGCTTGGGATTTTATCCAAATTCGACGCGGCAAGTAAACCGAGAACTTTTTATGGAAGGACTCCGTCGCGAATGGCTTCGTACCCATAGTAACATTACAATAGTATTTACTTCATTGAGACTAATAATTACAGCTGTTAGAAGTAGAAAATTTTTAGGTTGGTTAGTACCTCCAAGTAAACGTGGCAAGAAAAACCAGTAATGTTTATTTTCCTTGCGCAAAAGATCAAGTGTTTAAATGTGGACGTGTGGACACAAAATGAACAGTTTATACTGACAGGCACAATCCACTTAGTTGTGCAGTTACGACCGTGCAGAAAATAAATGATTGTAAATTATATGACGTGTTTGCGGGAAGACTGCTAGAAGCAGAGAAAAAGCAACTACCACACTAAATGTGACGTATTAAGGTACTACAGGTAAAAATATCTGCTATTAAAAATTCTATAACCTTTATTTTATATCACTGTTTCCGAAATGGAAATCATCTTGTGCAAGGGATAACTTTGTATCAGGACTATAATAACGAATTAGGCCTGAGAGAGGTACAGATGTGCCAGAATTGTGTACTCACCATTCACGCAGGCTGTTCCAAAATAAGATTATTCCAACAGACGACTGTGACTATAATTAGATCTCACATAAATCTTACCTAAGACAACGAAGCTTCTCATCACATAGATTCAGAAATGCTGGGAACGGGCAACAAGCATATATCTTAACAAGCAGCAAACCCATTCCTTTTTGAATCATTGATTATAATTTCTTACGTAGTTGTAGGAATTGCGCATAATAAATCCATGAGTAGACTTACGAGAATTTATATACGTTAGTTCATATATATTCGTTCCTAATTACACATGGCTGGTGTACTATTCATCATTAACTTAGAGTGTGCAGTGGTTGCGTTTGTACGTGTGGACTACGAGCGTGCCGATAACGAGTGGAGTGTGATCTGCTTTGAACAGCTCAAACACAGTTGACCGGCACCTAAACCTTCACCTTCGTGCTCCGTCGCACGACGGACACCACCAAACTCCAACAACTGGTAAACCCTTTATAGTTTAGAATACTCTAGGGAACGGGCATCTACTTGAGTAGAGGGAGGAAATAAATAATAATGTACCCGTTCTTCATGACCTCAAACTACCATGTTCGCATGACAGAAACATAGGAAAGCGTGAACCTAACCCCGATAATTGTTTTGTAATCGCAAACATGCAATATCGGTGCTTAGGAACCGTGTATGCACCTCTTCCTAATAAAAAAAAACACTGGCCTATTGGGATTCAACTAAATTTTGCTGTGAGAACAACAAAAACTCCATTCCGCAGCAGGTTCAAATTTAAAGAAGCTTAATGGCCAGAGTACACTGAGGAACTGGAAACATAAAACCTCTGCCGAGTCTAGAAAATTAGCAAACATCCTTAGAAACATTTCAGAAGACTTCCTGGAGACGTACTGCAAGGCTAGAGTCGGAATTTTACCCCAGGACTCTCCAGTTAATCAAAGGAAATGCTGAGGAAATACATAAATCTTTACAAAAGGGGATCCTTTTGGTGAAGAGGCAGTCCTATGCGGACAAACAATGATGGAAGTGATTAATGAGCCAATACCAAAGTTCTGGTCGAGACCCACCCTAAGCAGCAACGTGGCATGGAACAGTCGAAAAACGTAACTATCATCCTAGGATAGTCAAACAACTCCCTACGATAACACCAAATCAAAATGCCCACCAATTCCTATTAAATGGAAGACCCAAAAAACTGGAAAATAGATTTTATCAGGAGCTAGAGATAAAAATCAAGCATGTTCGTAAGATCATTAACAGTAATAGAGCTAATTCTTGGACTGAATTCAATGAAAAATAGTAAACAATCTCTTGTATGCCAATGATCTGGTAATTACTACACAGGGAAGAACTTTAACGAAGTGGAAGGGAAATTGGGATACTCACTAAATATCAAGTGTGAATGTTACCAAGAGAAATTCCTTGAACCAAAACCCTCGAAGACGAAGTCAGTGCTGTTCATCTTCTCCAGTAGCAGCATTTGATAGGTTTTGGCGAATTTTTTTGTGAAATATTTACAAAAGAATTCTCTACTTTTTGTTCTTTGACAGACATAAGATTGTTATGAACTAATGGTTTTTCTAAATGCAGACTTGACTACACTTCTTCCACATTCACAGGCAGCTTTAATTTTTTGGTATCTCCTAGTACTTTTTTACTTAGATTACGACATCCACCTTTTCAGTGTTTATCTTTACAAAATTCATTGACATAATTTATTTCCATACACTGATTGCACTCTGTAGTATTGTACACTTAATTATTATAAATATTAATAGAAAAAATAAATGTTTAAACTACAAAAAGTGACTGAAACTGAGTATCTGAAGCAAAACTATGGGATAAACTTAACTATTGGAAGATTTTCAGGAGTTTCAAGAATGATGTACACTGAGGATGCATATATTAAGGGTCTGTTATACAGACCCATTTAAAATTTTTAACCTAGAAATTCTACATCATGAAATTCGTCGCTATTATGATTAGGTTTCCTTATTTATTTGTATCTCAATTTAATCTATCCTTCAAAAAATTAAAAACCCCATCAGTTATTAATTTCAAATATGGATCTGGCAAATTTACCTTTATCTTGTTGTGAGCTCAGTACAAACCTTTTCACCATGACTAGTGCTTACACAATCACAGCCAGTAATGTTATACAAAAATATTAACTATTGCTCACCAATTTTATTTTAAAGCGAATCAGAGTTTGCTAGCATTGTTGAATATCTTGAGTAGGGCTCCATTTAAATAGAAAGAGTTTTTATTAAGATTTTATTTTTACTTTAATTATTTATATTTTATTATTTATCTGTTTCTATAAATGTCTCAAAAACAACAACAAAAATCCTTTAAAAGTTTTTTCATGTTAAAGAGCTAATAAAGGGATGGAACTAAATCATTCATCACGTTTCAAAAACAATCATCTGAGTTTCCATTACAAAGAATGTAGTGATTATGAAGAATATGGTGATGATGAAGAATACAGTGATGATGAAGATACAGCAATGATGAGTATAGTGTCAAAGGATATATTGAAGGATATAGTGATAATGAAGAATATACTGATGATGATGAAGAAGATGACAATAGTGAATAATGTCCATATGGTAATGTATCTATTTCATTTTCCTAAACATATCTCTTATCATCATGTGGGCTCAGTGCTGTTTTATGTACCTCAACTAAAAAAATTTCATGTTTAATGCTTTATATCAGATTCATAGCTCTGTATTGTTCTGTACTATTTAACAAAACATCTTTGTAGTCTTCTGAGCTTACTTTACTTTACACAATGCATTTCTCCAGTCTTTTAGATATTTACTGTTTTCTGTTGCAAATTTTAGAAGCAAGCATTTTGCACTCAAACTACAAATTATTCCATTGCTTTTCCATTACTTGGGGAATACCATACATACTTTATTCTCGACAGACAATACAATCAAATTTATCAATCATTTAATTCATATCTTCACAAAAATCATAAGTATATGTTTTATAAATATAACTGTCTGCATTTTGATGACACAGGTCAGTATTTTCGCCATATTTTTGTTTCACAACTCTATTGTAAAGATCAAATGGCCCTGAGCACTATGAGACTTAACATCTATGGTCATCAGTCCCCTATAGTGAAGATCATACATCAGTTTCTTAGATAGGCCAATGATACCTATACTAACATAACTTCGTTTATTGAATGTGATTTTTGTCTTATCATGCATATGGCAATAAGATTTTTGTTACCTTTTGTGTTTTTTTGCGTTTTTTTAAATAGGAACCCGCATTTTATTACATATTCGTGTAGTACGTAAAGAAATATGAAGGTTTTAGTTGGACCACTTTTTTCGCTTGTGACTGATGGCGCTGTAATAGTCACAAACGTATAAGTACATGGTATCACGTAACATTCCGCCAGTGCGGACGGTATTTGCTTCGTGATACATTACTCGAGTTAAAATGGAGCGTTTACCAACTGCGGAAAACGTCGACATCGTGTTGACGTATGGCTATTGTGATCAAAATGCATGTACTATGTATGCTGATCGGTATCCTGCACAACATCCAACCATGGCCCTCACGTTCACCGGATCTGACGTCCCCGGATTTCTTTCCGTGGGGGAAGTTGAAGGATATATGCTATCGTGATACACCGACAACGCCTGATAACATGCGTCAGCGCATTGTCAATGCATGTGCGAACATTACGGAAGGCGAAATACTCGCTGTTGAGTGGAATGTCGTTATACGTATTGCCAAATGTATTAAGGTTCACGGACATCATTTAGATCATTTATTGCATTAATGTGTTATTTACAGGTAATGACACTGTAACAGCATGCATTCCAAGAAATGATGAGGTCACAAACGTACATTACAGGACTTCGTGTTACGACTCAAACTGCACAATAGGCTGCATGATGCGCAACTTCACTTCCGACGTCCATGACGAGGTCAATCTTTGCAACGTTGACACCGTGCAGGGCAGTACAGATGGGCCCAATAACATGCCGAACGGACTTGTCAGGACTTGCATCACGTTCTCTTCACCGATGAGTGTCGCATATGCCTTGAACCAAACAATCTTCGGAGACCTGTTTGGAGCCAGCTCAGTCAGGCTGAACGCTTTAGACACACTGTCAAGCGAGTGCAGCTAGGTGGAGGTTCCCTGTTGTTTTGGGGTGGCATTATGTAGGGCTGACGTATGATGCTGGTGGTCATGGACGGTGCCATAAAGGCTGTATGATACGTGAACGCCATCCTCTACCGATAGTGCAACCACATCAGCAGCCTATTAGCGAGGCCTTTGTCTTCTTGGGTGACTATTCGCGCCTCCATCCTGGACATCTTGTGAATGACTTTCTTCAGGATAACGACATTGCTCCAATAGAGTGGCCAGCAGGTTCTCCAGACATGAACCCTATTGAACATGCCTGGGATAGATTGAACAGGGCGGTTTATGGACGATGGTACCTACCAACCACTCTGAGGGATCTACGCCCAATTGCCGTTGGGGAGTGGAACAATCTGGACCAACAGTGCCTTGTGGATAGTATGGCACGACAAATACAGGCATGCATCAATGCAAGAGGACGTGTTACTGGCTATTAGAGGTACCGGTGTGTACAGCAATGTGGACCACCACCTCTTAAGATCTCGCTGTGTGGTGGTACAACATGCAATGTGTGATTTCCATGAGCAATAAAAAGGACGTAAATGATGTTTATGTTGATCTATATTCCTATTTTCTGTGCAGGTTCCGGAACTCACATAACAGAGATGAGGCAAAACTTTTTTGATGTGTATGAGTAATCGTAGGACAATGAAACTTTGCGGAGACGCATATAAGGACAGGCGAAGTAGAGGTAACGAATAAACCTTTGAAAGAGACATGTTTTAAATTCCACACGAAAAGGTATCATTTGTTACCTGCGTACCATGTGAACTTCTTACCTTACAAACGTTGCTCAATGTGACGACCATCTGCTTCGACGACAGCCTGGAATCGCCGTTGAGGTACTGTTTCACTCTTGCTCGCTGCACTTTTCGAACGTTGGTCCATGAACAGCGGTTGTGACACAACTCGTACATTGCTTGAAGATCGCACTTGGCATCCAGCATTCTGAGCCATGGCAAAAATAATTTTTTCAACCACTTGTGCTTAAATCGGCCGTCGGACTCTCACAGCAGCAAATCCCAAATTGCAAGTTAAACTTCGGAGTCTTGTTCATCTACCCCGGTATTCCTTTAGCCACTCCATACTCCTTAAAGGCGTTAGTACAAGGGAATATCAGTATCCCTATTGATGTTGTTTTGATAACACAGCTTTACGAGTAAAGGCCTGTTCACCTTTTTTCTAGACCGATGTTGACTGTCTGCAATTGTAATGCACACTAATAGAAATGTTTCAACCCCACGTAGCCGTATCAGCACCGGCGCCTAATGGCAAGTAGTGACACTAACAATAATAACAACGCAAGTCTTTCAGTGAACAGTCTGAATTTCATTCCTATAAAATTTGGTACCCAAGTGGTAAATAGTTTTCCCTCTAGGTTGGCTCATGTAGCGGAAGTTTAATTATAAATAACAATTTGTAAACTTGTGGTAAGGTCTTATGGGACCAAACAGCTGAGGTCATCAGTCCCTAAGCATACGCACTACTTTATCTAACTTAAACTAGCTTACGCTAAGGACAACACACACACCCATGCCCGAGGGAGGCCTCGAACCTCCGACGGGGGGGAGCCGCCCCGACCGCGACAAGACGCCCTAGACCGCTCGGCTACCCCGTCCAGCTTCAATTATAGCACTCCTGTTTATCGATAACGCGAAAACATTTCACGCGGTGAAGAGGGAGGTTACAGAGCACTTAGCTGCTAGTTCTGCGGTCACGACATTGTGTTCCTCAGTCCAGCTATAATAAATGTGAAAATTTACTGTTCTGCTTGCTGCTTGATGGGAAAAGTGATTAGAAATTACGTTTGGCTCCACGAAGTGTCGCCTTCAGCTTATATTGTGACGCTGCCCTACCAACAGGGTATCCTCAAACTGATCTCATGAAAATTAATGGCTCCTTCAAATCAATATCCATCACCGAAATTGAAAACGGAGCGCTCATCACAGCAAATCCTCGTGGGACGGAGACTCACAAAACTGGCAGTGGCTGAAACAGTACAAATAACAGACCTGACGTAGGACTTCAGGCTTCAGCAGAAAATCATAGAGAAGCGCTGTAGCAAAGAGTACTTATTGCTCTTACGGAGCATTCATCAAGGTAGACAGGCAGGTCAACCTGTAGATATTCGAATCTGAGTGGACGTCGTCTTGCAGGAAGGTATTTTCTCCATGCCACCTATGAAAGAAGTCAAAAATGGACGAGCTGAGTGAAGGTTGAGACGCAGTTCCATAAACCTTCATACAACTACAAGAGATGTTACCAGACCTGTGCATCTGATCACTACTGTAAACTGACCATCGGTGAAGTCGAGTAAAAAGTAAAGTTGTGTTCATGGTGCACCTCAGTAGAATGGCCCAATGCCGTTTGCGAACATAGCCCAAACTCGCAGTATGCCTCGAATGGTCATTAAAATATTATACAGGTCGCGCAGAATAATTTTGTCGTAAGAAAAGTTGTTAGCACAGAACGTTGCACGCCAAACGGGTATATTGAACAACGTTATTTGAACATTCAACCGTTATCGAGGGAAACAAAACATGGAAAATTTGCCTCGTAGTGGTCGCCTGTGATGAACGGCACCAGATGATGACCGTTGCCTGCAAATTATAAAGGAGAGATACTCTGAAAAGAACTGACAAATAGATAGCTGCTTTTTCGAAGACACATGGGAGCGTTTATGTCGACACAACCAGTACACATACTTCATCAAGTTGGGATCTTCGAGTCCACAACAGTAAAACCGTGGTGAAAGAAAAAGGTGGGCAAGGGAACTGTTCAAATGTGTGTGAAATCTTATGGGACTTAATTGCTAAGGTCATCAGTCCCTAAGCTTAAACACTACTTAACCTAAATTATCCTAAGGACATACACACACACCCATGCCCGATGGTGGACTCGAACCTCCACCGGGACCAGCCGCACAGTCCGTGACTACAGAGCTTTAGACCGCTCGGCTAAACCCACGCGGCGGCAAGAGAACTCTTGGGAAGGAGCCTCAGTCGATGGCGCAGGGTTTTTTTCACCAACGATCCGGATTAGTTTTATACCTAATGACTGTTATAGAAAAAGTGGAGCCGGCCAGGAATTAATATATCTTACGGGAGTGATAGAGCAGGGGAGTGTGAAAGATATATTTGTGTCGGTATCATGTATAGATACGGACGATTCTCATAGTTGCCAGCCGAAGTGGCCGTGCGGTTAAAGGCGCTGCAGTCTGGAACCGCAAGACCGCTACGGTCGCAGGTTCGAATCCTGCCTCGGGCATGGATGTTTGTGATGTCCTTAGGTTAGTTAGGTTTAACTAGTTCTAAGTTCTAGGGGACTAATGACCTCAGCAGTTGAGTCCCATAGTGCTCAGAGCCATATGAACCATATATGATTCTCATAGTTAGTGATGGTATTTTCAACGTTTTGCGCTGTAGAGATAGGATCCTTCAACCTACTGTTCAGCACAACATTTCGATAATGTACTAGCATACTAGCATAACACTCGTCCGAGATGTGTAGTCAATCGTATGGAGTGGCAGGGATTTTTCGCGGACATAAACCCGACTGATCATGTTTGGCACGAATTGAAACTTTAAGTGCGTCGTAGCAGGAATCCTTGTAACGTACAGGATTACCTAAAAAATTTACCGATAAGAGTGAAACAGATCTCATCATCTACGACACGACCATGCATGAACACCAAAGAAAATTCTATTAATATATATGTTTTGTTTATAATAAAGTAGAATGTTAATATTGGGGTTTCATAATGTTGTCTGTCATTCCCTGCCCACTTATAGTCTCAGTATACACACGTTCGCAAATATGCAGATTTGAATTATATTAATACGTTCAGCTGCTGACGGGCGTTGATATATATCAACGGGGACAGGTGACAACGTGTGTCCCGTTCGGGACTCGAAATCGGGATCTCCTGGTTACATGGCAGACGCTCTATCCATCTGAGCCACCGAGGGCACAGAGGACAGCGCGACTACAGTGACTATCTCGCGCACACCTCCGGCGAGACCCATATTCTCACCTTGTATGTCCAAAAAATACATTCGTAATGTCCCACCCCAACACACTCATTACTCGTGGAAGACATTCTTACTAAGTCCTGTAAGAGTTCGTGAAATATGTGTGCATCCGCACTAAAGAAGAAAAAGGTCATGGCCGGTATTTCCAGAACCATACAGGGTGGTCCACTGATCGTGACCTTGCCAAACATCTCACAAAATAAGCGTCAAACGAGAAAACTACAGAGAACGAAACTTGTCTAGCTTGAAGGGGGAAACCAGATGGCGCTATGGGTGGCCTGCTAGATGGTTTTGCCGTAACTAAAACGGATATCAACTGCGATTTTTTAAATAGGAACCCCATTTTTAATACATATTCGTGTAGTACGTAAAGAAATTGTTTTGTTTCGACCACTTTTTTCGCTTTGTCATAGATGGCGCTGTAATAGCCACCGACGTATCAGTACGTGGTATCACGTAACATTCCACCAATGCGGACGGCGTCTGCTTCGTGATACATTACCCGTGTTAAAATGGACCGTTTACCAATTGCGGAAAGGGTCTATATCGTGTTGATGTATTGCTATTGTCATCAAAATGCCCAACGAGTGTGTGCTATGTATGCTGCTCGGTATCCTGGACGACATCGCCCAAGTGTCCGGAGCGTTCACCGGATAGTTACGTTATTTAAGGAAACAGGAAGTGTTCACCCACATGTGAAACGTCAACCACGACCTGCAACAAATGATAATGCTGAAGTAGGTGTTTTAGCTGCTGCCGCGGCTAATCCGCACATCAGTAGCAGACAAATTGCGCGAGATCGGAAATCTCAAAAACGCCGGTGTTGAGAATGGTACATCAACATCGATTGTACCCGTACCATATTTCTATGCACCAGGAATTGCATGGCGACGTCTTTGAACGCCCGCTCCAGGCAAATGTCGGGATGGTTCCTTTGAAAGGGCACGGTCGACTTCCTTCCCGTTTCTTCCCTAACCCTATGAGACCGATGACCTCGCTGTCTGGTCTCCTCCCCCAGAAACAACAACAACAACTTTGAACGCCGTGTACAATGCTTCCACTTTTAGCGACGAAGCGTCATGCATTACCAGTGGTAACGTAAACCGGCATAATATGCACTATTGGGCAACGGAAAATCCACGATGGCTACGACAAGTGGAACATCAGCGACCCTGGCGGGTTAATGTATGGTGCGGCATTATGGAAGGAAGCATAATTGGCCCCCATTTAATCGATGGGAATTCAAATGGTGCAATGTAGGCTGATTTCCTACGTAATGTTCTACCGATGTTACTACAAGATGTTTCACTGCATGACAGAATGGCGATGTACTTCCAACATGATGGATGTCCGGCACGTAGCTCGGGTGCGGTTGAAGAGGTATTGAACAGCATATTTCATGACAGGTGGATTGGTCATCGAAGCACCATACCATGGCCCACACGTTCACCGGATCTGACGTCCCCGAATTTATTTCTGTGGTGAAAGTTGAAGGAAATTTGCTATCGTGATCCACCGACAACGCCTGACAACATGGGTCAACGCATCGTCAATGCATGGGCGAACATTGGGGAAGGCGAACTATTTGCTGTTGAGAGGAATATCATTACACGTATTGCCAAATGCATTGAGGTTGACGGACAACATTTTGAGCATTTATTGCATTAATGTGGTATTTACACGTAATCACGCAGTAACAGCATGCGTTCTCAGAAATGATAAGTTCACAAAGGTACATGTACCACATTGGAACAACCGAAATATAATGTTCAAAAGTATCTACGTTCTGTAATTTCAATTAATAAACCTACCTGTTACCAACCGTTCGTCTAAAATTGTGAGCCATATGTTTGTGACTATGAAAGCGCCATCTATCACAAAGATAAAAAAGTGGTCCAACTAAAACATTCGTTTTTCTTTACGTACTACACGAATATGTAATTAAAATGTGGGTTCCTATTTAAAAAAGAAACGCAGTTGATATCCGTTTGACCTATTGCAGCTCCATCTAGCGGGCCTACCATAGCGCCATCTGGTTTCCCCCTTCAAGCTAGACAAGTTTCGTTCTTTGCAGTGACGTCGGACATGTCTGAAAGAACAGACACCATTGATGACTTGCAGCTGTCTAGAACGAAATTAGAATTATAGTAATACCTTCAGCTGCTGACGAGCATTGATACATATTAACGGGGACAGATGGAAATGTGTGTCCCGCCCGGGACTCGAACCCTTGATCTCCTGCTTACCTGGTAGACGCTTTATCCATCTGAGCCACCGAGGGCACAGGGGAGAGCGCGACTGCAGGCACTATCTCGCGCACGTCTCCCGCGAGGCCCACATTCTCACCTTGTATGTCCACAAAATACATTCGTAGTGTCCCACCCCAACACACTCATTACTCGTTGAAGACATTCTTCCCAAGTCCTGCAAGAGTTCGGGGAATATGTGTGCATCCGCACAGAAGAAGAAGGTCATGGCCGGTGTCGCCGGAACTATATACTTATATGGATATGTCGCCTGTTGTTTCGGACATGTCCGACTTAGCAGACACCATATCCATATAAGTAAATATGCGGATGACAAGAGTATTTTGGAATAGTATAACTGCAAAACATTCTGATATTCATAGTAGGAGAATAACTCAACAGAAAGAAAATTGCACGTAATGTTAATTTCACCTCAGCTGAGTTAGTTCATCGTCGCTTGTAGATGTAAGGGTTATCCAGCCACAGGTATTTACGCTATGTGATGAAAAGTATCTGTCTGCTCTGGTTAATGTTGAACTGACCTCTAAATCTCAGGAGAGGCGAACTCACCACCGTAAAATAAGGTAAAGAGTAGTCTGCTGTCAGTGGAATAGCAGTAACAGCTGAATGTGTAAGTCAGCAGATATCAGTCACTTCGAACGTGGTATAATTGGATGTCACGTGAGTAACAAATCCATCAGCGATATTCCAACCGTTCGAAAGCTGTCTAAGCTGATCGGTAGTGATGTGACTGGGAAGCGCAAATGCGAAGGAATCGCAACTAAACCAAGACCAGAAAGATGTTCTGACGGACAGGAACCGTCGAGTACTGTGGAAAGTAGTTGCAAAAAGTGACGCGAAAGTAGTCACTCATGAGTTGAAAGTGCTACCGGCAGTCCACCTGGCACAGTGGCTGTGCGTAAGGAGTCGGAAAGATGGGGGCACAGTGGTCGAGCAGATTCTCCTACGCCACAGATTTTTGTAGTCAACACTCAGCGACACTTGAGGAGGTATAAAAGCGACACTACTGGACGGTGCATGACTAGAAACGAGTGATTTGCGATGATCAATCACGTTATAACCGTGGGAAGCTGATGGAAAGGTTTGGGCTAGGCGAATGTCTGGAGTACGGTCTCTGCCATCATATGTAGTGTCAGCAACGAAGTACAGAGAACGGCTGTTACGATTTTGGGATGTTTTTCGTGGTCAGAGTGTGGTCCCGTTACTGAACTTCAGAAAACGATGCGGTATATGGGTACATTGTAGAGCACTGTATACTGCGTACTGTAGAGGAACTTTCCAGAGACATTTACTGTTTGTGTTAGCATGATAGTGCACTCTGCCATGAAGCAGTATCTGTAAGACAACGGTTTGTCGACGATAACATTCCATAAATGGACTGCCCTGCCCATAGCTCCGACCTGAACTCAATCGAACACTTTGGGATGAGGCAGAATGTCGACTTCGCTCCAGACCACTGTGACCAACACGACGTCCTGCGCCAGTTTAGGCTCTTGGCAAAGACTGTGAATGACTTTACGGATATTCAGACATGTCACTGAAAGTTCCCCAGCAGAGATGAAGATGTCATGAAGGCGAAGAGGTGACAAACCGCACAGTATGGTTCACTAATAGATGTCCTGATTGTTTTGGTCAGATAGTGTGGGATGACCAAATTAAAATAGGTGTGGGTTTCGCAAAATAGCTGCGGCAGTGGTACAGATAATTAGAGAACAATGTTTATCTCAAGCAATCTCGATATATTGCGAGCTAATACATAAAACCCTTTACATGACCAGCTGTTTGTGACGGAGAGCTGGTGCTCCGGCGGAACGCAACAGCAGATGAGGCCGCATTGATCCTGTGTACTTGTAGCGGCCTCACGGCTTATAACGTGCGCCCCCGCATTCTTTCCTCTTTATTGCTCGTAAAGCGTTTAAAGCGGACATCTCTTCACGCAGACGGCTTTACGACGCTTAAGTCTGGTGTTACCACTTAACGACAGCGCTCAGTACGTGGCGGTTTCTTTTTTATCAGTCAATTAACGAGCATGCAGAAAAGAACCAGATATTTGATATACTTCTAACTGAAAATGTGGGCGAGCAATTTCCGATGGACGTGATCGTTGTGAACTGAAAAATTGAGTACAATAAAAACAATCGCTGTTCATTCAGTAGCAGCGATAATAAATACAGTTTCAAAATGGGTACGGGACAGCAAACTGAGATTTTAGTCGTGAAACAAAGTGGAGGTGGAGAGTGCACAAGATTCTTCAGGTATACCATATATCCAGTTGAAGCCGCTAATGCACGACCAGACCGTGCAGGACTACCACGAAGGCGAGATTCTCATTGTCACGTTTTACATACTGTTAAAATGAGTCCCATATATTTCCTGCGAGGTTGACAATATCTGGTATTGCGAGTCAGTGGAGATCCGACTGGGTGAACGTGTACGTACAGCTTTCTGAACACAACGGATGTGTATACAGCTCTGACCACGGAAGAAGTGTCCACAGTATACTCGAACTGAAGTTGTAGATTAGAGGGTAACGTTTGGATAGTGATAATGTTGAAAGAGAGATCGTTGTTCATGTTCGCGGCATGGCCTGACAGTCCCGTAAGTGGTCTTCTATGAAGAGCGGACAATTTGAAAGCTACCGTAGCGACCATTATGGTGGTCAAGTTACGTGGCTTTGGTTATAACACGCCTACCTTTCAGTTATTTCACAATCATAATGTCCTATTGCAGTATATAACTTCCTAGAAATCAACTTAATTTATGAACTGACAGCAAAGAAAGTCAGTGTTTATCGTTTTTTTACGTACTACAAGAAACTCACCGTAGTTGTTTGTTGACAGCTAAATACAGCTAATTACGATATCAAGACTGCCATTAGTAGTATTTCGGTGTTTAGTGCTACAACTTTTTCAAGTTAAATTATTCCGATATCTGCTATACTTCATCATTACCGTTTCGTGCCATACACAGTATGGGAGTGATTCGTGATACCTGTGTTGTGTTCTCACCAAAATATGGACTGTTCTACGGCACCACGAAATAAAAAGTCTTGCACCGCACGTCCTATAGTACAGTAAAACAACAGCTACTATTAAAAATAACAGCTACTGTTTACAAAATAAAATAAATGTATCCTATAAAATTGCTAATTCACTTTGGCGCTCGCGAAAAGTGATGTTAGCTTTTTATATTTGCATGGGGTGTTTCGTATTTCATAATTATATGCTAAACATCTTTCAAGCAGCAGTTTTCTACAGACGATATGTTGCACCACAGAGGTTCTGATAACAAGCACAGTGATCTTTGTTTGCTAATAGAACTGTCGTTGCAGTGAGCATATTTAGTGAAGTTAGTGGGAGTATCGGGTGTTGACTATGCTACTGAGCGGATAGAAGTAGCTTGCTGAGCACATGGACAAAGATACAAAGAAAGATGGTTTGTGAATTATGATTTGGTAAAGATTAATTGAATAAGTGAAGATTATCAGGTAAAGTTGTTTCTGCGTTGCTTTCTTGCTTACGAGTAATTATGATGTGTTTGGAAAAACGGAAAGCTGTAATGGAATTTTTTCTTTAATCGTTTAGCAAATTCCAATTTCATCAGTGTCTCTTCACGAAAGAATGTCAACATTTCTTATTAGGTGTTTCGCCGCATTGTACAGAGCGGAACACAGATTCTTAAGGGGTGAAGCGCGATCTGTTTAGAACAGTGGCACGTCCCAGCATTCCACTGTGCAACGCATCTTCTTTCATATCTAGCACGCTTGCTACTCCTCTGATTATTTTGTGTTCATCACTTCGCGGAGTACTGAGATCCCGTTGCCTCAGGTAAGCCATATGGAAGTTGTTACTCCCAGTTCTACATTACAGTCACAATACAATTTGATCATTCATAGTCAGATTTCTTTTCCAAAATTCATTATTAGATTAGTCTTATTCTCATAGTGCAGTGTTGCATTTACGTGTGCAGTATTTAGTGTTATTCTGTGTTTGTAATTTGTTCAGTCTGACTGCGTACGTAAATTTCACAGAGGATTTTAATAGAAGCAATTCAGATATTTATTCTTCCACAATTCGTTTGGTAAATTTATGTTGCATTTTATCTGTCTACCTTGTGTGTAGGAACTGAAAGTCACTAGTGATACTTCACACACTGCATTACGCAACACAAATTCCACAGGATCTGTTATTTAGTTACAGATTTGATTTTTAATAGATCTATTGCTAATCAAAATAGAGTTATACAGTTTCTGACGGTTTTGGTGATTCATTTTGTCAGATAGAACGTCCATAACTACACCACTTGCATTGTTCAGCGTTACAACACAAATACGTGATTTATAAATAATAACAGTTCAGTACACTTCAGTTATAGTTCACAAAATTAAACACAGAGAAGTTACTTTTATCTGGAAATGTAAATACTATGGCTGAAAGCCCCTGGTACAAAACATCTCGACAGAACCACGTACCTGGTAAAAGTAATATTAGCTCCTATCCAAAATGTATTCGTGCAATTAAACGCTACGCAGCTATTCACTATTTTTCTTCACCCCACTGGAAACTGTAGACAATATAGTTAGGAATAACAAATACTGTACTCTGAGGTGCCAAAATGCGTGGGATAGCGATATGAACATACACGGGCGGCGGTAGTATCTGGTACACAAGGTATAAAAGGGAAATGCATTGAAGGAGATGTCATTTGTACTCAGATGATTCATGTGAAAAGGTCTTCGGCGTAATTGTGGCCGCACGGCAGAAAATAACAGTGTCAAAGCGGAATGGTAGTTGGAACTAGACGTATGGGACGTGACGTTGAGAAAATACACTACTGGCCATTAAAATTGCTACACCAAGAAGAAATGCAGATGATAAACGTGTATTCATTGGGCAAATATATTATACTAGAAGTGACATGTGATTACATTTTCACGCAAATTGGGTGCATAGATCCTGAGAAATCAGTACCCAGAACAACCAACTCTGGCCGTAATAACGACCTTGATACGCCTGGGCATTGAGTCAAACAGAGCTTGAATGGCGTGTTCAGGTACAGCTGCCCATGCAGCTTCAACACGATACCACAGTTCATCAAGACTAGTGACTGGCGTATTGTGACGAGCCAGTTGCTTGGCCACCATTGACCAGACGTTTTCAATTGGTGAGAGATCTGGAGAATGTACTGGCCAGGGCAGCATTCGAACATTTTCTGTATGCAGAAAGGCCCGTACAGGACCTGCAACATGCGCTCGTGCATTATCCTGCTGAAATGTAGGGTATCGCAGGGATCGAATGAAGGGTAGAGCCACGGGTCGTAACACATTTGAAATGTAACGTCCACTGTTCAAAGTGCCGTCAATGCTAACAAGAGGTGACCGAGACGTGTAACCAATGGCACCCCATACCATCACGCCGGGTGATAAGCCAGTGTGGCGATGACGAATACAGGTTCCAGTGTGCGTTCACCGCGATGTCGCCAAACACGGATGCGTCCATCATGATGCTGTAAACAGAACCTGGATTCATCCGAAAAAATGACGTTTTGCCATTCGTGCACCCAGGCGCACCTGTCTGTGATGCAGCGTCAAGGGTGACCACAGCCATGGTCTCCGAGCTGATAGTCCATGCTGCTGCAAACGTCGTCGAACTGTTCGTGCAGATGGTTGTTGTCTTGAAAACGTCCCCATATGTTGACTCGGGGATCGAGACGTGGCTACACGATCCGTGACAGCCATGCGGATAAGATGCCTGTCATCTCGACTTCTAGTGACAAGAGACCGTTGGGACCCAGCACGGCGTTCCGTGTTACCCTCCTGAACCCATTGATTCCATATACTGCTAACAGTCATTGGATCTCGACCAATGCGAGCAACAATGTCGCGATACGATAAACCGCAATCGCGATAGGCTACAATCCGACCTTTATCAAATTCGGAAACGTTATGGTACGCATTTCTCCTCCTTACACGAGGCATCACAACAACCTTTCACCAGGCAACGCTGGTCAATTGCTGTTTGTCTATGAGAAATCGTTTGGAAACTTTCCTCATGTCAGCACGTTGTAGGTGTCGCCACAATTTCTGGAAAGCTAATCATTTGTATATCACAGCATCTTCTTCCTGTCGGTTGAATTTCGCGTCTGTAACACGTCATCTTCGTGGTGTAGCAATTTTAATAGCCAGTAGTGTATTTAGCGAATTTAATATTCCGAGATCCACAGTGTCAAAAGCATGCCGAGAATACCACATTTCAGGCATTCTTTCTCACCACGGACAACTCAGTGTATGACGGCTTTCACTTAACAACCGAGATCAGTGGCGTTTGCTTAGAAATAACAGTGATAACAGACGAGCTACACTGCGTGAAATTACCGCAGAAATCAGTGTGGGACGTACGTCGAACGTGTGCTTTTGAACAGTGCAGCGAAATTTGTCGTTAATGGGCAGCAGACGACCGACACGAGTGCCTTTGTCAAGAGCACGACGTCGGCCACAGCGCCTCTCCAGGGCTTGTGTCCGTATCTGTTGGACGCGAGATAACTGGAAAACAGTGGCTGGTCAGAAGAGAATTGATTTCATTTGTTAAGATCCGATAGGGTTCGCGTGTGGCGCAGACCCCACGAAGCTATAGACCCAAATTGTCAACAAGGCACTGGGCAAGCTGGTGGTGGCTCCGTAGTGGTCTGTGCTGTGTTTATAAGGAATGTACTTGGTCCTGTGATCCAAATGGACTGATCACTCACTGGAAGTGGGTTATCTTCGGCTATTTATAAATCATTCTCATTCAGGGACTTAATGTTCCCAATTAGCTATGTCACCGGGCTGTAGTTGTTCGCGACTGTCTTGATGAACATTCTGGGCAATTCAAGCGTATGATATGGCCACCCAGATCGCCCGGCATAGGACATAAACGCGATATCAGTTGGTGCACAAAATAATTCACCAGTAACACTTTCGCAGTTATGGAAGGCTATAGAGACAGCATGGTTCAACATTTCTGAAGGGTACTTTCGCCACATCAGAGTACGTAAGTACCAATAAATCTAAAATGTTCGTTCTGTGCGCTTGCAAGCCACAATACACCTTGACTTACTGAGCTCTTACCGCTACAATAGTACCCATTCACAGGTTCAAATTATCCCTCGTCTGCAACGCTATCGGGACGTCAAGCTATTTTTACATGATCTTTGGTTCACGGTAACATGAATGCATGGACCAAAGTTACTCCTAAAACCTCACAAAACCACCTCCGGTTTGAACTACGCCGCCCACATACCACGGGATAAAAATCTCACTGAGCCTTCGGTGCACTCAGCGATCTGCTTATAACAACAACAACGCTGTACTATTATACATATAATAATTTTTTTTCTTCTGATATTCGATAAATTATTGTAATCGATGTTCTGATTTCATTTCTTTTTCTTTTCTTGCCATTATGTTAAAGAAACTGTAAACAAATTTCGATGTGAATATTAATGTTTATGTCAAATTTCAAGCAATATTGTAACAGAATTGAAATGTAAGAAACATTGAATCTGTTGTCAGATGTTAAAGTTGTAATTGTGCGTCTGGACCATACGTAGGCAATGTATTGGGATATGTAGAATGCAAAACCTCTGGTGAATACCCTGTCTGTAGGGGAGCGGTAAAAGGTGGATGGCAGGTGAGCGCGGGAAAATGCACACGGGCGCGGCACGGCATAACGGGCTCAGCAGTAGTAGTCGGAGTTGGGCATCGGTCTGAGAAACACGCTCTGGATCGAGGAGGCTCTCCTGGAAGACGTAGTTTCATTGAGCCTCGGATGTGCCGTTTCCTACGACTATACAGCATGGCAAAACTCCATAGGCACTAAATGGAAAAATATTGCGACATTATGAAGAAGTAAAGTGCCGATACATCAAGAGCCATAGCTGTGATTGTATGCGTGCTCTGCGCCTCGCCATCTCGCCGCCCGCCAACCGCCGCATCGATACGAACAGGTTGAAACTTTTAGTACTGTATTCGTGTGGACCAGTGTTACTTTTGTTCCTTACTGTTCAATAACAACTTAACTTTTGCCAGAACTGTCCTATCATTTAATTATCCTCATCACTAACATAGACAGGGTCCTTTCCACATGTTGTGCAATCCGAGTGTCCCGAGATGAAGATTTAAAGTTTATGTTAATAATAATTACCTGCAGACCTATCTATGTTAGAATGATGTTTAAAGAACTTTGTTGTTAATAAATATATAGGCAAATAATATAGGTCTGACAAAGTTGGAAGATAATGTTGAAATAGGTTTAGTAATAAAGTTTAATTAATTTGAGACAAAATTAATGGTAGTTAAATGAGCAAGAAATAAGACAAAAAGAGTTGTAACTCATATATTGGAAATCTTGAGTGCTTAACGATTCCATAATCAAAATTTTCAGTACAGTGATCATAACAGTTTCACGGTTCCCCCACTTTTTTTCTTTTATATTCATTTAAATTCTGAAGTGTACTGAGCTGATTTGACCAGCAAAGTTAAAGTCAAGATAAAACCAGAAGTTATTAGTGTTTTAGCTTTTTCAAAATTGACATTGTATTTGTGTTTCGAAAGTGCTATTTCTAGGGTAACCTATGCCCAATTTTAATCAGTACGAAGTTCGTAGTAAACATTATAGTGTATTGTTGTGTATTTTTGGCTTGTCCATATTAGTACAGAAAGTGAAATTATTAGTTCAGTAGATTTTCTGGTTCTAAAACTTACCATATTATGCAGTGCTATTACGTGTTGTTTTGTATGAACGTACATCAACTTGTACTGGGAAGAAACTCAGTTAATGCCTAATTAGGCAGGCGACCGTATTATTAGCAATTTGGTAGCATCTGCTGTGTCGTTTCTTGTCCGTTATAACGTGTAGTTGGACTTCAGACTTGCTTGGCGTACCATTGTTGTTACTGAGTGGGTGGAAGTCTGATTTTGCCTCCATTCAGGTGCACGCGGTAAACATATATACCATAATCCTTTCTTATAAGGTGAAGCCCGTCAACTTACCATAGTACAGGCTTGAATAAGTATCGTGCGCAATAGCGTAGTGTTACAAGTGGCTCCCGGTGACAGGACATCCAGTTGTTGTCGGTCACAAATTAATGTGAATACCAAACAGTGGATGTTCAGTGGCACGTATTGCAATATTATTCAGTAAAATAATTAGTAGTGAACGTCAAGTACGGTAGTGTGGTGTAATTTGCAATCAATATGGACAAGAACGTAGAAACAGTAGATGTGCCGAGCGTAATGGAAAATGCGGCTGGCAATAGCAGGAGTTTAAGCGGCCAGATAACAGATGGCGTTAGCGGAAGACAATTGGCGTACATAAAATATCACGAACATGTTAACGAACAAATTGAAATGTCGAGATTGCCCAGAACACAGCAAGGAATAAAACAGGAAGTAGAGGACGACTTTGTAGATGATAGTGGGTACGTGAACGAATCCACTGACATATTTGAGTCTCCACAGATAAAGAAAGAATCGAAAGAAAATTGTAAGGTAGAATCGGAACACACCGATTCCGCAGAACAAAACAGTGCGAAATTTTAAGCATGAACGATTTATTTGAACAATTAACCAAACAATTTGCAGGACAGAGTGAGCAGATCAAAACACAGAATAAACAGCTTAAAACACACGTTGCTGAGCAGCTCAAAACGCAGAATGATCAGCTTCAAAAACAAGTCAGTAGTCAAGTTAGTCAGCTTTAAACACACGTTGACGAGCAGCTTAAAACACAAAGTAATCAGCTCAAAACGCAGAGTGATCAACTTAAAGCACAGGTCGAAGAACAAGGAATTAAAATTAGTAAACAAATAGAACAGGTAGAACAAAAAGTGGGCAATTTAAGTTCTGTAGTAAATACAATGAAATTTGAAATTTACACAATTAACAAAAATATGGATACTATGCAGGGGGAAATTGGTAACATTAACAGTAGGTTTGATCTTGAAATTTTCAACATCCAAGAGAAAGTAGAGCCTCTGGTTGAAACAAAAGTAGACGAAAAGGTTTTCGGTCTTAAAACTGAGATCGTAAACGAATGTCAACACGGAATCTCACAATTGAAAAAGGCAATTTTAGACACTGAAAGAGATTTAGGCGAAAAAATGACCGGATGTGTACAAAAGTGTGAACAAAATACTTCGAAAATTCAAGGCAAAATTTTCGATCTTGAGAGTAAAATTAAAGATAGGCCTGGTGTTGTCTGTAATGGCACACCACTTACGAAGCTGTTGGAAGGTGAGGAACGCTTCGACCCCGCCAAGAAACATAACCGATGGCATTCGTTAGATTTCATCAAAAATTGCGAGAGGATATTTCCTGAACACTTGTCTGATCAGGAAAAGATGAACGTAGTAATTGACGCCTTAGTAGGTGACGCTAAGCGCTGGGGAATTAATTTGAATACCAAACGAATGACGTTCGAAGAATTTAAGCAAAAGTTTACGGAAGAATATTGGTCCGAACAAAAACAGGATCATTTGTGGCGCGAGTTTATCATGGCCAAACTTCATGATAACAGGGGCAGAAATTCTTTGAAAGATTTCTGCGAATATTGGTACCGAAAGTTGACACACCTAAGAGGGAGAAGATCCGATTCTGAAATAACATGGGAGCTGTATAAAAAGCTTCCAGAAGATTCAAAGAGATACGTGGGAAGCAATCATCGCAGCTTCCAAGCGTTTCTCGAAAGGGTCGAAGACGAAGACCACTGGCGCGAAAGTCGTGCCAATTATCAGAATTATGGTAACAAAAATAATCGTAATAATGACGAGAGAAATGACGGCGATGGTTTCGCGTCAATATGATACAGAGAGGTAGAGGCAGAGGAAGAGGAAGAGGAAGTTATTTAGGTCGCGGTAGAGGGTACACCGCGCAAAATAATAACGACGCGGGAAACTGATTTCCGCGAACGTTGCGGGCCAAACGGAAGTGGACAGTACATACCGGCCCCGATTTAAGAAATGTTACCGGACTAACAGTAAAGTTATGAGACAGGTTAGAGACAGGCGTGGAACGACGCAATGTGTAGTTGTGGGCCAAGCGCCAGGTGCGAGCGCTGGTGAGTCATCTTCGCTGCGCAGAGCAATACTTGTTAACAGGCGAATGGAGCATCAGAGGGCAACGGCCCAGACTAGCAGAACAGCTGTTCAGAGAGAAGCCGCTAGCAATGCAGCAGCATTAGGTACGAACACTGCCGTAAGAACTGGTGAATACATAACGAGTGGTAATTCCATGACGAAGGAAATAGTAAATGGAACAGTGAATACTGAGAGAGGTGCGGTAAGCAGTGTTAGCAATGAAGTAAATGGCGAGAATGAATTAGCGGAAGTAAGTAATTGGCGTGTGCAGATCGACGATCTGTACAAGGGCCTTAAGCAATGTGAGTGGGAGGATTTTAAGAAGCAGTATGAGGCAAGGAGGTTAATTAGTGAAAAAGGAGATGGTAGGGACGTCGATAAGGTGACGTGGCCCGAATTTGAAAAGGAGAAAGTAAATAGCGCCGCACAAAGTACGCATGCTGCCGATAGGATGAAGGTTAAAGATACGAAGGAATTGGAGGATGAAATCCTAAGCATTGACGAGGAAGTAACTTCTGTTAACAATCCGCCAACAGTACAAGCTGCTACCGAAAGGCACCGTGAGGAAGAGGCCGGTAATTACCTGAAAGTAATTGAAGTCCACGTGGATTACACTGAATATGAAGTAACAGTGGATGTGAGTAAAGCTGATAATGAGGCTGTTTCGCCAAAAGAGGATATTGAATTAAAATTAAAGCCTGACGAAAATGAAGAGGGAGAACTTAGTGCCTGTCTCAGAAAAGCTTTTATGTTAGAACCTGAAAGCGATCCAGAATGGTCGGATTCTGACGATAGTTCAGATGACGAATACTTCGGTACTAGTGAAAATAATGGGGATACAGCTAATTGCGATATTGTACCTACTGATGACGAAGTTTCAAAACAAAATCCAGATGTTGAGACTGAACAAAAAAGAAAGAGCCACCTGACGACTCAGGGTATAATTTACAAAGAGTTCAAGTAATTAATGACTTTGAACTCCCGGAACCAAAGAAACCGCCAGATATATGTGATGTGAATGTTAAAAGCATATCTTGGGACGATGTTATCGTCGACCTGGATTTGCTTAGGGAAGACCACTACAATGAAAAACATTCGACGGTTAGACAAACTGTAATACCAGTCGATATTTATAATGTGAAATTGCAAGTACTTCTTGATACTGGATCTCAGATAAGTGCAATCTCCCAGTCGTTTTTCGAACACATTTGTGATAAGCCTGGACTAGTAATTATGTCAGTGACGGGTGTAAAAATTGTTGGTGCTACTGGCAAGACTAGCAAGCCGGTAAAGAACCAGATTTTGGTTGAATTTAGTATAAAAGGACAATAATTTGAACACGATTTTTTGGTTGTGCCAGACTTGAGTACTGAAATGATTCTGGGAATAGATTGGTTAGATAAAGAAAAGGTTATTATTGATTGTAGCCAGGAAGTGATCAAAATTAATAGTGGATCTAGGAATTTGGAATTAAAATTTGAGGAAAATGGGAAGGTGTTCGATTCAGATTCTTTATTGTTGGGAATGATGGTTTGACAAACATGTATGAGGTGTACCATGTCCAGAGGTTAATAGATGAGAGTGACAAGCAGGGGCATAATTTTAAAGAAATTGTGGAAAATTTGAAGGAGATATCTCCTGATCAGAAAACAGAATTGCTTGATATTTTAAAAAGTAATAGCACCGTATTTTCGGACAAACCTGGCCTAGTTAAGAACTTTGAATACCAGATTGAGACAATAGAGCATAAACCTTTCTTTGTAAGACCGTTTTCGGTACCCATATCTAAAATTTACCATATTATGCAGTGCTATTACGTGTTGTTTTGTATGAACGTACATCAACTTGTACTGGGAAGAAACTCGGTTAATGCCTAATTAGGCTGGCGACCGTATTATTAACAATTTGGTAGCATCTGCTGTGTCGTTTCTTGTCCGTCCTAACGTGTAGTTGGACTTCAGACTTGCTTGACGTATCATTGTTGTTACTGAGTGGGTGGAAGTCTGATTTTGCCTCCATTCAGGTGCACGCGGTCAACATATATACCAAAATCCTTTCTTATAAGGTGAAGCCCGTCAACTTACCATAGTACAGGCCTGAATAAGTATCGTGCGCAATAGCGTAGTGTTACATGCTCCATTTGAAGAAGAGTGATATCGTGACTGGTCTGGCCACACTACACCTTCCAGTCAACTACAGTCCAGTTGCTGTGATGTTTAGCCAATCGAAGGCCAATAACAGTTTGTACCGCTGTGGTACCCATTGTGTTCAGCTGCCTTCACAATGTTCGCTCGGAAACTGGTTGAGCTGTACCTGCGTTCGGTAACAGCGTGAAAATACTGTCGTGTGTGAAACATTGACTCGTCCCGATCCCCTCTCCGCTAGGGGACAGTATTCCTATTAGTACTGCTCTTATGTCGTGTTACATGGCAGTGAGTCCTGTACCATTTCTTGTACACACTTTTGAGAGCCTGTATTGATAAATCAACAAATCAGGTAACTTTATAAATCGTGTGGTCAAGGGTAGGCACACACGCGATTGCTCCTAGCAGCCATTCTGCCATGTCTCCGCGTTTGAATCTTTCGCTGCTCTCTTTACACACAACAGACTGTTACATACACTCCTTAGACCCTTTCATAAGTTTCATCAAAATTTTACTTCTCTAACTCAGGGAATAAATTAAGCTCGCTGTGCCTGATTGAAACATATAATTTGTCCCTTTTACGCATCACTTATTTTCTTTTCTTCATGTTCCCAGTAGGTGGCAAGACTTGCTTAAAAAGATGTTTACCGCAGTGGCAGCATTTATTCATGAATGCACTTTATTTGCTTTTAGAAATTTTGTACTAGAATGTGTTTAGGCCATTACTTCAGTACGCCAGTACATCCAACAGCATCGCATAAGTGATTGTTTATATCATCACAACCACAAAGCGACATATTCTTTCTTGACATAGAGCTGGAATCACATTCGGCAACGACATACACTTTCTCTCTCTAGTGACAGGGTTATCACAATTTTTAGGTGTTTCATATCGACTTTTCACGTAATTCCATGTGCTTCAGTTATTTTCTAACGTAATTGGCATTCACACTGAACTTGCTCAAAAGTTTTGGTGAAGCACACCGTTGTGTTACATTTAGCATTTTCATCTTATTTTGTCGCAGAACAGTGCAGTGACCCTTAATATAAACACTTCTTTTACAAAATCTAAGTTTAGGACTGAGGTGGGTAGACACAACGTCTCTGCTGTGATTTACGTCAGAGGGCAAATATCATCATGACCCTATCAGATTGGAGCTTATTAGGCTGAGGAATGGCTGTTTGTTAAGCTCTTGCTTTAAGAAAAAACCACACAAAGATTATGGTCAGTTTAATTGTATTGTGAAATGTAGTTATGTGCATGATGGTATTATACATAATGAATAGATCTAAGAATGCATCACGACGAAGTAAATTCCATAATAGCAAATCCTTCGTGCTGAAGTGAAATATTCGACTGACTGAATAATAAGTAAAACTGGTTTCATGTGTTTTATGTGTCTTTTGGCCCACTGCATATTTCGTAATTCTTTGTTCCCTTTCTGTATTATTTTACCTCGTTTCGCTAGTATAACTTTAAGGACACAGAGTCTTTTCTTGTCAAATACTACCAAAGGTCATCTAGGTCGACGACTCAGTCGAATGATTGCTCCTTCAACAGTACTGACCCACGCAATCAGTTCGCAAAATACTTACGGGGAGGTTCGCCATTTCCACTTGAATGTTTTGGTGCGCGGCCCGGCATTTGTGGTAGGCTCACCAGGAGCTTCCGTTCCGTTGTCGGTCGCATTCCTAGGGTGGCTGTCTTCACCCCCATCAATATCTGAGCGGATTCTTCCGCGCCCTAGCTATGCTCGTTCCTGCATCAGCAATACAAAAACAACACTGCGTTCCTTGCGCTTCCACCATTGTCTTTGCAACTACAGAGATAGTAATGAGGATGTCGGGTTTTATAACTTAAACAGCTATTCTGGTAACGAATCTTGATAGCGTGCAAATGGGATGCTCAACGGCCTGTTACAATTAATAATACATTGTACTAGTACTCTGCTATAACACGTTTTGTTTTGAAAGCAATTCATTAGAAAATACAATGAATAACAATTGACGTCGATGTGATCAACGAATTAGAGTGTAGCATACAAAACTATTCACTTGCACAATTTACGTTGCGTAGCATATAACGTGGTAGTGATACGGAACCGAATTCGTACATATGCCCTATACATTATCATCACGCAAGCATGCTAACTTCGTAATCTTGATAACAGTAAATATATTTTTCTGACGTTCAAGTGATGATAATGGCTGTGGTGCCTTTGAGATTTATATCATATTTATTACGTGAAATGAAAACTGAATATTTAAAATTAATTTTTATGGCGACAGTTGTAGTTTAGTAACAATAATAAGAGTCTTCACTCGAATACGAATTCATTAAAAAATTTTCAACAATCAAGTTTCACAGTGCAATCAGAGTTCAGTCAATTAATTCCAGTTGACCTTAGTGCACTTCAAATTAAAATTACTTTCAGCCACACAAGCTAACAGAGCATTCATTTTGACGAGGTAAGCTGGTTGCTTCTATGTCTGTAACGGTAACGTTTATTACAATTCGCAACGCCAAAAAGTATTTCGTACCTTGGCACGCTTTAAACACGCTTCCTTTTTCTGTAAAATTATGGATGTTGATAGGAGAAGCAAATAAATTGGAAAAGAATCACGTTTGAAATATCGGTACATTTTTGTGATTTATTCACGTTTAGGCAACAAAAAAAAATCAAAGAAAGAGCTGGCGTAACAAAATGTTTCTTAGCTGCGACACATTTCGGCCCGTCGTCTACATTCGCAGTTCAAGCTACCACATTGATAAATAAGTCTCTCTCGGAGCATTATCAATGACACCATAGGTATTGGCAACTGAACTGGATTTTTCGATACAAGTAAGACGGCGCTGTATTGCGGGACTATACCACATAACCGTACAGAATCCGGTAAGCCACATTTCTGCCACATTCTTCTGTCAAGCACAAACTCTGACTCACTGACTGAATATCTCTCTGCCCTCTCCAATGCACCACAACACAATCTATTTGGGACGCATTTACCGACCTAGCGCAGCTGTGCTAAATGTGTGTATGAATTTCACGAGTATTTTGTTGTTCGCTATTAACATTTTAATATTTACAATGTAAACAAATATGAAAAGTATACATCTAGTTTCATCATCACATACAAAATATAGATATTATTTGCACAGGTTACACTCAAATTTACTTAACTAGATGCTGCAATTTCACTGTATATCGGCGACGATATAAAACAGGTTTATAGTAAACAAAGAACGATAAATACAGTATGTGCCAGTAATTAGAATTTACTGTCCCGTTACAGGCCACACTTCGCACAATTCGCTAAGGGTAGCAGCGAGCAACCCATATCATAGAGGGTCTCCTGATATTGACAACTGAACAACCACAGGCTGTCTTCCTGTCCATAAGGCTTTATGCCTATAACCACATAATCCGATGACACATTTTGCCGTGAACGATCATTTACAAATTACCACACACACACACACACACACACACACACACACACACACACACACACACGCGCACACACAGTAAGAGAGAGAGAGAGAGAGAGAGAGAGAGAGAGAGACCAACATTACCTTTGTCAAAAGGCACAGCTGCGGCTCAGTTTCAGATCACAGAGTAGTGATAACTGAGAGTAACAGTCGACACAGAACAATAAAACTGAAGAAGCAGATCGAAGAATTTGGAGCTAATTTGCAAAATATGTATTCTGCTGCCAATATCTTGAGTTAGAAACGACACCAAATTGAACCGGAGGTGACTGTTTCGGATGTAGATAAACAGAGTGATTTCAATCAGCACAATATGGTGAACTGGGAGACCAGGTGCAGTGTACAAGATTTCTGGGGTCCATAACCTGTATCAATCTACTGTGCCACTTAAGAATGTAAAAAAAGCCACTTCAAGCAACTGCCTTAGATCTGTCAAAGCTTTAGACAGCTTTCAGCTGCGAAGCCCAAACAGCTGTAGGCCAAAACAATAGTCGTCTATAGACCTACTGTATGAAGAGGCGTTGCCATAGAGACGTCTAGAAAATCGCGTTGTAGGCTCACAGGGGAGTCGCACTTATCGTACAGGAACTGTCTGGCATCATGCTTCTTAATTCGGATACTTTACTTATACATTTCTACATTGTATATATTTCTTTGTACGATTGGTTTATAATTTCAAACCAGTTTTACAAACACATGGAAACGATTTTTTTCGACACTTCACTACTGTCACAATTAGTAATTTGCTTTCGTTTCTATTAGAAAATTGGCAAAATGAATGTCGGGGGAAAACGAAGTTAGTCAGCTGGTGTGTATATACATCATGGATAAACTTCTGTTTCTCTCATGTTCGCAATTGTGGACCCAGTGTGAGTTTCCGGTTATTACAAAAAAGGATGGAGGCAGTGTCTTACAGTGCGTAACTGAGGTAGGGAGCTAGGGACCGTTCGTAATCAAGAAAGTTACTTTTAAAATACGGGAAGACTTCAAGCATAGAAAGAGCATTCCCTTACGGAGGAGTGAAATTCTGTTTAATCCTTTCCCGATTTTACTGGGTAATTGTTGTTTTCCACTGAGCGTCCAGCTTCCCTATGGAAGGAATCATTTTACACATCTGCTTTGAGCCATTTTCTACTGAAAGTAGTGTTCATTGAACGAATCGGGCTTGGTAAGGTTTATTTCAAGGTAATTTATTAAATGTGTATCTGTCGAAATTGGGAGTGTTCTGCTTTTATGTGACTTTTTTCCACTGTTGATTTTGCAGGAAATATCTGTTTTGCTATTGTGGAAATTATGGGTAGAAGTTGTTCGGAGACAGTTGGATGCGGTGTATGGACTGTTAGTGATGTAATACTCCAGTGCAGTGGCGCGAGCTGGGAATCTGCCTGCGGTAGTTAGATAGCTACATGAAATTTAAATATTTACTTTGCACTTGTGAGAAGTTCAACCACGTCGCACGATTCAAAGAGAGACTGGCGCCCATGTTTTAGAAAGATTTTACGTGTGTAATATAGCAGAGAGTTAATCTAGATCCACCAACAAACGTTTGCGAGTGAATATGGCAATGTAAAAGTAGAGTAGTTCCCTCGTGTGCAGCACAGTGCAAAGAGAGTAAGTAGATTCTACCTGCGACCGAGGGCTCCAAGAAAGCCTCAAAGAGGGATGAAAGGCACGTTTCACGCCGTAGGTTGTGTGTGTGTGTGTGTGTGTGTGTGTGTGTGTGTTTGTGTGTCACTTGCTGACATCCTTGCTGCCAAAGAGGTTCGGTTCGTCGTGTTTTCGCGTACAGATGCTCTAGTGCCGTTATCAGTTTGTTCCATAGCACTCCCCGATGTGCAGCTATTTAATTACTCATTTAATGCCCTTGCGCTGTGTTACAACTGTTTGTACACGCTATGACGGGTGCGTAACAGCAATCTATGATGAATTCGTGACAAAAATAACATTTATTTGTTTATTTACTGGTCTTAGACTACAGAACACTAAAATACAATATAATAAAAACTTTAATGTTAACTACAGATAATTTCGCACTTCATTAGTTCAATGTTCTGCAACCAGCATGCATGGTTACTCGCTACAGACAGGTCTTCCATGTAGGTTTCGCTCAGATTACGCAGATGGACAAGTGTTAAGAGTCCAGCCTTGCCTCATAATCACAGCATTCATCATGAGTGATACCCCAATTAGTATTACGTCTTGTCACTCCTGTTCTCAACATGGTCCAGTATTGGAGACAGTAACCTGATGCTGGTTTCTCTCTTGTTGCCTATAATCATCCAGGGGATTTCGTACTCCACAGCGGGATTCTACTGAATTTGAAATTGGCAGTTGTAACTAGGAAGTTTCTTCTGGATTTCATTCGTGATGAATAGATGTGACATGCGAATAATGGATGCCTTGGATTGTTCCTTACTTCTTCTTTTCATTCTCTGCTCCTACCTATCTTCCTGTGTCTGGAGGTGCTTCTCCCATGAGCGGGAATATCTGGATGAAAGGAGTAGGTATAATGCACCCTGTGACTATGCAGCCTTTGTCATGCAGAGCCACATCAACGTGGTTAGCATGTGCAGATTTCCTCCAGACTAGTGAAACGTACTCGGCAGCTGAGAAACAGAGCAAGTGTGAACGTGCTCAGCTGCGCTCCCCATGTGGTGGTTGCCAGCTTACGGGTCAGATTGTTCCTGGTGCATACCTTCTGTCTGATGTCTATATACAGGGTGGTCTATTGATCGTGACCGGGCCAAATACTTCACGAAATAAGCGTCAAACTACAAAGAACGAAACTTGTCTAGCTTGAAGGGGGAAACCAGATGGGGCTATGGTTGGCCCACTAGATGGCGGTGCCATAGGTCAAACGGATATCGACTGCGTTTTCTTTTTTTTTAATAGGAACCCATATTTTTATTACATATTCGTGTAGTACGTAAAGAAATATGAACCTTTTTGTTGGACCACTTTTTTCGCTTTGTGATAGATGGCGTAGTAATAGTCACAAACAAATGGCTCACAATTTTAGACGAACAGTTGGTAACAAGTAGGTTCTTTAGATTAAAATACAGAACGTAGGTACGTTGAACATTTTATTTCGGTTGTTTCAATGAGATACATGTACCATTGCGAACTTATCATTTCTGAGAACGCATGGTGTTACAGTGTGATTACCTGTAAATACCACATTAATGCAACAAATGCTCAAAATGATGTCTGTCAACCTCAATGCATTTGGCAATACGTATAACGACATTCCTCTCAACAGCGAGTAGTTCGCCTTCCCTAATGTTCGCATATGCATTGACAATGCGCTGACGCATGTTATCACGATAGCAAATATCCTTCAACTTGCACCACAGAAATAAATCCGGGGACGTCAGATCCGATGAAGTGAGGGCCATGTTTCGACGACCAATTCACTTGTCGTGAAATATGCTATTCAATACCGCCTCAATCGCACGCGAGCTATGTGCCGGACATCCATCATGTTGGCAGTACATCGCCATTCTGTCACGCAGTGAAAAATCTTGTAGTAACATCGGTAGAACATTACGTAGGAAATCAGCATACTTTGCACCATTTAGATTGCGATTGATAAAATGGGGGCGAATTATGCTTCCTCCCATAATTCCGCACCATACATTTACCCGCCAAGGTCGCTGATGTTCCACTTGTCGCAGCCATCGTGGATTTTCCGTTGCCCAATAGTGCATATTATGCCACTTTACGTTACCGCTGTTGGTAAATGACTCTTCGTCGCTAAAAGTGGCAGAACTGTACACGTCGTTCAAAGTCATCGCCATGAAATTCCTGGTGCATAGAAATAAGGTGCGGGTGCAATCGATGTTGATTCTCAACATCGACGTTTTTGAGATTCCAGATTCTCGCGCGATTTGTCTGCTAGTGTTGTGCGGATGAGCCGCGGCAGCAGCTAAAACTCCTACTTGGGCATCATCATTTGTTGCAGTTCGTGGTCGACGTTTCACATGTGGCTGAACACTTCCTGTTTCCTTAAATAACGTAACTATCCGGCGAACGGTACGGACACTTGGATGATGTCATCCAGGATATCAAGCAGAATACATAGCATACGCCCGTTGGGCATTTTCATCACATTAGCCATACGTCAACACGATATCTACCTTTCCCGCAATTGGTAAACGGTCCATTTTAACACGGGTAATGTATCACGAAGGAAATACCGTCCGCACTGGCGGAACGTTACGTGATACCACGTACTTACACGTTTGTGACTATTACAGCGCCATCTATCACAAAGCGAAAAAAGTGGTCCAACTAAAACAATCATATTTCTTGTCCTACTACACGAATATGTAATAAAAAAGGGAGTTAGTATTTTTTAAAAAAACGCTGTTGATATCCTTTGACCTATGGCAGCGCGATCTAGTGGGCCAACCATTACGCCATCTGGTTTCCCCCTTCAAGTTAGACGAGTTTTGTTCTATGTAGTTTTTCCGTTTGATGCTTATTTCGTGAGATATTTGGCCCGGTCACTATCAGTGGACCACCCTGTATATAGTCGGTAGTACTTTAAGGCACGATTCAATTTTGACTCTTCGCGTTTTAAACTGCAATGAATAAAATGATCGATACAATCGTTGGGTTCAAAAACTGAATTATGTTCCACCTACGATGGAGGATAACTGATACAACGGGAACACGAGTTGGCACTGTGTGACCCTGATATTTTCCACTGCGTTCTTCATTCATACTTAAAGAGGAACTCGAACAGAGAACCAATATTAAAATACACTGTTGCGCATAACTTGGGGATGAAAGTATCTTTCGCATGATGTGTCCCTGCCAAGCTCGATGAAACTTGTACTAGACATGGAAAGAACTACCACATTGTAGTACAAAACGTAACAGAAGGGAATGCCCAATGAGACGGACTGAAACTATGGTTTCACTCAAAGACAATAATTACATTGATGTCTACGCGATTGACGATGTTCCTTTGGACGTAACAAAAGGCGGAATATGGTTCTTCATGGGGCGTGTGATCACCTGGACGGCAATGCACGCTTTTCAACGTGCTACCCTGCTGCCCACATGGTTGGCAAGGAGTACTTGTAGTGGGACGTTCCGGTAGTCCACCAGCGTGGTTGACAGCAGCTGGATGGACTTTAACGCATGTGGACGTGCTGCAGTACGTCTTCCCAAAGCATCCCATATGTGATCGATGGGCTTTAGGATGGGGGAATGGGCAGATGAGTTCCTTCGCCGATTATCGTCTCGTTCCAAGAGCTCTGTCACCTGTGCCGTTCGATGTGGTCATTCATAAAAATGATCGAATGTATCCACGAAAATATGCACATGGAGAAGGAGTGTAGTGTCAGAATAACGTTGACTGGTGAGCGTGTATCAAAAGAATTGTAGGTGGGTAAGCACACGCAAGCAAACTGCTTAGGTCATCGGTCCCTAGACTTAAACACTGCTTAAACTAACTTAAACTAACTTATGCTAAGAATAGCACACAACCCATGCCCGAAGGAGGAATCGAACCTCCGGCGGGAGGAGACACGTCGTTGACTTGCTCAATTTCTGAAACTCATTCTCTTGAATAAATCCTCCCATTATTTCTGAAATCACTTTCACTTGTTTGCCTGTATATCTCAAACATATCAACCGATTTCCGTCCCATTCGGATTATTCCTTCGTCGTGCGTTGTTCTTCTTTGTTGTCGTCTTAGAGCGTACGTGATGTTACTTTACCTTTCTTGTCCGTAAGATCTGCAGAACAGTGTACATTGTCCGTCTTTCGTGCGAACAAATCGGAATTCAGTCTCTGCAGTTCCAGAGGTTTTCGAATGTATCGGAACTCTTCCATTTTCCTTCATCATTATGTGAGTTACTTAGCGTACATTGCGTGTTTTTGTCTCTATCCTCTCATGTTGTTCATTCAGCATTCCTCACTTTCCACTAATCACGATGCTGTTGTCAAACTCTCTTCGTATATCAAACCTCGTTTTAGTTAAATAATTTTTATATGTTTTCGGTAAAATTATTCACACATTTTGATGAATAGCAAAAATCGTAGACGAACAAAATGAAGCTCTCTCAGTCAATCTTAAGGATCATATCCATCAGGTAGTGATCTTTATTGAATCTGTGGTGCTGAATGCATTAACAGAAGTATCTGTTGAGTCGTTGAGTCACCATTGGGTCAATAAGCTCTACTGTGCTGTTACCTCTAGTTGTTCTATTCGTCCACAGAGGTTTTTTGCCAAATTGGAACAAAGAGCGGGTCAGTTGATTCAGCATGAAATGAGATCCGGATGCTTGGGACCATTAGCACGACGAGAAGCCCTGTCTCGTTATAAGAACACATCCTCTTTCAGCTCATTCATTTCGACGCAACAAAACTTCTGCTGCATGTTGTAATGTGTAAGCGAGGCTATAAATAATGACATTTGTTCTTTCACGAACTGACACGGACGCCAGTTGCCAAAATAGGTCACAATACTCCATATAGTCCCAACGACTACGTTACAGACGTTCGTAACGAAAGTTACCTTCAGCAGTTATATGAAATTCTAATGGAAAACAGAAAGGATGCTCCTCGTAGCTGAGCAACGTCTAGAAAGTTTCTGTGAACATATGGAGCTCACTGTTCTTTCTATTTCCTCCAAACCTCTCTTCTCTGTCTCTCTCCCTCTCTTTCTCTCCCTCCCTGCATGTGTGTGTGTGTGTGTGGTTGAGGATGCAACTCACAACGTTACGTTGCAGCATTATTTCCACACTTTGTTCGGAACACTCAAGAGCAGCGGTGTTAGTTTCTGAAAGATTAACAGAACTTAGAAGAAAAATGGTTAATGAACTAAAGTTCTACGGAAATTTACCAGTAATAGCCTTCAAATTCTGAAAATGTATAGGTGTTCCAAATCTCCATAGAAGGTCCACTAAATTTCAATAGTAAATATTGATACAGTTGATCTTATTTTGGTACCTCACAGCATGGTCACTTTATAACAGAGAACAATAGCAAACTGTTCATGTTCGAAGTTTTTCTTAAATCGGTATGTCACCAAACTGAACATGGAACTAGCTCCTGCGGGGTGCATAACATACCGTACTTCAACAGTACAGAAAGCCATACCGTAAAAGAGAAAAATGTGGATGGATGTTTGTGGAGAGGCGAGACTAACTTACGGTTTCTGAAGAAGGCCGGCAGCCTTTTCAGCATTTACAGCGCCAGCAGTCTGGACCTCTTACTGATCTAACCCTGAAACATTACATGACATTTCCTTGATATGTTGCAGTATGAACAGCTGAAAGCTAGAGGAAGCTACAACCATTATATTTCCCTGGAACAGGTAGGTCTGTAATATGATTGTATGTTAGTGGCATTCTACTGGCTGAAATATTCTGGGGATAAAACAGTCCCACATTCTGCTCCCCGAGCGGGAACTACTCAAGTGCAAATATTCATCTGGAAAAACGAATATAGCGTTCTGCAGGCTGGAGCGTAATTGTTAGAGCCACTAATCAAAAAGGTAGAATAGAGAGCTTGGGAAGGTAAATGATTTCAATGAAATAAGATTTAGTCGACGTTAGTTAAGTTCAGTTGAAGGAAGAAAAGGGATCATAGTCAGGATAGTAGAAGATTATTAATACGAAGTCAAACAGCGCTATGTCTGGTAATGATTCAGAAAATGGGAATGTACAGAAGCTACTATAAACAGCATAGTTAATGTTGTGACTTGGCAAGACAGCCAAGCCACTATGAGGTAACCGAAAGGCACGCGTTTAAGCTCACGCAGGCTGGCGTGAGGTTTGGAACAGTTAAAGGAGTTGAGTCTAGTAAAAAAAAGTACGTAGCTTCTGCAATACTTAACTTTAATCCATAATTGGTAAACATCGGTCTGACGGTACATGCATCACAAGATAAATAGCAAATGATAATGGCGCCTTGCTAGGTCGTAGCAAATGACGTAGCTGAAGGCTATGCTAACTATCGTCTCGGCAAATGAGAGCGTAATTTGTCAGTGAACCATCGCTAGCAAAGTCGGCTGTACAACTGGGGCGAGTGCTAGGAACGTCTCTCTAGACCTGCCGTGTGGCGGCGCTCGGTCTGCAATCACTGACAGTGGCGACACGCGGGTCCGACGTATACTAACGGACTGCGGCCGATTTAAAGGCTACCACCTAGCAAGTATGGTGTCTGGCGGTGACACCACAGTTAATTCTTTGTCTCAGGCAAGAAAGACACTAGGCAGTACTACCCAGTAGCAGTACAAGCGCATTTACCTACCAGTTCCACAAATGAAAGACATAGTGAAAGAATCTATGATGAGATAAAAGAAACTATTCTCTTCGTAAAGAGAGATCAAAGTTTTATTTAATTGGTAGACTGCAATTCGGTAATACGGAAAGGAAGAGGGGGAAAAAGTGACATAGCATGAACTGAAAGAAAGGAATCGTACGTGAATGCACCTACTAGAATTCTGCACGCAGCTCAGTTTAATAACTCCAGAGTCTTAGTTTAAGAATGAAAAATGGAAGTTGGACACGTGGAAGAGATCTCGGCTCACCTGAAGTTTCCAAACTTATTTGATAACGGTAAAGCAGGGGTTTGGAAACTACGTCTTTACATGTAAAACATTTCCGGGGGCACATTTGGGCATTGAGTGTAATTTGTAGTGTAATGATTTGCACATTAAAGCTAAAGAAAATGCTGAAAGGTAGAAAATTGAGCAGATGATAGATCGGTAAATTGATAGAACCCATAGTTGATAACTTCGGAGGAAGCAATATTTGTACATATGACTGAGTGACACAGGGTGAAGAGATACAATAATAAGACGAACTGGCAACAGTGAGAGGTGCTATATTAAAAACAACAGGGAAATTGATATACAAAAAGAGAAAGACCAATAGGAATCCTCGGCTAACGACCGATGTATTTAATTTAATTAACCAAACGAAAAATTATAGGAAGATAGCAAGTGAAGCAGACAGAATGGAATATAGATCTCAGTAACTGAGTTTGATAGTAAGTACAAACGGTAATGTAGGACTGCCAACGGGAGAAATGGGAAGTTTTAGAAGCATGCATGACTATAGGAAACGCAAATAGTAAGTAAAAGAAAATGAAAGAAACCAATCTAGTAAAGAAAGGAAGAAGAAAGATACTTTGAAAGGTTTTGATTTAGCTGTCAGGAACCCAAGAATAGGGAAGGCACCCAAGTTAGACGAAATCCCGCAGAATTATTACGTTATTGGCGAAAGCAACCATGACATAATTATTCCATCTGATGCCAAGATTCGAGACAATTTAAATACCATCGGTATTGATGTAGAATGTAACACTCACAATTCCAAAGAAGACAGATGCTGACAAGTGTGAATATTACGGAACCATTAGTTTAATGAGTTATGGTTTAAAATTACTGCCACGAATTATATTTCAAAATTGAGTAACTAGTTAACGTTGACATTTGGGAATAATTTAGAATCTTAAAAAGTGTAGGAACACGCTAGATTACTGAAACCTACGACATACCTTAAAATATGGGTTGAAGAAAGGCAGAAGTATGTTTACAACATTTGTGGATTTAGAGAAAGCTTTGTACAATGTTGACTGGAGTACATTCATTAACAATCGCAAGGTAGCAGGGATAAAATGGAGGGAATGAATGGTTATTTACAACTTATATAGAAAATAGGCATCAGTTGTAAGAGTGGAAGCACGTGAAAGTTACCAGTAGTTGCCAAGGAATTGCTACAGGTTGTTGTATATCCCCAATGTTATTTACTCTGTAATTTGAGCAGTCAGTGAAGCCACCAAGGAGAAATCTGGAAAGGGATTTGAAGTTCACCGAAAAGAAATAAAAACATTGACGTTTGCCAATGAAAGCGTAATTCTGTCAAAGGTCTTGCAATGTCAGTTGAAAGAAATGGATAGTTTATTGAAAGAGACTTTAGTTCAATATCTACAAACGCATAACAAGGATAATGGAATACAGTGTAATTAAATAAATCTATATGAGTGAAATAAATCTTGATGGCTGTCATAAAAAGAATATAAAACGCAGACTGCTAATGAAAAGAAAATAACTTCTGTAAAGGGGAACTTCTTGACATATAATTCAAATTTAAGTGTTAACAAGCTTTTGATGAGAGCACATGTCTGGAATGCAGCCATGTTCAGAAACGATACGTGGACAATAAAAGCATAGAACAGAAGTCTTTAAATCTGACGGTAAAGAAGAATGCTATTGATGAGCTGCATAGACAAAATTACAAGTGTAGAGTTACTGATTCGTAATGGGGAGAAAAGATATTTATGGCACAAATTTAGGAAGAGAAAATACCAGTTAGTCACATACTGAGGCATCAATGAATAGTGGGACTTGCCAGGGTTAAAGGTTGTAGAGCGAGATCAAGGCTTTACTCGAGACGCAGGTTCGAGTGGATATCTGTCTGTGTAGTTGGAGAGTCGCACCTAAGGAGTCTTCAAACCGAAGATATCATCATCCTCATCATCATCGACAACAAAATCAGCAAGAACAAGAACAACAAAAGCAATAACCACAGAGTCATTATTTGTAACATCATCATAGAACTAAACTTGATGAGTTCCCGTCGCTCATCATTAAATGAACATTTTAAAGATACATGCAACCCAAAATCCGTGTAGCGTACTTTTCTCCCCCCAATTCCTACGATCCCTTTATAAGTGGCAGTTGTTTCTGCCGCCGTGTAGATACAATTTTCTACAAACCTTCCGAAAATTCGAAACGAAAGTATCACACTATCAAGAGTCTATAAACGGCAGTATCATCAGCAGATAACACAGGGAGCTATTGACATTAAACGAAAATTGTGTCTTCAGTGGTCGCATTTAAGCATCCCATGGGACATGCGACTTTTTTTTATAATTGCTCCTATTTTTAACATCAAAGTGGCTTTTAACATTGTTACACACAACTCTGCTTGAAAAAAGTGGACACAGACGAGGATCATTCCGAAGTTAATGTATCTCACTTGTTTTCGTTGGCACTTTTCTACATAGTTACCACCATTTATTACGTACTTTTGCGTACAATGAAGAAGTGCTATGACGGGAGCATCTGGATCTGGTGAACATTGGCCACGTAGTCCGTCTGTTTTAGAGCCATAAAGAAGGAATTATGAATGTGCTAAACACCAAAGTGAATGATGGATGTGGTAGGGCAGCACAGCCAATTTTCGCAGTGACTCCCATGCTTGCAAAAGTGTTAAGAAGCCTGTAAGTTCTAGTAGCAGACAGGTTTTATATGGTCGATGTTTTGTGTCATCAAATTCTTGCAGTCGACGTAATTTCTGCGCCTTTCACTGGTCAATGTGCTGCTGCAGCGACTAGCAACCTCGCCCGACAACGAGGGAAATAATGTCAGGTTCAGTTGATGCTCGACATTTCCCATCTTGCTGAAGGGTCCTTACGTTGATGTCGTGTCTGGTGCTATATTGAAGCTATGTCTCCACTCGGTAGAGTGTTACTAATCCGTAATGGGATGGTGGTCTAAGTTTGCAAAGGCGCGAATCCGAAAAACGCTGACATGTGATTGTGCTGCAAGATCGAGTGAATTTCGGAACACGTATGTATTTTATTGTACAGTTCTTCTAGAATTATACGCAAGAGCAGGTGATTTACGTCTGAGGATTGCTGATATTCGACGGATCAAGGCTAAGTTGATGCTGATTAAGAATCAACAGATGATAGGGTTGCGGGTGAAGTCTAAGTACGTGCTGTCGTTGACCAGGAACTGACATCGTTGTATCACCTGCTTCACCATCACACTAGTCGTCGTCGCTCTCTTATTACCTCCCTCACCGTACACGATGGCCGTCGGTTTACTACTCAGGGTGAAACTTCCTGGTAGATTAAAACTGTGTGCCTGACCGAGACTCGAACTTGGGATCTTTAACTTTCGAGAGCAAGTGCTCTACCAATCGAGCTACCCAAGCACGACTCACGACCCGTCCTCACAGCTTCAGTTCTTCCAGTACCTCGTCTCCTACCTTCCAAACTTCACAGAAGCTCTTCTGCGAACCTTGCAGAACCTAGCACCCCTGGAAGAAAGGATACTGCGGAGCTTAGCCACAGCCTGAGAGATGATTCCAGAATGAGATTTTCACTCTGCAGCGGAGTGTCCGCTGATATGAAATTTCCTGCCAGATTAAAACTGTGTGCCGGACCGAGACTCGAACTCAGGACCTTTGTCTTTCACGGGCAAGTGCTCTACCAACTGAACTATCCAAGCACGACTCACAACTCGTCCTCACAGCTTCAGTTCCGCCAGTACCTCGTCTCCTACCATCCTAACTTCAGGTAAGCTTCTGCGAACCTTGCACAACCCGCACCCTTGGGTAGTTCAGTTGGTAGAGCACTTGCCCGCGAAAGGCAAAGGTCCCGAGTTCGAGTCTCGGTCCGGCACACAGTTTTAATCTGCCAGGAAGTTTCACATCAGCGCACACTCCGCTGCAGAGTGAAAATCTCATTCTGGAAACACCCCACAGGCTGTGGCTACGCCATGTCTCCGCAATATGCTTTCTTTCAAGAGTGCTAGTTCTGCAAGGTTCGCAGGAGAGCTTCTCTGAAGTTTGCAAGGTAGGAGACGAGGTATTGGCTGAATTGAAGCTGTGAGGACGGGTCATGAGTCGTGCTTGGGTAGCTCAGTTGGTAGAGTTCTTGCCCGTGAAAGGGAAAGGTGCCGAGTTCAAGTCTCGTCCCGGCACACAGTTTTAGTCTGCCAGGAAGTTTCATATCAGCGCACACTCCACTGAAGAGTGAAAATCTCATTCTGCTTCTCGACTCAAGCTGTAGATCAGTACCATGCACAGCTGTTGAAAGGAGTGGATGACATCGTGGGTTCCCTTACGATGCTAGTTTTGGGAACATCAGTGAGATGATTACACCTGACCACAATGTTGGGTTTTTAGCAGTTTTTCAGGAGAATTAACTGTCTGATTTTATTGCTAATTCCTGATTCTGTAAATTCACTGGTCCAGACCGCCTTGGGAAAGAATTTTAATTGCATTCTTGGCATCTCTTATGCTCTACTTTTACTTCTATTTTAAACGATATTTTGCCTAGGAGAACAGTGCTAGCGAGCTTTAAGATGGAGAAAATTGTTCTCATTACGAAGCATCAGGGATGTTCAACAGCAGCTGATTTTCGTTTCTTACGCTGCTCAGTTTCGACTATAAGACTTACACTGGCTACGAACGGCAGATTGTCTTAATTACTTGGACGTGTGATTGGTAACCACCAATGTTGCCTCTCTGGCAGTACAGTTTTGGTGCCGGTGGCAAAATATAGGGATGTAGTGAGGTAGCTTCGATGGCGGCTGTTATATCTATTCATTATGCGTTTGCCTTCTTGGTTTTTTCCTAGGCATTTGATCACGCTAGTCACGCGTATCTCGATCGCCTGTTGGACATTGTTGGCTTTACCGCTCCTGATGTGTATTCTTTCTAACTTGTACAAGAACACTGCAGCGTCGGTGGCAATTATTGGACGGCTGAAGCCGCCAGTTGCTCTCCGTAGGGGAGAACTTCAGGGCTGTGCACTCACAACTTTTTGTTTGTCCTGTGTCTTGAGCCGTTGTGGCGGGAAGTTGCCGATGGGTTGTCCGGTTTAAAGCTCTCAGGCGGCAACCTCACAGTTACGGCGTATGTCGATGATGTGGTGTCCCTCCTTCGCCGAAAAGCAGAAGTCCCCAAGTAAAAAGTAGTAATTGATGGTCTTTGTCTTATTTTAGGTGCGCACGTAAATGTATATTCTTCAACATAAGGGACCTTGCCGACGCTGTCCTTTATTGGCACGTTTTGTGGATAGGCATACATCTTAGGGGAATGGGGAGAGGGGGTTGTCATTGATCCCTCCCCAGTGAAACTGGTGGTTTTGAACGGGAAATCTTTACTACCAAAATTTAGAGTTCCATATCGAAACATGGACGACGCTAGCTTACCATTTTCCAGAAGGTATGAACGCTAGATACATTTATTTTGTATATGGCATAATATATAGCACATGTATATCCCATTTCCGAAACGATAACGAAAGAAGTGAGGCAACAGTCTGACCAATTTATATGGAAAGGCCAAATACGTTACATGATTCTGACGAGGCCGCGCACTGGAGGAGGGTTGTCTCTCTCAGATATCACACGCAAGTAATCTGCACCGCATATTCGAAGCATGATGCTAATTAAAGTTAAAATCTTGTGGGTTGTTAGGACACGTCATACTTCCTTCCAAAATAATCAACGTTTCGACTCCTCTGCTTGGATCTTCTTCAGGATGTTTCTGTGTCCACTATTGCTAGTATTCTAGTGTTCTGGCAATAGTGGACACCGAAACATTCTCAAGAAGATGCAAACAGAGAGGTCGAAACTTCGATTATTTTGGAAGGAAACTGGCATGGTCTAACAACCCAGCCGATTTTAACTTTAGAGACAACGGCCACGAAAACCTGAACACTTACATGATGCTAATTGTTACCCGTGAACCTGGAGAACTAGATCTGGATGCAGAATCAACTCACTTTCCTCACCTTAACTTCTGTCACTGTTCACACCACCCATATTATCCTACGCCCATATTCCTCCCTCTTTCCGAAGTCGAATACCACTTCCGGGATGTGGTTAATTGCTCATTTTGCACATTTTCGCTGCTGGTGGGGGAGGAATGGTTGACGTTTTTGACGTTTCAGGAGTTCATGCTTACTGGGATGCCTCGCAGTAACCCCTTTATAGTAACAGTTTTCCTAACATGCTAAATGTCACGTTTACCAGGCAGTTTGTTGGTGAAGATGGTCCCTAGGTGTGGCTAATTCTGAGATGAGGAAACGCCCACTCAGCGTATATGACCCTTATCATTTCTGGTTTCTATCTTTGGTAAGCTATTTCGCCGGTTGTGTTCTTTGATATGTTGTTTTCATCACTGACTTTAGTCCGAAGAATGGTTTGATGCAGCTCTCCGTGCTACTGTATCCTTTGCAGGCTTCTTCACCTCCGAATAACTACTGAAACCTACACCCTTCTGAATCTTCTTGGTGTAATCATCTCTTGGTTTCCCTCTACGATTTTACTCCCCACACTTCCCTCCTGTACTAAATTGGTGGTTCCTTGATGTCTCAATACAAGTCCTACCAACACATCCCTCGTTATAGTCAGGTTGCACCGCAGATTTCTTTTCTCCTCAATTCTAATCTTGGTTTCCCTCTAGATTTTTACGCTCCGAACTTCTCTCCTGCACTAAATTAGTAATTCCTTGAAGTCTCAGTATAAGTCCTACCAACCGATCTCTCGTTGCAGTCAGGGTGTGCCAAATATTTCTTTGGTCCCCAGTTCTACTCAGTAGTTCCCCGTTAGTTACGTGATCTACCCATGTAATCTTCAGCGTTCTTCTGTTGCACCACATTTAAAAAGGAACTATTCTCGTCTTCGCTGTTTATCGACCATGTTTATCTTCCCTACATGGCTACGCTCCATACAAACACTTTCAGGGAAGACTTCCTGACTCTTAAATATATACTAGGCGTTCACGAATTTCTGTTCGTCAGAAATGTCTTCCTTGCCACTGCCAGTCAGCTTTCTATATCCTCCCTATTTCGACCATCGTCAGTTATTTTCTCAAATAGCAAAACTCATCTACCACTTCAAGTGTATCGTTTCCTAATCTGTTTCGCTTGACATCATCTGATCTGACTCGACTACACTGCATTTCCTTGTTTTGCTTTTGTTGATGTTCATCTTGTATCCTGTCCATTCCGTTCAACTGCACTTCCAAATCCTTCGCTGTCCCTGAGAGAATTAGAAACTCATCGGCAAACCTCAAATTTATTATTTCTTCTCCCTGAACTGTAACTCCTACTCTAAAATTTTCTTTCCTTTCTTATACTGCTTGCTTAACGTACAGATTTAATAACATCGGGGATCTGCTGCAACCTTGTCTCACTTCCTTCTCAACCACTGCCTCCCCTTCATGATCCTAGACTCTTATAACTCTCGTTTCGGTGCAAGTTGTAAACAGCAATTCGCTTCCTGCATTTTACCCGTCCTCTCCTCAAAATTTTAAAGAGAGTATTCCGGTCAACTGTGTTAAAACTTTCACTAAGTCTACAAATTTTCACTATTTCATTTCCCAGAGCTAGCCATTCTTCTTATACTGTATTCCTTTCTGTTCCTCTTTTCAATCGTTCCCTAATGCTCCCTCTGAAACTCTCAAACAGCTCTGGTTCCTTCAGTTTATCCAGATTACATCTCTTTAGTCTCCTATCATTTTGCAATTTCTTCAGTTTTACTCTACAATTCATAACCAATAAATCGTGGTCATACTCCACATATGCCGCTGGACATGTGTTACAATTTGAAATCTGGTTCCGAAATCTCTATCTTGCCTTACATAATCAATCTGAATCCCAGAGACGTCTCGAGGTCTCTTCCATTTATATGATCTCCTTTCGTGATTCTTAAACCAAGTGTTGGGGATGATTAAATTATGCTCTTTCAGATTTCTACACGGTGGCTTCCTCTTTCTTTCCTATCCCACAGCCCATATTTACGTAGTTCTTTTCCTCCTCTTCCTTTTCCTACTATCAAATTCCAGTCCCCCATCACTATCAAATTTTCGTTTCCCTTAACTATCTAAATAATCTGTTTTATCTCATCATACATTTCTTCCATCTCTTCAACATATGCGGAGCTTGTTGTCTTGTAAACTTGTACTGCGATGGGTGTGGGCTTTGTGTCTATCTTGGATGCAATAATGCGCTCACTTTAATGTTCACAGTAGTTTAACCGTATTTCTATTTTCTTATTTATTATTAAATCCATTCGTGCATTACCTCTATTTGACGTTGCAGTTGTAGCCCTGTATTCAACCTGATCGGAAATACGGTTCCTCCCGCCACCGAACTTCACTAATTCCCACGATATCTAAATTTAACCCATCCATTTCCCTCTTTAAATCCTGTATCCTAACTGGGCGATAAGAGAATCTGCCATTCCACGCTCCAACCGGTAGAATGCTAGTTTTGTTTCTCCTGATAAGGTCATCCTCCTGAGTAGTCCCAGCACGGAGATCCGAATGAAGAACTATTTTACCTCTGTAATTTATACCCAAGACGACGCCATCATCATTTAACCATAGAGCAGAGCTGCATGCCCTCGGGAAAAATTACGACTGTAGTTTCCCCTTGCTCTCAGCCATACGCAGAACTAGCACACTAAGGCCGATTGGGTAGATGTTGCAAGGCCAGATCAGTCAAACATCCAGACTGCTGCTCCTGCAACTGCTGGAAAAGCTCCTGGTCCTCTTCAGGAACCACACGTTTGTCTGGCCACTCAACAGATGGTTACCCCTGGGGTACAGCTATCAGTATCGCACGTGTTTTGTCTTTTAGCTGCTCGTTACAGCAGTTTAAGTTCCTTTTTTAAAAAAGAAAAGAAGAGGAAGAGGAAAAGTGGTTAGCAGTGGATTGCTGAATGGAGTCCAGCTCTTTCTTTTATCTTAATTTTTCTCAGCATGTCTTTCCATGGACTTTTGCTGGTTTTACGAAGTTATTTAAAATAAAAATGTGTGGCGCTTGCTTGGTAAACGAAACACTGTGGGGCCGAATCTCCGTGAAACCAAGAATTTTTAACTCTTCGGAGAAAACAGCAAGGCCATCTGGCTAGGGAGGAGAGAACCTGAGTTCGATTCGCAAATGCATTCTGCACTTTTTTCATTCGTATTTTCGCGAAAGTGATCAATAAGTGATGATAACAAGGTAGGTATATAAATTTCTTAAACTACTTAGATTAAAAGGAAAAAAAAAGCACGATAAAGCGCGTGCCTGGAAAGCGAGAGATAGCGGGATCGAATCCAGGTCTGACCGCCGGCCGGAGTGGCCGAGCTGTTCTAGGCGCTACAGGGATCGTTAACTGTATACTGAAGAGAAGGGTTTTCTTAGTGTCTCTGTCTTACAGTACAGGGTCAAATGATGAATATTAAACACTTTCTCCGCTTAGGCAAATGGAGAATATTGATTGGTTCCTTTTACATTTGATGGCGAGTATTAATTAGTCACAACTGCGAATTAATAAAATACACAGGAAAGCAAAATATAAGTTAAATGAATAATTTAATGAAAAGATGTATATTCTAACGTCTGTAATTGATGTAGACGACAGGGAATTATGTTGGTTTAAATGGCTCTGAGCACTTTGGGACTTAACTGCTGAGGTCATCAGCCCCTAGAAATTAGAACTACTTAATCCTAACCAACCTAAGGACATCACACACATCCATGCCCGAGGCAGGATTCGAACCTGCTACCGTAGCGGTCGTGTGGTTCAGAATGTAGCGCCTAGAACCGCTTGGCCACACCGGCCGGCATTTATGTTGAATAATGTATATTCATGAAAGAACATTTTAAATAAATGGGAAGTGATCGGTCAAGAGACATGCAGAAAATGTTCTTATCAGATGCAGTAAAGTTATGTTGAGAGCAGTACGAGAATGGCAAGAAAAGAAACTAAACCAAATAGTCACCAAAAATATGCGATAAATAAGTGCATTTCTTCATCACAGTACACGAAATATTCACCAACTTAAAACAGTTCAGAGTTTAAAAAGATGAATTACAAATTAACATACGTGATATGACGAGTAGAAACTTATATTCTGCCTACCCTCATTTCCATAACACAACCAGAAAAAGCTGGAGTCCTATTATGGAGCACCTTCAGATCTCTCTAAATATAGAGTCCCTGCAAAAGTTTAGATATTGAAGGCCCGTTCACCACTCAGAGTTTATCAACGACGCGACAGAATATCACACACTACCTTAGGAACGTCTGTCTTCGACCGGCTCTGCTTATGAAGCGTCTTAGAAACGTTAAGTCTCATAGCTGCCGTTCACCAAACAGAATCTATCACCCACTCGACGATGTATCACCTGATACCACAAGCAGGTCTGCGTTTTTCCAGAACGAAAATCAAGGTCTCCCAGATCGCTTTCTTGAGCTCTTGATTCGAAACGTCCCAGTCTCCACTTTCGTCATGCAGTGTTTCACTATTGTCTTCTTTTCCATTGGCTGAAAGCCATCCCCACAAAAAATACATAGTTCTTAAGTCCTACACACACGACCTGCCTCTGACTGACAGCTTCGCAGAGTGTATTAATATATTACGATAATATTTAAGTACCAAAATGTTATAAATATTCATTCTCACTAAGATCATTCATAAGTATTACAAATAAAGGTTTATTCGTAAATAAACAAGCTAGTAATCTTGAGCAAGTGCGCACATCAGCTGACAACGAATTATCGTCAAATATTGTTTAAGCAATTATTTATGCTCTTTTAGTTCTCTTTTCAATGCTTGTGTTAGCTAACATGCACATTTGATCACTTTTAAATTAGTACCGTTTTCTAATAGCGCCAGCTATCAAATTTAAATAAAGTTACTGGCAAAATAATAAATTGTTTATTAAGTAACTACAACGTATGAGTTATTGATCATGCATTCATATGCTGCGTAACGGTGGAGAATTAGATTTTCTGACAAACATACGTGTGATAAAAAGGATATAAAAGATGTCGTAAATGAATAAATTAAGTAGATACAGATGACTGATTTTCTGTGATGAAGGCTATCGCGCAATGCTGTCGTCTGAGATATTGACTATTGTAATTGCATTAAGTGTTTAAAATATGTTAATTTAGAGCTTCATTTTGAAAATGTTTAGACAAATATAAATTTCTATAGTTATAAAGATATCGATGTCATGGAATGAGCCTCATTTTTTTGAAATTGCAACAAATTTGCCACAGTACTTACCTGTAAATAATAATAGATTTCCCAAAATCTGTAAGACATCATCTTTCAGCTTGTCTGACACCCCACCATTATTGTTGCGGAAAGACCATGGGAGCGACAGCTGTCCAAATTCCCAGCTTCGGCATTTACCCATTTCTGGCAATGCTGCCGTCTTTGTAACTGGACTCGCCCGTACCGGTCACCAGTCGGACTCGCCACGGCGTGCCGGAGCCCTGGGCTCGCTAGAGTTCAATCGTACAACAACTGTATCCTACCTCGTACCAATACTGGGCGGCCGATTAGCTCGCCTGCTTGCGCGTAAGGTTACAATCCTAAGATGGCTACGTCCAGTAAATGGCCGAAATTTTTACGATATATTCCTATGATCCCCATGTCGAACGGCCTCGAAAATTCTCTTAATGTCTTTGTCCTTTTTCGAGATACAGAGGTTCAAAGTTACCCCGCTTGTATATGTAAACATGCACGTAAAAATTAAATAGATTGATTGACGACAGATATACCAGTGATAAAGCGGTGCTCTAATTAAACTGATTGGTGTACATGTGAGTGAATGAATGGATCAATGAATGAATGATACATTTGTATCAATTCATGGGTGGTTTTTGAGATAACAGCCAAAATATCGTTTATGATCATTTACTCGCTGTCAGCAGCGGAATACAACCTAGCCGAGGATCCCAAGGTGGCTATGCACAGCAACCGGATGAACTTTTAACGATGTATTCATAAGATCCAGATCTAGAACAACCTTGAAAATTTTATTGATATTTTTATCACATTCCCAAGTAGAAAGGTTCAATGTTATCCTACTTGTACACGTAAATATACACTTAAAAATTAAATAAATCGCTTGGCGACAGATGATAAACCGATGATTTAATTTAACTAATGGGAACACACGCAAATGGATGAATGAATGGATGAATGAATGAATGAATGAACGGTGCTTTCCGTGTAAACTCTTGGATGGTTCCTAAGCTAACTCCAAAAAAATCTTGTTTTACGATTTTTTAGCCGTCAGCAGGCGACCAAACCCAGTCACGGGATTCCAAGAGGGTTATGCATACTAAATGACTGCAGTTTAGCAGTATACTGTTAAGATTTCGGTCTTTACCCGTAATCGAGATACAGACATTAAAAGTTACCCTACTTGTGCACGCAAAATGCGATGGGAGGCAAAAACGTAGTTTATAAAGTGATGTGGCATGGATAAATATGATGTAACGTGTCTCCGTTCTCATTGTAAGGGTTTTAGGAATCCCATGTTGTAGTACTGAAGCACATGCTAAATTTTTGTCCGCGTAAAATCAGTGTGAAGCGTAAAACTAGTATTGTCTTATTTCAGATTCACATAAGTAAACTATCAAAATTTTACGTATTCATCAAGTTCTTTACATATGAGTGGCATGCCCTGCTGTGGCCGTGAAAGGAAGGGAACCAGTGGAGAACTGCTCTTATCGGAGTACAAAAAAGCGACAATGCCCCTCTTTATTGAAAGACTGTGACTGAAAAGATGGACATCAGCTGTTGCATTCTACCTTTCTCAACGCATTTAAAAACGTTCGCCAAAAATATTGGCTTGTCAACATAGACGGTGTTTTTTATGCTGAGATGGAGGGACATAGTCGCAGCTGGAGAAAAGATGGAGGAGTAATAAATACTGGAAAAGTGAAAGATAGTAGGCAGTGGTTGTGGTATAGCAAGAGCCAAGGAGACAATGGCAGTCTGATTGAGAGAGAAAAGAACACAGTGGTGTGGAAAACAGTAGCTAGTGAGAGAACAGTGTTAGAAAACGAGTGAAAAATGGTTCAAATGGCTCTGAGCACTATGGGACTTAACATCTGCGGTCATCAGTCCCCTAGAACTTAGAACTACTTGAACCTAACTAACCTAAGGACATCACACGCATTCAAGCCCGAGGCAGGATTCGAACCTCCGACCGTAGCGGTCGCACGGTTCGAGACTGAAGCACCTAGAACCGCTCGGCCACTTCGGCCGGCAAAACGAGTGAAGGAAAGACTCCCAGCAGGAGAGGAATAAAGAGAAGGAGAAAGAGGAAATGGGTGAGAGCCAGTGATAATGTAAGACAGAATCTATGACAATGAGCATGAGGAAGAGAATGACAGAAATGTCAGCAGCAATGGGAAGGTATGATGAGACAGTAGCAGTAAGACAAACAGTGAGACAGTGATAGCGAGAGGAGCAACCATAGACCACTGGAAAACCGTGACCTGATCAGATGAGACCCAATTGCATTTGGCAGGAGCTGGTGGTAGGTTTCGAGTGTTGCGCTGTCCCCATGAAGCCATGGACCCAAGTTTTGAACAGGGCGCTGTGTATGCTGGTGGTGACTCCATAATGGTGGGGGCTGTGTTTGCATGGAATGAACTGAATCCTCTGATCCAGGCGAAGCAATCATTGACTGGAAATGGTTATGTTCGACTACTCTGAGACCATCTTCGGCTATTCATGTACCTCGTAGTTCAAAAAAACAATGTAATTTTTTTATGGGACATTATCGAGAAGTCAGTTCGTACACAAACTCCTGCACTGGCAACACTTCCGCTATTAAGGACAGCTATAGAGGTAGCATGGCTCAATATTTGTGCAGGGGACTTCCAATGACTGTCGAGTCGATGCCACGTCGAGAGGCTGCACTGTGTCGGGAAGAAGGATGACTGCTGCGTGCTCAGTGTATATCCAACTAGCGATGATGGCGTGAACATCGAAAAGTATAGTGGGATGACGATAAATACGCGTCACGCAGAAAGATGTGTACTGTGGAATTAGCAATGATAGCAGGTCAATATGGACAAAAGGAAAACCACTTCCCATTGCTTCGTCGGTATGACTTTCCCAATACATAGCGAGAGTGCGTACCGCGTAAGGAAGCGAGAGGTTTGCCTACCTGTTGAGCACGTGTGTTGGAAAGGCAGCATCGCAGACAGGCGGGGCAGGGCGTGGCGTGGCGCGTTGTGAGTGTGTCGTGTGAAGGACGTGTGGACATGTGGCCGTGCCTGGGCCGGCTTCGAGACTGCCGAGGCGACAGCCGCCGGCTAGAGGTCAGCGGGGCGCGGGCGGACCGCCTCACCTGTTATAATCCACAGCCGCTCGCCGCATGGCCAGACAGCACGCACAAAACGATACAACACAGCACAGCTGCTGGCGCCGCTGATGCCGATCCCAGCGCTTTCACCGAAACCTTCTGCCCTTTTGATTTCCTTCTTTGCCGACTCCTTGGTCCCGGCTAGGGACGCAGAAAAAGTATCTACAAACTGTTTCACAATTCATGTTAAATACTTGTAGAGATTGTAGAAGGGACTTTGCACATCAAGTTCTACTTAGAAATCCATGCCCGTGCCAGCGCCTGTAAATGTACGCACGTAGAGGGCGATACGGTAATGATATTAATAACTTTCAGGGGTAGTGAAGACGAATTAATGTATCAATTTGAGGTATGAGTTACTATGTCGGGATCGAACGAGCCAAAACTTACTAGCAAAAATCGATCTGATACCTCTGACAGTGGAGGACGTGTACTGGTACCGCTGTTGCTAAGTAACTTTCAGAAGTCGTAGTATGGACCATGACAAGAAGAAATGGCCAGTGAACATGGGCTCTAAGACGCATGCCTGAGGAGCTATGAACTAGTTCATCTACGCCAGTGTGAAACACATCTCCTCTATTGAATAACTTCGTCACGTTCATTCCTGATTGAGGGACCCTTACCTAAAATTGATACATTTATCCTTCCCCATAATCGTTGAAAGTTTATACACTTCTGGCCATTAAAATTGTTACACCACGAAAATGACGTGCTACAGGCACCAAATTTAACCGACAAGAAGAAAGATGCTGTGATATGCAAATGATTAGCTTCTCAGTGCATTCACACAAGGTTGGCGCCGGTGGCGACACATACGACGTGCTGACATAAGGAAAGTTACCTACCGATTTCTCATACACAAACAGCAGTTGACCGGCGTTGCCTGGTGAGACGTTGTTGTGATGCCTCGTGTAAGGAGGAGAAATGCGTACCATCACGTTTCAGACTTTGATAAAGGTAGGATGGTAGCCTATCGCGATTGCGGTTAATCGTATCACGACATTGCTGCTCGCTTTGGTCGAAATCCAATGACTGTCAGCAGAATATGGAATCGGTGAGTTCAGGAGGGTAATACGGAACGCCGTGCTGGATACCAACGGCCTCGTATCACTAGCATAGAGATGACAGGCATCTTATCCGCATGGCTGTAACGAATCGTGCAGCCACGTCTGGTTCCCTGAGTCAACAGATGGGAACGTTTGCAAGACAACAACCATCTGCACGAACACTTCGACGACGTTTGCAGCAGCATGGACTATCAGCTCGGAGACCATGGCTGCGGTTACCCTTGTCGCTGCATCACACACAGGAGCACCTGTGATGGTGTACTCAACGACGAACCTGGGTGCACGAATGGCAAAAAGTCATTTTTTCGGATGAATCCAAGTTTTATTTAGAGCATTATGATGGTCGCATCCGTGTTTGGCGACATCGCGGTGAACTCACATTGGAAGCGTGTATTCGTTATCGCCATACTGGAGTATCACGCGGCGTGATGGTATGGGGTGCCATTGGTTACACGTCTCGGTCACCTCTTGTTCGCATTGACGGCACTTTGAACAGTGGACGTTACATTTCAGGTGTGTACGACCTGTGGCTATACCCTTCATTCTATCCCTGCGAAAGCCTACATTTCAGCAGGATAATGCAGGACCGCATGTTGCAGGTCGTGTACCGGACTTTCTAGATACAGAAAATATTCGATTGCTGCCCTGACCAGCACATTCTCCAGATCTCCCACCAATTCAAAACGTCTGGTCAATGGTGGCCGAGCTACTGGCTCGTCACAATACGCCAATCACTACTCGTGATGAACAGTGGTATAGTGTTGAAGCTGCATGGGCAGCTGTACCTGTACTCGCCATCCAAGCTCTGTTTGACACAATGCCCACGAGTATCAACGCCGTTATTACGGCCAGAGTGGTTGTTCTATGTACTGATTTCTCAGGATCTATGCACCCAAATTGCGTGAAAATGTAATCACATGTCATTTCTAGTATAATATATTTGTCCAATGAATACCCGTTTATCATCTGCAATTTTAATGGCCAGTAGTGTACATGCATGTACAATCGCCGGCGCCTATACTTTGGCGTTGTGTAGCGTCGCTGGATGACGTTTATGGACATAGGATCCGATGTAAAGCTTGATCTCTAAAAGTGTGAAACACCCTGTATATTTGGTGTTATCGAGTAATTTCATCTCGATACTGACTCTTTTTAATCGATTCCTTTCATTTCACACTTTTCCCCGTATCACAAGTTCGCAGCATATTTAATTTAAAATGATCCTAGAAACGTGTTTGGTAACTTGGAGTGGTCTTATGGTGAACTAGTGATCTTAATCTGTATTTCTGGCTGAATATAAGCAAGACTGTGACAGTAATACCCTTAGTCACGTGTCCACTGATAATGGTGTCTTATTTCGGAAGTTAAAGTAGGAGCACTGTTTGCCCTGAAAACAAATAAAACAATTTCTTGAATCTAACTCAAGGGAAAAAAGCACCTCACTATATTGTTACTTCTCTTTAAACGAAAAATTCTACAAACAAACCAATGGGCTAGCCACGGATGCCAGCATATGAAGAACTATAGCCGAAATATTCCTAAACAACATTAAACAAAATGCACAACAATTTTAAATTCAACTGTGAAGAGGAAATAAATAACATCATTAACTTCTTCGAGTCAACCTTCTGCAAAGAAGATAACAAAAATGCCTTCAAAATTTACAGGAAACCAACCACCATAGACATGTGTGCTCCTTCCTGCCATCTCAACGTGCACAAACTAACATCTTAATAATCAGTGATCAATAGAGCTCTAAAAGTCCCACTGAGTGATAAGAGGCTCTACAATGGAATAAAATCCATAAAACAAATAGCTGTAGCTAATGGATATAAACCTGCATCAATAGAAAATTTAGCTAAAAGGAAATAAAAAAGAAAATGAACAAAATTACCACCAAGACAGAAGAAAGTACACTGAAAACATGCATCCTCTTCTTTCGTAAAATCTCCTATAAACTTGCCAATATCTTCAAGCGACACAAAATAAGAATTGCATTCCAAACAAACAATACAATATGTCCAAGACTCACTCATACTTTAAAAAGCTCTCAAGTAATTTTTTTTCCTCTTACATAAATAAAAACATATGTAATAAATGCTCAGCTTAGTACATAGATCAAACATGCCGATACTTCCACACCAGATTCAAAGAACACCTCAACACCTTCCTACACAACACACCACACAAATATGCAATAGCCTCCTATATAAAAGATACGGGATGTCCACTTGACAATGTAGAAGACACCTTCGAAATACTACATACACCTAGAAAAGGATACAGAGAGGCTCTATATGAAGAATTAGAAAAATATACACAGAATGAAACTTGGTGAGCATTTGCGCAATGGAAGTAGGGAAACAGGCTCAACCAGCCTTTTTAAAAATTTGGCGAAGTACTCAAAGCATTCTCATAATTTGCAATATCAATGCAAAGCAATTAATGTAAAGACTCTCACTCATTACTTAGTATGTTCAAAATACAGTATATATGCATCATCTGTTGTAATCTCCTTATGTATATGCAAGGAATATAATAATTGAACTGTGCAGGTATCTACATTCAAGAGCAGCACATTAAGATATTTTAAAACATAGGCGACGGTATATAGACCTTTTACAGCTCTACCGAGCCTGTAATTACAGCCCACCGTCAAAAATTCATGTTTTTTATCCTCTAAAATGCCTTTTCTAAATAAACCATTTTTATCATTAATAGAAGACAAAAAATAACCTACACCGCCCTTAGTCTGCGACTGTGAAAAGACGCCTGTACTACTCACCAACACCAACCATGTAAACAAACAATTGAAGTGTTTGCTGCAAGAAGGAGGCAGCTACACTTTTTCCAGTTAGTGGCAAATTAAAAAGAAAGTTTAACAAATTCAGTTTTCACCCAAACGAAAAAAGTGTCACCCTTTTATAGGCTATGGGGTATCTAATATCACTGATGAGAATACACACAAATGCATGCACCCTGGTACTTGCAATAAATTTTTGAATTTTGGAGCTGCCTCCGTTTTGCTCCAAAGTGAATGGAAATCTCTTTCTAGGACCATTTTCATCATAATTAACCATATTTCAGTTTAAAAAACATTTGTTAATAAATAAAGTACAACATTATTTGCATAATACATCAATTTTACAGTGCTTCTTCAGTCTTCTAGCTCCCCTTCAGTCACCTCAGGATCGTTTGAAGCATCTGACGTCAACTGCTCGTAAAACCACATTTCGTTTTGCCCAACATACTTTCTGCCAGTTCTTGCACACCTTTAACCCTTAGGCGTCTAAGCGGGAGGAGACAATCATAAGCTTGATGAAGGTGATCCATTGTTATGAGACTCGCAGGACCTTGGTTGCAAATTTGCCCATTATCGAAGGTCGTCATCCCTACGGTCGTACTACATACAATAATCCCTTTACCGATGTATGGCTGTTCATAGAGTCATATTTTGCACTTAGTGATTAAATATTTTCATCTTTTCTTGTTCGATAATGATACATAAGGGTTCTTTACAAAAAATTTCTTCAACGTGTCAACAAAGTGGAAAATAAATCTCTGGTCCACTTCACAGGCATGAAATTTGGGTCTGATTATTCTGTTAATGCGAGCATAGTCCACTGGAAGAAAAACTCTTCCCACCTTCATAAAAAATTTTCCTACAGGGAAATAAGCATCAAACGAAAAAAACTACAAAGACGAAACTCGTCTAGCTTGAAGGGGGAAACCAGATGGCGCTATGGTTGGCCCGCTAAATGGCGTTGCCATAGGTCAAACGGATATGAACTGCGTTTTTTTAAATAGGAACCCCAATTTTTTATTACATATTCGTGTAGTACGTAAAGAAATATGAATGTTTTAGTTGGACCACTTTTTTCGCTTCGTGATAGATGGCGCTGTAATAGTCACAAACGTATTAGTACGTGGTATCACGTAACATGCCGCTAGTGCGGACGGTACTTGCATCGTGATCCATTACCCGCGTTAGTGTGGCCCGTTAACCAATTGGGGAAAGGGTCGATATCGTGTTGACGTATGGCTATAGTGATCAAGATACCCAACGGGCGTGTGCTATGTATGCTGCTCGGTATCCTGGACGACATCATCCAAGTGTCCGGACCGTTCGCCGGACAGTTACGTTATTTAAGGAAACAGGAAGTGTTCAGCCACATGTGAAACGTCAACCACGATCTGCAACAAATTGTGATGCCCAGGTAGGTGTTTTAGCTGCTGTCGCGGCTAATCTCCATATCAGTAGCAGACAAATTGCGCGAGAATCGGGCATCTCAAAAACGTCGGTGTTGAGAATGCTTCATCAATATCGATTGCACTAGGAATTGCATGGCGACGACTTTGAACGTCGTGTACGGTTCTGCCACTGAGCACAAGAGAAATAACGGGACGATGACAGACTTTTTGCACGCTCTCTATTTAGCGACGAAGCGTCATTCACCAACAGCGGTATCGTAAACCGGCATAATATGCACTATTGGACAACGGAAAATCCACGATGGCTACGACAAGTGGAACATCAGCGACCTTGGTGGGTTCATGTATGGTGCGTCATTATAGGAAGAAGGATAATTGGACCCCAATTTATCGATGGCAATCTAAACAGTGCGATGTATGCTGATTTCCTACGTAATATTCTACCGATGTTACTGCAAGATGTTTCACTGCATGACAAAATGGCGATGTACTTCCAACATGATGGATGTCCGTCACATAGCTCGCGTGGGGTTGAAGCGGTATTGAATAGCATATTTTATGACAGGTGGATTGGTCGTCGAAGCACCATACCATGGCCCTCACGTTCACCGGATCTGACGTCTCCGGATTTCCTTTCTGTGGGGAAAGTTGAAGGATATATGCTATCGTGATACACCGAGAACGCCTGACAACATGTGTCAGCGCGTTGTCAATGCATGTGCGAACATTACGAAAAACGAACTCTCGCTGTTGAGAGGAATGTCGTTACACGTATTGTCAACGGTTGACTGACATCATTTTGAACATTTATTGCATTAATGTGGTATTTACTGATAATCACGCTGCCACAGCATGCGCTCTCAGAAATGATAAGTTCACAAAAGGTACATGTATCACATCGGAACAATCGAAATAAAATCTACAAACGTACCTACGTTCTATATTTTAGTTTCTAAAACCTACTTGTTACCAACTGTTTGTATAAAATTGTGAGCTATATGTTTGTGACTATTACAGCCCTATCTATCACAAAGCCAAAAAAGTGGTCCAACTAAAACATTAATAGTTCTTCACGTACTACGCGAATATGTAATAAAAAATGGGGGTTCCTATTTTAAAAACCGCAGTTGATATTCGTTTGACCTATGGCAGCGCCATCTAGCGGGTCAACTATAGCGCCATCTGGTTTCCCCCTTCAAGCTAGTCAAGTTTCGTTCCTTGATCCTTATTTCGTGAGATATTTGGTCCGTCACGATGAATGGACCACCCTGTTTAATACCGAACGCTCTATCGCATGGCAGTAAGCTGTGGCTCAGTTCTGGGAATTGATGAACTATCTTCGTAAAGCAGCTACTTTGCACAAGGTAAAACAGGTACTGCGTTAACGAATGATTATTATTTTGTGAGACACAGTTATCGTAAAATTGGTAAAGTATTTTGATATCATCTGTTAGAACGTGTTTGATGTAATGATGTGCAAAACTTATTGGCTCATTGGGCGTCTTTTTCTGACGGTTTCATCATAGAGATAAAAATGATGTTTTCCAGTCTTACCAGATGAAATCGCAAAGGCGTTTATAAAATGCGTCCCCGGAAGGAACTTTGGGGAGAGGCATATTTTATTGGTAGTCGAAGCACAGCATCTCGGTGTCATTATTACATTGCGCAAATGCCATCTTGTCTTTAATATCTTGATAAAATGAATCCACCCGACTTCGATGAAGTTGCTTGGCATCCTGGAGTTCCTTATGTCTCCCATCTGAGACAGAAGAGGCACTGAGTTCCTTTTGTAGGTTGTCACACTTTTGACATGTGTCAGATCTTGGATGCCCGAATCGGATGTTAAAGTGTATCTTGAAGTATGGTACCAAAAGTAAAAATCGTATTTTACTGGAGATTCAGTGTGCTTCTCCATGTACAAACGATGAATTGCTTCGATAGTGATGTCGGCAGCCAAGTATTGTCTATTGTCATTGTCTCGTCGACTGTAATGCGATTCTCGCCTAGGAAAACTGTCAATATGACAATGGTCCTTTTGTACAGTTATATCTGGAATTTTGTTGGGTCTTGTGTTATGCTTTCCCCTGCCATCTGGTTTTGATGTGATAGATCCGTCAAAAGAAAGTAGCCTCGCGATGTTTTCCACTCGCTTTCTGGACTCACCATGCAGTGATGCAAATGCTCTATTACAGACTCTTGCATTACTCTCACCGACTCCAACAATATAAACATTTGAAAACGCCCTGGACTTTCCAGTTCCACTTTTAGGCGTATTTCTTTTAACAGGTAAAACTTTAATGCTACCAGCCAAATACACTTATTGTGTATGTTAGTCGGTAGCCCATTAAAAGCACTAATAATACGATGCCTTGATTCAACATAAAATTTAGTAGAACTCTTGTATTTGCAACTGCAATCATTACCTATAGTCCGCTAAGGCATGTTTTTTTTCACTCGTGCTCTTGTACTTCTTTCCGTCAACCTTCCGCTGTTTTCTTATGTTCCGTTCCCATTGTTCCTTGTGCGATCCTTTTTTTTCCTCTTCAGTGGTCCAACAACTGCGTTTCTGCTTCTCGAATCTTCTTCTGAATCAGTAGAAGTCCCATCTCCACCAGGCTCGTAGTTTTCTGAGAGTCACTATTAAACGCTCCTTCATCTTCTGATTCACTCATATTGACAAGAACCGTGAAATCAAATGACCATGAAGTCACAAACAGATCGTAAACCTGACAAAAAATATCCCTCACAGAGAACGCGCAGTGTTTACGCCGATCTGCTGAACAATACGTAACGCAACCTCCTTCCTGCTATTGTTTGGGGAAAGAACGAGGCAGCTCCCGGAGTTGCCTCTGTTTTCATGCAAACTCAGAGTACAGGCAGCTCTATCTGTTGGATTTCTCTGAAACTAGTGGGTGGAGCTGCCTCTTTCTTCTACCAAACGAAGGGGCTTTTTTTGTACATGATACAATGTTCAACTCAATAGAGTCAAAAGGAGGACGTGCCTCCTTCTTGCGCCAAACCCCTCATTTCTCCTCCAGAATATGATAATGCGAACCATCGAAACGCCGAGTGGCAAAATAAACAAGTAACTGACGCAAAAACTGTTTTCTCTGCATCGATCAACCCTCATAATGCCGTCCCTTATGGAGAAAGTGTTCATTTCGTCGGGAGGTCACGGAGACATATCGATTTTTAATTGCAGGTTATACTTAAGCAGTATAGTTTACATCTCATAATAACTATCTGGCCGGCCGCGGTGGTCTCGCGGTTCTAGGCGCTCAGTCCGGAGCCGCGCGACTGCTACGGTCGCAGGTTCGAATCCTGCCTCGGGCATGGATGTGTGTGATGTCCTTAGGTTAGTTAGGTTTAAGTAGTTATAAGTTCTAGGGGACTTATGACCTAAGATGTTAAGTCCCATAGTGCTCAGAGCCATTTGAACCAATAACTGTCTCTAGTTTATTTTGAATAATCAATTAATTCTGGATGGTCTTACAGAATAAAAGAAGAGGGATGACTTAAAAGTTATGGGTCTCCAGACATCGAAATAAATTGATGAATTCGCTTTGCATTGCCAATTTTACAAAACTTTAAAAGCGCAAAAATGTGTACCGAGTGCGGATTAGGCTCCATTCTCGTGGTACATAATCGATATTTTATTTAATCATTCGTGAGATTAACGTACAGACTTCATAGCATTTCAACTAATTTATATGTGTTAGACAATGTGTGAAGTGTTTTCTTTTTATTCAGTTTTTTATTTAACTTGATCTTGCATACCACGTCCTCAAACGAAGGACACATGTAATTTCTTATTTGACACCGCTTTTGTACTAAGTCATAACGAATTTAACTCAACATTTTCTATTTATTTCCCTTCCCCATAACTTTGGAAATACATTCTAAATTTTGAATGCATGCATGCTCTTACACTCATTTTCGAGTATGTACTTAATTCGAGCACGAATTTACTGTTTATTTCACTTTCAGCGGGAATATTCCTCAACGTAAAGCAATAATACGGCCAGCGGAAGCTTTTTCAGTTCGTTGCTTGCCTTTTCAATCCGAGAGGAAAGTAGAGTTGTTCAGACTCCGACATTCGGTCTTGTTTTCCTGATTACATTGGATATGACTGTTATATTTCATGTTCTTGTGTCGACAAATTTTACGCGTTAGGTGTTCGCTTCAAAACTCATTGCACTTGCTCGGCCTATAAAGAAGGTCGCCTGCATATTCACGGAGTCAAGTTGGTAAACAACAAGACATAATAATGCTCATCAATTAGTTGAAATCTTTATTAATGCACCTGTTTCTTCCCGTTTCACAGTGTAAGCATCTACTACTTTTTTATTTGTTTAAAAACCGATCGTCTGCTACCGTTATCGGTTATTTCATGGGTCAGAAATTTGTATAGGAAGAGCACATTTTCAAAGCATCTGATTGAAGTTGTGAGTTAACGAGCATTTCGCACTCATTTAAATATATGGCTGAAAGAGTCAGCCTTCAGGGATTGTGAAACGAACACTGTCGTTCAGGACCATGTGCCACAAAGAGCGCAGTTTTACCACGAGATGGGGAAACTCACAGACGTCTATTGCCTATTGAGGTCTAAGCACTGTAGTGTGCGAGTGAGACGGACGAGAACCTATGTCATAGGCAAACCCAGTAGAAGCCATTTGTGGTCAAGGAGACGCAGCAGTGTTAAATATGGCAGGCCTAAGATCGGCCATAAAGGGAAACGTTTATGGAATCTCTTTATTTCTGTAGTAATTCAGGGAATGAAGCCGCAGTAATTTTAATCTGCCATCCTTCATAAATTTTCCTGGTGATCCCAATAAAAATGAATAGTAATCATATCTACAATATTTAGGATTTACTTTTAAAGTGAAATTCACAAGTGTTGTAACAAAGACATGAATGCTAAAATCTGAACGCTTTGGTCGATGTTAACGATCGACGTTTCATATAGAAGCACATCATTAAAATGACAAACGTTGTAAATATCAACTCTGTAACTTCATTTGTTTAAAAGATGTAGTAAATTTAAGTTATCAGTATTTCAGTTAAATATCAGATCATCATTTCCTCCATTCAAAACACACTGAACGATGACAGCATGACACCTTATTGAATCATTAGGTAATAGAATATTCGTTGTAAGATTTAGTACATAATAGTTACTTTTGATCTTTATTTATTTGTTAGAAAGCACATTGGTGCAAGGCTACTGGTCGTGACATTAAAAATTAAGAAGGAAATTTTATTGTTTTTATGTAAAAGAATTTAACAATGGATATTATTGTAACTTTATTTAAAACGCGAAACTGGTCAAGTTTTGATTATTTAAATATATTAAAATGTAAAATAATGTAGAATAAGCTGTAGCTAATCAGATAGACGGCCTCAGGAAAGGGAATTGTCCTAGTCACAAGTGTCTAATTTAGGGCGTGTAATGTTACACGTGCGGTTCAACCCCTAGATGAGTTTCAGCCAAGACATTTCAACGGAGAGGAAACGCATGTGAGATCGAACATCTATAGAATGTTAGCTCGCAAATGGGGGCTAGTCTGGCATAGGAATTAGGAAAGTGTTAGTTACGGGATAAGAATCTTGCAAAGTGTTGGAACGGGAATTTGGAAAGTGTTAGTTGCGAATATGAACTCTGGAAAGTTTAGAATTGGATTGAATTCGACAAAGTGTAACCAAAAGTATTATCAGAACTTTGATAAGCAGGACCTCTCGCTAAAGTTAAATGTGAAATCGGTTCAGTACTGAATATTAGGTTTCTTTTATAGTTATGAAATTACAACTGTAATTCTCACAGTTAACGGCATTCTGTGATCTAGGTCCCAAGTCTGTGGCAGTTTAGGCAGTTTGCGTGGGGGCTCTGAGCTACGAATTTTGTAACAGATATGTGCACCGAGTTTTAGCAGTGGCTAAAAAAAATTAATAAAAAAGTAACGCGGAAGATGAGACAACATCCAGAGCACGTGGTTCCACCCAGCAGCGGCATCTTCAACGGCGATTCATCGCGCAGGGGAGGTTGCAGTACCACAGCAGGGGCTACGAGATTTTCAGTCATCTTCGACTGCTACATCGGCAGCAATACCACAGCAGAAGGATCCAGCACGACAAAGCCAAGTACCTGCGCTAATAGTGAGATTATGTTCGATTCTACAGTTCAATCGCCAATAATATGCGTCGCTAATATTAAGCAGTCGGCCAGTTTGTGTGGGTCCGAAAATACTAGCGAGCCGCTTAGCCCGAATTCGGAGAGGGAGAGCATGAGCGGCGGTGAATTTAATAGGGAAAATAGTCTGAAATCAGGCAAGGAGATGAATTTGGGGCAGACATGATGTCGCTATTAATGCAAATATAAGAGTATTTGGATCCAAAATTGACTCTGTTAAAACCCATATGGGGAAAGCAAATTTAAAAACTGATTCGGTTCAATCCGAAATACCTTAGGTTATGAAAGACGAAGTAGGTAAAATGGTTAGTGGAATCGTGGAACTGACAGACGAAAAATTAAAACTCATTCGGAGAGAAATGGGCAAAATTTCTGATGAAACAGGGATACTTGACACTAAGGTAGGTCAAGCAGGGAAAATTTTCATTGATAAGGTAGATCTCTGCGGCAACGTAAGAAATTGTATGAGTAGGCAAGATGTTCTAATGGCTGAGACGATAAAGGATAGTTAAAGGGGAGAAAGAAGTAGATAAAATAAAGGAACTAGTAGAATCTGTCACTAAAATTGATAATAGTGAAGTTAAAAAGCAAATCAATGAAATAAAAAGCGAACTGAATTCTTTAGCTGCACATCAAACGTCTACAGTGATCAGTGTTCCGTTCCGTGGATGAACTCGGGATCGGTCAAATGTTTTGGAGACGACAGGAATTATCACCCAGTAAATTTTCTAGCGACGTGCAAGGCTGGATTTATAAGGGGAATGTCCTACGAGGCGAAGATAAAATTCGTGAAAAGACACTTGAAAGATGAGCCTCAATCGTGGTCAAATATACACAGTGATACGTTCACTACCTACGAAATATTTGAAAGCAGTTTCCTGAACAAGTTCTGAACTGAAGCGAAGCAAACGCGACTCCAAAATGAACGGGCCAACATTTAAGTATGAGAACGGGTCGATGCGATAATTTTGTAAACGTGTACTTTCGAGATTAATGCATTAAAACGTTCACCCGGAATTTCAAAATCCAAGGACCTTCCCAGGCAGTGATATTGTTTCAGGTTATATCGTGAAGGCGAAAGTTGTTAAGGAGGTTGTGTGTGTAGTGGCAGATATTGGTGAATTATTTTTGAAGGAAGGTAGTAATGTTGTTTTATGTGCTGAAGTTACGGAAGTTGAAAAGGCGGTTACCGGTAAATTTGCAGTGGGATCTACTGCACAATACAAGCAACTCAACAGACGAATTTTTAGACTTTGTTGAATGATTACAATGGAGTTGAAATTTAAACCGCAAAGTAAGCAGACCAATAGTTTTCAGAGTGTAGATCATAACTATCTCAGGTCCGGAGATGTCAAAATAAACCGGCGATGAATAGGACGCGAGTAAACGGGAATGTGACTAGTATTAATAAATCAGGAGAAAGGACTCCGAAACTGAAATGAAATTAGTGAGAGTTGAGAAACAAATAGGTAAACTTTCAGATCGGATCGTACGTAAAAGTTGTAATCCTAAGATAATGAAATATAACGATGAAGGCGTTAATGACAATTTGGGGAAAATAATTTGTTTTATGAATGTCAGTCGAAAAAGTGTGTGAATGTTAATGCAATGAAAGATTCTATGTGCCAAAAGGAGGCTGGAGTGAAGCTGAATTTCGTGGAGTTAGATCGTATAGAAAATTCTAAGGAGGTGTTAACCAGCGTTAACGATTATAATGATGAAGGTGATAATGTTTCAGGTGATATTGTGTCGGCCAAAGTTGTTAACGAGGTTAATAGTGGCCGCGTAGCATTAGTCTCGTCAGGTGTTGATGAATTTGTGTGTGTAGTGGCGGATATCGGTGAATTATTTTTGAAGGAAGGTAGTAATGTTGTTTTATGTGGTGAAGTTATGGAAGTTGAAGCCGCTGGTACTGATACTTCAGAGGAAGGAATCTGTGCTAATGGAGGTTATCCCGAAAGTATGGATGGGTCTGCGTAACTTGAATGTTTGTTTGAGAATGAATGTAGATCTGAATTTGAATTTCGATGTGATATTAATGTGGCGCAGGAGCGTGTAGGAGAGGAAATGGTACTATGTTCAGGTTTAAATCAAAAGGAAGCAGAATTTAATGGTACTGTTGATTCTGAAATTGCAACGCTGTAGCTACAATTTATTTGATGTAACGGCAGAGGATGGTGAATCTATGTACGGTTCTTATATTGGTGATATGTCGACGGAGGTAAATGAGATTTTATGTAGCGAGTTGTATGATGTATCAGCGTCTGCTGAAAGTGCTGTTTGTGAAGGTGTTTGTAATGACGTGGAAATAAAAAGTAATGCTTCATTTCATGATAATGATGTTGTAGTTACTAATGTCGATAATTTTAATGGAGAACACAGTGAATTTGATTCTGATATAGAAAGTGATATTTGGATGGTATCTTAAGAATCAATATGATTTTACTGTAACTGATTGCAGATGGCTCGGTAGAACATTATGAACGTTGTTGCCTCGTTTGTGGACTCGAGAGAAGTTTAAGATAGCGAGAGGTCCAGAAGGCAGAAAGAATGAAATTGAGGCGAAAGAAGAATTTAATGAATTATTTTGGGACAAGTACGAAATTGAGGGGTGGATCGAACAGGACATATGTACTCTAGAGATGGAAGAGAAGGGACGAGAGATAGAGAATGATTTATTGAGGGAACAGAGCTTAGAGCGAAAAGAAATGATTAATGTTCAGCCCATCATTGAAATTAAAGTAAATAACGAGAAAATAGATGTAGTGCTCTATTTCGGAAGTATTGTGTCGGCAGTGTCGGAAGGTTTTGTACATAGGATAAAGAATAAGAAATTAGTATTACTACCTGTAAATAGAGCAACAATTAAAACGGCAGTTGGCGGTTTAAGTAAGCCGACAAGGCAAGAAGTGCTCTTCGAATTCAAGTGCTAGGAGAATCATTATAGGATGCTTTGTAGTGAGTGGACTTGTAAAAAATGTGGTGCTGGGAACAGATTTCTTATGTAAACATAAAACTTCTCTTCACTGCCTGGGAAGGTCCTTGGATTTTGAAATTCAGGGTGAAAAAGGGATATTAAAATTTGACGGGGGACAACCTGATTGCACACACCATAATTACACATGCCTGGGATGAAGAGAACAATATGTGTGACAAGTTTGAAGGGGTAATTTGCAATGTTTTATTTCAGGATTTACTGTAGCTTGGTTGTTGCCGCGTCGCATAAGTTGGTTTTTTTTTTTTTTTTACCTTTTGCGCAAGGTCTGTGCAATTATAAAGAGACAGTTTAGATGCACATTTGGGTGCGAGGAGGAAGGAGAACTCAATTGTTTGGTGAACGGTACCAAGTCAAATATCAGTGCACAGTATGGATATAAATTAGGTTTTTGCTGGGTATATAAGAGATTTATTTATGTGTATGTATGTTTAGACTTACGCTTTTGGATGTTTTTATGTTAGCTGTAATTTCCAAATTATAAGTTATGGTCACGCCAATTTCGGTGCATGGACGTTGGAGAAATATGGAAAATGAAAATTAATAATGCTTACTTAGGAAGACAGATGTATGTTTATCTGCTTATCTGACGATATTTTGGGGGAATAATTTTTTGTTGTATGGAGTAACGATGTGTGTACGCTTCTTTACTGCAAGGAATAAAACTAGGGGGAGATTTGTTGATATTTGTTGTCAGTTTTGAGTCCAAGGGAGCTATTTACATTAAAACAAAATATTAATTTGCGAATGAAGTCGATTGGGAATCTCACGATATGCATGTCTCTAGTGGGTCTTGAATAACGAGTCAGAATCATTGAAGAATCTACAAGCATCTTGCAAACGCTGTAATTCAATTGTTCACTGTATAGTTTCGATCTGTTTGTATCTATACCAGTGGTGGAAGCGTTCAGTGCAGATCCTGGATGGTTTCGGAAAGTGTCTGTTTTCTGGTATCTACATCAATTCGAATTTGAACAGATTTGTTCCCGAAAAATGTTGGCGATGGAATGCAGAGCCATACAGAATTTCAGCGTGGTACTCGGCTCCATATTTGTGGAGCGCCGCTTGTGAAGAAAACGGTCTGTGATCGTGAGCGCAGTGGCGCTAATAAATCTTGCGGCATTTAAATAGAAAGTTGATTTTGATAAATGTATAGTTTTACTTGGCATGTAATTAATATGCTGCAATTCGTAATTTATGTTATATACAAGTTTCTTTAACTTTAAAGCATGCTGCATAAACATCACTACAAATAACTACACTATTGATCTGGCGCTTAGGATATTTATGTTATTGTACGTATTATGAACTTGTGTCTTGTAAATGTGGGTGCTACTTCATAACATACATCATTTTATGAAGTGGAGATATGTGAGGTAACGAGCATTTTGCACTCGTTTAAATATATGGCTGAAAGAGTCAGCCTTCAGGGATTGTGAAACGAGCCCAGTCTGCCACAAAGAGCGCAGTTTCACCAGGAATGGGGAAACTCACAGACATCTATTGTCTGTTGAGGCCTGAGCACTGTAGTGTGCGAGTGAGACAGACGAGAACCTAAGTCATAGGCCAACCCAGTAGAAGCTGTTTGTGGCCAAGGAGACGTAGCAGTGTTAAATATGGTAGACCTAAGGTCGGCCAAAAAGGGAAATATTTATGAGCACTCTTTAATTCTGTAGTAATTCAGGGAATGAAGCCACAGTAATTTTAATCTGCCATCCTTTATAAATTTTCATGGTGATCTCAATAAAACCTGATTATTGATCACATGTATAATATTTAAGATTTACTGTTGAAGTGAAATTCGCAAGTGTTCTAACAAAGACATGAATGCTAAAATCTGAGAGCTTTAGTGGATCTTAACGATCGACGTTTCATATAGAAGCACATCATTAAAACGACAAAAATTGTAAATATCAACTCTATAACTTCATTTGTTTACAAAATGTAGTAAATTTATATTATCAGTATTTCAGTTAAGCATCAGATCATCATTTTGTCCACACAAAACACATTGAACGGTAACAGCATTTCGCTTACCAAAATTGGAACTTCGCAGTATTTTCAATAAACTGCATAATAACCGAGTGAGCTGAAGAATCAGAAATCTTCACGAAGTACATGAAATATGAATAAGCATTTCAGAATGCACCTGACCAAAACAGCAGTCTACGTTTATGAAGTTAGCAGGATAAAAAAAGTGATTCAAATGGCTCTGAGCACTATGGGACTTAACATCTGAGGTCATCCGTCCCCTACTTAAACGCAACTAACCTAAGGACATCACAGACATCCATGCCCGAGGCAGGATTCGATCCTGGGACCTAGCAGCAGCGTGGTTCCGGACCGACGCGCCTAGAACCGTTCGGCCACAGCGGCCGGCAGTTAGCAGTATAGAAAGAGGGCGAGTAGTGATAATGAAAACATTGTTAGGTTTAACGCTTCTCATATTTTACTTATAATTTATGAAAAGCGATTATCAGTCTCTATTGTACACAGATTTTACGGAGCCGGGGAGACTGGAGGCGATAGACAGTATTTAATCGAATAACTTTCCAACGATAAGTATCGGTGTCTCAGTACATCGAGACTTCCCTTTCGATACATATATGAACACGAAACTCTATTTACGATACTACTCATGTGAAGATTATAACTACCTATTGTTCGATACTGTTGAAATGTCATTTTTCTGAATTTGATTGGACTCCTACTCAGTTTACAGAGCAGATTACCAGTTAGATTCCAAGTACGTACTCTGCTCTGACTTAATGCTGATGATTACTCAGGAGGAAAGATAACCTGTATGGAACTGGCGCTGGTTTCAGTTAGTGAAAAATTATTTGCGTGAACAACAGGCCTCCTATTGCAGTTACCAACTTAATTCATTTTTTTTAAACACAAGTGTTCTCGGCGATCAAATTGAAACCCAATAAGTACAGTGATCACATCATTACACGTCTCAAAAATCATAGTAGGGTTACGGGTGTCACAATTTGTTTGGCCAGGCGCGCATTATTTCATCTAAAATGCATGCTGCAGCCGGGTAGGGCTATCTTTTATACATAACAAATAAGAAAGTAAGTGTGTCAGTGAATTTCTTATTCCTTCGCCCTAAAAGGACTGGACGGATTTCTATGAAATTTGGATTGGAAATAGGTTATACCTGAATTAATAAATAGGCTACCTTATATATACCCACCTGAAAAGGGGTGGGGGTGAAAAAGGAGTGTAGCGTACGACACGCGAATACCCACAATTTAGCATATAGTATTTGAGAGTGAGAGCTCTCAGTAACTTGAAACGAACTTAACGCATGATATCAACCCTTACAAAACACTTTCTCGCTCACAATCTTCTCAAAAGGATGGAAGGAAATGGTTAATCGCAAGTAAATGTGATGAATAGCGAGTGTAGGCGAGATACCGCACAGACGTCTCACAGAAATGAAAACAACAAATAAACGGAAGTGTAATATGTTACAGCAAAGGAATTCAACAGTCAAAACTTAAAAAAGGGACCCAACTTCAAAAACGTTAAAAGGAAACGTTTTGATAGAGCACAGAGTAACTGTGTGACTCTGAAACTGTTGCGTTCATTTGTTGCAGGTTATGTGACAAACCATTATGTTTTCATCATTTCCTTGAGAGTGATCACATTCACATCCATACGAACTCCTAAATCGGGTAAGGAGGCATATCTCATCACTTACCAGGCATACAAATGATGTGCATCGGTACAAGATTCCTATCATATCACACACGTACTCTCACTAATGGCATATACGACACACGAGACGTGTTTTCCGGTAAAGGATTCGGTTGACCCGTCGCCTTGTCATCAAACTTTTGCGGTTCCCATTCGAAAGCGACTTCCTTGCGGCTGTTAATAGAGTAGTCGTGCAGAATCAACTTTCATTACAGGCTCCTTTGTTACACCTCGGCAAACGGTCATTCTACCACGACACAGACACAAATTTGAACACAGCGAAGAGCGAGAAAAAGGTAAAAAGATTGTAAAGAGGTAACTTTGAATGCAGCTCGCCGGCTTTGCTTTCCATCGGTGTGACTACTTAACTACGACGTCGTGGCTGTCATAGCTTGCACTATGTTTCACTTCTTGTGCTTGGGCCGTTTACTGTTTCTATTTTTCTTTTTTTTCACAGTTCAATAAACCTTCTTCCTATTTTCGTGCCTGATTTATATTCAGTTTTTGACTGCTGTCAATTGGGCCTTCTTACCACCAAATCTGAGGGGGTGCAAGAGGTAGTTTCCCTTGTAAGTAACAAACGATGCTCAACAAGTTTCTCAGTCCTTCCTCTAGGTCCTGACTTTTTGTCCTTTACCTTCGTACACGTCCTTGTTGACCGTATCGCTTATTACGTAGTAAGGACAGTTGAAGGCATTGGAACAGACAAGAGTGCTATTATACGTCTATTACTATCAGGCGTCGTTTCAAAGGGCACTGCTTAACAGATGTCCACAAGATTCTTCGAAATTAGGTAAGTGCTTAAAAATCTTTTGGGTTCGACTAATATGAGACGATTCCAACAGACACACTGATCTGACAATATCGACCTAGGTACGACTACAGTCCTTCTAGATCGCTTACGAATATGAAATTTATGGAGAGAAATATAATGTATTTCCGTCATTATTACGTGATGTAAGCGGAAGTTTATTTGCTTTAACAGTTAACTGTGCAAATTATAACTTATTTCTTATGTGAAACTTGTGATGGAGAACATTTAAAAGCAAGAATATTTCTGGTCCTTTCGACGTATCGCTGCAGGTACGGTAACTTATAACACCACTGTTGTCTGTTACAATCCTTTCAACTGTCCTTAGTATGTAATAATGTTTGAATAAAGACTTTTTAACTGAGATGATTTGAAAAAGAAGTTTCATTAATAAAATTTTGAGTGTTTTCAATCCGCGTCAAGCGAATAACTGTCCAGGACCTCTCGGCAGACATCTCCTCCGTCAGTTTCAAGTGGTTGACTGTCGTGTGAGCTGCTTTCATCTATTACTTTCCCCTCTTTGTGGAAAGACTGTTGTGTGAGTGCCGCTGCCGTGCTTATATAGCCACCCCGCCGCCAATCACGTCACTGGTGCCGGTCGCGCACCATATATGGTAATGTTTTGGTGGCGGGAGCGCCGCGCCCGCTTCAGATTCCACAATCACAGGATCAGAGGCCGTAGTCAGCTGCAATCCACATCTTTATTGCGGGTGTTATCTGAAATTTTCGTCTCCATCGCTTCATTTATTACCCTACCCCAGAAGCCGTTGGTCCGTTTAATAGTATAAGTAACGTTGAATGGAGTTCGGTGTCCATTTTCCAGGGCATACTCCACTACAACTGATTTTTCGGGATAACGTAGGCGGAAACACGTTCCATGTTCTATGCGGCGCAGTTCAGTATTGCGGAAAGTCTGATCGACATAAAACTACCCACACAGACACGGTATTTTGTGTATTCCATGTATTCTGAGATCCACATCGTCTCTCACAGCATTAGTTACCGGATCTCTTCGGGGGGCCTGAAGACCGTGTCGATTTTTTGTTTCTTCAGGATCCATGTAATCTTCCCTGTTAGTGAGCCACAACGCTGTAAATACATAATCTTTGTCTTGGCTTCTTCGAAGGCCTTCCGTTTTCCCGGCTTATATGAAACAGCTTGCGACATTTGTACATTGTTGTAAACCGTTTTCCTAGAAAACTTTTCGTAAGTGGCTCATTTCCCGCGATAGGTTTTTGGTGACTGAGATGGTTTCACCTCGATGGGCCAAGGTCCTCGGAACAGACCGTTTCTGTGCTGGATGGTGGCAGCTGGTGGCTTGCAGATACCGGTTCGTAAGGGTGGGCTTGCGGTAGACGTGACCGACACCTATTGGCTATATGTCGGACAAGGACGTCCAGAACGGCAAACAACCGTCCTTTCTACTTCCATCACAAACTTTATGTGGTCGTGGATGGTGTTGAGATGATCCAGGAGCTCTTCCAGCTTTTCATGTCCATGAGGCCATAGGACGAAGGTGTCGTCGACGTAGCGATAGAAACAACTAGGCTTTCCACTTGACAATGGTAGACGAGATCTCTGCCAAAGACTAGTGGGCAGCTAACCACTTGACGCGGCTTGATCACCGAGAATGTTTTATAAGTGGATATCACCAACAGAGTATGCATTCGTACAAGATGTTTTATATTTCTAAACTATGTTCAGTTATAATGTGTGCAGCAATAACCTATGGAACTGGTCAGCTCACGGAATTACCAACACATATAGCCGTAAAACGTTAAGCCCAGATTTTGCTTAAAACCACCTTCTTTGTGGCTAATTATATAAAAATATAAAATACTAAACACAGTGATAAAGCGTACAAACTACAAGATAAAATTAAAACATGTTGTCTAAGCAGCACATATGTAAAGAGGGCGCTGTAGATCGGTATGACGTACATGACTACAGCTGTTTTGTAATTTTAAACAACGGCGTCAATATGAACTCAGACATTAATAATCCAGTTGGGATAATGTGCATATATAAATGGCTCTAATTTTTAACCTCACATTTATTGGTATGTAGTTTACTATTGCCTCACATTTAAAACTTATTGAACTCTACATTTAACAAGGCACTCATGTTCCATTATAGTAACTGTTTCTTTATATGTCTTTAGTACTGAATATGGCCACACACAGTGCCAAAATCTGCATATGCAATTAATAATGCTTGCCACTGATTACGCCGGCCGGAGTGGTCAAGCGGTTCTAGGCGCTACAGTCTGGAACCGCATGACCGCTACGGTCGCAGGTTCGAATCCTGCCTCTTGCACGGATGTGTGTGATGTCCGTAGGTTAGTTAGGTTTAAGTAGTTCTAAGTTCTAGGGGACTGATGACCTCAGAAGTTAAGTCCCATAGTGCTCAGAGCCATTTTTTTGAACCACTGATTACTGCACTCTTTAATACATGGAACTCATTCAAAGTTTATGGTGGATTGAAAGCACAGACAAGTAGTAAGTCTATCGCCATAACCTTCCTTCAATGAAGTGTGAATGTGTTACAGTGTGCACAAATCTCCATAAAACTATTTTCTTTCATGTTATTGTGATATAATTATATAACGTCAAATTTGTTTAAATTAAATGTTTGAAGAAAGGTGGCCAGCTTTGCTGCCTCTAGATCGTGGGCTCCCGGTCTCGATTCCCGGCTAGGTCTTCTTCGCTCGGCTGCAGGGTATTTGTGTTGCCCTAAGCATTCCATGTCATCTACATTACAAAGACGCCGTTGTTGTGTCTAGTTAAAAAACTTGCACCAGGCAGCCGAACCACCCTAAGGAGCCTTATGGCAAATAGTGCCAACACGATCATGTCATTTCATCGGTACATATGAGACAACATTCGCCATCAATATGCTCCAGAATGTCCGCGTAAAATTGGGATTTTTCCGTGGCTCAAACCTCAGATTCTACTAGCGGCAGAAATTTAGAGTCAAGTGTTCTGCATAGCGCTTGGTCTAGCGACTATTTGTATAGCCGACAGTAGTGTCTTCGTGCTATAACTTTCCTACGGCACATTGTCAAACTATGAATATTACTTATTTCCTCCGGCTTAGGCAAATGGATCAAATCAGTTGATTCTTTTTGCATTAGATGTGGTCTACTGTGCGCTTGAAGGAGCTTACGGAGGCACCATTTAGTTCCTGGATGTTTGATTATAAAACCCTGAAAACACATAACTAGCCGCAGCAAGTTGCCAAAACATTAATGATACACTCTTCCGTTTTCAAAAATCGTCATACGTTATCGAGAAACACCTACGAAATATTGTTTTTTGATACGAAAACCTGAAAATATTCTTATTATTTTTACCTGTTTCCGAGATACCGACGTTCAAATACACCCTACTTGCACAGATAAAATACGTAAGTGCAATCCGATATGATAGGAAAACGTAGTGTATAAACTGACGTCGCAGGGAGAAATTTGGTGTAAAGTGTCTCCGCTATCATCAAATGGGTTCTGGGAACCCATGTTGTAGTGCTGAAGCGTGTGCAAAATTATTGTACACGTGCAATCCGGCTTGAGGTGAAAAAAATTTTGCTTTATGTCAGTTTCACATAAGTAAACTATCAAAATTATATTGACCTACGGCGTTCATTTCATATAAGCGAGATATCCTGCTGTGGCAGGAAAAAGAAGGGAACTAGTGGAAAAGCCCTCCCGCTGCAGTACAAAACAGGTGAATATGCTCCTGTTTAAGAAGACTCTGACTGAAAGGAGGGGTGTCAGTACCTCATTCTGTCTTCCTCACCAAGTTTAAAAACTTTTCTAAAAATTTTGGCATGTGAACTATATTGCAGCTTCTCCCTCTCGTAAATAATTAAATGTTGTTTGTTTCACATAATTAGAAAAAAGAGAAGACGGAAATATGTTAGCGACGGGGGCGAATTAATTAATCATCACTATCTGCTCCGCCGCTAATATCGTGATAGATGACCATGTAAACAAACAGTATTTCAACGCTATTTGCGTAGAACAGCTGTAATTCTTTAAATGGGTCGGACTTCGCGGCGTAGTATTTGCATAGAACGGTAATGTTTCATTAAATACATCAGACTTACGAGACTAAATCATGGCAAAAACGATGATTCCTTTACTGATCATTCAATATGGATCTAAGGCCGCAGCAGTGGTTCAAATGGTTTAAATGGCTCTGAGCACTATGGGACTTAACATCTGAGGTAATCAGTCCCCTAGAACTTAGAACTACTTAAACCTAACTAACCTAAGGACACCACACACAACCATGCCCGAGGCAGGATTCGAACCTGCGACCGTAGCGCTCGCGCGGTTCCAGACTGAACCGCCTAGAGCCGCTCGGCCACTCCGGCCGGCGGCCGCAGTAGTGGCAGCCGAATTGTACGATCACCGTATTAGCAACACCAACGTCTATTTCACTCCCCAAACTTCTGTAAAATACCGCCAAAAACAAGGCTAGGACAGAAAATAATAGTGATATTACCCAAAATTGAGGTATAGCTCAAATGTAATTATTTGAAATCGTACAATAGCATCACCTTCTGCTATGTGTGAAGACAGATAAGGAGCCAAAAAACAAATGACACAAGATGAAGAAATCAGACGTATCAAATATATTTTTGACAAAAACATAACGAGAAAATCACAGAGATTATAATTTCTATAGCATCGGAGATCCTGGAAGGCTGTGGACTCATTTTACAATGTCCTATTACAGACCATATTCACGCATTTTTACGCTGAGAGAGAAGGAGACAGTGGTAATGGGAAAGAAACTATAATTTAACAAACGCTGGAACACAGCAGACAGTTGTTGTAGTATAGAAAGAGTGAATGAGAACTTGGCTCCGTGAGAGAAAGCGAGGGACACAGTGGCAGTGGAACATAGCGAGCTGTGCTAGGAAAAGAGTGAAGGAGACATTGCCAGTGAGAGCGGAATAAAGAGAAGGGTAAAGTGAAAGTGGGTCACAGCCAGTGATAATGAGTGACAGACTATAACAGTGACCACGAGGGAGATAGGGACAGTACCAGTGGGACAGTGGGAAACAATGAATAAGACAGTAGCAGTAAGAGAGAGCGAGAGGCCGACAGTGACAGTGGTAGGAGACATTAATAGTAAGGTAGAACGAAGGAGACTGTGGCCTTTAGACAGGAGACAGTGACAGAGAGACACAAAGAGATAATGACAGTAAGTTGGGCGGAATTAGTGAGTGAGAATGGGCAAGTGTGACTGGATGGGCAAGAGTGACTAACAGCATTGGACTGGTGGGTGTGAGAGCGTTACGATTGGAGGAGCTTGTGGGGGCGAGAGGTAAGTTGCATGTTAAATAGAGCGCAAATGAGTTTCCATGCCAAAACTTTTAGGAAAATTGTAAAAGGTGATGAGGATGGTAGAATGAAACAGTTGGTCTCAATTTTCATTAACTAGGAGCATAATCACCTTCCGATAAGAGTAAAAGAGTAATGTGCTGGTTTCATATACTCTCCTTACCACGTCACGTGTCGACAGAGCCAACAGCGGGCTTTCAGTCCAAAGGTCGCCACTATTGACAATTTTTTCAGTCGTCATTGCTAGGATTTTGGATTTTATGTATCTTTACGGAAAGTATACTTTTCTTCTCCTTTTTCGACCTTTCCCGTCTTCACTACGGGGATGACATATGATTTATCGGATTCTGCAATATTAGTGGCTGGTGGTTAGATGCATTTCATGCCGCCACCACTTACTTCGGGAAGGAATCTGTGTGATCCACCTGCTTGCTTCTAGCGTAGATCTCATGTTCATGTATGGTAATGTTTTCTGTTTGGGTAAAGTGCAAGTGAGTCGGAAAGCGGTAACCAGCACGGTATTTACCTATCTGGACGTGTAGAACCGCCTAAAAACCATATCCGGTTTGTATGGCTCACTATCTATCGTCGTAGTTCCTGAAAGTATGCCTTTAACAAGGTCTCCCACTTGAATATGCTGTCTTTTCATAACGTGGTACTCCGATGGATGCCGTAGAAATGCAGTTAGATTATTGTACAGATTTATCAGGTTAAATATTTACTTTTGGTTCGGTAATGACCTCAATCCATACTTCCAGACGCTGTAGATGTTAAGCAAATTTATCAGTGTAGAGACGTAGTACAGACGAAATTGTGCTGCCGTTGGCCTCAGTTACAGGAAGCTACAATGTATCACTTCACTCACACTAAACGATTTAGTACTACTTATCCGCTTATGTTCAGACATGAGTAGGACAATTTTTCTTACAAACCACACAGAAAATAGCATGAAAGAGACTTTTTCTCTTCTGTTACCGAGGATCATGGAGTCAATCAGCGCTTCATGACAGCGCGGTCGATAGCACTCTTCGGATATACGGATGGATTCAAATGGGATGAAGGAACAAGATCTGCATTCTTCCGTTCGACTATGGATACCAGAGCTATGTGCGAGGGGTTACTGAAAAATTCTCGGCCCACCCATGAAATACTTGGCTTAGCCGAATGTCAATTTAGCAACTAATAATGCATTCCTTTGCTAGATTCCATACCAATTTTTCATTAATAACTTTTTATCAAATACTGGAGTTCTAAGCCTTCAAGGTGCACACATTTTTAAAAATCGATAAAGAAAGGAAGCTTGTGGTCATCAAACACTTGCTCAAAAATGGCATGAGTGCACAGAAGATACATAATGACTCGATGGACACATTAGGGGAGGATTCCGCTGCCTATTTCTCTGTGAAAAAGTGTGTGGCGGAATTAAAGCGGGGCAACACCCCTGCCCAAGATAACCTCGCATTAACTGCAAGTGTGGAGGAAAACGTCACGCTTGCAGTCAAGGATATCATCGTGGCAGACCGGATTTTCACAGAACGCTACATTGCTGAGAGAGTGGGATTATCTCAGGTACGCGTTGGACACATGATAAGAATTGTAACTGAGATACACACGGCCTCATGTCCATGAATCCAAGAAGGCTGACAGCAGAAGAAAACGCAAGAGATACGTCATACCCGCCGAAAACTTGACTCTTTTTGAGGCAGATCCTGTGACATTTCTCAAATGTTTTGTGACAATGGATGAAGCATGGATTCACTACTTTCAACCCGAATCAAAGTTCAATCGAAACAGTAGGGACTCCCCTCCTTACCCACCCCCATCAAGTTCAAGTCAGTCACTTTAACTGAGAAGGTGACGGGATTTTGGGATTCGAGGGATGTTAGCCCCGCTCAATACCTCTAAGAAGGTGAAACAGTGAAAGGAGAATCTTACGCGGTTAACTGATACGCTTGTGGGAGGCAACCAAACTGAAACTCGTCGGGATGTTGACAAAACGGGTGCTTTTTCGTCGGGATAACGGTCCTCGTACTGCAGCGGACAGTTTTACAGAGGAGGTTCCAACAAAACAAGAGGGACTTAGCTACACATTGTTTACTGTCAATGTTGTTCTAATCATAACAGATTCGCGTCAACATCTAGGAACTTGAAAAAGAACTCTTACGTATTCTATGATATTTCAGAATTGTAAACAACCTGCACCCGCTCTGAGGCGAATTTTCGACTAGGATTAGGGGTGCACCTCGCTGAGTTTTTAACGAAAGCTTGGCGCCGTAGTGGTTGCTCGTAGAACTAGGTTATGTGGCCGCCACCTGTTAAACTTCTCACTCTGTGCTAACGGTTCATCGTCTGAAGTGCGCAGGTGGATTCACGGTTCTACACGGATTGCAATGTGCATCACTCACGGAGCCAAGATTTATTCGTGCGCTACCGAAGAAATTTTTGGTACAAACATACTGATGAGCAATAGTAACTCCAGCCGTAAATTTCACTTGGCGACGTCTCCGACTTGGTATCGGCCGAAATATTGAGGCAAGAAATCAACCTCTTCCAACTGACGCACAATCTTGATATCACATGGAGTATTTATTACGCCGGGACAAATTCATTGATGTACATTAAGTGCGTACAGTAACGTGAAAGACTGCCAATTATTTGGGTCAAAAGGAATTCAGGAATCACGCTAATTTAATAATAGACTAGTTATTGAGGAGTGGAACAACAGAATGATAATCCCTTTTAGCGTCATCGTATTCAGAGATTGAACATACAATAAATTACATGGTCTTCAGTAGGCGTTAAGGAGTCTAAGAAGTCTATTAGCCAATGAAATGAAGATTGAACTTTTATTCACAAAAGAAATGGAAGATCTAAATCACCTATTTCACAATATTTCCTTCACGTCATCTAGTAGAACCGGAAGACAACTGTCCATCAACGATTTCCTTTGACCTCACGTAACACAAGCCGTATCGCAAGTATTTTCAAGAACGAATGTTCTCCCGCAAAAGACGCGAAGATGTCTGGGTGACTTCAGGACAACTGCACTGCCATCTGCAATCATATACAGCGACTTGCTCATTAGCCTGGTATATGCATTCGCTGTGTTAAGACGTAGTATCTATAGGTATTCATCTCCAGCGTTCACTTCTCTGAACTTATCATTATCATCATTCTACTGTCAACATTAACACTGAGGTTGTCACCGACCTTTCAACCTTTTGTCGTTATTCTGGGATGGAAGACAGCAGCCGTTGTCGCGGGTTGGGGATGGGAGGGGGGTGGGGGGGCGGGGATTTGGGGAGGGGCTACTTGAGGAGCTCGCCAGTTCCCCCACGTAGCTCAAACTGAGCTCCATAAGATACAGAATGAGACTGGAAACATACTATTAAGTAAACGAAGCAAAGTAAACATGAGGTAAAAGAAAAGTGAAACGTTTTCTCCGACTAAGAAATACTGACACCCATCTCAACGATAGGTAACCTATAGGAGAAAATATGGGTGAAAATGAAAGTCTGACCCAGTTCTGGAGGCATCCTCAGATCGTAAAATGACGCGGAAGATTACCTCTGGTGACAGGGAGATGTTGGTTTGAGTCCCGGTCGAGCACACGTTTTAATTTCTCGCGACACATTCATTACACTTAGTCTTTGAATTGGTGCTACTGGAGCACAACATTGTGTGTAAGCGGAGAAGAAGACGAGTCGAGATGACTCCAGAAGTAGTCATAATGTAGTTGTAGAAAAGCATGTTAATTATTGAAGACAGACGTATACAACAGGTAAACGGAAATAATAATTTGTCACATTAGTTACGAAAGAGGTCGACTGGTGAGACACGTAGCAAGATCAACTTATTTTAGGTCACATGGTGAAGAGCGACGGTAGAAATTCCAGAAGGTTACGACAGTTTGTAGCCTATGCCAATGTTTTCTAATGCATTATTGATCGGTCACTGGATAGTAAATAGCGGAGAATGGGATAAGCAGGTGAGGATACAGAGTATAACAAAGCATAAAATATATGATAGAGAAATTAGTTGAGATTTTCTCTGTTTCTAAATGTCTCTGAGTACTATGGGACTAACATCTGAGGCATCAGTCCCCTAGAACTTAGAACTACTTAAACACAACCAACATAAGGACGTCACACATATCCATGCCCGAGGCAGGATTCGAACCTGCAACAGTAGCGGTCGCTCAGTTCCCAACTGTAGCGCCTAGAACCGCTCGGCCACACCGGCCGGCTTTTCTCTGTTTCTGTTATGATTCTGTTATAATTGGCAACCTTTGCTAATATTAATATTTCCAAGTTCCCCTGTTAGTTTAGATGCACGACCTAAATACGCGCTCCAGTCACATGAATGCGACCTCCGGCTATGTTTAACGCCAACGGCCAATATCCACTCACAGAAAGCATATGGCAGCACTAACAGTGGAGGATACTTAACGCATGTTGGACGAAAGCGAGAAATAGCGCAGTCTTTGTCGTAATGAGGAAATAGAATGATTTATCTGACGTCCAAAACGACATCATCATCGGTTTTCATTTCAGAGCTGGAAACATTTCCAAAACACGTAAGTTTGTGAGCTGTTCGTCTGCCACCATGCTTCAAGTACACTGAGGTTACAAGTCAAGTATCGTGTACAAAAGCTATAAAAGGTCAGGGCTTCGACGGAGCTGTCCTATGTACTCAGGTGATTCATGTAAAAGGGGTTCTCACGTGATTAAGGCCGAACGACGGGAATTAGCAGACTCTGAGCGTGGAATGGTAGTTGGAGCTAGACGCGTGGGACATTCCATTTCGGAGATGGTTACGAAATTCAGTATTATGAGGTCCACAGCGTCAAGAGGGTGCCGAAAACACCAAATTTCAGGCATTAACTCTCACTACAGACAACGCAGTCGCCGACAGCCTTCACTTAACTACCAAGAGAGGCAGTGTATGTGAAGATTTGTCAGTGCTATAGTTGGAGTCACGAACGATGGCGGTCGAGTTTAGGCTTGTTCTGAGCATCTACGTCACGCATTCTCCGACAGCCAATGAGTGTTTAGTAGTGTTCTCGAGCGCTCTGCTGTGAATATATCACCCGATGCGGGCGTTAGACATGATCGTAGAGAGTTGTTCACTGAAGTTTTATTCCATTTCTTGCAAGTTCTAATCGTTGATGGTGGTGGTAAACGGCAAATTCTGCATAAGCAACCGACAGACATATTTAGCAGGATACAAGCATTCTTCGAACGCAGTAAACGTGTATGCGCTTAACGCAAAAGCCGCTTATAACCAGCAGTGACGCAATCCCCGTCCGTACCTTGACATGAGCGAACTGTAATTATTGATGAATCGGACTATAACAGACAGGCAGCACTGCATGGAATAACCGTAGAGGTCAATGTCGGACGTACGAGTAATGTATCCATTAGGACAGTGCAGAGAAATTTGCACTTAAATAGGCGAGGGCAGAAGACAACCGACGTGAATGCCTTTGCTAGCAGCACAACATTTGTTGCGGCGCCTCTCCTGGGTTCGTCACCGATCAGTTGGAACCTAGACGACTGGAAGACAGTGGCCTGGTAAGATGGATCCCGATTTCAGTTGGCAGGAGCTGATGGTAGGGTTCCAGTGTTTCACTGACCCGCCGGAGCTAAGGACCCAAATTGTCAAGAAGGCACTGTGCACTCTGGTGGTGGCTCCATAGTGGTGTGGATTGTGTTTACTTGGAATGGAGTGTTTACATGGAATGGACTGCGTCCTCTGGATGCTTGGCTGCTTGGAGACTGTTTGTAGCCATTCATGGACATCATTTTCCCAAACGAAGATGTAATTTTTATGGATGACAATGCGCAATGCCACCGGTCCACAATCGTTCATGACTGGTTTGAAGACTGTTCTGGACATTTCGAGCTGGACAATTCAAGAAATGGTTCAAATGGCTCTAAGCACTATGGGACTTAACATCTGAGGTCATCAGCCCCCTGGACTTAGAACTACTTAAACCTAATTAACCTAAGGACATCACACACAGGCGGTCTCTGTGGCCGAGAGGTTCTAGGAGCTTCAGTCCGGCACCGCGCCGCTGCTACGGTCGCAGGTTAGAATCCTGCCTCGGGCATGGATGTGTGTGATGTCCTTAGGTTAGTTAGGTTTAAGTAGTTCTAAGTTCTAGGGGACTGATGACCTCAGATGTTAAGTCCCATTAGCGCTCAGAGCCATCTGAACATCACACACATCCATGCCCGAGGCAGGATTCGAACCTGCGACGGTAGCAGCAGCGCGGTTCCTGACTGAAACGCTTAAAACCGCTCGGCCACAGACGTCGGACTGGACAATTTGAGCGAACGTTTTGGCCACCCAGATTGCTCGACAGAAATGTCATCGAACCTCTATGGGACATAATCGGAAGGTCAGTTGATTGAAAAAATCCTGCACCAGCAACACTTTCGCTATTGTGTACGGCTGTAGAGGCAGTAAGGCTCAACACTACTACAGGGGACTCCAAATGCCTTGTTGAGATTAAGCCATATCGAGTGCTGCTCTTCATCAGAGACAAGGAGGCCTGACATGGTATTAGGAGGTATACCATGACATTTGTCACCTAAGTGTGTACGGTGCACCGTGAAGCGTCACTGTCCCAAACAGGCTCCGTGGGAACTCTGGTGCACCATGGACCATAGACGACGGGAATAAATGAGGGTTATGTAGATGTGTATAAGAGAACAGGCGTGCTACTACTGAGCAACTGACCACCCATATGAACCAAGGAGCTATCAGTAGTGTCTCCCCTAGGACCGTTCGGCGAACGTTGCTGCGTATTACTCTCCGCAGCAGGTGGCTGGTTCCTGTAACCAGGCTGACTGCTGTTCATCAGCGACGAAGGATGGAATTTGCACGCCCGTAACGCTACTGGACGTCCAGTGAGTGGCGACAGGAGGACTTCTTAGCCGAATCATGTTTTATACTTATTTAACTAATGGCCGTTGGCGTATACGGCGTGAAACGTCTAAAAGATAATACCCTGTAACAATCGTCGGAAAATTATGGTCTGGGGAAAGTTTTCTTGGCGTTCCCTGAGTTACCTCGTTATTATGGAAGGCACAGTCGATCAACCCAAGTATGCCTTTATCATTGGGGATCCCACCAGTACCTGCTCTTTTTCCCCCTCGGCACGATGTCATCTACCGGGAGGGCAATGCAACGCGTCATACAGATCACTGTGTACACACGTGTTTCGAACAGCACCATGATTGTTTTACCAAACTCCTGGAATTTAAACCCAGTTGAGAATCTATGAAACCCCCTCGATTGGGCTGTTCGCGCCGTGTGTCCTCAACCGAGAGACCTAATACAGTTGGCCACAACGCTGGAGTCGGCAGGGCTCCACATAACTTGTCTGTACCTTCCAGAACCTCATTGACTATTGCTTGACGTTTCGTTGCGGTCCTGGATGCAAAATGTGGCTACTCAAGCTTTTGACAGGTGGTCACGTTAATGTGACTGGACAATTCAGAAAAAGAAATTATTTTTATTTCTTCAGTATAAGCTGATCAAACTTAGTACATTTAGTGCATTGATAGAGATTTTCCAGACGTTAATGCTCCTCTCACAAGCAAATACGTGCGCGTCTCTGCATGCTAGTGGTGATTGGAAACCGCAGGATCTGATCGGTTCTCCACCCGCAGCCAGGAAGACGCGCTCCAACCGCAGCGCAGCCTCGCCCACCTGCCGCCTCCTGCCGGCGTCAGCGCCCTGGCGCGCCGGATCCCTCGTGTAAGTGGTCTCCATTCGCTCTCGAAATGAAAGCCGAGATTTAACGACTGCCGTGAGGGAGAAAATTAATTTCGGTGGCCGGGCAGAGGGAGGACGGCACAGAGGTATCGCAGTGAAACCCGCGCTAAGAGCCACCGCGGCTATCGATCTCGGCCCTATCACAGCGCCCGGCCTGGTTTATGTGTTTAATTGAGTCCATAAATCATGCAAGTATGGTGCCACGGGCTTCATTAACGGATGGGTCGCGGTCGTCACATGCCGCCTCTTGACAAAACGGTTGGCGAACTACGCCACACCCTGCACAGATCTGTCGTTCATGGTTGTGAGCTGTTTACCGTGCAGTGATACTGTATGGTATCTCTCACGACCTTGATTAGTCTGCGAAACAGTGTCCTTTGTGTTTTAATACAGGAAAACATTTATTTGTAAGAGTTATCTGTGTGTGTATTGTGTATTGAACCGGGGACCTAGAAACGACGGAGAGGCTTTGTCCCGTTGTAGCCCTCAGTGGTCCACAACCCCACAGCCGGCCACAGCGGGCCACCCACTCCACCGCCGCTCCACACCGAACCCAGGGTTACTGTGCGGTTCGCTCCCCAGTTGGGTCCACCGGGAACGTCATATACCAGACGAGTGTAACCCCAAATGTTTGCGTGGGAGAGTTATAATGGTGTAAGCATACGTGGAGACTGTTTGCGCAGCAAGCGCCGACATAGTGTAACTGAGGTGGAATAAGGGGAACCAGCCAGCATTCGCCGAGGCAGATGGGAAGCGCCTAAAACCATCTGTACTCACTGTCATTTTGTGCTCAACAAATCCCCATCAGGATATCTATATAAAGAATACTGAACTGAAACCCAACCTTTAAAAACGATGTCACCAAAACAGGCTGGTATATCAAGACCGTATGGTTACAGGTTTGGGTGTCCCATGCGAGAGCATCACGGAAATTCTGAAAAACTTAATTTATATTCCCTTTAACACAGACTCTAACTACACCGTGAAACTACGCTTACAAATTTTAATGGACACAATTTAAATGATGAATCGCGGACTATACTTTATCGCTCTAAGTGTCCCATCCATAGTAACCGTGAAGATCAGATCAGAGAAATTACAAAGTGCACTGGTCATTAAGCAATCATTGTTCCCAGCTTTCAAATGTGAATGGATTCGTGGCTGTAGCAGTCGAAGGACTCTCTGTCACGCAATTAACGGTGGCCTCGAGGGTGCAGATGTAGATCAAGTGCCCATGACAGTAAAGTTAACAGGCGTCCTATACAACGAATGCATGTTGTAAGGGTCCAGTGTGGGACAACCACGGTTGTGAGGATTGTGCTGAGCAAGGTGTAATGAGGAGGATCTGATCATGCCACGGAGCGGCAAGAAAACATCATTCACAACAAATACGTTTATTAATCAGAGAAACAGGATTGTCCTCTGCAGACGATGGCAGCTAAATCGGCCAGCAGTATGCAGACACAGTCAGCAGTAGCGGGACATGTCGCCCAGCAGTTCTGTTCGCATGGCAGCAGTTACTTCACAGACGGTCCATGGTCCCGAGGCGTCGCATCTGAGATGGTCCTCTAAGGACGGCGGCAGATAGCAGGGTTGGGGCTAATCTCCGAACCGATCTCGTTGAGGGCAAGCGCCCAGGAGACTCGCCCTCTAGCCCAGCCTATAGCACTCGTTGTTGTGAAGAGTTCGACCCGTGACCTCCAGTTTGGAGTCAGAGGCTGATTGCATTAGTGTATGCTGCCAGAACATTGGCTCCCACTCATGACGGTGGGTCTCATACAGCAGGCCAGGAGAATTATGGCGTATCTGCACCCCATAAGTGATGACTCGGAAGCTGGTGCTGCAGCTTACAGTAGCAGAGTCCCTACAGCGCACTTGAGACTCCTTGGAAGACAGTAGACGATTAGGTGCGTGGAGGGTCAACTAACATAGCTTTCCCTGCACCAGGGGACTGTTACAACTGAGAGTGACATTAAGAAAGGCCTCCTGTTTACACAAGCGCTTTACGTGGGCTCTGCAGTGGTGGGGGTAGCACTGACGTCATGAGTTTTCTCGTACGGACAGCTCTCCCAGTGGCTTCAGACTTCCGTATCTCCGGTTTTCAGATGCCGTTTTCTGTTAAATTAGTGAATGAACTGTTGCGTTATACTGGGTTTCCTTGCGTGACACTGATTTATCTCCAGAGTAGCGATATGTGTCTGTTCCATGATGTTACTGGTCTTCATTAGTGAATTGGAGCACTCAGCCGGTCTTGAACGTGGCAGTCGCTTCCTTGGTTTCCTAGGCCTGCTCAGCTTTGCCTCCAAGTTGGAAGTCTGCTGGTCATTGAATCAGAACGCTGCACTCATGACATCGTTAGTAAATAACGATAGCAAATTTTTAGTGCTGGCCTGCAATCCTGTTCCGGGGTATAACAACGAGAACGAAACACAGAACATTAGATGGACATGGACTGTACAGTTCTGAATCTTCTCAAACCTGCTTCACAAGGAAGGTTGCATTGCTGAAGAAGTGGTAAAAAGTTTAATTGGCTGAACGATTTGTACATTACAACCTGTGGCAGCTATCAAGAAGGCGTCGAAATCGGATATACCGCTTATGAAACAAACATAACTATTTACTGTTATCTTTATACTTCTAGTAAATGAGGAAGTTAACTGGAAATGAATAATGCACTTAACCTATTGTGGCCTAGGACAAGGTTAATTACGTGACTGATTATGGTGAGCCCCAGGGTTTCGGTATTCAGTAGTTCTTCAGTGCCACGTAGTATGCAGTAAATAGCAAATAGAAGTAGATCGTAATGAAGGTACTACGAGATCTACTCAGCACTACGTTTCCTGTCGGAATGCCCACAGAGGGGTTAGTATGGGAATGAGCGATACGCTATAACGTTTTGACTGCTAAAGAATGGTCTCGCGTGTGACAGAGAAAAATAAAAAATGTTCAATCACAGCCGAAAAGAATAATGTATTTCTAACTTACTGCTGGCTCATGAACTGTGAGGGGGTTAACCGTAGAATCGGCGAAGGAAAGTACATATGGATAACACTGATAAGAGATGGGGAATGGGTGATAGGACTTGTATTAAGACTTAAAGGAACAATTTCTGTGGCACTACTGGGAGCTGAAGAGAGTCAAAACCACTGGAGAAGACGGATACTGGAAAACATTTAGCAAATAATTAAGGACGTATTGTAACTACTACATTTGTATGGCTCTAAATAAGGCAACCAGAGGATAGACAGTTGCAGGTCATCTGAACGATAGCCAAGGAGCCGGCGCGGCAGGACCAGGTAAGTCAGCCGAGACATGTTGTCTGTGCTGTGCTATCTCTGTCTCTTTCTCTTTGTTTGTCTCTCTCTCCTCCTCCTCCTCCTCCTTTCTCTCTTTCTCTCTCTCTGTCTCCCTTTCCTCGTGTGTATGTATGTGTGTGTGTGTGTGTGTGTGTGTGTGTGTGTGTATGTGCGTGAGTGTGGGGGATCTGTTGGACTACGAGGTACACTGAAGAGAAGATTCTGTTTAGCTTAAGGAAGTGTGCCCAGTGCAGTTCATTGTCAAACGGAACTCACCTTATGATCGCACGATTATGCAAGGAAACATGAAGTCCTGCTACGTTCGTCAGCGGGCAAAGACACCAACAAACTGCCCAAATACCGAAATAGAGCATTATACCTCTACATCCTCGAAATAGTAGCATCTGACGCATAAGGGCAGTTGGACAAGTCGAGAGGCGAATTTTTTTACGTTCAAGGAGTATTATTTTATGTACTGAAATGCTGAATGGTTATATTCTTACGTATGGAATAACACAATGTGTACTTTCAGACAACGGCTCTCTCCAAGAATTTGGAAGAAACTACGGCGGGTAAAATGTAGTACTAAACATCTCTCGCCATATCGCTATCCAGCAACGTGGCAGGGAGATGTTTGAGAGAAACTACTCAGGATGTAGTGCAGCCGAGAACAGGGAACTTTGGGAAGTTTTTTGGTATGTTGAGAGGATTTGTTTTAAGAACGTGTGGTTCCAGAAAACACCAACTTCACCCCAGACTGAAAGAGAAAATTAATAAAACCATGAACCCGGATAGAGTAATTTATTTCGTTTCCTCCTGGAACACAGTGAAGCTAAAATGATAACAACCCTACAGTCATCTGATATATTGAACAAAGTATCATGCCTCGAATGCCAAATGCCAGGCCGATTTGTCGATATCGTGCTCCTGCATTCATCACGTTCGTGATTATACCTCTCTGTCCCAAGCTGTGAAGCGACCACCTCTACATCTGCCTAAATACTCTACAAGGCATCACACGGTGTTTGGTGTTGAGTACTTCGAACTGCTACTAGTCGTTCCCTTTCTCCTCTTATTTTAAAATTTGTGACTTTTTTATTAAGGCCATAGAGCTATCTATCAGTATTTTGGAATTTTTTAGAATAAGATTACATTTATCTAAGACTATTTTGTTCCATTCTCAAACTGAGCGACGGAAAACAGCCACCTATATGTCTCTGTATGGGTTCTAATTTCTCTTATATGGTCTTTGCGATCCTTACGCGAAATGTACATTCCTGCCAGTATAATCGTTCTGTAGTCAGCCGCAGTTGCCCGTTCACTAGATATTCTCAATAGCATTTCGCCATAAAAAGTCATCATCTCCCCAAGCACTCCCATTTGAGCTGATGAAGCGCCTCTGTAATACTTGAATGTTGATCTAACTAAGTGGTAACATATCTTGCAGCGCGCATCTGAATTAGTTCTATTTCTTCCTTTAATCCAACCTAGTGGGGATCCCAAACACCCAAACAGTACTCATAAAGGAGTCGCACTTCTGTTCTACTCTCGGTCTCCGTTATAGGTAAACCATACTTCCCTAGAATTCTCTGAACAATCGGCCATTCGCCTGCCGTCCTGGCGACCTCACGTGTTCATTCCCATTCATAGCATTTAGCTACCCGTGGTCTAGGTGTAGTGTCTTTGATTCATAATCAAAACGTCTTCGGTCCCGGGTTCGGTCCCCGTCACTGCCTAAATTTTGATAAATAATCAGCATTGGCGGCCGAAGACTTCCGGCATAAGAAGTCAGCCTCATTCTGCCAACGGCCTTGTCAAAGAGGGCGGAGGAGCGGATAGAGGTTCAGGGCACTCTCTTGTCCTAGGGGTGGGAAATTGCCCCTAAAGGCGAAAGAATCAGCAATGATCAACGACATGAGGATGCAGAAGGCAATGGAAACCACCCCATTCGGATCTCCGGGAGGGGACTGCCAAGGGGGAGGTTACCATGAGAAAAAGATTGAATAATCAACGAAAGGATAACGTTCTACGAGTCGGGGCGTGGAATGTCAGAAGCTTGAACATGGTAGGGAAACTAGAAAAACTGAAAAGGGAATGCAAAGGCTCAATCTAGATATAGTAGGGGTCAGTGAAGTGAAGTGGTAGGAAGTCAAGGATTTCTGATCAGATGAGTATCGGGTAATATCAACAGCAGCAGAAAATGGTATAACAGGTGAAGGGTTCGTTACGAATAGGAAGATAGGGCAGAGGGTTTGTCTCTGTGAACAGTTCAGTGACCGGGTTGTTCTAATCAGAATCGACAGCAGCCCAACACTGACAACGATAGTTCAGGTATACATGCCGACGTCGCAAGCGGAAGATGAACAGATAGAGAAAGTGTATGAGGATATTGAAAGGGTAATGCAGTATGTAAAGGGGGACGAAAATCTAATAGTCATGGGCGACTGGAAAGCAGTTGTAGGGGAAGGAGTAGAAGAAAAGGTTACAGGAGAATATGGGCTTGGGACAAGGAATGAAAGAGGTGGAAAACTAATTGAGTTCTGTAACAAGTGTCAGCTAGTAATAGCGAATACCCTGTTCAAGAATCACAAGAGGAGGAGGTATACTTGGAAAATGCCGGGAGATACGGGAAGATTTCAATTAGATTTCATCATGGTCAGACAGAGATTCCGAATTCAGATACTGGATTGTAAGGCGTACCCAGGAGCAGATATAGACTCAGATCACAATATAGTAGTGATGAAGAGTGGGCTGAAGTTCAAGACATTAGTCAGGAAGAATCAGTACGCAAAGGAGTGGGATACGGAAGTACTAAGGAATGACGAGATACTTTTGAAGTTCTCTAACGCTATAGATACAGCAATAAGGAATAGCGCAGTAGGCAGTACAGTTGAAGAGGAATGGACATATCTAAAACGGGCCATCACAGAAGTTGGGAAGGAAAACATAGGTACAAAGAAGGTAGCTGCGAGGAAACCATGGATAACAGAAGAAATACTTCAGTTGATTGATGAAAGGAGGAAGTACAAACATGTCCCGGGAAAATCAGGAATACAGAAATACAAGTCGCTGAGGAATGAAATAAATAGGAAGTGCAGGGAAGCTAAGACGAAATGGCTGCAGGAAAAATGTGAAGACATCGAAAAAGAAATGATTGTCGGAAGGACAGACTCAGCATACAGGAAAGTCAAAACATCCTTTGGTGACATTAAAAGCAACGGTGGTTACATTAAGAGTGCAACGGGCATTCCACTGTTAAACGCAGAGGAGAGAGCAGATACGTGGAAAGAATACATTGAAAACCTCAATGAGGGTGAAGATTTGTTTGATGTGATAGAAGAAGAAACAGGAGTCGATAGGGGATGCAGTATTACAATCGGAATTTAAAAGAGCTTTGGAGGACTTACAGTCAAATAAGGCAGAAGTGATAGATAACATTCCATCAGAATTTCTAAAATCATTGGCGGAAGTGGCAACAAAACGACTATTCACGTTGGTGTGTAGAATATATGAGTCTGGCGATATACCATCTGACTTTCGGAAAAGCATCATCCACACAATTTCGAGGACGGCAAGAGCTGACAAGTGCGAGAATTATCGCACAATCAGCTTAAAAGCTCATGCATCGAAGCTGCTTACAAGAATAATATACAGAAGAACGGAAAAGAAAATTGAGAATGCGCTAGGTGACGATCAGTTTGGCTTTAGGAAAAGTAAAGGGACGAGAGAGGCAATTCTGACGTTTCGGCTAATAAAGGAAGCAAGGCTAAAGAAAAATCAAGAGACTTTCATAGGATTTGTCGACCTGGAAAAAACGTTCGACAGCATAAAATGGTGCAAGCTGTTCGAGATTCTGAAAAATGTAGGGGTAAGCTATAGGGAGAGACGGGTCATATACAATATGTACAACAACCAAGAGGGAATAATAAGAGTGGACGATCAAGAACGAAGTGCTCGTTTTAAGAAGGATGTAAGACAAGGCTGTAGCCTTTCGCCCCTACTCTTCAATCTGTACATCGAGGAAGGAATGATGGAAATAAGAGAAAGGTTCAGGAGTGGAATTAAGAAACAAAGTGAAAGGATATCAGTGATACGATTCGCTGATGACTTCGCTATCCTCAGTGAAAGTGAAGAAGAATTAAATGATCTGCTGAACGGAATGGTCTAATGAGTACACAGTATGGTTTGAGAGTAAATCGGAGAAAGACGAAGGTAATGAGAAGTAGTAGAAATGAGAACAGCGAGAAACTTAACATCAGGATTGATGATCACGAAGTCAGTGAAGTTAAGCAATTCTTCTACCTAGGCAGTAAAATAACCAATGACGGACGGAGCTAGGAGGACATCAAAAGCAAACTCACTATGGCAAAAAAGGCATTTCTGGCCAAGCGAAGTCTACTAATATCAAATAAAGGCCTTAAATTGAGGAAGAAATTTCTGAGGATGTACGTCTGCAGTACAGCATTGTATGGTAGTGAAACATGGACTGTGGGAAAACCGGAACAGAAGAGAATCGAAGCATTTGAGATGTGGTGCTATAGACGAATGTTGAAAATTAGGTGGACTGATAAGGTAAGGAATGAGGAGGTTCCACGCAGAAGCGGAGAGGAAAGGAATATGTGGAAAACACTGATAAGGAGAAGGGACAGGATGATAGGACATCTGCCAAGACATGAGGGAATGACTTCCATGGTACTAGAGGGAACTGTAGAGGGCAAAAACTGTAGAGGAAAACAGAGATTGGAATACGTCAAGCAAATAATTGAGGACGTAGGTTGCAAGTGCTACTCTGAGATGAAGAGGTTAGCACAGGTAAGGAATTCGTGGCGGGCCGCATCAAACCAGTCAGTAGACTGATGACCAAAAAAAAAAAAAAAAAAAGCATTTTGCAACGTTAAATCCTGATATTTAATCCAAGTGAGTAATCAAGCAGCACACCGCTAATGCTGAATACGAACATTACAAGAGAGTTTTTTCCTACTCAATCGCATCAAATTAAACTTTTATACATTTGGAGCAAGCTGCTATTCATCACATGAAACAGACATTCTATGTACATCATCCAGCATCCTCCCACAATCACTTAATGGCAACTCCTTCCTGTACACTACAGTAGTATCAGCAAACAGTCACAGATTGCTGCTCACCGTATCTCTGGGCTACTTTGTGTACGTGGAAAACCAGCTCAAAATTTCCAGTAAGGCTAGGGACATCCAACATCCATCATGTACTCACGCTGTTGCTCGTTGGTAAGATCTGTGTATTTCTGTATTTAAAATAGCTGGCATAAGGATAAAATTGTTATGTAATAAAGCAGGGTGTATGTTTATATGTATATACAAGATCTCCTCCGAATCCTTTCATCGATGTCACCCAAATTTTCCACAGTAACAGCAGGCCTAATGAGTATCAGCACTGTGGGGTTTATAACTTCCTAGCTTCAATAGGAGAGAAGATAAGAGCGTAGATGAGTTCTTTCCACCTCCTGGTGTATAGGCTGTATGCGCAACAGACATGTTGGTTGGGGACAGCTTCTACCTCCAAATCAACCTGATTTGCAGGGCAACCTACACTTGAGGAGCTGTAAACGGTTTTCTGGGTCCTGATGTGTAGGTTTCCTGCATGACTGGTGTGTTATGTTGGAATAGTATCAGCCTACTTCATCCAACTGCTTTACAAGGTGACCTTCGAGTCGGTAGCAAATAAATGATTTTCAAGAGCTTCATGAGTATCCTGCCATGCATCACAGGTGTGTTGCAGGAGGAGTATCAGCCTGCTTCATTGAATTGATTGATTGCTTGTGAATGGCTGGAGACAGGTTTGATTGATTGAGAATGGCTGGAGACAGGTTGAGAGAGAAGAGGTGATGGTTGGAGAGGGGAGAAGAGGAGATGGACAGAGAGAGGGGAGGAGTGGGAAATGATTGAGACAGGTGGAAAGGGTGGGAGGTGGTGAGCAGGTGGAAAAGGAAGATAAGAAAGTGGAAAGAAGGAGGGGGAGGAAGATGTGGTCAGAGAGGGGGTGGAAGAAGTGGTTAGAGAGAGGGGGTGAAGAAAATTGATGAAGTGACAGAGAGGGTGGAGAGGAGGAGAGAGACAGATAGAGGTGGGAAGATACGGTGGACAGACAGAGGGAGGAAGTGGTGGACACAGGGAGGAGAAGTCAATGTATGTGTCGAACACATACATGATGGAAGCCATGCGGAAAAAACTAGATTTTATAAATGAATCCTACAGGTATGTAAACACAGGGTGTCAGTGTGGCAGAGTTTGCGCAATGTGATCGTGGCATAGCAACTTTTGTTTACATCATGAATCGCCACTGCCCTGGCCAGAGCGGTACTGTAGAGAGTGCATTTCGAACCGGACACACCCGAAGGAGAGCGGAAGAGGTAACCACAGGCTGCACGTGTTGCACGTGCTGACGGCCGTCACGTGGCGAGGGCGCGGGACGGGCTACCAGCAGCTGGCAACAAGATCGATGGCCTGCCGGCTCGCTGGACGCCACCACTTCATGTGCAGACCGCTGCGGCACAGCTAATGAGAGGCGCCGTGTTCCGTTGCCTGGAAAGCCCCGTATTAGCATGTTCTGCACGCTTGCGCACCACCTGTTCTACCCATAGACGAATACGCTCACAACTGCGTCGGGGCTTTGTTTTTCTTGTAGCACCTTATACTTTGTATTCGGTTCAAATGGTTCAAATGGCTCTGAGCACTACGGGACCTAACTTCTGAGGTCATCAGTCCCCTAGAACTTAGAACTACTTAAACCTAACTAACCTAAGGACATCACACACATCCATGTCCAAGGCAGGATTCGAACCTGCGACCGTAGCGGTGGCACGGTTCCAGACTGTAGCGCCTAGAACCGCTCGGCCACTCCGGCCGGCTTGTATTCGGTAATCCACTTACTCACCTCAAGTACCGTTCAGAAAAGTATCGCAGTTTACCATTCACAGAAACACGGCGATATTAAAAACGTAACACAAAGTTAACCTTGACACTGGTGTATTGTCACACAGTGTAGATACCCTCAGTAGCGTAACTCGTCCACTTGCTAGAATTGACGGTAAAAAAATTGAAACAATGAAAATGCAGACAGGCTATTCAGTAAGCCGTCTTCAGTTACAGGTTCGTGCAAGTACCACGTACACCAAGGAAGAAAAGATAGAAATGGTACTCATGTGTGTAGAAGTTCGGTTTAGGACTATCTTTACTTTGCTCAACATATCCATTCTCAATAGATGAAGTGCATTTTTACCTTCTCTTCGTTGGCGTAGTTCGTGTAGTGGTCACAAGTAAAGGCGGTACGCAAGAAACAGCCCACGTATAAACAAACGAACAAAGTTTATTTCAAGATCGGAGAAACACAATTGAGCCCAGTAATGCCAAATCTTGTGAACGATGAAGCGAACTGAACTCGTTTGGTAAAACAAAAACATACTTTCAAACCTAGGAAGGAGAACACAAAGTTTTTAAGTTCTGAAGTATCTTAGTAAGGGTAAAACTGAAATGAAATCCAATAATCTCGTATGGACAAGGAATGCTTGCCTTGGCTCTAAAAGAGAAGAAAATAATTCGGAGCACAAATTCTTAACACAACTCAGATAAACACTGTGGGAGTAGCAGTTAGAGAAGTAACTAAGCCTGTTCAAAGTACACACCACATTAGGATAGAAATTCAAAATCTGACAACACCATCCGATACAGTACAGTTCGTATCAAAGTTTCAAAGAAGAATCTCCTATGCGGGTGAGGCTGAACAACAAGAAATCTTTAAAATACTATTGAATCAAGAATTATCTTCGTGTAGGGTCCGCGTGCTCTGTAGAGAGGCCACGCGGCGGGATCATGAGGGAGGAGGCTGGCTTGGACGGCGACTGCAGTAGCAACGTCCCAGAGTGAAAATGCAATAAACATTCGGCGCCAGGCGGCCGGTGTGGCCGAGCGGTTCTAGGCGCTTCAGTCTGGAACCGCTCGACCGCTACGGTAGCAGGTTCGAATCCCACTTCGGGCATGGATGTGTGTGATGTCCTTAGGTTAGTTAGGTTTAAGTAATTCTAAGTTCTGGGGGACTGATGTCCTCAGTTGTTAAATCCCATAGTGCTCAGAGCCATTTGAACCATTCGGCGCCTGTCCCAGAAAGGTCGCTCGACGGGAACTCGCTGGCCACGTCCCGTGGCTCTGAGCACTATGGGACATAACAAATGAGGCCCTTACACAACACCCAGTCATCACGAGGCAGAGAAAATCCCCGACACCCGCGGGGAATCGAACCCGGGAACCCGGGCGCGGGAAGCGAGAACGCTACCGCACGACCACGAGCCGCGGACTAAGGCCCGTGCACCGCCGTAAATACAGCATTCGTTATCACGATACATTCAGCCTTGCTTCTCATGGGTGGCGTAAGAAAGAGGTCCGTGTCGCCAGTGACTTCTGCTACCGCTTCCATCGCCATGTTGTAGCCCTCAGTGCCACGGCAGACCAGAAATACCTTATGCAAGAATACAGGCTGTTTGTGCAACTGGGATGTAGTTTGGATTGCAGGCTGGTCAGACGCAAGACCTCCATATAGCGCATTGATCTCACACCCCCTAAGGCGGTGGGTTGAATAAGCGATGTTCGTTTTCATTTTGTTTCCAGTTGTTTGCTGTCAACTTCAACAAGTCGACGAGATACATTACCCAAGATACCTGTGCTATCACAGGAGAGTCGCAGTCTGTTTTGTGTTACGTTTGTAATAGAGTCATGTTTGAGTGAATGGCACACTTTGATTCGTTTTGTAACAGGTCTTGAGGAGGTGAAACACCGAGAAATAAATGTAGGGTGCTGCTTCAAAAGAGACATACTCCGGTTCATATCTTCTTAAGAAACAATGTTACCACAAAGATCATCATTCTGGCTAGTATCGTTTTTAGCTAAGCAACATTGCTTGATACAAATTTTTTAAACATTATATCGGATGCTCACGATAATTGGGAGACCCTGTATACAACAGCAGCATCCTCAACCAGCCTCACTGACATTTCGAGGCTACCCACTAAGTCATTTAAATATATTTTGTGGACAGTAATAGTTCTGTAACAATATTTTGGGATATGACTGAGACGAATTTTACGCCTCACGATATCCCTTCCTTAATAATGACAGACAACGTTCTATTAACCAGGAAATCTACAGCCCAACCATAAAGTTGATGATATCTCGTAACTCCGTTCTGCTATGATACAGCAGGAAAAACTGAACCCAGCCCAGAGATATGCCATGTACTTTGTTGATCTTCCATCAGAATATAGAATGCAGACAAACAAAAACACTTCATGTGTCCGACTGCTGTATATTTATACAATCTCCTACCACCGGACGTGTTTTCTTATGCAGAAAAACAGTGGAAGATAATAGTCCAACTTGTTTCCAACAGTGATGAATAGTAGAGGTACAGGAATGATAGAGAGGCTCTAAGCTGTCTACATCCGCATGTACATCTGGATTGTGCGAGACATTGAATATTACAAGACGTAGAGGGCTTCGTAAGAATATTAGCGATTACTGCTCTATTCCATTTGAAATGACTTGCTGGAAATGATGAAGATCAGTATGCAATAATCACTAGCGTTGCCCCTCTTGCTGAATTTGGCAATGAGGCCAACAAGTTAAAAGCGACAAATTTTTTGGGCCAGTGACTGATACTTGGATACATGATTCCGTCTTGACTTTTGATATAGCAACGATGTGCTTAGAATTTATTTTATTCGTCTCATGACTTTAGAAGTAGGCAGAGTGTGCTTAGAATTTCAGTTACTAAGTAAACAGCTGCTTGTAATACAATTTTCATGACTTTCTTGCTGTGTAAGATCACAGAGTGAGCTTGAAGTTCCGTAAAGACTACACTATCTTTAGACAGTATCCTTTCCGAAACGTCGAGCTCACACTATAATTTTATGCAGCAAGAAACCCACGACGTATTTTTTGCTTTGATACTCGCGAAAACCTACATAGACAAAAGCATGGTAGTTTACTAATGTGCTTCTTCGGCCCAAAGTGGATGAGTAGGTCGAGAATATTTAGGAATTTCTTACTGAATAAACTTTTCTAGATTAAGCTACACTAGACTAGTATTCATTGGACAAATATAATATACTAGAACTGACATGTGAATACATTTTCACGCAATTGGGATGCATAGATCCTGAGTATGTAAGTAGGCTGTTTAGGTTTTTATGTTGGTAACGTCACGTAGCGCTCTGTATGAAAATCACTGACTGTGCTGTGTGCAGTCTATGGCTGGTTGGCATTGTTGGAATATTCGCTATTCTAGTGTTGGACAGTTGGATGTGAACAGCGCGTAGCGTTGCGCAGTTGGAGGTGAGCTGCCAGCAGTGGCGGATGTGGGGAGAGAGTTGGCGGAGTTTTGAGAGCGGATGATCTGGACGTGTGTCCATCAGAGAAAGTAAATTTGTAAGACTGGATGTCATGAACTGATATATATATATATATTATGACTTTTGAACACAGTTAAGGTAAACACATTGTTTGTACTCTATCGAAATCTTTCATTTGCTAACAATGCCTATCAGTAGTTAGTGCCTTCAGTCGTTAGAATGTTTCATTTAGCTGGCAGTATTCACGCTCGCTGTATTGCAGTAGTTCGAGTAACGAAGATTTTTGTGAGGTAAGTGATTCGTGAAAGTGATAGGCCATTCTTTTGTAGAGATTATTGAAAGTCAGATTGCGTTGTGCTAAAAATATTGTGTCAGTTTAGTGATGATCAGAAGAAGTAAAGAGAAAAATGTCTGAGTACGTTTCGTTTTGCTCAGCTGTTTGAAAATCAAATAACGTAAGGGATTTATCAGGACAATCAATCATTAATTTTTCTAAGGGGAGGTTTCAAGTCAAACAGAGCTTGGATGGCGTGTACAGGTACAGCTACCCAGACAGCTTCAACACGATACCACGGTTAATCAAGAGTAGTTACTTGCGTATTATGACGAGCCAGTTGCTCGGCCACCATTAACCAGACGTTTTCAGTTGGTGAGACATCTGGAGAATGTGCTGGCCAGGGCACCAATCGAGCATTTTCTGTATCCAGAAAGGCCCGTACAGGACCTGCAACAGGCGGTCGTGCATTATCCTGGTGAAATGTAGGGTTCAGCAGGGATCGAATGAAGGGTAGAGCTACGGGTCGTAACACATCTGAAATGTAACGTCCACTGTTCAAAGTGCCGTCAATGCGAACAAGAGGTGACCGAGACGAGTAACCAATGGCACCCCATACCACCACGTCTGGTGATACGCCACTATGGCGATGACGAATACACGCTTCCAATGTACGTTAACCGCGATGTCGCCCAACATGGATGCGACCATTATGACGTTTTGCCATTCGTGCACCCAGGTTCATCGTTGAGCACACCATTACAGGTGCTCCTGTCTGTAATGCAGCGTCAAGGGTAACCACAGCCATGGTCTCCGAGTGGATAGGCCATGCTGCTGCAAACATCGTCAGACTGTCCATGCAGATGGTTGTTGTCTTGCAAACGTCCCCGTCTGTTCATTCAGGGATCGAGACGTGGCTGCACGATCCGTTACAGCCATGCGGAAGATGCCTGTCATCTTGACTGCTAGTGATACGAGGCCGTCGGGATGAAACACGGCATTCCGTATTACCCTCCTGGACCCATCGATTCCATATTCTGCTAACAGTCATTGGATCTCGACCAATGCGAGCAACAATGTCGCGATACGATAAACCACAATCGCGATAGACTACAATCCGAACTTTATCAAAGTCGGAAACGTGATGATACGCATTTCTCCTCCTTACACGAGGCATCACAACAACGTTTCACCAGGCAATGCCGGTCAACTGCTGTTTATGTATGAGAAATCGGCTGGAAACTTTCCTCATGTCAGCACGTTGTAAGTGTCGCCACCGGCGCCAACCTTGTGTGAATGCTCTGAAAAACTAATCATTTGCATATCACAGTATCTTCTTCCTGTCGGTTAAATTTCACGTCATCTTCGTGGTGTTTAATGGCCAGTAGTGTACATACCTCCACACGGTGATAACATGCCTCAAACATTTTGCCCCTTTCTTCCAATCCTGACTGATTGAGATGTACAGTGAGCCCAGCTGCAACAAAAGTTCGTAAGATCTCCTCCAGAATTTTTATATTATATTTTCAAATAGTCGTGGCCATATTGTTAACGTATACTAAATTGCGTCTCAATAAATCTTCTCTCAGAGGTCGGTCTAGCGTGCATGTAAACACGGGTTTTCGTTCTTTGGATGTGAAGACACCATTCGATACTGGTGATATTACCCGTCGTAAAGAAAACCTAAGTATAATCTCGATTCGTTTTCTACCTTTACTTATATCATCCCATTGATAAATTGAAGCTGTTAAACTTTTGGAGCAAGATTTCGTTGCACGTTTCTTTTGGGATTAGAAGTTGATTGAGATTTAACACTTTTAACACAGCAATAGATCACCATTTTTCTTTTCTTTGGTGCACACTGGACTGTTATATTAACTTGTGGATCTTTCAGTTACTCCTGGCTACAAATGCCAAACACATTTTCTCTCTACCGCTTTCCTCTTAACCTGTGGTATCGAGTACTGCGTCATGAAGATCGAGTGATGACACTTTCTTTTGATCGAACCTTTAATTATTGTAACCATTTGAGAAAACATATCTACTGTGATTCATATTCCAGGAGTTTATCAGCAGTTGTAGGCTCCAAGCCTTGAATTTCCGCCATCATCGGCAGTAACTACTCTTTGCTTCCTCTCAGTTCGATATTCTCTATCTCTCTTTCTTCTTCTCATCCGTATGTGTAGTATGCCAGTACCTCATGCGATTCAGAATTTATCTAACAGTCCCCACATCTAAGCGTGTACATCACTCTACACGAAAACTTATTAACAAAATTGGGTATTTTATTTGGACATAGAGCTCAACCTATCACACCCAGTTTTAACCCACAACGTACGTATTATTAGGTTTTCTTACATAATGTATACAAGTTATATAATTAGCGTAATGAAGCTATTTGCATAGTGCACTGGTTCATCGTAATTTAATTCAATAAAGGCAGACTCATAATAGTTTCCGAACTCATAAATACAAACTGATTTTGAATTATAGTACTGAGACCAATAGCTGCTCAAACAAATTAAAAGCTACCTTAGGTGCAGTCTGAGAGACAGGTATCTGGAACGGGCATCAACAATAATTACTGACGATTCGTCACATGTTTTCAAACTTCAAATTCCGTATTGAACTTCAGCCATTACCAAATTCACCTAATCATATTTCGCATTTTGCAGGCGCTATAGTGTACGAAGCATCACATGCGTTATTTATCAGCCCAAAGGACGACGTGAGTAGAGATGTATACGCCTTACTTAATCCCAATGCGTTGTTGTTTAGGAATTTCTCTCTTGCGAAGCGCTAACATTACTTCGGACAAATTAGTTGTTGCTTAGGAATGTCTCTGATGGGAAGCGTTAAAAGTTTCTGTCCCTTTACTGTCACACGTACGATCTTCATTTATGATGTCGAGTAACTGGAAATATCTGGTGGTCCATAAATTAGATGTAGATGTTCTGATTGATTTTACGTGCCAATTAAAAGCAGCAGCTACTCTAGGAGATGACACAAGTTCCTCTATGCTGCAACATACTTTATAGAAAAGCTCCTCAAAAAGCTTTGTGTACCAGACTTCAGCTAGAAAACAGATAGGGACGGACAACATCGAAATCGTGCAGCAGTGCGACCTGATCGAAACGCTACCTTTACTCATGTGTTGAGAGAGATACACGGTGGATCCTTAGAAACATTATAGTAATAATGTATGTTTGTGTATGTGTGTGTGCGTGCGTGTATGTGTGTGTGTGTGTGTGTGTGTGTGTGTGTGTGTGCTGGTTTCCGAAAGACACAACAGATAAAAACACGTTTATTTGCGTCAAATGCTGATTTATAAGAAATGAAAGGAAACTGTGTCAAACGATTTCGGCTTACATTCATGAACCATCTCGCCTAATCTCATTCGGCTCTGACCGTAAAGCGCGTCCCCGAGAACGAGATATACGATGGCAGAATGCGCCGCCTGATGCAGCATGTAAACGATGCTGGAGGCTAGTCACGACTAGTCTCTGCCGATGGGCTTTTATTGATACAATGTCAGACGAACTTAGCATATAAGCACAATGTTTGAACTGAGAAATCTGATAGATGTATCACACTGATTACATAGACTGTGCAAAAGCTCGACAGGTGTCCACGTTCAGTACATCTCGAAAGGTTGGATATAATGACTCCTGTGTAGACTCACAATTGTTGTACAATACCAAACCATAATTAGGCTCGTAAGTGAGACTTAAAGTCAGAGATACTTCCAAGAGGTCCTCGGCGTTAAGGAAGCAGACTAAAGAAACTTAATAATGGTTCAGTTTTGGCACCAGTTCTCTCGAAGTTATATACGTCGTATCTCCCTCAAACAGAATCGAGGAAGTTCATTTATGCGCACGATTTGGCGCTGAGAATCCAATAGAGATATCTTGAAGCCGGTCAAGAGATACTCTCTGCAGATGCAAGTGCAATGCATGAATACTTCAAAAAGTGGAGATCAACAACAAATCCAACTAAGACCGATTATAGTTGCTTTCATCTTATCAATAGAAAGATCAATGTAAACTACAAGTCACATTTAATGTTTAAGTCCTCCACCACTAGCACTCTCTAAAATATCTAAGAGTAACTCTTGATAGAAGCAGGTAGAAAATAACTCGTCGCTGAGAGCGTGGTATAAAATCATACAGAGGATGAGTGATTCCTCAGATGGAAGAACTACAATACGACGATGTTCTTCCTTTGGACCCGCCATCTCTGCTGCCGGAAACTATGCTGCAGTGTGGCTCAGTGAGCTCAGTGTGAGAAAAATCGATATTTAGCTAAATACAGCAATGAAGACGGTAACAGGTTTCATCAGATTTACTTCTTCTCACTGGTTACCACCATTAAGCCACATAGAGCAACCAGATAACCGAAGACACAATGCCCTTCTCAATGAGTACAAAAAATTACAGTTCCTAAGCTGCCAATCCACTCTCCTATGTCTGCACTTAAATAAACAAATACAATCCAGGCAGTCACTTATCATATTGACAGAAGCACTGCAAGCAGTGGTTTTCAACTTTAGCAGAAAGTGGTCAGAAAGGTGGAATAATAATACCCATGAGGAATGTCTGCCCCTCCTAAGACATGGCACAAGGACAGCCAGCATGGAAATACAATGATGTGCTTGGGAAACAATATTATCAGGATCTGTAAAGGCCATAGCATCTGTGAAGGGAGCCTCTACCGATGGGGGAAGGCGTCACCTTCTCAAAGTGACTGTCTCAATGAACGTCAGACCATAAACACATTGTAAAAAAAGTCTATTGACGAGCTTATCCGCTAAATCAAATATATTTATTTGAAATGACAGAGGCAGCCCTTAAATGAATTTAACATTTATCTACTAAGTTGAGATTTTTAATTGTTTACTTCTATCTATTTTATAAACTTATGCAGTTAATCTATTTCTGCCTAGCGTAACATACACTAATGGCCATTAAAATAGCTACACCAAGAAGAAAAGCAGATGATAAACGGTTATTTATTGGACAAATATATTATACTGGAGCTGACATGTCTTTACAATTTCACGCAATTTGGGTGCATAGATCCTGAGAAATCAGTATCCAGAACAACTACCTCTGGCCGTAATAACGACTGTGATACGCCTGGGCATTGAGTCAAACAGAGCTTGGATGGCATGTACAGGTACAGCTCAACATGCAGCGTCAATACGATACCACAGTTCATCAAGAGACTAGCGCATTGTGGCGAGCCAGTTGCTCGGCCACCATTGACCAGACGTTTTCAGTTGGTGAGAGACCTGGAGAATGTGCTTGCCAGGGCAGCAATCGAGCATTTTCCGTATCCAGAAAGGCCCGTACAGGACCTGCAACAGGCGGTCGTGCATTACCCTGCTGAAATGTAGGGTTTCGCAGGGATCGAATGAAGGGTAAAGCCAAAGGTCGTACCACATCTGTAATCTAACGTCCAGTGTTCAAAGTGCCGTCACTGCGAACAAGAGGTGACCGAGACGTGTAACCAATGGCACCCCATACCATCACGCCAGGTGATACGCCAGCATGGCGATGACGAAGACACGCTTCCAATGTGCGTCCACCGTGATGTCGCCAAACACGGATGCGACCATCATGATACTGTAAACAGACCATGGATTCATACGAAAAAATGATGTTTTGCCATTCGTGCACTTAGGTTCGTCGTTAAGCACACCATCGCAGGCGCTCCTGCGTGTGATGCAGCGTCAAGGGTAACCGCAGCCATGGTCTCGGAGCTGATAGTCCATGCTGCTGGAAACGTCGTCGAACTGTACGTGCAGATGGTTGTTGTCTTGCAAACGTCCCTAGCTGTTGACTCAGGGATCGAGACGTGGCTGCACGATCCGTTACAGCCATGCGGATAAGATGCCTGTCATCTCGACTGCTATTGATACGAGGCCGTTGGGATCCAGCACGGCGTTCCGTATTACCCTCCTGAACCCATCGATTCCATATTGTGCTAACAGTAATTGGATCTCGACCAACGCGAGCAGCAATGTCGGGATACGATAACCCTCAATGGCGATAGGCTACAATCCGACCCTTATAAAAGTCGGAAACGTGATGGTACGCATTTCTCCTCCTTACACGAGGCATCACAACAACATTTAACCAGGCAACGCCGGTCAACTGCTGTTTGTGCATGAGAAATCGGTTGGAAACTTTCCTCATGTCAGCATGTTGTAGGTGTCGACACCGGCGTCAACCTAGTGTGAATGCTCTGAAAAGCTAATCATTTGCATAACACAACATCTTCTTCCTGTCGGTTAAATTTCGCGTCTGTAGCATGTCATCTTCGAGATGTAGCAATTTTAATGGCCAATAATGTATATGTCATTTAACATTCTACGATTGTTGTCTCTTGTTTGGAACAATGCATGCACTGGAAATGCCTATTGTTGCATTTCTGTCAGTGAAGGAAGCTCTATTGTTGATATTTAAGTGGGTTTCTGCCAGCAGAAAGCAGGAAGAAGACATTGCGTGGTTGTTCATTTAGTGAAGACTTCTTCTGAATAAGATAATATCTTGGAACAAGAAGTAAGTACTATTTTCTGAAGCAATATATCATACAATTTTTAAAATTGTTGCTCAGTTATCACGATAAAGGTGCTGAAATTTATATTAGAGGTTACCTACACAATTTAATTCTTGATTGTGGTTTCATAACCAGTTTTTAATTGTGTGTTGCACAAGTGTTACGATAGGAAGAACTGTCGAAATAAGTTTCCTTCTTTCCCTGAGGCCTGTCTATGCATGAAGTCCTAGCTATTCCTGAGGAGGAGGAAGAAGGTGCAATCGATACATTTAATGAGCCGCTTAAAGCTAATGTAAAGTGGTATGAAGATCCTGGTGAAGAAGATGGGTGTGGTAAGATAGATAATCGTGGGCCACAGAGACTTCATGCTTTTGCAGAAGTGGTATTGGCCAACACATACAGGTTAGGTGGTGAACGTGAGACTGACTGCTGTCATGATGACAACCAAGGAATGTCATTTCAAATGAAACAGAAAAACAACAGATGTCAAAATACGTGACAAGAGATTGAAGAAGGAGGATCTACAAAGTGATAACGCGTTATTTCCTGAGAGCGATCACAGTAAATACAGAAGCTTGTCTCCAATTCAGTGCTTTGACCTGTTTCGGGATGATGAAATAATTAAATTTCTGAGTACTGAATGTAGAAAATACGATTTGTTCAAGAACCGCCCAGATCCTAAAATAACTCATGATGAAATAAAAGGTTTTCTATGAATTGTTATTCTCTCGAGCTATAATCCTCTACTAATCGAAGGTATTACTGAAATTCAGGGTTGGAAATGAGAAATTAAATGACGCACAACCTGATAATCAGAGACATATTTGAAACAATGATGACAGACGTTCAGTCATATAATAACACGTAATATAAACGACAAAATTTGGAAACTTCGTCCATTAATAGATATGTTAATAAAAGAATTTTTTCTCCACTTTCAGGTTGCATAAGATTTGGATTAAGATGAGAACAAGTTAAGGTATTTTGACAATAATGAATGGAAACAATTTCTGAAAGGTAAACCCATTAGATTTGGGTACAAAACATGGTGCTTAAACAAAAACATTTTCAAATATACCAAGGAACTGATCCGCAAAGGAAAGAAGTGTACGAGAAAGTATTTGGAAAATGTGCTGCATCTCTGGTTCAAATGACTGATTCACTTCCTGATAAAAGTAAATATCTGCCCCACAGGTTTTATTTTGTCAATCTGTTTCCACCGCCAACTTTGTTGATTAACCTAAAAGAACGAAATTGTGATGAAAGAGGCACTATTCGTAAGAACCGTCTGTCGAAAGAATGTTAATTTATACCCTCCTAGGGAATGTCCAAAAAGAGTAAGAGAGGAAATTTTGATTACAAGAGCAGCAGGGAAAGTGAAAGTATTACTACCAGATGGCTAGATAATTCTGCAGTAGCAATTGCCTCGACCAGCCACAAGATCAAGCCAGTGAGCTCTGTGAGCCGATATTCAAGACAAGGGACGAAAAGGATACTTGTACCGCGACCACATGTTACTGGAGTATATAATAAAAAAATAGCGTTATATGAGTGACCATCAGACAAAATAAATGGTGGAGGTCAATTTTCAGTTGGCTACTGGATGATTCTGTACATAACGTGTGGCTTCTCTACAGAAAGACGCTTATGAATATACCATAATTGCAGTTTCGACGCTACATTGTGAAATGGTACTTAACGTGTAGTGCAACAATCCCTAGAGGTCCTGGTCACCCTGCAGGTAATTCATATCAAGATAGTGTGCTGTATGACATAAGATACGATGAAAAAATCATTTATTAACTATGGTGCCACAGAAAAGAGTAGACTCTGCGTTGCAGAAAACTGCAAAGGAACTCCAAGAAGAATGTGCTGCAAATATGATTTTGTTTTGTGCATGGAGTTTTTTGTGCCCTATCGCAGGAAATGAATACTGTAGCCTATTCATAATGTAAATGACATAGGATGCTTTATTTTATTTACAGTCATGTATTTCGTTTAGAATGTATTATCTGACTAGCGTGACATATATGTTACACCCTCTTTTGCTTAAATTATTAATTACTTTTTTCTTTAGCTTATTGCAGTACGTTTCATTAATGATAATGAACAAATAAATACCTTATTTTTAAAATTCAGAAACGAAAATTAATTCAGTCAGAGATGGATTTATTGATGTTAGTTGCATTCCAGATTGTATTTCCATACGATAAATAAATAAAGAAAGCTCTGTGTTGGACTAATTCTTTTCCCCATTATTGTGCGTGTCATCTTATTTGACTACTGAAAAGTCTTCACTACTTTAGTGAGCATTTAATGGAGTATAGGATACAATATGCAGCACTGTGCCATCTCTAAAAAGCTACTGCCTCCAGCAACTACATCTGAATCTGTGTTTCAGTCGATTCTTCCCGTTTCCGGCTGATGACGTTGTATTCGTAATTTTTTCATGGAGTTGTCTATATAAATCCATCATATGTATTAATATGAGGACTTGCCGTTTTTCTTGAGTCCGCTTTATCGTAAATGCTCTTTTATTGCAATAAGTAGACTTTTAAGTAACTATCTATAAACGGTGCAGACGTCATTTAACTCCGTACATAGGCATTAGTCTTAGAGCGTCAGTGTTCAGACGTTGGCCAGCACAGTTACACAGCGTACACGTGAACATCTTTTCATGTCAGGCATATGTTAACGCGATTACTCACGTCAAAGCCTCGGTGTTACAGGTGAATACATTTTAATTTCTGTTAGAGATTTTGCGTTGAATGGAAACCTTCAAATTTCACACTCCGCTGGACTGGAGTGAGTCAAAGCAAACTGCCACAAAAAAGTTTTCTTTCAAACAGCTGTGAAATGAAGCTGTTGATCTGTTTGATAGCCTCTTTTCTCAACGGATTCGTAAGCGCATGTTTTTCGCAGAAATACCATACGACAAGAGATTACAGAGAGGAATTAAGCATAGTGAACACATGAGTTTCGTTGACAGTGACAGCGAAGGTCTTTCCTGCAGGAAGTACAGCTGCGTACTGGCGTTACTGAGGGCAGCAGATTAGACCAATGCTGTTGCTGATATACATAAATGACCTTCACAATAGCGATAACAACGGAAAATCTCCTCTTTGTTGATTTGATGACAGCAGTACTAGTCACTGAGAAACTATAGGACTTCCTGCAGGGAAAAGAAGCTAAACCTGTAAGATTATAGTTAAAACTAGCCAATACATAATAAAATAACGAGAAATATAACGAAGCAAATGGCACGTATTTCAGTTTGAAGAGGAAAACTGGCGTTGTTAAATTACACGTAGCTGGCACCTTTTTAGACTGTGTAACAAACAAAATTTTTTTTTAGGAATGAATAGTGGTTCTCAGCGGAAGCGGTGTGAAAACACAATGATATTTGTAAGTATAGTATCATCAGCATCTCACGCTCTTAGAGACCTGTGATCAGTGCGTAACAGTCGGTAGTTTTTCGTTATTTACTCGCTCCGTTCACACGTACACTCAGTTCTTAGCTTTGGAATTCTTTTTTGGCAAACAAATACACAAATAATGAACACAGTTATCGAACCACAGAAAAAGACCATATGAATAATAACAAAAACATACTAGTCATCCTTATTGTAAATATCTGTTTACGGCACTAGCGACTTTAGAAACATCATGTGAGTGTATTCACCAAACATTTACGTACATCACAAATAACATGTATAATTACTGCACAAACAGCTCTGTCCATGACCATGGAACGAGATGTAGACTGAATTCTCGTTTATAAGTAAGGACAAATATAATATTCAAAACAACGTTTTCTACATTGGACTAAATCGTTCACTAAATTTCAGAAGGAGATTAAAGAAATTATTAAAATAAAATACCATATTCCCAAAGCAATGCAGTACATAATACAATTTATCCACTTTCTGAGATTAACGTTTCCCCTGTTATAGAGGGGTGCGGACTCAGATTTTCAGGTTTGCAATTAAGAAGCTGCACTACATAAAATGGGAACCAAACCTCACCGATGTAGTTTTGATGTCTCTGACGTTTTTTGTAGTGTCGCACTACGCAATAAGCTGCGTGTAGTCCTCGTGGTGACTGATGCTTGGACATGAATGAACAGTATATTAGTAACCTTCTAAATTTTTAAATAACTTGTTCATAAAGCCATGTGGTAGGGATAAATCGAATGAAGCACTATGTTTTATACAGACTGACCTTGTATTCTGATCATTGTGTAATGGCGTGCTGAAAAGTAATGCCTCCGAATTTTGTACGTGAAAATTCTTTAAGCGTTTTAAATGAAACAAACTGTAGCGCCAATACTGTTTGGGATAGGAAAGGTCAGTTTTGGTGCAATATTTCTGAGGGTGCAAACTACAGCCATGCGGGCCCGTTCACAGTGAGTTACGCTCAACAGCAGTTGCGAAGTAAAATATAGGCCACAGGGGCATAGAACCGCCGGAAAAAGTACACACAGCCGTTTGCATGGCGCAAGTCACAGGCAGACGGTGCCCACTGGCCAACCCAAGTGTTATGAGCACGTGACACGGAGTGGCACGTTTAGCAGAACAGAGGTGCACCGCTACATGTAAAAAGGTGCCTGTTCACTAACAAGACATTTAAGCGTGACAGCTCTCCTGGACGGCAGGGCATGTCACACCACCGGCTCCACACGACAGCATATGGGGCGCCAGTGTTTCAGTCCACAGCGGGTCACTAGTTCGACCCTCTGAGGCCAACACGGGGTCCATAGCCAGCCAGCGGCGGGCCACTCCACTGCTCGCTACCGCTGGCAGTCGTCTTGGCTCCTAACGCACACCAGAGACATCCAGGCCGAGGGCCGCAGATTCAGCTGCTGGATCGCGGGAACTTGTCGCAGCGACCCAAGCCACGCCGACGAGGATGCATGGCGCGGGCCATCTTGCAGTTGTCAGCAGACTGGCGCCAGCTTAACGATTGTCCGCCTCTACTAACTCCATTTTTCCACCCTCCACGCTGCTGGTTGTTCAAGCATATTTTACGTCCTATTTAGCCAAATTTTGCTGGATCAGGTAACGCACTGTTGGCAAACAGTTGAGACGATCAACTTAAGCTAAGTCCAATTCTACATGAAAGTCAAATTCAGGCATCACCATAGCGACACAGATGGGTTCCATATGATTTATAACAGGCGAATTTGGTCGCCGAGATATCAACTTGAGTTCACTGTAATGCTCCTCAAACCACTGCAGCACTGTTCTGACTTCTGGACACGGACAATTATACTGCTGAAACATGATATCGTTGTGGGAAAGACATCAAGCATGAAGGGATGCATGTGGTTTGCAGCTGTCAGCGTGTCATTTCTGCCAAAGGTCTCAAGGAAGCGCAGGAGAACGTCTTCCATAGCATAATACTGCACACACCAGCCTGCGTCCGTGGCGCGCTGCACACTTCGAGCCGCCGTTCACCTCGATGACAGCGTTTGTGGAGACACTAGCGACCTTGTGTAGCAGAAATGTTACCCAACCGAAAACCCAACAAGTTTCCATTAATCTACGGTCAAATCCCGATGGTCCCTTGACCACTGCAATTGTAACTAAGGATATCGTTGGGTCATCATTTCAACACGTTGCGGTGGTCTGCTTCGGAGTTATACAATGTACGATGAAAGGTGTGCTCCGAAACACTTGAGCGTGCACCAGCATTGTGCTCTTTCGGTTGAGATGCAACAGGTCATCTTCCATTCCACTTGATGAATGATGTCCGAGGACATTAAAATACATGAGAGCCTTAGGGTTTTACTAATTTGACCTAGAGATGATTCTCACCACCAGCAACGAGAATAATACATTGTGACTTTCTTGAAAGGTAGGATTTACACCCAATAAGAACTATGTCATGCGATTATCATTTCCGACAAATTCAAGCTAAAGCTAGACTGAAAGTCAGTCCCAAGCACCATAAATACGCGTGAAATGCGTTGCAAATTGCACTATTCTACCTCACTTCGGGTGCGACCCTACAGCGTGAATGTATGTTCGTGAGTAGTTCCAGTTTACACCTTCCAACTACCTCCTCCGCTCTCCGAAGACGGTCTGGTGAAGCACTGTAGAAATGACATTTAAACCCAAGGATTCAGATTAAGATACTTCACCAGATGATTTAGCGAGTGGTTAAGACACTGAACTTGCAACCGAAAAGTGAGAGGTGCGCACACAGTTTTGACTTGTTACACACCATCACTCAAACATGTTGAGAGGACTTGAAGAAGCGACTGCCACTTCAAGTTGGAATGTCCGACATTCACTTATTACAACCATCCAGCGGATAAATAATGTATCCTGCAAGCCATCAAAAGCTTAAGAAAAATTGAAATTCATTTATTGTCCGTACACAGTTTAGCAAGAACAAGACACGATTTAATTTGTAAGTGGAGAGTAAACAGGATGCAAAGTGTAGCATGGAGAGCTGACACCTGTGGAAACAGCAGAGGCTCTAACATACTTGCCCATCGAGTCGCACTGTGCTTCGACCAGTGACAGATTGTGTCAGAGGTTGTCAATCACAGTGGTTAATAATTGATCGTGTGCTAGTCTCTCAGCAGTCCTTGGTCAGATGTTCCCAATGCTGAAGTAGAGGTTTCTCCAAACAACACACGGTGACATTGCTCAGACAATGGCAGATCATTTTGAAATGCCAGCCAGCATCCAGCGTTCTGCTGCTACCGTGCGACTATAGAGCTAGGGAAGTTGGACTTCAAGTCCGACCATTCTGTCATTGTAGGATCTCGATTCGGCAGTGTCTGAGTCTCGCGATATTGCACCAGGTCACTATCAAATCTAGTACAGCATGCTTCGAAATTTGTAAGCGTTTTAATACATGATTTTATGACATTTTAACTGAACACCACAAATATGTCTCTGTATTATGAATGGATATGAACAGTGGGATTCCCGTGGTAGCTCTGTTCTTTGCCTCGATCGTGTCCTCAAGATCCGACTGCCTTAATACTTTATTGCCTTGCGGGCACTAGAGCAGATAAGACGTGCTATGAGTGCTAAATTTTTTGTCTGTTCCCTTTCTCTGAGTGCCCTTCATTCTCTATAGCGCTTGTACCCAACAGACAAAGTAATGTAGAACATCCAGGGCAGCCGCCTGTAGCTGCAAAGGCTGGGAATGAGGTGTCTTTCTGCTGGGTGTCACGGCAAACGTTTATTGTAGGCAACGAAAAGGCGAACTTAGCAGCCAAGGAGGCGTGTTACGGTAGTCATTTAGTTCAATGTGCCATCCTCCTGCATGCTTTCGCCTTCCTGTTGAGTTACAGAGACATGCATCGATGGGGAGAAAACGTCTTCCCGTCGGCCACAAACCTATGACACATTGACTCTTGCTCCAGCGAGAGGGCCCCTCCCCCCATACTTGTGATGTACAGATCACTATGTGCCCCATTTTACTAGTCTGTATTTTATTTTCTGTCCAAATGGCGACAGATTTCTCTTCAACTTTAGCTGACAATCAAACGAATGTTGTCAGCCTCGCTCCTTAAAATTTTAGGGTGACGTGTTTAACGTTTTACGTAGTGGTTGGCTCATCCGTGTTTTTGGTAAGAGATCAGCCAGCGACATATCACAGTTCATCCATTTTAGCTTTCCTCTTGACTTACTTAGGTTATTAATAGTTTTAGAGCATCTGAACAATTTGACTGTATTTGCCATGATGTGAGCTAGTGTGATTGTGTGGGTGATTATGGATGAAGTGCGGAAGAGGGTTAGTATTTTATCACAGACTTCCTTTAATATCGTTTCTCATATTTTCTCCTTTTTAAGCACATTCGTTACACTTGTTTTCTTATGGGCACTGCTACCCACGTCGATGAGAGCCCTTAACCTCCCCCCCTCTCCTCCCCCCCCCCCCCACCACACACACAAAGTTTCTCACACTTTTCGCTACATATCCATTCTTAAAGGAGCCGTAGGTATCTGCCATTCTACCCTCTGTGTGGCTGCAGAGTTACTGCCGCTCGCTGTGTGAGCTCCAACTTCCCCTTAAATATGGGCCGCTGCCACTGGGAGGCTGCGGAAGTGGCCGGCCACTGGTATCACAGGCTGTACCACATTGTTCATCAAAATGAACGACATGTCTGCGGCGAAAGTCAAGTGGGCCTATTGAGACGGCGCATGCCATTGAGAATGACCCTCCTTCAACCCGTCGATTCGTACGACAGACACAGGATCCTCTCCAAAATGTGCATACGTGTCGCTTGACGATTAACACAAATCCCACCAACTCAAATCTCGACTCTCTACGATCGTTCCACTGTCGAAATGCGACGTGAGCTGGTAGATGTTTCTCTTTCTTACATGAGGCATAACAGTTTCTGTTCACTTACAACCGATATTCAATAACGATTGATAAATGAAATATCCGCTGCATAAACGTTCCTTAGAGTCAGAATGTTAATGGCGTTTCTGGTCCTACGTACTTTATTCGGTATTACAGGCATTGCTCTGCGGCACTGGTCCCTTACATAGCCTGCATTTACCGTGAATCTCTCACCCGTGGAACAGTCTCAAGCAAACAGAAGAAAAATGCATTTGACTACCGTATATAAGAAAGTTAAAAAAATTGAGCCGCATAATTACAGACCCACATCCTTAAAACCGGTTTCCTGCAGATTCTTGAAGAGATTTTTTGTGCGAATATAATAAATTTCCTTGATACAGGAAACCTCCTGGTCACATGTCAGATCTGAATTAGAAAATAAACAGGTTTTACCCTTTTCTCAATGATCTCGTACAAACCGTGGATGCGGGACAACGGGCAGACTCCATATTCCTAGATTTCCGGAAAGCATTCGACACAGAGCCCCACTGTCGACTGTTCACGAAGGTGCGAACATACGGTCATGTTTCCAGATATGTGAGTGGCTCGGAGACTAATTAAGTTATAGAAGCCAGTAGGTGGTCTTTAACGGCGAGTGTTCATCGGAGACAACGGTATCAGCAGGAGAGCCCGAACAAATGAGCTGACGGGTAGCGTGAGTAGCAATTTACGGCTTTTTGCTGATGACGCTGCGGTGTACGGGACTGTGCAGTCCTTGAGTGACTGTAGGAATATACAGAATGACTCAGACTAAAAATTTTGTAGTTGGTATCATGACTGGCGGCTTGCTCTAAATGCCGAAAAATATAAATTAATATGGATGAATAGGGAAAACAGTCCCGTAACGTTCAAATACAGCATCAGTAGGGTGCAGCTTGACTGTCACTTCGGTTAAATATCTAGAAATAACGTTGCAAAGCGATATGAAATGGAATGAACAAGTCACGTTGGTAGCAGGGCACTGAGACAGTCGTTTTTCCCTCGCTCTATTAAAGGCTGTAACAGGAGAGGAAATGACTAGTAGTGGTGCAAGATATCCTTTGCCATGCACCGTACGGCAGTTTGAGGAATATGTATGTAGACGTAAATGGACATAGAGAAGGAAATCGACCCTTACCCTTTGAAAGCGTCCCTCTAGACAATCGTATCAAACCATTTAGCGAAATCAGGACAGCCAGAACGGAATTCGAAGCGCCTACATATTGGTTGGGACAGTGAGGAAGGAATACTTTCTAGACGACAAATTTTAAACTCCATAAGCAGTGCTCATTAACAACTGTAACCAATCTCGATTTCTAAACTTCAAATAATGTATTTCCTGTGATTTATGACCAGAGATACTGACAAGCTCCACAAAACATCATTGATGATCACTGCTCGTCCACAGACCACAATTTGAGAAATGTTGATGTAAGCAGCTTATCTGTACAAACTATTTAATCTAGATTATGTCCCGAAGTCTTGCAGCGTAAATTAAATACTGTACGCCAGCGTAATCAGCGTAATTAAACGTTTTAAAACCTGATGCTGAATTATAAAAGGCTGGACGTCCAACTGGCGGGTTAAGCTCTTACAGAATGTGCTGTTTGGCAGCAAAATCCTGTTGTCGTAAACATACGTTGCGCAATTAATCTCCGGTGGGCAGCTGCGGGCGTTCCTCTAAACCCATTACATAACATTCTCTCAGCAGCATATCCATGCATCCGACAGCCACGAGCGGTTCATATATTTTGGTCTTGGGCTTAAAATTGATGTCACTCATGTACTATATTCAGTTACGCCAAAGTTCTTGACTGCTATAATTTTATTTTGGATTGTATTTGGTGTTAAAACGGAATTGTGTGATTATACAGATATCTGAGTGTAGTAGTGCTAATCCGGGAGAGTTGCACCACCCTTCTTCTTCACCATAAAACATCTATTATTTTCAACTTTACTTTACGTCCGGTGACATATTCGTATAGAGTGTCATGTAAATTTAAGAACAATATATTACTGCTGCACAGCCGCTTAACATGCAAGAGATATGATCAAATTAAAATATACATGAATGTCCCATTTCAACCATAGGTGTATGGCTGAGACGGACCACTGTACTGGAAGAGATCAACCGTATAAAATTGGCTATACAGAAAAGAGTGAATTAAAATTTCATTTTTTTATTTGGCATAAGTTACAATGAAAACAGAATTTATACTAGTAAATATTTTATTCCAAACCAATTTTATCAGTTTATTATTAATCTTGACTGAAAACTAGTTTTCCTAATGAATTATTTGTTTTGTTCAAGCATTAGCCCATCTTCTCCCCAGCAGTTACACTTATTACCAAGCGTTGAACAACATTCATGTGATCATCTTGAACTGGAAACTCATTGAATCCAGTCGTCATTTTTATTGTTTTCGTAATACATTTCACCACACTCAACATATTCATCCACAACCCATTCATCAAAGCTATTTTCGTAATCATTTGCAATGTCGGCTTCTGATGAACACTGTGCGCAGTTTGCAATGCTGTTTCTGTTTTAGAGTCTTCAGCTGTTTTATTCTTCACTAGTATTTCCATGTATTTTTGTGCCTTGTCTCTGTTTTCTTTCCTTTCTTATCCCTCTCTACGGTTACAATAGTTCCAGCAGAATGTAGCTCTTTGGATATATAAAGTTGCTTTCTTCCCCTTAAAATTTGTGTTTCTATCAACAAATATGTTATCTATGTTGGCTTATGCGTAGTCAGTTTAGAGGTGGTTAACTTGAAAGTTTTAGGATTAGTAGGAGTGGGGTCCGAAGTTGTCTCAGTGAAGGAATTTGACTTGTGTTGATGACTATGCTCTTTTGATATGCTTGGGATCAGTAAGATTCTGCTCTTCCACTTGGTAGCACAGACATATCTTCCGATAAATAAGCATAGTTGAGGCTGCAGCCATCTTCAGTGGGATTACTGACATACCTTGAAGAGAAATTTAATTTGCTCCAGCCCTCTCGCATTAAGCCAAGGTGTCCATCCCTTCCAAATAACACTGGTTCATCTCTCGCGATTGTCAGGAGAGTTGGGCCATTGTGACTTCTATGTGTGGGCAACGTACTCGGTGGGCATGTAGGTTAGTTTCATGCTCACAAACTTGTCAAGTTCACAGCAAAAAATCTGCAGCAATATTATGCAATGTAAGCTTCAATACTAAAATTACAGTAGGAAAGTTTAAAGGTTACCAGAACAGAGAATGTGATTTTTCTCCAGAGCTATCACGAAGCGGAGAGACGAAATATTGTGAAAGCATAGTGTATCTGTTCAGGAAACTGCACACGGGACGCTAAAACAGCGTATTCTTGCTGCTCCACTGTTCGTACATCCGTATCAGGGAGACTAGACAACTGACATACATATGAACTGATTCAGGTCGATATAACTCATAAGTCGGCACCTAATGTCTTTTTATTCTGTGTGGACATATTTGTAAAACTTTTTCAAAAAAGTGTCTGAGACGGGTGTTACGATTAATCAAGGAAAACCCCCAGTTGGGAAACGGGGCCAAAATTAGTTGGTTACTGTCGAGTTGCAATTTACAATTTCTTTACTGATTACCGCAACCATTAAAAGCCATTTCTTTATCACTTGACCAGGAACAGATCCAAAAACCTAGTAAGCATAAGTGCCTTTTCAAAACAATTTACTTTACAATTAACGGCCAAGCCATTTTACTTAAAACCGACTTTGATAAAACATTTGATAACAAATCAAAATTTTCCAAGTAATGAAATTAAAAACTTTAGTTTACCGTTAATAGCCAAGCCATTTTACTTAAAACAGACTTTGATAAAGCATTTAATAACAAAATTAAAACTTTCCAAGTAATGAAACACAAAAACCACCAATTTGCTTACAATTTCGCTACCGAACATGTAGGGAGCCAACTTCTTTTAAACTTTGGCACAACAAGATATTAAACCACAAGGGCTCGCTAACAGGGAGGCAGAACTAGTATTTTAAAAGGATGCCAAGTAGATTAAAACAAAGTAAAGATACAGTCATTCACCTTTTACAATAACTAACAATTTGAAAGCCATGTAATTTTAAGAACCCACCAATGAAAGGCGAACAGTGGCCAAAAAACAATCAGAGTAAAATACCACCATTTAACATTTTACAATAACTAACAACTTTGATACCATGTCCTGCCACCAAAATGTCCTGGGATAGAAATAATTAACCAACCGGGTGCAAGGGCGGCCACAATTGTCTCCCGAAGGACGCTCGGGCTAGAACCGGATTAACAGACCCACAACGCCTCACATTCAGCAATCACATCGACCTCACGAGAGGCCAGGGGAGGAGGAGGAATCAAATCAGGAACCATAATCCCTGCCCAAAAATACACTTCCTCCCAGACAGTACTTATAAAAAGCCAAAAGATCACTGTCTCTAATTACACCGGCGACAGGGACAGGAAATCCGAAAGCAGAAGGCCACAAGGCAGAAAAAATGTAATCTAAAACAATAATCACTGCCCAAAAATACACTTCCCATCGGGCAGTACTAATAAGAAGCGGAAAATATCACTGTCTATAAATACACCGTCGACAGGGACAGGAAACCTGAACGCTGATGGCCACAAGGCAGAAAAGACTCCGGTTGCACAAACTAAAATTCTTCAATTAACATCTAAACCTTTAACCAACTTAACTTGCAGTTTACCAGAAAAACAGCAGGTGAACTCCAGTGCAAAGGCTCCTCACACCCGACCGTGTACACGTCGCCAGCGTACCCAACTGGGCACAGTCACGTAGCCACGCGCTCTGTCACCGGAGTCCTCGTCTTCTCTGCACCCACGGCGGCGAAATACCACTCCTCAGGCTAGGTGAGTTACTAGTCCATCACTCCCGCCTCCAGACGGAAAATTTAAAGACATCCGTTGCCGCCCCCACCAAGTAGTGACTCGGAACCACAGCCGTGGCCCCCGGGTGCTCACAGCAAGAGCTTACAACCTTGTCCCGTCAGCTCGTCCCACTCGTCTCGCACCGCCAGGATAGACCACGCGACTTCTCGGAACAACAGCCAACTTTCCACCGCCACGCCACGCCGCGGTCTCATCGTCCGACATTCTCTTATTCCCCATTTTAAAAACCGACCGACCGACTCGTTACCGCTAGGCAACGAAATGGCCATCCCCCAAAAATCTTATTCCCTTACACAAGGCTAACAGGAAACAACGACTCGAAGATCGAAAAGACCAGACACGCAGCCAGAGGGGAATCTAAACAAAATCGTACGCAGCACAACGATAAATATGAAAGAATCAATTACCGATGGAATGGAAGGACTCAGAACAATCTTTACAGCGCAATATATGTTGAGAGCCGACACACGGCTCAGTGTCATGAACCCATTTTGCCATATTGGAAGCATAATTACTGGGGCAATGAATTCTATGTCAGTTTTTATTTCCTACAGAGGACCAGTAAAAGTAGACCTAACTATAAGTTAACGTCGTTAAATACCACATCATGATTAGATAAAACCCCGGATATACATTTCCGATAGACAACTCCAGTATAACTTTCTTGATGAGAGAGTTAACATGACTGTCTTTAAATAAACAGTCTTCGTAACGTGAAGCATGACCTTGATAGCCTATAAACAGTTGAGCATGTATTTACCAAGGACATGCGATAAAACAAGGCGAAGTGAGAAGATCTATTATCATTTCCTTTTAAAACCTTTTTTTTTAATTTCACATTTATTTTCGATATAAATATTACTGTGTCGATCGTTGAAGCATCCTTTACTCATCATGCCACTTAAGCAGAAAGGTCTGTTTTGTTTCAATGCATCGGGCTTATTTCCTTTGCTTAGTGTGTGTAGTGTCTCCTATTTTCTGTGTATGTGTGTGTGTGTGTGTGTGTGTGTGTGTGTGTGTGTGTGTGTGAGTAAGGGACCAGTGAGTGCGTGGAGTAGAATGGTGTGTTCACGTTGTTAATAACAATTGTGGACGACAAGAGGAGGGGTGGCTCCGCTTACAGTAAAAAGTCTATTACTGTCGAATACACAGGAGTCATGGGGAGGGGTTAGCCGCATTGATTAACGTCGACCCTATAAGACTGAAGGATCGCGGCAAACCGCTGGAGCTAAACCGGCTAATATTTAGGTATATATTAACATTTCTCCCTTTTTCGCTGGATGGGCTGCATGTTGGGGAAACTTCTTTCTCTGAGATTCGAACTGGCTACCTTTTTTTACAGATCTCCAGTTCCCTTCTTACAGCCCATACTTCAGTTCTCGGACACTCCTTTCGACAGCCATTTCGTTATGATGATCTCGATTACGATGACGTGTTTTGTCTGCATGAATCGAATAGTCATTGCGAAGAACAAGAATACTGTACGATCTACTGAGTTCCTTCAAATGTTTATACTATTTCCGTTGAAAAGCGCTCATCTAGAATCAAATATTATAAACGAAACTTATAATAAAACCACTCCTTCTATCCCATCGTTTCATCTCTAATTTCTAATACTTATACGATGTTGTGCACATACCAATAACTAGCCCTCTTCCCCCAAACCTTAAACCTACACAGCTTTGTCGTAGCGGCCCCTTCTCTGTTAGAGGGCGCACACAATAGACAATCACGGAAGGCTGCCGACCTCCCTACAAGAGCTCATATCAAATCATCGCCAGTGAATGTAAACATCAACAGACTTTCCTCATAAACACGGCATTACTTCATGGAAAGCCATGTGAGAGAGATGCGCCAATTCAAAAATGGTTCTGAGCACTATGCGACTTAACTGCTGAGGTCATCAGTCGCCTCGAACTTAGAACTAATTAAACCTAACTAACCTAAGGACATTACACACATCCATGCCCGAGGCAGGATTCGAACCTGCGACCGTAGCGGTCACGCGGTTCCAAACTGAAGCGCTAGAACCACAAGGCCACACCGGCCGGCGATGCGCCAATTGGAACTAATGTGACTAGTGTAGCACTCCGCAGAATCAGTGTTATAAGTATGCCAGCAGAGTCAGACCAGCAGGCGATCACTGTAGGCGAAACCACCCCTTCCTTCTGTCTCCTAGACTTCTATGTCGCCATTTATGGCCGTCGTATCGCCCTCACCCCCACCCTTAAGTACCTTGGCGTGACCCTTGACCGTCACCTCTCCTGGACCGCCAATCTCCAAACAATGCAAGCCAAGGCACGCTTCCGACTCCATCTCCTCAAGCTCCTTTCTGGCCACACATGGGGTCTGGACCCCTCCACCACTCTCCACACACATACAAATCCCTCATCAGTCCTATCCTCTGCTACGCTCACCCTGCCTGGATCTCCGCCCCTCCTACCTTTTACAAATCCCTTCAAATCCTCGAACGCCATGCTCTCCGCCTCGCCTATCACATCTGTCTCCCCTCCCCCATGCGAATCCTGTACGAATTTATTCCGTTCCCACACCTCCTCCTTTTCCTCGAACGGATACGGATCCTGAGGCTCTTCCTGTGTTTTTTCCTTAGGGCACCCTCTCTCCCTTCTCTCCCTCCTCCCTTCCTCCCCCCAGAGCTTCCCCTACCCCCCATACCTTCTTTCCTCGCCCCATCTCCTCTGACACTGGCATCTCCACTCTCTCCTCTCCCTCCTCTCCCACCTTTTTCCCCTTTTGCAAGAATGCCACTGGCGTCATCCACCATGTAGGGATGCACCTAGTACGCAATAAAATTCCGTAGCCCACAGTTTCTATAACCGGTCGCTGTGGGCGAGCGGTTTTAGGTGCTTCAGTCCGGAACCACGTTGCTGCTACGGTCACAGGCTCGAATTCTGCCTTCGGTATGGATGTGTGTGATGCCCTTAGGTTTGTTAGTTTTAAATAGTTGTAAGTCTAGGTGATTCATGACCGATGGTAATTCCCATAATGATTAGAGCCATTTGAATCATTTTGAACCACAGTTAGTATGGTGCCGTCGAATAGTACTGCAGGTCCCATGCAAGCCCTGGTGAAAGTCCCGCGTGACATAATACTGCCCCACCGGCCTGTGTCTGGGGGTCAGTGCCTTTTAGAAGCGCCGTTCACCTGCATGACGGCGTGTCCGGGAACGATCATCGACCCGGTGCCTCAAGAGTTGGATTAGTCCAACCAGATGACACGTTGATATTCATCCATGATTCAGTCTCTACTGTCTCGTGTTCACTGCAATCGTAACTCACTATGTCGTTAAGCCGATATGTACAAATAAGTGTCGTCTGCTGCAGAGCCCGTTGTTCTACAACGCGCGCTGAACGGAGTGCTCCGAAACACTTGTTCCAGCCCCAGGATTGTACTCTGTGATCACATCTGCCACAGATCACAGCCTATCCTACTTCAAGAAGAGGCGCATCTCCGACCTGTACGTTCTGTTACGAGGCGTGAGCGTCCAACATCTTGTCGCCCATTCCTGGTTCGACCATCCTTCACTCAGTTTTCATAGATTCTCAAGACACTAGCATGCGAACTGCCGACGATTTAAGTTATCTGTATGGTAGTACATTTGATTATCGTCATAACAGGCAAAAAACTGTCGTTCCCAAGGCACATCGCGCTAGTACAGTGTAACACCGCCCCTAGGCTTGTTACTGCCTTAATTCGGTAAGGCAAGAAGTCCTCAAGTTAGTTCAGGTATGCCACACACAGCTGCAGCAACTCAATGAATATTAGATCCTGAAAAACTAAGAAAGTGTAGGGATTTTCCCTGTTACGTTTTGCTCACTGTTTCAGGTAGTCACAGACATTTTCGGTGGCATTAAAGTAGGGTGATTTCCGGGCCAGTCGCCGTGCAACAGGACGCCTGGTTGTTCGTCATGCCAGGAGCGTACGCTTGAACTCCTGGGAACGCGGTTGTTGACATCTTAGGAGATGGGAGTGTCCCATCCACAGTCCTAATTAAGATGTATATGAAAGCTAACACTTGGTCATGGGAACGTTGAAATAATCATCCTGGTTTATGTTCACGGTGACTTAAGTGAGTAAGCCCTAATCATGGTACGGAAAAGACCTCTTGAACATCACATAACGACGTCCAGCTTTCCGTACACACATCACATACTTCACGTGAAACGTCTCGTTGGGCCGTCGATACAGCCCATTCCATGCATCATTTGAAAAGCGGTAAAATCGCCTCCAGTGAGATAATGTCCACTTTGTGCGTTATTTGGTGCACCCTTATGTGCCGCTGCGAGCAAAGACCATCTGTGAGATACGCGACGCTAAATGTCGATTGCATGTAGCTTCTTTCGCAGTATTCCCTTGGATACTGATTGACGTAGACCTGTATTCACTGGCAGCTGTAATTTCTGTTGGGCTTCAATCTGATACAAGAGGTTAAACACGCATCTGCTCCAAAATTAAGTGACTTGCGAAGCATCTCACATTTCACATGCGCAAAGCCTGCTTGCCCCTTCTCTTTTCAAACAGCTGATTATTTGTGACAACAAAGAATATACAGGACACTGATGCTCTTTTCAAGCGCAGAAATTTAAGCTGTTTTCTCAGGTACCTGCGTAGCCGCACACTAGGAAATAGCCACATATTTATTTCGTTTTTCGTTTTACAATGAGACGGGCACGCCTTGTTGCGCTAATTCCATACTGTCGACTAACACGACATGACGGTGGACGGCCGCGAGGTAGTCTGGTAACAGACCTACAAAACCTACATCGTAACGAGGCGACCAGAGTCTTTTTCTTTGCGGGGATGACTAATGTTTGGTTGATGAACTTCTGTTTTAACTTTAAAGAGGTCGTTATGTAAGGAAGATAAACTCAACAAACGCATGTAAACAGCTCTTCTCGGTGTTTATAAAACCACTGCTGTAGCGATGTATGACAACAACAAGCCCTTACAGTGGAGTGTGCTATGATGTTTCCAACTGCCCAGCGTGCTTCTTGATCCATCGCGCGACTGCTACGGTCGTAGGTTCGAATCCTGCCTCGGGTATGGATGTGTGTGATGTCCTTAGGTTAGTTAGGTTTAAGTAGTTCTAAGTTCTAGGGGACTGATGACCACAGTAGTTAAGTCCCATAGTGCTCAGAGCCATTTGAACCCATTTTTTTGATCCATCGCCTATAGTTTAGAAGTAGGTGCACGTGTGTGTATTTCTCCTTAGTTAATGTTATCTAAAGTATAAATTCGATAACACCTCAAAACTCCTCGCTCCAGTCCTTATCGATTTATTTTAGATAATTTTTGAAAATTATCATTCAGAGTTTCGATAACTTTTTCAGATGATGGTTATAACCGGTACTGCGAAGTGCTCTTTGTTCGGTGTGCGCAACTGAACATTTCTCAATCATTCGCAGATATCTGGTTCCTGATGGTTGTCTCGTGAATCTAACTGCACTCATCCTGAACGAGATTCCATTACGATGTTGCATCATTTCACTTGGTATGCCTCCTTACGCACACCGGGATACACTATTGTCGATCACAATTTTGAACATGAAGTCTCGTTCCGCTCTCAAGTTAAATTTCAACATCGTTCCTAATTGACCAATTTTTTTTCGGTCACTAAACATTTCGATCACCACTATTTCTCGCTTTTAATTATTTTTTTTTATTTTTTGTTCTTTTTAACCTCTGTTGTATGAGGAGAGCGACGTCTTTGGGATCCAGCCCATTATGGAGACTCGGTTCTGTTCTGTCAAATACTAAATACCAGTTGGCGTGTGTGTCTGTCGAAAGGCTCCGTTTTCTTGGGAGCGCCTTTCACAAATCGCGCACCCGCATGCCACACGTAAGTCACTTTTCAACTCACAGACGATCAATCACAGGGCGACTGTCTCTTGGAGCGTTACGTAATTATAAATAGGAAAGGGCACGTGTCACACATGGGAACACCAGAGCTTTGACCGGTGCCTGCCCGCCAACGTATTGAGCTCATGTTATTCAGAAGGACGCCTCATGCAGCTTTAAACAAAACAGCTCGCCAGAGCAGAAGTTATTTAGACTCTCATTTTTGTGTCTGATGTGAATTCACTTAGCCAGCAACTTTCAGCATAATGGTGAGATCACGACAAGCTGCAAACATTTTGCTTGTATTCAGATGCTTGGAAATCTGTAGAGTGTTGGGTTACGTAAAATCGTGTGTTTTTCGCCTTATATTTGCATTCGTACTTGCCGGGGGAAATGTTGTGGCTTTGTACTCGCTTTTGATCTCGTTCAAACACGTGCTGGTCGGTATCCGTTTCTGAGTCAAACATCTGTAAATTCAGTTGACTTTAGTTGACATCGTAAGGATGTTCTTCAACAGTTTATAAATTTATTTCGGGGTATTTTAGCGCCATATTGTTCAGAGAGGGTGTTAAATGTTCTAAACGATGTTTGTCTTTTTCATAACTATTCACCTTGTACTCCTGTACACCTGTTTGAGCTTATTTTTTTCATTATATTACACCTTTCCTTTCTCAACAAACTTCCCCACGTGCACCTTACCGCCAAGAGTTAATAAGTGAGATTTGCTTTCTACAAAACGTGTCCATTTACGTAGTTTATAACTGCTCATTGGCTATGCTACATATCCTTACAACAGTTGCATTTACCTCCTGTAATAACTTTTCAGCAGTTCAGGCAATGTGCCGCTAATTCAGTTCCTTGAGTAATTCGGCGGTAGAGACGGTGTCTTCATAAATGATTGCTTGTATCATACAAGATCTCCATCTTCAAGTCATTAGGTAGTATAAGTAACAAGTGGAGGAAAACACACTTCCGCTGCCCAAACTGATCCTATAACATCCAGTTTAATACATACTGAGACAATAAAGAATGAGATTTCCAGTCGATGTGCTAATAAAAATTTAATTTTGTTAGTTCTGCGTAATCCGAATCCCAGTTTCAAAAGGAGCGACAGTTTCAAAAGGAGCGGCAGGGACATTGAGTTTGAATGTTTGTTTGTGTGTGTGTGTGTGTGTGTGTGTGTGTGTGTGTGTGTGTGTGTGTGTGTGTGTGTGAGGAGGGGGGAGGGGGTGGAGTGTAGGGTGTGTTAGTAGCTGAGGGAAATGTTGACTGTTCGAGTGATGACCTGTAGGCTTTTCAGGCAGGCGTGAGGGACTGTGGGGGGCATAGGAACTCCAAATTGGAAATTTATGTGGGGAGGGGGGCCTCCTGATTATTTTTCACTTTTCAAGGTGTAGGGAGGATTGTTTAAGATAAGATTTATAACAGATTGTGGCAAAGTGGCCGGCATGGAGCTCATTGACACTGAGCAGAGTGGGGGGTCCGGCGGGCGGAGTTGCAACTGTGTACGAGGCGTATTCGGGAAGTAAGGTCCGATCAGTCGCGAAATGGAAACCACTGTGAAAATCAAAAATATTTTATTTGCAGACTTAGCTACAACTTCCAGCTAATTACCCACATAGTCGCCGATCCGACTTAGACGTTCATCGTAGGGTCGTACCAACTTTCCAATACCCTTGTCATAGAAGACAGCCGACATTGGTTTCCGCCGATTCTCTATGCTGGCCTTCAGCTCGTTGTTTGTGCCAAACTGTTGTCTTCATAGCTAGCGGCTCATGTGAGCAGAGATCAAACTCAGAGGGAGCCAATTACGGGCTGTATTGTGGGTAATCAAACAAATCCAACTGAAAACGCTGCAGGAGAGTCTTCATTACCCCTGCAGAGTGTGGCTGAGAATTGTCTTGAAGAAGGAAACGCTTGACAATTAAGTGATGTGGATCGCATGGCTTCAGGCGAAATTTCTCACTAGGCCCTCGTACTTGGCGAGAGACACTATTTTCTAGGCATCTTTATGTGCTCACTGTGCGCCCAGAACTGAAGGAAGCGGTGTGACGCCATCGACGGGCGTGCTAGAGACACTGCCCAACACAGCTGTCCAAAGCTTCGTCGGATTTTCACAGTGGTTTCCAATTCGCAACCGATCGGACCTTACTTTCCGAATATGGCTCGTATACTTGGATTGAAGCTTCCAGCCGAGGGCAGACTGGACCCCATTACAACCTCCATCGCAACACGGTATTTATTTTACTCTATAGTCTTTATAGCTCCTGGAGTACGTAGACCAACAGCTTAACACCCACTTCTCCTAAGCCGTACCTGTACAGTCAGCAGCATAAGATTTAGGAGAAACTGCTAGCTCCGTATTCTTCTTCTGTAGAACGCCGTCATATGATATTGTCCACTTATAAATTAACCGATACGTTTCAGATCACGTTTTACAAAAGCCTATTAAAACCTGCAATTGATCTACGTCGAAAGCGCTCTTTCTTAATCATTGACAGTCTGCAAATGATTTGCTGTGCATTCCACTGTTGCAGGCCTGTAATTCACATATTTTCTTGTAATTTCACTACAGTGCGAAAAACTGACGGCCTATCAATCAAGATAGAAGTTCAAATTGATCGCGCTTTAATTCAAAGAGAACTTATACTTGTGTCATCCAATAAATTTTCCCTTTCAAACTATCACAATCAAGGTACTGAAATTATTCCATCAATAACTTGGGCCAGATTCACGTAAGTAGTGGCCTGGCTGAACGACGATGTCCCAGCCGCGGTATGGTATTGTACATAACGCAGACACGGCATTCACATGGAAATATATGCCGGCAAATTGTTGCAAGGCCGGTTTACAACGACGCAGATAAATCCTGTATTGTAGTAGCCCGGATGAGAAGCTTCCACGCTTCCGGCATACATTGTTTCCCCTGTACGCAGTGCGCCTCACGCAAGTATTATCACGCAGATCGCAACGACAATAAGACGAAGGATAGTTTGTTCTGCTCGTATGCACTGTTTCCGACATGTACCCAACCTTCCATTGGGTTGTCGTGTCGGTCTTTCCCCATGTCTTGCAATCCAGCAACGACTTCTTCATTCAGTTTTGTTAGTCATTATTACGAAAAACATTCCGGCCTTTTACCTAGTCCATTTTCCGTTTCCACATCTCTGCTATTGTTTATCAACACGTGTCTCTCCGTTAACGATAGGCAACCTTGCAGATTTATTTTCGCATTAAAAGTTCTTGTCTCACAAGCAAACGTCTAACACACTGACTACACTTTCCTTATGAGACATCACGGGAACTGAGTTTCAAAAACACTACCTATCAAATGCACTCCAGGCCGTTATTACTTGTCCGCTTATTTCTTTTCCCATTTATCCATTCCTTTTCTCAACAACCTAAATACAAAACTCATAAAAATCTTTGATAATCTGTACTGTTTTCTTTTCGATATGTTCATAGTACATCACTTCAGGTTTATTATTTATTTTAGTCATACCATACCCGATTTTCAGACCTCCTTACAAATATTAGAAATGCGGAGTTTCTTAGAACGACTATTTCATTTCTCACAATTTCATTTGTGCTGATGGAGACAATAGCATAATCGTATGCATCCTTCAGTACACTCACAAAGGTTTGATTATGAAGCTTTCTCTAAATACATGAATGTCATACGAGATTGTAATTCAAGCTTGCTGTATTGTACAATTTCATTCACATCTTCCGAGCTGTGCGCAGCGTAATGTCCACATTATAAGCCAGTTTCTTCCTTTGCTTGGTTAAGACGGGAAGTTTTTCCTATGCAACAGGTAAAAACTTTAGAAGATGCCTAGACCGCTACAAAAAGAAGGCTTATACGTCTGTGGTTTTTCCATCGCCTTTGCTATGACAGAGAGTATTTGCACCGTTGTTCCAGTTTTAGACTAATGACTTCATCCTTAGACATTCCCTAAATAGTTTTTCGTGTTCCTTTTGTATAACTTTTCTCCCTGTTTTAATGATCTCCATTCAGCCAGCTAGAGCGCCTTCCCTCTCTCCATACCTTGAATGGCTTCATACAATGTGTCGGGCACTACTTCGCTAATGTCAGTTTTTCCTCACGGTCCGTCCGTGTTTCTGATTCATCTCCGAACCAAACAAGTACTCATGAAGCCTTGAAATGTTTTAACGGTTTTCTCACTGTTACTATTTATTGTACAATCAGCTGTTATAAATAATAAAATTTGGTGTCTACCCAAGATAACCATCATCAGTCATCTGTTTGCTTTTCATACTCTTAATGTATGCAGTTATCTCTGTTACCATATGTTCATTCTAACTTATGACATTTTCACCATAACATAATTCGACCAACTAAAGTACATAACGGCCTGCTGAAACGTCCTGATAGTGATTTCATATGAAGTTGTCGAAAGCTTGATACTGATTACAAATCAGGCGCGGCAAAAGCTCCGTAAAGCATTTAATCAAGATTGTTAATGTGAAAACTACATTCATAAATTATAGAAGGCTTTTACGATTAATTCTTTTTCAATGAGGTAATTTTATCGCCTTCTTGTTACCGTTTGTCTCAAACTATTTACCTGTTGCAAAGTCTCTTCCATTGTGTACAACTACAGCAAACTACATACACTTGCACATGATTATTGTAATCAGGCCTTGGTCTGCCTCTATAGTTTTTACGCCCACACTTCTCTCCATTACAAAACAGACTATTCCTTGATGTCTTAGGATGTGTCCTACCAATAGATCCCTTCTTTTAGTCGCATAGGAGACATACTGAGCACTCGTCTTAGATTGTTTGCAGATGACGCTGTCATATGCCGCCTAGTAAAATCATCAGATGACCAAAACGAATTGCAAAATGATTTTGATAAGATATCTGCATGATGCGAAAAGTGGCAATTGGCCCTGAATAAAGAAAAGTGTGAAGTTATTCACATGAGTACTAAAAGAAATCCGCTAAATTTCGTTTATGTAATGAGTCAAACAAATCTTAAGGCTGAAAGTTCAACTAAACACTTGGGGATTACAATTACAAATAACCTAAATTGGAAGGATCACGTGGATATTGTTGTGGGTAGATCAACCAAAGACTGCGATTCATTGTCAGGAAACTTGGATGGTGCCACAGGTCTGCTAAAGAGACTGCTTACTTGCTCGCCCTATTCTGGAGTATTGCTGTACGGTGTGGGATCCGTATCAGGTGGAACTGACGGTTGACATCGAAAAAATACGAAGAAGGGCAGCTCGTTTTGTACCATCGCGAAATAGAGGGTATAGCGTCACAGACGTGATATGTGAATTGCAATGGCAATCATTAAAACAAAATCGTTTTTCGTTGCGACGAGATCTTCTTATGAAATTTCAGTCACCATTTTTCTCGTCCAATTGCGAAGCCGTTTTATTGGCTCTCACCAACAAAGGGAGAAATGACCATAACGATAAAACAAGAGCAATCAAGGCTCGCGCAGAGAAAGTGCTCGTTTCTCCCGCGTGCTGTTCGAGAGTGGAACAGTAAAGAGACAGCTGGAAGATGGTTCATTGAACCCGCTGCCAGGCACTTCATTGTGAATAGCAGAGTAATCTCGTAGATATATATATGTAGATGTAGGGCATGGTGGAAGTGGCAACAAAACGACTATTCACGTTGATGTGTAGAATATATGAGTCTGGCGATATACCATCTGACTTTTGGAAAAGCATCATCCACACAATTCGGAAGACGGCAAGAGCTGACAAGTGCGAGAATTATCGCACAATCAGCTAAACAGCTGCTTATAAGAATAATATACAGAAGAATGGAAAAGAAAATTGAGAATGCGCTAGGTGACGATCAGCTTGGCTTTAGGAAAAGTAAAGGGACGAGAGAGGCAATTCTGACGTTACGGCAAATAATGGAAGCAAGGCTAACGAAAAATCAACACACTTTCATGGGATTTGTCGACCTGGAATAAGCGTTCGACAATATAAAATGGTGCAAGCTGTTCGAAATTCTGAAAAAAGTTGGGGTAAGCTATAGGGAGAGACGGGTCATATACAATATGTACAACAACGAAGAGGGAATAATAAGAGTGGACGATCAAGAACGATGTGCTCGTATTAAGAAGGGTGTAAGACAAGGCTGTAGCCTTTCGCCCCTACTCTTCAATCTGTACATCGAGGAAGCAATGATGGAAATAAAAGAAAGGTTCAGGAGTGAAATTAAAATATAAGGTGAAAGGATATCAATGATACGATTCGCTGATGACATTGCTATCCTGAGTGAAAGTGAAGAAGAATTAAATGATCTGCTGAACGGAATGAACAGTCTAATGAGTACACAGTATGGTTTGAGAGTAAATCGGAGAAAGAAGAAGGTAATGAGAAGTAGTAGAAATGAGAACAGCGAGAAACTTAACATCAGGATTGATGGTCACGAAGCCAATGAAGTTAGGGATTCTGCTACCTAGGCAGGAAAACAACCAATGACGGACGGAGCAAGGAGGACATCAAAAGCAGACTCGCTATGGCAAAAAAGGCATTTCTGGCCAAGAGAAGTCTACTAATATCAAATCCCGGCCTTAATTTGAGGAAGAAATTTCTGAAGATGTACGTCTGGAGTACAGCATTGTATGGTAGTGAAACATAGACTGTGGGAAAACCGGAACAGAAGAGAATCGAAGCATTTGAGATGTGGTGCTACAGACGAATGTTGAAAATTAGGTGGACTGATACGGTAAGGAATGAGGAGGTTCTACGCAGAATCGGAGAGGAAAGGAATAAGTGGAAAACAATGATAAGGAGAAGGGACAGGATCATAGGACATCTGCTACGACATGAGGGAATGACTTCCATTGTACTAAAGAGAGCTGTAGAGGGCAAAAACTGTAGAGGAAGACAGAGATTGGAATACGTCAAGCAAATAACTGAGGACGTATTTCATCCTCATTTGTTATTCGATCCTCCTCCTAATTATGAACACTGTTTTAGGACACCGCATTTCAGAAGATCCTATTCGCTTCTTACTTGAACTGTTTATCGTCCACATTTCACTTCTGAACAAGACTACAGACCTGAAAAATATCTTCTGAAAAGATTTCCTAACGCATCAATTTATATTAGTTGTTAACAGATTCTCTTTTCTTCAGAAATGTTTTCTTCTGATTCCTTGTCTTCTTTTTATATCCTATCTACTTTGACCATCATCTGTTAGTTTGCTGCTCGAGTAGCAAATCTCGTCTGCCACTTTTAATGTCTTATTTCCAATCTAACTCCTGCTCCATCGCCTGATTTAATTCCACTGCATTCCATTAATTTTAGTTTTGTTGATATTAAGCCTGTAAAAATTTTCAAGACACTGTGAATTCCTTTCAAATGCTTTTTCCAATCCTTTGCCTGTTCAATGTCATCGGCAAAACCACAAACGTTTTATTTCTTATATTCGAATTTCAATTCCCACTCCAAATTTCCCCTTGGTTTCATTTCCTGCTTGATAAATTTTTTAACAGATTTAATAATATTAGGGAGAGACCACAGTCCTGTCTCACTTCCTTCTCAACTACTTCCTTGCCGGCCGCGGTGGTCTAGCGGTTCTAGGCGCTCAGTCCGGAACCGCGCGACTGCTACGGTCGCAGGTTCGAATCCTGCCTCGGGCATGGATGTGTGTGATGTCCTTAGGTTAGTTAGGTGTAAGTAGTTCTAAGTTCTAGGGAACTGATGACCACAGATGTGAAGTCCCATAGTGCTCAGAGCCATTTGAACCATTTGAACCAACTACTTCCTTCCTTTCATGCCCGCTGACTCTTATTACTGCGGTGTTTGTGCACAAATTGTAGATAATTTTTCACTCCCTGTTTTTTATCCCTGCTGCCTTCAGTTTTTCCAATAGTATTTTGCAATGAACATTGATAAATGCTGTCTTTAAATCTGCAAAGTCTATGAACGTAGGTTCACCCGCATTTAGGAAATCGTCTGGTCAGTATGATGTTGTGTGTTCCTACGTTTCTTCAGAACCCAGAGTGATGTCAGAGACAGTCTACCAATTTTTACTTTCTTCTGTAGTTAATTCGTGCCAACATTTTGCAGCCATGACTCATCAAGCTCATGATTCTGTAACATTTGCCCTTATCGACACATTCCTTCTTTGAAATAGGAATTATTACTTTCTTCCACAAATCTGAGGGTATTCCACCTATCTTATACCATATATCTTGTATACAAAGTCGAATACTTCTGTTATGGCTGACTGCCTCAAGGAGAACAGTAATTTTCAGATTATGTTTGTGCGTCGGAGTTTGTTTCGACCTAGCCTTTCACATATATTTCAAATTTTTCGCGCACTATCACATCTCCCACTTCATCTTCATTTACTTCTTCCACTCATCCTCTAATCATGACTTCAAATTGATTTTTCTTATATTGACTCCTGTAAGTATACTTTCAATTTTCCAGCCACCCCTTCTTTGCTTAACCTCTGGTCTCTTAATATTCTTTTAAGTGCCTTTCTTTCCTCCAAACGTCCTTTTAAGTTTTTATGCTCTGATCTATCTTTCCCATAGCAATATGTGTTTCTGCAGCCTCTTCTTTTTTCGTCTATCCATACCTAGTTTGCTGGTTTACAATAACTGCAACTTCATATTTCAGAAGTCAGTAATCTCTCTACCTACTTTATTTGGTGCATAGTAATATGTCTTCCTGTCTACAGTTAGATTAAATATCTAATGCGTGTTGAAAAATTCCTATTGGACTTTATCTTATTACCAATTTGATCTGTTGATACCTTCAGTTCTTTCGCCTATAATATTCGTCTTCTGCTGTGTTCCGCGCCGCTATTTCAGTCAGTCATTGCCTCGTCATTCGTTTAGAACTATGAAGAACCTCATGATCTTTCAATTTATACAGGTTCTATCTTTCTAATTTATACCTTTCTGCAATTTGTTCAGTTTTAATCGGCAGTTACTCCATACATATTGTACGTATGTTCCACACCTACTCCTATACAACTGAATCATTTCGACCAGACTTAGTACACATAAAATATCGAGGTAAAGGTGTGGGGGTTAAAAAGAAGAGTAGCTCACGACGCGCAAATAGCCAGACTATATTCACACAGTATTTGAGAATGAGAGCACTTAGTCACTTGGAACTTTACGCACAATTTCACACCCTTACGAGTCTTTTCTCGCTGACACCACCCGCAACATGATGAAAAGGAACAAGTCTATCTCTTACTACATTTTTGTTGTTCATGCAGTAAACTGCCACATCACCAAAGACGTTTTAACTTATTACTTCATTAACACTAACCTTATTCGCAACACATTTCGCAAACAGTATCCAGATGTACCATTGGATGTATCTGCAAAATTATAGCAGGGTGAAAAATATATTTCAGGAGATATGACGTCATAAACATTGAATTTAGTGGAAACGAAACAGCAGGATGAAACTCGATAGTTCGGACGAATTGTATGTAAAATGTCTGTTAACCATGTGAAATGTATGTGAGATGTATGTGACACGTGTGTTCGTAGTGTTTTCCGCATATTCCTTTTCTCTCCGATTCTGCGCTGAACATCCTCATTGCCGGCCGCGGTGGTCGTGCGGTTCTAGTGCTGCAGTTCGGAACCGCGGGACTCCTACAGTCGCAGGTTTGAATCCTGCCTCGGGCATGGATGTGTGTGATGTCCTTAGGTTAGTTAGGTTTAAGTAGTTCTAAGTTCTAGGGGACTGATGACCACAGATGTTAAGTCCCATAGTGCTCAGAGCCATTTGAATTTGAACATCCTCATTCCTCATCCTATCGGTCCACCTTATCTTTAAACATTCGTCTATACCACCACATCACAAATGCTTCGATACTCTTCTGTTCCGGTTTTCCCACTGTCCACATTTCACTGCTGTACAATGCTGCACTCCAGACGTACAGTCTTTGCCTATTGATTCATCCTGACAAACCTCTTAAACTTCAGCCTACTCTTTATCACTACTGTAATGTGATCTTGGGCTATATCTGATTCTGTGTACGCCTTACATTCCAGTATCTATTTCGGAATCACCGTCTGTCCATGGTGTAATCTAACTGAAATCTTCTCGTATCTCCAGACCTTTACTAAGTATATCTCCTCCTCTTGGGATTCTTGAACAGAGTACTGCTTTTACCATCTGAAATTTATTACAGAAGTCAGTTAGTCTTTCTCCTTTCTCCTTCCCCTACAACCACATTCCTATCCCCCATCATTATTAGATTTTCATCTGCCTTTATGTACTGCGTTACCAGTTCAGTATCCTCATATGCTTTCTCTATCTCTTCATCCTCGGCTTGAGGCGTTGGCAAAAATACCTAACCTATCGCTCTTGGTGTTGGTTTGCTGTCAATTCTGATGAGAACAACCCTGTCACTGAATCATTCACAGTAACATACTCTCTGCAATATCTTCCTATTCATAACGAATTTCACTCCCCTTATACTATTTTCTACTGATTTTGGTATTACCTCATACTAATCTGACCAGAAACGCTCGTCTTCTTTCCACTTAACTTCACTCACGAACCCCATATCTAGACCGAGCCTTTGCATTTCCATGTTAAGATTTTCTATCTCTTCTACTGCGTTCAAACTTCTGACATTCCGCGCCACGATTCGTAGCAAGTAATTCGTTACCATTACATAATGTATGAGAAACCTTCCGTTGTGTCCTGCTCTCTTGCACGTCTACAAACTTCTTTCATTATTTTTGAACCTTGTGTTAGCAATAATTCTATAGTTCAAAATTCAACAATGTGGCGTTTTTTCATTCCTCCCCCTCCAGCCCAACTTCTTCTATATTTTGTGGCTTTTAAGTTTTGACTTTTCTAGCTGTATGACTGTCCACGTTGTGTAACTTCATAGTCATTAAGGACTGTATGTCACCATTAGTGGCATTTCAAATGACGCTTCTGTGTTTAGAGTCCCTAATTGTACGATTACGTACATTTGCAATCAGTCCCTATGAACACTGCCCGTCTGAGCTTCTATATGTGATTACTGTATTACCGTAAAATTCTCATCTGCATCTTTGTACTTATAATCTAAAAGCTTTACACAACCTTTGAAGTAAATGATATCGGTATGTGTGTCAATCATAATAGCATTTTGCTGAATGGAATCTGAACCTTAGATTCTCAGTGTTCCCTAAATGCACAAAACAATATTAAAATTTGGACCTAAATAATGTCATGGGTTTCCTGTGCGACAACAGATGGCTGGGCTCAGCTGATCAATGCAATTACAGTATTCAGGATGCTAGCAGTGTTGTGTAAATAAATCTTGCAGAGTGCAATACGAGAGTGCTAAGCGCAAACAGATCTCATTATCACTCAGATTCGAGAGGTGCAATGTGAGTCCAAACAGTTTTATTTTACAAACATTTGAACAGCAAATGGGATATGCAGTCTCAACGACGAATAACTTGAAAGTTATCTCTTTAGGCTAAATTTTCATGAAACAAGTACTTTGAACTCAATTTACATTCAGTGAAACTTCCAGGCAGATTAAAACTGTGTGCCGGACTGAGACTCGAACTCGGGACGTTTGCCTTTCGCGGGCGAGTGCTCTACCAACTGAGCTACCCGTGCACGACTCATGCCCCGTCCTCACAGCTTTAATTCCGCCAGTACCTCGTCTCCTACCTTCCAAACTTCACAGAAGCTCTCCTGCTAACCTTGTAGAACCAGCACTCCTGGAAGAAAGGATATTGCGGAGACATGGCTTAGCCACGGCCTGGGGGATGTTTTAGAATGAAATTTTCACTCTACAGCGGAGTGTGCCGGAATTAAAGCTGTGAGGACGGGGCGTGAGTCGTGCACGGGTAGCTCAGTTGGTAGAGCACTTGCCTGCGAAAGGCAAAGGTCCCGAGTTCGAGTCTCGGCCGGGCACATAGTTTCAATCTGCCAGGGAGTTTCATATCAGCGCACACTCCGCTGTAGAGTGAAAATTTCATTCTACATTCAGTGCTTTGAAAGAAAAAGGGGTAGAAAGTGATTTGGTTCCTTCCTGAGCTTATTCATATTATTAAGTAGTTAAACCGAAAAGCTATTGAAAATGCAAAGCCAAAAACGCTCCGTAAACACGACATTCTACTTGCTCGAATGTTAGCGCAAGCAAATTCGTAGCCAGATGTTACCTTATTTTATATCTTTCAAGCTTAACCAACAGCATTTCGACTATTCCGACCGACGCTCGAAACAGAAGTCCTCCCCAGCGGATATGCTACTCAACAGTGTCATCAACTTTGGAATGCAGATAGTCTCATTAATGTATGTGTTCAGGAAAGGTGTTCTCTGTGGCAAATATAACAACAAAACTATCACTTCTCATAATGCAGAAACCCTACAGTATATTTCTCGTCGTCCTATTACTGAATTCCAGTCATCCATCACAATTAAATCTTCCCTTTCCTTACTATATAAATACTTCTAATTCCATCATATATTCATTCAATATATTCACAACCTGTGAAGCTAGTTCGCATGTAGGCTTATGCTACTGTGTTTGGTATTCGATTCATGTCCGTCTTAGCTACTATAGGGTTTTCACTAAGCTTTTCATAGTAGTTTACATCAATTCCTACTTTCTTATTCATTAATGAGACTAATTTCGCAATACTCGTATTAGATTTCGTGTTGATAGCCCCTTACTGGCCTGACCAGCAGTCCTGTTCTTCTTTCCACCATCGCTAATTCGCACTACTTCTGACTTCAACCAATCAATTACCTTTTTTTTAAAAAAAATCTTTAAGCTACCTATCTGATTGAGAGGTTTAATATTTCACGCTTCGATGGGAAGAACTCCAGTTTTGTTTCTCTCGATCACAGTATCCTCCTGAATGGTCACTTCCTTGAAATCCGAATGAGAAAGTATGTTACCTCCCGAATATTTTACTCGGAATGATGCCATCATCATTAATCTACACAATAGGCCTGCATGTCTTCGGGAAATACAGCGGATGTACACTGAGCAACACAATTATAGGGACACTAATTCGATACCGCGTTATTATCTCCCATTCCGATGCAGAACTTTCAAGTTTGGTTCAAAGGTGCCTACAATGTTATTTTGTAAATGAGCAAATGTATGACGCCGAATGCAATCACACTCGAGCTCAAATAGCAAGTTTTCCACACATGCGAAGAAAGGTCAGATCTGGATTAATGAAGTCGGACTGGCACCACATTTTGCCACAATTCTACCCAGCACCACCGTAGACCTGTCACATGATAGTAAGGTCATCGTAGCACCTCTTAGCCATATTACACCCCTTCTTTTGAGGCCTCTGCGATTGAGGTCGAAAACCCGATACCCAGCGACTAAATTATGCAGCTTTCTCATGAGTGTCGGCGGAGAACATTTCAGATACACCACGTCTTAGTACCGACACGAAAATGCTTCAGGAGGCGCGACAAAAAGTGTTAATGAAAACGATCTTTCCCTTTGGGCCTCTTCTTCGCGAGTGCTGACACCATTCTACTTGAAGCCTCGTCGACTCCGAGTGCAACGTCACAGGGCGCCACGCTTTCGCACCAGTGGAGAGCAAGGTTAGAGACACGTTTAAACAATATTTCAAAGTTCTGTGTCGAAATTAGAGATACTTACGGGGTTTTGAAAAAATAACCCCTTAATCGCTTTGGACAGTGTAGTTTCCCCTTGCTATCAGCCGTTAGCGGTACCTGCGCAACAAGGCCCAGTTGGCTACTCCTACAAGGGCAGTCAATTATTCAGACTGTTACCCTGCTACCACTGCAAAGGCTGCCGCCCCACTTCAGGAAACACTTGTTTCATCTCTCCACTGTTCTTCCCGACGCGGTTACACCTATGCATGTAGAACCCAAATAAGCTATATACCAGTGTGACATGTGTTAATGCTTATATTTTCTTTTTCTCTGGTCCGAGTGAACGCTTGACATTTAAATTTACGTAACATTCCATATTCGAGCTGGTATTCTTCTTTCTATGTTTTTCCAGTGTGATTAGTACGTAGTAACGAAGCTAAAGAGAATGTAGCTACTTGAAAATGGTTTGGTATCAAGGTCTCTACTGCCAGATCTGCAGTGACAGTACCTGCTTCCAGCCGGCCGTAGTGGCCGAGCGGTTCTAACCGCTGCAGTCTGGAACCACGCGACGGCTACGGTCGCAGGTTCGAATTCTGCCTCGGGCATGGATGTGTGTGATGTCCTTAGGTTAGTTAGATTTAAGTAGTTCTATGTTCTAGGGGTCTGATGAGCTCAGAAGTTCCATACTGCTCAGAGCCATTTGGACCATTTGAACCTGCTTCCATCGAGGCTCCTGTTTCAACTACCGTTCATCACATCGCGATATTCTGTGAAGCAGAACAATGGAACGAGTTACGTCCCGTCGATAACGGCGCTACAGTCTGGAACCGCGCGACCGCTAAGGTCGCAGATTCCAATCCTGCATCGGTCATGGTTGTGTGTGATATCCTTAGGTTAGTTAGGTTTAAGTAGTTCTAAGTTCTAGGGGACTGATGACCTCAGAAGTTAAGTCCCACAGTGCTCAGAGCTATTTGAACCATGGAACCTAAACAGAAGCCGCTCAAATAAAATACAATCTAAGACTAAAATCACGACACACCACGAACGATGTATTTGAATGGGACTAAAATCAGTAGATGCGATGTTCAGATAAGCCGCTCAAGTGAAATACAATCTAAGACCAAAATAACGACACTCCATGAACGATATACTTGAATGGGACTAAAATCGATAGACGCGATGTTCACAAAAAATATGCAAACAAAATAATTGCAGTTTCAGAAAAAACGGATAATTTATTCAAAAGAAAGAGCTTCACAGATTCAGCAAGTCAATAACGTGTTGGTCCACAGCTTGTCCTTCCAGTTATTCGGTTTGGTATTGATTGACAGAGTTGTTGAATGTCCTTCGAAGGAATATCGCACCAAATTCTGTCTAACTGGCGCTTTATATCGCTGTTTATCAAGGCTCAGTTCGAAGTGAGACCTATCGCCGAAGACATTTCTACTCCAGTCAATGAAATTTCAGGACGAAGACGTATCTGGAGACGCCCCGGATAGCTGATAGTAACCTGAAGGTCGCCCGACGTACGGCCCGACAACCAGGAGTGATGATGGTCTGGGGTGCCATTTCTTTCCATAGCAGGATCCCTTTGGTTCTCATCCGCGGCACACTTACTGCACAGCGATACGTCGAAGACATACAAATCTCCGTTTAGTGTCCCTTCTTGGTAAGCCAACATGCGCTTATATTTAAGCGAGATAATGTCCGTCCGCATACTCCGAGAGTTACCATTGTTTGTCTTGGCCAGAGACGTCACCGAATCTCCCCAGTTGAGGACGTTTGGGGCATTATGAGCAGGGCGGAACCTTGACCATCTACAGCCCTAATTGGACGGAATTGGGCACGATGTTCCTCTGGAGGACATCCAGAAACACTGTCAGTTAATTCCAAACCGAATAATTGATTGCATGAGGGCCACAAGAGGACCAAATCGTTATTGGCTTGCTCTATTTGTGAAGCTCTTTTTCTTGAATAAATCATCCAGTTTTTCTGATATTGCCATCGTTTGTTTGTCTGTAAATGTACATCACATCTATCATTTTTCGTCTCATTCGGGTAATTCGCACTTGATGATTTTTTTAAAATTTTTATGTTATTTTTTAGTGGAATTCAGTTATAGCAACATACACGTCGGCACAGGGAATCAAAATAGGACGGGATGCATTACACATGGTGTACCGCAGTGAACTGCGACCGCTAACAGGGGTTGAAGTACGCCACAATACAAAACAAAAACCTTTGCAGTACACCTGGGTCCACAAGTGATGCATTTGCGCTCTCTGTAGTTGCGAGTCATCACTCACTTCAGTATCAAATATTGTTCTAGTTTCCACAGCTGTACACTGGGCCGCAAAACTTAAAGATGAGATAAATAGGAGATAAATAGAGTAACATGACGTGTAAACAACAAGGCGAAAATAACTGAAAGTGCGGATGCATGAAGCAAGAGGTTTCCAAGTCGTCCACAGTGAGCTTGATGTTACCTGCCGTGAGTTCAGCGTGACAGTAGCGCCAGATGGGCTGGTCCCACAACACAAAGTAGATATGTGTGTGTGTGTGTGTGTGTGTGTGTGTGTGTGTGTGTGTGTGTGTGTGTGTGTGTCTGTGTGTGTGTGAGTGTGTGTCAGTCAGAGAGCAGTTAGGGTGCACTCTGGATGTATTCGTCATTAGAACGTGGCTCCAATAGGACATCTGGATGTCTTCAAACGAGGAAGAATCATAGAGGGATTGGAAGAAGGACTAAATGTGGGGGGGTATTTCTTACAGCACTGTTCCGCTTGCGTGGGGAGCGTTTCGAACCATAGTTACTGCTTGCCAAAAGACAGATTGTCAATCACGGTCATGTACTGCAATGCATGATCACTACATTGTGCAACATGCAAGAAGGGACACACTTCCAACAGCTTGTGCAATTGAAACGACATTTAACACGAATGCAAGGCATGTAATTGCACGCCGACTGCACAGGGTCGGTGTCTTTCCCCGACGATTAGTGCCTTGTGTTTCGTTGACACCCGGACCTCGGCGGCTCCGTTTGTGGCGGTGCCAAGAGAATAGGGACTAGACGACTGAGGTGTGGGGTGGCGTGCTCTTCTCGGATGACAGCAAATTCAGTCTGAGTAGTGATATGGATATGCCGTCATATAGCGAGAGGTGAGAATACGCAATGCGCCCAAGAACATTGTCGAACACGACCATTTTAAGAGTCCATGGGAAATGCTATGTGGTCGCGTGATGTTACATGGGAGAACTGAGCTAAAAATCTGGAGTACGGTACACGCACCAATCGGTGTTGTTTTGAGTACTCCTTCCGCTGGTGCATCTTTATTGACGACAGTGCGCCGGCCGGGGTGGCCGAGTGGTTCTAGGCCCATCAGTCTGGAAGCGCGTGACCGCTACGGTCGCAGGTTCGAATCCTGCCTCGGGCATGGATGTGTGTGATGTCCTTAGGTTAGTTAGGTTTAAGTAGTTCTAAGTTCTAGGGGACTGATGACAACAGATGTTAAGTCCCATAGTGCTCAGAGCCATTTGAACCATTTTTTTTGGCTCCATAGTGATGTGGACTGCATTTACATGGAATGGACTGTGATCTTTAGACAAACTGAACCGATCATTGACTGGAAATTTTTATGTTCGGCTACCTGGAGACCGTCTCCAGCTATTCATGGACTTAATGCTCCGAAACTAAGATGTCACGTCACAGGGTCACAATTGCTCACCATTGGTTTGAAGAACATTCGGGACAGTTCGAGCGAACGATTTGGCCATCCTGACCGCCTGAAATAAATACTATTGAAGATGTATGGGACATAATCGTGAGGTCAGTTGGTGCACAACACCCTGCAAAGGCAACATTTTTGCAATTAAAGACGACTGTACAGTCAGCATGGCACAATATTTCTGCAGAGGGCTTCCAATGACCTGTATAGTCCATGCTACGTCGAGCTGCTGCCCTACGCCGGACAGTAGGACGTCGGCCACGATATTAGGTGGTTTTCCGCATCTTTGGTCACCTCACTGTAATGTCCAGAGGGCGAAGGCGGTCACTTCAGTGTAATTATTCTTTTTGAATAAAGCAAAATTTCTGTTCGTCTCATTGTGTATTTTCTGCTAGCTTCTGTACTCTACTGTATCGGTTCTTTCAATTTATGGTCAAAGTTTCGTCCAGCTCCGTTATTTGGCAGTGATACATTATGCGATAGGTTAAGGAAAGTCAAACCTACATTCCTAGCAATTGTAGACTTAGAGAAAGATTTGACAATGTTGACTGGAATACTCTCTTTCAAATTCTGAAGGTTGCAGGGGTAAAATACAGGGAGCGGAAAGCTATTTACAATTTGTACAGAAACCAGATGACAGTTATAAGAGTCGAGGGACATGAAAGGGAAGCAGTGGTTGGGAAGGGAGTGAGACAGGGTTGTAGCCTATTCGGAGTAGGTATTAAAATCCATGGAGAAGAAATGAAAACTTTGAGGGGCGCCGATGACATTGTAATTATGTCAGAGACAGCAAAGGACTTGGAAGAGCAGTTGAAAGGAATGGAAAGCTTCTTGAAAGGAGGATATGGAATGCAGTCGAATTAAGTCTGGTGATGCTGAGGGAATTAGATTGGGAAATGAGACACTTAAAGTAGTAAATGAGTTTTGCTATTTGGGGAGCAAAATAACTGATGATGGTCGAAGTAGAGATGATATAAAATGTAGACTGGCAATGGCACGGAAAGCATTTCCGAAGAAGAGAAATTTGTTAACATCGAGTATAGAATTGTCAGGAAGACATTTCTGAAAGTATTTGTATGGAGTGTAGCCACGTATGGAAGTGAAACATGGACGATAAATGGTTTGGATAAGAAGAGAATAGAATCTTTCGAAATGTGGTGCTACAGAAAAATGCTGAAGATTAGATGGGTAGATTACACACCTAATGATGAGGTATTGAATGGAATTGGGGAGGAGTTTGTGGCACAACTTGACTAGAAGAAGGGATCAGTTGGTAGGACATGTTCTGAGGCTTAAAGGGATCATCAATTTAGTATTCGAGGCAGCATGGAAGGTAAAAATCGTAGAGGGAGACCAAGAGATGAATATACTAAGCAGGCTCAGAAGAATGTAGGTTGCAGTAGGTACTGGGAAATGAAGAAGGTTGCACAGGATAGAGTAGCATGGAGAGCTGCATTAAACCAGTCTCTGGACCGAAGACAAAAACAACAACAATAACAACAACAACAACATTATGCGAAAGTCACGTTCTGCGGTTTTGCTCACTCGTGTATTTGAAAGACAAATTAACTGTTAGGTCTACATGTAATTTTCATAATATGTGCTACGTTATGATTCTGTCGCTATTATTTATTATTATTCTTTCGCTTTCGGAACTAGTCAGGACGGTGTTTAAGCTGAAGCATCTCCGTGTCTGCTCAGTCAACACTGAAGCTATGGCGTGTTCCCAAGTGGCTGGTCACGGGGCTCCGTTGGTGATGAAACAGTTTGTGCTCGTAGTGCCGGCACACGGCCAGTCGAGTCATAAGGGGAAGAACGAACGGCGCGGCGGCGGTGTTTGTCCGGTGCTGCGGGCAGCCGGCCGCTCGGCCCGCGCCGCTGAAGACGCGCTTTACGTCGTCGCTGCCGACCCCATCCGCTGGCCGGCCTTTTTTACGATCGGCCCACTTGCGACTGGCCGTAATTCCATTCTCTGTGGTCGCGGGCCGACGGGCCACTGCCCGGAAGCGCTCGGAATACCAGCTTCTACAGCCGTCGACTGCCGTGGCAGACCGCACGGCACCTTTACTAAGGTCCCCTTCAGTGCAACGTAAACAAATGTTCGTTCAGAGTCGACACACTCAATTGGACGACTGTAGTGCACTGCGTACGGTACACCAGAAGTGTGTTTCGATTGAGAGATTCCTAGCAATGAGAACATATCATGCCATTCTTAGAGGAGACAAATCATCACAGGGAAAAGTAACTTCGGATTGTTCCGCCTCCTGGAACTGACTTTAGTAAAGACGATACAGCCGTGCGGGATTAGCCGAGCGGTCTATGGCGCTGCAGTCATGGACTGTGCGGCTGGTCCCGGTGGAGGTTCGAGTCCTCCCTCGAGCATAGGTGTGTGTGTTTGTCCTTAGGATACTTTAGATTAAGTAGTGTGTAAGCTTAGGGGCTGATGACCTTAGCACTTAAGTCCCATAAGATTTCACACACATTTGAAAGACGATAAACGTACGCCAAAAACAGTCACGTATAATTCGCAATGTCGATTGAACGAAAGACGTAATGTTGATTAGCGAGTGTGTGTGATTTCTCAGAAAAAGACACAGAAATTACAAAAACTAGATGGAAAATTTTTTATTTGTCAAAATGTTTCATCTCTTCATCTAGTACCGCTGAACTGGATTGACGCACAGACATGTTGCTCTGTTTGTTCCTCTCAAGGCCTGTAACAATTAACAATGCTTGGTTTATGTTTGAAGATATATACGTTGCTGTAAAAATTAAAATAATAGTCTTTTGTTTTTGTAAAAGTAGCGTCATTTTTTGTGTAGTACAATATTAAGATTAGTGGGCAATTACCACTGTTCGCCGCCTTTAATTTTCTTAAAGATGGCCCACAGAGCCAAATTTTGGTAAAGCAAAGTTTTAAAATCTGAACATCTAATGAAATATTGAGTAATAGTATGTAAGAATTTTGCTTCAACTTTTGCTCATACCAGACTGCGTTCACAGAATATGCTACTTAACAGCAGCTAGAATGGGGGAACCTTACATTACGTTAAATAAATGATATTAAATGTGCCTTTAATTTTCTTAAAGATGGCCCACAGAGCCAAATTTTGGTAAAGCAAAGTTTTGAAATCTGAACATCTAATGAAATATTGAGTAACAGTATGTAAGAATTTTGCTTCAACTTTTGCTCATACCGGGCTGCGTTCACAGAATATGCTACTTAATAGCAGCTAGAATGGGGGAACCTTACATTACGTTAAATAAATGATATTAAATGTGCTTAACCAAATGAAATGTGCATTGTCTATATACATATCCAAGCAGATACCTGGGGAAAATATTAGAGCTCATGTTTCAAAGAATGTGCAGCACCCGGTGTGAAAAAAAAAGGATTGTGTCCTATGGTCTGTAAGGGCATTTAATTGCAATATTGAAACTAATTCTGCTCACAGTTTATTTAAAAGTGAAGTTGTAGGGAAGCAGCCTACTCACGCCATATAGAATTCATATGCTTTCCATTGTGTGCCAGTCTAGTCCGATCTAACTATCTATGACGTCACGTATGTTGTGCAATACCTTAAAAGTAAAGTAAATGATCTGAAAAGTTAATAGCATGTCAGGAGGGTTGCTAAAATAATAACGTTTCAGTTTATTAACTCTAACAGTTTTCCAAATTTGGACATTTTACATAAAAATCATCGGCGAAACAGAAAGGAGCTAGAAACTTCAAAATTTATATTCGGATTCCTTTTTCATTGTAATTTAATGGAAACAGCATACTGGATCTCACAAAGCAATATTTTGGTTGAAATTCATGACTTTCTGGTTTTGCGTCCTAAAAGTACAGAAGCAAGACAGATTAAGTAAGTAATTAGATAAAGCTCGGATCTTTAGATTCAGTAGAACGTAGATTCGCTACAATAACAAAGATGTGAGAAATTTCCAAAAAGTAGCTGTAAAATTATAGCTGTAGCGTCTCTCCAAAGGGCAAGTTCAGAGCTCATCTACTGCCTGCAGTGCAACCAAAGTAATTCTCTCGACCTAGGCGCATCAGAATTTTATTACAAATACTTCCTGTGTGCTGATTGCACTATTAAACTGAGAGCTTCATTGGCCTTCAGCAAATGAAGCAATTAATTATTTAGTAACTTGAAGTGGCGTTGTGCTAGCCCCAGCGGCTGGTCGGGAGGGCAAATTTTGTCGGCTGCACCTTCGGCGGTCCGCAGCGCGGCTATATAAATAAGAGCGCTGCGAGCTAGATTCAGGCCCCATTTCTCTTCTAGATTCGTATCAGCGCGCACTCCGTGTCGGAAGCCCCGTCGCGTCTGTGCAGTTGCAAGGAACAGCCTTGGATGCCGCATTATGTAACTTGGTATGCATGTAACAATGAATTCGCATTGTGGTAAATTGTTAATTGCTGAACGACCTCAGTGATTTATTCTCAGTTTGTGTATGTCGTATTTTCACGTGCCGCCGCAGGACAGACCATCTACCATTACTAGCGTGGCATTTGATGAATATTAACGTCAAATTTTGTAGAGCATTCACTTTGAAAATTTACATCTATAATGGTTATTGAATAGTTTCGTTATCTAGAGGTAATAGGATCTCCACAATAGACTGTGAACAGCTATTATAGTAGAATAGCTGATTGTAGCATTGCTTGGGTAAACATTTGTCTGAAAAGCACCAGTTTGCTATTGTTCTAGAATATTACTTTTATTGCTAACTGGTTTTCGGCTTACAAGGCCATCTTCAGACATTTAAGCAAACTGGTGCTTTTCATTTATTATTATAATGTTGTTCTACCAAGAACCGACGGAAGATTCTGTTAATATGATTTGTCTGAAACTTTATACTATATCGTTTTCAGAACATAGTGAAAATTGTTACAGTAAACTGCATTTTCTATTAATCCCACACATCATCCTATATCCTCAGTGTAATGAGCTTCAATGATCAATAACTTTATGTCTTCATCAGAATGGGCTCAGTAACTTGCCGAGCGGTTCTAGGCGTTTCAGTCTGGATCCGCGTGACCGCTACAGTCACAGGCTCGAATCCTGCCTCGGGCATGGATGTGTGTGTGAAGTCCTTAGGTTAGTTAGGTTTAAGTAGTTCCAAGTTCTAGGGGACTGAAAACCTCAAAAGTTAAGTACCATAGTGTTCAGAGCCATTTGAACCATTTGAACCCAAAGAAAACAGCTGTCGACAGATGTGAAAATTACCGAACTATCAGTTTAATAAGTCACAGCTGCAAAATACTAACACGAATTGTTTGCTGACGAATGGAAAGACTGGTAGAAGCCGACCTCGGGGAGGATCAGTTCGGATTCCGTAGAAATGTTGGAACACGTGGGGCAGTACTGATCCTACGACTTATCTTAGGAGATAGGTTAAGGAAAGGCGAACCTTCGTTTCTTGCATTTGTAGGTTTAGAGAAAGCTTTTGATAATGTTACTGGAATACTCTCTTTCTAATTCTGAAGGTGGCAGGGGTCAAATGCGGGAAGAGAAAGGTTATTTACATTTCGTACAGCAACCAGATGGCAGTTATAAGAGTCGAGGAACATGAAAGGGAAGCAGTGGTTGGGAAGGGAGTGAGACAAGATTGTAGTCTCTCCCCGATGTTATTCAATCTGTATATTGAGCAGTAATGGAAACAAAAGAAAAATTTGGAGTAGGGCTTACAATCCAAGGGGAAGAAATAAAACCTTTGAAGTTTGCCGATGACATTGTAATTCTGTCACTGACAGTAAAGGACTTGGAAGAGCAGTTGAACGGATTAGACAGTGTCTTGAAAGGAAGATATGAGATGAACATCAAGAAAAAGCAAAACGAGGATAATGTTATGTAATCGAATTAAATCAGACGATGGTGAGGATATTAGATTATGAAATGAGACACTTAAAGTAGTCGGTAAGTTTTGCTATTTGGGGTGCAGAACTGATGATGGTAGAAGTTGAGAGGATATAAAATCGACCATGGCAATGATAAGGATAGCGTTTCTGAAGAAGAGAAATCTGTTAACATCGAGAATAGATTTAAGTCTCAGGAAGTCTTTTCTGAAATTATTTGTATGGAGTGTAGTCATGTATGTAAGTGAAACATGGACGATAAATAGTTCAGAGAAGAAGTGAATAGAATCTTTCGAAATGTGGTGCTACAGAAAAATGCTGAAGATTAAATGGGTGGATCACGTAACTAATGAGGAAGCACTAAACAGAACTGGGGAGAAGAGGAATTTGTGGCACAACTTGACTGGAAGAAGGGATCGGTTGGTTGGACATGTTCTCAGGTATCAAAAGATCACCAATTTAGTATTGGAGGGCAGCGTGGAGAGTAAAAACCAAAGAGGGAGACCAAGAGATGAATACACTAAGCAAATTCAGCAAAATGTACATTCCAGTAATTAACTGGAGATGAAGAAGTTTGTGCAGGATAGAGTAGCATGGAAGTTTGCATCAAAGCAGTCTCTGGACTGAAGACCACAACAACAACAGCTTACGGCTGAAGCATAGGTCTATACGTCGAATTTTCAATCAGCGATGGAGTTAACAGATACTGTGCACGATGTCCACTTGCTATGACGAGTCTTACAAATATTATTAGAGAGAAACAGTACGTAGTTGTAAACGGTTCATCCATGTTGTGACATGGGTTTTAGGTAGAGGATCGGGTCGGCAGCTTTCGTGTAGTTGTATGTATCAAATGGCTCTACTTCCTTTACTTTTAATTTTTTTAATAACTCAAGTCTGCAACAACACATCACAATTATCGTGTCGTTGACACACAGGAACCTACCCAACAGCATGTGGAATGGTTGCTGTTCTGTAGAATATCATATGGGGTTCACTATTTCTGTCATTTGACAAATTTATTTTCATCTTTTACCTGTCGCCGTAGCCATCATCTGCAGTGAGAGAGGGAAATCATGCACAGAGCTCGTAACCAACTCTAAATCATGTAAACCGTGACTTGAATATTATCTTACTTCAACTATTTGTCTATAGTATCTTCTCACGTCGAGACTGGAAAGCAACGAGCATGGGAAACCCCTTACAGACAGTCCTCAGCATGGGAGAGACCAGTGGTCTAGCTTACCGACCTGTCCCACAAGCTAACGTGCTCCGAATCAAGTTATACGTGCAGGTCAGCATGGGGATATACTAGGTAGTTAAATAGAAAACTTAAAAAGTATGGAGCTGTTTTCAGTGGGTAAGTTTGTTTCAACCTCACAGTGCTTTTACGTCTTGGTCCGTATGACTGACAGCCTGGGTGACGCCACGAAAGCCGCCAAGCGCCAGGGCGTGTCGTACATGGAATCCCACTGTGGCGCTGGAAATCCCACAGGTTACGGGCGAATCGTAATCCAATAAGCTATCGTTGTGCACTCCATACTTTCAGTAACCGTTCAACGCTTGTGCGATGTATTAGACTCTGGAAATTAAATAAAAACAATGAGTTTATTAAAAATGCGATTTGCGTTTTGGGAGGACTAATAGTGTTCAAAGAACTTTTGAAAATTCCAGGTGATCTATATAGAAGACATCTAAGAAATCCCTTAAAGAATATTCACATTTTCCGATATACAATTTTAAAATAAAAGACAACCGCCTAGTAAACAACAGGAGATGTAATTTACTTACTTTTTCAAATAAATGGAGAATCCTATGTAGTGATGTGTCTTCCTCTTACTAGTATCCCCACCTCACTGTTTATTATTCTGTTCCAAATGTTACAAAAGATATTTTATTAACAATGTATCACTCTCCGAAGTTGCATGATTCAGAATCAAGTTGAGGGTAACTTGCATTACCAGTAATATTGCTGGAGACTGAGTACAAAAATGGTTCAAAAGGCTCTGAGCACTATGGGGCTTAAAATCTGTGGTCATCAGTCCCATAGAACATAGAACTACTTAAACCTAACTAACCTAAGGACTTTACACACATCCATGCCCTAGGCAGGATTCGAACCTGCGACCGTAGCGGTCACGCGGTTCCAGACTGAAGCGCCTAGAACCGCACGGCCACACCGGCCGGCTACTGAGTTCAGTATTTGATCTCCCTGCTCCATTTCTCTAGAGGATAGTTTGATCTACGTGAAATGCACAACACGTATATGAAGGGTTACCAGTCTGCGACAGTATTTCCTACTGTAGATCACTTCGTGAACTGTTAGAGCCGTCACACCGGTACGAAGGCGTAGCACCACGACTGCGAAATCGCTAGAGGCAGGTGCAGGGCGCCTCTAACGTGGAAGCACCACCTCGTGCGGCTCCGTATCGCAGATCGCCTCATGTGTCTAGTAAAGTTTATCACCGTTTCGATGTTATACTACGCAGTGGCGCAACGGGCGAGCCCATTTCGGTTCACTGCTCGTCGACGACATAAACAAACAACGGGATCTGTCTTTCAGTGTACCGGACACCTTCAGTAGACATCGTCACTGTGTAAATGTAAAGTGCGCAACAGTGAAGTTCTACACTGAGTTGGCAACTGGCTTTAAAGTTTTGCCATTCTCAAAGCGTGGCATTTGCTTTCGTTCGTTACCTTCTGAGGACATTTCAGTCGGAATTATGTGGTTCACATTCATTGTGACTGGTGGGGTACTTTATGCAGCGGCCCAGAAAGGAGATACAATCGGAGTGATAAGGATATCGATGTAAAATTGCTAGTAAAGAAGTTACGTATACTGCACACTTTCAACAATACCTGACCAAAAGTATCCAGACAGCTAATAGAAACATTAATACGGGCTTTGTCCACCCGTCGCCTGTATAACGGCTTCAACTCTGTTGGGGACACATTCGATGGGGTGTCTGAATGTCTGTAAACGAATAGTGGCCCATTCTTGCTCAACAGCCGAAGCCAGCGAATGTAGCGACGTTGGACGCTGGGGTCTGGAGAGCAGTCGACGTTATAACTGATCCTATTGTAGACAAACCATTGCCGCACAGATGATGTTTTATAACATTGATATGCTGAACAAACAGTCTTCGTCTCCGAACTGTGCCTCTACTGTACACAGCACAGAGTGCTGTCTAAATTTATTCATATCCTTCCGCATTTAGCGTTTTCTTAGAAGAAATAAGGTACCAACCCTAACTACGAAAAACCATCCCCATTCCTAAGAGCAAGTCCTCGATACTTCACTGTTGACAATATACAGAGGGTTCCACAATTCTAGTCAGTAAACTTCTAGGACTTTTAGAGGGAAGTGATTACATAACATTTTGTGTTGGAACCTATATCCTGAAACGTACCATTTCCGTGCTACAACATTTGAAAACATGTTGGTAAGCGACCACCTTTACGTATTGATTAGGCGTGACTCAGTACATCCTCAGTTTTACAGTTCCACTCATTAATAGCCAAGGAAATAGCTTGTGTACTTGCTAACGGGTTCTCTTCAACGTGGCGCTGTACATCCTCTTCCACTTGGGGTGTGAGGCATGTCCTTGGAGCCCGACAGGAACGCCTGCTGACAGTGAACGTACTATCTCTCTAAGCCGTTGCGTAATTGTGGCGAAAAGAGTACGAGATGCAGTCGGACGATGTGGAGAACGATCTTGATAAAGGCGACGCGCACCTCATCGGTTACCGTGAAGTTCGCAATGCAAAAGAATCGAGTCGGTGTTGCTATAATGCTTACATATACGTGAATGAGGCTCGAACCAGGTCAGGGAGGTATGACTGAGGTCAAACAACGTCAGACGATCCGAAGTAACAACCCTTCCGCCCCCTCCCCCCCCCCCCCCATAGCTACCCTGTTGCATACCTACATAGCAGACATGTTTTCAAACGTCTGTATCATGGAAATGGTACGTTTGTGGACATGGGTTCCTTTTCAACAAATTATGTACTCACTCCCCTCCGCATGTCCTTTAAATTTCTAACGGGAATTTCCGAACTCCCTATATATGATAGCACTATACAGTATACGGTGACAAGTAATGTTGTAAAAGGATCTGAGATAGTCAAACGCTACCATCAGATTGTCGCAGCGTATAGCGTGATTCATCACTCCTGGTAACTCGTTTCCAGTAATGTACGGTCCAGGTGCGTTGTTCTTCATATTACCTCAAGCGTCGCTTACCAGTGGCTAAAGGAATATTTGACTTGACGACTGCATCCCATTCTTTTAACTTCCTACGAACAGTCACTGCGCTTGCTGGACTGCTGTAGTAGTTTGGAGTGATTCGTCCCACAGACTTCATGCGATTTTTTACAATCACTCTCCGCAGTACTTGACCGTCCTTGTCCCTTATTAAATGCGGTCTATCTGGTCTTTATTCACCTGTGGCTGTTCCAAAGTGTTTCTGCATCACAGTCACAACACCTTTACACCATACCACCACAGTCGACTTGGGGCAGCCTTATTTCGTTTGAAGTATCTCTGATGGTACTGTGACTGAAGTGACATCCAGTGACACGTCCACGCTTAAAGTCAGTGAGCTGCAGTTACTGCTTCTCTACTGCCAATTTCACATTTCATAGAGACGTCAGGGTACCTGCGATCAGATAATGTGTTCAGATAATATGCATTGTTTTTGTTAGTGTTGTTTGTGACTGTATGAGGAGTACTAACCATGCATCTCATGCTGCGTGCGGTAACAAGCTATGACCTCATTTAAATGAGTTATGGAATTGTCACATGCTCTCTGCAATAATGCAGAGCTTCTTGCGCAGTTTCCTCGTGGTAACATTGTGTATATCAACACTTACGTAAAAATATCTCCAGATGTTGCCGATAAAGATCCACTGGCGTCCCTTTCTTCTGATATTTGATGCTCTACTCATTCCTATAAAAACTGCAGTAACATCAGTATTTTCTAATTCTAGTGCACATATAAGGATGTTATGATTCTTCTGAGGCGTAACCATACCCATAGAAATTGTACCTAGGTTCTTAGCTTCCTTTCTGGATGAACGATTCATTTCCGAGCATATTAGAAAGAGGAGGGCAAGAAAGGCCGAAAAACGATGCGAAAAATTACGAAGCTTAACCAGACACGATTATAAGCTCCAAATACAGACAATACGACTGTACTTCGAAGCAATTTTAAATGACATTGTGGGCTATTAAGCAAGTGTATGGGCTCACAGGCTGCTATTGGTAACGCTAGCACAAGTAATAAATCCCCTAGTACAACGAGGAGTATATGTCAGGGTTTAAGGGACTATTGCCGGCCTCTGTGGCCGAGCGGTTCTACACGCTCCAGTCTGGAAACGGGCGACGGATACGGTCGCAGATTCGAATACTGTCTCGGGCATGGATGTGTGAGATGTCCTTAGGTTAGTTAGGTTTAACTAGTTCTAAGTTCTAGGGGACTGATGACCTCAGATGTTGAGTCCCATACTGCACAGAGCCATTTGAAACATTTTAAGGGATTATTGGAACCATTTAGCTATTTACTGGCTGAAGAGGAATAACTACCACAAAGGCCAGAAGCTCACTGGAGTGCATGCCAAATAAGGGAACCAATAAGGAACTGGCCGCTGGGGTGGCGCTGAAAGAGAAAAAAGAATCTTCAACTTCTTTTCAAAAACTAACCAAACGAGCCGATTACAGCATCTAAAGCCCTCAAGAGGACAACCTATTTTCAGACTTTCCACGGCCCACATGCCACATGCCGTGTGCCACGTATGAGCTGCTAGCAATCGTGCGGGATCTGGCGGACCCAGTGGAGCACACCCACTGGGCCACGGCTCCAGCTGCTCTGGGCTACTACGAGTGCCCTCTGCCAACGCAATATAGGACGTCTGGCGGCAGCTGCTCAACCCCTCTAACACTTGGAGACTTCTCACTTCGACACCATAGTTTGTGCTGTAGTGCAGGGATCCTCTTCGACATCTACATCTACATCTACTATTATACTCCGCAAGCCACCCCACTGTCATTAGGTCCCTTTCCTCTTCCAGTCGCGTATGGTTCGCGGGAAGAACAACTGCCAGAAAGCCTCCGTGCGCGCTCGAATCTCTCTAATTTTACATTTGTGATCTCCTCTGTAGGTATAAGTAGGGGGAAGCAATATATTCGATACCTCATCCAGAAACGCACCCTCTCGAAACCTGGACACAAGCTACACAGCGATGCAGAACGCCTCTCTTGCAGAGTCTGCCACTTGAGTTTGCTAAACATCTCCGTAACGCTATCACTCTTAACATATAACCCTGTGACGAAAGGCACCGCTCTTCTTTCGATCTTCTATATCTCCTGGTACGGATCCCACACTGAAGAGCAACACTCAAGTTTAGGTCGAACGAGTGTTTTGTAAGCCACCTCCTTCGTTGATGGACTACATTTTCTAAGGGCTCTCACAATGAATCTCAACCTGGCACCTGCCTTACCAGCAATTAATTTTATATGATCATTCCACTTCAAATCGTTCCGTACGCATACTCGCAAATATTTTACAGAAGTAACTGCTACCATTGTTTGTTCCGCTATCATATAATCATACAATAAAGGACCCTTCTTTCTATGTATTCGCAATACATTACATTTGTCTGTGTTAAGGTTCAGTTGCCACTCCGTGCACCAAGTGCCTATCCGCTGCAGATCTTCCTGCATTTCGCTGCAATTTTCTAATGCTGCAACTTCTCTGTATACTACAGCATCATCCGCGAAAAACCGCATGGAACTTCCGACAGTATCTACTAGGTCATTTATATATATTGTAAAAACAATGGTTCCATAACACTCCCCTGTGTCACGCCAGAGGTTACTTTAACGTCTGTAGACTTCTCTCCATTGAGAACAACATGCTGTGTTCTGTTTGCTAAAAACTCTTCAATCTAGCCACACAGCTGGTCTGATATTCCGTAGGCTCTTACTCTGTTTATAAGGCGACAGTGCGGAACTGTATCGAACGCCTTCCGGAAGTCAAGGAAAATAGCATCTACCTGGGAGCCTATATCTGATATTTTCTGGGTTTCATGAACAAATAAAGCGAGTAGGGTCTCACACGATCGCTGTTTCCGGAATCCATGTTGATTCTTACAGAGTATATTCTGGGTTTCCAAAAACGACATGATACGCGAGCAAAAAACATGTTCTAAAATTCTACAACAGATCGATGTCAGAGATATAGGAATTTAGTTTTTCGCATCTGCTCGACGACCCTTCTTGAAAACTGGAACTACCGGTGCTCTTTTCCAATCATTTTGAACCTTCCGTTCCTCTAGAGACTTGCGGTACACGGCTGTTAGAAGGGGGGCAAGTTCTTTCGCTTAATCTGTGTAGAATCGAATTGGTATCCCGTCGGGTCCAGTGGACTTTCTACGTTGAGTGATTTTAGTTTCTTTTCTATTCGTGGACACTTATTTCGATGTCAGACTTTTTTTCGTTACTGCGAGGATTTAGAGAAGGAACTGCACTGCAGTGTTCCTCTGTGAAACAGCTTTGGACAAAGGTGTTAAGTATTTCAGCTTTACGTGTGTCATCCTCTGTTTCAATGCCACTATCAACCCAGAATGTCTGGATATGTTGTTTCGATCCTCTTACTGATTTAACGTAAGACCATAACTTCTTAGAATTTTCTGTCAAGTCGGTACATAGAACTTTACTTTCCAACTCACTGAACGCTCCACGCATAGCCATCCTTACGCTAACTTTGACATCATTTAGGTTCTGTTTGTCTGAGAGGTTTTGGCTGCATTTAAATTTGCAGTGAAGCTCTCTTTGATTTTGCAGTAGTTTCCTAGCTTTTTTGTGGAACCACGGTGGGTTTATCCCGTCCCTCACAGTTTTACTCGGCACGTACCTGTCTAAAACGCATTTTACGATTGCCTGGAACTTTTTCCATAAACTCTCAGCATTGTCAGTGTCGGAACAAAAATTTTCGTTTTGATCTGTTAGGTAGTCTGAAATCTGCCTCCTATTACTCTTACTAAACAGATAAACCTTCCTCACTTTTTTAATATTCCTATTTACTTCCATATTCAGGGACGCTGCAAAGCCCTTATGATCACTGATTCCCTGTTCTGCGCTTACACAGTCGAAAAATTCGGGTCTGTTTGTTATCAGTAGGTCAAAGATGTTATCTCCACGGGTCGGTTCTCCGTTTAGTTACTGGAGCTAATTTTCGGATAGTGCACTCACTATAATGTCACTCGATGCTCTGTCCCTACCACCCGTCCTAAACATCTGAGTGTCCCAGTCTATGTCTGGTAAATTGAAATCTCCCCCTAAGACTATAATATGCTGAGGAAATCTATGTGGAATGTATTCAAGATTTTCTCTCAGATGTTCTGCCACTAATGCTGCTGAGTCTGGAGGTCGGTAAAAGGAGCCAATTATTAACCTAGCTCGGTTGTTGAGTGTAACCTCCACCCATAATAATTCACAGGAACTATCCACTTCTATTTCATTAGAGGATAAACTACTACTAACAGCGACAAACACGCTACCACCGGTTGCATGCGATCTATCCTTTCTAAACACCGTCTGTGCCTTCGTAAAATTTCGGCAGAATTTATGTCTGGCTTCAGCCAGCTTTCCGTACCTATAACGATTTCAGCTTCGGTGCTTCCTATCAGCGCTTGAAGGTCCGGTACTTTGCCAACGCAGCTTCGACAGTTTACAATTACAATACCGATTGCTGCTTGGTCCCCGCATGTCCTGACTTTGCCCTGCATCCTTTGAGGCTACTGCTCTTTCTGTACTTGTCCGAGGCCATCTAACCTAAAAAACCACCCAGTCCACGCCACACAACCATTGCTAATCGTGTAGCCGCCTGCTGTGTGTAGTGGACTCCTGACCTATCCAGCGGAACCCGAAACCCCACCACCATATGGCGCAAGTCGAGGAATCTGCAACCCACACAGTTGCAGGACCGTCTCAGCCTCTGATTCAGACCCTCCACTCGGCTTTGTACCAAAGGTCTGCAGTCAGTCCCGTCGACGATGCTGCAGATGGTGAGCTCTGCTTTCATCTCGCTAGCGAGACTGGCAGTCTTCACCAAATCAGATAGCCGCCGGAAGCCAGAGAGGATTTCCTTCGATCCATTGCGACATACATCATTGGTGCCGACACGAACGACCACCTGCAGATGGGTGCACCCTGTACCCCTCATGGCATCCGGAATGACCCTTTCCACATCTGAAAAGACTCCCCCGGTATGCACACGGAGTGCACATTGGTTTTCTTCCCCTTTCTTGCTGCCATATCCCTAAGGGGCCCCTTTACGCGCCTGACATTGGAGCTCCCAACTACCAGTAAGCCCACCCTCTGCGACCGCCCGGATCATGCAGACTGAGTGTCAACCTCTTGGACAGAACAAGCAGCCATGTCTGGCCGAAGATCAATATCAGCCAGAGACAGAGCCTGAAACCGGTTCATCAGACAAACTGGAGTGGCCTTTGGGTCAGCACTCCAGAATGTCTTTCGCCCCCTGCCACACCTCGAGACGACCTTCCAGTCTACCACATGTGAGAGGTCGTCCTCAATGTGAGCAGTATCCCGGGCAGCCATAGCCGTAGTCCGATCGGGGGATGCGTGGGACGAGATGTCCCTCCCCAACAAATCCCCGTCCAGACCCCCACAGTGATGCCCATTGGCAGCATCCTCAAGCTGTGTGACCGAAGCCAACACTGCCTGAAGCTGAGAGCGAAGGGATGCCAACTCATCCCGCATCCGAACACAGCAGTTGCAGTCCCTATCCATGCTAATACTGTTGTGCAAAGAACGACTGAACTAATCTACAGAGAGCACAAACAATTCGTCTCAAAATTTAAACTTTTATTAAAGTACAAGACTACCTAGTAAATGCAGTAATGCTGCTACTTGCGCACTGCTGACACACTGCTCAGTGGCAGAAGGCTAACTGTACTGTCAGTAACGTACAAAGGCTCATCCTTGTCGACATTGAGATTTCTGGACACTGTTTGTTGCTGCATTGTTTGTAATGAGTCTTCATATGCCTGGAGAAATACTTGTCAAGACCATATTCTGTTGACTATGATTAACTTGTTCACTAATCATACCTGCTCCATCTTTCCTACCTCGTCAGTTGCTGCACTGCTGTGTAGCCCAAATCACTTCGCCATTGTGTATAATGCCATACACAACAACTGGTTTATTCTCCAACTAAAGCGTGTGGTGATTCAAGTACTGCAAGATGAAAGTCAAGAGACCATAGTTGAAACTCTGGTAAATTAATATGTAATTATGCTTCAGATTCAATTTATATTCCTTTAAGGAATTTGTCGATTTTTATTTAGTATCTTTAAAGTAAATAGCATGTTTAGTTAATAAATACTGGACGTTGTCCATGAAAGCCGGCCGGAGTGGCCGTGCGGTTCTAGGCGCTACAGTCTGGAACCGAGCGACCGCTACGGTCGCAGGTTCGAATCCTGCCTCGGGCATGGATGTGTGTGATGTCCTTAGGTTAGTTAGGTTTAATTAGTTCTAAGTTCTAGGCGACTGATGACCTCAGAAGTTACGTCGCATAGTGCTCAGAGCCATTTGAACCATTTGTCCATGAGAGCTCAGGCGATCACATCTGCACACAGTACATGCTGTATGATCATAAACGAATAGATCGAGTACATAACTGTTAGCGATCATTATATAAATGCGAAATACTTGTTCCATATATTAACACTAACAGCAACTGCCAGCATCAGTAAGGGATGTGGTAATTTAATGCTTACCAGAAAATGAGAATTTCATCAAGTTGCTATGCTGAACCCTAGATTACAGATAATATCGGTATACTGAAGGAAACCCAAAAAGAGCAACGAGGAGAAGCGTTGATCCCTCGCACTTAGTCTGTTTTGCAAATAACGCATTCAGTGTTGGCGTTTCGATGCGTAAGGTTACATAAAAATGTACCAATTTATAGATACAGTAGAAGGAAGTTAAGTGTTTAATGTCCTGTCGAGATATTGGTCATTAGAAAAGGTGTAATTAGACAGCAAAGGTATGGAGGAGAGAAATGGCTGTGACCCTATTGAAGATGACCATCTTAACATTCAACTGAAGTGATTTAGAAAAACGACAATTTCAGAAGTATCCATTGCCATAATTTCTATTCGTCAGTGATAAATAATGGCCATGACATAGTCATATCCTACCCCCCCGCCCCCCCCCCCCCCCCCAACATTCCACCCATCCCTCTTTTCTGCAATATTTGTCGACAGTTTACTCAGGTACCCCTTTAAAAGATATAACGCGTAATAATATTATTAAACTACTGCGTGCTTGAAATGAAAACTGCAATTTAAAGTCTCATCAACGACGTCCCACACTGGGCGACGCAGACTGGAAACGATCCAAGAACTCTAAATGAAGAAGGATGAAAATGATTTCGACCGTGCCTTTTTCAAAGGAAGAGCTGCTGCATTTTCCTTGATTAGTTTAGGAAAACCGTGGAAAACTCTAGACTGAATAGCTTAAACGAGATTTTTAACCCACTTCTCTCGAATGTGAAACTCATGCCTTAATCAGTGTGCCACTTCTCTTGATTCCAGCGCTGGAGTAGAATACGTCCCATACGAAGGGACAAAAAGGCTACTGGCTGCCTCTGATAGGTTGGTGAGATTACTTCTCGGCGACACACCTGCTCCTCATTCTCGTGCTGTAACGAAGAGAAACTTGAAAGAAGTGTTGATTGTGGCGCAAATTCTCAATAATCATCCGAGTAGACAAGAATAATAGCCAATCACTGAGAACTAAAATATTAGCTCATCACGTCACAGAATAAGAAATTTAACAGCAAGAACGACTGCAGGTGGAGATTACTGTTTTCCCCACACAAACGGAAGCACTTGAACGAATTTGGAATATAAACAGCGAGGCATTGATCGATCAAGTAACTATGAAGACGATGTGAAGTGAACTGATCTTATCGAGAGATAGAAATAGACAGCGGCGTGCGAAATAAGCAAGTCGACACACACACAAACAGCAGCACCAACAGCGATGCAAATAGGCTCAGTGAACGTTACAGCATACGAGTCTTACGGCTTTGAAATTACGGTTCTGCGTAAAGTGTGCGCCAGCGTGGTCAATGTGGTAAGCAGCGTTAAGTAGTTACACAGGCGCTGTTTGGACTTATGAAAAGTGGCGTGAAGCGTGGTAGCTGAACCACGCGGGCAGAAACATTAAAAAGGTACTCTGTTAAATAACAAACAAAGAACGTAAGGATTTAGGAGGATATAGCAGTAGGGGCGTACAGACAAATTAAAAGGGTCTTGGAAAAAATACCTGTATGAATATCAAGAGCTAAGATGGAAAACCAGTCCTAAGCAAAGAAGGAAAAGTTGGAATGTGGAAGGAGTGTATATAGGGTGTATGAAAGGGGCATGAACTTGAAGGCAGTATTGTATGAACGGAAGAGGATGTACGTCAAGATAAGGTGAGAGATACGATACAGCGAGAAGAATTTGACAGAGCACTGAAAGACCTCAGTCGAAACAAGGCCCAGGGAGTAGACGACGTTCCATTGAAACTAGCGATAGCCCTGGGAGAGGCGGCCTCTTAAAAACTGTTTTTCATCTGATGCGCAATATTATGTCTGCCTGCTCGTCATAAAATATGGGTTGCCTAGAAAACTTCCTTAAACGACATTCAAACAAATTGTATTTATGAGTTTTATTACAAAGTAAGTGGCAATACTTAACTTATGCAAATTACACAGATGACTCGCAAGCGAAGGGCGACATACAAAATAAGCAGTTTTGTTCAGTATAAACAGTTCTAAGTCTGTGCTACATGGACAGTACAAGCGAAATGACTAGTACTGATGCTGCTATAGAACTCGCTAATCTTGTAGCTGCTACTCAACTGGGAGATTGTCAGTCGATCGCGGCGCTTATGTCCTCTTCACATGAAGGCCGCCGCTGTGGCGTTTTCGTCGTGGAGAGAGGTCGGTCAGCGAGCGAATGGCTGACGTATTCTCACGACAATCTCTACTCTCTCCTTCCCGACAGGTGTGCCGGAGCTTGACTTTACGCCGTAACAAGCAAGATGTATGAGAAAGGCGATATACCGTCGGACTTCAAGATGAATATAATAGTTCCACTTCCAAAGAAAGCTGGAACTAACAAGTGAGAATATGACAGAACCATCATTTTAATAAGTCATGATTGCAAAATACTAATACGAATTTTTTACGAAAGATTGGAAAAACTCGTAGGAGCCGACCTCTCGTAAGATCAGTTGGGATTCCGAAGAAATGTAGGAAAACGCGAGGTAATAGTGACCCTGCTCCTTCTCACAGAAGACACGTTAAGGAGTGGCAAATCTGCGTTTATACCATTTGTAGACTTAAAGAATGCTTTTGACTGTATTGACTGCAATATTCTTTTCGAAATTCTGAAGGTAGTGGAAGTAAAAATCAGGGAGTGAAAGGCTATTTACAACTTGTACAGAAACTAGAAGGCAGTTATATGAGTAGAGGGCATGAAAGGAAAGCAGTGGTTAGAAGGGAATGAGAAAGAACTGCAGCCTATCCCAGATGTTATTCAATCTGTACATTGCGCAAACAGTAAAGGAAACCAAAAAGAATTTTGGAGTAGAGATTAAAGTGCAGGGAGAAGAAATAAAATCTTTGAGGCCTACGATGACGCTGTAATTCTGTCAGACAGCAAAGGACTTGGCAGGGCAGTTGAACGGAGTGGACAGTTCCTTGATAGGAGGATATATGACGAACATCGAAATACGTAAAACAAAGATGAAGCAATGTAATAGAATGAAATCAAGTATACCGAGAGAATTGGATTAGGAAACTAGGCCCCTAAAATTGTATATGAATTTTGCTATTTGGGCAGCAAAATAAGTGATAATGGCCGAAGTAGAGAGGATGTAGAATGTTGACTGGCATTGACAAGAAAAGCGTTTCTGAAGAAGAGAAACTTGTTGCCATCTAATGTAGACTTAAGTGTCATGAAATCCTTTCTGAAAGTATTTGTATGCCTCGTAGCCACGTATGGTCGTGAAACATGGACGATAAATAGATTAGTCAAGAAGAGAATTGAAGCATTTGAAATGTGGTGCTATAGAAAATAGCTGAAGATTAGATGGGAAGATCACGTAATTAATGATTATGTATTGAACAGAACTGGAGAGAAAAGAAGTTTGTGGCACAACCTGACTAGAAGAAGGAATCAGTCGACAGAATACATTGTGACACATTAATTGGTCACCAGTTTAGCACTGGAGGGAAGCGTTGCGGTTAAAAATCTTAGAGGGAGACCAAGAAATGAACACAATAAGCAGATTCAGAAGGATGTAGGTTGCTGTGGCTACTCGCAGATGAAGAGGCTTCCACAGGGTAGAGCAGCTTGGAGATCTGCATCAAACCAGTCTTCGGACTGAAGGCCACAACAACAATAACTCTGTAAATACTATTAAAAGTATCTTATCTCGTGTTTGTTGACACATATTCTTAGGTGACACAAAGGTCATCTAATCATTTATACCAGAATGCAGTAAAAATTTGAAGTGTAATATAATTTGGCTGTAATAGTATATCACTAGATCCACTACAGTCTAACGTCCAGGAAATGACAATATATCACCATTTCGTGCTACGACTACGACAAGATGTAACTGCTGTCAGTACAGTTACCATTACCTTTTAGGTAACTCAAAAGCACAGCAAATTCCGGAGATGATTTTAAATGTTTAAATGCTCCACTCCACCATTCTTCAGTATGTAAACACGTATTAGTACCCTCAACTGTACCCCTACCACCCTTCGTATTTCTCCCTCTCTCTCTCTCTCTCTCTCTCTCTCTCTGTCTCTCAGAAATTCTGTGGTCCAACTCCGTAACCGATTTATTCGGTTGACTAGAGTGCAGCCTTACATTGCCGCGGCACTAGGAGGGGAAGGACGGCAGGTCCATCGGCCCTGCCGCGTTTTTTGCGCCCGTAAAGGAGCACAGGTACTCATCTGAAAACAAGTTGAGTGGATCTGGGACCGCCGCGAAGGGACTGGTACTAGCAATAGCCACTGACCAAGCCAGAGTGGACCCAGGACCTACATGTATCGCAATACTGTGAAGGCCTTATTGTATTTCGTATGTCTTCACCTGTTTCGAACCTTAGAGTTGACTTGCCCACTACACTAACCACAAAGGAACTCTCAGTTTGTCGTGGACTCTGAACCATGGCAAAGTTTGTAAACACATGTCATTGCAAGAGCTGAAAGAAGCGTGAGGAATAATAGGAACAAACGTACCATGTACCCACACACAATCCCCCTCCCCCTCCTCCGCAAACACAATCTTCTTTATTTTCTTTCTTTTGCGAACCTACACACCATTGGCGGGCATGAAAAATATGTAGAGCTGAAATTCTGTGTGACAGTAGGAACGGCCAACGGAGTACACTAGTGCTTTTTGTGTTTAGTATTGTTATCCGACCTGGTAGGATATACGAGGGTCGGTCAAAAAGTAATGCCTCCAATTTTTTTTCTACTTAAAGAAATTAAGTTAAGTGAAAAATTTGAATTTGGCGCCATTCCTCAAACCTTCTTCTGCAATCCACTGCAGTAGTAACTTTCTGTGTCAACAGGTGGCAGCACAGCAGAAGTTTGTAAGATGGCCGACATCGATGTTCGTTTGAGACAGTGTTGTGTGATTGAATTCTTGAATGCAGAAGGTGAAACGCCCATACGCATTCATGAAAGACTGAAGAAGGTGTATGGTGTTGTGACAGTGGATGTCAGCACTGTTAGACGATGGGTTCGTCGTTGTAAGGAAGCTGAAGGGCAAACACCGTTGACTGACGAAAAGCGGAGCGGCAGGCCGGTGAGTGCAGTGACTCCACACAACATTCAGCAAGTTGATGACATCATTCGTGGTGACCGTCGGGTGACTGCAGATGAAGTGTGTCGCATTATTTCTCTTAGTAAAGGCAGTGTGATCACGATTATTAAACAATTGGGGTACTCAAAAGTTTGTGCACGGTGGGTTCCAAGAATGTTAACCGATCAGAATAAAGAGGCAAGGAAAACAATAGCCTCCCAACACTTGCAGCGCTTCCGTTTGGAGGGAGATGAGTTTCTGAAAAAAATTGTGACCGGGGACGAAACATGGGTGCATTTTTTTGAACCCGAATCAAAGAGGCAGTCAGTGGAGTGGCGTCACACAAGCTCGCCGAGGAAGAAAAAATTCAAAACTGTGCGATCGGCAGGGAAAGTTATGGCAACAGTTGTCTGGGATACAGAGGGTGTGATTCTGGTTGATTTTTTGGAGCAGGGATGCACAATAAATTCTGTTCAATACGTCACAACCCTCAACAAACTTAAAGCACGTCTTCAGCGAGTTCGCCCTACAAAATCAATGGCAGATGTTCTTCTTTTGCATGACAATGCAAGACCACACACCAGTCGTCACACCTCTGACGAGATTGTCAAAATTGGATGGGAAGTTTTGCCTCATCCCCCATACAGCCCTGACCTGGCACCATCAGACTTTCATCTGTTCGGGCCACTAAAAGAAGCTCATCGTGGGATTCATTTTGAAGATGAGGAGGCCATCAAAACATCCGTGCGTCAATGGCTTAGGAAGCAGAGCTGTGATTTTTACCGTGCTGGGATACATGCCCTTGTTCAAAGATGGACCAAAACTGTAGAGATGGGCGGAGATTGCATTGAAAAATGACAAAATGATCCTCAATGTTGTGGTTTTCAACCTATGTAATTGCATTTAAATTTCCTGACAATTAAACGTAGAAAAAAAAATAGGAGGCATTACTTTTTGAGTGACCCTCGTATAAGAGACATGAACAGCGTCAGATGCTGACTTGTCATTATGAAGGACACGGTATGACGCATGTGAGACAGCGCTAACAGAAACTGACGGAATTTTAAACTGGACTCATTGGGTCTTCATGTGACCG